>NC_091002.1:23425000-33425000 GCF_041146395.1 Eulemur rufifrons
AAGACTCTTTGCTGTCTGTGAATACTCCCTGCCTGAGTCCCTGTTTCTAGAGTGTCAGGCTCAGATAGATTGTCATTTATCAAGGTGCCTGGTGTCCATTAAAATAAGGAATATACGCTGTAACCTGGCAGAAGGGACTGAGCATTGGCCTTTGGAAATGTCACCTTTAAAATAGCCGAGTGCAAAGTTAGAGAAACTGAAGACGTGCCCTCTGAAGTTGCATGTTTTTTTGTTTTCCTAGGAGTCTCACAAAAAATGTAAGGCATGCTATTTAAAAAAATTATTTTTATGACCTTTATTTTAAAGAGGGAAAAAAACATGTAAAAAAGTTGTATGTATCACTTTTGTAGCCAGATTGTTTTTAGTTCCATGGAGCAAAATTTTTTGTATTATATCCAGATTTTTGTTGAGTAAATTCATATACATATTTACAATGTTACACACACACTTTTGTTTTACTTTTATCACTTATTTCATATGAATCAGGTCTGACATTAGTCATATATTTATTTTCTTTAAATTTAATTTTAATTTTGGACATAGTTCAAGCATTTGGTAAGAATAAAAGAAATTCAAACATAAATTGAAAAATAAGGCTGGGAGCCTGTAGTCCCAACTACTCGGGAGGCTGAGGCAGGAGGATCACTTGAGCCCAGGAGTTTGAGGTTGCTGTGAGCTAGGCTGATGCCACAGCACTCTAGCCTGGGTGACAGAGTGAGACTCTGTCTCAAAAAAAAAAAAAAAAAGTCTTTCATTATCCTGCCCCACCTCTGCTTCATTCCTCTGGGGTTCCAGCCCTTCCTTTTTGTTGGACATCTAAGTTGTTTTCCATTATTTGCTACTATAAATAGAGACCATCACAAACAACATTTCTAATCTGTTGAAATATTTGGAGAGTTCTATTTTAGCTAGGTCTCTGAACTACTCTAGCTCTTTGAGTATATTGGTAATCCCTACAATAAAATTAGCTCAGTTAGAAATTCTGTAAGTTGTATTTCTGCATTTCACATTTGAACCACATAATATTAATAAAATTAGATATTTAATAAAATTAAGGAAGAAGTAATTCATTTTTTATTTTAGAAATAAAACAGTTGGGAAAATTCATAAGAGAAGAAATATGAATGACTCAAATATGTGAAAATATATTCAGTTCCATAGATACTTAATAAAGAAAACAAACTGGCCGGACGCGGTGGCTGATACCTATAATCCTAGCACTCTGGGAGGCCGAGGCGGGAGGATCATTTGAGCTCAGGAGTTCGAGACTAGCCTGAGCAAGAGTGAGACCCCGTCTCTACTAAAAATAGAAAGAAATTATATGGACAGCTAAAATATATATATAGAAAAATTAGCCGGGCATGGTGGCACATGCCTGTAGTCCCAGCTACTTGGGAGGCTGAGGCAGGAGGATTGCTTGAGCCCAGGAGTTTGAGGTTGCTGTGAGCTAGGCTGACACCATGGCACTCTAGCCTGGGCAACAGAGTGAGACTCTGTCTCAAAACAAACAAACAAACTGAAAGGACAAAGAAGTGGCTTTTTTTTTTTTTTTTTTTTTTTTTTGCCTTTTAGGTTGGTACAGATTTTAGAAGATAATTCTCAGTGCTGGCAAAGATTCTGTTAAACAGGCATTCTCCCACATGGCAAGTTGGCTTACAAATTTGTACAACCCTCTAAGGAAGTAGTTTGGCAGTAGTCTTAAAATGTTTGTAGTTTTATTAATTCTACTTTTTTTTTTTTTTGGAGACAAAGTCTCACTTTGTCCTGGGCTAGAGTGCAGTGGCATCATCACAGCTCACTGCAACCTCAAACTCCTGGGCTCAAGCAATCCTCCTGCCTTGGCCTCTCAGAGTGCTAGGATTACAGGTGTGAGCCACCTTGCGCAGCCCTTATTAATTCTGCTTTTAGAAACCTATCCTAAAGTAATGTAGAAGTATAGACACAGCTTTATGGTGCGAAGTTATTAATTATAGAATTATTCATAATTAGAAAAATCAGAAAATACTTTAAAATAGAGAGGAATAGTCAAGTAAAATATGGTTTACCCATATAGTGGGATATTGTACACATGATATTTAAAAATAATTGTAAATTATGTGAGGATACTTTTTTAAAGCAGAATATAAAATTATATGTTTTAATTAATCTCAATTATATTGAAACAACATCAAAAATAGGTAGAGAATAGATCCCAAAAAGGTAATACTTGTCTCTGTTCATAGGTGATTTTTATTTCCTTTTCATACCTGTTTTTTCTCCAAAGTTTCTTCAATGAGCACGTAGTTAAAATGAACTGAATTAACTTGATTGATAAGAAGTTAGGGACAGTAGAAGTTAACTTGGCAGTGCTGAGTGAGTGCCCACAGAAGGGAGTGGCCTTGTTTACTCTGTCCGCTTGCCTCCTTCTACTGCTCTCCCTTGGCTTCCTTTGTGGCACCTCAGGGTTGCCTGGGACACGCTGAGAGACACAGGCCGGGACAAGGCCCAGGCCATTGTATTGTGATGTCCTTATTGGAGTGTTGGCCAGGAAACGCAGGTCTTTGGGCAGGGTTGATGTTAGTTTAGTAGAGCAGCTTGAGCTTCCCTTTGAAGGCTGTTGCCTTGGTCAAAGGGTACTCTGCCTTTCAGTGACCTGATTAAGATACTCCATCCCTGTGAAGGAGTCTTCATTAGACTTTAAAAAAGGAAAACAAACAGATGTTAATAGATGCTCCTGCTTGTTCACTGTTGGTGTTTGTTAACAATGAGATATTCCTGACTAGAAATTCTTCTTGAAGTTTGCCACCTAAGGAATCTTCCAACTTTCCTTATTCCACCAGAGTCAGGACTTGCTTGCCAAGGAAAAAGGAGGATTAGTACTATCAGAAGGTAGTCAAGAGTGATTAAGAGCTCAGGCTGCTGTCATGTTAGACAGGTCTGCTGGCTAATCCCAGCTCTGCTGTTTCCTGGCTGCATCTCCTTGGGCAAGTCACCTAACCGTTCTAGGCCTCAGTTCTCTTATCTGTAGCATAGGGATTGAAGCTGTCTCTACCTTATAGAGTGAATGTAAAGAATGAGAGAGATAGCGAAAGGTATGGGAGCATGTTCTAAGTGCTCAGTAAATGGTGGTGCTGTTTGTTACTCTTAATAATACCCTCTTTTTTTAAAAGATCTTTCAGGATTGATAGGGTCTCCCTGAGCGTTCTGGGGAGGTCTGGGAAATTAGAATGAGAGGTTCTCTTCCTGGAGCCCAGCCGTGGAAGAACAATGGAAGAGTGACAGTCCTGAGCCCTGATGATTCCATCATTTACAGTTGAGGTTTCTGTAGGGGAAAGCCCTGCCAGTGGAGGGAGTCAGAGGGAACTCATAGACCCAAGGGAGAAGCAGCCTGGGATAGAGTTTGTCAGGTCAACCCAGCTTCAAAGCCTGCTCATTGCAATTACCAGCTCTGTAGCCTTGGGCAAATCATACAGCCTCAAGAGCCTCAGTTTAATCATAGAATATCTGCTGTGTAGACTTAGTAGAGGAATAAATAAAAAATATAAAGTGCTTAGTGTACTTCCTTAGCAGAATTCACTCAACAACTAGTTGCACTGCTTATTGTGATTTTTATGGTACAGCACAGATTGAGATCAAGAGGTTGGTACAGTGATACGGTTATAGAATGTGGTCTGGGTTTAAATCCTATTGCTACCATTCACTAGCTTTGAGACCCTGGGCAAATAACTACTCTGTCCTTTGGTTTCCTCATCTATAAAATGGGGATGATTATAGTATCTATTTCATGGAATTATTGGAGGGACTAAATGACTTAATACATGTACAGTGCTTACAGTCATGGTGAGAACAGAGTAGGTGCTCAATTAAGTTGTCTTCATTAACACGGATATGGGTGGATTGCTCTGAGAGAGCTGCCCTGTTAAAAGAGCACACTTGGCAAGGAATGTAATACGTTGGCCCTGCCCCCAGTGTCGCCTCCTCCTCCTGGGCAGTCTCACTTGTTGCCTCAGACCCTGGTGCAATTTCCTCTTCTGATAGTCCTGTGGGACTTTGGCCCTTTTGACCACATTCCAGTCTGTCCCACTGCCTGTCCTTGTACAGGTCACTGTCTATAACCCAGTCTCTGACTCTCTGCTTATTCCACTTGAAGTCCATATCCTGAACCAGTCCCTACAGCCCCATCTCATTACATTTCTGCTCTGTGCTGTAGGTCTGCCACCCACCCAAGCCCAGATCACTTCAAGGTGCGGTCCCTGGAGGCAAAGCGTTACCCCAGGTCTTGCTGAGGCTTGTTTGGCCCCCACCCTGACAAACAGAGAGTTGGAAAACATATTCAAAGCTAGATTTGGTAGATAATATAATTCCCTTGTACTACTACACCTAATGTGCATACACATTTGACTGATTTACTCTAATATTCCTATGATAAGGCCAAAGACCAAGGCTTGTACAGAAAACTGAGTATCTGAGCATCTGGGCTGCAGTAGCAGACAAATGGTAGATTATATCTTTTTTTTTTTTAATTTAATTTTTTTTTTTTTTTTTTTTGAGACAGAGTCTCACTCTGTTGCCCAGGCTAGAGTGCCGTAGCATCAGCCTAGCTCACAGCAACCTCAAACTCCTGGGCTCAAGTGATCCTACTGCCTCAGCCTCCTGAGTAGCTGGGACTACAGGCATGCGCCACCATGCCTGGCTAATGTTTTTAGTATATATTTTTAGTTGTCCAGCTAATTTCTTTCTGTTTTTTTAGTAGAGACGGGGTCTTGCTCTTGATCAGGCTGGTCTCGAACTCCTGAGCTCAAAAGATCTGCCCGTCTCGGCCTCCCAGAGTGCTAAGATTACAGGCGTGAGCCACTGTGCCCGGCTATATCATTTTTTGATAAAAGCTCATAGTCCTCTTGGCATACATAGTTGTTACTGGTTAGGCCTGTGGCCTTCTGGATCCTTGAGCGCAGCCTTTTGACTGAACCCAAATTTTACAGAACAAATCCTTTTAGTAAAGGGATTTGTTCTCTGAAGTTTGGATTTAGTCGAGGGGCTGCAGTTGGGGATCTGGAGGGTCACATGTGGCCTTGAGGATGCAGGTTCCTCACCCCTGCCCTAGCTCTTGCCACCTTGAGGCTGCCGTTTCAGGCATTATATCAGATGTCCTGTCTGTGCCTATAGATTAGGTAGATGTTTTTGGATAGTTGGTGCAAGCTAAACTCCGCATAATTTGACCCCTACCTGCTTGCTGAGACTTTTTATTTTTATTTATTTTTTTAGACTCCATGATAGAAACTTTTTAGATTGTAACTTTTTATGGAAATATAACATATATACAGAAAAATGTACAAACCACTAGTGTACAAGTAAATGAATTTTCACAAAATGTCAAGTAACCAGCACCCAGATTAAGAAACAGAATGGCAGCAGTGTCCATGGAGCTCCTTCATGTCCTTTTCCAGTCGCTCCTCCCAGCTCCTGCCCTGTTTTTGCCATGCTCATCACAGTGCCCACCCCACAGCCTCAGCACACCATTCTCTCCTGCCCTCCTGCCTGTGCACATGCCGTTTCCTTGGGCTGCCAGGCCTCGCCTACTCAGTTGTTCAAAACTCAGGTATCAGCTTCCCCTCATGGGCCAGCTCTACTTCCTTTATGCTTTTCTTCTGTATCTTGTAATTGTTTACTGGGAGCTCCCTGAGGACAGAGACTGAGTCACCAGTCTGCCTGGCACCCAGCACCTGCTTGGCATAGAGCAAACTTCAGAAATCCTTGCTTATTAATAGCGCAGTTTGTCTAAAATATTTGAAGTCACCTTTCACTTCCCTTTATCTTCTTTGACCCTGCCCCAAGCACTTATCATTCCTCCTCTGCCTTCCTGACCCATTCCTCTTGCCCCGTCTAGCTTTTTCAAAACGTGTTAGCCTTTTCTGAGTCTCTTGTGTGCTTCTGTCCTCCCCCTCCCTTTGCTCAGGCTGTGCGTGTGTGCTGTCCACACCTGTCCCACATCCCACACCCAGACTCCCCACGTGCCAGCCCACTGAGTGTTGCAGCACCATGTTTTTGCCCCCAGATTTCAGGCCGCAGCCATCCGATGGCTTCTTCCACAGAGAGCATTCTCTGTGCTCAGCCCCCTGCCACAGCCCTCAGCTGCTATTCTGCAGGCTGTGTTGTTTTATTCAAGAGCCAGATTTATTTTGTCCTTTGCCTGTATTTCATTACCCTGTGTTTTACACTTCATGGGTTTTTCTTCCTCAAGAGCATTGGTTTTTTTTGTTTTGTTTTTTAATTTTTTTTAGTTGTCTGGCTAATTTCTTTTTATTTTTAGTAGAGATGGGGTCTTGCTCTTGCTCAGGCTGATCTCCAACTGCTGACCTCAAGCGATCTTCCCGCCTCAGCCTCCCAGAGTGCTAGGATTACGGGTGTGAACCACCACGGCTGGAGTGCAGTGGTGCCATCATAGCTCACCGCAACCTCGAACTCCTGGGCTTACGTGATCCTTCCACCTCCTTCTCTTGAATGGCTGGGACTATCGGTATGGGCCACCATGCCTGGCTATTTTATTTTAGTTTTTCAGAGAGAGGGGCCTTGCTGTGTTGCTCAGGCTAATCTCAAGAACGCCTGGCCTCAAGTGATTCTCCTGCCTCAGCCTCCCAAAGTGCTGGGATTACAGGACTGAGCCACCGTGCCTGGCAATATGCTTGCATTTTTAAAAAGGATTTCGTATGGATCACTGAACGATTTTTATTCATTTATTCATCCATCCATCACACGTGCCAGGCACTGTGCTAGGTGCTGGAGAGTCAAAGTTAAGAGAACTTTATTGCCCTAGAGAAACTCACAAACAAATAAGGAGAGAGAGAGAGAGAGAAACATTAGCAAATTATTATAAGATAGTATCAGTATTGAATGAGATGAGGCTTATTAATACAGGCATTAAGAGAATGGGCACTGAAGTCAGCTATGTGGTTTTGGTTACATAAACTTTCTGTTTCTGTGCCTTGCTGTCTTCAACTGTAAAATGGGTAGAATGTGTGATTTTTTTTTTTTTTCCTCAGTAAGCTGTTAGAAGAAAATAAACAGAAAAATAGAGCTTTTACAAGGTTGTGATGTTTCTTTAGGGCCTTTCTGAATCAGGCACTTCTTAGAGTGAGACTCTGTCTCTAAAAAAGAAATTAAAAGAAAAAAAAAGTTCTTTTCAGTTCTTTCCCTGTCTTCGCCCATTTCCCAGAGATGCAGAGGATATAGTTAGTCCTGGCACCCAAACAGCGATGGAGAAATGTCAGCTATGATCACTGTTGTTATCACCTCTGCCTGGGCTCGTAGAGAAAGTGACCTTTCAACTGGCCATTGAAGGAGGGCAGGGAAAGATGGCCTAGGCAGAGAGAAGATCCTGAGAACAGACACAGAGGAATGAGAGGGCATGTGATGTTTGCAGAAATTGGGAGTGGTCCCGTGTAGCTGAAGGACCGTGTATGTGTGGAAGAGTGGTGAGAGGCAAAGCTGGAGAAACAACACCCAGAGGGTGAAGGGTCTTGTTTGCTGTCGGAGTTTGGACTTAACCCAGTAGATGAAATGGAAACATCAGCAGTCTTTAAAGATGGGTTTGTCACAGTCTCCACTGTGTTTTAGAAGGATCTTTTGGTGCTTCTGTGGAGCATGGACTAGATGGGAGGGGATTAGGGAGACTCTTAAGGAGGAGAAGAGGCTGCTAAAAACTCCTGGTGAGAGATGATGAGCGAGAACTGGAGTGACGAATGCTCCAGAGGGAGATCAGCAGGGCTTGGTGGAAGGGAGGAAAGTGGGAGCCAGAGAGGCAAGGACAGCCAGGGTACGTGGCTGGATGTTGATGCCACTTACTGACAGAATAGCAGGAGGAACCGATTTTTCCTTCCTAAAGATTTCACCCAAGGAAGCAACACTGCTTCTTCTTGATCCTAGGAGCAAGTACTCTAAAACTCACAAGTCCGTTCTACTAGGCTAGGAGCCTCTTCTTCTCTCTTGGGCCTTACAAATAGCCGTTCCAGACAAGCCATTATTGATCTCAGGCAATTAGGGCAGGAGATGGCTGTGTTTATCCCTGGTGTCTCCTAGGGGAGAGAGAAGTGAAAGTCATGTGTGTGTTTTCACCACATTTGTAAGAATGGATGGAGTTGGAGCATTAGCCTCCCTCTTCCTTTCTCCCACCCCTAAGTCTGTAGAGGACCGTGTTAAAATTAAAAAGTTCTTTTCAAGCCAGGTGTGGTGGCACACACTTGTAGTCTCAGCTACTTGGGAGACTGAGGTGGGAGGATTGCTTGAGCCCAGGAGTTTGAGGCTGCAGTGAGCTCTGATCACGTCACTGTACTCCAGCCTGGGTGATAGAGTGAGACCCTGTCTCTAAAAAAATTTTTTTTAAGTTCTTTCCTTGTCTTAGCCAGTTTCCCACAAAATGTCATTCAGATTTTTAGCTGAGTCAGGGAATCAATCCTGAGCCCACCGCAGCTGTTGGGCTCTAGAACAGCACGTTTCCCACTACTGCCGTCTCCCTGTCTCAGAGTGGCCTGATTCTGGTTCTAGCGTCTGTGGCCCAACAGGTGTGTGTGGACCTCTGCTGGTGTCATGGCCTAGCTGGGCATGGTCCTGTCCCTGCTCAGTCATATTTCTGAGTATCCTGGATACAGGACCTCATACCTGGCACTACATGGCGAGACAGATCCACCCCATAGAATTCTGTCGTTTGTCTTTTACTTCCAGCTTCCTCCTTTCTCTGCCTTCCTTCCACTTCCTGTCAGCCAGGATTATTCTAGCTGGTGAGTTTCCTTGGTTTGAAGGATGGAGCACATAAAGTTCTTCTTTCTCCATTCCCTCTTCTAGGAAGTCATCCCATTCCTAACCCTCCCTCTTCCAAGGTGGCTCTTAGATTTCAAGTATATAGACTACGTTGGTAGGCAAAAGATCCTGTGGGTCATTTCCTCCTGTTTGTCTCCGGAGCTGGATTGGGAGAAGGGTAAAACTCCTCAGACTGAATGGAGTGACTAGTTCCTGCTTTTATGAGACACCATTGAGAAAGGGGATGTCTGTTATTTTCAGTAAATAGTTGACCCCACACCAATGAGAGTGACCATAGGTGTCATTTTATGAAACATTATCATTATAAGACACCTGTGGGGCTTTGTATAATACATTGGACCATCAGTTGTACCCTACAGATTTCTGGGCCTCTTAGAAATCCCTGTTTTAGGCTGGGCGCGGTAGCTCATGCCTGTAATCCTAGCAGTCTGGGAGGCCGAGGCCAGCGGATCCTTTGAGCTCAGGAGTTTGAGACCAGCCTGAGCAAGAGTGAGGCCCCGTCTCTACTAAAAAAATAGAAAGAAATTAGCTGGACAACTAAAAATATATATGTAAAAAAAATTAGCCGGGCATGGTGGCGCATGTCTGTAGTCCCAGCTACTCGGGAGGCTGAGGCAGGAAGGATTGCTTGAGCCCAGGAGTTTGAGGTTGCTGTGAGCTGGGCTGACGTCACGGCTCTCTAGCCCGGGCAACAGAGTGAGACTCTGTCTCAAAAAAAAAAAAAAAAAGAAAAGAAAGAAATCC
Organism: Eulemur rufifrons; assembly: GCF_041146395.1. Classification (NCBI taxonomy): domain Eukaryota; kingdom Metazoa; phylum Chordata; class Mammalia; order Primates; family Lemuridae; genus Eulemur; species Eulemur rufifrons. The sequence goes on from NC_091002.1 coordinate 23,434,538, forward strand.
CTGTTTTAAACTAGGGCTCTCTACCTTTAGTTTTAGGGCACCCTGTCGTGTTAAACCATCTGAAAGGGTATACCTTTTTTTTTTTTTTTTTTTTTTTAAGAAATCATTTTTTTCCCCTAATGACAAAAACAAAGCATGTTCATTTTAGAAAGTTTAGAAAATATAGAGAAGCAAAAATGAAAAGTCATGCGTAATCCCACTACCCAGAGATAACTATCACTGGGAACTTTGTGGCCTAGGCTCTTAGGCTTTTAAAAAATGTTTGTACATGTTTTTTAAAAAGATTATAATATATATCTCTTTTATAACCTTCACTTAGTAGATTAATATAAACATCTTTCCATGTCATTGTAAATTCTTTTATAGCATCATGTTTAATGATCCTGCAGTAGTCCATTTTATGAGGGAAATTAGGACATTATTAGTAAAATTAACATACTTCAGTTTGAAAAAAATAAGAAACACATCACCTGAAGATTACACATAAGGAAGGGGTGTTGTAAAGAATGATGGGTGTTGCAACATTCGCAGGGATAGGTTTCACAGCTCTGAATAGCATAAGCAATAATTGCAGGTTTAGTAAATTGGTACATTAGCAAGGACATGGATGTTAATAGACTCTGATCCTTCTATACTGGAGAGATCAAGTCTATTAACATCCCTGGGCTGGACTTTTGTAAAATCTCTCTGGGTCTGAAAATTTTACAAGGGATATGCCTCTAGTATCTCAGGTTGCTAAAGGTAGATGGTTTTTCACTTTCTGGGTTTCGTCAGAAACCAAGCCAAAAAGCTCTCACTCTATGTGAATTTGCACAGCACCTTGTGTACCAGGAGGTGATTATTTGAGCAGTTATGGAAAATTTCGTGTTGATAGGGACTCACTGAGTCTAATCGTGATTGATGAGGCTGGATTATTCCATACATTTATTTCTTTTCACAGGCAGTGCTTTCCTCAGTGCTATTTTTCTTGCCTTAGCAACATACCAGTCTCTGTACCCTCTCACCTTATTTGTCCCAGGACTCCTCTATCTCCTCCAGGTAAGCACTTGCTGGTCAGAAGCCAGCCCCCAAATGACATTTACTACATGGCCTGGTCCCTGCTTGGGGGAAGGAAGGGTGTGGGTCAATAAAGGCAATGGGACTATTTGCTTCTACTTGAAAGCACAAACACAAAGTAACTTGACTAACTTTAAACAAAGTGGACCTAATAATCATTAAGTTCTAATGACAGTAGTGCCCCACCCCATATCTGCAGGGCATATGTTCTAAGACCCCTACTGGATGCCTGAAACCTTATATAGTACCAGACCCTATGTATACTATGTTTTTTCCATCTGATAACTAAGACAACTATGTGACTAACGGGTGGGATATGCTGGATAAAGGGGTGATTCATGTCCCAGGTGGGACAGAGTGGGACAGAATGAGACATTATCATGTTACTGACAATGGCATGCATTTAAAACTTATGAATTGTTTATTTTTGGAATTTTTCATTTGATATTTCAGACCATGGCTGATAGTGGGTAACTGAAACAGTGGAAAGTGAAACCTTGGATAAGGGGGGAACTACCTGATGATTTGCATATCATTGCAAATGTATAAGTACATTTTACTTTATATATTAGTATTTAGGATCTACCAAGCATTTTGCATTTTTCTTTTTTTATCTAATGTATATAGACCCCTCTGAGCACATTTCTTTAATTTTTCTTTAGAATAACATTCCTCTTGTAAGATCCTTATAGGACTTAAATGTAGTGGGTGTACCTGATGCAATGCTTGGAACATAGTGGGTGATCAATAAATATTAATTAAAAAATACAAATTACTGACTTTTACTGAGAACATACTACATGTCAGGCACTATGCTAAGCACGCGATAGACATCATCTCATTTCACCTCATGAGAACTTTCTGGTGTGAAGTAGGTCATATTATTAGCCATACATTAGTCTAGTATTAGCCATATTAGACACATGAATTGAAACTGGAATGTTTGGAGGTTAAGTCACTTAAGGTCACATGATCAGCAAATGACAGTGCTGAGATATAACTCGGGCAGTCCATATGTTCACAATGTCAGGTTCATTAAAAACAAAGAAATATAAAACAAAACAAAATTCAGACGGTCTGATGCCAGAGCCTGCTCTATAACCATCTCTTCTGCTCAAATAAGAACAATACACGTTTCCTCAAGAGCAAGTAACTGCTTGCAGGCCCCACATGCTCCAAATCCATTCTTAGAAGTGTTTCTTGAAAGTGTACAGGTAGCAGTGCCAGGATTCAAACTCAGAAATGTCTAATTTCAGAGCCCTTCTTAATCACAAACACTGCTGCTAAATGAATACCTCTATTTATGTATTTTATTTTTTTACTAAAAAATTTTTTTTCCTCCCACCCCCTTTCTCTATTTATTGAAATAGGCCACATACTTGTCATTTTAAGTGACTCCATAACACATCATTGTGTTGATGTATACAATGATACCTGGATAGCTTGGTCTTTCTCTTACTTGGGGAATTTCAGATGTGGCTTAGTTGTCACTAAGATAAATAGTATTTCCTTAAGGTATGTTCCTTCAGCTGAATCATTGGACCCAAGGATGTGAAAGGTTTTGTAGTTCTTGTTATGCAGTTATACCAGATTGTTCACCCAGAAAGCCTAAGCCAATTCACAGTGCCACCATCAGTATCTAAAGAGAAGTGAACCACTTACCTCCCAGTCTGCCAGCACTGGCTTTTCAAGTTTGATTTATGATTCCCAGTTCAATAGATGTGACAACATACTGTGAAGTTCTTTTGTTTTGATTTTCATTTTGTATTCTTGTTGAATCTAAGCTTTTTTTTTTTTGGAGACAAGAGTCTTGTTCTGTTGCCCGGGCTAGAGTCCTGTGGCGTCAGCCTCGCTCACAGCAACCTCAAACTCCTGGGCTCAAGGGATCCTACTGCCTCAGCCTCTCGAGTAGCTGGGACTACATGCATGTGCCACCATGCCTGGCTAATTTTTTTCTATATATATATTTTTAACTGTCCATATAATTTCTTTCTATTTTTAGTAGAGACGGGGTCTCGCTCTTGCTCAGGCTGGTTTCGAACTCCTGAGTTCAAACGATCCGCCCGCCTCGGCCTCCCAGAGTGCTAGGATTATGGCGTGAGCCACCTCGCCCAGCCCACATCTGCTTTTGACATTCTATTTTTCTCAGAATTTTTCAAGCCCTCCCTAGGCACAAACTTCCCTCTTGGAAAGGTTGTATAACATAGTATGTAAGAGCACAGCTTGACTGGGGCATCTTGTTCAGACAGAAAGCAAAGTAGTCCTCAAAGACTACTAAATAGGACTAAGTCAGAAAAACACTGGAACCGCTGAAAGTGGCTCATCCTGGCCAAATTTGAGATATATTTTGAGCATCAAAAGAATGACGACTATAAGTAATTATAAAATGTTGAATAAGTAAAGTTCCATGTGTCCATTGTGATGTTCAGGAAAGGGGCAAGGAGAGAAATAAAATACATATGCCACCATTAGATGTGGCTATTTTACCAATTTCTTCCTCTGAAAATTAATAATTAAAGGGCAAGAACTAAGCAGTTACTCTGCCTTTTAGAAAGGAACCATAGTTTCCCCCCGTTTGTTAAGGAAAGCTCTTCTTTACAGAAGAATACCAGCTTATAAATATAGAAAGAATGATATCACCAGTGAAATTTTTATTGAATCTAGCAAAAATCATCAATGGATGCTAAAATCATTAGGTGAATGGTTTTTGGAGAACAGTATGTTTGCATTTGCATTGTACCAAAATGTTACTCTCCACTCCCTACCCTCTAAATTATTTGTTAATAGCAAAGGGAAAAATACATCTCTACAAAAGAGTGTTTTGGTAGTTAACACCTTAACTAAGTAATCCAACTCACATCACTTGTAGTGGAACAACCGGAGATGATGTGCTTCTTGGAGTGATGCAGTAGAGAAAGTACGCGGTATCAATTCTGAAGTATTCTTACCCAAAAAGTCTTAATTAAGCCTTTAGATCTGACTTCTGGTTTTTAGGAAATAAAAGGACAGAGAAACAAATTAAGTGACACCACAGGGAAACAAGACAAACCAGAATGTACGACACTCTGTCTGACAACTGGTTTGGTTCTCTTCGAAAGGTCAATGCCATGAAAAAGAAAAAGCAAGAGAACTGTTTTGGACTAAGGAGACCAATAACTGAATGTAATGGGAGTGTCCTTTTTTCTTTTTTTTTTTCCTTTTTTTTTTGTGATAATAGTACTGTGGTATGCAGGAGAACGTCCTTATTTTGGGGAGCTATATGCAGAAGTGTTTTAGGGAGAAGTTGTCATGATGTGTTCAACTTTTAAATAGTTCAACAAAGATAAGTTTATGCACATAGATAAAAAATAGGGTGAGGTGTTAATATTTAATCTAGGTGGCAGATATGTGGTTGATCGTATTATTGTTTTAACTTTTCTGCATGTTTGAAAAATTTTATAATAAAAAAGAGGGAAATAGAATATAGACTCTGATGTTTTGTTTTGGATACTTACTAGCTCTATGGCCCTGGGCGAGTGAGTATTTAACTTTTCTCTGGCTCAGTTTCCTCATTTATAAAATGGGGATAATATAATAGTACCTATTGCAAAATGATAATACATGTCTAATTTTTAGAATAATCTATTAAGAGCTCAATAGATATTAGCTGTGGTTGTTCGTATTCAAATGTTCATAGAAAGAACATGGTCACCAGCCTGTAAGTATGTGGGAAGATGAGGGGAAAAGAAAATAAGTCATTTTTTGGAGTCAGAGGAACTATAAGTTAGTTTGTACTTCTTCCTTTGACACTATAAACCTGTATCCATTGTGCCAGTGGAATTTCTAGAGAGTGCTAGTGTCTCATCAGTGCCAGAGGCAAAGCTATTCTCCTCCTCCCTTCATGAGACACAGGATCAAAGGCAGGGGATGCTGCATCTGGCTCCCTGGTGAGTCACTTATGAGAATGGTAGTTTAAGCCCATCTGGTTCCCTCCCCCAACTCTACTCTTCCTCTGACCTTGGCTTAGAGCCTAGTTTCCAAATTAGAATTTAAAATGTTATGATCTGATAGCATGCAGAATAAATTAGAGCGCCCTAACGTGCACAGGATCAAGAGGTTCCAGGGAGGGATAGCCAAGTGCGGAGGACGCTGTGAGACCTAGGGAGTCTTGCTGAAGGGCTCATGGTGCAGTCCGGGAAGTTTCTAGTTCACTCCCTCCTTTTGCTTGGGATTCCTAAAGCCTTGGACCCTCTTGGGTGGTTTGAGGTCCTTATTTTCTTTCAAAGACAGTAACAGACAATAGGGGAAAATACCTTTTAGTTTTGCTTTAATCCTATCTGACCCTCTCCTGTCTTTGAACTGAAAAGGTTCATCCTGTGGTTTCTATACTTTCTGGGGCTTGGGTCAGGTCACATGATACTAGCTCGCATCAAAAGAGCCAAACCCAATCAGGTCTTTCTTGATAACTGGGTCCTTCCCCAGGCCTTCTCTGGGGCTGTATTTAGAGTTTTCATACCTTATGCTTTTTTCCCCAGCACCTTTTATCTCTGCTGCTTCAGGTGGTTGCCAGGCAGAGGTGGCAGTGCTGTTAGCTTGCTTTCTTTTTGGAACACGTAAAAATGAGGGTAAGAGCTTGATCAAGCATTTTCAATAAACTTTTCCTCTGGTTTTTTTGCCTCTAATATACCTGTCAGGCAAAATAATATCTCCAGGGTCTCTTCTTGAGATTCTAAGAGCTTAGATGTAAAAACTTTTGTTAGTTTCCAACTCCCTTTAAGAGTTTATTCCTCTGGGAGGCCGAGGCGGGTGGATGGTTTGAGCTCAGGAGTTTGAGACCAGCCTGAGCAAGAGCCAGACCCCGTCTCTACTAAAAAAGTAGAAAGAAATTATATGGACAGCTAAAAATATATATAGAAAAATTAGCTGGGCATAGTGTCACATGCCTGTAGTCCCAGCTACTCAGGAGGCTGAGGCAGGAGGATTGCTTGAGCCCAGGAGTTTGAGGTTGCTGTGAGCTAGGCTGATGCCACGGCACTCTAGCCTGGGCAACACAGTGAGACTCTGTCTAAAAAAAAAAAAAAAAAAAAAAAAAAAAGTTTATTCCTTTTAAGAGTTTATTCTGACTTTTTCCCTTTAACACCATGTCCTAAAAAGAAAATGATTTCTGCATTGATAATGCTTTTCTCCCTAATATTTTAGAGAGTTAGGGAGAGGGAGATAATTATAAATTTCTCCCCTTTCTTATTATAGTTTGACTTTTTCTGAAGTAGTCTGAGAATTATTTTACTTTACCGAATATTTTTATATATTTAGCAACAATGTGACTTCTGGGATATTATAACCGCTAGTTAAATTTTTCAGGTTGAGGGTGCACATAACCCGTGGATCAAATCTGGCCCACAGATATTTTATTTGACTCTGGCGTTTAAGTTTTTAAAAAATTAGTTGTCACTATTTTAAAAATTCTTGTGAAAAATTTGTATTTCTGGCTGCTTTTGAAGAATTGGAAGATCTGTGCCCTTTAGACAGAGCATACCCTCTGCAGTTTACCACAATCCCTGTTTCATCTCTACACACTTCACTCATTTGTTACCTGGCTGGCCCCTGTAGGTATTTGAGAGAGAGAGTGTGTGTGTGTATGTGTGTGTCTCCACTAAAAAGTCTAGGAACAATGACCAACCCTGTGTGAATGAACATTCTTAGTGCCCAAATTGTGATCTTGAAATACCGTTTACCCATTAAAAGAAACTGGGCTTTCTTAGAGAAATGGCTAACTCTAGGTTTTAGGGCAGAAAATGTACATTATGATCCTGGAATGTTGTGATACCAGATAACAAGGAAGATATCAAAGGCTCATCTCAAAAGGATGCAGGATCCAACTTGAAGAGTTGGATGGATAATTTGAGCTTCAATAGGATAAGAATTGCAATAGATTTAAATACTCATAAATGTATTTATATCCAGGCTTTCATAATGATACTAACAAAGGAAACCTAATTGGTTAAATTAGGAGAATTGACAGGAAACCAATTTATTATCTTGAAAACTAGATAGATAAAGAAAAAATTAAGTATTAAATATTTGTCCTGCCTTTCCTGTACTACTAGGTAACCATATACTAGGTGAGGGGAAATGTCTCTTTATAAAATTATTCCAGCTTATAAATAAAAACAAAAAGGATTGCATCCTTTTTTTTTTTTCCCCCCCAGACAAAGTCTTACTGTATTGCCCGGGCTGGAGTGCAGTGGTGTCAGCCTAGCTCACAGCAACCTCAAACTCCTGAGCTCAAGTAATCCTTCTGCCTCAGCCTCCTGAGTAGGTGGGACTACAGGCATGCGCCATGACGCTCAGCTAATTTTTCTATTTCTAGCAGAGACAGGGTCTCACTCTTGCTCAGGCTAATCTCGAACTCCTGACCTCAAACAATCCGCTGGTCTCATCCTCCCAGAATGCTGGATTACAGGTGTGAGCCACCACACCCAGCCAGATAGCATCATTTTGCAACCTCTATTGATCTAGGCATTGAGCATCAATCACTACTAACTTCAAAAACAAACAAAAATCATGCCTCCTTACGAAAGAACATACCACTACCAAAGTTTTGCCGAAGTTTGCCAAAATCTGAAATTAATCAAGCCTCTGGGTACAGCTGCAATTTGTAAGAAATACTGAAGACTAGGTATATAATTAGAAAACTCAGATTATGGGATGTTCCATAGGTTAAATATCCTGGATTCTTCAACATATGAATTGTGAGGGCTGGGCATGGTGGCTCACACCTGTAATCCTAGCACTCTGAGACGCTAAGGCAGGAGGATCGCTTGAGCTCAGGAGTTGAGACCAGCCTGAGAAAGAGCAAGACCCTGTCTCTACTAAAAAAATAGAAAACTTAGCTGGGCATTGTGATGTGCACCTGTAGTCTCAGCTACTCAGGAGGCTGAGGCAAGAGGATCACTTGAGCCTAGGAGCTTGAGGTTGCAGTGAGCTACAGTGACATCACTGCACTCTACCCAGGGTGACAGAGTGAGACTTTGTCTCAAAAAAAAAGAAAAAAAATATATGAATTGTAAAAGAAAAAAAAAGACATGGGTAGGAGTAGGGTGGAGTGGAGGAGCTGTAAATAAGAGTATTAAAAATTGTATCGAAATTTCAAAAAATTTTTAATTATGGGTACATAATAGTTGTATACCTTTATAGGATATATATGATGTTTTGATACAGGCATACAATGTGAATTAATTAAATCAAGGTAATTGGGGTATCCATCACCTCAGGCATTTATCATTTCTTTGTGTTAGGAGTGCTCTAATTCCACTCTTTCCATTATTTTATTTATTTTATTTATTTTTTATGGAATCAATTTTTGCATTTTTATTAAAGTTTACAGAAAGCTGTTCAGAACCCAGACTTACTGCTCTCTAAATTCTAAATCATCCAAATGCTGTTGTGTGTAAGAATGTGCTTGCACACAGATGGGTGCCTAAAGAGCCATATTCCCCTATGACAACTGGTCCTATGAATTCTTTTTTTTTTAATTAATTAATTTTTTTTTATTATTTCAGCATATTGTGGAGGTACAAAAGTTTAAGTTACATATATTGCTCTTGCTCTCCCACCCCCGAGTCAGAGCTTCAAATGTGTCCATCCCCTAGACAGTGCACATTGCACCCATTATGTATGTATACACCCATCCCCTCCCCCACCCACATCTGCCCGACACCGGATCAATGTTATTCCTAAATGTGCTCTTAGGTGATGATCAGTGAAACCAATTTGATGGTGAGTACATGTGGTGCTTATTTTTCCATTCTTGGAATACTTCACTTAGGAGAATGGGTTCCAACTCTTTGCAGGAAAATACAAGAGGTGCTATATCACCATTGTTTCTTATAGCTGAGTAGTACTCCACGGTATACATATACCACATTTTATTAATCCACTCATGTATTGATTCTTTCCATTATTTTAAAGTATACTCATATTGTTGATTATCGTCACTTTGTTGTGCTCTCAGATATTTATTGTTCATTCTATCTAGCTATCTAACTATATTTTTGCACCCGTTAACCATCCCTACTTTATCCCCCACTCCCTGCTACCCTTCCCAGACTCTGGTAACCATCATTCTACTCTCTATCTCTATGAGATCAATTGTTTTTAATATTCAGCTCCTACATATTAGTGAGAATATGTGAGATTTGTCTTTCTGTGTTTGGCTTATTTCATTTAATGTAATGTTCCACATGTCCATCCATGTTATTGCAAATGGAAGGATTTCATCTTTTTTGTGGCTGTATGATATTCTATTGTGTATATGTACCACAATTTCTTTATCCATTCATGTATTGATGGACACTTAGGTTGATTCCAGATCTTGGCTATTATGAATAGTGCTGCAGTAAACATGGGTGTGCAGGTATCTTTTCAATATATTGAATTCCCTTCCTTTGGATGTATACCCAGCAGTGAGATTGCTGGGTCATATGGTAGTTCTAATTTTAGTTCTTCAAGGAACCTCCATATTGTTCTAGTGGTTGCACTAATTTACATTCCCACCAGCAGTGTACACAAGGGTTCCCCTTTCTTTTTTTTTTTTTTTTTTGCCATAAATCTTTATGATTTATTGAGTTTACCAAAAATAATCAATTATTATACACACCTATTTGCTGCCAAATGACATATTAAACTCTTTGTCATCTGAGACTCCTAAGACCCTGACAAGTCAGTCTTCTCCCCTGTATATTTTGCTTCAATCTCTTTGGAATACTTTAAACAAGGAGTTATCCAGCTGTTGATTAAACACTTCCCATGGAAGGGAACTCACTTTCTCGGAAGACAACCCCTCCCATTGATAGACGTTGGTAGTTGATGGAAAGTATTTCCCTAATTCAAGCTGGGATCCGTCTAAGGGTTCCCCTTTCTTCATGTCCTCGCCACCATTCATTATTGCCTGTCTTTTTGATAAAAGCCATTTAGCTGGGATGAAGTGATATCTCATTGTGGTTTTGATGTGCATTTCTCTAATGATGTTGAGCATTTTTTCATATACCTGTTGGCCACGTGAATGTCATCTTTTAAGAAATGTCTATTCAGATCCTTTGCCCAGGTTTTATATTTTATTTTTATTTATTTATTTTTTTGAGATGGAGTCTCACTCTGTTACCCAGGGTAGAGTGCCATGGTGTCAGCCTAGCTCACAGCAACCTCAAACTCCTGGGCTAAAGCAATCCTACTGCCTCAGCCTCCCGAGTAGCTGGGACTACAGGCATGTGCCACCATGCCTGGCTAATTTTTTCTATATATATTTTTAGTTGTCCAGCTAATTTCTTTCTGTATTTTTTTTAGTAGAGACGGGATCTCGTCCTTGCTCAGGCTGGTCTTGAACTCCTGAGCTCAAACGATCCACCCGCCTCAGCCTCCCAGAGTGCTAGGATTACAGGCATGAGCCAACACGCCCGGCCTTTGCCTAGGTTTTAATTAGATAATTCAGTTTCTTCCTATTGAGTTGTTGGAGCTCCTTATATATTCTAGATATTATTCCCTTGTCAGATGGGTAGTTTGCAGATATCATCTCCCATTCTGTGGGTTGTCTCTTCCCTTTGTTGATAGTTTCTCTTGCTGTGCAGAAACTTTTAGCTTGATATGATCCGATTTGTCCAATTTTGCTTTGGTTGTCTTGCTTTGGGGGTATTACTCAAGAAACCGTTCCCCAGACCAATGTCCTGAAGCATTTCCCCAATGTTTTCTTTTGGTAGTTTCATAGTTTCAGGTCTTAGATTTAAGTCTTTAATCCATTTTTGATTTGACTGTTGTACATGGCGAGAGATAAGGGTCTGGTTTCATTCTGCATATGGATATACAGTTTTCCCAGTCCCATTTATTGAAGAGACTGTTCTTTACCTGTCGAAGATAAGTTTACTATAGATGTGGATTTATTTCTGGGTTCTCTATTCTGTTCCATTGGTCTATGTGTCTGTTTTTATGCCGGCACTGTGCTGTTTTGGTTACTACAGCTCTGTAGTATAATTTGAAGTCAGTTAATGTGAGTCCTTCCATTTTGTTCTTTTTGCTCAGGATGGTTTTGGCTATTTTGGAGTAAAAATTGTATCAAATTTTTCAAAGACAGGCAAGACTGTAGTATAAAGGGATGCACATATAAGTAAAAACCATAAAGAAATGCAAGGAAGTGTTTACTATAAAGCCAGGGTAGTGATTACTCCAAAGGAGTAGGGGGATTGTGGTTGGGTCAGGGCACATGAGGAACTTGGAGAGTGGCTAGAAAGTTCTTTCTCTTGACCTGAATAGTGATTATAAGGATGTTCACCTTAAAATCATTCACTGAGCTTTATATTTGTTTTGTGTGGTTTTCTGTATTTTGTGTTTTATGGTATAATAAAATGTTTTAAAAATTGATCAGAATTTTTAGGGCATCAGTCTTTCAACCCTTCTACTTACATACATACAGATACATTTTACATACTTACATTTCAAGTCAGCATTTGCTGTAGAGCAAAAGAGGTGAGTAAAATGAAAGCTCACTGTTCACTAGGAAATTTTCAAAGTGAACCTTATCGAAGCCAAATGAAATACAGAGATGAATCTCTAAATTTAAAACATTTGATATTTGGTTAGCAAGAATTGCAGTTCAGGGCATGTATATAAACCCAGTAGTCTTCAATATGTCAGAAGAACAAAGAAAAGGTTAGGAGTTTTATTGGAAAGAGAAATGTTAAGTATTGTTTTGAAAGATAGCTTGTTGGCACTACAGAAGCTTTTGTGAGCTGGCAAGCTCTGATTGGTGAGTGATTGGTACGTAAAACTAGCCTTAGAGTCACAGCAGCCTTTTTCAGCAGCTGGGCTTGTGGAAAATTTAATTCTTAGAGCAGGTGCTGCATACGCCGAATTCTTTTTTCCTCCTGGCCCCTCAACTCTGATTTAGTTGGGTATGACAAGAATGACTCAATTTGTATAATCAACTTCCACAACCTCTGGATTAAGTTTGGCCCTAGTGTGTATAAACAACAAGCCATCAAAGGCTTCTGGATTTTCTTTTTTAAGAATTTTAGGTGTGCCTCACTTGTAACAGTAGTAGTCCTGAAAGATTAAGTGCAAGTTCAATTTTTATAAATAGACTCAGTACATACTCCACATTACTTTATCATTTCAGGGCTCTATTCCCCAAAGCAAACCTGACTCCAAGACCGTGTCTTAAAAACAAAATTATACCTAAAATTTAGTGCACATTTTATAATCACAGGTTTGCCAAGAAAAAAAAAAAAAGCATTTTCCACTCAAACATTGATAATAACACTTTAGGCTGAATCAAGCACTTGGTAGCCAACTGAAACTTGTTGGCTGCTAATGGGATTTGCAGAGTGAAACCTCATCTCCTGGCTTTGTGTTCAGGCCTTTCCCAGGAGAGCTGCTTTTAACAGCCTACTTGATTCAGTTCTTCATGGCCATCTTTTTTCACTTCCTGGCATATTTCTTTTAAAATGTTACCAGGGAGGAATGGAAAGACAAAACAAAATTTTTGCTTTCGAGGGTTTTTCCCCTCCTCTGGGCTGTGGTTTTCTTCCTCCTTTCCTGATGACAGTATTTTTTAGGAGGAAGAGAAGATCATGATGATGAAAGGAACTCAGAACCTAAGTGCCTTCTTTGAATTTATCTGTGGATACCTTCTCTTTGTTGAATTATTTCCCATCCCCGGAAATACATCATTCTCTTGAAATTTTATTCTTTTAGATTGATACTGTCCAATAGAACTTCCGTGATGATGGGAATGTTCATTATCTGCATTGTCAATACAGCAGTCACAAGCCACATGTGACTATTCAGTACTTGAAATGTGCTAGTGAGACTGAGGAACTAAATCTTTAATTTTAATTAATTTTTCACTAATTTAAATTTAAATAGCCACATGTGGCCAGGGGACAGTAAAGTTTTAAAGAGAAGTAAGAGTAGAGCTGTGTGTATACAAGCTTAGTGAGGGAGCCAGGGGTTGATCAGCTTCCTCTCGCCTAATATCTGTTAACAATAATGCCGTCTCCAGCTCAAAACTCCTCGCTGACTTCCCGTTAACCATAAAGTCTTTATCACGGAGTTATGATGTCTCTAATTTATTTTACTTCTCCATGGCCATCTGATATTATATAAGTATCAGTTTCAGCCTCAACTTCGGGGCAGTGAGTTCCCTTAATGAAGCATCCAAACTCCATTATGGTCGTCTGCAGGGGCTGCCATCAGTGCTTGGCTCTCAAGAGCTTGATCAATACCTTTTTAATTAGCTTAGTGACTATCAGAGCAGATCGGATTTTTATTGGTGAGATTAGTGTCTTACTAATTAACAAAGTGAATATTAGAAGTAGGCACTCATTGGTGTAATTAAAGTATTCAAAAGAAGTGATATTGGCTAAAATATTTTAGAGCTACTTCTTATACTTGCACAAAGAAGGAATAAAAACATTGTAAGGCCTGTAACTTCTTGCTTTGGAGGCTTAAGTCTTAACCCAGCCTTTCTCTGCCTTTGGTTAGATTTCTGGTTGGTTGCCTGATGTGAATCTAAAGGCAGCAGAACCCTGCCTCTGGGATGTTGTCAGTTCCGCCTTGAGTGACCCTTTCTTGCAATGGTGGTAGAAACAACTAGAAGAAAGGGCTGGGACTCAAGCTTCTAGAATACTTTGTGTGAACTGCTTTGTGCCTGCTCACTAATGAATATTTGTTTAATAAATGTCTCTAAATGTGCCAGAATTTGCTGTGGAACTTGCTTTCTTTGCTGCAAGATTGTAGAAGAAGAGCTAATCCTCACCCACCTTAAACTCTTTTCAAGACAACTGTTAAAAGAACCTGTGAGTTGTACGTGACCAGAATGGCTTGATCCCACGTGATCTGGCTGCCCTCTGCCTCTGGAGGCTGATCATACCACTTCCTGCTCACTCCTTATACTTCAAACCACACTGACCTCTGTTCTTCCAGTGTGGCACGTTCCTTCCCACCTCAGGACCCAGACTCATGACGTTCCATCTGCCTTGAACGCTTTTATTCATTTAAAAAAATTTCTTTCTGCCTTATAATAATATTTGTATAGTTTAAAGGATAACAAAACAACACCTCTGTTTTCTGTGCCTTGCTTAAGTAATATGACCGTTCTAGATTTTTGGAAACCCCTCGGGTCCTCCTTCCACACTGCATTCCTTCCCTCTAGCCCAGAGGTTATGACTGTCCTGAATTTTTTGCTAATCATTCTCTTGCTTTCCTTAAGAGTTTTCCTATATAGGTATGAATTGCTAAACAATATATTACGTTTTACATTTTCCCACCAACATTTTATAATGAAAAATTTCAAAGGAAGAACAAATATGACCACTCATATACCTACCACCTATATTCAACCATGACTAACCATAATAAATAGAATAACACAATATGATTCTTTTGTGTAAGGCTTCTTTCATTCACTTTGAGTTTTTGAGATTTATTCATGTTGCATACATTCCTTTTATTGCTGTGTAATTTTTTTGTGTGTAGATGCACAACATTTTGTTTATCCATTCTCCTATTGATGGGAACTTGGCCTGTTTTCGGTTTTTGTCTGTTATAAATAGAGCTGCTGCAAACATTCTTGTACAAATCTTTGTGCAAGTAAGATTAGGCAGCCAAAATGTTTAATAATTATATAGATTATTCAAACATCACAATTAAGCTTGATTTAATGAAGGTTAGAGGTAAAGGGCTGCTGTTTTTCATACTAAGTCCTGGAGAACTAATTTTTAAAATTGTATGTTTATATATATATTTTTTTAACCAACCTTGTAACAGATGATTTCATCTCCATTTTTAAAAGCTTTTCATTTTGAATTATTTTTAGACTTCAGAAAAGTGGCGAAAACAGTAGTTTCCTTGCATCCCTCACCCCACTTCTGCTGCTAATATTAACACTTTACGTAACCATAGTACAATTATCAAGAACAAAAAAATTAACATTTATGCAATATTATTAACTGCAGACCTTACTAGAATTTTGTGTTTTTCTACTATGGCAGTTGTTTTGTTCCAGGATATCCTATTCGGGTCCCACACTGCATTTAGTTGTATCTCCTTAGTCTCCTCTTGTCTGAGACACTTGCTCCGTCTTCTCTTGTCATTCATGGCTTTTGAAGTTATTTTTGTCAAATGCACCTCAATTTAGATTGTCATATGTTTTCTCATGATTGGGCTAAAGTTATACTTTTTTTTAGGAAATATGCATATTGTGTCCTGAGTGCACCATATTGAGGGCTTTGTGATGTCCCTGTATCTTATCAATGGTGATGTTTACCTTGATCACTAGGTTAAGTTGCTGTCTACCAGGTTTCTCCACTGTAAAGTTTTTATCTTTTCTTTTGTAGTTAGTAAGTATCTTGGGGAAGATACTTAAAGATTATGCAAATTTGTTTCTCCTCACATTTTTACCCACTAATTTTAGCATCCATTAGTAGATCTTGTCTGCAACAATTAGCCAGTGGTGATTCTGTTTCCCACCTTATTTCTGCACTTACTAGTTGGAATCTTAATGTGAGGAAGAGCAGTTGTTCCTTCTCCCTAGTTTATTCAATTTTTTATTTTCATTAGTATGGTTTCATAAATATGAATTTTATTCTATGGATTAAAACCCAGTACCGTGGCCAATTGATTTTTGACAAGGGTGCCAAGACCATTCAAGGAGGAAAGACTAATCGCTTCAACAAATGGTTCGGGGACCACGGGATAAACACATGCAAAAGAATGAAGTTGGATTTCTACCCCACTCTACATACAAAAACTAATGCAAAATGGATCAACAACCTAAACAGAAGAGCTAAAGCGATTAGGGAAAAACATAGGGGTAAATCTTTATAACCTCAGTTTGGCAGTGCATTCTTAGATTTGCCACCAAAATGCCTAAAATGAATGTGCATTATTCAGTTATTAGATATACTGCTCTATATGTTTATTATGTTTTATAAGATCTTGTGAGATTAAACTTAAGTGTGCTATTCATTTTTCCTACTTGATTACTGATTTTTGTCTGCTTGACCTATCATTTGTGCGCTGATGATAGATTTGTCTGTTTTTCCTTTGTAGCTCCATCTTTGTTTTGTATAATTTGAGACTATATTATTAGGTACATACAAGTTTAGAACTGCTATATCTTTCTGATGAACTGTACCTTTTATCATTGTGGACTATCTTTCTCTGTGCAGTACTATTTTATATAAAGATCTATTTTATCTGGTAACAGTATAACCACACTTGTTTTTTTGCTTAGTGTTTCCCTGGCATATCTTCTTCAATCCTTTTATTTTCAGCTTCTCTGGTCTTGTGGTTTAAGGTACACCTCTTGTAAATAGCATGTAGCTGTGTAACTGATTTTTTCTTCCTGAAAATATGATTTTTTAGTTACAGAGTTTGATCCATTTGAGTTGATTATATTATGTTTGAATTCATTTGTTTTCTTACATGCTGCTGCTTTTTCCTTTTTGGCATCTCTTGTTTTCCTTTTTCTTAGAACAAATTGTAAGTTAATTCTTTTCCTCCAGCATCTTATTTTTTTGTGTGTGTGTAAAACATTTTTAATGGAGGAAAAAATACAGAAAATAGTATAATTACAGCCATATGCCTACTACCCAAAGTAAACAAATACTGATTGTTGCCATATTGTTTCATATTTGCTTTTGTTATGTTTAATAAAATATTATTGATAAAGTTGAAGTTTCTTAGGTTCTAATCATATTTCCCTCTCTCTTTCCCAGGAAGCTAATGCTATCATGACTTTAGTACATGTTCTTCTAATCTATGTTTTATAAAACTTTTGCAGATATATGCATATATTTCTATAAATAATACATAGTATTGTTAGGTGTAATCTCAAAATATATAGTTTCATATTATATGGATTATTTGGCAATTTTCTATTAATAGCTAACCTCATTTTTGAAATCTAGCCATATTTACAATATAGATACACTTTATCCATTTATCCTATAAATAGTATACCAATATGCCACAATTTATTTATTTTTTCCTCTATTGAAGGATTTTTTTTTTGATATTCCAAAGAATGGTGCAATGAATATCCCTTCATTTGCATTTTGTGTATCGTATCTCTAGGATACATACCTGGAAATGGTGTTATTAGGTCTGAGGTCAGTGGATGCACACTTAACACCTCTTTTTTTTTTTTTTAACACTTATGTCCTTCTTGCTTAATTACATACCAAAGCAAAATTATAAACCTATGCATCATGGCATGGTTTTTCAGGAGGGATCTTTAAATTTAAGCTTGATAACTGCTCTTTGTGTTGATATCCCTCAATGTACCGTTTTGCCTTCTCTCGTAGCGGCAGTATATACCCGTGAAGATGAAGAGCAAAGCCTTCTGGATCTTCTCTTGGGAGTACGCCATGATGTATGTGGGAAGCCTCGTGGTAATCGTTTGCCTGTCCTTCTTCCTTCTCAGCTCCTGGGATTTCATCCCTGCAGTCTATGGCTTCATGTAAGTAATGACCTCATTTGAAAACTCTAGAAGCTGTGGAGAAAAGGGAACCTTGTGTATTGGTGGTGGTAATGTAAATTAGTACAGCCATTATGGAAAACTGTATGAAGCTTCCTCAAAAAACTAAAACTAGGCCGGGCGAGGTGGCTCACACCTGTAATCCTAGCACTCTGGGAGGCCGAGGTGGGCGGATCGTTTGAGCTCAGGAGTTCGAGACCAGCCTGAGCACGAGCGAGACCCCATCTCTACTAAAAATAGAAAGAAATTATATGGACAGCTAAAAATATATATAGAAAAAAAAAATTAGCCGGGCATGGTGGTGCATGCCTGTAGTCCCAGCTACTCGGGAGGCTGAGACAGGAGGATCCCTTGAGCTCAGGAGTTTGAGGTTGCTGTGAGCTAGGCTAATGCCACGGCACTCACTCTAGCCTGGGCAACAGAGCAAGACTCTGTCTCAAAAAAAAAAAAAAAAAAAAAAACTAAAACTAGAATGACCATATGATCCAGCAATCCCATTTGTGGATATTTACCCAAAAGATTTGAAACCAGTTTATTGAAGATTTTCCTGCACTCCCATGTTCATTGCAGCACAATTTACAGTAGCCAAGTTATGGAATAAACCTAAGTGTCCATCAGCAGATGAATAAATAAAGAAAATGTGGACTATATACACAGCCATAAAAAAGGAAATCCTGTCATTTGTGACAACATGGATAGAATTGGAGAACATCCAAGTGGAAGAAGCCAGGCACAGAAAGGCAGATACCATGTGGGTTCTCACTTATATGTGGAATCTAAAACAGTAGAACTCACAGAAGCAGAGCATGGAAGGGTGTTTACAGATGCTAGGGGCAGGGAGAATGGGGAGTTGATGGCCAAAGGTCACGAAATCTCAGTTCGACAGGAGGAATATGATTTCTTTTTTTGAGTTCTATTGCACAGCAGGGTGCATACAGTTAATAATATTGTATATTTCAAAATTGCTAAGAGAGTAAATCTCAAATGTTTCCACCTCAATGTTAAATATTTGAGGTGATAGAAATGTTAACTAACTTGATTTAATTCTATATTGTATTCATAAATTATAAAGTCACTTTGTACCCCATAAATTTATACAGTTCTAAATTGTCATTTTGAAAAAACAAAACTACAAAACCCTGGAAGCTAATTTGGTTTCCACAGCTCCAGTGGGAATCAGAGGATGAGTGACCCCAGGCAGCATCAGAGTCACCTGCAAGGCTTGTTAAAACCCAGCTTGCTGGGCCCACCCCCAGAGGTTCTGATTAAGTAGGTCTGGAGTAGAGACAGGAATTTGCATTTCTCAAGTTGCCGATGCTGCTGGTCCTGCTGGTCCAGGGAACACACTTTGAGATCCTCTGCTCTGGTGCACACCTTTAATGTGGTGGGATTAAGGAGCACTCTCCAGGCACATCCAAAGCAACTGCCAGCCTCTGACTGGGAGGTTGGGTTCAATTCCAAACAGTAATGGATATATTCCTCTACTGCAAGAGGGTCTCCAATAGCTTTAACATAAAGCCACCTGCCACATGTCAAACCTTTAGAATTCAAAAGGGTTTGAGTAGTATAGGCTTGTCTGCGTGTATATTCATGAATTCTGCAAACATTTCCAAGTGTGCCCTGTGTGCCAGGCTCTGTGTGGGAGCTGAGGGGTTGGTTGCTACCCAGGCCTTGAGTTGCTCACAGCCCCAATGGGTGACAGACACTTAAACCTGTCCAGGTGGGAGAGAGATCTGGAGTGGCAGAACTCCCATCTGGGATTCTGGTAAAATCCTGGCTGAGCATAACAATGACTGTTATGAAAGTTCAGCTCTTCATGCTCTGCCTTGGATAGGAGTTTGGATGCCTGGTGAAGAGCTTTTCCTGGCTTTCCGCTGGGCCACAGATTGGGTTCTTTACCTCATTTCACAGAAAAAGGAAACGGAGTTATGGCAACAGGCAAAGACTTAGGCCAGGCGGAGGCCTCTGTCAGGGAAATCTGACCGTGAGCCATCGCCTGTCTCTCTCTTTCCATGCCCCATTTGTTGTCCTTTTAAAATCGTGATTTGAGAATCAGTTTCCATTTCATATTTTTTTTAAATCAAAAATATAAAGTGAACTTTTAGAAGAGCCAGAATTACAGCCAGTCTTTGTCTGATTTAACCAGACAGAACGTTTTCCAGTTAAACCCTAATTTCTCAAGTGAGGCCTGAGACCCTGGAGAATCCTAGCCAGGACCCGCCGATGGTTCCTGAAGCCCCTAGAAGTCTCAGTGCCGTCTCAGGCCTCAGTCTTCTGGCTCCCGCTGTGGGGTGTGGAGCAAGAATGGGGAGGAGCAGGATCTTTGAGCTTGTTCCTCTAGGCAGGTCTCTGGAATGTCCAAAATAGATATTGTGTATTTAAAACTCACTCCTCCTGTGTTACAATACTGGGTATCTCCCGATTTTAAACTGTCTTGGGCAGTAAAAGAAGGACTAGTCTCTGGATTTCTAGGGTGAATCCCTGCCTCATCTCAGATTTGTTTGGCTTAGCTAATATTTATCATGGGTTATCCTTCTCTGCGTCTCTGCCCCTTGTTTATGTTATTACCGATATCCAGGGCAGGTGGGGAGCCCTTTGCATCCCGATCTCTGTAGCGAGAAGGTTATTTTCAGCTGCCCGGAAGTGACCAAAGTCTTCAGGAGAAATCAGGGTCAAAGCAGACCATTTCTGACTTTGCTCTCTTTTTTCTCTCCCTTTGTTTTTTTAATTCCAGACTTTCTGTTCCAGATCTCACTCCAAACATTGGTCTTTTCTGGTACTTCTTTGCAGAGATGTTTGAGCACTTCAGCCTCTTCTTTGTGTGCGTGTTTCAGATCAACGTCTTCTTCTACACCATCCCCTTAGCCATAAAGCTAAAGTAAGTGGTTCACCTGCTGCTGCATTGTCCACAGAGCCACCCAAGGACCTCCTGCCCCTTGTAGCCTTAGGGGGCCTTTCAGATGGGGAGCACCTGTTCCTAGGTTTATGTCATCTTGCACCAGGAACCCTGCCCTCAGTTGCTGTGGGTGCCAGCAGCCATAGCCAGCAGTAGAGTCACACCTGCGTGCAGGCTGCAGAGAGGGTGCTTTGGAGCCCCGGCATTTCCCCTGGCCTCACTCCGAGATGCCTGAACCCACATTGCTGCTGAGCCCACTCACCGTTTTGGACAAGAACAGGGGTTGTGGTGGGTGGGTGGGGCTATCTTTGGGAAAAGTGGATCTGGTTGGATGTCTTCCATCAGCAGCCCGGTGGCACTTTGTCCAAGGGGACTCAGGATGGGTACGCCAGGAGGCTGGCCACCTGCAGCTCTGTTTAATCTTCTGATCAGTTCCCTCAGAAGGCTTTTTCTGTGGAGTTCTCTTCTGCGGTGTGAGAGAGCTGACGTGTGTTGAGCCTGCTCCATCCCGGGCACCTTTCTAGGCCCTCTGAAATGTAATCATACTAACCCAGCAACTCGTGGAGGTAGGCATTATATTCTTGCCATCACTCCCATTTTATACTTGAGGAAATTTATGCTCAGAGAGGTGGAGTGATTTGCTCAGAGTCACACAGCTGGTAAGCAGTGGAGCCGGGATTCAGACCAGGTTTGTCTGGCTCCAAAATCTCTCCTTACCTCCCTGCACCATGCCAAGCTCCTGAGAGAGATTGCTCCTAGTGGCCCCTGGAAATGGTTCTATTATCCTAGCTTCAGAGAAGGGAAAACAGGCACAAATGTGCCTGGATGGTCCAGGGAACCTGGAAGAGAGTTTGATTTAGATTTCAAGAGCTTGCATTCTCGGCTCTAACTGGTCTGCCATTCTCCACGGCCAGTGCACCAATGCACGTGGTTCCCATTGTGTAAAACCTCAGAGTGATGCTTCCTCCCCATGACACAGCCTCGGCCTGGCAGGACAGAAAACTGTCCTCCCATGGCCTGACAGCCTACACAACTCCAGCAGCTCTCAGCCATCTGTGGTCCACCTTCCCTGCCCTCGCTCTGGTTAGGCCCAGCCACCGGGCTGAGAGGAGGGAGCCAGCCCAGAGCACCTTTCCTCACTGTTGGTGCAGCCAGCTCCCAGTAGCTTTCATTATCTGCACGTGAAGGCCACACATCACTCCTGGGTAGACAATTCCACCACCATCATGGGACCCCTCTGCCTCAGGCCACGGCCTCACAGTTGTGGGGACAGAAAGTATGAAGATACCTGCCTTCCCCACTGTTTCCTCTTCTGCCTGGATGTGAAGCTCCACGTAAACTCTTCCTGCAAAAACTCCCTGCAGTTTCTGCTTCCGTGCCAGCTTTGTGGGAACAGGGCCCTTCAGGCCACCTCTCCTTCTCTGCAGTGTTGCAGGAGGCTCTGGTCTCCGTGTTTTTTTGTCACTGCATTGTCTCTGGCCTTTTCGTAGCAATGTTGCAGCTGTTACCAGCTACCTAAAAAACCCAGAGCCAGTGATTCGGCTTGTCTTTAGGAAGATGTTCACACTGAGCTGGGAGGACACTTCTTAGAGGCTACAGGGCTGTGTGACTTTGCTAAGCTGAGTTTCTGAGGCATTTGCTGTGTGACAGTGCTGGAGTGTTTAGCATGTTTGTCACCACATCTCAGATTTATACCCATTGAGTCACTCTGACCTGTGACCTGCAAGACAAGAATGTCATTAACCTCTGAGGAAAACCTTCCCTCCCGAGCTGGGCGTCCAGGGACTGTGCGGCAGTAGGCCGCGTGCATGGTGTTTAGGTGTGGGTGGGGAGGGGCCAGACCCAGCCTCTTCCTGTTTGCTTCCCTTTAGCACTCGGTCGGCTCTGGAGAGGTGCTGGGCTTGAGCCCTGTCCTCCACCCTCCCTGCCAGAGCGCTGATGGGTATTAAGCGCTCAGGAGAACACCAGAGCTGGTAGTCAGAGCTGTGGAGACAGACAGCTCCCTCACTCGCTTAGTCAACTCACTTCACTTCTCTGAACCCCAGTTTCCTCATCTGTGAGGTATGGGTGACAGGATTGCCTGCCTCGAGGGGTAGCTGTGACATGGTGAGGATCACAAGAGATGAGGCAAGAAAAGGGCCTTCCACAGAACTTGGCACAGAGTGAGGGTTCAGGAGGTGGCAGCCATTGTTTTCACTTACTATGAGTTTAGAACAATAGTTTAAACTGCTGTTAGTTTAAGTTAACAAGAACTCCAGTCCCGGCCTTTGAGCACTGACAAGCTGTGTACAGCTCTGTGTTCTCTTTCTGGAAAGGAGTTCCGCACACCGAGGGTCTGCAGACCCCACTATCATAGTGTCAGAGAAGAAGGCATCGGCAAGGAGGCACTTCCTGCCCTGGGTCCAGTGTACAGAGGGGCCTCTGGCGAGGGAGGCTGTCTGGTTACCCTGACAGACAGTCATTTAAGCCCAGTAATAAAGAACGCTGACTTCATTTGTTTTCTTCCTCCTGGCTCCTGGGGGAAGGCCCAGAGCTGGGGTGGGGAGGGGCCGTTGATGGGAAACATCTCTGTGGGCCGCTTCTCTAGTGTTCGCTGGGCCTCCTCACCACCTCAGGGTATTTCTGGTCCCGGCTACTGGGGCCTGGCCCCTGCCTTGTATGTAGCAGAGCCAGCCCCTGCCTGAAGTCCTCTGGGGAGTATTTTTGGTTCCGAGGATGGGGTCAGGAGTCTCTGGGGTGGGCCTGGTCCCTGGCTGATCTCTCTCTGTCTGTCTTCCCCTGCCCTGCCCCAGGGAGCACCCCGTCTTCTTCATGTTCATCCAGATTGCCGTCATCTCCATCTTTAAGTCCTACCCGACGGTGGGGGACGTGGCCCTCTACATGGCCTTCTTTCCTGTGTGGAACCATCTCTACAGATGTGAGTACTCCTGCCTCTACCTGCTGGTGGCAGATTCCCGCCGGCTTGGCCCCTGGGTGAAACAGCCAGGGAAGAAGCAATTGATAGGCATTTCCTGGGCATCTGCCGAGCTGCAGCACTAGGAGGAAAGCAGGCATGAGGCACGGTATCCGTTCCTAGGTGCTATGGACTAGTGATGATAAAAATAACTGCCACTTATTGAGCACTTACTATGTACCTGGCCACTGTGGCTCCAAGAGTGTTACATGCATTAATTAGCTCAGTTTATCTGCACACCAGCCTTTGAGGTAAGTATGCCCATTTTGCAGATGAGAAGTCTGAGGTACAGAAAGGTAGAGCCACTTGTTCAAGGTCATGCGACTGGTAAGTGGAAGGCCCAGGACTGGAGTCCAGATCTGTGAACTTCTCCTCAGTGCTGTCCAACAGGGCTGTCTGTGATGATGGAGATATCCTATATCTTCACAGTCCAATAGAGTAGCCACTTGTGCGTCTCAGAGCCTATATTTTTTATCTAAATTCATTTAAATTTAAATGTAAGAAGCCACATGTAGCTGAGCTGCCATATTGAACAGCAGAACTCTATACCTTGGGCTTTGAACCGTTCCCCAGTGCTGCACTCAAAGCTTCCTGGAAGGCAGATGGGCAACATGAGACTTCCTGCCCACTGTGACGACTCCTTTAAGCTCTGACCATCTCTTCCTCAGAAGATGGTTTACTGGTGACCTATGTGTGCTGCCTAGGCCCCCAGCATTTCCCCTGGTCGGGCTCTTATCCCTCTGGGGTGGGTGCTTTTCAGTGTTTGAGGACTCCCTTAGGGTAGACATCATTCGCCTCTGTGTCCCCAGCATCCAGGAATGAACCTGACACAAATGTTTGTGGAGTGAGTTTTTAAATCTCCGTCGGTGTTTGTGGAGTAGGTTTTTAAACCTCCCTAATAAAGAGGCACTGTCAGTGGCCCAACACCGCCTGACTCTCTAAGGCGTGGAAGGGAGCTGTTGAACTTTCCTTGCCTGCTCTGGGTGGACAGTGAGGTGTTGAGAATGAATTCAGGTAGGGCACACTTCAGAGGAAGTGAGTCTTTGTTGTTGTTTTGGAACCCCTGGGTGTCAACCAGGAAGTGAAACTGACCAGCTGCCTGCAAGAAACCTACCTGTAAGAGCGCCTCTGGGTGAAGATAAACACCTGTGTGGGCGGCTGAGCCAGGGCTGCTCTTGCAGGTGACAGCCTGGTGGGGCAGTGACTAGTCTTGCCTGATTGGGAGGAGGAATTGGCGTCTTCTCCCTGTGACATACTCACTGCACAGACAGGAGTCACCCAGCCCAGGAGGCTCAGAGTCAGCTTGGGGCCCGTAGGCAGAGTGGCCAGTGACAAGTCATGAGGCCACCAAAACATGTGGACATGCCCCGATTTGTGGCAGGGTGGGCCTTGGGGACACAATGGTTTTGCTTGCTGTCCGTCCACACTATGTCCCTCAGTGTCTACCTTTCATCCCATGCTGCTGAGCACTGGAGATGGACCCACTTGAGGCTGAAGCCTGGCATTCCCCTACTGGCTACGTGTTCTCAGGGACATCATTTAACCTTTCTGAGCCTCTGATTTTTTCGTCTATCAAATAAGGAGAATATCTTTCATGGGTGTTTTGAGTTTGAGAAAGAATATATGTAAATAGCATTGCAGGTATATCATCATCAGTAATGACTATACAGGGGTTACCTACATAGTTCCATGATCAAAGCTTCAGGCTTGGTAGCCTGAGTTATTGGAATAAACATATTTTTCAAAACTTGAAATAAGCTATTTTGTGCCCTCCAGGGTGATGAGGCACAAAGAAAAAGGAAGGGGTTTCCGGAAGCCTAGATGACCCAGTGGATGCTGTTGCCGGCTGCTTGGGCAAGCAGTTTATAGCTTCAGCTCATCTGAAGCTTCTGTAGGGAACAGTGGCCGCCACCTTCACCTCCCCGCTCCTGCAGCAGGGAACACTCACCCTTGGAGTATCTGTTTGGGGCCTGACAACTGTGAGTCACTGTACTTAGCCAGGAGCATCTTCGGGCCTGGTCCTTGGGGACTATGTGTGGACGTTTTGTGAAGTCTTTAAGCCTAGGTTGAACATAGTGAATGTGGTTAGGAAATCAGGTTAAACGTTAGTTGCCAGTGCTAATGTGCCCACTCCCACGTTCACCTCTCTGTTTTCCTGTCCTGTCAGTGGGGAGGAGGAAAGGAACGTGGCCCTTCCCTCAGTGTAGGCTCTAGACACTGCGCTCTCTGGAGCTTGGGGCTGGGATGAGTCAACAGACGCATGACTGGTGTTAGGGAACAGCCTGCTGGCAGAGCCAGTGCCAGCCTGCCGCGGTGTGGTCCAGCAGAAAGAGCCAGTTACCAAAGGGGTGTGTGTGTGTGTGTGTGTGTGTGTGTGTTTTGTTTTTATTAACTATTGTATAAAGCTAAAATTGATAAAATACATATAAAGATTAATAATACAATAAATTCCCATGTACCTCGCACCTAGTTTAAGACGGCTGACATCACCATGACCTTTGAAGTCCCCAAGTCCCCTCTGTGCCCCTCCTGATGGGACTGGATTTTTCAGGAGAAGTTTTATTTCTGAATGTATGAGGCTCAGAGAGGGAAAGTGACTTGCCTGAAGTTCCAGTTTGTCAGTAGTGGCACCAGAGATTGGATGGGCCACCCCGTGGACGTGGTGGGGGAACCTGATTCCGTCTAGCCGGTGACCCTGGTGAAGGGTGAACCCTTTCATCTTGTTAGGCTCTGGTCATCTCTGATATCTCTGATGCCTCCTGGTGCCTGGAACAAGCTGTCCTGTGCCGTGGGTCCCAGCTCCATGTGCCCTGGCGTATAGCTTTCATTCTCTGGCCTGTCAGCCAGCAAAAGTGAGTAGCAGCTCCCCTTTCCTGCAAAGGTCACCACGGGCCAGAAGCCAACGGGATGCTGGCGTCGGTTCCTCTAAGCACATGGGAATGTATTTTTGCAGCCCTTCGTGCTAGCACCCAGAGGCTGCAAGTGAGCCTCTCCCCTTTGTGCACTTAGTCTCCTTCCTGTCACCCTGTCTGAAATCTCTGTCTCTGGCTGGAGGCACAGATCAAAGAACCACCTGGGCTGTCGGGCCACAAGCATTTTATTTTAAGAATAGTCTGTATTCTTTTCAGCAAAATACTTTCCAGGAGATCAGAAAGAACCACTGAGAAATGTAAATAGTGATGTTGGAGTAGAATGGTAAAAAGATTTGTTCTTCTTTCTTGAGGTTGTAACATTTTTTAATGATAATATTAATAACTATTATTATTATTCTTGGCTGGTTGCAGTGGCTCATGCCTGTAATCCTAGCGCTTTGGGAGGCCAAGACAGGAGGCTTGCTTGAGGCCAGCAGTTGTAGACCATCCTGGCAACATAGCGAGACCTTGTCTCTACAAAATGTATTTAAAAAAAAAAAAAAAAAATTAGCTGGCAGTAGGTGGTGAGCGCCTGTAGTCCCAGCTACTCAGGAGACTGAGGCAGAAGGATCACTTGAGCCCAGGAGTTTGAGGTTGCTGTGAGCTATGATGACACCACTGCACTCCAGTCTGGGCAATAGACTCTAGCTCAACACTCTGTCTCAAAAGAAAAAAAAAATAATAATAGTAATTCTCAGTGCAAATACCCCTTTTCTCAGACTCCTTTTTTCCTGGGAGTACAGGAGGAGGCAGGAGCTTCCCTGGGTAGTCTCAGGAGGCTTGAGTCAGGCTTTGACCTCTGAGCTTTGAAAACCAGAATTGTGGAAATTTCAGATTAGAGGAGAGGATCTTGTGAGCCGTCCAGGCCAGTGTCCAAATTGTGGGATTTCCCAGACCACTAATATTTCAAAAGAACTCTGGTGACAGAGTTGCCAGCATTTTATTTTGCTGAAGGCATTAAAGCAATCAACTCCCAGCCATTTATCCCCATTTCATAAAAGAAAGGATTTTTTAACAACAAAAAGACATCTATCATTTCTCAGTAAAGAAGGAGCTGTAAGTTGAAAACCTAACAGCCTTACCGAGAACTGTTTTGGTTTTTTTTATTTTTTTTTGAGACAGAGTCTCACTCTGTTGCCCAGGCTAGAGTGAGTGCCGTGGCGTCAGCCTCGCTCACAGCAACCTCAAACTCCTGAGCTCAAGGGATCCTCCTGTCTCAGCCTCCCGAGTAGCTGGGACTACAGGCATGTGCCACCATGCCCGGCTAATTTTTTCTATGTACATTTTTAGCTGTGCATATAATTTCTTTCTATTTTTAGTAGAGATGGGGTCTCGCTCTTGCTCAGGCTGGTCTCGAACTCCTGAGCTCAAACGATCCGCCCACCTCGGCCTCCCAGAGTGCTAGGATTACAGGGTGAGCCACCACGCCCGGCCGAGAACTGTTAACTACCTTGTCCTCCTTAGTCTAACTCTGACCACTCAGTGGCATCTCTGTTGCAGACTGTCAGGGTCTGCAGCTGTAATCCAGTGGTTCTCAGCCCCAGGTGCATATTGGAATCACCTGGGAAGCTTTAAAAATTGCATGTGGGTGTCAGGGCCCCATCTATAGACTCTGACTTAGTCTTTGGGTGGGGGGCGGGGCTCCCCACATGATTTCACTTTGCAGCCAGAGTTGAAAATCATCTGTGTCATCCAGACCCCCTTCCAGTGCATGAGCCCCCAGTATAGCATTTCTACCAAGTGCTTGTGCAGCTGAGACAAGTGGCCTAAATGTTTGGGAGTTTCCCCATCCCTTAGATCTCCCAAAACGCTAACTTGGTAGAAGGGATTTTCTGAAGGTCAGGATCAGATCCATTCATTAGTGCCTGCTGGGAACCAGGCCCAGTACTAAGTTCTTTTTAAAAAGATATTATTTTAATTAATTTATTTTAAATATTCTTTTAAAAAAATAAAGTATAAAGAAATAAAAGTAACATGTAAGCCTACTGTCAGATAACCCCTGGTGAATTAAAAGGGAAAATCACAGTGTAGTAGGCAGAGTAATATCCATCCCCTGCAAAGATGGCCAGTTATAATCCCCAGAACCTGTGACTGTGTCACCTTACATGGCAAAAGGGACTTTAAATTAAGACTTTGGGATGGAGGGATTATCCTGGATTATCCAAGTGTCCCCAGTGTAATTATAAGAGTCCCCAAAAGTGGAAGAGGTGGAGGCAAAGAAAATATGGGAAATCTCTGTACCTTCTGCTCAAATTTGCCGTGAATCTAAGACTGCCATAAATAAATTCTGTCCAGTGCTGTGGCATGTGCCTGTAGTCCCAGCTACTCCAGAGGCTGAGGCAGGAGGATCACTTGAGCCCAGGAGTTTGAGGCCATCATATGCTGTGATCACACCTGTAAATAGCCACTGCACTCCAGCCTGGGCAATGTAGCAAGACCCCATCTCAAATACATAAAGAAATAAAGTCTTGGCCGGGCGTGGTGGCTCACGCCTGTAATCCTAGCACTCTGGGAGGCCGAGGTGGGCGGATCCTTTGAGCTCAGGAGTTCGAGACCAGCCTGAGCAAGAGCGAGACCCCATCTCTACTAAAAATAGAAAGAAATTATATGGACAGCTAAATATATATAGAAAAAATTAGCCGGGCATGGTGGTGCATGCCTGTAGTCCCAGCTACTTGGGAGGCTGAGACAGGAGGATCGCTTGAGCTCAGGAGTTTGAGGTTGCTGTGAGCTAGGCTGACGCCACGGCACTCTAGCCTGGGCAACAGAGTGAGACTCTGTCTCAAAAAAAAAAAAAAAAGAAAGAAATAAAGTCTATTTTTTTAAACAGTCAAAGAGGAAGGCAGAAGAAGAGGTCACAGTGATACAATGTAAGAATTCCTCCATCTGCCATTGCTGGTTCTGAAGCTGGAAGGGGGTCCTAGCTGGGGAGTGCAGACAGCCCCTAGATGCAGGAGAAGACAGTGGGTTCTCCCCTACAGCCTCCAGAGGAAGTGCAGCCCTGCTGGTACCTTGATTTTAGCCCGTGAGACCCATTTTGGACTTCTGACCTCCAGAACTGTGTAATGATAAATCATATTGTTTAAACTGCTAAGTTTGTGGGGATTTGTTGTAGCAGCAGTGGAAAACTAATATACGCAATAATACCTCTGGGCCAGTTTTTTCACATATCTTTTTGTTTAATCCACATGACACTCCCATGAAGTATGCGTTTAAGCCTTGAGAGATGAGGGAGCTGAGGCTTAGAGAAACTTGCTAATAAATGACAGAGCAGGATTTTAACCAAGGTCTGTGCCCGGCCATCACTCTACCTTTCCCAAAGCCGTCTGCCCCTGCCTGCGGACCACCCTGGGCCTCCGGGAGAGCTTTCTTCCTGGTGGATCAGGCATCTCTTCTGGGAGCAGGGAGTGATGTCATGTCAGTGAGGCAGCATGTCAAAAAGAGATTATTTAAGTTAACATCTGAGGAAGAATGAGGAATGTTTGAAGAGTAAGGCAGGGGACCTAAGACACCAGTTAAGGAGAATGAAAAACACGTTCGTAAGACCCAGGACTGTGGCACTGTAGGGACCCACGGAAGGGCTCTACTCTGCGATTCACGCTGGGGCTCCCATCCACAAGCCAGCGTGGCCAGCAGCACCCTGCCTGGGGAGAGGGGTGGAG
Source organism: Eulemur rufifrons (assembly GCF_041146395.1). NCBI lineage: Eukaryota > Metazoa > Chordata > Mammalia > Primates > Lemuridae > Eulemur > Eulemur rufifrons. The sequence continues at coordinate 23,464,527 of NC_091002.1, forward strand.
TTACTCTTGGACATGCCAAGATTAGGGGTTGGGGGGTGTTGACATCCTAAAATGCCCTCTTTAATGCCCAGGGGCATTCATAGCATTGCTACTATAGCTGGTCTTCAGCCAGCCAGGCCTGCAGTGGGAGGAAAGATCCAGGTCTAGGAGTTCCCACCAGCTGTGGGTCTGGGGGCCATTGGCTCAGGGCTGTGAGGTTTGCTGCCTGGCCCCCCAGGGCCTCTGGGGTGCTCTGCCTTTGGGCTGTATGCGGCTCCTCTTTGTCATTTGGGGCCACACAGCAGGGAGAGGGTGCCGAAGAGAGCATTGGGCTAACTGTTGCCATCTTGTCTTTGCAGTCCTGCGAAACATCTTCATCCTCACCTGCATCATCATCGTCTGCTCCCTGCTCTTCCCTGTCCTCTGGCACCTCTGGATTTACGCGGGAAGTGCCAACTCTAATTTCTTTTATGCCATCACACTGACCTTCAACGTTGGGCAGGTAAGAGTCGAGGGCAGCACGGGGACAGGGATTCATTTTGCAGCCTCAGGCAGTCAGGCACGGCCTTGGGTTCTGCCTACGAGGGGTTTAGACATGACAGAGGGACAGTTACTCCCCTCACGTAGCTCCCGTCCCGTGAAGAGGACAGGGAAGTGGGAGTAGTGTGGGACTGCGTCTGGCCGGCAGTTCCTGGGCACCTTGCTGAGCGGTATTGAATTCTGGAAGCCAGCCTGTAAGACAGTGTTTTCCCTGTTCTACAAATGAGGGTCTCAGACCCAAGGTCATTGCTGGAGGCAAGAACCAAATTCAGGAAAGGCTTGATTTCTGAGGTGCCCTCTTTCTGTGGTGGTGCCTGGGGGTCGTGGCACCCACAATGAGTGTGCAGAGTGAGGTGGGAGGGCAGGGGCGAGAAGAGAAGAGGCTTCCTAGACTGCGTGGACAGCAGGAGCTGAGAAGTGGTATGGCCTGGCTGTTGGCAAGTTGAGCATGAGTTGCGTAGCTGGGAGTGGTGGACAGGAGGCTGGGGGGGTCACAGACAGGGGAGGACCAGCACAGAGCTCAGTCTCCCCTGACCCAGGGAAAGCCTGTCCCTCTGGTCCACAGAGCAAGGTCTTCAAGCATCAGAATCACCAGGGGGCTTATTAGAAATGCAGATTCCCTGTGGCTGTGTTTTAAATCCTGTAATTATGTTGTGACTGTCCCAAGTACGTGGCTCTGATTGTTTGAAAAAGGATAGATTCCCTGATCTCGCTTCTGGAAATCTTGATTCAATGCAGAATACGAGGCCAGGAATTTGCATTTTTGTCAAGCTCTCCCAGCAGTTCTGTGGCAGGGGCTCTAGCAAACCCTGCGGAGAGTCATCCGGCCTTCTTGGAAGTTCCCTTCTCCACTGTGCTGCCTTTCAGGTCAGGCTCTGTCCTCATCCTTGAGGTCTTAGGAGAACCACTTGTACCATTTACCATTTCAATTGCCATTGGCACAGCCAGGCATTTCCTGTGCTTAATGGACTGGCTGGGAAGTGGGGCTGGCTGGGAAGACTAATGATGCCAGTGAATAATCCCCAGGGAAATTCTTGCCTCCAAGGTTAGCTGCTGGGAACGAAGGGAGTTAGGGCTTTTTCAATGAGTGATGGGACTGGTATTTCCTGCGTGGACATTTCTGATGTCCAGCCTCGCCACTTATCTCGGTTTGTGAACAGCAGGAGGAGAGATGGAGGGCCCAGGAGCCTGAGTGGGACCCAGCCAGATGCCTGTTCTGCCTCCCACAGTAGTAGCTGATGATGGCAAAGGCTTAGCACCTCCTGCCTGTGTCCCATGCAGGCAGATCTCTGCAGGGCTGCACTTGGTATCCTGAAGGAATCCAGAAAATTGCGCTGGCTCTTCCTTCTTGCTGGAATCTCCTCACTTTTCCTTACAGCCCTGTGGTGGCTGGCATGGAAGGCATCGGGCCTGCCTGGGGAGGCTGTCAAGTTCCACAGAAGTAGCCCACAGCCTGTTGTCACGAGTCTCAAGTTTTGGTCTGGAAATACAGAAGCATCCATGGAACTTGCCAGATAACCGCCTTCTCCCCGAGGCTGCCTTTCTGAGGGAAGGGGCTCTATAAGCGGCATGGGAGTGTTTGCAGGTGGTCAGGTGCCACTGGAGGCAGGAGAAACTGAATCATTGGAAAGAGAGGGATTGGGGTTGGGGTGGGAACCGAAGGCAGGAGGGAGGATCGAGGATCTAGCTGAGCTAGAGAGAAAACCAGCTGGACTTTGGCATTGTCACGTCCCTTTTTTTTTCCTTAATCTCTTTTTAAAATATATTTGTAATCATCAAGTAATCAAGTAATACATTATTTCATCATTGCTGGGGAAAGAAGTCAAACAAGGTAGAAGGATAGGGAGTGAAAGGTCAAGATCTGCCCGAGCCCGGCTCCCACCTCCCTGCGCAGCTGTGCTGGCTGGGGTCGGTCTGGCGTGTGTCTCTGCGGGGCCCCTGCGCATTCGCAGACAGTGGTGGTACCAGCTGACACACACACAGCTTTCTTATTTATATAGGTAAAAGGCATCCTTCTCTAAGTACTGCTCTTTGGCTGTTTCTCACTGAATGATCTTATCTTGAGATAGTTTTAACGGCTCCGTGATACCCGATGGTTGGGCTGCTCCGTGACTTACTTCACTGGGTACACCCCTGCCGATGGGCCCTGGGGTTGCTTCTGGTCATTTTGCTACTCTACATGGAGGAGCCTTGCCTGTCCCCCCACATATTCTTGTGCACACGCGCCAGTGTTTTTTAGGATCGATGCCCAGTGGCGGGATTTGCTGGGTCAGAGGGCATATGTAGCTCATGTCTTGGGCAGATGTTGCCAAGTTGCACTTCGAACAGGCAGTGCCAACCCACAGGCCTCTCAGCAGGGGCCCAGAGACAACCGGCCCCCCGACCTTGAGCCAGCAGGTTGTTCAGGCATCCGGCACACCTGTGTCATCAGCCTCCTCGGGTCAGCTCCGTTGGTCAGGTGCTTCCTAGGGCTGTCGCCTTTGGCCTTTATTGCTGCTGCTGCCACCAGATTACTAAAGGGATGTGTCACTTGGGGCCACTTGCTCACTGAGGCAGTCATTGAAATCATACCATGGTCCTGGAGCGCTGACTTGAGATGGAAGAGCCCCCCATCATGAAGTTTGCACTATCCCTGCCCTCGGGCCTGTTGGAGCCCCAGAGTACAAAATGAGACATTTGGAGTTTTACTGAGAGTTCAGTGTCACCTCCTCAGAGAGGCCTTTCCTGGGCTCCTCCTGCCCACTGTCTCTTTCTCAGTGCCCTGCTTGTGTCCTTCATAGCATTTGCCCAATTTGTAACTTTATGTTACTTACTTGCTCCCCTCCCTGCCTCTACCACTAGCCTGTGAGCTCCACGAAGGCAGCGATCTGCCCGTACTCCCATAGCAAGGCCCCCAGCTACCTGCTCAGCGCTTGGCACAGAGCACCTGCTCAGCAAATGTTTGTTGAATGAATGAATGAGCCAGAGATAGCCAGGGAGAACGATGTGTGATTGATGGCCAGGTGTGCAGAGAGTAACCACTGGAGGAATCCAGAGGGAACCGGATCTGTCTCCTGTCATGAGCAGTCAGGGAAAGCCACAGGGGACAAGGGGTAGGAGCTGGGCCTGTCAGACTTGGAGAGTAAGAAAGGAAGGGGAGAAGGGGGCAAACCACCCCCGCTGACTGAGGTCAGTGGTAGCAGCTCCATCTCCCACCCTTCTCCATTCTGCGCCGGAACCTGGTCTCTGTGGCCGGCAAAGCCCCTGTGTGTCCGGCACAACCCAAGCCCAGCCCCTGCTTCGTGTGGCCTACAGTCAGCGCTCCCATTAAGATTCGTGGCACGTGGGGATGTGTTCTCACCCTACAGCCTGCTCTTCTGAGCCCTTCTAGCTGGGAGGTGCCTGATACTCACCTGGCCCTCATTCTCCCCTCCCTATGCAAGACAGATCCGAGCTGTCCCAACCAGATGAGTACAGGTTTCAAAGAAGCATCCAGAACCTGGACCATCGTTGCGGACATCAGGAGCTGAATATAGAGCACATTTTGGCCCACAGACTGTTTTTTAGGTCCTGCCGTGTTTGAGTTGATCAGTGCCGTACCCTATTATAGAACAAATTACGTGTAGATTATTAGTTACACCAGCAGGTAAACCGTGACTGAGGCCCCGTCCTTTCCCCCGGGGGCATTAGGTATTTTTCAGCACGTGGCACGGATCATTTGCTAGTCATGATTGTGCCGCAGAGTCAGTAGCAGGAAGTGACAACAGTAAACCGTCCATGGGGTGTGCGCGAGTGTGAGAGAGGAGCTGGGATGGAGACCGGCTGACCGCCCGAGGTGCCCCCACTTCCTCACTGTGTGACCTTCAGCAAGTGATTTAACCTCCCTGGGTTGCAGTTTCCCTGTCTCAAAAACCAGGATGCTAATCCCTGTGTCCCAGAGTGCTGAGAGGAGGGGACACAGTGTGTGGGTCCCCTTGCCAGCATTCACGTGTTGACGTGGGAAATAGCAAGAGCAGTGAGCCCTTCAGTACCCGAAGCAGATTCCCGGAGACACGTTCAGTCCCGTAAACCAAGAGGAGAACAATCTCCCTCTTCTTTTTACTTTAATCCTTTTCTTTTGTGGGTCAGTGACCAGCAGAAGAAAAGTACTGGTTCAAGGATTACATCTAAAGGAAAAGGAACTTGTTGAAATTTAGCTTTTTGAAAGAGTAAGGTAAAGTGTCCCACTCACCCTAATTCAGTTTACAAACAGGGAACATCAGGAGATCTTGCCCCACACTTACGATGAATAGTGGCTTATGTTTCAGGAGCACTTGCTAGGGACCCGCCCCCAGGATCCCTATACTCTTCGGGATCATTCTGGAGCTTTCCTGGCATGTTTACGTAGACTCACGCTAATGGAGAGAGAGGTTTATTTGTGTGTTTAAGTGTTTTATTATTGGCATCATGATGAAAGTATGACTTTTTTTCTTTTAATAAAACATCTTGGTGATCTTTCCTTGCTCATATATGAGGGACAAACCTTTGTGTCTTGCATATGTGGACTCACCACGCTTTACGTAACTACTCCCTCACTGGCAGCCTTTACATTTTCCTTTTTTTTTTTTTTTTTTTCATTAAAAAGAATCTACCCTGGTGAGGTGGCTCATGCCTGTAATCCCAGCAGTTTAGGAGGATCACTTAAGCACAGGAGTTTGAGACCAGCCTGGGCAACATAGCAAGACCCAGTCTCTTAAAAAAACTTTTTAAAAAAGGAATCTGTTTAATGTTTATAACAGCCCTTTGATGGAAGCAATATTATTGTCTCATGATCAAATGAGGAAGCTGAGGCTTGAAAGGGTTAGAGACTCACCCAAAGTCACAAAGCTAGGAAGGGTGTACTGATTCAGGGTCTTGTTTATCACATCCACTTAGTAGACTGTGGGTTCCATTAGGGCAGGCCCCGTGTCTGTCTTGCTCATGGCTGTATCCACAACACCAGGAAGAATATTCAGTGGTTATTGATGAAAAACAGAATGAGCTGGGATCAGAAACCACATTTCATGACCAGTGGTCTAACAGTTCTGCATACCCTGACCCCAGTTCCAGTCTGTTTCTGTCAGAGCTGGGCCTGTGGAGGTCACACTGGATACGTAGGGGGTCAGCCAGAGCTTCCTTCCCCTCTCATCCTGGTGACTGGCCTGAGAGCCCCGTTCCTGCTCTGTGTCTGCATCCAAAACAGACTCCTCTGCCCTCCCTCTGCCCTCCCAAGCAGGGTCTGGAACACGACTCTACAAACTGCTGCCTCCTTGCTGTGAGGGGCCAGCCCCAACCCCTCCCTGTGCTGCAGACCCTGCAGATACTGGCCAGCCCTGCTATGGCTGTTCTCCTATCTGTCTCCAGAGAGGTCTGGAGCCCTGAGGTCTGGTACCCACCTCCAGCGTGTTGGTCCCTGCTCAGGATTCACTTATTCTGTCCAGCACAAATGACACCACTGTCCTGTCTCTTGGAGTTGCCTCTCAGTTGGCCTGGTGTGCCATTCTGAGGAACAGGACCAGTGGGGAAATGCTTGGGGACATGCTGGGTGGACATCAGTGGCTGGTGGTGTGTAGCCCCCACTTGTGGCTGGCGCGTGGCCCATCTCAGGTTTATTCCTGCGCGTTGTGTGTAGCCCTGGCTGCAAGATCCTAGGTCTGTGTGGGGGAAGATTTGTTTCTCCAGACGTGAGGTGCCTGTGGCCTAGGCTGGAGCCTGTGTCCTCATCCAGCTGGATGTGCATGTTTACTTTTCTTCCTCAACTGGTGGCATTTTTTTTTCTTTTTGAGACAGAGTCTCACTCTGTTGCCCGGGCTAGAGTACAGTGGTGTCAGCTTAGCTCACAGCAACCTCAAACTCCTGAGCTCAAGTGATCCTCCTGCCTCAGCCTCCCAAGTAGCTGGGACTACAGGCGTGAGCCACTGTGCCCAGCCAACTGGTACCATTTTGTCAAGGTCTTAGTTCATTCCTTTGTCCGCCTAGTACCAACATCCCGAGCTTGTCTCTCACAGGCCCTTCTCAGCCTCCCCCACCCCCAGTGCCGAGAAAAGCCCGGGCTGAACACGGCAGGGCAAGGCCGGCAGGAAGGCCTGGGCTCTGGAAGCCCAAACTCCGCAGCCACTCCCAGGCCCATCCTCCCTGGCTTGCTGGCCTTAGGCAAGTGACACCACTCCTGGGGGGCTAATTTATTTATTTACAAATATTAATTAGGCACCTGCTGTACACCAGGCACTCTGCTAGGGGTGAGTGAGACACAGCTCTGCTTCCAAGGAGCCCACAGTCTGTGGAGAGGGAGAAAAGGACACGGGCAGGAGAGGGCAGCGTGACAGCACTGGGAGTGCTGCTTGGGGGAGGCAGCCTCGAAGTGGGGTCCTGAGGGACGTGTAGGATCTAACTGGGTTCTAGGTGGCAGGGAGACCTGGGTGGGGACTAGGGGAGAGAGAATGAGAAGAGCGTGCGTGAGGGACGCTGTGTGCTGCTGGCTGCACCACTTGCTGGGGAGTGAGGCCATTTCAGAGAGCAGTGTCAGAGCCACATGGCCCTCGGGGGCCTCGTCATGCTGAGGTCCAGGCTGAACCTTTGGTTTTGAGCTGAGGACAGATGTGATCAGATTCATGCTCTGAACTCCTCCCTCTGCTGGGAAGGGAAGGTGATGGGGGAGAGGCTGGAATTGGCAGCAGGAAGGAGCTGTTGGAATCTGGCACAGGCCGTGGTGGCCTCGGTGGTCTCCACCTGGGAGGGCGGTGCTAAGGACTCAACATGGGAGAGGCTCTATGAATTGAGAAGTGCCACGTGGGTGACAGTTGCTCCTGTGGCCCCAATCTTCAGTCTTACCTGTGACCTTGCAGCCCCTGAGACAGTCCAGCGGTTTCACTGTTACTTTGCTGGAGGCTGGAGCTGTCCTCTCCGCCGTCTCCCCCCACGTGTCCGTCAGGCCTGCGAGTTGGCAGCTTACGCCAAAGCCCCAGGCAGCTCCACAGTGGGCCGCCAGCCTCCTCGGCCCCCAGCTCCCTAGACCCCAGGCAGGTGGGTAGAGGAGGCTGCGTTTTGCTGTGATGACCACATGCGTCCCCTGTTGCAGGCTGGTTGTCAACTGTCAGTGTCTCCAGCAGGGAGCAAGAGGCCCAGGGACCCAGGACACGCCTGGGGGGCAGCACCCACTTCTCTAGGAAGCTGCAGCCCAGGGGCATGTGCTGGCCGAGGCTGCTGTCCTGAGCCCGGCAGTTTCAAGACACACTGGACTAGCCACCTTCACTGGCTTGGAAGTCTCACACACTTATTTTGCTTTGTCCAAAACAACTTTTCTCTTTATTGGCTGATTGACAGAGCTGTGAACTGGGGAGAGCAGCCTCGGCAGGGTGTTAAGGTCCGTTAAGTGTCAGCCACGTAGCAGGACGCAGCCCGCGTGGGTGCAGACTCTGAGGGACTGTGGGGTGACGGGGAGAACTCAGGTCTGGCGTTGCAGCCTGAGCGCGCTTCACTGCCGTGACCCTGGGTGGGCCCCTTAGCCCCTGCGCCTCTCTAAGTGGGGATGGCCGCCCTCCCCTAGGGAGCTGTAAAGGGTCAGTGTGGTTTTCTGTTAAAGGGCCTGGCCCAGGGCACATGCTCAGAAGACGTCTGTTTCTTGTTCTCTGTCCTACCCTGCATGGAGCGACATCTGTTTCATGCCACTTGGGACTTGCCCTCTCTGTCCCTGGCCATCCTTTTGTCAGCTGCCCCGTGAACTCTTCACCATGGCCCAGAGGGGAGCAGCTCTGGAGCCCTCACAGCTGCCAGTGAGGGGACCGTGACTGAGCCATCCCTGGGGGGCGTGGCAAGAAGGTGGGGATGAGCAAGCGACTCCCAAAGCGCAGCCCTGTGCCTCGCCGGGCCACAGAGTTGGAGCAGACGCCACCCCATGTGGTTAGGAGGCCAGCGGGCAGTGACTTCACTTTGAGGGGGTCACATCACTGAGTGTGCGATTAGAGAAGCCTCCAGGTAGGAAATGGCACCTCTTGAGGGATCAGTAGTTACCTGGTCCGTGACAAAATGCAGGGCTGCTGGGGCGGGCAGGTGTGGGGGCAGAGGGGAGCAAGGGAGCTTCCAAGCAGGCACTCAAAGGGCTCTCTGCGTGTGTGTTCATGCATGTGTGTGTACACACGTGTGCACCCTGAAGATCCCTCAGGCAGGGAGGACGGAGGGGGGACGGGGCTCCCAGCAAGTGGTGGCTGTGGGAGGAAAGGGACCACGTGGGAAGTCAGAGGAGGATGCACAGGACACGGTACTGACAGAGGAGGGAGGCAGAGGGTTCCGCTGCCTCAGGTGAGAGGAGAGAGGGCAGACATGTTCTGGGGCCCCTAAGTCCAAGTGAGTGATAAACCGAGCTTATTGCTGTCATTTTACAGATGAGGAAAAAGCAGCTTAGGGTGCAGGAAGAGACTTACACAGGGTCACAGAGTCACTGACGCGCCCGTGCTGTTTCCACTGCCTCTTGCCCAACTTGCCGCTGCCCGGACTGGGCACAGGGGCTCTGGGTCTGCAGCTGCTGTGTTGGCTGAATCCTAGGCCCCTGGGAAACCCCGTCTCCTCACGGTCCGAATGGAAAGCCCCAAGGTCAGAAGAGGTCATCCCAGCCAGCCCATGACCAGCTGTGGGCTCCCCTCGGAAAGAGCCAAGCCTCCAGGCCACCTGGTGTCGGGCACCCACTCAGACTGGTGCCACTCAGGACTGTGTGGCCAAGCAGGCACACAGGGCTCTTCCCCCACCCCCTTTGCTATGCAAATCTTCACACACAGGAAGATGAGAGATTTAACGTTGAACCCACCACCCAGAGTCCGCCACCGACGTTCTTCTATACTTGTTCCATCGCAACATCCCTCCCTCGGTCCATCTTGTTTTTTTAGTGTATTTCAAATTGAAGTGCAGACGGTACATTTCCTGGTAAATATTTCGGCATGTATGTCATTAACTAGAGTTCAATATTTATTTACATTTTTGTTATGTAAAATTTAGATACAGTGAAAAATGCAAATCTTAATGTACATTTGCTGAAGCCCTCTTCCACTCAGCAAAATGTTTTTGAGGTTCAATTATGTTGTTACATATAACAATAACTCAGTGCTTTTTGTTTTTTAATTAATTTTTTTTTTTTTTGAGATAGGTTCTCGCTGTGTTGCCCAGGTTGGTCTTGAACTCCTCCTGGGCTCAAGCGATCTTCCTGCCTCGGCCTCCTGCATAGCTGTGACTACAGGCACGCGCCACCATGCCCGGCTAGCTCACTGCTTTTTAAATAAACTTTTAATTTTGGAATCATTTTAGATTTATAGAAAAGTTGCAAAAATAGAACAGAGTTCCCATATGCCCCGCACTCAGTTTCCTGTGTTGTTGACATCCTGTGAGACCATGGTGTGCTTGTCAGAACTAAGAAACCACCCCTGATATGATGCTGTTAGTGCGAGTCACCAGACTTGATTTGGGTTTCATTGGTTTTTCCAGTTGTGTCCTCTGCCAGGCCCCACCGGGGTCCGCGTTGCACTGGTCTTTGCTCTGCCTGTTAGTCTTTCCTTATTCATGACCTTGACAGTCTTGAGTAGCACCAGCCAGGTATCTTGTAGAGCGTTCCCCAATTTAGGTTTGTCTGATGCTTTTCTTAAGATTGTCCTGCAGTTATGGGTTTTTGGCAAGAATACCCCAGATGAAGGGCCCATTTCATCACATCCCATGGGGACGTGCTAGCCATGTGGTTTCAGGCTGATGTGAGCCTTCAGCACTTGGCTGGGACAGTGGCTACAGGTTTCTCCCCTGTACAGGGGCTATTCCCTTTCTGTGCTGCGAGCAGGGAGTCACTAAGTCTAGACCACCTTGGGGGTGGGGATCTGCAAAAATGGCAGTTTCACACGGTTCAACCTAATATTTTTACTTCCTACTACTTGTCAAGCTGATTGTTGTGTGACATTGAGTTGCCTCATTTTGTTTGGTTGTGGATTGTGACTTTGTACCTGTCCCTCATCTGACCCCTGGCTGAGGGATTAGCCTCTGAGCTGAGCCACTGCTGCCGGCTTCTCTTGCCCAGATGGCATCTTGGGGCCCGAGTGAGAAAGAGGGCTGCAGGGTACGGGGTCAGTTTTTGCTGTGGTCACTGTCCCCAGTACCGGGTCAGCCTGGAGATGCCAGCCGGCGGCAAGGCCTCAGGGGCTGCCTGAGCTCTGTGTGCTTGGCTGACATCCTTGGCAGAGTCTCACGCCCATTAGTGGACTGGCCTCAGGCATGTCACCTTCCAGGCCCCGTGGCCACTAGTCTAGCTCTCCAGGTGTAGCCACAGGCCAACTGTCGAACCCTTTGAGCCTCAATTTCCCTATCTGTAAGATGGGGATTATTAAATCTTCTAGTTTGGTGATAGAATGGTGGGTACTTGTCCTGAGGCCATCAATGCTATTAGGGATAGGGCATCTCCCTGAGCTCCTCCGGGCCCCTCCAAGCTGTCCTTAGCTGCCATTGTGTTACCTACAGGTGAGTGAGAAGCTGCAGGGTTCTGGGGGTCTAGGTCCCAGGCTCAGCTCAACCTGGGACATGCCCCAAGACCCTAGCTGAGTACCTTCCCTGCTCAGGGCCTCAGTCTCCCCATCTGTGCCAAGAGGTGGTTGGTACTGCTACTCTGGGAGGCTAGGTACCTGAGAACTGGTGGTGTCTGCAGTGGTGAGCCCCTGTCCCCTCATCCTTCTGTGGACCTTGGCCCTGTCCTGCCTGTTCCAGGCACTGGAGGTCATGGACCGGTTGGGCTGAATGGGATTGTGAGGCTTCGGGTCTGTCTAGTGTGCAGGGACCTTGGCAGATCCCTGTTCCTCTCTGGGTCTCCGTGAGGGGGACAGTGAGCTGAGCTTCTACTCCCCTCTGGCCCCCCCTTTTTTTTTAATCTTAGAGATAGGGTTTCTCTCTGTCACCAGGCAGGAGTGCAATGACGAGATCACAGCTCACTGCAGCCTCAAACTCCTGGGCTCCAGTGATCCTCCTGCCTCAGCCTCCCAAATAGCTGGGACTACGAGCTCTAGGCCCCTTTTGATTCTATGCCCTAGAATAGGAAAGACAGACTGAGCTGGGCACAGAGCTACCCTAGTGACAGAACCACTAAGGGACCCTGCCCTAGTGGAGCTCCTGGTCCAAGAGAGGAGACAGTCATCAGGCGGTCACACCGCTAAATGTGAGATTGCAGTTCGGATGAGTTTGTGCTAGCATGTAGAGGTTAGTGTGGCTGAGACCTAATCTGGGGGGTAAGTGATCCTTCCTGAGACCTGAAGGGCAAGCAGCTGTGGACTAGATTAGAAAGGGGAGAGGACATTCCAGGCAGGAAACAGTGAAGAGCCTACAGTGGAGCGAGGTGGAGCAGGGAGACGGTGCTGCACCAAGTACAAGGCTGTGGAGCCCCAGGGAGTTTGAGCTTCACCCTAAGAACATGGGAAGCCTTGGGCAGATTTTAAGCCGGGAAGTAACATGATCAGATTTGTGTTTTGAAAAGCTCCCTCTGGCTGCCAGGGAGAATGGGGTGGGGGCAGGTTTGAGAGCAGGGACTGGGCCCAGGAACAAGGCTTTGCTGTTGTTTAGGAGATGACAGTGGCTTTGTCCAGGGTGGTGGCTGTGGGGATGAATTGAAAGGGTGGATTTGAGAGAGTTTAGAAGGTAGAATTGACAGGACTTCATGGCTTGATATGTGTGTCCTGAGCACCTGGACAGTAGAGACACGGGTGCCTGTAGGAGAAGCAGGTTCGACTGGAGGAAGGTGAAGTGTTTGGTGTGTTTCTGGCTGAGATTGAAGAGTGCATGGGCACCTGGGAGGGGAGGGGCCCCTGATTGCACAGGCATTTTGGGGGCCAGAGCTTGGGCTGGAGGTGTAGATCATGAGGGGGTGGGAATCTGCGCAGCTTCTGAGGGGCCAGCAAGACCTTGCAGGGTCAAGTATGGGCCCTTAGGAGAGGGTCCCTGGGCAGAGCCTCCCCAGTGGTTGATCCAGGGCCAGGCTGGGACCTCGATGGGAGGTGCCACACAGACACGTTGCTGTCTCCATCTGCCTAGACCCTCCGGGGGCCCTGCGTTCAGGGGGAGGTGCCCTGTAGCTCCTCACGCACTCTTTCTCCCCCAGATCCTGCTCATCTCTGATTACTTCTATGCCTTCCTGCGGCGGGAGTACCACCTCACACACGGACTCTACCTGACTGCCAAGGACGGCACGGAGGCCATGCTCGTGCTCAAGTAGGCCCAGCCCGGCACAGGGCTGCACGGACCTCAGGTGGTGGAAGGGCCAGCGGCTGGGCCACGCCCTCTATCCAGAGTTGCCAGCAGGCGAGTCCTCGGGCAGAAGAGGTTCTAGTCCAGGCTCACGAATCTCTGGTACCAAAGGGGACCATGGCTGACAGCAAGGCCTGTGGGAGTTGAGAGCACCCCCACTCGGATCCCCCCACTTTGTGGCTCTGCACACTGAGGAGCCCCCTCCCAGGCAGGAAGGGGGAAGAAGCAGGTGAAGAGGGCTTATTAGGCTGTGGCTACTTAATAAATGTGTTTTGTTATGAAGAAGTCTGCCCTGGGACCACATCCACACTGCACTCAGGGGCAGAGGGGTGAGCTTGGCCACTAGCCAGGGGCACTACACACAGGTGTGGGTTTCTAGAACGAGCCCCAGGTCCACAGCCCACTAGTCCCCAGGCACTGCTGGGCTGAGAGTAGTGGGGGCTGCCCCCACCCGCAGCCCTCCCGGCTCCCAAGCAAGGGCTGGAGGCAAAGGGCCAGGCAGGCCTGAGCAATCTTTATTCTGCAGAGGACAATGACCACAGATCCATACACCAGGTGGAGACCGGGGAGCCAGGGACCAGTCTGTCAGGGGTGGGCAGGTCCAGGCAGGGGGCAGAGCCTCAGATGGGTGAAGGGCAGACGGGCAGGGGCCTAAAAAAAAAGACAAACCACACAGAGTAGGGGTGCTGGGGGGTGCTCTCCCCCCTCCCAGCCAGCACCCAGAGGGGCAGAGTAGGCTGAGATCCCCGAGCTCAGGGCCCACATCCCTGCCCAGCCCACCAGGGGCAGCTCAGTTCAGGAGCTCCCTGGGCAGAACCTGACTGGGCCCCCCCCACTCCCTGCTCCCAGGCCAACCCCCCCTACTGCTGGCTCAGAAGCCGAAGGTTTCCTGGGAGGCGTAGACCATGTAGAGGAAGCCGTCCTCGTCCTTCTCCCGCTCGTAGATGTCCGCGATGGGCGTGGACACGCTCACCATGCTGTGCTGGTTCACCAGCAGGAAGAAGGCCTGCGTGGGGTTCAGCTGCAGGCGGCGCCTGAGGCGGGCAGGGGGCACGTGGGCGGTGAGGGGCTGGGTGGGCGGGGCCCTGAGCCCCTCCCCAGATTCTGAGCCTCTTCCACACTCATCCCAGCCCCTTTCAGAGGCTCTCACCTCTGACCCTACTGACTTCAGCCCTGACCTTGACCTTTTCCAGCCTCCCCTGAACAAGGGCCCACCGCCACCGGTCCCATAACCCTTGACCCCATACCAGGCCCCCTACCCTACCCCAACTCGACTCAAACCACCCCCCTCTGGCGGCTGCTGCCTGCCTACACACCGGATGATCTTGACCAACTCGCTCATGTTGACATGGTCCGGGACCAGGAACTTGGTCTTGTCCAGGACAGGCAGCTGCTTCTCACCCTTGTAGCGCTCGATGATCACCTGGGAGTGGGGCAGGCAAGGGTCGGGTCGGGGACGCGTGAGCCCGGGGTGGGGCCTGGGCAGGGCGGGGCCGGGGAACTCACCGGGATTTTGCTGGGGTGCTGGTCGCGGATCTGCTGCACCTCCTTACAGCGGTCGGCTGCGAAAGGCGGTCGGGCCGTGAGGCCGGGCCAGGCCCAGGTCCTCTCCGCGGCTCCGCCCCGCCTGTCCTCGAGGGGCGGCCCCAGCCCCGCCCCAGCCCCCGCCCCCGGGACCGTCAGGCCCCACAGCCCCTGGCACCTAACGTGGTGGGGAGGCGGGCGGCCCCTGCCCAGGCCCGAGCCGGCCTCCCAGCCGGGGGTCCAGCCGGAGCCTGACGTCACGGGGCTGACGTCACCTGCGGCAGTCGGGGTCGGTCGGCCTCCCGGAGCCCCCTGCCCCGCGCTCGCGGATCACCCGCCGGGCCTCACCGAAGCTCCGCCGCTGCTTGAAAGGCCGGTCCGAGGGCATCGCGCGGGCCCGGCGGGGCGCGCAGGCCGGGGCTCCGGGGCGCGCCTAAGGATGTGGCTGCGGTTCGGAGTTTCGGGGGCTCGCGCCTCACGCTCAAGGGCTCCGGGGCTCGCGCTGAGCCCGGCGGCGGCGGCTGCGGGAGGTAACTCGCCCGGTGACGTCAGGTCACAACATTCCTTAAAGGGGAGGCCGGCGCGCCGCTCCCATTGGGCCGACGCAAAACCCGCCCGCCCGGACTCGTGACGTCACGGCGCAGAGAGCTTGGATTCCCGGCCTGGGACGCGGAGGGGCGGGGCCCGGGACGCGTCACAGTCCCGTGACGTCATGTCTTGCCCGGCACCTCTCCCCCAGGCCAGGACTGCCCAGAGACTGGGAGGACCGCAGGGAAGGGCATTGAGCCCTGGGCCCCCTCGCCTTCATGGGGCCGAGGGCTAGAGGACCGAAAACAAGGCACTAGAAAGGAATACCCAAGCTTTAAACGGAATTCTAGAATTGAGAAATAGAATATTGAAATTCAAGTCTCAAAAGATGAGGTAAGAAAGCAGATTAATACAGAGCAGAAGAGAACATCACAGAACTGGAGGATAGATGAGCAATTAACCAGAGAGACAGGGCATGAAGAATATAAGAGGAAGTGACAATGATAGCGTGAGAAAGAACTCACAGGCCCAGAGTTCCAGGAGCAGAAAGAATGTGGAGAGGCAGTTCCTGAAGGAGAGCTTCCTAAATTGATTAAAGACCAGGATCCTCACTTAAAATCCACAGGAGGATAAATAAAAATAAAATCAACACCTAGACACTTTGTAGTGAATTTGCAGAACTCCAAAGAATAAAAGATCTTAAAAGCTACCAAAGGAGGATGGATTAACAAAAAATATTACACCAAAAATAGCTTTCTCAGCAGCAAATATAGAAGCCAGAATAAATGTAGTCTTTTTAAACCGTTGAAAGAAAAATACCATCAACCAATTGTTAATCTGTGACTTAAGAGTTAGGGAGAAATAAAGATACGTTACAACGAAGAGTTTACACAAAAGACCACTGTGAACCATTGGTGAAACCATGTTTAAAGGATGTACTTCAGTAACAGGACTTGTGCTCCAAAAGCAAGGAATTAGATGAAAAAATGGTGAGCAAACTGGTAAACATGTAAGTAAATCTAAACAGGCACTTAATATGGAACATGAATAGTAATGACTAATTTGTAGGGTACAAAAACAAGATGGATTCAACACAAGAACATGTAAGACTGGAGAAGGCGATCAGAGTTAAAGTGGTCTAGGAAGTTCAGTTTGTTTGAAAGGAGGATAAAGATATTGATCATTGCCCAGCTTTGTAAAGTCAGGTACTTATCTCAGATGTTTAAGAGGCAGCACCAAAAGAATAGAAATGGAAATATAACTGCCAATGCAGAGAAGAGAAAAGGGAAGTAAAGATATTAAAAACATAATAGGGCCGGGCGCGGTGGCTCAGGCCTGTAATCCTAGCACTCTGGGAGGCCGAGGCGGGTGGATCGCTCAAGGTCAGGAGTTCGAGACCAGCCTGAGCAAGAGCGAGACCCCAGTCTCTACTAAAAATAGAAAGAAATTATATGGACAACTATAAATATATATATAGAAAAATTAGCCGGGCATAGTGGCGCATGCCTGTAGTCCCAGCTACTCAGGAGGCTGAGGCAGGAGGATCACTTGAGCCCAGGAGTTTGAGGGTGCTGTGAGCTAGGCTGACGCCACGGCACTCACTCTAGCCTGGGCAACAAAGTGAGACTCTGTCTCAAAAAAAATAAATAAATAAAAATAAAAAACATAATAGGCTGGGCGTGGTGGCTCACGCCTGTAATCCTAGCACTCTGGGAGGCCAAGGTGGGAGGATCGCTCCAGGTCAGGAGTTTGGGACCAGCCTGAGCAAGAGTGAGACCCCGTCTCTACTAAAAATAGAAAGAAATTAGCTGAACACCTAAAAATGTACATAGAAAAAAATTAGCCGGGCATGGTGGCACATGCCTGTAGTCCCAGCTACTCAGGAGGCTGAGGCAGGAGGATCACTTGAGCCCAGGAGTTTGAGGTTGCTGTGAGCTAGGCTGATGCCATGGCACTCTAGCCCGGGCAACAGAGTGAGACTCTGTCTCAATTTAAAAAAAAAAAAAGAAAACCTAAGGGCACCCAAAGTCAAAACCTGGAAAAAGGTATACTAGAGAAAACCTAACCAAAAGATGTACCTGTAGAAAAATGAGACAAAATAGGTTTTAAGGCAGAAGGCAGGCCAGGCGCAATGGCTCGCACCTGTAATCCCAGCACCTTGAGAGCTGGGGATGGGAACATAACTTGAGCCCAGGAGTTTGTGGTTAGGCGAGGTACGATTGCGCCACTGCATTCCAGCCTGGGTAATGGAGCAAGACCCCATCTCTAAAAAAAAAAAAAAAAAAGGCAGAAGGCATTATTAGGGATAGAGGATAATTCTTTAATAAGAGATAGCAATTCTGAACTTGTATGTTCTGGGTTTTACAAAAAAAGGCTGAAAATATATAAAGCAAAAATGACAAGATATAAAGAGAAATTGCCAAGTCCTCCACCCTTAGTCATAGTGGGAGATTTAAGACCTCTTTTAGTAACTTATAGACTACACAGCAAAAGAAGGATAGAGAAGATTTTATACAATTAATAATCCTGATCAATAGACCCGACCAATAGAATCCTGAACCCAACACCTTACTTTCAAGCACACAGGGAACATTTTCAACAAATGACCCAACTATTAGGGCACAAGACAGCTCAACAGATACCAAATGTTTACCACAGACGAGCCAAGTAAGCTCCAAATGTTTGGAAATTTATAAATAACTCTTTACTCAAAAATGAAATCACGTAGAAATGAAAAATACTTAGATCAAACAAAAAATGAGGATATATATAAAAACTTGGGGGCCGGGCAACTAAAGCAGCCTTTAGAAGATTTACAGCCTTATTAGCTAAGAAGAAATGTAGAAAATCAATGAGCAGAGTGTCAAATTTAAAAATGAGTAACAGTATAAACCCAAAGAAAGTGGAAGGAACATAATAATGAAGAGCAGAAGTTGACGAAATAGAAAAGAAAAACACTAGTATGATCACAAAACATAGCTGGAGACCAATAAAATAAACAGTGTGCAGAAGGAACATACCTACAGATACCACAGAAAGGACAAAAATAACAAGATTATAAACTCCATGCAAATAAATGGACAACTATCCAGAAAAAAATTGCCAAAACTAATTTTAAAAGAAATGAACAAACTGAGTAGCCTTATGTCTATTAAGGAGATTGAGGAAAACAAAATTGAAAAGCTACTCATCAAAAACCAACGAATCTAAATGGTTTTCTAGGTGAGTTCTACTAAAATAAAAAACCCCAACCTGCGGTAAACGTAACGGTAAAGCACTGGACCATATGGTGTGTGTGGTGAAATATGAACCATATTCCCCTTAAAGCCAGGAACAAAGGGTCACTGAACAAAATTCAGTACTATATGGAGGTCCTGAGCCCCAAGACAAACAAAAGGACCAAAACTATTAGTATCATTCACAGCCAGAAAATCCAAGGGAATATAAACAAAAGATGTGTAACTAACAAAGTCTGACAACATCTGATCCTGACTTTTAGAGGAATGTGGAAAATTGGGAACTCCTTACGCTGCTGCTGGGGGTGTAAATGATTTCAGCCACATTGCAGAGTATTTTGGCAAATCTACCCAAACTGAAGATGCCCGTGTCCTTCCTACACACCAGGAATTTCACTTGTAGGTGCGCACAGGAGCCTGAGGAAATGTAGTTAAGAATGTTGATTGTTGGCCGGGCGCGGTGGCTCACGCCTGTAATCCTAGCACTCTGGGAGGCCGAGGTGGGCGGACCGTTTGAGCTCAGGAGTTCGAGACCAGCCTGAGCAAGAGTGAGACCCCATCTCTACTAAAAATAGAAAGAAATTATATAGACAGCTAAATATATATATAGAAGGGCATGGTGGCGCATGCCTGTAGTCCCAGCTACTCGGGAGGCTGAGGCAGGAGGATTCCTTGAGCCCAGGAGTTTGAGGTTGCTGTGAGCTAGGCTGACGCCACGGCACTCACGCTAGCCTGGGCAACAGAGTGAGACTCTGTCTCGAGGAAAAAAAAAAAAAAAGTTGATTGTAACATTTTCATAATTGCAAAAAACTGGGGACCACCTACATATCTTATTAAATAGCTTACTGGCTGGTCACATTGGCTTGTGCCTGTAATCCCAGCACTTTGGGAGGCTGAGGTGGGAGGATCTCTTGATAACCGGGAGTTCAAGGTTATTGTGAACTGTAATCGTGTCACTGTACTCCAGCCTGGGCAACAGAGTGAGACCCTATCTAATAAATAAATAAACTTAACTAAATAACTAACTTGCTGTGTGTAATAGAATTACACACTGTTTTAATGAAAGATGGAGAGCAAGGTTAGCAAACTTTTCCTTTAAAGGGCCAGACAGTAAATATTACAGGCTTTGCAGACCACGTGGTCTCTGGCAGCCACTCCCCTTGGCACGTGAGAGCAGCCATAGACAACCCAAACGGCCCGGCTGCATCCCTGTAAAACTTCATTTGCTCAGACAGACTTGGCCTGAGGGCCTTAGTTTGCCGACTGCTGATCCAGAGCTGTGTGTGTCAAAGTGGACAAACATCACAAACACAAAGTCACCGGAGACTGAGTGTGATCAGAGCCATTAGGGCAGCAGAAAGAACTAGGTCAGCCATGGCCTTGGGAAGTGGTTACACCTGTCTTTTGTCAGACTCAGCCCTGAGCTGAGGTTGGAGTGGGGGAGGAGTGCCCATCCCCCAAACTCCAACCCTCACCTGACAAATGGCAGGACTGGCTCTCCCTCCTTCCGTCCTCTAGGCTCCCTCCTCTGCCCCATCACCCCTGCATCCAGCCGCCTGGCCTCTACTCCATGTCTCTGTACTTGAATGCCTAGCAGACATCTCAAACTTGACCTACCCAAAACAAACCCATGATCTTCCCCAACATGTCCTCCAAGTAAGTGTAGTTCAGGCGAAAACCCTTGGAGTCCTCCTTGCCTCCTTTCTTTCCTCTACTGCCCCCACCGCAGCCAGCCCTCCACCCCTCCCCCAATCCAATCCATGCTCAAATCCTATTGGTTCTGCCTTCAATACAGCTCCAGAATATGACCACATCTCATCACCACCATCTCCTGCTGGTCTCCTGCTGTGGCCTTGCCTCCTTCCGTCTGACCTCACTGCAGTGACAAGAGCGATCCTATTCGCACAGGAGGGCTGTGGGATCTGGCTCCCAGCTGCTCCCCTTCCCTCCTGGACTTCAGCCACACTGTGGCCTCTGCCACTCCAGGAATCCCCAAAACGCTCATGCCCAGGGCCTTTGCCTGGAACATCCTTCCCCAAGATCTCTGAGCGCTCACAGCCTCGCCTCCTTCAAGTCTTGCTTCAAGTGCCTCTCAGGCCTTCCTGAATGATCTTATTTATGCTGCAGGCCCCCTCTCGTTCCCTATCCTCCCTCCCAACTCCTTAACTCCCTGCCAGAGCAGTCATCTCCTAATATGCTATAGCATTTTTAAAGCATTTTATTATGAAAATGTTCACACATAACACTTGAAATAATTGTGTGGTGACCTCCATATACCCACCAGGTACATTCTATTAACATTTTGCACCATCTGCTTTATCACTTCTTTATCCATTTTTGTTGCATTTCAGAGCAAATTGCAGACATCAATTCACTTCCTCCCGAAACCTTTCACACTAATATCAATATGTTTTTGGTTCTTTTTTCTTTTAGGGGGGAAAAATTTGCATATAATGACACCACCACCATCTATGACATGCACAGATGTTGAAGGTACTGTTTGGTGAGTCTGACGAGTACGCACACCTGTGTAACCCAAGCCCCTGTCAAGACTCAGAACATGACCGTCCCCTTCGGAGCCTTCCCTCCGGCCCCTCCCCAGCCACCTCCACGCCCTCCCCAGAGGAGGCACCATTCTGATCCTTTCTCCGCAGAGCGACCTGCTGGACTAGAACTGTATGCAGATGGAATCATACAGTATGTATTGAGTCTGGCTTCTTTAACTCAACAAAGTTTTTGAGGTTCACCTGTGCTGCGGCAGACAGGGGCATTTCTTTACATTGCTGAGTAGGTTTCAGTATATGGATGTAGCAGTTTGTTTACTCATTCTTCTATTGATTGATACTTGGGCTGTTTCCAGTTTGTGGCTATTTTGAATAAAGCTGCTATACATATTCCCGTAACAGTCTTTGTGTGGACATATTCTTTTGTTTCATTTGGACAAATACCTAGGAGTGGAATTGCTGGGTTGTGGGGTAGGAGTGTATTTACTTTTAGAAGAAATTACCAGACCTTTTCCCAAAGTGTTCTATTTTAGACTCCTATCAAATATATATGGGAGTTCTAGTTGCTCTGCATCCTTGAGGACATTTTGTGTTGTCATTCTTTTTAATTTTAGCCATTTCTGTGGGTGTGTAGTGGTATCTCATTGCAGTTTTAAATTTTATGTATATTTTTTTGAGACAGAGTCTCACTCTGTTGCCCGGGCTAGAGTGCCATGGCGTCAGCCTAGCTCACAGCAACCTCAAACTCCTGGGCTTAAGCGATCCTCCTGCCTCAGCCTCCTGAGTAGCTAGGACTACAGGCATGCGCCATCATGCCTGGCTAATTTTTTCTATATTTATTTTTAGCTGTCCATATAATTTTCTATTTTTAGTAGAGATGGGGTCTCACTCTTGCTCAGGCTGGTCTTGAACTCCTGAGCTCAAACAATCCTCCTGCCTCAGCCTCCCAGAGTGCTAGGATTACACAGACAAGCATGAGCCACCGCACCCGGCCTTCAATTTAGTATTTATTTTAAAATTTTCTTTCTCCTTCCTACTAAAATGCAAGCCCCTTAAGGGCACAGTTTTTTGTTTATTTTTTAAGAGGTGAGATATTGATTGCTCTGTCACCCAGGCTGGAGTACAGTGGTGCAATCATAGCTCACTACACCCTTGAACTCCTGGGCTCATGTGATCCTCTGACCTCAGCCTCCTGAGTAGCTGGAACTACAGGCATGCACTGCCATGCTTGGATAATTTTTTGAGACAGGGTCATGCTATGTTGCCTAGGCTGGTCTCGAACTCCTGGCCCCAAGTGATCCTCCTGCCTCAGCTTCTTGAGTAGCTGGGATTATAGGTCTGTGCCACCTCATCCAGCGAGAGCAGAATTTTTGGTATGCTTGGTTCCTGCTTTATCCCAGCATCTAGACAGGGTGTGGCACATGGTAGATGCTCAGTAAATATTCTTTGAAAGAGTGACCTCTCCTCTGGGTCCCCACAGTGTGATCTCTCCATGCCACTGGCCAGCTAGAGGGTGCATCTCCCCTGGGCACGAGCACAGGCTCAGTTTGTGCCCAACACTGCTGCCAGGTGCCAAGAGAATCAGAGGGGGGTGGGGAAACAAAGGTTCAGCTCAGGGAAGTGTCTCACCCACAGTCAAGCACACCCTCCACCACTCTGCTCCCAGCCCTTGTTCCTGCCGTTCTGTGACTTCTGACTTGGACTCATGGGCCTGAGAAAAGGCACAGAGGGGGCCTTGGCCGGCCTGTCGCATGAGCGTGGAGCAACCCTGGCCTGGGTGGCCACTAATTACTGTGTGATCGTGGCCAATCATACTCCCTTAGCCTGTTTGCTCCTTTACATGATGGCAGAGAGGCCAGAGACAGACCGGCTCCTGCGTAGCTTCGCCACTTACTGAGCAACTTCGAAGCATCTCTTTTCCCCTGGAGCCTCAAGTTCCTTCATCTGCAGAACTGAGACAGCATCAGAACCTGGCTCTGAGGCTGAGGATGAGTGAGTGACTCAGGAAGCCACGGAGTCCTGGGGGAAACAGGGCCTGGAATTCGCGGGACCCTTAGCACCAGCGTGCCGCGGTGCCTTGTTTAAGGAGATGAACTCGCTTGTGAAATGGGCCTCACGTTGGGAGGACCCAGGAGGATTAAGTCTGAGTCAGGGTCATTATCTCTGAGTAAGGATTGGTTGCACCTGTTTACAGACTCGAAGTGGAATTTTCCGAAGATTGTAGCGACTGAAACCCACCCAGGGGTCCCAGACTGCCCACCCTCACTCTCTTGGGACTCGCTGGGAAAGTGGAGGCCAAGACCACCAACCCCACTGTCCCCGGGGGGTCTCAGACCTGGCCTTTCCGTTCCTCAGGGCCCTCTGCCAGGGCAGTACTCAGGCCTCTGCGGCTCTGACCCCTCCTCCCTGGGGAACAAGGCCCAGCTGCCACCCTCCTACCTCGTCCTCAAGCCCTCAGAGCTGGCCGGTCACCTGGGGTGGCCTCCCCTTGGCCTTTCCAGCCTCCAGCTGCACCTCACTCTCCTCAGTCGCTCATGGGGTCCTGGGGCCCGTCCACCGTTCACCCCAGCAGTGCCCCCGTCACGACAGGGACTCCCCGATCCCACTTCCAGACTCTGCCTCCAGGGGTCCGGTCTAGGCCCCACCTCTTTTTTTTTATTCATTCTTTTTCTGCCCTCTGACCTATTCATGTGTGAGGCCCTGCTTCCTGAACACAGGCTGCCCCTGAGGTTTAGGCTCCTCAAACTCCACACATCCAGAAGCGACTGTCCTCCCCGAAACCTGTGCGTGCAGCTAATGGCCGCCTGTCCTCGATCCCGTCACCCCAGCCCGACCCAGGCCTCCCCCGGCCCACCAGCCCAGTCCTCTCGGAGTCCTCCCACGCCCATCTGTCGCCCCAGACCGCACCTCCCCACTGTGCCTGCCCCGCAGAAGCAAGGCCAGGGGCGCGCTGACCGCCGCCCTTCCCCGCCCCACCTCCTTCCTCGCCCAGCACGGATTCCACAGCCCATCCTGGTCATCGCTTCCAAAAGTCCGTAACTCCCTCTTCAGCTGAGGTCCCTGCCCAGCTGAGTCTACAGCTGCACCCTTGGCTGAAAAAGATGATGCAAAAGTGCTGACTCTGCAACAAAGCTCGGCCCGGCTGCCCAGCTGCCCTCCCCACTCGTTCCCGGTGAGCCTGTGTCCCTGTCCCCTCGTCTCCGCAACACGAGGCCTGGCCCTGCTCCCCTCGTGCGCAGTGGAATCGCTGCCCCTCTTCTAAGGCCAGTCCTTCCACTGGTGCCCCATGCAGCCTTCCTCACACATAGCATGACCCTGTCTCAAAAAAAGAAGTTAAAAAAATTATCCAAGCATGGCAGTGCCTGCCTTTGCTCCTGAGGCCCTCAGTATCTGCGGCCCCAGCAAACAAACGTGTCCCCCTTCTCCCCAGTGACTCCTCTGCTCCCTTCCCAGCCTTGACACTTGTCTGCAGCTGCTCCTTCACCTTCGCCCTGGACTCTCTCCTGAACCCACCCCAGCTGGGCTTCCATCCCACCAACGCCCCTGTCGCGACAGGCAGGGCCCTGCGACGCTGAATCCTGCAGTCACACCTCTGTCCCCTCTACTCACCTCTTACTGGCCTCTGATGACCACTTCCTCCTTCCTGCAATTCTTTCTCTCTTGGCTTCTATGGCAGAGACGGTGACTGGAACGCCAGCAACTACTGTCCCCGTCCCCCTACGAAGGGAGCCCTGTGAGGTTTTTAGTGCACCACGCACCTATGCAGCTGGGAGCAGCAAGATGACTAAACTACCTTTAATAAAGCCCAAGTGGAAAGGGCTGGGTGGGACTTCTGGGAAATCTCCTTAAAGAGAAAGGGTACACACATCCTTTACCCCCTCCTCCATCAGCTGCCTGAAATTTAACAGTGATGGCCGGAGCTCCAGCAGCTATCTTGAATCACGAGAACAAGGGGGCAGTGGAACTGCAAGTTGAAAGGAGCCTGGGTCCCTGAAGACCGTGTAGAGCCACCCTTCCAGCCCTGGACTGCTGACCAGATCAACTTTTCTCTTGTTTAAGCCACTGTGACTTTGAGTTTAAACTGACCGGAATCCTAAGGAACCAGCTTCTGTGGCCCCCTGGCTCTCCCGGCCTCCCTCCTCGTTCTCTGCGGGCTGCTGCTCCTCCAGCTGACCTCCAGAGGTGCAGTGTCCCAAGTGAAGCCTTCAGACCTCTCCTCACCTCCCCACTCTCTTCCCTCTCTCACTCTGAACTCATTGGAAGCTCCTTGGCTTGAAATACCAATCACGGACTGACAGCTGCAAATCTATGTCCAGCACGGACTGGCCGAATTGAGTATTCAACGAGCCATTCGACACATATGCACTGCTATCTAATAGGCTCAAATGAAGCAGGCCAGTTCAGAATGGCTGATGGCCTCTTACCCTCCAAAGCTCCCTAATCATCCCCATCTCAGTAGGCGCAGCACCTGCTTGCCCTAGCAGGCTCCCAGGAGTCTCCCTGATGTCTCATTCCCTCCCTGCCCCATGATCAAAGCCCAGCAGCAAGTCCTGGCATTTCCCCCCCCCTTCTGTCCCCATATAAGCCCTCTAGTCCCTCACCCGGGTGACCAGCCTCCGACTCCACTCGGCCCCACACCCTCCACAGAGCCACCAAGGTGCAAAATGTGTGCACATTTTTAAAGAGAGTAGTTTCATGCTTGTTGTGGGTTCCCTTTGGTCTACTACAGACTCCCCCTGGAGTTTCTAGATAACTCTGCTCAGTTCTCAGTTACTTCATTGGAAAGGGCTGGCTCATCATATTATAAGCATATTGTTAGGTTATTACAAACTTTCTAAATTTAATTTTTACCCAAATACTTGTGGTATAAAAAAATCAAATTGCACTTTAAATACTTACAGCTGTTCCTTCTGATGTCTGCCTTCCTGTCTCTATGCACTATGGTTTCCAATTTCTTTAGTTCTTAGCATGGAAGGTGATGAGTCGACTTCCTCCCTCCCCGGGGTTACAGCGCCCTCAGGGGGGGCGGCAGCCCACCTAGGTGGCTGTTGTCCACAGCTGAATCACATAATATGCTCTGGACTTGCTTTTTATTGTGCAATTTTTTATTTTATTGCCATTTTGGATTAACTTTTTTTCTATGAACTGATACTAAATGATCCCTAAATCTCTGGCAGAACTAAAAATCTCTGAGTACATTCAAATGCATCAATCTGTCAGTTTCATTTTTTTCTTGGAGACATCCCTCCCACCCTACTGGCACTTGCCCTCGGGGTCTGCTGCCCAGCACTCTTCCCCACCATCTGCAAGTGTCCCCTTGGTCTCTCTCTTGCATTGGAATCCCTAATTGCCTGGCTACGGAGCCTTAACTTCCTTTGTTTCTCTCCCTTGTTTTGCTGAAGTACATTGGTCAGTAGCTTACGGAGAAAGGGTGCATGGAAGATGAATACGTGCAACCTTACAAGTCTGAAAATATTTATATTGTTCTTAAACTTGACTATTAGTATGGCTGGGTAGAGAACTCTAGGTTGTCAATGATTTTCTCAGAATTTTGAGGGCATTGCTCCACTTGCTTCTAGTTTTTGGTGATGCTGTGGGGATGTCCAATGCTGTTTTGATTCTAATCCTTAGTAGTTTGTTTTGTCTGTCTCTGGATCTTGTCCACAGTGGTCTGAGACTTCATGATCATGGGCTTAGTATGGGTCTTTTTTTTTTTTTTTTTTTTGAGACAGACTCTCGCTCTGTTGCCCAGGCTAGAGTGAGTGCCGTGGCGTCAGCCTAGCTCACAGCAACCTCAAACTCCTGGGCTCGAGTGATCCTCCTGCCTCAGCCTCCCGAGTAGCTGTGACTACAGGTGCATGCCATCACACTTGGCTACTTTTTTCTATTTTTAGTAGGGACGGGGTCTCACTCTTGCTCATGGCTCAGGCTGGTCTTGAACTCCTGACCCCAAGTGATCCTCCTGCCTTGGCCTCCCAGAATGCTAGGATTACAGGCGTGAGCCACTGCATCCAGCCTAGAAATTTTTCTTACAGTCTCTTGTTCATAATTTTCTCTTCTCTGTTTCCTCTTTCTGGAACTCCTGTTAATCAGAGGTTGAATATCTTAGATTGATCCTACAATTTTCTTAACTTTTCCATTTTCTCTTTCTAAGTTGGGAGATTTCATCAACTTTATCTTGCAACCGTTCTATTGAATTTATTACCTTCATATTTTATTTATTATTTATTTTTTAAATAATTTTTTGTATTTTTAGTAGAGACAGAGTCTCACTCTTACTCAAGCTGTCTCGAACTCCTGAACTCAAGCAATCCTCCCACCTCAGCCTCCCAGAGTGCTAGGATTATAGGCGTGAGCCACTACACTTGGCCTCCCTTCATATTTTTAATCTTTCAAGAGTTCTTCCTCATCTCTGAATGGTATTTTGTTATAGCCTCCTGTATTCTTAACCATGGTCTGTAAGGCCCTCTGACACTGTTCTCAACCCTAGCTGCATGTCACAAAAACCTCAGGAGCTTTTAAAAACTAATGAAGCCCAGGGCTTACTCTCAGGAATATGACTTATTAGTCTACAAAGAAGCCCAAGCATAGTTTTGTTTTTGTTTTTTTTAAACTGGCTGTCTCATCTCCACTAGAATGCAAGCTCTTATCACCATGTCCTTTAGGTCTAGACTGGAGCCCAGCACATGGGAGGCAGTCACTAAACACCCGTTGAAGGAATCAACAAAGCACTGTTTGTAAAGGAAGATTACTGTAAAATAAGAACAAATTATAGGCAACCTGCTACTTTTGTTTGTGTTTTCCCTAAATATATATGAAAATCTAATGCCCAACAATCCAGTAGTAGTCTCACATGTCAAAAAGGTATTCAAAATCTGGAGAATTAAAAAATATCATGAAATTCCCGATTTCACCTAGCCTTCTAGGGAAAGTCACTAACAACATATTCCTTTGAGCTAGGATGTTAAAAATAGGATGTTAAAAGTGAGTTATCTTCATTCATTTTAGTTTCTGCTGAGACCCCTTAGACACAGTGCCTGGGCCATGGGCCAAGGAGATGAGAAGGGCCAACGCAGGACTGCAAAACCAGGTGGCTCCAAGGGGTCTCACACTTCTACTTGGTCTGCAGCCTACAAGGGAGCTGGAAATTAAGAGGACAATTTTTAGAGGCTACTGATGTGTGTGAGTCTCACCACCCATGGAGGGAGCGGTGGGGTTTCTGCTTCACCTCCAATCAACAGAGGGAGAGTGTGCAGAGGGGACCTTCACAGCCAGGGGTCAGCCGGAAAGAGCTCATCATCCACGGGAAAGGGACTGCGGGTAGGAGCTGCCCGACAGAAGGGGTGGTGGAGGCGCCCCTGAAAACTCATGGAAAACACACCAGGAGCGAAAGGTTCAGCTTTAAACACTCACCAGGCTCGGAGAGCCAGAAGCCAGTTCTCAACAGTGTCCGTAAACCATGAACTTTCCTCTCCTGATCTCACCCTTCTCTTAGCAACATGGACAAAAGAGGTGACGGCACAAGGTGGGCAAATACAGTAAAGGGCAAAATCACACACTCGCTGCTGTCCTGCAGAGCCGGGCTCCCAGCGGCCCACCCTGGGGAAGGGGTGGCCTCTATCTCCAAACGCAGTTCAAAGGCGTCCTGTCCTTCCCGTACTTGACTGGCTGGCCACCTCCCTGGGGCAGGGCTTGCCTGACAGGCCACTGAGGGGCAGGGAACTGCCAGCCCTGGAGAAGAAATTTAGAGAGTGTGAGAGACCAACATAAAGTTGCCTTTGACCTAATTGAGCCTGTTTACCGTGGTGGCAGGACTGGCATTTTGAACACGTTCTGTGACTGTGTTATTTCCCTTCTTAACTTGAACGTATGATCAATCAGCTTATGTTCGCTGAGCAGTGGAACGCGTCGTAGTCATTTGATGTGTTTGTCAACTTAGTGGTTTCTACCTGCTGTGCTGTGCTGACGGAAGGCATGAGACCTCTGTTTGTCATTTTTTCCTTTTCTGGTAATTTGGTAAATAAAGACAAGCCAGAATTCGGTGTGGAAAGATGAGGATTCTCAATGAAACAATGTACAAAAATGCAGTTGGTTTCAGAACCCAACATATGAAAGAGGAGAAAGCCTATAATCCCTGGAGCGTTTTTAGTTTTTGGAGAATTGGTAACACCAGCTCACAGAGGTAATACCAGATCAGAATTCGGAGGCAGAGGCACGAACCACGAAAGGAGACGGGAGCTGTGGCATTTCCCCAAACAGCAGGCCTCTGCCCAGGGACCCCAGACAAGAGCTGCACCTTGGAGAGCAAAAACCGTATTTGGGGGCAATCAGAACAAACAGGGGCTGCCTCTGGGGAGTGGGCTGGATTGATTGGGAAGCAGCAGGATCGAGCTTTCTGGGGTCATGTGACCTTGAAAGGGGGGTGAGGTTACACAGGGCGCATTTGTCACTTAAGATTTGTGCATTTCACTGTATGTACATCGTACCCATCCTCCAAAGAAGGAACCTAACGCTACACACAGGAAGAGTTCAGGGATGTGCGTTGTCTGCAGTATACTTGGAAATGCATCAAAAAATAGGATGGGATGGAGGAATGGACAGTTATGTGACACACAGATACAGCAAAATGGTTAACTGTAGAATTTAGATGGAAGGTATACAATTATTTCAATTTCTACGTATGTTTGAAAATTTTCATAATAAAATACTGGGCATAGACACAACTTTGCTATTTCGACCAATGTACTTCTGAGACCCAGAAACCACGCCCTTCCCTCTGGGCCTAGGGCAGCTGTCAGTTTCTAACCCTGACAGGTACTGTGTTCCTGTGCACTTGCTACTTGTCAGTACAGAAACACCAGGATTTTGCATATACAATACCATTACAGACTTTTACAAATCTGAATGTTGACATCTTGAATCTAGGGAGTTACACTTGCTGCGTCACAAACTCGAATGCGACAAGGTGGGCTTCTGACATGTGAAATCCCAGTGCTCAAGGGACTGGGAGGAGAGCATCTCTATTTTCACAAGTCATCAGGTTTTCCCTGAAGACATACTGAGCCTAAATCTTCCCCTAGGACCTTGCTGGAACAGTTTTGGATAGAGAACTTTAAAGCACACAAGAGGGAGTGGCAGAGGGACAGGCCCCAGACCCTATTCCAAGCCTTGCTCTGGAGGCAGAACACCCCTCTCCAGGGACCAACCGCCCCCCACTAGAAACCTGACCTCACCCCACCGACCTTCTTCCCCTTTACCCTTCGTGGAGAAACTCAACCAGGACAGGGGAGCCTCAGACTTGGATCCTGGTCTCCAATAGCTTCTGAGAACAAAAGGAAGATACTGGTGGCCATACCCCACTTTTTTTAAAAACAAGGAATCTAGGAGATAATTACCACATGGAGTCTCTCTCAAGGGTTCCTCCTGGGCCCACAGGGACAGCATGAACAGTAGTCTTTCCCAGAGAACCAATTTTACTTGAAGATTGGGGGAAAACTGTTTGAAAGGATTATTTTTATATTAAGATATTATGAACTAGAAAATTCTTATTACCTTTCTTTATAGGGTTTGGATTAGAGTTAGGGGTTAGAGTTAGGGTTAGCATGAGGGTACGGGTGAACACTTTCATTAAAATAGGAAATTATAAAGAAATCTTTCCAAGCCCTGATAAACTATACCCCTGAACTCCCAAGGGTACATGTTTTACTCTTCTGATGCCACTAAGAAAACTTCACTGGAAAATGTGGAAAAGCATTTTTGCTAGATGAAGAACTCACACTGTAGATAGCAGTGGAGGACAATGGAGAGGGATTTCCAGGCTCACACTATAGCTTTGGGTCTTTTTCCTGTGTAACCAAAAAAAAAAAAAAAAAAAGACAAAAAGAAAAACCTAAAAAGTAAATCCATGTGGCTTCTGGATGATGGGTGGCCCAGGGCCCCACTGAGCACAGGCAAGTTCTAGGAACCTCCTGGTGAGAGGACCCCGGCACAACCCAGTCTAAGGTCTACAGGGGCAGGTGTTTACCCAGGGCATGAGACCACCCAGGTTTCCAGGGTGGCAGTGTGGAAGGAGCAGGGCTGAGTTAGAGACTATGCTCCTGGCTGCAGGGCCTTAGGCAAGCCATTCTCTAGACGCCAATTGCTCACCTCTCAGGGGCTTTAACACTCTGCAGAGGGTACTGTGAGGTGTATCTACTACACGTGAAAACCAGGTGCATTCTGGGTCCTCAGTAAACATCACTCTGCTGCTTTCCCCAGTGCAGTGTGGTAGAAAAAATTCTTTCAAGACACTGGCAAGTGGGAAATGATAAAAGGGGCATCTAGGGACAAGAGGCCCAGAAACGGGGGCACCAATTATACACCAAGCTACACTCAGTGAGTGTGGCCACAGGGGCAACAAGGAGCGGGCCTCTCAGAGGCCACCGAGCACTGCCCACCACCAGGGGCTGGGGAGGCACCTGGCTCGGTCTTCAGACCATGTGATCACACAGGAAGCGAGAGCCTTGTCAACCCAGTGTTTAAAGACACAACAGCAGGGTAAGCATTTCAGTTATTTTTAGTTAAACAAAAACAGCTTTTTCCAAGGGCAACAAAGTGAACTGAAGGTCAGAAGGAAACTGGGTGTGGGCTTCTCATAAGCTCTTGCTCCAGAACCTGGAAGTGTGGAAAGAGGGCCCTCCCGGGAACTCTGGGGAGACTGGCGCAGCAGGGGGATTCCTTCGGCGGGGTGGGCAGAGCTGCCAGCTCACCCATGGTCACTGGATTGATCTGAGTGGGCTCTAAGTGACCTCCACGTGCCAGTCTGCTGACATGATGAACATTATTCTTGGGGGGCATTAAATTAAGGAATGACACAAGGAGCCAAGAGAGTGGCTTATTCAGTCGGATTCTGAATCACAATCAGGAAATAGTCTTTATCTGCAAAAGAAAAAAAAAAGGAAAAAAACAAATCATTAAATGTCAAATGAGAGAAAAACATAATAGAACAACTACATAATTGAATCACTAACCATAAACTGGGGGGAGGGGAGGAGAGCAATAAAAAGCATCGGTGCTCTGGCTAATTCCACTTGCTGGGAAAATAGAAGATAAGCTTGCAAGTTTCCTGGGGGGGCTTCTCCTGCAAGTGGAGTCTCGCCCTTCCTGGGCAGCGGCCACGCTGCGGCGCACCCTCTGTTCTGATCCTCCCCGCAAGAGTAACAGTAGATAGGCAGGAGGCTCACCCCTGTCTTCCAGGTGGGGACACTCGGGTTCAGAGAGTTTCAGTGAACTGCGTGAGGCAGCGGTTCCCAATCACCTGCAGGCTGCCGGGCTCCACCCACATGGCCGCTGACTCAGTGGGTCTGGGCGGAGCCCAAGAATTTTCATTTCTAACAAGTTCCCAGGTGCTGCTGCCGCAGCAGGTTCTGAGAGAACCATGAGCTTGAGGTTACCCAGCTAGTTAGTGTCAAAGACGGAATTCCAACCATAACCTCACTGGTCTTGGGCTAATGCCAGTTTTTGTTTCAAGCTCAGTTGTTGGCTTTCCAGATCCTTCTGGACAAGAAAACTTCAAAGGCACTAGGTCAAAAGGGGACAAAGCTGCCTGGATTCCAGCTCCAGTAAGAAGAAACGTCCAGCATGAAATCACCGTAAGTAGGAGTCCTCAGAGGGTGAGTATGACCGCCTCTCATTTCATAGAAGGGGAAATTGGAGAAGCAGGGTGTTTCAACTTTGCCCACTTAATAATCAAACCACAAACATTTACCAAGGATTCTATGTGTCAGGACAACATAGAAGTCAAACACTTTCATGTGGCACCTCAATGAATTCTCAAATGACTCGGAAAACACTGGGGCTCAGAGAGTTAAATGACTTGCCCAAGCCAAGGTAAATCTACAGGGATGGGGATGGGGAGGCTGGGTTTGACCCCAGACTCTAAACTCCTCTGCCTGCTGCCCGCTGCTGAGCATGAGCGAAATGGCAGGACCTCAGCCATGCCTGCTTTGTGGCTGTTCGGATTCACCCCTAAAGCCCGGTTCTTCCCATTATGATGGCTTATTGCGACTGGATAAGAAACAGAAATTAAATGACTGACAGTTCTATGGCTAAGCAATCTGCATAGATACAAAAAATCACTAATAAAAATAGAAATAATTGGCTGGGCGCAGTGGTTCATGCCTCCCATGCAGTGGGAGGCCAAGGTGGGAGGATCACTTGAGGCCAGGAGTTCGAGATCAGCTGGAGCAAGAGTGAAATCCCGTCTCTATAAAAAAATACAAAAATTAGCTAAGGGTGGTGGTGTGAGCCTATAGTCCCAGCTACTTGGGAGACTGAGGCAGGAGGATCGCTTGAGCCCAGGAGTTTGAGGTTGCAGAGAGCTATGATCATGCCACTGTACTCCAGCCCGGGTAAGAGAGCAAGACCCTGTCTCAAAAAAAAATTTTTTAAAAGAAATAATTAACAAGTCACCGATATAAATAGACGCAATAACACCAGTGTCTTTTATTCCAAATTATCAAGGTCCAAATCCAATAATATCACCTCAAGTGCTTTGTGAGAATTAGCATGTTAAAAGTTATTTACGCTGAGTTTCCTCAGCTTTATTTTGGTGACGTGAATAAGTGAAAGCCAAAAGTCTTGTCTTAAAATGTCTCTTGCCTGGGCTGTTCTGGGGTGAAATTTGGTACATGTGTGTTCAGCCAAACTGTCTGAAACCACCTGCTATTTGTGGCCCGGGAAGCAGCTTCTCAGCTGGATCAATGAGTCAGATTAGGTGGGTAGGAAGGGCCATGGATCTCCTTCCTGGGCTGGGCTGCTCCGCTTGCTCACCATGTGTAGGGTGCTAATTACAGTCCCACGGGGCCACCTCACTCACAGCAGCTAGGCCTGTGTGGCTGGGCTCTATGGCCATCTTAAGGCAATTCAGCCTTAATGCCTCCAAGGCTCTGCTCAGTGGTCCTGCCCACAGGAGTTCTGGCATCAAAACCCGGTATTTTCTCTTGGCCACACCACAGTGGGTGTGTCCACTGTTTTTTATCCTAAATCCCATGCCCCGGACATCCCTGACCCCATCCCCACTGCTAAGCCACCCCTAACACGGCAGCGGGGTATCGGCCATGGAGGAGGTGCAGGAAGCCGTTCATTCATTCAGCAGCTCTTCGTTAACTGCTTGCTCTGTGCTTGCAAGTCCCCGCCCTCATGGAACTTACTGTCTAGTGGAGGACACAGACTTAAAAATGCAGATAAGCATCTGGTTAGCCAAGTGACAAGGACGGAGTGTTCTGGGCAGCAGGACAGCATGTGGGAGGGCCCCAGGGAGAGGGGTTTGAGGTTCTGAGAGGCAGCTGTGAGGCCAATCTGAAGAAACGCTGAGTTGAAGACGACCCCATAGGTGTCACACAGCCTCCGGAGGGACAAGGTATTGGGGGGGGGGTGTGAAAGAGAGAGAGAGAGAGAGAGGGAGGGAGAGCAGGGGAGCGTGTGTGCCCCCCGCAGGCCTCTGTGTACTGCCCAGGAGAGGGTCTGGCCACTTGATCCTCGCCTCCACTGACTGGGCTGTGGGGTCTCTGTGCCTGTGAACCCCCCGCCCCGGAGAACCCCTGACTTGGGAGCTGCCCGTCTTGAACTCAAGCACCAACCACACTCATGGGCTCTGAATGCCTGCAGGTCCTCAAGGCCAAGCTGCAGACACCTTTCCTGCCAAGCTGAGACGTGGACGGCCGGGCGCTTTCAGGTGAGTCTGCCCTGCCAGGGGAGACGTTCTCAGCAGCTTTAAGCCATGAGAATGTCCAGTGGAGAGTCTGCCTGATTTGGAGACCACGTCTACCCTGACCTCACACTCTGAGCTCCCAGGAGGGCCACTCGGACGCGCAGGGTGAGTAGAGGGACCATTCCTGGCCCTACTTTTAGGGAAATGAAGCTTTGTCTTCTGTGGTCACACAGCGTGAAGTCTTGGGAGGGATTTCAGTTCAAATTTGATTTCAAGGCTTTTATCCTCAACCCAAGCCAACATACTCAACCAGACAGGGGGTCTCAGGAGACCAGAGCAGCGTGGTCCCCTACCTAACATTTCATGGATGTGGGCATGGAGGTGTTCCGTGACCAGCCCAATGTCATGCTTATAAGAAATAAAGCTGGGAAAACCGATTCTGCGCCTCCTGCGGTCTTTTCCCTGACGGCTTGGGCATCAGTTGGCAGAGGCTGCATTAAACAGTGTACAGCATGTTTTTGCAATAAATGGCTCTGAAGTTACCCTTATGTTCTTCTTTGTGGCTGATGTGCTCTGTTCTCACTCCTCTAGGGAATGTCCCAGGGAGACGGGGCTCCCCGGGTGTGGGCTCCTGTGACTGGCTCTATGGTTCTTCCCTTCCCATCCCTCTAGGAAGGTGGGCTGGGCTGCAGCAGGCTGGGGACGGAACTAACATCGGTGTGTTGCTGGCAGTGGCTGACCCCCACCAAATTACCTCAGATTCTTCACCATCCGTGGTGCCAAGCCCAGGGGCACTCACGGTCCCCAGAATCCCCACTGCGTTCCTTCATCCAGGCTGTGATCACAACCATGTAACTTCCTGCCCTAAAACCTCTGCTCACAGGATCAAGTCCACAGAGCTGAGTTTGGTGTTCGTGGCCACTTCTAAATCGGACCAAAGTCTCACCTCCCACTCCTTCCCACACACACGCTGCTGCCCCAGATAAGCTGCACTGCAACCTAAGTGCACCATCACGTGCACCAATGACTCCTGCACGGTCAACTCCGCGGCTCAGCCAAGGAAGGGCGCGGGAGAGAAAGAAGAATGACAGAAACCGTCCTGGAGGATCTGTCTGCCATTCCAGCCCCTGAGTGAGAGTGAGGGGAGGCAGGGCAGGGGAGGGGCCCCTGCTGTTTCCTCCCGGGTTCCCAGTCCTGTGGGCTCCTCCCAGGATGAGCATCTCATCACCCTGAGAAGGTGCTAAGGCCTAAAGACAGGCTTCGGGTGTACCACACTGCCCCCGTATGCGAGCCAAGCACTGCGTGTAAAACACACACAGCAACCTGTTCAGTGCTGGAGGAAAAGCCAGTATATGGGGCCCAGAGAGACAGGACTGTCCTTTACAAGTGGGCAAAGAACAATTTTTCAGAGATAACATGACTACATAGTATTTTTTGCTTTACATGTTGGTTCAGAATCACTGAATTCTTTTTCTTCCAAACATAGCTTTTCTGCCCTTCACTTTGCTCACACTCTTTCCTGACCCTCAAGATTCAGCTCCAATGTCCCCAGGCAGACCTGATCAGACCCTCCTCTGTGTCTCAAATGCCCCTGTGAATTTCCCCAGGTCACGGCAGAGGTGATGCTGTGTTATGCTATCTCCCCCATGAGTCCGGGACTCCCCTCTGTGGCCCAGAATCACCGTGAGGATTTGTTGGGGGACATTAGCTGGGGGCTGGCTGGGCAGTGAGGTATCAACTCAATTCCTTCAACTTCTCATGCCCTTCTTGGACCCTCTGGAGACACCACTGTGCCAGGCCTTCCTCATAAGCCATGGAGAATATGCTGTGAGGGTCTGCTTCTAAGTGGGGAGGTGGAAGACCCCTTACCTGGTGCGACCATAATTTCATTTTTCTTGGAGCGAATTCGAAGAAAGGTGAGGTCATTCTGGGGGTCAATTTCACGAACAGTGCTCCGTGCTTTCAAGATGAAGTTGTGCATGAGGTTGGCGTACTGTGTGGTGGTGGGACTGTCCATGGTGCTCTTGATGGGAATGCCTGCGGGGAGAACAGACGGAGACTGAGCAGGACGCTGGGGCCCCTTTCTGCTAAGCTCCCACCCCACACCCCTAATTCTAGATCACTGGACTGGCAGCTAACAATCACTGCCACCATTCACAGAGGGCTTGCTCTGTGACAGGCACGGTGCTGGGCACAAGTATGTCAGCACCAGGCCCCGGAACTACTCTGTGGGTGGTATCACTTCACGAGTCAATTAGGCAACAGAAGCGCTGAGTGGCGAGGTGACCCGTCTGTGGTCACACAGGAGGTAAGCAGTGGGGCAGGGTTCCCACGGGGGTCTGCTGGCTCCACCACTGGGCCCCTTTCCCAGGGCTGCGCTGCCCAGACTGGCTTCCAGCAATGAAAGGAGAGACTACCATTCATAATGCTTAGAACCCAAACCAGGAAGACAGCTCTTAAAATTTCTAAATACTGAAAAGTGGGAATAAGAAAAAAAGGTCAACTTGTGCTAAGACATAACCATCACCACTTCCACCCAGGGGAGGCTCACAGCCCAGCTGTAAACACACTGTCTACACACATAATTGTGCCCCCAGATTAAAGTAGGTTTCTATGTCTATACTTAACCTTTGTGAACAGCACTGCTGCCTCTTTCAAAGAGCCCACGATGTGGACAGTCCACACAGTTCACCACTCCTCTATTGTTGGGTACTGAGGCTGGGTTTATTTATTTATTTATTTTTTTGAGACAGAGTCTCACTCTGTTGCCCGGGCTAGAGTGCCGTGGCATCAGCCTAGCTCACAGCAACCTCAAACTCCTGGGCTCAAGCGATCCTCCTGCCTCAGCCTCCCGAGTAGCTGGGACTACAGGCATGCGCCACCATGCCTGGCTAATTTTTCTATATATATATATATATATATATATATATATATATTTTTTTTAGCTGTCCATATAATTTCTTTCTATTTTTTTTTTTTTTAGTAGAGACAGGGTCTCGCTCTTGCTCAGGCTGGTCTCAAACTTTGAGCTCAAACGATCCGCCCGCCTCAGCCTCCCAGAGTGCTAGGATTACACGCGTGAGCCACCGCACCTGGCCCAGGCTGGGTTTTTTACAGTGAAATCAACTGCATAGTGAACATCATGGTGCACCAAGCCTTTTGTTTTGAGGATTGCTTCCTTGAGATGAACCATTAAATGGACCTGCTCACTGAATAGTGCCTACTGTCACGGAGGTGAGGAAAGTGGCTCAACTTGAGCCAGCCAGGCCACAACTGGGTCATCAGGTGCCTGTGACTTGGCTGTGACATATCAGCAGAAGGCTCTGTCCACGAGCCCACCAGCTGACATTCACTTGTGAAGAATGTGGCTCCTCACATGCAAGTGGCCAGATTTGGGCCCAGGACCTGCTAATCCGGCCCGTAACTGACCAGCCTGGGGATCAGCCAAAGGCAGTCATCTGCAGGCCTGCCCACTGGGGGAAAGAAACTGGCCCAACCTTGTCTTCTCAGGGCACCAGGCACACGGTCAGTTGTGGGCCAGATCAGCAGGGTCCTGGGCCCAAAATCCGACCTGGGCTTACACCCTGGCTCTGCCCCTTCACAGCTATGTGGCCTTAGCAATGGTTTAAACTCTCCAGCCTCCACTGCCTCATCTGTAAAATAATGCCTATGCTTCAAAGTGCTGCTGTGAGAACTGCGTATGGCTTAATTCATTTAAGAATGTTTAGCAAGAGCACACACTTAATAAATGTTAATTTTTTTATCAGTGCCACCCACATAATAAATCCCATTCCCAATAACCTGAGGGGATGCGACTGTTCCTTAAGCCCGCAAGGGCTTTCCTAACACACAGAGCCCACCCACTGAGGGCCAGGAGCAGAGCTCAGATGGAGCCCTGGGTTGACTGTTTCTGCTGTCTGGCCAGGGACCTTCCCCTCAGCTCTTACCTGAGGGTAAGAGGCCTACCAGTGTCAAGGCATGGCAAGGTTTGGGTGATGAGACCCCTTGACCTTCTCTTTTTATACAATGCAAGGCCACCTTCTTGCAGATCCCTCTGCCTGGAACTTTCCTTCCTTCCCCTATTCACTCATGGCTCCCGCTGGCCCCTCACGTCTCCACCTCCTACAGGCGCCTCTTCTCCAGTGGTGGTCACTGCCCCCACTCTACCGTCCCAGCACCGTGCAGTTTTCCTTTAGTGATGTCACACCGTCACAGAAGTGATTGTTATGTCCCTCCCCACCACAGTGTAAGTTCCCTGAGGGCAAGACCCAGTCTGATTTGCTCACTAGCATCCCTGGAGAGACTGCATTAAGCAACTGTGGGGTGACCCTGGGCATGGCCTGACATCATATGTCCACATGTCTGTCTGTAAAGGTGGCAGCAATAATGTCTACCCTACAGGGCAGTCAGGGAACACATCATCAGACTGTGCCCAGCACAGTGCCAGGCATGTGACAAACACACAGTTAATGCTGTATCACCTCCATTTAGAGGGCTATTCTTAATCCTGGCCTGGGAGAGCATTCCCTCTGCTGGGCACTGAAGGGCCTGCACAATTCTATGTGGGGCATGTCACTTAACCTCTCTGAACCTCCATTTCCTTGTCAGTAAAACGGGTTGCTATGAATATTAATTATCATTCAGGGCTTAGCTTCCTAAAAGGAGCATTCGAGATCTTGAGGGGTGGGTGATATTTGGATCAGCAGAGAAAGGAGTGACCATTCCAGGCAGGGGTAAGAGCAAGAGCTAAGGCAAGAAGATGAAATAAAATAAGTGTCAGAGAAGAACACAAAGACTATGGCCTGCAGAGGCCCCCAGGAGAAAGGGTGGGAAAGACTCCTCTGGAGAAAGAAGACTGACCCCCAAGAATGAGCAATGATGTGGCCTCCCCATCCTTATCCAATGGCTTGTCCATCTCCCAATGTTGACAAGACGCTCACACCTGCCAAAGTTGTATTCTCAGCTTTGGGGCATTCCACATATAGCCTGCCAGCCATTCCCTTGCCCCCAGGCACTGGCGGACAGCCTGGACAGTGGCCAAAAGCATGGAGTTGGAACTCCATTTCTACCACTTCCTCCCTGTCTTATCTTGGATAGGTTATTCAACCTCTTTCTAAGCCTCAGTTTTCCCATTTACAAAATAGAGATATTAATAGTTCCATCCTCACAGGATTGTTTTAAGGATTAAATGAACTAAGGTATGTAAAGTATTTATAATGGGACCTGGAAAAGGGTATTATTATTTTCAATCTTGTTAGCTGTTATAGGCATTATTACAATTATTAATCTAATGATTATAGCATCTAATGTGTTTGCGAAAATTTGCTTTTTTTTTTCCTTTGAACACATTCCTCAAAGTAGAATTACCACAAATCAGAGGGACTGGTGGCATCGCTGACTGTGGTTTGTTCATTTAACAAACATTCACTGACCTGAATCTGGTGCATGTGCTGGGTGGACACTGGGAAAAGAGGTGAGTCGGACACCGTCCTGGCCTGGCCTTTACTAGCCAAGGTGCTGCTATTAGCAGCAATGTCGTGGCGTACCTGTCCCCTCCCAGCCTCACACTGCATTATGTTATTTTTGTATACTCTAGTGAGGTAGTTTTTAAATTGGTCAAACCCTTTCCTCAAATTAAAACTAATGCAGAAACACAAGCTAATGGATCTGAGTGGAGCTGCTATGACTGAAGTGGAAAACAGGGACCTGGGCCTCCATCTCTACTGCTAGGGGCAAAAAAACCCACCAAGGCTTAAGGAACAAAGCCCTAAAAACACATCCTAGCTAGTCTCTCTGAGGGAAAGCCTTCAGATGGATACAGATCTGCTCTGAGTCTCAGGCCTGTGGCTCTCACTGCAGCCATTCCTGGTTAGAATCTACTCTCTAAAGCAGAATTTTCTAAACTTGTCTGATTGTAAGAATCTCCTGGGGCACTTGGTAAATACATAGATTTCCCAGGTCTCACCATAATCCTAACAAATCAGACTTTCTAGTGCAGAGGCCTGGAAAGCTATATGTTCAACAAGAGCCCCAGGTGATTCTAATGAATGGATAAATTTGGGAACCACTGTGGCCTAGAGGCATGAAGCATGTGGATTCTCCCAACCCAATAGGGGAAGTTGACCAGGTAATTGGGTTTGTATAAACAAATGCCTCCCAGCCCAAAACTGATGGTGACAATACTGTGCTAACTGCTTTACACTGTTCATTCTTAATCTTTCCAACCTATACAGTAGATATAATTATTATCCACATTTACAGGCTTAAGTGACGACTTGCCCAAGGTTACAAAACTAATCAAGAGAAGAGGCAGGATTCACACTCACAACTGCTGGATTCTGGAGCCCCTGTCCTTACTGCTGCCTACAGCACCAGGGCCTGGGGCCACAGATCAGCAGCTACTCTCTGGTGCTTCACAGCACAGTGGGGAGAAAGCACACATGCCCTCAGACTTGGATTTAAATCTTGGCTCTATGATGGCAGGCGAATCAATTAAATTTGTAGACTCAGTTTTCTCCACTGCAAAATGGAAATAACAGGGCTGCTTTAAGGAATAAACGAAAACAGTATGTTTGTAAAGTACCAGCCAGAGACTGGCACAGAGCAAGTGTGTGATAAATGTTAGTTCCCTTCTTCACCATGTCTAGTGTGATTTGGGAAAACTGGTATCTGTACTCTCCTTCTAGTTGTTCAAATTAATTCCCAGAAGAGGGGGGAGAAGCTCTAGGTACAAAGACGTCAACTAGAGAATTATCTAGCAAAAAAGCAGAATCAACACAAATGGTACATAGTACTCACTTAATGGGTTCATACAGAAGTAGAAACAACATAAACAGGTTAATGAACATTGTGCTGGCACTTAAAAAATTTGCTTATGTAAACCATGAAGCAATATTTAAAAAAACCTCATGTGTAAACATATGCAAAACAGGAACAACTATGATTATGACCATCCAAAACTGTGCCTGGACAAGGCTGAAAAAGCATGGAATACTGAAGAGTATGATCTGTAAGGGCAGTGGGACTGAGTGGATTTTTCCTTTGTTAGAACACTGGAGGTATTAAAAAAAAAAAAAAGCTTAAAATTAGATCAGGTACACGAAGGGGCTTAGTAAACAGCAAGGTTACGGCTGTGTTTGGGCAGTTTCCAGGGCCCTTCTGGGTGCGGGTCATGGCGGGAGTGGGGTGTACCTTCTGTGTTCACCACGATGATTCCCTGCACTCCTTTCTGACTCTGAAGTCGCTTCAGTGTCTCCTCCACCTCTGCCTGCCAGAAAACAAGACCAAGGTTAGGAGGGATCAGCAGCTGGATTAACTTCCTCATACCCCAGGCAGGTGAATCACACATTTGTCTTCCAATAACAAACAAGTAATACTTGGCACCTACTCAAAGCTCCCCAGACCACCACCACCAGCACCTAGAACATCTGCTCACACCTCCCACAGGGAGTGGGGGTTGCTCCTGGCCCTTTGTCCACCAGGCATTATTATCCCGCCCCGCTCAGCTATTTGGGAGCAGGATATAAATATACATATATACACACACACACACACACACACACACACATCCATAACTCATATATTTGGTATAGCAGGGGACAGGACTCTGATGATCTGAAAAAAACCCAAACAATAGTGTCTAACAGGAAGAAGACACTTGGCCATTTGTGGCCCAAACAGCATAACTGAAAACATTCCAAAGGAAGCAAAATGACCCCATGAGAATAGACTCAGTGACTTAATAAGCTGGCAACTAAGATAATGTGACACATGGCATACAGCCACAAGAAGTGTGCCAACAGGAAGGGGCTCATCAATCCTGATTTTCCAGAAACTACTCAGGGTGGGATACTCTGGCATGTGACATTTATAAAGAGAGAGACAATCAGATGTTTGGGTCCTCACCCTGCCATGCAAGGCCTTTTACGTTATCACTCCCACCTTCTTTACCTTTCCCTCCACTCTCCGTCTACATGCTCACGCCTCCCTGTCTCCACATCTTTTT
The DNA here is from genome assembly GCF_041146395.1 of Eulemur rufifrons. Classification (NCBI taxonomy): domain Eukaryota; kingdom Metazoa; phylum Chordata; class Mammalia; order Primates; family Lemuridae; genus Eulemur; species Eulemur rufifrons. Next base: position 23,506,785 of record NC_091002.1, read on the forward strand.
ACCCTACAAGGGCTCTTCTAGACCAAATTCTTCTAGACCACCTAAGACATCACCTCCTCCCCAAAGCTTTTACGGATCCCCCAGTTAAACAGAGTCTTTTCCTACCTCTGATTCCCCAACCCTGGGCTGTGCCTCTCTGGGACGTGTATTCCATACTGTGCCTAACTACTTAGAGATTCTACAATGGCCTGCAGAGTAGGAGCATGATAAACAGCTGCTTAACTGAACTAGGCCTAACTCTTGCTGTGGATGGAAACTGGCCTTGAAGTGTGCTTGTTTTCAGGAGGCCCTATCCAGACTGGTCTAGAATCCAATCAGAAGCTCCTCAAAGGCTGAGAGCTATTAGAAACAGAGGCTCCATTCACCAAAACAAAATGGTTGCCCACCCCCAGGGGCTACCGATTTGGTGGCAGTAGGGGATCCGAAACATAGGGTGGAGACAGCACAATGAATTCTTGTTTTTCTGGAAGGCACAAGACTAACAATCACTGCCACCCACTCCCCTGTGATGTAAGAATATTCGCAAATGCTAGAGGGAAAGGGAAACAAGTTCCTCCTACAAAATGGCAAATAGCCTGATGCCTCTAAAAGCTGGAGCCCAGGTAAAATGATAGGGCCCCGTGGACGTGGACGTGAGAGTACAATACAGTGGGTCACGCATGTGTGAGATCTTAAGTAACTCAATAGGCTTTCACTGAGCTCCTACTGTGCGCCAGGTGCTATTCTGGGCGGGGTGGTTAAGCACAACAGTGGTCAATACTGTATAGTACTCAGTCTGACGTGGAAACGTGGAAGCGATTAGGGTAGAAAGGCTTAGCAGGTGCTCATGCCGTGGGTGGAGAAAGATTTCTCACACAGAGATTAAGATATGTACGTAAAATTTATTTTATTATTTAGAAGGACAGAGACACTGTGAGAGAGAGAGAAAAGTGGGGGGGGGGGCGCAGAGAGACGGCGTGGCATCCCAAAGAAAGAGAAGGGGGTGCCAGCAGCGAGGCCAAGTGTCTGGCTGATTTTAAGGGGGGTGAAGAGAAGAAAAAAGTGATGGCAGCTGATAACAAAAGCAGCAGCAGGTGGATAACAAAAACTGCAAGGATGTCAAAGTCCAGGACTTGGTTTCCTGCCTTTCCTTGGAGAAGGGATTATCACAGATGTGGCTCTGTCTTGGAGACATGGTTGAGGCTGTAGTTCTTTCTCCTGCTGTTTATTTAGGAGCTCTGTAAAAGCAGATTCTCAAAAAAAACAATTTTGAAAGGGAGAGATTTACATCTCTTTTAAAACAGAACTCCTGCAGGGTGCCTGTTAGACAACTGACAGGACTGATCTGTGTTACTCGAAATTGTAGGATTAGGTATTTTCCTGTTATTTTTGTAAGGCTGCCCCTTTCAGAAACTCTCCTGGAAATCCATCCTAAGGTAAGGAAGTAATTCAAAAGAACAACACAGCAAGATGTTTGCTGCAGAGATATCTGCAATAGCTAAAAGCAGAAAGAACTAAAAATGCCCAACAATCAGGGGAAAGGCCAAGTAAATTATGGGGAATATAGACACATGGGAATATAAAACACATCAACAATGGTGATGAGATCATGTTATACCACCACAAAAAGTTTGTGCTATAACGTTAAGTGAAAATAGCAAAATGCAAAAATAAAGCACATGGTGACTGAAACCACGTGAAAACAAGAGGGCTAGAGGAGATTATGAAAAAAATAAAAAGCCACATTAAAAGCAAGGAATTATAGATATGGTTTTTTTTTTTTGAGACAGAGTCTCGCTCTTTTGCCCTGGCTAGAGTGCCATGGCGTCAGCCTAAGCTCACAGCAACCTTAGATTCCTGGGCTTAAACAATCCTCCTGCCTCAGCCTCCCGAGTAGCTGGGACTACAGGCATGTGCCACCACGCCCGGCTAATTTTTTTCTATATATATTTTTAGCTGTCCAAATCATTTCTTTCTATTTTTAGTAGAGATGGGGGTCTCACTCTTGCTCAGGCTGGTCTCAAACCCCTGACCTCGAGTGATCCTCCCGCCTAGGCCTCCCAGAGTGCTAGGATTACAGGCATGAGCCACCGTGCCTGGCCAAGATCTGGCTGTTTAAAAAACAAACACACACTTACCAGGAACAGGAAGACACACTGGTATACATTTATCTACTCAGTACCTACTACGGTTCATATATTGCTTTTAGACACATGCTCTCATCTGAGCCTCTCATTCACCTTCCATGGTTAGTATGATCTCCATGTTACAGGAAACATGGTTCAGAAAGGAGAAGAGTTTTGCCCAAGAACACACAGTAGGTCAAGAAAAGAGCTGAATATATTTAATACCAATGACCACAATGATGAGGTCCCTGCCTTCAGGGAGCTCACATTCTGGTGGAAGAGACTTACAAAAACAAAGTAAAACAAAAAAACAAGTGAACAATATTCTTGCAGAGTACAGGGACTGGGTTAGGGGGCAGGAGTTACTACTTTGGCTAGTGTGGTCAGGAATACCTGAGGATATAATCTTTAAGCCAAGAACTAAATGATGAGAAAGAAATGCACTCCAGGCAAGGGGCTCTCTAGTTCCCGGGTGCACGTATAGTGACAAATGGAAGAACAAGCAGCACCATGCACAAAAAATTTAAGAAAAATTTTTTAAAAAAGAAAAGAAAAAACAAAGCAATACAGCTCCAGGATTATTTATTTGCTCAGCATGGGAGTGATAACCACCATCTGAAGCAAATGATTCGGGAAGGAACTGTGACCAATTTGACTACTGAGCATAAAGCTTAACTTCTGTAAAACAATAATGAATCAAATAGGACAGAAAAATATTTGCATCAAATATAACAGACAAAAGTAATTCCAGGCCGGGCGCAGTGGCTCACACCTGTAATCCTAGCACTCTGGGAGGCTGAGGCGGGTGGATCGCTCAAGGTCAGGAGTTCAAGACCAGCCTCAGCAAGAGCGAGACCCCGTCTCTACTAAAAATAGAAAGAAATTATCTGGCCAACTAAAATATATATATAAAAAAAAAAAAATTAGCCAGGCATGGTGGCGCGTGCCTGTAGTCCCAGCTACTCGGGAGGCTGAGGCAGGAGGATCGCTTGAGCCCAGGAGTTTGAGGTTGCTTTGAGCTAGGCTGACTCCACGGCACTCACTCTAGCCAGGGCAACAAAGCGACACTCTGTCTCAAAAAAAAAAAAAAAAAGTAATTCCAAAAACATCACATAAAATGATTAAGCAAAATAGCAAGTCTTCAAAAGGTGGAGGGCAAAAAGGATACTAGTAAACAATACACCTAAGAGAAATTACAAACACAACAAAAATGACCATAATTTCCTGTGAACAAAGGAATGAAAAATTACACCAGTGCTGAGGTCTCTTTTTAAATGTTGGAAACAGTACAAGGGCAAAACAACCTTTTGGGAGAGCTACAGGATGATATATTGCAAAGACCATAAAAGTACTGGTCTTTTCGCCTCAGAAATTCTTTTCCTGAGAAATTACCCTAAGGAAATAGTCTAATAAGTTAAAAAAAACAAACCAAAACATACTATACACACACACACAAGCATCATCACTGCATTATCTCTACTAATTAAGAACTGGAAGCAATCCAAATGTTTCCACAAAATTATAGTATAACTATTTCACTATTTTTTTTTTTTTTTTTTTTTTTTTGAGACAGAGTCTCACTTTGTTGCCCAGGCTAGAGTGAGTGCCGTGGCGTCAGCCTAGCTCACAGCAACCTCAGACTCCTCGGCTTAAGCGATCCTACTGCCTCAGCCTCCCGAGTAGCTGGGACTACAGGCATGTGCCACTATGCCCGGCTAATTTTTCTATATATATTTTTAGTTGTCCATATAATTTTCTTCTATTTTTAGTAGAGACGGGATCTCGCTCTTGCTCAGGCTGGTCTCGAACTCCTGACCTTGAGCGATCCACCCACCTCGGCCTCCCAGAGTGCTAGGATTACAGGCGTGAGCCACCGCGCCCGGCCTATTTCACTATTATGTAGTCACTAAATAGTTCATCACAAAGATGATACAGCAACAAGGTTAAATGTTTTTGGACATTAAAACACAAAAGAAAAAAACAAACAAAAAACCCAGCATGCATATCTTGAAAAATATGCACGTGTGAACAAAGAAGAAGGGGAACATACCAAGATGAAAATAGTTGTGTGGAGGAGTAAAACTGGATGAGGAGAATTATGGTTGATTTTTATATCACTGTTCTAAAGGGCAGTTTCCACCAAAATGTAAAATATGCATGCCAGAAATGCCACTTCTAGGAATCTATCCTACATAACTGCTAGCATGAGTGCAAAAAAGACCAGAACAGTTACTGCAGCATTGCCGGGAGAAAAAAAAAAATCTATAAGCCACCTGAATGTGTATAGGGGAATAGGATACTATACAGCCCTTAAAAAGAATGAAGTAGATTTGTGTATAATGACACAGAAAAACGTATGATTTTTTTAAGTGAATAGAGCAAGTTGCAGAATGAGATATATATTGATATAGCTTAAAGTAAACTTAACACGTATAAATATATATGTTACAGTTTCATGTAACAAGCAGCTTATATATAAATGTGCTTATGTATCAAACAAATCTGGAAGGAAACATATTCAACTGCCAACAGTAGTTACTATGGGGTAGCAAGATGGGGACTAGATGCATTTTCCATATTATATACTACAATACAAAACTATAGTAACCAAAACAGCATAGTAGTGACATAAAAACAGACTCATAGACCAGTGGAACAGAATAGAGAAAGAAACTAGAAACAAATCCACACATTTATAGCCAACTGATTTTTTTCTTTTCTTTTTAATTATTTATTTTATTTTATTTATTTATTTTTGAGACAGAGTCTCACTCTGTCACCCCTAGAGTGCAGTGGTGTCATCATAGCTCACTGTAGCCTCAAACTCCTGGGCTCAAATGATCCTCCTGTCTCAGCCTCCCAAGTAGCTGGGACTACAGGTACCCACCACGATGCCCAACTAATTTTTTCTATTTTTAGTAGAGACGGGGTCTCACCTTGCTCAGGTTGTTCGATCTCCTGATCTCAAGCGATCCTCCCACCTCAGCCTCCCAGAGTGCTAGGATTACAAACATAAGCCACCGTGCCCAGCTTTTTTTTCTTTTTAAAATTTATTTTATTATTGTTTTTTTAAGAGAGAGAGTCCTGTTACATTGCCTAGGCTGGTCTCGAACTCCTGAGCTTAACTGATCCTCCCACCTCAGCCTCCCAAGTCACTGGGATTAAAAGAGTGAGCCACCATGTGCAGCTACAGCCAACTGATTTTCGACAAAGGTGCCAAGAAAATACATTAGGGAAAGGACAGTCTCTTCAATAAATGGTGCTGGGAAAACTGGACAGATATACATTTGCAGGAGAATGATACGAGATCCTTACCTCTCACCACATACAAAACTCAACTCAAAATGGATTAAATACTGAAATGTAAGACCTGAAACCATAAAACTACTACTAGTAGAAAACACCGAGAAACACTTTAAGACACTGGTCTAGGCAAAGATTTATAGCTAAGACTTCAAAAGCACAGGCAGGCAACAAAAACAGACAGACGGGATTATATTAAACCAAAAAGCTTCTGCACAGCAAAGGTAAAAGAGTGAAGAGACAACCTGAAATTGGAGAGAATATATGCAAACTATTCAGCTGACAAGGGACTAATATCCAGAATATACAAGGAACTCAAACATCTCAATAGCAAAAAGCCAAATAATCCCATTAAAAAATGGGCAAAGGATCTGAATAGATAGTTTTCAAAAGAAGACATACAAATGGCTAACAGGTATATGAAAAAATGCTCAACATTACTAATCATCAGAGAAATGTAAATCAAAACCACAATGAGATATCACCTCACCCCAGTTAGAATGGCTATTACCAAAAAGACAAAAAATAACAAATGCTGGTGAGGATGCAGAGAAAAGGGAACTCTCATATACTGTTGGTGGGATGCGAGTACAGCCATTATGGAAAACAGCATGGAAGTCTCTCAAAAAACTATAACTAACAGGGCATGGTGGTGGTGTCTGTAGTCTCAGCTACTTGGGAAGCTGAGGCCAGAGGACTGCTTGAGCCCAGGTGTTCAAATCCAGCCTGGACAACACAGGGAGACCCCATCTCTTAAAAAAAACCAATCAACTGAAAATAGAACTACCATTCTCCAGCAATTCCATTATTGGGTATTTATCCAAAGGAAAGGAAATTAGTGTATCAAAGGGATAAGGGATACCCGTACCCCTTGTTTATTACAGCACTATTCACAATAGCCAAGATAGGGGCTCAAGTGTCCAGCAAGGGATGAATGGAGAAAATGTGGTATATATACACAATGGAATACTATTCAGCCATAAAAAGAATGAAATCCTGTCATTTGCAGCAATGGAATGGAACTAGAGGTTATTATATTAAGTGAAATAAGCCAGGCACACAAAGACAAATATTCCACGTTCTCACTCATACATGGGAGCTAAAAAAGTTGGTCTCTTGAAGGTAGAGAGTAGAATGATGGTTATCAGAGGCTGGGAAGGGGTTAGGGATGAACAGAGAGGTTGGTTAATGGGTACAAAAATACAGTTAGATAGAAGGAATAAGTTCTAGTGTTTGATAGCACAGTAGGATGACTATAGTTAACAATAATTTATTGTACATTTCAAAATAGCTAGAAGATCTGAAATGTTCTCAACACAAAGAAATAATAAATATTTGAGGTGATAGATATCTAAAACACTGATTTGATCATTACACATTGTATGAATGTGTCAAAATATCACATGTACCTCATAAATACGTACAACTAGTATGTATCAAAAAATTAACTTTGTGGCCAGGCTCGGTGGCTCATGCCTGTAATCCCAGCACTTTGGGAGGCCTAGGCGGGAGGATCACTTGAGCCCACAAGTTCGAGACCAGGCTAGGCAACATAGCAAGCCCTCTTCTCTATAGAAAATTTAAAAAGTTAGCCAAGCTGTGGCTGTGCACGCCTGCAGTCCCAGGTACTCTGGAGGATGAGCCAGGAGGATCGCTGGCACAGTAGCCAGGGTAACAGAGCAAGACCCTGTCTCCAAAAAAACAAAAGTTTTTTACAGTTTAAAAAGTGATGTGGCCGGGCGCGGTGGCTCACGCCTGTAATCCTAGCACTCTGGGAGGCCGAGGTGGGCGGATCGTTTGAGCTCAGGAGTTCGAGACCAGCCTGAGCAAGAGCGAGACCCCATCTCTACTAAAAATAGAAAGAAATTATATGGACAGCTAAAAATATATATATAGAAAAAATTAGCCGGGCATGGTGGTGCATGCCTGTAGTCCCAGCTACTCGGGAGGCTGAGACAGGAGGATCGCTTGAGCTCAGGAGTTTGAGGTTGCTGTGAGCTAGGCTAACGCCACGGCACTCACTCTAGCCTGGGCAACAGAGTGAGACTCTGTCTCAAAAAAAAAAAAAAAAAAAAAAAAAAGTGATGTGGCGTGGCCGGGCACGGTGGCTCACGCCTGTAATCCTAGCACTCTGGGAGGCCGAGGTGGGCGGATCGCTCGAGCTCAGGAGTTCGAGACCAGCCTGAGCAAGAGCGAGACCCCATCTCTACTAAAAATAGAAAGAAATGATATAGACAGCTAAATATATATATAGAAAAAATTAGCCGGGCATGGTGGCGCATGTCTGTAGTCCCAGCTACACGGGAGGCTGAGGCAGTAGGATTGCTTGAGCCCAGGAGTTTGAGGTTGCTGTGAGCTAGGCTGACGCCACGGCACTCACTCTAGCCTGGGCAACAGAATGAGACTCTGTCTCAAAAAAAAAAAAAAAAAAAAAGTGATGTGACAGATGAAATTACAAATATTTGAAGCATTATTACATATTTTTAATGATGTGGAGACATTCTTTGTGGCATAATAATGGAGAAAGCAGAACCCACAAATGTACGCACATTCAATACAAGCTAAATTACACACGAAAGCAAAAAAGTAATATGCCTACTGCAAGTGGTTGCCTCTAGGCGATGGCACGGTTTCGTTTTTCTTTTCAATTTTTCTTATAAGCCTTAGATTTCTAAATAAGAGTTTTGAAAAAGTAATGCACTCACATGGTTTAACACTTAAAAGGTCTTTTCAAATTTTGTACAAGCTGTGAGGATTAAGACCACAAGAGAACACAAAACCCTGGAAAGGCGTAAAGGGAGCCCACAGTCGCAGCCAGCAAAGTAGGCTGTGGGATCCCCAAAGGTAGACCCCGCCCGTTCCTGACTCACACACCCAGTCCCAGCGGCTCCAAGGAGTCACACCGACAAGAGTGGCTGCAGCCAAGCTTCTAGGGTTCAAAATCCACCTCCACCCTTTCCTAGGGCAAGGCACTCAGTTTCACGGGGCTTCAGATTCCGATTTGTAAAATAGGGCTAATGGTCGTGTCTACCTCACACTGGGGCAAGGAGGAAGAAAGACAAGATATATAAAGCGCTTAGCAGAGCCTGCCACAAACTAAGGTTCCAAGAAACGTTAATCAAGGTTGGCATCGCGCAACAAGGCCCAGGACGCCAGGCTGCGCCCCCAACCCCTCCGACTCCTCGCCGAGGCCCAGGCTCCCGCTTCCGGTCAAGGTGCAGCGGGATCCGGTGGCCCCGCCTCGGTCCGGGTCTGGAGGCCCGCGCCGCCCGGGTTCCGCCCTCCAGCCAGCTCGTCCCGGTCCCGGCCACGCCCAACCCCACGGATTCCTCGTCCGGCGCTCTGAGTCTCCTCCACCTACGGAGGATGGAAGGCCCGGCGCGGGTGGTGGACGGCCGCCAGCTACAAGCCCCCGGCAGACACTCACCATCTTGGACCGATTCAGTAGCTCCGCGTCGCCGACACTCAGCCCCGTCCCCAGCCTTTCTGCGTCTGCGCGGTTTTCTGGGCAAACGGACAGCTTCGGTAGCCTATCAGGAGCCAGTGTGGGGCGTGGCGGGGGGCTGGCCGGGCGAGCAGATCTTAAGTCAGCCGTCTCAAAGCGAAAAGCGAAGCCGCGCTTTCGCTGTGGAAAAGCCCCAACTCCAGCTGTGCCGAAAAGATGCTGGTTCTCGCAAGAGGCATTCAGCTCTCAATCGAGGTCTGAGCCGGCTCTGGAAACCCTGGGTGGAGGGAGAGTATGAAGGCGAGGGGGGCGGTTGCTGAGACTCCTTTGCGCCCAGATTGAGGCAAAGAGAGAAGCCCAGAACCAAAACGCGCTGAAGACGGGAAAGTCCGGGGTTGGGGCTGTAGTCAGGTACTTCTGGAGGCTCCAGAGCGACCCCCTTGGGAATATTCCATGCAAGTTCTTTTTTTTTTTTTTTTTTTTTTGAGACAGAGTCTCACTCTGTTGCCCGGGCTAGAGTGAGTGCCGTGGCGTCAGCCTAGCTCACAGCAACCTCAAACTCCTGGGCTTAAGCGATCCTACTGCCTCAGCCTCCCGAGTAGCTGGGACTACAGGCATGCGCCACCATGCCCGGCTAATTTTTTGTATATATATATTTTAGTTGTCCATATAATTTCTTTCTATTTTTAGTAGAGACGGGGGTCTCACTCTTGCTCAGGCTGGTCTCGAACTCCTGACCTCGAGCGATCCACCCGCCTCGGCCTCGCAGAGTGCTAGGATTAAAGGCGTGAGCCACCGCGCCCGGCCAATTTTTAAAAGAATCCATGCAAGTTCTGAGATGAATTGGTCAGGGCTGGCCTGGGAGTCTACAGACGTGGGACTCGAGCTCAGCCCCACCCCTGCGTTCCCGTGGAGAAGCCTCTTCACATCTTTGTGCTTTATCATTTTCTCACCTTCAAAACGGGCTTCCTTCTTCCCAGAGCCCTGTGTTGTCCCGTTTTCCGCTCTTTAAACTTACTTCTGGATCCTCTAGCAGTAAATAACTTATGCTAAAACATGCGGCCATTTGGTGAACCTTGCGCCACGTTACTGTGAACACTTAACAAATGCGTTATCTCCGGTAGCATAGTGAGTGTCGGTATCCCCGATACTTTACAAATGCTGTCTCTTCGAGTCACTGGAGCTTGCTAAATCAGATCAACCGTGGTGATCTGACTCCAAATTTTCATTCCACGGTAGCAGCTCTTCAGTGGGGAAGGATTTGGTGCTCCTTCAAGGGTGTGTCTCCATGTTAAGAAGATTGGATAGTGACTTTACGACGAAGAAACCTAGCAGATACCACCTTAACCAGGAGATCAAGGTTCATATTACTGGTAACAGGACATATTGATGTCCTGTGCCCTGTGATACGATGTGCGAAGGGCACATCACCTCTGTGGTATTTTTCACAAAAACCTCCAGCCTTCACTGTGAGAAAACTTAACTAAACCCAATTAGAGGATATTCTACAAGGTACCTAACGAGTACTCTTCAAAAATCCCAAGGTCGTGAAAGACAAGGAATGAATGAGGAACTGTCACAGATTGGAGACCAACGAGAAAGAAAAACAACATTGGTGGAAAAACTGGTGAAATCAGAGTAAGTGCTGTAGTTTAGAGTTTGTTTTTCTTTTTTTTTTTTTTTTATTTTTAATTTTGGCGCATCTGTTTTTCTTTTTTAACCAATGTTAATTTATTAGTTTTGATAACTGGCTTCGTAGGATGTTAACACTGGGGAAAGCTGGCAGAAAAGCATGCAGGAACTCACTGTACCATTTTTGCAACAGTTCTGTAAATGTAAAATTTTTAAATAAAGGTTTTAAAAAAGGATCGAATACAAAGGAATGACTGTTGAATGCTGGAAACATTAGGAAAGAATTTAGCCGGGGGAAAAAGTACTGCAGTGACTGGACTCCAAAACATCCTGGAAGATAAGCACAGGAGGGATCATCACCACTATCTTGCATATATAGAACCGGACTGAGAGAAGTGAAATAATTTAAAATATGTATTGCAATCCTAGAAGCAAAAAAGAATGGCCAATAGTTCATGTGACTGGGGCCAAACAAGAGTGAAGGAGCTGGAGATAGGGCCAAGAGTGTCCTTGAGTGGCAGGCTTACAAATTTTGAAGTTTATTCTGTGGTAATGGAGGAATCATTATAAGATTTTAGGCAGAGGAGGCATGAGACTGAGGTCTTCCATAGATCACCCTGAGGCAGCACATAAGATAGATTGGAGGAGGGAGAATGGAAGCAAAGACAACGGGAGGCTGTGGCGTGCGATCCACCAGATTATGGGTAAAGGATGTGGGCTGTGGTAATGGGGTCAGCTCTGAGGGAAGGGATCCAAAAAAGTTTTGGAGATATATTTGATAGGATTTGGAGATTAATTAGATGGAATGGCTAAATTAGTCATTGCAAGTATGACTGCATATTCTCAAGGTCCTTCCCTGTGGGGTGCTTTGAGGAAATCATATTGTCCATGGCTACTCTATGCTCAACAGGAACATGTTCATAAGGGACCAACATTGTCCTTTTGGGGTCTCCTTTCCTTGCCAACCAGAAGATTCCCCTGGCTCCACCCCACAAATGTCCTGCTCACAAAGGAGACCTACAAACACATAGGGTCTGACAACAAAATGAGCAGCAAGTGACAGCAGCTTTTGGTCTGGAGTTAATGATGTGAGACATTCTTCTTAAAGGTCCAGAGAGTCCCAGTTTGATGCTCTGTAAGTTTTGGGATGGTCAGTAAGAACAATTAACTTATTCCCAGTAGAAGATTTCATCATGTTTAATGTATGTGTGTGGGGGTATCTTTGCCCTTTTTCTTACCCACAATGAAGCTAGAGCTTTCTGGCTGCTTCTGAGATAGATTATTAATAAATAGGACAGGGTCTACTACTCAGGACCTAGGAGGGGCCTGTTTATGTTCTCCAATCACTGTTAGATCAGCGTATTAAATTCCATTTCCGTTTGCCTTTCTCTTGGTTCTGTTTTAAATGAGAGCATGATCATCTGGGTTTCCTAATAAGAAAAAAGTCTACTGAAACTTTTCAATAGGTGAGCAAGCCAGCTTGTAGACAACAGTCAATCTAGGTAGCTAGGGTGGTTCTTTACTCAGCAGTTATGGCTGGGGTCCTATCTTAGAGCACTTTCAATTGTCTCAAAAAGCAATTCAGATGGAGGCCCTAATGTTTGTTAGTGGCCCTTGTAGATGTCGTCATCTTCAACATAGGCACCAAATCCAATCTCATCTGAGTAGATCTTTCTAGTTTGTTTCTACCCACACCACAGGACAGGCTGTAAATTACCACTTATGAAAGCTGAGTGGCATAAGTCTATATGCCTGGGTAACACAGAAGTCTCCTCTGTGGGGGGTTGGGGAGAGACAACAGCTTCTTACCCAAGACTGACAGAAATGTACAAATGAAGGACCAAAAAAGTTTAATTATAAACACAGTCTTACATTGTTTAAGGAAATACAAGTGAGGCAACCCGAGGGAACTTTAAATGCACTTGACTCCCTGTGGTATTTGTAGAGTTACCTGAGTATTACAAATTATACTCCAAGAAAACAAAGGTACTCCAATATAGTAATATACAATCCAGTGCTGTCATTCCTTGTTATTAGTTAATGAAAGCATAATGCAATTTTGTAAATAACTCTAAAAGAAAAGCAATAAAAGGAGGGGGGGCTGGAGATACCAACAATATTAAATAGAAGTAGTTAACTCTAAATGAGTTTAGAAGGATGCAGTTACATCCCAAACAAGCAGGGATATAACACAGACGAAAAGTTTAAATTCCATGAATCACCCTTGATAACATTTCAGATTTTTAACCAGATAGTAAAATGTGGCAGAGTGGGTTTGACTGAAATACTTCACATAGGATGAGACCTCTGTGGGTAGCTGAGCATGTTTCGTTAAAATTTTTGATGAGCTGACATCGGTATGTCAATCTCTTTTTTTTTTTTTTGAGACAGAGTCTCACTTTGTTGCCCAGGCTAGAGTGAGTGCCGTGGCGTCAGCCTAGCTCACAGCAACCTCAAACTCCTCAGCTCAAGGGATCCTCCTGCCTCAGCTTCCCGAGTAGCTGGGGGGACTACAGGCATGCACCACCATGCCCGGCTAATTTTTTCTATATATATTTTTAGCTGTCCATATAATTTCTTTCTATTTTTAGTAGAGATGGGGTCTCACTCTTGCTCAGGCTGGTCTCGAACTCCTGAGCTCAAATGATCTGCCCACCTCGGCCTCCCAGAGTGCTAGGATTACAGGCGTGAGCCACCGCGCCCGGCCTCAATCTCTTTTTTTTTTTTTTTTTGAGACAGAGTCTCACTCTGTTGCCCAGGCTAGAGTGAGTGCCGTGGCGTCAGCCTAGCTCACAGCAACCTCAAACTCCTGAGCTCAAGCGATCCTCCTGTCTCAGCCTCCCGAGTAGCTGGGACTACAGGCATGCGCCACCATGCCCGGCTAATTTTTTCTATATATATTTTTAGCTGTCCATATAATTTCTTTCTATTTTTAGTAGAGGTGGGGTCTCACTCTTGCTCAGGCTGGTCTCGAACTCCTGAGCTCAAACGATCCGCCCACCTCGGCCTCCCAGAGTGCTAGGATTACAGGCGTGAGCCACCGCGCCCAGCCCCGGCCTCAATCTCTTGATGAAAAATCAGTACTTGATTTTTTTTTCCCCAAGAGAAGGTGTCTCACTATGTTGCCCAGGCTGGACTTGAACTCCTGGGCTCAAGCAATCCTCCTGCCTCAGCCTCTTGTGTGCAGTATCTGAATTTTAAATTAAACTTAAAATAACTATTTTAAGTCTTATGAAATCAGGTTCCTTTTTACTCTAACATACGATAATAAAAGACACAGCAGGAATGCATTATTATGAACTTCTTGATCAGTTTTAAACCACTCCATTTGATGAAGTAAGTGAGGTCCTTCTCTCCTGACTAGGCTGTGGAATGCTGCCTTCCCCCAACCCCTCCCCACAAAAGAGCAGAAGAATAAGTCAATTGCTCATTTTGTTTTTATTTCAAGGTAACATGCAGTAAAAAAAAAAAAAAAAAAAATTAACAGGATTTATTAGCATTTACAATGCTTACAAGGAAAAGAATTCTAAAAGCAATTTAGTTAAAAAAGCTCTAATTAAACACAATAAATCTATTTCCAAATATTCAGTTTGGACCAAAATTTAAGATAACATCTGATAGATATTTATGTCTGCTATCTATCTGCAGTATTTTTATATAACCTCTGATTCTTGGGATATCCAGCCCCCATTTTTCTAACACAGCAGGGAAGACATATACATGTGGACATTTAAATTAAAGGAAGAAATGGAGTAGGGAGATCCCAGGCTGCAAAAATATATACAAGCATTTACCTTTTCGAGAACTAAACGTTTCTTTCATAAAAATATTAAATAGCCAAGCCCTATAGAACTAGGGCCAGGGCTACTTCAAATATAACTATTCTGTATTTTAAAAATATAGGGCAGAAAGCCTTTTGGGTGATATTTATACATTTTCACACAATATTTCTAGGTCCCTAAATGAATCATGAAGCATTATGTAGAACCAAAAGAGTATTTTCTTACATTATCTCTTAATTTAATCTCATAAATCTCTAGTAATTATTGTATGTAACTATGTTTCAGTATGAGAATTCACCTCAATAGGAAGTCTTTATAGAAGGCTTAATCTTCATAGCCTATATTACCAAAGTTCAGACTTATATAATTAATGGACAGTTGGCAAACATTCGCTCTGTAAGACAAAGCAATAGCATTTTTCCCCCTACCAACAAAAAGGCAGAGTCCCTACTTTGGAAACAACTAGGGCTTTTAGAGACCACACATTTCCTGGGGTATGTGAAATAAAAAACAAATATAGGGTTGAAGAGAATCTAATCTCACCCTTTAACCCTGACAATTTCTTGATGAGGCAATCTTTTCATTCACTTAAGTCTCTGCTTTATGATGGCAGTGTCTTAGAGTACAGATACACAAGTTTAAAAAAAATGTTTTTATTGTTCCAGGATATAAATATAGAAGAGCAGTTAGGGAGAAAAACCATTTTCTTTCCATAAGGGAACAGGGGTCTGCTACTTTCTGCTTATTCTTGGCTTAATGTTCCTTGTTCATGCTATGCTACCGAAACATGGCAAAGCCCCTGTTATGTGAGTTTTGAGGTTGTCCTCAGGTTCACCTATAATAGGGACTAAGCTGGCTTGGGCTTCATTCACTGCCCATAAAGTCAAATGTATGACAGCAGCCATCTTGAAAGTCTAAGCTAGGCCAAGTGAAAAGAATTTACTACAGAAAAATTCAAAGTGCATTAATCAGTTACTATTGGAGCAGTCTAAAATTAAATAGTCATGAGAAAAAAATGGAAAACTTGCTAAAAGTTTTAGGAGTGAAAATAATATTTCAAATGAGGAATATCAATCCAGTTCAGGACAATGTAAAGAATGGAAATGACTACTACAACATATGTTAGAGAAATGATAAATTTGAAGACTTTTAATTCACATAGAGAATAAATTTCTGTGGTTACTAGATGTTATCTTCCTTTCTTTTTAGCCAGTATTATAGCTCTCCCTCCCAAATGAAAATGTGATTTTAGAAATTGTTTCACTAACTTCTGTTTGGACTAGAAAGCACTCTGGTTACAAACTGAACTCCTCAGCAATAATTAAATATAACTGAAATTGTTGGATTATGATAAAATTACAAAGCTTCAATTATGTAGAGGAACATAGAAAAGTCATCAATAATGGCCTTAGATGAATTCAGCTAAATTAATTTCAATTCTAGGTTAACTTTAAAAACAGTGAAGGAACCACAGTGTAAATATTGTTTGTAAAGTTTCATTTCCAAATGAAGAGAGGTATGAAGTCATTCGCAAGCTGGGACCAATTCTTCCCTGTATTCAAATTGATAAAACTACCTTGTAGAGAGATGCAAGAGTCTTGCATCACTTCTAGGAAGTGCATAGATTCATGCTCCACAAAAGAAAAACAACAGTCAGGCCGGGCTGAAATGAGAGGAAGAGCACAAGCCAGAAGTTTGCTCACAACCCCAGAAGCTGGGCTGAGCTTGCACTTTAATACCTCTTACCAAGAGGCTTAATAGGAAGATCTTGTATATTGCAGTTACCAAGGGACTTCCCTGCATATCTGCAGAATCTCTAAAAGAAAAAACCTACTCCCAAGTGAGACTTTTGACACATATACAAAATTGTTAAGGAAACAATCTAGTCTAGTGGAATAAGACAAGGCAGATTTCATTGCTGTGTTAAATCTCATATTAAGTAAGGTTTTGACTAGTCATGTGCAGATCTGATTTCTGGAAACACTGAGTAGAAATCCAGAATCACTGGGAGATAAATCTCAATGATAACATTAAATTACTTACACTCAGATAACTCTCTAAACAGTCACAGTCCAATTTTACAATTAGATGTGCAACAGGCAGAGAAGGAAAAGGACAAACATTGCAAATAACTTCTTGTCCTTTCATGGTGCAAATTCTCAGAAGTTACTCTTGTCCAAATCCTTCTGTTTCTTCAATGGCAAACAACAGCTTTTCCTTCAGTTGCTCGTAGCTCTTGTATGGTGGCAGGTCTAGGCGGTTAAAGCTAGAAGTAAAAATTGTTAGTTTGAGAATGGAAACTTACAAAGAATCAAATAGGCAGTGTACTATAGCAACACTGGTCTTAAAGCCAGGCAAAACTGGGTTCAAATATCAGTTCTGTAACTGACCATAACATAATTGTAAACTTATGACTTTTGTTAGTTATGGCAAATTAAAACATGGAACCTCAGGAAGTAATGAGGCTGGTTTTCATGTGTGACTGAGATAAGCTATTCACAACAGTATAATTACAGCACAGTACAGTATGTTTCAAGTTTGAAAAAAGCAAGGGGTTAGAGGTCAAATCAAAACACATGTACAAGCTCAATGTGCAAAAATCAACTGTACTTCTATATACTAGCAATGAACAATCTGAAATGAGATTAAGAAAATAATTCCATTTACAATAGCATCAAAAAGTAAAATACGGGCTGGGCGCGGTGGCTCACGCCTGTAATCCTAGCACTCTGGGAGGCCAAGGCGGGCGGATCGTTTGAGCTCAGGAGTTCGAGACCAGCCTGAGCAAGAGCGAGACCCCATCTCTTCTAAAAATAGAAAGAAATTATATGGACAGCTAAAAATATATATAGAAAAAATTAGCCGGGCATGGTGGTGCATGCCTGTAGTCCCAACTACTCGGGAGGCTGAGACAGGAGGATCCCTTGAGCTCAGGAGTTTGAGGTTGCTGTGAGCTAGGCTGACGCCACGGCACTCACTCTAGCCTGGGCAACAAAGTGAGACTCTGTCTCAAAAAAAAAAAAGTAAAATACATAATAAATTTAACAAAAGAAATGTAAGACTTATACAATGAAAACCACAAAACACTGTTGAAATAAAATAAGGAAGACCTAACTAAATGGAAAGATATCCTATGTCCATGGATCAGAAGACTTCATATTGTTAGGATGGCAGTATTCCCCAAATTGATCTACTGATTCAAAGAAGTCCATATCAAAATCCCAGCCAAACTCTATGTAGAAAGGAACAAGCTGATCCTAAAATTCATATGGAAATCCAAGGGGCCCAAAATAGCCAGAACAACCTTGAAAAGCTGGAAAGATACATGCTGCCCAATTTCAAAACCTACTACAAAGCTACAGTAATTAAGGCAATGTGGTACTGTCATTAAGGACAAACACTTAGATCAACAGGACATAATTGAGAATCTAGAAAAAAAATCCATATATTTAAGGTCAACTGATTTTCAACAAGGGTGCCAAGATGATTCAATAGCAAAAAGAATAGTCCATTCAACAAATGATGCTGAGACAACTGGATATTTGCATGCAAAAAAATGAAGCCAGAACTCTACCTCATACCATGCACAAAAACAGACTCATAATGGATCACAGACCTAAAGAGCCAAAACTATAAAATTCTTACAATAAAACATAAAGTAAGTCTTTGTGACCTTCAGTGATAATTTCTTATATATGATACCAAACCCACAAGCAACCAAAGAAAAAAGACACTCTGAACTTCATCAAAATTCAACTTTTATGCTTCAAAGAATATGATAAGAAAGTGAAACGACAACCCACAAAATGGGAAAAAGTGTTTGCAAATCATATCTGATACAGGACTGGTATCTAGAATATATAATATAAAGAACTCTTACAACTCAAATAATTAAAACAAAAATGAACAAAGGATAGACATTTCTCCAAAGATATACAAATGGCCAATAAGCACATGAAAAGATGCTCAACATCATTAGTCATTAGGGAAATTCAAATAAAAACCCCAATGAGATACCACTTCACACCAATTAGGATGGCTATTATTAAAAAAAAAAGAAAAAGAAAACAAGAGTTGACAAGGATGTGAAGAAATTAGAACCCTTTGGCACTGCTGGTGGAAATGTAAACCAGTATAGCCACTATGGAAAATAGTATGGCAATTTCCCCCAAAATTAAAAATAGAATTACCACATGATTGAGCAATTCCACTTCTGGGTATATACCCAAAAGAACTGAATGCAGGGACATGAAGAGACATTTGTACACCTATATTTATGGCAGCATTATTCAAAATAGCCAAAGGGGAAAATAACCCAATATTCATTGGCAGATGAATGGATACACAAAATGTGGTATATCCATACAATGCAATATTATTCAACCTTAAAAAGGAAGGAAATGCTGATACATGCTACAACATGGATGAACCTTGAAGACATTATTCTAAGTGCAACGAGCCAGTCACAAAATGACAAATAAGATATGGATCCCACACTTACGAAGTACATAAGGCACTCAAAAATCACAGAGACATAAAGTAGAATGGTGGTTGTCAGGAGCTGGGGAGAGGGAGTAATGATGATTTAATGATTTAATCAGTACTGTTTCAATTTTACAAGTTGGAAAAAAGTTTTGGAGATGGATGGTGGTAATGACTGCACAACAATGTGAATGTACTTAATGCCACAGTATTGTACACACTTAAAACTGGCAAGTTCTATGTTATGTATATTTTACCACAAATAAAAATTAATTTTAAATAGGAATGAAATACTGATATGTGCTAAAGCATGGATGAACCTTGAAAACATGCTAAGTGAAAGAAGGTAGACACAAAAGGCTATATATTCTGATTCCCTTTACATGAAATGTCCAGAATAGGAAAATCCATAGAGACAGAGAAAGTAGGTTAGTGGTAACCAAGGGCTGCATGGGGGTGGAGAGGGATTGACTGCTAAGGGGTACAGGGTTCTTTGCAGCGTGAAAAATATGTTCTGGGATTAGTGGTGATGGTTGCATAACCTTGTGAATACACTAAAAACCACTGAATTGCATTCTTTAAGAGGGTGAATATTATGACGTGTTATGTATCAATAAAAGTAAGGGGCCGGACGCAGTGGCTCACATCTGTAATCCTAGCACTTTGGGAGGCCAAGGCAGGAATATGGCTTGAGGTCAGGGGTTTGAGACCAGCCTGAACAAGAGCAAGACCCTGTCTCTACAAAAAATAGGAAAGTTAGCTGGGCATGGTGGCACATGCCTGTAAGTCCCAGCTACTCAGGAGGCTGGGGCAGGAGGTATCACTTGAGCCGAGGAGTTTGAGGTTGCAGTGAACTTTGAGGATGCCACTGCACTCTAGCCCAGGTGACAAAGTGAGACCCTGTCTCAAAAAATAAATAAAAAATAAAAGTGTTATTAAAAAAAAAAATGTACGTACATGTATAAAAACATAAAGGAATAGATAATAAAGCAGTAAAAAGGTGAGATGAGGGAAAAAAGGAATGCCCAGCAAGAACCATATATGACCACTGAAATATATCCCACAAAATAAAGTTTAAATATTGTTGCATTAAGTTGAATTCCAACATATTAACTGTATTTGAGATAAGATTAGGGTTGTTTTTTAGTCCTGTACATTTTTGGAAATGTGATTAAACTACATTTAAAATGAGAAAATAGTGGTTACTATGTTAGAAAGTAGGTCTCCTAACTTTGATTTCTTTCCCTGCCTTCTGAGAAAAGTCAGAAGAATTCTAAATCTAATTCAGAGGTGGGAAAAAGGATTGACTGCAAATGGTCATAAAGGATAATTTATGGGTGAAGAAAATGCTTTAAAACTGGATTACAATGATGGTTGCACTACTCTATAAATCTAAATATCATTACATTAAAACAGATAAATTTTATTTTATATAAACAATGCCTCAAAAAAGCTGTTGAAAATAATTCATGGAGGCGATTATCCTAAATGAAGTAACTCAGGAACAGAAAAATGCCACATGTTCTCATTTATAAACGGGATTTTTAACTATGGCTACACAAGGGCACACAGAGTGGTATAATGGACAATGGTGACTCACAAGGGGGAAGAGAGGGAGTGAGGGACGAAAAATTACCCACGGGGTACAATGTACGCTACCCACATGATAGGTCCACCAAAAGCCCAGACTCCACCACTATACAATATATACATGTAACAGAATTTAACCTGTACCCCCACATCTATTAAAACAATAAAAATTCAATACCATAGGAAAAATATTTCATTTCTAACTGGCTTTAAATAGCTACAGGATAAATGGAAAAAGGCTATTTTCTCTATTCTCATTTTACTTACCAGGTATGACTTCTGGGTAACCAATTTTCTTTCCCAACTTTTTCAATGCAGAATTTCTGTGGTCCATTGCTCCCTAAAACATAATGAAATCATGAACAGCTGGTTAGTGTAATGACTCTCAAAATGTGCTCCCCAATCCAGCAGCATCAGTATCACCAGGGAACTTGTAAGAATCTCAAGTCCACAGGGCCTAAATACACCTCAGCCTACTGAATCAGAAACTCTAGGAGTGGTGCTCAGCAATAAGTTTTTTTTGAGACAGAGTCTCACTCTGTTGCTAGGGCTAGAGTGCCATGGCATCAGCCTAGCTCACAGCAACCTCAAACTCCTGGGCTCAAGCAATCCTCCTGCCTCAGCCTTCTGAGGAGCTGGGACTACAGGCATGGGCCACCATGCCCAGCTAATTTTTTCTATATATATTTTTAGTTGGCCAGATAATTTCTTTCTGTTTTTAGTAGATGGGGTTTCACTCTTGCTTAGGCTGCTCTTGAACTGCTGACCTCAAGCGATCCTCCCACCTTGGCCTCCCAGAGTGCTAGGATTACAGGCGTAAGCCACCGTGCCCGGCCAGCAATAAGTTTTATCTAGCATTCCTTAGCCAGAATAACACACATAACAACACACAAAAAGCTTAATTTTAGTTTTATATACTATAAGGAAACTATATTCCATTGTCTTATACAATAAAACTTGATTTAAATACAGAATTGTTAAAACTTTATGAAATATAAACATTGTAGTGAATTGAATATTGATAATGCTTGAACAGGCTGGGCGCAGTGGCTCACGCCTGTAATCCTAGCACTCTGGGAGGCCGAGGAGAGTGGATCATTTGAGCTTAGGAGTTCAAGACCAGCCTCACCAAGAGCAAGACCCCATCTCTACTAAAAATAGAAAGAAATTAGCTGGACAACTAAAATATATACCAAAAAAAAAAAAAAATGCTTGAACTTACAGGTCCTATAGGGCATACCATTACATACCCACACCCACACCCCAATTCTTATCTCTCATTTACCTTCTGTTGGAGATAGCTGTGAATGGTGATCATAAAGCAATGGTTTTCTAACAGGTCAGTATTGCTCCCTAGGAAGCATTTATTGGTGATCACAATGACTGGTAGTGCTACAAGATTTTTAATTAGAAGGGCTAAATTTTCTGCAACATGTGGGACTGTCAGGCACTGAGAATTTTCTCATGTTCCACCTGACTAAAACTACTACAAATATAAATTGTAGTACTTTTGTATTTAATAACACTGAATTGGCCGGGTATGGTGGCTCACGCCTGTAATCCTAGCACTCTGGGAGGCCGAGGCAGGTGGATCGTTTGAGCTCAGGAGTTCGACACCAGCCTGAGCAACAGCGACACCCTGTCTCTACTAAAAAAAATAGAAAGAAATTAGCTAGACAACTAAAAATATACATGTAAAAAATTAGTCGGGCATGGTGGCGCATGCCTGTATCCCAGCTACTTGGGAGGCTGAGGCAGGAGGATCACATAAGCCCGGGAGTTTGAGGTTGCTGTGAGCTAGACTGACGCCACGGCACTCTAGCCAGTGCAACAGAGTGAGACTCTGTCTCAAAAAAAATAAAGAAAGAAAGAAAGAAAATAACACTGAATTGTTTTCACAAGTAGTTATGTAAAAATCCAGTAGTATAGGAAACAGTATGAAAAAGGATGGTTAAAGTTGTTTGGTGGTGTTACACACACATGTTCTCTCTACTGCATGTTCTCTCTACTCAATATATTAGAAAATTTCTTCTTTTTTAAGATGAGTCTTGTTACGTTGCCCAGGCTAGAGTGCAGTAGCTATTCACAGGTACAATCATAGTGATGCTCCTGCTTCAGGCTCCTGAGTAGCTAAGACTACAGGCTTGTGCCATCACACCCAGCAGTATTTCTAACTACATAGATGGGAAAGCGTTTAATAGTGCAAATTAATATGTAATAAAGAAGATTCTGAATTGCTTCTAATAGATTTAGAATCAAATATTTTAATAGCAGACATATGAAAGAAATTTTAGTGGATTTCATTAAGACTATTTTACAAATGTCTGTTACTATCACCCTGACTGCTTTCTAAAATTTTATGAAACAATAAGAAATCTAGTTATAAAAATTATATAATGAAATTATTTTTAGTTTGTTGTTTTCAATCTTACTTTGACAATGTCCCTAAACCATACAACTGCTATGTAGACTCTTACCCATATGTTCCTATTTTCACCCACCTTTCAAATGTGGTCTCAGAGGCCTTTTTACTTATCAGAACCTTGGTCTGTAGTGGGAACTCATGAAAGAAGATATGTTTTCATACTATACTTTTAAGATCTACATCATTCTTCTCCACTTTGACAATCTATAAATAATTTTGGCAGGTATATTGTCCTTAGGTTATTTCCTTCTTTTTCTTATCATATATTTCTCAATTATTTCTCATCTTTTCCATCTGTTCTTTCATTTTCCAATGCTGCTTATTCAGAATGGCTTCTGATCTTCTCTTAAATCCAAACCTTTTTTTGTAAGTAGGAATAAGTATCTGTCTACTTAATTATATCTTCTAACATAGTTATATCTAAATATACATGTATTGAAATACACATTATTTCATTAAAATCATTTTTTAAAAATTTCTCCTTTATATTACAGTCAGTGCTATGAATATGTATTCTTTGGAGATTGTAGATAGGTTATTTCATTTAAAAATCAGAATATTAAATGACATATATTATAAATATTTATTAATGAAAATGGGATATTGGATCTGGTAAGGTCAAGAACCACTAAATTAAAGAACTCCTGACCTCAAGCAATCTTCCCACCTCGGCCTCCCAAAATGCTAGGATTACAGGCGTGAGCCACGGCACCTGGCCTGAATGAACAGATTTATATAAAGACTGTTATGCTACTGAGTTAAACTGTGGGTTTCAGCCTGGACATTAAAAATTTCTACAGAAGTAAGAACTACAAAATAATTTAAAAGTTTATACAAATGCAGAGTAACTGGGACTAGTTAAGAAAATGGTTATCTTTGTCTTTTCTGTTTCTGATAAGCTGTATACACATGTATGTAAAGTAGTGAGATAAATAATTTTCTGTATAGGAAAAATGATCCTGTATACATACCCATGAGATCAGCAAATCCTCCTACTGGCAATCGGCAGGTTCCAGTTACAAACTGCAGAAGTCTCATTCTCTTCTCATTATCTATTTCTTTAACAAACTGTTAAAAGTACAGTTAAAGAGATATATAAGTCATATATTACATTCATCAAATTAAAGAAGAAAGAAAAACGATCATTTCAAATCATAAAGAAACCTGTTGTGTCCACTGCACTAGATAATTACTTTACCCAACAATATGGAGGGAGCATTTCCATGTTTGTCAAAGCCCCACACACCTTCCCCTAAATAATTCTTAGGACCGCATCTTTAAAGGGAGATAGAAAAAGAAGAGTGGTCTGGGCCTGAGAGCTCCCTGGTCATGCAGTTTCAAGATCAGCTCTTCCAGGGCAGCACCTCCTTTCTCCCTGGATCTGTCTCAGCCTCCCAAGTAGCTGGGACTACAGGTGCACACCACTGAGCCCAGCTGATTTTTCTATTTTTAGCAGAGACAGGGTCTCTTGCTCAGGCTGGTTTCGACTGATACACACTGGTACAATCTTGTTCTGTAACTCCTTTCCAAATGTGGTAAGCAAATTCTAAGAAATTATACCAGTAGAAATAAATTTAGAAACAAACCTGCCAAAACCACATGATTTGTTTGCTTGTCCTTGTGTAATGACGGTAGATGGCATGTCTTTGCCAGTCATTCAAATCAATCTCTTGCATTCCACATAAAAGGACCTTTAGGGATGAAAAAGACAAATTGTTTCTTTAGGTAACTATACAAAAAATGTTAGACATCGATAAGGAAAGACTAACATTAAACACAGTTTATAAAAACAAATTAATCAGCAGGCTTTGGTGTAAACTGTACATCAAGAATTATATCTACATTATTCATGAAGGCAAAATTCCATGTATGATGTCATATATATATATATATATATATACATACACATATTCAGGGAAATAAGTCACTCAATTGTAAAGAAGCCCTAACAGTAATACTATTTTGGGGGGGGGGTGGTAATACTCTTCTTTTATCTTTGGATAAATTATGGTTTTCTATAACCACTGGGGATGCTTCAAAACAACTTGCTAGCAATACTACTGCAACTAGAAAGATGGGAAAGTGAGTTGAAAGAAGACATCTGAAGGCATTGTTTACTATTATACTGCAGGGGAATGAAGGAAATCTCATTACCTCTAATTCCTTTGCATCAAAGTATTGCAAATACTGCTGGGGAAGAATTTCATTAAAGCCCTCAAAGAAAGCTTGTGTCTGTTCTTCAACACCTCGAGATAACCTCCATTCAGCTACCATTCTGGCAAATAAATATAAGAAAGCTATTAGGAATTTTAGATTTTACCTTTAAATTCTAAGTATAAAAATAAAATTAAAAAACTTATGAAAAAGCTCAAGTATATACTAGTGTATAATGAACCCCTTGTACACGTATCACAATGCCAATTTTATTTCAATTATGCCCCTACTCGAGGTATCATATAATTTCATTTCATTTAATTATTTAATTAATTTTAGAGACAGGATCTTGCTCTGTGTCACCTGGGCTAGAGTGTAATGGTGTCATCACAGCTCACTGCAACCTCAAACTCCTGGGCTTGAGCAATCCTCCTGCCTCAACCTCTCAAGTAGCTGGGACTACAGGCATGTGCCTCCATGCCCAGCTAATTTTTCTATTTTTTGTAGACACGGGGTCTCGCTCTTGCTCAATCTGGTATCAAACTCCTGATCTCAGACTCCCAGTCTCAAGCGATCCTCCGCCTTGGCCTCCCAAAGTGCTAGGATTATAGGCATGAGCCAGTGTACCCAGCCCATAATTTTATTTTATTATTTTATTTTATTTTTTTGAGACAGAGCTCACTCTGTTGCCTGGGCTAGAGTGCTGTGGCATCAGCCTAGCTCACAGAAATCTCAAACTCCTGGGCTCAATCGATCCTTCTGCCTCTAGCTCCTGAGTAGCTGAGACTACAGGCATGTGCCACCATGTCCGGCTAATTTTTTCTATATATTTTTAGTTGTCTGGCTAATTTCTTTCTATTTTTAGTAGAGACGGGGTCTCACTCTTGCTCAGGCTGGTCTCGAACTCCTGAGCTCAAGCAATCCTCCTGCCTCAGCCTTCCATAGTGCTAGGATTACAGGCGTGAGCCACCGTGCCCGGCCTATAATTTCATTTTAAACAAATATTTCAGTATATGTCCATAGAAAATGAAGATTCTTTTGAAAAACATAAACCATAAAAACATAAACATACCATTATTCTATAATCCTAGAATTCTAAATCTAGTAAAAATATCCTTCAAAAATGAATGTGAAATAAAGATGTTTTCGCATAAAAGCTGAGAAAATTTATCACCAGTAGATGCAAACTATGAGAAATGGTAAAGAAAGTTTTTAAAGCTAAAGGGAAATGATCCTAGATGGAAAAATAGATCTGTGAGAAGAAATGAAGAGTACTAGAAATGGTAATGTGAGTAAAAATAAAAGATAATTTTTCATGATTTCCTTATAAAAATCTATTGATTACTTAAAGCAAGAATAACAGTAAAGTATTATGAGATTTATAATATGTAGAAAAAATATGACAATAAGAGCACAGCACAATATGACAAAAATGGTTGGAGTGAGATAAATGGAATTACAGAATTACGACCTTTATAATATTATACAAGAAGTAGTGTAACATTAATTTTAGGTAGACAGGGGTATGTTAAAGATGCATATTATCATAATCATTAGAATCACCACTAAAAAAGTTTAACAAAGAGGTATAGCTAGAGAAACCAACAGAAGACTTTTTTTTTTAAAAAGTAAAAATTAGTCTATTAATTCAAAGAAGGCAGGAATGAAGGGACAGAGGATGCTGGGAAAAATAAGAAACAAATAGTAATGGTTAGACTTAACTCCAACCACATCAGTGATGTCATTATATATAAATATGTACTAAACACTCCAATTATAAAGTAGGGATTATCAGACTGGATAAAAATAATAAGACCTAAGAATATGCTGTTTATGAGAAACACTTCTAAATACAATGACAGAGATAGAAAGTAAAAGGACAGAGGAAGATATACCATACATTTACTAATCACTACAAAGTTGCAGTGGATATGTAATATTTAAAAAGCAGACTTCAGGACAAGGGATAATACCAGAAATAAAGAATGACGTTCCATAGAGTCAACTCATCAAATAAGCATTCAAAATAAATGAAGCAAAAAATAAGACTGAAAGAACAGACATATTTATAATTTAAGAATATTCCTCACACATTTGATAGACTAGACAAAAAAACGAGTAAAGATATAGAAAACGTTAACACTATCAACCAACTTGATCTAACTGACATTTATAGAACACTAACCCAATGGCAGTATATATATTTTCAAGTGCACAAAATAGACCATGGGTTGGGTTATAAACACAAGTATCAAAACATTTACAATCACTGAAATAATACAGAGAATGTTCCCTGAGCACAACAGAATTGAATTAGAAAATAGAAACATGTTTGGAAAATCCTCAGATATTTGGAAATTAAACAGTATACTACTACTACTACTATTTATTTATTAAGAGACAGGATTTCACTGTCACCCAGGCTGCTTGAGTGCAGTGGTGTGATCATAGCCACTGTAGCCCTGAACTCCTGGGCTCAACCAATCCTCCTGCCTCAGCCTCCCTAGTAGCTAGGACTACAGGCACGTACCACCATACCCATCTATTTTAAAAATATTTTGCAGGGACGTGGTCTTGCTATGTTCCTCAGGCTGGTCTTGTATTCCTGGTCTCAAGTGATCATCCCCCCACAGCCTCCCAAAGTGCTGTAATTACAGGTGTGAGCCCCCGCAGCTGGCCTAAATATTATACTTCTAAATAACTTAAGGATCAAAGAAGAAACTGTAAGGGACATTAGAAAATATTCTGAACTGAATCATAATGAAAAATGCAGCATACTGAAATTTGTGGGATGTAGCTAAAGGAGTATTTAGTTGGAAATTTATAGCTTTAAATGCCTATATTAGAAAATCAAGGATTAAAATCATTGATCCAGAACATATAAAGAACTCCTACAATTAAGCAGGGCATGGTGATGTGCACCTGTAGTCCCAGCTACTCAGGAGGATCACATGAGGCCAGGAGTTCAAGGCCAGCCTGAGCAACACAGTGAGACTTACCTCTTAAAAAAAACAACAACAAAAAAGAACTACAAACAATAAAAAGACAAAAGGCAACTCAATTATAAAATGCACAAAAGATCTGAATAGACACATCACAAAAGAAGAGCTACACAATCAATATGCACACAAAAAGGTACTCCAACGCCATTTGTCAAAGGAGAAATGGAAATTAAAACCACCGGTGAGATACTACCGACAATACTGAGTTGGCAGGAATGTGAAGCAACTCTCAAATATTGCTAGTAGGACTGTAAAATGGCACAATCACTTTGGGAAACTGTTGAAAAGCTTCTAATAAAGTTAAATACCTATGCTAAGACCCATCACTATTTATTCAAGAGAAATACACCCACAAAAAGACTCATCAAGAGTGTTCATAGCAGCTTTACTTATCATACCTCCAAACTGGAAAACATCCCAAATGCCTATCAATAAGAGAATGGATAAACAAATTTTTATATATAAACAGAATTGAATACCTCTCAGCAACAGTAAGGAAAAAAATACTGATGATATACACAACAGGGCTGAATCTTACAAACACTGAGTAGAAGAAAAAAACCAGACACAAAAAGCCACATAGAAGAGTACATACTATACAATTTCACTTTAGGAAATTCAAGATGAGACACAGTTATAGAACTAAAACTAAATAGAACTGGCTGCTTCTGGACCAGGGCAAGAGAAATGTGTACGGTATTGCCCCCTTATGGGGGGGGGGGGCAAGAAGAAAAAGAATATTTCATAATTGGATTTGAGTCATGTTTACATGGACATGATGTCATACAGAATAGTGTTTATAGAACTGGCATTTAGAAGGGTGATCTAGCACTATCCTACCTTTAAAATGCTCACATTTAGACTGATAAACACATTTATCAAAATTCAAACTATGCACTTAAAATCTGTATATTTTATTCTAATTATGCTTCTTTAAAAAATATTTTTTAAAAACCCCAATAACTCTAAATTTTGAGCAAACCTGTAAGATATAAAAATCTTTTTTTGCTATCCATTTTCTTAAAATGTTATATTAGCAACAACAAAACTATTGACGAATGTAATACATTTCTGATTTACCTAAGTCTTAAATCATTTCTTCTCCAGTTATTCTAGATATATAACAAAATCTAGACATACCATAATAAAAAAAACTGTGCAAAGAATTAGCAAAAATGAAATTTTAAGAGGATATTTTAAATTAAATAAATTTTTAAAAGGATAGATTATTTACCAACAAATAGTGACTGTCCACTGTGTCATATAGTATAGTTTTAATTTTGGAGGGAAATCCAGGCAAGAAACTCAGAAAAACTGCAGCTTAATCAGCAGATATGCTAAATTTAACCCTGATTGGACAGAATTGCTGTTAAGAAGATATGAATGAACTAGTAACTCTTGAGACTAGAAGTATGAACCAATTCAAAGAATTAGAGAAGATACACTATAAACTATCATTTTATTTATAAATTTTACCTGATCTTCTAATAGTCCCCATAACATCTACATATAAATTTGAGATTCTTTTTAATGACATGTTATATGGCATAGTGGTTACAGAATTGGTATTTACAAGAGTGATACAGCATGATTTCTGCCCTTAAAACTCTTTTAAAAATACTTTTTAGGCCAGGCACATTGGCTCATGCCTGTAATCCAAACATTTTGGGAGGCTGCAGTGGGAGGATTGTTTGGGGCCAGGAGTTCGAGGTTACAGGGAGCTATGATGACACCAATGCACTTCAGCCTGGTCTACAGAGCAAGATCCTGTCTCCTAAAGAAAAAAAAAAAGAAAAACAAAAAACCTCACACTTATTAAAAATACTGTTTTTAGAAATGAGAAATAACTGCCTACATAGGATGTTAAGTACAAAGACATATTTTTTTGAGATATTGTACATTAGTCCTAATAGGTAACTATCAACATGCTATAGTCCCACAGAAAGGCAAAACTACGTCAAAAGAAGCACTCTCTTACCTGATGTATTCCTCTTTATTTTCTTCTGTTACAAGAATATTACCACCATTGGGTTTCAAATCATGACTCTTAATTTCACCTAGAATTTCTTTATCGACAGAGAAGTACATTTCCAAACCACATTCCTCAATGTTATTTTCTCTGTACAAATGAAATTAGCAATATTTGTTATATCCACCAATGCAATTGTAATCTTAAAGTTTTAACTAAACTATGTTCTTAAATTAACCTATGACACCAAAATAAGAAGAAATTGGAAGATTGTGCTCTAAGGTTATCAATATTATTGCATAAGATATCTTGGGTACATTTCTATAAAATTTATCATATTAAATAATAAGACAGGTTTGATGTACACATCATGTAAATTGAATAAATCAATTACATGTTTACAGTTTGGATAAGTTACCGATACTATAATGAAAGCATATAAACTGTATTTTAGTAAACTAAATGGCAACAGAAACTTACTTAACCCAGATGAGAGAATTGTAAAATTCTGGATCAATAGATTCTAAATCCTTCAGACCAACGGGTTTGTTCAAGATACGCTTATAGAATGGTAAAGAAAAACCTGTATCTATGAATTTCCCATGGAACAGAGCCTATGAAAAAGGGAAACAATATCATTTAGGATAATTGTGTAACAGTCATTTTATTTCAAAATGTTAGATGAATTCTTCACTTAAAAAAACTTCCCTGTCATATATAAGATCTGTTGTGGCACACAGGAGAAAACTTAGTATCGCTGAATTAGCAAAGTAAATGCACAGTTCTCTGTCTGCACTTACCATGGCAATAAACCTGCCTATAAAACGAAAATATTTCAGGTGATCTGGATTGATGTAAGAAGCAGGGTTTATCTGCAAACAGTAGTTATCCTTCCCTGCATATTCAAACAGGCAATACATTGGGTTCAACACTTCATGTGACAAAAGAAAGAACCATTCTCTGAAATCAAAAGAAAATTTAGGATGAAAAATCTTGCAAGTAACCACAACAAAAAATAAAAAAGCAGTGCTACAAAGTTCTCAGGAATCTACAATTCTCAACTGGTGATAGTTTTCTAATGTCATGGTGGTTTTTTTTTTTTTCTAATGTCATGCGTATGTTCAAACTCCCATCTATTTTACAGAGATGATAGTTATGCACTGCTCATTACTATATTTCAAGGAATCTAAGACATCATTTCACCTTTATTTATTTGATGAACCACTAAAATTTTTTTCCAACTATACTTGTGATAATCATCCCAATTTCAGAGACATTAAAATATGAAAATGTTAGTCTTAGAATAGATGAAATACTATACATAGGAAAATTTAAAATTCACTAATGACCAATGTGATTAGAGCGGCGGAAATGAGTCTACTATTCCATCTATTACTAAGTCCCATAATGATCCCCACCAAATTACTACTACTCCCCTATATCTTAGATGAATATGAAAAACCTTCCGATTTCATAGAAGCTATAAAGCACTTAATTCTCGCCACTCATTTGTTAGAAAAATGCTCTGAGAAGCCTAATTCAAATGCCATGAAAATATGAACCCCTATTAACATAAGATTATGGTTACTAAAACTATGTAACGTGAGTAGGTCTGACAGAGTAGATCTGGGGCAGTATGTGTGGTATCACAGCTCATATCCTAGATCTCTTTTCCTGTTAGTTCATGGCCTCTGGTGGTAATGCTGCTTATACTTTAATATTGCTAGTTGATTTTCTGATTAAGAATGAATGATTGCCTTCCTTCTGAATTATCTCTAACTTGAACAAAAATTAAATGTTTCTACTCAATTTTATTATTCTAATTTGTCAGTTATCTGTGATTACTTCATACATTTTGAAATAGTTTTATTTGAGCTTGGAAACACAATATAAGTAACTACTAAAATGTAGCTACCAGTTATTGAGCACACAAGAATCAGGCTCTAGACTAGGTCATTAATAAACAGTATTTCTACTCTTCACAATAATCCTAGGAAGGTAGATATTATTATTCTTATTCTACAGATGAAAATATTTACCCCAGGTCACATTATTGAGGGTAGAAAAAAAGTCCAATCCAGTCTTGACCCCAAAGTCCTTGCCTTTCCACACTGCCACTGCTTTTCAAATTTATAACCTGGTGTGAAATACTGTTATAGAATAAGCAAAGGAATTTCTTGCTAAAGGCTATCTTCTAGGGTTTGATTAAAAGCTCCAATATGAAAAAGAAACTAGAATTAAGACTTTCAACTGCTATTTTATAAAGCCACCTTTTTTAATTAAACTAACACATTGCAAACCTATAAAGCCTTCTATCTCATGATATATTAATCTTAGTTAGGACATGAATGACTATTATCTGTATAATGGATCTGTGGTACATAAAATGACCTGATTAATACAGGGCCTTGTGTGCTCTATGGACAGATATGAGGTGGTTTACTGAACACTGGTTACTGGTTAGATGATTCAAAGCTCAGATCCAGGCTCTACAACTTATTATGTGCCTAGGTGAGTCTCTAAACCTCTTTACCATCCATAAAATTTTATCTTACAGGGTCATCCTGACGATTAAATGAGCGATGTAGGTGAAATCAAGCAGCAGTACATTAGAGAGAAAGCGCTATATTAATGTTTGTTGAAGTTCTGTAGCTATAGCACAATAAAGGTATAATAATTTGCTATATTTCATTTTCCTAAACTATAAGATTGAGAAAATAATACTTGCAAGCAAAGTGCAATGGTACCTTTGGAAGAAAGGAACTAAGTTCTGAGTATTCATATTATCACTACCTTGCTACACCTCCATAATCTAAACCTTCTTCTCCTGGAAAAATCACCCACAAACGTCTTCGCAGATCTTGGGGATTGAAGCTCATTATCTACAAAACAATAAATGAAAGAATTGGCAAAAGCAGTTGTTAAAACACTAGCTACCACTTCCAGGTTTGACATCTCCTTCGTTATAGGTAACTTAAATCCCCCATGACACAGAATGATGTTTATGGTCTAGTCAAAACCATACATGCAGAAAATACACTAAAGTTCATAATATTTTATATATGTATTATGCTTATCTATATTTCTATATACTTTTTACACATGCAATTTTATTTTTAATGATGTTACTGTTCATTTATAGAGTTGCTTACATAAATTGCTTGAAGCACGAGTAACTGTGGCGATGGTCAAAGGAGTGGTGTTTTTTGGTTTTTTTTTGGTTTGATTAGGTTTGGTTCACAGTTAAAGATACACACAATAGCTAACTGGCTAACCTAGAAATGAAAGTCAGTGGCTGCAGAGAGAACACAGTTAACTATGAAAATTCATTCTTAGTAGCAACATATAAATAACTTAGAAAAACTACTCAAATTTTGTGTTTCACTATAGGTGGTTAATAGGATCATCTTCATATTTGAAGGATAGGTAACACTGAGCTACAATGGATAGATCATTTGGATTTCCCCTCTGTAAAACTAATTATTTGACCAAAATTGGGTCAGTACAACATTATATATATTACTCTTAGGAAAAAAATGCAAGGGCCTGGAGAGAGAAGTTGAAATGATGCCTATACCTGATCAAGTGATAAGAATGAACTCTCACATTTACATATCCAGAGAGGATCAATAAGTAATCTGTTTATGCCAGGATTCTCTTCAGTTCCCCACAAAACAGGAACATCACTTTTATGAATTCACATCCCACCCAAACAAGAAAATGTCAGATATAATGAAAAAATCCAATGCTTATGACAAATATTCTACAAATACTACAGGTGAGGCATATAGCAATGCAAATGAGAGATGTCACAAGGTTAAAACTATCTTTAAATATTAATAATTCCTTTTAACAAATGCTAGTACGAAAGCAAAAAATTTTTTCTTCTGTAATTTTCCCCATAAGCAGTTGCGTTAACAGAAGAAACACTATCCGAGGCAACCTTATCCAACAGCTAAGCGAAGAAAATCTGATGCTAATTTTGCTATCAGATTTGTTATCTTTATGCAACCAAATTATGTTTTTTTGCTTTTTGGTTTTTTCTTTTTTTGTTGTTGTTTTAAGAGACAGGGTCTCACTATGTTGCCTGGGCTGGAGTGCAGTGGTATGATCATAGCTCACTGCAACCTCAAACTCCTGGGCTCAAACGATCCTCCTGCCTCAGCCTCCCAAGTAGCTGGGACTATAGGTGCACACCACCAGGCCCAGCTAATTTTTTCTATTTTTTTGTAGAGATGGGGTCTTGCTAAGTTGTCAAATTGTTAAGTTTTTATTACCCATTTATTTGATGGATGTCAAGTCTAGGGTGACAGTTTTAAATAACTGTTTTAGCAACATCTGGGCTGTTATTCTGCAAAAGTCTTTAGGTTTCAAAGGTCAAAAGATAACGGGACAACTTAACCATGTTTTGTATCTTTTTAGCACTGCTACAAGCAAGTTACTTAAGAACCTGGCTCAACACAAATGGTCTACTCACTGATGAAAGGGTGGTTATGAATGTTAAAAATAGAATTGGACAAAAACTAGAGTGGGGAATGGCCTCTGATACATCAGATCAAGGGAATGACTCGCAATTCTCTAAATGGCCTCAGTCAAGCTCTAACTTCTGCTAAAAAGCTGTCTGCTCCTACATAGCAGAATGACAATTGGCTTTTCCCTGTAATGTTAATAACTGAGGTTCCATCAGGAAATTAACATTATACTTTCTAAAATCAAGTAGCAAGCTACTGTCAACTATCTCAATCTCTTTTCCCTTTGCATTCAGTTTGGTACTTCATGAAGATATAGCTACTACAATAATACTACAGGTGCTTGGAAATAATCACTTCCACATCTAGCCATAAAACAAGGACTAATCAGATGTTTTCATTTTAAGACATTTTTTCACTGGTTATTTTAATCTTCTCTATAACACAATCACTTAACATTTAGTTGCAGGTGATTGTTAGTGATATCCACAAGATAAAGGTAAATAGTAAATTAACTCAGGTTCTGAGGACAAGTGAAAAAATTTGTTGACTACTTCTGAAAATTATCTTTACGATATTGTCACCAATGACCAATTATTTTCATTCTTACATTTTAAAAATATTTTTAATTGCAAGAGTAGCATGCTTATTGTAAAAATGCATAAGTATAATAAAAACAAAGTCTTCCCCTTTCCTTCCTGTCTACTCGTCTAACAACGTTCATATGGGCATTTCTAGACCTCTGTCTACAGAAAGCCTCTTTTCTTACTTGTATATTTATTTCAAATCAAACACTTAACAGTTTAGAAATGGAAATCTGAAACTCACTAATCACTTTAAGTTATTTTGACATTCCAAAGCACAAAACACAAACACATACCAGCATGCACAACTATCTAAATGTTAAGTCCGAAGGTAGCTGGCAATGAAATTAGACTTAAAAAATTCAAGAACTTCAACTCAAGAAATTCTGACTGTTCAGAACTGCCAGCACCAAAAGGTGGTCCTGGGCCGGCAGCCAGGAGGATAACTTTTGAGTGAATAAAATAGTACCTGTTGAAAGGAATCCTCAAATAATGTTTTTCTTGTCACTGTAATCTTTATGTGCTGTGGCATGGCCAGTTGCTGAAATATAAGAATGACTTAAGTCAGCTCTCATCATTAAAATGGCCTATCAAAAAATCAAAAGGGGAAAGTTTTATTTACTTTTATCTTTGCTCACAGAAACAAATAGGCTATAAATATGAATTTATATTCAATAATGTTTAACCATGCATTTGTGAGCACTCATGCTAGCTGATTATTTAATACATTAAAAACAGAGGAAAACAAGATATGTGCACAGTGCTTAGCTTACTCAATGCGTCAAATAAATCTTTGGTTAATTTTATTGTCAAAAAGTTAATTCAGATTCTTCTTGCTTCCATGAGTCCAATTAATTGTAAGAGTTTGAAGTTTAAAAATATTAATTGTAGTAACACGCTGACTAGTGCATTCATTTTCTTTAGAATCCATAAAGAAATCATTAATTCAATTAAATATTTATACATCTGAAATAATTGATCACACCCCCAAAAAACACTCTAAATATAACATGTATGTACATGTTCATGTAAGTATATACATGTATTAGCTATCAAAGTAATTTATATCAAAGGCTAGATATAAAACCAGCTGGTTAGAATTTATACATCAGAAAATCTTTTGACTTATATTTGAAGATTTCTGCTATCTGAAAGTAATGGGTACTGAGAAAAAAGTGATAACGTTTTCTTATTCCAATGATTTGAAGCTTAATTTTCTGGACAACATAAGCTACAAATTATCTACTTAAATCTTTCTTCTCTATAAAAATAGGGGAAAGAGAGTCCAATGAAACCTGTTTTTCTATAGTTAATTATTTTCACAATCACTGTGTTATATAAGCAACACAACAAAGGAATGGGAGTACAGAGATACAGTCCCAATACTAACCTGACACCAGAACCGGAAATACTGAACCTTTGCCTTGAAGTCCCGAACATAGGCTATCTGGGGTCCATTGTCTCTGAGGAAGGACACAGGTTAACATGACATATATAGCTGCTTGTAAAAGACAATGCTGAAGGAAAGCAAAACACCATACCCCTTCTCAGTATTTAGCAGTCAAATACAAAAATATAAAGTACAGCATATTCCTAACATAACTTTTCTTTTTTGGGGGGGGAGGGGGGAAATATTTCCCCAGGACTTTTTTAAGTAAAAGAAAAAAAATAAATTTTGATCTTGTTGAAACCACTGTTATGGGATTTTCTTTTCTTTTCTTTTTTTTTTTTTTTGAGACAGAGTCTCACTCTGTTGCCCAGGCTAGAGTGTCGTGGTGTCATCTAGCTCACAGCAACCTCAAACTCCTGGGCTCAAGCAATCCTCTTGCCTCAGCCTCCCGAGTAGCTGGGACTACAGGCATGCACCACCATGCCCGGCTAATTTTTCTATATAAATTTTATCTGTCCATATAATTTCTTTCTATTTTTAGTAGAGATGGGGTCTCGCTCTTGCTCAGGCTGGTCTCGAACTCCTGAGCTCAAACGATCCGCCCACCTCGGCCTCCCAGAGTGCTAGGATTACAGGCGTGAGCCACCGCGCCCGGCCCCTCATTTATTCTTAAATGAGACTCTTGACATTTAACTAAGTGGGGTGCTACCTACATTTCTCAGTGTGGCCATGTGACTTAAGTCTGTCTAATAAGCTCCAAGTGGAAGTGGTATGAGACTTTCAGAAAGGCTCTTTTTTAAAAGAAAGCTGAGGTAGCTGGGAAAGGTGTTTGGTTCCCCCCTCCTCTCTTACAATTTGCCCTTCCTCCATATTCCTGCCTGGAGTGTGACTCTGATAGCAGAAGTTTCAGCAGCTGTCACAGATCATGAGGTGACCTTGAGGATGGAGACCATGCTCTGGAATGGCAGAAAGAAACTTATATCACTAATACTATGGGGCTTCCCAGATAGTCCTGGACTTCACATCACTGGATTATATGGCTTTCCTCCTGAACTACTTTTAATTTCATCTTCTAAATGTTTGGTGTATTTTAATGTAGAACTATAAGTGATTCTGTATTGACCTTATATTCTGTGACATTGTTAAATTCACTCACTAGTTCTCATAGTTTTTCCTAGATTCCTTATGGTTTTCAATATATACAATTATGTTACCTGTATAGGGAAAATAAGACAGTTTAACATCTTCCTTTTCCAATCTATGTATCTTTTATTTCTTTTTATCTCATTGCACTGGCTAGAACTACCAATATAATGTTGAATGGAAGTAGTGACAGTAGATATCCTTGCCTTGATCTCATGGGTATTTCATCATTAAGTGTGATGTAGGTTTTTCATAGATGCCTTTTTTCAGGTAAGAAAGTTTCCAAGGAAGCTGCAAGTTTATCATAAACTTGCATTGTATTTTGTCAAAAGCTTTTCCTGAGATGATCATATAAAATTTTTTCCTTTAGTCTGATAATATGGTAAACTACATTGATGTTTGTATGTTGAATCAACCTTGCATTACAGGGATACACTCCACTTCATGATAGTATAATATCCCTTTTATATCTGGCTGGATTCAATTTGGCATTATTTTGTTAGGGATTTTTATATCTATGTTCATAGAAGTATTAGTTCATAATTAATAATTTTCCTTATACTGTTCTTGTCTGATTTTGATATCAGGGTTATAAAAGTCTCGTAAAATGAATTAGGAAGTGTTCCCATGTCTTGTATTTTATGAAAGAATTTGAATAGGATTGATTTTATTAATTACTCAGAAGTTTGATAAAATTTATCAGTGAAGCCATCTAGGCTAGAATTCTCTTTATGGGAAATTCTTTAATTATAGATTTGATTTCTTTACCAGATATAGGGCTATTTAGATTTACTATCTGTTCTTATGTCCATTTTGGTGACCTGTATCTTTCAAAGAATTTGTCCATTTGATCTAAAATGTCAAATTTATTGGCATAAATATACCCTTTATTATCCTTCTAATGCCTGTAGAATATGCGGTGATATTCCTCTTTTTTACTAGAGATTGTCAATATTATTAATCTTTCCCATTATTAATCTTTCCCAAAGATTCAATTTCTACTTTTGTTTCCTTTCTTGTATTTACTTTGAACTTAATAACTTTTCTTTTTCTAACTTAAGGTAAAAGCAGAGATCATTGATTTTATAAGTTTCTTATTTTCTAATGTAGTCCTTTAAAGCAATAAATTTCCCTCTGAGGACTATATTAGCTAAATTCCACAAATTGTGATATGTTGTATTTTTATTACTCAGAACAAAATATTTTCTAATTTTTCTGGTGACTTCTTTTTTGAGCCATGGCAGCACTGTGCTCTGTAAGTACCACTGGACTTTTTAAATGATAGAAATATAATTCTATCTTATATAAGCAACTATTGTTTTGGGGTTTTCTGTTGTATGTACCCAAACTTAATGGAAACTAAAATGAATGATACAATAATATCTACTGATTATTTATTTCCATATCTAAATTACATCTGCAATTTCATTAATACACAATTGGCCTGATTTCCAAGTTTCTGCTTTAATCATGAAAGTTTTTAATATGCAGAAGTATAAAATTAAAAGGTAATTTTAGTCAATATAGTATTGAAAATTCTAGTCAGAGCAATTAGGCAAGAAAAAATATAAAAGGCATCCAAATTGGAAAGGAAGAAGTAAAATTATCTGTTTGATCTTACATGTAGAAAATACAAAACATTCCATGCAAAAAAACCTAGAATAAGCAAATTCAGCAAATAGCAGGATGCAAAGTCAGCACACAATAATCAGTTCCATTTCTATATACTAACAATAAACAATATGAAAAGAAAATTAAGGAAACAATTCCATTTACAACGGCATCAAAAAGAATACTTAGGAATTAACTTAAGCAAAGGAGTAAAAGACTTCTGCACTGAAAACTACAAAGCACTGATGAAATAAATTTAAAAAGACATAATAGAAAGATATCCATATTCATGGATTGGAAGACTTATTACTATTAAGATGACATATGGTCATACCCAAAGCAATCCATAGATTCAACGTAATTCCCTATCAAAAATCCCAATGACATTTTGTGCAGAAACAGAAAAATCCATCCTAAAATTCATATGTAATCGCAAGGGACCCTGAATAGCCAAAACCTTGAAAAAGGAGAACAAAGTTGGAAGACACATACTTCTTGATTTCAAAACTTGCTACAAAGCTATAGTAATCAACAATGTGGTACTCGCATAAAAACAGACATACAGGCTGGGGGCGGTGGCTCACACCTGTAATCCTAGTACTCTGGAGGCCGAGGTGGGAGGATTGCTTGAGGTCAGGAGTTCAAGACCCGCTTAAGCAAGAGTGAGACCCTGTCTCTACTAAAAATAGAAAAAACTAGTTGGGTATGGTGGTGCTTGCCTGTAGTTCCAGCTACTCAGGAGGCTGAGGCAGGGGGAATCACTAGAGCCCAGAGGTTTGAGATTGCTCTGAGCTAGGCTGACGCCACAGCACTCTAGCCCAGGAAACAGAGCGAGACTCTGTCTCAAAAAAAAAAAAAAAAAAAAAAAGGAAAAGACAAGACAGACATATAGACCAATGGAATAGAATAGAGAGCCTAGAAATAAACTCCTGCATATACGGTCAAAGGATTTTTGACAAGGGTGCCAAGACCAAGCAATGGGGAAAGGATAGTCTTTTCAACAAATTGTGCTGGGGAAATTTGGTCTCTAATGTGAAAGAATGAAGTTGGACCCTTACACAACACCATATACAAAAATTAACTCAAAGTGGATCAAACACCTAGATGTAAGAGCTAAAACTATAAGATGATCAGAAGAAAACTTAGGAGAAAAACTTCATGACACTGGATTTGGCAATGACTTCTTAGATATGACACAAAAAGCACAGGTGACAAAAAAAGAAAAAAACAAACTGGACTTCAAAATTTAAAACTTTGTGTATCAAAGGATACTATCTAGAGTAAAAAGGAAACCCACATAATGGGAGAAAATATTAATACTCACAATATACAAAGAACTCCTAAAACTCAGTAAGAAAAAAACTGAGCAAAGGACTTGAAAAGACATTTCCTGAAAGAAGATATACAAATGGCCACAAAGCACATGAAATGATATTCAACACTACAAATCATTAGAAAAATACAAATAAAAACCATAGTGAGACACCACTTCATACCTATTAGGATGTCTATTATGAAACAAACAAGAAATCCAAAATGACAGAAGAGTTGAGGATGTGGAGAAATTGGAATCCTTTTGCACTGCTGATGGGAATGTAAAATGGTGCCACCGCTGTGGAAAACAGTATGGTGGTTCTTCAAAAATTTAAATATAAATTACCATTTAATCTAGCAATTCCACTTCTGGGTATATAAACAAAAGTGAAAGCAGTCAAGAAGTGGAAACAATGCAAATGTCCATGGATAAACAAAATGTAATATATACATACAATGGAATGTTATTCAGTTTTAAACGGAATGAAACTCTGGTATATGCTACAACATGAATAAACCTTGAAGACATGATGCTTAGTAAAATAAGCTAGACAAAAATGGATAAATATTGTATGATTCCATTAATATGAGGCACCTACAGTAGTCAAATCCATAGAGACAGAAAGTAGAGCAGTGGTTACCCGGTCTGGCTGGAGGGAGGATGGAATGGGAAGTTATTGTTTAATGGGTACAAAGTTTCACTATGGAATGATAAAAATATTATTGAGATGGATGGTGGTAGTGGTTGCATAACAATATAAACGTACTTAATGCCAATAAACTGTACACATAAAAATGGTTAAAATAGGAAACTTTATGTTACATATATTTTACCACATTAAAAACCCAAAACTGGCCGGGCGCGGTGGCTCACGCCTGTAATCCTAGCACTCTGGGAGGCCGAGGTGGGAGGATCATTTGAGCTCAGGAGTTCGAGACCAGCCTGAGCAAGAGTGAGACCCCATCTCTACTAAAAATAGAAAGAAATTATACAGACAGCTAAATATATATATAGAAAAAATTAGCCGGGCATGGTGGCACATGCCTGTAGTCCCAGCTACTCGGGAGGCTGAGGCAGGAGGATTGCTTGAGCCCAGGAGTTTGAGGTTGCTGTGAGCTAGGCTGACGCCACGGCACTCACTCTAGCCTGGGCAACAGAGTGAGACTCTGTCTCAAAAAAAAAAAAAAAAACCCCAAAACTAAACATTAAGCAAATAAAATAAAAAGTTACCTTTCAAAAATGAGGGTGGGAGGAGTAATGGGAGCTTTTAAAGTTAAAAGGTAATGGAAATGAAAGAAGTAGAAATCTAAAATCAGGGATTAATTGGTAAGCAGTACTATACTAATAATTTCTAAATAGTTTCATTTAGTGCTATGAACAGATGGTAACAAATATGGAAAATCTCTAGGATAAAGTATCCAAGAGAGACATAGAAACACAAAATATTTACTGAACAGAGACCTACTGGCAAGCCAACTCAATGAATAAATAGTAAGACTCCCACTTCTTGCTAATTCAGATCTTTATATCAAAATCTGAGGAAATAATTTTACTTTTAATCTACAATGTTTAGAAATGTTTAGAAAACTTACAGGGCAGATTTTCCTGTGCGGGGATCTATATAAGTGGTGGTTCTTCTATTGTGGTCCACAAAATAAGGAATTCCATCCACTGTGAATCTCATTTCCCAGCCTTCAGGTAAAGGCTTTTCATTTAATTGACTACAAAACATAGGAGAATAGTATTAACAAAAATTATTAAAGAGTTGCTTGTTTGCCAAGTATAGAAACTAAAAATACCCACAAAGGTAGCAGAAATCTTTTAGAAAACGATTTAATCCAGTATTTTCAGTTGTGTGCTAGATATCTTTATCTGGCATCCTACAAACACATAAAATTCCACCCAGTCTTCTGTCTAGTTGGCCTATGTTTCCCATTTATTTACCTAGTGACCTACCTTAAAATATCTCATGGTAACCAAGCTCTGCCCATTCTGCTTTATAAGTCTTCATGTTCATCCCTACTTTTAATTCCCAACACCATCCTTTTTCTGGCTTTATTTGTCTCTCTTCCACACTTTCTCAACAGCCACCTAACTGGTTTTTCTGCCTCTAATCTCACTTTGGCTCTACTCTTATATTGATATTGCTGACAGAGTATTTTCCTAAAATAGAGATCTAATCAAATTAGTTCTCTCTTTAATGGGCTATCATTGTTCCACCACTACCAAAGATTAAGATCTAAAGTCCTCCGTATGGCACTCACTCAGCCTGCACATTCTGGCCTCAATGTTCCATTTCAGATTTATCTCTACACCCAAATCTCCAACTCTCTTCCATGAATCCAATGATTTCATAGTATATGGCTACTCAGCATTTCCCTAAATAAGACATGATGTGACACACCTCCAAGGGAAGCCTTTCCCCTTGTCCAAAATACCTTTCTATTATTCTTCTGCTAAGACAACTCAAATGTTCTTTATAAAGTATTCCTATCCACTTAATACCTATCTTTAGACCTTGAAAACTCTGTGGCCTTAATCAAGCTGCTTAAACTCTCTAAACTTCACTTTCTTTATCCATAAAATGGAGATAATAATGTCTATGTAATAAGACTGTATGAGGAATAAGTGAGACAAATAAAAAGGAAAGCACAAAGTAAGATCCTAAATTGTAGTTATTATTACATCTATTGCTACTATAGATTGATCACTCTCTTCAGGTCTCTCAAAGTACTTCCTACATACTGCTAGCACATCATTTATCACATATTTTGGTTTGTGTATTTGGCAACAACTTCCCACCTTGCAAATATTACTTGAGTTTTAGAATAGGAACTAGATTATAAGGCAATAGTGATATATAAATGACTTAATTATAATTTTTCATATATTAAAATAATTGAAGCATTAGCATAAATATTCAAAACTACTTATGAGTGAGACTAAGAATTTTTACATTTCATAATATTATGTATAAGAATGAATAGGGAACTACTGAATACTCCCTTTGTTGTCTTTATTTGTGTATGCTGAGATAATGGAAGCCAGTCTTTTTAGTTGGTTAGGTGTAATAAATGCTGCAAATTTTATCCGTATGTGCCAGTTCATTTTTTCCTGTTTTACAGCTTCAGTTTTCTCATCTGATGGGTTTGGTATGAGATAAAACAATGGAAATGTTCAAGTTCACATTAGAGAAGACAAAAAGGAAGGCTGCGAGGCATTTAGGCTCACTGCTGTAGAGAGCCACTGTTGCTGTTGACAGTGTCACTTTCCTCAACTGTACTTCAGAAGAACAAAGGGCTGAGAACCATTGCCTAGAATCATATTTTCTAAATTATGTCAAAAGGTTAAGAATATTTAGCTTTTTTTTTTTTTTTGAGACAGAGTCTCACTCTGTTGCCCAGGCTAGAGTGAGTGCCGTGGCGTCAGCCTAGCTCACAGCAACCTCAAACTCCTGAGCTCAAGCGATCCTCCTGTCTCAGCCTCCCGAGTAGCTGGGACTACAGGCATGCGCCACCATGCCCGGCTAATTTTTTCTATATATATTTTTAGCTGTCCATATAATTTCTTTCTATTTTTAGTAGAGGTGGGGTCTCGCTCTTGCTCAGGCTGGTCTCGAACTCCTGAGCTCAAACGATCCGCCACCTCGGCCTCCCAGAGTGCTAGGATTACAGGCGTGAGCCACCGCGCCCGGCCAAGAATATTTAGCTTTATTCACATAACTGAATACAACTGTCTTCTCTCTATTGGCTCATTTGCCTAATGACCCACCCTAAATATAAATTACCAAAAAC
The DNA here is from genome assembly GCF_041146395.1 of Eulemur rufifrons. Taxonomy (NCBI): domain Eukaryota; kingdom Metazoa; phylum Chordata; class Mammalia; order Primates; family Lemuridae; genus Eulemur; species Eulemur rufifrons. Next base: position 23,550,980 of record NC_091002.1, read on the forward strand.
GTAAAAAAGAGGTTTGTAATTAACAAGAGCCACCTAACTAGTTTTTCTGCCTCTAGTCTCACTCTGGCCCTACTCTTATATTGACGTAATTTGTTGTAATTATATTTGCAAGATAGACTCAGTAACAAGTTGTCTTGAAATAAAATTAAAGAACTAGGTCATTTGTGTTATTTGTTAAAATATGATTCTAACTTTAGCCCTATGACATTAAAGGTCCAAGGGCAACAAAAAAATGGTAGAAAATTACAGAAAGGTGAATTGTTCAATTCTATCCTTAGAGAATTTTAAAGAAGAACTAAAAATGCTACCTTTGAAATTCTTCCTTCTTTCCTTTTTGGAAATTGAATAAATTTAAGTTAAATACAATAACTCCATAAAAAACACTATCATTTACTGGCAGCAACAAATAGCTATATTAAATTTAAAGCACGCCTTCTGTTTAATAACAGTAGTTATTAAAATTTTTGAGCCATGGAATATGTGTAGTGAAGAATTAATCATCCCCAAAGAGAGGTGTGGCCTTTGCCCTCCGCTACTAGGTAGTTATCTTTAGGCCCCTGGAATGTCCTGCCTGTTAGGAGTCTCTCTTCATTTGCCTGGGGAGTTTAATCACTGGACAGCCAACAATGTGATTTATGATGGAGGCTTTGGGACATGCCACGTAAGTTCCAACTTCTGGAGGAACTAGAGACTGAAGATATTAGCCAAAACAACCAGTAAGGCCTTCAGACAAAAGGTCAGCCAACAGGGCAGTATGTGGTGATCAAGCCCCACAAAAACTCTGGATACCAAAGACTTCCCTGGTTGGCCAATACTCAACATCAATGTGTATTGTCCCACAACAATGCTGGGTATTTGGAACCCTCCCAGACTCTGTCCTACCCATCTTTTCCTTCTGCTGGTTCTAATTTGTATCCTTTCTCTATAATAAATGTGATTGTGTAGTAAGTTTTAGTAAGTTCTGAGTATTTCCAGTGAATTATCATACCCAAAAGTGGTTGCAGGGATCCCCAAATTTGTAGGCTGTTGGTCTAAAATGAGTGGTCCTGAAGACCCCCGAACTTGTGGCTGATGTCTGAAGTGAGGACAGTCTTATGGAGGACTATGCCCTCTGACTGTACAGTCTGCCAAATTCCTTACAGAATAGAACACTCTGGCAGTCTGATAAAAGCAGACTTGAACTGTGTTCTCTCCCCAAATGCATATATTTAAATCCTAGCCCCCAGTACCTCAAAATGTGACCTTATTTGAAAACAGTCATTGCAGATGTATTAGTTAAGATGAGGTCATACTGAAGTATGGTCAGCCACTAATCCTATAGGACTGATGTCCCTATAAAAAAAGGAATCTTAGACACAGAGGCATACACACAGGAAGAATGCCATGTGAAGATTAGAGGTTATGCTGCCATAAGCCAAGGAATTACAAAAAGCTAGGAGAAAGGCCTGGAACAGATCGTTCCCTAGTGCCTTCAGAGGGAGCATGGCCCTGCTAACACCTTGATCTCAAACTTTTAGCCTCCAGAACTGTGAGACAGTAAATTTCTGTTGTTTAAACCACTCCATTTATAGTACTTTGTTAAGGTAGCCTTAGCTAAGTAATACACATACTATTACATAATGTTAGAGATAAGCAATTATGTGTAAATAGATATCAAAACATTAAAAAGACAATCTTGTGATGATATATCTTTATTAATATCTAACTAGCAAGTTCTTACAATGATGTACATAAACAATATTTTAGATATCTGCAATAACCACAGAATATTTTAAATCCCTTGCCATTTCTACTGCTGGCAAAGTCCTAGGCATTGCCAATCACACTAGCTTATTGCCTACATTCATAATGGAAGAAAATACTAAATTTTAGATAAAGGTTAGAGAAACTGAATATGTATCTTTTTTCCCTCTAAGTCACATACTCTGAATTCTATCCAGTAATATTTGGTTAAGAAACTCTGTTTTAGAATTACTAATCTGTTTTTACTACTAATAAATATGTAAGTGAATATTTTGAATATATAAGTGTATTCTCATGTTTCAGTGAGGTTTTTCTCCTATACTCTCAAGAAACTTTCAAGCTTTACATTATATAAAAGCAATAACATAATTTTTTTCTCTTTCCCAAGTATGTAGATGATTAATGTTTAAGGCCTTTGGTGAAAGAACATGTAACTTTTATCTTCATAACTGAGTCAGAAATAAAGTATTAATACAATCTTTAAGAGATTATGTATACACTAGTAACTAAAAGGTCTTACCCCTGACTTCTGGGGTCTTCCCACTGTGTAATTCGAGTGTTGTGGTTGACAAAATATACTCTGCCATTGCTGTCTGTTCTCTTCTCTTAAAAAAAAAAAAAAAAAAAAAAAAAGCAAAGCATTAGCATAGTCTTCCTCAAAATAAAACAAAATGATCTGAGTTCACCTATTTCTCATTGCATTGTTGATTTTGTAGTTTTTAAATCACAGCTTTAAAAGGTTTAATTTAACAGCAAATTTGTTCCCCATGTATATTCTATGTATATACTGCTGGTATCAATATTTCTTGGAAGAGGCTGTGAAAAACAGAAAATTTCAAAGGTAGCCGCAATTGCAAACTGAAGGCTCATCTACTTAATGAGAGTACAAAGTACCATGGCTGTAAGACTCATTTCTTACTTTGTTGAAAAGTCACATGATAAACAATACTGAAATTACTGAACATCAAATCTGAATGCACGTCAGAACACTTTGACTTCATGAATAAAATAGTAAAAACCAGAAGTTTCTTGTTCTTCTATGTATTCTTTCATAGCAACTATGAAAATGACAAAATACACTTGAAGGGTAAAACACCTATACAAAGCCCCATTAGACTACATTGTTGAACCAAAACCATTCTTGGTTCTCCAGCTTCTATAGTGTGCAAGTGTTAAAATTCTTCATTGCCCAGCAGTGCTCAGTGAGCCTATAATCCCTGCTAATTTGGAGGCTGACAAGGGAGGATCACTTGAGGCCAGGAGTTCAAGGCTATTGTGCATTATGATCACACATCTGTGAATAGTCACTGCACTCTAGCCAGTGCAACACAGTGAGATCCTTGCCTCTTAAAAAAGAAATTCTTCACTGTCAGATTATAAGGTGGTAATGTCTAGTCCTAGCATATAAAATTCTAAAAGAGTGACAAAGTTAAACTTTTCTATGTACATACGGTGTCACAAAATAATGTTGTCAATCTCAGTATGAGAACACTGGCTATAAACTGGGATTCTATTTCCAGGGTCAATCCTGAGGGTATGTCAAGTGGGTCTCCTCATCTGATACAGTAACCAGCATTGTCACTGGTTCTACAAATAAGGTATATGCCCCAAAGGCAGAAAGCCATAAAGCAGTGTTCAGACTCAGTAGTAGGATAATCATTTAGGAAGAGGTACCACTTCAACTTCAGGAGTGTGAAACCTAAAAATAAGCAGACTGTACAACAGCAGGTGAAAAAGCTGATAACCTGGATAAGCTGGTTCTTTAGAAGCAGTATTTTAGCAAAATGTTGTGTTGTTAGCTCAAGTAAAAATGAGAAAGATCTGGATAATGTGGAAAATGGTAAATACAGAAGGGAAGCTTGCAGGAAAAGTTTTTCTAGTAAAGGCCACATAGCCTAGAATTCAGGTTTCCATGAGCAAGAAGCAATTTTTCCTACAGCTGCTCCAGGGAAGGAATAAAATGGTCTGTTTCTGACCATGACAATAAAGCAGGTCATAGTTTTTCTGCAATAAAGTTAAGAGGATAAATAATGACCTTCAGATATATTCTTTTAGTGCACCAATTTCTCCTTGTGTAACACAGATATACAACTCTAGAAATAAAGCTGGGAAAACCATCCATGTCTGGGAATGCAATCTGACAGGTCAGGTTTTATATGTCTCATAAGGGCAAAATCCTCTCTTCTAAAGTACTTCATATCAACTATTCACTGACCACTCTGAGGCTCTAATAGAGCCAGAGAATTCCTTACCTTCAGACTGCCAGGCTTTGGTGAAAACAGAAATTCATAACTTTCATATGTCCTACTTTTTTTATAAGCTAGTAACGGTAACAGTTGTAAATATGGCCTAATACACTTTTTACCTTTTTGATTCACAGACTTCTATATTTTGAGGATAAATGCCTTAATGAAAGAGCAATGGGACTTCTCAAAGAAAGGATTATACAACCAGTATTATTTATTAGCCAGATTTATGTGATCTTGACAAGTCAATTGTTTTCTTCATTACTCAGTAGTGTTAACCAATCTTGGTACAAATGTTTCCTGACAAGACTACACAGAAATATCACTTTCTGAATTAACCACAGTATTATGAAATAGCTTCAGTTCTTTGAGACAAAACTCTCCCTGGTCCCATAATTCACTTAATTTTGCTGTTCTACATTTTCTATATTCTCTTTTGCTTCCATGCAAAACTGTTTCTATATTGCCATCTTTATTCTGGAACCTGGCCACAGTGCTATGACTATTATGTAACATTATAAAACAGAATCTGGCAGGGTAGGCCCATCTTAAAGCCTATTAACAAAATTTTAGTAACTAAGGTACCAAATATACTCAATAACAGAGCACACTCACATGCTCCATGACATAGGGCACGAAGTCACCACTCTCACATGTTCTCCTTCCACTGTTCTATCAGATAATGCCAACTTACCCAAACTCTGAACTGTGTTTTATTTATTTATTTATTTAGAGACAGAGTCTCACTCTGTTGCCTGGGCTAGAGTGCTGTGGCATCAGCCTAGCTCACAGCAACCTCAAACTCCTGGACTTAAGCAATCCTTCTGCCTCAGCCTCCCGGGTAGCTGGGACTACAGGCATGTGCCACCATGCCCGGCTAATTTTTTTCTATATATATTTTTAGCTGTCCAAATAATTTCTTTCTATTTTTAGTAGAGACAGGGTCTCGCTCTTGCTCAGGGTGGTCTCGAACTCCTGAGCTCAAACAATCCACCCGCCTCGGCCTCCCAGAGTGCTAAGATTACAGGTGTGAGCCACCATGCCTGGCTGAGATTGATTTTTTTCAGTAAGTATAATGGCCTTGAGATCCACCCAGATTGTTGTATCAATAGTTTATTCCCTTTTTATTGCTGAGTGATCACTATTTTTAAACTTTTGCAGAGTAAAATAATTCTAAATTCCAACAAAAGAGTTTTGTAATGAAAGAGTCAATGTAGAACGTTTGAGGAAGCTAATGCCTATTTGACACTCTAAATTAAACTGACATACCCAAAAAACTTCCCAGATATTCACCCAAACATAGGCACAGTATCATCTATAAATATCTGATTTTCAAATGACAGAATTCCAAAATAAATAAATTTCAAAAAAACAGACAAAAAACTGACAGAAAAGAATTCAATGAAAAATACCATGTGACTTACCCCATCCAGGTGGCAAAGGGCCAAGAGGATCAAATTCTTTATTTTGTGATGTAGCAAACAAATCTTGATTCTAAAAAGAATCAAAAAGTGGTGAAATGATTAACAACTTAAGCAGATTATTTGAGAGCAAGCTTGAGTTCTAATTTGCCTTCTCGGGCCATGTACAACATTAACACATCTAACAGACTTCACATTTTAGGGAAGTGTCACACAGTTATGGATAAATGCCAATATACTTTAGTTTGGTGAACTTAAAAAAAAAAAACTTTACAAACATTATCTAACATTTAAAATTATTTAAAATTTATTACAAATAATCCGTACTCCCAAAATGAGCGTTTTTTCCTTTTTACTACAAATTGTACTATATAAATAATATAAAAATTAGAAAATATATAACCCCCCCATCATTTATAATACCAGTACCCAGAGTCAAGAGAGAGGTGAGAAAAATCTTGCAGATGTAACTTGAAAACAGAAGATCACATACAGAATATGGAATATACAAAGAATTATCAGAAGAGAGTGATGGGAGCAGGAAGAGCAATCTGTCAGATGAGTAAAAGGAAAGAATTCCAGCTGGAAAGTATAAATAAGCCTACTGTATGGAAGACTTTTTAAAAGTTCTGTTTGCAATTTTCACATTGGTGGAGAGAGAGGTTTGCCTAGACAACAAGATAAAAGGAAAACAGGAGTCAACCTTTGGAAAAAGAGGCAAAAGTCATACTGACTGTGTAGGAAAAACGAGCGTGTTTTGGTTTACATGTATAATCAAGTAGAGATAATTATGTGGTTACTCAGTAAAACTTGGTTAAGCCCTTTCTTCTTTAATAAGAAAAATCAAATAGAATCTAAGTGCTTTAAAAATAATTTTATTGTGAAAAATAAAAATAAGTAAAATAGGACAATGAAATCCATATACCCAGCACCAAGAGTCAACAACTATCAAGACTTTGCCACATTTATCTCTTTTTTCCCCATTCTTTGCTGAAACAAAAATCAAACATCATTTTACCCCGATATATTTTAGCATATTTTTCTAAATCTGTGGACACTTTCTTACATAATCACAATCTCATTATCATGCCTTGCAAAGAATCAATGTTAATTTTGTTATCATCTAATACCTCGTTACATGCCAATTGCCTATTTGTTAAAATCAGGATCCAAACAAACTCCTCACATTACATTTGGTTATATCTCTTAAGTCTCAATATAGAGTGGCTCCCCCACTGTCTCTTTCTGTTCCTTTTTTTCCCCATGTCACTGATCTATTTAATTACAGGTTAACTGACTGGGTTTCAAAGGATATGAGCGATATCCCATGTCTGACTTAACAGCTCTTGGAAGACAGAGCTGTCAAGAACTGGCCTTGCTCCTCCTGATAGACACAATTATGAAAAGGAGTGAGAGCAGGGAGGACAGTGGGAAATACTATCAAAATACAAAAGGTTTGAGCCCAAGTTCTATAATGGTCTGAAAAGTCTGGCATATGACAAATTGTATTGACAATTCATTAAGATCTAAACCTAACTCACTGGCTCTCCCTGGACAGATAAACTTGGGACACGCACACAGTAAAGCCATGGGCCAGGAAGAGCCATTATACAGTGTTACATCGTCAACCATATCCATTTTGAGATTAAAAATGCTGGGTGTATGAGTCTACTGCCCTGTAACAAGGGTCAGTACAACAGTGGTGAACAAAGACCCCTTTATATACGCAATAAACAGACTATTTTTCAGCAACATCCTATTGCTCCACCATTTTTTAAGTAGATGGTAGTAAGAATGTTAAAAAGGCTGGGCGCGTTAGTTCACGCCTGTAATCCTAGCACTCTGGGAGGCTGAGGCGGGAGGATCGCTCGACGTCAGGAGTTCGAGACCAGCCTGAGCAAGAGTGAGACCCCGTCTCTACTAAAAATAGAAAGAAATGATCTGGACAGCTACAAATATATATAGAAAAATTAGCCAGGCATGGTGGCACATGCCTGTAGTCCCAGCTACTTGGGAGGCTGAGGCAGGAGGATTGCTTTGAGCCCAGGAGTCTGAGGTTGCTGTGCGCTAAGCTGATACCACAGCACTCTAGCCTAGGCAACAGAGCGAGACTCTGTCTCAAAAAAAAAAAAAAAGAGTGTTAAAAAAAATTCAGTTCACATCTTTGGCTATGTTAAGGGTAACTAAAATAGGCTGTTCAAATTCTACATAATTTAGAACCATTCTGTAACAAAGAAAAAGTGAGAGGCCGGGCGCGGTGGCTCACACCTGTAATCCTAGCACTCTGGGAGGCCGAGGTGGGTGGATTGTTTGAGCTCAGGAGTTCAAGACCAGCCTGAGCAAGAGCGAGACCCTGTCTCTACTAAAAATAGAAAGAAATTATATGGACAGCTACAAATATATATAGAAAAATTAGCCAGGCATGGTGGCACATGCCTGTAGTCCCAGCTACTCGGGAGGCTGGGGCAGGAGGATTGCTTGAGCCAAGGAGTCTGAGGTTGCTGTGAGCTAAGCTGACGCCACGGCGCTCTAGCCCAGGCAACAGAGCGAGACTCTGTCTCAAAAAAAAAAAAAAGAAAAGAAAAGAAAAAGAAAAAGTAAGAATTTCAGAAAATGGGTCAGATTATTTTGAACTGTAGCGGGAAAAAAAAAAAAGAACATGGATGACGACATAAAACCTGTAATTCAAAAAAATTCCAAAGACTCTTGAGTGCTAAATTGGTCAAGTTTACAAGAATCAATACATACAGTAGGTGTCCCAGAAATCTGCTGAATCTGTCTTCAAAAAGAATGTTTTGAAAGATTATGGCATATTTACAGTTGTGAATATGAAGGAGAGAAGAAATGGGAACATTTCTAAGCATCTAGTATGTGCCAAACATATTAGAAAATTTTACAGAATCCTTGAAAAAAAAAGAAAAAAAAGAAAAGAACCCTCTGAGGCAATTTTATATCTGTATATCTCTCTCTATACATATTTTTACAGATAAAGTAAATGAGTCTTGATGAGGTTAAATAACTTGCTCAAAAGCATACAGAAAAAGTAACTGTGGAACCAGGATTCAAACCCAGATGTGTCTGACTCCAAAGCCCATGCTCTTTTCCACTGACACCCATGTGGAAACTAGTTTTAAAGAAGGCAGGCAAGCTAGGCTTTCAAACCTAAAAGAAATTTGGCCAGGCATACCAAAGGTGATTATAATTTACAAAGAAAGGAAGACGTAAAATAGCACAGAAAAGAAAATGAAAAAAAGGTTAAAGTAGATTAGGGATAAAAATTAATTTCACCTCTACAATGACTAGGAAGTAGAATATAGTAACTTCTTTCTAGAGAAAGCAGCAGGAAAAACTGTTACATGAAAGAAAGTATCTTAATCATATCCAGGGAGTGAAGGGAAGGCTGCTGATATAAAGGTGAATTTGTCCACATCATCAGTGATAACTACCATGATGATGAGGTATAAAAAACAGGAATAAGGAGAAAAGGGGAAAAGGTAATGCCTAGGGAGCACAGGACTATGAAAGGGATAGTTTTAGTCTGATGGATTCTAACAAGGCTAATAGTGACGCGGTGGAGGGAAAGAGATGGCGATGGAGAGGGTCAGGTTTTCTTGAGCTCTGGGAAAGTTGGTTTTCTTTTGTTTAAGTTCTTTTCTTTTCTTTTTTTTTTTCTTTTTAATTTTTTTTGAGACTGGCTCTCACTCTTGCTCAGGTTGGTCTCAAACTCCGGAGCTCAGGCAATCTTGCCTTGGCCTCCCAGAGTGCTAGGATTACAGGCATGAGCCACTATGTCTGGTTTTGGTTTACGTTCAAGTTCTATGTGTTACTCAAACAAATCCATCTTGTTTGACACAGAGAATCAAATTTCTCAAAGTACTATTTTTCTTTTATTAGAGAAAAAATTCATAATACCTCATGATTTGAGAGACTATAAAATTCCTAGCACTTGGCCAGGCACTGTGGCTTATACCTGTAATCCCAGCACTTTGGGAGGCTGATGCAGGCGGCTAGCTTGAGGCCAGGATTTCAAGATTTGCCTCAGCAATATAGCGAGATGCCATCTCTAAAAAAATTTTTTTAAAAATTAGCCAGGAATGGTGGCACATGCCTATAGTCCTAACAACTTGGGAGACTGAGACAGGAGGATCACTTTAGCCCAGGAGTTTGAGGTTACAGCAAGCTATGATCAAGCCACTGCACTCCAGCCTGGGTGAAAAAGTGAGACCCTGTCTCTTAAAACAAAAACAAAAACCTAGCACCAAAGATTTCACAGCAAAGAAAGCATTAATATATTTTGGTGCACTTATCACTATTGCTGCATTATTATTCTAAAGGGAAATAAATAAAATTTAAACCATTTGTTTCCAGAAAGGAAATGTTTTTATATCAAAGATATTATAATGTAGTTCTGAAGCCAGAATAATATGTTTAAATTTCTTCAGTCTCCCAGAGTACCAAATAACTTATTAGGTAAGCTTCACATTCATTCATTCATTTTTGAGACAAGGTCTTGCTCCATCACCCAGGCTGGAGTGCAGTGGCGTAATCATAGTTCACAGCAGCCTCAAACTCCTGGGCTCAAGCAATCTTCCTGTCTCAGCCTGCCAAGTAGCTAGGATTATAGGCACATACCACCACACCTGGCTAATTTTTCAATAGAGATGGGGTCTTGCTATGTTGCCCAGGCTGGTCTTGAACTCCTGGCTGTAAGCGAAACTCTCACCTGAGCCTCCTAAAATGCTGGAATTACAGGCATGAGCCACCATGCCAGGCAAAGCTTTACCTTTCAATGTTAAAAAGTGATTTAACTCTATCATCAGATCTGTACAACCACTTAAGAGTCAGGTGCTCTGAGATCCCAGTTTTCAAATGGTTCTGGTAAGTTAAGGTAGTACTAAATTTAGGATTGTTTTAATTCTTTTTAAACTGTTTGGGTTTATTTTTACTATTCTTTTGTTCATGAATTTTAAGTGGTCCTAACTTCTTTTTTGTTTATTTTTTACATTAAAAAGAGAAAGAAGTTGGACTTTAGGAAACTAGGAAAAGGAAAGAATAGATCACATACATAGAATACTCCAGATAAGGTCTAAAAATATTTATTACCAGCAACAACTGGGTTGCCATCCTATTTATACCTTCTTTTTAGTGCTTTACATGACATACATAGGGAAGGGTTAAAAACAGAATACTCTTATTAGTTTATTATATAACAGGCTACTTACCCCATAAATGAATCTCTGGTTAAACTGCTGCATTGCTCCTTGAAGTTGACTACGTTGTAGCTGCCACTGTTCATAGTTCCGGACAGATTCCAATGTTGGCCTCTGCCATGTTGTTGTTCTTGTGAAATGGTCAACATAATAAATACGTCCCATGTTGTCAACTCGTCGTTCCCAGCTAAATCAGAACAAAAACAAGCTAATTCAACAAATACTTGTGAAACAGATATAAGATTTTACCTTGAGAAACTACTTTTGATTTATCTGAAGTCTTTTATATTTTTTTAAATGGTCTATAAGTGAACTTAAGAGGAATGTTACTAAAAATGTGTTTCTTGAAAGTTAAGATGTATTAGTCAGGTCCTTAAAACTCAATGTATAGTCAGTAAATGAGCCTCAACCAGTCATTAAGAAAAATGTTTTCAGTTTCTTTCCAATGTTCTTTTTACTGTTGCAATCTTAATAGGGACACAGATTGTATATATAGCTTTTCACAGATATCAAAAAGCACTTTTTCAAAAGAATACAACTACTTTCTTATTTATCATTTTAAATGGGTATAAAATATTTAATTAAATGTTGATATAATAACTTGATCATTTCTACGTGGTTTGTTTAGGGTTATTTCCAATATTCTCATACTACAAATAGTAAAATAATAAGTACCCTTAATAATGTAAACTTTTTTTCTTCCTTTGAATTACTTTAGGATAAATTTCCTGGAGAGGATTACTAAGGGTATATACATTATTATGGAGATATACATATAGATATATGTGCTTTCTTTAAGAGGTGTACCTAATTTACACTACCACTAGCAATTTATGAGGTAAAGTTCCTCACCGACACTTGATTTTTGCTTTTTGTTTTGTTTTTTTTTTTGCTGGCAATGTTGGGGATTGAGCCCAGGTTCGACACTTGATATTATCTGCTAATTTAATAAGTAAAACAGTTCCTTTTACATGTGTATTTCTGTAAGATTATTAGCAAGGTTAAATATTTTTCCATGTTTGTTACTTACTTTCCTCTGGACTAAAAAATAATTTTTCTTTCAATTATTTTATATAATGTAAATATTAAATGCTTAACACCATGTATTAATATATATTTCACTTCCCTATTTTACGATGACTTCACTATTAAAGTTTTTTATGTAATAGGAACTTTATCTTCATATATATGATAAGGGGATATGATTCTTATTCAGTTAAATAATTTCTCTTGAAGAAATTAATCCTAAAACTCTGAAGCTCTGAGCCAGGTAAACAGTTCAGAAAGGAAAAACCTGAAGAACAACATCTACAGAATCTTTAGGTCAGAAATGAGTGAAAACAAGATTAATTCATCATGCTCTGAATCAATTCTCTTTAGCTTTCTTCTTTCTAGTTTATACCTACCACAAAACAAAGTAGATAGAGAAAGGACAGGAAGAGGGAAAACAGAAATGTAGGGAATATTGTGTACACATATAACCCACAATTCTGAATAAACAAATCTGTTCTTTTTTAATTCAGATACTTACCCAGGAGGTAGAGGTTCTGGTCTATCCCACGTTGTTCTTTTTTCAACATGATCTACATAGTAAACTCGCCCATGCTGGTCCACTCTCTGCTCCCAACTTAAAAACAAAATTTAAAAGACTGACAGGGTATTTGCGTGAGTAGCTTCACTTTTTAATCCTGTGTTTGCCTTTTTCCCTTAAATGATCATATTATAGAACTGAGGCTAATAAACATAGCAGTTTATAAAGAAGATACCAAAAGAATTTAGGAATAAAGTCAAGAAATGTCATCATCTTTTGAGGGTGGCATATAGTTAATGAGATTTCTTCCATACAAGTATCTGCTCTAAGAGACAAACTGTATTTCTAAAGACAAACTGTATTTCTAAAGGTTGATCCATCTAGGAGACCAAAGTCACTCTCAATCTGATCAGGCTACACACAGGACTTGTATAGAAAAGAATGCTATAATTAATATTACGAAAGCTGAACAAAGACTGAAGGGCAATAGTTTTGTTTGGGTGCTAGAAAAACTGAAATCAAAGAAGGGAGAAGTCTAAGGATTGGCCAATCTGAGTATTCTAGCCACTCTGGTAAGGTTAGTCCCAAAGTGAAGAAGACAGTAGTAAACCATTGTAGCTTGGAAATAGCAGTGACTTCTAAGAGCTTCTTTTTGCCCATCCCTTCCACAAACAACCTTCTAGTTTGGCTTCTCATGTAGGCTTACCAAAAGGAAAATGGCCTAACTGCCAACACAAGTAATCTAATCTGTACAGTAATTAAAATTCTTATCATAAGTTTATTAACTTATCAGCCAATTATTTTGATTAGCATTCCCGGCTCTGGATTAATTTGAATGCCTCAATGTCTATATGTATAAAATTATACTTAAGAATATTATTAATCTTAAAAATAAGCAGAGATTAAAATGGGATTATGAGTACTAGCTTTCTAAATTATCTATTACGTTCTTATAAATGATTTTATGACCAAAAAAAAGTTGATTTTAAAAAGAAATTCCCCCCTCAAAAAAAAAAAAAAAAAAAGGCAATCTAAATTAGGTGATTATTTTGACTCGGCCTTAGTTAGCTTTCGGAGTCCTTTAATAAAAAAAGTATATTCTTCCACTTTACCCTGGAAATGAAGGGGAGGTTTTAAATATGGTGAAGCTTTGTTTATTTTTACTTCAGACCCTAGAAAATCAGTAACAATGGCTTGAAGACAGTTTTTGAAAGAATGGAGTTTAGTATTATTTTCCTTACTGAGTATATGCAGAAATATAAAGAAAACAAATGTTAATCAAAAAAGTTACTCACCCAGGTGGTAGGGGAGCTTGAGTTATAGGATTTAATGGCCTAGGTCCTGAGCCTCCAGATATAGTAAGAGGAATTATTAATCCGGATGTTGCTCCTTCCGATGTATTTGTATTTGTATTTGTTGGTGGCAGAGAGCCCGTACTAGATCCATCACTTTCAGAAGTGGCAGATGGTGAACCATTGACAGATGCTATATAAGATGTGGGGAAAATGGGAAAAGAATCTTTTATTTTTGAAATCTAAATTCAAGATGGCATTTTAACTTTATAAAATAAGGCAGGTGACAAATATAAAATTTAAGATGTGGATACACAGGTGAAAATTACTTAAAGAAAATAAATAATGGGAAATAGTCAATGTTCTCATTTAGGTCCTGTCTACCCCTATATTTCATTATTAATTACAAAGCATATACAGATTTGCTGATTTACTGATGTCACAGGAAATAAAAACTTTTAGAAAGGAAAGCATTAGTATTCCTTGGTATTTTAAGTTCATTCAGTAATTTCCCAAATACTTAAAACTATTTTCCTGTGAGATACTGCAGATTAGAGACCAATTTTTGATGTTGCTTTTAATAGGGAAGATCTGGCTGGTAATAATATTCTTACAAATAGTTACTGATCACTTATTACATCTTTAAGAAATATTTGTTGACAAAACAATTCCTAGAGGAAGTCAACAATATTATAACAAAGAGGTATATAATCTTAAACACTTGGAATACATTGCTAACAAAATTATCTACAGAGGAAGGGGAAGATGTATAATTATTAATAAATACAAACTCATTTATTTATTTATTTTTTTAAAAAATTAAAAAAAAAATTTTTTTTTTTTTGAGACAGAGTCTCGCTCTGTTGCCCAGGCTAGAATGCCGTGGCGTCAGCCTTGCTCACAGCAACCTCAAACTCCTGGGGCTCAAGCAATCCTACTGCCTCAGCCTCCTGAGTAATTGGGACTACAGGCAGGCGCCACCATGCCCGGCTAATTTTTCTATATATATTTTTAACTGCCCAGATAATTTCTTTCTATTTTTAGTAGAGACGGGGTTTCACTCTTGCTCAGCCTGGTCTCGAACTCCTGAGCTCAAACAATCCGCCTGCCTCGGCCTCCCAGAGTGCTAGGATTACAGGCGTGAGCCACCACGCCCGACCTAATAAATACAAACTCATTTAATGAAATGATCTGTGGATACCAATTTACTTTTCTAACATTTGGTTTAACTACCTTGCATTCTCTACCCACATATCAGCAGAGAGAAATAATAAAATATAAGATTAAAGATTTGTTCTGGCTAATCAGAAAAATGGATACTCTACCTAAAATGTTCATATTTTTATGAAATAAAATATGCTCATTTGTTGTGTAATTTTAGCTTTAAATTAGCATTGTTGGGTTATTTGCCATTTACTAATTGTTTTTTTGAAGAATATACTGGGAATAAGCAACCAAATCCCTGACTATATGACATGCTTATGTCACACAGTTATAAACCATCCAAGAAAGCTGCAATGTTATCTGTACTGTCTATACTTTATACAATGCTCATGTGATTTTCACTCTCAATAGAGCGCTGCCTCAGTAACTTCATACTGGAAAGAAAACTTAGGGGAGAGGAACTTCTTGGTTACTTATAGAAAGATCATTCTCGGCCAAAATCTCAAATGTAAAAATACAGCCAGAAAACTGATCTGAAAGGATTTCCTGACATTTACCTGAGGATCAATTCCCAAACAGAACATTATTTACAATCACAGTATGTAGGGCTGGAATACACACCTGGTCTACGTGGGGTGGGTGGAGGTGGTCGTGAAGGTCTTGGAGGCCTAGAAGGTTTAAAACCTCCATTTGAGAGTGATGGAGAATTATTTCCATCGAGCCTCCTATTTTCACCAGCTCCTGCATCCTCAGGGTCATCTGACCCATTTGTGTTCACTCTGGGTAAGAAAGGGGGAAAAGAAGGGGAGGAGAAAATTAATGAATGTTCTTTGAATTTAAGGAAAAAAACAGCAGGAAGACAAAGACTTTAGTTTTAGTAGCTTGAAAAAAGCTTCCTAAATGTTAGGTCAGCCTTATCAAATACATGAAGAGCCCTTGGGTAGAATCCCATATAACTCCCAGAGCCTATCCAAATAGAGTGAGGGGTTGCCCAAAGACACAGAAACACTTGGGACCATTCAAAACTACTAGGTACACTGGTTCATTTTCAAGTCAGTCTTCAGAATGCCCTGTATAAGCAGGAACAAAGTCAAGTTCTCAAAAACCCAATGCCCTAGAAAGAGCACTATTTTATCATAAGCACAGATAACCTCACCATCATTTCTTCATTTCCACTGGCTATTAATACTAATTCAAGTTTGAAGTAGGGTGGGCTTTCCCACACCAGGATAATGAAGTATGTTTATTTCCCAGGGACTAGGCAACATCCCCCTACCCCAGTACAAAGGTATATAAAACGTTCCAAGTTAGTGATCTAGAGCAGAAGTGCCCACAGACCATTTTTTTTTTTTTAAAGGAGCTGTCTTTTCTTCAAAATCAATGACATCAATTAGAGGGAAAGAGAAGGGGGAAAGACACTAATAGGAAATGTGACATTGAAAACCGCTACTACTACTACTGTCAGCTAAATATAGTTGATACCTTTTTCCCAGGGGGGATTTAGTCATAGATTAGAAACAAGAGCAAGAGTAGCCAGTTTAGAGATGCCTCAGCTAAGGCTCTGATATCTACTACTGGAAAACCACTACATAATGTTAACTAATACTTCTGGGACTTTCAGGAGAAGCTTGAACAAAATAAAATCTAGCACATTCAAGAAATAGAGAGGCAGGCCGGGCGCAGTGGCTCACGCCTATAATCCTAGCACTCTGGGAGGCCAAGGCGGGTGGATCGCTCGAGGTCAGGAGTTCGAGACCAGCCTGAGCAAGAGCGAGACCCTGTCTCTACTAAAAATAGAAAGAAATTATCTGGCCAACTGAAAATATATATAGAAAAAATTAGCTGGGCATGGTGGCGCATGCCTGTAGTCCCAGCGACTTGGGAGGGTGAGGCAGTAGGATCGCTTAAGCCCAGGAGTTTGAGGTTGTTGTGAGCTAGGCTGACGCCACGGCACTCACTCTATCCTGGGCAACAGAGGGAGACTCTATCTCAAAAAAATAAATAAATAAATAAAGAGGCAGAACCATGTATCAAATTGGGTTTTTCCCCTCATAATACATGTACTGCTGTGTTTTTATCTTATTTTTAATAAAGATTGTTTTTATTTAAAGTATACAACAGGATGTTTTGATATACATAGTGAAATAATTACTGGAGTGAAGATAATTAATGTATCTATCTCCTCAAATATTTATATTTTACTTATTTATTTGAGACAGAGTCTCACTCTGTTGCCCAGGCTAGAGTGCCATGGTGTCAGCCTAGCTCACAGGAACCTCAAACTCCTGGGCTCAAGCAATCCTCCTAACTCAGCCTCCCGAGTAGCTGGGACTACAGGCATGCGCCACCATGCCCAGCTAATTTTTTTCTATATATATTTTTAGCTGTTGAGATCATTTCTTTCTATTTTTAATAGAGACGGGTCTTGCTCTTGCTCAGGCTGGTCTCTAACTCCTGACCTTGAGCGATCCTCCCGCCTCGGCCTCCCAGAGTGCTAGGATTACAGGCGTGAGCCACTGCTCCTGGTCAAATATTTATATTTTAAAAATTATTTTCAAACTATGTTTCACAGAAATCCTTTAGAGCTTTTCTACTCAAAGCGTGATCTTTGGACCAAAAGCATGGGTACCACGGATAGGAACTTATCGGAAGTACACAATGTTGGAACCCATTCCAGACCTACTGTATCAGAACTAGCATTTTAACATCCTCAGATTACACGTAGAGACTGTAAGGTATAACAAGCAATGCTTTGGGGGTTCATCGAATGCTTATTTTGAATAAAGGGAACATCTCAGTAACTGGCAGTCAGCACCTAATTAGTGTTGACTACCTGCAGGAAGGCTAAACCACCCAAGAATATGGTCTGAATGCAGGACAGTCCATTTTGACACTGCTTCCCTTCCTCTACATGAGGTTTCCAAACTCAATTTGAGACTCTGAGTATTGCCTCTCCATACTATTTTAAGAGATTACTTTGATTGATGACTTGGGATACAGAAAAAAAAAAAAGGTTACTAATTAGTTTGAAAGAAGGGTTCTTGCGGCTTTTTAAATGACAGGTAACAATTGGTAGCATGGACCAAAAGTGAGAAATTGAGGTTTCTAGGTCTGACTCTGCTACTGATGAGTTACGTGACCAAAGAAAAGTTACGTATTCTTTCTGTACCTCAAAATTCATTACCTTGATTACATGATTCCTAAAAACCTTTCAGCTAGAAAATTCATACTAAATTGGACATCTAGTGATAGACAAGTTTTAGGGATATGCCAGGGAGGAGGAACATTAAGGACATGAGGTAAACCTGCCATGATAAAGGTGCAGAAGAAACTGGATTCCAAAAATGCTATGGTTTATTGTTGAGGAATAAAATTTGGGGATTTTAACATCCATGCTGTTCACCCTTTAACATCTGTTTTAATACATTTTTTGAATTTTTTAAATATTTAACTTCTTTTCACCAAGAACATAGCAGGCAGGACCTTCTAACATCTTGAGCTCCGTTTCACAATGTTGTCATCTATCAACTTATGTAGTACTGACTCCTTAAATTTTCTTGATACTTAAAATTGCTCCTCTTCCTAGATCTTGAACTCTAAAATCCAACTACAACTTCCTATTCATTCTACCTGTCTCCTAGAGTATATTTTATTCAGTCTCATCATGACCTTCGACCTCAATTTTCACAGTTCATGAGCTCCCTTCGAGTCTCACTTGGGCTTCATTATAGGCTACTTTCCTTAGCACTTTTATAATAATTCCTTCCCCCTTGCCCAAAAGCCTCCCCTCCCCCAGCAATCCTTTCACTATAACTAATCCCTGCATCTACTTTTTCCACTACTGTTCTTTGTGGCCAAAATGTAACACTGAAGAATGTTCCAGTTGAGAAGTTGGGTGTATTTTAGCAGAGCAAATAAACTAGGTAAGGTATCATATTAAAGAAGCAGACTGTTTTACAAAAGGTCCTGATAAATTTTCCACTGGGCCCAGTAAGGAAAAGTTCTGAGGTTTTCACTTCCCATGACTCACAATATAAAAAATCTTTTTCCCCTTGTTTTTTATTTTTTCTGGAGACAGGGTCTCACTCTGTCACCCGGGCTAGGGTTCAGTGGCACAGTATAAATTATAGCTCACTGAAACCCTGAACTCCTATGCTCAAGTGATCCTCCTGCCTCAGCCTCCCGAGTAGCTGGGACCACAGGTGCACATGACCACATCTGGCTAATTCCTCTATTTTTAACAAAGACGAGGTCTTGCTATGTTATCCAGGCTGCCCCCAACCACCCCTCCCCTTGTTAAAAAGATGATATTACAGCTCAAGTCTCCTGAGAGACAGGGAATTAGAAATGACAGATGACAATGACAACCTACTAGTGACACCATAGGTTCAATGGGATTAATATACTGGTGTTAAAATTAACAGTAATAAAAAAATTAATAATTTGGTAGGGAACAGAGCGCTTACTAGGTCCTGTATGATCATACAGACCTAGGAAAAATTAAAAAAAATTAAAATTGTGCTTTTTCAGTCTATATTTTTCTATATGGGCAGTATTCAACTTCCTAAAGCTGGATTATGTCAAAGAGACTGAGGCAAAATGGGCTATAGTTCATATTATTTAACAACTTCAACTGGGCTATCTATATTGCTTGGAAATTCCTCTTGTTCAAAGTGACAATTATCTGCTATCCCTCAACTTTCTTCCTTACCTTAATATTTCTTTGTGTCACTAGCCATCTTCATTGTTTCTCATGTCTGAAAAAGTCTCTCTGCTTATTCAAGGCTAATTTGTCTATGTGTCCTTGTTGCAGACTATATCCTCTAGGACCTTCCAATATTATTTAACACCTTTCTTGTATCTTCATCATATTCCTTCTTCTACATCCCTCCTCTCAAAATAAATAAAATCAAACCCCCCAACCCAAAATGCTTCATCAAGCCTAATAGTTCCTCAAACTGTTTTTTCTCATTCCCCTTTCCTTCATTTTTGTATTTATGCAACTAATGTAGACAGTGCATTTTAATTTTTCAAAAAGACTTTCAAAGTGAAAAGGTAATTTCTAATTATAAAATAAAAATTACCTGCAATCCCACATCCTGAAAATAATTACCACTAAGATATGGGAGTATCTCTTGCCAGCCCTTTTGCATTGGGTATGACTGCAATCATAAAATGTATAATGGTTTCATACCCTGGGTAGGTTTTTATTTGTTTTCTTACTCATTAATATTGGGCATTTCCCCTAGATTATTCAAAAACATTTTGAATGAGTGTAAATCATATGAACATACCATAATTTAATCATTTTCTTTTTACTGGTCTTTTTTTGTATTAATATTTTTTATTCTCTTCAGCTAGATTACCAAAATAGAATAGGTGGGCCAAAGCATGTAAATATTTTCAAAGCTGAAATACTGATTGCTAAATTGTTTAAAAAAAAAAAAAAAAAAAAATGAGAGGGGGCAAGTAATGAGCTATCAGAAAATATATTTTTTAAAGGTCATAACTGATCTGTTCTCTCATCAGCTGGATATGAAAATGCCCATTTCACTATAAAGTTTTATAATCTTTGCCAAACTGGTAAATAAAAACATTAATGCTATTTTATTTAATGAAGTTGAACAATATTTCATATAATTACAGGCCACTGAGTTTTTTCGTGAACTGTATATATGTTTTTTGTACATTTTTCTATTATAGTAGAACAGTTTTCCTCACTTGTGTGAGTACTTTACAATCTGAGGATACTCATCATTTATCATATTGGTTAAATATTTCCTTTGTTTTTGTTATTAAATATGTTTTATATTTCTATATAATTAAATTTATTCAGCAATGAATTAACTATTTATATTTTCTTCTAAAGGTTTTATCGTTTCATATTTTGAAATCAATTTAAAAACCAACTTGGGGCCGGGCGTGGTGGCTCATGCCTGTAATCCTAGCACTCTGGGAGGCCGAAGAGGGAGGATCGCTCGAGGTCAGAAGTTCGAGACCAGCCTGAGCAAGAGCGAGACCCCCGTCTCTACTAAAAATAGAAAGAAATTAGCTGGACAACTAAAAATATATAGAAAAAATTAGCCGGGCATGGTGGCGCACGCCTGTAGTCCCAGCTACTCGGGAGGCTGAGGCAGGAGGATCGCTTGAGCCCAGGAGTTTGAGGTTGCTGTGAGCTAGCCTGACGCCACGGCACTCACTCTAGCCCGGGGAACAGAGTGAGACTCTGTCTCAAAAACAAACAAACAAAAAAAAAAAAACCAGAAAAAAAAACAAAAAAAACCCAACTTGGAATGTACTCTGATCTTGGGATAAAAG
Organism: Eulemur rufifrons; assembly: GCF_041146395.1. Lineage (NCBI taxonomy): Eukaryota > Metazoa > Chordata > Mammalia > Primates > Lemuridae > Eulemur > Eulemur rufifrons. The sequence goes on from NC_091002.1 coordinate 23,571,905, forward strand.
GCACCGATTTTTCTTTTCCAAACAGCCAGTTTTCCCTAGTTTATTAATCTAAGATCTCCTTCTCTTCTGCAGCATTTGACAGTGTTAAACATCCCATCTTTTAAAACACATTTTTCTATTACCTTATTTCATACTGCTTTTGTAATCTTGTACTCCCACTTCTAACTTTCCCTTCTTTGGTTTGTCCTCTTCCTCCTATCCACTAAATATAGGTTCTTTCTTGTCCTTCTTTTCCTTCTCCACAGATTTTCCCTTAGGAACTGAAATTCCACGATTATCCAGGTTATCTCTGAGAATGATTCCCAAAATCAGAATCTCTACTTTAGTTTGTCTCACTCCCATCCTCTGATATCAAATTATCATCTAAAGGCAGGAGATTTAGAGTAACCCTCCCATCTTAAAAGGTCCTTCCTCACTCCTAAACTCTCCCTTCCCTCCTATGTTTTGGTTCTATGGGTGATACTGTTATCCTTTCCATGCAATTTTACTTTTGACGCTGTATATGTGTTTTTTCTCCCCGTGCCTTTTGACACTCAATATTGAAGTCCCACTGATCCCACGTTCATATTCTCCCTATACTCTTCCATAACCATGGCCCCATTTCTAGTCTTTGTTAACTCTCAGTGGATTACTGTAACAACTTCCCATATAGGTCTTTCAACCTTCACCCACCACCACATAATGCAAACCATGACCACTAACAAAAATAACTTTTCCTATGGAGTTCTGACCATACCAATCCCCTATTCAAATATTTTAAAAGACATTTCTCTCCATTAAAAAAAGAAAATCTATAAGCCTTTGCTTGCAAGCCAAAACCTCCATCTGGCCCTAACCTATCTAATACTAAAAATAACTAACATTTACTGAGGGCTACGCACTTACTTATATGATATCCTCTCAACTTTAGGAGGCAGTAAAGCATGACAGTTATGAGCTTAGGCTCTGAAGGTAAGGCAGTCCCAGGTTCAACTGTGCCACTTACACCATTAACTCTGGCAAGTTTCTTTCCCTTTCTGAGCCTCAGTTTTCTCATCACCTATAAGAATGACACGGTAGTACTTGCCTCATATAAATGTTTAAGGATTAACTGAAAGAACAAGAGACATGCTCAGCATAGTACCTAGCACATAAGACACAACAAATACTAACTGATTTGGTTTACTCTCAAATTCATCATCTGCCATTTCTCCCTTTCGATTACTATATCTTCAGCCAAACATTGTGATTGGAGATTTCCTATGAAACAGCCTGTGCTCTTCCCCACCCGCATGACTTTGTTCTTCTTCCTTTTCCTTAGAATCCCTTCCTCCTTCCAATTCTTCAAAGATATACATGTCCAAATTATAACTTTTTTAAGGTCACAGGTCAAATGTTATTTGAAGTCTTTACACATTTTATTTTATATACTACTTTACATCTTTTAAAACAATCATGTATTATTTTCTTATACTAAACATAAAGAAAAAAACTGTTCAAAAAGAAACAAGATTCAAACTAGCTCTGAAGTAAAATGGTATAAGATTAAGATGGAATAACACTTCCAGCAAGTTCTACAGGCTTGGACTTTAAAGGAAGACTCTGTGACATAACTGAAAAGATTTTCCATAATAGTTTGTTGTACTCTGAGAAAATGTGTGTCTAACTATAGTGGTTCTCGAAGTACAGGCCTTGGTGTAACAGTACCAGTATCACCTGAAAACTTGCTACAAATGCAAATTTTGAGCCCCACCCCATCAGGAACCGTAGATGAGACTTGGCAATCGGTGTTTAACAAGTTCTTGGGGAGATTCTGATCTATTCTAAAGTTTGAGAATCATGGCCATACTAAAATAGCACTGGTGGTTAATTTTAGTTCTTTTAATAAGTTTACATTCTTTTAATAACGTGTAAAGCTAAAACGGGAAATAGATTTCAAAACTAATTTGGTAATCTATACACAATACAGAATTGTCAGTGAAACCACCAACACCACCATTAGCTTTGAAAAGCAATTAGCACTAATGATGTGCTACGGCTTTGCTTCCTTCTTCCACAATCTTATAAACGTCTGCTTATTTCAACATACATATATACATCTGATCTATACATAAGCTCAGATGTTTATGGACAGGATACAGAACCCCAAAGAGCCAAGATGCTAGTAAAGTAAGGTCATAAAAAATATTCAAATCCAAGAGTAATAATCAAGAAGGCACATATAACAACAAAATCTTAGAACACTAGGCACCAATCATCTTGGTAATTCATAAAAATGACAGAAATATAAAATACCCAGACATACTACGGGGAAAGCAGATTGACAAAACTAATGTTTGAATTAGGATAAAAAGGTAAAATAACCTAAGGCTGTTTAGTGAACTTCCTAAATGATAACTATGGGGGGAGGAGAGGTGGACGCAAACCCTTTGTTCACTAGCTGTATGTTGCCCTGCCTTTTTTTTTTTTTTTTGAGACAGAGTCTCGCTTTGTTGCCCAGGCTAGAGTGAGTGCCGTGGCGTCAGCCTAGCTCACAGCAACCTCAAACTCCTGAGCTCAAGGGATCCTCCTGTCTCAGCCTCCCGAGTAGTTGGGACTACAGGCATGCACCACCATGCCCGGCTAATTTTTTTCTATATATATTTTTAGCTGTGCATATAATTTCTTTCTATTTTTAGTAGAGATGGGGTCTCGCTCTTGCTCAGGCTGGTCTCGAACTCCTGAGCTCAAACGATCCGCCCACCTCGGCCTCCAAGAGTGCTAGGATTACAGGCGTGAGCCACCGTGCACAGCCTGCCCTGCCTTTTAGTTTTACAGTTATGAGATCTGCCAAAAAAAGCAAAGAGGAAAAGGTAGTCACAGCCATGACTACTACACATTATTGTGTAATAACATTTGACAGCTTACAAAGTGCTTTTCAAACCCGCCATTTCAGGGGTGTGTCTGCTCTTTAATAAAAGCAAATGCATAAGAACTCGTGCTTAGGACACAAAAGACACACTCAAAGATTTGTCAAGCAGTCTCAGAAACCTGGAAGATACTATTCTCCAAATTATTTATGACAGTGATTCACATGGGAAGATATTTAACATTGATTAAATAAATGTCATGAAGCAGGGGCTCTAGCAAAGCCTTTGCAAGAAATTTATAGGTGTCCAGAGTACAAATGGCATGATTGTATTGTAAGAAAGAGACTTGCAAAAAACAAATAAGCAACAACACAGTGGCATAACAGAACCTTTTAAAGAGCATATAAAATTCTATCACATTCCCACTTACTAATGCAGATAAAGGCTTATTATGCAAAAGAGTTAACTGACCAAAGCAAGCTAAATATTAAAACATTTTATGGGGGATATTTCAGGAATTCAAGAAATCTATTAAACATAATACTAAAAAAGGGCATAAATTGTCTTCAGCCTACAGAGATATTTATGTAATTTTAAAAACCTTTTCTATTGCTTTTTAATCACAGTGAGAAATAAAAGTTATTCTCTGGGCAAAAAGTTACTACTCATTATTCTATCTCTTGTGAAATTAGTATAGGAGATGATTCTTTGTCACAGGAGTGACTCTATGAAGGTAGATTTGCATTAGGTAAGACACAACAGTTTTATAAACTTTCATTTTCCTGAAGATCTTGATAAATTGTCTTTAATTTTCTCTTATATTCTGTGACACTGTTTTTCCGGTTCTTCTGCCCTTCTGACTACTCCTCCTATAGTTCATCATCTTCCTACCCGATACTTACTTTGGGAAAAACAAAGAATCCAACGGAATTTTATAACCGCTGCACTCTGTAGTTAAGACATGTCACTTAAAGCATTAAGAGTAGAATCATCTCCTTTCCTAATTTTATCTCCTATTATATCAGTTTCCTGGATAACCAATACACAAAGTTTGTTACGTCAATTAACATATTCCAAGGTGCTGAACAGCTTTTAGGCCTAAACCTAAAGACAGTCAGGCACACAAAAGTGCTAAACCTAAGCTAATAGCAAACAGTTGGTACAAATTTCTGCCCCGTGTAATGAAGGCCCAGAAGACACCACAGCTAGTGGTGACCTTCACACATATGTAAAGCTCCTATCCCAGCTTTCCTAGAAAAGCAGCTTAATAGCCCCGTGATGACCCTGGGATTTGGAACTCGCTGCCTTTGGAAAGGTGGTGATACATTTACTTTCCCTTTTATTTTGGAGACAGGGTCTTGCTCTGTCTCCCAAGCTGGAGTGCAGTGGCACAATCATAGCTCACTGCAACCTCCAACTCCGGGACTCAAGTGATCCTCCTGAGTAACTGGTGCAGCACCAACACACCTGGCAAAATTTCCTATTTTTTGTAGAGATTGGGGTCTCACCATGTTACCCCGACTGGTCTCAAAATTCTCGGCTCAAGCAATCTTCCCACCTCAGCACCCCAAAGTGCTAGGATTACAGGCGTGAGCCACCACACCCACCCTGATATATTTACTTTCTATGAGCTGAAGTTGAAGTAAGTATCAGAATTTGGTTATCCTTGGCCTACTGTAGATAGCTACAGTCAGATAAGAGCCTTTAATCTTTCACAAATATTTCCCTTCTACCATACCCTTCGATAGCTCAGCTGGTAGAGTGGAAGACTGTAGACTGTAGACTGGACACACAAATATTTCCCTTCTTACCTTGAGTTCTAAATTTTCACACAAGTTTATTCTTTTTTTTTGAGACAGAGTCTCACTCTCTTGCCTGGGCTAGAATGCAGTGGCATCAGCCTAGCTCACAGCAACCTCAAACTCCTGGGCTCAAGCCATCCTCCTGCCTCAGCCTCCTGGGTAGCTGGGACTATAGGCACGTGCCACCATGCCCAGCTAATTTTTTCTATTTTTAGTTGTTTGGCTAATTTCTTTCTGTTTTTAGTAGAGACGGGGTCTCGCTCTTGCTCAGGCTGGTCTCGAACTCCTGAGCTCAAGCAATCCTCCCGCCTCGGCCTTCCAGAGTGCAAGGATTACAGGCATGAGCCACTGCGCCCAGCCCTAAATTTATTCTTGTATCAATCTGAACTTGCAGTTTTGACTAAAATGAATCTTTATTAATTCTCCTTTGTTTACAGAATGATAGGACAATCAGTGAACTCTTACCTTGTTTCATCCTTTGGCCTGGAGCCATCTTCATTCTGAGAAGCACCTTTAACATCAAAGTTTAAACAGAAGATGAGTTTCATAAGGAAAGTCTTTTATCAAATCTTTCTAATAAAGAACATACTACAACTTAAATTCCAACATGACTTTAATAGGGAAAATGTGATAAATGTTCACGATTGAAATAAAAGTTTTACCAAAATTTTGTGTAAATGCTTATCATTATATGTAAGAGATGTTAACTAGTAAAGATATATTACTCATGCACTAGTACTTCTGCCTTTTTTGAGATGCATGTTTGACTAATTCAAACCTAGTGTTTTAGTCAGTCATATTTTGTATCCCAAATACCTCATAAAAAAGTACTGATCACAAGCAGGATGATAAAATAAGTAAATCTTTAATACCTCTCTTATATGGGAGGCTGGTAAATAGCTTAAAGTATAGGAAAGGCACAAATGAGTTTCAAAGTGGCCAAAATGAAGTTCACAATGTTCATATTGTCTTCCAACTTTATTTTTTTTATTTTTTTTTTGAGACAGTCTTGCTCTGTTGCCCAGGCTAGAGTGCCGTGGCGTCAGCCTAGCTCACAGCAACCTCAAACTCCTGGGCTCAAGCGATCCTACTGCCTCAGCCTCCCGAGTAGCTGGGACTACAGGCATGTGCCACCATGCCCGGCTCATATTTTTTCTATATATTTTTAGTTGTCCAGATCATTTCTTTCTATTTTTTTTTAGTAGAGACGGGGTCTCACCCTTGCTCAGGCTGGTCTCAAACTCCTGAGCTCAAATGATCCGCCCACCTTGGCCTCCCAGAGTGCTAGGATTATAGGCGAGAGCCACTGCGACCGGCCCTTCCAACTTTATTGATGGAAAATATCCCTAAGATTAAGTCAGGGTCTTTTTAATATAAAAGTGGTGGAGGGATGCTGGTAGAGGTAGGCACACTAATAGGAGCAAAAATAGATGGTAGACAGAGCAGAAGGAAAAAACTATAAAATGCAGAAACAAGAACTCAAGTTCAATAGTCTAGGTCCATTTAGTAAAAGAACAATAGTCTCTGGATATAGTCATAGTTTCAAACAGTCAAATCATTACTATATAACACCAGGGCATAATTACTGGATTAATTCATTAAAAAGACACTTGTTGTGCTGTGGCCACCATGCCTAGCAAGGTTGGCAAATATCTGATCTAGTCTAGAAACAATATATTTTAAAAATGGTACAGGTAGGCCGGGCGCGGTGGCTCACGCCTGTAATCCTAGCACTCTGGGAGGCCGAGGTGGGCGGATCGTTTGAGCTCAGGAGTTCGAGATCAGCCTGAGCAAGAGCGAGACCCCACCTCTACTAAAAATAGAAAGAAATTATATGGACAGCTAAAAATATATATAGAAAAAATTAGCCGGGCATGGTGGCACATGCCTGTAGTCCCAGCTACTCGGGAGGCTGAGACAGGAGGATCGCTTGAGCTCAGGAGTTTGAGGTTGCTGTGAGCTAGGCTGACGCCACGGCACTCACTCTAGCCTGGGCAACAGAGTGAGACTCTGTCTCAAAAAAAAAAAAAAAAAAAAAAAAGGTACAGGTAAATGGATAAATAAAATGTGTCATGTTTATGCAATAGAAAACTATTTGGCAACAAAAAAGTACTATTGAAACATAATATGTCATTGATGAATCTTTTTGAGATCACGTTAAGTGAAAGAAGCCAGACACAAAAACACATATTTTATGATTTCATTTTTATGAAATGTCCAGAAAAGAAATATTTTTAGATATAGAAAATAGTTTAGCGGTTGCCTGGGGGTCAAGGAAGGAACAAGATTTCCTGTAAATGGACAAGAAGGATTTTTATTGGAAGCATAAAAATGTTCTAAACCTGATTTACAGGGATAGTTGGATACCTCAGTTAAGTTACTAAAAATCATTAAGTTGTACACTTGAAATGGGTGAATTTTATGATATATAAAACACAACTCAATAAAGCTGTTAAAATGGTAAAAAAAAAATGGTGCAATGAAATACATTTTGGGTGTAAAAGAGTAAGTTTCAGTTTTATAAGAATTTTACATAAAATATATTTCCCTACAATGGCTAATAAATGGGACATAAATGAAATCAGAAATGACACCAAAATATCCACCGTAAGTTACTAAAATCAGTCAATTAGCATTTTTCTCAAAATTAAGAAAACCACTTGGTTTTTAAATTTAAACCATTTAAATCTACCATTACCTGCTACTTCTAAACTTTCTCATTTACTACAATGAAACACGGTTTTGAATCACATGGGCTCTGTGGGCAGATTGCCTGGGTTTCTATCCTACCTTGGTCATGTACTAACTTTGTGACATTACAAAAGCATACTTGACTTCCTGTGCTTTTTTCTTCCTGTATAAAATGGGATAAAGATACCTCCTTCAGAGTATTTATGAGAATTAAACATAATAACATACTTAGAATCAGCACATACAAGTAGTCCATAAATATTAGCCATTATTGTTTATCAAAATTTACATCCCTTTGAGAAAGTCTAAACAAGGGCCATTTTTGTGGAATTTTTTCAACATAAAGTGAAACCATAATAGAAATTTATGGCATAAATTATTTAGATTTAATCCTTTGCTTCCAGAGAATAGTTAACAACAAAACTTACACAATGAATATCTAAGAAGAGAAGAATAGCAGTACTTAAATTTGCACTTTATAAGTGTATTATTCTTTTTTTTTTTTTTTTTTTTGTTGAGACAGAGTCTCACTTTGTTGCCCAGGCTAGAGTGAGTGCCGTGGCGTTAGTTTAGCTCACAGCAACCTCAGACTCCTCGGCTTAAGCGATCCTACTGCCTCAGCCTCCCGAGTAGCTGGGACTACAGGCATGCGCCACTATGCCCGGCTAATTTTTTCTATATAGATTTTTAGTTGTCCATATAATGTCTTTCTATTTTTAGTAGAGACGGGGTCTCGCTCAGGCTGGTCTCGAACTCCTGACCTTGAGCGATCCACCCGCCTCGGCCTCCCAGAGTGCTAGGATTACAGGCGTGAGCCACCGCGCCCGGCCTATAAGTGTATTATTCTTTAAAAATATTCCCAGTACTAATTTCCTTAAGAAAAACTCACTAGATTGCTAAATGTACACGTTTTACCCACAGCAAACTGTGCAAGATCTACAAAGATCTCTTCTATTCAGGAAGCTAGTCAAAGGACTCTCCCACCACAAAATAACTAGAGCCTAGATAAAGCAATTTAACACAATGTTCCTATTGCTTGGGTGCCTAGCAATCTCAGAAATAAACAAAAAAGTGAAATGAAGCATGGTAGTGTGTGCCTGTAGTCCCAGCTACTCAGGAGGCTGAGTGTGGTGGGAGGATCACTTCAACCTACGAGTTTAGGACTATAGCGCTATGATCATGCCTGAGAATAGCTACTGCACTCCAGCCTGGGCAACACAGTGAGACCTTATTTCTAAAAAAAAAAAAAAAAAAAAAAAGAACTGACACAAGAGTAGGAACAGAATGCAATAAACAGGTGAAAAAACAAGGTTACCCTGCAGGCCATTATCAGTTCGGAGATGAATCAGAAAGCCTTGGGCCAGCAGCAAGGTACGGGTGCTAAACCAGAAACTGCTACATTAGGTTAGCAAGTGTCTGATCTATTCTAAAAATATAAATGTTGGAAAGGAGCTAAAGTGTTCCCAGGTCAGGGGCATATCCTGGAACCTAGCAAAAGCAAAATAAATTTTCTCTGGAGCAAAGAATCTCCAGTTCAGGCTCTTAAGATTCCAATAGACTAAGATCAAATATAAACTTGTAATAAAAAAAAAAAGCATGCACAAATAAAAATAAGCCTCAATGAAGAAAAGATATAAAATCACTTACATCCAAAGATTTCAGATACTGCAGATACTGCAATTATTATAAGGAGAAATGTTAAACAACAACAAAAACTATGTATCAAAAAAAATCAGCAATCAAAAAATGAGAAATTGGCCGGGGTTGGGGTTGGCAGCTCACGCCTGTAATCCCAGCACTCTGGGAGGCTGAGGCGGGAGGATCGCTCGAGGTCAGGAGTTCAAGACCAGCCTGAGGAAGAGTGAGACCCTGCCTCTACTAAAAAATAGAAAGAAATTAACCGGACAACTAAAAATATATAGAAAAAATTAGCCGGGCATGGTGGCACATGCCTGTAGTACCAGCTACTTGGGAGGCTGAGGAAGGAGGATTGCTTAAACCCAGGAGTTTGAGGTTGCTGTGAGCGAGGCTGACGCCACGGCACTCTAGCCCAGGCAACAGAGTTAGACTCTGTTTCAAAAAAAAAAAAAAAAAAAAAGAGAGAGAGAGAGAGAAATCATGAAAAAGTGAGCATCAGCAACTCTATTCCTAGGTGGAGAAATAAAAGCATATGTCCACACAGAAACTTGTACAAAAATGCTTATAGGAGCATTATTTATAATTCATAATAGTCAAAGGAAATAAGCCAAATGTCTATCCATGGATAAACAAATTATGGCACATTATATACACACAGACACACACACACAATGGAGTATTATTCAGCCACAAAAAGAAAGGAAGTACTGATACATGCTACAAGTTGGAAGAACCTCAAAAACATTACAGTAAGAATCTAGTTGCAAAAAGTAACATGATTACTTTCATATGATATATCCCAAATAGGGGGCAAATCCACAGAGACAGAAAGATTAGTGGTTATCAGGGGTTGGGGAAGGGAGGAATGGGGTGTTGTTCTAGGGGGACAGAACTTTTGAACTATAGAGAGATGGCAGATGCACAGTCTTGTGAATGTACTAAATGCCACTGATTTGTATACTTTATAATGGTTAATTGTATGTTATATAAATTTCACCTCAATTCTGAAAATCCTAAACAAAAAGGGGATATACCCGAAGAAGGAATAAACGTTGTAAAGCTGAAATGCACGTATCATTATACCATAGCAATTCCATTCCCAAGCATATACCTTACATAGATCCTTGAACCTGTATACCAATAAACATATGCAAAAATATTCGCTATATCACTGTTCATAATGGCAAAAAACTAGATGGAACCCAAGTGTCCTTAAACATAAAATGGATAAACTCTGGTATATTCACCCAGGTTATTATATAGCAGTAAAAGTAAATGAACTACAGATACAATAATATGGGTAAATCTTTTTTTTTTTTTTTAAATATGGAACGCTTCACGAATTTGTATGTCATTCCAATTTTTTAGTATAAGTGCTGCTGAAGCGAGCACAATACGGGTAAATCTTAAAAGGCAACACTGATACTTCCATACAGCCTAAGAAAAAATTAAAAGTAATGTTTTGTTTATTTATCACACGTGATAAAAATTTTTAAAGACCATGGGAATAATAAATCCAAAATGTGGGATAGTGATTATTTCTAGAGGAAAGATAAGGAATGATATAGGAAGAAAAATATAGGTGGATGCAATGATATTATTAATGTTTTAATTCTTAAGCTGTGTGGCAGTTTCATGAGTGCTCATTTTATTATGCTGGTTTTTATCTTACATATATTGAATATAAGAACATAAATCAAAGTGCTTTGTAAATTGTAAAAATTACTGAAGAATACTATAAAATCTTAGCTGAAATCAACTAGATGACAGTACACCTAGTCACCCAACAGCTCTCATGGACATGTACAAGAAGATGAATGTTGTTTTCACAACTGCTAAAAAGCATCCATTCTGGAGGCCAAGGATCAAAGAGTCATTTTGACTTTCAACACTTATTATTTAAGAAACACACTTCATAAGGCTCTAAGTGGCCATAGACAGTGATTCCTCTGATGGATCTAGGCAAAGTGAAATGAAACTCTTCTGGAAAAACATTCATCATTCTAGATGAAGTAAGAACATTCATGATTCATGGGAGGAAATCAAAGTACCAATGGAAGAAGTTTATTCCAAACCTCATGGATGACTTTGAGGGATTCAAGACTTTAGTGGAGGCAGTAACTGCAGGTGTGGTAAAAATAGCGAGTGAACTATAATGAGAAATGGAGCCTGAAGATGTAACTGAAACGCTGCAATCTCATGATAAAACTTTAAGGGAGGAGAAGATGCTTCTTATGAATAAGAAAGTAGTCTGTTAAAATGAAATCTACTCCTGGTAAAGGTGCTGTAAACACTGCTGAAATGATAAAAAAGACTTAGAATATATAAATTTATAATACATAAATTTAGTTGATAAACAGCAGCAGGGTTTGAGAGGATTGACTCCAATTTTGAAAGAAGTTACACTGTGGGTAAAACACTATGAAACAACATCGCATGCTACAGAGAAAAAGCTTTCATGAAAGGAAGAGTCAATCAATGAGACAAACTTCACTGTTCTTATTTTAAGAAATTGCCCACAGTCACCACAACCTTCAGCAACCACCCTAGTAAGTCAGCAGCCATCAATATCAAGGCAAGACCCTCCACCAGCAAAAAAAGATGACAACTTGCTAAAGGCTCAGATGATCATTAGCATTTATTAGCAATAAAGTATTTTTAAACTAACATATGTACATTTTGTTAGACATAATACTACTGCACACTTAACAGTTTACAATATAGTGTAAACATAAATATGTACTTGGAAACCAGCATATTTGTGTGCCTTGCTTTATTGCGATACTTGCTTTATTGGAGTGGTTTAGAACCAAACCTGCAGTATCTCTAAGGTATGCCCCTGTTTCTAAATACATAACAACACTGAGCACAATGGATCATACCTGTAATCCCAGCACTTTGGGAGGCCAAGCAGTGAGGATTACTTGAGCCCAGGAGTTCAAGACCAGCCTGAGCAATATAGCTAGACCCTGTCTCTACAAAAAATTTAAAAATTAGCTGGGTGTGGTGGCAAGTGCCTATAATCCTAGCTACTTCGGAGGCTGAGCCAGGGGGATCACTTGATCCCAGGAGTTTGAGGTTGCAGTGAGCTATGATCATGCCAGTGCACTCCACCCAGCCTGGGCAACAGAATGATACCTTGTCTCAAAAATAAATAAGTAAACTGAGAATAGTAAAATCTATGAGAACGGATTTATTTTAAGAACCACCCTATGTATATTCTTTCACAAACAACCAATGAATGAACATGGTCAGGAAAAAAAAATGTAAAGATATGTAGCATCAGAAAAATATTAAACTACAAAAGCAATTTTCTCCCTAGTTCTTTTTTATTTACTTTTTTTTATTTATAGAGACAGGGTCTCACTCTTGCTCAGGCTGGTCTCGAACTCCTGAGCTCAAGCAATTCTCCATGCTCGGCCCCCCAGAGTGCTAGGATTATAGGCATGAGCCACGGCTATCTCCCTAGTTTTTATGCAACCAAACAATGCCCAGACGCCAGAAATTCCATTTTAGTACTAAACTCTAGTTTTCATTTCTGGCTTATATTCAAAAATTACAGAAATGGAGCCAAAGAACAAGTGTAGTTCCTACCACATATGCTTATGAGCTGAACTGGGTTTTGTTTACTTATAACTCATGATTTGATTTAGAGTTCCTAGAGTTTTACAAGTAAAACCAATAGTATATTGGACAGAAATGGCAACATCAGCAAATAAGTGTCCTTCAATTTTGACTGTATCATACTAGTTTGTGTGGTACTAGAAATAACATTTTAACTCTCAGAGCTTCATTTCCCTTATCTGAAAATGCAGGTAATGCTTTACAAAGCTGTGAATGTTAAAGGAAAATGCAGATACACATACCAACACAGTGCTTGTCACATGGTAAGTACTCAACAAACGGCAGCTATTATATCTGGCAACTCCAACCCTAAAATCCATTGACTTTCCAGTTAAAACCTCTTTTTACCTCAAAGAATTGGGTTAAATTCTCACTGTCAATTACTTTTGTACTTGAGTAGAAAACTAGAAACATAGAAATGCTATGTTTTCCACTTCTGTAGGAAATAAACAGTAACATCGTAAGTATATAAATGCAGTTTAGATTCCATACCGAAATATGAAGATGGACAAGCTTTACTTTTGTTAATTATTAAATATTTTGCATCAGTAATAGTTTCAACTTCTAGGGTAAAAAAAAACTTAGGAAGCTATAAATACTGAGGGTTAGGGTAGTTTGGCAATATAATTTAACCCATATTTTATTTTCCAGACTCTCAATTTATATATAGAAAAAAGGGACTATTATGTGGAGTTTTTGTGAACAGTAGTCAATTAAAGTGTCAACTCTGAAGCAGTATAACCATTTCAGAAATCTCTCTCCAGCCTCATCAGCCTCAGGAACCAATCTGAAAGACACAGCAGGACTATCTTGAGGGTCCTGCTACTTTAAAAAATCATGAATTAAAGAGGAAGTAGGAAGTCTTCCAACAAAGTAGAAAAAGAAGAATAGCACCTGACAACTACAAGATGTTCATAATGTAGTTTCTAAGAAAACCTAAAGATCTTTGTCAAACTAATCAAGGAATCAATTAATCTGCTCTTTGTCTTGGGCCCTAAAATCTATGTTTCAAGTAAAAATACACTTAGCACACCACTGTGATGGAAATATCTGATGGGAATATAGGAGGAAGCCATTTTACTAAATATGCTACCTGTGCAACCACTAACTCATATGCCACCAGAAACTTTATTTATGTATTTATTTATTTTGAGATAGGGTCTCACTTGCCCAGGCTAGAGTACAGTGGTATCATTATAGCTTTATAGCTCACTGCAACCTCAAACTCCTCGGCTCAAGCAATTGTCCTGCCTTAGCCTCCCAAGTAGCTAGGACTACAGGGATGTGCCACCACACCAGACTAATTTTTCTATTTTTGTGGAGATGGGGTCTCACTATGTTGCTCAGACTGGTCTCAAACTCCTGGCCTCAAGTAATCCTCCCACCTCAGTCTCCCAAAGTGTTGGGATTACATGCATGAGCCAGGAACTTCTTTTAATCTCAGCTCATGTTTATTTCTCTTTAACACACACTAGTAATCATAAATTTTAAGATATACCAGCACACATGTAATGAACTGGTTTTGTCAAAAGATATCTCTGTAAGTGTAGCCTACAGAAATAAAACAGGAATGGCAAAAGGATTTCAGCTTGTATTGGCTGTCTGGTAGAGTACTAAGAAGGATTTGGAGTCATATTTAAACTCTACCAGATGCTGCTACAGACAATAAACTACGCCTGCCACTCATACTGGAAGGGGTGTGGCATCTATCATGTCATATTAACTGACATTGTTGGCCAATAGGTTTATTGATTTATAAATTAATTCATTACTCATAGGGCCAACTGTGAATTAAACTTCTACTTGGTTGGTTTTTATTTTTCCACTTATATTATTTGGCTAGCTTTTCAACTTACATAAAAATGATTAAGTGTTTTTTATTCATCGAAACAATGCACCAAAAAGAAAATGTTAAGAGTGATCAATGTTTTTTAAAAAGGAAATAAAATCATTTCTTTAATCTGAAATAGAATCGAAATAATTACATACAGCATACTACACACAGTAGCTATGTTATGTAAGAACAATCATTAAAAACTTTACAAAAGTGATCACTTACTTTCTGAACATGTAGTTTCACCATTAGTAACAACTTCAGACTCTAACTGCAGCCCATCAAGACAAATTGACAAGTCTCCTATTGTTTCTGTTGGCTCTTTGTCACCTGCAAGTTGCAAAGTCACAACTACTTCCTCAACTGGAAGAGAATAAAATTACAGGGAAAAAAATGGTCATCTTTTTTGCTTTAAGCCATCTTAATTGTTAAAAATCTAATGTCAGAAAAAATATAAATATATGTATATATAAATTGTTTTACTGTACTTCACCAAAGGTTTGAGGCTTTTTGACACCAAAACATTTTATAAGAACAAAATTTGCTAATGTTTAATATTCAAAATGCAAAATATTAAATATTTCAATAATTTCATTTATTATATTCTATCTTTGTTATTAGAGCATACAGTACACAATGGGTCAGCATGACAACAAAGATTATTTAGCAATATACACCTGAATTATATTGAGTGAAAATATAATTTAAGAATAGATTATATCTCCTAAGCCCTAAATGAGAAAGAAAATTCTTGGATGTTTTAAATAGTCAAGGGATAGAAAAAATGTTTTAAAATTATGATATAATGATTCAAACAAGAAAGCTACAAATTTTTATATGTCTATATTATGTACATAGATAAACATGTAAATAAAACCACAACCTAAAATGAGGAGAGTTTTTAAAATAAGCATTTAAAGCCAGGTGTGGTGGTGCACGTGGATAGTCCCAGCTACTCAGGAGGCTGAGGCGGGAAGATCACTTAAGGCCAGGAGCTTGAGGCAACAGTGTGCTATGATTGCACCTACGAATAGCCACTGTACTCCAGCCTGGGTGACATGCAAGATCCTGTCTCAAAAAAAAAAAAAGCATTTGAAAAGTAAATCTTTCAAAATACTAACCACATGAAAGTGGGATTACTTTTTCCCCCCTTCATCTATGTTCTACATTTTTAGTTTTTCCATAATTGACTATGTATCTATTATAATAATGCCAATTTACTAAGTAAATAAATACTTACTAAAAATGTTGAATCAAAAATGAATGGCCAAACCAAGGTTACTCAGAATACTTTCTTGTTTTTTCTTTTTTTGAGACAGAGTCTCACTCTCTTGCCTGGGCTAGAGTGCCGTGGTGTCAGTCTCGCTCACAGCAACCTCAAACTCCTGGGCTCAAGCAATCCTCCTGCCTCAGCCTCCCGAGTAGCTGGGACTACAGGCATGCACCACCATGCCCGGCTAATTTTATATATATATATATATATATATATATATATATATATATATATTTTTAGTCGTCTATATAATTTCTTTCTATTTTTAGTAGAGACGGGGTCTTACTCTTGCTCAGGCTGGTCTTGAACTCCTGAGCTCAAAAGATCCACCCACCTCGGCCTCCCAGAGTGCTAGGATTACAGGCGTGAGCCACCGCGCCCGGCCTCAGAATACTTTAAATAGTTCAAGATTCTTCTCTCCGTTAATCTTATAACCAAGTAAACTTAAAGGTATGAATGAACATGAGTCATTATGCATGTTTGGCATATGAATTTCTTCCAGAAAAACAAACTAGGTGAAATTTCTATTGCTCTTACATACGTTTCATATTGTTTGACTTTAAAGTTCCATAAATATCTAAGGCAGCAGTTCCCAACAAAACATCAGATTTCAGCGTCTGGTGACTCCACACACGAAAATTTAATTTACTCACAGGGGTGACAATCCTAAAAGTGAAAAAAGGGGGGAAAATATTTTCATTAAATATCACAATGGAACCTTAAACAAATTACAATTAAGTTTTAATGTTTAAAGTCTTCTCACTGCAACCCTTATAGTTTACTGAACAACCAATATTGGCCTATGTTCTGGAATCTTATGAAAACTGTATCTGAGTATTACATGCTTATATGGTCTATATGGTCATTTTCACTTGTGGTTGAACTACAGGGGCGACTTCATACATGTATTGTTTTTTTTTTTTTTTTTTTTTTGAGACAGAGTCTCACTCTGTTGCCCAGGCTAGAGTGAGTGCCGTGGCGTCAGCCTAGCTCACAGCAACCTCAAACTCCTGAGCTCAAGCGATCCTCCTGTCTCAGCCTCCCGAGTAGCTGGGACTACAGGCATGCACCACCATGCCCGGCTAATTTTTTCTATGTATATTTTTTTAGCTGTCCATATAATTTCTTTCTATTTTTAGTAGAGGTGGGGTCTCGCTCTTGCTCAGGCTGGTCTCGAACTCCTGAGCTCAAACGATCCGCCCACCTCGGCCTCCCAGAGTGCTAGGATTACAGGCGTGAGCCACCGCGCCCGGCCTCATACATGTATTGTTAATAAAAGTAAAACTGCTTATCATGCAACCAACTGTTGGAAAACTAGTTTTACTTTAATAGTAGTATATAAAACTGAAAACTCAATATACGGATTAAATTCTTATTTTATATCAGGTAGTTTACTGAGCTTGAGGTTACTTCATTTAATCTTCACAGTAACCCTGTGAGATGGGAATTATCACTCCCATCTTCAGATGCAGAAACTGATATTTAAAGAGATTAAGCCAATTGCCCTAGGTCATGTAGCCAGTAAGTGGCAGAACTATAATTTGAATAAAAGCCTTTTATTAAAATTTATATTAAAAAGTTCCTCAGTCAGCTATAAAATGATTTGAGGATTACATTAGATGCATCAAGTTTCACACTGCTATAGGCAAAATGTACAGGACAACTATCAAATAAATATAGATTCACTCATATCTTGCTAAATACCAATAAAGAATGCTTTCCATAATGGTATTTTCCAAAGCAAACTGAGAAATGTGAATTTGCAATAAACACACAAACTATTCTGTAGTCAAGAACTAAAAAAACAGGAGCACTATATAACCTACCACAGTCCTATGGTCCAATGCTATGAAGACAAATTCTAGGAATGTTTGAATTTTCCTATGCCTTATTCTTTCTGAAATGTGATCAAATTAGGGGTACAAAGAAATACTTTCCTCCTTAGAAGTCTACCTGTGTGCCTCATCACCATATTTCTACCACCATTTTAACAATAGGTAGTTTAAACGAACTAAAATTTTTTCACTTCCACATTGCCCCTCTTCTTTGGAAGTACAATTTATTCATTCTCTTTTAAAACTCTCAGATGCTACTTTCAGGAGAGCACATAGAAATCACAACAGGCATAAAATAAAAGGCAAATAAATTTAACTTTACTTTTTTAACATGGGAGAGGGTACATAGAACATACTGTAAAGATGGTTTTTACTTAATTATTTCAATTCAATTCTAGAAAGCAGTCTGGAAAGCCTGCTACGTAACAATAGAAGTTATGTTAAAACTGCAGGCCAATCTGCTACAACATAAAAATTCAGGAGAAGAGCTTGATTTGTAAGTTCTCCAAATATCTGGACTAAACAAACAGCCTACCATCTGGAACTACAAGGAGAGTTTCTTTTTTCTTAACTTTTAAATCACTAAGGAGTTCATGACATTAACAGCTTAAGAGCTTCAAAGTGCATACCAAGTAAGCACTGACAGTAGTTGGTGGAAATCAGCTGAGCATTCAGTCTGTTATTCAGATGAACATCTCTGGCCATTATGGAAGCTATGACCTTTTACAGATTTCACTTGCTTTTTAAAAGTTTTACTCATACATTGTTTAATTTAGATTCAATCTATAATGGGCCACTAAGTAAAAGGAGAAAGCCTAAGAAACATTAATGTTGAATTATAGATATGGAACATCAGAATAATTCTGTAAATAAGCCTCAATACAATCTTCAATAAATTGTTAAATTTCTTTCATTTGTTCAAAATCATCATAAAATACATCAAAATACTCCTAAAACTTCAAAAATCCAGGTTAAAGATATAGGTATATTAATTTTGTAATTTATTAGGAATAAAGATAACACATATAAGCACATTATATGAAGAGAAGAGCTTATAGTTTCAAATGTCTCATCTTACCATTTAGGAAAAAACAAAACAAAACACCTTTTTTTAGTCACTAGTTTATTTCTCTAGGGTAAAAAAATTCAAAAATTCCAAGAATGCAATTTGTCTATATTTGATGTGGTAACAGCTAGTTATATTTCAATATATACTGTAATACACATTTGGTTCCCAAATCAAATATATTATTTTTAAATCCATTTGTTGATAAATCATGCTTTTTCTTCTATTTTAATTTAAAAAGTTAAAATTAACCTTCAATGAGTATCTGCTATCTTAGGTTATAATAGCAACACTCTGGGCTTTGTCAGTAAGTGTTGAAATTGAACTATACCCTACTTCTATGAATCTATAAAAAACATAAAAACACCAACATATAAAGATATATGCACATGGATGTATACTGCAACACTGTCTAATAGCATAACATTAGAAATCAACTAATCAACAGAGAACTATTAAAATAAATTATAATCCATCCATATTAAGGACTATTATATAGCTACATAAAGAATGTTAGACTTATACGTAACTCAGCTAGAAAGGTAACTGTGGTACAGTGTTAAGGATGAAAACAAAATTATCGAATAAAATGCATAGTATAACTTTTTTAAAACAGAAGAAAACCCTGTGTTGGTTTGTATGAACACTATAATTTAAAAAACAAAAAAATTTTTAGAAATTAGGTTTAAAAATAGAGTAAACTACTCATAGCCCTGTAATTCAACTCTGAGTTAAGAAAAGGGCTGCTAACAAATCTTTCTAGGCCCATGACCGTGGGCTTTCCCAGCTATTGTTCAGCAGCAAGAGTGATGCTATCACCAACTAAACTGGAGAAGGTAAAGAAAGGGAATGATTGGGAAAAAAGCAAGGGAAATATCTAAAGAGAAACAAAAAGGAGACTAGAGGAAGGAGTCTAGGAAAAGAAAGTGAGAGAGAAAGAGAGAGAGAGAGAGGAGTAGCAAGAAAAAAGTGAGAAACATTCTTAAAAGCTTCATTTCCACTCACCTACTAAACAAAATATACTGTAAAAAATACTTTCAAACTTACACTGTAAGGGGTTGCTTCCATTTGGGACTGTTGGTATTGTTGCATTTTTCTGTCTTCTTTGACTGTCCGTCTACTGTGACTTCTACATAAGGACTTGGTCCAAACCAATTCTTTTTATTTTCTTTAAGTTTTGCTGATATGACTATGTAAAAGAAAAGGGAAAACATTTCAGTATTTGAGATGTTATTTCCTCCTCAAATCAACTTAATTTCACAAAGATTAGGCAGATTATTACTTTTACTCAGAGAAGCAATTTTGCTCTAAAATATTTACTATTTTTATTCACTTAAGACAGGTACCATTTCCTCTCATCCTAATATACAAATATAGGACTTCCCCACACCATCCACCCAGATTCCCACTGCTAGACTCCCATGGTCAGTACCAAAAGTCCCAGAACTTATGTCTATTAAAAAGTACACATCAACAAACCTGGTCAACAAATATTTGTATGCTTACCATGTGTCACAGATACTGTTCTAAACTCTGTGAATAGAGCAGTTAACAGTATAGAAAAAGCACTAGCTCTCAAGGAGATTATATTCTAGTTAGAAAAAAGTCCTTGTGATGAAAAAACAGGCTGATGTGACAGAGTATTTCCTGGAAACAAGAAGGCCTCCTGCGGAAGTACTTACAAGAAACCTCCTAAAGGACAAGGAGCCAGCTGGGTAAAGATTGGGCGTGGGAATAAGAAAGCACTCCAGTCAGATGTAAAAGAGATTGGCATATTTGAGGAAAAGCACAGCAAGCACAGAGAAGAATGGTAAATGAAGTCAAACAAGCTTTGTATAAGAGCCTTTGTAAGCCAAGGTAAGGAATATGGATTTTTTTCTAAGTGTGCTGGAAAGCCACCGGAAGAATAAGAGTTACAAATTAAGTGTGTTTCTTTTTTTTTTTTTTTAACATTCCGTATTATCTAAGCAAGAACTTCCTATATTGTGCATCTTGAAATAGGAACTTCTTAGCCTTCATCCTTGAGTTAGTCATTTTTGCCATAAAATCATTTTGTCCATGCTGCTTGGAGGGGATACCAAATAGATTAGAATCTAGCAGAGCATCCCATGATTTCCACAGGTGGCAACTCATTGTTCCCCCAAAGATGAGGTGATCATAGCCAAAGAAGTATTCTACCACCCAGGTATCCACCATAGCAGCAAAGTTCAGAGAACACCAGTGACCATCAAAGTTAAGGGGCCCCTGAAATTGCTACAGGAGTTTATATAGTAGCTACTTAAGAAGATTAATGTACAGTCCAAATTCTGGGCATCAGAGCAGGCACAGTTCCAGGTGGTGGCTCTGAATCTCTGACTTCACATCTTTTTTGCTTATGTACCTTTTTGGTGGCATCCAAGCCAGCTGCAGGATGACTTTTCTTACAATGTATACACATTCTGCAAATTAGAGCTTCATCATTATTGTGAAATACTTGGTATGAAAAAGTTGAACAGGATTTGAAATCAATATGCATCATCAAAAACAATCTGCCAAAGAAAGAAAAAGAAGAGATGCAAGAGAAGGCTAAAGAAGTAGGCAATAAGGAGCCATTGAAGAATTTTAATAAAAAGGTGATATTCGACAAATTTAATGGGTACCTACAACATATATCCGGAATTGTTTTGGGTACTGAGGATATATAGACGATCAGATTAACACTGAATATCACTCTGCTGCTGTGGGAAAAAGAAATTGAAAGGGAGACAAAAGTAGGGATTAGTAGCTACTGAAGTCATCTGGTCAAGAGATGACAATGGCTCGTGCCTATAATCCTAACACTCTGGGAGGCCAAGGCAGGAGGATCACTTGAGGCCAGGAGTTCTGAGACAGACCAGCCTGAGAAACACAGCAAGAACCCTATCTCTACAAAAAAGAAAAAAAAGAAGAAAAGAAAAAAAAAATTATCCGGGTGTGGTGGTGTGTGTCTGTAGTCCCAGCTACTCCACAGGCTGAGTTAGGGAGATCACTTGAGCCCAGGAGTTTGAGGTTGCAGTGAGCTCTGATGATGCCACTGCACTTCAGACTGGATGACAAAGTGAGACATTGTCCCCCCCCCCAAAAAAAAAGAGAGAGAGAGAGAGAGATGACAGTGGTTTGGAGTAGGGTGGTAAACATCAATATGGGGAGAAATAAATATTTTCTAAGGAGAACCACCAAGATTAGATTGCATGAGGAAGTTGGGGGAAAGAAGAAGGATACTTTCCATATTTCTGGCATGAATAACTGTGAGTAACTAGATGGAAGATGGTAACATTTAATAAGATGGAAAAGATCCAGTAAAGAACAAGTTTGAGGAGAGTGGTAAGGGCATGAAAATCAAGAATTTTACAATGAATGTATAAAATTTGAGATGCTTATGAGACATCTAAGCAGAACCATGAAGTAGGAAGTCTTTTTCAGAATAGAAAATAATTCAAGTGGAGACTAACCCTATCTGATTAAAATGTACTATTAAAGCTCTAATACTTATTATAAAGCCAAATTTCATCACAACATTGCCACAAAAATATAAAATCCTTATTTTTAATATACTTCTGGTCTAAGAAAAGGTGAAATAGCCTTATATATTTCATTATATTTCAGGGGCTCTTGTGGCCCTCTGAAACCGATTAAACCTAGAACAAAAAGGCAATACAGGCTTGATAGGAAGGAAATGATCTACCCTCAGTGGCTTTTTAGATTTCAAACTTCTGAAAGCTATTCTGCCACATAATCCTACACAACCCCACTGGAGCCATTTGAGCAAAATTTAAATGGGGGAAGAATGGGGTAAGGGAAACAAACCTAATTATTAAATATTTACCATGTGTCTGGCACTTAAATATTATCATTTTAATACTCACAACTACTCTGTGAGATAGTTATTGCTATACTAATTTGTACACATAAAATGACAACGTCAGTGTAATTTAAAAACTTGTCCAAAGGTCATACTACAAAGTCTCAACAGGAGAAACTATTTAAGTGTTCAAATCTCAAAGTCTAGATTACATAAAACCTTTGTTATAGTCCTAATATTATACATGTTATAAGATAAATCAATGTTCTACTCCCTGAAAATTAAAGTCCCATAGTAAATTAAAAGGAAGAATAAAAGCTGTAAATTATAAACTCCAAGAAAAGGGACCAGAAAAAATGTCGGTATTATCTGTCACCTGGGTTACTACAAGAGCCCTCTAATAACTGTTTGTTTTTACTCTCACTTATCCAATCCAACCACTCACAACTACCAGAATTATCTTCCTAGAATAGATGTGATCATCTCATTACTTCAATGATTTTCTACTGCCTACAAAATGAAGTTTAAACTCTTATGGGGCATTTTACATTGTTTACTATGTAGCCATAACTTACCTTTCTAGCCTTCTTCTAAACCAAATCTCACCCAGCTCTATATTCCAGCCATCCTTAGCTGTTTGCTGTCCCTTCAGGGGCCATTCACTTTCATGCCTCTACACCTGCAGCTGCCTCTACTCACAATGACCCTTCTTCCTTTTCTACCCAATAAAATCCTACTTCTTGAGAGACAAACGCCCCCTCCCTTTGTTTTGACTGAATGCTTCCTTAATCCTTAGACATTAAATTGTTCCTGCCTCCACGCTTCCACAGCATTTCCATATTTGTGTATGGCTACTACAGCTTCTCATTCTGTCTTAATAGTTTCCATTTACTTAACTCACCCTGTAATGCCCTTCATGGCAAGGATGTAGCCAGTCTTTGTAATTTTGACAGCACTTTGTGATTTAATCTGAGAGGCATTTAATACCTTTGTTGAACCAAATGATTAGTCATGGCAGAAAACAGAAGTTTCCCTGCTTCACAGTGTGTGTCCCTCTGTCTTGCTTTCTCCCATCCCCTACTTTATAGTCAGAGTCTCTCTCTCTCTCTCTCTCTCTCTCCCACACACACACACGCACACACACACACTATTGCATACAGTTTGCATGGTACAGATTAATATTCTGAAGGTTAATTCTCTATTCTGAAGGTTAATTCTTTGACCTGATTTTGGTTCTTCAGCCTATCTCTCTGATACAAAATAAACACTTCTGACAGTTTAAATAGGGTGTGATGGCTCACACCTGTAATCTCAGCGGGAGGATCCCTTGAGGCCAGGAGTTCAGAGACCAGCCTGAGCAACATGGTAAGACCCTCCATCCCTACAAAAAATTAAAAAATTAGCCAGGTGTGGTGGCATGTGCCTATAGTCCCAGCTACTTGCGAGGCTGAGACAGGAGGATTGCTTGAGCCCAGGAGTTCAAAGTTGCAGTGAGCTATGATAATGCTACTACAGTCTAGCCCAGGCAACAGAGTAAGCCCCTGTCTCAAAACAAAAAAAAAGAAAAGAAAAGAAAGAAAGTAAAAGTGGATCCTTAGCTTATGCAACCTATTTTGGGAACCAGGAGGCTATAGTGAACAAGGTAAAACAAATAAGGGTACCAAAACTGAATAAACCAGCAGTACAATAGACTAGATAAAACCAGTTGGGCAAGGGCTACCTCTGTGGTCAGAAATTATGATAGGCCACATGAGGTCTCTCTCTGTGACAGAACTGTCTTGCCTGGGCAGAACTGGATATAAACTCTTGACTTCAAATCTTAAGTATGAGGGACCTCCCTGGTCCCTAAGCAATAAGAGCTAAATATATAGCATTCTAGTAAATTTGGGAAATGCAATAAAATTTAAATGCAATTAAAAACTAAAATCAAGATGACATCTCTTTGTTAAATAATCAATTTGGAGTAAAGACTGAAAATATAAGAAATTTCTAGCAAACACCAAGGTACTTATTTTGTCTACATAGTATAATGCTAGCATACAATAAGCATCAAATAAAAACACAAATGAACTCAGTGTAATGGCTGAGGTTATACAGAAAATATAATTAAAACAGGCAATGGCTAACTAAAGTCAGGGAAAGACATAAGACAGACTCATGTCCAAGATAACAGACCCTGGCTAGTGAGAAGAGGAAAAGAGTAGCTGACTCAAGAAATCCAAGGATAAGAATCACAAGAATAATGATGGACAGAGATGTGAAGAACACAGGATAAAGAGGTTTTAAAAAAAATTAAATAGGTGATTGACAGTTAGCCTCTTGATAACAATGTCAACACTTTCATTTCTGGCCATAAACTTAAAATAAACATCAATGATTCTGGTTATAAAAGGTAGAGGTGTAAAGAGAAAAAAAATTAAAATTAAAAAAAAGAAAGAAACATCAATGATCTTTCACAAAACAGTATCATTCCTGCCGTTCATTCTGGCTCCTTTTAAAATGTAAGAAAATTGGAATGATAATGTTAGAAGAGAACATTAAAATAAGCAACCAAGCTTTAAAAACATTTAAGCTTAGATGGCTAAAATATTAGATATGAGTAATCCCATAGAGAGAAAGAAATAAGGAATTAGGGAAAAGGAATATAAATATACTACCCTGTATGTACACAGTGTTTTGAAGTTTCCTCAATTCATATACACTGCCTCCTAATAACAATGTGACAAGAATATTAGTATCCTCAGTCCACAGATAAGGAAACTGTGGCTCAAAGACATTAGTGACATGCACAAGGTTATACAACTATTAAGTATCAGAACCAGGACTAAAATCCAGGGACATTAACTCCTCTGAAGATAGGGGACATTAGTCTATATAGATTTGTTGATTAAAATGGGATAGGGAAGGGGGGCTAGATGACCTCACCAAGGGTTTAACTGTAGAAGTTTTAATGGTACACCAAAAGTCATTATTCAGTCAAAACATTTAAGCATACGTAATTATTTATGATTTCCTGCTATAATTCTTGCATCTATCTGACAAATTACACAGGAGAGTTATTGCCCAACACTCCAATCAATACAGGTACACTCAATTCCTAACAAAAATGGTAACATTATTTTAAAGCCAACAGAAGTTCCCAAAAGGGCTACCTCAATGAATTACCTTGACTTATATGAAAATGTAGCACAGAAGACAATCTTTCTAATTCAATTCAAACTTGAACTAGTCATGTCATCTGGGTTATTTTATAAATCAGTTAGATTCAAGCTATAGAATGTGTTACTAATGCACTAGAACCGTATTATTTTATGTAAATACTGAAAAGGAAAAGTGAAGATGCCTTCCCTGTCATACCAAAGAATTCAGTGAAATTAAAACTCACATCCAAGTTCTCTAAACAATCCATTTAACAACTGCACTATGAATTATTTTTTTAAACCCCTATTTTGCTATAACTTATGTTAGGTGCTATTTCCCTAAAATAAATTTTCTGCCTACTCTCACTTAATCTGATAAGGGAGACCAATTAGTAAACATATATTTAAACAAATATTAAAACAATAGGAATGAAACAAGAAAATAAATTTGAGCAGGAGTAGGATTTTAATTGCTGACTTTAGATTCTCCTCCTATCAGTCTTTCATACCAACTTTCTAAAGCACAGATCTGACCACTCTTTGTTAAAAACCCTGATTATGTCCCATCTCCCCTAGCAATGAATTTTCTTTCTTTCTTTCTTTCTTTTTGTTAGCCCTGCTACACTTGAAGGAGGTAATCCACTCCTACTAATTCTTCTGTTTCCTTCACCTCCACCACCACCACCGCCCACACACATATACACAACACTGCAGCAGTGGCTTTTAAGGGCATTAGGACAAGTTTATGCATTCCCTTTCTTCATGTCTCTTGCTCATGCTCTCTCCTGAAAGGGTCTTTCTCTATTCTCTACATTTAAATAGTAGCAATCCTTTAAGCACCACCTCTTTTCCCAGAAACTCTAGTCAAATATCAATCTTTTTCCTGACCATAATTGTTACCTCTTGCCATTACCGTACGCTTTGGTATTTATTTTTTACACTTACATATTTATTCCTTCCTTGAGTCTGGAAAGGTGTTGAGGCAACTTACAATAAAAACAAATACTATAACCGACCCATTAACACAGAATGAAAAATAGAATGTCATTAAGGAGATTTGTGCAAAAAAATTATTTCTCACGTTTTTAGCATCAAAACGAAAGTAAACTCAATGAAATATGAAGGGCACTTGATTCTATTCAGCTTGGCACTTTTCTGTGTTTTATCTTATGCTCTCCATTTGTTTCATATCTAATGATATTTGCTGAACTTTTATCCATTATTCATGGTGTTTGTTTTTATTAAATTTTTTTGTGCTATACCTGTGTATTCTGAGAATTTTTAGAGCCAAGATTAAAAACTCTGAAATGGCTAGGAATTATGACTTCTTGACGTACAATCAGGCATTTATCATTTTAGTGAGAAAAACATTTAATAATGATGACAGCAGTAAGACAGTAGTTTATGCAAAACTACTAACATGGTTATCTCTGAGAAATAATTTATCATTTTATTTTACTTTACTGATTTTTTTAAAAATAAAAAACATGTATACTACTTACATAATCTGAAAAAGTAAAGATTTTTTTAAAACTATACCAGTTAAAGTCTCAACATTAAGTTGCACCCCGCTCCTCCAAGTCATAAGAAGCCCAGCCCAATTTAAATCAGCTACTCAGGCTAGTTTGAGGATGAGGAAGGGAGCAACAATTAGAATCTGTCTTTAGCAAAGAAATAGTAGTATCTTTCACTGAGAATGAGATACTCGTTCCTTAGAAACAGACTACAGTTAGTGAAGGAAAACCGAAAAGAAAATTCTAGGATGCTGTTACCTTAAGACAATATCACATTTATATAATTCCATCACCTTTAGGTTTTCAGGAAGATAATGGTCTGTGATCTAATATATTAACACTTACTATCCGGAAGAGGCTATAACCCAGGTATAATAAAAACTAAAATAACATACATAGGATGATAATTGTTCTATAATCAATAAATGCTATTAAATTAGAGAGAGATTGGCAGTTCACTGTGTTGATAGAGATGCATACATGTTTGAAAAAAATCTAGTGACTCATCCTGGCTAGTACAAATGGTTCACATATAAAGACCTACAAAGAGACTATGTGGAACCAGACTGTGAAAGGTCTTAGCTCAGGCTAAAGAAATTCTATATCATAGCCAAGGAGAAGCACGACAGTTTTTGAGCAGGAATGAAACATATCCAGTGTCATATTAAGAAAATTCATCTGGAAGTGATGAATTCTATGATTAGAGGAAGAAACAAATAAACACAGAAATATTAATTAACAATAGCAACCAAAGGATCTGAACAGACATTTCTCCAAAAAAGATACACAAATGATCAATAAGTACATGAAAAGATGCTCAACATCATTAGCCATCAGAGAAATCCAAGTCAAAACCACAATGAGATACCATTTCACACCTACTAGGATAGCTATAATCAAAAAGACAAATAACAAGCATTGGCAAGGATGTGTAGAAATTGAAATCCTCATATATTGCTGCTGGGAATGCAAAACGATACAGCTACTTTGAAAAATAATTTGGAATTCCTCAAAATGTTAACTATGGATTCCATACGACCTAGTAATTCCACTCCTGGGTATATATTCAAGAAAACTGAACACATACAACCTCACAAAAACATGTATACAAATGTTTATAGCATTACTCTCAATAGCCAAAAAGTGGAAACAATCCAAACATCCATCAACTGATGAATGGATAATAAAATGTGGTATATTCATATAATGAAATACTATTTGGCAGTAAAAAGGAATGAAGTGTGATACGTGCTACATGGACAAAACTTGAAAACATAACACTAAATGGAAGAAGACAGAAAGAGCCACACGTTGTATGATTCCATTTATATGAGAGACCCAGAATAGGCAAATCCATAGCCAGAAAGTAGATAAGTAGTTGCCTAAGCTTGTGAGTGAATAGGGGAAATAGGGAGTGACTGCTAATGAGTACAGAGTTTATTTCTGGAGTGATGAATATGTTCTAAAATTAATTGTGGTGATGGTTGCACAACTCTGTGAACATACTATTGCGACTCAGGAACTGATATCCCAAAATATGATGCCTTTTTTTTAGACAGAGTCTCACTTTGTTGCCTGGGCTAGAGTGAGTGCCGTGGCGTCAGCCTAGCTCACAGCAACCTCAAACTCCTGGGCTCAAGCGATCCTACTGCCTCAGCCTCCCAAGTAGCTGGGACTACAGGCATGCGCCACCATGCCCAGCTAATTTTTTTTTTTATATATATATTTTTAGTTGGCCAGATAATTTCTTTCTATTTTTAGTAGAGACAGGGTCTCGCTCAGGCTGGTCTCGAACTCCTGACCTCGAGCGATCCACCCGCCTCGGCCTCCCAGAGGGCTAGGATTACAGGCGTGAGCCACCGCGCCCGGCCCAAAATATGATGCTTTGACATGAGAACTGAAGCAGCAGCCTCTCAAGGTCTCTGTGAACTGCACCTCATCTTCTCTTAAGGCACAGGATGAAACTGTTTTCTGAAGTTCTTTTATCTGCCTAAAGTCCAGACCCACCAAAGAAGAAAACAATTACCTTTGGTCACTTCCCTGAGTTTTTATTAACTGAACTCATATCATAGGAAGACAGACTGAAGTTTGTCAACACACCTGGACAGACTTTTGTCATAAACCATTGTTATAAACCAAAAGACTTTGTCCCAGACCATTGTATGTTCTTCAAGCCCACTGAATTCCCCTAAAAATCATTTACTACCCACTAAAATCATCCACACTTCCACATCCCCCTTTCCCCTAAGAAAAGGGGTACATAAGCATCTTACCCCATTGTGTGATAAGGTAATCACTCTGTGACCACCCCCTCATGCACGCTAATAATTTTGTATGCCTTTTCTCCTATTAATCTGCCTTCTGTTCGTTGATTTTCAGCGAACCTTCAGAAGGTAAAGGGGAAGTTTTCCCTTGGCCCCTACAGTACTACCAAACATTGACTTCTAAATCGGTAAACTGTATGGAATATGAACTGTATCTCACCATTAATACAATTAAAAAAAAAAAAATAGCAATTGCCCAAGCGCCCATATTTAAGGGGGAAAGAAACCTTACAAAATATCCAAGAATATCCTGAAATAAAAATGAAATTTTTATGTATCTAAACATTTTGTTCATTCATTCATTTAACAAGTATTAATTTAGCACCTGATATATAACAGCCACTAAAGATTTTGTTCTCTTACGATTAATTTTTAATCTTAAGGGGGAAAAAAAGTAAAGTAGTACATCTTTTTAAGACTTACCAGTGATCTGAAGTTGTGATTTCATGGTCAGGCTACCCATTGAACCAAGTTGTGATCCACTGTTAGACATGCCACCAAGTCAGCAAACCTGAACATGGCAAAGGAGACACTGTAAACACCAAAAATCCCCATTTTAAAAATATGTAAATAGTGTTAACCTGGCCATTTTCTTCTACTGAAGGCCCCATAACAACCAGTGGCCTTCACATTGCTAAATATAATTTTCAATTCTTGTCTTCATCCTACTTAACCTGTCAGCAAAATCTGACATAGTTGATATTTCCCTCCTCTGTGATTTACTTTCTTTCCTTGAGTTCCCAAGACATATTATCCAGGTTTATGTCCTACCTCACTGTTCCTTCTCTGTCTCCTTTGAAGATTCCTTTTCTTCTCTCTACTCTCTTAATGTTGGCATATCCTAGGACTCAGTTCTTGGTTCCCTTTTCTTTTCCATCTATACTCATTTCCTTGAGGATATTATCTGTTCTTATAACTTTAAACAGGATTTATATAAACAACACATCTCAACCAACTTTGTATCTCTAGCCCAGACGTTGCTCCTAAAACTTAAAACAACTTTACTTGGGTATCTAAAAGACATCCAATCCATGATGTCTGCAATGAATGAAAAAAATAATAAAATAAAAATAAAAGACATCCCATAACTTAATATATCCAAAACTGAACTCCTGATCTTTCCTGCAAACCTATTACTCTGTAAGCATTCTCATCTCAGTGGATGGCAACTCCATCCGTCCAGATGCTTAAGCTAAAAACCTTGGAGTCATCCTTGACTCCTTTCTTTCACATTTCCCTTCCAATCTGTCAACAAATTCTATTATCTCTATTTGCAAAATATACCCAGAATCCAACCATTTCTCACCACCCCACCGCCAATCTGTTCAGTGCTGCCTCTGACAGCCATCTCCTTCCTAGATAATATGTCTCTCTCCTAGATTACAGCAATAACCTAACAGATCTCCTGTTTTTTTTATTTTTTTTAGAGACAGCATCTCTTTCTGTCACCCAGGATGGAGGGATGCAGGGGTGGGAGTACGATGGTACGATAAAGGTCTCCCTGTTTCTAACCTTGTGGAGACTCAGTACCTATTTTTAATACAGCCAGGACAACTCTTATAATTTTCCAAACCCTGCAAAAGCTTCTTTCCTTTTTTTTTTTCTCTTTTGAGATAGAGTCTTACTCTGTCACCCCAGCTAGAGTACAGTGGTGTCAGCATAACTCACTACAACCTCAAACTCCTAGGCTCAAATGATTCTCCTGCCTCAGCCTCCCAAGAAGCTGGGACTACAAGTGTGCACCACTACAACCAGCTAATTTTTTCAATTTTTTGCAGAGACAGGATCTCGATCTTGCTGAGGATGGTCTCGAACACCTGGCCTCAAGCAACCCTCCCACCTCAGC
Organism: Eulemur rufifrons; assembly: GCF_041146395.1. NCBI lineage: Eukaryota > Metazoa > Chordata > Mammalia > Primates > Lemuridae > Eulemur > Eulemur rufifrons. Next base: position 23,603,140 of record NC_091002.1, read on the forward strand.
CTCCCACTATGTAATAAGTGGTGTACAAATAATACAATAAGGCAAACAAAATATCTAGAAACTGTAAACATTGTCTTGAGTTTTTATAAAAATTTAGGCCTCTATTAAAAAAGAGTTTAATATAAAACAATTGTGATGTCTTCCCAAGTCTGCCAAAATGAAATGGAGCATTCCTAACATGAACGCTATAAAATCTAACATATTTCATTCTTTGATTTATACATAAAAATGTTAAAAGGTAAAATTTGGCCTCAACTACAGTGACTAAGCTCATTCTTTTGACATGGTAAATATATGTTTTTCCTTCACCCTCTTTGTTTATTTAAATTGCACCATTTCAGATATTTTATAACCTACAATCTACTAAAAGAGCCATTTTATTTTAAATATGGAAGGTAAATAAAGTCATTAGTAGTCACCCAGAGTATAAAAGAAATGAAATGTAACATAAAAGCCTTAACACTGCATTGCACAAGATATTCTGATTCAAACAGCCTGTTATAGAAAGAGCCCTCAAAGACATCATTACCACATTCTGTAGTTATTACTCCCTCCTCAATACCCAAAAGCCTATTTGCCACAGACCTACTATATTAAGACAAGTAAATTAAGAGGAAGTGAGAAAAGTCCAACATTTGGGTGATTTTCTGCATGATAAAAAATACTATTCTAGTTGCTAATGTATATCAACAGTTTATTGCTAGAAAATGCCCTTTTTAAGAACAATGTAGATTTATTCTAAAGGTTAACATTAATTACAAAGTTGTCAAAAGATTAAAATCTCTACAACTTTGTAACTCAAATTAACTTCATACAGAAAGGATTAATGGAAGTACAGATTGCAGATATTAGGAACAATGATTCTCTTCAGATAATTTCAGAGAATCACTATGGTAGAATTGTGAGGTGCTTGCCAAAAACATGCTAATAGTTTCAATAATTTACGTACTTGAACACATTAGTTTTACATAATTAAAATGCAAGTATTTTACATTCTTAAAAAGAATAAAAGTCACCATTTGTACAATAGCAAAATTAGAAACAGGCTAAATATTAATTGGCAACCAGTTAAATAAATCACATACCCATACTACAGAACTGACTGCTATGCAGCCACTATTATAAAATAGCTTATTGGAGGAGGAGAATAAATAAATAAGTAAATAAAATAGCTTATTAATGACTGAAATGGAAAGAATCCAAAAAAAAATTTTTTAAGTTGTAGGAAATGTACAGTATGATGTTATTTTTGCAAACAAAAACAAACTATATATTCCTATAGGTACATATACTTACAGATAAATGCAAAAAAAGTATACATTCCAAACTGGTAACAGCAGTTAGTTACCTTTGTGGAAGAGGGGCTCTGTACACTTAAGAAAGTGGTCACAGGCAACTTTAGTTTTGTATGTATTGTTTCAATTTTTTAAAATAAAATATGTACCATTAATGACTTGTGCAATTTAAAATGGACAAAAACAGTAGGAAAATAGAGACTCTATACTTCAAGTCCCATCCTCTCCACTTCGCTCCAAACTCTTAGGTCTAATATTTACAGCTGCATACATGGTTAAGTGACTAAATCTAAATCTAAACTCCCCATATCGCAGCACACCTACTCCAGCCTTAACAGCATCACCATCCATCCATCCAGTTGCTTAAGTCAAAAATACAGGAATTATCATTTATTCTCCTTTCTCTCACCAAGTTCTAATAATTCCACCTGCAAAATACTCCCTACTATATGCCCTAAAATAATACCTACTTTTCTCCATCTCTCTTTTTTTTTTTTTTTTTTTGAGACAGGGTCTCGTGCTGTTGCCTGAGCTAGAGTGCAGTGGCACTAACATAGGTCTGCAGCCTCGAACTCCTGGGCTCAAGAGATCCTCCAGCCTCAGTCTCCACAGTGTTTTACTGAAGTCTAGTTTACATTAAGGTTCACTCTTTATCTTGTACAATTCTATGGGTGTTGACAGAGGCACAATGCCATGTATGTACCATTACAGTATCATACAGAGTAGTCTCACCACCATAAAAATCCCTTATGCTTTGCCTATTCATCACTCTCTCCTCTCTCTGAACCACTGATCTTTTTTTTTTACTGTCTTTATAGTTTTGCCTCATCCATAATGTCAAACAGTTTGGCTCATATAATATGGAGTTCTTTCAGGCTGGTTTCTTTCACTCAGCAATAAGATTTAATATTTCTCCATGTCCTTTCATGGTTTGACATTTTTTACTTCTTTTGCTGAATAATATACCATTGTACAGTTGTACCACAGTTGATCCATTCACCTATTGAAGAACACCTCAGTTACTTCCACTTTGGGGCAACTATGAATAAAGCTGCTATAAAATATTTATTTGCAGGTCACTGTGTAGACATAAGTTTTCAACTCGATTGGGTAAACAGAAACACAACTGCTGAATGATAATGGTATTATGTTTTGGCTTTGTAAAATACTGCCAAACGGTCTTCCAAAGTGGCGGTATTACCTTTCATTTCCGTCAGGATTGAAGAAGAATTCCTGTTGCTCTGTATCCTCAGCAGCATTTAGTACTGTCCCTTTGTTTGGGGGCAATTTAGCCATTCTAATAGGTACACAGTGATATTTCATTAGTTTTACTTTGCAATTCCCTTATGATATGATGCTATATGATGTTGAGTATCTTTTTATATGCTTATTTGCTATCTACATACTTATTTGCCATCTCTATATAGATGGCAAATAAGCACATAAAAAATAGCAAATAAGCTTATATATATATAGAGAGAGAGAGTTTGGTGATATTTCTGTTAAGATCTTTTGCCCACTTTTTAAATGGGTTGTTTTATTATTGTTGTGTTTTAAGTGTTCCTTGTATATTTTAGATACAAGCCCTTTATCAGCTATGTTTTTCTCACAGCCTACGGCTTCTCTTTTTATTCACTTAACAGTGCCTTTCATAGACTAGAAGATTTAATTTTAATAAAATCCAACTTACCAATTTTTTCTTTCTAGGTTGTGTTTTTGGTACTATATTTAAAAACTCATCACCATCTCTTCAACAAATGATGCTGTGAAAACTAGATTCCACATGTAAAAGAATGAAGTTGTACCTCTACCTCACACCATTACAAAAACTATAATAAAAACGGATCAAAGAAGGAGCAAAATAGACGTTATTCACAAAGAATTGTGGTTGTGTGTTTTGACCTGTCTGGCAGCTCACTGAAGGATTGGTTCAAGGACTTGCTTCTGTTTCCTCTGCCTCAGAGCTTACTCAGGGATGAGGCACCTTTTCAAGCAGTGTTCATTAAAAGCATTTAAAGGCTTATGTATTAAACGCTGCAACCTGGGGCAAGGGATAACAGCTACAGCATACAAAAAGAGTGAAAAGATTGGGAAGGAAGAAGCTGGGGAAGGAGACACTGGGGGAATGGGGGGGCGGGGGGTGGCCTATGGGTGTGTAAATGAAAGGAGAGAGAGACAGAGAGTTTCACTCTGCTGCCCAGACTGGAGTGTAGTCATGTGATCATAGCTCACCACAACCTCCAACTCCCAAGGCTCAAGTGATCCTTCTGGCTCAGCCTGCCTAGTAGCTAGAACCACAGGTGCATGCCACCATGCCCAGCTAATATTTTTATTTTTTGTAGAGATAGGGTCTTGCTGTGTTGTTTAGGCTGGTCTCAGACTTCTAACCTTAAACAATCCTCTCACTTCAGCCTCCCAAAGTACTGGGATTACAGGCATAAGCCACCAGGTCCATACAGAATAAGGACTTTGAAAAGCTCCCAGATAATGTGGAAAAGCTAGAAGGCCCTAGAAGGCCATGCACATGCCCAGGGCTATATGCATGCTCAGAAAAGACTTGAAAAAAAAACCTAAGCTCTTAACTCTGACTGAACTTCTGGCTCTATGCATGTAGAAAGTGCTCAGCCATAGTTTTAAACTGCCTGGCTAAGCACTGGAGTGCCCCAACAAACAGCCAAATCTGCAAACACTCGGAGGGTTTTTTGGGGGGAAGAGGAGATTCCAGGACTTGAAGACAACCTTCCGAATCACTAACTGACTAAGCTAACAGAACACAGACATCAATGGTCACACATGACAAAAAATATAGACTTCACAAAATTATTTCAGAAAAGTCACTAAACAAGCAAACAACAACAACCGTAACAAAGAGAAACAACCAACCATGAGGTGAAGGAAGAATCTGATTTTAAGGGCTGCCACATTATATAACACTCAAAATGTCCAGTTCTCATACTAATGAAGTGAAATGAACAGCACATTAAAAGGATCATATGCCACAACCAAGTGTCATTCATCCTGGAATGCAAGGATAATTTGACAAATGAAAATCATTCAATGTGATATAATGCATTAACAAAATGAAGGATAAAAATCACATGATCACCTCAATAGACATAGAAAAAGCACCTGAAAAAATCTGATACCCTTTCATGATAAAATTTTCAACAAACTAGGACTAGAAGGAAATTATCTCAATATAATAAAGGCCATGGCCGGGCGCGGTGGCTCACGCCTATAATCCTAGCACTCTGGGAGGCCGAGGCAGGTGGATCGCTCGAGGTCAGCAGTTCAGGACCAGCCTGAGCAAGAGCGAGACCCCGTCTCTACTAAAAATAGACAGAAATTATCGGGCCAACTAAAATATATATAGAAAAAATTAGCCAGGCATGGTGGCGCATGCCTGTAGTCCCAGCTACTCGGGAGGCTGAGACAGAAGGATCGCTTGAGCCCAGGAGTTTGAGGTTGCTGTGAGCTAGGCTGACGCCATGGCACTCACTCTAGCCTGGGCAACAGAGTGAGACTCTGTCTCAAAAAAAACACAAACAAACAAACAAAAAAAAAAGAATATGGAGGGCCAGGCATAGTGGCTCACACCTGTGATCCCAGTATTTTGGTAGACTGAGGCAGTAGGATCACTTGAAGCCAGGAGTTTGAGAGCAGCCTGGACAACACAGCAAGACCGCGTCTCTAAAAAAAAAAAAAAAATAGATAAAAGAAAAAGAATGATTCTCAAAGGAAGCTCTGAAACTCAAGATGCAATAGTAACTAAGAAAATGGTAAGCATTAAGTTAGCTCAAAAAACACATAACAACATCTAGAGATAAAAATATATAAAAATCCAAACTACTGGAAAACAACATTAAAGTCAGGAATGGGGGTGACCAGAGTTAATTACTCCAAGATTCTTGTACTGCTCAGGACAAGGCAAAGATACTGATTAACTCTGTCAAGTTAATGTGCAAGTTAAAATTTCAAAGGTAAGCACTAAAAAAAATAAAATAACAAGTATACAAATTCCAAACAAGTATGAAAAAAAGTTCAAAGAAAAAAATTATCCAAAGAAATGCAAAAACTAGACAAAAACAAAAAAAAGAACTGAAATATGTGAGATAAGGACTACAACAAAAAGATGACAGATTAAACACAACCATCTGAATTCTCTTTCAAATTCCCTCTAAACTCTAGTGAAGAGATTTAAAAAATTTTAAAAGTAATAATAGTAAAGATCAGAAAAAACAGAAGTAAAGAAAACAAGCAACAATATTTCAGGAAGCTAGAAAAGCAGATGGACCAATGCTGACAGCATACCCAAGAAAATTAACTCCTATGTTGCTAATGGGGAAAAGCAAAGAGCCAAGAGTTTACACTGCAGCATCCTCACTCAAGAGGAAGTAGGGAGTAAAGGTGGAACACATAAGCAGAATTGATTGAAAGTTGTTTAATAAGCATTTTGATCCCTAAATCCTCTATTTCACACTAGAAGGCTCAGGTTTTTTCTTTCTAGAAAAGGTAAAACACAGCATCTCCAGAATGGGGGATAGTAGGCACAGCTGAAGGCTGGAGAACAATATCAAAAATAGGAAAATTAGCTGGGTGTGGTGGTGCACACCTGTAGTTCCAGCTACCCAGGAGGCTGAGGAGGGAAGATAGTTTAAGCCCAGGAGATCAAGGCTGCAGTGAGCTATGATCATATCACTATACTTCATTCAGCCTGGGCAACCAAGCAAGATTCTGTCTCTAAAAAAAAAGAAAGAAAGAAAATAAAGAGAAAGAATTGACTACAAAAATTAATGGAATACCAATTAAAGAACAGTAAGTCCCAGCTCTGCCATTAGCTATAAATATTAGAAACAAAACATTTAATTCACAGGCAATGTGAATGACTTCCTAAAAACTGAGAGACTCTACATAATACAATTAATAATAACCTAGAAAACCGAGCAGTATCATGGACAAAGTGAGAAGCACTAAAACTTTTAAGTGAAAAAAGTAAAAATTTTTATCTCAAAAGCCAACTCTTTTTGGGTTACTATTCAAATTGTGAACATAAAACATATTCATAACAGGGCAAGAAAAACAGGTTTGACACCACTGGAATTCAGGTGGAGACAAAAGAGAAAGAACAAATAGGACAAGCAGTAGTTCATGCACTCTGGGAGGCCAAGGCAGGATTGCTTGAGCTCAGGAGTTTGAGACCAGCTTGAGCAAGAGTGAGACCCCGTCTCTACCAAAAAGAAAAACAAACAAACAAACAAACAAAAAACCCCAGCACATCTGTAGTCCTAGCTACTGGGGAGGTTGAGACAGAAGGATCACTTAGAGCCCAGGAGATGGAGTTGGAGGTCGCAGTGAGTGACCCAGGGCAAGAGTGAGACTCTGTCTCAATGAAATAAAACAAGGAAACTAAGCACCCCTCCTCACAACCCCTCACCTCTTTTTAAAAATTTTAAAAAAAGGCTGGACGTGGTGGCTCACACCTATAATCCTAGCACTCTGGGAGGCCGAGGCAGGAGGATCACTTGAGGTCAGGAGTGTGAGGCCTTGTCTCTACTAAAAACAGAAAAAATTAGCTGGACAACTAAAAAATCATAGAAACAAAAAGAGTAGTTGGGCATGGTGGCGAGGGCCAGTAGCCCCAGCTATTTGGGAAGCTGAGGCAGGAGGATCACTTGATCCCAGGAGTTTGAGGTTACTGTGAGCTAGGCTGACACCACGGCACTTTTAGCCTAGGCAACAGAGCAAGACTCTGTCTCAAAAATACAAAAAAAAAACATATAAAAAGATTTGAACTCTTGGCCAGTTAGAAGTTTAGAAGCTGTGGTAGCCAGCCTCCAAGGCGGCCCCAATAATCCTCACCTCTTGTTATTCAAACACTTAGGTAATACCCTCCCCCACAGTGAAATGAGGCTGGCCTGTACAACCAACAGAATATGGTAGAAGGAACAGTATACTAATTCCAAATCTAGGCCATAAAATTCATTGGAGTTTTTCCCTTGATCTCTGGGAATGCTTGCTCTGGGGAAAGCTAGCCACCACATAATGAAGACACTCAAGCAGTCCTATGGAGAGGTCCAAGGGAAGAGGAACTGAAGCCTCCCATCAGGAGCCAGCACCAATTTGCCAGTCATGAGTGAGCCAACTTGGAAGCAGATCCTTTTTTTTTTTTGAGACAGAGTCTCACTCTGTTGCCCGGGCTAGAGTGAGTGCCGTGGCGTCAGTCTAGCTCACAGCAACCTCAAACTCCTGGGCTTAAGCGATCCTACTGCCTCAGCCTCCCGAGTAGCTGGGACTACAGGCATGCGCCACCATGCCCGGCTAATTTTTTTGTATATATATATTTTAGTTGTCCATATAATTTCTTTCTATTTTTAGTAGAGACGGGGTCTCACTCTTGCTCAGGCTGGTCTCGAACTCCTGACCTTGAGCGATCCACCCGCCTCGGCCTCCCAGAGTGCTAGGATTACAGGCGTAAGCCACCGCGCCCGGCCAGAAGCAGATCCTTCAGTCCCAGTCAAGACTACAGATGAAAGCAGCCCTGCCTGATATCTGACTGCGATTACAAGAGAGACCCTCAGGCCAAATTGCTTTGTCCAAGCTGCTTCCAAATTCCTAAGCCAAAGAAACTGTGGGAGATAATAAATGATTGTTATTATAAGCCACTAAAGTTTTGGAATAATTTATTGTACAGCAATAGAAAACTATATAATATACTTGCCAAAAAAAATGTTTAACTTGAATCTAATAATAAGGAAATAATTATATTCAAAATGTGTGACATTTTGCAAGTCAACTAGCCTAGATGCTTCAAAAAAGTTAACATTATAAAAAACAAAACAGGTAAGAACTATTATAAACTAATGTGTGAACCTTGACTGGTTCCTAGATCTGGGGACAAAACCATAGGTTTTTAAAGATAACTGGGAAAATCTCAATTTGAATATTAGTTGATATTATGAAATTATGGTTGGTTTTAAGTAGTAATACATACCATGGTTATATAGGAAAATATCCTTTTTCTTAGAAGAAGCAATGCAAAAATGTTTAGGGGTAAAATATGATAGCTATGACTTACTTTCTAACAGTTGAGCAAAAATTTTTTTTCTTTTTTTTGCTTGAGCAAAATTTTAAGCACATCTCTCTACCTAGAAAGAAAAAGTGAATGTAGCACAATGTTATTAACTGGTAAATCCAAAGTGTTTATAGGTATTCACTATATTTCCAATTTTTCTTTCAATTTTTGTATAGATTTTTTCCTTTTTAAATAAAAGCCTGGTTAAGAAAAATATAGAGTACTCTGCCACAGTGAGGTATCGTGAAACTCCTACTAGAATGCTTAACAGAAGAAAATACTGCCAATACCAAGGGCTGGCTAGGATGCAGATTATCCTCATATATTGCTGGCTGGAATGCAAAATGATAATAGCCACTCTGGAAAACATTTTGCCTATTTCCTATAAAGTTCAACACACTTACCGTAAGGCCCAGCAATCTCATTCCTGGGTATTTTCCTTAGAGCAGAGGTTCTCAATCAGAGGCTAATTTGTCCCCTGGGACATTTGGCCATATCCAGAGACGTATCTGTTACAACTAGGGGCTGGAGGAATGCTACTGGTATCTAACAGGTAGAAGCCAGGGATGCTGTCAAACATCCTAAAATGCACAGGACAACCCCCCACAACAAAAAATTACTCAGTCCAAAATGTTAACAGCGTCAAGACTGAGACAACTTACGTAGGGAAATAAAAATACATATCCACATAAAATGTGGAATCCACAGTAACGATTATAGCAGTTCTATTCATAATCACCAAAAAAGTGAAATAACCCAATGTCTCTTAACAGGTAAATAGAGTGTGGTACATCCATACATTGGCATACATACCACTCAGCAATAAAAAGAAACTACTGACACACGCAACAACTTGGATGACTCCCAAAGGTATCCATCATTCTGAGTAAAAAACCAATCTCAAAAGGTTACATATGTATTATTCAATTCATGTCTCAGAAGGACAATATCCACAGGGATGTAGAACAAATCAGCGGCTGCCAGGGGTTAAGAGGGGAGGGTGGGTATGACTACAAAAAGGCAGCAAAAGCAAGGCTTTGTGTGATAGAACTGTACTATATCCTGATTGTGGTGGTGTTTACAAGAATCTGTGTGTTAAAATTTATACAACTGTACATCCAAAAAAGGGTCAATTTTCCTGTACGATGATTTTTTAAATTCACATTTAAAATATTTAAAAAGGCCCCATACTCCAGGAACTGGGTTGAATAGTAACCCCCACAAAACTCATGTTTACCCAGAACCTCAGAATGTGACCTTAATTGTCCTTATAGGGTATTTCATATATAATCAGGTTAAGATGAAGTTCTTACTTAGGGTGGGCCCTAATCCAAGGACTAGTGACCCTATAAGAAGAAAATTTGGACACAGAGACATAAACAGAGTAAAGATGATGTGATGACACACAGGGAGAAGGCATGTGAAGGCAGAGATTGAAGAGATGCATACACAAGCCAAGTAACCTCAAAGATTGCTAGCAACCACCAGAAGCTAAGAGACAGGCATGGAGCAGATTCTCTTGGAAAAGTTCCAACCCTGCCAACAAGATATTTCAAACTTCTGGACTCCTAAGCCAAGAGAAAATAAATTCATGTTGTTTTAAACCACCTGATTTGTGGTAATTCGTTATAGCAGTCCTAGAAAACTAATATATCCTATAATTTTATTTAGACGACATTCTGGAAAAGGCAAAACTATTGGGATAGAAAATACGTCAGTGCTTCCTAGGGGGCGAGGGCATGGCAAAAGAATGACTACAAAGGAGCACAAGTAAAAGTTGCATATGTTTGTCAAGATTGAAAGAACTATGTACATGCAAAAACTCACACTGGAGAGAAACTAAATATAAAATGTGGGAATGATTTCAGCAAGTGCACATACATTAAGGGACATCTGAAAATAGACACTAGAGAGAAAAACCTATGAGTGACAGGAATTTGGGAGAGCCTCAGGCACAGTTATGTACATATTTAGTATAATAAAATACTGCAAGAGAAAATAAAGTGCATTAAAAGAATTCAGCCAGTCCTAATAGTGCGTGCCTGCAATCTCAGTTACTTGGGAGGCTGAGGTAGGATGATCACTTGAGCCCAGGAGTTGAGACCAGCCTAGGCAACATAGTGAGACTCCATCTTATTTAAATAAATAAATAAAATTTTAAAATTTTAAAAATGTAAAGAACTGTATACTTAAAAAGGGTAAATTTTCCTAAGTGTAAAGTACATCTCAATAAACCTGACTCTAAAAAAGAAAGAGTATTTCCAATGTAAGTGACAAAAAAAAAAAAAGCTGCTAATCTAGTTTCTACAATAAAAAGAGAAAAAAATAACATTCTATGTATCTTGGGGAGAACTAAGACTCATTCTTCCTCTCCAGCTCCTCCCTTCCACCTCCTTATCTCACTGCCAGATTTACCTATATTTTCTAATGTCCCTTCCATTTTATAATCTATTTTTCTTTCACCTCCCCTATCTCCTCCTCCTTGACACTCAATTTGTAAACTCAATTTCAACTATGCCTCCATCTCACAGCTTTAAAATTAATAAAATACAGAGATGGATGCCTGTTTATGAATTTCCTATGGGGGGGGGCTTTTTACATATGATTTTTCAAAAAGCCTTCACAACCAAGTACAGTGGTATGTAGTCTATAGCTTCACTTAGTACTATAAACCATTGTGACTAGAAACAATGAAGAATATCAGTCCGAATCTAAATCTAATATAATATTAAAATAATCGATTACTAATTAGTCTATCAGTTACAAAGAAACTTAATATAGGATCAATTATTAACACTTACTTTATCATTTATATTGAGTAATGTTTTGTATCACACTAGAAAAATGTGGCAAAATGCTTAATGTAAAAGAAGATGCTAAAACATTGTCACAGGTGAAAACTAACCTTCACATCTTCCTGAAAGGCAATGGAAAGAAAAATGTGGGAAAAGATAGACACACTTCACAAGATTATTTCAGTAATATCTTGTCCCACAAGCAACATTTATAACCTCATTTTAAAATATGTATTCTATTTATAGACAAACTATTAGGCAGGTTATTATGAAATTTGCTTAATTTATTTTCAGAAATAATATATCCAACATAATCAGTTATTTTTATAGCCACATCTATCTTGACTTAGAAAACCTTTAAATAATGTAACATAGGCCTATATTTTCTTTTTGTTTGTTTGTTTTTTTAAATTCAGACAGGGTCTCACTGTATTGCTCAGGCTGGTTTCAAACTCCTGGGCTCAAATGACCCTCCTACCTGAGCCTCCCAAGTAGCTGGGATTATAGACACGTGCCACTGCACCCAACATAGGCCTATGTTTTTTTAAAAGAAGTCACCAAAATGACATTTCAGAAAACACACAAAACCAATAACAAGAAAAACTACTTGTGGCAGAGAGTACAGAGTTCAAAGAGCTACACAGTGGTATTCAGAGAATTAAAATTTAATGAAGTCAAACTCTCAAACAACCTTACTAAAATAAAATACAGAAGCACACATGGAAACTAGAAATACATACTGAGTAGTCTCCTTTGAATAGGCCACTCCGCCACGTTCCCAAACCACAAGTGAAAAACTAGATCCTATTTCCTGGAGGCACAGCAGCAGAGTCTAGCTAGAAGGAACAATTCTCCAATAATAATACCAAAGAAGCTGACCTTGACGTATGGGCTGCTAAAGGTATTGGTACGGAGGATAAGTTCTTCAGGCTGGGATAGAGGACAAATATCCATTTTCATAATTTAATTTCTCAGCAAAAGAAGTGGGAATGAACTCAAATCTACTCATGATGGGAAAAGATTGCTTTCCTATTTACTGGAGAAAGGTACCTTAACAGGTAGGTAGGATGTGAACCATCCTCTCTCCCCGACAACAGGACACTTTGGCTCTGAATATCACACATTGATCCAAAACATTGAAAGCTCCTTTCCCATTGTCCAATCAAATACATCATCATGGATTAAAGCATATGCACAAAAAGACAATTATCTTAAAGAAAAAAACAGGAAGCTACACATTTAAGGTTCAACAGTATGAAAACAGAGTTCAAGGAAACTGGTACCAGAATCTAACTTTTACCATTCACTTGCTGGTTTGAACTCTGTACCCAGTACTCCAGAAGGCAATATCTTCCCCACTCTCCCAAACAGGTTTCTGACAAACATTTCAATATTAACTACTATTGGAAGTTGTTTCTGGCTTTAACTGACTATTTATTGCTAGAGTTTAAAGGATTTGACATGCCACAATTAATGTAACTATTGTGGTCCTGCTATACATACTGCTCTGTTAGCAAGGATGACATGCAAATTCATGAAGTACTCCATGAAAATAAATAAATATTGCTCTCTTGCAAACAATGCTCACATGAAATTATACAACTTAATTATATATAAAGTTAAATTTCCTGGCTCCCAAATATTCTTGTTTTTTTTCTTTTGGTGCCAGAACAGGAACATGAACATAAATTCTTGCTTCTGACCATCTCTTAATACTCATAAAGTCTCAAATAAGACACTACTATCCACCTCCTTCCAGCAAACCTTTCTCAGATCATTTCTAAACATTATATAAGAATTATCAGCTGGGCACGGTGGCTCACGCCTGTAATCCTAGCACTCTGGAAGGCTGAGGTGAGTGGATCGTTTGAGCTCAAGAGTTCGAGACCAGCCTGAGCAAGAGCGAGACCCTGTCTCTACTAAAAATAGAAAGAAATTATATGGACAACTAAAAATATATATAGAAAAAATTAGCCGGGCATGGTGGTGCGTGCCTGTAGTCCCAGCTACTCAGGAGGCTGAGGCACAAGGATTGCTTGAGCGCAGGAGTTTGAGGTTGCTGTGAGCTAGGCTGATGCCATGACACTCTAGCCTGGGCAACAGAGTGAGACTCTGTGTCAAAAAAAAAAAAAAAAAAAAAGAATTATCAAGTAAACTTGAAGTCAATACTGAGTTACTGTGTAACTCACTTTTCTTAAGAGAAGCCAAAAAGCATTATTATTCAGATTATATTAAAAACCCAGAAGAAAACAACACAGAGATAATAATTTACACCCAAGAGCTTTAAATACTGAGAGAGAGAGGGGAACCAAATCACCACCTATCCATTAAGAAATAAATAGGATCATAAAAACAGAGCGAATTCCACATTCCCATTGGGGTCTGCAGATTTTCACCTTAGTATTCTATCCCAAGATTACCCCCTCCTACCTCGACTGAATCCAAAAAGGAACAGAATAAAAATATTTTGCCAAAGAAGGCAAAATACCACATACATCTTTGTTGTTCTCACAGGAAAATACATGGAAATCTAATAAAATTGAATGGGGAGGGCGTGCAGGACAAAATAAATAAATAAAGGTAAATGGATTGCCCAATTAGGCAAGGATTTTAGATATGACACCAAAAGTACCATTCACAAAAGAAAAAAACTGAGAAACTGAGTCTTATCAAAATTAGAAGCTTCTCTTCAAAAGACACCATTAAGAAAATGGAAAGACAAGCAAAAGGCTGCGAGATAATATCTGCAAAATACATATCTGATAAGGCACTTGTACCAAGAATTTACAAATAACTCTTACAATTCAATATTATTAAGACAGACAACCCAATCAAAATGGATTACCCAAGGTCAAAACAGAAGATGTGCCCCAAAACTGAGATCTCTAGCCTTGTTCAATGTTAATTTCATGATAGGAGCCAAAAAAGATAACAGGGAAACAAACAAAATATACTTATGTCATTGCTGTACTTGAACCTATTTAGTCCTTTCCAAAATTACTAAAATGTATATTGAGACTAGGCTCACTCCCAACCCCCTCGGCTTGACAAAGAAATAACAAAAAACTGACAAATAGCACAGTCTTAAAATAAGACATTCCAAACCATCACACAATAAAGTTAAGGAGTAAATTACTGAAATTATTAAAACAGACTTTTTTCCCCTTTCAGAATTACAAAGGGTAAAACCCTTGTAAGTATCTCAGGCCTTTGGGAATGACAGTAAGAGGGCTTTGGGAGTTAAAAAGAAAACAAACAAACAAAAAAATCCCTCAACCTTGTACTTTCTTTAGGCAAACAGTACAGCAAGTCCTCTAAGAGAAGAATCAAATTTCTTTTAATAAAATTATATATTTTCCTTCTCTAAAATGAAATTTAAATGACAGGAACTTATTTGCCTAAAAGCTTAATCCTTTATAAAAGTTTACTTTGGTAGGTAAGTGGATAAAGGGAAGAATAGAGAAATCCAAAACTAGAGAAAAATATAATGGAAGTCCTGTCCCTTGATCAACCTTCACCTTTCCAGAAAGCACTATTTTTAACATTTTATCATCAAACATTTACTGAGGGACTATATATGGGAAAGAATGGTTCTATCTGCTTTGTTAACAACAGGAAAGGAGGTGGAAGAAGAGCAGTAGACCCAGAAGCAGAAAAGATATAGGCAGGAGCCTACAAAATTATTACACCACCAAAAACAACCCAATTGAAAAAATGTGCAAAGGACTTAAATAGACATTTATGCAAGGAAGATATACAAATGGACAATAAATACATGAAAAGATGAAAAGATGTTCAACATTACTATCTTTAGAAAAGTGCAAATCAAAACCATGAGATACCATTTCACACTCATTAGGATGGCTATTTTTAAAAAAAAAACAGAAAATAAATGTTGGCATGAATGTGGAAAATTGAAACCCTTGTGCGCTGTTGGTGGGAATGTAAATGGTATAGCCCTTGTGGAAAACAGTATGGTGATTCCCCAAAAAATTAAAAAGATAACTGCCATATGATCCAGCAATTCCATTTCTGGGTATTATACAAAAGAAGTGAAAGCAGGGTCTCAAAGAGATGTTTGTACACCAAAATTCACAGCAGCATTATTCACAATAGCCAAAAAGTAGAAATAACTCAAATGTCCATTAACTGATGGATAAAGAAAATGTGGTATATACAGCCATAAAACAGAAGGAAATTCTGACACATGAAACTTGAAGACATTATGCTAAATTAAATAAACCAGACACAAAAAGGCAAATATTTTATGATTCCACTTATATTAGGTACCTAGAATGGTTGAATTCATAGAGAGAGAAAATAGAATAGTGGTCACCAGAGACTTAGAGGAAAGGAAACGTAGAGCTATGTTTAATGGATACACAGTTTCAGTTTGGGTTGATAAAAAAAGTTCTGGAGATGGATAGTGGTAATGGTCACACAACAAGGTGAATGTACTTAATGCTATTGAAGACTTGAAAATTATTAAAATGGTAAATTTTGTGTTATGTATATTTTACGACGATAAAAAAAATAATTAGGACAGATATCTCCTAATTTTCTTTGTCCCTTACAGATGAATACATCAATTTATACAGTAAAATCAACTAACGGAACAAACTGAAAATATTTCATCTTGATTCCTACCTGAAACTCCAGCAAAATGACATAAAGGAATAAAAAAGTATAAACCCCCAAGGGCAAAAACAAAGAGAGAAGAGATGATAGCAGATAAATGTCAGCAACACTGCAAACAATAAAAAGCAGTAGCAGCAAGGTTCTGCACATATCAATATATACACAATATAGTTTTTAATTAAGACCCATAGTAAATCTTTCCTCTGAAAAATTCAAGAATAAAAAATAACCTAGGATTTCCCTTTGACTACTGACTTTACGCAGAAGCAAATGTAGTTAATCCCTCTCACATTTTTTTTCCTTCCCATTTTCAAAGCAGAGCTATAATTAAATGAACCACCTGAAAATCCCTTTTAATTTTCAGAATAAATGAACTCCAAAAACTAGGTTAGACCATACTTCAAAAATAAAAGAAAAAAAACATTCTTCATTAAATGAGATTTAGAGTTAGCTCATTTGACCCTACGGCTGCATCCCTATAACAAGGCAACGTCGTGTACTTTTTAGAGGCTCAGTTCCGTATTCTTACACATCCATCAAAATGTTGCTATATCTCAGATATTCTTAATACTCAGACTATATTTAACACACTATTGAGCTTACTTGCTAAAAAGACTACAGTATTTTAAAAAAATGACATTTTGCATTTTGGCCAAGAATGAGGAATAACATCTTGTGTATGTCAAGAAAATTTTCATGAGAAAGTATAAACAGAACAAAAGGCCTGGTAAAAATAAAATCCTAAAAATCACTTTCTCAGGTTATACAAAATAAACACATTCTACCTTTCTACAATGTTTATCAGTTTCTTTAAACATTCTGAATCATGAATTATTGTGTCACGTTTCTGCAGCAATAACATTTGAATTGGTAGACGAAAAAAAAAATTTCTGCATCAAAATTCTACACCTTTTCCAAGAGCAAACCCTTTGTCGGTGTTTCCAAACCTTGGTAAATATAAAAATTTCATGTATAACTAAAGTCTAACAAACCTTATCAGAAGTTAACTGAGATCACTAAAAACCCAAAACAAGAAATGTGATAACCAGTTGAACTGCTCTGGTTTTTCCTTTTCTTTCTATTCTACTTGTGCAAGCTGGGAAATCATAAGAATACATACGTGACCCACCATTAAGGAAGGTACTGGGGCTGAGAAAACAATGAAGCAACATCCACAACATGAAAAGAAGGATAGCCTGTACACATTATTGAAAGGTGGCCTTACTAATAACTTATCTAATAGAAGAAAATAACTATCAAATAGAAAGGGAAATAAATTTATAACACATAATTGTCCCTTTAAAGAAAAAATGTATAACATAACTACCCCCTTTGTTTTGTGTTAATTAAACACCTGTGGCCTAACTCATTATCTCTTAAGAGTTTGTTTTTTATCCTTGAAGAGTCCTAAGTGGACAGTAGGGGTATAGTAGGGGTATGAACTCCACGATCTACCTCTCTCAGTTTTTGTCAAAAACACATTTTAAGGACTCAGATAAGCTGGCCTCACAGAGAAAAGAGAGAAAAATAAAGAACACCTATAACAACTTTACAGTCACTTCTGTTATCAGTACATTGAAGTGGGGGGGGGGGGGAGTCATTTTTACCCTTTAAAAACTCCAAACAGCTTTTCCTCAGTTGCTGGGCACTTCCTTTCTTCCTCTGTGTGCCTTGGCCACTCCTTCCTTTTCTCTCTCTCAGAAAAATAAATAAATAAATGTTTTATCTCAATCTTTGTGTGAAAAAACCTTTTTCTGCCCGAATACAAATTTCCCGCCCTTTCAATTATCTTAACATAGCCCAGTTTTTACAAGAGTGAATAGGGAAAAAGCTTCCAAAATTGGCCCTCTTTATCTACTGCAAGCTTTTGTCCCTTATACAAGCTTTTGTCCCTTTCTTTTCATTCCCACTGCCACATCTGTAACCTGGTCTCCCGCCTCCAACCCTAGTAAATACTACAGACACCAATATTGCCAAATAAATCTTCATAAAAAACCATTTCATCCTATCAGCCAATAGGTCACAAGGTTATCCAAAATAAGAGACTGGTGGGTGTCTTCTCAACTTTTCCAAACTTTCTATTACCAGGCCCACAAGTCCTTTAAAACACAACTCCACCACCTTAAGTCCATCCCTGCCTCTGCACCTTTGCACATCCTGAATCCCAATATTAACTTTTCTCTTTCTTTCTGCATACCTCTCATTCAGCACTAGACTGCTTGTAGGTACTACTTAAACTGTTTTAAATCTCTATGTAAGGACTTTCATCCCAGAGGTCAGAGAACGTGGGTTATGCTGCAGAGAGTCAAAGCCCAGATCAGAGGCTGCAAAGCGGCAAGCCACAAGACAAATTCTGCCCACAGTGGTGATTTGTTTGGCCCGCAGTGTTTATACTATGAATTCACAAGTTGCCAACATTTAAAAATAAAAATTTCTTACGAAATCTGGATTTCCAGCTTCTCTTTAGAAAAAAAAATGTTCATCCCACACTTGGTCTGCCCTACCCTCCAGATCAATAATGAGCCAACACTGAACTGTACTTTAAAATGGTGAATTTTTCACAATTGCAAAGATGTGGAAACAACCCAAGTACCCATCAATACATGAGTGGATTAATAAAATGTGGTATATGCATACCATGGAGTACTACTCAGCCATAAAAAAAAAATGGTGAACTATTGTATTAACCTGGATGGAACTGGAGACCATTCTTATAAGTGAAGTATCACAAGAATGGAAAAACAAACACCACATGTACTCACTATTAAATTGGAACTAATCAAACACACGTGCCCATATGGAAATAAAACTCATCGGAAATCAAGCAGGTGGGGGGGAATGAGTAAATTCATACCTAACGGGTACAATGCACACTATCTGGGTGATGGGCGCACTTACAACTTTGACTCAAACTGTACCAAAGCAATTTATGTAACCAAAACGTTACATAACTTCTTTGTGCCTTAGTTTCCTTATCTGTAAATTGGGAATAGTAATAGGGATACCCATAGGGAAAATGTGTTTCTGCTTGGCTCACAGTAAGCACGACACTAGTTGTTATTATTGTTGTCATTATCATTACCACCAGCCTTGTCTTCCTTGAAATTATCTCAATACATTAATTCCTTAAGCTTATATAGGGTGAGCATTGTAAATTTAAATGCCTGTAAGGGCTAGATGAACATTTAGTCAGTAACAATAGATCAGATTGGAACTTGAAGTGAACTGGGGAATTCATGCCCCTCCGGGGGGCAGCTGTTAAAGCAGCTCACTATTTTTTTTTAAATGCAGGTAAAATTTGTTCTCACCACAAAAAATAAGTATGTGAGGTTATGCATATGTTATTTATCTTGATTTAGTCATTCTACAATGTATACACATTTCAAAGCATGATGTACATGACAATATGTACCTTTTGTCAATTAAAAATAATTTTAAAAATATTATTTAAGGTCTTGGGGCCAGGCGCGGTGGCTCACGCCTGTAATGCTAGCATTCTGGGAGGCGGAGGCGGGAGGATTGCTCAAGGTCAGAAGTTCGAGATCAGCCTAAGCAAGAGCGAGACCCCGTCTCTACTAAAAAATAGAAAGAAATTAACCGGACAACTAAAAATATATAGAAAAATTAGCCAGACATGGTGGTGCATGCCTGTAGTCCCAGCTACTCGGGAGGCTGAGGCAGGAGGATCGCTTGAGCCCAGGAGTTTGAGGTTGCTGTGAACTAGGCTGACGCCACAGCACTCTAGCCCGGGCAAGAGAGTGAGACTCTGTCTCAAAAAAAAATAAATAAATAAAAAAGAATCAGAAGACAGACAAAACTATAGAATTTACTCTTTCTTTACATGAATGACTAAGAAGCAAACCAAAGTTCATCTAAATGTAGATGGCATTTCTGGAGTTTTTCTTGTCTTTAAAAAAAAATAACTGACAGAGAAAAGGTCGTGGAATCCAATAAAATAATATACATTTTCTCAGAAAGTAAGTATGTTATTAGACATTTCTGGAGTGAGATGCAGATGAATTCTTGACCTATAAAGTGATGATACACTATAAAAATTCTTTTCTTTCTTGGAGTTGAGGGTATTTCTATTAGGGTAAGCAGTTTCCAGACATGAAAAACAATTACAAGTTTCTTGAGAGCAAGGACTGCTTTTTATCATCCCAGCAACGCCTAATACAGAACAGTACTTAGAATGCATTCAATTATGTTAAAGGAACCAAAAAATCTAAAGGTAATTTCTTAAGTTGCAACCCAATGCAACCCTTATTATAGCATTTATCATCTTATTTTTTATAATAATCAATGGCCAACAAATTTGTTCTCCTGACAAAAAATACAAAATCCTTGAAGCAAGAGTTTTGTATTTGAGTACCCCTGAGAACCTAGCACAAGAGCAGTTCAGTAAGTGCTTGTTGAATATTACAAACTTAACATTTCTATACTTAGATTTCCTATAGGTCTGTGTGCCAGTTTTTAAAGTAGAACTTAAAATAACATGGCTTCTTATTTATAAAGCACTGGATATCACTGTCTTATTATAAGATATTTCTGATACCAGTCCTATATTGCGATGTCAACAAAAATCTGAAAAATTAGTGAGCCAGCATAAAAAGCACAAAATATAATCATAGAATGAGCTAGAAAGAACCTGAGATCATATTCAAAACATTTAATAGACAAGTGAGGAAACATGGCCCAGGGAGATTTAAGTGAACTGCCCAAGATCACAGAATTCAACTGACCAGCAATACCAACACTAGAACCCAGGTCCCCTGAAAGTTGGCCCAGGTATCTTTCCACCAAGAACTGTTTTGTGAGCTCAGGATGAAATGGATACATTGAAAATATTTTATTTTAAAGATATCTGGTATGGAGAATGATCTTTCCCAGCACAGAACTTTTTGTGAGATATTACATCACCATTAAAGAAATGAAAGCTGCCTGTTCCTTTACTGAGGTAACACCATTTCCTTTTCCCTTTTTGCTCTGCATATTTTTCATTTTCATGTCTTTTCTTTTATCATCTTGAGACTTCTTCCTCTATTTATCTACTTTCCCTCTTATCTACTTCCTTTCAAGTATACAGCACATGATTATCAACTATAGTTACCATGCTGTCCATTAGGGCTCAATTTATTCACCTTACAACTGCAAGTCTGTACCCTTTGACCAACATCTCCCAATTTCCCCCATTCTACCACCCCCAAGCCCCAGTAACAACCCTTCTACTCTCCATTTCTATGAGTTCAGCTTCTTTAGATGCCACATACAAGTGAGGTCATGTATTTGTCTTTCTGTGTCTGGCTTATTTCACTTAGCATAATGTCCTCCAGCTTCGTCCATGTTGCTGCAAAAGCCAGTCTTCTATTCCATATTTTATATATAGATATATATATATTCCATATTTTATATATAGATATATATATATATATATATATATAAAAACACAAACACACAATTTCTTTATCCATTTAAGTATCAACAGGCACTGAGGTTGTTTCCATTATCTTGGCTATTGTGATTCATGCTGAAAAGAACATGAAAGTGCAGGTATTTCTTCAAAATAGTGATTTTATTTCCTTTGAATATATACTTAGAAGCAGAAATGCTAGATCATATGGTAGTTCTATTTTACCACTCTCTTCCTATTCAGATCTCTTACCTATCAATTCACCTACTCTACCTTCATTCACTCCCTATTCTTACTGCTTAACTTTATGTTCTACCTTTTGTTTCTTATCCAGTGGATTTCCTTTTCTCTCTCCTGACCTTTTAAAGTGATCTGTCTTGTCCTCATGTGTTCCTTCAAAATATTACTGCCAACTTCTCCCACCTTGTGGATCTAAATAACATCAAGTTGTGAATTCATTTTCTTTTCTAAAGATTTAATAGGTATTATTTATGTGATCTTCACAACAATGCCAAGGAGGGGAGTAGGAAGCAATACTTATCTATTTTACAGATATATAAACTGAGGCCTGGCAAGACTAAATATCTTGCCAAAAGTCATATAGCCTAGCAGCAAAATCAAATCAGAACCCAGACCTTTTCTTTCCAAGTCCTCTATTCTTTTTCCACTGCACTATGTTGCTTTCTTTTCAACTCCCTCACTTAACCATACACATGCACATGTCTAAACAAGCATACAGGGATAAATGTTTATAAAACAGCACAAGTGGAGAAAGTGTGTGTATGTAAACAGGAACTATACAGACAGAAAAGTCAAAGGACCCAAATTAAGAGCACATTGTAGCTCACAGGCTAATCCTTGCAGAGGAGGTTTTGGGTTTCACATCCAAGAGGATGTGAAATTTCTTCAACCAACTGATGTAGCCAGCATCAACACTGCTCTCTCCCCACACCTTCCCATAGCAGTTATATGACCAGAGTTTGCCCTCTGCACCACTCCTGCCCCCAAATCTCTCTCACAGGAATGTCACCATACCTGAAGTTCTCACAGTATGAGTCACTTCTTTGGGTTAAGGCGTTGTCTCCAAAAGGCCACTGTGAAATGCATGTTACCTGAAAAAGAAAGGAAGGTCCATTAATACATTACTCCTATGATTAAACACACCAGATATGCAATGACCTTGGGAATCTGACAGCACAAGATCTTTTAAAAAAATTTCTTGGGATAGATAATTTTTGATGGGGCAGGCAGGATAAGGGGACAAGTTGGGGAAAATGATTCATACATTATATGGAAAGATACCACTCTGGGTATCATGGCCATGTGGCAAAATGAGAATGGCCATATAAATACACACTCTGCCTATAAGGATTATCACCATAAGGATGGTCTCTGCAACTTGGAGGCTCCTAGGAACAGGAAAAGAAAAAGCACTCCAAGTATCTGGGTATAGTCAGTTCTGAAAAGAAGCACAAGAGTGGAGTTGGCAGCAGTTTTCCAAGGACAGTATGTTGCTAGACTGAAAGAGGATAGAGGCAGAACAGTTTATGGTTAATTGCTTCTAGTTTTGAGGATAGTTTCCAACCTAAGGTTTTAGCTGAGGGCCAACCAGAGAATGCTGCAATTCAATTCTGTGAAACCCCTTACTAATTTATACTGACTTAAAAGCCAGTATCATTTACAGCCACAAAAATCAACATGCCTTTACTGAGTGCTCATTATGAGTCCAGAATTTGGCTAAGTACTATAAATACACAAAAGAACAACCTTATATACTTTTGCCTTAATTCATATATAGCAAAACAATCCCCAAAACCCAAAATTGAGAGGAGTAAGGAACAAGAAAAAAGTGGGGAAGAAACCCACAAAAAACAGGTGACTATTTGCTATTGTGACTAACACAAATTTCTCAAGCTAGAATGAATACAACAAAACTTACTTCTGGGCCAAATTTCCTTTTCAAACTCTTGCCTCAACAGTCAAGAGGCACAGGTTAGAAATTCCTTTTTTCCCTAGTCTAATACCAGAAGGTTTTTTTAGCACATTCGTCTTGATAAACCAGAGAATAGCAGACCAAGAATTGCAAAAACCTGGTTTTAGTTTTAGCCCTGACTCTTAATTAGTTTTCGGTAAGTTACTTAACTTTTTTTTTTTTAACAAACAGAAAATGAACAGATTGCACTAATCTAAGAACAGCATATACCTGGCACATACACATAAACCATCCACTAGATAACTGTCCATAGAAGGCATCACTAATCAGTCGTAACATACTTTCCCAAAGAACCCATACAACCAGAAGCCTTCTAAACACAGTGCTTCTGGCACTTCCAATCAGAGTTGGCCTATAAACCAAAATATATTTGCCACTATGGACTAGGTAATCTCTTTAATTTCTTTCAACTCTAAAGTTCAAGTACCAAGTTTCTATAGGCTGAGAGAAAAACACTTCCAACAAGCCTAGCTAGATCAATAATGTTAACAGTCATAAATTTCAGTCCAAACTCCTAGTTCTCTTCCAAATTGCATCTGACCTGGTTCTTTCTGATTTCTCAAAGATGCTAACGAAAAATTCACTTTCATACTATTAACATATATAACCAGTCAATATTATTCAGACTCGCTAGTGTGTTCTTATAACAGAAAAGGAGGCCTTTACCCAGATTAGCTTTAAAAAAAAAAAAATACTCATCCAAAAATATGGCAACAATATTGCACTAGTAAAGACCTAAATCCAATCCTTGATCATCCCCATAGCCTCTCTCCAAGGTCAGACTTTGTCACTTCTCACCTAGACTTCTGCTAATAGCCACTCTTTCATCCTTTCACTCTTATCACCTGAGCAATCTTTCTAAAGCACACATGAACTCACATCACTTCCCTGTCTACAAATCTGTACCTATTTCTAACAACATAAAAGTCAAAAATTTTGGCATTATACTTAGAACTTTTCATGCAGTTCCCTCCTTTTGCCTTTTTGGCCTCATGTCCCAAAATGCTCTCCTTCACACCACTCTCTGTTCCCTGAACCCCTTTTCTTCCACAATACTCTGCATCTACACACAGCATTAAGGCATTTCCTGTGCTTGCTCTGTCCTTTCCTTTCTCCACCCTTGTCTTGTCACATTCCTACTCATCATCTAAGACCCAACTCAGGTCCAGTAGCAGGTCTTGCCTCCTCCTCTGGCCAACTCCCCCCCCCACACACACACACACACAGAACTGGCCACTTCCTCTTCTTCTTTCTCAAAGCTTTTCGAGCTATTGTTGGCATGTCTACAGAATTGTTTGCCTCAATGGTTCCCAAAACTACAAGAATTACCTGAGGCATATTTTAAAAAGAAATTGGTTGGAGCCAACCCAGACGTAGTAAATCAGTCTCAGAAGGTAAGACCCAGGAATTTCTACCTTTAAAAAGCTCTTCTAATTATTCTAATGGTCAAATTTGGAGACTACTGATTTGTCTGTCTCTCCCAATAGTTTTAAAGACATCTTTTTTAAAAGAATGTAGAAATGATTTACTGTAGAAGACACTAAAGAAGTACTCTTCGCTGGTTTTTTATTTCATACCATATCCTTGTCGATTTGTCAGCTGAACATGAAGGAATTCCTTTTGGACTCACACCAAAAAAAGGTACATTAACTGTTC
Source organism: Eulemur rufifrons (assembly GCF_041146395.1). Lineage (NCBI taxonomy): Eukaryota > Metazoa > Chordata > Mammalia > Primates > Lemuridae > Eulemur > Eulemur rufifrons. The sequence continues at coordinate 23,627,999 of NC_091002.1, forward strand.
AAAAAAGCAACAGAATTTCCACCTTTATTTCTAAATCTTAAAAATGAAGTTACTGTACCTTAAATAAACCTGTAAATACACAGTGCAGGCTCTAATTAGATCTGCCATGAGAACTTCATTTCAGCTGAGAAACAATTTCTTAGCCAATTTTGAGTAGGAATACACTACCTTTACATACTTACTTCTTAAGATGGAATTTTATTAGGAACAGATACATAAGAACCCACCTAAGAGCAATGATAGGTGCCTGGCTCCAGTGCCTCACTAATTTTCAAAGAAAAATTCCACTCTTGCTTCCCCATCCCCCCACTTCAAAACAAGAGCACTGCAGTTGTAGACGAATGGTAAAAACCGTAATAAGATACAGACACAAATATAACCAAGAAAACAAGGTTGAGTTGTTATTGGGGAATCGTGGGTTTCGGGTACTTTTAAAAGTTCACAGAGGTTACATCTCTAACTAGCTTTAGGCCCAACGTCTACCTCGGGTGCACAGACCTGTGTTTCTGTCTTTAAGTCATGGCCCGGAACTAAGTCTGAAAACTTGAGTTCTCCACATAAAAGTCAAGTCCTCGTCATGTTTCGACCCTTAGAATACGTTCGCGGCTACTTTTTTCCTTTCTCTGCTAAAGAAAAGGACACTCTCAGGAGGAAGGACAGTGACAGCTCCACGTCTGCAAAAGTCGGCGCCGCCACGGCGGTGGCGGGCGCCGGGACCTGGACCACCACGCGGGGGGACAATGGAGGGAGGAGGGGAGTGCAAGAGAGAAGGGGAGACTGCCGCTGTGCTGGGCTCTCCTAGCGACTGGGGTCTTAGAAAAGTCTCGAGAAGGCCAGCCGGGGAGCAGAGGGGCCTGGCCGCCGCCCCTCACAGGGCCACGTAGCCCGCGCGGGTCGCAGCTACCGGGCCCCGCGCGTAGGCCGGGCCGCGGGAGGGTGGCCCCCGGGTGGGGCTGAGGGGCGCGGGGCCAGACCCTACCCACGCTCGTTGCGGCCCAGCCCTTTCACAACTTGGTACCCATAAGGCGAGGAGCTCTGAGATCCCTGGCCAGGCGCTGACCGCTCGGCACTTCCGACCAACCCACCCCCTCCCGGCCCGGGCCACTAGCCGGAGCTCCCCGCGCCCCCCACGGGCACCAGCTCTGAGCAAAGAAGGAGCAATCGCGGCTCTGGGGTCCCGACTCGCGCGCCGAACTCCTCCGCCCTCGTTCTCCATGGACACTCTCACCCGGGATACCCACTCTCCCCAGAACTGCCCCCAGTCCGCCCGCGGATGTTTACCGGGACTCGGGGCGGCGGCGACTCCTCAGTCCCTCGACTAAGATGGCAGCCGGTCCCGAGCCCCGACCACAGCAACTAGACCGAGTTAGCGGCCAACGCGCAGGCGCCTCCGCGTCGGAGCGGTGGGGACTACAAGCCCCGGCAGGCCTCGCGCGCCAGGCCCCACCCCTGGCCTGAAAAAGTGGCTGCGGCTGATGAGTGCAACTCAATCTGAGTTTTCCGCACCTCTAGGAGAGATACCCTCAAGTTGCTCCCAGCACCTCCAGACTTTTTTTTTTTTTAACACCCTGCCCACCAGAACCTCTAGAGCTGTAGCTGTGGTTCCTACACTCTATGGTGCATCAGAATCATCTAGAGGGCTTAAAACTTAGACTGCTGAGCTCCACCCCTCAGAGTTTCTGATTCTGTACATCTGGGATAGGGCCTGGGAATTTGCATCTCTAACAAATTCTCCGGTGATGCTACTGGCAGGTGGGATAACAATTTGAGAACCACTGGGCTATATAGCTTAGTCCTTAAGAACACTGATTGGGTTCAAATTCTCCCTTCTCCATCTTGTAATAGGGTGCGCTTAGAAGTGATAGTAACAGCGGAGTGGCGCCAACATGGCAGGTGTTCTAAGAGCTGATCAGCAAGCTCCCTTCATTCTCACAGCAAACCTGTGAGAGAAGTACCGTTATTATTCCCATTTTACAGATGCATAAACTAAGTCACAGGCTAAGAACACAGTCAATCTAGCCTCAGAGTCAGTCCTCCTAACCTCCTTCATGGATTGTTTGTGACAATTAACAGCCTGTGCAAGATAGAGACTCAGAGGCATGACTAAGTGCTCAGTAGTTAGTGACCTTTGCTTTATTGTTTAGCCTGTTTCCTCATAATGAAAATAATATTATTTACCATCTGGAAAGTCACTTAAATTTTTCAGAGTACTTTCAAAACTGCCAAGTCAGTGTTCCTGCAATATGCCTTAGGAGAGATTGTTAAAAATACAGATTCCTGGGCCCTTACCCCATTCATATTCTGTAGGGCAGTGGTTCTCAAACTTTAATACTTATCAGAATCATTGAAGGATTAGTTAAACCATAGGTCGTTGGTCCCTACCCCCAGAGTTTCTGATTCTGTAGGTCTGGGTGGAACTTGAGAATTTACATTTTTAACCAGGGACCACACTGGGAGGATCACTGCTCTAGAGCAATGTTTCTCCACCTTTTTCTTTTTAATCATTTCTCTACGGAGCATTTTTGGACATTTTTTTCCTAAGTATCCCCTCCATGAAATTTTAATGTCAAACAATGTGTGTCTATTTATGTACTGTATGTTGTATATCTGTGCATTAAACATTAAAAAGTGAAACAATTTTCTTCTCCACCCCCAAGCAGTGCTCTGGGGAAATCAGGATTGTCTAACTAGTGTCTAATGTGATTCTTGTCACCAAGCAACTTTGGGAAACATAGTAACCCTTTAAGATATAAGGTATTTTTATGACCATTTTACACAGAAGGAAACTGAGTCTAAGAGAAATTAAATGACTGGTCCAAGGTCACTCAGCCAGGGACCAGGCATGGTGGCTCATGCCTATAATCTCAGCACTTCGGGAGGCCGAGGTGGGAGGATCACTTGAAGACAGGAGACCAGTCTGGGCAACATAGCAAGACCCCATTTCTACAAAAAATTTAAAAATTAGCCAGACATTATGGCATGTGCTAGGTACTCAGGAGGATATGCAAGGAGGTTCACTTGAGCCCAGCAGTTTGAGATTATAGTGTGCCTCACTTCATCCAGCCTGGGCAACAGAGTGAAAAGCCCTATCTTCATTAACTGTGGAGAATTAAAGGCTCTGAGAACTCTTACACAACCCTGAGCCATGAGGAAGGTTCTTGGACAGTTCTGGCCCCTCTCCAACAGGAACCTCTTGCAAATAGCTGGTCCAGGGAAAATTTGCATCATTCAAATATTAGTAACCAACAATAAACCCTCTTGACCTCTGTACACAGATACAAGAAACAAAAAGAGGGCAAGAACAAGAAAAGAAATGAAAAGAAGAACCAAATCAACAGCAACAAAACCCCAAAGAATATTTACAAAACAAAGGAAAAAAAAAAAAAGGCAGGAGTTCAAAACCAGCCTGGGCAACATAGCAAAATCCCATCTCTAGGAAAAAAAAAAAAGAAAAGAAGAAAATCATCGGGGCATGGTAGTGCACACAAGCAGTCCTAGCTTCTCGGGAGGCTGAGGCAGAAGGATCACTTGAGCCCACGAGTTGAGGCTGCAGTGAGCTATGACTATGCTACTGCACATACCAGTCTGGGTGACAGAGCGAGACCTCATCTCTTAAAAAAATAAAAAATAAGTAAAAAATAGGTCAGGCGCGGTGGCTCACGCCTGTAATCCTAGCACTCTGGGAGGCTGAGGCGGGTGGATCGCTCGAGGTCAGGAGTTCGGGACCAGCCTGAGCAAGAGCGAGACCCTGTCTCTACTAAAAATAGAAAGAAATTATCTGGCTAACTAAAAATATATATAGAAAAAAATTAGCCGGGCATGGTGGCGCATGCCTGTAGTCCCAGCTACTCGGGAGGCTGAGGCAGTAGGATTGCTTGAGCCCAGGAGTTTGAGGTTGCTGTGAGCTAGGCTGACACCACAGCACTCACTCTAGCCAGGGCAACAAAGCGACACTCTGTCTCAAAAAAATAAATAAATAAGTAAAAAATAGACCAGGTGCTGAGGCTCACACTTGTAATCCCAGCACTTTGGGAGGCCAAGACAGGAGTACTGCTTGAGGCCAGGAGTTTAAGACAAGCCTAGGGCATAGGAAGATGACATCTCTAAAAAAAAATTTTTTTTTTCCTTCCTCTGGAACATGTTTTCGCTTTGTAAAAACATTTTTTTTTTTAAATTAGCCAGTGTGGTGGCGCATGCCTGTAGTCCCAGCTACTCAGGAGGCTGAGGTGAGCCCAGGAGTTGGAGGTTGCAGTAAGCTATGATGACGTTATCGCATTCTAGCCCTGGCAACAGAGCAAGACCGTGTCTCTAAATAAATATCACTCAGCCAGGAACAAGGGATCTAACCCAAGTCTTCTTATTCCAGATTGTGTTTTCATCTACAATTTTTAAAACTATATAATGTTAGGCAAACTATAGTGGTAGAAGTCAGGATAATGGTTACCCTTTGAGAGGAGGCAGTACCTGGAAGAAGGCACAAAGGGACTTCTCAGGGCAGGTAATAACATTCTGGGCCTTGATCTGGGTGTGGTACACAGGCATGCTCACCTGTGTGTGCATTTTTCTCTATTTATATTATACATCGATAAAAGTTTACTTAAATATGTTTTTAAATGGATACTCATTTTGTTTTTAAAATGTGTGTCTTTCTACTACATGTCAAAGACTCTAAAACTTTAGAGTGCATCAGAATGACCTGGAGGACTTGTTAAAACTTGGATTGTCAGGTGTTACTCCTAGAATTTCCGAGTCAGGAAGATCTGGGATCAGGCCCAAAAAATTTGCATTTGTTTTTTTTTTTTTTTTTTTTTGAGACAGAGTCTCACTTTGTTGCCCGGGCTAGAGTGAGTGCCGTGGCGTCAGCCTAGCTCACAGCAACCTCAAACTCCTGGGCTTAAGCGATCCTACTGCCTCAGCCTCCCTAGTGGCTGGGACTACAGACATGCACCACCATGCCCGGCTAATTTTTTCTCTATATATTTTTAGTTGGCCATATAATTTCTTTCTATTTTTAGTAGAGACGGGGTCTCGCTACTGCTCAGGCTGGTCTCGAACTCCTGACCTCGAGCGATCCACCCACCTTGGCCTCCCAGAGTGCTAGGATTACAGGCGTGAAAAATTTGCATTTCTAACAAGTTCCCAGGTGATGTATATGCCCAAGGATCACATTTTGAGAACCACTGGACTATGCTATCCTAACCTTTTTGCTAATGCCAACAGGGTAGATTAGCTCTGATCTGAGAGACAGTAGCTAGCAGGAGTTAATATTAATAATTTAGGCTTCAGAGGCATATGGATCAAGGATCTAGTCCTTACTATGTCAACAACTTTGAAGTTCTTAGGCAAAATCACCTGAACCTTAGTGTCCAAATCTCTAAATGATGTTGTAGGAGATCCAGGGTACGTAGTTGGTGGTTCTCCAAGGAGAAGCTAAGTTGGTGAGGGCAGGGAATCCCAATCCAGCCATTTCCTCATTCTTCCATGCTATGTGGCTCTGGCTCCCAGGTTCCCTGATCCAGAACTCACTCTTGGCCTAGTCAGAATGCAGGATCAGTGGTTGATTAAGCCTCAAGCCACTTTTACCCTCTTTCTGCCTAGGACACCCAGGTCAGTCCAGGACAGGACCCAGCCCTGCTAAAGCAGGGGCCAGAAGTCTGGAGGGGGCACCATCAGCAAGGGAAGATGGTTCCCAAGCCTCTCCAGAGAAGAGGAAGGAAGAAAGTAGGGATGGAGAGCTAGAAGGAGCTGGGAGAGAAACCCCAGTGGCCCACATGCCACCTGTCACTTACCAGATTTCCCTATAGAACACTTAGTCATGCTGCTGTCCCACTCTTCCCTGGACCTGCTGTGCTTTCAATTGCCAGAGGAGGGGAAGGCTTGAAACGCTGTGTGTTAATGGAAAGAAGACACAGGACGGGGCTTCTGAGAGCCTGAGATCTGGATCCAAAGATACTAGTTTAACACCTGTGGCTGTGGCCTATTACTTCCCCTCTTTGAGACTGTTTCCTCATCTGTAAAATGAGGTATACAAGTTCTGTCCCTAGTTGCCAGATTTAGAAAATAAAAATATAGGATACCTGGCTAAATTTGAATTTCAGATAAACAACAGATAATTTTTTGTATAAATACATGCCAAATATTGCATGTAACATGCTTACACTAAAAATTTTTTTGTTGTTTTTCTAAAATTCAAATTTAACTGGGCACCCTGTATTTTATTCAGCAACACTACTTCTAAGGCTTTACACATGTTCTCGATCAGATGTAGTAAACTTAAATGCCCTCAAGGACCAGCCAGGTAAAATTAAAAATAACAGCTACTGTTTATTTTCTACACTGTAATTACCAATCACATCCTCAGTGTTTACATGCACTATCTCATTGAATACTCACAGCAACACAGGTGGAGTGCTCAGTTTCCTCATCTACAAAATGGGAATAGTAATGTACCCTACCTCGTGGGTTGTTGTGAAGATTAAATGAGCTAATGCACATAAAACACTTAGAACAGTGCCAGGCAAACACTCAATAAGCAATAGCCATATTTGCCCCATTATGCAGATGGAGAAACTGAGTCTCCGAGTGGTGAAGTAACCAGCCCATGATCATGTAGTTAGCAAGTGGGTGTGTCAGGATTTGAACCCAGGTCTAAAATGTTGGTAACCGATTCAAAATGTTGTGTTCCATCAACGGGAAAATGGAAAACCTTGGTATAATCATTCATTCAATAGAATACTACTGAGCAATAAGAAATAACAAATTACTAGTACACAAAATAAAATAGATAAGTCTCAGACATAATAAAAGGAAGAAGACGTACAAAAGGGTACACACCATATGGTACTATTTCTATGATATTCTAGAGCATGTAAAACCTAATCAATGGTGAAAAATCACTATTAGTGGATGCCTCTAAAAGGAGGAGATTGGGAGGGAGCATAGGGAACTTTCTGGAGTGTTGAAAATGTTCCTTCAATATCTTGTTAAGGGTTTGGATTACATGGATGTATGCATTTGTCAAAACTGACAAACCATATGAGATCTGTGAACATCATTGTGTGTAAATTTAACCTAAAAAAATAAGGCCAGGTGTGGTGTTTTATGCCTGTAATCCCATAACTTTGGGCGGCCAATGTGGGAGGATCACTTGAGGCCAGGAGTTCCAGACCAGCCAGGGTAACGTAGTGAGACCCTGTCTCTACACAAAAAATAAAAATAAATTATCTGAGTGTGATGGTGCATGCCTATAGTCCTAGCTACTGGGGAGGCTGAGGCAGGTGGATCACTTGAGCCCAGGAGTTGGAGGCTGCAGTGAGCTATGATCACACCACTGCACTATAGCCTAGGCAAAAGAGCAAGACCCTGTCTCAAAAAAAGAAAAAACAACCTAAATTCTAGTTAATTATAGGCAGGCTGAAGTGTTTAGAGCTAGAGTGAACTCTGTAGCTTCTTTGAGATTCATCAAAAAGTAAAATGAATGGGTAGAGAGTTGGAAGGATAGATCAATGAATAAATATGTGACAGAGCAAATGTAGTAAACAGTTAACAATTGTAGAATCTAGGTGGTGGGTAGATGGGTGCTCACTGCACAGTTCCTTCAATTGTTCTATATATTTGAAAATTTTCATCATAAAATATTGGGGGGACATCCTGCACAAGCAAAATATAGTCCATTTTCAAGGCTGGATTTGCAACCCCTGATCCGTTTGCAGCTCCACCTCCTACCCATTTCTCCCTTTTGAGCTGCAAACTAGCATGATTTTATTTCCAAAATCCCTTTCTCATTGCCCTTGTCCTAATATTCCTCCTAAATAGGTTCCAGTCCCCTCCCTATTAATATTTACCTGTTATATGACCTTGCCTCTCTGGGCCTCTGCTGACATCTGGAAATTGAGGTCAAATGTCTTATTTTATTTGTCTAAAAGCAGGGGAAGCTGGGCATGGAGGCTCACGCCTGTAATCCAAGCACTTTGGGAGGCTGAGGCAGGAAGATCACTGGAGCCCGGGAGTTCAAGGTTACAAGTGAACTATGAGTGCACCACTGCACTTCAGCCTGGGCAACAGTGAGACCTGTCTCAAAAAAATAAATAAATAAAAATAAATAATTTTTTTTAAAGAAAGCAGAGGATTGGACCACATAATTAGGGAAAATTTCTTACTCCCTCCCCAAAGTATAAGTCTTTTAAGAGTTGAAAGAGCTGGTCTTATCCATCCTCATGTGTCCTCTGGCGTGCAGTGACACCCTAAAGGTACTCAGAAAATGCTTGAATGGAAACCTCTTTGTAAACTGTGAGAGGGAGAGACAAGGACACATACATTGAGTGCCTACTGTATGCTTACGAACTAAATGTGTTCATCCGTACAACCATCCAATGAGGTAGGAGACAGTGATTCTCGCTTTTATAGAAAAGGAAACAGAGGTTCAGAAGGGTGACGTGAGTGGCTAAAATTCAAGAATTTTAATGCAATTCAAGAATCTAAATGCAAGAAACAGATTTAACATTTGAACCCAGAACTGTCTCTTTCAACTATTTCGCAACTGCCTCTTCTTGAATCCATATAAGAAAGAGACTTTGTGTTCTTTTGTATCCTTCAGATTTTCTATATAGAATGTAGAAGCAGGGGGAAAAGTCATAAAAGTTATAAAAATAAATAGCCATAAGGGGATCTCAGCACTGCAATTTTTGGGAGGATTGAGCTTTGGAGGGGCAATTCCAGAACTCAAGAACTGCCTTAGATAATAAACAGCATGTCAGAGCTTCTTCTAGTCCTACTCATTATCCTTACTTTCCTCTTTTCTTAAACCTAACGTCATCCTTCTTCCAGGAAAGCCCCATTGGCTCATCTCTACAAATTACAGACCAGAATCATTTTTTGCCTAGAGTTCTCACTGGAGATGTCTGTACAAAACCAGAATCTGCATCTCAAACAAAAAAAAAAAAAGATTAATGTCATGCCCGCAAATTCCTCAGGCAAAGATGGACTCAAGCAACAAGCATTCAGGTCACCAGATGCAAGCTGGGAAGATGTCAGACAGAAACACTGTGGGAATCTTAGCACTCCAACTTGATTCGTGCAAATTTCTCCTGAGGTGGCAAAGGTACAATTAGGAATCTGAGAATGTGTGAGACTTTGTTGTCAGTCCTCGAGGACCTTCTAGAGTTGGAAGGAGGAGGAGCGCGTCCCACAAGGTCAACTGGTCCGGTCACCTGTGTTCAGGCTGTTTCGTCACCTATGAAACTACTATGGTAGTCACGTGTTACCTTTTAGGGCTACAGGGAGGAGAAAATGAGAGCACATTGACCTAGTACAGGCCCAAGTGTGCAATAAAAGTTAGCACTTGAGTTTTCAGGTGAGGCAACTGTCCTGGAGAGCGTAGGTGATTTCCCTGAGATCAGCTAGTAACTGGAGGAAGCAGGTTTCAAATTTGGTCAGCCTGATTCTAGAGCCCTCACTCTCAACCTTTAAACCAGTCTCTCTCAAGGAGTTATGTATTAACGGATGTACACAAGATGATTTTATTGCATTCTACAACTGGGGGGAAAAAAAGAAAAAAAAAACCAAGATGATTTTAGGTGATGTCATAAATGGTCATTTAAAATAACTTTTTATAAGCCAGTCTCAGTGGCACAGTCCTGTATTCCCAGTTACTTGGGAGGCTGAGGGGAAAAGATTGCTTGAGCCTAAGAGTTTGAGTCCAGCCTGGGCAGCATAGCAAGACTTCCATCTCTTAAAAAAATAATATAACTTTTTATTATGAAAAATTTCAGAGACTTATAAAAGAAAATAGTATAACGAATTTTCAGTTTCACCAGGTTCATATATCAACTCATTAACAATATTTTTCATCCACTACTTCCACGGATGGTTTATGTTGAAGCAAATCCCAGATATGATATCATTTTATCTGTAAGTATTTCTGCAGATTGTATGGGAACTTTTTAATCTTAGTAATTATGCTTCTTAGTAATGCATATACTGAAGCAGTAGGTAGCTAACACATTGAGCTGATCATTTCACAGATAATTGCTTAGGATTTGGTTAAAGTAGGATTTTAGCAATTAAAACTATGAGATACCAGGTTTTCACTATCAGATTGGCCAAGAACAAAAAGTTTGATACCTCAGTTGTGTTAGTAAGGATGTGGGAAAATAGAGATGCGCACTGCTGATTAGAGCATAAATTGATGTGATGCCAAATGTATGGTGAGAAGACAATTTGGCCATATGTATTGAAATAAAAAATATGTATGTTATGAAATCCACATGCAAGAAGATGAATTTAGACCCCTATCTCACACTATGTACAAAAAATAACTCAAAATGGACCAGAAACCGAAAGGGAAGAGTCAAATTGTAAGACTTTAAGAAGACACAGGAGAAAAACCTTCTCTTCAAGACCTTGGGTAGGCAAAGATTTCTTAGATATGACACTAAAAGCACAATCCATAACAGAAAAAAACTGATAGAGTAAATCATCAAAATTCAAAAAGTTGTGTGCTTCAAAAGACACTACTGATGAATTGTTCACTTAAAAGGGTTTTGGCCAGGTGTAATAGCTCATGCCTGTAATCCTAGCACTTTGGGAGGCCAACGTGGGAGGATCCTTTGAGGCCAGAAGTTCAAAACCAGCCTGGGCAATAGCGAGATCCCATCTCTACAAAAAATCAAAAAATTTGCCAGGCATAGTGATGTGTGCCTGTAGTCCCAGCTACTAGGAAGGCTGAGGCAGGAGAATCACTTGAGCCCAGGAGTTGGAGGCTACAGTAAACTAAGATGATGCCACTGCCTGGGTGACAGAGTGAGACCTGTCTCAAAAAAAAAGTTAATTTTATGTTATGAGAATTTCACTTCAATTTTAAAAAAAGACATCATTAAGAAAATGAAAGACAAGCCACAGACTAGGAGAAAATATTTGCAAAATACATATATGATAAAAGACTTGTATGCATACTATACAAAGAACTCTTACAACTCTATAATAAGACAAACAACCCAATTTAAAAAATGAGCAAAAGATTTGATAGATACTTCACCAAAGAAGATAAAAGAATGAATAATAAGCACATGAAAAGATGCCCAACATCATTAGTTATTAATGAAATGTAAATTAAAACCACAATGGGATGCCATTTTATACCAGCCAGGATGGTTATAATTTTGGGGGGTAACAAATATTGGTAAGAATGTGGAGAAACAGGACGTCTCAAAAACTGCTGATGGGAATGTAAAATGGTACAGCCATTCCTAAAAACAGTTTGGCAGTTTCTTAAAAGTTAAACATAAATTTATCATACCACCCAGCAATTCTGCTTCTACATATATACCCAAGAAAAATGAAAAAAATGTCTGCCAAAAATTTGCATGTAAATGTTCAAAGCAACATTATTCATAATAGGCAAAAAGTGAAAACAGCGGGGGTGGCGGGGCAAGGGCAATATACATAACCCAAGCTTTTGTACCCCCACAATATGCTGAAATAATAATAAAAAAAAAGAAAAAAAAAGTGAAAACAACTCAAATGTCTACCAATTGGTGAATAGATACACAAAACATGCTATATCCATACAATGGAATACTATTCAGCAAAAAAAAGGAATAAGCTATTGGCGCCTGCTATGGCGTGGACACATTTCATAAACATTAAGCTAAGTGAAAGAAGTCAGACACAGAAGATCACATGCTGTGTAATTCCAGGTATATGGATTACGGAATGTCCAGAAAAGGCAAATCTATAAAACCAGAAAGTGAATGAGTGGTTATTTGGGGCAGGGAGTGGGGCCATGAGAGATCTTATGGGGGTGAAAAAATATTCTAAAAATAGAGTGTGATGCTTGTGATATTATGATATATATTTTTTGGTTTCATCCATAGTCCTTGGCTCACAGCTCCCCTAAGCCATATTTCCTGAAGTGACTAGAGCAATAAGGGTATCTTTTGTTAAAGTATCTGGCCTTTTGTCCTTGGTTCCTGAAGCAGCTCTGGAACAGCTTCAGAGCCATAGGTCACAGTCTTTTGTTATTTATAACAAACCCTTTTCAGCCACACTGGGAGTTTATGTTAATGAGGGGACTTTTGGGAAAGTCCCTAGATAACCACAGGATGGGTGGCTGGCTGCCAGGGGATCCAACCATGTGCTCAGAGGGTTTTCAAAATAACTAAACCTTTTAAGTTTAAAAAAAGGGAGTTGATTTAAAGAAAAATATGAGTAAGTCTCATCACAGAATGTACTCAGAGAAGGATAAACCACTAAGGTAGGATGCGGACAAGTAGGGGTGGGAGTCAGCCAAGGGAGAGGGAGAACAGCCCAGAGCCATCAATCAAGGTAGCCAGGCTGGGTCTGCCTTCCTGAGGGCTCCACATCCCCCCTGCCTGGTCAGAGAGGGACAGGCTGGGCCCCTGAGCCCTGAGCCTTTCAGACATTTCCCAGCACTGGAGGGAACTGTCAGATATTTGTGATCACCACCCTGGAGGGTCAGAATGGGCTTGTGTCCCAAGCTAAGAGCTTCCAGTCACCAGGCTGCATCATAGTCTTGCTGCCACCAGCGACGGTCAAACCACCTGCATTTTTGGGACTATGAGGAGGATGCTCCCTCAGTCCCAGGAAGTGAAAAGATCAAGGGTCTTTCCCCCACTCCTCTGCAGTCGAGATGCAGAGATCAGGATGTAGAGTCACAATCTTTGTTCTGCTGCTTATTTGCTGGGTGACCTCAGGCAAGTCACCTAACTTCTCTGAGCCTCAGCTTCCTCAGTTGTAAACATAGAAATGATACTTTTTAGAAATATATGTAGAAAAAAAAAACAAGAAATACATATGGATGAAATAAAGCAATACACAAGGGAAAAGGAAAGTACAGGAACAACCCAAATGTAATCAATAGGAGAATAAATAGAATAAATTATGGTATATTCATACAATGGAGTACAGTGAAAAGAACTATTGCTACTTACAAAAATAGATAAATTGCACGAAGATAATTATGAGTGAAAGAAGCCAGACAAAAAGGAATACGTACCATAAAAAATGTACTTTAAAAAAAAATGTTTAAGAATAGGCAAAACTAACCCTAAGTTTATAGAGGTAAGAATACTAGTAACTCTAGAGTGTCAGGAATTGGCTGGGAGGGATAATAAAGGAACCTTCTGGGGGAGGGAAATAGCCTATATTTTGATCTAGTTACACAGAAATCTACACACACACATGAATTATTTGAACCGTACACTTAATATCAGTACAGTTTATGGTATATATGTTATAATTCCATAGAAATTAAAAACAAATAAGAAAGAGGGAATGATGAACATAGGATTCAGGAGGATGGTCAATTTGGTTGGGGAAGGGGTTGTGTAGGGAGGGAGGCATGTGGTTAGATGCAGATCATTGTCAAGATCATTTTATTTTGGGATAGTGGCTTCACAAGCACCTATATCAAAAAAACGAATCAGGGACAGGTGTGGTGGCCCATGCCTGTAATCCCAGCACTTTGGGAGACCAAGGTAGGAGAACCACTTGAGCCCAAGACTTCGAGACCCCCCTGGGCAATATAGTGAGATCCCTGTCTCTATAAAACATAAAAAAAAAAGTTAGCCAGGTGTGGTGGTGCTTGTCTGTAATCCCAGTTATATGGGAGGCTGAGGTGGGAGGATTGTTTGAGCCCAGCAGTTCGAGGTTACGGTGAGCTGTGCCTGATTACTGTGCTCCAGCCTGGGCAACAGAGTGAGACCCAGTCTCTACCAGAAAAAAAAGAAGAAAAAAAAAAACCTAATCATATAATTCAAAACAATTTCAAAATAGTACAAATGGTTTATACAATGTAGCAATCATGATTCTTTTAGGCCGGGCGCGGTGGATCACGCCTGTAATCCTAGCACTTTGGGAGGCAGAGGCAGGTGGATCGTTTGAGCTCAGGAATTCGAGACCAGCCTGAGTAAGAGCGAGACCCCATCTCTACTAAAAATAGAAAGACATTATATGGACAACTAAAAATATATATAGAAAAAATTAGCTGGACATGGTGGCCCATGCCTGTAGTCCCAGCTACTCAGGAGGCTGAGACAGGAGGATTGCTTGAGCCCAGGAGTTTGAGGTTGCTGTGAGCTAGGCTGATGCCACAGCACTCTAGCCTGGGCAACAGAGTGAGACCTGTCTCAAAAAAAAAAAATTCTTTTTAAAAATTATGTATTTATTTATTTCAGCGACACCTCCCCATGTTGCTGAGGCTGGACTAGAACATCTAAGTTCAAAAGACCTTCCTGCCTCACACTCCCAAAGAGCTGAGATTACAGGTGTGTGCCACCACACCTGGCTTCAATCAAGATTCTTTGTTACAAATGAAAGAAACCAATGTCTTCAGTTTGAACAGGAAAGAAATTTCTTAAAGGATGTTGGTGGCTCACAGAATCTCTGTGAGGGCCAGAGCACCAGGACTGGGGGCTGTGGACAGTTAGAAACAACTCCCAAAATCACTCTGTGGAATGAGGCCAGGGGAGATGCCATGGTCACTATTACAGGACATAGACACTACAGCTCTTTCTGCTAACACAGAGTTCTGGATGCTACCAATAGCTACTACCCTCTCTTCTCTGTGCCTCAGTTTTCTTATTTGTGAAATAGAAGCAATATGCATACATTTTGGGCGTATGTGGACACATATATAATATCATGTATGTAAAGTGGTAGACCAGATGCCAGGCACATGGCAAATACCTACTCAATTAGGGTTAGCAATGGCGAGATCAGGTGGCAAGTGACAGGACTTGCCTTCTGGAATGCCAGGTAAGACACCCACAGAGATTCCAAGGAAGTCTTAGAGGAGACAGGAAATGCCAGCTGCATTGGCAGATGGATGCCAGGAACCATGGAATTGTTTTTAAATTTTGTTTTAGGTCAGGCACAGTGGCTCACACCTGTAATCCTAGTACTCTGGAGGCCGAGGTGGGCGGATCGTTTGAGTTCAGGAGTTCGAGACCAGCCTGAGCAAGAGCAAGACCCTGTCTCTACTAAACATAGAAAAAAATTAGCCAGGCATGGTGGCGTGTGCCTACAGTCTGAACTAATTGGGAGGCTGAGGCAGGAGGATTGTTTGAGCCCAAGAGTTTGAGGTTGCTGTGAGCTACGCTGATGCCGCGACACTCTAGCCCAGGCAATGGAGCAAGATTCTGCTCAAAAAAAAGTTATTTAATGAAAATTATGTTTTACTGGTACAAATGCTGTCATGTCCCTAATCTTATTTAATATAATAATAATTTGCAAAAGACAAGGACTGGGAGAGCCAGAAATATGAAGGATTGAATCCAGCTCTGCAATTTCCTGGCTGGGTAGTCTTGGACAAGTGACTTCATCTCTCTGAGCCTTGGTGTTCTCATCTATAAAATGGGGACAATAATGAGATGTCTCGAGTATCAAATAAGGGGAAGGTATATGTCGAGCCTGGCATAGAGTAGGTATAAAGGTAATAGAAGTAGGTGTTATTTTCATTATCATTATAGTTTCTTTTACAGTCTGTCAGAAGAAGGCCCAGTCATGGGACAGTTTGTACCATAAACAGCAAGATCTGGAGCTGTGGACCGAGTTGCCAGGGTGGGACCGGTTCTGGAGACAGAGTCAGCTAAAGGTGAAGAGAAGGAGTCTAACAGTGGGCAGAATGCAGCATTCAGAGAGGATGAGGACAGGTGGCTGGGGTAACCCAGTTTGGTGGCCGGCATGAGGTAGCCTGGCAGCAGACCAACCCTGCAGGAGAGACAGAAGATAAAAGCCCCAGCCCCAGAGGCTGAACTCACTGACTCAGGAGAGTAGTGGTTTGACTCAGGCTCTGGGGCGAGGCAGAGATAACCTCAAATCTCAGCCCCCTCACAAGCCTACTGTGTGACGCTGGGGAAGTTCCTCATTTTCTCTGATCTCTGTTCCATTTCCTCAGCTGTAAAGGAACTGATTATTCTCACTTGTATTCCTTCTAGGATAATTTGTTCAACATCAGAGCCATTCTTTAATCTCCTCACCTCCAGTGACCTTGTCCTCCCGGGTCATACCTGGATCCCAAGTCTGAACCTCTGATTTCCTCTTCCTACCTCCTCCCCTTCCATCCTTGACCTGAGACCGCAAATTCACTGGCCCTGACATACTGTCCACCTGTCCCTTCCCCTTCCCCATGCCTCCTGGCCCACCTGGATTCCTGCGTCCATCGTTGTGATCAACCCCTTGCCCCACCCTCTCCTGGGTAATCCCTGGTCTGGGTGAGCCCTGGCCTTTGTCTGCCTCTTCTGGCAGCCATGTTGGACACAGCTGGAGAAAACCACACATCTTAGCTTTGTTTTACTTCACATTCAAACCCATAAAGCCCAGTGAGTTCCCAATCTTGCAAGGATAACTGACCATGTTTCTCCTCTGGCTCACTCTACTAAACAACCGTTCCATACATTCTCCTCTCCTTCAAACCTCTCTTACACATCCCCACTTCCAGCTGGCAATATTGTCCCAAGCTTTCTGAGGAAAACAGAGGTCAGGAGAACCCCCTCACTTTCCCATCTGCACTGAAGACATCTCTCTCCCCCTGTCTAAAACCATCTCCTCCACTGATGCTCTGAGTCTTGAGTTTCCATCTCTTTCACCTTCCAGTTACAACTCTCCTTCCACCTCACATCTTATCCTGTGTTTCCAGAGGTAAACAAACTGCCTGGGTGGGAAACCAGGATCCTTCACTTACTTGCTATGTAACCTTGGGCAAGTCACTTAATCTCTGAAACTCAACTCCTTATGTCGAATGGACATAATAATGGTGCCAACCCCACAGGCTTACTGTGAAGAAGATATGGGTAAATGTGTGTAAAGCACTAAACATAGTACCTAGCACATGGAAAAGTACTCAATAAATATGTTTTTGTTATTAGTATTATCTGTCCATATCATATCTGAACTCTTACCGGCTGTCAGTACAATTGCAGATCTTCTACTGGTAATGGAAACCTTTCCTCTCTGAGTCCCTGTGATACCTCAAATTCCTGATTTCCTTCCTGCCAACTATCCTACCTGACATCTAAATGCTCCTGTCCTCAGGAGCCTGCTCTCTTCTCCCTCTACGTGATATTTCTTCCCATGGCTTGAAATGAGTGAGGAACAATAGAAAGACCTTTGAACACAGCACTCTGAGTCTGCATGCTTAAGGGGATATATTCAGGAGGATCTAAAACTCATCCTCCAGAGAGGGGAAAGCTCTTCTTTCCAGAATGACACTAGTAAAGGTTGAAACAGTGATAGAACCAAAAAATTTTAGCTACCCTTTTGCAACCCTCAGTGAAATAATTGATGAAAGATTATCGGCCGGGTGCAGTGGCTCATGCCTGTAATCCTAGCACTCTGGGAGGCCGAGGGAGGAGGATCACTTGAGGTGAGGAGTTCGAGATCAGCCTGAGCAAGAGCGAGACCCTGTCTCTACTAAAAATAGAAAAAATTCGCTGGGCAACCAAAAAAAGAAAAAAAATTAGCTCAGTGTGGTGGCACATGCCGGTAGTCCCAGCTACTCGGGAGGCTGAGGCAAGAGGATTGCTTGAGCCCAGGAGTTTGAGGTTGCTGTGAGCTAAGCTGACACCATAGCACTCTAGCCTGGGCAACAGAGCGAGACTCTGTTTCAAAAAAAAAAAAAAGAAAGATTATCAATGACTGCTAAACCATTAGGTAAAAAGCTGTTGGACAACAGGATATTCCCACCGTGCCCATGTATCACCCCACAGATGATTTGCTGATTGTAAAGGAGAAACAGAACCTTTACAACAGTAAAGAGATCTGGTAGTCCTTCACCACCTAAACCAACTGATGAACTTTAGCATCACTGAGAGAGGGACCACCTGACATGACGTCCCTATTAAGTGATGCAATATGAAGTACCCGATACAAACTAGGAAACATTGCCTTGTTGCTTAAAATATTTAACCTGAATCTAATGAGGCCTTTAGGTCTAGTTTCCAATTTATAGGAAATAAACAAGACAGAGGAATAAATTAAATGACACCACAAAGAAACAATTAGATAATGACAGAATGTAAGACATTCCTTAAGGCAATCGGCCTTGTTACTTCAAAATGCCAATGCCCTGAGAAAGCAGGTTGCTGCTCTAGATTACAGGAGACTAAAGGTGTATAAAACCAAAATATGTTACATAAACCTTCACTGGATTCTGGTTTAAAAAAAATATTAAGGGGGGTGATTAAGAACATCTGATTATAGACTAGAAATTAGATATTGGGGAATTATTCATTTTCTTATGTGTGATCATGATGTGGTTATAAAGGAAAATGTTCTGTTTAGGGCATACATGCTGAAGTATGTAGGGCTGAAGTGTCATGATGTCTGAAACTTATTTTCGAAAGGTTTAATGAAGAAAAGTAAATATACACACTCACACATGCCTATGTGTAGGTAAAGCAAATATGACAAAATATTAACAGTTGTTAAAACTGGATATTGGGTATTTGGGTAATCATTGTGCCATTCTCTCAACCTTTCAGTACATTTGAACATTTTCAAAATTAAATTTGTTTTTCTTGTAGAGACAGGAGTCTCCCTGTATTGCCCAGGTTGGTCTAGAACTCCTGGCCTTAACTGATCTTCCTACCTCAGCCTCCTAGAGTACTGGGATTATAGACATGTGCCACTGCACCTGGCCAAAATTAATATTTATTTTCAAAAATCAAAATCAAAATTACCATCCCTGTGCCAGTGACTCCAAATTTGTTTTCTATAACTAAGACCCTTCCTCTGAGCCTGGAAGGGGGTATGCTAAAAATATCAACAGTAGTTATATTTGGGTAGTGTGATTGTGGGTGGTCTTTTTTCTTCTTTCTACTTCTCTATGTTTTCCAGATTTCAGTGAGTATATATTAGTCTTCTGTTTGAAATTAAAAAATAAAAACCTTGAGATTAAGTAAATGTACACAGTTTGAAGACAAGATTAGAATATATACCAGAATGCCAACTGTGGGTTTGTTGGGATTGGGTGAGATTATAGGATTTCTTTTACATTTTAAATGTTCTGTAACAGTATTCTAAAACTTTGCTGTGCCTTAGAATTATTCGGGGGAACTTTTAAAAACAGCTTTATTAAGGTATAATTGATATACAGTAAACTGCTCATATTTGAACTGTGTAATTTGGTAAATTTTGACATATATAAAGATCCTGGAAACCAAACATATCCACCGTTCCCCAGTTTCCTAATGTCCATTGTAATCCCTTCCTCTTGCCCCTTCCTTGATGACCACTGATCTGCTTTCCATCACTATAGATTAGTTTGCATTTTTAAGGATTTTTATATAAATAGAATCATACAGTATGTACTTTTTTGTGTCTGGCTTCTTTCACTCAGCAGAGTTATTTTGAGATTCATCCATGTTGTAGCATGTTATCAGTAATTCATTTGGCCAGGCATAGTGGCTCACACCTGTAGTCCCAGCAACTCCAGAGGCTGAGGCAGGAGGAGTTACATAATTTTGAGGCTAGGATTTTGAGACCAGCCTGGGCAACATAGCGAGGCCCATGTCTGATTCATTTGTATTTTTGTTTTAGAGATGGGGTCTTGCTCTGTTGCTCAGGTTGGAGAGCAGTGGTGCAATCATAGCTCGCTGCAGCCTGGAACTCCTGGGCTCAAGCAATCCTCTTGCTTCAGCCTCTCAAGTAGCTGAAACAAGTATACTATGATACGGATACACCATCATTAGTCTAGGGCTAACTTTTCTGCAAAACTGAGACAACATCCTTCTGTGTACTCTACCGAATGCCCTGCGAATCATGAGGCTTTCCAGTTTGCCTGGTGGGAACAGGCACTATTCCAGGACCTGCATGAGCGCTGAACACTATCACCTCTAATCCTGTTGGGCAGATCTTTCCCCATCTTTGGGTAGTTTCTTCATATGCATGTGCTAATGAGTACTCAGACGAATATGTGAGTAGAACTCCAGAGTGCTCTCTATGCAGCTGTCTCCTCTTCAGTACTGTGTCCTGCAAACTCTAGCCTCCTTGGCTTCCCCAGACTCAGCTGTTTCCTCAACTCAGCAAATCTGCTGGTCTCCACCTGGGTTCCCCATTCCCTGCACCATGGTCTGTATACTGTCTAGACGATAGTTTGGGGAAATCAGAGGTCCCTCTGTGACCACTGTCCTTCATTGCCTGATATCCAGTGTCTTGAAAGCAATTGTTACACACACACACACACACACACACACACACATATATATATCTCAAATGGAAGAGTAAATCCCATTCCTTTAACTTCAGGGTAGTAAGGCAGTAGAGTTTTAAAAATCTTACTTTCTAGGCCATATCCTAGACAATTAAATTCAGATCTTTGGAGTTGGGTCCCAGGCATCCACATTAACCCCTCAGGCCAATTCCAATGTGCATCCAAATTTAAGGACCAGTATTCCATAATGTGATTTTATTACTTTGGTGATTTAAAAATAATTTATTTTAAACTGGGCTTGTTTGGCCATGGGAAGAAGGCACTATGCCACATTTGCAAGTTACTGCTGAGCCCCTGATTAAAGAGCTCAAATCTCTTTAAATTTCCCTGATTAAAAAAAAAAAAAAGGTTAGTATTAAGCCCAGAGCAGGGCAGAGCCAGTATGTGAGAGTTAAGCAGCTCCAGATGCAGGGAGAAGCCTAACGGGGCAGGGCAGGGAGCTGGGCAGCACCTGGCAGCCAGGGGCATTTACAGTTTATTATTTCCATCCAATAAAGCTTTCCTACCTCACTGTCTTGCTTCATTTTCTCCCCCTGACAACCCTGAGGCAAAATTCGCTATCTCTGTTTGGCAGATGAGGAAATGAGGCTCAAGAGGTTGATAAAGGGCAAATGAGTATCAGGGTTAAAATTTAAACCTGCTTCTCAGAGATGGAGGAAGCAGCAAAGTAATCCTTTGCTGGGTAGCTTCCAGAGGTCAGAGAACATCCCCGGAAAGTGCTGAGATGGAGGGAATCTGTTGATCGGGCCTCCTAGCAGAGGAGCAAGAAATGACTCGCTAAGTTCCAGGAGTGGGGGTGGTAGAGACCGTGGAAACTTTAGAGAGAATGCTCAAGGGTGATAAATAGCCCCCACACTGCCTTCTAAGGAGAGGCCATCCAGGTTCTCTGCAGGACTTCCGTTTGGCAGGGGGTATGAAACTGTAGGGTCAGAGAGGAATGGCCGAATGGCCGGAAAACGAAGAGACTGAGTGTTGCTACTTCACCTTCCCTCTGGGACTGACCTCACACAGCGCTCAGCCTCTGCCCTCAATCAGTGAAGACCATATAATAATACAGCGATACTGGTTCCCATCTGCTGAGTGTTTGCTACGAGCCAGACCCTTTTCATGCATCTGTGGAATCCGCACTACAATTATATAAAGCAGATACTGTCATCATTCTCATTTTTTTTTTTTTTTTTTTGAGACAGAGTCTCGCTCTGTTGCCCTGGCTACAGTGCCGTGGCATCAGCCTAGCTCACAGCAACCTCAAACTCCTTGGCTTAAGCGATCCTTCTGTCTCAGCCTCCTGAGTAGCTGGGACTACAGGCATGCGCCACCATGCCCGGCTAATTTTTTTTCTATATATACTTTTAGCTGTCCAAATCATTTCTTTCTATTTTTAGTAGAGACGGGGTCTTGCTCTTGCTCAGGCTGGCCTCGAACTCCTGACCTCAAGCGATCCACCCTCCTCGTCCTCCGAGAGTGCTAGGATTACAGGCGTGAGCCACCAGTGCCCAACCCATCATTCTCATTTTAAAGATAAGGAAAAGGAGACAAAGAGTGATTGTATGCATTATCTATTGCTACATCAGAAATTATCCCAAAACTTCACAGTTTAAAACAACAATAAACATTTATTATCTCACTTATTTTCTATGGATAAGGAATTCAGGAGCAGATTAACTGGGTGAGTCTTGCCAGGAGCATCTCATAAAGTTCTAGTCAAGATGTTGACCACCGCCGCCGCAGTCACCTTAAAGCGTGACTGGGGCTGGAGGATCCAAATCCAAGGCGGCGCATGCACGTGGCCAGCACATCGGTTGGCTGTCGGCAAGCAGTCTCAGTTACTTGCCGTGTGCTACTTGAGTGTCCTTACAACATGACAGCTGACTTCCCCTAAAGCAAGTGATCCAAGGGAGCAAGACGGAAGCTGCAGTGTCTTTTCTGACCTGGCCTCAGAAGTCACACTCATTTCTGCAATAACCTAGTGCTTATACAGGTGAGCCCTATTCATTGTGGGGGCTACTGACTCCACAAGGTATGAAT
Organism: Eulemur rufifrons; assembly: GCF_041146395.1. Lineage (NCBI taxonomy): Eukaryota > Metazoa > Chordata > Mammalia > Primates > Lemuridae > Eulemur > Eulemur rufifrons. The sequence goes on from NC_091002.1 coordinate 23,650,257, forward strand.
ACCAGGAGTTGAGAATCACTGAGGTTCATCTTGTAGGCCACTACCACAGTGACAAAACAATTCACCCAAGGTTATGCACATGGGAAGTGTTAGAGGTGGGCTTTGAACCCAGGCAGTTACTATGTCACAGGGAAATATTAGCTTGAAGGAGTAGGGGCAGACAGGTACCTCGCCCCTGTCCCAGTGATTGGTGAGGCAGACAGACACTTTGTCAAAGCAACGTAATCTGGGCACGTTCTAAAAGATGGCACTTGTCATCATTTGATGATGGACTTGCTGAGTCAAAGGGAACCTAGATTCGGCTTCAGCTTTGCCACTGACTTACTGTGGGAACTTGGGCAAGTTACAGCCCCTTTCGGGGCCTTTGTTTTCCCATCTGTGCAATGGGGCAGTTCAATTCCATGCACCTTGAGGTCTCTGGCTGGATGATTCTGGGATTCTATGCTTGGAGTTGTTCAATGGGAAGGCTGAGGGAGTTCCTTTTTCACTTTCCCTGGCTCTTTCAGACATTTGCTGACATGGAGTGGCCCTCTCAGGTGCAAGGGGCACTCTTCTGGTCCCAGGCCAGGCCAGGCCAGGCTGTTCAGCCCAGCTTCACCCTAAGCTGGCTGGCACCATTGTTCCTCCATAAAGCCGGGCCCCTTTCCAGCTGCTGCTGTCCTCGGGGCAGGGGACAGGCTCAAAGGACTCAGTTGTGTGGCCTGGCCCCTCCCCCAGGGCAGGCCCGGATCACCCAACAGGCTGACTCAGCCCATGCAGGGGAACAAAGGAGATGAGATATGGGTTTAGGAAAAGAATTTGACATTTACTATTTCCCCCCAGAAAACTTCAAAGTAATCATCATGGGGAAAATCCCCTTGCACTTATTTATTTTACAGTTCAGTGGCATTTAAAAAAAATTGGGACAAGGGCATTGTTTTTGATTGCAGAGCTTAGGGACCCATATTTTAAAGATTTTGTTATGCATTTTGTTTGCCTTTTGTTATCTTTCAAAATGGGATTGTGTAACAGTTAATGAAATCATAAACTAACTGTAGCATTTAAAAATTTATACAATTTTACATAAAATAATGTAATATAGGTCTTAAATTTGATGAAATATGGTAATTAGGCCCTGTTCTTGGAGCCTGGGCCTGCTGGACCCTGAACCCCCTGCAACCTCCACCCATTCCTTTCCGCCACCCACAGGCTTGTCTTTATCCTGGAGTCATTGTCTTAACCCGGCATCTCCAATGTAGCCCTTCAAACTTTTACAAAGTTTTTCCCCAGCATGAGACCCTGAAGGAATTGTGAGGGGAAGCCTCTGCCCAACTTTTGGCCAAGAAAGAGAGATTATTTAGGGCCCTGAAAGGGCACAGAAGAATGAAAAGAAATTTAATTCCAACACTGTAGCGGGCACTACTGTGCGTGTTTCATGTGTGTGAACTCACTTAATCCTTACAACCACATATCAAGTAGCTATTAGTGTGTCCTGAGGCACAGAAGTGATATAACCGGCCCAAGATCATATAGATCATAAGTGGCAGAGCCCAGGGGGAAAAGAAACAAAATTTCTCTTTTGTCCTTTCTGCTAACCTTTGCCCCATAGGTAACATGGTCATAAATGTGGTATATATACTGCCAGATCTTCTTTTTAGGCATTTGTGGCATAAACATGTAGAAATATTTAAGTGGGTCATGTTATTCTGTAGTTAGCTTTTTCTTTTCTTTTTTTAAAATTAAAAAAAATTTAAGCCGGGTGAGGTGTCTCACGTCTGGGAGGCCGTGAGGGCAGATCGTTTGAGCCCAGGAGTTCAAGACCAGCCTGAGCAAGAGTGAGACCCCGTCTCTACTAAAAAAAAAAAAAAAAAAATAGAAAGAAATTAGCTGGACAACTAGAAATATATATATAAAAAATATTATCCAGGCACGATGGTGCATGCCTGTAGTCCCAGCTACTCCAGAGGCTGAGGCAGGAGGATTGCTTGAGCCCAGGAGTTTGAGGTTGCTGTGAGCTAGGCTGACGCCACGGCACTCTAGCCCAGGCAACAGAGTGAGACTCTGTCTCAAAAAAAGAAAAAAAATTTAAATTTAATTTTTTTAATTAAAAAAAAAAATTTTTTTTTTGAGACAGAGCCTAGGCTAGAGTGCCGTGGCATCATCACAGCTCACTGCAACCTCAAATTCCTGGGCTCAAGCAATCCTCCTGCCTCAGCCTCCTGAGCAGCGGGGACTATACGCAGGCGCCACCAGGCCTGGCTAATTTTTCTATATTTTTTTTCTTTTTTTTGTAAAGACGAGGTCTCACTATGATGCTCAGGCTGGTCTCAAACTCCTGGGTTCAAGCAATTCTCCCACCTTGGCCTCCCAAAGTGCTAGGATTACAGGTGTGAGCCACCACGCCTGGCTGCAACTAGCTTTTTCTACTTAACCCCATGACTTAGAGACATCTTTTCTTTTCTACACAAGTACACATAGAGTTCCTAGTTCTTTTTACCTGCCATGCCATGCAGTATTCCATAGTGTATATATTGTGAAAATACAGCCAAGGGCCTAAGAAGTACTAGGCCCCATCCTACATGCTTTATAGGCATGTCTCATTTCCACCTTGCACCCTATGGTCGTTAGCATTTTTTCCATTTTAAAGATGAAGAAAGTGATGCCCGGAGAGGTTAAACACATTAACTGAGCGAATGAAGCAGGATTTGAACTGAGCGTCCACATCTTTAACCATTGTACTTCTAAGTGCCTTCCTAAACAGAAGAATTTATTTAAATCATTTCCATATTGGTGGATATTGAGGTTGTGTGCAATTTTTCCCCACTACACACAACGCTGAAGTGAGCGTCCCTGCACATGCCTCTTTATGTCCACGTGGATATGTTTTCTAGGGTGGGTCATGATGGTGAACTCGTGCCATTACATTTTTTATAGTGATACTACTAACCCTCCCTCCAAAAAGGCCTTTCTAATTTATACTCAATCAATTGGAGATCCTGAGATCTTCCTAAGAAGCACAAGGCTTGGAATACACTTGGTTTTGAGTCCTGCCTTTACAATATGACTTTGGACTAGTCACTTCTTCTTGGAGGCTCAACTACCTCTTCTATTAAATAAGATAATAATCCTGACCTTGTAGGGAATTGTGACAGGGAATATTATTAATGTGCTTGGCACTCAGAGAATGTTTAATAAACAGTGCTCAATAAATTATGCCCAATAAATAGTTCTGATTTAATTATGAGACGGTAAACATGATTGTGAGACAGTAAACACTCTGGGCACATCACCCCTGAGAGAACGACCCTATGATGTTGTCCATGGAACGGCACATTCCATGAGGCCACAAACATGAAGAAAAGACCAAGAGAATCACAGAGACATTGGCCACAACGTCATCGAGACAAGGAAATAACGTGAGCAGCTTTCTGTGTTGAGACTTTCTGTGAGTCACAGAAACTCCCTAAACCTACTATTGGTTGGGTTTTCAATTACTTGCAACCAAGAGCATTCTTAGGCAATACTTTGACTATATTTACTTTAGAGTTGAGGAAATAGAGGCTCAGACAGTTCAATTGACTTGGCCAGAGGAAGGATTCAAATCCAAATCTGTCTGACTCCAAATCATGAGTTTTTCTCCTAGCCTCCTAGGAAACCAAGGAAAGGAAGTTGGGTCAGAAAAAAGTGTGATAATAAATGTTTAACCAGACATATAGCTTCATAAAATAAAAGACTATATTTTCCAGCATCTTTTGCAACTAGACTAAGTCTGGCCGAAGAGACGTAAGCTGTGAGATGCTGTGGTGGACTTCTGGGATATTTGGAGCGGGTGGAGAAAGAGTATCGTACCTTCTTCATTTTTTTCCCTCCCTCTGCCTACAAAGAGGATGCAATGGCTGGAATTCAAGCAGCCATCTTGGACTATGACGTGACCTTAATGATGGAAGCCACCCTGAAAATGGTGGAGTAGAAAGATAAATTTCTAGGTTACTGATGATACCATGAAGCTGCAGATCAGCCCTGGACAGCCTACCTCAAAGCCTATCTCCAAATGCTTTTTACATGAGAAACATTTCTTTTTTTCCTGTCTATTCTATGCAACTGAATCTAATTCTTGCTGATGCACTAGCATTTAGTTTAGGCATGGGTAGGTGATGCAATTCTGGTCACTGGGGAAGTTTATTGCCAAGTGGTGGGAGTAGGGGGAGGAGAGCACATCTGGGAAAGTTTTTCTTTCATCTTACAAAGTGACAGAAGGAGGAGACGGTCCCTTTCTTCTGACTCTGGACATTGTCAGAGAGATGTGATATTTGGGCCTGGGGTAGCCATCTTGTGAGCACGTGGCAGCCAGTTTGATGACAGAGTTGATATCTGAGGGCAGCGGAATAAAGAGAAAACAAGGGTCCTTGATGAAGTTATAGAGCTGCCACTGAATTAACGTACCCTCAAGCCACCTTGCCTCCAGATTCTTGTTACATGAGATAATAGCATCCTCTCTGTTGTTAAATCCATTTTTAGTTGAGTTTTATGTTATTTGTAAGCCAAAATTCTGACTAGTCCTGGAAGAGTGACCAGGTCCAGGGTGTGGCCATTGAAGTGGGTGGAATGGAGGTAAAGGCCAAAGTGTAGGATGAGTCAGCCTCATGGAATGTGAAGTTGCCCAAGGAGATGACAGGAGATGACAAGGAGCAGAGGAAGAGTGTGGGGCAGGGACCAAAGTCCTCAGTGAATGGAGAAGAGGATGGTAGAAACAGCAAAGCAGGGTAGAGGAGAATGTCACTGAATAGCATGAGCTTCAAAAGAGCTGGGGTTTGATGTGAAGAAGAGGAATGTATCAAGCAGGATCGTTATGGTTGTAAGGCTGGGCGTGGTGGTTCATGCCTGTAATGCCAGCACTTTGGGAAGCTGAGGCGGGAGGATCGCTTAAGGCCAGGAGTTCAAGACCAGCCTGGGCAACATAGTGAAACCCCATCTCTACAAAACATTACAAATTAGACAGATGCGGTGGTCATGCCACTGCACTCCAGCCTGGGTAACAAAGCAAGACCCCGTCTCTAAAATAAATAAAAGAAACAAAGGGTGATTCTGCCCCTCAGATATCCTATTTTGTGAAGTGCCTGTTCAAGTCTTCCTTTAATTGGATTTGTCTCTTTCTCATTAATTTATGGGAATCTTTAAATGGAGAAGGAAAAGGAAAGGAAGGAGGGTCATCCTCCCTGGACAAGCTCACAGTCCTCCATCTCCTGGCGGCTTCATGACACATTTTCCTCCCCTCTGTCCGCCGCTCACTTCACTGCTGTTTCAGCAGCCTCCTTGTCACTCTCAGGACATGCCCGCCACATTCTCGAAAGTGTCTCCCTCCTCCCAAGCAGCCCCATCACTTTTACTTTTCTTCATAGCACTTACCACTACCTGACATTATATTGGTCATTATATACTTGTTTGTGTATATATATAATGTCCCCCCACTAAGACAGCAGCTCCTCAAGGACAGGCGCTTTTTGCACCGTTGTAGCACAGTACCTGGGCCACAGTAGGTACTCAATAAATGTTTATTGAATGAAGGAACAAATTAGCCACTAATAGCAGTGAGGAACAGGAGGAAGGCCCAGATGCTCAGCTGTCATCCAAACTGCAGAGGCAACCATGTGTGGGAAGCAGTTGGCCCCACGAGGGTCCCTGGCTCCCAGCCCAAGGGAGATTATGAACTTCGGAAAAGCCTTTCTCTACGCCTCTCCACCTGGCTCGCTTCATCTTTCCAGCTGGTCATAGTCCCCAGGGGTTCATTTGATTTGAACATTCCTGGAAAGCTCTGAAAGCACTCTTTGTTTTTACATTTTCTCATTTTTTACAAGCACCAGGCATGGATAAGCACCTTCTGGAAAACACGTAACACACACAATCTAACACACATGCTTGGCCATATTCCATACTCTTCTACACCTTCATCACTCAGTATACCCACATCCGGTCCTAGTTATGCACCCTTGTGAACACATGCTCACACTTGACCTCAGACATTCTCGCTCCCCTGTCCCACACACTCACACACATCTGTCATCCTGCACGTGTTCTCCTGCGCACAAGCCCCTGCCCAAGTTTCCACCCATGCACCCACTCACGCTGACACATACACATTCGTTCCCTCAAGCCTGGCTCCTGTGGCACGTGCACGTGGACCCACTTGCACACACAGCTTTGAACGCCCCTCCAGCTTTCATCACACACATACAATGGCCTGGGGTGGTGCCCCACGCTGGTCAGAGCTTAGTGTGATGACATGTCCCAATGACAGTGATACCCACTGAGCACTGGCCACCTACGTGCTGGATATCCTATACTTCGGGCCTTTATCTCATTCAATCTTCATAACAATCCAGTGAAGGGGATGCTATTATCAGCTCCATTTGCTCGGTGAGGAGACTGGAACTCAGAGGCATTCAATGGTAGAGCTAGGATTCTAACTCAGGCGTCCGATCCTAGAGTTCACCCTCTTCTCTGGTATGGCAGACCGTATTTTTCAAAAATGGTCGCATCTTCCATCCCTCATGCTCTTCTAGAACGTTGCCACTCCCCCATCAAGAGGTAGTCTACGGCCCCTTCTCTTGAACTTGGGTGGGTTTTTGGGACTGCCTCAACTTCCAGCATGGTGGAAGAAGCCATGCCACATGACTTCCAAGGCTTGATCATAAAGGGTGATAGGACTTGTGCCTGGCTGTCTCTCTCTTAGGACTTGCACCTTTGGAACCCGGCTACCATGCTGGGAGGAGGCCACAGGTAATATTCCTGCTGGAAACCCCAACTGAGGTCCCAGTTGACAGCCAGCACCAACTGGTCAGGAAGCCTTCAAGATGACTCCAGCCCAGCTACCACCTGACTGCAACCACACAAGAGACCCTGAACAAGAACTGCCTAGCTGAGCCCAATCAACCCCCTAAACCAAAAGGTAATAATAATAAATAATTGTTATTTTATGGAACTAAATGCGGGTGGTTTGTTTTGCAGCAATTGATAACCAAGGCAGAGAATTACCCACAGTCAGCCTCAGACCACCATGGGGAGGGGGTACTAATCTCTCTGTCCTCTTTCTGGACCTTCCTCTTCCACCCACAAGGTCTAGAATCTCAGAGCACAACCCCCACCATCTGGTCCTTCACAGTAAATGACACTGGTGCAGCCATCTCCCTGCATGGGCATGAGCTCTTCAAGCCCTACTGCTGACTCTGGTGCTTTAGGCAAGTGTTTATGCCTCAGTCTCCCCTTCTGTAAAATGTGCTGTATTAAGACCCAGCCCTGACCACTCACACGCAGGCTATGAGCCATCCTGGAAGCCCGAGTTGAAGGGGTTATGATCAATGCTTGCATTTTAGGGTCTCAGTTGGCAACTAGAACCACACAATGTCCTAAAAAGACCTTTCAGAATCATCTTGTGCAGGCTTCTATGTTTAGAAGAGGAAGCTAAAATATTAATTTTCAGCCAGAACTAACACAGTCCTGGCACTTAATAAGTGCCTGTGAATATCAGAGTATGTGAGAAGAGAGGAAAAGAAAACAGGATGAGTTGGATGAAGGATCAAATCTTCTCCCATCACTTTTGCCTGAGAAGCTTCACCCCACACCCTCCTCTCTGCTCCTACAGTTCCTTGCCCATCTCCCCTTCCGCTTATGGGTGACCCCTCTGCCCAGGCACCCTACCTGGAACAGGCACCAAGCGTGAGCCCTGACACTTGGGACACCAGGCCTGGCCAATTTGCCTCCCTAGTGGCCCACTCCACCCTCCCCAGAGCAGTTCTCTTAGGACACTTCCTCACATATGCTTGAAATAAAAGCATTTGATATTAATAATAAACTCACCGCTCGCCAGGATGATTCATTTCCTGGGACGCTTTGGAGACCCTGGGGTGCTGATCGGCATGCCCCCAGCGTCTCATCAGCTTTCTCCATATTTTCTCTCTCTGAGGAGAGACAAAGGAAACTGAGTCACCAGAGTGGCCAGGGTCAGGCTTCCACCCTGCTTACCTCCTCCATTTTCTCCTCCCCTTCTCATCTGTATTAGATTCCTAGGGCTGCCATCACAAAGTACCACAAATTTGGTGGCTTAAAACAACAGAAATGTATTCTGTCTCAGTTCTGGAGGCCAGAAGTCCAAAATCAAGGCATTGGCAGGGCTGGTTCCTTCTGGAGATGCTGAAGGAATCTCTTCCATGCTTCTCTCCTGGTTTCTGGCGGCTGCTGGCAACCCTTGGCATTTCTTGGCTTGTAGTCGCATAACTCCAACCTGCTTCTGTCTTCATTGTGTGGTCTTCTCTGTGTCTGTCTTCTTCCCTTCCCTTCCCTTCTCTTATAAGGACATTTGACATCGGATCGAAGGCCCATCCTAATCCAGAACGATCTCATCTCAAGATCCTTAACTTAATTACACCTACAAAGATCCTTCTTCCAAATAAGGTCACATTCACAAATTCTAGGTAGATATATCTTTGGGGACGAGGGCCACCATTTAAGTCATAGCACCATCTTTGCCCATATTTCTGGAATACCATCTAGGAAACCATCCAGGTTCCTAGAAACTGGCAATTGGTAGCGGCAGTTGTTCCTGGACCGGCCCCGCCTCGTCTATCCTATCCTTGCCTTTGGCTGGGCAGGTTCAACTCCATTAGGGACAGAGCAGGGCACACACGGTAGCCTTGTTGACATTAGCAAGAGGTGACAGCTAACAAAAGGAGGAAGATAGGTAAATCATAACCAACATGAGAATTCAGGAAGTCCTGCAATGTGGGGACATCTAGTGTAGAGGCAAAAACTCAATTGGCACTATGCAAATAAGAATGACAACCAACGTTCATTGGGATGATCCTGGGCCATTGAGAAATCAGTTGATCGGGTTGGCAGAACAACTGAGGTGGGCCAGACATAGGGACATATGTTGGCCTGGAGCACTTATATATAATACCATCCAAAGAGGGCAATTAACACTTAGCTGATCCACCCATTGCTATGACAATGCAGGCCCAGTTGCTAGATAATTTTTTCAAGGGAAGCTGGAAATACAGATTTCCATGCAAATTCCCCCAATGTTTAAATGTTGGCAACTAATTCAAAACATCAGCTCTGGGGCAAGCATCTCAAGGACTACCATATTATGACCTCAGCCCATGTGTCATGCATTCCATCTCCCAAACCTTAACTAAGTAGCTGCCCTGGGCCAGGCCCTGAGCTGGACGCTGGCATGCAGAGATGCCCAAGGTTTGGTCACTGTCCCAGAGGAGTTCACAGCCTTCTTAGTTTTTTGTTCCTAGAGATGAATTTAAGGACATGTATAATGTACTTTACAAAGCTGTCTGCCAAAACCAAAACCAGACTATATGGCCCCTAAAGGCAAATCTCATTTCCCTGGAAGTTCTTTGGCACAACGGCCCTTTCCCTGGTGACATTGGATAAAGGAGGTACCAGGGTGTTTAGATGAGTTTTAGAGGGTATAGGAAGGACAACGCTATGTTGGTGCGCCCGCCAATGCCCCGTTCAGTGCCAGAAGAGAGAGGGAGGGTACGTATGTGTGAGAAGCAGAAGTGACCACGGTCAGAGAGGCAGGGCACTTGGGGCTATGAGCCTACACCCTGAGCAGGCAGAGCTGGGTTCAGACCCTGACTGCAGCTAACCAGTTAGTCTCCCTGACCTCAGTTTCCTTATGTAAGGAAATGTAGTTAGTAATGATGCTTATCCCACAGGGTTGTTGAGGATTTGAAACAGTTCATGATGTTAACTGTTATTTTCTTCTGCACTTTTTTTTTAACTCTGTCATGACTTTGCAAATGTCCTTCCCACACCTGGGCAGTTCTCTCCCTGCTTCTCTGCCCGATTCATTCTCAAGACCCAGGTGGGCGCTTCTTCCTCTGAGAAGTCCCCCACAGCCCCCAGGCCTGCGGAGTCACTTCCTCCCTCCATTTTGGATGCTCTGCTCAGACCTGCCCTGGCACTGATGACCAATGTGGTGATCGTTGGTGAGTTTTTTCCCCCCACTGGGTAGGAAGTTCTTTGAAGGCAGGGCCCAGGTCTGAGTCATCTGTGTTGCCTGCCCCAAGTGGGCGGTCAGCAATGGTCAGCAATGTCTGTGGCATGAAAGGAAGGAAAGAGGGAGGAAGGGGTGTCACAGACAGCTCACAGCTCACTGGCTGAAGCTCAGGCCAGGTCTCTGGCACTTAAAGCACAAGCTGATGTTAAAGGGCTGATCTTTGTCTAACCTAACAGAATGTGTGTGAGGGGGAGTGTCTGAGTGTGTGCACGTGCGTAGGAGGTGTATGAGTGTTTTGTGAGTATATACGTATGTGCATGAGCATGTGTACTTGTGTGTGATGGTGGGGTATGTGAATGAATCTGTGTATGAGGATTTCTATGAGTGTATTTGTTATGTATAAACCCTTCGTGTCCTTGCACCTAGCACGCTCAACTGAATGTGTGCGGTGGGGGAGGGGGAGGGAAAGCACGATGGAAGGTAGAGTAGCGCGGTGGTTACCAGCAGGGGCTCTGGAGTCAGCATTGGTGCTAACTGTGAGCGAACCAACCACCATGAGCCTCAGTTTTCCATGTGCAAGACTGGTAGCATTGCAGCATTTGCCCTATAGGGAGGTCAAAAGAGTTTAGAATTGAGTGCTGAGCATAGGAAACAACAGATGTTGAATTATACCAAGTGTCACTATCAACACCCTGAGCAGATGCTTCCAAGGTCTAAAGGCCCTTCATCAAAACAAGTCAAAAGACCGCTTATTAGCAACATCCACCATTCTTCTCTGAGCTCAGTTTCTTCTACGGGAGGGAGCAGTAAACTGCATTTTGTTTGTCTCCCAAGGCAGCTGGGATGTTTATGCGATCAGAGTCGTCCAAATCCCGCCCCCCGGAGGGAAGGGCTTGGACTGCCGCAGTCCGAGCCAAAGCTGGGGGCAGGGTGCCCTCTGCTGGCAGAATGGGGTAAAGGGTGACTCCAGCCGGACAAAGACTGACAGGGGTGCTGGCGGCAAAGAGAGCCCGGCAGAAGGGCAGCGGGATGGGGAGGGGACTCTTACAGCTCCTTACTCTTACATCGCTCCAAAAACCTCTCCCGCCCGCTCTCCCCCGCCCCGTCAGACAGGGCCAGACCCGCCCCCGCCCCTCGTCGCAAGTTCCCGGCGCATCCCGGGTTCAGCTCGCATTCCTCTGTGGGATTACCATCCCAGAAATGAAGGGGGGTGGCAGCATCCCCGACCTTTCGATTCCTAGGGTTCCTGGACAAGGCTCTGGGCAAATGTTAGAATAAAAGGGTCGAGGAAGCCCACACTAGAGTGGGAAGTGCCCCCAGAGGCCGTCCAGCCCCATTTGGGAAGAGTCCAGCTCAGCAGGGGACATGAGAGACCCGGATTCAGGGCAAACCCGACCTCTACCCCAAGGACAGCCAGGACTGTGGGCTGAAGCCCGGACACACCACAGCGTGGGCTCCGGAGCAGAGATTTGGGAACATTAATTCATTCCCAAATACTGTGTGTCAGATACTGAGCTGGACATTGGAGATACAACAGCTGGAAAAACCAGACAGCTTCCTGTCCCTCCTGGAGGTGTTGGGACAGGCACATAATCGGACAATTTCCATATAGTGATACCTAACCACACCACACCACAGCCCCATTTTACAGGTGGAAAGATTGAAGCTCGGAGAGGGCACGCGGCGCGGGAGGAACATTCTCCTGTATTCTGAGTCTGGAGAGCTCCTCCAAGGGCAGAAGCGTGTCTGTGGGTGGGCGCAGGCAGCCCCTGGGACTCCCGACTCCCAGCGGAGCAGCCCTCGATGAGGATTCAGGGGAGGGCGGAACCAGGTACCAGGGTCTCTAAGAAGTCCCTCCCTATACTCCCGCCTAGCGGTGACATCCAGGCAGACTCAGGCGGTGTTTACACAGCCGAGGGGGCCTGGAGGCGGGGGGCGTGGACAGGAGACACCGGGGATAGGGGTGGAGCAGTAGGGGGAGGTCTCCCCAGCACTGCATAATCCACCTCCATTCCATCCCCATCAGCTGGCGTCCTCAGCGCCAGGACCCCGTGCCCCATCTCGCAGCCTCCCAATTAATCCAGAGTGGGACGCGGACAGCGGGGAGGGTGAGCCGGGATGCCAGAGCGCTGGCAGCCGGAGGGCCCCACGGCCAATGGGCGGGCTCCTGCCCTCTCCGCCCCTCTCCACCCCTTCGCGCTCGGGACTCAGAGTCTGCAAAAGCAAACAAGGAAAGGGCAGGTGCAAAGGGCAGGAGGAGGCACCGTCCTGTGTCTGCCTGTGTCTCCCCAGAGGCGCTGCTGGAGCTTGGACTTGGAGAAGGGGCATCAGACGGTTATTTGTCCACTGCAGATTTCACCGGAGTGGGCGGGGACCCCCAAGAAAGCACTGTTAGCATTTTCTTGTGCATCCAGTCTGTTTTAAATATGTTTTGCATATATAGGCAAATACCTGTTTATATATTCTTTTTTCTTTTACACAAATGATAGCACACTAAGCACACCGTTCTGCAACGTTTCTTTTTTTCTTCGTTTAACACTGTATCTTGAAGATCGGTCCATATTAGTAGATAAACATCCAGTTTTAAAAAAAATGACTGCCTCAATATTCCACCATGTGGATTGTACCATCATTTATTTAACAAGTGTTCTGTTGAAGGACATTTAGACTGTTTCCAATCTTTTGCTCTTAACGTCATTTCACTCACGTGTGCCTACGTCTTTGGGGTAAATTCCTAGAAGTGGAACTGCTTGTTCAAAGGGTATGTGAGTTGGTAATCTTGTTAGTTATTACCAGAGTGTTCATGAAAGTTGTACCAATGTACAATCCCAAAGCAATGGATGACGAGGTCTGTTTCCCCGCAGCCTCATTAACAGAGTGTGTTATGAAACTTTTTGATTTTCGTCCATCTATTAGTAAACTTAAAAGCAAAATTGACCATTTCCTTTCCCCACACCACATGAGGAGCCTGGACTTCTACCCCCACCTGGCACTAATAAGGCACCCCTCCCCCTGTGTTTCCTTTATTATTTCCTTTCCATGTTATAATGATAAAAGGGTCAATCCATCAAGAAGACTTAGCATCCTATATGTGTATGTATGAAACAACAGAGCTGCAAAATAATGTGCAGCAAAAACTGATAGATGAGTAAGGAGAAACAGACAAATCCAAAATTATGGTTGGAGACTTCCACACCTCTCTCAACAATCAATAAAATAACTAGACAGAAAATCAGCAAGGATCTAGAAGAACACAGCAACACCATCAACCAACAGTATCTAATTGACACATATAGTATACTCCACCCCCAAACAGTAGTATACACATTCATTTCAAGTGCCCAAAGAACATATACCAAGATTGACCTCACCTTGGGTCATTAAACAAATCTCAGCAAATAGAAAACAATTGAAATCATATAGAGTGTGTTCTTTGAATGCAAAGGAATCAAATTAGAAATCAGTAACAGAAAGATAACAGAAAAATCTCCAAACCCTTGGAAACTAAGCAACACACTTCTAAATAGTCCACAGGTCAAAAAGAAAGTCTAAAGAGAAATTAAAAAATACACTGAACTGAATGAAAATGGGAATATGACATTAAACTAAAGCAGTGCTGAGAGGAAATTTTATGGCACCAAATACATACATTAGAAAAGTCTTTAATGGGCACTTAGGTTGACACAAAAAAAGAAGAAAAGTTTCAAATCAATAATCTAAGCTCCAACCTCAAGAACAGAGAAAAAACAAAGCAAAGCAAACCCAAAGCAAGCAGAAGGAAGGAAATAATAAAGAGCAGAAATCAATGAAGTTGAAAACGAAATAGAGAAATTCAGTGAAACAAAGAGCCAGTTCTTTGAAAAGATCAATAAAATTGACAAATCTCTAGGAAGACTGACAAAGAAAAAATAGGAAAGACACAAATTACCAGTATCAGGAATGAGACAGGGATATCACTTGCAGACCCTACATCAAGAGGGCAATAAGGGAACACTACAAACAATTATACACACATAAATTTGACAACTTCAACAAGATGAACCACTCCTTGAAAAAAAGATGCAAGGCTGGTTTAAAAATATATATGTATATATACACACACATATATTTATGTAAATGTTTCTTTTGAGAAAGAGATAGGGTCTCACTATGTTGCCCAGACTAGAGTGCAGTGGCTATGCACAGGAGTTTTGACACGCTCCATTTTCAACCTGGGCCAGTTCACCCCTCCTTCAGAAATCTTGTGTTCCGCCCCCCACCGCCCCCCACCGCTCCCAGGAGGCCATGATATTGATGCCCAACTTAGTGAGGACACTTGATGGGCATAGCACACTACAGCCTTGAACTCCTGGGCTTAAGTGATCCTCTTGCCTTAGCCTCTCCAGTAGCTGGGACTATAGGTGCATGCCACCACGCCTGACTGATTTTTCTATTTTTTGTAGAGATGGGGTCTTGCTCGGTTCAGGTGGTCTTGAACTCCTGAGCTCAAGCAATCTTCCCGCCTTGGCCTCCCAGAGTGCTAAGATTACAGGTATGAGCCACCACTCCTGGCCAGGAGAATAGTATCTTGAGGGAGTCTTGCTAGTGCCTTTAAAGTACATGGTCAGCCTGGGCAATATAGCAAGACCCTGTCTCTAGGAAAAATTTAAAAATTAGTGTGAGCCACCACACTCAGCAAGGTTTAATATTTTAAAACCAATCAATATAATCCACCGTATTGATAGTCTAAAGAAGCCTAACAGGTGCTCACACCTATAATACCACACTTTGGGAGACCAAGGCAGGAGGATCACTGGAGGCTAGGAGTTCAAGACCAGCCTGGACAACATAGTAAGACCCCTTATCTCTACAAAAAAATGTAAAAATTAGCAGTGTGGTGGTGTGTGCCTATAGTCTTAGCTACTCAGGAGGCTGAGGCAGGAGGATTGCTTAAGCCTAGGATTTCAACATTACAGTGAGCTGTGATCACACCACTGCGCTCCAGCCTAAGTGAGACAGTGAGGTCCTGTCTTTACTTTTTTTTATTTATTTTTATTTTTTTTTTAGTACACAGATGGTCATTGAGTACTGTCTTTAAATAAATAGTCTAAGGAAGAAAAATTACATGATATCAATTGATATCATAAAAAGTATACGACAAGTTCATGATTTAAGAAAACACTCAAAGACTAGGAATAGAGGGGCACTTTATCAATTTGAGAAAGAGCATCTACAAAAAAAATCTATGGCTGGGAGAAAATATTTGCGAACTATCAGTCCTATTTGACAAGAGACTAATAACTAGAATATATAAAGAGCTCCAACAACTCAATAGGAAAAATATAAAATAATCTGATTAAAAATTGGGCAAAGGATATGAATAGACATTTCTCAAAAGAAGACATACAAATGGCCAACAGGTGTATGAAAAAGTGCTCAACATCATTAGTCATCAGAGAAATGCAAATCAAAACTGCAATGAGATATCATCTCACCCCAGTTAAAATGGCTTTTATCAGAAAGACAGGCAATCACAAATACTGGTGAGGATGTGCAGAAAGGGGAACCCTCGTACACTGTTGGTGGGAATATAAATTAGTGCAACCACTATGTAGAACAGTATGGAGGTCCCTCAAAAACCTGAAAATAATACTCCATATGACCCAGCAATCCCAGTGCTGCGTATATATCCACAGGAGGGGAATTCATTATATTGAAAACATATCTGCACTCCCACGTTTACTGCAGCACTATTGACAATAGCCAAGATTTGGAATCAACCTAAGCGTCCATCATCAGATGAATGGACAAAGAAATTGTGATACATATACACAATGGACAATTATTCAGGCACAAAAAAGAATTGAAATCCTACCATTTGCAACAACATGGATGGAACTGGAGAACATTATGTTAAGTGAAATAAGTCAAGCATAGAAAGACAAATCTCGCATGTTATCACTCATATGTGGCAGCCAAATATTAAAATCAACTGATTTCATGGAGACAGAGCATAGAATGATGGTTACCAGAGGCTGGGAAAGGTAGCGGGGAGGGAGGGATAAAGTGGGGATGGTTAATGGTTACCTAAAACATAGTTAGGTAATTAGATAGATACATTTGGTTACCCTAACACTACCCACTACACACCACAATGCACTGTAGTGTGCTGAAAGGGCTGAGTAAAGCTCTGCTGCTCCCTCAATTTCTGAGGACCCCCCCGCCCTCAGGAAGTCTTTGCTACCTCACATGGCACTGGCCCTCAGACAGGTCAGACATACAGACCAAGCAAGGGTGCCAGTGTCGATACACTTACTACATAGTAGAAGGATTCAATTCCTTTTTCATTTTTAGTATAAAAAATGAATAAGGTCAGGTGCAGTGGCATGCACCTGTAGTCTCAGCTACTCGGGAGGCTGAGGCAGGAGGATCCCTTGAGTCCAGCAGTTCAAGGCCAGCTGGGACAACATAGTGAGATCCTGTCTCTAACTTTAAAAAATGAATAGAAATAGAAGATATAGTGTTTTCCTACTACACCTCAGTGGATGATCTTGTGATCATGCTGGCAAGGGTGTACTCCACTTTATAGACTACTGCTCTAGGGAAGAGGAAGCCAGTGAATAGTTTTAAGTAGGGGAAAGATATAGGCAGATTTGTGCTTTCAAAAGATCACTCTGGCTATAGGGTGGGAATAGAGGGCGCACAGCTGGGCTGCATGCTTGGAGACCAGTGAGGAGGCTGGTGTACTGGTCTAGGTGGGAGATGGCAAAGGATGGGATCAGGCCATTGACCTTAGGGTGGAGAGGAGGGGATGGATTTGAGCGCTCTTTTGATGATAAAATGGGCAGTTACTGGGTGAAGGGAAGTGCTAGCCAGCCAATGAAATGAAGCATATGGCTGGGCGTGATGGCTCATGCCTATAATCCCAGCACTTTGGGAGGCCAAGGTGACAGGATCACTTGAGGGCAGGAATCCAAGACCAGCCTGGGAAACATACTGAGACCCCTTGTCTACAAAAATTAGCTGGGTGTAGTGGTGCATACTTGTAGTTCCAGCTACTCCAGAGGCTGAGGCAGGAGGATTACTTGAGCCCAGGAGTTGGAGGCTACAGTGAGCTATGATCATACCACTGCACTCCAGACTGGGCAACAGAGCAAGACCCTGTCTTAAAAAAAAAAGAGGGGCCAGGCTCGGTGGCTCACGCCTGTAATCCTAGCACTCTGGGGGCCTGAGGCGGGCAGATCGTTTGAGCTCAGGAGTTCGAGAGCAGCCTGAGCAAGAGCGAGACGCCGTCTCTACTAAAAATAGAAAGAAATTATCTGGACAGCTAAAAATATATATAGAAAAATTAGCTGGACATGGTGGCACATACCTGTAGTCCCAGCTACTTGGGAGGCTGAGGCTGTAGGATCGCTTGAGGCCAGGAGTTTGAGGTTGCTGTGAGCTAGGCTGATGCCATGGCACTCTAGCCCGGGCAACAGAGTGATACTCTGTCTCAAAAAAAAAAAAAAAAAAAGAGGTAGTGGAAAGAGATAAGGGTGCCTACCTCTACCTCTTCTGTTTACCATTGTACTAGAGGTCTGGGTGTCAGGATTAGAAAATAAGAAACAAAGTTGTCATTATTG
Source organism: Eulemur rufifrons (assembly GCF_041146395.1). Classification (NCBI taxonomy): domain Eukaryota; kingdom Metazoa; phylum Chordata; class Mammalia; order Primates; family Lemuridae; genus Eulemur; species Eulemur rufifrons. The sequence continues at coordinate 23,667,852 of NC_091002.1, forward strand.
ACAGATGATATGGTTGTGTACATAGTCAATACAAAAGAATTTATAGACAGGTAAGCGTTCAGCAAGGCTGCTAAAATAGATCAATCTTCTAAAATCAATTCATTTCTATACATTTAGCACAAATATCTAAAAAATGAAAATTTAAAAAGACAAATCTAAAATAACACAAAAATCACCTAGTAGGAAATCTAACAAAATACATTCAGGAACTTTTTAAAAATTTATTTATTCTTTTTGGAGATAGGGTCTTACTTTGTCACCCAGCCTTGAGTGTAGTGGCACAATCATAGCTCAATGTAACCTCAAACTTCTATTCAGGACCTTTATGGAGAACAATATAGAACTTCATTGAAAGTCATTAAGGAAGATATACATAAATGGGGAAAAACTATATATACCCCGTGTGTATACCATGTTAATGGATTAGAATACCCAATGACATAAAGATTTCGATTCTCCCCCAAAATAATTTATTGATTAATATGATTTCAGTAAAAATTCCAAAAAGCTTTTTTTTTTTTTTTTTTTTTTTGAGACAGAGTCTCACTCTGTTGCCCAGGCTAGAATGAGTGCCGTGGCGTCAGCCTAGCTCACAGCAACCTCAAACTCCTGAGCTCAAGCGATCCTCCTGTCTCAGCCTCCCGAGTAGCTGGGACTACAGGCATGCACCACCATGCCCGGCTAATTTTTTCTATATATATGTTTTTAGCTGTCCATATCATTTCTTTCTATTTTTTTTTTTTAGTAGAGATGGGGTCTCGCTCTTGCTCAGGCTGGTCTCGAACTCCTGAGCTCAAACGATCCGCCCACCTCGGCCTCCCAGAGTGCTAGGATTACAGGCGTGAGCCACCGCGCCCGGCCCCCCAAAAGCTTTTTTCCTCTAGAACTTGACAAGGTTATTCCAAAATTCTACGGATACGTAAACATCTAAGATAGCCAAGATATTCTTGAAAAAGAACAAGGTGGGGGACTTCCCTAGATATCAAGATATCAAGATTTATTATAAAGCTCTAGTAATTTCAACAGTGAAGGGTTAGCATAGACCAATGCCTCAGAATAGAGAGTAGAGAACCAAATTCAAGGATTCACAGACACTTAATCAATGACGGAGATGGCACTGCAGGTACCTGGGGCAAGGATGCGCTATTCATTCAGTAGTGCTGGGACAAATATTTATCCATTCGGGAAAAATGAAATAGAATTTCTACCTCACACCATATACACATTTGAATTATAAAACTTTGAGATGTTATAGAAGAAATTCTTTATGATCTTGGGGTTCCTAAAACAGTACAAAAACTCCCACTAACTCTAAAAGACAAAATTGATAAATTCAACTACATTATAACAAAGAATTTCTATTCATCAAAAAATGACATATAGAAGCTGAGAAAACAAACCACAAACTTGGAGAAGATATTTGCAACACATATAATTAGCAAAAGACTAGTATACAAAATATGTAGAGCATTCCTATTAATTGATAAGAAAAAACAAACCACCTATTTTTAAATGGGCAAAGACATGAATGGAATATTTACAAAGGGAGATTTGAGAATCTTTTCAAAAAGAAAAGATAGGTTATAACATATGAATAGATGCTTAACCTCATTAGTAGAGAAATGCAAATTAAAACCACAATGGAATAGCATTTCATACCCACCAGATTGGCAAAAAATTAAAATTTGATAATAGGAAGTGCTAGTAAGGACATACAACAACAAGAATTTTTATCCACTGTTGGTGGTAGTGTAGACTGATGCAACCACTTTGGAAAACAGTTTCATATTACCTAGCTAAGTTGGACATGAGCATACCCTATGACCAAGCAATTCAACTCCTAGATATATATATACACACAAGAATGTTAGAGCATTATTTGTTTGTAGTAGCAAAAAACCGAAACAACCCAATGTCCACCAATAGCAGATTGTATAAATTGTGACATATTCTTTCAGTGGATTATTACAGAAATGAAAATAAACGAACCACAGCTACAGCATCTACATGACTGACTCTCAAAAATAATGTTGAGAGAGAAAAGCAAGTTGCAGACAAATATATACAGTACAATTTCTTTTATACAAGGGCAAATAAAAACAGTCAAAACAAAACAATATATTGTTTAGGGATAGTCGTATAGGTAGAAAAACCCATTAAGAAAAGCAAAGGAATGATTAAGACAAAAGTCATTGTTGCGGTAACTCCAGGGGTGTGGAGAAGAGGCATGTGATGGAGGAGGAGGAAGTTGCTAAGGCCAGAGAAGGAGCAGTGAGAGGAGAGTCAGGAAAGTGGGAGCCAAGAGCAGTGGTTTGCAGCGGGGAGGTGGGTTGGGGCAGAGGCACACCTGTTAAATCCCGCCAGGTTTCCTGATGTCCTTGGTTGGAGCAGTTTCAGTGGAGGCCTTGGGGGTGGAGACCACACAGCTGAGGACTGAACAGGAGATGAGGAAGTGCAGACCCAGTACAGGGACAACCCTGAAAAAGTTTGAGAAGGGGAGGAAAGAGATTGGAGAGTGGGGGTAGAGATGGGATGACTTGGGGTGCAGATGGGGGTGGCATAAGGGGGTGGATAAGTTCCTTGAGAAATGTAAAAGGGTCTTCAGGTGGCCAATTAAAACCAGAAAGAGATACATTTTCACAGTCATCAGTCCAACAAAACCTTATGTTAGATGAGGTGTGACACGGATTTGGATCAACCAGCCCTCCCAGGCACTGCTGAGAGAGTAAATGGTAAAACTACCTTGGAAAGCAATTGACAATATCTAGGAAAGTTAAAGATGTACCTTCAGCCCAGCAACTCCACACCTAAATACACTTATGCCCCAAAGAAACCCCCTCCTGGGTGCCAGGAGAAAAGTAAAGAAATGTTCATTGCTGCATCCATGCAATAGCCACAGGCTGTGTACAGCCTGCACATTAGCTAAACAGGACAACAGATAAATAAATCATGGTATGTATACAGTAAAATATAGTCAGCCTCTGCATCAACAGGTTCTACATCCATGGATTCAACCAAACTCAGAATGAAAATATTCAATAAAAATAAAACAAATTAAAAACACAATATAACAGCTATTTACATAGCATTTACATTTTATTAGGTATTATTAATAATCTCGAGATGATTTAAAGTACACAGGAAGGTGTGCATAGGATATATGCAAATACTCCCCTGTTCTACATTAATAGAAGGGACTTGAGCATAGGCAGATTTTGGTATTCACGGGGGTCTTAGAACCGATTCCCCCCATACCTGGGGATAACTGAACTATACAGCAGCAAAAGTGAATGCACTCAAGCTACGTGCATGACTCACAAAGATAATGCTGACAGAAAATGGCAAGTTGCAGAAGGGTAAGTACAGTTGATGTTTATGCCAACCTAAAAGGAAGAGACTGAAGAACAAAATATGACCTAAAAAGTTTACTTGAGCCAAAGTGAGGACAGTTGCCTGGAAGACACAGACCCAAATAACCTCAGATAAGAGCTCAGTTTGGTCTTTGTTACAAGCAGGCTTTTAAAGGCAAAAAGGAGGGACAGGGAGTGGGCCAATACAAAGTTGTTTGTCAGGAATTCTCATTGGTTTACAGAAGTACCATTGATTAGTGATTGGCTATACATTCTTAAGGGTGTGGGCTGTAGCATCCAGCGCAGTGTGGCATTATTAGGCTAATTTATAGCTACTAGTGACAATAGCAAACAGATTAAGGAGATGAATACACAGCTCAAAGGCGGGAGTATGACCTGATTGCTGGCTCATTTTAATGTCTTTTCTGATAATTTAAAAGGACTCGTTCCTCAGATAAAAGTTCTTTTCTTTTCTCATTTATATAGAGGTTTTAAACACAGAAAGAACTTTAAGAATTACTTAATGACGTACACGTACGTAATAAAAGTATAAAGAAATGCATGCAGATTTGCCTAAACTCAGGGTAGTGGTTACTTGGGGGAGGGGGAAGGTCGGGGATGTGCTAGGTATCTAACATGCAGCAACTTTCTTAAAACCTGTGTGGTGAATGTCATTTGGTCCATTTTACAGATGAGGAAACTGAGGCTCAAGGAAGTGAACTGGCTGCAATTTCAGTTCTGCTTGGTTTTGACACTGAATTCACTGGCTAAACAAATGAAAGACCCGCTTGGGCTCGCTCTCAGGGCTTTCCCACCGCGCCCTTCCGGACCAGCGCGGCAGGTCTACCGGTGCACTGGCTAACTTCTGACTCTTCTCAGCCTGGGGGAAGTCGGTTCCGGCCCCGCCCCCGTTGGGCCCCGCCCCGGACGGCTCAGCCCCGGCGGGACTCATGAATATGCAAGCCGAGGGAGATATTTAAAGGCGCCGGCGCCACACGCAGATCCCTGCCCGGCGCCGCCCGCCCGGTCCCGTGTCCTGCGCGAGGCCCGCGCCCTGCACCCGTGTCCATCACTGCGTGCGGAAGCACTGCCAGCATGTCTGACAAACTGCCCTACAAAGTCGGTGAGTTCCAGGGCTTGCAGCCGGCAGGACCCCCTCCACACCGGCCTGAGCTGTGTTGGGGGCGGTGGCTGCAGGGCCCACCCCGGGCGCTGAGGACCCCCGCGACTCGCAGGCTCGGCGGGTTCATGGCCGCGCGAGGCCACCTGGAGGTTGGAGTTCACGCGCCGCCGCGAGCGGGTCGTCGGAGGCGGCCGCGGACTGCAAGTCCCAGAGTGCCCCGCGACGCTCGGTGCCGCCGCGCGGGCTACGGAGCCGGGAGCAGGCGGCCTGTCCGCAGGCAACGGGTGGGGAGGGCGAGACTGGCCGCGGCCTGCCCCCAGGGGCCCAGGTCCTGCCTCCCGGGCCTGGACCACACCCCGGCCAGCTGGGTGGTCCCGGACCAGGGTCCACCCCTCTCTGGGCCTCCTGCAGGGCAGGCGAGCGCTCTAAAGCCCCGAAAGGCGTGTGAGGGGAGGCCTGGAAAGCGATGCGAGGCCGGCGCTAGTCAGCGCACCGGGGGCTTTGGGCCAGTAGTCACTCAACAGGGACAGCCGTGCAGAAAATCTCCACGAAAATTTGGAAAAATGGTGCTGTCCTACGGATTGAACTCTGACATACTGATAGTTAACGTTTATTGAGCGTTTACTGTGGGATGGGCGCTACCTTCTAGCTTTATTCTAGACTAATTCATTTTATTCTCCTGGCTCTCTGGGAGGACTATTCTCATTTTACAGTGAGAATCCTGAGACGCAGAGGTAACGTGCCCACAATCTTAACAGCTACTAGGTGGTGGAGCGTCTAGACCTCTGAGCACACCCTTTTCACCATGTATACAAGCGAATAAACTTGGAACAACCCTAATTTTTTAGTAAAAACTAGTTAAGTCTGGCTAGCAGCTTTTAAAGTAACTTCAAGACACCACTAAACTTGGAGAAAGATACCAGCATTTATGGAGCACTTGCTGTGTATCTGGAGATATGCATGTGTTTACAAGATATTTATGGAAACAGATGTTAGCCCATTATACCCAGGAAAAAGCTGATATACTGAGAGGAAGTGACTTGCAAAGATGTTGTTTAAAATAGCTCAAGTAGCCACCAGGGTAGACTGTTGTCCCCATTGTGTGGATGATGAAACTGAAGCCCAGAAAGGTTAAGTCAAGGTCATATCAGTAGTGGAGGTGGAATGGGGGCTTGTCATACTGTGGAGAGGTTGGTGGGTCAGGGTTGGGGGCATTGGGTTGTGTGCGTGGAGATAAGGCTGGATTTGGAAATAGGGGAGCGTGGCTGGGTGAGGATGGAGGAAGGAAGCCTCCTTCAAGGAGGGCCTGCTGTGCCACACCTTGCCCATGTGGCATCTTCTTTAATCCTCAGAGCACATATCAAGGTTAAGGATGATTATCCTCACTTTACAGGTGAAGAAGCAGGGTTAGAGAAGGTCTTGCCCTTCTTCTTGGCTTGTCCTGGGACATGTGTTCGTTTGACTTCTGCAAGTCCTCAGTACCAGGTCTCCTGGGCACCAACAGCTCCAGAGTATGGAGCACTAGCCCTTCCTGAGCCCTTGGAGTTGAGGGTTCCCTGGAAAACCACTGGGCTGGCTCAGCTGCTATGAGGGCATTGAAGGAATTATTTTTAGCCGGAGGGATATGTGATGGTGGAGGAGAGGCTAGAGCTTAGGCAGGACAGGATAAAACCTATTGTCTCATACAGCCTTTAGCCCCACCTGGCCACCAGTTCCACCTCTGCCATTGACTGGCTGTGGAACCTGGGGCAAACTCCTCTCTGGGTCCTTTCTTCATTGGTAAGTGCTAGGAGTTGGACTAGGTCAGATTTGTGTCAATTTTTTGCCACCTCTGTCACGTGCCAGCCCCCATCTCATTCAGTTCTGACAGCAGATATGATCAGTAAACATTTGTTGACCCCTTCTCTGTGCCAGGCTCCGCTGGACACTGAGAAACAAAGGTGACCCAAGGATGGGTTGGGACAGACATGAATACAGATAATGTAGTGTTGTCTCTGTTTTATGTGAGCAGATCTGCCACTTCTCTTACCTCCAAGGTCACCACCCCAGTTCTGGTCTCATATAGGTCTGTCTCCCTGGGTCTCTTGTTCCACAGATTTAGGCAGGAGCCAATAGGGTCTTTTCAAAGACACATCTGATCTTTGAATGATACCCCCTTAAAACTCTAGGCTTCCCACTGCACTGGGAGTAAACTCCTGACTCGTCTTACTCCCTCTATTTGAGTCACCCTGGCCCACTCTCTTCCTTTAGTGGGAACCCTGTTTCCAGGGGTTTTTTGGGCACCTTCTGTGTGCCAGGTACTGTATTAGGTACTTGAGAGGAGCAGTGCAGACTGAGAGCTGCTTGGGTTAAAGCTCTGAGATGAGAATGAGTTAGCTCGTCTGAAGACAGGAGGTCTGTGTGCTCAGGGGCCAGGTGAGGAGTGGGATTTTATTCATGGGTTAGGGGAAGCCACTGGAGGTTGGTTTGTTTACTTTAGTAGAAGAGTAGAGGTCATGTAACTTAAATTTTTTAAGCTTGCCCCCTCTGGCTGCTGTGGAGAGAATGGTATGTGGGAGCAGGGGGACCAGTGAAGAGACTGCATTAGTGACCAACTGAGAAGTGGCGGTTTACATGAGAGTGGTGAGATGCAGTTGGATTGCATGTATGTTTGGGATGTTGAGCCAAAAACGTGCTGATGGAAGTGAAAGGGGGAAAAGAGGAATCAAGAAGTCATACACAAGTTTTTGGCCAGAGTAGCTGGTTGGACGGTGGTTTCATTTCCTAAAATGGGAAGATTGGGGGAGTAAGGTAGGGGTGGGGCCAGGAGTCATGAGGGCTCAAACTTGATACATAATAGATTAATAGATTCATTGGACAGCCAAGTGGAGGTGCTGAGTAGGCAGTTGGATTATATGAGTCTCAAGTTCAGGGGGAAAGTTTGGGCTGGAGTTAAATACATGAGAGTCATTGCGGTAGAGAAGGAATTTAAAGCCGTAAGACTGGATGAGCTCATCTGGTAAGAGTTAGAGACAAGGGAGATGATACAGCCCCGAGGGCTCCCAGACACAGAGTCTATTAGATGAAGAGGAATCAGGAAGGTAGGTGGAAAAGCACAGGAGGACAGAGCCTTAGAAGCCAAGTAAGGAAAGGGTTTCAGGAAAGAGAAGTAATTAGTGGGGTCCATGCTGCTGGGAGAAACACGAACATAGGTTATTGACCATCAGAGGTGGGGGTCAGGCTGGTCTTCCTACATCTTGAGAAGAGCAGTTTCAGTGGAACGGTGAAGTCCTTGATGTGAAAGTATATGCAATTGGCTCCCACAGAGCAGGGACAGCTCATCTATTTTAACAGAAAAGAATGCCTGATCTATAGCTACAGGTGAGGACGACTAGTGGATTCCACAGAGGGAAAGTGACATGGTTCTGAATTCTTCTCAATGAATTGTGAAGTGAGGTTGTCAGTTGATGAGGAAAGGTGCTGGAGGTTTGGGGAGAGTAGAAAAGGAGAGTAAATTTACTAGGAAACGTAATAGGATTGCTGCAATGTGCTATGTGTTCCTTTAGACTTATGGTCTTAATAAATGTGACTGCTTGGTGGGGTTGTGATTCTCTTTGCTTGGTTCAATGGCATAGGTACACTGGAGGTTTTTGGGTTTAACTGGGGTGGAGTTTTGCCCAAGTGAGTTCTCAAAGGAACTGAGGGCAGAGGGGACAGTGGAAATTGAGTTAATGGATTAGAGGTTCTGACCTGACAGACCACAGCCAAGTTGGAATTGGGGCTCTGGAGAGTGAGAATTGGAAAGATGGGACATGGCCAGAGTTGGTTGCTTGGAATTCAGATTTCCAAGGGAGAGTTATCATTGGTGATGGCCTGCCAGGGTAGGAGGGGTGGGGTGGAGGGTGGTGCTATGAGGAAGGGGTTGTGTTGAGGTGCATTGGGAGTGGTCCCTCCCATGGCGGAGGAGTATTTCATCTCTGAAAATTGTTTAGATGCACTGTAGGAAAAACTGACTTAGTCAGTTTTATTACTTATTATTTAATTCTTAAGTTACTAAATTTTCTATAGGGTCCTTTCCCTCTTTCCCTACCACCCTCTACTTCCTTGGGTGATTGGCAGGATCTACACGTCTGTAAAGATAAAAATCGCCATGAGTTCCAGGCCCCATCTTAGACCTGTTGAATCTAATTTTCCAGGGGAGATATACAAGCATGCCAGATGAATATCCCTTGTCATCTGGGACATTTTCAAGCATTGACCTAGGGACTGACAGGAATGGGCCAGTGTGGCTGGGGAAGGACGAAGGAGGGTGAGATGATTAGAGGGAAGAGTGTTGAGATAGTCAGGTAGCTTATAATAATATCCTTCTTTTCTGCCTGAGAATGTGGACAATTTTGAGACATTTTGAGTGGTAGATAGAACCCAAAACATACCTTTTATTACTAATAATATTAAAGCCAGAGGATATAGATTAGTGTGAGAGTCAAATGATCCTGCTAACTCAATCCCCAAATTCAGCAGTTACTCACCAGTTACAGGCAAGGCGAGCCTAGGCAAGGCGAGACTCTTTATATGGAAGAGCAGAGAACACCCACTTCCTGCAGGTGGGCAAGTAGGTCTTTTCTTGCAAAAAGAACGGAGAGCTGAACTGAGTGTGCCCAGTTTATTCCTCTCAGATTTACTAAGCAGACTAGCCCACTCCACCTTCCCTGGGGCAGAGAGAGGCCAAGAGTATCAGTTATACTGATGAGTTCCCAAGACGTAGAAAGAAGCATTTTCACATCTTCAAGGAGATCAAGGAACCGTGTTAAGTCCAAAGTGTTAGATAATATTTATGACCGTTGAATCATCAAGATTGATGACTTGGAAAGCTAAAATCTTTAGGGAATGAGGGGTGATGTGGAGGTTGGTAGGCAGCAGCAGAAAGGAAGTGTAGTGGGAGGTATACAGTCTGACAGTTAATTTTCAAAGGGACACATCTGTTTTGTAACTTTCAGGTCCCTTTGTGATTGTTTGATTAAATGTGTTCTCCCACAAGGCAGTAAGCTGCAGTTAGGCAGGGACCACGTCTTTCTTGACTACCCAGGCTCCATAAACACTTGCTGAACGAGTGAGGGAATGCAGTGACAGATCGGTAAACCCTAGTGTTTCGAGTCCACACGTGGATTGGGGTCCGTACATGGTGACCATTTCTCCATTGGTGGGAAGAGGCGGCTGACACATGGAACTCCCCCGGTTTTCCCCGCTAGCCGACATTGGCCTGGCCGACTGGGGACGCAGGGTCCTGAACATCGCGGAGAATGAGATGCCGGGCCTGATGCGCATGCGGGAGATGTACTCGGCCTCCAAGCCGCTGAAGGGCTCCCGCATCGCCGGCTGCCTGCACATGACTGTGGAGACCGCCGTCCTCATTGAGACCCTCGTCGCCCTGGGTGCTGAGGTGAGGCCCACCGCTGTGTGACCTGAGCCAGTCCCCTGCCCTCTCTGGGTTCAGCCAGGGAAGAAGACGATTGGGGGCGGTGGGGAGAAGTTCAGGTATAGAGATGACCTCAGGCCCAGCAGAGCTCCTCACTGTCACTTGGTCTTCCTCTCCATTATCTCGGTGCTGCTTGCCTTCACGGTGAATGTTCTTACGCAGATTTTTCTCCCTGACTGGGAAGATACGTTATGACGCGTTCTGACGCCGCCTAACACGTCCTCCTGACTGAGCTCCAGGAGGAAAAACTCAACCCCATTGGTCCAGTTAGGATTGGCTCTCATTGGCCCTTGTAGGGTCTGGCGCCTTTTCTGGACCAATCATGGCTGCTAGGAGGATTGCGTGCTCTGATTGGTTTAGCTTGGGTCATGTGTGTCAATGATTGACAGCTTTTCCAAGATCTTCGGGAATCAAGAAGCGAGGTGGTTTCCTAGAGCGTTGGCAGGGCATGGCACCGGATGGCACAGCAGCCCTAACTGCAGTACTCCAGATCTCAGTCCTTGTACCTTTTTCTTCAATACATTCACTCTCCTGATGGCCTGATTGTATGACCTTAAATACTGCCTATATGGGGATGACTCCCAAATTTATGTACTAGCCTGGACTTCAGACTTGCATATGCAGGTGCTGATGTATCATCTCCACTTGGAGGTCTAGTACACATCTCAAGCTGAACACGTCCAAACTCATGACTTTCTGCCCCCTCCTCTTCCCCAAGTCTTCCCCATATGAGTAAATGGAAACTCCAGCCTTCCAGGTTCTTTCAGTTCAAGAACATGGGGCTCATCCTTGATCTCTTTCTCTCTCACCCCAACAACTAATCCCTCAGCACATCCTGGTAGCTCAACCTTCAGAATATATCCAGCTTCCCTTCACTTCCGCTGCTACCATTATAGTACTATTTCTTATCTGGACTCTTCCTCAACAGCTTCTTCACTTGTCTCATTGCTTTAGCCCTTTCCTTCTGCACAGCACTAGAGTGATGTTTTAAAACCTGAGTTGGATTTCATCACTTCTCTGGCTCCCATCCACTCACCCAGAGTCCCCAGCCTGTGGTCCCAGAGCTGACTGGGTCTAGATTCCAAGCCTCTCGCCCCTACCTCCACAGCTTTCCCCTATTCCTGTGCAGTGACCCTTGTGCTTCTGAGCTGTCAGTGACCACGGCCCTGTTTTGCTGGCTCTTCCAGGTGCGGTGGTCCAGCTGCAACATCTTTTCCACCCAGGACCATGCAGCAGCTGCCATTGCCAAGGCCGGCATTCCAGGTGAGTCCTGCTTGCTGCTGGGTCATGTGGGATGTATGAAGGGGCTCTGCTTCTCTGTTTTTGTCACTGACGTCTATAGCAACAAGCTTCCTTATGGCAGGGAGAGGAGTCATGGCCACAAAGTCCTAGCCCAGTGAAACTTAGGAAAGAGCTGCTTTGTTCCAATGTCATCTAAAATCTTTATTGACCCAACTCAAGCCTTGTGACCAGGAAGGGGAGGATCTTATGGCTGGGGACCACAGGATGTAGAGGAGGAGAGGTTCCTTAAAGGAAGGATGTGGGTCTGTTTCCAAAGAATTAGGAAGGGATATTGGGCAGGAATAGAGCCCCAGAGGTTGGTTCATTGCCTAGGGTATGGTGGTCTAGGGGCCCAGGGAAGGACCAGGACTAAAGAGAAAGGTCTTTGTCACAAGCTGCTGGGCACATGTCTGTCTGGGCTTGGGGAGGGGAGTGGTTAGATCTGACCTAGTGATTGAATAGGACATTCGAGATTCCATCTAACCAACCACAGGTGGAGGGGAGACACCTCCACAGACTGACCAGGGCTGAATGGGCATATCTCCCACTCCTCAGCCTTGGTTGGGCTTCATGGCCCTCTTCTGGGAAAAGCCTTGTTTTCAAGACCATTGTCTGTTCCACTTGGGGCCAGGGGCAGCTGGTTTGGCTTGGCTGGTGTCGTCTGCTCTCCGGAGGCTCCTGGGAGCCTCACACCCGTGTCCCAGTCATGCCACATGAAGGGAGGAGTGTAGGCTGGCAGGCAGTAGCCTTCAGATCTGGTGCCTACTCCGTAATGCCATGCTGGGGGACCCAGGTGCATCTCAGCCCCTTTCTGGGTGTCTGTGGGTGGTGATGATGGTAATGGCCTGCTTCACAGGGTTTCTATGAGGAAAAATAAGCTGGGGCATGAAGCAGTTAGAGTAATGTCTGGCACAGAGAAAGTACTCCATACACGGTAGCTGCTATTAGTAAGTTTTTGGCCAGATTTTGCCTGAAACTAGCCACCACAGAGGCTGCTGGGCACTCAATCCTTTCATGCAGTACAAACTCTGGATCCTGCCTCGTGGATATCCCTGAGGAAGAGGCACCGTGGGACCCACAGTGGCTGTAGGCATTGTGGGTGAGAGCCCTGGTCACTGTGGGTTGATGCCCCAGTCCTCGGGGCTCAGGCAGAAGAGGATGGGAAAGGAAATAATTACTTCCCGATACCTATATCTGGGCAGCTGTACTTGGCCTCTGTCTCACTTAATCCATACTGTAGTGAGCCCATTTATAAAGGAGAAAATGGGTTCAGAGAGGTGAAGTGATTTGCCCAAGGTCACACAACTTGTGAGTGGCAGAGCCAGAATTGGAACTCAGATCATTCCAGCTCCAAGTTGTGTTTTTACCACTGCTGAGTCCTCAAAGGGGCTGGAGGTGGCTGGGGCTCGGAATTGGGAAGGAGATAGTATTGGCTCTGCCAGGGTCATTCCCTGGAGCAGGTACCGGTGGGGAAGGCCAGACCCTGATGTGCCACTAATCCTCCAGTGTACGCCTGGAAGGGTGAGACGGATGAGGAGTACCTGTGGTGCATCGAGCAGACGCTGTACTTCAAAGACGGGCCCCTCAACATGATTTTGGACGACGGTGGTGACCTTACCAACCTCATCCACACCAAGTACCCAGAGCTCCTGGCAGGTGAGCAGGGCAGGGCAGGTGGGCTGGTGCTGGCGGCCTGGATGGGGCCTGCTCGCCCACACGCAGGCAGCAGGCCTGGCAGGACTCCCAGTGCCTTGGGCAGCACAGTCCGTAGAAGACGGGCAGATAGCAGGCTCTGGCAGGCATGCTGGGGCCTGGCCTCCTGACTGCTGACAGTGTGAGGCTGGGGCAGTTGAGGGGGCCTGGCTGAGATGACAGCTCACAGGCTCCCAGCATAGGGCCAGGGCTGGGAACAGCTGGGAAGAAGCCAGCTTTATTCAAAGCAAGGCAGGGGGATGAGTAGAGGGAGGAGGGAGTGCAGCGAGTACAAAGGCCCTGGGGCACGAAAGTGTGGATTATTCAGGAAACAGAAGGGAAGCATGGCAGCAGTGAACAAAGGGAGCCTTCAGTGAGACATATTATAGGATGTAGTTGGAGCTTTAGGGAAGGCCAGATGTATGAGGACCTGATAGGCCAAGAGAAACGAGTTTGGCTTTATTCTGAGAGCAAAGGGAAATAATTGGAGGGTTTTGAAAAGATTGAGAATACACATGTTAAAAGTGGCTGCTGGCTGCTGTGTGGAGGGTGGGTAGTGGCAAGACCAGGCAAGAGGTGAGAGGGCAGGGACGAGGGCAGTGGCAGTGAAAACGGAGAAGTTGAGAGTTGCTGGGAGGCAGAATCATCAGGCCTGGCCGTGGATTCCCTTGTGGAGGGTGTCAGGCGGCTCCTCCCTCGTGCTGGCCTGGGTGATTGGGTGGACTGTGGTATCAGCCACGGAGACGGGAACCCAGAAAGAGGAATGCCTTTAGGGGACAAAGATGAGGACGTGGGGCAAGTTCAGGTGTGGCCTCCCTGAGGCTCATCCCTGCCCCTGTTGTTCAGGCATCCGGGGGATCTCTGAGGAGACCACGACTGGGGTCCACAATCTGTACAAGATGATGGCCAATGGGATCCTGAAGGTGCCTGCCATCAACGTCAACGACTCCGTCACCAAGGTGAGCCTGAGGGGCAGTGACAGCTGCAGCTCCCAGTGCAGCTCGGGAGTAGGCCCCTGAAGGAGGCTGCCCAGGAGGGCTGCAGGCTGGGACACGAAGCCCTCATCTGAGGGGGGATGGGGTTACAGATGGAGGGTAATGAGTGCGTTAAAGAAGGGAGGGGCTGCACAGGGGGCTTCAGAGCTGGGATTCAAGAGCTTCGTGGCTTTCGGTATGAAGAGCTTCAAAGTTAAGCAAATTGTTTCACTGGGCAATCTCTCCTAGTAATTGATCCCCGGAGAAGCTTCTGGATGGGCAGAGAAAGACTAGGGAGAAGGTCTCGGAGTTGATCAGGGGGAGGGGTGTGTGGGGCGTTGGCTGGCTGGGAGTCAGAGGGTGGTCAGCCTGGCTGGATGCTGTGGGCCCCAGGGCTGTGCCCGCCCCCATCGCCCCTTGCCCCCCCCTTCCTTTCAGAGCAAGTTTGACAACCTCTATGGCTGCCGAGAGTCCCTCATAGATGGCATCAAACGGGCCACAGACGTGATGATCGCAGGCAAAGTGGCAGTGGTAGCAGGCTATGGTGATGTGGGCAAGGGCTGTGCCCAGGCCCTGAGGGGTTTCGGGGCCCGTGTCATCATCACTGAGATCGACCCCATCAACGCACTGCAGGCTGCCATGGAGGGTATGATAGGGTGAGGGTTGCTGTCAGCCACTGGGGCCAGAGGAGGGGCAAGGACACCATAGATAACTCACCGCCACTGTCTCTACATAGGCTATGAGGTGACCACCATGGATGAGGCCTGTCAGGAGGGCAACATCTTTGTCACCACCACAGGCTGTGTTGACATCATCCTTGGCCGGTAGGTGCCAGGTGGGGTCCAGGGGAGCAAGGGATGGGGGTGGGCCTGGGACTGCTCTTTGTCCCTGACAGTCTCCCTTGGGCTCGGGGGCCCCCCGCAGACACTTTGAACAGATGCAGGATGATGCCATCGTGTGTAACATTGGACACTTCGACGTGGAGATTGATGTCAAGTGGCTCAACGAGAACGCTGTAGAGAAGGTGAACATCAAGCCCCAGGTGAGGAGGGGCACGCTGGGCCGGCCACCAAGGAGGGCAGCTGGGGAGATCTGTTGCACCCTGCGCAGCAGGATGGGAGGAGGAGGGCCTGGTTTCAGAGCCAGGCTTGAGGGGTCAGGCTTTATCCTGAGGACAGCCAGAATCCCTGACGGTGTTAGTCAGGTGAGCTGTACACGGTGAGGTTGCTGTTTTAGAAAGATCTCTCTTACTACTACGTGGAGGAGGAAAACAGTGGCAGGCAGGGAGAGGGAGGCTTTCAGAGGAGGGTCTTACAGTCCCTGCAAGGGGCTTGGTTCAGGTGTGTGTCAGTGGATGTATATTGAAGGAAGAAATGTTGGATGGGCACTGGAGACCTTTCCTTGGACTTGTTCTAGGCCTCTGGGAGCAGCTTGGAAATCTGGGCTTTTGGGGAAGTGTTTGGGAGGCAAGTGTGAGGGAGCAGGATGGCAAGTGACAAGATGGCAGTGGGGAGAAAGCAAACTTGTGTGTGTTCAGGCAGCTGGGAAAGATGGAGGATTGGGATTCCACTTCACATTCACTCACTAAACCAGAAGTTCTCAACCTTGGCAGAGTCAGCCGGGAGCCACACCACGGGCCACTTGAATAGGAATCTCTGGGAGTGAGGCCAAGGGTATCCCCATTTTTTTAAGCTTCTGGGGTGATTGCAACCTGCAGCCAAAGTTGGGCACCACAGCATTCAGCCTTTACTAAGCTTTACTGAGCTGCATTCAGTTATTTGGTTATCAAGAACATTGGATCTGTCCTCAGGCTATCCAGACTCAAATTGTAGCCACTTCTTAGTGTGTGGCTCTGGACAAGTGACTTAACCCTGTAAACTTCATTTTCTTTATCTGTGAAATGGGGATGATAACAGTACTAACATCACAGGGTTGTTTTTAGGATTAAATGTGATAGTTATATGTAAAGGACTTAGTATGGGGCGCATGGTAGTAATCATAATATTAGCTACTACTTACTGAGTACCTGCTATGTGCTTTACACGTGTCAGCTCATTAATGACATATGATGTCTGCAACTCAGAGTTGCCTAATAAATATCAGCTATTATTAGTTGCAGTGCCAGGCCCCGTGCTGGAGGTCGTGCAGGGGCAGTGCAGGCCCCTGTGGGCACTGTTGGAGGCAGGGAGGCCTGCTGGACGAGGGGGTAGGGTGTGGCGGGGTGGACTGTGGAGCAGTGCCCCGCCAGCCCTCACTGTGGCTCTGCGCCCTTGCAGGTGGACCGCTACCGGCTGAAGAACGGGCGCCGCATCATCCTGCTGGCCGAGGGCCGGCTGGTCAACCTGGGTTGTGCCATGGGCCACCCCAGCTTCGTGATGAGCAACTCCTTTACCAACCAGGTGCTGGCGCAGATTGAGCTATGGACCCACCCAGACAAGTACCCCGTCGGGGTTCACTTCCTGCCCAAAAAGGTGGGTTCTCACCTCCACCTCAAGCCAAGGGTCCTGTGCTTAACCCTGGGCTTCCCATGCAGGGCTTGCCAGAGTGTGTAGAGTGCTGGCCTGTCTACCTTCTTAGAGGTCCTCATGGGGTCCTCTACAGTGTAGAAATCTTTCTCCTCGATTGACAGAGGAGGAAACCAAAGCTCAAAGTGGGGAAAGACTCCTTACAGCACACCCAGGGTGGCAGGTGAGAATCTCAGCCTCCCCACTTAGAGGCTGTGTAACTGGGGAAAATTATTTAATTTCTGTGCCTCCATTTCCTCACCTGTAAAATGAAGGTAATAGTACCTCCCTTAAGGATTTCCCTTCACTGGGGTCACGAACCCATGTGCCCACACATGTTAGGTAGTTAAATGAGTGAAGCAGGCTGGATGGGAGCTGAAGAGAGCATGCCCCAGGTAAAGGGGTGGCTGCCACTCGCTTGTCACCACCTGGGAATCCAGGTCCACTGGACCAGGGCTTCTGACCTTTCCAGAGAAGGCAGATACCAAGATCTTTGTGAAATAATCAATTTTTTAACATAGGCAACTCACTACAGTTTTAAAAAATAACTGGGCAGGTCAACTTGGCTATGTCTGTAAGCTGAGTGCTGTCTACAGGCTGCAGGTGTGTGGCCTTGGGATAAGGTGATGCATCACCAATCGTGGCATCTCACGTGCCGTGGATGTGTGGTCAGCATAACTATGACGAGAGGTCCTCTGACATCAAATCCAGTGCTCATCCTGACACCTCGTGCAGTCCACCCGTCCCTAGGGGTCAGAATTGCTACGTTTTAGTCCTGGCTCTTTTGCACACAGATGAACTTTGCCACTTACCCTGCCTGGTCCTCAATTTCCCTATCGGCTAAATGGTAAGAGTAGCTCTTGCTCTTCCAGCCTTTGGCTGCTGGAGAGGTTGTGATGGGGTCTTCAAACCATCCATCCACCCCTTGAAAGGCTGGTTCTGTCCATTGAGGAAAAAGTAGGAAAAGGTCTGGGAGTCTCCTCGAGGTCTGGGCATCTGCCCCCAGGGCCAACCAACCCCTTTTTCCTGGTCTCCCTGGGGCACTGTCTTGCTGGACCAAATGTTTTGCCCATGAGGATTTCAAAGGGATACCCTGTTCTGTGCAGCCAGGTCCCTAGGCTTGTTGTGGAATTAAAAAAAACTTTTCACTTGATCCCATCTCACCCCAGTTGGGTGAAATATGGCTGCGAATTTGGTGAGAAATTGGTCAGGCCTTTGAAATGAGGCCAGTGTTGGAAGTGAAAGAGAAAAAGATCTCACCTCTTGCCCTAGCACCTGGTCCCATCCTTACCTCCTTCCTCCATTGTTGCTAAGACATGGGAAGACAGAGCTTGGGGATAGGACATTCTTGGCTTCACACTGTATGTTGGCAAGGGATAACAACAATTGGTTAACAATAATGACAGAGTAGCCACCATTTATTAAATTACCTACTTGCACTAATCACTCTGAATATCACCGATCTTTGTTAACAGCCATCAGAGATAAATGATCCATCCTACAAATGTGGAAACTATGGTTTAAAGATTGACTTGCTCTCACCAGCTGTTAAATATTCGGCCAGGAGTAGAACCCAGCTCTGTCCAAGCTGTTAACTATTATGACATGACACACTGCCTTCTGGTGTGGGGTTGGGAGAAGGAAAAGTTCTGGGCTAGTGCAGGCCACGAAAAAGGACAGTTCAGTGTGTACTGTGGCAGTTGGAGACCTTCATTCTGCCTCTAGAACTGACATGGACTAGGGGCTGGGCTCTGGTCCTACCTTTGCCTGCCTCTCACTTGAGCACATCATCACCTTCTCTAGGTTCTTCTCTTTATCTGTTAAATACCAGGATAAACCCTGCCCTTCCTACTTCTTAGGGGTGTTCGTGAAGCTCTAATGAGACAAAGGACATGAAAGTACCTGGGACTGTAAAAGCTCTCTGGGCTGGGTTGTGGCCAAAGGCTGTCATGCCATCATGGGAGGGGATTTGGGGCCCTAAGGGGTAGGGTACAGAGAGGCCCCACCCAGAGCCAGAAGCTGAGAAAGTCAGAGCCACACCCAGAGTTGACCATCTTTAAGTGTGGCCTGTTGGCCTTCTTCTCAGCTCCTTTTATGTGTGCCATCACTGGTCAGAGGTAGGGGCTTGCTTTATCCAACCCCAGCCTGTGTCCTCCTTGGTTTCTGTTTGATCTCTTCAAAGCTGCCCTAGAGGCCATAAGCTGGGGTGCTTGAGCCACGTTTTGGGGCCTTGGAGCCAGATGGCCCTGGGTTCAAATCCTAGTTCTGCTGGTCTCTAGCTGTGTGACCTTGGGCAAGTCATTCTACCTTTCTGAGCCTTGATTTCCTCCTTTGTAAAAGGACAGTGGCAGTTCTTTTAGTCAAGATCCATTTGGTGGCAAGTGGTAAAAACCCTGTTCAAACCAGTGTATTAGTTATCTATTACCGTATAACAATTTAAGCCTCAAACTGACTGCCTTAATACAATGAACATTTATTATCTCAGTTTCTGTGAGTCAGGAATTTTGAAATCAGCTTAGCTGGCCGATTCTGACTGAGGGTCTGTCATGAGGTTGCAGTCAAGATTTCTGCCAGGGCTGAAGTCATCTGAGGACTTCACTGGGGCTGGAAGATTCTCTTCACATCACTGTTGACAGGAGTCTCAGTTCCTTGCCTGTGGACCTCTCCCTAGGGCTGCTTACGTGTCCTCACGAGATGGCAGCTGGCTTCCCCCAGAGTAAGTGATCCAGGGAAGAGCAGGGAGGAAGCCACAGTGCCTCTTGTGACCTGTGTCCAAAGTCACACATGATCACTTCTGCCTTATTCTGTTCATTAGAAATGAGTCACTTAAGCGGGGGAGAGAGGAAGAATTAGGCTCTACCTCTTGAAAGAAGGAGTATCAAAGAACTTATGGATATGTTTTAATCAAAAAAGGAACTGTATTGGCTGTATAATGGAGAAGTCTAGGATTCAGATACCAGATCCAGGATTCAGTGTTATCATAGCTCTGTCTTTTCTGCCGGCTCTTCTCTCTACATTCATTTCACCTGTCAGGTAAGGCCAATACCCTTCCCTGTTCAGGAATCCCAGTGGAATTGGAGCACCCCTGTCTCTACGTGTCATGGAAAATATGTCCTGTCTATAGATAAATTCTAGAGAGGCATTTTGGTTAGCTGCTTGGGTTGGTGGAGGATGAGGAAGGAGATGTAATTGATGGTCCCACCAGGGCTACTTGATGGGGCAGATTGGCATGGTTCGTTCTTGAAGAGGAGCTGGTCAGCCAAAACAACACATTCACTGCAGCTGGCTGTGAGGATAGAATGAGGTAATGTGGGTAACACACATGGCAGATGCCACAGCAGAACCATTTCTGCCTCTGCCGGCGCCTGGATGCAGTTAAGGGGTCCCAGAGCATGACACTGATTCCAGGTCTTCTGTGTTTCTCCCCAGCTGGATGAGGCAGTGGCCGAAGCCCACCTGGCCAAGCTGAACGTGAAGCTGACCAAGCTGACTGAGAAGCAGGCCAAGTACCTGGGCATGTCCCGTGATGGCCCCTTCAAGCCTGACCACTACCGCTACTGAGAGCCAGGCCTGCCCTTCAGCTTCCAGCCGCTGCCCTTGCCCAGGCCCCACTTCTCCTCCCCCAACAGCAAATGGCACCAAGTTTGCGATTGGTTTGTCAGTGTCTCCCCCATCGACTCCCTGGGGCCGGTCACTCAGTCTGTGGCCTCTGCTGTGTGGCCTCTGTCCTTAATATTTCCAAGTGTGGCAGGGGGAGTTGAGAGGCCCCTCCTCAAGGGCTGGTCACGATGGAGGTACAAGAGAGACATCCACAGGAAACCATGAGCTCAGTGGTCTTGGAACTGCTCACTAGGTCAGTCCTTCTCTAGGCTGGAAGTTGGTAGGGGTGGTCACAAAGCCCATGTATTTTATCATCTAGGCTTTCACCTGGCCTATGGACTTATTCTACCCATGTGCTTGGTTTACAGGTTAACTAGTCCCTCAGTCCATGACAGATGAGAATGAGCTTTATTTTTTTATTTTTTATTTTTTGGAGACAGGGTCTTGCTTTGTCTCCCAGGCTAGAGTGAGTGCCGTGGCGTCAGCCTAGCTCACAGCAACTTCAAACTCCTGGGCTCAAGTGATCCTCCTGCCTCAGCCTCCCGAGTAGCTGGGACTACAGGTGCACACCACCACACCCAGCTAATTTTTCTATTTTTTGTAGAGATAGGGTCTCACTCTTGCTTGGGCTGGTCTCCAACTCCTGGCCTCAAGCAATCCTCCCACTTTGGCCTCCCAGAGTACAAGGATTATAGGTGTGAGCCACTGTGCCTGGCCTAAGAAGCAGCTTTATTGAAGGGCAAGGAGGAAATGTTGGAGTTTGAATGTTCCTGAGAGCCTGGCTTAGTCCTGGGCCTTTTTTTTTTTTTTTTTTTTTTTTCCCCTTAAACCTCGTAACAATGAGGTTGGTACTTTAATCCCTATTTTATAGGGATTAGAGTAGACTATTAAGGGACACCCAAGAAAGAACAAGAGAAGTGACAGCCAGAGGTTGGGAGGGGCCAGAAAAACATAAAAGTAGGCATACATCTGCCACCACTTTGTAACATGATGGTTCCTATCACAACCCTGGGTCAAAAAGATTAATTTGGTTTATAATGTTTATATAATGTTTATAGTGTTAAAAGAAAGTAGGAAGATGGGTAAATAAAAGTTTTGGTGCCTAAAAGAATTTTGAGCCTTTGATACATAGATAATCAACTGCTAGCAATATATGATATGAACAAAGGGTTATAATCACATACTGAGAAAGGACTGAAAAGACAAGGGGTTGTCTGCAGTGTGGGATGGTAAGGGCTGCAGGCAGCCCCTTAGGCTTGGAAGGATGGGTAAAGAGGGAATTTGATTTCTTCAGGTGTGTCTCTTGCAAATAACTTGTTTTTAACCCAATCTGAGGCTGTCATTTAATAGGTAGATTTAACCCATTTATAATTATTGTAATCCTTGTTTGTATTTATTTCCTCTGCCTTATTTTTTGGGTTCCTATTCACATTTTTTCTCCCTATTTCTGTTTTTCTTTAGAGTTATCCAGTGTAACTTAGAGAGCTATTATTTGTTGAGCACTTACTGGGTGCCAGGGGCTCTGTAGTTGATTTACTTTATTCTTACAACAATCTTAGTAATGGTATTTGTTTTATTTTTTTAGAGATGGAGTCTTGCTCTGTGACCCAGGCTGGAGTGCAGTGGCACGATCATAGCTCACTGTAACCTTGAACTCCTTGGCTCAAGCAGTCCTCCCACCTAAGCCTCCTGAGTAGCTAGGACTTCAGGAGTGCACCACCATGCCCAGCTAATTTTTTCCAAAATTTTTTTTTAGAGCTGAGGTCTCACTATGCTGCTCAGGCTGATCTCAGACTCCTGGCCTCAAGTGATCCTCGTGCCTCAGCCTCCCAAAGTGCTGGGATTATAGGTTTGAACCACCACACCCCATAGTAATGGTATCTTAATTTTATAGATGAGAATGGAGACTCAGAGGTGGCTTTCATAAAGTCACACAAGAGGCCTTATCATGATTTGAATTGTAGAAAGGTGGCTGGGAAATTGGGCTCCTTCTTATTTGCCTAAATGAGCATTTACTGAACCCCTATTCTGGTCTTGTAAGTCAAAGAAAAATGAGAAGAATCTGCCTGGGCAGGGTAACTGGAGACTGTTCTAAGGGCCATCCACTGAATGGAGGGCTTGATGGAGATGCTGGGTTGCTTGAGACCTGACCCCAGCTGGCTGGGATCTCAAGCTAGAAGGAGAAGGCAGGTACATAAACAGCTTTGTCATCTCCTGGTGATTCCCTTTTTCTGTCCAGTTTCTGAGTTCAGTGCCTGGCAACAGTGGGAGAAAGGTATCAAGGAAGAGGTGGTGCTTGAATTTGATTTTGTAAGAACTAAAGATTTTTAATAGGAGAAATTGAAAGCAAGGGCATTCCAGGCAGCAGAACAGCTTAGGCAAGAGTGTAAGGGGATAAGGGATAGGAAAGAGTTTGTTTGGCTGTAGTGTAGAGGGAGCTATGTAACAGAGGGCTAGACAGGTGACCTGGAGGAAGGGAAGGAGAGGCCCTGACCACCAGGATGAGACCTTTGGTTTTAATCCTTGAGCAGCATAGACCCCTGGAATATCCCCACTTAATTGAATATTCCACATTTGTTGCTTGTTGGTTTTTGTATTCTCAGCCTCTGGCTGTGAGGTGTATTACTGCCCATTTCCTAACGGGGAAAGAGGCTCAGAGAGGCCAAGTGGTGTGACCCAAGATCATACCGTAGGTAGTGGCACCTGGACTCCAATTCAGGTTGATCTGAGTCCAGGGCCACACTCATGTGAGACAAATGGGGAGTGTTAAAGTGAAGACTGTTCCACTTAAGGCATGATGTTGTAGCAGAAGGTAGTGGCTGGGGTTGGTGCTTTGTTTACTGTTCCTTTCTTCAGAGTTGAGAGTTGAATAAACAAGGGAACTTGAGGTACCTACCATAGGCTGAGGCTGACTGTTCCTCACAGATCAACTTTCCCAGCTGGGAGTCCATAGCCTTGTGCTTGGCATGCCCTTGTTTGTATCTGGTATTGTAATTCCACCTCTTCTATTTGAGTGCGGATGCATCTGAGTGACATAAGGAAGGCTTTGTTTGTCTTATTTTTTTCAAGTACACTGAGTGGGGATAACAGTGTTAAGCAAAATCTTTGAGTCACACTCAGTGGTCCATGGTCACAGAGGCATGAAGGGCTGAAAACTGCTCACTCAGGCTTAGATGCTCATCAGGGTGTCCTGCCTGTAGACAATTAATTCTCACCTTTTTTTTCCCTGAGTGCATATAGTTGAAGTTGCATAAATCACATGCATATATGATATGGCTCTGCTGCAAATAATTTACAGACTTTGGTACTTCAACTGTTAGTACCAGATGACAGGGGACCCACTTCTCAACTGATCATGACAACAGTGGTCAAAACCATCAGACTGAGACACATTACATACCCACTGCCATTTCTTGTAAACTTATTTTGTGGCAGGCATTACGCAAGCATTTTTTAGGTATAATCTTATTTATTCCTCAGGATAACTGTGTAGAGACTCTTACACAGAGTCTGGGGCTCTAAGGAGCCGTGAGAGTGAGCTGGCGTTTGTACTAGGTAGGACTCAGACCAAAATCCAAGCCCTTTGCACACCCACAGGGCCGGGTTTAGGAGGAAGGGAGCCTGGTTTCTGACTCCTTAACTCTGATCCTAGAGTTCCTGGAACTGTAACCCAGGTCCCCTAAAGGCAAGGCTGCCACCAGAGAGGAATGCCCACAGCCCCACCTCAGTTCCTCTCCCATGGTGGCTGTTGGGACAATGACTTCTCAGTAGAAAAGAGGGGAAGGCTGCTGTTCATATGAGCTAGAGAGGTCAAACATCTTAAGTTGTGTGGCTGCTCCCTCTGAGGGGCCCCTGCCTGTGTGTAAGTAGCTCCCTTCCCCCAGTCTTTCTCCTCCCAGACACAGGAAATACTTTTCAAAATGTTCCCTGTTTGAGCTCCCATGCAGTCCCCCACGTCTGGTCCTCCAGGGGTTCTGGTTTCTGTTATCTTAGCCTTTTCCTTTCCTATTTGGAGATACCCTGTCAATTCCCACAACGTTTTTTTTCTTTTAAACCAAAAAAACCCCTCCTTTCACATCTGGTCTCAGACTTACCTCTGATTTCAGGTCTGCTAATCTGTCCCATGTGTGACACAGGCCAGGTACCCGCAATGAAAGATGATGTCTCCTGCTCCCCCTGCCAACTCCTGATGTCTGAGCTGCCCCCTCAAAGCTCGGGGAAGGAAGGAATCGGTGGTATCCAGGCCTAGCTCTGGCTGGGTTTTTATTTTTATTTTTTTTTCCAGGAAAGAGAAATAGGAGGTTGAGGCCTGGGGGGTTTTGTGGAGTAGTGGACTGAGCTTTAGAAGGAGACGGCCTGGGTCTGCGCCTGCTGTCAACTCACTACGTTAACTCTGCAGGGACAGAAATACTTGCCTCAAATGATTGTCTTGAGGCTCAAATGATATGTGTGAAGAGCTTTAAGGACGGTGTCAGACACCAGCTGGTGTGGGTGGAAGGGAGCTATTTTGAGGGCAGGGAATTTAGAAAACTTAGAAAATACTGTAGAGAAATTATAGGATCTTAGAACTAGGGAGAACCTTAGAGTCCTATGGAGCAGAACCCAGCAAATGGAGGCCCAGAAAGGTTGTGACTTAATTGAAGTCACTCTTTCATGTCTGGGTGTCTTGCTCTGGTCTCTTTCCTGCACACCAAGCCCTGTGTCCACATCCATGTGACAGGCTACGGGTGGGAGGCCCTGCCAGGCTACAGGTGCTGGGATCCCTTTTTAATCCAGGAGTAATGAGTTTCAAGGGCTTGGAGGTATCATGGGGCCTGTTTATGGCAGTGAGAACTACAGGAGGCAGCAGGCGCAGGGGTCAGCTCTGCTTTGGGGGTCTTGAGTTTTCAGGAGACCCCAGGAATCTAGATTCTTATCCCTGATACCTACTCAGGATTACCCCAGGGGACAAAGAAAGCTAGGAAGCCTGCTTGAGGTGGTGGAGACAGCTGGGAGTGCTCATGTGGTCCAGGATTTGTTAATCAGCTTTAATCAATTCCTCACTGATTTCCTCAAATTGGCTCAAAGACAGGCACATGGCTTAAGTTGATCCAGACTCAACAGCAGGACTTAGGACTTTTGTTGGAAATCTGTTGTGCAAGAGTGACCCCAGGAACTTACTCTCTGGGCTGCCTGGACCCAGTGGGAGCTGTGCTTGGACAGATTCCCCCAGTACTAGAGGCTTCCTCTCCCTGACTAGAGGAGTTACAACTTCTAAAGGTCCCCAAGTGCTGGGCAGTGAGCTTTTCCTGGCAACTTCCATAATCATTGGTGCCTAAATTCACACTGCCTAGCACCCCAATAGTCTGATCACCCCCACTCACGGTTGCTCTCATACTTGCCCTATTACAAGGGAGCACCAGGTGGGTGCCTCCCCTGGAACGTACAACGTGTCCAACAGAACGCTCTGCCCCAGCGTGTCTCTCCATGACGACCTGTGCCTGCTCTTCCTACTAACTGCTGGCTTGTATGTATCTGCCTAAAGCCTGTTCCTTAACCCAGTGGTTCTTAGAGTTGAGCATGCCTCAGAACCACCTGGAGGCCTTAAAGCACAGATTGCTGGGCTTCACCCACTAGAGCCTTGATTTTGTAGGTCTGGGGTCTTATAATTTGCATTTTAACAAGTTCCTAAGTGTTGCTACTACTGGTCCATACCAAGTGTAGAATTTGCCCCAGTGCCTGTTACACAGTAGGTGGTAGGTGGCGACTGTAAAGGAGACCCACCTGTCCTCAAACTGGAGAAAGGACGCTCTCTTCAATGGGGCTGCCAGGCTTGGCAGGAATGTGAGCCTGGAGCTGCTGCTTTGCCCCCATGAGGGGAAGCTTGCCTGAGGATGAAGCCAACATAATTGGGAAAAATGACCCATTCCAGAGGACATTTGAGCACCTGAATCTACACGTTTTATAATAACCAGATCTACTCTCTGGACTTTTTACTGACATGAACGAAAAAAAAAATTTTTTTTTCGTTAATACTTAAACCCATTTGAACTGGTTTGCTGCCTGACAATTTCAGAGTCCTGCTGTAGTGGAGGAAGGCATTGAGGGCACCAGGTTGTAGAAAAACAAAGACTTTGAATATAGGGCAGAGTCTTGGGCTAATGTAATCTCTTCATGGTTCAGATGGGGAGGGGACTTTGCCCAAAGCCAAACAGCAAGTGCTGGGCAGATAGGGGCAGGAATTTGGACCTCCTGCCTCTTTATCCATGCCCTCCCGCCCTGTGCCTTTCATGGCCTCTTAAACAAGTACTGACCCAAGAAAAGAAGTAGCCCTTTCTCTCCAGGAGCTCCACTAGTGAGGGGACTTTTTTTTTTTTTTAATCATCATCATGATAAGTTTTCCAGTAGTTTTGTTTTTACTGTTGCTCTGGTAGTCTGTATAGCCATTGAGTCCAGGAGCTCTGGAAGATACGAAAATCTTCAGGACTCAAATGAATGAAACTGTTGTGCTCCCCAGGCAACAAGAAGGCATAATCATTGTCATCATCATCATTACCACCATTAGGAGGTGTCACCTGAAAGGGGCAGCCTTGCAAAAATAACAGGAAAATACCTAATCCCAGTATTAGGTATATACCTAATCCCAGTATTAGGTATATACCTACCCAGTTTCCCCAGTAACAGTTGAAGGTGAATCCTATGAGTTCTCTAACAGACACCTGCAGTTCTGTTTTGCACAACTTCTGAAAAGAGCTGAATGGACAATGGAAGGAAAAGACATGTAAATCTTTCTCTTTCAAAACGGTTTTTTGAGAATCTGCTTTTACAGAGTTCTTGAGTAAACAGCAGGAGAACAAGCTACAGCCTCAACCATATCTCAAGGACAGAGTCAGAAGGGATAAAATCCCTTCTCCAAGAAAAGGCAAGAAACCAAGTCTTGGACTTTGACATTCTTGCCGTTTTCTGTTATCTGCCTACTGCCTCTTTTGTTATCCACTGACAGCCATCACTGTTTTTTCTCTTTGTCGCCATAAAAGCAGTGAGCCACTTGGCCTGGCTGCTGGCACCCCCTTCTCTTTCTTTGGGATGCCTCACCGTCTCCCTGCTCTCTTCCCCGCTTTTTCCCCAGTCTCTTTCTCTTTCTTCCTCTTTTTCTCTCTCCCATTCTCTCTATCCTTCTGAGAGGATAAAATAAACTTTTTTTTTACTTTTATATCTTAATTTCTGCGTGAGAAATCTTTCTCCACCTGCACCGTGATCGCCTACTAGGCTTTCCACCCTAACACGCTCAGACTCTACAACTCCCAGCTATGAGAGCTGGTGATTAGCTGCTGTTTCTATGCAAGCTATCAGTAGGAAGCTCCTTTCTGGAGTGAACATAAAAGCATTTGGCAATTTTAAAGGATTTTGCCTATAAAACAAAAGACATTCCTTCCCTACTTCCTGATTACATACAATTTCCTCCACTGCCCCAACACACATGCTCTGTACCCTTGGTACACGTAAAAAGAAAGTAGTAAGTCGACACTAATCTTAAATTTACTACAGATGGTTTGGCTAATTCAGTTCAAATTAAATTCTTTTCTTTGCATATCCTGTCCCTTTCATACATAGGAATTGGCCCTTAGAGTTAAATTCCTTTATAAAGTTCCTGTTGTATGACTGGGGGTAATTTCTCAATAGTGGGTGCTGATGCTAGATCTATGGTTGCTCAAACAGATGGAGGAATTTAAAATAAAGATCCAATGATTACCAATTAGATTGGCCTGTTGGCCACAACCCAAGAGAAGGGGTCTGAGGCCCTGCGGCTCTCTACATATCAGGGTATGGTTTCTGAAGTATATTGCTTCTGTGGAATCGTGTCAATATCTGCTTTTAAAAACATTAAAGCCTTTTAAAACATGTAATAAAAAACACAGGTTTAAATGCGCTATTCAGGCCAGGCACAGTGGCTCATGCCTGTAATCCTAGCACTCTGGGAGGCCGAGGCGGGCGGATTGTTTGAGTTCAGGACTTTGAGACCAGCCTGAGCAAGAGCGAGACCCCATCTCTACTAAAAATAGAAAGAAATCATATGGCCAGCTAAATATATATATAGAAAAATGAGTCGGGCATGGTGGCACATGCCTGTAGTCCCAGCTACTCGGGAGGCTGAGGCAGGAAGATTGCTTGAGCCCAGGAGTTTGAGGTTGCTGTGAGCTAGGCTGACGCCACGGCACCCTAACCCGGGCAACAGAGCGAGACTCTGTCTCAAATAAAATTGAAAAAACAAACAAACAAAAAAAAAAAACCTGCTTTATTTAATTTTTTTTTTTTTTTTTTGAGACTTGGTGGACTTTGTGGGGCTGTCAGTCAAAGTTGACCACCCTTTCTTGGGTACCACATCAGGTCACTCAGACTGTCTCCCCTGGGAATTTGAATTCTGAATGGTCCAATCCAAGGACTGAAGAGGTTGGAGTTGACTTATCCCTGTGGCCTTGCCCTAAAGACATTGTCCATTGGTTTCTGCAACCTGGCTCCTCTAGTACCCCTTAGGGTCTTGTCTTTCCTGAGGTCTGTTGTGTAGCCTTTCCTTTGAGGTCTCCAAACCTCTCCAGTAAACCAACTCCCACCTTTTTTGTTTTTATGCTTAAGCTAGCCAGAGCTGTTTCTGTTGTTTGCATCCAAAATACTCTGATTTACTTTTCACTTTGTAAATGGGGAAATGGTGGTAGCATCAAAAGTGACTTGTTCAAGGCCACACTATGAGAATTTGGGGCACAAGTTTAAGGATATGCCGTACAGGAGGAAATGATCCTGAATCAATAGGCACAAAGGTAGAGCAAATCTTTCTAGGACAAAGTTCACTGGATGTGTGTGTGTGTGTGTGTGTGTGTGTGAGAGAGAGAGAGAGAGAGAGAGAGATTGAGACAGAGATAGAATGAATAATGGTGTTGGAGATGGGGGGGGTCCAAGATCTTCATAATGATGGAATCATAATTCTGAGCCACAAATGTGAGTTTTCATTTGTGGTCATCAGACCAGGTAGAGTTTTGCAGAGGCCCAGAACCATGGCCTCAGTACCCTAAGGCTTGGGGAGGAATTCTGAAAAGGTGGAGGAATGTCAGGATTTCAATCTGAAGGGGAACTTGGGCAGGTAAATACCTAACCAGGGATCTGAATAAATAGAAGAACTGAGAATTTGAGAGACTAGACCACATGCTAACAGTGGTTCTAGCCTTTAACAAGAGCCAATGAACCATAAGCTCTGTAAAGGAGAGGATCCATGTTGAACTTCTTCCCCACTATATTCACAGCACCTGGCACATAGTAGGTGCTCAATATACATTTGCTGAATGAATGAATGAATGAATGAATGGGTTGGTCTTCTATGTGGTTGTTTGGACAAAGCCAGGCAAGTGGCTTTGTTACTGATGGGTTTCTAATGGAGTAATTCTTTTTTTTTTTTTTTTTTTTGAGACAGAGTCTCACTCTGTTGCCCAGGCTAGAGTGCTGTGGCGTCAGCCTAGCTCACAGCAACCTCAAACTCCTGGGCTCAAGCGATCCTCCTGCCTCAGCCTCCCAAGTAGCTGAGACTACAGGCATGCGCCACCATGCCTGGCTAATTTTTCTATATATACATTTTTAGTTGTCCATATAATTTCTTTTCTATTTTTAGTAGAGACGGGGTCTCGCTCTTGCTCAGGCTGGTCTAATGGAGTAATTCTTAAGCCTTGCTTTCCTGGCATCACCCACCACGGGGGCCAAATGGGGCCTGGTTGGTGAACAGTGTGTCTGGAAAACATAAGAGCAGTGGC
The DNA here is from genome assembly GCF_041146395.1 of Eulemur rufifrons. Lineage (NCBI taxonomy): Eukaryota > Metazoa > Chordata > Mammalia > Primates > Lemuridae > Eulemur > Eulemur rufifrons. Next base: position 23,697,607 of record NC_091002.1, read on the forward strand.
TACAATCTGTTCCAATAGTTTCATTATTGATGACATTTACTCAGTAGCAGCTGTGGTACAAGGAACAAAAGGTTCCTGTGCTTCCAGCCTAAATGACAGCAAAACAAGCAACTGGCAGCTTTTCTGTGTGTGGGGGGGGGGGCGGGGTGTGTGGGGTGTGTGTTTGTGTGTGTGTGTTTCTTGTGTTAAGGCACAGAGAATCAACACTACCTTGGATTTACAACAAGGACAGGAATGATTATTTCCTATTTTATAAATAAGTAAATGGAAGCACAGACACAAAGACTTGCCCACCATGCAGAACTGTGTCGACAGCCTAGCCTGGAGCACCCAGCATCTCTTCTTGTGCTCTGTCCAGGTGGTTATCACTCGATCCAATGCAGGGTCCAGCTGGATAGAGGCATTTACCTCATCATTTCCATACTGGCCGTGTCCTTATAGGCATAACCTAGGTCTCCAGTTGGGAAAAGTTCCTTGGAAAGAAAGGAGTTTTAAGGTATGTGAAAGACGGAAGATTGCAAGTGGGCTGGGGGCAGAGGTGGCCCCACCTGTGATGTACCCTGAGCCCCACTGTCCTTACCCCCCAGGACAGAGATACACAGTGGTTACCAGAGCTGGGGTAACTGCTCGACATTTTTGTGTTTCATAGACACTCTCTAGAAACATTCTTAGCATAGGCCTTTTTTGTTATCATCTGGTACCACTATTGTCTGCAGTTTCCTTGCTCTTGCTTAGACATAGTGATTCCCAGGGGAAGAGCTCCAGCTGCTGAGGGGCACTGATAGGTGGCATTTCTTAGCTTTTCTCCCCACTGGCAGGGATGCCCCCAGCCAAGCACAGGAAGTAGATGATGTCATTTGGAGCCCTTCTCCTAAAGGTGCTGGGAATTTCCATGTGACCCACCACCCCCTGGCCCTTCCTCACAGACCTTTCTCCCCACCTCTGCCCCCTCACTCTCTGAAGCAGTATCCGGGGGCTCTCCTTCCCTGGGTCCTTCCAGAGATACAAAGCTGCACATCAGTTTCTCACAGACCTCATGAGAGTCTTTAAGGATGGAATTTCTGGGAACAGCTTGGGACATTTTGGGCAACAGGTTCCTAATATTCAGTACAATGATTGCTGCCTACTCAATTGAGCCCAGGCCCATTGCCTCCTTACCGGCTGACAGAGCTGGGTTGGGGACAGAGGAAGGATCCCTGAGTCCTTGTTTCCTACTTAAGAGCCTGAACTCTAGGATATCAGAGTTCAAGGCGCCTGGGGACCAGAGGTCCGTGTTCATTTAGCCTAGGATGGGAGAAACTCCTCCCAGGTCCCAGAACTTCTGTGAACCCCTGTTTGGGACCCGCCTAAGGGTCTAGGATCCTCAGCCCACAGCCTTCTGGCTTGAGGGACTCACAGCAAATGTCCAGTCTCAACCGGCTGCCCGCCTTTATCCATAAACCCTCCCGGGACCGACAGCCCAGCGAGACTGTGTGCCAGGCTGTAACATTTCCTGTCTTTTTTCGGGGGCGAGAGAGCTCCTTGGAGGAAAGGGCGAAAGACTGAAGGATGGCTCCTTACTGGCTTCCTTCTGCCTGCGTCTCTGGTTTTGGAGGCGGCCTCGGTGTTCCCAGGTTTAAGGGTAGGGGGCAGCATCGTCTCCGACACCTAGATCAGAGACTGATGGCCAGGACTGCAGCTGTAGGGCGGGGACAACCCGGTATCCCGGCCCCAGGAGAGTGGCGCGTGCGCAGCCCGCGGGACTTCGCGTGAGGGGGCTCCGGACCGCGAGCTTTCGCGTCCTTTACAGAAACAGCCACGCAGCTTTGAGCAGCCTACACATACTTTATTTCGATTTTAGCCCAAGCCAGGTCTCCCTGAAGTCCTGCCTCCTGGACGCTCCACTCGCGCCCGGTCCTAGAAAACCACCCGGACCAGCGGTCACCTGCCTGAGGAGCGTCCGGCGTCCCCGAAGCCCCACGCCTGCGGCGGCCAGGCTCAGCAGTAGGGGTTGAGCACGCGGCAGGAGCAGGCGCTGCGGAAGAAGCGGCAGTGGCAGTAGGCGCACGGGTCGCAGCAGGCTGGCGCTGGCGGCTTGCAGCTGAAGCGGGTGGCCACGCAGGGCGTGGGCGGCGGGGGCTTGGGCTGCGCCACCTTCTTCACTGAAGCTTCTTTCTGCGGGGGAAACGCCAAGCAAGCTGCCTTAACCGGCCACGCCCACCCCCCTCGTCCTCACCTCTGCCTGGGAGTTCGTCCGGCTGTGAAGGCCCCGGACCAGACGCCCCCGCCTGGCTGCCCACTGCCCGCTGAAATCGTGCCCACACGGACCCCAGAGGGTCCCCTCCTGCTCCCCCAAGCAGGTGCCCCCCCCCCCCGCCCCCTCTATTCGTGGCTCCGGCCTGGCCCTCTTTTCTCCCTAGGGGGACCTACTCAGCTCCAGTTTTTGACTACTATCTGTGTTTTCCGCCTTCCAATCTATCTGCAGTCTCTGCCAGTTCTGCGTTCACAATAGACCCAGAGTGACCCACTTCTCCATTTCCACCGTTGCTCCCCTGAGCCATACCACCATCTTTTCCCCTCTGTCACTCTGGGCCCCTTAACGTAAGCAGTCCACTGAGTGCACTAAAGGGACCCTCTAGGAAGACCTATGATCATACCCCACACTAGCTTAAACACTCCCAGTAGTTTCTCTTTGCGCTTAGACTGAAACAGAAACTTTCTTTTGGCCCTTGAGACCCTCTGTGGTTTGGCCCCGGCCCACCTCCCAGGCTTGACTTTACCAAGCTGTGTCACTGGCCTTCCTTCTGTGCATGGAACATAGCAAAGTTCCTGCTGCAGGACCTTTGAGCTTGCTGCTCCCATTCCTAGGGACATTCTTTGCTAGCTGTCCCATATAGGTGGCTACTGGGTACTTGAAATGTGTCTAGTGGAACTGAGGAAATGAATTTTCAAATTTTATTTAATTTTAATTAATTTAAACTTAAAATTTAAAACTGAAGCAGCATTAATTTTTTTTTCCATTAAACACAACTTTGTTTTGTTAGGACTACATTTCACTTTGTTGAAAATGGAACATTGGAATTGAGATGTGCTGTAAGTGTAAACTGTGCACCAGATGTCAAAGATTTAACACACAAAGAATGTAACATATTTCAATAACTTTAAAAAGTAATTACATATTGAGATGTTAATATTTTGAATATAAAATATATAATGTTAAATAAAATATTAAGATTGTACCTGTTTCTGTTTACTTTTAAAAAACGTGGCTATAGAAAATTTGAAGTTATATATGTGGCTCACGTTGTATATCTATTGGACATTGCTGCTCTCTAGGTTACTGAGTTTTTCAGTCTTTACCTAAATGCTACTTCCTTAGGCCTTCCCTGACCACTCTTTCCTTCACTCTCTCATTACCATGCTGTATTTCTTTACAGCCTTTATCATCTGAATTTAGTTACCCACTTATTGATTTGCTTGCTGTTTACCTGTTTTTCCCCACAAGAATGTAAACTTCCTGAGAGCAGGGATGTATCTTTCTTGTTCACTGCTATATTCCCAGTGTCTAGTATGTAAATTTATTTGTCAATTATATATTCTTATCTGTCAATAATCTGATCTGCTTATTCACTTTACAGCCAGCAAAACAAGCTCAGAGAGGAGCAGGCACTTTTCTCAAGATCACTTATTTCTAGGTGCTACCTCCTAATGCCTAGTCCAATATTCCTTGCTCTGGTTACAGTTCATCTGATAAACTGAGGCACACTAAAACAGGAATAAGGTGTGCATTTCAACAATGCCTTAATCCAGTATTTCCCAAAGTGTGGGAACCTGTATTAATGGTGGTATGATTTTAGGTGGTACATGAATATTAAATGAGCCTGAATTACATAGAAACAATTCTTTTTTCAATCTCTTTCAACCTGAAAGGCTCAGTTTGGTGCTAGTATGTCTTTAATGCCTCTCCAACACTTTCCAATCTGCCTGTTAATACAGAGATCAGGCCTCACATTTAGAGCCTTTGGCAGGCTAATACCATCCAGCTAGAATTCACTAACAATGTTTTATTTTCACTTTACCTATTTTTATAATTACCTTCTATTTATGGCAAGTGATACTGGTTTCCTATCATAATTATATACAGTTGACCCTTGAACAACGTGGGAGTTAGAGGAACAACGTGACCCCAGAGCAGTCCAAAATTTGCATATAACTTCTGACTCCCCCAAACTTAACTATGAATAGCCAGCTGCTGACTGGAAGCCTTACTGATACTATAAAGTCAGTTAACACATATTTTGTATGTTATATGTCTTATATACTGCGTTCTTACAATAAAGTAAGCTAGAGAAAAGAAAATGTTACTAAGACAATCAGAAGGAAGAGAAAATACATTTATAGCACTGTACTGAATTTTGAAATACTGTAAGTTTACATCAAAGATGAATTGTCTGTCTCAAATGGCTGCTGCAGACCTCAGTCTGTGGTACACATGAAGCAATTTAACTTTTTCTTGTAATGTCATGACTTTTCTCTGCTTCTTGGGAGCACTTCCAGCATCACTAGTGGCACTTCATATGGGTCCCATGGTATCATTCAAGTTTTATAGTACTGCATTAAACACGAAAAATACTGGAGAACTGTGAGAGACCACTTTTTACTGCAATACCCAATTTGCTAGAGAGATGAACTAACTTGGAGATGATTTGCGTCATATGGTGTTTTAAGCAGATACTGGCAATACCTGAGTTCACTGCAATGGCAACAGGAGGTGGCTATGAAATTATTACAGTAGTACAAGATGTACTATAGTTAATTTTATGCAGTTATGATTTAATACATCTTTAAATTTGTTTATATTTCAACTGTGAATGAAGCCTCGTATGATCTGTAATTATAAATGTATTGATAAATTTTTTTTTTTTTTTTTTTTTTTTTTGAGACAGAGTCTCACTCTGTTGTCCAGGCTACAGTGAGTGCCGTGGCGTCAGCCTAGCTCACAGCAACCTCAAACTCCTGAGCTCAAGCGATCCTCCTGTCTCAGCCTCCCGAGTAGCTGGGACTGCAGGCATGCGCCACCATGCCTGGCTAATTTTTTCTATATATATTTTTAGCTGTCCATATAATTTCTTTCTATTTTTAGTAGAGGTGGGGTCTCGCTCTTGCTCAGGCTGGTCTCGAACTCCTGAGCTCAAACGATCCGCCCACCTCAGCCTCCCAGAGTGCTAGGATTACAGGCGTGAGCCACCGCGCCCGGCCCGTATTGATAAATTTTAAGTTTTTATAATAGATTTGTATATATTTTATGGTAGAAAATGATAAAATAGACTAGTATCTACATATATTTTATGTATTCATAACATACCTAACTTTTTCTTAAGTTTTTCAATATTTCTAGTCTACAAGTTTCACCTGCGAGTTTTTCAAATTGTCACAGATCTCCAAAAAATTTTTCCAATATATTTTTTGAAAGAAACATCCACATATAAGTGGACCTGCACACTTCAAACCTGTGTTGGTCAAGGGTCAACTGTATTTTTTTAAGTTTTAATTTTAATTTTAAATTTTATTATTATTTTGTGCTTTTTTGGAGACAGGCTCTCGCTCTGTCACCCAGGCTAGAGTGCAGTGGTGCAGTCCTAGCTCACTGCAACCTCAAACTCCTGGACTCAAGTGATCTTCCTGCCTCAGCCTTCTGAGTAGCTGAGACAACAAGTGTGCACCATGCCTGGCTATTTTTTTATTTTTTTGTAGAGATGGGGTCTTGCTATGTTGCTCAGGCTGGTCTCAAACACCTGGCCTCAAGCCATCCTCCCTCCTTGGCCCCCTAAAGTGCTAGAATTACAGGCATGAGCCACTGTGCTTGGCCTTAAGTCTTAATTTTAAATAAATAGGTGAAACTCAGATGTGGCAAAAGTTGTAAAAGTGGTTCTAAAATGACTGAGGTTTGGGAAACACTACATTCATCCAAAAGAATGAGTGATAGTGAAATTTCAGGCAGGAGGATAATTAATATAGGAAGCTGTTTTTTAGCAGATAAGCTATTTTGCTCCCTGGACTTCTGTAGGGGTCTGGCTCAGGGATCTAGGCCAGGAAGTCTTTAAGGTGGCTTTCAGTTTCTTTTGTTAATATGGGCCTGGAAAATCTTTCATTAAGTTCCCAGCCAGAGTTCGAGGCGTCCTCCCCTTTTAAGTTCAGTGTAACCCCTACAAGGAAAACTCCCAGGCCTACCTTAGAAGATTTCTTCTTTTCTGCTTCTTTTCTGCTGATCTTTTTGAATTTCTTGTTCAGAGCTTCAAAGAGAAACAGAAGGAACAAAGCCAGATGTTTCTGGGGGCCCTGGGCAGTGAAGTGGGAGGATGAGAGGGGGCTCTGGGAAGTCCTGGGGTCAGAGAGAAGAGGAGGGGTTGACTGGATGAGTCACACTGTGGGACTCAGGCCAGCAAGTTCTTGTTAGCCTGCCCGCTGACCTGGAGCCAGGGACTGAGGGCAAAGTGTCCTCTGAGGGAAGGCAAATGGGAAATCCAAGGAGGCCTTAGTCCTGTGGCATTTGTGAGGGGTCTGGTCCCTTGACCTAGTTGGCCCTGGGCCACTCAGAGCCACCCCAGGTTCCCCTTCTTTAGTCTCCAGTCTGGGTGCAAGAACTTTGTGACACCCAGAAAACAGACTTAGTATCGTGTACATGGATGCACCTGTATTTCCTATGTTCCTATTTGTCCATTTCTCAGAACTTTGGAGCCAGGCAGACCTGATTTGAATCCTGACTCTGCTGACAAAACAGCTGTATGGCCTTAGGTAACCTACTTAATCTCCTTGAGACTCAGTTTTCTCATCTGCAAAAAGGGTTCTGTAATACCTACCTTACAATGTTGTCTTGAGGATAAATGAGATATGTTTATAAAGTGAAAAGTCTGGCCCATTGAAGGTGATCAATGAATGTTGATGCCCCCTTTCCCGGCCCTTATTTCTCTGATATGTCTAGAATATCCTCTTTTCCTAGTAAAAGGCAAGGCAGTAAGGGATATTATTAATAGTTTTGAGCTTAGGTTCTATATTTAAGTACCTGAATTTGAATTCTGGCTCTGCTGATTAAGAATTGTGTGATCTCATGTTTATTACTTAACTTTCCTAAGCCTCAATTTCCTCAACTGTGAAATAAGAATAAAAACAGTACTCACCTCACAGTGCCTAACACAAACAGTATGTGTGTTATTATTAGGTGAAGTCAACCAGAAGATCTCCAATGCCAGGCTCTAATGCCTCTCATATTTTTCCCTGAACAGTAATTCTTAACCCTGGCATGACAGGCCCGGTTCATCTCAGCCTTGCTTATATTTTGTAGCATTTCCTAAAGTTTGTTATTGTTGAAAGGAGTTCTGTGATTCATTCAGTCTTAGAAATGCAGCTGAACCAAGTTCACCAAGTGTCTTGACTTCAGGCTTTTTCAGAGCCTCTAACATGCTAAACTGCATGTTAGATTAGTGACATGCAGGACTCTTCCAAATCAAATGAGTCAAGGGACACTTTATTCCCCCAGGATTAATTCAGGGAATGAGCAAGAAAGAGCTGTGACCACGGCAGTGGGTACTGGTAGCAGCCCAAAGAGCAGGCTTGACATCCTGCAGCCCCCTCCCATGGGTCAGAGCCCAGAGGCAGGCCCCAGGCCAGGCTACTTACCCACAATAGATACAGAAGAGAAATCCAATAGGTTCATGGAGGAGTTGCTCTTCAGGCTGCTGTCATCTTTGGGCTTCTCTTCAGGTGGTAGGTAGCTGTAGGTAGCGAAGAAGCACATGAAGACCAGCAGGGTAGCCAGGAGCAGGCGGGTGACATCCATCCCAGGAAGCCTGAGTGGGACAGAAAATGGTCAGGTAGGTGGGCCAGGGATAGTGGCAAGAGGATGTACCTTCCTGCTTTGGTTGCGTTTCTTTGGGCTGGTATTCTGACCCCATTCTGCAAGTGGAGCCAGAGGACTTGCACTAGCAAGGCTTAGGATGGGGAAGGGGAATTGATGAGGGAAGAAGAAAGAAAAGAGAAGATGGGAAGAGGAAGAGAGAAAGACAAGGACAAGAAGGAGATTAAAGCAAAGAGAAAAAGAATGCATTGCATTCATCTCTGCTGTCCAGAGGGTGAATTCTGGTATTTTTAAAGCTGGTGGCCCCAGGAAATGCTAGGCCTGGGCAGAGTTGTTAAAAGTCCTGTCTTGTAGTGGCAGAGGCTTTATGAAGGTGCACAGAATAAGGCTAACTAAGACTCAGTGAGAAAGTTGCAGGGAAAAATGGCTCCTTCAGACTAGTGTATATGTCACTAGACTTCCACGCCCAGAGGGAACAAATGCAGGTATGGTTTGTGTCAGGAGGATGGACCTGTGGACACAGGCTAACTGGATTGATTTGTTTATTTGCTAGCTGGATTCTGATAGAGGAAGATGGATCCTACAGTGGGTTTCTTTCCATGAGTGCCTGGGTTTGCCTCAATCATGGCTCAAAGCTTCAGCAGCATTTTTACCTTCCAGAGTATGGGGTCCCTACCCCTCACCCCGCATTTCTATATTTTATCTCTGGTCTGGGAAAAGACTGAGACTGCTTTTTTCAAGGTTCCCTCCACTCTAGCCATAAGGCCCTGTGGAGGAGAAGAGAATAAATAGTTTGCTCATGCTGGTCTTGCCCACTCCTGGGTTTCCCCTTATAGAAGCTTGGCCAGTTTATATCCTAATTTTCTCAGTCTTCAGCTGGATGGAGTCAAACTTTCTGCGTGTCTGTTACATTGCAGGAGGAGGGGATCCAAACAGCCACCTCCCACCCTCATTCCAAGCTTCTTGAAGTTGGAGGGGACAGTCCCGTCCTTTTGAAGTCCATCCTCTACCTCTCCCACCCCATTCTCCTGATTTCTTCAAATCTTTTTATCATTGGGCACTTGCCTGTCACAAACTGGCCACCAGTTTTCTTTCTCAAAGCCTAGTGAGCTGACAGAACAGGCACTGGGCTGGGAGTCAGGACTGCTGGATTCTTGTCTTGGTTCAGGCATTAGTAAGATGAATAGATTTGGGCAAATCCATTCTTTTTTCTGGGCTCCAATTTCTTTCTTGGTTAAATGAGTGGAGTGGGCTAGATCAGTGGTTTGCATTCATTTAGCAGGGAAACTCTTTCTTAAAAAAAAAATACTGATATGCATGCAGAATCCAAATATATACTGAAGAACTGGAATTGATAGTAGGAAAACGTGTGCTCTCTTTGATTCTAACTGATGCTGTTTGCTTCTGTGACTGTGCTTGCTTTTTTAGTTGTTTGATAAATATAGTTAATCAGAATGAAAAACAGGTAGGCATAAGAGCAAGGGTAACTCCATGATAGGCTAGGCTTCCTGGATGTGAGAAGCTAACAGCCTAGTTCTGCTTCTGTATATATGGCTTGCTGGCTTGGTGCTTAGCTTAAGTAGAGCCATGGCAGGCTTCACTAAAGTTAAGAAAAACAAGGCCCCGGGGAGGTAACCGCAAGTTACTTCCTGATAAAGGGCTGGAGAGTCCAGGGGCCCTCCAACCGACTAAGTAGATAAGAAGGGCAAGACATGATCAGCGCATGAACGGCTTGTGCAGAGCGTGTGTTCCCAGTATCGCTTGTAACCAAAAACTAGAAGGTATGCAACAACAGCCGCGCCGCCCCCCGCCCCCGTCGGAGACCCTCCTCTTCCCCTAAATGACGTTAACTACACCTGGCGCCGGCGCGAAAAGCCCGAAGCTTAGAGTCAACCAATCAGGAGCCAACGCGATCAGCCACTTCTAAAAGAACAAATAAACTAAAGGGGGATGGAGTGTAGACCAGTATGTCGTGTGCAGACTAACGTGTGGTGTGAAAACTAGCATACAGAAAAGTATAAAAGCTTAACCTTTACCCCAGGGCGGGGTCCTAGTTCGTGGAGAGGCCACTGCGTTGGTGCTCTGGGACTTGGACCCTAGCTCGAGCTAGCCAATAAACTCCTTTGCCTTTTTGCAGCCTCAATGACTCTGCCTCTCTGTTCCTGGGGCCAAGGGGAACCGGCTCTAACAATACAACAAAAAAGGCAATAAAGGGGTTTCTCAGACAGCTCATATCTTTGTTGTGTGGTGAAACAATACATATCCTTAGGCCCTAAAGGCCTGAAACATCTCCTGAAGCCCTAAGGTTTCCAGCTGCATGCAGTTTGATCTCTGAGGTGTAAGGTTTTTTTGAAGCAGCCGGTGCCAGAGAAAGAAAGACGAGCAGAGTTGAAAGGGAAAAGTAAAGAGGGTGCTCGCTTCAGCAGCACATATACTAAAATTGGAACCATACAGAGAAGATTAGCATGGTCCCTGCGCAAGGATGACACGAAAAAATAAATAAATTAAAAAAAAAAAAAAGAAAGAAAAAAAGAGGGCTTTATTGGAGCGCTCCCAGGTGGGGGTAACGAGTCCCGGAGAGAGGGACCCGGGCAGGGACCTGGGCGAGTCTCACGGGACCCACAAAGTGGGAACCAGAGAAGCCGCTCCGCCCAGAAGTCTGAGTGGGTTTATATAGGTTTTTAGGGCTGGGGGATGGGAGTTTCTTCAGCCAGGAGATGTCTGCGAGGAGTGAGGAATTTCTTTGTTTCAGCTTTGGGGCCGGTATTGAGGGATAGGAGGGACTTCTTTTTTCATTAGGGAAGGGAGGGGGTACCTGCCACCAGCCTTACATGAGATTCTTAGCCTCTCTATCCATAAAATTTAAACAAACAAACCGATAACAGAAAAGTCTGGGGACTGAGGTATAGTTATTTGCTTCATTCTCTGCTTCTCAGAACTTGTACTGTCCTCTATCAAAACCCTTATCATGTTGTTCATGTATTTGTCTCTGCCACTTGATTAAAAAATGTCATTTTTTACCCATTTTTATGACCCTGAATCTGGCACAGTAACCAGCCCAGAGCAATAACTCAACAAATGTGGCTGAATAAATGCTCACATCCTAAACTGATAGAGAAATGGAAAATTCCACTAGACAAAACCCTTCCCCTTCAGCAATCACCTATGTAACTGCTAAACAGCTGCACCTCTTGTTTCTGTAAACTGCTTGCAGCAACTTCCTGCTATGATAAAATAAAAGAGAAAGAAACCCGGAAGCAGGAGCTCAGAGTTTGGTGGTGAGCCCCCTCTGGGCCATTGGTCGTAATAAAACTTGATTTTCTACACCTTCCATGTGCCACTTGGTTTGTTCTCAGTCAGTTCTACAGTAACAGTTTGGTTCCCTGACCGGGAACTCCAACTGCGCTGGCCCCTTGAAGCCACCGGCTTGGGACAGGAGCGGCGGAAGGTCGGCTTTAATGACCTTGGTGGAGGCGGTGCCATCCGCCTTTTTGCGGAAACTCCCCTGCTCACTGGGGCCCCACCGACCGCCGACCACCGGGCCCTGAACCCACCCAGACGAATGTGAGGGTGCAGACGATCAGCCAGAAGATTTTGTTCATGGTAAGGTCCCGGGACCCTTCCCAGTCAGGCACGTCCTGCAGACGGAAGAGGAGCTTGATCACCTCCTTCAGGTAGAAGTTCCCTGGGAGGGAATGTTGTAGCCTCTTTTGTGTTACTATGTGTGCGAATGTGTAGGGTTCCGGCCCCTCGGCTAAGGAACTTGACTGGGTCCTGATCTGCGTATGCGTGGCAGCCTCCTGCGGCATAAAGGTGACCCACTCCCCAAAAGGGGGGTGACCTGGCCCGGGACTTACACGGGTGCACCTTATCCAAGACGTCCCTAAATCCCCACAAGGGGAGCAGCCAGGCAGACAACTGAAAGACCTCCCCACCCTTGTGTGACACCATTCACAACTTCATTATTGGAGAGACGGAGTCCAAGCCCATGGTCCTGAGGTGCACATTAAAGAATTTTAAGAAAGGATTTTCAGGTGACTATGGAGTTAAGATGACTCCTAATCGCCTTTGCACACTCAGTGAGGTCGAATGGCCCTCCTTTGGAGTTGGGTGGCCCGATATGGGCACACTTGATGTCCCGACTGTCCAGGCAGTTTGGAGAGCAGTCATGAACACTCCAGGACACCCAGACCAGTTCCAATACATCGAGTCTTGGCTAGAAATAGCCCAGACTCTGCCTCCCTGGGTTTCATTCTGCGTAGAAAATGGACAGAGTAGGGTTCTCTTCACCCAGAAGCCTGGAGGAGCTAGACGCAATCAAGTCCCAAGAAGTCAGATGTTAAAACTGTCCACCAGGGATCTCCGGAAGATGACTTGATTCTGCCTCCACCATATAATCCCACTGACCCGACCCCAAGGCCACCACCACCTATGGCCCCGGACACCACACCGCCATCTGTCTCATCGCCTCTGATGCCAGAGCCACTGGCTGGAGGGACCCTGTTGGCACACTGTCTCCACTCTGCCCAGAATCCAACTCCAGCCTTCCAATTACCAGTCCGTGAGGTCCGAGGCCAGCCCCGTGTGGTGGATGATGGACTGTCCGGCCTGGACAGCCAGTCCTCTACTATCAACCCTTCTCTACCACAGACCTCCTAAACTAGAAGCAACACACTCCCTCCTACACCGAGAAGCCCTCCTACACGGTGTTCAGGAAGGGGCTAAAAAGCCCACTAATATAAATAAGGTTGCTAAGGTTACACAGAAGGCAGACGAGACGCCTAGCGACTTCTATGAGCGCCTCTGTGAAGCATACAGGGTCTACACACCCTTTGACCTCGAGGCACCAGAAAACCAATGAATGATAAATGCAGCCTTTGTGGCACAGGACTACCCAGACGTATACTGCAAATTGGAGAAGTTGGAGGGTTTTGCTGGAATGAACATCACTCAACTGATGGAAGTGGCCCAGAAGGTCTATAGAAATCGGGATCGGGTTGCCCAGAGAGAAAGTGACAACAAAATGAGGCAAAAGGTCTCACTCCTAGCAGCAGCACTTGGAAATCCCACGGCCCCCCAGAAACCTGGCCAGCACCCAGAAAGAGGACCTTGAAGGAGGGGGACACTGAGACCAGACCAATGTGCTTACTGCAAGGAAACTGGACACTGGAAAAACGAATGCTCCCACTGGAAGACCACCCCCCACAAAGACAGAACTCTCCCCGAGGTTTCCAGCTGGAACCAGAAACTCAAGATCTCATTGGACTTGCTGGCTTCGGCTCGGAATAGGGCCGACCAGGTTCCTTCAGCCTTGGCCTCCAGGAACCCACAGTCCTTATGGATATGGGGGGGGAGGGCAACCAGTGACCTCCATGGTGCACACTGGAGCAGAACACTCGGTGGTGACAACTGCAATAGCCCCGTTCACCAGTCGGGAAACAACTATAGTAGGGGCCACCAGGGATGGAGTTGGCCAACCCTTCTGTCAAGCCCGAACTTGTCAGATGAGGGGACATAAAGTGACACATGAATTTCTATACCTCCAGGACTGTCCGATCCCTCTACTGGGGCGAGACTTCCTACACAAATTAGGAGCCCAGATCACCTTCCATCTGGAAGGTTCAGCCAGTCTCTCGCTCCAGGCCCCGGGATTCCTCATAGTGGCAATCACAATCCCAAGAGAGACAGAATGGCAATTATATAGTAAAGCCAGAGAGGAAAACAATCCTCTTGATTTCAGACAAGACAACCCCCCCGCCAGGCTTGGCACACCTGCAGCTACCTGTGATAGTGGAGATAAAGCTGGGAGCCCAACCCACAAGAAAACAACAATATCCTATCCCAAAGGAAGCCCAGGAAGGAATCCAAAAACACATAAACAGGCTCCAACAGGAAGGCATCATCACAGAATGCCAATCTCCCTGGAATACTCCTCTGCTCCCAGTGAAAAAGCCCAATGGGAGCTACCAGCTGGTCCAGGACTTATGGATGGATGATCAAGGAAGCCACAGTAACCCTCCATCCTGTGGTGCTCAACCCTTATACTCTTTTGGGACTCAATCCGCCAGATGCTGCATGGTTCACTTGCCTGGATCTGAAGGATGCATTCTTCTGCTTATGTGTGGCACCAGTAAGTCAACCTCTTTTTGCCTTTGAGTGGGAGGACCCCGGCTCTGGGAAGAAGAGACAGCTCACATGGACACGATTGCCACAAGGCTTCAAAAACTCACCAACCCTATTTGGAGAGGCACTAGCAGCAAATCTAGCCTCATATCCAAGGGAAGAGTTCGACTGCACTCTCCTGCAATATGTAGATGATCTCCTCCTGGCAAGCCAGACCAAGGAAAGTTGCCATCAAGCCACTCAGGCCCTACTCCAGCTGCTTGCCAAAAGAGGATATAAGGTCTCCTGGAAAAAGGCCCAAATCTGTAGGGAAAAGGTTAAATACCTAGGTTTCCACATCTCCCAGGGACGGAGAGCATTAGGACATGAATGGAAACACACAATCTGTACCATCCCAAGACCCCAAAATCGGAAACAACTTTGAGAATTTCTGGGAGTGGCAGGATTCCACTGCATCTGGATCCTAGGACTCTCATTACTAGCAAAACCACTCTATGAAATCCTATGCGATCCTGAGACCAGAAAATTCGAATGGGTGGAAGAACAAGAAGTCTTTAAGGACATAAAAACCTTCCTACAAAAGGCTCCAGCACTGGGACTGCCAGACCCCGCTAAGGACTTCAATTTGTTTGTGCATGAGCAAGAACATGTGGTGGTAGGGGTCCTGACTCAAACTGTGGGCCCATGGCAAAGGCCTGCGGCATATTTGTCCAAGCAATTAGACTCAGGGGCATCTGGATGGCCTTCATGCCTCCGAGCACTGGCGGCCACAGCAACCTTACTTAAAGAGGCAGACAAACTCACCCTGGGTCAGCAGAGCCACATGCGGATCCCACACACTGTTATAACCCTCCTCAGTAACATAGGGCACCAGTGGTTCTCCAGCAGCCGATTAGTCCAATATCAGGGACCGTTGTGTGAAAATCCACAGATAACCCTTGAAATCATGTGGACTTTCAATCCGGTTACCCTCCTGCCCAACGATCCAGGACTCCCAGACCATGATTGCATGGAGGTAATGGAAGAAGTTTATGCCAGTAGGCCAGACCTCAAAGACAGCCCCTGCCGGCCCCAGAATTGGAGCTTTTCATGGATGGCAGCAGCTATGTCAAGGATGGGAAACGGAGAGTGGGCTATACAGTCACTATACATGAGAAAGTGATCATGGCAGGATCACTGCCAACTAGGTGGTCCGCGCAAAGAGCAGAGCTATGGGCTCTGATCCAAGCCCTAAAACATGCAGAACATAAGAGGACAAACATTTACACTGACTGAAAATATGCCCTTGCCACCCTACATGTCCATGGAACACTCTAAAAGGAAAGGGAGCTACTCACAATAGGAGGCAAAGAAATCAAAAACAAAGAAGAAATCCTCCAATTACTGGAAGCCGTAGGGGAACCAAACCGAAGGAGATTGCAGTTATTCACTGCCGGGGGCATCAGAGGGGGACAGACCCAGTGGCCACCAGTAACCATTTGGCCAATCAGACAGCTAAAAATGCAGCTAATCAAGAGCCCCCTAAAGACAACCCCCAAGATATCAGTCAAATCCCACTAGCATCGGAATGGCCAGAGAAACCAAGTTATACAGTAGAGGAAGAGCAGTGGGCAGAACAAGAAGGTGCTACAAAGGATGAACTAGGATGGTGGCACCTATCGGACAACTGAGTCTTCAACCCTGGGAAATGAGCATATCGTATTACTTCCCAATATCACACTCTGTCCCACATGGGAAAAACAGCCCTCGCCAATTTGCTCAACAAATATTACTACATTGCCAGAGTCCCATCCCTTACTACAACCATCTGCGCTCACTGCCAAGTCTGTGCCAAGAATAATGTGACAACACAACACAGGCCTGTCCCAGGCATCCAGTACACAGGAACTTCCCCCTTCAAAGATGTAGAAATTGACTTTACTGAAGTAAAACCATGCAGGAGATACAAGTACCTGCTGGTTATGGTATGCACTTACTCAGGCTGAGTTGAGGCCATCCGCACATGGACTGAGAGGGCCAGGGAGGTAGTGAAAATCCTCCTAAAAGAAATCATACCCGGTATGGACTACCACTGTCATTCGGCCGTGATAACGGGCCCAGCTTCAAGGCAGAAATTACACAATCTCTGGCTAAAATGTTAGGAATCAAATGGAAACTCCATACTGCTTCTAGACCACAAAGTGCAGGGAAAGTAGAGCACATGAACCAAACCCTCAAAACCACTCTTGCAGGCGGACGTGGTGGCTCATGCCTGGAATCCTAGCACTCTGGGAGGCCGAGGCAGGAGGATCGCTCGAGGTCAGGAGTTCAAGACTAGCCTGAGCAAGAGTGAGACCCTGTCTCTACTAAAAAATAGAAAGAAATTAACTGGACAGCTAAAAATATATAGGAAAAAAATTAGCTGGGCATGATGGTGCATGCCTGTAGTCCCAGCTACTCAGGAGGCTGAGGCAGTAGGATTGCTTGAGCCCAGGAGTTTGAGGTTGCTGTGAGCTAGGCTGACGCCACGGCACTCTAGCCCAGGCAAGAGTGAGACTCTGTCTCAAAAAATGAAAAAATAAAAATAAAAAACCACTCTCGCAAGCTGTGTCAGGAAACATAAACTACTCTGGATATATCTACTTAATCTAGCACTCTTCAGAATCAGGTGTGCCCCAGGGCCAACAGGGTACTCACCCTTTGAAATTCTGTTTGGAAGATCCCCACCCATAATTAAAACTATCAAAGGAGACATCAGACACCCAGGGGAAATAAGTCTACATACATAACTTACCCTCCTGTCTAAAACCTTAAAACAAAACAACCACAGTGTCTTAGAAAGAGCTCCCATAGCCTCAGGACTCCCCCTCCATCCTCACCAACCTGGAGACTCAGTCTGGGTTAAAGACTGGAAAAAGACACCCTTAGAACCTACTTGGACAGGCCCTTATACTGTTGTTTTAGTCACCCCTACTGCTGTTAAAGTTACAGGTATCACACCTTGGATCCATCACTCTCAAGTGAAAAAGGCTGTGCCTGACAACCGCCTGGACTCCTGGACAGCGCGACAGGACCAAGAAAATCCACTCAAACTCCACCTGCGTTGGAAACCCACCAAGGCTGAGACACCAAGGACTGCATCAGGCAAAAGACCAACTGGCCCCAGGCATCGCCACCAGACTTATGGCCTTACTACTAGGACTCCGACTCTATACGACAACTCCTAGAGACTGGACAGTGGAGGGGGAGAATAACGTTTGTTATATTATATTGGGCCACTACAAGATGTTTCTTCTACCTTTGGCAATCACTCTAACCTGCTTATGCTTATCTACAAAGGCACACCCAACATGCTCATGCACAACAGGAAAAGCCTGTGTCCAAATGCTGTTGGGCCCCAGGTACTGTCATTCTGGTGGATTTACCTATACTATCTATATGCCAAGTAGTTGTTATACCATAGCCACCCAGTGTACCTATGGGGGAAAGTTGTTTTGGACTGGAACTATGACCGGAGATCCGGGAATATGTCCCTCCCAATATGGAAAGCAGGCATGTTGGACATATTATACTCATATAGGGATGTCAGATGGAGGGGGAGTTCAAGGTCAGGCAATAGATGAGTACAACAAAAAGTTAAAACAACTTATCAAAATAGGCTCAGCAATATCAGCACCATACAAACACCCCAATCTAAGTGGTATACAAAAACTTACAGACCTATTGAAACATCCCCATTAATTACTAAGTTCTTAAATATAACCCTTCAGGCCCTACCCAACCATACCTCATGCTGGATCTGTCTCCCACTCCAAAAATGAGTCTATGTTGGAATCCCAGTACCCCCAGAGTGGAATTGGAACAACAGTACATCAGAAGCAGGGACTAACTGGACTGTTCTCCTAGGGCCAGTAGCCAACAGTGTCAGCCTAGCTATTACCCAGAACAAGAACATTACATGTTACGGCCAGACACAAGGTAATGTCACAGTGGGAGAAGTTCCTGGAGAAATTTGCACACAAAACATAACCTCTCCCTCCGGTAATAATACAACCTGTGTCCCTAGAGGAATCTTCTTCCTCTGTGGGAACCAAGCTTACTCCTGCCTTCCAGATAACTGGACAGGGAGATGTGCACAAATCTTCCTCACACGGGACATATCTGTTTTCAATAATGAAGAGTTAGAAATAGCCTTGAGCCCTCCTCCAACAACTTGACAAAAGCGAGCCCTCCTAGCCAGCCTCCTAATTAGGGAGGGGAATTGCCACGGGAATAGAATATGCGGGTTAGGAACATAATTAAACATTTATTACAAACTATCTAGAGAACTAAATGAAGACATGGAATGGGTAGCACACTCCCTTCTATCCCTTCAAGCCCAAATAAACTCACTAGCCGCGGTAACCTTACAAAACTGCTGGGCTCTGGACCTCCTTACTGCTGAAAAGGGGGGACCTTGCATTTTCTTGGGAGAAGAATGCTGCTACTATGTAAATCAGTCACTAATAATAGCCACCAGAGTCAAAGAATTAAGGGAGAGAATTAGAAAAAGAAATCAAGACTTAGAACAGTCATGGGACTTCAACCTGGGATCATGGGCTACATGGTTACCACTCCTAGCAGGACCCATAATAACTATACTCCTCCTAATAACTTTGGGTCCCCTCATTTTTAACTCAATTACAAGATTCATAGAAAACACCATTTCACAAAGGACAGCCCGACTCCTAGTTTTACAAGGGCACCATCCATTACATGATGCATTTTGTAATAAGAATTTTGTAATAAGCATCAAAGGGGGCAAATGACAGAGAAATGGAAAATTCCACTAGATAAAACTCCGCTGCTATAAGATAAAAGACAAAGAAACCCAAAAACAGGCGCTCAGAGTTTGGTGCCGAGTCCCCCTGAGCCCACAGCATAATAAAACTTGATTCTCTATGTAAGGCTGGTGGCAGGTACCCCTCCCCTCCCTAATGAAAAAAGAAGAGGCCCCTCCTACTCCTCCATACCCTCCCCAAAGCTGAAACAAAGAAATTCCTTACTCCTTGCACCAACATCTCCTGGCCAAAGAAGCTCCCATCCCCCATCCCTAAAAACATATATATAAACACACTCAGACTTCTGGGTGTGGCGGCTTCTCTAGTTCCACTCGTGGGGCTGTGAAGCTTGCCCGGGTCCCTCTCTCGGGGACTCGTTACCCCCACCCAGGAGTGCTCCAATAAAGCCTTTTTACTTATCCCTTTCAACTCTGCTCGTCTTTCTTTCTCTGATGCCGGCTACTTCAAAGAAACCTTAAACTCTACACCTTCCTTGAGCCGCTCGGTTTGTTCTTGGTCAGTTCTGCGGTAACAAAACTAGGCTCCTCATTTTCCCAGCCTAGTAGGTTTCTGAAAAGAACATTATTGTCTCCTTAGCATCAATGATGATCTTCCTCCCTTTTTAAAGAGGATCTTGGTCTTAGATATACCTGTTGGGTGATGTGTGACCTAACCCCCAGCTCCAGGGGAAGCCTTGATTTATCCGTGACAAAGAGCATAATCCCATCCCATCTTCCCCAGTATTGGTTCAGGCATGAGCATGTGAGTAAAGATGGTATAACCAGAGGAAGCCCAGGCCTCTTTCTGATTGTTTAGGGACATTTTCTCTCACTAGATGTGTTAATGTAAAGCCAGCAGTCCTGGTTAGTGTTAGCAGCCATTTTATAAAGGGAGCCAACTTTAGGATGCAGCTGACATAGTGGAAGGCAGGCTGGACAGTGTAAAAAGAAAATCAAAGTCTTAGGGGCACCCCCAACTCCTTATGCCAAAGAGAAGCTAAAAGCCTCAGGCACTTGGGGAAAACTGGCCCTCCACAGGTCATTCATTAAAGACATTCCTTGCTAACCTCCCAGAAGCAAGAACATGCAAATTATACTTATGTCTAGCACCTAAAACTAAAGCCTATCCAATTCCACACTAATAATGAATTATAAGATTATCTTACAGGTAATAGAACTAGAGACAAGACAGAATCAGACATTCTTCCACTTACCCAGGAACATCTACATAATTGATGCTTCCTTCACTCCCTTATTTTATGTAAAATGTAGATTTCTTGGGCCTCACAAAAATGTAACCACTTTGCCTCATAACCCCCACCCGCCCTTCCCCACACCTTTCTCCTTCTCTCTGTATGCCTTTAAAATGCTGAAGTTTCCAACTTCCCCTTTGGGAAAACAGCCACAGCTTGTCTGTGATTTATTTGTGTTTTTTTCCTGGGCGCATCCTCAAAATCTTGGTTTAATAAACTTCCATTGATTGAGATTTTTGCTTCAGTCATTTACTTGGGTAAATAACAATAAGAAAGAACATTGGTAACACAATTAAGCTACTGGATCAGAACTTACCTGAAGCCCATGTTGTATCTGGACTTATCAGTTGGACAAGCCAATAAATTTTCTTTACTGTTTTTTTTTTTTTTTTTTAAGACTAGTCAAGTGCTCCTTTACTGTTTTTAAAAACCCAAAATAAGTGGTAAAGATCTCAGTAGATGGAGGTTTATTAACCCAAAATTTGAGGATGTGCCCAGGAAAAACACAAGCCACAGATGCATCTGTGACTGTTCCCCACCCCCCACCAACCCCCACCCCGAAGAGGGATTTGGGAATTCAGTATTTATTTATTTAATTAATTTATTTTTTGGATGAGTTGTGATGATATTTTATTTAGAAAAAGATAATCATTGATTTTAAGATTTTAAGTTTTCTTCCTTTTGAACGCCACACTAATTATACATAAGATAGTACCAGATAATAATAAAAGTATTTACATGCTGAATACAAAATAAATACAAAGTAATTATGGAACAAATTAGTTATTCCATCAATTCGCTTTGCTTTCCCATTGTCCATCCTGTTTCATTTTTCTTTGCCTTTTGTAAATCCTTTTCTTTCTTGTTTTCAAATCTATTTTTGGCTCTGGTTTTACCTACTGTATTTCTTTTTTTTTTACCTACTGTATTTCTATTGGTTTTCCTCAGCTGGTATAACAAACACATCTGCAGTGGGATCATGTGGAACAAGTGTCTCTCGCTTTCTCAGTTTGTGCACCTCTTTCACTTGCTGTTTCTCTTTGTATTTTGCAGCTGTGATGGATCTTATGACATGTTGATGCATGACTGGTGACTGGTGGTTAGGATTTTCATATAAAGTTGGTCCTCCAAAACTTCCCTGGATAATTTTTATGAGATTTAATACAAAATCGGGTCCTATTTCTCCAAAAGCAGCATCTTCTATGATCTGAAAATTCCAAAACCATATTCTATTATCCAAAATGGTAAAAGTAAACACATGGTCCACAAATGGTTGGCTTTTGAGATGATACGTGGTATACTAAAGATCCAAATTAAGAGTTCTTTTAACAAAGCATAGTGTGGTAATTAGTCAAAAGCAGGGTCAAAAGACAAAAAAGGCTGAGAACCTTTCAAACAGTTTCCAGTCATCTTAAGTTCAGCTAGGGTATGAATATTTTGAACAAAGAATTTAGCAGATGGTCCACGAGGTGAATTTGAAAGCCACATATAGAGACCCTCTTTTTTCTTAGCTTCAAACAGATGAATAGATGCATTTATTACAGTTTTTCATTTCACAGACCTCATTAATCACAAATAATTTATCTTTACGATCCATTTTAGTATCCGCTTTAGAATGAGGCATCAACATTCTCAAGGCCATCATTAAATGTCTTGTTCTGAAATTTATTCCTCTGGAAGAAAAGATGAGAATCTGTTCCTTATTTTTCCACCTGCCATTGCAAAGGGACCTGGGATAGGGTCTCCCTCTTCTTCCTCCACTTCCTCTGCGATGACAATAATGCCGATGATGCCCTGCTTAGCTGGCAGCTGGCGTCTTTTTTGTTTCTTTCTGACTTCTTCAGGTTGGGAACTCGGTATTTAAAGGGAGATGGCATACAGAAAGGCAAAGGAGGGAGGTGAGTAGTGAGGCAAATGGTTACATTCTTATGAGGCCCAGGAAATCTACATCTTATCTATGATAAAGTGGATGTTTGAACAGAAAAAGGGAGTAAAATAAGAATCAATTATGCAGATGTCCCTGGGTAGGCGAAAGAATGATTTATCTTGTCTCTGTTCTGAACCTGGGAAGATAAGCTTGTGATCAACATTATTAGGGTGGAACAGACTAGTTTTAGGAGCTAGACTTAGCCTGCAGACCCAAAGTTACAATCTGTGTGTCCTTGTTTATGGGAGGCCAGCAAAGAATTTCTTTATGAATGATCTGTGGGGCCAGTCCTTCATAGATGCCTGAGGCCTTTTGCCTTTCCGGGGAGATCTGGCTGATGCATAAAGTTAGTAACAGCTATTCATTTGGAAGAGGGTGTTGCATGACTCAGCCTCCAGGATTGATCTTCCCTTTTGCATAAGGAATTAGGTGCAGGGGGGTCCTGAGATTTTTATTTTCCTTTACATTTTAAACTAGTATGAGTCTTCTGTTACTCTCAACCCAAAGCATTCTTTTTTTTTAGACAGGATCTCACTTTGTGGCACAGGCTGGAGAGCAGTGGCATCATCATAGCTCACTGTAACCTTGAATGCCTGGGTTCAGGAGATCCTTCCCACCGCAGCCTCCCAAGCAGCTAGGACTACAGGTGCATGCCATCACATCTGGTTAATTTTTAAATTTTTTGTAGAGACAAAGGTCTCACTATGTTGCCCAGGTTGGTCTCGAACTTCTGGGCTCAACTGATCCCCGGTGTCAGCTTCCCAAAGTACTGGGATTATAGGCTTGAGCTCCTATTCCAGTTTGCCTTCCTGCCTGTTTTGGATCCCAGGGCCACTCGGATTCCAACTTCCTGCCCAGCTGAAAGGCTTTTTTAGCTTGGTCCAGTCTAGCCATCAGGGTTGCCTGGGATGGCTTGTAGGTTAGGACTGAGGAAAATGAGCTGAACTGTATTTGAACGAATCCCCTTCCTGTCCTTAGCAGCACCCCTCTAATGACACTGGCTGGGCCACTCAGCTTGGAGAGCAATTTCTCCTTCTCTCTTGTTCCTCACACCCAATCAATCAGTCACTAAGTTCTAGTGATTTTCATTCCCTCTATTTCTCACATCCATCGTTCCTTTTCCATTCCTTCTGTCCTAGGAGCACAACTCCTTCCCTCTGTTCTTCCGTAAGAGCCGCCTCACTGGCCTCCTTGTCTCCAGAACATATAACCAGGCTAAGCTTCCTTTTATAGCCCTATTTTCCTTCATTCACTCATTCATTCATTCACACATACATACATTCATCTATTCAACCAATATATGTTAAGTGCCTACTATTGACCAGTTCTCTGCTACATTCTTGGGTTACAATCATGACCTAGCCAGATATGATGCCTGTCCTCACAGAGCTGACATTCTAACTGGGAAGACTGACAACTAAATAAGTTATCCTAATAAAGCTGGTGCTATGGGAGACCTAAGCTAGTGTGGGTGCTAGGGAAGCTGAAAACAGAGGGATGAATTGCAGTTTGCCATGTTGGAGAAGAGGATAGAGGTGGTGATGGTAGTGTTGCAGAAACAGGAGTCAGATCACCTGAGTGAACCTGGCATTTAAATGGCTATGTGGCTGGCATGGTGGCTCATGCCTGTAATCCCAGCTACTCAGGAGGCTGAGGCAAAAGGATCACTGGAGGCGAGGAGTTTGAGATCAGCCTGGGCAACAAGCAAGATCCCATCTCTAAAAAAACTTTAAAAAAAATAGCTGAATGGCCCTGGGTCCATCTGGGCCTCAGCTTTCTCATCTATAAAATGAGAGGACAAGATTACATGACTCAGTACAGAGTATGAGGCACAGAGTAGAAATTTAATAAAGATTTGGTTAGTGAATGAAACAATCTAAGAATCTTTCTATTCTAAAATTCTATGAATCCTGTCTTAGTCCATTCAGGCTGCTATAACACAATACCATAGCCTAGGTGGCTTATACACAACAGAAATTTATTTCTCACAGTTCTGGAGGTTGGGAAGTCTAAGATCAAGGTGGCACCAGAGTAGATATGTAGTAAGGGCCCATTTCTGCACAGATAGTGGTCTTCTCACTCTGCCCATTTCTACACAGACAGTAGTCTTCTCACTCTAATCTCCCAAAGTGGACAGGGTCTCCCTTGGATCTCTTTTATAAGGCCACTAATCCCATTTATGAGAGCTCTGTTCCCAAGACCTATTTGTTAGGTTTACTTAGAGTGGGAACCCGAAAAATATCATAAAGCCTGTGAAACAAAAGCCGCATAAGTCTGAAGAGTCCAAGGTTATAAATCTAACTTCGACCACAGACAGCTGCAGCGACACAGGCTTTCCTATCCCCCCTGATAAAGACAAAGCCACCCCCTCTCCTATCTCTGCAGGTATTAATCACTTCCCCCAGAAAAACCCTCTACAAAACCCAAGTCTCTCCCCTCCCTTGGGTGGGTGGATGCTCTTTGGCCTCCACCCATCTGCACCCAGATGCTCAAAATAAAACAGCATTTTGCTACACATGAGGTTTCGTGTGTGTCTCTCTCAGCTCTGGACCTAACACTATTCACTTTCAAAGGGCCCCACCTCCTAATACTATCACCATGGGGGGTGAGGATTTCAACATGTGAATTTGGGAGGGCATAAACATTCAGACCATAGCAAATCTCTGATTTCTGTTTCTTGCCTCCTGGTCATTGTTCTATTGGGGCAGGTTAAATAGTTATACAAAGAAAGATTTTATAAAGTCCACTTATTGTGTATCCTTAAGAGTAGAAGAATTTATAAATGCAGGAGTGTGACTGAATCTGACTAAGCCCTGGAGAAAAGGGCATGAAAAATCATGACTAAATTCGATGATTTATGTAACCTAGGAATCTCGTTCACATGTGTGTATGTATGCGTGTGTGTCTATACACACATGCATGCTGTGTAAGAACTCTGATTGAGGGAATACAGGAGACAATAGTGTGCAGACCATCCCTGAGTGGGGTACACTAAGTGTATAGACTGTATACTGAGAGCATCCCCTTAGCTACGGTGATGGGGATAGCTTGTTATCTTAATCCTTTAGGGCCAGGGCCTTGGTCCCCAAAGGTAAGGAAAGGATCATAATCTCCCAGTGATGGGAGATGGCTAACTACCTAGTGGAACAGAGGTATAGTGAAAGATGAGAACTGAAGAAAAGGTGAAGGCAGCAGTCTTTTTGTTTTGGAGATGGGGGTCTCACTATATTTCCCAGGCTGGCCTTGAATTCCTGGCCTCAAGCAATCTTCCTGACTACAGGTGGGCACCCAGCTCCCTTTCTTATTTTTAATCATTTTGTTTGTTTAGCAGAGTCTTCTTGAAGACTGTGAACAGTGTCAGCTGCTGATCTTACTAGGTGTCAGTGAGGCACAACCATGACAGCCTGCCCTGGGCTTTCCTAGTGGCACCATTGAGGGCAGCCAGGGTATCTGGGCAGCCAGCAAGCTGGCATTGGAGGAGAGGTGACTGGGCTCAGTTGGTTGTAATAGTGGCTTCCATCAGTCCTGCCAAGCACCAATGGCCAGGGACCTGGGGATCTGGGTAAAGCTCATCCTTGTGGAGAAGAGTGGACAGAAGCCAAGAACTGTTCAGTTGGGGCCCTGCATGGAGGAGCAACTGCAGTCTCCAGCAGATTCCTACAGTTTAGCGGTGATACAGGCAGCTTTTCCTTTGATTAGTCTTTTGGAACAAAGCATATACGTGGGAAGAAAAGGGAAATGATAGCAGGAGGGAATTCTTAACCTTGAAATTGTCTGCGAAACTTTGTGCATATGTGATTTTTCAGGGGAGCGGGTCCATAGCTTCTCTGGATCCATAAGTGGGAGTCTCTGGCCCTTAAAAGCTCAGAATATTTGTATATTATATCCCTAAAACCTGAGTGGGGCTCATCCAGAATCACAGACACATGAGGACAGGGGATTTTTTTTTTTTTTTTCCCAGTTCGGGCAATAGTTCAGTTCTATTGTGGGGCAAGTGTCCCGTTGGACGAAGCATATCATTCTAGACTGATGCTGGTTTAGAATATCTTAAAGTAATACAATATGGAAATAATTTGAAAAATATAAACAGTGTGATCCTATAAACATCAAAACAGCCTCAAATATGTACATGCTTGCATAGGAAGAGAAAAGTCTGGAAGGATAAACATTAAAATTTTAATAGCAATTACTCCTTAGGAGTGGAATGGAGAATGAGGAGTGAAGTAGAGACATGCACTTCTTACTTTACGTACTTCTGTATTTGAGTTTTTTTAAAACAAGAAAATCATTACTTCATAATAAAAAACAAAGGGTTTTATAAATAAAACCCTTGACATAAAAAATATGTCAAGATGCTACTTGACATATCCTCAAATGATTTAAAGAAGCTGGATTAAGAGTTATATTTGATTTGTGAGAATGAGCCTGAGAAACTTGCAGGACCTTCCTCTCCTCTTCTACCTCAAATTCAGGGTAGAGTTTGTTCTCAGCTCTGTCACCAAAACATAAGGCTTTCTTGTAATACATCTTTTTACCTGAGGCCCCTTCTCTGCCCTGGGACACTCTCAAACCCTATTACCCTTCTGGTTCATCAGCTACTATTTCTGAAATGCCAAAATTTGGGAAAGGTAGCACAATTTTTGTTGTGGTTTAGTTTCTTAGCCAAACTAGCTGTCCTAAATTCTGAGGGGTGGGCCCCAGAGGAGAGCTGTCTTCCTTTCTGAGTTACCTAGATTCTGCACACCAGATGTTTAGCAGCTGCATAGAGAATCTGAATCCCCCCAACATCTTTCACCCACTTGGGAAGCTTGTTTTAGATCTGCGGCAAGAGCCTGGGTGGGGTGAGCATAGAAGGCTTGATCAGGGCTTTTTGTTAATGTTCACTGAAGCTTATCAGTGATGTCTGTGATCAAATGTAATTTCTGTGGTAGCATGAGCGTGGCAATATGTTTGATCTCCTTAGTTTTGTCCTAGAATAGCCAGTCAATCAACAAATATTTTTTGAATACTATGGGAAGCTTTACCTGACGGCCCCCCTCCAGGTGAGTTAATTATTCTCTCTTCCCTAAACACAATGTTTGGCAATTATTTATTCATTTGTCTGTCTCTTCTGGACTAAGGACTCATCAAGGACAGAACCTGTGCCAAACTTACTCCTTCCCTATAACCCCAGTGCCCAGCACCAATTCAGGCCTCAGGAAATGTTTCTCTCATGGATTTACTACCTGCTCAGTATAGATGAATAACAGACTCTGCCTTTAAATAGCTTTCGGTCCTATAGGGAAGAAAGACAAGAAACTGAAAAAAAAAAAAAAAAAAAAAGGAGGAGAGAAGTGCTAGAGTTGAGGAACAGGTGAAATGCATGCCTTGGGTATGCAGAGGAAAGAAGGTGGTTGAACATTACAGGGTCTTGGATGATTTTATGAATTACTCTCAAGCATGGACCTCTCTAATTTCCTTAGCCTCCTTCCGGTTTTGGTCTACAGCTCCTGATGTGCTCCACACTCCACACTTCACTTCTGTGAAGCTTGTGCCAGGTCCTCCCTCTCTCACATTGTGCAGCAGGCTGGAGTGCCTTTCTCCTCTTGCCTCTGCTGTCTTGCCTCTTCCATTCTCTTTGAATGTCCTGCCCTAGAGAGAGGCTTTCTTCTATAGCCTTTCAGGCCAATGGTGGCTAGATGTCCACAGCCAAAGCCAATTACTGAGATTTCTACCCTATTTTAATCAGTCATGTGAGCTGGAGGTTTCTTAAGAAGCCAAACCATATCCTGGGAACATCAGTAAGTCATGCAAGTCCAAATCAAGCAGGTGCCCCTGAGGATGTGGGTGGCCTGAGTCAGGAGTACAGGTACTAAGTTCCTGATCCTCTCCCAAGAAATAATTCTAGGTATTCCATTACTTCTCTCTCAATAAAACAGGGAGACCAAATTCTTCCTCATTCCTCCTAGGAGGTAAGTTATACGCAGGCTACCTAAATTTGTCAGGCCCTGCGCAAAATAAAAATGCAGGACCTTTTGTTAAAAAATTAAGAGATGGGGACAGGCGAATATTAAACCACACCTGAGGCCCTCTAAGCATGAGGCCTTGTGCAACTGCACAAGTTGAATGCTCATGAAGCCACCTGTGGTTACAGGATTGAGAAAGTTGACACTGATAATATGATATAGTTGCTATGAGGAAGTTTGCGGATTAGAGGAAACATAAATTACACTCACACCAGGTGTGGTGGTGTGCGTCTGTAATCCTAGCTATTTGGGAGGCTGAGGCTGGAGGATTACTTGAGCCTAGGAGTTCAAGACCAGCCTAGACAACATAGTGAGACCCCATCTCAAAAAAAATTATACTTAGTAAAATTTCAGCAGTAAGTTATTGAAAGGATGGTTGGTCTTGCTAGTGAAGTAACAGAAAAATGAGCTCTCTCTGTACTATGTCTCAGGCACCCTGCAGAGCTCTGTTTTCACAACATCTAAAAGGACCCCAGCAGACAAAAAGGAAATGTAATTTTTTTTACTTTATGATTGCTAGACCTATTGACTAAGAGTGCCTTTTTAGAACTTGCTTTTATAGGCTTGAGGAGTTCCTGAGAAGTTCCTGGATGGACAGCAGGGGGGACATACTTCAGGCCTCAGAGCCTGCCCAAAATCTTATCTGCCATCAGCCTGCCACTAGAAGGAGTGGATACAACAGCTCACAGTACCCTGTTAATTTGGCTATAGCCATAAACCTTCTTCACCTCCTAAATAAAAAGCCTGAGCACCTGATTTCTCTCTGCCAACACTATCTCCCTCTCTTACATTGTGTTGGCCCTTTTCTGCCCAGGAGAAAATAAATAAACTTCTTTCTATCCTAATCTTTGTCTGGAGAAATCTTTCTCAAAACTCGCATGTACTAGCTCATACCCTAACAGCTATATAATAATGAGACTGCCCGTAGACATCACCTGCAGCTGTCTAACCAGGGCTCTGGGCGTCAGATATCTCAACGGAAAGGAGTGGGGCAAAGAATGGATCAGCTTCCGCAAACATGGGTTCTAGACTTAGCCCTGCCACTAACTCGCTGTGCAACTTCTGGCAAGTTATTTCTTTCTATGTGTATCTTTTTCTTAACCTGTATGAAAAGGATTTGAATTAGATTTTTAAGCTCTCTTCTACTTGCTGTGATTCCAAATGAGTGGCATCCCCTTCAAAGAGGCTGTAACATATTCCTTTTGATAGGAAGGTCTTGCCTTCTGAGAGCAAATCTGATTTCTGGAAATAGACAATGATTTGCAGCTAACTCTGGTAAGGATAGTAATGTTTTTGGTAAAAATTGAACTGCGGTCTAAGTCATGTGATTTTATAATTTAAAAATGATTTTAATTTTTGGCTGACATAACTAGAATTGATACAGTCAGTTCAGTGTTTTTCCTTGAATTTGTAACACTGAGAGGCCTTAAATTCATTCTAATGTTTCAATTTCCTTAAAATATCTTTTGAATTCTAGACATACTTTCAGAGGCAATTTAAAAGTAATACAAGAAAAAGCATCACATAACATAATAATCACAACTTATACAATAGGACAGAAAACTGTTTCAGTTGAGGACCAGGTATATCAAAAGCCCCACAAGTAATCAAGAGCCATGTAAAGTAAATATCAACTTAAATTAGTCTTTCCTAAAAATACTATTTAGGAACGGGGCATATAAAATGTTAAACTCACTAGATTTTAGAATTAAAGACAGGAGAATAAAATAGACAGAAAAGGAAAAGAGAGAGGAGAAAGAAAGATAAGTACAAGGGAAAGAAAGACATAGAAGAGTTGTGGGGATTGGAGTTGAACAGTAAAGGGAACTTCAACTTTATCTGTAATTTTTTAAAAATAAAAAAGGTGAAGCAAACATGGTGATAAATAAGGACAATTCTGGGTGGAGGTGACATGAAATTTTCTATACTTAAAAATATTCTCACAATATCAAAAAAGGAAAAAAAAAAAGAAGTAAATTGTACTCTGGTCTGGTCTCTGTGTCTGGCAGATCACGGCCTTTGAAAAGTCAATTATGGTTCAGAGCTCTTGCGTCTTGAGATTTCCAAGAGTGGAGTCCTCAGAGTCTGGCGGTCTCCATTTTCCAGTAAGGAGGGTGTCTGAGAAGTAATGAGGGAAGAGGCTGACATAGGGAAGTGGAGATCTCTCTTTTGCAGCTGGTGGGGTTGGGCTAACAGGATGGGAAAGAATGGAGGGGAAGAGAAGAAAGCTTGTGGATGCTGACAAAGACTCTCCTTGACCAAACTTTAGTTAGGTGTCTCTGAGCTTTATTCTCAACTAGTACTTGAATTTGGCCCCTGGTCCTATCTTTGGCCTGCTTAGCCCAGTTTTAGCAAGAATCCTCGCACCCTTGGTATCTAATCAAGTTCCTCAACCCTCACCTTTGATGCACAGTACAAATCCTTGACCTGCCTTTAGCAAGAATCCCCCTTGATGTCGCCTCTTAGCAATTTTCCATTTCCTGACTCCCTCACTCTGATCTTTGGCTATAAATCCCCAGTTGCCTTTGCTGTGTTAGAGTTGAGCATGAAATCTCTCCCCTGTTTCAATATCCCTAGTGCAATAGTCTTGAATACCCTTTTCCTTACCGTTTAAACAAGAATCAGAATATTTTAACAACACAAATTTTTTTTTTTTTTTTTTTTGGTTTATGTTGCCTAGGCTGGTCTCAAACTCCTGGTCTCAAGTGATTCTCCCACCTCAGCCTTCGGAGTAGCTGGGATTATAAGTGTACACCATCGTACCTGAAGCAACACTAAAATTATTTGATCTCTTGGGCTGTATCTGTACACATAGACTGATTTGACTATTGTGACTGAATTATTGGCTCATCTAATTCTTATGCCTAAGAGATGCCAAATTGAATAATATTTTAATGAGTGGTTTTGGTTTTACGTAGATAGCCTGCTTCAGGACCATTCTGAGACCAAGAACCATATGGCAGTCCCAGGCTCTACCTAAAAGGCCCTAAGTTAGAATTTGAAAGAAGGCTTGAGGCTACATCTCTTCTCAAGAAACAAAAGGAAAAGAATCATTCAAGTAGCTGCTTGTCAGTATGAAATCTGTCTCCCTGTTCCATTGAAACAGGGGTCAGAGTCCAGGCTTCCCAGATAGTCATTCCCACAGTGTATAAGGAATACAATGTTGGTGGAAACTGCTAAATGATTTTTTTTTCTTCTTGTCTTTCTTTCTTTCTTTTTTTTAAGACAGGGCCTCACTCTGTTGCCTGGGCTATAGTGCAGTGGTGTCATCATTGCTCACTGCAGCCTCGAACTCCTAGGCTCACATGATCCTCCTTCCTTAGCCTTCTGAGTAGCTGGGACTATAGGTGCATGGCACCACACCTGGCTAATTTTTAAAAATTTTTTGTAGAGATGGTGTCTCGCTATGTTGCCCAGGCTAGTCTCGAACCCCTGGCCTCAAGCAATCCTCCCAGCTCAGCATCCCAAAATGCTAAGATTACAGGTATGAGCCACCGTGCCCTGCCTAAATGATTACTTTAAATCTCCTGACATCATTCCTTTCAGCTTGTTTTATCTTTCACTCAACAAAGACCTTGCTGGGTACTATATTGATTTTGTTTTTGTTCTTCAGAAACCACTTCTCTTCCTTTTCTTTGCCCTAGTAATCATGCTGTCTTTTGATTTCTGAATTCCTTTTACTTGGAGTGCATTCTGCATAAGCACTCACTAAGCATAGCCCAAGCCGAGCTGATGGTCTGTGACAGCTCTCAACAAATTTACAGCAGAAAGAAGAGAAGGGGCTTTAACGTCAGATGAAATTTTCTGCAGAAAAGGATCAAGTCAGTACCAATGAAATACAGCAAAATAAACCTTAAGAATATGTATGAATTAGTTCTGTTTGGAGAAAGTAGAAAAGGTTTTGAGATAGACACCTATGAAAGTATTTTTTGGAGTGGGTCAAAATTTCTTGATCCCACTAAGGCCCCCAAAATAACCAAAGAAAATAAAAAAATGATTCCAATATGCCATCTATTTAGCCTCCTTGAGCCTTTCCAAAGGAAACAATGGAACAAATATCCAATGTCACTGAAGTAGAGCAAATTCACCCATAATCGAAAACAACCTGAGGTTTTTTTTAATGGGCATTAAAATGTGTCAAAAAGGGCATCCATTCTGAAAAATCAAACACTTAGAAAAGAAAAGGAAGGCTCCACTCCCACTGCTCCACTTGACCAGCCTTAAAAAAAAAAAAAAGAAAAGAAAAGAAAAGAAAAGGAAGGGTGGTGATAAATGGAATTTTGGCTGTTTCCGCTCTAATAAATATGAAATGAGGCCATGGTAACCTGTTCTTGCATGCTCGTCACATTTTACCTTCCTCCTCTACTATTCCATTTATCACCTTTTCCAGTTCCCCTCCACAGAGAAAACCCCACACTCAAAATCTAAGGCAGTGCTCTGTCTAGAGAGTTTGGGCACATGATTTTTTATAAATGGGAAAGAGGGCTGGGTACAGTGGCTCACACTTGTAATTCCAGCACTTTGGGAGGCTGAGGTGGGAGGATTGCTTGAGGATAGAAGTTCAAGAACAGCATGGGCAACATAGTTAGATGTCAGCTCTACAAAAAGTTAAATAAATAAGTCATCCAAGTGTTGTGGCATGCACCTGTAGTCCCAGCTACTCAGGAGGCTGAGGTGGGAGGATCACTTGAGTCTAGGAGTTAGATACTGCAGTGAGCTATGATTGCATCACTGCACTCCAGCCTGAGCAACAGAGTGAGACCTTATCTCAAAAAAAAAAAAAAAAAAAAGGAAAAAATCAACAAAACCAAAAGCTAGTTCTTAGAAATGAGAGAGCACCGAATCCTAACCACTAGACCACCAGGGAGGCTTAGTTCTTAGAAATGACCAATGTGGACAAGGAGTGGTGGCTCATGCCTATAATCCTAGCACTCTGGGAGTCCGAGGCGGGAGGATTCCTTGAGCTCAGGAGTTTAAGACCAGCCTGAGCAAGAGTGAGGCCCAGTCTCTTCTAAAAATAGAAAAATTATCCAGGTGTTGTGGCAAGTGCCTGTAGTTCCAGCTACTCGCGAGGCTAAGGCAAGGGGATAGCTTGAGTCTAGGAGTTTGAGCTACAATACTACAATGATGCCACTGCACTCTACCCAGGGTGACAGAGCAAGACTCTGTCTCAAAAAAAAAAAAAAAAAAAAAGACCAATGTGATTGATGAATCTTTGATAAGACTGATCAAGAGAGAAGAACAAATAAATAATATTAGGAACGTAAAAGGGAACATAACTATAGATGTATCAGGGATAAGAAATCAAATTTAAAAAATTTATGTCAATGTGTTTAAAAACTGAGGTAAGGGGCCAAGAGCAGTGCCTCAAGCCTGTAATCCTAGTGCTTTGGGAGTCATAGGTGGGAGGATCACTTGAGGCCAGGAATTGGAGGCTGCAGTGAGCTGTGATTGCACCACTGCACTCCAGCTTGGGCAACAGAGTGAGACCCTGTGTTGAAAATAAATGAAAAAGAAATGAACCAATATTACATATGCAGACTGATCTTCAAATCTTAAATTTTGTTCTGTGAGAGTCATTAAAAATCTGATACTACAAACAAATTTCCAAAGACATTTAAAGAAGCGCTAAAAATGTGACTCTGGGGTCAAGGTTGATATTTAGGACTGCTTCTATCTTAGGATAATTTATTTTTATTTTTTACTGCTAGGAAGTAGAAAAAGCATGGTAAAGAGAAATAAGAAGCCACTAGTTAGCAAAAGATTGATTGCTTCCTTTACACTAAACTCTTAACTGCCCTGACCCATAAAAGTGAATCGAGTAAATCTATTTAACTTTCCAAGAAAATGGGATGACTGTCAAGTTTTAAACTTTCCTAAGTAGCAGCAGCTTCACTCATTCTAGAAGCAGATTAAAGTTGCGACCTAAACTTATATGCTTCCCCCAAAGAGCCAAGGCACTTCATTTTTCATCTTATAGCAGAGGAGATTTGCTGCTTGTCTGTAATTTCAAAGTTAAGAACAAGAAAACAACCAATCATACTACAAAAGTCATTCACTCCATCTCACAGGCAAGAAGACTCACGATGAAAAGAGGAAATGTTTCATTAGCTGAAAAGCAGCAGTAAGCAGGATCAGGAGAGTAGGTTTTATAAAAGAAGCAAAAGTCAAGGGTATCCTTTATTTTACAGAGGAGATCTCTAGCAACCCAGGTCATTTGAACCTTAAACTCAGAGAAGGAAATAAAATCTCTGTAGGCAGAAGAAAAAAAGAAAGTTGTTTCCTTCTACTTACAGTGCAAGTGACTATGCCCTTTATCAGCCTCTTTAAGGGCGGCAGCCAGAGCAGAGCGTCTTTCCTGTCCTTGGGTAGTAGAGGCAAGGCGTGTTGCTGTGAGATTTTTTAAAGACAACAGGAGCTCCCAGCAGTTGACTTCCCCATCTCATCTCTTTGCTTTCCACCAAGCAAAACTCCTGCTTTCATATTCATCCCGGTTGCCACAAGTCTTGTGGTCTGATCTCCCTATATTTCTCCCTAGACTTTGGAATTGGAATTGATGTTGACACTGAGGTTAAAAGGGATTAGTAGGGAAGTGGTTCTGCTGAGAATACTGCATGGGCAGAGTTTAATGAGAATTCAATTCAGAATGGATCCCAGGAGACAGAATGAAACTTTGGCCTAATGAGTTAACATAAAAAACCAAATCCTTCCAAAGAAGGGTTTTACTCAGAAATTCTTTGTGTTGGCTGGGCGTGGAGACTCATGTCTATAATCCTAGCACTCTGAGAGGCCAAGGTGGGGAGAAAAGCTTGAGCTCAGGAGTTTGAGACCAGCCCGAGCAAGAGCGAGACCCTGTCTCTACTAAAAATATAAAAATTAGCTGGACATCATGGCATGTACCTGTAGTCCCAGCTACTTCAGAGGCTAAGGCAGGAGGATTACCTGAGCCCAGGAGTTTGAGGTTGCTGTGAGCTAGGCAGACACCAGGGCACTCACCCTGGCAACAGAGTAAGACTCTGTCTCAAAAAAAAAAAGAAAAGAAAAGAAATTCTTTGTGAGTTAAGGAGCAGTTGGTGGAGAAGTTAAATCTCAGATGGGCAGATTCCTAAGTCCCAGCCTGTCTTATTAGTAAAATCT
Organism: Eulemur rufifrons; assembly: GCF_041146395.1. NCBI lineage: Eukaryota > Metazoa > Chordata > Mammalia > Primates > Lemuridae > Eulemur > Eulemur rufifrons. The sequence continues at coordinate 23,732,684 of NC_091002.1, forward strand.
CTTTGGAAATTTTTTTTGGAAATATTGGTCTTAGAATTTTCAGATTTCTATTTAGATTTTCACCAGTTCAAGGGGCTTCTCGCTGCTGACTCCATAACCTGTTAGGATGTAGCTCTCCTCTTCTTACTCATTTGGTTTTTCCTTGAATCAACTAAAATATACAAGGTCATTCCTCACTGCAGGTATGAGTGGGGAAAAAAGAAAAAAAAAAAGAAAAGAATTTGCAAGGTCATGTGAAAGCTGATTATACAAATTGAGTCATTCTTGTCACACTCAACTAAATCAGAGTCAAGGGGCTGGGGGAAAGAAGGACTCAGGGCACAAAGCATCTGCTCCAAGAATTAAATTTTCTACAAGCCTAAGTGCTGAAAAGCCCTGCTGTAATCCTAAAACCAATTTTACCTAGTAGCTGCTGAAATGACCTGCTGTGACTCTAAGACTAGTTATACCTACCACCATAACTCACCAGTCAGAGCTTGCCAGCTCCCAAAAGCTTCCCTAGTGCCAATGAGCTTTCTTTCATGACAATACATAACATTTCTCTTTGTAATAAAACTCCCAATATTCTCTCCATTCCTTAGACATACTGAAGACTGCCTGGTCTATGTGTATGCCCCAAATTGCAGTTCTTCCTTCCAAAATAAAATGTTTTCAATTTAGAGATTCACCTCTACATTTTAATTTAACTTCAGCAGTCACAATTTATTACCCTCTGGATGAAGTGAAGCTCAGAGACTCTCCAGAAGAAAGTAAGTTAAAACAGAGCTCTGCAGCAAGCATTTGTCTGTTTATCCTTATTTCTAGAAACCAATTTCTTTCTGGTGGTTCGTAGAGATGAAGACAACTGGAAAGACAAATAAATAAGGAGTCAGGAGACTTGGATTCCAATTTAGGCTTTGTTATTTTCTCTCTGTGATCTTGGGCAAGTCACATAAACTGTCTGAACCCCACAATCTCATCTACTTACCACACTGGGCTGAAAAGAAGATCAGATAAGATGATGTAGACACCTTGAAAACTGTGAAGCATTCCACAAATGTGAATGTTTTCTAAATTTTAATTCTTTTTTTTTTTTTTTTGAGACAGAGTCTCGCTCTGTTGCCCGGGCTAGAGTGCCATGGCATCAAGCTCACAGCAACCTCAAACTCCTGGGCTTAAGCAATCCTTTTGCCTCAGCCTCCCAAGTAGCTGTGACTATAGGCATGTGCCACCATGCCCGGCTAATTTTTCTCTGTATATATTTTTCGCTGTCCAGATAATTTCTTTCTATTTTTAGTAGAGACCGGGTCTCGCTCTTGCTCAGGCTGGTCTCGAACTCCTGACCTCGAGCGATCCTCCTGCCTCGGCCTCCCAGAGTGCTAGGATTATAGGTGTGAGCCATCACACCCGGCCAATTTTAATTCATTATATGACCCACAACTAAGCACTTTGGATAGATAAGGAATTTGAATATGAGGTTGGCAGAAGAAGAGCAACATCCTGAGTCTGATGAATATTGGGTGATGGGATGGGCAATGGGGGTTGAGTGAAGTGGAAAAGAAAAATGAAGGAAAGAAAGCAGAAAAAACATCAAAGTTTCTAGAGAAAGCCTTGGCTCAGGTGCTAATTGGGGCTTATACCCCTAAAATATAATTATGCTCAAGTATAGAGCAATGGTATGTAAGTGAACAATCAAAAATTACTTCCTTAAAAGGAATTAGCCAGGAGAGGAATCTGGGAAGATGACAGAGTAGGAAGCATCAGGAATCTGTCTCCTTACCTAGATAAAAATCACACTGGCAAGAATCTGTAACTATTTTGGAACTCTGTAGTCTATTGAAGGCTGCAACTTCCAGGGGAAGGCTTGGATGGTAAACTGAGGTTAATTTCAGTCAAGTTCAGCAATTAGCACAGAAGCAGCTACCCATCCCCCAATCCCAGCCTCATCATGGCAGGCAGCTGTGCACATGCTCCTGGAGCAGCTTACACAAAACTTCTGGGAGCCAGGGTGGGCAAAAAGGATCTTGCTCTGATCGCTACTGCTGCTGATCACTTAGGTAAGGACAAAGAGGCCAGGGCCATTGTTGTTGCTCCTTCCCCATTGTTGCAAGCCCCTACCCCTCCTGCTGAAGTGACCTCCAGGGGATTTAAAGAGTGCCCTTCACTTTTTCTTCCCTTCATTTTTTCTATTTTTCCCCTTTGGGAGGCATTAAAGATGAGGGCATTTGAAAATAACTACATATATAGGGAAAATTAGAAAGTGACTACACATGCCCAAGGGAAGGCGCAGGCTCAGGAAAGACCTGAGAAGACTTTCCCACAGGCTGATTCTTGGCACAGAGATAGCCTACAACAATCAACAAAACAAAACAAACAAAAAAACCCTAACAATAACAAAGCAAAGCCCAAGGAAGGGAGAGAACCTGATTTCCAGAGTTACCATATTATTCGATGCAAATGTCCAGTTTTCAACAAAAAAATCACACGTCATACAAAGAAACAGGAAAATATGGCGATTCAAAGGAAGTAAATAAATCAACAAAAACTGTCCCTGTAAAAGACCTGGTGGCAGATCACTACACAAAGACATTAAAACAATTGTCTTAAAGATGCTCAAAGAACTAAAGGAAGATGTGGAGAGAGTCAAGGAAACAATGTATGAACAAAAAGGAAATATCAATAAAGAGATGGAAAACCTAAAAAGAAACCAAAGAGAAATGCTGGAGCTATAAAGTACAATAACTAAAATAAAAAATGCACTAGAGGAATTCAAAGGCAGATCTGAGCAGGCAGAAGAAAGAATCAGTGAACTTGAAGATAGAAGTCTGAGGAACATAAAAGAGATTGAAGAAAAGTGAACAAAACTATGTGACATGTGGAACACCATCAAGTAGAACAACATAGTCACGGTCCCAGATGCCTGGGAATCTCAGGAGAAGAGAGAGGGAAAAGGACAGAGAGCATATTTGAAGAAATAATGGCGGAAAACATCCAAAGTTTAATGAAAGACTTGAATATAAACATGTAGGAAGCCCAATTGTCAGGTATCAGTCTGAAATATCAGTTCCTGGCATGCTCATGGCCAAAGAATGACCAGATGCACCAAAGTAAGGCAAACACAAATAAGAGCTTTACTGAGGAGAGAAAGATAGGATTATAGAGCAAGAGCAAGATATAGGTTTACAGAGTGGGGTACATACACCACAGATGATGACCGGATCCATTGTTGCAGCAAAGGCAGAGTAAAAGGAATGGCAAAAAGGGCCTGGTTATGGTATACATCTTGTTTTATAGTGCCTCATCTCCCTTGTGGTTCAGAGGTCACCATGGAACCACTTTGATTGGACAGTTGGGAGTTGCATGACCTGAGTCTTACTACGCATATGGGTTGTTTTAGATCACTTTCCAGACTCTACCATACCTATGCTGCTTGGCCCATGGGCTAGAGAGTTTTCTGCATTCTTTTGCAATTGGTGTGCTAAGTGCTGATTGGCAGATTCGTAGGGTGTTCCCTCCTAACCCAGGTATGGAAGTTGCTTGGGAAAGGATTAAGGTGGGGCAGGACCAAGATGGGGGCCTGAGGCCCACCCTTGTCCTTCTTCCCAGGTGGGGCAATTGGACCAAGGCAAGATGCCCACTTTCATCCCTAGGAGACCTGGAATCCCTCCTTATCTACCTAACACAATTGAATTCCCAGTAAGATGAACACAAACGGACCCACACAAAGACACATTGTAATCAAACTTTTGAAAGCCAAAAACAAAGAGAGAATCTCGGAAACAGCAAGAGAGAAGTGGTGACTCATCACATACAAGGAATCTTTCATAATATTATCAGCAGATTTCTCATCAGAAACTTTGGAGGCCAGAGGGCTTCCATTCAAAATGTTGAAAGAAAAAAACTATTGGCATTTTGTCATGACAAGGGGTCCATTTGTCATCTGTGGCAAATGTATCTTGCTCTCACTCTGTAAACCTGTATCTTACTATTCCTCTATAATCCTATCTTTCTCTCCTCAATAAACCTCATTTTCATGCTAAAAAAAGGAAAGAAAAAGAAAAAAACTGGCAACCAAGAATCCTATATCCAGATTCTCTCAAGTGATGCAAAAAAAGCATTTGACAAAATCCAACACCGTTTCATAATAAAAACACTCAACCCAAGAAGGAAACAACCCCATCAAAAAGTGGGCAAAACACACAAATAGAGATAGAGAAATATTCTTTCAAAAGAATATGGACAGATGGCTAAAAAACATATGAAAAAATGCTCAACATCACTAATCATCAGAGAAATGCAAATTAAAATTACAATGAGATACCATCTTACCCCTGTCAGAATGGCCATTATTAAAAAGTCAAAAAACAATAGATTCAGAGAGAAAGGAACACTTATATACTGCTGGTGGGACTGCAAATTAGTACAACCTCTATGGAAAGCAGTATGGAGATTTCTCAAAGAACTAAAAGTAGACCTACCATTAGATCCAGCAATCCCACTACTGGGTATCTACCCAAAGGAAAAGAAGTCATTTTATCAAAAACACACCTGCACTCAAATGTTTATTGAAGCACAATTCACAATTGCAAAAATGTGGACTCAATCCAGGTGCCCATCAATTAATGAGTGCATATAGAAAATATGGTATGTGTGTGTGTGTATGTGTATGTGTATATATATATATATATATATACACATACACATACACACACACACATACATACATACCATGTAGTACTACTCAGCTGTGAAAAGGATTGAAATCATGTCTTTTGCAGTAATATGGATGGAATTAGAGATCATCATCCTAAGTGAAGTTTCTCAGGAATAGAAAACTGCTGAGCTCAAGCAATCCTCCTGCCTCAGCCTTCCAGAGTGTTAGGATTACAGGCGTGAGCCACTGCACCCGGCCCAGACCTCTCATTCTCTATCTTGACACCGATTTACACTGTTTCCCTCCCAATGTTTGCAGATTTCACACTTTACCTTGCCCCACCCATGATCTGGGTCCCTCATTGATCCTCAATGGAGGAAGCAGATTTTCACAAAAACTTCTGTGGCCATTGTTATTAAAGGAAATAACATGTGGGAAAGTATCCAGCACTATGCCTGGTATTAGCAGGTGCTCAATTTGTTGAATGGAGAAACTAAAACAAAATATAATATAGTATCAAAACAAATTCACTTACTAAAAATTATAACCAAGGCAGAAAATCTCATTTAAATGATTAATAACCACAGTGTAAATTTAGATATAAACATAATTCTCAAATGGATTAGTTCTTTTTTTACTGAGACTATAAACTAGCTCTCATCCGTCTTTAGTTCTAGAATATACAGACATATACACACAAGTCTAATGGGTAACAATAGCTTAATGGATATAGTGAAGGCATATTTTAACCTGAAGTTACATTCTAAATTCAGTATATATGGTGAAATTGCTTATAGTTAAAATTGCTCTTGAAATCCCTTAGGAAAATGCCATGTTGAATATTTACTATCAGTGTTGGAACAGATTGCTGTTACTCCAGTTGAGCACCAGATTAAGAAACTGGCTTGCATTTAGGAAGCATGCTGTAAAGGCATTCTTTAATCACTAGATTCACAGCTCCAAGAGAGGCTCACATAAGAATTGAGACGGCCTGAGAAAATAGCAGATGCCTACCTTCCATTTCACACTCATAAGATTATTGAGTAGAACAATGGAGGAATCCCCAGCACTTTTTAGGTCCCTCCCTCTCTTCCTTCTTTCCTTCCTTTTTGCTTAGCAATATGATTGAATTTATAGTATCTCTGTAAAGCCTCTTGATGATACAAAGTCTTAACCCAAAGAGGTAGGTCTTGAGTGAGAATATTTCTAACACTAGGGCAGGCAATGAACTGAAGCATTTTTTAGATTGGGTTGGCTTTCCTAAAGGTCTGAAATCACATAAAGCAAACATTTAGGTTCTCAATGACATCCAAAATATTAATTCATTCAATTTTGACAAATACAAATATTTGTTGAGCATCTGTTTTGTGCCTGGCATCATGGGCACTGGAGATACAATAGGAAACAAATTGGACAAGAACTCTGCCCTCCTGGAGCTTATAGAAGGAGGAGCTTACTCCTTTACTACTTTGTAAATCCTTCCTTTCTTAACGTTACTCCAAGTGAAGGAGAAATGAAGTTATGGTCATTTAAACAGATATAAATAACAGTCCAAGACTCAGGTTATCATCTCATTATCCTGAATTATAGTCACCACCAGACTGGCAGGTCCCACCACCCACAGATGGAACATATTAGAAAAAAATAATAATAACAACAACAAAACAATAAAAAATTATACAAATAAATAACAATATAGCATAACTATTTACATTGTATTAGGTATTATACGTAATTTAGAGATGATTTAAAGTATATGGGAGGATGTGCATAGGTTATATGCAAATACTATGTGATTTTATATCACGTAAGGGACTTAAGCATCAGTGAATTTTGGTACCCTTTCGGGTACTGGAACCAGTCCTCCTTGGATACCAAAGGATGACTGAACGAGCTGTTTTACCCTCTAAAATGATCTGAATATGGTCTAGCCCAACAGTAACAATAATGACAGTTACCAAATAGTGATTTCTTGCCATATGCCAGCCACTGTCCTAAGTGCTTTACATAGCTTATCTCATATAATGCTCACAATGACCTTATGGAATAGGTATTATCTTTATCTAACAGTTGAGAAAACATGGGCAAAGAGCAGTTAAATGACCTGTTTTGAACTATTTCACTATACTGCTTCTCTTTTTTTTTTTCAGACAGAGTCTCACTCTCCTGCCTGGGGTAGAGTGCTGTGACGTCAGCCTAGCTCACACCAACCTCAAAATCCTGGGCTCAAGCGATTCTTCTGCCTCAGCCTCCCGGGTAGCTGGGACTACAGGCATGCGCCACCGTGCCCGGCTATTTTTTTTCTATTTTTAGTTGTTTGGCTAATTTCTTTCTTTTTATAGTAGATGTAAGGCTGGTGGCAGGTACCCCTCCCTTCCCTAATGAAAAAAGACGAAGTCCCTCCTATCCCTCAATACCCACCCCAAAGCTGAAACAAAGAAATTCCTTACTCCTCACACTGACATCTCCCGGCCAAAGAAGCTCCCATCCCCCAGTCCTAAGAACCTATATAAACCCACTCAGACTTCTGGGCGGGGCGGATTCTCTAGTTCCACTCATGGGACTGTGAGGCTCGCCCGGGTCCCTCTCTCGGGGACTTGTTACCCCCACCCGGGAGTGCTCCAATAAAGCCTCTTTACTTATCCCTTTCAACTCTGCTCGTCTTTCTCTGGCGCCGGCTGCTTCAAAGAAACCTTACAGTAGAGACGGCGTCTCGCTCTTGCTCAGGCTGGTCTCGAACTCCTGAGCTCAAGCAATCCTCCCGCCTCGGCCTCCCAGAGTGCTAGGATTGCAGGCGTGAGCCACCACACCCCACCTATACTGCTTCTCAATTGTCCCTTAATACCACATAGAGGGAAATGTAGTTGTTGGATACTTTCTAGGTGTGCAGCCCTGGGCTCATCCTATAGGGAAAACAGAAGTAGAAAGAAGATTTTGTTCTTGATTTCAAGGAGCTCATCTCCCATCCTCTTAGATGGGTCAAGGAAATATTTCAATGAAGAAATAGGAATAGAGGTGTTCAGAATGACCTTGGTGTCAGACTATAAGTCAAGGCCAGAGTCAGGGCTGAGACATGAGCCTTCTAGTGTTGAACTGGCAGTGGTTCTTCTCTCCCTCTCAGAGGATCCCAATCCTGCCCCAACTTCCCCTCTTTTAATTTCTACCGAATTCTCCCTTGCCATTCCAGGAACTCCAGAGGCACCGTGGGGATCCCAACCTGATTTTTTTTTTCTTTTTTTTCCCAGCCTGATTTTATGAAGGAAACAATGGGAGTGAGTTTGAGGTACTTGCCTTTGGCCTCTGCAATCTGGGGGTTTGGAGAGTTTGAGTTGAATCTGACAGTAAGAGAAACATTACATTTCCAATATGAAAGGAAAATCTTTAGGGAAAGGTTTTCATGCCTCCTCAGGAACAAGTGAAATAAAGGGCCATCTTTCTGAGGCCCAGACCATATGACACTCTCTTCTACCACAACTATTTCCTTGTTTTTACAGAACTAATCGCCTCATAATTTGTTGAAAGATTCAGTGCTGAAGAATAGACAATAGGAACACATATTGCTACTAGGTTTCATGGGTATTCTGAACTTGTAAACTTATTGGAGATATCAGAGGGTGCTGTGATTCAAATCTACTGTTTATTACTTGACTTCCTACAGTCACAAGTTGTTACAGAATAAGCCTCAAGTAGTTTTTGCCTGGTTGTCGCCTTCATAACACATCTGACTGCCCAGACCAGGTGAGGGATCCCTGTTATACACTCTCATAGCAATCTTTACTTTTCTTTCTTAAAGTAAACATAATTATAATTGTTTGTGTAGTTTTTTTCAATTCCTTTATTTTCCTTCTAGAGTGTAAGCTTCATGGGGGAATGCATTTAAATGTTTATTCACCACCACTGTGTCCCCAGGTCCCAGTGTGGGACCTGGTCCCAGAGATGCCCAATTAATGTATGGTGAAGGATAAATGAATATATGATCTGGAAATCATGGAATTGAAGAACTGAAAGAGGCTTTGTTTAGTCCAATTCCCTTAGGTTATAGAACAAAAAACCAAGTTCCAGAAAAATGAAGAGCTTTTCCCATTGCTACATACTGTTTTGTGGCAGAATCTATGCCCAAACTGATCCTTTTAATTCCCTTTTATCTACATTATTGTACTTACCATTACTTAAAAGTAATAAAGGCATTAACCAGTAATTATAGATTCAATGGTTGAATAATGTCCTCCCCAAAATTCGTGTCTACTCAGAACCTCAGAATGTGACCTTATTTTTTTTTTTTTAACTATTCCCTAACTGATTTTTTCCTTTTCATTCACCAAAAGAGCATCTGCTATAAATACAGTCATGTGCTGCTTAACGACAGGGATATATTCTGAGAAATGTGTCATTAGGCGATTTTGTCCTTGTGCAAACATCATAGAGTCTACTTACACAAACCTAGATGTTATAGCTTACTATGCACCTATGGTATATTGCTCCTAGGCTACAAACCTGTACAGCATGTTACTGATCTGAATACTGTAGGCAATTGTAATACAATGGTAAGTGTGTATCTAAACATAGAAAAGGTACAGTAAAAATATGGTATAAAAGATAAAAATATCTGGGCGTAGTGGCTCACGCCTGTAATTCCAGCACTTTGGGAGGCTGAGGCAGCAGGATTGCTTAAGGCCAGGAGTGAGACCAACCTGAGCATGAGGGAGACCCCATCTCTACAAAACATAGAAAAATTAGCCAGGTGTGATGGCATGCACTTCTAGTCCCAGCTACTTGAGAGGCTAAGGCAGGATGGCTTGAGCCCAGGAGTTTGAGGTTGCGGTAAACTATGATGATGCCACTACACTCTATCCTAGACGACAGAGCAAGGCTGTCTCAAAAAAAAACAAAAACAAAAAACAAAAAAAAAAACCACAAATAAATGGTATGCCTATATAGGGGGTGCTTACCTGAATGGAGCTGGCAAGGCTGGAAGTTGCTCTGGGTGTGTCAGTGAATGAGTGGTGAGTGAATGCGAAGGTCTAAGACTTTAGGGTACACTACTGTAGACTTTAAAAACATTGTACACTTAGGCTACACTCAATGTATAAAAAATTTTTTCTTTCTTCCATGAATTAACCTTAGCTTATTGTAACTTTTTTAATTTTTGAAAACTTTTTGACTCATAATGCTTAGCTTAAAATATGAACACATCATATAGCTGTACACAAATACTTTCTTTCTTTATATCCTGATTCTATAAGCTTTTTTATTTTTAAAAGTTTTTTTTTTTCTTTTGAAACCTTTTTGTTAGAAACTAAGACACAAACACACACATTAACCTAGGCCTACATGGGGTCAGTATCATCAAGATCATTGTCTTCTTCCTGCACATCTTGTCCCACTGGAAGTTCTTCAGCGGCAATAACATGCACGGAGCTGTTGTCTCCCATGATAACAATGCCTTTGTCTGGAATACCTTCTGAAGGATCCACCTGAGGCTCTTCTTGAGGAGACGGCACTCTTTTCAGAAATTTGTCCATGGTGGTTTGCTTGGTTTGTTTCTTTTTTAAAATCATAGATGTGCTTGTAAGCAGATAATGCATCATGAACATTCTTCTCTATTAATTAAAACCTTTTGGTGTTGGGGTCTGTGTTTTCAAAGTTTTTAAGGAGGTGGTTGAGGTCTAAAAAAGCTTCTGCTAAATGCTTCACGGTGATTTTTCTTGTAGGTTCTTTTTTTCTCTTACTTCTTCTTCAGCTGTTCCAGTTCCAGTTCCAGTTCCTACAACTCCTCATTAGTCAGTTCCTCAGTGTCAGTTCCTAGCAGCTCCTCAATGTCATCCTCATCCACACCCAGGTTAAAGTTGTTGGCCATCTCAATCACAGCCTTGTTGATTTTTGCAGCCTTCTCATCCTTGGCAAATCCTTTGAAGTCATGGACAAACCTCCTGGGTGTCTTCTTTCAGATGCCATTCATACACTTCTTGGTGACATCACCCCAAGCCCAAACAAGGTTTTAATGCAGTCACAGATGTTGTAATCCTTCCAGAATTGTATCAGTGTCTTTCTCAGTTGTTGCAATAGCCTCGGCAGTGGTCCTTCTCAGGTAGTAGATGGCTATAACTTCTTGATCCGTTGGTTGGATCAAAGAGGTGGTGTTTGGAGGCAGAAATACCACTCTGATAGTGGGATAAAGATCATCAACATAATCAACAATAACCAAAATCTCGAAAGGTATGGTATTCTCCTAACAGTACTTCTCCATTTCACTGGCATAGCAATTTGGGAGGACATCTTGGAAGAGGAGCTGGGTCATCCAAGGCTTCTTATTGTTGCTGTCATACACTGGCAATGTGTACTTCTTTATATGTTTGAAGGCCCTGAGACTCTCATTGTTTCAGATCACAAAGAATTTCAATTTGTAGCCTGCTCCATTGCCCCCAAGCAACACTGTTACCTTGTTCTTAAAAGCCTTGAGGCCGGGCGAGGTGGCTCATGCCTGTAATCCTAGCACTCTGGGAGGCCGAGGCGGGTGGATCGCTCGAGGTCAGGAGTTCGAGACCAGCCTGAGCAAGAGCGAGACCCCCGTCTCTACTAAAAATAGAAAGAAATTATATGGACAACTAAAAAAAAATCTATATAGAAAAAATTAGCCGGGCATAGTGGCACATGCCTGTAGTCCCAGCTACTCGGGAGGCTGTGGCAGTAGGATCGCTTAAGCCCAGGAGTCTGAGGTTGCTGTGAGCTAAAGCTGATGCCACGGCACTCACTCTAGCCTGGGCAACAAAGTGAGACTCTGTCTCAACAACAACAACAAAAAAAAGCCTTGAAACCTGGCATTATTGGCCTCTTTATGGATGAAAGCCCTTTCAGGCATTCATTTCCAGAATAGGGAGATTGCATCCAAATTGAAGATTTGCTCTGGCAAGTCATTTTCCTCCACAATCAATTTATCTAGAGTTTCTAAAAATTCTTCAGCTGCCTTCACATCAGCACTCGCAGACTCACCTCTCATTCACGTTACGTAGTGTAATGAATAATGATTCTTGAATCATTTAAACCGCCCAGAGATAGCAGTAAATTGAACATCTTAGTTGGGTCTTTTCTTTTTCTTTTTTAAAATTTAAGTAGAGAGTTTATTTGGGCCAAATTTGAGGACTGCAACCTGGGAGCATAGAGTTGTCTTGAATATGTCCCCAGCCTTTTCTTTCAACATCACAAACACACTTTTTGCTTTGACTATAATTATCATGGTACTGAGAGGGATACGCTACTGTATCTGGTCTTCAATCCAGGTCATTAGAAGTTTTTCCATATTTGATATAGACTCTTGTTGAATTTTTGTTAATCTTGTTGCCTTCAACAAAGCAGATCCTTTAACAGTTTTGGTCACTTTGTTCTTGTTCTTCAAGATTGTAGCTGTTAGGTTTGTTCAGGGTGGGAACCCGAAAAGAATGAAATGCGGTTAATGGAAAACAGATTGTGATCATAAAGCCTGTGAAACAATAGCCACAGGGGTCTGGAGAGTCCAGAGGTTTTAAATCTAACTCTGATCACAGACAGTTGCAGCAACACTGGCATTCCTATCCCCCATGATAAGGATCAAGCTAACCCCCCATCTCTGCAGGATGAGACTGATGCAGGGGTCCCAGAAATTGGTTGTTTGAAAAGAATTTATTACAGCAGCTGTTCTGGCCCAGTTGCTTTAGTCCTTCCGGAAAAACCTTCTGTAAAACCCAAGGCTTTTCCCTCTCTCATGGTGGGTGGATGCTCTTTTAGACCTATACCCATCTGCACCCAGATGCCCAAATAAATGGCATTTTGCTACAGCTGAGGCTTCATGTGTCTCTCTCTTGGCTCCAGACTTAACATTAGCTATGGTGGAATGGGACATGTCTGACTGGTGAGCAATAGCCATCACTGATTTTTGACCTTGGTAGTCCTTAATCACTTTCAGTTTCATTCCAAGTGAATCACTTGACCTGGCTTCTTACTGGCAACATTACCTGTAGATTTGGTACACTTAGGAGTCATGATGAACAAAACAACATGAGATTAAATCAAGCACAAGATAAAATGATGCAATCAAGAGATGCAGTAAACATGAGATGTATGAGGCTGCTGCTGCTGGCATAAGATGGCATACATGTTTTACATGTTTTTACGGTAAACTTTTTTTTATATAAGTAGAAACAGTATACTTTAAAATAATGTAAAAGTATGGTAAATACATAAACCAGTAACAGTCATTTATTATCCTTATCAAGCATTATGTACTGGACACAATTATATGTACTATACTTTTATGCAACCGGTAGCACAGTAGGTTTATACCATCATGAATACTCACCACAAACACATGAGTAATGCATTGTGCTAAGATGTTATCAACAGCTATGACGTCACTAGGCAATAGGAATTTTTCAGCTCCATTATAATCGTATAGGACCACCTTTGTATATGTGGTCGATCATTGACCAAAATGTAGTTGTGCAATACATGACTATATAATCTTTTCTCTAAGTAGATCCTGTGTTTAAGATAGTGATTTGGGATTTACTAAGAAGTTAGATGTCAGGCAGCTTGCTTGTTGAACTCAAGATAATAACAACATAATAACTAAATTTGATTGACAGTTTACTCTGTGCCAGGCTTTGTGCTAAACAGTTTATGTGATTTATCTCATTTAATGCCCATAGCAACTCTAGGTGCTATTATTTTACAGATGAGGAAGCTGGAATTTGAGAGGTTAAAAAACTCATCCAGGGTTTTACAGCTATAAAATTCTTTAGTAAAAGGTGAAAGATGGCTGGGCATGGTGGCTCACACCTGTAATCCTAGCACTCTGGGAGGCCAAGGTGGGAGGATTGCTTGAGCTCAGGAGTTCGAGATCAGCCTTAGCAAAAGCAAGACCCCATCTCTACTAAAAATAGACAAATAAATTAAAAGTAAAAGGTGAAAGATTTATATAATCTGAAGAAAAACCAGAGTACAGCTATAAAATTGATGAAGCTGGGGTTCAAACCCAGGAAGTATTATTCCAGTGACTTCCTTCTTAAACAGCATTCCATAAGAAGAGCTCCATGCTATTCTTTTTTTTTTTTTTTTTTTTTTTTTTGTTGAGACAAAGTCTCACTTTGTTGCCTAGGCTAGAGTGAGTGCCGTGGCGTCAGCTTAGCTCACAGCAACCTCAGACTCCTCGGCTTAAGCGATCCTACTGCCTCAGCCTCCCGAGTAGCTGGGACTACAGGCATTCGCCACTATGCCCGGCTAATTTTTTCTATATAGATTTTTAGTTGTCCATATAATGTCTTTCTATTTTTAGTAGAGACGGGGTCTCGCTCTTGCTCAAGCTGGTCTCGAACTCCTGACCTTGAGTGATCCACCGCCTCGGCCTCCCAAAGTGCTAGGATTACAGGCATGAGCCACCGCGCCCGGCCCATGCTATTCTTTTTATTCTCCCAAATGAAATTTGCTTTATTGTTTTTCTTCTGCTTATAAAAATTAGTATGTTTAATCAATGCTCATTATAAAAAATCAGACAAGACATAAGAATTCAGGCGAAAGAGAATGACTAGAAATCTAGTACCCATAACTAACCACTAACCATATAATCATTTAAATGTATTTCTTGCAAACTCTCCTTCTATGCATATATACCACACATGCCCTTAAAAAAAAAGAAGAGAGGGAGCATCATACTACATGTAGGGAAATAGTATAGTGAGAGGTTCAGAATTTAGGCTCTGGAATCGGCCAAATTTGGTTATAATCTCAGTTTATGAGTTTGAAATCTTTTTGTAAAAACCTTTTGAAGACTTCTTTAATATTTAAGTAGAAAGATTTATCATAAGATTTGGTAATTAAGAATGGGATGCCAGTTCAACAACTAATTTGGGGAAAGTGATTTAACTTCTCAGAATTTCTGCATGTTTAACAATAAAATGTGTACCACTAGTAAACCTTACCTGCAAACTCACCCTGAGGATTGGGATTGGTCTCTTATATGTGAAAATGCTTTGTAAAACCAGGAATTAAGCAAAGTTAAGTTGATGTTAAAATAAATGTAAAAAATGTACCTCTCATTAAAGGAAAGAATTTTAGGACAGGAAGTATTTATCCGTAATTAACTTTTAAATGAATATAGCTCATCAAGTAGGATTTTTAAAATATTTTAAGGGCTGATTACATATGTCTATATATTCCATATATTCCTCTGTGTTATTATTGATAAACACAGGGAGTATTCAAAACAAAAATTTACATACTCAAATAATCATTCATATTCAAACATTATTACAGTTTAGAAATCTAAGGTATTTTGGTCCATTTGAATGAAAATAACATATAGAAGATTGCAGGAATAAAATGACATGCACCCGATACCTATTATTAAGATTTAAGAGATATTTTCATATTGCTGTATTATGTTTAGATCTTTCTTTAGGAAAACAAAAATGTCACAAAACAATTGAAACTTAGGCCTCCTTATGTCATCTCCCTTCACCTCTTTCCAAAGGGATATTCACTCTCCTGAAGTTGGAGTGTATTATTCCCATACAGATTTTTTTTTTTTTTTTTTTTTTTTGAGACAGAGTCTCACTCTGTTGCCCAGGCTAGAGTGCCGTGGCATCAGCCTAGCTCACAGCAATCTCAAACTCCTGGGCTCAAGCAATCCTCCTGCCTCAGCCTCCCAAGTAGCTGGGACTACAGGCATGCGCCACCATGACCGGCTAATTTTTTCTGTATATATTTTTAGTTGTCCAGCTAATTTCTTTCTATTTTTAGTAGAGACGGGGTCTCACTCTTGCTCAGGCTGGTCTTGAACTCCTGACTTGGAGTGATCCACCCACCTCGGCCTTCCAGAGTGCTAGGATTACAGGCGTAAGCCACCACGCCCAGCCCCCATACAGATTCTTACACATCATGCACATATGTATGTACTCATAAATAACACATAGTATCATTCTGTGTTTAAAAATTTGCATAAATAACATTTTTTAAATTAATATTGTTTTGAAATTTATCAGTGTTGATACATCTGCTTAATTTTCTATTATAAGAATAAAACTGCTTATGCTTTCACACAGAATCAGTTATGTTGTTTCCACTTTTTTCCCTCATATTACAAATAGTTCATTGGCAGGCATTTTCCTTCTTTAATTAGTGCTTTTTCAATGAATTCTGTCACTGAAAGTTCAGCACTTGTCCCCAAGGCTGCATCAGAAGAACGAGGACAAGTGATTTGAGGAGAAGGAAAGTGGAGTTTATTCATTTGCCAGCAAATGAGGAGGTTGGCAGACTCTTGTCTCAAAGTACCAACGTCCTCGAGCTTCAAATCTTGAGCCAGGTTTCCATACCTCATATTCCTCATCTGCCAAATGCAGATAATAATAGCACCATCCTTATAGGTTTGTTATGGGCATATATGACATAATACCTGTTAAGTGTTTCATATAGTGCCTGGTACAGAGTAAATATTCAATAGATGTAGCTATAATGACAACACGCAAGCTTGTGTAGCCTGCTTTTTCACGTAACATGCTGTAGACATTTTTCCATGTCAATAAATATAGATATACAACCACAATTTCAATTGCTGTGTAATATTCCCTATTAATAAAAATTTTGTTTGTAGTTTTTTATTATTACAAACAACACAGTGATGGACTATTTGTTCATTCTATTTCTAACAGCTTTATTAAAGTATAATTGACATACAATAAACTGGCATAAGGTTTATAATTTGATATATTTTGATACACTTGTGAAACAATGACCACCAGCAAGATAATGAGCATATCTACCACCATGAAAAAATTTCCTCTGTCTCTTTGCAATCCTTCTCTCCTGGCCCTCTTGCTGGGTATGCCAAGAGTGCAAGGCCCTGACTGCCCTTAACCCAGGCCATTTCTCAGGATTATGCCTGCAGTGAGCAACCTTGAGGGATAAGGTAATGTCACCCTCTAGGACAAAAACCAGAATTGCTTACTGCTTGCTATGAAATGGCATGGCCCCCAAGCTCAGGGTTCCTCTCCTATAATGCAACCCGCCACATGCATAGGCATCTACCTGGGCCATCTGTGTGTGGAGGGTAAGTTCAGTCCCAGTTTTTCCATCTTGATTGATTTTGTCTATTCTGTTTGAAGTAACAAAATTAAGGCCCTGAAGAGAAAGACGCTGTGTACTTAACCATCTGTGAGGGCCAAGCAAATACGATACTAAATTGTTATCACTAGCATAGTTGGTGAATTTATAGTATTATATTAATACTTCTTAGATAATGTAATCAAGTGTCAAAAGCATGTTTTTGGAGTTAAAGCAAGACAAATTTGGGTGTAAATTCCATCTTTATCATTAACTAGCTACATAACCATGGACAGGGAATTTTAGCTCCTTAAGCTTCAATTTTCTTATTTGTAAAATGAGGATAATACCTTTCTACTAGAGTTGTTGTGAGCATTAAATGAAATAACAAATACAAAGTGTCTATCCCAATAGTAGTACATAGTAAAATCTCAATAAATGGTAGCTGTTATTATCAAAGGCATTTGCCTTACTAGTACCATCAGTTTTTACATAGATACTCAAATTTAATAAACTACAAGCCAGGTGAGGACATTGTTGCTTTATTGTAAAGCTGTCACTTGTCTTAAATTTTGTGACTTTCTTGGATGACACTGCCTTGCAGATAACTTATGATGAAGTTTTTCTTTTTCTCTTTTTTTTCCTTTGGTTTTTAATTTAATAGGACTCCTGGGACAGGCTTTTGTTTTCTTTTTCTTTTTTTTTTCCTTTGGTTTTTAATTGAATAGGACTCCTGGGACAGGAGATGAAGTTTTTCAATAACACTTCCTGAGTAAACCAAATTTGCACTTATAATGACCCAAGAAAATGCATTAGCGAATTAATATAAATTATGTGCAAAATACACAGGTAGAATATTTTTGCAAATATGGTTAGCTGACATAGGAAACACATGTTCTAAGATAGTTGCACATCTAGTTACTACATAAATATTTAAAAATCAGTGGTTTTTTTATATGCCAATAACCCATTAAAAACTACAATGGCGGCCGGGCGCGGTGGCTCACGCCTGTAATCCTAGCGCTCTGGGAGGCCGAGGCGGGTGGATCGCTCAAGGTCAGGAGTTCGAGACCAGCTTGAGCAAGAGCGAGACCCCGTCTCTACTAAAAATAGAAAGAAACTATATGGACAACTAAAATATATATAGAAAAAAAAAAATTAGCCGGGAATGGCGGCGCATGCCTGTAGTCCCAGCTACTTGGGAGGCTGAGGCAGAAGGATCGCTTAAGCCCAGGAGTTTGAGGTTGCTGTGAGCTAGGCTGACGCCACGGCACTCTAGCCAGGGCAATAAAGCAAGACTCTGTCTCAAAAAAAAAAAAAAAAAAAAAAAAAACTACAATGGCAAAATAAACAAATCCCATTCACAGAAAAAACAATAACAAAAATGAAATAATTAGGAATATACTTAAGCAATTATGAGAACCTATATGAAAAATGCTATAAACTCTACTGAGAGACATGAAAAAAAGTTGAATAAGGGGAAAAACAAGCTATCTTTCTCGATGGTATGAATTATTATCATTATTATTATTATTATTTTTAGACAGAGTCTCACTCTGTTGTCCGGGCTAGAGTGCTGTGGTGTCAGCCTAGCTCACAGCAACCTCAAACTCCTGGGCTCAAGCAATCCTCCTGCCTCAGCCTCCCGAGTAGCTGGAACTACAGGCATGCGCCACCATGTCCGGCTAATTTTTCTATATATATTTTTAGCTGTCCAGATAATTTCTTTCTATTTTTAGTAGAGACGGGGTCTTGCTCTTGCTCAGGCTGGTCTCAAACTCCTGAGCTCAAACGATCCACCTGCCTCGGCCTCCCAGAGTGCTAGGATTACAGGCGTGAGCCACTGCACCCGGCCTGAATTATTATTATAAAATAAAAATTTCCTCAGATTAATGTATAAATTTAACATAATGTCCATCTAAAAATACCAATGTAATTTTTTTGTAAATTGTATCTGATGTTGATTTGAGAAAGACTGTGAAAATAACAAAATATTGAAAAAGAAGGACAATAAGGGGAGCACATCCTATCAAATGTTATATATGTGGTGTATGTATACCATGGAGTATTACTCAGCTATAATAACGGAGATACGACATCTCTATGGTTCTCCTGGAGAGAGTTGGAACCCATTATATTAAGTGAAGTATCCCAAGAATGGAAAAACAAGCATCACATGTACTCACCAGAAAATTGGTTTCCCTGATCATCACCTAAATTCACATCTGGGAATGATACCAATCGGATATCAGACTGAGGTGGGGGGTGGGGGGAGGGGATGGGTGTATGCCTACATGATGAGTGCGTTGCGCACCGTCTGGGGAATGGACACGCCTGGAGCTTTGATTTGGGGGGACAGGTGGTACATGGGCAATGTATGTAACCTGAACTTTTGTATCCCCCATAATAAGCTGAAATTTTAAAAAAATATTATAAAGCTATAATAATTTTAATAATATATTAATTTATATAATAATATTTAATAATATAATAATTTTAATTGTGTGGTACTGGAACCAGGATAGGTCAATAGAATCAAATAAAGCCTAAAAATAGGCTCAATAATGTTGATAAGAATTTTCTATATAACAAAGGTGACTATATTTTATGAAGCCTGTTGGTAGGCGGCAGAGGGTATAAAGATGAAAAAGATGCAATATCCAATCTAGAAGGAAGGTTGAGATGAGAGCACAACTTTTAAAATAAAATATTAACAAAAAAGGTAAAGTGGTATAAGGAATAAACAATTAAGGAACTATAAAAATTCAAAGACAAGAGAAAAAAGGCTTGGTCAGGTCTGCCCAGGCTTTGAATGCTAGATCTTGCTTTGTGTTCCAAAGATTGTCAGCACACCCTGGTTGTGCAATTTCAACCAGGATTGGGTCAGTGTGGGAGCCACAGAGGCTACTCCACCACACTTTTAAGTCATTTCATTAGAGCTCCCTCAGAAGTCCTGGTGGGATAATCCCAGGAGTCCTCTTTTGTTGTCTTACTTGATTTTCTCAAGCAAGTTCATTGAAGACCCTGGAATATGGGTAGTCCCTCCCTTTTTAACTCCAGTTCCCACAGGATCATTTAAGAAAATGTACGCATGTTTCTGATTCATTACTATGTTACGATGATCATTCTTACAAACCCTTTTGACGTCTAATAAGCCTTTAGGGGCACTCAGTAGGCCTGTCTGAGCCAGTCTGCTGGAACATGAGTCTCCTTCCCCTTCATGGCCAGTGGTGCAGGATGGCTTTGATCAGAGAAAATGGTCTGGCAGTCATGAAGCTGGGTGTGGTTAAGTCACAGGGATCCTGAGAAGGCATATGCACAGACACCAGCCCAATTATCCTTAGGAGGCAGCTCATCTTTCCCTAAATGTTTCTCAAGGGGTCTCCTGAGTACCTTCTGCATTACCATCACCTTAAGATCTTGTTAAAGATTCCTGGGTCCCACTTCAGATTTACAAGTCAGGATCTCAGGATCTAGGTCCTGAAAACATATTTTTCACAAGTTTTTCTGCATGCTAGGCCTTCTAAAATGCTTCCTTTTCTGTCTCTAGTTTTGGAGTTTCTCAATACTGCCTTCTAAGCGATGATTCTGACTCGAGGGTCCTTATTCATTTTTCAAAAGATACTTCACAAGCCCTGTGACCTAAATCTCACTGGAAGACACCTAAGTCCTAGGCTACTCGTTAGCTGTAGATCATAGAAGTTACAGCCTCATCCTCAGCCTTCAGCCTTTTCCCCCCATTCTCCTTCCTCCCTGTAGTCTACCATTACCAACCCAGTTCTTTTAGGTTTTATAAGCTGTAAGTGGGTATTTCCTAAGGTAAAAACCAATATCCTGGAGCTGAAGATTCTTTATATCCACATGCCCTATCAATCCTTTCTTTAAGATGTCCCCTGGGCTCCTTTCTTTCTATTCCCTCTGCCATACTCTAGACACCTTCATTGCCAGAATTAGCTCCACACACAGCCTCTTAATTTAAATGGTACCAATCTTCCCTTTCTCAAATCTTTCCCACCTACTATCTGCTCAAAGCCTAAAAGGATTCTTGGTATCAGCCATATCAAGTCTAAACTCCTCATTCTCCAGGCCCTTTTTAATGTATCCCATTTTGCTTATTAGACTTTATTTCCCACTATTCTGCATATGCCTTCCATTTATTGCCTATACGCATGTTCTGCTGATTTCAGCCCATGGGTCAGGTTCATCTCAGTGTCCCCAGAGCATAGTAAAAAGAGGCAGGGTAGGAGCCCAATAAATGTGAGCTGACTGAGTCAACAACTGGCATTCATTTTCCCTTTCAATGTCCTCTCTTTATTATCCCATAAATCGAGGTCTCAGATTCTGTTTGAAGACTTCCCCAGTTTCTCTAGCTCTTATGACATCATCATTCATTGGGGGAAGAAAAGGGAAAGAAAAAAGGAAGGAAGCAATAATCCACACAACAGAGAATGGGCTTTAGGAGTTACAAAAGCACAGTGAAGAGAAATAAAGTTTAGTAGTCTGATAGCAATCACTCCTTAGTTATTGAGGGAATAACTCAGTCATGGAATATTCAATGACTTTCCATAGTACTGTGTAATCTGTATCATTCCATTCAGAATACATAACACTATCCGTGTTCCTTGCTAAATGTTTCAAGTGTATTCATTCTGCTTCCCTGTGTTAATTCAGGAGTAATTTCTTCCTGCTTTCCTGATTCTCTATGTTGAGTTAAATGCTCCCTCTCCATGATCCCATAACACCCTGTGCTTACTTTTAATTCAATCTCTTTGTATTGAAAATGCCCATTTATGAGTCTGACTCACCCTTACACTATGAGTTTCATGAGAGAAGGCTCAGACTTACTTGTCTCTGTATTCTCTGTACCTTTTATAGGTACATCAATTCTGAACATATAGATGCCACATAAATGATCTCTGAAGTAAGTAGGTGTTGGCATTGGAGGATAAGGACCATGTTTTATATTTTTGGTTTTTGTACTTTGAGTACCCAGCATAGATGTTCAGAAAAAGTTTGTTAATGTTAACATTTCTGTGCTCTGTTCCTCTCACCATCCACAACCAACCTTACCTTGCCCAACAAGAACAACAACAGCAACCACCAAAACCCCTAACAACTGAGCAGTTAGTAAACAAATGCTCAACAGACTGCTATTCACTGAGATTAATGCTCTGATGAACATTGTGAGAGAGAAGCAGTAAACAAATTTATTAATTATACTTCTGTTTAGAAACTGTATTGCAGAGTCTAATTGTTTAAATAAGAACTTCTGCCTCTCTTTCCTGCTTTCAGAGACTAGGCTTTGGAGACAGGCAGAATTAGATGTGAATCTTGGCTCTGCAAACACACTAGCTATCTGACCTTGGGCAGGGATGGGGAACCTGTAGTCTTAAGGCCACATGTGGCCTTCTAAGTCCTTAAGTGCAGTCTTTTGACTGGATCCAAATTTTACAGAACAAATACTTTTATTTTTATTAATACATTTTTTCTTCATCTTTTATATTAATGTTTTTATTTTATTTTTAAAATTATTACTTAAAGTTTGGCACTTGTGCCTATGGCTGCATCAGAAGAATGAGGACAAGTGGTTTGAGGAGAAGGAAAGAGAAGTTTATTAATTTGCTGGCAAATGAGGAGGTTGGCAGACTCCCATCTCAAAATATCAACATCCTGCTTCTGAGCAGAAGTACAAGGCTTTTAAAGGTTCTGATTCATCCCATCTTTGACTAAGACAAACTTGTGACCTCCGTATGGATTCATCCCATCTTCACCTAAGACAATCTCATGACCTTCATCTGGACAATTCCCTTGAGCCATCTCCTGTGCACAGAGAACAAAGGACACTCCCTGCCCCTCCCAACCACTGGCCTGAGTCAGTGATATAGGTTTTAGTTCTCAGAAAAGGTAAGGGGTTTTTGAAGAGACAGAAAACATTTTTACCTTTTTTAAGGCCATTTTCCCTGTTACAAAATGAACATATTTAAAATAACAAAGAATAAAGTAACTTTCAATGAAATAATCCTTCCAGATTGACCAGCACAATTAAAACATTAGTAAGCCATAAGAGCTAAATTAATGGCTGCTATACCCATGATTTAGTTCTAACTTCCTCTGCCTGACTGGTGCCACTACTGCATGAGGCTGGTTGACCAAAGTTTATGGGGGTCAAGTATGCCAGTCTGATATCAGATTTTGACAAAGGTACACTGTGTTTCTGTTTGAATTGGAGTTTGTAAATAGTTGCACAGCTTGACAGTATTTTTTAATTCTGTCTGCTTAACAGCCCATCACATCAGGGAAGACCAAGGAAATGCTGAAGGAAGAAAACAGATTTTTTAATGAGGATTGGAAATTGGAATATTATCTTGTTTCTGCTAAAGAGAAGATGATTTGCTTGCTTGGTAATATTTAAATATCAACATTAAAGAAATTCAGTGCTCATCAGCATTATAATACTCTTAAGGACCACAAATATTTTAAGTTAGAGGGAGAGGCATGAAAGGTTGTATTGCAGAAATTAAAAGACAAAAGCAAAAGCAAAGACAGTTCTTTCAAGCAGCAATAAGACCTGGAAATAATGCCACTGAAGCAACTTATAAAGTAGCTTATATACTTGGGGGAAAAGGGGGCCATTCAGTGATGTAGAAATTGTGAGAGAACGCATTGTTGAAGTTGTAGGATTCTTAGACCCCAATAATGTTTCAAAGTATGAACAAGTGCCTCTTTCAAGGAGAACCATAACTGATTGGCAGCATGGATTAGCCTTCAACTTAATAGAACAACTTCATGCAATATTTCAAAAGAAAAATATATATCATTTAATCACTTTGGATGAATCAACTGATACTACTGACTCAGCACAGGTTTTATACTTCATTTGGGTCATAACAGAAGATTTTCTTTGCTACGAAGAGTTATTTGCTTTGAGCACTCACTCTTATGAACAGAACATGGGCAATAGATATCTTCAACAACTTTTAAGATAAATGTCATGAAGTTGAGCTGAATCTGGTAAATTTAGTGAGTGTACGTATAGATGCTGCACCTTATTTGACAGGAAAACACGAAGGATTTATTGCACAGATATAAAAAAAGGTATTAACGGATCCAGATACTCTCATTTCTTTTCATTGTATATTGCATCAGCAAAATCTCTGTACTAAAGCTACTATTTTAAGTGACACTTTGCAACAAGTTATAAGTATTTGTTACCAAAACTTTGGTACTTGTCCCCAAGGCCATATCAGAAGAATGAGGACAAGTGGTTTGAGGAGAAGGAAAGAGGACTTTATTAATTTGCTGGCAAATGAGGAGGTTGGCAGACTCCTATCTCAAAGAACCAATGTCCTGTTTCTGAGCAGAAGTGCAGAGCTTTTAAAGGTTCTGATTCATTCCATCTTTGACTAAGACAATCTCATGACCTCTGCCTGGACAATTCCCTTGAGCCATCTCCTGTGGCACAAAGAACAAACCCCTCCCAACTACTGGCCTAAGATAGGGATATAGGTTTTAGTTCTCAAAAAGGGTAAGGAAGTTTTGAAGAGACAGAAAACATTTTTACCCTTTTTCAGGCCATTTTCTCTGTTACATATTGTTAACTATATTCATGCAAATGTAACACAGCATTGTCAGTTTCATAACATGCTAAAGTTGACCAATGAGGTATTCAGTGTGTATTTGCTGTGTCATTCTAAATGCGTTGGCTATTGCAGGGACAGGTGTTAACTAAAACTTTATCTCTGCAAGAACAGATAGTTAAATTTTAGGAAGAACAGAATCAACAATGTGAATTATTGAAATAAGTTTTCTAAAGGAATGCAGCATTTATGTGTGATATCACGTCAAATCAAAACAATTTGAATATTTCTTTGCAAGGTAAAACTAAGTCTATATATAATATGTGGCAAAAAATCCAAGCAATCTTTTTTCAAAACATTTCTTCTTCAAAAGGAAATTTCAGATTAACATTTTCCCCAGTTAGCAAAGGTCATTGATGAGCAGGATGATATATGTGAATCATGTGAAGAATATGCAGCTGTTATAGACCTATTAATTGGAGAATACAATGAAAAATTGACTTTGAGAATGATGACATCACACTCAAATTAGCATTTCAGCCTCACCTAGTTGATATCACCAAGCCACCTAAAGAACTACAGATGGAATTGATTGAGCTCTCAGGAGATGACATTTTAAAGTCATTGTTTGATGCTAACAAAGATCAAATTGAAATATGGAAAAATGCAGAATACCCATGCCTTCAGCAATATGCCCAAAAAATGCTTTCTTGCTTTTCAACCACTATTGCTGCAAATCTACATTCTCCTATCTAACCCAAATCAAGATGCCCTTAAGGTCACAAATGACTGATACCCATCTAGAGGACCAACTGAAACTGTGGACCTCCATGCTGCAATCAAATATTCAGATGCTTTCCAGCAAAATGCAGACACGACGAAGTCATTAAAAGGTTAGTTAACTTTAAAATTAACAAATAGTTTTCCTTTTTTGAAATTATTAAGTACATAGTAGTTAGATTTTTATGAAATAATGTACATTTTTAAGTATATCTAATTGAATTTTCTTGAATGTCGCCTTATTTGATTACAGCTAAATTAATGCAGCCTTCAACAGAAAAAGTTCTCCACCCCTGACCTTGGGTATAGCCTTTTGGAATCTTCAATTTAAAATGGAAATAACAACACCTATTCTGTAGGATCATTATGAGGATTGAATGTGTAAAGATAGAAAAGGTGTCTTTGCACCATATTTGGCACATAATAAGCATTAAAAAAAGTTAGCTCTTACTCCTTCCTCAAGAGGGTTGTTTGGTTCACCTCTTTCCACAAAGTATCCAGTGGATTACACAACATTATCTAGTTTAACCTAAAGTTATGCTACATTCATTCCTTCATTTATTTTTGTAGAGATGAGGTCTCATTTGTTGCCTAGGCTGGTCTCAAACTCCTAGCCTCAAGTAATCCCCCTACCTTGGCCTCCCAAAGTGTTGGGATTATAGGTGTGTGCCACCAGGCCCACTCAAGGTTAGGCTTCTTGTTCTTATACTAGCTGTTCCCCAAGAGCTTTGAGTCTATGTATATATATACATTTAAACATGTAACATGTATGTGTGTGGGAGTCTATATGGCTGCCTATATGTGTCCATCTCTATACAAGAGCCATGGGCTTCCAGCTATCCTCACATTTGGTTTGAGAAACTTCAGAGGCTTAAGTTAAAATTGCTGAATAGGGCATATTCTCCTCTCCTCCTGCTCCTGCCACCTCCACTGGCCTGATTTTTCCTCTTAAATGACAGCACAGTGAGAAATTCCTGGGATTAAGCTAGAGTGAGCAGATTCCACTATCAACATCTAAAAGCAAATAGGAGTGCTCCCTGGTAGTACCCAGCTATAAGATCCACATACTGCTATAGCTCAATAATAAAAAAGGATAAATGGGTGACACCACTTTGCCTGGATAAAGGTAATGAGCAAGGGGATATTTTCCTCAACCTCCATTTTTTATTGGGGGGGCGATGGTGAGGGTGTGGTAGATTTATAAGGCACACTAAGCAGCTTTGGTAAGCAGCTCCATCTATCAAATTCTGTCTGTGGCCTTTCTCTCATTCCAATCTGAGGATCTGTGGTAGTTTTTCTTCCTAATAATGCTGAAGCCAAACCTACAAGCTAGTAATTTTACAGTTATCTCTGGAATCATGAATAAAATCTGAACATGTTTTCCAAAACAAAGTTAATTTTAATGAACTTATATTTTAAAAAAGTATGTCATAGAGTTCTATTTTGGTGAAGGCTAACTAATTGGGATATTTCACACAAACCTCTTGCTGAGAACAATTACAAAAGCTGGACAAGTTGTTATTTCTTAAAACACCAATTTGAAGACATAGAAGAGCCACCAAAGCAGCAAGATCTGGAGAAAAAGAGAAGCCAAGAAAGGTGAGGTTGGTGTTTGGGGACACTACCTGAAGATAATTGTTGATTCAAAAAACAAAAGCAGCGCTGAGAAGCTCAAAAGAGCTTTCGGCAGTTTCTTAGCCAGCACTGATGAAACAAAATTGTAATAAGAAGCCTGAAAAGGAGAAAGGGCCCTGATAAATAACCCGGGCTTTTGATTAGGACCATGAAAAGGCTTTGCCCTAGGAATAAGGGCAAAATGGAAACAGATCACCTCTCACAAGGACTAAAGCCCAGTTTTGAATTTCTCAGACACATATTAGATGGAAGGTGTTCAACTTCTAGCCTGTTTGATTGACAGAAATAAAAGTTAACCATCTCTGGAAGGGAGATAACATCACATAAAACTTCAAATCATCTCTAGAGTTCAGGAGGCTTTTTTTGAAAATATTGACAACGTGGTCCTAAAATTTACATGGAAATGAAAAGGACCTAGAATAACCAAAACAATACTGAAAAAATAACAGATTTATCTATATTCCTGAGTTCAAGATTTACCATAAGGCTATAGTAGACAGAAACAGATTAATGGGATAGAATTGTGTCCCAGAAATAGATCCAGATATATACAGTCAATTGCTTACCAACCAAGGGACCATATCGATTCAACAGGGGAAAGGAATGACTATTTAACGAATTGTGCTGAAATAACTGGGTATCTCTATGGAAAGACAACTCTGAGCCCTATGGCATTCCATGTACAAAAATTAATTAAAGATGGATCATAGACCTATGTGTAAAAGCTAGAACCATAAAGCTTCTAGAAGAATTTCTTTGTAACTATGCAGTAGACAAAGCTTTCTCAGGTAGAAAATAAAATGCACTAACCACAAAAGTAAAAATGAGATAGTGGACTTCAGAAAATTAAAATTTTTTGTTTATCAAAAAACACTTTTGCAAATAAATATAATAAGTGAGCAATAGATAGAAGAAAATCTCTAATACATATATTTAGC
The DNA here is from genome assembly GCF_041146395.1 of Eulemur rufifrons. NCBI lineage: Eukaryota > Metazoa > Chordata > Mammalia > Primates > Lemuridae > Eulemur > Eulemur rufifrons. Next base: position 23,760,316 of record NC_091002.1, read on the forward strand.
AAAAGAGCATAAAAAGAACTTTGACAAATCAATAATAAAAGATAAACAACCTAGCTGACAAATGAGCGGAGGACTTGAACACGTCACAAAAGATAAACAAATGGCCAATAAGTATATGAAAGAAATGTTCAGCATCCTTAGTCTTCAGACATATGCAAATTAAAACCATAATGTGATACCACTAGAAGGACTAAAATATAAGACAATACCAAATATTAGCAAAGATGTAGAGCAACTAGAACTCTCATAGGAACATAAAATGATACAAACACTTTAGAGAACTGGCAGTTTCTTATATAGTGAAATATATAATACACCTATCCTATGGTCAACAATTCTATTCCTAGGTATTTACCCAAGAGAAATAAAATGTGTATCCACAAAAATACTAGTACAATAATGTTCACAGAAGCACTATCCATAATAGCTCAAAACTGGAAACAACTTGGATATCTATTAATAGTAAAATTGATAAATAAAGTATAACTAATAAACTAATAGAGGAAATAAAATAATAAAAAATAATTAATTGGTCCAAAAGAAGCAAAAAAGGAGAGAAAAGGGAACATAAAACAAGTGGAACAAATAAAAACAAATACTAAGATGATAGATTTAAGTTCAAACATATAAGTAATTACATTAAATATAAATGGGCACAATTAAAATATAAAGATTATCAGGTTGTGTATTTTTTTTTTTTTTTTTAAGACAGAGTCTCACTCTGTTGCCTGGGCTAGAGTGCGGTGGCATCAGCCTAGCTCACAGCAACCTCAAACTCCTGGGCTCAAGTGATCCTTCTGCCTCAGCCTCTCGAGTAGCTGGGACTACAGGCATGCGCCACCATGCCCAGCTAATTTTTTCTGTATATATTGTTAGTTGTCCATATAATTTTTTTCTGTTTTTAGGAGAGATGGGGTCTTGCTCTTGCTCAGGCTGGTCTCGAACTCCTGAGCTCAAATGATCCACCCACCTCGGCCTCCCAGAGTGCTAGGATTATAGGCGTTGAGCCACCATGCCCAGCCTACCAGATTGTGTATTAATTTCCTTTTGCCACTATAACAAATTACCACACATGTCATGGTTTAAAACATTAAAAATTTATTATCTTATAGTTCTGAAGGTCAGATGTCCAAAATAGGCTTCATGGGCCTTTCTTCAAGGCCCTTTCCATCTTTAAAGCCAGCAGTATAGCATCTTTAAATCTCTCTTGCTCCAACTGTCCTGCCTCCCTCTTTCACCCATAACAACACTTATGATTATATTGGGCCTACCTTGATAATCCAGCATAATCTCCCCATCTCAATATCCTTCCCTTAATCACATCTGCATAGTCCTTTTTGCCATAATAGGTAACATATTTATAGTTTCCAGGGATAGGACATAGGCATCTGTGATGGTCAATTTTATGTGTCAACTTGTCTGGGCCAGCCATGGGGTATGTAGATATTTGGCTAGATATTATTTAAGGTGTTTCTATGAGGGTGTTTTCAGATAAGACTAATATTTAAATTGCTAGACTGAGTAAAGCAGATTGCCTTCTGTAATGTGGGTATACCTCATCCAATTAGTTAAAGGCTTGAATAGAACAAAAGGCTGACCCTCCCCCAAGTCAAAGAGAATTTTCCTGCTTGGTGGCCTTTGAACTGGAACATCAGCTCTTCCTGGTTCTATAGCAGCTTCTGGACTTCAGACTTGAACTAGCACATCAGCACTGCAGATTTTGGAGAGGCCATTATTATGACTACCACAGATTAAATAACAAAATTCAATTTTATGCTGCTTATAAAAAATATACTTTAAGTATCAGATCAATTTATTTATTTATTTATTGTTTTAGAGACAGAGTCTCGCTCTGTAGCCCAGGCTGGAATGCGGTGGCATGAGATCATAGCTCAATGCAACCTCAAACTCCTGGGCTGAAGTGATCCTCCTGCTTTAGCCTCCCTAGTAGCTGGGACTATAGGTGTATGCCACCACACCCAGCTAATTTTTTTTGTTTTGTGTAGAGATGGGGTCTCACTATGCGCCCAGGCTGGTGTTGAACTCCCGGCCTCAGGCAATTCTCCTGCCTCAGCCTCTCAAAGTGCTGGGATTTCAGGCATGAGCCACTGTGCCCAGCCTAAATATGAGATTTAGACAGTTTTAAAGTAATAACGGAAAAAGATACGACCTAAAAATACTAACCAAAAGAAAGCTGATTAATATCAGACAAAGTAGTCTTTAAGGAAAGAAGCATTACTATAGATAAAGAGATTCTTCATAACGATAAATGATCAGTTCAACAGGAAAATATAATAGTTCTCAAAACATATAAAGCAAAGATGGACAAAACTAAAAGAAAAATACAAAATTTGCAATTCTGCCTTTAGAAATGTGAGATTTTAATATTCCTCCCACAGTAATAAAGGGACAAATATGTTTAACGTTGTAAAACACTTAAACAACATGACTTACAAACTTGACCTTACTGACTTAATTGAATGCTGCACCCACCAACTGTAGAATATATTATACATTCTTTCAAGTACGTATAGAACATTTAGCAAAATAGACTATGCACTGGGCCATAAAGCAAATTTAAACAAATTACAAAGGATGTTAATCATAAAAAAATGTTCTTTATGGGGAATTAAGACAAAAATCAATAACAAAACTTGATAAAAATCAATATATATATGAAAAAGATAATAAAAGAATATTTTGAACATCTTTTCTAACAATTTGAAAATTTAGATGAAATGGAAAAATGCCTGGAAAAATGCCTGGAAAAATGCAAACTACCTAAACTGACAAAAGAAGAAAGAAAAAATCTTAATAATCCTTATCTGAAACAAATTGGTAATTTAAAACTTCTATACCAAGAAGGTTATAGCCCTGGATATTGTTTACCAGTGGATTGATCTAAATATTCAAAAATAAAAAATATCAATCTTACTCAAACACTTCTTGAGAATTAAAAAAAGATGGAAGACTTTAGAACTCATTTTATGACACTAACATGACTTTTATATCGAAGCCTAATAAGGACATTACAAGAGAAAAACTTCAGGTCAAACTTTCTCATGAACATAGATGTGAAAATCCTAACCAAAATACTTGCATACCCAAACTAGCAATATATAAATGCACTAATACTCCATGACAGAATTGGATTTATTCCAGGAATACAAGATTAAGTTACCATTCAAAAAAATCAATCACCGTAGTTCATCATAACAAAATAAATAAGGTTCTCACAACTAACATCATACCAAATGGGGAAAAACTGAAAGCCTTTCTGCTAAGATCTGGAACAATACAAGGATTTCTTGTTTCACCACTTTTATTCAACGTAGTACTGGTAATACCAGCCATAGCAAATAGACAAGAGAAAGAAATAAAGTGCATTCAAATAGGAAAGGAAGAAGTCAAGTTGTTCTTGTTTGCAGACCATATGATCTTATATTTAGAAAAACCTAAAGATTCCACCAAAAATCTATTTAAACTGATGAACAAATTCAGTAAAGTTGCAGGATAAAAAATCAACATTAAAAAGTCAGTAGCATTTCTATATGCCAACAGCAAACTATATGAAAAATCAAGAAAGCAATCCCATTTTATGATAGCTATAAAAAAATTACTTAGGAATAAACTTAACCAAAGAAGAGAAATGTCTCTATGATGAAAACTATAAAACATTGATGAAAGAGATTAAGGAGGACACAAAAAAATGGAACAATATCCTATGTTTATGGATTGAAATGATTAATACTGTTAAAATGTCCATACTACCCAAAGCAATTTACAGATCAATCCAATCCCTATCAAAATAGGAATGACAGGCCTGGCGCGGTGGCTCACGCCTGTAATCCTAGCACTCTGGGAGGCCGAGGTGGGTGGATCACTCCAGGTCAGGAGTTCGAGACCAGCCTGAGCAAGAGCAAGACCCCATCTCTACTAAAAATAGAAGGAAATTATATGGACAAATAAAAATATATATGTAAAAAATTAGCCGGGCATGGTGGCACATGTCTGTAGTCCCAGCTACTCGGGAGGTGAGGCAGGAGGATCGCTTGAGCCCAGAAGTTTGAGGTTGCTGTGAGCTAGGCTGATGCCACGGCACTCTAGCCTGGGCAACAGAGTAAGACTCTGTCTCAAAAAAATAAAAAATAAAAAAACAAAAACAAAACAAAATAGGAATGACATGCTTCATAGAAATAGAAAAAACAATCCAAAAATTCATGTGGAGCCACAAAATATGTAGACTAGCTAAAGTAATCATGAGCAAACAAACAAACAAACAAAAAAACAAAGCTGGAGGCATCACATTACCAGACTTCAAATTACACTACAAAGCTATTGTAACCAAAACAGTATGGCATAAAAACAGACACATAGACTAATGAAAAAGAATATAGAACCCAGAAATAAATCCACACATTTACAGTCAACTTATTATTGACAAAGGCACCAAGAACATACATTGGGGAAAGGATGCCCTCTTCAATAAATGGTGCTGGAAAAACTGGATAGCCATATGTAGAAGGATGAAACTAGACCCCTATCTCTCACCATATACAAAAATCAACCCAAAATGGGTTAAAGACTTAAATGTAAGGCCTGAAACTATGAAACTGTTAAAAGAAAACATTGGAGAAGTGCTTTAGGACAAAGATTTCTTAAGACCCCCAAAGTATAGGCAACCAAAGCAAAAATGAACAAGTGGGATCGCATCAAACTAAAAAACTTCTCCACAGCAAAGGAAACATTCAACAAATTGAAGAAACAACCTACAGAATGGGAGAAAATATTTGCAAACTATTCAACAGACAAGGAATTAATAACCAGAATATATAATATAAGGAACTCAAACAACTCAATAATAAGCAATCAAATAATCTGATTAAAAAATGGGCTAAGGATCTCAGTAGACATTTCTCAAAAGAAGGCATACAAATGGCCAACTGGTATATGAATAAATGCTCAACATCACTAGTTATCAGGGAAATGCAAATCAAAACCACAGTGAGATATCTCACCCTTGTTAAAATAACCATTATCAAAAAGACAGAAGACAAATGCTGGTGAGGATGTGGAGAAAATGTGGTATATATATTAACATACAATGGAATATTATTCCACCATAAAAAAGAATGAAATCCTGTCATTTGCAACAACATGGATGGAACTGGAGGACATCATACTAAGTGAAATAAACCAGGCACAGAAAGTCAAATATTGCACTCATACATGGGAGCTAAAAAAAATTGATCTCAAGAAGGTGAATAGAATGGTGGTTACCAGAGGCTGGGAAGGTAGTGGGGAGGGGAGATAGATAGCAGTTGGTTAATGGGTACAAAAATATTAATATAATTAGATTGAAGAATAAGATCTAATGCTCGGTAGCACAATAGGGTGACGATAATTAATAATAATTTATTGGATATTTCAAAATAGAGAATATATTTATAATGTTTCCAACACAAAGGAATGATAAATGGTTGAGGTGATAGATATTCTAATTATACTTATTTGATCATTACACATTATATGTTTATATCAAAGTATCACGAGTACCCCATAAATATATATAACCATTATATATCCATAAAAATAAAAAATAAAATGAATAAGGTAGAAAAAACATAGGGTCATTTTAATCGATGAGGAAAATAAATTTCATAAAATTCAACATCAATTAATATTTAAAAATCATATCAAACTAGGAATAGAAGAGAGATCATTTTAGACACAATTCTTTTTCTTTCTTTTTTTTTTTTTTTCTTTTCGTTGAGACAGAGTCTCACTTTGTTGCCCAGGCTAGAGTGAGTGCCGTGGCGTCAGCTTAGCTCACAGCAACCTCAGACTCCTCGGCTTAAGCGATCCTACTGCCTCAGCCTCCCGAGTAGCTGGGACTACAGGCATGCGCCACTATGCCCGGCTAATTTTTTCTATATAGATTTTTAGTTGTCCATATAATGTCTTTCTATTTTTAGTAGAGACGGGGTCTCGCTCAGGCTGGTCTCGAACTCCTGACCTTGAGCAATCCACCCGCCTCGGCCTCCCAGAGTGCTAGGATTACAGGCGTGAGCCACCGCGCCCGGCCCTCTTTCTTTTTTTGAGACAGAGTCTCACTCTGTTGCCCAGGCTAGAGTGCCATGACGTCAGCCTAGCTCACAGCAACCTCAAACCCCTGGGCTCAAGCAATCCTACTGCCTCAGCCTCCCGAGTAGCTGGGACTACAGGCCTGCGCCACCATGCCTGGCTAATTTTTATATATATGTTTTTAGTTGTTGAGCTAATTTCTTTCTATTTTTTTAGTAGAGACAGGGTCTCGCTCTTGCTCAGACTGGTCTCAAACTCCTGAGCTCAAACGATCCGCTCGCCTCGGCCTCCCAGAATGCTAGGATTACAGGCATGAGCCACCACGCCCAGCCTTAGACACAATTCTTTAAGGGGATAACAAAAACCTCAGTAATCAAGTAAGTAAGACTTTAATGCAATATTTTTTAAAATTAAATTTAGCGCAAAAGATCCATAGTAGACAAAATATCAAAATTTTAAATAAAGACAGAAATCAGCATTTTGATTTCTTCTTTTGCCTCAGGCTCCAATATGACTCAACATAGCACTGTGGGAAATGATATTCGAAACAAGTGCACAACAAAGGGCTCATATCCATAATATTTAAAGAACTCTCATAGGTCAATAAAAATATCAGACAACCCAATAGAAAAACAGGTTCAAGATCTGAACAGCTATTTCATAAAACAGAATAGCCAATGGCCAATAAGTAGATTAAAAGGTGCCCAGCTTCATTAGTCTTCAAGGAAATGAAAATTAAAATAAAAAGCATTTCACTAGACATCCATCAAAATGGCTAAATGTAAAAGACAGACAATACCAACTGCTGGTGAGGATGTAGAAAAAAATTGAAATCTCAGACATTGCTGGTGGGAGTGTAAAATGATACAACCACTTTGGAAACTTGCAATATCCGTAAAAGCAGAATACACACCTGTCCAATGATTCAGCAATTCCCCTTCTAGATATACCCAATAACAATGCATTCATATGTTTATAAAAAAAAGCTGTTCAAGAATATTCCTAGCACCACTATTCATAATAACCCCCAACTGGAAACACCCTAAACATCTATTAAGAGAATGAATAAATAAATTGTGGCATATTAATTCATTAAATACTATACAACAATGAGAATAAACAAATACTACCATATGCAATAATATAAATGAATCTCACAAACCTAATATTAAGGAAAAGAAATGATACATACAAACTCGTACACACACACACATATATATATAAAGCCCACAAACAGGCAAAACTTAATTTGTGGTGTTAGAAGTCAGGTTAGTGATTATCCTTAGGAGAAAAAGGGACTTGAAGAGGGAAGGAAAGGGCTTCTGAGTGCTGTTAGTCTCTTATTTCTAGATCTAGGTTCTGGTTTTCTGGGTGTGTTCACATGGTGAAAATTTATCAAGCTGGACACTTTTCTTTGAGTGTTTTATTTCAATAACAACTTTACTTAAAAGAAAATAAAAGTGTGTCCAGACCACTTAGGAGTCCAGGAAAAAGGTAAATGAAGATTTAAAAAATTAAGCAATCAAGTAAAAAAGTCAGCCATCACAACCTAGGGGATCTGACTCCATTCCCTCTCCCCCAGCTAAGGCAGATACTTTAGGCTGTCATCTTATCCACAAAGATCCTGGCCAGGAGAGGAGGCAAGTCTTTCTTCTTCCATTTGACGCATGGGAAGATGGAACCCCTGAGCAAGTCAAGTCTCACAGGCAGTTAGAGGTGGATGAAAGATCAGAATCTGGTCTCTTAATTCCTGGTCCTGAGCTTTGTTCACTAGAGCCAGCTATTCCTGTGAGTCAGGACACATGACCTTGCTAAGCCTAGCTTCCAAGCAGCAAATGTTTTCACTAGGGTTCAGCAAATTTTTCTGTGTCCCTAATTTATGGTAATGCCAGGATGGAGCATTTTCCCCTAACTTATAGTAATGCCAAGGACTGGGTATCTGTTTTAAGGCAGTTCAACGATGAAATAAACAGATAGTCAGTAGTCACTGTGTACACTTCCCTGGAGGCAAATGTCAAGGGGCGCAGCTATAGGACATAACGAGGCAGTTTTAAATAACCACTTTTCCGCTTTCTAAAAGACCAATTACTGGCTGTTTGTATTGAATGAGTCATAATGGCATTTGAGAGCAGAATAACCTAAGTGAAGAGTGAAAATATATAACACCTGAGATTCTGCCTGCTTCAACTATTTCTAAAGGAGTGAGGAGAATCACAATTCTCATCCTTCCATCTTTTAAACAAGATTCAAATTGTGAATGTCTTGAATTTAGTACTTTTGTTTTGATTCTTCTAAAACAATACCTGACTATAAAGAGAAAAATCTGTAAGTACAGGTTTAGGGAACAGATGGAGACCAAACCGGTGGCTGTCTAGCAGGCAATTTATGGCTGGATCCTACCTTTGTGGAAGTCATCAGAGTGGCTTATGGAACCCTTCTGCCCACTGGAAACACTCCCATTCCTCATCTTTTTCCTCAAGAAAGCTGCTCTGTAAGCAAAATACAGACTTCTAAGGGTTTTAGGGAATACTTGGCCCCCTAGACCCAGCTACACAGTTACTGAAATTAAAGCCAGACTCTAGCTTTATAGTTCTTTTCATTTTCTCCCAAAATCTGAATAAATCTTCCCAACCCAACCGAAGTCAGTTTTCTCTCAAATCACACTCTATTTATTTGTGTACATTTTCCCTCTGAATTGTATTCTTTCTTATCTCAGTTAACAATGACGCCCTACCTGAAACCCCCTCCCAGACATCTGATCTTTTTGTTTCCTATTTTCTATTTTTATTCTATAAGAACTTTTCTCCCTTTTTGATGAGTGTCCTGGCTCTGGTTCCTTACCTTTTTTGCCTGACTCTGAACACTTGACTCCTTTACTTCCCTGGGCCAGACTGTAACGGCATCTTTACTAAAATGCTTACCCATATGCAGAAGTGCTCGGAAGTGTCATGATATAACTGAGATATGTTAAGTTTTATGTTATTTTAACATATGAGATTCCTCTAGATTGATTGTCTTGAAGAACCAGAAACAACTCCTTTCCCAGACTGCATTCCAGCTCACAGCCCCTTATACAAAATGAGGATTATTGCAGTGGACAGTAAAATAGCCCATTAAAAGTATTTGTCTCAATGTGGCTATACATTTCCCTATGTACTTGAATCTGCAAGAGCTCCAAAGCAATAGAATCTGATATTGGGTTTCCTGGATCCACAAAATTCTGTTTTCAAAGCCTCAACCTGACAGAAGCTGAAACCAAATACTTCAACCTTCAATTTATTAAGATTTCTTTTGAGGTAAGGATCAGTCTCCTTTCTTACATCTGACAGGATGTTGGAGTCACTAAATCAAAAGGCTACAATGCACCCCCCATTCCTGGTAATTACCTTTGCATGGGACTATTCTGCTGAGGGTTGTGCCCAAAAGCGAAGCCATCAGTGTAAATGCCCAGATCCTTAATGAAATCCCTGTGGCTTAAGAAAAGTAGACACAGACACAGTTCCTACCTTCAACATGAATCAGAATCTTCTTTATTTTCACAGAGCAGTTTGACCAAAAGAAACATCTCATTCTCAGGGCTCAGCTCAGGAGATTTCTAATGGCGTGCTTCCAGGGCATGGTTCCATTACTCCCTGGGTTTGCTCCTCAGATTGTCTGTGTTGTGGGCTTAATGCAACATGGCTGCTCCCTCTCCGAGGGTTCTTCCCTGTTCCTGCAGGCATCTCAGTACGGCTCTGCACTCTGGTACAGTGAAGGGTACAGAACTGACCGGCAGCGCTTTTTTTTCTGGTACCATCTCAGTTACCTGCCTATAAGGCATGGGCAGTGGCCAGCCGCTTTTATAATAATTTAGGTGCTTAAACATTTTGGAAAATTCTATACCCAAGTAAGAAACTATGAGTTTGAAACTCCAATTAACCGAATGTACCAGGCAAAAATCATCTAGGTACCTCAGCTTAGGGAAAGTTTTACCATAGAAGAAGCAAACAAAGAAACAAACACGCAAAAAATAAGAGTACGAGGAAGGAAGAGGGGGAATGGAGGCAGAAGAAGAGAAAGCAGAGGAGAAGAAATTGAACCCACAGATATATTACTATAGCACAGATATCATACTGTAACCAAAACACCCTTTCAGAAAGAGAAAGAAATTTCTTCTTTCCCCATTGGGGCTCACCTCTCTATACAGCGCCCTGTTCCAGGAATATCAGTAGCTGCTCTGTGTGGGCAGCAAGAGATAATCCCAGATCAAAAGAAGGGTTCTGAAATCAAGATGTAGATCAACAGTTTTGCAAATGGAATCCGGGACCTCTGGTGATCTACGAAGATTCTTCCAGCCGTCGTGTGGGCTGGGTCAAAATGCAAGGCGCATAAAACGGGTTGGGTGGTTTTGTTTTCTTTCTTCTTTTTTTTTCCCCCTTTGAAATGAATTTCCACTGCAGATTTGAGTCAAAATTTTAAAGTGCCAAAGCAAATATTTTTAAACTGAGGTACAAATAATCACAAGGGATTCAGCAAACACCCTCAAAAGTGTTTTTTGTTTGCTTGCTTGTTTATTTAATCTAGTAAATAGGTGAGACTCTTGTTCTGCTTAAGTAGTGTAAGGACTAAAAATTTTGAGACTCACCAATCCAGATGAAAAGATGAACCTTGCAAAGCATACCTTTTTCAAAGGAGAAAAGTAAGATTCTTTCTTCTTGGGGTTTCCCATTTCCCAATATCATTTATTCCGGGTCCTCCCACTCAGCACTGCTTCCTAGCTCAATGCCTATAGTTTAAAGTCAGGAGCAGCCACTACCAAGAACAATCCCTCTCTGCTGCCACTGCTGTCTTTATTTAGGCTTTTCTTTCAGTGAGCAGGAGCTCAAGTGTGGCGTGAAGGGGATATCAAATGCAGCTGCAGCTTGGGAAAATCTCTTTTTCCTCATTCTAGCTCTTACTGCAAGAGTTAACCTCAGGAAAGCCTGGGCTGCTACAGAAGAGTTTTGTGAGTTATTTAATGATCCAGTTGCTAGCCATACAGCACAACAAAGCTGCCCATTTAGGCTGAGATAAAATTTTGCACTTATACCTAGGTCTGCTTTTCCTTTCCTAAGAGAGCAATGTGTACTTTCAGCTATTTGTTGGACTAATTTCCACAGCCATGGTTTCCTAGAATTTCAAAATAGATGGGCTGCCTACACCGCAGGTAAACAGTTTGGAAGCTGTAAATTAGAATGGACTCGGAGGCCTCTAACTGGGTTTTGCTGAAGTGTTTACAACACCATTTACCTGTTTGGATAATTCTGTCATATGTACCAAGTGCTTTCCAATAATTCAGATGCCAGCTGGTATTACCCAGATGCTATTAGACCTCTTGCTCCTTTGGTGCAGACTCACACAGGAATAAAGGGAAGCAATGTTTTTCCCACCTTATTTGATAAGGTGAATACAACTTATTCAAATTTTTAATGTGACTGGAAAAAAAAAAAAAGAAAAAGAAAAAGAAGGAAAAAGAAACCTATCCCAACATCTGGATGGAATTTATTACATACCTTTCTGGGACCCCTGGTTCCTGAATGCTTCACTAGCGATCCCTCTTCCAAGTGTGCAGAGAGGCTCAATGAATCAGCCTGTCAGGGAAAGATACTTTGCTGACAGATACTGTAAGTTTGATTTAAACAGGTTGTAAAGATGCTGTAGCTGTGACCAAACCTCTAGCAGGGGGAGGTGAGGCCACACATGCCACATAGGCATGCTCACACATTTCCGTGCAAATATCCAGTAGGAAAGTTATTCGCCACTTCTGGAGAGACTGGAAGTTCTCTACTGAACTGCACGGTATCTCAGCCCTAGAATCTGCCTCATGCATGTTTATAACTGACCAAAGTCTGTCAAGGTATCCCCCCTTCACTATCATATCACCTTATTTTCTTCCTAGAACTCATCATTATTTGAATTACAATTGACCCTTGAACAACACAGGCTTGAATTGCATTTATATGTGGATTTTTTTCTATAACTATATTAGAAAATTTTTTGGAGATTTGCAACAATTTGAAAAAACTCTCAGATGAAATGTGTAATCTAGAAATATGGAAAAAATTAAGAAAAAGTTAAGTATATCATGAATGCATAAAATATATGTAGATACTAGTCTTTTTTATCATTTACTACCATAAAATATACACAAATCTATTATAAAAAGTTAAAACTTATCAAAATTATGCACACACATACAGGCTGTGAATGGTGCCATTCACAGTCAGGAGAAATGTGAACAAATATAAAGATTTAGTATTACATCATAACTGCATAAAATTAACTGTAGTTCATATGGTATTAGTGTAATAATTTCATAGCCACTTGCTGTTTCTATTGCAGTGAGCTCAAGTGTTGCCAGTATCCACTTAAAAAGTCATGTGACACTAATCATCTCTGCAGAAGCAGTTTGTCTCTCCAGAAATTTGTGTATTGCAGTAAAAAGTGATCACAGTTTTTGAATATTTTTCATCATGTTTAATGCAATACTATGAATCTTGAATAATATGATGGGACCCATATGAAATGCCACTAGTGATGCTGGAAGTGCTCCCAACAAGAAGAAAAAAGTCATGACATTACAAGAAAAAGTTGAATTGTTTGATATGTACTGTAGATTGAGGTTTGCAGCTGTGGTTGACCACCATTTCAGACCGACAATTCATCTTGTAAACAGATGATGAAAACTTACAATATCAATAAATCAAATTTACAAACTTACAAAATCAATAAATACAGTACAGTAATGTATTTTCTCTTTCTTGTGATTTTCTTAACAACATTTTCTTTTCTCTAGCTTACTTCATTGTAAGAATACAGTATATAATATATATACAAAATACGTGTTAATCAATTATTTATGTTATTGGCAAGGCTTCCAGTAAACAGGCTATTGGGGGGAGTCAAAAGTTAGACACAGTCACACCTGTAATCCTAGCACTCTGGGAAGCCGAGGCGGGTGGATCATTTGAGCTCAGGAGTTCGAGACCAGCCTGAGCAAGAGCAAGACCCTGTCTCTACTAAAAATACAAAGAAATTAGCTGGACAACTAAAAATATATAGAAAAAATTAGCCAGGCACGGTGGCGTGTGCCTGTAGTCCCAGCTACTCGGGAGGCTGAGGCACGAGGATTGCTTGAGCCCAGGAGTTTGAGGTTGCTGTGAGCTAGGCTGATGCCACGGCACTTTAGCCCGGACAACAGAGTGAGACTCTGTCTCAAAAAAAAAAAAAAAAAAAAAAAGTTATACACAGGCCAGGCATGGTAGTTCACACCTGTAATCCCAGCACTTTGGGAGGCCAAGGTGGAAGGATCGCTTGAGGCCAGGAGTTCAACAGCAGCCCGGTCAACATAGCGAGGCCTTGTCTCTACTAAAAATATGAAAAATTAGCCAGGTGTGGTGGCACACACCTGTAGTCCCAGCTACTCGGGAGGCTAAGGCAGGAGGATTGCTTGAGCCCAGGAGTTTGAAAGGCTGCAATGAGCTATGATCAGGCCACTGCACTCCAGCCTGGGTGACAGAGCAAGACCCCATCTCTAAAAAAAAAAAATAAGTTATACATGGATTTTCCACTGTAAGGGGGGTCAGCACCCCTAATCACTGTGTTATTCAAGGATCAACCGTATCTTGTTTGTCTACTTGTTTTGGTCTAGTGTAAGCTCCATGAAAGTATCCCATCTGTCTTGTTCACTGCTGTATCCTCAATGTCTAAAATAGTGTTTGCAGAACAGCAGGTGTTCGATAATTATGGGCCATGCTAAAGAATGTGGATTTAGTCAAATCAAGTCAACCAAGATTATGTCATGAAATTCTTGGATCCTCATGTGACCCCTAATGAATGGTAGTGTATAAGCAAATTCTCTCCATCTATGACAAAAATCAATCAAAGGACTCTTGGCTTGATACCCAGGGTGTCAATGTGCCTCACAGGTTTGGCCTTAAAACACTCTAGCTGAAGGTCTGAGAAAAGTGTCGATGCTGGGCCATCAACCCTCACTTAGGGCCAGGCTGAGATGCTTGTGTCCCACCAAGGATCTCACAGAGTCAGGACCAGGCCATTTCTTACATCCTGCAAACCACAGGGGCTCCAGGTAGCCCTGGCAGGGGCAACAGCCCATGGACAGACTAGGGTAAGAGGAGTGAGGCATGAATCTGGGGTGCAAAATTTAAAGGGGGGGTACCAAAAATCCCAATAATCAAAATAAATGATATTTTAATGAAATATTAAAAAATAAAAATTTATGCAAAATAAATCAGTGATCAAGGGAGCTCTTGTCTATTATTCCACTACTCAGCTCATTATGTAAGGGCTAGATGGGGTCCTGGGCTAACTCCCTCATGGGTTCTTCAAACACTTCCTGAGATCAGGGAAGAGGAAAGCCTAAACTAGGTCAACCCCAGGGAACTGGAAACTGTCAGTACCGGCCCTACTCTCCCTAGTTACTCTGGAACCCTACACAGAAGACGGGGGATCCTTCCTCAAAAAACTAAAAATAGAACTACCATATGATCCATCAATCCCACGCCTGGGTATATATCCGAAAAAAAGGAAATCAGTATATCAAAGAGATATTTGTACTCTCATGTTTATTGCAGTACTATTCATAATAGTCAAGATACGGAATCAACCTAAGTGTCCATCAGTGGATGAATGGATAAAGAAAATGTGGCATATATACACAATGGAACATTATTCCACCATAAAAAAAGACTGAAATTCTATCATTTGCGACAACATGGATAGAACTGGAGAACATCATGTTAAGTGAAATAAGCCAGACATAGACAAATTTTGCATGTTCTCACTTATGTTGGAGGTTAAAAAAATAAATAAATAAACTCATGGAGCTAGAGAGTAGAATGATGTTTACCAGAGGCTGAGAAGGGTAGTGGGGAGGGAGGAATAAAGAGAGGTTGATTAATGGGTACAAAAATACAGTCAGAAGGAATAAGATCTAGTGTTTGGTAGCATAATAGGGTAACTATAATTAACAATAACTTATTGCATATTTCAAAAAAACTAAAAGAGTAGAATTGGAATGTTCTCAACACAAAGAAATGATAAATGCTTGAGGTGATGGATACCCCAATTACCTTGATTTTTGCACACTGTATGCTTGTATCAAAATATCACATGTACTTCATAAATGTACAACTATTATTTATCCATAAAATTAAAAAAATAAAAAGACGGGATCCTAAGTTTGCTGCTTACTTCCAACCCGAAGCACCCCACATCTGAGGCTGCAACAGTATCAGTGTGAATCCTCACCCATAGCCTGAGCTACTGCCTCTTCCTGGAGGAAGTACTTTGGGAAGAAGGCATGAGATAAGCACCACTTCAGTGTTGGAGAGGATAACTGGCTTGAGGAATTGACTGTCTTACTTTCTGTGGTGCCAGCTGTTCTGTTCTTCATGGAAGAATGGACCATTCCTATCCTCCTCCACACTCCCCACCCCAAAAGAGAAACCAGGACTTTTTGTTTTGGACATCAGGCCTTCTTTCATCTCAGAAAAAGAAAAAAATAAATCAACAGGCTTTTGATTTTGAAATCAGCCCAGAGACTCAAAAGCAATAAAGCTGTTTTGTCTGAGAGAAAGAAGGGCTTTTAGGTTTAGAAGAGAGCAAAGGGGAGAGAATTTCCTGAGTCTGGCTTTGAGGGGATGGTGCTCGGGGGCACTTTGGCCTTTTTGTATAGCCAGGTCCTGCTCCAGATCTCCCATAGACCTCTACAACTGCAGGGCCTTGAATGGGGATGACTATGTTCTCAGGGAGGTGTGCAAAGGCACTGCTGTTCTGGAGCCTCAGCAGAGGTCTCCATGCCACAACAAGGCCTGGAGAAAGGGTCCTAGAATAGACCATTATCATGGGCAAAGAGCACCACGGGTAGCATGCACCTTTAAAAATTTTTATTTAGTTATTTTTTAGAGATCAGATCTCACTCTGTTACCCGGGCTAGAGTGCAGTGGCATGATCACAGATTATTGTAACCTGGAGGGCTCCTTCTACCTCAGACTCCCGAGCAGCTAGGACTATAGGCACACACTAGCATGCCTGGCTAATTTTTAAATTTTTAGTAGAGACAGGGTCTTGCTGTGTTGCTCAGGCTGGTCTTGACCCCCCGGCCTCAGGTAATCCTCCACCTTGGCCTCATCAAAGTGCTGGGATTACAGGCATGAGCCATCATGCCTGGCCTGACAGGCACCTTTGACTGAGAGACATCTTCCCCCAAATACCTGGAAGCTCCTGAAAAAGGACCAAGATTAGATTTTGGTCCATCCATCCCATTGATGGATGATAGCCATGTGTTTTTAATTTAGACAACTAATGAAATATGACATTTCCATCATCTGTATGTCATGGAACAAAGTAATACCTGTTAACAGTGTTTAACACCAGCTTTCGTACTTTCCTTTAAATTATTTAGGTTTCCTGGCTTAAAGAAGCCTCTAGCTTGATTTGTTTAACCCTGCCTCTCAGGAGTTGAAGGTTGGAAGTGTTCCAGGATATGTGCATATGGGTGTGCATGCTGCTCTGTGAGCCAGCCTTGCACTTGGACACCATTCTAGGCCCTCCCTTACCAATTCAGTGGGAGTCTGAGTCAAAGGTGGACTCAGACAAAGACATCCTGCAAAAAAGAGAGGAAAGAAAGCTGGACAGAAGTGGCACACGGAACTGGGAATGCTCAGGACTGGGGCTACCCAAGCCTTGCTGTGCAACCCATCCACAAATCTGCACTGCCCCCAGGTGGCCATACCAGAGCTCTGCTCTGCACTTGGGGAGAAGACTATATGAGATGTGTGGTCTCTTCAGCTGGAGCTCTTTGGAGACAGAGTAGTGGGGAGACAAAAGGAGAAGCCAAGACCTACAATCACCAATTTGGGCACTGGAATGCTTAAGGAATATCTTTTTGCAATGTCACCATGTAATTGTTGGCATAAACTTAAAATAGATTCAGTTCACTAACTGAAATGTTTAGGGAATTAGAGCAAGAGAATGTTAGGTTACTGAGGTTTAACTAAAATAATTTTTCAGTTTTTACCATTGAAGACATTTTTTAAAAGGTAAGACTACTTTTCTGACATTCATTCATTCAAACAATTATTAGGGGCTTAGTTTATGTCATACATTATGCTAGAAAAGATATAAAGATATTGTTTCTGCCTGCAAAGAACTGCCAGTCCAGAAGACACATAAATACAATGTAATTATAAGAAATAATAAATAACAATAATAATGAGGTCTGATCATTGATGAAGGTACACATAAAATATGCAAGCACCTAATGGGCCAGGAGATGGGACTAGTCAGGGAAGGCTTCTTGGCAGAAGTGATATCTGAGCTGAATCTTAAATGAGGAATAGGATTTAGCTATTGTGGGCAGGGAGTTAATGACAGGACACCACATATCAGACAGAATGATCAGGCTAGCAAAGGTATGGAGGAAAACAAGAGTGAGGGCAGGAAGGCCCTTAAGAATCACAAGAATCAGACAGGGAAGGCCTTACACATACCAAGTTAAGGAGACTGGATTATATCCTGTGGTATTGCTGAAAGGTTTTAAGCAGGGGAGACACAAGGGCAGTTTTAATTTTATAAATATGCTAGCAGAGGTGGGGAGGATACATTGATGTGACACATCTGGAGACAGAGACTACTAAAAACAATCTAAGTGAAAGCAGAATAATATAGGAGAAAGACAAATGAGCACCTGGACTAGTGAGTGTGGAGAAGAGGCAACAGATATAAGGGATTTGGATGCAAGGGGATGAGGGCCAAGGAAGCATCAAGGAAGGTGCCTAGCTCAGGTGATTGTGTGGTTGATGGTAACCCCAATGAGATCCAGAATTCCAAAGGAAGACCAAGGCTTAGTGAGAAAGGGGGTGAGTTCTGTTTACTATGAGGTATCTATGGGATACGCCAAAATATAGATATCAAGGACTCTGTCATAATAAAAAAGTTGTGGGGAGAGATCTAAACTAGCTATGCAGATTTAAGTGTTATTAGCATATAGATAGTAATTGATATAGACAGTAATTAAAACCTGGGGACCAGATGAAATCCCAGGAAGAATGGGAATAGAGACAAGGACAGAGTGCCATAGTCTTAAATTCTGGAATGTGCTAGGAAAGCTCGTAAGTAATATAATCTTGTACATTTTTCTGGGGTTTTGGAGTTTATCAACTGCTTTCATATCCATTATCTTAATTCTCATTTAAGGGATTCTGTAAACTAACTGATAAAACTAGGTGTGGCTGGGATGATGCCAAGACTGCAAGAGATCCGATCCATCAGACAGGCAGGATGTAGGGCCCATATACAGTGTTGCAGAGGATATTTATTCCCAATTGTCGGCTTGAAGCCCCAGGTTAGCATGATACAGTATGATTCCTAAGAGAACCTGAAACTCTTGTCTGGACCTCTGGTTAAGAGCATAACTTGCCAGTGGCCCTGGGTTGGAAAGGCTGTTTGGAGATAGTCACAGAGCTGACAGGAGCTCTGCAAGGGACTCATCTCCAGAAGTAGATGCAGCAGGCCAGCCTCTGCACGTCCTAAAGACAGCAATCCACTAGCTCCAGCTGAGGAAGGGCTGCAGGCTGGGAAGAAAGTCATCCTTTCCACAGATAGAAATAAGGAAGCAAGGGCATGTGCTCCTTCCTGAGTGCCTGAGGTTAGTGGGAGGCATCAAGGCTGACCTGGCCCTAGACGGAGGTCTGTGGGACGGTGTGGCAGAAGGCAGAGCAGAGAAATGAATGCAATGAGGTGACTCCCTACTCCTCTGGCAGAGTCCTCACTTCCTCCAAGCAGTCTTACCCACTCTGAACATACTTCCATAGCATTTCAGAGTTTCACTGTGTTACATGTATCATTATTCAATTATTCATGAACTCCCTTGAGTTCCTCAGACTTTTCATCCATGTGGCTTCTCTAGGGCTTGACTTATGCTTAGGGGGAACAGTTAGCTACCCATGTGGCCAGAGGTTCCAGGCTCCAGAGACAAGGGGTGTCATAGAAAACCTTGACTCTGTTCCTCATAGCTTAAGTGACCAAGAACAGGTTTTGTTTAACCTCCCTGAGCCTCATGTGGTTGTTGTGAGGATTAGGGAATACTCAAAAAGCCCAAATTAATGACAGTGCTCAATGGTATCATTATCATGACAGTTTAATCTACTACAAAGATCTTACCTTACTTATCTGTTTAAAAATTTCCACCTTTTTTTTTTTTTTTTTTTTTTTTTGAGACAGAGTCTCACTCTGTTGCCCGGGCTAGAGTGCCATGGCGTCAGCCTAGCTCACAGCAACCTCAGACTTCTGGGCTCAAGCAATCCTACTGCCTCAGCCTCCCGAGTAGCTGGGACTACAGGCATGTGCCACCATGCCTGGCTAATTTTTATATATATATTTTTTTAGTTGTTTAGCTAATTTCTTTTGATTATTTTAGTAGAGACGGGGTTTCACTCTTGCTCAGGGTGGTCTCAAACTCCTGAGCTCAAACGATTCACCCAACTCAGCCTTCCAGAGTGCTAGGATTACAGGCATGAGCCACTGTGCCTGGCCAAAAATTTCCACCATTAAAATGATCTCTTTAGGTTCAAAATCTAGGCCGGGCGCGGTGGCTCACGCCTGTAATCCTAGCACTCTGGGAGGCCGAGGTGGGCGGATCGTTTGAGCTCAGGAGTTCGAGACCAGCCTGAGCAAGAGCGAGACCCCACCTCTACTAAAAATAGAAAGAAATTATATGGACAGCTAAAATATATATATAGAAAAAGTTAGCCGGGCATGGTGGCGCATGCCTGTAGTCCCAGCTACTCGGGAGGCTGAGACAGGAGGATCGCTTGAGCTCAGGAGTTTGAGGTTGCTGTGAGCTAGGCTGATGCCACGGCACTCACTCTAGCCTGGGCAACAGAGTGAGACTCTGTCTCAAAAAAAAAAAAAAAAAAAAAAAAAAATCTAAGAGCCCTGTTATAATGTTTATAGGGAGAAGTATGATCCATCATTATATTTATCAGTCATTATCATGATCCTCAATTGGTTTAGGTCAAGCAGAGGGAAGGAATGGGTCACAAATGGTAACTTTGCTTGGGCTAGGGAAGGGGAGAAAAATGTTTCCCAAACTTCAGTCATTTGGTTAGCAACGTCAGGATTTCAACCCCAAACCATCTATATTATTACTTACTTAATATTTTTCTTTAAATCAACTAACTTTTCCAAAATGTAAATGCATTCATGTGAAAAGAGAACTTTATATCATATCAGTATCATTTGTCTTAAACAGTATATAATCCTGGAAAAATTAATAAAATGGTCTCAGTAGATTCTAAATAACTACTGTTCCCCGAAGAAAACTCTAGGCCTGTAGTCTGTTTTCTTGGTTAAAAAAGGAGATAATAGCCAAGCACAGTGACTCACACCTGTAATCCTAGCACTCTGGGAGGCCAAGGTGGGAGGATCACTTGAGGCCAGGAGTTCGAGACCAGCCTGAGCACCAGTGAGACCCGTGTCTCTACAAAAAATAGAAAAATAAGCTGGGCATGGTGGGCATGGTGGTGCACTCCTGTAGTCCCAGCTACTTTGGAGGCTGAGGCAGAAGGATCGCTTGCTTGAGCCCAGGAGTTTGAGGTTGCAGTGAGCTATGATGATGCCTCTGCAGTCTAGCCCAAGCAACAGAGTGAGATCTGTCTCCAAAAAAAATAAAAAGAGAGAGAGAGATAACAAGTTTTAGAATATGTTAATGACATATTAATACCACATATTCTTCTAGATGAATCCAGGCTTGAAAGTAAACTAAAAAGGGAATTACTTTCTCGTGATGTGATTCTTTAATTTATGCTTGTCCATCTACCACCTAAAATCATCTTCTGTATAACTTAAAGTCATCTCATGTACTACCAGTGGTACGTGTCCTAAACTTATGTAGACAAAAGTTCTGGCACATTAGGAAAAATCAGGCCTGGGGCACAAGGGCTGAAACTGGGGATGAATACCAGAAGTAAACAGATGAAACTACACTGGAGGACCATCAAAGGCCAACTTCACCTCCTTTACAAGTTTGTGGAAGTGCGTTAGCAATCCTGTGTAAGATTTCTCTTTTGTATGCCCTTTGGCAACTAGGATAGAGTGGCACACGTAATAGGTGCTCAATAAATACTTGGAGGCTGGCTGACTGAATAAAATGGTATAGGACCCTGAGAGGCCAAGAGGAAGACAGGTTTTCTGAAACATACTCCCTCATCTCCTACCTCCAACAATAACAGGCTCAGCCTGAAGTCTAAGCATGATGTGGAAATGCCATATAGCAGCAAAGAAAAATTGGTTCTAAGGGCTGAAATATACAAATAATAGTTCTTTCTCTTTTTTTGGACTTGGAGATTTGGTTTTTGATAAGTAACTATATTTACTTTTGTAATAGTATTGACCTATTCTCAAGTGATAGAACAACTCCAAAGTATCTCCCCCTCTTAAAGGTCATTTACTGTAAGTGGTGTGATCCAGGTGTGTCTTGCACTGAACTGAAAACAAACCATCAAGGAACACTCCTTGCCTGTCATATCTAAGAGACTGATACTCTAGGTTTGTATCCATTACAGTATATTTTCTTGATTTTGTACAGATGACATTAGTGATGATACATAAAGCCTGTAACTACTATTTATAAAATAAAATATCTAAGTCTCTCAAAGGCAGTTTAGGAAATTCAGGGCCCTCCTAGAAGAAAGATTAAAACACCTTCAGTAGATACTCAGCCCTCGGAAAGGCCATCTTAAAAGTGACCAGGCCTATGGGCAGAGATAAAACTGACAAACATTTACATACTTGGCTTTAGTCTGGAGGAGGGGATTGACTTTTTCTCTGAGAAGAACTTTGGAGGCCAAAGGAAAAGACAGGTTGAAAGAAACTCCTCTATGAAAGGGTATACAGCCAAGGAAAAGATTTCAGAAATCTTCTGGCCAATGAATCTTTCTCCCCAGCCTAGTTGGTGGTTGTGACCAAATACCAAAAAGAACCAGCTTAGAACTAACCCTAGAATTATTTAATATTTTTGACTCACCTCCTCCTTTCTGGATCATTGATGGCAGTTTTTAAATGAACACTTGGTTCTTTGTGCCTCGTCAATTAATCAGTGAATTCCCAAAGACTACTATTTCATTTTCAACCCAAGTTAAACATAATTATAAACATAAAGTTAAATCCTACTGCTGTCAGTGCTACTTTAAATTCCAAAATCAAATATAAATGATTCAGGAATTATCTATTGTCTTACACAATTCCTGCCAAGCTCCCTCCAGAGAAGTGAGGATTGACCTCATTATTAAATCATGTCATGATCAGCGGCCCATTTTCTTCCCAGCTTTGGTGATGGCATCCTTATATCAGCAGAGCAGAGTTAAACTGTCAGATTCCTGAAGCAATTCCTCTTTGGACTTACCTGTGGAAATCGCTGAGTAGGAAGGATCAGTGAACTCAGGGTCCAGGCGTTAGTTCAGTGACTTTGGCAGCCTGACCAAAGCTATCCCCTGCCTTCTCACTGCTTTTTATGCAACCCTGGGCTGCTAATGACCTCCAGCTGTGGAGCCATCCCTCTGACTACTCTGTCTGGCCTCCCAGATCTTCAGTGCTTTCAGGGCTAAGGGACCTCTGTATTTTACTGCTTCATGGTCTCTTCTGCCTCAAAGATTCCTACCTCCCAGGATACTGCCAACTTGGCAGTAGTTTCCATGGTGTGAGTTCTTTTGCTCATGGCAACTGAGCTATCACATTTCTAATGTGGAAGCAGCCTGAAATTAAAGTGCAAAAACTAAATTGTGGAGACCAAAAATATTTGGTGCAATTGAATTTCAGGAGGTATATGGGTCTCCCTGAAGCACCAGCTTACAGTGTGGGGGCGTAAGTGACAATTTGAAATGTCACTTAACCGTGAAAGAGTCCTGGTAGAGCCAGGATCCAACAGACATTTGAACTAGAACTCCCTTGGCTGCCATTCTCCAAATCTGAACCATGTCTTTCCCAATTACTAGCTATGTGACCTCACATAAGTTATTTAACCTCTCTGGACCTCATTTTCCTCAGATGTAAAATGGGGGAAGTAATACTTACTCTACAGTGCTAATGTGAGTTTTAAATAAGATATGATACATATGGTACATAGTAGATGCTCAATGAATTTCAGTTCCCTTTACCTTACCCACTGTATCTTAGAGGGAATCTATTCACCTGTTTTACCTCTTGCTTAGTAGGCAGGATGAGGCTTGGGTTGGAGAATATATTACTCAGGGGCAAGTCTAGAAAGGATGTGGGATGGATAGCCCAGGTGGTCACAGGGATTGGTGTCTCTCTTCTCAGATCCTAGGTTACAATGGTAAGACTAAGAAGTCCTCTGTCTCAGTTCATCTGCACTTCAAGAATGCTTACAATGTTCATTTCTCGGACAAGCCTCTCAGAAGGCATGACAAGGACTCCACATTAATGTAGCCCAGCCCAGAACCTTGGAGATGGCAAGGATTTTAATCTTATAGTATGGGGTGAAATGCTCTAAGCCATATATATGGCTTTTATTAATAAATATGGTTCTTAAGAGCATAAGTACTTAACACAATAACATGACTTTTCCAGGTGCACATTATGGATAATAATTTAAATGGCTCTCAATTTTTGAAGCAGGGATCCTCTCTTATTCAGGTTTATTCTATTAAGTACCTACCATACTGCTCTGTACATTGAAGTTTCTGATTAAATCAAATTGAATTGATTCAGTATTGCAGAACATGAAACTAAAGAAAAATCTCGAACTTAAAATTGTTGGTGAGCAAGATCCAGATGACCAAAAGAACCAAGAAACCAAAGTTGGCTGGTATCCTTTCTATGTACCAGACTTTACTCATATAACTTTTATCTGTGGACTTTCATTATCTGTTAGAAAGTTATCATTGTTGAAAAATGCTCAACATCACTAATCATCAGAGAAATGAAACATAAAACCACAATGAGATACCACCTTACCTCTGTCAGAATGTCCATTATTAAAATGTCATAAAACAATAGATGTTGGCATGCATGCAGTGAAAATGGAATGCTTATACACTGTTGGTGTGAGTGTAAATTAGTACAACCTCTATGGAAAACAGTACAGAGATTCCCCAAAGAACTAAAAGTAGACCTACCATTCAATCCAGAAATCTCACTACTGGGTATTTACCCAAAGGAAAAGAAGTCATTATAGCAAAAAGACACAAGCACAATTTACAATGGCAAAGATATGGAATCAACCTAAGTGCCCATCAACCAATGAATAGATAAAGAAAATACACACACACACACACACACATACACACACTCCACAAACCACGGAGTACTACTCAGTCATAAAAAAGAACAAAATAATGTCTTGTGCAGCAACCTGGATGGAACTGGAAGCCATTATCCTAAGTATCTCAGAAATGGAAAAACAAATACTACGTGTACTCACTTATAAATGGGAGCTAAGTGATGGGTATACATGGTCATGCAGAGTGGTATAATAGACTTTGGAGACTCAAAAAGGGGGAGGGGGAGTCAGGGATCAAAAGAATTTAAGTTTCCAGTCAGTTGTTACCCCCACTGTGTTTTGTCCTCGGTGCTTATGGAGTATTTGCTGCTATAGTTCATTAGATAAAATTCTCCTTTCCTTTAAG
This sequence comes from Eulemur rufifrons, assembly GCF_041146395.1. Taxonomy (NCBI): domain Eukaryota; kingdom Metazoa; phylum Chordata; class Mammalia; order Primates; family Lemuridae; genus Eulemur; species Eulemur rufifrons. The sequence goes on from NC_091002.1 coordinate 23,785,086, forward strand.
GCTTGGTTTTGCTACTTTCAGGCTTATTGATATGAGATATGATTTTTTTCCCTCTGAGAGCTGAAATAGAAGTGTTCCAAACTGGCGGAGAGAGAAGTAGAGAAAGTGATTTAATCTTAGAATGGATTGGGGTGTTTATAAACTACTGATGGGGTTGTTTCCTCCAACATATTTTAACTCCTAAGTGCAAGAGTTGTGTCTTATTCATCTGTGTATCCCTTCTGCCTAGGGGTTCCATGATGGCTGTTTAATAAATGCTTACTGATTAATAAATAAGCCAAATATAACCAACATTGCAAAGAGAGAGGTAAAATTGGTGGTATAGGTAATAAACACTAGAGAAGCTCAGAAGAAAGAGAAATCATGTGGGCCAAGACGGTCAGGGAAGGTTTATGGAACGGATGCAACATGGAAGAGTTTGACTCTCCGGATAGAGATGGGATGGAATATGGAAAGAGCAGGGGCTTCCAAATCACTTAAGTTCTGTGAGCCTCAATTTCTCATAGATGAAAACATTTTTTAAAAAATGGGGACGGTAAACCTACATCATAGGTAAAGAGTAAATGAGATAGCTATATAAGGTAATTAGCACAGAATGTGACACACACAAAAGAATTTTCTGTACTCTGCAATTTATCTTTCTTTTACTGACCTGTATAGTGATCCCATTGGATTTGAAAGCTTTCCTCACAGTATTCTGGAGTTCATGGTATCATTTCCTTCATCAACCAAGGAGCTTTCCAGACATGAGAGGAGATATTCCTGAAGTCAGAGAGGCTTTGTTCCCTCTCTAAGGATAAATGAGATAAATAAACATGGTAAATACTTTTTATTTTCTATCCTTGAACACATATGACCAGGTAGGACATGGGAGACCTTTGCTAGGCAAAACACCTCCAATTTTACTTACATTTCCAACTTACAGAACTTTGTTATTGGAAGAGTTCTTGGAGCTAATTTAGTATATATTTTTCTTTTCTTTTTTTTTTTTTTGAGACAGAGTCTCGCTCTGTTGCCTGAGCTATGAGCTAGAGTGCCGTGGCGTCAGCCTAGCTCACAGCAACCTCAAACTCCTGGGCTCAAGCGATCCTCCTGCCTCAGCCTCCTGAGTAGCTGGGACTACAGGCATGCACCACCATGCCTGGCTAATTTTTTTCTCTATATATATTTTTTAGCTGTCCAAATCATTTCTTTCTATTTTTAGTAGAGACGGGGTCTCGCTCTTGCTCAGGCTGGTCTCGAACTCCTGACCTCAAGCGATCCTCCTGCCTCTGTCTCCCAGAGTGCTAGGATTACAGGTGTGAGCCACCATGCCCAGCCTAGAGCTAATTTAGTATATATTTTTCATTTTACATATTATACAAAACAACAGGTCTAGCCTAGATCAATTAAGTGATTTAATTGGATAGTTAGTGGCAGGACTGTGAATTATACTTGATGTTTTACCCAGTGTTCTTTCCAATATATCAGGATTATACACTTATATGTTGGAAAGTCCCATTCAGTTTCCACATTTCCATCAACATTGGCAGCCCAGTATTTTAGTGGGATTGAGAGGCATGTCCACAGGCACTCACTTATAAGTGGGGGCTATCCTTGTCCATTTATATTTTATATAATTATTGATATGGTTAGATTTAAGTATATCATCTTGCTATTTGCTTTTTAAAACATTTTTATTGAGATATAATTCCTATCACACAAAATTCACTGTTTTAAAGTGTACATTTCAGTGGTTTTTAGTATATTCACTGTGTTCTACAACTGTCACCACTATCTTATTTCAGGACATTTCCATTGCCCCCAAAAGAAGTCCCCTACCTATTAGCAGTTTGTCCCCATTCCTCCCTTATCCCGTCCATGGCAACCACCAATGTACTTTCTATCTCTATGGCATCACCTATTCTGGAAATTTTATATAATACATGGCCTTTTGTGTCTAGATTCTTTCACTTAGCATAATGTTTTCCAGGTTCATCCATGTTGTAGCATGTTATAGTACTTCATTCCTTTTAATGACTAAATAATATTCCATTTTATGAATATACCACATTTTGTTTATCCATTCATCATTAATGGACATTTAGGTTGTTTACATTTTTTAGTTATCATGAATAATGCTGCTATGAACATATACAAGTTTTTGTGTGGACATACATTTTCAATGCTCTTGGTTATATACCTAGGAGTGGAATTGCTGAGTCATATGGTAATTCTATGTTTAAGTTTTTAAGGAATTGCCAAGATATTTTCCCACAGTAGCTGCACAGTTTTATTGTCCAACCAGCAATATATGAAGATTTCAATTTCTCTACATCCTTGCCAATACTTGTTACTGTCCTTTATTATTATTGCCATCCTAGTGGGTATAAAGTTGTATCTGATTGTGGTTTCAATTTTCACTTCCCTAATGCCCAATGACATTGAGCATCTTTTCATGTGCTTATTGCCCATTTGTATACCTTCTATTTGAATCCTTCACCCATTTTAAAAATTGAAATATTTGCCTTTTTTGTTGAATTGTAAGAGTTCTTTAGATATCCTGGGTATTAAACCTTTATCAGACATATGATTTATAAATATTTTAACTTTCTTTATGGTGTCCTTTGAAGCACAAAAGGTTTTTAATTTTGATGAAGTCCAATTGATCTATTTTTCCATTGATTGCTTGTACTTTTGGTGTTGTATCTAAGAAACCATTGGCATTAACACAGCTCACCACAACCCCAAACTCATGGGCTCAGGCAATCCTCCTACCTTAGCCTCCTGAGTAGCTGGGACTAAAGGTGTGTGCTGCGACACCTGGCTAATTTTTCTATTTTTAGTAGAGATGGGGTCCTGCTCTTGCTCAGGCTAGTTTCAAACTCCTGAGCTCAAGCAATCCTCCCACCTCTGCCTCCCAGAGTGCTAGGATTATAGATGCTACCATGCCCGGCCCTTTGATCCACTCTGAGTTAAATTTTTGTATATGGTATGAGGAAGGGGTCTAATGTCATTCTTTTGCATGTGGATGGATATCCAGTTGCCCCAGTATCATTTGTTTAAGAGATTATTCTTTCCTCATTCAATGATCCTAACACCCTTGTTAAAAATCAATTGGCCATGGATGTGTGGGTTTATTTCTGGACTTTCAATTCTTTTAATTTTTTTGTTTACCATTTTATTTATAATTTAAGAACCTTATAACAGAATACTTCCATTTCCTTCCTTCCTGACTTTTTATATTTTTGTCACATCTTTTACTTTATATAAGTTACAAATCTCACAGTACATTTCTGTTATTTTTCCTTTAGTCAATTATTTTTAAAGAAATTAGGCCAGGCAGGGTGGCTCACACCTATAATCCCAGCACTTTGGGAAGCAGAAGTGAGAGGATTGCTTGAGCCCAGGAGTTCAAGGTCAGACTGGACAACATAGTGAGACCGTGTTTCTATAAAATAATAATAAAGAAATTAAGCTATGAGGGAAATGTTTACATTTATCCCACACATTTACCATTTTTGATGCTTTTAGTTATTAATATGTTATAGATCTAAGTTCTCATCTAGTGTCATCTGGTATCATTTTCATTCTGCTTGAAGAACTTCCTTTAATATTTCTTATACTGTAAGCATATTAGCAACAAACTCTCTCAGCTTTTGTCTGGTAATTTCTTTATTTCACTTTAATTTTGAAGAGTATTTTCACTGGATATAGAATTCTGGGTTTACTTTTTTCTTTCTGCATTTTAAAAATGTCATTCAGTTGTTTTGTGGCTTGTATTGTTTATGATGAGAAATTGGTGGGGACTCTTATCATTGTTTCCCTGTATATAATGTGTCTCTTGTTATTTTTAGTTTTTAGAAATTTGATTATCACAGTATTGATTACTTTAGCTAGATAATAAGTCTAGAAATTGAGCAGACTGAGTCCTCTCACTTTATTCTTTCTTTCAATCACTTAAATTGCTTTAGCTATTCTACTTCCTTTGCCTTTCTATATAAATTTTAGAATAATCGTGGCAATATCTACCAAAAAATCTTGTGATGCTTTGATAGGAATTGAATTAAACTGCATATTAGGTTGTTTTTTAACAGTCCAGAAGTCTTTTATTTTTTACACCTACTATGCCATGAATTCATAGGGAATAGGTTCCAGCAGCTCGGGCTCCTTTCCATTGGTTCTCACAAAGTGTGCTTCTCAGGGTAGAGCAGGCTGGTGCTTCAGTTGAACCCAGGTATCTTTCTCTTTGGCTTCCTTCTTTTTCTGATCATTTTATTTCACATGTTTCAAGAAGCTATCTTAGCTCTTAGAGTGCTTAATCTGTTAAATATCCACATTAATTCTCTTAGTAAAAATACTGCCCTTAACTTGTTTGTTTACAACAATGCCAATAGCATGCTGGGTTACATTGTACAGTCTTGCAGTTTTGCTAGGGTAACATTTCTGGGGCATTCCTTTTTGAGCAGTACCCATTCCCTTGATGTCTACAATATCACCTGTCTTGTAGATTCAGATGTATGTAGCCAAAGGAACAACTCCATGTTTTTTATAAGGCCCATAGAACATATATTGGGTGCCTCTTCTCTTTTCCTTTGTGTTTATCATTTTGGAGAATTACTGGAAGATGGCAGTTCTGGCCAAAAGGAAGGCTACATATTAATTTTGAGGAGAATTGATCTCTTTACTATGCTGAGTCTTCTAATCCATGAATACAGTATGTATGTCTCTCCATTGATTTAGATCTTTGATTTCTTTCATCAGTGTTTGTAGTTTTCAGCATACAAGTCCTGTATGTGGTTTATTGATTTATATCTAAGTAGTTCCTTTTTTTGGTTTTGAGCATTTATAAATGGCATTATAATGCTATTTTTAATTTTGGTGTACATGTGTTCAATGCCTGTACTTAGAAATACAATTGATTTTTGTATGTCTTGTACCCTATAGCCTTGTTGAACTCACTTAATAGTTCTATGAATTTTGTTGTGGATTCCCTGGGGTTTTATGTGTAGACAATCATGGTATCTGCAAAAAGAGATAGTTTTATTTCTTCCTTTCCAATCTATATGCCTTTTATTTTCTCTTCTTGCCTTATTGTACTGGCTATAACTTCTAGCACTGTGTTGAATAAGAATAGTAAGAGAGGACATCCTTGCCTTGTTCCTTATCTTGGAGGAAAGCTTTTAATGGTCACTCCAGGTATTTTATTATGCATACATAACTTATCACAGCCTACTGATGTCATCATTCAGCAAGGTATCTTTATTCTGGTTTGTGGAACTTAAACATCTTCCTGCCCAGTGTGAGCCCCGGTAGTTGTTTTTTCCTTAGTAGTTCTTTGCTCTGCCTCATAGAATCTCTCCAATGCATGTGTAGCTTAGTAGTTGTCCAAAGACTCACAAGGGGATTCCTATGTGGATTTCTGGTGCTCCTTCTCTAAACAGATCCCATTTCTATGGTATCCTACCCCACAAACCCCAGCTATCTCATCACTTTGAGTTTCAATCTTTTTTTTTTTTTTTTTTTTTGAGACAGAATCTCACTCTGTCATCCTGGCTAGAGTGCAGTGGCATCATCAAAGCTCACTGAAACCTCAAACTCCTGGGCTCAGGCAATCCTACTGCTTCAGCCTCCTGAGTAGCTGGGACTACAGACACATGCCACCATGCTCAGCTAATTTTTCTATTTTCAGTAGAGATGGAGTCTCACTCCTGCTCAGGCTGGTTTGGAACTCCTGAGCTCAAGTGATCCTCCTGCCTCAGCTTCCCAGAGTGCTAGGATTACAGGCTTGAGCCACTGCACCTGGCCTCAACGTATTTTCTTAGCTTGGTAAGATCACCAAATTCTGTTTGGTCCTTTTCCTTGTTCTGTAGCTGGAAATTACTTCCAGGCAGAAGGAAAGAGCAACCATGATGTTCACCTTATTTGTTTCCTTCTCTCAGGGATCACAGTCCTACATTATCTATGTCCAACATTAGAAGACATTTATTTCATATGTTTTGTCTAGTTTTAGAATACTTTTATTATACAAGTACTCATCAAATACTAGTTACTCCATTATGGTCATAGTGGAAATCCTGTTTTGTGATTTGAAAAGACAACTTTGGCAATGGAGAATGGATTGAAGAGGGGGCAAGAATAGAAGCAGGAAGAACTGTTAGGAGTCTATTTCAGTAGTCCAAGAACGAGATAATGGTGGCTTCTGGATTACTTTGGAAATGGAGAGAGATGGATGAGTGAGCTAATGTTTATTAGTTAGTAGAATCTTATATGTTTTAAACACGTTTTAAATAATTTATATGAAATAAAAATAATCTATTTTGCCTTCTCCTTTCCCAAGTTCTCTCTCTCTCTCTCTTTCTTTCTTTCTTTCTTTCTTTTTTTTTTTGTTTGCCCTTATATGTTCCCATTGTGGAAGACAGATAATTATTGTCATTTTTCAGATGAATAAACTAACATCTGAATGGTGGAATCACTTGCCCAATTTTTCCAAAGAATAAATACTGAATCCCAGGTTCCCAGACTGTGGAGAGTTCCATTAAGTGCTGCTTTCAAATTGGCTGAAACTGGGCCGGGCGCGGTGGCTCACGCCTGTAATCCTAGCACTCTGGGAGGCCGAGGCGGGTGGATCGCTCAAGGTCAGGAGTTCGAGACCAGCCTGAGCAATGAGCGAGACCTCGTCTCTACTAAAAATAGAAAGAAATTATCTGGCCAACTAAAATATATATAGAAAAAAAAAAATTAGCCGGGCATGGTGGCGCATGCCTGTAGTCCCAGCTACTCGGGAGGCTGAGGCAGTAGGATTGCTTAAGCCCAGGCGTTTGAGGTTGCTGTGAGCTAGGCTGACGCCACGGCACTCACTCTAGCCTGGGCAACAAAGCGACACTCTGTCTCAAAAAAAAAAAAAAAAAAAAAAAAAAAAAAAACAAATTGGCTGAAACTATCATGCCAGATGACATGGAATCCTTAAGGTCTTTGAAAGCTTCTACTTTTGGAGAAGATAAACTATTCCCTCAGGATGTCTCTGTGTTGGAATTAAGGGCTCCCTTTATATCTAAGATAATTTGGCTCATTATTATCCATTAGGGAATCAAACTTATTTTATTTTGATGAGACCTTTCTTTAAATGACTTATGGTAGGTTCTGGCATAATGAATCCTGCCCCCCAAAGCATGACGTTTCAGGTGTACAATACCCACGGCTCCATAGACTAGAGTTTATTTTAATCATTAAAATGATTTAAAAGTCCATTATAATGACTTTACAATCATAAAACCTAACTTTTCCTTCCTATTTGTCACTGTCCTCGTATAACACAATGAATAACATTCTTATGATTATTTTTTTTTCTTAATTCCTCCAAGTAATTAAGAGCCAAGACATGCTGTAGGCAAAATTATGGGGCTGATGGATTTTGTTCTCTTCATTTTCTTGACCCCTCTCCATCCTTTGCTCAAGTTGGACTCAAACTCCTGGGCTCAAGTGATCCTCCTGCCTCCGCCTCCTGAGTAGCTGGGACTATAGGTGCGTGCCACCATGCCGGGCTTGAAGCTGTTTTTCTTCCATTTATGGAGAATCAAAATATTATGTGATAAAAAAGACTGCAGCATGGCACAGTCATCAGACCTGGGCTTCAAATCTGCCCAGGTCTGGACAGGTCTTGGGACTTTGAGTAAGGTTCTTAGGGAGCTATAATAATGGTACTTATCTCAAAACTGTTATGAGAATTAGAAGAGGTAACATATATAGTGTTTCGCACATTGCCTTGCTCACCCATTTCTTCTTTAATTCTATGAGAATTGTTCTCAGCAATGTTAGTGGGGTGGATGGGCAGTGGAGAAATATGGCACATAACTCTTTTGGGGACTCTTTTCGTCACATTAAGCTCTGGGTTAAATTATGCTCCTTGCTTCCCTCTCCTACAACTGAAAGGACATAGCTGCTTGGCACAAACTATTTGATTTTAATTGCATGGAAGATAATTGGCCCAATTGGTTTGTAAAAGATTTGGAAACAAAAGTACACCAGGGAAAAATACATAATGACCAAGAACTGCTAAAGCAAGACAATGAGATTCATTTCAACCTAAATTATTCCTTAAGGCACAGTCTCTGTTAACTAGGAAAATATTTCAATTAAAGTTTTCTAACCTGCCTTGGAGCTTTATTTAAGAAGCTATGAGTATACTGAATTTTAAAAAATGGCCTCCCATAAAACTTTAATTCTCTTCTCTATTAAAGGATTTTATATTTCTCTGTCCTTTGACCTAAGAGTCTCATAATTTAGGCTGTGAAAGCCTCTAAAAAGTTAAGTCTTGGATCAGTCTTAGTTTACAGTCTTAGATTAAGCTGATAGTCTTTCTACAAAATCCCACTTTCATCAAGTCTTTACTCTCTATCTCCGGGATCAGCAAACTTTCTGAAAAGGCTTTGCAGGCAATAAGGCCTCTGTGGCAACAATTCAACTCTGCTTGCTGGAAAGATATATAAACTACCAGGCATTGCTGTGCTCTGGTAATACTTCATTTACAAAAACAGGAGGTGGGCCAGATTTGCCTGCTTGCTAATGTAGTTTGCCATGCCTGGTCTATCTGATCAAACCTAAATGCCTCACTCTGGCACCTCAGAAGGACATTTCATCATTTGTCTCTGCCTAATCTTCTACTGTTCCCCAACATTAAGTCTAGTTCCAGTCCAAGTGTCCTCCCATTTCCCAAATGGTCTGCTTATTCCTGCTTTTAGGACTTTGCGTATGTGGATCTCTTACCAGAAATAGCCTCTTCCCTTCATTATGCCTTTCCAAGTCCTCCATTCTTTAGGGTAGGACTTTCTTTATGAAACCTTTATGGATAACTCCAACAAACGTTCCTTTTTCACTTTTCTCAACCCTTCAAGACTATCCATAGCCCCTAGTGGAGCAAAATAGTTCGAATTTATTTCAAACCATTTAGTCAATTACAAAAGACAATACATTAGCTTATCTAGGTCTCTAATTGTCTTTTTCAGGTAAATCTTGCCTGGAGGGCAGGAGCCTACTCAGAGTTAGATTTACTGTAAACCTAATTAAACTTTAGTTTTAGGGACCTTCACTTGCTTAGGTCTCTATACTTAATTTTGTCTTTATAATTCTATATTTTCTTACTTAAAGAGGGCTTCCGAATTTGTGTAAGCTTCAAGATCTGCAAAACCTGGATCTGCTCCTTGGCTTACCACAAGGCCTGGCACAAAGCTGGTATAGCAGAAATTGCTAATAGTCCCCCAATATCCATTTTTCTTGCTGGAATGCCTCCCAGGCTGTTTCATGAGGAAGGAATCCACATCTGTTTTGTTTAAGTCACAATCTCTACATAGCAGCTTAGACCTTGCATTATAAGCTGGTCACAGTAAGTGCCCCAAAATATTTATTGAACTAAATGTGGCCATTAACTAAGAAACAGATTGATGCAGATCTGCTATTCAGAATCATTCAGATCCTTATCTGCCCAAAGAATTTTTGCTACATTTGTATTTTATAGAATATCAAAACAGTGATAGGATATATTTGCATAATAAAAGAATGTTTGGTTATAACTACAATTTCTGTTTTAGAGAAGGCAATTTACTTTTGGAGAACCTATATAAAGCAAATTTGAGTAGCAGACTGCATAGGTGACCTCATTAAAATGGACCACTTCTTCACTTGGGCACACTCATCAGTACTTTGCTTACCAACTTCCACCTAACTCTTGGCCCCCAGTTGTGTGATGGGTCTAATGGGATTCATTTTACTATTCTACTTTTGTATAGGATTAAAATTCTCCATAATAAAGAGGTTTTTTTCCCCCCAACCCTCACATGGAACCAGAGCCATAATAAAAAGTTTTTAAAAACACCTGGAACATGTATAAAATATTTAGATTTTTAATCTTCTTTATTCTCACCCACCCCCAACCCTAACCCTCACCCCATGATGTTCTTCAGACCACTCTCTGAGAAATACTCAGAATGTCTATTTCATCTCAAGTGACATTTTGAAATGAAGATGTTCATTATGATAGTTACTTGTTATTCTGCTTTTTTAGACATTTTGCTTTGATTTTAAAACAACACCCTTGAGAGAGAGAGATCACCCTGGTCCTCCAAGAATGACTGAGTATGTTAGCTATAGATCTCTCCCACTGCTCTAGGCAGTAGTTAAGTTTCCAAGAAATTTGTCAAGGGACACATTAGAACACATCTGATCCACTGTACTTGTCAGAAACCTTTAGGTTCAAACCAGGTTTTTTGGCAATTTTAATGATCTTAGCTGCACTTCTAAAGTTTGTATAATCTGCTCTTGAGCACTTTTCACATTTTGCCCTTCTACTCTTCTGTTACCTGAAAGTAACTGCCTGGCAAGTAACAAAACTCTCGGGGAGAACGAGGGTCTTGTTTCATAGTTTTAATCACTTGCAACAAATGAAGAGAGCACTGGGAACGTTCTCCAAAGCAGTGTCTTCCAGAGGGAAAGTGGCAAGGGTTTTTTTATGGGGTAGTAGAGAAAGAAAAGATGTGTCATCACATGTAGGGATGTAGTTTCCCTTACGCATGTGTGGTTAGTTGTCATGCTCATACATGTTGCATGTTATGGTAATGAAGCCATAGCCCCTCCTGGGGTGGAGATGTTGTCAAAACCACAAGGGGGTTTCGGCCTAGGTCCAGTTGCTTGTGGCACAAAGATCCAATTATTAAAGGACATCTTGTTCGGGGAACAAGAGAAGCTGCCTCAAATCCATCTCTCCAACTAAGGGAGATCATGGGCTTTTAAAGGATGGGTCCTGTGCTCTGGGGCAGGTCGTGGTGTAACTAAGTGGTGTAACTAACAAGGAGCTTGTGCATTGGGAGCAGGTTGTAGGGGATGGTGAATCTTTGTCAGGAAGTCTGCCTAGGGGCCTTCAGAATCTCAGCTCCTTTGTCTTGCAGAAAATGTACCATTTCTGGGAAACTACTCAAAAGGTCAAGCAGTTAGTGAAGGGAGAGGATTATAGAAAAACATATAGGGGTCATTGAAATTTGTTCACAGAGCCAGTTACAGAGACTTTAGCATGGTCATGAGGTTAGTTCACTCGAGTTCATCTATAGGCTGTCAGGGTCTGTCAAGGGCTAGTTTTAGCAGTCGAATAGCCACAGGCCTCCTAAACCAGGCTGTAGAATTGGTTGAATTCCTATTTCTCTGGAGACCCTCCCTTCCTACTTACACTTTACTATCTTTTCAAGTTCTCCTTCACAGAGAAAACCCTACACTCAAAATCTAAGGCAGTGATCCATCTAGAGATACAGAGTCTAGGAGCATGGTTATTTATAATAGGGAAAGAGGAGTTCCTATTGTAAGGCTGGTGGCAGGCACCCTTCCCTTCCCTAATGAAAAAAGAGGCGCTCCTCCTGTCTCTCAGTACCCTCCCCAAAACTTAAAGAAATTCCTTACTCCTGGCCCCGACATCTCCTGGCCGAAGAAGCTCCCATCCCCCAGCCCTAAAAAACATATATAAACCCACTCAGACTTCTGGGCGGCGCAGCTTCTCTGGGTACCATGGGTCCTGTGAGGCTCACCCGGGTCCCTTTCTCAGGGGCTTGTTACCCCCACCCGGGAGCACCCCAATAAATCCTCTTTACTTATCCCTTTCAACTCTGCTCGTCTTTCTTTCTCTGGCGCCGGCTACTTCAAAGAAACCTTACACCTATGATACGTTTTGTCCTGCTTTTCAGCTCTGATTTAGTAGATAAAGTCTTCAGAAGATCAGAGTACCTCGTTTTGAATATGAGTAGTTATGCCCTGTGTCACAACCTTTCCCATTCTCCTCAACACACCCCCACCTTATTGCAGATGACCTCGTCTTCTACTTTAAGAGCAAAACAGACCCCTAGTAGTAAACTCCCCTAAGCTCTTCCTGTCTCCTCTATTTCTCCTTTCTGCTCTCTCTCTCTCTTTTTTGGAGACTGGGGTCTTGCTATGTTGCCCAGGCTGGAGTGCAGTGGCTATTAACAGGCACAATCATAGCATAATGCAGCCTCAAACTCCTGGGCTCAAGTGATCCTCCTTCCTCAGCCTCCCAAGTAGCTGGGACCGCAGGTGAGCACCACCATGCCTGGTTGTATTTGTTCTTTTCTCCCTTTCCCTACCACCCCTTCTCAAGTTCCACTCTATTTCCTTTTATAGCCCAGCTTTCCCCCATAATTACCTCTCCTGTGCATATCTCATTTTTTCCCTCAACTCTTTGTATAATAATATGTCTTTCAATCCTTCTTCATCACTCTTTTGAAAGGTCACTTCTGAATTACCAAATCAGTGTCTCCTTTGCACTCATTTCCCTTGGCATCTTTGCAGCATGTGGCACTGCTGACCTCCCCCTTCCCAAAACCACTATCCTGCCATGGTTTTGATGCAGTGGGTGTACCAATGAAGAGAGGAAAGCCCCCTTAACTCGCCAAGTTGGTTATTGGCTTCTCACTGGACAGAATTCGAGAGTGAGCCAACTGGTGACAGAAAGTTTATTGAGAGAGAGACAGACGATATATCCTATGACACAGACAGAGTAGGGGGTTCTTTCTTGAGCAGGAGTGGGGGACACTTTATGGGGCAATGATAACATTTTTAATATTCAAAAACCCCATTAGGAAACAGCTATATGTGACTAGCATTGTCTTGGGGTTGGGACATAAAGGTTAATCATAAACTGCTATCACAGAAAGGTAAGCAAAAATAGCTTATAATTCATCCATCCTTGGGTGGTCCTGGGTGGCAATTTGGCTGGCAACTTCCTTGTTCAGGGTGGTTAGGGTCTGGTATTGGCCAAAGTAGCTGTACTCAGGCTTCTCAACCTTCCTTCTTTGCCTTATCCCTACATTAGTTTCTAGGACATCATTCATTCCTCATTCTTCTGTTTCTCTGATGGTTCCCTTTTCAGACCCACTTGGAAAGATCCTCCTTGCCAGCCTCCTAAATATTAGTGTTACCAATGGTTCCATGGCACCTAATCTTGTAGGTTTTTTGTAAAGGTTAAATGAAATAATGCATATAAAGTACTTAACACTATGTCTGGCACATAGTAAAAATAATTCAGTAAATGGTTGGGATGATAAAGATGATGATGATGATGATGACTTCATTATTTTCTTCCAGCTTCATACACTCTCTTTGGTTGATCTCACCCACTCTGAATGCCTCAATTCCAATATATAAATTAATGACTCTTAAATCAGTATCTCCAGAGTTGGAGACTTCTTTAAAAATACATATCTTCAGTTGCCTATTGGACATTTCCTGACTACTGTTAGGTAAACTTGGGTACATTTATAGTAACTTTCATAGGTCTATTAAAGTGCCATTATCATACCATAATTTTGGGTTAACATGTTGGACTCTCTACTCTCCAACTTTTCCACTTTAACTGGTCTACATGTGCAGCAAATTCCTGTAACAGAGGGAATGGCCTGGGAAAAAAAACTGCAAAAGATGTTTTCTGTCTCTTTAAAACTTCCCCCACTCTTTTTGGGAACTGAGACTTGCATCCCTGCCTTGGGTAGATGGTTGGGAGGGGCAGGGGAATGTCTTTTGTTCTTTGTGCTGCAGGAGATAGCTCAGCTGAACTGTCAGCACGCCTGACCAGAGGAGGTCTGGGTGGGCCTCCCAGGTAGGCAGAGGTCATGACTTTGTCTTCAGCAGAGATGGGATGATTAGAATCATTAACTATAGTTAAACAACAATAGCCTAGAACTGAGGGCCCTCCCTTTAAAAACTCTATATTTCTGCTTATGTACAGGAATTTGGACTTTGAGATGATTGTCTGCCATTTTCCTCCTTTGCTGGCAAAGTAATAAACTTCTCTTTCCTTCTCCTCAACCACTTGTCCTTGTTCTTCTGATATGGCCTTGTGGGCAAGTGCTGAGCTTTCAATAACATTCCTACCAGAATCAGGGTGGCTAGGGCAGTGCTTTGATAACTGGCTCTTGAAAAATGTAGTGCGTCTTCATAAGGGCGTATACCTTCCCTGGCCCCACTTCAGAATCACTGCTTGACTGGATGCTCCCTAACGACAGGGATTGTTTAATTCATCTCTGTACCTGGCATAGTAACTGGTATATATAGTGGGTACTTTGTAAATGTGTCTGAACAAATTAGTGAATAAAATTAGGGCTAATTTATACTGCAAACCCTCTCATATGCAGAAAAATAAAGCTGGATGTGGGATTTTAAAAAAGTTAACAAAATAACACTTTTTATGAATTCTAAACCAGTTAAATACAAGTTAATGAAACAAAACTGCTACTTAACTCAATATAGTTGGTCTTAAACATTAACTTTATTACTTTATAAAAGCCTGGTATGTGCTTTCTCCCTATACATGAGCACGTTCCACAGCCCATTGGTAATGAATGGGCTACCAGTTTCTGCATACAGGCCATGCCACACTATGTGGATAGTCCTGAACCATGTAAAAAATATTCCTAATTATTTGCAGGCAGTATATAAACACTCTGGAGTGATTTTCTTTTCTGGCAATTACCAAAAGAATCCCTGTCTTCTTTGTGGAAATGGGACAAGTTGGATGCTCATCCATAAAAGAAATTATCACATATTAATATTTAAGATATCCAGAAAACAGCCATTCTCAGGTATATTAGTGGGTATTGTTGGTGCTAAATGATACCATTTTAAATAGACTTATTTCTAAAAACAATCATCAACTGAAATTTTTCATGAACCTCAACAAGCTAAAAGTGAAATCAAGTCAAAGACAAATGTATCAACAACTGGCAACACCTTTTATTATATTAAGAAGCAAATTTTCTAGCTTCTGAAAATAAAGACAGTGTCTCCTCAGTGTCAATGTATGGGTGCATGACAACAGATTTCCCAGACTTGAGCTGTTACTAAAGAAGAATATTTTAATGATAATTTCATTCACTGGAAAATATGCATTGAGCTATGAATATATAGCAGAAACTGCAGAGAAGAAAGATAGTTTCTGCCTTCCAGGATCTTAGATACTAGTGGGGGCTACATATTAACAAACCAAGGAGGGGAAGGGCATTTCTAGACAGAAACAATAGCACATATAAAGAAAGGCATAGAGGACGGGGATAGTACAACTCTTTCCACAGAGTCCCTTGTGTCTAAAGGATAGGGAACAGATGTGAGGGGAAGGATGTTGAGGATGGAGAGAGAGAAAAGGGTCAGATATACCATGCTAAGAGGGCCTTACCTGCCATGCTCAGAGAATTGGATTTTATTCAGAGGGCAGTGAAGAATTCTCTAACAGTGGTGAAGAGGAAAAGACTGGCAGGGAATTAAATTAGAGGTAGGGAGATTAGTTGGATGTTATAATGATAGTCCAGAAATGAAGAGAGCCTAACTTAAGGCAGGGTAGATGAAGATTTTCTCTGTATCACTAGCTTTAAGCAAATTGATTATGATGTTCCTTGGTGTAGTTTTCTTCATGCTTCTTGTATTTAGAGTTTTTGAACTTCTTGGATCTATCAGTTTACAGTTTTCATCAAATTTTTAAAAATTTTTGCCATTATTTCTTAAAATATTTTTTCTGTACCCTCTCCTCTCCTTTGGGGACTCTAAGTACACATATATTGGGCCATGTGAAGTTGTCCCACAGTTCACTGATACTCTTTTTTTATTTCTAAGTCTTTTTTTCTCTATGTGTTTCATTTTGGATTGTTTCTACTGCTAGGTCGTCAAACTTTTTAGTTTTTTCTTTGACAATGTCTAATTTGCTGTTAATCTTGTCCAGCATATTTTTCATACCCAATATTGTATTTGTCATCTCTAGAAGTTAGATTTAGGTCTTTTAAAATACCTTCCATGTCTCTGTTAGGTAGATAGCGAGGGATTCTGGGTCTCCTAGGGATGAAAGTGGGTGCTGCTGTGATTCACCTCCAAAATGGGTTTTCAGACAGGCTTATGGGGGAGCTGCATGCGCAGTAAGACTCAGGTCATGTGACTCCCAACTGTCCAATCAAAGTGGTTCCACAGTGATCTCCGAACTTCAAGGGTGGTCCCAATCCGGGCACTAGAAAACAAGATGCAGACCATAACAAAATGCCTTTTTTGTGCCCTTCCTTTTTCTCTCCCTTTGCTGCGACAGTGGGTCTGATCATCATCTGTGGCATATGTACCATGCTCTGTAAACCTATACCTTGCTCTTGCCCTATAATCCTATCTTTCTCTCCTTGATAAATCTCATTTTCGTGTTTGCCTTACTTTGGTATGTCTGGTCATTTTCCAGCCATGAGAGCATTAAGAACCAACATTTTCACACTAAAACCTGACATCTCTACTCATTTTTCTTTTCTTTTTTTTTTTTTTTTTTGAGACAGGGTCTTGCTCTGTTACCTGGGCTAGAGTATAGTGGCACACGATCATACCTCACTGCAATCTCAAACCCCTGGGCTCAAGCGATACTCTTGCTCAGCCTCTCAAAGTGCTAGGATTATAGGCGAGAGACACCGTGCCTGGCCTTTACTCATCATTTTCAATCTTTCTTTTAGCTTCTTAAACATAAGGAATACAGTTATAACAACTGTTTTAATGTCTTTGTCTACTAATTCTATCTTCTGCATAATTCTTCATCTGTTTCTGTTCGTTGATTTTTCTCCTCACTATGGGTAGTATTTTCCTGCTTCTTTGCAGGTCTGATAACTTTTTTTGAATGCCAGATATTGTGCATTTTACCTTTTTGGGGCTGGTGCTCTGAGGATTGTTCCTTCTGCTCTTTTCTAGTAGTACTTCCTCCAGCCTCAAGTAGTTTCCTCAAACTCCTATTCTGATCAATACTCATTTTAGGAGGGGGGCTGGAGGGTAGGAAACAGGGGCAAGAGCCCAGGAAGTGAGTATGTTGTAGCTTCTGAATTACTCATGTTATTAGGGTAACAGAACTGGGTCTGGCTAGGATTCTTGGTAGATCTTCAGGAAATAGAGCAATGCTCTAAAAGGATTAAAAAAATAGATCAAACCTTAAGGGTGAATCACAGCCAATAGTGAAATGGGTCAAAACTCAATTCATAAATAAATGACCTAGGAAGTCCCTGGATTGTTCTCTCTACTCTGGAATCTTTTCCTTATTTGCATTGACCAGGTGTTAACTTTATTCCAGGTCTAAAATATTTACTTCCTAAATCTAAAGGTACTGATCTAGTCAACTCTAATCCTGTCTTTCTTAAGGGACCAGTTTGATTTCCATATCTCACTGTATGAGAGATATGAGTCTAAGAAGCCTAGGAAAAGATTTTTCTTGTACATCTGAAGAGTTATGTGCAACTACTAAGCCCATATTTTTGGCAATTTATCAGGGATAGAGTCCATTAACAACTATGAATATATGATTCCTTAATTTGGAAATTTTAAGGATGAGAATGTGGGAAATGTAAGCTGTTCCTGAAATATGATGAATATACCTTTCAAATCAACATACACTTTCAGAGACATTTTTCTTTACATAAGAGCAAAGAGCAACTAGTCAACCCCAGCACATTTTCAAAAAGGGTTTAATAGCAGAAGCTCCAAGATACCCTATACTCCATCCACTATACTTAACTCCAAAGTAGTCAGATTTCAGCAAGTCAGAGAAAACAAGCCAAAATGACTTTCAAAGCAAGAAAAACCCACGCTTTCTATCGGGCTTTCTTGTTGGGGACTGTGTTTGTCCTTTAATGCCTGTCTAATTCGGCTGTAGGAAGGAGGAGGAAATTGTCAATAGTGTTACCTTGCAAGAGGCATTTGATAGATGCTTTTCTTATCTTGAAGACCAGCTGTTTTCTCCTCAGATATTTTCCAATCAAAGTGAATTTCTACATCCCTTTAAAGAGCTGCAGCTTTTCCACAAGAGAGAAAACTGGTACCAGCTTCGAGAAAGCAAAAAGGTTAAATCCTATAGAATTTACTACATCAGGATAAATGAATATGGCCTGCACTTTGAAGTGTTCTTTAGTCCTTACCCCACTTGCTTAGAAACTTTACTCCATCTAAATTTCTCCTTCAAAGCAGATGTCTACGAGGAAGGAGGGGAACAGCACAAAGACATTTTTCCAGTGGTAATTCCCAGATGTGAGCTGCTCAGGATGATGACGTATAGCACTGCTGTCAAGTTCCAAGACAGTTATGCTCTGAGTTCTTTTAACACATGCTTTCATGTAATATTAGCAAAATAAGCCTAAATTTAGGAACAGGTCAGAACATTCCACCTTTTCTACCACTACCTCTCTTCTTATCATAAAATGACCTTATTCTCCCAAATCATACATGATTTGTGTATGGATTGTGATTAATTCTAGTCTGTCTAACAGTAGGATAATTAAAATATACCTGAGTTTTAGGTCTTTGTTCTAATGTATCGATCCTAATATTTCAATGAAGGTGGTTATAAGAATAACAAAATATATGTAACTCTATGCTTCTAAATGATTTGAAGAGGCATTTTTAGAAAAAGTCGTAAAGAAGGCTTGAAAAGATTATGTGAGCAGATAGGCTAAGTTGTATGACAGGGAAGGGAATGGCTAGTTTGAACATTTTTGCAGGACGATTTCAAAGTGATACCTTGGTACTTGGGGTTCAAGAGGCTCTGAAGTGGGCATTTTAAACCCAAAAATTAGAAATGGCCATGGAACATAGCTTGGGAAATTGCTACTTATACTAAGATTAGAAAAACTACATGTGGGAATTCTGGTATGTGCTGAAGTGGACAAGGAAGTTGCCTAGAAATAACTGTAAAGGCATGACCTGTGTGTACACCGGTGCCAAGTTGAAGTAATATGACAGTGTTCATAATTAATGGCCTATGGGTTCAGTAACATTGCTATAAGGAAAATGGATTCATTCCAACAGTTTTTTAATTTTAAAAATCTCCTATCTATCTAGGTAATTTAGGTGGCAAAGGAATGTTGTTACAGGACGTCAGCTAAGACAGGTTATGATATTAGCAGTCACTAAATGTTAATTAAAATAACACCAAGTAGAACACCCGGGAAATGTGGCAGAGAGAGGGAAAGGGTACTTAAAGGCAGAGGAGGGAAAGCTTTTCCTGGGCTTTGTCCTCAGAGCAGTGGCTGGCTTGGATCTAGAGGCAACTGCACATGCTAGAAAAAGAAGAGAAGTCAGCAGATACAGAGAAGACTGGGAAGACAGTCATTCATTCCTCTGACCCCACTGGTCCTAGGGAACAATTTATCAGGTTCCAGTTGCCCTGGGAATAAGGTGAATATGTAATCTTATGGTTTCGAAACTGCGCTTTATAAAGTTAATAAAAGGCCATGAGGTGGGAACTGTGGTAGGGGCCTAAACTCTGCAAAGGTACAGAAATAGTTAAAGTATATATATAACCAGCCATTGTTCCCTAGCTTGCTTTCCTATAATTTCTCACTACTCAGGAGTCATATAGCTGATGATCATGAAGATTCTTAGCTTTCTTCATTGCTCCCATAGACAACATCACCTTTGTGAAATCTAAGGCTAGTCTTTGAGATATCTTCCAGACCCTGCATTCTGGTGGACCAAGTGACCAAACCAGACCAGTGGCCCATATCAAGGAACCACCTCAACTGGTCTTGTGACCTGGGAACTGACTCCGCACAAAGAAGACAATTTCTGTTTCCTGACCCTATGAATTCATTCCCAGCCAATCAGCAGACCCACTTCCCTATCCCTTAGCCCACCAAACTATCTTTAAAAACCCTGGTTCCCAAATTCTCAGGGAGATGGGTTTGAGAAATTCCTCTCATCTCCTTGCATGGTGCCTGCAATATTAAACTCTTTCTCTGCTGTAACCCCTGCTGTCTCAGTGTATTGGTTTCCTCTTGAGCAGTGGGCAATGAGCCCAGTTGGCGGTAACAGTTTGACTTTTTGATTTCTGACACTTTTAAAGACTCTGATTCCACTATTAGAGAAAAAAAAGGGTGTAAAGTTACAAAAGCAACCTGCATTTGAGGTCGCTTCCTTTAATATTTACATTTAAGCGAATATTAAAGGAAGCAAAACGCAAATATTAAAGGAAGCAACCTCAAATGTAGGTCATTAGTCAGTCACCAAGTGTAAAGATTCATAGGCAATATCTATCTTTTTTTTTTTTTTTTGAGACAGAGTCTCACTCTGTTGCCTGGGCTCAAGTGCCGTGGCATCAGCCTAGCTCACAGCAACCTCAAACTCCTGGGCTCAAGCAATCCTACCGCCTCAGCCTCCTGAGTAGCTGGGACTACAGGCATGTGCCACCATGCTCAGCTAACTTTTTTATATATATTTTTAGTTGTCCATATAATTTCTTTCTATTTTTAATAGAGACGGGGTCTCGCTCTTGCTCAGGCTGGTCTCGAACTCCTGACCTTGAGTGATCCTCCCGCCTCGGCCTCCCAGAGTGCTAGGATTCCAAGCATGAGCCACCATGCCCGGCCCAATACCTATCTCTTTCAGTTTTGTTGAAGAAGGATAGGTACCAAGAAGGATGGTAGTTCTTTAGATCTGAATTTTAAGAAGTGTTCAGAAAAAGTGGATGCCTCATCGTTGTCTACAATTGTGTTTAAAACACATTAGACTGGTGTTCTTGATTCCTCCAACCTTATTTCCCTTTACTACCCAGTCTAGACCTGTTATGAATAACTTGTGGCCCACTAGCTTCCCAGTCTAATTTCAGATGCTGCCTTTCAGCTCGGAAAGGTCGTAAGAACTTATTTAATCTGCTGTGGGGGAAATTTTGGGGGCTTACTCTGGCTTAATATATTTCTTTGGTTGAAACTTTACCATCTTTTTGTGAATTATAGGCTCCACAAGGACAGGGACTGTATTCATCAGGCTCACTGTATATCTCCTGTGCCTAACACAATGTCTGACACATAAAAGTCAATAAATATTTATTGGATGAATGAATAAAAGAATACCTTAAAGCAGTGGTCCCCAATCTTTTTGGCACCAGGGGCACCAGGGACTGGTTTCATGGAAGACAATTTTTCCATGTCAGGGGCAAGGAGGTTGGTTTCGGGATGATTCAAGTGCATTACATTTATTGTGCAGTCAGACCTCTCTGCTAATGATAATCTGTATTTGCAGCTGCTCCCCAGTGCTAGCATCACCATCTCAGCTCTTTTGCCAATCATCAGGGCATTAGATTCTCACAAGGAGTGCACAACCTAGATCCCTCGCATGTACAGTTTAGGGTAGGGTTTGTGATTCCTATGAGAATCCAATGCCACCGCTGATCTGAAAGGAGGTGGAGCTTATGCGGTGATGCCAGCAATGGGGAGTGGCTACAAATACAGACGAAACTTCCCTGCTCACCTGCAGCTCACCTCCTGCTGTGCAGCCTAGTTCCACAGAAGGGTACTAGTCCTAGGCCTGGGGGTTCGGCATCACAGCCCTAAAGCACTGGAAGACTATAGGATTGGGATGGCCAGAGAGTCAGTGGGGGATAGGCGAAGAAATACACTAGAAGGACAGAACAAGAACAAAGGCTGAGGTAATCTTAAGGATGATACTTTCTGAGGCCTAAGGTTTCTGAACCAGCTTTATGGGAATTCGTTTACAGAGAAATGGTCAGAGCTAAGAAAGTGGCAGAATTAGGACAGTATTCAAAGAAGATGAACATGGCAGGAACCTGAAGGACAGATTAAGTTGGATGAGGCTGGAGCCAGGGAACTAAGCAGGAGAGACTGGCATAGTCAGTGGCCATGAGAATGGACCAGAGGCAACTCATTAGATGGACACTGCAGAAGTGGAATCTATTGTTCTTACAAATGACAGAAGAAAATAAAACAAAATACACAAATAAAATA
The DNA here is from genome assembly GCF_041146395.1 of Eulemur rufifrons. Taxonomy (NCBI): domain Eukaryota; kingdom Metazoa; phylum Chordata; class Mammalia; order Primates; family Lemuridae; genus Eulemur; species Eulemur rufifrons. The sequence goes on from NC_091002.1 coordinate 23,806,847, forward strand.
AATAAAACAAAAAATAAAAATAAAAACAAACAAACAAACAAACAAAGATGACAAAGAGTCAAAGGTGGCCCTAAGGTGTCTGGCCTGGAAAATTGCCACAGAGGTAGTGATGGCAGCAGGAGTGGCAATCACAGAAATAGAGGACACAGGAACCAGACAGGTCATCAAATCACCAGAAAAATTCACACAATAAAAAACTATAGTGGAAAAAAAAAGAAAAAAACAACTAACCAACCAACCAAACAAAACTATAGTGGAGTGTCAAGAACAACCAAACAATTAAATTTTAAGCACTCTTCCTATGAGTACATACCGAATAAAGATGAGATAGGCTGGATCCTTAAGTTTGATTTTTCCCTTCCTGAATCTCTTCATCCTTACCAGGGGCAGAGTTAGGCCTGGCCTCATGGGTAGCTCTGTTTTAAGTGCTAGTAGTTGCTTTAGCCTTGATTATACCTAAGACACTCAGCAATTAGTGTAAACTATAAGGATATGAGAAACAAGAGAAGGCTCTTTTTTATTGAGCTTTGCCTGCATAGACTCTTGAGATCTGCCACATGAGCCTTGATTAACTCCACAATGAACTCTTTGCTGTCATTTCTTCTGCCTGGGCTATCCTTCCCTGGTTCTTCCCAGAACTAAGTATCACTCATCCTTCAGTTTTCTGTTTAAAAGTTATTTCCTCAGCAATCCCACATCTGAGGGATTTGAGTGAGGTACACAATTCAAAGAAATACTAATTATTATACATAATAGCAAACCCAAGTCAAAATGTCCTGTTAATCATTCCTTGCAAGTAATAGTATTACTAATAATGAGTTGACATTGACAAAGTAGACACATAAATGGCATTAAAAAGAAGAGTTCCTCTTCAAGGGACCTCAAGGGCCATAAACGAGAAATAAGACATGAAAGTCTGAAATAGGAGACATTTGGGGAAAGACTTAGTTTTTCCTTTTCTAGTCTTTTCATAAATTTTGCCTTTTGTTTTCAAATACTCTCTCGTGGCTCTCTCTCTCCCTTTTTTCTTTCCTTTTGTCTATTTGCGCCCTTCCCTTGTCTTAGTGATATTAAACATGTCCCACCAAATTCTAGCATTTACCAAATTCAAACCACATTTTTTCCTTTCCTGGCAATCAGATCCAAATAGCCTAGGGAAGAGACATGTTTTTTCAAATGTTGATACAACTACTGCCCAACTAACTCCTGTGACCTGGGAATACCTCCTAGAAGAAAGAGGTACTCTGAGGCTCACATCCAGGGATCACTGTAGGCAACTCAATAAATAATAGCCACTGATAGTAACAAACATCTGCCTCCCACTCCCACCTACAGACATAAAAATATCTCTTAGGCTTAGCAAGAGCAATAAATAATAAGTGTACAGCTCTTTAAAAATATTTTTCATTCATGATGTCATTTAATTCTTTTAACAAACCTGTGAGATAGATATTATTATCATCCTCATTTTTCATATAAGGAAACTGAAGTCAAGAGAGATAAAGTGTCTTTCCCAAGGTTATTCATCTAGTATTTGCCAGAACTAAGGCTCCGAGTAAGTCCCAACTCCCTATTTTGCAGGGTTTTTTTTTTTTTGCCTCACCAAAAATAAATCTCCATAACAAGAATAGGAAGAGTGACAAGCAAAGGAACAGGATCTAAACCTAGGAAGCCTTATTATATAATAAATCCATAATATAGGTGAAGAATCCTTCATGGAACTTCTTACTGCCTCATTCCACCTACCTTTCTCCCTCTTCAAAGCAAATGTGCATAAACATCCTGTCTCACAGAATTTGTCCTAGTGGGAAGAGTCATCAGCTTCTCATAAGCCACTCTATCCAGAGATGATTTATATCTAATCAGGTAGCAGTCTGAGAGTAGACTCTCTAATTCAGGCCCTAAGCATTCCTTGCCTGGATAATTCTAAAAGCCTCTAATGCCTCAAGTGGAAAAAAGTTTTTCTTTCTTCTGGGAAATGACTCTAAGTAACCTTCTTGGGTCATAAGCCTGCTCCTTGGACCAATTACTGTTGCCACAGGAATGAGGGACTATGATTGTCCAGGCCTGAGACAAATTCTTCATGCTGCCCTTCCTCCATTCCCAGCCACACACACACATACTTTGGCCAGTGGTCGTGGGTGGTAGGATCTTCTCAGACAAGTTTATCAGCTACAACATATGTTAAAGTGAGTGCTGACAAAGACTTGTATACAAATGTTTATAGCAGCTTTATATAGCCAGAAACTGGAAACTACCCAAATGTCCATCAATAGTTGACTAGATAAATAAAGTATATTATATAAATCTAATAAAACTTTAGCAATAAAAAAGAATAAAATGTTATATACAATAACATGGGTGGACCTCAAAAACATAATGCATGGATGAAAGAACTCAGACACAAGAGTATATAATATCTGATTCCATTTAATTGAAACTTTAGAAAAGACAAATATAATTTACAGTGACAGAAGTCTATAATGGTTGCCTGGGTGCGTGTGTAGGGGATGGGATAGACTAAGAAGCGGCGCAAGCAAAGGTTTTAAGGGAATGGTAAAATTTTACAGATTGATTGTATAAATATGCATAATTACTATGTGCCAACTAAAAATAAAAGAAAAAATTCTATAGATTTGAGAGGTGGTGGTTACACAGGTGTATAAATTTGTCAAAACTCACCAAGATATACACTTGAAATACATGCATTTTATTGTCTATAAATTATGCCTTGATAAAGGTGATTTTAAAGCATATCTATATAGTGAATGCTGAGATGCTGTGATAATAATCATAATATTGATCTTTCTTTTTTTTTTTTTTTTTTTTTTTTGAGACAGAGTCTTGCTCTGTTGCCCGGGCTAGAGTGAGTGCCATGGTGTCAGCCTAGCTCACAGCAACCTCAAACTCCTGGGCTCAAGCAATCCTTCTGCCTCAGCCTCCCAAGTAGCTGGGACTACAGGTATGTGCCACCATGCCCGGCTCATTTTTTTCTATATATATTTTTAGTTGTCCCTATAATTTCTTTCTATTTTTAGTAGAGGTGGGGTCTCGCTCTTGCTCAGGCTGGTCTCGAACTCCTGACCTCCAGCAATCCACCCGCCTCGGCCTCCCAGAGTGCTAGGATTACAGGCGTGAGCCACCACGCCCAGCCTGATCTTTCAATATAAAGCCCAAACCCTCTTTAGCTGGACTTCTATCTGGCCCATGGCAACTTCTGTGGCCCCATCTCTCACTGTGCCCCTCTCCTATACTACACTTTGGTATCTCAAATAAACTGCAATTCCCTAAAAATTCCAAGCTGTTTCCCTGCCTCTGAGTCTTTACACATGCTGCTCCCTCTGCCCATCATGGTCCACCAGGCAAACAACTCTTCGGACTCAGCTCAAGCATCATTTGTGCTATCTTTCTAGAATCCTTTAGGTAGAATGTACTAACCCCTTTTCTTCTCTGCACCAAACCCTTGTGAACAAAAGTTCTCTTAAAAGGAATTTAGAGGGAAGATACTTTATTCCAGTGAACAGTTTGCAAACCAGGGAGACACATCCTTTGGTATAAAATAACTGTGTATTCCAAAGAACAAAGGGAGGGTTTGTCTTTTTTTTTGAGACAGAGTCTCACCCTGTCGCCAGGGCTAGAGTGCTTGTGGTGTCAGTCTAGCTCACAGCAACCTGAAACTCCTGGGCTCAAGTGATCCTCCTGCCTCAGCCTCCCAAGTAGCTGGGACTACAGGTGCACACTACCACGCCTGGCTAATTTTTTCTATTTGTAGTAGAGATGGGGTTTTCGCTCTTGCTTAGCCTTGTTTTGAACTCTTATCTCAAGCTATTCTCCTGCCTCGATTCTCCTGCTTTGGCCTCCCAAAGTCCTAGAATTACAGGCCAGGACTATTTGTTCTCTGGCTGTGACATTAGTTTCAGAGGAGAGCTATAATCTGACACAGTACAATCCAACAACACTTTGCATTTCTCAAGCATTCATAATATTATGCTAAAATGCTTTTTAAAATTATGAACAGCTTTCCTGCTTTTCATAAACCCACATACATTTCAAGGGAAATTTAATTCCTGTTTGTGTCATTCACTCTCAATCCATCACAGTTTTACTTTTAAGAGCTATTTGATGTTCAAAAAGCCATTAGAACTCCCATAATGCCCATTTCTGAAAAAAAAGTATATGGGTAAAATTAAGCAAAACCAAATGTTAACAAAATCCTCAAGGATTAAGCAGAATCTTAATGAGGAAAGTTATGCTACACTGTTTTTACTTTTCAGACTTCAAGTAAGTCTGTATTGACTGGAGAGGCCCTCATATCTTTATTACATATTTAATACATATGTAAGAAATATTAAATATTTCTTCCAAGGGATTGTGAAAAAATGAGATAAGTACTTTGATGGGTACAGAAAAGTTTGGCATTCTGTTTCCAGCAATATTTCAGTCTAGATTTTCTGAAAACCCTCTGCTACAAAACACCTATGATTGCTGATAAAATATCATAAATATTATTTTAAATGCATATTGAACTCCTAAGAAAGTAAAAGTCCAGGATATCCTCCCTGCCCCTGCCACAGTCTAGTGACAAAAAATAAAAAGAGAGCTAAAATTAGAGGATAAACATGGCCAATAGATGAGGGAGTGGAGGAGGTTGCTTATCTCAGTAATCAAGGACCTGGTGTTTTGATAGACACACAGGGAGAGAAAATGAAGCAGAGAATTAGAACTCACATGCCCAGGAAAAACTTGGACCTCCAGTCAAAAAATGAATTAGCGTTTTTCCACCACTGTAGAGAAATAACAAGGAAGTATACTTTGCTATGTATGAAAAAAGTCTTCCTCAAGAATTCATAACCATAGGTCCACCCTCTGGTGGGTTTGAGGATCTTATTTACACTAATCACATGTTTTTGGAAATTTCAAGCCCCCCCCCAAAATAAAGTAAAACATTGGTCCTACATCGAGGCAGTTGACAAGAGCAAATACTAAACCTCTCTGGAGAGATATAACCTCAACCCAGATCACACAAAATTCACAAAGAGAAAGCCCTGCCAAAGACGAGCTCTTAAAAATTACAAAATAGAACTTAACTACATAATGTGCAATGAAAATTTCACAATAAGAGTCATCCCATGAGCTCATCAATAGACACCATTAAGAAAGTGATGAAAAGGCAGGCCACAGGCTAGCAGAAAACATTCACAACACATATTTATCAAAGGACTTGTATCTAGAATATACAAAGAACTCCTACTAATCCATAAAAAAGAGGCAACAACCCAATTAAAAATCTGGGAAAACAGTTTAAGCAAATACATCACAAAAGATATCCAAATGGCAAAAAAAATACATTAAAAGGTGTTCAACATCATTACTTACCTAGGAAATGCAAGTTAAAACCAAAATAAGACACCACTACACATTCACCAGGTTGGCTACAATTAAAAGACTGACAACACCAAGTGTTGATGAATATGTGGAGAATTTATATCTAGAATTACATAAAAAACTCTTACAACTCAATAATAAGAAGGCAACTCAATTAAGATATGGGCAAAACAACTGAACATTTCACAACAGAAGATATGTGAATGGCCAAAAGAACACAAGAAAAGATACTCTAGGCCGGGCGTGGTGGTTCACGCCTGTAATCCCAGCACTCTGGGAGGCCGAGGTGGGCGGATCGCTTGAGCTCAGGAGTTCGAGACCAGCCTGAGCAAGAGCGAGACCCCATCTCTACTAAAAATAGAAAGAAATTATATGGACAGCTAAAATATATATATAGAAAAAATCAGCCGGGCATGGTGGTGCATGCCTGTAGTCCCAGCTACTCGGGAGGCTGAGGCAGTAGGATCGCTTGAGCCCAGGAGTTTGAGGTTGCTGTGAGCTAGGCTGACGCCACGGCACTCACTCTAGCCTGGGCAACAGAGTAAGACTCTGTCTCAAAAAAAAAAAAAAAAAAAGAAAAAAAAAAAAAAAAGAAAAGAAAAGATACTCTACTAGTCATCAGGGAAATGTAAATTAAAACCACAATGAGATATCATTCACACTCATTAGAATAGTTAAAATAAAACATACTGGAGGCCGGGCGTGGTGGCTCACGCCTGTAATCCTAGCACTCTGGGAGGCCGAGGTGGGCGGATCGCTTGAGCTCAGGAGTTCGAGACCAGCCTGAGCAAGAGCGAGACCCCACCTCTACTAAAAATAGAAAGAAATTATATGGACAGCTAAAAATATATATAGAAAAAATTAGCCAGGCATGGTGGCGCATGCCTGTAGTCCCAGCTACTCGGGAGGCTGAGACAGGAGGATCGCTTGAGCTCAGGAGTTTGAGGTTGCTGTGAGCTAGGCTGACGCCACGGCACTCACTCTAGCCTGGGCAACAGAGTGAGACTCTGTCTCAAAAAAAAAAAAATAAATAAAAAAAAAAAAAACATACTGGAAATACCATACAGACAGCCAGAGTGACAGTAAGTCAGTTTGGCCAATAACACTTTAAGAAAATCCTTGGTGTGAAAGATGAAGGAAAGGTAATGGTTTGCTGAAAGCTAGAGACTATATAACCAGAATTACAGGGTCTTTCCTTACAAATCTCAACTGTTGAACAGCAAATTGATTAATTTAGGACTAAGGAGGGACCAAAAGCAGGGAAAAGTATGGAATCTGATAACCCTGTAACTCTAGGAATTGGAAGTAGGTAGTGATTAGGGAGGGGTATCAGATCCTAGACTTAAAATACCCCTTTATTTGCTGATTATCGAACTAGGATGGACAATGGTAGAGAAAAGGGAGTAAATGTTTGTGCATAGGCTGTTTAATTTATTCCTTGCTTCAGATACTTGTTTAATGAAAATGAGTAGAGGATGCAATTTTAAATATTCAGCTACTGTGGTAGATATTACTGTAGACCAATATACCAGCTTCTCTCCCCGATAGCCCTCTCTACAGGAGGATTATGCATTCTGCTCTGTTGAATTGAACGGTGGCCATGTGTATTCATCATCTATAGCTGTGTAACACATTACTCTAAACCTTAGCAGTTAAAAACAGTAAATATTTATTATTTCACAGTTTCTGTGGCTCAAGAATTTGGGAGTAGTTTATCTAAGTGGTTCTAGCTCAGGGTCTCTTATGAGGTTGCACTGAAGATACTGGCTGGGATTGCAGTCATCTGAAAGCTTAAATGGAATAGGAAGATCATCGTCTAAGAGGGCTTATTGACAGGGCTGTTGGCAGATCTCAGTTCCTGACTGGCTTTTGGTAAGGGCCTCAGTTTCTCACTGCATGAGTCTAACCACAGGGCTACTCAAGTGTCCTCATGACATGGCAGCTGGCTTCCTCCAGAGTTAGTGATATAAGAGAGACAGCAAGGAGGAAGCTGAAATGCCTTTTATGACCCTGTCTTGGAAGTCACACATCATCACTTCGGCCATATTCTAGTTGTCAGAATTGACTAAGTCTAGCCCACATTAAGGGGAATTAGACTCCACTTTCTGAAGGGAGGAATGTCAAGGAATTTGTGGACATATTTTGAAATCTACCACATCATGTGATTTGCATTGACCAATAAGATTGGTGACATGTGACTTCTGAGCAGAAGCTTTAAGATCCAGTGTGTGGTGTGACTTTCTCTTTTCCTTCTTCCACAGACAGGCAATGTCACAGAGAGAAGGCCTGGAATCCTGGAGTAAAAGTGATATGGAACAGAGCTGCAGCCAGCTTGCAATGGGCAGGTAGTGTGAATGAGAAATAAACCATTGTTGCTACAAGTCATTGAGATTTGAGTACTGTTTGTCACCATGGCATAACTTAGCTTACCATGACTAACACAGCCACTTTCTATTGACCACTGCCAAGTGTGCTAGGCATAGTACAAGGTAGCTAACAAGTATCATTCCATTCAATATTTACAATGGTGGTAGGTATTATTATCCTTACTTTAAAGATAAAAAGTAAAAGCACAGAAAAATAATAGAGCTGTCAAGATAGCTTTTTCCCCATATTCCACTTCATTTCTCCAAACTTTCAATCTGTCCAGAAACAGCTTCTTTGGAGTTTAAAACAAATAAAACCAAAAAACATTACAGAATCAGAGTCTCGAGACTGGAGGAGATTTTAAAGATCATTTAATATAAATCCTGAGTTCAACATCCTTGTCAAATGTATAGCCTCTGATTGAAACACCATCTACGATTAAAAAAAACCAACAACTTATTACCAACCAGGCACCTGTAGTCCCAGCTACTCACGAGGCTGAGGTGGGAGGATCACTTCAGCCCAGCAGTTTGACTGTAACCTGGGAAATATAGTAAGATGCTGTCTCTCTAAAAAAAAAAAAAAAAAAAAAAAGGCAGCCTATTCTATCTCTGAACTATTCAGCTTATGGGGAAATTCTTCCTTATATTCAGCTAAATCCTCAGTTACTACAAAATTTACCCACTGGTCATGATCTTGGGGCCACACAAGTATTTAGAGAAAGTCTAAATACTTTTATAACTGACTGGCTTTCAGATAGTTTGAGACAATTAAAAAATTGCTGCCTACTACTATCATTTGATCTTCTTTTTCTCTAAGCTAATCAACTTACATCCTTCCATTTCTTCTAATATTTCTAATATGATTCCCTTTGCCCAGACTATTTTTTCTTTTTATTGATAGCACTTTTAACCTTCTAACAAACTATATTAAGTATTTATTATGTTTATTGTCTGTCTAGTCTTGTAAAAATGTAAGTTCTATAAGAACAGGGATCTTTGTTTTATTCACTGACATATCTCAATGTCAAGAACGGTACCTGGCACGTAATAAATGCTGTATAATATTTATTGAATGTTGATTTCTACTCCCTATTCTCTCCCTTGAAAGTGTTCCAGTTTATCTACAAATTTTGTAAAGACAATATTCCAAGCAAGGTCTGATAAGCATAGATTGTTTCTTATTAGTTCTCTCAGAAGTTAACTACATTTCTAGGCTCTCAATGAAGTTTCCAATAAATCCACTGATTGTGACCAATATCCTCATGCCATTTCCTGGCTGCCATTGGTTCTAAGCTGTGACAAATCACCAGAGATAGGTTTGTCCTACCTATTCTACTGAAAATGTCCACATTCTCTTGGGTCTCTCTTTATCACCTTTATCCCTTCAAAATCACACTATGTCTGTTCTATTATTATTCCTTTAGGGTTCTAATAATGTTTTTTGTGCATTCCTTCCTAGGTAAAATTTGTGCATTTTAACAAACAACTTGATCCCAGATAGTTAAACTAATGGTGAGAATTTTAGGAAACAGGGCAAGTACAATTACTTCCTCAGTAATGAGGAAGATATTACTGGGCAGCCATGCCACCCTTGAAGAGACAACATTGTCCCTGTCTGGCATTCACAATCACTCTTGGGGAGCATGCAATAAAAGTTTATAAAGCTATTCCTAAGCTTCATGTAGTGCATCTTTATGTAACAGATTCTCTATTTATTAAGTAAAACAATGTAAATTTAAAAAACCTAACCAATAAAGAAACAAAAGAAAAACTTTTTTTTTTCTTAGCCTTTAACATTCAGGAAGGGGATCTGCTCTTTCCCCAAAAACAACTGTGTTAATTTAATCCACCTGCAAAAGGAACAAAAGGCTAGAGAAATCTGTTATGTTCACTAACACCCCTTAATAATTATGATAATTGGGATAATATTTATGGCCTTATTTGGGGTTATACCAAGGAGCACAATAAGGACAAAACAACATAAAAATGAAGTTAATGTGGTGCTGTAAAAAGAAGAAACGACTAGAAACTGAAGTGCTGGAATCTAGTACCTGCTTTGCTATTGTCTAGATGCGTGACATGAGCAAACTGCTTCACCTCTCTGAATCTCAATTTCTTTATCTGTAAAATGTTGGAAAATGACTTAGAAAGTCTTTTCAGCTTTCTAATGTTAGGTTTAATTTTAACACAAAAAGGTATACACAATTTTCTAGTATTGGAGTGATGGGCTGGTAAATGTTTGATAATCATATAATAATAACTGGCTCTCTGGGGGGAAAGTTCTGTTTTGCTGTGTAACAAGACAGTGGTATAAATACTTCCACCATGGTCAGTTTTCAAGCTACCAATGATTTAACAGCCTGTTAGTAAAATTCCTGAAAACTTAACCATCAGCATTCAAAAGCAAGTAAGAGTAGGCTGCAGCATACCACTAGATAGGACTCTATTTATTCATGTGACCATTCATGCATTCAACAAACAATCGTTGAGCATTTGCTATGTGCAAGGCACTAAACTAAATGGAATACAGAAGGATGTGTAAGACTTAGTTTTTGTCTCCAAGGGGTTTAGAATCAAGTAAACAGAAAATGAATACAAATAACTCTAATGCTAAAGAAAACATGACAAGTGATATAAAGAAGGCATTACATAAAGTACTACAAAAGTTCAGATGAGAAAGAAACTATTTCTTACTGAGGTCACATGGGTAGAAAGGACCTTAGGGAAGGAAAAGAGAAGATTTCTCAAAAATAATAAGGTATTTAAAGGTATTTTTTGTTTAGAAAAATTATCTAGTAGAAGAAAAGTAACATTGTATGTTGGAAAACCAGGAAGCAGAGAAGAAATACTTAGAGGAAACTAGAAATAAAGAGGCCAAGAGGTGATTATACATGTGGGAGAACAATAAAGGTCACTGGGAAAAATGCCTCCACCAGGCAGAACAATCTTAAACAGGAATAAGTTTAACACCATTAAAAAGGAATTGAAGTACAATTTAGGAAAGAAGATATTAATAGTAAGAGAGCCTTTGGTCATTTCAAAGGAGACCAATTTTTATAGTTTATAGTTTAGGGTTCTTAAAGATTTTACCAGTGAGATCGTGGATTTACTGTTAGTAAACTCCAGAAAATCAAGGAGAATAAGAAGTCTAGAGATATGTAAAGATGGCCCCAATTTTTTTTTTAAGATATGGGGTCTCACTCTGTTGCCCAGACTGACGTGCAGTGATGCCATCATAGCTCACTGAAGTCTGGAACTCCTGGGCTCAAGGGATCCTCCTGTCTCAGCCTCCTGAGTGGATGGGAATACAGGCATGTGCCACCACGTCCAGCTAATTTTTATTTTTATTTTTTCATAGATGGGGTCTCACTATGTTGCCCAGGCTGGTCTTGAACTCCTGGCCTCAAGCAATCCTCCCACTTCAGCCTCCCAAGCCACTGGGATTACAGGGATGAGTTACTGTGCCTTGCTCAAATTTTTACATGTAGGGAAATAGTAATTTCCAGAAATGATAGACCAGTTGGTGACTTTAATTCCTTGCAATATTCTAAAATTAAACAGATGGTTTGTGAACACTTGGAGAAAGGCAAAACAGAGAACTGAGAAAGGCAAAACAGAGAACTGAGCATGAGTTCACTAAAAAAGTCATACCAAATGAATCACATTTTTCATGGATATGGCTGGTAAGCAGTTATATGAAGTACATCGTCCCTTAGGTATGATGTATCCTGATTTGAGATTCAGATTTGACAGATTATCTCATGGTAACAGCAGGGATACAAAGGAGAAATAGGTGCCACTTTAGAAGTAAAATTAGTTGAAGTAGTAGTTGCCTGCCTGGTTGTTGAGGGAATGACCAGTATGAAATTAGCAAAGGTCTGTAGTAATAGGCCACACTTGGCCTTGCCACTTCAACATTTTTATCAACAAATTGGAGCTGGGCATGGTGGCTCACGCCTGTAATCCTAGCACTCTGGGAGGCTGCCGCGGGAGGATTGCTTGAGGTCAGGAGCTCAAGACCAGCCTCAGCAAGAGTGAGAACCCATCTCTAAAAAAAACTAAAAAATAAAAGAAAAAACAAATTAGAGAAAGTGATATAATCTATGCCTATAAAATTAATATATTACACTAAAGACAGGAGATATAACTAAAATGGTGAGTAAAAAAACCAGATTGAAAAAAAAAAAACTTCAAAGGCTGAACCAGCAGTATACTACTACGAAACCAAAAAGTCACATTTAAAAGAGGTATACTATCTAGTAATTGTTCAGATCGCTACTGGAATGTGATATTTAATTACTTAATCTCTTTGAGCCCATTTTTTTGTTTGTAAAACAGATAGTTTTAGTATGTATTTCACAGGATTGCTTTTTGGGGTACTCTAGTGTTTTGGATAAAATCTTTCCTTTTGGCTGGGTACAATGCCTCATGCCTATAATCCCAGCACTTTGGGAGGCTGAGGTGGGAAAACTGCTTGATCCCAGGAGTCTGAGACCACCCTGGACAACATAGTAAGAACCCCCATCTCTACAAAAAAATAAGAAAAATTAGCCAAGCATGGTGATGCACACCTGTAGTCCCAGCTACTTGAGAGGCCGAGGCAAGAGGATCACTTGAGCTCAGGAGTTTGAGGCTGAAGTTGAAATTGCCCCTTATAAAATTAATAAAGGGTTGCAAGGTAGGAACTGTGGTAGAGGCCTGAACTCTGCAAAGGTATAGGCATAGTTATAAAAATAACCAGCTATTGTTCCCTAGCTTGCTTTCCTACAATTGCTTACTGCTCAGGAGTCACGTATACCTACCTGATAGGCACAAAATTTGTGACTTCCCTAATCATTTCTATAGATAACATCACTATTGTAAAACCTAGCCTGGTCTTTGAGATAGTATTTTCTAGACTCTGTATTTGGGTGCACTGACTGATGCCAACCAGATCACTGGCCATGCTTAGGAACTGACTCAATAGATCCTCCAACCCTTTTACCTGGTAACTCAGTGCAAGAAGACAGTATCTGCTTCCTAACCCTACAAATTCATCCTCAGCCAATCAGCAGACCCAATTCCCTAGCTCTTTGTCTGCCAAACTATCTTTAAAAACTCTGGCCCAAAAATTCTCAGGGAGACAGATTTGAGAAATTCTTCTCATCTCCTCACTCAGCACCCTGTGATATTAAACTCTTTCTCTACTGCAGCACTTGCTGTCTCAGTGTATTAGCTTCCTTCTGTGCAATAGGCAATATAACTTGACTGGGCAGTAACACAGTGAGCTATGATGATACCACTGCACTCCAGCCTGGGCAGCAGAGCAAGACGTTGTCTCAAAAAAAAAAAAAAAAATCTTTCTTTTTTATAAAAATATAAATCATTAAGGAACTCTGTCTTTGGGAAGAAAACAGACTTTTGTTTTTACTTTACTCTTTAGTTTCAACTTAATCCTAAATTTAACAATGAAAATAAAATTTTCCTAGAGCATATGGTACTTTCTGTCTTTTCTAAAAAGGGAATTACAGGAACATTTAATGATAAAGGTTCTCCTCACAATATCAGCCAATAAAATTCTGGAAACATTTATTTGGTGCTCATTTCTTTTTTTTCTTTTCTTTTTCTGAGACAGAGTCTCACTCTGTGGCCTGGACTAGGGTGCTGTGGCGTCAGCCTAGCTCACAGCAACCTCAAACTCCTGAGCTCAAGCAATCCTCCTGCCTTAGCCTCCCAAGTAGCTGGGATTACAGGCATGTGCCACCATGCCTGGCTAATTTTTTCTATATATTTTTAGTTGTCCCGATAATTTATTTCTATGTTTAGTAGAGATGGAGTCTTGCTCTTGCTCAGGCTGGTACTCCTGAACTCAACCGATCCTCCTGCCTCGGCCTCCCAGAGTGCTAGGATTACAGGCGTGAGTCACCATGCCCAGCCCCTCATTTCTAATGGAGAATACAGTAAAATAGGATATATGGGAAATTTCAGAGGCAAAGATACACAGGCATACCTTGGAGATATTGTAGGTTTTGTTCCAGACTACTGCAATAAAACAAGTATCACAGTAAAGCAGTCATACAAATTTTTTTTTGGTTTCCCAGTGCACATAGAAGTTATGTTTATAATACTATGTTATAGCCTATTAAGTGTGCAATAGAATTATGTCTTAAAAATGTACATATCTTAATTAAAAATACTTTATTGCTAAAAAATGCTAATGATCATCTGGACCTTTAGCAAGTCATCTTTTTGCTAGTGGAAGGTCTTGCCTCGCTGTTGATGGCTGCTGAGTGATCAGGGTAGTGGTTGCTGAAGGTTGGGGTAGCTGTGGCAATTTCTTAAAATAAGACAACAATGGAGTTTGTCTTATTGATTGACTCTTATTTTCATGAAAGATTGTTTTGTAGCATGTGATGCTGTTTGAAAGCATTTTACTCACAGTACAATTTCTTTCAAAATTGGAGTCAATCCTCTCAAACCCTGCCACTGCTTTATCAACTAAGTTTATATAATATTCTAAATCCTTTGTTGTCATTTCAACAATATTCACAGCATCTTCACCAGGAGATTTCATCTTAAGGAACTACTTTTTTTGTTCTTACATAAGAAGCAACTCCTTATCTGTTAAAAGTTTTGTCATGAGATCACAGTAACTCCGTCACCATCTTCAGGCTCCACTTCTAATTTGAATTCTCTTGCTATTTCCACCACAGCTGCAATTACTTCCTCCACTGAAGTTTTGAACCCCTCAAAGTCATTCATGAGGGTTAGATTCACTTCTTTCAAACTCTTGTTAATGTTGATATTTTGACTTCCTCCCCTGAATCATGAATAATCTTAATGGCATCTAGAATGGTAAATCTTTTCCAGAGGTTTTCTGTTTCCTTTGTCCATATCCATCAGAGGAATCACTGTCTATGGCAGCTATAGCTTTAAGAAAAGTATTTCTTAAATAATAAGACTCAAAAGTGGAAATGACTCCTTGATTGATGGGCTGCAGAATGGATGTTGTTGTTAGTAGGCATGAAAACAACATTCCTTTCTTTGTACAAGTCCATCAGAGCTTTGGCATAAGTAGGTGCACTGTCAATGAGCAGTAACATTTTGAAATGACTTTTCTTCTGAGCAGTAGGTCTCAACAATGGGCTTAAGGTATTCAGTAAACCGTGTGTAAACAGATGTGCTATCATCCAGGGTTTGTTGTTCCACTTATAGAGCACAGGCAGAGTAGATTTAGTATAATTCTTAAGAGCCCCCAGGACTTTTGGAATGGTAAATGAGCATTGGCTTCAACTTAAAGTCATCAGATAAATTACCTCCTCACAAGATAGTCAGCCTGTCCTTTAAAGCTTTGAAGCCAGGCATTGACTTCTCCTTTCTAGCTATGAAAGTCCTTAATGGCATCTTCTTCCAATTAAAGGATGCTTCATCTACGTTGAAAAGATGTTGTTTAGGGTAGCCACCTTCATTAATTATCTTAGCTAGATCTTCTAGATAAGTTGCTGCAGCTTCTCCATCAGCATTTGCTGCTTCATTTTGTACTTTTGTGTTATGGAGATGGCTTCTTTCCTTAAACCTCATGAACCAACCTGTGCTAGCTTCCAACTTTTCTACTGTAGCTTTCTCACCTCTCTCAGCCCTCATAGAATTGAAAAGAGTTAGGGCCTTTCTCTGGATTAGGCTTTGGCTTAAGGGAATGTTGTGGTTGATTTGATCTTCTGTCCAGACCTCTAAAACTTTCTCCATATCAGCAATAAGGCTATTTTGCTTTCTTATCATTCTTGTGTTCACTGGAGTAGCACTTTCAATTTCCTTTAAGAACTTTTCCTTTGCATTCCCAACTTGGCTGTTTGGCACAGGAGGACTAGCTTTTGGCTTATCTTGGCTTTTGACATGCCTTCCTTACTAGCTTAATCATTTCTAGCTTGGATTTAACACATTAATTGCCATATCAGTTGTATTTAACTCATGCTAATTTTGAGCCCGGGGCTTCGTGAAACATATGTAACTCCCACGCCTCGACCTTGGGAGCCAAGTGAACTATTTTTCAAGTTGCATATAACTCATGCACAGAAAACAATAAAAAAACCCCACAAATTTTTCATTAAATTAGAAAGGATCATTTTGTTTTCAAAGTTTTTAGTCTATTTTTGTAATAAAACACTGTGGCCCCAAGGGAAAAAAATTTTTTTTTCCTAGTGTGGCAGTCAATGTGTTAAAGAAAGAGAATGTGATTCTTCCTTTCACTTGACCACTTAGAGGCCACTGCAGGGCTATCAACTGGCCTAATTTCACTATTGTTGTGTCTCAGGGAATAGGGAGGCCTGAAGAGAAGGAGAAACAGGGAACAGCTGGTGGGAGAGCAGTCAGAACACACACAACATTTATCAATTAAGTTTGCCATCTTATATGGGTGTGGATCATGGCACCCAAAAACAATTACAATAGTAACATCAAAGATCACTGATCACAGATCACCATAGCAGATATAATAACAATGAAACAGTTTGAAATATTGTGAGATAACCAAAATGTGACACAGAGACACGAAGTAAGCACATGCTGTTGGAAAAATGGCACCAACTGACTTGCTAACAAACGGTTGCCACAAAACTTCAATTTGTAAAAAATGCATTATCTGTGAAGTGCAATAAAATGAAGCACAATAAAGTAAGATATGCCTATAGTTGGCACTTATAAAATTCATATTGTTTTTAAAAACTTATTACTATTATTTAATAATTATGGGTACATAATAGTTGTGTATCTTTATAGGGTACATGCGGTTTTGATGCAGGCATACAATGTGAATTAATCAGATTAAGGAATTGGGGTATCCATTACCTCAGGCATTTATCATTTCATTGTGTTAGGAATACTTCAATTCTACTCTTTCAGTTATTTTAAAATATATCCTAACTTATTGTTGATTATAGATACTTTGTTGTGCTATCAAATGTTGCTCATTCTATCTAATTATCTAACTATATTTTTGTACCCATTAACCATCTCCCTTTAGTCCCCCCCTCCCCGCTACCCTTCCAAGCCTCTGGTAACCATCATTCCATCATTCTATTCTCTTTCTCCATAAGATCAATTGTATTTAATATTTAGCTCCCACATATGAGTGAGAACATGCGAGATTTATCCTTCTATGCTTGGCTTATTTCGTTTAACATAATGTTCTCCAGTTCCATCCATGTTGTTGCAAATGGCAGGATTCCATTCTTTTTTGTGGCTATATACTATTCCATTGTGTATTTGTACCACAATTTCTTTATCCATTCATCCCTTGATGGACACTTAGGTTGTCTCCAAATCTTGGCTATAGCTTAATAGTGCTATAATTAACATGGGAGTGCAGACATCTTTTCCATATTCTGATTTCCCCTCCTTTGGATATATACCTAGGAGTAGGATTGCTGGGTCATATGGTAGTTCTAGTTTTAGTTTTTTGAGGAACTCCATAGTGGTTGCACTAATTTACATTCCTACCAACAGTATACAAGGGTTCCCCTTTCTCCACATCCTCACCAGCATTCATTATTGCCTGTCTTTTGATAAAAGCCATTTTAACTGGGGTGAGATATCTCATTGCAGTTTTGATATGCATTTCTCTGACTAATGATGTTGAGCATTTTTCATATGCCTCTTGGCCATTTGTATGTCTTCTTTTGAGAAATGTCTAATCAGGTCCTTTGCCCATTTTTAATCGGATTATTTGGTTTCTTCCTATGAGTTGTTGGAGCTCCTTATATATTCTATTAGTAGTTATTAATCCCTTGTCAGATAGGTAGCTTACAAATATTTTCTCCCATTCTGCGGGTTGTCTCTTCACTCTGCCGATTGTTTCCTTTGCTGTGCAGAAGTGTTTTAGCTTGATGTGGTCCCATTTGTCCAATTTTGCTTTGGTTGCCTGTGCTTTGGGGGTATTACTCAAGAAGTCCTTGCCCAGACCAACGTCCTGAAGTGTTTCCTCAATGTTTTCTTTTAGCAGTTTCATAGCTTCAGGTCTTAGATTTAAGTTTTTAATCCATTTTGATATGATTTTTGTATATGGCGAGAGATTAGGGTCTAGTTTCATTCTTCTGCATATGATATCCACTTTTTCCAGTTCCATTTATTGAAGAGACTGTCCTTTCCCCACTGTATGTTCTTGGCACCTTTGTCAAATGTAAGGTTACTATAACTGTGTGGATTTATTTCTGAGCTCTCTACTGTGTTCTGTTGGTCTATGTGTTTTTATGCCAGCACCATGCTGTTTTGGTTATTATAATTTCAATTTCAATTTTGGTTATTATAATTTGGTAGTATAATTTCAAATCAGTTAATGTGATTTTTCCAGTTTTGCTCAGGATGGCTTTGGCTACTCTGGGTCTTTTATGGTTCCATATAAACTTTAGGATTACTTTTTCTATTTCTGTGAAGAATGTCATTGGTATTTTGATGGGGATTGCATTGAATCTGTAGATTGCTTCTGGGAGCATGGACATTTTAACAATATTGATTCTTCCAATCCATTAGCATGGAATTTCCTTCCAGTTCTTTGTGTCCTCTTCAATTTCTTTCATCAATGTTTTATAGTTTTCTTTATAGAGATCTTTCACTTCTCTGGTTGTTTATTCCTAGGTATTTTATTTTATTTGTAGCTATAGTAAGTAGAATTACTTTCTTCGTTTCTTTTTCAGATTGTTTATTGCTGGCATGTAGTAATGCTACTGATTTTTGTATGTTAATTTTGTATCCTGAAACTTTACTGAATTTGTTTATCAGTTCTACTAATAATAGTTCTTTTGTGGAGTCTTTAGGTTTCTCTAGATATAGGATCATATCATCTGCAAACAAGGATAGTTTGACGTTCTCCTTTCCAATTTGGATGCCCTTTATTTCTTTCTTGTCTGATTACCCTAGCTAGAACTTTCAGTACTATATTGAATAACAGTGGTGAAAGTGGCATCTTTGTCTTATTCCAGATCTTAAAGGAAAAGCTTTCAGTTTTTCCCCATTCAATATGATACTAGCTGTGGATCTTCATACACAGCTTTTATTGTATTAAGGTAAGTTCCTTTTATAACTAGTTTTGAGAATTTTTATCATGAAGGGATGTTGAATTTTATCGAATGTTTTTTCAGTATCAATTGAAATGATCTTATAATTTTTGTCCTTCATTTTGATGATATGATGTATCACATTGATTGATTTACATCTCTTGAACCATCTTTGCATCCCTGGGATGAATCCCACTTGATCATGATGAATAACCTTTTTAATGTGTTGTTGAATTCGGTTTGCTAGTATTTTCTTGAGGATTTTTGCATCTATGTTGATCAGCGATATTAGCCTATCATATTTTGCTGTTGTTGTGTTTTGTCTGGCTTTGGTATCAGGGTGATACAGATCTTGTAGAATGAGTTTGGGAGTATTCTCTCCTCCTTAATTTTTTGGAATAGTTTAAGTAGGATTGGTATTTGTTCTTCTTTGAATGCTTGGTAGAATTCAGCAGTGAAGCTATCGGTTCCTGGGCTTTTCTTTGATGGGAGACCCCCCCCCCTTTTTTTAAGACAGTGTCTCCCTTTGTTGCCTGGGCTTGATTGGCATCATCAGAGCTCACTGCAACCTCAAACTCCGGGGCTCAAGCAATCCTCCAGCCTCAATCTACCAAGTAGCTGGGACTACAAGGCATGAATCACCATGCCCAGATAATTTTTCTATTTTTTGTAGAGACAGGATCTTGCTCTTGCCCAGGCTGGTCTTGAAATCCTGGCCTCAAACAATTCTCCCTCCTCAGCCTCCCAAACTGCTAGGATTATAGGCACGAGCCAGCCACCGTGAGTGCTCAGCCATGATGGAAGACTTTTTATTACTGCTTCTGTCTCATTACTTGTTATTGGTTTATTCAGATTTCAGATTTCTTCCTATTTCAATCTTGGTAGGTTGTTTGTGTCTAGGAATTTATCCATTTCTTCTAGGTTTTCCAATTCGTTGGCATATAGTTGCTCATATAGTTGCTTTGGATTTCTGCAGTATCAGTTGTAATGTCTCTTTTTTCATCTCTCATTTTATTTATTTGGGTCTTCTCTCTTTTTTTCTTAATTAATCTGGCTAAAGGTCGGTCAATTTTGTTTATCTTAAAAAAAAAAAAAACCCTAACTTTTCATTTTGTTGATCTTTTGTATTTTTTTTTTTTGTTGTTGTTGTTGTTTAAACTTCATTTACTTCTACTCTGATCTTTATTATTTCTTTTCTTCTACTAATCTGGGGTTTGGTTTGTTCTCGTTTGTCTAATTCTTTGAGATGTATCATTAACTTGTTTACTTGAAGGTTTTCTACTTTTATGACGTAGGCACTTACTGCTATAAACTTTCCTCTTATTACAGCTTGATACGTATAATTCCTTTTTTTTTTTTTTGAGACAGAGTCTCACTCTGTTGCCTAGGCTAGAGTGTCATGGCGTCAGCCTAGCTCACAGCAACCTCAAACTCCTGGGCTCAAGCCATCCTTCTGCCTCAGTCTCCCAAGCATCTGGGACTATAGGCATGCACCACCATGCCCAGCTAATTTTTTCTATATATTTTTAGTTGTCCAGTTAATTTCTTTCTATTTTTTTAGTAGAGACAGGGTCTCACTCTTGCTCAGGCTAGTCTCGAACTCTTGAGCTCAAATGATCCACCCACCTCCTCCTCCCAGAGTGCTAGGATCACAGGCATGAGTCACTGTGCCCAGCCTTGATATGTATAATTCTTATTGTTTAATAGAGGTTGCTGAATAATCCCTAATAAGTACACTGGAACATATTTACTATAGAGAGAGATTTAGTATGAAGCAGTTCTTTTTTGACATTATACACTGTATCTGAGCTTCTGGAGTCATCAGCAGAAGTGGGAGGGCCAACACAATATTATAGCTAAGGTCACAGAGCCAAAGTAATAGAAAGGGGACTAAACTCTACATCTCCTAATTGCATATATCAGACAGTCTCATGACATTCACTTTGAGGATAACATCTTACTGAAGTTCCAGAATATCTATGGCATTTATTTAATTCACAATTAAAAAAATCAGCCAGTAAAACTGATTAGAACTCAAGAGAAAAGAACACTCTAGCATTCTACCTTATTTCTCTCACTTTGGGGATGGCAGCACCTGCGACACCCTGAACTAAATGTGATACTTCAAAGAAAATGCCTAGTTAGGGCCTTATTCTTCTCAAATATCTGTGGTTGTTACTTTGTAATATGCCTCCAGGATGAATTTTCTGTAAAGAAAATTTATATCATAGGTCTGGGTGGACACTAAAGACTTCCTTTTCTTTCCTTCTTTCTTCTTTTCTTCCTTTCTTGTGCACGCATTCTCTCTCCCCCTCTCTTTCTTTCTTTTTTTTGATATTTTATATGTTTATCAAGGTACTACTTGTAAATACTTTAAAAAATTCTTATGGTTAAAAATAGTCATGTGGAACTAAAAGGCTCATAACAAAAAATATCTGGAGTATAATTTGCCACACATACATACACAGAGACAAAATCTAAAACAAAAAGAAAAAAACAAAAAACAAAAAGAAAAAAGCAGTGGCCTCCCCAAAGCCTGGGACACCCTTCGAGACTCTTTTACTCACTTCTTTTCATGTTTATCAACATTTTCCCAAATAAAACATTTATACTGTTATTTATAGATTTATGGATTTTAAACAGTACCTAATATGAGAGATGAGAATTCAATGCCATATACTTTCCCTCCCTCCAGCCTCCCAATATTGTTATTAATATATCGCAACTTTTTTATTAAATCAATGTTTCATGTTAACCACATTAAGACTTTATAAACGTGGTTTACTTCTGGATCAATTAGTCATATTATGATTACATTTACTTCTTATACAATTTTTGCTCTTGTTGGAAGTAATAATTGCCTTTGGTTTTTGTTTGCCAAATTTTCTATATCATCACTAATTCTTGCCAACATTATCACTAATACTTTCCAACAGAAATGTAAAAATGCCTAAACTATTTCAACAGAGTCAAACGTCACAATCTCTAGCAGGTTCACTGGAAACAAACCCCTGGAGCACTTCTTTCTCAGTCTCTCTAAGTCTGCACATAGCTGTCATCTTGGGACTTCCCTTTGCTTCTTTCCTAGGTTTATTCCACTTCCTAAAACCCATTTTTTAAAATTCTTTATAGAGATGGGGTCTTGCTAGGTCGCCCAGGCTGGTCTCAAACTCATGGCCTCAGGTGATCCCCTGCCTTGGCTTCCCAGAGTGCTGGGTTTACAGGTGTGAGCCATCACACTTGGCATATTTTTTGTTTTTTTGTTTTTTTTTTTTTTTTAGAGACAATGTCTTGCTTTGTCACCCAGGCTCACTGCAGCCTTGAACTCCTGGGCTCAAGCAGTCGGCCCACCTTGGCCTCCCAAAGTGCTGGAATTATAGGCTTTGAGCTATTGTACCCTGCCATTGATTTTTATATCCATACATATTTGTACATATTTATGAGGTACATGTGATATTTTGTTACATGCATAGAATGTGTAATGAAAAAGTCAGGGTATGCAGTATATCCGGCCCCTCAAGCATTTATTATTTCTATGTGTTGGGAGCATTTCAAGTCCTCTCTTCTAGCTATTTTAGAATATATAATATTAATACATTGTTGTCAACTATAGTCACCCTATTCTCTGCTAGCGAACATTAGAACTTATTCCTTCTATTTAACTGTATGTTTGTACCCATTAACCAATCTCTCTTCATCCGTGCTCCTCCCCCCCCCCCGCCCCCCACACACACATACACACACACCCCATTCCCAGTCTCTGGTAACTATCATTTGACAGTCTACTTCCATGAGATCAACTTTTTTTTTTTTTCAGCTCCCATATATAAGTGACAACATGTGATATTTGTCCTTCTGTGTCGGGCTTATTTCACTTAACATAATGACATCCAGTTCCATCCATGTTGCTGCAAATGCCATGATTTCACTTTTTTATGGCTGCATAGTAATCCATTGTGTAAATATACCACATTTTCTTTATCCATTCATCTGTTGATGGACACTTAGGTTGATTCCATATCTTGGCTATTGTGAGTAGTGCTGCAATAAAGTTGGGGGTGCAGGTATCCCTTTGATATACTGACTTCCTTTCCTTTGGATAAACACTCAGTAGTGGGATTGCTGGATCGTAGCATAGTTCTATGTTTAATCTTTTGAGAAATCTCCATACCGTTTTCCATAATGGCTGTACTAATTTACATTCCCACATGCCCACCAACAATCAGTGTATGACTTCCTTTTTCTCCACATTCTCATCAGCATGTTATTTTTTGTCTTTTTGATAATAGCCATTCTAACTGGGGTAAGATGATATCTCATTGTGGTTTTGATATGTATTTCCCTGATGACTAGTGTCATTGAACATTTTTTCATATACCTGTCAGCCATTTGTATGCCTTCTTTTGAGAAATGTCTATTCAGATTATTTGTCCACTTTTTAAGGGACTGTTTGGCTTTTTGCTATTGTTTGAGTTCCTTTTATATTCTGGATGTTAGTCCCTTGTCAGATGCATCGTTTGCAAATATTTTCTCCCATTCAACAGGGTGTCTCTTCACTGTTGATTGTTTCCCTAGCCGTGCAAACACCTTTTAGTTTAATATAGTCCTGTTTGTCTATTTCTGATATTGTTGCCTGTGCTTTTGGGGTCTTAGCCATAAAGTTTTTCCCTAGACAGACCACTGTCCTGGAGTATTTCTTTTCTTTTTTTTTTTTTTCCTAGCAATTTTAGATTTTCAGGTCTTACATTTAAGTCTTTACTCCATTTTGAGTTGATTTTTATATATGGTGAGATAGGGGTCTAATTTCTTTCTTCTCCAACTGGATATCCAGTTTTCCCAGCATCATTTATTGAACAGGGTGCCCTTTCCCCAACATATATTCTTGGCGCCATTGTTGAAAATCATTTGGTTATAAACACGTAGATTTAATTTTGGATTCTCTATTCTGTTCCACTGATCTATGTATCTGTTTTTATATCAATACTATGCATTTTAGTTAGTATGGCCTTGTAATATATTTTGAAGTCAGATAACGTGATCCCTCCAGCTTTGTTCTTTTTGTTCACACAATTGCTTTGGCTACTTGGGCTCTTTTTTATTCCATATGAATTTTAACATTGTTTTTTCAGTCTTTCTTATTTTAGTAGAGCAGATCCTCCTGTATTTTCCTGGGAAAAGTTATGTGGGGAGGGGGGTAAATTTTTGATCCTTGCATGCCTAAAAATATTTTTTCATCCTTCGTACTTGATTAATATGACTTACTATAGAATTCTAGGTTGAAAATAATTTTCTCTCAGAATTTTGAAAGCATTGCTTCATTGCCTTCTAGCCACCAATGTTACCATTGAGAAATGTGCTACTGCTATTACCTACTCTTTTACAAGTAATTCATTCCCATTTCTCTGTTTTGTTTTGTTTTTGGTTGGTTTTTTTTTTTTTTTTTTTTTTTTGAGACAGTGTCTTGTTCTTTCACCCCAACTACAGTGGAGTGGCATCATCATAGCTCACTGCAACTTCAAACTCCTGGGTTCAAGAGATCCTCCTGCCTTAGTCTCCCAAGTAGCTGGGACTACAAGTGCACATCATCATGCCCTGCTAATTTTTCTATTTTTAGTAGAGATGGGGGTCTCGCTCTTGTTCAGGCTGGTTTCAAACTACTGACCTCAAGCAATCCTCCTGCCTCAGCCTCCCAGAGTGCTAGGATAATAGGCATTAGCCACCTCACCCAGCCCCCCTGCTCCCTCTTTATCTCCTACCACCATGATTTTTTAATCTTCTCTTTATTCTTTGTGTTCAGAAATTTCATGATGATGTGCCTTAGTGTTTTGGGTTTTTTTTCCCCTTCATTATGCTGGGTACTCCACAGGCTCTGCTAATTTGGAAACTCGTGTCCTTCAGTTATCAGATATTTTTTTGTAGTTTCATTGATAATTTCCTTATCTCCATTTTTTCTCTACTTCTAGAACTCTTCCTATTAATCTAATGTTAGACCTTATAGATTCATCCACTAATTATCTTTTCTCTCTTATTTTCCATTTGTCTTCTTGTTTTATTTTCTGTAAGATTTCCTCAACTTGATATAGTAAGACTTCTGTAAATTATTTAGTTTTCTATTATATTTTTAATTTCCCAGAGCTGTTACTTATTCTCAGATTGTTCCATTTTGGGAGCACCTTATCTTTGCTTTATGGATGCAGTATTTTCTACTACCTCTTATAGCAGCAGTCTCCAACCTTATTGGCACCAAGGACAGGCTTCATGGAAGACAATTCTTCCCCGGACTGGGGTTGGGGGTGGTGGCCAATGGCGAGAGATGAGGAGCAGCTGTAGATACAGATGAAGCTTTGCTTGCTTGCCCGCCGCTCACCTCCTGCTGTGCAGTTGGTTCCTAACAGGCTACACACGATTACCGGTCTGCAGCCCAGGGGTTGGGGACCGCAGTCTTAGAGGATGCTTATTGTTTTTTAAAAAATATTCTTCTGTTCTCTTTAGTATGTTTTCTTTGAGTTTTTCTTTTCCATTTATATATGATGCTGCCTTTCTTGGTGAAAGTTTATCTTAAATATCTGGTGATCTTTTGCTGTCCTTCTATATTTAAGGGTAAATCACTAAATAGGTGTTTGGAAGCTCTGTGTTAACAGGAAGCTTGTCAGTTGGTGGGTCTCACTGTACCCACAATAAAGTGGGTACCTAGCTGTTTTCTTGGGGAACCTTCAAGTATCAGTATCTATAGATCTTTCCTCTGGGTTTATTTAACTTCCTCCCAAAATTAATTCTCCAATATCCTACCTGGAGAATATAAGCCTTGCTGTCAGCATTCTTAGAGCAAAATTCAGCAGGAGGGCTGGGTGAGTTTCATCATTTAGCATGTAGATCATTCATCTAATCTCTGTTTTCAGTCTAGTATCCTCCTAACCTTGTCTTCCCAGCTATTATCTTTAGCTGTGCCTGGTATCTCAGAGTCTGGAGCTTCTCTAGTTCAATTGTGTCACAGAATAAACCTGCAGGGTCTGTCAGAGAAATGAAAGGGTAGTTGTCTAAGTGAGCAGCATGTGGGAAGAGATCTGGTAGTTTAACTTCCTATAAAGACTTTCAGCCAATCTCCTCTTTTCAGCCCCTTACAACACCTCTACTTCTGTACCATCTATTCCTTCCAATTCCTGACATGCTAGTGTTCTGCAATATGAACCTGATTGTCTCTTGTTAGTATATGCCTCTGCAAGCATTTAAAATTAATTATTTTCTCAGCTCAACTATGGCTTTCCATCTTCCAAAAATGTGTTGCTATCATCTGCTACTGTCTTCCTTCTTATTCTCTTCATCCTAGTAGGCTGGTAAACCTAAAAATTTTACCTCACTGTCATTTTAGTGATTTGGGGGAGTGAACAGGGATACACATTTGTGTTTAATCTGTCCACACATTAGCAGAAGTGCAAGAATGTCAAGATGTTCACTCTTTGCTCCCATAAAGAAAAAGTTAGAGCCAAAAAATTCAGAGATAAAATTCTGCCTTCATTGGCCAAAGTGGCAAAAGCAGGAGTCTGAGAATTTCATACTGTGTCCAAGTTCTATTCTTATAATTTACTGGTTATTTGATGTTAGGTAAGTTAAATTTTCTGACAAAATGTTTTCTTATCTGTAAAGTGGTGATAATCATCCCTACACAGTCTATCTTACTTGTAATGACCAAGATAATTGATATAAATGCATATACATCATATATCAAGAACTCTGTTATTAATAGGCATAGTTAAATACATTTTGAGAGGCACTGTAACATAGTAGAAAGAATATAAGCTTCAGAGTCACACAGACTTGGGCTTGAAGTCTGTCATTTATTGTGTTTTCTTGGATAAGTGACTTAAACTCTCTGAGCCTTATTTTCCCCTTTATTTATAAAATGGGTATAATATTATTAACTTGACAAGACTGTTGTATTAAATGAGATAATGCATGTAACATATCTGCTACAGGGCCTGACACTTACTAGGTACTCAATAGATGTTAATTCTTCCTCTTATCCTCCTAATTTGGGTCCAGCTTTCTTATACTAACATGAAAATCCTGACCTTGTATTTCCTCAGTAAATGCTAAATCACATTGACAATTAGCATCTTGGATCATCAACAATCTTCATAAAAGCTATTTATTTGCTGTTTTGTCAGGACCAAATTATAAGGTGAACAGCCCAAATTGAAAGGGTTCAGCATACAAATCCTTTGAAGTGGTAACAGGTTACTACTGAGGGAGCTTTAGGAACATTTTGGTATGACGTAAGGCGTCAAACTTGTAATGAATATTAAGAGATGAGGGACGCCAGAATACCAGGAAAAACTACTACTCAAAAAACTATCTTAATAGTTTTTTTTTGTTGTTGTTTTTTGTTTTTATTTGATCCTCATACAAATCCAGAGCTTGCAGGCTTTATGACCCCATTTGAAGACGAAGGAACAAAGGAGCAAATTGTTTGAGATTCATCAGTCATTAGGAACCACCAAGAACTCCAACCCTGGTTTTTGACTCTCAATTGAGTGCTCTTTTTTAAAAATTTGTGATAAAATACATTTACCATCTTAACCATTTTTTAAGTGTATAGTTACGTACATTCACATTGTTGTACAACCAGCTTCCAGAATTCTTTTCATCTTGCAAAACTGAAACCCTACCCATTAAACAACTCCCCCTTTCCCCCCTCCCCATATCCCCATGGCAACCACCATTCTACTTTCTGTTTCTATGAATTTGACTACTCTAGGCACCTCATACAAATGGGATAATACAGTATTTGTCTTTTTGTGGCTAGCTTATTTCACTTAGCATAATGTCCTCAAGGTTCATCCGTATTGTGGCATGTAAGAATTTCCTTCCTTTTTAAGGCTGAATCATCTTCCATTATATGTATATACCATATTTTGCTTATCTATTCATGCATTGTTGGATACCTGTGATGCTTCCACCTCTCAGCTCTTGTGAATAATGCTGCTATGAACTTGGGTGTACAAGTATCTCTTTGAGATGCTGCTTTCAGGTTTTTGTTTTTGTTTGACATTTACCCAGTAGTTGAATTGCTGGATCATGTGGTCATTCTATTTAAAAATTTTTGAGAAACCACCATACTGTTTTCCGTAGCAGTTACACCATTTTACAGTTTTACCACCAGTACACAAAGGTTCCAATTTCTCCTTGCTAACATGAGTCATTTTCTAGAGTTTTAAAAAAAAAATTTTTTAAATAGCCATTCTAATGTATGTGAGGTGGTATTTCATTGTGGTTTTCTTAAGAGTTTTGAAGTCTTTTGTACAGATGTCAAGTTACTGAGTAACTCCGGGAAACATCACCAAAAATTTATAGTATTAGGAGCCTATTAGAGTTAAGATGCTGTAGGAGGCATTGTTTTAACATATGGTTCTTGCTCTCAAGGATTTTATAATCTAGCTGGAGAAAAGGACATATGTATTTAAAAATAAGTAACAATGCAAGACAGAAAAGTCTAAATGCTCATCAATGACATTACTAAATATTACATGATGACAGAAAAGGGTAAAATTATCACAGGCTAGGTTGATTAGCAAAGGCTGTAACTGATACTTGAGGATTGACTCACAATAACCAAATTCATAAGAGACTGTGGTATAAAGTATGACTCTAATTTACTAATACACATTCATTCATTCATTCATCAAATACTTACAAAGAATCTACTTTGTGCTAGGCATTGTTCTGAAGAACTAGGGACGGAGCTGTGATTAACAATTTCCTGTCCTCACAGAGTTACATTCTCTGTGGAATACAATATAACGTAGAATGTATTTTTCCAGAGACTAAAATATTTGTGTTTGCTGTCCAGAGCATTTCCTTCTCAGTGTAAAGGTACCAATGAATCTAAGTTGGCAATCAAAATATTGTTTGGTGAATGATCAGAAAAAGGTGGTATTAAGATCCATTTCATTCAGGCCACAGGGAAAGCTTATATATGTCCTAGAGTAAGTTTACCTAATGACTAGTTTAACGACGTTCTTTGGATTCACGATTTCTCGATCCTGAACACTGCTGGATGAAAAAACAGATCCTGGCATATTCCTCTTTCTGGATTCCAGGTGAACCATTTCAATTCTAACATATTTTTTCAGACATATTAGAATATAATTGATTTTAATTATGTTAGCTTTAGTCATTTTTACTATATATGATTAAATAAAGGCTCCAACTTCAACTATTTCACTGTAAGCAATAATGTTGTAATGTTGGATACTACTGGATTTTCCTCCATTAATTCAACAAATATTTACCAAATGTTTATTAAGTTCCTATGATGAACAGGCACTCTGCTAGGTATTGGGAATATTGGAGTTAACAAAAGAGATTTTTGTACTTATCCTTAGGAAATGTACATACATTCTAGTAGTGAAGATTAAGAAAATCACACTAGGTGCAGTGGCTGTTAAAAACAAACAAAACAACAACAAAAACAACAAAGAAAATCACCAGTAAACAACAGACCAATAAATAAATTATGGTAAGTGTTATGAAGGGACAAGAGGAAAATGTTGGAGTATTCAAGAAAGAGATGACAATCACAGGGACTATGCTAGTGGCAGTGGAGATGAGATAAGTGGTTAAATTTGAGATCTATTTTGGACAACCAGTCAACAAGACTTAATAATGAACTGGATGATGAATGTGAGGGAAAGGAAGGAATCAGGTAACTCCTGAGTTTCTGACTTAAGCAACTGGGTAGAGAGCAGGGCCTTTAACTGAGATGAGGAAGACTTGGTGTAGGAAATAGTCAGAGTTCTGTTTTAGACACAATAACTTTGAGATCTCTGTCAGACAAGCAAATGTGGAGAAGTAGGTACTTGGATATGTGCAGCCAGAACTCAGAGGAGAAGTCTGGATTGGAAATATGGATTTAGAAATCATTGACATAACAATGCTATTAGAAAGAGTATTTCCTGGTCAACTTGCTTAGAATTAGTGATTTCTAAATTCCCTAGAGCCACATTTAAAGATAACCTCTTAAGTCATTTCTACATATGACTAAATTAATAATTAAGAATTAATTCTTGTGATGGTATTTGGAAGTTAAAAAAAAAAGGGAAAAAAAGAATTAATTCCTACTAGTGTAGTTCTCAAAGGATAATCCCATGCCAGACTTCTTTGGGGGAGCCTCACTGTACCTTCTGTCTACTATATCAACCCAAAGATAAACTCAGGGTCACTAGATGCTTTTCATTAAAAAGAAGCTCAGTTACGTTTCTCTTTTCTTCATCAAAGCTGACTCTTAAAGCATTAAAGGGCCCATCTAATGAGGTACTCATAGACAAAAAGAGTTGAACAGGTCTGAATTTCTACATGGATTAGAACTCTATTTTAATTATGTTTTCTGTAAAACATGGGTGTTAAATATCACCCATGAGGATGTGTGGCCTTGCTTACCAAGTAAGAAAAGAACTGGACTAAGAATCATGACATCTGGGCTCTATTTCAAGTAGTCATTATTTCACTTTAAGTCCTACTCTCTATAGACCTGCTATTTCATGGGTCAAGTGAAGGCTATGGAATATTTTAAAGCCAATGAAAACATAAAATTAAGCATACAACTGAACACTATCATCATTAACTTACTGTTGGGCACCTGGAGATCTGGGATGGTGCTGTGCATAAAGAATGGCCCAGAGTGAAGATTCCAGTAGTCTGTTTCTAGATTTCTCACCATTTTTTGTGGACTCCATAATTTGGCTTCTGTGTTTATAAAATAGTAAAGTCACAGTGATTTCTCTTACACATATGAGAAAAAAATTAATAAATGTCTATATGCTTTGCAGATTCCTAGATGAAAGAAGTTATGAAAATATAAGTGATTATTTGTATTGATGCTAAGTAGGCTCTATCTCTTGGAAAACCAGGAAAAGCTTAGCTATCATTGCTTTGTGACTTTTGCCAGTTCCCCAGGGAATCTTGGCTTTCCCTGGAAAACAAACTACTACCTTGGAGGAAGCCTGAAATCTCTGAAGGAAGCCTTCTTGTAAGTAGCCAGTTCAGGGAGGTTATACCTGGTACCATGCTGTAAAGGAAAAGAAATTTTTTCATCAAAGTGGTCAAG
Source organism: Eulemur rufifrons (assembly GCF_041146395.1). Taxonomy (NCBI): domain Eukaryota; kingdom Metazoa; phylum Chordata; class Mammalia; order Primates; family Lemuridae; genus Eulemur; species Eulemur rufifrons. The sequence continues at coordinate 23,837,731 of NC_091002.1, forward strand.
ACTATTTGCTAAGCATACCAACATTTCCCAAACAGGGAATGGAGGTACAAAAAGGCTTCATTAAGACTTTGTTAGTGTGACTTTGTTAGTGTGTACTGAGTAATTTAAGGGTGGTTTCCTATGAGCTCCTTTTTTTTTTTTTTAACCTTTATCACTTCTCTTCTCCCTTTGTTTTTTTCTACTTCATTTGTTTTCCCTTTCTCTATCTTCATTTTCCTAGTTGAACAGGGTTTTTAAAAACTTAGTCCACACTATTTCCCTCTATCCTCTTCAAGGCCTCCCCACTTAATGCAATTTGAGCATGCCCCAAATGTTTGTTATCTGTCAGTGGTCCAAGAAGAGGTAAATGGTGTATATCAGTGGTTCTCAACCAGGGGTGATTTGCACACCGCCCCCCCCCCCCAACCTAGGACATTTGGCAATGTCTGGAGACATTTTTGGTTGTCATAACTAGGGGGAGGGCGCAATTGGCATCTAGTGGATACAGGCCAGAGATGCTGCTAAACATCTTACAATGAACAGAACAAAGCATGGCCCAATTTGTCAATAGTGCTGCTGTTGACTAACCCTAGTATGTGCAGACATTGGTAGCTGAAGATCACTGAAGTTTGGAGTTAGCAGTCCAGACTCCTTAGGGATACATATTTTCAAGGTGGTAAAGTGGCAGCTGCTGGCATCAGATTGTCTGGACTTGGTTTACCAGGTTCCCTGTTTTGCTGGATGTATATGACTTTGGACTAATTATTCAATACCACAAAAGCAGTTTCCTCATCTGAAAAAAGGGGCTAATAAAGTATTTATCTCACTAAAAATGTATGCTTCATGGAGGCAAGGACCTGCCATGCTTACTTGGGGACTAGCATCCAGTAGAGAGTACTAAATATGTATTGATTATCTTATGCAGTTGTTTTCAGGTCTAAAGCAGAGAACATATATTAAGTAATATGGAGTGCAGTGAGAAGAAATGCAGCCCCCGATAGCAGGAAGCTAGGCTGGCACTATCAACTAGAATATGCTCCCTTGTTGAACATAATCAGTTTCACAGGACATCAGCATCAGACAAGGCCACTCTGTGAACATGATGGGTCAAAACAAAAACAAAACCACTCCATAATGATGTCTGAATACAAACAAAAAAAGAGGAACATTGTGTCAACCACAAAAAATGACCAGATATCCCCCATCCCTAACCTTTTTTTTTTTTTTTTTTTTTTTACCAGTCACAGCTTCAGCCTCACTTGGTTCTTCCTTTTTATGTAAGAATTATTAAAAGACCCTGTCATAGAATTACTCCCACCTCCTGATAGCATCCAATCCAGAAACTCTGCTTCCTCGGACCTTCCCCCAAATTACATAACAGAAGCCCAAACCCTATAAAACTCTTTCCAACACTCTCTTCTGAAATGTCCCGCTGTCCCCCAGGATGTACTGGCCCTCTTCAAGGAGACCATAAGCCCAACTTTGTCCAACCATAGGAGTGTTCTCCCGGTCTTTGGTTGGAGGGCATTGACAATAACGAGAGCTCCCTAAAGAGTAGCTGCTATTTGGCCTCAAGGGAAATTGCACGATGCACCCAGAGCATTCAATCAGACTTCATAAACAGGTATTTTGAGGCTTCTCTACAGACTGCCTCTTGCCTGGCCGTTTCTTCTCAGGGTACACCTTCTCTCCTCAGTCTACCCCGAGGGGAGACAGGGAGGATACTTTTGATTTCCGCCTTCCTAAGTAGAAAGCCAGCACGTTAAATTTCACAAGAAGTAAGACCCCTTAGTGAGGTACGCGCCTTCAGCTCCAACTTAAAACTTCCTCAAACACTAGAACAGCCCAGAGGCATGCGGGAAAACTAGAGCTCTGACGAGTTCACATTACCAAGTGTCTTACCCACTACGCTAACCCAGGAGGAATGGCCTCGAATTCACTTTACAAGCAAGCCAGTACTCCGCGCGAAAGGCTCAGGGAACGGCCATAACCCGCAGCCGAATCTTCCGGCTGCCTTTGGTTCAGACGTCGAGCACAAGTCGCTGGGCGGCTACAACGCAAATGCGCGCCTCTTCTAGACCGACCACAAGTCCCGGCATGCCTGGCGCCGCGGCGTCGCCAGGAAACTCGCGCCTCACGAAGCGCGCTAGTTTGGCTCGTCTACGCGCCTGCTCCCTGGCGGACTCTGCGCAGGCGCATTTCCAACGCTTCCAGGAGAGGGCGGGGTGTCGTTTCCTTTCGCTGATGCAAGATCCTAGTGCGGTGGTGGGAGAGCTATCGGCAGGAGCAGCGCTGCCGCCGGGGCCTGGGGCTGACCCGTCCGACTTCCCGTCCGTGCCGAGCCCACTCGAGCCGCAGCCATGTCCGGGGACGAGGTGAGAGTCTGAGCCCGGCGCTAGGGCTAAGGACTGAGGCGAGAAGATGAACCCACCCCAGTGTGGGAGACCGGGCCTGCGGCCTAGCAGCCGGCCGCCGCCATGTGGGGCAGCCGGGCCTAGGCGACTCGGAGCGGTAGAGCCGGCGAGCACTCCGGAGCCGCAGGCTCGGCCGCACCCCACTCACCTCGGGGTGGCGGCTCTGAGGCGGACCTCGTACGGTGGCCGGCGTTTCTGGAATGGAGAGCACACGTTGGGTCTCCCTCCCTGAAAGGGCTTGAGTGCCCAGTTAATGCCCAGAACGAGATTGGGGCTGGCGACCCCTGCATTCCTTTCAGCTGGGCACTGCAGCCGCAGCCCACCTCCATGGATGCACGGCGTGCCGCGAGGGTCTTCCTTCGGCTCCGGTAGAGCACACCTTCCTTAAAAACTTTGTAGGTTGGCTTGTCCAGGCCGGTATCCTGCCCTTGTTTTCCTCTCGAGCATAATTTTTTTTTTTTTTAAAGGACGAAAGGGTGAGAGAGAACAAGAGAAGAAGATCCTTCAGCCTCAAAAAGTGACTAACCTTCCCGGAAAGTTTCCGGGCAAGAGTTTCTGACCTTCCCTTAATAGACGGCTCATAGTGATGTGAGCTGGAAGCCCAGGCTGCGAAGCTGGCTGGATCTTTTACTACCGTGGTGATTGGATTGAGCGAATTTCCTCAAATTCTTTTTTCCCAGATTTGTTCTAGTTGATGTAAAATCAAACGACTTGAAATGAAGTTGATGTTAAGTGCTCTCAGCTATTGCTTAATATCGGGCGGGGGGAGAGCTACAGCTTACTGGTGGGTTTTTCCACCCCCGCCCCCAAAAGCTTATGAAGAACTTATAATTCACTTGTCCTATAGGGCCTTGGCGAGGAATAAGAGTAAGAATTCGAGGGTCTCTAGAGAGTTGTCTAAGTTATGAGAATGGCAGTTTCACGCTTTTAAAAAAAAAAAAACAACAAAAACGGGGTCTGGCTCTGTCCTGTGCTCAAGTGCAGTGGCGCAATCATAACTCACTGTGATCCTGGGCTCAAGGGATCCTCCTGCCTCAGTCTCCCAAGTAGCTAGGCCTACAGGCATGCACCACCATGCCCCGCTGATTTTTTTAAAAAAATTTTTGTAGAGACAGGTCTTGCTACGTTGCCCAGGCTGGTCTCAAACTCCTGGCCTCAAGTAATCTTCCCACCTTGGCCTCTCAGTTTCACAGTTGTTTTGTTTCTACTTATTTTCCAAACTTTTCATAACCTTTAGCAAATACAGTACTTAATGTAGTGCAAGATAACTGAGAGGTGTTATTCTGGGTATGGTTTCTATGGTAAAGTGTTCACAGTGTAGTAAGGGAGGTAAGAGATAAGCTGTAATGCAAGGTAAAAACCAGTTGCCACAAGAAGTAGAAATAGGGCTATCAACATAGTGATTTTGGGGGCTGGAGGGATCATTTTTAGAAGTGGGATCAGGGTTTGAAGTGGAATATGAATACACTACTGAAGGGTGATCAGGATTTTGTTAAGCAGAGGTGGCAGAACCAGCATTCCAGCAGAGGACTTTGGAAGCTAATAAAGTATTAAGTGGCTTGGCACTTAGGTATACCAATCCAACTTCGTTTTATATGGTGGAAAGTAAGGCCCAAGGAGCTTTAACTTGCCCAAGGTTGTGCAGCAAGTTAGTGGACCTCGAATCCTGGCCTTTGGCTTCCACTATGTCAGGTGGAAGTTAGGGTTAGAGGGAGGTATGAAGAATAGGGTGTAGGTTCTGATTCCTCTCCTGCTCTTGACTAGATAATTGTCATTAGGCCAACCCCTTGCCTTCTGGCAACTTTACAGACTTGTGAGGATTAGATGAGAATCTGTACTTGGAAATGATTCATAAACTCCCAGGGACTTCCCAGAGGGAGAGTCGTTCCCAGGGTACAGGATCAGAGACCCTACTATTAAAAAGTAATTTTTCTGTTTTTTTTCACATTTCTTTTTCCTTTAAACAGCTTGCTGATGTATAATTGACAAAATAAACTGCACATATTTTTTTTAAAACCTGGTAATTAAGCCAAAAAAACAACTCTTTTTAACTTAGTGGAACCATAATCTTTAAAAAGCAATATTTTAGAAACATGGGTGCTATCTGGTAAGGAAAAAGTCTTCTAATCTTTAGGCATTCAATATTTTTCAGACCATTCTAAAACTTTTTATTTTTAATTTTTTTCCTTTTTATCCTGAAATTCCTGAGCTTCAACAGACCTTTTTTTTTTTTTTTTTTTGTTGAGACAGAGTCTCACTTTGTTGCCCAGACCTTTTTTTTAAAAGTGCTATCAATATTTAAGACTTGGTTACTACTAGGACTCCTTCACAAGGTGTCAGGATATTGGGTTTTCACACGATATGGTATGATGTTTTTGCAAAAGCTTTGAAAGTTTCTAATTAAGAATGGAATGTGTTTTGCGTGAAGTTTATGAACACAGAAGAATACAAAGAAATAAATATCTCCCAGAATCCAAGTTGGGCACAGTGGCATTTGCCTGTAGTCCCAGCTACTCAAGAGAGTGAGGTGGGAGGATCACTTGAGCCCACGAGTTTGAGGCCAACCTGGGCAGCACAGTGAGACCCCATCTCTTAAACAGAAGTCCCAGAATCTAATCACCCAGAGATGACAACACTGTTAACATTTGTTCTGCTCATCCTTGAAAGGAACTTTAGATCAATGACTTGCTTCTCTGTGGGTTCTTTTGTGGACTCACACCTGCCTTCTGGGTGTAGACCATAAAGATAATTTCTTGGGTAAGGTATGATGAATGGGAGGAGGTTTCCAATTTGAGAAAGCACGTCAGGGCAATTTTAGCTGATATCCCTTTTTCTTGCCTTCTCCAACCCAGTATGAGAAATTGAAAATAGAAACTTCATGCTTTTGAAGGCTTTGTTGTGAACTTTAAAAAAAAAAAAAAAAAAAATTCAAGTCATTCTGTAGTTTTCCATAAGTGTACTGTCAGCAACTATTTGCTTCTCAAATCCAAACTATTCTCATAAAAAAAAAATAGGGATGTCACCCGATAATTTAGAAGTCAGATATGAAAATCTTAAAAAGCCATGATTTTAGTCAAAACTGACATGGCCTTGTTCTTTGAGGAGGTCTGCTTTGGGTGCTGCTTTGGGATCCCTGATTTCCTTATTTGTAAACTACTTTGCATGGTGGTATAAATAGAATGAGGCATGAGTGTAGGTTAAGTATCCGGAGACAGTAATTGAGAGAGTTATTAATTATTTCAGTGTTATTAATTCCTGCATGTTTATTATCCTTTACTAGGCTACAACCAAACTGTTTACCTAAATAAGACCTATAGACAAATAAAAGGGCTGGGCGCAGTGGCTCAGGCCTGTAATCCTAGCACTCTGGGAGGCGGAGGCGGAGGCGGGTGGATCGTTTGAGCTCAGGAGTTCGAGACCAGCCTGAGCAAGAGCGAGACACCGTCTCTACTAAAAATAGAAAGAAATTATCTGGACAACTAAAAATATATATAGAAAAAATTAGCCGGGCATGGTGGCACGTGCCTGTAGTCCCAGCTACTCAGGAGGCTGAGGCAGGAGGATTGCTTGAGCCCAGGAGTTTGAGGTTGCTGTGAGCTAGGCTGACGCCACGGTACTCTAGCCCAGGCAACAGAGTGAGACTCTGTCTCAAAAAAAAAGTTAATTAGAATCAATTTTGGGAATTTTTTGAGTTTCATGATATGTCTGGGAAATTAGATCACTTAAGTTGAAATTTCAGTGATAGGAATCAAGAGATACCATTCTTTGTGAACTATAAAGCAGTATATAAATTAGAATTGCTAATATTTACTGAGTACTTATGTGCCCAGCAGTATGCCAAGGGTTTTGTATTTATTCACTCATTTAATCCTCCCAACAACCTTGTGTGGTTTTGTTTTAGTCCTACTACTTCTTACCTTTCTGTCTCTCTCTTTTTTTTTTTAAATATCTTCCCTTATACTTATCTCTGTTGTATAAATGAGGCATGGAATAACACAGGGACGAAACAGAAGATTTGAATCCAGAACCACTCAGTTGGGCTCCAGACCTGTGCTTTTCTTTTTCTTCCTCCCCTCCCCTTCCCTTCCCTTCCCTTCCCTCCCTCCCTCCCTCTCTTTCTTTCTTTCTTTCTTTCTTTCTTTTTTTAATTAAAGAGGTGGGTCTTGCTCTGTTAACTCAGGGTGGAGTACAGCTATAGAGAGCATAGCTCACTGTGACCATGAACTCCTGGGCTCAAGTGATCCTCCTGCCTCAGCTTCCCAAATAGCTGGGACTACAGGGTACAGGCGTGTGCCACCACATCCAGCTAATTTTTTATTTTTTTGTAGAGATGTGGTTTCAGTATGTTGCCCAGGCTGGTCTCAAACTCCTTGTGTTCCTTCCACCTTGGCCCTCAAAGTGCTGGGATTACAGGCATGAGCCACCACACCCAGCCATAAGACCTGTGTTTTAAAATATTTCATTATACTGTCCACAGGAGAGGCATGGTAGAATGTGGACAAGGATTGGTATGGGGTTCAGGAAAAAAATACTTGGGATTTGAATCCAGTTCTGTTTGACTTCAGAGACCTTGCTTTTTCTACTCTATCAGGTGTCTGCCCTGTATGTTGTCTAAAGTAACTACTTTTTTTTCAACTGATCAGTGCGCGCAGATAGTCTACAAGTTATAAATTAATTTTTACTTACTCTGTAGTGGACATTTAGATAAAAATAACCTAAGAGAACTTTTAACATTCCACAGACAAAAAGCAGAATAAAAGGTTGTATGGAAGTCTCTCTCAGATCTTTGCTGTATGAAGGGTTGCTGATGGAGTTCTTTAAAGGTTTGTCTGAACTTCAGGATAAAATTTAAAAAAAATTTTTTTATCAGATCAAGTCTCAAGTATCCTGGTGTATCAACCCCAGGTTACTAACCTTGAATAAAACATTCATTCATAACTGGCTTAGGCATTGGTTTTCTCATCTGTAAAGTGAGAGGCATAGCATAGGTTATTGCTCAGGTCCCTTCCCTGAATTCCATAATTCATTCATAATGTCCAAATTTGTTCATGAAACTTAAAGTGAAGTTGCTGTGTCTTGTGATACTTTACAAATTTAAAGATGTATACATGTGTCAGGACCTCCTATGTTTAATAGTGTAAAGAGGTTTGGATGGACACTTTATTTTATTTTTTGGTAAAATCCTTTTTGGTATTTTGCATCACATAGTCTTTTAAGAGTATGTCTTTTGATGATAAAGCATAAGGAATGTGAGCATCATTAAAAACAATCACTTGGTCTCTTTTTTATTGTCTTTTAAACAGATGATTTTTGATCCTACTATGAGCAAGAAGAAAAAGAAGAAGAAGAAGCCGTTTATGTTAGATGAGGAAGGGGATGCCCAGACAGAAGAAACTCAGCCTTCAGAAACAAAAGAAGTGGAGCCAGAGCCAACTGAGGACAAAGATGTGGAAGCCGATGAAGAGGACAGCAGGAAAAAAGGTGAGTGGTTGATGTGAGAGAGTCACTGTTGTCCTAGGAGCCCTAGCTCCATCAGTGTTTTGTATTTTGTATATGCAGTGACTTCTCAGCCTGATAAGGCTGTTCCAGTGAATTAAAGGCCATCAGTAGTCTGTGTGCACTGGACTTTTCCAGATTTCTGATAGGCTTGTTGCAGGGAAGTTTCCACTGAATTCACAAGTGGCAAAGATGATGAAACCTTGTTCTAGAGCTGGTTTTCCAGTCTAACCTGTCAGATCTCTCCTACAGCTTTAATGGTAATTGTGTTTCAGTGTAGGCAGAAAGAAATAGGACCAAGATAGGCAGTTTGGTGATTTAGCAAGTCTGAGAATGTACATGAGAGGTTAAAATTGTAGCCTAAAATGTTTGGGGTTAGACACCAGCTTTAGTTATTCACTCCTATGCTGTAACATAGCCATAATTTGACTATTAGAAATAAATAATTCTGTAAATATTATTTGTATCTGTTGACTATAAGACTTTGTTGGGTAGGGAAAACTGACATTCATTGAACATCTACCCCGTGCCAAGTGTCTTGTACATGTTTAAAACAAATATGGAAAGTAAATCAGTCCTGTGGTAATAAGACAAAATGAATTCATAAATAGCTCTTTTAAAAACTTTGTAGCAGAGGGATCCTAAAATATTCCTTGTTTATAACACAGCAGAACAAATGGAAAGCTTACTAAAGAGGACCCATTATTACTCATTAATGGTCAATAAAATTTCATTGATATTTTTATTTACTGTGCAGCCTTGTTTTAACGAATGTGAAATAATTTATGAGGCCTTTTGAAGATTGATTGATTTTATGAGATGTTGAGCTAGGCACTAGAGTTTGGGTGAACAAGGGATAGCCCCTTAGGGAAATAGATAAGCAAGCTGGTTATAAGTACTTCAGTTGGAGTAAGTGGAAGGTACTATCTAAGCACCCTGGGGACACCTAACCCAGTAGAGGGGAAAGGATAAGCTTAGAAAAGGTTTCTTGGTGGAAGTAACTTCTAACCAAGATCCTATGAGAAGGAGGTAAGAGCTGTGTGGGAGGACCCATGGGAAGGCTTGGAGGTGAGAGATCACAAACACACTGTACTAGGAACTGAAAGTAGTTCAGTAGGGCTGGAGCCAGGGATTGAGGTATGGGAAATGAAGGGGTCAAGGCAAGTAGCAGAAGTGGGGAGATAAGGCTGGAGAGTCTTAGAAATTGTGTTAGGAGTCTGACTTTGTCTTAGGAACAGTGAGGAATGATATGATCAGGTCACTATTAATAAATGAATATCTTAACATAGTCCCCTAACCAGATTTTTCCTACTAAGCTTTGAGTTGACCTGTCATTGTTTTTTAGAATCATAATTTTTGTGGTTGTGGAGGGAGTAATGTATTACTAATTAATACCTGGTCTTTCTTTTCTGGTGACTTGATTAATTTATAACTGAAATGTGTTGGCATAATTTAAAATTTGATATTTTGCCTTCTAGTTGTTGTTAATAATTGTACCTCAATCTTTTTAGATGCTTCTGATGATCTAGATGACTTGAACTTCTTTAATCAAAAGAAAAAGAAGAAAAAAACAAAAAAGATATTTGATATTGATGAAGCTGAAGAAGGTGTAAAGGTAGTATTGCTTTCTTGTTAAAGGTAAAACTTGACTTCTTGAAAGGTTGCTAATAGCTGATGTTTCTACCTGTTTGTCTACTTACTAGCTTTGCTTTTGTTATTAGCACTTAGTTGCCACCATTAACGTCATTTTTGGGGGGAGTGTATCTGACTAGGTATCTTAAAGGGATTATGGTTCAAGGAATATAAATTTAGGTCTTACATATTATATTGTATTATATGCCATAAGATGATTACAAGATGCTCCTTGTTCTTAACCATACTGAGATTGTTTGGCTGAGGAGAGAGATTTCTGTGAGAAATCCTGTGGAGGAAATAGTCCTGTGGTTTCTTCTCTTAAACTTCTGGTAGCACGTTGAATATGCACACGTTTTTGTGTATATCTCTGAGCAGCAAATAATGAACCCAGCCTGTGGTGGTTTGTAGCTGATAACAAAGTGGCCTGTAGGCAAACCAGAACATTCAGGCTAGTTTTATGGAGTTGTCCGATCTTGTAGGGACTTGACCCTCTGGTAGTCTTATTACTTGATTTCTAATACAAATATCTCAATTTCTTTTTGAGACAGACTCTTACTCTGTCACCTTGGGTAGAGTGCAGTGGTGTCTTCGTAGCTCACTGCAACCTCAAACTCCTGGGCTCAAGCCATCCTCCTGCCTCAGCTTCCCCAGTAACTGGGACTACAGGCACGTTCCACAACTCCTGGCTAATTTTTCTATTTTTAGTAGTGACAGGGTCTCGCTCTTGCTCAGGCTGGTCTCGAACTCCTAAGCTCAAGCAGTCCTCCCTCCTCAGCCTCTCAGGGTGCTAGGATTACAGGTGACGCCTGCCCTCAAAATTCTTTTCAATAAAGAGAAGGTAGATAGGTAAGCAGGTAGGTGAATAGGATGGTAGATGGATGAAAGGGAAGGAAAGTCTGTTCTTCCCTTACTTAGAGCTATAACTTTTAAGACCCTGTCCAGGAGTCATTTTAGCGGAACCCACACATCTACTTATAAAACCCAGGATATCAGCAACTTTATATATACACGCACACGTACACACACACACACACACACACACACCAAGTATCCCATTTTGTACCCTCTACCAAAATTTTTCTTTAATAAATAGTTTATTTGTTCAAATTCCAGTAAATAAGGTGTATCCCACATACAGCAGGACATGTATACAGTAATTCATTGAGTTTTAGAAACAATGTCATTAATTTTGATGACTTGATTAATTCTGTAAATATGTATTGGTGATTACAGTAAGTCAAGCATTGTGTGCAGTTGCTAGGGTACTGAAATGAACAAGATATTTTTCCTGTTTTCAAAGATATTTTAGCTCAGAGATAATTTTTTTTGTTTTTTGTTTTTTTTGTTTTTTTTTTTTTTAATTTTTCTTTGGCATTGTTGTCGCTGCCACCATTCCCTCCCTCCTGCCTTCCCCAAACACAACCCAGCACTGACTCTCTAGTTCGGGGATAATTTAGAATTCTTTACCTGGATTCATCTTATTCTCTCTCTGTTTGGGCATTCTCTTCTTTTCCTGCTACTATAGGGAAATTGCAAGAGAGAAATGCTCTTATACTGAACAAATGGGATTTAACTATCTTAGGTAAATGAGGTGACACGTAGAGATGTGCCACAGAAAGTCTTGGTTAATAAGGCTTTGTTGGTTGATTCCTCTGAAGAGTCACTGATAAGCTCTACTCTTAATAAGTTAAATGCTTGGGTACTTTTTTCTCTCCTGTTGAAGTCATGACATAAGTGGGTGTTACAAGTATCCTGGTCATCAGGCAAGGCATGGATGTTAAGCTTGAAGCTGAAGTATTTTTGAGGTCTTGGATTACTCTTTCACATGAATTTTTAGACCATTATAAGGCTTTTAAAAAGCCTTGACAAACACTTTTTGCTATTCTCTGCTCTTTACACTCGTGGCCTCAGTTTGGAAGTAAATCTTATGGAATAAAATAAATAATAATATGGGACTAGCAGTTGGCTAGTTTGTGCTAATTTATATTCAGCATTTCTAAGTTTTTGTTTATTGACGTAGAGAATAGGTCAATATCTAGTTCCTGTTTATATGGTATTTAGCTAATACCATGGACTAATTAGTCTTTGATGGCCAAATGTGGCACCGAGACTATCAGAGTGGAAAGACTAGCAGGTGCTCACAGCACAGGTGGAGAAAGATTTCTCACACAGAAATTAAGATAAAAAAGTTTATCTTCTCAGAAAGATAGGGAGAATGAGAGGGTGAAAGAGAGAAGGGAAAGGGGGGTGGGAAGAGAGCAGGGAGATGGCATGGCATCCCAAAGAAAGAGAAGGGAAATGCTAGCAGCAAGGCCAAGTGGCTCACTGATTTTAAGAGAGATGAAGAGGAAAAAAATAGTGATGGCTGTCAGTTGGTCACAAAAGCCGCAGCAGGTAGATAACAAAAACCACAAGGATATCAGAGTCCAAGACTTAGTTTCCTGCCTTTCCTTGAAGAAGGGATTATCACTGGGGATGTGACTCTGTCCTTGAGATATGGTTGAGGCTGTAGCTGGTTCTCCTGCTGTTTACTCAGAACTCTGTAAAAGCAGATTCTCAACAAACCATTTTGAAAGAGAGATTTACATCTCTTTTCCTTCTATTCAGCTCTTTTCACAAGGTGTGCAAAACAGAACTACAGGGTGTCTGTTAGTGACAGAACTCATAGGATTAATCTTTAACTGTTACTGGGGAAGTTGTAGGATTAGGTATTTTCCTGTTATTTTTTCAAGGCTGCCCCTTCCAAAGACTACACAGCTGGATTTGGGATTCCAAATCTAAGCTTCATTTACTCCTAGCTATTCCAACTTTTCTGCTGATAAGATTTCTGAAATTATTATAGCCATTGTCACAGTTCATTTTGTAGGCACACAAATAATAGCTATTAATTGATAAGTAATGTTGACAGCACACTTTAGGTTAGGGGAGAAATTAAAAGGCTGGAAACTAAGACTGGCCCTTTTTGCTCTTCTGGGATGTATATGGCTCATTTCTAGGCTTTAATATACCCTGTTTACATCCTGTAGCAACTAATCTTGGGGTCAAGCTTTACATTGTCTCCATTCATCACTTGACCCTAATTCTGCATGGGTTCTGCCTTTCTGTCTTTCGTAATATCATCTCTTAGAGTGATGCCCAAAACCCTCTCCACTGTCTGGTGCCAGGCTGTGGTATAATAAAAAATAAATATTTGGTCTTTGTCCCCAGTTCCTGGCACACAGCTCCTAAAACGCTTGGAGTCTTCAAAGTGGAAGGTGTCTCTTGTATGCTAATGAGATGATTGGTGGCTAGGGATCCCTAGATAGCTTTAGGATGGGGGCTGGTCACCAGAAAGAGAAAGCCCTGATTAGAGGATTGAAACTTTCAATGCCGGCCGGGCGCCGTGGCTCACGCCTGTAATCCTAGCACTCTGGGAGGCCGAGGCGGGTGGATCGCTCGAGGTCAGGAGTTCAGACCAGCCTGAGCAAGAGTGAGACCCCGTCTCTACTAAAAATAGAAAGAAATTATATGGACAACTAAAATATATATATACAAAAAATTAGCCAGGCATGGTGGCGCATGCCTGTAGTCCCAGCTACTCGGGAGGCTGAGGCAGTAGGATCGCTTAGTCCAGGAGTCTGAGGTTGCTGTGAGCTAGACTGACGCCACGGCACTCAGTCTAGCCCGGGCAACAGAGTGAGACTCTGTCTCAAAAAAAAAAAAAAAAAAAAAAGAAACTTTCAATGCCCACTGCCACCTCCAGAGTGGGAAGGAGATCTGGAGATTCAGTTGAGTCATCAGAGGCTAATTTAATCAATCATGCCTGTATAATGAAATCTCTAAACAAGGGTTTGGAGAGCTTCCAGGTTATTGAACACGTCAAGCTGCTAGGAGGGTTGCATGCCTGGAGATGACATGGAGGCTCCACATTTCTCCACCCCGTCTGTTCCCCACCTTCATACTTTGTCCTGTGCATCGCTTCCATTTGGCTGTTTCTGAGTTGTATCCTTTATAATAAACTGGCAATAGTAAGGAAAGTGCTTCCCTAAGTTTTGTGAGTCATTTTAGCAAATTATTGACTCTTGGAGTAGGAGTGTGGGAACTTGCCAAATTTTAGCCAAGTTGGACCAAAACATGGGGAACCTGTACTTGCAAATGGCTATTGGAGTAAGGTCAGTCTTGTGGGACTGAGCCCTGACTCAGGTAGTATGTGTCAGAATTGAATTGAATTGGAGGATACCTGGTTGGTATTGGAGAGTTAGTGTGGAAAAACACTACATAATTGGTGTCAGCAGGAAAAAGCTCTCCTAATAACTACGTCAGAATCACTAGAAACTTCTTTAAAATACTCCTGAACCCTGTTCCTGCTGAAGATTACCAATCAAAAGATTCAAACTTTTAAAATTTCCCAGGTAATTCTGACAGTAGCCTGGTTTGGAACATGGATAATAATTATAATAAAATCCCAAGGCTAAAGAATGAAAACAAGGGATAAAAGGGGGGAAGATCCCATAGACGTGTCTTCAAGAATTCAAAGTTTAAATGGCAGAGTCTCTCTGAGCCAGTTTGACCCATCTGTGAGAGGCATTTCTTACCTGTGACTTCAGTTTTGAATACTTGATCTTTTTCCCCCTCCAAAATGATGTCAGCCTGTATCATTTTTAAAAAAGAATAGTCCCAGCATGAAAATGTTGAGACTCGTCTTAATTTCTTAGGATCTAAAGATTGAAAGTGATGTTCAAGAACCAGCTGAACCAGAGGATGACCTTGACATTATGCTTGGCAATAAAAAGAAGAAAAAGAAGAATGTCAAGTTCCCAGATGAGGATGAAATACTAGAGAAAGATGAAGGTAATACTGGGGACTCAGCAGCCTGTTTCAAGGTTATACAAGCCTTTGGCCTTAGTCTTGATTGGGGGTGGGAGGGGACTTCTTTTAAAAATTTTTTCCTGCCCCTTACTTCTCTCATTGCCTGATAATGGAAGCTGAAAGGAAATAATATCTAACTTCATAATGGCAGTTACAGATTTCACGGGGGAAGAATTTGGCAATTGTGATTACATTAAAAACATACTGATTGAGGCTTGGGAAAACTTCTGTAGGTGATTTTTAAATAATGTTTAAAATGTGTTTTATTTGTAGTTTTATTAGTTTCTAAATGCTATACGGTCTTTAGAGAACTTTAGTATAGTCAGCAGATGGGTTTTTATGGATGTGGATGTTTCTTAAGTGTTTCAAAACAGTTGGACTCTTTTTCCTCTAATTATTCTAATGCATTATTTTATCTTTTGTTTGTTAAGTCAAGAAACATTTTAGTGTGTTACTACAAACTCCTAATTGGAGAGGTCTCTATTAACGATCTTTTTTGAAAAAAATCACAACATCCCTGTCTTAAAGGGTTGATTGTGAGCCTTGGTCCCTCTATGCTTGAGGCTGCTGTGAATGCAGTTGTGGAAAGGAAGACAAATGTCTTCGAAGCTTTCATTTCTCTAGATCTGCCCCCACCCTGTTTGTATTTTAGCAGGGCCTACCCCTCCTTCTTACAGTCTTTGTTATCTGTAGCCCTAGAAGATGAAGACAGCAAAAAAGACGATGGTATCTCATTCAGTAACCAGACGGGCCCTGCTTGGGCAGGCTCAGAAAGAGACTATACATATGAGGAGGTAAGACAAACTCTGTTGTGAAAAGGGGCTGAGCTGTTTATTGGAGCTCAAAGGCAAGCTAAATGTTCCTTGAGTTGGAAGGGCCACAGAAGTACAGATTGATGGTGAAATAGATGCAGAGAGGTCACTTAGCCAGTTCATAGCATTTCCTGATGCCCACCTGTGGGGCAGCCTGCCCAGAGTACAGCAGTCATTGTAGTACTCACTGTCCTTACCTGAATTCATGCAGCCCTCCGGGAGTCAGGGGGACACTGATGACAAAGTAGCTAATTTGGGGCCAGGGTAGTCTGGAGTTTGCTTGTTTGGGCTTTCCTGAATCTTATTTTCTATGTATCACATATTTTCCCATAGAAACAACAGAATTAATAGAGACTTGTTCATTTAACTTTGAACAAGAGTCACTGAGCATCCATAATGGACTAAATCCTGGTCGCGGATTGAGTCCCTGCCTTCAAGGAGCTCCTAGAAATGTAGTAATGCGTGTGTATATTTAGTAAAAAGTGAAGAATTCTCTGTTAAAGCAAAGTGACTCAAATGGGAACTTTATATTCCTGCTATTACTAAGAATGTTCATGAATACCACTTTATAGTTACTGAATCGAGTGTTCAACATCATGAGGGAAAAGAATCCAGATATGGTTGCTGGAGAGAAAAGGAAATTCGTCATGAAACCTCCACAGGTCGTCCGAGTAGGAACCAAGAAAACTTCTTTTGTTAACTTCACAGATATCTGTAAACTGTAAGTTGGTTAATGGAGAACCTTCATCCCAAATACCAGATTCTTAGTGAAGTTTTAAGGATGTTAAATGTCCTTATTGTGGACTTCAGTGTAGGCAGAAAGAATGCACAGGTGTAGGGGTTAGGTTGAGGGAGGTCACAGTTGAAGTTCATCAGTTCTTTCAATTCATAGGTCTCTGGGTTCATTTTATCAGGCCATCCAGAGGTGAGAGGAGTCAACTCATGCTGACCCATGAGGGTGGATCTTAACCAGATGGAGTGAAGAGTGGGGAGGCTGAACCCAGGGTGTGGGAAGCCTCATCAATCAGTCTGGGGTGGGCCTGCCAAGCAAGCAGTGAGCTCCTTGAAAAGTGGCTGAATTTGGTGTGCCTCTTCCTTGGACAGGACACAATGAGATTTCAGCTTTCTCAATATCACATTCCACGGCAGAGTCAACCCCAGCTTACCGTCTGGGCCTGGCTTTTCTCAGAGCTCCTTGGCTACACATTTTCTGGCCACTGACCTTATCTTCTGTTTGTTCTTCAATTTCATGTAATGCATGCTTGTTGCAGAAAAAATAATAAACAAAAGGGACAATCACTTAAAATCCCACCTCCCAGAGATAATCACTTGTTTTCATTACTTATATGTATTAATTAAAATATTTTAGAATTTTTTGCTAATGACAACAGTAGTATATGCTCATTTTAGAAAAATTAGAAAATAAAGGCATGCTAAAGAAAATGAAAAATCATCTGAAAAGTCCACCATTAAGAAGTAGGTAACCATATTTTATTATTTTTATGTTTAGCCAGTTTTATGCACATATTTTAAAATAAACTGATATCGTACTGGTTCTTAACCTATTTTCTCAATATATTATGAAAGTTTTACTCAGGTCATTAAATAGTCTTTGTAAGTATTTTAAATAGCTACACAACATATTTTAACAGTTCCTTAAGTTAGACGTGGTTGATTCCAGGTTTTTATTATTGGAGGCAAAACTTCAGGGAACATCTTTATACATATATGTTTATAGTAACTCAGAATAGAGCCTGAAGGGCAAAAATTCCTAAAATGAAATTACTGAAATTGAACAGATATTTTTATGGTAAACATTGGCAAATTGCTTTCCAGCAAGCATGTATCAGTTTATACTCCCACCAGCAATGCAGGAGCTTACTTGTTTTACTGTCTTTTCACCAACTCTCACCAACTGCATTTTGGGGTAAAAAAAAAAACTTTAAAAATTATAATAGTCGTAATAGTATCTACTTGTTGGAACAAGTTCAAATGGTGTCAGTGTACAGATTTAAAAAGTGAAAATATTGAATGGCATTGCTCTGTATTTGCATTTTTTATATTATGTGTGTATGTACTTTTTTGAGGGGTATATAAAGCTGTTTTACTCTAAAAGCAGGATAATACACCATTGAATGGATGTACCATAGTTTAACCACTCCCCTGGTTGGTGAATATTTAAGGTGTTTCCATCTTTCTGCTGTTGTGCTACCATGGAATACTTCTCTCTCTATATATATAGAGAGTTATATTTTTTTTCAAAAAAAAAATTTTAAATAGGCAATATATATGGATTAGCATAACAGATATCCAAGTATCCATCACCTAGGTTTGGTGACCTTTTGACACATTTCCTTCAGGTCTTTTTAATTCTTTAAAAAGAGGGTTTTACAGTTACAATTAAGGCCGCCTTTGTATCTCTTTCTGATTCATTTCCCCTTCCCAGAGGAAGATGTCACTCTCTAAGTTGGTGTTTACCTTTTCTATCCATGTTTTTAGACATTAATGTGTGTCTTCATAAAATGTAATACTATCTTATGGGCACTAAAATGTAAATAAGTGGTATCATATATATCTTTATTTCAGAGTTTAAATAAACTGCAATGAAATTTAATAGCTTAATAACCACAGATCAAAACAGTGAACAGGATGGTGTTTTAGAAATTTGGTCAAGATTTCCATGCAAGATAAAAGTTTATATATGCGGTTTTCTTTTTAGATTACATCGTCAACCCAAACATCTCCTTGCATTTTTATTGGCTGAATTAGGTACAAGGTAAGAAACTATATTCACATTTATGTACAGTACTGCTGGACATTTCATAAGAACCTCTCTTAACTTGAAAAGGTTATGTAACATGTTTAGAAAAAACATTCACCTGATTATTAGAGGTATTTTTAAGAGGAGTGAAATCATTTCTGTGGGAGAGCGTGCCTGCTTAAAAATGGGGTGCAGATTTGACAACTCCTCTGAAAGGGCCTGCTGGTCTGCCAAAATGAGTACCACAGTTCTGCCATGTTTAGAGTTTTCTGTAATTGAACTCTTGGGCCTTTTTATGGAGCAAGTATTAGATTTTAGAGGACGCTGTTTTCTTAAGTCAGAATTTTTTTTCTAAATTGATAACAAGCTATTGAAATACAGCTAGTAAGTTGATGCGTGGCATGGGGAAAATCATTGAAACAGGGATCCAGGATGAAATAGCTACTTCTGTGTCTTCAGGGCTCACCTGTTGAAGGCACTGAGCCATCCATCCCCATTCAGGAGGCCAGGATCTGATGAGTTTGACTTCTATAAGGGCAGGAAGCCAAATGTCCCTTTAAAAGGTAATGTGGACTGAGGTCATCATAATGATGACTAATGCATATAAAGCACCTACTGTGTGCCCGGCACTGTGCCTGGTGTGTTTTGGGGTGCCATCTCAATTAATTTTTACAACAGTTCTATGAAGTATACAGGAATATATCCATGTCTTCAGATAAGGAAACAGGTTCAATGAAGTGAGGTTGTCACATAGCTAGTGTCACAGTCAAGATACAAGTTAGGTCTGCCTATCTCTGGAGCTTGAGCTCTTAAAAGGCTTAATATCTATGTCTCGCAGGCAGTACAGAATAATTAAGGTGTTCTGTTCTGTTCTCTTAAAACTCAGTTTGTTGGAATTTGCTACACTTGGTGTGGGATCAAGGAGTAGTTGACTTGACCATGGTGGATATGTAGGCTCTGTTATAGAAGAATTATATTTTAAATATAAATTTGTTCTTCAGGTATAAACTCCAGGAAAAGAATAATATAAATATGTCACAATCATTGTTTATTTTTAACTTGCATAAACTAACGAAGGAGCAAAAGCTAGCAGTGTTTTTTCTACTTCTCAGAATAATCTACAGTTTTTGTAGAGGTGGGGTAAATTATAACAAGTTGTGACCAGTTAAGTTATGGTCAGTGGGTTAAATATTATAGGGTTGTTGAGAAAATTCAATTTCTTTTGACAGTGAATGAAAAAAATTTCTACATCAAGCATTGGAATCACCGTAGCCTGGAGATTAAGGGTTACAGTCCATGGAGGATGATATTAAACCCTTATAGTTAAAGGAGAATCACAGGAGAGATTCTTGCAAAAGTCAGTTTTATGATGACATACAGAACAAATATAAATTTAACTCTACCTGACTGAATTTTATTGTTTCACTTTGTGATTTGTAATTTTTAACAAATGATAGCATCTAGTCCAGAGCTCTGTTTTTGTCAAAAGTGCTTGTCAACAGCTTTTTCTCAAAGTATATCATTGAGTACCATTGACAATCTGTGGCCTGTGATTTCAACTGTACTTTTCTTTTTTTGGTAACAGCTTTATTGAGATACCATTCATATGTTTAAAGTATACAATTCAATGGTTCTTAATTTGTTCACATATTAAAATTAATGTGTATAACTACTACCACAATCAATTTTAGTATATTTTCTTCAACTATACTTTCACCCATGATTGAATTGAAAAAATATTTGGTGCTTAGAATTTTAAAAAATATATATGGCTCCTTTCATATTTTAATATTTACAGCTCCCTCTCTTGCTTTGCCCACAGTGTACATTCAGTAAAAGTTTGTTTTCCTTTGTTGGATGAATGGACTGTCACACACAATTAAGGAATCATTTTGTTTTAGACTTCAAATCAATTTTAAAGCTGATTGTTGTCACTGGAGATTTAATTGGTTGAAATTGGATTTAATGTTAGTATAGGTTAGGTAATTAGGCACCAATTACTTAATTAAGAATAAATGTTGAGAAACCAGGTAGTATAGTACCAATCCTAGAATTTATCCTACACCATTGACTATATTTTGAATTCATTAAGTATAAAGGTGCTGGAATTTCGTTCCTTTAGTAAAAAAACAATAATAATGGAGATACTTTTGTTTTCTTTCATAGTGGTTCTATAGATGGTAATAACCAGCTTGTAATCAAAGGAAGATTCCAACAGAAACAGATAGAAAATGTCTTGAGAAGATATATCAGTAAGTGTATAATTTAATTTCATTACATCACTGAAATGTGCTTATCTGGCTCCAGTATTTTGGGAGAACCTTTTGTTTGTAATGAGCCTGGAAAAGCTGCCCTTCTAGAAAAATCAGGGAGAAAATGATAGTGAAGGGGCAATGGAGCAGGGAGAAGGGGACTGGGAAGGGGGTTTGGATTTTTTAAGAAGGCCCAGCTGATTGAGGCTGCTGGTTGATTCTAGGCCAAGTCAGAGACACCTGCCTGTGATTCAGCCTGGCCCCAGGCCCCTTTTTTTACCCGCTTAATCATAAAACTGTCATATCTGTTTATAACCTGAGTGGCTCTCCTGTAGACAGAACCAAGAATAGGCAGCTGGCAAGCTTCCCTGTAGCCTGAGGCATTTAGAGTCTTTTTCAACCCATGTTTTAGTTGGAGAAGCATCACAGCAGACTGCTTGTGTTTTCTTTCCCCTGGATTAGCTAAACTTCCCTGATCTGGGTGCCCAGGTAATAAAATGTCATCTCAGCCTGGCTTGTGGAGTTCAATGTAGTTGTGTTTCAGAGGGCAGAAACCTCTACCTCTTACAGGCACTAGGTAATGCTATATGTTGCTTTATTTGCAGAGGAATATGTCACTTGTCACACATGCCGATCACCAGACACAATCCTGCAGAAGGACACCCGACTCTATTTCTTACAGTGCGAAACTTGTCATTCTCGATGCTCTGTGGCCAGTATCAAAACCGGCTTCCAAGCTGTCACCGGCAAGCGAGCACAGCTCCGTGCCAAAGCTAACTAATTTGCTAATCACCACTGATTTTGCAAAGTGTGTTGTGGAGATTTGGCTGGACGGTTTGCCATCAGAGTGGATATACCATTGTATTAAAAACAAGATAAAAAAAAAAAAAGCTGCCAAGTTCTTTGGCAAGTGGTTGGTTGGTCTGAAATCCTTGCAAGATGCCGATGCTCAAGCTGTTGACATACTCATTGCCTACTTTAACACCTGTCAGAGAAACGTGATACGGGGTAAGGAGGTGCTTTTTTAAAATCGTTCATAGACTTCTGTAAAATGCAAGATAAATTAAAGTTATTATAACAGTGATTCTTTCAATTTGGTTTGTCCTTCAGTTTTCTTTTCTAGATAAATTGTGCTTGGTGATTTCAGCAAAAAAAAAGTTTGTCCCTGGGCTCTGGTGAGATCTCTGTATCCTTGTCTTGAGAAAACTGGACAATTCCAGGCACTTCAGCTGGGCAGCCATTTCGCTTCTCAGCTTCTCTTGGAATACATACAGTAGACACAGCTTCCCAGGAGAGTGTGGTAGGAACATGAGATCCTGGAGGATCTGTTTTCACTGTCCAGGAAATGACTGCATAGATCTGAATTATTTTCCTTAGGTGAGGATTGTTGCTGCTACCTCACTGCCAAGTTCTCCAGGTGTAACCACATGAGGGAATACAAGGTGCTAGGGACCCTTCCTCTTTAGAATTTTCTTCCTTATCCGTCACTAAGAGGTTTTAGAAACATAGCCTTTAAGTGTGTCTTGTAACTGACATGCTAAGAAAATTCCTAGTTGGGCATCTCTGTTTGTGAGGAGTGATGTGTGTGCACCACGGGGAATTGTGAGAGTCCAAGTGGTGATGCTAGAGAAAGCTTTTCTTTTCCCTGCCAACTTGTGAACTTGTGTTCTGGGTTTGAAAAAGGCCCACCATGAAATGCTTTTATATTTTCTGAAATAAAGTAGCTTTTGAATGTGACCATGAGAAACCAAGAGATGCTGCTTGTGTGGTGGTGTGCCTCCTGAGGATTTGGCTCGAAGGGTATTTCGTCACTGGCACACGGGGCCGAAGGCCATCTCCCTATTTGTGCTGTGATCTGCCCTGCTTGCACTTGCTGAGGGCATACATGCTCGCTACTCCTCGCTTTCTTGTTGCCAGACAGGAGCAGTCACTAAGAATATCTTGACCTTGTTGTTTTTAATCACTGTGACCCTTAAAGTACAGGCCAAGTGTTTTAAGTACCTTGGCTGTGAAGCGGTGGAGGGTCTTTCCTTCCACCCAGTAGGTTCTCTTGAGGGGACCACACATTGGCTGAGCTGCCATCAACTGCCATGATGAAGCCAACTGCTGTTTAAGACCCCATTTTCCTTTTTTTTTTTTTTTGTATCTATGCCCACACAATTCCTAATGTTGAATATTACTGTGTGAATAAAGCAAGGATCAGTGCCTCTTGTATAATTAGTGCTCCATTGTTTTTTTGTGTATGTATGTGTGTTCTGTTTATTTCTTTACTTAGTGGGACTCCTTAGGGGAAGGCATGGTACTTTATAGTTTGACAGGTTGGCAATAGTTACTACAACTATACTGGTGATTTCAACCCCAGGTTTTAACTTCATTCTCAAAGCAGACTCTCAGAACTGATCCTGCCTCTGTAAGATGCTCCACTTGAGACACTATTTGATTAAAATTGGATTGACTATACACTGAACCCATTGAAAATGATGGTTTGCCCTATATTACCCATATACAATAGCATCAGCCCATTTTATCTCTACTATCTCTTCCAACCATAGCTCGGCTGGAAGGAACCTGGCTGTGGTGTGACAAAGCAAAGGCAATCAAGGGATTCTGACCAAGATCAAGAGCTACTTTCTGGTTGTGAGAAGGGAACCAGATCATCATTTCCAAAGGGTCTAGGAAACAAGTTGAGGACTGCTCCTAAACATGCAAAGACAATGGTAAAGAAAAGTTTGAGAATAAGTAAAAAGATTTCATAACTACCTGAGGAAAGACTTTAGTATGGTGATGTGTATTTTGGATTTTCTTTCTTTTCTTTTAGAGACAGTCTTGTTCTGTTGCCCAGACTGGAGTGCAGTGGCATGATCATAGCTCACTGCAGCCTTGAACTCCTGGGCTCAAGTGATCCTCCCATTTCAGCCTCCCAAGTAGCTGCAACTACAGGCACCTGGTTAATTTTTTAAAAATACTTTATCTAGATGGGGTCTCACTGTGTTGCCCGGGCTGGTCTCAAACTCCTGGCCTCAAGCAGTCCTCCCACCTCAGCCCCCCAAAGTGCTGGGATTACAGGTATGAACCACCACACCCTGGCCCAGTGATGTGTATCTTCATCATCACATAAAAACATGCATTTATGGCTCTACTCTTCAGAAAACCTTCTTGATTCTGTACCCCTTCACCCCTACCTACAGAAAAGCTTAAAAAGCTTTTCCTGAGGTATGTACTTGGCTCACTCCCACACATCTTCAGGTCCTTGCCCACTGGATGTAACATACTGTTTCCTTCTAGCCCACTATAATATTAAGTGTTGAGAGCAGAGACTTTTTTGTTTTGTTCACTCAAGTATCCCCAGTACTGAGAGCAAGCAGTGCCTAGAATGTTGTAGGTATTGCATAAAAGTTTGAATGAGTTTTTTAAAAAGGTGTATAGAATACAGAGAATTTTGTAGCTCTTCTCCTGTTGCCTGTCATACATCTTGCAGGATAAGTTCTGCAGAAAAGATGTTGGGCTAGAGAGCTTGGAAGAAGTGCTATTGTGGTGTGTGAGGACCCGGCTCTGTACCTGGGCTCTCCATCCTGATGCTTTGCCCTGACAATGCTGAGGCTTTACAGTGGAACAGAAGGTTAAATTTTGCAACATATTCGTAGAAGCTGGGCTTTGTAGCATGTGGTGTTCTTTTTTAATTGAGAAGATGGAATAAAAATGTTAAATTCCCATGATCTTACTACCATGCAACCTTTTAGTGTCAAGACATTTTTCCAAGTTCATACAGTCTTCACAATTTTAAAAGACTGCATAGCAGTCCATCCATGTTATGCCATAGTTAGCCTAGCAGCTGCTCGGTAATTTTTTTTAGAGGCAGTGTCTCCCTCTGTTACACAGGCTAGAATGGCAATGGCTATTCACAAGTGTGATCTTGGTGCACTGCAGCCTCAAACTCCTGGCATTAAGCAATCCTCCCACCTCAGCCTTCCAAGTAGTGGGGACCACAGGTGCACACCACTGCCCCCACTTGATTGCTAATTCTTGATCATGCTATGAGTGTGGGCTTTGAACAGTCCAGAGTGGCGGGCAGTCCTCCTCTACCATTGATTATAATCCTGTATTCTCATCTATAAAATGGGAAAATGCCTACTTCAAAGAGGTAATGGTAAGACAAAATATATAAAGTGCTTAACCCACGCCTGCATGGCACATAGAACCATTTTTCTTTTGTTGATCCTGAATTTCCAGGGTCAGAGGACAGGAAATTTTTTATGGCTGGTAGTACTTGTAACCATATCCCTTTTCCCAAAGGGTGATACCAGTTGGCTCTGCCAAGTGTATGCTTTTTACACCAAATCTTGGGCACTGTAGATACTGCTTCTGTTTTTATGGTGATGGTACGATGAATGACTTGTTGAAGATTGCTCTTGGGGATTGTTGCCTGTCTCAGTGATCCTAATGAACCCTGCCAACCTTGGCCATAGGGACACCAAACTCTCGCAAGGATTTGCAACAGAGGTGATCTTTGTCTCCCTAATCATGGTGCTCTTGAGAAGAGAGGCCCAAACACCCCTGTTGGGTCCTCTCTAGTTGCCATGGCTCCTATCCTTTCAAATCTTTCCTGAATAATATGATACTCCAGAACCCTTATAAAATCATGTCCCTATCATTTAAACTTGGCTTCTGTTTTATTAACACATTTGACACCACTGGAGGACCAGCTGATAAATATTAATGGATATTATTCATATTAAAAAACACCATTTTGGGCTGGGTGTGGTGGCTCATGCCTGTAATCCTAGCACTCTGGGAGGCCAAGGCAGGTGGATTGTTTGAGCTTAGGAGTTCCAGACCAGCCTGAGCAAGAGCGAGACCCCGTCTCTACTAAAAATAGAAAGAAATTATATGGACAAGAAATAAATAAATAAAAATAAATAAAAAATATAAAACCATTTTGGCTGGGTATGGTGGCTCATACCTGTAATCCCAGCACTTTTGGAGGCCAAGGTGGGAGGATCGCTTGAGGCCAGGAGTTTGAGACTAGCCTGGGTCTCTACAAAAAATAGACAAATTAGCCAGGCATGGCGGTGTGTTCCTGTAGTCCCAGCTACTCAGAAGGCTGAGGTGGGAGGATCCCTTGAGCCCAGGAGTTTGAGGTTGTGGTGAGCTATAATCCAACAGCACTCTAGCGTGGGCAACAGAGTGAGACCCTACCTCCAAAAAACAAAACAAACTAAAAAAACCCACCATTTTTAGTTTTCAGTGGGTGGCATTTAAAATTATATTCATAAGCTATAGATCTTCATGAGCTTTTAAATGAGCCAGAAGCCAAATCAAGGGCAAAATATCACACAGGAAGTTAGCCACATTTAATCACTTAAGTGGCAGTAGCTTTAGTATCGTAACTATTTTGGCTTCTGTGAGGTAAGACTCATTTTCAGTCCCATATGTACCAGTGTACTATGACAGATGCCTCTCATGTGGCCCAGAATCTGGGATATTCTTAAGAATTTACATAAATAAGCAGCTAACACTGCCAAAGTCCTTACTGTTGTGCCAGGCCCTGTTCTGGGTATATATACACATGCACATATACAGTTACACACCACATAATGAATGACATTTTGGTCAATGATAGGCTGCATATACGATGGTCCCATAAGATTGTAGTGGAGCTGGAAAATTCCTATCACCTAGTGATGTAGCTTAACACGATGCATTACCCGTGTGTTTGTGGTGATGCTGGTGTAAACCTATTGCACTGCCAAAAGTATAGCACATACACTTGCAGTACATAATACTTGATAAAAGACTATGTTACTGGCTTATGTATACACTATACTTTTTATCATTACTGTAGACTGGACTTCTACTTATTACAAAGGTTGACTGTAAAACAGCCTCAGGCAGGTCCTTCACGAGGTCCTCCAAGAAGGCATTGTTATAAGAGATGACAGCTCCATACATGCTATTTTCCCTGAAGACTTTCCAGCAGGACAAGGTGTGGAGGTAGAAGACAGTGATATTGATAATCCTGACCCTCTAGGCCTAGGCTAACATGTGTTTGTGTCTTAGTTTGTTTTTTTTTTTTTTTTTTTTTGAGACAGAGTGTCACTTTGTTGCCCAGGCTAGAGTGAGTGCCGTGGCGTCAGCCTAGCTCACAGCAACCTCAAACGCCTGGGCTTAAGCAATCCTACTGCCTCAGCCTCCCGAGTAGCTGGGACTACAGGCATGTGCCACCATGCCCGGCTAATTTTTTTTTTTCTATGTATATTTTAGTTGGCCAGATAATTTCTTTCTATTTTTAGTAGAGACGGGGTCTCACTCATTGCTCAAGCTGGTCTCGAACTCCTGACCTTGAGCGATCCACCCGCCTCGGCCTCCCAGAGTGCTAGGATTACAGGCGTGAGCCACCGCGCCCGGCCTTGTGTCTTAGTTTTTAACAAAAAAAAGTTAAGTCACAAAAAGCCAGGCATGGTAGTGAACACCTGTAAGTCCTGGCTGCATCACTTGAGCCCAGGAGTTCAAGTCCAGCCTGGACAACGTAGCAAGTCTCCATCTGAAAACAAAAAAGTGAAAAAAAAAAAAAAATAGAAAAAAGCTTACAGAGTAAGGATATAAAGAAAAAATTTTTGTACAGCTGTACAATGTGTGTTTAAAGCTAAGTGCTATTACAAGAGTCAGAAAGTCAAAAAATTAAAAAGTTTATTAAGTAAAAAGCTACAGTAAGCTGTTTATTACTGAAGAAAAAACTTTTTTGTTAATTTTAGTGTAGCCTAAGTGTACAGGGTTTATCAAGTTTACAGCAGTGTCCTAGGCCTTCCCATTCACTCACCAATCACTCACTGACTCACCCAAAGCAACTTCCAGTCCTACGAGCCTCATTCATGCTAATTGCCCTATACAGGTGTACCATTTTCTGTCTTTTATACCACATTTTTACTGTACCTTTTCTGTGTTTAGATACACGTTACAGTTGCCTACAGTATTCAGTACAGTAACATGCTGTACAGGTTTGTAGTCTAGGAGCAACAGGCTATACCATAGAGCCAAGGTGTGTAGTAGGCTACACCATCTACAATTGTTTACACTATGGCGTTTGCACAAGGACAAAAGCCAAACGACAACCATGAAATCAGTAAGCAATGCATGGCTGTGTTAACTCATTTACTCTTCACAGAAACCTTTTGAAGTAGGTGTATTATTATCCCCATTTTACAGATGAAGAAATGGAGACTGTTTAAGTAACTCACTAAGGTCACATGGCTGGTAAGTGGCATAGCCAGGATGCAGTTCCAGGCATTCGGGCTTCAGAGTCAGTGTTCTTTTTTTTTTTTTTTGAGACAGAGTCTCACTCTGTTGCCCAGGCTAGAGTGAGTGCCGTGGCGTCAGCCTAGCTCACAGCAACCTCAAACTCCTGAGCTCAAGTGATCCTCCTGTCTCAGCCTCCCGAGTAGCTAGGACTACAGGCATGCGCCACCATGCCTGGCTAATTTTTTCTATATATATTTTTAGCTGTCCATATAATTTCTTTCTATTTTTAGTAGAGATGGGGTCTCGCTCTTGCTCAGGCTGGTCTCGAACTCCTGAGCTCAAACGATCCGCCCACCTCGGCCTCCCAGAGTGCTAGGATTATAGGCGTGAGCCACCGCGCCCGGCCTAGAGTCAGTGTTCTTAAGCATTCTGCTATGCTGCCTGTTAGAGACAGTGTCACACGTCCAAAAGTAGTATCTGAGTACCTGTAGCAAAAGGCAGTCCCTGCCTTCCAGGAGCTTACAGTTTACTGGAAACAACAGGTAAGCAAACTATATAATCTGGTAAGATCTGTGGTGGAAGTAGCACGCAGGGGAGGCAGCTCTAATTTGGGTCAGGAAAGTGTCTTTGAGTTAGATGACTTCCAAGCTGAGCTAGAAAGGATAACAAGGGTTAGCCAGTGGGAGAAAGCAAAGCATTCATGGTAGAGGCAGCAGCACAGTTCTATTAGTTCTATGTGGTTTGAGACCAGGGGCAGATTGCAGAAGTTGAGCTAGAAAGGAAGGGGTGAGATCTTGGAGGGCCTATATGTCATGCCAAGGGGTCTGGATTTTATTCAGTGAGCAGTGAATAACTGTTGGTGGTACAGGGGAAAGACTGGTAGGAAGTAAGCAGCAGAGAGACTCGGTTAGTCCAAAAATCCAAGTAAAACATGAAAAGGGCCTAATGTAAGGCAATGGGATGAACAGGGCTTAGAGCCAAAACATACCATGGAAAGGTTAACATGGTGAACAATTACAGAGGAGTGGAGGATGTTGACATGGACAATACAGTGCACAGTGGTGCCATTCCCCGAGATAAACGATTCCTGAAGAAAAAGACTGGGGGCTGGACACGGCGAGGCTCGGCTGAAGTTCTTGTGGACATCCAAGTGCACCTGTCAGATGGGCATCTGTATCTATTCCCCTGGTGTTCTTGGGGAGGTGAGTTAGAGGTGGAGATCGTGGAGCCATGAGCAGAGTCTAGAGCCATGGATTAGGTCATCCAGGAACGAGTACAGAGAAAGGGTGGAGAGATGCAGGCATATATGGAAGAGTCAGCAAAGGAAAGTGAGGCCCGCACAGAGGACAGTCAGGAGAGACTCGTCACAAAAACAAGGATTTCGAAGAGAGTCGTTTATGATGGGGTGGGGGGAAGGTTTGCATCCTGCCTCTACCTCCAACTGACATGATCTTGGGCAAATTATTCAGCCTTAAGTCTCAGTTTCCCAGTCTGTAACATGGGATGAGTATTTCTACTCCTGGGGGGTTACTGTGAGGGGTAAGATAATGCAACCTGTGTAAAAAACTTAGCAAAGCACCCAGGAAATGCTGAACATATATATGTCCATGTATTCCTCTTTTTATAGAGCCAAATGCTGTAGAAGTGAAGTGTAATTAAGAACACAAAGGTAGATGCTGGATTGTTGCTATTTGCTATCTGTTTATTATTTCCCACACTGCAACTCCAAGCTCCGTAATTATTTAGTTGGCCAAGTCACACATTCATTTTTAAAAGACTTATGGACAAGGACGAAAGATAGCCTTTGGCCTTAGGTAGCTTCACTGGGTGGTCAGGGAGATGGACATTGGGGTGGATGGGAGGTGGAGTATATGCTGAAGGTGGAGTTTGAGGGATGAGGGGGCTTATGATCAGAAGGGACTGGAGGGTGAGAAAGAAAAGGGGTCCAGGTCAGGGAGAATGGGTGATGCTGCCAGTTTTTATTCTGTGTACTCAAAAGAGCCAAATCCATGCACTTGCCCAAACAAGACCTGGCTACTGTACCTTTGTGTAGGATAGATCATCTGGGCTCCCCCAGGAGTTGAAGGGAGGTGAGGTGGGTGTGTGGTGTACCAGGAGCCCACACGTCAGTCAGAAGAGGGAGGTATCCACTCAAGCACAGAGAGCCAGCTGGGCTCGCCCCACAGCCTTAGTGACCAACCGACACGCCACTCTTACTGCAAGAACTCACCAGATGTTGGAACAGCAAAAAAAGGTCTTCTTACCATTATCTTCCTTTACCTAATTTTTATATAATAATATTTTATTCATTTCCTCTTTGTAAGATGCCTGAAATGCTTTTTGGAACATGGTGGGTATGAATAAGTAGGGAAAAAAAAGAGGAGAGGAAATTATGGTCTGTTACCTTTTAAGAGAAAAATCACCTGAATGGGGATTGGATGAGGTAATAGCAAATGCTCTCATTTATTGTCGTAATAAGGATGTGCTCTTTTCTCTGTTTTTCAGAGGAGGAAGGTGAGGCTCATAGAGGTTAAGTGACTTGCCTGAGGTCACACAATAAAGAATTTGGATAGGAACTCAGTTCAACACAAATTCCATACTCAACCCAGCCCCCTAAAGTGGAGCAAGCTACTTAGCCTCTTTGGGTTTCAGTCTGTTCTATCTACCGATCATAACGAAATCATTCCAAAACTTAGGGGCTTAAAACAACGATCAGTTTATTATCATCCTTCATGGTGCTGGGCTTTGACTGGGGTTAGTGAGGTGGTTCTTACTCAGTTCTCAGACGGTGGCTGGGTGGCTGGAGTCATCTCGAAGGCTTCCTCACTCATATGTCTGAGAGGTGATACTGCTGTCAGCTGAACATGTACACGTGGCCTCTCCATGCGGCCTGGGCTGCTTCACAGCATGGTGGCTGGGTCCCAAGAAACAAGAAGTAGAAGCTGCTAGTTCTTAAGTCCTGGACTGTAAGACTGGCATAGCATCACTACCACCACATTCTATTGATCAGTCACAGAGTTCAGATAAAGGGGAGGGGATAGAGATACCATTTCTCCATGAGGCCATGCTTTAAAACCTCCCCATCTATAAAATCTACACAATGGGCATAACCATACAATGAACACCTATTGTTTTGTCAGCTAAGCCTTGTCTTCCTTTTGGGGATTCTCTCCTCTCCCCTTCCACCCTCACTGGCCCCATGGCTATGCTCTACCACCACTTAGAACCTTCCTGAGAACCAGCAGATTCCTGATGGCAGCTGTTGAACCCAAATCCCCGTGTCTGAAGAGCTGCCCCTGGACTTAACAATTCACGAGCCAGTAAACTTTCTCCTGCTAAAGCAGGTCTTGCTTCAGTTTCTGTAATTTGAAATGAAAATCCTCACTATATCCACTAAGGACTGGTTGTGGAGATTCAAGTGTCAAATGTGCCTTTTAACAGCAGGTGTACAGGAAGTGGTTTATTATTACGGGATCATTTTATTATGAAGAATCTGGCCACAGGGAGAGGGATTCTGATTGATCCAACCGGGATTCAGATCCAGGATGTCCGGCTCAGAATCTTTTGCCTTGCTCTGCCTTCTGTATTTCTGTGATCTTGTCAGACAGGCACACTGCATATTATGTCCTTATGGGACAGGATATGAGCTCATGGGTCATCTGGTTGGGACTGGCAAATACCTGACACATACCCATATTTAAATTCCTTGCCCATAAGAGACGTTATAATCAAATTATCATGTTAGTATTTCCAAAAACTCTAAAAATTGCTCCAAATCCTTAACAAGGACTACTCCAGGCAACCACTAAGCGTTCTGTGTTGACAAGTGTGAGGCCTGTGGTAGATTAAAAACAAATTATGGCCATATTTTGAAGATGCTCCTATTAAGAGGAATTTGGGCTTAGCCTTGTGACTTGTGTTGGCCAATGGAACTTTACAAACATGACACAAGCAGGATCTTGAAAAGCACTTGTGTATTGGGGATGGCCCTTTCTTGTTGCTCTTGGAACCCGGTTGTGATGTGAACAATATGGGTCAGCCTGCTAGATGCTGAGAACACGCGGCCCAGATGCTCCTGTTGCCCAGCCAACCACTTGACATGTGGACGAGGCCCTTTGAGACCAACCAGCCCCCAGCTCACTCCAGCCACATGAGAGCCCAGATGAGATAAGAACCACCAAGCTGAGCGCAGCCCAAATTGCCAAGTCACAGAATCTGGCGTTCACAAATGTCATTTATTAAAGCTACTAAATTTGGGGGTGGTTTGTCATACAACAGTCAGTAACTGATACAAGGCCCATTTATTATCCCTGATCTAGACCAACCTCTCATTTTACAGCTGAGGAAACTTGAGATCTAGCAAGGAAACAGGCTTGCCTAGGGTCACCAGCCTGGTTGGCAGCAATACAGGGGAAAGCCCCAGGCCTCTTAGCTCACAATCCAATAAACCCCACTGGCTGCTATATTCCTTCAAGATGGCTGTAAGGATCACAAATGAGGCTTTAAATTTTGAAAACATTTAGAGACAATTGGTCGTTTGGGTAGAATCTGGTTATCACATTTCTTCACCATCTCCTTTCAGAATTTTCAGAGGTTAGACAGAAAAATAACAACTGTTGACCAGCAGAATGGGAGAAGTCTTTGTTGAACCCAGGCTCAGAGAAGGAGGGCATGTGTACACAGGGCTTTGGATGCCAATATTCCACTCAGGGGCCCAATTGTGAGTGTTCCCAGGGACTGAAGTAGTCCAAGGGCTTCTCTGGGGTGCCAAGATGAGACTCCCATTCTCCCTCTGTCCAGCACATGTCCTGGTGCCAAGGTGATTAAGCAGGGCCTTGTGGGCAGAAGTGGGTAAGGACAGATGCCTCCTGTCCTTAAAGGTGTCTTTCCTGCTCTTCTCATGGCCCTCTCAAGCTTGGCATACTGAGGAAGCCCATGGTCACTGCTGGTCTACCTGCCCCCTAAACTCTGAAAAGTGAGTGTCTCAGTTGACACCAGGCTCTGGAAATACAGGGACACAATGCCTGGTGCCATATGCCTTCAGCATGAGGTTGACTAGACTGCAAATCTTTGGATTTTGCCCACGTTCCAGTCCAGGGCAACTGTTCCCCATGTTGTACAGACAGGGATATCAAGACCCAAGAACAGCTGTGACCTGCCTGGTTTACAAGTGGGTCTGCCGGAGCTGGCTCTGGTCTTCTGGGAGTGGAGGAGTGTGTCCCAATGGACCTAGCCCCTTCCACCATACACCTTCTTCCTCTCTCCAGATCGAAGCCTTCTGATTTGGCTAAGCCAGCTGAGCCAGGACCAGGCCCAGTTTCAAAGGGCCTATTTCTAACCCCATGCCTGGATCTCTCAGCCTGAAGGCCTCAGCTTCTGCCATGAGGTTCCTCACAAATCCCCTACCTGCTCCATTGCTGCTGCCCAGGGTCCCTTGGCAGACATATGGGGACTATGATCCCACTGGGCAGCTAACACTAAGAAGGGGCAGAAATATTCCTCCAAATCACACCAAGAGGCAATGCCAAGCAGGGATTGGGGCCTTTGGCTCAGGTGTGAAGCCTGAACTCTGGCTGCCTTGGGGCTGGCCTAGTCAGGCCCCTGCAGAACTCAGGACTGCCTGAGCCCACAGCCACACTGGGGCTTCAGACTGCTAGCCTGCCAGTGGCAGTGGACAGGAGGGCTGCCCAGTGAGGGAGACATGAGATGACAAAGACTTCCCTGGGGAGCCTGAGCACTGTCCCAAGCCCAGCCTGCAACGTCCAGTTAAACCTGGGGCCAAAGCCCAGGAGGAAGCTTTGGTGAAGGCTATGATACAGAACCGGTGGCCTGAAACGGGGTTTTCAATAAGGATTCCAACAGGGCTGCAAGCTGTGAGGGACATGTAAAGATGGAAGGAAAGAACCCAAACCCTTTCTGATGATGGGGTTGAATTCCGTGTGCTGGGGGAGGGCTGCCCAGGAGGGCAGGGAAACTTCTCAGAGGTGCTGACACTAGAGCAGCAGCTACATGCTTAAGCAAGTATTTTCCAGGTAGAGAGAGTAGCAAGGGGAGCAGAGGAGTATGTGCCAGGCTTAGAACAAAGTATGTTTCTGGGCGCTGCCGTCCCACAGCCCCACGCCAATGAGACCAGCCTACGTGGCCACATTTCATCTCCCAGTTCACTGGACCACGATGGGAACGTGTAACCTATGAGTGACTCAACAAAATCTGCTGTGGCAGTTGATTCTCTCTTGGGAACCTGAACGTGGGGAAAATTTATCAATTCATTGTGAGGAATAAAGGGGAAGAGGCTGAGTTGAAAGACATCATGGGCCACGTTGAGCTGTGAAGAAGTGGGAGTTAGAAGGAACCTGGCCAGTTGTTTGAGTGCCAGCAAATGTCCAGACAAGTGGCCCAAGAGAGGGGCAGCCAGTCCACGTGTATCCTGACACAAACTTCCCACTGCTGGAAGCCGTGGGGTGGGCTCTTTCCTTGCTCCCCAGACTGCCTGGAGTGAAGAACTTGTATGTTTTATGAGGCTGAGGTACAGGGTCTGTGTGTGGGCAGGAAAGAAGGGTGGAGGCAGGAGACAGGAGAGGCCAGAGCAAACAGGATCTTGGACCTCACACCCAGGAGATGAGATTTGTTCTGATGATGAAAACTCATTTAGTAAAGAGTTTTTACACACGGAAGGGATGTTTCAGAAAGGACACTGTAGTGGGTGGTGGCTACTGGGAAATGATATAGGGGAGAAGCTGGAGACTGAGAGGCTGGTAAGAGGACAAAGTGAAAAAACCAGTATCCTAAACCAGTATAGAGAAGGTGGAGGAAGTGGTGGATTCTAGAATCATTTTAAGAGCTGACTTAGTGAGAAGCTAAGGAAAGAGATGAGGCCTCAACTTAACTACTGGGTGACCAAGTGGGTCACACCTGCTTGGTGTTTCAGCCAGCAAGGTGCTCATGGGCACCAGCATATCCAACCCTCCCCCAACACCTCTACTGGCCATTTTTATCACCATTTTAGCTGAGGAAACTAAGGCCCAAGTGGATCAGTATTAGGCACCCTAGACAATGTTCCCTGGTAGGGAGGAGTGAAGGAGGTGAGAACAGAAGGGGTAGAGCAGACCAGCTTTCTGGAGAGCAGAAGGGCCAGAATACCTTGGTGAGAAAACAAACCATCCCATCTCAGAGCAGGTTGGGATCCAATCTCTTTATTGTCGGGGTCCCTCGCTGTGGGCCCCCCTCCAAACCTATAGAAAAACCCCAAGCCTAGGAGTGTCCTGGGGGGAAGGGAGGCAGAGTGTGGGGAGACACTTGTGCTCTGCCCTCTGGCCTGGACAGAGCACACAGGGAGGGTGCACAGGGAAGGGGTAGGCTGGAAACTCCACCTGCAGAGGATGTGACATTGGCTGGGATGCATGGGGGAGGAGGTGCCTGCTGCCCGCTCTCCTCTGGTACCCGCTGGGGGTTGGCATCCAGGGCGGGTGCCCAGCTTGAGGCCTGGGGCGGCGATGCCTTTCTCCTGCTGGTGGCCATTGCTCCTGTCAGGCTGAGAAAGAGAGAGGCAAAGGACACTAAGGCTGAGAGGAAGAGCCCCTGATGTTCCTGATATCAGGGGTAGGGAAGAGGAGAGGGTGGGATGATGCCTACAGATAGATCTTTACCTACACTCTAGCTCTGGCCTCATAATCTTCTGGCCACGTAAACTTGGGCAAGTCTCACCTCCTTCCTGAACCTCCACTTCCTCACAAGAGTCTCTGTAACTCACCTGTGAACTAGCTTAACAAGGTAACACTTAGCCTGCCAAGTAAAGCCATGAAGTTCCAAAAGAGACTACATATGCATAATTTTCTAGACTTAACTATTCTAGAAGCTCCTGTTGGTGGGGCATTTTATAGCACGAATGTGTCCCATATGAAGACACCTCCCTGGGACCACACAGGTGTTTGAGACCTTCCTCCACCGAAGCCTGTCTTACTCTGAACATGGCTCCAACCAAGGGAACAGGTCAGAGAGTAGGCAGGGCTAGGTGTGGCCTGGCTTCCCTCCAGGGTAGGGCAGAGTAGGGTGGCAAACCGTGGACAGAGAATGGGCTTTCAGGCCACGCACCACTGGATTCAAATCTAGGCTCTACCAATTACTACCTTGGGATCTTGTGAGACATGTAGTACCTCCCCACATCCTTCAGTTCCTCAGTTTCCACATCTGCTATACTGGCACAATCATAACCTTGTGGGGTTGGAGGTGAAAGCAAATAAAGCAGTTGCAGCTCCTGCCACACAGGGCATTTTCTCCCCACAAAATGATGACGTCTAAGCCCCTAAGCCTGGCATGTAATGCCCTTCACAATCATCACCCTCTGATGACGAGTAGTGTCCTCTCCCTACCAAGCAGAGCTGGGGCTAGAGCCACAGGAGGCTCATGGCCTCACCACAGGGACTGTCACAGCTCTGTGCCTCTGCTAAGGCTTCTCCCTCAACCAAGAGCAGGCTCAGCTACACATAATCTCTTCTGCCACCTGGGCTCCTCTCTGCTGTCACCCTGCTCACATTGGGGAGTTAACAGTTTGTGTCTTCCTCCACCAGACTAGGAACTCCTCAAGGGTGGAGACAGGTGACGTGGCTCAGAGTGTGCTGAGGGAGCCATTGCTGGGCAACCCTGGCCAGCCCATCCATTGCACCTGTTTTCTTAGCCTGCCAAGTCCCCCCCACAAAGAGTTGGCCAGATGGCTGGACACGGAAGGGGCTCCATTCCTGGGCACAGTGCTACCTTGCTACGGTCTGCTCCAGGATACTTCCTGCCCAACCCAGGGAAGAGGCATGGCCATGCCTCCGCTTCACTGCTTCTCTACCCCTGCCCACCAGGACCCCATACCTGCTTACTGCAAGGCCCCATCCTCCGCATCTGTGTCCTGGCTGTGCTCCTGATAGGGAGAAGGCAAGAAGAGACCACACATCACTCACTGCAGTCTCCAAATTCTGTCCTGGGCCATTTGTTTAGAAAGACCCCAGGGCCCAGAGCACACCTAAAAGACACAGTCAGAAAGGGGTAGGGACAGCCAACGGGAATGCCTATGGGACCAGACAACAAGGATGGCATAGGATCTTGAGAGAGTGGTCTGAGGACCCCACAGAAGAGAGAAGGGGCCAATCAAGGAGTTCTGGGAGTGGCAGGGGGCACATTTCTGTGCATAGAAAGATTTTGGATTGGGGCAGCCTAAAAGCCTTATAGATTGGTGGAAGAGTTAGGGCTTTTATGGAGACTATTATGCCCGTGAGAGTAAGATGAAGTATCAGGCTAGGTTCAAAGCAGGACATGTGAGCTGGGCACGAGGAAGTCCCCTTGACTGTCATGGCCATGAGCCTATCTGTCCTCATGCTGGAACCCAGCAGGGGGTTCCTGTAGCCTCCTGTAGCCCAGTAGAGAAGTCTGGGCTACAATCCTGGCTCAGTCCTTATTAACTGGGCAAGGTACTCGACCCCTGTGAGCCTCAGTTTCCTTGTGGGCTGAAATGTGGGAACCATAATACTGTGCATGGTACAGGGCTGTTGCTAAAGTTAAATGAAGTTAGAATGTATGGACTACGGGGCCTGGTGCTCAATGAACGTTCCTCAAGTAACCAAGTAGCAAGTAAACAACAGATATTTTACAGACTCAGAGTCTGGGCTACCTTCCTTCTCAACAGAAGCTCCTTGTTAAATGGCCTCCCAGCCTCAGCCTGAATAATTCCAGTTATAGGCAGGGAGCTCACTCCCTCATGACAGCCTGCTTCATGCTCAAGCAAGAACGGCTTTTAGCAAACGCTCTGTGGAGGTAACACCCACCTCCCCGTGGCTTCCCCAGGCAACCCCAGTCCTACTCTCTGGAACTCTGCAGGCCGTGTGCTCCCCTTTCTCCAACTCATGTGGAAAATGGAGGCCAGAATGTGCCCTGAACTTGGGTCTGCCCCAGTTCTTAGTGGGGCTGCTGACTGGCATCTGAAATAGGCAACTGCCCCCTGCTCTTTCTTCCCTCTTCTCTACAGGACTAGAACCCCTGGGACGAGGGAGCTCACGGGGGGCCCACCAGCTCAGAGGTTCTCTCTGCCCTATTGCCCTCCTGAGACAAGGAGTGCAAAGTCCAGCCCCAGCCCACCCTGCCATGCTCTTGGCCAGGCCCTCACCAGCTCTTCCTCGCTAGGTGCCAGCAATCCCTCCTCGTCACCGTCATCTCGAGCCTGTGCTTCTTGGGGCGTGCCTACCCCGGAAGGCGTATCCTCTTTGGGGGCTGGTGGCCGACTGCTGCTGCCACTATTGCCACCGCCACCACCACCACCACCACCACTGCCACTGCCACTGCCAGCGCTGCTGTCGCCCTTCTTCTTGCCATCTTGAGGAGGAAGGGGTGGAGGAAGAGGAAATAAAACTCAGCCTGGGGCACTTTAGGAAAAGCTGGCCTCAACACGGTGGGTCCAGGTGGGCTGGGATCTGCAGGGCCACCCCAGACCCTCTCCCCTGTGTACTATCCTCCCACCCTCTGCCCTATGCCCTGGCCACAGAGCTGGGTGAGGACCCTCAGAGGCTGACCTGGATTGGCTTTTTGCTCCTCAGCGATCTGCTCCAAGCGGCCCAGCAAGGCATCAATGTTGGATTTGATCTGTGTCAGCTCTGTCTTGATGGCCTGTAGCTCACTGCTCTTTACTGGGAGTGGAAGGGGGGGACAGGGCTGTCACCTAGGGGCTGAAGGCTTGACAAACAAAACCTCAAGCCCTATTCTGTCAACTAGGAATGTAGTTCTTTTCCTGGTCAGGGAAAAGGCCTCCTCCTGAGACTTCCTGGAGGCCATCCCTACAGTGACCAGCCACACTTCTGAACCGGGCTCTCTTTTCCCCAGAGCTCTCGATCTTGAAACGGACTGAGGATGGACAGGAATGAAGGTGTATGGTGTGCTCTTCTCTGTGCACCTGAGCAAGAACCTGTGTCTTTGCCTGTGTTATGGGATGGGGCTTGTCTTTCAAGGTATACAAATGTAGGTCTTTTGCAATAGATTTCCTGGGTGCTTGACTGTAGTGTGTCTACACTGGAGTGAATGTGGAATAGTGGGCCTGTGTAGACCTGTCCTTGTCCTTACTAGAGAGGAGAGATGTGATGCCATCTCCTATCTGGGCACCATGTCACAGCACTAATCTCTCTGTGCCCAACCCGCATCCCTCCTCCTCAAATGTCAGCGTTTTCCTCTTAGAAATGGATGAAAATACTCACTTGGTTGTGTTAGAGCTGCAGAGCTGTGGGAGATTTGTTCCTTTATCTATTTTCCAATGTAAAAAAATGTGATTCTATTATTTTGCTAATGATAAAAATACAAATTATCTAGGAAGAAGATATAGTCACTCACACTTGATCTTGGCTGAGCTGGTGGTGATGGCTGTGGAGCGAGCAAAGAGCTTGACAGGTATGGTAGTTTTGACACGCCGGACCAAAGGGACTGTGACCCGGGGTCGCTTCACAGGGACCACCCTGGGCACTGGCACAGGCGACAGGCGGCCCCGGTAGTCGAAGAGCCTGTAGGGCAAACGGGCCAGAGGCTGCAGCATGGCTTGTGGCCACGAGGGGGCACTGTGGCTGGGACTACACAGCTTGGCGGGCCCCCAACAAGCCCTGGGGTGAGAAGCACAGCTTTGTGGACCCTTACGGCTCTTGGGATCCTCACTACATCCACCTCTCCCACCAGCTAGGTGAGGTAAGGGCAGATGAGACAGTAGGTGGTAGTGATTACAGCCCATTCAACAGAGACGAAAAGTGAGACCAGCCCCACAGAGGTGCCTTCCCTAGTCACTCTGACACCAGGCCAGCTCTATCGCATGACCTGGCTTCTGCCCAGCCAACTGCCACCCCAAACTCTGGTCAGAGTTCGGAAGTCTCAAAGCAGCACAAATCCCCAGCTGGAAATAGACAGGTACAAGAGTAAGGGTCAACCCCTGTGCCTCAGTTTCCCCACATGCTTAATAAGGATGGCTACCCAAATTCAGTGTCTATCCAAGTCTTCTGTGAGGGCAGAGCATGAAAGAATTTAGCTAAAAATATATTTTAGAAGATGTGATAGGTGAAAGGTTAGGACACTGAGTCCCTCAATGCATGAGCCCATGAACTCAGAGACATGAGGCTAGATTCTGAGCCCTTTCCTTGCTCTGGGCCTCCTTAATCACCCCACCCTTCCTGCTCTACTTCAGAGACAAAGGCGAGGAGCCCAGTGGGGGATGAGCAAGGCTGGGCAGTTCAGTCAGACCCCAGGGCTCCCAGACTGTGTGCTCCTTCCCACAGCCGTCACTCAGTCCTCTCCAGAGATTTGGGGGGTCTTTTCCTTAAGACCAGGCAGAAACTCAGTAGGCTGAGAAGGGGTCTCCCTGCCATCTGTTGCTACCATCTTTCTGCAGGGACCCGCAGCCTTATTGGGTACACACTGGGGCCACTTTCCTGATGACAGCCAGTAAACCTGCCCTCACTGGGCAGTTCAAGGCCCCATTCCTTGGTACTCCTTTGTTCAGGGAGCCCTGCCCTGGGGGTGGTGGTGGCTGGAGATGGAGAGTCTCTGGGAAAAGATCCAATCCCAGACCCTGCATTTCTGCCCCAAGGGGAGGGGGCGGCTCTGGCCTTGGTCAGAATCACTGAACCACAGAATCCCAGAGCTGGAGGAGTCCTGAGAGATCACTTGGTGCAAGCCCATTTCACAAACTGGGAAGGGGATTTGCCTAAAGTCACATAATCCATCCAGTGGCAGAGCTGAGATTAGCACCTAAATCTCCTGATTCCCAAGTTAGGGCACTTTTCATTATACCACACTGTCTCCTGAAACCATTCACAGGTGAGAAAAACAAGGCTCAGAGAGGTTCTACTACCTGGGCCTCTGGGGGTGTGCTGAGCTGGAGGTAGGGAGGGAAGCAGGGAGGAGAGGTCTGGGCTAGTCCCCACTACGATTTCCACTTAAGAGTGTGGCAGAGTGGGAGCCCACAGCCCACCAGAGACTAATTCAGGCCTCCAAATAGCTCCTGGCCTTGTGGCTATAAATATAAGGCCAAGGGGCTCAGTCTGAGCTCTGGAGTTCCTTCCAGCTGGTTGGTCACTTCACACAAGGAAGGAAATTGAAAGTAGAAGTATGAGGCTCACACTCCCTATAACCAGTCTGTACCCTGTTGCATATTCCAACTGGCTATATTTATACAGCCCTTGACTCTACCATCTCCTTGAGTCTTACCCCAGAACTACGAGGAAAAGGGCAGCCAGAGTGTCAGCGTGGTATGGTGATGGGAGCTCTAGACTGGGCTCCTGCAGAACTGAACCCTACACCCAGCTCTGCCATTGACTTGTGAAGCAACCTTGGGCAAATGCCTGTCCACACTTCTGGGCTTTAATTCCCATTTGGAGAACTGAGTGGGCTGTACCAACAATCTCTCAGAACCCTTCCAGCTTGGCTGTTTCATGCCTGGGCACGCCCCTCCCCTGCTCACCTGTCGTAGAAGTCGTCCCGGTAGTAATCATAGTCAAAGCTGTAGCCACTGGGGAAACAAAGGGGAGAGGGCCAGAGCTTAGGGACGGCCACTCAGCCCACTCTCCACAGGCCCTCATCTCCAAACGCCTCCCCAAGTTCTAGGCTCAGCACACCATCACACTAGCGTTTACTCCCTCTGTGGGAAGAGGGACCATCCCACCTAGACAGACAGAGTGCCCCACCTGTATATGGCAGATGCTGCTCTCTTTAGCCCCTTGGGTCTGTTGGGCTTGGGCTCTCCAGCCATGTTGATGTCTGTGTGAAGGGAAGAGGCAGAGTCAGAATGATGGCGTGACAGCAGTATGCCCACAAACACATCCCCCTCATGTACACATGCAATTCATGTGCTTACATGATGGAAACATGGACTTTATTCACTGATATAGCCAACAAAAGTCTTCATACATCTAGTCTTCAAACATTAGACTCATACCCAGACATCACATGGATATCCCTGTTGTGTGTCCACATACAGACACATCCATGAATGCTCACAAACATATCACTCACATACACACACAACCGTGTACAATATACATATATGCATTCTCAAGAACATTCATGTAAACACATATATCAGGTACACAAGAACATATACAAAGACGCACCCTCATACATAAATTCACATGTCCACATAAGAAAGTCACACACACAGACAACATGTACTCTCAAGTACACTCAGACTTGGCTCCAACATCACATATATAACTGGCTATATGCAAATGAGCCAATGCATATTCACACGGACGTTCTACTAAACATCTTGATGCCTAGGACGGTGTTTAGTACACAATAGGATCTCATTAAATATTTAGTAAATGAGTATGTGCAATCTGCTTATACACACCAGTATATTCTGACACATCCACACATACAGATATATGTTCACATATTCAGTCACATTCTTATTCAGAAATACATATATAAATATCCCTTCTCAAACATACACATACACATAATTACATGCACACACATGAATATTGTACACACTCCAAGGCATACCACGGGAGACCCCTCCTCCTAGCTCTCAGAAAGCGTTCTAAGTCATCTGTAGCCCAATGTAAGAGGGTATGCTAATCCACTCTGTTCCCTTTCTCAGGGGAATCTGCATTTTAACTGGAGCCCTAAAGCCTATCATTAAGAAGCACCCAGAAGGCAGGGACAGGACAGAACTGTTTTCCAGGGGCTTCTAAAATTCTCCCCTCTAGGCATCAATTTTATGACTTAATTTATAACACATATAGCTTATTTAATTTACAAAATCTCAGAGTAGTGGTAGTGGCGGGAGAAAGAGAGAAGGGGGCCAAGAGGGGAACTGGAGCGTGAAGGAAGGATAGCAGCTACTCTGGAGAACACTAGGAGAATACTGTGGTAAGAGGCTTACCCAGGGTCTGCCCGGCCAGCACCCGCCCATTCTCTCCCAGCACAGCTGCCCGGGCATGGCGCTCGTTGGCGTACTGGACAAAGGCATAGCCCTTGTGCACAGAACAGCCAGCCACACGGCCATACTTGGAGAATATGGTCTCCACATCTGACTTCTTCACCACAGCTGTGTTGAGATTTCCGATGAAGACCCGAGAGTTGATGGATTTGGGGTCATTCTTATTGGTTACATTGCTTGTCTGGATCTTCAAGGACATGGTGGCCACCTGAAGAGAGAGAGCCTATGTAAAACTGGGACCACGAGCTGGGCTCAAGGGCTGCCCAAGGCCCACATTCTGGCTAACTAGTTGCTTCTTGCCCTCCTACAAGCTTACATCCCCCTACAGCATCCAGCCTCCCTGTTTCTGCATCTTGTTTTCTTGTTATATTACTAAGAGTTGTTACTTAGCTGGTATTCACGTGGTAAGCAGAGCACAACACTTCATAAGGGAGGAATCTAACATTCAGAGAGGTCACAATGCTAGCGAATGGCAGTGCTGGCATTTGAACCTTGGACTGCTTTACTCCAATTCTTTTGAGTCCACTCCTTCCTCAATGCTCATCTCAAATATTACCCCATTCAGGATCTCAATGTGAAGATCTTCTACAGCTTTTCTACTGTTCCTTCAATACAGAACCATGGCAAATGCAAGTAATGCTCACTTTAGAACAGTATCATATGAAAATTGCTCAGTCTGATCCAGACATGGACTTAGCTATATCTTTATCAGTACCAGCCATTTTGAAAAAGGTATGCTAACTAAGTCTCACTGAGGGCTAAGAGTGGCATACAATATTGGATAATCTCAAGACCCCACAAGTGAGTGTTATTATTGCTCATATTTTACCAGAAACTAAGGGCATTAACTTGCCAACAATGGGCATTCAAACACAGGTCAGTCTGTCCCTGAAGCCCATTTTTTCCACCTTTATCACTCTGTTTCCTGGACCTAAAGCCAACTTAAATACTACAGTAAGTCAGCATATTTATCTGATAATTGTTTTCAATAAATTAATTTTTTTAAGAGTTACCCATTTCTGGCCGGGCGTGGTGGCTCACGCCTGTAATCCTAGCACTCTGGGAGCCGAGGCGGGTGGATCACTCGAGGTCAGGAGTTCGAGACCAGCCTAAGCACGAGCGAGACCCCATCTCTACTAAAAATAGGAATTATCTGGCCAACTAAAATATATATAGAAAAAATTAGCTGGGCATGGTGGCACATGCCTGTAGTCCCAGCTACTCGGGAGGCTGAGGCAGTAGGATCGCTTAAGCCCAGGAGTTTGAGGTTGCTGTGAGCTAGGCTGACGCCACGGCACTCACTCTAGCCAGGGCAACAAAGCGACACTCTGCCTCAAAAAAAAAAAAAAAAAAAAAAAAAAGAGTTACCCATTTCTTTCACTTGGCAAAGTGGCTCAAAAAAAAAAAAAAAAAAAAAGTTACTCATTTCTATACCTACTCACTCATTCAAATCTTGTTCTGTTTGACTCAGAGAGGAGACTACACCTACTCTTTGCTCTCTATGCTCTGGTAATGTCTTTTACCCCAAAGAGCAGTACAAATTTTTCCTACTCCATTCCTGGACAGGTTATACTTGGGCACACACTTCAAGGTGAATGAGAGGAGGCTCAATTTCAGTACAAATGGCCTAAAGTTAAGCCTTGGCATTTATACTTCCTGGCCCAGTCTTCTGCTCATTGGCCTGGGTTGGTACAACCCTCCCTTTAGGATCCTCCTATCTCAAAACCCTACCTTGAGGCCTTTTCAGAAGGTGCTAAAGGCCCCAAGCAGCACGTATAAAAGCTCTCATCAGCCTGCCAGCCTATTTACTAATATTTTTGGGCAGAAGGGGCTTCTTTTTA
Organism: Eulemur rufifrons; assembly: GCF_041146395.1. Lineage (NCBI taxonomy): Eukaryota > Metazoa > Chordata > Mammalia > Primates > Lemuridae > Eulemur > Eulemur rufifrons. The sequence goes on from NC_091002.1 coordinate 23,881,952, forward strand.
GTGAAATGGAGAAGAGAAATTTGTACCTTTTGTTCCACTACGAGGTAAGAGACCCTTTTCTCCGAGATCCTCCCAGCCAGGAAACTGGTATGTTCTGACCAGCAGATGGCACTGTTTACCAGGAACTCATAGGCTGGCCCTGAGAATGTGATTCTGGGGAAGATACTGCTCCTGGGCCTGGGCTTGCAGTAAGCCCACGGGACAAACTGGGGTCAGGAGGTCACGATCCTAAACAAGGAAGGGGGCTGAGAGGGTGCCATCACTCTTAATGATGAAGGAGCTGGTGCCAGCTTTGGAACTGACTTGGAAGGGACAGATGCTTGTTACTCAGTTTATCTTTTGCATCCAATCATCTACATTTATTAGGTTGATGCAAAAGTAATTGCAGTTTCAGACCGTGAATCTTAAATCTTTATGAACAGGCTAAAACACATCTTTATTAACCAAAATAGGAACCATTACAACCCAACACATTTTTGCCAATGAGAAATAAATTTGTTTATTCCTGTAGTGTAAAAATCTGTGCTTTGGGATTTGTGGAATTCTTGGAAAGCATTTTCTGCATCCTGCTGGTTGTGGAAGCATTTGCCCTGCAATAAGTTGTCAAGATGCTTGAAGAAGTGGTAGTCGGTTGGCAAGAGGTCAAGTGAATATGGCAGATGAGGCAAAACTTCTTGCCCAATTCGTTCAACTTTTGAAGCGTTGGTTGTGCGACATGCAGTCGGGCGTTGTTGTGAAGAATTGGGTCCTTTCTGTTGACCAATGCCGGCTGCAGGCATTGTAGTTTTCGGTGCATCTCATCGATTTGCTGAGCATACTTCTCAGATGTGATGGTTTCACTGGGATTCAGAAAGCTGTAGTGGATCAGACCGGCAGCAGACCACCACACAGTGACCATGACCTGTTTTTGGTGCAAAGTTTGGCTTTGGGAGGTGCACTGGAGCTTCTCCTAGGTCCAACCACTGAGCTAGTTAGTCATCGCCAGTTGTTGTATAAAATCCACTTTTCCTCACACATCACAATCTGATCAAGAAATGATTTGTTGTTGTATACAAGAAGAGAAGATGACATTTCAAAATGACCATTTTTAAAATTTTCAATCAGCTCATGAGGCACCCATTTATCGAGATTTTTCACCTTTCCAATTTGCTTCAAATGCCAAATGACCTCAGAATGGTCAACGCTGAGTTCTTCAGCAACTTCTCATGTAGTTGTAAGAGGATCAGCTTCAATGATTGCTCTCAATTTGTCGTCAGCTTCCGATGGCTGGCCACTGTGCTCCTCATCTTGAAGGCTCTCATCTCCTTTGCAAAACTTCTTGAACCACCACTGCATTGTAAGGGCAGTGTTCATTAGCAATTCTGGGGCCAAATACATTTTTTTTTTTTTTTTTTTTGAGACAGAGTCTTGCTTTGTTGCTCGGGCTAGAGTGAGTGCCATGGCGTCAGCCTAGCTCACAGCAACCTCAAACTCCTGGGCTTAAGCAATCCTCCGGCCTCAGCCTCCCAAGTAGCTGGGACTACAGGCATGTGCCACCATGCCCAGTTAATTTTTTCTATATATATTTTTAGTTGGCCAGATAATTTTTTTCTATTTTTAGTAGAGACGGGGTCTCGCTCTTGCTCAGGCTGGTCTCGAACTCCTGATCTCGAGCGATTCATCTGCCTTGGCCTCCCAGAGTGCTAGTGTTACAGGTGTGAGCCACTGCACCTGGCCCAAATGGCAAATTTTAACAATGCTAAAAACTGCGATTACTTTTGCACCAACCTAATACTAAGCAATGAGGGACATAAAGGAGGTTACCTGTGAAAACACCTAACACACTGTCCATGTGCAGCAGAAATGCTCAATGCACATTGGTCTCCTTGGGTGCCCCATTCCTCACAGTTTTGACAGTCCCTCTCCTACCTGGGTGACAAGCCATTCAGTGGTTAATTCCTTGTCTATTCATAGGTATCCAAGAAGTGTATGGGGCTCCTGGGTGGGCATCAGATGATTCTCCTCTGGGTCGTTCAGCTCAAAGTTATCAAGTTTTGGCTCAGAAAGAAGCCACCTGCTTTGGCTGGAGGGAGCCAGTCAAGCCTGGTTGGTGGACAGAGAGAGCAAGGGAGTGAGGAGGAATAATGGTTCAGAAATCTGCTGATGACTGCTAGCTCTGTCACTAACCTGGCAGAGACACGACAGTTGTGGGTTCCCTCAGACCTCTTCCAGAAGCCTCTAACACCACTGAGCAGGAAGCATTTGCTGACTACCTATGGTTGGTACTGTGGTGAAATCAGCACTCGACTAGTAACAAGCAAAGTCTTTCAGGTTTGGTCCTACCAGTCTCTTCTCTCATCACCTGGGAATAGGGACAATGTACATAGAAGGACTCTGCAAACTGTAAAGCCCTTTACAAGATCTAGTAACCTCTCTGGCTACAAGTACTCAAACACTGCCATTTGTGAGCCCATTCTAGATGAGGATTCAAGGTCAAACTGGACCACATTCTGTATGATGCCAGGGAGGAGCAGCCAGAAACCATGGCGCGTGAAGATCAGTTTTCTGATCTGTAAAGAAGAGACTTAGCAAGTGTATGTGGCTGCTCCGGGTGAGAAACCTGCAGTGCCAAGGAGAAATGCCCACCTACAGCTTTGTCTAAACAAACCCCGACCCACTTTTCAAGGCCTGCACACTCCTCTGGAGGGGAAGCTGTGCTACTCTTGTATGGACTCACAAAGCCCAAGGGGATAGCTTTTGGTGGGTATATGGAAATGCTTGAGTGATGACATACATGTTCATGAGGCTCCTCAAAGTGAGGGATGGAGCTGAAGGTGGGAAATGAAAAGGAGGCAGGCCCTGACTAGGTCTCCCTGAATTGCCAGGCTCAGGTACGAATCCCAAAGTGTTCAAGAATTCTAAATCCAGGCTGGGCGAGGTGGCTCACATCTGTAATCCTAGCACTCTGGGAGGCCGAGGCAGGAGGATTTGCTTGAGCTCAGGAGTTCGAGACCAGCCTGAGCAAGAGTGAGACCCCGTCTCTACAAGAAAATAGAAAAATTAGCCAGGCATCATGGCACATGTCTGTAATCCCAGCTACTCGGGAGGATGAGGTAGGAGGATCACTTGAGCCCAGAGTTTAAGGCTGCAGTGAGCTATGATGACGCCACTGCACTCTACCCGGGGCAACTGAGCAAGACTCTACCTCCAAAAAAAAAAAAAAAGAATTCTAAATTCAGACATGGTATTACAACATCACAATATGTTAGCTTTACTTATAACTTTCAAATATTTAGACATATGGTACATGGGTCTCCATGTGTACTCTCAACTCTGCCCTGCAAATGTCAGAGGGCAGGCCTGACAAAGCCTAGGACACAGTAAATGCTCAAAGTTAGGGAGGAAGTGGTAAGGATATATCCCAGGAGGTGGGGCAAGGTCTAGCTATGCACTGGCTTAGGTGGTGGGGACCACAGAGGGCAGAGATTCCAGGCACCTTTTTCTAATCTCTGACCCAAACACCCACCTCCATAGACCAACCATCAGTCCTTCCTACCCAATTCTTTCTAGTTTTTCAAGATTTCCCCCAGCTTAGAGTGGGAACTCTAGAAAATATTGACATCCTACTATTCAGTAGAAGCTCCTTGACTTGATAAACTATTCCCACCCACTGGCCAAACTGTGCCTCACAGATTAGCTGTGCAATTGAGAGCAAGGTATCTGCAGCCCCGGGAGGCTCTGAGTTTAGCAATGAGCTGAGGAGAGGTGGGTAGAGGGATTGTTCTCAGTGGTGGGGGTGAGGGGAGGGAGAGAGAAACAGATTTGTCCCTAGAGGCTTCTGCAATGTGAGATTAGCAGGGACCTTAAGTGAGCACAGAGCTTATATACCCTCACTTGGAGAAACAGAGGGTAAGGAACTTGGCCAGCATGCCACAGGTAGTGAGTAACAGAGCCAAGATTACCCATGTGTCCTCTGACTCTAAGTCTAGGGTTCTTTTTTATTACTATTATTGTTGTTTTATTTATTTTGTTTTTGAGACAGAGTCTCGCTTTATTACCCGGGGCTAGAGTGCTGTGGCATCAGCCTAGCTCACAGCAACCTCAAACTGCTGAGCTCAAGCGATCCTCCAGCCTCAGCCTCACAAATAGCTGGGACTACAGGCATGCGCCACCACACGCAGTCAATTTTTTCTATTTTTAGTTGTCTGGCTAATATTTTCTATTTTTAGTACACACAGGGTCTCACTCTTGCTCAGGCTGGTCTCGAACTCCTGACCTCAAGCAATCCTCCCACCTCAGCCTTCCAGAGTGCTAGGATTACAGGAGTGAGTCACCACGCCCAGCCAAGTCTAGGGTTCTTATATTCCATTTTCCTTTTGCTCTGTGAGAGACAGGTCTGCAGAACAGTGAGGATATGGGAGAGCCCACAGCATCTCAAAAGAATGCTATGTTTGAGAAAACTGGAAACTAGGTCCCAAATAAATGTCTTCACCTTACCTATAAGACAAACAATTGCTGCATAAAAGCTGAGCTCTTAAGCTAATGAAAACCCACCAAAGACACAGGCTTTGAAATGCAATTTACAGCTCAAAGGGATGGGCTTTCTATTCCAGGCTAATAAGAACAGAAGACATGTGGCAAAAACAAAAAATTTGTTTTTCCCAGCTGAAATATTTCAGATGGAAACTGTTTTGGACCACAGGAGCCAAGCCTGAACACGTAGAAAAGTGACAGGGCTTGGCAAAGGTAAAAAAAGCCCTAAAATGTACCTCCACCCCTCAACCTGGGGTAAATGAGACCCCAAGAGAGACATCACAGTAAGAACAGCCCCTAATTACTGAATGCCAACCATGTGTCAGAGACTATACATACCTCACATATCCTCACAATAGCCCTGTGAGGAGGCATTTTAGATAGGGAAACTCTGATAGGCTCAGAGACGCGAAGTAATTGGTTAACAGAGCAAAGCCAGAAGTGGAATCCAGGTCTGTTTGACTCCCAAAACAAGAAAACAGGAAGGGGCAAGATTCCATATGCACACAGATGACTTGGGTACTGATTTCCATGGTGAGAATAAGTTACCCACAGTCAGCCACACTCTCTCCTTGGTCCTTGCTCTTCAAGACCCCTTTTCTACTACAGTTCCTTATAGGTGCACAGAATTTTAGTGAACAAAGTCAGTTTATATCTATTACGGTCTGAAGGTACCCCCCCTCTCTCCCAAATCCTTATGTTGAAACCTAATTCCCAATGTATTAAGAGGTGGGGCTTTTGGGAGTGATTAGGTCATGAGGGCTCTGCCCTCATGAATTGGTTTAATGTCCTTATATTAATAAAAGAGGCCCCAGAGGCTGCCTTGCCCCTTCTACCATGTGAGGACACTGCGAAAAAGATCATGAGCCAAAGAGGGCCCTCACCAGACACCCAAGTTTCCAGTTCCTTGATATTGAACTTCCCAGCCTCCAAAACTGTGAGAAATAAATTTCTGTTGTTTATAAACCACCTGGTTTATGGTGTTTTGTTACAGCAGGGCAAACAGACTAAGATAGTATCCTTTATCCCGAAATTGTTAGTCCCATTTCATAAATGAAAACAGCTGAAAATCAGTAGTAACTTATAGGCAAATAGCTAGCGAAGGGAATAGCTAGGAGACCTGAATCCAAGCTTCTCGTTCAACACTGTACATGCCACTCTCCCAACAAGTGTCCTAAGTCTCTGACTCTGCCATGTCACTCCTCAAAGCACTCTCAATCCTGCCTATTATCGAGTCTAATCTTCAGCCTGAACTCTCAGGCACTCAACCATCAGAAAAGGCCCACTCTCCCAACTCTGTAAATCCTCCCCAGCACTGGACCCTTCCTCTTGAAATGCTCCTTTCAAAAGAGGCGGTGCTGTTTTTGGTCTTCACGGCCCTGTGCCATCTAGAGCCTCTGTCTTGGCCAATACTGCTGCATACCTCTGGCCTTGTTCTCCTGCACTGGACGAGGGTCACAGCTCTCTGCCCTTAGATAACCCTGAAGATAGCTAGGTGGTTTCACAGGAAAATAGCTACCAGTGATGGGAAGATTATTTCTGGAGAAAGCCAAGCAATTAGACTGATCAGAGCCTCCTCGGTCCAGAGGCTCCTGGTTACTAGGTGGCCAGAGATGACAGAACATCCATTACTCTCATTAAACTCACCATGCCCTGGCTCATTAGCATTGCCCAAATGATCATTACTGGATCAGGACTAATTTCCCAAGGGGTGCTCCTGAGTTCCTGACCATTCTCCCTCCCATGAGAAATCCAAGGTCCCAGCATGCTGAACATGGAAGGCTCCAGGGTGAGTAAAAGTGTAATGGCTGCATGCTATAGGTCCAGAAGGCTTGGCCTTGGCTCTGCTGTTCTTAGTCATGTGACCTGTAACAAATCATGGAATTTCCCTAACCCTTATCATCCTTACTCTGAAAATAGAAACAATCACTTTCCTGATTTCAGATCTGATACAAGAATCCAACAAGCTAACTGATGTCAAAGTGTCCTGTCACATCTGTAACATACTAGAAAAGGATATGGGATTATACCTATTTCTGTTATTACCCAACCCCTGCCACCTTCACTCATTCAACACTATTTTTTTTGAGACAGAGTCTCACTCTGTTGCCCTGGCTAGATTGCAGTGGTGTGATCATAGCTCACTGCAACCTCGAATTCCTGGCCTCAAGTGATTCTCTTGCCTCAGCCTCCCGAGTAGCAAGGACTACAGGTATGCGCCAAGACGCCCAACTAATTTTTTCTATTTTTAGTAGAGATGGGGTCTCACTCTTACTCAGGCTGGTCTCAAACTCCTGACCTCAAGTGATCCTCCCACTTTGGCCTCCCAGAGCACTAGGATGACAGGCTTGAGCCACCATACCCGGCCAACACACATTTCTTGAGTAATCTCCTCTGTGCTGGCACTGTGGAGAGGCTGGGAAACAAAGGACTCAACAGTTTTGTGCTCTACTTACTTCTCAAGAAGCACTCACTCCAGGAATCTCTTTTTTGATTGTTTCCCAATAACAAAGGAAAAAGGCACATGAGGCCGGGCGCGGTGGCTCACGCCTGTAATCCTAGCACTCTGGGAGGCCGAGGTGGGCGGATCGTTTGAGCTCAGGAGTTCGAGACCAGCCTGAGCAAGAGCGAGACCCCATCTCTACTAAAAATAGAAAGAAATTATATGGACAGCTAAAAAATATATATATATATATATAGAAAAAATTAGCTGGGCATGGTGGCGCATGCCTGTAGTCCCAGCTACTCGGGAGGCTGAGACAGGAGGATCGCTTGAGCCTAGGAGTCTGAGGTTGCTGTGAGCTAGGCTGACGCCACGGCACTCACTCTAGCCTGGGCAACAGAGTGAGACTCTGTCTCAAAAAAAAAAAAAAAAAAGAAAAGGCACATGAAATAGCAAACACAGCACAGGCTCTGGAGTCAGACAGGTCTAGATCTAATTCTAGCCCTATCACTTATAACTGTAATCATGCCACGTTCCTTAACCTCACCTCGAAGTCCTCAACTGCAAAATAGCAATTATAACAATCCTGAGATTAGGGTAAGGACTGGAGATAGTATGTGTAAAGTGTTCAGTATGATGGCTGGCACCAGTAGGTATTTAGAAATTAAGAAATTAAGAAACTGGATAACCCAAATGCCCTATGAAAGCAGATGAATCTAGCCTGGCACTCTAGGTCCTCCACATTCTAGCTCTAGTGTTCTTTATCCACGTCATCTCCCCGTGCTCCACACTTTGCCTAAAAATAAGAGAGTCAGGGGTAGGGAGACTATGCATGCTCTCCCTTGTTCCAAGTATTTGGAACCAAACCTAGAAACTTCATAAAGGTGTCCCCTCCCCATGCCTGTCAGACCACTACTGTATGGGGCTGGAAGAAGAAAGAACACTGGCCAGAAGGGGTTCCAGGCCTTGCTGAACCACTGTCACCCCTCAACTATACCATGAGGTCTCTAGTCCTATACTGTAGCATTGGTAGGCCCTGAAGGGACACCCCAAAGCAGAAACAGGTGGCAGGATTGGGCCTCAGACATCTCTCCCCACTGTGTGATCTGGTTATATATCCTACTTTCCCTGCGTCTTGTACACTAATTGCACTCTTGTCTGTAGCCTTAGGCTGAGACTCAGCATCTATGTGACAAGCTCCCCTTCGTAGCTATGGGGAGAAAGGTAACAAAGGGTGGGTAGGTGACAACCTTAGGCCTACAATCCCTAACACTGAGTTAGAGTTAGGGACCTACAAATGACTGTCGACCTCTTTATTTTTGCCAAATAAATCATCCAAACACCCCCTTATCCAAACAATCACAATTATAAATATTCAAATATTTAGCTAACAATGGGCCAGGTATTAACAAATGAATCATTCATTCATTTATTCATCTAGCAATTGGTCTGGGACCTGATCTCAACTAACTCCCAATCCAGCAGGGGACATCCACCACTGCCACAAAGCACATGTGCCTTGGGATGGAGTCCACTGCCCCAGAAGCAACTCAAGCAAAGCAGTCTGGGAGATCTGAGAACGGGTAGGAGCATCACAGAAGGCTCCACCAAAGGGGAGAGAGTTTAAGATGAATTCCCACTGGGTGGTGACACAGGGAGAGGCCTGGCAGGAGGAACTACAGAACAATGTACAAAATGTGTCCCTTTCTCCTCCCTTGATCACCCTATTCTCCCCTTCCTCCTGTAAGCAGGGCTGGAAATAGACATTTGAAACAGGAGAACATCTTCATTGCTGTCTCTTGTTCCCCTGATAGATGCATATTTATTCTTGCCTTCAGAGAGAATAAAAAGGGAACATATGATTTAATATGCAGTAACTTTATACCAGGCACTGTTGGAAGTGTTACAGGCATAATCTCTCATAATCCTAGTCACAACCTAATGAGATAAGTAGTATCATCTGCACTCTACAGATGAAGAAACTGAGACTCAGAAAAAGCTTAAATAATTTGTCCATAGTCATAATGAGTAGCATGATTAGAAGTGAAAGACCCCAAGCTTTTCTAATTCTAAAGCCTGTGTTCTTTCCACTCTACTAGATTGTTCCCATTGACCCCTCCACCCACAGGAAGAATGGTCCTGGCTTTGTTGATGTGCCACATGACCTTAGGTTTTGAACCATGTGACCACAAAAGGCCCTTCCAGGGCTAAATGTGTGATTATGATGACAATCACCACCAACATTTGCTGAGTACTCACTATGTACCAGAAACTGCACTAAGCCTTCTGCCACGAGACAGGCAATGCGATAAGATGTACTGTGACCATCGCACATACGAGGAAACTAAGGCTTGGTGCTTAGTCCTACTCAAGCCAGGAAATGGCAGAGCTGGGACAATTACGTGTAAGACCAGAGCTGGTCCTCTTAACCTTAGCTCAAAATGGCTTTGATGCTGAGTGTGCCCTGTATTTGCCTGGAGGTCAGTTTCTTCCTCTACCTCCTAACACTGATCCTCTCACACAAACTCATGGGGCCTTGCTGAAGGCATGCGCTCAAGTCCAAGAGCCAATCAGCACTTGCTGTGAGCTTGGGGGATGCCCCCTTACCCTTACCCTCAACGCCTTACGGGGCTGGCTCCTCACAGTGATAATGTGGCAAGATTAGTCACTGCTTGCTGTTGGTTGATTATAGCTATTCTTTTCTGTAAATGAAGTTTAAAAGTCATCAAAGGGTTTGTCAGCTGTGACTTATGAGGCTCTTTCCCGCAGGGAAGTTGGGCAGTGACAAATGCCCCTCTTGTTCTGCCATCCATTACAAGTTGGAAGGTGCCATGTTCCAATTACTGGAGACCCCGATGGAGCTCATGGAAAACCCTGCTCCAGGCTGCAGCCATTACTCAGGCCTGGCAGGGCTGCCAGCAGAGCTGCCCTAGGCGCAGGCCCAGTTGGGTAGGAATGGAATAAGAATGTTTTTCTGACTTAGTGAGCAGGCCCCTTTCACCCTTTAACTTGTGTTATCCCTAGTGGTTTATCCTAGACACATTTCACAGACAACTAAAAACACAGACACCATGTGGGCTATCTCAAAAGGACCCAGAATCAAGATTCCTAAGACCAACAGATATGAGGGAATAAGGTCATGTTGCCAGGCAGACTAGGTAGTAAATATGATGCTCAGGAAGGGGGAACAGTCAATAAAGTACCTAGGATGTTTAGAGAAAGAAGGGATTGAAAGGACCCACAGAGACCCACTAGTGTAATCAATGGCCTCAGTATTGAATACCCATCACATACCAGGCCTGTTTAGCTAGATGCTGTGGAACAAAAGATGAATAAAATATAGTCCCTGCCATCGAGGGCAGATGAGAAAATTAAGAGAAAGTAACTTACTCAAGGTCAAAAAATATGTTAGGGAATTAGAATGCAGATCTCTACCTCTAGTGACAAGGGAGCCTTCATGTGTGCCAGGCTCCTTACGTAGAGCATGCTACATACATAACTCCCATCCAATCCCACCTGCTTACTTATTGCATGCTTAACTTCCGGGAAGTCGTATAACCTATCCAAGGTCTCAGAAAAATGAGGATGATAAAACTTACTACAGCATTGTGGTGAGTATTAAACAATACACATACAATGCACAGTGGTAGATACATATTAAATACTAAAAATATTATTTACTGTCAAATCCCCAAAATAACTCCTTGAAGCAGGTATCATTAATCTCATTTTATAGACAAAAACACCGAGGCTCTTTTTCATGTTGTCACACCAACTAAATAATGAATAAGTCAGTGCTTCTCAAAACTATTGTGGTGAAGGACCAGGTTTTTGTTTTGTTTTGCTTTTTAAACTTCACTTTTGAGTAGCACAGCTCTAAGCCACTCTGGCCCAATCCTGTCAACCTCTATGAAACCGAGCAAAGAAAGCATGAAGTTTATTTCACTTCTTTCAAGTTCTTTAGGGCTGATTTTCTTTTAGATTTTGGTATTAGACTAATTTACAAAAACTGTCCTAATTTTTTCCTTTCCTTTTCTCTCTCTCTCAAGAGAGAAGAGGGTAGGTAGACCAAGGATTTGCCACTGAACACTTCTGATGATGATTTATCTTGGTCATCTGCTCTGGGTCATGCTATATGCTGCAAGGGAAGATGATCTAGGCTTAATGGGAACTGGAACAACTTTCCTGGGGCCTGGGGGTGTGAAAAGAAGGTATATTCCCAAAGAAGCTCGTACTCTCAGACGTTCTCTCCTTATACTAAAAAACATGAGGAAACCAGCCAGGAAGGGAAAAGGCATGTTGTAACTTTTCTTCTGGTCTTTCTAATTTTCAATCTTGTATTATGGCTGTTTACAAATCAGTCTTCTCTCTCCATTTAAGGAGTTGAGAGCAAAATGGATACCAGATTCATTCCCAGATGCTACTGTACATCTATGAGCAAGACTGGCTGGGCAAATGAGTAGCTCTTAACCAGTTTCAAAGACACAGTAGTGTACTTTGAATCTTCCAGGTGCATGGCCAAATCTTTAGCAGTGTACAAAACTTCTTCTTTACTCTGAGCCTATATAGTGTTATCTTTCAGCACAGCCCACAGCTGAGTGGATCATATGACACAGTGCAGAAAGCGGTACAACTTACTGTAAGTAGAAGTTAAACACATGGCCCGCCACCAAGTGGGAGGCAAAACCAGAATCTTTACTCTCATGTGAGAGGCCATGGAAGGCGGTCAAGAGAGTAATTTCTGAAATCAAAATGCCTTCATTCTCCTACTGAACTAGCTGTGTGACATGACCTTCGCTAAGTGCCTTACGTTCTTTGTGCTTTAGTTGTCTCACCTGTAAAGTGAGGATAGCATTATATGTCTCTACGGTTGCTAGAGGATAATTTAATTCAATGTAAGCATTCAGAACAAGGTCTGGTACACTAGAAAGCAGGCAAATATATCAGTTCCTGCTGCTACCACATGTTGAGTATTCCTTATCCAAATGCTTGGGACCAGAAGTGTTTTGGATTTCAGATTTTGGAATATTTGCAGATACTTAACTGAATGAGCATCGCTAATCCAAAAATCCCAAATCTGAAATGCTCCAGTGGGCATTTCCTTTGAGCATCATGTTGGCACTCACAAAGTTTCAGATTTTGTAGCATTTTGGATTTCAGATTTTTGAATTCGGGATGCTCAATCTGCATTATTATTATTATTATTATTATTTGAGTCTCATTTTGTCACCCTGTGTAGAGTACAGTGGTGTCATCACAGCTCACTGCAACTTCAAACTCATGGGCTCAAGCAATCCTCTTGCCTCAGCCTCTCAAGTAACTAGGACTACAGGTGCACACCACCACGCCCAGCTAATTTTTCTATTTTTAGTAGAGACGGGGGTTTTGCTCTTGCTCAGGCTGGTCTTGAACTCCTGAGATCAAGCAATCCTCCTGCTGTGGCCTCCCAGAGTGCTAGGATTACAGGCATGAGCCACTGCACCTGGGCTAAATCTGTATTATTACTGTTGTAGTAAAACCTGTAAGAATTTTTCCTTGTAAGTATAAAGGAAAAGGTGGTCAGTTCTACTGGAACATTAACCTAGAGCTGAACTGTAATCAAGGAAAGACTACTATCACTAGAGATATAATAAAGTCTCTTCAAGTGTGTCACTAAAATTCTAGAATTTGGAAATGTGCCTTGAACATAAAAGGAATCACAGGAATAGGCACTCATGAAGTGGTGAATGAATAAATAGATGAGTATCTGGAGTAAAACAGCCACCAGAGTCCAAAAAGATACAACTTGAGAAGTGAGGCAGGAAGAGGCCCCTAAGCAAAGGTTCCCAGAAAGGCCTCTTTGTACCTTGAGGACCCCTGCAGGCAGACTAAGCTTCCCTTCTGGGCAACAGGAACCCAGGGGTTGCTTAACCCCACTTGCTTAAAATTCTGCATCTCTGATGGAACCTCCACACTCTGTGGCTGCTCTATTCTGAGTGAGGCTGCAGAAGGCTACATCATCGTAGAGCACATGTTCCCATTTCCCAGTCTATATTAAAGGAAGTAAGGGACTCTGAGGAATACAGAGAGGGAGGCCCTAACCCCTCCCCACAACAGGATTAGCCCTAAGTTAAAACAGTAATAGTGGCTTAATTAGCTTTGGATTCCTCCTTGCTTGTGGAGCCCTAGGACCTGAATCCATCTACTGCTGTGTGACCCTGGAAAGGCACTTCACCTCTCAGAGGTTCAAGGTTCCCGATCTGTGAAATGGGGATAAAAATCCCTGCCCTGTCCACCTGCAGCACAGGTTGTTGTGAGGGACAAAGGAGATAACCTACTACATTACCTGAGCTGTGCTACATAAATTTGGATGGAATATTCCCCGGATACAGGTGCTGCAGGTCTTCCTAGACAGAGGCACACAGGCAGAAAGCCAGTCGGCTGGAAGGCACACAACTTGGCACTGCAGCTAAGTGCTGTGCCCCTCAGGTGCAAGGGCAGTTGATTAAAATCCGTTCATGTGGAATCAGTATTTTCCTCATTATAAAAATCCTACTTGAAAACACTGAATGCCACCCCTAACAGCCCCCTACAGACAGCATATACATTGGCATATTTTTTATTTCTCACATGCAGACAGGGGAAGGGGAAGAGAACTGACTTCTCTCCAGGGTGCTGATTCAAACTTAACTTAAGGCTCTAAGCATTATCCCACAGTGGCATTTTGGTCCAAAGAGGACCACTAAGAATGATGCCACAGTCATAGCTACTCTACCTTTGTCTCTCTGGCAACAACATTAACTCCACAAATATTACTAAGCATCTGCCTGTTGTGTGATCAAGAAGTGTGCCCCTGCTGCCTCTCTCTCTCTCTTTTTTTTTTTTTTTTTGAGACAGAGTCTTGCTGTGTTGCCCAGGCTAGAGTGCCGTGGTGTCTTCGTAGCTCACTGCAATCTCAAACTCCTAGGCTCAAGTGATTCTCCTGCCTCAGCCTCCTGAGTAGCTGTGACCACAGGTATGTGCCAGTATGACGGGCTATTTTTTTTTTGATCTTTGTAGAGATGAGGGTCTCACTATGTTGCCCAAGCTGGTCTTCAACTCCTGGCCTCCAGTGATCCTCCCACCTCAGTCTCTCAAAGTGCTGGGATTATAGGTGTGAGCCACCATGCTTAGCTCTATTAAGATCCTTCAGGGGGGCTTGCCAGCACCAAGAATCAAGTCCAAAACCTTTGATATGGCTTACAAGCCCCTTCATTAGTTAAGGCCACCAAATCTATACACAGTAATCCTCTAAGTGGATGTAAGTCACTCACTTTATAAATGAGTAAACCCTAGTGCAGAGAGGCAAAGTCAGTTGCCCAAGGTCGTACAACGAACAAGTCAGTATGAATTAGGTTCATACTGAAGGGATGGGTCTCATACTCCAAAGTGTAGAATTATGTAAAAAAAAAAACACTTTTTCTTAGATTAGTCTATGTGAGGCAGGCATGGGAATAGGGCATTGTACGGTTCAGGTGAACCCTTCCTTTCAGGGAGCAGCTTAGACACCATCCCTTGTTTGAGGTTACCTAACACCTCTCACTCCCACAGCTGCTGCATCATTAATAAACGTGGCTTAATTACCAAAATGTTCATTTGCATGTGCTATGGTATACCTATGCATATACCCAAGTTCAAGAGGCCCTGCAACCATGAGCATCAAACAAAAGCCAACCAATGCACCACTACAACTTCTCTCTCTCACTCTCTTACACACACACACACACACACACACCAGCCCCTAAGACAACAGGCATAACACACCCAATGGCTGTGGGTTTCTAAACTAATCAATTCAACTGATTATGACAGAAGCAGCTGTGGCACCCACAGTCTTCCCCCATCACTGTCTTGGGAAGAATTAACTAACCCTTTTTGGTCCCCTCTCCCCACACAAAGAAGATACTACACTAAATAGGTTTCTACATTGCAACAACTGCTTTTTTAAAAAGTTCCCCCCAAACTATAACAGGTGTCTCAGCTGTAAGAGAAAGAGCACAACTTTGGACAGAGACAGACCAGGGTTTAACCCCAGGATCAGCCACTTACTCACTAGCTTTGTGACCTTGGACATGTCATTATACTCATTAAGACAATGTTCTCTAGTAGGCAAATACTTTCCCCTTGCATACTGAGTCAATCACCAAGCCCTGCTGATTTGGCCTCCTAAATATTTTTAGAATGTAGCCCTCTCTCTCCATTCTTATAACCACTTGTTAAATTCATCCTCTACTATCACTAGAGTAATATCATCACCTCACTTCTTTGCTTAAAACTAGAATTAAGATCAGGTTTGCTTTATTATTTTAAAATTCTTAATAATTTGAGTAAGAATTTGTACTGTTCAGTGTGTTTATTATTTGAAATTACCACACAGAATCACCTAAACTTCTACCCTTCTATAGGACATAACCGCTAGCATCTTAGTTTATTTCCCTCCAATGTTTTTTCTTGTGCATTATGTTCAGATTACATAGTTGGATCCTTCATTCAATTCTGTAACCTATTTTTTCAATTAGTATTACAACACATGTAACATATTTGTCCTTACAGCTGCACAATTTTCAAAAAGCATCATTTTTATAACTACTGTTTTAATAGCTCATAGTTTTCCCTGAGTACATTTATCATAATTTAGGTTGGTGATAATTTAGGCTTTCCTCAATTTCTCACTATTGTAAATAATAGCATCTGAGGGAAAGCTTATTGTATATATATACTGGATTATTTCCTTAGGGCAGACTCCTTAAGAAGTGCAATTACTGGTCAAAATATATGAACATTTTTATGGCTCCTGAGATACACTGTCTAATTATTCTCCAAAGAGTTGTACCAATTTACATTGCTATTCCTGGCAACCTCAACAGGATCATGTCTCATCATATGGGGGAGAGGGGTTAAATTAGCAGGGAAAAAACAAATCCTCATTGCCGTTTTTACATATATGTGAAGATGGATAGTCTCCTGTGTTTGTTTACTCGTTTTTGAGTTTACAGAGTTTTGAATGCCACAAAGAAGCTACTATAGGTTCCCAGGCAGAGGAGTAACGTGCTAAAAAGATTTAATTATTTACTCATTTATCAAGAAATCACTTATTGAACACCTATTGTTGCCAGACAGAAACTGTACAAAGTACAGAGATTAAAAAAGAACAACCCCTGCCCTGGAGAAATTCACAGTCCAATCAGTGACAGAGATCTCATGACAACCAGAACCTATCTTTCATCTTGATAAGAGCTAAGACAGGAGTAACTGCGCACTCAGAGATATGTCACTTACCCAAGGGTCAGAAAGGCAAGGAGAACAGAAAGTCAGAGAAGAGTCATCAAGAAGTTCTGATCTTGTCCTGAAGAATAAGTTCACCTTAGCCCATATACGGGTGAGGGAGAACATTCAGGAAAGAAGAAACAGCATAAGCAAAGTTATGGAAGCTTAACAAAGCTTCCGTATTTAGTGAATAATAATATGTACTGTGGTTTGGCCAGAGTCTAAGATATAAGAATAAATGTTGCAGATGACACCAGAAGGCCTGGTAGAGATCAGATCAGAAAAGTCTTTGTGGCCATTGAAGAGCCTGAACTTTATGCATGCCAACAACCACTCCTAAGTCATATGCAGCACAGTACTTAGTTAAGGAGGCACTTGTTAAGTCCCTACAGCTTTGAGACAGAGTCTCACTCTGTTGCCCCAGCTAGAGTGCCGTGGTGTCAGCCTAGCTCACAGTAACCTCAAACTCCTGGGCTCAAGCAATCCTCTTGCCTCAGCCTCCCAGGTAGCTGGGATTACAGGTATGCACCACGACTTTTCTATTTTTAGTAGAGACGGGGACTCACTCTTGCTCAAGCTGGTCTCGAACTCCTGAGCTCAAGTGATCTTCCAGCCTTGGCCTCCCAAAGTGCTATGATTACAGGCGTGAGCCATGGTGCCTGGCCCCTACAGCTCTTCAGAGTCTGAACCACCAATCCAACCCCTAAGCAGGGCATCTCATCTTATGCCAGCTCCTTTTTGTCTCATGTGTTAGTCTTCCCTTGTTAAGCTGCACAGAGCTTTTTTTGATATTTTCCACATTACCTAGCACATTGCTAGGCACATGACAGGAGTTTCAATAATGCTCATGGATCAATTAATTGGAGGTATCTCATGCAATAATACATATACTTATGAAACCCTAGCTGCCCTGGCCCCTGCCTATCTCAGCAGCTGCTCAGTTACTGCCTCTCTTGCAGATGTCTTGCCTCAGAAAGCTACCTCCCCCTTCTTGCTTATTCTGCAAAATAAAAAAAAAAAAAAAAAAAAATGTGCCTCCGTACAAGAAGCTATAAAGTATGTGATAACTAAGGAGCATATCAGGTGGCCAGGAGGGAAGCCTGGGTGGACATAAATCCTTCCTCACAGTACATTCCTGAAGCTAGGGACTCCCTCAGCCCTACCAGCAGTTTTGGAACACCACCACCTCCCCCTACCCCCTAAAAATAAAATAAGTTTTTCCAACTGAGCATGTCAAAAGTCTTTTGAGTAGCTGCTGGCCTTCTCTAAGGTATTACTACTTTCTACATTAATAAGAGCTGCTTTAATTATGTCAAGGATATTAACAAGATGATTGTTTTAACAATATAATAGCAAGGCGTTCTGACCTGCTAGTTGTAGTACGAGCCATGGGCAGTGGGGGCTGATGGGCTGGCTAAAATCCACCTGAAGAGACTGTATTAAAATAATCTGTTTCAGTGTTACCTCTGCTCCTAGACGGCAGGAACCGCAATCTACTTCACCTTGGCATCCCCACTGCCTTTCAGGATATGCCCTAGCCCAGAAGGGGTTCTCAGGGAGTATCTGCTGGATTGAACTCCAGCTGAGCCACATAATACTGCCCCCCACCCCTACCCTGCCCCATGCCTCACCCACGCTGTTTAAGAAACAAAGAAGCAGGCTGCACAGATGCTAAAGCCAGGAGAGGTTGGGGAGAAACAGGAAGGAGACATCTTTGCAGAGGCCCAATCCACCCCAACCTTAGGAAAGGCTATTTTGTAATATAAATGATTGCTATAATTTATTAATTGCTTATTACATGGCAGATGCATTACTAAGTGTTTCACTTCTGATCCTTAAAAACTCTTTGAGGTAAGAAATCCAGAATGACTCTGGATTCAGACTACCTGGGTTCAGAATCCCAGCTCTGCCATGCACTAGCTGTATGATTTTAGGTAAATAATTTAACCTCTCTGTGCCTGGTTTTCTCATTTGTAAAATGGGAATAATATTACAGTACCTGTCCCGTGAGGTTGTTATGAGAATTCAATGAGATAATGTATCAGCAAGCACTCAGGAATTTTCTAAATGACAATGGTATTAACTACTACTGTCCCGTTTAATAGATGGCTCCAAATATCATACTCTTAACGTTGTGTAGACAGAGAGACCACTTCATCGATGAAGCAGGACTGGAACCAATTTCTGATTTGGTGATGGAGGCTGGGGCTAGGAGTTTTCTGCGTACAAGTGTGCTGATACGATGCCCCTGATGGAAACTCTTCAGGAAAGCCTTTGTTTCCAACCCCCACCCCCTACCCTGCCCCCGGCAGATCCAACCATTCCCTCCCTTCTGGACCTAGATATCCTCTACAGATCTCTTCTGCAACAACATGTGCTGCATTTTTGTATTCATACATCTGCCTCCTTCCATTAGATTCTGAACTCCTTGAAGGCAGAGACTATTTCAGAAGTCTTTGCAGTCCCAGTCTCCTGCACTACCCTGGCAAGCAGTAGATGCTCGGGGAATTTCTGCTAATAAACAGGTGAAAGAATCCTAGGTGTATGCTGTTTCAGTGAAGGGTTTCTCAGGGTTCCTGACCCGGCAACTACTAAACGGTGTGTACTCCTGGTATTCATGAGATGAGCCCAAGTTCCATCAGTAGGGCAGAAAAAGAAGCAAGACAATGATAAGAGAGAAAATAAAGGCGGGCCAGAGTGAGAAGCTGGGGGTCACTGGTGTCTTTGTTCAGTATATTACAGGAAGCAGAAGCAATAAGAGCTTGAATGTACAGCCCAGAGACTAATAATCTAGGATTTCTGTGATGGGGAGGATGTACGAGGTCCTCACCAAGCAGAAAGCAGCAAAGGCCAGAAAATGCCATCCTTGTCAGCCATCAACACAGTGAGGGAGACCCAGCCCTCTTTCTCTTTATTATCTGGGTGACCCTGAGATGAGCCCAACTACTAGGTCCCACCATGCTGACTTAATGGAAAGAATACTGGACCAAGAGTTAGGAGACCTTAAGTTCATTCTTGAGAATGTACTAAATTTTTCAATTAATAAATATTTCTTCAATGTCTACTACATGTCAAGCTTGCACTAGATACCTGTGACACAATGAAGAATCTATCACTGATTTGCTGTCAGACTTCGGACAAGTCATTGTCCTTTCTCTGAGCCTTAATGTCCTCATATGACATGTGGAAGATAACCTCTACATAACAGGATTGTTTTGAGATCAGATGCTCTTTGAAGAGTCTACTGTATAACCTTGCAAATTTAAAGGTGACATTTTTACTAGATTTGAACTAGAGGGCTTAGTAAAATAAAACGCAAGGATAGCCCCACCAAATGCCAAGGACAACTCTTTCTGCCAGATCTGGAGAGAAATCCAGCAGCACATTCCTACTCACTAAATTTTGTGGTGGAGATGGTGATGGAGGAGCAGAAACTTGACATATTCTCTTCAAACGCCCCTCGGAATCCTTTCCATAATTACTGGTGTCAGAGTAGTTCTCATTAGGAGCTGCACCGTGGGCCTCCAAGATGAGTCCCCAAGATGCAATTCAAATTTCTTACAGCAAGAAGAACAAAGTTCAACTTTACAAGGGAGGGGGGCACCTTTCCAGTCACTGAGCTAATTACCTGACCCCTGGTCCTTAAACTGTTTGGAAACATTTGGTGGCCATTAAGCCTGTTATTTCCTCATTTTCCTGCTTACTGGAATAAATACACATCAAAACAGAAAGCTTAATGCTATAACAATAACTCTCTGATTAGTGGTTTGCAGAATCCTCTGTAATTTTAGGATTTGCTGGCTAAAAAAGGAAGAATGGTGGAGTATAAATAATGGCATGGCCCAAGAAGGAGTCAGGCACCCTGAGATTTAGACTTGGTTCTGCCAGGGGCTAGCTCTGTAAACTTGGTTTCAGACCTTACGCGTCTCATCTAGAAAGTGGAAGAACTGAGGCTGGGTGCCATGGCTTGCATCTGTAATCCCAGCAATTTGGGAGGTCAAGGTAGGAGGATCGTTTGCACCCAGGAGTTTGAGATCAGCCTGGGCAACATAGTGAGACCCTGTCTCTACAAAAAATTTAAAAATTAGTTGGTGTGGTAGCATGTGCCTGTAGTCCCAGCTACTCAGGAGGCTGAGGCAGGAGGATCACTTGAGCCCAGAAATTCAAAGTTACAGTGAACTATGATGGGGCCATTGCACTCTAGCCTGGGCAACACAGTTAGACCCTGTCTCTAAACAAACAAACAGACAAACAAAGAAAATGGAAAAACTGGACCAGATTAGGGTTATAGGAACTCTTTTGTGAAAGATCAATATTCCTCAAGATGTTGAGAGGTCCTCATAAAAGGGGCTCCAAGGTCAAATAAGAATAGAAAATTTGGCATATTCCACAACCAGCCCCTCTGAAGAGTCACATGCACAGTAAGGCTCTGAGAAGTCAGCAGTAAAGAAATGTACTTAGCATTATTCAATCTGACATTTCCCAAATTATTAAATCTCTTCTGAGAAAGACACAGTTTGAGGGAGACACACTGGGACAGATCTCTAGGGTCCCTATCAGCTCTAATCTACTGTGATTTGCATCAGAAGTACTTAGCCAGAGCCTGGAGCACCCTGCTTCCTTCCCTCTTATCTACTTCTCTTAACCCAGTGAGGCACTTAAATCATACTCTGGTTAATGGAATTTATTATATGTAGTTCATTTTACCATAGTGAGAGTACCAATTTTCAAAGACTCAGAATACAACACACTTAAAACACTGAAATGGGAAACCTGCAGTTACTGAGCTCCTAATACTTGTTCTACACTGTGCCAGCATTTTCCATATATTATATTATTTAATCCTTATACAACCATAAAAGGTAGATATTGTTACCCTCATATTACCGAGAAGGAAACTGAGGCTCAGAAAGGGTAAGTAACTTGCCCAAGGTCACACAGCTAGAAAGTGGTGAGCATCAGATTTCAAACCCAGGACCACTTGTCTCCTAACTCTTGGTTCTGTTTTGGGTTCTGCCACCATGATTATCAGATAGTCTCTAACCCTCCTTGAGCCTTAGTCTCCTACACCGTCAAGTGGGAACAGTAATCCTTATACTGCTTCCTTCACAGAGTTGCTCAAAGGCAATAACAGGTATGAAAAGGCTCTGTAATGTATAAATGTATGATTATTAGGAGCATTTGAAACATCATGAATAAATGTTGTTATTTCTGTTCATGATTTCTAAGGTGCTCGAGGTTCTTGCAGAGTTCCCAGTCATCACCGCCCCCTGCCCCCAATAGTGCTCCTTAAAATTTTCCAGTTAGGATTTTGGATAAACAGGAAACATGTCAATTTCTCTCAGTATTAATTATTCTTTAGGAGTCACATTAAGTTGCCAATCTGCTTCTTAAGGAGTCAGGAGTAAAAACAGCAGAGTGAGTAGGAACCCAGTAGCCAGGAGTTATCTAGATAGAGGAGATGCCAGACTGGGGCTAGACTCTTTAACCCCATCTTCGAACATACCTATGAAGTAGGTCCAAAGGGTCACCTGGACAGCAGATCCTAGCAGCCTTTGTATGAGATTTGTCCAGGAGACTAAGGCCAGTATATGGGGTGGTGAGAGTGAGTAGGTGCAAAGGGAGGTGACTAGAGATGAGAGATGGGAAATGGGACTGGGTTAGCTAGCTTCACTTTGCTTTGGGACGGAGACTACCTTGGCAGGGGCCTAGGCACAGAAATAGCAGTAGTTGGATGAAGGGTTCTCAAATCACCCTCTAGCCCTGCCTGGGATCACATCTTCGTGACCCACATTGCTGTGGCCATCTGCTCCCTCCAGCTTCTGGCAGACTAAGA
Organism: Eulemur rufifrons; assembly: GCF_041146395.1. NCBI lineage: Eukaryota > Metazoa > Chordata > Mammalia > Primates > Lemuridae > Eulemur > Eulemur rufifrons. The sequence goes on from NC_091002.1 coordinate 23,904,028, forward strand.
CCAAAAACAACAGCAAGGCATTTTTGGATCTAGGCTTTGGCTGGAGACAGAGAAGTAAATAACACAAGCCCCTGCTCTTAAGGAAGGCACTGCACCAAGATGGTCTGAGCCTAACTAGAGGCTCTCTTGCAAAGCAAAGTCTCTGGCACGTGGAATATACTCAAGAATTGTTTTAACTGAATTGAATCTAGGAGCCTACATTCTATGACTTGAGAGTACCTGTTTGGTGTCAGGAGTCCTAGATTTCAATCCTGGTTCTGGCATGAATAAGTCAGTGACTGGACCTCAGTTTACCCATCTATAAAGTTGCTATGAGTAGCCAGTGAAATAATGGCCGAGATAGTGCTCTGTAAATAACAGGAGCTGATGGGAGCTCTGGGGCACATGGTCTTAAAAGTTCGGAGTCCAGCCTGGGGAAGACCTGAAATAAGCTCCCTTTCTTTCCCCCTAGCCAGTTTAGGTCTGCTTTTCATACACAGTAGACATTCTTTGCATTTCTAATGACTCTGAAAGAGGGAGGAAGGAAACAATGTGCCACTCAAGTAGAGAACAGAAAGAAAGGTTGCCATCTTTCCACTTTTCAAACTTTGTTCAATCCACTGCACTGCAAAACAGAACACAGGATTTGGATTTATAATCCTAACTTTTGTTAATCAAAAGCTGTAAAACCATGAACAAGCCTGAACCTCCCTGACTCTTAGTTTCCTCATCTGTTAACTAGGGAGAAACTTGTTAAGTCATAAGACTGTAGTTAAGATTCAGTGAATTAATGTGAAAAGTGTTTTGTAACCCACGAATGCCAAATACCAGTCATTACAAAGCTGTCTTCCCATCAGCTTATGAGCTACACTGGACAGTGGCTATTTACCACCTGACAGGTGAGATCATCAAAGCCCACAGAAAATGCTGAAAATAACACACAGCTCAACTCTGACTTCCTCCAGCAGAGGTAACTGTTCCTTTCATTTATTACAGGAGTTGTTATTAGTCTGCTTGCCTCATTAAACTGACCAATCTCTTAGGGAAGTGACTACATACCTCTTACATACTTTTGTACCTCAATGCCCAGCATAGCATACCTAAAAAATGGGAAATAAATGCTACCGGAATGATGATTAACATACTGGTAGCAGAAACACATCTAGAACCCAGGACTCCTAATCCCAGGTCCAGGGTTTATAACCATAAAGTAGCCCAAACTCCATAGATTTTACCTGCCTCCATTTCTCATGTCTTCCTCAATTCCTCCACTCTAGCAAGACTCAACTTTCCCTTCTGAGTCTCTGGCCGTTGTAGGCATTAGTTCCCCAGCCTAAACATTCTTCATCTACCTTTTTGCTGAGCTAATACCTATTCAACCCTCAGACTTGGAGAACTTTCTAATCTACACTAATATTGGATCAGGTATTTACTCCTCTCACATGTTGTTTTGTTTATCACAGAATCCTGGCACACAGTATCAAAAATATCTGTTGAAGGCTGAATGAATGAAATACTGGGTCTGGAAATCCAAAAGTGATGCAGGGGAAATAATCCTGTCCTAGAAGTCAGGCTGCCTGCCTGATTCTAATTCTAGCTCTACCACTAATGGGCTTGGTGATCTTGGGCAAGCCCCAGTTCTTTGGACCATTCATAAATGAGCTTCATCTATGAATAAACTCAGAAGGTCCTTCTAGTGCTAACAGTATATGAGACTTAGACTCATGCAAAATCCTAGGGGTGAAGAGCTTTTGAAGCCAGCTGTATGCTCCATAGTACAGAAGGCTCAACACCCCCATCCCCCCGCAGTACCAGGCACATAGGACTCTGCTGTCAGCAGCCTCCCAGCCCGTTGGTTTACTTAATTCCTCCTGATGAAGTGCCAAGAATAAATCGTAGGTGAGCAGCAGAGCATTTTAATGAGTCCAGAGCCTAATGAATCTTTTCCTTCGTCAATTAGAATTTCAAAGCTAGGATCCCCAAGGACCAATTTATTGGGAACAGAGAGAAGCTTTTTGTTCATCAGCTGCTGCCTGAGATATCTGCCCTGTCCCTGTATATCTGCCATGTAACAATCCTGCTTACTCCGATATATAACCCCCTAGTAGGATAGAGCCTGGCCAGGGAGGCTCCTTCTTGCCCAACATTTTTGGAGCCTGAATTTGAGGAAGGAAAGGAGGGGTCCAGGGCATTTCTGAGGGTGGAGGTAGGGTTAGTCAGGGAATCAGAGCAGCCCTGACTTTACTGCCGTCTCCTAGGGATACTAGTCTTCAAAGAGCTAACAGTAACAGATCAACTTGCCATTTACCCAACGGAGTATCAAGTATTGTATGACACCAACTTACCTTATTCTGAATCCTCACAACCTCAAAAATAGGTATCAACAGCACTATTTTACAGAAAGGGAAACGGACTCTGAGAGGTAAAGTAAGAATTAGCCAAAGGAACACAATTAGTAATTGGCAGGCAGGGATTTGAACTCAGGTCTATGCAAGTCTAAACATTAGGCTCTTTCTATCAAACCAAAACAGCCTTGTCCAGGGACCAGCAGATGGTCCTGAATGGCAGACATGGCCTGTGGGCAGATACAGTCATGTTAGACACTTGCCACCAACACACTATGTTTTGCCTAGGCACAAGCAAGGGTGGCTGTACATCTCTGGTCCTGGCACTCAACAGGGTTGGCAATCATCCATCCCTAGAAGATAATCCAAGTAGTGTCACCATCAACACTACCCCCAGCTTCTACCCTAGAAATCTTCTGATGTATTTGGTTTGTGAAGAATTTCCAATCCTTGATCTAATGGCTCGCACACACTCAGTTCTCTATCTCCTATACTGTCCTAAGTCACGCAGGGTCAGCTGGGTTACTACTGCTTTGTCATCAACAGAGACACACTTTTCCAAGGTGAGCATATAAGCAAGTCAGGTTTCCAAATGGTTATAGGGTTGAGTTTTAGTGCTCTGGTGGGAAAAATACCTAAGAGTGAGGTCAAGAGGCTTGTCTAAGTTTACACAGCTAGAAAATCAAACAGCAACTAGAACATAGATATATACTGAATTCTAACCTGGCCTCTATCTACATACAACAAGAATAACACAAATATATAAAAAATAAGATCAATGCTTTTAAAAATTTTTTAACTTTATATTTTGAAACAATTATAGATTCACTTGCAGTGCTAACTGCTTTTTTGTTTGTTTGTTGTTTGTTTGTTTGTTTGTTTTAGAGACAGAGTATCAGTTTGTTGTCCAGGCTGGAGTACGGTGGCACAATCACAGCTCACTGCATCCTTGAACTCCTGGCCTCCAGCAATCCTCCTGCCTCAGTCTCCCAAAGTGGTAGAATTACAGGCATAAGCCACCATGCCCAGCCCTAAGTGCATTTTAAAAGCACTGGACACTTAGCATAGTGCCTGGCACATAGAAACCCTCCCAAGAAATGATAGCTATTACATAATTAGGGAAAAGGGAGAGGGCTTTCAGGAGGGGCCTTTAAGGAGGAGTAAATCCAAGTTTCTCTTTACAGAATGCTTAAAGTGTGTACACATACAATACCTTAAATAATCCTTCCAGTGACCCCATGAAGCAGTTAATAACAGCCCCATTTATAGATGAGAAAACTGCTCACAGAAGTCAAGTAATTTGTCCAAGATTACTCTGGCCCCAGTATGTGCCAAAGTTGGGATTCGAATCCAAATATATCCAACTCCAAACTTTACCCTCTTCCACATTGCCTCTCTGGGGATAAGACTGGGGCTGGGCTTCAAAGGCAAGCCTGCATACAGACCGGTGATTAAGAGGGGGCTGCCAGTTCAGGTGTGGGGGTAGCATGAAAAAGGGTGCAGAAGTAGCAACCTGCTATCTTTGCAGAGGGTGGTAGTTCAAAGACACTGGCCCAAATAAAACAGTAAATTCAGATGACAAAAACCAAATAAAAAGCTAAAGTAAGGGCAGGAGGCAGAGGGCCCTGGAATGCTAGCTGCTCTTACCAAATATGTGGGTCACAACTTGACTCCCTTCTGCTGGAAACTAAAGAAAGGGAGGCAGCATGCAGAAAACAAAGAGCCAGACACAAGGAGGCAGGAGAACTGGGGAAAGGAACTCAAATTCTGCCAGTAACTATTAATAGATAAGTGGCCTTAGGCAAGTCAATTGCTCTCTCTGGGTTTCTAAAACCAGGGCTTAAACTCAAACAGGTCCAAGGATCTCTCTAGCCTTAACCGTCTAGGAATCACTCTATCGCCAGGTCATGTGAGCAAATGTGGGTCTAAGAAATGCTGGAAAAGAGGGCTACGTTAGGTAGGTGAGAAGGTATTCAATGGGATTCAAGTAAATCTTGGGCAAAAGACAGAAAATGGCAGGGAGCAAAGGAAAGGAAGCTGAACCAGAATGGTACCAACCTTGGCCTTGCTCTTAACTTGTGTGGCCCTGGCTACATGCCAGCCTCATTTCCTCATCGGCCAAATGGATCCCAGGGCCCTGTATGGTCTAGCCTCAGCTGCCCACTCTCCAACCTTATCTCCTGCCTCTTTCCCCCTCACTGGTGCTGCACCAGCCACAATGGCTGCCTTCTAAGTATTCTACAAACATGCTCTGCTTCAGGGCCTTTTCACGTGCTCTGTTCTCAGCTAGAAATGATCTTCCTGCTTGTAGAGGTCTTCTCTGGTCATTTCATCTTTGTTCATCTTTCTTTATAACACATCAAATTATGTAATAATTATTGATTTACTCATTTTCTGTCTCCTCCATTAAAACAGGTTCCATGAAGGTAGTCCTTGTTTTGTTTGTTACTGTATCCCAGCTATAAGAGCAACATCAGGAATTTGTTGAATGGATAACTGAATAGCTATATGTATAAACTTCTGGTCCCTAAGGTCCCTTCCAATGCTGGTACTCTGTACTAACTTATATGCTTGTGAAACTGGTGAATATCTCAGAAGTTCCAAGACTGGGTGAGCTTAGGTCTAACCTGTCCATCTGGCTCCAATTTTTGATATTTGCCTTGTCTCAATGGTTCTTCAAATGTAACACACATCCTACCATAGCTACATACATGTACAAATAGACAAATACATATCACTTAATTCATGAATCATTACTATATGCTATATGTGAAACACAGCACACATATGAGAGCCTGGAACACTGGGTACTTCAAAGTTTGGTCCCAATTTACTTCAGTAACTTTAACCCTTACCACACTCCTAACTCCTGAAATCCTTATACTCTGGCTACACTAGACTGTTTTTCCTTCTCTAAAACACCTATGTAAGGCTTTGTGCCTTTATCCTCACTGGTTTCTTTGCTGGGAAACTACAGTCTCCCCTCTGCAATTGCCAAATACCTCATCTTTGAAGTCCAACTCAAGTATCACCTCTTCTGTGAAGCCTTACTTGATCTCTCAGTTAGCGTTCGCTTCCTCCAAGCTCCTAAAGCACTCCACACACTTCCAATTATAATGATCACCACTTTAGTCTACTTACTTTACCTGCCTGTCCTTCTTCATCAACTGTGGGCTCCAAAGGCCTTAACCATGTGATTGGCTTCTTCTTATCCCTAAAGACCTATTCTTGTGCCTGGCACAAATGTTTATCAAATTGTATCTTAACATAGCTCCACAACAAAGAATGTTTCCCGACCTTCATTGGCAGACTTGATCAGGAAGTTCTTCCTTCACACTGTCCAAAAGTTGGTTTCCCTAATATTCCTACCTACTATGAACCCCCATGGAACAGAGAGCATGAGGAAAAGGAGGCTGGAAAGAAAGTGGAGTGTAGTTTTTGCAGAGACTTGAATGTCATGATAAGGAGATTAGATTTATTTTAGAGGTTTCAGGAACAGGGAAGTGATAGGAATAAGATCTGTGCCTTAAAACTAGGGAGAGAGAAAGGTTATGTTTCAGGGACCAAGGCTAGACATAGAGAGGCAAGTGAATTGATAATTAAAATAGTTCCAGCGACAGATAATTAAGATCTGGCCTTGGGTAGTAGCAATGGGGATGGGAAGATGGGCAAAATCTGTTCAGAGAGAACACTGCATAATGAAAATCAGATGCCTACTTTACTATGAGTAGAACTGGCTCTGTGTGCAAAATAAACTTCCTCCAGGTGGAACTCTGTAACCTCTTTGCATCCATAATGGCCCCAAGGGCAACCATGAACAAGTAAAGAGCCCCCTTGACCAGAGGAAGGGGAAGAAACAAGTCTAGGGTGAGCAAAGGCCAAAAGCCCCTGCGAGAGAACTCAAGATCTTGCTGACAGCTGCTACCCACAGAAACTTTAATAAAGAGGTCAGGTCTGTGCCCTGAGCAGAAAGCTGCCTTCTTGGGTTGGGATGGCTCTAGCTGGCTTTAATACAAAAAGTTCTGATTATTTTCAGTGGCTGTGTGTTAAGGAAAATTATCCAAACTTGCAAAATAAGGCAAAAAGATGATTATGTGACTCTTCAAGTCGTATTAGAACATTATTTATTATGCATCTGTGAGTCATCTGACACTCTTGGAGAATGGAATTTTGTATGACTTATTCTTTATAAATGATTAGGGCTCGAACGTTTAAAACTCTACAAAGTTAGAAGTTAATGTGTAAGAAACTGAAAAGCATTTTTTAAGTTGAGAAAATAATTCCCAAGGTTAATTTTCATTAGGATATTAACCAATTTTGGATCTAATTTAGTAATCTTATTTCAGCAATCCTTCTTCTAATAACAACCTAAATCCAGTTTCTCAGCTACTTTCTTTCTGCTGGTTTCCGCACCAATCAGTTAAACAAAACTTGACACATGCTTGCTAAATGTATGAGAATTATGCCCTGACACACATCCACAGGCCTGCCTACCTCACAGGAACCAGGTGTGTAAAGAGGTAAGAGAAGCCTGACACCTAAGCACAAGATGCTAGTAAAGTATTATACGTAGTCACTTATGAATTGAAAGTTCAGTGTAGTAGAAAGGACACTAGGCTGAGAGTCAAGGCACCTGCCACTAATTCACTGCGTGACCTTGGGCACATTACTTACTCTCCTTTGTTGGACCTCAATTTCACAATTATAGAATGAGCACATTGGTCCAGGTCAGTGCTGTTTGACAAACAGTGATCCTGGGAACCCTGCAGGTTTAAGGCAGATGCCTCAAGGGCTGTCATTGGTAAGGGAAGTGGGGAGGCTGAGCCACTAGGCCTCCTGCTGCTGCTTCAACCAAAGCAGCTGTTTTAGATATTGTTTACATAAAAGGTTCCTCGGTAAACTTGATTGTTAAGGTCCGTTCCCACTCTGATACCCTAAAACTTCATGATCTTATGGCAAGTGGTCCTAGGGAAAATGCAGAGACAAAAACACTCCTCTCACCCTATGCCTAAAAATACCTCTCATTAGAAGGGGTCTCATTAGAAGTCTCTAGCAGTTGAGGATAAATCAGTGAGGAGGGGGACAACTGGAAAAGAGAGGGCTCAGAACAGACAAGAGACTAAGGGCCTGCCCCTTTTGCAACTGAAGGTTGGGTAAGCCCAAGGTCAGGGAAAGAATCCTCTCAGGAAGGACTTAGACTCACCAGCATTATTAAGACTAAGGATTTGGGAGTCTAGTCTCCGATTCTGCTACATAAAGGCAGATTCCCTCCGTTTTCTCACAGTACTATTTCTGAAGGTAAAGTGCTTTCAAACTGAAAAGTGAGTACAGATTTGAAAACCTATCAGAACAATCTTATACCTAAAATCTTTTATGTATGTATATCTCCTCTCCCGTTAGGTCCCTGGAGGAGGCTCATCAAGGTTGAAGTGTACAGACCCTTTCTCTTTCCTTCCCCGCAGTTCAGAATTAGGCGTACAAGTAGGGGCTTATTGCTTGGGATATTCTTCCCACTCAATGTTGAAAATGACAAGTATGCTCTTTACTAGAGTATCTGTTCCATGTTGAAGATGGAAACCTGGCCTCTCTGTTAGTGCTTGGATCTCTGGGCTCCATGCCTGAGTTCTGGAGAAGTTGGTTTGAGGTCAACAGAGCAGAAACTCTTGGAAAAATGCACTGAAGGCAAGGAAGATATTCCCATCATACCCAGGCCACCAAATGCCTCTTCTTGGGCACTCCTGAATATGCTACCCTCGTGGATGGGCTGTAGCCAGAGGCCAGGGAGGCAGTATGGTACTTATACAGTACTCATGAGCTTAGTCTATGGGGTCAGAACCTGAGTTCAAACTCCAGCTCTTTCACAGACTAAATATCTGACCTCAGTAAATTCACTGACTGCACTGAGCCTCAGCTTTCCCCTCTGGAGCTATTAATAGCTTAAGGAATTATAAAGATTAAGAGAGATAATCTATTTAAAGTACCTATCACAATACCTGGCACATAGTATGCACACAATAAATGTTAAATAAATATTACTTCTATTCAAGAGGGAAAGGGCAAAAGCAAAAGATGACTAAATGTGATTTATATGACAGATAGGGAAGACTTGGGGACAAACCCCAGCCAGCAGCAGATAAGAGGTGCAAGTGGCTCAGAATGAGCATGGGCTGATTTGGAAAGTCTGTTGTGCTATTCTAAGAGCATCTGTATCCTGTACCAGCCAAAGCAAATCAAATAGGAGTGCTTATGGAGCACTTGTTTCTAAAACAAGTAAGGGCTGTGTTATTGACACACGCCACAGGGGAATTGAGAAGGCAGTTGACGGAGACGTTAAGAAAGCTGACAGGCTTTCAGTTCCAAACTTTGCTACTACATAATATGGCACAACGGACCTTGGTTCTAGAGGAGAACACCACCTTGGTATGAGACACAAGAGACCTGGATTCCGGTCTGAGCCTGAACCTGAGCAGGTGACTTCACCTCTCGGGCCTGTTTTTTCTTTCCTCTTCTGCATAATAATTTTGTATGTGTCCACTCTATTATCACTATTGCCACTTTCAGATGATGATGCTATGATCCAGAAAGATTACGTTAGTACTGGCAGGAACTGAATTCAGGGCCTGCTGTCAAGTACTGTAGTCTTTCTACTCTGCTGCATTCTCTTTCAGGATCAGGTGGACTAAGGCAATTCTAGATGTGAAAACTGAATGGTTCTTAGTGGCCTAAAAATGTAGTTTCAAAAGTACTCTAAATACTTTAGGGTTAAACAAAGCCTGGCTGGTTGAAAAGCCTTCTCATATAAATGAAATCCTCAATACCAAGAGCAAAAGCTGGGGTACAAACACAACTTAAGAACCAGAAGGAAGTGGACAGTAAAATTTCAGAAAATCATCCCTGGAGAGGACCTTGGAGAATACACTGCCTAACTCATTTTCATAGATGGGGATACAGAGGATGAAAAAAAGAGAAACAGCTTGATTGGGAACACCCAGTAATATGGAGCACAAACTAGATCCTATGCGTCATGGTCCTTCTCACACTTGCTAGCTACTCAGTTTCCAACCTTCCAAGCCATTATGATCTTCTCTTGGATATTTCTTTTCCAAATGCTGGGTGGCAGGCAGGTCACTGCCCCTGCAGCAGACTTCTAGCTACTTCTAACACCTTCTCACTGTAGATGATGGCTCTTTCTTTTTAACTGCCCCTGCTGCAGCCTTAAGCAGCACCGAAGTTGAGGCTCCTCCTTAGGTCCCTCTTGACTCTTTAATCCCTTTGGACCACAGGGCAATGTGCCTTTGGAGGCACAGAATAGGAAGAGACATTAACAACTGCAGATCAACTTTCTACATCATTCCCTCTTTGCAGAACTGAGGAAACTGAGGCCCAAGGATAAAATGCTTTCCCAAGGTTGAGAGTTAATGGAACACGGTTAAAAGCCTGGGTTACCATACTCTCCTACTTCAATGTGACACTGAACACATTAGTATCAGAATTTATTCCAATCACCAGTGGTTGAACACTAATACAGCACAGGCAGTTTTTTCATCATATCCTATTAGCAACACAATAACCATATAAAGTAGGTATTATTACACCCATTCTGCAGATGAGGAAACTACAACTCAGAGAGGTTAGTCACACAGAAAATAAATGTCAGAGCAAAGACCTAAATCTTAGTAAATGTGGCTTTAAAACCTCCTCTCTTCCCCCAACATCATATGGCCTAAGGTTTTAAAGAATATACGAAAATGGTGGGAAAGATATAGCTAATTAATCTTCCCAAAGACCAGTTACACCACAGGTATCTTTAGTCTCTTGCCTTATGCACTTAGCATAGTAATTCCTGACACACTGCAGGTATAGAGGGTGGCAATGAGGGGAGGGGTAGACAGTGGAGACTCAGATAATACAAAATGACAGATAATTCCAAAGAAGCAATTTCTGCTTTGTGTTAATGAGGTCTTTCATAAAATGGGTGTTTTTCCCCCCCTGCATCCGCCCCATTTGACGGTAATTTCCTTTTATTCATCTCTTCCTCATCTCTGGGTTCTGACACCATAGCTGCTGATGGACTTTGGTTGCCTCATATGTTGTTTTCCCACCTTAAATTTTGATCTCTTGGTTGTATTCTTAAGCTCAGGACCCTGTCTCACTGCAACAGCCAACATCCTTAGAAGTGCCCTCTAGCTGATCTGACCTGTTAGAACCTGTCAGTCCCTCTTCTGTTTGGCTGATCTCTTGCTCTGGCCTGCTGCTCCAGTGGGACAGAAAGATCCTCTCTAGTTTTAATAGAACCTGGGGAAGGAAGCAGGGGGACCCAGAACTCAATAGTGCCCAGAGCCCTTTGCACGCTATTCTTTTCCCCTAAGCAAGCTGGACCTTATTGGTTTGCTGTGACAGCAACCCTCAAGAAAGCCAGCTGTTTCTGGAACCAAAGTAATAAAGTATGGCCAAAATCCCTGGGTAGGGAGTGAATAGGGACAGGTGCTTCTGGTGGCCTCCCTCAAATTCCACCCCCACACATAGAATCCTCTAGGAGCCATACGATGATTACACTGGCAGATAATGAGCCTTCCGCCTTTCTAAGCTACCAGGTCCACCTTTGTCAGACATTCATCCCTATACCCTGAAGAATGATGATGCACTGCCACTGCTCCTGGACCTTCTCAGACTCTGTCCCAGGTCCCTATCACTATAATTACTAACATTAATAGCCCCTTAAATTTGTACAGTACCTAATGGCTTTATATAGCACTTATCTGAAATGTGCCTTATACAGTAGACTGGGTAGAAACTATTATTCTTTGTTTATAGATGAGGAAACTAAAGGGTGCAAGTGTGTGCCCAGCAAGCCCAAGCATTGCTCCCACCACAATGTTACCTATGGGACCTGCATTTTAAGCCTTATTTAATGGAATCAAATCTCTGCTTAAAATCTCATTGGTAACACAGGTGTTCAGTAAGGCCCCCCAAAACATCTTGAAGCCTCTGAAGTCCATGAGGTAGGCAGCAGTCTCCTCCAGAGCTGTATCATGCAACCTTCCTCAGAAGCCTGGGGAATTCTGGCTTGCTGTGTGTTACCTGACTTCCTGCCACACCACCCCCTATCTCGTATTCGAAGCTTAGGCCTGCCTCATTGCCTGTCCAGTGCTGACTTAAGGGCAGGTAGGATCCCAGCTGCCCAGAGCTACAGGTCTAGCCCTAGCCCCCTTTCTGTTGGTAATACACATATACTGTAGACCACTTGTCTCCCCTTATTGTTTCAGAATTAGGCCCTCTCTGAAGTTTCAGATACTTCACCAGAGACTACTACATCACGAGGAACAAACTGATAGCCCCTAGGTGTAGTCAAGCCTGAAAAGAGTTTGGTTTAGGCTGCACAGTGCTTCAAAAGTCAATAACCTAATTCTTAAGAATCTAGAAAAAAGGCAAACTAAATTTATAACAAGCAGAAATTAGGAAACAATAATAAAGATTAAAGTAAGAAATCAATGGAACAGAAAAACAATGAAACCAAAAGCTGGTTCTTTGAAAACATCAACAAAATTGACAAACCTTTAGCTAGACTAAAGAAAAAGAAAGAAGACAAATTACCAACAAATTAAATAATTTGGATGAAATGGACAAATTCCTAGAAAGACAGAAATTATCAAAAGTGACTCAAAAAGAAACAGAAGGCCGGGCGCGGTGGCTCACGCCTGTAATCCTAGCACTCTGGGAGGCCGAGGCGGGTGGATTGCTCAAGGTCAGGAGTTCGAGACCAGCCTGAGCGAGACCCCATCTCTACTAAAAATAGAAAGACATTATATGGACAACTAAAAATCTATATAGAAAAAATTAGCCGGGCATAGTGGCGCATGCCTGTAGTCCCAGCTACTCGGGAGGCTGACGCAGTAGGATCGCTTAAGCCGAGGAGTCTGAGGTTGCTGTGAGCTAAGCTGACGCCACGGCACTCACTCTAGCCTGGGCAACAAAGTGAGACTCTGTCTCAACAAAAAAAAAAAAAAAAAGAAACAGAAAATCTAAGTAGACCTATAACAAGAAAAAACACTGAATTAGTAATTTTTAAATCTTCCCAAAAGCCCAGGCCCACATGGCTTCACTAGCAAATTCTATCAAACATTTAAAGAAGAAATATTACCAATCCCTCAAACTCTTCCAGAAAACAGAGGAGGAATGAATACTCAAATTCATTCATGAGGCCACAATTACCCTGATACCAAAAGCAGACAAAGATAACAAAAGAAAACTATAGACCAATATCCCTCAGCAAATCAAGGCCAACACCATATAAAATAATTATACACTACAATCAAGTAGAATTTGTTCTAGGAATGCAAGGTTGGTTTAATATCTGAAAATCAATTAATGTAATGCCATCTTAAAAGAATAAAGGACAAAACCCACAAAATCAACAAAATCCAACACCCATTCATAATAAAACCTTTCAATAAACTAGAAATAAAAGGCAACTTCCTTTTGGCCTAATAAAAGTCATTCTTCCCCCCTCCCCAACTCTCTCTCTCTCACACACACACACACACACACACACACACACTCCCCTACAGCTAACACCACACTTAATGGTGAAAGACAGAATATTTTCCTCCTCAAATTGGGAACAAGGTAAAGTCATCTGCTTTCACCAATGCTATTCAACATTGTATTAGAAATCCTAGCTGTGCAACCAGGCAGAGATTTCTTTTTAATTGATGTTGTATTATGTCATTCCTCTACTCAAAACTCTACAGTGGCTTCCTAGTTCACTCAATAAAACCCCATATGATCTGGTCCCTATCTACCTTTATGATTTCTCCACATTCCACTCTCCCCCTTGCTTTATTTCATCTGTAGCCACACTGGCTGCCTGCTTTTGTTCCTCAAACACAACGAACACAAGCCTGTTTCAGGGCCTCTAACCTGCTGAACTCTGCATGCCTGGAATGATATTCCCCAAGATATACTCATAGCTTACTATTTCAGTTCCTGCAGATTTCTGCACAGATTTTATTTTCTCAGAGAGGCCTTCTATGATAATCCAGTCTCTCCCTATTCCCTTATCCTGCTTTATTTTTCTTCATATTTATTCATTTGTTTACCAGCTTTCCTTCACTAGAATTTAAACTACAAGAGAGAAAACCTATTTTATGCACTGCTACATCTCAAACACTTGAAACTGTGCCTGGTACATGATAGCTGCTCAAATACACAACGAACAAATGTCTCCAAAAAGAAAAATTTATATAGGAGAATGAGTTTAAAAGGGGTGAGGGAGATAATACTAGCCCAAGATGCCGAGAAGGACTAGGGCTTTAGGTCATAGGGAAAGAACCAATGTAGGATAATAGAAAAAACTTGGTTCTCTGGAGCCAGATTCTTCTGGGTTCTAAGCTTAGCTCTTCCAATCACTGCCTACACGTCCCTCTCTAAGTCTCAAATAATTTATAAAACAAGAATATCACCACCTACCTCCCAAGTTGCTATGAAAATGAAATAAATTTAGGTAGAGCATTCAGCATAGTGCTTGATAATAATAATATATTAATAGAGACTATAATCAATTTAACATTTTCTGATAACTCTGGCCTTCAAGAGGAACCTAGAACCACAGAAATTACCTAGCCCCACCCCTACCTTACTAGAGTACATAGATGTTTGTAGTGCTGTTGCTCCTAAATTAAATGGCCTCCAGACTGCTGTCTTAACTTCTCATCATTCTTCTTTCACCCCTCCCCTTACTGTCAGCTTTTAGCTCTCACATCTAGCTGCTATTAATGTAGCAGCTCCTCTTCCTTTTTTTACATGCTGCTTTTAATTTTATGGAGGGTTAGAAACCAGAATGCGAACTTGTTACAACAACACGTAAAAATAAGAATAAATTAGCGGTGTACAAGGGCTTAAGGATGACAATACTTTGCTACCCTCATTTTTTAGTTCGGCTCTGGAAAAATGAGGCTGTTAGATATAAAAGCTATTATATAGATACCTATATATTATATACTTATCTGCATTTACATGGAACCATTCATATTTTAAAACAGTCAATACTGTAACTTTTCCATAGGGTAGTTGTTACAGGAAAAATAAGATCCAAGCTTGGCACCAAGGCCAGGGAAAGGCCAGAAGCTACAGAACTTTAGATTAATTAAGACAAAAAGAGGTGGCAGCAAAAGCCTGGAGTAGGAGGGAAGGTTGGAGCTGGCCAATGTGGAGCCCAAGATTACCAGATGGGTACCAAACCCCTCTGTGCACCCTCTGGCAGACAGAGGGAAGAACAGGGTGTTGTTAAACAGAGTATGAAGAAAATGGCCTACATATCATTAGCCAAGGGAGAAAGCAAGATGGTAGGAAAACTAAAATGACCATGGCCTCCATAAGATATAAGGCTATAGTGTAAGCGCCTTTTCCACTAGCAGGCAGGGACCCTAGGGCCAAAATAAGAATAGCCTTCCTCTTCTGAGATGACAGCAGGGAACAAGGTAACAACTCAGTGGAACTAGTCACTTAGTGGCGACTCATGTTGGGAATGGCTCTTGAAAACTCCTTTAATTATCTATGCCAGCAGTAGCCTTGCAGCCAGGGTTTATGAATGCACTTAAACCTGCACCCTGCAAATTATGGATGCCAATGCTGCCTGGCTTTGTCATCTATGCCCCAGAATCCTTTTCCTTGTGGAAGATTGAGCTATGCATTGGGCCTGCAGAAGGAGAGGAGAAGGGCATGGGAGAAAATTTACAGAGCAAATTTTAAAAGAAAAATTCCCCCTTTTACCTTTGGGGACTGAGGTGCCCCAAAACTACTACAGTTTGGATGTTTGACCCCTCCAAACCTTTTGTAAAAATTGTATCTCCAATGTTTGAAGTGGGGCCTAATGGGAGGTGTTTACATCATTGGGGGCAGATCCCTCATTAATAGATGAATGCCCTCCCTGGGAGGGAAGTGGAGGGGAGTAAGTTCTCACTATTAGTTCTTGGGAGAGCTGATTGTTAAAATGAGCCTGGCACCTCCCTCTCTTCCTTATTTTCTTGCCATGTGATCTCTGCTCATGCTGAGATCACATGCTGGCTTCCCTTTACCTTCCACCAGAAGTGGGAGCAGCCTGAGGTCCTCGTCAGATGCAGATGCCCAATCTTGAACTTTTCCAGACATCAGAAAATAAACTTTATCTTCTTTATAAATTACCCAGACTCAGGGATTCCTTTACAGCCACACAAAAGGAACTCAGACATATTTATAATGCTTTCTTCTCACTTTCCCGTTTCATTCATGCTGCTTTACAATTTATGAAGACTCTCAGCATGCATTTCTCATTTGATTATCTATAACATCCCTGCATGGTTGATACACACACAATAGACATGTAGGGGTACAGGGAGGCACTCCAGTTGTACAAGTAGGGAAATGAAGATTGTCCAAGGGCACACGTGGAGAGACAAGATTAAAACCGTTTTTCCTAACTTCAACCCAGCTCTTCAGGTCCCTATCTTGTGCTGGACCAAGTGTTTATGGTACTTCATGTGTTACAGATGTTTTCTTCTCCTTCCAGTCACAGCAGCCTCTGCCTGCTTGAAGGTTCTTCCTATCTTTCAGACTATTAGCCCTCTCAGAAATACCATTGCTCAGAGGGACCCCCAACTCCTACCTGCTCTGCTGGGTCCCTCAACTGAATCCCCTTCCTCAATCTCTAAGGAGGTCTGTCTTCTTTAACTCTGTAAGAAAAATCAGAATTACAGGGAGATTAGCAGCCCAAGGAAAGCCTGCCAAGTCAGGAAGAACAATGGTATTTATAGTTAGAACAGGGTCCTAACATCAGCTTTGTGAATTCCCAGGTGTGAACCTTGGGCAAATTATTTCAGATTCCTAAGCCTCAATTTCCTCATCTATAAAATGGGGTTTTAGAGCCAGGTGCAGTAGCAAGTAGCTGTAATACCAGCTACTCAGGAGGACCACTTGCCCAGGAGTTCAAGACCAGCCTGGGCGACAATGGAAGATCCCATCTCAAAAAAAAAGAGGGAGAGGGGTTGTCTAGATTAAATGGGATCCATGACATAGTAAGTTCTTAATGTATTGATTTTCCTTCCCTTCTCACCATCTGTGGTCCTCCCTTTGAGCTTCCCCTGACTTTCCCCTTCATTCAAGCCCTACTCTATCACTCCATCCTCATCACTTTCCATGATCACATTTTGCAGGATTGAGAAAACCATAGGATTTCCTGAAACTGATGTATGGGCTTGATAGGTCACAGTAGAAATCAAAGTCAGAAAAGTCTCTAAGGGCTGGGAGACCACATTAAAGAGCTTAAGGGAGGACAGGTATAGCTGTCAGGTCCCCAGATAACCTCCAGCAAAAGCAAGGAGGAAGCAAGCCAGCTCTGCCTTATTCATGGCAAATGATGCCAGATATTCTCATGGCAATTCTAGGAAAGGAATCTCAACCCTTCTCCCAGTTCAGGACGTTGCCTAAGCCAACATCCAATCTCTTAGACATAGAATAGGAAAGTAATCACCTGTGAGTTATCTGTACTAAAGGTAAAACTAATCCCCAAACTAGTTACCCTCTATCTTGGCCCAAGCTTGTCCAGAGTTTTCCCAGGCACCCTCACTCACCAGTACCAAGGCTGTGCTTAGCCAGCTATTTCCTCCTTTAGGTTACACAGTCAGCACCAGCTGCCTCTGGGAACAAGGCTCACCTACAACAGAGAGAGAAGACCATTAGGTGTCCTGCTCAGAACAGGCATGAACTCAGGGCAGTGTGGGCATTCAAGTTCCTGCCCTCACACATTTTACATCCTAGTAAAGACAGGTTAATTATTTTAAGTATATAATTTCAAGTAGTGCTAAGTGCTATGAAATAAAGCAAGGTAAGGGTAGAAAGAATAACAAGGGTTAAAGCGGAGTCTACTTTTAGATGAAATGGTCAGGGAAGTCCCTTCTCCAAAGGGTGACATCTGGACAGAAACCTGAATAAAGTGAGGGTGTAATACATGCAAAAATCCGAGGAAAGAGTGTTCTAGAGAAGGAGAATAGCAAGTGCAAAGGCTCTCTACCATTATACTTAGGCAAAAATAAGCTTGGTATGTTTAAGGAATAAGATGACCAATACAGCTAGAATGGAGTGATAGGGAGAATGAAGCATATACTAGCCCCATGGAGGAACTATTTATGTTCTCTATTTTACATATGAGATAACGAAGGCTCAAAGGTCAGGTGACTTGCCCAAGATCAAAGTTAAATCAGTGGTAAAACTGGGAGTGGAACTCAGGTCTTCTAGACAACTCTACTCTGTCTCACTCCTGGGTCAGGTTCCTCCAGGCTTATATAACCTGGACCCTAGCTGAGACACATTTTCAAGCACTCTGAGATTGCTTCAGGTTTCTGTGCTCGCCTTCCTCCTCTGCTGGGTGAAGACAGTGAAAAACAGAGAACTTCTATATATTCTCAGAAATGTGGGGTAGAGGTGACTCTGGAATGAGGAGAACAGTAGCACATACCAGGCACTCTTCTAAACCTTTTACTGGTATTAACTCATTTAATCTTTACAACAATCTTGGAAGGTTGGTGTATTATTATTTTACTAATGGGGAAACTGAGGCGCAGAAGTTTAGTAAATTTGCCCAATTCATACAGCTAATAGATGGTGGAGCTGGGACTTGAACCTCGAAGTCCAAATCCAGGGCTTGCCCTCTAAACCACACACTGTACCACTTCTCAAAAACAGAGGGCAAAAACGTGTTCTCTAGTTCTAGTTGACACAGGTGAGAGCCCCCACCCATTTACACCCAGCCTGACGTCCTTTTCTATTTACTTGCAGTCCAGGCTTTACACTGAATACAAGCTGAATGACTCCAGAGTCTTTCAGCCAATTGGTTCCAAAGGCTCTTCTAATCTCTAGTTACTGTGATCTCAAAGTTACGATGATAACAACAACAGCCGTTTAATAGCCTTTTACTGCACACTTGGAAATAGACTGAGTACTGGGCTAAGCACTGTCTTATTTCAGAGAGGGAGTGGGAGCTGCTCCAAGACATCAGCGGAGGGATCATGGGGGGCTCCAGGCCTGGAACAATGCAGCAAACACACGGAACTGAAGGATCTTTGCAGCTCCAGGTCAAAGGACAAGGCAGAGGCACCAGGGGGTGGGTTGTAAGGGGACCGGACTATCAACACCTCCAACCCAGCCAGTCAAACTGAACTCATGTCCTACTTCCCAGCCTCCATGGCTCAGCAAATGATATAGCCACTCTCCCAGGTACTTAGATTCCAAATGTTCATGCTCTAAACCCCTCCTTCCCACAATTGCCAAATCCTTTTGGGATATTTCTTTTCTCTCTTTTTTTTTTTTGCTCTAAGAACTCTATATCCAAACCATTCTTCTTTATTCCCTACTGGGTCAACTTCCCCTTGGTTCAGGATCACATTTTCTCTTGCCTGCACTTCTGGGATATTTCTTAAAATTTATCGACATTACAAGGACAGAAGGTTATAGTTGTCTCTCCTCGCTCTCCTGCTCCAATCCATTGGACCCACACTGCTGGACTAACGGTCCTAATGCCACTCTCCTGCTCAAAAATGGCTCCCAATCATCTCAGCCTTGCTCTCTAGGTATGCCATGATCTAGTCATCACCTGCCCTTACCTCTACCGCGGGCTTTCCAGCCCCCATACTTTCATCCATGACGATCTCTCACGGGAATGCCCTTCTTCATCTGTACCTATACAAACCCTTCTTAATCTTCAAGGCCTAATTAATCTATGAATTTATCCTGAACCCATTCTCACCACTCTTTCTCTGCCCTGTTCTTGAAACATTTCTGGCTTGTGGCTACATTCAGTTTTGGCCTCACCATCAGCTAAGGCCTCAGGAATACAGTTCCTCTCTTCCCCTTCTTCCCTGTAGAGATTCCTACTGCTTCCAAAGTATGGAGACCTGGTCAGTTCTAAAGATTTCTGTTCCCATTCCTCCTACTCTTATCTCAGTCTGGATCTAAGAGACAAGAGACCTGGATTCTAACCTGAGCTCCAGACTGCTCATCTGCAAAACAGGGATATAATTTCCACACTACCGACATAGGGATTCTGTGAGAATCAATGTTATCACAGGTGAGGAAAGGGCAAGAGTTAGGATGGGAGTCTCCCAGCCAGGTCTTTAACAACTCTGTCAGCTGAAAAACAGTGAGTACATACATGAGTCTTCTATCCAATCAGTCAAAAAATATTTCCTGATAGTGGCCTTACTCTGTAAAGAGCTCTGAATTAGGTGTTACGGAGGATGCAGGGATGATTGAGAACAGTCCTTATCCTTAGGTACTCTGCAGTCATGGTGGAACTGTAGCAACTTCCTGAAAAGGACTACTAAGAATATCAGGCAGGCTCTAACAGTTCAGAGTGTTATGAATCGTAAAAGTAGAGAAAGAAATGAATCTGACCTGGGGTGGACCTCAGAAGCTCACAGAAGGAGCAAGGATTTACACCAGTCCCTGATTTAGGTGAGAGAAAGACAAGGGCTGCTGCTATACCCTACACAGGCACTGGGCTAGGTGTTAAACTGTTAATCCTCGTTAACACCCTGTGAAGTAGGTGATGGCATGCCCATTTTACAACCAAGGTAACTGAAGACAGGCAGGATAAGTGTGCCATTCGAGGTCAAACAGGTAGTATGTAGCAGAGCTAGAATTTGAACCTAGGTCTGCTTTATTTTACTCCAAAGTCTATGTGCTTTCCCTTACTTTATGGTCTACCTTACTTCATTACATGGCAACATGAAAGGAAGAGCAGAAAACCTAAAGTTCTTTCTACCTCAAAATTCAATGATTTGATTTGGGGGGTGGTTACTACTATATCTTCCCCATACAACTGTCATTGGGGTCTTATCACTGTGACAGCACAAGTGTCTAACATAGAGGAGCCTGGCAGGTAGGAGGTACTAAGTATTTGGGGAACATGTGAGTGAATAAATAAATAAACACCTGCCCCATCAACTCTTATTCTGAGGACTAAAAAGTAAGGTCCAAAATTCAAGCTCCATGTTCTGAGTCTCAGCCCCTGTAGCTATATAAATCATATGCTACTAATCTGTTGGCTGAGGTGTCCTTTCCTACTGTTGTTTTCACGAGTTAGGGGAGAAGTGAAGAGAGAAAGGCTAAGAAGAGCTGTTGGACAGGAAACAGAGGAAATGGAAGGAGAGAAAGGTGGTTGAAGGAGAGCAGGTAAGGAAGGAGAAGCTTGGGCAGGAATGAAATGTCTAAGGCCTAGACTTTGGAAAAGGTTTCTTTTTCCTTCTGGTTCCAAAACCAAGGACTTTTTTTTTTTTTTTTTTTTTTTTAGAGCAGTAGTAGGGATTCCTCTTCATAAATTTTAAATGAAGGAAATTTACTTGTCCAAATCCTGGACTGTCAGCAGGATGTGAAGTGAGGCACCTAAGGACAAGCTCCTCAGGGTTTTCATCCTCAGTCCTCACTAAGGTCCTGTCCCAGCCCAACACCTGCCTGGTTGAGGCTCAAGCCTGCAGAGATCAGAAGACAAGCAGGTTCTTCCTCTTGCCACTGCTTCCTCCCTACTAGCATTACTCCAGGCTAGTAAGCCCTGGGAATCTATCCTTCCTCATGGATAAGGGGATACTGACATCCTCTAGATCCTTCCCCATAGCTCCCTGTCATGAAAGCTTCATTGAGTTCTAAAGGAAAGTGTTTCCTCCCTTTCTGCTAAATCCCTCAAATGTGGAATTCACCTGGGGTGAAGATGTGGATGGAGGAGGCAAGGTCCCTTCAGAAACCTCTAGATCTACAGTTCAATTCTCTTTAGGTCTGATCTGCACATTATATGCATGTATCTCTCCTTCTTACTAAATTAGAGAGAATAGTAGGCTGAGAGTCAGAAAACCTAAGAATTAGCTCCAGCTCTGCCTCTAATTCACTGTGTGGCCTTGAACAATTCAATTTCACCTTCCTGGACCTTAGTTTTTAGATCTGTAAAATGAGGGTGCTCCTATCTGCTCTTATGAAGGATTTTCTGAAGGTGGATCAAACAAGACTGACAAGAACAGGTTAACTGTTTAAATCTATGACTGGTTTGATATGAAGCAGTAAAGAAGGAATAAGGAGATGTCTCTTTAAAAAACAGTGAGTTGTACTACCTTTTCAGTTAAAGTGATCTGCCCTGAGAGAAAGAATTAGCAAGAGCTATGGCAGACACAATGTCACACTGTCTGTACCTCCATCAAAACAGTCAGGCACCAACCAAGACTAGATAAAGTTCAAAAACTACATGCACACAAATCCCAACGGGTGCAAGTAGACACCAAGAACCACTAGAAGTCAAATATTGCTTAGAGAAAATAACAGTAAGGTAATTTAGTGGTAAAGAGCACTAGAATCAGAGACACCTGGATTTGAATTCTAGCTCTGCCTCACTAGATTTGTTACCTTAGGCAATGTATTTATCTTCTATGCCTCAGTTTCCTACATTTGTTTTAAAAGGTTCCTGCTTCATAAATAGGTTATTGAGAGAAATAAATGGGACAGCATGCTATAGGAGTACTTATACAGAAACCAGGAATCTACAGCTGGAGGCTAGGGAAAGGAGCCAGGAAGTGAATTAAGAGAGAAAATTATGGGAAGCCTGGGGCCTGAACATCAAAATGTAATCAAAAGGCCTGGGACAGGAGAAAGGGAGCATTTCAGGGGGGCAGAAGAAGGAAGATTTTGACAGAAGAAATCCTCTCCTACATTTGTAAAACAAATTTTTTAAAAATAGCATGTTCCGGCCGGGCGCGGTGGCTCACGCCTGTAATCCTAGCACTCTGGGAGGCCGAGGTGGGCGGATCGTTTGAGCTCAGGAGTTCGAGACCAGCCTGAGCAAGAGCGAGACCCCATCTCTACTAAAAATAGAAAGAAATTATATAGACAGCTAAAAATATATAGAGAAAAAATTAGCCGGGCATGGTGGCGCATGCCTGTAGTCCCAGCTACTCGGGAGGCTGAGACAGGAGGATCGCTTGAGTTCAGGAGTTTGAGGTTGCTGTGAGCTAGGCTGACGCCACGGCACTCACTCTAGCCTGGGCAACAGAGTGAGACTCTGTCTCAAAAAAAAAAAAAAAAAAATAGCATGTTCCTATAGAACCCTTGCTGTTTAGAATAAGCAAGCCCCATGGCCGGCAGGAAGACTGGCTGAAAGAGGTGCTGCTGATGTGGTATCTTCCTCAGGGGAGGAAGGAAAGGGCAAGCTGGGTTCTCTAGGCCTCTGGGGTGGCAACCAAGGCAGGAGTGAGCAGCCAGGAGATAATCAGAGCTAATAGCTCCAGGCTCCCTCAGGCAGGGCTCACCTGAAGGCAGCCTCCAACCCACTTCTGCTACAGTCAGTCAGCACTTGAGGGCTCACGACTGCCCACACACACAGAGGAAAAGACTGGCACAGGACAAATGGCCCTTGTCCCACAAGCCAAGCTTGCCAATCTCCTTGCTAGCTCTGTTCTGGCTGCTCCTAACCTCTCAGCCTTGAAACTGCCTCAATCATTCTGTAAGGCTTGCTTATCCCAGCCTTGACCAAACCCCATGGTCTTGCAGTTCTACCAGACTCCTCCCACTCACAAGGATATCTGACCTTGACTCCTGTGACTGGCTCTACTATACGGATGCCTATGCCCCGGCATAATAAACCAACTGGTTATGTTGCTGTGGAGGTTAAAAAGATGACCTCACAACATAACAGAAATGTACCCAGGACACAAAATGGTTCAGTAAAACCCTCCCCTAACTCCCCACAAAAGACAGGTGTTAGGATGCCCAGCATATCAAAAAGGAGGCCCTAGGGGACAGCTGGTTTCTCAATGACAGGTGATATTAGGGTTCTTGAGCCCAACCCATGTCCATGTATGAGAACATAATATATGCCATACATAGATGAAACTCAATCTAGGCAGTTTCCAGGCTGCTTGGAGGAAGGTCCACAGAACATAACAGACATGCGAGACAATCATTCTTCCCTCTGCATTATCTGGGCAGCTAACCGCATTTCTCCTTCCTCAGCTGAAGCTGTCTCTGGTTTTTTCCCCTCCTCCTTCCCTAGAAGAACGAACCCTGCAGGAATTATCAAGGGAGGCACAAGTAATTACTGTTTTCTTTTCTCCATGCTAATGAGACAGTTGGATGGTTCCCCTTCCCCCTCTTGAGCTGCAAGCAAGAATCTAAGGCTTTATAATCAGTAACCAACACACCAAAGCTTGGGCCAGACAGTGCTCTGTGCAACTGAGACTGTACAGAAGATGGCTTTCATGCCCCTGATGAAACCAGAACTGGAAGGGCCCCACCTTTATAGAAAGGGAGGTAGGATAGAGCAGGGAGATCTGTCCAAAGTCACAGAGGGAAGTCAGTGGCAGGGCCAGGACCAGTCTTCTTACTCCTAACCAGGGTACATCCCACATCCCCCAGACTTCACACAGTAGAGAACGACTTTGGAGGTGTCCTTGATGTGGAGGCTGGAACTGCAAATTTCAAACTCCCATATTAGTTTTTGAATAGGTATTCAAAAAGCAATGACAATGCTTTGCAAATGCAAACTTGGCCTCATACCCCAGTTCCACAGTGAGAGACCAAGACCTGAGAGATGATGCCAATTTTACCCAAAAATTAAAATCACAAAGCAGATAGCCAGGTTAAAAAAAAAAAAAAAAAAGAATCTGTGAATTTTAGCTGGGATTCAGCTCAGCTCAGTTAAGTGAAAACTGTAGGTAAAAGGGTGGGGGTTTGGAGTTTTTCCTAAGAATGAACTTCAGGTCTGGTGGATAAAGATAAAGTAAACCTAGCACTATCAGGGGCTTTACAGAAGAGGGCCCAATGTGATACAGGAGGACTGAAGGATGCTATAGCCAAGAGCTAGCCATGGCATGCCTGGCTAGCCATGATCAGAGGAAAAGGAAGACAGGGTCTCTGGGAAAAGGAGCCAGCATTTGCAAATGGTTCAAGTTTTTAAGCTGAAGTAACTTGTAGATCTAATAAGGCTTATTTTTTTAACCTAAAGATTAGCTTCTGTCAGCCTCTAAAGTCCCTCGCCTTACCTTGCCTCTTACTGCCTATCCTAGCTCTATCATTTCAGATGGGATTCAGCAATTCAAATCCAGTTCTTAGACTAATTCTGACTCTCTCACCCATAAGGCCTGGATATCAACCCTTCCTCCCTATTATTCTTATACCATAGCTAACTCTGGGGCTCTGATGGTATTCCAGGATATGGTCAGTGCTGACCACCTAGGTTTCACCCTCTACAGGGAACAAAATCAGGTGCTTTATTCTACAAATAGGCCCAGGTCCATGTGAGAGCCCCTGCCTTGGTCACCTGCCTAAGCTCTCAGGACCCTCCTAAAACTATAAAGCCCAGCTCTGAATCCAAGGCCAGCCCTCCCCACCAATGGCCATTCTCCAGAGGCTGCCTACCAGCCTACACTTCCACTTGTGCTTGCTGCTCTCCCCACATTTCTGCAAGGCAGACAGCATGGTTTAGTAGAAACAACATGCAGACAGACCTGGGTTGAGCCCTGGCTCCGCCACCAAAACTGGATAGCCTTAGTGCTTTGATCACTGTGTTTACTTGTTTGCCTCTTCTACCACTCTTCCCTTCTTGGAAGCAAGGAATATTCAGTTGCATCCTCAATGAGTCAGTCACTGTCAATTGAATGGTACTCTCTAAAACTTAAGATCTCACAGCTGTAAAATGTTAAAATCACCTACCTCAGAGTTGTGAGGATAAATGGGGGAAAGAAAGTATGTCAACTGCCTAGCTCAGTGCCTGCCCCTTCTTCCTCTACTATATCTTGGATGCCCAGGGCCAAATGTTTGCTTGTACTGAACTAGACTAACCATCTTGGAAATATCTTATCTTGCTGAATCTCTGGGGTTAGGTGGACCTGATCCCCAGGGTCTGTCCACTCTAATAATCACATCAATTGCCAGTTCTTAGAACCAATAAAAACAGCTAGAGAAATGACTATTCTCCTCACAGTTGAAGGCAGTGAATTTGAAGCTAATGATGTGTGGGCATATACTAATATTCTAGATTGAAAGAAGTGGGGAGCTTTGGGGGAACAGATACAAGGAAAAAGGCTGTGTTATGAAGTTTGGGCCTTAGAGAAGAAATCCCAAATCAAAAAAAGTGGCTGAAGATATCCGCACTGGAGCTTACAGAAGGGCCAGAGACATGAAATGAATTGGCTGAGGTCACATAGTAAACTGAAGGCAGAAATGAGCTTGGATCCCATCACTACAGTCTCCATACATAGTGTTTTTTCCAACCTACAGGGTAGATGCACAGAGCTGTAGGAAAAAGGGAGTGAGACATACAGGGCTCAGTATAGTGGCACTGAGGGGCACACAGGGATGTCAAGTGGCACTTATGCAGTTTCTGGCTGGAAAAGGAGACTGAGCGACAAATCCATGCTTTAGTTCTGTAGGGGTCTTATGTGCTCTGTCAGTTTAAGGGCAGAAATAAACTCAATCTGGCCAGAACAAGTGTCAGCAATTATGGTGGGGAAGGGTATAGGTTATCATCAAAATATCATGAGCTTCTCCTCCGCAACATCAGCTACTTTGGGTGATCTACTTTGGGTAGATTCTGCCCATTCATCCCCAACTTCTCAACTCAAACTATGTTCCAGGTTTTCTAGGATATCTGCCTTTTCCACCAGAGGGCCTTCAGACTTATAAACTAGAGGTGAGGTATAAGGTATAGAGAAGAGGCAGAATAAAATCTCTGTCTCATGAGGAAGATCTGATTGATGAATCTTTCCTTTACTCACCAGATTCACCTGAACTTCTGAGAAGTGAAGTGACTGGCCCAAGGTCAAACAGCTAATAAAAGCAAATCAGGATTTGCCTATGTATCAAGTGTCCCTTTATGGCCATGGTGACCATGATTTGTATGTGTCCCCTAAAGTGCCTGTGTTGGAAACTTAATACCCAACATAATATTAATAGTTTAAGAGGTTATTAGGTCACAAGGGCTCTGCTTTTATGAATGGATTCATGTTATTGCAGGAGTGGATTCGTTATTTCAAGAGTGGGTTTATTATAAAAGCAAGTTTGCCCTTCTTGCACACATTCTCTCTTACCATATGATGCCCTTCACTACATTATGATGCAGCAAGAATGCCCTTACCAGATACAACCCCTCTATCTTGGCCTTCTCAGGCTCCAGAACCATGGCCAAAAAACTTCTACTGTTTGTAAATTACCCAGTCTGGGGTATTCTGTTACAGCAGCACAAAACAGACTAAGACAGTGACTTTCAACAAATCTGGCCTTTACAAGTTTTGAAAGGTAGGTAGGTAGAACAGGTGCCCTCTGCTAAATCATGTTGTCCCTTCTTCTGGAGTTTCATTTAACACCTCCAATCCATTTTAGGCCTAGTTCTGACACTTACCTTCTCTTACAGACCTGTATAACTACCTTCTAGCTCAGAGGTCAGCAAACTGTTTCTGTATAGGGCTAGAAAGTAAGTATTTTAGGCTTGGTGGGCTACAGTATTCTTGTAGTATTCAACTCTTCCACTGTAGTGCAAAAGCAATCATAGACGAACAAATGAGTGACACTGTGTTCCGGTAAAACGTCACAAAAAGCAGCAGTGAGCTAGATTTGGCCCATAGTTTGCTGACACCTGTTCTAACAATTTAATCTGTCTCCCATAACCTCTGTATCCCAATCCATCATACATACTCCTATTATAGCCTTGCAACCTCCTCAATGGATCTCCTTGGCCTACAGGATAGTTTAAATTCCACCCACATTCTCCACCATATCCTTTTCCTGCACACTGTACTCCAATCACACCAGGCTGTCACCTGGCAGTTCCTAGCATTCCCTATGCTGTTCCCTAACACCTGCAATGGCCTTCTTCATTTCTCTGCCAGTATTACCTGTTCAGGGACAAGCCAGACTACCTCAGGGGGAGGGAATGGTCTTATTCAACTCTGTGTCCCTTGAAGCACCTAACATGGCACCCAATGTTTGCTAACTGAACAGGCTTCTAGGCTGAGAATAGACTACTAGCACATGGGATCTCTGGTTCTAGCAGAACCCTGAGATGACACACAACATCAATGGATTCTTCACTTTGCTTCAAGGGCTTGCTCCTACCTTCCACCACATCACGTTTTTTGGGTCTAGCCAGGTAACTAGTTAAAGTAAGCTAAGACCACGCATCTCACTAAGTGGGTCCAGACTGTACTGAATTGAAGGAACTGGAGATAGGTGAAGAGAAGAGGGATCCTATTTTCAGACCTCCTTGTCCCTGACCTCAAACTATATCCTTGATACTAGTCATAAAGTGACCACTGATCCATATTTAGCACTAGGCCAGCAGACAGCCTTCTAACAAGTACAGATCCGTGGTCCCCCAAGGCAGGGGATTTCACTGAGGGAAAGGCTGCAGTCTGACCTCAATTGAAGAAAAAACTTGAGAGTGTGTATAAGAATCAACAGTGGCATCACTTCTGGGTGCAAAAGGATAGCTATTGAGATCAAGGGTCCTAGGCAAGCCTGTAGCCCACAGGAACAGCTATCTCAGCTTGGGGAATTTGTGGGGCCCAAAGACTAAACTGTTGGGGGAGAGAGGCGGGGAAACACACAAAAGGATTTTTCTCCTAAGCCCAGAACAGAACCACATTCCATCTGGGTAAGTGAGCTTGTCACAGGCATGGGGTACTTAGCATATCTGCCATTCCAGGATTACGGCTGTCAAGTTTTAATTAGGGTAATTAGAGTTAAAAATGTAATTTCATTTCAGGGGTATTTTGAACAGATTCCATTAATTTTTTTTTTTTTTTTTTTTTTTTAAAGAATACAGAAAGGAGGGGCATGCTGTGTGGAGCAGAGGATTTTGCCATGAGAGAAGCAAAGCCATTTTCCTGGGCCAGGCAAACCTTCGAACCACCGCCAAGAACCCACAGCACCTCTGCAAGCTTGGCCCAGAGGACAGAGGGCTGCTGGTCTGCAGCTCTCCTCCCTTCTCCCCCACAGAATTCTAGAAATATCTTTCAGTCAGCACCTGCTAAAAGATCTACCTTCTCCTTCCCACCTGCTGCTCCTGCATTACTGCCATCCAATGGCCACTACTACAACCTTACATCTGTCCAAGGACAAAGGCTCAGGGCAGTCAATGTGTTTTGCCACATGTTAGGGACTGCTCTAATAGCCACTCCCTTATCAAAAGTCACTAGACACATCCTTATGCTTTTGTTTGTGCCAGCTCCCTGGTTGAGTGCCCTCCCTGCCTTACCTCTTACTCTTCCTTCAAAACACAGATCAGTTGTCCCCCATCAAAGCCCTCCATCATGCCTCTGTAATCCCAGAGTCCCTCGTATACTCTTCTGTTAAGGCACACACACTATACTGTGGTTTGTATCCTTGTCTGACTCTAATGCTAGACTGTTAGGTCATCTAGGGATCCTAAACACTAGCACAAAGTCAACAAATATTTGTTGAATGACCACCTATAAATGGATTTTGGTCTGACCACACTGGTTGCTGAGCATGTTAAGCCTTCAGGTTCTCCAATGCCCTGGAATATCCAGTTATGAGTCCCTTCCCGCTCCTTGCACAGGGTCAGTTCAGAAACCTGACTCTGCACTCCACACAGGAGAAACCCCTCCCATTGATCCCAAATGATGAGTGATCTCTCCCACTAGAGCCTGCTCATTCCTCAGGGACCTAGAAAGGCGATGAGAAAGCAAAAGCAAGCAGAGCATCTCTCCCCACCCCATGCACCTGCCTTACCACTGGTTTTAAAGAATTTCCTCCAGTTCAGTCCATAGAAGGGTAAGAGAGGGCCGTGCCAGAAAACAGTTTTTCAGCTTGGAATCAGTATTGCAAATGCTCAGAAACATGGTACAGTACAGTAGAGACTTTTAGTAGCTATTTAGTAAGTGCTATTTCCATCTGACGAGGGTGCCTGAACAATGTACCTAGCACCACATTATGGAAGAGTTTATAAAGGTGAGGAAAACATATTAAAGGGGGATACAAGTTAACCACTTCTCCATTTGCGAAGGGCAGCCCTGCCTGCTGGGCCCAGGGGAGGAGGGCTATACCAGCAGAACTGTTGTGTTGACAAGTGTAACCAGATCCATTTCACGGTAATCAGATTCTCCCTAGCTAGGAGCACTCACTCCTCCAGCCTCCTCCCAGGCTCCCCAGGCCTGGCTGCAGGCCCATATTGATCCATTTCTAATTAGGAGCAGTGTCAGTGCTTCTGACAGAAGGTCAGGGTTTAAGGCTTCCTCTGCTGGCCTCTGGGCAAGTGCCCTGAAATGCACAGCCCAGGGCAGACCCAGAGAATAGACACTTTGAGGTAGAAAAAGATCCCAGACTAAACTCACCATAAAGCAGCATGAAATTTTAGAACTGAAAGGGTCCTTTATAAGCACAGGCTTTGTTGTATTTCAGTTGAGAAAGCTGAGGTCCAGAAAAGATACTTGTCCAAGGTGGTATAAGAAGATAATGCAAATCTTCTTACTTTTATCTTACCTCTAGATAAGTGTTTCCCAACCTGGCTACACAACAGAAGGACTAGGGGAACTTTCAGTTTCTAGGCCCCACCCCAGAGATTCTGATTTGGAACACATGCAGTGGCTCTGGCTCTCTTTTGCTAAGCATGTGATCATCTTCCAAAAGAAATCTAAAAGCACAAGATCTAGTTTGGACCTAGGTTCAAACTCACCTTGGATCATAACAATAACATTTAGTAGAAGTCCACTATTATCTGATCCAGTCCGCCCCCACCCCCATCGTAAAAGGGTTATTCTAGGGGCCTGAGTCCAAAGGATCTATTATAAATGGTTCAGACTTTCTAACACAGTCTGCTAGCTTGGCTGCCGGCAAAGACATTTCAAAACTAGTCTGAAACTAAAATGTATGTTATGAAGATAGAGAAACTGAAGAAGGGAGACAGTAGTAGCGCCTGGGTATAAGGAATATGGGGGAGATGCTGTGGTATTGAGTGTGTGGCATCTGGGGCATAGGCAGAGATGTCAGTGTATGCACAGGCACATGTAGAGGGAAGGACTTGTGTATGTTTATGTAAGGGAGTGGACAGTGTAGTGTCTGTGAGATAGGCTTGCAGATACTTTGTAGCACACACAATTCTGGGTATCTGGGTAGAAGACAGCGGGATGAGGAGTGTAAACAGGTAAATGTGTGCATATATGGGAGGAGGGGGAAACAGATGACTTGAAAGTGTAAGGGAGATAGTACAGATGTATATAGAAGAGAAAAAATGTATCACATTCGTGACTCAGTTGTGTGTGTGTGCATGTGTTGCAAGGCATATTAGCTTGTAAGGATAGGAAGTAGTGTGTGTGTGTGTCTGTGTGGCCTACACATCTATATGTGTGAGAAAACAGATCCATGAACATTTCTGATTCATCCAGCCCTGGCTTTGCCTGAAGGCTCATACCACTCAAGGGCAGGCCCATCTACAGAAATTTCTCATTAAAATTGACATTTTGACAACTAATAAAAAATAGAATGATAATGACACCCCCAGCATTGTGGGAGATTAAAAAAAAGTCAGTGCCAATAAAACACAAGAGACAGATGAGAAGCAATTATGCCACGATTCCTTCTCACCTTCACAAGGGGAGGTGTTATTTGGAGTTAAATATTGTATGGCTGATTCACATCTCCACCCAAAAGCCTGGGTTTCTTGGGTTACCTGGGAAGAGGGCAAGAAAAGATAAAGTAGATACAGAAAGGTAAATAATAAAGTTAAACAAAAAAAGGACTGGAGAAAAGGGAATATGAAAGAAAGGGAAAGAGTTGAGAAGAAATCAAAAATAAAAGGCAACAGTATCAAAAGAAGTAGGGAGAAGAGAAGAAAAGAACAGGAAGAGGAATTTCCCAGAGAGCACACATTTTAGCAGGAATTCTGGATGAGAGGATGGGTGGATTAGTAGGTGGGGCCTGACCTCCGTACTTCCTCAATACTCCAACTATTCTCTCCATCTGGAAAGTTCTTCCCACCATGTTTGCCAACAGAACTTCTGAATGTTTAAGGACATACCCAAATGGTACCAGCTTCTAGAAGCTTCCAAGATTTCTCACAGTTAGAAGTTATTTCTCAAGAATTCCAGTAAACTTCCACAGCACTTTGTTGTATTCCATCTCTCGCACTTAATGTCCAGCTTTATACTATAGGTATCAGTACATTCACATTTCTGTCATTCAATTTGCAAGTAATATTTGTGCAAGGCCTATTACAGAGATGCAAGGGAAAGAGAGACAAGTAGCACACTGTCCTCTGGCCTATAAAGTCTCAATCTTATGAATGAGAGAGGATTTGGGTGTGATGAAGCACTAGAGTGCCACTACAGAAGCAAAGTGCACAAAGGATCAAAATTAATTCTGCTTGTGTAGTGATCAGGGAAAGTGTCACTGAGGAGGTAGCATGGGAATTGGCAGGAAAAGATGAATAGGAGTTTAACAGGTAAAGGGGGCTGGGAGATGAGAGACTTTGTACTTACAGGAACTACAGATGCTCCTTGACTTAGGATGGGGTTACATGCCAATAAACCCATCTTAAATTGAAAGTATCTTACGTTGAAAATGTATTTAATACATCTAACCTACTGAACATCCCAGCTTAGCCTAGCAATACCGTAAATGTGCTCAGCATACTCCACAGTTGGGCAAAATCATCTAACACAAAGCCTATTTTATAATGAAGTATTGAATATCTCATGTAATTTATTGAATACTATACTGAAAGTAAAAACATAGAATGGTTGTACGGGTACACCAAGTACAGTTTCTACTGAATGCATATCACTTTCACACCATCATAAAGTCAAAAAAATTGTTAAGTCTGCCAGTCTCGGTGGCTCATGCCTGTAATCCTAGCACTCTGGGAGGCCAAGGCGGGCGGATCATTTGAGCTCAGGAGTTCGAGACCAGCCTGATCAAGAGCGAGACCCTGTCTCTACTAAAAAAAAAAAAATAGAAGGAAATTAGCTGGACAACTAAAGATATATGGAAAAAATTAGCCAGGCATGGTGGTACATGCCTGTAGTCCCAGCTACTCAGGAGGCTGAGGCAGAAGGATTGCTTGAGCCCAGGAGTTTGAGGTTGCTGTGAGCTAGGCTGACGCCACGGCACTCTAGCCTGGGCAACAGATTGAGACCCTGACTCAAAAAAAAAAAAAGGGGGGGGGGCCCGGGCACGGTGGCTCACACCTGTAATCCTAGCACTGTGGGAGGCCAAGGCACGAGGATCGCACGAGATCAGGAGTTCGAGATAAGACTGAGCAAGAGCAAGACCCCCGTCTCTACTGAAAATAGAAATGATCTGAACAGCTAAAGATAGATAGATAGATATAATTAGCCAGGCATGGTGGCACATGCCTGTAGTCCCAGCTACTCAGGAGGCTGAGGCAGGAGGATTGCTCGAGCCCAGAAGTTTGAGGTTGCTGTGAGCAAGGATGACGCCACAGCACTCTAGCCTGGGCAACAGTGTGAGATTCTGTCTCAAAACAAAAAAAGGTTGTTAAGTCAAACTGCAAGTTGGGGACCATCTATAGTAAGTCATGACAGAGCCTCGCACATCCAGGGAACCTTCTACTGAGCAGAAGTAGAGGGCAACAGTAGGTGGTAAAGCACTGTGCCGCTGACATAAGGTAGCAAAATGACATGGCACCAGAGTGTATGAGCCTCAGCCAAGGCGAGAGCTTAGATTTTATCCTTTACAACTTGGGGTGGGGGTGGAGAAGACAAGGGGGGACAGTTTAAAGTCCAATCTCCCATATTTAGTTGCCCTACTTTTTAGTGCAAGTCCCCTTAAAAAACATGGAAAACAGGCTCAATCTCAGGCTCTGCCTATTGCAGCGATACTGTAAGAATTTCCCAGGAAGGGCAACAGTAAGAGAAAAACAAAGGATAGAGGAGAAAGTGGGGGAGAATGTAACAGTGGGGGTAGTAGGAAGGAGGTGGAGAGAAGGAAACAAAAGACAAGAGGCAAGAAAAGCAAAAGGAGGGACAGCTCTATCTCAGCTCTGAGGCTCCTTGTTGCTGAGCTGTCGTCTACATCTTTCTAGGTAAAAAAATAAAATAAGGTCAATCTGATGCTAGTGACAGAAATAGACCCTCTGCACCAAGAAGAGGCTGAGCACATTACCAACTGCCACCTCAACCCTCCCCCATTTCCGGATGACAGGGATCCACCAAGAAGTGGAGTTAGCCCAGCTCTACCAACCCAAAGTATGCCAGCAGCCCCTTGCCCCATGCCCTAAGAGTGTGTGAGGCAGGAGCACCAAAAAAAGTCTGGAGTTTGAAGTGGGGCCTGTCCAGGACCTACGGCTGCTTCTTAAAGTCCTAGAGGAAAGCTCGAGTTCCTTTTGGGACCTCGGTTTCATTGCAAAACAAGAGTAGTAAACGAGAAGGACTAAGCCTGTGAGTTACAGACACTGCTTCCCACAGAGGGTGGTGTTTAATGTGGGAATTTGTCCTAATCTCTCAAGTCTCTTGGTTCACTCTTTCCACTCTCAGCTATGGCCAGTTTGAAGCCTAGAAGGAGCCAGACCCGGAATAGCAGCCATCCCTGACACCACCACCTATTTGGCCCCATCCAAAGTCTAGCTCCTGCCCAGAACAGTATTTTATGTCACAAGTCACAAATATACTCAGGCCCAAGGATGTGTTTTGTCTGATGTGCCCAAATTTGTTTAAAAATGTGAGTTAATTGCCAACATTCAAAATCAGATCTCACTTTTTAAAAAGTGAGATTTCTCAGGAGTTCAACACCAGTCTGAGCAAGAGCGAGACTCCGTCTCTACTTAAAAAATAGAAAGAAACTAGCTGGACAACTAAAAATATATAGAAAAAAATAGCCGGGCATGGTGGCACATGCCTATAGTCCCAGCTACTCGGGAGGCTATGGCAGAATGATTGCTTGAGCCCAGGAGTTTGAGGTTGTTGTGAGCTAGGCTGATGCCACGGCACTCTAGCTGGGGCAACAGAGTGAGACTCTGTCTCAAAAAAAGTGAGATTTCTAGCTGCTCTTAAAAATGTCAGAGATCTGGCAACACTAGACCCTCTGGGGGTAGGGGTCAAGGGGCCTGCTATAATCCTGTAATTTATTTGATACCTTCTCATTTTATCTCAAAAATTCATGTTAACTTATCATCCATTCCATAATATGATTTAATGATTACCGTTAAATTACCAGTTATAATACTTAAACTAATCCAACTACAAAAAAACCTGAGTACGCTAACACTTCAGGAAGATACAGGTTTTATCCTGTGATTTCATGTACCATCCAATATGCAACCATGTGTCCCAGTTAGAGAAGAAACTCCAACATTTTTATTCACTCAAAAAATACTTAGATCCTGTAGCAGGCCTTAGACAAACATTCATTAACAAGACAGACATGATTGCTGCCTTCATGGAGCTCACAGTTAGCCGGGATATAATGGAAAGAAGTCTTACAGAATAGGAGGCACAAAGAGATACTAGGCTGAAGATCTAGAGTTTATTCCACAAACAGTATAGTGACCCCTTAGGCAAGTTGCTTAACCTCTCTGGACCTGTTCCCTCCTCTGTAAAAGGAGGAGGTTTAATTAGGAAATTGCTGCTTTCAGCTTAAAATTTTACTAGCATCACAAGAACTTAGCCAGATACCTCTTCAAGTTCCTAACACTTATTAGCTTCCTCTCTTTATCCGGGAAATCACAATCAGTTGTCATGGAAATTACCATGGTGCCCCACATATTCGATGATGATGTTACAGAAATTACAAAAAGCCTAAGAGAAGAGAGACAGGGAGAAGAGTCACTTACTCAGAAAGTCACCTACCTTCCACACTTAAGAGCTGATGCACATTGCAACTGGGAGGAAAAAAGACCAGGTACTAACTTATAAGTAAAACAGTTTTGATTTCAATTAGATGTCATGGTTTCTTTCATGAGGCATCAGACTCACTTCATCTCAGCTTGCAAGTACATATTAGAAACTACCAAAGATACCAACTTTGACAAGAACATGGTCCACTGAGACTTGACTAGTTTGCTGTCCTTGTGAAGTCCTAAGACAGGCCAGGAGGCAGATTTACTAGCCAACAGGGGCACAAAAGTTCCGAGTAAAATAAAGATAATTCACTTAGTCCCAGGGGATTTACCAGCACTTTACCTGGGTAGCGTCTTCAACAACAGAGAGCTCCATCTAGAGCTGGGTTGGCACTGGCTGGCACCCAAGGGCCAACCTAGTAGCAAAAAATGAGTTTATCAAGTGTCTCAAAGAAAAAAGTGGGCCGGGCGCGGTGGCTCACGCCTGTAATCCTAGCACTCTGGGAGGCCGAGGCGGGAGGATCGCTCGAGGTCAGGAGTTCGAGACCAGCCTGAGCAAGAGCGAGACCCCGTCTCTACTAAAAATAGAAAGAAATGATCTGGCAGCTAAAAATATACAGAAAAAAATTAGACGGGCATGGTGGCACATGCCTGTAGTCCCAGCTACTTGGGAGGCTGAGGCAGAAGGATTGCTTAAGCCCAGGAGTTTGAGGTTGCTGTCAGCTTGATGCCACGGCACTCTAGCCCAGGCAACAGAGCAAGACTCTGTCTCAAAAAAAAAAAAAAAAAAGAAAAAGAAAAAAGTGCTAGCCTGGTGATACATGTATAAATGGCACTGGGTATGGGTATCAGAGAGACAACAGGAAATGGTGTGGCTTTGATAAACTTAAGAACAAATATTCTCTGTACAAAGGAGCCAGTCAATAAGGAAGCAGTAATTGGAAAAAGTAAAGAAAAGAAGAATGGGATGTTGTAAACTCAAGGCTTCTGCCAAGTTGGGCTGGTGCTCCAACGGGTTGCCTAAAGATCAGAGGTATATCTCTTTGTCTCAGAGTCCCAAAAAATACAGGCTGCAAGCTTCTTAGGCATGTATAAGCCAGTGTAAGCCAGTATACAAGAGAGCCCTGGTAGAGGACTCAGGAGCAAAGCCTTCCACAGAACAGCTGGGGCCTATTCCTACTCCAATAAATAGGAAAATTGTTCATGGTCAGCATCAGGCTCTAGCCATGCTACTTCCTCAAAAATCCTCCTCCCTCTTCATGTAAAATCAGTCACCCTCACAGCCCACATGCTGGGACCTCTGATCTCACACACACTGTATCTCTACTGAAAGGCAGCCTAATCTCCCCAGGCTGGGATTCAACTCAAAATAAAAATACTGCAGGCCACCAGGCGCAATGGTTCACACTAGTAATCCCAGCAACTCAGAAGGCTGAGGCAGGAGGACTGCTTGAGCCCAGAAATGTGAGAGCAGCCTGGGCAACACAGCAAGACCCTGTCTCTAAAAAAATTAAAATTAAAATAAATTAGGCAGGCATGGTGGCACATGCTTGTGGTTCCAGCTACTCAGGAGGCTGAGGCAAGAGGATCACTTGAGTCCAGGATTTCAAGGCTGCTGATTGTGCCACTACACTCCAGCCTAGGCAAAAGGAAGACTCACTTCTTAAAAAAAACACTGCAGGCCAAACCAAATATGTATGTAGGCCAGACACAACCCAAAGGGCTGCCAGTTTGCCAGCTTAGAAGGTAAGACTCTGAACAGACCTGGAAAAGAAAAGGATTTAAAAGTCCCCTGAGGACTCTTCAATGAGATGAAGGTTCAGCAGCTTGGATCCCCCAAAAGGAATACCTTTAAGACTCTTCCCTCTGACCTTCACAACTAAAAGTTCCTTTCGTGTGCAAAAGAATAAAATTGCCCCATTATAGTCAGATGCCCTTGGGATTGAACAGAACAATGCTAAATGTATGCTCTCCCCTGAAGCAGGATGGCATTCCCCAAGCTTCATTCCATCTTTCCATCGTTGTATCATCTCAAGATTCCTTCAGCATCTACATAAAGCAGGAAGACCCTTGCCAAACAGAAGAGAAAAAAGACTAGCTGCCCTTGAAATAGTAACTCCAAAGAGGGAAGGTTTATTGCCAGAAAAACTTTGTTTCTTTACCAAGTCTTCCATACCAGATTTATAAGCAAGGGAAACACAACAAAAATGGTTTTTAGTAAAAGGCACCCAGCAGCAGTGAGGAACATGGCATAGAAGAAGGCAAGACAGGATGGCAGGAAGGCAAGTTAGGAAGGCCTTACAAAACATTAAGGATTTCATAGCCCCATGATGACTGTGTCTGAAATGGGGTATGGTCTTACAGTCCTTGACTGACCACATGCACCTTGCAGACAGTCTTACCCAAGAGTATATCATCCACAGCATGTAGGACGCTACCATAATAGAGCAGGCACTCAAACGGTCATAGATATACAGAATACTCCTGTAAGAGACCTTAGATCACAAAGAAACACATCAAAGAAACTAATGCCCAGAGAACATAAAATGATTTGCTTAAGCTCACAGAGTGGGTTAGTGGTGAAAAGGAAGGAGCAAAAGCTTTGGAGGCAAGTAGATCCTATGTTCAAATCCAGGTGTGGCCTTGGGCAAGCCACTCAACCTTTCTCAATCTGTTTTCTCATCTACAAAATATTAATAATACTTATTTTTATAGGGTCGCCATGAGATTTAAGAGATACTGTCTTCTAGATACAGCCACCAATTTACAGGAAATACAGAGGACAGAGATACATAACACACACACTGAGGGGATACAATGAGCAAAATTCAGAACATGGAAAACTCCACAGGAAAAATCCAGTTTCTTCAACAAATAAAGAGGTAAAAACTACAGTCATGCATTACTTACTTAACAACAGGGATACTTTCTGAGATGTGTCGTTAGGCAATTTTGTCCTTGTGAGAACATCACAGAATGTACTTACACCATCCTAGATGGTAGAGCCTCCCACACATCTAGGCTACATGGTATTGCCTACTGCTCGTAGGCTACAAACCTGTACAGCACATTACTGTACTGAATACTATAGGCAATTTTAACACAATGGCAAGTATTTGTGTATCTAAACATATCTAAACATAGAAAAGGTACAGTGAAAATATGATTATGCTATTATAATCTCATGGGATGACTACCATATATGTGGTCCATCATTGACTGAAATGTCGTTACACAGCACATGACTGCAGAAGGGAATATAAAAACTAAATGAGACTTGAAAGGCATAACAACCAATTACAATGTGTGGACCTTATGTGAATCCTGAATCAAACAAACTATAAAAATAAGATCGTGACATTTATGAGACAACCGGAAATTTGAACACAATCTGGATTTTGATGGTATTAAGGAACTGCTAAATTTTATAAGGTGTAATAATGGCATTATAATTGTGTTTTTAAAAAATCATCTTTTAGAGATACATACTGAAATACTTAAGGACAAAATATGATAGCTGAGATTTTCTACAAAGCACAGAACGAGGAAAAGTAGGTAAGCATATAAATGAACTAAGACCGACCATGAATTGATAACTGTTGAAACTGAGTGATGGGTACATCATACTTCATTAACCTGCTCTGTCAACTTTGTATTTAATATATGTCTGAAAGTTTCTATATTAAAAATAAAGAATTGGTTAGGTTTAAATCTCAGCAACTCCATTTACTCCAGCAGTGTTACCTGGACATATTCCTTAACCTTCCTGTTTTAGTTTCCCGTTTGTATGATGAGGACCAACAGAATCTACTTCTTAGAGTTGAGGTGAGAAATAAGACATCTATGAAAGGCTTAACACACAGTAACCTTCGGTAAATATTAGCTCTATTAGTATGAACGCAAGGTACAAAGTATGGTATCTCAACACAGTGGACACCCAATTCGTGGTAGCTATTAATATTACTAATAGGAAAGACAGAATTGGGTTTAGAACCCAGGTCAGATTTTTAATCAAGTACTTGACTAGTCTCCTTGACAGAATGCCTAGAAACCCCCAGTGAATGTCCCTAATGGCAGCTTTAGCCCTCTCAATCTCTCTTGACAAACATCCCAGGTCTTGACACAGGATCAGGAGCTGACTAATGTTCAACATGAAAATGCTGCTGCCACCTTATTTTCCCCAACCAGGTAATTTAAGGTACATTTTCTAATATTTGCTGACAGAACAAAGAGGAAAGGCTCTAAGATATGATCAATGTTCATGCCAGCCTTCAAAGTGATTTCGTAAAACTACAGAAAATAAACACCCAGCCAGGATCCACCGGCAGGATAAAAGCTGACAAAGAAATGGCAATTTTTCCCTGAGCAAATATACAAGTAATAGATTTGCTCTGAGAGCCTTTAGCTTTTGGTATTCCTTTTTCTTCCCCTCCATTTAAAATGAAGACAAACTCTCTTTCAACACACTTCAAATATGATTGTTTGCTAGATTAATTTCTTCCCTGAAATGATGTAATTATAGGCAAAGAATCATTCTCATCCTTCTATCCAGTTTAAATACAAATTGGCTTTATCATAACGACATGACCTTTTCCACCTGCTCTGAAAGGCTATGTAGGAGAAGGTATCATCCACCTCCAAAGTACGGGACACCACCTCCACCCCCCCCCCAAATCATTGGCAGAAATGTGGATGCTACTTAGTGTGGATACTCACCTGTGTCTCTGCTCAAGCTGTTCCCATTGCACAGAATGTCCTCTATCTCTGCAGCCTAAATCATCTGTGACCATACTTTCTAGAAAAGGGGAGGAGG
Source organism: Eulemur rufifrons (assembly GCF_041146395.1). NCBI lineage: Eukaryota > Metazoa > Chordata > Mammalia > Primates > Lemuridae > Eulemur > Eulemur rufifrons. Next base: position 23,943,983 of record NC_091002.1, read on the forward strand.
GAAGAGAGCAGCGTATAAACTGAGAAAAGCTATTTGGGTGTTGTTTCTGAATAGTCTGGGAGGTACAGTACAGACATGGTAATATTGGCATGTCCTAATTTATCAGTACAACCAGACAGAATATTAGAAATTAGGATGCTCCTGGACAACATATAATCACTATCCTTATCCTGCAAGACCCAGCTCAAATGCTCACTTTTCCATAAATATTTCACAGGCTCTGGGCCGGGCGCGGTGGCTCACGCCTGTAATCCTAGCACTCTGGGAGGCCGAGGTGGGCGGATCGTTTGAGCTCAGGAGTTCGAGACCAGCCTGAGCAAGAGCGAGACACCATCTCTACTAAAAATAGAAAGAAATTATACGGACAGCTAAAAATATATATAGAAAAAATTAGCCGGGCATGGTGGTGCATGCCTGTAGTCCCAACTACTCGGGAGGCTGAGACAGGAGGATCCCTTGAGCCCAGGAGTTTGAGGTTGCTGTGAGCTAGGCTGATGCCACGGCACTCACTCTAGCCTGGGCAACAGAGTGAGACTCTGTCTCAAAAAAAAAAAAAAAAATATTTCACAGGCTCTGCCCACCCTCCACAGGAAGCATCTCTCCCCCCACTGAACTTCCCAATCACTTTACCCCTTTATGATACTTGCTAGATTCCTATTATGATTGTTAAAATTCGTATCTCTAACTACCAACCAAAATGGCTTCAGATGAAAAAAACAGACAATGCCAAGTGTTGACAAGGACATGGAGCAACAGGAATTCTCTCATACACCACCGATGACAGTGTGATGTCTTTAAAAACTATTTGGCAGTAACTACTAAAAATAAACATATGCCTAACCTATGACATCAATATGAGGTTTGAGAACACTCACTGCCCCCACAAAACAGTTTGCCTACAGTCTTTTGCTCCATCACTGCCTAAATGCTAAATCACACTTTCTCCTAATCCTAGAGACTACTTCAGATCATTCTTCCTGATCACTACAAAGAGATCATCCTTTCTATGGAAAATCCTGTCACTTACCTATCACCTATGACAAATGACTCAACGGTTCTTCCCATATAAATTGCTTCATCTGATTTTATGATGTACTTTTAGTAACATAATCTAATTTGCTCCTCACAATGTTATTGTGAAGAAGGCAAAATATACAGTATTAACTCTACTTTATAGATGATAAAATGGAGGTTCAGAGAGAGAAAATGACTTCTTCAGTTTAGTACCAGGGAACAAGAGCACACCTTAGTCATCTGAACCAAGCTCTCTACTTATTATCAGCTACATCTTCATGATTTTATTATCTTATCTCCCCCAAAGAGACCATAAAGTCCCTGAAGATCAGAGTGTGCTTAACACATTTCTATTCCTCCCAGAACCAACTAACGCACTCAAGTGGGTCCCAAACAGTTTAGCCAACTGATTTCAACATTGTACCTAACCTTCAAGGATTGACACAGGCATACTTCCCTCTTCTTTTAGACCCCACAGGCAATGCTAAACTTGTTGGAAGAAATCATGAACACAACACAGCACCCCAAGTAACATTTCTCTTTTGGGGGTAGAGAGGAGGGAAGAGGAAAAGCCCTTCAAGATCAGGGGATCCTCAATGTGCCCTCCATTTCCACTTGCTAGGGCTCCATGCTGTAAAGTGTTCAAAGAAGGCTGGCAGAGGCAGTGACAATGGACTTCAAGAACCACAATTATTAAGTCACAATTGATCAAATGCCAGAAACCATACCTCAACTAATTCCACTTGCAAACAAAATAGAGAGCTATTTTATTTCAGAATGGAGTATAATAAAACTTAAATAATTTAATATAAAACTTAATTTTCTTCATTCCTAAATAAGAAGCTAGACAATACTCAATCTTTCTGGAAGCCAGCCAGAGAACTGATGTGAGGAGAATAGGGAAGGCACTAGGCAGATGTCTGGATACCCAAAACCTGAAGGACAATGTTGTCCCCCTTCCCTAACATTCTTAACTTTATACACTGGGTGCTGGACACTTTAGCAACGGAGGATAAATCTGGGTAACAGAAGAAAGGGAGAGGAGAAAGGAATGCCAAAAATAAATCTACACACTGGAAGTCAGATAATCAAAGAGGTCTCTTTGCCTAGTCATACATCCATCAATTATGCTATTTCCAGTTTGAACTCTCAACCCAAATATCTGAGCCAGGGCAACAGGACTAGGATTTGTTTTACTTATCTGTCTCCCTCTCAAGACTGAAAGCAATTTGAGGACAGGGATCATGTCTAGCTTGGTTTTTATGTTTTCCACAGGGAGAACACTCAGTAGGTACTCCAAGCCCCTGGAATAAAGGCTGCTGGACTTCCAAGCATAAACAATCATGTTAAAGCAGCTAGGTAACCTACTTAGCATGGCAACTCTACCCAAAACTCTAACTTTAGTAAGGGTTGATTTTAATGGGTATGAAAACAATTTAAGGTGAGTCCTTAAGGTTTGAAGAAAAGTTATTCTTGTATACAACTGATTCATGCACAGCCCTCATTACTGTATTGACAGCACCATTTCTCAGTATCACCTTACAGCTATCTGCAAAATCAAAATCCTAAAGCCTTAAAATGGTCTGTGTAAGCAGGAAACATTTGACTTCTCAGTATAGCGTGATCATACTTTCACAAAGAAAACCCAGATATAGATAAATGATGAGTTATGGAAATGACCCTTTTAAATCTACGCCTGGGCTTGCTTTCATGAGCACAAAGAATTGCAAAGGAAACTGGACAAACAGATCAACAGACACCATGCAAACTGTACCTTTAAGAAAGCTTACTAAAATGCTTAATAAAACAAATAAACAGAAGACAGCTAAATACCAAATAAATGTCTCTGGAATAAAGAAAACCTGGCTAACAATATTAAGCTTCTAAACCTGGCCTTCTAAAAGAGAATACTTACTTGGAAGAAAGCAGTATTACTTGACAAATAAACAGAACTATCCAGTCTCTACAGATGGCATTTCAAAGGCCAGGTAACCTCAACAGAGAAACAAAGGTTTCTGGTCTAGTGTTTTTTCCATTCCTATTACTACATGAGGATCTTAAAGTGTTTTTGATTTTTCCCCTTATTATGTGATTTTAAACAGTTTGCTACATATTTAAATATAATTTTTTATAGTCTTGGACTCCAAGTTTGTCCCATGGGACTACAGCTCCAAGTTTATAATAAAATTCAGCAGATAATTTGATAAATTCAACTCATGAGCAATTTTTCAGCAATCTGACCATTCTAAAAAGCAATATACATCTGTTTATATACTGAAAGGTATCTTCTGTGAATCCAGAATTTAACCCTGAGATAACTCTCAATGCACTAGCAAAGCCCTTTCTCCTTCCAGAAATAAATTCTTAAGCCACCGCCATAAAACTGTGAAGAGGTAGAAATATCATTCATGATTATCTAGTCCAACCCCCTTGTTTTAGACAGGAAGACTGAGACCCCAGAGAATATTAGGCAGTTACAATTAGTTTGGCAAGCATCAAAAGCCCACTGAATGCTATTTCCCTCAGTGGAACTCACTGGGTGTGTTGGGAGGATAGCCAGATGTGCACTTCAGTAAGTAAAGCACTCCCAATGCATGTGCCCTCTAGGAAACCCGAGTATTCAGCCACAACCGCCCATCCCTACCCTAGCACAGAGAGCAGGGGGCAGTGGACAGCTTGAATGGCTCTTCTGGAGATGGAGACCAGAGCACAGGGACAATATCCCATTCTTCCTCCCAGGAGGCACAGCACGCTTCTTACCATGAAGGCCATTATGAAATGACAGAAGACACTAACACTGAGGAAACAGGAAGGCCTTTGGAAACAGAAAAAATGACAATGATATTTGGGCAGATATCCATTTCTATTCATTCATTTAAGAGAAGGAGGTGAGTAGAAAGTCATCTCCAATCATTTTTCTGTCTCTACCTCCCCACTGCACTCTGGCATTTATAGAATTTCAGGGACCTCCCAGATTATTTTATGAAGAAAAAGGGCCAGAGAAGGAAATAGCCTTGGTCAAGCCCACACAATGACCAACTGACACTCAGGTTAGTGACCAGACTTCCAATTTATCCCACTGCCCCATATCTCAAGTCCTAAGGGTCTGTGAGCTGCACCTTGAGCACAGATCTGAAACTTTACTTACAGTACCCAGGCAGAAGCTGTAGGATAAGCAGGCTAACATTACTGCTGTCATTTTCTCCCCTCCAGTTATATATTTTATATACAAAGCTAAAATTGAACAAAACCAGGTTTTTACAGATATTCATGTGAAAACCCTCTTGCTGTCTCCACCCCATCCTCTCTATTATCATAAAATGTTAGAAAGGACCCTGGGGGTCATCTAGTCATTATTTCTCTTCATTATTTAGATGAATAAACCTGAACATTTGCCACCTGACAAAAAGACTAGAGCACAGAGTGGGGTCTCCTGACTCCTAGCCCCAATAAAAATCCCTCCTGAACCCTTCCCATCCTGTCCCACCCTGCCCTGTCCCACCCTACCCTCTCCCTACTACATGCTGTATCTAAGCTACTGAGATCTCTGCCTTTCTGGAAGGTCAGCTCCTCAGGCTACATTTTACTCATCTATGTTTTCCCAGTGCCTAGCATAGAGTAACCAGAGAAGTGACTTAGACTTAAAGAGGGACACACTGGTACACAGAAAGAGCAGTGCCAAAGACGTTGCCTGGAGAAAACTTAAGCTTTTCTTGGCTTAACGTAAAGTCTTCTAGGTTGCACAGGGCCTGGATGTCTAGGATCTAATGTTATTTCCTTCTTTCCCAAACTTGTGTTTGTATTATCCAGTTTAGCCAGGGATAGTGACCAGACTTGTTGTGCCATACTCTCACTCCCTCCCCTCCAGATATGACATGAAGAACTAGGATCCATAACTAGAAGTAAATGAAAGTATATGTAAGGAGACTCTGCATAAGAAACCCTCCTCCCTCCCTTATGTGCTCCTCCTTCTCCTGTCCCCACCTCAATAAACAGCATCTACACAACTGCACCATGTAGAAACCCAGGTGTCACCATGATTCCTTCCTTACCCTCCACACCAATCTTTGTCTTATCACTCAATTTCACCTCTTTTCTACCTTCATTTGAAACACCGTCACCTCTTGCCTGTATTACTGCACCAGCCTCCTAACTTGTCTCTTTATCCATGGAGCTCTACCTCTCTCCAGTCTACTCCCCAAACATGTAAGCAGAGATATCCTTCTGAAACGCACATAGAATCCTGGTCCCCTCACCTCAGGATGAAGTCCAAACTCCTCAACATGGGCAACAAGGCCCTTTCCTGACTTGGCCTCTGCTATGCCTCCCTTGCCAGTCTCCTCTCTTTTCACACCCACCCACCTCATGCTTTATGCTCCACCTGGGCCTGTTTCTTCAACTACAGAATGGGAGTAAATGAAAGCACCTACCCCTCCCTGTTTATGGTAAGAAATGAGTTAACGCATTTTGAATTCTTAGAATAGCACTTGACAGATATAGTAAATAGCCAGAAGTCTTATCTATTAGCATCACCATCTCTGAACTTGCTGTTCCTTCTATCTAGAATAGTCTTATCTCTGCTTCCTCCCTGACTCCCCACATCTCTTTTTTTCCCCCCTGGCTTATGTCTATTTTTTTCTTGAGGTCTAGGGTTAGCCAACTTCTCTTCCAAGGAAGCCTTTCCAAACCCTCCAGTGCTGGGTTAGATATCATTCTGCTGTGCTCTCATGACGTTTGTCCTTCACAACACTTCTCACACTGCCTGTTTTCCCCACGAGGCTATACGTTCCCAAATCCCCAAGCTTACAACTTTCCCTGATGCCTAATAACTGTTCAGTGAATGAAAAATTTTTCAGTAATGAAGTGTCCAATGAAACAGAATCTCAACAAGTAACTAATTCAAATGTTGGCCAGGTGGCTGGTCTAAACGACTTAAGACTCCTCAACTGCAGGATTCTATCCAATAAACAACACACTCTGAACTCACTGGTCACACTGGTTTGAACTTTAATATGTAAGCAATATTGGGCCACCAGATTTTTAAGGAGAGCATGACATGACCATCCATATGACCACGTTATTTGTTACCCTATTATCCATTTCTAGAACACTCCCTACCCCAACCCCCTGTTGGTATCAAAACAAAATTCTAACCACCTTTCATAAACATAAATACCTCCCTCCCAAACAGACTGACAGAGAAACAGTCAAATCAAAGGGAATTTTGAAAGGCTAAATGCAGCATCTAACTCCGTCTTAACCACCTGCAAGCAGTGAGGATCCATAAACACCCTCTAGGAACCCAAAAGCTAATCCCTCCTGTGTGCTTTTATGGAAAGAGGGGGGAGGAGAGAGGGAGCATTTCATAAACGTAATCCACTTAATTGTTCTCTGAGTAGTTTTGATCCAAGCTGCTGTTATAGCACTGTTATTCCTGATCACTGCAGCCCCATATCCCAAACCCCCGGATGGTCAGAAAGTAAGTGCAAACCAGGTGAAGACAGTTGTCTGGGTTCTATTTCAAGGGTATGAGGCTTATGAAGATATAGAGGGGGCCAGCAGAGATCCAAAAAAGACTTCAGTGATAAGGAACTTCAATCCATGGGGGGCGGGGTGTTGGGGGGAGATTCAACCAGAGATATAACCACCAGGTCTTGGTTCCTGCTCTGGGCTTGCATGCCACATCCCTGCTGCAGATGAGAACTAATAATCATTTTGCATTTACACAAAGCACACTGAGATTAAGGAAGGCACTAAGTGTGACAACTTTGCCAGTCACAAAGGGACAAATATTGTATGATTCCACTTACATGAAGTTCCTAGAGTAGTCAAATTCATAGACTGAAAGTGGTTGCCGGGGACTTGGGGGGAGGAGGGAATAAAGAGGTACAGAGTTTCAGTTGAGGAAGACAAAAAGTTCTAGCGATGGATGGTGGTGATGGTTGCAAAGCAATATGAATGTACTTAATGCTACTGTACATCTAAAACTGGTTAAAATGGCAAATTTTGTTATATATATTTCACCACAATTTTTTTAAAAAGCATACCAGCTTTAAAGTTATACTGTCTGTAGTTAATCCTGGCTTGGCCACTTGACGTAACTTCTCTAAGCCTGTTTCTTCTTTTGTAAAACAGGGATAATAACAGTACCTAATTCATAGGTTACTCTGAGGATTAAACGACATATGCCTCAGAAAGACCTTAGTCTGGTGACTCATGGTACATGTTAACTACTTAAAAAATGTTAGCTATTATTACTACTAATGGCAAAGCATTTTCACAGCATTTTCTCATAATCCCCACAGCAACCCTCTGAGCATTTACAGATAAAGAAACTGAGGCTCAGAGAGTCACAATGAGTTGCTCAGTTTATGAAGTCATGTCAAATCCTCTGCCCATGTTGTGTCCTCACCTCTTGTTAATTCTTTGATATAAGGCAAGTGTCCTAATCTTGCTATATCTTCATTCCCTTATAGTAAAAAGGAGGCAAGTTCTGCAAACTCCCTCACAGAACTGCATTAGAAATGAAATCATATAATGGTTACGGAAGACACTATAAATCATATATAAAATAACATAAAACAAAACTGGCAACTTAGGAGAACTGGTAACACCTGTGTGCAAAACCAGAACTCCTCATAACAATAAACATGGGGCACAGAGAGTGGCAGAGACTACACAACCTCCTTGGAATTTCCAAATACTCAAGATTCCTGATCTTCAAGGCATGAATAAGTAGTGCTCTTTTATGAGGTGGCAGGGTATGGGAGAAATAAAAATATTACTTGACTGAGAAGACGATTGGGAATTCTAGTTCTGATTCTGTCACTGAGGCAGTCTGTGAATTAGACAACTTACTTCCCCTTTCCAAGGTTCAGTTAATAGAGAAGAGGAGAAAGGCAGGTATGAAAGTTGTCCAGACAGTCTGTAAGACACCTTCCAACTCCTACATACCATAACCACTAAATCCAAATCTTTTTTTTTTTTTGGGGGGGGGGGTGGGGAGGGACCAACAGACCTACCAGACTCCAAAGAACTAATGTAAACATCAGGAGCCTGGTCTTAAGACCTGGCCCAGAAACTCCCCTGCCTGATTTTTAAACACTCCCCCAAACCAGGATCAAACAAATCAGAAAACTGGGCCTTATCTGAAAATAGGAGAAATTTGAGTACAGAGTTGAAGCAGATGACTTGAGCTACTCATCTCCTCAAACTAGGATCAATAAAGCTAAACAACATAGAGAATATGCAAAGTTTGGGGAAGAAACATGCCATAAACAAAGAATGGACCTCACTGTTTATACAGTCTTAAGCCTTCCTGCAACCAAAACCCCAGGGAACTTTAGTTGTGTTTGAGATCTGGAGTCCTTCCAACCATCAACTCCTAACGGCGATATTAGTAAGAAATTCATCCTAACCTCCCCTCTCTCGGTGCTATGGTAACCCCAGAATGGGATTTCATCCATTGTATCGTGGACAATGGCCCAGAACGCAGGGAGAACCCGGAGTTTATCTCTAACTAAATGGTTTGACCCAGGGTAAGTCAAAATCCCCTCTGCACTAAGAGATGATACACGCTCACATCAGAAAATAAATAACAGGTACTAGCACCACTGCTTTACACTTTTGTGACTATTAACTGTGACTTGAGCAAATTTATTTACCCTCTCTGAGCCTTGATTTCTGCTTCTGTAAATGGGGATAACCCAGAAGGTCGTTGTGATCATTAAACGAAGTAAGGCAAAAAGTCCCTGAGTCAAGTCTCATTAAACGTTATCTGCTGGTATTTAAACACTTCTCTCACATATTATAATAGTTTCCTCTCTGAATCCACAAACAAGTTTCTCTCTTTCCCCATTTCACGGAGGGGCAAACTAAGGCTCGGCCGCAAAGGGGGCTGAGTGAAGTGCGGAACAGGGCCCCAGCTCGAGGGCCTGTTGTTCCTCTCCGAGGCCGAGGTGTGCAACGAGCCCAGGACCGGCAGAGGTGCGAGCGCGGTGCTCAAGCCCGCGAGGAGCGAGGCAGGACCAGTTTCGCGCGCCTCTGGGAGCCCGCAGAGCCAGCCCCAGCGGGAAAGCCGGAAGACGCCCGGGGCTGGGGCCAGAGCCAGGGCCGGGCCCGCCCGAGGCCTCCCCCGCACGGCCTCCGCTCCCCGCCCTCCTCCCCTCGCCGGGCGGGGCGGGGCACGAGCACAAAAGACTCCAACTTCCGAGCGGGCGCGGGCCCACCCAGCCAACTCCTGGCCCAGGCTCCGCCAGCGGAGAGGAAGCGGGCAGTGAATGCCAGGGCGGCCGGGAGCGGGCGCGGACAGACCCGAGCCGGCGACCTAGGGCGGCGGGTCCGGGTGGGAGAAAGGAGCAGGAGGAGGGGGCCCGGAGTTACTATGGCTCCCGGGACTCCCCGAATGGCCGAAATAAGAGTTTCTAAAAATAGGCAGTGGCCCGCCTGAAGAAGTAGGCGAATGAAAAGGCACAAGGTACACCCCCCCCCCGCACCCTTAAGGAAACGCCCGCTGCCCCCACTCACCCGCACCTAGAGGTCTGGAGAAAGCTGCGCGGCGCGGAAGGAGGCGGTGCCCCCGCACTTGGGGTCAGAAGGAAGGGAGGAGGAAGGCGGCCGCGGCGTGAGGAGGCTGAGCACAAGCGCGGGAATCGCCGCCGCCGCCGCCACCGCCCCCTCAGCTTCTCTCAGGTCTGCCGCCCCGCGCCCGCGCCGATCGCGCGCCCAACCGCACTGACAGCGGCGCGAGCCCCGCAGCCGCGAGCCCTTCCCTCGGCCGGCACCACTGAGGCGCGCGGGGTGGGGGCACGCGGAGAGGCTTCCCTCGCTCGGCCCCGCCCGCCGCTCTGGCCCTGAACCCGGGCTCTCCCTCCTCCTCTTGTCTGTATCTAAGGAAGGACACGGTGACACGAGCACGGAGTCCGCAGCCCCGCCCTGACACAGCCAGACTCCCAGGCGCATGGGCTTTCCCCACCCCCTCACCCTGGCTTTGGAAAGGTCCAGAGCTTGGGCGGGGAGGGGAGGAAGGCGGGGCCGGGGCGGGGCCTGACAGGGAGGAGGGACTGAGATGGGGCCCTGGAGGCGGGGCTAAGGCGAGAAGAGGAGAAGCTTACAACAGTTTGCAGCCGACGGCGGGGCGGGGCCGAGAGGGTGGTGAAGCCCTGGGATGGTGGGCAAGGCAGGTAGGGAAGATCGTGGAGGCCTCGGAGAGCCGAGAGCCAGGGAGTGCTGGAAAGAGGGGCCATGGGCGGGGCTAAAAGGGGACTGCCCAGAGGAGGAGTCACGGGTGGAGGGAAGCCCGGGCAAGGTTGGAAAGAGGCGGGGCCTTCAGAAGCGGAGAGGGTGAAGGCGGGACTGAAGAGAAGCCCAGGAGGGGGAAGATAGGAGCTGGCCTGAAGTAGGCGGGCCCGGAAGCAGAGCGGGGAGGCGGGAGCTCAGGCGTGGCCACTCTGGAGAGGAGCCGGAAGGAGGCGTGCCCTAAAGGAGCGCCGAGTGGGCGGTGCCTTGGTGGGCGTGGCCTGGAGTTGGGTCCCAAATCAGTCGGCTGGGGGCGGTGCCGGAGGGATCCGGAAGAGACGAAGTAGGAAGAAACACCTGGTCCTTTCACTTTGAAGGAACCTGGCCACGTGGCCTCGGTGAGGATTGCTCCTCGCCAGCCAGGCTAGGACTGGACGGAAAGGCCGCGGTGCGGGTGGTCTGTGGAGGAGGTGCTATCACCCCATAAAAAGGTTAAATTCAAGTACCTTTACCCTTCTGGAGTGCAGATGTTTTATAACTTGATTCAGGTAGTGGTCTTCCCTCCTAAACGTTTCTCCTGTCGGGATCTCTCACTTGAATCAGTGTTCTAGCCTCCAGGGTCTCCCACCCTCAACCTCCGGCCTCCACAGAACAGCCAAAGGGGTCTTGTGAGACACAAGAGGACCGTTGTCCTTCAGTCCTCAGCTATAGGCTTTCCTCAGAGGTTGGGAGCTGACCAAACAAATTCTCCGTGCCTCATCCAACCTGTGATTTTACGATTGTATTTGTCATGTTGCCTCCTCAGAACCTGCCTAAGAGACGGGATTCCTGAGAATGGAGCAGAGTTTGAATTCAGAGTCCTGGCTTATAACTGCCCTTCTGTTGTTTGACCTCTGTGCCCTCTTGAAAAGGAAGAGAAATCAAATTAGAGAATTGGTGACCCGGAGAGCAAGGCCTGGGATGTTCCGCCCCTATCTCTCTGCTTAAATATCACCTTCTCGGAGAGGTCTTTCCTGAGTACCTCGTCTAAAGGTATTCTCTAATATATCCTGTTGTTCTGTCATTTGTCTGTTCATGTGTTTTTTACTGTTGTATATACATCACTATGTTCCCAGACTTAGTGCAAGGTCTGGCACACACCTAATGCTCAATAAACACTTCAATCAATCATAAACACTTGAATCAGTCATTCAATGGATTAATGAATCCAGCCCCTGCCAACTTCCTCTGCTCTGTTTCTGGCCACTTCTTGGCTCCTCACCTCCTTTCCTGTGCACTAGCCTTACCATATTTGCTTGAATACACCACAGTCTCTGAGCACCCTCTGCTGAGCATTTTCACTACTTAGCTTGCTCCTCCCCTTCTGCCCAGATGCCTCTGGTTCTTCCTTAATGTTCAATTCAGTAGCCAACTGCTCTGAAAGCCTTGTCTGACCTTCCTTCAGCCCTACCACCAGGCAAGTTGAGGCTCTCATGACCGTGGTTATAAAACTTAACTCTGCAGATGATGTCCTGTTCCCTGCTGACACTGAGGATTATGGTCCTGTGAGACCTGCCTCCCTCCTGCTGACCTTCTGACCTCATCCCCTGATGCCCTCATCCCTCTCACTCTGTACCAGCCATGCATTGACCTCTTTCCTGTTCTTCCAATATGCCAAGCATATTGCTGCCTCAGGGCCTTTGCACATGCTGTCGTGTCTGCCTCAAATGCTCTTCTCCCAGATATTGGTATGGCTCACTCACCTTCTTCAGTTCTCCACTCAAATGTCACTTCTTCAAAGAGGCTTTCCCTCCCACATTTAGAATATAATACCCCATTCCTTTGCACTTCCTCCTCATACTCATTCCTGCTGGATTTTTCAACATAGCACTTATCACCACCTGAAATATTGTATGTTTGTTTATTGTTTCTCTCCCATGCCGACCTTCCACTACCTTGTGATCTTCACAAGGACAGGATATTGTCTGTTTTGCTCATTCCACAGTGCTTAGAACAATTGGTCCTCATTTAATATTTATTGAATGAGTGACTACAAGTTCTACAGAGAAATGTCAGGAAGACTCTCAGTGGTGACCAGAAGAATGTGAAAATTACAGTATGAAGGGAGATGTTTCTAAGGAAATATGCTGGCAACACTAGCTAACATTTATGGAGCATTTACTAATTGCCAGACAGTCTGCTAAGTGCTTATTTAATTCCTGCAACAGCCCTATGAGATAGGTACTGTTGTTATCCCTGTAGTACAGATGAGGAAACTGCAGCACAAAGAGGTTAACTTTCCCAGTGTCACAGAACTAGTAAGTGATGGAGTCCAGCTTTAGAGCCTGCGTACTGAATCACTATACTATCCTACCTCCTAATTAGTAAGGACCTACGGTTCTTGGTCTGATAAAGGAGGGAACATTCTTTTGCCTTCTGGATAGTGTGGTATAGGGTATGATGTAGCAGATTTTTTTTTTTTAAGCCACCATGAGGGAAGCCTGCCAGAAGACAAAACCATCACATGGAGGAGGGCAGGACCAAGAAAATATTGCAGAAAAATTGAGCCAGAGACCTGATTAAGGCATTCCTGACGCTTGACCCCCACCCCCAGACTTTAACATAAACCCATACATCTCTATAGTTTAAGTAGTTTGAGTTGTGATTGTTGTAACTCGAAACCATAATTTCCTAACTAAAACAGATAAGTAGAGTTCAGCAAGTGGAGATAAAAGTATCAAGGTCAAGTTTGGATGAACTTTAAATGTAATCCGATTCAACTGGATTTTTAATCTTACTAGTAATCCTGTAAGGTTGGTTCTGGTTTTGTCCCCATTTCATGGATGAGGAAATGTGACATGGCCAATGTCTCACAGATGGTAGGTGAAAGAACCAGGATTTAAATGTAGGGCTGAGTTCCAAGGCGTGCATCAGCCACTTTCTCTCTCCACTGGACTTAATTCTGCCCTCTGAACTCATCCTGAATGGGCACATTCCTCTTCAGAGATGTGACGATGATGTTTGCAGAGCTACCCATGCCAGGATTTGGAAGATGGAGTCAAGAGAAAAGAGCATAGGGATCCAACAGGTGTCTTCATCAAAGGCAAAGAACAAAGAGGAAGGGGCAGATGAGGGAGAGGGTAGTGGGGGAGAATCAGCAGGTGGGGATCGAGGGATGTAAGAAAGAAGACAGGCTTGCCATTAGAACAGGAGTTGCAAAATCAGATGCCTGTAGGGCCAGGCAGGTACCATAAATGAGTTCATGTCCCTTCTAGAAGAGAGAGCTACTACTCGTGCTGGAATACAGGCCCCCACTGTTAGCAGTTACCAGGTCTAAAAAGAGGGGAGATTTGAGGGGAAGCTCTAAATCCAAATCTTATATGAAATCTTCCGGTTTTTAAATACTGGCAACTAATTCAAGTTTTAAAAGAAAAAAAGCACCATGCAGACCAAAAGATACACATCTTAAGGCTGGGTTTGGCCTGTGAGCTTCCAGTTCATGCCTTCTAAACAATTTAGGTCGAAACCCCACTTCCCCACTGTGTGATCTTGAGCAAATTACTCCAGCCCTCAAGTCCCAGGTTCTATCTGCAAAATGGTAATAATTAATTCCCTACATCATAGGGTTGCTTTAAGGATTTTAAAAATAAGGTAAATGTATGTAAAGCTCTTAATGTGATAGGCCAGGCGCGGTGGCTCACGCCTGTAATCCTAGCACTCTGGGAGGCCAAGGCGGGAGGCTCGATTGAGCTCAGGAGCTCGAAACCAGCCTGAGCAAGAGCGAGACCCCGGCTCTACTAAAAATATAGAAAGAAATTAGCTGGACAACTAAAAATATGTAGAAAAATTAGCTGGGCATGGTGGCACATGCCTGTAGTCCCAGCTACTCAGAAGACTGAGGCAGAAGGATCTCTTGAGCCCAGGTGTTTGAGGTTGCTGTGAGCTAGGCTGACGCCACGGCACTCTAGCCTAGGCAACAGAGTGAGACTCTGTCTCAAAAAAAAAAAAAACAAAAAACTCTTAATGCAATACCTGACATAGAGCAAACATTCAAAATAGTTTTATTATCAGTGTGAAAGTCTTTATGCTTTCCCCTGTAACCTATAAAATCATGAACTATTAGAATTGGAAAGCCCCTCAAAGGGGTTTTCAAACTTATTAAGCTATATAGCCCTCTTAAGCAAGACCTTTCCCAGAAAGGCAATACATAAAACAGATTGGGGGTGAGGGGGAGTTGCTTGACGTGGGGGAGGGGAGCCCAGAGTCCTGCTAGTAGGCCTTCCTACCCCAGCCTGAAACCACCCTCCTTAACAGTGGTCCCTCCACAAAATCCCAGGTGTTGCAGAATACAGTTAGAGAATCACTGTTCTTTTCCGGGTCCTGTTTTACAGGTAGGGAAATGGAGGCTGAGAAAGGCACAGAGATTTACCTAAGGTTCTGCAGGAAGTCAGTGGCAGAGAGGATACCTGCCTCCCAGCTAAAGGCACTTTCCAGTGGGAATAGCACTACCTCTTTCCTGCTCTTCAGTTTAAGGATAAACCTTCTTTTGGCTTCTATCTGATTGGGGTAAGGAGTAGCCCTCCTTGCATTGTCTCAAAACTCCTGCTTATAGCCAGGGTTCTCCATTGGAAATTACAAAAAAAAAAAAGAAGAAGAAGAAAAAATGAACTCGGACTAACAGAAGCAGCAAAGGAATTTTTCAAGAGGGAATAGGGAGCTCCCAGAACTGGCAGGAAGGCTGGAGAACCAGGCTCAGAAAATGCACTGGAGTGAGGGGATCAGAGATTCGAATGTCGCCAGGACTCTCTCCCCAGGCCTTGTCTCTTGGCTCTGCACGTAGGCTTTTCTCCTCCAGCCCAGATGCTTGGCCACAGCAGCTCTCACCACTTACACCTCTCACCTGCTCCACCAGAGAGAGACTGAGGATTTCTGCTTCTGGTCCTAAGGACAATATTTTAGGGAAAAACTTTGGTCCAACATGGGTAGGTCCCCATCTCTGGATCTGTCGTGTATGGCTGGAGGGACAGGAACTATGACTGGCCCAGCTTAAGCCAGGTGCCACTCTTTAACCAATCATTGTGAATAGGGAGGTGGGACATATAGGGAGATGGTAGCCCCACTGGAACTATATGATCAGAGAAAGGGAAGGAGCATTTCCCAAAAGATGGAGTTCATGGTCTGGGGATTTTGACTACACCTGCCCCAGAGTCACTCCCCACCAATACATTACTTGCTGCCCGGCTCTCATCATTCCTCCTCTGCTCATAACCCTTCGATGGCCTTCCATGGCCATGCCAACAGCATGGATCGAAAACTCAAATGCCTATAGGGGTCAGAAAGCAGGTTAGGGGTGAGATAATAGGGAGCAGAGAGTATCTGCCACATAGATAGGGAACAACCAGCCAGCTGTTGCTAGAACACAGGTGCCGAGATGCAGGATTTTTCAAGAGAACCCCAAAATCTGGATTTTCATATAAAATCTCCCAATTTTTAAATGTTGGCTGAGATATTTTTAAAAAACTGTGCAAGCCAAATTAATTATTACAGGCCAATTATTGTAGGCAGTCGTCTGGAAATTGGCAGTCTCTGACCTTTAGGATAAAGTCTGTAAGTACACACTTTTGGGATCTGTTTTAGTTATCTATTGTTACATAACAAACCACCCCAAAACTTAGTGGCTTAAAACAACTATGATTTGTTACTTCGTGCAATTTTATGGGTTGACCAGGTGGTTCTGCTGCATGTGGGAAAAACTTCCTCCCATCCCCTCCTACACGTTCTATTTCTTTTCAAGCCCAAGTACTAATGGTGCCTCCTCCATGAAGCCTGCCCCATTGCCGTTGCCATGAATGTTGCCACTGGCTAAGTCTAAATGAGATGCTCTGCTCTCTAAGCTTTATTGCCCTTTTTTTATAACTATTAGAGCACGCATGCTGCTCACCCAGAGGACAGAGGTCTGTCTTGCCCCTCTTTGTACCCTCCCAGCACAGTCACACAGGAAGTCACCATAAGTGCTGTCAGATTGGATTGAACTGAGCTGACCCTTGGAGATATTTAGCCCAAACTTGCCCATTTTACAGATGTAGAATGAGGCCTAGAGAGGGGAGCTCACACATCATGTACACTGACAGCTGCCCATCAAAAGAGTTGTAGGACCAGGGCTAGAGCCCTTGCATCTTTTTTTTTTTTTTTTTTTTTTTTTTGAGACAGAGTCTCACTCTGTTGCCCAGGCTAGAGTGAGTGCCATGGCGTCAGCCTAGCTCACAGCAACCTCAAACTCCTGAGCTCAAGCGATCCTCCTGTCTCAGCCTCCCGAGTAGCTGGGACTACAGGCATGCGCCACCATGCCTGGCTAATTTTTTTTCTATATATATTTTTAGCTGTCCATATAATTTCTTTCTATTTTTAGTAGAGATGGGGTCTCGTTCTTGCTCAGGCTGGTCTCGAACTCCTGAGCTCAAACGATCCGCCCACCTCGGCCTCCCAGAGTGCTAGGATTACAGGCGTGAGCCACCGCGCCCGGCCAGGAGCCCTTGCATCTTGATTCCTAGAATGGTATAGGTTAAACTCCTTGCTGATATGGATATCTGGGATGTGAATAGAAGACATTTTTCATTTCAGATGCACCCATCATCGGGTCTTAGCCAGGAGCCTGGCCCTCCCAAGAGTTCAGTAATTTATGACATTGGAGCCAGAAATTGAACGAACAGGCCCCAGTTCAAACTGCAGTCCTGGCCAGGCACGGTGGTTCATGCCTGATTTCCCAGTACTTTGCGAGGCTGAGGCGGATCACTTGAGCCCAGGAGTTGGAGACCAGCTTGGGCAACATAGCAAGACCTCGTCTCTACAAAAAACAAAACAAAACAAAACAAAACCCCTCAAGTGAGAAGTAATTTGGCAAAAAAAAAAAAAAAAAAAAAAAAAAATCCCACTACTTAATTGGAAAAACTCTTCAAGCTCTCTAAGCCCCAATCTCCTCCTAAGGAAAGTGGCCATAAATTACATTTACCTTGAGGGTTGTTGTGAAGACTAGAAATAATGTATGTAGTGTCCCCTGACACAGAAGGTGCTCAAGAAATAGAAAGCTCTTATAATGATTGTTATTGATGATAAAGGGCATGAAAAATAAGCTCTGACTTCTCCAAGGGGAGAGCATCATCTCTTGGAGAACATAAATCCATATCTTCTCTTTCCTAAACAAATTCCCCTTTGGAAGGAAACAAATTCCCTTGTAAGGAAGGACGGAAGGGAAGGTAAAGAGGGCGAAAGGGAGGGAAGGAAGGAAGAAGAGAGGGAGGAAGGTTTGGCAGATTGGGACTGTCTACCTCTTCCTGAGCCTTGCTCTGCTACCCTCCACCCCCACCAAACTCTGGTTCATCCCATTGCTATGCTGAGCTCAGGCCACACACAGACGTGTTGGCCTGAGACCACCAGCTTTGAGCCATCCAGCTGGGAGGGAAGAAAGTGCATGTGACAGAATCAGGGACTCTCTCTTAGGCAGCAGTCAGCAGGCTTAGTGCATACAGTTCCCATCCCTGTGACTGATGGCTGGGGGCCTCAGGGTCATGGGGAAGCTCTCATAGATCAATACAAGGTTGTATGTCTCTCCTTCCTCACTGGCTCAGCCCTCAGAGCCCTTGTTTCTGCTCTCTGCCTTGCTACTGGGTTTCCACATTAGTTTTTTTTTTAGTCAAACAAAAGACAGGCTAGCATCATTAAAGTATGGTCTTCATCAAGTAGGGAGTAAATCATTCTACACTTTCCCTCCCAATGCCTCCCCCACCAGAGCCTTCAAGCCTTCGAACAAGAGGGGACACCTCTGCCCACTTCTCAGTGACCTTCTTCTGCCTGCCATTGCATCCGTGAGGGGCACCACTGAGATCAGACGCAGCAGCATTAATTGAAATTGACATTAAGGGCTCACTTGCTCAAGCAGAAGCACATTAGAAGAAATATAAACAAGGAAGGCATTGTGTCTGTGACAGTGGTTCAAATGAGAAAAACCATCTCTGGAGCATCTCATACAAAAAGGATTGGGTGCTGAGGAAATGACAGATACATGAGACCTTCCAGCCACACCCCAGCCCAAGGACTCAGAAGAGTCACACACACTTCCCGAGACTTTTCAATCATCCTTGCTTCAGTCCTGGTGCCCCAGGTGCCTTTCTGCAGGTGTCACCTACCATTCCCCTTCCTGTCCTCCATCTGCTTCTCCAAATTCACTTCTCCATATTATTTTAAGAGTTTGTGGCCAGATGTTGGTATCATGTGCTCTCAGATGTTCTTATTTGATGATGTACCTCAAGAGTTCTTGACCACGTGGCTCCACAGCTTTTCAGCTTTGTATTCACTTAGAGGACTGTAAGAATAAAAGAATCCCAGCTGGGGTAGAGAGAAAGATACCCAAGTACCCAGGGGTCTGCACAGAGAACATGAAGGTATTCTGTAGATTGTGCTCTAAACGGCACAGCGGATTTTTATGGTGATTAATGGTGGTTGCAGGGTATAGATACTGATTTTGCCTGCACTGTATCTTTTCCCCCCTCTTCTTTTTTTTATTTTTTAATTTTTTTCAAGGCACAAAGCTAAGAAGATACCCCCTCTTCTTGATATTAGTATCTGACTTTTTTTTTAACATGTACCAGTCATCTTTTATTTGGAGGTTAATTCTCATTAGGATATGAAACAAGATGCTCAGGAAATAGTAAGCTGTTATGATGATTGTTATTGATGATAAAGGAGATGAAGAATAAGAGCTCTGACTTCTGTAAGTCAGATTGATGATCGAGTTCCTCACGCAGGGATGCCAAGGAGGGCAAGGAGGTCGTAGTCAGGAGTGCAGAGTGTGCCCTCCACGTTGGTGACGCTCTCTTTCTTCACATTGACGTACTTGTTGTAATACCCATAGTAACCTCTTTGAAATGCTCCAGCAGTGCCTTTAGGGGTGAAATCCTGCATCAGTATCTAGCTTGGCAGCTGCCCTAGTTTGACATCCGTTGCTTGTGCAGCTGATGCCATCGAGGAGTCCTGGGGTCTGCTGTCAGTATCTGACTTTCCTATGAGCCTCCACTCCCATTCTTGGTCCAGGCCATAAAGAACGTGGATACTGAAGTCAGACTGCTCAGATTTGAATCCTGGCTCTGCTATTTACCAGCTGTGTGAACGTGGGCAAATTCCTTAACCTCTCTGTACCTCATATAGGAAATGTGGAAAATAATATCTACCTAACAGAGTTGTTGGATTACGTGAGTTAACTCACATAAAGTGTTTGAAGAGTGTCTGGCACATAGCAAACACTCACTAAATGTCATCTATGATTAATATTATTAATAGTTCAGAAGGGGCTGGCACCATTCCCCTGGGCTCTGGTGATGGCACCTGACCCAGGCCTGGCCAATCAGGACATTCTTTCCTCCTGCCAGCTGAATGCAACCACAAGAGTGACTACCAGCAAGATCTCTAGAAAAACCGCCCATGTGAGCCCAGCCCAAATTGAATAATCATAAACAAATAAAATGGTTATTGTTTTAAACCACTAAGTTTTGAGGTGCTATGTTACATAGCAATAAACAATCAAAACAGGCCAGGAGCGGTGGATCACACCTGTAATCCTAGCACCCTGGGAGGCCAAGGTGGGAGGATCACTTGAGCTCAGTTCAAGACCAGCCTGAGCAAGAGTGAGACCCCTGTCTCTACTAAAAATAGAAAAAGTCAGCCAGGTGTGGTGGCACGCACTTGTAGTCCCAGCTACTCGGGAGGCTGAGGCAGGAGGATCACTTGAGCCCAGGAGTTTGAGGTTGCTGTGAGCTAGGCCGAAGCCACGGCACTCTGGTCCAGGCAACAGAGCGAGACTGTGTCTCAAAAAAAAAAAAAAAAATTGAAACAGCAATCATGTTCAATAACATTTCCTAGCTCTACAGAGTTCTCAAAGCCCTTCTACACCTAAGAGAGTAGGATTATTGTTAGTCCCATTTTACAGATGGGGAAGCTGAGGCCAAGAGATGGAAAGTAACAGCCCCAGTGAGGCAGAGGCAGAGCTGCCACACTCACACGCTTCCGAGTCAGCTCCTTCCACTGCACCTCCCACTGCAGTAGCTCCTGTCCAGATGACAAAACTTAGAAAGAGCAGCAGAAAGTGTTGTGATATAAGAGCACAGGACTGGGAGTCACAGGGCCCAGTTTGAAGTTGGCCATTACTTACCGATATGAGCTTGGACAACTCAAACCACTTCCTTCTCTGAGCCCCAGTTTTTCCAGTTGTTCAGTGAGCAAGGAAACAAACTCAAATGCTCAAGGGCCCAGGCAGGTAGCAAAGGCAAGGGCAGCAGGCTGGGTGAGGTCTGTGGTAGCTGAGCACATGCCCAGCTAAGGGGGGTGGTGGATACCGAGCTTCAGCCAAGTGTTACTAAGTGGAATCTGGGCCCAATGTGGCCAGATCACCGGATTTTTTTTCCTTGGAGAGGCAAGAAATGTAGGCTAAGTTGTGAAATTTCTCAACGTTAAAATGTTATGAATTCATTTGAATTTAAAAAAAAACATACAGCCATTTAGCCTGCAGGGTGCTGGTTTGAAACCCTTGACCACATTATTTCAAAATGTCCTGCCAGATTTTACACTGACATCAAAGAAGGATGCCTGCCCAGCCCAGCCCTGCCCTACTCGCACAGAGCTGTTCCTTCTGTCTTGGGTGTGGTTGCCATCTTTCTCTCCTAGGACTCTCACCTCCAGCCCTTTGGATGCAGCGAAAGGGGTGCAGAGGCTCAGCCTCAAATGCCTAAGCTTGGTGGGGCCTCATAGGAGTGTCATACTTGGAAAACAGTAACACCCATTAAGCAACTACTGTGGGCCGGGCATGATGGTCGACTCTTCACAGTGTCGTGTACGGGGACATAAAGATCCGAAGAGTGCTGTTCATCCCTGATCATAATGAGCCTTGGAGACAGGCAGTGGCGGCAAGGGATGGCCCAGCTATTATTTATACTAATTAAGAGGACATTAAACTGAAGGGACACATACAGCCCTTCGGTCACCGGCCAGTGCTCTGACGGCCGCACCATTTCTTTGAGGCCAGCCAGGCTTGCATGGGGCACAGAGAGCGAGCGACCCTTCACCCTCCAACTCTTCACTAAAGCACTTAATTGTCTGAGAGAAAATCCCAGCACTCCTGCCCAGCTCTGGGTGAAGCTGCAATAAACTAATTGAAATTAAATGGCCTGGATCTCAGGAGGGAAGGGGCCACTGGTAGAGAAATTTAGAGCATACATTTATTCAATAAACCTTGATTCTGCATCTTCTACATGCCCAGCACAGGGCTGCGGGCTACAAATATGGTGATGATCAAAACAGGTAAAAGCCTCTGTCCTCATGGAGATTGTACTTATTGAGAGGATTGAAATCTACCTTCTACAACTCATAGGCATGAAAAAATGTATATGTTCTTTATTTTTTATAAGTGATGATTTTTTTTCTTGTGCCTCCCTTATTTTCTTAAAGAGAAATATATAAATCTGATTATTAACTGTAACTGAGTCTCTTGCAGCGTAAAAGTCTCATGTAGGTATTTTGTACCTTTGAGTAAAAGGTTCATCTTTTTGTGAACCTTTTTTGTGAACACGGCGGTGTCTGGGTGTCCACCAGTCCACATGTGGATCCTTGTGCCGTGCTCTGGGAATATTGCCTGAGAGGCCAGGGGTTGGCACGTGGATCTTCATATAAACCACCCACCCCTCTCCATTGACTCAGTGGTAGGATGGAGAAACCCTTGGATATCAGTTTAGAGGAATGAAATCCATCTGCAGCCCACTGCCCATGGTCCGTAGCTCCCTAGTATTCAGAGCTCCAAAGCTGATCACTGCTGCAATGACCTGCTGAGCAAGGGCTTTTTCCTGCCTCCAGGAGCACACCTGGCCCACTCACTGGACAAGACAGAAGTACTGGACATGTAACTCGCAAAGAAATCTCATTCAGCCTATGACAGATGGGGAGTTGATGGCGACCTAGCATCCTCTCCCATCCATCAGGTAAGATAACTCCGAGGCATGTGTCCATCTCCCAGAGTTTCCTAGGGTGACTGAGCTGCAGTTGCCCATGGTGGGGAATTACTTCGTCACACACAATTGACTGGCAGCCTTTCCTTCCTATCTCACTCCCCTCTCTATTAACTGTGTTTCCTGGGACCATCTCCCAAATAAACTACTTGGCCTCAGAGTCTTGTCCCAGGGTGTGCATCTGAGGGAACCCTAAGACACCATTCATTTAATATTTTTTTAAATGTCATCCATTATATATTCTATTGAGGGATGACCGACACTAAACACATATGGCAGAAGCCCTTTTATTTCATGTTATGAGGATAGATATTTGGTTTGTCAGCCAAAAATATTAGTTCAAATGTGGATTAATCATAACATATAATGCATATGTACCTTAAACAGTGTAGTTTAGCTTAAAATAAATAAATGCGCAGCTAGGTGGCAATCTTATGACAGAGGGCTGATCTTCAGAGCACTCCACGTTGTTCACTCAGGCGTTAGGGTGAGTGGAGATATGCTCAGGGGAGCATGAAGAAGCGGCAGGGGGTAGACAGAGGGAACTGCTAAGTGGCATGATAGAGCCAGCTCTACAACTCAGGGCTGTGAGCCCCTTCCCTCATGTCAAGGTCCAAGTGCCCCAAGCTTCAAACAGGGTCACAATTGCAGTGAAGCTGGCCAGAAGCCCTCCCAGGAGTGCAGGGACCATGGGCGACCATGATTCCCACAACCCCACCCCAAAGACGTGGGCAGCTGATTCCTAGTTTTGCACCCAAGACCAGCCAGCTACCCTGGTGACATTTAACCTGCCCTGCTCACTGACCCACGGGGAGCAAACTCAGAGGGCCACCAAAGATAGTGTGAGAGGGAGTAATAGTGTGTGATTTTTTAAAAGGGTCAGAGGATGTCTATGTGGGAGAGACTTCCAGATCAGCCTTCTGCCATCGCACAGATGGGCCTCCTAAGGTTCAGACCAGGGAGAGGGCTTGCTACCAGCTTTGCAGTTCTCATAAGGAGCACTGCAGCTCATACAGATTAAAGT
Organism: Eulemur rufifrons; assembly: GCF_041146395.1. Lineage (NCBI taxonomy): Eukaryota > Metazoa > Chordata > Mammalia > Primates > Lemuridae > Eulemur > Eulemur rufifrons. The sequence continues at coordinate 23,967,284 of NC_091002.1, forward strand.
GGTTTCACGGTTCCCAGTGATCTTCTGCAGTGGCCATGTCAGTGCTCTCCACCTTTATTCTGGAAATGCAGCCATAGCGAATGGTCCAGGCCATGAGCATGTCATCCAAACTGGGCCAATGACAGACATCTTCTGGAGCCTGTACACCAGCCCAGGAAGAGAAGTTCTCTGTCCTCCAGGAGTTGCTAAAGCTGGAAGGCTGTGATTCTAGAGTGACAGAGGCCGTATTCCCCTCTCTGTCTAGAAAGTCCATCTGTGTTAGGCAAGAATGGTTCCAGCAAGCAAAGAGCAGCAGAGAAAAGCGAGGGAAGAGCCTGGTGGCATTTGGATATCTGAACCTAGTCATCCTGGGACCGGCTCCACCCTGCACTGTCTATGGTGTGGTTGTGTGAGCCAATAAATCCTCTTTTCGTTGTTCAAACTAGTTGCAGTTGGGTTTCTATCACTTCTAACAAAGAATCCTTGACTAGTACAGATATCCTCAGCAATGCAAAAGATGAGGACCCTTCAGGTGGCCTCTCAGACAACAAGTGTTCACAGGTCTTTGAATATATAAGAAATACCTTGCAGGGACTCCTGGGAATACACGAGTCCCCTGCTTAATTCTTCTTTACACACACACACACACACACACACACACACACCCAGAGATAAAGAAGGGGGAAAAAAACTTTAAGAAAAATGTATGAACATAACACAACATTCTGAGTCAGGTTCTGTGTAGTTTAACCTCTTTGTAAAGCCCATTCCCTAAGTATGTTCTCTTCAACTATAAAGAAAACAGATGTTTTAGCTATTCTCAGTCTCTCTGTCCTTTCTGAATCATTTCTAAATTAATTTATTACCTTTTATAACCTTATATAACCATAAAAACTAGAACGGAGTCGTTCTTTATGAGGAATTGTACAATATGCATCTCCTCTCAAGCAGAAGGTGTCCTGTGCATGTAAAAGCTGGAACGTAAAGCGCTGGGTTATTGTCAAGTCCTCCAAGAGCCGCTCCAGCCTGGTGGGCGGGACAGGGAGCTTAGAGGCATATCCTCCAAGTCAATGTTTTATTTCTTCTTTATTATTAGGAAGAAATATTGGTTAATTGAGAAAAATGAGTGTAAATTGTTCTATAGCCCTGTTCTGGGAGGTGGGGAAGGAGCCATCACCTGAATATTCATTATCTGAGAGTTAATTGTACTTTGGGGTTGAAGGGAGGATACGGGGAAGACTTTGCAAGAAGGGTAGGAGATGCAGTGTGAGTAACAATGATAAGAAGAGAAACCATGGGCTTTTGATAAATGATAGATTAGATCGCTGTCAGGAATGTTTCTTCCTTCCCCTCCACCTCCATGGATGGGGTATATACCTCCTTACTCCTTGACTTGGACTTGGCCATGAGAATATCACTAAAAGCAAATGGGCTTGAAATATGCCTGCACAGGTGGGCAGCTCTCTTGCAATTCCGTCATCTCCAAGAGCTAAGTGTGTTCTGGTTAGCCCACAGTTGCAGGAGGGGGATGGGAGATGCATGGAACAGAGCCACCCAGCTGACCAGGAAACACGTAACCCCAAACTAAATGCTTACTGTCATATGCCACTGGGAGTTTGAGGTGGATTGTATATGGCATTACTATAGCAGTAGCTAATTGACACAAGCCACTAATGTGATTTCCCTTGAACATGGAATTTGAAGAAGCTCAGCAACATTTGGGTTATTGTACTAATAAAAGTTAAATTGAAGTGAGCAAACCATAAACCATTCATCTTTTATTATTACTGATTAAAGTGGAATCAAGGTGAACCTGATAATACCCCTAGCCCACTTTGCTGACCTTATGCTATGCTTTTAGGACTCGAGACAGTGGTGGAGTTTCAGGTCTAGAACCTCACAGCACCCCTAGCGTATCTGACCTGGGCCACAGGGCTTGTGATCGGGACATCTATGGGCCCTGAGCATCCCTGTATGTTCTTGCTGGGTGTACCAGGAAGGCAAGGCCCTGATTGCCCTGTACCCAAGCCATTCCTTTACCTAGGCTTGGTACTGCTCACTGGAAAAGCAGTATTTTCTCCAAGCTCAGCATTCCTCTCTTGTGACACAATGTACTGTGTGTGCAGGTCCACATGCATTAGCTCCTGGGGACTTGCAGGGGCTTGGAGAATCTGCAATAAACCTGAAGCTCAGCCTATTAATTTCTCTGTGAGTGATCCAGTTCCTGATCTCTGACCCAAGAGTCTGTGTCTGTTGCCAGCATCCAGGAAATTGTCTAGGTGACGCGCTTGTAAGTGGGGTAAAATCCCTGACCCTTCACAGTGTGGGTCACTGCCATGCACTGTTCCATGCACCACACAGGAATGAAGGCTTGTGAACTCCTTCAAAGCACAGGGCCTCCTGGGGCAACATGCATTGACAACCTGGGAGAGGAAACCTCGTAAATTCTCCAATGCAAAGTTAGAAGAGACCTTTGTGATCAGAAGAAAAGCTTAGTGCAGTAATTCCTAGAAGACGCGATGTATCCCTGGTGGGCTACAAAATGATTTTAAATGACATGTAGAAAAGCATAATTTTAAATTTTAGTAACAGTTGTTTCTACTGTGTTAGAAAAATACTTTTTTTTCTTTTTTAAAGACATATTTAAACAGAAAGAATAGGTTAACTTAAAAAAATAAGTAAAGGAGACTACGGTCTTGTTTACAAGTTGGCTGTGATTAACTACAAGTGAGGGAAAAATGCGCTTTACAGTGACTTAAACCATAAGAACCAAATGTAATCATCTAACATGATCGAAAGCCTGTATGCTCCAGTTATCCATTGCTGTATAACAAACCATCCCACTTAGTGATGTAAAACAAAAACAATTTTATTCCACTCACAGATTCTGAGGGTTGGAAATTCAACCAGGGCACAGAAGGGACAACTTATTTCTTCTGTTCTATGATGTTAAGGACCTTATCAAAGAAGACTCTAATGGCTGGGGGCTGGAATCACGTGGAGACTTTTCTGCTCACATGTCTGGTGCCTGGGCTGGGATGACTCAAAGACTGGGCTCAGTGGGGACTGTTGACCATAGCACCTACGCGTGGTTTCTCTATGTGGCTTGGGCTTCCTCCTAGCATGGCAGCCACAGGGTAGTTAAACTTCTTCTATAGTGGCCCAGTGTCCCAAGATCAAATATTCCAGTGAAGAAGGCAGCAGCTTCTTGGTGTTTTGTGACTCCAGCTCTGAAACTGAGAACATTGCATCACTCTTGCCGTACTTTATTGGTCAAAACAGAAGCCCACTCAGGTTCAAAAAGAAGGAACATAGATACCACTCTTTGATGGGAAGTATGTCAAAAGATTTACAGGGCTAGCAGAGACTTAAATTTCCAAAAGATTTGCAGGTGGTGTCTTTAAATATATCAAAGAAACTAGTTTCTTTAAAAAGAAACTAGAGATTTCTATACTTAAGATGCTGCCTGATACTCTCAAAAGTGTTCAGTAAACTTTCTTGTTATTATTACTTGATCCTTCCAGATTTTTGCCCATATGTATACCAATATATGTAGAAATACAAGTATTTGCACATAGGTGGGATATTATACATACCATTCTGTGACTTTAAAAACTACTGGCTGTCTCTTCATGTCTGTGTCTATAAAATTATCTCCTTTTAAAATCTTTCCATTGCAGAAAATTCCAAAAATATATAAAAGTAGAGAGAATCCTATAACACAGTCCTATGTGTTCATCACCCAACTTCAGTGATTATCAATTTATGGCTGGTCTGATTTCATCTCTGCCCACACCTATTTCTTTTCCTCACATATTATTTTGAAGCAAATCTCAGACATCATATTAATATTTCATTTGTAAACATTTTAGAATGTGTTAGCACATGCTCTTTTTTTAATGACAAAAGCAATACCTCATTGTTATGTTAAAAACACCAACGTAACAGACACTGATAATGTGGAAAATAAATATTCCTTACTATGGTTTGAGTGTCCCCCTCCAAAACTCATGTTGAAATTTAATTGCCAATGTAATGGTATTGGGGAGTGGGGCCTTTAAGAGGTATTTAGGTCATTTGGGCTCACAGGAGTGGGTTAGTTATTGCTGGTGGGCTCCTGATAAAAGAATGAGTTCAGCCCAATTCCTTTCTCCGTCTTGTGAGTTAGCTTCTGCCTCCTGCCCTTCCATCACAGGAAGAACCTCACCAGATGCTGGCACCATGTTCTTGGACTTCCCAGCCTCCAGAACCATGAGCCAACTAAACTTCTGTTCCTTAAAAATTACCCGGTCTTCCAGCCTGAGCAAGAGTGAGACCCCGTCTCTACTAAAAATAGAAAAAAATGATTTGGACAGCTAAAAATATATATATATAAAAAATTAGCCAGGCATGGTGGTGCATGCCTGTAGTCCCAGCTACTCAGGAGGCTGAGGCAGAATGATTGCTTAAGCCCAGGAGTTTGGGGGTGCTGTGAGCTAGGCTGACACCACGGCACTCTAGCCAGGGCAAAAGAGCGAGACTCTGTCTCAAAAAAAAAAATTACCCAGTCTATGGTGTAACAGAAAACAGACTAAGACATTCTTCATAGCTGTAAGCTCTAGAGGTAACTGCTATTAGGGCTATGCATGTGCTAGCATATACTTTTCAAAATAAAAATAGGTCCATTTGGTACAATTGTTATGCAACAGGAATGTTTTATTTAGCAATATATCTTAGACATATATCCATTGCAGCAAAAGATGCAATGGTTCTTCTGGTAGATTCTCCCAGCTCCTGAGACTGTGCAAAGGTGAGTCAAGCTCTGGTGTGATGACTTTCACCAAAATCCACTGTGCAAACCCAGGAAAGCCAGCATTTCCCCCCTTTCTCTTCTCCCCCTCCTCTTAGATTTTTAGTGAGATTTTAGTTAAACAGGTTCAACCCAGTCTGGAAAAATTATGATTGGGTTTTGAGAGGCAGTTCTGAGCTGACTCTTTGAGAAGCAGTGGTGAGGCGGGGTGCAGACAGGCAGGCCCTTCACCCCGGGCAGGCAGCACAGTGCACTGCAAATGAACTTAGGTTGGGATTCCAGACCCCTGAGCTTCTTGTCTTGATTCTGCCTTTTGTATCCTTTATTATGGTTAATTTGTTGAGACATCTTCTTTCCAGATAGCTCACAAGGGTAGGGAACTGAGTTCTCTTCTTATTATATTAGGTCATCTTATTAGGTATAAATTGGGAAAAGAGGAAATAAATCTATCAGTATTCAGGGGAAAAGATTATGTAACTGAAAACACCAAGAGAATCAACTGAGAAACTGTTGCAAACAATCAAAGAATTTCCCAGACCAACATGGCAAAGGAATAATAAACATCAACTGCTTTCATATATGCAAACGATAGCCAGCTGGAAGACAGAAAGGAAGAAAATATGCCATTTACAATACCCACAAAAAAGATGCAAAGAGACTCAAGTTGTGAAGAAATTTAAACATTTCTTTACAAAATATCCCGGAATAAATGTGCAAGATCTACATGAAGAAAAGTTCAAAATACTACCAAAGGACATGAAAGATTAGAACAAATAGGAAAACGTGTCATGTTCTTGGATAAGATGACTCAATAACACAAAGATGTAACTTTCTCTAGGTTTATATATCTACAGTCATGTGTCACTTGACAGTGTTATGTACTGAAAAATGCATTAGGCGATTTTGTCCTTGCGGGAACATCATGGAGTGTACTTGCACAAACCTAGATGTGAAAGACCCTGTTAAGAGGATAAAAACTCAAGCAACACACTAGGAGAAAAAATATATATATTAGGTCATTAAATATGAAATGCCGATTTCGAATCAAAATTGTAGTTTATTATATCTCAAACAAGAAGCAGTGTAATGAATCAAACTATGTGCCTAAACTATCAACACAGTTTTGCCATCTTAAGGGTAGCTTGTTTATGCCAGCAGTGAAGAAGCCTGGAGAGCAAGTGGCCATGAAATCGCAAAAGGTGTTCTCCACAACTTGTTGACAATTGAATATTTTTCCTTGCAAGAAGTGGTCCAAAGCCTGGAAGAAGTGGTAGTCAGTTGGTGCAAGGTCTGGCGAATACAGTGGATGACAGAGAGTTTCCAAGTCCAGCCTTTGTAATTTGAGCAGTATTGTTTTTTGCAACATGTGGTCTTGCAAGAGGATTGGCCTGTCTCTGTTTACCAGTCTCTGCTGTTTAACCACAAGCATCCTCATCATTTCATCCAATTGGTTGCAGTAAACATCCACTGTAATCGATTGACCAGGTTTCATGATGCTGTAGTGGATAATAACAGCGCTAGACCACCAAATAGACACCATTAGCTTTTTTTGATGAATATTTGGTTTGGGACTGTGTTTCGGTACTTTATCTTTATCCAACCATTGTGCTGAATGCTTGTAATTGTCAAAAAGAATCTATTTTTCATCACATGTAACAATACAGTATAGAAATATTTCACATTTATGTCATGACAGCACAGAAAGGCAAACTTTGAGACGATTTCTCTTCTGATGCTCATTTAATTCATGCAGTACCCATCTGTCCAGCTTCTTTACCTTGCCCATTTGTTTCAAATGGTCCAATGTTGTTGGAATAGTAACGTCAAACCTTGCTGCTAATTCACGCAGGCCGCTGACCTCCCTGAGGTTCTAGGCCAACAGCTATGAGGAGTTAAACCCCTCCAGCAAGGATAAGAGTGGGCGTGGGGGCCTACAGCTACATGTCCAGTATAGCAGCCACTAGCTACAATGGCTATTTAAATTAATTAAAATTAGGCCGGGCGCAGTTCTAGCACTCTGGGAGGCTGAGGCAGGAGGTTTACTTGAGGTCAGGAGTTCCAGACTAGCCCGAGCAAGGGCAAGACTCCATCTCTACTGAAAAAAAAAAATGGAAAAATTAGCTGGGCATGGTAACACGTGCCTGCATTCCCAGCTACTCAGGAGGCTGAGGCAGGAGAATCACTTGAGCCCAGGAGTTTGAGGTTTCAGTGAGCTATCATGACACCACTACACTCTAGCTGGGGTGACAGAGTGAGACTCTGTCTCAAAAAATAATAATAATAATTTAAATTAAATTAAAAATTCAGGTCCTTAGTCAAGCTAGCCATATTTCAAGTGCTCAGTAGCCATCTGTGGCTAATGGTTCCTTTATTGGACAACATAGAATTATAAAACATTTCATCACAGAAAGTTCTAGTGGACAACACTGGCCTAGAGAATTGCCCTTTACTGTGTGCCTACTGTAAAATACAGCAGTCTGTTGAAGCATCTCAGAGGGCGTGCTCTGGGGCCAGACTGTCTAGGTTTGAACCCCAGCTCTGCCAGTTCCTAGCTGTGTGACCTAGGGCAAGTTACTTCACCTCTCTGTGCCTCATTTGTTCCAACTGTAAATCGGGGATTATAATAGTGTCTATTTCATGAAGTTTCTGTGAGGATTCAGTGAGATAATACATGTCAAACACTTGGAACACTACCCTGGCCCTTAGTAAGTGCTCAGCAGCTGTTATTTCTATTTAAACCTCACAACAGCCCTGTTAAGTGGGTGCTATTATGATTCTCATTTACAGATGGAGAAATTGAGCGTCAGAGAGCTGGAGTAACTTGTCCAAAGCTCCATGGTGATAAAGTGGCAGAGCTGGCTTTGTACCCCAAAGCCCACAGTTTTCTAGACTTCAAGTTATTTCTGCCTTTGAGGGGCAGGGATGGATCTGCCCCTGACCTCAGCTGGAAATTGGTCTAGCTCCATAGTCTTCTCTGCCAGATGGGCTCCTGCCAACCCTACCAGGGGCCCCACGCACTTGACTGATGCCTGATCCCCATCAACGGGGGCCCCCACCGCCAGCTGGCACCCGTCAGAGAGCCTTCTCCTTCCCACTGCCCTAGGTGAGGTGCTGGACCCGGAGCACTGAGCAAATAGAACATGAATCCTGCTGACAGGGCAATAACAAGGCTCCTAAATCAGCACTTGGACTTTTTGCTTTACATATATTACTAAAATTACATGTCAGGAATTAATATACATTATAAACCAGATGTGCCAGTTACATATTTCTCTCTGGAACAACTCTTGGGTGCCTCCTGAAACTGCTACTGGTGTTAACCACACGTTCTTCCCACCATGCTTGGCCCCTGGCAAGGCCACACTGACAGCAGGCGGTCAGGAAGGGGTCAGGAAGGTTTCAGGAAGGATGGGAGGCCCAGAGGAGCTGTAAGAAGCCAAAAGCTGATTTTCTCACTTTGGAACCAAGCCCAGCTGTGTTGGGTTTCACAACTACTTCTGTGTCTTGTTGCTGTTCAGACTGTGCCTTTAGTCCCTAAAGTCCTTCTAATACTAAGTCCCTAGTACTTAGCCACAGTCTGGCACATTGTACATTTTCAGAGGAGGTGGCAGAGGCTGCCGATTTCCTACTCAAGGTCTATGCTCTCCTTGTTTCCAATTAAAGAACCCTGATATTGTTTGGGGCTGCAATGTACAAAGCTAAAGATACTCATCTTTGCAATTTCCTTTGTGGCTAGGTATGGGGATGGGAACTAGCTCTGGCCAATGAGATGGAAAAAGAAATATGGGAAAAGGAAAAGAAAATTTCTGGGAAATCCATCCCTTCTCACTTCCTTTTCTCTCTGCCTGGAACATAATTGTGATGGTCCTAGTTGCAGCCATCTTGCTACCATGAGGTGACAAGCATGAGGACAAGGGCCTCCATACTAAGACGGAGGTGTGAAAAAATGGAAGGAATCATGTGGACATATCTGAACCCTTGTAGCAGTGCTGTTCTGCCCTGCCTCCAGCCACACTAAGTAAATAAAAAAACAAGATAGTAAGCCCCTATTTTAACCCTGGAGTTATCAGAACTTATCACATTCCTCATGCATTTGTTTTCAGTGAGCCTGGCATCCACAGAAAAGCAACTCTTGGGGTATTCTCTCAGTCCTTGCCTCTCTTCTCTAAAGTGTGCCTGCCACCACATTCCTGCCCATACCCTACTGTCAGAGAATTCCCACCACATTTCCCCCTGGGTGGGTGGTAGGACCTGGCCATAGCTGATTGAGCCAATGGAATGAACCTGACCCAACAAGTTTCTCTCCCTGACAGCATCTGCAGCCTGCCATGGTCCCAGGAAGGTTTTGTTTGGTGTGTACAGTGCTTTTAGACTTTTTTTTTTTAAGAGATGGAGTCTCGCTCTATCACCCAGGCTGGAGTGCAGTGGCACCATCATTGCTCCCTGCAGCCTCGAACTTGTGGGCTGTAGCAATTCTCCTGCCTCAGCCTCCTGACCAGCTGGGACTACAGGAGCGTGCCACTATGCTCAGCTAATTTTTTTTTTAAATTTTTTGTAGAGATGGGGGTCTTGCCATGTTGCCCAGGCTGGTCTCAAACTCCTTACCTCAGGCAACCCTCCCACCTTGGCCTCCCAGAGCACTGGGATTATAGGCATGAGCCATCTTGCCTGGCTGCTTTTTTAGATTTTTAAAAAACATCAAGCTTCCCCAAAATATCTGGATTTCTGGCCTCTCTTAAAATAGTGGAACATCTGGCATCACTGGCCTTACATTCCACATGGCAATAAGTGGCTGTTGCCAGGAGGCAGCTTCCCCCTCTAGACAGGTGCACACTCTCCCATTTTTCATTGTCCCCACCTTGCCCCAGTGTGTTCTTATACATGGCTCCCTTTCACTCAACGTGTTTCCAACCTGGCTCCTGTAGGCATTTGAGGTTGAAAACACCTGCTCTGAGTAGTTTCCATAAGGCCCTTGAGTCATGATAATAATAAGGCCACTGATGAAGATGACAGTAGCAGCAGTTATCAATGGTTTCCATGACCCAAGTAGCTTGGTGAGGGCTTTACATACATTATCTTATTTTGTCCTCAAAACAAGAAGGCCCTCCTATTATCCTTATTGTACAGATCCCAAAGAGGTACAGTAACTTAACCAAAACCTTACAGTTGGTGAACAGTCCATCTGGGATTTGAATCCAGGCATGCTGACCTCAAAGTGGGTGCTTTCTAACCAATAGGCTATAATGTCATTCCATGAATTAAGATAAAACCACAGCTGGAGAAGGATGTGGTGGGTGTGCCACGCCGAGATTGAAAGAGAGAGAGAGACTGAGGCACAAGAGTGGGAGGCAGAGGGAGTGTCTGCCTTGGCCACTGGCTGTTTTCTGTTTCCTTGTGAAGCCTGGCTACAATCCACACTTGAGTTGCATGGAAATCTCCAGTTGGGATTCACTGACGCTGGTAGATTTAATCAGCAGAAGAATCAATGGAAAAGATACCAGGGAGCTTTTGACATGGCTGGGAATTCTGGAGAAGCAGATCTGGACACCACAATGGCAGACACCCAGGGCTTATCTGGTGAGGACCCTGCTGTCTCCAGTGCAGAGTACCAGACCCTTCAGCTTGCCCCTCTGACCCTGCTAAAGCCCCACACATGGACACTAGGGACTGATTCTGGCCTTACTGCCTAGGCTGCCCCAGAGACAGGATATTGCTGCTTCTATGGCCACCAGCACCAGACTGGGCCTCTCTGCTGCCCCTGTGTCTTTGTGTCACTGGCTTCTCATTCAAAGTCTAGTTTGTGCCTCTGACTGGCTGAGCCTAGGTCACATGCCCAGACCCTAGCTGCAAGAGAGGCTGAGAAAGCAAGCAGCTAGCACTTCCACATTCTGCATGGGGAAGTGAGCTCTAATTCCACCAAGACTCGTGTGATGGAAAATTCTCTGGAAATGAGTATGGGTTTCTGAGGCTGGGCAGCCAAAAGTGACAACAATCCATGAAAATTCACAAGAATCCCCTTTCCAATAAGCTAGCTCAAATGATTGTTATCATTCAGAGTTGCATCAGGAAAGAAATGACACTCAAATGGAGTGATCAACAAGATTATTTATAAAGGTACAAGAAGGGTTAAGGGAAGCCAAAAGGAATGGGGAAACACCCCAGAGGTTGCAACATCTGGCGGGGTTGGGGGACATTATGACTCCAGGCCTGAAGGGGCAAGGAGATGGGGCATTTATGGGAATGTGGAAAGAGCTGGACTTGTAGAAAGAGTCTTCCATAATGGTTCCAGTCTTTGGCCCCAGTGGGGAAGGAGCTGGGGGAGTAAATACCTTCATTTCTCTTTCCTTCCATCCTCTAGTCTCCTGCAGGTGTCTCCCCTTGGGCAAACCCAAGAGGAGGCCAGGGAGTAAAGGATCCTGTTGACACAGTCCACAAAAGTGAGCCTCTGGAGCATAGTGCCACCCTCAGTAGAGAGGGTTTCTGGAGGGCAAAACAGAATAGCCAACAACCCATGATATGATCATGATCTTATCGTTTAATCACCCTGAGCTGACTTTTCCACTTTAATTGAGGAGCCCTGACATTTTCTGGTTCTCTAAGGCCTTCTCTGTTGGCCACTTCTCCTATAATCTCTTTTCTGGCCTGCCCTGTTTGTCCCTGTATAAGCCTCCATTTGAAGGTCAAAGCTTTTGGTTTCCAAAAAGCAGGGTCTTTTCTATGTGGTCACAGAGATTCTAGTTTTTTGGCAGGTGGAACCAATTTTCCATCCAGTCCGTCCAAATTCTGACTTGGGGACTCCCCTGGAATTTTGTCATACCAGCAACTTGCCTTTTCAAGCCATAAAATGCCTTCCAAGATTTCAAGAACTGCCCTCATGGGGTTATTTCTTTATCCTTTAATGCCTCACTTGATCGCTTTTTTCTCTCACGACTTGGTCCTCCAGCCAAATTCCATCCTGGCTTCCCACATTCTCCGTTGAATGATATCTCTCCACAACTCAGAGCTCAGCCTTTCTCCAAAGAACTATTCATACAAAGAACATCATGTTTCTACTTTAACTGCAGTTTGGTGACTGCTGCGAGCATGGTTTGAAATTGTTCTTGCCTAGATTTCTGATGGGAGAAGCAGTTTCTCCACATCCCTTAAAGTTTGAGCAGATATCTAGATAAATGAGGAATGAAACTATGAAGACCAAGCTCAAAGGAGTGACATTTAGCATTGTGATCAAATAAAATCTGTACATAGTTAAGGCAACACATTTAATAAGTGATTGTAAATGTGTAATGTATACATACATAGCAGTTGACAATCGTGTTACCTTAAGCATCAGCACTCTTCCGGAGATGTGGCAGTGGAATAGACTCCGATGTTTCACAAAGACACCCCTCCACCCCACCCTCTTTGGGAATTTCCTTCACTGCTGCCTTTTCAGGGCAGTCTGCGTAAATGATTGATCAACTTGGGAGCTTAGAGGCCTGCTCCCCTTGCCCCAACTCAGGACAACTTTGAAGATCTATCCCAGCTTCAGAGTTCCCCATGGGGTCAGTTGAAGCCTTTGTTCTGTCATTGTAGTTCAACTTCTCCCTCTGCTCCGTCCTGCTTCTCTCTCCTCTCTTCTACAAGTGTCGGTCTCAAGAGGTTTCCCTCAGCAACTTGCTGCATGCACCCCAATCTCCATCTCAGAATCTGCTTCACAGAAAACCAAACGCTCAACCCTCTACTCCTCCTTGTTTCCATGCCCCTTGGAATGTGACTTTGCAGCTTCTCCATTCAAGAGACAGAGTCTATTTTTTCACGCCTTGAATCTAAGCTGGCCTGTGATTTGCTTTGGTCAACAGAATGAGGCATAAGTCACATTGTACCTGTTCTGAGCTTGAGCCTCCAGAAGGCTGTGTGCTTCTGCTCTCATTCTTGGGGCCCTGCCGCTACCAGGAGAACAAGCCCAAGCTAGCCTGCTGGAGCATGAAAGACAAGTGGCCAAGTCATCGCTGTTGCACCAGCTGACGGTCAACCAACCCCTAGAAGCAGAGCCACCTAGCTGACTACAGGGCATGAATAAACTTAGCCAAGACCAGAAGTAATACCTAACTGAGCCCAGCCCAAATTGCTGACCCAGACATTCATAAGCTAATAGATAGTGTTGTTTTAAGACATGTAAATTTTGGAGTGGATTTGCTATGTAACAATGCTTAACTGATACAAGAGACAACTGTGTTTGAGAAACCACCACACGTGGAGGCAGGAGCACCAAGTCCCTAGTAACAGAAAAGATGACTAAGCAGCTTTCCATGAGAAAATGGGAGGAATTTATTTTTTGCCCCTGTGAAGCAGAAGAGAATGGGGATGGGAGCGTAAAAGGTAGGTAAGGAGGAGAAAGTTGTTCAGTGACAGTACGTGGCTGGGGACAATAAGGGGTTGAAGCAGCAGGTGGAATCCCCCAGCGTGTGTGGGTCTGTGTCCTTTCAGGGTGTGTGGCAGAAAGACATTTAAGCACAGATGTGCCAAATAGTTGTTTTGAACTTGTTTGCATTTCTTTAATGTAACCACTTTTCTGCTTATTTGCATCTCATCTAAATCTTCAGAAAAATCTCCTTACAAAACTGGAATGCTCTTACACTGCAAGTGGAAGTATAAACTGGCACATCCACTTTGGAGAGCAATTTGGTGATGTTTATCTAGTGAAGTACAAAATGTACATACCCTTTGACCCGGCAATTTCACTTCTAGGAATTTACAGGGAAATTGTACACCAGGAAATAAATACATGCAGGAATGTTCGCTCCTTTCAATCCAAGCAGCAGGATTAAAAAAAAAAAGGAAAGGAAAAAAAGAATGTTTACTCTTTGAGGCATTGTCTGTAATAGAGGAAATAATTTTGGAAAATCCTTAATTGTCCACAAGTAGAGCTTTAGATAGATGGATTTATAAATATTCATATTATGAAATACTACATAACGGTTAATATAAATGAACTAGATGTATATCTGTATATATCTATGTCTATATATATCATCAAAGATAGTTCTCAAAAACACATTATTGCATAAAAAACAAGTTGCAGAGAATAAAATATGATACCATTTATGTGCATTTTAAAACCATGCAAGACGACCATTTATGGATATATTATGTGCAGTAAAAGTATGAAAACAAGATTTGGAAGGACAGACACCAAATTCCTGATGGTGGATCCCTCAGGGGAGGAAGGTGTACATAGGAGATTTCGCTTTTGACCCTATTAGATTAGAAAACTCAGAAGCAAATACTGTGAAATGATAACATTAAATTCTGACAGTTGGAGGGCATGGGTATTTGTTAGATTACTCTGTGTTTTTCTCTGTATTTAAAATTTTTACCAACTGAGAAAAATTTAATTATACCCATGAATGCTTTTTCTGATTTGAGTGGTTATGTGTCTGTGTGTGTGTGGCTGAGTTTCACATCTGGGTCACAGAGATTCATGCCAGAATCAGGACCCCAGAGGCAATGTTACTGAGCATGCAAGTCTCCTGGGGTCTCCAGACTCTTGGGGAGGGCTCTGTGGACCTATAGGCCATGGAACTGGAATCTGAGTTTGACCTACTGAGATCACCCATAGCAAGAAACCCTAGGGAACATCTGGGTTGCATGTATAATTGTTACAGGCATTGACACCAGAGGTAAGCAGGTCTCCTATGCTAAATGAGTAAACACACACACACACACACACACACACGCACATACCCCTCTTCTCTCTTTGCTGATTTCTTGTGTCCATGATCAGGCTTGCTATGGATAGTTTTCCCTCATATCATTCATAATCCCCTCCGCATTTGAAGGAAAATTTCTGGAAATGACTGAGTTGTGAGCTTCAGTTGATGAAAGAGACAGGTCTGAAAACCAGATATAATCAAACATTTGCAAATAGATCCCATTCTGTGGGTTGTCTTTTCCCTATTGCAGCACAGAGGTTTTATAATTTTGATGAAGTCCAATTTATCTATTTTTTGTTTTGTTTATGGTTTGATGTCATACCTAAGAAACCATTGCCTAATCCAAAGCCACAAAGATTTTCACCTCTTTTATAGTTTTAGCTCTTACACTTAAGTTTTTGATCCTTTTGAGTTAATTTTTAGGGTGTGAGATAAGAGTCCAGCTTCCTTCTTTTACACGTGGATATTCAATTTTCCAAGTACCATTTGTTGAAACAATTCTTCACTAAATTATTTTGGCACTCTTGTGGTAGATTATGTCTTGATGTTGGATATTTTGTATTAAATTTTTCAGGCAAATTGTACTTTTCTGTTTGTAGATTTGATTTTTTTCTTCGTTGCAGAGAAATTCACTCATTTTATGTCTTTGTGTCTTCTTTTCCTTTGTTGTATTCTCTACTCATAGATGTCAAATGTCTTTACATTGGATTACCTTTGTCTGTTTTCCATGTTTCTTAGCTTTTAATTGTTTTAAACTGTTTTTTTAATCTGCATTTACCATTATTACCTCGGGTCTTTGCTTTATGTTGCTATTGCTATTTTTCAGCAGTATATGTTCTTTGCAGTTTTAAATTTTTTGTGCCATAATGATGCTATTTTGGTCTTTAATTTGTTTCCTTGGGTCTTATTCATCTAATTTTGTCATTTTTATCATCTCATCTTGAGCTCTGTTTAAAAAATGAAATTAGATCCTTATTATATTTTGAGGTATAAAGCAATTGTGATTAATTTTCTTTCATTATTTTAATTATGTTTTCTTTCAGGGTGGGCTCTTTGGTTGTGTCTTTTTTGATTGGAATGAGGGAAGTTTACATGCAGACACATACACACACACACACACACACACACACACGCTTGAGAGAGAGATGTCATGCATTCTTTGCATGTTCAATATTTGTAGTGTTGACTTGGACTTTAGAAACCTAAAAGATCTGATACCCACCCTGGTGGTGGCAGTAGTTGGGGGTTACCGTGCATGTCCAGCCCAAGGACAGAGTGATTTACTAGTAACTATTTTATTGAGACAGAAAACACACAAGTTAAGTCTTCACTGCATCACCATGCTAGTTAAATCTTCAGTGGGACATCTCAGTATGTGTCCACCTGTTCAAGGTATTGATTATCAGTATAACCTGGTGTGTTCCTTGCCTCTCCTGATCTTACCTATCATAACTCATTTTGGAACAAAGCCCCCGAGCTCTGGTACCCACCAGCTGGGTCTGCAGCTTCACTCTGAGGCAGCCTACGTTTGAGTAATAATTTATTCTCTGAATTGGCTCTTTCCCAACCTTAGCAAAAGATCTGCCAAATTGTATTTCAAGATGAGGACAGTCCCCCGCCCCCGTTTTCTTTCCCCTCTATCATTTTAGAATTTGTAAGACAGTGTAAATTTCCCTTCGTCTTGTCCAAGATGAAAGTGTGAATGAGTAATGTCCACCCAAAAATGTAAACCTTAAGGAGCTCAAGCCATTTACATGAGGAAAACTTCAAATATCCATTCCAGATCACATGCAGACCACCCAGAGGGAGCCGTTCATTGTGAAATTCAATTACCAGACCTCGTTCAGCTGCTCCCTGGAAGACCAATTAATTTCCCCCCTTTTCTGCATGTGGAACTTCTTTATAAGGTGCAATTAAAGAGCTTCCAGAGGTAGAGACTCTTACTTTTTAGGTATATATGGTGAACAGGAATCAGACCCTTATCCTTCCTACCTATGCATGGAGTGCTCAGAGGAGAGGAAGCAGCCCCTACCCATGGACTGAGCCATGTTCTAAGTCTCTACATCCTTGGACTCCTGGTTTGGCCTGGGGAGCATGGAATTCCCATGAGAGTCCCTCTTGCACGTTTGTGGAGGATCTTCTTAGGGCCAGATGCTGGGAAATGCTGGAGAACAAAGTCCCTGCACAGCCTATGTCCAGTGGCAGCCAAACAAGTGCTAATGACATAATTAGCAACGTCCAGTGCTGCAAGAGAGAGGGCGAGGCTGTGTGATAGCAATAGACGTCTTGTCTGATTGTCACTTGTTTGGATTCTTATTTTGTTTTACTTTATTGTAGTTTATATTTTATTATTTTTTGCTACAGAACCCTTTCAGTGGAGCAAATCTTGTGAGAGAGAAGAGAAGCTGCACAATATATAAATGCAACTGATCCAGTTGAAGGGGGGTGGGACAAAGCCTCGAATAGAGAAAGGACCTTCTTCTGGCCACCTAGGGCTAGCCCCTGAACTTCCACAGGGCACAGTTTAAAAGCCACTGGGTTGAAAAATTATCCCCAGAAAGTTCCTCTTAACTATCCCACAAAAACCCTCTCCCGGCTGGAGCCAACAGGCAACTACTTTCTCATCCTGACATTGTCCAAATCTATAAGTTCAGCCTCATGGTGGTAACATCAGTAGCACCTGTCTCATCAGGTGTGTGGCATACCATAGGTGCACAATAAATGGCCATTGTTATTCGCATTATTATTATTCAATCTTCTACTCTGAGACTCTGCATCAATTTTGCCCTAATCTTGTGCTCACATGCTGATAAATGGGCTTGGGACCTGCCCCATGGGTCTGGATTCCTGTCCTCATCACCTGACCTGGCCTCAGCCTGTTAGGTCTGGGCCTCGGATGGAGAACTTCTGGTCCCCATTTCACAGGAAGGAGAGTCCTTCCAAGCTCCAGCTTTGCATTGACTGGGTCTTAGTTCCAGTTCACTGTTTCTCAGAGCCCCAACGCCACATTTGCTGCCCCTCGTGGGTATTAAAACCCCTGTCCCTAACCTCTGAAGTTCATGGATGTGCCCTGGGGGCTACTGCAACATCAGCTGAGAATTGACTGATCTTGCTTAAAGATTTTCAGGCACTTGGGGATTTATTTCCCTTTCCTCCTTCTCAACTCAGCTATGTATTAAAAATACACACTGTTAAGACTTTTATTTAGCATTTCCCTATGTTTGTAGCTGAGACAATGGTCCACGTCACCTTGGTAGATCACATCACCAAAATCAGAATGTTCTCTTTCAAATAACTGTGTAAAGATTTCATGTTCACTTTTACTCTCTTGCTCTACTAAAGCCTGATTCTCTTTCTTCTAAGGAAGGCCATCAACATTTATTGAACTAGAGATGTCCACTTCATGTGGGAGTTATGTCCAAACTTCAACGCTGTACGGCAAAAATTACTTATTGTCGAAGTTATCCTAAAATCCTGTATAAATTGCCTTTTAATCACCAGGACCTGGATATTTGGAGATTAACTTCTTTGGTTTCTCTTCCCATTCGGTTGTGGCTCCTTTTCCCCAGTGAGAGCAGTGAGAACTGAGGTCTAGTGAAGGGGGGGGTTGAGAATTAACAGGGTAAATAAAATATAATACACGTATATTTTAGCTAATCGTTGAACCTGTGTCATTTATACCTTATCTATCATAGTCTTTCCATGCCTACAACAAGACATAGCATTCCCTTCTACACCTCGAACTTCCTACACCTACCTTCCAAGGAGGGTAGGGCCAGTTAAAGGGAAGGTCTTTGTGTTCTGCTGAGCTCGTTGGGTGGGTGTGCTCGGATGGGGAGTGGGGCTGGAGAGCAGAACTACTTGGCGCGTGCTCAAGGGAGGAGAATCTGGACAGGGTGATGAAGGTGGTCCAGGGTGGGATGTAGAGAAGAAGAGATGGAAGTGAGTTGGGGGCGAAAAGCAAGGAGCCAGAGAGAAGGTGAAAGGACGGGGATCACATGGGGACAGAGCGAGGGGCTCCCAGGCAGGGCTGACGCTTAAGAACAGCCATGTCTCAATTTCTACTCGAAGCAGTTTGTGTAACGAGCGGTAACCCCTCCTTTATCCATTGTACCCAAAGGCTTTTTGTTGTTGTTGTTGTTTTTTATGCAAGAGCACAGAAGAAATGATTCATTTTTAATGAAGACTCAAAGAACTTCACCATGGAGGTGACATTTGAACTGAAACTCGAGGGAGGAGAAAGTATTGCAGGACCTTATTTACGGACTGAGGACAGAGTAGCAAAGGGACGTTCAAAAGAGCGCACTGGTTTCCCATAACAAATTACCTACAACTGGGTGGCTTAAAACAGCAGAAAGGTATTCTGTCACATTTCAGGATGCCAGAAGTCCAAAATCATGATGTCAGCAGGGTTGATTCCTGCTGGAGTGGCTGAGGAAAAATCGTCCCATACCTCTCCTAGTTTCTGGCGGTTGCTGGCAACCCTTGATGCTCCTGGGCTTATAGATTCATCATCACTCCGACATCCACCTCCATCTTCCCATCACCTTCTCCGTGCGTCTCTCTGTGTCCTCTCCTGTACCCAAAGGTTTTGTGTAAGCTCTACCATGCTCACAATTTTTTTTCCCCAGTGGGAGTTTATGTGTGGAAATTAAGGAAGAGATGGGATTTCACATCTGGATCAACATAGTGCAGAATAACAGTAGCTAACCCTTATGTAGAGCTGTGTCTGTTCTGGGTGCTTTACAGAGAGAGATTTCTTTAATCTTTTCAACAGCCTTAAGAGACAGGTGTCATTATCATTTCCATTTTACAGATGAGGAAACTGAGGCCCAGAGAGGCCCACTTGCCCAAGATCACACATATAATAAGTATGAGAGCAGAGATTCAAACCCAGGAAATTAGGGCCCAGAGTTCACACTCTATCATTGAACCTAATCACCTCTCAAGACAGACATTCCAGAAGCCTGGAGTCAGAGGCACAAAAAGTGATCCCCAGAATTCGAAGGACTTTCTCTAGTGCTTTCTCACTGGCTCTGCTCTGAGCCCTTAACAAGCATTAACCTGCATAGAGGGCGGGGGGGGGGGTTTGAACTCTTGTTGATCTCAAGGGGCTAGTAGCCCAACCAAACCGTGGGTTGGGCGCCATATCTCACTGACCCGTCATGGCAACTTTCTGAGGCTGGCATTATCCCCATCAAACAGACGTGGAACCTCAGGATCAGGGAAGTGACCAAGGTCACAAGAATGTGAGAGATTCACATCATGAAGCTGCAATTTGAATTCACATCTGTCTATCTCCAAGTCCAGGCTCCCTTGGCCTCCTAAAATTCAAAGTGTCCTCAAGGTGAGGAGGCTGCTGGTGCCCAATGTCAGAAGGAAGGAAGGAAGCAAGATGTTTCCAACCATTTGTCAGATTAATGAGGCAGCTGCCGGCTCATCCAAGCGGCTAAATGGCATCTAAACATTTTTTGAGAACCACTTAGCAGAGGCTTCTAGATGGTTCCCCTGAGTCTCAGGAATCTGCATCCATGAGGAGTAACAGGGAGAGACAGGGGAGCAGCGAGTTGGACACGGCACACAGCCTCCCCAGCCAACCCATGAGGGCGGGTCCTCTGCTAAGTGCGGACAAATACAACCACGGGAATGAAAGGGATGGGAAGTGCCTCGAAATGACACCTGTGTTTCATTCCTGAGCCCAAAAGCTGCAGTCTAGCAATCCAGTCTGTAGCGGCGCTGGAGCTATTGACCCCTCCCCTTCCACTTAGGGCAGGATTTTCCTTGGTAACTGGAAAGAGGCTGAGCCTGCAACAGCTGTCAAGGGGCTTCAGTTGTGGGGCAGCAGGGAGGCAGGAATAGAAACCAGGCAGAGGGCCAGGTGCAGTGGCTCACGCCTGAAATCCTAGCACTGGGAGGCCAAGGAGAGAGGATCGCTTGAGTTCAGAAGTTCGAGACCAGCCTGAGCAAGAGCGAGACAGCACCGCCCCCCCCCCCCGCGCCCCCCGCCCCCGACTCCCGGCCATCTCTACTTAAAAATAGAAAAAATTAGCCAGGCATGGTGGTGTGCACCTGTAGTCCCAACTACTTGGGAGACTGAGGCAGGAGGGTCACTTGAGCCCAGGAATTCACGGTTGTGGTGAGCTATGATCATGCCACTGTACTCTAGCCAGGGCAACAGAGCAGAACTCTGTCTCAAAAAAAAAAAAAAAAAAAAAAAGAACAAGAAAAAGAAACCAGGCAGAAGTAGATGCATACTTCGTGATGCCATTCTTTGTTAGCTAAAAAAAAAAAAAAAAAAAAATCAGAACTGAAAAGGCATTGGCACATGGGCAATGAAGGCACCTGCTGTCATATGTGATAATCAGTTGCCTTTAATCTGGCAGCAAATAATAGGAAATCCAACCAAAACTGTTTATGCAAAAGGAGCCATTATTGGCTCATGGCCCAAGGGCATGCTGGCTTCAGATGCAGCTTGATCAGGAACTCAGATGAGCTCACCAGATCCTAGTTCCCTCCACCCCTCCCCTGTGCCTCTTCAGCTGGTGGCTTGAGTTCCAGGCCTCACATGTTAGCAAGAGGGCAGTAGCAGATCCAGCTCTTATGTGCTGTTAGGTTTCAGGTACAGCAGGAAAGAAAAAGTTCCTTTCCCAGAATCCCAAGTAAGAGTTTCACTGCATCTCATTGGCTCTGATTGGATCACACGCCCATCCAGGAACCCACTGTTGGGACCAGAGGAATGAGATGTGCCAATTGGCCTAGACCTAAGTCAGGACTTTCATCCCCAGAGTTGGTGAATTCTGCTTCATCGGATTCCATGTGGACTGATTATGGGGCAGGGAGTGGCTTCTCAGAGGAAAATTGGGGCATGAATACTAGAAGGATAAATGGATGTGGGGCCTGTGTGTGAGCTTCACTGTATCTGTATCTGCAAGTGGGAACAGCACTGTCCATAGGGTACATGGGACCCTGGAAAATAGGTTTTGGGAAGTCCTGCCTACATAAACAATTTTATAAAAAATGTATTACAAAATTCTTGGGTCTATGTGAGGTACAGTGATTTACTGATGAAGATATGGAATAGTGGGTACAGAAGAGGTACTTAGGTATTTGAGTATTAATCAGTGCATGTGAAGATTCTTTGCAGTATCCAGGCACCATCTTTTCCTGTTCTTTACCATCACCTGTGCTGTTCTGGGCTAATGCCTAATCTTCCACCATGAGGAAAAAAAGCAGCAACGTTGTTATTGCTCACAATGCCATAGCTCTGCAGGTCCTGTTTATATCAAAACAATATAGATCTTCTTGTCTCTGCACTTCCCTAATAGAATTTATTTAATGCTGGTTACACCATTACTCATTAGGTTGCATCATCCGTGGTGCTGCCAGTGAATACTGGGCTTCCACAGCCTCTCCCAAAGGCAGCGCTTCATTGACGATGACCACGATGTAAGCCTCACCCAGAGTATGAAGAATATGTGAATGATCATCTGCTTTCTGGTTATGTTAAATTAACCATTTGTGATTTTATAGTGTGAATGTAAAACAATACATTTCCCAACCACGTCTTCTCTTAAACTTTTTGGGCTGCAATCACTGCATTCCTAAAATGTGATCTATTTTAATGCTGACCTCATCCCTGCCTATCATACCCCACTCCCAGTGGGGACAAAGGGCCCATGAGTGGAGCAAGAGCAGTGCCATCCTCATCCTGCGCAGCTTAAGGGCAACCCAGAAGAGCAGGGCTTGCCATATCAATCGGAGGCAAGAAAGGGTGTTGACAGGAAGGGCCCACGGGTGTTGCAGAACAATGAGTAGACACAGCCACACCCATGGACTAACACATGGCTGAAAGCCTACAGAAGGGATAGGGGTCCAGCAGCAGCAGAGTACACAGACTAAGGATGCCTGCTGCCACCCTGCAACCCATGGTACTGCAGACCGGAGGTGGCACTAGAGTCCTGAGCTGGCTGCATTCATGTGGCCTCTCAGAAAACACTTCCATGAGATCAAGCAATCAGTCGTGCTTGACGCCAAGTGGTGACCTGCTTGGTGGTGCCCCCTTGTATTGGCTCTTCCTCCTTCCTTGGCATTGCACCCCTTGTAAACACACACATAACAAAATTTGCTTCCAGCTCTGCTTTCTGGGGAACCCAGGCTCTGGCAAATGTTCTTGACAAAGGAAACAGGAAGTACAAATGCCCTGAGGTAGGAGCAAGCGTGGTGTGGCTGGGGAACAGCAAGGAGGCCGGGTGGCTGGGGCAGAGGGAGAGGAGACTGGTAGGAGAGGGGACCACTTAGGGGCTTCTCAAACTTTAAAATGTGCATACGAATCACCTGGGGATCTTGTTGAAATGCAGACTCTGATTTAGTAGATCTAGGGTGGGGTCTGAGATTCTGCATTTCTCACTAGCTCCCAGGTGATATTGATACTGCTGATCCGTGGACCACACTTTGAGTAGCAAAGATGTTGGCCATAGCAAGCCCTATGGCTTTTACTCTGAATGAGATGAGAGACATTAGAGGGGTTTAGGTAGAGAGATTACAGATGACATGATCTGGTGTATGTTTTAAAGGATCATTCTGGCTGCTGGAAAGAAAATAGATGGGAGATGGGGTGGTGAGCAAGGAAACAGGAAGGTCAGGAGGCTATTGCAATAATCTAGGTGAGAGGTGACCTAGGATTCATCAAGATTTTATCTAAAAGCTTCAGTCTTTTAAATTTAGTATTTGTAACTGTTTCCCAAAATACAGGACACATATCAATGTGGCATATGAGATTATTTTAGTAGTAACCATATTTTATTAATAGTTTTACAGTTACATGTTTATTACAAATATTTCTGGTTTTAATTTTTAGTGATGATATAGTTGTCTTTTAAAAGCTTTCAAGTTTATGAGATAGGAGTTGACATAAAGTAAAATACTAAGTCAGTTAGCAGTGGTTATACAAACATATGGCAAACATGAAGGTGGCCCCCAAATGCCTGAAATCTGTGAAATGCTGACTTTAAAACTCATTGAATTATTACTGGTGGTTGTTTATTTCTTAGGGTAATTTTTTTTCCCTGAAGAACATGTTTCACATTCTCTAATTAGAAACAAGGAACACATGGGAACCTGAATTTGAGACTGGCTTTGGGAGCCACTTTTCCAAAGTTGATCCTGAGTTTAATAAATATTTACTTCTCACGTCATTGCCCAAAAGAATAGCACTTCAGTAACATGAAGCATGGGTGAAGGGTCTCTTTAAAAAAAAAAAAAAAAAAAAAAGGCCCAGGCCCAACCCCAGGTGAATTAAATCAGAATCTCTGAGGGCAGGGTCTGGGTACCATGTGCTTTGAAAGCTCCCAGATGATTCCATGCCTGTCTGTCCTTTTCTTGCTCCTTGGTACAGAGGAGAGGGTATGACTTTTGGAATAAGACAGACCTGAGCTCAAATCCTCCCACTTGTATGCCGTGTGATCTTGAACTACTTACTTGACCTTTCTGCAACTCACTGCTCATCTGTACAATAGGAATAGTCAGCCAGGTGTGGTGGCTCACGCCTGTAATCCTAGCAGTTTGGGAGGCCGAGGTGGGAGGATCACTTGAGGCCAGAAGTTTGAGACCAGCCTGAGCAAGCGTGAGAGCTGGTCCTTACAAAAAATAGAAAAATTAGATGGGCATGATGTTGCGTCTGTATGCCCAGCTACTTGGAGAGGCTGAGGCAGGAGGATTGCTTAAGCCTAGGAGTTTGATGTTGCAGTGAGCTATGATCATGCCACCATACTCTAGCCAGGGTGACAGAGCGAGACTCTGTTCCGCTCCCCCACAAAAAAAAACAAAACAGAATAGTCATACCCACCCCTTAGGGGAACTATGACAATTCAATGGCACAAGATCTGCCATGTGCCCACACAGAGCCTGCTGGACAGCAGGGGTTCAGTACATCCTCATCCCCTGCTTTCCTCAGTGACACTCCCACCACCCAGAGCCTGGCACAGAACAGAGATACCTGGTAGTAAAACCTCAGCTCCCATAAGGGCTCAGAGAGTAGAGGTCTGATCCGATTAGTTTGGGGAAGTTCTGTCTGGAGAACTTCCCACTGACCAAATACCCCTCCCACGAAGCCTACTTGGGCCTGGCTGCCACCCCCACCTTCCTCACTCTCATGCGACAATGTCCTGCTACTATTTCAGTACTCTGCACACTGAATTTTAGAATGTTATCTCCTGCCTGTTTCCCCTTGGGCTCATGAACTCCTTGGAAGCCAGGAGTGTGTCTCTGAATCCTCAGTGGCCAAGACAGGGCTTGGTTTAACTAGTAGGTATGACTCTGTGTTTGTTGAACAACTGAATGAGCTTGGGCTTGGAGCATCATGGGCAGAGCAGCCCTGACAGGTGATCAACATCAGGAGGTGCCATTTGGGTGTCAACTGGAGGTCCTGAAGTTGGCAAAGTATAGTTTCCAACATCCAAAATGGCAGGGGGAGCCAGACTCCAGTCCTACACGGGCTGGTTCTCAATGCTCTATTGCTTTTTCACAAGCCGCTCCAAACCTTAAAAGCTTAGAATAATGATTTATTCTTTCTTACAATTCCAAAGGATGGCCAGGTACAGCTGGGCATGTCTGTTCCACGGGATGTTTGTAGGGGTCACCCCCGCATTCAGATGGAGGCTCAGCTGGGGCAGGAACATTGAAGACACACGTCGGAAGGTTTGGTCCTTTTCCCATCCAGGGGTTCAGTCCCAAACCTCAGCCTTAAACTGCTCCTACCATTGCCCTCCCTGCGTGTTCCCTTTATCCACATTCTCTTCTTGCCTGGCTTGGGTGGCTGGGCCTCACCTTCCAGCAGGTTCGTTGGACTTCTTTCTCAGTAGCTCGGGATTCCAAGAGAGCAGAAGCTGCCAGGCCTCTTAAGTGGTAGGCCTGGAATTGGCACAGCAGCAGGTGAAAGCAAGTCACAAGGCCGGCCCAGATTCCAGGGAGGAGAAATGGCGCCACCTCTCGACAGGAGGAGCACATGCGTGTCCAGGGACGGGAGGGACTGCTGGGGGCCATGTTTGGAGGCATCTCCCACAGTTGGGAAAGGAAGTCTGGACTCTTGTCTTCCAGGTGCCAGCCTTTATAGCCACTTCTATCAAGGTCTTAGATGAGAAAGTTGGTGGGGAGGCAGACAAATGGTCATGCCTGTGGGAGTGGCCCCATGCCTGTAGGAGTAGGGAAAAATCCAGAGTGGTCAAGAACTGCCAAGGACATCAAAAAGAGGGGGTAGATGAAGGGACCATTGTGGCAGGGAGCTGGTAGGAGAAGGTCAAGACTGAGCCCCTGCATGGGGCAGGGGCCAGAACCCTCTTCCATGTGTCAAAGATGAAGGTCATGTCAGGCTGAACAACCACAATCTGATTTCAGCAAGGAGAGGGGAGAAGCATCTGGAAATACTGCCCACCGCTCTAACCTGTCTACAAGACCACAGGTCTCACCCCTCCCTCCTCCCCAGGGATGGCTCTGGATCCCTCGCCGTCCTCAGCCCACCCCCCCCCCCACTTAAGGGCAAGACAATTTCCTTGTTTCAGTTGCTCCCAGTCATAGAGTAAGGATATCTGTCCAGTCTCTCCTGCTAATAAATATTTGAACAGTGGTTTGTTAATTTTTCTTACTCTCCAAGACAGAGATTAATTGCTATTTTACATTACATTCAACTTCTATTAGTTTAGGATTTACTTCCTCAGTGATACCACCAGCATTGGGCTTGAATAAAACATGTTAACCTAGACAAGCTCATTAAATTCTGGAAGGTGAGTGGACAGAAAGGAGGCAGAACCAGCCCTACTTTTGCAGTTTTGAGGGTATGGATTTAAATTCATCAGGCAGGTGTCAAGCAGGTGGGGTACTGGGACGTGCTAAGTGATGAAGTCAGGGGAAGGACAGTCCTGTTCAGTCCTGATGGGCCTCAGGCCACCAGAATTCAAACTTTCCTAGAGCAGCCCCACCCCCACCTGGCTTCTGACACCCTCAAAATGTCCACAACTTCCGTGCCAAACGGCTCACCCTGACCCAAACAGGACTTCGTTTTCCAGTCTGTTCCTCATCATCCTAACTCCTAACCATTGAATTAGAACTTTTAGGGTCTGATTTTATTTCTTGCACCTGCCACTCAACCCTCCTGAGAAGGGCGAAATTTTCTCATCTGTGAACAGGAGAGGTCTTTGTAACAATAATGAGGTCATGGTTATTGTTATAAATACCACACTACCCCTTGGCCCAAAGCGCTGGCCCCTCCATCGCGTGGGGTGCACCCCCAGAAATTATATGGGAAGAATAACAGAATCAGGTGTCTAGACTTATTTTATCCTTATTTTTCAGAAAGACTTCCAACTCCCAGGTCTTATTTTAATCCTTAGACCTAACTTTCAGCTCTGCTGAGAATAATAAAACAATATAATCAAGGTCATGTCTAAAGGGGAAGACCGTATAAAAGGTGTGTGTCTTTACCACTGGCCATCAGTGCGGACTCCCTCTACATTTATGGTCATTTTCCCCATGGGTATTTATGTCCTTTTTTTTCAGGGGCCTCTGTCGGGCTCATCCCAATCCATCAGAAAGGTCGTGATCATGTTTTACCACAGAAGAAAAGGGCATGGGGCCGCAATTCCTGATCTTCCAGGGAGCTGCTGTCCTGTAAGCAAATTTGGCCAACTCCTCTCCCGCTTCAGCTCTACAAACCATGGATTTTTTGCAGGGGCGGGGGATATTTATGTAATCACAGAATGTCTTTCCCCCCAGAGCAAGAGGCACCAACTTGCCTTATCCTTGCATATTTAAGGAAAGTTTCTGGAAGACTCAAACAGAATCTTCTGCACCTGGGTAGGGAAGCGGCTAAATTGTTTTATGTTCCAAAACCCATAACCTCCCACTGTACATGACCACTTGGAGCGCCAAGGGAGAGAGACGCAGGGCAGCGCTCCCAGGGACCAGAACCTGAGCTCAGGAGCTCTTTCCCTCGCTCGGAGTCCACGTCTTCCTCTCTCCCCTTCCCTGCCAGCTTCCTCTGTTCTTGTTCCTACAAAATGTCCACACGCCACCTGACTTTGTTTGGGTTCCTCCAGAGGCTGACATTGAGACAAAGATTCAAATGCAAGTAGTTTATTTGGGAGGTGACTCCAGGAAATACTGGCAGAGGAGTGGGAAAGTGGGACAGGGAAAGGACAGGTACATGATCATGCCAGTTACCACTGTGGGCATGGAAGCCCCGTCCCACCAGAGAACTCTGCAGCCGGCGTAGAACATGGGGCAGTTACCCCACCCAAGGGGCAACGGAGTTGGGGCATAGGTCCCACCAGTCATTGGTGGAGGGCTGCTCCCTGGGCATTAACCCTCTGCCACTCTGACTTTCCCTGCGTGCAGGTGGCCATGCCCTCAGCAGAAGGCAACCAGACAAAAGCCCTCAGGGGAAAGGTGGCAGGTCCTAGGTGTTTGCAGTAACACTTTCAGGGTGTGGAGTGAGGGTCTCGCAGATACAGGCAGGGCACTGGCTATCTTCCCTCTTGCCCCAGCCCAGAGGCCATGTGAATTTTCATCACAAGACCTTAGTTATGGGCTGAATTGTGTCCTCCCAAATTCATATGTTGAAGCCCTAATCCACGGTACCTGAGAACGTGAAAGTGTTTGGACATAGGGCCTTTACAGAGGTGATTAAGTGAAGATGAGGCCATCAGGGTGAGCCTTAATCCAATTTCACTGGTGTCCTTCTGAGAAGAGGAATTTGGACACACAAGAGGGACACCAGGGATGTGCACACAGAGGAAAGACTATGTGAGGACACAGCAAGAAGGTGGCATCTGCAAGCCATGGAAAGAGATCTTGAGAGACACCAACCCTGCTGGCACCAAGGTGTTGGACTTCTAGCCTCCTCAGCCATGAGAAATAAATTTCTATCGTCTAAGCCACCCAGGCTGTGGTGCTTTCCTACAGCAGCCCCTGTAATCTAATACACCCTCCCCCAGTTCTAGTTCACAGTCTCCAGAATTGTCTCTGGTTGGCCCAACTCATCTTTTCAAGCCAGGTCAGAGGTGACTGAGCCATCTTTGCGTCAGGTGTCTGTCTCAGTCCAATCAGCTGTTGGGGAAAGCAGGGTCACATGACCAGGGCCGTGAGTGGGAGAGACCCCTAGAAAGAGGAGCATCACTGGCGAAGTCTCCTCAAATGTGTCTGCACCTGGGCCTGGGACACTCCTAAGCTGAGGTGGCCAGTCCTCTATGTGCTTGCTTTAACACAGGCCATTTCCAAACCACTGTGTCCTTGTCCTAGAGACAGACCATCCAGGGAAAACAAGTCAGTGTGATGCTGGGTTTCTAGACACTGCTGTAGCAACCCACACCTCGGGCCATGCATGGGCTGGTTTCCTGGCTTGCAGATTGCGCGTGTGAAAGCCTCAAGTCTTGTCCACTGGGGCTGAATTGGAAGCCGAGAGGCACAGCTCGCCTCATCTGGAACCAGCAGGATGCGAGGCTGACAGTTAATTAGATTAATTAGGAAACCGTGCCTTAAAATGTAATGCTGTTTTCATGAGCTTTTAAAGCCTATCAAAATGTTTGCCGAGCTTTATGGCTGGTAATTAACAACCTTGTAAAAATATACAAGGAAACAAGGAGATATCAGGGAGCTAATGAGTGTGGCAGCTGCCAGACCTACAGACGGAGGCTGGTTCTGGCTTTCCCATTGCCTGGGTTCGAGTCCCAGCTCTGCCTCAGATGGCTCAGATGAGTCCCTCAACCTCTCTGATCTCTGTTTCCTTATTTGTCCAATGAAAAGGTTGGACATCCTCTGAGCCCTGGACCAGCCACTTTTCTCGACCTCCCCCTCTCTTGTGCCTCAGAGCTCAGCCCACTGCAGCCTCCACTGCTCTGAGGGCCATTCAATCACCAAGTCCTAAGTGTCCCCACAATAGGTAGGAATCCAGAGCTCAGGGAGTGCGCATACACGGCTCTTGTGGTCAAAGGTCCATTCGCCCTTCTCTGCTTACAAATTTTTCCTTTGGCAGATCACCCCCTCCAGTTCTCAGTCCCTATGCTTTAGACAGTGTTGACTCTCCCCCGGTGCTAGGGGCAGGCATGTGTCTCAGCTGTAGCCCATCAGAGCAGCTCAAGGATGATCACCTGACTTAATCACAGCCAATGGGGCACAACGGAGACGGAAGCTCTCCATTGATTTCCATGGGGATGAGTAGAATTGGTGCTGCAGGCAGCTGTCTTGGCACCATGTGGCATGTGGACACTAATCCAGCATGGAGCAAGCCTGAGCCAGATGACAGAGAAAGACCAGGTTTTGGAACCATTGTTTGGGTCCCTGAGTTTAGCTACATCTTAAATTTGCCCTTGCATTTTTCAATTGCATGAACCAATAAATTCCCTTTGTTTGTTTAAGCCATTTTGAGGTTGAGTTTTGTTGCAAACAAGAGTTCTAACAGTTACCTGGTGTGTTTGTGGGTGTAAGGGTATAAGAGAGAAAGAGAGGAAGAGAAACAAGGTCATAAAAACAGGAAAAAAAGTTTTTGTTTTAGTGAAAGTACATACTAGAATTTGTACATGCTATTTCCTGTGCATAAAATGTCATTTGCTGTCTGTTTTCCTTTGAGAATTCCTATGCATCCTCTCAAAGCCCATTTCAGCGGCTTCCCACTTCCCAGGCAGAGTTAGTCACTCCTTCCCCTGGAAGACTTTTGACTTATGGCAAAAGTCACCTGTATATTACTAAAAATAAATTATAGAACATTATGAGAAATATAAATCTATATGTGAACTAAACATATTAATAATTATTGTTGCTATTCACCATTATTGTAATTATTGTGGGTTGACATGTGAACTTGACTGATAGACTTTTCTCCATACACGATAACCCCAGGGCCCTCCATACTGGACTGGGATGGAGACATAGGGCCAACATTTGTACCTGGGTCAGATGGTCAGAAAGGGGCCCAAAGAAAGAAACTTCAAATTTTCAATTTCTAAGTTTGAGAGATAAAAATGCTTGGAAAAGAGATGGGAGCAGGAAAAACTAGTTTTTGTCCATTACTCACTTAAACCCATTCCCATAGTAACAGAGTATAAACCAGGCATGTGCTGATTCCCCAGCTAGATACAACACATCCCAGCCCTTTCTTTGTGGCCAGTGTGACCACATGGCTAAGTTGTCACCAATGGAATCAGAATAGAAGAGATAGGGCACCTTGTGTATGATTGTTCTTTTTCCTTCCCTGAACACAGATGTGCTATGACCAAGCTCTGACAGTGGGGATGAAGATAACACCACAAAGGATACAGGGAAACAAGATGAAAGGATCTTTGATACCTGAGTGACCATGGGGAGCAGGGCCTGCACCACTTACCTTGAGACTGTTCCATGAGAGTGAATCAACTTCTATTTCCTCAAGCCTCTGTGTTTATGTCCTCTTTCTTACAGCATCTTGGGCTTCCTCTAAGTAATATATTCCCAATCTCCTCTCCTCCAATGACTAGAAAAATCCTCCCAGTTAGGAAGAGAGTGAAGTTTTGGAAAGAAAGAAGAGAGAGAGAAGGGTGGAAGCTATGTAATTCCCTACCCACCCCCCTTGCCTTTTCTCCTAAAACAAGTCACAGATTTGATGACAGGGAGAGACACAACAGAACTCTTTCTGAAGTTTGAGGGATTAAGGAATAAAGAGAACTTGTGCCTTATTTCCATCTGGAATTTGTCCTTCATGGTAGGAGGTGAACATCTGTTGTTTTGCCTTCCAACATTCACTCACCCTTCTTCTGATAACAATGCCCCAACGTCTGTCTGGAAAACCACTTTCTCACCTTTGTAGAATTCTGGGAATACCTTTATCTGCCTCTTGTCACATCAGGCCTGCTTCCTACAGCTGTGCAGTTTATGCACTGCACAACTCCAGGGAGCTCATCTCACACAGACCGTGCTGTAGTTGTGTTTCCTGGATTGTGTAACAGGATGGCCTTGTGGCACTACACAGAGGCCACTAACTCTTGGTCTCCATGAAAGTGGCCCCTGGCTGCTGTGGCTTCTCCAGGAGACAGAGCCCAGTCTCAAACTGGATGGAACCCACCATGCATCAGTGCAGTGACAAATACTTAATAAACATAACAGTCTTTTTCCCACACTATGCTTCCCCACAATAGCACTTACTAACACATCCTGGGAGTATACTGTTGACCTCATGGCTCTGCTATAATATTTTTGTTGACAATATTCATTATATTATTCAATCCCTCCTTTATAAGAACTCACATGATAAATTCCCAGAAAGATTTGGGGCATCTTGAACAATTAGTAGATTTCTTTCTGGACGATAATGAGAATTACAGAATCCATTAGCTTTCCTTTTTGCTTTCACCATCAGGGGACCCAAAATGAAATTAAATGCTCTTGTAAAGGTCACCAATGACTTCCATGTTGCTAAATCAATGGTCAGTCCTCAGTTCTCACCTTATTTAACCCATCAGCAGCACTTAACATACATGGTGACTCTCTCCTTAAAACCCTTTCTTCATTTGGCTTCCAGGATCCTCATGCTCTTGGTTTTACTCCTGTCTCACTGGCCACTCTCACTCCTCTTTGTTGATTCTGCCTCACTCCCCGACCTCTAAACATAGGAAGGTCAGAGGGTCTGGTCCTTTTTCATGTTCTTGTCTCTGTCCTATTCCATTGGCAATGTCATCTAGCCTCGTGATTTTAAATACCACATCTTTGATGCTGTTGCCCAAATTCCTATCTCTAACCTGGACCTTTCTCCTGAGCGCTGGACCCATCTGTCCAACTGCACATTGGACATCTCCTCTTAGACATCAAACAGGCATCTCAAACTAAACACATCCAAGACTCAACTCATTCCTCATCTCGGGAAACCAAAATGCTCACCTTTCATTTGCTCAGGCCAAAAGCTTTAGAGGCATCCTTGACTCCTTTCCCTTTTTTTCACCTACCCCCCAATCTATCCAAATCCTACTGCCTCTACCTGTAAAATATACCCTACACCCAACCTCAGCTCCCCACTGTTTCCATTCAATTCTAAACCACTGTCACCTCTTGCCTGGATTTTGACAATATTCTTCTCACTGGTTTTCTGAATTCTGTGCTTGTCACTCGGAGTCTATTTTAATCACAGCCTCCAAAGGGATTTCTTTCAAGCCACATCCTCTGCTCCTCCAGTGGTGCCATGATTCTTGGAGTAAAAGTCAAAGTTCTTACATGACCTATGAGGCGCCATAGGGTCTGTCTGCCTGTTTCCTCTCTGATCGTCTCTCTTTGTGCAAAGATGATAACTGGTGGCCGTGGGAGTGGATGTGGGTACTGGGGATAAGGGAGTGAAGTGGGAAGAGAAGAGAAGAGGGCCCAGGGTACAGGTTGAAAAAACTAGGGGACTGAGAAGGGCAGCCAGAGGCCAATGAGAGGAGCCAGCAGATGGTGGGGCCACCAAATCCAAGGAGAGAGAATGTCTCAAGAAGAAACCACGTCTCACTGAGGTTTTCATGCTGTTAAAATTTTTAAACCTTTTCAAATGATGAGCAATTTGTCAGGGAAGCAGCATCTTGGCAGCCACTCTGGGTAAGGAGAAAAAATATTAGCATCTTTCAATTGGTCATTTTTTTCCCCCTTTTCAGCCTAAGCAGGCCAGAACCAGTATCCATTATTAATAGATGCATGTTTTATTAAAGTTATAAAGACCAAAGATTTGTAACTTTAATAATCCAGATTCTTATTTTAAATTCCCCAACATTATTATTTATTGATCATCTGGGGATGTTTCTTTTGCAATTGCCAATCTGCCAATTCCTGGAGGGGAAGTAGAAGTGGTGGAATTAGAGAAGCTGGCGTTGACACCAACTTACTCTGGGGAGCACAACAAAGCTCCCACCAAAATGAGTACCCTCTCTGTGCCAGGCCCCGGGCCAGCCACAGTGCATCCGAGGCAGGAAGACTAAGGCTCCCTAACTGGGGAGGCAGAAAAATAAACAATTTTATGGACAATGCAATAATTCAGATGTGTGCAAGGAGCAGAATTGAGTGGTCAAAATTCCTAATTTCTCTGGAAGTAGGAAGATTTAAGTCTCAGTGCCACTATGTAGTAGCTGTGTGATCTTGGCCATGATACATCCCCTCTCCTAGCCTCAGTTTACTCACCTGTAAAATGGGGATAGTATAGGTTATGATGAAGAGTAAGTGAGATCCTGATGCACATAGCTCGTTTGGCACAGTACTCAGCATGATACAAAAAGCAATAGGGCACACACTTGGGGCAGTAATCCTTCCTGGAGGAGAGGGGTAAAAAGGTTTCACAGAGGAGGATGCACTTGAGCTGGTTCTGGAAGGATGACTAGAATTTCAAAAGACTGAAAAGCTGAGGGAAGATAGAAAAACCGGTTGGTGAGCAAGCGTGGGCTGCATTTTGGAAAAGCTGAAGAGCTCGGTGGGGCTGGAGAACATGGCAGCTTTAGGGGACTGGCAGAAGGTGGTGACAGTGCAGAGGGCCTCCCAACCCAGACAAGGGATCCAGGTTTGCCCTGAAGGCAATGGGGAACCTTGGAAGGTTTTTTGTTTGTTTTTTAATTGCTGTAAAAAAACACATAACATAAAATTTACCATCTTAACCATTTTTTTAGTGTTGTATGGTATAAGAGTGTTAACTATATTTCCTTTTTGTGCAACAGATCTCTAGAACTTTTTCATCTTGCAAAACTGAAACTCTATATCTGTTGAACAACTCCCCACTTCTCCAGCCAGAGGCAACCACCATTCTACTTTCTGTTTCTATGACTTTGACTACTTTAAATACCTCATATATATATAAGTGGACTCATACAGTATTTGTCTCCCTTTGACAAGCTTTAATAAGTCAAATAACTTATTATAATGTCCTAAAGGTAAAGCATTGGTGCCTCTGTGGATCATAGTGGTGACAGTGATGATGGTGATGGTGATGGTGGTGATCATGGTGACAGTGATGATGGTGATAGTGATGGTGGTGATGGTGATGATGGTGGTGGTGGTGATGATGGCCATGATGGTGATGGTGGTGGTGATGGTGATGGTGGTGATGATGATGGTGATAGTGATGATGCTGATAGTGATGGTGGTGATGGTGATGGTGGTGGTGGTGATGGTGATGGTCATGATGGTGATGGTAGTGATGATGGTGATGATGATGATGGTGGTGGTGATAGCAGCCAACTCTTTTTGAGTTACTCTGAGTAACTCTTTTGAGTTACTCTGTGCCAGACACTCTTCTAAGTGCTTTAAAAGTGCAAATGCATTAATTCATTTATTCCTCCAACATTATTATTATTCCCATTGTACAAATGAGGAGTTTAAGGCAAGTGAAGGGAAGTTACTTGCCCAAGGTCACAGCGATAACAGGCAGAGCTGAAATTCAAATTCAGCAGTCTGGCTCCAGCCCATTTCCTGGAGTCACTTGGGGAGCTTTAAAATACTCGCCCCAGACCTGCTGGATCAGAGCCTTCAGTGGGGCCCAGGCATTAGTCGCCAAGAAACTCTCTGAAAGGTGGGGTAGGAACTGAGGGTTTCCCGTGGGGACAGAAAAGGCCAACTCTGACCTGAGAGAGTTGAGCCTAAGTCTCTCCCACCTGCCCTGAGCACTGATTTTTCCTGGGTCTGGGGGTGAGTGGACCTTTTGGGGACAACCAAAAAAGGGTATCCAGATCATTCCTACCCTCTTACACATGACCTGAAGGAAGCAGCCTCCAACCCCCTGACCTACACCAGCTCCGTAAAGAGGGTCCCCGCAGGATCTAAGGGAAGCACAGGTAACAAATCATCCTAAGAAAAGACGCTCAACCTCTTCAGTCACCCAGTGTCTTAGTCCATTTTCTGTTGCTTACAACAGAATATCTGAAACTGGGTAATTTATAAAGAAAAGAAATTTATTTCTTACAGTTATAGAGGCTAAGAAGCACAAGTTTGAGGGGCCACATTTGGTGAGGGCCTTCCTGCTGGTGGGGACCCTCTGCAGAGTTCCAAGGTGGTGCAGAGCATCACATGGCAAGGGGGCTGAACGCGCTCCCTCAGGTTTCTCTTCCTCTTCTTATAAAGCCACCAGTCCCACTCCCATGACAATGCATTAATCCATTAACCCATTAATCCATTAATCCATGAATGGCTTAATCCATTCATGAGGGCAGAGCCCTCAATACTGCCACACTGGTGATTAAATTTTAATAAGAGTTTTTGGGGGACAAATATTCAAACCATAGCACCCAGTAAATGGCAATTAAAGCAACAAGAAGATGCCCTAGAAGGTTCTCAAGAGGGGAGAGTTGTAATTAGACACCTTCCTAATCAAATTCATCCCAGCTCCATTTGGAACTTGAATGCACTTGAGTACTCTTAGGAGCTAAATTGTTCCTTTTTTTTTTTTTTTTTTTTTTGGAACATACTGTAATGATAGTATTAGGCCCACAAATATCCTAGCATTTGCAAACTAGATACCAATAACCAGATTACTAGCATCATCACTAATCATTTTTTTAAAATTTTAGTCTAAAAAGAGTTCAAGAATTACTGTTATCTGCAAAAAGGATGGATCTCCTAGACATAGTGGGTGAGCCAAAGAAGCCAGACACAAAAAAACTAGATACTGCAGTGAGCTATGGTGATGCCACTGCACTCTAGCCCAGTGACACAACAAGACCCTGTCTCAAAAAAATAAATAAATAAATAAATACCCAGCCTGAGCAAGAGCGAGACCCCGTCTCTACTAAAAATAGAAAGAAATTATATGGACAACTAAAATATATATATACAAAAAATTAGCCGGGCATGGTGGCGCATGCCTGTAGTCCCAGCTACTCGGGAGGCTGAGGCAGTAGGATCGCTTAAGCCCAGGAGTTTGAGGTTGCTGTGAGCTAGACTGACGCCACGGCACTCACTCTAGCCCGGGCAACAGAGTGAGACTCTGTCTCAAAAAAGTAAATAAATAAATAAATAAATAACAAAACAAAACAAAAACCCACTAGACACCAGACTATTCCAGAACAGACAAAACCAATCTATGGTGATAAAAGTCAGGATAAGAGTTCTCTTTGAGGGGCGTTGAGGAGTGCTGACCAGGAGGGAACCTTCTGGGCGACCAGAAATGTCCTGTGTCTTGACCTAGGTGGGGATTACATGGGTGAACACAAAGTAAACGTTCACGGAGTAGTACCTTTATAATTTATGTACTTTACTATATGAGACTCATACCTGAAAAATGTTTTAAAGAGTTGGATTATTGTTTCTTTCTGGCCATCCATATTTTTCATCAAATTCAGATCATGACTAAGCACTGATTGAGTGCCGATAGCAGACACAGCCACTCAAGTGGGGCAATGGCACAAGCAAAGGCAGGTTAGGGCTTGGCTTAGCTGGCACTTGACTCTGGACTTGGAACAAGGCTTACAGCTGGAGGGGGCTACCAAGACCAATTGTGTTTGATGCCACTGAGACCACCACTCCCACCCCACCCCCCCAAAAGAGCCAAGGCCAGGCCCAGGCAGCCTGCCCCAGTAAGGGCTGGACCAATCAGAAACCAGCCAGATTCAAGAGGGCAGGATGGGGCCGGGAATAGGCGAGTCTTAGTCAACAGCTTCCCTGGCCACAGGGCCCTGTAGGCTCACAGATGAGAATGAGTCAGGCCCCCAGGGCAAGGGTGAGGGCAGAACCAGAAGGAAGGACAATTAGGAAGGACTTCAAGCCAGATTGAACAATAGCAAGGCTCAGAGATGACAAGATTCTCACTGTACAAATGAGGAAATTAAGGCAAGAGAAGGGACTTATGGGGACCACATGCAGGGGTGAGGGCTCACCTGGGGGCAGGCCAGCTAATGGACAATGCACAACCATCCCAGATTGAGACCAGAGACATCCAGTTCCTGCCCAAGGTTACACAGCAAGTCAGAGACTCAGCCAGGCCAAGACTCCACACGTCCTGTACCCCATCACTTCCTCCCACCACCCCAGCAATACCCCAAGATCATTTTTATTTCCCCTTCAGGATGCTACATGTTCTACATACCCTGCGTTATCAGCTTTTTTTAAAAAAGACTTAATTCTTGAATCTTACAACAACTTATATCATCTTGACAGTGGAGTAAAAAAGCCATCCCACACTACCCACTTTCAGTACAGATCTTTGTCGTGTTGGGAAGCATAAACGAACCCAAGGAGCGATAATTAGTTCTAAATTCAGGCGAGCTTTATGGAATGTGAACCATTTGGGTAATCGGCTGGGGTGGTGCCATGAAGTGGTAATTAATTTGTTTTTTTCCTTAAAATGTTTTACTTAATTAAGGGAGGTGTTGATTTATATACACCCGTCCCCTGGGGATGGTTTATAAGGCAGAGGAAAATTCCAACTGTCTCCCTGCCACGTTTCTCATCGAATTATTTCATTACGTTCAGATACACTTTTGCAACACTGATCGTGACAGATCCTGGAGTTATGAGCTCATAAATATTGGGGGGTGGGGGGGGAGGCTGAAGACGCACACTTAATGGGAAATGTTCTCATAATCAAATGAATATTTCAAGCTGTGACAATGCAGGCCAAGAGAGGGAGAGGGAACTGCTTTCTCTTCAAAGAGTAACAGGATGCTGAAATCAACCCAGCACCTGCAGCTCTGTCTCCTTCTGAGCTGGGCCTTCAAATCTCAGCTTGCGAAGGATGGATGTCAAGAGAATTTGGATCCAGTCCTGGCTCTGTCCTAACTTACTTTGAGCTGATAGTAGCTTAAGTTTGTTCTTTCATTTATTCAACAAATATTTAATATCTACTATGTGCCAAGCACTGTGCTACTCCCTGGGAATACAATGGTGAGCAAGACAGGCTTGTTTCCTACCTGAATATCAGGCACATATGCAAAAGAAATGAGTGCATATTTCTGCCAAAAGACACGTAAAAATGTTCATAGTAGCGTTACTCGATAGCTCCAAATCAGGAGCCACCCACAGGTCCTCCCAGCCGTGGTGCAGGAATGATCTGGGCTGCCCATGGTACTTCAGGTCTCTTCTATCCTGGAGTCTCGGCTGGCTCCGGAAGGCTCTGAGTGAGGGCTCTTAAAGCGATGCCTCCTTCACCATGTTCGGGAGTGGAGGCTCGGGGGCCCCTGGGAGATAGGTCTCGTGTCAGTCCCCAGCCAGTCCTCTCCTTTGGCCAAGTAGAAGTTCTCTTTTCAGATCAAGCATACATCATGCGCCAAGAACTTTGGCTCTGTTTTCTCCTTTCAGTCCTACCATAAGCCCATCAGCCCAGTGTTACAGGCAAGGAAGCTGGGACTCAGGTGGTGGTGAGACTTCCCCAAGTTCACAGCCAGAATGTGGCAGAGCAAGGACTCCCACCCAGGTCTGCCTACCTACCTGGGATGAGGAGATACATACCCCCTCACCTGGAGTCTCCCAACAGCCAGAGACAGCCCAAAGCAGGGCAGACAGACAGACAGTGACCATACTGCCATTGCCCTCCACCTAGGCTGTAAGACCTGCACCTGGTGGCATATGGTGACACACAGGGCAAACCTGCTTCGCTATCACTGGCTCATTTTGTCCTTGTAAAACTCTATGAGGTGGTACTACTATGTACCCATTTTACAGACAACGAAACTGAGAAAAGAAAGGAGAAATGACTTGCCCCATTTACATGGTCTACAGGTATTTCCACTGAAGATTTGGGTGATCCTCAGGGTGGGCTGAAGGGTAGGGGCAGGGCACCAACCCAGACGAGACCCTGTGTCTATATGTCAGATCTTATCCATCCTCCTGTGAGTTAGATACTATTTCCAAATTTCAACAAGTCTACCATGGCATCAATTATAACATGCACCATTATTTTATTACCATAAAGAAAGAAAAAAATGTGACTGATTAAAAATATGGCAATTGTAAGATATATCTCAATTTCAGAGATGTGAAATGTAAAAAACTGCATCTTAGAATCAA
The DNA here is from genome assembly GCF_041146395.1 of Eulemur rufifrons. Lineage (NCBI taxonomy): Eukaryota > Metazoa > Chordata > Mammalia > Primates > Lemuridae > Eulemur > Eulemur rufifrons. The sequence continues at coordinate 24,006,707 of NC_091002.1, forward strand.
TAAAATTTGGCATATCCCCATTTTGCAGATGAAAACGCCAAGGCAACAAGAGTTCATGTTTTGCCTAAAGTTACATAGCTAATAAGCAGCAAAACCAGGATTCAAATCTGGGTCCGTCTGACCCCAAGGCCTGGCTCTGAACTCCTTATCGAATAATCTGCTGAGTGGTGCTGGACAGATTGAGCACTGAACTAGAAATGGTGCCCCTGGGAGTTGTGCAGTGCCCGTCCTGAGCAGCTGTAATTGTTAGTTCCTGGGTTTGCAGCCGGGCTGTTGATATTCCTGCCATGTTCCATCCTAGCATTTTTCTTCACTGTATGTTTCCCAATGCCACTGGGGGAGTTTCGTCACATGTAAGAAATGGACACTTGTCAAAATGCATGACTTTAGAAAGCTTGGTGTCTGGAGAGGTTCTTAGGCTGGTCCCTGCAAACGACACTCTGATCCACACATGAAGCATATCTTAGATGTCCACGGGTTTGGGAAAGAAGTGGACAGAATTTATTTCTGTCCTTTCTCTCCTTTTCCACTCGCCATTGTTCAAGCTCCCTCTTAGGGGCTGCCTTCTGAGCAGGATTAAACAGCAGGCACTTTTGAGGATGAGTGCATTACTCTCTTCTTCCCTCGACTTCCCACTCCGCAATGGGTCTGTTCATCTGAAGCCCAGGCCTTAGGGACAGGGAGGATATGGTCACATCTGTGGGTGCCACAAAAGCCGAGAGGATCCCAGCAAGAAGGCACAGCACACTACAGTGTAGCTGGCATTGGCCCATCATTCGCTTGCCCCTAACCACAGACCGTGAGTGTGTGTCCTCCAAGACAAGCAACAGAAACCCAGTCCCCACCAGCTCGAGACATAAGGGACTGACTGGCTCATGGAATCCAAAGATGGAGTGGACAGCCAAATCTCAGCCTGGGGGCAGTCACACCGGTACCTTGGCAACACTTGGTATCTAGGGCTGAAGGTGACCACAATTCCCTTCCCCCCATCCCTTGTCTCTGCTTATCAATGTGTCAAATCCTTCTCTCTCACCTCAGATACCTCCATGGTCACCAACACCCCCTCTCTCCTCGAGTCAGAGACAGGCGCTGACTCACTCAGTTACAGGTCAAAGGACTCTGACTGGTGCAACTTGGATAGATTTTACCAGAAATTGAGCCACTCAGCACTGGCCAAGCGGGTAGGAGATGTAAAAACTGGGAGCTCCTGCTAGACCCACAAGCTTACTCCCATTCTCTAGTTGAAGAGACATAGCAGTCAGGCCACCAGCTCCAGAACTTTCTTCATCTTGCAAACTGGAACTCTGTACCCATCAAACAATGCTTCTACTTGCTTTTTTCTTTTTTTTTTTTTTTTCTTTCTTTCTTTGTTTCATTTTTTTTTTTTTTTTTTTTGAGACAGAGTCTCACTCTGTTGCCCGGGCTAGAGTGAGTGCCGTGGCGTCAGTCTAGCTCACAGCAACCTCAAACTCCTGGGCTTAAGCGATCCTACTGCCTCAGCTTCCCGAGTAGCTGGGACTACAGGCATGCGCCACCATGCCCGGCTAATTTTTTGTATATATATATTTTTAGTTGTCCATATAATTTCTTTCTATTTTTAGTAGAGATGGGGTCTCACTCTTGCTCAGGCTGGTCTCGAACTCCTGACCTCGAGCGATCCACCCGCCTCGGCCTCCCAGAGTGCTAGGATTACAGGCGTGAGCCACCGCGCCCGGCCACTTTTTTTTTTTTTTTTTTTTTTTTTTGATACAGAGTCTCACTCTGTTGCCCGGGCGAGAGTGCCGTGACGTCAGCCTAGCTCACAGCAACCTCAAACTCCTGGGCTCAAGCAATCCTCCTGCCTCAGCCTCCCAGGTAGCTGGGACTACAGGCACGCACCACCATGCCCAGCTAAGTTTTTCCATTTTTAGTTGGTTTTGGCTAATTTTTCTATTTTTAGCCAAAAATAGTGAGACCACGGGGTCTCGCTCTTGCTAAGGGTGGTCTCGAACTCCTGAGCTCAAACAATCCACCCGCCTTGGCCTCCCAGAGTGCTAGGATTACAGGCGTGAGCCACCACATCCAGCACCCCTTGCTTTTTTCTTACAGATCATTTGTCCTTTCTCTGCAGGGCTAGTGTCATCAGGCTTTAACATCAGGCGATCCCAGGTTGAAATTCTGGCTCCACCACATACTAATTGGGTAAGTCGGTCAAGTCATTCAACATCTCTTAACCTCAGTTTCCCCCTCTGCCAAGGTCTCGGTGAGGATGTACAGAGCTGTCAAGGTTCTGGCACAGAAGCTGCACACAGTAGGTGCCCAGTAAACGTCAGCCCCCTTCCTTTTCTCCTCCACTCGTCTCCAGACAAAGTTCAAGTAGTAAAACAACTACCTGTCTGGTGATTTCTGCCAGAACAATGCCCAACACATGCTGTCACTCAGAGCTGAGCCCCATTATGAATGGCGTCCAACAGCTCAGCTGAGGATGGCTTGACATTTGACAGCAAGAAGTTCTCTTATTCAAGGAGCAGCAAATGCACCTTGTTAAAGGACCCTTTTAGAACCTAGAGGTCTGAATCAGGTATCAAGTGGGGCTTTTTAGAAAGAGTCATGAGCTCAGGTGTGGTGGCTCACACCCGTAATCCCAGGACTTTGTGAGGCCCAGGTGGGAGGATCGCTTGAGGCCAGGAGTTCAAGACCAGCCTGGGCAACATAGTGAGACACACCCCACCCCCAGCCCCTGCACCATCTCTGCAAAAAATAAATTAGCTGTGTGTAATGGCACGCACCTGTAGTCCCAGCTACTTGGGAGGCTGAGGTGGGAGGGTCACTTGAGCACAGGAGTTCAGGGCTGCAGTGAGCTGTGATCACACCACTACACTCCAGCCTGAGTGACAGGGTGAGACTTTGTCTCTAGGAAAAGAAAAAAAAAACATGGTCTGGGCCCTACAAGGAGGGGACCAAGCCCGCCTCCCTCTCCAGATGCACCCTTCCCTCTTCTCAGCATCACCCCATGACCAGACACAGCCTCCCTCATTCCCCTAAAGCACCTGGACACAGGTTGTTTGTGTCACCAGCTTTTACTGAGGGCTTAGGTGATAATGGAGAAGATATTAAAGTCCAGATACGGGACAACTCAAAACTGAATGTCAGGCATTTCTGTTCTATAAGATTTTTGAATTTGGGCTCCCTGGGCCCAAACCTGCAGCTGGTTACAAGCTTAGAACTCTGGGCTCACAGTCCCTTGTGTCCCAGCTGGGCTGAGACCACGACAGAAACCCTGGCTCTGCCACACACCAGCTATGTGGCTTTGGGCAAGTCACTTCACGTCTCCAAGCCTCAGTTTCCTTAAGTATAATGTGAGAAGAGTAATAATGAGGCCTCCCTCAGGAGATCCAGTGAAGACTAAATGAGATGTCTCTGATGTACTTAGGCCAATGTCCGACACGTTGTAGGTGCTCAGGAAATGGTACGATACAGACATTGGTAAGATGAGGTTCCTGCCCCCATGATCCAATGCAGAAGTTCTCAATGTTTTCTGCTGCCACTCACTGATGTGTGTGTGCCCCCTAGACCAGTCACCAGCAGGGATGGACAGAATAGCAAAATAAGTCAAAATAATGTGGATCCCCCATAATTCATCCCTTGCAGCTGGGCACATGGCTCTCTGGGCCAAAACAAGGCACTCATTCCCCCAACTTCCACGACTGTTGGCTGCGTCTAATGGCTGGTCCCTGCCAGGCCTCCACTGAAGACAATTTTAGAGAACCCCATGGGATTGGCGGAGGCCTCTGCTGTCCAACTCAGCTTCCCTCGTTCCCTCACAGATGTTCCTGAGTGTGTCCCCCAGTAAACCTCCTACATGCAAGTCTCCGTCTCAGAGTCTGCTTCCCTGGAAACAGACCTAAGACAGCTGGCAAACGTGGAACAAATGTGCGTCTTCCACTTCTTGCCTCCACGGGATACATCACTAATCGATCACAGAGCTCTTTCCTGCTGAGCCTGGACAGAACCTCAGAATCCTTCTCAACACAGCACTTCAGACTGCCACTACCACTGGGCCGGATTTATCAATGCAATAAAACCATTAATCTAAACCTTAGACCCAAAAACAATAGATCAGAGGGAGGACTCTGCTAGCTCTCGCCAACCTACTTTGAATCCACCAAAACAGAAACTTTACAAAGGACCTTGTAGATTGATGACCAGATGATCTGTGGCAAAGATTCCAGGGTTTCACCAAGTCCCTGAGGTTTTCCTCCCAGCCCACAAAATAGCTTGTGCCCATCCTCTGTCAACCACTAGTTAAAAATCACTTCATACGCCTGGCGGCTGCTGTCTCTAATGAAGACAGTGGAGCCCCACCGAGCAATCCCAGTGTCTTCTGTTTTCCCCTGTTCCTGAGACTAGCACGGGGAATTTAAATGTCTGTTTGACGTGCCAAGATGGTTAAATAAAGCTATCGCGTCCATTTGCTCACACACCTGTCTTTGGCTGGGCCCTGGCTGAGGTGGAGGAAACTCCTTTCATTTTTCCAGAGAGGCAATGTGCTTCTCTGAATGTCTCTGTTATTATTATTGATCTCCCTGGATTTCTTTATGGCCAGAAATAAGGAATTCAATTTGATTAGGGGCTGATTTGGCCACCAGGCAAGACGTGTCAATACGACAGCTGAGAACCCTGAGGCAGCGATTGGGTTAGAGCTGATCCGGCACATTCGGAGCAGTAGCAAGGCCCACCCTCACCCCACAGCCCCCTTCCAGCTGTCAGCTGCCCCTGTCCCTGCTCTGCTGACCCCCCAACTCAGATGGGGCGGCGTTATAAAGTAACACACACAGGGCACTGCCAAGGCTGTGGACGTTCCACATGTCCATATCTGAGCCCCCCACTTCTCTCAGAAGGTGTGAAGAGATGACCCATGCCGGCCTTGGAGTGAGACCAACTTGGGGTTAGATCTTAATTCTAGCACGAACTGCAGGACCTTGAGAGAGTCATTGAACCCTCTGAGCCTTAGTCCCCTCATCTGTAAAACACGTGTGTATGAATTGGGACGCCTCTGGGTTGTGTGACAGAAGCCCTACCTCACCTTTTGCCTCCCAAAGCCTCAGCCTCTCATTCTGCCTTGCCAGGCCTCCTGCAGGTCCCCACAGAGTGCCACCTCTCTTGCCCAGCAGCCATCTGGCCCAAGCTGTTCCCAGGGCCTGAACTCTTCCCTGCCCTTTATTCTTCATCTTTCAGGTCTCAGCTCAGGAGTCACCTTCTCCGGGAAGTTTTATTTTGCTGTCCCTCTCCCATCACCGGGAGGCAGTGTCAGGAGCCCCAGCTTTGGATCCCACAGTCCCGGGTCCTCCCACACAACCCTCACCTCTCTGGATTGTCATTGTCGGCCTCCCCCGTTAGACTGTGACCCCCGAGAGGGCAGAGGCTCTGTGTCTCCTTTGCCTGCTTGTCCTCTGTAACTGCCACAGGGCGAGGCCAGAGCAGGCTCCCAGTGCAAGCCCGTGATGCTGAGCCGCTGTCCTGGTTACCATCGCCACGTAACAACTTACTCCGAAACTTACCAGCAAACCACAACTACTTTATGAGGCTTGGGGATTCTGCGGGTGAGGAACGCAGACAGGGCGTGGCGGGAATGGCTTGTGTCTCTGCTCCCTGATGTCTGTGGCCTTAGCTGGGAAGACCTGATGGCTGGGAACTGGAGGCGTCGCCACTCACACCTCCGGAGGTTGCTGTTGGCTGCCGGCTGAATGCTCGGCTGGGACTTTCAACTGGAGCACTTAGAAGTGGCCCATCCACATGGTCTGGGCTTCCCCACAGTGTGGCCATCGCAGGGTAATTGAACTTCTGACATGGCAGTTCAGAACTCCAGCGTCAGCATTCCAGTGAGCAAGGCGGAAGCTGCTGTGCCTTTTACAACACGGCCTCAGAAGCCACACGGAGTCGCTTCCATTGCACTCAAAGGATGTATGGGCATGTTCTGAAACTGTCCCTATTTCACTTACAGTCTCTCTCGAGGATGCAGAAAGCTGGAAAGAGTCACGTCCACCCTTATGAAAAGAAAAGGCCAATCTGCAATTTTACAACTTTTCTTGAACCTATCAGAGAGCTGAGATCACAGGGCAACTAATTACCCTGAAAGACAAAGAAAGGCATGTGCCTTCAAGGAGAGATGGAACATGAGCCCTTGCTCACCTGGGGCAGACACCAGGAGCCCTGCAGCTGGTAAAAATTCAGCTAAAGTTTTTTGTTTGTTTGTTTTGAGATAGGGTCTCACTCTGTTGCCCAGGCAAGAGTGCAGTGGCATCATAATAGCTCACTGCAACCCCAAACTCCCGGGCTCAAGCAATCCTCCTGCCTCAGCCTCCTGAGTAGCTGGGACTACACCCAGATAATTTTTCTATTTTTTGTAGAGACAAGGTCTCAATCTGTTGCCCAGGTTGGTCTTAAACTCCTGTCCTCAAGCAATCCTCCCCTGTCAGCCTCCCAAAGTGCTAGGATTACAGGTGTGAGCCACTGTGCCCAGCTAGCTAAAGTTTTTAACAAATTGCTAAGGCTGAGTGTGGGCGAGTATGAGAGTGTGGCTCCCATGGGAGAAGCAGACACATGTGGAATTTGCACCTGCTCACGGGCTCGTTTCCACGGACTGCACTGGGTGCTATGAGGAAGACCAGAGATGGTATAAGAGATTAAAGGAAGCTGCCTTATGACACCACCATGCCTGGCTGATTTTTTTCTATTTTTGGTCGCCCAGCTAATTTTTTTCTATTTTTAGTAGAGACAGGGGTCTCGCTCTTGCTCAGGCTGGTCTCGAACTCCTGACCTCAAGCGAACCTCCTGCCTCCGCCTCCCAGAGTGCTAGGATTACAGGCGTGAGCCACCGTGCCCTGCCTAAAATTTTTAAAAAGTGAAGAAGTGCAAGCCTTCTTCAGTCAAACAAAATCAGAGCACTAATTACCAGCAGACCTGCATGACAAGATGTGCTAAAGGATGTTCTTCGGGCAGAAGGAACATGACATCAGAAAGAAACTTGTATCTATGCCAAGAAACAAGGAGTGCTAGAAATGGCACAAAGGAAGGCAAATATAAATTTTGTTTTTTCTTATTTTTAATTATTCTAAAAGACATTTGACCATCTAAAGTAAAACAGTAGCAAAGTATTGTGTGTTTGCAGCAAATGTAAAAATAAAATGCATGACAAGAGTAGCACCAAGATGGGAGGGAGGAATTGAGCGTATATTGTTGTAAGGTCCTTATACTGTGTGTAAAGTGGTATAATGTTGTTTGATGGTAGACTCGGACAGATTAAAGATGCATATCGTAAACTCGAGGACAACCACTACAGCTACCACAGTCACCCTCTCAACGGTTATTTATTGAGCAGCTATTATGTGCCAGGGTCCCAGGAATATAGAACCTCACGGAGCTCAGAGCTGAGGACCCAGTGGGTCCACGGAGACAAACACCTGGCAGAGCCGGTACAGAGGATGCATCAGTGAGTGTGGATTTGGGGGTAGCCTGTCCCACACTCTCAGCCCTTCCTCTTGTCTGGGGTATTCAGGTTACAGAGGATTCACAGAAAGGCAAATGCCCTGGGTGGTTAAGTGCAACTTTTCCTGTTGCCCCAGAACTGGCAACAAGACCCGGAACAGAGGACAAAGGGTATCAAACTCCTTTCTCAAGGCAGCTACCAAGATGGTGGGGAGGGGGAACTCAGGACTTATTAAGGGGCAGCCAGACCAGCTCCCCTAGCCCAAGAGTCACCCCTAAACACGTGGGCAGTGGGACAGTCTTTGGAGTTGAGTGTCCCCAGCCAGAGGAGGAGGCAGGTGGTACCATGGCTTTTCCCTCCCCCAGGAAGTGTGGCCTCCCCTCCCCCAGTTCATGCCGAATGGGGGAACTCCAAGAGAAATTGCAGAAAGTGGAGCTGCCATTTAGGAGAGAAAGCACCTCATCCGCAGTGGGGTGCATGCTTAGGTTCCCCAGCTCTCAGTGCTTCTCTTTGTGGGGAAAGATGGCTAGGCAGAGAGAAGACACACGGAACAGTCCACACCCCAGCAAGGGCTGGGAGGTTTCCAGAAATCAAGGGGTCACCATGGGAGGGTGCCACTCCTGCACCAAAGAGGGCTGCTGACCAGGGAAGGGGCCCAGGGGGAAACAGGGTGAGGAAAGTGAGCTACGGGAGAAAACCAGGGCAGGCGGAGCAGGCAGGAGAAGCCTCCAGAGGATCCCCCAAGGGACATCCACCTGCACCCCATGCCAGGGCCACCATCTGGCACCTGTGACACAGAAACCTCTGGCGGCCAGCCAGGGATTGCCTAAGAAACGGCAGTAGCCACTGGGTCGGGGGGACCCCAACGGGCAGCTGTTAGGTGAGGGACCCTTTCCCTGTGCCCTCCCGCCCCTAGCCCAGTCCCTGCCCCTGCCAAGGGGCGCCAAGCCAGGCAGGCAGGTAAACAGAGGATTTAATCCACTGTGACCACGCCTGAGGCAGAGGGGCAAGGGGGACCCTGGGGCCCAAAGTGCTAGCCCTGCCTGAACTAGGTAGGTCAGGTATTTCCGGCCGGGCTGCTGGATTCGTGACTTGAGATAAAGAAGCAGAAGTGTGTCCCAGGCAGATGAAACTGCACGGGCAGAAGCCTACGGAAATGAAAGGACTGCAGGTGAGCTCAGGTAGGCCCGGGCAGGGCATCGACAGCGTCTGTCGCACCAAACACCCACCGCCTGGGAGCTGGCTGAAGAAATTAAGGTCAGTGGAATATTCTGCAGCCATACAGTGGAATGAGGCAGCCCCCTCTCTACGGATATGAAAAGATCTCCAAGATATATTAAATACAAGAAGCAAGGTATAGAAGCATGACCATAATAAGCTCCCATTTGTGTAAAAAGCAGGGGGTGGGGGGAATAAGATTATGTATTCGGTTTTGCTCACATTTGCATAGACCAGGAGCTGGGAAACGTGGTGGGTGATGGTAACTGGGCAGATGAGGGGGGTGTGTGGGAGTTAGACTTTTTTTGTGGCATGCCTCTTGAATTTGATTTTGGAAACCTTTAATTGTATAACCCATTCTAAAAAATCGAATAGCAGAAGTGCAGAGGCTGCGGCTCGGGGCAGAGGCTGGCAGGGCTGCAGCTGCTGTCGGAGCACATGATCAGAGACAGATCGTGGCTGTGAGAGCAACCAGAGCCACAGGCCCACGCACGCATCTCACAGGGCTGGCACCAGGTGTCACTTAGCAGCAAGATGTAACCAGACCCGGGGATTTCCAGGAGACAAGGCCACCTCAGCACAGATGTACTTTCATAAACCTTAAAGCGAAGCTTCCCCTCGAGAGCACTCCCTTTATGAAAGAAACACCTGGCAGCTGACCTGGACTGAATCCAGGTAGAAGAAAGGGAAGAGGATCCCTCTAACTCTGAGGATGGTCTCTGGACAGAGACCCTCATGGTCAGTTTGTCACCTGACCCCCGTCTGTATTTGGCCCATGCCATCACCTGCCACTGCTCTCTGTCTTGTGTGAGCACTGCCGGAATACACTGGCATCAGGCAGTGTATAAGACTCATCTTCGATGCAAATCACACCGAAGGGGACAAGTCTCCCGGGGGAAGCTGGCTAACGAGGATCCCCTGAACAGGACAGCTGCTTGTGGTCGGGCAGCAGGGGGCCGCGGAAGGATCTCACAGTGGGGAGGAGGCGTGTGTGTGACGTGACCAGGCTGGGAGTGGGTGGCGCGGAGGGTGGATTACAGGGAGAGCAGCATGGAGGAGGCAGATGTCAACACCCAGCAAGGGCCTGGCTGCAGATCCAGGGCAGAGACAGGGGAGGGGTGGGGGACAGAGAGCAGGCAGGGTGGAGGGACAGACAGGAGGCGGAGCTAATGAGGCTCCACTGTGAGGCAGGGGGTGTCAACCAGTTCCTTCCGCCTCAGAAGCGATGTGGATGTCAAACCCTGAGCCCCGCCCAGCCATGCTGGCCCCTGATAAATCCCCGCTCCCCCTCGGGCGGCCAGGCATCACTCTTCCTGCGTGCAGCCCCCCAACTGCTGAGAGATGAAATGTCCGAGGCTGCCCTTTTGCCATGGCTGACAAGTGCTTGTCTGAGTGACAGCTGGAGGGAACAGGACAGATGGGGTCCTGCCCCAGCTTCCCTACTCCCAGATCCTGGGCCTCACTGCTCCTGTGGGATTTAGGGAACCAACAGTGCGGCCTCCTGGCCATTTATCATGTGAGGCCAGGGTGCTGTGACGAGGGCAGACCCCGCAGGTGAGATCCAGGCCAGGATCCCTGGGTCAGAGCAGGGGATGGGGGGCCAGGGGAGGAGCAGAAAGCACGCGACTTTGGCGCAGTCAAATCTGAGCTGTGTAAGTCACCACACCTCGCTGGGCTGCAATTTCCTCACCAAAATGGAGATAATGTTTTGTATGGCAGATGTTGCAAGTTAACCACTCTGTACCGACTCGCTCTACTTCCTTACTAAGAGAATCACAATTTTTTTCAAGGCGGGGAGGAAAGGTACCACCAAAAACACTCACTCCTGCAGCCTCCCTTGCAGCAGGGGCCACTATGTGACCCAGTTCTGGGCAGTGAGATAAGACAGAACCATGGGGGCATTTAAAGATGGGCTGCCTGGCCGGGCGCGGTGGCTCATGCCTGTAATCCTAGCACTCTGGGAGGCTGAGGCGGGTGGATCGGTCAAGGTCAGGAGTTCGAGACCAGCCTGAGCAAGAGCGAGACCCTCGTCTCTACTAAAAATAGAAAGAAACGATCTGGCCAACTAAAAAGATATATAGAAAAAAATTAGCCAGGCATGGTGGCGCATGCCTGTAGTCCCAGCTACTCGGGAGGCTGAGGCAGTAGGATCACTTAAGCCCAGGAGTTTGAGGTTACGTGAGCTAGGCTGACGCCACGGCACTCACTCTAGCCTGGGCAACAGAGTGAGACTCTGTCTCAAAAAAAAAAAAAAAAAAAAGATGGGCTGCCTGGAAATGCAACAAGAGGGTCAAAGCCACACCCCAAGGGTGATGGGGTGCAAAGATCAAAGGTGTCTGAGTCCCTGGCAGCTTCATGGAGCTGCTAAACCACCTGGGGCTGCCATATGCAGACTTCTGGTTGGAAAGGGTTGGGGGTTTTTTGTTTTTTGTTTTTTTACCATCATCCTAGAACTTGGCTGAAAGAGGCTAGGGTTTATTGTCGCTGTGAGGATGGAAGATGAGGCTCCCGACCCTGTGAGTGCCTGGGAGCTGGAACTAGGCTCCCCACATTAGGAAAAGGCTGGAAATGAGCTGTTTCTTTCTTGAATGAGGACTGGAGAAAACTGCCCAATAAACATGGGCTGCACCTAGAAGTGGGTTTCCTGCCCCAGGCCATGGAAAGAAAAAAGTCATCCAAGATAAATTGAGAAAAAGAAACTCAATAGAGGGGTTTGACATAGTCTGGTGTATTCATCAGCTCGGGCCACCATAACAAAACACAGTAGAGCAGGTGGCTTAGACCACAGAAGTTTATTTTCTCAGTTTGGGAGGCTGTAAGTCCAAGATCACAGTGTTGGCAGGTTTCGTTCTTTCTGAGGCCTCTCTCTTTGGCTTGCAGGTGGCCACCTTCTTGCTGTGTCCTCATGGGGTCTTTCCCCAGGGCACACTCATCCCTGGTGTCCCTTTGTGCCTCCAAATGTCTTCTAATAAGGACAGCAGTCGGATTGGATTAGGGCCCACCCATATCAGCCTCGTTTTAACTTAATCACCTCCTTAAAGGCTCTGTCTCCAAATATTGTCACACTTTGAGGTATTGGGGGTTAGGGCTTCAACATAAGAGTTTGGGGGAAGCACAGTTTAGCCCACAACATCTGGACAAAGCTAAAAAAAATGTTACCTAGAATACCTCTCTGAACACCATCGCTCAGAATACAGCACACAGAAAGATAAAGAAATGTGAAATGGAGAAGAGAAGGTGGAGGTTGAAATGAAATGATCCGTTGTATATCTAATAGGGTGTATGACAGGAACAGGAATAGGAATCCCAATAACAGACTATGGGAAAGGCAATATATGAAAATATAATATGTAAGCATTTTCCAGAATTGAAGAAAGCTCTGAGTCTTCACAGAGAAAAGTCATAGTTCAGAGTAGGATACAAAAATGTACACTCAGGCATGTCTAATTGCAGTCAGACATTAAGGGTAAAGGGAAAACTTTCACAGCTGCCAGAAGAGGGAAGACAGATTCCCTACAAAGAAACAATTAGACTGAAAAAAACTTCGAATCAGCAGCAATAGTAATCAGAAAAGAATAATATCTTCAAACGCAGCGGAAAAATACTTGGCAGCCTACAATTCTATACCTAAACTGTCACTGGAGACTGAGGCCAAAATATATTTCCAGACATATATGATTGAGAGAATAGGCCCTCACTGAAGAATTATTCAAGGGGGCACTTCAACACGGAAAAGGATCAAAGAGATGAGAGAGGGGATTCCTATCCTGAGTCCTTGATCAAGCTTAACCTGAAGGTGCTGCTGCACTTTTCAGTTTCAAGTACCCATAAATTCCTTCTTTTCTGAGAGAGAGGGAACGAATTAGAATGTTCCATCACAACCAAAGAGACCTGACAGACACCACAGCTCTCTCGTGGATGTTAACTAAATCAATAAAATAGGTTCCCCCAGCTTAGAAAACAATAGAGGTACATAAATAAATATGTATTAAATAAATGAAACACAGTCCCTGTCTTTGTGAATCATGGAATCTTATAACTATTGATCACAAGAGTTCTAGAGACATTGAACCTTGGACTCTGTCCCTGCCTGTTACGTCCTGGTTTGTCTGATCTTTGGACGGTGACTCCAGCTCAGCTAATGAGATCACTCTCCTGTCTGTATTGCGCACACCACACCACACCACATACGTGCAGACACGCGCACGCACGCACGCACAGTTCTGTCAAGCTGACTCTCCCAGCCAGGACCTGTGCCCGCAACATACGTCACAATCCCTGCCCTGCTCCCGAGCCCCGCCTTGAACACCTTGCCAGGGTGGAGTTGATGGCATTGCAGCGTGGGGGGTGAGCAGCAGCAGGTCGCCATGTGGCTTTTAGTCCACAAGCATCCCACTGATACGTGCCATTTAGTGTCAGTTTGGGGAGTGACCTTCGGCAGGTGGAAGCAGCCTGGGCAAACAGGGTGGCTGGACTTGATTTCTAGAAGGGTCTTAGGGCCACTGAGAGGGGAGCAACTGGGTCCCCCCTCCCCTGCCTCATTCAGGGTAGATCTCTCCTGGCTTCTCTTACATATTTGGCTTATATGTAAGGTTTCCCTTGGAGAGTGGGCTCTGTAACAAGTTTTATTTATTTATTTATTTTTTGAGACAAAGTCTCGCTGTGTTGCCCGGGCTAGAGTGCCGTGGCATCAGCCTAGCTCACAGCAACCTCAAACTCCTGGGCTCAAGCAATCCTCCTGCCTCAGCCTCCCGAGTAGCTGGGACTACAGGCATGCTCCACTATGCCCGGCTAATTTTTTATGTATATATTTTTAGTTGTCCAGCTAATTTCTTTCTATTTTTTTAGTAGAGCCGGGGTCTCGCTCTTGCTCAGGCTGGTCTCAAACTCCTGAGCTCAAATGATCCGCCCGCCTTGGCCTCCCAGAGTGCTAGGACTACAGGCGTGAGCCACCGTGCCCGGCCTGTAACAAGTTTTAAAAATAAGTTTTGGGCCTAGTGTGGTGGCTCACGCCTGTAGTCCCACCACTTTGGGTGGCCGAGGAGGGAGGATTGCTTGAGGCCAGGAGTTCAAGACCAGCCTGGGCAAGACCTTGTCTCTACCAAAAATTTTACAAATTACCTAGGTGTGATGACGCACACCTGTAGTCCCAGCTACTTGGGAGGATCACCTGAGCCCAGGAGTTTGAAGTTACAGTGAACTATGATGACGACACTACATTCCAGCCTAGGCAACAGAGTGACATCTTGTCCCTGAAAAAATAAAATAAGTTTTGAAAACTCCCAGAGTAGATGGTTTCTTAAGATCCCATCCAATTCAGTGCTCTATGATTCCTCTGAAAGTGCAGAGACCAGAGAGTGATGGCAGAGTCCTGGGGGCTCCCAGAGGCCCACCCCCTCCACGGAGGACGTCTTAGGAAGATGTCTTCCGTCTGCCTGCTCCAAGCAGAGCCAACCCAGATGCACCTCCCTTGCAAGGGAGGAAGTCAGCATGGGCCCTGCTCTCTTCCCCGCTGCCCCCATGGAGGCAGTCAGGCGTGGTGAGATGGGTCTGGAGTAGCCCGGCCTTCCCTAACTGGGTCAGAGCGCAGGCTCCAGCCCCGTCGTCCTGTTGGCTTAGAGTCAAGCGGTCAGTTCCCAAAGCCCTGAGCGCAGGGTGTCTGAGGGCTGCTGGCCAGGCTTCCAGCCAGAGGAGGCTGATGCACTTCACCGCTACTCGTAAGCCTGAGCACGGGGTGTTTGATCCTTCCTGGGCCCTGCTGCCACCACTCCTGAGCTCAGACAGACGTCTTCTGCTGGGTGAGCCCAGCTGGTCCCCTGCCAGGCCATGTCTCTGGTGAGCACTGGAGAAGCAGGCAGGCCCCCCTCCCTGGGAAACCACCGGAGAAAACTCACAGGCATTTAAAGTCCCTACCTCAGTGGCATGGCCCGAGGGCAAGTGTGCAGGGCCTGGCAGGGTCCACCCCAGGAAGGACAAGTGAGGTGTGTCTCAGGACAAGAGGCAACAGGGACTCAGACTGCCAGGACTTCCTCTCTTCCTTCTTCTTACCTCTGGGTATCAGTCAGGGTTCTCTGGAAAAATAGAATCAATAGAAGGTATAGATAAATAGATTTTTTTTTTTAAGCAATTGGTTGCCACAATGGTGGGGACTGGCAAGTCTGAAATCCACAGTCAGGCCAGCAGGCCGGAAACTCAGGCAGGATTTTGCGCTGCAATCTTGAGGCAGAATTTCTTCTCCAGGAAACCTGTGCTTGCTCTTAGTGTCTTCACCTGATTGAGTGAGGCCCACCTGCGTTATGCAGGGTGATCTTACTTAGAGTGAGCTGATTGCAGATGTTAACCACGAATACAAAACACCCTCACAGCAACACCTAGATTGGTGTTTGATTGAGTCCTGGGGCACCGGAGCCTGGCCATGTCGACACGTGAGACCACTCTGCGTCCCCGCCCCCTCTCTCTTCCCATAGAAAGGCTTCTCGACAGGGTGGGCATGGGGGTCATGGCCACCAGCAGCTCTGACTGTCCTCCCACAGAGGAAGAAGGGGTCCCTCTTCCTTGTCTCCAGTTAGAAAAATCCCAACAAAGACAGACCCATGTCCATGGCCCAGGAGGCAGAGTGCATCATCTGGATCCTAAGGCGGGGGGTAGGTGGGAATGGTTCCCCCGAAGAGAGGAGGAACACTTCTGGAAGGAAAAAGGCTGTGGTGGCAAAGCAGGACCCGCCCCCACAGGTCTCTCCCCGAGGGCAAGTGAGGCTGCACCCACTCCTTCCCTAACTTCCTGCCGCCCTGGACCCAGCTGCTCCGACCCGGCACCACCCTGCCGAGGACCCTGGAGAGGCCTTCCCACCCTCAAGCACCCACATTCCTGTCATTACTGTTTCCTAGGACCCGACACGGGATCAACAACCCTGGGAGATTTTGCAGAAGAGGAACCGAGGCTCAGAGAGGGAAGGGACTTGCTCAAAGCCCCTCAGCTATTAAGTTGGGGATCCAAGACTTCCACCCAGGTCTGTGTGAAGCCAAAGCCCAGGACAGAAACTTCTCATGGGCCCATGCAAGCTCTTGCAAACAGCCTCTCTGGAAAATCAGTGAAGACTTGGGGTTGGCTATGATTTGGGCCAGACCTTGGCCCTCCTGGTTGGCTCAGAGGCCAGGCAGTGAGGAAGGCATTTGAGGGAAGCTGCTCGTGTCCTTCCTCTGCTGCCTCCTGGGCTCCCAGCTGCCGGCCACAGCTCTGACAGCAGAGCCGCCTGAACCTCTCATCTAAAAAATAAAATCAAAGAAAGAAAACTTTTTATTACACTTTCCTAATGGCGGAAAATAGTTTCAGGCATAAAAAAGCATTCAGCTGGCTACTTCCCAGGCGTCAAAAATTAACAGCCACTACATTTTATTCTGAAGAATTAATGGAAAATTTTACATGGTGGTGTAAAACGCAGGGGACAAGATGAAGGACATGATTCTTCACTGAAGAGCTCGGTCCCTCGCTTGCAGCAAAGACACTGGTTTGGCCATCTGCTCCGAGCCACGGGGGTGTGGGGGGCCTGGACGGGAGATGTGGGGGGCATTGAGTGCAGCCTCAGGGCAGGGTTCTGGAGCCCCCATAGCACACGCATATCTGGACCCTGGCCCCCTTGAGCTGGCATCCTTCTCGCAAGCCTTCCCTCCCCCAAAGGATTGCGGAGGGTCAGAACCTCAGACCGGGGCAGCAGGCCTGGGCTCTGCTGCCAGTACTGCCTCAGTCTTCTGCGAAATGGTTACTAGAGCTCTGGGCTGCCTCTGGATCCTGATGTAAACCAAACTTGGTCTCTGTTTGCACCTAAAAATATGACCAAGAACCTGGGCTTTGCAACTGGGCAGACCTGGGTTCAAATCCAGGCTCAGCCACTCATCGGCTTAATGGGCTTAGGGAAGTCACCTCTCTGAGCCTCAGTTTCCACCTCTGCAAAATGGGGACAATAGGACACCCCTATCAGGATGTCGTGCAATGCAGACACCAGTTTGTCCCATCTTCTCTAGCTCTGAGGGCCTCTAAGTGAACACCCAGTGACACGGGCCCAAACTCCTTTCGGGAAGTTCACCCTAAAGCATGCCAGCGAGCAGTGAGCGCTGCACTGAAACCTCCGCAGGAGGGGCGCGGCGGGGCGTTCTGTCACTCACCCCACAGCAAACAACAGAAAATCCCCTTTGGGGCAAACACCTGAAACATAACCAGGGACTCTGGGGAGTGAGATGGAGGGATAGGGAGTGCAAGAGGATTTTTTATTAATGTAAGTATATTTGGGGAAAGGCAGCATGTAATTCGGTTACATCACGTCTGTGCTTTCTTTAAAACGTTTCTGAGGGCCAGGTGCAGTGGCTCAAGCCTGTAAGCCCAGCACTTTGGGAGGCCAAGGCTGAAAGATCACTTGAGGCCAAGAGTTCAAGACCAGCCTGGGCAACATAGTAAGTAAGACTCCTTCACTATCAAAAAAAGAAAGTTGTTAAGTCCAAAATTTTAATATACTTATTTTAAAATAAATATTTATATGTTTCATTGTATTGACAATTAATTTATTCGAGGGGTGGTGAGCCGGGGTAAAGCCACACTCCTCCAGGCTTCTGTCCTCCATATGCCTTGCTGGCCATGCCCACGCTTCTTCCTGAGCCTGGACCTTTCTCTACATCCTGGGTGCTGGGCCTCCTAAGTGTCCCCCGCAGTGTCCCACCCCCCCCTCGGGGCCAGACATCCACGACCACAGCGGCTCCCAGCCTCCCACCCCAACTTCTCCTCTGCATCTCCACCAGCCCCCAGCTGTGAGCCAGCATCCCGGGCGCAGGCCCAGCCTCCCCCTTTCATCCCACCTCTAGAACCTCACTCCAGTCTGTCCCTGCTCCCCAGGTCTGCTGCCCCCACCCTGCTGTCTCCAGGCCCTCCCTCCTCCTCCCTGCTCACGGCTGGCGTGAGCTCACTAAACCCAACATCCTCTCCTGCCCCCTCCCGTTGCCCCCTTCACTGGCTCCCTGGGGCTTCAGGACAACATCCCGGCTCCCCAGCTGCCACCAACACTCTCCAGCACCTCACCCCTGCTGGTCTCTCACGGCTTCCCCCTGCAAACTATAGCATGGGTGCTGGTGGCAACCACACTGCTTGAGAAGCCACGCGCCAGGCTGTCTCCTGCCACCATGCCTTTGCTCCCTGTGCCCTGTCCCGGCCCGCCCTTCCCTCTCTTCGTTTCTCTGTCTCTAGACCCTTTGTGCACCACCTTCTAGCCTGGCTCCAGCAATCGACAGCTGCCCTCAAAAACATGTAAGAGCACCTAATGTGTGCTGGGGACACAGCGCTGGGTCAGACTGAGTCCCTGCCCTCAGGGAGTGCCCCGTTAATGACAAAGACAGACACAGACAGTGAAAATCCTGTTTCGATGACGCTGGGATGAAGGATGCTCACAGGAGGATTCCAGAAGAAATCCTAATACAGCAAGAGAGAACAGGACAGTGTCCTGGGGGGGGGGGTTTCAGTCAGGCCCGGTAGGACGAGGAGGTACTCTGCCCGCAGAGACGGAGGGGACGGCAAGACAAGCAGACAGCACAGCTTTGGCAAAGGCCGGGGGGCACCCACCGCTCCTTTGCCGTAAACCTTGGCTGGGAGCATTTCCAATTCTTCAGAGCGCTGCCCACGGGAAAACTGTCTATGGGGATGAAGATTTATTTATTTGGTTGTAAAATGAAAGCCAGACCAGGGTTGGACATAAAGAGGAGAGAAGGGATAATAAAGACCAGACAGGCTGGGCGCAGTGGCTCACGCCTATTATCCCAGCACTCTGGGAGGCCAAGGTGGGAGGGCTGCCTGAGGGCAGGAGTTCAAGACCAGCCTGAGCAAGAACGAGACCCTCACCTCTACTAAAAATAGAAAAAAATTAGTCAGACAAGTAAAAATAGAAAAAATTAGCTGGGCATGGTGGCATATGACTGTAGTCCCAGCTACTCGGGAGGCTGAGGCAGGATTGCTTAGCCCAGGAGTTTGAGGTTGCTGTGAGCTAGGCTGACACCATGGCACTCTAGCCCAGGCAACAGAGTGAGACTCTGTCTCAAAAAAAAAAAAAAAAAAAAAGATCTGGCAGAAGACAAGTGTCCTACAGCCAGGGACCTGGAGCCAGCACCTCCCCTCGGCTCAATGCTCCTCCCACAATCACAAAGGTGTCCCCACAAACACATGGTGCGAGCACCTGCTGTTTACCAGCCCTGTGCTGATGCTGGGGACACGGCAGGGAATGAGACAGACAAAGTCCCTGCTCTCAGCCAGAGACGGACACACACCACACAGTGACAGGCGGGGGGGGGGGGGGGGGGGGGGCTGTGCTGAGGCAGCAGGAACCCTGGGGGCTGTGAGTGGCCAGAGGAGGCTGCTGGCCCAGCCTGGCAGGGGTGGAGGAGCGAGGGAGGGTAGGCAGTAGGCAGAGGGCGCCTCCAGGAGAAGAGGGCCACGTGAAGGGACAGTGCAGAGGGTGCTGCCCAGCCATGCCCTGTGCCCCTGCTGTGGTCCTCAGGGTCCCTGACGGAGGCCACACCATGGCTCTGCCTCCTCTATCTCTCAACTCCCACCCGGAAGTCCTGCTGGCCCTTGAGTCCCTGCGCCAGCAAACGGCCCCAGCTGCCTTCTCCCCAGGCATCTACTTGACCACACCACCTCCACGCGGGTCCTCCCTGCCCACCCACACCTCATCCCATCTCACCAAGGCCCCGGCGCAGAGGCCACTGTCTAAGCAGACCCCACAGTGTGGCATGAGGGGCCCACCTGCCCTTCTAGTGGACCCCCATCTCTGCAGGCGTCCCTATGGAGACCCCTCTCCTCTCCCACAGGGAGAAGACGATACCCGACCTCGCCCAGGGCCCACAACTTATGTCCCAATCATTCTCCTCTTTGTCCCTTGCTGGTTTTCTGCTTATGGAGACAAAACAGGGGGTGAGGGGCTGGGGCAGGCGGGGAGACGGTGGGATAACAGAGCTTGCTGGACTGTCTTTTATAAGCCCTGAAGGGCATGTCTGGCCCAATTTTAACTGCTCTTTAGGATGTGGGGTGCTTTGTGACTTTGCCTGTGGCTCTGGCCTCGGTCACCTTTTCTGGGGCATCAGGAAACCTCATGCCAGCCCTCATCCTGGTATATGTGCAAAGTGTTCATCGCCCTGTTACCTGCAACTGTGAAAAACTGGAAACAGCCCCCATGCCAACAGCAGGGAGGGTTGCAAACTCCTTAAGAGCAGGCGCGACACCTGCCTTGTTCGCTGTTACACCCCAGGGCCGGATGCAGTGCCTGGCAGGCTGTAGACGCTCAGGAAACCTCAGGAAACCTTCGTGGAAGGAAGGGAGGGAGGGAGGGATGGAGGGGAAAAAAGAAAGAAAAAACTGAAAAGTTCTTCTGGAATTGCAGAAAGCAACCCCTCCTCCCCTTCAGCCGAGCTGGAGAAGATGCACTTTTGGGGGCGCTGTTATTGTTCATTTTTAAAACTTCCATCAAATGACTCCAAAATTTAATTTCATCTTGAATGTTTTTCTCCTTTCATTTTCATCCTCCACCTTCTTTTTAACATTCGCAGTTGAATTTCCCGTGTGGAAAGGCTGATGGAATTGTGGCTCGGGGGACTTGCGACAGTCACTTTACACACTTAGAGTTCCAATCACGCTGCTGCCACCCCAGCCCCCGTCTGGCTCCAGGGAAACCATCTCTTATGAGAGCTGATTATATCTTTGCAGCCCAGAACGTCACTCTCGCAAACACGGGCTATACAAATCAGAGTCCTCCGTGGCTAATGTCTGTCCAGTGAAAATATGAAAATGCCTATTTAACGGAAGAAGGCTCCTGGAAAAATCCACGTGCTGGTGAAGTTCCGTGGCTGATGTCATTTGAGAGTCACCAGGTCCAAGCCTAGGGAAGGCTATGAGATCACCTGTCTGGGGGCCACGCTGTCTCATCCCTCAGGGCACAGTCCATTCCCAGGGACCTCCCTCCACAGGGAGTGGCAGGCAGGGGAGGCACACACATCAATTGAGCACCTGCTGTGTGCCAAGCACTGTTCCAGGCACGTTCTCATAGAAACCTGAGAACAACCCTGTCAGGTGAGATCTATCATCACCCTTTTGCGGAGGGAACCTCCTGTGGGATCTCAAAGGATAAACAGGAGTTAGGGGATGGGGGGGGGGCCCTGGAAAGGCATTCCATGAAAAGGGAACAGCATGTGCAAAGACAGGAGGCAGGAACTAGAATAACAGCGGTCTGGTGCTGCTGAAGCTTAAGGTGCCAGTGGGGATAGGGAAGGACGGGGCTGGAGAGGTGGCGGGGGTCGAGCCACACAGAGCTCTGTGGACCTTGATAGGGAAGGGACTGGGAGGCACAAGCCAGAAGCCCAGGGATGCTGGAACAGGCAGTCACAGCCATCCAGGGGACATGATGGAGCCTGAAGAGATGCGTCATGGAGGCAAAGCTGGCAGGACTGGGGGACTGATTAGATGCCCACGGAGGCCGAGGGGAACAGAGGACCCAAGGATGACACCCAGAGTCTAGTCTCCAGGGCTGATGATGGGGCTGCCTCTGACTCGGGGACCCAGGGGGGCACTGACCTGGAGGAAGATGCTCACCGCACTGTAGACATTCTGGATTCGTGGCGCTCACAAGATGCAAGCCCAGGTTGAGAGGGTCTGACTCAAGATGAGTCTGGACCCCACGCAGAGGCACAGCTGTCGGTTGGCAGCTTGATGCTGAAGCCTGAAGCCACAGAACAGCCACACCTGGGACAGTATCGGGGAGGCTGCAAACGAGCAGCCCTGGGCTTCACTCATCCCACGCACAAGTGCACTTAGGCCTGAATAGTGTCTCGAAAATCTTGGAGCCAATGTTTAAAACTCAAGCATGTTCACTTAAAAACGCAGATCTCTGGGGCTGGGCGCGGTGGCTCACGCCTGTAATCCTAGCACTTTGGGAGGCCGAGGGGGGCAGATTGTTTGAGCTCGGGAGTTCGAGACCAGCCTGAGCAAGGGCGAGATCCCGTCTCTATTAAAAATAGAAAGAAATTATATGGACAGCTAAAAATATATATAGAAAAAATTAGCCGGGCATGGTGGCACATGCCTATAGTCCCAGCTACTCGGGAGGCTGAGGCAGGAGGATTGCTTGAGCCCAGGAGTTTGAGGTTGCTGTGAGCTAGGCTGACGCCACAGCACTCTAGCCTGGGCAACAGAGTGAGACTCTGTCTCAAAAAAACAAACAAACAAAAAACAAAACAAAACAAAACCGCAGATCTCTGGCTTCTCTTGGAAAATCAGAAAACCTGGCAACATGGCTGGAAACCCCTCAGAGCAACCGTCACCAAGAAGTGGCTGCCCCTCAGACGGGGCACGTGCTCTCCGGTTCGCCACAGTCTCCACCTTCCCTAGCGCCTCCTGGAACCCGGCGCTCAGTAGCTCTGCGTCAGTGACCACTGCACTCGCAATGATGTCTGTGTCCCGCATCTCTTCAAATGCTGGGAGGTAAAGGGTGGTCTCGGAAGTAGAGTCAGAGGCTTGTTCAAGCAGAACAGGAGAGTACGTATCTTTGCAGAGGCCAATACAATTCCTTTCCCTTTAACATGCAAAATTAGTCTGTGTCAAGAGCCCAGCCCAGGCCAGGCCCTCTTCTCACATTCACAGGACCTACGGGTGACCCCTGGTGTAGAGAGAGAAGAGAAGAGTGACACCCAGGAGAGAGAGATCAGAGGAGGGTGACATGGGTAGTTGCCAGAGAAGAGACTTTAAGAGATGATTAATGCTGCCAGGAAGTTAAATTGGGTAAGGCATGAAGAGCTTGTGACATGCAAGTGCACACAAGGCCGCATATGTATCCACACACAAAGAGAGCACACATGTGCACACGGACACACACGTGCACACGGACACACACGTGCACACGGACACACACGTGCACACAGACACACACGTGCACATGCACATACCAGAACACATATGCAGGGCCCCTCATACTTACACACATGCATGCCTGTATACACACAGAGGCACATATGTGCACACAGAGAGAACACCATAAAGGGTCACACACATGAGCAGACACGTGTAGGCCTGTGGACACATACACTCAGGTACAAAGACATGCGTGTCTGCACAGACACCGGCACACGCGTGTGCACAGAGCCTCCCGGGTCCGTGCCCTCCCAGGGATCCGCGCCCACACCTCACGAAGCCCTGCCAGTTCCAAACCAGCAACTAAATAAATATGATAAACAACTCCCCTCCAGATGGCTCGGCGCACACCCCACTCCTCTCGCTTGGAGGGATGGCACATTCGATACCAATAAATCCTCCTGTTTGAAAACATTTGCCTTCTTAATTGGCCCGTTTATGGGTAAAATATGTTTCTGGGTAGAGCTCTGCCAGAACAGGGCGGTGAGATGCGGGGCTGTCGTGTGCTACCACCCTGGCCTGGGGTGACAACTTGGCCCAGACCCAGGACTAAGGCCCAAAACGGGAGGGACTCAGTACTGCCCAGCCAGGCTCCCCTAGTGGCCTTTTCCTCCCTGGGCTCACGCGTGCTGAGCTTGCTGCTGTGGCACTAAGGTCCCTAGAGGATTCCTCTGGCTGTCGCTTTCCTTCCTCTGGCAGAGAGCCTGCGAGGGGCACTGACGGTCAGAACCCCCGCAGTGGGTTGAAGGTGGCCCCCCAGAAGGTACATCCACATCCAATCCCTGGAACCTGTGAACGTGACGTGATTTGGGAAAAGGGTCTTTGCAGACATAATTCAGTTAAGGATATCGAGATGATATCATTGTGCATTACCCTGGGGGGCCCTAACTCCAATGTCCTTACCAGAGACAGAGGGAGACACACAGAGGAGGAGCAATGTGAAGACGAGCAGAGATTGGAGGCCACAAGCCCTAGAAGGCCCAGCATGCCACCGTGTCCCCAGAAGAAGCAAATAAAGTTCCCCCCCAGAGATCCTCTGCAGGGGTGTGGCGCTGCTGGCCCCTGGCCTGGGACAGAATACATTTCTATTGCTTTAGGCCACGAAGTTGGTGGGAATTGGACACAGCAGCTTTGGGAAACGAACCCACCCCGATCCACGTGAAGCGTCCTGAGCGCACACCTCTGGGCCTCACTGCTGTGGACTCCCAGCTCACATGCTCTGCAGGAGCCCCGTGCTAGAGGTAGGGAAACTGAGGCCAAGAGTGGGTCAGGGCATCAGCCGGTGGCGAGGCAAGGACCAGAGCCCGGCGCCCTGCCCCTCCTCACCCTGCGCCTGCCCCGGCTGTTTCTCACCAGGAGCAGGCGGGCGCAGGACAGCCCCAAGGGGAGCGTCCCTCGGGATCCCACTCTGAGACCCACTGAGGGGGGACAGGAATGAGACCCCCTTGGGGGTTCCATTTTCTTCTAAGATGGGCCCAGAGTGGGTAAAGCTCGAGGACGCTTCACGGCTGTTGTACCTGGTGCCGGGCATCCCATTCCTCACACGCCCTGTCCCCACCCGGGGCTCTGACATCCACACTGCTCTCACCCAGGCGAGAGAGTGAGGCCAGAGCCGCCCCCGCGCAGCCGGGTTGCACAGCTGGTTAGCGACACAGCTGGGATTCCAGCTCAGGCCTGTCTGCTTCCAATGCCACTTGGTCATGCTGGCTCCCAGGTAAGAGCCAGGAGTGCTTCCCAGGGTCAGGGGACACAGCCAGGCCACCAGAAGCAACATGAGGCCCTGGACCCTCTCCCCTTCTCATCCGTAAAGCACTGGTCTGTGGCCCAGGTCAGGGTGGGCAGGAAGTGTGAATCACCCACTGTGTGACCCTGGCCAGGTCACTCTCCCTCTCTGAGCCTCTGTTTTCTCATCTGTTCAATGGGGAACATAATGGCAGCCACTCCTAAGGCTCGTTGTGAGGACTAATAGAAATAAAACCTAGAAAGCCCTTAGCAACATGCTGGGCATGCAGTAAGTGCTTAATAAATGCTTACTGGTGTTAAAGAAGGTTAGAGGTCAGATAGAGCGAGCATGTAGCTCACTTGACCAAAGTGAGGGAGGCCAGCATGACAACAGGGCGGGCGAGACAGGCTGGCTGCGCTGGGGGGCTGCAGCCCTGCACTGGCGCCCCCTCCCCAAACGACACCAAATCCTCCGCTCATGACTCAGCCCAGCTGCTGTCCTCAGAGCCAAGAAGTGGCCAAGAGTGACCTGCATGGGCAGGGAGGAGGGGAGATGGGAATGTCATCTGGATTTACAACCAATGTGACAGCTAAGATTCAGGTTCTGGATAATAAGAACATAAACCAGATCATTAACATCAGCCAAGAGGGGTTGGCTTAGGTTACATGTAGGAAGAACAAAGGAAAGCGGTAATATTGTTGTCACCAAACCGGGTCCATTCATTCTCACTGACTACCTGGTGTCGGGGTCCTCCCACCCCATTGCTGGCAAAGCAGCTACACTTTTATCTGTCTCATGTCATGGGCTTCCCTGGAAAGTCCCATTTGACTAAATGATTCAGTTACCAAAAAATGTTTGAAAAGCCCTGTCCTGGTCCAACCGTCCTTTTCACCCGTTAGTTCTTTTTATTCACTCCAGCACATACTGAGTGCCTACTAAGTGCAGGCTCACAGTGGCGCTGAGCACAGCAACACAGTGGCCACTGTCCTCGTGGAACTTATGTTCTGGAGGGACAAACATTGTACAAGTGAATGTCAAGTTTTTACAGCGACAAGAGTCAGGTGGGATGCAGGGTGGGGAACTATGAGAACAGATAACTGGGACAGGGAAACAGGCCAGGCAGCAGGCCTTGATCTTGCTTTCAAAGACAAGCAGCAGGTGAGGGAGTGACAAGATCCAGCCTAGACATTAAGAGGTAGCCCTTAATGTCTGGAGAACAGTGTTTAGGGGTCAGGGAGACAGCCAGAGGCTAGAGAGAGGTCCTGGCAGGCAGGTTCCACGGGTGTGCGACCTGTGCAACGACACAGGGCCCTCACACTTGGTTCAATACTCTGTGGCTGCTGTCTTGAAATTCTTAATAATTTTTAAACAAGGGGCCCTATGTTTTCCCACAAGTGCTGTAGCCTGTCCTGACCAAAGCAGAGGATGGGTCTTTCTTAAACACCCCAAGTCATAAACAGACCTTTTTCTTCTGTCGTGCTGGAGGAGGTTTGTGTCAACTCTGAGAGCCGGTGGTTCCATTTTAAAGAATTTTTTTGTCATGTCAGCAGCTTGAAACTGGCAGTGGCGGGAGTATTTACACCACAGCAATGAGCAAACGTTACTAGTAGGGTCTTTTTTTCCCCAAAGGTGTTTCTTCATCAGCATTTCCCTGAGTGTGTCCAAGACCTCCCTTGGCAGTGTGCTAAAAACAGTTTCTGGGCTCCCCTCCCCAGGCCAGCAGGGCCTGGGCGCCCTGCAAGGTGGGACTCTGGGTGATTCCTCAGGCCCCTGAGGCTGGAGGGCTGGGGCGGGAAGGCCAAGGCCCCACACAGGAGGGAGAGGCAGAAGAAGCTGGTTTTGGGGGGCTGGAGAAGGAAATCTGCCGAGGTGTGGAGGTGCGCAGTTCACCAGGAGAGCAGAGGGGCAGCAGTTTGGGGTCCCTGCTCTTAAGGACCCAGCTCCAGGGCAACAACTGAAGTCCCCAGCCTGAGACCCACTTCCACTCTCCCACAAGCCCGGGGAGGGGGGGCTTCATCCACACAGCTGCCGCTCCTTTGCCAGACTCCTGGGGCCGGGGGAGGAGCTCGAACAGGAGAGGCCTAAAGACGGGCGCGCAGTGCCCAATTGCACCCCGGCCCCGGGTGGAGTGGGCCTCAGTCAATAAGGCTCATTACTATGATGACAATGGCCCCACCTCCGGGCCGGCTCCTCCGCCTTCTCCTACCCTACCCGCCACCCTGTAGCCTCTCACCCTTGAGACCCTGGCGGGGGCTAGGACGCACCCCTCCCGCACCGTCAGGGGGCCATTGCATGGGGAGGCGAGGAGAGGGGAAAGCGTGTACAGGGGGGTATGGTGCAGAGGGGCAAAGGGGAGGAGAATCCTAAGCAGACACTCCACTCCTCGGCCTCCTCTCGGCTTCTCCCTCTCCCGGGCGCAGACCACCCAGGAAGAGCGCACCCTCTCCCCGTTCCAGGGGCGCGCGGGACCTCACTGCCTGGGAGATGGCGCCACCTGCAGGCCCCGAGGGGCGCTGCGGCGTCGGTCCTTCAAACCCGGAAGGATCGGCGGGAGGATTGACTGGGAGAACACCCGACCCTCTAGGGCCCTGAGCCCGGTTCCCTCTGCACACCAAGGCTTCATGCCGCAGCGTTTCCCAAAAGGCGTTCTGGGCAGGGCGGTGGCTCACGACTGTAATCCTAGTGCTCTGGGAGGCCGAGGCGGGCGGATCGCTTGAGGGCAGGAGTTCAAGGCTGCAATGAGCTATGATGACGCCATTGCACTCCAGCCTAGGAACAGGGCGAGACCCTGTTTCAAAAAAAAAAAAGAAAAAGGTGTTCTGCCCAACTCACACCCTGGTCAAGTCGTTTAGTTTAGAAAATGCCCCTTGGAGAGTCTCAGTGCACATTTGCCCCTGAAATCTGACTTGAGCTAACCCTTCAGTTCCCTGACATAAACATTGAGGCCTTGGGGAAGTTATTCTTTCTAGGCCTCAGTTTCCTCATTTGCAGAATGGGGGTGAGGGTGCTGCACTAGAAGAGATTATCTCAGACTACTAAGACAACCACCTGAAGGAGTGTCTAAAATGTAAGTTCCTGAGTTCCCCCCACCCCAAAAAATTCTGATCCATGCAGGAATCTGCAAGTTGGAACAGTCAGTCCCCAGGAGATTCTGATGCATATGGTCTGCCAACCCCAGGGTGAGACGTGCCCAAGGAACAGGCCTTCAGCGAGTGTGGAAAGCAGGCAGGGGCCAAATCAAGCCTCGAATGTGGAAGCTGTGACCACGTCCAGAGGCCAGTAGAAGCCAGGGGAGTTTTTAAGCGGAGAGTGACAGCTCTTTAGAAAGATCACTCTGGCAAGGTGGGTGGTAGAGGCCAGAGCAGTAACTGCAGAAGTTGCCTGGGAGAGATTTAATGGTGTCCTGGGCCAGGTGGTGGCAGTGGAGGGGAAGGAGAGGGGGGCAGATTTCAGAGGGAAATCCTTTAACTCGTTTGGAATACAGAATGAAAACATTGAAATTTTTTATTCTGATTATTTCCTGTTCCAGCCTTTTAAAACTTCAAGGAGTTGAGTATGTATTATCACACAATATATTAGTACAGTGGTACATGTATCTAATTTTTAAATAAATATGTTATATGTAACCGTCTTGATAAGGGTTCAGAGACCAGATGACTTCACTCAATACTTGGCACATACTAAGCACTCTGTGTTTGCTATCTGAGCAGATTGTGGCTCCCAAAGATAGCGCAGTGATATCTCCTGTCCCCCACACTCTTTTAGAATTTCCCATTGCACCATCAAGAGATGGAGTCTGATTCCCCTCCCCTTGACCCTGGATGGGTTTGCAGCTCACTTATCACCAGTAAAATGTGGTGAAGCGATTCTGCATGACTTCCATGGCTGAGTCACAAAAGGTGACGCACCTTCCACCTTGTTGGCTGGGACATTCACTTTTGGAGCCCTGAGTTCTGACTACTTGGAGGCCTCCATGCTATAAGGAAGCCCAAGCCACACAGAGAAGGCCCAAGTTGCTGCTGACAGTCCCAGGGGAGGTCCCAGCCAACAGCCAGCATCAACTTCTTCACACACCGTAGGACTGAAGAGGTCTCCAGAAGGTTCCAGCTTTCAGGTCTTCTTCCCAAGTGAGGCCCCAGTGATCATGGAACAGAGACAAGTCATCCCCACTGAGCCCTTTCCAAATTTCTGGCCCACAGAATCTGTGAACATAATAAAATATTAATAGTTGCTTTTCACAACTAAGTTTCAGTGTGGTTTCTTACGCAGCGACAGAGAAGTGAAGCAGCCATCATTATGTACCATGGTGTCTTGTCCAAGCTTTCTGTGAGGGAACCAAATGTCCCTACATAGCTGCCCAAGCTGAGGAGGGAGGGAAAGAAACAGAGGTGGCATCATCAAGACTGTCTGGGGGGAAAGAGACAGGGCCTCAGGGCGGGGAGGGGGACCCAATTCAGAGAGGTCCCACCTTTATCCATCCCTTGTGGATGTGATAGGAGCCCCGACCCTGCTGCATGGCTCTGACCCCACCGCTCCATTCCAGGTCACCCTGGAGGATCCCAGGTCCTGTTGCCTCAGCAGGAAGTAGATGCGGGAGGAAGTTGGGCCTATGTGGTTGTGGTCGCATTCAGGGTTGGCACCTTCTAGGGAGCCAGGGAGTCTCTGTGAACTGGCCCCTCCCCCACCACAGCGACACGGGAGGACTTGGGGGGGCTGGTGGCTGGATTCCTGTGGCTCCGCTGCTCACCAGCTCTGTGACCTCTCACTTTATCCCTCTGAGCCTGGGCTTCCCCAGCTGCAAAATGGGGCAACAAATGGTTCTGCCCTGAAATAGTTCTTGTGTGGGTTAAATGAGACGATTAAGTGCCTGTTCTTTGTAAATGCTTTCTAAATGTTCACTGTTCTTTTAGGGCTGTTGTTCTTGTTAAAAAAAACCCAAAAAGTCCAGGCAGGGAGTGTCGCTGCGAGCTGCATACATTTCCACTCTGGAAGGGGACGCTTCCCCTCTGCTTCAGCCCAGCTGCCCTACAGGACTTTGGGCCTGTTTAGCCAGAGCCTCACGGAAATCTGGCCTGGGATTGGTGCAGAGTCTGGGCTGCAGACCCAGCGTTCTGTGTGTCTATCCCAGCTCACCTCCGCCGCTGTGGCCTGAGCAAGGCCAGGTTGCAGCTCAGCAGGAAGGAAGGAAGGAAGCTGTTTCTGTAAGGCAAGTACCCAGGCAGATAGGAAGAGACCCAGACGGGGAGACAGGGGACCCGGGTTCATGAATTAGCTCTGCTGGTTCTTGCTGTGAGACTCGGAAGTACCTTGGTGCCTCAGTTTCCTCATCTGGAATTCATTTCATAAACATTTACTGAGGGTCTATTGACTGTGTTGTCGTTCACCTCGGGCTTGCAGGCAAGCAGGGTGGCTCCAGGCCTTTGCGCAGGCTGCCCACTACCCACCTAGCTCCTCGTCGCCAACCGTTTCCCTTGCTGACTCCTCACCCTTCGATCTTGGCTGCCACAGCGCTTCCTCCCACAATCCTCCTGCGGCAGGAGCCCTCTTCCCAGTGGCCCTCACTCCACTGATCACCCAGCGGTGGTGGCAATGACGATGAAGAGATGCATGGTGGCCGCCTTTTTAATTTTCCCACCAAACCATGAGCTTCATGAGAGCTGGCATAGAAGTGCTCAAAATACAATTGTTGAACGAATGCACTTCATAGGATAAAGACTTCATTTGTTTCTTCACCCTGTCATTTACCAACGAGGCAACGTGAGGCTTCTCTGAGCCTTGGTTTGCACATCTGGACATGGGGTTGGCAATTCCTGTGCTTCCCGCCTCTGCCTCATGGAGCTGTCTACAGCCTCCTGGGGCCTTGCAGGCCACGAGCTCACAGCGAGATGAAGCAGTGGGTCTCGCTGTGTTAGTGTCCCCCCAAATTCACATCCACCTGGGATCTCAGAATGGGACGTTATTTGGAAATAGGGTCTTTGCAGACGTAACTAAGGCGAGGATCACCACGAGATCATGTTGGATTAGGGTGGGTCCTGAATCCAATGACATACAGATACTTAAGAGGCGGAAGAGGACACAGAGAAGGCCACGCAAAGAGGGAGGCAGAGACGGAGTGATGTAGCTACAAGCCAAAGAATGCCAGGGGTGACCAGAAGCCAGAAGAGCCAGGAAGGATCCTCTCCTAGGGGCCCTGCCGATGCCTAGATTTCGGACTTCTGACTTCTTGAACTGGGAGAAGATAAATCTCTGTGTTTTAAGCCACCCTAACACATTTGTGGTAATTCGTCCCCGAGGCCCTAGGAAACAAACATGGGCAGATCTGTCATTACCTGCATTTACAGATGAGAAAACTCAGGCGGGGGCATGAGGTCACCTCCCAGGCTCACGCAGTCCCTGGGCACCGCAGAGGCAGGCTCTCAAACTCACGTGCCAGACTGCAGGGCCCTGTGCTCTTGCTGTCCACGTCACACGCCGCTGAGGTGGCCTGCCCACGTGCCCGCCTGTTGGCTGGTCTCGGCTTGGCAGCAGCAGGGTTTGACTTCACAGTACCCACCGCTGCCGCCACTTCTAAACACCTGTCTGCACGTCACTGAGGGAAATGGAAGGCAGCCTTAAAGCTTCACCTCTACCCCTCCCCCGGCCCCCAAATTATCACCTGAGCGCCTAATTTTCTTCCTTGCTTCCTTCCTGTTTTCTGCTCCTCCCTTTCTTCCCTCCCTTCCCTGCCTGACTCTTAAGGACTGTGCACATCCTCAGTCGCAGATCCCAGCCCACCCCTCCGGTCCCACCTCCCACGGCCTCCCAAGCAACCCCCCCAGCCAACTTCCCCTGAGCCTCGCTCCCGAGGTTCCCTTGGCGCCTCACCCCTCACAGGCACACTTAGAAACTCTGCTCCTTCAAGTGCAAGCTCAAATCCCACTGCTCCTGGTAGACCCGGGCAACAGTGCTCCCCTCTGACCTTCCACCTCACAGGGACATCCCCTCACACCTTTGAGAACCTGATCTGTGCTAAGCAGACCTAGGGGCCAGGAAATGCGACAACCTCATTGCCAGGTAAGGGAGTGGGAAATACTGGCAGCAGTGTGTAGTGGTGGGAGCAGAGGGGAAGCACCAACCCCCTCAGGAGGACGAGGAGGGCAGTGTCCACAAGACTACGAGGAGGGGGTGGATGAGGGGGATGAAAATGGGGGCGGGTCATGCATGGGCCATGTAAGCCATCCTGAGGACTTGATCCTGTTGACCTTGAGTATTCCAGAGTGCGGGCCCAGCCCAGCTATACCACAACTATGCAAGGAGGTTGTTAAAATGCAATTCTTGGAACCCCACCCAGCTCTGGGATTTTTAACAAGCTCCTTGAGTAAGGCTGATGCACCTTTAGTTTTCCAACCACAAGAAAGGAGACAACGGAGGCAGGCTTAGGATGTGAAAGGAGCAAGTGTCAAGATCAGATCAGTTTTTTAGAAGAAATTGGGAGCCCTGACCACACAGCTGATGTTTTTGCTGTCTCCATGGTGGACCCTGTCGGTGCCACCTACTCAGTAACTATTCTTCCGTCTTCCTTGCTAACAGAACCCCAGTTTTGTCCAGGTTATCAAGTAGGCCGGCACCAACATACTCAGGGAAGGGAGGCTCCACTCCTAGCCCTAGGGGAGAGCCCTGATTGGACCCCTTTGTCCAGTACCCACTTTCTCAGACTCCCTTGAAGCAACAAGTGGCCATGGGCCAGTTACGGCCCATGAGACTCAAGGACTGGTTTGTGTCGAGTCTTCTGGGAAAGGCTTGCCTCCTGCTAACGGGGGCAGAGGTGGAGTAAAAGCAGGCAGGTGCTGAGCCTCCTGCTTCTTGACCGTGGGGATGTGTGAGGAAGGGCCATCTCACGACCAACAGGTGGCAAGCCTAAGAGGGAAAGCGTCTGTGCCCAGGGTGGCAGAATGGAACGAGGCAAAGAAACTGGCTCTTGAGGACATAAACACATAACTCCCACCACCACCAAGACTTCTTGTCCTGAGATTATTAGACTGTAAGCCCTTTGAGGGCAGGGACTCAGTCTGTTGTGTGCACTCCCAGCACCTTAAACAGTACCTGGCACACAGTAGGTGCTCAATAAATGTGTTGAATAAGTTTTGAATGAGTGAGGAAATGTCTTCATTGCTTATACCAGTTGGTTGAATCTTCTGTTGCTTATAGCCAAGGGATCCTAATACGGCAACTTCTCTCTCCAGCTCTGAGAGCCTCCTGGGAACAGGAAAGGGGCTGGGGACTGCTGAACACCGTCTCCCACGGGCCCCGACACAAGGCCCACATCTAGCAGAAGCAAGCAGCTCTTTCTCAGAGGAACCCCTGACACTGCCCTGGACCTAGTTCCTGGGTCTGCAAGTTCCCTCACCCAGACTTCTCAAGGGCATGAAGCCCCCAAGGCAGCGATGAGAGGAGCTTAAGAAGGTCCACTACCACGTGATGCCCGGCCACACCAACTGAAAGGGTGGAAGCTGGCAGCAAGCATTGCCACTAGGTTCTTCTTGGGGTGGAAAGAACTTCTGAAAATAGCCAGACCCAAACTCCGTACATTTTCAAGCCACTGTCAACAAGTCCCATATCTAAGTGTGGCAGCCCCGGGAAGAGGAGCAATGAGGAGTGAGGAACAGGGCGGGAGCCACTTCACACAGACAGGACCTCCGGAATGATCTAGTCCCACCCTCTTGCTTTCTAGATGGGCAAATGAGACCCAGGGAGGATAGGCAACTTGCCCCGGGGCACCCAGTGAGCAATGACAGTGTCTAATTTCACTCAGGTTGGTTTTAATCTTAAGAAGTTTGAGGA
This sequence comes from Eulemur rufifrons, assembly GCF_041146395.1. Taxonomy (NCBI): domain Eukaryota; kingdom Metazoa; phylum Chordata; class Mammalia; order Primates; family Lemuridae; genus Eulemur; species Eulemur rufifrons. The sequence goes on from NC_091002.1 coordinate 24,039,868, forward strand.
TAAATACAGGGGGACAGAGGTGTCATCTCAATACTGCGAATCTGTACGCAGAATTAAGGACGAACATGCACATACCTACTTTTCTGACGAGAGTCCACAGTGTTCATCAGATTCTCAAGGGGACACAAGAGGAAAGAAAAGTAGAGAGAGTGGAAGGGGCTGGGCTGAAGTCACATGGTGAGTCACAGCAGACCTGAGATGACCCCTGTGTCCTAGATTCTCAGTCACTGCCCTGCACTTCCTGCCCATGGGAAAGGCCGTTTTCTTCAATGTTCCCGATGGACCTTGGCGGCGGGAACACCCTGGTTTCTCACAGGCGGAGGCTCCTGCAGGCACTGCCCACCGACCCTGGCCGAGGAGACCCAGGGGAGACCCTGGAGCTGCACAAGCACCAACTCATCCGAACTGTGCTCACAGGGTCCAAGCAAGGTGAGGGCCGCTCTAGACCCTGAACAGGTTTCTGGTAAGACAGGTTCTGCTCTTTGGTTCAAATGGTTGACATATGTCACGGTCAAGACTTCCATGTGTTTCCAGACTCCACTGCACACCCTGCTGGCCTGGAAAGGGTCCGCTCCCGAGGCAAATGATTGACTGAACACAACAGCAAAGTATGAAAATTAATTGAGATATTTAATAGACAGTGCAAACCATAATTTCATCTGAATATAAATGTATGCATGTTTTCAATGAGATATCTATCAGTTATCACAAACAGCAACAAGGACCTTAGAGTTATGTTAGAAAACTGTATAGCTGGAACTTAATTCTAACAATCTCACTTGCTCTCAAGAGAACACCATCCGTTTCAAATTAGTGTTACAAACTCCAAAAGACCAGGGGAGGAGGAACGAGGAGTGGGCCAGAGTGGTAGACACAGAGCCAGTACACAGGTGATGGACAGAAATACAGCTCTCGAGGAAATCAAAATCAGATGCATTATTACAGCTAAGGACAAGGAAAAAGCCTATGGCTTTTAAAAAACGACTTTTCTGCCAGTACCATACAAGTATACAAAGAGATGTGCGACAAGTCCACTGACTTAAAGGGACAGAGGCTACATTTTCAGGTCATCTCAACTGCACGTGGTCGACCCTTTCCATTGAGGATTCAGCAGTGGAGTTAGCGTAGTCCAGAAGCTCAATGTTGGATTTGCAAATACAGTTTATTTTACAGAAATTCAACATTATAAACAGCAGGCACCTCCCACCCCGCCCGCCCCCCTCCCCCCGCCCGTCCCACCGGGTGCAGACCATGCTATGCAGAGTGAGCAGCGACGTGGCCCTACTGCTTTGGAGTGAGACTGGAGAGCGATGGAACTGCCTGCACCACGGCCTGCCTGCCCCGCACACACGCGCGCCTGCCCACTGCGCAGGCCACCAGAGTCTGTCTGGGCCCAGCCCGCGCGGGCCCAGTTACATGGATCCAGCCCAGTTCTCTAATTCCTTCATGTCGTCGTCTTCTTCTTCCTTCTTCTTCGCTGTGTGAAGAAAGAGAAGGTTATTTAGCAGGGCTGGCTGGGAGCTAGGGCAGTGCTGTGTGGTGTCCACCTGACAGGCCTCCCCAGCAGCCAGCCTCATCTCCAGGCCGTCAGGGGACGGCTTCTCAGTGCCCAAAACCTGCAACAGAAAACCGGGCACACTTTCTGCAGCACCTCCTCTCCACCCCCAGCAGGGCCAGACAAAACAAGGATTCTACACTGAGAGTCCATCAGGGTTCCCTAGAGGCCTCGGTCCCACAGCATCCAAGGTAGGGGGACAGCAGGAAGAACCCCCAAGAGATCTAATCCTTGCCGACCCCCCACTCCTCCTCAAGGTACCCAAACCACCTGTATACACCTTCAGGTGGCCTGCTGGACAACTCTGCCCACACACACTCCAGGCAGCCAACTCTATTTGAGGGGCCATTTCCTCTCTATATACAGGAGAGGGAGATGACCACAACCTGGTCACACACTGTTCCCGGGGCGCTCTCTCCATGCCATATCAAACTGCCTCACTTTTTCTAGAAGTTCTGTGTGGCATACTGCTGCCTAGGGGTGAAATATTATGGGAGGGGAGGGGGAGAAGGAAGAGGAAGAAAGAAATGGAACTTTTATAGAACCAGGTCTCTGAAAGAGCCAAAGCTGTTTCCTTCCTACAGGAGCTGCCTCTGAGGCCCTGGGCTTTTCCGGGTGAGCACAACACAGGATACTAGACAGGGGGCAAGAACTGTCCTAGACTTAAACTTTCACACCTTCTCACAGTGCCTGGAACTTTCTCTTGTTTGGTAACACAGGAAAAAATCATTCTAGAATAGAGGTTCTCAATTAGGGGTGATCCCTCCAACCTCTGCCAGGGACATCTGACCATGTCTGGAGACATTTTTTGGCTGCCACAGCTCAGGGGCAGTCACTATTGGCATCTAGTGGGTAGAGGCCAGGCGAGATGCTAAACATCCACAGCGCACAGGACAACCCCACCCCCACTCCCCACCACGCTGCCCAAAGGATTATCTGGCCGTGTCAACAGTGCCAAAATTAAGAAACCCTGCTCTAGAGGGAAACTAGTAAAGGGCAGGTGACATTGTCTCTGCGGCCATCCTACCTGGTTCTCAATCCTAGGCAAGCTCAGGACCCAAACCAAAGGCAACCGACCAGAAGATCACAAGATCACCCCCACATGGCATCCTGACTGCGGATAAGAGGTACTCACCGGGTTTTGATGGTAGGGCTATAGAGGGAACATTTGGTAGAGGGACTGTTTCGGGTCCACTGATTTCCAGCAGATTCTTGTCTAGTTCCTCCTGTTCTAGTTCTTCTAATTCTGCCATGAGTTCATCCTGGTAAAAGGAAACACAGAGTGAGCACCCTCCCTGGGAACCCCAGCCCCTGCGGCCGTGCCTCGTACTGACGCTGAGTGGACACACACACCCTTCTGAGAAGGTCAGAGAGGAGAAAAACTCCAGGTTCCACTCTCTGTGACTCAAACATCCTAACAAGCTTCCACTAGGGAACGTAATACACTGTCGAGCATCACAGATGTATATACATCTGGTGTCCTGCACTAGACTGTGAGCATCTGGGAGAGGAGACCGTATCTTTTCATTCCTATTTCATCTTAGAGCTGGGCACAAAGAGTGTATACTCAGGAATGTTTTCTGAATTGAAATTAACTTGATTAGTCCAGCAAACTCCAGTCTGAAACACGAAAGCCCTGGTGCTGGGAGCTACGGGCAAGAGCTGCAGGCTGTTTACCTAGTTATACAGTGGGGGTCAGAAAGCACAAAGATTAGGATCAGTGGAGAGGAGCTGACCTTCAGGAGACACAAATCTAGCACATAATACAGTACTGTCACCAGGGGCTGGTATTGTATTATAAAACCTAAAGAGACTCAAGGTTCCAAATTGCTACAGCAGATATTGGTAGGTGGCCAAGATTCTGACAGATCCCTCAGGGGTCAAATGTAAATGCTCCCTCCTTGGCTTTGCCTTTACCTCATGTTGGAGTTGTCTGAGGGCAAACCCTGTAAACTTTTCCAGGGCATGGTCACCTCTGCAACCCCAGTTCCAAGCCCAGGGCCCATCACAGAAAGGTGAACTATTGAAACCAACTGTCTGAAGGGTCCCAATGAAGGCTCTATTACTCTACCTAGGCTTCTACCCCAAACAGAGAAAATATTCCTCAAAATCCAGAATTCAGGCCAGGCATAGTGGCTCACACCTGTAATCCTAGCACTTTGGGAAGCTGAGGTGGGAGAATTGCTTGAGGCCAGGAGTTTGAGCCTGATCAACATAGTGAGACCCCATCTCTGCAAAAAAATATAAAAAGTAGCCAGGCATGGTGATGCACTCCTGTAGTCCCAGCTACTCGGAAGGCTAAGGCAGAAAGATGGCCTGAGCCCAGGAGTTTGAGGTTACAATGAACTATGATGATGCCACCGCACTCTAGCCCAGGAGACAGAGTGAGGCCCTGTTTCTGGGGGGAAAAAAAAAAATCCAGAATTCAGGGAGGATTAACACCATGTCCTGTATATCTCCAAGTCTCTGGAGGGGTAAGAATTGGTGATTTCCAAACAAAATACTCCCTGCCTGAGAGCCTTCAAGAGCACATCAAGGGGCAGCCTGGGTGTCATTTATGAAGTTTACGTGATCTGTACAAAACCACTCACCTCGTCAAACTCTTCTCCAAACCCTACAGGTTTTGAAATTGCTGTTGAAATCTCCTCTGCAAGTTCCTGCTGGTCAGCAATGTCCTGCATTAACTCATCAACTTTATCGATGTCCCTTTAATGAAATGGACAGATGTCATATCAATTGATTGGTCTGTGTAAAGAGGGCCTGCAAGGCAGGAGCAGAAACCCCATTCCACACAATCAACTTCCCAGCTACGCCCCCTACAATTATTCCCTGTAAGGAATTACTTTTCATTATTGCCTTCCTCCAACCCTTTAAAATAGAGAATCACAGAATCAAGGGAATGTCCTTAAGACATAACCTACTCCAACACCCTAAGGAAATAAGGCAAAGTTAAGTGGCAGGGTCAAGGTCCCAAATGCAAATTAGAAACCACGTCAGATGAGACGATAGGACTTCTAACTCCTGGGCCAATAGCTCTTCTTCAAGCTCAAGGGCAACTCTTGTGTGGGGGCAGGGGTATAAAATCACAAATCATAAAATATAGCCACGCCACCTGACAGGCCCTTCCCATCTACTCAAATCCACTTATGGATCCTCTACTAGCCAAAAAAGAAAGGCAAAAGTGCAGAATTGTTTTCTATACACTGTCAATTGACACCAATACAAATACACAATTATGCAATATAGTATGTACACATGTACTTGCTCAGCCCAATGAATATCCACCTCAGACAATACTTCACTTATCTGAAGGCTACTTTTCCTGCTACCTCACATTTCTAGAACAGCATCAACAATCTTTTTCTGTAAAGGGCCAGATAGTAAAAACTTTAGAATTTATGGCTCTAAGGTCTCTGTTGCAAATATTCAACCCTGCTGTGTAGCACAAAAGCAGCCACAGACAATATGTAAATTAATGGGCATGGCTGTATTTCAATAAAACTTTATTTACAAAAACAGATGACAGGGCCACAGACTGCATTTTGCCAATCCCTGTTCTAGAGCACAGCTGCATACCCAAGAAGAAGGAAAAAAGGCTCCAAGCACTCCCAAATATATGCTACCAAATCTAAGCAATAAAACAAATGCAGAATTTTGTTCACAGGAGAGGTCCTCATTTAGAGTCCAGTTACCCTGCCCTTTAGTTACAATTTTGACAAGCTTATATATCTAGTTTCTTAGGCCACTACTCATGAGAATAGCCATATAGAAGAGGAAGGACTGCCCAGGCCAAGAACATTGTCAAAACAACAGTCATAACCTGAGGGCAAGGGAGGAGGCAGAAAATTCCGTTTAAAGCAGACGTGGGAACAGATCCAATGCCCTCAGATGCACCACACATTTCAAGGCCCCTGAGAGCATCAAGAAAAAGTCATGGACACTGACTCTAATCCCAGTTCTATCCAAGCTCCCATATAACCCAGGACAAGCCAGCCTTCTTCTCTGGGACACGGCTTCCCCACCTTGATAATCAGAGGCCTGGGCAAGAGGACCTTCCAAGAACCTTTCCAGCTTGAAACTACTCTCGTCATAATAACCCTGAATTACTCAGAAAATATTTTTTCGTAACATAAGATCTGCTTCCAAAGGCAGCAGGGCACATATTCTATTTTAGAGGAAGTTCCCAAAGAGAATGCAAATTAAAACAAACTCATGTGCTTGAATGGGTAAGTCAAGGGGTCCGTCCACCCAAGGCCATGGCCCAGGCGTGAGGCATTCCAGGGCCAGCACTGCCCTGCCCCGCAGGTGCCTCCCTCCACCAGCAGGTGGACACGTACATGTTGTCGTGGGCAGCCTTCATGGCCTTGGCGGCATAGCCCATGTTCTTGAGCACCTCCGTGTTGGTGTTGGCGTTCTCCAGGGCCTCCCGCTGGAACTCGATGGTTGATAATGTGCCATCGATCTGTGCCAGCTGCTTCTCATACCTCTTCTTGCGCTTCAGTGCCTGGAGGGCCGCTGCATGGGGGAGAAAACAGGGTTTCAGAGAGCCCAGACACAAGGTGATGTCCTAGTGTTCACTTGAGTCTTCTCCCCACTTGTACTGGATACGCCTCCGCTGTTGCTTCCACTATAGCAGAGGGTTAATGAGGGTCAATAATCTCTTCTACACAAAGAGCACACAAAATTTACTAGGAAAACTATATAAAATTCACATATCTCAGAACACAGCCAATAAACAAGGACACAAGCAAAAACTCACACTCTGGTAACTACACATACACAGAGAGAAAGAATGCACTTTAAGGTCAAACTACCTTAGGTTCAAATCTCAGGTGACAGACTTAGACGGGCTATTTAGCTTCTTCCCTGCTGCAGTCACTGAGAGGAGTAAATAAAATTAAACTATGTAAACATCACCACCCCCAAAAAAGGATAGCTTTGTTTTGCTTTGTTTTATTTTAAGAGACAGGGTCTCATTCTGTCACCCAGACTGGAGTGCAGTAGTATGATCATAGCTCACTGAAGGCTCGAAATCCTGGCCTCAAGCAACCTCCCACTGCAGCCTCCCAAAGTGCTAGGATTATAGGCATGAGCCACTGTGCCCGGCCTGCTCTAATTACTATTATATAAAGCAACTTTAAAGTACCATTTTATGCCAACTAAATTACAAAAATAATAACTATACCAAATACTAGATCAGTTTGGGTTAAAAAGCTATTTCATGCAAAGCTAACGACTCTGTAAATTGTTATACTGCTTCTGAAAAGTAACATGGCAACAAACAGCAACCGCCATAATGATGTTCTTGCCCTCCGACCCAGTGATTTCCTACTGGACATTTATTCAAAAGCAAAAGGCCCCATGCCTAAAGATGGTTACTATAGCTTGTGTCTCTATCACAGTATAAAAGAAAATCAGGTTTCAGGACCCTCTAAATTTATTATGCCAAGGGGGCAGTTAAGCCCTGACTTAGTTACATAACATGTTTGCAATTCTGCTTCTTAGATTATAGCTTAGCTCTCTTCCTTATTGTTCTTATTCTGTAAATGACCAGGAGATCAGACAGAGACAAGACCTCTCCCCTTCCAGTCACTGATCTTTGTTATAAATAACTGCCTCCTTTATTGTCCTGTACCTAACTCAGACCAGATGATGCAAAAGACCCCAAGACCGCTACATCTTCTACATTCTTCAGTGCGGAATGTTAAGTATATCTTTCCTGAAAGAACAAGACCACCTCAAACTAATGCATTAAGCCTTATACAGAAAGATGTTGAAATTCTGTTAAACTTCCCTAACCTTTGTCTATTATAAGTGATCTCAAATTTCTACACTTCAGAACACTGATTTCCATTCTTTAGAATCTGTGCTTCCAGGGTGGCCTGTCCTCAACTTTGCACTTGAATAAACTCTCTTTAAACTAGATTCTGACCCTTTTGATTATTTTTAGATTGACAGTAGAAAACACAACTAAATTAAAAGAAAGAACTCACTGCCATGGACATGAGTCAGACATGAGCCTGACTATTTGGCAGGCCGATGACATCTTCTATCTTAGCCTCTAAGCATGTTAAGGCTGTAAGAGATCATCTCATTTTAAGGTCCAGTCAAGGTAAGCAATTTAACCAAGGTGCATTTGGGGCAGAGGTGGGGCCAAAACCACATCTCCCTGCTCAAAACACAGACTTACTGTCTCAATTCCCCTCTTTTCAGATACTCCAAAAAGTATTTTTAGCACACATCTTAGATGGTGTTGGGGCTCAGGACACATTACCCTAAAATATTAATATGACTGTAGGACCAGAATATGCCACCCCTAAATATGCTTCTTCGGCATAGTGTGAGCTGGTGACACAGAGCAGGGACCCCTCTTAAGGGCCTGCCAGGCCCCTCAAGCATGGAAATAAAGGAAAATCTTGAGTTCCTTTAAGGGAAGTTCCAGGGTGCCTGGCTAGCCTTGAAAAGTGAATGGGCAACCTGAAGAAAACAATGACCTCCTAAAGTGTTTTGGTTCCCTATGGAAACTAAATGACCATATCTTAACATATGTTCTAGAGTTTTTCAGAAACGCCCACCAGATGGAAAATGCAGATAAGGAGGAAACTGAGGAACTGAACTCTGACTGCCAATCTTCGTTCTTTCTAAATTTTCCCCTGAAGGGCCCTCCATAGCCATCTTAACGTTCCTTTCCACCAATCCAAGAATCTCGGAATCCACCCATCCCCCGCCCCCTACACTTCAGGATATCCTGCCTTTTGGGGCCAGGCCAATATATAACCTGCACGTCTTGATTTGCAATTCTGCCTACCTGAAATGTGCCTCTGCCTTTAAAAAGCCCAGCTAGTAAGCCATCGTGGAGTTCAGGTTTCAAGGTTAGCTGCCCGTTCTCCTTACTTGGCGCCCTGCAAATAAGCCTATTTCTCCTGCTGCAACCCTCGGCTTCAGTGTCTGGCTTTACTGTGCCAGTGAGTGAAGCCCAATTTGGTTTGGTAACACTGGTTATTCTAAGAAACTGCAGACACAGGAGTAGTTCCAAAAAGCTGTCCTTTTAAAAAGAAATTCATATCTATAAAGGAAATCTAAATTAGTAAAAGTATCTGTATCAGGAAGGTGGTTGCTCCAGATAACTTTAATTACCTGAATTTTTTTTTTTTTCCCCAAGACAGAGTCTCACTCTGCTGCCTGGGCTAGAGTGCCATGGTGTCAGCCTAGCTCACAGCAACCTCAAACTCCTGGGTTCAAGTGATCCTCCTGCCTCAGCCTCCCGAGTAGCTGGGACTACAGGTGCATGCCACCACCCCCAGCTAATTTTTTCTATTTTTAGTAGAGACGAGGTCTCGCTCTTGCTCAGGCTGGTCTTGAACTTCTGAGCTCAAGCAATCCTCCCATCTAGGCCTCCCAGAGTGCCAGGATTATAGGCATGAGCCACCACACCCGGCCTTACCTGATTTAATCTCCATAAAAACACAACCTTGACTCACCATACAATTCCTCCCCTCATGCCCCCATAACTTGTGCCATAATTTAGTGTTGCCACCACCCCCCAGAAGCTCTAAGCCCCTGTTCCTTTCTGTAGCTCAGGTTGCTATATAAGCTTCAATCATCTGACCCTTCCTCAAGCCTCATATTTTGTGGGACTTCCATGAGTAGGTATGTAACTAAATATGGTTTTTCTCGAGTTAACTGGTCTTACATCAATTTAATTCATAGCCCAGCCAAAGAACATAGAAGGGTGAAGGGAAGCCCTTTTTTTTTTGCTTTCCTTCAATGAGCATCAAAGCCAGAAGGGAGGCTCAGCACAGACTCAGATACAAGGAATGGCTGGGTTGGGTCAGGGAAGCTCTACATAACCAACCACCTTTGCCATAGACAAACATGTCAGAGGGAAGATGCCCTGGGAGAGTCCTGTAAGTGCCTCCAGGGCCTGGGGCTGCTGACCTGCTTCCTGTGACTTGGTGCCATGTTGCTTTTCCAAAAAAGCTACCCGGACACACTCTCATCACCATTCTTAAGCCTCCTCAGGCCAGGGGCCAATGTCCCACAGGTACCCCTTTCCCAGGTCCCCTCCAGACCTCCCCAGTACCCAAGATTCACCGAGGCCTTTGAGAACCTTCTGCATGGTAACCGAACAAGGGGGCAGTCCCGTCCACCTCCTAATTTCATTTACTTCTCCGGCACCCACTCACAGGGCAGAGATCAGAGATCCCAGATCCCACTTGAACAAAGGGACTGGGGATCAGAAAGGCATCTGGGGAAGGAGGGGCTCAACCAGTGGTCTGCATAACCCCCCAGTGCCCCACTCTTCCCCATCGGAATGATAGCAAGTGCCTCTGAGACAGCTCTCAAGAACAACACTGAGAAGATGGCAGAGCTGCTTGGCTTTCCGGTGTCCTGAGGATAGCAAGAGCTTGATAAAATGTTTATGAAACTGATTTTATACAGTCAGCTACATTCTTAGTTTTAAAATAAAGTTATTTCCCTATTAACATCATAGACTTAGAACTGCTTTATCTTTTTCTCTAATACATTTTTTTTTTTGAGAACTCTCAGAGAATATCTAATACATTTTCAATTGACAGTGACTCCTTATACGCCAATTCTAAATTTCTCTGGCCATCACCTCCACTTTTAAAACCCCGTAAGCAAAAATTGATCTGGAAGCAAATATACCAGGGAGGTAAGCAAGAGACACCCTTCCCCACATGAATGAAATAATACTCATATAATTCATCTTTGCAGACCAACATCTGGCATGATGACTGGTACACAGTAAGTGCTTAATATATATCAAATTGAATCTCTAATTTCATCTGTTTTATAAGGTTTTCATATATTCTATGCAGGGTTCTTCGTGTAGGATGCGCCCATATTTTATCTCTTGTGCATCTCTGACTCAGAGGAGAAATGATAACATCTGCATTCCTCCTGGCCCATAAAACAGGAACTTCTAGCAAGAACCCTGCTGTGAGGTGTGCCTTCTCTGAGACCAGGGAAAAGTGTGCTAAGCAAACAGCCTCACCCCCCAAGTCTCTCCCTCCTACCAGCAGGGTTCTATAGTCTCTTCCCCTCCATGCAATGAACTCTCCTGGATGGTGTCTAGCAGGGTCTGTTGATTTTATTTTTTTTTTTTTACCCAGGTCTAACTTCTGTGTGTATTTCTCAACTAGAACTCCAAAGAGAAAGGCTACATGATTAATTTTCCCCCTCAGAAGCCCCCAAACATGCTTCATGAGTAAAATAACCTTGAAAATAGACATGGAGTCAGCATCTAGGTTGCAGGAAAGTGTGTAGACATAAATATTCACAGCACTTGAACCATCTCCAGTATCTTACAAACAAGTGGCACAGTGGTGAGGTATAACTTAGGGCAAACTAAAGGCTTAGAGGAACTAGAGGGCTTCACAAGTAAAATGGCATTCTTCCTGAATACTGTTACCCTCAAAGTAAAACTTCCTCTATCTTACGCTTATTTCTGACAACAGAAATTGGCTTCTATATGTAGCCAAAGTTTAAAGGGCCAAGCCCAATATTTATATACATACATACTGTCTCTTAATGTCTTGTTTTAACGTCTCCAAATTCCTGATGGTTTGATTAAAAAAGCAAATACTAGATTAAAGAAGAGCTGTTCATCTAAATCAAATATTTAAAAATGTGGCGTCCAAAGTAATCGCTTTTCTACCAAAGAACCGCCAGTGTCATTTATAACACAATGGCTTTAATAATTGAAATCTAACCCAGGCTAAAAGAAGTTTGAGAGGTTGCTTTTAGATGGAAAAAAACAGTCCTTGGAATCTCCATATTTAATTACGCCTTTGCCGGTTCCAAGAGAGTAATTACAGCAGCAATTACAGAATCTAATAACCAGTTTTATTGGCTCTGAAAGCTGAAGCAAAAACAACTCCAACCATGTTGAAATAAACATTGGTCTCTAGACATTTGCTTCATTAGACCCTCCAAACAGCTATTTAGAGGAAAGATACAGAAGAGATACCCTAAGAAGCAGAGAAACCAGTTGAAAAGACGTTCACCCAGGACTGGAAACTCTATCTGCAGGTCGTTAGCCTACAGAAATCACTTTCAGAGTAGCCATCAGTTCAATACAACTGGATAGGACGTTTCTTTCTCCTAGACAAACTTGAATTCTCTTTGAAAAGTTTTTGAGGAGGGCAAGTTTGCCTGTCCCAGATCTGGGGGGTGTTTAGCATAGGGGCAAACAGCCCAGGGCATCTCAACAGATGCCAAGAAGTCATAACCACATACTCATTACTAATACTGAGAGATTCGGACATGGGGGGAAGGAGAGCCCAATAATACGCTCTCAGTAAATGAATGTCTACAGTCCTTTCAAAGACCCAGGAGTCTCCAGCTGCAGTCCTCTAGCAGAAGGTACAGCACTGGAGGGAAGAAGAGTGCCTCTGCTTTCCCGCTCTCAGCACAAACGACACAGCAAACACAAACACTCTCCAGAGGACACTTACACACAAATGCAACACCAGGACTCCAGCCTAAGTGAGCATTCTGAAGAACCCTCAGCAGCCTGGTCCCCGCAGGGCTACCGGCAGGCAGGGAGGAGAGTGATGCTGAGGGAACCCTGCTTTGCCTGCCCCCGGCAATCATTGCCTGCTCATTTTGCCTGTGAATAAATCTCACATGTCCAGGTTATTCTCATAGCCAGGAGAAGCACATGTGGCCCTCAAGTCACTAGTCACTAGTTGCTGGACAGGGGAAGAGGGTAGGGGGATGTCATCTGCCCTGAATGTGTGGCAAGAAAAGACCCAAAGTCAAAATAACACAGTTAACCACCAATGTCAAAGAAACCCATCCTCCTCCTGTAGGAATGATTGTTAGTAACCATCCTTGCACCACATGGCATCAGAGATTGCACCAAACCTCGCCCAAGTAAGAGTTACACTCTTGGCATCACGAGCAGAGGGGGCTCAAAGGACTCTCAGAGATACTGAAGTCCAATCCCTCCCATTAGATAACTGAGAAATGATGCCCAGAAAAGCTGGCACAGCTTGCCAGGACCCCAGAGTGAGTCAGAGGAAGAATCAGGACTAGAACCCAGGGCTCCAGCCCACGGCTCTTTCCACCATCTCAAGTCTGTTATCTCCAAATTAAGTTGCTATAAATAAACCAGCAGTTCCCCCTGTCACAAGGAAAACAGTCTGCCTAACGCTCTTTCATCCAATTTCCAAACTCTGCCCTCTGCAAATTCCATTTAAAAGCTCATGCTGACAGATGAAAGAACCAGAAAGTTACCTGATTTGCTCTCCTGAATCCCCATTTAGAAGAAAAAGAGAAAAAAATGGAAAAGAGGTGCTAATCTGCCTGGTTTGAGAGTCCCTTCCCCAAATGAGTGCTGTTGACACTGCATGCAGTTTCAGAAGACAGGGCAGGGATGGGCTCTCATTTCTCTATCCTGTGTAAGGGTGGCTAGGACAGCATGGACCTGCAGGACCCACAGAGAGTTCTCAGAAACCCAAATGCACCTTGGAAATCCAGACAGAGGCTGTTGCATGTCCATCATTGCTCAGTGCCTCAGACTCACCTGCAGGACAGAGGGCCTCATCCTACAAAAGCCTTGGAATGTTGTTCCTGACCTTGCTGTATTTATTCCACACAGCTAAAGAGCTTAGCTAGAGGTGCAGAAAGCTTTTTTCAGAGCAGCCTCCTTCTCTGTGATGTATCTCCCTATTCCTCTAATTTGCTCTCCATGGCCTGGAGCTAACGCATTCCATTTAGAGATGGTAAAATAAGTACTTGTGTATGACCAGGAAATGAGTCTGAAACCCTGCTGATTTCATCAGCAAACACACAGGGACTACAGTACTCACTGCAAGGGAAAATTCTAGAGAGAAAGAAAGGAGCTCCTTATCTGTTTAACAGGGACAAAGATGAAAGAAATAATCCCCATAATCAACAACCTAACAGAATATCAAACTGCTCCAAAATCATTTAAACAGCACATACAAAGTAAGTTCTATAAAAGGCATGATAAAACACCTCCATAGCTAAACAAGCTTAGGAGATGCTGGGTCACATTTAGTTACAATGGTCATTTAGGGAATCCAGTTGTCCAACTTAAGAGTTTTAGCTCCACCATCAAGTTACCAACCCTAAGCAAATTAACCTTACTAATCTTCATGATGATGATAATAATACCCACCTCATAGGGTTATTATGAGGATTAAAGTGAGGTATGGGTGTAAGGCATAGGGCCTGACATGCAGTGAGTGCTCAGTAAATGTTGGTCACTGGTCTTGTTAACTCCAAGACTTCTCAGTGTCTACTTTAATAGAAAGAGAACACCAACACCCCACTGGCCCACAAGAAAAAAAAAGAAACAAATCAAAAAAACCAACAATACACACACACACCAACATCTGCAAAACACAGCTTGAGAAAACCAATTTAAAACCACTTCATCGTTTGGCCAGTGCCAGCATCCATCAATCTCTGTCCTTGGCTGATGCCCACCAGCAATGGGGCACAGAGAAAACAATGTGAGGTTTGGTGCCAGAAGACCAGGTCAGAATTCCAGGCCTGACTCCAGATAAGCGTCAGTAAGTTATTTCATATCTCTGAATGTGTTCTGTCAGATGCAAAAAGGGGGTGATACTACTACCCAAGGACGGATAAGAAAGATAATCTCTTTGAAAACACTCAGTGAATGTGAGCATTCTCTCCATCTTGCCTGTTTCTTTCCCCCTTTGCCTCTCTTTCCTTGCCTGTGTCCAACATTCTCTCTGGGAATCTCTGGATCTTCGTGTCCCATCTCCTAGCCCAGTGTGTTCCTCTAAGAAAGAGTATATGGTAAAAATATATAACAGCAGCTAACATTTACGAAGGGCTTCCTGGGTGCCAGGCACCATGATTGGTGCTTTACACGCTCATTGGCTCTTCCCAACAACCCTATGGGGTAGGTACTGTTATTATCTCACGTGAAAGATCAGGATATTGAGGCACAAAGAGAGTTTATCACCTACCCAAGTCATACAGTTAAGTAGTAACAGGCCTGGATCAAAGCCATGATGCCTCCCTGCAAAGGGCATGTTCTTTCTCCACAGAGGAACACCTACCCTGCACCAAGCAGTGTGCTGGGCCTGCTTCTGCCTGAGCCTGGGGATCTGAGAGCCTCCAGTGCCTTCCCCACCCCCGGATTCCATAAGCTAGCAGTCTGGCACAGAGGGCATCCGGGGGGCAGCCTAGTCAGATCAGTAACTCTCTATTAACTGGTAATCCATGAGGCTAGGCAGTAAAAGCCTCTGACTAGAAAAAAATTTTTTTCTAGTGGATTTGAAATTAGTTAAAAGCACATGTGATAAAATCCAACCATTTTGTCTTCCCCTACACTGAGGCTGATGAGTCTACATAGCTGAGGAGTTTGCGCAGAGTTTTCTCTTGTGTTTTAAAGAATAAATGTCTTCCTCATACCTGTCCTGTGTCTCCCCTTAACCATAAGCTTCTCAAGAGTGGAATCTACGTCTCCGTGCCACTAATGGCACTGAGATAGGGAGAAGGGAGGAGGCACTCCTTAATGCCCAACTTGGCCCTGTCATTTCTTCATCTGTCAGTGCCCTCTGTCCTCTCACCCCATAATGGCCTCTAGATCTTTTTTTTTTTTTTTTTGAGACAGAGTGTCGCTCCGTCACCCCAGGTAGAGTGCAGTGGCATCATCATAGATCACTGCAACCTCAAATTCCTGGGTTCAAGTGATCCTCCTGCCTCAGCCTCCTGAGTAGCTGGGACTATACTCGTGTGCCACGAAGCCCGGCTAAATTTTCTATTTTAATAATAGTAGAGATGGGGTGTTACTCTTGCTCAGGCTGGTCTTGAACTCCTGAGTTGACGCAATCCTCCTGCCTTGGCCTCCCAGAGTGCTAGGATTACAGGCGAGAGCCACTGTACCACTTGACATTAATCTTAGATCTGGAGGAAACTGCTAAGAGTTACTGGTAGAGTCAGTTAAGGTTATGACCAATTTAAAGATAGGCAACTAAAGTCACAACGGTTCAACAACTTGCTCAAGGTCACAAGGCTAGAGGTAATGGACAAGAAATCCAAGCCAGGTCTCCTGAACAGATAATGCTCCTTCCACTACTCCAGGAGAGACTGGTGTCTAGCCGGAACCTGCAACACAGGTTCTGTGATCCTGGATCTGGCTTCCAGTTCCAACTCTGCCATGACTAAATTATGTCGCTGAGCAAGGCCCATCATTTTTAGGGCCTCAGACTCTTCATCAAAAGATATGGGAAGGGTGGTTTAGATGTTCTCTCTATGTCTTTCTCCAGCTCCAACAATATATTAACCCTTATAGTTCTGAGATTTCCAGTAACTGGATTGAAACAAACACAAAAGGCTTTTTCTGGTTGACCTTGTGTGATCCTGAAAATGTAATATCCATATACTCCATTTCCCAAGTATTTCACATAATCAAGTTCTTCCCGTCCAATGAAATGAGCAGCCTCTCCTATTTTAACTGGTTTCACAAACTGAGTCAGAAAGATCAGAGACTCCCTCTAGCCTCTGAACCCTGCTGCTCCAGCTGGGCAGAGAGAAATTAGTACTTAGATCCAATGTTTGCCACAAATGTCACTCAGGAAGCAGAGGTAACTGTAGTTAGAATGTGAACCCAGATGCCCTCACCCTCCACCTCTTCCCAAGTTTTGGCACTGCTGCTCTCCCCTCTCTGAAATTCCTCTCCCCTACCAGCCCTGGGGATCCCCCTAGCTTAGCAGTCCCCACTCTTTTTGGCACCAGGGACCAGTTTCATGGAAGACAATTTTTCAGCCACTCCCCAGTGCTAGCATCACCGCCTCAGCTCCACCTCAGATCATCAGGCATTAGATTCTCAAAAGGAGCGCACAACCTAGATCCCTCGCATGCGCAGTTTACAGTAGGGTTCACGCTCCTATGAGAATCTAATGCTGCTGCTGACCTGACAGGAGGCAGAGCTCAGGCAATGATGCGATGATACAAACAATAGGGAACAGCTGTAAACACAGATGAAGCTTTGCTTGCTTACAGCAGCTGACCTCCTGCTGTGTGACCTGCACTGGTTCTCAGCCTGGGGGTTGGGGACCACAGCCCTAGCTGGATCTCCTGCCCCCACAGCCACTTCTCCTGGAGCTTTTTTCTGGGACCTTTCCCTCCTCTTCTCAGTTCCTAATGGTTGGAGCTTAAACCTTGATCCTGGATTCTTCTTTTCTCACATACTAACCTAACACCTGTTCAGAGCTTTGTATTTTGTTCTTTCATTTTGAAAATAAAGAATTAGTCATATCAGCCCATTTTAGAGATGAGGAGATTTGAGCCATGGAGAGATTAAGTAACTTGCTAAACTCTCAAAGCTTATGAATAACCAATTGGCAGAGCCAGGATTCAAATCCATAATTCTTCTTCTGCTTCTCGCTAAGACAGATGGTAGAGACCAGATTTTACCCCTCACCAAAGATAAATGAAACGTTTTTTGAGACACTAGACATCGGGCAAAAAAGGACAATGATCCCTAAGAGCTCTAGGAAATAAACAAGGTGAACCCTATGATCATCCTCAGTTCACTGCTCTGAGAGTTTCCTAACCAAGGTGCAGGGAGGAAAAATCCAGGCAGAGGCCCAGCAGACTTTCTGAACTGTTGAGATTGAGCTGAGAGTCTGTGGAGACCAAAGCTGAGGAGTTCACAAGACAGTGCCAGAGGTGAGAGCTATAGAGAGAGAAGTCTGGAGAGCTGCAGAGGGTCCCCGCAAGTATTCAGCAGAATGCTTATCAGCACACACGTGTGAAGAAGCTATCTAAGACTAGGGAAAGAACCACTCAAAAGCATGACAGAGAATAGTACTAAGAGCTCACACGGGGCCAGTTACAGTACCTGTTCCTCCACCAGATTGGAAAACCTCATAATTCAGTTCTTCAGAGGGGTCTTGTCTCAGTATTAGGGAATAGCTAGCCCTACAGTAGATAAACACTGCCTAACAACTTACATACATGTAACTGGAATCCCCAGAAGAGGGGGGTAGGTGAAAAAATATTTCAAGAAATAATGTCCAAAAAGTTTCCAATTTGATAAAAACTATAAACCCACAGATCCAAGAAGCTCAACAGGTTCCTGAGCACAAGAAACACAAAGAAAACTACATACACCAAAGTACATCATTAATAAAATTGCTCAACAAGTGCTAAAAAGAAAATCTTAAAAGCAGCCAAAAAAAAAATACACACCATATACAGAGAAACAAGGATAAGAATGACGGAGATTTTTCATAGAAAACAACGATAGCAAGAAGGCAGTGGAGCAATATTTTTAAAGTACCAATAGAAAACAAAAAGCTATTAACCTGGAATTCTTTTTTTTTTTTTTCCCCCATGTCTACCATTGCTTCCTATGAACCTGGAATTCTACACCCAGTGAAATCTTTCAAAAATAAAGGCAAAATAAAGACTTTGTCAGACACAGAAAAGCTAAAAGAATTCATAACCAGCAGACATGTACTACAAAATATTTTAAAAGAAATCATTCAGGCAGAATGGAAATGAATCTGATGAAAATCTAAATCTACACACAGGTATGAGGAGCACCATAAAGGATAAATACATGAATAAAGAAATAAGCCTTTTTATTTATTTAAATCTCTTTAAACAAAAATAATAATGTAGTGTGGGGTTTACAACATATGTGAAAGTAAAACATGACAACAATTGCACATAGGCCAAGAGTATACTGTTGTAAGGTACATATAATATATTGTAAGGCATACTATGCATGAGGTAGTATGAGTGTTAGAGCCTCAAAGGATATAAATGGAATGAAAAGTAATCATTGGCCGGGCACAGTGGCTCACGTCTGTAATCCCAGCACTTTGGGAGGCGAATGCAGAGGACCGCCTCAGGCCAAGAGTTCAAGACCATTCTGAACAACATAGCAAGACCCTGTCTCTACAAAAAATAGAAAAATTAGCCAGGTGTAGTGGTACACACCTGTAGTCGCAGCTACTGAGGAGGCTGAGGCAGGAAGATCACTTGATCCCAAGAGTTTGAGGTTGCAGTGAGTGATAATGATGCCACTGCACTCTAGCCTGGGTAACAGAGCACGACTTGGTCTCAAAAAAAAAAGGAGGGGGGAAATGTGAGGAACACGTGAAACAAATAGAAAAAAGAGCAAGATAAGAGATTTATATCTAATCATACCAATAATCACATTAAATGTAACTTTCTAAACACCTCAATTAAAAGGCAGAGATTGTTCAATTGGATTAAAGATTCAACTATATACTGCCTACGAGAAACACACCTCAAATATAAATACAAATAAGCTTAAAGTAAAAGAACGGAAAAGAATATACCATGATTACACTAATCAAAAGAAAGCTAGAGTGGCTGTATTAATTAATAGATCAAAGTAGATTACAGAGCAAAGAATATTACCAGGGATAAAAGTCATTTCATAACAATAAAGGGGTCAATTTATCAGGAAGCTATAACAATTGCAAACATTTATACACTTTAACAACAGAGTTTTAATAAAATATATGAAATGAAAGTGGAAAGAACTACAAAGAGAAATAGACAAATCCACAATTAAAGATTTCAATACCCTTCTCTCTATCAACAAATGATAGAATGAGTAGACAGAAAATCAGTAAGGCTACAGAAGCTTTGAACAGCACAATCAACAAACCTGACCTAACTGACATCTGTAGAAGATTCTACCATCAACAGAAAAATACTCATTCTGCTCATGTACACAGGGAACATTTACCAAGATGGACCATATTCTGGGCCATAATACAAGTCTCAATAAATTGAAAAGGATTCAAGCCATAAAAAGTATGTTCATTGACCACAATGGAATTAAATTGGAAATCATAAACAGATCTCTGGAAAATCCACAAACATTTGGAAACTAAATAATAAACTTCTAATTAAACCATAGGTCAAAGAAGAAATGAAATGGGAAATCAGAAAGTATCTTAAAGTGAATGAAAATGAAAACACAACATATCAAAATTTGTGGGATGCCACTAATGTGCCTTAGGGCAGCAGTCCCCAACCTTTTTGGCACCAGGGACTGGTTTCATGGAAGATAATTTTTCCATGGATGGAGCGGGGGCAGGGGCAGAGCTCAGGCGGTGACGCAAGCGATGGGGAGCAGCAGAGGCTTTGCTCACTTGCCAGCTACTCGCTGCCGCTTACCTCCTGCTATGTGGCTGCTCACCTCCTGCTGTGTGGCCACACAGGTGGTGATGTGGCCCGATTCCTAACAGGACACAGACTGGTACCTGTCCTCAATCTGGGTGTTGGGGACCAAAGACTTAGGGGAAATAAATGCCTATACTAAAAAAGAAGAAAGATCTCAAACTGACCTCAGCTTCTACCTTAAGAAGCTATAAAAAAGAGAGCAAATGAAATCCAAAGTAAGTAGAAAAAAGGAAATAAAGATCAAAGTGAAAAATCAATAAAACAGAAAGCAACAAAAGAGAAGTCCAATGAAATAAAAACCTGGCTCTTTGAGAAGATCAATAAAATTGAATTTCTAGCCGAACTGATTAAGAAAAATTTACCAATATCAGAAATGTCAAATATGATATCACTATAGATTTCACAGATACTAAAACGACAAAAAGGAAAGATTATGAATAACTTCATGCCAATAAATCTGACAACTTAGATGAAATGGACAAATTCCTTGAACAACCCAAACCCATGTTCCTTCTACTATATCAGGAATTACACCTTGCTCATGACACTTTGCTAAGGAACTAGGGACAAAAATGATAATAGTCCCAAGGAGCGCTCAGACCAGCAGAGAGATGGACAATGTGATATGATGATAGAGGTAAGGCACGGAGCACTGTGGGAGCCTGGAGATGGCGAACCTAACCTTTGGAGTTACTGCACATTTTAAAGGATATCAAGAGATAGCCAGGAAGGACATATTCCAAGCAGGAGGAACAGAGAGGCATGAGAGAATAAAGAGAAGGATGAAGGAAAGAAAAAGCGGAAGAGAGAAATTCAAGAACACATTTGTGTGTCTTGTTAAGGAGCTGCTGGACTTTATCCCAGGGTTAGTGGAAAGCCATTGAAAGATTCTAAGCAGGACAGGAACGTGATTAGATTTACATTTCAGAAAGATCCCTTTGGTTGCTGTGGGCTGGCAACCACTGCAATAATCCAGAGGGTTTGGATTTCAAGGGCCTAAACTGAGGCTGATAGGCCAACCAAGAGAGGATGAACTTGAGAGACAGCAAGAGGAAAGACTCCATAGGCTTGTATCATCTGTTGAATGTGCAAGAGAAGGAAACAGAGAGTGAGTCAGGAATGACTTCCAGTCTCCTGGCTAGGGCAACCAGGTGGTAGAGATGCCATTTCTCAGAGAGACTAGTGACTCGGGGAAGAGAAGATGGGTCAGAGAGGGAGAAACAATTCTCCTAGGTCTTTCTGTGGGGCTGTGGGCTTCAAAATTCAAATTAGCACCTGAAATTTAAATTAACATTCTCTAAATTCATATGATGAAGATGGAGTTAAGGGAATTGTGAATGTGTCAAATCTAAACCATTTCTTACAAAAGAAGAAAGAGTACAGGATTCAAAAGGAACCTAATTGCTGACATTTATGCATGTGTGTGTCAGGAGACTATAGAGGTACAGTACATGTTTGTAACTGCAGAGACTATTTCAGGGCCTTGTCTGGTCATCTCTGGGAAAGGCATGAAATGGCTGGGACAGGGAAGACACTTTTAAAATTATATACCATTTACATGGCTATCCAATCAAAACAAACAAACAAAAATAACAGCCAACTTCCCCATCCCCGGACATGGAAGGCAGTTATATTTACAGTAGCAAACATTCACTAAGAACAACTTATGACGGGCACTGGAGCTTTGGTCTGTTTCTACTGGTGGACTGAAGGAACTCCTCCCCACACCTGCCAGGACCCAGGCTGGATGCTCTCAGCCAGGCTTGTGTGAGGTGACCAGATTCTCAGCTGGAACAGAGGGGAAATAGCCTGCCCTTGGTTTCTGTTCCCAGGCTGGGATGCACTGTTTACTTTCCAACTGGCTTTTCTTTCTCTGCTGCCAGCTGAATCCATGCCAACAAAAGCCCCTTTCTGCCTGAGCAAGTATGAGAGCATCCTGGCAACTGAAATGACAACAGAGGTCTGGGGGCTGGGGATGTCTGTGGGGAAGTGGGAAGAGAGTGGAATGCCAGCAGAAAAATACGACCAGCGTGCCCACTTGTTAGAAGAGTAAAGCAAGAGGCAAAAGCAAACTGGACTTTTTTCCTTTTGGAATCAGAGACACATGATGAGGGAGTTACAGAGAAAAATCATCTTCCCTGCCCAAACAGCAGCAAGAAATGAAGGAAACAAGAAGATACCAAAAGCTGGTTTTCTCCTGGGAAAAGGTAGTCTTGCCTTGGTCCATAAAAAATGGGGCACAGAATCTCAGAGCCCTGGAACCATACTGCATCTCTCTTTTCATACTTCATGCAATTTAACTAGAATGTGAGCTCCTAGAGGGCAAGGCCAGTGTCCTATTTGTCTCAGTATCCTTGCTACACAGTAGGTGCTCAGAGAGGGATAGCTAGCTGGACAAATATTCCTTTGGAGAGTAAATCCAATTGTACAGACAGGGAAACTAAGGCCCAGGGAGGTATAAACACAGAGCAGGTGCTCAGTAAACCCCTGTTGAAGGAAAGCCTGGTGGAGGGATGGGCCAGGACCAGAACCCAGGTCTCTCACCTTCTCTGCAAGCCTTGCTGGCGCTGGGAAAGAATACATGAGCAGGAGCAGAAGTAGCGTACTCTAACAGGGATGAGGAGAAGAGCGAAGAGGCTATATCCTAAGGAGTAACTCCCTCAATCCCCAAGCCTTTGCAAACAGATCCTGCCTCCCTGGCCATAGGATGGGGTAGGCACATAATCCAAGCTCCCTCCTCCTTGATTATGGTGACTGGTCTAGTCATGAGCACATGACCTCAGCAGCCAATCAGAATCCCTCTCTGAGATATTTCTAAGAGAGCAAGGAGAGAACTGGAGGTGGAGGGAGGTAGAGACTTTCCTCTAGGAACCAAAGCTATAAGCCAGCTGGGAGTGGTGGCCCCTGCCTGTAATTAATTCCAGCACTTTGGGAGGCCAAGGCAGGAGGGAGGATTGCTTAAGGCCAAGAGCTCGAGACTACCCTGAGCAACATAGCAAGACCCCATCTCTACAAAAAGTAAGAAAAATTAGCCGGGTGTGGTGGTGCACGCCTGTAGTCCCAGTTACTCAGAAGGCTGAGAAAAGGAGGATCACTTGAGCCCAGGAGTTCCAGGCCACAGGGAGCTATGATGGCATCACTGCACTCTAACCTGTGCGAGATTAAGCACAAAAAAAAAAAAAGTTATAAGCCAGATGGCCCAGACTCATAGGGAAGTCAGTATTAATGAAGTCAACTGGCACAAAGAGACCAGCTCCACCCTGCCCTTTCCCACAGTCATGTGAGTCAATAAATCCCTTTTCTGCAAGGTAAATGGTATGAGCTGGCATTCTATCACCTGCAGCTAAAAGACTACAGTTAGCAAGTGATGAAGCCTGAATTCAAACTCAGTTTGTGTGACTCCAGAGCCCTTGTTACTGTTATATTCTCATTTAACATATGAGGACACAGGCTGAGAGAGGTCAAATAGCTAATCTTAATGGCAGGAACCAAACTGAAGCACTGTTTACTTACGAGTAAAAACAGATCAGGAGTAATGTGAATGTACTTTATGCCACAGAACTATACACCTAAAAATGGTTAAAATGGGAAATTTTATGTTATGTATATTTTACCACAATTAAAAATCAAAAACAGATTGGTTCATCAGTTTTCTAACTAATCTTCCCTACTGAACACTATAGCTTATAACCATATATGTGAGAATAATAAAACTGGAGGACTAACTCCAAACTGCACAGAATTACCAGAAACTGAAACATTCAGAGAAAATAATCTCTGTTCCCTTGCACAATTCACAACAGTGCTAAATTAAAATCTAATTGTTTAGAAAAGAATATAAAGAAAGAAATGTCAGAAAGCAGTCTTTCTACTAAGGAAAACAATACCTCAAGGGTTTTAAAGTAGTCAATCAGAAAACAGGAGTGCTATGGACTGAACTGTATTCCCCCAGAATCCATACGTTGAAGTTCTGACCCTTAATGTCACTGTATTTGGAGATGCAGCCTTTTGGAGGAACTTAAGGCTAAATGAGATCACAGAGGTGGGCCCTAATCTGATAGGACTGGTAGCCTTACAAAACAAGAGATCTCCCTTTCTCTCCACCCACTCCCCACAATGCACATACACTCCAAGATAAGGTCATGTGAGGACACACCAAGAAGGCAGCCATTTGCAAGCCAGGAAGAGAGCCCTCATCAGAAACTGAATCACCCAGAGCCTTGATCTTGGACTTCAAGTCTCCAAAACTGTGAGAAAATAAATTTCTGTTGTTTATACCACCCAGTCTGCGGTATTTTGTTATGGCAGCCCAAGCTAACACAAGGAAACAAGCACTGAAGATTCCCGAGCTATTGAAAATCCTTGGCCGGGCGCGGTGGCTCACACCTGTAATCCTAGCACTCTGGGAGGCCGAGGCGGGTGGATCGCTCAAGGTCAGGAGTTCGAGACCAGCCTGAGCAAGAGCGAGACCCCGTCTCTACTAAAAATAGAAAGAAATTATATGGACAACTAAAAATATATATATAGAAAAAAAAAAATTAGCCGGGCATAGTGGCGCATGCCTGTAGTCCCAGCTACTCGGGAGGCTGAGGCAGGAGGATCGCTTGAGCCCAGGAGTTTGAGGTTGCTGTGAGCTAGGCTGACGCCACGGCACTCACTCTAGCCTGGGCAACAAAGTGAGACTCTGTCTCAAAAAAAAAAAAAAAAAAAAGAAAATCCTTAATCCTGGGCACAGTACCCCTACACTCTCTTGCTATGGGGCTTCCAGGGCCCTCCTCACAGATGGTTGACAGCCTCAGTGTCTTCTCCACCTCCCCACTCTCACTTCTGCCTCTCCCTTTTTGGCACCTTGCTCTTCCTGGCTTTAAGTGCCGTGGGCGAGGGGGAATCATTAAATGCTCCTGCCACTCCACTCCACCGACCTTCCTTCTTAACACCACCTTCTGCCTGCCAAGCTTCCTTCCAGACCCTGCTGAGCATTCCTCCAGAATGTACTCATGCTCTACTGGATCTAAGACCTGGTTCTGGTTCCTGCTCTACTGCCAGTCAGCTCTGGTCAAATTAAAGTCTTAGTTTCTTCATCTGTAAGATGGGAGTGGAGGAATGGACCCAGATGACTTCTCAAGTCCCTTATATTTCCAAGACCCAGTAATTCATCAGAACCTGAACAAGGTTCAGCCAGGCTGAGCCATCTGCCCTTCCTCCTTTCCTATCTACTGTCTACACATGTACCAAGATGTGGCTCTGTAAAATTCAGATGTCCTAGGCTGTTATCTCTTCAGACTGACCCTACCTTGTAATGGTCTTAACTACCTCCAGAGACTCTTTCTTTAAAGAAAGAGATCACTGTGCATCTACTTTAGATATGGCCTTCCTGCTTCCTACCAACCATGGAGTTTTATATGCCTATATTAGCAATTAAAACAAAATAAAAACTTGTTTCTCATACATGAAAAGGATCAGAAAAGTCCTTTCTGAGTCTGTTTTCACTTAAGAATTGAAATTCCATGTTTTAAACTGCTGGATCAAAGAGGGGCAGAGAAATTCAGGCCAAAATTAACTCACAAAAGATTTGTGGTCTTATAATCTTAAGACCTAAGACATAAGGGAGGTCAACTCCTTAGAGCCTAGAAGCCAAAGAAGGAGAGGGAAGTCTCTCTTGGTTTTGCTTTCCTCAACATTGCCCGAATTCACTCCTGCCTCCCAGGGGAAAAGTAAGGCTGAGCAAACACCAAAGATGCAGATTTTCGGCTGGTCCTGCACCTCTCCAAGTACCCAACATTTTCTGAGAAATACAAAGAACTGGCTGAGAAAGGGGCTGAAGTTTGTAATCTGGACCCTTTTCTGTGTTTACAAACAATGAGAGGACTAGGGAAAACGCTATGTCTGCATAAATACACATACCCTCTCCTCTCCCAGCAAGAGGCAGCCTCTCTCTCCTCCAAACTTCACAGCCCTTCTCACTGTCTCCTTTGGATTCTAGTCATAATCCCTGACGGGTTGTGAGAAAGAGGCCAACAATTCTTCATCTCTGTCCCCCTAGCAATACCTAGCAGAGTGCCCTGTACTACAATGTGTTTGGGAAACATGGTGAATGAGTAACAGGAGGATAAATGGTCTCTGAGATTTCTAAAAGGAGCCAGATCAATGCTATGTGTGGGAACTAAAAAAAAAAAAAACAGTAACAAATACTGCCCTCTTCTCAAGTCCTGAGCTGCTATAAAAATCATCAAGGCTGCCAGGGTGCTAGAAATGTTCTAATATATTATCTTGACCTGGGTGGTAGTTACATAGGTATACACATTTGTAAAAATTTATTGAGCTGTATGCTTAAGACTCAGTTGGTTAGTTGGGCACAGTGGCTCATGCCTGTAATCCTAGCACTCTGGGAAGCTGAGGAGGGAGGATTGCTCGAGGTCAGGAGTTCGAGACCAGCCTGGGCAAGAGCAAGACCCTGTCTCTACTAAAAATAGAAAGAAATTAGCTGGACAACTAAAAATATATGTATACAGAAAAAAATTAGCTGGGTATGGTGGCACATGCCTGTAGTCCCAGCTACTCGGGAGGCTGAGGTAGGAGGATCGCTTGAGCTCAGGAGTCTGAGGTTGCTGTGAGCTAGGCTGATGCCACGGCACTCTAGCCCGGGCAAGAGAGTGAGACTCTGTCTCAAAAAAACCCAAAAAACAAAGACTCAACTGGTTTACTATAAATAAGTTATACCTCAAAAAAAAAAAAAAAAAAAAAAGCAAGAAACATCCAAAATTATTACTTATATACCAATTTTTCTTAGGTCTCTTTATAGACTTCCTAATCCTCCCCCAGAGTCCTCCTGTATAACAGGCTAAAAATAGGAATTATTCCAATCTCTTGGATGGGAGAAAACTGTGATACAGGAAAAGACAGTGCCTTGTTCAGCCTGGTTACACAGAGTCAGAAATGTAGGAGCGACAGGACCCTTTGGTTTGTGATCCTCCACCCAGGCTGCGCCAGCCTGCCTAACCACGGAGAGCCAGTTATAACTCAAAAGAAAACAAGCCCTAAAATAGCAACTGTTTGCTCCATGTCTCCTGTCAGTTGGCCTTCTGCATGGCAACTTTATTTTCAAAACCATTCTGGCAGGGCTGGGCACATGCAACCACAGCATCTGTTGAGCAGTAGGTAAGGCAGCGGCAGAACTCACTGGAATGAGGAGATAGGAGCCATGAGTTCCAGTCCCAGCTTTGCCTTCAATGAGTTGTGTCACTTTTTACAGGTCACCTAACATCTCTGGGCCAGGACTTAACCCCTGCCTGGGCAAGATGAACTCTAAAGTTGTGTGATTTTCCAGGGCTGCTCAGGAGACAGGAATGTACTGTGCAAGTTAATAAAAGGAAGAGAGCTGTTTTAATGTCACTAGCAGGTACTTGAGGTTTTAAAGGCCCCAATTTAGAACCAGGTGGATAAACATTTTCCATATTCTCTTTAAAAAAAAAAAAAAAAGTTTTCCATGTTCCTAAGAGGCTTAGCTGCTCATGGTAGAGCCAGGACCTACACTAAGCACATGAGGACTTTGCAGAAAAGCCCACTGTTTTTTGGACACTCTCAGCATCATTGGTTGTCTCTTCAATCACCATCCTAAAAAGCAGACCGAATTAAAATGACTCAAGTCAGGTCAGCCCTTAGCAACTGGTTCTTTTTTTCACTATCCTCACACAGGAGACAAAACTACTACAACCTGTGGCCCAAAAGGTGAGTCAGTGACAAAGTCAAGTCCTGCCACAAGGATGTACTCCCAATATGCTTAACTGATTACTGCTGGGTTTTTGTCCAGTAGGGCTCAGCCCTAACAGAAATCCGTGCCTCTGATTTGCCAAAAGGCTGCCAATAAGTCAGAGGCAGACTACTGATCCAAACAAGGCGGCACCTGTGCTCACCTGGACAAAGGCTCAGGGGAGCAGCTAAAAACCATTAGTTAGCTCTAGCCTCTGAACCCAGAAATCAAAATGAAAAAATGTCCAGCACCTTCTACAAAATAGCCTGTAGCTGCCTTCAACTTTTACAACAAGCAGGGATATACCCAAGCTGTTAACAGATAAAACGAAGGCTGAGCTACTCCATCGTTTTATGCAGTAAAACTGCTTGGAGCTATATGTGACTCTCTGGAGGGTTGCTGTAATATGGCACTTGTTGGCTAAGAGAATGTTAGAGCAGGAAGGAATCTTAACACTCATTTAATCCATCCTTCTTATTTTGTTCTTGAGGAAAAAAAAGGCCCAGAGGTAGGCAGGCATTTGTCCAAGGATACACAATGACAGAGCCAGAACTCTAACTTGGGTGCACAGTGTCTCAAAATCCTAGGGCTCTGACCATGCAGTGCAATGGAGGGAGCACCCAGGGACAGGAGAGCTAACAGGAAACTAGGAGCTCAGGAAAGAGGGGAGGTTAGTTCTCAGATTTTGGGGACTGGGATAATAGAGTCTGGGCTGAACTTGAAACCTATGGCTTCAGAAATAGAGGTCACTGTTGTCAACCAAGAGAAGCAACTAGCTCTCTCTTGTATCAAAGATAAACATGAAGGGAAGACTAAATAATCCCAAAGATCACAACTAATTAAGCAAGCCAGCCAGGCAGCTGGGAGTGAAATGCACAATGAGGCAGCCAAGGACCTGATTAATTAATGAGGCTGGGTCAAGCCAGTTTAAGCAGGGAGGATTTGCCTGTTTACCTTTGGCATGTAACCTGAGATACTCTTAGAGTACAGAAAAATTGCTATTCTGCCTCTACCCAGCTGCCCATAATGGCTGGGCTTCAAATAAAGTAGAAGACAACCAGGGAGAAATAAAAAGATAAAGGGTGGCCAGGCCCAGCCGTGGTGGCTCACACCTATAATCCTAACACTCTGGTAGGCTGAGGTGGAAGATCGCTTGAGGTCAGGAGTTTGAGACCATCCTGAGCAAGAGCGAGACCCTGTCTCTACTAAAAAATAGGAAAAAAAAAATTAGCCAAGCAACTAAAGATAGAAAAAATTAGTTGAGCGTGGTACCATGTACCTGTAGTCCCAGCTACTCGGGAGGCTGAGGCAAGAGGATTGCTTGAGCCCAGGAGTTTGAGGTTGCTGTGAGCTAGGCTCGGGCAACAGAGGGGAGACTGTCTCAAAAAAGAAAAACAAAAAAGAAAGAAAGAAAAGAGAAAGAGAAAGGGTGGTGACCCACAGGACTTCCCTTGTAAGGGAAGAGCCTCTACCCACCTCATTCCCTCAGGCAATAATGGATAGAAAGCCAACCAATGGGAAACCTCAACGGAGAGCTGCAGGGAGGTGGGAGAAGTGTTCACTTGGCATGTGCCTCATTAAATTCAACTTAACACAGATTTCTCAGCTTGGCATCCAGGGCCTCCTCAGGAAGGCTGCAGCCAAAACTCTCACCTCACATAAACCACCACTACCCCTCCCCCACAGCACCCCTCAACCCTCCCACATATACATACAGCATATGCTAAGCTTGGCACCTTGGGTCCCATAATCCCCTCTGCCTAGCAGGCTCTTCCCCCTTCCTCTATCCCAAATCCCACTCATCTATCAAGTCCCAACTCAGAAGAAACCCTCCCCTCACTGGCACTGTCCTACAGAATCCCAGTTGGAATTCATTTCTCCCTCCTTCCTTCTCCTACCGTGCTGTGACCGAATACCAATGAGAGTGGGCCTTATTTTAGAGACAGTTGTCAAGAGGGCCAGTGGTGCAATAGATAACTCGTCTGACTATGGATCAGAGATGGTTGTGCACTGTCTCTCCCCTCAGCCCTCACCAGATTGGGAGCACCTAGAGGGTAAGAACTTTGTGTCACACAGTCCCTTCAAATGGAGACTTTCACAGTGAACACTGAAAATGTTTGCCAAACTGGGTGAAACTTAACAACCTTTTTCCTTTTCCCACCATCATCTGACGGAAACAAATGGCCCCATCCTGGATGCCAACCAGGAGTCCCAGCCCCTAAATCTGGGAGTACTGGCTCTTTTTCAGTGACCATTTGTGTAGCCTGGCCTCTCTGCCTCTTACCTCTGAAATAAGAATAATGGTTCTTGTCAGAGAAGCCCAGCGCTTTGAGATGAGAGGCTCTACAAACACAGATTCTCCAGTTCACGGCCATTATTTTAAACTCTCCTTAGACCCATGCACCATTTACCAACTAATGCTAGAAACTTAAAGCTTGTTTCCAGCCAAATGCCTCTTCTTTTATCACAAATGCCCTAGTGTATAGCTATTGAGAGAAAACACTGAGGACTCTGGGTAGCCTGTTGGCTTTTTATTTCCACAGAGTGTAGAGATTTCCATCTCAAGTGTGGAGACAGTTCATGGTTTCAGGAAAAGCCTGGAGTTTCAGGCCTGCTATTCTCTTGAATCTCATGGCATAATATGTCCATCAGTTCCCAACCCATGGGTTGTGAGCTCATGGGGTTCATAGCTGTCACTCCAGTGCTCTGTGAATGTGCCCAATTGTGCACTGCCTGTGCACTAAATGAATATAACAAACAATAAAAACAACTACCACTTGACCACCTCTTACCATTTATGTCAGACACATTCCTAGGACAGAGGCACAGAATACTGGGTATTTAGTAAATACTGGTTGAAAGGAATTATGTATCTGTATCTTCTCAATTAATGAGTAATAAAAGTACAACTATTACCACATGACCATTCTTGACATTTTTTGAAATTAGAAAAGGGTCCTCCAACCTGAAAAGACTAGGGAATTCTGGGTTGATAAAAGCGTCCTGGGCGGGAGGGATCAGGTCTGGATCCCAGCCCTAGCCATACTCCCAGAAAGCAGAGCCAGGCAGCCCTGAGCTAAGTCTCTAGACCTAGGTTTCCTCAGCAGAATAACAAAAGGGTAGGATTACAAGCACCCTAACAAGTCCCCCCAGCCCTGCTCTTTCTGAATCTCCATCCCTAGAGCAGCCTGACAAGCCCCAGAGCTACAGCTCTCAACCAAGCTTTTGTCCCTTCCCGTCTCCCCACATTTAGCAATATTTGGAAACATTTTTGTTGTTACAACTAGGTGGTGGGGGAATGTAATGGACATCTAAGAGACCAAAGATACTGCTAAATATCCTACAATGCACACGACAGCCCCACACAACAAGGAATTATCCAGTTCAAAATGTCAACAGTGCCAAGGTTGAGCAACCCTGCTCTAGAGGCTACAGAGAAGATAAGCTTATTGTGAAGAAAGATGGAAACCAGGCTGGGAAATGCACAATGCGGATGTCGTGGCAGATTATGAATGAATGAATACAAGCGCATAAAGGCTCTCAAGCCATTCCAGAACGTATGAGCAGTCTCCTCCTCATCTTCTCTCCAGCATCAGTCCCACTGTATATAACATGATCCAGTCACTCCAAGTACCTCCATCCCACAACCTTGTCTTGCTCAACCTGACCACACCCACTACTGACACACAGCCTTGCTGAAGCCGGCTGGGGAAGCTGAGATAAAACATTAATAGGAAGGAGCCAGGCTGGCTGCATGGTGTGGCAGGAAAGCACTGAACCTGAAGCCTAAGAAGGGTTCTGGTCTTGACTCTGCCTCAAGGGAAACCATTCAATTGCTTTGAGCCTTAGTTTCCTCTGAAAAATGGGGCTAAAATCATAATCTGCCCTATATAAAGCTTCTCAGAGTTTCAAAACCGGATTATGTACGTGAAAGTGCTTTGGAAGCCATAAAACATCATACGAATGTGAAGTATTCCCCTGCAGAATAACAACAGGTGCTCACATTGTGGAAGGAATTTTATAAAAATTGATTTCCAATGACAGGGTCCTGCCTATTGATAAGTTATGAGCACTCAATGATACAGTGTTCTGGCCCTATGGGAATATCAAAGACACCAGAACCCACTGTGACACAGCCCACCTCAGGATCGCCAAGTCACAGAGCTGGGTCTACCCGTGACTAATGTAATCCAAACCTTGGCTTTCTCATCTTTAAAATGAGATAATAACACTTAATGCATGGGGTCGCTGAAAAGACCAAATGTGATCAACTTTACAAAGTACATGTCATTTCCCAAAGATAGGGAAATGTTTCCATTTTCTGAGGATTTTATTTCCTAATTTTTTTTTACTTTGAAATACAATTTTTTTTTAGAATGATTAAAATTAGTTAAGTGGTCCTACATTGTTATTTGTCCTTTACACCTCCAAAATTACCTAAAAAAATCTAAGCATGAGAAGGGCTGTCTGTAGCTGCCTGTTGGCTAGGAGCAACAAGCTGAATGCCCAGGCTGATACCAGTTCCCTCCTTGTATATGGCCACAGAAGGCTACCGAAGCCCACTACAACTGGACACCCAAATGTTCTAACTCCAGATTTGCCAAGCAATCTATGACTACATGCTGCCTGTGTGTGAGATTCTAAACGGAAAAGACGATTTGGAGAGGTGAAATCAACTGACTTACCTGATGAAGAATTAAGAAATTAGCAATCATGTGGGTTTTAAATGTCAACCTTGGCAGTCAAAATCTCCAAGTCCAATGAACTCTGGGATATTAATCAAATTCTTCACCTTAATGGGGGAGTCAAAAAGTAAATGTCTCTTTCAGGCCACCTAGTCTAGGCAGCAACTCCTCTCTGAACCTCTCTGCAGGGAATGGCAGCAGGGCCACACACGTACAAGACTTAATTTTGCTTTCACTACTACCAGATCTTATAAAGATTACAAACAAGGAATTTAAAATCCCTGCTTATGCAGATAGTAAAAAATGCACTACTCAGGTTTCTTAGTTCCTACTTCCTTTTGTAGAAAGCCAGACAATTGAAATTAATCAATTTAACTGGATTAATTAATTAAGCAAATTATCAGAATAAACTATACTTTAAAGTTAGTATTATAAAGCTAATTATTTTATGACTAAGTTAAACAGATCCATTCCTATGTCCCACCCTAAGGTGCTTTTGATTCAAATAAAGTGCTTTTAAAAAGTACTGTACATATTTTCATGTTCCTGTTTTTCTTTCTCAAAAAACTTTTCCTATTAATTCAAAGTTTCAAGCACTCATACATTTCGAGTTCCTTTATGCTCTAACATTCCATTATTCTCCAAAATAACTATTCAGTAAAACATAAGTTGAAGTCCCTCCCAACAAAGTTGTTTCGGCTGCCTCCACTGCATGCCACCTTCTGAATATGCTCTAGAACAGATCACACTGTACCCTGATTATCTGTTTACCTATCTGTCACTCAGCTAGACCGTAAACTCCTCAGAGGCAGTGAATGACCTGTCTTCGTCTGCATGTACCTAGCAACTAGGATGGTATCTGGCACACAGTTCAAATTAATACATACTTATCTTAAATGGATTTATGAACAAAGCAAAAGTTTCCAGCTACCTTCTTTTAAAATGAACCAGCTGAAATTAAGTGTAAATGTCTACCTATGCAGCATTAAAATAAAAAAGATTTAGAATTTCAACATCGGAGTCCCCAAACTGCACAATATCCAAATCTGTTACAAAATCTCTCAAACTTTGATGGGCATACAAACCACATGTGGATCTCATTAAAATGCAGGTTCTGCTTCAGTAGGTTAGGATGCGGCCTAAGAGTCTGCACTTCTAACAATCTCCTAAATGTTCCCAGAGACCACACTTTGAGTAGCAAGGTTGAACAGGAAATATTATATTCCATTTTTGTAGCTAAAGGAGCTAATGCTCAAGATACGAGGAGACTTGCCTGGGATTACAAAACTAGCAAGTGTTTAGTCAAAGTTCATGTAGGGTGAGGAAAAAAAAAAAAAGAAAAGAAAAGAAAGAAAACTAGCAAGTGGCCAGAGGTAGAATGTGAACTCAGGTCTTCTGACCCCAAATCTAGCACCTTTTCCACTATACCATACCACTAACCTTTTGAACTAAACAACCACAACCAAAGAGATATATAGTTTTCATCCATTCTTCAAATAAACCCTCTAGCCAGCTTGTAAGCAAGAGGGAGGAGGCAGAGCTAGAAATATCAGCTATGGGGGAATCAAGCCAGCCAGACACTCCTGTTAAGAACTTAAATCATTCAATCCTTCAGCTAAGACTCCTTTAGAAGGGTCAAACAAACTTAAGGGGTTCTCAGATGCTAATCCCTTTACCAATGAAAGGCCATAGGAAAATATGATTGGTTTTGGGGGGGAAAAAATCTGTCTCAGTGATACGGGAATTATCAGGGTTAAAGAGCGCACATACCAAATTATTTCCTAAAGAAATGGCTTGGCCGGGCATGTTCTGGGCTCTGCTGCTCAGACCTTGGCTGGAATATTTGGAGTATTCAGCTCTGTCCACTCCACACCCTAACAGCAGCTCTGGTGAACAGGAGCACATCCAAAGGAGGGGAACAAGGAAGGAACAGGAGTAACAGGCAATGCAGTCAATGAAATAAAGGGCTGTCCTACAGAAGTGCAGGTCGGGACATAAGCACCACCTTCCTTGATCTGTCATGTCAAAGAGGGATTAGACCTGTTCTCTGCAGCCCCAAGAGGCAGAATTAGCAACCTGTTTTCCAATTC
Organism: Eulemur rufifrons; assembly: GCF_041146395.1. Lineage (NCBI taxonomy): Eukaryota > Metazoa > Chordata > Mammalia > Primates > Lemuridae > Eulemur > Eulemur rufifrons. The sequence goes on from NC_091002.1 coordinate 24,074,149, forward strand.
ACAACGGTCTAGTGTCAGACTGGGGTTTCCCCCAAGCCTTCTGTCACCAAATCCCGCATTCTTTCCACCAACTCAGGCTGCTTGCCTATGGAGCTACCACCCCATCCCTGTAGCAGAGGTAGGCACTGCAGGAAGACAGATCTCGCTTCCAAATATGAAAGGTGATTTTATAGTCAGAGCTGTCCAAAAACAGATTTGCTGTAGTGTGGGAGAATAGACAACCTCATACAAATCCTGTCAACAGAGGGGTTCAATCAGAGGTTAATCACTTGGCAGGAATACCACAAAGGGAATTTGGGCACTGGATGGGTGGCTGGGTGAGATGAACCTGCCAAACTTCAGAGATGAATTAATCTCTTCCTGCTGTATTTTCCTTTAACACTTCATTTGTACACTTACTGTGGTTTGCCTTTTATGTGCCTTCCTCCCTGAACTATGAACCCTTGTGGGGAGAAGGATACCTAGGAAACCAAGGAAACATTTACACCTCTCCTATGTATGTGCTAGGCACTCAGCTCGGCACTGCACATGCACTGACTTATTCCATACCCTCACAGTAATAACCCTGTGAACTATCAGTATTCCCTTTTTACAGATGGGGAAATTGAAACTTAGAGAGGATAAGTAATTGCCAAGGTACTTGGTGAGTGGTAAAGCTGCAATCAAACCAGAAATCTTTTGCCTACACCACCATGCTGTCTTCCTCCGAGAGAAAAATGGAATAAGTATCTGCTGACTTGAGCCAAACAGCTTCAAAACAGGCCAGTATACCCAGCTAGGTCTGTTATTTCTTGTTGCTATGCTCAAATTTTCCTTCTAAATATAATTGTCCATCCTCGAAATGACCAATTTAAAGTTTTTTAATATCCACTCTCTCTTAAAGACAGTGGCACAACATAAAACAATTTTGAGCAAGAGAACCAAGTTTTCATAAACCTTTCCTATCCAGAGAAATTCCTCAAGGCCCCCTCCTCCAAGCTCTGGCCCACTGTAAACAGATCAGATCCTGGCTTTCTGCCTCAGAGACTGACGGCCTCGGCCTGCACACACCTTCACAGGCTGCTCTCCCGGACCTCGCTCTCCACACTCAAACCCAACTCTGGACAACTCAAGATTTCACCAAGCAAAATGGTCTCGTTCAAAGGTCTTCATGCTTAAACTTCCAAACAAAATCTATCTTGAATTTCAAATCACATTATAAACCTACTCTGGTAGGCACCTAAAAATATTTAATCTCTCTGCCAAATGTGGCAAAAAAAAGATTTTGTCATTTGAATCAAAGGCACCAGCATGTTTGGACAGCCAACACATAGGGCCTCTGACACGCCATCTGTCTTAAAAAGTAAACCAAACCCAATCTGGCCAGCCATTTTTTCAAACATGAAACTTAAGCATCACCAAGGGAAATTCCTACTGCTCAGTTCCCTGGGTGGGTTTCGGGTTTTCCATCCCTGGACCTCTGGGATAAGAGAAAGTGCTGGCACATGTGCCATTAAAATGCTGTGCTTTTCAACCTGGTATCTTGATTCCGGAGAACCAAAAGGCCACATTCACTATAAATTTAACTTATTAAGATGTCTTCCCATATGCTAATGTTTGAGAGTGACTTTATTAAACATGAGAGAGCCAACCTAGCTCCAGCAAGAGCAGAACTTAATGAAGATATATTTCCTGGGAGCTCCTGGCCTCTATGCATCCATCAGACATTCTCAGCTGAACCCAAATTAACCTGTAAATGAACTGCTTTGCATCCATAAATCCACAGAAATGTACCAGTGTAGGGTGTTTGAGATACCAGTCTCCATTTCCAATCTCATACAATTCTCTTATTAAACTAAAATATGATCCCTTCTACAAACTGTTTTCATCTCTATTAAAACAGGAAAAAAGGGGCTGGGCATGGTGGCTCATGCCTGTAATTCTAGCACTCTGGGAGGCCAAGGCCAGAGGATTGCTTGAGCTCAGGAGTTCAAGACCAGCCTGAGCAAGAGACCTGTCTCTACAAAAAAAAGAAAAATTAGCTGGGCATCATGGCACGCGCCTGTAGTCCCAGCTACTCAAGAGGCTGAGACAGGAGGATCGCTTGAGCCCAGGAGTTTGGGCTGCAATGAGCTGTGATGTTGTCAATGCACTCTACCTAGGGTGACAGAGTGAGACTCTGACTCAAAACAAACAAACAAACCAAAAACAGGAAAAAAGGGAAATCTGAACCACCTAGGGTAGATATTTCCTTTTGATGATCTTTCCTAAGGAGAAAACCAACAGGGCACAGTTTAGAAAGGTACCAAAATAAAGACCTAAGTTTGGGTGGTTATTGTCAGTTCACCTAGACTTCAAACCTGGTTTCCATTCATAGCTCTAAGTGAAAGAATTTTTCCATTTTGACAATTAAACTAAAGAAGTCTTATCAATGATAACTTTATCTGAAAAGGAAAGAAAAGTATACTTACTCGGTATCTACAATGTGCCACACTCTTTCATATATTATCTTAGCCACAGAAGATTAATATTATTTTATAAATGACAATATTTAAGTCCCCTGGATGGCAGTGTCTGGTTTATTTCTGTACTCTCAGCACCAAGCATGGGGCCTAGGGCACAGTAAGAGCCTGCCAAATGCTTGAGAACGAATATATGACTATAGGAAAGGAAAAAAAAATTGGAAAATACATGCAATCCAAAGTTTTCTCTAGGCCCCTAACTGAAACCACTGCCTGGGACACATCTACACATTGCAAATAATCTATCCAAGCTTCCAAGGTTTGTTTCAAAGGGCAATTTACCATCTTGTCAATGTGTACGCCACAAAGATAGCACCCACATTTGGTTACACATGCCACAGGGCAGGGCCTGGTTCTGTCTCACTTCTCTTTCTCCCACTTAGCACACACCTTGCACAAGTGGGTGTTTAATGAGCTGAGCGATGACGATGGTCATGATGACATCTTTGGCCATCAAAGGAGTAAACAGTTCTGTTTACAAGATGCCCACAGCCATCAGAATTGGTGTCTGAGTTCAATTACATCCTCTCTTGGGCCTCATTTTCCTCCTCTCTGTATAACAGGAATAACAGAACATACTCACAAGACTGTTTTTATTCATTTAATAAATACTTACTGAGCATTAACCATGTCCCAGGCACTGTGCTAGGCACTGGAGACACAGCGGTGAATGTGACCATCACATCCTGCCTCAAGGAGCTCAGTCTCAGTGGCTACTGTGAGACTCAGGCAAAAAAAAAAGGAGTTTTACAAACTTCAAAGGACTATACAATTAAGAAGTATTGCTCCTCCTCCTTGTGTTTCCCAACTTGGATAATGGCATCATCACCATCCACCCAGTTGCCCTAGCAATCATCCTCAACTCCTCTCTCTCCTTCATCCTGCCCACTCCCACAATTCTTCTTTTTTTTTTATTTTTTTTTATTTTTTTATTTTTTATTTTTTTGTTGAGACAGAGTCTCACTTTGTTGCCCAGGCTAGAGTGAGTGCCGTGGCGTCAGCTTAGCTCACAGCAACCTCAGACTCCTCGGCTTAAGCGATCCTACTGCCTCAGCCTCCCGAGTAGCTGGGACTACAGGCATGCGCCACTATGCCCGGCTAATTTTTTCTATATAGATTTTTAGTTGTCCATATAATGTCTTTCTATTTTTAGTAGAGACGGGGTCTCGCTCAGGCTGGTCTCGAACTCCTGACCTTGAGCAATCCACCCGCCTCGGCCTCCCAGAGTGCTAGGATTACAGGCGTGAGCCACCGAGCCCGGCCCACAATTCTTATAAATCACCAAGTCTCTTTCAATTCTCCTTCAGAAAAGTCTCTGACATGTATTATTTCTCTTCCAGTTTTCCACGCTTCTACTCTAGGCCCTTTGTTCCCACCTGAATAATTACAAGTCTCCTTATAGTAATGATAATGGCAAGCATTTATTGATCACTTACCATATGGCACTGTGCTAAGAGCTTTGTGTGCACAATATATTTTAATCCTGTAAGGCAGATACTAGCACCATGATTTGTAGAAGAATCTGAGGTGCAGAGTAACCTACTCTAGGCACACAGCTAGTAAGTGATGAAGCTACAGCTCAAATCCAGATCTCTAAGACTCTATGCTTATCCCTTACTGGATTCCTGCTTTCCGTCCCTCCCTGGTCAGTCCACATTCCTTCCTTTAAGCTGCTGCTGGAACACTCTTTCAAAATTCCAAGCAGATATGACTCTGCTTTAAAAGATGGCCAATGGCTACTCACCACCTCCATGTCAAGATCCAAAGACTACAGGCCACTCTCCAGTGTTACTTATCTCCTGTCCCACCCCAGACTCTAGTGGAGACACTCTCATTGCTCCCCCAAACACACCAAACTCCTTGCTGACACACCTCACATTCTCCTTCCTCTGCCAAGTCTCCCTCAGCCTTTCCCCTCCAGACAGGAACCTCCTGCTCTGCAGCCTCAGCCCATGTACATACTCATGTTTCTGCACTGTTCTAATTATTTCTCTCTCTCTCTCTCACACACACATACACACACCTCCAATCCTGAGATCCTGGAAGGCAGACACAGTGTATTTTCATCTCTGATTCTCCGATTCTCAAGGTCCCAGCACAGTGGCAAGTTAACAAGTAGACTAACTGAATGGTATGCGGTGGTATTAACACCTCACCACACTAGCCTGGCAAGCAGATAAGACCTTTCTCCCAGAGGATGCTAAAAAGAAAAGCAGGTTACAGTAGCTCCTGCCCTCTCAGGCAAACTCAGGAAGACAGGCTACTTTCAGCAAAGTATTACAATTGAGATTGGTCCTCCACCATCTGCTAGCAGACTCTCTCCAAGCCTCTTAAAAGCCAACTAAATCACCTTTAAAACTGCAGAAAGTAAACTAGCTCCAAACCAAGACCACAGAACTGCCCTCTCAGATGGGAGATGAGGTAAACTGACACCCTCCTCCTGCATTCCCAAATGCAGACAGGTAAAAACAATGACTCTAATGACCATGAACAACAGAGGATCCAGACTGAGAGTCATCAGAGAAAAAAGCTAGAGACAGCAAAATGTAACTCTGTTCTCCATCTCCAGTGCTACAACTAGAATTGCAGGCCACAAATGGACGAATGCAACTGTCTCCTCCCTATTATCCCTGCTCCTACCCTCACCCTCACCCCACTCTCCAAAAAGTAGCCAGATGATATTTTTAAAAACCTATCAATGATTAGAACACACTCCAGCATAGCACCCTCTAACAGCTTTCTATCCACTTGGAATAAAATCCAAACTCTTTACCAAGAAGTTCAAAGTCTACCCCCAACCCCTTATTTCATACCACTCTCTCTTAAATCACTACACTCCAGACACAGGAGTATTCTTTCTGTCTCTTAAAACCTGCCAACCTCTAGGCCTTTTCTGGTCCTCTTTCCCTGCTTGGAAGGCTCCTCTCCCAGATTTTTACAGAGCTGGTTCCTTCTCAAGGCTCAGTTCAAACTTCACCTTTTCAAAGACACCTTCCCTGACCATTCTATTTAGAGTGGCATCCTCCCACCCCATCACTCCCTATCAGATCATCTTCTTTTTTGTATTACTTATCACCACCACCAGACAATATTTTCTTCATTTATTTTCCTATTTCTGTCTTCTCCTCCATTAGGGTGGAGGCTGTAATTTGTTCACCCCTATGAATACAGTGCAAGCAGTAGACACTCAAAGAATTTCCAGAATAGTTGTTGACTATCACCAGAGAAGCATCCTCAGGATAGGCTATTTTGTTTTTCTGTCAGAATGAAGAAAGCATCTCTTTAGCCCCCACTGTGTGCTGGGCACTGTAAATCCATGATCTTCCTTTCAGAAGGGTAATTTAACTAGCTCAAGGTCACATAGCTAGTCACTGGCAGACTTCTGAGTTAAATATTTGTTTGTGTGACTCCTCTCCAGGAAGGGTTGTCACTCTATGATTCACTGTCTCATTGCCATAACAAGAAAAATCAAACATATCTAAATTGCTTTACAGTTATTAAAGCATTTTCACATTCATCTTACTTAAAAGAAATACAAAGCACTGAGAACATCCAGAAAGCTACACAACAGGAAGTAAACTAAGCGTGTCTCAACATTTAACACCCTGGAGTAGTGGGGACTAGGGAGGAGTCGGGGCGAAGGAAGGTATAGAGTCCATATTTATGGTTCAGAGGGATCAGGAAGCGGTGAGTCACAGGGTGAAGGCTTGCGCCATGGGAAACTCAGATAAGGCCAGGCTATGAGGCAACAAAAAGTGAATCACAGAACTGTAAGACACCTTTGGCCTCATGGAGGCCAAACCCCGGGGGGCTGACGGATGGGGAAACTGAGGCCTCAAAGGGAAAGCAACTTGCTCAAGTTCACTCAGCAAATAAACAGAACGGGAATCAGTCCCCTTTTCTCTCCATCAAGGAGGCTTTTCAAGGAGAATTCTGAGTCAGGGGGATGGGGAGAGGCTGGGGCAGCTCACAGACTCCACAGAGGAGTTGGGAGAGAGCAGCGGTAGGACCAGGAAGCAAATAAATGTCAGGATGGGGAGCAGAAATGAGCCAAGAAAGAGGCACCGGCAGTAGCTGGGAAGGTGGGTGAGGCCAAAGGGAGGAGGAAAAGGCGGAAGAAAAAGGAATAGAGCGAGGGCGGACGAAAGTACTGTGAGATTAGGGTCCGAAGGAGCCTGGCAGGGTGGGGAGAGCCTAAGGGGAGAGGGGTGGGATAAGACTCTGATGGAGGAAGAGTTCAGGGCTCAGGGAGACACAGAAGGGAGTCAGACGGGGAAGGGTCCCGAACCCAGAAAGAAGTCTGACGGGGGCGAGTTCCAGGGTCGGATCAGACCCAGAGCCGACTGTGTCGACGGTGGAGTCCGGGCCCGGGAAGCCCGAGGGAAGTCTCTGGGGGCCGGGCCGACTCACCGCGCTTGTTTTTGGTGCCGTGCTTCTTAGCAGCCGTCAGTTCCTGCTCGATTTTCTTCTCCAGGAACTCCTGCTTCTTGCTTAACATCTCCTCCGTGTCCCGGAGCCGCTGGATGGCCTCCTGGGGGGTCGGGCCGCCCTTGCCGGCCTTACCCCCTCCAGCCCCGAACAGCTTCCCGAACACCGACATGATTGCTGCTCGCCGCGCCGGCCTTCGCCGCCCGCTCCGGCTCGGCTCGGCTCGGCTCCGGCGCCCGCTCCCAGCCCGGCCGCTCCCCGCCGCCGCAGGCCTCTCCTCCGCCTCCGCCCCGCAGCTGGGCCAGGCCGCGCCACCTCCCACAGGCCCCCACGCCCGGCCCGGCCGGCGTCAGGGCAACGCGCCGCTGACTACAACTCCCGATGGGCAACGCGCCGGCCGCGACTCAAACCTAATGGAGGGAGGTGCGCTGCATGCCGGGAGGCTATAGTCTTCCGGCCGGAGGCGCTCGGGTGTCGCGTCTTTTTGGTTTAGCTGGGGTCAAAGGGCGTCATGGCATTCTGGGAAATGTAGTTACTTGGACCGTGCTCTGCGGAAGAACTGGGAGAGAAATAACAGTAAGCGTTAAGGTACACGACACCTCTTGAAAATTTATTGTTACTGTGGGATGCAGCTATGGCTGAACTGCATATTCATGTGAAAGTGTCTTAAAAACTTGAAGGCAACAGATGTTTCCAATTCCAAGCTGTCAGTTTAATGGTCATAGAAGCTAAGAAGTATCTGTAATACTTCAGCAAGTACGATAGTCCCCCCTTATTTGCGGTTTGGATTTCGGAGGTTTCAGTTACCCGCATCAACGGAAGTATGAAAATATTAAACGGAAAATTCCAGAAATAAACAATTCCTAAGTTTTAGATTTCCATTCTGAGTAGCATGATGAAATCTCAAGCCAGCCTGTCCTGGACGTGAATCATCCCTTCGTCCAGCCTCCCTGCCCATTAGCCACTTGGTGACCAGATCAACTGTAGGGTATCGCAGTACTCGGGTTCGAGTAACCCTTATTTTACCTCACAATGGCTCCAAGTGCAAGAATAGTGATGCTGGCAATTCACATATGCCAAAGAGAAGTCATAAAGTGCTTCCTTCAAGTGAAAAGGTGAAAGTTCTCGACTTAATAAGAGGGGAAAAAAATTGTATGCTGAGGTACTAAGATCTAAGTGTTAACCAATTAGGAATTAGAAGAACTTGTCGAGTCATTTACAGAGAAAGAGGAAATCGAAGAAGTAACTGAAGTAGAACCAGCAATGTGGACATTACTGAAATTTGCTGAAGTCTTTCAAATTTGACAGACATTAAAGGACAAAATTATGGAATATCCTTGGATGGAACACAGCATTAAAGTCACCCATATGATCACTGAAGGATTACAACTTCTACAGCAACACTTCAATGAATTATAAAGAAAAAGACAATAACTTCTAATTACAAGGTTCTTCAAAAAGTTTTCAGCAAAAAAACCTTCAACTATTGAGGATCCCCAACCATCAGTTGACATCATCTGCTCCTGATATCCAGCCCTCAACATTATCATGGCTGGATGATCCAAGATCACTGGAAGCAGATGAGCCTCCTCCTGACGTATCATTAGAAGGTCAATAACAGCCTAATGCTACATCATAATGCCTATGTCATTCACCTCACTTCATCTCATCACATAGGCATACCATCATACCGCTCATACCATCACAAGAAGGGTGAGTATGGTACAATAAGATATTTGGAGAGAGAGAGAGACCACATTCACAAAACATATCATAGCGTATTGTTAAAATTGTTCTATTTTATTATTGGTTATTATTAATCTCTTACTGTGCCTAATTTATAAATTAAACTTTATCATAGGTATATATATATATGAAAAAATATAGTATATACCGAGTTCAGTTCTATCCATGTTTTCAGGTATCCACTGGGAGTTTTGGAATGTAAACTTTAAAGATGAGGGGGAACTACTCTATTAAAAAAAAAAACCAATAATTAACATTGGCACACATTCTATGACCCAGGCACTATACAAAGTGCTTTATGTGTACTATCACATTTAATTGTCATAAGCAGCTTGTGATGGATAATACTGTTCCTATTATATAAGCAAGTAAACCAAGACTCAGAAATTGAATGACTGACTAGCTTAACTTACTGGCCCTATCTTTGCAAATGCTGTTCCCTCTACCTGGAATGCCTGTCTACTCTATTCACCTAATAGGCTCTTTGTTGTTGTTGTTGTTGTTTTTGAGACAGGTTTTCGCTCTGTCACCCAGGCTGGAGTACAGTGGTATGATCATAGCTCACTGCAGCCTGGGCTCAAGCACTTCTCCTGCCTCAGCCTCCTGAGCAGCTAGGACTATAGGCATGTGCTACCATGCCAAGCTAATTTTTTCTATTTTTAGTTGCCTGGCTAATTTTTTCTTTCTTTTCTTTTTTTTTGTAGTAGAGACGGGATCTGGTTCTTACTCAGGCTTCTCTCAAACTCATGGCCTCAAGCAATCCTCCCGCCTCGGCCTCCCAGAGTGCTAGGATTATAAGCATGAATCACCACACCTGGCCCTATCCCACTTTTTCACAAGGAATCCTGATGCAGCATCAAAATTCTTCTCAACCCAGCAGTCCACGTGGCCAAAACCAATTGCTTGGGGTTGATACTTAAGATTAAGTCAGAGTTTTCTGCTATCATTGTTTTCCTGTGCTCCCAGAGTTATAACATGAGGGGCTCTGTTATCATCCTCAGTTTATCCCACGGTAGTATGAGACAGATGGTGGTAAGGTCTACAGCATGCGCGAAGTTCGTATATTCTTTGGGTAATGGCTCAGACTCAGCACGTGTTTTGCTACCTGTGTGCCTGGGAGCAGCATGACTTAGATAAGAGGTGATGGGGCAGACCGCATAGATGTGGAAGGGCTGTTGTACCCATGAGGTGGCTTGATTGAAGCCTCCTTGTTTTTATTTTTTACTTTGATAAAAATATCACAATGTCCCAATTACAGAACAAATACAAGTGTAACTTAACGTTTCACAATTCATCCTGCTGTGAATTCTTGTCAGTTTTAGCATGTCTGACATTTGAAAAATGTCTTCCAACCTATCAGGTTGGGTGGAATGAACTCTACCATCCTCTGGGAATGGCTACTTGTACGTGTAGGCAGGGATTGTGGCAGATTAAAACAACAACATCCAAGGCATGGTTTTTGTCATACTCTGAGGAAGGAGACACGATTCATATATGTGAAATAATAGAGGAAAAGTCCAGCTAAGCTCTCATTTATGTGAAACTCTGTTCCAGAACAACTGCACATATTTGAAAGAACCAGGAAGGAATAAAAAAGACCTTTTAGAAGCCATATTTCTCTTCATTGAGAAATGGCTTACTCTTTGTTTTCACGACTAACAAACACAAACTCTGGAAGCAGCGAATTAGAATAGTGGGTCAGGGAAGTAAGTATCGGCTTCCAGATGCAGCCTCACTGCTAATGGATGGGGAAGTGATTCTTGGCAGCAAAGACAAGGGAAAACAGTAAAATGTGGTCCCACAACTAGCTGGGCCTGTTTTCTACTTCTCCTTTTTTTTTTTGCACTTCCTCAATACCTCTACTGTTGAAAGTTCTGGGTCTCGCCCTGGTTCAATTGTTATTGCCCATAATGATGATCCAGAATACCTAGGAATAAAATACATATTTTTGAACACCTGCTGTGTGCCAGGTCTATGCTAAGTAAGCTTTACATTCCGTGTCTCACATAAGCCTTGAGGTGCTCCTGTTATCATCATCTCCAGTTTACAGGTGCAGAAAGGGAGACACACAGAGAGGGGAAGTAACTTGCCAAAGTAGTTAAGGCAGGTTTCGAACCTTTGCTGTCAAAGTCCAGTGCCAATGCTGTTAGCCTCTGCGAGGTTTTAAAGAACTGCTAAATGTGGTGGCGCATGCCTGTAGTCCAGCACTTTGGGAGGCTGAGGCAGGAGGATCACTTGAGGCCAGGAGTTTGAGGTTGCTGTGACCTAGGCTGACACCATGGCACTCTAGCCCTGCTGATAGAGCAAGACTCTGTCTCAAAAAACAAACAAAACAAAACAAAACAAAAAACTGTGAAAAAGAATTAGCTACTAGACATGCAACAACTTGGATAACCCACATATATTATGCTGAGTTAAAGAAACCAGACACAAAAGCCTTTTTATACAAAGTTCATTTATACAAAGTTCAAAAATTAATCTATGGTGATAGGATAGGAGTCAGAATAGTGGTTACTTCTGGGGGGAGATACAAACCAGGAAGAGGACCCTCATGAGGTCCTGAACAGGTTCAACAGCAGAATCTAGTGATGTTCACATGGGTGTATACAAATTCATCAGTCTTTATACTTAAAATAAGTACTTACCTTATGTACTTACTAAACATGTTATATTAAATATCACAATTTTAAAAACATCTCTGGGCCAGGCATAGTGGCTCACGCCTGTAATCCTAGCATTCTGGGAGGCTGAGGAAGGAGGATTGCTTGAGCTCAGGAGTTCAAGACTAGCCCAAGCAAGAGTGAGACCCTGTCTTTACCAAAAAGAAAGAAAAATAAAAAAGCTCAGTTGGGTGTGCAGCCCACACCTGTAGTCCCAGGTATCCGGGAGGCTGAGGCAGGAGAATCGCTTAGAGTCCAGGAGTTGGAGGTTACAGTGAGCTACAGTGACGCCACTGCATTCTACCCAGGGCAACAGAGCAAGACTCTGTCTCAAGAAAAAAAAGAAATTAAAAACGTATTGTGCATCAAGGGCAATATTAAAAAGGTGAAAATGTACTTACCTGGCAGCGGAGATACCACGATCATGAAGGTGGTTTTCCCAGGGCGGGGCTTATCCATTACACACCAGTACTGACCCCTGCAATTTCACCAAATGCAGGAAACTCTGCTGCATAATTTGTGGCAGAGGGGGACCTCGTTTGCACTCTCCCCTGATCTTTTGCTGTACAAAAGACAGAAGTGTTGGCCTCCTGTCTGTATAAAATAAGTTAAAAAAAAAAAAATAAGAAGAAGAAAATGAAAAGATGATTCATATAATGGGAGAAAATCTTTGCAAATCCTATATCCTATATTCTATAAATATGTGTTGGTTTAAGCCACTAAGTCTGTGGTACTTTGTTACAGCAGCAGCGGGAACCTAATACACATCCTCACTGGCCTTCCTGTCTCCATCCTCACTCTTTCCAGCTCGTTCTTTACGTGGCAGCCAAAGGGGTCCTTTAAAAAAGATGTCAGGTCCAGTTACTGCACTGCTCACAACCCTCCAATGACTCTCCATGTCCTTCAGAATAAAAGCTAAAGTCTGTTAAATGTCCCTTAAGTCCCAAATGATCCTCCCATCACCTCCATACCCTCTTCCTTTCTAGCGCCTCACTCCAGCCACAGTGGCCTCTCTGCCGTTTCTCAAACACACCAGGCACCCCCTGTACTCCCTAAACCTCTACTCACCTCCTTTTTTTGTTTTTCTACAGTAATCATCACCTTCTAACATGTTATGTAACTTACTCATTTACTTTGTTGCTTATCTTCTGGTTCCTCCACATGGGATCTCTATAACAGAGCATTGTTTTGCTCCTGATGTATCATCAATGCCTGGAACTGTGCCTGGCACATAGTAGGTGCTCAATAAATATTTGTTAGATGAATAAATTAATGGACTGAGGTAGCAATGACCTGGGAGGCAGCCTTGCCATGATGAGACCTTGGACAAGACCCCTTCTCACTTTGGACCTTGTTTTGTTCTCTGTGATTCTACAAGGGACTCAAGGCCCTGAAGTTGGGCCTTGCCCTTCTGCCTCAGGGTTCTGTGCCTAAGTATATACCAGGCACCTTTGGCAAGTAGGGGGTCACCCTGACCCTGATCACCACCCTTCAGGCCCTGAGACCCATGGGGGTCACTTGCTGGCAGCCTGGGGGGTTGGGAGCACCTGCAGCTGCCACTTCTACTCTGCCTCTGCAGGGGAGACAAAACTGGTCCAACTGGTTCTCCTGGGCCACAGGGTCACCTGCTCTGTCAACCGAGACTTCCAAGTCACCGCCTCAGTCATTTGTCCTGGATATTCTCTGCTCCCTCTTGAGACAAAGGAATGTGTCCTTTATATCAGACATGACTTCACAGGACTTTGGATAAATCGTTTCTCAGCCTACAATGGCAGATTCTTACTGGGAAAAACTTACCCTTGGCCTCCCTAGGGTAGGAGGAGGGGATGGGTAAAGCGGACCTTGTTCTCTCAAAGTACTGTTGTTGTTCATTCATTCAACAAATATTGATCGAACAATTCCTGGGCGGTTATAGACACTGTGGATGTATGAGTGAACAAAACAGACAAAAGTCCCTGCCTTTGTGGACTTTTTGTTTCTAGTAAAGATGACAGACAATAGAGAAATGTCTAACATAATGTCAAGGATGATGAATAAAAATAAAACAGGGGAAGGAACTAGAGAATGATGGGGATGGGGGCCATTTTAGACAGATTGGCCAAGGAAGACCTTTCTGAGGAAATGACTTTCGGACAAAGGTGAATAGAGGAAGGGAGCCATATGTAAATCTGCAGGAAGAGCATTCTGGACAGAGGGAATAGCCAGTGCAAAGGCTCTGAGTCAGGACTTAGCTCAGTTGATGGAGGAGCAGCAAGAAGACAGGTGTGGCTGGAGTGGAGGGAGAGAAGGAAAGAACAGTGAGAGACAAGGTTGAAGAGTTAGGTAGGGGCCACATCGTGTAGAGCCTTGAAATCTATGGGACAAATACTGGATTTCATTGGGGAAGAGATCAGAAGCCACCAGAGAATTTTAAACAGGAAAGTAGCATAATCTGATTCAGGCTCTAGAAGGATCTCTTGGGCTGCTATAAGAGAGTGGATCATGACGGGGAAAGAGAAAAAGCAGGGAGACCAGAGAGAGGCTGATGCAGCTATCTGTCAAGAGAGGCTGGCAGCCTGGACCGGGTAGTAGTGGCCAAGGTGACGGGCAGTGGCAGAGCTTGGGAAAAGTGGTTCCATCAGAGCTGACCCATCAGAGCTGGTGAGAGCTTTACAGGTTCTAAAGCAAGGCATGAATTTTGGAGTCAGTGGGTCCTGGGTTTCAAGCCCACTTCCATACATTCCAGCTGTGAGTCCTTAGCAGGTTGCTGTACTTCTCTGAGCCTTTGTTTCTCCACCTGTAAAATGGGCATAAGACTGCTTGCCTCCAAGGGGTGTCTTGAGGATTCAGGGACATATAGCACAGAACTTGGCACTAAGTAGACACTCAATAAATTTAGCCATGACTCAACCACCCACATTTACTGATAGAGAAACTGCCATCAGCTAGCTTAGAGGCAGACAGAGTACTGGAAGAGGGAGGCAGGAAGGAAGCAGGATTTGCAGGGCTCCCTAAGCCATATGCCCACGGAGTCCAGACAGTAAGATTGAGTAAAGTGAGCATGGAACATGAAAAGTCATGTGGCCCCTTCTGGCCATCTTGTTTTCCTACTTTTGAGAGATTTGGGAACTTAGAAATATTTCTCAAGCCGGGCAAAGTGGCTCACACTTGTAATCCTAGCACTCTGAGAGGCCGAGGCGGGAGGATCGCATGAGGTCAGGAGTTTGAGACCAGCCTGAGCAAGAGTGAGACCCCGTCTCTAAAAAAAATAAATAAGTAATAAAAAAAAGAAATATTTCTCTGCTCTAAAATAAGTCAACACAAGTACAGTAAATAGCAAGTGACATGCAGCTGCAATGTCAGAGAGACAGCAGGGAAGAACAGGGATTATGGACATCTGTAATGCACATGCCCATCTAAGGGGCTGGCTAGCCTCGCTCCACCTGACTGCTGCCCCACTGTGCCAGATACCCCAATTTTCCATAGAAGAAACTCAGATTTTTATGTCCCAATTTTTAATTACATTTTCTAATTACTTCTGGAGTATAGGAACATAGTAAATTTGTATATGTTGATCCTGCTATTATTTCAACATCCTTGCTACTATCTCACCCTTTCCAGTCCTTACACGATTTATTTCTTTTTCCTGCTGCATTGCTCTGTATTGCTGGCCAGGCCTCTGTGTAATGTTGGAGTCACAACCGCAGGCATCTTTATCTTATTTCTGAAACAAAGAAAATGCATCTCACATTTCACTGTGATTTAAATTTATTTTTAAATGTTGGTTCATTTTTTCAAACGTTGTGAATGGCAAAACGTCTGTAGGCTGCATTCAACCCATGGGCTGCCAATTTGTGATCTCTACCTTACCTGAATTATTTCCCAGAATTGTGACAAAAACCTCGTTGGGTAGCTACTGTTATTCTCCCCATTGACGTGAGGTTCAGAGGGGTGAAGTGACTCGCCACAGTCACATAGCTGGGAAGGGGCAGAGCCAGGATTCAAACCCACCCTCTGTCTGATGCTGAAGTCTATGATCTTTCTGGGTGTAGAGTGAGACCCTGGATGCCCAGGGCAGCCCCTTTACGCTACACCCTCTGGCATCTTTGGGCTCTGTGAGGAGCCCTAGGGTCCTGGAGCAGCTCTCTCACCAATATCTGTGACCCTTGGCCAAGGGCCTTCCCCCTCTCTGGGCCTCAGCTAGGGGATCTCCAGTATTGTCCCAGTTTTCTCCCCTGCAGTCCAACTCTGAATCTTTTTTTCTTTTAAAGGGGCGGGGGGTTGTGAGGAGGGGTGCTCAGTTGCCTTGCTTGTTTTTGTTGAGACAGAGTCTCACTCCATCACCCTGGGTAGAGTGCAGTGGCATCATTGTAGCTCACTGTAACCTCTAACTTCTGGGCTCTAATCGATCCTTCTGCCTCAGCCTCCCTGGTAGCTGGGATGACAGGCACCCACCACAACGCCTGGCTGGGTTTTTTTTTCCCCCTTTCTTTTTGGTAGAGATGGGGTCTTGCTCTTACTCAAGCTAGTCTCGAACTCCTGAGCTCAAGCAGTCTTCCCGCCTAAGCCTCCCAGGGCGCTAGAATTACAGGCGTGAGCCATCACACCTGGCCCCAACTCTACATATTTTAAATATTAGACCTTATCTTGGTTTGTCCCTTTTTCTGTGGCCTGGCTCTGCCCCTTACATGCGGCTTGACTTTGGGCTGCTTAGCCTTGATGTGGCTGTTGCCTTGCCTCAGCTGCAAAATGGGATTAAAAGTAACATATACTTCAAAGTGCTTGGGACAGTGGCAGGCACATGAGAGGTGCCTAATAAGTGTTAGTTCTGGTAAATTTATATGCATGTGTACACTGACAAGAAGAAGTAACAGAAATACAACTTAAATAGTCACAGGATGGAGATGTGGTTTTAATATTTCCTTTAATGTCATTATTACAATTTTTAAAAATCCCTACTGTCTCCCATAACTCTTCCCTTATGCACAGAATAAAGTACAAATTCTTTAGGTCAACATTCAAGGCTCTCTTGTTTTTGACATCAACTCCTATTTCAATAGAGCAAAGTAGCGAACAGCACATGGAGGCAGGCCGCACCGCCTTGAATCCTAGCTCTGTGGCTTTACTGTGTGAGCTCGGGCAAGGAACTCTGCCTCTCTGTGCCTACGTTTCCTCAACTGTAAAATAAGGAAAATAATAGCACTTACCTGATAGGCTGAGGCGATGTGACAGTGTCCATCACGTGGAGGAGACGACTTGAAGAATCAGCAATTATCATTGTCCATCTACTCCTCCAAAACCGCTGGTCACCCTGGACCATTCACCTGCCCCAGAACACGACTGGCTCTGCCCTGTCACACCTCGGGGTCTTTGCTCGAGCCTTGCTCTTACCTGGCATGCCTTCCCCTATCTGCCCATCCGTCAAAGTACTCCATGCCAAGGCCCAGCCCAAATGGCATCCCCTCCGAGACTTCCAGTCCCCACCAGTCTCCCTCTGGCCTTCTTGCAGGCTGTACACTTAAAGACCTCAACCCCATCAACTTGTCCCTCTTGCCACACAGTACCCTTCCTGAGCACGTGTGAAGTTGGGCCTGGCTCTGAGCTCCAGCCTTGGGTCCCAACACAGATGTCTGCGGGATGTGCCAGCCTTCAAAGACACTCAGTCCATCAACCTGAGTCAGACCACCCTGCCACGTCCTGCCCTGTCCCCTTTCCTATAACAGAGGCAGTGTGAGCCAGCAGGGTGGCTCTGAAGGCAATGTGACCCAGAAGGGAAACACTGGTCAAAGCCCCTTTTCTTCTTCCTGCCTAGGGAGGGGGAGGCGAGCGCCAGATGTGGGGGCACTGATGTTCATACAGACACCCACCTGCTCGAGAGGGACTTCTGACTCTGGTCAGAGCTTGATTCCAGAGGGTTTGGGGTGAGGCCCAGGATCTTGAATTTTCACAAGCGAGTATAAACCCCTTCCCCAGGGTGTTCCATGGACCGTGTTCTGTGATACCTGCTGTAGAACACCAAACCTGCTCCTCCTGCTGGCTATCAGTATGCAAGGGACCGGGAGACCCCCTCCGCCCCCAAAATGCTTTAAGGAGGAGTGCTGCCACCTAGGGGCTAAGAAAGAAACTGCCAAGGCTTGGGCCTGAGTCATTTGGACACACTCGATAAGAACATTTATTGAGCACTTTCTGAATGCTGGGCACCATGCCAAGCCCTTTGCACATTTCATCATACTGAGTCCCCATGACAACCCTATGAGGTAGTACTATCATAAGCCCCACGGTACAGATGAGGAACATGGGGCTCAGAAAGGTGAAGTGACCCGCCCAAGATCACAGAGCAAGTGTGTAGCAACTCGTGGATTTGAAGCCAGATCTGGCTCATAGCTGCACTCTAGCCACGATACTGGAGTGGCTCCTGAAAGCCTACATCACAGAGTTGTCTGAGGACACTGTGAGGACCCATCTGTGAAAACGTCCAACGGATAAGGACAGGACTCCGGCCATGGCAGGCCTCCCCACGAGCAGCTGACTAGAGGCCACCCTAAGGCAGCCTGGAGGAGGGGTGGGTGGGACCATCCTGTCTTCTCTCTTAGGTGACCCTGGGCTGCTCAGGCTCCAACCATCTCTTTTGCCATCGCTCCATCCAGAAACCACAGGCAGTCCTGCCCCAGATCCCAGAATGCTGCAGGGCTTTCCAGCAGGATGGGGACACAGGAGAGTGGCCACAGGCCAAGGTTTATGAATGACATTCAAAAGGACTTCTGCAAACGGCTCACTTCCATTGGGAAGGATCTCTAGTCTTCCCCCGGGAGCCCTGGGCCCAACGTAAGCATCAGGCCAGCCTGGGGGAGCAGACATCCCAGGTCTGTCACTCTGAGGCCTGGATGTAGACGGGCACAGCGAGCATGGCACACGGGCCCTCAGCCCCGGCCTGCAGCTCCGCCAGCGCCAGGTTGGAGCCCAGCCCTTCAGCATGTCCAGGCACCACAAGCTCAGGTTCTCCGCCCACCGTGCCACCCACCACGATGGACAACACAGCATCTGGCTCCGAGAAGGGTGGCTTGCCTGGGGCAGCCTCAGGCACTGGCCCAGCCTCTGGGTCCTTCAGCTCCTCCAGCCCCAGTGGGTCAGGCAAGGGGGTCACCACCTTGCGCCCACCACTGCTGCTGCTGCGGGGAGCTGCCCTCCTCCGGGGGGGCCGCCGGGCTTGCAGGTCCTTGTCTTTTTGGGAGCCAAGGTGGCAGCAATGATCCTTGAGGTATTTGTGGCGAGAAAAGCCCTTGGCACAGCCAGCACAGCGGAACTTGTAGTTGCCTGTGTGGACGCGCTGATGCTCGGTGAGGTGGGCACGGCGGCTGAAGGACTTGCTGCACAGGGCGCATTTGTGGAGCTTCATGCCTGGGGAGTGAGGGGAAGTCGGTGAGAAGCACCCCACACCTCGCCCTGCAACCCTGCCCTGCACGGGGCTCCAGTCTCTTGCCCTGCGAGCATCTGTGGGAGCTGGCTCCGGTGCCCTCCACTCTCATCTCCTGCCTTCTCCCAGCCACTCACTCTGTGCCAGCCTCACTCGTTCTCCTCACGTGCACCACACTGGCTCCTGCCCCCGGGCCTTTGCACTTGCTGATTCCCTCTCCGCTCAATCCCTAAATCTTGGCTGACTTTCTCACCTGGATGACCAGGGCAGCAACCTCCTCACTGTTCTGCCTGCCTCACCCTGGGCCCCTCAGACCAGTCCCCACAGGGCAGCTAGAGACGTCTTTGTGAAACACACACACACACACACACACACACACACACACACGATCATGACATTCCCTGTGCAAACCCCCAACTGGTTCTCCAAGTTTCCCACAAGGCGTGGTACTGTCCACCGTCCCTTCACCTCTCAGCACCATCTCCTCTCTCTGCCCCAGTTCCCTGCGCTCCAGGCCTCCCACCACCTTTCCTTGAACACGCCCAGTCCCTCCCTGCCTTGAGGCCAGCCCTCACCCTGGGAAGCTATTTCCTGGCTCTTCTCATCCCTCCAGACTCAGCTGTCTTGTCACCTCCTCAGGGGGGCTTCCCTGAAGCCTGCACCCTTCACGCTCTGCCTGTCACCGTGTTTATTTCTGTCTTTGCATTCAGTGTACTTTGCTGTTATGTATTTATCCATTCATGGGTTATTTTCAGTCTCCTGCACTAAATACGTTAAGCTTCCCCGAGAGGGCAGAGTAGGGTGCTGCCTGCCTGATGCTCTCCCAGCACACCCACGGCCTGACACACGGTCAGTCCCTGAGAGTCACTCACTGAATGAATCACTGGTGCCTCCAGGACTCCCGTGAAGTCAGCTCCAGCCCACACTCAATCTGGACCAGGCACCTTTCACAGATGCCTTCACGCAACCCAGCCTCCTTAGGATAGAGGCTCAGAGAGGGGTAGTGACTTGCCTGAGGCCACCCAGCAGGAAAGTGGCAACACCAAGACTCAACCCCAGGCCCTCTGTCTCCAAGTCCATGATCTACTCTCCCAGTTTTCAAAATTTCTTTAGCCACTGAATCCTTTCTGTAAACCAGCCGTTCTCAAACGGGTGACTGTACCCCCAGAGGACTTTTGGCAATGCCGGCAGGCATTTTTGGTTGTCACAGTGTGTTGGGGGGAGGAGTGCCACTGACACCTAGTGGGTAACTAGGGATGCTGCTAAACATCCTACAGGGCACAGGACAGCCCCCTATGACAGAATTATCTGACCCAAAATGTCATTGGTGGCAGGGTTGAAAAACCCTGTGCAAGACCAAATGGCATGTGGAAGGCCAGCCAAACTGCTCGGGGGAGCCGCTGGGAAACTGAGGAATGGCCGGTAGACCCTGCTCTGCGCTACCGAGGCGCCTGCCTGGCCAGATCCCGGACCTGGTTGGAAACTGATCCCCTGATCCACACCTGATCCTCACTCTATCAGACTGGGCACTGCTCTGGTATAGTTTTCTCAAGTCAGCTTCCTCCTTGGACTAGGGGACCACATCTGATCCATCTTTGTTCACCCTAAGGTCCCCAGCAAGGCCTGGCTTATAGGCCACATGAACGAAGGTCTGTTGGCTGGAATGTACCAAGCAAAGAAAATAAGCCTCATAGGATGTGTCTGCTCTTTCCCCTCCTGGAGGGTCTGTCCCAGGGAACTTGAGCTGAACCAGACCCTCCTGGCGGGCCCCCGAGCCCCTTACCAGAATGAGAGAGGATATGAGCCTTCAGCTTGTCCGGCCGGTTGAACTCCTTACTGCAGCCTGTGTGAGCCCTAAAACCCAAAGCCATGGTCAAAGGGAGCTCCCCAAGCTTAGGACCCTCTTGCTGGCTCCTCCAATATCCCTGGGCATTGTCTACCCTAAGGGTTGGGCAAGGAAGCAAGATGGAGAGTAAGGTCGGCAGGGCCAGGGATAAAAGGAGACAGGCCTTCCGCCCTCAGGCCTGACTTTCTGTCCCACCCTCCCCAGCGGTCCCCCTTGAGGACCCTGCCCCCGCCCCCCACATGGCAGTCTCTACTCACGAGAAGGGGCATTTGTATTTCTTGAAGGGCTCATGGATCAGCATGTGTCTCTTCAGTTTGTCCTTGCGGTTGAACGCAGAGTCGCACACTGAGCACTTGTAGGGCTTCTCGCCTGCAGGAGACCAACAGGGAGAGCAAACGTGTCATAAGGAGTCCAAATGAGGAGCATAGGGTCCCCACTGGGCCCCTCAGGGTAGCAGCTCCGCTAGGAGGGTGGCCTGGGGGGAAAACAGCCTCTCTCATTCCTCATGACTTTGTTTTGCCAGGGAGAGGAAGGGCTATTATAGATAGGGTGGTCAGGAGTGAGGGGAGACCTGTAGTTACATGGCAGCGGGCCACGAGGAGATGTGGGAGAGGGTCCCAGCCCAGAAGGGAAAGCAAGTGCAAAGGCCCCGAGGTAGGAGCACGTGGGATGATGTCTGAGGCACAACGGGGAGGCCAGTGTGGCCAGAACAGAGGGCGTGGAGGGAGAATGAGGCAGGAGGTGAGGTTGTCGAGGCAGCTGGGCCCTACTGGGAGGACCTGGGAGGCCAAGCTAAGGACTTTGGCTTTTGCCCCGAGCCAGATGAGAAGGCACGAGAGGCTCTGAGCAGAGGAGAGACAGGATCTGACTTAAGGTTTTAACAGGCTCCCTCTGGCTGCGTGTGGAGCACAGACCGACCAGGGTGAGGGTGGAGGCCAGTGCAATAGACAGAAGTGGTCAAGACGGGCTACGCTGGGAAAGTAGAATGGGCAACCCTTACCCAGGGATTGGCCATGGAGTGTGCGAAGGAGAGAGGAGTCAAGGATGAGTGTGAGGTGTAGCCTGAGGAGCAGTGTGGACGGTCACAGCATTTACCTGCAATAGGGTCCACCAGGGGGGAGGGGGAATCTTGCCTTATCTAATGGAACCCTTGAAACAAACCACGAGGTAAGCAGTAATACTACCATTACCCCCATTTTACAGATGAGAAGACTGACTGAAGTTCCGGGAGGTGAAGTGACTTGCTCACAGTCTACACCTAAGATTCCAGCCCAGCAGTGTGATCCAGAGCCCACCTAAGCTACCCCAGATCTTCCTGCTGCTAAATCCACCTGGGGGCCAAGGAAGAGTGGCAGGGAGGAAGGGCAGCTCTCACCCGATGGGTGTCAGGGGTTACCTGAGGAGCCCACAGGAAATCAAGGGAGTTGCCTACAAAGCTCCCTTTGGTCACAATCCGCCCTTTGGAAAAGGGCTGTTCCTGGGCTGTCATGATTTCCTGCCATTATTTCCTCTCTCTTCTCCCTCTGGAATGAATAAAGTACTTTTGAAAAATGCCAACCCAGTTGATTCGGAAATTCTGGTCCTTACAATGGAATGCTCTGCAGTCCTTAAAAAGATTAAGGTCAATCTGTGTTTCCTGATCTGGACAAACCTCCCGGACATATCGCCAGAGGAGAAAGAAAGCTGCAGAACAGCTTAACACAGTACCATTTTTGTTAGAAAAAATACAATCCACAACCCCCAAAAGCCCTGGCCGTGTGTGTCTATATATATACTGAAGACGCAGGGAGAAAGGGGGTGGGGGAGGGAAACACACCAAATTGGCAGTAGCAATTAGGATTTGAAGGAGGAATGTAACATTTTACTCTATGTAATTTTATACTGCTCCCATTTTTATAGGCATATATTACTTTTGAATAATTTTAAAAACCATAAAGAGAGCAATTTGGTAATATCTACCAAAATGAACTTCTTTTTCTTTTTCTTTTTTAAGAGACAGGGTCTTATCTGTCACCCAGGCTAGAGTGCAATGTGACCTGGTCATAGCTCACTGCAACCTCAAACTCCTGGGCTCAAGCGATCCTCCTGCCTCAGCCTCCCGAGTAGCTGGGACTACAGGCACGCGCCACACCTGGCTAATTTTTAAAATTTTTTTATAGAGATGAGGTCTTGCTATGTTGCAGGCTGATCTTGAACTCCTGGCCTCAAGTGATCCTCCCACCTCTGCCTCCCAAAGTGCTGGGATAACAGGTGTGAGCCGCCATGCCCATCCTCTTTTTTATTGTGGCAAAATGTATATAACATAAAATTTACCATTTTACCCATCTTTAAGTGTACAGTTCAGTGGTGTTAAGTACATTTGCACTGTTGTGCAACCATCACCACCATCCATCTCTAGAACTTTTCATCATCCCAAACTGAAATTCAGTACTGCACATTTATTTTAACCTAGGATTTCCACTGCTAAGAACATACACTACAAATACACTCCCAAAAGCTTGCCAAAGGACCCACACCACATTGTGTATACAAACTAACACCTGGAAAACAGGCCGGGCGCGGTGGCTCACGCCTGTAATCCTAGCACTCTGGGAGGCTGAGGCGGGTGGATCGCTCGAGGTCAGGAGTTCGAGACCAGCCTGAGCAAGAGTGAGACCCCATCTCTACTAAAAATAGAAAGAAATTATCTGGCCAACTAAAAATATATATAGAAAAAATGAGCCGGGCATGGTGGTGCATGCCTGTAGTCCCAGCTACTTGGGAGGCTGAGGCAGTAGGATTGCTTAAGCCCGGGAGTTTGAGGTTGCTGTGAGCTAGGCAGACGCCACGGCACTCACTCTAGCCCGGGCAACAGAGCGAGACTCTGTCTCAAAAAAAAAAAGAAAATAACTTAAGGGTTCATCCCTAGAGAGCTGGCTAAACACCAAACAAAAAGTCCATAGAGGACCGCTATACAGCTGTGAAAAACCAGGTGCTGTTACAGAATAAGGTATATTGATGAGAAAAAAGGGCACGTAAGTTATATTATGTGCTTATTTTTATAAAAGTAAGCAAGTGTGCTGTACAGATATAAAATTAAACCAGAATAACCCAGACTAGACCACTAACAGTAATTACCTTTGGGGAAAGGAATTAGGAGGATTTTGCCAACTGTAAACTACAAGTCACAGCCTGTTGGTGGTTATTTTAAAAACTAAAATTGAACAGGACAAAATAGAAAATACTGAGAAGTTTGGAGCAGGGAATGTCCCGATCATTTGTGTGTTATAGCTGCTTCGTGGGGAGTGGTCTGAGGGAGATGGGGAGCAGGAGGGGAAGAGGGAGGGGGAGGAGGAGAGGAGGGGGCTGGGCAGGGCACCCACCTGAGTGGATGTGAGCGTGCAGTTTGAGGTAGTGCTTCCGCAGGAAGAACTTCTTGCATACCTGGCACTTGAACCTGCCCCCGTTGCCGTGGGTGGGCAGGTGACGCCGCAGGTAGCGTTCGCAAGGAAACACCTGGCAGAAGAGAATGTGGGTTTCAAGTCTGATTCACCAGGCCCCTCTTCCCTCGCCATCCCCTGAGCTCAAAAGGCCCCTTGTTTCCAGCCCCCATGGGGACACCTTCCTTTCTGCCCAGCAGGGGCCAGGGCCCACAGTGTCAGACTCGGTCCTTAGGACTTCATGGCTCCCACTGCTGACCCATGAGCCCAGCTCAAACACGCCTGAGCTTCTGCCCAGGATGTTCTTCCCACCCAGAGGGCCTTTCTCTCTTACTCTGACCTCAACTTCAAGACCCAACTCAGCGTCGCTGCTTCTCTGAAGCCTTCCCTGACTCCCTGGTGCCATGCTAGGCAAAGCAAATTCCACCGTTGTCCACCCACACGTTTAAGTCAGCATTTCACCCACTGCATGACAGCCCTTTTCTTACACAGGAGCTCTAGGAGGGCAGAGCGGGGCTTTCACTCCCCAGCACAGGGCCTGAGTCAAATGACTGACAAGTAAAGGAATGAATGGGAAAATGAACAAATTAAAGAAAAGAATGCAAAGATAATAAAAAGCCAGGAAACACAGAAGCCAAAATCTCTTTCCAATCCATTCATTCATTTGGTAGAGCAGCAGTCAAGGGTGCAGACCCAACTTGCCCCACTACTTATTAGTCCCATCATTTCCTAACTGGGTGATCTTTCTGTGCCTCTGTTTCTCCATCTGTAAAATGGGGATAGTAATAGTATAAATGAGTCAATTCAGGTAAAATGCTCAGAACAGTGATTCTTGCTCAATTCATGGTATCTTTTACTTGGATCACAAATTCCAAGTTCAAAATTAGGCTATGAAATTAGAAACATCTAGAATAAGACCAAAGTGAAACCAGGGCTGTCCTGGAAAACCTGCCATGTAAGGTTGTAAGAAAATGAGCAGAATGAAGAAGCAAGTTAAACACACTACGGGGATATAACCAGCAAAATCCAGGCTGTGGGAAACGCCACAGGACCGATGGCTCAGTTTTTTCAACAAATAAAAGGAAAAAAAAAAAAAAAAAAAGGAGTAATGGTCAGGGCAACTGCAGATTAATAGAAATTTATGGGCCGGGCGCTGTGGCTCACACCTATAATCCTAGCACTCTGGGAGGCCGAGATGGGAGGAGCGCTTGAGGTCAGGAGTTCGAGACCAGCCTGAGCAAGAGCAAGACCCCGTCTCTACTAAAAATAGAAAGAAATTAGCTGGACAACTAAAAATATATATACAAAATTAGCTGGGCATGGCGGTGAGCAGCTGTAGTCCCAGCTACTTGGGAGGCTGAGGCAGGAGGATCGCTTGAGCCCAGGAGTTTGAGGTTGCTGTGAGCTAGGCTGACGCCACAGCACTCTAGCCCGGGCAACAGTGCTAGACTATGTCTCAAAAAAAAAAAAAAAGAAAGAAATTTATGTTGTGTCAATTGCAATCTATGAACCTGATTCAAACAAACTTTACAAAAGTGATGATGCTTTGAGACAACTGGAAATTGGAACACTTCCTGGATATTTGATGATA
Organism: Eulemur rufifrons; assembly: GCF_041146395.1. Lineage (NCBI taxonomy): Eukaryota > Metazoa > Chordata > Mammalia > Primates > Lemuridae > Eulemur > Eulemur rufifrons. Next base: position 24,099,733 of record NC_091002.1, read on the forward strand.
TTGGGAACGTTTCAGTGGGGGCTTCCAGACTCACTGAAAAGAACCAATAATAATAAGGATAAAAACCCATCGGGAACCTGGGAGGCAGCTGCTCAGAGGCTGGGCCCAGGCCCAGGAGAGGCCTCAGCCCTCGTGCGCCCGTCCTGGCCTGTCTCGGCACCAGCCCCCCCTGGCCACACCTGGAGTGTGACAGCTGGGACAGGCAGCAGGGCTCTTACTCTTCAAAGATATAGTGTCATCTATGGAGGTGCCCTTGAGCCCGGCCCACGTGTGCTGAGATAGGAGGGGAGAAGTGAAGGGTGAGGTGTACACCCGCTACCTCCTTGCCCCTCCATGGCCAGTGGCACCCACCTTCTGGCAGTGCAGGCAGGGGAAGTTGTGAGTGGTGGTCTGCAGGTGGTGCTCCAGGGCTTCAGGGGTGGAGTATTTGTTGACACATTTGACACACCTAAGTGGGAAGGAGCAGGAGAGGTGAGAGAGGAGATCCAGCCGACACAGGAACCAGCCCCCTGGCCCCTAGGCTGACATTAGGACACAAAAGCCTATTTTTTTTTTTTTTTTGAGACAGAGTCTCGCTTTGTTGCCCGGGCTAGAGTGAGTGCCGTGGCGTCAGCCCAGCTCACAGAAACCTCAAACTCCTGGGCTTAAGCGATCCTCCTGCCTCAGCCTCCCGAGTAGCTGGGACTACAGGCATGCGCCACCATGTCCGGCTAACTTTTTCTATATATATATTTTAGTTGGCCAGATAATTTCTTTCTATTTTTAGTAGAGACGGGGTCTCGCTCTTGCTCAGGCTGGTCTCGAACTCCTGAGCTCAATCCACCCGCCTCGGCCTCCCAGAGTGCTAGGATTACAGGCGTGAGCCACCGCGCCCGGCCCTAAAAACCTATATTTAATTCACTCTCAAATCTGTCCACTCTTCTCCATGGCCACTGCCTCTGAGCCGCCACCGTCTCTTGCTCAGAGATGTGCAGTACCCTCCTCACTGGCCTCTCTGCCCCCACCCTGCCCCTGTAGTCCGCTCTCCACAGGGCAGCCAGAGGGAGCCTTTAAAAAGGGGCTAGGTAGTTTACACCTGTAATCCCAGCACTTTGGGAAGCCAAGGTGGGAGGATGGCTTGAGCCCAGGAGTTTGAGGTTGCAGTGAGCTATGATGATACCACTGCACTCCAGCCTGGGTGACAGAGCAAGACTGTCTCAAAAAAAAAAAAAGAGAGAGAGAGAGAGAGAGAGAGAGAGAAAAAAAGAAAATCTTTGCTTAAGATGCTCCACATCGGCCTACAAGGCCCTATGGCCTCACCCCCACTCTCTGCTCTCAGACGTCATCTTTCTCCACTCCCCACCTTACTCACTCCGCTCTGGCCACCCTGTACTCCTCGATGCACCCTGAACACACCAAGCTCATTCCCACCTCAGGGACTTTGCACTTGCTGATCCTGTTGCCTGAACGCTCTTCCCCAAGTCTTCCCTGGGAAGCTCAATGTCACCTCCTCAAAGAAGCGCTCCTCAGCCACTCATCTCAAGGTGTTCCCCACCACCCACCCTGGCCACTCCCTATTATGTCACCCGGTTCTATTTTCTTCTTAGCACTTATTACCTGGAATTATTTTTATTTACTTGTTTACTTGGTTATTATCTGTCACCTCCCCAACTAGCAAGTGGTCCCTCCTATAGGGGGCCACATCTTTCCTGTTCACAACCTGCTCCCAGCACCAGTGAGAATCTGTTACGTGGAAGAGTCTGACAGACAGGGATCTTGGCCTGGCTCCATCTCTCACCCTCTCAGTTTTCTCATCTGTAAAATGGGGTATGAGTTCCAAATGCACCTGCCCCACGTTCATTCTTAAGATTGTCACGGAGTCAAAGGACACAACTGTGACAAGCAGCTCATAGAACTGCAAAGCACTACAAACATGGTTTTTATTCTTAACGTCGCTGTGGCTAACATGTCTTCAAAACAGTAGTTTCAGGCCACAAACCACTCCAAAGGAAGAAAACACACCATCGTCGCCCCATCATGAAAACATTTGCCAGGAAATGGACCCATTTACAATGAGATACTGGTGAGGAATGGCACAGGCAGGTGGACAATTCATACCAGCAACAGAAATGACGGCCCTGTCATTCGTACACCACTGCTGCTCTTGGGAAACCATGAGCCAAGCGCACCTGCAGCGGTCCCAGGGGACCCCTCAGGCCACACTCTGAAACCACACACTAAAGGCCTCCAGGTGGCAAGAAAGAGGAGGTAGGGTGGGAACAGAGCCGCCAGGAGGGCAGAGACCTAACAAGCTGGTGAGATGGGACAGGACAGAATCTCACAAGCTTCAGAGGGTGGGGTGGGGGTGAGGGTGACATAGGTTTGAGTGTCAGGCAGTTTAGCAACAGCCAGGAAAATGAAAACTCCCCGCCAGAAACCCCACCTTCACTAGGTCACCCCAGGTAATGTCACCAGTAAGGGGATGAATCAACATCACATGTCTCCTGATAGGATACTCGGAGAAGGACGCAGCGTCACTCGTGATATTCCTGACAAAAGTGCATAGCCTGGATCTAATCATGAGGTAAAATCAGGCAAAGTCAAACCCAAACCGAGGACATTCTACAAAATAACTTGTCTGTACTCTTCAAAAATACCGTCAAGTTCAGGAAGGACAAAGACGGAATGAGGAACTGTTCCAGCTTAAAGGAGACTAAAGAGACGTGACAAATGAATACCACGTGTGACTCTGGGTTGGATCCTGGCCAAAATAATTTTTTTTTCTTTTTCTATAAAGGTGTTATTGGAACAATTGGAAAATTTTGAATAAGGCCTGTAGATAACAGAATTGTACTGACGTGAACTTCCCAATGTTGGTAACTACAGTATATTTTGCATCTGTCAGAGGTTATCTTTGCTTTTAGGAAATGCACACTGTTGGCAAAGGGCAAAGAGGCATCATGTCTGCAAATTACCATCAAATACTTGAGAATATGATAAAGCAAATGTGGTAAAACAGTTGGGAAAAAAAATTTTTTTTTTTTTGAGAGAGTCTCACTCTGTTGCCCAGGCTAGAGTGCCGTGGCATCAGCCTAGCTCACAGCAACCTCAAACTCCTGGGCTCAAGTGATCCTCCTGCCTCAGCCTCTCATGTAGCTGGGACTACAGGTGCTCACCACCATGCCCAGCTAACTTTTTGTTTCTATTTTTAGTTGGCCAGCTAATTGTTTCTATTTTTAGTAGAGACAGGGCCTCACTCTTGGTCAGGCTGGTCTTGAACTCCTGACCTCAAGCAATCCTCCTGCCTCGGCCTCCCAGAGTGCTAGGGTTATAAGAGCTACCACACCTGGCCCTTTCATAGTTTTTAACTATTACACCATAGGCACATAACAATTATTTTTTCAAGTAGGTAATTAATCTTTTTAAAAATCCCCTTTGATTTTTGACCTGCAAAATCACTTACAGGAACTTGCAAACAAGCAAAGACATATGGCCAAAGTTGTTCCCTGTAGCATTGTTTATACTAATGACAAACTGGAAATCACCTCACTGTTTAGCAATGGGGGATGACTTACACAAAATACAGCACATCCATGCACAGTGGGACACTACGTAGCTGTTTAAAGAACAAGGCAGCTCTGTTTGTGCTGAAATGCAAAGATGCCCATGTTATCATTTTTAAGTGGAAAAGTTTTAAGTGATAACACCAAGTGTAGAGTGATCCCATTAAGTTTCAGTCCGTTGGGCGTTACACAATAGGAAGATAGCATAATGAACTTTCACCAAATTCAGTGACTGTATTTGGGGTCGCCTACCTCAAATACAGTCTGTGACATTTATATCTGTATCCATATTTATAAACATATTTATGATAGATATATCCCCAATGACATATAACAAGAGGAAGGACAGTATTATATTTTTTTATTTTATTTTTTTGTTTTTGTGTGAGTTTTTTAAAACTTCTCTTCTGCATTGGACATGGATGACTTTTGTAATTAGGGGAAAAAAATTGATAAACCTTTCTAAAAGAAAAAACAAAAAAATATAGTAAAGATACAGTTGCATACATAAAATTCACTTGAGAGGTTTGGGAAGGTGCCTGCAGGCAGGCCAGGGAATGTGGCTCACAGGGAACAGAGGAACCAGAATGACGGGGCCTGCACCTCTGAAAATATAACAAAGCCACCATACCTGCTCAAATGTTACTGTGAGAGAGAAACCGACTCTCACGCTGTGTGAGCCACTGTTATTTTGGGTCTCCATTGCATGCAGCCAAACCTCTATCTAAATAATACAGATAATAATAATTGCAATACGCACATTTATTGAGCACCTACATGTTCCAGGTACCATGTCTAAGTGCCTCATCCTTGTCTTACCTGACCCTTATAAATAGTGCAATACGGTAGGCGCTATTGTGATCCCCATTTCACAGATGAGAAAATTGAGGCTCAGAATGGCTGAATACTTTGCCCAAGGTCATCCATCAGGTTTATAGTCAAGATGGGATTTAAGCACAGGCAGGTGACTCTAGAACCCTTATTGTTATCCATGATACCATTCTACCTCAAGCCTGCCTTCTTGGGCCAGGACAGCAGCTCTGATGTCCACCAAGGGCATTGGTACTCTGGTCCTGCAAGAGAACTGCATGGGGCCATTAGCACTGGTCTCAACCTTCAGCCTGCAAATTCTAAGACCAGAGCTGTGAGGCTTCCAGGGTGTCAGACTAGGGTTCGAATCTTAGCTCTGTGCTGATGTTGTTACCCTTGTGGGCAGGTCACTTCTCTCTGAGCCTCAGTGTCCTCATCTTCAAAGTGGAGAGAACACCTACCTCCCGGGATTGCAGGGATCAATGTCCCTAAGTCAGAGCTTGGCACATAGTAGGTACTCCCTTCCCTTTACTTGGCATCTCACTCCAGAAAGTCACACAGCCATAGGAACTCACAGATAATCCACACATTGGAAGGGCAAAAGTAAAAGAAAACTCTCCCTAAGCACAAATGGGAATTATTCATCACTGCCCAGAAATCCCTGCCCCTTGGCTGGCCATAGCCTTGCCTGGCTTCCCTGCCTCTCTGGCCCCATTTCCCAGTCTCCCCGGGACAAGTTGCCCTACAATCCAATTCTTGAGTTCCAGTCCCTCTGCCAACTTCTCAAAGCTCTTGTGATTTCTATATAACCCTTCATGCCCTGGCCCCACTTTCTCTCACAGGCCCTGTCTAAACATTCCCCTCCTACTTCCACTCTACATAACAATCATTCTAAACCACTTGCTATTTAATTTTATATTTCTACACTTGCTGTTCCTCTGCTAGGAATGTACTCCATCCCACCCATTGTCTACCTGGCAAACTCCTATTCATCCTTCAAAACCCAGTTCAAATGTCTACACTCCTGGGACAGCTTCCCTTCCCTGCCTTCCACTGTGATACTTTTATACCTTATACATATGCAAATGACAGCATTTTATCACAGTGTATGGTGAGCATTTATTTACACACTTGTCTCCCTGAGCAATCCATGCAGTCTAAGCTCAAGGTCTGTACCCAGAATTACTTATCTCTGTACCCCAGAAGCCTCACCCAGGAGTCATGGGGGGGCCCTATTAACAGAATCATTAGCTAAATCCCTGCAGCTACAAGTTTGTCCAGAGAAGCAAAAGCCATTCTAACATGAAAACATTCACTATGAGCTAGAAGGACCCTTCTCGCCTTTCACCACCGTGTGTGTAAGCTTTGTGAGGCAGCTGCTCCCAGGTGACACAGGACAAATGCACAACAAAATGACTGCAAGGCAAAATGCAGGACTTCATGAAGTCATGAAAGTGATGTTGGATGTCTGCAGATAACACCACTGACAAAGGAGGGCCTGGCAGAAGGACAGGAAGGTAATCAAGGGAAAAAAACTCGACAAGGATGATCACAGGCTGGATATCTTCAAAGAGAATAATTTCAAGATCTAAAGATTAAAAGCAAGTGGCAAAACCGAGGAAGCCCTTCATCATTTCTGCCAGAGGGATCCTCTTTCTGACCACAATGGAAGACTAAAGTGACATAAAGAATTATCAGAAAAAATTACTCCAGATAAAATCTACACTTGATTCCTTCCTCATTCATTCTAAGAATCAGCATATAACTTCAACTATCGTTTTATAGATTCTTAAAATGAATATTATTTTTATGATTTTTGCTTTCAAGTATGTTATTGTTCATTCTTTTTTCATTCTAAGAATCAGTGTACTATTTTGACTGTAACCTAAATTTTGTAGATTAGGAGTCAAAATAATATTTTCATAATTTTTTAGTTTAGAAAAAACCCTCAAACTTTTTTTCCACTATGAACAAGGAAATATTGGTTTTCCTTTGTAAGGATTTTTTTTTTCGAATAAATGTCTGCCAAGACATGATGTAAAAACGATAGAAGGAGAGCCAGTGTCTTTTCTTCCACCAGTGCCAAGGCCCAGAACCCACTCTGCCAGGCTGGACCCCAGCCAGGAGCCTCAGTGTCCCTTCCGAGGCATCTCACTGGTCCTGAGCAGTCAGAACCACCAAGGCCACAGACCCCTGGGCCCCTGCCCACCTGCCCGCCCACCTAGGGAGAGGGAAGTGGGCGGGCACGTACTTGTAGACAGTGCTGTCCTTCTTGGGGCTGTGCTGTGGCAGGAGGCTGTGGGAGTACTGGTGCACACCCAGGTCGTATAGAGAGGGGAAGTCCTTGCCGCAGAGGTGACAGCGGTAGCTCAGCTCCTCCTGGTGGCTCTTGATGTGCTCCAGAAATGTGTCGAGCTTTGGGAATGTCTGGGCACAGCTCTTGACCACGCACTTGTACACCTTGAGGGAAAAGGCAGGTGATGGAAGGCAGGAGAGCTACCCCCTCTGCCAGCCCCTCACCTGTGGCATTGGCCTTGGACACCGCTGGTGGAGGACCTGAACACTGTTCCCCCCACTCCCCTGCTGCTGAAGCCCTGGTTTTATTTTGATTAGAGGGTTCTCTCCTCTCAGCCAGTCCTGATGGCCCCATTATCCTTCCCTCAGGCTGTGTGGCCTGGGTATATTTAGAAAATTTATCCAAGACCTGGAAATACAGTGAAAAGATGATATCATGTCCTTTCAGTGTCATACTGGAGTAGTGGCTCTCAAACTTGAGTCACAGATTGCTGGGTGCCATGCCCAGAGTATCTGATTCAGCAGGTCTGGGTGACCTGCGTATGCGCATTCCTAACAAGGAATGATCAGATGATGCTGATGCTGCTTCCTTGGGGACCTCACTTTGAGAACTGCTGTCCATCACCCCCTGCTAGGAATCTGTCTTAAGGAAAAGGAGCTGTGGAAGAAGATTTGATTGACCTTTGCCCTTTTCCAGGCAGCATTCAAGACCCCAGCACCAGCCAACAGTCACGCCTGGGGAGGTGTGGCCCCTGCTACACACCACCCACCTACCTGCTCGTTCTTATGCTGGGTCATGTGGGACTTGAGCTGGAAGTAGGTGCTGAACTTGCTGGGGCAGAACTGGCACAGGTAGGAGCTGTTGATGAGGACCACCTGCTTGAGCTCTAGCTTGTCCCCCTCATCCTCGCCTGCCGCGGGCAAGGCCTGGGGCTGTGGCGCACTCGGCAGGGGCTGGCCCAACACTACGGAGAAAGCCAGGGAGGGAAGTCACCGAGAAGAGCCAAGGAAGAGCCGGGACAAGGAGGACACCATTCAGGAAGGACTCACAGAACACCTACTACGTGCTCCTCTGTGTTCACCTGCTTGGTGTTGGACTCCGTGCTTAAGGTGCTGTGCTCACATTGGGCTGGTGTGCATTGATACAGCCATTCCAGATGTTAAAATACTGAAATATTTTCTAATTGAGAAGCAGTTATTGACTCAATCCTCCCTTCTCCAGCCTTCCTCTCGAACACTCTAGACCTTTCCACAGTTGTTAAAAATTCTGCACACCACTCCTAGCTGTACTCTTGATGCCTCCCCAGACCCTTGTTCTAATTATAATTGTTTGTATTGTTGTCCTTCCCTCACTGCACTGTTCCTCCCTCTCCGTGATGTCGGGGACCTCTGACCTCATCTCCTTAGGGCCAGTGGCCTGGTACATAGTAGCCCTCCATAAATATTTGCTAAATGGTTGAACCTTTGGTGCCGGTACTGTAGGATTTTTGAAATAAATGCAAGAAATGGTTTCTTCTCTAAGGAGCTCTCAAGAACTCAGAGGCCACACAGTAGGGCTAGTTCCAACAGGAGGTGCTGATGGGAGGTCAGATAAAAGCGGGCACATATCGCTTGCCTGGCAAAACGCTCCCTTCATTAGCTGGCATGTGGCTGGCACTGCTCACCCTGGGGCTGCATGGGAAGGGCTTAGGTTGTGCCCTACACTGTGCAATACAGTGGCCACGAGCCACATGTGGCTACTGAGAACTTGAAATGTGGCCAGTCCAAATCCAGATGTGCTATAAATGTGAATATGCACTGGATTTCAAAAATGTAGTATAAAAAAGAATGTGAACTATCTCATTAATTTCTTTATATTGTATGTTAAAATGATAATATACTGGGTTAAATAAGAGATATGATTATAATTAATTTCATCTTTTAAAAAATTGTTTTTAATGTAGCTACTAGAAAATTTTAAATTGTATATGTTGCTCACATTATATTTCTGTTGGACAGCACTGCTCTAAACCTAGTAAGTCCCCAACCTCCGTGCAAAAGAGACACTAAACCAACACCAGCGACAGGATCACTAGCTTAGGGCCCAGTGATGGTTTAGATGAGAATCCCACAACATAGAAAGGGCTTTGGAGACAAACTGCCCACAGAAGTCAAATAGGCTTCAACCCCTGATCAACTATAGTGACTGCCTGGAGCAATATATTGAAATAGATTCAGAGGTGAAATCCAGGCTCAGAAAAAAAAAGAAAGGAAAAGAAAAGAAAAAGATAGGTGATTGATGAGTGATATCTGCCATGGGTACAGTATTAGAGTAATGCTTACATGTATTGTATATTTGTCATCCTTCCTTTCATCCTGTCCCCTATTTTATAGTTAAAGTAGACTGAAGCCCAGAGAGGTCGCGGCGGTTGCCAAGGGTCACACAGCTGGCAACCTAACCTGTGAAGCAGCAGAGGAGAGGGGTGGAGAGAGTGGCATTCCCCACTTTCACCCACCTGTGTTCTCCTCGTCCTCTTGCCTGCTGGGGTTCAGGGCCATGACCTGTACAGTCACAGAGTTGCGAGAAACGGTGCCACCGCTGCGCCCTGGAGGCCACACCTTGTGGGTCTGCATGTGTTTCTTGACGTTGGACTTCTGGGCAAAGGCACGGCCACATGCAATGCACTGGAAGGGTTTCTCGCCGGTGTGGCTGTGGGAAACAAGGCTTGTCAGATCCTCGTGCAGGAACAGGGACATGGCCTCAACCCAGGAGTTTACAGCTACCGGGAAGACCCAGAAAGAACATCCAGATGCCGCTGGCCACCACCTGACACCACGGGGACAACAAGCCCCTTGCTAAGGCAGGCAGACCAGAGATGGGGAGACCCTGGACTCTTAATCACACTAGTGAGCTGCTGAATCAACCAACCCTGAAGCTGACCTTTCCTTCCTCTGACCATCTCATACTGTGAAAGAAAACATTTCCTAATTGTTTAAACCCATTTTAATGTGACTTCTGTTATTTGAAGGAGAAAACATCCTGACAGAGCACAGCACTTATACCATGATTTAACATTTTTTTTAAAACCAACTCACTTTTTTAAAACTGAAAATAATATTAAGGCCGGGCGCGGTGGCTCACGCCTGTAATCCTAGCACTCTGGGAGGCCGAGGCGGGTGGATTGCTCAAGGTCAGGAGTTCGAGACCAGCCTGAGTAAGAGTGAGACCCCGTCTCTACTAAAAATAGAAAGAAATTATATGGACAACTAAAAATATGTATAGAAAAATTAGCCGGGCATAGTGGCACATGCCTGTAGTCCCAGCTACTCGGGAGGCTGAGGCAGGAGGATCGCTTGAGCCCAGGAGTTTGAGGTTGCTGTGAGCTAGGCTGACGCCACGGCACTCACTCTAGCCTGGGCAACAAAGTGAGACTCTGTCTCAAAAAAAAAAAAAAAAAAAAGAAAATAATATTAAAATGAAGCTTCCTTTTGTTATTGTATATGGAAAACCACTTGTCATAAAGTAACAAAAAAAATGCAAGATCTATAGCTGCATTGTCCAATAAGGTAGACACAAGCCACATGGGACTATTTAAATTTAAATTCATTAAAATAAAATTAAATTAGGCCAGGCACGGTGGCTCACGCTTGTAATCCTAGCACTCTGTGAGGCCGAGGCGGGAGAATCACTTGAGGTCAGGAGTTTGAGACCAGTCTGAGCAAGAGAGAGACCCCATTTCTACTAAAAATAGAAAAATTAGCTGGATGCGGTGGCACGCACCTGTAGTCCCAGCTACTTGGAAGGCTGAGGCAAGAGAATCCCTGGAGCCCAGGAGTTTGAGGTTGCTGTGAGCTAGGCTGATGCCACAGCACTCTAGCCCAGGTGACAGAGAGAGACTCTGTCTCCAAAAAAAAAATTAAAATTAAAAAAATTGAATTAAAAATTTAGTTTCTCAGTCCCACTAGCCACATTCCAAGTGCTCAACAGCCATATATAGTTAGTAGCTACCACACTGGACAGTGCCAATTTGAGCATTTCTATCACTGTAGAAAATTCTGTTGGAAAGCACTAGTGTAAATCAGTTCTCAGCTGAGGTCAATTTTGGCCTTCAGGGGACATTTGGCATTTTTGGTTGTCACAACTGTGAGGTGGGATGCTACCGGCATCTAATGGTTGGAGGTCAAGGATGCTGCTAAACATTCTACAATGCTCAGGTCAGCCGCCACAGCAAAGAACGATGTGATCCAAAACCCACAATGCCAGCAGCGCCAAGGTTGAGAAACTGTTGCCAGCCCTGGTTGGAATCTGAGGCTTGCTCTCTCTCTATTATAAGAGATGAGCAAGTATACAAAAGGTGTTAAAGACAGACTACCACCAAACTGAGCTTTCTCTGTTGCCTCTCCAAGGACTAAAGTTGCACCATATCCACAAACCACCTAAAATCATCTCATATACCAATGTATCCCACTCCGTGACAGCAATGAACAAGCTCTCCCCTCCATCTCACAGATGGAAAAACAGGCCCAGAGGGGCTCCTTACGTGTTCTTGGGACAAGAGGCATCACGGTTAGTCCTGAGTGAGCAGAGAGCTCAGAGTTACATTTGCAGAGGAGGCAGCCCCGGCAGATCAGCCCTTTCTGCAGAGGCGAGGCCTGAGGCAAAGCCCCTCTCAGTTTGGAACATTTCCTCCCCTACGCCACCCCTCTCTGACCTGCCCCGTCACAGTGGGCAGGCCCCACAGCTTTCACAGGTCCCCTGCACTGCTCCTGAGAGAGAAGAGAGAAAACCATCCCGACCTGGACTACAGCCTGAACACCATGGCAGGACAGATGGGGCCTGGGTCGCCCCCCGGGCTAAGGAGCTGAGAAGGGGGTCTCGCTTCCACTGCGGATGGCCCCCCACAGCCAGGCCTGCCCAGGAGCCCCATGCCTCCCCCCACCCCACCCCATGCCTGCATACCTTCGGATGTGCTGCTGCAGGTCGAAGTTTTTGGTGAATGATTTGTCACAGTATGAGCACTTGAGTTTCTGAGCCTTTGGCTTCCCAGCAGCTGAAAGACAAGAGGGAGGAGGGGACAGTGAGGCTGGGGGCACAGCTGAGGGTGCCAAAGACAGCCTCCAGCCACTTTACCTAGGGCCAGACAGCCCACAGCCAGGGAAGTCTACACCTATGCACAGGCAGCGGAAGAGGCACAGGGCCTTCCAGTGCCTGGGGAGGGGAGCCTAGGACATGCCCTAGCTGGGAAAGCAAGACAAATCCCTCAAAGGCTCCCCTTTGCCCCAGGATAAAATCCAACCTCTCTGCTACGGCACTCTGCATCCTCTAACTCCTGACAACAGCATAATTCTGTCCCTCAGCTGCAGTGGACTCCTTGCCAACTTTAAAAGACCTCAAGCATGGCCCTGCCTCAGGGCCTTTGCATCTACTGTTCCTCCCTGCCTGGAATGCTTACCCTGAAGACAATGAGACACTCGGATAAAGGATGCCATGTTCTGGGGATGGCAGAACAGAAAGACAGAAGAAACATGGATGCATGTGACCATGCAGTCATACGATCCCCAGATTGTCTACTTCTGGCCTTGATTTACACAGGAGAGGAAAAAATGCTATCATTTTGAAGTCACTGGTATTTTGGATCTTCCATTACATGCAGCCAAACTTAACTCTAACCATCATAAGAGGGAAGACCAGCACCCAGACAGCCTGTTGATGGGCCAGTGCTGAGGAAAGATGCCCTGGGGGCCCACCTTCCGGGAGTCCCCTGGCACCTTTAGCCCGTCGGGTCTTCAGCATTGGTGGGGAGTCAAAGGTGGCCACTGTGCCCCCAGTGGCACTGGTCATGGGGGCAGCAGGGTTTGGTCCTCTTGGTTTGAATTCCTGTTTGCCGGGGCTGTATACTGGGGGGGTCGGGTATACCGGAGCCTCCACACACTGGTTTGGCACCTAGAAGGAGAGCAGAGTCAGGGAGAGAGCCCTGCGAAGGGAGAGGAACAGCTGCCCAGCCAGGGACACTCGCTGCAGCCCTGACAAACCTCAGCCACCCCCACCTACATCACCATCCTAACCTCTCTACCTGGCACAGTCGCCCCTGTCACCCCAGTCACTTCAAAGACCCCTAGAACTTCATGAAGCCAGCAGCCAGAACAGCTTTGGAGTCACGAAGCCTGGGTCCAAATCTTGACTCTTTCCCTTTCCACCTGAGTGACCTTAAGCATCTTTTTTTTTTTTTTTTTTTTTTTTTTTTTTTGAGACAGAGTCTTGCTTTGTTGCCCAGGCTAGAGTGAGTGCCGTGGCGTCAGCCTAGCTCACAGCAACCTCAAACTCCTGGGCTCAAGCAATCCTACTGCCTCAGCCTCCCAAGTAGCTGGGACTACAGGCATGCGCCACCATGCCCGGCTAATTTTTTTCTATATATATTTTAGTTGTCCATATAATTTCTTTCTATTTTTAGTAGAGACGGGGTCTCACTCTTGCTCAGGCTGGTCTCGAACTCCTGACCTGGAGCGATCCACCCGCCTCGGCCTCCCAGAGTGCTAGGATTACAGGCGTGAGCCACCGCGCCCGGCCCTTAAGCATCTTTTAATTGCTCTGTCTCAGTTTCCACATCTGTAAGATGGGACTAATCATAGTGCCTCTCTCATAGGCTTGTTGTGAGAATTAAATGAGGTACATGTAAAGGGCTCAGAACACTGGCTGGCATACAGTAAGCACTCAATAAACATTAACTGCTATTATTGGCATTACTACTAGTAGTAGTAGTTTGCTAGCATAAGAGAATCAGGAATTCAGAAGGGTCTGTGCCCTCACCAGCTACTCCACTTCCTAACTGACACCACCAAATGTCACAGTAGCCAGCTTCTCCCAACTGAGAACTGACACAGAAGCCACGAGAAATCACCAAATGAACTTGGAGCCATTCAAACTTAGTTAACACTAAGCTTACACCATGACACTAGGGCAATGTAAAGAATTCATTTATTCATCGTTCATTGGTCTTCCTGGGGTGTCCTTTCCAAAATTTCACTTCCTATTCTTCTCTTGCTTTATTTTTCTTCTTAGAGTGATCTAAAATTATGTATTTTACTTATTTATCTTGTCTATTATCTGCCTAGTTCCACGAGGGCAGGGCTTTGTGTCTGTTTTTGCTCACTGGACTGTCACCAAGCCTAGAGCAATGCCTGGCCCAGAGTGGGCACTCAACAGGTATCTGCAGAATGAATGAACTCATTGAAGCATTCAGCGAGCATCTGATATGGCACCAGTAGGTGCTTCTGCCAGACCTTGTCTGTTGTCTCTTGGCACCAGTCCCACACCCCACCATGCTGTCCCCGAAATGCAAAGGCGGGAAGCTTGGAACGACATTCCCTCGCCAGCACGGTTCTGAACACGGATTAGGTTCTGTGCCTCAGAAGGTTTTGCGTGAGATTTAGACGGCAGGAGGGAAGTGGAGACCATTCTCCTCCAGCAGCCATGGCGAAAGACAGACGGTTTTCTGCAGTCATGAGTTTGGAGTGGCTGGCTGAACTCTGCACTCCCTCCCAATCACCAGCTAGAACATTCGCAACAGAATCCTACAGTGTCCTCACCTCTGGGCATAGCAGCAGGGCCCTGGCTCTCTCGGCCAAGCTACAGCAGTGAACCTGAAACCCACCAGCCCCGACTTGTTCCCCCAGCCCTTCTACTTCTATCAGCCTTGTAAGCACCTAACTTCCTGTACCAAACCCCAGTGCCAGAAATACCTAGCATGGCTTCTATTTTGCTGACCAAACCCTGGCCAATACAGCATTCAATAAATATTTGTACATGAATAAATTCACCCAGCACTCCAGGTATTACTGAACAATTATGTGACTGCCACTGGGTTAGGCTCTCATTATCCTTGACAGCTCTGCAAGGAGAGTTCCTATTTTGGAGGAGAGGAAACTGAGGTCAGAGGCCCCTGCTGGGTGTACCACAGGCCAGGTACTCTGCTAGGTGCTAAGGATGCAAAGTTCAATAAGACGCAAGCTCTGCCTTTGAAGAGAACCCTCCTCTACATGGAAAATAAACAGCAGCAGTTCCCCCTGTGCTGGTCCCCTCTGTCTACCAAGCCATCAGTGTCATCTCAGCATCTCCACTGACTTCACTTTTTCTCAATTCAATAAATTCCTTAGGGAAGCTTGCTCCATTCTCCCAGGCCAGGGCAAATCCTCTTGCAGGCGCTTATAACATCACATGCCTTGTGCTGGGATTTTGTCACTGGACTGGGTTCTCTTTACAGAAACAACCTGACATGGAATGTCTGTATGGCTGGACCCTAAAGTAGTCTGGGTTAGTGTGACTTCAAATGTAGGCTGGCTATTTCTGTCATAACCATACCCTGTAGCATTGACGCCTGGGAAGGTTCTACGAACTCAGTGCCTTGAGAGTAGCCTGTAGCTTAGAGCTTGTCGGCAGGCAATCAGTACAGTACATTGATTATATATCGGCCCCAATTCTTCCACCCTCCCCATGTCCATGCCTTTGTAGTGGGACTTTGCAGCTTCTCCCATTAAGAGGTAGCATCTATTTCCCTACCTCCTAAATCTAAGCTGGTCTTGTGACTTGCCTTGGCAAATAGAAGTGACACTGTGTCACTTACAAGCCTAAACTTCAAGAGGCTTTGATCATTTCTGCTTCCATTTTTGCACCTCCACCATGGCCATGAGAACCGGCTAGAGAATGAGAATCACACGGAGCAGAGCTGAGTCATCCCACCTGTCCCAGCCCAGGCCATCCTAGAGCAGCCAGCAGCCAGACATATGGGTGAGCCCAGCCAAGATCAGCAGAGACGTCTAGCTGACCACTGTACACATGTGAACAATAAACACTTTTTTGCTATATGCCACTGAGGTCTTATGGATATTTCTTACACAGCAACAGCTAACTGATATACCTAGCTTATTAAGAAAATGTAAGAGACACTTATGCAGGTAATTTTTTGGAATCCTCTCCCCAAAATGCAGGTGTTCCCTGACTGTTTTGAGCAGCTTATATTTCTGCTACAACCTCTACTTCATCCCACCTTTTCGTGGTTTGCATCTTACATTTGTAGGTGTCAGGCTTTGATTAGCGTCCTTCTCTCCCATGATGTCATACACTCCATGAAGGCAGGGATTGGATCTGGTTTTGCTCCCCATGGTATCCCCAGCACAGTGCCTGGCACACAGCTGGTGCTCAGGAAAGGTCTGGGCTGCCTCTGATGACATGACCAGTTTCCTCCTCTGCCCGCCCCCCGCTGTGCTCACCTCTAGGGGCGGGTAGGGCTGCATCCCCAATGCCTGGATCTCCACTGTTCCACTCCCAGCTAGTGGTGCTGCAGCGCTGTACACCTCCACCACGCCATTCCCACCAGGGTTGGGACGTCCAGCGGGGCCCAGGCTCTGGGGTGGGGGTGGGGGAGGTTGGGGAGGTGGGGGTGGAGGCAGTGGTGGAGGGGGCGGAGGAGGCGGTGGAGGCTGGGTGAGGTAGCTGGGCACGGAATGCATGTTCAGGCTGCTCTGAAATCAGAAGAGAAAAATTAAAGCCTTATAGCCTCTTGATACTAGCTATCTTATTTATGAGCAAGGAAGAATATCTGCCTTAGCCAGCCACGTGGAAGGAATAGCTACTCACAGTGCAGCTTGAAGGACACGGCTGAGAGGAGATAGGGAAGCAAAGTCATGGGAGAATTAAGAGCAGGCATCAGCTTGGCGCTGCCATCCCTTTCTCTACGAAAGTAGGCAGAAATGACCCAGTTCACGATGGAAAGAGTTACTACGGCAGGCTTAATGTTGCTATCTTAAGAGGGTTTGCTTGCAAGACTGGCTCTTGACTGGTGTCTGAGAACATGGCTTGTGGAATATTCTCTTTATTCATAAGGCCATTTTGCCTACCACGGGCACTGATACACTGGACCAGCTCAGCCAAACTGTTTGCAAAAAAAATGTGATTTGTGGTGAACAACTGGGAGTCTGGAATTTTGGTCATGGTGGCTGGTCACCTACGTGACCAATCCCCAATAAAAACCCTGGCCCTTGAGTCTTAAGTGCGTTTCCCTGGGAAGAAACACTGCACGCGTGTTGCTGCACTTCACTGCTGGAGGAAGAAGTATGTTTTGTGCAGGCCCTCCCCTCCCCCCCGACACAGAACTTTGGACACCTGTGCCTGGATTCCTCCAGATTCCACCTGACATGTCTTCTTCCCTTGCTGAACTTGGTGTGTATTTTTTTTTTTAACTAGTCTCCTGACAGATTATTGGTGTGTATCCTTTTGCTATAATAAATCACAGCCATGAGTACAACAACCTCTGAGTCCTGGGAGCCTTTCTAGAGAATCGCTGAATGTAGGGGTGGTCATGGATCCTTGAAATACAGCCCTTGACTTCTATAAGTTTTTCTTTTTTTTTGATACAGGGCCTTGTCCTGTCACCTGGGCTAGAGTGCAGTGGCCTCATCATAGCTCACTGCATCCTCAAACTCCTGGGTTCAAGTGATCCTCCTGTCTCACCCTCCCAAGTACCTGGGACTACAGGTATGTGCCACCATGCCCAGCTAATTTTTATATTTTTTTGTAGAAATGAGGTCCCACTTGTGCTCAGGCTGTTCTTGAACTCCTGGCCTCTAGCGATTCTCCGCCTCGGGCTCCCAGAGTGCTAGGACCACAGGCGTCAGCAGCTGGCATCAGTCTTGTACAAAAATAATCAAGCAGGTAGGCAAAGATATTAACTGTCTGTACATGGATGGTTACTTCAGCAGTTTTCATAACAGAAAAAAATGGCAACGACCTACATGTCCATACATAGAAAGCTGGCTAAATAGAGGATGGTCTCTCCATATGGTGGATCCCTTGTGGCTGTTAAAATGACGACGCAGACCAGCATTTCATAAAGGGTGCTTCTCTTCATTGCTATTCCTTGGGTTCCATGGGCAAATATGTTTGGGAAAGAAATCTAGGTTGACAAAATCAAGAAAAACCCAGGACAGGGAAAGGAGAGAAGTAGAACACCTACACCTTAGGCTGGTTTGACCAGAGATCCTTTTGTACTGAAAAATCCCAAGGAGCCACTGTGTATTTTCTAATGTTTTTCTAATGGACATGGGATGCTTTTGTTAAGAATAAAAACAGAAGGCAAGGCCAGGCATGGTGGCTCATGCCTGAAATCCTAGCACTCTGGGAGGCTGAGGCGGGAGGATGGCTTGAGGTCAGGAGTTCAAGACCAGCCTGAGGAAAATGGAGACCCTGTCTCTACAAAAAATAGAAAAATTAGCCAGCCATTGCGGCACATGCCTGTAGTTCCAGCTACTTGAGAGGCTGAGGCAGGAGGATCGCTTGAGCCCAGGAGTTTGAGGTTGTAGTGAGCTATGATGATGCCACGGCACTCTAGCCTGCGCAACAGAGTGAGACCCTGTCTCAAAAACAAACAAACAACAACAAAAAAAAAAACTCCAGAAGTCAAAATAGCTGGACTGTGGCTGTGAAACCCTATATGTTCTGGGTCCCCACATGAGTACGAGAGCTTCCCCACCTACAGCAGAGGTGGCCAAGGGGAAACTGACAGTCCCCCTAGTGTTGAAGAGAGCTGGGACCAAGCCCCCTCATTCTAAAAGATTCTGAATTCGCAGGAGTTGATACGCAGGTCTAGAAGCAAAACCCTGTGAGATGCCTACCACCTCCTTACCTGCACAGGCGGGGGGCCCTGGGGCATGGGCTGGTCCAGGGACGTGAAGGCCGACATGGCAGACATGAGCACATCATCGCTCACCAAGATGTTCCCCTGCACCAAGGTCTGGATCAGTGGTGACGGGGGCACTGTGATGTATGTGGAGATCTGGATCGACAGGGAGAGAGAGGATGAGAATGACAGCATGTGTGTGTGGACACGTCTGAGACTCTGTAAGGAAGCTGAGGGCATGGTGCAAAAAATCCAGGTTCTAGAGTCCCACTGACCTGGGTTCCAGATCCGCCTCTGCTGCTCCCTGCTGCATAACCCTGGGCAGGTCACTCTACCTCTCTGAGCCTCCATTTAATCATCCACCAAAGGAGGAGAATAAGTTGCACTTCTCTGTGGGGTACATACCCTCTGACCCAGGAATAATACTTCCTGGTACCTATCCTAGAGAAACACTCACACATGCCCACAAGTCCAGAAACCAGAGTATTCTGCATAGCTTTGTTTCTAATAGTGAAAAACTGTAAATAATCTAAATGTCCATAAATAGGGGAATTAATTGAAAAATTATACAATATAGTTATGGCATAGAATACTACATAGCAGATAAAAGGTACTGCATGAAAAACTAAGTTACATAATATGAATAATATGTAAATTATATATTCTTATTTTTAAAAATAAAAAACAATAGATTATATATTTTTATTTTTAAAAATCTAAAACAATAGTACTATATAATTCCTATAGATACTTAAATAAGTATGTGAAAGATTCTTAAGTCAAGAGGGATATCCCTCAACAGCTACCTAGGGGCAGAGGAATACTGCCAGAGGGACCTTAATTTGTAACATTCTAACTTTTAAAAAGGAGAAGGGAAGCAAGTATTACTTGCAAACATACAAATTCATGATAAAAATAATAATATCATACGCAGAGCAATAGTGAGGATGACAGGCAGACCTTATAAGAAAGTGTCAAGGGCCGGGCGCGGTGGCTCACGCCTGTAATCCTAGCACTCTGGGAGGCCGAGGTGGGCGGATCGTTTGAGCTCAGGAGTTCGAGACCAGCCTGAGCAAGAGCGAGACCCCACCTCTACTAAAAATAGAAAGAAATTATATGGACAGCTAAAAATATATATAGAAAAAATTAGCCGGGCATGGTGGCGCATGCCTGTAGTCCCAGCTACTCGGGAGGCTGAGACAGGAGGATTGCTTGAGCTCAGGAGTTTGAGGTTGCTGTGAGCTAGGCTGACGCCACGGCACTCACTCTAGCCTGGGCAACAGAGTGAGACTCTGTCTCAAAAAAAAAAAAAAAAAAAAAAAAAAAAAGAAAGTGTCAAGGCCGGGCGCGGTGGCTCACGCCTGTAATCCTAGCACTCTGGGAGGCCGAGGTGGGCGGATCGTTTGAGCTCAGGAGTTCGAGACCAGCCTGAGCAAGAGCGAGACCCCATCTCTACTAAAAATAGAAAGAAATTATATGGACAGCTAAAAATATATATCGAAAAAATTAGCCGGGCATGGTGGTGCATGCCTGTAGTCCCAGCTACTTGGGAGGCTGAGACAGGAGGATCGCTTGAGCCCAGGAGTTTGAGGTTGCTGTGAGCTAGGCTGACGCCACGGCACTCACTCTAGCCCGGGCAACAGAGTGAGACTCTGTCTCAAAAAAAAAAAAAAAAAAAAAAAAAAAGAAAGTGTCAAACATCAGTGTTTACTCCTCTTGGTAGCTGTAAAGGGTGTTTGTTTTGTTTGTTTTCTATTTTTCTTTACTGATAGGCCCTTGGCATCTCCTAGTTCACCTGTCTTTGTGAAACCTCCAGCAACTGCAGAGGCCCTGGGTCCCAGGGCTCAGAGTCTATGATCAGAGATGGGAGGTCTTTGCTGTCAACCAAGCAAAAGTAGTCCAGACGGGTTAGGGAAATGCCCCGTGTTATGGCCAGGAAAGGTAGCATAGATTCCGGTTCACTTGTATTTTTACAATGTCACACGAGTTAGCCTGAGACAAAAAATGGGAAATCACATCCCCTTTTCATCCAAGTCACTTAAGCAGGGGGTCTCTGCTTGCCCATAACCAACCGCTTGTGTTCTGAAGTCTTTTCCTCAGATGAGTTTCCCTCTTTCCTTTTATTGAAAAAAAGCGGGGAAGGGGAATATTTTGTGCTAGCAAAACTCATAATCAAGGAGTGAGGAAAATGAGTCTGTTCTGTGCTAGAAGATCTCTGTGGCAACTTGAAAAGTTTCAGTCTATATATCCTATAGTTCTGGGGTGAATGCTTTTATTTTGGTGGTAGGAATTATGTCTACACCATGAATGAAGATAATGTTCTAAAGGAATAAGGAGGCCAGGCGCGGTGGCTCACACCTGCAATCCTAGCACTCTGGGAGGCCAGGGCAGGAAGATTGCTTGCGCTCAGGAGCTCGAGACCAGCCTGAGGAAGACCCCGTATCTATAAAACAAGAGAAAAATTAGCCCAGTGTGGGGCACACCTGTAGTCTTAGCTATTTAGGAGGCTGAGGGAAGAGGATCACTCGAGCCTAGCAGTTTGAGGTTGCTGTGAGCTATGATGACTCCACTGCACTCTGGTCTGGGCGACAGAGCGAGATCCTGTCTCTCTCATTAATGAAAAATAAATAAAGGAATAAGGAGAGAAAAGGAAGCTAAAGGGAAATTCGACCCTTGACCTGGCATCCTGAGATATGCCCACCACCTTTATGACAGAGTCTTTAATCTCTCTACGAGCCCTGCACCCAGGGTGCCTTTGCTCTAGAACTGTAGTTTTTTGAGGCAGTGTCTCGCTCTGTTGCCTGGGCTACAGTGCCGTGGCATCAGCCTAGCTCATAGCAACCTCTAACTCCTAGGCTCAAGTGATCCTCCTGCCTCAGCCTCCCGAGTAGCTGGGACTACAGGCATGCGCCACCATGCCCAGCTAATTTTTTCTATATGTTTTTAGTTGTCCAGCTAATTTCTTTCTATTTTTAGTAGAGACGGGGGTCTCGCTCTTGCTCAGGCTGGTCTCGAACTCCTGAGCTCAAACGATCCACCTGCCTTGGCCTCTCAGAGTGCTAGGATTACAGGTGTGAGCCACTGTGCCTGGCCCAGAACCGCGTTCTTGACTGAGGATTCTAGAAGCTTCTCCAATACCTGCAGCCTGGCCTTCTCCTCTGACCTCCAGACTTGGAGGTCTGTACTGTCTATATCAGCACCATCTCTACTTAAAAGTCCAAGAGCATCTCAAATCCACCATGTCCAGTAGAACTCCTGACATCCCCCCCCAAAATCTTCTCCTCGAAGATCCCCACTTCAGTTAATGGCAACTCCCCTGTGGGAGTCACCCTTGACTCCCCTTTATCTCACAGTCCTCACTCAACTGATCCACAAACTCTGCCAGCAACACCTTCAAGATATTTCTGCAATCTCATCCCTTCTCACCATCTCCACTGCCACCACTCTGATCAAGCTGCCACCATCCATTGCCTGGATTTGTATGACAGCCCCCTAATGGGTCCCCTGGCTTTCTCTCTTGTCCCCCATCAAAATCCATTCTCTGTACAGCAGCCAGAGGGACCTGGTTAAACTGTGCATCAGACGATGTCCCTCTCCTGCTCAACACCCTCTGCCTAATGGCTGCCATCTCACTCTGGGTGAAAGTCCACAGGGCCCACACAATCTTCTAGAACCTTATCATCTCCCACCCCCTCCCACCCAGCCACTGTCACCTCCTTGTATTTCCCAGAAAACACACAGCACACTCCTGACTCAGGACTTCTGCACTTGGCTAATCCCTTCGCCTAGATCACTTTTCCCCAAACTAGCTGCATGACTCATTTCCTCACCCCCTGTGCTCAAATGTCACCTCTTCACAGAGTCCTCTTCCAAGCATATACAATATATGATATGGCAAAACCTCCCATCCTGTCTTGGCATCCCCTATCCCTCTGCATGTAACATGCTGAGAAAGTACATCTTTATACATTTGTCTGTGTTCTATCCATCGCAGCCAACTGCACAGGGTAGGGACTTGGTCTGTCTGTCCAGCACTGTAACCCTAGTGCCCAGCACAGTGCCTGACACCCAGCAGGTGCCCAAAAAGACTTGCTAAATGAATGAATGAACAAATGAATGAATGAATACCTGGCGATTGGTAGGAGGTGGTGCCTGCTGGACGGCCGTGGGTGCTGCCGAAGGTGTGTAGATGCTGTTGGTGGCCAGTGAGACTGTGGCCAAGGCGGGGGCATTCCCCTGGCACTGTTCCCGCTTATGGGTCATAAATGCTGGCAGCGAGTTGAACTGCTTCTTACACTTCCCGCAGAGAAAGACATCCTCGTCATCTAGCAGTCACGTCCACGGAGCAGTGGGAAGGGGCCACCGATGGAGCAGAGTAATGGGGAAAAAAGCAAGAATAAGTCAGGGAACATGACTGTGAGAAACAGGAGGAGATCTGCACCTGACCATGAGAACAGCAATCTGAGCAGCACTCCGTGACTCGGTGTGCATGTGTCAAGCATCAACTATGTGCTTCTTAGCAGCTTTGAAAACCACCGGGGCACCTGCAGGAATAGCCAGCCCTGTGCGACCAGGTACTAAATAATTAGAAATCAAGAAATAGCAAAGTGGGTTCACTTTAAAGCTGAGAAGTTCACAGTCTTTATCCTGCCCGAATTTATTTATCAGTCACCAAATGGGCCATGCGATCACACTCCTCTATGCCTTTATACCCACTGTTCCCCCTGCCAAGCTGCTTCTCTCAGAACAACTCCTTCTGCAAGGCTCAGCTTGGATGTCACCTCCTCCAGGAAGCCTTCCTAATGCCAGTGACCACAGTTCTGTCCTCTGGCACACCTCTCATACCACAGTTTTCTCACCACCACCAGACTAGGAGTCCCCTAAGGGTAGAAAATATATCTTATTTTGTCACCATAACTACAATATCTCCTGGGCACATAAGAGGTTCTCAAAGGATGTTTGTTGAATGAATGAAGAACTAAATGAATGACTGCTACAGTTAACACCACACCCACTACTGAAGGCCTACCACAGCCACGCACTGCCTCAAGCACCTAACATGTTGTAGCAGAAATGTCTGTTATTCAATTCTAATTGTACCCTTCTTACACCTAATGCAAATTTTAGTGGGAAACATGGCTTTCTTGTTAATATATTTCCCAGCTTTCTTTGCAGTTAGTGACAGAATTCCGACCAATGAGATGAGGACAGAAGTGTACTGTGTATGCAACTTCCCCTTAAAAGAAAAGGGTATGACTTCCACTCCCTGCTGTCTTCCCTTCATGTTGGCTGGAATGTGGAATCAAAGTGGGAGCTGGAGCAGCCATCCTGGACTGCAGCTTGAGGGCAGTACAGCCACAAGAAAGAAGGGGTCTGAGTCTCACCATACCCCTCCCAAATGCTCATCAGGACTTCATGTAACGGAAAAATAAACTTTAATCCTGTAGAAACCATACGAAACTTTCATTTCTTATTTATAACAGCTGAAACTGCATCCCAAGTACTCTCTAAGATTCCTATGAGGTAGGACAGTTACCCCCATTTTACAGATGTGGAAACTGAGGCACAGAGAGGTTAACTCACTGGTCCAGGGTCACAGAGCCGGTAACTATGGGAACAAGGATTTAAACCTAGGTGTGTATCTCTCTGACCCTAGTGTGAGTCCCAAGTACTCAAAAATGTTTATGGAATGAACAAACACACAGACTCCCATAGAAACTTCCAAAGGAAATCCCTTGCCCTCTCTGTGTCTCGTGGGGCTGGCCTCTAAAGTGGAGAAATTCATGCTCAGTATGTTCTTTCCATAGAGGGAAGGCTGAAAAGTCACTTCCAGGGCAAAGGTACAAGCACTGCCAGGCATCAGGGCTCCCACCACTCCCTGCATCATGACCCTCTCCCCACTTTCACTAAGTGGTTGAGAGAGGATGTCCCCAGAGCTAAGCCGAGACAGGCATGAGCCTAAAAGTCCAGGCTGGGAGGAAGAGGAGAAGGGACATCCTGGGGACCACAGTGAGCAGTTCACACCCCCATATGAGCCCCCCTGTTTTTCATGGGGAGCTGCTCAGCCTTCCACTGGCGAACCTGAGCAGATACTCACCCAGTGGCTGGATAGCAGGGGGTGCGTTGACACTCTGGCCTGTCGGATCAGGGACTGCTCCTTGGCCATCCAACAGTGACTGGACGGCCAGAACAGTCTGATTGTCCATCCCTGAGAAAACAAATGCAACCTCTGTGGGACGCAGGCCCAGCACCCTGCTCGGACTTCACCTCTACAAGCCAGACCCACTGCAAAACCCCCACGGCAAAGACGGCTGGCTATGCCCCAACATACATTCTCTCCTACTTCCATTGTAACAGAACCCGAGATTTTGGGCTGGAACATGGTCCCAGAACAAAAATTACACTTCCCAGCCTCTCTTACAACTAGGGAATGCCTACATTCTGGCCAACGGGATGTAAGTAATGGTGTTGTATGGCAGCTTTTGGGAAGTCTCCTTAAAAGCCGACTGGTATGTGACCCCCTTTTTTGTCCCATCCTCTGTTCTGCTTCCTAGAACAAGAGTATGATGGTAGGAACTCTGCCCACCATCCTGGACCATGAGCACAAACCCTAGGGATTGCAGGACAAAAAGCTGCAAAGATTCCAGGCCTCTGAGGACCTTGTAGAACACAGCCGCCTGCCTCATAGCCTAGACTGCCTTCTACTGGACTTTCATATAAAGGAAGTAACCGTCCAGCCTGT
Source organism: Eulemur rufifrons (assembly GCF_041146395.1). Taxonomy (NCBI): domain Eukaryota; kingdom Metazoa; phylum Chordata; class Mammalia; order Primates; family Lemuridae; genus Eulemur; species Eulemur rufifrons. The sequence continues at coordinate 24,124,773 of NC_091002.1, forward strand.
GTAAACCACGGCTAGCTTGGGCTCCTCTCTTACTCATGGCTGACTCTAATCCTAAGTGACACAGCTCCTCGGGAAATCACGTTACCCAGTCTTCTTCATCGACACCCACAAACCCTACAAATGTTTGCAGGGAGTCCTTGCCTTCCTTATTTTCCAATGTGTGCTTGTCTTTTCTGTTCCTCAATAAACAATATAACCTGAAATTGTGATTGGGGGACTGATAAGGTGACCTCTTCCAGATTTCCTAATCAGTTGTTACAGTTGAGGTTCACAGTAGTTCACTGTCCAGCTGCGTCACTAGCTGGACAATAGGGCTCCTCACATCTAAGTGGCCACCAAGGCACATTGCCTCCCTCCCAGATAATCCAGAGGGTGCCTCCTCTCTGTGTCCCCACAACCAGTGCTCTGCCTCCAACCTCTCAGCTCTTTCCTGGATGCCTGCTTCAGCTTCTAACTGCAATGCAAACTAAAACCATTAGCTCCTGCAGCCAAACTGAATCCATACTTTCCCGTGTCACAACGCAGGAACAATGGCTTCCCTCCTGAAGCCAGACTTTCCCTCCAACCACTCCTGCTTCCTCAGGAACCACTCTCCACCAGTCGACTCCTCTCCCTATACCGCACCTGCACCCTCTTCTTCCAATGCAGTCTCTCCAGAATCTTCCAACTCACGTTGCCATCTCTCCTCCCTTCAACATCATGTATCAGATGAATGTCGTCAACACTCTCTATCTCCTCTGTCCACCTTCCAGTCCTCCTCCCCCATCCTAGTGTTGCATAACTTCCCACTATTCCACCAAAAACACCTTTCCCACGGTCACCAAAGCCCATCTGGCAGCACCTGACAGTCCTTGAAACACTCTGTTCCTGGCTCCAGGGCACCACCCTCCCTGGGTCTTCTGCCTTTCTGGTGCCTCCTCCCAGCCTCCCTTGCTCTCTTCTGTCCACCCCCAGGTGTTCCTAAGTAGAGGACTTCCTTCTGTCTGGACTCTCCCCCCTCACCCTCTTACACTGTCCCTGTGCAGTCTCATTCACCCCCAGTCTAGCTGCCCCCAATATCTGGAGTTGCAAACCTGGAGTTCATGCTCCCCTGAGCAAGCTTCAGCAAATCTATGATTTTATGCAAAATTGTGGGTGTTTTAGCATCTGGGTGCAAATCTGTACATGAATGTTCATAGCACTTTTATTTATGATAGGGAAAAACAGTTCAGATATTCTTCTATGGGTGAATGGTTAAACTATGGAATATCCACACCATGGAATACTAGTAAGCAATAAAAAGGAACAAACTATTGATACACACAACTTGGATGAATCTCCAGGAAATTATGACAGGTGAAAAAAAGCCCATCTTAAAGGTTGTATACTACATGATTCCACTTAGATAACATTCTTGGAATGACAAAATTTTAGAAAGGGAGACAGATTAGTGGTTGCCAGGCATCAGGGGTGGTGGGAGAAGGGGAGAAATTCAGGTGTGGCTATGAAAGGGCAACACCTTGTAGTGACGCAACTGTTCTGCAGGTTGACTGGCGGTGATACACCATAGTTTTGCAAAATGGTATCACTGGGGGAAACTGGGTAAAGGATACATGGGATCACTCTATTATTTCTTACAACTGCATGTGAATCTACAGGGAAAAAATGATTTCAAAATAAAAATTTGCCAGCCACGATAGCTCACACCTGTAATCCCATTACTTTGCGAGACTGAGGCAGGAGGATCGCCTGAGCCCTGGAGTTCAAGATTAGCCTGGGCAATACAGCAAGACCCTGCCTCTACAAAAAAAAAAAAAAATTAAATTAGCCAGGCTTGTGGCACACGCCTGTAATCCCAGCTATTCGGGGGGCTAAGGTGGGAAGACAGCTTGAGCCCAGGAGTTCCAGGTTGCAAAGAGCTATGATCAAGCCACTGCTTTCCAGCCTAGACAACAAGCTGTCTCAAAAAAAAAAATTAATTAAACTAAATTAAAAAATTAAAAGTTTAATCTTTAAAAACGCAGCCTAAAACTGAACTCAAATGTGTCATCCCCCACCCCTAAGTTTGTTCCTCTTCTAGTACTCCTCATCAATGAAAACATGTCCACCAGCCACAGCCCCTAGGCTACCCCTTGATTCTTCCCCCAACCCACTGCTCCTCCCTCCCCACCCCCCCATTTCTAGTCCTTTGGCAAGCCTAGCCTATTCTGCCTCCCACATACGTCTCAAAGCCACTTTCTCTCCATCTCCACAGCTGTCCCCTGGCCACCATCAGTTCTCTGCTAGACAACCTTAGCTGGCCTTCCTGCTGTGAGGAAAATAAACTGCAGAGATCCAGGGAAAAGAGTCATTGAGGGTCATCAGAATGACCCAGGCAGTGGGAGCTGCATTTGCATAGCCCTACGGGGAGAGAGGTCTCCTAGGATCCACAGTTCATCGTGGGTGAGCAGCTAGCGAATGAGGCCTCCATGGGTTTGATGAAGCTTCTAAACTTTATTTCGGGATCAGTGCAGAGCTAAGAAAAGGTTTTCAGCGAGGGAGCAGCACAGTCTGTGCAGGCTGTTCTGGGAACAGACTGGAGGGGTGGAGGGGGCCACAGGAACAGCGGGGAGGTGAGACAGAAGGCCATCTTTTATCTTTTCTCTAATTCCACAATTTCTCTTTTTAATTTCAAAATATTAAGGGAGTATAAATGTTTTAGCTTACATGTATATCTTTTGTAATGTTTGAGTTTTGGCTATAGATGTGCCCATTACCCAAATGGTGTTCATTGTACCCATTAGGTAGGTTTTTGCCCCCCCCCCCGCCGGTTTATAATTCCATAATTTCTAATAATTGCTTGGTCTATAATTTCTCTCCCTCACCAGATTGTGGGGCAGGGACTGGTCCTGACTCAATGAGTATTCCTGAAACTGAACCACTCTAGATGGGAGGTTACCCATTTCCTGGTGAAAACTCCAAGATCTCGGAGTTGCAGAACTCAAAGCCTCAGCCTCACGCTGCCAGTACTTCCAGTTTGCACCCTATCTGTATATGCATCTCATCCCACCCTCCCCAAAACACCATTGGTCTATATCTCCCACAGTGACTACTCTGTGCCATGGCCCCAAGTGACTAAGGCTGTCCTTCCTCCCTGACGCCCAGCAGGTGCACATGGAGGCGCTCAGTGTTTGCTGTCTCCAAAGCCCACAATTCTCTGAGCCTGAGGACCACTCCCATCCGAGGCAGACCACAGGACAGGCAGCTGGCATCCAATGTTTACAGGCTTGGGTCTAGGAGCACCACGTCCCGGGCAGGTTCACGGCCAGCACCCATCGTTTCTCGGTCTGAGTTTGTAAAACTGCACCCAGCCTGGTGCACAGGGCAGGCACCCACTGTTTGCTGGTTGGGTCTGCGAGCTCCGAATTCCGGCCTTGCATACAGGTGGTGCCTCTCCTCTCCTGGTCAGAATTTAAGAGACTACATTCCAGTACAAGGCACACCGATGGCTCAGAAGTTTTTCGTGGTCAGGCTGCCAAGGCCCTTCCACCCTGCAGTTGCTCCCTCACCACCGGTCCCCTCAGCGCAGCCCTGCCGGACCCGCTTCCGTGGAGCCCCATCCTTCGCCGCGGCTGTTCCAGGCCTGGCCTGCCCCGTCCCCCGCTGTTCCCTCCGGGAAGCCCCTCCCGCGCCGGCCCGAGGCCCCAGGGTGCAGCTGTTCCGGTCCCACGGCCCCCTCCCCCCCTGGCCGGCTCTCCCCGGCTGTTCCGGGCCCGGTGCCCCCCCGCCGGGCCCGGACTCTCGCGGCTGTTCCAGGCCCGTCTCCCCCCTCCCCCGCCGGGCCTCGGCTCCAGCGGCTGTTCCTGCCCGTGCCCCTCCCGCCCACAGGCTGTTCCGGCCCCGGCGCCCTCCGCCCCGCGGCCGCCGCGCGCCCTAAGTCGGGCGCAGCGAGGGCGCGGCGGGAGGGGGTGCAGCGCGGAACAGCCGCCTCCCCCGGCCCCGCCGCCGCTCACCCTCCAGGGCTTCAAAGATCGCCTGCGCCATCTTGGAGCCGCCGCCGCGGGAGCTGAAGCGGGGCTACGCGAGCATTGTGGGAGCCGCGGCGGCGCGGGGCCGCCAGGGGGCGCCCGGGAGCCGCCGTCGAGCCCCCAGCCCTGGAACCCGGGGCTTGGCTCGCGGGAACCCCGGCATGCATAGGGTCCCCGGACCCGCTGGATGACCCAGTCACCAGCGCATGTGGGCCCCCTATACCTTCCTCACTTGGACGTCCAACTTTACGTCGGTACCCCTATATGCGCCACACACGGGACCCGCTAGCCCTATTATCTGAACCTCCGTCTCCACCTCACCGGACCTGACCCCCCAACTCTGACACATTCCCCCATTCCCACTGCATGTGTCCCCCAGCTCTGCAACAACAGCTCCGTTCCCACCTGACCCAGACCACCCAACTCTGTCACAAGGACCCCCTCCAACTGTGCAACACAGATTCCCATCCCTTGTCATGTACTTCCCATTCCCCTTCCCGCAGCGACCCTCATCTCTCCCCGGTGGGACCCACCTGTCCTCATGTGACCCCCTTGCCTGCCTGGGCTTAATCCCCATCGTCTCTCAGAGATTCCTCCAAGGCTGTTACATAACCCCTCATTTCCACCTGCTGAGGACCTCCCATCCCTGCCTCCGGACACCCCATTTCTGTCACATAAACCCCCAATGCCCGCCTCAGCCATTCCCAGCCCAGCCTCTTAGGGGCCCCATCTGGGTCTCACAGGATGAGAGAGGCGCCCATCATTCGGACCCCCCATCACACACTGACCCCTGTCTCCTCTTCATTTATGCTTCGTGGGCTCCTTTTGAGGGCCTGCTGTGCATGGCTGTGATAGCTCTGGAAACACGCGGTCCTTTCCCAGAGAGTTAGGGGGGAGGGAAAAAGACAGACATTAAATCTTAAAAGTTATTTAATTACAACGTATGATAGTGGCTTCCAAGTACTCTTTCTGAAATGCCATCCCTCATTGCAACAATAGGAGCTTGGCTTCTTGCCTCCTCTGAGAAGCTTTCCAGATCTCCAGGGGTGAACTCTATCCCTCCTTTGCCATTCTAGATTCTCACAGTACCCGGTACAACCCTGTCATGTGATATTCTCTGGCTATTGGCAGTTCTCTTTTTCTCCACCCCCTTAAGAGGGAGCCCTCTAAACAGGGGAGGTGCTGCATCCATTCAGGTTGGACCTCACGGCCTGGCACAGAGGCAACCTGGGAAATGCTTGACTGAAGGCTTGACATATGGGACAACTGAGATTCAGGGAGGGAGAGCCCCACTGCCAGCAGGCTCCCCAGGCAGGCTACCCCCATTGCAAACTTTTCACCCCTTACTGCCATCTCTTCCTCCACCAAAAACTTACCAGTCCCACGACCCATTCCCTCAGGGTCACTGGTTGGCACTGAACAGAATCCAATTACAGCTTAAGAGAGTCCTGGGGTTAAGTAATGTAGTAATTCCAGGTGTGGAGCCAAGCAGGGAAGAGGGAAGGTTTGGGAAATTTCAAATGTCCCACTCCACTGTGAGTGTTCCAGCCACCCCAGAAAAGTTAACTTCTCTATAGGGAGGGGAGAGTCGTAAGCAGCTTAAACCAGACTGCCAGCTGCAGGGGGAAGAAAGTTCAGACACAAAGCAATGCTGGGTCCTGACATCTTGTTAGGTTTGTTGGTATTCGTAGGAGGCAGCAAAGCATGGTGGCTGCTATGGACTGAATTGTGTCCCCCACCTGAATTCATATGTCAATGTCCTAGCCCCCAGTACTTCAGAATGGGACTATATTTGGAGACAGGGTCTTTAAAAAGGTAATTAAGGTTAAATGAGGTCATGTAGGTGGTCCCTAATCCAATATGACTGACACCCTTACAAGAAGATGAAATTATGACACACACATAGATGGGGTGACCATGTGAGGACACACTGAGAAGGCAGCCATCTGCAAGCCAAGGAGAGAGGCCTCAGGAGAAATCAAACCTGCTGCGACCTTGCTCTTGGACTTCTAGCCTCCAGAATTGTGAGAAAGTAAATTTCTGTTGCTAAAATACCCAGACTATCGTATTTTGTTATGGCAGCCCTAGTAAACTAATACAGTGGCTAAGATCAGAGACTCTGGAGCCAGGGGGTCTGGATTCAAATCCTGGCTCCATAATTTATTAGCTACATCATCTTGGGCATGTTACTTTGCTTCTCTGTGCCTCAGTTTCTCATAGGTTAAGTGATCATCGTTATAGTACCTACCTACCAGGGATGCTGTGAGAATGAAATGGTTAATAAAGCATTCAGGAAACAATCCCTGGCACACAGTAAATACTCATCATATAGTTTATTCCTCTGGGCAAATGTGAATAAACAGGCCCTGTCCTGAGGAACTCAGAGTGACAAAATTAAAAAGGGTCACCAGAAAATAAGCGTTCCCATTATGGCAACTCTTTATCCTTAGCAGGCCAGGAGGCTCCTTGAGGGCAGAAACTTACTTATCTATGTAAAAAAGGACTTAGCAAAAGAGAGTGCCCAGGAAGAACTTAGTGCCAAACCAGCTAGTTTCCAAACACTCTCTCCTGATTCTGGGCCATGTGTCAGGGCTTAGGGACTGATTCTTCATGGGAGTAGGAGGTGATACTTCTAGAAGGTTCTGTTTGGTTCCTTTTCAAATTTGCCATTAAAAAAAATAGTTTTCTGTTCCCAGTAGCTATTTTCCAGCTTTAAAATTTTCTGTGAACATTTAAAAAAAACTTGTGTCTGTGAATTGTAATACTTGAAATCTGTGTTGAACTGTTGATTCTTCTTCATGTTGTGTTGAGGGACTGGTTATCTCTGATTATTTGCTGTTCGTCACCCTAGAAAAATTATTCATAGTGGATTCTGAAGCCAAAGATGGATGTGCCCTTCTCCAGAAAGGCTTTGTATTTGCGTTTTGCTGAGGGTTAAGGGGCACTTCCAATCAGTTATCACTTCAAACTAGGTTCCTTATTCCTGGCCTGAGATTTTTTGATCTACCAGGCTTTACTCCCTGGGTTACCAAAGGACTCATCAATGGTCACAACTTCCCAAGGAAGAGCTTTTAAAAAAAGTCCCGTTTCATTTACCTTCAACTGTTCTGCTCACACCAAGGCAACTTGTTCTGCAGTTCCTTGGGGCTAGTGGTGTGGACTGTACAGCAGGTTTATATCACATTAGACTTGGGGGAAACTCTTTGGAATCTCAGCTTAATGTGAGGAGATTCTGCTGTAAGACTCCCCACTTCCGGCAGGTCCTGGACTTTCACTTTTGTCCCTCTTTCCTCGTGTGGTTGATAAACTGAAACTCACAGGCTCAGTACTGACAAATGCTCTCAAGTCATAAGTGGCTTTGGTTCTTCAACATTCCAATCCTCCTGTTAACTATCTGGTTGATGCCTTTCACTCAGTAATTGGCCTGGGCATTCCTCATACTTTAAAGCACTTCAGCGTTTTTAAGAGGATATTTTTATATATGATCTAACATAGTCACTACTTTCAGAGGAAGGATTAACTGAGTAAACTATTAATAGTCCACTGTTAAGAAAGAAAAACTCCAGAATTCTAGTTTTAGTGATAAAATAGGTCCAGCACAACTCTCTCCTTCACTGATTTCTGAAATTGTTCTTTCTCTGACAGGAGGAAATAATATCACAGGTAAATACCATGTGGCCCAAGTACCAGGGGACACTCTCACAAGTCACAGCCACCACTCAATGTGTAGCTATTATCCAGTGACAACTCTATGCAATGATGTCAGATGCAAATGTCACATATCAGTGCTCTGGGAGATGGCAGGCCAAAATTGTGTATTGCTTCAACAAGCATGTGTTGGGGACCCACCATGTGCCAAGTACTGAGATTACAGAAGAAAACAAGACAAACAAGGTTTCTGCCTTCACAGAATCGACAGTCTGGTAAGGGAAATGGGCAATGAACATGTTGCAAACAATTTTAAAGTATGAAAAGTTCCATGAAGGAAAAAAAAAAAAACAAAACCACAGGTTAATGAATCAGAGTAGATGGACATCTAGGAAGGCCTGTCTGATGAGGTGGCATTTGAGCTGAAACCTGAAGGTTGAGGAGAAGCCAGCCATAGGAACAGCTGAGGGTGATGCATACCAGGCAGGGAAACAGCAAGTGCGAAGGCCCTATGATAGAAGGGTTCTTGGCATGCTCAGGGAACAGGAAGGAGGCCAGTTTGGCTAGAGAGGGGTGGTGACAAGTGATAGACTGTGGGGTGAGAGAGGAAAGCAGGGGCCAGATCACAGATCTTCTCTTGTGGGTCTTGGGGAGGAGTTTGGATTTTATAAATCGAACGCACTGAGGGTGCCATGTGATTTTACACTCTGAGAACATCGCTACTCAGAACTGTCATGTGTAAAGATGACGCCTTGTTCACTCACCCCAACTCTAAGGAGGGCGGTCCCTCTTCCAGGAAACCTCCCGCCAAGTACACAGCTCATTCCAAGCCCACGCGTGAACCAGACGCGTCCCAAAGGGAAGTGTCTTCTGATTGGACAAATCTGGCCGTATGACCTTCCTGAGGGTGAGTCAGACGGAGCCCACTATGATTGGTTACAAGCTCTCCTTTCTTTTCCAATCAGAGAGCTATTCCGAAGAGTGGGCTCGTCCGTTTCCCCTTGTGAGACGAGTGCGCTCTGTAATTGGCTCTTCCTGTATGAGTGACAGCAGACCTAGCCTATGGGCGCCACGACGTGGCGGCGCGGCCTAGGCGCCGAGGACAGTTCGTCTGGAATCCCGGGCTGTCAGTTCGCTTCCAGCTCTGTACCTCATCCCCGCGTGCCGCTCGCGCTATGGCCGCCCCTTCGCAGCTGCGGGCCCTGCTCCTGGCTGTCAACACACTGCTGCGCAAGCGTCGCTACCACGCTGCATTGGCCATGGTTAAGGGCTTTCGGAACGGGGCCGTGTGAGTGGGGCCATCGGGCCGGGCTGGGGCTCAGGGACCGTACTGGCTGGGGTCGGAGGCGCGGGTTCCAGGGCCGGCGACACTGTGCTGTGTGCTTTGGAGCGACCCTCTTGTGTCTCTAGGTTTCGGTGTTCACCATCTCTGCAAGGGGAGCTGAATTTTGGGTTCCGAGCGCCTTCCCAGCTCTGAGCCCGAGCTCCCACTGCACAGTTTCCGGGATCTCTGTGCTTTGCAACTTGGTCGTTTTGCTTTGACCGCTTCCATGCCATGCCCTGTTTCCCCTCGTTTGGGTTCAGTTCACCCCGCCTCGCTGTGTGCTCTTGGGCCTGTCTGGCCTCAGTGGCCCCATCTGCACAATGGGAAACTGGGCTCTGGCCTTAACCAGGCAGGTGGATGCCTTTTGCCTATGCTCCCCCCATTAAGCTGCCCATGGGCTCGCATCCTGCTTTTCACTCGTCATCTGCAGGACTCCAGTGCCAAGTTCTTATTTGGCACAGGGGGCTCCTGGGGCATGGCAATGAATGTAAAAGAAGCTGCAATTATTCTGGCCATCATACCTGCAGGAAAGGAGGTCTTTTTTTTTTTTTCTTTTTTTTTTTTTTTGAGACAGAGTCTCACTCTGTTGCCCGGGTTAGAGTGAGTGCCGTGGCGTCAGTCTAGCTCACAGCAACCTCAAACTCCTGGGCTTAAGCGATCCTACTGCCTCAGCCTCCCGAGTAGCTGGGACTACAGGCATGCGCCACCATGCCCGGCTAATTTTTTGTATATATATATTTTAGTTGTCCATATAATTTCTTTCTATTTTTAGTAGAGACGGGGTCTCGCTCTTGCTCAGGCTGGTCTCGAACTCCTGACCTCGAGTGATCCACCCGCCTCGGCCTCCCAGAGTGCTAGGATTACAGGCGTGAGCCACCGCGCCCGGCCCTGGAAAGGAGGTCTTAGGGTCATTTCTCTTGGCTGGTGCCCAGAGAGAGAAGCTTGGCCTCCTTTAAACCCCATGTATAACAGCCATCATTTAGTAGGGGCCTACTGTGCTAAAACTGGGGATAAAGCAGAGAACAAACAAGACAAAGGCCTGTGTCCCCCTGGAGTTGGCATCCTAGTGGCAACATGTCATAGTGGTGAGGCTGTAGACTGCCTCATCCTCATATTGAACCTGGGTCCCACTTATCTGTGTGGTCTTGAGCAAGTCATTAGTTTCTCCAAGCCTCAATTTCTATAAAATTGGCATGGTAACAGCACTTACACAATCAGGATTGAGTAAATATGTGTGAAATGTGGAGCACAACACCTGATCTATCTAGTTTTTTTGGCTGTTGTTACTATTGTTATAGTCACATTGATGCCAGCCTAGTTTACTCCCTCACCTTCTTCAGGCCTCTTTAAATGTCACCTCCTCATTGAGGCCATCCCTGAACTTCCCACCTCCTTCTTTACTTTATTTTTCTCTATAGTACTTGTCACCCTCTGACGTCTGACACTAAATAGTTCACTTCTGTATCTTGTTTGTTTTTCTTGTTTAGAGATGGAATCTCACTCTGTCTCCCAGGCTGGAGTGCAGTGGCATGATCATAGCTCACTGCAACCTCCAACTCCCGGGCTCAAGGGATCCTCCTGCCTCAGCTTCCCGAGTAGCTGGGTCTACAGGTGCCCGCCACCATGGAGGGCTAATTTTTTAAAATTATTTTTTGTAGAGATGGGATCTCATTGTGTTGTCCAAGCTAGTCTCAAACTCCTGGCCTCAAGCGATCCTCCCACTTCGGCCTCCCATAGTGCTGGGATTATGTATGTGAATCACTGTGCCTGGCCTGTATCTTGTTTTTATAGTCTATCTCTCTCACTAAAAAGTGAGCTTCATAAGGACAGAAATTTTTATGTATTTTGTTCCTTGATGTATTCCTAGCACCTGGTACATAATAGATGCTTGAATATTTATTGAATGAACGAATGTGTGCAAAGGAGGAATTGCCATTGCCTCCATTTTCCAGAAGAAAAGGCTATGGCTCAGAAGTAAACCTCTTGCTCACAGTGACATCCCTAGGTCAGGGTTGGAGCCAGGATTCAAACCCAGGGATACCTAATTCCAATGCCAGACTCTTGGCTTCCATGTGCACTCAGAGTCAGGTAGAAGCTTGTTCCCACGGGGTCTGGCCAGATTATATCAGTCACCCACTGATATGACCCTGAGATAATGTTAGTGGCTCCTTTGCCAAGCTATTCACAGGGCAAAGCAGGAATGAATAGGAATCCCACAGGCCCTGCTGCCAGCAGGCATTGCCCAGTGCTGACTTTGTACCTGCCTCCACTCCAGCTCTTCCTCTGTGTGACCTCAGAGGACCTTCCCAGCCTGATCAAGCACTTTGTGAGATTAGGCCCTTAGGCTGTAATACCAGTTTCTTCATTTTAAAAGTTGAGCAACACTTTTCTGACCTCAGTTTCCTCCTCTGTGAAATGAAAACAGTAAGCTCACCCATACGTGGGTGCTCTGAGGTAATGATCCCCCTCTGGTTAGTGCTAAGATGCTGTGCATATCTGTAAGGACTTAGTCCAAAGGCTCAAAGTCTGATGATTAAACTACCATGGCAGTAACAGGTGATCAAGAATGCTTTACAGAGGAGGTGATGGTGATATTTTGAAGGCTGAGTTGGAATTTGTCAGGGAGAGAAGGGCTGCCCAGGCAGACGGAATGGCTTGCCCAAAGGCCTGGAGGTGGAAAAAATATGCTGTTTGTGAAGAGAGCCCATTCATTTAGGGAGGCTGACTTAGATGTCTGAGATGTTTGAACTTTTTAAAATTTTAACTTGCTTTGATGTTCCACCCCTAAAAATTTTTCAATGTACATCTCTAAAACTAAGGGTATTTTACTATATGGCTAAATTTTCACAATTCCATTTAATAAGTTAACAATAATTCTATAATATTATTATCCAGTCAGTAGTCCAATTGGCCAGGTGTAGTGGCTCACGCCTGGAATCCTAGCACTTTGCAAGGCCAAGGCAGGAAGATTGCTTGAGCTCAGGAGTTTCAGGTTGCAGTGAGCTATGATGACACCACTGCACTCTAGCCGGGTGACAGAGTGAGACCCTATCTCAAAAAAAAAAAAAAAAAATCAAATTGTCCCAGTTGTCCCACAGATTTCCTCTATAGCTAGTTTGTCCTGGCCAAGATGCTCCAGGACATCACATTGCAGTTGTCATTATGTCCTTTAAGTCCTTTTTAATCTAGGGCCTCCGTTTTTTCAGGAGTAATCCCATGAACAAGAGAATAAGCAGCTCCCATCTGAGTTTGAAGACTTCGGGAAGGGGCTTGGCAGATGTAGGTAGTTGGGGGCACTATTCTGCTTATGTCTGGAGTGAAAGGAATGACGCTTTATCCCTGACCAACCAGAGGAAGCTGAGGCCTCTTTGTTCAGGAGAACAAGATGTGTCTTTGTAGGGTACTGGGGGAAGACAGCTCTCTGGGGCTGGGATGGGAGTCCTGGCCCTCCTGCCCACTGCTAGGCAGGGGAGAAGGTAAGTGATTCAGCATGGCCTCCACAATAGTAACACCAGCTTTAAATTGTTAACATTTTGGTCAGGCACAGTAGCTCATGCCTGTAATCCTAGCACTGGGGGAGGCTAAGGCAGGAGGATTGCTTGAGGCCAAGAGTTTGAGACCAGCCTGAGCAAGAGCAAGACTCCATCTCTACAAAAAATAGAAAAATTAGCTGGGCATGGTGGCACATGCCTATAGTCCCAGCTACTCAGAAGGCTAAGGCAGGAGCCCAGGAGTTTGAGGTTGTAGTGAGGTACGATGATGCCACTGCACTCTAGGCAGGGCAATAGAGCAGGACCCAGTTGCAAAAAAATAAATAAATAGTTAACATTTTAAATTTCTTTAACTTTATTTTTTAAATTAGATAACACATGCACAAAGGCATAAAAAGTTAGATGCTAAAATGTCCTGCCCACCCCATCCCTCTGTCACCCAGTCCCCCTCCCTGGGGGCAACCTCTGTGTCCAGTCTCTTACATCTTTCTGCAGAAATATTATATGCATATACAAACACATGCATGTATTCTTTCCACACACTCTTTTTAAAAATTGCTATTTTGAAATAATTTTAGATTTATAGAAGAATTTCATTTTACACAATTATTGCTATGCTGCACACACTGCTGCATATCCTGTATATCTTGCTCTAATAAATCCTGCATACGCTCCCTCTCAGTGTACATAAAGCCACCTCATTCTTTTATAGCTATGTAGTATTCCACCGAATGGTGGAACCATTATTTATTTCCCAGTCTGTGGATGGACCTAGATTTGATTCCAGTCTCTTTTTGTTTCAAACAAGCCTGCAGTGGACATTCACATATGTTCAGGTGACAACAGTGTATAGCTCATGACCATTGTCTTAAGGAGGCTGTCAAGGATTTTTAGACCTTGTAACCTGATAAGACCAGGGTTGGATGCTTGGAAAACTCGGTCAGAGATGGGGTAGGGAGTGTCCAATAAAGAAGAATAAGAAGAGACACTAATATTGATTGAGGCAGGAACTTTTACACGTGCTACATTCTTAACTGCCAAAAGCAACTCTGTGAAATGGAGAATACCTTTTATTGAGCGGAGAAGGGAGGCCCAGAGAGGGTAAGTGATTTATCCAAGTTCACACAGCAAAACATGGCAGGGCTTTGGCACCAAGTACCATTTTCTTTCTACTACCCATTTTAGTGTATGGGTAACTCATTTAACCTATTGAGTTAAAACAATGAAGGTGAACGTGGTCTTGTGCACATAATCTGCAGATGCTCAAATGAGTGGGTGAAAGAAGGGTCGGGGGAAGAGGTTTGAATCTTAAAAAGAGGCCATTATGTAACATTAAAAATGTTTAATAATTTTAAAAGCAATGCTTAATCATTATAGATCATTTTGGAAGTACAGAAAAGTTAAAAAAGCAAACAAAAATAAATTCCCATATTCTTCCAGCCCAGGGGACATTGCTAATAACATCGTGGCATATTTCCTTCCAGACTTTTTTAAAATGTGTTTTTACAAAGTCGAGGTCCTCCTGTGTGTAATAGTTGAAAAGAGATACATTTTGAATAGGTGGAAGGAAGTACGATGTTACTTAACAACTGAGGGAATTTGTTAACTTTAAGATGGACCAAGCTGAAGATAGAACCTTCTAGAAATTACATTCCCTCACAGGTAATTCGGGCTGTTCTAGAATCAGTCAGTCAACAGTCATTTATTGAGCACATACTACATGTCAGGTACCATGCAGGTTACTGGGGACTCTGCAAAGAAGCCAGACACATTCCCTGCCCTCACAGAGCCCACAGTCTAGTGCAGGAAAGAGATGATTATAATAGAATAAATAATTAGGAATAATGATAATGATTAGGAATAATCGAGTCATTAAATTGGGAGTGTAAAGTGCTACAGAGAAGTTTGGGGATCTCTGTCAATGAGAATGTTGCCCAAACCTAGGCTGAAGCATCAGGAAGCCTTTGCAGAGGGCCCTGCTGAGGGTGGCTGAGGAAAAGGTAGCTGGGTGGGCACAAGGGAGGACACTCCAGGTATAGGGAGCAGCCTGGACAAAGGTCGGGAGCAGAGATCACCGATTTGTCAGAGGGGCTCCAGGAAAGCCACTGTGCCTGGGGTGAGGTAGGAGGAGGGGCTGTGGCCTGCTGCATGGTCAAGGCTATAGGGAGGAGCCTGAGCTCTGTGCTATGAGTAGGGGAAGGTGTTGGAGGCTTTTAAGCTAGGAGTAAGGTGATGAGATTTATGTTTTTAAAAGATGAGACTGGTTGCAGTGGGAACGTGGGGATGGAACTGAGGGAGCGACTCCACGAAGCCAGTTGAACAAGGTTGGTGGAGACCTTTTATATACACCATCTCCTTCCATGAAAATGACAACCAACCCCTCTGAGATTTAACATCCCTGTTTATGGTTGGGGAAACTGAGGTTCAGAGAAGTTAAATGACAAGCCCAAGACCACACTACCAGGAAGTGGCAGAGCTGAGATTCGAATCCAGGTCTAACTGGGAAGCCAGCATTATTTCCCCTCCCAGAGAAATGTTAGACTTGGGATGGGGAGAGGGGACAAGGTGTCAGAGGGACAGCCCAGGATACCATGATACAGCGATGCTGTAGTAACTGTGTTCTTCTGTTTCTGCAGCTATGGAGCCAAAATCCGGGCCCCTCATGCACTGGTCATGACCTTCCTCTTCCGGAATGGCAGGTACCCACCCTCTGGATACCCCTCAAACTGGGAGAGAATGTGGTCAGCCCTCAGGGCCAGGACGGCTGCAGTAGCTTCCTCCCCGAGTCTAGCCTGTCGCCCCGCCACACCTCCTAAAGTCTAACTCTGACCCTGTTCTCCCTGCCAAAACTCCCTTGTGTCCTTTAAAGAAGCCCAGCTTCCAGGCCTGGCCTTCAAGGCATTTTACAGCCTGGCCTCAGCTGTATCCTCATTATGTCCACCCTGGGGTGCCCTTGGGACACACAACTCACCGCCATTCCGTGCAATGCCATGTGTGGTTCTACCTCCGCACATTTGCTCCTGCAGTACCCCCTTCCAGGAATGCCTTTCCTCTCTCACCCCACCTTGATTTCCCTCCTGGCAACCCATACCAGTTCTCTAAGGATCACTTCCTCTGGGAAGCTGTCCCTGACCTCTCCTCTCTCATTCAAGCGTCGTGGCCTTCCTCTGATCTCTGTAAGTCTTCCCCTAAGGCACTTCTCAGAAAACATGTGTGGCCTAGTTGTTATGTATGTAGACTCACATGGAGCTAACAGGAATCGCAGGCTGACAGCCTACCGGCCACATCCAACTCACAAGATTTTCTTTTTGTATTTTTGTTTTTATTTGTTTTGTTTTTTCCCTCCAAATCATTTTTTAAAAATTGAACTCATTCATTCAGCAAATGTTTATTGAGCATCTATTATGTGCCAGACATTGTTCTAGGTGTGGGGATATAGCAATGAACAAAACAGACAATGATCCTGCCCTCCTAGAACTTACATGCCAGCAGGGGGTGGCAAAAAAGAAATATAGTAAATAAGGACAGTGTATGCTATGTTAGAAGGTGATACGGCTGTGGAAAAGAAAAAATGGAGTAGGGCAAGAGGGAATGGGGATGGGAGGTGCTGGGCGGAGGGGCAGGTTGCAAAATTAAATAGGGAAGGGCTCCTTGAGAAAGTGACATTGGAGTAAAGACTTGCAGGAGATGAAAGGGTTGGCCAAGTGGCTATCAAGGGAAAGAGTGTTCTAGGCTGCAAGGGGCTTGACGTGGGATCATGCCAGGTGAGTGTGAGGAGGCTGGAGGGGAGGGGTTTTTTTTGTTTTGGTTCTCTCCAGCTTTAGACCTTAGAGAAGAGAGGAGTTTGGCTTTTACCTTTAATCAGGAGATTGCTGTAAGATTTTGAGCAGGAGTGTGCCATTATTTGACTTAGGTTTTAACAGTGTGAAGGGTAAGAATTTGCTGCCAGGTTAAGAAGAGATTGGTATGGGGGGAGGGCGGAGGGGCCACACAAGGGCAGAAGTAGGTTTACACTGGTGGCTGTGGCAATGATCCAAGTGAGCAACGATGGTAGCTTGGACGTTGGCGGTGGCAGTGGAAGGGAGAAGAGTGGTCAGTCTCTAGAAATGTTTTGAAGGCAGGATTAGTGCCTACATTTAAAAACTGGGAGATTTCACAGGGGAATCCAGCTTTCTTGCCTTAGAACCAGCAGCCCTGGGGCCCATGTTTGCCTGGGGCAAGAACCAGCTGCCCGGCATCCCCACCCACCTGGCAGATTTCCACAGGGCCCAGTGGACCCACCTCATTCATTTATGGCCCTTGTCTAGCCTTGAGGACACTTGAGTTTGCCTCTTCTGAATTGAGGAGTACACTGTGTCCCTCTCCCTGCCGTCTCCTTGCTGCCCCCTAGTGATTTTTAAAAGATAAACTGAATCACCTCCACTTAAATGTTTACTTCTCAGGACAAAAACAAAACTCAGCATGGCTCTGCTGCTGCTGCCCTGCATCCTTCTCACGCATTCTCTGCTCAAGGCCACCGTGGCTTCTCTCTGTTCCCTTACCGCCCACACCCGGTCCCTCCTAAGGGCCCTCGCCTGTGCTGTGCCTGAGACACAACCCCCTACCCCAAACCTCATCCACATCCACTTTTCCCCATTCATCAGCTCTCTCCTCAAGGTCAAAGTTTAACCCTTCTTTTGTGATTATTTATTTTATATTTCCCGCTCCCATTGAAACATGAGCCCTACGAAGGTGGTGAGCAGACCTGTTTATTCTCAGAATTGTGTCCCCAGATCCAGCATACTTCTTCACGTTTACTATTTATTAGCTGGGCATGGTGGGTCACGCCCATAATCCCAGCTACTCCGAAGCTGAGGTGGGAGGATCACTTGAGCCCAGGAGTTCGAGAACAGCCTAGGGAACATAGTGAGATTTTGTCTCTCTAAATGAAAAAATGAATGAATAAAAAAATTGATTGAACACCTACCATATGAATACCTGTTCTGGGTCCTGAGGATAAACAAGCCAGATCTAGATACCACTTTCCAGTAGCTTGTCCTGGGTGGGGCAGGGGTGGGGGAAGAGAATAAACAAGCAAGTCAATGTCAGGTGGTGATAAAGAGAAGTAGGGTGAGAGGATGGGATGTGATGAGCATTCTTTTATATGGGGTGATCAGGGAAGGCCTATCTGAGGAGGTGGCATTGAGTCAAGACCTGAACTAGGTGAGAGAGCAGCTCTGAGGACTTGGAGGGTAGAGGCATGGATTGCGCATTGGCCATGACCTTCATGGCTGGTGCAGTTTGCATGCCCAGGGGGTAAACACCCTGGACCGGCTGGGCCTGCACTCATGGGGGACTCCCTGTGTTTGTGCAGCCTCTGGGAGAAGCTTCGGGCCATCCTGCAGGCCACGTACACCCACTCCCGGAACCTGGCCTACTTTGTGTTCACCTACAAGGGTCTCTGTGCCCTGCAGTCCCGTGTGCAGGGCAAGACCTACCAATTTCACTCATTCCTGGCTGCCTTCATTGGGGGCATGCTAGTGTTTGGAGACAACAACAACATCAACAGCCAGGTAAAGATCCTCCCCTGAGGTGGGGCTGGGGCGTGGGCCGTGGGTCAGTATAGAGGTGAGGGTTGGGGTTGAAGAAGATGAGCTCTTGGACCCTTCCATGTCTGAGGTCTGTGATTTTCCAGTCCCTGTGTGACCTTGAGAAGGTCACTTCCCCGTCAATTTCCCCATCTGTCAACCAAGCAGCTCGATGAAATTCCATGATTCTGAAAATCTATGTACTGCTCTCTGGGGCAGAGATTTTTTTTTTTAAACTTCTCTAGGCACAGCATGGTGGCTCACACCTGTAATCCTAGCACTCTGGAAGGCCTAGGCGGGAGGATTGCTTGAGCTCAGGCATTTGAGGTTGCAGTGAGCTACAATGACACCACTATACACTACCCAGGGCGACAGAGTGAGACTCTGTCAATCAATCAATCACTACAGTAGCTCTCAAACTTTAAAAAAAAAAAACACTCTCTAGTGAAATGAAGAAAAATATGACCCTGGAGTAAGGTTTTCATAAAAGAAAATACTAAAATCCAAAAATTGTCTCTTACTCTGTGACTTATCCTTTTTCTGTTTTAAAATTCCCTTTTATATGGAATGATGATGATGATTGATGAGACTAAATGCTATTTGTTGTATTTTACTTTATTTTTAGAGACAAGGTCCCTAAAATTAGCCACGACGCCTGGCTAATTTTTTTGTAGAGATGAGGTCTTGCTATCTTGCTTGGGCTGGGTTCAAACTCCTGGCCTCAAACAATCTTCCCACCTTGGCCTCCCAAAGTGCTGGGATTACAGGCGTGAGCCACTGTGCCTGGTCATTTTTGCCTGTTTTCTAACTGGATTCTTTCTTTTTTAAACCACTGAGTTTTGAGGATTTTTAAAAATATATATATTCCAGATACTAGTCCTTTGTCACACACATGTTTATAAATATCTTCTCCTAGTTTGTAGCTTTTCTTTTTATCATCTTCTCATGGGCTTTCACAGAGAAAAAAAAAATTTTTTTTTTGAGATGATATCTTGCTATGTTGCCCAGGCTAGTCTTGAACTCCTGGCCTCAGGTGATCCTCCTGCCTTGGAGTCCCAAAGTACTAGGATTACGGGTGTGAGCCACTGCACCTGACCTCACTGAGAAAATGTTTTAATTTCTTATTTTTTTAGAGATGGGGTCTTGCTATGTTGACCACTCTGGACTCAAACTCCTGGGCACAGGTGATCCTTCTGCCTCAACCTCTTGAATAGCTGGGACTATAGGTGTGTGCCACCACACCTGGCTCAAAATTTTAAGTTTTGGCTGGGCATAGTGGCTCACACCTGTAATCTTAGCACTTTAGGAAGCTGAGGTGGTAGGAACACTTGAGACCAGGAGTTTGAGACCAGCCTGAGCAACATAGCAAGACATTGTCTCTACAAAAAATAAAGAAAGTTAGTCAGGCATAGTCATGAGTGCCTGTAGTCCCAGCCACTCAGGAGGCTGAGACAGGAGGATGGCTTGAGCGCAGGAGTTTGAAGCTGCTGTGAGCTATGATGACACCACAGCGCTCTAGCCTGGAAAAGAGAGCAAGACTCTGTCTCAAAAAAAAAAAAAAAAAAATTGAGTTTTGATGAGATCCAATTTATCAATTTTTCCTTTTATGGGTCATTTTTTGGTTTCAGTTTACCTCTTTTTTTTGAAGCATGTAAATGTATTCTTTTAAATTTCTAATGGAATAGAATAATAAAAGACATACATAGGAATATTAAAATGCCTGCTACATACCACTTCAAGTCCTCTTGCACATCCTCTTTGAAAAACACCATCAGTGCATGGGGGTGGATAGGAAGGTTCCCACTGGCTTCGCCTACCAGTAATCCCCGTCATTCCCTCTCTGCAGATCGGCATGTACCTGTTGTCACGTGTCCTGTTTGCCCTGTGCCGCCTGGGTATGGAGAAGGGCTACATCCCTGAGCCCAAGTGGGACTTGTTCCCGGTGTTCACTGCAGTGGTGTGGGGGCTGGTGCTGTGGCTCTTTGAGTATCACCGGCCCACGCTGCATCCCTCACTGCAGTCCTCCATGACCTACCTCTACGATGACAGCAATGTCTGGCATGACATCTCAGACTTCCTCATCTATAACAAGAGCCCCCCCTCCAAGTAATACAGCCCGAGGTGCTTATGGGGGGCTTCTCTGCCCGAGTAGGCTCCAGGTAGCATCGGCTGCAGCTCAGGGTTTGGCTCCATCAGCAAGCCCTCCCGCAGGATACCACCTTCTCAAGATCACAGGCCTCAGACTCCAGCGTGTGTTATCCCAGGGTTCCACTGGCTGAAGTAAAACCACTGATTTTCAAATCCCAGTAGGCACCCTTGAATGATGGAACAAATGGCCGAATCAGGCTGAGGAATCTTGGGCTTGGTTTCAGGTGTGCTGCTGACTTCTGTGAGACAGAGCAAGTCACATCCCCCTCTGGGCCTCAGGGGTCTTTTTTTTTTTTTTTTTTTTTTGAGATAGAGTTGCTCAGTCGCCCCAGGCTAGAGTGCAGTGGCATCATCACAGTTCACTGCAGCCTCAAACTCCTGGGCTCCAGTGATCCTCCTGCCTCAGCCTCCCTAGTAGCTGGGACTACAGGCATAAGCCACCACACCTGGCTAATTTTTCTATTTTTGGTAGAGACTAGTTCTCGCTCTCGCTCAGGGTAGTCTTGAACTCCTGACCTCAAGTGATCCTCCCGCCTCAACCTCCCAGAGTGCTAGGATTACAGGCGTGAGCCACTGCGCCTGGCCACCTCAGGGATCATTGAGCTCAGGGGAAGGTCCTGAGGTCTCTTTCTGGTGGGTATGTTTCTTCTGACTGTTCTTATATCACAGAGGGCTCCTTGCTAGTGGGCAGTGGGTTAGAAATACTTAAAAAAAAAATGGCCGGGCGCGGTGGCTCACGCCTGTAATCCTAACACTCTGGGAGGCCGAGGTGGGCGGATCGTTTGAGCTCAGGAGTTCGAGACCACCCTGAGCAAGAGCGAGACCCCATCTCTACTAAAAAGAGAAAGAAATTATATGGACAGCTAAAAATATATATAGAAAAAATTAGCCGGGCATGGTGGTGCATGCCTGTAGTCCCAGCTACTCGGGAGGCTGAGACAGGAGGATCGCTTGAGCTCAGGAGTTTGAGGTTGCTGTGAGCTAGGCTGATGCCACGGCACTCACTCTAGCCTGGGCAACAGAGTGAGACTCTGTCTCCAAAAAAAAAAAAAATTAAGTTCCTGATCTCAGGTGTTGTTCTATTGGAGGAGTTCTAAAGCTCCACTGTCCAGTAGAAACACGATGTGAGTCATGTGAGTACATTTTTTCTAATAACCACATTTGAAAAAGAAACAGGTAAGATTAATCTTAATTATATATATATATTAACCTAATATTTCTAAAATGTTATTTCAACATAATTAACAAAAAATTAATGAGATATTTTGCATTCTTTTTTCTGTACTCCAAAATCAAGTGTGTGTTTTACACAACACACCTCAGTTTGGACCAACCATGTTTCTAGTGCTCAGTAGCCACATGTAGCTAGTGGCTACCGTGTGAGCAACATAGATATAGAATACCTGTATTCCCAAAGAAGATTCTAGTGGACAGTGCAGATCTAGAGCGAGAGGACGTGGGTTTCTGTCCTCACTCCACCACTGTGTAACCTTGGGGAAGGTTCTGGGCCTCTCAGCACCTCAATTTATCATAAAATGAGGATAATCATGCTACCTGGTGTCCTCATTGGACTTTACAACTATAGCTGCTGCCACTAATACTAATTACTTCCCTTTAGTGAATTCCTACTTCCTCCTGGGTGCTTTGCACATATTATTATTTGAGACAGAGTCTCACTCTGTTGCCCAGGCTAGAGTGCTGTGGCGTCAGCCTATCTTACAGCAACCTCAGACTCCTGGGCTCAACCCATCCTCCTGCCTTAACCTCCCGAGTAGCTGGGACTACAGATACGTGCCACCACACTCAGCTAATTTTTCTATTTAGTAGAGACGGGGTCTCGCTCTTGCTCAGGCTGGTCTCAAACTCCTGAGCTCAAGTGATCCTCCCACCTTGGCCTCCCAGAGTGCTAGGATTATAGGCGTGAGCCACCATGCCTGGCTGCACATACTATTTTTAATCCATGCAATAACCTTGCAGGTATGTGTTTTGATCCCCATTTTACAGATGCAGAAACTGAGGGTGAGACAGGCAAGTAACTTGCCCAAGGTAATACGACTCATATGACAGCCTAATCAGAATTTCAAGCCAGATCTGTCTGATTTCAAAGCCCATGTTTTTTCTCAGTGCCTTGCTTCAAATTTAGAAATGAAGCTATACTATGCAAATGTTAGCTAGTTATAGGATCTGGG
Organism: Eulemur rufifrons; assembly: GCF_041146395.1. NCBI lineage: Eukaryota > Metazoa > Chordata > Mammalia > Primates > Lemuridae > Eulemur > Eulemur rufifrons. The sequence continues at coordinate 24,147,126 of NC_091002.1, forward strand.
CCAGAAGGGGGTGTAAACTGAAATGCCTACAGGGGCCTGCAGTGGCATAAATGGAAGTGTTCAGGGTGTTATGCAGTAGGGAGTGATGGGGACATAGTAAACTGGAGACTTGTGTGCCAGTCTGATGCTTTAAAACCACGATGCTAGACAAATCAAACAAGTCTCCAGGAAAATTTGGTCCATGGGCTACCAATTTGAGACCCTTGGTCTAGTAGGTACACTTCTATTAATATATTTAACCCACCAGTCTCATTTTTTTCTTTCCAGCATATTATGGGGGTACAAATCTTTAGGTTACATATATTGCCTTTGCCCCACACAAGTCAGAGCTTCAAGTGTGTGTGCCTATCCCCCAGACGGTGCACACTGCACCCATTAGGTGTCAGTGTACCCATCCTCTCCTCCCTCCCCACCTGCCTGACACCTGATGAATGTTAACTACTATACATGCACATAAGTATTGATCAGTTAATACCAATTTGATGGTGAGTACATATGGCGTTTGTTTTTCCATTCTTACGATACTTCACGTAGTAGAATGGGCTCCAGTCTCTTTTTGTATTTTAGAATTACTGGTAGAAGTGTACACATGAGTCATGGGAGATCTTATTAAAATAAAATACAGATTCTGATTCAGTGGGCCTGGAATGGGGCCTGAAAGTCTGCATTTCTCACGGGCTCCCAGGTGCTGCCGCTGCCGGTCTGAGCCATACCTTGACTAATGAGGGAGTCGGGGTGATAGCGGCCAACCATTACTATCCATGTGAGAAACGGGTCACAGGGCTGTTAGGGAGTTGAGGTGGGATTATGTCCCATTCTACAAGCAGTGTTCTGAGCCACATTTTACTACAAGCTGGGAGTAGGTGATTTTGAAGATCCTTTAACTCACTCTGTGGAGGTTAGGAGGAGTGGGGTGCCCTGCCTCCGTCCCCTGCAATTTACCACGTCTGTGCACACCAGCCAACTTTTCCAGTTGCCACTCCTGTCTTTTTGCCTGACAACTCTTGCCGCTGGTGCCTGCTCTGCTACCCTGCAGCGGCCTGAAGCGCTGGGGGATTGACACATCCCTGGGGCAGCCCTTAAGCAATGGCTGATAAATACCCTACCCGGCAGCCCGCAGGCCGCAGTGGGATGACCCAGGGGTGTGTGCTCTGCACTGGCTTCCAGAGCTCCCCAGCAGGACTGAGCTCTGACTGCCCACAGTGCTAACTTGCTGGATAACACGCTCCCCTGTCCCCCTTCCTCATGCCTCTTTCTACCACTGCCTCCTGCAGCCACTTCCCATACGAACCACTTGCTTGCAAATCCTTGTCTTAAGGTCTGCTACTGGGGGACCCCAAACTAAAACTGGCCTCTGGTGCAGCAGGTTGAGAGGCAGTTATAACATGGTGGTTAGGAACATAGGCTTTGGGTCCAGAGTGCCTGGGCTCAAGCCCTGTCCCCACCATTTCCTTGGGCAAGTCACTCAACCATTCTGTGCCTCCATTTCCTCATCTGTAAAATAGGCGTTGTGATAGCACATGCCTCATAGGGTGGTCTGGAGGATTAGATGATACGATCCATAAAGTGAGCACTCAATAAATGTTGCTGTTATTTCTAATATAGCAACCCAATGTGGGAGGAGGTATGCTCCTGAGAACTGAGTACAGCCTGTTTTTAGCCTGTCCTGTCCCCCTGCTGGAGGTAAAGCCTTGGCCACCTGCCCTCCTGAAGTGTCCCCACTGCTGCTGGGGGTTGGCAGTCTCCACTACCGACTGTCTCTGCTCTCTAAGAATAGGTTTCCCTCACAGATGGCATCTCTCTGGATCCTGCCAGAACATCTGGTGCCTCCAACTGCACACTCCAGGGAGGAAGGCGGTGTGGTCCTCACCGAGGAGCAGGGCTCTGTCTTCCCGCAGACCTGGGAGTATCCCACTCCGCTCTTCCTAGCAGAACCTCCATTTTCTAAGATCTGCATAACGGGGATGCCAAAGGGCTTGGGCACACAGTGGGCACTGCAGCTGCTAAGTGCTAATTCCTGAAACATCACAGTGCTTTAGTCTGTATTTATTAAGTATCTGCTACAGTCTATTAAGTCTTTTGACATGCATGACTGTAAGAAAAAAGTTTTAGTCACATACATACACATAGTACAAAACTCCAACAGTTATAAACACTAACAGGGAAAGGTCAGGTTCCCTCCTACACCTGCGTGCCACCCCCAGGGTTAGCACTTTCTAGTACAGCCCTCCTGGGATGCTCCATGCACAGCTGCCTCTCTTTATCTTACAAGAAACTTTTAAATTGCAAGGTCATCTCAACATTTTGGCATTTCCTCCTGGTCCTCTGTGTTTGGTTTCTCTTTGAACAATAATCTGATAGAAGACTGAGTCCTTTCCTTGAGCCTATCCCCCCGCGCCCCCCACCCCCACAGCTCCACCTCCCGAATATCATGGGCAGGTCCTCAGTGTGATCAGTGTGAAGACGAATCACCCTAATGTCCCGAGCCTTGCAGTGGATAGCACCCAACATTCAGGCCACGGAACTCCAAGTGAAAGGGGAGGACAAACCAAAGTCTTCTGCTGCTCCAGTCCCAAATTAGAGATGTTAAGTGAGCAGTGACTCAGGCCGAGTCGCCAAGGAGCTCCCTCATTTGATGCTGCCGCTCCAGCCTTCCGCGTCGGGGCTCCAGAAAGGATCCTGGCTACAGGGTTCCTTCCACACTGTTCACTTTTACCTCTCCATGAAGTGCATTTTGGGCTTATGAGAATTAGGCTTTGAACCTGACTCCTTCCTAAACCTGAACACCGTGCTGTGCTCCACCTCCCCAAACGAACCCTGCGTCACCACAATCTGTGACTTCAGATGGGTCGCTTTCTTTGACAAATTAGAGGGTAGTTATAAAAAGAAATGTTATTTTTTTCCTCCCCTTGTCTTATTCCAGATTCACAGGGAAAGAATGTGTCTTACTTCACCCTTGAAGAGCATTTTGAGTGAGAGGGCTTTGATTTTAAGCAGAGGGTCCCCCGCAGGACTCACTCTTGGGGGCTGGAGGCCTCTCCGTCCCAGGTAGAGGACAGAGGGAGAGCTGAGCTCTCTTCTAAAAGTATTGTTTTGAGAAAGGCTTCGAATGCAGGGCTCCCTGTTTTCTGTGCCAGAACTCTGTGCTCAGCTGCTGTGAATGTTGTGATTTAATACACAAGACAGAAACCAGGCGGAATTGAGATGGAGGTCCCATGGTCTGTGTCAGAAACCCTGTTCTCACTGCTCTTCCAGCCTCTCCCTCCAGCCTCTTCTCCTGGGCTGGATATCAGCTGAGGGAAGGATTGGGGCCAGACTACATCAGCTGTTTTCAGACACTCCTTTTTAGAGTGTTTTTTTTTTTTTTTTTTTGAGACAGTTTCACTCTGTTGCCCGGGCTAGAGTGCCATGGTGTTAGCCTAGCTCACAGCAACCTCAAACTCCTGGGCTCAAGCAATCCTTCTGCCTCAGCCTCCCGAGTAGCTGGGACTACACGCATGTGCCACCATGCCCGGCTAATTTTTTCTATATATATTTTTAGTTGTCCAGCTAATTTCTTTCTATTTTTTTAGTAGAGACAGGGTCTTGCTCTTGCTCAAGCTGGTTTTGAACTCCTGAGCTCAAAGGATCCACCCGCCTCGGCCTCCCAGAGTGCTAGGATTACAGGCGTGAGCCACCATGCCTGGCCTAGAGTGTCTTTTTTTATGTGTCATGAACCCCTTTGGGATCTGGTGGAGCCCATCGGCCCTTCACATGCTGTTTCCAAAACCCATTAAATGAAATACATGGGATTACAAAAGAGACCAATTCATTGAACACTGAAATAGTTATCAAAATATTTTTTTAATTTGTGATTTGAAAAATTTGTGTGTCTAAGTTCATGGAACTTGGGGTTTGTGGATCCCATATTCAGGGCCCCTGCTCAATAGTGGCCTTCCCAGCCCAACCACGTGGCAGCTGTCCTTATTTAACAAGCCCTGAGCATGGGAATCATAAAGTAACAGCTAATGTTGGCCAAGTTCTTACTCAGTGCCAGGTGATGGTGGGGCCCAGAATTCAGCAGTGAAAGAAGCCACTTCTGCCCACCTGGGGCTCACAGGCTAGGGAGGGAAGACTCACTAATGAATATACAAGTTAGATTTGGAGAGTGGTAGGCGCTGTGACAGTGATACAGAGCAGTGCAGCAGGGTGACTTGGGCAGGGAGAATGGGAGGCAGTTTTCCCTGGAAGGCCTCTCGGAGGAGGTGATGTTTGCTCTGAGGCCTGAACAATGAGGAAAGGACTGTGCATAGCTGTGGAGGAAGCGTGTTCCAACTCAAGGATCCTGAAAGTGCACAGGCCCTGAGGAAGGAACAGCATTCCAGGGCCTGGAAGGGGCCAGCCTGGCTGAGACAGTGCAGGGGTGGGGCTAGCTGGGTCCATCAGGCAGCTCTGTGGGCCAGGGAAAGGGGTTTGGGTTTTTCTCTAAGCATGGTGGGCAGCCTTTGGCAGGTATAGGCAGGGGAGTGATATGATGTGAGTTACATTTTGGGAAGACCCTTCTAGCTGCATGTGGAGAACAGAGCGCAGGGGGCCAGACTGGCAGCCTGAATCCCTGTGAGAAAGCCCTGTGGTGGTCTAGGTGAGAGGCCATGACAACCTGGACCAGGTAGGGGGTGTCTGGTGGTGACAGAGATAGAGAAAAGTGGGCAGATCTGGGTGTACTTTGGAGAGAGACACAGTGGCTGTGTCTCTGAGCTTTGGAGGTGGGGTGATGGAGAGGGGAGTAGTGAATGATTCCTATGTCTCCCCTCCTTAGGCCTTGCCCCCCTGCCTCCTCAGCCTCCCGCTGCCCTCCATGGCCCCTCTGGAGCCTGCGGCCTGCCCACCCGGCCCCTGGCACACCGGGCTTCCCAGCTGGCCCTGATTGTTGTTACTCCCCAGGGAGTCATGGGAACACGCTCCCCCAGCCCCCGCCACCCCCCTCTCCTCAGACAGGGCCAGGCCCTAACAATGCCCCCTCAGCCAGCCAGTGGCCTGGACACAATGCCCCTGTTTCGGTTGGTTGCCAGCTCCAGGAGGCCTGCTGGGTTTCCTGGCCTGTTTGGCATATATATAACTATGGCTTCCAGCAGGGATTTTTTTTGTTTAAAAAAAAAAAAAAATCCCTGGCTCCTCCTCTTTGAATATCTTAATATATTATAAAACGTCTTTCTCTTCCCATCCTGAGCCCTCCCCTCTCCCCTCCCTGACTGCATTTGCTATGTGCCCATCAAGCTGGGGACCAAATGCAGGTCAGCAGGTGTCAGCGAGAAAATGAGAAAAAGAAAGAAAAGCTGAGCGCTCCACCACGGCCAACCTCGAATGTGCTGGTGATGGCGAAGATCACGAGAGTACCCTAAGGGCCTGTGACATGGCAGTGCCTGGCACTTTTTGTACCATAGCTCATCACTTCCAGGACGCCACTGACAATGAGCTATGCCATCATTTTCAGCCCCTGAGAAAGAAAAGAGCTACTGACTTAAAAATGGACATTCCATTGATTGTCTTATGTACCTCAGTATTGGAGATGTTAAAATATGAAAAAAAAAAAACCTCTTAGAATCCATGGAATATGAGATTGTCTCACCTACACACTTTATTGCCCTCCAGACATGTTTTTTTCCCCACCGTTTCTGTGCCTGCGTGTGCCTGATAGAATGTGGGGGGCGGTGCAGAGATTGCTTCCTGAAAACTCTCCCATTCTGCAGCCTAACAAGAAGTTTTTCTTTTTCTCCCAAGGAAAAATCGAGATGAGAATGTAAGCAAGCACTTTCAGGGCTCATCCTTCTTCTTCTTCTCTCTCTCTCTCTTTTTTTTTTTTTTTTTTTTTGTTTAAGACAAGATCTGGCTCTGTCACCCAAGTTGAAGTGCAGTGGCGTCAGCATCCTCCCGCCTCAGCCTCCCGAGCAGCTGGACTACAGGTGTGTGCCACCACACCCGGCTACTTTTTCTTTCTTTTTTTTGTAGAGATTGGGTCTTGCTCTTTTGGAACACTATTATTATCATCCCCATTTTACAGATGAAGAAACAGCCCCTCGGCTCTAAGGGGACCCTACCCCCTCACTGTGGCCCTGGTCAGGGCCAGCATAGCCATGTGTCCAGTTTTGCCCCTTTCCTGGGAAAAGCATGACTCCTCAGAGGTTTGGGTGGTGCAGAGAGAGGAAGTTGCACTGGGAGATCCCTGTAGAGAAGGGAGGTCCCCAGAGCAAGAGCTCAGGGAGTGCCTGGGCTTGGGGGGCGGGCAGCTCACTAATCGACCTGAGACCTATCCAGTTATATTGGACCTTGGACCCTCTGCCTAAACCCCACTGAACATATGGGCCGACTGATGGTCCAAGGCCACACAGCCAGGCTGTTGGCTGGCACTAAGCCCCACGTCTCCTGTTTCACCACGAATGTCCACTTTTCCTACTCTTCCATGTGCATGTCTTATCTAGTTACCTGCAAAACAGAGAAGCTGTGTTGGTACCAGTTGGTTTCTTGGCAGTAACAACACAACTAACAGCAGTTAACATTTATTGGGTACTCATTCTGTGCCAGGCACTGTACTTGAGGAGTTGCAAACTCATACCTAGAATGTTCACTGAGGCAAGCCAGGGAGGGACTGTGGTGGCCTGGAGGGTCAAGGCACTGGCTAGAGAGGGGACAGTAACTTCTTAGCATTGTGATGGGCTGGCCAGTATTGCCAGATATTTGAATTTTTATGTGGCACTTTCCAATTTCACCAAATCTTAAAATTAATTCAGGCCAGGCATGGTGGCTCACGCCTGTAATCCTAGCACTCTGGGAGGCCGAGGCGGGTGGATCCTTTGAGCTCAGGAGTTCGAGACCACCCTGAGCAAGAGCAAGACCCTGCCTCTACTAAAAATAGAAAGAAATTAGCTGGACAACTAAAGATATATGGAAAAAATTAGCCGGGCATGGTGGCGTGTGCCTGTAGTCCCAGCTACTCAGGAGGCTGAGGCAGGAGGATTGCTTGAGCCCAGGAGTTTGAGGTTGCTGTGAACTAGGCTGATGCCACAGCACTGTAGCCCGGGCAACAGAGTAAGACTCTGTCTAAAAAAAAAAAAAAAAAAAAATCCAAGAGGGTGAATCACTTCCCCAAAATCATATAGCCAAGGAGGCCACAGAGTTGGGGTCTGCCTGACTCCAGAGGTTTGCTTCTATATTAGACTGCCTCTCCGATGGGTAAGGGGCCTGTTCAGACACAGCAGAATTGGCACAGTGACAGAACATCTCCAGGGACAGTAAACTGTCAGTGTAGCATCAAGGGATTATTCAAGAGGAATGAGGAGTTGCAGATGCAAAACTCCCTACCTCCCTCTGCCAGAACTCAACAATGGACGTCTCTGTGCCTCCTAATAAAATTAAGTCATTACAGAATCATTTCTCCCAATTATGCATTCCTTATAATGATGGGATATTCAAGTTTGGAGATTTTTTTTTTTAAAGCTAAGAATGTATGCTTAGGGGAGGTGCTATATGTGGAATAAATAGGTTTAAATTATTTGTGTCACTTGTCAAGCTTCTTAACAAGCATATTGTGCAGGGACATAGAAATAAATGCTTCTTAACTCTCCCACGGGACTGTGAGCTCCAGGTGTCAGAGATGAGTCTGTTTTGCTTATAGCTGTCTCCCCAGCACCTAGCACAATGTCTGACACATAGTTGGTGCTCAATAAATATCTGTGGATTGAATGAGTGAAGCTCAGAGGAAGTGAATTGACTTGTCCAGGGTCACACACATCAAGATTCCCATTTACATCCACCTGATTTAGAAGCTCATGCTGTCACCTCTACACCATCCTGCCTTTTGGAAAGAACCAAGGGAAAATTGTCCCCAGGCAGAGGATCTTGGACCCCTCTAGAGTGAGGAGTTGGTGGAGGTTCTATTGGGGGTTAAATCTCTGCTAACTAAGCCACCAACCACCATAATACCTTTTGGAAACCACACATTATTATCTCCACGGCCCTGAGCTTGGCTTTCGGATTATTTACAGAGGGTGGCAAGTATGAAAGGCAGGCCCTGGGTTTTGCAGTGGAATAGGCCAAGTTCCCATCTCAGTTCTGCTGTGTGACCTTGAGCTGTGAGTGCCCCTCTCCGAGCCTCCTTCCTGCATCATGGGATAAACAAGCTCCATTTACAGGATTATGGGGTTGAAAGGAGCTCATCGATGGAAGTGGCTGCCCACTGATAGTGGAGTTTTTGGAAGCCTATCAGCTGGAGGAGAACTGTTGACATTGAGAACAGTCTTATCGGGATCTGCCAGGCTCAGGGCCAAGGGGCCTCATCTATCAGGCCTTTTCTGCTTTCAAGTAAGTATTAATAGATACAGAAGGCCCTTATCTCTTCCTTGGTTTTATGCTGGGAATTCTGGTCTTCACTCCTTTCTGCTGCAGCAGGACTTGAGGGACCGGGAGAAAGGCACCCACTTCTACCTGGGATGTGTACTTGAATACTTTGGGGAGGGCAGAGTTTTGGAAAACCCCCAGCCTTAGCCTCACCAAGCCTGAATAATAGCCCTGTCATTTATTAGGTAAATTCATGCCCTTTGGGCCTCAATTTCCTCATCATAAAATGGAGCAATAATAACAATATATGTCTCCCCTCTCCAGCAACCAGCATGGTGCTTGGTATGTAACAGATGCTCAATAAATGTTTGTTGAATGATTATTAGATTTGTGAGGGCTTTACAAAAGTGAGTGTCACTTTACAAGTGAGTTATAAAGAGTTTACTCACTTTACAAAAGTGAGTGTTAACTGTTACTGGCACCCTGTGGGAAGGTGTGGGGAAGGGACACTCTCTCCATCTGGAATGGGAATGTGCCAGCTTGTCTCACCCTCTGTTAGCGCCTGGCTTGGTTATTGAGAATGAGACCTAACCCTTGGATTCTCTATGGGGATAGGAGTAGAGAGGGACAGGCAGCCCCTAGGGCTCAGAATCCAGTGTAGGCCAGACTTTGTCACTGGATGGCTTCACAGTTACCTTCACCTGAATGGGCCTCAGTTTTCCCATCTGTACAGCAAGAGCTTTATGTGGTCTCTGTGGTCCCTTCTAGTTTCAGCACATTGTAGGATTTGCAATGAGTAATTTCACAATCTGTTAATTAGAGGAGGAAAGCAACTCCTGCTGCTTTCCTAAACCACCTCATAGTTTATAAAACACTTTCAAATCCCTTATACTTTTTTTTTTTTTTTTTTTTTTTTGAGACAAGAGTCTAGCTCTGTGGTGCAGGCTAGAGTGGGCTAGAGTGCCGTGGCATCAACCTAGCTCCCAGCAACCTCAAAGTCCAGGGCTCAAGTGATCCTCCTACCTCAGCCTCCCGAGTAGCTGGGAGTACAGGCACGCACCACCACGCTTGGCTAATTTTTTCTATTTTTAGTAGAGACGGAGGTCTCTGTCTTGCTCAGGCGGTCTCGAACTCCTGAGCTCAAGTGATCCTCCTGCCTTGGCCTCCCAGAGTGCTAGGATTACAGGCATCCCTTATCCTTTTCATCCTCATGGCAACCCTGGAAGGAGCCAGAGCAAGGTCTATGTGCCCATATTACAAATGAGGAAACTGAGGCTGAGAAGCATCCTTAGGAGCTATAATTTAAGGCTGTACCACATATGTTGGTTATACACACATACCAATTTGTTCTCAAATGTGAGCAGGCATAAGAATCACCTGGAATGGGGAGGAGGGGCAGTGTTAAAATGTAGATTCCTGAGCATCTAGAGATTCTAAACTGCCAGGGCCTGGGTGGACCTAAGATTGACTAGTGCCCAGGTGATTCTGAAATCAGAGGCCAAAGACCACCCTTGGGGAACCATGGCTTCTTTGTTGCATTCTAGGTAGCCTCTGGCATCAGCTTGTTTTTTTTATAACTTTAATCAGCACCTGTTCTGGGTCAGGCCAGTGTTGGGAGGAAGTGCTACTGGAGCTCCCAGACTGGTAGGGGAGGTAGATTGGAGTAATGGAGTGTGTGGTCAGCATTGGAACAGGGGCAGCAGTGGTCGATGGAGGAAGTGAGTAACACTGACGCTGGAGGGCTTCCTGGAGGAAGTGATATTTACACTGGGCCTAGGAATTTGTTTTTATTTATTTTATTTATTTATTTTTTTTGAGACAGAGTCTCACTCTGTTGCCCAGGCTAGAGTGCTGTGGCATCAGCCTAGCTCACAGCAACCTCAAACTCCTGGGCTCAAGCAATCCTCCTGCCTCAGCCTCCCGAGTAGCTGGGACTACAGGGATGTGCCACCATGCTCAGCTAATTTTTCTATATATATATATATATATATATATATATTTTTTAGCTGTCCATATAATTTCTTTCTATTTTTAGTAGAGACGAGGTCTCGCTCTTGCTCAGGCTGGTCTCGAACTCCTGAGCTCAAACAATCCGTCCGCCTCGGCCTCCCAGAGTGCTAGGATTACAGGCGTGAGCCACCGCGCTGGCTGGGGCCTAGGAATTTGATTCTTGTATGTGTCCTAGCTACTTTTTTCTTGTGGGTCACCCCTACCAGACAGCAAGCAAGTTGGTAGAAATTATAAATCTCTCCATCTTCAGTGTTCGCACAAGTTCTGGTACAGAGAAGACGATATTGGTCAAATCAGCTGCCCTGAACAAATGACCTGAGCAAAAATACTGATGGAGATGTCCCAGGGCTTCAGGATTAGATTCATTTTCATGCTCAGCCCCCTCACCTCCTCCCTTTGTGAGGTCTAATACGGAGTTACCTGAAGACGGAAACGCTTCATCATATTGTAAACATCTGTTTCCTCTCTGTTCCCCTCCTCCCCTTTTCACTACAATGTGAGCTCCTTGGGGCCAGAGTCAAGGTCTGAACTAAGGATAGGGCACCGACCAAGCAGGTGCTTGAAACCTTTGTTGAATGACTTAATGAGTTCAAGCAGAGGCTGTGTGGTGGCTACTGAAGGGATTTTGGGTAAAATGGCGCTTGTAGGAAAGCCCCAGACTGTATCTGGCCTGACATCCTTCCCCATTTCCTAGCACACTCTTCAGCTTGGGCTCTGGGTGAGAGGGATAGGGCAGGGTTTGAGAGTAAATGGCATAGCTGCAAGATGAGGATGGGAGATGTGACTGGGACTTCGGAGGTGGGTCTGAGGATCCAGGGAAGAGGGGCAGCTTCTGAAGATCTGAGCTGAGAGCGTGGGGGCTACAGGTTGGTTGAGGGTCTGGGGGTCACATGGCATCTGCTGCTGGTGAGATGCCCAAAACCCAGGCTCGGTCCTGTCTTCACTAGGAAAGGTCAGCAGGATGGGGAGCGTCCGGGCGGGGGCGGGGGCGGGGGCGGGGGCGGGGGCGGGGTCCGGTTCCCCACGCCTACAGCAGGGGCTGCCCGGGCTGGGGGCGGAGAGTGTGAACGCGCTTGGCACCGCCCGGACAAAGCCTGCGCGCGCCCCGCCCCACGATTGGCCGCACCGCCCCGCGCCGCCGCCCCGTCCCGCCCTCCGCCGCCGGTCCGGCGCGCTGCAGCCAATGGGAACTGCCGCCGCCGTCTTCGTCACGGCCCGGACAGCCAATGGCGGCGGCGCTCGGCGGCTCGTGGCTCTTTCGCGGCAAAAAGGATTTGGCGCGTAAAAGTGGCCGGGACTTTGCAGGCAGCGGCGGCCGGGGGCGGAGCGGGATCGAGCCCTCGCCGCGGCCTGCCGCCATGGGCCCGCGCCGCCGCCGCCGCCTGCCACCTGGGCCGCGCGGGCCGTGAGCGCCATGGCCGTGGCCGGGGCCCCCGCGGGCGGCCCATGCGCGCCGGCGCTGGAGGCCCTGCTCGGGGCCGGCGCGCTGCGGCTGCTCGACTCCTCGCAGATCGTCATCATCTCGGCAGCGCAGGAAGCCAGCGCCCCGCCAGCTCCAGCTGGCCCTGCCGCGCCCGCCGCCGGCCCCTGCGACCCTGACCTGCTGCTTTTCGCCACGCCTCAGGCGCCCCGGCCCACTCCCAGCGCGCCGCGCCCCGCGCTTGGCCGCCCGCCGGTACGGACCCAGGGACGTCGGGCTGAGAGCGCTGCCTGTAGCGCCGGCTCACACCCGAGCGGGCGCTGTGTTTGGCCTGGGGACAGCGGGGGGCGGGGGAGGAGTGGACTGAGGCGCCGGGGCTGGGCGGCGCAGAGCCTAGTTTGGGCCTCTGGGCCCCGCCCTAGGGTGCGGGGTGACCTCAGGCCGGTCACTATTTGCTCCTCTGTGCTCTGGGGCTCAGCTTCCTCACTGGAGCCTCTTGAGCGTCAGACTCAGTGATAATAATGGCCCACGTGTATTCAGCTGGCGCTTACTGCATGGCAGGGCTTTGACAGAGACTTACTTCAAGCCAGCTAAAACTTACAACCCCGCTAGGGGCTCGGTGTTGTCACCGTGTCCATCTGACTGAGGAAGAACTGAGGACCAGAGAGGGAAAGTGACTTGCCTCTGGTCACACAGCTGCAGGTGGTGGGGCTGGGATTTGAACTGAGGCCTGCTGGCTTCAGATCAGAATTTGTGGCTGGGTAGTGAACATGGCTGCTTGGGGAGGTTAAAGGAGGGGGTTGGGAGAAGGTCCTGGGGCCTGACCATTGGAGAGTCATTGAGGAGACCCTCGTTCCTGCTTTGATGCTCGACTGCCAGGTGCAGGCCTGGCCATGCAGGCCTCTGGGGACAGCCCTCCTGGCTGGGAGGCCTTCTCTGCAGGGGCGGGGCAGCTGGGCCAGCTGCTGATCCCCTCCTTCTGCCTGTCCTTCCATCTGCTGCCCTCCACCCTCCCAGGCCGTGGTTGCCATGGAACCTCATTAATCAGGCAGGCAGACCCCTGAGCCTCGGTGGAAGGACTGGGTGGGCTGGGCCTCTGGAAGCTGGAGAGGAGGTCTCCAGGGCCAGGAGAGAGGAAAGGTCCCAGGGAGATTCCTTGATAAAGTCCCTGATCTCTGAGCAGCAGGAGACTCAAGACCGATTCAGATTGGGGGTTGGGGGTGGGGTGGGGAAGGAAGAGGGACAGGAGAGGCCGGTGGATTACAGTGGGAGAAGGGAGTGGAAGCCTGGAGCTTGGACCTGTGGGCTGCAGGACAGGGTGTGGGGACTAGTTTGACTGGCACAGCCTGTGGGTGAAGGTGGGGCACGCAGGCAGGCAGGCAGGGGCTGGCCAGGCAGGATGGGGTCTCAGCAGGGGGCTTGGAACAAGTGGGAGGGGTGAGGCAGGGCCCAGGACCAGGAGGTAGAAGCTGCTCCACTGCTGATGGGGGTGTGGGTGGCAGCTGGTCCCTGAGGCATCTTGGGAAGGCTCCCCAGCCCCCTTGGCCCCATGCCCAGTGCTGCCTTCCTTCCAGAATCACCAAGATGCTAATAATAATAACAATAGCAGCCACCATTGTCTTGATGATTTGCGTGCCAGGCTCTGTGCCAACCACTTTACCCAATTAAGTCGTTTAACCCTGTTAGCAACTGTCCCTTTTTACAGATAGGGAAGCTGAGGCCCAGAGATGTTAGAACCATCCTATGTCATTGAGCTAGTGAGTGGTGGGATCGGATTTCCTGAGTGGCTGACTGACCTCAAGGATGCCTTGTCTCCTGGGGATGCTAATAGAGGTTGAAGAAAGCACAGGAAGGTCTTAGGGGCCCTTCCTCCTAGTGAGTGGGAGAGGTTGTAGCTTATCTCCTGCTCCAGGGGCCTGTCCCTGCGGGTACCAGCTTGGGATCTGGGCAAGCATCCTCCCTTCAGTTGTGTCACAAGCATTTAGCAGGCCCAGGGCTGCAGAGACCTAACAGAACCTGTGAGTCCTGTCCTCAGAGTTGAGCTGCAGGCAGGGTTATGGGCTTCAGGCTCAGAAGGAGGGACAGCGCAAAGAAAAGTGCCTTTTGCTTCACTCGCAGTGGTGTCGGGGGCAGCCTCGTTGGCCTGAGTGTTCCATTCATTCAATAGTTGCTGAGTTAGTGAATGCCTGTGAGGTGCTAGGCACAGAGACAGGTAAGGAGCCCCTGCCCCACAGTACTACGGGCCCCTAGGCCTTTTCTGAAGGTGGGCAGGGGAGGGTCCTGGAGCTGAAGTCTGGAAATATGGCCCACCTTTTGGCCTCCACCAACTTTCTGCACTGACGTTTGGGGCAGTCCTTGAAATAAGCTACGGGCTTGGCTTCTGCAGCAGTGAACATTCATTGAATGCCTTCTGTATACAAAGCTCTGCAATTCAGCCATTCCTTCTGCCCTGGCCTGTCCACTTCCACCCTGTTGTCATGGCCCTTAAAAAAAACGCTATTAGAGTTTTCCATTATAAATATAATACATGTGAAACTAGAAAGTTGAAGGGGGCAGGATCCCAACCCCATCCATTTTCCTTCTGTTTTCTTTCCCTGAGGTGGTTTTTGTTTTTTAGGTGGTTGTGACAATTTTCATTTTTTAAACTTTTAAAAATTTTAGTTTTCTGTTTATTTCCATGTTCATCCTTCACACTGCACAGATAAGGCAACAGTCTCCCATGGTCCTCCCATACAGAGGTCACCCCGAAATGCATTCTATAATAATAGAAACGGAACCAGAGAAGAGTTTCATAAGGTTTTTAATTCAGAAAGGGATCACATAACTATATTGCCCTATAACAGCATTTTGCTTGTCAGTATGTCTGAGGATTCTGTGTCGACCTAGCTCAGTGCTTCATGACAGCTGCTGTTCCAGGCGCTAAATGAACACTTTTCAGGACTCTGCTTCATGAATGGGTGTTTGGGTCATTCAGGTTTTTTCACCAGTGAATATCTTCGCCCTTGGCTTTCGGGGCCCCTGTGCCAGGGCTTATCTAGAGAGAAGTGGCAAAAATGGGCATCTGCTTAAGGTCTTGTTTTAGGGGGTGGCGCTGACCAGCCTTCAGGGATGGGCAAGGGCGGTGGTCTCAGGGAGGAGGGGGGAGTGCAGTTGGCTGGAGAGTGGGTGCGTTCCAGTAGGCGTGTGGAGGCCTGGGTTCTGTACCAGCCTGTTAGGGTGAAAATCTGTCCCTGCCTGTTACTTGCTGTGTGACCTCTCCAAGGTAGAGGCCGTCACCTGCTCAAAGGTGGTTGGAGGGCTTGGTGGGCGAATGCAGTGCTCAGGTGTGGTAGCTCTTCTTTTCTTGGGGTGGCGTGTGCATGGGAGGGAGCGTCATGGTTTGGAAGCGTGTGGGGTGCTTCAGTCGGCAGACATTGCTGGCACTTAGGCTCCATGGCAGACACCAGATGCAGAGATTATTTAGTTAGACCCAGGGCCCACCTATGAGGGTGAGACAGACACATCTGCAGAGATTCGTATCGAGAGACAGAATGTGGGGAAAGGTCGGGTTTGAGACAGTTCACCGGGAGAACAGGTGACATCTCTCCTGACTGATGGATGAGGTGCCTGCCCACAGGGGTGGAGGCAGCAGGTATGAAGGGGGAGGGAGGGAAGCAAGGGCAATCCAGGGAGAGGGCTAAGGCTCGGAGGCACAGATTTGTGAAACACGTGACTCAGCGGAAGTTCATATGGAGAAGTGGTGGCAGATGTGGGCAACAAGGCAATGGGGAGCTGGAAGAAGGTCTTAAGCTGGGGCAGTGACAGGGTGAGATTTGTAAGAGGCGCGGCTACAGCGGAGGCCAGTGTGAGGACTGCTTAGCAGCCCAGGTGGGAGGTGACAGTGGCAAGGAGTGCTCGGCAGCTAGATGTGAGGAGGGTGGCAGGCCGGGCTGAATGAGATTCCAGCTCTGGAAGCCCTGTGCTGTTGGAGGGTAGGGTCAGGGTGCCTTTGAGCTGCCTGTGGGACTCGATCCTTGAGTGTGGAACTGAGCCAGAGGCCACAGAGGTTAAGAGCTTGGGTTTTTCCTCAGATCTTGGGTAGAAATCCTGGCTTTGCCTCTTCCTGGATATATGATCTTGGGCCTCCCTGAACTTCAGTTATCTTATCTGTGAAATAGGGCCATTATTGTACTGCCAGTACATAGGATGCAATGAGGTAATGTTCGCAAAGCTTGGTGAGCACAGCTGCTACCATGGTTGTAGATTAGTCAAAACCAGAGAGGAGGTGACTTGCCCAAGGTGCTTGTATACTCAGCGGCTTAAAACAACAAACATTTATTATGCAGTTTCTGTGGGTCAGGGCTTCGAGGAAGACATAGCTGGATGCTTCCAGCTTGGGGTCTCTTCTAAGGTTGTAGCCAAAATGTTGGCCCTGGCTACAGTCCTCAGAAGTAGTGACTAAGGTTGGAGGATTTGCTTCCAGGCTCATCCGTGTTCCTGGTGGGAAGTCAGTTCCTTATCATTTGTGCCCATCATTAGGGCTATTTGAGCGTCTGTATGACATGGCCTATACCTAAGGCGAGGAGAATAGGGATCATCTTTTGAAGGAAAAGTATTTAAGACTTTGCAGACATATTTTAAAACAGATTTGTAGTGAGAGACAGAGTGTGGGGAAAGGAAGAGACAGAATTTGAGGCAGAGAAGTAGTGGTGAGTCTGGGGCTTGAACTTGGGTCTTCTGTCTTCCAGTTAAGTGTCTGTCCTGTGTGGTAGGATTGTGACCCTCAGGCTGTGTCCCCTAGGATCTCCCTTACATACTTAGGCATGCTGGTAGAGAAACTGAGGGAGGGGGGAGCCCAGGGGCACCAAGCCCTCCACCAGGTCTCCTATGGCCTCACTCCTGGTTACTGGGCATCCTTCCGTTGTTTTTGCCACAGGTGAAGCGGAGGCTGGACCTGGAAACTGACCATCAGTACCTGGCTGAGAGCAGTGGGCCAGTCCGGGGCAGAGGCCGCCACCCAGGAAAAGGTACCCATGGAGCTGAGCAGGCCTCTGACCAGGCTCAGGTTGGGGGTGTGTTCAGACAAACATGCTTGCAGACTAGAGTCTGGCTTATCAGGCCTGGGCCTGGGCCAGGCCTCTGGGGGCCCAGAGGGGCAGCCGGAGTGGCCTCCTGGCATGGTTTCCCCAGGCCCCGGGGGGTGGGGAGTTCCCTGGCTGGAAGAGGAATGCTATGGTTGGCAGGCAGCAGCCACAGGGCCTCCCTGTGTGGCCTTGCCAAGGGGAAGGAGCCATCTGCCCCCTCCCCACCCATCCTCCACATTGCCAGGGAGGCAGGCCTGACTGGGGTTTGGGGGTGGGTGCTGAGAGACCCTGCCTTGGTTGACTCCCCTTCAGGTGTGAAATCCCCGGGGGAGAAGTCACGCTATGAGACGTCCCTGAATCTGACCACCAAACGCTTCCTGGAGCTATTGAGCCGCTCAGCTGATGGTGTTGTCGACCTGAACTGGGCAGCCGAGGTGCTCAAGGTGCAGAAACGGCGCATCTATGACATCACCAACGTCCTCGAGGGCATCCAGCTCATTGCCAAGAAGTCCAAGAACCACATCCAGTGGCTGTACGTATCAGCCAAAAAGGGCAGACACAACTGCCCGTGCCAGCCTGGGGGGTTTTATAGCTGGGGAAACTGAGGCTTGGGAGAGGTGGCTTCCCTGAGGTGACAGATGCTAATAAGTACACAGATCTTACATAGCCAGCTCAGTGTAGCTTTACATATTTATTCACCAGGGTTACCACCTTTCAGATCAAGATATGGAATGTTTCCAGCACTCCAGAAGGTTCTCTTGGGCCCCTTCCCAGTAATTGCCCATCCCTCCTACCACCAGATGACCACTGTGTGACCACTACTCTGGCTTCTGTTGCCATTGATGAGATTTGTCTGACACGGATGTTTATTCTTGTTAATTTTGATTTTATTTTTTCCTTCTCACGTCTCTCCAGTCATCCTGCCACCCTCTCTTTGATACATCTGCGTTTTCAGTTTTTGGTAGATCTTTCCATTCTGTATCTTTTTTTTTCCACTTGACAACATGTGTTGGAAATGCTTCCCTGTGTGTACTTCCGATGCATTCTCGTCCTTTTATACAACCGTAGTACTCTGTGGTGTGTCTGTGCCATCATCTCATTCTCCAGCCCCCTATGAGGGGCACGTAGGTGTTTGCAGACATGCTGGCCAGACTTTAAAGCCATGACGGCCTGATTTGGAGCCCAGCTGAGGAGCCAGACCCAGAGCGGGGCAAGGGTGTGCCTGGGTCTCACAGAACAGGAGTGGCAGCAGGCTCAGTCCCAAGAGCCAGGGCTCCTGGGCAGAGGGGGCAGGAACTGCTAACCTCCCTGGTACCTCCCCACAGGGGCAGCCATGCCACGGTAGGGATCGGTGGGCGACTTGAAGGGCTGACCCAGGACCTCCAGCAACTGCAGGAGAGTGAGGAGCAGCTGGACCACCTGATGCACATCTGCACGACGCAGCTGCAGCTGCTTTCCGAGGATTCTGACAGCCAGCGATATCCTTGGGTTGGCTGGAGGGCACAGAAGGCGGCTTGGCAGGCGGAGGCCCCACCCAAGTGGGACCAGAGAGGCTACCCTGGGCTCTGGATTCAGGAGAGAGCTCTGGCTTTGCATGCAAGGCCTGGCCCATCATTTACTCATATTTGACATTGGACAAGTTAACCTAACTTAGCCTTCCTGGGACTGTTTCCTCTATAAAGGGGGATAATAATATTCAACCTGAAACCATGCATGTTAAAAAAGAAAAGCTAAGGCCGGGCGCGGTGGCTCACGCCTGTAATCCTAGCACTCTGGGAGGCCGAGGTGGGCGGATCGTTTGAGCTCAGGAGTTCGAGACCAGCCTGAGCAAGAGTGAGACCCCACCTCTACTAAAAATAGAAAGAAATTATATGGACAGCTAAAAATATATATAAAAAAAATTAGCCGGGCATGGTGGCACATGCCTGTAGTCCCAGCTACTTGGGAGGCTGAGGCAGGAGGATCGCTTGAGCTCAGGAGTTTGAGGTTGCTGTGAGCTAGGCTGACGCCACGGCACTCACTCTAGCCTGGGCAACAGAGTGAGACTCTGTCTCAAAAAAAAAAAAAAAAAAAGAAAAGCTAGGCCAGGTGTGGTGGCTCACGCCTGTAATCCTAACACTCTGGGAGGCCGAGGCAGGAGGATCGCTCAAGGTCAGGAGTTCGAGACCAGCCTGAGCAAGAGTGAGACCCCGTCTCTATTAAAAAAATAGAAATCATCTGGACAACTAAAAATATATAGAAAAAATTAGCTTGGCATGGTGGCACATGCCTGTAGTCCCAGCTACTTGGGAGGCTGAGGCAGTAGGATCGCTTAAGCCCAGGAGTTTGAGGTTGCTGTGAGCTAGGCTGATGCCACAGCACTCTAGCCCGGGGAAAAGAGCAAGACTCTCTCCAAAAAAAAAAAAGAAAAGCTAGTACCAGCAATAACATTTAGTGCAGTGATTCAGTACATAATTGTAGCTTCAAACTTAAGAGATATCTTTCATTCATAAAAATAAGAACTTCATTAAAATATGTTTTCTTTTTAGTAGATACATTGTTTTTTGTTTGGTTTTTTTTTTTTTTTTTTTTTTGAGACAGAGTCTCCCTCTGTTGCCCGGACTAGAGTGCCGTGGCGTCAGCCTAGCTCACAGCAACCTGAAACTCCTGGGCTCAAGCGATCCTTCTGCCTCATCCTCCCGAGTAGCTGGAACTATAGGCATGTGCCACCATGCCCAGCTAATTTTTTCTATATATATTTTCAGTTGGCCAGATAATTTCTTTCTATTTTTAGTAGAGACGGGGTCTCACTCTTGCTCAGGCTGGTCTCGAACTCCTGAGCTGAAACAGTCTGCCCACCTCAGCCTCCCAGAGTGCTAGGATTACAGGCGTGAGCTACTGCGCCCGGCCCCCAGATTGTATTTATGAATTTTGGGCACAACTGTCAAGTGACACCAAGATCATGGGTCAAAATAAATTCTCAGAGGTGGGTGTGGTGGCGCTCACCTATAATCCTAGCTGCTCAGGAAGCTGAGGTGGGAGGATCACTTGAGCCCAGGAGTTCAAGGCCAGCCTGGGTAACATTGTAAGACCTCACCTCTAAAAAACAAAGAAAGAAATTCTCTGCACCAGGCCTGGGTTGGGATAAGCTCTTTTTTTGTTGTTGTTTTGTTTTTCTTTTTAAGAGACAGGGTCTCGGCTGTCACCTGGGCTGGAGCATGGTGGTGCAGTCATGGCTCACTGTAAGTTTGAGCTCTTAGGCTCAAGCTATCCTGCTTCAGCCTCTCGAGTGGCAAGGGCGTGCCATCACGCCCAACTAATTTTTTTATTTTTTGTGGAGACAAGGTCTCACTATTGCCCACGCTGGTCTTGAGCTCCTGACCTCAAGTGATCCTCCTGTTGTGGCCTCCCAAAGCACTGGAATTATAAGGATGAGCCACTGCCTGGCCTGTATTGACCATTTTATATGGAATTGTTGCAGGCAGCCATCATCATTAGCTAGGGATTAGAAGGGTAGAAATGTCCCATTGTACAGACGTAGACACTGAAGCTCAGGAGAATGAGGTAGATTTTTAGCAGGTGGGAGATTGAGAAGATAGTGACTAGGCAGATGTGGGCCCCAACTTGTGAACTGTGTGGGTGAGTGGCCCCCCAGGGGTCAAAGGTCACATGGTCCTTGACTCCACCAACCCTAGCCTATGTGACATGCCAGGACCTTCGTAGCATTGCAGACCCTGCAGAGCAGATGGTCATGGTGATCAAAGCCCCTCCTGAGACCCAGCTCCAAGCTGTGGACTCTTCAGAGGTGAGACCTGGGACTCTAGGCCTGTCTAGGTCGGGCTGGGCTGGGGTGGTGGTGGTCCCTGGGGCCTCAATTTACCCTGTCTGCGTCTCTACCCAGACTTTTCAGATCTCCCTTAAGAGCAAACAAGGCCCCATCGATGTTTTCCTGTGCCCTGAGGAGAGTGTGGGCGGGATCAGCCCTGAGAACACCTCATCCCAGGGGACAGCTTGTGGGGAGGAAGACAGGGCAGCTGACCCTGCCACCACAGTGCCACCGCCATCATCTCCCCCCTCATCCCCCACCACGGATCCTGGCAAGTCCCTGCTCAGCCTAGAGCAAGGTGGGTGAAGGTGGGTGGGGCAGGGCCCCTGTTCAGGGTGGGTGGGCAGGCATGACATCTCCTTCTGTCCTGTCTGCTGGGGTGTCCCGGGCCTGTGATGCTCCCCCATTTCCCCAGAACCGCTGTTGTCCCGGATGGGTGGCCTGCGGGCCCCTGTGGACGAGGACCGCCTGTCCCCGCTGGTGGCGGCCGACTCACTCCTGGAGCATGTGCGGGAGGACTTCTCCAGCCTACTCCCTGAGGAGTTCATCAGCCTCTCCCCGCCACATGAGGCCCTCGACTACCACTTTGGCCTTGAGGAGGGTGAGGGCATCAGAGACCTCTTCGACTGTGACTTTGGGGACCTCACCCCCCTGGATTTCTGACGGGGCCTAGGGGGACCAGGGTCTCCTGAGATGCCCACCCAGTGTCTGCAGCCCTGGAGCCCCCTGCCCCTGGCCGTCCTCCCCACTCCCCTGATTGGAAACGTTTAATTTATACTCGTCTCTCCTATCTTCAGTGGCGTCTAGCTCTGGGGTCTGGCTACTGCCAGGAGGCTGAGCAAGCCCGGAAGGGAAGGATTCTGTGTGTGTGGTGTGTATGTGCATGCACTCAACACCCTACACGTGTGTGCCTGGGCTGAGTGTGATGTGTGAGCATGTATGTGTGCATGTACCGGGGAATGAAGGTGAACACATCTGTGTGTGCACTGCCGACACGCCCCAGTGTGTCCACGTGTGTGCATGAGTTTACGTGTGCGAGTGGGGGGGCTCTAACTGCACTTTCGGTCTTTTTGCTCCGGGGGCCCCCACAAGGCCCAGGGTGGCCGCCTGCTCCCAGATTCCTGTGCACTGACCAGGCCGGGCGGGGAGGCCTAGGCTGGCTGGGTTTGCAGGACAGCGAGAGCACTTCTGTCTTAAAGGTTTTTCTGATTGAAGCTTTAATGGAGCGTTATTTATTTATCAAGGCCTCTTTGGCAAGCCTGGGAGCCAGCAAAGGGTAGGAGGGTGGGGCTCATACCCTGGCTCCCTATACCGCTGGGCTAGGGCAGGGGTCCCTGAGCTGTTCTTTCACCCCACCCCGAAGGAGCTGAGGCCTGAGTGATTTATTTATTGGGAAAGCGAGGGAGGCAGACAGATTGACTTGACAGCCATGAGTGGGTGGATGGTGGGGTGGGCCCTCTCCAGGGGGCCACTTCAGCTGCCCCCCCAGGATGGATATGAGATGGGAGAGGTGAGTGGGGGACCTTCACTGACGTGGTGGGCAGGAGGGGTGGCGAGGGGGCCCTCCTGTGGTGTTAACGTGCCCCCCTTCGTTGCTCTGCCCCACCCTCCAACCTGCACTTTGATTTGCTTCCTAACAGCTCTGTTCCCTCTTGCTTTGGTTTTAATAAATATTTTGATAATGTTTGAGCTGGGTTCTGGAACTCTATTGGGAGCAAATCTGGGGATGGGAGGGGCCAAGGTTGCTGGGAAAATGCCCATTCTCCACTTCCCTTCCTGTCTCTGGATGATTTACTTTGATGTAAGCCCCATAATCCTAAGAAAGGTAGGCTTCATCACCATCTTGGTCCTAACTTAAAAACCAGTACAGTAAATATTTTTGTAGAAAGTCAGGAATGCTACCTAAGTCAAAGTAATGAGTACACTCTCCCCAGCCCCAGAGGCCACTCTGATCAGTTTGCTGCATTCTTCCAGACATTTCTGGGCATTAGTAAACATGCAACAGATACAGTGGACTGGTTCTGTGTCAGGTGCTTTCCAGTTCTGGGTACAAGTGTGTTCCCTCCCTTCATGGAGCTCTCAGGGTCTAATGGAGATATGCACAAATGAGAAAATCAGGAGGGGCTTCCTGGAAGAGGTGATGCTTGAACTGAGCTGTAGGGAAAGTAGGAGCTAACCAGGAGGAGTACACCAAGCAGAGACTAGTATGGGCAAAGGCCCTGGGGCAGGAGGGAACAGAGCACAGAGGACCAGAGAGAAACCAATGTGGTCAGAGGGTGCTGGAGAGAGTTCAGTCTTGGGTTTTTTTTTTTTGTTTTTTTTTTAGACAGGGTCTTGCTCTGTTGCCCAGGCTAGAATACAGTGGCATCATCATAGCTCACTGCAACCTGAAACTCATGGGCTTAAGCAATCCTCCTGCCTCAGCCTCTGAGTAGCTGAGACTACAGGAGTATACCACCACACGGGGCTAATTTTTCTATTTTTTGGTAGAGACAGGATCTAGCTCTTGCTGAGGCTGGTCTCGAACTTCTGGGCTCAAGCAATCCTCCCACCTCGGCCTCCCAGAGTGCTAGGATTACAGGTGTGAGTCACTGCACCCTGGCAGTCTTGAGCTTTATTCAGGGGACAAGGAGTCACTAGTCTGAGATAGGAGTGACATGTCCTGTTTCATATTTTAAAGCTCCCTCTGGTTGCTGTGTGGAGAATGGATGGATGGGAGGGGAAAGTGAAGGCCAAGTTGAATTTCAGTGCAGGAGAGGGTGGAGGTGAGTCAGGCCACCTGAGACATGGGGGAGAGAAGGGTGACTGGGAGTCGTCCACGTGAGCCTGTGTAACAAACCCTTAGGTGGGCTTCCTCTGAGCCAGTCCCGAGTCCCAGCAATTCTTTAGGGTGTCCATTATCCCCAGTTTCACAGACTGAGAATACAGATGCTCAGAGAAGTGAAGTCCCTTGTGTCACTCTTATGCCTCTGTAGTTGCTGCTTGTACCTATAATAGCTGCTTTCTGGGTGGGCGTGCGCAGCCCCTGCCATCCTGGCGGCCAGTACTCCAGGCATTTACTCAGCCTGTCCCTGGAGGACATGACCCCTCGAGTGGTTCCTTACTCCGCAGTGGCACCCCCCCACCCCCACCGGAGGCTCCAGTGGCGGAACCCCGGAGGTAATCGGTGTTGGAATTTGATGTTGTGCAGCCTGGACTTTGCACTCATTTTCCAGACGGGGAAACCGAGGCCGGAGGCGGGTTCGCTGGGGCCGGGGGCCGGGCCCGGGGTGGCGGGGGCGGGGGGGTGGGGCCGCGGCGGGGGGCGGGGCGGCGGGGGCGGGGCTCGCGCGTCGGCGCCAATGGGCGGGCGTCCCCCAGCCCCACCGAGTCCGCGGCGGCGGAGTCCGGGGCCGGAGCGAGCCGCAGCCGAGCCCGAGCCGAGCGGGCGGCGCCATGGCGTGCGCGGGGCTGCTCGCCGTGTGCCTGCTCCGGCCGCCCGCGCCCCAGCCCCCGCGGCGCCCCGAGCCCACGCCCGACGCCGGGCCCGCCGGACACGCGCTCTTCCAGGACGTGAGTGGGGCGCGGGCGGTGTCTCTCGCGGGGCCTCCCCAGGTCGCGATCGCGTCTCTCCCTGTGTCTCCCTGGCCCCGTCTCTGCGTCTTTCTCTGTCTCTGTCTCTCCCTCTCACTACAGTCTGTTTGGGTCTCCCTTATCTTGACCTCGCTGCCTTTGTGTCTCCTGTTCTCTGTCTCTCCGAGTCTCCCCTTGTCTCTGTCTGCTCCAGTGTCACTGCCCTTGCTGCCCCCACCCCAAACCCACCCATCTGTGTGTCTGGTGAGGGTGGGGGCTGTCAACACTTAATCACAGCAGCAGTCACTGTGCCCACTCTGGTGGCCCCGGGCTGGATTGACAGGGTGGCAGGGGTGGAAGCATAAGGAGGTCCTCACTCCTGACCCAAGTGCCTCAGGCCCGACCCGAAGGCAGTGGAGTCCCACAGTTGGTAAAGGCTGCCAACGGTCATCATCTGTGGTCTGTGCCCCCCCCCCCACTACCAGGGGCAGTGGTGGCCCTGCAGCCCCTTCTCTGCCCTGTCTTGGCCCTCTCATGCCCCCACTCCAGAGGTCCCCACCAGAGTTAAAGGCTGTGCCACTGCCCCCTCCCCACTGACCCCAGTGACTCAGCACCTTGACCACAGCCCTCCTGGCTGGAAGGGACCCCCTCCCATTTCCCAGGTAGGAAAATCAAGGCCTAAGGGGTTATGTCCCAGGTCACACGTGGAGGCAGGGACATTCTCAGCTTAGCACCCTTGTCCCTGCTAAGTATCTCCGTCTACCCCACCCAGAGCTCACTGGGCTGCTGTGTGACCCTAAGCCAGTGACAGACCTTCTCTGGTCAGGTTAGGGGTTAGAGTCATTCCTGAGCTTCACTGACCCTGAGAAAACAGCTGGAGGGGGTTGGCGTTCAGGACCTGGAGCCCATGGGGACTCTTTCCCCAGGCTTTCGCCTGCCCCTCCTTGCCAGGCCTACTGGTCTGCCCCTTGCTGGGCTGCTTTGGGTGACCTGGGAGCGCTGGTCCCTGGGAGAGGAGCAGAATCTGTCTTGACTCCGCTCCTCTCTGCCTCTGTTGCCCTTTATCTCTGCTTCTCCATAAACAAAATCTGCTGACCCTGCCTTCTGCCACCCTCGCTCCCCCTCGCACACGTACGTGTACACACACGCCTTTCCAAGGGCCTCACAGAGTCAGCCTCATAGGAAGCCCCAGCCCGGAAAGGGTTAAGCCCAGGCTGCTCCCATGTGCGCTAGTCAGAAAACTGAGGCACCTGCAAAGAAAAGACTAGCCACTGCCTGGTAGTGTCTGTCTCCAAAAAGCACACAAGGAAACAGCGCCGAGAAGGTAGAGTCTGGGATAGACCATGGCCACACAGCAGGGTTGCGGGTTCAGGTCTGGGACAGCTGCCCAGGATCCTTGGGCCGCATCTTGGCCCATCTCCCCAAACTGCCTCAAGCTGGGACCATGCCAAGGGCTGATGCATCAGACAGAACTTGGGCTGGACTCTGGGCATAGGAGGGACGGATGTAGGGAGCCGGCCTGGAGCACTCCCCTCCCTGGGAGGCCAGGCCCTGCAGAAGTGAGCACCTGCTGTGTGCTCTTCCTGTGCCTCCTGCAGGAAAAGCTCCTGCAGGGCTGAGCTGGGCAGGGGGTTGGGACCAGGCTGGGCAGGAGGAGAGGCGAGGCAGGGGGCAGGCAGGCCAGCTGGAGCCCTGTCGGGTTGGGTGGGGTTGGGTGGGGGCCTCTCGTCTCCCAGGCCCCACTCACAGCTCCCTCCCCCCACCCCTTGTCCTCTAGGTTTTCCGCAGAGCAGACAAGAATGGTGAGTGTGGCTTCCCCTGGGTCCCACAGAGGGAGGCACGGTGGGGGACATCCAGCGGGCTCAGGGGAGAGTTGCGGGGTGGGGAGGGCACAGTCTAGAGTGGAGAAAAATCTTCAAGAGAATCAATCGAGGCATCCTTCCCAGAAAAAGTGTGGTCTGAGCCAAGTTTGGCAGGATGGAGCGCAGAGGCAGTGTGGTCTGGCCAGGGGCTGGAGGCAGTGGCTTGCTTTCCTGTAGCACCCTGGCACAGTGATGGCTATTTGCTGTACATGACCTCGTGCTGTCCTCACAGCCACCAGCTAAGTTGGAATTCTTCACCCCATTTCACAAACGAGCAGAGGCCCAGAGAGGTGAAGCAGGCTGCCTGAGGTCACACAGCCTTTAACTGGTGGGCCTCCAGCCCGGGTCTTTGTGACAGTTGGTCCCTTGGTCCTGGGCTCCCTGCGTGAGGGGCTTGGAAGGCTGAGGTACTGGAGATGAGGCCCTTTGGGAGACTTTACTCAGATTTGTAGAGGGCCTAGTAGCTTCCCATATGACCAACCACCTGGACCCAGGGCGGGCGTAGAGGACACAGTTAAACCCACCCCTTGATCAGGGATAAAGCTGGGCCCAGTGCCCAGGGGGTCAGCTCCCCCTGCCCTGGGTCCTGGGCAGTCTCAGGCCCTGTTCTGGGAAAGCCTTGGAAGCTCAAGCAGAGCCCTAGAGGATCCAGCAAGCAACAGGTTGCTGCCCCTCGATGGCCTGGAGCCCGCTGTGCCCCGAGGCGGCAGCCAGCCCTGAGCTCCTTTCGTCTGGGTCTTCAGACCCTCTTGTGTCTCACCCTTCTTGAGACAGGGCATGTCCCCACCCTTTGTCCCTTCTTGGGTCTCTTCAAATTGGTAGAGGTGTTTGTCCCAACCTTTTGTCGGGACACCTGCCCCCACTTGGATCAGGGCCTTCTGTCGGGGGAGGCTCCCACCCTCCCCCGGCTGGGCTTCGCCCACCCATCTGCTCAGAGACCTCGCACATCATTCAGGCCAAGTCCCGGTGTCTTTGACTATCCCACTCAACTGCTGTCCGCCTCTGCTCACATGCCCCCTGTGATGGGGAGCTCATTCCCTCCTGAGCCAGCCTGCTGCTTCATCCAGAGGCTCCAACTCTTAGGAAGATTTCATCTGCCCAGTGGCTTCTCTGTGAAGGTCCCGGGTCCAGAACACAGAGGTTCCCTTCGCCCTGGAGCAAGGCTGGCCAGCATCTGGGGCGGAGACTTGGCTTCCAAGTCTTCCCAAGTGACGTTGAGGCCCTGCCATGCTCTGGCCATGTCCCAGCCTGTTTGTGTCTTCATTTAGCAAACATTTATTGAGTCCCTACCCAAAGCCATGTGTGTACTGCCCTGTCCCCTGGGTGCCTGCAAAGTGGGTCCTGTTGCCTTCAGTGGACATCTTTGAAGACCCCAGTCCTTTTGTCCTCAATAGTCAGGCTCCCTGCTGAGCTCAGTCTCCCATCCCCCCTGGCTGGGTGGTTGTGAGATGTGAGGAGGCCTCTGGGGGCCCTGGACCTGGTGGCAGGGGTGCAGTCCGGGGTCAGAGATACCTACTTTTCTCCCCGTCCTCCCCCCACCCCAGATGATGGTAAGCTCTCATTTGAGGAATTCCAGAATTACTTTGCCGATGGGGTTCTCAGCCCAGGGGAGCTGCGGGAACTGTTCGGCGGCATTGATGGGCGTTTCACCGAGTGAGTACGAGAGAGGGGATGGTTGGGCCATGGGTGGAAGCAAGGCTAGGTTGTCCCTACCCCCACTGTGTCCCCTGCTGCCTCTGTTCTTGTTGGAGGACTCTTGCGGTTGGGGGCAGGGAGAAAGGTGCTAAGGCTTGGTGCCAACTTAACCAGCCCGCCCACCCCTCCCCAGCTCCAGCCTTGCCCACTACACTGCTTCCAGCTGGGACCCCAAAAATAGCCAAGTCTGAGTCACCACCCGTGGCTCAGCCCTCCATTCCCGATTCCTGCAGGGACCAGAGGATGCCTGGGGACAGCTGGGCCCCGCCTGCTTCCACCCAGTAATGCAGGTGCACGAACACACACACACCTCCCTGCGTGTGCTCCCACATACACACGTCTTGGCAAGAGTGTGCACACTCCTCTCTGTGCTCCCGCACATGGGTGCACACACATGCACAGCTGTTCCTTCCTCTCACTTCCCTTCTCTCTTTAGGATAAATCTCAGACTCTCGGAGGCATTCAAGGCTCCCGAGACTTGGGCTGGAGCTTTTGTCTGTGGTGTTCCCCTCCCCCCCCACCAGCCTCCCCGAATTCCTTGTCCTTCAAGACCTAGTTTGGGCAGCCCCTTCTCTAGAAGCCCTGACCTATGAAGTGAATACCCCGTTCCCCACCTGGTCCTGATTCCCCTTCCCAGCTCTGACCACTCCTCTCTGGCCCGTGTCCACATCTGTCTCCCCCTGGCCTGAGGTCCCCTCGGAGGCCAAGAGTGGGTGTGAGCCTTTGCCCTCAGAGCGTTTGACAGGGGCAGTGGTACCCTTTCTCCTCCCCAGCGAGGACTCTGCCCACGGAGCAACTTAATCTGGGGTGGAGCAGGGGTCACCTCCTGGCCAGGCCGAGTTGGGAGTTGGTGGGGGCAGGGGCGTTGCCTTCCCAGTTTACCAGGCCCAGTCTAAAGGTCTGAAGGGCACCTTCTCTTTTCCCTGCAGCAATTTAGAAACGGAAAAACTGTGTGGTGAGTAGGCCCATGGGAGCTCTCGTCTCCCGGGCCCCCTGGGTGGGTGGCTGTGGCAAGGGGGCTGTTGCTGGTCACCTGATGGGACAGGATGGGCTGGGCTTGGGATACGAGGCCTGCTTGGCTGCTGAATTCCAGGCTGGGTAGATGGGTGGGGGGCCCAGGAACCCCTGAGCACCAACTCTGCCCACAGACTACTTCTCAGAACACCTGGGTGTCTACCGGCCTGTGCTGGCGGCCTTGGAGTCGCTGAATCGTGCAGTGCTCACTGCCATGGATGCCACCAAGCTGGTGAGTGGAGTGGCTGGTGGTGGCGGGCCCACAGTGAGGCGGGGGGTGTCTGCTGGCCACTGTTTTGGCTCAGGGCTGTGGAGCTAGAGGCCTGGGTTCCAATCTTGGCTCTCCCACTTTGTGCCTGTGCCCCCTTACTCTCTGGGCCTCAGTTTGCTCATCTGTGAACCAGGGGTCCTAGAGCCTACCTCCACAGTCACTGGGACCAGTGCACGAGAAGGCAGGCAGGGACTTTTGGGTTTAGCTCTCTGCTCCCAGCACCCCGAACAATGCCTGGCACACAGTACGTGCTTCATACTGGAGCTGCTGCTGCTGTTTTTATTACTGGCTATTCGTAACTGTCGTGGGACTTCAGGCAGCCCAGGACCCGGCAGGGATGAGCTGGGGGTGGGGCGGTGCTGTGCTGGGGCATGGAGCCTATGGGGCAGGGTCTGGCCCGAGGACATATGTGAGTAACCAGGTATGTGTGCACCTGTGTGTTTGTGCACGTGTGTGGACACGTGTGTGCACAAGCATAAACAGTGCTGACAGCCAGGACTCCAGGACCTTGGGTGGTGACTTCAGATAGTAAGCCACCCCACCCTTTGTGTGTTCCTTTTAAGAAATGTCTTCACCTCCCTTTGCCCCATAGCTCTTATGAGGGGGAGGGAGCAGTGAGCCTGACACTGCCTTTCACAGAAGGGGAAACTGAGGCCCCCGGAGTCAACAATCACCTGAGCACACAGCTGGGGACAGGGTTTCTCCTGGTTGCTTTCAAGTGAGCGATTTAGTAGCTTTTCAGAGCTGCCCCTTGGGAGCTGGCATGGAATGTGTGTCCAAATGGTACATGATGAGGGGATGAGGGGACTTCCCTATCTGTGGTGTGGACACAGTGGTGGCATCACCTTCCTTGTTGCCAAGGAAATGGCCCTGGGGCTGGGCAGCTGGACTGGCATTCTCTGAACTGGCAGTGGTTGGGGGATTCAAACTGCAGGTCAGGCCGGGCGCGGTGGCTCACGCCTGTAATCCTAGCACTCTGGGAGGCCGAGGTGGGCGGATCGTTTGAGCTCAGGAGTTCGAGACCAGCCTGAGCAAGAGCGAGACCCCATCTCTACTAAAAATAGAAAGAAATTATATAGACAGCTAAAAATATGTATAGAAAAAATTAGCCGGGCATGGTAGTGCATGCCTGTAGTCCCAGCTACTCGGGAGGCTGAGACAGGAGGATCCCTTGAGCTCAGGAGTTTGAGGTTGCTGTGAGCTAGGCTGACGCCACGGCACTCACTCTAGCCTGGGCAACAAAGAGAGACTCTGTCTCAAAAAAAAAAAAAAAAAACAAACTGCAGGTCAAATATGAGGGTCCCATAGTCCCTAACCACCTTCTCCAGGCCCAGAAAAGGGTGGGAGGTGGCCCACGGATACACAATGACGCCACCAGCTCCAAACATGAGACTCTTTATCTGGCACTCAATGCTTCTGATAGAGCTACACCTCAGCCCAGGGCCTCTGCAGCCCCCGCGGCACCACCGCGCCAGTCCAGCCTGACTCAGTCGAACACTTCGTGCACCAACCTGGAGCCACACTCCTGGTACATGCCACGGGTCATCCAGCTGCGTTGGAAGGAGCACAAGGAGGCCACCATGGAGCCGCCTGTCCACACGGCCGTGCCACGCCGCGGATTGGCCACCAGGTGGGGCCGCAGGGCCGTGAAGCCATGGCACTGGCACTGCGCCTCCAGCTCCTTTTCCAGGCGCTCAGGGAAGCCAGGGAAAAGCGTGGAGCCTCCGGCCAGCACCACGGTGTGAGCCAGCCGCTCCCGCAGTGTTTCGGGCGTCTTCTGCAGCGCCTGGAAGGCCAGCACGTGCAGGCCTGGCTCAGCCTGGCCTACCAGGCCTGGCTGGAAGATGGGTTCGGGGCAGAGGAAGCGCTCGCTGCTTAGGTGGACGGAACACCCATTGCTCATTAAGAAGCTGGCCGGATGGTGGCGGGCGGGGTTCTGCAGATCGCGCTCGAAGTCCAGTGACACGTAGCAGCAGCGCTTCTTGAGCTGTGTGATGGCCTTGCGGGACAGGGCCTGCTGCTGGAGGTAGGGGAACCCTGACACCAGCAGCTCCCGCAGGTAGCGCGACAGGGTGCTGCCTGCCACGTCCAGCCGGAAGGTGGCCTCGTGCCACGAATGACCCGCGTAGATGGGCGTTGCGTGGCACACGCCCGCGCCCGCCTCCACTGCCAGCCCGGTGAACGCGCCGGTGGAGCAGAGCGCCAACAACGCGGTGCTGGCCATGTGGCACGCGGGCACTGCCAGGGCCTCGAACAGCATCTCGGCCACCCTCTCGCGGCCCGCAGGCGGTGCCGATGGCGAGTCGCTCACCAGCACTGGCCACTGCTCTGGGCACACCCGCAGGCCGCCCACCAGCAGGCGCTCCCACAGCCCTTCCAGCGCCTCCCAGTCCACCACCACGCCGTGCTTGATGGGGTGCGCCCGCGCCACGCCGCCCGCCAGCTCGCAGCCTGGCGCGCCGGGCAGCACGGGCCGGTCCCAGCTGGGCACCAGACTGGAGGTCTTCAGCACTACGCGCGGCTGGGCCTCGCCCGCGAAGCCCGCCTTGGTGAAGCCCGAGCCCGGGTCCACCACCACCGCTACGTGGCTTCGTGAGGGCCACCCGCGGGCCCGGCGGCTCCGGGACGCCGACGCCACCCTCCGGGCTCGGCCCCGCCCTTCAGCGAAGGGCCCGTCCCCTCCGCGCGGCTGCGCCTTTTCTGCGAGGCCCTTCTCTATCCTAGACGGAGGGGATCTTGGCCCTGAGTCCTGGGCCTAAGTCCCTCTTTTCCTGGGCCAGATAACTATCCTTTCCAATTCTTAACTCCGCCCCTGGTCGTGAAGCCACACCTCTTCGGGCCACTGCGGCCCCGCCCCTGGTGTCAGTCTCCGCTCGCGCTGGGCCCCACCTCGCAGGACTCGCCTCTGCTGTGCGATTCCGCCCCTCTGGCCCTTTCTGAGGTCGATGCCGAGAGGGCCAGGCCAAATCCTTTTAGATATCGAGAAGCCACCCGGAGGAACAGAGCTCTGGGAATGAAGGCGCCCTGTGGCAAGGCCATCTGGACATATATCCGCCCTAGGTACCCAGGAGTCCAGCCTGGCCCTTGAGCCCCAGGCAGCCTCCTGGCATCTCTCACCTGGGCTTGGCCGCAGAAGTTCCTGGTTGTGGAGGTGGAGGAGGGGCTGGTCAAAGGAGGAAGGAAGAAAAGAATTTGGACTGGACTCAATTGTGACCTCAGTTCTCAGCACTGGCAGTGCTAACACAGCCCCCGCCCACCCCCCCATGAACACTCCTGGACCCATCCTCTCGCCTGGACAGGGCCAAGGGCAGCGACTTCAGCATCCAGGGGTCTGGCCTCAGCTGCCCAGCACAAACAGTCTGATGCCTTCCCCAAACCACTTGGGATTATCTGATGTACTCGATCCACATGTGAGGCTCCTCCCCTCTCAGCCCAAAGAGAAACCTCTTAATCACCGATCTACAGCTACTCTGGGGATCTCTGTGCCCTCAACCCTGAGGGGCTCAGGCAGCCCACATAGGGGCTCCATCTTCAGGGACCTCCTCAAATGGACTCACGTAGGCCTGAGTTTATGACTTAGTTCTGAAACTGACACCACTGTGCAATCTTGAGCAAGTCCTGGTTGTTCTCTGAGCTCAGTTTCTCTCTCCAGAAGGTAGTAGTAATCATCACGCACAGAAAACAGGCCGCTTGTCTCTGCCAAGCCTCATTATGGTCTTTAGGATCATCTCGGTTGCAAGTAGAAAGCTCACTCAGGTGAACGTAAGCTAAAACGGGGATTTTTATTACAAGGATCTTGTCTTAGGGATACCAAAGGCAAGGGCTGAAATCAGGATTCAGGAGTAGGGTCTGACCATAGGGCTGTTGGGAACCCCGGTTGTGCACTGTCTTTGCATTGTGTTTTTAGTCTGAAAACTGACTTTGGCCTGTGCATGTTCATGTGGAAAACATGGTCTCTTCCAGCTCCTGAATTACAGTTCCAGGGAAGGGGCCCATAGGACCAGCTTGGACCAATCACATATGGCCAGGAGGCTGGCCCCCTGCAAAAACATGGTTGTCCTGATTGTAACTGTAGAGATGGTAGTTCTCATAAGCAGGGTCATGCAACCTCCAGCTTGATGCAGGCAATGTGGAGGGATGTTGATTGTGTTGACAGTGACAAAAGTACATCTACAGGCTGGGTGCAAGGGCTCACACCTGTAATCCTAACACTCTGGGAGGCCGAGGTGGGAGGATAGCTTGATGTCAGGAGTTTGAGACCAGCCTGAGCAAGAACGAGACCACCGTCTCTACTAAAAATAGAAAAATTAGCTGCGTGCAGTGGCAGGCACCTGTAGTCCTAGCTACTCGGGAGGCTGAGGCAGGAGGATCGCCTCAGCCCAGGAGTTTGAGGTTGTGGTGAACTATGATGATGCCACTGCACTCTAGTGGGGGTGACACAGCAGGACTCTGTCTCAAAAAAAAAAAAAAAAATGCATCTTCAGCAAAAGAAGCTGCCTGGTGGCTCTAGTGATCTGGGACCTCCACCCCTATAATATCTGCCCCCAAAAGGGGCATTCTGAGGTTGGTCACCAGCGTGTGGCAGGAAGGTAGGCTGCAGGTTTGGCAGGGCTGGGGTGGCATTAGGGTGTGGAACTGGATTCATGAGACGCAGCTGGGCAGGAAAGTGTGCTTGGCCTCAAGTGAGTGATTCAGGGAGTGAGCCTCACACTGGAGACTCTAAGTGGCAGTATGGCTTGGACTCATTGTGACCTTAGTCCTCAGAAGCCCCCTCCCCACCATGAAAATTCCCTGGACCCATCCTCTCTCCTGGACAGGGCCAAGGGCGGTGATTTTGGCATCCAGGGGTCTGGCCTCAGCTGCCCAGCACAACCAGTGGTTTGGAAGATGACTTTGTCTGCAATGCGGGGAGGGGATGGGACAAGATAGTTTGAGAGACAACGGCTGAATTTGACAGAGGTTACTGGGGGGAGACTTGGGGGGCGGGGGCGAGTGCTTGAGGATTACCAAGCACAGCGGGGTAGGAGTGAGTGGCCAGAAGCCCAGGGATTCCAGCCTCTCCTAGGTGCTTCCGCGGGCAGAATCTGAGTCTAGGGCCTCACCCCCGCTGGCTGTGGGATCCTGGCTGTTCCCAGGATTCTGCCTGTCTGTCTGCGACACTCCCTCTGCCTAGGAGGGATTTCTGAATACTGGGGACTCTTGAAGGTGTTAGGCCTTTAATGGAAAGCTGGTCCCTCCTCCTAGCCCGGCTAAGCCTGGGTTCCCTGCGTCTTCCCTCGGGCCCGGCGGGATCTGCTCTGGGTCTGGAATGTTGGCGGAAGGAGAACAGCCTCCGCCACTGTAGCAGGGTGTCCCCTCCCCAGGTCAAGGAAGGGGTTCTGGTTCTGACCCTTGGCACGACGAAGGAGAAGGCAACAGACAGCCCTGGCTCCAGACCATGGCGGTGGCTCCGGGCCTCGGCTTTGCTCCCCGTCCCCCTCGCCCCGAGGGCTCCGACAGAGCTAGCAGGCGCCGGGGTTCCCACGCGCTCTTTATTGGGCCGGGCGCTCAGGGCCGCGGTGTCGCTTGCGCGGCTGCTCCCCCGCGCGGCGCCCCTCCTCCTGCAGCCGCGCGTCCAGCAGCAGCAGCAGCAGCACCAGGAGCCTCTTCATCTCGCGCGCGCGCGCGCTCTCGCGCCGCTCCGCGCCGTCGCCCGCTCCTCGCAGCATGGGCGCCTCGGGCGACACCCCCGCGGCGCCCGGCGCGTTCTCGGCCGGCCGCCCGGCTTCGGCCTGCTGCGGCCACTTGTCCACGGGGAAAATCAGCACGATCTTGGTCTGGGGACGGGGCGAGGGCGTGAGCGGAAAGAGCTCATCCGCTCGGCTCCTGTCTCCCAGGACTGCCCCTCTGCGTTCCCGGGACTCCCGTCACCCTTCCATGCGCGGGCGGTGGGGAGAAGCACACCCTTCCCTGCTGGGCGCCAGCGACCACCGCCTCTCCTCTGGAAACCCTCGCCCACCCCAGGCTGACTTCCTGGGACCCAGCTACGTCCACGTGTATGGGATCCCCGCCTGCCCGCCCAGCCTTCATGCCTGGGCCAGGGTCTCTGCCCCTCGGATGTAGCCCGCCTTGGGGCTGGGGGCTGAAGAGGGCACAGGGAGTTTCCCGTGGCCATAGCCCCAGTAGTACCAACCGGGGCTGACTGCCCACGCCGGCCCCTCCACTCATTTGTCCAGGGTTGGGAGACTCCCTCTCGTGTCCACCCTTCTGGGCTCCCGGGTCTCACCCACCCTTGGTTTCTGGAATCCCTGTCCTCCCCTCTGGGCTTCTAGGACCCCTACCCATACCCATCCAGGCTCCTGGGACCCTCATCTTTGCGAGGGATTTTCTGACCCTTCTCTTACTCCTAGGACTTCTGCCCACAAGACCTCCTAGCATCCCTTCCCGCCAACCTGTCCAGGGTCCCCAGACCTCTGCCTGCCCCCTCACCCCACCCCACCCCTACACTCACACTCTGCTTCTTCCGCTTGAGGTGGCTGAAGAACTGTTTCCACCGGGCCTTGTCCATGTCAGGTGGCCTCTCCTTGGGGGCCTGTTTGGGTGCTTTGGTCCTTTTGTGGGAACTATTGTTTCCCATGGCAGGGCTGATCACCACTGAGGGCTACAGCCCATACTGCCTCTGCCTTGTCCTCTGGGCCCTGGCCCCGCCCCGTCCAGGGGAGGCCACATTGTGACCTCATAAGTTGAGGTCACCAGTTCCAGGGTCTGGGCTCCTCCTCCCAGAATTCACAGGTGAATCTGGGCTCCATTCACTCTGTGACTTCTTCTGGCCTTGGTTTCTCAGCTGTAAAACCAGGCTAATGATTTATAAGCCAGGCAATGCATGTGAGGTGCTTAGTGGTGAATAGAGAGGAATTTCTGTGGCTTCGGTTTGAATTCTGGCCCTGCCACCAACTTGCTGTGTGATCTTGGCCAAGATTATTAACCTCTCTTGGCCTTAGTTTTCTCATCTGCAAAATGGGGTCAATTATCATTCCTGTATTGTTACGAGGGTTAAATGAAATTCTTGGAATAGTGCCTGGCACAGAATGGGTGCTTTTGTCATCAGGTTCTTTGGTTGTAAGCAACAGAAACTGATCCTCTTTAGTGCCAAAAAGGGAATCTTTTGGAAAGATTTCTTGGAGACAGACACCCTGGCCTCTCTGAGAATGAAAGGACCCAGCCTCTTCTCTGTCCCTGTCTCCCAGCTCACAAGCCTGGCCCAGGATTTCCCACCTGCTGGCTGAGCTGAGGAGGTCATGGGGAGGAGAGGAAGCCCCTGACGATGGAGTTTCTGGAGCCCCCCTGTAGAGGGAGGACAGGCACCTGGACTGTGGCTCCCCAGGGTTCCCATCCCGGGGTGCGGGGAGGGAGTGGGGGTGAGGCGATTCTCAGGACAGCCGTGACTGTTGGGAATACAGGGGGCAGGTTCCTTGTTAGTATTATGTTTGACAACAAAAATTTTCTCCTGGTATCGGGAACTTAACTTCCAGGCCCTGGGCTGAGTCCTATGTGGGAATTAACTCCTGGGGGCCTCCCAGCAGCTCAGTGTGATGAGTGTTATTCCTGCTGTATAGATGAGGAAACTGAGGCACCAGAAGGTGCAAGGAGAGTCCCAGGATGGGCAGGACAGGGCCTAGTGCATGCTGGCCCCTGCCTCTCCACCCACCTTGGGAGGGGCTGGGGGAGGCTGGTGATGTGGGTAGGGGTCAATACTGGGGTTGGGGTGAGGACAGCGACTTGGTTGTCTTATATCTGCCACTCCTAGTAAAGTTTGTCCCATGGACGAACAAATGAATGAATGCAATGTGCATGTGAGTTTTGCCTCATGTGTCAAAGTTGGGCCTTGGAGATCCTGTCACCAGCCCTCACCAGCCTAGCTGTGCCTAGGACCTCCCTGGCCATGGTGTTGCTGAAGGTGGCAGCCCTGACGGGGAAGGGGCAATGAGGTCCACAAAAGCCAGGCGTGCCAGCTGGCAGACGCCTCCCTGTGAGTGGGTCCCACACCCCCCAGGAAGGGAGGCCATGCCTAGACGAGGA
Source organism: Eulemur rufifrons (assembly GCF_041146395.1). Classification (NCBI taxonomy): domain Eukaryota; kingdom Metazoa; phylum Chordata; class Mammalia; order Primates; family Lemuridae; genus Eulemur; species Eulemur rufifrons. Next base: position 24,184,189 of record NC_091002.1, read on the forward strand.
GGGGTCCAGGCCCTCCTTGCCCACTGGCCTCAGTGCTGTCCTGCCCACGCCAGGTTTGCATGCCCCTGCCCTTGGCACTACCCCTGTTGCTCCAATGGGCAAGAGGTAGGGGACCAGGGAGGCAGCACCCCACTCAGAAGTAAATGCGCAGGCTGGGAATAATGGCAACGGTGACCGTCCCCCTCGGCCCTCAGGAGTATGAGCAGGCCTCCAAGGTGGACCAGTTCGTGACACGCTTCCTGCTGCGGGAGACGGTGAGCCAGCTACAAGCCCTGCAGAGCTCGCTGGAGGGGGCGTCAGATACCCTGGAGGCCGAGGCCCGTGGCGCGAGGTACGTGGGGGCCCTGCAGCCTGCGGGTACAGTTCGTGCGTAGCCCATGGTCCCCCCATCTCACATCGCTCAGCCTCTTCACACTCCGTAGCGCAGCGTCCAGGAGCCGTGTTCTCGGGCAGGGAGGCCGTGAGGGGCTGAGAAGAGGCGGCTGGCTTTGGAGCTAGGCCTCAAGGTCCCAGAAGGCCTGTCTTGCCCCACCCAGGCCTGGCCCTGTCCTGGGCCCCAGTTCTTGGCCCTGTGGGTCTGGGGGCAGTGGCTGACCCCCCACTTCCCTCAGGTCAGACGAAGAGAGTGTGGAAGCGCAGCGCAGGCCCCGTGGCAGCTGGCGGGCAGGGCGCAGGGCCTTGAAGAGCATCAGTCGGTCACCCAGCTGGTCTCCTGGCTCCTCTGACATAGGTGCGCCTGTGACAGGGTGGGAGGCCTGGCCAAGGAGGGTCCAGGGTGGGCGCCACATCCCCCATTCCCCTGGTGTCTGCTCCCCCACTGTCCCCCAGTTCATCCTGAGAAGCCTCCCAGCCTGAGGGCCCATCCTGACCCCCCACGGGCCCCCAGGGCGGAGCTCGGAGGCCGAGATGCAGTGGCGGCTCCAGGTCAACCGTCTCCAGGAGCTCATTGACCAGCTCGAGTGCAAGGTGAGCGGCCATGTGCCCAGTGCCCCACGGGGGAGGACCTTCCCGGCATCTGCCCAAGTCAGGCCCACGCTGGGGGCCCGGCCCACACTCTGTGTCCCTCACAGGCCCCCCGGCTGGAACCCCTGCGTGAAGAGGACCTGGCCAAGGGGCCCGACTCGGTAAGCCCGGGAGAGGGGCAGGCAGCTGGATGGCAAGGGCTGGGGTGCCCACCAAGTGAGGGTTCGTGGGGCCAGCTGCCCACCCACCCTCTGCAGCACACACGCGCCCCTTCTCAGGCCTGGTGGGCGGGTGCTGGGCTCTGTGACCCCGCAGAAACCGCTGCCCCTCTCGGGGCCTCAGTTCCTGTCTGGATTTCTGCAACCAGGGCTGGGCCAGCATACCGCGGGCAAGAGGGACAATGGCTGTGTCAGGCAGCGCCCTTGGAGATGGGAGAGGAGGATGGAGTCTGGGATGTCCGGGGGCAGGTTGGCAGCAGGAGCCCTGTGCAAGGTGGGCTGGACTTGGCACAGGTCAAGAGGCTGGGGTCCTCCTGGAGGCCACAGCCAGCCCCTCCCCCTGCACCCTGCCCCAGCTGACTGTCCCCCTCTCTTGCCAGCACATCTTTGTGGCCCAGAGACAGGTCCAGGTGGCAGAGGAAGCCCTGCAGGACTTCCACCGAGCCCTGTGCTGCTACGTGGACTTCACAGGGGCCCAGAGCCATTGTCTGCAGTGAGTCCTCAGCCGGCTGGTGGGACAGCTGAGGTGGGGAGGGGGTGAGCAGGGAGGGGTGCTGGGCTGGCTGACCTGGTCCCACGGGACCCCTGGTTGGGTGGGCAGCGGTGGTGGCAGCCCTGGCCTGGCCTGGCCCTCTCTTTGGCCCCATAGTGTGTCTGCACAGAAGATGCTGGACAGCGCCTCCTTCACGCTGTATGAGTTCTGGCGGGATGAGGCCTCCTGGAGAAGGTAGGAATGATGGTCTAACAGCCACCATTTATGAAGTGTGGGCCCTGGGGTGAGTCAGGCTTGGGTTCAAATCCTCCTCTTCCACTTACTGGCTCTGTGCCCTCAGATGAGTTAGCTAACCCACCTGAGCCCCAGAGTCCTCTTTTCCAAAATGGCTATGGCAGCAGTTCCAACCTCCTGTGGGCTAAATGAGATGACAAGGAAAGAACTGAGTGCAGTGCCGGGAACACAGTAGGCACTCAACAAGTATACACCAGGGTTGCTGCGTGGCACACCCCATGCCAAGCACCTGCATTCAGTCCTCATAGTATCCCAGTGAAGCAGATCCTTTGTCCCCATTTCCTGGAGGAGAAAACTGAGGCTCAGAGCCAGCCTGAGGAAGGCCAGGGATCTGCCTCCGGGCAGCAGGACTGGGATGGGCATGGGGAGACCCAAGGGCGCATGGCTGCAGCCTCGGTCCCCTCTGCAGGCACCAGCAGTCGTCCTGCAGTAAGGCCTTCCAGCGCACCCTCATTGACCACCTGCGGGCTCCGGACACCCTCAGCACTGTGTTCTTCCCAGGTGTGCTGCAGCCTGACCCCTCTCCCCAGCCCTGGGACCAGGAGGGGCAGTGGCCCCGATGGCTCCTGACTTCCAACTCCAACCCACAGCCTCCTGGTGGATTCTGGATAATAACTGAGCCTGACCTGCGTAACCAAGGACCCTGGGGCCCTGCCTGCCTCCTTTGGGAACCTCTGGACTGGTCAGCCCAGCACCACGACCAAGGACCCTGCCTCCTCCTAGGCCTGGGCCAGCCCGCTGGCGCAGGGTCTCTCAGCCTGGGGATCAGGGACTGGGCGGCTTGCTTTCTGTTTATTTATTTATCACAGCGTACTCTGTTGTTTATAGCTTTAGTCTCCCTGGCACTTTGGCTTCTGCCTGGCTCAGGAGGCCTGGATTCTGGTCGCCTCTGCCGCTGCCTTGCTGTGTGACCCAGGGCAGGTCCCTCCCCTCTCAGGGTGGCCCTCAGGCCATCTGGTTGCCTAGTGGGTGTCCTGCTTTCTTCCTGCTATCTCGGGACCAGGCTTCTGCTCTTCCCCAGCCAGTGGCAGAACCAGGCCTGATGCTCAGGGACCCCCCCAGCCCCTCACACCTCGACCCCTGAGGCTGGGCCAGATCACTCAGCAGTGTGGGGTAGGGGCCTGGGTGTCCCCAGCACCCTCCTGGGCGGGCAGGCCCCCGACCCTTCCAGCGCCCATGGATGGACCAGAGACCTCTGGAGGATCCTGGGTTGGTTTGCATGTCATTTGCATATCATTTGCATGCTCTCACCCCACCCATTCTGAGGGCACTGTGGGGAGCCCCAAGGTAACCTTGCCAAGTAGCAATAATTTGGGCCCAGGGTTGCCTGCTGCCCCCAGAGACCTGAGCCCCAACCCGGGACCCTGGCACAGAGGCAATAAAGGCAGTGGTCGCCTCTGGTGTTGCCTCCTCTCTCTTGCCAAGGCCAGGCTGTGGGGCCTGTATGCCTCCCAGACCAGAAACTCAGGGCAGAAAACCTGTCTTTAGAAATCACCTGAGTCCCGTCTGGAACTCCCATGGCCACCGAGTGGCAACTTCCTCACAGCTGATGGCGGTTTCCTCGATTCAGGGCCCCTCAGCCCTACAAACCCTGTTTCTGGGGTCCAGCCTGGGAAAGGGAGGTGACACGGTCTCTGCTTTCAACCTCTCAGAATCTGCTGGGGCTTCTAGCTTCACCACACACAGAGCCTTCTCCGAGTCCCAGATAGCTCGGCTGCATTCCTGTGGGAAGGCCTGTCCCCAGACAGAACCTCCCCTGCCAAGCTGGACTTGTCGCCACCACCACCACCTGGAGAATAATGGCTGGGTACCAGCTGCTGGGGGAAGAGAGTGGGGACATGGGGGGCGGGGGAGGTGACCAACAGGGACACCGCGGCATCTGACCTGGTCTGGGGTGTTAGGTTGAGCAGTTCCAGGCAGAGGGAAAGGCACCTGTTGGGGGAGGTGAGCTTGCCTGGTTGAACCAGGGGAAGCCCAGCAGCAGGGCCAAGGCCAAGGTGAAGGTGGGGAGCAAAGGTGCTTCCTCCCAAAGAAGCCATAGTAGGTTTTAAGCCAGGGCTGAGCGGCCAGTAGGGCAAGTGACATTTTGCCAGTGTTCCTGAATGCCCTGGTGGTGCCAGGTCCCTGCTGGACACTGGGGCATGGCTAGAAAGGCAGCTCAAATGGCACCAGTTTGGGTGGGTGTCCCAATCCAGGGCTCCAGGCAGAGTCCTCCCTGCGGTTCTCTCCAGAGGCCCCTGCAGGAGATGAGTTTCCTCTGTGACCTGGTGGCCCAGGCCAAAGAACCAACGCAAGGATCCCTGGTGGCTCCTGGGCCAGTGCCAGGCTGCCCTCCTGCCACCCTACTTCCCAGAACCCTGGCAGCTCCTGGAAAGTGCTGCTGGCGTATGAGCCGCACCCGGCTCTGCGCTGGCCAGGGGAGGTCTGTCCCCTGTGTGCCAGCGCACATCCCCTTGTTAGAGAAGCAGCCGATAGGGAGGAAGTAACGTGCTTCCTGCCTGTGCTGTGACGCCTTCTCTTCTGTTGCCTTCCACAGAAACAGTAGCGACAGCAAACCCTCAAAACTAAATACACGTCCCATTGCCATTGTTAAACAAAGATGCCAAAGCCCTCAAGCTGACCCCCCTGAAGTGGGTGCCTCCTTCATTTTACACCAGAGGCACCTTGCCTGCCTCACCCTGCAGTGGGGTTCTGAAAGTTCATCCCTTTTTAATAGTTTTAAAATAAGATGGGCTGTGTCCTCCTTCCTGCTGAAGGCCGGAGTTTCAGGGAGGATCCTACAGGGTCAGGAAGACCAGTTGGCGATGACCAGGTTTGGTCTGAGCTAGGAAAGTGAGCAGATGTCTCTGGGCGGACGCGAGTGGTTGGCGGGCAGAGTGCTGCAGTGTGAGGGCCACCAGGGCTGAGCTGTCTTACAGGTGATAGTGAGCCAGGAGGGTGCCAGACAGGAGTGACAACATGGGTGGCTGTGGGGCTGGATGCAGACAGGGATGGGGTGGGGGGTTAGAGCTGTAGCCACAGGAAAACAAACTTCTGAGCTGGGGCCAGGGCTGGGGGACACAGAGGAGGTCCTGAAGCCTTTACTTGTGTCAGTTTATTCCCACAAACCCACCTGCATCTCTACCTTGCCAGCAACACTGTACCCCCTTGCCCTATCCCCCAAGTTAGGGCCACCATCCTCTCTGGCCTGGAAGACTCTAGCAGCCTTTTTTTTTTTTTTTTAGACATGGGGTCTCACTATGTTGCTCAAGCCGGTCTCAAACTCCTGCCTCAAGTGGTCCTCCCAAAGTGCTGGGATTACAGATGTGAGCCACTGCACCTAGCCTGTAGCAGCTTCATTATTGGGTTTCCATTCCCCACTCCCCCCCACCCCAGTCCATTCCCTGTATACCTGGTTCAAAGTTTTGAAAACCACACTGCTCTGGCCTTCAGCGGCACCTTCAATGGCACCCACTGCCTTCAGCGTCAAGTTTGATTTCTTGTTCTGGCATTCAAAGGCCTTAGCAATGAGCCTGTACTCCCAATATGTGCAGCCTCCTTCCTAAATCTCACTCCAGCTGAGCTGGGTCATTTGCAACCTTGGTTACCCTCTCCGTGGCCTTTGTCCCAAGCCACCCATCTACTATAGCAACACCCCAGCTGTAGGGAGCAGGTCAGAGCCATCAGGCCTGGGGCACCTTTCCCAATCCTGGTTTTGGTAGCTGAAGCTCCTTTCAACAGCCACTGCTTTGTGGCACGTGCTGGGGGTAATGATATGTCCCAGGTTGGTGACACACCCAGGTCAAAGGCAAGTGAGGTCCTGAAGCTGCGAGAGCTCAGGGCTCCTCAGCCAGCTGCTGCCCCCACCCCTCTACCCACTCCCTGCACCTGCCTCCTCCCCTTCCTCACACCTGCACCTGTGACTCACCTGTGCATGTTCAATGCTGTCCCGGGGACTGACCCAGCGCCAGATCAGAGCTGGAGAGACAGCAGCAGTCTAGAGGGTGGCCATTGCCCAATGGCTCTCTTCATAGCCTCTGATGGGTCAAAAGGAAGGGACTGAGAATGAAGTGAGTCTTCAGAAGTTATTCTTGAAACTGATGCTACTACTTGAGCAAGACACCAGGTCCCATGCAGGTGCTGGGGACTAAGGTGAATCTTCAAGGAAATCACAGATTGGCAGGGAGGGAACCAGGTTACGATGGCAGCCACAGTTTACAAGGGCTTCCTGGGTGCTAGGCCCTGTGCTAGGGGAAATACCCAAGTGATCACATTTCACCCTCACAACACCACAGTGGTGTAGGCATCATTAGCGCCCCCAATTTACAAAAGAAACAAGCTCAGAGAACAAGTGCCTTGCTCTGGGTCACACTCCCTTGGCACCAGTAGCTACTTGCCAGCGTGAACAGCACTGCGAGAAAGGCATCCTCTGGTTGCAGACACCAGCCAGGCCGGAGGAGACAGTGGCATTTATACCCAAAGAAGGAGTGATGCCAGGCTCCGGGGCCTGCAAAATGGCAGATGGGGCAGCAAGGAAGAGCCCGGTGCACGGTGGAGGGTAGACCAGCCCTTGGAAGGTCACTTCTGGTACTCCCTAAGAGATACCAAGAGAGCATTAGTGGAACTTCTGGGGCAGAAAGGCAGCGTCAGAAAGTGTCGGTGCAGAGGGGATGGCAAAAGTTGCCGCGTGTGCACCCTGGAAAGGAATCTGGCTCGTGGATGGAGGTGGCACAGGAAGCAGGTCCAGCTCTCTCCACGAGAGGGCGCCCAGCAGCAGGCGATGAAGCCGACCCAGGCGTGGCGGGGCTGGCTTGTTCGGTTCCCTCAAACCAAAGGGAGCCGGAAAGACCAGCAGTCAGAAACAAGCACACAGGGGCGAGAAGAGTTTCGCTCCATGTGTTTTTTTCATCCTGAGGTGACTCAGGCCAGTTATTTCCCTTTATACTGAGAAACACAAGTCAATAGGCTCCTCGACGCCTGTGAAAGGGCTCTCCCCTCCCAACCTACCTTCCAGAAGGAATAACGCTTTCTTATTTTCCACCTCTGTCTCTTTCCGACAAAGGTAATGTGCCACTAATTTCCACTTCAGTCATCTAATCTGCTGTTTAATAATGCACTATTTCGATGATTGTCATTTCCAGAATTCTATTTATTTTAAATCTGCCCAGCCATTTTCAGAGACCTTACTTTTTGCTTAGTTTTCTCAGCACCATCTTCAGAAGTTCCATAGTTCTATTCTGCATGTGGTAATTCAAATATCTTAAGTCCCAGGGGTCTAAATCAATTGTTAACGGCGCCTGCTGACTTGTTCGTGACGGCTCATTTCCTTGGGTGTTCCGTCCTTTCCCGGACAGCTTATCATTGGCTGGTGTAATACACGGGGATGGGGAGGGGCCTTGGGTATTCATCTTCATTTCTCAGCCCGGGGGTCCTTACCCTCTGGAGTAGTGTAACCCAGAACCCCAGGCCCCGGAGAGCAGACCTAAGATTAGAGAGTCTCTAATGAGATTCCTTTTTTCTTTTTCTCAAGCAGGGACATGGTGTTTCCAGTTCAGTTCCCACTGCAGACAGGCAGCTTTTCCCTGCTGCCTCTTCACGGGCGCCCAGGCTGAGTGACCCGGCCATACGGACAGGGCTTTGTACAGGCTCAAAGCCTCGCCTCACGGTCCCCTCCAACTCTTGACTTCTTGGAATTCCTTTTTCCCACAAGCAGCACAGATTTCCTCTTTTGTATTCTACTACCTCTGTGATTTCAGCTTCCTTTATTTTCAGCCCTTGGGGGTTTCTTAAACTTTCTCATCAGTGTCCTCAGCAATGCAAAGTGTATTCACTACAATTTATCTGTCATCTGGGCGTTTTGTGGTAATGAAAACATTTTCAGTCTGCCATTTCTATGGTAAATTCCCTTTATACCAATATATAGTGCTCTCGTGCAAGGCTGACAGTCCCATGGCTGAGATCCTGTCGTTCTAGGTGGAGATCACACAGCCAAGCCCCCACACCTTGCTTTCTGGGGCCAAGGTTACAGCCCAGCCCTTCTCCTGACCCTGGGATCTAGAAAGCAATTCCTCCCTTTGCATTCTGGGGGCCTGTGAAGCTGGTGTTGCCAACCAATCTCTCGAGCAGAGGCCACAGATGGATATTCAGGTGATGGAAGTGAGGCCTCAGCTTGCCAGCTAGTCAACAGGACTGACAGCCCAAGACCCTGCAGAGGTTCACCCACAACGCTCTTAGGGTCGAGGAAAGTCTAGCCAGGGGCTGCTGAAGACGCTGCAAGCCGGTGGGCTTTCATGGAACACAGTCTGAACGTATTTCAAGCACGCGAGAAATGTACAGTATTAAAAATCTCACTTTGGAAAATTATCCTAAGGAAATAAGGATGTGAAGGAAGATGTTCACTTCAGTGTATCATACAGGAAAACTTGAAAGCAATCTGATTGCCCAACAGGAGGTGAAGAGTTAAAAAATTTATGGCCTCAATTAAATTACGCAACCATTAAAAAAACAAATGTGAAGTCAATGGAGAAATTACTTACGATTTAACAGTGTAATAAGGACATAAATGAATATTCACAAGTCCAGATAATGTTGGCATTTGTGTTCAAATGTTCTAAGGAAATAACTGGGCGCGCCCCTCTCCCCCTTGCCCAAAGGTAGGAGACAACTGGGGCAGGCCACCTCACCTTCCCTCCCAGTCCCATGCTAGCTGGAGTCAGAAAAGGAATATAGCCTTTTTATTGACTACTTTAAGTAGAACAAACTAAATACATATTTAACAGTTTTGGTTCATTTATACAGTACATTAAATAAGTTATGCACAGAGTTAAGTAACAAAGCTTCCTATCAGAGTAAAATGACAAAGCACAGAAAAACCAGACTCTAACACATCCTGTGGGTGGTTTCACATTCATCATCCCCCTTTACAAACCACGCTTGGAGGCTTCATTTTTTTATTTATTTACATTATTGGCTTTCTTTTGTGAACGGAGCCTTTGTAGCTTCATCAGGAACTTGGAAAGCCACGTAAGTGGACCCAAGGCCTCTTAGCCGCAGTCTGTTCACCATTCACCTAATGCTTATTGCTGCTTCTCTGCCCACTCCAAGGCAGGGACGGGGCTGTCCCTGACAGACACCAGCCGCACGTGCCCTATTTGGTATAAGCATCAATGGGAGTGTACATGGGCAGTTGGAGGCCTGACCAGATGGGGTCTGCAGGGGCAGCTCTAGCTCTCGGGTTGCGGAGCGGGAGGTGGGGGATGCCAGGCCTGCCCCTCAGGCCTCCTAACCTCCTGGCTCCTGATGGAAAAGGTCACCTGCACCATTGTCTTTGGAAATGAGCATGTCAATGCCTGTGGGCAAAGAGGCAGGTAGTCAACATTTTGGTTTCACAAGAACTACAGACACTCAAGGTTGGAAGGCCTGAGCTGCTCGTGTGGTCCGCACCATAAGCCGGGCAGGACTCCTCTCGGACAGCTGGCCAGCTGGCCCATGCTGCACAGCCCAGGTCCTTCTGGCTTTTATTACATTTGGTTCAAACATGCTACCACCCAGTTCTCTGAAAACAGCTAAACAAAACTAAGGAAGTTGGCTTGGTCTACTGACCTGGAAGCCTGGCAACCTTGATTCTAGTCCAGTTCTGAAGAAAGCCTCCAAGATGTGTTCTATTTTCAGTGATTTATTTAATCCATAATCCCTTCCCCAATTTCCAGGACAAATGGCCACATGGTCATTATTTATGCTTTCACTCCGAAGAACTCAATATCATTAATTCCCATTGTGTAGCGGAACCTTCAAACACACTTGCTGAGATATTTTCTAGAACTACCCAGAACAATGTCTACACCTTTTGCAAGCCGGTGACAGGCCTGGGGATGACTTCAACTTTGGGACAGGGATGTACAAAGCAAATTTTAGACTTCCTGTCTGGAAGCTGATGATGCTCTAGTTGATATGAAGAAGCGATGAACTCCTGGCAGACCTTCTGGCCCCGACGGGCAAAAGAAGTCCACACTGCAGAGGACAGCAGCCAGTGCCGGGTGGACTCCTGCTGGTAGATGTGTCGTATTTCCAGACTGCGATGCATTGACAGAGCTTTGTAACTGAGCACTACCTCAGAAAAGATCCACCTAATCTGTGACCTCATGGTCACCTGACTGTGCACTTGAGCAGATCTGTGAGAGCACCCGTCCCGGAGCTGCAGGGAGCCCCCAAGGTGGCGTGCTCACACCTCAAGGTGGGCTGCCTATTCCTGACCAGGTGGGCTTAAAACAACTTCTTACTGGGTCATCTTCACCGCTGGATGGAGTCAGGCGTGGTGCAGGCAAATGGGCATCCAAAGGACAACGGAAGGTCTGAACATCCTGCCCTCAGGTATCCCTGGGAACATGTGCCACCCTTGGTCTTCGCTGGCTCCTGCAACCATTCCTCACCTGGCAGAAGACTATGATGTCCCACCACTTTTCAGTGATCCTGGGTGGGTGACGCTGAACACTGGTTTTATCCTGCAGACATGCTCTGACTGATGGCCAGTCAGGTGTTGCATTTGCACTTGGTTTCTAGTTTAACAGAGAGCTTGTGACTGACCTGACACCTTCTGAACCACTACCCCAGCCCCTCTCATGTCCCCACAAATATTAACTGTAGAGGCCAGTCCTCTAAGCAGCCTGATTACATCAAAATATTATTTCTTTTAAATTCTACTGCAGATGACAGTGGGGCGCCTGAATTTCCACTCTCAACCTGGCAGCAGACTGGAAACCGTGTGGGCAACCTGGACTTGCTCCTGCCCCTCTAGCCACCCACCCTGCCCCAGTGGTGCTCCTCCCTCAACCAGAGAGTTGCAGAATTTCAGACAGGATCTGGAGAAAGGGATTCCTTAAATCTGAATAGCAAGTCCTGGACAGATGCCCTGGCAATCTCTGTGTGAAACTGACCAGAATTAACATAGCAAAAGATCTGAGAACTGAACTTCAGTGTGGAATATTGCCCAGGTTTACAGATTAGCCTCTGGGTAGCACACAAGCAAAGCAGTCTAGAAAAGCATTATAGACTCTGAAAACGAAAGAGTTATTGGAACCACAGCCCACAAAAGTAGGCCAGGCTCCGCACACTAAACCTAAACCTTACCTGTAGAACCGGACATTGAACTCTGACAAATATTATTTGGTTGGTTTTGGTTCTTTATTCCAACCAGTAAAAACCCAAGCTACCCTAACTAGTCTTGTGGTCACTAAAGATTTTAAAAACGTGCTTAGGGGAGGCCAAAGTAAGAGGACAGCTTGAGGCCACGAGTTCAAGACCAGCCTGGGCAACATAGCAGGACCCTATCTCTGGCTGGGTATGGTGGCTCACGCTTGTAATCCTAGCACTCTGGGAGGCAGAGGCAGGAGGATCTCTTGAGGTCAGGAGTTCAAGACCAGCCTCAGCAAGAGCAAGGTCTAAAAATAGGAAGAAATTAGCCAGACAACTAAAAGTAGGAAAAATCAGCCAGGTGTGGTGGTGAGCGCCTGTAGTCCCAGCTACTTGGGAGGCTGAGGCAGGAGGATCACTTGAGCCCAGGAGTTTGAGGTTGCTGTGAGCTAGGCTGACACCATGGCACTACAGCCTGGGTAACAGAGTGAGACTGTCTAAAGAAAAAGATCCCATCTCTACAAAGAATAATAATAATACAAAATTACCTGGGTATGATGGCACATGCCTATAGTCCTAGCCACTTGTGAGGCTGAGGAAGAAGGGTTGCTTGAGCCCAGAGGTTTGAGGTTACAGTGAGCTATGACTGCGCCACTGCACTACAGCCTGGGTAACAGAGCAGACTCAGTCTCTGGAAAACAATAAAAAAACAACCCCCCAAAATCTGCTTAAGTGTTCATTCAACTTATCAATGAAAAAATAGTAAGCCAAGGACAGGCCCAGTGTACATCACGAGATACCACTTGTTATAACTGCTGTAGAGGCAGTTTGGGGTACTGACTACATCCCTGTTAAAAGTTAGGCTGCCCCACTGACTGTGGGGGTGAGGGGACCCAATGTATCAGGCTGACTAGAAAACTGTAGGTCTTACACATTCCATGGTAAAGTAACATTATTCTCTGTTATTCTTTCTCTGGTTATACCTTACTTTGGGCAATGGAAATCCAGGAATTTAAAAAGTGCCTTGTATTGGATTTCTTTGTTAAGACTAAAAATCCTTGGTTACGGTAAATTAGGGACTTGAAGTAAAATACACCTGTATGCAAGGAAAAGCCTACCTGTGCCAATCCCTTTTCCTTTACGGTATTGAGAGCTTTTATTTCAGACTCTGGTCAGTGCACAGAAGGTGGAGCTACACCTAGGTTCCCAAGGCCAGCCACCGTAGGGCCAACCGACCCAACCCAACTGATTCCTTGCCAGAAGCTCGAAGATGTAGAGTGGGTCAGGGTCCTCGGGCTTCCAACAAAACCCACATGGCAGGGAAGAATAACATTTTAAAAGGAGTATAGGTGATGTCATGTTTGGTGAGCCAAGTAAGTCGCTGGAAAACTCCCTGAAGACGGGAAGAAAAGTTGGTCAGCCTTTCCCGAAATGGTTCTCCCATTTCACAAAACCTTTTTGGGCTCAAAGTGGGAAGCTATCAGATAACAAAAGAGAAAGGAAATGGAGATCGCGTGTCTGATAATAAATCAACATTGAGGCCATAATGACACGGAACTATGAGGTTTGTAGAATTCTTTCATGTCCAGAAGGGCTGCTCAGATGAGACCAGGCCTTGACAGGTGGGGCGAATCCTATCAACACACCACGGCACATTCAGCGGGACAACTGCAGCTCAGCAAGTGCCAAACAGAATCCACGGCAGAAGATGCCCAGTGTGATCCAGACGTGCACAGTCTGAGAGATAAAAGGATACAGAACAAGACGACTGTGCAAACAGTCAAGTGGTGGCAGAAGGCTCTGCATTTCCAAGAGATGATCCACTCAATAATTTGACAATACTAGTTTGGCCAACATGCTCAGAGAGAACAGACTATCCATGGTGCAGTCGCATTCTCTCAGACCAATCCATGCGCTGGAAACAATTTTCTGCACAAGCAAAATCAAATGAGAGAGAAAAAAAATGGGTCCCACACTAAGGTAGCCCGCCAGGTTGAAAAATCTTGTCCCAAGTGATCTGTGATGCTTGGTAGAAGTTTTATTTATTTTTTCCTGTTATGGGTGCTTTTACTGAAATGGTGACTTCTTTCCTATTGATTCTGATCTTAACAAGCCTGAACAAGAAGGTTGAGAAGGGAGTCCTGAGTGCCACTCTCTGCCTGCCCAAGTCCCCGTGAGGCCAATCAGCGTCATCTGCCAAGGGCGGAAATGGGGCTTAAGGAGCTGTTCAAGGATAAGAGGGACCACTCCCCCGTCCGTCCGAGGGGGGGCCTCCTCTCCAGCCTGCGGCCAGCATCCACGCCTCTGCCACATGAAGACCGGGCACGTGTGACAGTCTGCTGATTCAAGGAGGCAGGGAGGGGGGCTGGTGGTCTACACCGAACGGGGCCTGGCTAAGCCAGCTTTGGCTGGGAGAGAAACAAACCAGGAAAGCCATGGAGGAGGCAGCTCAGGCCAGCTGCCCGTGTGCAGAGAGACTGGCACACTTGTTCCACAAGGACACAGACGACAAGTGTCGGGAGAGGCCATGGACTCCTTCTGCCTCCACTGCATTCCTCACTGATGACCAACAGCTACTAGCACTGGTTCCCACAGAGAGCCCCCGATGCAAGTGTCCTGTCATGTTGAGTGGTCACCAGGATAAGTAGAATCTGGGCTCAGAGTCCGTTGGTGTCAATGGCTGTCACAGAGGCAGGTGTGGAGGAACGCGAGGTGGTTGCCGAGGTCTTGTCCAGGGCTGGGCTGGGCACACTGCAGTCGGCAGACCTGGCCGAGCCCCTCCCCCCAGGGAGCAGTGGCCGGCTCTGGCTGTGGGGACTCTGGCCGTGCAGGTTCTGGCCACAGAGGCGGTGGTGCCGCTCCCAGTCCTTGTGCTGGCAGAAAGAGCCACAGTACCGTGCAATATTGCAGCCACTGCATGTCTCGCTGGCTTTGCGGCCACAGTTCCAGCAGTTCTGCAAGACACAGGCGTCAGTAAGTGATTGCTGGGATCTCAAGGGGCAGGCTTGTCACTTGTTACCTGCATGGCAGTCCTGCCTTTACTGCTACGTGTTTAACCACGGGAAATACACACCCCCTTTCCGAGTTTCCTTCATCTGTAAAACAGGAAAACTAGCCATCCGCAGGACGGCAGGGTGAGATGAGGGGTATGTGCGAAAAGACCTTGCGCAGCGCCAGCAGTCCGGCGGCCACCTCCTGGTTAAAGCACAGACTCATCTTTTTGACTCATATTTTAATCTTCAGAGATCAAACCAAACTCTGTGTCAGCTTCCCCCTCACCCCAGCTATCTACCCTAAGGACACATATATGTTCAAACATTTTCTCTTGCTCCTCCCAGTGGAGAAATAATCGTTTTCCACAGACAATACATGATCTTAACTAAGACTTAAAGGAATACAGGTAATAATTCATCTTGTTTTAATAAAGGTCCCCTGCCAGGGAACCAGGATGGGTAGGAATGGAAGTAGTTGTGTTATTTCCTCCTTTGTCCTCTGTGCCTGTTTTCCTTCCACTGTGTCTCATCCTAGATGAGCTGGGATCATGGGAATACTTCTGGCCTGTTCTCAGGAGCCACCTGCAATATCTCAGAACTCAAGGCCTTGGAAGTCTAGGTCAGGGACTTTTCTTACTACTTCTTGCACTTCCCTAGGAAGGGGGCAGTTAGACTAGGATTTAGCAAAAACCACCAGGGAAGAAGAGTCCACCTGTTGAGAATGTACTAATTCAATTACAGAAGACACGAGCCAAGTGAGGATGGTGAGAGCTACAAGTAGCAGCCATGGAAGAAGCAGTAGAAACAGTCACGGAACAGACTTTATATATCCCACAACTAAGAAGGAAGAGCATCATAGCAACTGAGGCCAGCAGCGCAGCTCCCAGCACTTGTGTCCCGTAGTACTTTCTTTCCTTCCTGCAGGCTCCATGTGGATTCTACTCATGACACATGAGTGTTCTACATCTGAGCTCTCCAGGACCCACTGGTAAGAGAACAGTCTTGTGGCCCTGGCCAGGTGAAGCTCTCAGGAAGGACTGCAGCAGCCAGCCTGTTGCCCTCTCATCTTCCCTGCCCACAGGTACTCTAGAATGGCAGAAGCCAATCTTGAGGCCTAGCGATGGTGCCACTCAGGAAAGAAAGGCCACACCCCAATGGAATCAGAAGGCTCTTAGGTATAAAAGAACAGACAAGTGCTGGAAAAGACCTAGGAACCACCCAGCCCACTTAGGGCATTGTACAGATAGGAAAACTGAGGGCCTGTGGGGCCCTTGTAAAATTTATTAAGTGGCTATGCAAAGTCTGGAACCTTCCACTCCATGATACTCAATGTATAGGTTTAACTTTAAAGAACATTAGAAAAGACTGCAGATTCCCTTCTAATACAAAAGGGTTCTCAGGAAATACACCTTAAGGACTGTCAAAACTTCCCAGCAAAACACTAGAGGACCAAAATAGGGAACAGAAGTGATTTTTAGGTTACATTTATAGATCTCAAGCAAACTGCATTCCAGAGAATTTCATACTTTGGAGTCTGGTAGGCTGACTCCAGACAATGCTTTGGTAGACTCTTCTCATTTGTGGGGAAGAACTCAGCTGTTGCCCACATGGGGCTCCATGGAAACACAGGCCAGTGGGTTGGCCGCCAGCAAAGGGGGAGATCCTCTGCTCCCTCTGTCAAAGCAAGAACATCTCAGAACTGGGTCAGAGTATTAAACCATTGGTGCTTTTATCTTGGCTGCCATTATTTTTTAAATAGCTTATTTCATGATTTATGACTGCAGCCCCTAAGACTGGGGCCTTGGACCGGTACCAGTTCATGGTTTGTTAGGAACCAGGCCACACAGCAGGTGAGTGGCGGGCTAGTGAGTGAAGCTTCATCTGTATTTATAGCTGCTCCCCATCGCTCACATCACCACCTGAGCTCCGCCTCCTGTCAGATCAGTCACTGTCTCCCATCACCCCTGGATAGGACTATCTAGTTGCAGGAAAACAAGCCCACGGCTCTGATCCTGCATTCTGGTGAGTTGTATAATTATTTAATTATATATTACAATGTAATAATTACAAACAAAGTGCACAATAAATGTAATGCATTTGAATCATAGTGAAACCATCCCCCAACCCCTGCCCCAACCATGGAAAAATTGTCTTCCATGAAATCAGTCCCTGGTGCCAAAACGGTTGTGGACCAATGATTTATAAAATACAGTAAAACAAAATAAACAGCCTCCCACATAAGCAGAATCACAGAAATGCAAGAACAATGTGGTTAGTGCCAGAGCATCCAGGGATGAAAGGATGGTTTTAAGTTCTCTTTCTCTTTGGCTTTTCTCTGACTTAATGAGGAGCACTTTTCTTTTGTTTTTTTTTCCCCAAGGTATAAGGCAAAAGGTTTTATGTTGTGGTCACCCTTCAAATCAACATTCCACAAAGCCAGAGCCACAGACTTGGCCAAACAGTCCTCTGTGGTTAATTGGGAAAGGTCATAAACCTTCTGAGATACTGATCAGGGAAGTCAGGAATGTGATTACAGAATTTCCTTTGTCAAGCAGGGGCCATCAGATTATAAGACTATTCCAAGTGTGGCCCAGGACCCACCTTTGTCAGAACTACTGAGGACTTATCAAAATCCCTGGGACCCATTCCAGACTTCTCTGACCTTATTGCAAACAAGAGAGAAATGACTCCCTATTTTACTAACAATTGCTAGCCCCATTATGTTTGCCAGGAAATCCAGGTTGGTGACAGAAAGTGGCCTGAGCAGAGATAAGGGGACCTCTCACTTCATGTTTCCAGCTTTGGGCACTACAGGGGAGATGCTCTCTCTGGCTTTAAGGAAGTGGCTGTTCTGCATGAGCAGGAGCTGCCACAGCTTATGCACTAATTAACAGCATAACCGAATCCCTTCTATCTGCACAGTGCACTGCAGTTTAAAAGGACTTCCACAACCACAATCCAATTCTATCTTCCGGAAAACCATCAGAACAACAGGACTGGGGCTTGTATACCCACTGAACAGATATGGAAATTGGCCCCCTTAAGGGTGCACCATCAGTGTGAGGGGGAACTGGGATTAGAACTCCTCCAGTCCTGGGTTCCTTCTCCCATACCAAACCACCTCCCCCAAGATGCGTGAGAAACTCCAGGGAAGCAGCCCTTCAAGTCCAGTACAAACTCATCCAAAACTTAGGCCTTCCATCCTTCCCCTGCTTTGGGAAGCAATTTTGCTGGGACGGATGCTGGTGTGCACCTCACCTGCAGGCCACTTTGTGGATTGATTAAAATTAAAATTATAGTTCCTGAAAAGCACAATCCTATAAATGGAGAGCTGAGATTTAAACCTATGCAGTTCAGCTCCAGAATGCATGCTCTCAGCCAAAAGCTATACTCCTTCTTTGGAGATAGACACAGTTAAAGATAAACATAGATATAAAAGTAGATAAATATGGGCCAACATAGATATTGATGTGGATGGCTATAGATACAGAATTCAACATAGAGAACTGAAATAGATATCATGGCTCAAGAAAAATTCTAAAGAAAAAGTAGGAGAAGGAAAAGGGAGGGCCATTCAGGGAACTATTTTTTCATAATTCACAGTATCTTCGTTGGAGTGCTACAGTATGGGATTTCACCACATCCTCTATGATGGCCACATGATATTTAGGCATTTTCATCTTCACACTGCCATGCCTGGCATTGCTATATTGAAATCGATCATTTAAATATGATGAGAGGCTGGATGTAGTGGCTCACGCCTGTAATCCTAGCACTCTGGGAGGCTGAAGCAGGAGGATCGCTTGAGGTCAGGAGTTCAAGACCAGCCTGAGTAAGAGCGACACCCTGTCTCTACTAAAAATAGAAACAATTAGCTGGGCATGGTGGCACATGCCTGTAAGTCCCAGCTACTTGGGAGGCTGAGGCAGGAGGATCACATGAGCCCAGGAGTTTCAGGTTGCTGTGAGTTAGGCTGATGTCACAGCACTCCAGCCCAGGTGACAGAGCAAGATTCTGTCTAATACATACATACATACATACATAAATAAACGAGAGAAAAAAAAAACACCACCAAAATTCCCCAAAAGTTCTTTAAATTCAAAAGAATGTCCCAAAGACAGCTGATTTCCCAATCCATAGATGGGATCTACCTACCTAGAGAAACAGGCTTGTTTCTTATAGCTGAAAAATGACTAAAATGAAAGTCATTAAATTCAAAAGGACTGTTATAATGTTTCTGTCACATGCTTTATTCTTTTCAGTTTTTTTAATCTCTGTCTTGTGTAGAAACATCACCAATCCTGGGACCCAAGTGCTGGGCAGTTCTACCCAATCTGTCACTTCAGTCCGTAAAAAAGCTAGCCTATTTGTAAAGAGACTAGATGCCATAGGGTCCTGTGTTTTCTTACTCCTGTACCCTGGCTTTAGCACTGAGGGACTATATTAGTTAAATTCCCCAAGTCACAGTTTCCTCATCTGTAAAGATCCAACAATATCTACCTCATAGGGTCACTGAAAAGATCAAAAAGGAAACACACATACTTAGCTGGGTGTCTGGCACAGAGTAAGGCCATTCGGTCAGTGTTGGTCGCCGTTATTATGCAATTACACAAATTCCATCTTTAGGGTGAGTCTTCAAAATTTAAACCAATATGAGCCAATACATATAAGAATACAATATAATCATTTACTATCTTGATAAATAAAAGTGTCCAAGAGTGAAAATCAAAACTCTTCTGGAACTGTATAAAAATTAGAATCATCTAGTCCTCAAGAGGGGACGGTCTATGCCAGCTGCTCCAGCCCAGCCCAGCCCAGCCCCCAGGGCTAACAGAGCTCTGACCTCTGTGGACTCTTCTTGCTCGTTTATGACGAGGAAGGCGTCCTCTGCCGCCTGCCGCTTGACGTCCGCTATGGTTTGCTCCATTCGAGCTCTCTCTGTTGCAATCACTTCAAAGGCTTTCTGCTCTGCCTCAGCGACGGCCTTCTGTACTTCTGACATGGCCTGAATTTTCACCTTATTCACAGCTTCTTCTAGAAGAAAGTGACAGTAAAATCAACTGGCCGAGAAATCTTTTCCCTCCCACCCCACAGCATGTCTAAGAAGGAATAGAGCTGAAACAAGATCACTCCTTACCAAAAATGCACAGGGAAGAGCACATGATACCTGCACTTGCTTGTCCATCCAGGCAGGTGCGGGCTGGGTATGTAGATGGAGGTGGGCACTGAGCTAGGGCTGGGGATACTCTGGTGACTAGATACAGTCACACTCTCATAACTGCTTCTGATCAAGGATAAAGGAGGTCCAATGCATCGTATATTACAGTGTAAGAGACTAGAGTTCAAGGAAAACAGTGGTCGGCTCTACAAGGGGCAAGGGAGGTTCAACAAAGTGTGTTTGGGTTAAGATGGTAGGTAGAAATGAGTTTTTGGAAAGTCTTGCATGCCAAGCTAAGGAATTTGGCCTTTTTTTCCCACTAAAGGAAATGTGAACTCCATTAAAGAGTTCTATGTAAGGAGAAGAGACTGAAGACAAAGATGGCAACTGCGAGGCTGGGACAATGAAGAGACTCTGGATTTAGGCATGAGGAAGTGATGAGGCAGGAGGAGATTGTTAGCATCGAAGGGTCTGGATGTGGAGGTAAAGGGGAAGAATGGTAGAGCCATGCAATGAGATGGATAATACGCAGAAAGCTGGTGTGGAGGCAAGTGAGAAGGATGAGGTGCCTACGGAACATGCAAGTATAAATGACCAGGAGGCAGTTAGCGAAACAAGGGCTAAAGACACAGATTTGAGCAGACTGCAAGGAGTCCTGGGTTTCTAGAACATGAACCCACCTGGTTCCTGATCACTTCCTCCCATCACCACTGCCCTGCTTGGTTTCCACTGGGTGGACACCCCAAATAATACACTCTATGCATTTGAACTTCAGCAGAATGAGCATGTGAATGTGAAGTCCCAGTGTGAATAACCTCCCACATGACTCCATAAGACCAAGCAACCCAGAAGCCTAAGAAAACTCCTTCACAGTCTGGCTCTTGCACATGGCCCAGGCTCAAAGGAGGTTTAAAAGAATGTTCTAGGCTGCTATACTACAACTTTCTATCATTTTGCTCCAGACTTAAGAAAAGAAAGTCTTCATCCCAAAGGCCAAGGACTCCATGTTTCTTTTACTCTAGTTGTCCACATTGGCCCATTGTGGCCCACCATAGCTACCCTTCACAAGCCTCTTATGTCAGTGTTTTTTTTTTTTGACACAGGGTCTCACTTTGTCACTTGGGCTAGTGCAGTGATGTCATCATATTTCACTGCAACCTCAAACTCCTGGGTTCAAGTGATCCTCCTGCCTTAGTGTCCCAAGTAGCTGAGACTACAGGTGCATGCCACCACACCTGGCTAATTTTTTCTATTTTTGGTAGAGACAGGGTCTTGCTCTTGCTCAGGCTGGTCTCAAACTCCTGACCTCAAGCAATCCTCCCACCTTGGCCTCACAGAGTGCTAGGATTACAGGCATGGGCCATCATATCCAGCCCCAAATTGTTTTTCATGGTATAATAATATTTTGTTGTGGTATCAAACTGTAAATGAACATAATCATTCATGGATGCTTGGGCATTCTCCAGGTTGCCTTTACCTTGCTCCCAGAATAGACTAAAAACAGTATCTTTACACATACTGTTGCTTCTTTAAAAATTTGTGTTTAAGTCTGGCCCATTCAGAAGCATAAAAGTGAGGAACAATTCCAAGAATCTGCAGGCACTCACTGCTGGTAATACTTAATAATTTCTTACATAACCTTTTGATGAATTATTTAGCATCATCAACAAGGTCTTCTAAAATGGTCAATTAACTGACTGTTAAACTGGGGGCTAATTTATCAAGGATGCTTAATCTTGTATTTTCCTGATTAATACTGAGGAAAAACATTTTGCAATATGTTTATTTGTATTTCTCATGGCATCATTTGTTCATATCTTTTGTCTATTTGTTTAATATTGTCTTGATGCTCTTGAAAGAGTCCTTGGGAATATAGTTATTAAATTTTTGACAGAATTTTTATCTTAAGAATAAAACCAAAAATCATATTGGACTTTAAAAAAAAGTCACTGGGAAGGGAAGTCAAGAAGGTACAGCAGGGTAGTATTTGGATAAAGCTGACATGAGTGATGTGAGGTTAGTTTCATCCCCTGTCTTACCAGAACAGGCAGTCCCCACCCTCCTTTATTCTTATAGAAAAGGAGGTCTACCAAGAACAGTCTGTACTGAGCTAATCACAGTGAAGGTGAAAGGAAGAGCAGAGGAATTGCAAAGCGATGCCAAGAGCAGATTGGTAGCAGTGTGAACACAGTCTGTGTAGATGCTAGTCAGGAGATCAGGCAAAATGAGCTCAGCCACAAGCCCAGAATCAGAGCATGTCAATAGGTACTCAGTGCCTCAGTGTGACCCAACAGAAGGGCATAAAAGGGACTGGAGGGAGCCATTCCAAACTCCTGACCTGCAAAATGCCACGACAGCAATCCAGGAGACATGAGGGACAGGCCCGAGGGGGAAAGGCAGGAGCCTAGGGCTCCATGAGGAGTAAGTTATTAGACAACCAAAGGACCCAGTTAACCACCTTTCCCCCAAATTTGTGTTCCCTGCTCACACAAATTAGTGAGTGTGTGCAACCAAGGAGCAGTCAAACACATACCTGTTTTTTTCCAAAACTCCACAGGTACGTATCCTGTACCTGGCCTACTGCTGAATTCCCTCTGAGAATCTGCAGAAGAAAGAGAAACAGTATACGGTCAGAAGTTGGCTATGATGAGCAGTTTTCTTTTTATGAAACAATTTTTCTCAAACTTCTCATTCACCACTTAGAAAGAGTCAAACATGTATATTCATTTCTGGGCCGACCATTGTGGTTCATGCCTATAATCCTAGCACCAAAGTGGGAGGCTGCAAGGATACCAGTGAGGTAGGAGGAGGATCACTTAAGAGTTCGAGGCTGTAGTGAGCTGTGGTCACACACACACTGCACTCTAGCCTGAGCAACAGAGTAAGGCCCTGTCTCTAAAGGTAAAAAATATTGAAAAAAAATTCTGATAGGGCTAAAATAAGATTAAAATAGTACACTTAATTTTTAGTTTTAAAACACAAACATGCATCAAATATTAACAGTATTTCAAGGTAGTAAGATTAAAAGTGATCTTCACTTTCCTCTTACCCAATTTTTTCCCCTAACAACATGTACATGTATTTAAGGTTGTTTTTTTTTTTTTTTTTTTTTGGAGACAGAGTCTTGCTCTGTTGCCTGGGCTAGAGGGCAGTGGTGTCATCATAGCTCACTACAACCTCAAACTCCTGGGCTCAAGCGATCCTCCTGCCTCAGCCTCCCAAGTAGCTGGGACTACAGGCACACAACATGACACCCGGCTAATTTTTCTATTTTTAGTAGAGACGGGGTCTTACTCTTGCTCAGGCTGGTCATGAAGTCCTGAGCTCAAGCAATCCTCCCGCCTTGCCCACCCAGAGTACTAGGATTACAGGAGTGAGCCACCACCCCTGGCCAATATAAATTTCATTTTCTTAAGGAAATCTCCAACAAGTTTCTGAGCTATTCCAGTGTGAACTGGGTGCTTTCTAGGCGTGCTGTACCACCACTGCTTGGGGCGCTCCCTCATGCCCTAGGATTCCCCTCGCTCTTCCTTTCTTGTGTTGCATCTCGGTCCATATCTCCTATCTTCTGGTTTACTTCCATGTACTGAGGCATATCCTCTGTAGACATCATGAGAAAGGGTAAGTGGGAAGTACATTTTTCAAAAAATTGTGGTTTGTTAATCTAGCACTTAATTATTTTTATTAAGTACAGAATTCTAAATTAAAATAATTTTCCTTCAGAATTGTCTTCTAACTTTCAATGATGCTAATTTGATTAAATCTGTTTCTTTCACTGTTCTGTCTACTCGGTAGACTGGTTCAACCTGGAAGTGTCTTTCAGTTTTTGGCAATTTTTTAGAATTTATTTCAATAACTGTTCCATCTTCTCTGATTGTTTTATTCACTCTTTTTGAAACTCATGATTTAGACATATGAGTTGGGTAGATTTTCTTTTTCTTATCTTTTTCTTTCCAGGGATATTAACTCTATTTTTGGAAGTTTTCTTTTCCTTGAAAAGCTCCTGTTAACTTTCATTTATTGTTATTTTTATTTCTTAAAAAGACAAGGTCTTGCTCTGTCACGCGAGCTGGAGTGCAATAACGTGATCATAGCTCACCGTAACCTTGAACTCCTGGGCTCAAGCCTCCCAAGTAGCTGCTACAGGCACGCACTACCGTGCTGTTAATTTTTTTTGTTTTTTTATTGTAGTTGAGAAAGGGTATCACTTGTTGCTCAGGCTGGTCTCGAACTCCTAGCCTTAAACAATCTTCCCATCTCAAGCCTCCTAAAGTGTTGGGATTACAGGCATGACCCACTGTGCCTGATCTCATTTCTTTTTCTTTATTTTGGTCTCCATCTTTAATATTAGAGGCTTACCTCTAAAATTTGGTCGCCCTTAACTGCTAACACATACCACCAAAAAGCTCCCTGGAAGCCCCATGACAGTGAATGGGGCCCATGGCTGTGGGCTTAACTAGAGGCAGTTTTCCCAAACTTTGCTGTTTATTGGACTCATTAAACATATATATTCAGATTCTTGCATCCCAGAATCATAACCTCCAGGGAAGGGCCCAAAATGTTTATTTGTAGTAAACACCCAGGTTGACTCTTATTCTGAGAATAAACTGATAGCTTGAGTCAGTTTCTTTCCATTTAAAAAAAATTCTAATTATAAAATATAGTTCATAAAATATTACAATTTTTTTTTAATGAAAAACATGAATTAAATGCCCATAAACCCCAGTTCAAGAAAGAACACCAGGCTGGGCGCAGTGGCTCACGCCTGTAATCCTAGCACTCTGGGAGGCCGAGGCGGGAGGATTGCTTGAGCTCAGGAGTTCAAGACCAGCCTGAGCAAGAGTGAGACCCCATCTCTACTAAAAAGAGAAAGAAATTAGCCAAACAACTAAAAATAGAAAAAATTAGCCGGGCATGGTGGCGTGTGCCTGTAGTCCCAGCTACTCGGGAGGCTGAGGCAGAAGGATCGCTTAAGCCCAGGAGTTTGAGGTTGCTGTGAGCTAGGTTGACGCCACGGCACTCTAGCCCTGATAACAGAGTGAGACTCTGTCTAAAAAAAAAAAAAAAAAAACAACCTACTAAATACTTAAATAACAATCCCCCCCTGGGGTTTCTGTATAATGCAAGACTTTAAAAACATTAATTACTTAATTATTTAAAAGTCATTGGTGAATTTGCTTGTTTGTTATTCCCAAGAATCCTGCTCAATATCGAACAACAGTACTCAAAAGTGCTGTTATTGGTCCATGAAAAGAAACTATGTCAGAATGCAAAACAACCATGTCTCTTAAGGACACTGTTTAGTTCGTCCGACTCTTCATATAAACTTTCTTGGTGAAGTGAACAGTGCCCAACATCCTGGTGTAAGCTCCTCATAGCACCACAGACCAGTGACAGTTTTTCAAATAGCTCTGGTTCACATTTTGAATAGTACACTTGTTTAGGATATGAATTATGCTTTAGGCTGGGCGCGGTGGCTCACGCCTGTAATCCTAACACTCTGGGAGGCCGAGGCGGGAGGATCGCTTGAGGTCAGGAGTTTGAGACCAGCCTGAGCAAGGGCGAGACCCCGTCTCTACTAAAAATAGAAAGAAATTATCTGGCCAACTAAAATATATATAGAAAAAATTAGCCAGGCATGGTGGCGCATGCCTGTAGTCCCAGCTACTCGGGAGGCTGAGGCGGTAGGATCGCTTAAGCCCAGGAGTTTGAGGTTGCTGTGAGCTAGGCTGACGCCACGGCACTCACTCTAGCCCGGGTAACAAAGCGAGACTCTGTCTCAAAAAAAAAAAAAAAAAAGAATTATGCTTTATGTACTATATAAAAAAGAACATGAGATAGATGTATATAACATGTATAAATAATGATACTAAAAGATACTGTTTAAATCAGACAGGTTGACAGTACCCTCAAAACCCTGATAGAATGAAATAAAGGGGGTCTATAAAGAGCTAAACCTAGGATGACAATAGAATTTATCATCCAAACTGTTCTCATTTTTGAGTAAGGGAGGTGGTAGTAATAATTATGACAAGATATAGGCATAAACTGGGACTGTCCCAGGCAGATCAGAACATATGGTCATCCTAGCTAAACCCTCAAGCAAAGGTGAGAAAGATGAGTAATGGTAATGCACGGCAATGTTTAAATGACATCTAGACCTGCAATCCTGGCTGAAAAACAGCTGGCTCATGACTACAGCTCACTCTGTACTCTATGCCTTTTCACATGCACACATGCAGACTCATGAACAGAAGGTGTGTGGTTTGGATGGTGAACTTTAGGTAAGTTTCTGCAAGTTGTTATAAGGAATATTTGTAAGGGTTCAGACGGTGAGGGAGACCAGAGGATTAGCATTGTCTGTTTTTCAAGGTTTTGTGAAAGGAATCACACTACAAGTATTCTTTGATGTCTTGCTGTACTAGATATATGTAACATAATGGCGCTAATCTCTGGCTGACTCAAGAGCTACTGCTATGGGTGGGGTGGCAGAGTGGGATTCCTCAGCTACCAACGTCTGGACATACTATAGTAATTCTGGCTTTGCCTCAATTTTTTTTTTTGTAGTCTCTTTGAAACTAACAGCCATCTTTTATGTGGAACATGCTAGGTCTGTCATAAAATTGAGATTCGTTCTCCCTGGTGAACATTTGGGAACTTAGAGTGGGTGGGTGGGGAAAGAGTCAGATCACAGATGGCCTGTCAATCAGCTGAGCCTTTCATAGGGCACCTTTTCAGTTACTGGGTGAATGTGATGGAACATTTTTGGGGGAATAACTGGCTTCCTGGATGTACTCTGAATTAAGAGAAGAGCTGCTCTTGTCTCTGCTGCTTTAGTTTAGGCTGGGAAAAGGCAAGATGGTACACCTCAGTTTGGCACAATAAAAGCTTTTATAGAGACCACCCGGTGGTGGTTGATAAATGGTACTTTCCTGGGATAGAGGTGGGGAAAAGAGAAAGGAAGGTGAGCTGAACATTTTCAAGGCTGCTGTGAGGAAATGAAGTTATGACACTATAGTACCTAGGACACTGGGCCAGGCTGAATTTAACAACCACTCTTTGAGTATCATCCAGCACATAAATATGCAGAGAGAGTTAAAGAAAGAACAAACTCACATATTTTCTCATTCTCTGCAAGGGAGAAATAACATTTCTTGAACATGTCCAGTACTGAGTGCTTCACATATTTTCTCATTTACTCTCCACAATCACACGAGTCTCCCTAACTCCACAATCTAGAATCATCTTCCTTTAAAGTATAATAGAAAAAGCCTTCCTTACCATATTAGGTGGAGTCCTAAGGCTGATGTTTATTCTAGGTTCCCTTCAGACTCTCCCCTTACCATTGCCGAGAGAATCTGCAGTCCCAGGGCTGTGCTGCCTGGAGACCAACTCGTTCCCTGGTTTCCTCATCTCTGTGTTTTCATTATATCGTCTTTTCCAGTAATTGAGCTCTTCACGATCAGATTCCTGACAGCGCCGCAGAACTGCCATGGAGCGCCGTGTCTTCTCTACCATTTCCATAATGCAATTCAGGGCCTGAGCCAGACAGGAAGTCAGACAGAGATGATATGAGGAAATTCAAACAACGAACATTGAAAATCAAGGACAGGTAAACACAATATAAAAAATTAAGGTTCAAGTATTTTACATTTAAAAGCCTTTATTACAGCTTCTTTTGAAATATATACACACAGTTATTCATTTTTTTTCCTTCTTTCTTTTTTTTTGGTCCTTATGATCCAGCAGATTCATTCATTCATTCATTTTTTTATTTCAAAATAAGGTTAATTCATTTTTTTATTTCAAAATAAGGCTTTTGGATGCTTCAAGGTTGAAGCAGCTATATACAGTCTCATAATAACATGGTCCGTTAAAGACTGGTTAACCTACAGTAAATCTCCGTCTAAATACACTAAGTCATCTGATAAAGCTAGAGATTTTTATAAGAATTCAATGAGAGAAATAAGGACCAGGGACAACTGTCACTCAAGAAGCAAAAGCTACTGCATGTAAATTTCAAGTAGGCACTAATATCCTCTCTTCCCTTTTTAGAGAGAAGGGAAACTCTCTCTTCCAATGGGGGAGAGAACTCGGGCTTACATTCTGTACCAGGGTACTAATTCTCACTTGTATTTGGAGGAAATCCATTTATTTAACACGTCCTATGTGCCAGGCCCTGTGATAAGCATCTTATATATTATTATAGCCCTCCTGTGAGTTCAAATAATGCAGCATTAAAAGACACAAAAATTAAGGCTAAAAGAGGTAAAGTAATTTGCCTAGCTCATAACGATAGGAAGTAGCAAAGCTGGGACTTGAACTCACAAACCTGTGGGGTTTTTTGTTTTGATTTTTATTTTTTAGAGACAAGGCCTTGCTATGTTGCCCAGGCTGGCTCCTGGGCTCAAGTCATCCTTCTGCCTCAGGCCTTCCGAATAGCTGGAACTTCAGGCACATGCCATTGTACCCAGCTACAAAGTGCCCAGCGATGCTTTTAACCAGTATGCTACATGACTTTACTTGGTTTGTGAATTAAAGTGATCATCCCACCACAAAGATCTGAGAGTGACTCTGTAGCTCTGTAGCTGAGGGAGTAGCAGATAAACCAGCTTTTATTAAAAGCAAAGGATGTTATGTCTGGTTATATTCACTTCAAGCACACATGCTCCATTAACTACTGATAGTACTAAGAACCAAAAGCAATAGTTAGGGAAATTATACACTGTAAGGTTCTTACATGGTCAAGATGTTTCCATTCATCAGCCCATTCCCTTTCTGTCAAACGGTGGTCTACCAACTCATCTTGATAGCTTCCATTTAGACCTATTAGAAATTAGGGATTAAATTTGAAGATAGTGGGAAGAATACAGTAGTACCAAATTCTACAAAGTAAATACACACGCATTTGTAAGAACTGTGAACACGCTACTAAGGCAATGATTCATAATGAGGTGTGGGACCAACAAAATGACATATACCCAACAAAATGTCATTATTCAGGTTATATAAAGAACTCTAATAAATCAACTGTGAAAGACAAATAGCCGAAAATAAATAAAGGCAAAAGAAACAAACAGGTATCTCATAGATAAGAAACTATATGATCCATAAACATCTAAAAAGATACTCAAACTTTTAAGTAGTCAGGCAGGCCAGGAGCAGTGGCTCACGCCTGTAATCCTAGCACTCTGGGAGGCCGAGGCGGGTGGATGGCTCGAGGTCAGGAGCTCGACACCAGCCTGAGCAAGAGCGAGACCCCGTCTCTACTAAAAAAAAAAATAGACAGAAATTATCTGGCCAACTAAAATATATATAGAAAAAATTAGCCGGGCATGGTGGCGCATGCCTGTAGTCCCAGCTACTCAGGAGGCTGAGGCAGTAGGATCGCTTAAGCCCAGGAGTTTGAGGTTGCTGTGAGCTAGGCTGACGCCATGGCATTAGCTCATGGCACTCACTCTAGCCCATGCAACAAAGCGACACTCTGTCTAAAAAAAAAAAAAGTAGTCAGGCAATGCAATATTCAACGAGATGGCATTTTACATTTAATACATTGGAAACAATTAAAACATCAGATAATACTAAGTGTTATCAAGGATGTGGTGCAATACAAATACTTAACCACCAAAACTAGAGTGTATACTGGTACAACTACTTGGAAATAGCTTAGTGTTACCAATAGTATTTTGGGGGGCATGGTTTTGATATATACTGAAATATCCAGGAATGCAATGACAGTGTGAATCAAGAGTTGTCAACTGTTTTGAAAAACTTGTGTCACATATGGTAACACTGCTGATAGTCCTTGAGTCATTAAAACAACACCTCTGTTATCAGTCTGAATTTACAGGTATTGTATTCATAGTGATTCTGCATCAGGGCAAGAACCTGCTTATTTCATTATATCTTCTAATGTAGTCATGCCTGAGTAGTAACACATTTTATTATAAGATACTTTCTTATATATTCACTTAGGATAGAATATTGGTCCTAAAATTATGGGTCTAAGATAGGTTATAGTATATCTAAATTTCATTTTAGGAGAGTAAAGGCCGTGGCATAATATATTTGTTTAAAGGAGGTGGTGATGAATGGCTTGGTAACAGCTGAGTACCACTGTACGAGGGCATGTGTTTTCAAATAGGACCAGTGAAAATTAAGGAATCTGTAATGAGCCTGAAAGACAAATGGTTGAACCTAAAAGAAACCATCAAGGTAGATGATCATCAGTTGAAGAATGCTTCAAGAGTGGGGGGGGGGAATTTTTTTTCCTAAAATTGTAGAAATACAAGTAAAATGTGACAAAAAATGCAATTATAAGAACCAGGTGTGGTGGCATGTGCCTATAGTAAGAAAGGAGGCTGAGACAGGAGGATTGCTTGAGCCAAGGAGTTCAAGGCCAACTCTGGGCAACTTAGTGAGACCTCACCTCTAATCAATCAATCAATCAATCTATCAGTGAAGTTGACAATTTAAAAAAGGCAGTTATAGCTAGTTGTTAGCACATTTCTTTTGCAAATCAAACTGGCAAAAAATGGGTATGAATATAAAAGAAAACAATAACAAGCCTAGTGTTTAACAGATGAAAAGAGAGGCACTGAAGGAATAGGAATTGGACACAAATATAAGCATCATAACATACTGCCAGTGCACCGAAGCTTGGAGCATCATACAACTGGGATCTGAATCTTATCTCTGCCACTTACTAGCTATCTGTAAAGAGGGGATAACAACTGCCTGGAAATTCTGTGAGGATTAAATGAGATAACGTAAGTACAACACAATCTGAGTGGTAACTAGGACTGAGTAATGATGCTGAGAACATCACTGCTGCCACAGCCTTCACCATTCAGCCTCCACTGCATGAAGCCAGGGGCCCTACCGTGGTCCAAGCCTCTGCACAATGCTAGTGAGCTGAAGTCAGAAGAAGAGAGGGGCAAACGTTCTACAATTTCTTACTCTACAATGTACCCCCCAAATTGAAATGTAGGAGAAACCCTAGAAGCTGGTAACCCTTTCGTTCTGTGCCCTGACAGAGGCTTAGTAGTTAAACTCCAAAACACCTTCTGCGGTAAACTTGTATGAGTACATGACAAAAAGCTCTGTCCAAAATTGATCTGGGATGAGGTTTGTTAGGATTTTTTGTATGTTTGTTTCTTCCTAAATTTAATGGTCTCTGAGAGCCCATGTGCGAGGCATTCCAAATGTAACAACCCAGCCCAGGTGGTGGTATTATCTCCATTTTAGAAATTATATTCTGAGGCTCAGAGAGCCTAAGCAACTTGTATGAGATCACACAGCTAGTTAGGACGCAGAGCCAAGATTTAAATTTAGATATGCCTCAACTCCTGACCTAAATGTCCGTGCATGTAAGACTATATATTTTGCATCTTTCTTGCTTAATTTTAAAAACTTTTACTCTTAAATAAATTCAGACTTATAGAAATTGCAAGAATAGTACAAAGAAAAATCACAAACCCCTTCACACAGATTTCCCAAATGTTATTATTTTATCTCATTTGCTTTTTCATTATCTATTTTTTTCTGAACCATTTGAGAATAAGTGATACCTTGTTATTCTTTATGTCAGTTTATCCCTAGAATTTGTTTAGTTTTAATCTCCACTTATCACTGCATTCATTTTGCTATTTTTCTCAAGTTGATTTTACTTTATTCAGAGTTCCCTCTTGATAGTAATCCTACTTCTATCATATGATAGCAACAAAGTATAAATTTGAATCATTATCATGCCGCTTAGGTCACTTACTAAGATTGTGGTGCCTATCACGAACTTCTCGATGTTCTAGCACCTTGTTGGGTTCCCGGTACAGGTGTGAAGTTGCAATATCTTCTAAGGTATAATGCTGAAGAGGTGGAGGAGTAGGATGGAACTGGCCCCCAGGATTCATGAGGGGTACAGTGAGAGCAGGACTATGCCGGGGAGCAGGGCTAATGGTACATACTCTCTTGGCAGGAGGCTCAGGAGCAATTGTATCTCTTTCAAAACTATTCTCTTCTCTCCTGTAGAGGAACCACAAGTGCACATCTGAGCCTGTCAACAAGTGTTCATGCAAACATTTCCTGCACACCTACACTGTGTTACATATGATGTTATGCACTATCATAAATAGGATGACTGTATGGAAAGGCATGACATGAAGTGTGAAAGGAATCGTCTTCAAGGGCCAGGCACATCATGTAAATTGTTGATTTATTCCAGCATGAAAAGAAGGGTCAAATCCACCCAAAACTACACAGAAATACCTAAGCCTCATGAAGCAAAGGAAGATTAAGGAGATGACATTTTCCTATGTAATAGAAATATTAAGAATTATGGGTTCAAGTATGTTTCGGAATGTTTTAAGATCAAATTTGTTACCATGGAAGTGGGTTATCAGAAAGACACAATTCTCTACATGGGAGAAAAAAGGCTCACATACTAATCCACTTGTGACTTGGTAAGATTTTCAATCATTCAGCTTCAGAACTGTAACAAGTTTTCTACTGTTGTTAAAATATTGCTTCTAGGCCTGCCCAGTTGCTCACACCTGTAATCCCAGCACTTTGGGAGGCCGAGGCAGGAGAATTGTTTGAGGCCAGGAGTTTGAGACCAGCCTGAGCAACAGAGTGAGACCTTGTCTCTACAAAAAAAATTTTTTTAAAAATTAGGGCTTGGCTGGCCGGGCGCGGTGGCTCACGCCTGTAATCCTAGCACTCTGGGAGGCCGAGGCGGGTGGATCGCTCGAGGTCAGGAGTTCGAGACCAGCCTGAGCAAGAGCGAGACCCCCGTCTCTACTAAAAATAGAAAGAAATTATATGGACAACTAAAATATATATATACAAAAAATTAGCCGGGCATGGTGGCGCATGCCTGTAGTCCCAGCTACTCGGGAGGCTGAGGCAGTAGGATCACTTAAGCCCAGGAGTTTGAGGTTGCTGTGAGCTAGACTGACGCCACGGCACTCACTCTAGCCCGGGCAACAAAGCGAGACTCTGTCTCAAAAAAAAAAAAAAAAAAAAAAATTAGGGCTTGGTGTGGTGGCTCATGCCTGTAATTCTAGGACTCTGGGAGACCAAGGCAGGAGGATTGGTTGAGGTCAGGAGTTCAAGACCAGCCTGAGCAAGAGTGAGACCCTGTCTCTACTAAAAACAGAAAAAATTAGCCAGGCGTGGTAGAGCATGCCTACAGTCCCAGCTATTCGGGAGGCTGAGGCAGAAGAATCTCTGGAGCCCAGGTGGTTGGGGTTGCAGTGAGCTATGATGACACGACTGCATCTACCCAGGGCAAGAGAGCAAGACTCTGTCTCAAAAAAAAAAAAAAAAAAGCTTCCTGGATAACCCATAGAATATTGTGCTAGTCACTGATACTGAATTTTAAAGAATAAATTCATAGAATTATAATCTCAGTAAAGATTCATTGGTAAATATTA
Organism: Eulemur rufifrons; assembly: GCF_041146395.1. Taxonomy (NCBI): domain Eukaryota; kingdom Metazoa; phylum Chordata; class Mammalia; order Primates; family Lemuridae; genus Eulemur; species Eulemur rufifrons. The sequence continues at coordinate 24,216,846 of NC_091002.1, forward strand.
ATAATTAATTGTTATACTTGTTAATTCACAAATCAGAAAAAATGCCTCTGACATAAAAATAATAAAAATTCTCCTTAAAAAAAAGGAAAAAAATGCCTTTGGCAGATTATATTTCTTAGCCTTCTGGAACAGTGGACCCATAGAATGCTCTAGAGCAGAGTTTTTCACCAGGGGTGTGTAGAGTCATCCGAAGTGTTTTTGAAAAATACTCATGTCTGCGAGCTACTCCTAGATTTTAGACGTATACGACTGCTTGTTGTTGGGATAATGCAAAAATAACCTTCAAAAGTCTGAGACATTACCCTGTCTACAACCACAGCAATAAAATTCTTTCTTTTACAAGCAAAGGGAAAGATCAGAGTTGTCCCAGAAAGGCAAGGACAACAAACCTCTTCTCTGCTCACCTCTCTGGACTGGGCCTCTTCCCGTTTCCATGTACCTCCATGAGCAGCTCAGAAGAGTCAGCAGGTGATGCGATGCTTGTGTTGAGCAGAAGGTGTTCGTGCTGAGCCAGGTACTGGGATGGGGTCTGCTTGGCTGCCCGAGCACAGTGTAGCAGTTCTCGCTGCAGCAGGGGCAGGTTAGCCTTGAAAAGAAGAGGCAGTTTTCCTAGTGGTGGGCCCTACACGACAGGGCTCAGCACCTTAAAAGGCTTTCACAAAGCAGATGATACAAAAGACAAAAGCCCTCTTCTCCTTGTCCGTATGATTTTCACATGCTGCTTCTATGAGTACAGTGACACCTATTATACTGTATTCGAATTACTCGTTGACTTGTCTTTTTCCCCAACCAGATGTAAATCCTCTTAAGGAAGAGACTGTGCCATATTTACCTTTATGGCCCAATACCGAGTCAAAGTTCAATAAAGGTTTGTTGAACATAATAATTTAAAAACACACATTTTTAAAGCCTGGACAGTTAGAGAATCATTACTTCCTACATAGGAATAGGAGGAATTCACCTTTTCTTCTATCATTACAAGCCCTGGTTTCTCTCTTCTGAATTCCAACCCATCTCTATGGCACTATTCAACCTCCCTTCATGATCTCTTTGAGAGCTGCCAAGAATTCTGGAGACTACGATTATTCTTCAACACAAGGTTTTGAAAAAGAGTACTGTGAGTAATGTAATATATAAAAGGATAATTATGTATTGATATTTTTCCTTCTCTCATACTTAAAAAACCTGTAATGGGGAATCATATTTAAAACCCTATACATTTTTTTTTTTTTTTTTTGAGACAGGGTCTTGCTCTGTTGCCCTAGCTAGAGAGCAGTGGCATCAACATAGCTCAATGCAGCCTAGAACTCCTAGGCTCAAGTGATCCTCCTGCCTCAGCCTCCTGAGTAGCTGGGATTATAGGCACATGCCTCCATGCCAGGCCATAAAACGCTACACATCTTTTAAACTTCAGAATTCTAATTCCTTCGTATATACAATTTACTTTTCCCATATTTATCAGAAAAATATAAAATAAAAACTATATTTTTCTCACCAAATTTAAAAACAATTCAGGCTAAGCCCATTAATAGAAGCCTTTATCCCAAGGGACACATAAGCAAGTGAAAGGCGAGTTTTAATACATGTAAGTAGTCATCCTTCACTGAGGGTTAATTTAGCAGGCACCATAATTAGTGATGGTTTTAAAGCAGAGATAAATTGACAAAACCCCAAATGCTAGCCAAAAAGCTGCCATAACAACCTACCTCATGCTGTTTTCCAAAATAACAGAGTTAAGAATAGGAAATTTGATGATATGAAACACTTTTTAAGTCTGTTCTACAACCTCAATCTTATTTCAACTGTAAAAACTTAATTGAAAAAAATACCATGACAGATCTTTACATTTGTGACACGTGTCCTTTGATGAATAAAAAAGATGTTAATTATTTCCAGTAACACAAATCTTTCATGATTTTGGAGTCATGGGGAAATAATTGTCTACTGGCTCTAACATACAGAAAGGAGACCAAGATAGAACTAGCACAGCTGTTTCAGGGCTGAAAAAGGAGCCACAGACTGCTTGGAGCAGCTGAGGCTTCAATGGTGTTAGAGAAAAGCCACAATGTAGGCTATGCACCTTAGACCTATGCATTTTCTTATATGTCTGATATGTGCCAATTTAAAAAGTTTTTAAATTTTAAAAACTGGTATCTGTACTTTAGTAAGATAATAGTACCTTTCTGATGCTATTATATTTGCTTAGGAAATGAAAGTAAGGTAAAAGAAAGTGAAAGGGGCATATTTATTTGGCCAGACAGTAAATATTTTCAGGTTTTGTGACTTGAAGCAAAATTAATAATATTATATAGGTACTCATAAAAAAGACAGAAAATAAATTTCCATAAATATTATATTGATAACATTCCAAATACAGTAACAATTGAGTATAGTTGTGGGGTTTTTTTGGAAATATTTATCTACTACTAATGAAAAGAATGGAATTCTTTGTTCAGGGTGGGAAGAGGAGATAAGGTTCAAGGTAGTATTCCCTGCCACCAAATTGACTGCAAATGCTCCTCTGTGAAAACCATTTTTAGCCATGGTACAAAAAACCATGTGGTGGGTTAGATTTGGGTCATAGTTTGCCCAACCTGGTCTCCAACACACTAGTATCTGACTCATTGCCATTGAGCTATTTTATTTATTATTTTTTAAAAAAAATTTCCTATCTGCTAAATGATGTGGGATGAGTTATTTTATAACTCTGTACCTTACAGATAACTGATAGCAACATAAAATAACAGTTGTCTATGGACACATAAATTATGCCCAGTAGAGGTTCAACTGACTTCCTTTGCCTGGTGTAGAAAATGCTAGTTTCACTTGTGTTCACAGTCATATCAGTAATTCTGATCCATAATGTGTCGCTTCTTTAGATTCTCCTTTGAACTGGTTGTAACATCCTATTGATTCCCTCATTAACTGTGAGTTAAATAAAATCTTTGACAGTGTTCATTTTTTTGTCTATATGAGTCATAATGTTACCTATTTTTAAAAATTATTGTTTTACAGGAGAAAAAGTAACTGTACAGTGGAAAAATGGGCAGATACTGCCTTTACCAAGTGATCAAGTACTTTCTTTTTTTTTTTTTTTTTTTTTTTTTTTTTGAGACAGAGTGTAGCTTTGTTGCCCAGGCTAGAGTGAGTGTCGTGGCGTCAGCCTAGCTCACAGCAACCTCAAACGCCTGGGCTTACGCAATCCTACTGCCTCCGCCTCCCGAGTAGCTGGGACTATAGGCATGCGCCACCATGCCCGGCTAATTTTTTTTTTTCTATATATATTTTAGTTGGCCAGATAATTTCTTTCTATTTTTAGTAGAGACGAGGTCTCGCTCATTGCTCAGGCTGGTCTCGAACTCCTGACCTTGAGCGATCCACCCGCCTCGGCCTCCCAGAGTGCTAGGATTACAGGCGTGAGCCACCGCGCCCGGCCTAGTACTTTCAATCATGGGACTAACTAAAACATTTTCCTCCTGATAGCATGCAGTGATACCACTTAACCTGCTATTCCTGCTTAAAATGCATTACCTGATTTTAATCATGACAAAGCATCAGAAAAAAACCAAATCAAGGCACATTCTATAAAGTAACTATCCTATGCTCTTCAAAAATGTCAGGATCATGAAAAGACAAGAAACTGTTTAGAGTAGACTAAAGAGACATGACAACTAAATGCAACAGGTGATCTTGAATTAGATCCAGGACCACCCTTGCCCCCAAAGTTTTTCTTTTGCTGTAAAAAGACATTGGTGGGACACTTGGTGAAATATGAATAAGGTCTATAGATAAGATAATAGTGTTGCATGAACATTAAGTTCTTGATTTGATAATTGTATTAACATGTTTAGATGTATAATATCTGTAGTTTGTTCTCAAATATTTCTGAAGAAAACAATAGAATGATATGTGATAAAATATTAACATTTGGAGAATGTGAGTTAAGGGTATACAGGAATTTTATTGTACCATTTTGTGGCTTATTGTGAGCATGAAATTATTTTAAAATAAAAAGCTTTTTGGCCAGGCAGGGTGGCTTACACCTGTAATCCTAGCAGTCTGGGAGGCCAAGGCAGGAGGATTGTTTGAGCTCAGGAGTTTGAGACCAGCCTGATCAAGAATGAGACCCTGTCTCTACTAAAAATAAAAAAATAGCCGGGCATGGTAGCATGCACCTGTAATCCCAGCTACTTGGGAGGCTGAGGCAGGAGGATCACTTAAGCACAGTTGGAGGTTGCTGTGAGCCATGATGATGCCACTACACTCTAGCCAGGGCAACAGAGCAAGACTGTCTCAAAAAAACCTTTTTAAAAGAGGCACATTTCATATAAATATAACACTGCCTCACTTATCACATAAGCATGATAATTTAGGACAGTGTCCCCAAAAGTTATGTTCCAGAGAGCATAAATTGCACCAAAGGATATTATTGGAAACTAGACTGAGGCTTTAGAAGATACAAACATTGCCTCCCTACATCTTCTCCTGACTTTAGAGTAAGTTCAAATTGCAAAGCATCTCCTCTAAGATAACACACACCCTTCACGCTCTGCTCTTGCCATACCCAAAAGATTTAGTGCTCAGTTATTTCCTCTGCCAAGAACCCACCCTCCACCCCAACCCCACCCTCCTAGCCCAATCACCACCTACTCCCTCCTGCACACAGACCACAACTCAAGGCTTTTGCAATTCCCATCTTATCAAGCATGAGGCTTATCTGCAGATTATACTAACACCTCTCCTTCCAGCCCAAAATATAAGAAAGATATAAAAAACATGGCAAGCCACCCTGATTTAGATCACAGAACAGAGATCAGCAGATCTTGAGGAATGGTGAAGAAAAATTACATTTAGTAGTTATCTGATAGAATTACCTTGAGAAATGGAATCACAAAAGGACGAAGAGGAAAGTTTGTGGCCTCTTGGAGCTTACAATGGAATTCTTCAATTGTCACTGTTGAGTTCTGAAAAGATAATAACTTTGTTCAACTTCCAAAACTGGACACTGGCTTACAATGCTGAACTCTTTTAAATCATAAGGAAACGGATAATTCTAAGAGCACTATTATGAACTCAGACCTCTCTCAAAAATTAACTAAATTCTATTTCCTTTGTAACAGAAATTCAGCTTCCTTGATTCTCTTCTTCACCACCCCAAATCTAGTTCTCTCCTTTATCCAGCAGCCTGGGTTGTAGAATAGGGCACTGCCTTCCTCACTACTCATGAAGTGACACACTCAGGCCTCTGATATTGAGAGGTCCCATGTGAGTTACTACAGGGACAGGGAATCAGGCTTCTGTTTCCTGTTGAAGAGATTCCTGACTTGGCCAGGATGTCAACTTACAGACATTTTCTGGACTCAATAACCCAGTGCCACACTTTTTTAAAAGTTCACTTCTTTCACAAGTTTTGCCTACCAAGAGGTGTAACCTTCCAGAATTTTCTAAATGGAAACTTAAAAGAAAAAGAACCACAGGTGCCTTCTATCTTTCCAGTGGCCTGTGTACATATCAGAACTACTCCAAATAGGCAAACTCCCAACGGTAAGTTTTTATTATTCTCAGGAAAGTTATCAGCATGTCCCATCTATTTTTCTCACTTAAACTTCTAGGCCTTAGAGTAGGAATGAATCTCAGTTCCTCTGTTAAGGGAAATGAACAAATAAATATATTTTCTTCAAAGTTCATAAAATATTTTTATTTAATTCCCTAAAACACAATATAGTAACAAATTAAAACAAACAAACAAAAAACAAAACAAAACTTGAGCATTAATTTGAATTCCTACTCCCCTGAAAAGAGCAATTATCAACAATACAATACTGCTTCTTAACAAAAACAAACAAACAAACAAAAAAAGAAACGAAATGAAACAAAAAGAAAAAGACAAAAAAGGGGGAAAACATATAGGTCCACTAACAGAAAACTGCATTAAAAATCACAAAATAGTCATGTATCAGAATGTACAGGGAGGGTACAGTAGATTTGTATGCACTATTATTAGTGCATCTTTCCTTATGGAAAGATGTCTACAACATACTGCTAGTGAAAAAAACAGAAACAGAACAGTATGTTTTCCAAGAATCCACTTATGAAAATCACACATACATACACACATAAATCATAGCATTTTACATATCTGGAAGGACAATCACAACAGCAGTTATTTCTGGGTATGAAATTATGCTGGATTTTCCAAATATGTCATATTTATTATTCAGTAAACATTAAGATATTTTCCTTTAGGGAAAAAGGATATATCCAATTTAACCCTGTTAAATGAAAATGTTTGAACACTTTCCCTCATTCATACCAAATACTTTAACTGAGTACCTGTTTTAAGTATATGGCATTTGTACAATGCAACCAAAGAAATCTGTAATACTAGCAATCAGGAATGGAAAATAGGTGTAAGAGTATGATACTGTTTTACCTCTACTGTACTGAATGCAATCAGGTGTTGAAAAGCAAACAGAAGTGGATTAAACATATGGAAAGACTGTATGAATGCTTTTAAGTTTTCTCGTGGATGGACAAAGGGAAAGAATGAATTGTGTGGCACAGGGAAATAGTGAGTTAGGCCAGAGAAATGGACCCAGGGTTATACATACTGTAGATACAAGGCAGTCTTGTATCTGAGGGGGATAAATACCCAATGCTTCTTCCTCATTCAATTATTTTATCATAAAGAGCATAATTGTTATTTTCCCGAAAGAACTCATAGTGTAGTGGCAAAAGAGGCAACTAAGCTGTTCAGTGCAGTATGATTGAGGTAAATGTGTACAGGACACTACTGACTCACAGGGAAGACATATTTGAATCAGACTTAGGGGAACAAGGATGGCTTCACAGAAGTGTCACCCCTGATGAAATTAAAGTGCAGCCTTGTGAAAGATGCTTCTCTCTGTACCAGAGTACAGAGAGAAGAATGTTGAAAGGTAAGGTATTGGGGGGTTGGTCTGGAGCTCAAGGGCAGTATCTATATTAGTATCAGAAGACAAGGGGTAGAGATAGGATACAAGACTAAAGTTTTGTTACTATTATTATTTTTATTTTTAGAGACAAGGTCTCACTATAGTGCCCAGGCTGGAGTGCAGGGGATATTCACAGATCATAGCCACTGAGCCTCAAACTCCTGGCTTCAAGCGATCCTCCTGCCTCCGCCTCCTGAGTAGCTGAGACTACAAACACATGCCACTGTGCCCAGCTTAAAATATTTTTTATCTTTTAAAATTTTAAGATAATTACATAGAGTTAAAGGAAGTTGTAAAAATAGTACAGAGAGGTTCTGATGTATCCTATACTCAGTTTCCCCCAATGGTTACATCTTATATAACTATAGTGCAATCTCAAAACTAGGAAACCAACATCAGTACAAGGTATGTATAGTTCTCTGCCATTTTATCATGTATATATTCACCCAGCCAATACTTATCAAGATACAGAAATCTAGAAACCATATCAACCATTATCCTGCCCAGTTTATCATAAAATTGTCTTAATTGTTTCCTCTACATACACTGAGAAACATTATCAGGCAATGCTGTAATTTTTGCTTCAACCATCAAACATAATTTAGAAAACTGAAGAGGAGATGGAAAGTCTATTTATTTACCTGTATTTTTACTCTTTCTATTTTTCATTCACCTATTCTGACGTTCCAAGATGCCTTCTTTTATCATTTGCTATTAGTTTCAAGAATTTCCTTTGGCCTTTCTCTTAGGGTAGGTCTCCTGGAGACAAATTCTCTTAGTTTTAGTTTTCCTGAGAATATCTCGATAACCCTACCCTTCATTCCAGAAGGTATTTTCAATTGATAAAAGATTCGAGGTTGACAGCTCTTTTTTAAATTTAATTAATTAATTTATTTTGAGATGGAGTCTCACTATGTTGCCCAGGCTGGCCTTGAACTTCTGGGCTCAAGCAATCCTCCTGCTTCAGCCCCCAAGTAGATGACATTAAAGGTACATACCACTGCACCAGCTGACAGTTCTTTTTATTCAACAATTGAAAACTCTGCCACTTCCTTCTGGCTTCCATGGTTACTAAGAGAAATCTACTGTAATTGGAATTTTGTCCTTATAGATAAGATGTTTCCTGCTGTTTTCAAGGTTTGTCTTAGTTTTCAGAAGTTTGAATATACCTTTGGTGTTAATTTTTTTTGGGTGATGGTGGTGGAGTTATCCTTTTTGAAGTTTCCTCAGCTTTTCTGAATCTGTAGGATTAGGACTTTTGTCAAATTTAGGAAAACTTCAGCCATTATTTCTCAAAATATTTCTTTAGCTCCACACTCTTTCTTTTCTCTTCTCCTCTAGTGACTCAGATCTTTTATCATAGTTACTCAAGTCCCTGAGGTTCTTTTTTTTTTTTCAGTCTATTTTCTCTCTGATGTTCAGTTAGGGTAATTTTTTTTTTATTGTTCTAGTTTCAAGGTCACTGGTTCCTTCCTCTTTCCTCTCCATTCTATTGTTGAGTTCATCATTGAGATTTTAATCTCATTATTGTATTTTTCATCTGTAAAATTTCCATTTGGTTCTTTTTCATATCTTCTATCCCTTTGCTGAGCCTTTGTATTTTATCATGTGTTTGTAATTGCTCACCGAAGCATTTTTATGATGACTGCTTTAAAATCTGCTAGAGACATCCAAGATCTCTATCTGTCTAGTTGGCGTCTGTTGGTTTTCTTTTCTCATTCTACTTGAGAATGTTCCTGGTTAATTTCATGACAAGTGATTTTCTATTGTATCCAGGACATCTTGAGTTCTGTGTTATAAGACTCTAGAACTTATTTTAGGAGACTCTAGAACTTGTTTTAAGAGATCTCTTCTGACACTGCACAACTGGAGGTACATTAGTCAGGATTCTCTAGAGAGACAGACCAATAGGATATCTCTATCTATCTACCTATCTATGAGATGGAGTTTATTAGGAGAATTGGACCATACAATTATGGAGGCTGAGAAGTCCCATGACAGGCCACCTGCAAGCTGGAGACTCTGGGATATCAGTGGCGTGGCTGAGTCCAAGTTCAAAAGCCTCAGAACCAAGAAAGCTGATGGTGTAATTCTCAGTCCGAGGCTGAAGGACTGAGAACCCAGGAGCCGCTGGTTTAATTCCTAGTGTAAAAACGCTGGAGAACCTGGAGTTCTGATGTCTAAGGGTAAGGCAAGAATGTCTATTAGCTTTAGTAGAGAGAAAGAGAAAATCGCCTTTTCTCTCCCTTTTTTGTTCTATCCAAACTCCCAGGCGACTAGATGGTGCCAGCCCATGTTATAAGGGTGGACCTTCCCCACTCAGTCCATGGACTCACAACCAATCTCCTCTGGAAACACTCTCACAGACACACCCAGAAGTAATGCTTTACCAGTTCTCTAGGTATTCCTTAATCCCAGCAGGTTGACACTAAAAATTAATCATCATCGAATAGTAGAATGTCTCATCGATGTTGTCAGGGAGCGTCTAATCCCAGTTCTGCACTCAACCTGTGTTGAGGAGGGAGGCAAAGACGGGAGGAGGGGATCATGACTGCTGGTTGGGGGTTGGAGTTCAGGTTTCCCACTAGGCCTCTGATGGGAGGGGAAAAGGTGCCTCATTACTACATTTCCTCCAGACCCCACCTGTCTCTTTCTCCTTTATGATCTGGCTGTATATCCTTACTATGCCTTTGTAATAAATCTTATACCTATGAACACAACTGTATGCCAATTTCTAAGAATCCTTCTAGCAAATCTCCAAATATGAGGGTAACGTTGGGGACCCTGACACTGCCCCAAATTGCAAATGACTCAAATGCCCACCAAGAGCCAAAAGGTATAAATTGTGGTATATTCCTACAATAAAACACTATATAGTAATGATAATGAATAATCTACAGTTCTATACAACAAGGACTGAATCTCACAAATAAAAAAGTTGCTTATTGCATTTTGCCTTGTATGAAAGTTGTTTCTTCCATATTAGAATAAGAAACCTTTTAAGGCAGCATTTCTTACATTTTTTGGTCTCAGAACCCATCTTATATATGTAGGTTACATCTATTGATATTCACGACATCACAAATTAAAACCAAGAATTAAAAAAGTATTTATATTAATCCATTTCAAACTAACCCATCACATATTAAAATAAATAACATTTAAAAAATAAAACATTAACTACATTGGCTCAAACTGAAGTGTGATAAAAAAGAAACAATTATATTTTCTAAAAGAAATATAGTAAGAAGAATGACCCTGTTTTACAATTTTGCAAATCTCTTTAATATCTACCATAACAGAAGATAGCTGGATTCTGCTATCTGCTTCTGCATTTATTCTGTTGCAGTATCCTATGTCATGTAGCCTCTAGAAAATTCCACTGTATACTCAGAATAAAAGCAAAAGCACAAATAATTCTTAGCATTATTATGAAAAGTTTTGGCCTTCCAGACCCCTGCAAAGGATCTTGAGGAATCCTTGCAGTCCCTGGATTATACTTTGAGAACCGCAACTTTAAGGACTGGTATTGTGATTCATCTTCTTATCACATAAAGATGGGCTAACATGCAGGAAGGAGCACAGGATGCTTTTATTGGAGGTAAATTTTAAAGAATTTGATTTAGAAATGTTGGGAACTGGCAGTACTTCCCTTACAAACATTGACAGTTAAACACAACCCAGTTGTCAATGTCAGAAAAATCATTCCTTTATACCACAGGTTCACCATGCTCAGTACAAAAAGAAAAATGTATACCTTGCAAATTCTAAAGAAACTCTATATGCAAAAGGAGCTAAACAATGTAATCCCTTTGATACTACTTATTTAGATGATGAAACTTATAATTTTACAAATTATTATTTTGAAAATTAAACTTGCTACTTCTCTATTCTCTTTGGTTAAAAAACAATGCACCAGGCACTGAATATATTAAATTACAGAACCTTGTATTAACTCAGCTGGACCCCAGCGGGCCTGCTGAAACCAGTTTTAAGACAAATCCAAAGCTGTTTATCGGAATTAAATCAACACCTTAAACAATAAGGTAAACATTACAGATTTTGTTTGATAAACAGTTGTCAGGAAATCTAAAATTCAACAGTTTTATACAAGTTATACAATAACTAATCTAGTCCGTAGAACTTGCCACATATTACTATAGGTTTGAGAATAAGCAGAAAAATCCACAACTTCTCTGCAAGCTTTAGATCTGAGCCACACACTGAGGAAGCTGTCAACAGTGATGCTGTACTTACCACCAATGCCAGAACAAGAGTCCGCACCTTCTCCCCAATCTCAGGTGAGATGTCATTGCCAAACTGTTGCAGAGTAGTGAGAAAGCGTTTCAACTTGCTGAGCTGCCGAGCACCACAAGTGGCTGGCAACTGCTGGTTTGTTAGCGCAGAAGATGTAGAAGAGGCAGGACCATTGCTGAATCTCTGTGGTGGTGATGGGGCACCATTCAGGGTAGGAGGAGAATGGTTGATTCCATTGCTTACTAAAAGAAAGTCAAAATGAAAGACTCAGTTTAAGTGCAAAATATAAGGACCTTCATTAATTTCTTCTTGCTTGCACCTCTTCATTTATTCAATTTTGTGAAGCACATGTTCAAGGAGCATACAAAACTGTTTCTGTCCTCGAGGAGACTGCTCTTTAATGAGATGGACTATCAGGTAGAAATGATAACAGAGTAACTCAGAAGTGTTAAGAAGTGTAGAGTGCCATGAGAGCACAGAGAAGGGACATCTAATTCTACAGGGGGCATGGGCAGGGATGGGTAGTTTTAAGAAAGACTTCTTGCTGGGCGCAGTGGCTCAAGCCTGTAATCCTAGCACTCTGGGAGGCCGAGGCGGATGGATTGTTTGAGCTCAGGAGTTCAAGACCAGCCTGAGCAAGAGCAAGATCCTATCTCTACTAAAAATAGAAAGAAATTATATGGACAGCTAAATATATATATATATATATACACACACACATATATATATAAAAATTAGCCAGGCATGGTGGTGCATGTCTGTAGTCCCAGCTACTCGGGAGGCTGAGGCAGTAGGATCGCTTGGGCCCAGGAGTTTGAGGTTGCTGTGAGCTAGGCTGATGCCACAGCACTCTAGCTCAGGCAACACAGTGAGACTCTGTCTCAAAAAAAAAAAAAAAAAAAAAGAAGAAGAAAGGCTTCTTGCAACAGGTAGTGCTTGAGATGAGTGTGGGACAATAAATCTTTGCAGTGACTAGACACTCATGCCCACCTTTTATATCACATCGCCTTCCCAACCTCAGGATCCTACAGACACTAAACAGTCAATTAGAAGGTAGCATGTGAGCAAGACAATCAGAGTTATGATAATGTGAGGGATATTTTTCTAGGCTACAGATTTAATGACTTATTCCAACAAAAAGGTATACATCTCTTTGATCATTCAGAATACTAATGTCCATTAGAGTCACTTTCTCTCTGCCTTAACAGTGCTAGATTAATGCTGCCAAATTCTTGGTCATTTAAGTAAAGTATCTTTAGGACTTCATACAGGAAGGATATTCCTATTTTCTTTGTTTGTGGTTTTTTTTTTTTTTTAGAGATGGGGTCTCACTATGCTTCCCAGGCTGGTCTCAAACTCCCATCCTCAAGTGGTCCTCCTGCCTTAGCCTCCTAAAGTGCTGGGATTACAGGCGTGAGCCACCACACCCGGCCCCATTTTATATTTTTGATAAAATTATAAAAATGTAATTATAGTCACTTCTTGGTAGTTTTAATTTGGAAAACAATTCTAGACCTACATTTCTGGTGGCATGATGTAAAAACTTCCTTTGTCACTGAACAGTGAGATAAAACGACCTAGTACTTAAGTGTCAATCCACCTAGTACTTAAGTGTCAATCCGTTTTCATGTAATCATATTCATGCTTGAAAATTTAAGGTGAAACTGTATCTAAAAATATAAGAAATAATTTAAAGCAAGACTGGAGTCATAGTTAAAGAACCCAATCATTTAATCTTTACCTAGCTTAGGAAACTGACATTTACTTATATTTTATCTAACAAAAACTTATTAATTATGAAAAATCTTCTACTTTCCTTCTACTTTCCCTAAGCCAGTCATAGTTAACCATCTGTGTTCTCCTTCTTAGATTGATCCTTCTTCAAATTTGACATGGCAAACTCTTCATCATCCTATAGAGCTGTCACCTGTATTAAGAAGCATTCTTTCTATTAATAGCACTCTGGAAGACAGAGGTGGGAGGATCACTTGAGCTAAGGAGTACGAGACCAGCCTAAGCAAGAGTGAGACCCTGTCTCTACAAAAAGAAAAAAAAAAAAAAAAATTAGCTGGGTGTGGTGGTACATGCCTGTAGTCCCAGCTACCTGGGAGGCTGAGGCAGGAGTATCACTCGAGCCCAGGAGTTTGGGGTTGATGTGAGCTGTGATGACATCACTGCACTCTAGCCCAGGCAACAGAGCAAGACTCTGTCTCAAAAAAAAAAAAAAAAAAAAAAAAGGCCGGGTAGGGTGGCTCACGCCTGTAATCCTAGCACTCTGGGAGGCCAAGGCAGGCAGATCATTTGAGCTCAGGAGTTCGAGATCAGCCTGAGCAAAAGCGAGACCCTGTCTCTGCTAAAAATAGAAAGAAATTATACGGACAACTAAAAATATGTAGAAAAAATTAGCCGGGCATGGTGGCACATGCCTGTAGTCCCAGCTACTTGGGAGGTTGAGGCAGAAGGATTGCTTGAGCCCAGGAGTTTGAGGTTGCTGTGAGCTAGGCTGGCGCCACGGCACTCTAGCCTGGGCAACAGAGTGAGACTCTGTCTCCAAAAAAAAAAAAAAAAGGGCATTCTTTGTCACATGCTGTTGCTCCACGTTAAGGTAGGGTAGACCCTAGTAGATTTACTAAATCTTCTCTGTGCTGTTTATATACATGCTTCCACTATTTTACTTCCCAACTTGTACTTATTTCTTTCTATATTTGAACTGCCTTAATAGACTGTGCACTTCTTGATGAGTAGTACCTTACACATCTGTGTATATTGTAATGAAGTTTTATAAACTGTGTACACTGTATATACTTTTGCTTTGTTCATTTGCTAGCAGAGGGTAAGTGGTCAGAAAAATGCTGCTTAATGATTCATTGCAAAAAATACTAACGCGCTGAGAAAAAGAGGGTAAGTTCTCTTCTGTGTCTTCCATTAAAGGAGATTACTAAAGCTACTGGAAAGGAAAGCTCAACACTTAACCTCAGCAATCCAGAAAATTAGTTACAATGATCTGCCATTTCTTTGTTTTCACAGAAAAGTCAAATGTCTTTGGAAAACTGCCCTCTTTTGAAGCAACCCATAAAAATAATACGTTACTATGCTTTTAGCCACCCTGACATGCAGAAAGGATTTTTTATAGCCTCTTTCACAAAACTGTATGATCACATTTTCTGAAATAAAACATATCCACCTCCAAGTTGCCAAATATGGAGGTAAAAAGGACTGAATTTATATACGTGTATACCTATTATCTGTGTCTTAAAATCCGAATGATAGCTAGGGTTTAAATCTATTTCATTTCAAGATAGTACCTGTATCCTAAGGCTGTTTAACTTTGAGATAGAAATTAGAATTTAAAGGCCGGGCGCGGTGGCTCACGCCTGTAATCCTAGTACTCTGGGAGGCCGAGGCGGGTGGATCGCTTGAGGTCAGGAGTTCAAGACCAGCCTGAGCAAGAGTGAGACCCCGTCTCTACTAAAAATAGAAAGAAATTATATGGACAACTAAAAAAATATATATATACAAAAAATTAGCCGGGCATGGTGGCGCATGCCTGTAGTCCCAACTACTCGGGAGGCTGAGGCAGGAGGATCGCTTAAGCCCAGGAGTTTGAGGTTGCTGTGAGCTAGACTGACGCCACGGCACTCACTCTAGCCCGGGCAACAGAGTGAGACTCTGTCTCAAAAAAAAAAAAAAAAAAAAAAAAGAAATTAGAATTTAAGAAAAAGGAAGTCAAACTTTATTTCATTCATTCTGGCTCAAACTGAGGCTGTAGTTGCCAGTAACTCAATTTCAAATGTTTTGGGAAAATAATAATTAAACTTTCTATTAAAGCTGGATATTTTACATTCTCTTCTCTTGCCTTTTAAAGTGATAAACACACAAAACACAAATTTTTGAGCGCAGATAGTATGCAAGTTTGTATAATGGCATTTAAATAAAACAATACATATGGCATCTACCACAGTGCTCTTACACTTTTTGGGCATTCCACAAATAGCAAGCGTGTTCTAGTTTATGAGGCAAAATATCTGCAAGAGAGTCAGTGTGAACTGGGGGTGGCAGCATGTGCATGGGAAGGCAGAACTCAAATTAAAATCAGGACTTGTATGTCTGTTATAAGTCTAGATTTTAAACTGAAGTTTGGGGGTTTTTTGAAGTATAATATATACATATGACTGAAATTGCTGAGTCATAGGGTATGTGGAAATTCAGCTTTAGTACATTTTGCCAAACAATTTCCAAAAGTGGTTGTTCCAAATTACACTCCAACCAGCAATGTATGAGTGCTCAAGTTGCTGCATACGTACTTACAAAAACTTGATAATTCTTTCTCATTTTGAACATTCTGGTGGGTGTATCACATTGGGTATTAGTTTGCATTTCCTTTATGGCTAGTGAGGTTAAACAACTTATTACACATTTATTGGCTAATATAATTATTATGGACTGAAATATGTCCTCCCATCTCCCAACTCCCAGTTCGTATGTCGAAGTCCTAACCCCTTGTGCCTCAGAATGTGATGTATTTGGAGACAGAGGTGTGAAGAGGTAATTAAAGTTAACTGAAGTCATATGGGGGGTCCCTAATCCAATATGACTGATATCCTCATAAGTAGGAGAAGAGATACTAGGGATACACGCACACAAAAAGGAAAGGCCATGTGAGGACATAGCAAGAAGGTAAGGCCAAGGAGAAAGGCTTCAGGGCAAACCAAACCTTCTAACACCTTGATCTTTGAATTCTAGCTTCCAGAATTGTTAAAAAATTAATAAAAATATATTGTTTAAGCCACCGAGTCTGTGGTATTTACTTTACAGCAGCTCTAGCAAATTAATGCAACAATATTCTCTTTTGTAAAGACCTTACTTACCATGACAGACCTGGAACATTTTTAGAACTAGTTCTATAATTTTATGAAACTTATAATACTTTGAATCATATAAATCAATATAATAATTTAAATATATTATTGTTAGAGTCAAAGAAATAAAAAGAGTTATTTACCAGCCAAAGAGTATGAAAACAAAATATTTAAACCACTAAGTATCCAAATACCTAAGCTAAATGCTATTCTCAGAGTGAATAAACAATAGAAGTAAGAAACAACAATTTGTATCTATGTATATTTTTAATAGCATTTTGAAAATGCCTGAATAGTATATATGGAAGGCTTAATGGAAATCCATCACTTAGATCCAAATGTTGCTCTGAACTACAAACTCAAATAATTAAAAGGTCTCACATGCTGTAGGGGTAAAGGACACTGGCCTCGGTCCTCCAGGATTTATTGGTGGGAGGGGTGGCATGGTGGGAGGTGAGGATCTGGACTGTATCTTCACTTCCACAGGCGACCCAGGCATTGCTGGCACCCTTTTCTCAGGACCAACTGCAGAGAATAAAAGAAATGGAGGTCAGAATTTTCTATAAGATAACACAAATAGCAACAATAATTTGAAATACCAACATATTTTCCTAGAAGACTGGGAAGTTACGAAGATGCTTAGTATAATGGGTTGAATAGGAGTCCCCCCTCCAAAAGGTAGTCCATGTCCTAACACCTGGAACTGCAAATGTTACTTTATTTGCAAAAAGGGTCCTTGAAGATATAATTAAGTTAAGGATCCTGGGAGGAGATCATCCTGGATTATCTAGGTGGGCTCTAAATCCAATCTGAATGGTGTCCTTAAAGAAGAGAAGAAACATACACAGAGGGAAACGGGTGTGAAGACAGTCACACAGAGAGAACGCCATATGATAGAGGGAGTGACTGGAGCGATGCATCTACAAACAAGGAATGCTAAGGACTGTTGACAACCACCAGAAGCTAGGAAGCATGGAATAGATATTCCTCTGAAGGCCCAAGAAGGAACCAACCTGGATGATACCTTGATTTTGGACTTCTGGCTTCCTGAACTGTGAGAGAATAAACTTTTATTGTCTTAAGCCACCCAGTTTGTGGTACTTTGTTAAATCAACCCTAGAAACTAAAAACCAGGGAACAAGAACAAGGGGTAACATGAATTGAAAGTTAACAGTCCAGATAGATAGTGGCTGAGAAAGGAAGAAACCAGGTTACAAATTTAGCTTACTTTAGATGCATTCCTTTTTGACTTCTCCATATAAATGAATCAAATTAGTAGGGGGGGGGAAGTTAATGTGGGAACTATCTAGACTGGTAGGCCTCAACCGCATGTCATGGAAATAGAATCATAATCAGTTGTATACAAATTATTACTAATGATGAAGTAGTAAATTTTTACATATACCAACTATACCACGTAGGAAAAAAGAGGTGGAGCCAATATTTCTGACATCAGGCATGTAAATGTCATTTGTTCAAAAAGATGAAAAGTAGAGCTGATTCTAAACTAAGCAGAGGCTATGTCACACTAAATGGCAACGAAATTCCAGAAAGAGAAATCAGATAAAATTAATGACGTTAGAATTAGGCCCAGGCCAGTATGAATCAGACTTGATACTGAGAAGTAACATTTTAATATCTTTAAGAAGTTATTTTTCCCTATCAAAAGGAACTTGTTACATACTTGGTTAATAATAGGGCCAGGGCTACCATAACCATGTTTAAATTGAGCTATGTTTCTCAGTGACTCTAAGCTTTTCACTTAAGTACCATGTATTCATTCTCTAATAACTGCTGAATTCAAATTTTAAAGCGCAAGAAATGGGCAGCAAAGGTTCATATGAGAATATTATGTCAAAGTTTCCTTTCTGTGAGAGCACGGCTATAAAGACAACACAAAGAGTGTTCACAATACTAGCAACAAGGCACATCTTTGCACATTCACAGGACACTTTTTTAATGAGAAAAATATTATTCTCATTTTCAAAAACTATTTTTATGCTTGTCTGCAGTGGCCACATTTTGGAAAGAGATAAAATGAATAATGAAAAGTCAATCAAGAAAGCAATGCCCTCAGGTTATAAATCCCCTGACAAAAATGTGCAGCTCTGTGAGAACCACGTGGGGCAACACTCCGCCAGCCTTTCCCATGGCTCTGTTCTGGACCTTTTCTTTGTGAAATTGATGGTCGTCCTGTCTGATTAGTGGACTATGAGCTGTTGCGCTTGCCTTTTTCTCCCTGACAGTATTTTCTCAATGCCCTTCAGAGAACAGTTGACACATTTCCAGCTTTTCCATCTGGGGCCCAGCTTTCTGGAGGGGGTGTGGGAGAAGGGAAGGAAGGAACTGACAGTTGTCTCGCACTGTAATGTGTTGTGTATAGTGTGCAACAACCTAGAGGGAGCCTTTCTGCAGACCACCTGCCTTTATAGCAAGGGCGCCAAAGGCCTGAGGAGGGCTCAGCAGTGAGATGTGTTTTAACATTCAGCACTTGGCAGAATAAAAAAGTTGGAGCAGCCCAACTGCAGAACACTGAACTGTATGCTCTTACCAAATGAAAGCTTAGATAGTGGGCACAACCCAGCCACTAGAGTACTGTTTACAGATTACTACTGCCTGTTTCTTGTTCATTTCATTACTCATAAACTTGCAACACCAGTGTTATTCCTCATATTTCAAGCAATAATAAAGCAAAAAAAGGCACAGGTGTGGAAACCAAGAGATTTGGTGTGACTCTTTGTTCTGTTATTTACAAGCTATATGAATTTTAGTAAATCATTTCTGGGTCTCATTTTCAACATATATAAAATAAATAATGAGATCAACCTAATAGGAAAGATGTAAGGATTATATCTTTATGCCAGACTAGTGTTAGGCATAAAGAGGGTGCTCAACAAACAGTAATGATGTTTAGAATATACGAATCCTGGTATCAAATCCTAAATTTACCACTTAGCTAGGCATGTGAGGGTGGTGGTCCAAGTTAATATTATGTTTCCTGTGGAAAATGGGTTTACTATCAACAATTTGTCCATTTAACCTCATAAATATTGTGCTGAATAACTGCAGAATTAACAGTTGCAAAGGCACCAAGTACAAGGTAAGGTGGTATTTTTGTTAGAGGCTGCGTTACATGAATGCCTTTCATAGTGTGAGAGATCTACCTGAGTGTTAATAGTTTGTAACATGATAAATTCAGCATTGCTCAGATGATGGGTGAGTTCCAAATGCCTTCATCCCAAAGCAGGCATTCTCACCCTCTGCTTGCGGACATAGTAGGATCAGAGTAACTCTCTGTAGAATGATGACTATGACATGCTTTATGACGTCACTGTTAGAGATTTTTTTCCTGAAGTTTTATAAAACTGATGGTTATGTTATATTTCAGCTGAATCCCTTGCAAGAACCAACCATATCTTGAAATCTTTTCAAACCCCAGAGAAACTTAGATAAATTTAGTTCAAGGAAAAGAAATCCCTTTCTCTCAAGTGTGTCTTGAACCTATAAGCGCCACTGCTTGGCTATCAAGCAGCCATAAAGTATTTGGTCCTAGAAAATAAAAATAACCCTTAGTTTTGTCATAAAGTTCCAACTCAATTCTAAACACAGATTCTAAGACCCAAAGTAACTGACAACTTAGTCACCCTATGAGTCTGTGCTTTATTTTTAATATATTTAAATATATATACACATATATATTAAAGAATAAAACCCAGACATGACCACATGTATTACAAAATTAATGATGTTTCAATATCTAACCATGGAAAGCCAAAGAACTTGATGAGCCAATGTGGAAAAGTATGTCTCGATATTAATTTTATTTCTTCACTGTGCAATATGCTAAAGATGTCATGAAAATGGAAAACAGATGAAAGAGAGAGCAAAGTAATAAACAGCTCTCTGTATGATAGCAGTGATATTTTTTCCTATATAGGAATTTGAAGAATCAAACATGGAACTAAATAACAGAACTATTCTATAGTTCCAAGAAAAAGTAATATTGAACATAACAATACTTCCCCCTTATCTGTGGTTTCCCTTTCCATGGTTTCAGTTATCTGCAGTCAACCACAGTCCAAAAATATTAAATGAAAAATTCCAGAAATAAACAATTCATGTTTTAAGTTGTGCACTATTCTGAGTAGTGTGATAAAATCTCACACCATCCAACCTGGGACGTGAATCATCCCTTTCTCCAGCCTATTGACGGCACCTGCCTGTTGGTCACCCTCTGGTGATCAGAACATCTGTAGGGTATCATACTGCCTGTGTTCAAACAACCCTTATTTTACATAGTAATGGCCTCAAAGTGCAAGAATAATAATGCTGGCAATTTGGATATGCCAAAGAGAAGCTGTAAAGTGCTTCCTCCCAGTGAAAAGGTGAAAGTTCTTAATAAGAAAAAAATTGTATGCTGAGGTTCCTAAGATTTACGGTAAGAATGAATCTTCTATCTCTGACATTGTGAAGAAGGAAAATGAAATCCATGCTAGTTTCGCTCAAACTGCAAAAGTTACTGCAATAGTGCTTATCAAGGCTGAATTAAGATGGAAAAGTCATGTGTTATATATAGGGTTTGGTACTATCTACGGTTTCAGGCATCTGTGACTGACCTGAAGGTCAGTCAGGAGTTCTGGAGGCCTGGACTTCAGACTGCTGTCTGAAGGGCGGAGCAGTTTTGGGGACTGAGCCCTTATCCTGTAGGATCTGATGCTATTTCCAGGTAGATAATGTTTGAATTGAAATAGAGGACACCCAGGTGGTGTTCACTGCTTGGTGTATGTGGGAAAAACTCTCACATTTGGTCACAGAAGTCTTCTCCTGTATAGATGATTATTGTGGTGTGAGAGCAGAGGACAAACACAGTTTTGGAGTTTTTCCCAAAGCACCATCTCTTGATGGATGAACAGGGACTCAGATGATGGAGTAGCCTCAGGTTAGAAGGTTTAAGGTGGAATGTACTCTGAAGAAACTTGTACTTAAATCCACATTGAAAAGGTGACATCCATGCCTTTCATTATGTCCTTCACCTCTCCTAAGTCCCAACCAACTCTTGGTTAGTCCCATTTTTACCTAACCCAGTTCAGGGAATTAAAGTAGGATTCCAATTATGTGACACACACACACACACACACACACACACACACACTTTTAGAAGTCAGAAAGGATATACAATAAATTGGTAGATGTACTTATCCTGGGAGAGGGAGGGTGAGGGAGTTGTAGGCTTGTTCATTTCCTAATTAAAATACTTGTATAACAGTCAAGTTTTTTTTCCTTTTATAATAATAAAAAAGCTATCTTCACTTTGGGGGGGGCATGTAACACTTACAAAAGTCAGGAAGAGTATCTAAATCAAATTAGGGAGATGCTGATTATAGTAACAAAATAAATACCAGAACAAAAGGAAGAATACATACAGGAAGAGAATATTGTAATTTTATCTTCTTAAAAGGGGGCAGAAAATATTCTTCTTCACTCAGTTTTTTAAAAAACACATACACATTCTGAGTGTCATAATTGGTGATCTCAACTACACAAGCATGAAACTCCCAGACCCACAGAGCCTGTGGTACATCTCTTAAGTCTGTCTGATTTTTGGAAGAACCTCAAAGATGACTGGGCATAGTTACGAAGCATCGTTTAGTTCATGAATATACTAATTTCCTCCCAAGTTACCTCTGTTCTCTGTCTTTTATCAGTGCCATGAGACTTCAGACATAGAGACACACAGAATATATAAATATCTCTTTTACAACTGATAACAACAAACAACCCAATTTTGGGAATCAGCAAAAAAGATTTAAAGGACAATTCCCAAAAGAAGATATACAAGTGACTGATATTTGTATACTAAAAGATGCTCAACATACTAGTCATCAAAAAATCCCACAAATTATAACACACCAACAAGAGAATAGAATACTGATAAATATACCTAACAACATGGATAAATGTCAAAAGCATTAGGGTAAGTGAAAGATGCCAGACATCAAAAAACTACATAGTGCATTATCACATTTATATGAAACTTTAGACAAAACTAGTTACAGAAAGCAGATCAGTGGGAAGAAACTGAATATAAAGGCGCACATAAGAGGGCATGGTAAATATTTGTATAGTGATTAGAAATGTTCTACATCTTGATTGTAATGTGGTATATACAACTATATACAACAGCCGAAACTCCAACTGTATACACATAAAATGGGTAAGTTTTATTGTATATAAATTATACCATAATGAAGATGAGAAAAAAATTAGTAAACCAAATCCAACAATGTATTCTTTAGAAAATGATCAAGTTGAGTTTATCCAAGAACACAAAGATAATTTAATAATCAAAAATCCAATAAAATTCATCATATTAACAGATTAAAAAATAAAATCTGAGGATCATCTCAATAATTACAGACAAAGCATTTGGTAAAACCCACTTCCACTCATGAATATAAACAAAACTAGACATAGATCACTTCCTTAATCCGATAAATGGTCTCTTCCAAAAATGTATATATAAAATCTCATACTTATTGATGAAATATTAGAAGCATTCCTTTCAACTCAGAAAGCAGGTAAAGATGTCCAGTATCAATGCTTCTAGTCAACATTTACTCAAGATTTAAGACATAGTAGTAGAACAGTAGTAAAAAGAAACAAAATGCTTAGGATTAGAAAGAAAAAAACAAAACTGTCATTTTGTACAAACCAGATAATTATATACACAGAAAATTCAAGAGAAATCTATCACCCAATTGTTAGGATTATTATGCAGGTTCAGTAAAGTTGCTAAAGAGAAGTCCAATCTCTTAAAAAATTAGTTGCATTCCTACACACCAACAAACAGAAACTGTAATTTCAAAAAGATTCAAATATACAACAAAACTACCTAGGAACAAATTTAACCCAAGATATGTAAGACCTTTACAAAGAATATAACAAAAGCAGATTGAAAGACAAAAGGAGACCTACATAACTGGAGAGATCTATTGTACTTATGGATGGAAAGACTCACTATCACAATTATTTTATTTCTCTTTATTTTGGTATATAAATTCAACACAATTCTTACTACAATTAGCAAGATTTCTAGGGTTACTTGAGCAGATAATAAAATTTATGTAGAAAAGTAACATGTTAAATGTCCAGCAACAAATGAATGGGTTGAGGTATGCTCATAAATCAAATAATCAATACTGTTAAAATAAGTAAACTAGGGCCACGTGTACCAAAAAGATAAATTCCAAAACAATGCAGTAATATTGGGTTAAAAAAAACAAACAAACAAAAGGTTGCAGGAAAAATATATGGATAGTGACGTTTCTATAAAGTCTAAAAACATAAAGAACAATTTATGTGTCTATAGACGTTTCTGTAAGTCTAAAAACATAAAGAACAACAATATGTTAAGGGAGACATGTATTTGTAATAAAATATAAAAACATGCTAGAGAATAATAAACTTCAAGTTCAGGATAATGACTGCTTCTGCAAAGGGAAGGAAATGGATGGAATCAGGCACAAAGATCTGAAACAAAAAATATGACAAAACATTAAGATCTGACAAAGCTAACAGAGAATATATGAGTTTATTATACTGTGCTTTTGTTATTCTGTAAACTTGAAATATTTCATAAGAAAGAAGAGAAAAATGGTGAGAATGTAATACAGGGAGACTACTAATGAGTTGTTACAGTGAGAGATGATGGTGGCCTGAGATGGGAGTAGCAATAGGAATGGAAGCGGGGCTGAATTTCAAAAACATTTAGAATTAAAATATAGAAAACTTACTGATAGACTAGCTGTGGAGGTTAAGGGAAATGCACAAGTCAGGGTAACACCTGGAATTACTGACCAAGAAGAGGGAGAATATATTGGAGGGGGAGATGATAGGTTCGGTACAGGACATACTGTTTTTGTGGTGCCTCTAAGATAGCCAAATGGAGATTCCCTATTGATAGTTAAATCCAGAAATTTGGAGTTGAAAATAGTAGTGTGGGCCGGGCGCGGTGGCTCACGCCTGTAATCCTAGCACTCTGGGAGGCCGAGGCGGGTGGATCGCTGGAGGTCAGGAGTTCGAGACCAGCCTGAGCAAGAGCGAGACCCCGTCTCTACTAAAAATAGAAAGAAATTATATGGACAACTAAAATATATATATACAAAAAATTAGCCGGGCATGGTGGCGCATGCCTGTAGTCCCAGCTACTCGGGAGGCTGAGGCAGGAGGATCACTTAAGCCCAGGAGTTTGAGGTTGCTGTGAGTTAGGCTGACGCCATGGCACTCACTCTAACCCGGGCAACAGAGTGAGACTCTGTCTCAAAAAAAAAAAAAAAAAAATAGTAGTGTGGTCTAGAACTGGAAGTTACCAGTATAAACATGAAGAAATTCCAGCTATGGGAGATTGAGAGGAAATGGTATGGTGTTTCAAAATACAACTAGATTAAATTTTGTTTGCTGATTTTTAGAGCCTGATGACTTTTACTCCATATTCAGTGATGAAGAACAGCTAGTAACTATTCTACATTAAATCTTCTTTTATACACTTTAATAGTTTATTCAGATCATCTTTTTTTTTTTTGTTGTTGAGACAGAGTCTCACTTTGTTGCCCAGGCTAGAGTGAGTGCCGTGGCGTCAGCTTAGCTCACAGCAACCTCAGACTCCTCGGCTTAAGCGATCCTACTGCCTCAGCCTCCCGAGTAGCTGGGACTACAGGCATGCGCCACTATGCCCGGCTAATTTTTTCTATATAGATTTTTAGTTGTCCATATAATGTCTTTCTATTTTTAGTAGAGACGGGGTCTCGCTCAGGCTGGTCTCGAACTCCTGACCTTGAGCAATCCACCCGCCTCGGCCTCCCAGAGTGCTAGGATTACAGGCGTGAGCCACCGCGCCCGGCCCAGATCATCTTTTTCAAGACAGTAACCCTTTTCTTTGGATGCGTCATCAAGTCGAAGATTATAATATGTTTACAAGCCCCTAAATCTCATCATTTTCCATTTTCTACAATTTTGTTTATGCTGTTCCACAGAAAATTCTGCTTTACATTTCTTTGCTGATTATTTCCAGCTTCTAATTCTAGAAAGCCAGGCTCTACTACCCAAAGCCACCTTCCATCTAAACCAAAGCCTTTTTTGGACAATCCCATTCACAAGGAAGATATAAAAAGACAGGAAAGGAGGACAGGAAAAGAAACATGGTAAGAAAGATGTTACTTTCCTAGACTGGAATATGAAAAGCAGTACGGTTGGTTTTTGTGGGACTGTTCTTTTTGGTATATTAGTTTTCTAGGGCTATCACACCAAAGTACCATAGACTGGGCATCATAAACAACAGAAATTTATTTTCTCACAATTCTGGAGTCTAGATGCCTGAGATCAAGGTATAAGCAGGGTTAGTTTCTTCTGAGGCCTTTCTCCTGGGCTTACAGATGGCTGTCTTCTTCGTGTCTTCACATAGTGTTTCCATGTGCATATGTGCCCAAATTTCCTCTTGTAAGGACACCAGTTATAACGGATTAGGACCCACCCTAAAGACCACCTTATTATTACCCCTCTAAAGACCCTATCTCCAAATAGGGTCATATTCTGAGGTATTGGGGGTTAGGACTTACTATATGAATTTTGAGGGGTGAGCGGACATGATTCAGCACATCACAGCAGGGGTGGGGAGGGAGAGAACACAGTTAAATAAGGAGTCTGAGCAACTTTTCCTAAATCAATGCTTAGTATTTTTTCATCTATTCATTCAAAAATATTTGAATAACTACTAGGTCTTCTACTGCTGAGGATAGAGCAGTAAATAAAACAAGAATAAATACAAAAAATAGAAGGCAAGTAACAATTTTGAGGTTTTTAGCCTGAGCAACTGGAAGGATGGAGTTCTCATTTACTGAGAAGGAGAAAATGGGAAAGGAAGATTGAGGGGAGGGGCAGTTGGAGATCAGGACTAACTCTCAAATGCTTAGTAGATATTCTAATAGAGATGTTGGGTAGGCGGTTGGATATAAACGTCTGGAGCTGAGGCCTGGGGTAGGTAAGTCTGAGCTTGTGAATGTTGTCACTAATGGTATATAGATCCTATTTAAAGCCTGAGACCAGATAACTTAGAATAGAGGTTCAAGGACTGATCTCAAGGTATCCCAATTTTTATAGATCACAGAAGACAAGAAACTTCTTTAAAAAAGGAGACTGAAAAAGAGCGGCCAGGAAAATTAGGGGGAAAACCGGAAGCCCAAGTAAAGAGTAGCATCTGCTGGAATGTAGGCACTATAAATTTTAAGACTAAATATATGGGCCGGGCGCGGTGGCTCACGCCTGTAATCCTAGCACTCTGGGAGGCCGAGGTGGGTGGATCGTTTGAGCTCAGGAGTTCGAGACCAGCCTGAGCAAGAGCGAGACCCCACCTCTACTAAAAATAGAAAGAAATTATATGGACAGCTAAAATATATATATAGAAAAAATTAGCCGGGCATGGTGGCGCATGCCTGTAGTCCCAGCTACTCGGGAGGCTGAGACAGGAGGATCGCTTGAGCTCAGGAGTTTGAGGTTGCTGTGAGCTAGGCTGACGCCATGGCACTCACTCTAGCCTGGGCAACAGAGTGAGACTCTGTCTCAAAAAAAAAAAAAAAAAAAAAAGACTAAATATATGAATAATCACATAAGCATATATGCTAGCTGTTTAGGTTATTATAATGATTAGCCTTATGATTAATAAAATATCTTTTTAAACCTACTTATTTTAAAACTTGCTTTTCTCAAAGCATCAGTGAGAATATAGTTACAAAGAAGGTAAAAACAAGTATAAAATTATTTGTAACAAATGATATAAAAACATTTAAATCCCAAATCTTTCTTAGGACAAGTACAATGGCTATTGTACTTCAGGCCAGATGAGAGATAATACAAAATTTTCCTTCCTCCCTCAATTCAAGATCATCTCTTAGCTGAAACAGAATATACAGTAAATATGAAAAGCCTGTTTGCAGCAAAAGATGAAAAGGGCAGTTCGACAAATAAACCAAATTACAGACCAGCTGAGAATTTATGCTCTTGAGTAGTCAAAGGCAGACTACTGTGGAAAAAAGAAGACTGGGCATGAAACTGGAAGATGTGACTCTGAATCCTGATTCTTCTGCTAATTTATCAGCTACTGTGGAACCCTAGACAAGTCACACCAGACCCGTAGTTTCCTCAGGCAGGTACTGAAAAGTAAATAAAGTAACAGATTTCAAAAATGACTGTATTAGGCTATTCAAGTGTAAGGTATTATCTGACAGCTATCCACCAGGAATGCATTAACAATCATTATGCCACTATAGGTTGAAAGTAACTAAAGGGTCTTTCCTAATGCTAATGATTTTAATATTTAAAGATATGTTGTAATTGGCTGCCAACATCAAAACCCTGTTGATAACCTTAATGCAAGTTAAAAGCAGCAGCAACACAGCTGACCTGATAATGTAAATAGGGAAAAGTGAAATATGGATTGTTGCTTCCCAGCTCCAGCAAATGTTTATTTGGAATAATATAGTTATCTACTCCAACTGCACACCATCTGTTTCAAGTCTCCATCAAGTTAATATTTCTCACATGAACAGAAACGACTTAAATTACATTTGATTAGCATCTTGCCTTCTCATAGAGGTTACTCCTACCACAATCTAAATCTACTAAATCTCAACCTCTTAACATTGTGTAGCATTACTATCCTGGGCACACATAGGCAGCCCAAGTCAGAGAATTCAGAATCTGAGACAGTCAGACAATAAGCAACTCAAGTCTTCTTAATCAAATATAATCCTCACATTTTTTTCTGGAGACAAGGAAAAATGCTATCAATTTCTCAGACAGCTACTTAATAATGGCTTTCCTAACTTTCCTAAATTTCAAACCCTAACTTTCTGGTTCCAACCACTGATGCATCTGTGCCACAATGTTTCTGGAACAAAGAACCTTCTAGAACAAATATATCAGTAAATCCTGACAATACAACTCTAAAATATATCACACTGTAACACTTCTCCCATCTCCACTGTTGTATTTTAGCCACTGTCATCTCTCACCTGGACTATTGCACCTGCCTTCTAACTATTCTTTCGGCTTCTGCTTTTCATCCCTCCAATCCATTCTTCATGTAGCATCCAAAATGCTGATTTAAAAACCTAAAATAGATCTTACCACAGACTTATTTATTTTTATTTGTAGAGAAAGGGTCTTCATATGTTGCCCAGGCTGATCTCGAACTCCTGGCCTCAAGCAATCCTCCTGACTCAGCCTCCCAAAATGCTAGGATTACAGATGTCAGCCACAGACCTATTTATACTCCTCTAATGACCTCCTATTGCTCATACAATAAAACACAAACTCTTTCCCTTAGCTTAAATACCACGATCTAAACAGCAGTTCTCAAAGTATGGTCTAGGGACCTTTGGGGGTTCTGAAGATCCTTTTGGGTATGTGTGGGGAGGGGGAGGAGGGAAGAGATTAAAACAATTTTCATAATCATAATGACAGGTTATTTGCCTTCACACTCTTTCATGAGTGTACAGTGGCTTTTTACTGAGATTACATGGTAAATGATATCACAAGGACTAAACGCAGAAGCAGATATAAGAATCCAGCTATTGGCCAGGCGTGGTGGCTCCTGCCTGTAATCCTAGCACTCTGGGAGGCCAAGGCAGGAGGATCACTCAAGGTCAAGAGTTCAAGATCAGCCTGAGCAAGAGCGAGACCCCAGTCTCTACTAAAAAACAGAAAGAAATTAACCGGACAACTAAAAATGTATAGGAAAAATTAACTGGGCATGGTGGCGCATGCCTGTAGTCCCAACTATTCGGGAGGCTGAGGCAGTAGGATTGCTTGAGCCCAAGAGTTTGAGGTTGCTGTGAGCTAGGCTGATGCCACGGCACTCTAGTCCGGGCAACAGAGTGAGACTCTGTCTCAAAAAAAAAAAAAAAGAAAAGAAAAGAATAGAATCCAGCTATTTTCTATTAAGCTAGTCATTAAAGAGATTTACAAAACTCTTAAATGTTTGCTGTGAAAAATATTTTTTTAAAAATATTATTTACAGTAACATGTAATAGGTTTATTATTGTTATTTTAAAGGAATTAGTATTTTTAAATTTTGTTTTAATCTCAAATGGAGGGAAATGTATATGTATATTCTGTAAGAATTGTTCTTTGGGGTCCTTAATAATTTTTAAGAGTGCAAAGGGATCCTAAAACCAAAGAGTTTGAGAACTGCTGACTTAGCCCAAGCCTGTCTTTCCAAGCTCATATTGTACCTGTCCTGCCCTCACTATGCATTACCAATGCTGACCTTCTTTCTACTTCTCAAATACACTGAAAGAACTACCATGTCAGTGGGAGTTTTAGCTCAGGGTGTTTCTTCTGCCTAGAACTGGCATTCCTCAAATTTTTCATGGCTGACCCTTTACCATTCAGATGTCAGTTCAACTGTCACTTCCTCAGAGGGATCTTCCTTAACTAAAGTTGTTCTCTACTCTCCCACCAGAGTATCCAGTGAAATATATATTCAAATCTCTTTTTTAAAAAATCATGCACCATTACTTGACAGTAAAGAGACAAAATAAAAATGAAGACAGAGCTATATGAATCCATCACTACCACTTTAAAAAAAAAAAAATCACCCCTCAAAAATACATGTACTATTAATATATCATAGTGCATATAAGGAAGACAGAATATGGTTATATAAATCATGACTCCATTAATCATGTTAAATATAAAGAAGCTGAATAGCCATGTTTTTAAATTGTTAGGGAATATTACAGACAACGTAGACATCATCTCCCCCCCCCCCCCCCCCCCCCCCGCCCCAGACAGGGTCTCACTCTGTTGCCCTGGCCAGAGTGCAGTGGCATGATCATAGCTCACTGCAACCTCAAATTCTTGGGCTGAAGCAATCCTCCTGCCACAGCGTCCTGAGTAGCTGGGACTACAGGCACACGCCGCCATGCCTGGATAATTTTTCTATTTTTTGTAGAGACAGGATCTCACTCTTGCTCAGGCTGGTCTCAAACTCCTGAGGTCAAACAATCCTCCCACCTCAGCCTCCCAGAATGCTAGGAGGCATGAGCCACTGCACCCAGTCACATGTTTTCTAAATGTAGATTTTTGCATAGGTTTTCATAATGTGGGGCTTTGCTGGCCAATATGATAGCTATTAGTGACATGTGGTCACTGACCACTTGAAATGCGGCTAGTCTAGACTGAGATGGGCTATAAGTAAAATAATAACCAAGTTTCAAAGACTTAGTACCAAGAAAAGGAATGTAAACTATCTCATTAGTAATTTTATGATGGTTATATATTGAAAATATCTTAGATATACATTAAACATTATCAAAAGTAATTTCACCTGTTTCTTTTTTAAAAAAACAAGGCTAGTAGAATATCTTAAATTATATACATGGTCCCTATTTGTTGCTTGCATTATGTTTAAATTGGACTGTTCTAATGTGGGTATGATGCAGTGGTACAATAAAACATGGGCTCTGGATTCAATAAATCAGGATTCAAATCGAGGCTCTGCTACTTTTCTAGCTCTTTTGTAGTGGGGATAATTCCTCCTTAAAGTCTGTCTCCTTGCTTCAAACATGCACTCAGTACTGTCCAGCTGCCAGGGTTGCTGTTGACAATCAAGTGAAATAAAAACAGAACAACCTAGTGCAGACCCCATGCCTTAGAAACAAATTCATTTTAATTTTTTGTTTCCAGGGAAATCTGGACAATTATAACCTCACACTGTTCGTGCTGAGAAATTAAGGGTAGGATGGTTTTGATTTATTCTTCATTTTCAGAAAGTAAGCTTAAAATAAAGAGAATTCACTTAACTGATCGTTTTGGGGGCCTAAATCTTTGGGGAATGTAAGATGCATATATAAATGATATGCTTTATTACAATGAACGGGGGGAGGGGGGAGTATCGGATGAATATCTTTACAACAGATAAAGACAAAGAAGGTGTCCTCTCTCAGCAAGTGGCTGCTCTTTGTGTCTGGCTGAGTTTCTTTTTTTTTTTTTTGAGACAGAGTCTCACTCTGTTGCCCGGGCTAGAGTGAGTGCCGTGGCGTCAGCCTAGCTCACAGCAACCTCAAACTCCTGAGCTCAAGCGATCCTCCTGTCTCAGCCTCCCGAGTAGCTGGGACTACAGGCATGCGCCACCATGCCCGGCTAATTTTTTCTATATATATTTTTAGCTGTCCATATAATTTCTTTCTATTTTTAGTAGAGGTGGGGTCTCGCTCTTGCTCAGGCTGGTCTCGAACTCCTGAGCTCAAAGGATCCGCCCACCTCGGCCTCCCAGAGTGCTAGGATTACAGGCGTGAGCCACCGCGCCCGGCTGGCTGAGTTTCTAGTTTCTGATTTCTAACCCTAAAGTTCTATGCCAGGAATACAGAAATATTCACATGTGTATATTTTGCATGTATAACCTTGAAGTTTCTACCTACTACAAAACTTGCTTTTTACTTGTTTTTATCAGAAATAAGTCTTCAGCTTAATCAAAAGCTATTTTTATGAGAAGGGATATATTTATAGAAATGGTTATGTTTCATTTTTCTCCCTTCAGCTTCTTAATGTTGAACCATACTTGCATCCAATCTTAGTTACGCTGTATTACTCTTAAATATAGTGTAGTTCTTTACAGTAAACCAAAGAATAAAGGAAAAAATAATGTAGTATATGTCTTTCAAATAAGTCAGAAATGAAGGAACAATAAAAAATATCATAAGCTGAACGGCAATGGTAATTTTTTGGTTAAATATATTTATTTATTTATTTGTATCTAAGTTTCTATTCTAATTATAGAAAATACTTGAAAATGTGTTTTTTTCTTCTGTAAGTTTATCATTTTAATTAACACTTCAGCAAAGCTAAAACAAAGACTAACAATGCATATTTTAAATTAAAATATCAACATACCACACACAAAAAATAATAACAACAATAAAAGGGGCAAGAAGAAACTTTCAAAGGTGATGGATATGTTTATGGCCTTGATAGTGGTGACAGCTTCACCAAGCATACTTGTCCCCAAATGCATGCAGATGCAGACATTAAATATGTATAGCTTTTTAACATGTCAATATACCTCAGTAAAGGTGTTGTTGTTTTTTTTTTAAATAGTAATCGTTCTTTCAGTCTATATTTCTACTTCAGTCGAGACCTTCCATCTTAAGCCCTTTCAATGGGAAGACTCAACGATTCACTCTAAATTCCTGACTTCATCACTGTCAAAAATTTCTAATGCAATTTAAACTATTTGAATGAAACAATGTTTGTAACATGGTCCAGATGTGAGCATCTGACTCTCATTTGCCTCGGACAGAAATCATGAGTTAAGATTAATGGCTTTAAATGCCAAAACAGCTCAGACATAACAAGTTTAAATGAAATACATGTAAAATGATTCAACTTTTGTCTTTGGAAACGTACATGTTTTCCATACAGGTCCACTTAAGAAAATGTAATTAAAACTGAATCAATCAACAAAGGCAGAGAGTATTACATTTAAATAGTGAGGTGTAGATCTAGATAGAGGCAATTCTAAAGACTTTCCTATATACTTTTAAAAAGTTATCAATCAAGTTCATAGCTTCCAAACTATGACAATTCTGATTTTCTGTGCCCTAATTATGAACTTTCTAAGAAAAAGAGAAATTAGGAGTTAAAATACATCCCTCTGTAGAATCATAGGGCTTTTTTCCTGATTCAGAGTCTTCTAGCTATACTTTCCCCTCGGCCTTTAATGCTTTAACCACAAAGAACTTTTGATTAGACTCTCTTGATTTTTAAGATTTTATCTATTTTGAACTCATAGCCAATTCAAAAATCTGCTATAGATTACATATGGCTGACATGAATCCAGTTTCTGCTAAGGTCAAAGAAAGACAGAATAAGAGCAGGTTTCACTGTTTTAGGGCAAGACTCTATCAATAGGAACATCAGTTTTTTTCATGTCTATATTAGAGATAATAATAATAATAATAACAATGTTGATGAGATCTCACGAACATATACTGGTAGTCCTTTTGCACACTGTAAATTTTCATACTCATTAATTAGCTACCTTTTTAAAGACAGTTATACGCAAAGGACAAAACGATTAAACCTACAATTTAAACACAACCAGGAAAACTAATCTCGCTTTTCTTCCACAGTTAAGCTTTTCTTCTAAAGTTAACTTTCAGTATACCATGGCCAAGCTTTTAAGATCAATTTCCTCACACTTCCTCAGCCAATCCTCCATTGCTCTGCCAAAGCATAACGAAATGGGATGGTGAATTTTGAAAGAAAATAATTATGTATTTCCAATTCAGGCTGTAAGGCTTTCTAGAATATCTATATGCTTACTCACTTCCATTAGTTCCAGTATCCAATTACTAATGTACTAGGAAGAAAAAGCAAAGAAATAAATGTATTTCGAAGTACCAACATTCAATTAGTAGGGTTAAAAAACCATTTCTGTGCCAGAAAAATGTTCATACTGTTTGACTGTGTGACCTCACTCCTGGAAATTTGTCCTTAAGAAAATAACTCAAGGGAAAAAGCAATTTATACCACAGAGGAATGGTTAATTAAATGGTGGAACAGCATGTCAATGTGAACCGTGAAGGCATTAAAAATTATAATTATGAAAATCATTCAACACTTGGAGAAATGCATACAATACAAAGCTATATGGGGGGAAGCCTCTTACATATATGCAGTATGATTACAATTATTTGTATAAAAAATAGACACATATATATGCTCACAGTATGGAAAGGAACATGAAAATGGAACTGATGACACAGTGGGATAACAGGTAAATACCAGTTTCCTCGAATCCTTTTGGAACATTGCTTATAAAATATTTTCATTTGCTTTTTCACTAAATTTGCTTTCCTACAGAGGAATTATTAGACACCTACTGGGCTGCCAAGCATTCCTAACATGTTAGTCTTTCTTCACACGTGGGCAGCATGATCTAGTTTCAGTGACCTCATTTTCAAAACCAAAATTTTGACAAGTAGTCAGGGTTGAGGGAACAATGGGACAGGATATTTGAAATAGTAAGCATGACAGAAAAGACCAAGGTTTAAAGTCAGAAACCCTAGACGCCAGTCCTTCTCCACTGGAGCAGCATAGATGGGTAAAAACATGCTCTCACATTAGACAGACTGCCCTAGGCTATAATCCCAGTAACTTGGTTGTATGATCAAAGGCATCTCAGTTAACCTGTCAAAACCTCATTGTGAGTTTAAAGAATATAATTGGGGAAGGGGGTACATAGGAAATGCTTAAACAAACAAACACACCAAAACAGTGGCTCACTATCTCTGCAAAATGGACAGCTAAGTCTGTCTCTCTCCCCCAACCTATTTTGTCATCAGAAAATGAGGCTAATAATCCTGTTCTAAACTACAAACCATTTTTTAAAATGTCATCATCATCATCCACTATTATTGTTATTACTACCTCTATTCTTCCTACTGAGAAGCCAGCTGAAGAAGTTGGCTGGAGTTTACCTGATGAGCTGAGGGAGAAATCCTGTAATCTTAAAAATGTCATTTAAACCTATGCAATCAAGAAGGAAAAACACAGAGCAAGTCCACAATTAAATGCATGGTATGGTTGATATGGGGGTGGGAGTACAGGAAAGTGTTTCTAGGATTCTGAGACAGTTGTCCTCCCAGAAGACAGTAAAAGTACTGAGAATGAATTCATCATACAACAGAACTTCCTGTACACAGAATACAGTTAATGAAATGGTTTTCTAAATGCATTGCTGGTAGACATTTGGGTCATCATCTAAAATCCAAACAAGCTGACTTAGGACTTAAATATATACAACCAACCTCTCTCTGATTTAAATTCAACAAATAATTCATTCTCAATTGTATGTAATTATCCTTTTTTAAAAAACAAGATGATTTTTAAAAAATGTTTACTAAATTTACTTTAAAGGGGGAAAAAAGCCCATAAGCCTTATCATACATTACATTCAAATTATTGGTTCACAAAAATAATTTCAACCCAAATAGGGTTAAGAACTTTAAACCAGAAAGCCATTTAGTCCGTCTATCCAGATAAAGAAAATTAAATTCAGACAAAGTTATGGCTTGGGAGTTGGGCTCTGACTCCAGGGAAAGGCCCATTACCATGTGATTAGAACAACTTTGTAGTAATGACTAAAGTGAAACAACTGATTTTTCAAATTAATACATTAGTATTCCTATATAAAGAATAGCTAGATGGTAACACAATCGAATGAAAATAATGGTATGTGATGTTGAAAACAATGCACATTCTAGGTCTACATCTCCACTGAAATAATGCCAGATACATATATAGCAACATAGAAAAGGACTTTGTAGAATATGAAGGGAGAAAGCAGGCTATAATATATATATATATATATATATATATAAAGTAAATATTGTCACAGGCAATAGATGTTACCCATCTATGCTGCTCAGGCAGAAAAGGACTGGAGTCTAGGGTTTCTGGCTTTAAACCTTGATCTTTTCTGTCATGCTTACTATTTCAAATACCCTGTCCCATTGTTCCTTCAACCCTGACTACTTGTACTAAGTGCTTAGGATATAAACATGAAGCTGCAATTCCAACCCTCGAGGAGTTTATGGTGCAGCTGGGTGATAAGAGTTAAAGAGGGGGACATCTCGGCCGGGTGCGGTGGCTCACGCCTGTAATCCTAGCACTCTGGGAGGCCGAGGCAGGAGGATCGTTTGAGCTCAGGAGTTTGAGACCAGCCTGAGCAAGAGCGAAACCCTGTCTCTACTAAAAATAGAAAGAAATTATATGGACAACTAAAAATATATATAGAAAACTTTAGCCAGGCATGGTGGCGCATGCCTGTAGTTCCAGCTACTCGGGAGGCTGAGGCAGGAGGATTGCTTGAGCCCAGGAGTTTGAGGTTGCTGTGAGCTAGGCTGATGCCATGGCACTCTAGCCCGGGAAACAGAGTGAGACTCTGTGTCAAAAAAAAAAAAAAAAAAAAAAAAAGGCAAGGGGGGACATCTCATGTAGATTGGGAGTAGGAGTACACAAAAAAGGAAAGATTTAGCTGAATCTTATAATCGATCATACCATAGATGCTCTCAGATCCTTTTTTGGGTCATGGTCATTATTGATATAATAATCAAATAAAGAGTATATCCACATATATTTATGCTTCTGCAACCAAATCCAGGAATGCCATATAGATCCCAACTTAACTCTTCAGACTTCACTCAGCCCACCTCCCTATCATACATCTTAGTTCATGGACTTGCAAATTTTAAGGCTACCTTTTCTTTCTGAGGTTGACAATACAGAACAGATGGCCACCACAGCATAAACTCTCATAAGAACTAATTTTTACCAATCACATGTGGTTAAAATCCAGATTTATACCTACAGATTAGTGAGCAACAGAAACTCTTATAATGACATGACAATTATTCAGTGTGACAGCTGTTTGTACCACTACCAAATGTGAGTTTTAAAACACAGGCTAACACCTCTGGTTCCCCGGTATTAAAACAAAACAAAACAACAAAGAACTTGAGTTACAATACAAGTATAAAGTAAGTTGTTGCAAAGAAATTTTTAAAAGATGAGTAATCCTTAGAAATTAAGCAACCACCAAAGAAAACCACAGACATACATACTCACTCATTCCAGTATTCAGGCTGTATGCCATGGCTTCAGGAAATAGTTTCATTAAATAAAAAAATGAAAAATAGCAACATTATCTGTATACTGCCCATAAGTCCTACTCAAATGGATCCTCACCAAATTACGATGTTGTTATCAGCTGCTGTGTAATGAAGAATATCAAAAAACTTGTGTGCACATCACAAGGCCCCAAATGTATCATTTCTTCATTTTTGTTTCAGAAGAGGCCAGCCTCTCCCCCTTAGTTTGTAAGCCCCTTGAGAGTTGGGGCCATGTTCATCCTGATCACTGCTATATTCCCAATGCCAAGTCCAGTGGCCAGAACATAGTACAAACTTGCTTACTTGTTTAATAAATAAAGTCAACTCTTAGATATTTCTTAGTGAGTTATACAGAATGTCCACACGTTTTCCTAATAATAGGATTACCTATTACAGGTTAAAAAACAATCGGGATTTAAAATTAAGGACCAAAACTTTTTGATTTAAATACAAATAAAAACTAGGTAGATGTTAGCTTTACTTCTAATAGGGGATAATCCAAAGCACTCTTGTATTTTAAAGTAATTTGTTACGTGCCTTTACATGTAATATATATGGTTTATATTAAATACAAAAGAGAAATTATACTATGCTCTAATACTATTCTGCATCTTTTCATTGAAACTACCAAAAATGTATGTTCCCAATTTAATAAGTTTTCAAAATTTAATAATATCTCTGCATTTAAAAAAAAAAAAGGCAGAGAAAAAAAGGCAAAAGAGATAGACATCAAGATGCTTATACAACAATGTTAAAGATACAGAATGGCCAAAGCAATCGCAAAACAAGGACAAGGTTGGAGGACAAACTATTCCATGTCCAGACTCAGTGTCAAGTGATTACCAATAAAAGTATCAATTCAACTCAATGGGGCAAGAAAAGCTTTTTTAAACAAATATCAATGGACCAGGATATCCACGGGGGTAAAAACTAATTTCAATCCTATCTTGCTCCATACACAAAAACTGGTTCATGATAGATCATAAACTAACACCCAGGATAACAAAATTTCTACGAAAGAACAGGAGAATATCTTCATGACCTCATGGTAAGCAAAGAATTCTTGGAGAGGTCACAAAAATCACAAATCATAAAATTTTAATTCTTTTTTCTTTTTAGACAGAGTCTCACTCTGTTGCCCAGGCTAGAGTGCCATGGCGGCAGCCTTGCTCACAGCAACCTCAAATTCCTGGACTCAAGGGATCCTCCTGCCTCAGCCTCCCAAGTACCTGGGACTACAGGCATGTGTCGCCACACCTGGGTAATTTTTTTCTATTTTTAGTAGAGACAGGGTCTTGCTCTTGCTCAGGCTGGTCTCGAACTTCTGAACTCAAGCGATCTTCCTGCCTGGGCCTCCCAGAGTGCTAGGATTATAGGCGTGAGCCACTATGCCATGCCAAATTTTAAAAATTTATAAATTAAAATTTATGAAAATTAGTTTTCTGCTTACCAAAAGACATCACTCTTTGAACAGATGAGTCACAGATGAGAAAAATCATTCATAGTTCATATATCTGACAAAAGATTCATATCAAGAATATATAAAGAATTCCAAAAAATCGGCAATAAAAATAAAAATAACCTGATTTTTGAAAATGAGCAGGATATATGGACATATTGTTCAGACTGAACAGAATCATAGATCTAAAGGAAAATACATCCAATACATACAGGTGGTCAACATCATTTCATTGTGAAGGAAGTGCACATTAAAAGCACAATGAGTTACTATCACACACTTACTAACACCAAATATTTTAAAAACTGACAATGTTAAAGTGGATATGGAATATCTAAAACTCTCATACATTGCTGGTAGGAGTATAAAATGGTATGTCCACTTTGCAGAACTATTTAGCAGTTTCCTATAAAGTTAAACTTACATCTACCCAATGACTGACCCCAAGAGAAATTAAAATATATGTTCACAAAGACTTCTACAGCCTTACTCAGAATACACAAAAGCTGGGAACAACCCAAATGTCCATCAACGGGTGAATAGATAAACTATGGTACATCCATGCAATAGAATACTACAACATTAAAAAGGAACACTATTGAATCATGCAGTTACTCATATGAAACTCAAAAACAAAGCAGCCAGATGCAAG
Source organism: Eulemur rufifrons (assembly GCF_041146395.1). Lineage (NCBI taxonomy): Eukaryota > Metazoa > Chordata > Mammalia > Primates > Lemuridae > Eulemur > Eulemur rufifrons. The sequence goes on from NC_091002.1 coordinate 24,255,776, forward strand.
AGAATACACCCTATATGATTCCATTTACATGAAATGCAAATACAGGGGGAGAAATGAGATAATGGTTACAGGAGGTGAGCAGGAACTTTCTGGTCAATGTAAGTATCCTAAGTTTTGTTTCAGAGGATGGTTACATATGTGTAGACAATTATTAAAAACTCATTGAAAAGAAAATCATTGGATTGAATACTTAACATCTGTGCATTTTACTTTAATTATATATATTTTAAATCATTGCAAAGGGATTCTACCACCCATTCCACTACCCCTGCCTCTAAGGGCAGTTGCTGCATGTAGATGTTATAGTATCTTCTTAACATGCAGAAATCACTGTGGCTATCTCTGTACATTAGGTCTCTCTGTACAATAGCTATGAAAAGGTCTTCTTTCAGATTCTCTGTATAGCCAGTTTATGCCATCCCTCAGATTCCCTGCAGTATTTCTTCCTAAAGGCTGAGATGGATAATCAGACCAGCACTCTTGCATCCTGACTGACCAGCATTCACTTCTAATCAATAACAGATGTGGGAATGGTGCCAAGGTGGGCCTTAAGCCAAAGGAACAATTTTTCTCCCATTCAAGAGCAAATACTCTTCTTAAGCTCCAAGTCATCCAAACAGAGAGAATGACATCTGGAAATACGCTAAAATGCCATGTGTTTGGCCCCTGTGGATGACAGCAGTAAGCACTGTAAGCAGTGGGTGGTTGTGCCAGCCTGTGGGACACCACAGAGTATAGCAACTCCACAACCTTGTAACATGGAGAAAGTGCTAAAAGCTCTAAGGGAAAAGCAGTAGTAAATGGGTGCAAGCAGAAGTTCATTTAGGAAAATTTCCTTGATTACAATTCTTTCTACAAATAAATGGAAATTGTTTATCTCATTTCCATATTAAACTTTAGGCCCAAATTCTCTATTCATTCACAGCTTGATTTTTCAGCTCCTTGCCATTTATTTTTAAAAACTAAAACTAATACTCCCAAGAAAACTAAACACTTAATGTAAATTAATCAAATCATATTTAGATTGCCCTAGAAAAAATTATAAAATTTTAGAGATGTGGAAAATTTTTAATTAGGTATTCAAATACTAAAGTAGTCAGCTGCAATGGGAAAAAACAGAAGAGGCCTCTTAATTTTTTTTTTTTTAATTTCAGCATATCATGGAGGTACAAATGCTTAGGTTACATATATTGCCCTTGCCCACCCCTCACCCCTCCCAGGCCTCTTACTTTTGGTCTTATGTTGCTGTTTCTGCAACTATTTTTATTATTCTTAAATTAACTTTTGATATCTTGATGTTATTTGTGACCAATTGACAACAAAATTTAATTTAAAAGCCTTTCTTCAAATGCCCATGAAGACTATACACCTTTTCTCAACTCACACTAATAAAGCGATTTGAGAAGGGCAAGGCTTTCTTGCTGGGAAGGATGAATCTGGAAGCAATTACAACAGTAAAGGCTACCATTAATTACTCTCCATTTCCATTTGTAAATAATAACAAAGTATTTACCATGTGTAAAGAATGGTGCTAAGCATTCTATAAAATATTTTCTTATTTATATAATACCAAGACAACAGAAGGTACCACCATAATTGGCACTTTACTCAACAAGAAACTAAGGCTTCGCTGGTGGCCTAGTGGCTAAAAACAAAAACAAAACAAAACAAAACAAAGACAGGAAACTAAGGCTCAGGGAAGTTAAATTATGCCCAAAGTCACATAGCTAAGAAGTGACAGTTCTGCTGGGCTCCAGAACCCATAACTATAGCAAAAGAAATCAAGTGGTGCTGGAAGAATGAATTATTATTGGACTCCATGAAGTTTGTACATCGTGACCAAGAATTTAATAAGGCAAAAGAAATGACCATTGATTATAACTCAAAGAGACTTCACATTCTACTAGATAGCTCCTGTCTTTCTTCACAAATGTGTAAGGTCAACGTATAGGGTCTATAGCTAAAGCAGACTGGGGAAGTCAAAAGACTGAAACGTAGGAGCTATTATGTAGGAACTCACTTATGTCCTCAACTGACAAACAGAGGCTTCTGACAAAGCAGGTCCACTGTCAAATGAATGGCCTTGAGGAATGGCAATGGGGATGCCTTAAGGACTAAGAACGAATAAACCATAATTTTGAAAATGTTGGCTCCACACCAGGATCACCCTTCTCTTCCCGGTATATCTCCTCAAACTTACCAATTCATAATGCTCATTTCGTCACTATTTCCAAAAAGTCCAAGTACTTTAGAAAAATGGATAAATACTATATAGGCACAAGCATAAAGGGTCAACAGACATCACTGCTCATTGAAATACCTTTTTTTTTTTTTTTTTTAAGAGATGGGATCTTGCTCTGTTGCCCAGTCCTCCTCAGAGTAGCTAGGACCACAGGCATGCATCACCATGCCTGGCTAATTTTTACAATTTTTTTTTTAACAGATGGGATCTCGCTACTGGGATCTTGCCCAGGCTGGTCTTGAACTCCTGGCCTCATCTTCTGAGTTGCTGGAGTTATAGGTTTGAACCACCGTGCCTGGCTGAAATGACAATTTTAACACTGACACTCTAAAACATAACCAGGTATTCTACTGTGTTTTCCAAAGCAAACTGAAGGATAGAGACAGAACAAAACCAGCTAGAAAAAAAATTCTCTGGCAAAGATTTCAGTGACACAATTAGCACCCACTCAATTCATCTATTATGAGAGCTTAATTTTATTTTGGCATTAAACTAAAATTGGTATAGGGAAGACAGGGACTAAGCATGGCAATAAACGAATTGAGAAAAGTAGCAACCATGAGATCTCCTGGATAACAACATCCAATATGGAATAAAACTCCCACAGACAGAGCACACTTATAAGGTTGGAACAGTTTAACTTATATTCTTCCAAACCCTGTGATTCTTCACAAATGTGAGCAGAAATATGGGTATGATGTAGCAAAAGGCTACAGCTGCAGCTTGCAGATGTTGCGCTGTTACCTCTATGATCAGCAACCATGCTGTCTGCCTTGCTGGCGCTCCTTTGGTAGCTGCCTCAGTCAGCACTCTGGGCTGTGCCCAGAGAATTGAGGGCAGTTCTTGTCGGACAGCACCCTTTGCAATCAAGTAATGGAAAAAGACCTTGTTATCTGGAAACTGAGATGTGGATATGATGATAGTTTCCCCCCCTATAAAAATAAAAATACTACCCCCTGGCTTTTATTTCCTATCCCTGGGGGGCTGTTATTAGGATAAAAAGCTTTGAAAATTAAAAGCACAATGCAAATATAAGGCTATATTATAGTGGGGACCAAATCCAAACAACATAAATGGAAGGTAGATGGGCACTTTGGCAGGGCAAATAACCATGTCTGCCATCAGAACAAACTCTTGAGTTCCAGTGTCTACTTTTATATTAAGGGGAAACCTCCAGTAGTCATTAAGCAGGCATAAAGCCTATAAAACAAGGTTGTGCTCTCTGCCTAAAAGGCCCTTCCTTCCCTGTCTCTGGCACTTTAGAAACTCCTACTTTCAGGTCCAACTCAAACATCACCTCTTAATTAATCCTCTCTGATACTCCGAAACTGCACCTTGACAGAATTAAATCCTCCCACATCTGGACTCTTACAGCCCCTTATAAACACCTCTACGATGTCAATTGTCACATTATACCACAGGTGATTTGTTTCTGTGCCTCTCTCTCTTGAGTTCCTTCAGCTCTTCACTTTCATAACCATAGCTCCTCATGTAATATCTGATACACAGTACAGACTCTGTAACTCCTTCCTAATTCTATTTACCTGGCTACAACACAACATAAGAAAGGTTTCTATACCTTTTCTATTAAGGCAGAACTGTCCAAGCTATATGCCAAGGAATACGGGAGAGGTATGAATGATTATTACTTTATTGCTCTATTGATTTCCTCAGCCTGGGACAACCAATCAGAACTTAAGCACTTTCTATGTATGCCATGATGTGAAGAGGTTGAGAAGCACTATAAAAACGTGAAGATTTAATTTTTTTAATATTAAACAATAAATAGAAAGGCAGGGTAAAGCAGTACACAAATTGTGACATCAATTGAGGCAACAAGAAAAATGCAATGCCTAGAAGAATTGCTTCACATACTTCTGACGAGAAAATAAATGTTTCAGAACATTGGCATCAGGTAAAGTATCATATCCTGAAAGAGAAAAAGAACACAGCTACCTCGCGTAGCAGTCAGTCTGTGCAAACACCATATGGTCTGCTAATTTAATCAAAAATATCCCAGAATTTACTTTTTCATCCTGCAGATAAAATGAAAACGAAATTGCTAGAAATATTTTAGAAATTATTTTGCTACCCCCAAATGTCTAATAAAATACATAGTGCCCAAGCTTATTCATCCAACCTCCCTTTGAAAGCATAAGAACTCTTTATCAGCCACATTTTAAGAAAAACATAAAAAACTATCAGCTTAATCTTTTCATTTTCAATTTATTTTAAAATCAATCATTCCTTGCATCACCCACACTCCAAATCCTCTGCCCCTCTCCATTCTACCTACAAGAGACAAAGCTCAGACCTCACCCATTACTTGCCTATACCTATCATAATTATCTCAAAATGGTCTTCCTAACCCTAAGATTGCCCCCAGAAAATGCATCTTTTGCCCAGAAGCCTCCATCTCAAAAATGCCAATCAGGTCACACTTCCCTGCTTAAAAACAGAACAAAACCCTACTGCCTAGAGGATAAAGTCCATGATCCTGAACACAGCATAGAAGGTACTCCATAACCTAGACATTGGTTACCTCTCCACTTCTGTTTTCCTCCACTTTTAATCTCATACTTTATTGCACTCTTCTCTCTTCTCCAGGCTTTCATTCATATGTGAAGAACTGACCTAGGTACCATCCTTTAGGGGACACCTTTCCTGATTCACAATGCTAGGATGAAAGCCTCTCCTAGGTACAAGTGTTCTCTAACCAGATGATGGGAACAAGGTAATAGCCTTGTTTTAGCTAAAAAGAAACTAGGTTAGTGCAAGGCAGCAACACCTTTACTCCACTTCTCAACTTCCTTAGCTCTTGATCCGCTGCTGGTTTTAAGGTTGTCTTTCTAGTCTATTTTTTATTGTATGTACCTCAAAACCCTTGAATACAGATGAATGTTAAAGCAAAAAGACTTTGCAAATTGTTTATAGGGAAGAGTGTATTTCTGTTGTTAAATTAGTCCCCTATTATATATGAATGTTTCACATGCACCTTTCCATTGTCTTACCAAGACCTGTATTCCTTTGAACCTTACTCAAAATTCTTTTTTTTTTTTTTTTTTTCCTGAGACAGAGTCTTGCTCTGTTGCCCAGTCTAGAGTGCCCTGGCATCAGCCTAGCTCACAGCAACCTCAAACTCCTGGGCTCAGGCAATCCTCCTGCCTCAGCCTCCCAAGTAGCTGGGACTATATAGACACTTGCTACCACGTGTGGCTAATTTTTTGTTCCTATTTTTAGTTGCCCAGCTAATTTCTATTTTTAGTAGAGACGGGGTCTTGCTCTTGCTCAGGGTGGTCTAGAATTCCTGACCTCAAGTGATCCTCTGGCCTTGGCCTCCTACAGTGCTAGGATTACAGGTGTGAGCCTCTTACTCCAAATTCTTTAGTCATTCATTTGGTGATTTTCTGCTTATGCACAAAAATATGAATGCAATATCACGTGTACAGTCAGGATTATACCCCACAAGGAACTATCATCCTCAGTCTTCATAACATGTACTCAAAAGGTGAGAGACATAATGTGCCACAGACAGTGCTCCATCTCCTTGCATTCTCCAAACCATCACCTTCCGGTGGAGACCCTCCTTAGTTACTCTTCTGAACCTAACCTGGATCTTATTAAACTCTTTCCCTTTCTCCTTAGTGCTCTCATTTTTGGTAACATTATGAATATAAAACATCTTAAATATACATAAAACATATACTTTAGAGTATATATTACTTATTAATCACCTTTATTGCCTGTCTCTCTCATAAGAATTTAATCTCCATGAGGGCAGGGACTTTACTCACTGATATAAATCCAATATCTAGAACAGTGCCTGGCACACAGTGAGCACTTAAATATTTAAATGAATGGATGAATAACGAGGACAGATTTGACGATTATCTGAAAGTACCCTGTCCCCTTTCACGGTAAATCCATCAATTTACCTCTAAAATACACCAAATCATCGTCCTCTTTTTATCTTCCACTGCAATGAACCTAACCCAAACTTACCATTTTTCCCCTTTTGGTCTTGCTGCTTCCAGCCATGACCTATATAATTCTTTCTCCATACCACAGGAAAAATGATCTTTATAAAATGTAAATCAGATCATATTACTACCCTTCAATGGTTATTCAGCATTCAGAATAAAATCCAAATTCCTCACCCTGGCTTACAAAGCACTATGTGAGCTGTCTCCTATCTCTCTAATTTTATCTCTACCCTCTTCTCCTTATCCACATTATAACTGCATTGGCCATTTTTCTATTCCTTGAACATATATCAAGCTTATTCCTATCATTGGGACTTTGCATTGGAATATTCTTCCCTCTGATATTCACTAGGCTAGTTCTTTACTGTCATTCAGAACACAGCTCAGTTTACCTCTTCAGACAGCCTTAACCTGACCACTTAATATCATACCCTCTTTTTTTTTAACTGACATCTACTGCTGAGTACTCTCGGTTCTTTTATCCCAACTTAAAAACATTTTTATTATGAAATAATCTCAAACTTGCAAAAATAGTTCAAAGAATTCTCTTGATATCATGTACCTAAATTCACCAATTAATTGACCCATTTTCTTCTTATCACTTTCTTTTTTTCTAACTACAAATCTACCTAATTTTTGTCTAAACTATGTGAGAGTAAGCTGGAGATATTAACATTATACCCCCTTAACCCTTAAATCTTAATTGCTAAGAGCTAGGACATTTATTTTATGTGACCACAGTACAATTATCAAAATAATTAACATTAATACCATATCAGGCCGGGCGCGGTGGCTCACGCCTGTAATCCTAGCACTCTGGGAGGCCGAGGTGGGCAGATCGTTTGAGCTCAGGAGTTCGAGACCAGCCTGAGCAAGAGCGAGACCCCATCTCTACTAAAAATAGAAAGAAATTATATGGACAGCTAAAACTATATATAGAAAAAATCAGCCGGGCATGGTGGTGCATGCCTGTAGTCCCAGCTACTCGGGAGGCTGAGACAGGAGGATCGCTTGAGCTCAGGAGTTTGAGGTTGCTGTGAGCTAGGCTGACGCCACGGCACTCACTCTAGCCTGGGCAACAGAGTGAGACTCTGTCTCAAAAAAAAAAAAAAAAAAAATACCATATCACCATCTAATCTTCAGACTTCATTCTAAAATTTGTATGGAAAAGCAAAGCCAAGGGGCTTCCTAGAACCAGGGGAAACTGAAATAGTTGGTCACCCTGTTACATAATGGAATACTACTCAGCCATGAAAAAGGAACAAACTACTAATACACAACAACATGGATGAATTTCAGATGTATTATGTTAAGAGAAAGGAGTCAGACACAAAGCCTACATACTCTATGATTCCACTTATATGACAATCTGAAAAAGGCACAACTATAGGGACAGAGAATAGATAAATGTTTACCAGGGGATAGGACAGGGGAGGGACTGCCTATAAAGAGACACAAGGAAACTTTTAGGGGCAAGAGAAATGTTCTATGCCTTGACTGTGGTGGTGGCTACATGAGTGTATGCTTGTCAGAATTCATAGAATTGTAAACCTAAAAAGAGTAAATTTTGCTGTATATGAACTATATCTCAATAAATCCTAACCTTTAAAAAAATGATTAAGGACATAAAAGAAAATGAGAGAACGGGACTCAGGTTTTTAAAAGCATATTGTAAAATAACTATGTAAAATTTCTAGAATAATGGACATTTTGAAGAGAATATCAGACAGACTTGAAAAACAAAGGAATATTGGAAGACAGATTGGAAGAAATTGCCCCGAACGTAGTATAAAAATATAAGGTAAAAAATACAAAAGAAAGGATAGGAAACATGGAGAATAGCATAAGAAAGTCCAATATAGGCCGGGCGCGGTGGCTCACGCCTGTAATCCTAGCACTCTGGGAGGCCGAGGTAGGCGGATCGTTTGAGCTCAGGAGTTCGAGACCAGCCTGAGCAAGAGCGAGACCCCATCTCTACTAAAAATAGAAAGAAATTATATGGACAGCTAAAAATATATATATAGAAAAAATTAGCCGGGCATGGTGGTGCATGCCTGTAGTCCCAGCTACTCAGGAGGCTGAGGCAGGAGGATCGCTTGAGCTCAGGAGTTTGAGGTTGCTGTGAGCTAGGCTAACGCCACGGCACTCACTCTAGCCTGGGCAATAGAGTGAGACTCTGTCTCAAAAAAAAAAAAAATTATAAAAAAAAAAAAAAAGAAAGAAAGTCCAATATATAGCTAGCACAAATTCTAGAAAGAGATAAAAGAGCAAAGGAGAGTGGAGAGGGGCAACACCATCAAAGAGATCACAGACAAGAATTTTCCAGAACTGAATAAAAACCAAAATCCTCAAATTAAAGGAGTAAACCAGCTGGGCACAGTAACTCACACCTGTAATCCCAGCACTTTGGGAGGCCAATGCAGGAGGATTGCTTGAGTCCTCGAGTTCAAGACCAGCCAGGGTACCATACTGAGACTCCTGTCTCTACAAAAAATAAAAAATTAGCCAGGTGTGGTGGAACATGTCTTTAAGACCCAGCTACTTGGGAGGCTGAGGCAGTAGGATTGCTTGAGCACAGGAGTTCCAGTCTGCAGCAATCTATGATTGTGCCACTACACTTCAGCCTGGGTAACAAACTGAGACCCTGTCTCTAAAATAAATAAATTAATTAATTAATTAAAGGAGTAAACTAAGTCCTGAGCACAAATAAATCCACAATTCACCTCATCATAGTGTAACTGCAGAACACCAAAAGCCAAACAAGAAAACCTTAAATGCAATCAGAGAGAGGGAAAAATAACTGAAAAAGGAACAAAAAAAAAAAAAAAAGAAAGAAAAAACACAGAATTCACCACTCCCGAGTGCTGATGGAAAATAACTGTCAACCTTTACACTCAACCTCAGTTAACTATCATTCAAGCAAAAGTGAAACAGATATATTTGCAGACCAACAAAAAGAGTTTACCACTCAGTTTCTCTAAGAACTATTAACAGATATCCCTGGCAGGAAGGGAAATTAACCAAGCATGAAAACTGTGATAAAGATGCAATACAACCAGATAATTCAATAAATATATTGGTAAACTTAAATTAATATCAGCTGTAGAAATAACAGTAATTATTATTTTGGCTGGGAGTGAGTATAAAACACAAAATGGAAACAAAATCCTAGACAGTAGTAATATATAGAAAGAGGAAGCTGCTGAATTCGAAGTCTTCTAAGACCTCTGTACTTAAAAAAAAAAATGGATGTGAATTAATATTTTACACTTTGTTATGTCAAGTATACTTTACCATTTTAAGAGTAATTGTCAAAATAATAAAAATAAAATATCTATCTTTAAACTTACTATTTTTATTTATCCAGTTAAGAGTATATAGTGATTTATGTATGCAAAATGTGAGAAAATAGAATAAAGTGCACATTAAAATGAAGCAAACCAAAAAAGTCAAAGGATCTTAAAAATTTTTATTAAGGTGTTTGAAGTTGACTCCAAAAAATAACAAAATTCCCAAGACAAATCAACAATTCTCCTATCCCTCCTCCAAACACATTTTAAAAGATTTGTTGTTAGAGATGGTTTCCTTGGCTGGGAAGGCAGGAAAACACTTTAATTGGTTCTCCAAAATAAAGATGGAAAAGAACATTTCTAGAAGGTCAATCACACCGAGATTGTCATCCTCCCCTACTTTGGACATAAAGAACAGGGCCAGGACCAGGATGAGGCAAGTGAGGTGCCCAGGGCTCAAACAATAAAAGCATATGTAGCTATATCTGTCATGCTTCTCTACTTGGAGAAATAGAGGCATGATTTGCTTGTTTTCATACAGGGAAAAAAAAAAAGGCTAATGTCAGTTTTATCATGGCACTAGCCCTAGGAATGGTATAGGATAATTTATCCCATTAAAATTAAAAGGGATAAAAGGAAAATTAGTCTCACACTAGACTGCAAACTCTGTTTCTCAGTGCCAGAAAGAGAACCATATTTTTCTTCAGACATGCCACTAAAGGAAACCCTCATTCTTCATAAGCACCAAAAAGAAAGGCTAACAACACATGCATACACTGAAGACAACAATATCTACAGCAATATGGGGCTTACAATCAGTCCCAACTAGTACTAGCCCCAAATTTCAAATAAAAGCACACCTAATTTGGAGTCAGAAGACCCTGTTTCAAATCTCAACACTCAGCCTTTCCCAACCTACTTTTTCCATTTCTCCACTGCTTAAAATGAGAAAGCAGATTAAAAGGCTCTCAAAAAGCTCTTCGAATACAAATCCTAACCTGTTCTCAATGCTGTACCTGGAGGCTTGCCTTCATAGGAGCTGTCAGGTAAAATGTTGGCTGCTTGGGGCTTTTCAGTTCTAGCACCTTTGAGACTTGCTATGTTGCCCAGGCTGGACTTGAACTCCTGGGCTCAAGCATTCTTCCCACCTCGGCCACTCAAGTAGCTGGGAATACAGGTGTGCACCACAGTGCCCTGCTCTAGTACCTTTTTAAACTCCAAAAACAAACAGAATAGAAAGAAAAGGAAAAAAAGGAAAGAAGAAAGCAAGCCAAAAAGACATTTTCCCAACAGAAATGGCCCTATGTTCCACAATTAATTGACAAAAGCTCCACATAGCTAAGTTTGAAATATTGAAACTGTTACTTTAAATGTCAGAATTATGAAATAATTTAATTTGAAATGTTGTAAACTAAAGATTTTACTTTAAAACCAGGTTGTACAGCTAAACACTCAGCAGTCAAAAGTCAATTACCTCCCCCCTTGATTCCCTGGGCTGTTAACCTTAAAGGCTACCAGGATACTCTTCATTAACAGGGGCAGGGACTTTGTCAGGGTCGCAATTCAGTTCTTCAGGAGTCAATAACTACTTCAGACTGTCCTCAAAATTCTACTTAGGGTGTCAAGGTAGGCACTTAAATTATCTGTTCGAGATTACAACCTTGATTTGGAACAATAACCAAAATGGAACACTTAAATTTGTTTACTGATGGAGGAATAAAGAAGTCTAGGACACCAAGCTTCTCATTGTGGTATTTAATAAGTACACTAGAACAACTATTTGTGTAAACTCAGAGAGCAAACAACAAAATGCAAAACTAAAGGATTTAACTAATACTGATTTCATGTAGTTTTTTCCACAAAATGTACTATCCTTTTAAACTAGGCCCCTTTCCTAACATACTGACCACCTCGATTAAATTTAGTAAACCAAAAGCGAGTGATGAAAATTTTTGTGTCTCTCATCCCCACCCTAGGGGCCTACTGGGCCATGATTTGCTTGAATATTATGGGTGTGGTATGAAATATTTAAAGCAATGACTAAAATTTTCCATAAAAGCCAATCCAAAGTCTAAAAGCTTTACTCCTCAGAAACAGATTCATTTCCAGACATTTAAAAGATTTACTATTCCACTTATAACACTCTGGTTTTTCTACATTTAATATTTAGGGAGGTGGTGACGAAGGGGGGAGAAAGAGGGTGTAATTAGTTTTGCTTGTAAAACGTTCATCACAATTGTAGTGCCAACTGAGCTATACAGCCTATTGGGGGTCTAATAGATTTCAGGGTATTATAGTTTGAGTAATAGAGGTTGGGGTTGTGGTGGAAATCAATAAATGGCCACTACTTCTTTGCATAGTCCCATATGGAAGTAATCAAGCGCAAGGGTGGCAGCTGGGGCCAATAACAGTCACCTGCAGTTGAGGGACATGGGGGTTTCAGATGGGTTTTTAATGCTAATTTCCTACAGAAACAATGAGCTAGAAAGAGCAGAGTAACAGACGAGGCCGGATGAAGAGAGACCAGCCAGAACAATGGCTGCACCTGGTGCTGGGAGCAGAGGGACAGAGCCGGCACGCGCCCGCCGTGCCCGCCGGCAGCAGAGGGCACATCTGTCACCCTCAAAGCAGCCCATCCCCCAGCTCTTCCAGCAGGGTAAGTAATGCAAGGTCCCTAAACATTAACAGCTTGCCACACAGCAACAGGTTTGAGTTTTTAAGGCTGCTGCATTCTCCACACGCACCCTTCTCCCATGACTAAGAATTAGTTAAGGAAGCAGGATTGGTTCCCTGTCAGTCTTAAGTGAGACATTAAAAATATGCGAGAAACACATTTTAACTAAGTCATTTAATTATTGTGACTTCAATGTTTTGGAGGGACTAAGAAAAATCAGATGGAAAGAGAAATCTTGGGGGCGGGGAAAACAAAAAGAGAAATCTTATCTATTAATAGTATTCATGCAGCAAGTATCATGCTAGCTACTTTCTAATTTAATGCTTAGAACTGTTTTTTTACTCCCATTTTACAGTTGAGAAGACTGAGCCTTAGAGATGAAGGTTAAATTAGCTCATGATTACACAGCCTAACGTCGAAGGCTACACACAATCTTTTTGCTGCCTTTCCTCCACCTGTCATAACTACCACAACCAAATGAAAATATAGTCGTCCCCCCCCACCTTATATGCAGGGGATCCGTTCCAAGACCCCCAATGGATGCCTGAAACCTGATAGTACCAAACCCTATATATGCTATGTGTTTTCCTATACACACATACCTGTGACAAAGTTTAATTTATAAATTAGGCACAGTAAGAGATTACCAATAACAATAAAACTATACTATAATAAAAGTTATGTGAATGTGGTCTCTCTCAAATTACTTTATTCTACTACACTACAGGTAACTGAAACCATGGAAAGTAAAACTGCAGAAGAGGAGACTACTATACACACTCTATTTTACTTCAGAACTCCAGCTTTGAGAACTACAGATAATGTAAATATACAGTTTCTATACAGAACTGCACCCCACCTTGCCAGGCACCTCTACACAATCTGCTGGGGATTGAATGACAACAGGATTTCCACTAGCTGTTGCTTTAAACAAAGCACAAAAAGTTGCTTTTGCAGGTTCTGGCATGCTTTAGAAAAGTAAATCCATATGCATTTTAAATTTCCCAGCATAAATCTGTGTTGCGCATAGTTCTTAAAAGTTAAATGCTATTTGGAAAGCCCATCAGCCAGTTAGAATACAACAACCAGTTACAATAGGTTGTTTTTCTGCAAGATACAGCCACTACTAAAATTCCTATATTTACTGACTTCAACTTGGAGGGAAAATTAAACAACCTACACAGTCCATCATAGTAGAAATCTTCTAAAGCTTCCTGATACATAAATCACAAATTTATTTTTTTTGCCCCCGCCCCCATAAATCACAAATTTAAAAAGGAGGTGGATAAATAGAGATAAGTATCTCAGAAGCCAACAACTGCTCTAGGATTTGAAAAGATAGCAACAGCTAAGATATACTTTAAAACATGGCAAAAATTAATCCTATGTAACTATGCACTTAATAAAGTCTAATTAAGGCACTCAGGCCTAGTGAAAAGAGAACTTTCCATCCTCCCATTACGCTCCTTCCAAACATGAGAAGTCCAAATCCTTCCTATCCATCTAAATTCTGATCAAATGCTACCTCCTGCATGACAGTTCTCTTATTTCCTGGTTGGTACCAAATTTTAGGACTTACCACTTTTGTGCATTTATGTATATTTTATCACCTCTATGATATTTCACCTTTTTTATCCATTACCCTATTATCACACACAACAGGCAATCAAAAAATGTTTGTAAAACGAATGTCCTGGAAACTCAAAACAATTCCCATCTAAGCTTAGCCACCAACCTGGGTATTAAACTCTGGGCCAGGCAGACTTTTTGCCACCCCATTATCCTTTCCTCAACTAACCTTACCTATAAAATACTGCAACTGACTAGATTATTTTAAAGATCCATTCTAATCCTAATATTGTCGGGAGGTCATCACTAGGGACTTATGAACACTTCTACCACCACTTAGTAGCCTTACAATAACCATCAATGAATTGACCCAACCAATCTTTCAGATCCATTTCAATTTTTTCAGTTGTGTATAAAATGTTTATTCAAACTTAAAAGCATTCTTTTCCAAAGATGCTATTTAAATGTCATAATCCTCATCTCCAGTTTATTGACATTATTACATTATATACCTTCAGTCCAACATGGACCCTGCTATGAAAAAAATCCTTGGGTCACTTCTAGAAACCAATTTAGGAGAGTTTCCTCTTTGCGTAGTAATAAAGCTTCTCAGGATGCTTTTATAATCTTCAGAAAGAACTATGATTTTCTCCAGTATTCAGCTCAAAGATACCTTGTTATAACCTCAGTAATAAGCAACTACTCTCCTAAACTGTCTGGTCCTAGCAGGACTTTTAATCAACCACCTTTATTTACAGTCAGTAGATCTTTACATACTAAAATGCATATTACTTATTATTTATTATGTTTCTTGAAACACTCTAGCATCAAAATTATTTACAGCATGGGCATATGGTAGTATAAAATCCCTCTTTGAGGCCCTCCATAGTAGACCCTATCCTACACTTTAGCGTAAGTTTTTTTCTTCGCACCCATAACTAGGAGCATGTCTCCCAGGGTGAAATGCAAAGTGTTTTATCACTGAAGAAGTACCATGTAAATTCAATACAAACACTGTATGTTTTCAAACATTCAGACAAGTTCCAAAGATGCTGCACATTGCACCTATCAAAACAGAAACCACAAAATTTTTACTAAATCATTTAGTCAATTTGGCATAAAAGAAAACTTATAAAAAGTTCCATTTTAAAAGTTCCCTCCACCTCAAGAAATCTGACTATAAAATTATGGAAGAAATTAAATAGTACTGTACTGTCCTCCTAAAATAATTACCTAACTGATGTAAATAAGGGTTGAAGAACTGTAAGGAATGAAAGTATTTTTTAAAGCTATAAGGAATGAAAGTATTTTTTAAAGCTCCTATTTGAGAACTCAGAATTTTCCAGGAGAAAAAAAAAATGCAATTTAAACAGTGTTGTCACAAAGCAATACAATTCAGTACATCTCACTCCTGCCTGTTGACTTTTTCAAAGTTCTTCTGTTCTGGTATAGTTTAACAGGTTCATTTGCATTATAAAACTTGGAACATTTTCCAAACTATTTATAATCATAGTAAGGCTTAGCAAAGATAGCATATAACATTTATAATAGATACAGACGATCTGGGAAGAAGGTACCCTGAAAACTAGAGTTACAGACCAGACCCATTCTTACCCCAAGAGTTCGAGTTAAAAATACGAAGGGTTTTGGGACCTACTGCAGCAGAAAAGTGAACATCTAGGAACTTTTGAAACTAACTTGTATGCCTTCTATGTGCCAGACAAATGTCTCCAGTAACAACATGACTCAGGAATTACACAAAATACAGATTCAGAGAACAGTGGCTTGCCTGAGATCAGAAAACTAGTGAATAATGGCTATGCAGTATATGTTAACTCGTGTTCTTCCCATAATAGGGTATTCTTTGCACAGGTGACTAGATTTAGAGGCCTCAAAAACATGAATACAATGTACAGAAATAGCAAAAAGCTAAAATCACAAACTAACAAGGACTATGGAACACAGTATATGTGACTTTAAGCATGTGAATTTATTGCATCACAAAACTACCCCAAACTTACAATTCAGGTAAGATTTGTTGATGTTATTTATTTTATTTAGCATATGTAGGAAGTAAACAGAGGAAAATAGCTTAGGAGCAAAATGTAATGAAAGAGAGCTAAATATACCTAAAATGAAGAGATGCTACTAGTTTTACTGCAACCTCTTTTAGGTGAAATTTGCATGAATACATTGAAATAAAATCTAACAATAGGAAAGTGTTTTATGAGCCATCTTTTTAACACTGCCTATTTGTATTATGCATACTAAAGGAGAAAAAATTTCCCTCAACATCACAAAAGGATCCAATGTGGAATACCTTACAGAAATATCTGTGGGACTACTGTTCTAGCTGTAGAATTCATATATTACATCTATTATTAACGAAACTTTCCATTCAAAAAAGCATGGCATTCAAATATAAAGGTGGCAACTGAAAAATGAGAGAAAAACAAAATGAAGCATCAAAACAAAACTGAGTAAAGGCTGAACTCTCATATCAAATATCAAGAAACATTCACATCATCATAATTTGATAAAGTAAAAAGCTTTGAAAGGCAGAGAATTGTGTACTTTAGCCCCTAAAACTAAATTAAAATGTACTTACCCCAAATGCCCAGATTATAACAATCCAGATTCTTAATAGACCAAATTTATTTGAAATAGATATTAAAAAGCTCCTCTTTTTCTCCTCCTAATCTTCAAAGCCCAATCCGAGGCCAGCCTTCCTCCTTCTTTCATTAGCTGGACATGTGTCAGCTCTCTCACATCTGCGATTTCTCACTGACTAGAGCTGCCTGTCCCATTCCAGGGAAACACAGATGGATCCCAGATGGGAAGGTCCTGCCAAACAGACCAGCTCTTCACCTTGCCAGAATCCCCAGATACAGTCAGTCAGTCTCTCTCTGTCTCTCCCTCCCTCCTGCTTCCTCTCTCTCTACTACCCTTCCAACCCTCCCTGTTACCAGGGCTCTTTGCCAGCTGATGTCACTAAGTACACACCTCCCAGTGGCTCCTGGCCAATCTGACATTAATTTGTTAAATACGTGTAATTTGTTTATGGCTGACAATAACAGCAAAGATATTGTGCAAAACCTATCTGTGCAAGTCCCTAGTGGAACAACACACATAAACATACAGACTCACATTTTTGGGAACATTCAAATGTTTAGCAATTACCATTTAAAGTCCTACATATTGTCTGGTTTCTGCTATTGTTTAATAGCTTCTGCTCTTTGAGCCAGTTTTTGAATCCTACATATGACAAATTCTTTCTTAAAAGAAATTATTAAAAACCTGTTTTGAACATGTAATTGGATGAAAAATACAAAGTTGAAAATTAATTTGAGGAATATAAACAGAAATGTATGTAAATGATTCACACAAGCTGCCTCTCAGATCTAGACTTGGTAGCACTGCAAAACTGGCACGTGATTAAAAGAAGACAATGCAGGCAACACGGTTCTGATGCTGTAAAGATTATAAATGGAAGATGGGGACACAATACAAAAATTATTTTAAAACAAAGCAAATATAAATGTGAGTAATAATATAATTTTTAACATTAAAAGAACTGCTAATGTAATTTCAACAATGAACAGCCAAAATAAAAGGCATTTTTAGAAATAATAATGATGAGACTCCAGAGAGAGGATAGAACTGTACAAGGTCAGAGTTTAATCCTTTATACCCCCAAGAGCTAGCATATAATAGCTGCTCAGTCAGTTTCTGCTAAATGAAAACTGATTGTTGAAAATTGATTCTGCACTATAGTTATACAAGATGTTACCATTGGGGGGAACTGGGGCAAGGGTCCACTGGACTTCCCAGTGTTTTTTTTTTTTTTATTGGCTTGTTTTGTATTTTTGGTATTCTTTTTACAATTTCTTGTGAATCTATATTTTGATCTAAAAAGATACAGCCAGGTGTGGTGGTACACACCTGGAGCCCCAGCTACTCCAGAGGCTGAGGCAGGAGGATCACTTCACTGGACCCCAGGAGTTTGAGGCTGTGGTGAGCTATGATCACGCCACTGCACTCCAGCTTGGACAAGAGGGCGAGACCCTGTCTCTTAAAGAAAAATAAAAGTTAAAAGGGGGGCTTGGCTTCTTCCTAGGTCGTATTACATGACACATATCATACACTAAAATCTACATGAACACAGATTAGGAATGAAAGATCCTCTATATACATAATCACATAGGTGTGATTATAATTCTCTAACCCTTAATCATACTTGGGACATCTGCAACCTGTAAACAATTTTTCTGTCATGGCAATTTTTGACAAATAGGAAGGAAGACTATTTCTGTCAAGGGCAACTTAATGACTGGGTTTCAGGTCTTCAGTTCATCCCAGCGGTGGTGGTAATCACAGCTGCAGCAGGCTCAGTGCTTACCATGAGTACTCACTCACTAAGTGTCAGAGACTATGCCGCTTCCCTGAATTGTCACAAATACCCTATAGTATAAGGCCTATAAGGTGGGTATTATTATCTCAATGTTATAGCTAAGGAAAGTAAGGGACAAAGACATTAATGCCACAAAGGTATTTAATACTAAGTGTCAGTACCAGTAGTCTTGATCCACAGCCAGAGCACTACACTCTATTGTCAAGTAGGAAAACGAATCAAGACCCTACTGGCTGTCCTGGATCACTTGCTCTTGAGGAAGTCAGCTATCATGTCATGAAGACACTGAATCTCTTGCCAACAGCCAACCAGTATCAAATTGCTCGCTATGTAAGTAAGCCATCTTGACAGCAGACACCAAGCCACCACCACTCAGCTAAGCCACTCCAGAATTATGACCCACACAAACTGTGTGAGATAACTATTTGTTGCTGTTTAAAAAGGAAAAAAAGATGGTTCTTTCACTTCTAACACCCAGATTATGGATCCTAAATACCATTTCCCAATAAAAGGAAGTAGGGCTCTTTAGAAAAATAGTTGACTCCAGGTATGGGGCAGGAAACGTACAAAACTTACCATATCAGAAAGCAAATTAGTCTATCAAAGACTTCTGGAGTTGGTGCCCAAGGACTTCAGGACAACCTGAACAGGCTCGCATTAACAAAGATGGGGTAATTTGACCATCCGTAAAAAAATAACTGCAATTGACCAAAACAGCAAAATGTTTAAGTTCATGAGTTTATAATGGTACCTATAAAAAACTAATTGATTATCTTTTGGAGTATACTACAGAACCAAATCTTTATTCTGACAACTAGTGAATCAAGCATTTTACCTGCCTTTGCTATATGAATTGTACCTTTAGGTAAACAAATAATTGGAGAAAATTGTCTCTACTAAAATAATCCAACTAATAAATGAAGAAATAACATACCTGGAATGTCATCATTTTGCAAATCCCTAATGAAAAAAAAAAGAATCTAGGTAATGATCATTAATTTCACTATCATAACATGAGAGAATTATGGAAATTAATGTGCTTCCTAATGAAGTATAACACCACCTATGAAACATTCTTGACAAAGTTAAGTAAATCTGAATCTGACTGAGCCTCTAGATCTAACAACCAGTTTATAAAACATTGAGGGGACCAAGGAACATGTTAATATTAATAACAAGATGGTGGCCGGCGCGGTGGCTCACATCTGTAATCCTAGCACTCTGGGAGGCCGAGGCGGGTGGATGGCTCAAGGTAAGGAGTTTGAGACCAGCCTGAGCAAGAGCGAGACCCCATCTCTACTAAAAATAGAAAGAAATTATATGGACAGGCCGGGCGCGGTGGCTCACACCTGTAATCCTAGCACTCTGGGAGGCCGAGGTGGGCGGATCGTTTGAGCTCAGGAGTTCGAGACCAGCCTGAGCAAGAGCGAGACCCCATCTCTACTAAAAATAGAAAGAAATTATATGGACAGCTAAAAATATATATAGAAAAAATTAGCCGGGCATGGTGGTGCATGCCTGTAGTCCCAGCTACTCGGGAGGCTGAGACAGGAGGATCCCTTGAGCTCAGGAGTTTGAGGTTGCTGTGAGCTAGGCTGACGCCATGGCACTCACTCTAGCCAGGGCAACAAAGCGACACTCTGTCTCAAAAAAATAATAATAATAAAATAACAAGATGGTAATAAAATTAAGAAAAGTCCAGAATGTGAGAAATTTATAGTCCAAACAACCCAAATTCTGAGGAAAAAAGGGGGGGAGGGGAGAGAGTTAGAGGAGAATCTATACCTGAAAAAAGAAATAAAAGACATGTGGCCTATATTTGGATTCTGATTCAAACAACCATCTTTAAAAAATAACCTACAAGATAACTGGGACATTTTTAAGACTTACCACATATTTAATTATATTAAGTAATTATTGTTAACTTTTTCAGGCACAATAATAGATTTGTGATTATATTTTTAGGAAGAATCCTTATCTTTTAAGAAATATATACAGAAATGTTTATGGGTAAGTTTAAACATTGTCTGGGATTTCCCTCAAAAAGAGCCATGTTGGTAATTTTTGTAACTGGGTATTTAGGTACATGAGAGTCCTTTTGTAGGTCTGTTTGCCTGTTTAATATTTTCCATAAGAGTTTTTTTTTTTCTTTTACAAAAAGATAATGATTTCTTTAAACAATGTGCCAGGTTATAGGTGAAGCTGGCAGATAGACAGGGTTTTTTTTTTTTTTTTTAGTAACTGAGACAAAAGGAATTCAAGTCTGCCTTCGGTTTAATGCATTAACAGTACCAACATATTCATTTAATTCAGTGGCTACAACATGAGTTGATATATCATCAACTTTTGAAAATAAAGGAAGAGAAACCAACATTGCAATATTATCAGGACTAGTCAATACAGCACCTAAATTGGTTACTTTATAGCAGAATTTGTAATGTGCTTGCCAGTAATGGTGTATTTCAATTTTTAAAATAAAGGATTTTTTTTGGCTGGGCGTGGTGGCTCACGCCTGTAATCCTAGCACTCTGGGAGGCTGAGGCGGGTAGATCATTTGAGCTCAGGAGTTCGAAACCAGCCTGAGCAAGAATGAGACCCCCGTCTCTACCAAAAATAGAAAGAAATTAGCTGGACAACTAAAAATATATAGAAAAAATTAGCCGGGCATGGTGGCGCATGCCTGTAGTCCCAGCTACTCGGGAGGCTGAGGCAGAAGGATCGTTTAAGCCCAGGAGTTTGAGGTTGCTGTGAGCTAGGCTGGCGCCACAGAACTCACTCTAGCGTGGGCAACAAAGTGAGACTCTGTCTCAAAGAAAAATAAAGAAAATAAAAAAATAAATAAATAAAGGATTTTTAAAAGTCCTCTTTGAGGAAAACTAGAATCTATCCCAGGGTATTAGATTTGAATTAGATGTATCAATATGAACTCATTATTTTAATTTTATATTATATGTATTTTAGTATTAAAAAATAGAGACAGAAATACACATGCAGACACACATTCTTGCATACATTTCCCAGCTGTCTGCTGAGGTCTAGAAGCAATGACTCCTTGTATCAATGAACATTTAGATACTGATTTCCAAACTACATTTTCTGCTAAAATCAGGGCTCCCTGGAGAAATGGCTGATCTGGGTGGGGCAGGGAAAGTAAAAAATAAGCATGCAACATCTTAGGCAAGAAGGAAAGAAAGAGACTGATAGAAATATGATGGAAAAATGTTGCAAGGACACTGAAGCTAAGGGGCTACCACTGGTCAACTGGAACAATTTAAACATGAAAATAAATAATGGTAGCAAAGGATTTTACATAATGTGCAAAATAAAATTAAGTCCATATTTAATTTTTAAAAATCAAGAAAGAAAATTATTTCAACTAGTAGAATGCCACTTGTAAATAAAGTATTATGAAATTAGAAAATTACCACTGAATGCTAAGACTAGTGCATAGAAAGCTGATGAAAAATAAGATATCTACATCATCTCAAAATATATCCAACAAATTACTTACTAATCACAAAGAGTAAAGTAGTAACTTTGCAGTGGAATAACCTGCTAGACACAACCTTAATAAAATTATTAACCAATCACTAATATTGCAACAAACTGACATCGTGTGCCTCCTTAAACGAAACATTAAGAAGAACACATTACTTCTGTAGTATTCTGGCCAAAAATCCATAATCTGAATGTAATCATAAGGTAACACCAAACAAACCAAAATCAAAGAATTGGTCTGTACTCTTCAAAACTGTCATGGTCAAGAAAAGGCAAGTTGGGGCTGGGGGGAGGTCAGCAGGCAAGCTGAGGAACTGTTTCAGAATAAGAAAGATTAAGGCCAGGGTAGCCTGCCCATGTATTCCCAGCTGCTAGGGAGGCTGGGGCAGAAGGATCGCTTGAGCTCAGGGCTTTGAGGTTGCAGTAAGCTATGATGATGCCACTGCACTCTAGCATGTGCAACAGAGCAAGACCTTGTCAAGGAAAGAAGGAAAGGAGAGCAGAAAGGAGATCTGGGGAGGGGAGAGGAAATTGGGAGAGGCAGAAGAGAGGGGAAAGGAGATAAGGGAGAGGAGAGAAGGAGGGAGGGGAGGGGAAGAGAGGAGAAGAGAGGAGAGACGAAAGCAAAAAAGTTTAAAGAAACAACAATTAAATGCAGTGTGTGATCACGAATTGGACTGGGATAGAAAAGCTATAAAAGACATCACTGGGATAACATAAAATTTGAATAGTCTGTGAATTAGGTAATAGTATGATATCAATATTAAATTTCCAAATTTTGATAATTGTACTGTGATTATTTAAGAGAATGCCTTTGTTTTTCAAAAATACACATTTAAGTATTTAGAAATATAAGGGCATATTTCCACTTACATTCAGAGTGGTTCAGAAAAAAACTGTATTAATAGATACATAACACACAATGATAACGCAAATGGGGGAAAATGTAAACAAACTGGTAAACAGGAGTCTTTCATTATTCTCCCAACTGTCTATAAGTTTTTTATTGTCTCAAAAAGGAAAAACAATCCCCATTCATTAGAAAACAGTTTGAAAACTCCCTGTGGGTGTTAAGTGAACATGTGCAGCAGCCCATGGAGTTCTAATGATCATGCTCATGACAGTCACTCCTTTGGTTTCTTACTCTGATGATCACAACTATATGCCATTATGGTTCTGTTTTAAAAAAAAATTAATTGGGCTGTCATTAGGCTGAAACAGCTGGCTCCAACACCTACATAAGCAAACTACAGCCTAAAGTAAACAGTAGAACGAAACTTGAGTTTAACCAATCAGAAACCATCAACTGACCTCTAACTAGGGACCTTCCTCTGGATCAATAGCCACATAAGGTAAATGCCTAGCTGTAGCCAATCAAGTAATTACCCTGCTACCATGTTCAGCCTATAAAATCCTGCCGCTAAAGCAGAGCTCTCTGAACCTCTTCTAGTTGGGAGCTGCCTGAAATCTGTTTAATGCTCAAATAGACTCTGCTAAATTTATTTTGTCTGAAGTTTTTCTTTAAACAGTTCTGAACATTAACTTATTTTAAATTTTTTTCTCTCATAATGTTCATTTTATATCTATTATGGGCAACTGCGAATAGTATAAGAAACTCAGAGACTAAATATAAATTAATGAGAAACAAAAATGACTCTACAAATATACCCAAGATCCAGACCTTTGCTTGATTCATCAGATCAAATCTCTCATCCAGGCCGGGCGCGGTAGCTCACGCCTGTAATCCTAGCACTCTGGGAGGCCAAGGTGGGCGGATCGTTTGAGCTCAGGAGTTTGAGACCAGCCTGAGCAAGAGCAAGACCCCATCTCTACTAAAAATAGAAAGAAATTATATGGACAGCTAAAAATATATATAGAAAAAATTAGCCGGGCATGGTGGCGCATGCCTGTAGTCCCAGCTACTCGGGAGGCTAAGACAGGAGGATCCCTTGAGCTCAGGAGTTTGAGGTTGCTGTGAGCGAGGCTGATGCCATGGCACTCACTCTAGCCTGGGCAACAGAGTGAGACTCTGTCTCAAAAAAAAAAAAAAAGAAATGTCTTCAAAAAAAAAAAAAGAAAGAAACAAATCTCTCATCCAGCACATTAAGATCGCTCTACACCATCAAATAACAATGTTAAAAAAGAAAAATAAAAACTGATGCTTACAGTCAATTTGCTTTTCACTGTGATTTTTTTTCTTTCTTCTTTCTTTTTTTTTTTTTTTTTTTGCCTTTTTTGAGACAGTGTCTCACTGTGTCAGCCAGACTGGAACGCAGTGCCATGATCATAGCTCACAGCAGCCTCGAATTCCTGGGCACCAGTGAACCTCCTGCCTCAGCCACCTGAGTAGCTGGAACTACAGCCCCGCACCACCATGCCTGGCTATTTTTTTTTAGACATGGGGGTGTTGCTATGGTGCCCAGGCTGGTCTCCAACTCCTGGGTTCAAGCGATCCTCCGACCCTGGCCTCCCATAGTACTGGGATTACAGGCATAAGCCACTGCACCCAGCCTGGAATCTTTCTTAATGTCATTTAAAAACAAAATAATATATATCATTTCAAGCATCAGGTTATAAAAATAGATTGTCTTTTTTATAAAACTTAACACATTATAAAATTTCTATCTATCCAAAAACCAAAACAATCTTTGTATTTTAAAATTAATATTAAGAATCATGTGACCAGGCGCGGTGGCTCACACCTGTAATCCTAGCACTCTGGGAGGCTGAGGCAGGCAGATTATTTGAGCTCAGGAGTTCGAGACCAGCCTGAGCAAGAGCAAGACCCAGTCTCTACTAAAAAAAATAGAAAGAAATTATATGGACAGCTAAAAATATATATAGAAAAACTAGCTGGGCATGGTGGCACATGCCTGTAGTCCCAGCTACTCGGGATGCTGAGGCAGGAGGATTGCTTGAGTCCAGGAGTTTGAGGTTGCAGTAAGCCATGCGCTCTGGCCAGGGTGACAGAGTGAGACCGTGTCTGAAAAAACCTGCAGAAGGAAGATGAAGTGGAGTGACAAGTAAAGGGACAGATCACACAGAACTTTGTTGGGGTGGAGGGGACAGCATAGGCCAATTTGTCTCCACTCCTGCATGATAGATAATCTTACAAACTCCTCCAAGAACAAATGTTTAAAGTTTGAGATATACAACTGATCAGAAAATAGAGTGTCTTCCTTTTTAGGTTATTTACAGCAAACATTTCAAGAGACAGTGGTTTTCCCTTACAATTCAGTAGACAGTGCCTGGAATAGCTGTTCTGATTTAGTTACTTAAGTGAATTATCTAAATCGCTAAAACTCTCATCTGTCAAATCAGAGAACAGGACTAGGTGCTATCTGAGGTCCTCTACAGCTTTGTTTCTATCTAGCACTCATTTAATCAGTTCCAGATCCAGTTATTCCTACATGTAGTCTCATAACACCATCAGTAAGCCAAATAACCTGAAAATAAAATAGAGGCTTGGGCTCACCAGAAACAAGACATTCTAACTTTCCAATTTATATGACTGACAGTGGATAGATTCCTGTGTTATTAGTTATTAAGGGCTTCATAATTTGCTGATTATTTGCTTTATGCACTGAACATTACAAAGTTTGGAAATTTTTTTTCCAACTTAAAAAAACAGGGACGCAATCAAATTCACAAATGATCTTGAAAACTCACAAGTGAACAATAAGTCTTATGTTTGAGTCATCAACCCTTACAGGACACATGTCAGGCACACCAACTGTGGATCATCATTTAAAATCAAGACTTCCAACTAAATTGTGATAGATTTTTAAAAGTTGATGGAGTAAAAACAAAGAAAATAAACTGAAGTAGAAATTTTCATTTGCTGGAATAATCCAACTCATAACCCTAAATTTTGATGGACATAGTTATTCTACTCAAACCAGACCACCAACTGATTTCCTTTTTTCAATATGAACACTTCT
This sequence comes from Eulemur rufifrons, assembly GCF_041146395.1. Lineage (NCBI taxonomy): Eukaryota > Metazoa > Chordata > Mammalia > Primates > Lemuridae > Eulemur > Eulemur rufifrons. Next base: position 24,281,384 of record NC_091002.1, read on the forward strand.
GTCACATAAGCTCTTCTCTATACCCTTCCTACTTAACACCTTGAAAACTATTCATACATAGAATCTTGATGGTCTTCCCTTTGGGAGCAATGATTCCTGAAGCAGAGTTGATAACTGCACCCCAACACACGCACGCGCGCGCGCGCACACACACACACACACACACACACACACACTATGTAGCTTGACAGAACATAAGACTACAATACTACTTCAGACTTTCAGTTATTTGTTGACCAAAATCCTCATTACTATTTTCTGAGGGTAGGTGGTATGTCTTAACATATTTAATGCTTATTGGTTGGGTAAATTAAATATCCTGTTTGTTAAAAAAATTAATTTGACAGGATCAAACCACAGAACATTAGTGTTAGAGAGAAGCTAATCCAATCCCTTCATTTAATTAAAACTGAAAGAGAGGATAAGGTCTAAAAAGTTGAATTAAATTCCTATTAAATGTGATGTAATTCAAATCAAATTATGCTCTCTTCAAGAATTTTTTTAATGGATTTTTTTTTTTTTTTTTAGAAATAGGAATCTCACTGTTGCCCAGGCTGGAACTCCTGAGCTCAAGTGATCCTCCCACTTCAGTTTCCCCAGTAGCTAGGACTAGAGGTGCACACCGGCATACCTAGTTTATTTTTTAATTTTTTGTAGAGAGGGGGCAATGTTGCCCAGGCTGGTTGCTAACTCATGGCCTCAAGTCATCCTCTGTCCTCAGCCTCCCAAAGTGCTGGGATTATAGGCATGAGCCACCATGCTCAGCCAAATGGGGGGATTTTTAAATGGCAATAAAATTAATAATTTCAAGACTACTTATAAGTATTAAAAATTGGCCAGGAATAGTGGCTTACGCCTGTAATCCCAGCACTCTGGGAGGCTGAGCCAGGAGGATCACTCGAGCTTAGGAGTTTGAGACCAGCCTGAGCAAGAATGAGACCTCGTCTCTACTAAAAATAGAAAAAAATTAGCAGGGTGTGGTGGCGAGCGCCTGTAGTTCCAGCTACTTGGGAGGCTGAGGCAGGAGAGTCACTTGAGCCCGGAAGTTTGAGGATGAATTGAGATATGATGATGCCATTACACTTCAGCCCCAGCAACAGTGCAGACTTTCTAAAAGAAATAAATAAATAATGACCTAGAACTGGTTTTCCCAAACTCTGTGGCCATTTTTGCTACTCTGCCCCATCCCAAACAAGATGTCATTCATCCTCAGCGTATAGACTTATTTGCAAAGACAATGTAGAGGATTATTACATTTGTCAAGTTATTAAGATCTATGGCTCTTAATATCCTTCAGAAGGTTCTACGTGAAAAACAAAACTAGATATCCAAATTCTTTTAAGGTAAGACAGGTATTTATTGAACCCTATTTTATACACTTAAAAACAAAAAAGGTTGGTGTCTTTGATGTCTCTAACATGAACCCTAACTGCTAGTGTTCTATCCTCCTGCTCCCTCAATCTCTCATGACACCTGAAAAAAATAAACTGGAAGCAGCAGCCATCTATGTTAGGGCCATCTGCAGAGATGCACCATACTTGGGCTACTCCTCTGGGGTGGGGAGAAAAGTAATTCTCCACCCCAACTTTTTCAATAAGTTTACTGAGGTATAATATACATATAAAATTCACCCATTCTGACTGTACAAATCAATAATTTTTAGTAAATTTATAGAGCAGTGCAATCATCACCACAACCGCACTTTAGAACATTTTCATCACCCCAAAGGACCCCTCTCAGTAAATCCTATTTTTATTCACAGCCCTAGGCAAACACTAATCTGCTTTCTTTGTTCTTATACATTTACTATTTCTGGATATTACACATAAATGGAATCATGGAATGTGTCATCTTTTGTGCCTGGCTTCTCTAACTTAGCATGTTTCTGAAGTTCTTCCATGTTGTAGCATGTGTCAAGATTCATTCCTTTTTATTGCTGAGTAAGTATTCTATTGGTGGACAATACCATATTTTTTTATCTACTCACCACTTTGTGGATATTTGGATTGTTTCCACTCTTTGGCTATTGAGTAATGCTTCTGGAAAAAATGCTATACAAGTTTAACACATTAACTGTCATGTGAGTTGTATTTAACTCAGGCTAGTTTTGAGCCCGGGGCTCGTGAAGCATATGTAACTCACACGTCCCTTCATCTTGGCAGCCTCAAGAACTATTAAGCTGCATATAACTCATGTACAGAAACAATAAAAAATAACAACTTTTTCATTAAATTAGAAAGGATCGTTTTATTCCATTTTTATAATAAAACACCGTGGCCCCAAGAAAACTGTTTTTTTCCCCTAGTGTGGTAGTCAATATGTTAAAATGATTGTTTTTGACAATTTTGTCCAGTTTTATCTGCTTTTCAGGGAGAAGATTTACCAATCATCTTACTCTACCATTCCAGAAATTCTGCTCTAACAAAAAAGAATTGTTTTTTAAATGATAATTTCTCCTGATTTTCTGAAGAGATATGCTCTCATATGTAGTTTGTCATTTGATTTTGATGTCATGTTTAGAATGATTTTCCCTATTCCAGATTATAAGAATATACACTTATATATTCTTCTAGTGTTCTCATGGTTTAACTTTTCTACATTCTTAAGTAGAATTTATTTTCACATGTGCAGAAAATTTGAGGTTGAAAAGCCTAAAATATTTGTTTTATTAAGATAACTGTACTTACTGCTGAAGCCAAAGGAAACTAAGATCCAAAGACCACACAACTAATTAAGAGTCAAAACTCCCAGTACTCAAGATAAAAGTGAAGCCACAGTTAAAGACTAAACTTCATAACACAACCAGAATAATCCAGAGATCCTGCCTTCCTTATAAAATTTTCTACTGTATATATCGGGATTATTTCGTCTTCCTACTCTTCAGTAAAATATTTCTGGTTTTATAAATAAAAGTTAGTGGGAAAACAATGCACACTTCACAGACAGGTTTTTACAGTTTTGTTGGAAAGCCTTCATTTGAAAAACTTAGAGTTTCTATACAGATTTTTTATATATACCTAAGTTAATTTTCTGCTAAGCACACTTTCAATATCCTATATTTTGACAGAATAGGAAACATAGGCTATAAGAAAAACTAGGCTGGGCGCGGTGGCTCACGCCTGTAATCCTAGCACTCTGGGAGGCCGAGGCAGGAGGATCGTTTGAGCTCAGGAGTTCGAGACCAGCCTGAGCAAGAGCGAGACCCCATCTCTACTAAAATAGAAAGAAATTATATGGACAGCTAAAAATATATATAGAAAAAATTAGTCGGGCATGGTGGCGCATGCCTGTAGTCCCAGCTACTCGGGAGGCTGAGACAGGAGGATCCCTTGAGCTCAGGAGTTTGAGGTTGCTGTGAGCTAGGCTGACGCCACGGCACTCACTCTAGCCTGGGCAACAGAGTGAGACTCTGTCTCAAAAAAAAAAAAGAAAAACTAAACCATTCAGTATTTCAAGTATATAGTCAACATCTCTGTTAGAAACACAAATATTAAGGTTAGTAAGTCTTGTACTTTTATAAAATAATTATAGAATCTATAGATAAATATATAATTTATATATACTATTGGAAAGCCCTACAAATTCTTCAATTCATTGCTAATTACTCCTCTGCATCTTAAAAGAAAATTTTACTTTTACCATATTCCCTGAAAATCTCCTTAATAAGGCCTGATACTTCACACTTTTAACAAACTCTGGCTCCGAAATGAGATAAACAGAGAGGCAATGTAAAGTTATTTTTCTTTGCTATTATAAGTGGTAAATCTTAATTGAAAAGAAAACATATCCAGATAGGCCATGGTGAACTGAACTAATTTTTCCGAGCAAAGAAAAGAAATTTAAAATTCATACCAACTAAAAATTTAGTTTTTAGAGTGTGACCTCTAAGGCCAGGTGTAATAATAACTTTCACTATTTTCCTATATAAAAACCATGACAAAAAATGTTTATTCTATTACGAAGTCATTGCAAATCTTCAGGAAAAAGGTCTCACTTACTAATAGATAAGACATATTAGCAGTTTATGTACAAATAACTCCTCCTTCAGATAAACAGTTTAAGAGGAAGAAAATTCAGTATTATTATTAACCAACTATTACATGCTTACCACATTGTCGGCTTGAACAAAAGATACAGGCCTGGCAGGACATTTAACAAAACATCCTCCTACAGCAATGCTTTCATTATTTAAATTGGCACATGACAGATTATGTTAACAGATTTATTTATTGACTAAGTCTAATCATATTTCCTCAGTTGGCATCAATATATCTACTATTTACGTTCACTTCAACACTGGATATTTGTTCAAAAGTCTTCCATATTTGATTTTCTATCACAGAGTTTTGAGTTTAAATGAAATTTATTGTTCTTTATGGTAGATTGCAGAAGGATAAAGAAATAAAAAACCTTAATGAGAGCTAAATTCATTTCATTTGTGAATCTCATTAACAAGCCAAATAATTTACTTTTTATTTCAAGGAAATAGAACATTTTGTAATTAAGTGTTCCACAGCAATGAATTAAGATCCAAAATGACCAAGAGGTATTTTTCAAAAATTGGTCAAGTTATCACCTTTTCTGGCACATAGCTTTTCTTCTTTTTATGTTTTATAGTTTTCACTTGATTTAAAACACATCTCAAGATAGCATTCTTTTTAAGAAATACTGTTCTCCAACATTTAAAATGCCTATTATTTCAAAAAGATTTTAAATTACACATACCAAAAAATGTAGAAAATGTGGATAACTTCATTTGGAGATAACAAACCACAAACTATAAACTTCCTAAGAGCAGAGACCACCTGTCTACTTTGCTTACAGTTTTATTCATTCAACAAATATTTATTATGCATCTACCATATACCTGACCACATTCTAAGCAATGGAGATACATCAATAAACAAAATAGACAAAAATCCCTGCCTCTTTAGAACTAACATTCTAGCAAGGGGAGACAAACAATAAACAAAATTACTAAGTAAAATGTAGGCCAGGTGCAGTGGCACACACCTGTAATCCTAGCACTTTGGGAGGCAGAGCAAAGAGGATTGCTTCAGACCAAGAGTTCAAAACCACCCTGGGCAATAGTGAGACCTCACCCCTCAAAAAATAAAAAAAGTAGCTGGGGGTAGTGATGCACGCCTGTAGTCCCAGCTACTCAGGAGGCTGAGGCAGGAAGATCATTTGAGCCTAGGAGTAAAAAGCTGCAGTGAGCTGTGATGACACCATTGCACTCTAGTCCAGGCAACAGAGCAAGACCCTGTCTCAAAAAAAAAAAAAAAACAACCAAGTAAAATATAAAGTATGTTAGAGGATGATAAACTGGTTAAGAGGGATGGTGTGTGCTGCAGGGGTGCAATTTTAAATAGGGTAGCATGGTTGGCCTTGCTGAGAAGGGAAGTGAAGAAATGAGCCATAGGATAGATTAAAAAAAGATCAGGTTAGGTAAAGGTCCTAAGGCAAGACCAGGCCTAGAGGTTTTTTTTTGTTTGTTTTTTGTTTGTTTTTTTTGAGACAGAGTCTCACTCTGTTGCCCAGGCTAGAGTGCCATGGCGTCAGCCTAGCTCACAGCAACCTCAAACTCCTGGGCTCAAGCAATCCTCCTGCCTCAGCCTCCCGAGTAGCTGGGACTACAGGCATGTGCCACCATGCCCGGCTAATTTTTCTATATATATTTTTAGCTGTCCAGATCATTTCTATTTTTTAGTAGAGACGGGGGTCTCACTCTTGCTCAGGCTGGTCTCGAACTCCTGACCTCGAGCAATCCTCCCGCCTTGGCCTTCCAGAGTGCTAGGATTACAGGAGTGAGCCACTGCACTCAGCTTCTGTACGCTTTTTAAAATGCAAAAGTCAGTTATTTCACTGATAAATACAACTGAAACACAAGATGCAGATTAAGTGCACATCCTCTCACAGGTCCTGTCCAGACAATCAACCTAGGTTTAGTTTGCTTTGAAATGATATTTTTCAAAAGGATCTAACACACCTTTGTATAATTCATTTTGATAGTGAGTATTCTAAGAGGGAGACACAGTTAAGCAGAAAATACCTGAAACTGACTTATATTTCTAAGTTGCTTAAAGCAAAAAGGAAAACAACATCCAAAACATATCTTGTGCTATGAATGTAACTAACATAAATGCTATGTTCTAGGCCGGGCGCGGTGGCTCACGCCTGTAATCCTAGCACTCTGGGAGGCCGAGGTGGGCGGATCGTTTGAGCTCAGGAGTTCGAGACCAGCCTGAGCAAGAGCGAGACCCCATCTCTACTAAAAATAGAAAGAAATTATATGGACAGCTAAAAATATATATATAGAAAAAATTAGCCGGGCATGGTGGTGCATGCCTGTAGTCCCAGCTACTCGGGAGGCTGAGGCAGTAGGATCGCTTGAGCCCAGGAGTTTGAGGTTGCTGTGAGCTAGGCTGACGCCACGGCACTCACTCTAGCCGGGGCAACAGAGTGAGACTCTGTCTCAAAAAAAAAAAAAAAAAAAAAAAAAAAAAAAAAAATTACAAAAAAAAAAAAAAAAATGCTATGTTCTAAATAGCCCAGTGAAAAAGAGCTAATAGATTGCTTACATTGCTATCTCAATCAGAGATCCATTCCCTACTCCCTTGCCCTACCCTTCTGCTATAAACTCAAATGGCACCTTCTCAATAAAGCCTTCCCGAGTCCCCTCTTCACAGTGCTCCTTGATATAATTAATTACTTTTCTGTCCTCAAAACTATACTTCAGGGGGGAGGGCAAAAAAAAAAAAAAAAAAAAACAACTATACTTCAACAATAATACTTATCTCCTTAAGCTATTAATGGATAAGTACTGTCCTACTCTCATCACAAAGTCTAAACACAGTGTTCTGTGCACTCTACATGCTAAAACAGGGAAAAGAGGTGTTTGATGGCATAAGGCCAAAGGTGACAAGACCTAGAGAGGTCTGGAGACCTAGAGAGGTCTGGAGACCAAACCCCAGCCTCATCAGAGCTCTGGTTTCCCTTCATTAAGTCTGGTATTATAATTGCAGTTTATTGTGGTTAGGGGGATAAGTTCCTCGAGGTTCACTACATTATTCTGTCTAGTATGTGTATGTTCAAAATCCTCCACAATAAGTTTTTAAAACATAAAGGGTAGGTGAAAATATGATTAAACTCTTCTTATTGTTACTTTCTTATCTTTGAACTTTTCTTTTCCCTTTTAACTTGATCTTTGCCAGCCTTCCCCGCTTTGTTGTCAATAAGTCCACTAGATCATTAGCCATTTAACAAATGGTAGTTTGGAGGATAAAAGACAGACCCTTTGCACAGGCAGTGGAATTCCAAACGCTAGACTCTTGGCTCCACAATGTCTGATTCAGAAGAACTGCTGGGAGCTATTAGTTTAGCTTGCCCACCCAGGCATATAAGACTCCTAGAGTTCCTTTTACACCACTCCCATATGCCTCTCATTTATGCCTACACAGTTTTGTAATTGTGTGCTTTCATTTAGTACAGGAACAGATCAGGCCCACTGTGACCACAGAAATTATTAGGAAAGTCCAAGGATAAGGAACCCAGAATGAAGCAGTTTCAAATGTAGAATTGCAACAGATCAGAATTTTTTTCTAATGGGGCAATAATCCAACAAAAGTGCATTTCAAATTCCCTAAACACAAGATAAGGAGGATATATGATGACAGTACATGAGACACATCCTAGCCTAAGCTTTACCTCTGGGCCTTTGTTAACACCCTCCCCTACACCTGAAAATGCAACCAATCTACTTACATTTTCCTCAGTCCTCCATCTTGGACTGTAAAAGCATACACTTCCTTCAACAAACATTTACTGAACACTGCACCCTGACACTGCACTGCACCCTTACATTCAGGCCATAAACCCTTACTCTCAATTCATCCCTATTACTCCACCTAGAAGCTATCTTTACTTTCTTGGAAGACCCACAGCACTCTGCTCATGTGCTTTCATGGCGCTTCTCACAAGTGGGCCAAGAACAGGCATGAGACCCAGAAGCTGGTCCAATTCAGCTATTTTCCTGGACTCCTATGTAGATTGCTGAGCGTATTCTCTCATGTTCTCCTTCATGACAATGAGGTGTAAGGTCATGCAACTTTAGTCATTTTGCCACCAGAGGTGAAGGCAGCCTTACAGAGATCAAGACACTGAGCAAGATACAGAAGAGAAACAAACAAACTAGGTTGCTCACTGATACCATACACCTCTTATATCAGCCAATCCTGAAGCCCCTCCACCCTGGCACTGGGCCTTTTCCAGTCCACAAACCAGTTATCTCCTTGTCATCTATGCTGTTTGAGTTTTCAGTTACCTAAAACCAAACCATCCCAAATGATTTGAGATGTTTATTTTCTCTTCAATACTGGATTATAAACTCTCATTTACTTTGGTCCCCATAAGAAGGCTTTCTCCACTTGCTCCTCCTAGATAATACATGCAAAGAATTTTATTTGCTACATAATACTATGCAAGCATATGATATTAGCAATAAAGACATGCACAAACCATTAAATAGAATAATGCAAAACTAATTTTCAAACATGAATTATCTTCCTACTCACCATCAATTGATCCCATGAAATTCTCTGCCGGTAATGACACTTCCATGCTGAACCCTCCATACATAAATCCAGTTCTCCTTCCTACCAACTGCATACATTACAAGATGACTGACCTCGGATAAATGCAAAATCTATGGCAACAAATCCAAGCCTTTTATTAATATTTGAGTTAAATGATCCACCAAGCAGTCAAGCCTGAAATCTGGTTCTAACCATCTGACTCCTCCAATCCAGGTAGGAGAACACAAGCAGTAGGCTCCAAAACTGTACGCAAGCTGCCTTTATAGTTGCTGGGTATTTTCAAGCATGCCCCAAATTACAAAACAAACTGTTCACATTCCAAAAAATGTGTTTAGAGTCAGTTGTTTTAAATTTGGAAAACATTTTTTTCCCTTTAAAAGTATTATTAAAAGATCGCAAGGAAGTAGACCCCAAAGCCTACAATAAACCCAAGTTCTTTTACAATAGAAAAACAGTAGGCCAGCATTTCTCAAAATGTTCTATGTAATATTAATCTCTTAATATATTGATAGAGGGACAGTCTACGGCAGTTGAATGAATTAGGAAACACTTCACACTGTTATCACTTTTTTACAATTCACAATACAGATATCACCTTATTAAGGCTCTAAGAAAACATGCAGTAAACTACCTCAATCTTTCACGAAGTATTTTGATCACAGTGAGACCTTTTTTCCCTCATAACTCCTTACTGATATATTACAGATAGTTTTGCAGTATATTCTTTTGGAAATATCACAATGGACAATAATATGATTGCAATAATAGTAACTAAACAAAATTTAACAAATTTGAATGTGGTTTTTACTGATCTTGAATACTGGGATACAAAGAATAAAACTAATTAGGAAAATAACAAAGTAGACGGAAACTTATGTAGGAGATTTGGGAACACTTATTTTAAACACTGCCATACCTGAATCTCCTATTTCATTAAAAAAAAAAATTAAGGATTATTGCTTTCCTCTTTCTTGATACAAAGATACTGGAAGTAATCTTATGCCTAGTTGGTTATTTTTCTTTTTTGTAACTCACAAAGAACAAAGTAAAGGGGAGAGAGATGGGAAGATCTACATTAATTAAACTAGAATTGAAAGAGGAATGATGGAAGGTTATTAAAAAGAACATGAATGTGAGAGAAAAATGTGTCATAAGGTGAAAATAACTGGGCCATGGGCAGTGCAAATTCCCAATAGGGAAAGAAAAAGGTTAAACATTTCCTCATACCAGCCAATTGGTGGCACCACGAGCTCAGAACTTGGTATTGGCTGGAATAGATGGATTAAGTTGGTTCTTGGGCAAAATAGTCTTGATTCTCAACCAAAAGAGTAGACATTTCAAGGTGGGTTGAACAGTTATATATACAATTCTGGTCCAAAAAAAAAAAAAAAAAAAAAAAGTGCAGAGCAGCTCAAAAGGGTAAAAGAGTTGGGAACAGAAATACAACTGAGACTTAAGTCAGAGGTTAATAATAAAGGCCTCACTGGGATCTTCTAATTCAAAAGAGAGAAGCAGCCCGCCCATCAGGCCAGTCAAAAAATCTGGATTCCAGTCATGATCTACTCTTCTCTAGATCACTTTGAAAGCCATCCTTCAAGGCCTGATTCAGATGACATTTTCCACATGCAACATTTACTGATCACTTCCTTTATTACACTCATATGTGCTCATCTTTGTCTTGCTTAGTTACTTGAGTGCAAAAGTCATACCTCTCACTAGGTATCGTGTTCCTTAACATTTGGGAAATTTGTCTCATGTAGAATTCCTAGCTCTCTGCCTTTCCTGAAAAAGATACTAAATATATAGTTTGGTTTTTGAAATCTGGACAAATCAAAATCTCCATATTTGAGATGAATAAAATTTAAATAATCAGAAGATGAATACTTATTGTAAAACATATACAAATTAAATCATGTGTGATAAAAAATTGTATCTAAGAGATCAAGGAGAAAAATAATTTTTTAAAAGGTTCCTGGGTTTAGCAAACTTTACCACATATACGTACAGATGGCTAGCTCAACATAGTCTTGTATTGTCTTGTAATGCAGCTGAGAATGTGAACAAAAGCCGCTTACTGCCAATTCATCCTATAAAATTAGGAAACATTGGAATGATCACAAACCCAGATAATGACAGGTGTACAGATCTGCTTAGACCATTATTCAAATACACACCTGCACTCACTTAAGTATGTTTGTGGCCCAACTCTTACTGTAAATATTGCAATGCAAACCAGATGAGTAAGAGATGGAACTAGGAGAACTTAGGGCTTCCAACTACAAAGAACTGCTAAATTCCTCTCAGAGTGGTCTTCACAGAACATCCTCCTCATGTAGAAATATGGCTTAAGATATATACTTCTTTTATTACAATCAATTTGAAATTTTTATTTGGCCTTACAAAAAAAGGTAGGAGTATTCACAATAATCTATCAGTATCCTGTAAGAAGCTAATTTGTAATACTGAATTTGGGTCTTTAACAATTTGGAAATTTTCATTTTGTCATAAAATAAATTGATTCATCAAATAGATGTTTTGGTGTCTTTAAGAAGCTATATCCTGGGCAAAGAATTTAAATAGACATTTCTCCAAAGATATACAAATGGCCAATAAGCACATGAAAAGATGTTCAACATCATTAGCCACTGGGAAATGCAAACGAAAACCACCATGAGATGAGATACCACTTCACTCTCACTAGGATAGCTATAATCAAAAAGGCAGATAATAACAAGCCATTTGCAGAGGGCGTGGAGAAACTGGAAGCCTTATACACTCCTGGTGGGAATGCAAAATGGTGCAGTCACTTTGAAGAATAGTCTGCCAGTTCCCAAAAAAATTAAAAATAGAATTATCATTTGATCTAGCAATTCCACTCCTAGATATATACCCAAGAGAAATGAAAATGTATGTCCACATAAAAACTAGTACACAAATGTTTACAGCAGCATTATTTTTAATAGCCAAAATGTGGAAACAAGTCACATGTCCATCAACTGATGAATGGATAAGTAAAATGTGGTACAGTAGATTCTCATTACTGCCACAAACATTGAATTAGCAAATCCTGAACCATTGCTCCTAGTGGAAAATACATGGTTAGGTTCCTGCTGCGGGCCTCTAGTGCCAACAAAATAGTGCCAACATTTTTGTCAATCAATCAGTACATACCTTCTTTTATATGTGTTTCTGTTTAAAGACACCTTACTTAATACATATTGTTGATTTATTAACATGACAAACAGTCTGAACAAAGCTTATTTAACATATTTTCTCCCTAAGGTATAGCGCAGCCTTCAGCACTTAGGAACATTAGACAGCCCTTCAGCATGGTACTGGGGGCGCATTTTAAACAGTGAAATCACCAATAAAAAAAATTAAAAAAAAGGCAAATCCACAGAAAGTAGGGCTAGGAAAGGGAAGGGTGGAGGGTAAATGTTAATTAATGGGTAGGGGGTTTCTTTAGGGATGATAAAAATGTTATGGTATTATATGTAGTGATGATTACACAACCTTGTGAACATACCAAAAGCCATTTAATCGTATAATTTTTTTTTTTTTTTTTTTGAGACAGGAACTTGCTGTTGTCTGGGCTAGAGTGCAGTAGCTTCATCATACATGGCTCACTGCAACCTCCAATTCCTGGGCTCAAGCAATCCTCCTGCCTCAGCCTCCTGATAGCCATGATTACAGGTGTGTGCCACCATGCCCTCCTAATTTTTTTATTTTTTTGTAGAGATGAGGTTTCACTATGTTGCTCAGGCTGGTCTTGAACTCCTGGCCTCAAGATATCCTCCCAACTCAGGTTCCCAAAGTGCTGGGATTGCAGGTGTTAGCCACCACACCCAGCCAATTATATACTTAAAAGAACACACAGTATGTGAATTATACCTCAGTGAAGCTATTTACAAAAGAAAGTTGTCACATTATTTTCTGACATATATGGCAGTCATACATACATTGACTTTCTTTTCAAATCAACACAAAAAACAATTGCACTGTATCATATTATTATCTGATTGTAACTTAACCACCTTATTTCTAGCACAGCAAACATAAAGTTAACTCCCCTCTGACAGCACACTTTACTACTATTAAAATTGCTCCCAGGTTTTCTTTTAAGTGTGTAAATGAACATCTGGTTAAGAAAAAAACTTGAAAATACACTTGCAACAAAATTATTTGAAAATGAAGAGCCAGTTGTGGTATAATCTCAGCAACTTGGGAGGCTGAAGTGGGAGCACCACTTGAGACTAAGAGTTTGAGACCAGCCTGGGCAACACAGTAAGACCCCATCTCTAAAAAAAATTTCAGAAATTAGCCAAGTGTGGTGGTGTGCATCTGTAGTCTCAGCTACTTGACAGGCTGACACAAGAGGATCACTTGAGTCTGGGAATTTGAGGCTACAGAGTGAGCTATTATCATACTACTGCACTCCAACCTGAGCAACATAGGGAGACCTCATTACTACAAAAATAAAAAAAAAACTATCTGAGCCTGGTGGCACACACGTGTAGTGCCACCTACTCAGAATGCTGAGGCAGGAGGATCACTTGAGCCCAGAGTTCAAAGCTATAGTAAGCTGTAATTGAGCCACTGTACTTCAGCCTGGACGACAGAACAAGAAACACCGTCTCTAAATAAAAAAATAAAAATAAAAAAACCAGAAAGAAAAGAAAAAAAGAACATTTGCATTTACAGGTTTGTAACATGACCATCTAGGCAAGCTCCAGGAAAAACAACAACAGCAAAAAAGGTGGGAAAATGTTACAAATCACTCAAGAACCCAGTCTGAAAACCCCTGCATTATTCCAAAACCACACCCACCTGGTATGCAACAGTGTGGAAACCACTCCTCTATTCAAACCCTCAGCTTCTGGATTCCAACAATACTATCATGGAATCCAAAAATCACAATAACATGAACAAGAAAACAAAAAAATGAACTTTTAATAGGTCATTTAAAGGTCACCTAGTCTACCTAGATTCCACATCCTTCTTTCCTGCCTAACCAGAATTCTTAGCCCATGACTCATAGCAGGTCAGTTTTGATTTTTTTTAATAGAAGATCTTGAGATTAGGAAACATTCCATAATTAAATGCCAACTATGTGCCAAAGGTACCCATGATTCTTCTTCTTCTTCTTTTTTTTTTTGTTGAGACAGAGTCTCACTCTGTTTCCCAGGCTAGAGTGCCGTGGCGTCAGCCTAGCTCACAGCAACCTCAGACTCCTGGACTTAAGCGATCCTACTGCCTCAGCCTCCCGAGTAGCTGGGACTACAGGCATGCACCACCATGCCCGGCTAATTTTTTGTATATATATATTTTTTTAGTTGTCCATATAATTTCTTTCTATTTTTAGTAGAGACGGGGGTCTCACTCTTGCTCAGGCTGGTCTCGAACTCCTGACCTCGAGCGATCCACCCGCCTTGGCCTCCCAGAGTGCTAGGATTACAGGCGTGAGCCACCTCAGCCTGGCCCCCATGATTCTTAATTTAAAAGAAAAAAATAAAAACCCTGTACATATTTGTGTCCTCAAAACTGAAGTCTGCTCTAAAACCTACTAACATAAAAACTAAACTAAAAATAAACTAACTAAAAATAAAAAAATAATAACAGGCAAAGAAAAACCCCGGACATGGGGAATAAATGAGCTCCTAAATTGAAAGATTCTCCAATCCCTTCACTTGCTTTATTTTTCTTCAAAGCATTTATCTCACCTGGCGTTTTAGTATATATTTGTTTGCTTATTATTGGCAATCTCTTCACTAGACTGTGAGCCCTATGGGGTAAAATGTCTCTCATCCCATTCTTAAAAATGCTTTTGGAAAATAAGGATAATTTTAATTCATTACAAAGTATTTACGTATGTATGTACTTAACCCAATACATTTTCAATCTTAATGCACACATGAATCACCTGGGATCTTATTAAAATGCAAATTCACTAAGTCTGGGCCAGAGCCTGAGATTCTGCATTCTTAGGAAGCTCTCAGGTGCTGCTGGTCCCCAGAATATACAACGTATTATCTACTTTTCTTATAGCTAAGGTAAATTTGATTCCACCTTCCCTTCGCCTAGTTCTAAAGGGAAAAGTATACAACTGGGGAATTTCTGCAAAACAATCCTTAAAGGCTTATCAATCCTCTATGCTTTCTCTTCATCAGGCACAGTTCTTCTTTTTCTTAATCATATTTGGGGATCTTTTGAACCCTCTCAAGTGCTGTCCACATGTATTTCTTCAACTGAAAACATTATACCTTAAGCATGATAGGGCAAAACTCCTAGATCTCTCCGTGCACTCCAATGATATGACTGTTTCTGAAATAACACTGTGATACAGGTTCATTTTTAGTTTGTGGTACCAGATGAGCTGAGGTACACTACTGTTTGCTCCCTACATTAAACTGGTCTACTTTATCTACTTTGCTATCTCTCTGTAAAGTATCACTGAATGTGATCCACTGGCTTTCTGAAAGAATTTTTCAGAAGTTATGGTTATTTTTAATTTTAACCCAATTTTCCAAGGAACCAGCCCCTGGTACTGAGGAAATAATTTATTTTCTCTAGGTCTTAGCTTTCTCCTCTGTGAAGTATTTAATAGTTAGGGATGAGGGTCATGAATGTACTCTAATCTTCCGTCCAAGAGTCTATGATCCTGGAGTCGTTATTTTCATTCTATGTTTCAGTACGTGGGAACTATGACCTTTATTTTGCTCTGTGTTGCCTAATGATGGGCTCTTTTTGCTTACTTCCCAGTTCTTCAGAGAGAAGAACTTGCCATAAAACTAAATATATATTACTACATATAACTATCCTTACAAGGGACTATCTAAAAATAATTAATATGATGAGCTGGAAATATATATCCTTGAGTAACTAAAAACAAAAATCACAATTAAACTAAAAAAGAAAAACGCTTAAATTATCTTTCTCAATGTCAATCAAAAAAAAAAACAAAAACAAAAACACACACGAAGGAGCCACACTCACTTTTTTTGTTCACTTTTGCTGTTATTGTCCTGACCACAGTCAACACCTGTGCCAAGGTAAAAGCAGTGCTTAGGTCTATGTGACTGGAGAGAGCTGGAAAAGCAATCAATTAGCTCTTCTCCTTAGTCTCACCAGCTGTGTTTTCCTGATGACACAGAATCTGTCCACCTGCTCCCACAGATGGTACAGCTGCAGTTAAAGTAAAACACCTGGTTCTGTGCATTCACTCCATGCAGTTTGTGAGAACAATGCTAGCTGTACATCAGGCAAGCAAGCCCAGGTCAGCATTTTCATCTTATTGCCTAGATTAAGACCAATGCCATTTTAAACTACAGATGCTAAAAAAACATGCCTTTCATCCCCATAATACAGATGGAGAAATAACACCTCCTATAGCTACAGGTAATAGGTACATCTGCAAGAACCAATTGCTCCAAAATGGACAAATTTGCACTTTCTGAGAAAGGTGAAAAGATCTGAATGGTGCTTGGCAACTTCATGAAGTAGTCAATTATATATCTGCCTTTTATACAAAACACTTGGAAAGTTCTCTGAAATGAAGGGTGTGATCTCACTACTACAGGCATCTCACTACTAACACTGAGCAAATCAATACTCAGTGTTGCTGTTGTTCATAAATCTGTTCCAAGGTACTTAAGACAACAGAAGAGATAAATGTCTTTACTGTTGTTTACAGCAAAGATCTGATAGAATAGGCTTGGGGAATTCCCATCTGACTAGAAACTGTAAAGACTCTCCAAAACATTATGTACAGTATGACTCCATTTATGAAAAAGACCATGCACTATGCAAACACTAATAAAATATTATGTATGGTATGATTCCGTTTATGAAAAACTATAGACATATGGATGTATATAAAGGTATACAAGAAAGTCTGGAAATATATACAAACTCAGTGATGAGGTAAAAGGGAATTTTTACTTTTTACTACATTTCCTAGAAAATTTTTTAAAAATGTCCTGTAAGTACTTCTGTAAAATATTTTTCAAAAATTATAGTGCCGGCTGGGTGTGGTGGCCCCCATCAGTAATCCCAGCACCTTGGGAGGCTGAAATGGGAGGACTGCTTGAGGCCAGGAGTTCAAGACCAGCCTAAGCAACATCATGAGACTTTATCTCTAAAAAAATAAGACATATTAGCCAGGTGTGCCTGTAGTCCCAGATACTTAGGAGAATGAAGCAGGAGGATCGCTTGAGCCCAGGAGTTGGAGGCTGCGGTGAGCTATGATTGCTCCACTGCACTCCAGCCTGAGTGACAGAGCAAGACTCTGACTCAAAAAAATATATATATGGTGTCAAGGCAGAATATTATAGAATAAATAATATTATGTATATTATAGCATAAATAATACTCTCCTTCATTCAAAAGGCTACTACTATTTGACCAGAGACATGGCCACTGAGTCAGTCAATTCATTATCCTCTTAACCTGTTTCCTCAATTGTAAAATGGAGATGGCAATAGTAGTACTCAGTTCACAGGCTCTAGCAAGCACTGATTAAAATAATTTATCCCCATGTTAATTATTGTTTTTCAAATTACATATGTATTTACAAATATACTTTAAAATGCAACACAAAACACTACTTTATACAGTTAAGGCTTTCTTTAGATAATTCACAATGTACTTTATACAGCAATTATATAGAGTTTCTAAGATCATTACAGAAATGGTCATTTTAAATAGAATAATAGACATAGAAACTATCATGGGCCGGGCGCGGTGGCTCACGCCTGTAATCCTAGCACTCTGGGAGGCCGAGGCGGGTGGATAGCTCGAGGTCAGGAGTTCAAGACCAGCCTGAGCAAGAGTGAGACCCCGTCTCTACTAAAAATAGAAAGAAATTATATGGACAACTAAAATATATATATACAAAAAATTAGCCGGGCATGGTGGCGCATGCCTGTAGTCCCAGCTACACGGGAGGCTGAGGCAGGAGGATCGCTTGAGCCCAGGAGTTTGAGGTTGCTGTGAGCTAGGCTGATGCCACGGCACTCACTCTAGCCTGGGCAACAGAGTGAGACTCTGTCTCAAAAAAAAAAAAAAAAACTATCATGGACTAGGCTAAATCTACAAAAAGTCTAGTAAATTTTGGTCACAAGTCTTTCAAAGAAGTATCCAGGAACTTCTTCAAGAAATAAATTCCTATTATTTCCTTGTCAAATACCTCTCACAAAAATAGAAGAAAAATCTGCACAATCTCAACTCTGCATGAAGGCCAGGCGAGGTGGCTCATGCCTATAATCCCAACACTCTGGGAGGCTAAGGCGGGAGGATCATTTGAGCTCAGGAGTTCAAGACCAGCCTGAGCAAGTGAGATCCCATCTCTACTAAAAATACAAAAAATTAGCCAGGCGTGGTGGCATGCGCCTGTAGTCCCAGCTACTTGGGAGGTTGAGGCAGGTGGATCACTTGAGCCAAGGAGTTTGAGGTTGCTGTGAGCTAGGCTGACGCCAAAGTACTCTAGCCCGGGCAACAGAGCAAAATACTCTGTCTAAAAAAAAAAAAGACAAGACAAGAAACTCTACATGAGCTTTACACGTGTTCGAATGAGAAAGAGAATTTATCTGTTCCTCTACAGCATGGCAAAGGTTCAATCTCTCTTTTCATTCACCATGTTATTTATATATCCTACTGCCTACTCAACATCTCCACTTAGATGTTTAATAGACATCTCAAACACAACATGTCCCATATCAAATTCCTGATCCCTCACCCCATCCCAAAGCTACCTGGGGCCTCCTATCTACCCCCAATCCTAGGTATCCCAAAACTCAGTAAATTAGAAACCTAACCCAATAATCTTGGAGTCATCCTTGACTTCCTCCCCTACCCCAGCTCCTCTAAACCCAACACATTGTCACATCCTACCAGATCTACACCTTCAAAATATCCTGAATCCAACTATTTCTCCCTACCTCCGTTATTAACAGTCTACTCCAAACCACCCTCTCTTGGCCTATAACAATAACTTTTTCTTTTTTTTAAGACAGGGTCTCACTCTGTCACCCAGGCCAGAATGTAGCGGTACAATCATAGCTCAATGCAGGCTTGAACTTCTGCTCAAATGATCCTCCTGCCTTAGCCTCCCAAGTATCTAGGACTATACGTACACGCCACTGCACCCAGCTAGTTTTAATTTTTTGTAGAGATGGGGTCTCACTATGTTGCCCAGGCTGAACAATAACTTTGTAATTCATATTTCTGCTTCTGCCCTTGCTCATTAGAGTGTTTTCTCTAAGAGCAATCTCTTTAAAAGGTAAAAGGGATAATGTCACTCCTCTGCTCAAAACCCTCCAATGGCTTCCCATCTTGTTTAGAAAATCCAAAACCCTTACCATGACTCCTAAGGGCCTATGTGCTCTGGCCCCTACCTATCATCTTCTATCATTATCCCCCCACTCCAGCCATAATAGCCTCTTTGCTTGTCTGTGACCGTATTCAGCATGCTGTCACCTCAGGGCCTTAACACTTGCTATCCCCTTTGCCTAGACTGCTCCTGTCCCAGATGCGCACATGGCTAGCTTACTTCCTTCAGATCTTTGCACAAATGTCACTCAATGAGAAATGTCTTTCTTAACCACAGTATCTAACAGCATTCCCCATCACCCTCCTCTCTCTAGCCAACATATCTTCTTACTACTTATCTCTACCTGAATATATTAAATAGGCATAAGATATATTTTTAATCACTTTAAAATTCAAAGTGTATAAAAGCAGGACTTTGTTTTATTCATACTGTATCTCCTATATCTATCTCACAAAGTAGAGGCTCAGCAAAAAGTTCAAAGACTAACATCACCAGGTTGTTAGTCTGGAGAAGATGTGGAATAAATGGAACTCTCACAGACTGCTGATGCAAGTATCAACTGATAATACAACTCTGGAAAACTTTTTGACAGTACCAGTATCTACTAAAGCTGAACATATGCATACTGTACGTACCTCCAATTCCATTCCTAGGTATATACACAACAAAATGACATACATACGTGTACCCAAAGACATAGAATGTTGCTTGCAGCATGATTTCTAATAGCAAAAAACCAGAAACAATCAAAATATCCAACAACAACAGAATGGACAAATTGTGGTACATTATTATAGGGAAATTCCACACAGCAATGAGCATAAACTATTACAGCTACATACAAAAGCATTTATCGGCCGGGCGAGGTGGCTCATGCCTGTAATCCTAGCACTCTGGGAGGCCAAGGCGGGCGGATTGTTTGAGCACAGGAGTTCGAGTCCAGCCTGAGCAAGAGCAAGACCCCGTCTCTACTAAAAATAGAAAGAAATTGTATGGACAACTAAAAATATATACATAGAAAAATTAGCTGGGCATGGTGGCGCATGCCTGTAGTCCCAGCTACACGGGAGGCTGAGGCAGGAGGATTGCTTGAGCCCAGGAGTTTGAGGTTGCTGTGAGCTAGGCTGACGCCATGGCACTCTAGCCCGGGCAACAGAATGAGACTCTGTCTCAAAAAAAAAAAAAAAAAAAAAAAATTTCTGAAAAAGGTTTAGCAATATCTATAGAATTCCTGAGAAATATACAAATATTTAGCTGACCAAAAAAAAATTCCTGAGACTATGAGTGGTAATATTCTTCTATGGTCTTTACTTGATTCTTTAAGTTAAATCACCCACTAAAACACTCAAAGACATAGTGAGTATTTTGACCTCAAGTAGTTCATGCTAATGGCAACCCAGCAGCAGTACTACCTGCAAAACAAATGTCTACACAAGGCAATTTTCCCAGCAAGTCTTTTTATAGCTGATAATCAGCCAGTCGCAGTGGCTCACGCCTGTCATCCTAGCATTCCAGGAGGCCGAGGCAGGAGGATTACTTGAGCTCAGGAGACCAGCCAGAGCAAAAGTGAGACCCCATATCTTACTCAAAACAGAAAAAATTAGCCAGGCATGGTGGTACACACCTGTGTTCCCAGCTACTCAGGAGGCTGAGGCAGGAGGATCACTTGAGCCTAGGAGTTTGAGGTTGCAGTGACTGAGCTATGATGACGCCACTGCACTGTAGCTGGGGTGACAAAGCCAGACTGTCTCAAAAATAAGTAAACAAACAAACATAGTTGATAATCTAAGTAACTTTACAGTACCAGGCAAAATGTTCCCATCTGTGTCAAAACAATAGACAACTCCCCAATTCTTCTAACCCGGGGACGAATTCTTTAGCCTAACATTCAAAGTTTCCCAAAGCTCCACCTCAACCTACCCTTACTACTGTTTTACTCACCAACTATGTCCTGCACCTTCTAGCCTGGATACCTTTGCTAAGAGACAGTAAACTAAGGTCATCCCCCACCCCACTTCCATCCAAATCTCGCCCATGCCCTGTTTTAATAAGGACTGTAAGCTAACTGTTTTTACATTTTTTAAGGGTTATAAAAAAAAGAAGAATGTGGCAGAGACCACGTGTACCCCACAAGATCTAAAATACTTACCATTAGGCCCTATACAGAAAAAGTCTGCCTACCCCTGGCTTATTCCATTCTCTGGACCTGGAATGCTTTCCCCTCTCCCATTTCTCCATATCTACCAATCCAAGTCCTACCCATACATTCAAAATGTGCCTGACTATCCAGTGAAGCCGTTCTTGATCCTTCAATGAGATGCGCTCTTCCTCCTTCGAATTTATCACCCAATTTCCCTTAGCATGCTTGACACCCATTTAGAGTTACAAGGGATCAGAACCCAGAATTGAGACACATGGTCTGACAAAAAGGCTACAGCATTAATCTATTTTACTGCTTCCTATCTTGCCCCTTCAAATCTGTGTTCATAGAGCTTCCAGAGTGTTCTATCTAGAATACAACCTTAACTATGTCATTCCCTCCTTTCCACTGTCCTCCAACCAAGCATAAAAACAAAGGCAAAGGGGACCTGGCCCCTGCCTGCTTCCTAGTCTCACCTCCTGCCACTCTTTACTTCGCACTTTACACTCTAATAATGCATAACTACTTTTAGTCCCTCCCAAACCTGGCCTAGTCTCAACTTCCCCATCTCCTACCCAATCTTCACTTCAGTCACACTTAGCTGGCAGGAGTAAAAAAATTGATAAACCATCTCCAGAGGGTATTCTGGCAACATCTATCAAAATTACATAAATGTGCATACTCCTTACCCCAGCAGTTCTACTTCTAGGAATCTATTCTACAGATCTATGAAATGACATTTTCTACAAGGTTATGCAGCATTGTTTATAACAGCAAATGACTAGAATGTAAATGTTCATCAGTAGTGGACTATGGGGGGGAGGAAGTAAGGTGCATCCATACAGCGAAACAGAATGCAGAGCCAGGAGCGATGGCTCACGCTTGTATAGCCCCACCAAGGATACCTGTGGTGAGCTATCGTCTCGCCACTGCACTCCAGCATGGGTGACAGAGCGAGACCCCGGTCTCTAAAAAGAAAAAGAAAAAAAAAAGAAAGAAAGAAATACAATGCAAAATGAGGAAGTTCTTTATATGCTGATATTATATGGCCTACAGAAATATATCTGAAAGGGTACAGAAGAAATTGGTTATGCTAGCTGCTTCCAGGGAAGGGAAAAGAGTAGCTGAAGCACACAGTTGAGAGAAGACTTCAATAAGTATTCTTTGTACCTTTCTTTTTTTTTTTCTTAGGACAGCATCTTACTCTGTGCCCCAGGCTGGAGTGTAGGCTCAACCATAGCTCACTGTAATCTCAAACTTCTAGGTTCAAGCAATCCTCCAACCTCAAGCTCCTGTGCAGCTGACATTACAGGCATGAGCCATCACACCTTAGTTTTGTTTTTTTAAAAGTTCTTAGAAAGGAAAAAGAGATCGGTTCAAAACAGGCACCATTTTTTTCTAAGAAGCCTTTTTTGAAACACACCCATACATGCATACACACACAGTAGGTCAGATGCCCATCCTTGGTGGGCTTTATCACTGACACATGCCATGATCAGTGCTTACATTTGGTACAGAAACTATCAGTCTGTCTATCTCCCACTGGATTGCATATAAGTTCCTAAAAGGCCTTAGAACGCTCTTTATATCCCCCAGCACCTGATACAAATAATTCAATAAATGTTTGTCAAAGTAAATGAATATATGAAATCAAGACTATCTTAGAAAATCCATATTTTAGTCACTGTAATAATTCATTATAGTCTACCTTCTATTATAATTAGCTATTTGTCTTTCCAATAGAACATAAATATCAAGCCCCTCAAATAAATGATTTATTGAACTCAATTATCAGAGTAACAAGTAGGCTAAAATAATCCACAAAATCCAGTGTGGTACCTAGGGAAAAAAAAAATCCATTAAAAAGGAACATTCACATAATCAGGAATTGATTTTAGTATTTCAAATTACTACTTAGTAGCTATGGTTCTTATGGACATTCTCCTCATTTACCACATCATTCCTCAGAGTCCAACAGCACAAAATTAGCATGAACTATTTAGAGACCTACAGAAAACTCACAGCAAGCCAAGTGTTGATGTCCACAGCTGGAGCTAAGTGCTCAGTGGCTCTGAGGCATGGATGGCATTGGTCTTCATCCTGAGAAATTCCCTGCCTCCACTGATTGAACCAGACACAACTCTTCCCCAACAGCATCAATTACAAGGGGAAAACATGGACAATCACTCTCCAAACTTAACTAAAACCCCAGTTTAAAAGCTTTCATTATTACAAGAGCTATCAAAAAGTGTTAGGAGTAGGTCAAAACTCCCATGCTGATCAGTAGTGGGATCGCGTCTGTGACAGCCACTGCACTGCAGCCTGGGCAATATAGCCAGACCCCATCTTAGGGGGGAAAAAAAGGCACAGAAGGAAAAACAAAACTGGAAAATCTTTGAGGACAGGAAGTCAGTCTTACCTACCTTGGTAGCCCTCAGGCACTTAGCACAATCCCTGCATCTAATAGCTCCACAATACAGTTGATGAATGGTTTCACTTAGAGACCAGAAAGGGGATTTTTATTTATCTATATTGTTTAAATTGTTAAAATGTATGTGTGTAATACTTGTATAAAACAAAGTAAACATGAAGAAAAGAGGGCCCTGTGTCTCTGTGTACTGTAGTAATAGTGGCCATTTTGCTATTAAGTGCTCAAACTGAAAGCATTCAATTGCTTATATTTCTATACAACCATTTTTCCTGCAAACGTGTAAACATAAACTCCCATAAACAACTATGGAAACCACTACAAATGGAGAGTATTACGAAATTACTCATGTAATAACATATAATGTTCAAAACAACAGGTAGTTAACAATCCCTCAACTGATTCTCATCTTGTCAGGCAGACAGAGGAGATGTGGCTATCCCATTTCACAAATTATGAAATGAACTCAAAATCCAAATATGAATTGTTCAAGGTTGCATTGTTTGTGAATTGGAGGTGAAAAGGAGGACTGGGATGAACATTCATGTCTTCTTTTACATCTCTGCTTAAAAGAGAGAATCTTCCCTTACAACTCCAAATCCCAAAAGCCACACCCCTGCATACCAGCTGTGTGGCAGGGAGCAAATCACCTGATTTCTAAACCAATCTCCTTATACAAAGTAAGATGAGGACACCACTACCTACTACACTTAATTGGTATAAAAATCACACATGTGAAAATTGTTGATACACAAATGGTGGTTGCTATTATTTCTGTTAATAAGTGTAAATAAGAAATAATTGCACCAACCCAATAGAAGATAGATAGCAAGAGACCCTACATTCTAAAATAAGTAGCATACAGTATTATGTCTTTCATAGTAGAAACTGGACCACCAAAACTGATTTCATCAGATACAGTGCTTCCTTAACAATTAATTCTAATACAAAACAAAAACACCCAACAAGCGAATGAAACTCTCACACGTTACTGGTGGAAATACAAAACAGTATGGTATAGCCAATCTGGAAAACACTTTGGCAGTTTGTAAATAAGAAATTACCATAGGACCCAGCAATCCCACCCCTAGGTATTTATCTAAGAGAAATAAAAACATATGTCCACACAAAGACCTGTATATATATGTTTAGAGCTTTATTTACAATCATTATAATGGGAAACAACTCAAATGTCCATCAACTGGTGAACAGATTAAAAAAAATAGTCGAAAATGCATTTAATATGCCTAGCTTAGCCTAGCCTACCTTAAACATGCCCAGAACACTTACATTAGCCTACAGTTGTGCAAAATCATCTAACGAAAAGTCTATTTTGTAATAAAATGTTGAATGCCTCATGAAATGTACTGCATACAGTACTGAAAGTAAAAAACAGAATGGTTGTATGGGTACTCACCATTAACATATACAGCTGAAAGCACACTGGTCCTGAAGAATGTTTGAAGCATTGAACTAAAATGAGTTGCTGGATGATGGGGATGCCATGGCAACAGGGTCATCAATTTTTCTCCTTTGAGGAGGCTCGAGAATAGCTGCTATGGGCCGGGTGAGGTGGCTCACGCCTGAAACCCTAGCACCCTGGGAGGCCAAGGCAGGAGGATCACTTGAGCTCAGGAGTTAGAGCTCAGGAGTTTGAGACCAGCCTGAGCAAGAGTGAGACCCCATCTCTTCTAAAAATAGAAAAAATTAGCCAGGCGTGGTGGCACACACCCATAGTCCCAACTACTCAGGAGGCTGAGGCAGGAGGATCACTTGAGCCCAGCAGTTTGATGTTGCAGTGAGCTATGATGACACCACTGCACTCCAACCTGGGCAATACAAAGAGACCCTGACTCAAAAAAAGGGGGGCGGGGGAGGGGTGCCATGAGTAGAGTTTCAACTACTTAGCCAGACCAATATATCAAGGGAAAATTGGCTGGGAACTTACCCATGTAATCCTAGCACTCTAGGAGGCCAAGGTGGGAGGATTGCTTGAGCTCAGGAGTTTGAGTCCAGCCTGAGCAAGAGCAAGACCCCTGTTTCTACAAAAAAAATTGAAAAATTAGCCGGATGTGGTGGTATGCGTCTTAGTTTCTGCTGCTCGAGAGGCTGAGGCAGGAGGATCACTTGAGCTCAGGAGTTTGAGGTTACAGTGAGCTATCATGACACCACTGCACTCTAACTGTCTAGCGGGGGCAAAAGAGTGAGACTCTGTCACCACCACCCCAAAAAAATGGCCCAAGGTGTGCTATCCAAGAAGAGAAATCCAGAGCTTTGAAGCCTCTTCTAAGAATGTTATGTAGCCCTTAAGACAATCCTAGGAATTAGATCCTATTATTATCCCCATTAGGCAGATGAAGAAACTGAGGCTCTGATATATGAAGTAATAAGCCCAGGCAGTCTGGCACCACAGTTCACTGTGACATTGTACTGTACCCTGGGAGAGGTTTGGATCTCACTGGAATATAGGAATCTTCCAAAGTAGTCTAAGGCTCTGAAGCACCCTATGGGATGAAAACCAAGCCAGGTACTTCTCTCGTATATCACCTTTTAATCTTCATTGCAGCCTTGTGAGGCAGACATTATCATATTCACTTTGCAGAGGAGGATATGAAGGCTCAGAAAGGGAAAGTTATTTGTCCAAGGTCACACAGCTAGTAAATGGCAGAGCCCAGATATGAACAAGGTTATTTCTGATTCCAAACCCTTGACCCCTTCTACCGGGCTACCCTGGAATACTAGTTAGAACTGGACTCAGAATGTTAGAGAATTCAAATCATAGGCTTGTGGATTTTAGATTAAAGGAATGTTGGCGGCTGGGCTGTCTCAAAAAAAAAAGTGGGGTGGGGGGAGTGGAAATTAAGGGGGATCTCTAAGCGACTGGCTGGGAAATGCCAAAGGAGCTAAGGACTATCATTTCTTCCTTACTTCTTCATCTATCTCAGCCATTTCTACCTTTAATCTCAGCCATAAAGTTAGTGAAGCTCTAGGGATATGAGGCCAAAATGAATAATCTGTGATGTCTGTTCTCACTTGGCTTCAAAACATTAAAAGCAGACAGGACCTCTGCATGGAGATGGCTAAATTAACAAAGGAATAAGGGAAACATTTGTAAGAGAGGAAAAGGTCAAAGGAATGTGTCAAGGGAGCTGTGCTATGCCTGGTATTAACAATTCACTGGAGATGCTAGAGAGGTCAGATTACATATTTGTCGCCATCAGCTAATTTAACTGAAAGGTCTAGCCAACTCCAAAGCTTTAAATTCAGAGGGAAGGCTATCAAGCTCTGGGTTATTCTGAACTGTACTTTGATTTCTGCACTTAATTACAGCAATGCAAAACAGAGGGGCAGAATCAAATCTTAAAGAGCCACATTGCAAAGCAAAGGTTCACTGCACAGTCTACACACTATATTTGATGATCCATATTTGACAGCTCCTCACAGAGCTGTACAAAATTAGCATGGACATTTCTTGAGCTTTTGATGTTCACTGCAATCATCTGCTTCACTGCTAAGATCAGGAAACATATGGGATGAATTGGTAAAGGCTGCTGAAAAAGTTTCTGTTGCCTTTCTGTGCCTTTTTTTTTTTTAATTCATCTCTAATGCCAATTTAGGATATCCATGAACAAGACCTAGAATAGCTGTCTTTAAATCATATCCCAATTCCTTAGCCATTTTTTACATAAGAAGAGTTGTTACGAAAAGAAAGTTGTTGAAGAAAGATGATGAGAGAACAAATATCTTCAGGGAGCTCTGGGCTCCTCTGGAACACGTGAACACAGGGAGCCAAGTGACAAAGAGTGAAAAAAAAAAAAATAGTGGGTTTTGGACACTGACCTCAATAAATAATGAATGAATACCAACATTGAACTAGGTTTGAAGAGTGAATCTATTAATTATTAACTGTGTGACCTTGCATAATGTACTTCTCTGAGCCTTATTTCTTTATTAGTAAAACAGAGATATTAACTCTCTCTCAAGTTTGTTCTAAAAATTACATGAGATGATAGATGTATGAGTAAAGTGCCCAGATTTTTTTTTAAAGAATTTAACTGGATTGCTTGAGCCCAGAAGTTTCAGGTTACAGTGCGCTATGATCATGCCACTGCACTCCAGCCTGGGTGACAGAGCAAGACCCTACTCTAAAAAATAAAAAAGAAAGAAAGAAAGAATTCACCTGGACATAAAAGTCATATTCAGTTGACATATCTGCTACTGAGTTCTACTGAAACCTAGTCCCTACAATTTCAGATAGCCTCAAGGCCTTCAAGGGGCCAGGGACAGAAACCAGAGACAGAGGCAAAAAGCTGCTTAACCAGCCTTAATATTATAAAACCCAGAAACAGAGTCTGTCACATGTACATATACTAGTTCACATTGCACATGTGGACTATTAATATAGCACTACTGAGGCCCCTTCCTTGGTAATCTTACCAAAGCATAAACAATAACCAGTGGAGAGATTCTCCCTCATTAGCCTTCGAGTTTTCAGGGAGTTGAAGTAAATCTTTACAAGTGAGTTCTAACTTTCTATAATGAGGTTCAAAATAATACTTTAAAACTAAGGAATGAAGCCGGGCATGGTGGCTCATGCCTGTAATCCTAGCACTCTGGGAGGTCGAGGAGGGAGGATCATCGATGAGCTCGAGTTCAAAATCAGCCTGAGCAAGAGCGAGACCCCGTCTCTACTAAAAATAGAAAGAAATTAGCTGGACAACTAAAAATATACACAGAAAAAATGAGCCGGGCATGGTGGCGCATGCCTGTAGTCCCACCTACTCGGGAGATTGAGGCAGGAGGATCACTTGAGCCCAGCAGTTTGAGGTTGTTGTGAGCTAGGCTGACGCCATGGCACTCTAGCCTGGGCAACAGAGTGAGACTCCATCTCAAAAAAAAAAAAAAAAAGAAATGAAAAACAGAAAAGAAAAGATTAAAAAGGCAAAGGAGACTATAATGCTTGGCATGATTGGCCCAAAATAAAAATTCAACATTAGTCATTATTGTTGTTAGGTTGGAATTATCCCCATTTACAAATTAAGCATGCTCTGCATAAAGAAGAGGGTAAGAACACAAAATAAAAAACAAAAGAAAAACAAATTAAGCAAAGAACAAAGTCTCAGTGGTTAATTTCACAGTAGAACTGGGCCTGAAACCCAAAGTCTGCCTCCAAGTTCTGTTTTTCCCATTATGCCAAACAACCTGCCTCATGTATATTTCTGCTTTTCAAAACTAGACTACTAACTGCAATTTAACTTGTCCTGATTGTGTGACCATTAAGAATACTGACTACACAGTGATGAACTCAAGAGCAACTGAAAGCACATAAGGCCATTTGTCTCAGCTGGGCGATGTGGCTCATGCCTGTAATCCTAGCACTCTGGGAGGCCGAGGCAGGAGGATCCTTTGAGCTCAGGAGTTCGAGATCAGCCTGAGCAAGAGCAAGACCTTGTCTCTACTAAAAAAATAAAAAGAAATTATATGGACAACTAAAAATATATAGAGAGAAGAAATGAGCTGGGCATGGTGGCGCATGCCTGTAGTCCCAGCTACTTGGGAGGCTGAGACAGAAGGATTGCTTGAGCCCAGGAGTTTGAGGTTGCTGTGAGCTAGGCTGACACCATGGCACTCTAGCCTGGGCAAAAGAGTGAGAGTGTCTCAAAAAAAAAAAAAAAGGCCATTTGTCTCAAGGATAACTAGTCCCAGATTATCATGCTTTTACTCCATTTTTTTTCGTATCCAATGGGAGGGGGGGAAGTGGTGACTAAATACATCAATGTGGCAGAATAGGTAAGGACCACGAGGAGGCTGAGATCCTCTCTCTCATTGTCAGTGTGTTTACCTGGGGTAATCCTTCTCCTCTTCATCTAATTTGTTTCTTTTAAATCTGCAGTGAGCTGAAACTTTAAAGGAAATCTAAAGAGTTATCCTATTAACAAGGAATACAAGCTTCAATCACAGTCAGGGTCCCAGCAGGAAAGATAGCAAACCCCAATAAGGATTATTCAAGGAGGGCTTCCTATAAAGGAAAGTGTGAGCAGGGTATAAAAAAATTATAAGCCAGGTGTGGTGCTCACATCTGTAACCCAGTACTTTGGGAGGCTGAGGAGGGAGGATTGCTTGAGCCAAGGAGTTTGAGAACAGCCTGGGCAACATAGCAAGACCCCATCTCTAAAAAAAAACTTAAAAAACTAGCCAGCGTGGTAGGGCACGCCTGTAGTCCCAGCTACTCAGGAGGCTGAGGCAGGAGGATTGCCTAAGCCCAGGCATTTGAGATTGCAGTGAGCTATGATCACAATACTGCACTCCAGCCTGGACAATGGAGCAAGACCCCCTTTTCTTAAAAATAAATGAATTACAAGGGATAATTGTAATACACTAGGGCTAATGAGAGCACCTCTAGGCCAGAAGAACAAAGGGAACAAAAACTTTCCAAATCTAGATGGGGGGAGTCATGTAGAAAGGACCACCTTTAGAGGAGCAGTGATCTTCAATCAAGGGACATAGTCAGCTAAGGGAAACACCCATAGGAAGGGAGTAGAGAAATAAACTCCATAACTTCAGAAGGGAAGGAAGCCCACTGATGTAGTCCATGTAGGTAAGTCAGCTTCCCAGGGCAAAGAATAGGGTGAGAAAGGATGGAGAATGGATCTAGAGGAGCAAATGTAAGGTACCTATTCAACCTCTGAGAAGTCTTTCTGGTGTACTTTCCTATCGCTTCTGTAATTCTATTGGGTAAGTGCCAGATAAAGAAAGGGTTACTGAACATGACAAATTCTTACCATAGTAAGAATAGTAATATACAAGGCTTATCTACTATAAAATATTTGTAACCAAGTTTTTCACTAGTATATATGGTCATTTACCATTCCACTTGTAACTGTTTATAGACTTCCTTGAAGGTTCAATGATTTATATACCTTTCCCCACCCTTAGGAACTTCCCATTTAACCTTCTAGGCAAAATAAAATTATAAAAATGCAGACAGTATCAAAACCCTCATGGAGTTTATAGTCTAGAAGCTTGTATTCTTAAATAACTTAAGTACACAGAATGAGGTAAGTGCCACAGAAAAGAAAGAGCTGTGGCTGTGAAAAGACATGGACAGGGTTGCTTGTCATCTGGCCCCTGTCAGGTGCAACTCCAGCCAGAACTCATTGTTATTCTATTAACAAGGTATACAAGCTTCAGATTCCCTATCCGTCCAAAACTACTCACCAAGCCCTGAAAAGCCTCCAAATTTCCATACCCTACCCTCAGCCAGTAAGGTTCACCTCTCCTCCTCCTCCTGGAAATAAAAGTCCCTCTCCTTTTTTAAGGCCTGGTTCAAAAGTCACCTCCTTACGTGGGTCTTACTTGGGCCCTCAAAGAATAATTAGTTTTGCCTTCTGTGCATTCCCAAAATCCTTATAATTAAAGCACTTTATCATTATCTGTTTACTCATGTAGGGACCCTACCAGACAGTGAGATCCTAAATCATCTTTGTATCCTCAGCACCCAAAACAGAGTGTCAAGCACTGTTTAAGTACTTCACATATATTAACATATATGTTATATTAACATATATTAATCATCACAATAAAACTGGAAATGAGGTAGGAACTCTTATCATCTTGATTTTTCAGATGCACAGAAAGGATAGGTAACGTGCCCAAAGTTTCAAAGTTTGTAAGGATTGTCCCCCAGGATTTCAACTGAGGCACAATTCCAGAATTAAATTTCAAAAGTTTTGAATTTCAGTCTAAACCATTATAGTTTACTTCTACTGAATAAGTCAGATTTTTTTGGGGATAACAAACCTAATGGGTGGAAGGAAGATCCCACTACAGGATCAATGATCTCCACCCCAGGAAGTATACTTACTATCTACCATTGGAGTGCAAAAAGACAATATTAGAACTTCTCCTTATATTTAGTTCAGCTCATCCTTCTGTAAAATGTCTATTTTTGCATGTTCTAAAATACACAATACAGAGCACTGTCATTTAAAACAAACATTCATATAACATGTGTGCATACTCAACCCTGTTTACTGATGGAATGAACACAAAACATAAGGGGGCCACAGTTCTGGACTACTTCTCCAAGAACTCCGGTTCAAGGGCACTGGTCTTAGGACTGAGCTCCTATATTCCTTCTCCCTAGCACTTCACTTCAAAATATTAGCCAGGCCAAGCACACTGGCTCATGCCTGTAATCCCAGCAATTTGGGAGGCTAAAGCAGGAGGACTGCTTGAGGCCAGGAGTTCGAGACCAGCCGGAGCAACACAGCAAGGACCCATCTCTATGAAAAATAGAAAAATTGACCGAGCATGGTGGTGGGCACCTGTAGTCCCAAGCTGCTCAGGATACTGAGGCAGGAGGACCACTTGAGCCCAGGAGTTTGCAGGTTGCAATTAGCTATGATGACGCCACTGCACTCCAGCCTGAGCGACAGAGCAAGACCCTGTCTCAAAAAAAAAAAAAATTAAGTTCAGATAAAAGGCCTTTCTTTTTACTGAGATTGTGCACCTTTGTTAGACCTAAAGGGTCACCTCTGTCTTGCTTCTCTTTAGTTGTAAAGTTCCAAGAGGCAATCAAAAGCAGCAACCACATGCTTGACTAACAGGCATTAGCTAGGTGCATCCACTTTGTATTTCTTCAATTCAACATTTAATGGGCGCCAAACCAAAAAAAAAAAAAAAAAAAAAGGCTGTTCTGGGGTGTGGTGGCACATGCCTTTAGTCCCAGCTACTCCAGAGACTGAGGTGGGAGGACAGCTTGAGCCCAGGAGTTCAAGCCTGCACTCCAACTTGGGCAAGACAGCAAGACCCAGTCTCCAAAAATAAATAAATAATTTTTTAAAATTTTGTAAGGAGAGAGAGGTTGTGTAAAGTGTAAAGCCTCCCTTTTATGTGTTGAAAAACATCAACTCTGAGGCTAGAACTCAGTGTTTCTTCTGCTGCTTCTCAGTTTCATCCTCTGCAAAATGGGCACACTCAAACAGCTAACTTAGGTTGTCACCAAGAGAAAACATGCAAAATACATTTATCTGTTTCCTCATTTACTGTATCTCCCACCTCTCCCAGCTAAACTCAAAGCCCGAGTTTGTTCTATCTGGTTGGTTTGTTGCTACATTCCCAAGGCCTAAAATGGTACTTTTGACTTAATACATGACTTAACAAATATTAAAGGAATAGAATGCAAAATGCCTGATGCTCAAAAAATGTTGGCTATTATTACTACTGTAACGAAAAGCAATTAAAATTTTATTGTTTTATTAAGAGATGTCACCCCTCCCCCAAGGATCTCACCAATCTAGGAGGAACACTAGATAAATGCTGGAATGGCAAAATGGAGATAAGATTAACTATTGGATCACAGAGCAGGACTAGCCGACGACAAAAGAAAACCTTACACAAATACATAACCAAAGCCCAATTTCGGACTTTTCCGAGTGAGGTGCACACTAGATGAGTGAAATAAACCGCGATTACAAGGATGACAGTTTTCACGCTGGTGTATGTGCGAGGGTCTGTGCTAAGCGTTCTACTGGCCTCACAAAACCCAAGAACCCTGGGGGAGGGTAGGAATGCTCTTCACACCCCCATTTTTCAGATGAGGGAACTGAGGCTCCAGGAGAAGCAAGGTCACAACTTGCAAGCGAGGGAGCCAGGATGCGAACCCAGAAGTCCGACACCTGAGCCTGCGCTCAACAGGCCCCTCCGAAGGGCCATCCTTACTCCTCCAATATCGACCACACAACCCTCAAAATCTGGCGGGTGTAATCTTTCCCCTTGTGGCCCCAGCGCCGGAAGAACAAAACAATACTTGTCCGCGAGCAAGTCCGATGGACGCCGGCCCCGCCTGGGCTCCGAGGCCGCGGTCCCCACATTTTCGCTCACACCTTGAGCCCCGAGCCCTCCGGGCGGCGCAGGAAGCGCAGGAGTGGCCTCGGGAGCCCGGGAAGGCCTGGCCCACCGCGTGACCTTGGATTCGCCGCCCTGCTTTGGACCTCAGTTTCCCCAACCCGGCCTCGCGCCGGGGGCCTCCTGGGAGCCTCGCGCCCGTGGAGCTGCAGGCCCCTCACACGCCCCCCTCAGCCGCCCGCCTTCCCGCCCCGCTTACGCTGGAAGGCGGCCGCTCCAGGGACGCCCACCATCGCCGAGCACCGCCCGCCGCGTGCCGCCCGCCTCGACCCGTTGCTCGGGTCCCTCGCAGGCGCCGCCGCGGGACCTGCAGCAGCCGAGCTCGCCACTACCACCACCGCCGAGGATGTCGCCTCCGCCGCCGCCGCCGCCGCCGTTAGGCCGCGCGCCGCCCCGCCCCCCGTTGGCCCCGCCCCGCCGCGGGCACGCCCCCGCCGCGCGCTCTCGCCCGCCAGACCAACGCACGCGGAAGCCCGGCCCCAGGACCAGCTCCCGCTAAACCCCGCCCTCTGACCGGACCCGCCCCTTCCGCGCGAACCTTCCGCCCTATCCCGGCTCATCCTGCTTCCCAGACCCACCCCCACCACACTGCGTCACGGCCGGGCGTCACGCGCACGGCCCCTCTCCACTAGGGATCCAGGGGTGTGTGGCCAGGGCAATGGCCCAAGCTCGGGGGCGGAGTCCTAGGAGACGAGGCTTAGAGAGCGGGGACGACGTCTCACCTGAGTTCTCCAGGTACAGGCCTGATCGCCTTTGCGCATGTCTTTGGCTAAGTCTCTTCCCCTTTTTGGCCTGCAGTGTTGTAGATGTCTAAAATGTTATCATATTTATAACTGTTAGCTATCATTATTATTACTGAGTTCTTTAACTGGTTCAGGCGTTAGTTTTATACACTCCGTGCAGTTAAATCACAATGAGGGAAAGAGATAGCACTTTCCCTTTTGTACACGTGAGGAAAGGGCTTGTCCCACCGCTTGCCCACCCGTTACTGTTAGCAAAAAGAAAGCAGAGATGTGATAGGAACCCAAGTGCTTCTGACTTCAGACCCAGTGCTTTGAGCTACTTTCATCTATTCTCCATCCCAACGATGCAGAAACAGGGATTAAGATTAAAACAAGAGATTAAAAATTCCAAACTCCTCTATGTACAAAGACGTCATAAACCAACTTCTTTTGTCATTTACAAGCAAAAAACTGGAATAAAATATTTGCAACATATTCAGCAAAAAATCAATATGCAGAATAAAGAACTACAAACCAATAGGAAAAAAGGTAATTTAATAGAAAAATGGACAAAAAGAATGAATAGTCTATGCACAAAAAGAAAATCTGAACGATTAATAAGCACAAAAAAAGATGCTCAACCTCTCTAATAATCAAGGAAACAAAGAAGTTACCATATTTCATGATTGGAAATTCCATCCCAAAGAAATACTTGCTCATGAGTACAAAAAGCTGCATAGGCAATAAGTATATGCCAGAATGATTTATAAGAACAAAAACTGGAATCAGCTTGAATGCCTTTCACTGAAAAACTAGTAAAATAAACTGTAGAGAACAACACATAATTTTAAAAGTGGGTAAGTCTACTTGTAATGGTAAGAAGAGATTGCCCAGACATGTCATCAACTAAGGAAGCAAGCTGGAGTTCCATTCTTTCAGCATCATTCCATTTATGTCAAACAATGTAAGTGTATTTATACATGTATGCACAACTGGTTTCCAACTTATGATATGATTTTTTTATTTTACTATGGTACAAAAGCAATGCACAGTAGAAACCACACTTCCAGTACCTATACAACATTCTATTTTTTGTTTTCAGTACAGTATTAATTTTCATGAGACATTCAACACCTTAAGAAAACAAAAACGTATTTTCAACTTAGGACACTTTTTTTTTTCTTTTTTGTTTTTTCTTTTTTTTTTTTTCTTTTTTGTTTTTTGTTTTTTTTTATTTTTTTCCTGAGACACTCTTGCTCTGTTGCCCGGGCTAGAGTGCCATGGTGTCAGCCTAGCTCACAGCAACCTCAAACTCCTGGGCTCAAGCAGTAGTCCTTCTGCCTCAGCCTCCTGAATAGCTGGGACTATTGGCATGTGCCACCATGCTGGCTCATTTTTTTTCTATATATATTTTTAGCTGTCCAGATCATTTCTTTCTATTTTTAGTGGAGACAGGGTCTCCCTCTTGCTCAGGCTGGTCTCAAACTCCTAACCTTGAGCAATCCTCCTGCCTTGGCCTCCCAGAGTGCTAGGATTACAGGTGTGAGCCAACCCGCCTGGCCCAACATTTTTCAATTAAATTTATCCAGATGTATCCCCATTGTAAGTTAAGGAGTATTTGTATATAAATGCACAGAAAAATGTTTGGAAAGTAACAGTAGTTACATATAGGGAGGAGAAAAGTATTGGAACAGAAGAAAGAACTTTCATTTTTCAGTTTTATTTTAGATATTTCACACCAAAAAAATAGGATGCTTTCATATTTTACTTGTATAATTTTTTTTTTTTTGAGAGACAAGGTCTTGTTCTGTCACCCAGGCTGGAATACAATAGCATGATCATATCTCACTGTAACCTCAAACTCCTAGCCACAAGGCCCAGCTAATTTTTTAAATTTTTGTGTAGAGGTAGGGTCTTACTATTTTGCCCAGGCTGGTCTAGAACTGCTGGCCTCAAGTGATCCTCCTACCTTGGCCTCCCAAACTTCTGGGATTACAGGCATGAGCCACCATACCTGGCCTTAAAAGATAGAGTGTAGAGATAAGAACATACAGGCATATTTAAAAAAATAAATAAAAGGCCAGGCACAGTGGTACATGTATAGTGAGACCCCCATCTTTACAAAGATAAAATATGGCAGGGGGAGAGTAAAAGGGGGTGAGGGATGAAAAATCACCAATGGGGCACAATGTCCATGTGATGAGTACACCAAGAGCCCAGAATTTACCACTGTACAGCATATATGTGTAACAGAATTCAACTTGTACTCCCTAATCTACTAAAATTTAAAAAAAATTTTAATTAAAAAATAATAATACCAGCCTGAGCAAGAGCGAGACCCTGTCTCTACTAAAAATAGAAAGAAATGATTTGGACAGCTAAAAAAAAAAAAATATATATATATATATATATATATAAAATTAGCCAGGCATGGTGGCACATGCCTGTAGTCCCAGCTACTCCAGAGGCTGAGGCAGGAGGATTGCTTGAGCCCAGGAGTTTGAGGTTGCTGTGAGTTAGGCTGATGCCACGGCACTCTGGCCCGGACAGCAAGACTTTGTTTCAATATATATATATATAATAATAATAATAACAATAGGGTGGTGGAAAAAGAAAAAAAATAAAGTTAAAAAATAAAAATAAAATAAATAATTAGCAGGGCGTGGTGGTGCACACCTATACTCCCAGCTACTCAGGAGGCTGAGGCAGAAGGATTGCTTGAACCCTGGAGTTTGAGGTTTCAGTAAGTTGAGTGATGCCACTGTACTCTAGCCCAGGCAACAGGGTGAGATTTTGTCTCAAAAAATTAATTTAATTAAATTAAAGTTAATTAGTTAATTTTAAAAAACAGTAGTATGAACACTGATGAAGGAAGTTCTGCCTAGAGCATTTTGGGAGAACACTATCAGAGACCCCAACATACGCAGGAAGTCCCAGGAGGGGGCCCTGAGCCAAGTCTGAAAGGCTAAGGGGAATTCAGATGGGGAAACAGCCCAGCTGAAATGTCACTTCCTTTTTAAAAATATCTCCAAGCTCCTATCAAAAAATAATTTTCAAAACAGTTTTACAAAAACCCAGGGTTCTTATACAAAGTAGCATAAACATATAACAAAGATTTTACTCACTTTATTAGTTAACAAGGGAACCAGGAAGATGAAAAGACTGGTTCAAAGGAGAATTTAAGAAAGAGGATTTATGTAATCAGTCTATAAATGTACTTCTTCATGATGTATAACCTATCTCTTAAAAAAGTTTACTTCATGTAAATTTTTCAAAAATGAATTTGAAAGAGAAAAAATTGAAGTATAACATACATATATAGCAAAGTGTACAAATCTCAAGCATACAACTCAATGGATTGTTTCAAGCTTAACACTTTGTAACCACCATTCATGTCAAGATAAAGTTCATTATCCACCACCCTAGAAGGGTCTTAGTGTCTCTTTCCAGTCAATATCCCACCCAAAGGTCACTACTATTCTGAATTCTATCATTATAGCTGCATTATAGTTTATTGTTTAAAAGCTTTATTAAGTTTTATTTATTTGGTCAGGTGTGGTGGCTTATGCCTGTAATCCTAGCACTTTGGGAAGCCAAGGCAGGAGGACTGCTTGAGGCCAGCAGTTCTAGACCAGCTGGGCAACATAGCAAGATCATATCTCTACAAAAAAATAGAAAAATTAGCCAGGCCTGGTGACACTGAGGTAGGAGGATTGCTTGAGCCCAGGAGTTGGAGGTTGCAGTGAGCTATGATGACACCACTGCATTTTAGCCCAGGCCATAGAGCAAGACCTGTATCAAAAAAAAGATAGTTTATATACAGTACATTCACCCTTAAATAGGTACAACTTAATGGTTTTCAGTATATTCACAGAGCTGTGCAACCATTACTACAATCTAATTTTAGATCATTTCATTACCCCCAAAATAAACCCATACCTATTAGCAGTCACTCTTCATCCTGTCCTTCCTCAGTGCTTATGATTGCTCTTTTAAAAATCAACATAAGGCCAGGTGAGGTGGCTCATGCCAGTAATCCTAGCACTCTGGGAAGCCGAGGCGGGAGGATCGCTTCAGCTCAGGAGTTTGAGACCAGCCTGAGCAAGAGTGAGACCCCCATCTCTACTAAAAATAGAAAAATTAGCTGGGCATGGTAGCATGTGCCTGTAGTCCCAGCTACTCGGGAGGCTGAGGCAGGAGGATCGCTGGAGCCCAGGAGTTTGAGGTTGCTGTGAGCTAGGCTCATACCAGGGCACTCCAGGTGATAGGGCAAGATTCTGTCTCAAAAAATAAAATAAAATAAAAATCAACTTAAAATTGAGGTGTACTTCATGTACAATGAACTACATCAATTTAAAGGCTGCAATTTGATGAGCTTTAACAGTTGTATATATACTGTAAAATCACCAGCACTATCAAGATACGGAATATTTCCATCATCCCTATAAGCTTCCTTTTGTTCCTTTGCAATCCATCCTTCTATCTGCACCTGGATGAAAGAACCACTGATCTGCTTTCTGTCACGATACATGAGTTTGCATTTTCTAGGACTGCATGTAAATGGACTCATATGGCATATACTGTCATGTCTGGCTTTGTTCACTCAGCATGTTGTTGTACATATCAGCAATTTACCTCCCTTTTTACTGCTGGGTCGTATTTCATTGTATGAACATACCCCATTCTACTGTTTTTGAAGATAAAATTTTGTTGCTGAAGACCTGAACAGGCCTGTCTTCAAAGATAAAGATTTCTCCAGTTCTGTTGGATTTCAAATATAGAGATAACATATTACTCCTTACATGTCACCACCTTTTCTCTCTCTCTCTCTTTTCTTTCTTTCTTTTCTTTCTTTCTCTTTTTTTGAGACAGAGTCTGTTGCCCAGGCTAGAGTGCCGTGTCATCAGCCTAGCTCACAGCAACCTCAAACTCTTGGGTTCAAGCAATCCTCCTGCTTCAGCCTCCTGAGTAGCTGGGACTACAGGCATGTGCCACCATGCCCAGCTAATTTTTTCTATATATATTTTTAGTTGGCCATATAATTTCTTTCTATTTTTACTAGCGATGGGGGTCTCACTCTTGCTCAGGCTGTTCTCAAACTCCTGAGCTCAAACAATCCACCCACCTCGGCCTCCCAGAGTGCTAGGATTACAGGTGTGAGCCACCACGCCCCGGCCTCTATTTCTTTATTATTCTTGCTGAGTTCATTGTAGGGTGTGTATGTGTTCCGGGGGGTGGGAGGATAGGCCCTCTGAGAACACATCAGAGCCACAAAGCATTAACATTTAATAGTCAAGGACAGGGCTGGGTGCATTATAAACGAAACTTGATTTCAGCTTTGCAACAGCTCCATTTTCCAGCCGAAGAAACTGAGGCTCAGAGAGGTTTAGAGACATTATAGAGTCAGCTTGAGGCTGAAGCTTAGGCTCAGGTGCTGGAATTTAATGCTGGCATTCTCTTCACAACCTTCTAAAGGAACTATAGGCTCAGATAGACCGAAGGAAATTGCTTGGGGCCCTGGCTATTCCTTGCCCAAACCAAGTGATTGTTTTTCTTTAACTAGTGGCAAGAAGGATAAAGGTGGGTGGCAGGGAAACATGCCTGCTGCCTGCCATCTGCCCTGGCCATGCCCGTTCCGCTAATGAAGGATAAACACAAGGCCAGGCCAGATGACAGTCAGCGAGGGGAAGCGACTTAGATGTATATGGTCCTTGTTGGGTAAACAGGAGCCTGAAATACCCGTGGCACTTTAGAAAGCCTGTCTGTGAGCCAGAGAAATATTTGACATGGCTGGGGCTTTTCTAATAAGCAAAGCTTTTTCTCCAAAAAAAGGTCATCCCAGAGAGAGGGAGATGAACCAGTTGAGTTTCTTGGCTACTGCTTATATTATTAAAATTCATTATTGTTTGTGATTATGAGAGCAATGTGAACATGCTCATGGTGAAGAATTTGTATACTACACAGGAAGAATGTGAAGAAAATTAAAAACACTTTAATTCTTACCATTGAGAAAAATTGTTGTCACCATTTTACTATATATTCTTCTCAACTTTTTTTCTATTCATGGATATATTGTTATAATCGAGATCATATTGTTAATGCATTTCTGTATCTTGCCCTTTACAAAAACTATTCTATACATCAGCATTTTTCCATGTCACTAAAAATTATTCATAAACATCACTTTGATGGAAAGTAATATGCTACTTATTGTAAAATCCAATATGAATGGTTATCAGGGATGCTTTTTTGTTTACTATTATAAATTATGATTTACTGAACATTACTGTGCATTAGCCTTTCCTTTTTTTCTGATTCTTAGAATAGATTGCCAACATGGTGTTACTGGGTCAAATCATAGCAACATTTTCGGTTATATGAGTAGTGTTTGATCATGCAAA
This sequence comes from Eulemur rufifrons, assembly GCF_041146395.1. Taxonomy (NCBI): domain Eukaryota; kingdom Metazoa; phylum Chordata; class Mammalia; order Primates; family Lemuridae; genus Eulemur; species Eulemur rufifrons. Next base: position 24,321,905 of record NC_091002.1, read on the forward strand.
TATTACAATAACCTGACACGGGGTATTAACATTGTTTTAAAGCATTTCAAAATTTATAGGTGAAAATATGGCATATTTCTTTTCTTTTTTTTTTTTTTAAATACAGATGGGGTCTCACTCTATCACCCAGGCTGGAATGTAGTAGTGTGATCATAACTCACTGCACCCTCAAACTCCCGAGCTGAAACAATCATCCTGCCTCAACCTCCCAAGTAGTCCTAGTGTCACCACACCCAGCTAATTTAAATGTTTTTTTTTGTAGAGATGCATTTCTAGGGGGTCTCCCAGTGCTCCCCAGGCTGGTCTCGAACTCCTGGCCTCAAGCAATCCTTGTGCCTTGGCGTCCCAAAGCGCTGGGATTACAGGCGTGAGCCACTGCACCTGACTGAAAATAAAGTATGTTTCTAATGGCCAATATTATTCCCCCATGGGTAAGTAAATTCACAAGACTCAGAAATCCCAAGAGGAGAAGGAGATGCCAGCACAAAGCAGTGCACGTCTTGCCCCTGTAGGCAATGACACAGAGGCTTGCTCCCCTCAACTCCCATACCCAGTCATCATCCTACTGATTCTCTGTTACATGCCCCTGGAATCCATATCTTCCTCCTCCTACTCACTTGCACCATCCAGGGTAAGTTGCTGATCACTTTATCTTTTTGGTCTCCCCTTAGACATTTTATTATGGAATATGTCATACCTGTAGAAATGTACATTGCACTAGTGCAACAGCCTCCTGATTGGCTTCCCTGCCTCTGGGCTCTCCCCTCACTAACTGTGCTCTGCAGCCACAAGTATCTGACCACAACTCACCTCTGATTTAGTTTCCCCGCCCCCTCTCCAGCCTCCTTTTAAAATCCTAACTCAGGGCGGGAGAGGGGGAGGGGCAAAGGGAAAAAAAGAAAAAAAAATCCTAACTGGCTCCCCGTTGCCTGACAGAAACTGTTTAAACTCATCACAGTAGAGCAGCAGAGGAGTGTTTAAAAGTAAATAAATAAATAAATAAACTCATCACAAAATTCAAGACCAAACACACTTTAATCTTGCTTACTCTCACTGTGTGCCTACCTCAGCTTCCCTTCCAGCCACACTGAAATACTTCCTGAGAGCTACATTGATTGAATGTTTCCTATGTGCCAGGTACCGAATTCACAGCCCAAAGTATAACTCAGTATTTCTAGGTTGAGTGCTATCACATTATCCCTTTTAATGGATGAGAAGACTGAGGCTTAAAAAGTCACACTCATGATTTGTGTTCTTTTTTTTTTTTTTTTTTGAGACAGAGTCTTGCTCTTTTGCCTGGGCTAGAGTGCCATGGTGTCAGCCTAGCTCACAGCAACCTCAAACTCCTGGGCTCAAGCAGTCCTTCTGCCTCAGCCTCCCAAGTAGCTGGGACTACAGGCATGAGCCACCATGCCTGGTTAATTTTTCCTATATATTTTTAGTTGTCTGGCTGATTTTTTTCTATTTTTAGTAGAGATGGGGTCTCGAACTCCTGACCTCAAGCGATCCTCCCACCTTGGCCTCCCAAAGTGCTAGGATTACAGGCATGAGCCACTGCACCTGGCCTGATTTGTGTTCTTTCTTTTTTTTTTTTTTTTTGAGACAGAGTCTCACTTTGTTGCCCAGGCTAGAGTGAGTACCATGGCGTCAGCCTAGCTCACAGCAACCTCAAACTCCTGAGCTCAAGGGATCCTGCTGTCTCAGCCTCCCGAGTAGTTGGGACTACAGGCATGCACCACCATGCCCGACTAATTTTTTCTATATATATATTTAGCTGTCTATATAATTTCTTTGTATTTTTAGTAGAGATGGGGTCTCGCTCTTGCTCAGGCTGGTCTCGAACTCCTGAGCTCAAACGATCCGCCCACCTCGGCCTCCCAGAGTGCTAGGATTACAGGCGTGAGCCACCGCGCCCGGCCCTGATTTGTGTTCTTTATGTTTTTCCTCAATATAAAGTTACACAAACACCTTTAAGACTCTTCAATGTCCTGAAAATTCAAACTGCCCACCATGATCTACAAAGTCCTACATTGTGTGGCCCCTGCCAACCCCCCATCTCTTCTCTACCTTCCCTGGCAGGGCTTCTCATTTCCTCTGTCACACCCCTTGTTCATCTTGTTCCAGGTGAAGGGACGGAGAGAGACCTGGGCAGGGTGCATTGAGCTCCAGGATATGGTCTCGGAGACCACGGAAAAGAAGTTGAAGCCTGAGACACAGGAAGGCATATCAAAGATTTCAAGTATGCCCTGCAGAGCTCTGATTTTTTTTCTACCTTAAACAAATGGCCCTATTGCTGGTGCAGGTGGCTCATACCTATAATTCTAGCACTCTGGGAGGCCAAGGTGGGAGGATCCCTTGAGCTCAGGAGTTTGAAACCAGCCTGAGCAAGAGGAAGACTGTGTCTCTACTAAAAAGTAAAAAAATTAGCTGGCCGTGGTGTGCATCTGTAGTTCCAGCTACTTGGGGGAGGCTGAGGCAGGAGGCTCACTTGAGTCCAGGAGTTTGAGGTTACAGTGAGCTATGATGATACCACTGCACTCTAGCCCAGGCGACAGACTGAGACTCTGTCACCAAAAAAAACAAACAAACAAAAAAAAAACACACAAATGGCCCAAGACATATCCCAAGAAGAGAGTTCCAAGAGCTTTGAAGTCTGCTCTGGGAATGTTAAAGACTCATCTACTCAGAGCTGCCCACCCTTATAGCAGAGGGTCTCAGACCTCATTCCTATGTACCTGAATCCACTGGGTCCTGCAGAATTTAGTCTCCTACAGCTCCCAGGCTATCAATTCTGATTGTCTGTGTGTGTTGGGAGTGCAGGGGGTGGGTAAGTGGTACAAGAGACACACTTTGAATAAGTCTGTAACTAATTTGGGGCAAGTCATAATCTCTGAGCGTAATTACAGAGCCCCATCTGTAATAACAGTACCTGCCTTAGGTGCTGTGGGTAACAGGTGAGCAAACCACATTAGGTGCTGAGCGTGGTGTCTAGCACAGAGCTTTGCTTTCTTCCTTCCTTCACTGAGCACACACTGTGTGCCGAGCACTGTCCTGAGCACTGGGATGCAACAGTGAACAAGGCAAACAAAATCCCCGCACCATGGAGCCAACATTCTTGTGAGGGGACCCTGACTATGAACTGACACTGAGCAAATGAATAAATGTATATACTATAAGAGGTACTTGGAAGAAAAACAAGGCAGTAGAAAGGCAAGGGGACCAGTGCAGGTGCTATTTTATGTAAGGTAGCAAAGACAGTCTCCTCTGAGGAAGTGGTACGTTCCTGAAACCTGAAGACTGTCAGAGAGCTGCCAGGCTGAATGAGGACCTGAGTGGCTCCTGGCAGAGGGGAGCAGGAGCAAAGGCCCTGGGGCAGGAGTGTGCATGGCACAGGAGGGACCTCAGTATATGGCTGGAGACTGAGGCCAGATAATGTGGGGTCTTGTAGGCCACAGCGCAGAATTTAACTTTGTTCTCAGATAATTTTGGAGCCACTAGACAGTTTTGAGCAAAGGAGTGACATGATCTCCATCCCTCCAGGGTGAAGAGGATATTGGAGGAGACGAAGGTGGGAAGCTGCTCGGTGATGCTAGGGGGAGACCACGGTGGCTCAGACCAGCGTGGTGGCAGTAGAGATGGTAAGAAGGGGTTAGATTCAAGATATATTTTCGAGCCAACAGAGTTTGCTGGTGGCTTGTTTGTGGGGTATGAAAAAGAGAAGCAGGAAGGATGACTCCAAAGTTCTAGGCCTGAGCAACTGAAAGGATACAGCAGCCACCCCAGAGATGGGGCCAGTTGTGGGATGAACACATCCCAGAGACAAAAGCAAGAGTTCAGGTTTGGGGATGTTAACTTGAAGATGTAGATACTACTGTGGTTGTTCAACTCCTGCCTCTCCCCAGAGATGAGGTGGGGCCACAGCGGATGTGGGATGTGTACAGTTTGAAATAGTCTGACTGTGACCTACTCATGCCTTTCACAGACTCTGGCGCAGCTGAGCCCTGGCCTTTGAGAGGTTGCCAGCCCTCCCATCTCCCTCCACTCTAGGCCTCCCATCTGGCGCACCTGCCCCAGGTGTCAGCTGTGCTGGAAACCGCTCATCCCAGGCTCAGACTTGTTGTGTGACCTTCAACTGACTCTGGGAGGTGGTGGGGACAGGGCCCACAGTTCCCTGTGCCCTCCCTCCCTCCTCCACGTCCTGCAGGTGGAGGCTCCCGCTGGTGCCTGAGACAGAGTTGGGTGCAGTTGTTTGCTTTACAACACCAACAATTGAGCACATCCCCTCGTTGCCCCAGGGCACTGCTCCACACCTGTTCTCTACCTGCTGTCCAGGTGCAGGCTCCCAGAGAACAAAAGAACACCCACTCTCCTAGGTCATTACAGTATATACTGTATAGGGTTCGGTATTATCTGAGGTTTCAGCTGTACCGGGGGTTTTGGAATGTATGCCCCAGGATAAAGAGGAACTGCTGTTTCTTGACGGGGGCCGGGGAGAAAGGCTGCAGAAGGGCGAGCCTATTCTGGAAAGAGAGAAAAAGTCAGAGGAATTAGAGGGTTTGAATCAGCACCAGCCAGTAGAATGTTCTGCAATGATCTATCTCTGTGCTGCTCAGTATGGTAGCCATCACATGCAGCTTGTTGAGCACTTCAAATGTGGCTGGTGTGACTAAGGAACTAAAGTTTCAATTTTATTTAATTTTAATTTAAATGGCCTAGCAGCTACCACATTAGACAACACAGGTTTTAGTGGTTGGCTCTGGAGGATGTTTGGATGGTATGTTTAAGTAACAACAGCTATTATTTGTTGAGCACACACTTGATGCCAGACACATTGCACACATCTCATTTACTGCTCACAACCAGTCTATAGGGAAGTGTTGTCTCCATTTTACAGATGAGGAACCGAGTGGCAGAGTCACTTGGCCGAAGTCCCAGATAAGGAAGTGCTGAAGGCTCAAAGGGAACATCCAAAATCACTCTTCAAAACCCCATGCAAATAAGTAAGTCCAAAGGACCGGGTGGGCTTTCCTGTGGTCTATCCCTCTACAAACGAATGGGGTGTGCAAATTGCTAAAGGATGCAAATTGGCCTCCGATTTGGGGTACAAAAGCTCAGCCCCTCTGGTCACACCCTGAGTCTTTCGGGGCTGTGGGCCGATGAGGGCAGAGGCTGAGTGACAGGGAGGGATCTGGGAGAAGGGGGTGTTGGGGTGGGGGTGGGGCTGGCCAGCTGGTGTCGGGCGACCCAGGACATCAGCTGGCTGGCGGGCTGGCAGGCTTAGACAATGGGCGGGGGCCTTGTTGGAACCCTCCTCCCTCTGCGCCAGGCCCTCTCCCCGCACCCTGGCCAGCTGCCGTGGGCACCTTCTCCCGTCTCGGCCGAGGCTTGTGGGGAACAGGAGAGCTTGGGGAGGTCTGTGCGGAATGACCTAGGGTGGGGGTGGAGAACCCTTTATGAAGGTCTCCTTGGTGCCAGACACTGTGCTGGAGGATTTGCATACATCCTTCCGTTTGCTCCTCCCAAAGTCCCCCTGGTAATAGTAATAATAATTATTATCAACAATAGCAATCCAATGGCTCACGCTGAGCCCTCCTGGCTGGAGCTCAAGGCGTCATCTCAGTTAATCCTCATGACCGCCTTGGGAGCCAAGGACTTCTATTATGCCTTTTGCCAAATGAGGAGCCCCAGGCTCAGAGTGGTTAAGGGACTTGTCCAGCATCACAGGGGTAAGAAAAAGTGAGTCTTTTCTCCACCTGAGGCTCCCGCCATTACTTTCTACTTAAACCTTTATCTCTGGGATTGGGAAAGTTTTCCCCACTCTGTGAATGATATGTAAAATTCAAACTTTAGTGTAATTAGGGGTTTTATTGGAACACAGTCCACACTTATCATGTATGTATTGTCTCTTTGCTCATATTGTGCATAGCTGATTGCTGTGACAGCAGAGAGACCACAGATCACATGGCCTGCACAGCCTATGTTTTAGGCTGTTCCTCTGTAAAAAAAAGTGCACCCACCCCTTCTCTCCATGGCCCCTTGTCCAGGAGCTGCCTCCAATCCAGAATGGTGGTTGCAATCCAAACTCTCAGTCCCCTGAAGGTCCTCTTTCCCCTGATCCTTGACAGCTCTTACCCCCAGCAGGTCTTTTTCCATCCTGACTGCAGGAGTATGACATGGTATTCACGGGTTCATTCTGAAGCCTGTACTGTGTGCCAGGCACTGGTCTAGGCACAAGGCACAAAGTAGACATGATCCTTGTCTGCAGATATCAATCAGAGTCACCCAGCACATCTCTAAACAGAAATAGTAAAGAGTCTGTGAACAGCGTGCAGGGGAGTTTGAAGAGCATTTGACAGGGGAGCCAGGTTAATCTGGCCATCAGGCAGAGCTCCCTGGAGGAGGTGATGGTGTGAACTAAAATAAAATTTTAAGGCTCACCCCCACACCGGCTGACTGAATGGACCCCATTCTGGCCAAAGGAATATCCTAAAACTAAATTGCCTGCCAGGAGGAGGGAGGTCAGACATGCCTTATCATGCCCCCCCTCCCTCCTTGGGGACATCCTTTGTAATGCATTAACAGGCCTGAGGGTATTCGAGACAAACCTACAGGTCCTCAATTTACACAACAAATCTATGTGGGTGGCTCATCTCTGATAAACAGCAAGTAGGTTAAAACATTCCAAGCCTTTAGACAAAGCTTCATGTCTTTAACCAATTACAAGCCAAAGAATCTCTCTCTTTTTTTTTTTTTTTTTTTTTTTGAGACAGAGTCTCACTCTGTTGCCCAGGCTAGAGTGCCATGGCACCAGCCTAGCTCACAGCAACCTCAAACTCCTGGGCTCAAGTGAGCCTCCTGCCTCAGCCTCCTGAGTGGCTGGGACTACAGGCATGTGCCACCATGCCCGGCTAATTTTTTTCTATATAGATTTTTAGCTGTCCAAATCATTTCTTTCTATTTTTAGTAGAGACGGGGTCTGGCTCTTGCTCAGGCTGGTCTCAAACTCCTGACCTCGTGTGATCCTCCCACCTTGGCCTCCTAGAGTGCTAGGATTACAGGCGTGAGCCACCTCACCCGGCATTATTATTATTATTTTTTTTTTTTTTTTTGAGATAGAGTCTTACATTGTCACCCAGGCTGGGGTGCAGTGGTGAAATCACAGCTCAGCTTACTGCACCCTTAAATAAACCTCCTGCCTAGTCTCCTGAGTAGGTAGGACTACAGGTGCATGCCACCATGCCTGGCTAATCTGATATATTGTTAAGTAATGATTAGCATCATAGAGAAAAATAAAGTAGGTGGCAATTTGAAATAGGAAGGTCAAGGACGACCTCCCTGGGAAGGTGACAGTTTGAGCAGAGATCTGACTGATCTGTGTGGGTATCTGGAGGAGGCCTGCATTGCTGGAACACCAAGATGCCATGAAATTCAAATCGATAGAACTCTCAAGTCATGAAATTCTTAGTAATAGAATTCTGTGGCCATGGAATGCGAATCAATATTTCAGTGGTGCCATAAAATTCTAATCAATAGAATTCTCTGCTTGTGAAATTCTAACTAATAGAAAACTCTGGAGCCTTGAAATGCTAATCAATCAGGAAACCTCTCTAGGAAGGAAAGAAGGAAAGCAGCTGGGGAGCAAAAATCTCAGTGATCGGTGAGAGTTAAGCACGTAGGGAGAAAGAACAGGGGAGGGGGCTTGGGGGGAAACACACATTGCATGGAAGGATCCTGCAGCAGGAGGGCAGAAAGGTTGGGAGCTGGGACCTGCCCCTCACCCAGCCATTCAATAGGCGAGACCACCTACTGCAAAATAATCTGTTTCCCGCTGCACACCTAGGCTGAGCCAGGCCTCCAATTCCAGATCTGCCTCCAGCCAGGCCTGTGGCCTATACAGCCCTCTCCCCACTGCATCGAATCAGAGGACTCTGGAGTGACAGTGTCTGGGTCTTGGTCCTAACTCTCCCCTTATGAGTATTAGCTATGACAGTGGTGTTGTCTTAGACTTCCTCTTCTTACCCCACTATATTATTCATTCCTCTATCCAATATTATCATTATGAATGGCTGCCACTGACTCTGCTCTATGTCGGCCATGAAACCAAGTGCTCTACAATCATTGCTACTCCCTGTTTGGTTCGTGGATAGTGCTAGTCTCAAAACTCTTTGTTACCACAAAATAAGAAATTAAGAGTGTTTAGAAACTTTTATGGCAATGTGATATTGCTATGGCATCCACATTTTCTCATAATTCATTTAACTATGTTTTACGAAAGTATTGGTGTCAGTGGAATGGAAATAGACAATCTGTCTGTTATTGCAGATAGCAGGAGAAGCCTGCTCTACCCACATTAACCTTTTCCTTTTTTTTTTTTTTTTTTTTTTGAGACAGTCTTTCTCTGTCTCTAGGCTAGAATGCCATGCCATGGCATCAGCCTAGCTCACAGCAACCTCAAACTCCTGGGCTCCAGCAATCCTCCTGCCTCAGCCTCCCGAGTAGCTGGGATTACAGGTGCACACCACCACACCTGGCTAATTTTTCTGTTTTTTGTAGAGATGGGGGTCTTGCTCTTGCTCAGGCTGGTCTAAAACTCCTGACCTCAAGTGATCCTCCCACCTCAGCCTCCCAGAGTGCTAGGATTACAGGCGTGAGCGACCACACCTGACCCACATTATCCTTCTAAAACTCACGACATTTTCCTAAAACTCTGTGATTGAGACAAAAGAAAAACAAAAAGCAAAAAAAAAAAAAAAAAACCTAAAACTCACAGCAACCCTTGTGCAGCTGGTACTTTTTATATTTTCATTTTATAGTTGAAGAAACTGAAGCTCAGAGAAGTTACTTGCACAGATTGCCCAAAGCCACACAGCAAGTGGCAGGAAGAGAATTCCAAGTCTGTCAGAAGCCAGAGGCTGAATTCTTGGGAATACCTCCCTGCTCCTTCACTCCCTCCACGTCTCCGCCTCCGCTGGCGTCTGGGCCTAGTTGCTTCACAGTTTCCTTGTTGGGTATCCACCTCTCTCCCTCCCTGACTCCCAAGAAGCGATGGTTCCAGCACAAAGACCTGCCCTGGTCACATCTGCACTGATTCTATGCTTTAATGCCTCTCTAACAATGAGACCAGCACTCTGGTCCCTAAGACCATGGAAATGTCTGCACTTGTTCAGTATGGCAGTCATTAGCCACACATGGCTAGTGAGCACCAGAAATGTGACTTGTGCAACAGAGGAACTGACCTAATTTTATTTAATCATAAATAACTACACATGGTTAATGGCTAATGTATTGGATAGTGCAGATCTACAGTGAAAGTCCAAGCCTCACATAACATTCAAGTCCGTTGGTTTTGGATCAGGAACTTGCTCACTGATCTCTGGCATAATAGACAGTCACAGAGTGAGGGCTTTGCAGTCTGACAGATCTAGATTCAAATCTGTGTCCACCAGCTGTGTGGCACTGGGCAAGTTACTTAACCTCTCTCTGCCTCCAAGTCCTCATCTGTGAAATGGGGCTACGAAGAGTTCCTACCTTATAGGCTTAATTTTATCCCACTTATAAAGTTCTTGAGACACAGCTTCCACTGCCCAGGTTATCCTTTCTGGTCACTGGTCCCCATCAAACTGTGATGCTCATGTTGCTTTGCTCCTGTTCTGTCCCCTCTGGCTTTTCCTCCCTTGGGCATCTGGGCAAACAGGATCTGAGAGGATTTGACTTTCTCAAGGTCCCCCAGGAAGAACCAGGCTGGGTAAGGTTTGGGTCCTGTCTCTACTCTCCAGGCTCTACCATCTACCCGGCAGCTGTGTGACCATGGGCAAGTTACCTAAACTCTCTGAGCTTAGTTTTCACTTTTCAAAATGGAGAGATAATTTCTACCTCACAGCATTCTTGAGATAATTAAATGATTAAATGAGACAATGTGTGCTTAGCACACTGATAAGCTCTCAAGGCCAGCTATTGTTATTATTATTCTCTTATTGTGAGTGTTTAACTACAGTATAATAATAATTATCATGATTATTTCAACCCAGGGCTCTTTCCCCTGCCTTAAAAAACTTGTGATGGCCTGAGGCCTGGTTTTAAGACCCAAACAGGCCCCCATTCAGCTCTCTGTGGACCTGGAGTCTGAGCTGATTACTGGAAGGAGCAGGAGATGAACTGGGGCAGGGGACAGGAGCAGATGTTAGGAGTCTGGGTGTGTGTGGGAGCAGGGGGCACAGTCTTGGCTCTTGGGACCCAGTGACACTCCTGGTGCCTGAGTGAAAGCCTACCTGGCTTGGGGCATGCTGGGCCTGGGAGGAGGCTTTGGGGGCCCAGGAAACCAAGGTGAAGGTCACATGGATCTGCAACCTGGGAGTGTACCACTGAGGAAGCTCAGAGATGGCCTGGAAGTCATGGCCCTGTGAGTCCCCCACAGGGCACCCAAGGACCTGCCAGCACAACCAGTCAGCCGCCAAGTCAAATGAGAAGTCCTTGCATGGGGTCAGCCCAGGACTGGGAGGGAGGAGGAGATGGAAGAGGGGACAGCAGGAAGGAGGAGTCTGAGCAGCTCATTCATTCCTTGGAGGCAGAGGGTGCAAAGGAATGTGCATTGGCTCAGAGTCCTGGCATGTTCTGGGTTCAAATCATGAATCTCCCACTCTTACGTGGGGCTGTTATGCCTCTGCAGCCACACAGACCAACACCATTATTAGTTGCGTGACTTTGGGCAAATTCCTTGACTTGTCAGAGACTCTGTTTCCAAATCAGTGAGCAGGAAGTATGCCTACCCGCTGGGTTTGTGAGGATTCAGAGCTTAGCATGGTGCCTGGCACATGGCAAGTGCTCATTAAATATCAGTTATTATTATCATTGAGTTACTGAAACTTCCTGATCTGCAGGGCTCTAATCTACTGAGCTCTGGAGTCAGGATAAGGTTACATGGAAGGCAGTAAATCATAGGGGTTAAGAGTTTCAAGCCGGGCGCGGTGGCTCACGCCTGTAATCCTAGCACTCTGGGAGGCTGAGGCAGGAGGATCGCTCGAGGTCAGGAGTTCGAGACCAGTCTGAGCAAGAGTGAGACCCCCGTCTCTACTAAAAATAGAAAGAAATTATATAGACAACTAAAAATATATATAGAAAACATTAGCTGGGCATGGTGGCACATGCCTGTAGTCCCAGCTACTCGGGAGGCTGAGGCAGACGAATCGCTTGAGTCCAGGAGTTTGAGGTTGCTGTGAACTAGGCTGCATGGCACTCTAGCCCAGGCAACAAAGTGAGACTCTGTCTCAAAAAAATAAATTAATTAATATAAATAAATAAATAAATAAAATGGAAAAAAAAAAATAAGAGTTTCAGCCCCTGGGTCAGGTTCCACCTCTGCCACATGTGACTGTGGGTAGCTCCGGGGACCCTCGAGGCCTGCACTTCCTCTGTACACTGGGAAGGAGGTCAGTCTGTGAAGCACCTGGCTCTCAGTAGAAGGGCAGCAGGCATCCATCCACTTCTTTCATCCAGATTCTCCTCCTCCGCCTTCACAGGCAGACCTCCCGACTTTCTGGCCAAATTCCTTTCTATTATTCAAATTATCTGCACAATTGTTACTTCCTTAATTCTGCATTGCTGCTCCACCCTTTCTTGGGTGACTAAATTGGGGCTCAGAGAGGTAAAGTAACTTGTTCAATGCTACACAGACATAACTCCTGGATCGTGGACATCAGTCTGACCTATCCTCTGTCCTTTAGCTTTGGTAATCTTTTCTTTTCCTTTCCTTTCTTTCCCCTCCCCTCCCCTTCTCTTCTCTTCCCTTCCCTTTCCTTCTTTGTTTTTTCCCTCTTCTCCCTTCTTCCTTTTATTGGAAACAGAAAAGCATATAAGATTATAGGCTTGGTCGGGTACAGTGGCTCAGGCCTCTAATCCTAGCACTCTGGGAGGCCAAGGCGGGAAGATGGCTGGAAGTCAGGAGTTCGAGACCAGCCTGAGCAAGAGTGAACCCTCATCTCTACAAAAAATACAAAAATGAACCGGGCATGGTGGCACACACCTGTAGTCCCAGCTACTCGGGAGGCTGAGGCAGGAGGATCGCTTGAGCCCAGGAGTTTGAGGTTGCTGTGAGCTAGGCTGATGCCATGGCACTCTAGCCTGGGCAACAGAGTGAGACTCTGTCTCAAAAAAAAAAAAAAAAAATCACCTGGGTAACTATTTCCCCAAATAATCAAATACTACCATTTTATTTATGTTATTTGAAGTCTTTTTGCTTTCCTTTTCAACAAAAGTGATGAAACACTACAGCTTCAATTGAAGTCCTCTGTCTATTCCTCTATCCCGCTGCCCTTCCTGCTCCCCATAGGGGAGTTTGGGCTTGATGCTCAAATCAGAAGCACTATTTTTTTTTTTTTTGTATTTTAAAACTTTTACCTAGTTGCCATATTTTTTCCATAACTTTCTGCAACTGCTTTTTTTCACTCAACCTTAAGTGTTCAAGATCCATCCATTTTTAGTTCATTTCCTTTACCTGTTATAGAGTTTTCCATTGTATTAATAATATATTAATAAATATATCACATTTAACTTCTCTAAAAAGACCACCAGGGAAAACCATTGATTAAGCAAAGCTGAGTTTATTAAATTTGTCACAGCAAGGGAGAATAGTATCTTTTTTTTTTTTTGAGACAGAGTTGGCCGGGCTAGAGTGCCGTGGCATCAGCCTAGCTCACAGCAACCTCAAACTCCTGGGCTCAAGCAATCCTCCTGCCTCAGCCTCCCAAGTAGCTGGGACGATAGGCACAGACCACGACGCCCCCCTAATTTTTCTATTTTTAGTAGAGACGGTCTTGCTGTTGCTCAGGCTGGTCTCGAACTCCTGAGCTCTAGCAATCCTCCCACCTCAGCCTCCAAAACTGCTAGGATTAGAGACGCGAGCCTCTGCGCCCAGCCAGGAGAATAGTATCTTGAGGGAGTCTTGCTAGTGCCTTAAAAGTATGTAGTCAGCCTGGGCAGCATAGCAAGACCCTATCTCCAGGAAAAATGTAAAAATCAGCCAGGTGTGGTGGCTCATGGCTGTAGTGCCAGCCACTCGGGAGGCTGAAATGGGAGGATTGCTTGAGCCCAGGGAGTTCAAGGCTACAGTAATCTATGATTGCTCCACTGAACTCCAGCCTGGGTGATACAGAAATACCTTACCTCTTAAAAAAAAAAAAGGGGGGGGAGGGGGTATGGTCAGGTGGGCTCAGGTGGTTTCAGGTTAGTCTTTTTTTAAGGCAGAAAACTGGGAGGGGGCAAAGTTTGAGACATAGTTTAGGATTGGTAGACATCCGAGATGGGGCTTTTGAAACATTAAGTAAACTGTTGTCTGAAAAGAGAGGTATTTGCCAAGGTGAGCAAGCTGTTTGCCCAGATTGGTTCGCGAGAATTTCCCGAGGCAAACAGTGAGGTTATTTATTGGTTTACAGTTTCATCTTTCTAGGCAAGAATTTCCTGGAACAGTCAAGTCATGTTGACATAGGGGACCTCAGTTTTCAGACCCAATAATTAAGATAGTCTCTAGTTTTGGTTCTTACATTGATCCAGTTCCCCGTTGATGGGCATTTAGGTTTTTCCCAGTATTTCACTATCACATGCAATGCTGCAATGACACGTTGAGCGCAAGGGTGAGAGTTTCACTGGGGTCTCCACCTAGAAGTGGAATTGCTGGATAGTGAGAAGTGAGTATCTACAATTTTTCTAGAGTCCTGTATTCTTTCTATCCTACCTCCCTGCTTCCCAGAAGAGGAAAACCTCTCTCCACGGCCACCAGAGCAGACGGCAGGAACTGCCAGGGCTTTGCCCACACCGGCTGCCTGCCCACCCGCCTGACGTCCCTTGTTCTGGCAGATTAACGGTGACCTGTGACCCTGACAGGCTGGCCACACTCCCGGCCAATTTCAGCCTGTCGAAAGGAGTCCCAGGGGTGGTCAGGGCCCGGGGATGTGTTAGCCAGATGGGCCTGGGAGGTCTCCGGTTGGCTTATCCCAAGAGGCAGAGCAGGTGGGCAGCCCCCAGCACCCCGCCCCCCTTTTCCCCATCATGCATCACTGGGCTGGAGCTGGAGCCAGATGGTGGGGATAGGGCGGCTTGCAGCTTCTGGCCTGACAAAGGATCCTCTATACTGCACCCCCCACCCTGACCCTGACCAGCTTGGCTAGTCTAGTCTCTGGCTGCCCAGTCACTTTCAGCCTGGTCGGTCCTGCCCTGGTCAGCCTTTCTGTGGAGACTGTCTCTTCCTTCATCCCATTTGTGGAGGATGTTTCCCAGGCAATGTTCCTAAAAGCCCTGGACCTGAAAACCCACTTACTCTCAACCTGAGAGTGGGCAGGTATGACCAAGGCAATATAGCCCTATGGTTATAACTGGTCACTGATTCAAATGCATAAGATCAAGTGCAATGGGCCAGGTAGGGATTGTAGCAAAGTGGTGCTTAGCACTCAGTGAGCCCTTATGGAGGGTCCCTGTGATTGCTACGAATGGAGAAACTGAGGCCTAGGAAGGAGGACAGTTGCACAAGGGCATCATGATTAGGAGATTAGGCTTGGGAGTCAGGCCTACCTGAGTTAATCCAGATCTGCTGATAGCGAGTCCTTGGGGTGATCATCTAAGCTCTCAGTTTCCCCATCTGAAATGGGACTGATTCAATCCTGATCATAGAGGATCATGAGAGTAAGGAATGATAACTCAGGGAAGGTATCTCGTACATAGTAAGCATTCAGTGCACGTGAGCTAAATCTCATTATCCTAAATCTAGAAAGAGGTTTTGGACACTAGAGACAAGAAAGTCTCTGAGTGGGGAGAGGAGGATCAGTAGTTGACTGATTCAGGCCCACAGTCCTCCCCAAGGACTCCCCCAGTTAGAATTATGTGATCTTCTTGCGGTGACTCAGTTTCCTTATCTGTAAAGTGGGTTAAATGGCAGCAGTCATCTCATAGGGATGCTGGGAGGATTAAGTAAGTCATCACCTGGAAAGTTTATGAACCACACCTGTTAAGTGTTAGCTATTATTTATTAGGAGGCAAGGGGAAGAGCCTGGGGGAAGTTCTAGCCTGGGGGAGTCTTTGGGGAGGGGTTGAGTGGAGGGTCCTAACTGCTATTGTCTCTGACTCTCCTTTTCCAGGCTGGGCTTGGGAGGGTCTCCAAGTCAGATCTGCTTTAGGGCACACTTGGGGGGAGGAAAGGCTGCCTGGGGTGGCCAGGAGCCCTGGGGTCCTTTCTGGGTGCTGCCTCTACTTTGCAGTGTAACTCTAGACCTCTGGCTAGTGGATGGTTTGGACTCTACCCGTTCCTTCCCTCCCTCCCCTCTCTTTTCCTCTCTCTTTCTTTCTTTTGGCTTCCACCATTTCTCAGGAGCAGACGGTTCAAGGATTCTCTCTGACTTGGGTCAGAGCACGTGGGAGTGAAGGCAGGTTGGGGAGACAGGTGAGCAGGGACCCGCCAGGGCTGGCTGGGCAGGCACTCATGCCCCAGGAATCCTTCCCCGCACGCAGGGCCTGAGCGCCTTTCAGTTGGCTCCTGGCTGCCAAGCAAAGTCTATTAATATCAAAGTAATGAGGTAATTACTGTGATTTGGAAAAATTGCTAGTGAATGCTTTTGAGGGAATTTCGGAGCAGAGAGGAGGGTGGGTGAAACATCTGTGAGGAAAGGGATGAAGGGTTGTTCCCGACGAGTCTTGAGGGTGGATGAGCTCTGGGCCTGGTGGTGAGGGTGGGCCAGGGGGCTGGAGGGGGCCACTACAGCATCATGCAAGAGCATGAGGCTTCTGGAATGAATGCTGGGGGAGGAGCATGTATATACGTACCTGAGTATGTGTGTGTGTGTGGCCAGGTAGTAGGATTTTTTAGGCCTTAGGAACACCCTGACTTTGGCTGGTGAAAAATGCAGATTCCAGGGTGAAAGACAAACCCTGGAGCCAGAGGCCAGCCCCTTTTCATATCCCAGCCTGCATCCTCTGACTGTCCTTGACTGGTCTCCACCCACAGGATCACTCTAGCCCTAAGGCCACAGGCCTGGAGAAGGGTTAAATGAATTGGAGAGCCTGGGAAGAGCTCAGAAACAGAGGTGGTCAAAGTGTGATTCTGTTTTTTTTTTTTATTTTTTTTTTATTTAATTTTTTTGAGATAGGTCTTGCTCTGTTGCCCAGGCTGGAGTGCAGTGGTGCAATCATGGCTCACTGCAGCCTCAAACTCCTGGGCTCAAGTGATCCTCCCACCTCAGGCTTCCAAGTAGCTGGGACTATAGGCGCATGCTACCACAACAAATTTTATTTATTTATTTATTTATTTATTAGAATCCATCCTTGAGGAAACAATTTTTTTTTATTTTTTGTTGAGACAGGAGTCTCCTTATGTTGTTCAGGCTGATCTTGAACTCCTGGCCTCAAGCAATCAATCCTCCCACCTCAGCCTCCCAAAGAGCTGGGATTACGGGTGTGAGCCACTGTGCCAGGCCCAAAGTGTGATTCTTATACTGGCATCACCTAGGAACTTGCTAAAAATGCAAATTCTCAGGCTGTCACAGTCCTGATGAATCAGAAACTCTGGCATGAGGACAAGCAATCTGTTTTAACAAGCCCCTAATAGACGGGGGTGGGGGGGTGGGGGGGGGCGGTGAAATGATGGGCAGAGCCAGGCCTGGGAAATGGAGGTTGGAGTCTGCTCTGAGAGGCTTTGAGGAGGCTGAATCCATAGCAATTGAGGCCAGGGGGGATGTGGAAGATAGTATGGTAGTAGGGGCATAGTAATAATAGTAACAGTAATAATGGCTGAACATGTATTGCACACTTCCTCCATCTAGGCTTTGCCTTATTTCATCCTCACAACAACCCTAATAGGTAGATAATATTATCATCTCAGTTTTTTACATAGGAAACTGAAGAACAGAGAGGCTGAATGCCCAAGGTCACACAGCAGGTAGGCGGTGGAGCCAGGGTGTAATTTCAGTCTTCAAATGCTGGGTTTTTGCCTCCCCTCTGATACTAAGGCTGCTTTGTAATCTGAAGAGGGTGGCCAGTGACCTGAATGAGCAGGAAGGGCTGCCCAGGGGAGAAGTAACTTTAAGAGAAGCTCACTGTGTTTTGTTTTTGAATTTACTGAGTACTTACTGTGTGTTAGACATGATGCAAAGCATTTGCTGGTGCACTGTCACACTTAAATGTCACAGTAAGCCTCTAGGTACTATAACTATTCCATTTTACAGATGATGTAATCAAGGTTTAGATAGAGAGTTGCCTGCAAAAGATCACACAGTGAGCAGCAAGGCAGCAGGAATTTGGAATCCTGGCTCTTAATCCAGATAGGCAAACCTTGGACTTGGTGGGCACCTCTCCTCACACAGCGGTACTTCCCTGGTTCCCAATACCTAGGACAGGACCAGGCATGGAGTGTGCCTGCAGTAAATATCTGCTAAATGACATTAATAACATTTGTCTAAATAAAACAGTCTAATCCTAGTACTCTGGGAGGCCAAGGAGGGAGGATTGCTTGAGCTCAGGAGTTCGAGAACAGCCTGAGCAAGAGTGAAACCCCGTCTCTACTAAAAATAGAAAAAATTAGCCGGGTGTGGTGACACACACCTGTAGTCCCAGCTACTCGGGAGGCTGAGGCAGAAGGATCCCTTAAGCCCAGGAGTTTGAGGCTGCTGTGAGCTAGGCTGATGCCACGGCACTCTGGCCTGGGCAACAGAGCAAGACTCTGTCTCAAATAAAATAAAATAAATAAATAAATAAATAAAGCAGTCTACAGAAGCCAGGGGAAGGAATACCAATTTATGGAGGCTGTCTCAGGCGCCAGGCACTTTACTTACATAAGGCCAGTTCAGTTCTCCCAGAGCCCTCCAGCCTTCTGTTTTATCATCCTCATTTTACAGATCAGGAAAGTGAGACTCGGAGGAAGTGACCTGTTCGAGGTCACATCATGAGTCAGGGAAGAGCCAGGGTGTGAGCCCAAGTCTGCCTGATCCGCACTCTGGTTCTCTTTCTGCCGGCCCAGACCGTGACGCTTCGGCGATGGGACGGGCTCAATAAATGGTGACTGGTGTAAAATAATGGTGATAATCATAATTACTATTATCATCATCTGAGAAATGGATGTGTCATCCTCATGGGTTACATGGAGAAGGGAAGAAAGTGCTTCAAAAGTGACAATCTGAAGTTGCCCAGCTTCCCACCCGGTTCTGCCTTCTGACTCCCATCCCTTGTCGTTCATCTGGCCGGACTGAGCCGGCTTGGCTCTCTGCTGCCCCCTGCTGGCTTCCGCGAGATGTGGTTCCAGGATGCGGAATCTGCGCGGCCTCCAGCGTCGGCCTGTCTCCGGCCCATGCACGGTGTCTTTTGTGAGTGACCAATGCTAGTCCAGGGAGGACAGAGCTGGTGATACCCCCTCTTGAGCCTCTGGTTCCTCCCTTGTGAAATGCTGGATTGGGACGAAAGTTCTTAGACCATGACTCTGAACCTATCTCTGCCAAGGTTAATGCCTTCCTGGCCCTTCATTATCTCCAGGAAAAAAGCCACATCCTTTGTCCTGGCTGCTGTCCCCTGTGCTTCCATTCTCTGGAAGTGTCTTGCTCCTCCCCACCTGAGCATTATTCAAGCCCAGCCTGAACCCCCAAAGGTTTATTTTCTTGCCTTGAGGCCAGAATTAGAGGCCCAGGGTTAGTATCTGATTTAAGAGAAAAACCCTCCCTTTTTATTTTATTTATTTATTTATTTATTGAGACAGAGTCTTGCTCTGTTGCCTGGGCTAGAGTGTCGTGGCGTCGGCCTAGCTCACAGCAACCTGAAACTCCTGAGCTCTAGCGATCCTACTGCCTCAGCCTCCCGAGTAGCTGGGACTACAGGCATGTACCACCATTCCCAGCTAATTTTTTCTATATATTTTTAGTTGTCCAGCTAATTTCTTTCTATTTTTAGTAGAGACGGGGGGCGTCACTCTTGCTCAGGATGGTCTTGAACTCCTGACCTTGAGCCATCCTCCCGCCTTGGCCTCCCGGAGTGCTAGGATTACAGATGTGAGCCGTCATGCCCAGCCAAAACCCTCTCTTAATCAGCCCCCTACACACCTACACCCAACAGCAAATGTGCTGCTTCCTGAGCTGGTTGTCTGTACTTGCTCCTTTTCTGCTTGATGTCTTCTCTAGGGCTCAGCCCATGGCCAATTTTTCTTCTTTCTCTGTACTCTCTTCCTAGGTTATCTTATTATTATTATTATGTTTTTTTTTTTTTTTTTTGGTGCTCTACACGTTCAGAGAAACTTCTCTAGTAACGGACTATAGAAATGATCCCTGAAAGTATAGTCTTGCCTAGGTTATCTTAGCTGTCACACACTTTAAGCATCTATCTGCTATTGACTCTCCTTAATCTCTTTCACTCAAGCCATCAGCAAGTCTTAGCAATCTTACCTCCTTAATACTTCTTAATTATATTTAGTCTTCTCTATTTCCACCACCGTCGCCTCCCTACTCCACGTTATCACCATCTGCCATCTGAAAAACTTTAATAACCTCTGTGCAGACTGTATTTTCCAAAGATGGCTGCAACAATATCTCCCATCCCATACGCCCTTCTAGAATCTTTTTATTTTCTCAAGAGGTGGAGTTGAATTTCCCTTCTCTTGAATTTAGGAAGAACGTAGTGACTGCCTTGAGCAATAGAGTATAACAGAAATGAGGTTATGCTACTTCTAGGGCCAAATCATAGAAAGCCCGTGTCTTTCCACCTTGCTCTCCTGGGATGCTTACTCTTGCAACCCAGCCACTAGGCTGTGGGGATGCCCAAGCAGCTCATGGAGAGAACAGAAGCTCCTAGCCCTCAGCTTCAGTTGAGATCCCAGCCAAGAGATCACACTAACTGGCTAGCCATGTGAGAAGCATCTTCAAGGTAGATCTTCCAAGCTCCGGTCAAGCCATGATGTTTTTGAGGTTCATTCATGTTGTAGCATGCATCAGTATTTCATTCCTTTTTATTGCTTAATAATAGCCCATTGTGTGGATACACTATATTTTGTTTATCCATTTATCAGCTGATAGACATTTGAGTTATTTCCATCTTTTGGGTACTATAATAATGTTGCTATGAACATTCATGTAAAAGTTTTTGTGTGGACAATGTTTTTATTTCTCTGAGGTAAATTCCTGCCAGCCTAATTCTGTCTTTCTTTTTTCCTTTCTCTCTTTCCCTCCCTCCTTCCTTCCTTCCTTCCTTCCTTTTAGACAGGGTCTTGCTCTGTTGCCCAGGCTAGAGTGCAGTGGCATCATCATAGCTCACTGCAACCTCAAACTCCTGGATTCAAGTGATCCTCCTGCCCCCTACCCCAGCCTCCTGAATAGCTGGGACTACAGACTAATGCCACCATGACTGGCTAATTTTTCTATATTTTTTTTAGAGACGGGGGTCTCAACATGTTGCTGAGGCTGGTCTCGACTCCTGGTGGTCCTCCTGCCTCAGCCTCCCAAAATGCTATACCCTGATTTCTTGACTCTCAAATGATTTGTATTTCCCATAAAAATTTGTGTGTTATGAATTTGTATTAATAAATTAAAAATATACCCCAGAGTGGAATTGCTGGCTGGATCATATATGATAACTCTTTTTTTTTTTTTGGAAGAGTCTTGCTCTGTTGCCAGGACTAGAGTGCCATGGCATCAGCCTAACTCACAGCAACCTCAAACTCCTGGGCTCAAGCGATCCTCCTGCCTCAGCCTCCCGAGTAGCTGGGACTACAGGCACATGCCACCACGCCCAGCCTCTGATAACTCCTTTTAACATATGTTTTGATTATTAAAATTTATTTAATTAATTAATTTATTTAGAGGGAGGGTCCTACTCTGTCACCCAGGCTGGAGTGCAGTGATGTAATCAAAGCTATTAACCAGAGCCTAGAAGGACTATGCCCTTATTGAAAGAGTGGATTGGAAAAATCCTACAGAGGGCACCAGCAAGGAAATTTATCCATCTATGATGTAGGCATAGGAGGAAAAAAATCTCTGAGAATCTGTAACTCACATGAGATTGCAATCTATATTTATACTACCTGTGGGAATCAAAAATCCCATGCTAAGAATTTACTTTATGTTACTACCTATGCAAATGTATAGGAAAAAAGAAAAGAAAAAAATTTTTTTTTTTTGGAAACAGTCTCACTCTGTCATCTGGGCTAGAGTGCCATGGCGTCAGCCTCGTTCACAGCAACCTCAAACTCAAGCAATCCTGCCTCAGTTTCCCTAGTAGCTGGGAGTATAGGCATGTGCCACCATGCCCAGCTAATTTTTTCTAGTTTTAGTGGAGACAGAGTCTCCCTGTTGCTCAGGGTGGTCTCGAACTCCTGAGCTCAAGTGATCCTCCTGGCTCGGCCTCTCAGAGTGCTAGGATTACAGGTGTGAGCCACCACACCTGGCCCTGAGTCTAATTCTAACTAGTATTCCAGGGTAGCCCAGTAGAAAGGGTCAAGGGTTTGGAATCAGAAATAACCTTGTTCATATCTGGGCTCTGCCATTTACTAGCTGTGTGACATTGGACAAATAACCTTCCCTCTGTGAGCCTTTGTTTCCTCCTCTGCAAAGTGGGTATGATAATGACTGCCTCACAAGACTGCAATGAAGATTAAAAGGTGACATGTAAGGGAAGTACCTGGCTTGGTTTTCATCCCATAGGGTGCTTCAGAGCCTTAGACTACTTTGGAAGCCTCCTGTGTTCCACTAAGATCCAAACCCCTCCCAGGGTACAGAACAATGTCACAGTGAACTGTGGTGCCAGACTGCCTGGGCTTATTACTTCATATCTCAGAGCCTCAGTTTCTTCATCCACCTAATGGGGATTATAATAGGACCTATTTCCTAGGATTGTCTTAAGGGTTAAACAACATGATCCACAGAAAGTTCTCATTTATGTTAAACACCTGGTCATGTTAACTTTCATTATTACTGCCATTACTGGGCCTGGGAGGCCAGGAGTATAGGAATCCCTGACTTGGAACCATGCAGAGGGGCCTTTCTTCCTGACTAGGACACCAGACCCTTGGTCCAAGGCTTGAGCTTATAGGGCCTTTAGTGGGCTGGACACTCTCCTCTCTCCTTCCTTTTCCCTTCCCCCTCTCTTATCCCTTGGGAGTGAACTGTTTTCCTCTGGGAGCTCTGCCTCTGGGGAGCCAGGCCTGTGTGTGTGTGCGTGTGTGTGTGTGTGTGTGTGTGTCTGGGAGGCTAATTTCTGAGCCACAGTAGGGAGGCATCAGCTGACCACAGTGGAGGAGTAGAGCATTATTCCAGCTACAGGGTTCCTGGGGGTTAGCTACAGGTGATTCACACTGCCCATACTGTGTGGTCATGGACATACACACGTACACACATACAACACACACATATCTTCACACACACATACACATATGCACACATACATTGCTGTTTCCTCTGGTTCTACATCTTCCTCTGCTAGCCCCTTTGCAACGTCACCCCTTTCCCTCCTTCTCTCCCATTATATCCACAGAAAACAGTCCCCCAGGGGAGGAACTCTCTAGCAGGGCTCTTTCTCAGCAAGTTTGTCTGGGCCTCATTAAGCCCTTTTTAAGCAGGGCAGTACGTGGGGTGACTTTTAAGGATCTGGTTCCGGGCTTTCATCTTGGGAAAGGAGCCTCACAATCCCCACCCCACCCCCGCCCCCGTCCTTCTCTTGCCTCCTGCCTAATCTCTCCTCCCTTCCCTGTCTGCCGTTGAAGTGAAGCTTCCAGAAGCCAAGTAGGATGTAGTTCTCTTTATCACAAGTGCTTACTCCAAATTTCTCAGGCTGTCCTACAACCCTTAAGCACAGTTATACTTTTTTATTTCATTTTTTTCCCCTGGAGACAGGGTCTTCCTCTGTCTCCTGGGCTGGAGTGCAATGGCATGATCATGTCTCACTGCAACCTTGAACTCTTGGGTTCAAGCAATCTTCCTGCCTCAGCCTCCTGAGTATCTGGGACTACAGGCATGTGCCACCACACCCAGCTAATTTTTCTTACTTTTTTCATAGAGATGAGGTCTTGCTATGTTGCCCAGGTTGGTCTCGAACTCCTGGCTGCAAGCAATCCTCCCACCTCGGCTTCCCAAAGTGCTGGATTACAGGTGTGAGCCACTGTGCCAGGCCGCAGTTGTACTTTTAAAATATCAATACATATATACAATGCTATATTCCCTCCCTCCCTCCATTCTTACCTTCCTTCCTTTCCTCCTCCTTTCGTATCCCCCTTTCTTTCTTCCATATATTTATTGAGTGTCAAATATATGTCATACATATGCCAGCCCCTAGTTCTTTTTTTTTACCTGTGTCTCCCTTGTTTTGACAGTTATCACCCTAAATTAAAGCTATTTCTTTCTTTCCTTCTCTTTTTCAAGTTTTTCCTTTTTTTATTTTTTTTTATTTTTTTGGAGTTTTAGGAACTAATTTTTTTCTATTTCTTACATTTACTACCTGTGAATCAGGAACTAAATTAAACCTTTTTGATTGATCCTGTTTTCCAAGATAATTACAATTTACTTATATATTTTTTGCTTTTTTAACAGAAATGCTTACTATGTACAGGAATTGTACTAAGTAGTTTACCTGCAATATTTTACTTATTCCTCACAATATCTCCATTTTATAGATTAAGAAATGGAAGCTTAAGTGTTAAATAAGGCATCCAAGACCACACAGATAGAAAGTGACACAGTAAAAATTTAAATGCAGGAAATCAGATTCCAAAGCCCATACTCTTAAATTAACCACTATGGGATGCTGTCTTCCAGTGGACTGTGTGCTCTGTGAGGTGAGATCCTGCCTGTTTTGGTTACAACTGAATCCCTACATCTAGCACTGTGTTTGGCACATAGTGGATGTTCAATAAATATTTGTTGAATGAATGAATTGTAAAATCATCCCCTGCTGCTATGTGTGCTGCAGAAAGGAGAAGTGTGAGAGATATGAGCTTGGAAGTCAGACAGACCCAGGTTAAAATAGAGGCCTGTTCTTACTAGTGATGTGTCTCAGTTTGCTCATCTATAAAATGCAGATAATATACAGGCTGTGCAGGATTTATGTGAGGTTTAAATGACAATGTATATAAATCACTCAGCTCATGTGCAAACACATACCAAACAGTGACTAAATCACACCTAGGGGTTATATGTACGTATGCATATATTAATATGTATTATGTATGTGGCCTCCATGGTATAGAGTCATTCCCCTCTTGTTGGACACTTCGGTTTGTCTCTGGTTATTTGTGAACATGAGTTTGCTGTGGACAACTTGTGTATGTTGCTTTCTTCTGAGGTTTTCTTTTTCTTTCTTTCTTTTTTTTTTTTTTTTTTTTGTGACAGAGTCTCACTCTGTTGCCCAAGCTAGAGTGCCGTGGCGTCAGCCTAGCTCACAGCAACCTCAAACTCCTGGGCTCAAGCAATCCTCCTGCCTCAGCCTCCCAAGTAGCTGGGACTACAGGCATGTGACACCAAGCCTGGCTAATTTTTTCTATATATATTTTTAGTTGTCCATATAATTTCTTTCTATTTTTAGTAGAGACGGGGTCTCGCTCTTGCTCAGGCTAGTCTCTGAGCCACTGTGCCTGGCCTTTTTTTCTTTCTTGATGGTATCTTCTGTGGAGGGTTTTACCTGAAAGTGCAGGGAGTCTACACCAGTATGGCCCTACCTATTTATTACCCAACACATCCTAGCCAGCAATGGAGGATGGAGACAAGGGGCAGGAATGAGGGCTGGTTGAGGTGTGCAATGTGATGGGATTTTTCTGATAACAATCATATCTTACCTCTGTATTTGTCAGCTCTCTAACAGAGTGGTTCAGTGTTCAGGCACTGGTATCAAACAGCTTGGGTTTGAATCCAAGGTCCGCCCCACCATAAATGTGTGATTTAGGCCAATTAGACCTATATCCAAATTTCCCCTTCTGTATAATGGGGCTGCTCTTAACAGTAGCTACTCCAGGAGGCTAAAGTGATTATTTCGATAGCATAGGGATTTACATTTTACAATACATTTTCACATTGATTTAATCCTTACATGAGCCATGTTAAGTAAGGATTATTATGATCCCCATTTTACAGATGAGGAAACTGAGGCCTAGAGAAGTTAAGTGACAGGACCAAGGTCGACTTGGAGCTAACAGGGTGGGCAGGGGTCGGAAACCAAGTCTCCAGATGTCCAGACCCGGAGTCCCACGTCGCAGCCCTCTTCCCACGCACCAGGAGTTAAGGGTTCTCCTGCGGGTCCCAAAGTATGGGATTTCAGGCTTTCCTATACTCGACTGTGAACAAAGCCAAGGGTTACTATCTTAAATTTCCTTCCAGTTTTTGAAGTAGGGACCATGTCCACCCCCCCCCAAACCCTAAGTGGAGTCGACAACGCTCTCCCCCCAGTGGGCGGGATCTGTCACCTTGAGAAGCCACGCGCCACACCAAGCCACGCCTGAATGGGAAACTAGTTTCTTCCCACGCTCCCGGAGTAGCAACCCTGTGTGCAAACTCCCTCGCGGCCAGGCGTCTACTTCTTAAACTCAAGCCCTGGAGCCCAGCACTCTGCCATGCTTTGCCCAGCCCCGACGCCCAAAGCTTCGCATCAGGATGCGTGGTTCTGTCTCTTTTTCTTGTGCTCCCACGACCGCGAGCTACAGCTCCAGCCCAGCGCTCCACTGCCATTCCCAGCGAGCGCTGCCACCGCGGGCTCCTAGAGCCCCGCCCCCGACGCGAAGCCCCGCCCCCATGTGGCCCCGCCCAGCACCCGCTCCTCTGGGGCTCCTCTCCTTATTTCGTGCCCCCGCCCTGATACGCCCTTCTGGCCCATCTCGCAAGTCCCGCACTACATCCTTAGGCTCCTGGGCCCCGCCCCAGCCTCCCTCTTTTGCTTGTTGCTCCGCCCCCAACCATCGGCCACACCCCCGGATGGCCCCGCCCCTCGAAGCTCCACCCCCAGTAGCAGGGGGTAGGTGGCGGCTGGCCCAGCCGGGCCCCGCTGCCCTCTGCCCCGGGCGCTCGGTCCTAGCGGGCTGCGTACGGCGGGACAGGGCGAGCGCGGCGGCCCGGGGGCTCGGAGGCGAAGATGGCGTCAGGCAGGCGCGCCCCGCGCACCGGGCTGCTGGAACTGCGTGCCGGGGCGGGCTCGGGGGCCGGCGGCGAGCGGTGGCAGCGGGTGCTGCTCACCCTGGCGGAGGACGTTCTGACCGTGAGCCCCGCCGACGGCGAGCCCGGCCCGGAGCCCGGCGCCCCGCGGGAGCCGGAGCCCGCGCAGCTCAACGGCGCCGCCGAGCCGAGCACGGCGACCCCCCAGCTGCCCGAGGCGCTGCTGCTCCAGCGGCGCCGCGTGACGGTGCGCAAGGCCGACGCCGGTGGGCTGGGTATCAGCATCAAAGGTGGGCGCGGGACACTGAGGGCACGGGGTCGTGGTGTTTATTGGGCCGCCGAGGGCGCAGGGGTCGCGGGGGCTGGCAGAGCACAGAGGACATGGAGCTGGAGGCCTGTCTGGGGGTAAGAGGGTCTGAGGAAAACGAGGGCTCTGGGGCCCCAAGGTCGGAGGAGGGTTTTGATAGTTGGAAGTCTCAGGGGGTCACGGAAGACACAGACGTGGAGAGGGTTGTGGGCACACCAAGGACACGTGGGTAGGGAGTTCTGGGGGCAATTAGCATGGGCGTCAAGGACAAGAGGGGCTCCAGGAAGGCAGAGGGTGGGAAAGGGGGTTGAGGCCTGGGACACCATTAGGGCAGGGAGGGGAAGTCCCTGAGAAACAAGGTGGGGGCAGGAGGCGAGGCCTGGAGTTTGGGAAGCACAGGGGCGGATAGGAGCCGTGGGTGGAGGCACAGGCTGGGATCACAGACAGGCGGCCAGCAAGGACCTAGAACTCTGAGGACCCAGGAAGACTGTGTACCTGGGTGGGGAGACCTGACAGCTGGCTTTGAATCTCTGATCTGTCTCCACCTTGCACAGGATGGAGGGGGTGGATGTGGAGTTGCCACTCCTCTCTGAGAGCTCTCAGCCCCCCATGCTGACAGCCAGTAGGGTGAAGTTAGGGTACAACCGGACTGTGTTTGAGTCCAAAATCAGCTGTGTGGACTTCCTATCTCTGAATCTGTTTCCTCAGCTGTGTAATGAGGATGATGATTGAGTTGTGATGTTTCTGTGAGAGCAGGGCTCACCATGTCAACACATAGTAGGTGCCTGGTTAGTTACTGCTTTTAGACAATAGGGAAAGTGGAGACCAGGAGAGACTCCCAAAGCAATTAAACATAGTGCTCAAAATCCTTCATGCTCCCAGCTGCTGGGTTCACCATTCCTGCCCATCTGTTTCTCAGGGTCCCATCCCCCAGTAGAATGTCTTGGGAAGGTGTATTAGCCCTGTATCACCTTGAATGTGCACCGTCCCCTCCCTAGGTCTCCCTGGTACTGGTTCTGTTCACTGGTGCCTCCAGACCCTTTGGCGTGAGTAAAGAGGTGGGGATGGTGGAAAATGCCACCACTGTGTGCCATGTGCTGTGCCCCATACACTAGTCTCATGATCCACTTTGTCCTGGCAACAAGTGGTAAAAGGTAGGGAGTATAATCCCCATTTTGCAGATAAAGAAACTGAGACTCAGAAAGGAAAAATGATTTTTCCCAGGATATCATGGTCAGTGAGTGGCAGAACTGGGATTTGAACCTTAATTATCAGGCCACTGTCCCCCTAGAAAGTGCCCAGGGGAGTTGGTTCTTTCCTGTGGAAGGGCAGATTCCCCAGGCAGCCAGCCAAGAGGGCCTCAAAGGGGGAAATGGGAAAGCCAGGGTGTGCGTACCAGTCTTACCCCTGAACTCCAGCATGGTATAGGGCAATAGACCAATCCGAAAATTATACTCAGTGTATCAGAGCAGGAAGGAACTTAGAGTTCATATAGAATTCCATTTTGCAGATGGACAAACTGGGACTCAGAGAGGAGCAGGGACTTTCCAAGGTCCATAACATTACTCCAGCTCCACACTTCCAAGGTTGGGGTGAGGGTAATTTTGGGAGACTTCAGGGGAAGTACCAGCTCCATCTAATTCCTTGTGGATGGAGACTGGGCTCCCATTGCCATGGTAACCCCTCCTGTAGAGTCTAGCTTAGTCTGAGACAGCCATGAATGATCATAGCTTCAAAGTGAACTGAAGCCCTGAGTTTCAGGTGGGAGAGTATAGTTATAAATAAAACCCCTGCGTCTCCTAGATCTCAAGCTCTCTGCAGATGAGCAAACTATTGGGGCCTGTGTAGGGGTCAGGAGAGGCATTCTAGTTCCAGCCGTGCCACTAACTTGTTGTGTGACCTTGTAACGATGACTTCCCACTCTACGCCACTAGTTTCTCATCTTCAGAATTCTGGAGATGGACCACAAGCGTGATATCACAGGGCCTGACTTGCAGTCTACCACAGGGTTAAGAGTGTTGGTTCTGGAGCCCAGAGGCCTAGGTTCAAATACTGGCTTTGCTGCTTACTAGCTGAGTGACCTTGGTCAAGGGTCTTCTCTCCACACTTCATTTTCCCTAATAGGAAACTGAACTTGCATGTGTGAGGGAATGTTGTGAATATGCAATGAGACAACATTGAAAACATTTAGCACAGTGCTGGGCGCTTGATATGTGTAACTAATGTGAACTGTTGTTACTATTTCTGATTTTAAAGGGGCATTTAAGAGGTTAGCAAGGAAGCAATTCAGTAAAATGTATTAGCTTATTTAGCATTGGAGATGCAATTCAGACAGGCTTTTGAAATCTCTAGACTTTACGGCTTTGGTTTCCAGCCTGGGTCCTGGATTATGAAACTTTATCATTGTTAAAAAGATTCTTTGGGGCCATAGGAAGAGCTGACTTCTATCTTAATTCCAGACTGGGTTGCCACATTGTGGGAAAATTACTTAAAACTCAAAATATTTAAGAAAAAGCTATTGAAGTACTTTGTAAGTTAATCAAACACTGGTGAATACCCAAAGCATTTAACAAAAGATCCAGGGACCAAACTATAGCATTATGAATTTTGATAAGTATTGTGAGTGTCCCAAACTTCTAAGTCTTCTGAGATTCTCTTTATTCTCCCATCTCTCCTTTACCCACCCTGGGCTGGGCACCGAGGGAGGCCCTAGAATTAATTTTGCCTTGACTTGGCTCCCAAGCACTGGAGTGTCTGCCTCAGTTTGTCTGCCTCAGTTTGTCTGCCTCAGTTTGTCTGCCTCAGTTTCTTCTTTCTGTGCCTGTGCAGGTGGCCGGGAGAACAAGATGCCTATTCTCATTTCTAAGATCTTCAAGGGATTGGCAGCTGACCAGACAGAGGCCCTCTTTGTGGGGGACGCCATCCTGTCCGTGAATGGGGAAGACTTGTCCTCTGCCACCCACGATGAGGCGGTGCAGGCCCTCAAGAAGACAGGCAAGGAGGTGGTGCTGGAGGGTAAGTTCCGGGGGCCCAGGGCCCAGAGGGCTGCGCGAAGCTGTTTAGCTTCTTCCCCAGCTCTCCCAAGCCTCAAGTAGCCACCTCCCAGCACTGGGGGCTGGGAGGTAGGCAGGGTTGAAAACAGAAGCAGAACTTGGGACCTGCCTGGAGACAGTGTGGGGTAGTGGAGGGAGAGCAGGCACAGAGCCACACCACCCTGGTTTGCATTCCCTCTCTTCCAGTCACTCGCTGTGTGGCCTTGGACAAGTCACTTCATTTCCCTGAGCCTTAGTTTCCTCATCTGTGAAATGGGGATGTAGCTCTTGCCTTTCTGGGTTGTTGTGAGTAGGGCGGAAGGTACATGGTAGAATGTGCCACCCAGCGAATGACTCAGGGAAAGAGAAGAGTGGGGACTGGGGAAGGGGCAGCTCAGATTCTTTCCTGAGGGGTCTGGGGAGCTCTCTACTCTAGGTTCTTTCAGCACCCAGTAACCCTAAAACCCTGAGACCCGTCTTCCTTTGGGAGAGGACGTGGCCTTTACGTAGCAGGACATCAGATCCTTCCAGCAAGGATCAGAGAAGAGTTTTGGGGGGGAGCCTTGGTTGGATGGCTTTTTTCACTATTCTCTCACTGTATGGTCTTGGGTGAGACCCTTGCCTTCTCTGGGCCTCAGTTTCCCCATGGGTTGTGATAGGCCTCCTGCTGTGCTTGTCCATATCTGTCTTTTACTCTCTCTCAGGAGGTTTCTGCTTTGCTCAGCCCTTTCCTCAAACTCCATTCTGTCAGCTCCGGAAGCCTGTGGGGGCCTGAGGAATGTGTCTTTGGCTTATGGCCCAGAACAGGCACAGGGAGGTGGCGGGGGCTGATGGAGAATACCATGGCCAGAGAAGCTGCTGAGTTGAGTCTCAGCCCCAAATTCTGGTAGGTTGCCTTGGTTTCCCCAAAGGGGTCTCCAAGAGGCCACAGAAACAAACAGGCTCTGGGTCCCTGGGGGATCTCTGTCATTTTTTTAATACTTAAAAAAGACTGACTCTAAAGTGGTAGTCCCTAAAACCTTAAGTATATCAATCATATTTTAATGGCAAAGTTAAATAACAGGATTACACATAAATGATACGGATATATGAGACCTTTTCCCACAGACACCTCATTACTTTGATATTTATAGCCAGCAATGCGGTTTTGAAAAACCGTTGACATTCATCAAAATGTCATATTTCAGTTGACTTGAAAGCTCTTTTAGTTTCCGTTGTCTGAAAGTTTAGTCTACGGATGGTAAAATTTCTGCTGCAGACACATTTCTAATGCACATCAAGGTCCCCTTGCCTTCCTCTTTGCATGGAGAATGTATCTATGTGGGTTCTCAGCATGTATGGTCATTCTGAGAAGGTAGTTTCTCTAAATTTTGATGCTTAAAGCATCTTCTGACTTTAGGAGCTTACAACATCCAACTCTTCCCTCTAACTCGTGTGCTCCGTTCCTTCCTCACTAAGCCAAGAAACATTCATAGACACCTACTACGTGCCTAGGGTGTTGAACAGGGGGATCAGAAGCTAAACCAGGCCAGGCGCGGTGGCTCACACCTGTAATCCTAGCACTCTGGGAGGCTGAGGCGGGAGGATCGCTCAAGGTTAGGAGTTCGAGACCAGCCTGAGCAAGAGCGAGACCCCGTCTCTACTAAAAATAGAAAGAAATTATATGGACAACTAAAAATATATATAGAAAAAATTAGCCGGGCATGGTAGTGTATGCCTGTAGTCCCAGCTACTCGGGAGGCTGAGGCAGGAGGATCGCTTGAGTCCAGGAGTTTGAGGTTTCTGTGAGCTAGGCTGACGCCATGGCACTCCAGCCTGGGCAACAGAGCAAGACTCTGTCTCAAAAAAAAAAAAAAAAAAAAAAAAAAAAAAAAAAAAAGAAGAAGAAGCTAAACCAGACCCAGGCCCTCTCCTGAAGGAGCTCACCCTCTAGTGGGGGGAGATGAAACATATACACTGTTTTCTTCTTACAAACTATTTAAAAAACAGTTCCTAAAATCTTGTCTGCTCTGTGATAAATCTCTGTTTGGCCTTGGGTAAGACCTTTGTCTTCTTGTAACCTCAGTTTCCCTATTGGTTGGGGTTAGGCTAGATCAGAGATGACCAATAGCTTTCACTTAGAGTGTCAGCTCCACTGGTAGCTGCTGGGAGCTCCATATTTGGAAGGATTGGGAGGCCTTGTCTGGGCTCAGCACAAAGGAGCTGGAATTGATTAGCAATGTCTACCACAGATACAGTAGAGAAGAAAAGTAACATGTTATACCATCCCAGGACTGAAGGTCTCCAGCCCTTATGTTATCTGAGACTTTTCACAGCACAAGATCATTCCTTGGTAAACCCTGCCCCAGGTCTGGATAGAAGAAAGGAGGGTGTGGCCTTCTTGGTTTTTTTCTCAGCTTTTTCTTAGTTGAAGTCTCTTTTGACCTGCTCTCCTGGTCCAACAGTCCTATGGATGGCAGTGCTTCCACCCAAGGCTGCACAGAGTGGGAGGGAGGTGGTGGCGAGGCACTGGGGCACTGGGGTGAAGAATCTCTAAGCTGCACGAGTGATCTGACCGGGGTGGGGGGACGGGTGGAGGGGTGGATGGGAGGATGCTGTGGCTGGTCCTTGAGACTTTGAGAGTTTGTGGAGAAGGTCAGGGACTGGCAGTCTGGAGCCAGGGTTCCTGGGAGCCTCTCTGGTTCTGGGTTTCCCCCAGAGCCCAGTCACTGGCCACATTGTTCAGCAGTTCTCTGTTCCCATCCCACTCCTGAGGTCACTTCCAAGGGGCCATGGAAGGATGGCCTGTGCTTTAGATGTGAATCTAGCAAGGCAGCTGGGCATCTTTCCTGGGGCTTGGGGCCTGGTGGGTACAGGGTCCCCTGCCCTGAAAATGTCATGGAAGAACAGGTGTTACTAGCAAAATCTAGGTGTCAGCCAGAGCTTGACTTCCCTGGCCTAAGTTGAGGGCTTAGCTGGGCCTCCACAACCCCACCCTGCCTCCTGGAACTTTTCCTCTGCTAGGTCAGGGGTTTGTACAAATGCCCTGAGCTTGTTCTCAGCCACAGGGCTGTGTTTGTGACCAGAGTCTGGGCCCAATCTGGCAGCCAACGTGCCTCTGTCTGCTGCTTAGAGAGGCCCATTGTGTATGCAGACCTCAAGCCAGGGTCAGCCTAGGCCCTTGGAGACCAGGCCTAGGGGAAGAAGGAGGGACAGCCACAAGAAAAATGCCCTTTCCTCCTCCCACCTCCACTGTGGCTGGCAAGACAGTGAAAATATTGAGCCATTCATGCCTTAAAAAATAATACTAAAAGACAGTAAAAATTAAGAAAGTGAGGCCGGGCGCGGTGGCTCACGCCTGTAATCCTAGCTCTCTGGGAGGCCGAGGTGGGCGGATCGTTTGAGCTCAGGAGTTCGAGACCAGCCTGAGCAAGAGCGAGACCCCATCTCTACTAAAAATAGAAAGAAATTATATGGACAGCTAAAAATATATATAGAAAAAATTAGCCGGGCATGGTGGTGCATGTCTGTAGTCCCAACTACTCGGGAGGCTGAGACAGGAGGATCCCTTGAGCCCAGGAGTTTGAGGTTGCTGTGAGCTAGGCTGACGCCATGGCACTCACTCTAGCCTGGGCAACAGAGTGAGACTCTGTCTCAGAAAAAAAAAAAAAAAAAAAAGAAAGTGAATTTTAGTGTTTTCTATGAAGTAGGGAAGGTACATCCCACATTGAGATCAGGCTTTTAAAAGATAAGGGCACAGACAGAGTAGCATGTATATAAATGTGCGTGACAAAAGGCACCATAGAGTAATAGGATTTGCTATCACCCCCATTTTACAGACAAGATTATCAAGGTTTGTTGAGAATAAGTAACTTTCTTTAAGTCATACAACTAGTAAGTTGGCAGATTCAGAACTAAAACCAAGGTCTGTCCGGATACAGAGGCCACTATATCCTCAACTTTGGATAATGCCTGTCTTGCATGGTTGTTTTCAATATTAAAGAATAATGCATGTAGGCCGGGTGCGGTGGCTCACGCCTGTAATCCTAGCACTCTGGGAGGCCGAGGCAGGTGGATCATTTGAGCTCAGGAGTTCAAGACCAGCCTGAGCAAGAGCGAGACCCCGTCTCTACTAAAAATAGGAAGAAATTATATGGACAGCTAAAAATATTTATGGAAAAATTAGCCGGGCATGGTGGTGTATGCCTGTAGTCCCAGCTACTCGGGAGGCTGAGACAGGAGGATCGCTTAAGCCCAGGAGTTTGAGGTTGCTGTGAGCTAGGCTGACACCACGGCACTCACTCTAGCCCGGGCAACAGAGTGAGACTCTGTCTCAAAAAAAAAAAAAAAAAAGAATAATGCATGTAAAGTGCCAAGGCCAATGCACATAGTAGGCACTCGATTATTTATCTTGTTTATCTTATTTGCTATTTATAAGGATGAGGCAATGTATTTTTTTTTTTTTTTTTTTGAGACAGAGTGTCGCTTTGTTGCCCAGGCTAGAGTGAGTGCCGTGGCGTCAGCCTAGCTCACAGCAACCTCAAACGCCTGGGCTTAAGCAATCCTACTGCCTCAGCCTCCCGAATAGCTGGGACTACAGGCATGCGCCACCATGCCCGGCTAATTTTTTTTTTTTCTATATATATTTTAGTTGGCCAGATAATTTCTTTCTATTTTTAGTAGAGACGAGGTCTCGCTCATTGCTCAGGCTGGTCTCGAACTCCTGACCTTGAGCGATCCACCCGCCTCGGCCTCCCAGAGTGCTAGGATTACAGGCATGAGCCACCGCGCCCGGCCGAGGCAATGTATTTGAAGTGCATAGTACGGTGTCTTCCATGTGGTAAGCATTCAATAAACATCATCCTTTATCGCCGCCATCATCATCATCATCATCATTTTCTCTAGTAAACTGCAAGCTCTTTGAGGGCAGGAACCGTATGTAGTTTGTCTCTGAGCCCCCAGGCCTGGCACTGAGCCCAGCGCACATTAGATCCTGGTGTTTCGGGAATGATCCGTAGGGTACCTCTCTGACCTTTTCTACTTTACGTTTAAACTTTTCAATTGCAGTTGACTGTGCTGAATGTTTAAGATGGGGCTCAAGGCTCATGCTGGGCTTGCCTGACTCCTGAGGTTTTCTGTCATGAGTCCTCAGAACTCTGAGGCCAGCTCCCTGCCAGCTCCTCCCCTGGGAGATGGACACTGCCAGCTGTCCCGCCTGCAATTTGGCTCGATGCATCACCACCGCCAAAAGTGGGATGTCACCAACGGATGTGCTAATTTGGGGCCACCCTGTTCAACTTAGCTGAGTGATGTGGTGCCCCAGAGACGCCTGAGGGCCTCCTGCCCCAGGAGCGGAGGCATGAATGGAGCCCCCGCCTAGTTCTCCCAGGGCTGCAAAGACCTGTTGTTCTAACTGTTGTTCTCAAGGAAACATTTATTTGGCTGCACACACACATAGCTTTGGACCATGTGACTCCCTACAGACAAAACTTGGCTTAATCCAGCCCTGGCCTGTTCCCCGGACCTTGATTAAAATGCCTGTGGGCCTCTGGAGGCAGGTTCTGGCCCCCATTAGCTGTGTGACCCTGGCTTCTGCTGGAGGACATAATAGTGACAATAATTGTGATGGTAGTGTCTGCTGCTTACTGATGCCTACAGTGTGCTAGGCACTGTGCTAAGTGCCTTCCCTACATTATTTCATTGACTCCTCAATGCCACCTCTGCAAATTAGGTACGTTATTCCTCCCACTGTATAGAGAATGCTGAAACTCAGAGAAGTGAAGTCACTTGCCCAAGGCCACACTGGCAGAGCTTGAATATGAGCTCAGATCAGTCAGAAGTGAAAACCCATATTCTGAAATATTTATACTGCACTGCAAGTCATACCCGCCCCTCTGAGACTCCGTTTATTTATCCATTAAACAAGGATATTATTCACTTGACCAGCCTAAAAAAAAAATTAAACAAGGATATTAATCCATCTCATTGACTTGGTGAAGGTGTATTTAAGAGTTGATATAGAGTAGGCCCTCAATAAGTGTTTCTTTATCCAGTTATTAATATTCTAGTACCCTGAGTCTAGGCTTTCTGGGTTGAGAAGGGCCTTATCTCTGCATCTTGGCTTGCGTGGTTTGGAATGTGGTGGTCTACTTTTGAAAAATAAACTAGACTTAAAAAAAAATTTAGAAAGCAATATATGCTTATTCAAAAAATAACAACAGGAGAGTGTAATGTGATCATCTCATAGAAATAACCACTGTTTGATATTCTTGCACATTTCCTTCCAGAAAGTGTCCATATTTATTTTTATCATTTAATAAGTTGAGGTCATGTACCTATTTCTTATTTTTTTTTTTTTTTTTTACTTTTTATTTTTTTTTTTACATTCCAGAGAAGGAATGGGTCAACCCCCGAGAGTGGAGGAGACCCTCATTCCTATAAATAGTTGCATAATATCCCATTATTGGGATTCATTCACTCATTTAGCAAATATTTACTGAGCCTCTGCTCTGTGCCAGGACTTGACGTAGGCACCAGGGATACAGCTATGAACAAGACTGCGTGGTCTCTGCTGGTCAGCGAGCCTACATCTTGTTTTTAGCAGCCTCTTCTCATGGACATTCAAGTTCTTTCTGGCCTCTTGCACCACAGACAATAGCCCTTCAGTGCACCTGTGAGCATTTATCCGCAGTGTGGTTCTTGGAAGGGGTATTGTTAGGTGCAAAGGTTCACATGCCTTTAGGATATTGATAGGTGGTACCCACCTGCACTATTCAAGGACAGGGCAAATTGAGATTTTTATCTCCCCAGGTGTGGCAACTGGGCTCTGCCGGTCAGCCCTGCTGCGGGGCCTGCCAGAGTCCAGGAACTATTTATATTAATAGTTCAGCCTTGCTAGACCAGCAAGACCTTAAAGGTCATCTCTTCCAGAGCCTGTCGGAATCTCAAGTCCTCTCCACACCACCCTGGGCGGGCAGGTGAGCGGCTTGAACTTGTATTCTCACAATGCCCTGCTCTAAGAGCTGGCATATCAGGGCCCATTATATATAAATAAACCGAGGCTTAGAGAGACCTTGGGACTTGCCAAAGCCAGATAGCAAGTGACAGGCAGGGCCTGGATTCAGATCCCTATCTGTCTGTCACCACATATGAATACTATGCCCATCTCTTTATATAATACTAGAAATAATAACCATACAACTGTCTACTGAAGACCTGTTCTATGCCAGGCAGGAAAAAGTGCTTTACGGGTATTGAATCTGATCTGTTTTACTTCCATTTTAAAAATGAACGAATAGGCCGGGCGAGGTGGCTCACGCCTGTAATCCTAGCACTCTGGGAGGCCGAGGCGGGTGGATCGCTCGAGGTCAGGGGTTTGAGACCAGCCTGAGCAAGAGCGAGACCCCGTCTCTACTAAAAAAAATAGAAAGAAATTATCTGGCCAACTAAAAATATATATATAGAAAAATTAGCCAGGCATGGTGGTGCATGCCTGTAGTCCCAGCTACTCGGGAGGCTGAGGCAGAAGGATTGCTTAAGCCCAGGAGTTTGAGGTTGCTGTGAGCTAGGCTGACATCATGGCACTCACTCTAGGCCAGGCAACAAATAGAGACTCTGTCTCAAAAAAAATAAAATAAAATAAAAAAATAAAAATGAATGGAGAGGCTCACAGAGGTCAAGTCACTTGTCCAAGGTCACAGAGCAAGGATATTAAACCAAGCCTGCCTCACTCCCGACCTCTCTATCAATATTCTTGCTCCAGCTTGAGAAGCCTTTGACCTTTCAATATTCATTCCTTTAACAGATTTCTTATTTACTGATAACCTGGTATATGTTAGGTACTACTCTGGATGTTGAAGATACCCCTAGTGAACAAGAAAACAGGGCAGTCCTTGCTCTCATGGAACTGACATTTTGGTTAGAGGAGGAAGGCCATAGACTAGTAAACAAATGGGTCGATCATGTAATTTCAAGCAGGGGTAAGTAAGTGACCACCCACTGAACAGACAAGGAGAAGCTCGAGCTGGGAGGACAGGCTTCCTTCCCTTTAGCCAGGACCTGAAGCTAGGACGTTTAGTCACAGACATTTATTGAGCACTGGGCTAAGTACTGGGGTGTGGGGATACTGTGTTGCCCAATCAGATGTGTCCCCTTCTCTCAACAATACCTGTGTGGCCCCCAGCACCCACCCTCCCCCCCCCAGTTATACTGGGCTGTGTGAATGATCCTGCCCTGTCTTGGTTGTTGGTGTCTCCAGCGGACTCTGTCCTGGCTCCTTGGGGCCAGCACCAGGTCCTGACTTCCCACCTTGGCAGAGCTGG
The DNA here is from genome assembly GCF_041146395.1 of Eulemur rufifrons. Lineage (NCBI taxonomy): Eukaryota > Metazoa > Chordata > Mammalia > Primates > Lemuridae > Eulemur > Eulemur rufifrons. The sequence goes on from NC_091002.1 coordinate 24,359,622, forward strand.
GGGTCCCTGGAAAGTGGGGCTTCTGTCTCTGCCTCAGCTTCCCTAAAGAGGAAGGACCCTTGTGTCACTGCTTTACCAAGCTCCTGGGCCAGGGGCTTGGCTGGGGAGGGTGTGGACACTGGCTAGGCCTGTTCTTGGCGTGTCAAGAATGCTAGCTGCAGGGCCATGGTCACGCTGCCCTCAGCTCTCTAGGCCGCAGGCTTTGGGCAGCCCCGCCCTGCCTGGCTGGGTGACTCAGGCAGAAATCAGAGCTGGGCTATATATGGCCACACTCTGGGGCCCCCAGGACCCCACCCCCACTCTGGGACAGGCCACTTGGTTTGTGAAATCCAAGTCCAGTTTCTGGCACCAGCTGGTGTGGTGTCCATTTATAGCATGTTTCTGTGGGAGAGGAGGAGGACCCAGTTCTGGGACAGCGGGATGAGTAGGGGCTCTAGCAGTTTCCCTGGCTTCAAAGTTGACGAATGTTCATTTGCTGAGCATGTAGCATATGAGATCCCTGTTGGATTCTGGGGATACAGACATGAGTCAGATGAGGTCCTTGCCCTCCCAGTGTTTACAGCCTGGTGGGGGACGCAGACCCCACACAGACAACCACAGGGGAGAGGGGTCTAGGAGACTGCAGGGTGTGGTGGGTCCAGACTCAGCATCTGGGAAGGCTTCCTACAGGGGGTGACATCTGAGCTAGGCCTCGACCTTGTGGGCTGTGGCACCTTCTAAATGAGCCTGTCCTGCTCCTGCCCTAGCATTCATTTTTCCACCCCCAGAACACCAACTCTGAGTGTTCTGAGCAAGCCCAGTTTCTGTCCTCCAGGAGTTCCCGGTTTGGTAGGGAGGACGGCCCCACCCCCAGCACAAAATCACAATAGGGCTCTAGGAAGTGTGGGCAGGGGAGGCTGGGAGGTAAGAAACACTTATTTCTTGAGTCCCTACTATGCACCACGTGTCTTACATCGCCTTATTTAATCCTCTTTTATTGACTAGCAGATTGAGGCCAGAGAGGTGAATTACCTTGCCCATGGTCACACAGCTAGAGAGTGCTGGAGCTGGAATTAAAATCCAGAAGCATCTAACTCCAAACCATGTACTAAGGGCATTCTATGCAGAGGGAACTGCATTTTCAAAGGTGTGCAAGTGTGGAAGCTCATCCAGCTTCTGAGAGCTGTGAGTGAGTAGTCAGTATGATTGGACCAGAGTGTGAGATTAGGCATATGGAAGGAGCTGAAGCCAGAGAGGTGGGTGGGCCCCAGATCCTAGAGGGCCTTGCAGTTAGGCAAAGGGTGCAGGGCAGCCAGAGCAGGGCTTTGAGCAGGGGAGGGAGGGACATGGTCACTTATAGCAAGGAAATGTAGCAGTTTTACCACTGGGGGCTGTATTAGTCAGGATGCTTTTGACTATAAGTAACAGGAACCCAATTCAAAGAGGTTTGAACATTGAAGAAAATCTTCCAGAACATCTTGTGGCAGCATGGCTCCAGGGGGCAGATTAATCTAGGAGCTGATGGTATCATTGAAAATCCAGGTCTATACATCTTTCTGTTTTCCCATCCTCAATGGGTGGACCCCAACTCTTGTGGTCAAAAAATGGCTATCATTGCCCTAGGACCAAGTTCCCTCCCAGCAAGTTCGAAAGGCTGGAGGAGAGGAAGAGGAAGAAAATGTGCTTTCCCTCGCATCTCATTGGCCAGAACGGTATCATCCGCCCCTTTCTAAACCAGGCACAGGCAAGAGGGGTGGAATGATCGTGATTAGCTTTGACCAATTAAGATTCTCCCCCTTGGCTGGGGAGAAGCTGAGCCTCCAGGACTGAGGGTTGTGTTAACAAGAAGATGGTTTTTGGTTGTCAAGTAGGCTGTGATATGTCTGTCCCACCTCCACTGCCGTCTGAGACATAATTCAGTAGTTAGTCCTGGGGTAAATTGTCACCGCAGTCATAAGTCATTTTTAGTGCTAATCCCTAAACATTGGATTTAGGCTTAGTTCTCTCAAAAAGACCTGCTGTTGCTTTCAACATAACTTCTCTCCCAATCCCAGGAGGGTTGGTAACTCCTCGCTCTTTACCCCTGTTTTCCTTGAATCAGGGGCATCTCCTGTGACAGAAATAGCTTCTTATCTGTTTCTTCCAGGGAGCTGGGCCAAGAACTGCTTCCTAACTCTTTCCTGGGCTGTCCATTCACAGGCAGGGCATGCTGGCTGGGCTTTGACTGCAAACGTCAGATAACTAGCAAGCCAGACGGCCATGGGAGCAGGTGTGGTTGAGAGAAGGGGAAGGGACAGCTACCCCCAAAGACTAGCAGGCATCAGGCACCCCCCCAGTAGAGCAGCAGAGGGTACACCCTGGCTGGGCAAGAGAGACCAGTGCTTGGACAAGTCTCTTAACCGCCTTGATGTATGCGTTCTTGTCCTAGTCGCTCATGTGAGAGATGAGGAGACTGCTGCTCATCAGGATTGGAGCAGCCCCAGTAGTCAAGTCTGCCCACCAACCATTTCCCCTTCTTCCTTGCTAAGGGCAGTCTGATTTTATTGGGTGAAATATGGTCAGCCTCAGAGGCTGAATTGTGATTGGTCAGAGTTGTGACCACCCCCTCTTACTGATGATTGGACTAGAGATGGGCACACAGCCCAGTTCTGGCCAATGAGATATAAGGAGACATCTATTGGGGGCTTCAGGAGATACTTACCTCTCTAATAAGAGGGAGGTGTGAGGAGACAGCCCTTTCTCTGTCTGTGTCCTCTTCCTGCTTTGGGTTTTGTCATGTAAGGAATGGTTGGCTTGTGCTGGGGCAGCCATTTTGTGGTCATGAGGGGAAAACCAAGAGAGAGGCAAAGAGGCCTCCAGTGAATCCAATGTCATTGAGCCACTGACCCAACCCTGAATTGCCTTTCTCCAAACTTCTTGGTAAGTGAAATTATAAATATCTTTATTATTTAAGGCACTGTTACATATTTTATTATTTGTAGCTAAACTTATCTAATTGATACAGCAAGAATGACCAAGATGTTTCATGACCAACCAGACTTAATTGATTGGTAATGGCTGCCATAGATTGATCACTGGTGTCTTCCATGAGCCAGGGATAGAGAAGTAGTGGCACAAGTGTCCTGTGTTTGCCATTCCAGTCCTAGGACCAGTCCAATACCTGGCACATGGTGCTCAAGAAAGCTGATTTGTCCCCGAATCTCTCTGTTCCCATCAAGCTCTTCCCAGATCAACCCTGGCATCATGTTGCCTTTTGTTTCTAGCTGCCATTGCTAGTGAGATCCTCCTTCTCTAGTAAGGCATGGGATCCTGGCGTCCATCAGTGGGGCCCCAGTCAAGACTTTTGGTTGAATATATCAGAACCCTACTTGATTTTGCAACCTGACTTTATGAAGAACGAATATCAGAAATTGGAACATTACTCTGGGAGGCCAAGGTGGGAGGATGCTTATGCTCAGGAGTTTGAGACAGCCTGAGCAAAAGTGAGACCCTGACTCTACTAAAAATAGAAAAATTATCTAGGCATCATGGTGCGTGCCTGTAGTCCCAGCTACTTGGGAGGCTGAGGCAGGAGGATTGCTTGACCCTATGAGTTTGAGGTTGCAGTGAGCTGTGATGATGCCCACTGCACTCTACGTGGGGTGACAGAGCAAGACTCTGTCTCAAAACAAAAACAGAATACAAAACTGGAACATTAGCAGGTTCCTGGCACAGTTTCCCTCTATCTCTCAACATGCATCTCTACTAATCTCTCTCTCTAGACCAGCTTTCTCTGCTTCTCTGTACCCCCAGCTGAAGGCAGTTGCCTTATGACATCCAAGCCATCAGTCTAGGATCTCTTCCAGTGTCAATCGGGTAGCCTAATGTGGCTCAGGTGTTCCCCCAGTCCAGCTAGCATGGCCAGGGGTCAGGATCACATGCCAGAACATGACTTTATGGGTCAGTTGGTCAGAGAAGCAGGTCTGAGCTGCTATTCTAGAACTTCGCTGTTCAATATGGTTGCCATTAGCTCCATGTGACTATTCGAATTTAATTTTAATTTAATTTAAAAATTCAGTTAATTTGTACAGCAGGGATACTGGCAGGTGTCCAGTATTTTCTTCCCCACTGCCCTATAAGGGACTTTAGCCTAGACGAAGATAGTGATATTGGACATAGATTAAACTCTTAATGGATTAGTGATAGTTGTGATGTGTGTTGCATGGGAGACCGTGTCACCATGGCAACTGCTGACCTCTCTCCTGACCAGTCAAGTACATGAAGGAGGTCTCACCGTATTTCAAGAACTCTGCTGGCGGGACCTCTGTGGGCTGGGACTCGCCTCCCGCCTCACCCCTTCAGCGGCAGCCTTCCTCCCCTGGCCCCCCGCCCCGGAACCTCGGCGAGGCCAAACACGTGTCCTTGAAGATGGCATATGTCTCGAGGAGGTGCACCCCTACCGACCCGGAGCCCAGGTAAGGCTGGGGTGGGGGGCCCAGACAGACAGATGCCCCGGTGTTAGGAGGTAGGGCCAAAAGGAAAGATACCTTTGTGTTTTACAAGTGACAAACGCAATGCCAGAAGACAGTAGGTGCTTAGGAAATAGGTTGGATGCCTGAGTGAAGTTATGGAGACGACAGTGTGCTTTGCTTCTCACTTCTTCCTCCGGGCAGTTCACATTTGAGGAAGAACTTGGTCTGGGAGAACCCAGGTCCAGTCCTGGTACTCTTTGGCCTAGTCCTTCTTCCTCACTGATCTTTCGATCCTCCACTGTGAAATAAGGTGGTTGGCTTCAGTGATCCCCTCAAGTCTCTGCCAACTCTGCTATAGTTGTGAAATGTCTGGTAACATTTGTATCAGGGCCACGGAAGGTCGCCATCCTTCACAACTGAGCAGGCTTTAACAGTTCATCATTGATAATAGGACTGATACCAGCTAACATTTACTGAGTGCTTACTGTGTAAGCACTGTGCTGAGAGCTTTCCATGTGCGAACTCTCACAGTGGCCCTATGAGCAAAATCCTGTTAATTCACCCCCATTTTGTAGATGAGGACAGAGAGGGAAACTCACCTGCCTGAGATCACACAACCAGAAGCCCTCTCTGCTTTAGAAGCTGCAGGTGCCTAAGTGATGGTGGTTGGATGAAATAGATGTTGGTCAAGTGGGGTATGCCATGTTGGGGTGGTGTATAAGTGACATACACACAAAAAGCTTGTTACAGCCTAGGTTCAATGCCAGGCAAATGCCCATGTTGGCTGGGAGAGCTGCTTAGTGTCCAGCATCCAAATCTCTTGGCCACTTGATGCCACACCCCTGCCTGCCCCCATGAGGCAAGAACTGGTGACTCACAGGTAACTTACAGGTGTTTCACTCAAGGGGCCTTTTGTGTTGGGTGAAGGTGAGGTGGTGTTAGTCCTTCCTGAGACTCACAAAACTGTGGATTCCCAGCCTGATCCCAGACATTACCTGAAGCATGTTTGTATATGTGTTTCTATGTGTGTATACATGTAGATGTCAAGTAAATGCAAGTGTTTATGTGAGCATTTGCAGGTATATGGGTGTAGATTTGTAAACATGTGTTTATATGTGCATGTATATGCATATATGTGTGTACATGTATGCTTGAACATGTGCATGCATGCAAAACTATGTGTGTAACCTGAATATAACTGGGCTTCCATATGGCCCACCGTCAGTGCAATGTCCCAGTCAAAGGAACACAGTCTGGCCACCAAAATATAATGAAAACTATTTCAAACTTTTACTCAATGTTAAGATTGCATTGGCATGCAAGTATAGAAACCCAAACAAGCAATAAATAAATGAGGAGTTTATTTTCCCACATGTTTAAAAAGAAATCCTGTTGGGTGCAGTGGTTCACACCTGTAATTTCAGCTACATGGTGGGAAGCTTAGGCAGGAGGATTGTTTGAAGCAGGGGTTTGAGTCCAGCCTGGGCAACATAGCAAAAATAACATCTCTAAAATAATAATAATAAAAAAAATTAGCTGGGTATGGTGACACATTCCTGTAGTCCTAGCTACTTGTGAGGCAGAGGTGGGAGAGTCACTTGAGGCCAGGAGTTTGTGACCAGCCTAGGTGATATAGTGAGATCCTGTCTCAAAAAAAAAAAAAAAAAAAGTCCAGGGGTCAGCTATTCAGGCTGCTGTAGATGCTCAAGGATGTCGTCAAGGAACCAGGCTTCTAGCTTCTTCCTCTGCCATTTTTATTATGGATTTGCTTCTTCATGGAGGCAGGACGGTGGCTGCATCTGCAAGCATTGTGTCCATATTCCAAGCAGGAAAAAGACAAAAGGCAAGGAGACTTTTCTCCTGATATTTTGGCTATTGTTGGAATAACAAACCCTCCTAAAATTTAGTGACTTAGAAAATAATATTTATTATTTCTTACAATTCTGTAATGTGGGCTGACTCAGGTGGTCAGTTCTGCTCTTTGTAGAATTTACTGGGGCCGGAAGTCCAAGATGGCTGCTTCACCCCTGTCTGGTACTTCAGCTGGGATGGTGGGAAGAGTTAGGGGCTGTGCATTTCTCTTTCCATACGGCCTTTCCACATTGCCAGCTTATGCTTCCTCAGAACATGTTGCTCTCAGGGTAACTGGACTTAATCATTTTTTTTTATGAATTATTTTTTTAGAGACAGTGTCTTGCGCTGTCACGGGCTGGAGTGCAGTGATGTGATCGTAGCTCACTGCAGCCTGGACCACGTGGGCTCAAGGGATCCTCCTGCCTCGGCCTCCGAATATGCTGGGATTATAGGCATGAGCCACCATGCCCAGCCTAGACTTATTATATGGTGGCTTGGAAATGCCAGAATGTCACTTCTGCCAAATTTGATTTGTCAAACCAAATCACAAGGTCGAGGGGAGGAGAAATGAATTTTACTTCTTGCTGGACGAAGTGGACTTTGTGCACAGGGAGGGATGGATTTGGCAGAGGCCATCTCTGGAGACTAATTACCATACCTGGGAAAGATTTATCTTTCATTCAGGAAGGGACACCCTCTCCAGAAACTTCTGTCTGTATCTCATTGCTGGCCCTTGCTGCAGGGAGGCTGGGAATGCAAGTATTTTGCTTTCTACTTCTGCAGCAGAGGAAGGCAGAGATGAAGGGTGTGGGATGGGTGTTGTTTGAGAGCCATCCTCTGCCGTCTGCCTCACTCCATCCAGTACCGAGATGCCAAAGGGTAGTGAGTGTTTCATGCCTCACAGATCATTTTGAAAATCCTCTCCCTGTCACTACTCCTGTTGGAACCTCCCTGAAACTCGCCTCCACACTAGCCTGCCTGGCAGTCGTTTGTCTCCTCCCTTCTCCCCCGCCATTCCCCCAGCTTTGTTTTGTAGATCAACGTGGCCTCTCAGGCTTCTTTAGTTTAGTTTTTGTCCCTGTTAGTGAATGACTTTGTTCTGTGCAAGAAGGAGAACCTGTGAGCTGGCCCAGCAAGAGAATCTTCCTTAGAAACCAGGAGAAAAGGGCAAGATTCTGAATTGTCACACAGTAATAATTTTGTCCACATCACACGTTTGAGAGTGTGTGTGTGTGTGTGTGTGTGTGTGTGTTTTGTACGTATATGCATATGTTTGTGTATGTTGTAGTCTCTTGTCCCTAGACCCCTTGAAGCCCCAACAACTGTGGCTGGTGGCCCAGCAGTGAGCATGGCTCCTGATTCTCTCACGGATGTCCCCTCTGGTTTCTCCTGGTGTGGTGGTGGGTGGTTTCTTGGGCCAGATTTCAGGGTTGGGCAGCTGCAGCCTAGTGGTCAGGCCCCGCCTCCACCCCATTTGTGCCTGCAGGTATCTGGAGATCTGTTCGGCAGATGGCCAAGACACTCTCTTCCTGAGGGCCAAGGATGAAGCAAGCGCAAGGTCGTGGGCAGGTGCCATCCAAGCCCAGGTCAACGTCCTGGTGCCCTGGGTCAAGGACGAGCTGCAGGCACTGCTGGCGGCTACGGGCTCCTCTGGGAGCCAGGATATCAAGCAGATCGGCTGGCTGACTGAGCAGGTGCCTGCCCGGTCGGGACCTGTCCCTCCCTTTGTTCTCCTCCCTTGGAGCTGGCCCTGTTCTCAGTAGCCCTCATCATTTCCCCCCACCCTGGCCCTCCGACCTCTCCCCTCTCCACCCCGCCTCACTGCTGCTTTGCCCCCTGCAGCTGCCCAGTGGGGGCACAGCCCCCACCCTGGCCCTGCTGACCGAAAAGGAGCTGCTCCTCTACTGCTGTCTCCCCCAGACCCGTGAGGCCTTGAGCCGGCCGGCCCGCACTGCCCCGCTCATCGCCACCAGGTATGCAGAGCTGGGGGGGGAGATGTTCCAGAGGGGCCCCAGAAGCCAGGACTCCAGCCCTATTCTACCCTGAGTTATCCCTGTCTGGGCCTTGGTTTCCTCACCTGTGAAATGGGAGCTTGCTTTCTTTATTTTTTTTTTAATTTTTTTATTCTTTTTTTAATCTTCGTTGGCATCGTGGGGATGAAATGGGAGCTTTCAACAGAAGGATGTGAGGTTTCACCAGCCACTCATTCATTGACACCTACACCTTGTGCTGCATGGTTTGGGGGACACAGAGCTAACCCCAGCAGTCTCTCCCCTCAGGGAAAACACAGTCTGATGGGGGAGACAGACCCAGGAACAGCCATTGCAGTGCAGGGCTTGTAGGAGCCACTTAACTGGCCTGGACTGGAAAGGCTTGAGGGAGGTGGTGACGTTTGAGCTGGACTCTGACAGCGGAGAAGACGTTCACTGTTTAAGGAAGAGTGGACTAAGCCGGGTGCGGTGGCTCACGCCTGTAATCCTAGCACTTGGGAGGCCAAGGTGGGAGGATCATTTGAGCTCGGGAGTTCCAGACCAGCCTGAGCAAGAGCAAGACCTCGTCTCTACTAAAAAAAAATAGAAATAAATTAGCTGGACAACTAAAAATAAATAGAAAAAATTAGCTGGGCATGGTGGCATATGCCTGTAGTCCCAGCTACTCGGGAGGCTGAGGCAGTAGGATCGCTTAAGCCCAGGAGTTTGAGGTTGCTGTGAGCTAGGCTGACACCACGGCACTCACTCTAGCCCGGGCAACAGAGTGAGACTCTGTTTCAAAAAAAAAAAAAAAAGAAAGAAAAAGAAGAAAGAGTGGACTAGCCTGAGCAAGAGCAAGACCCCATCTCTACTAAGAAATAGAAAGAAATTATCTGGACAACTAAAAATATACAGAAAAAATTAGCCGGGCATGGTGGCACATGCCTGTAGTCCCAGCTACTCAGGAGGCTGAGGCAGGAGGATCGCTTGAGCCCAGGAGGTTGCTGTGAGCTGGGCTGATGCCACAGCACTCTAGCCTGGGCAACAGAGTGAGACTCTGTCTCAAAAAAAAAAAAAAAAAAAAAGTAGAAGAACATCTCATGTAGGGAGAATATCATGGTCAAAGGCACAGAGGCATGGAGGGCTCATAGCATGTTCATGGAGCTGTGAGGGTGGTATAACTGGAATGCAGATTTCATGCAGGAAGCGGAGAGAAATGAGATGGGGTTTTGGCAGGGCCAGTCTTACAGAGCCTCTATTGCCTGGTTAAGGCATGTCAGCCTTATCTTTAGAGTTGTGGCAGTGTCGAAGGAAGAGTTTAAGCCAGGGAGCAAGGTGACTCTGGTTGTATTTTAAAAGAATCTCTGTGGCTGCCACGTGGGAGAGGCACTGGGGAGTGCGGGGCGGAGGCTGGGAGGCTGCTGCAGTCGTGCAGGAGAGATGATGGTGGCTGGGGGAGGTGGAGGTGGGTGGAAGCAGCAGATGGCGAAGAAAGGCAACATTTGCATTGGAAACCACATGGGTGGTAAAATTAACAGGGCTTAGTGCTTGCCAGATGGGGAGGGCGAAGGAGGTGTCCGGAATGAATGGGAGGTTTGGAGCCTGTGTCTGGGTGAGCATGGGACTGGGGGTGGGGGTGCAAAGGGAGGAGGCTGGGGCAAGATGCTGAATCAAGTCCAGAGTGTGTGTGGGATGGATAGGAGCTTGGATGGGAAGCCTGGGGACTTGCGGGTCTGTAGCTCAGGCTGGAAAGTGGGAGACTGGGCATCAGCAGCAGCCCCAAGGGGAAATGAGCTACAGGAGAGTCGGTGGAAAGAGGAGTAAAGAGGGGCATGCGCCAGAACTCTGAGGTCTGCTGCCCAGAGAGAGGCCGTGAGCATCCCAAGGCCACACAGCAAATACAAGTCAAGCTACAGGGTCTAAGGCCCTTGTCACCCATGTCTCTTTACCCCGGGCTGGGCTCTGGCCCTTGTGTTGGGAGTCTGCTGGCTATTAGGGATAATTAGGTCATGGATTGTCTACCTAATCGAGTGACAAATGTTCATTGAGCACCTACTATGTGTTAGGCGTGATTTTAGTTGCTGGGAATACAGTGGTGAACAAAAGACAAATTCTACCTTAGCTGATATTCTAGTGAAAAAGACAGGCAAAAACCAACTGAAACAAATAAATAAAAAGTATAATTTCTGGTACCATGATAAAAAGGAAGGCTAGTATGTGACAAGGGCACTATTTTATTTTATTTTATTTTATTTTATTTTTTTGAGACAGAGTCTCACTCTGTTGCCCAGGCTAGAGTGCCGTGGCGTCAGCCTAGCTCACAGCAACCTCAAACTCCTGGGCTCAAGCAATCCTGCCTCAGCCTCCTGAGTAGCTGGGACTACAGGCATGTGCCACCACGCCCGGCTAATTTTTTCTATTTATTTTTAGTTGTCCATATAATTTCTTTCTATTTTTAGTAGAGATGGGGTCTCGCTCTTACTCAGGCTGGTCTCGAACTCCTGACCTCGAGCAATCCTCCCGCCTCGGCCTCCCAGAGTGCTAGGATTACAGGCGTGAGCCACCGCGCCAGGCCAGGGCACTATTTTAGATGAGGGGTCAGAGAAAGCTTCTCAGAGGAGGTGACACTTAAGCAAGGATCTGAAGGAAGTGAGGGAGTGAGCAATGCCGATAATTGGGGAAGTGTGTCTGGGCAGAGGGAACATCACGTGCACAGGTGTGAGGCAGGTGTGCACTTGGTGTGTGTGACACTAGTGCAGCCGGAGTGAGGGAGCAAGGGGGAAGTAGCAGGGGGTGTCTCCTGCTGAGTGAGTCAGTGCCCACTGGCAAGTCCTGTCCCCCATTAGGTGGTAAAGGACTCACAGGGTCCTTTCCCAGGCCACTGCCCCCTTTGCCCAGAACTATTTGTCCCCTGCCCGAAACCTCATGCTTAGCCCTGTGCTCCCCATTCCCAGACTGGTGCACTCTGGCCCCTCCAAGGGCTCGGTGCCCTATGACACAGAACTCTCCTTTGCCCTACGCACGGGCACACGCCATGGTGTGGACACTCACCTCTTCAGCGTGGAGTCACCACAGGAGCTGGCTGCCTGGACCCGCCAGCTAGTGGATGGCTGTCACCGGGCCGCCGAGGGTGTGCAGGAGGTGTCTACAGGTGCGCTGGGTGGATCTGGGAGTGCCTTTCTGGTAATGAGCCTCTTATTCCCAGAGGCATGCAAGCTTCCTTCATTGGGGTGCTTCAGGAGGGGCATGGAAAGTAGGATTTGGGCTCTTCAAGAACCTTCTGTTTTGGATGTGCAGGTGCCCCAGTAGGTAGAGAGACTCTTGCCCCTGTGGTTTTTCTTGCTCTGGCTTTGTGATTCTGCTGCTGAGGATGTGAGAGATGGCACTTGGTGTAGAGTTGTCAGATAAAATATAGGACACCCAGTCAAATTCAAATTTCAGATAAATAAGTATGTCCAAAGTATCCATTGCTTATCTAAAATTTAAATTTAGCTGGGCAATTCTCCGGATCTCTAAGGGCCACGCTTGGTAAGTCTGCTGATGTAGACTTACAGGGAGTGGGCCTCCTGTCCATGGCAGCCCTCTTTTCTACTTATGGTGCTGCTAGAAGTGGGGTTAGAAGTGGGTGTACGTTCTCTGAGGCTGGAGCTGTTTCAGTAGTTTAGGGTACGGGTGTCATGACAAACAGTGAGCCTCCCATCCCTGGAAGTATTCAAGCCCTACCTTGTGGAGCTGCAGTGGGGGTTGGAGGTCAGGCTTGTGGTCTCTGAGCTGCTGGCTGTGCCTGTGCCCACATGCCCTCCCCGCAGCCTGCACGTGGAACGGCCGTCCCTGCAGCCTCTCTGTGCACATTGACAAGGGCTTCACACTGTGGGCAGCTGAGCCAGGTGCTGCCCGAGCTGTGCTGCTCCGACAGCCCTTCGAGAAGCTGCAGATGTCCTCAGATGATGGTGCCAGCCTCCTTTTCCTGGACTTTGGGGGTGCTGAAGGCGAGATCGTGAGTGAAGGGCTGCCTCTCCACCCTGGGGAGGAGGGGGTATGCTCTTCCGGAGGCCCGGCCGGACGCGCCCCTGACCCTTCTCTCCATCCACCCTACAGCAGCTGGACCTGCACTCGTGTCCCAAAACCATGGTCTTCATCATCCACTCCTTCCTCTCGGCCAAAGTCACCCGCCTGGGGCTCTTGGCCTAGAAGTCACCTGGTGCACTAGCCCTGAAGAAGGGGCGTCCATCACATGGCCTGGCCTGGGCCTCCACCGACTGCCTGCTCACCACCGGGCCGAGGGAAGGGAGAGGAGAGGAACACGGACCTCAGAGACCCAGCCCCCGAGGGAGCTGGATTGGTCTTGGGGACCAGCACCCAGACCCAGGACATAGTGGGTCCTGCCTGTGACAGGGTGGCCTTCCCACTGCCCACCTCCACCAGTGCCTTTTGCAGAGAGATATTTTGTGTACACAGAAGCCATTCCGAGCCTGGGACCTGCCCCCGCGGGGATCCTGACTCCAGCCAACAGCAGAGCTGCCAGGCCTCCTAGAGGTCCCTAAGCCACCCCCAGAGGTCCCTTCTGAAGCTGAAGTCCCCTGGGGTCAGCAGCAAGAGAAGGAAGAGGAGTCTTTCTGTTCATTTTCCCCTCAGCCTCACCACCTTGGGGCATCTGGTTTTTCTCTTCATCCTCTCTCTCTCTCCTCTTTATTCTTGGTAAATAAACAGCCTGTGAGCACATAGGCAGCCTGGCCCAGTGTCTGTGGTTTGTGACTTGGCCTTTGGGCCCTGTGGTGGCCCCTGAAGTCCCAAAGTGGACCAGACCAGGACTGGGGTCACTTTCCCTGGAGAGGAGCAAACCTTTACTACAGGGGCAAAAGGAAAGTGTATTGATTATCTTATTGCTGTGTGACAAATTACCCAACATTTAGCAGCTTAAAATGACAACCATTTATTATCTCTTAGGTTCTGTGGGTCAGGAATTTGAGAGGGGCTAAATTGGGTCATTTTTGTCTTAGGGTTTCTCATGAAGTTGCAGTGAAGATGTCAGCTGGGGCCATAGTCATCTGAAGGCTTTACTGGGGCTGGAGGATCCATTTCCAATATTGCTCACTCACATGGCTGCGGTAGGAGGTCTCAGTTTCTCATTGTGTGAGCCTAACCACAGAGCTGCTTGAGTCTCCTCGTGACATGGCAGCTGGCTTTCCCCACAGTGAGACGCAAAAGAGAGAGCAGGGAGGAAGCCATAATGCCTCTTGCAACCCAGTCTTGGATGTCATAACTGTCACTTCTGCTTTATTCTATTCATTAGAAGCGAATCACTGGCCGGGTGCAGTGGATCACGCCTGAATCCTGGAACTCTGGGAGGCCGAGGCGGGAGGATCGCTTGAGCTCAGGAGTTCAAGAACAGCCTGAGCAAGAGCGAGACCCTGTCTCTAAAACAAAAAGAATAGAAAAAAAAGAAAGAAGAGAATCACCGAGTTCAGTCCATACTCAAGGGGAAGGGAATTAGATCCACCTCTTGAAGAAAGAAATGCCAAAGAATTTGTGGACCTATTTTGAAACAATCATAGAGGGCCTCAGGCAGAGGCTTGCAGAAGGGAGGTCAGATGGAACATGCTTCAGAAGCTGTGATGTGCCGGCTGGATGTGAGTGAGCGCTGGTTATAACTCCCTGCTTGCTTGCATTGTCCAGAAAATCACAATGACAACAGCAATGGTGGCTGGCATTTAGAGAGCAGTTGCGATCTTCCAGGCACTGTGCTAGATACTGTGCATCTATGTCTCATTGGGTCCTCACCACACGCCTGTATGGTGGGCACATTTTTCTCCATTTCACAGATAAGGAAACTGGTGCTCAGAGAGGGAGAGTAAGTTACCCAAAGTCACATAGCTATGAAATGTTTGAGCTGGGATTGAGATCAGGTCTGTCTGACTTCAAAGCCCTTGTTCACCTTAGAGACTTTCTGGCTCTGCACCATCAGTAGAAATATAATACAAGCCACTTAGGTAATTTAAAATTTTCTAGTAGCCACATTATAAAAAGTTAAAAGAAAGGTGGAACTAATTTTAATAATATATTTTATTTAACCTAATATATCCAAAATGTTATCACTTCAACTCATAATATAAAAACTTATTCATGAGATGTTATACATTCCTTTTTTTGTACTAAATCTTTGCGATCCAGTATGTATTTTATACCTACAGCACATCTCTATTCAGCTGCCAAATTTTCATTGGGAATGCTTGATTTATATTTAGATTTTATAACATTTACAGTATAAAAAAGTGGATTCACATACCCATTTTGTTCTAAATGTTCTAAAGTCTTCCAAAGCCTGAATTGTGTATCAGATTTTAAATCTAAATTAATTAAAGTTAAATAAAATTCAGTTTCTCATTTACACTAGATGCATAGCTCGTGGCTGTTGTATTGGACTAAGCAGTTCTAATTGAGCCTGCACATGAGGTCCCATAATAGCCAGAGCCAGAGCTGGTTCTGGGAACCAGGTACTAGAAACCTGGGGAGATACAGGTAAGCAGAGACATTCCAGCCTTGCTCACCCATCCATCTGTCTACCCATCCATCTCTGAGTCCACTGTTCATCTGAGAAGTATGCTGTATATACCTACTCTGTGCCAGTTCTTGGGGGCAGGAGGTGATGCAGCTGAGAGCAAGACTGATAGGTCCCCATCCTCAGGGGAAAGAAACTCATCAGAAGCTCCCACAGTCAGGTGTGTCATTCAGATCAGCAGACACATGGGGAGAGCAGAGAGGCCAGTTGGACCTGGCCCGGTCTTGGGGGTTAGAGGAGGTTCCTCTCAGGAGACACTGAAGCAGATGATCATTTGAAGAAGCATGCTTTCATCAGTTATTCCTGCAATAATGTTTGGAAGAAACCAGCTCCAACCTCAGTGGCTACAGCAACAAGCATTTACTTTCATGCTCACGGGCCGCATGTTGACTGCAGTTTGACCACTATTAATATAAGCTGGGCCTGCCTGGGTAGTTTTGCTCCAGGCTGTGAGGTGAGCTTAGGTCTCTTCTGCATTTTTTTTTTTTTTTTTTTTTTAGACAGAGTCTCACTGTGTTGCCCAGGCTAGAGTGCCGTGGCATCAGCCTAGCTCACAGCAACCTCAAACACTTGGGTTCAAGTGATCCTCCTGCCTCAGCCTCCCGAGTAGCTGGGACTACAGGCATGTGACACCAAGCCTGGCTAATTTTTTCTATATATATTTTTAGTTGTCCATATAATTTCTTTCTATTTTTAGTAGAGATGGGGGTCTCGCTCTTGCTCAGGCTGGTCTCGAACTCCTGAGCTCAAACGATCCACCCGCCTCGGCCTCCCGGAGTGCTAGGATTACAGACGTGAGCCACCGTGCCCGGCCTAGGTCTCTTCTATGTTCCTTCTGGAGCCCAAGATGAAGGGGCAGCAGCTCCCAGGGCATGCTCTCCTCATGGCAGGTCACTGGAGTGCAAAGAAAAGTAAATCGCATGGGCACAATGACATCATTACCTCCACTCTCCTTCCATTGGCAAAACAAGTCATGTGGCTGAGCCTGACATCAGTGGGTAAGGCAAATACACTCTGCCCACGGTGGGTGTGGAAGAGAAGTGAATAATTTCCTCAGTAACAATTAGAACTGTCACTAACCAGTGGGAGTTAGGGGAAGGGAGAATAGCATCCCAAGCAGAGCATCCAGGTGAAAGATCTCAAGGTAGGATGAAACATGGGGGGCTTGTTTTTGTCACCTTCACTGCCCATGACACCACCCTGGTCCAGGACTCCACAGTCTCTTTCTGGACAACTGCCACAGTCTTCTAAATGTGCTTGTGATTTGTCTCCCCAACCCCCTTCCCACCCCCATTGCAGTGTGTTCTCCACCCAGTAGCCGCTTTATAGGCAAAGAAACTGGGAGTCAGCAGTGACTGGCTTGGCCAAGGTTACCCAACTGTTAAGCAGCACAGCAATGGGAACCCAGCCAGCGGGACTTTGAATTAGTCAGTGGTAAGGATAGGGCTTTGGGATCAGACTGGCCTGTGGAGGGATCCTAGTTCTGTCATGTATTAGTTGAACTTCAGCATGTAACTGCCTTTTGTATTTTCAGTTTTCTCACCTGTAAAATGGGCTAATAATAACCATATAGGGTTTTAATGAGGAGTCAAAGAGGTCAAGGTTGTAGCAAGGGCTGTCAGGGCCCCCAGTGCCTTACTAGTTCAGAGTGCTGGGGCCAATATCTGCATCTTATTGCCACAGGGTTTTCTCCCAAACCACAGGCCTCTCCACACAGGCAGAGCAGAGGAATTAACACACCTAGGAGCATTCTTCGACCAATGACTGTTGGTGTATAACTATCCCAGCTCTCTCTCCCATTGGGTGAAATAATTCTGAGGTATGTGTTAGGGTTCTGCAGAGAAACAGAACCAACAGGAGATTATGTCCATATATCTATACCTATATCTATATATCTTTATTATCTCTTAATCTGTTCAGGATGCTATAACAAAAATACCATAAACTCAGTGGCTTATAAACAACAAAAATTTATTTCTTACAGTTCTGGAGGCTGGGAAGTCCAAGATCATGGGGCCAACAGATTCAGTGTCTGGTGAGGGCCCGCTTTCTGGTTCATAGATGGTGCCTTCTCACTATGTGCTCACATGGTAGAAGGGGGGGCCTCTTTTATAAGGGCACTAATCCCATCCTTGAGGGCTCTACCCTCATGACCTAATCTACTTTCCAAAGGCCTTACCTCCTAATACCATCACCTTGGGGGTTAGAGTTTCAATATATGACTTGGGGCGGGGGGATGCAAACATTCAGACTATAGCAACATCTGTATCTATATATCTAGCATGAGATTTATTAGAAGGAATTGGCTTATGCAATTATGGGGACTGAGAAGTCCCATGATTTGCCATCTGCAAGCTGGACACCCAGGAAAGTTGGTGGTGTAAATTCCAGTTTGAATCGAAAGGACTGAGAACCAGGAATACCAATGGTGTAAGCCTCAGTCCAAAGGTAGGAGAGATTGATGTCTCAGCTTAAGCAGTCAGGCAGAGAGAATTCAACCTTCCTCTGCCTTTTTGTTTTATTTGACCCTCAAGGGGTTGGATGATGTCCACTGTCATGGGGAGGACAATCTGCTTTACTCAGTCCACCAATTCAAATGTTTTTTTTTTTTTTTTTTTTTTTTTTGTTGAGACAGAGTCTCACTTTGTTGCCCAGGCTAGAGTGAGTGCCGTGGCGTCAGCTTAGCTCACAGCAACCTCAGACTCCTCGGCTTAAGCGATCCTACTGCCTCAGCCTCCCGAGTAGCTGGGACTACAGGCATGCGCCACTATGCCCGGCTAATTTTTTCTATATAGATTTTTAGTTGTCCATATAATGTCTTTCTATTTTTAGTAGAGACGGGGTCTCGATCAGGCTGGTCTCGAACTCCTGACCTTGAGCAATCCACCCGCCTCGGCCTCCCAGAGTGCTAGGATTACAGGCGTGAGCCACCGCGCCCGGCCACACCAATTCAAATGTTAATCTTTTTCTCCAGAAATACCCTCACAGACACACCCAGAAATATTGTTTAACCAGATATCTGGGTATCCTGTGGCCCAGTCAAGTTGACGCATAAAATTAACCATCACAGTGGTCTACACTATTTCCCAGAGTTCCCCAGAAGAATTAAGACCCAGATGCCTGCAAGAAATTTGCTTGATAACACTACTCATTGGCTGTCTTCCCTTCCCTGTCTCCCTTCCCCACTACCCTACTAGTGTTTCCCAAGATCACCTTCCAAATCAACTACCTGCACTCAAATCCTTATCTCAGGGTCTGCTTCTGGGGAACCCAAACGAAGACATAAAATAATCATCTATTCATTCAACAAATATTTATTAAGCTCTTCTGTGAGTCAGACCCTGTGTAGATTGTGGGGATATAGCAGTGAACAAGGCACAGTTCATCCTGTGCTCAGGAAGCTGACAGTCTGGGGAATAGGCAATGGGGGAAGTAAATAAATAATGCCAACCTTTTGGCTAGTGATACATATTGTGAAGAAAATGATGTGATAAGTAATGGGAGTAGTTTATATGGGGTGGTCAGAGAGGGCCTCTCTGAAGAGCTGATATTTAAGCTGAGATATAAAGGATGAAAAGGGGCCAGCCACGAAACAATCTGGGGGAAGAACATTCCAGAAAGATAATAGTGAGTAGGAGACAGGGCAAGGGCAGAAGCAAGGAGACCAGTTAGCAGTCTATTGTGATGGTGGCCTGGAACAGCGTTGTAGCAGCCCAGAATGAGAAGTGGACAGATTTGAGACATTTTGTAGTTAGAGCTGACAGGACTTGCTGACAGATAGAATGTGGAGGTTGAGGGAGAGGAAACAAAAATGACTCCTCAGTTCCTCCCAGTGCAACTGGAAGGATGGTTGGGTCATTTACTGAGATGGGCCAGAATGGCAGGGACAGGTTTTTGGAGAGGATATGTGTGTGGAAATGAAGAGTTCTGTACAAGTTAGTTTAGAGGTGGTCATCAGACACCCGAGGGGAGGTGCCAAGTGGGCAGCTGGGCTATGGCTCTGGAACTCCACGGATGGTCCAGCTGGAGAGGTGAATCTGCAAGTCATTAACCTATAGAGCAGGTCTGAAATAGCGTGAGAGCCTCATATGTGGATTTAAAATATCCTAATAACCACATCAAAAAAGTAAAAAGAAACAGGTGAAATTAATTGAAATACTTCTACTGTTGTAACCACAAATTAAAAAAGAAATTAATTCAAATACTATATTTATTTAACCCAATATATCCCAACTATTACTACAACACATAATAAATATAAAATTATTGATGAACTATTTTAGATTTTTCTGCAACATTCGGTGTATATTTTTTTATCTTTATCTCTCATTCTTTTTGTAGTTTTTCCCCACATAGCCAATGGAAAAAAAAATTTTTTTTTTTTTTTAATTTAAAAATTATTTTAGAGAGACAGTCTCCCTCTGGTGCCCAGGCTGGAGTGCAGTGGCGCGATCATAGCTCACTGCAGCCGCGAACTCTTGGGCTCAAGCGATCCTTCTGCCTCGGCCTCCCAAACTGTTGGGGTTACAAGGCGTGAGCCACCGCGCCCGGCCCCGGTGTGTATTCTACATTTACAGCATATTTAATTTGCACTCGCCACCTTGGAAGCGCTCTATTGCCACAAACGCCAGTGGCTAGTGGCTACCACATGGTTCAGCTCAGCCACGGACATTTTTCGAAGGCAGGAGCCTGGGTCCACCCGGACTGTAAAGTGGATGCACTTCCGCTAGAGTGCCCGGACTGAAGTCGCAGCGGAACGGAAGTCGCGTGTATACGCCCGTAGTGGTGGTCTGCTGAGGGGATCTGGACAATCCGGCAGAGCGTTAGCTGCGGGCCGCTGCGCCCCGCGTCTGAGGGAGGTGAGTGGTCCGCTCGGCCGCGCGGGGCTGCGCACGGGCCTGTGGTTAGCGCCTGTGGCAGGAGGGGCCGCGGAGCCCTGGAAATGCGCGGTGCTCAAGGGGAGGATGGACAGTGGTTACAGCGCGGGGCCTGGAGTCGGGGTTCGTACCCTGTCCTGCTGCCTAGTTCCGTGTGACCTTGGGCAAATCACTCCCCTTCCTCCGAGCCTTGGCTTCCTCACCTGTGACGGGGTATGATAGTAGAAACCGCCTCACAGAGTTCCTGTGAGGATTAAATGCAGTAACCCACGGGAAGCGCTTTGCACCTCGCCTAACACATTGTAACCGTCCCATGTTTGGCATGTCGGGCTGTTGTTCCATCGTCATCACTGACCCCCAAGATTAATTTCGAGCCCCCACAGAGGCTCCTGCCCTGTGCTATGCAAAGCATTTTTGCCTGTGCTATCACAGTTGATCTCACAGTAGACTCATGGAGACAGGTGTTATTAGCCCCATTTTACATAGGAAGACATGGAGGCTCCCAGAGTTTGACAGATGCCCAAGGTATACCTCGCTAGGCAGCAGTGGGGTTAGATTCTGACCCCAAGGTCCATACTCTTAACCAGGATTCTCTAATACTGCCCATGAAAGCAGGTGTGTGCTGTGAATGTGTGGTTACTGAAGACTTACTGTATCCCATGTTGGGTGTTCAATATTTTATTTAATTCTCATACCACCTTTGGGGGGAGAGCTGCTATTTTTATCATTATTTTACAGATGTGGAATTGACGGCTCAGAGACAGGAATTTGTCTTGCCAAACATCACACCGTAATTAAGGGGTAGAAATGGGTGATCCTGAAGTTCACACTAAAAGTCTACTGTTCTCTGACACTTGAAAGTACGTTAGTATTGCTCTTGCCTAAGTGCCGGTAGCAGACACAGCAGGTGATCAGGTTGGAAAGGGTAACGGGCTACATCTTCTTATCATACATGTATAGCATCTGCCATGAGCCATTTGTTAGAATGGCAGATGCTTAAGGTGTAGAAAGGCTTTCAGGAACCTCCCAGCTTACTAGAGATGGCAGAAGTGTAAGTAGTAATTGCAATAACAGGAAAGTATGATGAGTCTTGTGATAGTTATGAAGAGAGCTTTGAGAACCCCGAGGCCCCAAGGAGGACCCCACCTAGGCTTTGGGTATGGTGGCTAGGGCCAGCTTCCTGGAGGAAGCAGAGAGCTGAAAATAGCATAGGAGTTGTACACCCACTGGAGAGAAGTTATACCAGCCAGAGAGAACAGCAGGTGTAAAAGCCTAGAAGATAGTGAAGATTAACACAAACATGTCTGGCATGGCTGGAATGAGGCAGTCAGGCCATAGACATGGGGTCCCTTAAAAATACGTGGTGAAAAGTGTGGCTTCAGCTCCTGTACTTTAGTCACTTACGTCTCTTCCTGAGAGGCAACTGTTGTTTCTTATGCATTCTAGAGATACTGCACTCTAGATATGGCACTTACAAATGTGTACCTCAATATTCCTGCCCTCTTTCCCCACAGATTCAAGAATAGCATGCTATAGGTAGTACCGAGCACTTTGCTTCCTCGCTTTTGTCAGTCTTATTTTCCAACAGTTGCACCTTATTCCATTGTATGGATGTGTCAGTATTTATTTAACTAGTCTCCTATTGATGACATTTAGATCTTTCTCATTCATTTGCTGTTAGAAACACTGATGCATTAAATATCCTTATACAGAGGTCATTTTGCACGTGTATATCTGTAGGATAAATGCCTAGGAATGGAAATGTTTGATCAAAGGGTTTGTATGTTTGCAATTTTGATGGAAAGTGGCAAATTGTCATCCATAAAGGTTGTGCTATTTTCCACAACCAAGTGTGAGAGGGTCTGGGTGGGAAGTTCAAAGGCAATAGTTTGAGACTTTTGAAGGGTAGAAGGAGTCACTGATCAGGGATACAGTGCCCATGTTAGGTGCTTTCCTTTTGAAGGAACTGGAAGAAAGATACCCTTAGACAGTGAGTGGTTTTCACGGTATTAGGTGGCAGTGTTGCGAGGTACGCATGGGCACAAGCTTTGTAGTCATACAGAACTTTGAGTCCTGGCTCCACTGCTTACTGACTGTAAGAGTTTAGGTAAGTTTCTCAGCCTCTCTGTGTCTATTTCCTCATCTCCGAATAAGAATTGTAATATTTCTGTTGCCTAGGATTGCTGTGAAGATTTGATGAGTTAACACACTTAAAGCCCAGGGAACTGTTTCTGGCACAAGGTGCTGTTTTGTTAAAGGACTTTCTATCTCATCTCTGCTACTGCTTAGAGTTGCCTCTCATCTCTGGCACTCCTTTGTGTGGTCTTGGGTAAATTGCCTCAGTTTTTTCATCTGTGAAGTAGAGACAATGTTATTAAGAGTGCCTCCTTTATGGGCTTTAATGAGGAGTAAATGAATGAATACACCTGAAGCGCTCAGACCAGTACCCCGTACATAGTGTTCAGTAAATGCTGGTGATGTCTGTCTTCTTTTGCAGAGGTTGAGCTGTTTAGTGCCATGCATCCTTTACAATGTGTCCTCCGAGTGCAGAGGTCTCTGAGGTGGGGGCCGTTGGCCTCTGTGTCCTGGCTGTTGCTCAGGACCTGCAGGGCACACAGCAGTCTCCGCAGCACCACATGTCCCAGTCCAGAGAGGAAGGAGGATGGAGTTCAGAAGGATTTCAGCTCCAGACTGGCCACTGGACCAACTTTTCAACATTTTTTAAGAAGTGCCTCAGCTCCTCAAGAGAAGCTGTCTTCTCCAGAAGTGGAGGACCCACCCCCATATCTCACAGTGGATGAACTTCTAGGAAGGCAGAGAAAAGGTTGGTTTTGCTTCTCCTATCCCTTGTTCCTTTCCAGCATTCATGGCCTGATTCTTTTTTTTTTTTTTTTTTCTGAGAGAGGAGAGTCTCGCTCTGTTGCCTGGGCTAGAGTGCCATGGTATCAGCCTCGCTCACAGCAGCCTCAAACTCCTGGGCTCAAGCAATCCTACTGCCTCAGCCTCCCGAGTCTCTGGGACTACAGGCATGCGCCACCATGCCTGGCTAATTTTTCTGTATATATTTTTAGCTGTCCATATAATTTCTTTCCATTTTTAGTAGAGATGGGGTCTCGCTCTTGCTCAGTCTGGTCTTGAACTCCTGAGCTCAAACAATACTCCCGCCCCAGGCTCCCAGAGTGTTAGGATTACAGGCATGAGCCACCACGCCCGGCCTGCTTGATTCTTTAATTGTTCTTTTATTACAGACAGGGCTTTGGAAGGTTCACGGTGTGGGAAGCCTGCTTAGTTATGGAATCATCAGACTCTACCAAGTAACATTAATATTAAGAAACTCTTAGTGTTGGCCACATGTGACTAGGGTAGGGTAAAAGTCCTGGGAGTCCTCTTTTTGGTTCTTTGGTTACTTTTGGAAACTCTGTAATCTCTGTTCTAATTTTTAGTTCATCTAAGTTAGAAGGCAGCTTTTACAATTGGTGCTATAGAAATTTACTCTGTACTTGGGCAGAAGTTTTCTTAGAAACACTATGTGATAAGTTAAAATACCTCTTTAAAAAATAATTTGGGGCCAGGTGCAGTGGTGTGCACCTGTAGTCCCCGCTACTAGGGAGGCTGAGGCAAGAGGATCATTTGAGTCCAGGAGTTTGAGGTTGCAGTGAGCTACAATGATGCCACTGCACTCTACCTGGGGCAACAGAGCAAGACTCTGTCTCAAAAAAAAAAAAAAATTTGAATCAGGTGTGGTAGCTCACACCTGTAATCCCAACATTTTGGGAGGCCAAGTGGGGAGTATTTCTTGAGGTCAGGAGTTCAAGACCAGTGTGAGCAGCATAACAAGACCCCCAACTCTACAGCAAATTAGCCAGACGTGGTGGCACATCCTTGTAGTCCCACTTACTCAGGAGGCTGAGGTGGGAGAATTGCTTGAGCCCAGGAGTTCGAGATTGCAGTGAACAATCATTATACCACTGCACTCCAGCCTGGATGACAAAGTGAGACCCTATCTCTAAACAAACAAACAAACAAGAAAAAAAGAAAAAATAACCACACACAAGTTGAAGAGACATTGAAGGACAACTAGACCTTCCCCTCTTTACCTTGTTTCTGAGACATGTCCCTTCATAATTCTTAAAGATTTGATTGTCGTCATGTGGTGCAACTTATTTGTATCTTGCTGTTTTTTTTTTTTTTAGACAGAGTCTTGCTCTGTTGTCTGAGCTAGAGTGCCGTGGTGTCAGCCTAGCTCACAGCAACCTCAAATTCCTGGGCTCAAGAGATCCTCCTGCCTCAGCCTCCCGAGGAGTTGGGACTACAGACATGCACCACAATACCCAGCTAATTTTTTCTATTTATTTTTTGTTGTCCGGCTAATTTCTTTCTATTTTTAGTGGAGATGAGGTCTTGCTCTTGCTCAGGCTGGTCTCGAACTCCTGATCTCAAGTGACCCTCCTGCCTCGGCCTCCCAGAGTGCTAAGATTGTAGGCGTAAGCCACCACACCTGGCCGTATCTTGCTATTTTTAACATTTTTCCAAACACTACAATCTTTGTAGTTAGTTTTTTAAAAATTGGTACAAGATATATCATTGTGCTCTACCACGATTTTTTTCCAACTATTTCCATGTGGTTGGACATTAGATTGTTTCAAAAATTTTTATATTACAAATAATACTGTAATAAATGTCTTCATATGTCTATATTTGCTTCTATTAATGTATTTTTCCAGAATAAATCTCTAGGAGTTGAATCAGTAAATTAGTAAATCAAGTAGTATGTACAGTTTGTGACTCCTGCTTTGTTCCAGTCGATTATAATTCATGTTCCCCTTGGTATTTTCAATTTTTGGACAAAGAAAATAAGCCAAGGAAGGTTTTAAAAAAGCTTTTTTTTTTTCCTTTCTTTTAAAATAACTGCTGTTTTCTCTTGGTTTTCATATGACTGTCATTCAACTTTTAACTCCATTTGGAATTTATTTGATTCTGGAATTAAAGCCTGCTGGTGGGGCAGGGGTTGATCTAGGAATATAGATTGAAGGGACTGCCAGAGTGTGAAATTCATGTTCTTGCAACTACATGCAGAATTTGTGTTTTAATTCATAATACAACCTTGCTTTCATTTAAGATGTTTAAAGTTACTGAGAGAAAATGCATATTTTTATTTGGTGGCTTTATGTACCCTCTGGCCACTGCTGCTATTAATACTTCCAGTGGCTGGGGAACCTCTCCATTTTGAGACAGAGGAGTATAACATGTGGATTAAGCTTATTTTCCCCTCAGGCTGATAAACACTATCAGCTAGTCTTTCCTTTCCTAATTGTTCTTATCACCATATTTTCTTGATTCTCAAGTGCTTGTTTTCCCCATATTTAAATGACATGGCTTATAATTGGTGTGTATATATGATGTAGTATTTCTTTTGTTCTGAAAGGCTGTCATTAATTTTGGAGTACATCTGGCAATTAATGTTAGAATTGAGGCAACAGGGGATTTGGTGGATAACCAGCTGCCTAAGATGCTTCCGGGGCATTTGGGAAGGAGACCTTTTGAAACATGTGACTCCTTGTCTGCCTACCATGGAATGCCCCTCTCGTTGCAGTCTACTTTGAGACCTATGGTTGCCAGATGAATGTGAACGACACAGAGATAGCCTGGTCTATCTTACAGAAGAGTGGCTACCTGCGGACCAGTCATCTGCAAGAGGTGCGTGCATTTCCTACTTCCCCTGGTTTCCTGGGCCTGGGTGAGACTCTGCATTTGTGCCAGTTCTTAGAGCAGCATCAGGAACCGGGTGCCGCCTGGTGTGAGAGAGTTCCCTTGGGTGAAGTGTTTACCGTGGGACTGAGTGTACTTTTGTTCCAGCTATTTTTGAAACTTTTATGGTGATATGCTCCTTCAGGTAAGGAGCTAAGTTAAATAATTGGTTGTGGGGCGGGGAGATAGTGTTTAATGGCTACAGCATTTTAGTTGGGAAAGATGAAATAGTTATGGAGGTAGATGGTAGTAATGGTTGCATGATAATGCAACTGTTTTTAATGCCACAGAAGTGCATACTTAAAAGTAGTTAAAACGATAAATTTTATCACAATAATAAAAATAATAAAGGGCCGCAGGGCAGTGATTCTGCATGGCTAATTTCAAAGATCATAACTTCCCTTTTTTTCCTTGCTCTCCATCCAGGCTGATGTGATCCTCCTTGTCACATGTTCTATCAGGTATGAATTTGTTCTTTCCCTAGGAGTGAGTATCATCTTATGTAATAGTGCCAGAGCTAAGGGTGCGTGGCTGGCCTACCTGTGGGGATGGCCCGGCAACACCTGTCAGTAGGACTTGCGGTTTTCCCACAGTGAAGAGGGTCTTGATACAACTGGCTGAATCTGCTGAGCATGTACCATGTGTCAAGTTCTGTGTGAGCACTGTACGTGCATCAGCAAATTTAATTCTCACAACAACCCTGTGAGGTTGGTGCTGTTACAGATGAGGAAACAGAGTGTACTGAGCCACCCAACTTTTCCTGAGGTTTTTCTTTTGACTAATGGCACATGTTTATGATGCAGCTGCCTGGGCTAGGATACAGTGACTTGGGGAGAGAGTTCTAAACAGAAGTGGGTGGCATCCATCAGAGATGAACATACCCTCTTTCTTACTTTGTTTCTGTGTACGACGCATGCTAGTGTTAATGTTTCCACAGCTGGCTATATCATCAATTAATTAATCTGACATTTTCTTTCTGAGGGCCTTTGCTGTGTGACACTGAATCGGATGCTTTGGGGGATTCAGAAATGAACCCTTCCTCCATGGAGCCTGGCTAGAAGGAGCTTAGTTTGATAGGGGAACTAAGATAGATGTACAGTTGGCTTTAACATCTGGCAGAAAATGCTAGTAAAAATTCAAACAATAAAAAAGAAGAAATTGCTAAGTATAGTTAAGGTAGAAGGGAAGTTAAAGGGAGGACAAACTCTCTAACAGAGAGTTGGGGAAGGCTTTGTGAAGTAGATTGTTTCTGCATTTGGCTTAAAGCCTTGTCAGGATTTGGAGGTGTGCAGGAAGGGTGTCATTCTAGGAAAGGTGAATTATAGCAAGTGGTGCTTCTTCGGCTGGCCTCCCACCTCCCATCCCTAAGCCTAAATGGCAGATATTGATTTAAAGGTTGAGGGTGGTTTTAATTTTCTTCCCATTGTCCCACTCTCTTAGATTGCTCCGTAGTGTGTTTTTTTTAGTTCAGTTTTGCCTCTTTTGATCTCTATAGGGAGAAGGCTGAGCAGACCATCTGGAACCGTTTACATCAGCTTAAAGCCTTGAAGACAAGGCGGCCCCGCTCCCAGATGCCTCTGAGGATTGGGATTCTAGGTATCTGGTAATTTGCGGGTTTTGTAAGTTTTGAGACTTGGACTCTGTGTGTCTTCCCTTTTTTTTGAGTTGGGGTCATCCAGGCTGGAGTGCAGTGATATGATCATAGCTCACTACAGTCTTGAACTCCTGGGGCTCAAGGGATCTTCCTGCTTCAGCCTCCTGAGTAGCTAGGACTACAGGCACCCAGCTATTTTTTAAATTTTTTGTAGAGGTGGGGTCTTGCTCTGTTGCCCAGGCTGGTCTTGAATTCCTGGCCTCAAGTGATTCTCCTGCCTTGGCCTCCCAAAGTGCTGGGATTATAGGCCTGAGCCACAACACCTGGCCTCCATGTATCTTTATATGCTAGAGTTTCCTTTTTTTTTCCACTTCTGTTTTTTTCTTTTTGGTAGAGATGGGGTCTCACTTTTGCTCAGGCTGGTCTTGAACTCCTGAGCTCAAGTGATCCTCCCACCTTGGCCTCCTAGAGTGCTAGGATTACAGGCGTGAGCCCCTGTGCCTAGCCTAGAGTTTCTTTTAGAGGCTGGATTCTCAGTGTATGAAGAAATCTTATATACCTCATGTAACTTTTATACTTAATGCCAGAGGCTATAGGATTAAATGAGATAGAGCTCATAAAAGGGCTTTTCATAGTTCCTTGAAGTAATAGGTGTTCAGAAAGTGATATATCCTGCCTAGAGTCTAGTGTGGCTCATGGTGGCACAGAGTTAGGACAGAATTTGCAATCTGAAGGGGCAGCATGAATTTCCAACTTAGGTGTCTTTCATCTTGACTCCTGAAGCATGCCCAAGTGAAGATCTAGATCTGTATTCACCAGTATGGTAGCCACTGGCCACATGAGGTTATTTAAATTTAATTAAAATTAAAGAAAATTAAAAATTCACTTCTTTAGTCACATTAGCCACATTTCAACTGCTCAATCGCCACGTGTGACTAGGGGATACCAGTTTGGACAGCACCCCTAATCATTTCCATCCAGTACATTTCATCATCTTATTAGAAAGTTCTGTTGGGCAGTTCTGATCTAGATGGCTGAGAAACATATTTCAAAAATAAATATTCTGTATGCTCTCCATCCCAGAATTTAGTTAATATATTTAACTTTATGGAAAGCAGACTATCTCTGTTGTGAAATAGTTAAATTAATCCCTCCTAATGATGAGTCAACACACAGTTGGAGCACATCCAGTCTTTTTTTTTTTTTTTTTTTTTTGAGACAGGGTCTCACTCTGTTACCCAGGCTAGAGTGAGTGCCGTGGCGTCAGCCTAGCTCACAGCAACCTCAAACTCCTGAGCTCAAGCAATCCTCCTGTCTCAGCCTCCCGAGTAGCTGGGACTACAGGCATGCACCACCATGCCCGGCTAATTTTTTCTATATATAGTTTTAGCTGTCCATATAATTTCTTTCTATTTTTAGTAGAGATGGGGTCTCGCCCTTGCTCAGGCTGGTCTCGAACTCCTGAGCTCAAACGATCCGCCCACCTCGGCCTCCCAGAGTGCTAGGATTACAGGCGTGAGCCACCGCGCCCGGCCCACATCCAGTCTTATAGATTCATGTAGTAAGAGATGCAGGAGGATGGAAGGGGAAGTGGAAATGTTTCGTTCCATTTCAGTTTCTTCATTATAGAAGCCCCTTGGTATATATCTGTTAGGAATTTCAGAAATCCCAAGAATAATTTTTTTAAATAATTGTGGTAAAGTATACATAAAATTACCATTATAATCCTTTTTAAGTATACAGTTCTATGGCACTAAGTGTATTCACCTTGTTCTGCAACCATCACCACCATCTAGCTCCAGAACTTTTTTATCTTCCCAGAAACTACATACTAAATAAATAATAACTCCCCACCCATTGCCCCCTTCCTTTAGCCCCTGGCAATCACTTTTCTACTTTTTGTTATGAATTTAACTACTCCAGATACCTCATATAAGTGGAATCATACAATATTTGTCTTTTTATGACTGGTTTATTTTACTTAGCATAATGTCTTCAAGGTTCACATGCTGTTAATACATGTTATATCATGTGTCAGAATTTCCTTCCTTTTTAAGGCTGAATAATAATTCCATTGTGTGTATATACTACATTTGGTTTATGTGTTCATCCATTGATGGACACTTGGGTTGCTTCCATCTTTTGGCTATTGTGAATAATATTGCTATGAACATGGGTATACAACCAAGAATGGTTCTTAAGCAAATGCTTTCAAAGTGTGTTTGTAATAAAGTGGACTTTAAAATTTTATAGCCTTAATAACACACTGGTTTTTTTAGAATATAGAGAATACCAGCATAAATTGTTAACTCTGTTCTTTTTTTTTTTTTTTTTTTTTTTGAGACAGAGTCTTGCTCTGTCACCCGGGCTAGAGTGCAGTAGCATCATCATAGCTCATTACAACCTCAAACTCCTGGGCTCAAGCAATTCCCTTGCCTTAGCCCCCCTGGTAGCTTGGACTACAGGCACATGCTACCATGCCTGCTAACTTTTTCTGTCTTTTACAGAGATGGGGGTCTCACTTTTGCTCAGGCTGATCTCAAACTTCTGGCCTTAATTGATTCTCTCACCTCGGCCTCTCAGAGTGCTAGGATTACAGGAATGAGCCACTGCACCTGGCCCCGTTAACTAATTTCTTACATGTTTTGACAAATATTATGGGCTAGAAGAGAGGGAGAAAGGGTGTAAGTGTAGTTGTATATAAGTAAGTGTCTGACACAAAATGTATATATTTTTTTATCTCAGCCTAAATAATTTTCAACTGAAAGAAAAGGTGGTTCGTGTCTTGAAAGGTTTTTGGATGGTCATTTAATTTTTTCTGAGCATTTAATTGAATTGTTGTAGAACCCTTTTCCTCTGGTTTTCTTGTATAGAAAGATTCAGGTTTCAGTGCTATGTGTGTGTTGGTCAAATTGGAAGGATGATACTAAACTCTTAGAGAAGTTTTCTGTGTCCTGGTCTCTAATTCAAGCTAGAGATGATTGTAATGAGAAGCCAGGAAACCAGATGAATCTGGGAACTTGTTGCTTTGCCCTCCAGGCTGCATGGCTGAGAGGCTGAAGGAGGAGATTCTCAACAGGGAGAAAATGGTGGATCTTTTGGCTGGTCCAGATGCCTATCGGGACCTTCCTCGGCTGCTGGCTGTCACCGAGTCGGGCCAGCAAGCCGCCAATGTGCTGCTCTCTCTGGACGAGACCTACGCCGATGTCATGCCAGTCCAGACGAGCCCCAGTGCCACTTCTGCCTTCGTGTGAGTCACTGCCCAAGAGATGGGAAGTGAGCCTCTCCTTTGTCACTTTTGAAATAACATGTTAATTTTATTACATTAAAAAAAGGTAATACATGCACATGGTACAAAATACAAAAGACAAAAATGGTGTATTAAGATTCCCTCACACTCACCACCCCCTCTCTTACTCCACTTCTCAAAGGCAGCCACGTGTGTAGTTTCTTGCTTAATCCTTTCAGAAATGTTCATCACATATGCATTCGTATATCTGTGTGGGGTCTTTCCTTCCCTCTCTTTTTTTACACAAGTAATAGTAAACTTTTCTGTACTAAAAAAAGTTTTCTTCACTAAAAAAAATTTTGGACTTTTCTGATTTAAAAATTTTTTTCCTTAAAAAATTTTTTAAGTTAAAAAAAAAAAAGTAAAAATTTGGTTACAGAATCATTCATATTTATTGAAAAATATGTGGAAAAGATAGAAAACCATAAAGAAGAAAGTTAAAGTTACCTATACTCCCACTACCTGACAATAAACACTATTATGTTGATGTATATCATTCCTGTCCTTTTCCTTTGTCTTTGTGTGTATTTATTTATAAAAATTGGCTCTTGTTGTACTTAGTTTTATAACCTTTTCTTATTTAGTATGGTGAATATTTCTTATGGCATTAACTTTTCTATAGCAGAAGTTGGCAAATGGCTTACCACTTTAATTTTGTAAATAAAGTTTTATTGGAATACAGTTATGCCCATTCCTTTACATATTGCCTATGGCTGCTTTTGCCACTGCAACAGCAGAGCTGAGTAGTTTTAACAGAGACTGTGGACTGCAAAGCCTCAAATATTTACTGTCTGGTTTTTTACAGACGAAGTTTGCCAACCTCTGTTCATTTTAGTGGCTATCCAATGTTCTGTTGTTGGAATGCTTAGTAAAAATAGTAGCTAACATTTATTAAACAATTCTTCACTGAACATCTTTGATACATATTCGTAATTATTTCCTTAAGATAAGTTGAGGCTGGCTTTCATATGTAGGATGGAAATGAAAGAGAGTGATTTAACTTAGATACTAGCAACTGGATCAGAATGTATGAGAAGTGCAACACCCTGTGTTTTAAATCCCAGGTCTCTTTCCCCTACACACACACACACACACACACACACACATATACTTTGTAATATTATTTTTTTCTGGTCTGGATGTAACAAGTCCAAATAGTGTACTCATAAAAACAGTAGAAAGTCCAGGTTTAAGTCTGTACCCTATGTCTTCACCACTGTGCCTCCTCGGGCTAACGACTATATCTGTCAGTTACAGTCTGGTTTGTATTTTGCGATTAGATACCACTTTTTGAAGATAAAGAAATCTTTGCCTTAGTGCTTCTGAGATCTCAGGTTGGTCCTGTGCGAGCGTAGTAGCAAGAGGATTCAGAGCCAGAGAGTGTTGCCATGGGAGCTGTGACCTGCTCCTTGAGTTGCATCAGGATGCCCGGCTACTGTTACTAAGTTCTGGCACTTCCTTCCCCAGGTCAATCATGCGAGGTTGTGACAACATGTGCAGCTACTGCATCGTTCCTTTCACACGTGGCCGGGAGAGGAGTCGGCCTGTTGCTTCCATTCTGGAGGAAGTGAGGAAGCTTTCTGAGCAGGTAAGGAGTTCTCTAGGCTCTCTTGCTGTGAGCATGTTTGGGGGAGGATGAGGACAACCTTTCTAATTTTCAGGCTATGCTTTCTCTAAGTTGTAAAAGTTTGGGACCATGCCTGGCAAGAAAGAAATACCTGGGTGTACCTTTGGTTTGCTGCCCACAAATTATAGGCAGGTCCACTGTGAAGTTTGCTTAGGAGGCAGCAAGAGGGATGGAGACAGCATGAGGTTAGAATGAGGTGATGGAGTATGAATTCTGGCTCCATCATTGTCTGACTTGATGCCTAAGCATACGTCATTTATCTGTCATTTTCAAAATGCAGTTTCCCCATCTACGAAAAGAGGGTAAAATAAGGCCTTGCTTGTAGGGTTATTGGAAGGCTTGGTGGAATTGTATTAAACTACTTGGCACATAGTAAGTTTTCAAAGAATGATGTATTAGTCTGTCTTTTCTAGGGGAAGTTCCCAAATCTCTTGTTTATTTTATCACTGGGCCAGCTCACTGGCTGAGGGACAGAGGATAGATGAGGGGAGTGAGTTGGATCAGAGGCCAGAGGAGAGAGGTCTGCTCCTCTTTCTCCTGTTGGGAGCTGGTCCTTCAGCTTTTGAAGAGGCCTCTCTCCAGCTCCAGGCCTGGATCTTCTAGCCCTGTAGAAAAGGACAGTAGGTGGGAATATGGTACTTTTCTTCCCGTGGAGTCTCCCTGCTTCGTTACTTGTTTGTCCAGGAACCATGGCAGAGGGCCGGGCTAGCCCCTGTTCCAGCTTTGTGTCACCAGTTTGCCTTCGTTCTCACATCCTGACAGTGGGCTCTTCTCTTCCCCCATCCCCAGATAATCAGTTTCCTGATCTGGTCCTTGGCCTGTTCGCTGGCACTGAGAGGTACTCTCCATATCTCACCTCTCCAAGGGCTTCCTGGTCTGAGGCTGTCTCCTTCCTCTTCCCCTTTGGCTCTCTCACAGCACCAAAACTCACTCCTTCACGAGGGAGACATTCTGTTTAAATAGATTGAAATGGTGACAAAAACTCTCCAACCTTTCCAGGTTATTTGCATATAAAAGAAAGAACATAATAACATGAAAGTGAATCTTAGTGAATTCAAGGCCATAGACTTGTGGAAAATTAAGATTCTGTTTATGTTTTAAAGTATGTTAGTCACTTATTAATTTTGCTTATAGAGTAACTTTTTAAAAAATATCTTTTTCTTTCATTTAGATTTTTAGACTGCAATTGCAAAGAGAATAGAATATTGTGCCTTTAACAAAATGTCCATTTATTCATTCAAACAATGATTATTGATTGGAAGTCTTCTAAGTAAGCAGCTTTTTCAGAAAGTCCCTTTTATTTTTTATATGAAAAATACTGAAGTACACAGAAAAGAGAGAATGGTATAATTACCTCTCTCTCCCAGTTGGCAGTCACCTGAATTTAACAGTTATTACATTTTGCCATATTTGTTTCATCTATTTTTTTCTTTCTTTCTTTTTTTTGAGACAGGATCTTGCTCTGTTGCCCAGGCCAGCGTGCAGTGGTATCATCACAGCTCACAGCAACCTCAAACTTGTGGGCTCTAGTGATCCTCCTGCCTCAGCCTCCTGAGTAGCTGGGACTACAGGTACACGCCACCATGCCTGGCTAATTTTTTAAACTTTTTTGTAGAGACTGTATTGCTCAGGCTGGTCTTGAACTTGGGGCTTCAGTGATCCTCCTGTCTGGGATTACAGGCATTAGCCACCACACCTGGCCTGTTTTTTTCTTATTGATAAAGTTATTTCAAAGTAGAGCATAGCATTTTATCCTTAAGCAATTATGCATCTTTAAAGAATAAGGATTTTTCAGTACCATTAGTTCTTCTAGTAAGATTAACAAAAATTTCTAACTACCACCTCATCCTAGTCCATTGTTATTCAAATTTTCCCAATTGTCCCTTAAATCTTTCTGCATTTGGTTTTTATGTCTTTTTATATGTATATATTTTACTTAGTTTCATATTCTACTTTTTTTCTAAAATAAACTTTTTTTTTTTTTTTTTGACAGAGTCTCACTCTGTTGCCCAGGCTAGAGTGCTGTGGCATCAGCCTAGCTCACAGCAACCTCAAACTCCTGGGCTCAAGCAATTCTCCTGCCTCAGATTCCCAAGTAGCTGAGACTACAGGCATGCGCCACCATGCCCGGCTAATTTTTTCCATATATATTTTTAGTTGGCTAGATAATTTCTTTCTGTTTTTTTAGTAGAGACGGGGTCTTGCTCTTGCTCAGGCTGGCCTTGAACTCCTGAGCTCAAACAATCCGCCCACCTCGGCCTCCCAGAGAGCTAGGATTACAGGCGTGAGCCACCACGCCTGGCCCTAAAATAAACTTTTTATTTTGGAATGACTTTACATTTACAGAAAAGTTGCAGAGATAGTATGTAGAGTTTCCTCTAATGCTAACATGTTACTTTGATACGTTTGTCAAAACTAAGAGATTAGTATTGATATGTTACTGTTCAGGGAGTTTAGACTTTATTTAGATTTAAATACGGTTGCAGTTATTTCTGTAAATTTGAAATTAGGTCAAAATAAAGTTACAAAAGAAGTCTTTATAGCAACTATTATTTTCTTTCTGATATTTTATAATGTAAATTTTCAAACACACAAGTTGAAAAACTAGTACAATAAACATGATTGTTAACATTTGGTCATATTTGCTTTGTCCACCTATCTCTATGCATGTATAAATACATTTTTTCCAAACTATTTGAAAGTAAATTGTAGATATCAGGACACATAACCCTAGATTCTTCAGTATGTATCTCCTAAGAATAATAATTTTTCTCAGCCAGGCATGGTGGCTTACATCTGTAGTCTTAGTGACTCGGGAGACTGAGGCAGGAGGATTACTTGAGCCCAGGAGGTAGAGGCTGCAGTGAGCTGTGATTGTGCCACTGTAGTCTAGTCTGGATGACAGAGCAAGACCCCACCTCTAAAAGAAAAAAGAGTTTGTATAACCATAATATCATTATCATAATGTAAGAAGATTAATAATTAACTAATATCATCTAATAAGCAGTCCATATTCAAAATTTCTTAGTTGTCCAAATATCTTTTATTGCTGTTTTATTGTCAAACCAAGATCCAATCAAGATTTGTGCGGTTGTATTTGGTTGTTGTATCTTTGCAGTCTCTCTTAATCTAAAAGAGCCCTTTCACTTTTGTTGTTGTTTGCTTTAAATGATATATTAACTTTTTGAAGAGATCAGACATGAGTCTGGATTTGTCTGATTGCTTCCTCATGTTGTCGTTTAATAGATTCCCTAGAATTCTGGTAACTGGAAGTTAGGCGTAAAAGCTCGATTCCTTTCAGTTAAATATTATTGATGAGAATACTTCATATACTCATGTTATATAACATTCAACTGACAGAATGGGTCATAAATTAACCATTATTATTGAACATTGAGTTTGTTCCAGTTCATTTTTTTTTTTTTTTTTGCTATTCTAAATAATGTCTTTTTCTTTTTCTTTTTTTCTTTTTTTTTTTGAGGCAGAGTCTCGCTCTGTTGCCCGGGCTAGAGTGCCGTGGCTTTAGCCTAGCTTACAGCAACCTCAAACTCTTGGGCTCAAGCAATCCTTCTGCCTCAGCCTCCAGAGTAGCTGGGACTACAGGCATGTGCCACCATGCCCAACTAATTTTTTCTATATGTATTTTTAGTTGTCTAGATAATTTCTTTCTGTTTTTGGTAGAGACGGGGTCTCACTCTTGCTCAGGCTGGTCTCAAACTCCTGACCTTGAGTGATCCGCCCGCCTCGGCCTCCCAGATTGCTAGGATTACAGGTATGAGCCACCACACCTGGCCCTAAATAATGTCTTGAAGATTAATTTTTACATAAGGTTTTATTCTGGGCCGGGCGCGGTGGCTCACGCCTGTAATCCTAGCACTCTGGGAGGCCGAGGTGGGCGGATCGTTTGAGCTCAGGAGTTCGAGACCAGCCTGAGCAAGAGCGAGACCCCACCTCTACTAAAAATAGAAAGAAATTATATGGACAGCTAAAAATATATATATAGAAAAAATTAGCCGGGCATGGTGGCGCATGCCTGTAGTCCCAGCTACTCGGGAGGCTGAGACAGGAGGATCGCTTGAGCTCAGGAGTTTGAGGTTGCTGTGAGCTAGGCTGACGCCACGGCACTCACTCTAGCCTGGGCAACAGAGTGAGACTCTGTCTCAAAAAAAAAAAAAAAAAGGTTTTATTCTGAAGTTCACTTCTTTAGATAAGATGCCCAAGCATGAAATTATTGGGTTAAAGACACACATATGGCAGATATAGTCTTATAAAATGTATTTCTTAAATAATAAGGCTTAAAAGTTGAAGTGACTGTTTGATCTGTGGGCTGCAAAAATGATGTTGTGTTAGCAGGCATGAAAACAACATTAATGTCTTTGTATATCTCCATCATGGCTCTTGGTAAGTTCAGCTAATTTTTAATTGATGATGCATCATGAAGCTTCCCAACAAACTTGTTTTCAATATATTTTCCCTTTTTTAGGGGCTGAAAGAAGTGACACTTCTTGGTCAGAATGTTAATAGTTTTCGGGACAATTCAGAGGTCCAGTTCAACAATGCAGTGTCTACCAACCTCAGCCGTGGCTTCACCACCAACTATAAAACCAAGCAAGGGGGGCTTCGTTTTGCTCACCTTCTGGATCAGGTCTCCAGGGTAGATCCTGAAATGAGGATTCGTTTCACCTCTCCCCACCCCAAGGATTTTCCTGATGAGGTGGGTGTCGACAATTACGTGTGATGAAATGATATCAGTATCTTTAAGCATGCCAAAGGCTCGACCTGGGAGGGCTACAGCAGAGACCTTGAGTCCTGCTGGAGGAGCCTGTCACGTATTGCTATGTTATTGTCTGGATCTACTGGCCCTTTGGAAAGATTTAAATTAAGGTGTGTACTTTGTTTTTTTAGACATAATGCTATTGCACACTTAATAGACTAAAGTGTAATGTGAACATAACTTTTATTTGCATTGGGAAGGCAAGAAATTTATGTGACTTGCTTTATTGCAATATTTGCTTTATTGTGGTGGTCTGGAACCAAGCCTGTAATGTCTCTGAGGTAGGCTTGTAGTGGGC
Source organism: Eulemur rufifrons (assembly GCF_041146395.1). Lineage (NCBI taxonomy): Eukaryota > Metazoa > Chordata > Mammalia > Primates > Lemuridae > Eulemur > Eulemur rufifrons. The sequence continues at coordinate 24,396,642 of NC_091002.1, forward strand.
CAAAGGTACTAAGCACAGTGCCTGGCATGGAATAGCCCACATGTGAAACCTTTTTTGAAGACTTTTTGTTTTGGTGAAATGTCTGTCTTTTGGCCCCCACACCCACCTTTTCCCCCTTGGATTATTTGTTTTATTGAGTTGTAAAAGTTGTTTATGTGTTTCTGATACAAATCCTTTGTCAACATGTTTTCAAGTATTTTCTGCTACTTTCAATTTTTTGTGTTTTTTTTTTTTTTTTTTAAGACAGAGTCTCGCTCTGTTGCCCTGGGTACAGTGCAGTGGTGTCATCATAGCTCACTGCAACCTCAAACACCTGGGCTCAGGTGATCCTCCTGCCTCAGCCTCCCAAGTAGCTCGGACTACCGGCACATGCCACCACGCCTGGCTAATTTTTCTATTTTTAGTAGAGATGGGGTCTTGCTCTTGCTCAGGCTGGTCTCAAACTCCTGAGCTCAAGTGATTCTCTTGCCTCGGCCTCCCAGAGTGCTGGGATTACAGGATTGAGCCACCATGCCCGGCCTTGTGGTATCTTTTAAAGTGACTAGTTTGTAAGTTAGATGAAAGAAATGTGATTTTTTCCTTTTTTGTCTGCTGACCCTTGTGTCAGCACTACCTGTTTGCAGCCTCATTGCTTGAATCTGACCTCTGCTTGCTTTCTTCCCTCCACTCTTTGAAAGTGGAGATGCCATCAGGTAAATGTCTGGGACAGATAGAAGGTAGCTTGAAGCAAAAGTTAAAGATTAGGTTAATTCATGTGTTTGGTTTAATCAGCCTCTTAATTACTTGAAAATTAACCTTGGAGGAGAAACAGTTAAGAGTAATATTCCATTTTGCAAGATTCTTTGGTGAGACTTTAATAATCTGTATTGTGTTCTATTTGATCAGGTTCTGCAGCTGATTCATGAGAGAGAAAACATCTGTAAACAGATCCACCTGCCAGCCCAGAGTGGAAGCAGCCGTGTATTGGAGGCCATGCGGAGGGGGTCAGACATTCTTGGAAAGGGGACATCCCACACCTTTCCATGTTTCCTTAATGACCAAACAGTATCTATGATGCTAAGAACCTAGTATAGTGCATGGCACATAGTAGCTGCTCAATAAATGTTTACTGTATGAGTTAGCCTCTGGACACCGGAACTTGCTTCTGCTCACTCCATAAGCATAGATTAAGCACTGGGTCTGTTATTTCCACATGGTTAGCATGTGTTTTTCATTAAAGCCTGTATGGTGTGGCACACTCTTTGAGATTTTAGTCCTTTAACTTTTAACATTAAAGTTTTGTTAGGTCTTAGGATTTAATATTATTAGTTTTTATTGATTTAAAAGTTTAGAAAGGTCTTGGAATTTAGGTGTAGCTCTATGTGTTTACTTTCTTTGGGAGTAATAAGTATTGCAGAGATTAAAGTGAAGGGAGAATGTATCCTAGGGCAAGCTGTATGGAACTAGTGCTTTGTCTTGTTTTCCACAGTGGTGAAGCGTTTTAGAGATGGTCTTCACTATTTAATCTGTCTTGATTTATTAGTTAAATGATAAAGCCTATTTAAAGTAGTTTATGGCTGGTGTTGTGGTTCATGCCTGTAATCCCAGCAGTTTGGGAGTCCAAGGCATGAGGATTGCTTGAGGCTAGGAGTTTGAGACCAGCCTGAGCAACAAAGCGAGACCCCATCTCTACAAAAAATTAAAAAAAAAATTAGCCAGATGTGGGTCAAGGCAGGTGGATCACTTGAGCCCAGAAATTTGAGCTTGCAGTGAGCTATGTTCAGGTCACTATACTTCAGCCTGGGTGACAGAGTGAGACTGGGTCTCTAAAAAAGTTAAAAATTTAAAAAAATAGTTTAGATTACAATATAGAGCTTAGATCAAAAGGGCTTTTTCTTTTTCTTATTCTTTTCTTTTTTTCTTCTTTGAGACAGGGTCTCACTCTTTTGCCTCGGCTGGAGTGCAGTGTCGAGATCATAGCTCACTGCAGCCTTGAACTCCTAGACTCAAGCGATTCTTCCTCCTCAGCCTCCAGAGTAGCTGGGACTGATAGAGGAAAGTGGACCCCAAAACTGGGGTCCGACCTGAAGGCCAAGTGGGTTCTTGGCTTCATGCAGGAAAGAATTCAAGAGTGAGCTAACAGAGTTAAGGCAAAAGCAAGTGTATTGAAGTAAGAAAAGAAAAACAAAGGAGGCTGCTCTATAGATAGAGCAGTGGATCTCAGAGCAACAGAGTAGCACGTTGTGAGTTTCTAGGGTCTTATTTTATACCTTCTATTTAATTTTATGTTAAGCAGAAGGAGGATTATTCATAATATTTCTGGGAAGTGGGTAGGGAGTTCTCAGAACCGAGGGTCCCTTCCCCCTTTAAAGCATATAGGGTAACTTCCGGGAGTTGCCATGGCATTTGTAAACTGTCATGGCACTGGTGGAAGTTTCTTTTAGTATGCAAGTACATTATAAGCAGGGTATAATGAGCAATGAGGGTAACCTGAGGTCATTTTTTGTGGCCATCTTGGTTCTAGCTGGTTTTGGTCAGTCTCTCCACTGCTCCTGTTTGATCAGAGATCTTGGTTCAGGTCTGAATGACTCCTTATTGAGGAGGACCTGCCAGTTCCCTATCATAGGACTACAGTTGCGCACTACCACACCTGGCTATTTCTGTAGATACGGGATCTCCCTTTGTTGCCCAGGCTGGTCTCAAACTTCCAGCCTCAAGGGATCCTTCTGCCTTGGCCTCCCAAAGTGCTAGGATTATAGGCATGAGCCACTGTGCCTGGCCAAAAGGGCTCTTTTGGATAATTTAACCTATTCTTGTGATGTGCCATGTGGATGAGAAGTGATTATGTGTGGGAATCCATAGTGGTACATTTTTATAGCATTCTTTTAAAAGATTGGTTCATGTAGGCCTTTTCTTTTTGTTCTTTATTGCAGATATTCAAGGGAAGCTTATGTAGAGTTAGTTCACCATATCAGAGCATCTATTCCAGGTATGTTTAAGAAATGTATTCTGCTGAGCATGTTATTTTACCAGTGCCCACAGTCTTCTTGGTTAGATACAGGCAACCAACAAATCAACAGCTTTGGAATTTCGTTGTGACACTATTTCATACTTCTTTTTTTTTTTTTTTTTGAGACAAGGTCTCACTCTGTCACCCAGGCTAGAGGAGTGCAGTGGTATTATAGCTCACTGCAACCTCAAAGTCCTGGGCTCAAGTGATCCTTCTCCCTCAGCCTCCCAAGTAGCTGGGACTATAGGTGTGTTCCACCATGCCCAGCTAATTTTTTCATTTTTTGGTAGAGATGGGGCCTTGCTCTTGCTCAGGCCAGTCTTGAACTCCTGGCCTCAAGCGATTCTCTCACCTGAGCCTCCCAAAGTGCTAGGATTACAGGCATGAGCCATTGCGCCTGGCCAATTTATACTTATTTTGCTCCTCTTCATTTCTTTCTCTCTCTCTCTTTCCCTCCCCCTCCCACTCCCTCTTTCTCCTTCTGTTTCATTTACATCTTTCTAATTCTTTGATGTCTTCATCCTGTTAGAAATACTCAGAAGTGTGAATCAGCTGTGGCCTCAAGACTTAAGAGATTTCTCTTCTATGGTCTTTGTGTTTCTGGACATATGGGAGAGACTTTATCCCTTCTTGTAGCTTCTTTATAGGCTGACAAAGTTCTGACCTAAATTAGTTCTGATTTTAGAGTGTTGTTATCTTTAAAAAAAGCACATGCTTTTTCTGACTAATTTTATGGCAACTTACTACAATAAATTTTGTTCTATTTTATTTTAAAATTTTATTTATTTAATTTTATTTTTTGAGACTGGATCTCACAGTGTTGCCCCAGCTAGAGTGCAGTGGCATCATCATAGCTCACTTCAACCTCACACTCCTGAGCTCAAGTCATCCTCTCTCCTCAGCTGCCCAAGTAGCTGGGTCTACAGGCCCGCACCATCATGCCCAGCTAATGTTTCTATTTTTTATAGAGGCAGAGTCTTATTTTGTTGCCCAGGCTATACTGTAAGTTTTAGAAATAATTCCTTTTCTGTTACCATAGCCCTTACTCCATCTTCTCTTCCCGCTTCCTCCTAATAAAATTACTCTGTAGTATTGTAGTTTAGATTTGGTTGAAAGTGCCTACTTTAGTTTCCCACGTTTCTAATTTTTAATTATTGTAACTTGTATTATGCACAGATACGTTTATTCTGGGGCAGGATAATGTGGAAGCTAGGTGTACTGACTTAGGGTCAAGCTCCACTGTTATAGGTTGTGTGATAATAGATAAGAATCTTCACTTTTCCGGGCTGCAGTTTCCTCGTCTATAAAATGGAGTTAATAGTACTCACCTCATTAGATCGTTGGGATAATTAAGTGGATAGTAAAATGTAGTATTAATATTAGTAAGTAAGGCCGGGCGCAGTGGCTCACGCCTGTAATCCTAGCACTCTGGGAGGCCGAGGTGGGTGGATGGCTCAAGGTCAGGAGTTCGAGACCAGCCTGAGCAAGAGCGAGACCCCGTCTCTACTAAAAATAGAAAGAAATTATCTGGCCAACTAAAATATATATAGAAAAAATTAGCCGGGTATGGTAGCGCATGCCTGTAGTCCCAGCTACTCGGGAGGCTAAGGCGGTAGATCGCTTAAGCCTAGGAGTTTGAGGTTGCTGTGAGCTAGGCTGACGCCACGGCACTCACTCTGGCCCAGGCAACAAAGCGAGACTCTGTCTCAAAAAAAAAAAAAAAAATATTAGTAAGTGTTCAGTAACTGGTAGTTATTACTACTTCACTGTTGTCAGTGACCATAATGTTAAACTAAATTCAGAAGTATACGTATGTGTTGGGCACTGCAAGGTTTTCACTAGTAAAACTAGGACCAATTTGAAAATGTGGACTCTTATTGTGTTCCTAAATCCAGCATTTGAGGGGAAAATACCTTTTCTAGTGTTGGCATGCAGTGTCGTAGATGAGCAGGCCCATTCCCTCTTACTCTATAACCACTGTTTTGTTTTTCTTGTATGTGGTCTGAATAGTCACAGGGAAGGCCTTACAATTGTGATCCTTCCTTCTGTAATCCATAAATGCCAAAGGTTTCTCTTGAAGGTAGGCAGCAGCAACCTGTTGTCCTTTGTCCTTTGTTGTGTTTCACACAGGTGTGAGCCTCAGCAGCGACTTCATTGCTGGCTTTTGTGGTGAGACAGAGGAAGATCACCTCCAGACAGTGTCCTTGCTCCGGGAAGTTCAGTACAACATGGGCTTCCTCTTTGCCTATAGCATGAGACAGGTGAGACCTGGGACGGGGAAGGACTGACATCATTCCCGACCGGTCTGGGGTTGATTGTAGACAACTGGGCAGAAAAGAGAGTGACAGCAAGGCATTCCTGGAGAATCCAAAGGCTCCTACTATTCACTTCTTTTTCATTTTCCTAATCAACTCTACTGTTGGACGGACACAATTCAGCATTTTGATGAAAAAAAATTACTGGGCCAATATTTCTTTTTATTAAAATATTTAAAATTGAGGAGGAGGTTGAAAAAATATTTAAAATTGTCTTTAGGTTGTTTATAATTTGGATGTGGAGGGAGAGAGACTGCTTTCTTTATAAGAAATCTAAAATTGGCTGGGCCTGGTGGCTCAGGCATGTAATCCCAGCACTTTGGGAGGCCAAGGTGGGAGGATCACTTGAGGCCAGGAGTTTGAGACCAGCCTGGGCAACATAGTGAGACGCTGTCTCTACAAAAAAATAAAAATATTAGCTGGGCATGGTGGTGGGCGCTTGTGGTCCTAGCTACTCAGGCGGCTAAGGCTGAAGGATCACTTGAGCCCAGAAGTTCAAGATTGCAGTGAGCTATGAGTGCCACTGCACTGTAGCCTGGGTGATGGAGTGAGACCCTGTCTCTAAAAAGTTAAATTAAAAAAAATTGTTTCTCCCTGTAGTCCCAGCTACTTGGGAGGCTGAGGCAGAAGGATTGCTTGAGCCCAGGAGTTTGAGGTTGCTGTGAGCGAGGCTCACGTCACGGCACTCTAGCCCGAGTGACAGAGTGAGACTCTGTCTCAAAAAAAAAAAAAAAAGAAAAGAAAAAATTGTTTCTCAACATGCAGAACTTCCTTTTTGGTCTACAGATGTGGATTGTTTTACAGGCACTTGTTGTCTTCCCAGCCATCATTCTTAGTGATTTCTAATTTCTTTTTTTTTTTTCTTATTTTTTTATTTTTATGGATTTAGGGGGTACAAGTGCAGTTTTGTTACATGCATATATTACGTAGCAGTGAAGTTTAGGCTTTTAGTGTAGCCATCATCTGAATAGTGTACATTGTACCCATTAGGTAATTTCTTATCCCTGTCCCCCCTCCCACATTCCCAAGTCTCCAGTGACTATTATTCTATTCTCTATGTCCATGTATACACATTATTTAGCTCCTGCTTATAAGTGAGAATATGCTGTATTTAACTGTTTCTGAGTTATGTCACTTAAGATAAAGGCATTAAGTTCCATCCATGCTGCTGCAAAAGATATGATTTCATTCTTTTTTATGGCTGAGTAATATTCCATGGTATTACTCTATCATATACCACATTTTCTTTATCCAGTCATCCATTGATGGGCACTTAGGTTGATTCCATATCTTGGCTGTTTTGAATAGTGTTGCAGTAAACATACAAGTGCGGGTATCTTTTTGATATAATGATTTCTTTTCCTTTGGGTAGATACCCAGTAGTGAGATTGCTGGATCTAATGGTGGTTCTATTTTTAGTTCTTTGAGACATCTCTGTACTGTTTTCCTTAGAGGTTGTACTAATAATATACATTCCCACCAATAATGTATAAACATTCCCTTTTCTCTGTATCCTTGTCAACATGTTATTTTTTCACTTTTTAATAATAGCCATTCTGACTGGTATAAGCCATTCTGACTGGTATCACATTGTGGTTTTAATTTGCATTTCTTTGATGATTGAGTTGAACATCTTTTCATATGCTTATTGGTATCTTTTCCCCACTTTTTTCCTTTACTTTTTGAGACACTTCCTCGACTGCCCAGGATAGAGTGCAGTGGCATCATCACAACTCACTGCAACCTCAAACTTCTGGGCTCAAGCGATCCTCCTGCCTCAGCCTCCCAAGTAGCTAGGACTATAGGCATGCATCACCATGCACGGCTAATTTTTCTATTTTTTATAGAGACAGGATCTTGCTATATTGCCAGGCTGGTCTTGAAACTCCTGGCCTCAGGTGATCCTCCTGCCTTGACCTCCCAAAGTGCTGGGATTACAGGCATGAGCCACTGTGCCTGGCCTCCTTTGTGCACTTTTTCATGGGTTTATGTTTTTTTGGTGGGTGTGTATTCAGTTATTTGAGTTCCTTGTAGATTCTGGATAGTAGTCCTTTGTTTTTTGTTTTTTTTTTTTCTTTTTTTAAAGACAGGGTCTCACCCTGTTGCCCAGGCTGGAGTGCAGTGGCTGTTCATAGGCACAATCATAGCTCACTGAAGCCTTGAACTCCTGGGCTCAAGCAATCCTACTGCCTCAGCCTCCACACTCTAGCCCAGGCAAAAGAGCAAGACTCTGTCTCAAAAAAAAAGAGAAAAAGATGTATTTAAACATACATACACACTGTGATTTTAGATGATTTTCCAGGCTTTTCAAGGATAAATTTTCTTTTTTTTTTTGGAGTAGATAAATATATGCTTATGGTATAAAATTCAAAAAGTTAAATGGTGTATTGTGAGAAATAGTTTTTCCTTCTTCCCCGGTTGCCTAGTTTTTCAGTTCTTTCCCTGAAGACAGTCACTCTTAGCAATCTCTTTTGTAAGTTTCCAGAGATCTTTCACATAGTTATAAATATATTTATAGGTATTCTTTCTACATCAAAGTTATCATTTTATACATGTTGATCTGTTCTTTGCTTATTTCAGTTAGCAGTGTATTTTGGAGAATAATTCATATGAGTACATACAGAACTATCATTCTGTTTAACAGCTGCATAATATTCCATTGTGTAGATAAAATGTAATTTCTTTTACTAGTTATCTGTTGATAAACATTTAGCCTGCTTTGCATCTTGTGTCCTAATCAATAGTGCGCTGAGTAACCTGGTATGAGTCATTTAGTAAATGTACAAGTGTAACCTTAGGGCGAATATCAGGAGTAGAGTCTATGATTTTCATGTGCTAAATTTATAATTTAACCCTTGCAAAAATGTGACTCCACTATATTTTTCTCTTGGAATGCTTCCAGAGCCAGAGAACTGTCTTGGCTCTGGCTTGGGTTGCCGTACATGCGTCTGTAACTTGCAGGTAGAATGAACATGATCTCCCTCTGTGCGTTAGGAATGAATTCTACAAGTCCTTAGTGACTTCCATCTCCTTTTTTTAATAGAAGACGCGAGCATATCACAGGCTGAAGGATGATGTCCCAGAAGAGGTAAAATTAAGGCGTTTGGAAGAACTTATCACAGTCTTCCGAGAAGAAGCATCGAAAGCCAACAAGACCGCTGTGGGTTGTACCCAGCTGGTGTTAGTAGAGGGGGTGAGGCCATACGTATGTGTGTGTGTGTGTGCATATATGTGTATGTCTATGTATAGACATTGTTTTTTTGTTTTTTGGATCACAATATGTCTGTCCTTTATTTAGATCTTTGATGTTTTTAACCAAAGTTTTTATTGTTTTCAGCACTATAAGTCCTATTTTTGTTAGATTTACACCTAAGCATTTCATTAAACATTTTTTTGGAGCTGTTGTAAATGGTATTGTATTTTTAATTTTGGTTTCCAAATGTTTGTTGCTATTATAGAAATACAATTGATTTTTGTATGTTTATCTTATATTCTGTGACCTTGTTGAACTCATTTAATAGTACTAGGAGGTTTTTATTTTTGTAGTTTTCATAGAATTTTCTTTTCTTTCTTTTTTTTTTTTTGAGACAGAATCTCATTCTGTTGCCTGGGCTAGAGTGCTGTGGCATCAGCCTACCTCACAGCAACCTCAAACTCCTGGGCTCAAGTGATCCTCCTGCCTCAGCCTCCCGAGTAGCTGGGACTACAGGTGCACACCACCATGCCCGGCTAATTTCTTTCTATTTTTAGTAGAGACCGGGGTCTTGCTCTTGCTCAGGCCAGTTTCAAACTCCTGACCTCAAGCAATCCTCTTGCCTCGGCCTCCCAGAGTGCTAGGATTACAGGTGTGAGCCACTGTGCCCAGCCTAGAATTTTATATGTAGATGATCATTTAATTGTGATTTTTCTTTCTTCCTGATGTTCCAAGTTTTCTTCTTTTATTTTTCCCTTTTTGTTTAGAGAACTTCCTGATTCTATTAGTTTTCCTTCATCTTAGAATGTCTTTATTTCCACTTCATTCTGGAAGTATATTTTTGCTGGATATAGGATTCTGGGTTAATTCTTTTCTTTCAGCACTTGAAAAATGTTATGCCACTTCCTTCTGGCTGCCATGGTTTCTGATGAGAAATACTCTGTCTTTAGAATCCCTCTATCTCCTTTTCTTCGGGGACTCTGATAACACAAATGTTAGATCTTTTGTTATTGTCCCACTGGTCTCTGAGGCTTGGTGTAGTTTTTTTAGTCTATATTCTCTCTGTTGTTCAGATTGGATAATTTCTATTTACTGATTATTTTCAGAGTCTTCTTATATTTGTTTTGTATATAATGTCCATGGTTTTCAGTTGTATTTAGTGGGAAGACTAGGAAAAAGTGTGTCCATTCCATCTTTCTGAAAGTGGAATCGTATGTATAGTTTTAGAATCAATGTTATTGTTTGTCTTCAGTATTCTTTTTCATCACAGTTTCTTAGAAATGTACTGCATTTCAGAAAGTTTGCTTTATCACTGTTTTTAGGAATTTGATATGTCTTGGTATGGTTTTCTTTGTGTTTATTCCTTTGGCGTTTTTTGAGGCATCTTAGTTTCTGGGATTATAGTTTTCATCAAATCTGGAAATTTACGTATTATTCTTCAGATATTTTTTCTGTAATGCTCCTTCTTCCTCCCACCCATGGCCCTGTTTCTCATCTCTTTCTGTACTCCAGCTGCACGTATGTAGTTTATATTGTCTTAGAGGTCACTGACACTGTTCTTTTTATTTAGATTATTAAGTATGAAATGTCTGATTTCCTTAAGTACTAAGTTTGAGAGTTGACATCTCTTGACATTTCACTTTGACGCGTGTAGTTTTTTTTTTTTTAATTTTAATAAAAATACCATTTCTTTTTTTTTTTTTTTTTTTTTTTTTGAGACAAAGTCTCACTCTGTTGCCCAAGCTAGAGTGAGTGCCATGGTGTCAGCATAGCTCACAGCAACCTCAAACTCCTGAGCTCAAGGGATCCTCCTGTCTCAGCCTCCCGAGTAGCTGGGACTACAGGCATGTGCCACCATGCCCGGCTAATTTTTTCTATATATATATATATATATATATATTTTTTAGCTGTCTATATAATTTCTTTCTATTTTTAGTAGAGATGGGGTCTCGCTCTTGCTCAGGCTGGTCTCGAACTCCTGAGCTCAAACGATCCACCCACCTCGGCCTCCCAGAGTGCTAGGATTACAGGCGTGAGCCACCGCGCCTGGCCGATGCTTGTAGTTTTATGTTTATTGTGAAGGTACATCCTCAGTCTTGCAAATGCATGTTTTGGCTTGTGATTATCTTTCAAATCTTCTTTTAGAGCAATTTTTGTGAAACCATGGATAAGTAAAAATATTCATTTTATTTTCAAATGAGTTCTGTTGTAGAACCTATGTGGCACAGACAGTTCAAAATATCAACAAAGTGTTTGGGAAGAATGTGGCTAATGATTGCATAGTACGTCAATGGTTTGAGAACTTCCTTCCTGGTGATTTTAATCTTGAAAATGAGCCACATGGGCGACCTGAGACCAAGGTGGATAATGATGAGCTGAAAGCTGTAGTGGAAGCAAATTCATCTCAACCTACACGTGAATTAGCAGCAAGGTTTGACGTTACTATTCCAACGATATTGGACCATTTGAAACAAATGGGCAAGGTAAAGAAGCTGGATAGATGGGTTCTGCATGAATTAAATCAGCGTCAGAAGAGAAATTGTCTCAAAGTTTGCCTTTCTGTGCTGTCATGACATAAATGTGAAATATTTCTATACCGTATTGTTACATGTGATGAAAAATGGATTCTTTTTGACAATTGCAAGCATTCTACACAATGGTTAGTTAAAGGTGAAGTGTTAAAACACAGTCCAAAACCGAATATTCACCAAAAAAATCCAGTGGTGTCTGTTTGGTGGTCCAGCACTGGTATTATCTACTACAGCTTCATGAAACCTGGTCAGTTGATGACAGTGGATGTCTACTGCAACCAGTTAGATGAAATGATGAGGATACTTGCGATGAAGCAGCCGAGATTGGTCAATAGAGACAGGCCAATCCTCTTGCAAGACAACGCTGGACCTCATGTCGCACTAACAACACTGCTCAAACTACAGCAGCTGGACTTGGAAACTCTCTGTTATCTACCGTATTCACCAGACCTGCACCAACTGACTACCTCTTCTTCCAGGCTTTGGACCATTTCTTGCAAGGAAAAATATTCAATTCTCAACAAGCTGTGAGAAACGCCTTTCGCGATTTCATGGCCACTTGCTTTCTAGGCTTCTCTGCTGGCATAAACAAGCTACCATTAAGATGGCAAAACTGTCAACAGTTTAGGCGCATACTTTGACTAATTGTGCTGCTTCTTTGTTTGGTACTGCTTCTTTGAGATATAATAAACTACACTTCTTATTTGAAATTGGACATTTCATATTTAATGACCTAATATTTCTGTCTTTTTTATCTTTGTGCTTCATTTTGGATAGTTTCTATTGTCCTGTCTTCAGGTTCACTATTATTTTCTTTGACGATATCTAATCTATCACCTGAATATTTAATTCTAGGTATTATATTTTTCATCTCTATAAGATACATATAGTTCCTTTTTTATATCTTCTACTTCTTTCCTCACTATGTCCTTGGCTTTTGGGGTTTTTTTTGAAACTGAGTTTCATATTTGAACTCAGTTGTAATAGCTGGCTTAATGTCACTGTGTGCTAATTTTGTCATTGCTATTATTTCTTGATCTATTTCTATTGCTGACTTTTCTCCTTATTATGGGTTTTCTGCCTCTGGGCATGTCTAGTGATTTTTGATTGGATGCTGGACACTGTGGTACTCATTTTTGAGTGTCTGGACTTTGCATTGAGCTTTGTTCTGATAGACAGTTAAGTTGCTTACAGTTCTGTTTGATTCCTTCAAGGCTTGTTTTTAAGATTTTTTAGAAAAGCTTTTTTATTTTGGAGGTAGTTTAGCCTCTTCACTAAGATATGGCCTTCTGTCAAGAATTGCTACTGAATGTCCCAAGGAACCAGTGAGGACTATTTGGTGGTAGGTCAAATGATTCTCAGCCCCATGTGAGCTCTAGGAACTGTTTAGCAGACAGTTCTTAAGTTGCTCTCTTTACCTCACTTCATGGAGTTTTATTCTACACATGCATGTGTTAGTATTTAGCAAAGACTCAAGGGAACCCCTATGCATATTTCTAAAGCTCTTTTTCTGCTTAGCTCTCTTATCTCTAGAATTTGTTTCACGATTTCTAGCTATCTCAGGCTCCCTGAACTCTGATCCCTCTCTCCTCAATGCAGAGAGAACCACCACACTCTGCCCGAGGTCTCCCTGCCTCACATGCTCTGGTCTGGTATGTGCATTCTGGCAAGAAGCAGGGGTGACTGGAGGGCTCACTTTATTTGTTCCTTCTCTCATAGATCACAGTCTTGCATGATCTTTTGTCCAATATCTAAAAATGGTTTGCCCAATTTCCTGGTTATGTAAGGCTGGGGGGTAAATTTGGTTCTTGTCATTTTATCATGGCTGGAAGAGAAAGATTCCTGTATATTCTAGAAATTAATCCTATCATAGTGGTTTTATTATCTTCCTGGCCCTGTCTTCCACGTGTTATGATGAAGACTCTGGCTTCAAGTCTGTCTATTCAGTAGGGGCAAGTAATCCAGGCCAAACAGCCCCAGAACATTCCTGAGGGATTACTGGGAGACTGGGTAAAGTGAAAGTCATTTTGCCAAGTGCGTCACTCACAAGTCCCTGGCCTTAGGCCCGTTGGAGGTCCGTTCCTATAGAAGGCAATTCTTCAAAGACTCATTGATTCATTAAAATATAGTCAGCAAAACTTTACAGAGTTTCTTTTGTGTGCCAGACACTGCCCTTGTTGGTGAAGCAGCAGTGGACATTGAGTCTTCAGTGATTCCTTGGTTAAGGAAGGTTCTGGGTGTCTGAGACAGAGCAGGCACAATTTCTTCCCTCCAGGAACTTATGATTGTCACAAATTCATAAACTGTTTTCTTTCTGCAGCTCAGTAAACGCTCTGCCAATGACCTGTGTGGCCGGAATGATGGAAACCTTAAGGTGATCTTCCCTGATGCAGAGATGGAGGATGTCGCCAACTCTGGGCTCAGGGTCAGAGCCCAGCCTGGGGACTATGTGCTGGTGAAGGTAGAGTGTTCTTTTGGGCTTTTGGCTTGCACTGTGAGTGAGTGTTGATTTGGATAATTTGGTAAAAAGTTTTTTCCTAGAGAAATTTTGTAGTAAAATAAAAATCTCTTCTTACCCTGTATAATGGAAGGGCACTTTGGATTGAATGTTAGACCGCTCCCAACTAATGCTTTCTTGTTTTTCTTATCTTTTCTCCTGCCCTGCAAGGGTTCTTTTCAAGGCTTCCCCACTTCAGGAAATGGCACCGCTCAGTTGCTCAAGCCAAAAACAGAAGAATCTTCCTAGCTACTCACTTTCCTACATCAGCAGTCCCTCTGTTTTGGTTTCTACCTGTGGAATTTATCTTGAATCTGACCATTTCGTTCTGTCTCCAAGTCACTGTCATTTCTTGCCTGGAAGATTGCAGTGGCTTCCTCCCTAGTCCTAGTCTTCTGCTTCTGTATATTTAAAATGAATTATTTTATTGAAATACATCATAAATGTAGAAAATTGACCATGTCATAAGTCTACTATTTGATGAATTGTCACAAAGTAATCCTACCCGTGTAACCATCACCCAGATCAAGAGATAAAATATTTTCAGAACCCCAGAAACCCCCTCTCGTGTTCTTCCCAGTCACTCCCTTTCCCTACATCTCAAAGTTAACCACTCTCCTGATTTCTAGCACAATACTTTAGTTTTGCCTGTCGTGATATAAAATTGAATCATATATTATATATTTTTGGTGCCTGCCTTCTTTCCCTCAACTTTATGTTGTGTGATTCATCCGTGATTATATTTATCCACATTATATGAATATACCACAATTTATTTGTTTATTTTCCTGTTGATGACCATTTTGGTTTCCAGTTTGGAGCTATTATGAATAATATTGCTATGAATATTCTTGTACATATGTTTTAGTGCACATATGTATTCATTTCTTTTTATTTTCTTTTTTTTTTTTCTTTGAGACAGAGTCTCTCTCTGTTGCCCAGGCTAGAGTGAGTGCCGTGGCATCAGCCTAGCTCACAGCAACCTCAAACTCCTGAGCTCAAGGGATCCTACTGCCTCAGCCTCCCGAGTAGCTGGGACTACAGGCATGCACCACCATGCCCGGCTAATTTTTTCTATATATATTTTTAGCTGTCCATATAATTTCTTTCTATTTTTAGTAGAGATGGGGTCTTGCTCTTGCTCAGGCTGGTCTCGAACTCCTAAGCTCAAACGATCCGCCCACCTCGGCCTCCCAGAGTGCTAGGATTACAGGCGTGAGCCACCGCGCCCGGCCTGTATTCATTTCTGTTGGGTATATGGCTTGGAATTGCTGGGCCATAGAGTGTGTAGAATAAAAATAGCCAAAGTGATTATACTGTTTTATATGAGCAGTGCATGAGAATTGCAGAAGCTTCACATTCTCTGCTTCTATTCTTGCTTTCCTTTATTCTGTCTGCCCCGTAGCAGTCAGTGTGACCTTTCTAAGTCAGATCACTCACTCCTCTGTTTTAGCCCTCCAGTGGCTTCTCATTGGCGCAGCATGAACTGCAAGATGTCCAGGGCCCGGTGTGATTGTCCCAGGTGCCTTTGCCCTTCTTACTCTCTCTCCTCTAGCCTCGGCAGCCTCCTTTTTGCCCCTCGGGGCTGATCCTATTCTCAGGGACTTTGCACATGCTGTTCTTGCCTGGGAGGCTCTTCATCTGTGTGTGCCTGCTGCCTTCTTAGTCTTCAGGTTCTCTCAAATGTCGCCTTCTCTGAGAGGCCTTCCCTGGTCATTGCAGTTTTGAAGCAGCTTTCCCTGCCCTACTCTCATCATTGTTTACACATTAACCCATTTTATCTTCACTGCACTTTCCAGTGTGTGAAGTCATCTTTGTTTACATATTTATTATTTGTCTTCTTCTGAAGCTCCTTTGAGGGCAGGGGAAATAGCTGTTTTGTTTATCTCTTTATCTCCAGCACCTAGGGCAATTCCTGGTACATAATAAGCACTTAGTAAATATTTACTAATGGACTGACTTGTTCTCATGGTAAGAAATGTGACCATTGGTAACTTGTAACTTTAGGGTCACATCCTTTCAGTTCTCAATTAGAGAGGAGAGAAAAGCTTTCTCACCAAATTTTGGCCGTAAATATCCTAAGGAAGGATTTGACTGGCTCACCCTTGGGGTCAGGAGGGCAGGGTCTTTGATGGGCAGCTCATACCTGAACCTTATGGGTAGAGCTGGGGAGGAGCCATCTTCCTAGAGAAAAGGGAGGTGTGTTTGGGACTGAGCTATTTTTGACTTCTTACATTACATGCATTGCCATTCCATCAGACATCTCTTCTTCCTTTGATTGGGGACATAGAGGAGCCATGCAGTCTCTGCTGGCCTGTCACCTCTGTCAGATTCCTTTTGGTGGCATCTTCTCTAGCGGCTCTATATTAAGTCCCTGTGGTACAGTACTGGTTACCTTGCCTTCTTCTGACCGGTTTTCTTTCAGATCACCTCTGCCAGCTCTCAGACACTCAGAGGACATGTTCTCTGCAGGACCACCCTGAAGGACTTCTCAGCAAATTGCTGACCTGAGTGGATGGCCTTGGAGTTGACCTGAGCACTCCTTCTCGGCAGAAAAGCAGATATCACTGGTCACTAGTGAAAGAGGTACTGAAGCTGCAGAGACAAGCTGCAAGTGGTGAAGCACCTTTATGTCAAACGAAAATGCTGCTACGTAAACATAAACAGCTTTTCTAATCATTAATTTACCTCAGGTGGCTCCTTGGTCTCTTTTCCATTTTTACCTTGGTTAGTGTTTCTGGGGTTTTCCCTGTGGTTTTTGAGTTAAGTGTTTCCCAACCCAGTTCCTGCTGTGGATACTGGTTTTCTCTGGTTTTCTCTCTGGTTTTCTCCCCTGGACCCTAGGAGGTAAGGAGAGCAAGGTAGGGAGAGCCGTTTGCTTGGGAAAAACCACTCTAGATCTTCCTGACATTTTCATTTGATGCCATAGACTCAGCTGGCTATCGTCTCACTTTATTCTATGTATTTTACCTGAGGATTTCCCTCATGGACCTATTTTTTTTTTTTTTTTTTCTGGCAAGAGTTGACTTTTAATTTGTTCTATTAATAAAGTCACTAAAGCAGAAACCGTGATAAAACACTCTGCTTTCCTTTACATCCACCCAACACAAAACTTATTTGTAGGAAAAATATGGTTTTGTGCATTGGATGAAATAATATAAATTTAAAACTTACAGGTAAAGATTAGCTTCATCACTTATGTCTTTAAAAAGTTTATATGAATATCCAGTCAAAACCAACAGAATATTACCCTTGAAGTGTTATCTATATGGATTTCCCAGTAGACCACAGGTCTGTATACTGTCTTGGAATGTCCTCATAAGGCTCTGCCATTGATCAGGTACAGAGTAAGAACCCCAGAGTCTTTGCTTTCACATGGAAGAGGGAGAGAGAGGAACAGAAGAAACTATTCAAACTTCGTCTTCTTTCCTTGTGGCTTGTGATATCCTCCTCCTCCTCCTCTGCCTCCTTGGAAGCCTCCTCACCCTCCAAAACCTTTCTGGCCTCTGCCAGGAGGATTATTTGAGCCTAGGAGTTCTGGGCTGTAGTGTGCTATGCCAATCAGGTGTCTGCACTAAGTTCAGCGTGAATGTGGTAATCTCCCAGGAGTGGGTGACCACATGTTTGCCTAAGGAGGGATGAGCTGGCCCAAGTCAGAAATGGAGCAGGTTGAAATTCCCATGCTGACTGTAGGGGGTTCATGCTTGTGAATAGCTACTGCAGTCCAGCCTGGGCAACACAGGGAGACCCCATCTTTTAAAAAAATCATTTATTTATATCAGTAGGGACTGCTGGATATTTATTTTATACTTTGGGTTATAATCCAATACTACTTTATTTTGTTGGTCAAATTGTTCCAACCTTGGCCTCTGGGAGCTCTGTCAGTTGGCCCTGTGTCCCAGTGAGATACCTCTATCATTGTGATTTTATTTATTTTTTTAAAGCACTTCCTTACTTTCAGCAGCTATAAGATGCTCTAGGATCATCTTTTTTATTTCCTATCCAGTCCTAGAATGAAACATTTCTCCACAGAGGCCTGATTGATTATCTCTAAAAGAATGATATTAGAAACCAACATCTGGGTGCTAGGTATACTTGCCGCTACTCTGGGTTGGAAGGTTTTTTTGTTTTTTAAATAGAGGTAAAATTCACATAACAAAATTAACCATTCTAAAGGGAACAATTCAGTAGCATTTAGTACTTTCACAGTGTTGTCAACCACCGCCTCTGTCTGGTTCCAGATATTTCTATCACTCTAAAAAACCTCGTACCCATTAAGCAGTTACTCACCAGTAACCATTCCCTACACTCCAGGAGACCAGCACTCTGTACTCAGTTTCTATGGATTTTCCTGTTCTGAACATTTCATACGAACTGAATCATACAATGTTTGATGTTTTGTGTCTGGCTTCTTTGATTTGGCATAATGTTTTCGAGATTCATCCACGTTATAGCATTTATCAGTACTTCATACATTTCTATGGCTGAGTAATATTCCACTGTATGTATATACCACATTTGTTTATCCATTCATCTGTAGATGGACATTTGAGTTGTTGACACCTTTTGGCTATTGTGAACAGTCAGCACCTGTGACGATTCACTGTGACCTGTGAATAGTCAGGCCAGTACCTTTCACAGTCAGTCCCACTGTGGTAAGTAGTACCATATGCCCACCTTTCCTACCTAGGGATCATTCTCCATGCCTCTCCCTGTCTCACCCGCAGACCAAGTCCCATGGATTCTCCCTCAAGGCATCCCTCCCATCTATGTGTTTCTCTCCATCACCATCCCTGTGCAAGTCACCAGTGTCAGTCACCAGGGCAATTGGGCTCCCTGCTTCTGCCCTTGCCCCCTATGATCCATTCTCCACCTGGCAGCCAGGGTGCTCCTTACAAAACACATACCCTCGCTACTTAAAAACCTTCCAGCCATTGGTAAGGATATGGAAAAATCAGAACCCTCATGCATTGCTGGTGGGAATGTAAAAATTGTTCAGTTACTATGGGAAACAGGTTGGCTATTCCTCAAAACGTTAAACAGAATTAACAGATGACCCAGCAATTCCATTCCTAGGTATATACCCAGACAGGTACTTAAACAACAAACTCTATACATATTATTTAACATGGAAAAGTTGGATTCTAGCTCCTGTGTGAATTTCACATTGGGCCAACGTCCAAATGAAAGCATTTGGAGTTGGGGAGGGAAATGGCAGAGATAGGGGAAGACAGTCTTAATTGTTGTTAATTAATTGTCCCCTAGCACAGGAGATAAGTTAATAGTTTTGTTGCCTCATCATTCATATTCATTTTTATGTCCCAAGTAAGAAATACGTTTATTAGTCATAAACTTAGGAAGAAATTCCTATTGCAGGAATTGAAGACAAGTGAGTCCTTTTTTTTCGCATGAAAACAGGTTATTTATTAAAGAGATATTCTAAAATATGTCAAAAATCCCTGAATTTTTGCCTTTCTTGGCACTTGTTAATTCAAGGTACTTGCCGAAATTCTAAAGGATAGTTGACACTTAAGAATACTAACTCTACTTGGTTCTTTAATCGTAAGGATATCCTCTGCACAACGTTTCATAGAAAAGTATTGCACAGTGTTTTTGCTTTCATTGTGGAGCATTGCCGGGCTTCAGGGATGCTGGGTTTATTTTGCTGCCAGAAGATCCGTCTGTGGAGAAATAAAAGACAAATAATTTTGCACTTAAATATACCAGCTGGCTGTGGGGCCAGTCTGAGCCAACCAATGTGCTCTGCCCCCCGACTGCAGCGTTTGCTTCAGGGATGGGGAAATGGAACAAGGCAGGCCAGTGGGGGTCCCAGAGATTAATTCTGGGTGATTGTTGTGGAGCTCTCAGGGAAGGAAGTAGAGAGTGAAGCTCCTTGCGGGAGGGCTTCCACATGGAGGCACAACAGAGCCCGTCTGGAAATAGTAGAGCCAAGAGCTTGATTCTGGTGTCAAGTTTAGAGCCTGGATGAAGCCACTGCTGAAGCTGACACCATCCCTGGATGTTCAATTCCTAAAATTTTTATCGTTGCTTAAGTCTGTTTTGGCAGGGCTTTCTGTCACTTGCAGCTGCTCCACAGTTGGTGTTCATCTGATCAAACCCCTCGACTCAAGGCCAAGCTGGGGGTGTTAAGTGATGTGTCCAAGGCCTCTTGTAGTTACAGAGTATAAGAGCTGAAGGCAGAAAGCTCACACGGAGGCAGGTGCTGACTTACCACACTCTATGCTTTAGTAATTGATTTGGCCACAGGCACAAGGAAATTTGGGGGTTAGGTAAAAATAGGAATGCATAACTTCTGAGATTTGAGCCAAAGTGAAAGTTGATATTTTCTTCGTCAGATTTCATTCTCATTAAGTGGATTTATGAAGAAGGGAACATCTAAGGGTCAGGGAGATTTTAAACTTCTTTACTCTCTCATGTATCTTCCCTAGTTTCATCCTTGTCATTTAACCTTCTACTTGTGACCAATGGGAATAAACATCCCATTGTTTTAGCTGTTTGTCAGGAATCATGTTCTCCTTCCAATTGACTCTGGGTTCAGGGTTAGACAGACCGGAAGAAAGTGACATTTGAGTCAGGGTGGCAGAGAGTGACAGCTTCCAACAAGGTTGAAGGTGACAGTGAGGATGAGTGGGTGTATGGAGGGGTGCAGATTCTGAGGAAACGACTGAGATGTATTCAGGTAAGTGTGAGAGTCCTTTTGGGGACAGTGGAACAGACTGTCTGATTACGTATGATCAAGAGTGACTTAGTGTTGGGACTTGTATGGCAACAGAAAGGACAATGGGCAGCAATTCTGACGAGGGGATGGTGGGGAGAGTGGATGGAGCTGACAGGGCAGCCAGGAACACACCGTGAAGCCCAGTCTCACTGGCCCCATTCATTCTCTGAAGATCCAAGCATGGCGTGGGCAGTAGCACAAAAGGGAAATATTTGTATTTCTCTCTCTTACCGATTTAAGCACCTTAACCTTGACATTGGTTAGAAGGTCTGAGATTACTTCTGGTGGTATATTCCATTGTTGAAGAAATTCTGCAATAAAGAAGGACAATCTTATGGTGTGAGTTGATAGAACGGTCACCGAGGCTGGGTTGTTTTAGCCACAGTCTGCTGCAGGGATCTCTGGGCAGTGTATGGCTCTAGGAGAAATCTCTTCCCTGCCCACTCAATGGAGGGATTTGAGTAAAGACCTACATAGCCCCAACCCCCACCCCGCCCACCCAGTTGGTTGTGGGGAGAGAGTGAGGTGGCAAGGAAGAGAAGACTCCAGAACCAACGTGAAAACTGGTGTGTGTCCAATACCAAAGTAGAAACCTGGCAGATATCCAAATATTGATGCCAAGTGATAGGCTGGCAAGCCCGACCTCAGTACTTTAATAAACCAAAAGAGTTAGGTTAGGGTCTGCTCTTTTGGTGTTATTTGCACTACTTTGAACACCAAGGGATCTGGGTCCATGTTTCCTCTAAGCATCGTGATGACTTTGGTCCCAAAGACACCTAGTGCACTGGAATCCTGTAGGAGCTGTAGAAGAGGCATTTTGCTTTGGTTTTCATTTTTGCCATCTCAAGATGCTGAAGCCCCTATCCCAAAACAAAGAGTGCTCTGTGAACCAGCTTCTGGTAGGATGACCTTGTGCCCAGTGATACCGCACACTCTGCAGTGTGGCCCACACCCTGGTGCCTCTCCTGGGACACCGACTCTTCTAGGTGTTCAGGTTTTAAATTCTACGTACCAGTAAGGACAGACCAGAACCTCTTCAGAATAGCAGTAGCCAGATCTTGCACTTCACCTAACTGTAAGAGATGGGAGGAGCATTTTCATCAATCTCATCTGGTAGTCCACAAGCTAGTTGTCACAGTCAGGGAAAGCAGGCTTAGGGCCTCTGTACATGCATGTTTTTTCCAGTAGAAAAGTCTGTCCCTGGCCTGGTTTGGAGGTGGATCTCAGTCCATCCTTCAGGTCTCTAAATCTTTGGGGGTTTTTCAAAGGCCCTTTGGTAGGTCTTGCTGTCTTAGGGGGCTCCTTGAGTAAAGGTTGATTGGGTTCCTATTAGGTGCCAGACACTGCTGTAGGTACAGCTGCACAGCTCTGTGCCCTCGAGACAAATGCTGATCCAGGGATAGGGAGGACAGGTAGTTGCTTCTGCTGCCTCCTCTGCAGTGGGTGTGGGGCCCTCCCAGATCTCGTCCTCTCTGTTGGTGGTCTGTTTACTTCCCTCTGGCCTAGGAGTCCATGCTGCCTACCCTTTGCCCACTTGGTTCCCTCTCTCCGGGACACACTTTGTTTTATGTGATAAACTCCTACTCCTCTTTCAAGGCTGAGTTCAGGCGTCGTGTTTTCAGCAAGCCCACTGTCTGTGTCCCACATGGTGCTCTCTCTAGTCTGTCTTCTTCATGCTCAGTTAACAGCTATTTGTATAAAGGTCTCTGTCCCCTGTCAGGTGGGCAGTTAGATGAGGTCAGGGGTCATGCCTTCTAAGTTCCTTCCCTGGGCACAGAGCCTGGCATATCACGTAGCTGCCTCGTGAATTTGAGAGGACGGGAACCCCGGGCTCGTGAGGATCTGCAGAGTCTGCCTCTGGGCCAGCTCCCCATTTTCTCAGGGCTGATATATGGGACCCAAGTTCTAAACCCTTAGGTTGTAAAGTTGTAAGGTTTTTCCCCTCTGGGTGTCCATTGTGTGCCTCAACTTACAGTGTTGCTGCCAGACTTCTCGTAATTTTTGCCTATTTTTTATGTGTTTGTATGTCCCCATTCATCCCACACAGCACAATGCCAGTTCCTGGTGTTAGACACCTCGTTACCACTTCGTGATGCATTTGCAGGGCCAGGCACGTAGAAGGTGCTCAGTAAACATCTGCTGATTTAAGATCTGAACATGCTTAAGGTCAAATATTAGACATGGAGTTGGTGAACCTTTCGTCAGTTTCTGTCACTGATGCTGGAGCCTGGTCACTGGGCCCTCCCTTCACTCTCCTGAGGCGATCCATGTGCTCCCTCCATAGCACATGGGTTGAAAACCAGTGACAGGAGAGCTGAGGTCATGGGAAGCTGGTTATGTTTCTCAGAAGCTCCTGTGAGCCAGATCAGATTAGACCCAATGGGAGGGGTGGCCTTGCAAAAATAACAGAAAAATACCTAGTCCCACAATTGCCCCAGGAACAGTTAGAGATCAATCCTATGAGTTCTCTCACTAACAGGTCCCCTGCAGGAGTTCTGTTTTGCACAACTTTTGAAAAAGCTGAATGGATGGAAAAGAGATGTAAATCTCTCTCTTTCAAAATGGTTTTTTGAGAATCTGCTTTGACAGAGTTCCTGAGTAAACAGCAGGAAAACGAGCTACAGCCTCAACTATATCTCGAGGACAGAGTCCCATCTCCTCTGATAATCCCTTCTCCAAGGAAAGGCAGGAAACCAAGTCTTGGCCTCTGACATCCTTGCAGTTTTTGTTATCTACCTGCTGCCTCTTTTGTTGTCAACTGAAAGCCATCACTATTTTTTCCTCTTTGTCCCCATAAAAGCAGTGAGCCACTTGGCCTCGCTGCTGGCACCCCCTTCTCTTTCTTTGGGATGCCACGCGGTCTCCCTGCTCTCTTCCCCTTCCCCCCTTTCCCTTCTCCCTTCCTCTCTCTTTGTCTCTGCCTCCTCTAAAAGGATAAAATAAACTTTTTTACTTTTATATGTCTTAATCTCTGCGTGAGAAATCTTTCCCCACCCGTGCCGTGAGCACCTGCTAGCCTTTCCACCCTAACGGTCTAGACGATGTTTTCATCCTTCCAGCAGACCCCAAGGCTTGTGGTGTATCAGATCACCCAGGACACTACAAGGGCACAGATGCCAGGCCCTTCTCAGGCCCAGGGCTGAATGTGGACGTGCACAGCGGGCTTGGGCAGCTGTGTTTGAGCCTAGGTCTGGAGCCCGGGGGCCTACTCTGCCCTGTGTCTGTGGACTTGTCTTGCCTTTTCCTTTCCACGGTCTCTGTGGTACTCAGCGTCTGGCATTACATTTTTTTCTCACACATCACAGATAAATATATTGAAAAGCTAATCAGCTTACGGCTTCAGGAGGTATCGAGCTGTGTTCAAACCTGTCAGGAAACAAAGCACAGAGAAATATTAGATTCTTAAAAAAAGCACAATGTAAGTGTAGAGTTTAAGAGTGAGGCTAGTTGCTTCATAAAGAAAGTCATTTATAAGTTGGAAACTACTAAGTAGAAAGGGCAAACGTAAGATGAATAATTTCATGTGAGTTTAAAACTCCTTTCTGATTTCCCTGTAACTGTCCAGGTAAATCCCCAGAGCCGCGTGCATCGCTGTGCTCACGGGGTTGTTAACGGGTTTGATATTGTCTCTTAGGTTCACAGGGGATTGTGTAGTTACAGTCAGTACCTCTCAAGTTTGATGTCTGCTAGCAGTTTGTCTTTTGAAATCTTGCCCACGTGTGAGATGATTAAGCTCTGAATGAATACAAAACAAGCAGGAGTTAAAAATAATACCTGGACCGGGCTAGTCAGTGAGCTTGTCACATGGTGAGATGGCCAACAGGGTCCCATATCAGGACTGGGGGGAGCCTGCCAGTCCTTCTCCCGAGCCAACCTGCTTGGTCCATTCTCCGCGTGGGGGCTGAGCCCACCAGACTGGCTGGTCTCCCTCATCCTGGGGACACCCAGGCATCCGGACCTCAGGGTCTAGCAGGCGCCCATCCCACTGAACACCGCTCTTGCAATTCCTCCTCACCGCTCAGTTCTGATGCATTTCTCAGCGCTCACCGTTTGCACAGTGGCAAAGTGTGCATCCTCCTTTCTTACGTTAAGCCAGTAGGTGGCTTGAATTTCATTGCCGGGCTGGATGGAGTAGGCAATTTTGATGATGCTTGCATCCAGGTCACTTGTCTGTTGGAAAGAAGTTGCCATTTAGAGGGAGGAGAGGAAGAACTGCACAACGCTGCAGTCGGAGACACTCATGCACGGTTCCGTCCTCCCTTCAAATCTGTGTTGCTCCTCTAGTGTGAGTGGGTCACTGCGTGGGTGCTGGTGCAGCTGATGTGACCACAACAGACAAGGTCTATTTCCAAACAATTTCCTCGATGCGGTTTCCTTTCCTGGAAGTATGGTGGCCATACAACGTGTGCAATTTTACTTTTCTATTGGCCTCATCCCATTTGAAGCCTGTTGCTCTTTGTGCCCTTGTGACAAGGCAACTCTGTGCTAGATCAGTTTGTGACCTTCTTAAGGACACATTGTCAGTTGTTTGAAACAGAGCCTGACATATCTATTGTTGTTCTGGTTATTATTGCTATTTCCTTTATCACGTCTAGGGCAAATGAATACTTCACATGTAGAGATAACCCACCACCCTTGTTCATTCTGCGACTGTTGGCAGCTTCATTCTCTCACCTTGGTCATCTGTAAGATGGGGACACAAACACCTACGTCCTAGGCTGTTGTGAGGATGAAATGACATTAATTATGTGAAGACACCCAGCTCTGTCCCTGGTGCACGGACAGCACTCCGACCACGTTTGTCATTCCATGTCCCTACCCTCTGCTTTCTGCTGACATAATCCAGGGCCCGCTCATATGATTAAGTGACAATGTGTGTCCCGTGGCAGTCGTGTGTTTACCTCTGGAAGGACATTCAGAACCCACTTTCATTGCCCTCTTCTCGCTCTCAGAGGTTGGCAGTCTCGGTTTAAGCAAAGAGCAGAGCAGTGCCAGGGGCCCTGTGGGTGACACTTACCTTGAGGGAGCTCTGCTTGGCAGCGTAAGTGATAATTGTCCTGAGCATCGAGTGGGACAGAGTTAGGGAAGCGTTGGCATTTTTAACACCTGGAGGGAGCTGACTTCCACGCACAGGGACTGTATTTTTGTTAAAGCGGGCTTCAGCCTGGGATGAGAAAAACAGAAAAATCCCTGTCATCACGTGGGACTAGCACCAATTTTTATGCCTTTGGAGACCTGACCAGGAAGGTGGCCCCGAGTGGGCACTGCCATGGGAGGAGCATCAGGACACATGGCCGTTGACCTCCCTGGCCTCCGTGGTGGGGGACAGTGGGGAGTGCTAGGGTGTGCGGTGCCTGGAGAGCAGGAGCGGGGGCGGGGAGCAGGGGGCGGGGGGTGGGCAGGCGAGAAAGGAGGAGCCACTGCAGTGCAGCTCAGGGCGCCTAGGCCTCTGCCTCCAGGCAAATCCCCCCATGTGCGTGTTGTTTCCGGTACGGGGTGTGGGTAACACGTCTGCACAACTGTCACATTCTTCACCTTTCCCTGCGTGTTCTCTCAGCCCGGAGTGCCCACCTTCCTTCCTTCCCACACTCCAAAGCCCATCTTTTCTTGAAATCATTTACAGATATTCTAGCCTCCGTTAATTATTTTTCCCCCTTTCATTTGCATTTTCCCTCTTATGAAATGCAAAATCCACATGGCAGGAAAGTTGGAAAGTTCGGGGAAGTATGAAGAGCAACAGAAAAGACTTTTGCCTCCTGGCACTGAAGTTTTTGCACGTCTTTGTTTGCATACCTCATTTGCATTTCACTTTGCTGTTTAAAAATTAATAATAGTTTCCTGAGCATTTCCGTATATCATTACAAACGTTGCCAGCATTTCTAATGGCCTCGTACTTGGCTTAATTATTTCCTTTTTGTTCATATCATATTTTTTCCATTCCCATCATTAATACCTGTATTTCTTTGTGCCTAAATATCTCTGTACTTAGGTTGTGTGTTTTGGATGAACTCCCAGAAGTGGAGCTTTCTGTGGCCTAGTTTTGCCTTCCCCCATAGTTGAGAGGGGTGGGTGGGGACAGCGGGCAGGTTTTGTTTCCTTGTGTATTGTCCACTGAGCGTCTAGACCTGTGCTGGGCTGATCCTAAGGGTCAGGAAATGGTTGTCACTGTTGGATGCCCCTTCAGGGTATTGTCCATTGGACTTCAACGGAAGGGAACGCATAGCGGACCACTGGGTAGGCACCAAGCCTGGGGGATTCACCCCAGGCTGAAGTCTGGGGATCCCAGAGCCATAAAGGCTGGTTTGTCATGTCACCCAAATATACATCATGAGGTCGGGGATCTCTCCAGCCTTCCTGCAGAAGCTGCAGTAAGGGCAGAGGGCACTTACGCAGTAGAGAGTAGAAAGACCTTCTGCGGACATTCTGGAACTTCTAACGGTGTACGTGAACAAGCCGGTAGCTGCGGGGAGAGGAGAGAGAGACAATGGAGAGACCGCAGCAAACCACTGACGGTGGCTGTGCGCCATGCTGTGTGCTGGGCACTGCCCTCCCCGTGGAGACCAGGGTGGGCCCCTCCTGCTGCCTCGGTCCCAGGCAGAAAGCCGGTGCCCTCCCTGGCTCCTCCTCACGCATGTGGAAGCAGGCTGCGAGGGGGAAGCCGGCGTGGGGACTCCGCACCTTCTGTGATGTGCCGAAATCTCCAGGGGAGGAAGAGCCTGGCTGGGTGGGCCCCGTGTATCATCTACTCTGAACTTGTCAAACGTCACCGATTTCCTGCTTCAGCTCTCTGGTGGCTGCTGTCCCCCCATGTCCACCATCCCTGTCTCTCTGCATGTATCTGGGGACACTGAGGGATTTCTGATTCTCAGCCTCCCAGGGTGAAGGCCCTGGGCTGCTGCCGGCTCCGACTCCATGCCTGTGTGCACTTGGCAAGTCGTTTGGGCCTGGGGAGCTCCAGGACAGCTTCCCAAGGGGCTTGGTCCTGTTTCCTTCCTGGGCACTAAGTCAAAGTGGCACCGAGAGTGAGGTCAGCTGGGGCGTTTACTGCTGAGAAGGTGCTGAGGATGGGCTATTTGGTGCCGAGAGCTGCGTGGTGGTGCACCTCAGCCCCGTCCTCTGTCCGTCGCCCGGTGGGACCCATCAGAAGTCCCGGCCATCTCTCCCCATTGGCCCCGGCAGCCCCACGGAGGGGAAGGGTTTGTACTCACAATTCTTGCAGTCGCTGTCGTCACTGAGAACAATGTCAGAGGAGTCTGGGTCTTTAGTCTGTGAAGTCACCACCAATTAGCATTGCTGGGGACGGACCATCAGCCTGTCTCCTCTTCTCTTTCTTCCCTCTCCTCCTTCCCTTTTCCCCATCCTTGTTTTTTTTTTTTTTTTTTGGCCGCCTTTTTGGCAGAAGTTCTCTGTCCCTCCCCCCGAGCCTGAGGCATCATCGGTGCTTCTGGTGGGCTCTTTTGGGCTGGGGATCCGCTTGTCCCCCAGTCTTGGGCCTCCTGAGGGCCTGATGTCTCGTCCTGGAGTCTCCCTGGGCATCAGACCACGTCTGGGGGGAAGGACTCCTCCCTGTCTTCCCCGCTGAGGGGGGCCCTCCCCTTCCCCAGGACTTACATTCTCATTCATTTTTACTGTCAACAGTTGAGAAATGATGTCATCCAAGGGCAGCGGCACAGGGAGGGGCAAAGGCAAAGCTCCTGTGAGCCTGGGAAAGAAGCCCGTGGAGAAGCTTGTGATTCCGGTGTTTGTGGGTTTACCCAGACGCTGGAGGAAAACCCCGCCAGCCGTCGGTGAAACAGCAGCAGCAATGTCCTGCGCTTAATCTGTGCTCACCGCCCCAGCCCTTTCACCTTCAGCCCCAGAGTCCTTAGGGAAGACTCAAGGATTCCTGGCAGCACAGCCAAAGCACGTGACGTCTGCCCTGCAAGCCCACCTAGAGGATCTTATCCTTCAGATGATATCTGTGGCCACTGGTAGACAGACTTCTCTGTGACCTTATTTTTGCAATTGGGTTCAAAAATGAATAACTGGAAGTAATCGAATATTCTTTGATAAGGGAGTGGTTAAATATAGTGTATCTTCATCAGGGACTACTAGGGAGACATAAAAAATGAAGCAGCTATTTATACACAGATGATACAGGTTCCCAGCAAATTTTTATATGAAACACAAAAGTCTGGAAAGGTGTCTGTAACACTTGTCCCTTTCTGTGTGTTTACATACACATGCAAATTTACTTGCACATGGCACATAGCACCTCTGAGAGCAAACACAAGAGACTGGATTTGTTGGTTGCTTCTAGAGAGGGTAATTAGCCAGCTAGTGTTCCCGACTTTGCACTGTCTGCCCATTTGTGTCTTTTGGATATTAATCCAGGTAAGTGTAGTGCTCATGCAAAAAGTAGAATGCATTACTAAAAGTGCAGTTGGCAGGCAGTATGCAGGGATTGTAAGAAAAGGCTGGTCTCCAACACTGGGCCGTTCCTCAGCAGAGACCCCTGGCCGGGCCTCCATTTACTGATCCTTCAAACCACTGCGTTGGAGAAGCTCATGCCTAAGGGTAGTGCCAGAGAGAACATACTGGCACCAAGGCCAGTTGATCCAGAAAATGAAAGAAATGGTCTCACGTACATCTTCGTTATCTGAAGGGTCACTTTGTTGGCCTTGATGGCTTTTTCCAGGACCTGGAGTTTGACGCAGTGGGCACTGTCTGTGGAAATGCCAATTTTCAGAGCCACGTCCCCATGCACTTCAAATCCCACTAGGCTGATTACGGGTCCAACAAGGCTGTGGAGAGCAAGATGCAGGTGAAGCCGGGCCTGGCTGCCAGGTGTCGCTCAGGCCAAGTGACATGCGGTTTTGGAATTACCCTCACGTGTTTGTCAAGGCTCATGGAGGAGGGGAAATATTTGGTGCTTTACGGTCAATGTGCCCCAAGGCTGGCCGAACCCTACACACAGGGTACAGGGGAGTCAAGGACCATTTCACAAACTTGGGCAGGCGTGGTGGCTTATGCCTGTGATCCTGGCACTTTGGGAGGCTGAGGCAGGAGGATCGCTAGAGCCCAGGAGTTTGAGGTTGCTGTGAGCGAGGCTGACGCCACGGCACTCTAGCCCTGGAGACAGAGCAAGACCCTGTCTCAAAAAAAAAAAAAAAAGAAAAAAAATCATGTTCCTAACCAGCCTTTAGGAGGGCATGTGGTGTTGTTGGCACAAGGCCAACTTGTACGGAAGGCCATATCCATTATGGGTTCACTTTTGTGCCCAGCACCCTGACTTTCTGTTGTGAGGGCAACAGCATAAGAAAAACCCACCACTGACCTAACATGAGATGTTCTGGACCAGAAGAATGGCTCTTGTTGGTCCTGCTAACGGTAGTGGTCACAGACACTGTCCCTGGAGCCAGACTGCCTGGATTAAAACCCTGTCAGTGCCTTATTTTAGCTGTGTGACTTCGAGCAAGGTTTGCAACCGCTTTTGCCAGTGTTCCAGTCTGGAAATAGGACTGCCCTCCTGGTAAGGCTGTAGAGAGGCTCCAAGGAGTTCATAGGCAAGTAGTTGCTAGGGCGGTGAGAGGTATCAGTGCTGTGTGACTTAGTCCACAAAGACATCATCTCCCCGGTGGAGATGCCCTGTGCCTCTGATGTCTTCCTGGGTGTCCTGAGCCTATACTATTAACATGTTCCTCCCCCACGGGCTGATGCTGACTGAGGACAGCCCGTCTTCGTACCCGGCAAGCATCTGTCCCAGAGGGGTGTTTCTTACCTACACTTCAGGTGCATGCATGCATTTACAGTACACTGTAGCTCCCTGAGGGCGTTTTAATTAGCTCTGTTTCCCCCATCTGATAGGAACATGTTTGTACCAAGTGGGCTGATTCTCTATGGAGAGTCAACATTATTTGGAAGTCCCCTAGCTTTAGGAGCAGTGTAAGGTATCACCCTTTGGTGTGTTCCCCTTAGTTGGTCCCTCTAGTGCCCAAGCATGAACCTGTGCAGGTGTCCCATGGAAATCTTTGCTTATCCTGCTGGAGGACGGAGCTCCCCGGGCCATTCTCCTGCCTGCCCTTTGGCTGGGGGAAGGGCAGCTGTGTCCAGTGCCCAGTTTGCCCCATCCTCCCCCTTGCTGCTGTCCTCACCATTGTCTCCTCCCTGCCCTTGGACACTGGCACTTAGACCTCTGGGCCAGGTGACCCAGCAGACTGCTGTGGGAACAGGCTCACCCTTTTCCACCCACGAAGGCGGTAGTCGTGACGTGCACATGGATCCCATCGCTTGCCACGGTCAACTTCATGTTCTCGACAGTCACCTTTTGAACCTCCAATCTGCAAAGTGACAGCATCTAGAGTGAGTCCTGGCTCAGGGAACCAGCCTGGACAGCAGGAGAGTACCTCAGCAGCAGCCGGTTAACAACCTACCAATCCACATCCGGTCCCTTGACCCCACCGCCCCCTCATCAGCCCAGTTCTCTGCGCTCAGGAAACCTGGGTCCCCTTTCCCTGGACAGGGCACAGTTTGCAGCTCGGGGTGAACATGTTGCCCGGTGAAAACGTGGCTGTCCCTTTCATCCGGATGTTGGAGGCTGAGCTTGCGGGCCAAATGAGCAGGCTTCTGGTGCCAGGAGCCTTGGGGTCAAGGAAGCACTTACCCCAGCAAGAGCTCTTCCACGTTAATATTTCCCAGCAGGCCTGTGAGCGACTCGCCGATGTCTGACTGCAGGGCGCCGCTGAGCACGTCCTGGGTGGAATCTCTGAGCTGGCCTACATTGTTGACCACGTCTTTGAGGGGCTGTTGGACGCCAGAGAGACCAGCGCCGTCGAGGAGTCCTTTTACAGGGTTCGGGAGGAGTCCTTTTAGGGAGTTCTTGTCTGGGCTGATGGGTAATAGGCTGCCCAAACCCTCTTGGCCCAGGGGCAGCACATCACTGACAGCACCAATGGCTTCTGAGAGCAGTGGGAGCTGCCGGGACTTGCCACTGCTTCCCTGGCTTAGGATGCCAACAAGGCTACCACTTCCAAGTATATCTAGGCTTGACGTGGTGTTTAACAGAGACAGGAGGCCAGAGTCACCCACTGTGGATAACAATGTCCCAAGTAAACCGGCCAGGTTAACCTTCTCACTCTTCAGCAGCTTCTCAATCTGTGGGGGCAGGGTGGTGCCCAAGTCTGAAAAGAGTCGAGAGACACATTGCCGCTGTGGGCTGCCCAGCTGGTTCGGCCAGAGCAAGGTCCGCATGTGGGCAGGCAGCACCTGTGACTGGAGGGGCCCGTCAGAACTGTACATGGCGCCTCCCAGAAATGTCAATCCCTGCCACTGCCCACCCCAAGGGCAGCCTGGCCACACATAAACACCCCCTTCCCCTGGCAAAGAGGCATGTGAACTAGAAGCTACTCTGAGGCCAGTAGAGTCTGGGCTCTGCCCCTGGAGGCTGAGTGGCCTGGGTCCAAGTCTTTGCCGTCCTGGGCCCCAGTGTCTGCACCTGTGAAGGGCAAAAGGTAGGACCTGCTGGTGGCGGGTGGGTGGAGGAGCGTGAGATGATGGCGCACACATGCGCTGAGTAAGGCCGGAGGTGGCTGGGGAAGTGGTGTTGGAGCTGAGCGATCTGGGCTCTCCTGTCGCCATCCCTGTGATTCTGCCCAAGTCCCTGGCCCTGCCCAGGCCTCATCTTCCCCTTATGGGTCACTGGGAGGCACTGCCACCTTGCCACACTGCCTCTGCTCGGAGAACTCAGTGTCAGCTCTGCTCTGCTGCACTGGTCTCTGCAGGGGGATGAGGTGCTAAGCACGGTGTCCCTGCCCCTTGGGGATGCAGGGCACAGGAGGTGGCATCCCCGTAGGCTGTGGGGAAGGGAAGGAGGGTCGACAGTGGCTTGGTGAGTGGTCACTTCACCAGGGTCCTGTCCTATCATGCTGCTCTCGATGGCCTGAGCAGGAACATGGCGGGGGCACCAGGAGCTATTAAATCTGGTCACCCTTGCTCAACTCAGGGATGAAGTTAATGGGACCTAGGGACATTTCTGGCCTAGCAGGGTGGCGGTTAGAATAAGTTCCATAATCCCAGCCCCTGTGAAGCTGGTGGCCCTGGTTTTGGAGCCTTTCTGCTGCTTCCCTGGCCCAGGCCCCCACATTGTGGAGAGTCTTTGCCTGTGTGGGGTGATGTGGACACAGCCCATTCCCAGGTTTCCGCCCGGGAGAGGGGTGTCTCTTGCACTTGTGCACCAGGAGACCCACACGAGAGCTCCGAGCAGCATTTCTTGGCATAACACAAAACTGGAAACATCAAACGCGATAGACTCACAAATCGAGGAGGAGTCACCTGTTAGAATCCAGCGCTGCAAGGAACAGGCAAGACTTTCTCGTTCAGTGTGGACGGCCCCCCTCTTGACTGTAAGACTGGGGGTCAGGGCCAGTACATGCCCCATTCTGGAAACTTTATGGCATGGAGTGCCATCTTCTTCATTGAGAGGGAATTTCGACATGTCATAAAATATAAGGAAATTGCTATGGAAACGTAGTCGTGCTAGATATCTGCTTTGGAGGGGAGGGAGGACGGGCCATGGAA
This sequence comes from Eulemur rufifrons, assembly GCF_041146395.1. Classification (NCBI taxonomy): domain Eukaryota; kingdom Metazoa; phylum Chordata; class Mammalia; order Primates; family Lemuridae; genus Eulemur; species Eulemur rufifrons. The sequence goes on from NC_091002.1 coordinate 24,429,461, forward strand.
CCTGGCAGGGGCCCCAGGGCCTCCAGCCCCAGGGCTGGGTTTATTCCTTAATCTAGGTAGAGGATACACAGGTGTTTGCTATATTTATCTTTTTTTTTTTTTTTTTTTGAGGCAGAGTCCTGTTCTGTCACCCTGGCTAGAGTGCTGTGGCGTCGGCCTAGCTCACAGCAACCTCAAACCCCTGGGCTCAAGCGATCCTCCTGCCTCAGCTTCCCCAGTAGCTGGGACTATAGGCATGCACCACCACGCCCGGCTAATTTTTTCTATATATTATTAGTTGTCCAGCTAATTTCTTTCTATTTTTTTAGTAGAGATGGGGTCTCGCTTTTGCTCAGGCTGGTCTCGAACTCCTGAGCTCAAACGATCCACCCGCCTTGGCCTCCCAGAGTGCTAGGATTACAGGCGTGAGCCACCGCGCCTGGCCTATATTTATCTTTTAATGTTTTTAAGTCTGAAGGTAAAGTTACCTACTGCCGCCACCAAATCACCGTGTGATGGGTACACAGCTGTCTGAACTCTCCTATGCATCTGAAGTATTTGGTGGTGAGGAAGGATGCTGGGAGAGCAGAGCACATGTTCCTTCACAGGCAAAGCCGTCTACCTGGGGCTGTGGGGCTGGCCCTCTGGTCACTCATCATGTGCCTAGTCTCCCCGAGTGGCCCTGTGCCCTTTATCCTGGAAGGCGGACTCAGGCCCTGGCCTCGGGGGGCTGCTAAGGGACCCCCGAGGGCTTTCCTGCTGGCTTCATTTGCCAGTGGGTCCCCTCCTTTCCTGTCCCTCAAGTGGGAGGCACTTCTCTGCCCAGCCTCAGCTTCCCGAGCTGCTCTGCTCTCAGCCTCTGCGGGGTTTCCAGAGGGTTAGGTTCCTCATTGCCTCGCGGAGGAAGGCGAGACTCAGGGAGGGAGTAAAAGGGATTTTGGGGAGAGTAAGTCTGGTCTAGGGGTTCGGTGGTGGCACCCGGACTTCCCATTTCCTGGCTGCTGGTACAGCAGGTTGAGGTTTTAAGCACCTGTGGGCGTCTGGGTGAGCCCTGGAGCCCAGCGTGGGGAGCTGGGAGGTGTCTGGGCACAGCCTCCAGGTGAGAAGGGGCACCTGCAGGCAGGTACCAGACAGTTCGCTGGTCCAAGAGTCCCCTTTTCCAGGGCCGCGTGGACCAGTCGGAGCCTGTGTGTGCACGGGGAGGAGCAGCCTCAGGGGGTCCCGGAGCTGACCAGGCCCTCGGCTGCTGCAGTAGTGCGGGGAGTGCGGCCCCGGGTCCGCTCTGCTTAGACGCTCCGGAGGAGATCCCAACACCGCCTCACGTTCGAGACCCCCTCGCTCAGAGGGCAGAACCAGGCCCCTGGGCTTGGAAATGGGAAGCCTGTGTGACGGGCGGGAAGGACCAGAGGAGTGTGGGTGGAAGGGTCTTACTCACAGTCTTCGAGTTTGCCGGCAGAGATGAAGTACCTGGCCACGGGTGAACACGTGCGCCCTTTGGTCGCCACAGCAATGTTTCCGGGTAGGGAGCCTTTGGGGAGGGACGGACTTCTGCGGAGTGGTTCCCGTGGCACAACCGGTGGGACACCATTGGCGACAGGCCCAGAGGGTAATGCAACAGGAAGATTTCCCAGCACTGGGAGCTGGAGGTCTAGTGCTTCTGCCTGGACGGCCAACAGGACAGCCAGGGCCCAGAGAGGTGGCATCTTGGTGGCTGATTCCTGCAAAGGAGGGCTTCTTCAGATACCTCTTTCCCAGTGGGCCATGGGCCCGCCATGTACATTTGTATAGGATGGACACGTATGCGGGTCCTGGCTCTTGTGGGAGGTGCCATTCCCACAGTAGATATTCTAGTCTGTGTGTCGTGTGCGTGGGACGATGTTCCCGTACCTGGCAGGCAGTGTCTTGAGGAGGGGTCTTTTTTCTAGTTCTTTTTAACTTTGCCTAAACGTGCTCTATGGGCTGGTCACAGCATTTGAGTACAGGCCACGACCTGCTCAGTGGCTTGACCTCTCGGGTCGGGCATTCTCATGCCATTTTCCTCAGTCTCGTGTCCTCGGAGCCCTCTTGGTCACCAACTGGGGAACTGGAGTTTTAAATTATATAGGTACAATCTCAGGCCTATCTCTTTTCACTGGAATGTGTCCCCAGATGTCTGCCCAGTGAGCCCTGCATTTGTACCGGACAGTGTGCTAAGTACTCTTCCTGCGACATCTTACATAACCCTCCCAGCGAACCTGGGCACCACCTGCAGCTGGGGACTCTGAGCCTCAGCGGGGGCACAGAGAGCTGGGCCCACCCCATTCAGGAGACCCTGTCTGAGTCTGAGCTGTACCGGGTGACTTTTGGAGACCACGCCCCACCCCCACACTCACGTTCCCCTGTTCCTATGAGTCCCAAGTGCGTCTCTTTAACGTTTAGCGCAAGGTGGAGCGAGGTGACCCTGTTTGGAGTTCCTCACTCCTTGGCTCACCCGTCGCATTTTGTTAAAACGCGGATGTGGGTCTTTGCTCTTGCTGCGCAGAGGCAGCAACCAAAGCAAGCCCTCTGCCGTTTGCCTGAAAAGAGCACTCTGGCAGGAATGGAGGGAAGGGCATAATCTGAAGGCAGCGACAGTTCTTCCCCTTGAATAAATTGGCCTTAATGAAAAAAAGTCAACACGTTTTCAGTTTTTCAAATCTTACCCTCATCTGTGAGAAAATTCGACCGCAGTATCTCACAGACCATCTGGGCATGCTTTTAGGAATAAAAACCTTTCTGTGCACGTGACTGAGTTGATGGCAATGTTGTTAGGCTTTGAATTGCGTGGAACCCTTTGGGACACCCAGGAATAGATTTCCCATTCTCTGAAAAGCAGTCGCCTAATAGGCGATTGTCAACCACCGTCGCCGTGCCAGGCAGAGTGCTGGGCACAGTGCTGTTCATTTCAGCAGGGAAGGACTTTGCTAAAGCCATTCGAAATGCGTAAACCTAGCGCTCTGTCCTGGGATGAGCTGTCCTAGGCTTGTTCCCACCTCAGAGTCCCACCTTCTGCTTTGCAGCGAGTTCTTACCTTGCCTGGCGCGGATGGGTCGAAGTTTTCGGAAACAGCTTCTCTTCCTGTTCTTGCCTCTGAACCATTGAGGACAAGACTGCCCCCCAATTTTATATGCTGGTGTTTGTCCGAAAAGTCGTCAGACACAAAGGAACACGATCCAAGTGTGCTGATAAGGGTGGCGTGACTCAGGCTGCCTGCCAAGATCAGCACCTGCTCACTGTGAGAGCATCAGCCAGCGTCTTCCTGAAGTGCTTGCAGCATCTTGGGGAGGGGCAGGCAGGACAGGTTTCTGTTCCTGCCTATGTCAAACCTTTGTTCGTCTGGAGGCTTAGGAGTGCTGGCGAGCAGCAGAGCAGCGGGGTGTGCAAGACTGGGAGGCACCCACCCTGGGAGAGCCCTTGCTGGTGCCTGTGCAGTGCTCTGGGCATCGACAGCGGCTGGCGCTGAGTGAGCACCTGCTGTCCTCAGCCCACGAGCAGCAGAGCAGGCCGACCTTGGGCAGAGGTGTCAGGAAGTTCTGGGTTCAGATCTTGGTTGGGCCACTTGACAGCTGTGTGACCTTTGGGAGTCACTTAACCTCTCTGAGCTTCCACTGCCCTCAGTCATTTCTTTCTTCACAAATGTGCCAGTCTCTGTGACAGGGGCTGCAGACACTGCGGTTGGCAGGACCCCACTCAGTTCCTGGATGCAGGGAGCTTCCACGTTTGTGAGGACAGACAGTCACGAAGTAATTCTGTGTACATCATTATTTATTGAGGGGCCGTGCAGAGAGGGTGTGTTGTGAGGGAAAGGAGCTCAGTTCTGTGAGAGAACAAGGGCGATCTGGGCGGGCTTCCCTTCGGAGGCGACGTGACAGCTGACGTCTGAGGGTTGAGCAGGCGTCCTGTAGGTGATCTGCGATCAGCCTGCAGAAAAGCATCCCCGGAGAGAGAAAGTGGCCACAGGCCCTGCGGTGGGTGGGCCTTGGTGACTTTGGGACCTGCACGTCCCCTAGGAAGAGGTTGCTGGGAAGAGTAGAGGCAGGAGATTAACGGCTTAGCACAGACGTTGACAGAAAGTAGAAACCAAGGAATGAGTCCGCGTGATGAATTCAGTTCAGATGTGCCTGGAGCAACTCGATGAGGTGGTCCCTGTCCCTTGGGTTTAGTCAGCCCCCAGATGCATGACATTCTCGTGCCTTCCTCTAATACTAACCGCTCTCCCGTCCCCCTGATCCCTGTGGCATACGTGTCCTGGCTGCTGTCCCCTGACTGAGCTGGGCAGAGGCGGCTCAGTGAGCCCCTCCTGGAGATTCTCTGAGCCTTTGAGCTGGTTGAGGGCTCTGAAAAGTCCCGCAGTAATGGCCCTGTGAGCTCCTGTTCATTGCTTTATCCCCACAAGTGTGCGTCACGCCGGGCACTGTCTCGGGGCGGCAGCAGAACAGAGCCTGCCGCAGACACGGCTCCAGCCCCAAGGGAGCTGATGGTCCGTGGGAGAGAGGGACGCTCCCTCTCCCTTCCCAGCGGGGAGTGAATGAGCATGGGCCGGGCTGCCAGGGAAAGGAAGCTGCTTCCGGGAGCCGCCCTAGCTGGGTTTGGGTGGAGCATCTGGAAGGTTCTCTGGAGAGTCCCATGGCAGCCATGGGCCCGGTCCTGCCCTTTAATCCCTTCTGAGTTCAGAAGAACCTGGATGTGCCTGTGGACGTCACTATCACCTGGGTGGGGTCGTCAAACGTTTTAATTTTGGTTTCCCTCTTCCCTCATTCCAGGTTCTGCTTTCAGAAGTGAGGGCTGAGGTGCAGGAGGCCTTTGCCTGTGGTCCAGGCAGGTTGGCCCAGATTTGAGAACTTCTAGTCTGTTCCACACCCTCGTCTTCAGGTGAGGACATTGAGTTCTAGAGCAGAGGTCACATGCCCCAGGAAACCGAGGAGTCTGGAGCTTATTCAGAACTTGAACTCAGGTCCCCTTACTCGATACAAAATGATCGTCCTGTACCAGCTTTTCCTGCCAGATATGAGGCAGGGGTTTAGGCTCACAGGCATTCTCGCCGCAACACCCCAGCACTTTCTCTCTGGTGGGCTGTGGGGACATGCCGTGGACATGACAGACTATGTCGTCCCTCACAGAGTGCACCCCTTAGTGGGGACCCCAACAACAGGACAATTCCTGATAGGAAGGAGAAACAGAGGTGACGGACGGCGGGCACGGTGTCCTTGTGTACAGGTGTTCGTGCATGACCCTGCCCAGTCAAGGTTCATCCGGATGTGGCTGACACGAAGGACGCAGGCGTGCAAAGACCTGGGGACGAGTACTGGATTTGGGGTGACTGGAAACCACAAAGAACCTGATGCGGGCAAGAGCTTGACTAGTTCCAGGGGTGTCAAGACGGGGGCTCAGCTGAAGGCCAAGAAAACTCCCCCGGGGGATTGTAGGGGGGTGGGAAGGGCAGTGTTGACCCAGATGGTACCAGCGCGGAGCTGCTCTACTCTGGACACCCCGGGGGAAACAGCCCATACCTGTTTTCTGTTACCTGTACCAGATGCGCCCCGAGGGATGCACCGTGATGGAGTTTGGATTTTGTTTTAGGGTGAGTGCAGGGTGGAGGGTGTTCAGCCCGGGAGTTACATAATTGGCTCAGCCCTTTCCCTGTCCCTTGTTGCCCCTGGAATGAGACCTGGGTGTCGTCAGTAGGCTGCTGAGGTGCTCATTCGTGTTCAAGAAATTCCAATGTCTAGGCCAGGCCCCTTCTCACCTGTTATCTCCTTGAATGGCTCCCCACATTCTAGAACTACTCTCCCTCTATACCAGGAGGAGGCCCATCATCGTCTGGGTTCCTACCACGGGAAGGTTTGTGATTTTGTTCTCTGCTGTCTACGTGCTGTCATGCCGTTTGGTGGAATCGCAGCTTACAAAGCAGGAGTGTGGAGAGGGGGCTGACTTTGCCTAAGGGGGCGGTGAATGCCTGCTCATGCCTGGTGGTCGGCTACCTGCAGGCCGGGCATAGGGCTGGGTCCCTGCCTGGGCCCAGGCTGTGGGCTCCCTCCAGCCCCACTGGAGTTCCCATACTGTCAACCTCAGCTATAGTTCCATCTGCCAAAGGTCCCATTTTGGGCATTGCTGAAATGTCAGATGCATGGACCTTTGCATCAAATGACAGTTGACCTTTTCTCGGAGGGCAGAACTGGAGTTTGTACATGATAACAAGTAGGAGACAAAACCCACCTGTCCTGGGTCTTATTTTTCTTGGATATTTGAGGGAAATTGAATCATCTTTTGTGTGAAATTTGTGCTACCTGTTGGCAGGTGTGGCTTGGATTTTGATGCCTCCCATGGTTCTCTGGACCCGAAACAATGAACCCAACTGCAAGATCAGGAAGGGGCACATCCGGGAGGCAGCCTCTGATGGCACCTGGGGCCTCCTCACTCTTTGCCTGTCCCCTCTTCAACCTTAGGAGGTGGGGCAGCCCTTGGGTTCTGCTAATCCTCGATCTGCTCGGACTGTGTCGGGCAGGATGGCTTATCAGTGGGGGAACAAGGGCCTGGTTGTTCTGAGGCTCTAAGTGATTTGACCTGCTGACTCTTTGCTTTCAAGGCTGGCCAAGGCCTGGCTGGGATCACAATGTGTCATGATAACACTGATACCGATTCTAAATGGCCTCTCTGTGAAACAGCCACAGTGGGCCAGGTTGAGCCGAGGGTACCCTATTGACAGAGCTTCAGGATTATGACCTTTTGCAGGTGCCTTTAGTTAAACACACACACACACACACACACACACACACGTGTACGCATTTATCCTTTTATCTTTTCATATGCTTATCTGTCTGTGTAATCCCCTGGATCTCGGATATCATGTCCCGCATTCCTGCCTTCGTCCTGCTCTGATGCAGTCAGTCTCAAATCTCTGCCGGTGACATGAGTTCACAGGGTCCTCCTACAGGGACTTTGTATTTCTGAACCCTCTGAAGTTGCATATACAATTTGGTGTTAATGCTCACATTTCAGAGATAGACCTTTAATGAGATTCTTTTCTCTCTTTTTTGGAGACAGAGTCTGGCTTTGTTGCTCAGGCTAGAGTGAGTGCCATGGCGTCAGCCTAGCTCACAGCAACCTCAAACTCCTGGGCTCAAGAGATCCTCCTGCCTCAGTCTCCCGAGTAGCTGGGACTACAGGCACATGCCACCACACCTGGCTAATTTTTTCTATTTTTAGTAGAGACAGAGTCTCGCTCTTGCTCAGGCTGGTCTCGAACTCTGGAGCTTAGGTGATCCTCTTGCCTTGGCCTCCCAGAGTGCTAGGATTACAGGTGTGAGCCACCGCACTTAGCCTTTAATGAGATTCTTGATGGGCCTTGTGATTCACAAAAGGTGGAGAACCAGTGGTTTAGGAAGAGGCAGAGTTTCTGTTCACAGGCTTGGAGGCCAGAGAGAACTGCGTGTGAATCTTGGTGCTACTGCCTACTGGCCGTGTGGCCTTGGACATCACCCAACTTTTCTGTGCCTTAGTTTCCTCATTTATAAAGTGGGGATGACATTACATCTATCGTGGGGTTACCACCAGGATTAAGTGCGATGCAGTATGTCAGACGGCACTGATGCCTAGTATGTGTGACTATTCCATAATGTGCTATTGTCATCATTATCATTTACTATTGCACCTAGTCACAGTTTTTTTCTACCTTTCTCAGATTTTATACCATTTTCCTATCAATAGGGTGTATCTAGATTTTAGCAACTATTTATACTTTGTTTGAGACAATAAAATATGGATTTTATTGGTTTTGTTTCTTTACCAAAAAATGGATCCTTTACCATGCCTTTACTAGAATGAAGGCAGGCAGAGAGACATTTATAACCTCATTCTGAAGTTTTCATTTTCAGTGGGAGGATAAAGTCTCTTGACAACATGCTACCAAAACTATGCGTGTGAGCAAACCTTGTCACGAATACTTGAGAGGTTTCCGAAGGCCAAGTACTATATTCACTTTCAGACATGTTTGCAGATGTTTGGTTTCGACTCTGTTCCTTTTCAGTCCAGTTACCCTCAGATTTCAACGTCCAGTATGAGGCCTGTGCTGTCTGCTTCGTAAATCAGAGTTGCGCATGTCAGCGCTGGTATGTCTGCGCCAAGAGGACCTTTTCCTTCATTCCCGGGGGTGCAAATGGCTTATGGGCACTTTGCTCTTGCTGCTGTCCCTCTGAGTGTCTCCTGCCTCTTTGGTACCCGCTGGGTGCACATTGCTGCCAGCGAGCATCCTTTTCTAGAAGTGCAACAGGTTGGCTCTGTACATCTGTAAGTGTCTCTCTGGTGGCGTTTGCCTACGGACTCAGCCAGCCTGGGTTTCACATAAGGGAGAAGTAACGGTGCCTGAGATGGAGAGAGGGGATGTGTCTTGGAAATCACACTACAGCTTGAGTCAGAAGGCTGCGGCCACAGCCACCAACTCCCCACTGCTGAGCACCCTCATACAGCAACCCATCATCATCATCATCATCAACAGCAGCGGCAGGACCATCACCCCCAGTTAGAGGTGAAGAAAGTGCGGCTCAGAGAAGTTAAGTGAGTTCTCCACAAAAGCAGCAGGGCTGGGCCTCAAACCCAGATGTGTCTGGAAACAAAGCCTTGACCTGGGACGTGCCCCTTGTCATCTTGTCCCACTAGTCTGAGAAGCTTGAGGGCTGGGGCGTGTCTCCCCCATCCTGTACCTCCCTGTCTCCCCCCAGCCTACAGTAAAGGCTGGATGAATGAATGGGCCAGCTTCTCTGAGCCTCAGTCTCTCTGTCTGTCAAATAGGCTAACAACTCTCTGCCTGCTTCTCTTGCTTGGGGTTTGTGGGACTCAGAGAAGGCTCTGAGTGTGTACAGGGGCAGCCTGTGTGAGGCAGGGGTCCCCCCAGCTCCGGCCCTCATTTCTCCTGTCTCCACCCTGCTTGAGAAACACACTGGGCAGATATGGGCTCCCTTGGGGTGGTCAGTTTGGACAGCTCAGGGATGACTCTCCTGATGCCTCATGACAAAAGACACTGGATTTTGCCCCAAATTTCTGGCAGTCTGTAGCTTCATAGTTCTGGCTCAATCTCTTTTCTCTTAAAAAAATGTATGACATAATTCAGATCATATCATTGCACACAGAGTACTTTTGGCCTGGCCCTTGAGGCCCTGTGTGGTCTGACCCCTGCCTGCCTCTCTAATCTCACTCCCCACCACTCCTTGCTAATCTCTCCACCGGCACTGGCTTTCTGTAAGCATCTCAGATATACCTGAGGTTCCTACCTCAGGACCTTTGCACGTTCTGTTCCCACTGCCTGAAGCCTTTTCCTCCACGTTTTGCCTGACTCACTCATCCTGCAGGTGTCAGCTCAAATCTCTCCTGTGAGAGGCCTTCCCTGGCCGCTCATCCAAATCAGGCTGCCCTGCCACTGTTCTCCCCCCAGTACTCTGCCCATTTCCCTCTTGGCCCTCATGGGAATTTGCAGTGCTGTGTCTTTTTCTTGGCTGGGTTGTTTACGCCGACTTCCTCAGTCGCTTCCTGAGCATGGAAGCCATTCTTGCTTTGTTTTGTTCACGTGGCACAGACTAGGTGCTTGATGCATATTTATTGAATGAGAACATGTTTTACTCCATTGATAAACGTCAACCATGTTCACCACAAAAATTTTGGAAGAAATATCGAGAAGAAAATAGAAATCATCTGCAATCCTACTACTCAAGGCGTCTGACAATCACAGCCTACATTTTGAGTTTGTTTATTTTATATATATATATTTAAATCTGGGATCATCTAAATAGGTTCGTATACTGATCTTCTAGCACGCATTTTCTTGTAACACCAAATGCTCTTTGAAAGCATTATTTTAATGGCTGTACATTCTTTTTTATGGCCGAATCGTATTCCACTGTGTGAAATCCACTCATTTGCAGCAGCATGGATGGAACCGGAGGCCACTGTGTCAGTGAAACAATCCAGGCACAGAAAGACAGATACCGCATGTTCTTACTCACGTGTGCATTTCGGGAAAATCCCAGGACAGTATAGAAAAACCGCCCCCCAAACTGACAGGGAGCCAAGAGACCAAAGCACCACTCAGACAAGTCCAGCCTGGAGAGTTAGGTGAGTTTATTAGTTACTTACAAGGGCACTTGCTCCTGGGCAGCGTGGGTATTTCTTCCACAGGAGTTTTGCATGAAAAACCCGTATCTTCCCGCCATGTGGTGTCGCTTTAAATCTCTTCCCAATGAGTAATGCAAAGTTTTTTTTTTTTTTAAACCAGATGTATTTTTTATTTTTATTTATTTTTTATTTTTTTTATTTCATCTTATTGTTATGGGGGATACAGAATTGCAGGTTACATACGTTGCCCGTGTACCACCTTTCCCCCCAAGTCAGAGCTCTAGGCGTGTCTGTTCCCCAGATAGTGCGCTTTGCACCCATCATGTAGGTATATATCCCTCCCTTCCCCACCCCCTCCTTCCTGAGTCAGCACCTTCAAGTGTTACCATTCCCCAAACGGTGCGCAATGCACTCATTGTGTAGGCATACCCCCATCCCCTCCCCCACCCCCCACCTCAGTCTGATATCCGGTTGGTGTCGTTCCCAGATGTGTATTTAGGTGATGTTCAGGGAAACCAATTTTCTGGTGAGTACATGTGATGCTTGTTTTTCCATTCTTGGGATACTTCACTTAATATAATGGGTTCCAACTCTCTCCAGGAGAACCATAGAGATGTGGTATCTTCATCATTCCTTATAGCTGAGTAATATTCTATGGTATACATATACCACAGCTTACTAATCCAATCATGTATTGATGGGCATTTGGGTTGTTTCCACATCTTTGCTATTGTGAATTGTGCTGCTAATGCAAAGTTTTTTTACCACCCAATGTTATTTGAAGATCTAATGCGAAGACAGGTGTGAGTGCCTGCAAACTATAAAGTGCGGTGCACCTGTTGAAGTCATGGGAGGGGAACGAGGGGCTTCCACGGTGGGAGAGGCTCTCTAATGCCTGGACAGGCCACCCACGCCGAGGGTCCCAAGGAAGTCTCCAGTCAGCTATTTCACACACGGGATCTACCGTGTGCCAGGCGCTGCGCTCACACAGGGGTGGGAAAAGTCTGGGCGTGGGGTAAGGGCTCAACTTTCCTCTGGGGAAGTGCCTCCCAGCCGCCACCCTCCTTTGGTGTGTCACGTATGCACACCAAGGGCGGGGAGACTGCAAGGTCATGTGCAGGGTGGTCCTGCCCTCTAGCCCAAGACCCCTCCAGGGGCTGCCTGTTGGGGACTTTCAGGGCGTCATAAAGAACCCACAGCATGGTTTGCGCTGGGCCCCAACCACCTACTTGGGGACAGGGACCCTGCACGAGACCCATGAAAACCCATGAGGGTCCCTCCATGGACAAGGGCCTCCCCTGAAACTCCGGTTTCAGAGGCCAGCTGGGGTTACTGGGAGCCAAGGGCTCGCTGGCCCCCAACCCCGGGGGGCTGTCATGAGCCTCCATCCCGCGGGGGGCGGGGCTTCGGTCACGGTCAGTCCAAAGTTCCCCTCATCTGCCTTTCCCCAGGGACAGGCCTAACCACTGTGGGCTGCGGCAGGTGCCGGGTGTGGCAGGAGCCTCTGTGTTCGCCATCTCTCTGCGCTGGAGACCCCGCTCCTGTGCGGCTTCCGGCCGCAGGGCCCTCTGGTCCTGCCAGGGCCACGTGGGCTGGGGAAGCTGGGGGCGGGGCACGTGTGTTTCCACTTTGCAGCCTGCCATGCCTGGTGGGCCCGGGGGTCTGGGGTGCGGTGGTTTCACAGTCACCCGCCTGCACTCGGCCCTCAGCCTGGGGCTCCTGCTCCCTCCCTCGCCCCCTTCCTCTGCACCCGGGCCTCCCTGACATCTCTGGGCTCCTGTGGGTCCTCCCTTCTCGGAGACCCTACAGCTTCCCCCTTTCCTGCGAGCGCGAGTCCCCTGTGTCCTGTCTACACCCCAGCCCCTCAGGGCCTGGACCTGTGAACCCTGAAAGCCTTTTCTCCGTTTCCGGAGGAACCTCCCTTTCCTGAGGTTCGGAATTCAGAATACCTCTCTGAGGGGCCAAGGGCAGACAAGACACAGCAGGGAGAAAAATCCTTCATTTAAACATTTCAAGATGGTCTCCCCACCTCACAGAGCCCTTGGCAAACGCAGAGCCGGACGCTTCTCAAGCAGGAATCGTCTTTATTGCGACCGAGTGTCCCACTGGGAAGGTGGCCGTGGCCGCTGGCAGGCTCTCGGGGCCCTGAGCACGCGTGGCTATGGGGACAGACTGGCCCTCTCAGACCCGGCTACTCCTCCGGAACCGTCAGCAGCAGGTAATCCTGGGGATGGAGCAGAGATTCTCCCTGTCCTTCCGGGTCGCCCAGAAAACCCGCTGTCCCTGAGGCTGCTCTTGCCACTCCCAGGAGGGGCCCTGTGTGTGTCCCCAGAACACGCTGTCCCCTGGTCCAGGAAAGCAGAGTCAGGGACTGACGGGACGAGGGGATGGAATGGGAGGAGGGGAGTCCAGGAAAGCTTGTGAGGGAAGGAACAGACCAGACTTTGGCGTCTTCCAGAAAGCCTGTGTGTCAAGGAGGCGCTAACATTTCTGTGTGGGGGTTTGTCCTGCGGGAGTCGCCCTGGGGTGGGCCCCTCACCCGGCGAGAGCCCCCCACATGTTCCCACCCACGGTGCCCAAACCTCTGCCAGACCTGACTGTGCTGCTGGAATCTCTCTGCTCCTGCACCTGTTTCCCCACCAGAATGGGAGCTCCTGGAGAGGTCAAGGACTGGGTCTAGCTCATCTCTTTGTTCCACAATGGCTGAGCACAGGGCCAGGCACAGAGCAGTCAGGGATGGATATTGACTGACCGAATGAGTGATGGTGAATGGATGCGTGAGCAATCAGGGCAGCCACGTAAGGATGTGCAGACTGTGCACTGCCCAATTCCAGGTGGCGTCGTTCATGTCAACTATGGTGTGACTGGTGCGTCCTAGAGTTGTGTAACGTGTGACCTGCACATGATTATGAGGAAGCCTTGAAGTGAGTCAGTGAGCGAGCCAGGGAGCCCGTCTGTACCCTCTCCCCTGCCTCACACAGGCCTGGCTATGAGATAGCTGCTGGGCTGGTACAAGCTCTGGCTGTGTCCCGGCTCTGCTCCTCTTTCACATTCAGAGCATCGGGGGCCCTGCCCACCCTGGGCAGCACTCTGAGCTGACGGGCCCACCTAGCCGGGATGTGCAGCAGCATTTCTGGGGCAGCCCCAGCCCCTGTATCACCTGTAGTGGCTCCTCTAGTCCTCACCGAGTGCGTCTGGGCCTCCCCTCCCTGCTAGGGTCACCCTGGGCTGAATGCAGGAGAGGGGTCTGCAGGGTGGGGGTAGGGAGTAGCACAGGCCAGCAGCAGGGGTGTGGTGAGGCAAGCTGCTGCTGTCCCCCCCCCCCCCCGCCGCCTCCTTTGGTGCAGCTGGGAGTCCTAGAGCCAAAGCTTTCTGCGTGGGCCGATGGGTCACGTTCTGTTAAATGCCAGAGTAGGGCTGGGTGAAACCAGCAGTCCTGATGGTTCCTCATGTTTGTAAAGGAGAACCCTCATTTCCAGCTCTGGAGGAGAAATATCCTTTTCTCCATTTTCCAGACATGGACAACAGGCCCAGAGAGGCGCAGGGGCTTCCCCGAAGTCACACAGCAGGAGGTTCTGTCTGATTCTCTCTGCCTCTGTCCTTCCTGCTCTGCTATTTAGGAATGGGAATCTTTGTAAGGCGGGAGACAAAGAAATGAAGGGCATCTCTAGGCACCCCCCTATTCCCACCCCCCCAGCCACCTTCTCCCAGGCTCACCCCGCAGTGGGCGGGAAGAGGGCCGAGTGGGCAGGGTGGCTCCAGGGGCAGACTCAGAGCTGGCACACTCCCCTGCTGGTACCTTTGTGGTTCCTTCACTAGTTCGCTCTGCCCGCTGGTCTCTGCCGCATCTTACCCCAGCCTGGGGCGGGCCCGGGTCCCACCCTCTGCTGGTTCATAGACAGCAGGTGCCAGAAACAACAGCCCTGTTCTGGGGCTCAGGACAGTGAGCTCTTGGGTGGTGGGTGGTCCAGGCTAAGGATAGAGGCTTTGAAATCAGATGAACCCTGGTTGGAATCCCGGCTCCGCTGCCCTGGGTGAGTTTCTCTGCCTCTCTGTGCCCTAGTTCCCTCCGTTGTCAAACAGGGGAAATGACAGCATCAGCTTGGTGGAGCTACTTGCGAAGATGACTTGTGTGAGGCAAGGAAGCTCTCGAGGAGCCCTGTGGTCTGGCTCCCTGAGGGGCACGTGTAGCCCCCTGGAGCCTCGGTTTCCTCGTCTGTAAGTGGGGCGTCACAGGCAGGATGGCTGTGAGCAGGAGGTGGGGACAGGGAGGCGAAGGGCCAGCGCAGGGAAGCTTCTGCCCCTGCAGGATGGGGACAAGGCACCTCCGGGGTGGCGCTTCTGGCTCTCACCACCCATGCGCATCTCGGGAAGCTCCCTTTGCCCAGCCTACCTCGGAGAGGTCCACTCGGGCCTGGTCGAAGGAGACGCCCTTGATGCTGGGCAGGGGGAGGTGGTGTTCTCTGAGCAGCTCTGCAAGAGACGCGGGCGGGGGAGCTCAGTGCCCTGGCGGGCAGAGGTGTCTGGGTGCAGGGCAAGGGGTGGCGCGGGGCCAGGCCAGCCCATCCCTGGCTGCTCCACTGCCCAGAACAGGGAAGGGATTGGGTGAGTCCCCTCTCTCACTCCTCTTGCTTGGGGGGGAACCACCCCCACCCCCATCAGGCAGCCTCTGAACAGCGAGCAGCTGAGCAGCTGTAGCTGGGAAAGCCAGTTTCTAAATGGCTGCTCTACCGCTTACTAAGAACCTATCTTAAGGGAAATTCTTCTCAAACACATTTAGTAACTGTGAACGCATTTTTATGAAGACATTCTTCTTAGCAGCATTTTAAGGAACGTTTGATTTGTTCTTATGAATCTATTAATGAATTTTATTCTTCAATTGAGGGAAATAGCTGAAATCACTACACACTCCTAAAAACGGTTAAGTGTTGGCAGAAGCAAAATGTCTCAAAAAAGTAGAAAGAAGTTAGAATAAACTGAGAAATTAACCTTGAAATGCTAGAAATTTGGTTATATTAATAAGAAAACATCTGCTGAATATATCAAAGAAGGAGAATATCCATGAATGTACTTATTTCTCTTATATATGAAAAATAGTCCTTAAAGCAAGTTTTTGGTAAATTGGTACATTTGGTTAACTTGAAGAATTGGTCATTTTGTATTTTTGGTTTCAATGAATGAACCACTTGGCTGGCCATTGATTTTTAGCAAACCCAGTTTCCCAGATTTGACCTTGAGGGCCTGGCCTGGGCCCTCCTGGCCCCTGTGTGTACTGTCATCGCTCTGGGCTCAGGCGAGGGTCGGATACCCCCTTGCTGGCCTGATGGGTCTTTACCCGCCTGTTCCTCTGGCGTCACCCTGCTAGTTGAAGCACAGAGAAAAGCCCCTGCTTGGGAAGAAAGAGGCCAGACTTGCTGTGTGACCTTGGGTAAGTCACTTAGCCTCTGAGCCTAGTTAGAGAGGTCCCATCTGCAAGACAGAAGGCTGAGCCAGGTGATTCTCAAGGGTGAGTGAGTTCTGAGCCGTTTATCCTGCGTGATTTTCTGAGTGCCTCCTGGGTATGAGGCACTGGTCAGGGTGCTGGGGACACTACGAGAAACAGACAGAGGCTCCTGTCCTCTGGCGGCTCACTGTCTGGTTGGGGACACAGGCACAGACAAATAATCACGTGGGTGAACGTGTGATGGTTACACAAACTGCGTCAGGGAGGCCCGGGGCCGTCTGGAGCGGGGAAGCTGTGCTATACCCGTGGCCCTCACTGCCCCGTCCCCTCCATCTTTCTGGGATCGCCTCCCCCAAAGCGACCTTCACTTCCTTATCTCAGAGTCTGTTTCCAAGGGGCCCAAACTAAGCAATGGTGCTTTGGAAGAGTTTGATTAGCTGATGATAGCTAAAGATGGAGGTGATGTCTCAGAAAGTTCCACTTTCAGGCATCTCTCAAAGATAAAAACGTCTGCCCTGCCGGCAGCACCGGGCTGAGCTGAGCGTGGGCCGCCCGCTCTGGAGGGGGCGCGCCTGCCATCAGCCCACCCAGGCGTTGCACTTGGCTGTTGCCCGCCCGGCCCCTGCAGGCGTTGAGCTGTGAGCTGGGGCCTCTGTCCCTCCGAGGGCCCTTTCCGTGCTGGCTTCCACGTGCGAACCTGCCCCTCCCTGAGAAGCCTTCCTGGCCACTCGCCCCACTCGGGGCTTCTGTCACCATTGCCTGGGTGAGGAACAGGAAGGCACACGTGGCCCCTTCCCCAGCCCCCTTTTTGGCCACACCCCAGGTGTCGGTGTCTCCGCTCTGCCGCCTCTGTCCTGGCTGTGGGCAGCTCGCACCCAACCCAGGGGACAAGGCCCAAAGCCCCTGGCTGTGGAGGCCCTTTGGACACGTCCGATGCAGCCCCGAGGTGCATGGTACGTGGGCAGGACAGAGGACAAAGTGGGGCTCACCATTGTGACGGGGCAGAAACACCCTCTGCAGAAGCTCTAGGAGAAAGGCCTTCAGGCGTCCTTCCTGCAGCAGACGAACGAGGAACAGGACGTTCACGTCCGTGGGGTCGGCAGGTGCGACCACAGGAGTGGGGGGAGCCCAGGGTGCCGATGCCCCCAGGGGATCGGGAGAAGTACTGGACTTTTCTCTCATCACCTCCCATAGCGGGATGGGGGCTCCAGGGCAAGATGAGATCAGGGGCAGAAAGCGAACGAGGCTTTCAGCTTGGACGAGGCCGAGGCCAAGGGAAGGGACTCACCTGCTTCTCGATGCCAGCGGGGTAGGGCCCCAGGGTGACCGTGGTGCTACCAGAGAGAAGAGATCACTTTTAGGTCAGGGCAGCTGTTTGGGGGTGCGGTGCGCGGTGAGCTGCGGGCCACAAGCCCCTCTCTCCCGCCGTAAACCTCTGTTCTGCCGACAGCAGGGGGAACGCACACCCCTTAACCGCACTTCCTCCCCAGCTCTGGCACCATCTTGTTTTTTCTGAACATCCCAAACAAAAAAGCGTTACCTGTTTGGAGCGAACTGGATTATCAGGTCCTGATTTCTTGAGGAAAACACAGCCTCCGAAAAGAGTTTCTATGAGGAAATGAGGTCAGAACAGGAGAGGAATTCAGGTTCCGGCCAAGGGAGTCCCTTGCCCCCAGCCCCCAGGAATCCTTGCTCAGGATTGACCCTGTCATCGGCCCTCCCCCCCCTCCCATGACACCATCTCCTCCAGCTGCTGGTTCAGTGTATCCAGACCACGCGCGTGTGGGCCTTGCCGTGGGAGAGGACACAGGTGGGGACCGGGTGCTCCTGGTCTGGGGGAGCCGGGGCTGGAGACAGGGAGGGGCTCGGCTCAGCGGAGGGAAACCCTTTTGTAACCAGAGTCACCGGCCCTGGAATCACCAATGCTTGGAAGCCAGGGGACCCCTTTGTTTTGGTGGCAGCAAGGTGTCTAGGGACCTCCATAATTCACACGGTCACCTTATGAACCAGAAATAAGGCGACTTTTCACCACCAGCTAGCGATGACCAGCTTCCTTGCCACAGAGTCATGCCAGCTAACATCCCAGGGGCCTGATGCCGGTGCCACTCGGCTCACCTATAGTGGGGACCCTCCTGCGCCCTCATCTGAGGCGCCTTTCCAATCTCAAGGTCTGTGGAATGGGAAGTAGGAACCCCAAGGGGCTCAGAATAGAGAAGCTGAAACTCCTGGGAGGCTGGATGTCCCCAGAATTCCTCCTAGGGCCCGGCCCTGTCTGGCCTGGGCTGCCCTTTCTCAGGGAGTGGAGAAACAGGCGTGTTTAGGCCCCCCGCGAACTCCTTGTCTCTCAACTTCCTCCCTGGCTTTTGATGCAGTCACGCGTTGGGGAGACAGTCAAAAGGCTTAGCCACCACCTGGCAAGGGCCCCGAGCCGAGGGGCTCAGAGACAAACCCCTTAGTTGCTGCGGAGGCCCCTCGGGAGCATCTGGGGTGGGGTGTGCTCGTAGGGAGCAGATGTTGAAGTGTTTTCATGTCTTAGCAGCGGCACAGCTATGCGGTGGGCTGACTGAATGTGAGCAGGTGACACAGTGGTGAGATTTGCTGTGGGCTCCTGTCACCCTGCCCTCAGCCAGCAGGCCCTAGAGGGGCCCTCACCATGGACCCAGGCCCCTGGGGGACAAAAACCTTTGAGTCTTACTCACCCAGGAGACTGGGACAGAGGAGGTGTCGCTGGGCCCCAGCAGCACCAGCGAGCCCGGCTGGACGACCATGGCCGTGTGGCCGTCAAGGCGGACCGTGGGAGGATCCGGGCTGTTGATGGTCAGTCCGATGCTCCCTCTGGACTGACGGGAACCCTGGACAAGGGTAAAGCAGAAGAGGTGCAGGCAGGGACGGAAGGTGGCTGTCCTCGGCCCCCAGCTTGAGGCTGGGGAACAAGACCACGCGGAGTCAGGTGTCTGGGTTTTCATTCTAGCTCCGCAGCAACCTGCTGGGTGGCCGCGGGAGGCCATTTACGGCCCCTGGGCGTCTCTGAGGCGGGGTTGCATCCTGCTCTTCCTGGGAGTACACAGCAGGTGGGAGCATGGATTTTCGGAACCAGAGTTCCGGCTCCACCACTTGCAGGCTGTGTGGCCCAAGGCAAGCTTCTTAATCTCTCTGCGCCCTGATTTTCACTTTGCTAAAATAGGGATAATAATTGCACCTTCCCCATAGGGTTGTAGTGAGGATTAAATGAGTTAACTTATATAAGGTGCCTGGAGAAGAACCCAGCACCTAGTAAAGCTATTCACTTGCAGCTGCTGTGGTTATTATTAATATTATTATTATTGCTTGTCTCTCAGTGCCGTGTTCTAAAAGCCTTTGGAGAGAGGACACGAGGATGGAGTTTGAAGTCAGGGACCGCGTTGGAATCCTGGTCCTCCATTCACAGAGCAACATGAACTTGGGCAAGTGAGTTCCCCTTATTGAGCCTTAGTCTGTTCATCTATAAAATGGGCTGACAGTGCAGGGTTACCTGAGGGTAACACCGATGGGGGTGGGGGCAGCTGTTCGCAGGCACCGCCCGCTACTGTCTAGGTGTGCCTTGGTAGGCTTGGGGTCTTGTTCAGCAGTGAATGGTAATGGCGGCCACGCAGCTGTGGTCACCTGGGCCGGGCACTGAACGAAGTGCCCTACTCGCGTCATCTCATCTGATTTCAGGACACCAGTGGAGCAGGTGCTGTGGTTTTCAGTCCACAGCAGGAAACCGTGGCCCAATGGGACACGCCTGCGTGTCCTGGCCCGGCCCAGCCTCCCCGGCCCAGCACCTTCCCGAGCGCCTGGCCAGGGTGCTGGAGGAGGGGCTGGTTATACACCCACCTTGGGCCCGGGCTCCAGTTCTCCTAATGACAACAGCCGAACGAGGTCAGAGGCCTGGAAAAAAGTGTGTGTCAGCTTTTAGAAGCTGGCGGGTCTGTTCTGAGCAGCCGGGGGCGGGGCTCAGTGAGGTTTGAGGAGAGGTGACGTCCCCAGCCGTGTGCAGCACCTGCACACGGTCATCCTCAGCGCGAGAGCAGCCACTGCTCCGGTTTCTCTCATGACAAGAACAGAGCGGAGAGCTTACTTTAAACCTTTCCATGCAGCGGCCCAGTGGGGGAGGGCAGAGACCAGCGTGTGCCAGGGCTCTGAGGTGGGGGCGGCCCCGCCCGCGTGGTGGGAGTGTAGCGGGCGAGGAGACGGGGACAGGGACAGGGGCAGGGGCCGCATCATGCAGGGCCCCAGGAGCTGCAGGGGCGGCCAGATGTTATCAGAGTGCACTGAGGAGTTGCTGGGGGCTTTTGAGCAGCGATGCATCTGGATTTTTCCCCTCATTGATGCCCCCACTGACCCTGGGAGCTGGCTCTTCTTGCAGACCTGTGTGTGTGCCTCCTTGTCACCATTCATGCCACCTCCTTAGAGACGTCTTCACTGACTAGAGCATCCAGGGTAGCCCTCTCACCTCCACCAGTCACTCACTACCCCGTGGCCCTGTTTACTTTAAATAAATAAGATACATTCTTTTATTCATCCGAAAATTTTCTTAAGTTTCTAATCCCCCACTGGACTCTGAGTTCTGCAAGGGCAGGCACCTTGTGTGCACAGGCTTGGCACACAGTAGGCCTGCAATAAATATCTGCAGCTTAAATGAATGGATAGGTGTTGGGAAGAGAGAAACAACAAAGGAGGCTTCATGTCCAGGAACATCTTCCCAGGTGAGGGGACTTCTCTGCTGGGTTCTGAAGGTCAAATAGGAGTTCTCCAGGTGAGGTCCAGAGAGGGGCATTGACTTGTGTAGGCCCACCCAGAAAGGCACTTTTGCTACCTGGGCCTTGGTTTCTTCTGCCCATCCCCACGCCCCTTCCTCAAGCACTCACTGTGGGGTCCTGGGGGTCCACAGGGGTCTCCGTGCTGGTATAGAGGCAGGACAAGATGTCATTGTAGACTTGCAGCCCAAAGACCAGGTCTGCCATGCTTCCCTGGGCTAATCTTGGGAGGGGCTGGGGTGCCAGGCGCTCAGGCCTTGGGGCTCTCTGGCCTGGGCTACAGGGGGTCACAAGCTTCAGAGAAACGAAGGAGAAAGGAGAAATTCAGCGGGAACAGCAGCCCTGGCCAACAGTGGTTTATAGCGAACATACTGTGGGCTCCCTGTCCTGGCGCGGTGCTAGACATTTACACGCGGTCTCATCTGTGACATGGGAACGACCATTGCCACCAGTTGACAGATGAGGGAGCTGAAGCCCAGAGAGGTGAAGTGGCTCATTGAGCATCGCACACGTGCTGTGAGGCGGAGTGGGGCTTTGGACCCAGGAGCCGGGCTCCCTGCTCCGCCTTCGCCTGACCCCAGTCCCTCCTTCCTGTCCACTCCTCCCAACCCACCGCCTCTCATTCCATGGGATGGGGAAGGAGCGGTGGCCAGGAGCTGGGCAGACCCAGCCAGCCTTGTCCCTTCTCTGCGCCTTGGTTTCCCCGTCTGAGAGGTCCGTTCCAGCTGGGGCGCTGTGCGTGGCCCCACAGCCCCTGGACTCCCCCACCTGCCTCTTGCTGGGGTGTGGCGCTCGCTCACTGGCTATGCAGCCCCGTGGGGCCCTCTTCTCCCCGGGGCCCAGCCCGAGCTCCCAGGGCATGTGGGGCGTCTCCCCCCTCCCCCTGCTCCATCCTCCTCTTCTCCTCCCCTCCTCCCCTTTGCTTGCTCTTTCTCCTTCCTCCATCCTCTTCCTCCTCCCTTTGCTCCTATCCAGAGAAGCCCCACCTCCTTTTCCTCTTTGCCCCTCCCCCAGACCAGGGGACACCCCCAGAGGGTCGGCCCAGCGGCGGGGGGGGGGGGGGGGCAGGAGCACCTGGACTGTCATCAGGATGGCCTCCTTTGTGAGCTCCGTGGTGGTGACGCAGTACTGGAAGTCCTCAGGGCCCGAGCTGGCCGGGGCTGCAATGAGGAAATGGAACTGGGCTCAGCCTGCCCCAGGGAGGAGGGGGGTGTGGGGAGGCAGGGAGAGACTCATTGTCCCTCTCTGCTTAGCTGCAGGCTCCTCAAGGGCTGGCCTTGTGCTTCTTGTAGCAGTGAACATTCTAGCCATAACTTGGTGCCAGGTTGTATGTATTAATATTATCGCTACAGTCCTACTCTGTGGGCCTATGAGTAATCCCATTCTACAGACTGGGAAACTGAGGCTCAAAGGTGAAAATGACTTACCAAGGTCACAGGCTATATTGCCCCCTTTTTCCCCACCCTAGGAAGTGGGCTCCCTGTGGGCAGAGGTTTTCTGTCTTATTCCCCATCACATTCCGAGAGCCTGGAACAGTGCCGAGCACACAGTAGGGGGACAGGGGACGAGCTCCTGCCTTGGCCAGTAGCAACTTACGCAGAATGATTTGCAGTAGGTCTTCCAGCAGCAAGTTGAGCAGGGTGGTGGCCAGGGGGCACACCTGGAGGGAGGGCATGACGGGGCCAGGTTGAGGGGCTCTCCCTTGGGGTCACACCTTTCTCCTAAGGAGGCAGGGGAGGCGGGGTAACTCACTGTCTTCTGCAGGAGGAAGGGCAATGCCTCGTCCAGGACACTCGTCACCAGCTTTAGAACTCTGTTCACCAGGAGGGAGTCCATCCTAGGGGAGGGGGCAGCTGGTGGGCTCCGACACAGCATGGCGGGGGACTGGCCAGAGCGGGGGTCAGGCCAGGGCTGAGGACGCCCCCTCTGGGCCTGTGTGGCCCGGAGGCTCAAGTGGCTGCCCACTCCCTGCCTGGTATCTCCTTCCCTCCTCTCTTCTCTTCTCTTCCCCCTTTCTACTTCTGCTCTCTCCCCCTTCTTATCGTCTTACTTTCTCTCTCCCCAGCTTTCTCCTCCTTCTTTCTATTTCTTCCTAATTCTCTGTCTCTGTCTCTATTTCTCTCTCTGATAAGGGTCTCTGGGATTTTCGAGCAGAGAGAGGTCATGCCTAACAGTAGAGGTCATGGAAGGCTTCCTGGAGGAGGTGTTGTGTTAGGTAAATATAAGAATGACAGTGGCCACCTCATGTGGCAGGTTCTGTGCTAAATGGGCCACATGGGTTAGCACATCTCTTTTCCACAACCACCCACGCTGGCTGGTACTATGAGCGATTCCGTTTTACCCGTGAGGAGATGGAGGCTCCCAGAGGTCAAATAGGTTGCCTAGGGCCCCATAGTTGGGAAGTGTCCAAGCTGAGGTTTGGAGCTGGGTGGATAAACGCACTTAGCGCTGACAGCATGGAGGCAGGAGATGCTGGCAGGTGGCGTGTGCAGTCTGTGGCCTTGGGGCTGACCCCGCCCTGATGCTCTGCTCACTCTGGTCACAGCTAGGCTGGGGAGGGGCAGTCCCAGCCCTGAGTTTCCGTGAGGATCAGCGGAGGAAGGGCGGCGTCCGGCCCCGCCCAGGGAAGCACGGAGCGCGCAGGTACTCACTGCTCCAGCACCTCGATGCTCAGGTACCCAGGTGGGCTGTGGCACTCCTCAAAGGCCACCTTGGTTTTATTTCCCGTGTGTTCCAGCCGTACTCCGATGCGAATGTTCTTGATGACTTTGAGCCGCAGGATCCTGCAGGGACAGTATGTCTGGGCAGGCGCCGAGCCAGAGCCCAAGGTTGAGACAGAGGCCACAGGCAGCGAGCCGGTAGCCTGCAGTTGCCCGGAGGGCTCCGGGAGAAACTAGGAGAGTTCATTAAAAATACGGGAAACCCGGAAGATCTGACAACCCTGGGTCAGCACCCCCACAGGGTGGCAAACACCCGGGGCTGCGGGTGACCTTGAGATGGTCACGTGCTCTCCGGTTTGCTGTGGTCCCCACCAGGCCAACGGTCAAGTTGCATTTTTCCTGCATTGTCACTGCAAGGGTGATGATATGTTTACCATAGAGCAGAGAAGCCTCTCTGTGTGCCCAAGTCTCTCTCAAAGATGTTTCTTTGTGCTCATATCTCTATTAAAAGGGGCAAGCTAGACCTAGAAAGCCATATTTTACAAGAAAAACGGGAGTGGACGTATCCTAGAGGGCATTTAGGAATGTTCCTGCTTCACATGCAAACCCTGGTCCGTGTCACTGCCTCTGGGTTGCTGCATCCAAAAGCCCAGGTTCGTGCGATCGTCCGAGCTCTGCAGGCGAACTGGCTCTCACGACCGCCTGGTGCAGGGGGAACCTGCATTATACCCGTTCTGTGGATGCGGAAACGGGTCCAGGGCATGGCCGCCCTTGCTCGAGTCCCGGCCCGGGAGTGCCAGACCCAGCCAGACTCTCCTCGGGCTGTCCTGCTGATGCGCCCACCTGCCCCTTTACTCAGACACGGTGCGTGTCCCCTGGTGTGGGAGTTGGGGGCTTTTATCTGAGTCTTTGCCACTGGCTTCCCCTGTGTTGTGTGTTCCTGGGCGGGTCCCTCTCCCTCTCTTTGCCTCAGTTTCCCCATCAGTAAAAATGGCCTTGAACCATACCCAAGCGGGAAGGACGATTGTGGGTCCTTGTGGTGACAGAGCACGTGGCTTTTGCTAGCGCAGCATGGCTGCCTCTTGAGTCATGGCAGTGAGGGGGTGGGCTTCCTGGCTCCCGAGTGCATGGTGAGGAAGCGCCCACACATACTTACTCCTGGAGCGAGAGGTACAGTTTGCAGCGCAGCGTGACCTGCAGCAGGCTGTCGCTTAGGATTTGCAGTGTGACCTCAGGTCCTTTGGCATCTTCCACGACCAATCTGTGAAGGCGTAGAGGCTGTTGGTGTGGCCCAGCCAGGCCTCTTTGACTCTGTGGAGTGTCTGTATCCACGTTGGCTGGAATGGGGCAGACCCCAGGAGGGCTGGGGGTGGCTTTGGGACAACCTCTTCCCTTGCCGCCAGCCCAGCTGTAGATCACTGAGCTCTAGTTCTGGTCTCCAAGCCTTGAAGACCTGGACAAATCCCTTCCCTTCTCTGGGCCTCACTGTCAACTTCTATAAATGGGGGAGACCGCAGTGGAGGAGCTGTCTATGCACATCTAACCCATCCGAATTCGAGTGTGAGGTCTGCAAAGGAAAGCGAGCAGGCAGGAGCCAGGAACGGCAAGGTGGCTGGGGAGCGCGTGGCTGTCCCCTCGGGGACCATCTGCTCTGCTGAGCACCTGGGAGCCCTCTGTGGCCTCGGGTCCCGGTGTCTCTCTGAGCTGAGAGGAGCCCAGTGTTTTACGTACCTTTGGAACATTAGATATAAACCAATGACTCATCTACTGCGACTGGAATAGGCAGCCATAAACCCAAACTCTGGAGGAAAACCTGGCCGGCCCAGGCTCCTGGAAGGTTGTCCTGTCTCCAACATGGAACCTTCTGGAGGTTTTTTTTGTTTTTTTTTTTTTTTGGAGATGGCGGTCTTGATATGTTGCCCAGGCTGACGTGAAGTGGCTATTTATAGGCATGATCATGGCACACTATAGCCTCGAACTCTTGGGCTTCTGTGATCCTCCTGCCTCAGCCTCCCAAGTAGCTGGGACTGCAGACACATGCCACCATGCCTGGCTCTGGAGGGGTTTTTAAGAATGACTTGGACTATATGGGGCGTTCCTTTGGCTCCAAGCTGATGCCCTGTGCTAGGGCAGGTGAGCAGAGGCAGCGTGAATACACGGGCGAGGGTGATTGGCAGCCAGTCCTAGGCCTTGGCACGGGCTGGGGCAGGGTGGGCCCAGCACCCTCCTCCCAAGCCTCTCTGGGCAGTGCCCCCACCCAGCCAGTGCCCTGGCTATTCATTTCATTTCATTTCATCCCCACCAGAAAGTTTCCCCTGGGTCTGAGGGTCCGTTGGCTCTCCCTGCTCATGCTGGGGGATGGATTCAGAGGTGTGCCTGTGGTTAGGGCGGGCCCCACCCAAATCAACACCATTCATTTACGCTGGCACTTACTGTACCAGGAGTCTCTGACTCAGTTGCCCTTAGGGCCAAGCAGGGAATGGCAGTGAGTGGAGGGAGTGATAGGGACCGACTTAGGGCTACGGGCCTTACACCAGTGATTGTCATGTGGGAGGGGAGGGCAGGTGTGCCCAGATCTTTGCTTTAGGGAGAGTCAGTATTACAGGTTGAATTGTGTCCTCCTGCCTCCAAATTCATATGTTGAAGTCCCAACCCTTAGGACCTCAGAATGTGACCTTATTTGGAACTAGGATTGTTGCAAAGGTAATTAGTTAGGCTGAGATGACGTCATGCGAAGTAGGGTGGGCCCCTAATCCAGCATGTGTGGTATCATCATAAAAAGGGGAATATAGGTCAGGCACGATGCCTCACGCCCGTGATCTCGGCACTTGGGGAGGCTGAGGTGGGAGATCACTTGAGCCCAGGAGTTCAAGACCAGCCTAGACAATGCAGTGAGAACCCAATTTACAAAAAATAAGAAAAATTAGCTGGGCATGGTGGCATGCACCTGTAGTTGCAGCTACTCGGGAGGCTGAGGCAGGAGGATTGTTTGAGCCCGGGAGTTTGAGGCTGCAGTGAGCTATGATCACGCCACTGCATTCTAGCCTAGGTGACTGAGTGAGACCCTGTCTCGAAAAAATATATGTTTCTAAAAACCCTGTGTAAGTTTACGAAACCCGGGTGTAGGCTGAATGTGGAGCACGGGAGCCCTGCCGGGCTGTGACCCCAGATCGAGACTCTGCTTTTTTCCCAGGACGCTTTCAAGTGGCTGAGAGAGGTATAGGGGCGAGAAGAATGTACTTGCTCATGTTGTCCAGGCTGCAGAGAACCTCCAGGGACACTCGGGCTTCCCGCCTGCCCCTGCTGCACTGCCGGGGAGGACACAGCCGCTCAGGGAAACAGGAAAGGCCAGAGGCAGCCTCGGCTGGGGACTCACCCTCCTGCCTGGAGCAGGCCCCTTAGCAGCGGGAGGCTCCTCCCCGAGAGCAGGTCCCCGGCTAGCGACAGGTCCAGCCCGCTGCTCTTCTTAGAGAGGCCTTTTCTCACAAAGGGCAGGTGGTCCAGGACGGCGACACTTTCGCTCATGGCCCCCGTCACGGGCAGGCTGACCAGGCGGTCCAGGATGCGGTGCTCTGAGAACAGGTCTGAAATGACTGAGGACACAAGCCCCTCCTCAGCGTGGGGCTTCCGCCTTCATTCAGTCATCAAACCAATGCCACCGGCACCTGCTCTGTGCCAATTTTCACAGTCATTCAGTAACAAGTGCTTCTTAAGCGCTTACTCTCTCCTGGGCTCAGAGGACAGGAGCAACGTGACTCCGGCCCTCATGCAGTTTACTTTCTAGCGAGGGAGACAGACAACCACTGAGCAGTCAGATCAGCAAGCAAGATGATTTTTTTGTTAGTGATACGTGCTACAAAGAAAATGCAACAGAGTTGAGTGGGAACATGACTGGAGTGGGGTCTATTTTAGGGGTGACTGGGGAGGGCCTGCCAGAGGAGGAGGCATTTGAGCCAAGACCTGAATGAAGTGAAGGACTCCATTGCTGAGAGATCTGGGGCAGAGCAGTGCAGGCAGAGGGACAGCATGTGCAAAGGCCCTGGGGTGGTGATGAGCCGGTGAGTTTAGGGAACCGAAAGGTCAGTGAGGCTGGGGTGTGGTGAATGGGGTAGGAGATGGATGAACAACAAGCAGCTCACAGTAAGAGTTAGGGAGAGAGAGGAACAGAGAACAGATGGACAGACAGGACGACAGGTACACTGCACTTGGATAAGGCAGACTTCACCAATGGGCTGTGGGAACCAGAGGAAGGAGAGATTCCTTCTGCAGGCAGAAGGAGCAGCGTAGCAAGCAGGGAGCCATGAGGTCTGCAGGGTGTTCAGGGAAGGTGGTGTGGCAGATGCCAGAGGTGCAGGCCCTTGAATGCCAAGAAGAGGAGCTTGGAGGTTCTCCTGAGAGCACTAGGGAGCCATGGCAGGTGTTAGAGCAGGAGAGGGACAGCTCTGGGTGAAGTAAGGTGAATTCTGTGGCTTGAAAGGGGGAGGCCAGAGGAGGAGGAACCTTGAGCAGGAGGTAGTGCCGTTTCTCACCCCGACTGTCCCTGAGTTCCTGCCTCCCACACTCACCCGTAGCATTTACCTGTTTCCAGCTGACTGTTGCTGATCCGCAGATGGAGCAGGTGCTGGGCCTCCCCTTGGGCCTGGGGCAGCAGCCCCTGACACAGCAGTAACCCCCAGAGCAGCAGCATCCTCTTGGTTAGGACCTGCAAACACAGAGAGGGGAACAGTGATGTCCTTGCTGGGGACCCATCACCTTGCGTCTCCCAGCTCTGCCTCTCCTAGAACCAGCTCTCCAGCTGTCCTTCCCTTGCCCCTGCCCCCAGCTCCGGATCCTTGAACGCAGCCTGCACTTCCCAGCACTGTGCATTTGTGCTTGCGGATTGCTGGGCCCAGAGTGTCCTTCCCCACTGTGTGGGGCTCCAAAGCTGGGCTCTGCCACTTCCTGACTGTGTGACCTCAGCAAGTCACTTGACCTCTCATGCTTCAGTTTTCTCATCTGTAAAATGGGGCAGTCATAGGTTGTTGTGAGGAATGCATTCAATACCATGTGCAAAGGGCTTAGCACACAGCCAGCGCCCAGCAGCTGTTAATATGGCTTGGTTACACTGTGAGAAGTTTGCCGGGAGTCAGCTACTCTCCCAGCAAAACAGGTCCCAGGCAGGATCCCCGTAAGAGATTTGGAAATAACAGAGACAGAGACAAAGTGTAGGTTAAAGTGATGGGGGAGTCAGGGGTCCTGCAGCATTCCCGTGATCCAGGAGGCACTGAGTGAAACCCCACATCGGTATTTATTGTTACAGCAAGTAGTTGTCCTTGGTCAAAGAATTATGTGTACAGATCATTCATTAAGGTTTCAAGGCTCCCCACAGCTTTCAAGGGACCCTTACCTAATTCTGTCGACAAGAATAGACGGTTATAAAATTTTTCTAAGATAAACATTTTAAGCCCTAAGTTAAGAATAGACCTAGTTGAGCATACAAATTAAAGATAAAAATGTATAAAGCAGGAACACTGAGTCCATATACTAATCTAATCTATTTCCCCAAAATCAGAGACGTGTGGTCAGGAGTGAAGCAGGAATAGCCTTGAAGTTTAAGATAGTTCCAGCTGCACGTTGTCTGCTGGGCTGGCATTTCGATCAGTTTCTTAGCGCTGGGCCCAATGCCGAGCTCTGCCTTGCACAAGCTCCGGGCGATGGCTTGCAGGCCGCAAAGTCAGGTCACTTTGCAGACGTTTCTCATCAGTGGAATGCCCCCCTTGTTGCTAAGCAGCTTCTAGTCTGTGAGCTAACACGCCCACAGATTCCTTCAAGGCAAAGCCCTGCAAAACTCCTGAAACTTTTCATGTCTCTTAATGCTATATTCCAACAGAAGTTAAAGGATCTTGAGACGGCTGTGGGATCGAGGTCGTAGGGGGGTGGCACAGTGGCTGGGGTGGCAGAGGTAGGCACCTGGGAGGCTTGAAGGCATGGATTGTGCCAAGCAGTAGGGGAATATTTCAACCCGAGCGTTTGCACCGTTCCTACCAGCAGAAACTCAGCCCTGCCCAGATGGCCCAAAGGGCGTAGCTGAGACCCCAGAGTTTGCAGCAGGGGCTTTCTGGGTGAACAAGAACCCACCACCAGGAACCAGCCGGGATGCAGACATCGCCAGGGCAGATGTCAGCCTAGACAGGGCCAGCAGAAGAGCCACCACTGGCCCCCTTGCTATGCCCATGAAGAGACCACCCAGTGCGTAGACGCTGCCCCTGAGCGGGGAGAGGAGACCCCCAAGTGGCCGAGCTACTCTGGGGTGCCTGAGGAAGTCCTGGCATTGCCTCGGGTATCCAGTTTTTTGCCATTTCGTGGTACATGAATTCAAAACAGTGACTATATTGGGTAACAGAAAAAGAATGTTTTGTGTTTGTTTGCATATGTGAATTTTGCTTTCGGGCTGATCTTAAATTCATCCACTCTTCCTCCAGCCGGCGTTTAGGCAGTCTCTATGTCAGGCCCTGTTTCCCATCGGTTCACCTGAGCCGGGGTTCGCACCCTCCCTGCCCTCAGCACTTCACGCCTGTCCTCCAGCCCTTTCCACCGCCTGCCTCGTGTCAGCCACACCACCCCGACTTCTTCTGAAGCCCTGACTCTGCCGGCACCATGCTGAGAACTTGACAGGCTTCACCGAGTCCTCACTGCAATGGTCTGGGATCGTTGATATCAGGCCCATTATACAGATGATGAAACTGAAGCTCAGAAAGGAGAAACGACCTACCCAGGGTGACACAGCTGCGATTCTATCCCCGATTCTCCTCCCCTTCACCACATTAGTGTAGGTGCTCAAGACGTATTTGAGAAATGCCACGTTGACCTCCTTG
Organism: Eulemur rufifrons; assembly: GCF_041146395.1. Taxonomy (NCBI): domain Eukaryota; kingdom Metazoa; phylum Chordata; class Mammalia; order Primates; family Lemuridae; genus Eulemur; species Eulemur rufifrons. The sequence continues at coordinate 24,459,297 of NC_091002.1, forward strand.
GCCTTACCTCTCCACGGATGGGGCTGTCCGGAGTCTCTCCCTGGCCTCTGTCTCCAGCGTCCCAGAAAGACAGCTTTTATAACCTGAGCTCTGGAGTCCAGGGGGGCGGGCACAGGGGCGGGAAGTGCAGCCTGTGGCCAGGGCTGTGGCCCAGAGGGGCTCTTCAGTAGAGCGAGGGGTCCTCTTGGCACCAGGTGGCAGGGGGCTTCTGGTCAAAACTGATAGGGCCGTCACTGTGGCCTGAGGGGCAGGCTCTGGGCCCCGGGCCAGCAGACCCCAGGAAGGAAGTGGGTGGGGCCCTTTCCCTCTGGAACAGCGTCAGAGTGTGGATCCTGGGCAGGGCCTCCAGCTCTCGGGAGGGGCCCCCAGGAGCCTCCTAATACAGGACGTGGCCGTCACAGAACCCAAGGGAGTGATTGTATGGGGTGGGTTGGAGGGAGGAGAACAGGTGAGTGGCAGAGGTGGGGTGGCGAGGGGTCAGCATCTACCTTGTGGCCATTCCCCATGACCTTTCTATATATGTTGTCCATGCCATCATTTCTGCTATGGCGTGGTCACCAAGGACATGGCCTCTATAGCCAGACAGACCCGGGTTCATATCGCAGGAACTGTGTGACTGTGGGCAAGTTATTTTCCCTCCTGAGCCTCACTTTTCATGTCTGCAAAATGGGAATAATAAATCCACTTATGTCTTTTGGGTATGGTGAAGGTTTGTTGAGGCAACTCATCAGTACAGGGGCTGGCATATAGGAAAGAGTTCAAATAAGTTACTTATTTTAATTTCCATTTTATAGATGAGGAAGCTGAGACTCAGAGAGGTTAAGTGCCTTGCCCTAGGTCACACAGCATGTCTGTGATAAAGCTGGGAGTTGAAATCAGGGCCCAGAGAGTGGATTGACCACCCAGTGAAAGGGAAATTCGGTGTTACTAAGTCACAGAGCTCCAAGACCCTGAGTCTTCACTCCCAACCAAGCGAGGGACAAAGGTCCTCTTGTGTGGAATCCTGGCGTCCTCACTGTGAGTGTGCACAGCTGGCCGTGTCAGCGCTGATGCTCATTAACAGCTGTCCAGTGTGGTCACCCCAGCGGTGAGCATGACCCAGTCTTACAGATTTTCCGTGAGGTTTTCCCTGTGATTAATTTCTTTCCCTTTCCCACCTGAGGGGCGTGGTCAGGGCAGGTGTTAAACTCTGTCCCGTGGCTGGCGACGTGGGGCAGAGGGGCTGTCGGTGGAAGGGCTGGCTCTGGAAGACAGTAGCTGCACAGGAAATGCAAGCTCAATGGTAGCCAGTTCCAAAGTTCTCACCTTGGCATTTTGACATTAGCAAATGGCTAACGTTAGCATGCTTCGGTGGCTGTATTAGATGGGATGTTCTTATTTTAGAATCTCAGACTTTCTGGGTTGGAAGATGATTTGAGAGTTGGTGGCCCCCCCCCATTTCTGTGATTGGGTTTCAATGTTACTGCCAAGGTCTGTCCTCCTCCTGCCTGGGGCGGAAAAAGGCTCTCGGTTCATTGCTTCATCTGAGTCACCGGGACGGTGCAGGATGTTAGTGGAGGCATGGAGGTCTTCTTGCCTTCCAAACCCTGGCCTCTCCAAACGAACTAGGAGGGAAGAGTTTGGGGGAGCCCCATGGACTCTGCATGTTTACCTTGTTGCCTGATCTCTGCTGAGAGATGAGAGATTTCCTGGGGGTCTCCCTGACAAAAGGGAAGCCCTAGCAAGGACACAGAGAGCTACAAGAGACTGTTACTGCCTCTCTCTGAGCCTCAGTTTATGGATCCGTGAAATGGGAATGTCAGTCCGCTGGGAAGTGTTGAGCATTGTGCTGGGAACTGAGCAGCCCTCAGGGATTTCGAGGAATAGGGAAACGGGGTCAGTGTCCTGCTGAGGATTCAGCGGGGAGGCTCAGGGCAACGAGCAAGGCCCAGGTTCCCATCCCGGCCATCACTCGCCAGCTGCGTGTTACTTGCTCTCTCACCTGTAAGACAAAGGCAGGATGATTTACTGAGATATCACCTGGTGTTTTTTCTTTGCTGCGGCTGTTAAGACTTAGCGGGAAGTGGAGTTTTTCCTCCCCCAGCCCAGGAAGGTGGTGGAGTCCTGGGGTTCTCAGTCTGGGGGCTCCTGCCTCAGGGGTTCACCGATGGTGGTTGTGGTTCAACCCCTCTCCTTCTCTCTTGGGCGGTGGAGACCGGAGCGCAGCGGGCAGTGCAGGAGCAGAGGGCAGAGGGCGGCAGTGTGGGGTAATGATTAGGGGCTGCTCGGTAGTTAGCGGCGTCGCGCTGTCAGAGCCTCAGTTTCTTCATTTGTCAAGTAGGGGTGAGGGTGGAGCCCGAGCCACAGCCGAGGGAAAGGTGGGGTGAGCCGAGGTCCGCGAGACCCTGAAACAGTACCGGTGTGGAGCACATGGCATCCTGGCTTGGGTTCCCAGAAGCAGACCCTGAGAGCAGGATTGGGGTGCAGGAGTTGATTTGGGAGGGGACCCCAGGGAGCATGGGTGGGGGATGGGGAAATGAGGCAGGGCTGGGGGACGGTTGTGACAAGTATGCCCTCAAGCCAGTCACCACTGCGGGGCGCTCTGGAGCCAGGCCAGAGCAGGTGTCTCTGAGCTTCTCCCTGTCCTGAGGGGTGAGGAGGCTGGGGTTGTTTATCCACCCCCCCAGGAGGCCCCAGGGACGTGGATGGTCCACCCCGAGGACCCATGGTTACGGCTGTTTTGGAGAACCATCCCCGTGCCCCGACAGGATCCTGTGGGCCAGAACAGAGAGCCCTGATCGGGCCTGGGTGGGACCAAGACGAGAGGTTCTGCCCCATCCTCCAGGCTCCTTGGAAGCCCCCAACAGCTCCTTGTACGACCCTAGGGAGGCAGAAGAGACCTACGGCAGGACAAGATGGAGGCTGACTGTCCTCCCTTGGGAGTCGGGGTTCAGACCCTGATTTAATATAATTTAGAAAAATCATGGAGTGTGGTGTGTAGGGAGCAAATTCCTACCCAGTCCTCAGATCGCAAAGTGTGGCTGGCGCCGGGGCCGCGTGGGGGCTTCAGCTCTCGGCGGCTGCTCGGGACACAGTGGCTGAGGCTGCTGTCGCGCCTCGTGCAGGGTCTCGGCCCGGCCCGTGCCTTGTATCATGGCCAGGAGAAGCTCCTTCCCTGGGCTGTGAGCTGTTCTTGTGCCCGTTTGTGCTCTGAAGTTGAGTAACGTCTTTTCCTGAAACGCCCACCCTATTCCTTCCTGCAAGGCCCCTTGTGTAGCTGAAGGGCTCTGGTATTGGGGCGGGCCCGGGGTCAGAGGAACAGGGGTGCCATTGTCTGTCCCGAGCCTCTTGGCATCAGGGAGGCCAGGGAGACAATGGGAGTCACGCGCTGAGTGGGAAGGGCCTTTGGTGATAAGGCCCCAAACTCCAGAGGCCAGGGAACAGCAGTGACAATGTTTGAGCACCTAGCATGTGCCTCACCACAGACCTCCAGAGTGGGGACTATGACTGTCCCCATTTTCCAGAAAAGGAAACTGAGGCCCACAGAGGGGAGGCCATATCCCAGGGCCTAAGAAGCACTGAGGGGCCAGGCCTGAACGCAAAGGCTCCAGAGCCGCGTCATTCAGAGAGCCCTCTGCCCACCACACTGCCAAGATCAACAAAACGTACGGCCCCCACCCAAAAGGCCACCCCACCAGAGATGGTTTTGAGGCTGACCCAACACGGAAGGCAGGAATAAGAACTGGCTTTCTTTTTTATTTTTTTTGAGACAGAGTCTCACTCTGTTGCCCAGGCTAGAGTGCCATGGCGTCAGCCTAGCTCACAGCAACCTCAAACTCCTGGGCTCAAGCAATCCTCCTGTCTCAGCCTCCCGAGTAGCTGGGACTACAGGCATGCGCCACCATGCCCGGCTAATTTTTTCTATATATATTTTTAGCTGTCCATATAATTTCTTTCTATTTTTAGTAGAGCTGGGGTCTTGCTCTTGCTCAGGCTGGTCTTGAACTCCTGAGCTCAAACGATCCGCCCACCTCGGCCTCCCAGAGTGCTAGGATTACAGGCGTGAGCCACCGTGCCCAGCCAAGAACTGGCTTTCTGATTCCTGAAGCTGGGGGAGCAAGACCGTGGCCGTCATCCTCATGTGGTCCCATGTAGCCCTGACATAGCTCAGGTTGGCTCAGGTTGGCCAAATGTGGCTCAGATGTCCAGTCCCCAAGACGGCCAGGGGCAAAATGACCCCTGTGCTGGGACAAAGATAATACACTCCAGACTGCAGGAGTTGCAGGCAAGTGTTTATTGATTGCAGAGAGGGACGGGCTACAGAGCTCGCGCCCACACTCCCAGCTGGGACCCCACCTGGCCTGGATGGCCACGGGCCACGTCTTCACTGGGAGAGAGGAGAGCCAGGCTGCTACGAGGAGGCTGGGGTGATCACGAGGGAATCCTGGGATTGGAGGAGAAAAGACAAACAGGTTTTTACCTCCTGCCTTGTTGTGGTTTATGCTGGTTTTGCCCTCTACAAGGAGACCACTGGTACTGGGGGCCATGGCCCTGAACTCACACATACACAATTCTTGGAAGGGACAGAGGTGGCGGGTCTGTGTGAACAGTAAAGCCACGCCGGGGTCTGGGTGTCTCAGGCCTATGCTCCACATGCCCTGCCTCTGCCTCAGATCCTGGGCCTCCTTCCTCACCTTTCCTGGAGCATTCAACAACCCTGCCCCAGGGCCTTTGCACTTGCTGCCCCTTCTGACAGCACACTCCTCCCAGCTACCCACAGGGCTCGCTCCCTCATCTCCTCAGGTGTCGGCTCAAGTGTCACCTCCTCAGAGAGTCCTTCCCTGACCGCTCCATCTAAAACGTCACCCCCTTCCCTGGCATCACTGTCTTCCTCCTGGGCTGCTTTATTTTTCTTCTCAGCCTTTATCTTCGACCGGATGTTATATATTTACGGGTTTATGTATTTGCCTTTCCTGCTAGAACACAGGCTCTGCAAAGACGGGGATGTTCTCTGTCTGTCCATTTCCGTAGCCTCAAGCACTTAGGGGCACACCTGGCACACAGAAGGCCCTCAAAAACTATTTACTGAAGGAACAAATGAATGGATGAATGACAAGGGAGGTGGAGAAAGTGTATTGAGCCCGGCTAGGAGGGTCCCACCCTTAGGGCACCCCAACCTTCTCACTTGCAGATGAGGAGGTGGGGTCCTGAGAGGTGACGGGACTTGCCTGCAGTCCCAACAAGTGACCAGCAGGGCCAGGACAGGAGCGAGGCCCCGCCTCCCGGCCAGGGCTCTCTCGGTGGCCATGACCCCCCAGGGCGGCGCACATCCTACTCACATCGGTCAGGGAGCACGAAGCTGCCTCGAATCCCAAGGCCTTCACCAACAGCACTTGGATCCCGGAACTTAGCTTGTCTGAAAGAACAAACATGGTCACGGACTGGTGGGCCTGGGGTGGGTCTGGGCAGCCACGGGCAGGCCCACAGCTCCTGGCACGCCCACTTTGGACTGTCCTCTCTGCCTCTGCGTGCCTGTTCTCTGGCGCCAGCCTCATCTCCCCACCCTTTGCCCCCGGCACCGGCTTCTGGCTGCTCACAAAGCGCCGCCCTCACATCCTCTCACACTCCTGCTCAATAACCATCAGGGGCTCCCATCATCCACAGCACAGATGTCTATGCTTTGGGATTCCCCACTCTAATAACATAAAGAATTAAAAAGGTGAGGCTGATGTAGGTTATCAACAGTCCCCACCCCGTGACCTTGGGCTTAATTAAAGTAATTCCACCTTCTCTCTCTGCTTCCTCCCCTAGTAACAAGCAACACGCCAGCAGCAGCCCCAGCTAAGAATCGTTGAGCACTGACTGTGCCGGGCAAGCCCTCTGCCCTTTACAAGTATCAGCCCATTTGTGCCTCCGAGGAAGGTGCTGTTATTTCCCCATTTTACAGATGGAGAAACGGGGGTTCAGAAGGATCAGGCAGCTTGACCAAGGCCAGGCAGCTGGCAAGAGGGGAACAGGACTTGAACCCAGGTCTGCTGAGGCACCGAGTGTGCTCTGGTTGTCTGTTCACAGCTGCGTCTCCTCCCTGCTGTCAGCCGCGGGAGGCTGGGGCGACGCCTGCTCATCTCTGCGAGCCCAGGCTCGGGCACTAGTACAGGAGTTGGGCTGTGAGGTCGGCGGTGGGTGAGGACATTTCCAGCTGGGTGACCCTGAAGGCTTCTAGGAGGAGGTGGAGTTTGAACTAGGCCTTGAAGGGTGGGTGGGAAATGAATGAAAGAGGGCCCAAATGGAGATGCAAGCAGGAGAACTAAAGCAAGGCCCTGGGGACGAGGGGGACAGAGGGGGACAGATGACAAAGGGACGCACCATTCTGGCTTGGCAGCAAGACAGAGGCGAGGATCTCAGTGGTGACGTTGCTCAGAATTTCAGGCTGCGAGAGAGAAGGGGCACTGTCACCTTGGCTGAGAATCTGAAGGCTTCTCCGTCATTCTGCATGGACACAGCTCACCCCCAAGGTGAGGCAGCCGGGGGAGATGCTAGAATCCCAGGTCCCTGGGGACCAGACAGGCTGGGGTGGGACATGAACTCAGCTGCCCCTGGAGCCCAGTAGGTGAGGGCATCGGGGTGCATGGGAGGGTGCCCCATCCTCAGGGCCTCCACTGCTCTGTTCTAGCCAAATTGGACCTGTGGGAATTTTTGCCCTGCCTCGCCTAAGCTTTTTTTTTTTTCGTAGAGATGGGATCTTGCTATGTTGCCCAGGCTGCTCTTGCACTCCTGGGCTCAAGTAATCCTCCTGCCTTGGCCTTCCACAGTGTTGGGATTCCAGGTGTGAGCCACTGTGCCCAGCCTGCCTGAGCTTTTAACTTCTGGAGGGAAGCCAGAAGTCCTGATTTTCATTTGGAAATCTCCCTGTTTTAAAAATGTTAGTCAAAAACATTTTAAAAAGACAACAAAATATAAAGACCGAAGGAAACGTGGCAGAGGACAGGATTCTGGCAGTTTGGGACGTCTGGTTTGGTCTCACTCAGGCGAGGAAACTTAGGACCAGACGGAAGGGGCTGCCCAGGGCCACCAGGTGCATCTACGTGAGCAAAATGAGATGAGAACCAAGGGCGTGTGTTCTCTAATTTAGGATCGAAATTTCACGGAAAGAACGTGAATGCCTGTCTGTGAGTGTGGGTACGTGTGTGTGTGTGTGTGTGTGTGTGTGTTTTCTCAGCTGTGTCGGTCAACGCCCCAGCTGGCAGGTGGGACTTCAGTGGGTGACGTGGAGGCCGACCAGCCCACGGTGGGGCTGCCAGGGGGACATTGTTGGAAGCAAATCCTGGGCAATGCCTTTTCAGAACGGGCCATTCCAGGCCATCCCTGTGCCCTCAGGGACAATCTGGTAATACTTACTTCGAACCTCTTGATAGCCCAATTCATCAGATAGATCTGATCGGAACTGCAACAGAAGACGCCCGTGAGACCCATTCATTCGCGCGGCAGCTGTTTGCCGAGCACCTGTCACGTGCAGGGCACAGTGCAGGCTCTGGCGCCGCAGCCGTGAACCAAACCACGGCCTTGCCTCCTGGGGCTTGCACCCCGGTGGCGGGTGGGGTGGGGACACAGAAACACACAGCAGTCACAGAACAGAAACATCAGCCGCAGGAGTGGGGGCTGTGGGGGACTGGGAGCCCACGCCCCTTTCCCAAGGGGCGCCCAGTGCCCGCTCAGCTGCCTGTTGCTGCGTAGGAATGTGGGCCCCGGGCGGCTGAATAGTCAGCTTTTTATATGTTCACAACTAATTTATGTGGAAAAAACCCAACCCTGTGTGGGCTGATCAAAACACAGCCCTGGGCCTGACTCGTCCCAGGGGGCTCCAGTCTGTACCCCCTGAACTCACTCCGGGCAGCAGGAAGGCGGTGGGAGGGGGGACCAGGCGGGGCACAGACCACAGTGGGGCCTGCACTCCTGCACTGGGGTGGCGGTCACTGCTGCTGTCCTGGAGGTGGCCAGGATGGGCTGTCCGCTGCCGAGGGGGTGGTGCCGGGTAGGCCATTCTCGTGGCCAGGGCTTGCCTGTCCCCACGCTGCTGCGGCCACCTCGCTTCCCTCCCCTCTCCCCCACATTCAGTCCCGACAGCAGGGGAGCCCCGGGGCGGCCTTCACCCGATGCCCACACACTGGGCGTTGAAAAAAACCCTCGGTCACAGGCGGGGCTCATTTTCATCAGCAGAATCTTCCCAGTGATTTACACGTTTACCTGATGTCATTTAAGTTGAGAAAAAGTCGGTCATCTTCGGTGTAAAACTGAGCTTCCGAACTGGCTTCCTGCAACAAGAGAAGCCCGGGTCCATTTCTCTTAAGAGGATGCATCGAGTGTGGGGCCAGGGGTTGCATGAGGAGGCTCTGGGATCAAGCTGACGTGGTCTGAATCTCGGCTACTGGCTCTGTGACCTTGGGAAAGTGTTTGACCTCTCTGGGCCTCACTTTCCTCATCTATGAAATGGGATAGTACTTGTACCCACTCCCCGTTTAACAGATTACAATATAGGCTTGTTGAGGGCAATGATGATGACGATGATGATGGTGACAGTAGCCAATCTGTACGGCACCCTCAAAACCGTATGAGGTGGGTCCTATTATTGACCCGTTGTAGAACAATTGTCCCTCCGCCTCTCAGTCTTTGTGGTTTAGACGGACCCTCCCAGCCCCACTCTCGTGTGTACTTGTCCCGGCTCAGGACATTTACATATTCTATTTTTCTGGCCATACTGATGGGCTCAGGAATGGGCACTTCACCCAGGCTCGTTCAGTGAGAGTCAGCCCTGAGACTTTTGCTGGGACTATTGGGAAAGAGAGGTACTTCCTGCTGGGATTGCCAAGCTGATAGGGTATAAGCCTGACGCGGCTCGGGCACGTCCACGAGGGAAGAGCTTGCCTGAGGATGAAGGCAGCACAAAGGAAAACAAGGCTACTAGACAGGAGAGAGAAGAAGGAGGATGACATTGTTTAAGCACCTAGATCCAGCTATTCCTGAAGCCAATGCCATCTGGACTTTTTAGCTATGTGAACTAATATAATTCCTCTTGCACATGTGAGTTGAGTTTCTTCCCAGAGATCCCTGACTAATAAAGTCACAGAGTCAGCACTGGGCGCCCAAAGCTCCTGACTCTTGGTCCAGAGCTTCCTCTCCCCCAACCCTGCTAGGTGACAAGAATGGTGGAGATGTTTAACAAAGCAAGAAGATGAACAAGAACAGTGAACAGGAGAGTCCCCCAAGCTGCTGCCAATGTCATAGACAACTGAACTCACGATGCCCAAGGTGAAGAAGGCGCGGCGGGTTTCATTGGTGGGGTACAAGTCCAGCACAATCTGTTGGGCCACCGTGGCACTGCCTTGGCTCAGGAGGAGCTCGGGGGTATTCTGAGTTACGATCTTCACAGTCTGGGTGGCCTCCAGCTGCTCTGCAGCCTGGAAAGACATCAGAGCCACAAGTGGCCTCCCACGTGCCTCACCGTGGCCCATGGACCCCTGTGGCCTGGCCTTCCTGTCCTCTCTGGGCTCCAGCCACACCGTCCTTCTCACAGGTCCTGGAATGCACTGCTGTTCTCCCTGCCCGGCAGCCTTGGTCTGCTCTTCTGTCTGTCTGGAATCCCCTCCCTGCAGGGAAGTCTCCCTGAGCTCCCAGACTAGATCGGGTGCCCAGAATGTTCTCGTAACCCTGAGAACCTGTCCTCTCTTACTGTGCCTGCAACGGCAATATCTGCCCTGTGATTATTTGATTCAGGTCAAACTGGCCTGTGAGAATGAAATCTCTGTGAGGACAGGGACCGGGTTTGAGTCCCCCAGTGCTGGAAGGAAAGAGGGTCCCGCGCAGATTCTACCCCCAGGGGCCTGGGTACAGACCGAGCAAACACCCGCCAAGCCGCAGATGGCAGAGGGACCAACCTCTTCACTGATCACCTCGATGACTGCCTTCAGTGGACTGGCCAGTTCAGGAAGCTGAGGGTGACAGGAAGCCAGAGGGTTAGTCAGCTGGAGGGGACAGGGGAGGAACACCTTCTGTACCCTGCTGCTGGGACGAAGGTTTCCCAGGACCCCAGAAAAGCTGGGTGGGCCCCGCGGTCCAGGCCACGTGTTTGTCATTGGTGAGAAAACAGCCCCTAGGTCAGCTGCTATGGGGCATGGGGTCCCCACCGGCCTGAACTTTTACTGTGGGCTGCTGGTGGCTGTGGTCTCTGGGCAGCTCCCTGCTCCCAGAGGACAGAGAGAAGTGATTCCAATTCTTATCACAATCGTGAGTGTGATGGCTGGTGACCATACCCCATTTTTCTTGCCATCTCAGTCCCCCAAGAGCTTGGTTATCTGTTGTCTGTCAGCTGACCTGAAGTCCTGCCATCCTCCCGTAACTTTGGGTCAACCCTTTCTCCCTCTGGACCTCAGTTTCCCCACCAGTCACCCCGGAGGAGGTGGCACAATATAGTTGACTTGTGGCAGTTGTCCACTGTGCTGTGTTGATAAGGATTTCAAGGTTGTGTTGGCATCTAGACTCAGGAGGAAGGAGGGCCCTGATCGATTAGTAATGTCTGCCATGGGCCCCACAATGCAGGCAGCAGCACATCCGCCATCCCTGGACTACTCAGTGTCTAAGGCGCCCTTTGACTCCACAGGGCTGGTATCTGGTAGAGGAGACAGGTGCATCTGTCCTTCAGACGGCAGATGTAGGACCGGGACTGGATGTTACAGGGAGGTTTCAGCTTCAGGTCTATGGCAGAGGTGGGGTATATTAGGGGAGGGAGTGAGCTCTCCATTACTGGAGGGATTTAAGTTGACCCTGACAGGGGATCCCTGCTTAGGGGCCTAGGGGTCCTTGTGCTCCCTTTGCTTCAGGAAATTCCCATGACGCAGCATAGGTGGTCCCATCCTCTGTCCCCTGCCGAGGCTTACCTCATAGTCCAACAGGACCACGAGTTTTTCTGTAGGGAGCAAGGCCACCACCACAGCCTTCACAACGTCCTGCCGCACGACGAGGCTGAACGAGGTGCTCTCTGGGCTGGGGATCGTCAGGGAAGCCTCAGAGTTGTTGAACCATTCGATTGCTGTTCCGTTTGAGTCCAACAGGCTGGCCTGAGGAGATGCAGAGCAGGGAGTGAACTGAGCATGCTAACTCTACAGCTCACCCAAGAACAACCCAGAAGGAAAGGACACTGTTCAGCTTGTTTGCCTTTGTGCACTTGCTGCCAGGAAGCTTAGCCTGGAATTCAGTGCCTTGCTGGAGGCTGTGTGTTGTCTCAGGGGATGGGCGACGTCTACTCCACCTGCACCCCTCAGATAACTTCTGATTTTTATTTTTTAACCTAGATAGCTTATTTTTCACTTATATTTCAACTTCTCAGATACCTCAAACTCTCTGGATGAAGGGAAAATTGAAAGCTGTAACAAAATGGCTGGAACAACTTGATGCTGCCATTTTCCAAGGGATCCGTAAAAACTAGCCTGGGATTCTCACTGCCGGCTGGGTCAGGCCCCTCAGGGCACAAAGCCCCAGCAAGAGTTTGCAGCTCCCCGTTTTACAGAGAGCTGACAGTTACTGGGCACTTCCTGTCTGCCCGACACTGAGTGGTCTCATTTCATCCTCTCCCCAGGGACCATTAGGATTTCCATTTTGCAGACAAGGAAACGGAGGTTCAGAGAGATGAAGAAACTTGCCCAAAGTCACACAGCCCAGGAGTCGTGGGTCTGGGAGAGAAACTTAGGTCTGTGTGATTCTCAGTGATGTCTCAATCCTGGGCTCTTGTTTCAAGGACGCCAGAGGTTTGGGGATTGGCGGGGACTTGCCTGAGAAAAAGGCCAATGGCCCCCGTGCACACATTCGGGGCGATGACAGGGGAAATGAGGGTTGAGGGCAGAGCCCCTGGGTGGACGACGTGCATGTGGCCCTTAGACTCTACCTATGGGGTCCCCCCCCCCAGAATGGCTTGCATGTGTTCCTCCTGTTGTGATTTTTCTAAATCAGCCCATGGGTCCTAAGCGTGACTGGGGTTTCCTCCCCTTATATAGGCCTGTGGTGCCTGACCCTGCGGTCAGAGAAGGGGAGCGACGTCCCCACTTTATTCTCGAGGTCCTGGGACACTCACCTCCAGGTTGAACTGGACGAAATCGTCCTCGATGGCAGGAGAGAGAATGTCAAACTCTAGGCTGTCAGAGCCAAGGGAAACGGGCACTGCTCGGGGACAAGAAGAAAGTTCTGTGAGGGTGGGGGCAGTATTGGGCGGGGTGGTTTGGGGGCTGCTTTCCGCTGGATCGTCACATGGGGAAGTAGGCAGGAGGGGCAGATGGTGATGATGTTGATGATAATAGTGAAAATGACAATGACTGACACTGAGCGTATACCAAGTGCCAGGCGCTATGCTGAACCTTTGCATGTGTTGGCTCATTGACCTTCAGAATAACCAGGGGAAGTAGATCCTATATTACCCCCCTTTCGCAGATGCAGAAACCAAGGCTCAGAAAAGGGAAATGACTCGCTCAAGGTCATACCGCGAGAGCATTTCAACCCAGTCGGTCTTAGGCCACAGTCCTGGCTTGGAACAAAACCGAACTATTGTTTATAACGCTCCTCCTCCCTCACCAGACTGCATTGGGCATTCCGCCTGCCGGGTTCCTGGGCTGGACGGACCTCCTGTTCGCCTCGGGATTCCCCACTTGGCCGCCAGGTGGCGGTGGGGTCTCATCTACCCGGGCCGTAGGACCCTGGACCGGGAGGGCGCAGAGGGGCACAGGGGCTGCCTCCTCCTCCAAGGAGACCTCCTGCCCTGCCCCTGGGGAGCAGAGGAGCCAACTGGACTTGGGTTTGAGCCCCAGAGACCGTAGCTAGTCTCTTTTTGCCCCTGAATCTGTTTCCTCATCTTAAAATGGGAATATCATAGTAATTCCTGCCTCACAGACAGAACTGGCACCTAGTAACCACCAAATCTGAATTAGACCCACTTGGAACTGGAAGAATTGGATTCAAGCCTTCCCCGTATTGCCAACTGCCCCTGTGAGCTTGGACAGGTGACTTAATTGCTCTGAGCCTCAGTTTCCCCACATGTAAAGTGGGGTGATGATTGCTGCTGCATGGAGCTGTTTGGGGAGCCAGTGAGACAGTGGGTGTAGAACACCCAGCCCATGGCAGGTGCTCTCTGGGTGCTCAATGCGCTTTCATTTCATTCTCCTCTTCCCACTCCTCTCTGGTTGCGCTTTGAATGAGCCTCTTCAGATCCCAAATCAGTGGATGGTCGCCTTTTCATCTTCCTTGCCAGTTTCCACTGAGGGGTTCCACTGGGATGTGGGGGCAGGAGCCCATGTCCTCCCATCTCTGCTGCTCCCAGGGAGGGAGAAATGACCTCCTTGCTGAGCACACACTTCATCTCTTCCCTTGTTTCCTCTCGTCTAATAGCACACAGTGGTTGCTGTATCATCCCTCCCTCCCCCGCCCGTCCATTTAGCATGCATCCAAAAGCTCTTCTCTGTGCCAGGCAGAACACTCGTTATGTGCCTGAAACTTGTCTGTAAACTTTTAATCCTCACTAACAATCCTATCAGGTAGGAATGTATAAGCTCCATTTTTCAGCTGAGGAAACCACGAGTAAGGAGGTGGCGTGGCTTTCTCAAAGTCATGGAGCAAGTCAGTGGTGGAGCTGGGATTTGAACTTGAGTTTACCTGGGGCATCTGCCGGCCTCACATAGAAACTTACATAGAGTAGGAGCTCATTAAGGCTTATCTTGGGCAGGCATCACCTGGTGCTCCTCCCACCTGCTGCTCAGGCCTGACTGGGGAGGCCCCCCGGGTGGAGGCGGGGCCGGGAGGCTAGCTCCGTGGTAAAGGAGAAGGTGGAAGAGAGAGCAGTGCACCTACCCCTGATAACCTCCAGGAGATCTGCATACATGTCATTGAAGGCCTGCTCGATCACGGGACACAGCTGCAACAGCACAAACACAGGGGCTCCATTAGTGAGGCCAGAACGCAGCCCCACAGCGACCCCTGCCTGCCCCACCCAGCCTGAGTCCTGCTGCCATGGCCATGGTCAGCCAAGTTCACCCACGGGGTTGAGCATCATTTGTGTGTCCACTCTCCCAGCCATCTCTGCTGCTCAGAGTCCACCCAGCCCCCAGGGCCACCTGGGACCTTTTGCAATGGTTTGTTCCTTGCCCAGTGCCCAGGCTGTGCCCGGTGTGCCAGCTCACAAGAGCTGGTGTTTTCCATAAGAGTGACACGGAGAATTCACGTATTCATCCAACAAGTCACTACTGCGTTCCTTCCCCACGTCAGACTCTGGAACAGAGGCTGGCAAGACAGACCCTACTAGACCAGACTCTTCAACGATCTCTTTATGCCCTTTGTGATTTTTCTAGCCCCAACACATCCTTTTGTCCACTAAGCAATTCTCTTTCTAAAATTGCCAGCAGTCCTCAACATGGGGTGATCTTGTCCCTCCAGAGACATTTGGAAATTTCTGGATACATTTTTAGTTGCCACAACTAGGGAGAATGAGGATGTTCCTTGCATCTAGTGGATAGAGGCCAGGGACGCTACTAAACACCCTACAATGCACAGGACAGCCCCCACGACAAAGGGTTATCAGCCCAAATTGTCAGTAGTGCCAAGGTTGAGACCTAACCCTGGCCCCAGCCATTCTGCTGAGGGAGGAGATCAAACATTTGACCCATTTGCCTGTGGGACCCAGAGGCCTTGTTCTCTGCTCGGAGGCAGCCCATTTTTGAGGGCAGCTCCAAGATTGTGGAGGACATTTTTGTCTTAGGTAAAATTGCCCTAGTGGAAGAACCTTCTAGTTGGCCACTCCTTAACACATTGACAGTGTATTAATGACAGTGCATTTGGGCAGTGTTAACTATTTCTGTGAATAGCCATTCCCTGCTCCCAGCTGCTTTGCCAACCCCGAACCCAGAGAGGCTGGAAGAATCAGCTCAGAGACTCCCAGCATGCACTGCCGGGGGACCATTCGTCCGTCCTGGGAAAGGTGTCCCCGGCAACCTCTGCACTTTCTCCCCCAATTCTCCATCCTTCATCCCTATCAGTGGGTCTCACCCTGGCTAGGCACTGGAGTCTTCTGGGACACTAGGGCCCCACCCAGATCAATGACATCTGAATCCAGGGGAGGGCCCTGACTTCAATCCTGTTCAAAGCCTTCTAAGCTTCCGATGTGCGGTCTGGGTTGACAGCCATGAATTTGCACTTAAAAGGGTTCCAGCATTTTCTAAACGAGCTCCTGCCAGACGCTCCCCTCTTAAATGTGCTGTGCCTTTTACCTTCATGCCAAATACAGTATTCATATGACCATCGAATCAAATCCAGAGAATCACGGTAGGAAACTATGATGATAAACGGGGAGCCGGTTTTCCCATGTCCTCTATCCCTGGCCTTTCACCCTTAGGGGCAGGTACTGTGCGGAGAGCATTGTACAATTCTAAGTTCTTGCCATCATTTCTAGTGGAAAATATATTTTAACTATTTGAGTATGGATAAAATATGATTTTGCTGGAGGCTGGGAAAAAAATTGCAGCTGAGTCCTACTTTAAGAAATTCCCACCTTTAAATTGAAAAATAAAAGTGTTCAAAGAAAAAAAAATCTCACGTAAGAAAATCCCAATTTTACAAAATTATTCACTTTTAGATTCCCTTAAAAAAAAAATCTGGCCGGGCGCGGTGGCTCACGCCTGTAATCCTAGCACTCTGGGAGGCCGAGGTGGGCGGATCATTTGAGCTCAGGAGTTCGAGACCAGCCTGAGCAAGAGCGAGACCCCGTCTCTACTAAAAATAGAAAGAAATTATATGGACAGCTAAAAATATATAGAGAAAAAAAAAAATTAGCCGGGCATGGTGGTGCATGCCTGTAGTCCCAGCTACTCGGGAGGCTGAGACAGGAGGATCCCTTGAGCTCAGGAGTTTGAGGTTGCTGTGAGCTAGGCTGACGCCACGGCACTCACTCTAGCCCGGG
This sequence comes from Eulemur rufifrons, assembly GCF_041146395.1. Classification (NCBI taxonomy): domain Eukaryota; kingdom Metazoa; phylum Chordata; class Mammalia; order Primates; family Lemuridae; genus Eulemur; species Eulemur rufifrons. The sequence continues at coordinate 24,475,261 of NC_091002.1, forward strand.
CAACTCTGTCTCAAAAAAAAAAAAAAAAAAATCTCCCTGGATATGTACCTTTGCTAACAGGTAGGGGTCTTAAAATTCTCACAAGAAGAAGTGATTGTCTTGACTTTGATATCACATATTTATATTCATTCATATTCATTCTTCTTTTTCCTCTCTCCGTCCTCATTTTCTCCCAGCAAGTTACTGGAGAAAGGTAGTTTGAATTGGGCTGGATCAATATTGCTTCTGAAATTAACCTTTTAAAATCTCATTTGAGCTTTTTGCAGTTTTCGCTTATTCACTTAGTTTTCCCTGGTCTCTTTAATATGTCGGTATTTAGTCTATTAAAATAATGTATCTTCCTTTGACTACATATAATACTCTTAAGTTTTACTGGTGCAGAAGCAGAATTTGAAGATGTTAACTCTGACTTAATAAAAAACCAAAGACATAATCCTGTATTAAACGGTTGATGTATATGTCACAATATGGAGGCAAAATACTTTACTGATTCAGAAAAAAAAAAATCCAACAGGACCTGGGGGGGTGGCACATTCCTGAAGACCAGACGCAGCGTAGCACGAGACAGTGGCAGGCGAGAGTCAGCTTGTACTAGTTTTTGAGAACCGATTGTTAAATTTCCAGGAATTTCTGATATGGGTCTTAAACCCAGACATTATTAAAAAGTTAAATTATATAAATTTAAAATTAAGTAAATTATATTAAAAATGGATTTAATAAAAACCTAACACTCATTACTTCCTAGATATGTTGCTATATCTTACTATTATCTATTGCTCCTGCGGTCATGTCTATTGTACCTGCCTGGTGGAAATACTACACAATAGTGTGCTACTGTGCATCTCTTCCTAACTCTGTTCGGTGACATCACCTTGGTAGCCTACAATTGGCCCCATAGGGAGTGTTTACACCAGGGAAATCGGCAAAAGCTAAAAATCAGGGCTCCTTCCCCTCAACCCCAGCGGAGACGATTGTTAAAAATTTATCGGCACATCACTGTTCAAGGCCTCCTGGCTGACTTTTGGCAGTTCCATGACCTTGACCTCAATGATCTGCCTAATGGCCCAATCCATTGATCTTTGCTTTGCTGAAAGAATTATCCAGCCCCAGAAGTATCTCACCCAAGGAGACACAGTCCCTTAGCACCAGCCCCACAGGGGGAGCAATCGTCACAGGCCATAGAGGCCCCGATTCCACTCACCTCGCTTTCCACCAGTGTGGGCAGGGCTGGCACCAGGAGCTTCATGACAGTGTTCGCTAAGGGGCTGATCAGGAAGGAGATCCTTCCAGGGAGGAGAGTGGAGAGAGATTAGGAAGGGTCGGACAATTGCCCCTCCCCATTTCACAGAGTGGGAGACTGAGTCCAGGGGAGGAAGGAACTTGCCCAAGGTCATACGACCTGTTAGGGAGAGGGCTGGGAGTAGGCCTTGAGCCAGGTGTAGCCAGTGGCTGACGGTTCTCAGGGAGCAGGGGCTGAGTGTCCTCTTTAGAAATCTGTGTTGGACATTGGGGTGATGGGAGCTGGCGTTTCTCCCTCCCCTCCTGCTGAGAAGGGCAAGACGGCACCTGCCAGGTGCCATGCATTATTTTGAGCGCTTGATGGCTGTAGCCTGATCCCAGTCCCCTCACTGCCACCTGGAAGCATCCTCACCTGTATTTTACAGGTGAGGAAGGTGAGACACGGAGGTGACTTGCCCAACATCACCAGGTAATGAATGAAGATGCTTTTGCCTGATTCCAACACCTTTGTTGTTACCCCTGGCACTTCCCATGCCAGCCTCGAGTGGTTGGAGGGGCCATAGGAAGGGGGCTTCTCTCCACTTTCAAATGTTCGTCCCACCTCGTGGTATCACGCCTGAAATCCCACCATTACTGCTTCTGCCCTAGATGTCCTGACCTTTCTTTGGCATCGCAGAGTCCCTGGAAGGAACCTCAGATCAAGAATCAGGAAGGATGTGTCTCTTTCCTTCTCTAGGCCTCAGCGCGTGGGGACCGGCCACCACCCAGCTTCCCTCCCAGGCCCTGCGGGCGCCCAGCTGGTGGCGGCTGCCCTTACTTCCGCAGCAGGGTGATGCTCAGGCTCTCTGAGCTGGTGCTGCAGTCGCTGAGGACGAGCTGGGTGGAGCCGCTGGCGTCGGTCTGCAGTCCGATGGTGGCCTGGGCCTCAGTCTCCAGGTGCAGCTGCACGATGGTACTGACCAGGGGCCTGGGGGCGGAGGCAGCTGGCGTGTGAGTGCCACCCACACCCGGGGCTGCAGCAAACCCGCACCCATCTCTGTTTTCTGGCTCTCGCCCCCTTCTCAATCTCCTTTGCGGGCTCCTTGTCTCCCCAACTTCTTCACCCCAGCACGTCCCGGGCTCCGTTTTGAGATTCTTCTCCTGGTTTAAATCCCATTCGTGCGCGGACAGCTTCCAAACTTTCACCCAACTCCCTACTCAGATGTCGTCTGGGCTTCTCCAATGTCGGAGGTGCAGCTCTGCACCGGGTTGTCCCCACGCCTGCTCCTCTCCTGGCCTTCCCTGCCTCAGTTCCTGCCCGCGTCGTTCTACCAGTTGTGCCGGCAAAAGCCTGAGAGTCATGCTGGACTCTGCTGTCCTCCCATCTCACTCAGTAAAAACCAAGTCCTCACCTTTGGCCACAAGACCCTTGGTGACCTGGTCTTGGCTGCCTGCTGACCCCAGCGCCCCCCACACCTTCTCCCCCACCCTTCTTTTTGCCATTCTGTGAGCAAGGCAAGTACACAGCTGCCTCAGGGCCTTTGCACTTGCTCTTCTCTCTGCTTGGAATGCTCTTTCCCAGACACCTGCATGGGCAGAAGGAGGAATGAGGGGATGAACCTATCAGGCCCACTGCGCCCGACAGAGGGGACACTCACGTTTTGAATCCAGCCACCAGGTCGATGGGGATCTTGACGACTAGCTGCTGGGTGCTGGCCGAGGCTTGCACCTGCAGCTGGAGGATGCTAGCTGAGGTGACCTTAAGCCTGGATGGGATACAGGAGAGATAAGAATCATGCCTCATGCTCAATGAGCCTTGTCCCCAGCCCCGCTCCCATCTTATCTTTCCGATCTCCCCTGGGGCCCCGGCCAGCAGCGGGACCCCAGTCTCTGGCCACTGCATTCTCCCCAGCATCTGGCCGCCACCCTTCCCCTCCACTCTGCGTGCAATGCTATGATGGTTCCTTCTCTTTTAGGCCATGGCTCATAAGACCCTCTGTGACCTGGCCCTGCTGGCCTCGCACTCCTTGCCTTGAGGTGTGAGCTGCGGCCATTCTGACCCACGCTCAGCCCTCTGTGCCTGTGCCCAGGCTGGTCCTTCTGCCCAGAGCGCCTTCCTGTCTCCTGCTGGGCACTGAATCGCTGGCTCCACTGTCGCCTCCACGGAGGAGCGTTGCCTCATCCCTCCATTCTCCTGCCCCAGGTGACTTTCCTCTGGGTTGTCATGTTAGGGTTCCTGTGTCACTGTCTCATGGCTATTGTTAACTACTCCGGGAGCCTCACGGTGTGACACAAATGGATGTCTGCTGACGGACTGAGCATGCAAAGTGTGTCCTGGGCAGAGGTGTGGGGAGGAGCTAGCTCCCAGCGTTGTCCCGCTGCGCTTACCACATGATATTTTTCAGGACAGCTTGGATGAGGATTTCCAGCACGCCGCTTGTCTCCTCCAGTATGGCGCTGTACAGTGGCAGCTGCTGGAGGATGGCGATGGCATTTTTGTCCTCCAGCTCCTGTGTCAGCTCTGCAGGCAGATCCCGGGGATTAGGGTCCAAGAGGAGGGGCGAGAAGGACGGCTCGGCGGGGACCTGAGGCTGGGGCGGGGATTACTTGGGCTCCTCGGGCCCTGACGTAGGCAAGGGTACCACCATCCCCGCTGTGGTGGACGCCAGGACCGCTGTCCTTCAGGATAGTGGCCCAGATGGGTCATTTTCACATGAAAGGAGAGGCTGGGGCCTGAGCATCGCCGGCCTCTGCTGGGAGTGTTGGCCACAACACCCAGCACGGGGACCTGCATCTCTCCCCCGAGCCGGTGGCAAATGCTTCCCGAGCCGAGGGGCAGGGAACCCAGGAGGCCCTGCCTGCTCACACTTGCTATCAACTCTCTGGCATCCACACCCGACAGGAGCTGAGCGGAAGCACTGGGGACAGAGAGCTGTGAGTCGGGAGCCCGGGGTTCTGGTCCCTGCTGAGCTGTTTACCAGCGGCCAGAGCCCACGTGGCTCGTGTGCAGAGCAGGTCAGAGGTGCTGGGGGGCTGACGCCCAGGGGCAGCCCAAGGCCAGTGACTGATGAGAGTCAGGGTGTAAACACCCCAGCTCCCAGCCCTCGGCCAGGATGACTCAGATTGTGTCCCCCACTGTGTCTCAGAGCTCCTATGTCGCTGCTCTCAGCCACTCCACCTATTTTGCCTGCTCCATGATGATGGAGCTGGGCCCTGTGTATATTTCTTCTCTGACGGTTGGCACCACGTTAAACCCTGTCAGTGGAGGCTCTGGAGGGACATGGAGGAGGAGAGGGCTTCCCTCATGGCTCTGGTGCACTCCTCCTGCCAGGCTCCTGTGGCGTCACAGCCTAGTGGCCTTGGGCCGTGGGTTGGCAGCACCCCCGAGGGCAGCAAGTTCTGCGGGCGCCCTGGCTAGCGTCCAGGCAGTTGCCCAGAGATGGCTTCCCAGTGAGTTAACAGCAGCCCCTTCCTCCAGGGGCAGCTTCCCAGAGAATGTCATCAGCTCCCTGTAGGAGTTCTCTCCCGCCAGCCTCGGCCTGCCGGCTGTGGACTGGCCTGGCCCGGGGCAGCCCGGTGAACTTCTCCACCATACAGTGGGCTTCAAACGCATCCTCTCCAGTGAGGTCCGGGGAGGATTCTCTGCCCCTGAGTTTGTTCTCTCCTTGGCTGTCCCCTCCACCCCTAGAGCAGGCTTTGGCGTTCTCTCTTTTTACCCCCTGAGCCAATTCCAGGTGTCTCCAATCCCCTGATAACAATTCTTTATATTGAACTTGCCTGTTGAAATTACCGTGTGATTTCTGCCTCCTGATTGTTCCTAACTAATGCAGTTACTCAACACAGAGGTCTGGCCCTCTAAGGGCTCTGGTGACCCTCCAGAGCAGACAGATCAGTTCGCTCTCAGGTGGTGACACTTTAGAGCTGTGGTTCTCAGCCAGGGTGATTTTGTCCCCTAGGAGACATTTGGCAATGTCTGGAGACATTTTTCGTTGTCTCAACTGGCTTGAAGATGCTATTAAACATCCTACAGTGCCCAAACAAACCCCACGATAAAGAATCATTTGGCCCGCAGTCAGAAGTGCCGAGGTTGAAAAGCCAGTCATAGAATTCATAAGTACTTGTCAATTCCTGTCCTGTTGCGTGTCCCCAACAACCCAGTGAGGAAGGCCCTCTTAGTCGTTTCCAGAGGAGGAAGCCAGGCTCAGGGACCGGCCCAGGGTCACAGCACTGGAGAGTGACATGCTGTGCGCGGGACTCAGGCTGCCAGCCTGCAGTCAGGGGTCTCTGCCGGGGACTAGGAGAGCTGGGTCTCACTCCAAGGAGGTGCTCCGATGAGAGGATTTCAGTCAAGGACAGTGGAGAGGCAGGTGCGTCACTGCACGCAGTGGCCACGCACCTCTTCTGCTGGCCACGGAACCTCAGAGCAGTGGGTTTTTGGAATCGTGGACTCTCGAGAGCTTGTTTGGAGGACACGGCAGGGGAGTGCAGCTACTCGTGCACCCTTGACCGAAGCATGGTCCTCCTCTACTGGGGAAGGTCGTCCTCTGAGACAGACTTGGGGCTTCGGGAGGGACGCACGTGGCGCGGCGAGGGAGGAAGGGGACACCCACCTAGCCAGCCAGATCAGCCGAATCAACCCTGGCAATCAATGGGATGACACATGTCACAGCCAGGTCGCCCTCACATCCGAACTCCTTAGCTCACAGATACTCCAAACCTTTGTAACTCGTCGCTCACGTCTCACTGAGTCCCGGGATCCTATCCGTGCCCTGCACAGTCCTCTGACGAGGAACTCCCTCCGTCCTTTGTGGGGGCCGCTCCACCTGCCCCCTTGCCTCGCGGTGGTGAGGCCCGAGGGCCCAAGACTTACTGTCTCTGATGATTTCTGTGCCAATGTCGAGAACCGCAGGGGGGTTGAGGGTGGCTCGGACCAAGGTGGCTGCCATTAAACCACAGAGGAAGGTGAAGGTCCACGGGCTGGCCATCTTCCCGGGTGTTGGCGAACAGCAGGCGGCAGGAGCTGGGGAGAGCACAGAGGGCCCTGCTAGCTGGGCAGAGAGGCCAAGGGCAGGCCCATGAGGCCCGGTGACCTGGGGTATGGCGTCCAGGAAGGGCCATCTAGTGCGGTGGCTAACTGCCAGGAGCCAGTTATGTGGCCTTAGACAATCAACTTAACCTCTCTGTGCCTCAGTTTTCTTATCTGGCAAATGGGCATCATAACCCCTACTTGACAGAGTTGAGGGGATTAAATGAGTTACTACCTAGAAAGCATTTAGCACAGTCTTACATGGTGAGCACTTGGAAAATATTAGCTATTTTCTTATAGAAAACCCACCATAGTGCTCAGGACAAAACACCTCGGCTTCTGGTTTCCCCACCCCATCCGTCTGGCACTTCAAACCCTTGACGGTCCGGCCTCAGCCACCCTCACCTCCTGGTTTTTCTTTTCTCACTTTATCAAATTTCAAGCCCAAAGTTCCCAGAACGTGCTCTGTGCTCTCCTGCGTCCGTGCTTTGCCCTTGTTCTTGCTTCCCGGAATGCTTTTCTCCTGCCTTATCTGCCCGCCGAACTCCTATTCATCCCTTAAAGTCCTGCCCAGATTTTCACTTCCTCTGTAATCCCTGTCCTGCAACCAGGGACCCTGGACCACACTGGGAGAAATGACACCCTGGGGCTCAGGCCAGGAAGGTTGGAGACAGGAGAGAAATAAGAATTCAGGAAGGACTCAATGTTCAGAAATGCTGTTTGCTTCATCCACAATAGCAAGGAGGCTGGGGAGGGAATGGATGGCTCCTTGGAACCGGGGAGAGAAAGGCAGAGAAAGAGAGGCCTGCGGCACCCCCCGGGGAGAGGAGCTGGGGTGTCCTGGCCCCCAGAACAGGCTGCTCTGTCCCTCCCACGGGGCGGGACATCAATGCTGCAACCCAGCCCTGAGCTCTCCAGCCCGCGCTCTGGTGCTGCCTTCAAGCCCCCGCTGGAAGCTTCTGCCCCCTGTGGACTGTCCCGCTTGGAGGGAGGGGAGACGCTGACCCCCGCATCCGAGCCCTTGCTTGGCTTAGTGTGTGGGTTTCCTGTTGCCAAGACAAATGCGGCATCTGGACGGCACGTGTCTCCCGTGGTCCAGAAGTGCAAGCTCTTCCGAGACCCCTGCCATCAGGAGGGAGGGCTGGGTCTGCCTGCTCCCCACCGGGTCCCCGCACCCAGCACAGTGCCTGGCACACAGCAAGAGCTTAATAAACGGCTGCTGAGTGAATGCATGGCCTCTGGGAGCCCTGAAAGAATTGGGACTCCGAGCCCGCTGTGCCGAGGGGGTCTGGGCTGTCGAGTCACAGGGACCCCACCCGCTTGAGTCGGGAGGCCCGAGGGTGGAGGGGAAATGTCACCGGCTTGGGAGTCAGGCCGACCCGAGCTGGAGGCCGGCCTCCACCACTCGCTCTGTGATCTTGGACAAGTGATTTACCCTCTCGGAGCCTCAGTTTTCTCGTCTGTAAATTGAGGGATAATTACAGTACTTACATCACAGGGCTGTTGAGGATTGAATGAGACAATCCGTCTGTGGCCCGGCATGCCGCCGTGTTCAGCACGTGTCAGCTACCATTATGATCATGACTAGTTATTCATATTATTACTAGTACTGGAGTCAGAAGGGGACACCTCGCCGTCTAAGTCGGAAGACAGAGGTGACACCCTGCAGCCTGCTCTTTGGCCTGGGTGCTCCCCACCCCCGCTCCGTAATAGTTCTCTTCCAAACACCTTGGCCTTGTCTGTCCTCCACTGTGTTCACACACCGTACAGTCCTGTCCCGATCTGAGGGACGCAGGGGTCCACGAGGACGGTGCCTCCCCTCCTGGGAGAAGCATCTCCCCCTCCAGATCCAAGGTGCCCACGTGGCATCTCCTCTCCTGGCCTGTGCTTGTGCTCGTCCCCTTCGTGGAATACCTTTCTTTTCTCCTCTCCCCAGCCACCTTCCACTCAGCCTTGCAACCAACATGGCACCTTTTCCAGGAAGGCTTCTCTGACTGCCCTGCACTGCCACATCCCTGGGCCTTCCTCGGGCACAACACATGCCACATTGGCCCATGCTGGGGGCTCCTTGGGAGCCGAGACTGTCTGATGCTTCTCTCTGTCCCCAGGTTCCCCCAGCACGGTGGGGCACAGATCAGTGTGTGCAGAGTGGGTTTGTGTCACTGGGCTGAGGTCAGGAAAGGACTCAGCCAGTCCCATCCCATCGTCACTGCTCTTTGGTCTTCTGGCCAGGAAGCCGGACACCTCTCTATGCCCCGGCCCTGACCCTCAGTGACCGGCTGCCAGCGGGCCTGTACCCGGGACCAAGCCTCCCCTGAGCCCCAGACCTGACCCCAGCAGGCGCGTCTCACTCAGAACCTTCCTGGCAACCCAGGCTTTTGGCCCCTTCTCTGTGCTTTTACCTGGACACGCTGGAGTCCTCGGTCTGCTCCTGTCCTCTCCTGGGCAGTGGGTCTGGAGGTCCGGCCTTATATCCTGCACACCCCAGCCCAGGTGGCCACCCTTTGCCTTTGGGCCGAGGCCCTAGGCCGGGCTGAGATCTCCAAGGTAAATATTTGTGGCTCCTGGTGAACCACAGCGTGGCCTGGAGGCAGCCCCAAGATTCCAGCTTCCTGAGGTTTGGAAAAAGGAGGGTCCAGGCCGGCATGGGGGTGGGTGGGGTGCTGGGGCACGTGGCAGGGGCGCTGGACCAGGCATGACGTGAGCCACGCAAGGGGCTCCTGCCTCCTGGGCCGTCGGTCCCATGGGACGACGATGAGAACAGTAGCAGGGACGATGAATGAACGACTAGGACGTGGCAGGTGCCACCCCAGGCTTCACATCGGTTGTCTCAGTGGGGTCTCGTCCCCCCTAAGAAGGAACCAGCCTCACTCGCACAATGAGCAAACGACAGAGTCGGGATTTGAACCAGAGCCCTGAGTACAAAACCCATCTGGGATGACGCCACAGCTTGGTGGACACTGGGTGTCATGGGGTAGACTGGGTTCCAGTCCTGCTCCACCATTGCCATGCTGTGTGACTTGGGGACATCCCATAACCTCTCTGAGCCTCGGTGTTTTCATCTGTGAGGTGGGAATACTGATGGCACCCGCCCCTCGGGTGCTGGGAGGAGCCCAGTGCACAGGCCGGGAGCACGGCCTGGCACACAGTAAGCGCCCGGGAAACGTGAGTGGTCGCTGCTGCCGTTACTGTTATCGCTTATGATGGAACAAGCCTTGTAGCGAGGTTACGGTAGTAGTTTAGTCCAGCTAATTCCCCTGGGAACAGGAAGGAATAGCCTTGCCTACCCCTTATTCTCAAATGCATCTAAGGATACATGTCTCCATTCATTAATTCACTCGAGAGAATAGGTTTGAGTCCCATTTTTGCCACTTCTTTGCTGTGTACCCCTGGGCAAGGTAATTGGCCTCTCTGGGCCTCAGTGACCTCCTCTGTAGAATGGGATGATAGTAGCGCCTGCCCGCAGGCTGCTGCGAGCGGGAACCGCGGTGCCTGCCCACGCAGCGCTGCGACGGGCTTGCATCCACTCGCGCTGCAGCAGTCAGCACCCACATCACCTCGTCTGCACCTTGCGGAATCTCAGTGAGCAGCTGTGGAGTGACAGAGTAACGAGGCGCAACCACAACCAAGGGGCAGACGTGAACAGCCCACCAGGACCCCCACACTCGCCGCCGGGCTCACTTCTCCCGCACAGTTGCCTGGAGGGCGCGTCCGCACCCCGACTTGACAAGGGGTCTGAGGCTCAGAGAGGTGAGCGACTTGCCCAAGGCCACACGACCAGGGCTTCCAGAGCTGGGACCTGAGCCCAATACCCCGTCCAGACCACGCACTCTTAGTGACCACACTGTTCTTCCCCAGTGACTCCAGGTTGGCGTTGGGGGCGGTGGTGACGCAAACATGGCCTTTTGGCATCATCTGGGGAATCATCCTTGCTGCCCGACTTCTGCCCAGAAGCACGGAGTTGTGGTTTAGAGCTGGGGTGACACTGTTGAATTCTGTCTCCATCTGCAGGGGGACAAGAGAGGGGCAGCGAGTGTCCTGAGGTCACACCGTGTGTGGCCAGGCCCTGGCTGGTCTCCTCTTCCTGGTTTTGCCAAGAGGAACAAGGCGAGGAGTGCTCGCCATCTGGCCATGTCTGCAAACGTGCCGAAGGCCATGAACACCTCGAGATGCTTCGGGGGCCAGGAGGACCCGGCCAATCCCCTGGACGCACCTCAGAAAGGCAAATGCCTCCTCCTTGGCTCCCCAGCCGGCCATGCCTGCTGCCCAGGGACAATGCCCCTCTGTGGGTGCTGGAGCCCAGTGCCAGCGCCTGGGCCCACGTCAGCTCCTGCTTCCTGCTGCGCCCTGGGTCAGCCAGCAGGGCCACGTCCCTGTGGGCCTGCACATGCTGGCACCTGGGCCTGCCTCGGTGACACTCGGCCCCTCCTTGGACTGCTGGGGGCCTCCTGGTCTCGGCCTCACCTCCGTCCAGCTCCCAGGCCTCTGCCTGTGCCGCGTCCTCTTCTGGGAATGCCACCCTCCAGCCCCCTGGACACGCGGTCGCGCCTTGTCTGGGCAGGTGGGCAGGGGGACGTCTCTGGAGCCGACAAACACGGCTCAAATTCCTGCTCTTGTGCTGTCACCTGTGCGGCCTCAGGAAAATCACTCCCTCCCTGGGAATCTCTGTGCCCTCACATGTAAACTGGGACCATTTTGAGGGTCACGTGCGATGATTTGAAATGCTTGGGACATCAGAGAATTCACTAAGTGGTAAATGCTATTATTATTGAAATATTAACACCACCGCCCTTCGAGGCCCAATCTGGAAGGCACGAAGCTGCCCAACCACTGCTCCACCTGGCCCCGTGGCCTCTCACCACCTCTGAGCCCCCAAAGCACTGACGCTTTACTTTCTTGGGGCTTGGGTGCCCCTGCCTTGAGGGCTGTCCGTTGTTCCTCTTTCCCTCCCTCTTTCCTTCCTCCCCTCCATCATTCATTCATCCTATTCATTCATTTATCCTTATCGTACCAGCCTTCTCTCTGGCCTCCCTGTCTTCACTTTTAGTCCCCCCTACCAAAATTCAGTTTCCACCCAACAGCCAGAATGAACTTTTAACAACATTACTCAGACCCTGTCACTCTTCTGCTTATTAAACCCTCCAAAGGCCTCTCCTGCTCCTACATGAACATCCCCAAGCTCTACGAGACACAGTGTGGTTGGCTGCTGTCCACCTCTTAGCCCTCATCGCTCGCCACGTTGCCCCTCTCTCCTTTCATCCCTACCTCAGGGCCTTTGCACATGCTGAGCCTTCTCCCAGGAGTGCTCTGCCTCCAGTTCTTGTTATGGCTTCTCATTCATGAAGTCTCAGCTTCAGCGTCTCCTCCTTGGAAAGACTTGGCATGGTCACCCTGTCTAAGGCAGGGCTCTCTTTGCTGCACACTGGTGGGTGTCCTCACCGGCGTTTATCCTCACCAGCATTTACTGGGGCCAGGTCTGAAAACTCAAGCATTGTTCCAGGCACCACAATTTCACAGATGTCACACACCAAAGAGAGAGACTGGACCATAGTGCAAGTAGGTGGCCAAGACCCAGGTGCACAGCGCTCAGGTCCCTCATGCAGGGGACCATGACCCAGTAGGTCAAGGTGATAAAAGGGTCAAACAGGAAAAGATCTGTGGAGAATGTCTTAGGAGACAGCTGCGGTCCCTTCTCCTCTCCCAGGGAGGTGGGCTGGGGGTGTCTGACCCTCAGTGCACCCTAGCAGGAGCGGGCTAGACCCCCTCACAACCACTTGGGTGCGTGAGGTTGTGTCCTCTGAAGTTGGGCCACGTAAGGGACTGGGTTCTGTCTCCTGATGGGCTCAAGTCACTGGGCAAAATGGCTTCGAGTGGAAAATTACTGTTCTCTGCTTCCCCTGGACGGGGTCAAATCTTGTGTGCGCTTTTCTCCCACGTCCTGGTGTGGACCCTGCAGGAGGGAGATTGGTCTGGGGCTGGTTTAAGTCCTTGCCAATGTCACTGCCTGCAGAGGTGAGGAGAGGATTCGGGTGGACCGGGAGCTGGGGACGGCTGGGGTGTCGTGCGGGGCAGTCGCCACAGGACTTGCCCTGGTGCGGAGTCGCAGCTGGAGCAACAGCGGGGGCGGGGTGGGGGGGGAGTGTGTGAGGACACTCCTTGGAGGCGCCCGAAGACTCAGCCGTAAACCGGGGGGCAGGAAATGCCTCCCCAGAGAGCTGGGAGCCAGCTTGCAGCAGTACTGGTCTAGGGAAAGCTCTCTCCTGCCCCTGCCTTCTCCTTCTGCCTGTGCTCCATCCCTGGGGAGGGAGAGAGGGAGGGAGGGAGAGAACACACTCTTCCCCTCCCCTTCCACCACGAAGCCGGTCAGTTAGGGGGGAGCAGATAGTTCGATGTTAAATCAAAGCTGGGAGCTCACACAGCAGGGTGGCAGAGTGGAAAAGGTCATCCCCATTCTGCAGCTCACCTAACTGAGGCCCACAGAGGAGAAAGCAGGTGTTATCACCCACATTTTCCAGATGAGCAGGGTCTGGGAGAAGGGAAGTGACTTGCCTAAGGTCCCACAACCATATAAAGCAGGGGGCGAGGATCGGACCCAGTTCTGTCTGCTGTTAGAGCCCGTGCTCTGCCCCGCCGTCCCAGCCTGCCCCACCGTCCCCAGCTGGAGCGAGGGCATCCCCTCCTGGGAAGACTGTGGGCGTGCAGAACCAGGAGAGGGTTTCTGAGGACATGGCAGGGCTGGACAGATGGAAATCAGGAGGACCTACCCACGGTTACTAGCTCAAAAGAGACAAGGAAAGCAAGCATTCAAGCCACCTCTAGACAGGCTCAACTCTTCCATTTAAAAACTCTCTTTGCTGGCACCAAAGAACCTACACCAGCATGGTGGACCCATGTCACTCTTGTGCCAATTCTAGTTGCCTAGTAATGGCTGTGGAAGTCCTTGCGGGTCTGGGCTCGGCAGAAGAGAGCGTGACGGTTGATTAGCAAAGTTGGCCATGAGCAGACTGAGATGCCACACAGCCTTGCCGCGTCCCACCTGCATCCGCGTTGAAGATTATGGATTCTCTTGCAAGATACTAAAGGGGTAATGGAGGGGGAGAAAAGCTCTAGATGACATGGAGCTCGCCACTGCCTTCAGGTTGATTTTGGACAGGTCAGTTCTTAGCTCTGGGCCTCTGTCTCCCCCGCTGTAAAATAAGCACATTGGGCTCCATGACGCTGTGGTCGGGTGACGCTTTGCTTACAGCAGGGGGAGCTCAGTTAATACACAGTGGGGACCCGGCTGCTCCCAAGGACAAATACGTTGTCAGGAAGGCTTGTTCCCCACGGTATGTGTAGGTCCTACCAAGGCAATTGCCCAGTGGTTTGGGCAAAGAGAACTGCTAGGATGTTCACCATGGCGTTACCTAAGTAGCCCCCAAGTAGGACCAGCTTTAATGTTCAGCAATAGGGGATTTATTAAATAAATTATGTCACAAACAGTGTAGACAAACCCCTTGAGGCAGGTGAAAAGGGAAACAGTTCTTCCTATTTTATAATAAGAAAGTTTTTTCATCTAGAAAAAACACTACAAGGAAATGCACCAACAATACTGGTTTCTTGGTAATGTGATCACGGGTGACCTTTATCATCTTCTTAGTGTTTTTCAGAATTAAAACAATTTTGGCACTAAATACATTTTTTGATCAGCAGACAACCGCATTAAATGGCTCACGAATGAGTACAGAAAGGCTGGGCAGAGGACGAGGGAGTGGAAGAAGCCTCATTCCTTTCCCAGCGACTGACCCACCACTCCCACCACCAACTCAGGACTCCAGAAGAACACTGCGATGACATTGCTGATAACAGCAACAAAAGCCCAGTCATGCCAGTCCCGGAACCGGAACCGCAGGGAAAGAAAGGAAGAAATCATTACGGGAACCTCACGAACATAATCGCCCTTTTGTGGGACAGGAATAGGGTAAATTCAATGCAAACCAACCCTGACTAAGCCAGACTCTGTCCTAGTGGTGCGTGGTGACAAAGGCCAGGTCCCTGGCCCCTGCCCTCAAGGTCAAGTGGGTGCAGGTGTGCTAAGTGACTAAGTGCTGGGACTTCCATCCACGTGGGTGGCTATGTGGGTGGGGGGCCTGCGAAACGGGGGGTCCCTGAGATATGGGGGTCTCTGGGAGATGGGGATCACTGGGCCAGGCCTCTGGGGACAGCTGAGTCCCTCAAATGGGGAGCCTCGGTTTGGGGTGCTCAGGTTTAGCCCCATCTCCCCCCAGATGGCCATCCTTGGAGACAGACTCTCAGGGCAGCCCCTGGCCCACCCCACCTTCATTCTCCCAGGCGAGGAGGGCGGGGAAGGTCCCACCAGCAGCCCGGGGCAGGGCCAGGGAGGCCGGAGACTGAGACTTGGCTGTACGGGGGAGGGCTTGTGGGCTCTGAGGGGCCCATCCCCCAACGTTTTCCCCCTGACTCTCTCGTTTTCTTTGGTGAATCAGGACTGGTGGCACAGACGGTGCCGTCAGCCAGCAGGCCAGTTGGTCACTCGGTGGGTGTTACGCCCCTTCTGTGTGTAGACTCAGTCCTGGGTGCCTTGGACATAGCAGGGAACACACGGACCAGCCCCTGCCGTCCTGGGGCTCGTGTTCTCTTGGGGAGACAGGAAGTGCAGGAAACAGACATACCCAGTGCTCACATGTCACAGTCGTGAGGACACTGAACAAAATCAAGAACGTGCGTGCAATCCTGGAACGACACCTCGCAGCCTCCTGGGGGCTTCAGGGCCTTCTGGGAGGTTTTTGATACTTTTTTCAACTTTCACACATTTGACTTGGGAACATGATTTTGGGGGCTGATTATGTGTGCAAGGAAGGAGGCTGCCTGAAGTGCAGAACAGGAACGGCCTGACCATTTCTGAGCGTCACCACCTGCCAGCGCGAGGTGCAATACCGTCCCCGAAGTCACAGTGAAAACATACAGGAACGTACTGTTACGCTCGGGCCAGCACACGTTGCCTGCTTTTTCTTTTCCCTCCTTCCCTCCCTCCCTCTCTCCCTCCCTTCCTTCCTTCCTTCCTTCCTTCAACAATCCTACCCTAGAGACAGATGCTTTTTCTTTTTAAAGGGGAGATCAGCCAGCGGTTGGTGAGGTGTTGAAGACGTATTAGCCCAGCTTAGAGAGAAGTGGTAAATCCATGAGTCTTCCCGTGACTTAGACAACATCCTCGTGTTCCATGGTAAGTCTAACAAAGGAACAGGAGATGTTAGCAGCCCGAAGCTCAGCGGCCTCCCTCTAAAAGCTCCGTATTCTGCTTATTAGGAGGACGATGGCATTTTAGACAGGAGGCTCCACCCTCCTCATTTTCTGGAAAATTAATAAACTTCCCTTTCCTTCTCCTCAAAAAAAAAAAAAAATCTTTTTATTTACAACTCCAATGATCTTTTCTCTATGCCTGTATTTCTCAAGCCCTTCAGCAGTTCATACTTGGCCCCAGTTTGTCCTTCCTCCTACACATCCTCCTTGTCATTTTTGTCCTTCTCTTGATGAGAGAACCAAAAAGATGCCAGTCTGGCTGGTTCCAAGTAATCAAAGGAGAGGTGGTAGGTGATGTATGTATCCGTGAGCTTCCTGGACGTCTCATTCAGGTGTCCCAGGCATTTCCGCACGGAGTGGCCACAACTAAAGTGTAACCTTCTCGCTGGAATCAGTTCACCCTCCCTAGATCCCAGTTGCCCTTGGGCCCCCCAGCCTGACAGCTGGCCGGGAGCCTCACCCACACACTTCCGGGCCCACCTACTGAACTTCTCTCTGATCTGCCATCTGCACTCCTGGTGGGACAACCTTCTGTGTCATCGTCTGTGCTTGGAGGATGACATCTACCCCCAACCTCCTTGTCCCCCCTTCCTAAGGCTCCCCGGGCAGGAATGCTGAAATCTGCACTCATCCGAACGTCTCCCGGACCTGCTCAAGACATTAGGATTCACGGTGTAGGGTGCAAACCAACCGCCCGGGCCAGCGCTCTTCCAACCCGGGAGCTCTCAAGTGGTGGTGAAGAATGACAAGGCCCCCAGTGCAGAAGGAGAGCCACTTTATTAGGTGAGGGACGTGGGATGTTACACGTGCCTGGTGGGAAGGGACGGGGAGCAGGTTCCTCAGGGAGAAGGCGGCCATGTCATCTTCCAGCGCACGGGCCGGCCTCCTGCGAGCGCTGGGAAGCTGGGCAGGAGGGAGTGAGCGAGCAGCGAGGAGCGGTTCTGCTGGGGAGACCCCAATCAGAACGGAGACTCGAGGTCCTGGAGTCTCAGGTGTTGGCCCATCATCAAACCCACCCTCCTGAGTGATGGGAGGAGGCCAAGGCCTTGGGCGTGGGGGTCTGGTCTCAGCCACGAGGGTGGCCCAGGCCTGGGCTGAGGGGGCTCCTTGTGCAAGTGTCTGAGTGAGTGTGTGTCTGTGTAAACACATGTGCTTGTGCGTGGTGAGTCCGCATACGCGAGCACATGTGTGAGCGTGCTGGTGTGACAGTGTGTGCATCTGTGTCCGTGGCCATGCATGTGTGTGTGTGTGTGTGTCTGTGTGCATCCGTGGCCATGCGTGTTTCTCTGTGTAGCTGTGTGCTGTGCCGCCTGCAGCTCTCCACCACTTCTGCCAGCCTTTCTGTGGACTTCTCTGTGCATCCCCGTGTGTGTCTCTGTGGATATTTGTCTCTTTCTTTGGCTGTCATTGGCCCCCTCCAACCCCTGCCACCCCTGCCAGGAGGAGAACAGTCTCCACACCCTGGGGAGCAGGGGACAGCACTCACCGGCTCAGCAGAGGCCAGGTCCCTTCCTAGAAGGCTTAGACCTTGATGACAAATTCTAGCCCATGGATCAGCTTGTCTGGAAAACAGAAAACAGTCTAAAGTCATGAGCTTGATGTGAAGGGGTCCAGGAAGACCCCATGTTCCCTGAGTTGGGGGGCCAGGGAATGGGAGCTCTGGAGACCCAGCCCTGCCCAGGCAGGGCTTGGAGGGGGCCAGGCCCCCTTCCACCAACTGGCACAGCTGTTCTCAGTGTCAAGGCCGAGGGGGGACATGGGGTATCTACCTCAAAATTATCTGGATAATTCAGGGGTAAAAAGAAACCGCAAAAGGGGAGAGTGGAGGCCAGAGAGTCCTAGCTGTCCTGTGGCATGCAGGGACAAAACCTCTTGGGGGGAGTCACTGCTCCTGCAGAGAGGAGAGAGGTCTTGGGAACTTACTGACAATGTCATGCACCAGGGTGACGTCCAATTGGCCGAGAACCCCATTGACCAGAGGGCACACCTGACACAGGGCAGAGAGGGGAGTCAGGCAAAGTGGCACCTGTAGGAAGACCCTGGGAGCAGAAGCAGCCCCTGATAGATTCTCCAGGAAGATTTTCTATCATTTTCCTGAAAGCGTTTGATTCTAAGCGACAGTCACACGTGCACATTAGGCAGAAGCAGAAACTGCAGGCGTGAGGGTGCTGTGAAGTGCCCTAAATCACACATTGAGCCCAGGGGTGACTCTGCGACAGCACATCTGATTCTAAATAGGGTGGTGCGCTCTGGTTCCGGGAGGCACCCAGGCACAGGCTGGGAGACTGTTTGTCTGTGGCCCTAGAAGCCTGGATGGAGAACATCTCAGCGCAGGGCCAGTGTGGAGAGGCCGGAGCCTGGTGCAGAACAGGAAGGGGTGAAGGCGTTTGGAAGGATGGAAAGAAGAAACATGGACAGATGAATGGATAGATGGATGGCTAGATGGATGGATGGAATTTACTCATCAAACAGAGGGGCTCAGATGTGCTCACCCCAGGGCTCTCTACCAGCCTGAGAAGCTCTCAGACTTGAGGATCAGGGGACCCCACTTTGTCCCACTTACCTTGCCCTGCACCAGCTCAGGAAGGACTTTGTTCAAGACCCCTGTGAGGCTGTCAAGAAGGCTTTGAATGGGGAGGGAGCCAAGTCTGAAAGGGAAGGGTCACGGGGTCATGCAGAGGCCTGGGGTTGATATGGAGGCTTCAGAGGGGCCACTGTGCACCCCACTCAGTCACTGAAATCAGGCCTTATCCGTGCACACCTGCACATAGGCAAACAGCAAGGGCCTATGCAAAGGGAGTTACAGCCCACCCAGCAGCGCACACAGGTATGTGCAGAAACACACAGCTCTGGGGCACGGTGGGTGTCAGTAAGACTTATTAGAGTCCACAAATGAATGGACAGTGCTTAGTGTGTAGTTGTCATGAGGATACAGTAAGATGACACACGTGAAGCACCATGTATGTGCTCAGTAAATGTCAGCCATGCTGTGGACAACTCTTGCATAACAGGTACGACGCAGTCGTCTCATGCGACAGGTCACGGAAACAAGTAACCCGGCTAGGCTCCATGTCTATTTTACCCCTACAGGACAAAGCACTTTCCCACCTGTTATCTTGGCGGATTCTATCAGTAACTCAGTGTATTAGTAGTTCCCTATCACGGAGAAGTAAACTACAACCCAGACTGGAGAAGCAGCTCCCATCCTAGGAGGGGCTTAAATTCAGATTTCTTGTTGCCAAATCCACCCTAAAATTTGTCAGCCTGGCCTAAGAAGGCATAAGTGACTACACACCCATCCATTTATCTATGGATACATCTATCCATTTATCCTTCCTTCCATCTACCTAACCATCTAACCATCCGTCTGTTTATCCTTGTAGCCATCCATCATCCATCCGTCTATCCACCCGCCCATCTTCCCTCCCTCTCATCCGTCTTCCCACCCTTCCATCCTCTCACTCATCCATTCTCCCACTGTCCCATCTTTCCAACCATCCATCCCTCATCACACCCTCTTGTCTCTGGGCAGGAGCAGCCACCCCTCTGGCCTCACCCATCAAGCAGGGAGATTTTCAGGCTGCCAGGGGAGTGGGTGCAGTCACCAAGGACCAGGTGGATCCTCTCCTGCTTATCTGTCACGGCTAAGATTTCTGCAGTGATGTTGAGCTTCACGGCCAGCTCCAACAGACTTCCGACCAGGAGCCTGCAGAGGAGATGCCCCACTGGTATTTGATCGCCCCCATTCCCAAGCAGAGAGCGTTTTCCCCTTGCCAGGAATGCCAGCTTCGCCTCACTCCATCTCGCCCACGGTTATACTTATCTCATTGTCCAGTAGGAGAAACCAGGGCTCACAGAGGTCGAGTGAGTTTCCCAAGTGACCCAAGGTCACTCAGCACAGCAGCAGACGAGTAGTTGGAGGCTCCGGTCCTTAAGACGCCCACACCCCCATTTTAGCTACCCATGGTCACCAGGGTCTCCCTTGGCTAGCCATCCTCCCATCCCCCTTTGGGATCCACTCACGTTTTCACACGGAGTTTCAGGCCGAGAGGAATGGTGACATAGAGACGATGGCCATCGGGGCTCTGCACAAGACCGAGTTCCAGCAGCTGAGGATCAGTGACCTTTAGGCTGTTCAGGGAGCAACATTGAGGGAGAAACACCAGCTCCTCTAGCCCCAAACCCAGAAGCCATCTTTAACCCAACCTCACTCATCCCGGACGCAGAGCTCCCCACCTGGGACGGGGGACATGGGAGGGGCGTCTTACAGCCAAAGCCACATGGGCTCCAAGTCACACACTGGTCTCTCCCAGCTTCTGCCCTGGACCAGACTGGACACACACTGCCCTTTCCTCCCCGCCAGTCTGTGAGGTGCTCTTGGATAGAGACCATGTCTGGATTATGTTTGCTCCCTGTATGCCAGCTCGGAGCCTTACAAAGAAAGTGGCCAGTCCCTGTTGGTGGACTCTAGATTGACGGGAGGGTGGGTAGATGGATATGTGGGTGGATGGATGGGACAGTAAGCGGTTAGATGGAAGGAAGGGTGGATGGGTGGACGGATGGATTGGTCAGTGATGGATGGATGATGCGTGGGCAACTGGAGAAGACCCTGCACAGATAGGGGTGGGTAGGAATTATGCATCCTGCCACGGCCTTCAATGGCAGGTCAGTCACCAGTGTTAGCATGGGATGGAGGAGCAGGAAGTCGGGGAGAAGGCAGAAAGGGTGGAAGTAGGCGTTCTCTCTGAGCCAGCCACGGTGCCAGGGGAGTCACATCTGTTCCAGTCCTGCCAATAGTCTTTCTCTGTGGGGACAACAATCTCCACTTTACAGATGGAGAAACCATCACACAGAGACAGAGTGTCTTGTCCCAGGTCATCTAGCAAGTACGTGGTACATTTAGAGGTCAAGCTCTAGAGTGTGTCTGCCTGTCTCCGGGTCAGGAAGCGAGCGGCTAGGTGGGTAGGAATCTTGAAATGGCTTTGCACCAGCGCTCTCAGGGACCCAGGCTCTGCCAGCTCATGGCCACCAAGCTTTCCATGGCTTCTTGCTTAGCGAGCTCTTAGGTTCTCATGGGAAACCCCATGCTAGATCTTTCCACGGGCAGCGCATCGATCTTAGTCACATGGATGACATAATCGAGGGCAGCTCGGGCTCTCTTGCTCACATCGAAGGCCGTCTGGGCTAAGGGGCTCCGCAGGTGGGGAGAGTAAGGTAACCGCAGTGCAGCGGGAAAGCCTTGGCGTTGGACTTGTGTGAGTGTGAGTGAGACGCGTCACTCTGGCTGTGTGAGCACAGGCCCGGTTTTCCCATTTGTAAACTGGAGCTTATTAAATCGACCTCAGAGGGCTGCAGTGAGGATTACAGATGACGCCGGGACCCCAGGATGTGCTCAGGAGTGGGGCAGTTACTGGCATGAGAGGGCTGGGGTCCCCCGCCAGGCTGGAGATGGGCCTCAGGACCCAGTGCTGGTTCCACCTCCGGCCACCCGCCTCCCTCCTGCAGGGTCACTGCCTGGGACTGGAAGATCACCAGCTGGGCTTCCCTAGTGGGGACCAAGGTCCTATTTTAGGGCAACTCACTCAATGATGTTGTCCAGGCCAGGGATCACTGAAGTCACTTTTTCAAGCAGGCCACCAAGCAGGCCCCCAAGCAGGCCACCGGAAGTGCCTCCTCCAGGCTTCAGGATGTCCAAGAGTGGAAGGTTTTCCAGAATGCCCAACAGACCCCCAGAGAGCAGGCCATTGCTGAGGCCTGGAAATGGGCATCGGGTCTCTGGGGGTCAGATCTGGCAATTCCAGACACTCAGACCCTCTCCCCCATTCCTCCCTGCCCTCCCGCATTGGACAGTGGGGTGCACACTCACTCACACACACTCACACACACACACACACATCTGGAAGAGGCTGTCACAGACTCACTCACCACTTGTTAAGCCTTTAGCAAGATCTGTGGGACTCGAGGGCAGGGCCGGAGTCACAGCCAAGGGCAGGGCCTGGCCCACGGGCAGGGGCAGGGCCTGGCCCAGGGGCAGGGGCAGGGCCTGGCCCACGGGCAGGGGCAGGCCTCTGAGCTGGGCCATGGTCTGAGCCAACAGCCCACAGAAGACAAGGAGGCCCCCGATTGGAATCATCTTCTCTCTTGGTATCTGTGGACAGAAGGACAGGTCCAACATGGCACGGATGTCCCAGGGGAATTTATCCGCCACCTGCCCTCGCCCCCTGGGGGGTGGGGTTCTGTTTCCCAGAACACCCGGGGGTGGGTGTGTGACTAGTAACAGCTGACAGTACTGAGCAACTTCTCCACACCAGGCAACAAGCTGACTGCTGTGCACTCCGTGACCGATTTCATCTTCATCACGACCCTAAGACGGGGGCACCTATCGCCTGCATCGCACAGGTGAGGCAACGGAGAGCCGGTGAGTGCAGGTGACTTCCCCCAAGGTCACAAGTACACGGTGGAGAGAGGATTAGAAGCCAGAGCTGTGTGAACCAGAGGCCTCTATTAAAATAAGTGCCCATCAGAGATTTACTCCCCAGCTGGGCTTGCACGCGATGGCTTGAATCATTGCACCTGGAGCCCGCTGCCCACGCAGAGCAAATGAAAAGGCTTAAGCATGCGAGCAGCTGAAGACCCGAACTGCTTTGCCACCGTCCCTGTTAAGTCCTGTGGCCTGGGTTCAGGCCACGATGGCTTGTGGACGCCCTTGCACGGCATGCAAGATCGGGTCGCATGGCCGTGGCCACCATCTCAGGCAAACCTGTGTTGGGGAAATCTTGGGGCCACCCGAAGTCCTCACCGCACACAGGGAACCAGGGGACCGGAGAGGAGTAGTGACTTTCCCAAGGTCACTCAACAAAGGGATGGCAGGCCTGTGGCTGGAGGCAGCTCACCCAACACACAAACACATATTCCATCTTTCCTACACCTTTCTCTGCTCCCTCGAGCTGCCCTGGATGAAACCCTGGGGCAACCCCTGAGGTTTGGTTGCCTTTTGAACCAGATGCCTCCCAGATGCCACTGATCCTCTCCGGGGTCTCTTTGGTCTGGGTGTCCAAAGCCAGAGCCGGTGCCTACACCTTGGAGACAACTGGCTGCTTTGGGCATAAGCCCATCAACCGGCTGACTCGGCCCAGCTCCCTCCTTGGGGTGGCTGCCTGGAACCGAAAGGTCTTTTTGGTCCAAAGAGCCAGTTGTGGCCTCTGAATCTCTTGGGCAACAGACCCTTTATGAATCTCATGGAAGCCAGAGACCCCAGTTCCAGCAAAATGCATCCAAATGTGCAACATTGGGTGGGCAGGTTTAGGAGGTTTGTGGATCATCTGTGTCCACGTTGGTAACCTCAGGTTAAAACTCTTGCCTTAGAGATTTTGACTGAGGGCATGAGCAGCGCTCATTTCAGTATCAGTGTTACTGGTCGCGTAGGAAGGCAGAGTGACCGGCCATCCCCACAGCCACCACACTGGCCAGTCCTATTTCTCTTGCAAGGTCCCGGGGGAGTGATCCCGAGATTTTAGCCCGTCAGTGCCACCCCACAGCGAGGAGCCTGCCACCCCTGCCACCAAGGGCAGCGGAGGGGCCGCAGGACGGGCGGGTCTCACCTGGGCTTCCCAGAGGTCTCAGCGGCTGTCCTGGTCTCCTCTCTCTCCTGCTCACTTCTGCCGAGGAGGCAGCCTCTTTTATAGTGTGGGAATCAGGAAACATATGATTGGGTGATGGGTTTCTAGATACTTCAGAAGTGTGCAATCTGGTGGTGTCTTTCAGGGCTCTCCAAAGTAAATAATTGCTGATCATATTAGCAGGTGGGACAGTTAAGCTATTTGGTTGACAAGTTAAACAGACAAAAACCTGAGATGGGATGTTACTTAAGACTTTACGATTTCACGAGCAGGGCCGAGGTTGGGGACCCACGGTCCCGGGTGACTTGGAAGACCATGCTGGGAAGGTTGGAGGAGGCAGCCGGTCGGAGGCCAGGAAGGGACCTCGGTCTCATCTCGCGGCCCCTTCCCTCTCCTGGTCTGAGTCTTTTTCTCCGGTTGGAGGACTGCGCCCCCCAGTGTCAGAAGGGTCAAACTGCATCGGACGTCCCTGCATCTGGCGCGTCCCTCAATTCCAGGCCCGGTGGGACAAGTGCCCAAGCACACAGTGAGGATGTGACAGAGCTAGAATGCAGCTCACTGGACAGTGATAACAATGAGCACAAGGTCGACAGCTGACGCTTGCTGAGCTCCTGCTGTATGCAGGTCTGGCACTGTCTTTCACGTGCAGCATCTCACGAATCCTCACAGCCTTGTGTGAGGTGGGGATGAGGATTCCTGTTTTACAAAGGGGAAACTGAGGCTCAGAGCGTGAGGTGCCATGTCCAGGGAAGCACCGCTGGCCTGGGGCGAGACACACACTCTCTCCGTCGTCGTCGCACTGTGAGATGAATTTCCCGCGTCTGTGAATTCCTCGCTTTCATGCCTCCCGCTTTTATATCCGGGAAGAGTCTTTCTATGTTCCCAGGCCTGAGGGACCGTGTGGCATCCTGGTCTCATCTTACCTCCTTCTCCCCCTTCCCCAGGGAAATTACATTTGGCCTCAGCACTTGGGCCTCTGGAGTCCGTTTAACAGATGGAAAAACCGAGTTATGGAAAGGCCAAGGTCTTGGACCTGTGAGAGCAGCTCTTGCCCTGCAAATTCTAACACCTTACAAGCAAAAGTGGGAGGCTAATTTTTTCTATATATATATATTTTTAGTTGGCCAGATAATTTCTTTCTATTTTTTAGTAGAGACAGGGTCTTGCTCTTGCTCAGGCTGGTCTCGAACTCCTGAGCTCAAACAATCCACCGGCCTCGGCCTCCCAGCGTGCTAGGATTACAGGCGTGAGCCACCACGCCCGATCCACCCTCTGTTCTTGAATCCCACACACCTGCCCAGGGCTCCTGTTGCCCCTGCTCCCATGCCCAGGTTTGCCTGGGGAGTGACCAGGGCCCGAGACACTATCAGAACCCACCAGAACTACACCTTCTTCAATTTTTCCTGGACTCTCACGCTCCACCAACCCAACATGGGGAATTTTCTAGTCTTGGGTGTAGAGCACCTTGCTTTGACTTCATTACCTGTGTGTTGTGCTCAAAGCCTCCTGTGCTCTGAGTTTTAAAATCCAAAAACTCAAACTTTAAAAACTGAAAAAAAAAGGAACATACATAAAATTGACTTTTCCTTTTCGGTGTACAGTTCTATGAATTTTAACATGTGCAGTGTTACGTAGCCGCTGAAATAATCAGGACACAGAATAGTTCCCTCTTCCCCCAAACACCTCATGTGGCCCCTTTATAGTCAAAGCCCCAACTGGCAGCCACCCATCTGTTCTCTGCCGCTGCAGTTTCGTCAGAAACCCAGGCTTTGGAAACTCAAAAGACTTCTTTCTGCTTCTGCTGAAATTACCCTTCCTTGAGGCCACAGGGCTACACGTCCCAGTCCCTGAGCAGGGGCGGGTCTCAGGGCGTCAGGAACCAAGTGGACGGACACACCACTGAGGTTTTAAGACTGTCAATGTCATCTCAATGCATTTTTCAGAAGCTGTAGGTGGTGCCCCTTTCTTTCAGCTTATCAGATTGCGATTATATTTGGGAACCTTTACTGGTGTCGTTTTTGTGAATCAAAGGTTCATTTTTTTTTTTTTTGAGACAGAGTCTCTCTCTGTTGCCCAGGCTAGAGTGAGTGCCGTAGCATTAGCCTAGCTCACAGCAACCTCAAACTCCTGAGCTCAAGCGATCCTCCTGTCTCAGCCTCCCGAGTAGCTGGGACTACAGGCATGCACCACCATGCCCGGCTAATTTTTTCTATATATATTTTTAGCTGTCCATATAATTTCTTTCTATTTTTAGTAGAGACGGGGTCTCGCTCTTGCTCAGGCTGGTCTCGAACTCCTGAGCTCAAACGATCCGCCCACCTCGGCCTCCCAGAGTGCTAGGATTACAGGCGTGAGCCACCGCGCCCGGCCAAAAGGTTCATTTTTAAAGGGTGGAGTTGATTTTAGTTTTCAAGGGGCCCTGACCTATGCGAGCTCTGTTCTCCAGGATTCGGGAAGGGCGATGCTGGGTCTGTGCCCTGGGGGAAAGGCCAGGCGGGGGCTGAGTCTGAAAGGGTCTTCACGTGGGCTGCAGAGGGTCCCGGAGAGCTAGGCACCCTGACTTCGATGAGAAAACTATGTTCTTAAGTAGAGTTGCTGCAGGCAAGCTCCCCTTGCCTTGGAGATTAATCTTCCCACCTGCATTTACGAGCGAATAATAAAACTAATAATGACCTTTTGTGAGACACTGGAACTGTAGAGCATCTGTCACAGTCCTATGGGAAGACACACTCAGGGAGGGCAGTGACCTGCCCAGGGTCACCTCAGCTGGGGAGAGAACACCTCAGATTGTCATCTGGGGCTGTCCAGCTTCAGCGCTGCTCTTACTCCAAGGACAAGTTTGCGCGCAGTCTCTGGTTCAGAAAGCGCCGACCGCCTTCCCTGGCCCCATCGGCTCTGGTCAGACGCCCGGAGTTCCCGACCTGCTGTGTGACACTGGGGGAGGAGCTTCCCTTCTTCTTTTTAATTATTAAAAATTGTGCTGTGGTGAGACCACTTAACATGGAATCTACCCTCTTTCCAGACTCTCAAGTGTGCAGTAGAGTGTTGTCATCTACGGGCACAACGCTGCACAGCAGGTCTCTAGAACGTATTCGTTGCTTCCCTCTTTGAGCCTCAGTTTCCTCACTTATAACACGGAGCCCACGACACTCACCTCCTGGGCCGTAGGAGGGTTACAATTTGGGAAAACAAACGTGGCTCCCAGCCCAATGCCTGGCACAGCGTCAGTGCCCTGCAGGGGAAGGGCATGGAAGTTATAAGGCACGGAGGGGCGGGGCCCCCACCAAGGTTCTGAACACGGGCCTGAATTTCGGCTTGAACCACGCCCCACCGTGGACCCCAGTGTCCTAATTGGGCTCTGTTGTGCAACAAGCTCCTCTGGGAGAAAATGTGGTGAGTCCACGGCTCCTTGAACCTTAAAATGAAAACAGAATCCAAGAAACCCGAGCAGGCCCCTTGAGGAAGCCCCTGAGCTGACCGAGGGTGGGGCCGTGAGGAAGGAGACAAAAGCTGCCTTCACTGGGGGACCAGACAACCCCCTGGGGGACGGGCCCAGCCCTCCCTTGTTTGCTCTTTGCATCAGGAGCAGGAAGAACCCCACGAGCTCAAGGCTGTCCCGCCGAATCATCTACGTGAATTTGGGCGTTTAGGGTTGCAAATCCCCAGTGAAGCATTTCAGATTAGGGAGTTTGAATTGAAAGATGGAGACATGAGGCTCCCTTGCCCTATTCTGGTCTCTGAGTTGTTGACACTTCCTTGTTTGAGCTTGTCAATCCAGCTGAACACATATTTCATCATTTCCCCCTCAGCGTGTGTGTGGCGGGCAGGGTGGGGGTTGTTGGAAGGGAGTGGGGGGGATGAACAATGGTTAAGAGCATGTGCTCTAGAGTCTGGCCCGAGTGCAGTCAACTTGTCCATCTCCTCGCTGTGTGACCTTGGGCAAGTGACCTTACCTCTCTGATCCTCAGTGTTCTCATGCATACAATGGGCTAACAGTTTTGTATCTCCCGGGGTTTCTGGGAGGCATTGGTGAGATGCTGAATGTATGCCCCAAGCACCAAGCTCAGCACACACCAAGTGCTTAATGCGTGTATGACTATTTTTCATATGTGTGTGTTATTTCCCCGTGAATTCTCAGGACACTTTCCCTACCCTGGGATGGAGAAGGGTGGGAATCAATATTTAATAATTGAATAGCCAATAGCCAAATAATTAACACTAAATTAAATGACATTTAGTAAGCATTTCCCACGGACTTAGCACATGCCGAGCATACTGTAAATGGTTTTTCCATGTGCTCCTTCCAAGTATTCTGCATGGTAAATATTTTTATTTTTAAAACTGTGAAATTTTAAAAGAACTAATTTTAATAGATTTAATATATTTTTAAAGTTGTAAGAATATATTACTTATAAGTGAATAGCTCAGTGAGCTTTCATAAACAAAGCGTCCCTCCGAATACCCAGCACCCAGATCAAGAAACAGTGTCACCCGCTCTCTGGAAGCCCCCCTGGGGGTCCTCCCAGTCGCTGACCCCTGCCCCAAGGTAACCACTATCTTACCTCTATCGGCTGCGGATGGTTTTGCTATTTTTGAGCTCATATGCACGGGGGATGCGACATGCACTCTTTTGTGTCTGGCTTCACATAGTGTCATGTTTGTAGGATCCGTCCACGTGGCCGTGTGCAGCTGTAGGTCACTTGCCTTACTCTAGAGAATTCCAGGGTTACCATCCTACAAGATATTTACCTATTCTATTTATTCATTCTTTCGATAGGCGTTTAGGGGGTGTTTAGGTTGTGGCTATGACGATCATTGCTGCTGTGGGCGTCCTTGTCTTTGGGTGCATGTGTGCACGCATTTCTGGGAGTAGACACTGAGAGTGGAGTTGCTAAGTTGTAGCGCAAGCCTGTGTTCAGCTGCAGTAGATATTACCACACAGCTTTATAAAGTGCAGGAGTAATTTATCTCCCACCAGCAGCACGTGAGGGCTCCTGTTGCTCCTCATCCTGCAAGATTTCTACTCCCATTTTGCAAGTGACAAAGACCAAAAGGTCAAGTGCTTGGTCCCAAACACAGCCAGTGAGTCCGAAGACTAGAATTCACCCATTCGTTGAGCCACAAATATTTGCAGAGCTCTCACGCTCTGTGCCAGCCCTCTGCCAGGGCCTGGGAACTCGTTGGTCACCATGCTGCATGCCATCCATACCCTCATGCAACTTGCAGTTGGGCTAAATCCTAATTTGAACTCAGATCTGTTTGTGTCAATGTTTTTGTGTTTCCACTCTGTCACCCTTTCTCAGCACCGTGTTGGAGCCCAGCAACATTCTTGGCACATAGTAGGTGCTCTATAAATGTGGGTTGAACGACCAAGGGCATGTGGGAAATCTCAACGGCTCCTCCCTGCATTGAGAGCAAAGCATGGCTGGGCTGCTGGCTGCAAAATGCCTTCTCTGGGGTTTCTGGGGTGATGAGTGGAGCTGGGGATATGTGTTTTTGGAGTGGACACTTTATCTGGTCTGACTTCTGGACCTAAAATAAATCTCAGGGTCCAAGCAGGGGGGACCTTGCCCCATTCTAGACTTTATTGTGGGGGAGGACAGGATGTCCACAGGCTTGGGGAAAGGTTTACAGGGTGGCAGAGGTCCTCTCAAAGTCCAGGATGTGCAATCTCCCGATGAACAGCAGGCAGCTGGCGGGCTCTCCAGCCGGGCGTGGGGGGGGCTGGCAGGAATCACGGCTGGCTGAGTTCATGAGCAGCAGCCTGTTGTGTAAGGAGAAGGGGCAGCAGTGGTCACCAGTGTGTCCCCATTCCAAGCCCAGGTCCACGCTGAAGGGAAACTCTCTCCCATCCATGCCGGCCATTCACATGACAATGCTCTCCAAATGATATTTAGTTATTCCCTTCTCGATGCCGTCCATTCGGGAGACTGTGAGCCCCAGGAGGGCAGGGGCTGTCACCGTGTATCTGCAGCAGGAGTGGGGGTGGTCTCAGGGCTGGGGCGCGGCCATGCTCCCTACTGGATTGGGTGGAATCTCGGGAGAAGCAAGAATCCCCGGCAACTTGGGCGACTTGGCAGGCACGGCCTGCTCGGTAGGGGACCCCTCGGCAGGCACAGCCCTCTTGGGGGACAGTAGTGGTCATCATAATGTGGTCACCTCTAGAGTGTTCTCATAGCACATGCCGACACCCCCCAGCAGGCCTTCTGGGGACTCCAGGGCTGGAGTGGCCTCTTTCAGGCACTTTCCAACCCGGAGTCATCCTCCCTCGATGGACCAGACTCGCATCCAGGCGACTTTGCAACAGCTTCACATCCAGCTGCCTGAGGAGTTCCCCGCTCACAGGACACACCTGGGCCACCAGCACAGCGAGGAGGGTCAGGCCGGGGGTGGGAAGAGAAAACTGAAGGGCTTGTGGCTGGAAGCTTCACCTGCACTGGATTTCCCACAGGAATCGTGGCCAGCGTACCAAGCGCCAACTCCCTGCCCAATGCTGCGTGTAGCGCTGATTGAACCAAACCTGGGGTTTTTCCTGAAAACTTTTATTATTGCGTAAGCCAGGTTGAGTTGGGCTTTCTAGCGCTTGTAGCTAAGCACTCTAACGCTACTGCAATTTCGCTGACTCGGCCTGCCCCGAGACGGGTCCCACACTGGGACTCTGGGTCACTGCAGAGCAGCAGCTGCTGCTGGTCGTAGCGATAAACATGTCCGCAGCGGAAGAAGCACATTGCACGCACTCGCCTTCACTCACGTCTCAAAATCAGCTCTAGGAACTAATGGCCTAACTGCACACGTTGCACGGATGAGTTACAGATGAAGCACACAACTACACACCCATGTGTTTGATAACCTAAATGAAATGAGGGAGAATGGAAAACATTCATAATCAAAGAAATTAAGAAATTTCTTAAATGGAAATAGTGATTGAAGAGCTCATTTCCCCCAAAGCTTCTGACCTAGATGGTTTCATGGAAGAGTTTCACCAAACTTTTATAAAGCAGGAACTTGTGAATGAAAACAGAAAAAGAGAAAGGTGTCAAATATATTCTGCGAGGCCAGTACAACTTGCCTAGCCTCAAGGTTAGTATGAGGAAAGAAAGTTACATATTTGTTGTATGTATAAAAACTTTGCTTGTCCAAGTTCAAAACAAAGTAGTGACCAAAAAAAATTTGCTAAACTCATAAATAAATTATTAGCTAATAAAATCTAATAGTACATTGTAAAATATGTTTATGTGAGAAGCGCTAGGATGGCTCAACAGCAGAAAATCTATTAATACAATTTATCATTTAATGGTTTAGAGCAAAAAATTGATTAACTTTTTTTTTTTTTTTTTTTTGAGACAGAGTCTCACTCTGTTGCCCAGGCTAGAGTGAGTGCCGTGGCATCAGCCTAGCTCACAGCAACCTCAAACTCCTGAGCTCAAGCGATCCTCCTGTCTCAGCCTCCCGAGTAGCTGGGACTACAGGCATGCGCCACCATGCCCGGCTAATTTTTTTCTATATATATTTTTAGCTGTCCATATAATTTCTTTCTATTTTTAGTAGAGGTGGGGTCTCGCTCTTGCTCAGGCTGGTCTCGAACTCCTGAGCTCAAACGATCCGCCCACCTCGGCCTCCCAGAGTGCTAGGATTACAGGCGTGAGCCACCGCGCCCGGCCTGATTAACTTTTAGATGCAGAAAAACATTTGTTAAAGGCCAGTACTGACTTATGATTAAGAAAAATTCGTAAAACTAGGAACATAAGGAATTGCCTTAATGTGATAAAAGCTGTATTCCAAAAAACCTACAGAAAATGCCAAACTTAGTGGAGAATTCTGGTTACATTCCCATTTTTACAGAAGGCCCTGGCTCCAGTGCAAGATAAGAAAAAGGCACAGGAAGTATACGGCTTAGAAGAGAAGAGATAAAACTGTCACTATTTCTGGATGATATAATCCTCTAGATGGAAAATCCTATGGAATATATATAACAAACAATGACAACCATGAGAGATCAGAAAGACTTTTGAATATCAGATTAATTTTCAAAAGTCAACAGCTTTCCTCTCCTCTGAACCTGCAATACCAATTAGAAAATATAACAGAAAATTAGGTAGCATTTACTGTGGCAAAAACATGATATATTCTCTAGGAATCAATTTAACAAATAACACTCAAGACATTGACAGGACTTTAAAATTCTATTATGGGATATATAGCAGACTCTGAATAAATTAAAAGATATACTAATTTTATGATTGGGTGGTCTAATATTGCAAAAATATCAACTCAGAATTTCTAAGTTAACAAGCAAATTCAATGTAACCCCAGTCAAATTTCCAGAGGAAATTTTTGTAAAGGAACTCAACACACTCTAAAAGTCATTTGAAAGGATAAAAGTCTATCAGATAAAATAGCATTCTGCAAAGATGTCATATTTACAATGTTGCATTATTGGTATAGAAACAGATGCAGGGCTCAGCAGTGAATGAATCCTCATGTTTCAGAATTTGGTCATTTAGCAGATGGTTTGGGAAAAACGATTCATTCCATGGCGAGAAGTGAAGCTGAATCTCTGCCTTCCCTACATAGACTGACAGAAAGACGGCCTCCAGATGGGTTGAAATTCTAAATGTAAAAGGTGAAACTCTAAAGCTACTAGAAAAAGCAAAGTCGGATACGTCTGAGATAGGGGCAAGGTCTTAAGACTCTCCAGACATAAAACATAAGATAAAATATTGATGAGTTTGAAAATATTCCTGTTCAATTGAAGGCCATACAATGTTAATAGATGACAGTTCTGGAGAAATATTAGCAATGCTTAAATCTGACAAGGGACTAATGTCAAGAATAAATTAATGGATCCTCAAATCAAAGAGGATAAAAAAAAAAAAAACCAGGAAAGCAAATAGAAAAATGGATAAAAGATAAGAACAGGGAATTCAAAGACTTCAAAATGGTTAAAATTATGATGAGATGTTCAAACTTCCCGTTAATCAGACAAAGTCAAGCTAAAACAACTAGAGATCACACATCAGGCTGGCAAAAAATTATCAAGATGTTGTTAGAGACTGAATTGTGTCCCACCCTCAGCCCGATGTGCAGGTATTTGGAGATAGGGCCTTAAAGGGGGCAATTAAGGTTAAATGAGGCCAGGCACGGTGGCTCATGCCTGTAATCCTAGCACTCTGGGAGGCTGAGGCAGGTGGATCGTTTGGGCTCAGGAGTTCGAGACCAGCCTGAGCAAGAGCGAGACCCTCCCCCCCACACTACTAAAAAAAAATAGAAAGAAATTATCTGGACAACTAAAAATATACATAGAAAAAATTAGCTGGGCATGGTGACGTATGCCTGTAGTCCCAGCTACTCGGGAGGCTGAGGCAGGAGGATCACTTGAGTCCAGGAGTTTGAGGTTGCTGTGAGCTAGGCTGATGCCATGGCACTCTAGCTCGAGCTAGAGACCCTGTCTCAAAAAAAAAAAAAAAAAAAGGTTAAATGAGGTCATAAGGGTGGAGCCCTAGACTGATAGGATTGGTGACTTTATAAGAAGAGACAGCAGAGATCTCTTTCTCTGCATGCACAGAGAAAAGGCCATGTGAGGATACACTGAGAAGGTGGCCGTCTGCAAGCCAGCAAGAGAGTCCTCCCCAGGAACCAGCCCTGGGGGCACCTTGATCTTGGACTTCCAGACTCCAGAACTGTGAGAAAATAAATGCCTGTTGCTTAAGCCACTCAGTGTGTGCTATCTTGTTATGAAAGCTCTAGCTGACTGATACAGATGCGTATTCTCCAGTCAGTGTTGGGGAGAATGGGGAGACGTACGCTTATTTATTACGGAAGTAAGTGTAGACCAGCAAAGCCATTTCTAGGATTCTGGCAGTTTTAGTTAAATTGAGTTTACATCTACCCCAAGGTCCAGCCCTCCTCCTTCTGGGTATATCCTAGAAATTCTCCCACGGGGTCTAATAGGGACACATACAAGGATGTTCATCTCAGTTAGCTTATCATAGTGGGAAATTAGAGACAGCTTAAGTGTCCATCGCTAGGGGAATGGCCATATAGAATCTATGGACCTCTCTGCGCCAGCTGAAAAAACACAGATGCCAACAGCATGGTGTCGAGTGGAAACGGTAAAACAGAATGAGATCTATGTGGCAATATAATTTATGCGAATCAACACGCTGCATGCACAAGGATACAGGCATATTTAAATGCGTACATTAAACACACCACAGTGCCTGCCAAAGCAGTAGGGACATGGGAGTCAGGATAAGGGATAAAAGGGGAAAATGACATAAACAAGGACCTTGCAGGGATTCATGCTAATGACGACGTCCTATGAATTGGCTTATGGTCAACTCAACCTTAATTTTCTGGGCTTGATGTCTGAGAAGAAAAGGAAGAAAAGAGGCTCGCTGACCCAAGGTCAGTGGTGGGGCCCAAATGATGCCATCTCACCTGCTCTGTGGGCAGCAGGCAGAGCTTGAGCTCAGTTTACTTCTTGCCAAGGTGGCTTTGCTGTC
Source organism: Eulemur rufifrons (assembly GCF_041146395.1). Lineage (NCBI taxonomy): Eukaryota > Metazoa > Chordata > Mammalia > Primates > Lemuridae > Eulemur > Eulemur rufifrons. Next base: position 24,508,929 of record NC_091002.1, read on the forward strand.
TGTGGGGCCTTGGCCAGGCCAAGCACAGCAATCCAAGGCAGGCGAGGAGCCTCCAGAGCGGATGCATCTTGGGGTCTGGGGTCTGCAAGTGTCAAGATGTGTCAGTAGGGGCCTGGGCAGACGGCTGTGAGGGGGGCTGCCCAGAGGGATGGTCTCACGGTTTTCTGCAGGAAGATGACGGCAGAGTTAGCCCCCAGCATGCTGTGGGGAGGGGTGCAATGGACTCTGGCAGCTGCCACCAGGGCTGGCTCACATGTGAGAGTGGCAGGTGGAACCCTGGTGGGGAGGCCAGGGCTCCAGAGGGAGGCCTTGTTGCTTGGGGACATTCACCAGAGCCCACTGTTGGGTCACCCAATGGCGGGGGGTCCTCTCCCAGGCCCTAGCACAGGCTCGATGTTGGTGACTCTTCAGCAAAGCAAGGAATGGATGAAGGAGTGAGGACGGCTAACCCCAGGCTCTCTAATAGGACTAGGACTTTCTTAAGGCCAAGAGCAACCTCAATCCCTACCACGATGCTTGCTTCCCAGAAACTAAGTGCTAATGAAGGTTTGTTGAATGACTAAATGACTGAATATATGTGTGGGGATGACTCATCTCTGATTCTCCACCAAATTCTGAGTTTCTTGAGGGCAGGATGTGAGTGTTATTAATCCTTATGTCTACGGTGCCTCTAATGAAGGAATAAATGATTGGATGGGTGGATGGGTGGATCTTATCTTTCTGGTAAGATTTACAGGAGAGGAACAGAAAGGTTTACCTCGTGCCCTGGGGCTGCGGGTCAGAGAGAATTCGGTTCAGATCCCCCATTCTCACCTTCTTGGGGACAGTGTCAAATGCATCCAGTTGTTCCTGTCCTCGCATTTCTCTTGTCTCCCACAACCACCACTTCCAGAACGTGACCACGCCTAACGACTGCCCCTCAGCCACCATCAGCTTGGCCTGAATTATTGCAAAGGGTCCTCCCTGATTTCCCTGCCTCTGACGCTGCCCACCTGCAATCTCTTCCCCATAGCAGCCCGAGACACGAGTCGGACCAGGCTGCTCCTCTGCTCAGAGCCCTGCAACGTTTCCTACTGCACACAGAGCAAAGGCCACCCTCCGCGCCATGCCTGCCAGGCCCCGCGGGGCCCCTGCACCCCGTGGACCTCACCTCCTACCACTGTCTCCCCAACCCACTGCACTGCAGCCGCACAGGCCCCCAGGGGCTGGGCCCCGGAACCCCGCTGCCGAGAGCCTAGACAAAGGCGCGAGGGATGTGCAGGGTCCTGATGGGGTGAGGGATGGGAACATCTTTGGCGAGTTTCACAGAAGCCCTGGGACCACTCGTGGGCCATTCCCTCTGGGTTTGCAGGAGACTGTGCTGAGGAAGGCTTGGTTTGGGTGTTGGCTTTCCCCATGTGAGGTTCTTTCTCAGAGTTCATGTTCCCCCAGGGGATGTTTGTAGAATATCGGTTACTTTGAAATGTACTTTTCTTGCCTTCCTGGTCTTGTGTAACTGGTTGGAATTTTGTTATTTTTTGCCAAGAAAATTGGAGAAGAGTGGACATTATCGAGAGGAACAAATCTGTTGTCCTTGGACGTCCTTTGGACGTCTTAACATGGGTGAGGGGGAGGTCAGTCCTGCCTCATCACAGGCTGTGGGTCTCAGGGTCACAGAGTCTGAGGAAATGACAACGTGCAGGGTGTAGACTTTCAGAGCTTGATGCATGACAAGGGAGAACAGAAGCAGAGGGACGAGAGGGCCTCGCTCAGGATCTGGAGCCAGCTCGCTGCAGAATCATGGGCAGCTAAGAGCATGTGCTTCGGGGTCACACCGACCAGCGGTCAGCTCCCGCCCATGTCTCCCGCAGCCTTGGTCTCCAGGTCTGTGAAGGGAGCTCAGTGCAGACCTCAGAGCTGTAGTGAGGACCACAGGGACTCACGCTTGGGCCAGGGCTCACAGTCCACGCTATTATGACGGCCCTCAACCCATCCATTTCACAAACGAGAAAGGCAACTCCAGCAGGCAGAGATGACAACGGGGAGGCTGGGGTGGCAGTGGAGGTGTGATCGTCCTGGAGGGAGCTGGTGCGTGGCTGCTGGGACGGTGGGCTTTGCTGTCATTCACTCAAAGCAGAAAGCTGCTGAAATCATTGCTTGCTAAGTGCCAGGTGCTGTGGGCACGCAGGTTCCCACGGAGAGCAGCCAGGCAGAGAGTCCTTGTCCTCATGGAGCTCATATACCCGTGGGGAGGCCGATGACTTCAACTGTCCCTGAGAGCGGGGGCACAGTGAGGGAGACCTGGCCCATGGGGGAAGGGGGTGTCGGAGGGAAGACCTCCCTGCGGAGGTGGAGTCTGAGCTGACATCCAAGGGAATAGGCCACAAGTTGGCTGGGAGTCCCCTGCTGGTGCTCCTGGTGGCGGAGAGGGGTGGGGAGCGGTGACAGAATGAGGACCGCTCCGTCATAAGCAGCTGCCTGGAGGGTGGTCGGGCTGGCGTTTGTTTCTTGGGGCTCATTCATTCCCTGCGCTAAGCCTGCTCTGTGTGCCATCTCATTCCATCGTTACACCACACAGGTGAGGGGACAGGGACCCAGAGAAACCCAGCGGCTGCCCGTGCTCCCAGCCAGGGCAGGACTGAGCTGGCATCCTAGCAGGCAGGCCAAGTGCTTTACTTGTAATGACTTATTTAATCCTCAACGCAGCCCTCTGTGGTAGGTACTGGTATTATCAGCTTCCCTTCGCAGAGGCACAAGGATGTCGAGTAAAATCCCCAGGGCCACCCAGCTGGGGGAAGAGGGGCTGGGGCAGAATCCAGACAGCCCGACCTGCAGGAGGGAGCGCACAGGAGCTGTGGCCCCTTCCCCAGCACCCTCTCCCCAACATGATCCTCACATCCCTCTGCCCGCCCCAGCCACAGGAGTTGCAAGGAGAGGCAGAAAGACTGACAATGGCAGGCTGGTACTGAGCCCTGACTCCGGAGTCACTTGCCTAAGGACACAGAGCTGGGAAATGTGGAGCTGGGATTTGCACCCAGGCCATCTGGCTCTAGTTTGTTTGTTCTATCTTGATTCTGGGTAAATTCACTCACAGTCCTTGCCCTTCACCCCGGTCTCTGCAAACCTCTTTTGTCCAGTTGCATTTCCTCTCACGCTCTACAGAGGCCAGTAAAGACTGCACAGGACACGCATGGCAAATAGGAAAACGTTCAGTGAGCCGGAGCTGATCCAGCAGGGGGAGTGCAGGCCGCAGGTCTCACAGGACCCTGCACACTCCGCACCACGGGGTGCAGGGACCGACCCATCGAGCCCAGGGCTCACCCAGGTCTGTGGTTTGCGGAATCCCAAGCCCAGCATTATAAAGCAGAGTACAGAAAGATAACTTTGGAACCAAGAGACAAAAGCTTAATAACCACCAGTTTATTCAAAAGAGCAAGTGACGTGATATATGTAAAATGCATAGAAGAGTGCCAGGCATGAGTCAAAACAGTTTTTTAAAAAGATCATGGTAGGGAAGAAAAAGGACTGGAGGAGTGAATGGGGAGTAGTTTGGAGTAGTCACCTAAGGTGCACGTTGTTAAATGGCTTGAGGAACATGAGCACTGAATGAGGTTCACTGGTGTTGGGCATTAAGGAGGTCGTCTATGACCTAGAGCGAGTTACTTGGAGGAGTTGGAAGAAGTCAGTTACACAAAAACCCTGAGCAGTGGATGCAGGTGGGGAAGTAGAGGCAGTGCGTAGCACTATGTCTTTTGAGAAGTTTGGTGATACAGGGAAGAAAGTGGGGTTACCAGGGCCAAGATAAAATTTCTCCCATAAACCAGCAACTTTGTGGACTATTTTTTTGCCTGAGGGCACTTAGAGGGTGAGACCAACACCCTCGCTGTACAGTGAGGGTATTGTGGCCAAGAGAATGGAGCTACCCAAGTCGCAGAATCAGTTCAGGAAACACCTAGACAAGATAGGAAGCCTTGTTCATTTGCTTTTGGGAAACTCTGTGCCAGAGTGCTCAGAGATTTCTGAGATAAAGGATGAATTAACCCAGGCACTCTTCCCTGCCCTCCAGACATTTGTCATATGACCAGATCCACCACCATTTCTTTTTTCTTTCTTTCTTTCTTTCTTTTTTTTTTTTTTTTTGAGACAGAGTCTCACTCTGTTGCCCAGGCTAGAGCGCCGTGGCGTCAGCCTAGCTCACAGCAACCTCAAACTCCTGGGCTCAAGCGATCCTCCTGCCTCAGCCTCTCGAGTAGCTGGGACTACAGGCATGCGCCACCATGCCCGGCTAATTTTTTTCTATATATATTTTTAGTTGTCCAGCTAATTTCTTTCTATTTTTAGTAGAGACGGGGTCTTGCTCTTGCTCAGGCTGGTCTCGAACTCCTGACCTCCAGCGATCCTCCCTCCTCGGCCTCCCAGAGTGCTAGGATTATAGGCGTGAGCCCCCACGCCCGGCCAGATCCACCACCATTCCTGGCGACCACCATTTCATGCCCCCACTCCATGACACAGTGGAAGCAGGGCCGTCTGCAGTTCAGAGCTGCAAAAAAATTTATTTGTGGGAAAATTACAGGGAATCAGCGCATGGGTTCTGGTGAGGATCTACAGGGAAATAGCCTGTGTGCCGGGAGAAGTGGGGGATCTTTGAGTCCAGGGTGGGTGATGCAATTCCAAGCAGCAGCTGAAGGATCAACATGATCTATGCAGGGGGTGTCCTGCAGCGTGGAAGACGTTCCAGGGAGGAGACTAGGAAGCGGGACCTGATTCTGTGTGAGATAATCGAGGTATTAGTCAACTTCATACCCTTTCTAAGCAGGCTGTGAGCCAGGTCTGCCAGCCTTTCCCCCTCCTCCCACGCCCCTCCACACGGGCGCCGCTGTCCACTGTCCATGGTGCTGAAACAGATTCCCGTCCCCTCACCCATCCACTGTCTGTCCCTGTTTTCTTACTGGTTCCCTGGATTCCTTCTCATCAACTAAGATGGGCCTTCCTCCTCCCCTTGGCCTACTTCATGACACAAGGATGCAAAATATCATCAGATGCCCTATCATCAGTTGATAAAAAGACTTATTTCTTACTTTTAATCTTGGCAACTCATTCACATTCCTAAAACACTTTCTAGTCGAAACCAAATATGTCTGTGGGCTGAATACGTTACGGGAGCCACAAACTTGGGACTTCTGTGATAAGTGGCAGCCTAGATGTATTGGTGGGGACAAAATGAGATGCTCTATGCCTTTCAACATCTTGCAACTGGCGGCAAATTAGCTTAGTTAAATTAGCGCAGACCACACGTAGCCACTAGCTATGCGTGGATACTGGCATTTGAAATGCAGGCAGGCCAAACTGAAATGTGTCGTGTGTATAACAAATACACCAGATCAAAGACTTGCTACAAAAATGGAATGTAAAATATTTTATTAATAACTTTTATATTGATGACATGTTAAAGTGATAATATTTTGGACATATTGGGTGAATAATATAATTACTAAAATTAATATCATCTGTTTTTTTTAAATGTCTTTGCTAGAAAATTCAAAACTTCATGTGTGTCTCATGTTATATTTCTATTGGACAGCATTGGTTTGAAGTATTACATAACTAAGCTAAGCAACACAAGGATGTGGATGCAATTATAGCAGTGGCCGCTCAATTTCTTATGTCCCCTGTCATGGATTGTACCTTCTTCTTAGCAGCTTGATTCATTACATGTGCCCTTGTCCTCAGAAGGCACGTGGACAGCCCACTACAAACTCATCCTTGCTCCTCAGAGGATCCCTCCACCCTCTGTGACTTCCATGACCTGCCACCCAGAGCCTCTCCCCTTGGCCAGAGACCAGATCCTTTCCCACTCCCACGTATTTGCACACGCTGTGTCCTCTGCTCAAAATGTCTTTTCCCACAAACTCTTAATCATTCTTCAATACCCAGTTTAAATCCTGCCTCCCAGGTGAAGACTCCTCGAAGTCTTTTGGCAAGGCTGCTGGGCCTCACCTCTCTGCTTGCATGGAACCTCAACAAGAGCACCTGACGGCACGTGAACTTGCCTATTTATCCCTTACTAGTCTGGGGGGCTTTTGAGGTTGGGGGCCATGTGTGATTCATCTTTGTAATCCTGGCACTTGGGATGATACAGGGAATAATAGAAAATTCTTGCCTTCGTGAAGTCTACAGTCTAGTGAGGGAGACAGAAAAGAAACTAGTAATGTAATCGGAAAGTCAGATAATAATGAGCGTTATGAAGAAAAATAATTCAGGAAAGAGAGTGGAGGATGTGCCTTTTTTGAAAGACTTGAGATGGTGACACCTGAGCAGAGTGTATTCAGCACAGAATAGTTGCAAATAAATACACAATAAATAAATGGTTACATCTCCTAGAAACTCCCTGCCTTTTCTCTGCCAAATATTACTCTTGTAAAGATGTCTCCTATAACTGAGCTCCCTCCATACTCCAGCCATGCCAGCCTCCTTTCTTTACTTCAAAAAGGAAAGCTCATTCATTCCTGCCTCAGGGCCTTTGCACATGCTCATCCTCTTGCTTGTGGTGCCCGTGTCCTGGGTCTTGGCACAACTTCTTCTGTCTTATCATTCAGAGCTCAGCCAAAACGCCTCTTCCCCAAAGAGCCTTCTGTCTGGCTATATTAATTTGATGCCTCCCTCTCTGTCCTCGCCCCTGTACTCATTCTTACATCCTCCTGCTGTGTTTTCTTCATAATACCCACCATCCTTTGGAATTTAGTTGGCTGTGTACTCATTTCTTTGTTCACTGTTAATATTCCCAACCTGAATACGAGCTCCAGGAGATCAGAGTCCTCATCTATCTTGTTCCCTGTTGTATCCCCAGCATTTAGAATAGTGCCTAGTATATATAGTAGACATCCATAACTAAAATTTTATGAAGATGAATGACACACTTCTAATGACCCTAAAGGCCAAACGTAATGGCTAAGGAATGGAAATATGCTCTGGTTTCTCACCGGCTTGGTGCAAACGTAGCTCCTTCACTTTGGGGAGATTTAGATGATGACTTGGACCTGCTGTAGTATCAGATCTGGAATGCAAAACAGATGCCTCAGATGGCAGGGGTGGAGGACAATCATAGAGGCCAGAGGAGGATCCCCTGCTCCAGCTGGGAGCAGAGCAGGGTTGGGGGAAGAGCAAAGGCTTGGGGACAGAAGGCTGAGGCTGGAAGCTCTGATTTGCCACGGGCTGACTCAGATTACTTCACTGGCAGTTCTTTATGGAAACTGTGGAGCGACTACTAGTGTGGGCTCTGCAGCTGCGTGTGTGGGTTCACTCTGGCTCTGCCACTTTCTTCCATGGAAATACGGGCAAACATTTGATACCCCTGTGTCTCCGTCTCCTCATCTGTAAAATGCAGCTAGTGATGATACCTACTTCACAGAGTTCTTGTGTGGACTGATCAAGCTGGTATCTGTAAAGTCCTCAAAGTTCCTGGCATGTATTGACAGTAAAGCACTTCATAAACGCTTAGCTTTTGTTGTTATTATTTCTTGTTGAGTAATCTTGGATAAATTGCTTAAACTTCTTGGGCCTTGGTTTCTGTAGATTGGAAACAACCACCTCCTCCCAAACTGATCACTTAAGAGCTTGTACATGAGAATGAGACAGTCAGGGAGGTTGGCATTATGGCTGCCAGAGTCCCCATTTGTGCCCAGCCAGAGTGATGGCCCAATAGCAGAAATTGTTGGCCAAGCTGCGTCACCCATTTGGATGAGCTTAGGAACCCAAGGTTTGGGAGTTCTAAGGCCCATCCAGGTCAATAACCTCAAGCTTCCTACCTCATAAGTAGTGAGCTCCCTGTCAATGGGGGTGTGTGAGCAGAGGCCAGAAAATTGCTTGCTGGAAGAGCCACTTAAGGGAACTTTAGAAACTCCAGCACCTAGCATTTGGCAGAACTAGTGAATATTCAGTGAACGAAGAAATAGACCTTTCAGCCCAGCAATTCTTTCGGTTTTTGATTCCCATTGGGGCCCTGAGCTGCCAAGATTCAATCTTGTGTTTGTTGCTTTGAGTTCTGGCAAACACGGAAACGTTGCGTGCTTGAGGTAGTGACTACTACAAGGAGACAGTCTCTGTCTGGGCTGAAACCTGGCCAATTTTCTGCCCACCGTGTGACACCATATAATTTAAGAGGAGGGTAAAGGAGGAATTGTCAGGTATTCCTTCCAGAGAAGCCTCCATTCATATGTCAGCTTCTCTAAGCTTTCGGGACAAGAACAGAATTGAAACCAGCATCCTTAGCTCGTGGTGGGGTTTCACTCAACGGCCGGGGCAGACACAGTGCTTCACTCTGGCCTTGGCACACGGGACTCCCTCAGGAAATGGCAGCTGAGTTTATTAGGGTTGTTATTATTAGGGACCATTCTGCCTCAGCAAGGGAGAGATTTTTGGTCTAAGAGAAGTGTTAGGGTGAGGTGAGGGCAGATGAGTTGAGCAAGGTAAGGGAGGAGTCTGAGCTTTCTCCCAGAGTGTTCCTGTCCCTCCCCACTTCCAGCACTTACTAATCAACTCGTTAACTTCACGAAGATCCAGCTCATAGAGCCATCTATTAATCACGGGACACAGCTGAAAGACAAGGAAATACGCACAAGTTAGGAGGAGGACTCAACCAATCTCAGTAAATAAAAATAAAACCTGAATGGGAAAGGTCAAGGCAAGTTCTCCTGAGCCAACCCATTCTAGGGAACAACCAAGTAGCTGGGTTTTGGGGACAGACTGCCCTAGAGTCACGTGTCAGCTCAGACAGTTGGCCACTGAGTAACTTGGGTAAGCCATTGGCTGTCTTTGGAAACTTTTCTCAAACCTGGAAAATGGAGATAATATTGTTACCCAGAGTATGTGATTGTTTGGAGGATGAGGTAATATCATTTCAGATACTTAGCACAGCACATGCGTGCTTAATGGGTGTTAGCTGTTAATTTTATGATTACTCATACCCATTCTACAGATGAGGAAGCTGAGTTTTGCAGAGGCTTGTCAGCGCACCTCCAGTCACACGGATGCTGATTTTGACTTATTGAACTAAATAATGTCTGCGAAGCACTTTACCAGTGCCTGGCCGCAGAATGGGAGCTTAATAAATGCCACTTCATCTCTCCCTAACTCTCTTTCCTGGAAGATTACCTCCCACTTCATTAAGAAGATCCAACCCACCGTGCCATGGGTCTCAGCTCAAAAATAGAAGTAACCTAGGTTCGCATACTTACTATTTTTCCCAAATCATGGGCTACTACGGTTTTCAGGATTTTCTCTATGTTTCCCAGAAGAAATTTTGTAATCGGGTGGGTTCTAAGTGAGGAATGAGGAAAATGTGCAGAACAGATTAATTTCTCCCAAACTCTCTTTTCTCCACATCACTTCTTTGCTCAATGGCCCTGAATCGCCTCAAGTCTCTCCTTGTTCCCATAGCATTCCATGACCCAGCCTCGCCCCACTGCTCAGAGCTACCCTCCAGGGATCCTTCAATTAATCCTTCAATTTAAGTCACCTTGCCCTTGTCATTGTCACCCATCATTATCTTCTCTGTAACTGTTTTGTGTTCCAGTCCGACCACCCTAGTAAGCCCAGCCAACTGGTTTCCTCCGGGGCGCCCGTCCTGACCTTTCTAGCCAACCCTGGGTTCTCTCTTTCCTACCTGCTCTCCCATTTCCCTGATTATCGGACGCCACGGCGGCACTATCTCCTGTGCCAGGTGGGCCGTGCCTTCATGGAAGGAAGAGTGTCCTTCGCCGTAGGGGGAGACGAGAGAGCAGCAGGAAGTAACAGCATAAGGGCGTCTTCATGACTCAGGTTCCCAACCCTTACAGGGGAGGGAAACCCGTCTTATTCTCAGGCGAAGCGTTTATGTCTCTGTGGCACAGAAATCAGCTACGATCTCCTGCTTCTAGCCCGAGCGCTCAGGTTCTCCACAAAAAAGGGACTTCTTTACTATACTTTACTATACTATACTATACTTCTTTACTATATCAAGAGACACGGGGAGAGCCATATTTGCCGTCTTCAGAGGGGGAGATCGGCCGTGAATCAACGTTGCCGTGTCTGGTTCTCACTTGTCCTTGAGCAGGGCAGGACGTGACCAGCTGCGCAAGGGTTCAGAAAGGACACCACACTCGGATCGCCTCGAAACTGCGAGCAGCCGAGACGAATCAAAATAAAGAATTTGTGAACAAAAAAGGGCAGGGTATAAAATGGCTTTGATGATGACCATTGGATTCACTTAAATATGTGTATCAGCCTCAACTTTAAAAATCTCAAAAAAAAAAATTCTTTTTTTTTTCTTTTTGAGACAGAGTGTCGCTCTGTTGCCCAGGCTAGAGTGCTGTGGCATCAGCTTAGCTCACAGCAACCTCAGACTCCTGGGCTCAAACAATCCTACTGCCTCAGCCTCCCGAGTAGCTGGGACTACAGGCATGCACCACCATGCCCGGCTAATTTTTTCTATATATATTTTTAGTTGTCCATATAATTTCTTTCTATTTTTAGTAGAGATGGGGTCTCGCTCTTGCTCAGGCTGGTCTCGAACTCCTGAGCTCAAACAATCCAACCGTGTTGGCCTCCCAGAGTGCTAAGATTACAGGCGTGAGCCACCACGCCCGGCCTCAAAAAAAGATTTTTAAAAAGAGATTATACATTTCGAAGAAAACACTAAGACTCTAGTTAATAAAAGGACAAAACCCTCTGATGACATTTCCTCTTTAAAGACTAATACACAAATAGTGAAATGCTTTGCCACAGGTAGTCAAAGGAATAAAAATAATAGCTTCCGTGGGATTTTCCACCTCCCGAAGAGCAAAGCTGTGACAATGAGGCCAACTGGTACTGAGAGTGTAGAAGGCAAAACTGACCCGGGCCGGCAAGAGCTGTGTCACTTGGTTCGGTTCTACTGGTGAGGCGTTTGGCGAGCAAATTGGCGATGCCGTACAACTATGATATGCCTTAAACTTAAAAGTTATAGAACTGTTTATACTTTCAGAGTAATCTTAGAAATCTATAATAAGGAAATAATTCTATTTTTAAAAAAAACTTCCGATACCAAAATGTTTAGGATTATTTGTGAGAGCAAAAAATTTAGAAATAACCTAACCATCAACCCATGGCCAAGCAACCTTCCCTTATTTTCCCTCAGTTCTATTTGGTGAACATCTTTTCATGTCAATAAAATTATGGCTTTTATTTTATTTTATTTTATTTTTTTGAGACAGAGTCTCACTTTGTTGCCCAGGCTAGAGTGAGTGCCGTGGCGTCAGCCTAGCTCACAGCAACCTCAAACTCCTGGGCTCAAGTGATCCTCCTGCCTCAGCCTCCCGAGTAGCTGGGACTACAGGCATGCACCACTATGCCCGGCTAATTTTTCTATATATATATTTTTAGTTGTCCATATAATTTTTTTCTATTTTTAGTAGAGACGGGGTCTCGCTCTTGCTCAGGCTGGTCTCGAACTCCTGACCTCGAGCGATCCACCCGCCTCGGCCTCCCAGAGTGCTAGGATTACAGGCGTGAGCCACCGCGCCCAGCCTATGGCTTTTATTATAAGCAAAATTATAACAGCGAGTAAAGGTATATTTAGCACATACACATCCGCCTACACACAAAAGGCTAGTTTTGTAGGGTATTGTTTTCCTGGTGACGTCTTTTAGGTGGGACCGCACTGAAGGCTTCCTAATAAGCAGCTGGACACAGGGAAGAGAAGGTCGAGAACTCACGCGCTTCCAATTTGGATCCGCACGGTCTCAGGTGTGGCCCTGCAGTTCCCAAAAGCAAGTGCGTAGCTGCCATCTAGATTCTTCTCCAGGTGAAGCTGGACCCGTGTATCTGCTTGCATGTTCACTGCGAAGGGCTTCAAGGCGGGGAAGCTGGGGAGGAAGGGTGGGAGCTGTTGGGAAAGAACTTTGTTGTGTCCCATTTGTTTCTAGGACGAGGGTCCCCATGTTTGAATAGAACTTTCCAAGCCACATGTCGAAGGCCATTTCCTCATTTTTCAAAAGAAGTGACTCAGGACTAGAGAATCGGAATGGCTTTCTCCAAGTCCTGCATCCAGCCAGCGGCCATGTGCGTTCGGGGAGGCCAACCGAGACCTGCCACCTGTGGCTCTGGGAGCTGCTAGAAAGGAAAATGTTGACCCTAAGTAGGGCATCCTGTCAGGACTGAGCCGCTGCTCTGACCTTGGAAAGTACTCTTCCTCTTTTTTTGAGACAGAGTCTCACTCTGTTGCCCTGAGTAGAGTGCCGTGGCATCAGCCTAGCTCACAGCAACCTCAAACTCCTGGGCTCCAGCAATCCTCCTGCCTCAGCCTCCCGAGTAGCTGGGACTACAGGCATGTGCCACCATGCCCGGCTAATTTTTCTCTTTTTAGTAGAGGCGGGGTGGGGGGGGGGGTCTCACTTTTGCTCAGGCTGGTCTCGAACTCCTGACCTTAAGCGATCCTCCTGCCTCAGCCTCCCAGAGAGGTAGGATTATAGGCGTGAGCTGCCACACCTGGCTGGAAAGTACTTTTCTAGAGGTCTCAAACGCCATTGCCTTGAGGGCTTGGCTTGAGTGGAAATGAGCGAAGTCGACCAGGGTGATTTCACAGGGAGAGGCAAGGGCTGTAGCGCACTGAGGATGCCTGCCCTCTGAAACACACTGCGCAGACCAGACACGGTGTATCTGTAGGCCAGGGACGGCTCCTGGGGCGACCCCTAGGCAAGGGTGCCAAGGATCGTTGAGGCCCAGAGCTGATTCTGTGTTCCTGTCTTCAGTCGTACTCAGTCAGAGCCAGGCGGGCTTATGAAGCCTAAGTAACTGAAGCTGGCAGCTGTCTGAATAAAGCAGGGAGAGGAACCTGCCCAGCTCTTTGCCCCTAATTCAGCACACGGGGTGACCCAGGCCCAAACAGGGTGAGTGTGGTGCTCAGCCCTTTGGTGGGCAGCTGCTTCCCACACCCCCGGACACCTACACAAAAGCAGATGGTGCCTGCGAGACTCACAGCTGTTACTTACTCCATAGTCAGACCAAATGCCAATGGCACCCATAACGTGGCCTCCTTTCTTTGATGGGCGATCTCGAGGGAGACTTGAAGCAGTCGAGGATCTTGCACCTGCAGCCTGCGGAAGACACAGCACAGCAGGGGAAGGGTGTGGCTCCTCCTGCAGGAGGACCTCGCTTTTTGCAAAGGCAGGTGCCTCGCAGAGCATGAGCTGAAGGTGCGTAAGGGTGGTTCCTCACTCATCAGTCGTGTCATTTATTGCACAGCTACTATGTGTTATACGCACTGGGAGTGCAGCCCTGAGTAAAAGGGAACTCTTGCCTTAATGTATCTCAGAATGAGCATGTTCAACACTTCGCCCAGCACCAAGCAGGCTGAAATTAATGAGTGAATAAGTGAATAAATAAAGAACTGAAAGCCATATATAGCAGATGCTGGGGGAAGGTATATATATGTGTAAAAGAATAAATTCAGTAAATGAGGACATGCAGAAAGTGTCAGGTGATAGGCACTGTGAGGAAAAGGACCTACTGGATCAGGAGATGGAAGGCGACCTTGGAAAGAGTATAATTTTAGACAGGGTGGTCAGGGAAGGCTTCTCATAGGAAGTGACATTTGGGCAGAGTCATGAATAGAGTGAGAGTATGAGTCATGCAGACAGTCAGGGGCAGAAAGGGCCAGGCAGAAGACAGAGCAAGTGCAAAGGCCCTGAGGCAGAAATGTGGCTGGCGTGTGTGAGGAACAGCAACAGGCTCCATGTGGCCGGAGGGGAGGATGGTAGGAGAAGAGGTAAGGGAGGTGGCCAGGGCCAGAGTGCGTGGAGCCCGTGGGCCGGTGGCAAGGACTTTGGGTTTGGTTCTGAGAGCAATGAGAAGACATTAGAGGGTTTGGGCAAGGGAGTTACAGGGTCTGTGCCCCTTCTTAGAAAGATCCCTCTGGATACGGGCAGAACAGAATGGAAGAGATGGAAGGGGGGCTCTGGGGCAGTCAGCCGAGGGCTGAGATGATGGCGGCTCAGACCACAGGAGATGGAGGAAATGGCCGGACGCTTGGGTGTGTTCCCAAGGCAGAGCCGGCAGGGTTTGCTGACAGGCTGCGTGTAGGTATGAGAGAGACCCAGGAGCCAAGGACATCAAGATTTCTGGCCAGCGCACCTGGCTGGGTGGGGCTGCCCTTAGCTGAGGTGGGCGGAGCTGGGGAGGAGCAGGCTGGGGGGGTGAAGGTGGGAACTGGCCGTTGAGTTTCGGACGTGTTGCGTTTAAGATGCCTGTGAGACAAGGGGCCCGGGTCGTCTACGCTCTGGTGGTCAGTCTAACCTCAAAGCTCGGTGTCATCTGTAACTACATTTATTATTGTTACTGTTGTTTTGTTGCCTTTGACTGGGGGCTTACTGAGCACAGGGAACTGTGCAAACATTTTACACAAGTTATTTCATGTAATGCTCACGACAGCCCTATGGGGACAGATGCCATTGTTCCCCATGGGACAGGGGCAGACACTGAGGCTCAGAGAAGGGAGGAGATTGGGGTGCTCTCACAGCTGGTGGGCAGCATCCTCTTCCAGGACAAGGGGACTGAATTTCTGTGTCTGTCTCTGTCTTTATCACCTCCCAGCCTCCTGCCTCTGCGAGCTTCTCCCAACCGCGGGATCTCAGGCCAGCAGAGCTGGAAGGGCTGTTGGCTGAGGGAAGGGCCTCTGCAAAGTCAGGAAACATGGGGCGAGCTCTAACAAACCAACAAAGACCAGGACAGCCTGGACTGGGGGTGGCTGGTGACCAGAGACCACTCACCTGACGAGGCTGATCTCACTGAAGAGCGGGCCACCCACGGCGTTCAGGAGGCCCGACGCATGGCGGAGGGCGTTATTCAGTGATGCCTGGAAGCTGATTGGCTGCAGGCTGGGAAGAAAGTCCCTCCTGAGGAGTCCTTGAGTCAAATCTGAAAAAAAGATGGGGCTCCCCCAGAACCCAATTAGACATTCAGATGCCAAAGATTCTCAGATGTAAACTTGACCTCCAAGCATGTCCCGTACGTGGCGCTCACTCACTGTTCACCTATTCTTTCTGGCCCGCTGGGTGCCGGGCCACATGCCCGACACAATCATCCAGCCAGCATTTCTGGGGCCTACTGTGTGCCAGGGCCGTGCCAGGGGCTGGGGTGACCCGTGAGAGCAGACTGGAGCTGGTGTGCTAGTGGGGAGGAGGGGACAGACGATGACGCAGAAAATACAGGGCCAGGCAGAGTCGGGTGCCAATAGTGCTGTGAAGGGGTCGGTCTGGGCACCGACACTGGCCGATCAGAGGGGACCTCAGCCAGAGCTCTGTCCCCAGGCCCTGGGCTCCCCCGGCGGGGCCAGGAGTTAACTCCTTAGATTTTGGTTTGCGGGGAGGCTGGAGTTCTGGGGGTGCAGCTGGGATGGTTGGGATGAGGAGGGGGAGGCCACCTGGAGAGTCTCTGAGCATAAGATAGTTGTCAAATAGTACAGAAAAATGTCAGTGTTTTAACCCCTGTGGCCACGCTGGTTACTCAGCTGAACAGAAGTCCCGCCCACGCGGGAACAATCAGAGGTGAGGAATTGGGGGTACGGGATTCGGGTGCTGCTTTACGCAAGGAGGTCGAGGAAAGTCTTTCTGCAAAGGCGACATTTGAGAGCAGACTCAAAGGAAGGGAGGCGGCAGTGTTGCCAGTTAGGGGACCAGAGTTCTGGGCAGAGGGGACAGTGACCGCAAAGGCCTGGGCGTGCCCATGTGCCGAGGAGGCCACTGTGGCAGGGGCCTGGGTAGGGGGCGAGTTAGGCGACTGGGGCCTTTGATGGTGGTGGGCTCTTGGACAGATGAAGCAGGGCAAGGAAGCAGGGAAGGGGAGAATCTTGGGAAATGAGGATTAAATGAAGTGGCGATCAGAACAGCTAAGAATCAGTAGTGTTAACTGCATCCCCGGCATGACTCTCATAAGAACTTAACTGGTGTGGGCTCAGGGCCTGGCCTTCGAACGAGGCCTATTGGGTCAAGGCAGGATCCAAAGCAGGACCCAGGTGGGATGGTCTCACCATCGGTGAGCTGCGGAGAAACTCTAGCCTGGACCTCCTGAGCAGAGGATGGGGCCAGCAGCCCGCAGAGGACAGCGAGGAGGGCTGAGACCTTCAGCATCTCGAGTCAGGTCCCTGCGGGAGATCAGGGCAAAGAGGTCGGTTCTGGGGAAACTCTCTGAGAGGTCTTCCCAGAGCTTAGGTCTGAGGTGGCCACAGAACCCATGTGGACCCATTTCAACAATATCCATTTCACAGATGGGTCCACTGAGGCTCAGAGACGGGGTGTGATTTTCCCATAGTACTGAGCGAGAAAGAGAGGGTCCAAGAGAGGAAATCACTTGCCCAAGGCCACACAACTGATGTCCATACCCAAGAGCTGGACATGTGGCTTTTCCTGCAGGGACACGGCCTTCCCCAGCGGGGCTGCCCTCTGCCGCTGAGAGGCAGTGTAACGGCACAGTTACGAGAACGGTCTCTGAAGCCCTCCACCTCTTACCAGCAGTGGGACTGTGGGGTTTAGGGACAGTTGCTTCACCACATGATGCTGTGCAGGGCACACTATGCTCGTTCTGCAGCGAAGCGTGGGTGGCGATGTGCCCGGGCTTCAGAGCCAGGCAGGCCTGGGATGGAATCCCAGCTCTGCCACCTACTTGCTGGAGAACTTGGACAACTGACACCCTTGGAGCCTTGGTTTCCTCATCTGGAAAATGCAGACGAGACATACCCTACCTCCCTCCCGGCTTTGTCCCAAGCGCATAGCATGGCACCCTTGCACGTGGTGTATGCGCCATAAATGACCGCCACTGTGCTAACGAGTCTCTTTTCATTTGCTGATCCAAGGGTTTGCTTTCACGAGTGGTGAGGAGAGTGGGCTCAGCAGGGTGGACAAGATAGGCAGAGGCCGAGGGACAAGGGCTGGTCTGGAGTGTGTGGACACTGTGCGCCAGTTTGCAGTGCTCCTGGCTCGGAACCCTCTGCTTGAACAGTGCAGTCCCTGGGCTGGGGACTGGTCCTCGGGACTTTGGGACACACTGCACACCTCCTGGAGGGTCAAGAACATGCATGCAGGTGTTGGTGTGACTTCCTGGGACTTCAACCAAGTGACAATGCAAATGGCACCTAGTGGAATGCGAGACTAACAGGGAGATGCTGGTAGTCGCCAATTCTCTCTTTAGACGCTTGGCAGATTCGGGGGTGACTTTCACCCCAGTCCTTCGTCCTTATTCCTATTTGGTTTAGCATTTTCATTTTGGTGACCTGCTTTCAGATAAGCAGAAAAATTAGAAAATAAAGATAGGTACCAAGAAAGAAGAAAAGTAAATAAAATCAATTCACAGAGATAACTGCTATTGTATCTTCTTTCAGAAGTTTTTCTTTACATATTTATGCATTCAGGTAACATTATGAAAACCCACGGTTGTCCTGCCACGCTCCTGTAGAATCGCTTATGTGAGGAGCAACACATGGTGCCTATCTTTCTACTTTCTTATTCACAGAACTTTCTAGCATATGGGTTGGCCGATGTTCATTTAATCAGTCTCCTCTTTGGGGCCATTTTTGTTATTTTCACCTTCATGTTTTTATCCCCAACAGCACTGGCATGAACACACTTAGGTGTTTTTCTTGGCTTATCTGCCACGTTATGTCCCGGGAAGCATTTTCTGGGAATAACGGATCTCGAAGTCGTTTTTGCAAATACACAAGCATGCTCTGTGTTGAACCTCTCACCCTGCCCCTGAATCCCATGGGAGTAGTTACGCAGTCCTCAGGAAATCTAAGTTCAAGTTCCCTCCGCAGAGCTCCGGTTCGATCATGATAGAGTGGCTTGCATCAGACTAATCCTCCCAACTGCAGACAACTATAAACGGTAGAAATATACAAAAACGACTGAGGGATTTTTATCAGCAACTGCACAGGTACAATCTGAGAGCCTATGATTCTTGAGAGAAGGGTATCATTCAAGGTGAGCTCCCTATTCACCCCAAATTTTGCCTGAGGTCATTTCCCAAAACACCTGTGGGGAAATAGAGTCCAAGTAGAAAGAGCCAGTCTTCCTGGGCTGAGGAGACGGAAGTTGAAATTTGGGACCGAGTCACTGGGAGTTGAGGGGCAAAATCCCAAAGAGGAAAGTACTGCACGGAAGGAACCTTGGAATTGGGGTGCAAATTTCCCTCAACTCCCTGGACTGCTCTGAAGCTGTCCTGTGCCGTTTGAGACTCTTAAGACATCCGGCAGAAGACAGCAGCTGAAAATTAAAAAGCTGAATGGGGATTTCATCACCTCCGCTGTGCAGTGTCGAGGAAGCAATGGTTGGAGCCACAGTGACCTTGATCGACACCTTGGGCTTTCAGTTAAGGCCCAGAGGACTAGCCAGGCACAGTGGCCACGCCTGTAGTCGCAGCTACTCAGGAGGCTGAGCGGGAGGATCGCTTCAGCCAAGGAGTTCAAGATAAGCCTGGGCAACATAGCAAGATCCTGTCTCTACAAAACGCTTATGAAGTTATGCAGCCGGAAGACCATGCTCTAGGGGAAAGGGCTATGTCCTGGGAATCAAGTCTCCCCCTAGGAATAAGAGCAAGACCAAAATCATTCCACCCTAATAAAGCATAAATCTGAGCTATCTTCCTTCTGTTTTAGAAAAAGATATTGCCATTCAGAACCCCTACAATTTTCACCATAATGTTCAGCACTCAATAAAAGACTATGAGGCACGCATGCTAAAAAAAAAAAAAAAAATCAATGGACTGAAAATCAAGAAATTAAAATATACAACATAATAGACCCACAGGTGAGTCCAATGTTCAAACATGGAGCAGACAACAGAACAAACAGCCCACAGAGGATGAGGAGGAGGCCCAAGACCTTCAGCACTTTGGGGCAGTGGCTGTGGGGATCCCAGGTAAGCAGAGTCAGTTTCAGAGCCCCTTGGAGAGATTCTCTGTGGAGCTAACGGGGCTTGGGAGAGACCAAAGGCCTCATCTGGGCTCGTTCCTACCCACCCAGCACCCATTTTACGGATAGGAGGACACTGAGGCTTGGAGCAGGGTGAGGCTTTTCCTGAGGCCGGCTGTATATAGTTACTGGCTGGAGCCCAGCTGTCCCGCCTTTAGTTGCGTATACTTTATCCCGCTGCTCGCTAAAAACAGGTTGCTGTGAGGACTCAACAAGCATTTTGAAAATTTCTTAGCTTGGTGCCACTCAATGGAAGTTAATTTTGGACTTGCAAATGAAAGTTTCTTTTTATCCCTCCCTGGTCCTAACAATGCCCTAGGAAGATCCACAGACCAAGAGTCTGGAGGAGGGAGGGTGGCCGGGAGAGCCTCTTCCCTGCCTGGAGCTGGGGGACAGCACCGAGTCCTCGTCACAGCCTCTCTCGTGAGACAGACACTGACGCGCTTACGGAGTAGGAAACGAAGCCTGGCGAGCTGAGGGCACGCGCCCATTCTTCCCTCTTTCTTTACAGAATCCTTTCATTTTTGAGGGCAGAAATGTGCCTGAAAAAGCAACGATCACTCCCAGTCTTCTTTGCCACTGGGCATAGTCAATGAGATATAAAGGGAAGTCACAGGTTGGGACGTCTTAAAAAGTTCTTTAAAGTGGCTGGCCCAACTGGGAAATTTATACTTTCGTTTTCCTCTCCTGCTTTTTCCTGATTGGAATAAGACACGATGGTTGGAGCGCGACAGTTATTTTATTAGCATGCCGATGGAAGCCACAACCTAGGAGTAGCCGAGGGAAGAGCGGGCAGGATGCCCCAGCCCACCTCTGGACTGCTCTTCCTTATCGAAGCGACATTTGTCACGTTCTGTGCTAGAACCAAACACAGGATGTAACGGTAACGTGTATGGAAAGTTTTAGTCTGGCTCAGCATCTGATAAAAGGCAGAGAGTGTCATTGCATGGTGCTTACCTGGATGTCCCCAGAGTCCATAGAGGTGCCCTGGCCTCCACTGGTTGATTCCTGACGGGCTCTGCAGACTTTATAAATGGTGAGTGACCTCATCGCTGGGGGAGACGTGGCACTGGGTGACATCTGGGAAACTGACGGAAAGCCCTCCATCTCACCACATCCATCCACTACCTCCACAGCAAACATTCCTGCCCGGAAGGCCCGGGGGAATGTCAACAACATATTGGAATCTGTACATCACGGGTGTCATCAAATGGACATGCGGGGACAGAGGGGACAGCACTGAGATACGCTGAGTCGGGAGACTGTGCGTGTCTCATGTTCTCATCCCTGTCCTGCGCCGGGCCCCTTTCCTCATCTGCACGATGAGCGGGGGGACCTGGTGACCCTCAGGGAGGAAGCCACTCAGCCTGCTCCGAGTGACGAGGGAGAGGGTGGCCCAGCCTCAGTTCATTGGTCTGTGGTCCTGGAGCCTGGAGTTCCAGCCTGGCTGTGCCCATTGCTTGCTGTTTGACGCCGGGTGGGCCCCTGCCCTTCCAGGCCTCAGTTTCTCCATCTTTGGCAATGGTAGCTGACACCGACAGGCAATTTTCACAAGTGCCTGCTGAATCCTCAGAGCATCCTTATGATATAGGAAGTAGTAATATGATTGGCCCCGTTTTAAAGTTGAGGAAGCCAAGACCTAAGGGAGGATGAATTTTTCCCCAGGTCATAGAGCTAGACGGCAGTAGAATCAGGGTTAGAACCTTATGTCGAAGCTTGTAACCTTCACACCACGTCACACACTCCTCCTTTTAGAGCCGAGCTGGATCCTCGTTGTCGGCTGGGGAAACTGTTCTCTATCTCTTCTGCTTCTCTTCTGCCACGTGAGGACACGGTGGCCCCCTGTGCCCTTCCATCCCTTCTACCAAGGGACGTCGCAGCAACGAGACGCCATCTTGGAAGCAGAGATCAGCCCTCACCAGACACCGAACCTGCCGGTGCCTGATCTTGGACTTCCCAGCCTCCAGAACCGAGATACAAGTTATATTCTCTATAAATTACCCCGTCTAAGTCTGTTGTAGCAGCAGGAACAAACTAAGACAACACGTATTTCAGATTATTCAAATAATCCCTGTTTGTAAGGGAATATTTTTGTGTCCCGCTAGTCTTGATTCTGTGTGACTAGACACGGACGTAGATGCAACGACGTGCACGGTCGGCTGACTCCCCTCCGTGCAGCAGGCCCCTCGAAGGGACACGGAGCGGTGTCTTCCCTGTGTGCCACATTCAATCACTTCATTGTTCCGGGCAAAGCTCAGGCAGTCTCCCAGGGCCCCAGCCACGAGGACTTTGTCGAGCTTATCGCCCCCGAACCATCCCCACGTGCGGCCTGACCCCACGGCTGCCTACCCCTTTCTCTGGAGCGTCCTGCTCCCTCCTGCCCCAGGGCCTTTGCTCAAACTGTTCCTATGGCCTGCCTGGAAGACAGGAAATGCTCCATGAACCTGTGTTTGAAGAAGAAATGACCCATTCTGTGTGGCCTTGCTCTAATCTCACCCTTGCCAAGAAGCTGTTACAGCTCTACCCCAGTAGAAATGAGTCTCTCTCTGATCCGAACCTGGACATTTGTCCCCTAGTTCTGCCCTGAGTCTAAGGACACCTGCTTCTGCCTCTAATCTGTCAGCTTTGAGGGGCACGCCTGTGTCGCACTGTCTCCCTGTGCGCATGCTCTGCCCACCTCACCTCACTCCGTCCTCTCCGAACCCTGCGAGGAGGGACAGGTGCTCTAACACCGGCTTTACTGGCAAAGCGGCTGCGCTCAGGGAAGATGAGCAACGTGCCTCTGGCTCCTGGAGGAACCAGGATTCAAACCCAGGAGGCAGATCCCCGGGCCAAGCTCTTACCCTCGATTCCATTTTATCCCAGTGTGTTTCCTACCTGCTCACATGTGTTGGCGCAGCAATGTCCTCTCTAACGTGGGTCCTGTGAGAGCAGGGGTCACAGGCAGACCCCGATCACCCACGGAAACACTGCCACAGGCTTCCTCCTTGCAGATCGAGGCAGCCCGGCAGAGGAGGCTGAAGAGGTCAAGTTCTAGGGGAAATGCAATGCTAGGCTTGGAGCCTCCACTCTGTAAGATTGTTTTATTTTTTAAAATAAACTTTCCTCCCTCCCTTCCTGCCTTCCCCTCCCTCCCGGTATTAGGTTCACAGCAAAATCAAGTGAACAGTAGGAGAACTCTTGTACACTCCCACCACCCTCCCCAACCTCGCCCGCTGTCAATATTCCGCCAAGAGTGGTCATAAACCTACACTGCCACATGGTTATCACCCGAAGTCCACAGTTTACGTTAGGCTTTACGCTTGGTGTCGTACATTCTATGGGTTTTGGCAAATGTGTACTGCCATGCGTTGACCATTACAGAATCACACAAGATAGTTCCGCTGCCCTACAAACCCTCTGTGCTCCTCCTCTTCATCCCTCCTGTCCCCCCAAGCCCTGGCAACCACTGATTTTTTTTTTTTTTTTTACCTTCTATATAGTTTTGACCATTTTTACAATATCATGTAGCTGCAATCACGTGCGTGAAGATTTCAGATTGGCTCCGTTCACTTAGTAATGTGCATGTATGTTTGCTCCGTGTCTGTTTGTGGCTTGATAGCTCATTTCTTTTGATCACTGAATGCTATTCCATGGTCTGGATGTGCCAGTTTATCTACCCACCCACCTACTGAAGGGCATCTTGGTGGCTTCCAGGTTTGGGCAATCATGAATAAAGCTGCCACAAACATCGTGTGCAGGTTTCCACGCGGACACAAGTTTTTAGCTTATTCGGGTAAATACCCAGGAGCGTGATTGCGGGCTCACGTGGTGAGATGCCCTGGAAACTTTGATTCAGGTTGTGACATCCCAATCCCTGGGCCCTGCTGTTGGCACATGGGCTTCCATCAGCAGCCACGTCTGCAGGCACCGAGGGCCAGTTAATAGGACAAGGGGGACAAATGTTGACTTTGACTGCTGGCCTTGGATAGGAGCTAAAGAGCATCGTTTGTTTCCTCTTCTGGAACAAAGATGAAGTGTTGCTCCTTCCTGCCACACTCTCTCCCTCCCATGCGAGGAGGGCGGGGTGCAGGGCTCAAACCATCAGCCCCGTCTCTGTCCAGAGCCTAGTCTCGGGGGCCCAGGGTGGCAAAATCTCAGCGTGAGTGAACTATGGGAAGGGCCTCTCTGGCCGCCCCTCCCTTGCGAGCACCCTTCCTCGCAAGCCACCCTCTCTCCTGGTCTGCAGCCAGCCCCCCGTCCCCCACAGCCCCCCGTCCCCCACAGCTCCCCCCGGATCGGACTTTGCAGTGTCTCACCTGGCCCTGCCTTGGCCTTTGTCTCTTTTCGACCCACCCAACACATCAGCCACCAGAGGAAACTTCCTGCAGCTGAGAGCTGAGACTCGCTGTCCCCTGCTCAGAGCCCTTCCTTGGCTCCCTAGTGCCTAGCCCAGTGTTTCCCAGAGTGTAGTCTGGGGGTCTCCGAGCGCCTTTTCAGGGGGTCAGCGAGGTCAAAACAAATACTGAATTCATATCAATACATTCTTTGTCTTTTCACTCTTACTCTCTCACAAGTGCAGAGCAGGATTTCCTGGGCACTGTGACAGGTAGGACCGCAACGGATGCAGGCAGCATTCAACTGCCTTCCACTGTGCCAGACAGCATACAGAGAGTTTGGAAAATGGAAACCAGAGCCTCGCTTCTCATTAATGATGCATTTGGAACATATGTTTATTTTCCATAAAAATATCATTTTGTTAAAATATAATGAATTTATTATTATTTTAAAATGAATTAATATGTCCATATTTTAAAAACTTCTCAGTGTTAATTCCTTTTATGACAAATATCAATACATGGAATCCACATAGACAAAAGCTCTTTGAGGCCCTCAGTTTGTGAGCGTGCTAAGACCAAAGACATCCGAGAACTGCTGGCTTAAAGAATCGCCTCTAAACTGCCCCAGCGTGGTGTGGCGCTCCAGCCCCTGCCGTCCACTTGACCTTCATTTGACCTTGATCCAGCAGTCTGGAGGGCTGATTCCCGCCTCCCAGCTTTCGCTCATTTTGTCACTTCTTCTTGGAAAGCCCTCCCTCCCTTCTCTCTCAGAGGGCACCTTCTCCAGGAAGCCTTCTCTGATTGCCCCTCTATTCCAGGTGGGGACAGCAGCCCCTCCTCTGAGTTCTTTTTCTCAGCCCTGCATTGTTTCTTCATGAAACCAGCTCTCCCAGGAGGCTGCGTGCCTTCGTGATGGCGGGAACAAATCCTGCCCTCTCGTCCCCTTCCTCCCCCCCAGCACTTGCAACACGTATGTGGCAGTAATTTGGGAACTTTGGCTTTTTCACCCTAATGGAATTTATTCTACTCCCATTCAAATAGTAAATATTTAAAGTAAAAGTATCCATCCACCCAGCAGGCAAAGACATAGTGAGATATGTACACTCTCTTATCGTAGTGCAAATAGAAAGGTCAGTCGGGTAAACAATTTTGTGATGTGTTTCTGGGGTCATAAAATGTTCCAGGGCAGTCCCTGCATGCTGAGGTTGGGGAGCTCCTGCTTAAGTCACCCCTGAAATGCCCAGCACAGGGCCTGGCTCAGAGAGATATTCAATAACCTTCCTATTTTTAAACAATGCATTCTATGTCTTGCATAAACACTAACACGGAAATGAGTCATCCCTAACAAACAAACTTTTGTCAAATGTTGGCACCCCTTTCGGGGTTTTTATCCCCCAGTTTCATTTTTTTGCATCATTATGATTCCAACTAAGCAAATTCTTATATCTGTATTTTCACCCCGCTGGAAACTACAAGTATTTTCCAATTTTTAAAAAAATGTTCAGAAAATAGTCTATGGAGTCGACGTCATCTTTGATGCCCCTGATTTGGCTTTTTCGCTAAAAGGATAAAATTTATTCTACTCCCATTCAAAGAGCAAATATTTTTTTTAAAGTATCCGTCTGCTAGCCATGATATAGTGAGATGGTACACTCTCTCATCGTAGTGTAAACAGAAAGATCTCATTTGTTAAATAATTTTGTGCTGTGTTCCTGGGGTCATGAAATGTTCCAAGGCATAGATCCGGAGATGTTCTCCTGAATAAAGTGTGCAAACATCGGAAAGATCCGCATGAATGGGCAGCATTTATTTAACCAGATTAAGCTTTCAAAAGAGCCCACACCGGGGTTGGGTGCTCTCACTTCAGGATGACTCAGCGTCCACTCAGGTTTTGCCTTTGTTCTTCCCACATGTCCCTTTATGGCAGATGTCTCCTCTTTCCTCATCCCCTCAAAGCGTCCTCCTCTTCCCCAGCCCTTCATGGGATGTCACCACCTCCAGGAAGCCCTCACCCCCAACTTTGAGGTGTGGCCAGAGCTGGTCCTAGAGGTGCCAGCCCACAGAGGGAGAATGCTCCCTCACTTCTCCTCCCCGTCCCCTTTCCACCCTCAATGCCCACATCAGTCACCAGGGGGGCCAGGTGGCCTTGGCCCTACCCACTCCATGTCCTGACTTCAGGCACCTGAGAGCCACAGGTGTGGACCATAGCCCATCCCTTATGTCGTCAGGTGGAAGTTAGCAGTCCTACCTCATGGGGGCAAAGTAGAAACCCAAGATCCCTCTGGGCCACGAGTCCTCCTGCCACGTCAGCTTTTGCCAATCAGCTAACAGGGGCGTGGCAGTGATGACAGCAATTTCAGTGCGTAGAGCCTCATGTGCTCACTCGCGTCAGGCCCTGGTTAAACACTTTCTACTCATTGACTGATTTAATCCTTCCAAAGCCCAGGGAGGGAGGTTTTACTGTTAATGCCATGTGACAGGTGAGAAAACTGTGGTTCCAAGAGGTTAAGTAACTTGCCCAAGATCACACTGCTAGAAAGTGACTCAAGCTCAGATCTGCCCAACTCCTTGGTCTCACCCTGGGCCAAGCAACTCAGTCGTAACCTGAACTCAGGTCCTCAGCAGGGGAGCTCGGGAGAGGATTCAGGTCCAGGAATCCTACACATGGTCCATATGGTTTTGGATGATGCACAGATGAAAAAAAAATATTTTATAGGTCTGTTTATTTTGCCAACTAGTTATGATATGTGACATTAGTTTTCTATTTTTTGACAGAGATATAAAGTTTCCTCTTTCAAAATAAATGCATTTAAATAAATTTGTTTAAGTGAAATTGTGTTGACTGAAAGAAAACGTTAGCTACAAAAGCATATTGGTAATGCATGGATATGGCAAATGGCTCGAGTTTGGGGACCTGGGGACGTCAGCTGATGGACGGCCCCCGCTCCCCACCCCGGCCACCAGCCTGGGTGACAGAGGAGCAGGCGCCGGTTGACCTCCCAAAGAGGAATTTTCACCGCTGGAGGAAAAGTGCCTGGAGGCCACAGCCAGGCCTGCAAACGCCACACCTGCTCCCCACCAGGCCTGGCTCTGGGCCCCAGGGAGTGGGGGACTCACTTCCTTCTGCACCAGGAAGGACACGTGTTTTTCCAGGATGCCGGTCGTGATGTCTGCAACCTTGTTCATCAGTTTGCTGCGTCTGGAAAAGACATGGAACGGATAAAGCCCCGTCAGGTGGGCAAAGGTGGGGTGGTGGCGTGCGGAGACTTAAAGTGAGGTAAACCCCAGGGACACCGAGGTGCCATCCTAACTACAGACAGCCTCCTGCCAGATGGATCGCCGCTTGGAATCCCACCTCTGACCAGCTGCTCACCCCAATCACAGCCCTGAGATCTCATTTACTCATTCATTCAACCGATATTTCCAGAGCACCAACCACGTGCCAGGAACCCAGCTGGGCCCTGGGGACACCGGGACAAGCAAAGTACAAACAGCCCCTGACCTGGCACCTAAACATCAAACGCATCTTGCCAAGGTTGGCGCATCCCACCTGCAACTCAGCGTAATTGCCACTTCCTCAGGGCCCTCCCTGCCGCTTTCCTGAGAGAGGGCTTTGCTGTCACGGTACCCTGTCAGGTGCAAATCTGTGTGCAGGACCAAGCATTTCGCCCGAGGGTTCCATATGTACGGACTCAACCACTTTTCTCTCAGGATGAGCCCCATGAGAATAAGGACCTTGTCTGTCATCACCAACCAATTCCCACCTGGCACATAGCAGATGTTTAATAAGTTTTTGGCTGAAAGAATGAATAAAGTAAACATACCATTAAATATATAATGACGATTTGTGACAAGTACTCTAAAGGACAAGAGTGACTCTTACAAGAGAGGACAGGAGGAACCTCGCTGCAGCCCAGGAGGATGAGAAGGTATGCTGCAGTGAAGTGAGGAAGAGGTGTTCTAAGTAGTCAGAACAGCCCGTGCAAAGGTCCTGAGGCAGGAAAGAGCGAGTCCGAGGCCCAGAGCAAAGGCTGTGTGTCTGGCAGAGTGAGTGAGGGGAGAGTGCAGTGAGAGGAGGGTGTGTCCACGGGGAACACTTGGGATTGAACCCGAAGTGTGGAGAAAAGCCCCGAGAGCATCTGGGGCCAGGGAGTGGTGTCATTTTACAGATGTGGACAGACCCAGAGCGGCAGGATGAATTGCACAGAGCTGCTTGGTGAGGCAGCGTCTGGCAGGGCTCAGGCCTTTGAATTCACATCCCAGCCTTGCCAACCAACATCAGTGGTTTTAGGGGGTCTTTGGGCAGAACCCTGGGTAGGGGGAGAGTGGGGTGACCTCTGCTCTTGGCCATCAGGCTGAAAGCCCAGGACCCAGCCCTGGTCCTGGCCAAGGCCAGCCAGCCCCAGCCCTCGGCTTCCCGACCACTTCTCCTCTCCCAGCCACGGGCCAGGGCCACACTTCCTCCCTCCACCCTCTTGCCTGGGCCGAACCTGCTCTTTCAAGCACACAGCTTAAGATGTAGATTTTGTGGATTAACAGGGATCAGTGATTTAAATGGAGAGGATTAAGTGTTCAGGATCTCATTTCGGGAATTTTCCAGTGGGTGGAGGACAGATGGGGATAGTCTGAAATTGGAGCCCATGGTTCGAGTTTAGTTCCCCCTCCCTCCCAACTGGAGCCTAGAAGGTAAATACAATTTCCTTACCATTCTCATTATTGAGGGATATAACACAAACAATAAAGGGGTCGATTCTCCAAGAAGATGTGACAACCCTGATGTGTATGCACCTAACAACAGAAGAAAAGGCACAAAGCAAAAACTGATAGAGCTGAAAAGCGACACGGGGAAAGTCATGATTATAGTGGGAGAGGTCCGCGCTCCTGCTTCAGTCTCGGGAGAGCCAGGGTGGAGCTTGTCATCAAAGGCAGCCTAGCACATGCCAGGCTGTGTGCTCAACATCTGGTCTCATCTGGTCATCTCGGAAGCCTCTGAGTAGCTGTTACCATCACCGCAATCTACAGATGTGAAAACTGAGGCTTAGAGAGATTATAAAGTTGGTTATAAAATTATAAGGCTGATATTTGAACCAAGGTCACTCTGACTCCAGAGCCTGAGCTCTTTTGCCACACTGTGTCTCCTCTTAGGTTTAGGGTAGGGCTGCAATTAGGGGTCCTCAACTCCCCTGAGATCCCAGCTCTGCTAAGATGGACGGGCCTTACCTGTCCAGCAAGGAGAGTGATATGCTGGTCGGGTCGCTGGTGCATTCTCCCAGGACCACCGTGGGCAGCTGGGTCTGGGCATCAGTTTCAACTCTGACTCCAGTCAGGAGGTCCAAGGAGGCCGTCAGGCTGACAACCCGGCCAACGAAGGGTCTGCAGGGAGCAAGACGAACAGCGAGCGGAGTCTAGAAGGCTCTGCATGCGACCACTTGGGCTCCCCTACCTGCGTGGACGTTTTCCAGAATGTCTATGGAGAATGTCGGCATGGTCCAGGTCATGTCAACATAGTCCACGTTCTTTATGGGATTATAAGTATATTAGAGGCTTCTTGTCCTGGCCACGTGGGTTTAGTTCATATGAAATTTTTATACGGCATTATATTAATAATTAAAATAGTACTAGTTAACATGTATTGAGCACAAATTATGTGCAGGCACTTCTAAAAAGTATTTAACCTGAATTAGTCCATGGAATCATCACAACAATGCTAAAATCCCACTTTTAGGAATTTATCTTATGTAAACATTGGTAAAAGTTTATCAGGATATAATATGTAGAAGGATACTCATTGTAGCATTGCTTGTTTCTAGAAAAATAAATGAATGAGCTGGGAATTGAATAGCCGCCTTTCTCGGTAAAGCGCACATAAAGGGCAGCCCCTGGTGGCAGCCTCTGGTAATGCAGGCACAGTGATCCTCACCTTTGTTGACTCACCTTTGAGAGTATTGTCAACTGTCTCAAGTCCTTTGTCAACAACAGGTTTCAGCTTGTCCACGGCATCATGCAGGTCATTGCTAACAACAGTTTTCACCTTGTCTGCAGAATCATGCAGGTCATTGCTAACAACAGTTTTCACCTTGTCTGCAGAATCATGCAGGTCATTGCTAACAACAGTTTTCACCTGGTCCTCAGCGTCACGCAGGTCATTGCTAACAACAGTTTTCACCTGGTCCTCAGCATCACGCAGGTCATTGCTAACAACAGTTTTCACCTGGTCCTCAGCATCATGCAGGTGATTGCTAACAACAGTTTTCACCTTGTCTGCAGAATCATGCAGGTCATTGCTAACAACAGTTTTCACCTGGTCCTCAGCGTCACGCAGGTCATTGCTAAAAACAGTTTTCACCTTCTCCACAGCATCATGCAGGTCATTGCCAAGATTCTCAAGAAGAGCCTCTGAGGTCCCAGTGAGCAGGCCGCACAAAAGAACAAGTTTCCAAAGCTGAAGCATCTTTTGCCTTGAAACCTAGACAGTCATGGGAGGAACAGGAGTGGGAATTGCCCAGGCGGAGTTGGAGGCTTCAGTGAGCACCTATCACTCTTATACTTAGCATTGCTTGAAGACGGATGTGGTTGTCTCCTGTTTACAGATGGGCAGCCGAGGTCGGAAAGCTGTAGCAACTTGCCCAGAGACACACAGCCGGTAAGTGGAGGGGCCGGGATTAGAAGAGTCAGACTAGACTCCAAGCCCATGCCCTTCACACGAAGGTCCTTTGCACGTGCTGTCTTCTCTGCCTGAAATATCTTTCTTCCTCTTCACTTCTCCACCTAAGCCAATTCCTGCCAACTCTCCAGCTTCGGGAAGACATCATGCCCTCTGTGAAGCCTACTCTGGGCCCCTCCCCAGGGTCTAGGCTGGGGGGCGCCACCCCGCTGCCTTGCTGCTTTCGTTCTCTGATCAGCGTCCCAGGCACCAACTCCCTGATGATGTATCTGTCTGCTTTCCTCCGGGGCTCGGAACTCCTTAGGACAAGGATTATGACTTATTTCACTGTTGAATCCTCAAACCCAATAAAAAGCCTGCACCTAGTACAGTAAAGAGATAAATTTTTGTTGACTAAAAGTAGGAATAAACCAATGGACACCAACTCAAAACCCTGCATTGCTCATAGGTCGGACAGTTCCCTTACTACACTAATCTGTTATCTAAATTTGCTCTATTCAGAAGTTGCTAATCCAAGCAGCTTGGTGCCTGTGTCATCTGCCCGCCCCCCCAAACTCCTCTTCTGCCTCTCCCCACCTCTCCCCCCCTACCCAGCTTTCCTACGTTCCAGAAAGATGCCAACCTCTGTCCTATGTTGGGTCTTTGCACAGGCTGTTCTCTGCCCAGACCTCTCCTCCCAGCTGTCTCTGGCTCTAGGTGTCATCTTCCCAGAACGCCCTTCCTGACTGCCTGCTGGGGTGACCCTCCCCACCCTCCCCAACCTCAGCTCCTTGTCGGCGTCTTTCACAGCTTGATCGCAGTTTGGTTATTTGATTTGTTTTCTGTCCTGAGCAGAGGGCAGTCCCTGCGCTCCGGGGCTTTCCTCCCACGTGGGTCACCAAGATGCTGACCTGGCCCTAGAATGCTCGAAGTCTCTCTCTGGGGCCTCCTATTAGAGCCGGCCACTGCCTAGGAAGGTGGTGAGACCCCACCACCAGAGATGTGCAGAAATGGGACCAGGTGACCGCTAGGATCCCGGGGTACTTGCGTGACCGCGAGCCGTGACTCGGAATTTCTGTAGGTCTATTGTTGAAAGACTATCGCTGCGCACATTTGCGATTCTTCCTCCTGGGTTTCCTCTCTACCTGAGTCCAGCCATCCCACGTGGAGATCTTGCCTTCAGCCGCCTGCCCCTCTCCTTCTCTCGCCACCCCCCACCTCCCAAGACCCCGAGTCCCCTGGATAACCTGAGTTGGTGGCTCTGGGCCGGAGCACCCAAGTTGCCCAAGAGTGGCCCACCAGGTGGGAACGGCCGGACCAGGTGACTCCAAGGTGCCTTTCAGCCGTGAGCTCTGACCCCCAGAGCCTCAGCTCAGCCTAGACATGACCCTCATCACCCTACAGCTCACGTAGCACAGACTACTGACAATGACGGTGGCCATTTAGTTGGCACCTACTGTGTACCAGGGGATTTTCCTATTTCATCAGGTTTCATCTCCTCAGCAAACTTCCAGGGGGTGTTATTGCCCCCATTTTTCAGATGAGAAGGGTGAGGTTGAGAAGGGGAGGACGACTTGCTGCTCAAGGCCCGGCAGACAGAAAAGGGCAGAGCTGAGACATGAGGTCTGTGCCTCTGCCGGGAGGGGGTGGCTGTTTCAGCATGTGACCTCCTGGGGGCAGCAGCGAGTCGCATGCTTCTCCTGCCCGCCAGGGCCCAGGACCAGGTAGGTGCAGACAGATGCCTGGCAGCTGCTCTGTGTCTGACACTGGGCTTGGCACTGCAGGAACATTGTCCCCTCCGTCCTCATGCCACTCTGAGAGGCAGGTTTGGACAGCCCCATTTTCCAGTTGAGGAAAGCGAGGTTCAGAGAGGAAGGCGGCTTGCCCAGGCCTGGCGAGGACAAGAACCGGTCATTTGGGGCCTCAGGGAAGCCCGGCCACCCACGTCAAGCTGAGGCCAGGTGGCAGAACAGGAAAGTCTTTGGGCTTGAATATCCTGTTTCTCCCTCAGCCGCTGCTGTTTCAGTTGGTTGTAACGCCTGTTGTCGCGTGGGGCCTGTGTCAACCGGAACAGCACAGGAAACACAGATGGCACCCGCTTGGCCTGGGGCTGGGGAGGCCTGGAAGAGAGGGCTGCCCTCTCCGCTCACCCACCTGCACCCAGCGATGGCCTGGGGGCCTGTCCTCAATATGACACGACCAGGGCAGAGGGTGGGACAGGACCAGTGGCCCTGGGAGCTCCTTTTCCGCATGCTGACCATGGCGCCACCATTAGAGCACAGAGCAGGGTGGCAGCAGGGAGATGGTGGCAGTTGGACCCCAGGAGCTTGGCCCATCAGAGCCCTGCTGTGGCCTTGCTTGTGGCCTTGGGAAGTCACCCCCTTCCCTGGCTGCTGGCACCAAGTTCCACAAACACCTGAGGCACCTCTTCCCTGGTTGTGGGACACAGAGCTGAGGGCTGTGCTGAAATCTTACAAAGAGAGTTTCTCCCACCCCAGGGGACTTGATGTGGTGACCTGAGACCTGGCATTGCCCCAGGCCTCAGTTGCCTCATCTGTGAAATGGGCCTGATGGCAGGATCCCCGTCCTTGGATCTCTGTGGCATGAGGGAGGGACAAGAGCCTGGGACATCAAACGGGCGGTGAGAGGGCTCTGAGGGTGGCGGCCAGAGCCCACCCTGGGCTTGGGCAGGCCTGGGTTTGGATCCCCGCTCCCTGCTTGTTGCTGCCGGCGTGGCCTGGGCCAGGGGCTTCGCCCTGCTGAGCCTCAGTTCTCAGTCTGTGAAATGGGCCTGATGGCAGCTCTTACCTCCCAGGGCGCTGCCAGGGTGAGCACGTGAAAGGCTTGGTACATGGTGGGCCCTCCACGCATGGTGGTGACAACAACAGTGACGATGATGATGACTACACATCCAGGCAGTCCCTGGCTTAGGATGGTGGCACTTAGGATTTTTCATCTTTGCTGTGGGCTTACTGGGATATAACCCCATCGTACATCGAGGAGCACCATATAATATTAATATTCCATAATATATATAAAGGGTCCTTGTGGTGGGTGGGAGGCTGGTCCCCTCAGATGCCACCTAGGTGCAGGCTGGCTGATCTGTGTCACTCTGGAAAGAGAAGGGGTGGCAGCTCCTCCCGTGTGTCCCTCCTCCTCCTCCTCCTCCTCCTCCTCCTCCCCCTCCTCCCTCCCCATGGTACATGAAGTCTCCTCACATGGAAGGTGTTTGTGTCTTAGGGACAAAGGCCCCAGCCATGAGGGTCGTGAGATGAATTTCTCATTGAAAACTTCCATTGAGGCATTAAGGATTAGCTGTCCCAGGCCCAGGACATGCTACCCCGAGCGTGACTGCTAATCCCTGGCCGTGGCAGCTTCCTGGTCCCACGGACCCAGCCCTTAAGCTTCCCAGCGGTATCTTTTTCCAAACACCGCCCAGAGCCCTGGCTCCAAAGGGCCCATGAGGTCATCCAGCCTGCTGAGACCAGAGAGGGCGAGTGGCAGGGTGACGCCACACAGGGCGGGCGTGCTGGGACAGGCTCAGGGCTCCTGGTGGCGCCTGCGAGGCTCTGCCCGGCTCCCACCCCTTCTCCACAGGACCACATGCACGCGGATGGGCACCCCACCTGGCCCACCAAATGCAATTTCTTAATTTTGCTGTTAAAAAGCAAAGGCTTGTCACCATTTTGCTTCTGAAGTCAGGCAGTGGATCATTCATCCAACTTCTGACAGGCCCTAGTTTCTCACTCTGGAACTGCCCACTCGGGAATTCTTGGCAGATAAGCCAGATCAAGGCAACAATATGTGTTCAGACACTACCGTCGTTCTTATGACAGCTAAGTGTAACAATTAATAGTGTCATACTCTGAAGGCCTTTAATTAAACTTTTAGCAATTTCCACCTTGCCGTTTTCTTTTCTGATTTTGAAGGCAGCACGTTCTATTTTCTCAGCTTGCAAACATTTCCCTAAGCCCTGGGCTCTGTACCTGGAACACCTATTGGGTGAAACAGGCGCCCTCCAGGTCCTGCCACTAGGAAATGGGGAGCCGCTTCCTACGGACTGATGGACAGGGCGTCTCACCGTCCTGTGCGCTGGGGTCTTCTTCTTCCTGTCCCATGGAATGTTCCCCGAGCACTTTGCCCAAAACTCCCAGAGAGAATTTAAAGGAGGTTTCAATGGGTCTGGCTTCTCCCCTGAGTCCCTTGAAGTCTGGGTACCTTGTCTTTTTCCCCCTTGGGTCCCCTAGAGCTGGCGCGGGGTCTAGTCTACAGTGGGAGTCAATGATGTTTGCAGGAGGGAAGAGGGAAGAAAGGAAGGAGACAGGGAGAGAGGGGAGGAGGAAAGAGAAAGAGGGAAGGAAGGAAGGAAAGGAGAGAGTGAAGGAAGACAAAGAGGGAGAGAGGGGACATGATGGAGGGAAGGAGAGAGGGAAGGATGGAGGGAGACAAGAGAGGGAAGAAGGTCAGCCTTGTCCTACCGGTCCAGATCTCCGAGGACGAGACCACTCCAGCTCCCAGGTCCCCGTGCAGGGTCTGGTTCACCTCTCTGGCCGTGACTGACTGGGTGAGTGAACCTCTTGCATGAACGAGCTCTCTGGGTCCTTCCTGCTAAAGTGAACTTGACCTTTCATCTAATCCATCCCCCCATTCGTTCATTCACTCATTGAACAAATGCAAGTTGTTTTGTACTGGGGCCACGCATCCTTTTGTCCTTTTGAGGGCTGAGCCCTCTGGGATCTCAGTGGCAGGGGCGGAGGCAAACGTGCACACTGACAATTGCTTTCCGCAAAGCAGGTGACATTCTGGAAAATGTTCTGCGCATTCATAGCCCCAAGCAAATGAGCAGCTGCTGTCCCTGAACAGAGCCTGGCCTGGGTGAAGGCCCTTCGTAAGCACTGAATTGGGTTGAACTGAGCTCCCTGGGACTTGAAAGAGAAAATGAGATGACACCGTGGGGTAGGTGGGGACAGATAGTACAGAAGACGTCGGCAGGATTCCCAAACCGGGGTAACTCTGAGCGTTATTTGCCTTGCAGGAACTTTTGGTAATTAGCCAGACATCTGTTTGAGTCCTAAACCTGCTGCCTTCTAGCTGTGTGACTTTGGGCAAGTCACATTGCCTCTCTGAGCTTCCATTTCCTCATTTGCAAATTGGGAACCCATGATCTATCGTCCACCTGATGTAGCTGCTTTGAGATCTAAGCCTGGAAAGCAATTAGCCCAGTGCCTGTCACATACTAAGTGCTCGGTAAAAATAACCCAGCAATCCAGGGACAGGATGAAGGGTCTCCATCCAGACTCTGTTACTTAGCAGCTATGTGGTTTTAAGCAAGGCATGTCAGCTCTCTGAGTATCTCTTGCTCTCTAAAGTTAGTGCTAAGCCAGGCCCACCAGTTTCCAAGCGCCCTTCCGCATCCAAGGGTCCACCGGGGGGATGTCTGTGCCTCAGTTTTGCACAGTACAGTGGGCCAACACTGCCCCGCAGTGCCCGGGAAGCCAAGGAGCCCAAGACTCCGAGCGCCGCCTCCCCGGAGTGGGGGGGCGGTTTCAAGACCCCAGGCTGGGAGGAAACCCCACCCTCCCTGCGGCCCCACGGGACAGTCTGCTCCTCACAGGGAGGGGGCCACCTGCCTACTCCCCCGAGAATGCAAAAGACATTTCTAGTGAAATGCCCTCCTCCTCCCCCAGTTAAAGCCTACCTCACTCAAACGTTCATGTCTGTGATTGGAAAAATCATGCCTGATACCAAAGATTTCCCCCAAGGACTAGTGCTGGTTGCTACACTTCCCTGGTGGCCGTGAGACCAGGTTGGGCCTGCCCTAAGGGGCTGCCCCTTCCCCACCAGAGAGAGAGAGGAGGAGGGAGAGAGAGAGAGAAGATAGTGAGGTCCGTGAGTGCCTTCTTCTTGAACCAAAGATATGTATGGAGTGTTCTCTTGTCCTTATCGACTCGCTCTTCTCCCCGCTTTTTAAGCAGCTGGATCTGAGTTATGCTTCTAGAAATTTTGGGTGTTGGGGCAGAATCCTAAAAGTAAAAAGCGTCCCCATTCCCACTCAGCAATGAACCCCTCTCCCAACACACACACACAGACACAGACACAGATATGCAGGCACACACATGCATACAGATGCAGGCACATGTATGCACACATGCACATGCAGACACACATATGCACACACATGTAGGCACACACAGACACACGCACACATACTGGATCCCGTTCCTCTTGTGGTGTTCCTGGGCGCTCAATTTTAAGAGGCTCCTTCCTCCAACTGCCCACTAAAACCTGGGCCCAGTAGTGCTCCGTCCCCACCCCAAGTTACCCACCTGGATCAGGAGCTCTCCTGCCCACTGGACATATCCTCTGGGCCCCGCAAGCCCAGGCCCATGAAAGCATTTTAATTTCTTTCAATATCAGAAGTGGAGCGGAGAGAAAAAACAACTTTCAGGTGGCATAAAACTTTTATATACCATATTAATATATTTGTCTCCATGCCAATATGGTCTATATATGCGCTTTGTGGAAGAAGGCAATGAGGTGCATCAGGTCCAGAGGGGTCCCGCTGTGGCCCCGGCCCCACGACCTTAGGGAATCCATGCTGGGGGGTCTTGGACCACCAGGCAGTAGCCAATGGGGGACGGGTTTCCCGGGCGCCCTCTGCTGGGTGAGTCGCTGGCGGGTCCCTGGCCTCCAAGGCCCAAGGGTCGGGTGGGCGGAGCCTCCTGTTTTGTCCCCTGCTAGGAAAGCATAAGCTCCGGATACTTTTGGACGTGGAACATTCTAGTTATGATGAATTGCGGTTGGGTTGGACCAAGCCCCATTGTCACAGCCCAGAACTCCTGGATCCTATTCAAACACCTTCGTATGACACACACAGGTGTGGAGAGTCAGCCACAACCTTCAGCAACCAAGCCATTGCCTTTGGGCCAGCCGTTTTGGGACCGCCAGACAGAATCCTCAGCGGAGAGGCCGTCATCTGTGAGTACATCAGTATCGTTGGGGGAGAGCCAGTCATACGTCTCACCAAAGGAGCCCCACGCCTCCAAGGAGGAGACAGTGGTGGAGACTCTGCCAAGTACAGGAGAGTGGTCTTTGTAGGAGCAGCCTATGGAGGTAGAGCCCTGGCGGAGCGGCAGCCAATGCCCACTGAGGACCAGTTTCCACCCGAGTTGGTGGAGGGGCCACCCCTGCCCCCAGGGCAGCATTCATTGCCAGTAAAAGTCAAGCAGCCAGCAGGAAGCCTTCCTCTGATGACAAGGACACCACATCCTTTTCTTTTTCTAATAAACCAGGGTGCATCTGACCCCGGGGCTTGGTTAGGCTCACTCTGTTCCTACACTTCTTTTTGTGAAGCCACGTGGAATAGTCTTTCCTGGTTTTTTAGGTTAGAACACTGGCCCTTAGTGGCCCACAGGGTATTTGCAGGGAAAGCTTTCTTCTTCCTTGCTCTGGGGTAGATCACACGGGTGAGCTTCATTGCTCCCAAAAGGGAGAAAGGTATGCGCAGACTCTGCTTAATGGTCTTGGCCCCTGCCACTGCTCGCTGGCTGGCCCCTCCCCCAAAGGTTTATAAACTCCAATTCTGGCACCATCTAGCCTCTTCCTCCACCAGGCTGCCCTGGTCTCTTCCCTTCAAATAAACCTCCTTTCACTTTAGACTCCGGAAAGCAGTGGGCAATGACCACATCTTCAGAAGCAGGTCCTGACAAGGTCTGCACCTTGGGGCGTGGTTGACTCAAAGGCACCAGGTTTTTCCGATTCTTAACTGTTCCTGGTGGAGGGTGGAACAGTGTGCGCCAGCCCTGGGCAGCTCCCTGCACCCCGCCAGCACCCCAGCAGTGCCCTCCTGACCAGGCCCCCGCCCAGGCTGTTCCCTCTGCATGGCCATGTCCTCACCCTTGGGTCTCAGTTCGTATTTCCCAGCCCAGCCAGGCTGGGCCTTGAGCCGCCGCTGGGCGCCCCCCCTGCCCCGGTGTCCCCCATCCCAGCTCCGGAGGCCTCCGCTCCTCCACTTCTCTCCCTCTGGTCGCCAGCAGAAGCCCAAGCGCTCAGGGCGGGTGTCTGAGTCACCGGTGTCCCCGGAGCCCCGCGGGGCAGGGCTGGCCCTGGCCTCCGGGAGGCTGGGCGGGGCCCGCGCCCATTCCGCAGATGAGGGAAACAGGCTTGTCGGCGGGAAGGGCCGGGGTCGCGCTGTGGAGGGGAGGCCGGGGAGGCCGGGACCGCCCGCCAGTCCGGGGCAGAGACACCGCGGTGCTAGCCTCGGTCCCGCCCCCACTGGTCCGACCAGGGCCCGACCGCGCGAACCTCGAGGGGGCGCTCTCTCCGCCGCTGCTGTGATCCCGCAGCCCTCAGCCAGGGCGGAGCCCAGAGAGGGTGCCCGGGCGCCCGGGGACGCACAGCAGTGGGGTCGCCCCCGCTCATCTACGCGGGCCGGGGCGGACGGGGCCGGGCTGCCTGGGGCGGGCCGCGGGCGTCCAGGGCGGCGGGCGTGATGGGGCGGTTAGCCCGGGCAGTTAGCGGTTGGCGCCGGGCTAACCGCCCCACCGCGCCCGCCGCCCTAGAACGCGCGGCGTGGGCCGGGGCCGGGATCTGGGCCGGGCCGGGGCGGGGCCAGAGAGCCTGCAGAATGGGCCG
Organism: Eulemur rufifrons; assembly: GCF_041146395.1. Lineage (NCBI taxonomy): Eukaryota > Metazoa > Chordata > Mammalia > Primates > Lemuridae > Eulemur > Eulemur rufifrons. The sequence continues at coordinate 24,547,477 of NC_091002.1, forward strand.
GGCGAGGGCGGGGCCACGTTAGGGGCGGGGCCGGACTGAAGCAGAGGCGGGGCCAAGGCAGAGGGCGGGACCGAGAGAAGCCATGCAGAACGGGCTGGGATGGGGGCGGGGCTGTGTGGGGGGGGGACGGGGGGGCTCAGCGGGGGGGGCGGAACGTGGGGGGGTGGGGTCAAGGTAGAAGGCGGAGCCAGAGGATCCTTGCAGAGCAGGAGGGGTGGGGAAGGGGGCCTGGGGCGGGGCCAAAGCAGGGGCGGCTCCCAGCGTGGTGGGCGTGGCCGAGGCAGAGGACGGGGCGGGGCCAGACTAGGGGCGGGGCCTAGGTAAACGGAAGGGCGGGACTGGACGTGGGGACGCAGCCTTCTGAGCACGGTCAGGGTGGGGACCTGGGGGCGGGGCCGGGGGGGGGTGTCTGTGGAGCGGCAGGGCAGGGCTGGGGCCTGCAGGGAGCTGGGGGTGTCAGGGCAGGGCTGGGGTGGAGCAGGGAGCTGCAGGGTGCGGTTCGGGGGGTCTTGTAAAGCAGGGCCTGGGAAGGTTCTGGTCAGCCCAGGAAGGCCTCGAAGACTGGCTGGAGCGGAGGTCAGCGGGGCAGCGTGGGGCCAGGAAGGAAGGACGCGCAGGTAATCTCAGGTATGAGGGCGTGTGTGTGGTCCATGCACCTGAATCTGTCGCTCATCTGTCCTATACGCGTTAAACGAGTACCTGCTAAGTGCAGGTGCAGTGTTGGGCGCCGGGCTGGGGTTACAGCCTTTGAGCCCATCCCAAGACCAGGGGGAAGCCCACCCAGCCCGACGGGGCCTTCCCTGAGGACTTTCTCCCCTCCAGAAATCTGTGCTCAAGCGTCAGACTTGGGCCCCCAGGTGCTAGGGCTGAGGGTCCCTCAGCATCTCTGTTCCATGAAGCTCTTCAGCTTGGCTATTTTTCTTTCTTTTTCCTTTCTTTCCTCTTTCCTTCTTTCTTCCTCTGAGATAGGGTCTCACTCTGTTGCCCCAGCTGAAGTGCAGTGGCATCATCATAGCTCATTGCAGCCGCCAACTCCTGGGCTCAGGTGATCCTCCTGAGCAGCTGGGACCACAGGTGCCCAACATCATACCAGCCAGCGTTTATACTTTAAATGGAAATTGTAAGGCCTGAGCACTCCTGAGCCTCCCCCCACCAAGCCAGAACAATTCACAAATGGGGGCCGATTCAGCTGAGGTTGCTTGGGGCTGTGCGTGCTCTGCAAGCTTTATGGGTTTTGCTGGTAAGGTGATAGGCAGCTCTTGGTGGGCTGGGGTCCCCAACCCTTCCTTGGGATATGCAACACGAAGCTGCCCTCCTGGTCTCCTTAAGCCCCCTGGACAGTCTCTGGGCACCCTTATCCCCGCCGCGAGAGAGGCTAACTCCATTCCCAGGGCCCAGCCCAGGGCGCCTCACACGCTGTGCAGGGGACGCCACCCACAGTCCCTCAGAGAGGGGCTGGAAGCTCACAGGCTGCAGAGGTGCAGCCACCCAGGGCTTCAAGCTGGTTTTATGAAGGTGAACAAGGTTCACTCTCATGCGCGACGAGCGCGCTGCACTTGCCTCCGTGGGCCTCCTCTACGGGCCCTACGGCAAGGAGCTGCCCGCCATGGGGTCGCCGCTATCGGCGCTGCCCAACGCGCTGCCGCCGCCGCTGCACGGTGCCCGGCAGCCCCCGCCGCCGCCCCGGCCCCCGCCGTTGGCCGCCTAAGGTGAGCCAGGCCACCTGGCCAGGGACAAGCTGCTGCCGCCCGCCGCCTTTGAGCCGCACGCGGCGCTGCTGGGACGCGCCGAGGACGCTCCGGCCCGCGGGCTGCCCGGAGGCGTCGGCGGCGCAGGCAGCGGCGGAGCGGGGGCGGAGACGCCGCGGGGCTGCTGGGGCCGCTGGGAGGGCTGGCAGCGGCCGGGGCGCGCCGGCAGCACGCGGGAGGCGGCGGCCCCAGCGCGGGCGCTGCGGCGGAGGAGATCGACACCAACGAAGCGGCACAGCGCATCACCGCGGGCTGAAGCGCTACAGCATCCCTCAGGCCATCTTCGCGCAGCGCATCCTGTGCCGCTCTCAGCGCACGCTCTTCGATCTGCTGCACAACACCAAGCCGTGGAGCAAGCTCAAATCCGGCCGCGAGACCTTCCGCAGGGTGTGGAAGTGGCTGCAGGAGCCCGAGTTCCAGAGCGTGTCTGCGCTGTGCCTCGCAGGTAGGAGCGCGGCTCGCAGCACTCGACCGCGGGGGCGGCGGCCCGGGGCTCCCCAGCACCTACTGTGCGCCCCGCCAACCCGAGACCCCCTCGCAGGAGGCTAGACTGCGATCTGTGCCCCTGCCCATTTGTACCGTCGCCAAAAGGGAAAAAGGGATTGTGCCGTCTCGTCGCCCCCTTATCCCGTCGCCTCCTCTGCCCTTTTTTAGGGGTTCTCTAGTTCTTTCTAGACTGCGGGGAGGGTGCAGGCATCTCCCTGAAACAGCGCTCAGGGTAGCTCATTGTGTGTGTGTACACGCGCACGCGTTGGGGGGCTGTGTCCCCCGACGAGCCGCTGTTATCAGCTTGGGGTGCCACTCCCCTGTTCCGAAGGGCCCTGGAGGGGGGCCGCTGAGCCTCCAGCCCGGTGCCACAGAGCTCCGGGACGGGGCACCGGCCGGCGCCACAACAGCAAAGGCGGGGCCGTGCTCAGCCCCCGGCCCAGCGCGCGCTTCTTTGTAATTCGGCCTCGGCGATCCGATCGATACCCCCTCCCCTGCTCCGGCCGCTGGCAAAGGTCACCCGAGAATGGTTGGAGGAGGGGCGGCCCGCGGGACCCTCGGCCCGGGCTGCCCGGAGGCCTTCACACCTGGCGACTTCGCTCCTGTCCCCCGGGCGCGCGCCCTGTCTGCCTTGCGTTTTGGTTTTGTGTCTCTGGTTTCTACGTCTCTCCTCGTTCTATCGGGACAAACCGGGCTCTATCTGTCGGTTGCTCTCCCTTTTCCTCCTGTTCCTCCCCATGCTTTCTCTCTCTTCCTGTCTCTCTGCCTCCCTCGCTCTGACACTCAGCCACCGGTCCCCTGGGGACCCCGCTCCCTCCTCCTTCCCAGCTGACAGCAGCGAAATCCACCCCTGCCCCCAGTGAGGCAGCCCGGCCAGGCCCCCACTTCCTGAGGGCTGGTGTGGGTGTACCGGGGAACCCCTGGCCCCAGGGGGGGGGTCTCTTTCCCTGGCGGTGCTGGGGAGGGGGCTGCCCACCCCAGTCACAGGGACAATAGCTGCCGCGGCTGGCGCCCGATTCATAGCTTCTCTAAGCACAAGGGCGAGAAGGGCGGGGATAGGCGGGGGTGGGGGTGGGGTGGGGGGGGCTCTAGGAGGCACTCCACTAATGAGGAGGTTGGGGGGCTGGCTGTGTCCCCCAGCTGGCCCAGCCAGAGCAGTCAGAGAACCAGGGGGTGGTGAAGGGGCTCCACTTCATACACCCCAATAACTCGTGGTACTAATGGGGAAACTGAGGCCAGAATGGCAAGGGAGACTCAGCAAGGACACGGTAGGGCACCCCTGAGGCCCCTGACACCCACCACCTCCCCCTCCTGCCCTCCGCCGGAACACCTGGGGGTGAGGGCCGGCTCTGCCCGACTCTGTGGGCGCGGGCCGGGCAGCCAACCTCACTCAGCCTCAGTTTCCTCATCTGCCAAGCAGGGGTGCAAACAGCCACCTAGGGTGACTGTGAGGACTGAGTGAAATGATCCGTGGCTGGGCATGGGATAAAAATAAACACATAACTACGGCCTATTGAAAACATTCTTGCTATTATTAGCCCCACTTTTCAGCCTGGAGCCCGAGGAACGGGGAGGCTAAGTACCCCAGCAGGCCCAAGAACTGGGATTCGAACCCAAGCATTCGACTCCCGGGTCCACACATTGAGTCCTATCACCACTCAGAGCCTCGGTCTTCTCATCTCTAAAATAAAGACAGCGATGCTGTTGACCTCAGGAAGTGGCTGTGAAACTTAAACGACATCATGCAAACGGAGCGCCCAGCACAGTGCCTGGCATTAAAAATGCTACTTTCTACAGAAATCCTCGCATTCTGAGAGGTGTGAGAAACACGGATGAGCGGGGTCACGGCTCCACCTTGTGGCCAACTCTGGGAACTGCGCCTGCCCCGCCCCACCCCTTCCAGCGGGAGGCTGGCAGGCACCCCTGGGCCTTTCTTGCCACGTGCCCGTGTGGCCCGCCTCAGGCAGAGGGCAGCTCAAGTGCATGCAGTTGGCAGCCTCTGTGGTCGTACAGGGATCGTCTCTAGGGAGGGATCGTCTCTAGGGAGGGATCGTCTCTGGGGAGCAGGGTGAGGTGGAGGGTTTGATTGCGGTGCCCCCGTCACACCTTTGCTCAAGCTGTTCCTTCCGCCTGGTGATTTTTGGACAGTTCGCGGTGGAGGTGGTGTGCTGCACCATCCCAGGCTCCGCACTCAGGCTTCCTCCACCCATTTTCTCATGATCATCCTATAGAATAGGTACTGTTCTCACTCCCATTTTGCAGAAGGGGAAACAAGTTCAGAGTCAGCGGAAGGGTGGGATTTGAACCCAGTTCTACCTGAGCCTGTCCCCTTCACAGTCACACCAAAGAGCCCTGACAGGGGCCACCCACTTCCCACACAGCTGCTGCATCACAAGGGTTTCATGCAAAGACAGAGCTCAGGGCTTCAATCCTGTGGAGCCACAGGCCCCTCATCCTGCTGCTTCCCACCCATTGCCAGGGTCTTGGGGTTCCCAGGGCCTCTGAGGCCAAGATTCTGACCTTCTGGAATTCTAAATGTGTATTATCTTGGCATTCTTCCATTTTTCCCCCCCAGGCAGATCCTGAAGTGAACCCCATACACTGAGAAATGGACTATGGAGCACATTCTTATGCAGGAGAGGAAGGCGGAGTGCAGAGGTGTGGTTAACTGGGGATGCAGGGTCGGGGTTCCAGGTAACTGTACCCAACATCCATTCCCTTTTGTTCTAAACGGCTTAGACTCAGGCCCACAGCCTGGTTTCGTACATCTCACTGGAGAGCTCTGGCCCTACTGATGGAACATCTCAGCGTCGACGGTCCCCCAAAACACTCAGACCCCAGGCTATGAATCAGACCGTCTGTCTGGAGTGGCAGGGGCATCCACACTGCATCCCGCCCCTGTTAGAGCACTGCTCCTTTCGTTTGGTTCTTAGAGGTTCTTCTGCCCCCGTCAGCCCCATGCTGAAATACCCTGGGAGCTTTTCCATCTTAGCAGCTTCCGGCATATCCAAACCAAGCCCTAATGAAGAGACTAGACCCCACTTTGGCTGGGTTTAACTTTCACCCCGTAATCTCTGTGGCTTAGATTAGGGTCAGGCGGTCTGATGTCAGGACAACCAGCGTTCGAATCTTAGCTCTGCTCATCATGCACTTGGTGACCTCAAGATGCCTCTCTGAGCCTGTTTCCTCATCTAAAAGGTGGAGTTAATGGTTGCACCTGCTTCAAAAGGCTGTTGTGACAGCTGAATGAATCCCATGGCAAGAGCTTATCGCTATGCGGGACACCGAGTAGACTCAATCCATTGTTGCTGTTATGATTATTGCAAAGAGCCCAGCAAGCAAGAGCCGGAGGCCAGTACTGTCATCCCAACGCTGCCCTTTCCTCACCAGGTAGCTCTGGCAAGTCACACCCTCCCCGGGCCTCAGTTCCCCCATCTGTGAGATGAGAATCCCAATCTCTGCTTTGCCTTGCAGTTCCCAGATGAGGGTCAAATGAGATCACAACAACTTGGGGGTTGCCCAAGTCTGGGGAGGAGCATTGGAACCTGCACCTGGTCCCCTGGCAGTGCTCTGGAGAGACGACAGAACCCCAGAGGTCAGTGCCTGTGGCGGGGAGTGGGGGGGGGGGGTGAGGCCCCAGGACTCATAGCCCAAGCCCAAACCTTGCTCCCCCAAACAGTAGAACTGCCTGAATTCAAAAGACAGAAGGGAGGGGAGGCTGTCTTACTCATCCATGGCATATAGTAAGTAAATAATCAGTAAATGAGCACTGGATGAACAATCAGATTTGTGAGCCAGGATAGGGCAGATCTGGGCAGGGACAGGAGCTTGGGAGACTTTTCAGGTCCAGAAACCAGGACCATGACAATGAAACAGTTTGAATGGTCTCAATGACTTGGAGGGGGCGTGGTGGCAAGTGTGGCTGAGGGATCAGAGCAGGTGGAGGGCAGATGAATTCCCCAGAGGGGCAGATGGGTGGCACAGGCCAACAGTGAGATGTCAGCATGCAGGTGTGGCAGGGAGGGAGGCATGACCTGGAGGGTCAGCTTGGACTCAGAACAAGAGCTCCTTAGAGCTGAGCCCCCTCAACTCCCCAGGGCAATTGCCTGGCTTGTTTTCAAGCCCAGGCCATGCCAGCTTCTGTATTTGTCCTTCTCTCAGAGGGTGATGTTAATTTCATTTCTTCTCTTTTTTGAAAATCTATATTTTCTTTTAAAACTTATTATAGAAATTGGCCAGGCACGGTGGCTTATTGCCTGTAATACTAGCACTTTGGGAGGTTGAGGTGGGAGGATCACTTGAGGCCGGGAGTTCAAGACCAGCCAGAGCAAGAGCAAGAACCCGTCTCTACAAAAAATAGAAAAATTAGCCAGTTGTGGTGAAACCTGTAGTCCCAGCTGCTAGGGAGGCTGAGGCAGGAGGATCGCTTAAGCCCAGGAGTTTGAGGTTGCAGTGAGCTATAGGCAACAGAGTGAGACCCTGTCTCAAAAAAAATAAATAAATAAATAAAAAATAAATAAATCACAGAAATTGATTTTTTATATAAACAAAGAAATTTCTAAAAGGCAGCAAAACAACCCATTTGAGCACTCTGGGGATTGCAGCCAGGTGCTGCACTTGAGGCCTTCCCTTCAGCATGGCCCTCACCTGTGTGAGTGACACTCCACCCCAAGACAGCCTCTGAGTAAAGACCTCCCAACACCTCTCCTGCTGCCCTGTTTATCCAGGTGCTCCTGGCATGGTGGAAATGCTTAGTAGAGGTTCTTCTTGTCTCTGAATTGGAAACAACCATTCATTTGGTTTCATCATTGTCCATTCAGGATGCAGTGATGGTTTGATCCATATGGACAGGAGCAGCAGGAGAAAACAGCTGGGTCCGAGGCCTGAACCACCAGGCCAGGTGTTGAGGCCCCTCTCCTGAGTCAGTGCAGTCACATGGGCAGGGAGGAAACTGGATTTGCAGGGGGGGGGGGGTTGTTTTATTATTATTATTTTTGAGACAGAGTCTCGCTCTGTTGCTCTGGTAGAGTGCCGTGGCGTCAGCCTAGCTCACGGCAACCTCAGACTCCTGGGCTCAAGTGATCCTCCCGCCTCAGCCTCCCAAGTAGCTGGGACTACAGGCATGTGCCACCGTGCCCGGCTAATTTTTTTCTATATATTTTTAGCTGTCCAGATAATTTCTTTCTATCTTTTTAGTAGAGACGGGGTCTCGCTCTTGCTCAGGCTGGTCTCGAACTCCTGACCCCGAGCGATCCGCTCGCCTCGGCCTCCCAGAGCGCTAGGATTACAGGCGTGAGCCACCGCGCCCGGCCTGGATTTGCAGTTTTATTAATCCAGCACTTTTACCGCCCACTGGAGAACGGACAGCAGCGGCAGGACTAGGAGAGGGGGTCAGGGAGGAGGCTGGAGCAGCGATCGAGGGGGAGAGATGACGGGAGCGGGGCCAGGGTGGAGTAGAGATGGAAACAAATGGATGAATTCATTTATAGGAGATGGTTCTAAAAACGAAGGAGACGATGTGCAGCCATGACAGGGACTGAATGGCCCCCCTCCCCGAGCACCGCCCTCGAAGGCGGGACTTCCTCCCCTCTAGCCCTTCCCGGGGCAGGCTGGACAGGAAGTCCCGCCCTACTTCTTTCCGAGTCCTTCCCTCCCCCCAGAGGCTCGGGTGTGGGCGTTACCAAGGAGACCAGGGGACCGCCCCCGCCCCCGGGCCCTGGGGAGGGGAAGGGTGATGGACTGTGAAGGCCCCCTGAGGGGTCTCTGATGACGTGTCCGCTCCTCAAAGAGGCCTTCCCTGACCGTGCAGTGGTGCTTCCCGCCTCTCCCCCTTCCGTCCCTAATATGTGTCCCAGTTTATTCTGTTTACAGCCCTCAAGACAATCTCAAAATAGTCTCTATTTATTTATTTACTTATTATTGTTCACTTTGTCTTGTGGACTAGAATGAATCTAAGCTTCGCCAGGACAGAAGCCCTGTGTCCCTTGTCAAGTGGAGCGTTCCCAATGCCTAAAACATGGGCAGGTAGGCAATGAATGGATGGATGGATGCATGATGCAGCCAGGAACCCAATTTTAAACCAGACAAGCCAATAGTTTAGCTGCCTGAGAGTTACATAAATGAAAACAAACAAGACATGAAAAAAAAAAGGCAGGAAAAAAATCTTAATTGTGTGAAAGGGACTTAAATATTTCTGCACACCCTCAAGGTTAGAAGCTGAGATCAAATAACTCCTAAACCTGCCCTGAATGTGCCCTGTGACTCTCTGCATAGACGTGGCCTGCCTTTGCTCTGGGAGGGACCCCGGGTACTATCTTGATGAAGGGACAGGCCAAGTGCCCCTCCTTGTCCTCGGTTTACCTCTGGCCAGAGTGGGTCTCAAAGGCTCACACTTAGGAATTAGCTGACTCTATTACTCACCACAGTGAGCACATATTAAGCGCTTACTGTGTGCCAGACTCAGTGGTAAGCACCTCAGTAAAAAAATGATCTTATTTAATATCTTTCCACTCACCTTAGAGTGTAATTATTGTTATTATTATCCATTTTGCAGATGGGAAAACTGAGGTTCAGAAAGGCTACTCATCGAATCACATAACCAAGACAGAGTTGAGATTTGAACCTCATACTACTTACTCCAAAATTCTTGCTCTTTAATGACCTCTTGATGCCAGAGTTGAGATTAGTGATGTACAAAGCCATTCTGTTGCAGGGGAACCTCTCTGTCGAATGTCCTGTGATTGTTTTTAACATGAAGAGACTGGCTGTTTCCCTCCCTGTCCTGCAGAGGGACCATCCTCTGGCCAGTTGTAGCTACAACTGCCAGGTGCCCAGGCGCAGCCAAGAAGGGAAGAAAACACCCAGACCCTGAGGGAGGGTCCTTCATGGAGACGCGCCCCAATTGCAGGAGAAGTGGAATCTTTTATTGAAAGTATAATGTACGCAGCATGTTGTCAGCCTGGGGTCCGCGAGACCTCGGCGCCCAAGGTGACTTCCCTCCCCCCATGGGGGCTGACCATAGGTAGGTAGATGGGATTGTTTGCCAACGGGGTAGTGGCTGGATCCTTTCTGGGGTGGGGGCAAGTGGGAAGAGGGTTGAAGGGCTGGGGAGGGACCTGTTGTGGTGGCTGAAGGTCGTTGAGGCGGGGAGATAGTGTCCAGGCCAAGCCTCCCGGGAGCTGGTTCTGGCTTCTTCCAGCTGGAGCAGCGTCTCGGCCTCTGTCCCTCATGTGCTCAGCACCAGAAGGTCCTTGGAAGGCAGAACAGAGAGCCCGGTGAGTGGGTGGGTTGGCTCTGGCTACACCTTGGCTAGACACTCACCTGTCTTTGGATCAGAGCATCACATTTCTGGGAAGCATAACTGAACAGCAATGAGGGGTCACGTGGCCTGAGGATCTCCTGGCCCCATAATGATCCTGCCCTGGAAAGAGGACCTTGGGCAAGACACTTCCTTCCCTACCACTTGTCTCCTTCTTCCCAAAGTAAGAGAAGTGAGCCTGAGCCCCTCCCCACAGTCTTCCAAAATCCAGTTTTCTTAATTAAAAAGATCTTCAACAAATTAAATAATAAAAGTAAGGAATTATAGCCTATAGAACAAAATAAATATTCACAAGTCAATAATGACATAAATAAATAATTGAAAGAATAAACAAATAAATGGAGAAGGGACAGCTCTTCCTTATAGTAGAATTCCAACTAATAAATGAAAAAGAAATTACAGAAATAAAATATCACCATTAGGCTAACAGCACAGTAATAACTGTCTCAGGCAAAACCATTAATGGGTGCCAAAAACCCCAAGAAACAGGATATTTGCGTAGTCTCAAAGCAGCACCCCACACGATACTCATTAGTTACAAAGGGAAAAACAGTAATTTTACAGTGAGGAAAGCTGGCAGGAACCACCTTAATCAACTGGCTGAAGTGCCCACCTCCAGGAATAAGTCAGATACTGAGGAGGGCACAGCATCACTTCTGTGGCTCTTGCCAAAAATACACAGTCTCGATCCAGTCATGGGAAAACATCAGTCAAACACAAATTGAGGCACATTGCACAAAACAGGCCAGACTCATCAGAAACGTGAAGGTCATGAAACAAAAGGAAGAGGTGAGGAAGTGTCCCAGATTGGAGGGTTCTAAAGAGATGTGAGGACAAAACGCAAGATGGGTCCTGGGCTGAATCCTGCACCAGACCGAAGGATAATAGTCTGTGGAAACTGCAGACTGAAATCTGTAGATTAGTTGACAGTTTTGCATCAGTGTTAATTTCCTGGTTTGGGGTCATTGTAAGATGCTAACATGAGGGGGAAGCTGGGGAAAAAACTCTCTGCACCATTTTTGCAACTTTTCTGTAAGTCTAAAGTGATTTCAAAATAAACAACTTAAAATAAAGGGCTACATCCATATAATTCACAGAGGGCCTACAAGACCACGCAAGGGGCTGAGGTTTTCTTTAAACTCTTCAAACCCAACACCCATTTTACATTTCAATACAGGCATTTGTCTTACCTCCTTCATTATTCTGGAATAAAATTCATAGGTTATATGACCTGCTTATACAGATATTTTAAAGTCAGTATAATCCCCTTACAGAAATATAAGGGAGAAATAAAACATAGGTCATTTATAATATTTTGATATGCAAATACTTTAGGAAGGTAAAATTCATCTCCAATTTCAAAGAGGCCCTGGGGGAGAGGGCTGCAAGACAGCCCCATCGAGGGCCACTGGTTTGAGCTGTCTCATGTTATTGCCTCTCCCAGGCTGGGTGACCTTGAGCAGGTGGCTCACCCTCGCTGATACTCAGGCCCTTCGCCTACTGTGTGAGGGCAGTTGGCAGCCAGGGCTGTGGGGGGGCTAAACCCATGTAAAACAGTGCGTGGAGCACTGAACATGCTCAGTAAATAGAAGTGATGATGATGATGATAAATTTGTGCCAATTCTGTGCGTGTTTACTAACCCCTTTGTGTAAATGAATTATAACACTTAATAATAAAATGCTGTATCTCATTTAATTTCTCACCACGAACTATACAAGGTATTATTGTTCCCCATTTTCAGATGAGGAAACTGAGGCTCTGAGCAATGCTGAGGTCCCACAGGAGCTCAAGAGATGGAACCGGGACAGGCACCCCTGGGGACCGTCCCAGAGCCTGCATCTGACCCCTGCCCTGACACTGCCCATCCAGGGTCACTGTACACCCCCCTTGACTGCTCCCCTAACGTGGTGTGGGGTGGTCCCTGGGCTAGGGTCCAAGCCTAGCATGAGTGTGAACACGTGGGTGCCCCCCACACTGCTGATGGCAGCGCAAATGGGCACAGCCATTTGGAAAGGAAATTGCTGATCTGACGCAAAGGCCCTTCACTCGCTCCTGGGGATATGTTCCAAGGAACTAAATCCTGAATCCAGAAATAGTTTTGTGTACCTAGATGTTCACTGCAGCGCCCTTCATTCTAATGATGATACGGATAATGGTGGATGCTTCCAGAATGCTTACTATGTGCCAAGGGCTATGCGAGGAGCTTTGCACAGTCTCATTTTATCCTAAAAGCAGCCCTCGGGGCAGGTACTATGATTAGTCCCTTTTTATAGAGGAGAAAACTGAGGCTCAGAGAAGTTAAGTAGTTTGCTCAGGGTCACCCAGCTGGAAATTGGCTGAGTCAGGATTTGAACCCAGGCCACTGGGCTCCAAGCCCTCGTTCTTTAACCCCAATGCTCTACTGACTCCCTGAGCAAAGCCATGTTTAAAAATAAAACTCCAGAAAGACTGGAATGAAAAGCAGCCAAATGTTCTAAGGGGCAATTTCTGGGTGACACACACATGTATAGGAGGATACACATGTGTTTGGTTAATCTTTTCTATATTTTCCAAATGTCAGATACTGAGCACAGGTGGTTTTTATAGTGGAAACAAGAGCCCCTGCATTTGAACTTCAAGGCACCTGTCATGGTTCTAATTAGTCAATTACTTCAGGAATATTTGCCCCAAGGTCCGTCTCCCCACTGGGCTGGGAGAGCTTTGCAAGGGCTAAGACTGTACTTGTTCAAAGCTGTATCCCCAGCCCCGTGCACAGTGTCTGGCAGACAGTAGGTGCTCAGTAAAAGTTTTTCCAATGAACTATATCCCACTCCCACTTTGGGCAAGCCCTTTGTCGCTCTGAGCCTCAGTTTTCCCATCTGTGAGATGGGAGCAATGATGTCTGCGGTGAGGACTAAATGAGATTGTGCATGAGAGTTTCCTTTAAAGATTCGTAGCAGCTTTGCCCCTTGGTCCCGCAGCCCCATACTCTGAAGGAAGAGGCCTCTGTTCCCTCCCTTTCCCTCCCCTTCTCTTCCTCTTCCCAATTTCTGGCCTGACAGTTTGCAGTGGCCAAAGTTAACGAGCAAAGGGCAGGGAGGGAAGCAGAACAGAGCTCAGTCTCCCCTTTTACCTCCAAAACGTCGACATCTGCGTTGCTGAAGTCAATGTTGAGAATTTTGGGGAGAGGGACGCCAGAACCCAGCACAGCTGTGAAACAAATAGACAAAAATTGGTCAGGCATGGTCAGTGGCGTTAGTCTCCCTAGAAGCCACCAGTATTTGCAAGAAGACTGGCAATTTCTTTTATGCCTCTCGGCCTTTGTCCTTGCAGTTCATCATGCCTGGAGCACGCTCCCTCACCCTGGCCTCCCTCGTGAGTTCTGAGCCTTCCCAAGACTCTGTTCAGATGTCACCTCTCTGCGAGGCTCCCTGGACCACAGGCCAAGCAACTCTGGGCTCCTGCCACACCCCACCCACCCCTGAACTCTACTAGATAAATCACAAAATATTAATTCTCTGTTTCTGTGCCTGTCGCCCCTACCGCATTGCAAGATCCTTGCAGGCAAGGACTGTGTCCCCAGTATCACCCAGCCCTTGGCCAGGACAGAGGAGGGGACCAGTGTTTGCAGAGTGAAGGAATGGAAGGATGCACGCGGAACCCCAGCAGATGGCTGCCATGGGGTGTGCAGCTTGCTCTCAGATTGTCAGAGCCTAAGCAGACCTGCTAAGTAATGTTCTAGAAAGAAAGCAGGAGGAAAGAGAGGAAAGGCAGAAGGGGGTGGGGAGGAAAGGGTGAGTGGATTAAGTGAAGCTAAACAGACTCCTGGCTCAGCAGGACTTTTCAGAGAGCTGAGCACATTGTGAATCTAGCCCACAGGAATATAGTAAGCACTTCCCAAACTTGCTTGGCCAGGGAACCCTTTTCTCAGGGCATTTTGTGGGACTATGTTGTATGGAATCTACTTTGGGAATCATGGATCTAGTCTAATCTGTCATTTGCAGATGGTGAATTGCATTTCAGTGAGATTAAAGGACTTGCCCCCAAGTTCACACCACCCCTCAGTGACCGAGTCTCCATCTCTCGCCTCCCAGGCCGGGCCAGCCCAGCTCTGACGGCAGCCCCCATCCTCTCTCACTGGGGAACCGGCACTTTCCCGGTCCTTGAGACTCAGCCTCCTCTGGCGATGGGTCCCTTTGCCATCAAGATTGCTCCAAAAGAACCCCAGCTGGTTCAGCTGCCGACATCAGCTGGGACATGCCAGCCCTCCCCGTCGTCCTCTCTTCCAGTGAGCAAGGGTGGGACAGAATAGCAAGGGAGGCTCCAGCTGGGCTTCCCAAACACAATGGGTCCCCAGCTGCTCGAGCAGCTGCGCCAGGCCCCCCCGTGACCCCCACGGTTCCACAAGCAGCCTTCCGGATCACATTCCTGAGATGCCACTGAGAATCAAGCATGCTCAGTCTGTTCTATTTATGAAGTTGGGCAAGAAAACCTAACTGGATGTGGCTGTGAGGGGGGCGGGTGCTGGGTTAGGAGGGTGGGAGTGTTGGTAAGGGCAACTTTGGCTTCATCTGCACTGATTGAACTTTTTTCCAGAAGTTATTCATGTGTAGTAGTCAGAAAATATCTTCACCATATTGACTGGGCGTGGTGGCTCACGCCTGTAATCCTAGCACTCTGGGAGGCCGAGGCAGGAGGATCGCTCAAGGTCAGGAGTTTGAGACCAGCCTGAGCAAGAGCAAGACCCTCGTCTCTACTAAAAATAGAAAGAAATGATTTGGACAGCTAAAAATATATATAGAAAAAAAAAAAGCCAGACATAGTGGCGCATGTCTATAGTCCCAGCTACTCGGGAGGCTGAGGCAGGAGGATCGCTTAAGCCCAGGAGTTTGAGGTTGCTGTGAGCTAGGCTGACGCCACGGCACTCTAGCCTGGGCAAAAGAGTGAGACTCTGTCTCAAAAAAAAAAAAAAAATCTTCACCATATTAAAAAAATGGAGAAAAAAGAGTTGGGAAGGAAATATATTAATATGTAGATGTTGAGATTAATTGCCTCTGGGAGGTGAAATTTTTAAAAACTTGTCTGTACTTTCCAAAATTTGCACACATAAAATTTTCATATATAATTAGACTTTTCATAGATAATCAGAAAAACAAAACAATTATTCAAACAAGAAAGAAGAAAATAAGAAAGCTGATGGGGGCAACTTTTGCATTCGGAGTCGTAAATAAGCTTCCAGTGGAGCTCTCAGAAATACTTGGAGCTGGTACCGCTGTGCGTCCAGCACACCCAACACACCGGCAGACCCCAGTCCCCAAACCACGTGCCCGGGGAGAGGTGCGGGCACCGTACTCACCGTTCATCGCGGGCATAAATGCCAGGTCGAAAATCTTCCCGACCAGCACCTCCATGAGGCCGACCTGCGGGGGAAGAATGAAGGCTGAGCCCAGCCGGGGGAGGGGTTCGCTCAGCTCCGAAGGGCCCCAGGGCCCAAGATGAAGATGCAGAGCTGCTCTGGGAGAGTCTCGGGGTTCCAGTAATCAGAGCGCCTGGGATCCCAGAACCACTCAGCTGACAGCCCCCGGGTGCCCCTCGCCCACCTGCCCATTGCACAAATGGGGAGGCTGAGGCCCCCAGCGGGCAAGCGCTGGTCCAAGGCCCCTGTGAGGCAGGGACTGAGGGAGGCCTCGTTCCTCCCCGGCAAGCACAGAGCACAGGGTGCAGGGTGGCCTGCCCTGATGGCACGATGGTGTCACGGAAGGCCCTTGGGCCCCATCGCCAACACTCCAGAATCCCGTGCCAGCTCAGCCTCCGTGGAGCTTCCTTCACTTTCCAACTCTGAAAGTGCGGGGAACAACCCTTACCTCACAGGGTGGCTATAAAACCAACTATAAGCTCCTACATGTAAAACACCTGCCGTTCGGACCCACACGGCGGCGGGGGCACCGCGCTCACTTCCCAGCGCTGCCTCGGGCGAGCCACTTAACCTCTCCGGGCTTCGCCTCCTTATTTGGAAAATGGAGTTAATCACAGTGCCCACATCACGGGAACATCGTGTGGATTAAACGAGAAAAGTTTATTAAAAGAGAAAAAAGCTTCATTTAGTGCCTAATGCACATCTCTGCGGCCCCACAGATATTCACAATTTCACACTAAGTGTCAGCCCCTTTCTCCACTCGGAGCCTGGAGATTTCAATTCTAACCCCAACTCTGCCCTAACCAGCTGTGAAGACTGGGGCATTTTCTCCCTATAAAATGAACCTGGTGATAACCAACTTCACAGGCTGCAGTTTTTTTGGGGTTAGAAAAGCAAAAAAAAAAAAACAAAAACAAGCAATTCAATGAATGGGTTTGACTTTCTCTGCAGATGCAGAAATCTCGCCCAAGCTCATCCCAGTAAGCAAGCATCTGTTTAGTTGTTAATTCATTTTTAAAGAATTATAAAAAGAGGAGTATTTCTGAAGCCTTAGGTGGGGTGGGGGACCCAAGAAAAAACACAGAGATGAAACAGGGCCGAATCCTAGAATGCGAGCATCTCAGACTTGTGGTCCTTAGAAAAGCAGAGTTCTAGAATGGGAGGTTGGAAATGAATCCAAACCTGTTTTACAGACAAGGAAACTGAGGCTCAGAGTAGGCTGGTACTGCTCAAGGTCACACAGGAGTCAGTGGGCTCCTGGCTCCAGGGGGAAGGGGCCCCACAGGACACCGCTGCCCCCCGGTCTCCTCACCCTGCAGTGGAGAGATTTGGGCCCAGGGGACCCGCGGCGCAGCCAGTTCAAATGAGGCCGCACCACAGGCAGAGTGGGAGATGCTGTCTCTACTCTGCCCCTCGCTTGCTTTGCCGGCCTCAGTTTCTCCATCTGTCCCTCTGCAAAGTGAGGCCTGGCTGCACTGATGCCAGCCTTTGGGACTCCCAGCCTCCCCAGGCCCAGCCAGCCCCCCGGGATTGCCGTGCCCGGGACACCTTTCCTGGGCTCACTCCCGGAAGACCTGGCCCTGGGGCCTGAGCGGGGGACTCACATCAAAGTTGCCCACGTTGGAGGTTCTGAGGTTGAGGTTCGTCCTGCGGGTGAAGAGAAGAGCCCATCAGAAGCGGCGATGGCCTGAGAATCATATGGCACTTGCTTTGCAACAGCCTGTCGGAGGCCAGTCCCCCAACACCCTCGCAGACTCCCGATCCGGGCGGGCGTGATAGGAACGAGCCTGGTTTTCACGCATGAGCACTAACTGTCCACCAGACACGATGCTACGAGCCTTCTCTGCCATGTGGGTAAGGCTCACATCCACTGGCTGTGTGACCTTAGCCAAAGGACCTCACCTCTCTAGGGCTCAGTTTCCTCATCTGCACGGTGGGTGGCTGCTGGGACTAAATGAGGCATTCGTGTGCAGCGCGCAGAACCTGGCTCGCTGCATGGCCCGTGCCACGCGTGCGTGAGTGACTGCCACCGCCGTGTGATCCCTGCAGCAATCCAGTGGAGGGGGACCCTGAGGCTCCGGGGTCGCTCACCGTGGCCACTGCCCTAGCACAGGCGAGCCCAGGCCTCACGCCCTGACCCCGACTCCTGGCTGCTGTGCGGTTCTGAGAAGGGAGGCCTGAGGCCTGGGTTCAAGGTCTCGCCGGGCACTGTGAAGGCCTCAGTCTCGCTGCACCTGAGTCTCACCTGCAGCTGACAGCCCTCCCTGAGAGAGGCCAGACCACGCTCGCCCACGGTGGGAAACCATGCGGGAATGTCCATAAGGATCAGCTCGGTGTCCAGCAGGAGGGACACAAAGGAGCCTTCTCGGCCAAGACGCGGCTCCACTCGGGCGGGACAAGCTTTCCCCAGCTCTTCTCGCGGCTGGCCCTGCTCCCCATCCAGGCCTCGGGTGGAACATCACCCCTGGGGACCTCCTGGGTGGCTCTGATCTGTAGCGTATTATGAGTAACTCCCATTGTTGGGATTAATAAACACTGGTTGTAAAAGAATAACTTACGATGCCCTAGGCACATGCTAAAAATTTTACATGTGATCTCATTTAATCTTGGAACGGAACAATAATAGTACTTATTTCCGTATACTGATGTCAAGAATTAAATGAAGACACGTCTTGGACGTCACTCAATGCCTGGCACATAGAAAGCATCTGATAAACAGTAGTTATTATTTTTACGAATCCTATGAAGCAAGGACTATAATCTCCATTTTCGGATGAGAAAACTGAGGCTCAGAGGTGAAGTCACTTGGCCAAGTCCGCATAGACATTCAGTGGACACAGCATTGCTTGTCTCCAAAGCTCATGGGTGTAGACATTCAACATGGCAGGTCACGCAGACCTGGGCTGGCCCACAGCCCCTGTGTGGCCCTGAGTGAGTAAGTCCACTGCTCTACGCCCTAGTTTTCATTTCCTTAAAAAGGTAAGTTAATAGCCCTGACTTCCACGGGGACCACTGGGAGGGAGAAACAAGATAACGTGAAGTAGCCAGAGCAAAGCCTGGTGCACCAGCGTCACCAGTGCTGCTCTTATTACTGCCTGGTCTGTGACCGTGGTCTTGGCAGTCACGGGCCATTTTCGCCTTTGCAGCCCCTTGGGTGTACCCAGCCCTGACAGCCACACAGGAAACCTCTGATCCCTCCCTCACGGCTGCCCTGGGACCCGAGGCAGCAGAGCCCCTTACTTGTCCAGCTTGGCATCAATCATGAGCTTGTCGGCTTCCACGGAAAACGAGGCCAGGAGTTCCGTGTCCTGGAGGGAAAGGGGGAGAAGAAGGAGACGTCACTGCCGTCACGTGCTGGCGTCGCTTGCTGAGGGCTCACTGTGTGCTAAGCGTCATTAAGCCCGAGCATAATAGAGGGCAGAAAAGGCCCAGACTCTCCAGGTAAAAGACTTGTAGGAAAATCCCTCTTTGCTCCCCTGCCACCCACCCAAAATAAATAAGTGAAAAAAAAGATCCCAACAAATTAAGGTGGTGTTACGAGGGAGAAGGCCCGGGGACTCGGGATGCATGCGACAGGGACCTAGTCTGGCGTGGGCATCGTCCTGAGAAGAGGTGTTGGACTGAGGGTGTGCAGGATCTGGCCAGATAAAAAAGAAGGTGGGGAAGTAATCCAGACAGCAAGGAGGGAATGTGCAAAGGCCCTGAGGCAGGAAAGAGGTTGGCATTATGGGGATGGAGGGGGGGCCAGAGGGCAAGGAGGGGAGAGGGCTGACGAGGCTGGAGTGGTCGGGCCAGACCAGGCAGAGCTGGGGGTGGGAGTCAGGACAGTGTCCCTGGGTTGGTGGGGGTTGTGGCAGCGTTCTGAGCTGGCTCAAACAAATGTTTGGGCTTTTGATGGAAAATATGCTCATAGTAGAGGCTGATCAGTAGACAGCAGACAGCGGTTCCCACTCCTGGGTGAGAATCAACACTTTCAGTCTCTTATCTGACAATGCCCAAAACTGGGTGTGGTGGCCCGTGCCTGTAGTCCCAGCTACTCAGGAGGCTGAGGCAGGAGGATCACTTGAGCCCAGGAGTTTGAGGTTGCTGTGGGCTAGGCTGACGCCACAGCACTCTAGCCCAGGCAACAGAGCAAGACTCTGTCTCAAAAATAATAATAATAATAATGATGTCAGGTTAAGGCTACAAGCAAAGTAAAGCAAGGGAGAGAAAGGAGGAGAGAGAGATGGGAGGGGAGGGGTGGGGAGGGGACATTTTAGACAGGTGATCTGGAAAAGTCTCTCTGAGAAGGTGACATTTGAGCAGAAACCTGAAGGAAGGGAGTGAGCCATGCAGCTCTCTGGGGGAGGAGCGTTCCAGGCAGAGGGAACAGCATGCGCAAAGGTCCTGAGGTTGGACCATGTTTGATATACAGGAGGATCATCGAGGGGCTGAAAAGTGACCAGAGAATGATATTGAAGGACTTCGTTAGGAGACTGGCTTTTATTTCAGGATTGGAGGAAAGCAGGAGAGTAACATGATCTGCCTTTTAAGAGGACAGGATTCCTTTCTGTGAAATAATGTGGGAATTGTTGTATTTGTATCTGTGCCCCATTAGGTACCAGGGACAAGAGAGCAGGTACCGTCTGTCTTGTTCCCCCTCCCCCCGCACCCAGCAGAAAGCGTAGGCATGGTAGGTGCTCGGTAAGTGTTGCTGAAAGAATGGCCAAGGCCACCTGTGGGAATAATAATGGCCAACACTCTGGAGCCTTTATGGTGCATCAGGTACTGCTCTGAGCATCTTCTCAGTGCCCTGCGGCCATGCCCTTGTGCTAGAGGAGAAAATCGGGCCCAGAGATGGGGAGTGACTTGCCCAAGGTCACACAGCTAGAAGCAGTAAAGGCTGGATTTGAACCAGATCCTCCGGCCCCAAAGCTGGCCTACCGTCGTGATGGTGGGGACTGTGGGGCCTTGAAGGGTCTGCGGGCTCCAGGAGACCACAGGGCTCTGTCTGCAAGGGGCCACCCGCACCTCCGGACACTCACCACGTCAATGACGCAGATGGTGGTCTCGACGTCGTTGGGCTGGGACACCATGACCTCGGCGGTGGCAAACACCTTCACCAGCGCCTTGTCCTTCTGCAGCATCACGGACGGTGGGTTGGGCACCTGGATCCTGATGGTGAGCGGGCGGGACTCGGGGTACTGCTGGAACACCTGTGGGTGGGCACCAGGCCAGGTGGGCGGGGCCCTCGGCAGTGCGGGGTGCCCAGGGGGTCTCACGCTAGGTACCTTCAGATCCAACATTGCTTGAGGTCTACAAACCACAGGCAAAGCCACCCACCCCCCGTGGGATGTGGGCAAGGAGCTGCCCTCTCCAATCCTCTCACACAGGGTTATTGTGTGATAATGCCAGCAAAATTCAATGCCTGACACGCGGAACGGCTCAAAACTTGGTACTGAGCAAAACGGGGTCTCCTGGGGGTGCTGGGCCAGGTGCTAAATGGACGTTTCTTAATTTCATTCAATCATCACAAAACTCCAAGGGGTATTTTTTCTCCATGTTACAGATGAGAAAACTGAGGCTCAGGGGGAAATGCCAGGCAAACTGTTCAAGGCCAGGTCTGTCTCACTCACAGCCCGGGCCCTTTGCTCCCCTCCCCCTGCCTCTGGACACCCTTTCTGGGGTGGAAACTCCCCGGGGAGGTCCCCGAGGGGGGCACATCCGCCCCACCTGCCTGCATTTGCTGGAGATTTGCTGCAGACTCGTTCCCTGAAAGCTAATTTACTAAATGACAATTCACAAAATAACCAGTTTGCTCTATTTACTAAATAACCAACTTACCCAAAAAAATATACTTTAAAGAATATTCTTCTTAAATATGTTAAATGTGCATAAATATATGGGTAAACCCACAAAGTTGCTTTTAAAAGGAATAGAAAGAAGTCACCTCTCCTGGTGACTCCACCCCAGCCTGGGTCTCCAGCATTCGTCCCTCTGTGTCTAGCCTGAATCCCCCCTGCTGCAGACCCAGCGCCACTAAGGCCTGAGTCCCTCTTCCACCCCAGCTCTGCCACTGCCCCCTTGTGTGACCTCTCTGAGCCTCTGTTTCCTCATCTGCAAAATGGGATGCTTGTCACCTCTAGTCCCATGGATGGGGGCGATGATTAGAACCACATGAAATAGTGGATTCTTAAAAAACATTTCGTAAGCTGTAAAGTGCAGTACACATAGGAAGTGGTGCAATAAATAAAAGGTCCAGTCTACTGAGGGGTCTTGCTGCAGCTGCCTCTGTTATTATGTTAGATAACCACATGAGGGCGCTAGTGACCACGTGTTGAGTTTGGTCTCCACCCACTAGATCCTTTGAATTCCACTGAGACCTAGAGGGGGATCAGGCAGAAAGGAGATGAAACATGTCCAAAACAGCTGTGGATGACAGCCACTTTCACACCGGTACGACGCTTACTAGGTACAGAGCTCTCTGCTGCCAGCTGCAAGGTAACGTACGGGCCAGAACCAGAGATGGGACCAGCCCTGGGATGAGAAAGGCCTTTGTCCCAACTGTATATGGCCACTAATAGGACAAGAGCACATTTGCTCTTAAAAAAAATTTTGTAACTATCAACAATAAATGATAATAGTTAACATTTGTCAAATGCCTGCTCTCACTGCTACTCGGTGAGGTGAGATTGTTACCCATTTTCCAGATGAGAAAACTAAGGCTCAGTGAGATGAATCCTTTGTCCGATGCATGGTGCTGAACCATGTCTGTCTGCTTCAAAGAGCTGCTCTTCCCCTTCAGCCTACCCCGCACCCGAGTGTGCCTGGCCCCTGGTGGCGTCTTTACTCATTATCTCCTTCACCCTCCTTGAATAACCTGAGCATGGGATAGGTGTTTGCATTGTCTTTTGACCAACGAGGAAACTGAGGCTCAGAGATGTTAAGACTCTTGCCCAAAGTCACACAGCGAGGGCGTAGCCAGGCCAGGATGAGACCTGCACAGGCCAGTGCACTGCTAGAACTCAGGGTCTTCCCCCTCAAACCTCTGTGCCCCCACCACGGGGGTCTGGCCTCCTTGTCCCGTCACTGCATTCACAAGTGGGGGGGTGGGGGGGTGGGGGGGTGAGGGAACCCCGCCCTAGTGCTCAGTGTCTTCCAACCCGGTTCCTAGAACAGCTAGACGGAGAGTGAGGCTGAAGACAGGGAACCCACTCGCCTTACGTACCTTGGGAATCAGGGCTCCCAGTGTGGCCGTGGTGAGCGGAGGAAGCTCTTCAAACTGGGGGACAAGAAGGGCTGTGTGAGTCCCGGGGGCTGCCGAGACAGGAGTGGCTAACACAGCGGTTACACTCCTGCCTGCTCTGAGACACCCAGCGGGGCATCTTCTCTCCCTTAAGGACCCCTTGGGAGGCTCTGCCTGTCCATTAGGTCACCATGGAGACTTAGGTAGCTGGCTTGTGGTTAAATGTCCTGGGCCAGCCGCTTAAGCTCACCTAGGCAAAGTGGAGCAGGCAGGCCCTGGATCTTTCTCTAAAAATGTATTTCTTTATTAAAACAAGGTGAGCATGCTAAGTCCATTTGCATAACCTGTTGTCCACTAAATTCATGACTCCTACCCTCTTCCTGAACTGCCTGTACTATTATTGACTTAGTGTCTTCTTTAAATTCACTTACTGTTTAAGACCTCAAATACTAAAAAGTGGAAAACCAGGACCACTTAATAGAAAGATATGACAACCGTGAAACCAAATGCAATAAAAATGAAACAGCGGCCGGGCGCGGTGGCTCACGCCTGTAATCCTAGCACTCTGGGAGGCCGAGGCGGGTGGATGACTCAAGGTCAGGAGTTCGAGACCAGCCTGAGCAAGAGCGAGACCCCGTCTCTACTAAAAATAGAAAGAAATTATCTGGCAAAAATTATTTTTTAAATACATAAAAAAAAAAAAAAAATGAAACAGCGCCATTACATTGTGCATGGGTACCATGGCCTGTGGCAGGCTTTGGGCCTGAGCTCTGCTCTCTCTTAGTCAAAGAGAGGACACTTAAAGGTACAGGAGAGGAAGTGAAGACTTTCCTGTTAATGGAATCAAAGATTGACACAATTTGTGGTTTCGTGGGGAACACCTTGTTCTTAGGAGATACCCGGTGCAAAATGGAGCAAAATGGAGCAAAATGGCATGTCTCAAAATCCTCAAATTGTTCAACAACAGAGAATGGCTAGACGGGTGGGTGGGTGGTAGGAGGGTGGATGGATAGATATATATGATGCAAATGTGGCAAAATACTAACTTGTAAATCTAAGTGAAGGATCTATGGGCGTTAATTGTACTATTTTGCAACTTTTCTGAAGGCTTGAAATTTTTCAAAACAAAAAGTTTGGAGAGAACGACTCTGGAGCCTTCCAAAGGGTGTCATTTTCTTCTAATGTATCTTTTAGTTACTTATCTATCAATGTTCATCAAATGAAGAGATTCTCAACATTTATAGAGGAAAATCTATGTGAATATATGTTATGCTCTTTAAAAAGGATTAAAATAAGATTAAATAGGATTGTATAGGGAGCATCTTTCTCATCATGTGACTTGATGTCATTTAATGCCGTGTCTGTGGACCCCCTGAAATCCTCCCCGGCACCACGCTTTGGCAGATACTGACATAATTGATGTCCTCCTGTGAGTCGGAGATGAGTCGAGGGGTGGACTGTCTATAGTTCTCAGTTTACAGCAAATTCCCGAGAGCCTGGGGACTCTGAAGGGTCCATGGGCAGCTCTGTACCTCCCAGCCCACCTCACGCCCTGGGCGGGGCCAGACTCACCATGCCGTCGGTGATGTCAATGTCCAGCGCCCTTTGCTTCTGCAGAACAGTCAGCACTGAGCCCAGGAAGTTGGCAGAAATGGCCAGCTGGGAGTTGGTGTTGTCACCCATGGGGGGCAACTCTGGCATCTTCGGCCTGGGAGACGTAGCTGGCCGCCCCAGGGGATAGTCAACAAGGCCTCCTCCAGCCTCCCCAACCAGGGTCTGGGGGGAAGAGAGCAAAGGGGTCCTGGGGAGGGGCGTAGGGAGACAATGGGGATAGGGAGGCTGAAGGCTGGAGTGAGGCCTGCATCTGCCTCCAGGAAGCCCTCCTTGGTTAAACCCACTGGGTCTGAGTGGCTCTTTCATTTATGGCCCCCAACTCGTCTTCAGTTGGTGATGGAATGGAACCTCTTGCAGTTCCTGCTTTATGGTCCCTTGTAATTATAGCCACGATAGGTCACAGATTCTCTCCGACCCCAGCCCTGCCGTAATGAATTAGCATGTTTATGCATCTGCAAAATGCACGTTGGCATATCTACTCTCTAAAGACCGCAGTCCTCTCCGTGGCCTCAGGGGACCCTGTCGGCCTCATCTCAAGCCTCTCTAGCCCTCGGCTTCCCTCTGCAGGACAGCCACCGGGGCCTTGCCAGTCCCCCCACCTCCTCCCCACCCACCATGGGCTCTTCCCACAGGCTGTTCCCTCCTCACACTCCTCTCGTGTCAGCTCCAGTGCCACCTCCTTTAGGAAGCCCGCCTTGGCTCCACGCATAGAGCATATCCCCCTGCTTCAGACTCTGAGAGCCTCGGGTCCTTTATCACAGCGCTCATGATTTATAACTGCATATTTGCTTGAGTGATTCTTTATGGCCTGTCCCCTCCAAAAGATTATAATCTCCATCAGGGCAGAGACTTTGTCTTGTTTGCCACTGTCCCTCCTGTACCAAGCCCAGAGCCTGGCACTCAGCAGGTAACCAACAAATCTCTCTCGAATGGGTGTACGTTTCTGAGTATTCCAGGCATGCATCTACCTGTGTGCATAGGTGAACATGCATGCACGGGGCGTGGGTGTGCACGTGCGCTTCTGTGCCTGACGGAGCAAGTGAGGAGACGGCCATGTCCGTGCGCCCAGGGGAAGCAGGGATGTATCTGCCCCACGCACAGTCAGGGCCAGATTCAGAGCGGGGCTGAAGCAGCCAGCTCGGACTAGTTCTCAAGACCTGATTCCGTGCATCTCTTCCCAGCTCTGTGTTCAGCGACGTCATGGTAGTCACTTGAAATTGCCCGTGGTGGAAGTACAATATTTATACCATGGAAATCAGCAAATGCTATAAATCAGGACTTTCATTTTTTTAAATCATGGAGAGCCGGTTGTTAAATGCTCACTGGAACCTCACTAGTGCCAGATACATTCCTCCGGCAAACCCAAGCCCACAGCGGCAGCCCTAGTAGCTAGAAGCTCCATTGCCTGCGTTCAGACCCCAGGTCCACATTTATTAGCTGTGTGACCTTGGGCAAGTGCTTTAACCTTTCTGTGCCTCGTTTTCCTCAGTGAGAGTGCCTCCCTCATATGGCTGCTGTGAGGATAGGCTGAGTTAATCCGCATAAAGCACCTGGAATGTGCCTAGCACACAGCAAGCGCTGGGGCATTGTGGGCTCTGATTATGTTTTCTGACGCGGCTGCTAGAAGGTCTTCACCTAACCAGAAAGCGGTTCCTTTCCAACACTGCTTCCCAGGCACGCAGCAGAAGCCCCGAGGAGCCCTCACTGGCACCCGCCTTTGGGGAGGAGGCCCCTGCCCTTGCCCCGAAGCCCAGGCACTCACGTTGAGGTCCAGCTCCAGGAATTCCCCGGTCACAAGCGGGAGGCTGGAGAAGGTGTATTGGACACTTCCCAATATGCCCAGAGGAATCAGAGCTGCAGGCAAATGTGGGGGTCAGAGGGAGGTCCCCCTCCCCCACCCAGACACCTTCCCTCCTTGGACCCTGTGCCCGGGGGTATGGGGGCGGGGCCTAGGTTCCAGCTCCAGACACCACAGAGAGAAAACATTCTGCCTCTTCCTTGCTGTGTGACCTCAGGCAAGTCACTGCACCACTCTGAGCCTCAGTTTTCTCCTCTGTAAAATGGGTTTACTATAACCTCTGGGACAATATTGGGGGGGGGAGCACAGTGATATCCTGGATGTTGATGCACTTTGTAAACTGTGAAGCGCTGTGCACCAGGGAAGAAATTTAGGGTTCCACAATGTGGTGCTTTGTTGAATTTGGCATTTCTTTGACTGTATGCAATGAACAGCCCCACCTCCTGGGCTCTTCCTTCCTCATCTCTGGCCATGAGAGTAAGAGTCTTACCTGTCCGGGAAAGCCATTCTCAAACCACGTGGAGTCCCAGAGGAATGGGAACTCCACCAGAGAGGACTGTCCTGCACAGCTGTAGGAGCTACGCACTGCACAATCTGAGGGGCTGCCATTACACCGTACATGAAAGGAGGTCCCTGGAATCGTGCAGTGCACAAACTGCACGACCCTGTGGAGCAGCTTTGCTTTCAGGAATGTACACTCGGAAACCCAGCACCAGAGGTGGAGTCGAAGCCTGATTCTGAGAACCTGTTCAGTCTCTATGGTGTCTCCTGCCATTTGCTCTCCAGTCCCTCTGTGTGCTGGCACCAAACCCTTCATTTTAGAGATGAGGACACTGGGAAGAGTCCTTCCAAGTGCACACAGCTGCCAGGGCAGAGCCAGGCTCAAACCCAGCTTCCTGGCCCCCTGTGAACAACCTCCAGGACTTTGGGGGATGTTTGGGGGCGAGAGAAAAGGCCAGGGGGCACCTCTCTCATGGCATTAGCCATACCACCCTTCGAGGGCCCAAGGGCAGGTCTGTCGCCCCCGCACTGGGCCTCCTCCGGGACATGGCAGCGTCCCCAGTGCCCTTCCTGGGGCTGGGCCAGAGCAGGCACTGGCAGCTGTCGCAAAGGGGGAAGGACTTACAGTCCACGAGACCCAGCTGGTCATTGACAAGACCCAGCACCACGTCCACGATGGGGCAGAGCTGCAGGGGAGAAACGGCACACGGTTTTGGTGACGTTGCAGGCAGCTGGGGGAGGGGTGCACTGTAGCAATAACGATTGCTGATGTTGCTGGCCGCTCGCTCCGTGCCGGGCACTGTCCCCACCACAGCCCGTAATTCCCATTTACAGATGGGAAAAGCGAGATGCAGAGAGGTGACGTGATCTGTCCCACAGCGAGGAAGCGCCCAAGCTGGGATTCAAACCCAGAACTGTGCGGCTCTCAAACTCCCCTCACCATCCCTGCACGAATCCGTCCCTTCACGTTTTCAGGGTCCTTCCCAGGCCCCCAAGAACATGCCCCAGCCCCTGGCTCCCTCCGTCCGTCTAGGCCACCCGCACACCCCCAGGGATGGAGGCTGGACTGGGGCGCTGGGTCTGGGGAAAGCCTTCTCCCTGCTCCCCATCCCGGGACAGCTTCTTACCACGTCAGGGAGGACGTTGGCCAGGACTCGGTTCACTAGGTTGTCCACGAGGTTGGGCAGAAGCCTAAGGAGACAGGAGCGGGGTGAAGCCGAGACCCCAGGCATGGAGCAGTCCCTGGATGTGCCAGGCCAGGGCCAGAGGTGGGAGCGTAGGTGGCTCCGCGTGAGTCCTCACTGCTCCTGCAGCGTCACTGCTGTGCCCGGCCCCGTGCCAGAGACAGCCCACCCCAGCGTCCCCAAGGCACCCCCTGCCGGCTGGCACTCACCCTCGCAGCAGCCTGACTTTGATGCCCCCCAGGAGGGTGTCGCATCGCTCGATGACCAGCCGAGGGTAACCCGTGCGGTCCATGGTCAGCCGGACCTTGGCTGTGATGTTCACTTCCACCGCGATGTCCAGGAAGCCAATAAGACTGGAGGAGGCCGAGGGGCCGGGGAGGCCGTGAGTCTCCCCCAGCCACCAGGAGCTCGCCCTTGCCCAGGCCTGCCCACTCCTCCCACGTCCTTGCTGTTCCTGCCATCTGTGCTGCCCCATGCTCGTCTCTAGGGGTCCCCAACCAGGAGTCATCCCCGATCCCTCAAGTCGTCTGTGAACAAATCTCCCCATCAGCCTATGCGCACTTCCAGGCTGGGAGCAGGGCTCAGTATACATTCTGGTTTCCAAGGTGACCGCCCGATCACCTAGCTTGGTAGACAGGACCTCAATCTATGGGGACAAACTGCTGCAAAGTCCACCCTCTGAGGTCCTGTAAGAAGCACCTACTACGTGGCAGGCCCCATTCAGGGAGGCATTTTGCTTGTTGTCCCTCACTACGGCCACAGCCACCTGGAAAAGGAGGTGGTCTTATTATCCCAGGGCCATCGAAGACATTAAGGTTCGGTGACATTAGGGGACTGGCCCAAAGTCACGCAGCTTTTAAGAGAGTCAGGATTTGAACCCAGGCTGTCACCCGACTCCAGCCTCCCAGCTCTTCACCACCACGCTAAGCTGCCTTCACTGCTGACAGGTGACCTTGAGTCCAAGCGTGTGAGCCACGTGTTGGCAACACGTTAGGTCTTCCTACAGATACAGAGACTAGGACACAGGGTGGTGGGGACCCCTCCAGGGCCAGGGGCGCGCACACACCTCTTCCCATTGATGGCCACGCGGGTGTACAAGCTCAGGTAGACGCCCACGCCGGGCAGGAGCCGCACGGACACCCGAGGGAGGGTCAGCTCCACAATGCGCAGCCTGCCCGGGGCGGAGAGCAGTGAGAAGGCGGCCGTCCCACTGCCACCCGCTCGCCCGGGGGCGCCCTCCCCCACACCTTCCTGCTCTGCTTCTGACTCTAAAGAGACCTGAGGTTCGTGGACAGAACTTGGGAAACACAGAGAAGTTGAAGGCAAGAAATGCCACCACCTGTAACCCACTGTTTGCATTTCCATGTTTCCTTCAAAGCTTTTTTGCGTGTCCAGATGCCATTCCCTCTACTTGTCCCTGCTCCTCTCTGCCTGGCTCCCTCCTGTACATTCTTCAGATTTCAGCTCAAAGTCCTCTTCCTCCAGGAAGCCTCCCTGACCTCCCCAGATAGGTGACCTCTCCTGTAATACGTACATATTCGCATTTCCCCTTGAACTTCTCACTACTGTTACATTTGATTACTCTCTTTTTCAGCAATGCCCATGTCCCCCATCGTCCTGCGAGCTCCCAAAGGACAGGGGGCGTCTTTCCTTGGCTAAGCACTGGGTCATGTCCCAGTGTCAACACACTGTCCTGCACATGGTAGGAACTCTAAATATTTGTTGAATTCCATATTGACTATGAGGAAGAGGCTAGGCATAGTTGAAATTATAATGTGTATGTACAATTTAAATCCTTGGGCTTTTTCCACTTAAACTATAGATATGGCCATTCTGCTGATGAGGAAACTGAGACTCAAAGAGATTAGAAGCATGGCCAAAAGTCACACACGAATATGAAAGGTGGAGCCGGGTCTCCACTGCAGAACTGCTTCATGCCAGGGGCCCCCAACCATGTAACTTGGGACTCCGAAGACGCCCAGTCCTAAGGCCAAGCCCTGGGGCGTGCAGGGTGCTGAAGACCTTCCCTGTCCCAAGCCAGCTTCTGGGAGTGACCACCCTGTTTGCAGGTTCCTTGGGGGCTTGACGGGGAGCCCAGCCCCTCCTTACCCCGTGATGCCTTGCACGGTGCTGAGGATGCCGCCCTCGCCGAGCACGCCCAGGACACCCCCTCCTCCAAGAAGTCCTCCATCACCGAGGAGACCACCTCCACCGAGCAGGCCACCTTGGCCCGCCAGGATGCCGTCGGCGGCCAGCATGCCTCCAGTGCCCAGCAAGCCACCAGGGCCCAGCGCCCCTGTGGCTACCCCAGGCGGGATTTCTCCGGGCCGCAGCTCTCGCCGGTGAAGCCGGCCCACAGTCGCCGCACCCTCGGCTGACCTGTATCGCCCGTGGCCCCTGTGGCCGCCGTATGCGTTCTTGGCATCGCGATAGTCGCCCTTTTCCCTGATGCTTCCATCGGACTCAAGGATCTCGCCGTATCGGTATTTGCCCCCCAGCTGGGCGGTGTTGTCGCTGGTCTCAACGTGACCATACTTGTAATTACCGCCAAGCTGTTTGCCGTTGGTATATTTGGGGGGTGGCTCACGGACATGGAAGTCATTGTAGGGAACGCCACCAACACCTCGGGGGAATTCAACGCTTCTGTAGTCATCGTAATGGTGTCGGCCACCACCCAGGAGACCACCACCACCCAAAAGACCCCCGCCACTGCCACCCAAAAGCCCCCCACCACTGCCGCCACCACCACCCAGGAGCCCCCCACCACTGCCACCACCACCACCCAATAAGCCTCCACCCAACAGGTCACTGCCACCCCCGCCACCCCCACCACCAAGCAGGCCCCCCAGGAGACCACCTCCCCCACCACCTCCACTCCCACTTCCACCAAGCAGACCCCCCAGGAGAGGCCCACCACCGTCACCACCGGCTTTACCCACGGGCACCTCTCTCAGGGCCGAGCGGAGAGCATCGCTTTGCTGCAGGGTGCCCGAAATGGCTGCAGAGAGGCAGAGGTGTCAGCCCGGGTCCCTCCCGTTCTGCCACCTCCAGCCCCAGGTGCCACCTCCGAGCGTTGCTCAGCTCTCTGGGCCTCACTTCTCCCGCAGGAAAGCGCGGAGGTGGGATGGGGAGACTTCTCCTGGCGAGCTGTCTGTCTGCCGGGGTTTGCTCGTCTCGCCGTAGCTGGACTTTGACATCATTCAGCCGCACTGTCACGGGTTTTCTGCATCACCCTCCCGCCAAAGGGCGCTACACTTCACAGCTTTAAAAAATCTACTTCCTCGTGCATTATCTCCCCTGATTCCTAGGAAATAATCCAAGGCCAGAATAATCATCCCCATTTGATGGGTAGAGAAATCAAGGCCCGTAAAGTACTCAGAGACCGCAGATAGGAAATAATCTCATTTTTTATTCTTATGATAACTTTGGATGGGCATCGAAGTAGGGAGTGTGTCCTCATTTGCCAGAGGACAAAAGTGAGTTCCTAAGAATGGGAGGCAGGAATAATTATAGCACCCGCTTTTGAGGGCCTTCTACGTACCAGGAACCATGCTAAGTTTTCAAACGGTCGTTTCATTTAACTCTCATATCAATTCTCTGAGGTGAGGGGACCATAATTACACCCATTTTACAGGTAAGGAAACTGAGGCTCAGGGAACTCAAGTCACGGACTTAAGGTCATACAGTCAGGATTTGAACCCCAGGAAGGCTGACTCTAGCGCCCAAGTTCTTAATCACTGCCCTCAACTGCCTCAAGAGAATGAATATAAAGTCCCAGCATGGTGCCTGGCACATAGTAGGTGCACAGGAAATGGCAGCCAAGAGGAAAAGGGGACACTGAGGCCCAGGGAGAATAAGTCATCCAGCCATCTGATGTGGAATCTGCCAGTAGGAGGTGGATCCTTGGGTACCATGGAGTTGGCTGGCCCGCCCTGCCCTCCCCATGGCACCCACAGTCCCCTTCAGGACTGGACTCACCATTGCTCAGCACATCTTTGGTGACCCTGAGGACCGTGTTTGTCTCTTCACGGATGCCACACACAGCCGCCACGGACAGAGCAGCCACACACCACGCCGTCCACATGTTGGCGCTGCTTCCCTGCAGCGGGGGCAGCACATAGGTGGCCGTGGCTGGGCGCCACCGGCCCCCCTGCCCCCCGCCAGCAGACCCAGGGACAGGGGAGACCCACCAAGGTCACACAGTGGGGCAGGGGCCAGAATTCCTGATACCACCTTTTGAATTTTTCAAACTGAAATGAATCTGTTAACACAAAGCAGACCCATTAACCAAACTGTCCCAGAACACGGATGTCTGTTGATCGCCCAAGATGGGGTTTATAAATTGAGCCTCGGGGAGAGGGGTAATGAGGATTCCAACAAAAATACCAAATAGCTGGTAGCAGGCAGGCTCTGGGGAATCTCTCCAGCATCTACCCATCTATTCTCCCACCGGCCATCTAGTCATCTACTCATTCTCCCCTCCTATCCATCCATCCAGCCAGCCAGCCATTCATCTTCCCATCTATCTATCATCCCCCCATCATTCAAACAGTTAGCCAGCCAGCCAGCCATATATCCATCCATCTTTCCATCCATTCATCCACCCATCAACACATCCACCCATCCACCCATCAACACATCCATCCAGCCACCCCTCCACATACCCAGCCAGCCAGCAAACACCCTTCCCATCTCTTTGGAGAAATCAGTTCCATACCATGTGGTTAGGATTAAGGGCTCTGGATCAGAGCTGTCTGGGTTCTAACCCTTAGGAAAGAGACTTTGCCTTTTTGAACCTCTGCTTCTTAATCACAAACATGTCATGTAGTACATAATAGATGCAACAAACAGCAGTGATTGTTATCATTTTGGGACTATTATTTCAGACCCCCAAGAAGTGCGTGGGGAATGTGTTGAGATTGGAGGGGTGAAGCATGCCTTTTAGAATGAGCTGACCAGCTCCCAGCAAACTTTATTTTGCCACCTCCATGCCCTGGCCCACTTCTCTCACTCCCTCAGCCCAGGTTACCCATTTATGAGCCTCAGAGAACCAGTGCAGAACATGGCCTCCCGTCTGGGCCAAAAGAAAATTGTTGGCCTTAGCTCCCTCCACTCATGCACCCTCCTCTCTTTTCCCTGTTTCCATGTTTCTTGGCATTCACAGAGCCCTCAAGTTCTTTCACCACTCCCACTATTCCCAGGAGTGTAGTGGAGACACTCATTTATACTAGAAGGTGAGGGACTAATATGTGCAAGAATTTTTTTTTTTTTTGTAGTTTCCTTGCCTCATCCCAACCTTTCTGCCCAGAGAGCTCTGTGTTCAAAGAGGGATCACCCCCTTCAGTTAAAAAGTGGGCACCAGCGGAGGGGTTCCTGGCATCAGCAAACAGCTGAGAAGACTCAGGGAGGTAGCAAAGGTCCCAGGTACCCGACATTCCTGGGAAAGATGAGTGCAGCTCTGCTCCACATGTAGTTGGCATGACTTGGGCCTTTCTGTTGATCCCCAGGAGGTTCTCCTGACTAGGCTTATGCTACAGACAAGACACCTGCGTTCAGAGAGGGGTCGCCCTGGCAGATGTCTAGCTGGCTGGATACTGAACAGGAAAGGGCTTCTCCTTACCCCCAGGAGGTCCCCGCAGCTGAGTCCTAAGAGGTCCCGTTCGTCGGGCCCTCTGCTTTTGGCCAAATCTGGTCACACACCAGTCTTATATAGCAGCCAGAGTCTGAGCCCGACCGAGAGAGGGAAACACCAAGTAATTACGGGAGACCGGAACTCAGATTTGTTCTGCGAATCAAGTGCTGAGCCCCAAAACCACAAGGGCTTGCGGTTTGTGGCTGATTCCAAGAGCTACGCTGAGCTCCAGACGGTGTCACATGAGCTGGGGTTTATCAGTTCCTGGTCTGGGCACATTCCTGTAGACCCCAGTTAGCCCCCCAGAAGAGGAAACTGGAAAGGTCCCCAGATGTGTCTGGTTTCTGGCCCTAAGGCAGGCTCTGCCCGTTCCAGCTGGTCTGGACAGACGGGAGGTGCCCGGGACCGGACTCACCTCAGCATGACCCGGGTTCAAACCCTGCTCAGCCCCCAACTCCCTGTGTGGCCTTACGCCAGCCACTTCTCTTCTCTGAGCCTCACATTATCCCCATCTGTTAAATGGGTATAGTACCTGCCTCACAGGCCTGACTTGAAGATCAGGGGAGATGGATACGGATCCAACCCCTCAAACCTACGGCTGGTGCCCAAGACGCGCTTTTCTGGCCATGCAGAATGTTCCCCCCAAACATTTCATTATGAAAATGTCACACGCACAGCCAAGTTGGAAGACCGTACAGTGCACACTCACACACTTGTCACCTTCCACCGGCCAGCCACACCTACCATTAACAGCCTGTCATATTTGCATCACCCATTAACCCATCGTTTATTTTTTATGCATGTCAAAGTCACAGACATCAGTATACTGCCCGGAAACACTTCAGCATGCGTGCAACGTTGCTCCTTTACTTTAGATCTTCACATACAGTGAAACGCACAGATCGTAAGCGTTCATTTGCTGAGTTTTGACAATTTTATACAGCCAGGGAGCCACAGCCCACACCCGCATCGTGACACGGAGCATTTCAATTGCCCCAGAAGGTATCCTCTGCCCTTTCCCAGCTGCCCCTCCAAGACACACGGGGACACGGCCCAGACCTCTTCCCTTGGCATTCAGGGCCTTCCACACTCACATCCCACTCCTCCCCTCACACAGCTGGTCATCCTCCCACCCCGCTCATCATCGCCCCTCCCCAACCCGGCCTACTTTTTTTCTATCTTTTTTTTTTTTAAGGGGTAAGGGGTTGCGAGAAGGGGTGTTCAGTTGCCTTGTTTGTTTTTTCGTTGAGACAGAGTCTCACTCTGTCACACTGGGTAGAGTGCAGCGGTGTCATTGTAGCTCACAGCAACCTCCATCTCCTGGGCTCAAGCGATCCTCCTGCCTCAGCCTCCCCGGTAGCTGGGACTATAGGCACATGAGTGCCTGGCTGGTTTTTTTTTTCCTCCTTTCTTTTTGGTAAAGATGGGGTCTCATTTTTGCTCAGGCTGGTCTTGAACTCCTGAGCGCAAGCAATCCTCCCGCCTCGGCCTCCCAGAGTGCTAGGATTACGGGCATGAGCCACCGCGCCGGCCAGCGCACCTCCGGGCCCCTACACGTGCAACCCCTGCCACCTACAATGCCCTCTCCAGACTCCATCGGTCAAAATGTCAGCTGCTGCGGAAAGCTTCCCCAGCCACTGCCCTTCCTCTGGATCACGCAGGGATCCCTGGTGCCCAGACCGAGGTGTCCTTTCTCCAGGCAAACCAGGAACGTGCCCCACTCCTAGGCCAGCACAGGCCCAGATGCCAGCGTAGCAAATGAGTGAGTGAGTGAATCTCTTACTCTCCATGGACTGGGTGCTCTCTGAGGCCTCATCCTTCCCTCCCCCAGCCCCCGCCCAGGTCCCTCTGTGTTTAATCGATGCCACATCTTGCCCACCCCCTCCCTGCCTGTCTGCTAATTCTAAGAGGCAGGGGCCCCTCTCTCTCCCCAACCCCGCCACGGCCTGCTCGCAAGTCAGGCTGGGAATAACGTGTGGTTGCCCCAAACTCCACGTAGAGATGCTTCCTGCCTCCTCCCTGGAGGTGGGGGGGCTCCTAAGGCAGGAGTCATCAATGTGAAGTCCTGCCACGCTGCACCGATGTCACTGCTGGCTTCCTCTGTGCTCCTGGGCCAGCCCTCTACAGGACTCAGTTTCCCCATCTGCAGCGGGTGCATTAATGGAACAGTTAAGGCTCTGGAGCTGGCTGCTGGGCTTGGATCCTGCTGCCAGTTCTTGCTGTTTGCTTGGTTGTAAGATGGTGATTGAGACCGTCCCCGCCCGCAGAGCCCTGAGAATGGGGCCCGGCACCCAGTAGGGCTCATAGGTGGTATGTTTCTCCCCATCACCCTGGGTCCCTGCTGGCTCCAGGTGGCAGCAAGTCTGGGAGGGCTGTGCGGGGCATGAGGAAGCAGCTGCAGCCCCAGATCTGGGCCACCTTGTCACCTGCTGTGGGGGCTGGAAGGGCCCCTGGGGTGGGTACCCTGAGAGTCACACACACCTGCGTTCCCACATCCCATCTGCCCTTTCAGCCTGGACAACCACTTCTCCTCCCAGCCTCAGTCTGGCCACCTGCAAAATGGGTGTAATTGCACTTCCCCAGCAGGGTTTTGAGGGTTACATAGGAGATGTCTGGGATGTGCCTGGAGCCTCAGGAGAGCTCAGTAAATAGCAGTCCCCCTTCGGGCTCCCTCGGTGAAAGCTGCCACTGCCTAGCGATTGATCCTGCCCAACCTGCTACGAGCATAAACTTGTGCCAAACTTTCCTTCTCTGTGCCCCACTTCTGCAAAATGGGGAAACTGGAAATATCTCAAAATGATCATACTTATCTGAGTAAATCTGCTCCTGGGCCTCCCTCGTTTAAAATCTTTGTGGTCCCCCATTGCCTGGCACTTAGCAAGTGTGATAAAATGCTTGTCAAACAAATATATCACCTTAGTAAATTGAAATAAAGTGCAAAGAGGGCAAAGGTGCCTCTCCCTACGCCCAGGAGTGGGCACAGACGCACACGATAAACTGCAGGGGGCGGTGCACACACGAAGGTGGCCGTCATCAGCCACCTGAGGCTCTGTGCCTGTCCTCAGTCCTAACGCCAGCCAGGCCCTGGTGGCCACAAGGCCGGCCGGTCCCCTGGCCACCCTGAGAGGATTAGCGCAGCCCTGGCGCCGGGGAGATCACCTGGGCTTAGCGTCCAAAGAGCACCTTTGTCTGGGGCTGGAGGGACCTGGCGGGGGGAGGGCTGGAAGGACATCCAGATTCCCAAGGAGGCGACACATCCCGAAGGTGACTCAGCCATGCAGGGGGCCATGTGGGGGACCGAAGGGGTCACACAAGGGCTGCTGAGATCAGGAAACAGACCCACACCCACCACCAACCCCCCACTCAGTGCTTGTCCCCTCATGAACTGTCAGCCCATAGGGCCGAGAGAGCTGCCCGGGGGACTCGGGGGCTTCCCAGCAGTCTTGTTGTGTCCCCCACCCTAAGGGCAGAGGCTCAGAGCCTGGGCTCCAGAGTCGAGGTGGGGGAAGGGGTGGCTACTGGGTTCAAATCCTGACCCTTACAGTAAAAATACAGTATAATAAAGAAAATTCTGACCTTGTCACTGCCTAGCTGTGTGGCCTTGGGCACGTCCTTCAACCTCTCGGTGCCTCAGTTTCCTCGACTGTGCAATGAAAGTAAAAACAGTTCCTAGAGAGCAGGGCTGATTCAAGAGTGGATAACATAACACCTGGAGCACTAGGGCGGTGCCCGGCATTTAGCAAGCGTGCGATAAAGGCAGCGAAGATTCCTTCTCAGCACAGCAGTGGGAAGCCCAGGCTTTGGAGTTAGGGTCGGACGGATCTGGTTCAAACCCTGCTTCTGCCACTTGGAAGCTGTCTGATGCCACTTCTCTGGGCCCCTGTTTCCTTACGCGTAAAACAGGTGACAACACCGCCCATGGCAGGCGCTGGGAAATAAGCGCACTGAGGGATATTAAGCATCTCACGTGGTGTCTGGCAAACAGTAAGTGCTCAACAGAGGTTAGCCGCTCTCACCACTTACTCTGTGCAGCTGCAGGACTCATCCTGATGAAGCAGACACTGTCCTTGACCTTGAGGAGCTCTTGGTTGAACAGGAAGAGGGGACCAGGCAGCGACCACTCGCCGTGGCGAATACAGTACTGGACCGGCCTGCAGTACGGGGCGGCAGGACGCTGCGCATGCCCAGTATGAGGGTGGGAGGAGGCTGCCACGCACACCTGGGGGCCGGGGTATGCGCCGGGAAGAGGGAACAGCTGTGCAAAGGCCTGGCTGCACGTAACTGCTCATTTACCCTGGGCCAGGCACGCTTCTCAGTACTTTACAAGGATTGTCTCGTTTAACCCGCAAATTGCCCACAAGCGAATACTATAATATTCCCATTTCACAGACGAGGAGCCTGAGGCTCAGAGACAGTTCTGCTCCCTCTCTAAGCACGAGGAGAAATTGGCTGAGGCCAGGCAGCCTTGAACACCAAACCTAGGAGCTCGGATGATTTCCTGCTGGCGCTGAGAATCCAGCCATGGGGGGCGGGGGGGGTGGCTGT
Source organism: Eulemur rufifrons (assembly GCF_041146395.1). Taxonomy (NCBI): domain Eukaryota; kingdom Metazoa; phylum Chordata; class Mammalia; order Primates; family Lemuridae; genus Eulemur; species Eulemur rufifrons. The sequence goes on from NC_091002.1 coordinate 24,584,924, forward strand.
CGGTGACAGCAAGACAGGCAGACAAGGTCAAGGCCGGGCTGGAAGAGAGGAGTGTGGGAGGGAGGGAGGGCCGTTCCTCGTGAGGGACGGGGAGGGTGCGCTGGGGCTGTGGGCGGAGAGGAGGGACGAGACGAGGCGTGGAGGGGGGAGAACGCCGCAGTAACAAGAGCTAACAGGAACTGGGTGCCTCTTACGGTCAAGTCGCCCTCCTGGGTGCCGGTTTAACCCTCATAACCTTATTACAACATCTTCAAGTTACTGACGGAGAAAAGGAGGCTCAGAGGTTAAATGACGAGCCTGAGGCCACGTGGCCAGCCAGCGGCCACCATGGGAGTTGAGCACAGGCCACTAACTCAAGCCACACACTTAACCACTATGGGACTCAGTAACACTAGAAGAAAGGAGTCAAAGATAAACCCCAACATGTCACCCAGCGCTGGGCCTGGCAGGTGGCAGGGACAATAAGTGTAGGGTGGCGGGAGGGAGGGAGGAAGGAGGAAATATGGATGGGTGGATGGATGAGTGGTGAACAGACCTTCAGGTGACCCCAACTCTCCTTTGCCTGTCCCCAGCCCCCAACCCTCGGAGCCAGTTACCAAAACTTCGTTGGCACCTCTTCACTCAGGCCACCTCTGAGTGCCAACGTGGGGCCATTTTTCACCAGAGGCCCACCTTGAGCAGTGGGGAGGAGCCAGGACCAGGGGCAGGACCCCCAGCCTCTCGTCCCAACTCTGCCCCTGTGTGGCCTTGGGCCAGCCAGGCCCTGCCCCGGCTTCAGTTTCTTCTGAGGAGTGTCCCAGCCTGATGTGCAGCCACCAGGGAGCCCTCCCGGGGCAGGGCCCAGCCGCACCCACCCTTGCTTCCTGGAGTGCCGGCGCCCGTTCTCCCCGGAAATCTCCTATTTACCCTTCAGAATTCAGCTCCGATGTCACTTCTAGTAAGTGTCCCAAAGTCAGAGACGGAGAGAAACACAGACTCAGACAGGCTCAGAGCGACAGGTGAAAGACAGAGGCACTTGGAGAAACAGAGAGAGAAGCGGAGAGAGACACAGAGAGCTGGAGGCCGGGAGGCGAGGAAGGCAGGACAGGACACAGAGGCTGCCCCAGTCAACAAGGTCACTTGGGGGCTCAAAGCTACAAAGACGAGGCCCCAAGTCCCCTCACCTTCCAGGAGCTCCTGCCTGGCGCTGGGGAGGGCCCTGGGGGCAGAGGCCGAGCGAGGCGGCTCCTATGTGCCGGGGGAACACAGCAGCCAGGGCCGAGACAGAGGAGTGGTTTATTGAACACTCAGGACTCGCTACTGAGGCCCCGGAGCCCTCTCTGAAGCAGTTCTACGGCCAGTCCAGCGGTTCCCAGCCCCAAACGGGAGCAGAGCGGCAGGGCTGGAGGGCACAGGTGGACCTGGGTGCACAGGGTGCTTATACTGTCACCAACGCAGGCTAGAGGCTGGGAGAGAAACTGAGGCAGAATGGCAGACGCATCTGGTAGTCAACAGGGGGGGTGGCAGCCATCTCAGCCTCAGGATGCCACGGTCAGCACAACGGCGTTCTGCAAGAAACGGCAGCTCTCGCTCAGGCCTCTGTGTCCTGTGCCCCACAGCCCTGTCACACCCCCATCTCGCAGCCATCTATGTCCCCCCGCCCTGGGGTTAGCACTGTACCTGAACACAGCAGGCACTCATGAAATGAATGAATGAACAAAGGATGAATGATGGGTAAATGACATCCAGGGTGGGACAAAGGTTCTGACTTTAGGACTTAAGAGACTCAAGTTCAAGTGCTATTTCTGCCACTAACTTACTGTGTGACCTTGGGCCAGAAATTTGACCTCCCTCAGCCTGGGTCCTCATCTGAGAAATGGGTATGAAACTCTTTGCTCTGCCCATTGCTCAGAGCTATTCCAAGACCCAAAGTTGTGCTGGTTAGATTGTGAGGCTGTGCCAATATTCAGCAAGAAAAAGTATCATAATCTATTAGTCATGTCTGCCACAGGCACGGGATAAGGGAGAGATGGCTCATGTATTTGCTACCCTTGGGCCAGGGGAACTGCCACTCTGTGAGTGAATCTGAGGTTCCGTTCTACAGCCCAGATGTGTGTCTGAATTCGAGAGGAAAGAACTCTGTGATTGATTGACAATGTCTGCCATGGGCAAGTCATGAAGGAGTGGTAGCACACCTGTCACATATTTACCAATTTGTAATCCTCTGAGCAACTTAGAAAATGGTGCAGGGACAGACCAAAAGATGAGGCAGAGCATCCCTCTCATGAGTTTCAAGCAGGGCTCTCCAGAGACACGCATAAGGCTCATGTGGGCCACATCAGCATGGGAAACTCACCTCTATGATCTCCAGATCCGAATTGGCAAAATTGACATTGAGAATCTTAGGCAGGGGAATTCCAATACCCAAGGCCACTGTGAAGAGGGAATAGTTGAAAGCAAAGATATGTGGGGGGTCTTGGACTCTGCTGACCCTGTTCCACCACTTTCCTTGAGCCAGCCATTTCTCTTCTTAGGGACTCAGCTTCCTATTGGCAAACTCCTACTCAGCCTCTTACACCCGAACAAATATGTCCCTTTTCTGTATTTTGTCAGTGACTCCCCTCAGCAAAGACTCCTAGAGGTTCCGTCAATCCCTTGAATACTCTGGGTCATCTATAGTCTAATCATTTATTTATACGACTATTTTCCACCGGATTGTGGGAGATTAAGGCAGGATCCAGGTCAGATTAGCTCTTGGGACCCTGTGCCAGGCATGACGTAGGCGCTAATCTACATTGTTTGAATGGAAACATTGATGCCTCAGTTTCTGCATCTTACAAATGGGGATCAACCCCTCTCTGGCCTCAGTGTCCCCATCAGAACAATGGGGAGAGGCAACAGACAATCCCACATTCAGACACTTCGTGTGTCCAAGAGGATAGCACAGGCCACCATACCGTTGAGCTTCGGCACGTATACCGCCCGGACCGCGTCACTGAGCCATTCTTCTAAACGGGACGCCTGCAACAGAGCACACAGGATGCTCGGAGCTGTGGCCCCGCAGGGCGCAGCGCCCCCTTCCCCGGGAGGGAAATCCGGAGGCCTGGCTGCCCCGGCCTCCCCCAGGCCTGTGGACACAGCTCTCGGTGAGCACAGGGCCCACGGGGGTGGACTGTCCACTAGGGACCCTGAAAGGGACTCTGTGATTTAGGCCGGCTTTCCCCTTGGCCCATGAGCTTGGAAGAGGTGCCTTCCTAGAAGAAAAGCCTGTGGGGCATGGAGGGGACAGTGCCTGAGGAAGAGGGAAGGAAATATGCCCAGCTCCAGAAGAACTCTGTGAGGTCTGACCTTAGATTCCTATCAGGTTAGGGGCCCTTAGAATGTTCTAGAACCTAAGCCCATCGTGAGATTCCCAAAACCTCAGAACTCTGTGAGAAGCAGGAACCTCAGGGCCCTGTGGGCTCTGAAACAGAACTTTCTGAGTTCCAGGACCTTTCTGAGGACCAGGATTCCACATGAGGACCTCCAATTCCTCATGTGGAGTTCCAGAAGTTTCTACCCTTGTGAGGTTCTAGACACTCACAACTTTGTGAGGGTCCAGGATGTGGAAGATGGTGACAATCACTTTCCTGAGGTGACTGTCTCTCACGTGCACACACGTGCCCTGACGTGTGCCCACTCCGGATGTTGGCTGCTGGGGGCAGGGCCCAGACCGAGGCCAGCTCAGCCATACGGCCCACGACTCACGGCCACCACTTTCCCCCCAACACCCGAAGCCCCTCACCGCCACCACGCTTCTCACCTGCCCAGGAACTTACGTCAAAGGCACGGGAATAGGAGGAGGCCAGCTTGACACTGAGCCTGGCGGAGAGAAGAGAGAAGTTGGGGGACCCCCAGCCCCGCTCTCAGCTGAGAGCAGCCCTGCCCCTCCCACCCACCCCGGCCTGTCCCAGCCATGGATCTCCAGGATCAGGAAACAGGGTTACAGGCCCAGCTCTGCCTCTATCCAGCCATGACTCAGGGGCTCGGTTTTCCTACCTGTAAACTGGACCTGGAGGCACCTAACTTCCCTTCTGAAACATCGTGACCACCACCTCTGACCCCCAGCTGTCTGACCCTGGGTAGGTCGCTGAACCCTTGGAGGAATGATCCTCCCCCCGACTGGGCACTGGACAGAGTGCCCTGTATACAGCAGGCGCTCATTAAAGGCAGCAATCCACTGATGGATCACAGCTGGCCCAAACAGAGCTTCAGGGCTAGAGCCTGGGTGTGCGTCTCTCTCTCCCAAAGGGCTGAGGCGTGAACTGGAGACACACAGAGCGGTGGGCAGGGCCCTCTGCCAAGGTCAGCAAGGGGCCAGCAGTGGGACCGTGCGCTGGCAGCAGTAGCCTGAGGATCTGAGGGGATGCTGACACGGGGTCAGGGGAGCACTAGGTGCCTGTGGCTCAGGACAGACAGATCGCAGGGACCCCTGGGAAAGCCCCTGCCACCAGGGGAGGGACGGACAGTCCCAGGTCCCGAGTGCAGACCTGCTTCCGGGGCCAGCCCGCCGTGTGAGCGGGGCCCGCGGAGTGCTTGGCACACTGTAAAGTGCCGGGCGTGCATAGCGAAGGGTTGTCATCAACACCATCCTCTTGGTCATTAAGACTATCATGATGCCAAGTTCCCACACGGGTGAGGGTGGTAGATTAGAGAAGTGACAAGTCTGTGTGAGTAACAAAGCATGTGCAACGCTCAAGGACAGCTGTCTCTGCGGTGGCCTCTGGGGCTGACAGCACAGGAGTGATCACATAAGCCTGCTCCACACCCCGGCAGCAGGTCTAGCTCCAGAGCCAGGTTCTGAGCAGACGGAGGCAGCAGAGGAAGCCCATTCTGCAGCCCGCTCCTGTGAGCCCAGCTGCAGGTAAAATGGGCCAACACTGTCCCCTCCCTGGCAGGTCCTGAAGGCAGAGAAGATGCTGGAAAAACATCCAGAACCTAGTTGATGCTCAGTAAGTGGGAGGTGGCCCCTAAAGATGGAAATCAGATCCTGTCCCCAGGATCCCGACTTACCGTTCCAGGGACAGGGAGATGTGCAGCTTGGTGGCCGAGGGAGCCAGCTGGGCACTTAGGGTCACAACCTACAGGGCAAAGCAAGCAGAGGTTACCCCCGAGTCAGCAGAGGGAGCTGGAGGGCGGGTCTGCCTCGGCCGGCAGGTGGATTTCTGCTCTGTGTTCCCTCCACTGACCCTTGCTGGGGCCCTACTGCGTGCCACGGGCTGTGCTGGGCTCCGGGGAGGTAATTGGAAGGTTCTGGTGTTCTAGAACCAGAGTGTTCAAGTTTAGGGCAACTGGGATTGTATGAGAGGGCGCTCTAGGGCTGCGGGAGCTCGGAGCGGCCCTCAGTGCAGCCTGCAGTGCGGCAGGGGTGGCTTCCCCAGTGAGGTGACAAGGGGGGAGACGGTGCTGCAGGCAGACCCTGCACGAACAAGGGCAGGGAGGTAGGACCTGCCAGGCCTGGGTAACTGAGGCTTAGGGTGCAAGGACCGGCGGGCAGAGGGCGAGGCAGGAGGGCGCTGTGTGTCAGGCTCAGGTGCTTGGCCAGGGGCAGGTGGGGAAGGGAGTGAGCAGGGGAGGGACCTGCCTAGGCCCAGAGGAGGTGTGTGCAGAGTCGGGGGTGGGGGGGATGCAGGGCCGTTCCCAAGGTCCCGAGGCAGCAGAGGACAAGCCGACAGGCCCGGCAGACGTGCAAGGAGGGGGCAGGCAGGAGCCAAGGTGGGCGCTCAGGGCTCAGACCAGATCGTGGGGGAGGAGCTTCCTGTGCTGTGTCACGTGGGGCCTCCCACCCTGAAACTGGGGGGAAGGCACCCGAGGCCTGGAGAGGGCAGCCCATTCCGCGTGCCACCCTCCCCACCTGGCCACTCACCCCATTTAGCTGGAAGAGGGCTTCGGGGGTCCCTTGAGGGACATAGGGCAGCACGTGGATGTTGGCCGGGATGGAGACCGAGGCCTTCTTGTTCTGGAGCGTGACTGTGGGCGCCTCCTTCACCCACAGCGAGAGCTGGAGGTGCCGGCCTGGGGGCAGCTTCCCCAGGGCCTGGAGAAACAGGGGCAGGGCAGGGGCACGAGGGCAGCTTAGATGCCCCAGCATTAGAATCAGCTGGTCAACACTCGCCAAGCAGGTACCGGGCACCAGCACCATGCCGGGCACTGAGGTTACAGCGTGAACCAGACAGGCCTGTCTGGGCCCCCACGAGGCTGACGCTCAGATAGGGAGACACCAACCCACGGAACTGCCAATCGGACTCCCTGTCTCATGCAGAGCCAGGACCCTCGCCGAGGCCCACAGGCCCCATGTGATCATCCCTGCCCTCTTCTCCACCCCTCCTCGCCTCCCGCTGCTGTCCCCATTCTCCCCTGTGCAGACTCGCTGGCCCCTTGGCTGTCCCTCCCACCTGCCTCAGGGCCTTTGCACTTGCTGTTTCTTCTGCCTGGAAATGTCTTCCCCAGGGAACCAGTGTCCCTCTGACACTGTTCATCTTCTTGTTTATTTTCATTGTTTGTCACCCCAGCAGAGTGGCCGCCTCTTGTATACAGAGGCTTCTGTCTGTTTCCACCATTTGCCCTTTGTACAGCCATAGGTACAGGTATGTCCCTGTTCCAGAATGGGTCCTGGTACACAGTAGGTGCTCAGTGATATTAGTTGACCCCTGAATGAATCACGCAATCCAGAAATTCTGAGTCTCATCATCACAACACCATGGAATTAAAGAGGTGATGGGGACCATGGAATCACATGAACTTAGAACACGGAAGTGTGGCCCTCCGGACACCTGAGTGCTGGGATTTGGGGACCAGTTACTCCAGCCAGACTCCCGAGTTGCAGGATCACGAGGACGGGAGTCACCGATTCCACCCGCATGTGCTCACAGCACCTGAAGGCACAGAAGCAGGCTCAGGGCCGGGGCTGGGCTCTGACCTGCGAGGCCAGCAAGCGGAGATCAAAGGCTTTGGCCTCCAGAGGCCAGACCAGCCCCCCTGCACTGGAGGGACAGGCCTGGCTTGCTCAGCCAGGGATCCCTGCGCTGGCCACCTCTGCCTGCCCCAAGTCCCTCCCACCATCTTACAACTCCTGCCCTCAGGAAGTTCTTCCAAATGTCTAACCCCAAGCTCGTTCCTGCCCTGGGACTCCAGTGCCCTTTAGCCACCTCGTTCATCAAGGCTTCTTTGAATCACCTCCTTCAAGGACTTGCGGAAGTTATCCACTGCACCCCCAAACTCAGCTGCCCCCTCTATGCTCTCTGGTAAGAGCCCAGGCCCTCTGGGCTTCTCTCCAACCTCTACCAGAATCTGCTGTTACATAAGGAGCTTGTAGCAGTCATTTCAACTTTAGTAAGAATTCATGGTCTCACACCTGGAAATCGGCTGGTCCAGACCCAGTTGAATGAATGGAAAAGTCAAGGCCAGACCCTGAAGTCATGTACTAATGCCCACTAGTCAAACCTCCCCAACTCTTCTCCCTCTTCTTCCCTCTCCAAGACCAGTGCCCTGAGCCTTCTCTCTGGGGACAGAGAAGACTATGATGCAGTAAGGCAGATGAGGGAGGGAGGAGGCTCAGTAGTCTGGAAAGAATCTCCTGTCCTCTGCCTGCCTGCCTGCCTGCCAGAGAAGCAATGGCCATAGGACAAATGCCCAGTTGACTTCTGGAGCAGACAAACCTTGGTCCTTTCCTCTCTAGGCAAAATCTGCTATCCGGAAAGAATAAGGCATTAGTCATTCACATTTTAGTGTGAATTTGGATTCAACATTCAGTTGCAGTTGCCTGGAAAGCTGATTTGAGTAAGATTCTGGAGTCTGTTCAGGCTCCTTGGGAGAGAGCTACAGTGATCAAAGCCCATGAGAGGGTCACTCACCTCAGGAACCAAAGCAGCCAGCTCTGTAGTTGTCAATGGGACGGGAACCTGGACCCAAGACCAAATGGGAGAGAGTATTAGTGAACACAGACACAGGACAAGAATCCCTCGGCACACACAGAACAGTGTTGCCCACCCCTCCCCCGCCCCTGCCAATTACACACATGTATCGCTGCAAACACCCAAGTTTGTCCTATCAGCCAGTGATTACTGACTTACTACATGCCAGGCGCATGCTAAGGGCTTTGTGTGCATTCACTCATTTCACCTTCACGATAGCTCAAAGATGCGTGCTACGACTGTCCCATTTTACAGATGGAGATACTGAAGCTCTTGCCCAGCGTCCTACGACTGGTAAATGGTGGCACCAGGATTTGAACCTGGGCAGCCTAATCTCAGAACCTTTTAATCGCTCTGCCAGAGCTCCCAATCTGGAGGCCCTCGGAATCTGACCCCAGACGTTTCTGCCTTTTACCAAAACAGTATTTTCAAAAACTATGAATTTCTTTCTAGTATTTATATATCAGGAGGCTTTATATACATTTTCTGGTTTCTGGCTAAAAAGTTGGAAAATCTGGTCACACTGGGCCTGTACCCTCTCCCCTTGGGGTAGCTGAGTGGCAGCTGCCTGAGAAATGGGGCACAGGGTCCCCAGTTCGCTACCGCCTGACCAGGCCGCTAATCAACGATAGCCCAGCCTTCCGGAGCACTGACGTTTGAGACCCCCCTGAACCAGATGCACCCACTTCTCAGCACAGACCTGTTCACGCAGGATAAACACGCAGACACCCTGTCTCCGGGGAGAAGGATTCCCAGACACTCACCAGCACACACCGTGGGGGCGGACAGCACTGACATGTGTGCTCTGAGGTTCAGATATACATACCCATGTCCACAGGCTGCCCAGACAGTCACGTTCTTACACTCGGAGTCTCTGTCTGGCCATGACTGCTCCCAGCCAGAAGACACCTGCTTCCTGCCTCAGGGCCCTGTTCCAACCTCCCAGAGGCCTTCGGAGCATGCTCTGATCCCCGCTTGCAAGGAGTGAGTGACCAACCTCTGCTCCCTTGGACCTGAGCTACAGGTGGGGAGTCCAAGTAGCTCAGAGCTCACTGCCTCTGGAACGGGCTGAGATCAAGAAAGTGCCTCTGGCTGGGGCTTCTAGGGGCTGGAACTTCCAGACCCACCAGGCTGTGAGAGGGGCCACAATGGTAGCAGGGAGGTCCCAGAGGCTTCACAATAAATGTCCAAGTGACCTTTGGTACAGGCCAACCCTAGTTTCTTTTCTTCAACTCAAATATGCTCTTGAGAAAGTGGTGGAATGTTAGCCATTCACATTTTAGTATAAAATTGGTCTTCGACTCTAGAGGATCTCATCTGGTGCCGGGGTGGAAAGTGGGCTACATTTCATATGCTAGTTCTGACCAATGGAAAGTGAGTTCCTGGAGTGCTGAGTTGAGGATTCAGAGGTCTCATTCAGGGTTAACCAAGTAGAGGGCCATTATCCACCAGCAATGTCTCCCCAAGTACAGGAGTGGGCAGCAGCAGTGTAACTCCTCTATTATAATCATAGAGAAGCGGGCTCGGCAAGGCTGATCGGTGGTGATGATGTGGCTAGGTCAGCTCAGCTCTGCCCAGGCACAGCGGGACAGGGAGCCCCTGCCCCAGCTCCCCCAGGTGCCACACTCACCAGCTCAGGGGTGATGTCGATGTTGAGGGCGCCATTGGCCTGCAGGAGCCCAAACACGGTGTTGAAGAGATACAGTGGCACTGTCACCTGGGATGTGTGGTCCTCCTTGGGGGGCACTTTGACTGGGACAGGGTGTTTGGGGAAGTCAATGATGTCGCCACCTACACTCTTCACGATGGGCTGCAGGGGCAGGAAACAGGGCCGAGGACGGTTCGGGGCTGCTCACCCAACCCCCTCGACCCCGCATGCCCTGTCCGTCCTTCTCAATGTCCCCTGCCACCGCCAGCGGCAGTGGGCCCCACGGGCACTCACGTTGATGTCCAGCTCTATGTACTGGTTGGAGATGAGAGGCAGGGTGACCAGGGAGAATTCCACGGACCCGAGAGCCCCAAGGGGCACCAGGCCTGCGTGGGAAGGGACGGGAGAGAAAGACCCCATGAGCCCAGGCTCCAACAGCGGTAGCCGCCGCTCCCACTTACGCAGTGCCTGCTGAGTGCCTGCTGCCCTGCTGAGTGGCCACTCGGGCACTCCGGCCACCTCCGTTTTACAGGCAGGGAAACTGCGGCTCAGACAGGGGAAGTCACCGGCCCAAGGCCACACCGTCACAGGGCGCAAAGCCAGCGTACCTGCTTTCCAGAGCTGATGCCACTAACACACTGCCGCCCGCCTCTCTTACGTAACACCACACGTGGACACCTCTGCCCCAGGTTTTCTATCCTGTTCCCGGTTATGCCTTTTTATACTTTCCCAAAGCCCTTTTATGGGCAGAAAAGGCACCCGGGTCTCCTCCGTAAGACGCAGAGAGACTGGGGTCCGCTGTGGCTGTGGGGCCCTGGCCTCCTTACTTAAGCTCTCTGGACCAGGTAATGACAGTATCTTCCTCCCGTTTCTCTCAGGGCCAGGTGCACACAGGTGCTCCGTGTTGGCCTGCAGCACCCAACATTTGCAGAACTGACGGCTCTGGGTCCCCACGCCCTGCTGAACTGCCCTCAGCCCAGGCTCCTCCACTGGGTCCCCTCAAAGCGGCAGCCTGTCCCCGAGAGGAGGAAGTGCGAGGTCCTGGGATTCTGCCCCTTCCTACTTCCCTAGGTGCCCCCACCCCATTGGGGTAACAAGGGAGGGGGAGGAGAGGGGGGTATGGCCCCAACTTACTCAGCACGGCCCCCAGGAGCTCATTCACCACGCCCAGCACACTGTCCACCACGGGGCACAGCTGTCGGGGGAGACAGATGTTACAGGAAGACAGGAGCTTGCTGCAGGGGACACAGCGTTTTCTCTGAATGCTTTGCTGGGTGGTGCTGGGGACCGAGGCAAGGAAGAATGCGGAGACAGATGGGGACACATTGGTGGGAGGCAGGGGAGGGGCTGGAGCTGGAGGTGTTGGAGGGCTCAGGGGGCCCCAAGCCCGCTTCCCTTGGTTACATGAACGCCATTAGGGACCCCAAAGGTTACTGGGGGAACGGGGGGGGGACACATTTCAGAGGCCAGTTGTGGCGTGTGGACAAGGCCTTCCCCCTAAGCAGGCAAAGATGGCTGCAGTTCCCTCCCAGGTCACACCGCCCCATCCCAGGTGGGAACTGGGAGCCCTAGAATCAAGACCCACAGGGGGTGCCTCCTCTCCACCCGGAGAGTCAGGCTTGGAGCCGGGTGTCCACGGCACACACCACCTCGTGCTTACAGCAAACCCTGTGCTGTGAGGACAGGGAGCAGGTGGTTTGGCTTCCAGAGTCCCGAGTCTGGGAGTCACAGACTCCAAGCCCCATCACACATTGACACGGGAGCCTCAGAGATGGCCCAGTCCCCAATCCAGCCCTCGCTCTGCAGCTGGGGCCAGAGAAGAAAGGTGACCTGCCGCTTGCAGAGAGACAAGAGAGGGCTATGGCGTTTGAACTTTCGGCCCCAAACTCCAGGGCTCCTGGGGTCTGGCAAGTCACAGAAATAGGAAGAGGGGACCAGGGGGCTGTGGTGGCAGTGGGGGTGGCCCCCTTTGGCACTAGCTGTTTGCCACCTGCAGGAGGGAGGTGCCAGGCGGCCAGGGTGGCTGGTTGCACAAGAGAAACCAGAAATTCGGATTTTTAAGAGAAATCTTCAGTCTCTAAATGTTGGCAATGAACTCTTATTTTAAAAACCTCTTTGTGTTGCGCAAAACTCAGCTTCCGGCCCATTGCCCCAGAGATCCAAGTCAGGGGCTGTGATTTAATGGCACCCACACGCTGTGGTTGAAATCCGCCTGGGATGGCCCTGCCTAGGGGCCCCTCCCCCTGCAGAGCTTCTTCCAAATGGGCTTCCTCAAGAGCACAGGGCTCACTCTAAAATCATTAAGTGACCTGATTTTAGTTTCAAGCTAATTTAAAGAACATGAAGTCATTAATAATACACGTGGCAAAAATAGAGCACAGGGTGAGAAAGACTCAGGTGTGGGAGCGGGTCACTCAGGCCCCCTGGAGCTGTGCACTTGGGCTCCAAGGTCTGGGAGGATGGTGCCAGCCCACCCACAGACTGGCAGGCGGCACCTTGGGGACACAGGAGCAGGCCAGGACCGGATTACCTGGAGGGCGTGGAAGGGAAGTACAGCCTAATCCTGCCTGGCGCCCAGCTCTACCCAAAACTGGCGGGGAGGGCCACAGCCCCTGGGGAGGGCACGCTGGCCCTCTGCCCCCACACTCACCAGTCCCGGCAGCACCTTGAAGAGCGTCTCTTCCACGACCCCAAAGAGTGGCGCGGGCAGCAGCCTGGGCAGAGTGAGACGCATGAGGGTGCAGCTGCCGCGTCGGGGCGGCTCCACCAGGTGGCGGGGCAGGTGGGCAATGGGGCTCTGGCTTTCTCCTGTCCCTTCTCCTGATGGGGTGGCTGGGGCTTTGGAGACCTGAGCTGAACCCTGGCTGCACCTCGCCATGGCACCCAGGGGACGGCTCCAGTTTCCCCATCTGCACAATGCCCGCCATATGCAGTTGCTGCTGCCCAGATCACAGGGGAGTGTGCGCGTCTGGTATACAATCTGTGCTCTATAAGTGTCTTCCCCTTTGTCTCCCCTAACATTTGTAGACAAGTGATATTTGGGCCTAGAACAGCACCTGGCTGGGGGTCGGGGAGGTCAATAAATATTTGTTGAATGAATGAATGGATGAATGAGGGTGGCCTGAGCATGAGAAGTGCGTGTAGATGGGCTCAGGACTGTTTGGAGACCATGGGGATGCAGGGGAAGGGGCGGCAACCCCAGGACCACAACCACAGGACACCAACACCGTCCTGGGCTTCACCCCCACCAAGGCCCCCTCCAGCCAGGGGAGCAAGATGGAGCCCAGAGACCCTGCTGGCACCCCCTTCTCAAGGCCCTTCTGGAGACAGGAGCAGCCGCATTCACCCTATGCCCGGGAGCCAACACAGGGCTGTCCCATGACCTGTCACTGCTCAGAGCCTTCCAGCAAAGACGGGAGAGGGCTGGGACTGGGGCTGGGATGGAGAGGCTGACGGGGGAGACACAGGTGTGAAGCAGGTGCGGCTGCCGCTGGGTGCAGAGTGCTGGGAGGAGCCTTGGACCTAGTCAGAGACCAGCCCAGTCCCGTCCCTGCCTGATCTGTGTGTGACCCTGGGCAAGTCCCTTGCCCTCTCTAGGCCTCCACTGTCCCATGGAAGTGACAATTCAACACAAGTGTAGGGAGCGCCACCATGTCCTGAACAGCCCCAAGGAGCAGTCTGATGTAAAAGTGCCTTCCAAATCATCAAATTCAGCCCCTCCCTATGCAGGTGGGGACACTGAGGCCCAGACTGGGGAGGGGGCTCCCCTGGGGTCACACACCAAGTTGAGGCAGAGCAGGGTCTCTGGCGTGCTGAGAGCAGGGACTGAGATTCCACAGATGGAGGGACCCCAGATGAACCCGGACCGCTCTATCCGGGCCGTTCTGGACCCAGTTCAGGACGTCCCGCCGGCCGCTCCGGGGAGACCCCCAGACGCCCAGGTGGACTCACCCCGAGAGCAGGCTGATGTGGCCCAGGAGCGTGCTGCAGCGCTTGAGGATGAGGGTGGGCGTACCCCGCGGGCTCACGCCCAGCGCCACCCGCGACGACACGTTCACCTCCGCAGCGAGCTGCAGGAAGCCCCCCAGGGGGCTGCGAGACGCGACGCTGGGGCGTGGCCAGGCTGCCAGGCCCCGCCCACCCCGGTAGGCCACGCCCCTCTTCCCACCCGCGCCTCCCTGCCTCATTTTGCAGGTCTCTGCCTGCGCCCTCTTCCCCCACCGCTCCGGGGAGCCCCAGGCAGTGGGGTAGGGGTCTGGAGGGAGTGAGATGGAAGTCCTTGGCGGCCAATGGAGTGGGGGTCCCCTGGAAGAGGTACTAGGGTGGGATCTGGGGGGAAGCAGGAGGATGGGGAGTCCCTTGGGGAGGAAGTAGGGTGGGAGGAAATAGGGTAGGGGGACAACAGAGCAGGGCTCCCAGTGGGGCGGTGGAGTGGGGTGGGAAGCAGTAGGGTAGAGGTCCCGGGGGCACACTCACCCAGAGCCATGCAGGCCCACCTTGGTGTGCAGGCTCAGCTGCACCCCGAACCCCGGCAGCAGCTTCAGCGACACCTTTGGCAGCGTGAGTTCCTCAATCTTCAGCCTGGGATGGGAGTCCCGGGGCCGACTGCTCACTCCCAGACACCCCCCTGGTGCCCGGATCATCCCAGACAGATCCCACCTCGAACCCACAGAACCACTGAGCCCTTGGGCCAGTTACTTCACTTCTCTGGGCCTCAGTTTCCTCATCTGTAAAGTGGGGCAATACTAGTGCCCACCTCATGGGAATGTCGGAAAGACAAGTGAGGTAATGTAGGTGCAGAATCTGATACAGTGTATGCTCAATAAATATTCTCGTCCTAACTGGAGCCTCCATGAATTAAATTTTTTTCTCCACCCTATCCCCACGACCTCAGCCCTGGTTTGGTTTCTGACCTTGACATTGCCCCCCACCTACACTCCCCCAGACTCACACAAACACAACCCAAGTGGATTCTCAAACCTGGCTCCTAGAAGTTCATTACTTTCTCTGTCCTCTGGGTCTCTGCCCGGGCTGTTCCCTCTGTCTAGAACACCCTTCCCATGACCTTCCTTCCACTCTGCAAGCCCCTTCAGCAAGCTGACTCCTCCCAGCTCTCCTGATTTCAGCTAGGGTCTGCCTCCTCCAGGAAGCCTTCCTTCCTAGTTTTCTGCCCCAGACAGATGCCCTCTGAGCAGCTCCCCACCCTGCCTGGGCTGCCCCCATCACTGCCCTGAGCTCACAGGATCGTTGCTGTGAGGCTCCTCCACATACTGGGGGCTCCTTGAGGCAGGGACACTGTCAGGTTCATGTCTGAGAGCCCAGTCTCACCCAGAGAGGGGACTGCACAGCGGGAGGGAGACTGAATGTAATAACAGCAATAATGGTATTTACCCAGCACTCACTGTGTGCCAGGCTCTGTTTTAGCTGCTCGACACACGTGAGCCCACTGTCCTGGCAACAGCCCCATGAGCAGCTGCTCACAGTGCAGCCTCTACGAGCCAGATGGTTCAAGCCCCAGCTCTGCCACTGACTGATTATGTGACCTTGGGCGTCACAATGCTATCCTGTGCCTCAGTTTCCCCATCTGTAAAATGGGGCTGTTGGCAGTACCTACCACAGAGTGACACACAGTGGGCCTCGAGCAGAGCAGCATCAACACTCACCAGCCCACTTTCCAGATGTGTGGACAGCCATTCCCCCCTCTTCTGCTCCCGGCACCCCATTTCCTCCCGTCCAGTGACCCTTCCCCATACTCTGGGTCTCAGCCTTCTCTGGGGCCTGTCCTCTGACCTTGCCCTGATTCTCCACCAGCCATGGACGGGTGTCCCCCGGCCTGTGATTAAACACACAGACACATTTGCCCTTCGCTGCCCGGGGCCGCAATCTCCTCACCCGTTCATTGCGGTTGGTAAGCGAGTGAGATAACCCATCCACAGGGCATAGCACAGTGCCAGACACAGAAACCCTGGCTGGGTGGCTGGTAAGTGACACATGTTAGCTATTGTGTGATTTCACTCATTTGTGCAATCAAAAATACACTTTTGAGCATCCGTTATGTGTGAAGCCCATTTGTGATACTGGGAACACGGCAGTGAACAGCCCAGATAAAAACTCTACACCTCCTGGGATTATAATCAGGCGGGGGGGGGGGGGGAGACAAAAGCAAACCCGTAACATTTGTGGTGTGCAGGGGAGTGACATGTCGCCCAGAGAACTTGAAGGCGGGGGCGGGGCTCAGACAGGGCCAGTCAGGACAGGGCTCTCTTAAGCAGACTCCTGAGGGGGGTGGGAAGGGACGGAGCCATGCAGGTACCTGGATCAGCACAGAGAGACTGAGTAACCTGCCCCAAGTCACACCGCGAGTAACTAGAATTGGCCCCAGAGCTGGAAACCTCAATCCCAGTGGCATGCTGCCATTCTCATTCTGCCAGGCATGTAGTGGAGTCACTATTTTCAGACCTGGATCACCACCCTCACTGGCTGCCAACAAATTAAAAAGGGTCAAGCTTCCCTCCATTCCCTGGAGGAAGGACAAAACAAGCGCTCCTGTATTGCACACAGCAGGCAGTGCTCAAAAGGCCTCGAGACGGACTCACCCAGAGAGCTCCTTGACAACACCAAAGACCCCTCCATGGCCCAGCAGGCCACCTCCTCCAAGCAGCCCTCCAAAGCCCAGGAGGCCCTGATTCACAGATGTGACCGTCCCCAGCACGTTCTGCAGAATGGGACCCCCAACCAGCGAGTTCTGGATGGCTGCAGAGAGAGAAGAGACAGCAAGGTAAGAAACCCCCACCTCACCCCAGGACCATGGCACCTGCCTTGTTCCTCTGAGCTTGAGTAGACCTCTCTTTCAATGCAATTAACCCAGAGGTTACACTCAAATGGTAGAAGCCACTGAGCCATGACAGCTTCTTACACTCACCACTGGGCACGGGGGAGGTACTCAGTAAGCATCTGTGGTATGAGTGAGTGATCCCATGACAATCCCTTTGTTTTACAGATGGGGAAACTGAGGCCCAGAGAGGGGCGGAGACTTGCCCAGAGTCACACAGCAAATTGGGTTTAGGGCCAATAGTATTACAACTTGGGCTCCCAATCCTGGGCTTCCCTGCAGCACCAAGAGAGCAAAGGAGGGGGAGCTCGTAGCCGCCAGAGGCTTGATCAAGCTGGAGGAGGTGACCCCTGCCCTTCTGGGACAGCCCTGGTCTGACTCTGTGCAGACTGTGGGAAGGGCAGAAGGGAAGGAACCGCCCTGTGGGGGTGGGGGCAGGCCAGAGTGGCCTCCGTGACACATTTCCCATTCACAGCTGCTCTACTCCATCCCTGAGACTGTCACCAAGGGCCACTGGGCCCTGTAGCACCGATGCCAAGGAGAGTTCCCCCACCCCGGAAGTGTGGGACAAAGACACCAGCCTGCAACTTCCCCTGGACCTCCTCAAGCCCACCCGTCCCTATCCCTGAGCCACACACAGTCCCCACACAGCCTCAGCCCACGTCACCCAGTCCAGCTCTCAGCCTGCAAACAAACCTTTAACCTCCTGAGCACCCCGCACCTCCCAGCGTCCCAGGGGAATATCGTCTCTAAGCAGCTGAGAATCGCAAACTTTTCCCATCTCTTCTTAAAGCAGATCCTCTAAGCATGTGGATGGGGTCATTGACATTGCAGCGGACCCCGCACAGACTGCCCACCTCGGGCTCACCTTTGCCAAGTTCATCCTTGTCGATCCGTGCGAGCGTGCCCACGGTCTCCAGCAGCCCCTGGCACGGAGTCGCCAGGCCCCAGAGCAGAAGCAGGGACCACACGCCCAGCATCGTTGGCTGCACAGCTGGAAGGGGCGGAAGCAGGACCTCTGAGACACTCCCGTGCTCAAGCCTTCCCCTCCCTGATCCCATCAGCCCGGGCACCTCCCTGCCGCCCACCTGGCACGGCCCGAGTCCAGCTTCACTCCCAGGGAAGCCCTCTCCTCCCCAAGGCCGCAGTGCCCTGCAGCTCCCAACGCACTCAGCCTCCAAGGCACTGCCCAAGCCGCTCCCTCATCGAATTCCATTTCACAGATGGGAAAACTGAGGCTGAGAGAGGGGCAGGGACTTGACTAACACCACAGAGCTAATCGGTGACAGGGCCAGAGTTTGAGCCTGAGCCCATCTGATTCAAAAGTCAGTCCTCTGCGGCCCAGTGAGCCTGGCCGGGTGTCTAGAGCGAGAGCTGCAGCGGGGCCTTCCCTTCCAGGACAGCGGGACAGGAGCTCTGTGTCCTGGACCTGCTTTCCCATGGCTCAGGAGGCCATTGTAGAGGTTCCCCCACCCCATCTGATTGGGGACATCCAACACAGACTTGACACGTCCCATCTGTCTCTTCTTCCCCCACCTCCCTCTTCTTTCCCCACCTCCATCCCAAATGTTGTTGAAAAAGGGAACGAGTTGGCAGGTGGAAAATGGCTAATTTGCTAGTTTCATGAAGTGGGATTTTTCTTTATGGGGGTCCCTGTCTGCCCTCCCAATCACACATCCAGCTATGCCTGCCTGTCACCCTCACTTAAGCCCTTTCGTGGCTCCCCACTGCCCTTCCGGTAAAACTCAGGCTCCTTGCCGTTACCCACGAAGTCCCCGCCTGCCTCTTTGATCTGCTCAGCCTTGAACACACCAGGGCCCACCTCAGGGCCTTTGCACATGCAGTTCCTGCTATTAGGAAGGCTGCTCCTGGGTTTTTGCACGGCTGACTCCTTATCTTTCCGGTTCCTGCCTCCTTGGAGAGGCCTCCCTCCTTCACCTTGCCTAAAGAAACCCATCCGTCACTAAACGTCACCCAGGATGCTTACTTTAAGGTGCCTATCACAATTTGCAATTATGCAGTCTGTGTTTGTGTCCCCATGTGCCATCTCTGTAGGCTCCAGGAGGGCAGGGACTGTGTCCAGGGCCTCTGTGTGTGGTTGCGTGTGGAAGGGGTCCTGCCGAGGCGCAGGGGTGGGAAGTCCAGCAGCACTTCACTTGCCGTTTGCCCCGGCGCAGGCTGCGTCTGCACAAAGAGGGCCCCTTTTCCTCGTTTGCGCAGAGGTGCCATGTGGCACCATAGGGACCAGCAGCAATCCTGGCTGCATCTGTCTTCTTTCCCTGAGACTTGTCCCAGAGTGGCTCCCTGTGGCCTCCGGGTCTCTTACAGAAGGAAATACCCCACGATGAGAAGCCAGCCAGGTTCTGTGGCTCAGAGAAAAATGGGCACCCCTCGAACCCTGTCCCAAGGACGATTCTGTCCCCTGTCTACCCCTCCCCATTGTGAACTTGTACAGCAAGGCTTTGCCCCTCTTTGAGCCCAGATCTATAAATGGTTTTTCTTCTCCCACTACCCTCCAGGTCCCCTCAAGTCACTTCCCGGGGTGAATTCTTTCTGTGCCCGTTATTCAGATGGGGCAGCAGAAGGTCGCAGGGTCAGTGGTGGGGCTCAGGACGAGGCCAGAGCTGCCAGAGGCTGCCTTACCCGCTTGTTCCTGCAGCTCCAAAGGGGCGAGTGGGGGTTCCCGGCCTCCCTCGGTTCCTCCACCCACCTGAGCCCAGGGGCGGCACTTATATGCCCATAGCAGAGCTGCGGACACAAAGGGGCCACAGCTGCCAGGAACCCATCAGTGTGTCATGTCAGAAGCAAACTGTGGTTTTCCCCGAGGGCCTGGGCTAAGCCTTCCTTCTGGGGGGAGAGTGGGGGGACTCGGGTCAGTGCCCGGGGCTGGGGATGAAGGTGCGGGGGCTGCAGCGGCAGCCACCTCCCCAGCTGGGGGCAGGGCTCTGCCACCCCCTTCAGCCACCTACTGGGTCCCCTCCAGGGCTGCCCAAGAGACCCCCAAGGACACAGATCTACCCTACCCCTCCCCACCCTTCCCCAGTGAAGGCCCAGGGATGGGAGGATGGGGTCATCTGACCCTCCTGCCCCCAGCACAGGCCTGGCCTAGAGATGGCCACAGGCCTGGGGAGAGGGACCCTGGGTGGACTTGCGGAGGACCACCAGCTCCACCCCCACCTCCCAAGGCCCAGGTCCCCAGCGTTCCAGAGCAGGATGCTTAGTTCCCTTTCTGAGGCTGGTCCAGATGACAGTGAAGAGAAATTCATTCATTTACTCTACAGCAGGCATTTATGGAGCACCTACTGTTTGCTAGATGCTGGGGATATTGCCATCAATAAAAGAAACCCCTGCCCAGAAGGAGCCGACCAGCAGAATTACAATGCAATTTTAAATTTTCTAGTAGCCACATTTTTAAAAAAGGTAGAAAGAACATTTAGCATATAATCAAACATGAAACTATTCGTGAGATACTTTGCTTTCTTTTTCTCATACCAAGTTTGCAAAATCCATTTTACAGCACGCCAAAATTTGGACCTGCTACATTTCACGTGATTGCCCTTGTGTGGCTATTGTGCAGGCATCTCTGGGGGGGACATAAAAGCGCATGACACAGTTAGTCCGAAGCTAATGACAAAAATAAGCAGAGTGTGGGAGGGGTGCTGGCTGCAATCGGGTGGACAGGGAAGGCCTCGTGTCGGAGCGGGTGCTCTAGACCTGATGGTGAAGAGGGCGGAGTCAGATGGGTACCTGGCCCACACAAGGGCCCTCAGGGGTGTGTTCTGGGGACAGCAGGGAGGCCAGTGTGGCTGGAGGGGTGTGATGAGGCCCTGCAGGTGACTATATGAACTTACAGACTTTGGCTTTTATGTGCATTTCTTCTGAAGGTACCGGTTCAGGCACCTCCTCCTGCAGGAAGCCTCCCTGACCTTCAAGCCGTATGAGGTGCCACTTTTGAGCTCCTCTGGGCGTCTACGACATGCCAGGCTGTCTCTGTGTGTCTGTGGGTCTGTCTCCCGCATCTCCTGCACCGGGACGTGAGGCCCTGCCAGGTGAGATGGGAGGCGGGGGGTGTTCCCCTTGCTTACCTCGCTAGTCTCTGGACCCCCAGCCCGGCAATGTCATTCTGCTGACTTCAGGCCCTGGGCGGGTTAGTCAACCACACCACACATTTTAAAAACTAAACTTTTTATTGAAATATAAAACATGTATAGGAAGGGGCACAGATCTCGAGTGCACGGCTCGGTGAATTTTTACAAGTGGAGCCCCCGAAGCCCCCGTCGTATCCCCTCCGGTCACTGCCCCTCAGGGGTAGCCACTGTCCTGACCTCTAACACAACGGCTGAGTCCAGTGTGTCCCGAGGGTCACGTGAGTGCATCTCGGGTGTGCTCTTGCGTGCGTGGCCTCCACGCTCCCGTCTGTGAGACCCATTCCCGTGCTGTGCAAGGTGGTGGTTTGTGCTTCTTTGATCCGTTCTGTAAATGCTCCACAGTTTGTTCATCCATTTCCTGTCTAGGCAGCTGGGCTTCCCAGGTGTCGGCTGTTGGGAACGAAGCCGCTATGAACATTCTTGTCTTTCTTTTTCATCTCTCGGGTAAAGAGCTAGGAGCGGAGTTGCTGGAGCACGGCGGTGTGTGCGCACGGTTAGCTGCGCTGGCTACGGCCATGGTTCTCCCCAGAGATCGTGTCATGGCACATTGTCACCTCTGCCGCTCCGCAGCCTCGCCAGCGCCGGGTATCCCCAGTGTTCGTAAGGCATCTGCTTGAAGGGGGGGGGGAAGCTGGCACCTGGCATTGATTGAGCACAATAGATGTGTCCAAGGCACCTGACAGGTGTGAACACGTCCAGTCACCACAAGGACCCCGTGAGGTCAGTACTGTTGTTACTTCCCCATCTTGCAAAGGGACGCTGTTTACCCAAGAACATATCGAGGCCCAGCTGGGCCACCTGACTCTAACACCACCCTAACCACCACCCAGCCCAGCCTCTTGGAGGAGAGGAAAATGCTACCTAGTTTCTTGCCAGACTCATCTCCTGTCTTCCTTCCAGCCCCCCGCCCTCCCCCAGGGGACCCTGACCTCCACCAGCTCCCCAGGCATCCCTATGTCCCCTCATGCACCACAGCCAGGGACTGGCCCGGCCCATGGAGGAGAGTCATTAAGGTGTGTATCTTCGGGCCCCTCCTTTGGCAACCACGACTCCACAGGCGGGGCGGGGGGCATGTTGCACAAGTCCAGGGCCGCGGTGATGTGCAGCCCTTTTGAGAGCCCTGGCGAGGGCGATGGGAGCCAAGGAGGGCACTAGGGCAGGGGAGGGACTTGATGGGGAGAAATACCCCTGGGCCTCAGCTCCCAGCGTGAAGGCTCTGGAGCCGGAATTCCTGGGTTCAAATCCTGGCTCTGTCACTTGCTATTGAGTGACTTGCCTTACAGAGCCACAGTTTCCCCATCTGCAAAGCGTACTGATATTAAAGGTGCCCACCCTCACCTGACTGGCCTGGCTGTGAGGACAGATGTCCTGGGAATGGACTGTGGGGTGTCAAGAAGGGTGGCCAAGGGTGCGAGAAATTCAGAGGATGGCGCTGTCCCTGGGAGGCCTTCCCAAGGGTCCTGGGCTGAAAGCGGTCAGGGAAGGGAGAAGCAGGGCAGGTGGGGACGGGAGGGGACACAGGTGTGGGGAATGGTGTGCGGTCTCCTTCTTCCCAGGTCAGGCTGCCTGGCAGGTCCCTAGGAGTCAGTAGCCGAGACCTGGCTCTGCTCCCCTCTTGCCCTGTGACCTTGGGCATCAGTGTCTTTAAAGGAGGACACTGCATGCCACTGCTGAGTGTGGTGTGAAGGAGCCAGGAAGAGACTCGGACTCAGGCAGACACTGGACTCAGGCAGACGGGGTTCAAGTCCAGCTCCAAGTGCGCCATGTGCCTTGGGCAGGTCGCTTTATCTCTCCGAGCCTCTGTCTCCCCACCTAGGGCTGGGGGAGTCTTGGAGGTGAGCAGTGGCCTGGGGGACAGAACTTCCGTCGTAGCTCTCTGAGAGGTGGGGTCACCATGGAGGGCTCCCTCGCCGGCCCAGACCCCCTTTTCTGCCCAGGGTGAATCCAGAGTAACTCACCACTCAAAGATTGTTGAAATCAGGTTAGAGTTCAGAGCATCCACACCCTTTCTCGTTGCACAGATGGGGAAACTGAGGTTCAGAGGGAAGCTATGCCTTGTCCAAGGCCACACAGTACCCAAGGCCTGGCGAGAACCCAGGCCTTCCGACTCTAACAGCACATGCCTTGGTTTCCCCGTCTGCACACTGGGGCTGGGGAGGGTGGCAGGAAAGCTTTCGCCAGCCACAGGTGCGCTGTGTGAACATCCAAGTGCAGGGCTGGGGGAGCGGAGGGCGTCCCTGGCATGCCCAGGGTCATGGATTACCCAGGCGTCTGTCTGTGCCTGCCAGGTCTGCCTCAAGGCTGCCATTGTCCCAGAGCCGGGAGATGATGGGTGACGGGATTAGGGCTGATGGTGAGGGACAAGGGCATGGCCCTGGCACCCGGGCTGAGGCAAGGGACGGCCCTCCCTTCTCTGTGGCACGGTCTGGGCATGGCTAGGACGGGGTGAACCTGCCAGGACCCCACAGGCGCCTGACCAGGCCTCGGGCCACCCCACATCACCTGCAGACACACGCCTGTGCCCAGACACAGACCCCCCCACATCCAAAGCCTCAGCCCACAGAGACACATTCAGGACGCAGACACCAGTGCACAGACACACAGACACACGGCCACCACCCCGATAACTCCCAGGGCTGGGATACCCACTGATCATAGAAGACCCCGATGTGTATTTTTTTCAAAGTTGTGGGGTTTTTTTTTTTAACCTTCTAGCACATGATGCTGATTTTCAGGGTCCACTTAGAATACATTTATTTTGAGATATATTTTTAACTTGATGACATGTAAACATACAGTTACTTTAAAAAGGAGTCACTTTAAAGAACAGTATCCGTGTGAATCCCAGGGGAGGCGAGGGGGGCAGATGTGCCAATGTCAGGGCGCTGGCTGTCACGTGAACATGAGACGTGGAAACCCCCTCGACGGGTTACCTGCGGGTGAAGTGGGACACACAGACACAGGCAGGGACGGACGCCGTGCAGTCTTCCTCCACGGGCCCCGCGTGTCTGCGCAGACCCTCCCTGCAGGCCGCCCGCGCCATGGGCCGTGCGTACCCTGACACCTGCCCACCCACACCCGCACCGACACACGCACCGGCCCAGGGCCACACAGCCACCTCCCACACTGCAACACAGAAACACCCGATCACGTCCCTCTCGGACTCAAAACCCCACCTGCGGCCAACACCAGCAGGGCATTTACTGTGCACAGGCACCGCACTAAGCACTTTGTACGATTTCATTTAAACCCCACAACAACCTGCCGGGGTGGTACTGCCCTCATGCCCACTTTACATGTGAGGAAACTGAGGCTCAGGTTGGTGAAGTGACTTGCCCGGGACACACAGCAGCGAGGAGGCAGAGGCAGGATTGGAACCCCAGCAGGCTGGCTCCAGAGCCCACACTCCAATCCAGCTCTGCCCCTGACCTGCCAGGTAGCCTCGAGCCAGTCGTCCCACCTCTCTGAGCCTCAGTCAATCTCATCTGTGAAATGGGAACAGTCCTTATCTCTCTCAGCTGTTTGGAGGATTTAAGGAGGTGACATGAGGAGAACTCCTGGGGGCACAGGCTCCCTGTGAATAGAGTCATCCTCAAGTCACCAAGATTTGGGGTCACATGGCTAAGGTGGCAAGAGTTTTGCCACTTGTTAACCTGTGTGACCTTGGACGAGGGGGTTGACCTCTTGTGCCTTGATTTCCTCATCTGTAAAGTGGGAATGACAACATCGGGTTATTGTGTAGATTAAATGAGATGGGACAAGTAAGCCCTGAGCATGGCATTTGGCAGGAATTCAACATGTGCTCACGGCCGCCCCCAGCTGTGACCAGATGCCTTCCAGACCCCCAAATCCACCAAAGGGGAAGAAAAGCCACACACCAGTTTACTACAAACAAAGAGACTGGAGCATCGTGTTTGTAAGGGCCTTTCTCCTGTTTATTGCCAAGGCCCCAGCCCGGGCCCACCTGGCTCCAATCAGGGCTCCTCCATCGTGCGGGTCGGTGGTGGGTGGGCGGCTGGCAGGGCGTCCTGCCGTGGTCAGTCCAGCCTCAAGTCCAGCACCAGGGCATTCTGGCAGGGGACAAATGGCCAGGGTGAGAATAGGGGAGCAATGATCAGGGCCACCCAGGCACAGGCATGGGAGGGAACTGGGCCCCTCTCCAGGAACTGGAAACCAATGTGACGTTTAAGCAAAGGTTGAAGTAGACCCGCCTTGTGATGCTGGGGAAGTCCCTTCACCTCTCTGGGCCTCAATTTTCTCAACTGTCAAGTGGGCACAAGCACCCCTACCTGCCAGCTCAAAGCATGGCATGCAATAAAAAGCTCATATTTATTGAGCACTTATTGTATGCCTTTAGGTGAATTTGCTTAATGAATCATAATACTAGTTCTATGAGGTCAACGCCCAGATTAACATCCCATTTTAAGCACAGGAAAATGGAGGCATAGAGAGGCGAAGTAATTTGCCCAAGGCAGCAGAGCAAGAGAGAAGCAGAGTTCAAGTTTCTTTCTGTGGAACCCCTGGCCAAGGTTGTGAGGGGCAGCCTTGCTCACGGATTGGCAGGATTATACTGATGGCCACCGGCCCTCCCCAGCCCCACTCCCTCCAGTTTGAGAGAGGCAGGCTCTTGCTCATCACCCATTGGCTGAAAGTGTTGATTGACATGGCCTCCCCCAGCCCCGCCCCTCACCTCCACTATGTCCAGCTGAGCCAGGTTGTAATTCATAGCCACAAAGTCCGGGAGTGGGAGCCCAACTTGGAGCGCATCTGAGAAACACAGTAAGGGGCGTCTCAGCCTGACTGCCCTGCAGGTGACTGAGGAGCAGGGTTGCGGGCAATAGTGCACTGATTGATTCGTGATGTCTGCCGGCTGTGCAGGCAAACGGCCAGTAACCCTGCTCTGGCATGTTTTTACATCCCAGGTAATCTCACTCATGATGTGGGGTCAAGAGTCAGAGCCCAAACGGTGGGAGAGGCCATTGTCCCCAAGCAGGTGACAGTAAGACTCCATTGGCCTCAAAGATTCGGCAATGATCATCTACTTCCTTTGAGCCTCCCCTGTCTGGAGCCAGCGACGGGGCTCTGAGGTCACCCTTCTTGCTTCAAGTGCTTCTTGGCACCAGTAAAACCAAAGTGGAGCCCTCACCATTGACGACCGGGATGTAGGCTTCCTGGAGATAAGCTGTGATGAAGCCATTTAGTTCCTTCTCCTGGGGGAGAGAAAGAGAGAGAGAGAACATCCACATTCCATCGTTTAACTCAATTCAATCCAGTCCAACCCAATTCAACAAATCTTTTCGGCCCTCACTCTGGCTAGGCCGGGGGACCAGAGGAGTTGACGTTAGACATCAACAGTTTGTCCAGCTAGCATCGAAGAGTTGTGCCCTTCGCCTCTGCTTAGTCGCTGTTCAGGTGACACCTGGAGTCTTGGGTCAAGGTGCAGGAGACAAGAAGTGGCTCTGCGGACGCCACTCCTGCTCCTACAGAAAACTCAGTGGCTTTGATCATTCACTCACCACCTCTCTGTACCTCCCACCCTAGCTCTCTGTCCCTCAGTGAAATATAACAGCGCCTACTCACAGCCTTCCGTGAGGATGAAACGAGTTTGCATAAAGCACACAGCACAGAGTAAGTGCTGTTGTTGTTACTACTCTTAGCACCTGCTGGGGCCAGGTTCTGTGTTGGGCCCTGAAACTGCGGAGTCTAATAAAAACAACAGCTTGGCCTACCAAGGCCAGCCCGGGCTGCCACTCTCCAAGGCAATGTTGTTAACTTCACTCCAGGGAGAGGTCCAGATTCTATCCAGAAAAGGAAACAGGGACCCAGAGAGGCTAAGGGACCTTCCTTAGCTCACACAGCAGGACAGGAGCCCCAAACCTCCCAGTGGCCTTGCCCGATTCCTCCTGCCTCCGTTGCAGGGCCTCTTCCTGCAGTCTCAAGGGAAACGGGCCCAGTCTTGCCCTCAAGCCAGCCCAGGCAGAAGCACTTGGGACACTTACATTGAAGGGGCCAATCGATGAGGACTTCCGGGCAAGGCTCAGTAATCTGTGGGAGAGGGGGAGCAAGGCAGGGGGTGGAGGGGAAAGAATGGTCAGAGCCACTGGCCCTGGCCCTGGAGAAGGGGCTCCCACCCACCCCAACTCCTCCCCGATCAGGAGTCCCTACAGCTTCAGATCAGGTGCTTGTGAGTCTCTGCTCGCATGTTACCCATGACGGGACACGTTCCACCTTCATCTCGGCCCATTCTGTTTCCCACGGCTCAAACCACTAGACTCGCCTGATCTCTTCTCACTGGTCCTGACTCATCCCTGTGGGACCCCCAGTCATGTCTGCTGCTCCTGCCCAAGGCCGGCTATGCAGAGGTTTACAGCCAGCTGGTCCGTCTCAGATCCTCCAGGACACGGAGTAGGAGCCCCTTGCCCTGCGCCCCGAGCCCACACAGCCTCCTGTAGGCACCAATGCATGTTGGCAGCGGACAGGCCACGCGATGGGCACCTGGCGGCTCTACCTGTCCCCTCTGGCTACTCCAGTAACAGACCCTCCATTTTTCCACGCTCATCCCAAGTCATCCAGGTGGGGCTGAGCCCAGCGCCTCTAAGGTGAGCATATGACCCAGGCCTGGCCAATCAGAGCAGGCCATCTCTCAGGCATGGTGATTGGCTCAGCATTGGTCATGTGACCCAAGCTAGCCCCAGGCCTTGGTAATTTCATCAGAACCATTGGACAAAAGGCTTCTCTTGTTGTTGGGATGCTCTCCTGCCCTGCAGGAAGAGGCTGCCTGAGAATTTAGCCAACAAAGTGGAGAGCAAAGGCAAGGGGAGGAGGGAGACAGATTCTTGAGGACTTTGTCTGCCTGGATCCCACCATGCCTGAAGGCAGACCTACCCCTAGAGTCTTCAGTTATAGGAGCCAAAAGTTTCCCTTTGAGGCTTAAGCTAAAGGTGGAATTCTGTCTCTTGCAACTGAAAGAATCCTGACATAATACGAGTCAGATTAATCATTAAGGCAAATACAAGAATTCATGAGTGACTGAATATAATGCTAGAATGTTAATAGCACCCTCCTCCCAGAGTGTAAGAATGAAGTGGGATGATGAATACAATGTGTATACTCGGTGCCTCACAGATAGAGAGAGCCCCATACAGGTTAGCTGCTCTTGGTATAAGGAAAGGCTTCCTGGAGGAGGTGGCATTTCAGCTGGGCCCTGACTCTCAGGTGACATTTGGATGTCATGGGCAAAG
Organism: Eulemur rufifrons; assembly: GCF_041146395.1. Lineage (NCBI taxonomy): Eukaryota > Metazoa > Chordata > Mammalia > Primates > Lemuridae > Eulemur > Eulemur rufifrons. The sequence goes on from NC_091002.1 coordinate 24,612,724, forward strand.
GCCCATTAATGCAAAGGAGTGCATGGGCCCATGACCAGACCCACTGGGAAAGAGCCTAGTGGAAGAGTGAGGGGTAGAAGTGGAAGAATTTAAGAAAGATCTTTAGTGCCAGACTAAGATTTGAGAAAAGATCATGCAGGCAATGGGGAGCCATTGTGGGTTCTAGAGCAGGGATAGTAGGGATAGTGACTAGAGCAGCCTAGTGGCTGTGGTGGAAGGATCAGGGAGAGAGCTGGGGCAGGAAGCTAAGTGTGTTAAGGATGCCCATGCAGCGGTACAGGGACAGCAGCCTGGGGCACCAGGCTCCTACCTGTCCAGAGAGGTGGCCATCTGCAGCCGGTTCTCCCGCACTGAGTACTGGACTTTCAGATTGAAGTGCTGGCATTGGGGAGGGAGCAGAGAGAAGGCAGTGGGTCCCCCCATGAGGGCTGGGCAAGCCAGAGACTTTACCACCCTTCAGCACCACCACCACTGCCAAGACAAAGCAGGCGTCCTCCTCTCTGCCCCTCCCACCCTCGGGAATTGAACCCAGCCCAGGCTCTTCATCCCTCCTTGTCCTGGGCTAGGATAGCAACCCCCCAAATACCTGGCAGCATTGTAGGTCCCTGCATACACCGTGTTCTTGCTCCAGGCCTTCGCATATGCTATAACCTCTGCCTGGGCTGTCCTCCATCCCCAGCCTCCCCAACATCAACCCCTTCCCTGGCCAGCTTCTGCTCAACCTTCAAAACATAGCCAGCTATCACTTCCTCTGGGAAGTCCTCTGTGATTTCCCCAAACTGGATCTGGGATCTCTAGGCTCCCATAGTCCCTCGGTGAACCCTGCACTGCCTTTGCAGATGCTAATGACTGTTGGAGGGAGAGAGGGGGAGGAAATGGAAAGGCAGGACTCGGCCACAGACCCTTGGTTTGCTGGTCTTGCCAGCCTTTCAAAGGCTCCATGGCAGAGCCAAGGATCAGACATCGTGACAGTGACTGGGAGGTTAGGACCAGCAACTGAGATTATCTAAGAACCCTCCAATCTGTGACTTGACTGTCAACTAAAATCCCACTCTCCAGCCTCGAATACCCACGAGGTTGGGAACAAATGGGGAACAGATCTCACAGCTTCTAGGACGAAGAGGGACACCGGAGCCTTGCCCCGCCGCCGCCGAGCAGCAGACATCTCCAGGGTGCCGTGCAGGTGAAGCAGGCTCTTGCCGGGATTCAGGGTGAGCTTGGGAGGCTTGTATATCCTGATCTTGGTCACCAAGGGCTTCGATTTGGGGTAGGCCTCAGCTACCTGCAGCAACCAGGAGACTTAGGGCCAGTCCTTAGACTGGTGGCTTCAGTTGAAATCAGGAGTCCCTTGTGGAAATAGGTAATTTCTACTTTGGACACAGGAAGTACAACATACAAAGGCCAGGATGTGTCGATCAGGAAATAAAAGGAACAAAACACACAATTTGGCTGTTCTATCTTAAACACAGAAAGCACAGTGCACAGAAGTTGAACTCTTTCTATGCCGGACCCAAAGAGTGCTTTATGGAGAAGTCAAGGTGTTGCCACATTGGACGAGGGACCCGTGGCATTGAAAAGATGCCTCCCGAGTCCTCCCCTTTGACCAGAGGGCAACAGGGCAGGGCAGGGAGCGGTGGTCATGGGGAATTTGGGACTCACTGCAGGGATGAAGCCAGCCAGCGTCACAGTGGTTTGTGGGGGCAGCTCACCAATCTACAGAACAAAAGTCAAGGTTAGGATCGCTGATGTCCTCCCTGACCCAGCCTAACAAACTCTCCTCTCACTCGACAGTGTGTGCCCCCCGAGGCTCCCTTCATACAGCACTTACTGCTCTGTGCTTGACTAGATAATGAGCTTCTGGGGAGCCCAGACGACATCCTACACATTCCAACACCCATAGGTCTTAGCACAAGGTCAAAGGCTGAGAAATGTTGTTGGATGAAAAAGCAAGAAGATGGATGGGAGAATAGGTGGATGTATCGGTGAGAGGGGGTGAGGGTGGATGGATTCCTGGAGGGACAGATAGATGGATGGGAAAATGGGTGGGAGGATGGATGGGTGGATGGAAGGTGGATGCATGAAAGGAATGATGAAGAGGAGGATGGGTGGATGGGAAGATGGTGGGATGGGGTGATAAATGGATGGGAAAATAGATGAATGGATTGATGGGGTGGGAGGTTGGATGGGAAGATACATGGATGGCTGGTGAGTGGATGGATGGGAGGATGAATGGATAGATCAGTGGGGTGGATGGACATAGGGATGGATGATTGGACAGATGAGTAGATGACTAGGAGGATGGGGAATGGAAAGTTGGGTGGGTGTAGGGGAGCTTGGATGGTAAATGGCAGGTGCATAGATTCACTCATTCGACGGCAGGCACTGTTCTAGACCTTGTGTGGATGATATGGTGGGATGGATGGATGCTAGTTGGAAGGCTAGAACCTAGGGCATGAATACATGGTAGCTAGCTGGATAGGTGGGTGGAGAGTGATTGGATAAAAGGAAGGTGATGGATGGCCAAGGCATTAGAGATGTCGGTTGAGGAGCGGTTGGTTGTATGGAGAAGTAGATGGTGGTTACATGGACAGAGGGATGGTGGATGGTGGGATAAACATGATGGAAACCCAAATCAGTCCCGGCATCTCCCAGGCTTAGTGTCGCCCACAACCCCAGGATAATCCCCAGAGTGGACAAAGTAGGCAGGGACTGTCACTACGGGGGCAGAAGAGCGGGGGGTGGGCCTGGACAGCTCACCATCGTATCCCGAATGTCGACATCAAAGGACTTCTGCAGCAGGGTGAGCTCTGCGGTGAGGAAGGCGGCCGCGAGCAGCAGCTGTGACGAGCCCTCAGCGTAACCCTCGGGGAACTGGAGGGCGTCCCCAGCATCGGCAGGCTTGATGGCTTTGCCCTTTTGCTGCTGCACCACAGGCTGCGGGACAGCCGGGAAGGACACACTCACCCTCGGCCCCCGAGGGCCTGTGGTCAGGGGGGCGTCTCAGTCCTCCAACCCCCTGGGGCTCACAGCAAGCCCCAGGTCAGCAAGTCACTAACTGTCAGAGCCAGGGCAGGCCACAGTGGCCCAACCCTCCCGGCGTACAGGTGGGTAGACTGAGGCCTCAGAGGAAAAGGAAGTCAGTCATGAAGTCATGAACCACTGGGGGAGCCCCTGGTCAGGAGAAGCAAACGGCCTTGGGGGAAACACAAGTGTGAAGTTGGCAGCCCCAGAAACCAGCTGGGCACCCGAGGTCTATGTTCAGAGAAGAGAGTGGGAGAGACCGGTGCCCGGGGACACCCTGGTGGGGGCCTGAGGGGCCTCCTACCCCCCACCTACCCCCCACCCAGGCGGGGAGCCTGAGCCCCCAGCCCCCTGGTGGTCCCCGGCACTTACACTAAAGTCCACTTGGATGTAGCTGGCCGTGGTGACGGGTGTGGACGTCAGGACATACTTGACAGTGCCCATCCGGCCCACGGGCATAGGGTCTGTGCGAAAAGGAGGTTCCGGAACCCTCAGAGAGTCGCCAACCCTGGGTGCAGCCCGGAGAAGCCCGTGCCAGCCAGCCGCACCTGACCCCGGCCCTCCGTGTGACCCGAGGCAAATTGCTTAGCATCTCTGGGCCTCTGTAACTTCATCTGTAGGACAGAGGCCACAGTGCCCAGCCCGGGAAATGACATGGCGCTGCCGGCACAGGGCGTGAGAGTTCTCCACGGGCCGTCACGGCTTGGGTCTCGCAACAGACCCGCGGGGGTGGGGTTATCAGCTCTGCTTTACAGATGCGCAAACTGAGGCTCGGAGGAGGAAGTGGCTTTCCCAGGCCACACTGTGGGGGACATGAGTGAGTTTTCTTCAGCCCCAGACATTGACGTTTCCTCTCCCCAACACTGGGGAGCCCTGTGGACCCCAAAATGGAAGCAGCAGATGCCCCCAGCAAAGGCGAATCGGGCATTGCCACTATCGGATTACAATTCGGGGCACAAGGTTTGCAGAAGAGCACAGAGTGGCTGCTGTCCTTGGGGTTTGGGGGTGCTGGATGGAGCCAGGGGTGGGGGCAGGGAGGGAGGACCCAGAGCCCCTCAAGACCTCAGGGCCTCGGGCTTCCCATCTGGACAGTGCGGGGCGGACACCCTGACCTCAGGGTCCTGAGTCCCGAGGCTGGGCAGGAAGCAGGCATTGGAATGGGGAGCAGGGCCTCAAAATCCATCCATCCTGGTGTCCCCGTGTAGGGCCGAGGTGTGGCGGGGGCTACACTCACCATTCAGGTTGGCCCACTTCCTGTTCACATACACCAGGACCGCATCGATGGCTGGACACATCTGGAAGCAGAGAAGGCACTGGGATGAGAGGGTGACTGTGTGGAGGGCCTCGCTCCGCACAACTGCATGGTTTTCCACGGGGAATCCCAACAGCCTTGCTGGGATGGGGACTGGTGGGGAAACTGAGGCCCCACGTCACACAGAAAGTCCATAGCAGAGCCTGAACCAGAATCCAGATCTCCTGACCAGAATCAAAGTCTGCCAAATCGGCGAGGACTCATTCCCCAGGGACTGGCCGTCTAAGCAGGGCTGGCAAGCTGTAACATGCAGGCTGTCATTCCCTCCTCCCGTGCTCATGGCAGACATCACTAGATGATCATGGCGCTTTCTCCCACTGAGCCAGCCACAGCCTCAGAACCCTTCCCAGCCACTAGCAATCAATCAGGGTCAGCACCCAAAAGGAAGTGCACTTGCCAGCCCTGGTCTAAGCCATCCCAGCCGCGAGGGCTGCAGGCTTTGTCTGGGCCACTCACCAGGCCAGGGAGGACTTTGTGCAGGGTGCTGTCCAGGAACTTGTTGACCACCTTGGGCAGCATGCTAGACGGACACAGGCACCAGAGGATGGGCGAACAGGTGCACCAGCGGCAGGAATTTAGGCACAGGACATGGAGGGACGTGGTTAAGGGGAGGTCAGTGGCTCAGGAAGTGGGATGTTAGGAGTGGAGCAATGTGGACCGGCCTTCCTCCCCAGCCAGAGCCCCTCACTTGCTAGGCAGGTTGGTCTTCACGTTGACCAGGATGACCTCACAGCCCTCGCTCTTGAACATGGGGAGGCCTGTCTCCTCGTCCTGCAGCAGCCGGTTGGTGGCTGTGATGTTCAGGACCACGATGATCTCCATGTTCCCTCCCATGAAGCTGGAGGGTGGGGCAGGCAGGCATTGTGGGCAGCTCTGCCACCGTGACCACTGTCCCTGCCTCCTCCTTGCTCACAATCTCAGCATCTCTGAGAGGGGGGGAAGGGGAGGGGACCACCCTCACAGGACAGAAAAGGGGAGGAGTGAGACCTGCCCAAGGTCAAACAACCAGCCTTTTCCCCACCCTCTTGCTTTGGCAAACTCTTACACATCCTTCAAAACCCTGTTCAGCTGTCCTCACCTCCTCAAAATCTTTTCTGATCTCCACTGACCTACCCAGTGCTTCCTCTGTCCTAGACCAATCACTGAGTCTGTGATTGTGCCCAGCTCTGATTCCCATCAAAAGTAGGAACCAAGTCTACATCACCTCAGATCATAGCACCCAGATGGTACACAGTAGGTACTCAATAAATGTGCATGTGAGGGTGAGACAGGGAGGCCATTCTCTTTCTGCCTTCTCTCTGCTGCCAAACTCACCTCTTGCCAGTGATGGTCATGCCTGTGGCCACACACTGGAAGATGCCCACTCCGGGTACAAAGTTCAGTGTGATGACGGGCAGTTGGACATCCTTCACCTTCAAACTGGGAGGGGACAGGCGTCCACAGCAATGAGAACTGAACATGCGAGACCCAGGGCCTCAACCCACTCCTCCACCACCTTGCTGAGGGGCCTTGGGTACACTCCTATCCCATGTCACAGGGATAAGCCTGCCTCAGGGGACCATGAAAAAGTGCAAACAAAAGGCTGGACCTGAACCAATTTGTATACAGAAAGCACTCATCATATGGGAGACGGGACACCTGACTGACTGTGTATGACCTTGGACTGTTCCCTTCCCTTACGTGGGCCTCAATTTTCCCATCAACAAACGTGGAGGTTTGCTTAGATCAGGGTTTCTCAACAGTGGCGCTATCAGCATTTGGGGCAGGATACTTTGTTGCGGGAGGCTGTCCTGTGCATGGTGGGGTGTTTAGTAGCAAATCTGACCTAGATGCAGTAGCACTCACTAGATGCAGTAGCACTTCCCCACTCTCCTGCAAACTGTGACAATGCAGACATTGCCAAATGTCCCCTTGGAGGCAAAGTCACCCCCACTGAGAACCAGGATGACAAAGATGTGGCACACTGACCTCCACTTGCCCATCCTGAGCACTTGGCAGACATTGCTAATTGATCACAGTTCTATTTCCCGTTAAGTCCGGATAGTGGCTGAGATCCCTCCCAGTGCATCATTCCAGGCAGCCCCTGCCAATCTACCCCACATGGCATTTGCAAAGGAACCGATTTCCTCTTGTCATTAGATGATTGTTGATACCTTTCCAGCTCCACCATTTTAGGATGTTTTCATTTAATTTCACGTACAGTGAGCTCATGTTGCATGTAGGGAGTTGATGTTTGACTTTTCAACCTTACTTCCTTCTCAAATGACCCTGCTCACAACAGGGCTAGAATTGTCCCCAGGGGATGGCTGAGGAGGCCCGGGCAGAAGCAGTGACCTGCCCAACGTCACATAGCAGGACAGCACGAGGCAGGGAGGAGGCCCCACAGCCGGCGCCAGCTCTCTCACCTGGCCTTCTCAGGTCTGGGCACAGCCTTCCCCACCGCCCTCTGCCCGAACCGCCAGCCCCGCCCCTCCCCTGCGTACTTGGTGATGCCCTTGATCGGTTTCATGCCCGGCTGTTTCTTGCCTGCCTCAGCTGCCATCTTCTCCAGGATATGACTCTCATCCATGGCACTCTGGACCTCTGCCGTGGGGGTCCAGAGAGACACTCAGGTGGAGAGATGGGCTCAGGCATCCCAGGCCCCTTCCAGTCACCGTGTCCCACCCTGGGCTGGGCGATGGCACAGACCCGCAGATGAGTCATGCCCAGCCCCTGCCCTCCCCCAGCCTCCTTGGAGAAGCCAGAGTCACCAGTAACGACAGTGACAAGCGGTAGGAACCACAAGTGGGATTTAGGCCAGGAAGGGAAGAGCCAGGGAAGGCTTCCAGGAGGAGGTGACATATCAGTTGGTCCGTGAAGGGGGAATAGCAATTTTCCCCAGGAAGCAAAGAAAAAGGGTCCCACTCCAGGCAGAGGGCACAAGTACAAGGGTGAGGGCAGGAGAAGGCGGCAGGTGAGGAAGACTGTGACATTCGGCGTGGCTGGAGGGCAGGGGAGACAAGACAGGCAGCTGGGGCAGTTTGCAGGGGGCATATCATGGGGGTCTCGAATGCCAGGTTGGAGCGTTGCTTTATCCTGTGGGCCAGCCACTCCCAGACCCCGGGGACTGGGGACTCCTCTGGGAGCTTGTTAAACTGCAGATTCTGGACCCGAGGCAGAGAGATTCTCTCCCCCCACACCCGCCTGGCGACCCCAGCCCCGATGACACTGCCAGAAACACTTCCATATGGTCACAGCTAGTGCCCAGAAAGGGGACAAATACTGAGCTGACAGAACTGTCATTAGCCTTTTGTGCCTAGATGTGACTCCATTTCCCTTGTGGCCATGGACTTGGGGGTGGAGGTAGAAAATCAATTTTACTAAGGTTCCCCCAGGGGATTTTAATCTCACATTTTGTTTGATCCCAAGGAAGAACTGGTTGCCCTGTTTTACATTTCTTTACATTTTACATTTACAGATGAGTGAACGGCAACACAGAGAGGGCAAGCGACTTGCCCGAGGTCACACAGCAAGTTGTTGCTGGGATTTGACCTTTGTCTGTCACCCCCACAGCCCACCTGTGGCCACCAACACCTGACATTAGGGCTAAGGAGAGACTCCAAGGGAGCAGGATTTCCAGCTGTGCCTCTAACTTGTGGGGAGACCATGGGCAAGTCACCCCATTTTCTCTGGGCCTCAGTTTCCTCCCACTGTAAAATGGGAGGATGGTAATAACACATTGCACATAAGTTTATTCTGTGGATCATAGGATGCTCAAGGCCACACAACCATGATCATTGACTACCCACTGCCTGCCCCGTGCGCCCCTCCTGGCCCCACGCCCAGCCACAAGCTCACCTCGGTTCATGATGTCCATGCCCAACCGCAGCAGCGCCCCAGGGTCAGCTCGTGTGCCGGTCAGCAGGCTGCAGAGTGCCAGACACAGGATCCGAAGCATGGCGCCACCTGTGCCAAGGGGCCTGAATTGGGTGCAGCCCAGCAGGCCCTGGGTCCCCTCGGGACCTCCCATCTCGGGGCAGATTGAGCCTCCTGTTGTCGGGGGTCCGGAGCCTCTGGACTCCAGCCGTTCCAGCAGACATTGTTACTGCCTCTCCCAGGGGATTCGGGGATCCAGATTAAACCTGGGGCCTTTGGGGTCACCCCAGTAGGTCACTTCCCTCTCTAAGCCATGAACACCCCATGGGCACGATGCGTTCTGACCAGCCTGCAGTTGTGGGGGCGGGATTCAGCTGCGGTTTCTCACGAGTTCAAGCGTGGCCCAGTGCTGGGACCACAGAGAGAACCCCAGCCCCCCCCTTATTCGGGGAGCCCCCAGTGCAGTGTGGATGTGGGGAGCCCTGTGTTCCCCGCCTGGCCCTGCAGCCAGTGCCACCAGCAGCTCCTCCATCTCTGCCTCACCTCCACGTGCAGCCGGAAATCTCAACTCCAAGCCTCTTACGGCCCCTCGAGACATCAGCTCACCAATAGAGAAACCGAGGCACCACAGGAGGTCTCACAGCCGGTGACTAGTGAACCGAACGAGGACCTCCCACCCCAGACCCCTCAAGGTTCCCAGGAAAGCCCCACCCCACCCCTGTCCCCCAGAATCCCTCCCTCCTACTTACCAAGACCTAAAATTCTCCCAACCAGGGGCCAAGTGTGTCTTTCAGGCCTGAGCTTTGGCTGAAAAGAATGAAGGAGGGGCCCGCGGGAGCCGCGCCTGTGTGGAGGGGCGTCCCGGCCGCACTGTCGCCAACAGAGGCTCAGGCACCGAGGGCTCCCCCAATCCACAAACCGAGGTGGGCCCCTACTGTGCGCCCACTGTCACAGTCCAAGCCTACGCCTGTGTTCATTCATTCATTCACCTGGCATTTACTGAGTGCCTACTACATGCCGGGCAGACCGGGCTGCAAGGTGCCCGTGGCAGAGACACCCCTGCTCCTCCTGAATCTCAGTCAGGGGGAAGGCAAGTGAGAAGCCAGGGAACGGGCTATGGGATGAGGTGGTCACAGAAGGTCACAGAGACATCCAGGCTGAGACCTAAAGGATGAAACCTGCCCAAGTAGAAAGAGCCTTTGACGAATATTCACTGAATGAAAGGGTGACCTCTCACGTCTGTTCCATTTGTAACTATCTATCTGGGCTTAAAAATAAAAGATCTTAGAGCTTCCTCAACCCCGTGAACACACACGAGTGTGCTTTGGCACGTGGTCGTGTCTGTGACCGCCCAGCGCAGAATGTCTTTGAAGATCATCCGCAGAGGGGCTGTGGGGTCTGTGCCAGATGACAGCGCTGGGAGGGGCTTGGTGAAGGCCTCCTCCAGCCCCAGCCCCATCTGACAGTGCGGGGCGCTGAGCATCACTCCAGACTCCCCATTCCCAGGCCAGAACTCGTGCCAGGCGCTGGGGTCACCCAGGGCGGGGGTTTTGCCCTCTTGGAATAATCAGTGTCTTGGGGTAACAGGGTCGTGTGGGAGTTTCTGGGACAAACGGTTAATGCCAGGGCTTTGTTTCTGACCGTGCTTTGCCTGAGCTGTCCCTCCCTGTTGGAGCGCCTTCCCTCCACCCACCCATTACCTGCTCATCCCTCAAGTCCTAACTTCAGCCCTTGCCTCCTCCTCCAGGAAGCCCCCCGCAACCCCAACTGCCCCCAGCCTCAAAGATCCCAGTTTGAACCCGACCATGCGCATAATCCATCCCACCATGGGGAGCGTTTCCCGCCGCCCCACTGCCATCCCTTGCTCATGTCCTCCTCCTCCAGGAGTCCCGTCCTCCCTCCCTATGCCTGGCACATGCTCCCGGCTGCCCCCGGCCCTGGCTGCCCAGCTCAGCGCTGAGTTCCTACAAAGCACAGCTGGGGTGTTCCCTCCCTGGCGTCCCCTTGGCCTCAGATGGAACCCGAGGAGGCCCATTGGCTCTGCCGTGTCCTCGACCTTTCCCAAGTCCTGCAGCGTCTGAAGGGGGAACCGTGAGGTGTGGAGCACGTGGCTCAGGACATCACAGATCCAAGCCCTGGCCCTGCCACCCATTCGCTGTGTGACCTCAGGCAAGTCTCTTCCCTGCTCAGTTTTCTTACTTGTAAAATGCCAGTGCTGGATAAGACACTCTCTAGGGAGGGTTCCACAGGTAGGGGACTGTCCTTACCTTGACACCAGCTTGGGGACGTCCTGCAGATGACCGACCCCTGCCTCCCGACCCTGAGACGAGGAAGCCCTTATATTCGGGAGCCTGATTAGCTGCCTGGATAATTGAGGGTTTAATAAGGCCCAGATAATCATCTAAAGGCCCAAAGAACAGGAGACCTGACGCTCACGTGACACTTCAGTTTGTTCCAATGTAAATAGCACAGAGGACAAGGGTGTCCAGGGAGCCCGGTGACCACAGGAGGGCAGGTGCTGGGGACGGGCTCTGGCTGCCTGAGCAGGCATCCATGCTCACACTGGCCCCTGCCCTAGACCCAGTGCCTCCCACAAGGCTGGGCACACAGTGGACACGCATTCGTTCCTTGACAAACACGCAGTGAGTGCCTACTGTGTGCCAGTTCTGTGCAGGGCGCTATGGTTGCCTCAGTGAACAGAGCAGTTTGGGCTCCTGCCCTGAGGGCTCCTGGAGCCCAAAGGGGGAGCAGGGGCCATGCACGTCACCGACCGCAGAGCCAGCCACTCCTGAGGGTGAGGGATGCCACTGAACCAGGGGGACGGGGCAGGGATGGAAGAACAGGGCTCCCGTCACAGCTGGGAGATCCCTTGAGCAGGGGATGTTGGAGCCGATGCCAGGGGCCGAGCAGACCAGCTCCACAGGACAGGGGGAGGTGTTTGGGGGGGCTGGCATGTGCAAAGGAGACATCAGCCGAACCCAGTGGGGTGTGTGCCCTGAGATTCACTCGCAGGGCAGAGGAGCTAATGGCCAAGTGGGCCATCCTCAGAGGGACCCTCCTGCCAGATGCTGGGACACGGTACATGCCAGGTGTGGGCTTTCTCTCAAGGTCCAAACCTGGGGGCAATGAAGTCAGGGGTGACCTCAGGGTCACAGGGCGAGCCAGCCGCAGAGCTGGGCTAGAGCCAGGCCCCGGGTGCCAGCCTCTGCTCTGCTCCCATGAGCTCCTCGGGGAGGCCTGGCCTGGGGGCACCTCGAGGGCCTTTGTGCTGGTGGCTGCGGGGGACTGGGGTCTCCTCACCCACACCACAGGGAGCCCGTGGGTCTGGGAGATTGGGGAAGCCCACGGGGCCACTGAGGCCACGGGGAGCCAGTGCTGCCTGAGGTCACGCGGCGTGGCTGAACCAGCCGCGACAGGGCGAGAGCAGGACCCTCGGCAGCTCGGCCAGTCTCTGCCCTGATCCAGGCCCCGAGCCGCAGGAGCCAGTCGGCAGACGGCATCGCCTTATCCCCTCGGACCCGCGCCGGCAGGCGGGGACAGGCAGGCCTCACAGCACCACCCCTACCTATCCACCCGCTGTGCTTCCGGCTCCCATCGCCAGCCCTCCCTGCCTCCCCCAGGGCCGGCTGTGTACAGTAGGGTTGCGGGAAGGAAGGACTCAGGGCGGGGAAACACGAGGAGCCCCTGGAGTGGGCTCAGAGATTTGAGCCCCACTCCCAGCCACCGTCCTCCCAAGCTGTGTGTCTCGGGGCAGCCCCCTCAACCTCCCTGGGCCACTTTTTTATCCTGTCTATGGTGGGGGGCAGAATCTATGATGCTGTCATAGCAATGATAGGACCCGTCTACTGTGCGCTCCGCCTGTTCCAGGCACCACCCTAGAGCAAGTCACACATTTAATCCTCAGAACTGCCCTATGATGTGAGCAAATGGGCTATCCTCTCCATTTTACAGACGGAGAAATGGAAGCTCAGAGAGGTCAAGGCATTTGCCCAAGGTCACACAGCGAGTGAGTCGCACAGCTGGGGCTGGAGTGTGGATCCAAGGGGCTCCAGAGCCCAGGCCAAGACCTGCCAGGGTGGACCCACTGGGGGTCCTGCCGGCCTCTCTGACCCCCCTGCCCCTCGGCCCCAGAATTGCCCTGCCTGATCCCTCACGACACCTTCCCTGCTATTGCTCCAAATTCGCCATCCTTCCAGGGCCAGCTGCGGCTCCTTACACCAGGGCGCCTTCCCTAGCCCACTTTCCTCCCCCTGCCTCTCAGACACTGAAGATTGGGTCAATCTTGAAGCTCAGTGTCATCTTTTCCCTTCCCCATAGACCCTCTGGGACCCAGCAAAGGGGACCCCAAGGCCAGCATCCCCCACCTTCCTGCGGGGCCTGGACCTGCCACACGGCCTGTCCAGGGTTGGGTGTGGAGCAAGCCTGGGCCAGAGCTCTAGCTATACATGTGCAAGCAGCTCACTATCCACACATTTATGATGCACTTGCTGTGTGCTGGACTCCGGGAAGGGTCGGGGAGGTGCCGTGGGGGAGGAGGCCATGGACACCGATAACTGTGGTGTGCAACTGAAGGGCATCGAGGGACCAGGGAGGAAGGCTTTGGAGAGAGACAGGTCGCCCTGTGCTGCGGCCGGGGGACACTGCCTTTGAGCTGGTGCGTGGGGTGAGCAGGCTGCGACGAAGGCCCCCCGAGTGAGCAAAGAGCAGGGCAAAGGCCTTGAGAGGAACATGCCAGGTGCATATTCAGGGTTAGGCGTGGGCCGCGCAGGTGGGCAGGTGGGAGATCTGCCGGACCCGGGAGGACCCGGCCTTTCCTTCTGTGCCCCACGGTGCCACTTAGCAGTTGATGCTCACATCTCAGCTCTGAACACGCCCTTCAGTGTGTGCTCTGTGATAAGCGATGGACTCAGTTTCCTCCTTTCCAGGGAACCTTTCTCAGGAGAGGGCCCTGCAGGGCAACAAGAGAGGAAGAGGCTTCCTGCAAGTCCCGGTGGAGGTTGGGGTTGACTGTGTGGGGATGTGGGCGAAGCCTGTCCCAGCCACAGGCCCTGAACTTGAGCCCTCTGCAAGCTTGCAGCCTCAGCCTGGGGACAGCCCTTCTGCAGCCCTCTCCAAACAGAAACCAGAGATACCCGCCATGTCCCCACCTGGGTGGCCCATCCCCTCTGAAGGCCTCTTATTTATGCTGGTGCACAGACTCCTCTGTAAGTGGCCCGGTGTGTCCTGTATGCAGCCACCTATGGCCAAGAGAGCCACACTCTGAGCTCCATCTGCAAGCCACGACCCCCACCCCCGCCACGCCCCTGCTGCTCGCCTCTGGGCTCCAAGGGCCCAGGTTGCCCGTAGCTTGCACAGCAACCCCAGGCCAGCTCCAGCCTGGCCAAACAGTCAAGGTCTCTGCTGTCCAGCAGGCTGAGTGACGCTTTCTCCGTGAGGCCTGAAGCCCTTCCAAGTATGTCCTTCCTTAGACGCCGTCCCTCAGCCCCAGAGGACCATGCGGAGCTTCCTGATAGCTCATAGTTACTCTTTCACCGTAGTGAATAACTCTTCACACTAAACTTCCCCTGCTTAAGCCCCCGTGTGGTTTCTATCTTCTCACTGGACTCAGACTGCTACACTCCTCTGTCCCTCTCAGCAGCCAGTGCCCAGCAGGCACCTCACTGAATGACCGATGGCATGTCTCAGGGACTGGACGGCTCTCTTTCAGCAGACCATGGGTTTCATTCCATGCAGGGAGCTCGAGTCAGTCGTTTTCATCCCCCTTCTCTTAAAAGAACATATATTATTGAACCGGGCACATCATGGGTACAAACAAAGCCTGGCTGGGTGGAAAAAATGATTGAATAAATGGGTGGATGTGTGGATGACAGGATGGATGGATGGATGGATGGATGGGGGTTGGGTGGGTAGATGGGTGCATGGATGGATGGATGTGGGGTGGGTAGATGGGTGGATGGATGGATTGGGGGTGGGTAGATGGATGGCTGGATGGATGGGGGTGGGTAGATGGATGGCTGGATGGATGTGGGGTGGGTAGATGGATGGCTGGATGGATGGGGGTGGGTAGATGGATGGCTGGATGGATGTGGGGTGGGTAGACGGATGGCTGGCTGGATGGGGGTGGGTAGATGGCTGGATGGATGTGGGGTGGGTAGATGGATGGCTGGATGGATGGGGGTGGGTAGATGGATGGCTGGCTGGATGGGGGTGGGTAGATGGATGGCTGGCTGGATGGGGGTGGGTAGATGGATGGCTGGATGGATGTGGGGTGGGTAGATGGATGGCTGGATGTGGGGTGGGTAGATGGATGGCTGGATGTGGGGTGGGTAGATGGGTGGATGGATGGACGGGGGTGGGTAGATGGCTGGCTGGATGTGGGGTGGGTAGGTGGGTGGATGGATGGACGGGGGTGGGTAGATGGCTGGCTGGATGTGGGGTGGGTAGATGGGTGGATGGATGGACGGGGGTGGGTAGATGGCTGGCTGGATGTGGGGTGGGTAGATGGGTGGATGGATGGACGGGGGTGGGTAGATGGATGGCTGGATGTGGGGTGGGTAGGTGGGTGGATGGATGGATGGGGCTGGGTAGACGGATGGATGGATGTGGGGTGGGTAGATGGCTGGATGGGGGCTGGGTAGATGGGTGGATGGCGGGCTGGCTGGCTGGCTGGCTGGATGAATAGGGGGTGGATAGATGTATGGATATATGGATATATGGATCACCGGACTGAACTGATGGTTGGAAAGATCCTACATATTGAGCTCATAATATTTTTCTAGATTATTAACCTTCTTCATGGGCTAGGGCTATGTCTCTCCCATACTCCAGCCCACCCAGCCTAGGGCTGAGCCTAAACTAACCCTCAGTAAAAGTAGGATTAAAGAATTCACTAAGCAACCAAATGAAATAAAAGCTACACTGTCCTGAGCAAATTCATGAGGTTGGATTTTCCAGTCTGCCCCGTTCCACCCTCAGCACTACCCGCACCTCCTTCCCGCAACCAAGACTCTGGGCTCGGTCCGGTCCCCTCGGCCTGTCACCCGGGAAACTTCAGGAACTAGCCTGAACTCCCATAGGGGGAGGGGCTAGTGTCACACCGGACCAAAGGCTTTGCTCACCAATGGTGGAAATTCAGGCTCCAAAGGAAACACAAAGCAAAACATGACTCCTGCGCATCTGGGCAGGAAGCAATCCGACCTCTGGCTAAGAGATTAGCGTAACAGGGGGGAAATCACACGTCCTTGGCTTGCCAGTGTTTGCACCGCTTGGTCTTTCCTGGGCCACCTTGTTGGTGCTGACCCACGGGGGCTGAAGAGCTTTCAGAGGGAGAAGGAGTCAGACACATTCGCTGAGACCAGAAGGACAGAGGCCGGGGAAGATCTGCCTCCTAGGAACAAAACGCTTGCTCACGCCTGGAGTGAACCAAGGATGGAGAAGCAGCCGGGAAAGGCACGAACCTCCCATCACCTGAAGTTTGTGACTCAAGCACAAAGTCCAGGTGGGGGAGCTGGTGGATGGGAGAGGGAACCGGACATCTTGTGTCCGGATGCTAGGAAGGTCACAATCTGAGGGACCTGCCACCGCCCCGCTCTGAGACTCTGGGCACATTCCTCTCCTCTGGCCCCGTCTGTGAAATGGAACTGCAGAGCTGCCTGCCCAACTCACGGGACTCCTCTGAGGTTCTAGTAACAAGGCGGAGCAGGCCACCAGGCAGAGTCCACAGTGCCTGAAGGGCCACCACGGTGCTCTAACTTCCAGCTCATCCGTGTTGCTGTCTGGGGCTGTCTTTCAAAAATGGAGCTCCCCTGGGCAAGGAGGTGACAGAGTCAACAAATGTGGTCCACAGAGATGTGGTCACATCTTTTTCCTCTCTTGGGCAGCTTTGGTGGCTCCGGGGACAGATGGGACCCAAGGACTGCCTTGGATATGCAGAGTTCACCAGGCCTGGCTAGAAAGTTGCAGCTCAAAAGAAGTTGTTTAATGCAAGAGGGGAGGTCTACACAGCCTGGAGGAGCAGTGTGCTCCCCGCCAGGAGGGGACAGGGGACAGAGCAGGAAGTGAGGGAAGAGGAGGGGGAGAGTCGGGGAGGAAATGAGAGAGCGGGACCCAGGCACTCAGTGAACATTAAACAGCTTGGCCCGGCAGTCTGGCTTGCTGGTGATAGCTGAATGTGGCTGCCTCAGTTTCCCCCATGGCGTGAGGTCAGAGTGTCCCCGGAGCAGCGAGCTGGCACGCTCTCAGCCCTCCCAGTCATCCTGCCTCAGTGCAGGTAGAAGAGTTCACTGGATACCACGACGTAGCCCTGAAGGACAGAGAAAACCAGGGACCAGGTCAGAGGCCGCACGAGGCCGGGGAGGACCCCAGCCGCCCATCAGCCTGGCTCCGAGCTCACGCTCTGCCATTCTTGCTGCGTGTCCTGAGGAGACTCCTTTGGCTCTCTAGGCCTCAGTTTCCCTCTCTGTCACTCGGGGGTGGTGAGGCGGCTGTGAGGTGCAGTGAGACCCCTCAGGAGGAGCACTCGGCGTGGGGCCAGCACTGGATGCGTGTCCAGTGGTCAGGACCACTGCTGTTTGGGGACCAGAACTCCAGAACCATCGATATCTTCTCCGAGTCTGGGTCTCCCCAGCAGAGGACGCTCCACGCTCCCTGCTCTCTCTGCTGCCCTGCAGAAACGTTCCGGAGAGCCGCTCCTCTTCCATCCTTTCATTCAACAAACCTTCACTGAGCCTCTGCTACAAGCCAAGCCCCGTGGCAGGTACCGGGGACCCAGCAGAGGACAAGCCGGACCCGCTTCCTGCGCAGCACAGCTCGTAGTCTAGGGGGACGCGGTCCAACACAGTAGCCCTTAGCCACACGTGCCTGTGGCCGATAGTGGCTACTGCTCTGGACAGTGCAAATTTCCATCCTCGCAGAAAGTTCCGCAGAACAGTGCTGATCTAGGGACCTATGACTTCTGTCCCAGTAGGCTGGATTCAGGAGTGCCGAGAGGGGTCAGCCACTGACTGTGCCCGTTTCGGGGAGTCTGGTGGGATTCCCACTAACGCCCCTGCCCCTCTGTGCACCGACTGTCCTCATGTGGGCACATCACCCAAGTGCCTCGGGGCCAGAGCTCTTAAGGAACCAGGGCATCCTCCCTGGGAAGACACTGGCGGGTCACACTGAGGGGGCGTGAACAGCACATGCAGATGTTGGGCTTGAGAGACTTTGGTTCAGTTTTCTGTTCTATGCACGTCCTGTTGAGTGAATTTCCTTTTCTATCCCAGGTAAAACAGGGGAAAAAAAGTAGGATCTCACCCTGGGTTCACAGTTTCCGATCCAGGGAAAGCTATTCTAGAAAGCTCAGGAAGCTCCCTACCGCCAGGCTGCAGAGGGTTGTCTACAAAGCTAGAAGGAGCCCCTCTGTCATCTTCCTCCAGACCCCACAGGGGTCGTGCCATGGGACAAATGCCCTGAGTGTGGCCTGCTGTGATATTTGACGGGGACTAACAGGCGGGCGGACCCTTGGCACCAGCGCCTCTTGATGTCCTGAATTGTACAACTCGTGCAGTTAAGGATTCCTGGCGCGGTCCTGGCGGGAGCAGGGTGCACCCCCAGGCCTGGCTGACCCTGAGCCCCCACAGTTTGCACTAGCAGGGCGGCAGGAGCGAGGTGACCCCCACCTCACCGAGCCAGCCTCCCTCCGACAGTGGAAGAAGCCCCTCTGGTCACACCCAAAGGCTCTCACCTCGTAGACAGAGACCTCGGGGTCGACGTAGAAGAGGTTGACCACGTTGGGGAGGGAAATTCCTATGCCCAGGAGAGCTGCGGGTAGAAAGAAGGATCGAGTTGTGCTGGGAGCGATAACAGGTCATTGCCTGGAGCCGGCCCTGAGAGGGAGTCCTCATGTGCCTCATGACGCTGACTCCTCACAGATGCCCAGGAGGTAGATGCCGTTATTACACCCATTTTACAGAAGGGGAAACTGAGGCTCTGAGAGGGAGAGGAACTTAGCAAAGATCACACGGCTGCCCATGTGTGTCAAGGTGCCACCCTCTTAATCTTCGAGCAGGGAGGTGGGAAGCGGGCGAGGACTGGGCACGGGACCGGGGTGAGGTCAGGAGGGGCCTGAGGGCCCCACTGGGGCAGAGGGAGGCCTCACCGTTGAGGTGGCTCAGCAGGGGCTCCTCAAACACGCTGCCCACGAGTGCACGCACTTGGCCCATCTGTGGCCACACAGCCAGTGGGGTGGGACACGGGGAGAGATGGACAGTTTTAGGCACACGCATGAACACACACACACACACACACACACAGACGGCAGAGGCGGAGGGAGGAGGAAGGAGGACGGGTCACCTATGTCCTGGCTTCAAGCGGAGCCGAGCTGCACCCCAGGGCCGGGTCAGGCACCAGAGAGCAATGCTTGCCCAAGCGGAGGCTGAAGGACAGGCACTGACTTGCTGGCACCCACGCCTTGTGACCAGCAGGGGACTGGCCAGCAGACCGCCTGCCGCCAGGTGGCCGACAGACACACAGACTGACAGCCGGGTGGAGGGGGCAGCACACTGACTGGCACATCAACTGACAAGTGGATGCTTGGTGGCCCGTGGCCCAAACACGTCACTCAGCTGAAGGGACAGGCCACATTCTGACTTGTCCAACTGACGGGTGGACTCTTGGGCCGAGGGCTGGGTGACGAGTCATCAACTACAGAGTGACAGGCAGGCAGGCTGACTGGCCACTGTCCCCAGACACCCTGGGGAAGCCTGGTTATGGTGACACATACAGACACATGCACACACGCCCCTTCCCCAGGCTCAAGGCCCGCCCCGCCCCCCCAGCCCTGCACTCACATCAATGAAGCCCACGTTGGAGTAGGACACCGCGAGCTGGATGTCCCTGAAGAGAAGCAGGAGGGTTTGGCTGGGCCCTGCACACCCCAGCCCCGGGCTCCCCTGGCTGACACCGCGACCCGTGTGGCTGTGGGCCCATTGCGCAGAACACACCGAGGCTGCTGGGCCCAGGAGGTCTCGCTTACCCCAGCACAGACGTGGTCCCCTGGAGCTTCGCCCTGGACACGGACAGCTGGAGGCTCAGGTCTACCACCTGTGCGTGCGGGGAGAGCAGGGTAAGTGGTCACAGAGCCACGAGGGAGCCTTCGCGGGCCACCAGCTACCCAGCCTCCCACGCACCTCCCCACACGCTCAGGCAACAGGTGTGCACGGAGCACCTGCCGTGTGCCAGGCCGCGCGGTGAGCACCGGGGACAGCACAGCACTCACAAGGCAGGCCGGGCCCCTGCCCTGCAGACCCACCGCAGGCACATGGGGGAGGCAGACAGTAGCCAAAGTAACAAGGGAGGGTCCTTTCAGAGAGTGGCAGGTGCCACGAAGGCAGAGTGGTGGCATGGAGAAGGCTGCTGGGGACCTTCTCATGCAGGGTGGCCCAGGAAGGCTGCCCTAAAGGATCCGAGCTTTAAGCCGAGACCTGAAAGATGAGGAGGGGCCAGCGAAGCCCAGAGCCAGGGCAGGAGAGTCCTAGGCAGAGAGTTCAGAGTGTGCAAAGGCCCTGGGGCAGGAATGTCTTGCCATGTTCGAGGAACAGCGAGGAGACCAGTATGACTCTAACAAAGCGAGTGAGGAGAGTGCAAGAGGCAGTGAGAGTTCCCTGAGAGTCGCCCACCCCCAGCTACTCCCACCCGGCCCAGAGCACTCACCACATCCAGGGTGAAGAGAGAATTGAAAGCCGAGTTGGAGGTCACGGCCAGGACTTCCACAAAGGGCTGCAGCCGCAGTGTGGCGTTGTTGGGATGGAGCGTGGCCACGGGTGTGGCACGCAGTCGCACCTTGATCACCACGGGCATGGGCTCGGGGAACTGGTGGGCCACCTGGGGAGGCAGAGTGGGAGGAGGGCCCCCCACCCGGGGCAAACCTGGGTGGGCTGTGTAGCCAGTCACTCCCCAAATGCTGGTCAAACCACTGCTGGGCTGTACGTGGCTGGGCCACAGAGATGGGTCCACCCCAGGCTGCTGGATTAGAGGGTTGGTCCTCCCCCGGACGGTGATCCCCGAGCTCAGTCATGAGGACGGACACGGGAGAGGCAGGAGAAGAGGCTCCCCGGGCAGTGAGCATCGCTCGGGCAAAGGCACAAGGAGGAGGAAGAACGCGGTGCCTGGGCAGGAGGAGGGGCCTCCCTGCCACGTAGGTCGGATGCGGGACCCCACTTGGGACAGACACAAGCCAGCAGAGATCCCACAGCCCGGAGAACCCCCACCCCAATCCCATGTCTCAGCCCCTGGAACGGCAGAAACGTCACCAACCTCAGGGATGAGCTGGCCCAGCTCGGAGGTGTTCAGCGGGTTGTCATCTGACCTCTGAAATCAGCCCCCCACACCACGAAGGGTTTTAGGGCAGCCGCTCCCCAAGCTAGATCACCACTTGCCCCCTCACAGACAGGAATCACAGACCCTGTTTAACTCTTCCGACAGCTTTCCGGTGGCCCCAGTCCCCAGCTGCCCCACCCACCCACGATTTGGCCTCCGTGGGGTCTCCCCAGGCTGGGCCACAGGGCACCCCTGCCCCCCACGCCCTGGCAGCAGGGCCAGCCCTCACCAGCTGCCCTGTGATGTCCAGGTTGAGGGCGCCGGCTTTCTGCAGCAGCAGGAGGGCGGAGTCTAACAGGTCCTGCGAGATGCCCACAGTGGCCCTGGTGTCCTCGTTGTGCACGTGCTCTGGCAGCGCGAAGGGGGCGGGATCCCTGGGCAGGACGATGGGCTTGCCCAGCAGGAAGAGGACAGCCTATGGGGGCGGGGAGGGAGAGAAGCGGCAGGGTGGCAGCAGGGAGCTGGCGCCCCGGCAGATCCTGGGCCCCTAGACATCACCCCCGCCACCACCTGTCCAGCCTCACGCCTTTGCCTGTATGCCACGCTCCCGGCCGGGATGCCAGCCCAGCTCCTCTCCCCTCAACTCCCTGCTCCCTCGGGAATCTCCCGGGACACCACGGACTCCAGAGGCAGCAAGCCCTCCGCTCTGGGCTGACAAGGAGTCACTTACGGTGATATCCAAGGAAATGTAGTCACTAGTGACCGTGGGCTCACTGATCATGGTGTAGCGAATCTGGGACTCAGGACCCACAGGGTTGAGGCCTTAATGAAACGGGATGGAGAAGAAAAGGTGGCTCGCTTGGCACGAGCCACCAACGCCACCTGCATCCAGCAAACATTATCTGATCACCCAGAGCCAGGCCAAGAAACAGAAGAGGCGAGGCAGGGCTCTGAGTGGGCACGTTGGAGCGGCCAAGTGCACACACCCAAGGTTAGCTACTCGCAGCCTGCCCCTCTCCCCTTAGGCAGCCCTCGCAGCCAGGTTCCCGCTTTCCCATGCGGTAGAAAACTAGTGACCCCAAATCAGAAGGAAGGAGAGGGGTCAGACCAGGCACAGACTCCTCCTGGCAAAGGCAAGAAGGATCCACAGAGAAAGAAGAGAGCTCACGTGTATCGAAGTCTAGACATTGGACGTACACGATCTCATTCAATCCTCAGGACAATCCTGTGGGGCATTTTACACACACACACACACGCGTGCACACATGCACACGCACACACAGTCTGGCGAGGTTCAGTCCCGCCGGAGTGTATACTGGGTCAGGAGCTCCAAGGGCACGTACCCCTGCGGCCAGTCGGCACAAAAGCACAGAAGCCCGACCTCCCTACAGACCCTCCAGGCAGCCCTCGGCCAGACACTGCTAAGCGCCCCCTTCCTCTGAGGCGAGTTTACCGAAAGCTCGGAATATTCTGGTTGGGAAGGTTGCAAAGGGTGAGCCCCTGGGGGGACACAGCTGGAAGGCAAGGCAGGCACAGGCTCAACCCCAGCCGTCAGGAAAGCTCTGCTCAGTCCCAGGAGCTCCCCAAGGGACGGAGCCACAGCGCCCACAGCAGTCACCTGCTCACGAACACCCTCCTTCCCTGTCTCCCTCGCCCCTTCCCAACCCGTGCTCCCTAGAGCACCCACCTCCCACAGGAACCACTCTCACTAAAATCCTCCTCTCTGGGTCGGCTTCTGGGGTCAGTCAGACTGTCACCTACACCTGCAGTCAGTCAGTCACCCCTGGGTAATGACCTCTGGAAAAATCGCAGGTGAGCAAGCCTGACAGGGGTGGAGGGGAGAGGAAGGCCTTGGCCTGCGCCCTGCCTGGATGATGCGTGGCCCCTGAGGAGGGAAAGAGGAGCAGGGACACTTTGGAGCGGAAGAGTTTGCTGCCCAGGACGTGCTCAGTCGGAGGAGCCTGTGGGACTTCCCGGAGGTGGTGTCCAGGAGGAAGTGGGATGTCAGGGCCTGAGCTCAGGGTAAGCCCCCAGCCCTGAAAGTGGGGGAGGGGAAGTGAGTCCCACAGAGAAGAACAATGTGCAGGTCTGAGATGTGGGGGCAAGTCCAGGGGAGCACGAAATACGCAGGTGGGAGAGGCCATTGCAAACAGAGATGCACCCCTACACACACACACACACACACACACACACACACGACGTTCATGGCAAGAGCCCAGAACTGCCCAGCCCTCAGGCATGAATTCCTCCCCCCAAATACACCTGCAGGAGAGCTCCCGAGACGGTGCCCGCACCCAGCCTACAGCTGGCACCAGGGTCTCCTCCCCACTCCCTCCTGCCCAGAGCCTTCTACAGACTGTGCCCAGCCCTGGGACTGGCACCCAGAGGCTCTGAGGATGCAAGAGAGGACAAGGACAGGGTCCCCTTGGGTCACTCGGCCACTCTCCCTGAGCTGCTTAAAGAACGCTCAAAAATCTGAACTCAAAATTTGAACTCAAAATCTTCAAAGTGTGAGTCTTAGCACTGGAGAATCTTAGCACCATTGACTCTTAGAATCTAGAATCATTCACATTTTCAGAATCGTGGGATTTCAGACACCAGAATCCCACCACGGGAAGGGACCTTGCAGTTGCCTTAATGAAACCCTTGAACCCTTTCTGCACCATCCCAGAGAGGCAGGGGTGCCAGGTGGGCACGCATGTCATTAGAGGGGGCTCGGCACGTGCTCAGGGTCTGGGGCTCGTGCCTGGGCTTCATGGGAGGTGTTTTGCGGCTAATTCTTCAATGGGACAGTTACGCATTTATCGTGAGGCCACATTAGGAGGGATAAATAACCACCCCCTCTAACTGGTGATACCATGAGGATTACTGTTGGTTTCTGATTCTTGATAGTGATAAAAAGTTTTCTTTGCAACTAATTCAAGAAAGAGGAAGTTGATGGAACGGAAATTGTTAAATCAGGACAGGAGGCTGCACCGCATCAAGGCTGAGAGATCTTGCTCTGGGGCCCGCCCGGCTGGGTTCCCGCCGTGCTGCCCAGGCTGTACCGCTCAACCTTTCTGGGCCTCTGTAAACTGTGGGTAATAATAGAACCTCCCTTGCAGGGTGGCTGTGAGAATTTAGCGTGACAGTCCGCGCAGAGCGCTGAGCATAGCGCTGGGCCTGGGAAACAAGCTGGGTCTATTTAATAAAGTGCTGGACTTTGCGTCTTGGTTTGGGAGGAAAAAAGATGACAGAATCAAAGACTTGGTTCTAGAATTTGGAGATTCTGAGATCCCGTGAATAATTATGCAGTTTTGGGGAGCCCACAATTCAGTCATCCTATGATTGACCTCCTAGAGGTCAGCCCTGACCCAGGAGGGGAGTCTTAGAAGGGTCTTAGGGGCCCCAGAGGGTCCCAGAGGTCCCACCCCACCCCCGCTCCCAGGTCTTACCAATTAACGTGCCCAGGTGGGCATTGAGTTCCTGCACCAGGCTGGCAACGCCCAGGCACAGCTGTGGCAAGAGAGACAGGAGGCTGGAGTTAGGGGGTCCTCAGGTGGGAGGGGCAAGGGTCCCTGTCTAGAGCCTCCCCTGACCCGTGCACCAAGCCTGGGACCCCTCCCTCCCTCCACCACCGGCTGGGCGTCTCCCGGCACCTCCTCTGGGCACTGAGGAAGTAGGAGAAGCTGCCCGAGGCTGAGGGGAACTGCATGGGCCCACAGGGGTCATGGACAGAACAGAGGCTGGGAGCACAGCGGAGGTGCCCACAGGCTGGGCCTGGGCAACTGAGGCAGGAGCCCGCAGCAGTGGGCCCCACAGGGCCAGCTGGTGAGAGGCTGGTGCCCGTGGCGGGCCTCAGATGCCAGGCCAGGAAGATTGGAGGCTCTTCCAGGCACAGTGGGCGGCCGGAGAAGCAGATTAAGCCGGGGTCAGTGTGATCGAAGGTGGGGGCAGAGGAGGAACTGCGAGGCCGGGGCGCTCACAGCCTGTCCAGGCCGGAGCTGGTGAGACTGGGCCAGGGAGGCCAGGAGGAAGAGGGGAGGGCCGAGTCCTCCCCTCCCGCAGTGCGGCCCGCAGCCCCTTGCCCAGAGGAGGCTGGCTGAGAGGGGAGCAGGGGGCCGCAGGGAGAAGCAGCACTGGACCGACAGGCAGGGTGGAGGGACCACTTAGGCAGCCTGCAGCCACCTGTACCCCTTGAGACTTAGATTTCTGATCTCCAAGATGGGAACGTTGCAGTCCACTTCTGGGGGCTGTTGACTTGGTCTCTCCTACTGTTCCTTAAAGGGAGGTGGGGGTGGGCTGGGACGAGGCAGAGGGGGAGAACCAGCCCCCCCTGGGCAGTGGGACCCTGGTGATCTCTCCCCGGGTCAGCCCCATGCGGAGAGTGACAGGAGCTAAAATAACAACAGCAGCTGCACTCACTCTGACAAATGCCGCCGTCAGAAACTCTTCTCAAATGGAGTGGGCTCAGTCCCCCACAACCCGGCGGAGGGGCTTTGCGGAGTCAGGGGCAGAGAGAGGCTGAGTGACCAGCCCACAGTGCACAGCTGGGAAGGAGGGTGCCAGCACCCAGCCAGGCCACATATCTGGCTCCAGCGCCCATGCCTTGCCCACTGTGACTTTGTCTCCTTTCCATAAACCACACAGTCCCCACTCAACCCTCTGTCGTGGACCTGGGTCTCCCCTGGAGGATGAACCTCCCTCCCCTCCAGCATGGCACCAGCCCCTTCCCTGCCTTCATGGGGAAAGCCGAGGCACCGTGAAGGCCTTCTATTTTAAAAACCCCAAGCGAAGCCCCCCAGGCCCGAGGCCCGCCCGTCCTTCACCCAGGCTTGCGGGGTGATGCCCTCCTCGCTGAGACACCGTCAAGCCCTTTACCTTGTTACTCAAGACAGCTCTAATGTGCTCCTGCACCGCGGCCAGCAGCGCTCGGGAGGTGCTGGGGGAGAGACAGGGGAGGCTCCCGAGTCCCCGGACCACCCACGTTAGGTCCCGTCCCGGCAAAGACCTCAGGCAGGTCCCCCCACCGCCTCTGTGCCTTGGTGTCCGCAGCCATAAAACAGGCATGATCATGGGCATGCCTTACGCCATCGTGGCCATTAGATAAAATCCTGAGTGGGAAGCTCAAAAAATGTCACCACAGCCTCAGCATCTGGCATTTCCGCCCTGCCCTCGCCAGGTGCTCACCTGTTACTGTCATTGAAATCACTGGAGTAGCCTAAGAGCGGGAAGCAGTAAGGGATGCTGACCACAGGGGTCTCGATGGAGCTCTGGGCCACGCGGGCATCGGCCAGCAGTTCCACCGGCAGCGTCAGCTCCAGGGGCTCCGGGACACTGCAGGGAAGCCGGTCCTGAGCCCCCGCAGCACCACCCAGCGCAGCCCACCACGGCTGACGAGAGACCCCGCGAGTCCCCCAGCACGTGCCTGCCCTCCACTCACGGTGAGACAGCCCCACCCGGGACCTGGACACCCCCGCCAAAACTCCCCTCAGGGTCACAGACATTGCGGCAGTGGGGTGTGACCTCCAGCTCCCTGGGCCCTCTCACTGCGAGACCCTGGGCCAGCCATTTGCCGCCCTGAGCCTCAGTTTTCTCTTCTGTGAAATGGACGTAAGATCGGTGGTGCCTATTTCACAGGGCCGTGCTGAGTTTTCTATGAAATAAGCATGTAAAACCACCCACCTCAGAGCCTGGCCCACAGTAAGCACTCATAAAATTGTAGTATCAGGCGGAGGAGAGAAAATAATAGATCCGTCTGCATGCCCAGCTCATAGTTTGAAAATTAAACGCAGTAACGTGGAACGTGCCTGATGCATGGAAATAATTCTGACAGCTACAGGGATGGAGCATCCTCGATGGGCCTCGCACTGCGCAAGGGAGGGCGGTGTCACCACTACAGCAATGAACCCATTCACTGCGACCCTCACAGCCACCCCACGAAGGTTCACCCCACTTTACAGATGAGGAGACTGAGGGTTGGAGAAGGCAAGCAACTCTGCCCAGTGGCGCGGCTGCTGAGCAGGGTCTGGGCTCTCAGGAGTCCTTCCAGGGTGGGAGGGAGAGGGCGCCAGCAGGGAGTCGGGGGGCCTGGGCGACGATCCTAGAGGAGTTGCCAACCCCCTCCCCTCACTCTGCCCCTCAGAGCCTCTCGGAAACTCCTCTCACACCCCAACAATGAGATTCACTCACCGAAAGATCTTAAAAGTAAAATTGGCCGCTGCCGACAAGCGAATCCCAAAATCAGCAATGAATTTCAAATCAAATTGGGGCAGGTGGACATTCAGAATCTGGATCCTGCAAGACAGTAATCAAGGTGACAGAGAGGCTCCTGTTAAACCGTGCTCTGAGGCACACCCTCGCTGCTGGTGTTATGAAGAAGGACTTTCCGACAACTGCAACCATGAGGTGAAGGAGAGAGGTGGTGAGCTCTCCATCACGGGGGGCATGCAAGCCAAAGGTGGACAACCAGGCTGGGAGGGAAACCATGCAGGGGCCCCAGCATTGGGCAGGATTTGGGGGAAATGATTGCTCAGGCTTGTGACAATTCCTGACAGCAGTCTGGAAAGTTGGGAAGGTGGGGAAAAAAAGGCTGTGGGCTCCACAGAAGGCAGAACTCCCTCTCTAGTGTTCTAGCCAACAGAAACACACCCCTTTAAACCTGCCTGTTCTGCTTGCTAAGCACTCTCCAGCTCACCTGCGATTTCTTTTTCCTAAATGAAAGTCATTTTTGTCCCGTATAGCAGTGGGGGGAGGAATTCAGATGCGACAAGGTGGTTTAAAGCGTAAGGGTCACATCAGAACCCCACCATCAGACATCCTCGCTGTTAGCCTTGGGTGACGTCTTTCCACGACTCTCCTACGGACGCAGGCCGACCTAGGACCTGCACCTGTTCCCTCAACAACCATCCTGGGTGTGTTCCCACGTCTACATAGGAGGGCCCCTGGCGTTGTTTTCAAACAGCTATGTCCAGACCGCAGCGCTTGTTGGGTGTTCGTGTCGCTCCCGGTTCTCCACCATTGTTAACCACGCCAGGAGCTGCAGCAACCCAGCCCTGCCTAAGTGCTCTCAAGCTGGTGGCCTCCTAGCCAGATCATTTTTACCCACTCCTTGTTCCAGTGTCCTAGAGTTTTAAATGTCTTAAAACCAGTTGACATCATTCAAAATTTGATAGACTACAGATATCTGGGAAACCCAAAGATCTGACAATAGTGGGTCTGTGTTCCCGTGTAGATGGTGACAATTGGCCGGCCCCTGGAGGTGTCTCAGTTTGAGACGACCCCACCTACCTCCGCCTTTGCATCTCTGTGTGTTAAGGGGGTTGAAGGTGGGGGTAAATTCAGCTCAGACTTGTGTGTAAATTCAGTGTCTAGCTTTTGGAGGAAGGAGCTGAGGGTCCTGCCAGTGCCCTGGGGGACCCAGCAGCCATGGCCTTGGTCCCTGAGGGTACAAATCCACAAATTCAGAGGCACCGGGCCACCTGAGTTCCTTCACCTAATTCCTCTTGCTACCCACTTGCTTGCGGAGAGGAGCACTGGTCCAGCTGTGGGGGAGTACCCACCCCTAAGTGTGAGTACTCGTCTGGGGGACTGGAGGGGTCTGCCCAATGGACAGGAGCACTCGCTTTGGGAGGACCATCCAACTAGCAGGTAGGAGCACCTTCTCTGGAGTGTGGGAGCACTCACCTGATGGGCTGAAGCACCTCTCCACTCCGGTCCAGGAAATATGGGACAGTGACATGCAGAGCCCGCTGGAGGGGGCCTTTCCCGATTTCAGACACTGTGGGGCCAGGGCAGGGTGAGATCACTGAGCAGCAAGAACACACCGCCTACCACCAGCTGCCCGCACTGTGGTCCGAGGGGACGCGGGCTGGAAGGGGGGGCTTGCACTCGAGCACACAGGGAGGGCAGCTGGCTCCCCGCAGCCCACCTTGGGTGCCCGCTGGCATGGGGCCCTCTGCAGGGCACACCCTGCCGCCCTCACTCTGCCTCTGAGAATCCTGCCTGTTTACCCTCGTCCTCAAAAGCAGCAAAGTCCTTTGCTCTCTTGCAAGGCTCCCTCTGGATCCCACCTCCTCCAGGATCCTCTCCCAAGTCCCCGAGCAGGAGCATTTCCAAGTCATGCCTGGTCTGCTGCGGAGGCGTCCCCTGGGCGGGGCGGCTGAGGACTCAGCGTCCCCCAGATGCTGGGTGCAAACCCCAGCTCTGCTCCCCACTGCCCGTGCAGCTGCCCCACCCGCAAGTTTGTAAGGACTATGATGGCATCTGTCGCTCGGGGTCCTTGTAAGGCCTCGGTGCGCAGTAAGTGCTCGCTGCCACTGCTGCCGTTTACATCTGTAACAACGGTGGCCACCGCTGACATAGCGCTCCCGTGGGGCCGGGCGCCCTTCCAAGCGCCTTAGTGCTCCTGTTATCGCGCCCAATTTACAGAGAGGTGAGGACACCTGGCCAGGGCAGCTGGCTCTCGACTGAGACACCTGGCACCCGAGCTGGGCTTCCTCACTCACCTGTGCTGCCGGACCCGAGAAAGGGGTTGATTAAACGTGAGGTGAGTTACAGTGAGAGGAGATGAGGCTGGAAGGAGGCATCGAATTAGGAGTCACAGGTCCAAGCTCTGCTCAGACTCACTGTGGGACCTCGGGAAGTCCCTGAGCCTGTCTGGGCCTCAGTTTCCCCAGACACAGAGGGTAAAGGTGGTGGTCTTCGTGTTCCTGATGTCCCTCCCTGGCCTGACCATATGCGGCTGAGCTGAGACTCACACCCCGGCCTCAGACTCCATGTGCAATGCTCCCTGACACAGGCCTTGGACTCCGGGGCTTGCAGGACCGGGTTGGGGACACAGTAGGAACCACCCAGCCCGGCCTTGGAAGCCACGTGTGCAGTGTGGGCCTCCGCCGGATTTCTGCCAGGAAGAAACACAGGCAGGCGAGCCAGGGAGGACTCCCTGGGGACAAAGGAGGCTCACAGGACAGGCAGGGAGCAGGAAGGCGGCGAGGGCGGCGGGCCTCACGTCCCTTCCTGCAGGCATCCATGCCTGGCCCCATGCGCCTGTCACACTCCGGCATGGATCACTGACCCCTTTCATTGCTGGCCCATCTGCCCGGATACAAGGTCCCGGAAGTCTGTGTGTGCCCAAGGGTGGGGGGACCCTGCCGCTTTCCTGAGCCACTGCCTCACTGCTTTGTGGCCTGGGCCATTGAAAGTTGCTTCTGCTGTCTGGCCTGAGTCCCTCGCACTGTAATCTGAGCTGGGTCTGGCCTTGGGGAAAACAGCTTCCGATTTCCCAGCTTTGGGGGGACCCTAAAGTCTCCCTGGGAGGTAGCTGAGGGTGAATAAAGATTTACATGCTGGAACTTTGGCAGTTTTTGTCCCTCCCTGGGCCTAGGTTTCCTCATCGTGCCTTCCCCAGGGGATGGGGCAGGACTTGGAAGAACCTAGCAGCAAAGCCACAGGACACAGCCTTCCCCTAAGTGGGGCCCAGAGAGGGGCTGGTTCTCTCACTCTGAGCCCAGCAGGGACCTGGCTTAGCAAGCTCCCTGCAGCACTGTGCTGGACTCGCCTCTCCCAAGCACACGTGTGCACATGGACACCACACACACACGTGTGCACCCAAGGTGCACAGCCACTCCGTGCACATACATCCAGGCATGCGCCACGGACACGCACTCTCCTCGACATTTGAGCCTACGCGTGGGCGCATCACCATGAAATTTCAAACTCATAAGTAGACACATACATGAAAAATAGCCACTCAGACCGACCCGTGCCCACCCACTAAAGCACGTGAGCGCAGTCCTGCGCACACATTTGCACACTGGCCATATGACACGTACTCCCACTCGTGCATTCATTTTAATAAATATTTGTTGAGCTGCCCTGTGTCAGGCCCTGTCTGGGTGCCAGGGACACAGCAGCAGATAAAAATCTGGGTCCTCACGAGGCTTTGGGGGTTCACAGATACACACGCACACTCAGGATCTTGCACACACGTGCAGACATGGGCTCGCAGGCACACGCTCGGCGGCACGGCTCTTACCATAGCTCAGCGCTGCCTTGTTGAGTCTGACCACGGTGCCCGGCATGGGGGCGCTGACCACCGGCAGCAGCGCCAGCAGCAGGCCCAGCCCACGCGCCCTAGCCATGGCTGCCCCGGCCGCTGCCCCAGGATCTGTGGG
Organism: Eulemur rufifrons; assembly: GCF_041146395.1. Classification (NCBI taxonomy): domain Eukaryota; kingdom Metazoa; phylum Chordata; class Mammalia; order Primates; family Lemuridae; genus Eulemur; species Eulemur rufifrons. The sequence goes on from NC_091002.1 coordinate 24,643,363, forward strand.
CTGGGGAAGGGGAAGAGAATTAGGGAGCTTGGCCCAAATGGCCCACCCCTGAGCTGCCTGATCGGAGCTCCCAGCCCTGCCCCAGACGCCCAGACCTCAGTATTCACGTCTCTGCGCTGGGAACACTTCACCCCGCCTGCTTCATCGGGAACCACTGAAAGGGTCTGGAAAAGGCCCCCAAGGCCCAGAGAAGAGTGGTCCTGCCTAAGGCCACATAGCAGACTGGGGCAGGGTGCGGGCCCCAGGCCCGGGCAGAGGAGGATGGTAAGACCCCGAATGGGGAGGCTGAGGGCAGCTTCCTGTCCCAAGAAGAGAGCCCAGGCCCACCACCCCGAGGCCCAGGGCTGTGTCACCTGATGCCAGGAGTCCAGCCCAGTGTGACAGCCCAACCTGGTGTCCAGCTGCCCAAACCCAGCCAGGGGAGAACCCAGGGTGACTCCTGTCCTCATCTCATCCTGGCCAGGTGAGGAATGGCCTCAAAGCAGGCCTCTCACCTGGCCCCGCAGCCCTCCCGCCCCCGCCCAGCTGAGCGGGCGGGTCTGTGTCCGCTCCGGGAGGGGGAGCCAGGCGGGAATAGGGCTGCTGCGCACATGGGCTCGCTGAGGCCCATCAAGGTGGCACTGGCCAAAAGTCCCACAGCAAGACCAGGGATGGACAGACGCTTCTGCAGAAGGCGGCTGGAGGTCGTATCCCACGGACCAGACAGAGAACTCGAGGCTCCTCCCGGGACGAGTGCCGGTCCCATCCCCATTCCTACCTCGGGCGGCTCTGCAAGCAGGTGCGCGGTCTGCCCCAGGTGGGCAAGTGTAGAGGCTGCTATATGAGGCCGTGCGGTACACAGGGCCACTGGGAAGGGACCGGAGGAGTGGCAGGTTTGCTTGTGGTTGCAAGTGTTTTCCCTGCAAACACGGCCTTTGCCAGAGCGTCCCCTCCACATGCGCATGCGGCTGCCACGTAGCCGGGCCTGGCTGCCAACCTCGGCAAGACCCTGGGGTCGGGCAGCTTTGGCCTCAAGGGCCAGGAGATATCCGAAAGGAAGGCTGCTCCTAAGAGGGTCCCAGGAGGGTCCCCTCATCACCCCAGCCTGGTCCAGCTAAGACCCAGGAGGAAGGGGGTGCCCAAAGGCAGGAAGACGGCACCTCTCAAGCCTGGTGCCTCCAAGTTCTCCCAGAAACATGACCCTTTTAGGAGGAGCAGAAGCTACCTGAGCCCTGACCCGAGTCACACTGAGCCCTGACCGAGTCACTGACTAAGCCTTGATCCTGGTTACACACTGAGCCCTGATCCTGGTTACATACTGAGCCCTGACCCAGTCACTGACTAAGCCTTGATCCTGGTCACACACTGAGCCCTGACCCAGTCACTGACTAAGCCTTGATCCTAGTCACACAGGGAGCCCTGATCCTGGTTACATACTGAGCTCTGACGCAGGCACTGACTACTGAGCCCCGATCTTGGTCACACTGAGCCCTAACTCAAAAGGGAACAGATAAGAAAGTGCGGATGACCCAATCCCTGTTCCTTAACACCCCAGGCTCTCCCCAAATGCACATCCCACTCACAATGGATTTAGCACCTCATCTTCCACACTACAGACTCCACCTTGGCTACATGGGGCACAACGAAATGTGTGTGCACATGGAGAAATTTGTCTTATACGTGTGTGTGTGAAGGTTATGTGTGTGGTTGTGTGTGTGTGGTTGTGTGTGCATAGTCACATGTACACATGTGCATTAGGTCATAATTACTGGCATCAGAGGAAAATGTGTGCTTTTATGTGTGAGTGTGGACGTGAAATGGGCGTGTTGGCGTCTTGGTTTATAGTGTTACATGCCTGTTTCCACAAACATACATGAGTGCAGATGGGAGTTTTGTGTACATGTATGCACATGTGGGTCTGGTCTACTGAGTGTTGGAGCCTGCGAGTGCATGGTGTTAGGTGCGTGTGTGTATGTGTGTATAGTGGACTGTTTCCTGTATCAGGGTGTGTGTGTACGTTTGTGTGTCTGTGTGTACATGTGTGCATGAGGGGTGATGCCGTAGCTGCAGGGAAGACCCCTCTGTTCCTCTGTATAACTCACCTGGGGCACAGGTACAAGGGTCCTTGGGACCTTCCCCCACTCCAGAGCCCTCTGTGGCTCCCACTGACTCCACACCACCCCAAATACCAGGCCCAGAGCCCACACCCACCCTGGGCTGGGTCCCCACTAGTTCCCACAGAGCCAACAGAGGCTGCAGGTCCCATCAAGCCCTCCCCAAGGCCGGGCGCGGTGGCTCACGCCTGTAATCCTAGCACTCTGGGAGGCCGAGGCGGGTGGATCGCTCAAGGTCAGGAGTTCAAGACCAGCCTGAGCAATGAGCGAGACCTCGTCTCTACTAAAAATAGAAAGAAATTATCTGGCCAACTAAAAAATATATATAGAAAAAAAAAAAATTAGCCGGGCATGGTGGCACATGCCTGTAGTCCCAGCTACTCGGGAAGCTGAGGCAGTAGGATTGCTTAAGCCCAGGCGTTTGAGGTTGCTGTGAGCTAGGCTGACGCCACGGCACTCACTCTAGCCTGGGCAACAAAGCGACACTCTGTCTCAAAAAAAAAAAAAAAAAAAAAAAAAAAAGCCCTCCCCAAGCGGCCAGAGCTACCCTGAGCTAGTCCTGCCTCCCAGCCAGTGCTTCTCTGCCCCTATCCTAGAGGCCACAAGGAGTGGGAAGAGGCTGCCGTGAGCTCTCTGACCTCCTGCTCCTGGCCTCAGCTTGCCCAGCAATGCGTATGACCAGGCCCTCCCGCCCCTCACCACAGGCGAGGCAAACAGCAGACTCAGGGGACAGAGGTGCAAATATTGACCGAAGCCACTGTTGGTGTTTGCTCTCAGCACAAACACTTCATCTTCCTCAACATTTCCAGGGACATTTGGGTGACAGCCAGTAGACACAAAGGAGGGAGATCCTCACCAGCCCGTCCCCAGAGCCCAGCAGCCTCCCCACAGCGATGGAGGCACCGTGCGGTGAGCACCTGCTCCGTGCAAGATGTCCTGCCAGCCACCCTGCCTGCATCCCAGGGATGGGGGCTGGGTCTGCCCGGCCCTGTATCCAATGACTAATAAATATTAGGTTTGTTGAATGAATAAATGAATGAGTATATAATTGAAATAACTTGTAACAGTTGTAGTGGTAGCATTTTAGTTTCCCCCTTCACTGAATATTCTCAGGAGTACTGTATTGGTTTCCTATTGCTGCTATAACAAATTGTCACCAACTTAGTGACTTAAAACACAAATTTATCATCTTACCATTGTGGTGGTCCAAAGTCCGAAATGGGTCTCACTGGGCTAAAATCAAGGAGGTATTGGCAGGGCTGCGCTCCTTTCTGGAGGCTTTAGAAAGGGCTGTTTCCTTGCCTTTTCCAGCTTCTACAGGCTGCCCTCACTCCCTGGCTCCTGGCTCCTTCCTCCATACTCGAAGCCAGCAGTGTTGAGCTGAGCACTTTTCATCTTCTGATACCATCTTTCCATCTCCCACTTGTAAGAACCTTGTAATACGTGGGGCCTATACGGATAATCTGGGATATTATCCCCAGCTCAAGGTAAGCTGATTAGCAACCTAAATTCCATCTGCTAGCTTTAATTCCCTTTTGCTACGTAATCTAACATATTCACATATTCAGGATTTGGTACGTGGATCTCTTTGGGGGACCGTTAATTCCACTTCCCACAGGTACTTAGCCTGCAATTTAGAGCAACTGCCACAAGGGGGCAAAAGTGAATTCATTTTAGCTTCACTCTCCAAATGGTCAGGCTCTCTCCAGGCGGGGTTGACAGAAAACACTTAGCCAAACATTTCCACTCTGTTCTGCTTTTATTTTTCCCCAGTAAAAACTAGAACTCTATTAAAACAGCAACACATGTAATGTTATTTTGTGTTATGCATGATGTCCACCAGTGAGAAGCTCCGCATTGCAAAATGTGTTCAAATATAACCTAAAAAGGTGGTAAACCCAGGGAGCTCGGGGCAGGAAGGGGTCCAGGGAACGAGGAAGTGCATGGCCTGCTTATTGGAGCCTCGGCTCTCACCCAGCTTCTCAGACACTGGCATGGTCCTTCCCATCTTGAGGCCTCAATTTCCCCATCTTGAAAGTGGAGAGCTGGTCACAATGGCTGCCTGTGACGGGGGGTTCCGGGGCCAGGCTGGAGACGGGGCACCACCCCCCCCCTGCTCTGTGAGGTCACAGTGCCGACCGCTCAACATCACCCGGGCAGATTCCACATGGCACCGCCCAGGAGATGCTCAGCGGCCGCAGCAGCAGCTACTTCCTCCTCGCCACCTCCCCGAGATCGCCCAGTCCTAGGGAAGGAACCGATGCCACGGTCCCCAAGGAGCACCGGGAACCTGGGCTGCCCACCCGAAGATGTGGCCCACGGTGCCAGGCCCAGGAGGTGAGGACGCAGCCCCTCTCTCTGCCTGGCCCTTGCAGGTTACGAGTGCCGTCCCTCCGCCCTCCTCGGAGGTGAGCGGGCGTCGTCAACTGCACGTTACAGATGCGGCAGCTGACACCAGAGAGGTTTGACGGTGGCTTTCCCCAAGTCTCCCAGCCAGTAAGTGGTGGAACAGCCATCCTTTCGGCACAGTTTACTGAGCACCTACTGTGTGCCGGGCACTGCACAGAGGACTGGGAGCACAGTGTTGCACCCGCCCGCCGTGCTCCCTGCCCTCTTGGAGCTCACAGCCTGGTGAGGGACAGACGTGGAACAAGGAAGCCGGGATTTCTGCTGTCTTTATCTGTCAGGAAGCCTCTGGTAAGAGGCAGGTGACAGCAATTCCAGCTCAGAATGACCTACCTCTGGGCCCCCCAAATGGGGTGTATATCCCAAGAGGGTACACAAAACAATCCATGGGGGCGAGGGGAGAAATTATTAGAACTTGACTGTATATTTTTTTAGCTTATCCTCTCTTAGTTTATATTCCTCAGAAATGTATAAATGAATCTGTACATTTGGAAAGAGTAAATAATATATTAGCACAATTAGGCCTATACATCATTTCTTCATAAATAAATATAAATACACTGGGGGTATAATAAAACACATTTGGGGACCTTTGCCTTAAGAAATAAAGAAAATGTTTGTATCTCACATACCAAGAGGCCCCAAGGCATGGTGGCTCCAGAGCGCGTTAGTCCCGCAGTTCTGCATCGTCACTCAAAACCCGGGTACCTGCCATTGCTTTGCTCTTCCTTTAGCTCCCCTTGCAGTCACAAGATGGCTACCACAGCTCTGGGTGTCACACAGAAATGTGGCTGTCTAGGGTTGAAGGAGAGTGGGCATCACTTCCTGTGGGCAATAAAGAAATCTTTTCCCCAAGTCCCATACCCTCATTAGCCTCCCTCTACCCCACCCCACCTCTCCCCTGCAGACCTTCCTCACCTTGAACCAATCATGGCCAAGGAATGGGCTTCAACCAGTCAGGATGGTCTAAAATCACAGGGAGTGGGAGTAGACAAAGAAACAAAACCAGGCTTCTGCTAGCCTCTGGGACATGGTGACAACCACAGCAATACTTTTTTTTTTTTTTTTTTTGAGACAGAGTCTCACTCTGTTGCCCGGGCTAGAGTGCTGTGGTGTCAGCCTAGCTCACAGCAACCTCAAACTCCTGGGCTCAAGCAATCCTCCTGCATCAGCCTCCCGAGTAGCTGGGACTATAGGCATGTGCCACCATGCCCGGCTAATTTTTTACATATATATTTTTTAGTTGTCCAGCTAATTTCTTTCTATTTTTTTAGTAGAGATGGGGTCTCGCTCTTGCTCAGGCTGGTCTCGAACTCCTGAGCTCAAATGATCCTCCCTCCTCGGCCTCCCAGAGTGCTAGGATTACAGGCATGAGCCACCGCGCCCGGCCAGCAATCCTGAGTCCTTTCCTCAATAAGGACCTGGATTTCAGACACACCAGACACACCAGACCTGGGTGTGTCCCGGACTCACAGGCTGGTGGTCTCAGGAAAACTTCCCTGTAACTCAGTTTATCTGTCTGGAATGTGGTGACACCGTGTTCCTTGTACATTATAAAATGGGATTGTGAATCTTGTCATCCCCAGGGCCGCCCAGCGAGGCCGGAACGCCTGCAGGATAATGGAGGACTCCTCCCCAAACCTGAGTGAGCAGGGAGGGGAGCTCTGGGGTCTTCCCAGCAAGGGGCAGGGCAGAGGGGCAGGGATGCTCGCACCAAGCTCTGGGCACTGCCCAGGTCTCTGCAAGACCATAGCCCAGAGGCTGGCAGTGATGTGACAGTCTTGTGCTCTCTGCAGATGACGCCTTCCTGTTCCCTGTCCGCATCAATGCCCCAGCTGTGGGCCTGACCCAGTGCATGCTGGGATGTATGTGTACGTATATACGGAAGAACCTCCCTGGCCATCAGCGTGGGCCTGGGAGAGGGCCCTGGGTCAGGCCAGGCTGCCCTGGGGCGGTAAGGCCTGCCCTGGGCTGCAGGGCTGGTGGGGAGCTGCAGGGAGTGCCCTGGAGGGCTAGTCAGCGGTGGCATCCCAGCCGGGATCTCTTTGGTGGTTGGAGAGAAGTGGGAGGGAGACTGGCCGTTTGGAGGGGGAGTTGACAGCCAGCCCTCCTCTACTCTGCCACGGCCTGGCCACTGGCGCCATCCACCCACCCATCCATCCCTCGAGTCACTCACCAATTCGCCCATGCCTTTCCTTGTCAACAGGCACACCCACCCAGTCATCAACCCATGCATCTCCCTGTCCATCCTCTCAGCCAGCTTCCTATTCACACATCTGCCAGGCCAGCCATTCTCTGTTCTTCCAGCCACCCATGTATCCCCCCGCCTTCCCACCCATCCTGAACCCCTACTTTTTGCCTCGCTCCATGCTGGGCATCCAGGGAACCCGCCAAGGCCCCTGGCCTTGCCCAGCTCCCGGTGTCTGGGAGTCGGCACAGGCACATGCTGGCCGTTTGGTGCCAGCAGTGGCAAGCGTTGCACATCCACGGGACCCACACTCACTCCAGACCGGCGCCTACCCATAAGCAGAGCCAAAGGCTTTCCTGGGCTTGAGCAGCAGATTGAGAGGGTCTCCCAGCTCCACGGCCTCCCCCAGCCCCAAGACAGTCAGCGAGTCCTCATACTGGGACAAGGATGAGGGTGCAGTGACTCACTGCTGCTCTGACTCCTCTGCAGCCTGGGTCACCTTCGTGGCCTGCTTCCTGAGAACTCAGGCCCAGCAAGTCCTGTTCAACACCTGCAGGTGAGTGGCGGCAGGGGGGTGATGGGGGCTGGGGACAGACAGCTGGGGACCATGGCAGCCCTCCATTGGTTTGGAGCTCCCCTTGGTAGCCAGACCAGACAGCTATCCCAGACCTGGCTTTTATCAAATCCTCCCACCAGAATCCACCGTGGCTCCCCATTGCTCCAGCCCCTCCTTCCCAAGCTCCCCTCACTCTGCTTCCTGCTGTGGAAGGCGGGCCAGCAAGGCGGTCACTCCCTGGACACCCCATTCCCACCCGCACCTCCACGCCTTTGCATGAGCTGTTCTTCCCGCCTGGAGTGCCCGTCCCACCTTTTCCCTTCACCCTTCCTATCCATGTAAATTCCTCTGAGTTCCAGCACGCTGTTCACCTCATTCATTGCCAGTTTACATTTCACACGTTTCCTTAATGCCTACTCTGGGCCCAGCCTCGGCCCCCACCATTCAGGAGCTCCCGGTCAGGCGGCAAAGGCAGACCCCAAAACCGTGCCAGGCTGGGAGGGTTGGGAGCGTTGACTCTGGAGGGCTTAGGAGGAGGGGACACTTGAGCTGAGTCGGGAAGGATGCGTTCACCAGGGAGAGAAGGGAGGGGGGCAAACAGCAGGCCGTGGAGGAAAGGAGTGAGGAGGGGGAGGGCGCACACTTGCCAGGGACTCGCCAGCCCCGCCTCGGCCCCACTTCCCTGTCTTCCAGGTGCAAACTGCTCTGCCAGAAGGTCATGGAGAAGACGGGTGTCCTGGTCCTCTGTGCTTTCGGTGCGTCTCCAGGGCCCCGCCCAGTCCCAGGTCAAAGTAGCCCAGAGCTCTGCACCGACTATGGGACACTGGATGAGACACTGCTCCTCTGTGCGACTCAGTTTCCCCATCTGTCTGATGGTGTTGCCATGAGGATTAAATGAAATGATGACCAAGAAAACTTTCTGGAAGCCCAGAAAGGCTTTGAAAACTGTAAAGCTCTCTCCAAACCATGTTATGACAATTGTCATTCCCACTTTCTGGGTTTCCGTGGCTTCTTTTCAGCCACCACCCCCACCACAGCTTGGCTTTCCCAAGCAAAGGGGCCTCCCCCGAACTCGAGTATACTGGTCTTGGAGGTGGGGCGGGGGGCAGGGGAGGGAGAACCAGCAGGGAACGTCCTGCTTTAACTCAACACATAGGACTTTTTCACGTAACAGCTTTCTTGAGATATAATTCACATGCCATAAGTTCACCCTTTTAAAGCATACGATTCAGTGGTTTTCAGTGTAGTCACAAGGTTGTGCAACCATCACCATTATCAAATTCTGGAATATTTTCACCAACTTAACAAGCATCCCCCAGATCCTGGCAGTCACTCCTTGTTCCCCGCCCCCCACCCCCACCAGCCCTAGGCAAGCACGGATCTATTTTCTGTCTCTATTGATCTGCCCATTCTAGACATTTCATATAATTGGGTAAAACGCCATGTGGCCTCTGTGGCTTTTCACACTTAGCATAATGTCTTCAAAGTCTAACCATGTTACAACATGTACCAGTACTTCATTGGTCTTCATGGCTGAAAATATTCCACTGTCTGGATATGCCACATCTTGCTTATCCATTCTTCAGTTGATGGATACTAGGGTTGTTTCTGCTTTTTGGCTATTACTAATAATGCCACTGTGAACATTCCTGTACAATGTTTGTGTGGACATGTTTTCAATTCTCTTGGGTATATCCCTGGCTCATATGGTAACTCTATGTTTAACTATTTGAGGAACTAACAAACTGTTTTCCAAAGTGGCTGCACCATTTTACATTCTTACCAGCAATGTATGAGAATTCCAGTTTCCACATCCTCACCAATATTTGCAATTATCTGTTGTTTTTTTTTATTATAGCCATCCTAGAGGGTATGAAGTGGTATCTCATTATGGTTTTTGATTTGCATTTCCCTAATGTGATACTGAGCATCTCTTCCTGTGCTTAATGGATATTTGTGTATATTCTTTGGAGAAATGTCTGTTCAGCTCCTTTGCTCATTTTTGAATTGGGTTATTTGTCTTTTTATTACTGAGTTGTAAGAGTTCTTTATATAGTCTGGATACAAGTCCCTCACCAGATATATGATTTGCAGATATTTTCTCCCATTCTGTAGGTTGTCTTTCCACTTTCTTGTTGGTTTCGTTGGTAGCATAAAATTTTTGAATTTTGATGGACTCCACATTATCTATGTTTTCTTACAACACTTGTGCTTTTGGTGTCATATTTAAGAAATCACTGGCTAGCTCAAGGTCACAAAGATTTATTCAGGTGCTTTCTTCTAAGAGTCTTATAGTTTTAGCTCCTACATCTAGGTACATGATCCATTTTTGAGTTAATTTTCATATATGGTGTGAGGTAGGGGTTCAACTTCATTCTCTTAAATGTGTATATCCAGTTGTTCCAGTACCGTTTATTGAAAAGACTATTCTTTGCCCCATTAAACTGTCTTAGCACCCTTGTGGAAAATCAACATATATTTGGCCATAAATGAGGATTATCTCTGGACTCTCAATTCTGTTTCATTGATCTATTTGTCTGACTGCCAGGACTACCCTGGATTGATTGCTGTACCTTTGTAGTAAATTTTAAAATCTTGAAGTGTAAGTCCACCAATTTTTTGTTCTTTTTAAAGATTGTATTGGCTATTAGGGATTCCTTAGATTTCCATATGAATTTTAGGACCAACTCTTCCATTTCTGCAAAAAAGGTCAATGGTATTTTGTTAGGGATTGCATTGATCTGTAGATGAATTTAGAGAGTAGTGTCAACATATTCAGTTTTCCAATCCATGAACATGGGACATCTTTCCATTATTGATGAATATCTCTATGTCTTCTTTAATTTCTTTCTGTGATGTTTTGTTCTTTTCAGAGTATAAGTGTTGCACTTATTTTGTTAAATTATTCCTAAATATTTTATTCTTTGTGATGTTATTGGAAATGAAATTGTTTCTTAATTTCATTTTCAGATTGTTCATTGCTAGTGTATAGAAATACAATTGATTATTTGTATCTTGATCTTGTATCCTGCAACCCTACTGAACTCAATTTTTAGTTCTGACACTAGGCAAGACACCTAATCTGGTATACCTTAGAATTCTATATGCAAGATCATGTCCTTTACAAATAGAGATAGTTTTACTTTTTCCTGTGTGATAATCTAAATGCCTTTTACATCTTTTTCTTGACTAATTGCCTTGGCTAGGACCTCCAGTACCATGTTAAATAGAAATGGCAAGAGCAGAAATCCTTCTCTAGTTTCTGATTGTAGGGTGGAAAGCATCCGGTCTTTCACCATTAAATAGGATATTAGCTGTGGGTTTTTCATAAATGACCCTTATCAGACTGAGTTAGTTCTCGTCTATTCCTAGTTTGTTTCATGTTATATCAAGAACAACAAATAAGTTTTAAAGGCTTTTATATAATGGCTCCAATGGTGGTATTTCAGTCAGCACTGAGATCATAAAATGCAGAATGCCTTCTTCTCTTTGCCAATTACCCCAATGGTTGGGACAGGGGAGGGGGAGAAGACACAGATTATTTGGTTTATGTGACACATGTTATGCATATGATATCATTTGATCAAGAAGTGGATATTGGCCGGGCGCGGTGGCTCACGCCTGTAATCCTAGCACTCTGGGAGGCCGAGGCGGGTGGATCGCTCAAGGTCAGGAGTTCGAGACCAGCCTGAGCAAGAGTGAGACCCCGTCTCTACTAAAAATAGAAAGAAATTATATGGACAACTAAAAATATATATATAGAAAAATTAGCCGGGCATAGTGGCACATGCCTGTAGTCCCAGCTACTCGGGAGGCTGAGGCAGGAGGATCGCTTGAGCTCAGGAGTTTGAGGTTGCTGTGAGCTAGGCTGACGCCACGGCACTCACTCTAGCCTGGGCAACAAAGTGAGACTCTGTCTCAAAAAAGAAGTGGATATTACTGTTATTCCAATTTTACAGAGGAGGAAACTGAGATATAAGGAGATTAAGTAACTTCTCCCCAAGTTGCACAATGCTAGCAAGTGGCAAGACTGGGATTTCAGCCCAGACGCCTTAACTCCAGAGCCTAAGCTCTTCACCTTCCATATGAAATGGCTCATTCTTATTCTCATGGCCCCACAGGATTCTGGATGTTTTCTATTCACTTACCATCAAAAGTGGAAGTCTGGCAGGTGAGTGTGTGTCCTCTTCAGGCCCCACAGCTGACTGGTCTCACCCTAGCCAGCCAGTGTCACCTCCATAGCTCCCCTCATTCTCACCAAATCTGGATCAGTTGCTGACTTGTCCCAGATGCAAAATTCTGCCTTTGTCATGCCACCCACCTAGAAACCATCTCTTCTGCCAAATGTGACTCTCAAAGGCCAGATGCAACAGTCCAGGATGGCTGTCAGTCATTCCCAGAAATGACCCACCTAAAGTGGGATAGTGAGAACAGGGAACACATTGCTCTACTGAGGGCACTTTGTTCTTTTGCTTAAATGAAATGATACCCATTTGGTTTGTGATTTCTGGGGAGGGAGGAGGAGGAAATAAGTGGCCAGATCTCCCTGTTGGAGGACAGCAAAAAGTCGCAGAAAGCCTTGGAAAGGGGATCTGAGAGTCCTGTCCCTCCCTCTCCTCTCCTCCCCCTTTTGAACTCCTTCATATCCTATAAATGTCATATCCTCTAGAAACACTCTGGCAGAGGTGGTCACATTGCCCTCTTTCCTCCCATAATTTTCTGTAATCATGACTGTCTCCCCAACTGTGCTGGCAGCTTCTTGAAGGAAGAAGCCAGGTCTGACTCATCCCAGCAATGTCCAGCTCAGTGCCAAGCACAGGGTGGCCACTGTCAATGCTGGATGACTGGATGGCCAGATGGGGGTGTCAATGGAGGGAGAATAGATGGGAGGATGGATGAATATATGGACAGGAGGTTTGATGTGGTGGATATAGGGCTGGGGGAAGGAGATGGGAGGATAGATAAATAGGTAAATGGGAGAATGGATGGATGAGATAGTGGATAGATGGGAGGGCAGATGAGATAGATGAGTGAGTGGGTAGGTGAATTAATAGATGGGTGGATGAATCGAGTAGGGGGTATGGATAGAAGAGTAGATGGATGGGGTGTGGATGGATAGATTAAAAGGAGAGTAAATCAGAGTTTGGATAAATGATGGGTGGATAGATGAATGGAAGAGCAAACAGGAAGGTGGGCGATGGATGGATTTATGATTGTGAGCTGAGACTAGGCCATCTGAGGAAGATCCCTTGCTTTTCTCAACACTCTACCAGGATGACAGCATAAATAGTCCACTGCAGAGCTTGAGGTAAGAGGAATCATTTGAGTAGTCATATAATTACCAAAAACCAGAGATCCAGCTAGAATCTGGAGTGTAACGGAAAAGAATATAGGCTCCACAGTCAGACCAACCTGGGTTTAAATCCTAGCTCCCATACCTCCTACCTGAATGACTTTATGCAAGTCATTTAATCTCTCTGCCTTTGACTACTTATTTATGAGATGAGGCATAATGCCCACCTTGCTCTGGGTAGTTATGGGCATTAAATAGGATGAAAAATGTCTTAAATAGTTCCTGGCACATAGTCAGTACTCAGCAAATGGTAGCTGAGAAGAAATTTTAACCAACAAGACACCACTTGGTGTCAGCATCCTTAACTGCAGACAAAATACTCAGGAATATTTGGAAGGGATTAAGGATGTTCCAAGCAGAAGGAAGAGAATGAGCAATGCTTTAGAGATAAGACCCCGCTGGGAGTGGGGTGGTTAGGGATGGGCCCAGGAGAGTGGAAGAATCTGAAGCTAGTTCTTTGAAGGATAACTAGCAAAGGGGGAATCTGAGGGCAACAACAGCAGCATCACAAATTAATCAGTTCTTGTTCTCTTTCCTGATAAGGATGTACCAGGAGAAGGTGCGACATCACACTGGAGAAATCCAGGACCTCCGAGGTAGCATGAACCTCCTTCTTTCCAAGCTCCAGGAGATGGAAGCCATGTCAGATGAGGTGAGATGCTGGCCGTTCTGCCCCAAGCACCTAACTTACCTTCATCTGATGCCCTGTTTCCCCTATCCCAAGTCTTCTTTCCTGGTTTTATCCCTCATTTGGATGGAGTACGTCCCTCAATGACTTCCTGTAAAATAGTGAAGGAAAAAGTACATTTATTTTTTTAGAACTTGCATGTTTAAAAACACCTTTATTCTACCCTGGCACTTGATTGATAGTTTGGCTGGGTATAGAATTCTAGATAGGAAATCGTTTCTCCTGAGAATTTTGAAGGAAGCTCACCACCGTATTCCATATAGTTTGTACTGTTGCTATCGAGAAATCTAATGCCGCTCTTATTATTGATCTTTTGAGTGTGGTCTATTTTGGGTTTTTCTTAATCCCTAGGAGCTTGAGAACAGTCCTGGCACATGGCAGGGGCTTTATAGATCTCTCTAACCCTCACAACACCCTCCAAACAGTGAGAGGTAGACACGGTTATTGTCCCCATCTTACAGAGAAGAAAACTGAGGCTTGGAGGGGCAGTAAATTGCCCCCAGCCCCCTAGCAGTAAAGGTCTGCCTGATTCCTGAGCCCTTAACCTCATTGAGACTCCAGGACCCTCATGTGACATCTGGTCACTGGTAAACCCTGCGGGGGGGGGGGTGGCTCTCTGCAGCCTGGGCTTCCCCCAGCACAGCGACTGGGCAGTCCTGCGTGCACCCAGCCATGGACTTCCGCAGACGGGGGTAGGCTGTCAGGGAGGAGAGGGTGTCCTGCAGCTCCTGTCACCTGGGGTGGACTCGCACGAGGGGATCATGACCTGGAAGAATGTGCCAGCGCACAGCTGGTGTTTTCTGCCTTCTCAGCAAAAAATGGCCCAGAAAATAATGAAGATGATACAAGGAGATTACATTGAAAAGCCGGACTTTGCCCTGAAGTCTATAGGTGAGTGGCCTCCCCCCCCCCATCTGCCCACCTCGGGACAGAGGGGACCTGGGCAGAGGGAGGCCTCCTGGGGGGACGTTTGGGCTGAGACTTGGTGCGGAGGGAGCATTATTCCAGATCAAGGGACACAATGCAGCAGACGCCCCATGAAGAGCCCCTGAGGAGCGAGCGCAGGGCGGCCCGGGACGAGACCCCGGCCAGGCAGCAGCGGCCGCTGCGGTCGCCCCAAGGCTCCGTGAAATGAGGGGCCGGCACCTTGGTGTATCGACTCCAGGCGGCACCGGGGGAGCCCTGTGAAGTGACTGCTGCTATTGCTGCTCCCATTTCCCAGAGGGGAACACTGAGTTCCAGAGAGGGCCAGTGAGCCATCCCAAGTGCTCGCCTGGCGCATAGGGAGTGCCCAGTCGTGGGGTCCCCTCCACCAGGCAGGAGCCGGGCTGCTCGGCTGAGACCCACCTCCCCCCCATACAGGGGCCAGCATCGACTTTGAGCACACATCAGCCACGTACAACCACGACAAGGCACGCTCCTACTGGAACTGGATCCGGCTGTGGAACTACGCACAGCCCCCGGACGTGATCCTTGAGGCAGGCGAATGGCGGGGCGGGGAGAGTGGCAGGGGCGTGGTCAGGCAGGGTCTGGGGACCAGAGCTGGTAGCAGAGGTTGGGGGTGGGAGCGAAGGGGGCGGTGCAGAGGCAGGGTTAGAGGTAGGAGAAGGAGACAGAGATGGGGGGCAAAGACAGGGGGCAGTGGGGGACAACTGACAAGGTGTGGGCTGGAGAGAAGGCGGGGGCAGGACAGAGAGCAGGGCCCACCGCGGGTGGGGACAGGGGCAGGACACAGGGCAGCCTGCTCTTGGCACTGGAAGGGGCCCGACGCCCCAGCCCGTGAGGGTCAGGGAACCCTCAGAGCCACCCTGGGGACAGGCCCGTGATATACTCATTTTGCAGAGGAGACTGAGGCTCAAGAGCCAGGTCACTTGACTGCAGCCACACAGCTGGTCATGGGCATGCGGCAGAACCAGAATTCAAACCTGAGCTTTTCACCCCTTGGGAATCCTGCCTCACCGAGGAGGAAACTGAGGCCCAGAGTGGGGAAGGCGCTCGTCCAGGTCACAGAGCAAGTGCCTTCACTCAGCAAACACCAGCTGAGCATCTCATCCTGGCGGCCAGCCTCGGGGGGTGCCAAGGCCACAGGGGACTTGTCTGTGGGCTCCATCGTCGAGGAGCTCCAAGAGCTCTGCACTGGGGGTCAGGCTGGGGCAGCGGCCTTGGCCAGCTGGCGGGGGGGTCCTCCTGGTGTTTGTCAGGCAGAGGGAACGGCAGGGCCCGGGCCAAGCACGTGTCCAGGGAGCGCAGGGTGACTGGCAGACCCAGGCCAGGGAGGGCTGCAGTGAGGTTAGAGCAGAGGGGAGAAGTGGCCCCGCAAAGACTCTAGGCCTCAGCCCTTCTCCCCGCTCCATCCTGAACCCCAGCTCCCTCCAGCTCACACATCTTCAAGCGTGGCTCGTGGCTCGCCACTGGGCCCTCTCCGTGCTGTTCCCTCAGCTCACTTTCCCAGCTAACTGCTAATGTCCCTTGTCCCAGCTCCCCCGGGAGGCCTTCCCTGACCCCACACCCCTCTGCACCCCCATCCTAGTATCTACTGTCCCAGATAAGGACTGTCCGCGCTGTGTCTCCAAAAACCTCAGGACCTACTAAATGAGTGCCTTTGCTGTGTGATTCGGGCCCAAACTCTCCCTCTCTGGGCCTCTGTTTCCTCTTTATGGGGCAGGAGATTGCAGTGGTTCATGGCGAGCTCCAAGGTCCAATGGCCTGGGTTGCACTTCCAGCTCTGCATGGCCCAGGACCAGTCATTTCCCTGCTCTGTCCCTCAGTTTCCTCATCTGCAAAATGGGGGTGGTGATGGTGCCTCAGTCATGGGGTGGTGGTAAGACCATGCCAAGAATGATGGGAGGGAGGGAGGGATGGATGAAGGAATGAATGAAGCAGACCCCTGCACTCACTTTGCTGGGCTCCGGGCTCGTCCTTGCCATAAGCAGTCAGGGGAGCTCCCTAGAGGGGGTGGTACTTGAGCCACATTTTGTAGACAAGGACTGGCTCATCTGGGAGGACCTAGAAAGTATAGGGGATGTGAGGTAGGATGAGGAATGCCCCCCGACACCCCATCACAGCCACCACCCCCCTGCACATGCTTCTTCTAGCCCAATGTGACACCTGGCAACTGCTGGGCCTTCGAGGGTGATCGAGGCCAGGTGACCATCCGATTGGCTCAGAAGGTCCACCTGTCCAACCTCACACTGCAACACATCCCCAAGACCATCTCACTGTCGGGCAGCCTGGACACCGCCCCCAAGGACTTTGTCATCTACGTGAGCACTCCCCAGCAGGGAGCATTGCTTGACTGAAGGGGCGACCTCACGATGGTGGCATTGCAGGCCTGGGATGAACAGTGTCTGCACAGCTCACGCAGGCTGGAGGGCTGCATGTGGCTTGGTTAAGGCTGGGAGTGGCTGGGGGACAGCAGGTCAGCTCGTAGCCTTCAAGGGTAGGGGAGAAGCAGCTACTCTATTTCAACCCAAGCTTTTCAGAGCCAAGACCATTGAGCCCCCATCTTGCTTAGAAGGTCCAAAGAATTATCTGGATCTCCTCAGTAAAATGAGGCCCAGAGGAGGGTTGGGGACATCCCCTAATCCTACAAGTCAATGGCAAAGTTAGAAGTAGACCCTCAGCCCCTGACTCCCAGCCCTGTGCTCTTTCCTGTCTGTTACCCTGGGCTGCAATGGAACAGTGCCCAAGTAGGTAAGGAGCTCCCCATCCTGGGAGGTGTGCAAGTCTCACCTGGAGAAGGGGGACACCCTCGAAGGCCCTGCTGGTATCTGACACCTTCTCCTCGATTCTGGTTCCACAGGGCATGGAAAGCACCTCCAAGGAAGAGGTCTTCCTGGGGGCATTTCAGTTTCAGCCAGAAAACATCATTCAGATGTTCCCACTCCAGGTAGGTGAGAAAAGCTGCCTGTGCTGAGCACCTGCTGGACGTGCACTGTGTGCAGGCTTTACCCAGGGTCCCTGCTTCAGCCCCCTACAGCCCGAGGAGGTGCCCAGTCGTTACTAACCCACTTGACAGGCAAGGAAAACTGAGGCTCAGAGAGGTGGAGCCACTGCCCAGGGGCAAGAGCAGGACCCCAGGGAAATCAGCCCAACCTCTGGTCATCCTCCATGTCCCCTGTCTGCCCCAGAGCCCTCTTGCTGCATCTCCTCCAGGGACGGCAGTGTTGAGCAAGAGGTGCCCACCTGGCAGGGGTTGCTGGCACCAAAGGTAGAGTCTGCATACTGGGAGACCCCCTGACCAGCATCTGACCCAACCACAGGTGGGGAAACTGAGGCCTAGAGGGGAGGAGTTGGGGACAGAAGGAGGACCCAAGGGGTGGCTCCTGGAATGGCCACGGAGCTTGACAGGACGAGTGTGTCGGCTCAGGAAATAGGCCATTACTTGCACAAATCGCAGCCAACCACAAATTCCCTGTGAGCTTGGGCCATTCCTTTCCTCGCTGGAGCCTCAGTTTCCCCTTCTGTAATTCCCTGGGAGGCTGAAACCATCCGGTGAGATCCTGAAGGCCAAGTCCGCCCCTCTTTCTGCACAGCTCCACCTCCCTGTCGAGGGGCAGATGGGGAGGGGGCTGCACTCACAGAGCCTCTGTCACGCGCTGGGTGTGGGTGAGCTGCCCGGCCCCAGGATCTCATTTCCTGCCCACAGCAATCCTGGAAGCAGACAGAGGGGGAAACTGAGGCCCAGAGAGGAGTGGTGGCTTGCCCAGGGTCCCACAGCAGATACGCTGCAGGGCCCAAGGCTGGGACATTCCCAACCACAGTATGTCCGTCCTTCTGGCCTTCGCACCTTCCACACGATCCCTTGAGTGTTGACTTGCTGTGTGGCCTTGGGACAGTCCATTCCCCTCTCCGGCCTTAGTTCCCCGCCTGCGAAATGGGAGAGTTCCCTTCCACTCCCACATGCCCCTCTGGCCCAGGGGGGTGCCCAGGAGTGAGCTGCCCGTGTCCGATTCTCTCTTCTAGAACCAGCCGGCCCGGGCTTTCAGTGCAGTCAAGGTGAAGATCTCCAGCAACTGGGGGAACCCGCGCTTCACCTGCCTGTACCGCGTGCGAGTGCACGGCTCTGTGGCCCCCCAAAAAGAGCAGTCTAACTAGAACCCCCGCCCTGAGAGAGATTAAAGTTTATTCTTTGCCCCAGCCCCGGTCTGAGTGTCTTGTGGCCCCAAAGAGGGAGAGTGGCGAGCGTGTGACGTCTGAGCATGACGGTCGGCGATCACGGATCACACGCTGAGTGCCCGGGCACCTTCACCGCAGCCCAGGATGCCCCATTTCACAGGTGGGGACAGGGAAGGCTCCGCACAGTGAAGTGACTTGCTGGAGATGACAGGCAGGAAGTGGCAGCCCCAGGATTCAAGCCCGGGCAGTCTGGCTCCTGCGCACGAGAGGCCGCTCTGGCTTCAACTAAGCTCTGCCCTGACCTGCGTGTGACCCTGGGCAAGACCCCAGCCTCTTGGGGCCTCCGTCCCCCCTTCTGTCTAGCAGGGACAGAATGGCCATTGTATCAGATGAGGTGGTGGGTAAGAGGTCCTGACCCCAGCCCTGTGGAGTGTCTCGGCGTCATCCAGGCGACTGACTGTGGCACGCCGGGCAGGAGAGGTCCTCTCCAGACCTCAGTGTCTCCAGGTATAAAAGTTTCTGTTTCCCAGTCTGCAGCCACTGATGTTTTCTCTGCATAATCTTTATGTAGCTGAGACCCATCTGTTTTAGCATTTATTTGAGATCTTATAGAAGTTCTGCAAACAGTATCTACTGCCACTATCTACTGTGACTCTGCCCACGAAGCTCTCAGCACAGAGCATCACGCACAGGAGGCGCTGGGTAAATGATCACCCAGCTAGCGCCAACCTCTGGCCCCAGGCAGGCGGTAGAAGGCCCAGTCCTCCGGGAGGGGGTGGCACTGCCTCTCAGCAGGCTGGCCCAGCGGGACCGGCAACAGGAACCAGAGCCTGCCGGGGAGGGAATGCCTAGCGGGCAGGGGCGGGGAGGTGGGGACGCTGGCAGAGGTCCAGTTGGCATTGAGAAGGGCGGATTGATCGGAAATACGCCTGTCTCCAGCCAGAGCACCCTGAACACGCTGCCCTGCTGCAGATCCACCCCTCTGGCCACCTGCCAGGCCTCCGTGCCAGCCCCAGGGCGCCCCCAGCACCTGGCCCCAGGGCCTGCTCTCTGGTGGTTCCCACCGTGGAACAGGCTTCGAGGGGTCATCTCACACTCCTGCCACTCCCCACCCCTCCCAGCAATCAGTGGACCTGAAGCCACACACATCCAGCCTGGCATCGTTTTGGTAGTTTTTAGGAGAACCATTCTTGTTATTTAAAAAGCCAAATCATACTAAGGTTTGGTAAAAGCGAGCCGTAGACACCCCACTTCCTCCCCGCTAACTTTAGAATCAGGTTGTCAAGTTGCATTTTTAGAAGGTGGTTGGGCTTGCACTGGTTTTACGTCTGAAGAATAAATCTCTTGGCCACGTCAGCTCTTCTCTCCGGAAACATGGCATTGTCTCTCTGTTTCTTCTGGTTTTCCCTCAACATCCTTCAGGAAAGTGTCATCACTTTCTTCGTGTGAATTCGGCACTTTTCCTGCCAGATTGGATCCTGGGTGTCCTGCCAGTTTTAGGACTGCGATCAATGGGATCTTTACCCTCAGGGATGTCCTCCGTGGTTGGGGCTGCTGTGGACGCTTATGAGGCCCTCGCCCTGCCCCGTGCCCATCCCCGAGGGCTCAAGTTAACTCTCCCAGGTTCCAGGGGGACAGTCGTATGGTTCGCAAACACGACGTCACCCCCAGTGTGTTCACACCCATCACCTCGTCTCCCCCTCTCTGTGGGGACGGGGCATCCGCATAGATGTGGGGAAACCAGCGCATTGAGAGATGCAGCAATTTCCCAAGGCCACGCAGCGACCCAGGGCGGAGCTGGACGCCCACCCAGACCTGCCAGGCCCCACACGCTTGCTCTCCCCTCCCGCCCTTCCACCGTCCTTCCAGAGCCCAGCAGAGCCGCGAGTGGAGAGCAGAGCGCTGGTTCTGGATGGCGGAGACAGTGGCACAATGGACAGGGCGGGGCAGGGCCCGGCAGGTGCTCAATAGCTGGGAGTCTCCTTAGCGTATGAAGAGCACCCACTGCTCAAGGCTCAGTCCCCTACTCACCACTGGTTCCCCCCTCACCTGCCCCACACCCCTGCCCCTCACCCCACACGCCGCCTGTCCTCCAGGTGCACGGTGCCAGGGCTGAGCACTGCAGCCCACAGTGCCCTCAAACAGCCCCTCTGCACAGACAAGGACACTGGCGCCCTGCGGGACACAGTCTCACCCAAGTGTCACCACAGAACCCTGATTCAGCCCAGCAGGGGCAGGGCCTGCTCCGGCCAACGGAGGGCTTGTTTCTGGGGCAGACCCTGCAGAGAACAAAGGTGGCCCCTCGGTCCCCCTCCTGCCCACTCCCACTCCAGGTGCGTAATGCACAAGGCCGGCCGCCGCCCTTCAGCCCACCCACTGCACTGGAGCAGAGCAGTGGGCCGCCAGCCAGGGTGGGAATCAGCTCTCTAAGGTGACCGAGACAGGACCGGAGGCACAGAGCGCCAGACCATCCCCCAAGGTCGCCAGAGTGGCGCCTCTGATAAGTCCAGCTCAAGCCCCAGGCTCGGAGCTAATCCCGCTAATCCCTGGACACCAGGCCCAGCACAGCTAAGGTCGGGGTGGGGGAGGCCTCTGCTTCTCTGAGACCCCTGGACAGACAGGGGCGAGTGCCCCAGCCACGAGACGGGGCCCTGGGCCCTGCCCCCACCCTGTGCACCTTTACTGTGTGGCCTTGAGGGAGGCGCCTGCTGAGCCCCAGTTTCCCCATCTATACCAGATGCTAGTCCCCACCTTCTCCATGCCAGAGGCAGACTGAGAGCCCAAGATCCCGGTGTGGAAGGCACTGTCGACTGTGCGATGAATGTGAACTGCTGCACGCCAGGGCGATGGACGTGCCACATTCCTTATTTCTCCAGAGCAAATCCAGCCCCAAGTCTTCATGCAGCCAGGCCAGCGGGAAGTCCCACAGTGGCCATTTTACAGGTCTCTGGCCCTCTCCCAGGGCTCTGGGGATGACTCGGCCTGGAGAGGAGGGGCTGAGCTGCTGGTCACCGTCTGCCATGGTCACAGCCAGGGAGCCGAGGCCAGAGGACCCCGTCCATCCCTCTCTTGACCATGGGGCCCAAGGGCTATGGGAAGCTCTAGGTGGGCTGGAAAGCTGTCCCAGACTCTGGGCACCCCACAGGACACCCCACATGCCACCCTTCTAGGAATGCCATGGCTACGCCAGTGAGTTGGGAATGACAAGAGGGGTGCAGGGTGAAAATTTCATGCAGAGACTTGGGGGCAGGGGAAGGTAAGGAGATTTACCTGTAAGTAGTTAAACAGTGTTTCCATATTAGAGGATTCGCAGCCGGGAGGAGGGAAGCCGAGGCAAACCGCAGCAGGTGGGCACAGCCTCAGAAGACCTCCTGGGGAAAGCACGCTTTGAGCTAAAGGCCATTACCATCTCCTTGACAGTCATCCAACACCTGCTATGTGCCCAGCACCGTGCCATGCATGGAAACCGGGAACAAGGCAGACCTGGTCCTGCCCCCAGGGAGCTGACGTGCTGTCCCCAGGGAGGGGACAAGTGATGAGTAGTACACAGGGAACAATGTGTAGAGGATGAAGCCAGGCAGATGTGACAGAGCACAGGGTGGCAAGGCATTTGAGGACATATCTGAGCAGAGCACGAGGGAGAGGCCATTCCATCTGGGGGAGACCTTCTCCGGCAGAGAACAGCAAACACAAAGGTCCTGGCTGGGCTCAGAGACCCCCTCCTCCAGGCAGCCATCTGAGATTGCTCTCCAGCATCTGCCCCTCTCCCGTGAGGTCCGCCTGCCTTACCTCCAGGTGCCCGACGCTTGGCACAGCGGAGGATGTGCTCAAGGCAGACAGATGGCCTTGCGATAAACTTCCGAGAAGATGCACTCACACTGCGAAGGAGCGATCTGTGTCCCCAGCAGAAAAGGCCAGGGTCTTCCTTACTCTGCCGTCCCCAGTGCCTGATACACAACAGATGCTCAACACGCGTTGGGCAAGTGTGAAACTTGGAAGTGGTGCCAGAAAACATGGTCCACGATGGCTTCTCTCTGAGGACAAAGCTGTCCCCACACTCCCCTGGGTGCCCTCATGCCCCTGTCCTGGTGGAGGGACACCCACCCTCAGCCCAGCCAGCCCGGGAACGGTTCTGCTCCCCCGGCGGTGAATGGCTGCTTGCTCCCTTGTCTGAGGGCCCGCGGTGCGTGGTCAGGGGCAAACAGGAGACGGGTCTCCCTGCTCCTCTCAAGGGCAGCGTGGCGGAGGCTCTGGACCCTGGAGAAGGTCCAGCCCTGGGTGGGGCTGTGTGCTGAGTGTGTGTGAGTGTGCGAGGGAGCGAACAAGTGAGTGTGGGCGTGTTGTGGGTATGTGCATGAGCTCGCAGAGGAACAGAAAAGTCTAGGAGAAAATGCACCAAAATGGTCTCTGGGTGATAGGATCCCAGTGGTTTTTATTGGCCTTTGTGCTTTTCTATTATTTTCCTAATTTTCTATTCTCAGCCTGTGCTACTTTCAGAATCAGAAAAGAGCTAAATCTCAGTAGGTTTTAAGGCCACTGGTGCAAAAGGCAGAGCCATGGCCCGGGAAGCAGGGGACAGGAGCTGGGAGGGGCGTGTGGGCACTGGGGAAGCATCGGCTGGGGCTGGTGACAGGCCCTCCAGTGCAGGGTCCTCACGTGCCAGCTCCGTGTGACGCTGGCCTTCATTTCCCCACCTGGGTTCTAAGCTCCTTCTGACCGCGGTGCTCTGGAACTCTCTGCCCGACACCCTAGGCGGGAGGCGCTGAGCATGGGCAGCAGGACAGACAGGGCCAGCGGAGCTCAGCCCTGTCCGCGTTCCGGGGCCTGTGAGGGCTGCGTCTTGGGCACCTCCTGCCTGGGGGGTCGCCTGCAGGCTCTGCCACCTGAGGCCAATCTCCACGGCTGGGTGTGGCCAGGGACAGGAGGTGGGACTCAGATCGTACAATTATTTCTTAAGTGCCTACAACATGCCAGAACTAAAACGTGTAGGGAAACGCAGTAAGAGGTTATTGTAACGGGGCTAGGTCCATCGAGGGAAGGGCTCAGTCTCAGGGCCAGGTGGAGGTTTGGGACAGGTTGACCTGTCCTTGCCACCAGTGTCCAGCCAGATGGCCACTAAGTCACGACCTTGGTCTCTAAAGGAAACCCTGATCACCCTCCAACTCAGGGCTGTCCAAAGGCCTTTAAGAAAACCTCCCAATTCCTGGTGACTGCCGCGGCCCACACTCTCCCACAGCCTCTGGGCAGAGGGGGGTGGCCCTGAGCCTGGCCTTGGCCCACTGCCACCTTCACCGAGTACCCCACACGCCTCCCACTTCCTGAGTTCTCCTCCTGAGGATGCTGCCCAGAGCAGGCCACAGCAGAAGGATCAGAGGGCTCTGGCTCAGAAAAACCTGGGTTCAAATGCCAGCTCCACCAGTTTCCAGCTGTGAACCCTTATCCCTCCCTGAGCGCCAGACTGCCACGCTGTGAAGTGGAGCAAATGCCTAGGAAGGCCATCGGCCTGTTCCAAGGAGCTCGTGGGCAAGAGTGGGCTTTGGAAATACACCCGGGGCTGGCAGGAAGCATGTGTCTAGCCCCTCTGAGCATGGCCACAGCCGCCCACGCCCTGCCCATCCTGGTGTCCTTTCCAATCCGAGTTGTGACCTCGCCCCAGTCCCAGGACTCACTTCCAAATCTGTGTGGTCGAGTCCCACCTCCTCTCCCTGGCCACACCCAACCATGGAGATTGGCCTCAGGTGCCAGCTCTAGAGACTGGAAACATCTCCGGTGTGGCCACACTGTCCTAGCTCCCCCCACCTAGAGGGCTACTACAGGTTGACCTGTGTCCTCCAAAAGGATATGCTGAAGTCCTAACCCTTGGTACCTCAGAAAGTGACCTGATTTGGAAATAGGGCCGTTGCCGATGATGTCACTAGTGAAGATGAGGTCATGCTGGAGTAGGACGGGCCCTTACTCTGATATGCCTAGTGTCCGTACCGAAGACATCAGGAAGACTCATGCAGAAGATGGCAAGTGACGACAGAGGCAGAGCCTGGGGACGCGTCCACAAGCCAAGGAACAGCAAGCAGGGATTGCGGGCAAACGCCAGCAGCTGGAGGAGGCAAGGACAGATCCTCCCTTACGGGTTTCAAGGTGGCCCTGCTGACACCCTGATTTTGGATGTGGCCTGGGAACTGTGAGGTAATAGATTTCTGTGTTTAAGGCCACCCAGGGTGTGGCACTTTGTTACCAGCATTTAGGGGCCATCTAGGAGCCTGGGACGCAAGGGCAGAAGTCCCAGCTGGGAAGGGGCTTTGTGTGGGCAGGTCAGGGGAGGCCTGCTGGGGGTCTGCTTGGCCCCCTCTCCCCTGTGCCCCCACCCTGACCACACTGTTCCTGGTTCCCAGCGCCTCTTCCTGGGGGCAGACGGAGGACCTGGGACCCGGGACACAAGCTGAGCCTCTCGGCCCAGCCCATCCTGGGCCCCAGATGGGCACCTGTTTCAGCTCCACTGTGAGGAATTACCAGAAGGCACTTACTGGATGTTTGCTGTGAAAGTGAAAAGCAACGAGGGCCGCCAGGCGGGATTTCCTGGGAAGCTAATGAGGCTTAAGCTTGGCGGCCCCTGATAAGGCCTGAGTCTGGGTTTTGTACCTGTTGCCACAGATTTGTTTTCTTAAGGGAATGTTGTATAAGCTTTAAGCCCCACAAACCCATGAGGTGCCGTGAGAGCCCCCAGACCCTGGGGCTGCTCAGAAGGAGGCCCAAGGACATTTTCGTGCATGGACGGGGGTGGTATCTGTGCACCAGAGTTAGTTTCCCAGCGCTTTGACCTCAGCGCCCTCTTCCCAGGCCGCCTTGCACAGACCCTCGGCACTAACCGCATGTAGGAGGCTCACATGTAGCGGCTGTTGTGAGGGGTAAGGGGACCCGGGACCTCCTGCCCCGTCTGCCTCCCCTTCCAGTGGCTCCTGGGGACTCAGGCAGACCCAGCTTGAAAACCCAAGGGCCAGAGTCCTCCCCAGCCTTCTCCAGCCCGTGCGGCAGCTGATCCCTGGAGCCCCCTGCCCCGACTGGCTCCACAGACAGGCCTCAGCTCTGCCGGCTTGGTGCGAGGTGACCTGGGCTGTCTGGGGGTGACGTGGGTGCCACCTCCCTGTAAGCGTGGCCCCAGGCTATGCCCCTGCCATGGACACTGAATCCGAAAGGGCATGAGGGGTTCAGGGTGGCGGGGCCAGGCTGGGGGGGCCTCAAGCTTCGCCACCTCTGCCCCCCAGGAAAGGTATCTTCGTCTATGAAGAACATCATGACCTGTGTTCTCTTTTAAGGTTCGTGATAAATTAGCCAGATGAATCGGACTGGAGAGAGCTGTGGTCTGCGGGGCCTCAGTTTACACAGGTCGTCGTTCCTCTCTGGGCCTGGTCTCCCCATCTGTAGAATGGGGGCAGTGACCACCTGCGCTGCTTGGCGGGGGCACAGTGAGGATGGCATGAGCATCTGCAAGGCCAACCAGGGACCAAAGAGGAAGCAAGGGCGAGAATCTTGCTGCACATCCCTTGATGTCCATGTCCTCATCTTGGAACATGTGACAGTCACCTCCCATGGCAAAAGGGACTTTGCAGATGTGATTAAGTTAAGGACCTCGAGATGGAGAGACTATCCTGGATTACCCGGCTGGGCCCAGTGTCATCACAGGGTCCTTAAAAGAGACAGACAGGTGGGACTTGCGTGTGTGTGAATTTGGGTGAGAAAATAAAGAAAAAAGAGAAAGAGACAGGAGGTCTGAGTGTGACTGCAGGAGCAGATGGCAGCCTGACGCCGGGCCAGAGAACGCCGCCGGCAGCTGGAAAAGGCAGGGGACGGACCCTCCCGTGGAGTCTGCGGCAGGGACGCGGCTCTGCCGACACCTTTACCTCCGTCCAGTGAACTGACTGCAGACTTCAGAGTCCAGAACTGTGAAGCAGCTCCTGTTGTTTTCAGCCACTACGTTCCTGGTAACGTGTTACAGCAGCGACAGGAAACTCACGCATGTCGCCTCCCCGCCCCGGCCCTCCCCTCCCGTGTGCCCCTGAGCACCCAGCTCCAGGCCACGCTGGCCTCCCGGAAACACCCAGTCCTGCAGCGGACTCAGGGTACCAGCCTTCCAGACACACACCTTTCAAGACACCTAGAATGTTCCAGTTTCCTTCTAGGACACTTTTCTTTCCAAATCCTACCTGTCCCTACTCTTGCCTTCGAGGAATCAACATGTGGTGCTAAAGAGCTAGGACCCTGAGCCCTGGCTGCCACCGAGTCACTATGTGACCTTCACAGGCCTGCACCTCAGTTTCCTCATCTATAAAATGGGGACACATGGTGGTTCTGTGAGGATATTAACACGTTGTGCAGCACAGGGCCCGTGCCTACTGATTATACTACTGAGCCGGGGGAGGGGAATCGTGCCTTGAGACTTCTAAGACTCGGGTTCAATTTTTATCTCCACCACTAACTTGCTTTGTGACCCTATGAAACCCCTTTCTGGGCCTCAGTTTCCCATTAAAAAATAAACACATCATGACAGGGTTAGACCAGCTGAGCCCTGGGGGGCCTTCAAGCACTCACACCCTGCGACTCCCTAATGTGGGTGGGCCTGGAGGCGGAGCGAGGTGGAACATCGGTGTAACTGCCCCAAATGGGTGTGACGGAACAATGGCCCTAGGGGAGCCGTGTGAGTCACAGCTCAGCCATTTCCTCCCCGCCTGCCAGGGCAGGGGCCATTGTTCCGAACCAGGCTCTGAGGGTTCTGCCAGGGAAGGGACCGCCCGGTTCACAGACCGCACCCTGCCGGCAGCTCATCTTATCACAGGGCCGGCCAGGCTGGGGCTCTGAGAGTCAGGCAGGGCTCCGGCAGCCCCCGGTCGCCCCACGCCAGCCCACGGACACCCTGGGGAGGGTTCTGTGCCCGAGGAGCTGTAGGAGTCCTCACAATCCACCCCTCTGGACTGCTGTGAGGCCCAGGGGCAGCAAGAAACCAAGAGGCCCCGAGAGAACCAAGCTCCAGACGGGACAGAGCAGCTTGTCAACGCAGGGTGCCTGGGGGTATCTGGTGGTGAGGAAGGACAGACAGACACCAGGAGCAGGAGACATCAGACGTGCTGAACAAACCCCCTGCCCCAGAAGTGTGACCCACCCACCACATCAGCACGGGGCTTGCAAAGCCCCCACCCCAGGCTTCAGCCAGCTGCACCCACGTGTCCTAGGAGAGGGGCCCTGCTCCCTGCCTCTGGCCAGGGTCTGCCCAGGGGATGTGACCGGCCCCAGACCTAAGGCAGCAAGGGACACTCAGCCCAATCTCATTGCCTGTAGGACTCCCACATCTGAGAAAATTTATTCTCCTCTCCAGGACTCTGGTGCGAAGCCAGAGAGAAGACAGGCAGGGACAGGTGGACTTCACCAGAGACGCAGACGGGGGTAGCGGGGGGAGGGCCACACCCTCTGGGCTTAGCAGGGCATAAGCCAGGGACATGCAGGACCCCAGGGGCCTGCGTGCCCCGCTGGAGGAGTAGAGAGAAGGCCAGGGCACCTCAGAACCTGATGTGGAGGCCCTTCTCCACGGAGGACATGAAGGTGGTCTTCGGAGGCCTTGGGAGCTGCTTGGGGGAGGCGGCAATGGGCATGGAGCTCACCGACCTCTGCAGGGTGGGCTTGGACACTGGGGATGGGACCAAGTGTGTGGACTGGGCTGTGGAGGCCAACCAGGGGTGCAGCAAGAAGCTGGAGGACTGGGGCCTCGGGAAGGCGGGCAAGGTGGAGTCTGGCAACCTGGAGGCTGAGGCTGTCGGGGACAGAAAGGAAGAGCGGGAGGAGGTGGTGGGGAAAGTGTTGGCTGTGGGCTCCATCACGGCCAGCTCCCGGCCAGGCTCCAGGTCCTTCTGGATGTCAGGGGGTGCCAGGAGGACATGCGGGCCCCTGCTGGTCGGGAAGCTGGGCTGCTGGATGGGCGTCAGTTCAGCGAAGTGCAGGCTGTGGTAGACCTGCGGCGAGATCTGCGGGAACAGAGCAGGGGGCGCGGGCACCTGCTGGAGCCGAGGGCACCCAGGACCAAGGGCAGGCTCACAGGAAGGAAGGGCCCAGAGGTCTGCCCGTGCAAAAGGAGAAGTCGCCAGAGTACTGTGGCTGTCACCAGTGACCACGGCCCATGGGTCCCCACCCACTCGACACCAGGCCCAGCACCCAGCCCTCCCTCCACACCATCATTTGGTGCTCGCAGCAACACTGTGAGGTCGGCACCCAGACTGCTCCCTTCTTCAAGCGAGGCCCCGGGCTGGACCCTGTGTGAGGCCCAGGTGCTAAGAGCTCCCCGGAGTGATCCCTCTCATACCAAGCTCTCCCCTGCCCAGGACAGCTCTCCCCCTGCAGGGACGTGGCCTTTGTCATCATCTCATTTGTTCCTAATCCCACCAGGGAGAGGAGGGGCGCCCACAATGCCCCTGTGGCAGACAGGAGGGAGAGGCTAGCACCTGCCCAGGCCAGACGCAGGATAGAGCTCAAATCTGGTCTCTCCAAGTCCCTTGCTCCCTCTATTTCTCCCCAAGCAGAGCCACTCCTTCCATCTACTTACTTTGTCCCTCACTGTGGCACCATGACACCTGTGTCTGCCCTTGGGCATCCACAAAGGTGGGGACACAGGCAGGAAATATACTAACAAGCAGATGAGCAGCCACAGGCCGTGGTTAACACCTTGAAGGCCGTAGCCAGGTGCTCGGACCAAGGAGAACCTCGTCCCACAGGCCCAATGAGGCTTGTCCTCAAGGACTAAGCTGTGCCAACAGCCTCTGCCAGGAGCCTGGCAAACAAACCAGCCCGACCAGCCTCACCCCAGAACCATCTGTGGCCCAGAGTCCTTTCAAAGGGCGAATGTCCCCATCACCCCCACTAAAGGGCCATGTGGGGCACAGGGTGGCTGCTGATGGGGTGGGATGCCTGGCCTCTGCCCCGGCCTCTCGGGGAGCAGCCTGTCCTGCCTCACCTGCTGCTTCATCCAGCCATACTGCACGTGGGTGGACAGGAACCCGGTGTTCCGCCACCGCTCCCTGGGCTTGTACGCTGTTCCCAAGACTTTGCTCACCTGCAGGAGTCATGCCCAGAGTGAAGCCGGGGGTTGGGGGGCAGGGGAGCCTCTCTGCCCGTCCCCACACTCCCCCAGCCTTACCTGTGACTCCCACTTGCTCCAGCTGTCCTCGATGTCTTCCGGGAAGTGCTCTCCAGCCCATGGGGCCAGTGGGGCCAGCTTCTGCAGCTTGGCCCAAGGCTCCGCCTCCGTATCTGCCTTCTCCTTCAGGAGGGCCAGCAGTGCCACCTGCTTCTGCCGTTGGTACACCAGGGCCTCAGCGAGATCCGGCTCCTCCCTAGTGTGAGGGGATTCCTTCACATGACGTCCCCCCACCCACCACCCTGCAAGGGCCTGATCCCCTCCAATCTCATCCCTCCCTGAGGCCAGACTCCCCAGGGCCCCTCACTGAGTGAGTGTGTAATTAATGGTAGCAAAGCCCAGATGTGGTTGGCCCAGCAAGCCCTGCCACTCTTCCACCACCTGTGCTTTCCTCCTTGGGGACCTGACACTCTGTTCTGGCCTTACTTTGACCCCTTGTGGAATATTTAAATATCCCCCACCCCCCTCCCTCAGAGAAATCCTACCTTTGCCTTGTTTGATATCCCCCCACAGGAATGTCAAGAACCACAAAGATTCTGTGAGTGCCTGGCAAACTCCTATTTACATGTCAAAACCCAATCTAAAAAATCTCCTCTCCTATGAAGCCTTCCTTACTTGACCCATTCAGTCAGGTAGATTGTCCTCTGAGCCATCCCTATTCTCCTAATACTCCCAACACTTATCACATAAAACTGTAGTCAGAAGTTTGCATGTCCATCTCCCCGAGTGAACTGTGAGTTCTGTGAGGCAGGACCTGTCTGGACTGTCTTGGATCTCTAGAACCTAGCACAAGGTCTAGCAGTCAGCAGGATCTCAATACATTTTTTCTTGAATGAACCAAAATTATTTGAAACTTGGTCAGGAATAAGGATGGAGTGGGTAGAGGAGAAACCTAGATGGGAAGGAACAAGTAGAGAGCCACCTGCTCTTCCGTGTGGATCAGGGAAGTAACACAAATGTCTGCTCAGGACCAGAGCCTTGGCCATGGGTCCCAGGCAATCCCCTGGACGTGTAGAAATGACCTCTGCAGGGAAGCTGGCCCTGGTGAATCTGAGCCTGGCTCGCAGGCAGGGCCCCATCTAAGCGCTTGGGTTTTTGTATTTTCCCCCTTTCACTGCTCAGTCTTTCAGCTGAGCTGGGCTGGAACCTGTGAAGTCAAGCTGTCTGCAGGTCCCAGGCCTCTGGCCTTCCGGGGGCCCTCCCCGACCATGGCCAGCTCTCCCCAACCCAGACAGAGGACTCCTAGAGCCTGGGGAGGCTTGTGGCATCTCCCTCCTCCAGCCAGAGAAGATCAAGTGTGCTGTGCTAACTCACTGCAGCTCCAGGTGGGAGGCTTTCCACGTGGTGCCTGTGGAGTTGGCCTTCTCTGTGCTTGCCTTTTGTTCTTGAAGACCACCAGGGGAATCATGGAGTATTTTCCACATACTCAGGCCAAACGTTCCTGTGATTGGACCAGACCCTGCTCAGAACAAGGACCGGCATAACCTTCTCCTCTGAACTCTCTGCCCCTTACCCTCCGCCCTCCAGTGTCAGCCAGCAACCCCCTACCTCCAGCCCACACACTCGCCCGAATACTGAGTGCCCACCGTCTCCCAGGCATTCCGCCGGGCACGCAACAAATATCTGCATGAAGCGGACACTAGCCCTAGGACACGCCTGGAGCTCAGGCCTAAGGCACCCTGCCCACCCGTGGGATGAGACGGAAGAGTACTGGGGCAGGGACCGAGTGATCCTCAGGTGGGCTTCAGGTAGCTCAGGTATAAAATAGCAACAGCATAAAATGACCAGACACTCATCAAAGGTGCATTTGGGGCGGGGGTGGAAAGGAATGGGGCTGGAGTAAAAAGCAGGTAGTGAACATAGCAAAGCTTGAGTCCTGCTTCTGAGTAGGGAATAGTGAGTCATAGGCTATTCTCCTGCTACAGAGTTTTAAAATTTAAGAAAAATAAAACAGGTAACAAACTCATTTTTAAAAAAAAAAATCATTGGACAGCTGTGGAAGCAAAGCGGACTGGATGGACTAATTACAGAAGAGGAAGAGCCTTTCCAAGAAGAACTGAGATTGGGAGCTGCTTTCTTGGCTGGGGGGTGTTCTGGAGTCTGGGCACAGGCTGAGTAAGAATCAGGCTTGGCTTAGACGGAAGAGAAACAAGCAGAGCTTCTGACAGCCACTGTGGCCGGCGTGATGCGTTAAGCCTAGTGGAACCCTAAACGCACAGCCACTCTTCCTATGGGGACATCTGCTGAGCACTGGGGAGGCTTGGGTTAGAGGGGCTGGGCTAGAAAAGCAGAACGAGCTCACGGGGAGGCAGAGTCCCACTGAGGACATCTTCTGCAGCAAACACAACAAACTTCACTCTGACACGACAGAGGCAAACTTAGTCTCCCTGACGCTGCAGCCCAGCCCCAACCCAGCTCAACGCCTGCTTGGACTGAGGTGATCAGCCCTAAACAGAGGAAAGAGCAAATGCTCTGGGAGGAAATAATACTAACTTCGGTCTCTACAGTTCTTTTATACAAAGTCCAGAAAAAGTTTTTTGTTGTTGTTGTTGTCTTACATATAAGACCTGTGAAAAGGCAGGCAAATATAACCGATGATCAAAAGAAAAAATAGGCATTAGAAGCAGACCCTTCAGATGATTCGGACATTGGAGTCTGCAGATTAAAAAAAACTTTAAAACTATTATAAATAATGTTAAATAAAATTAAGGAAAATATGAAGAAAATGGGGGGTGGAATGAGGATTTCAACAGAGAATTGCAATCTATAGGAAAGAATCAAATGGGCATTCTAATACTAAACAATACAGTACGTGAAATCAAGAACAAGGTAGAACTAAAATGTTAGACAATACAGATAATGAAGGCAGGAGGAGGGAGTTCAAAATACGACAAGTAGGAGAGGGGAGTTAAAAGAAGTTAAAGCTTGCTTATTCAGGTCCTTGTCTTGTTCAAGAGAAGGTAGAGGCATTAACTTTAGTCTTTCTTAGAAAATTAGATCAGAAAAATTCAAAATTACCCACTAAAAGCACAGGCAACAAACGCAAAAATAGACATTAAGCTTAAAAATTTCTGTGCATCAAAAAACCAACTGACAGTGTCCTGCCCAGGGGGCTTCAACTCCTCAGGTTTCGTCTTGCTCCTTCCCACACAGACATTTCCCAACTTCAGCCCGGCCTGCAGGAGCCACAGGGGTCCAGTGGGTCCCAGGTGGTCTGCGTGACTCCAGAGCCCGGTCATTCTGGGCGTACTGCCTCTGGGAGAGAGAGAGGTGGACAGGACCAGAATGCTGCTAGCTTTCCTCCATCCAGACTTTTTCTCCCCTTCCCTTCCCCGACTGGTGGCTGCCAAGAGAGACAATTGAGCTGCCACACTGAGGCTTCCACAGAGAGCAGGGCTCAGACCTTTGCTTTTGGAGTCCAGCAGTGGGCCGAGGGGTGCTCGAATTGTGAGCTCCCTGCCCGCCAGCCCTCCCTAGTGCTGCTTGCCCGGTGACCCCATCAGAACGGGGCACACCTCGAGGCGGACGGACGTGAAACCCTTGGTACTTGGGTACCCCGTGGGCAATTCGGGACCAGCACACTTCTCTCTGGCATGGTCAGGGATGATCTCCAGGGCCCCCGGGATGGGCACGCAGGCCAGGTCGGGTACCCCCAGGTCTTGTGTTGGCCGGGGGCATGGAGGGGATATTTGTGAATTAATCTCAGGAGGCGCGGGTGCCCACAGGGGCAGATCAGGGAGAGAGCGCAGTGTGGGTCCTAGCTGCAGCATGCTCATGGGGCACCCCCGCTCCCACAGGAGGACCACAGTCCCAGCTCAGGCAGGGATCCTGGGCAGGGAACCTCCCGGCCTGCATCACAGTCGTGGGGGAGCCCAGCTGCCTTGAGGTCCTGTCTGCCAGCAGACACCAGGGGAAACCACAGGATAGGGGAGGGTGGAGAGGAGCAAGGCCTGCTGCAGACTGCGGGTCTCAGACAGCCCTGCCTCCACATGCAGACTTTTTGGCTGAGTGGGGCCACTGCAGCCCCTCCCTGGTGGGCTTTGCCCAGAGGCGGGGAGCTTCCTTTCATTGTGGGGAAGCTCAATGAAATACAAGAGAAAATAGCAACCCAACACAAAGAAACCACAAAAACAATGCAGGAAATGAATGAAAATTTCACTAAAGAAATGGAATTATCAAAGAAAAATCAAACAGAACTTCTGGAAAACAAAAATTCCTTCAAGGAAATACAAAACACAGTGGAAAGCCTTAAGAATCGGTTGGATCAGGTAGAAGAAAGAATCTCAGAGCTAGAAGACAACACCTTTGAAATAAACAAGTCACTCGAGGAGACAGAGCAGAGAAACAAGAGGAAAAAACAAAGCCTATAAGAAATATGGGATGAAGTAAAGAGGCCTAACATAAAAATCCAAGGCATCCCTGAGGGAGAAGAAGGAAATACACACGGGTCAGAAAACCTATTTGAGGGAATAATGGGGGAAAATTTCCCCGGCCTTGCTAGAAATCTAGCCATGCAGGTACAAGAAGCTCAAAGGACTCCTGGGGGAAGTCCTTTGAGGGGGAAATAAAGACTTTCTCAGACACAATGGAATGAAACTAAAAATCAGTAGCAAAAAGAAAACTGGAAAATTCACAAATACATGGAAATTAAACAATGCACCCTTAAACAACCAATGAGTCAAAGAAATCAAAAGAGAAATTGGAAAATATCTTGAGACAAATGAAAATGAAAACATAGCAATCAAAACTTATGGGATACAGCAAAAAGCAATACCAAGAAATAAGTTTATTGTAGTAAATGCTGACATTTAAAAAGAAGAAGGCCGGGCGAGGTGGCTCACGCCTGTAATCCTAGCACTCTGGGAGGCCGAGGCGGGTGGATCGCTCAAGGTCAGGAGTTCGAGACCAGCCTGAGCAGGAGCGAGACCCCGTCTCTACTAAAAATAGAAAGAAATTATATGGACAACTAAAATATATATAGAAAAAATTAGCCGGGCATGGTGGCGTGTGCCTGTAGTCCCAGCTACTCGGGAGGCTGAGGCAGTAGGATCGCTTGAGCCCAGGAGTTTGAGGTTGCTGTGAGCTAGGCTGACGCCATGGCACTCACTCTAGCCCGGGCAACAAAGTGAGACTCTGTTTCAAAAAATAAATAAATAAATAAATAAATAAAATAAAAAGAAGAAAAATCTCAAATAAATAATCTAACTTTACGCCTCAAGAAACCAGAAGAACAAACTAAGCTCAAAGTTAATAGAAGGAAGGAAATAATAAAAGTTAAAGTATAAATAAACAAAATAGTGGCCAGGCGTGGTGGCTCAACCTGTAATCCTAGCACTCTAGGAGGCCGAGGCGGGAGGATCGCTGGGGGCACACGGGGGACCCCTAGAGTATTGGTTTTGGTTTTTTTAATTGACACATTGGGACTGCACACATTTATAGGGTACAATTTGATGTTTTGATACATATATATCATATAATGATCAAATCAAGGTATTTAGCGTACCCAATTACTCCTGCATTTATCATTTCTTTATGGTGAGAACATTCAAAAGCCTTTCTTCCAGCAATTTTGTTATATACCATACCTTCCTGTTAACCATCTTCACCGTTCTGTGCTATGAAACATCAGAACTCACTCCTCCTATCTATTAATAATTGTAACTTTGTACCAGTTGACCAAAATCTTCCCATCTGCTTCTCCTCCCTCCCCTCTCCAGTCTCTGGTAACCACTGTTCTACTCTCTACTTCTGTGATATCCACAATATCAACTCTTTTTTTTTTTTTTTTAGCTCCCATATACGACTGAGATCATGTATTTGTCTTTCTGTGCCTGGCTTATTTCACTTAACATGACGTCCTCCAGGTCCATTTATGTTGTCTCAGATGACACAATTTCATTCTTTTTTATAGCTGGGTAGTACTGCACTGTGTATAGAGACCACATTTTCTTTATCCATTCATACGTTGTTGGACAACTGGGTTGGTTCCATATCTTGGCTACTATAAATTGTGCTGCAATAAACATGAGAGTGCAGATATCTCTTTCCACATGTTGATTTCATTTCCTTTGGAAATATACCCAGCGGTGGGATTCCTGGATTGTGTGGTAGTTCTATTTTTAATTTTTTGAGGAACCTCCATACTGTTTTCCATGGTGGCTACACTAATTGCTCCTTGATATGGATGGATGGTGACTACATGGGTATAGTTTTACCTTCTGAAAATTCATCCATCTGAACTCTTTGGGTTTGTACATTTTTCTTTATGTATAACATAACAATTAAGTTTATTTTTTTAAAAAGAGGAATATACCTTATCAGATATATGATCTACAAAAATATACAAAGGCAAACAATGTTGGGTGGATGGGTGAATGGTTGAGCAGCTGATGGAGGAACAGACAGCTGGGCAGACTCACGTCCTGTAATACTATTTGAGCAAAGGCAGCTGCTGTGGCCTGACACCCCCTCCCCACAGCATGGAAGGTTCATGCCAGCTTACATTCTAACAGGGCCAGGGACAAGAAGGCCACAGGGCATAGCTGCGCTTCAGCAGGACACATACCAATGGCATCACCGGAGAGTTTCCAAGCCTTGACGTTCCGGTCCTGGCCAGCACTGATAACCAGCTGGAAACTGTCCACATACAGGATGTCCGTCACACTATCCACATGGCCCTTCCAGGCAATCAGGAGCTTGGGGGGAACCAGGGAAATGGTCTGGCCATCCACGACCTATAGAGGACAGTACAGGAGAACTACTTATACCATGACCACCATACAGGCTCATCAGAGGGCACACAGGACTGGAGGTGGCAGAGCCTGGTTGGAGGGGCCCTGGGACACAGGCTAGAGCTCTAGTTCTGGACAGATCCGACACTGACTTGTTCATGACCTTAGGGAAGCATCATTCTACTCTCTACTTCTCTGGGTTGACGTTTTAGATTCCATGCGTAAGTAAGATCATGCAGTATTTGTCTCTCTGTGCCTGGCTTATTTCACTTAGCAATATGTCTCCTAGGTTCATCCATGTTGTCCTAAATAACAGGAGTTTCTTCTTTTTTAAGGCCAAATAGTTTTCCACTGTGCATATATACCACATTTTCTTTACCCATTCATCCACTGATGGCCACTTAGGTTGATTCTGTATCTTAGCTATTGTGAGTAATGCTGCAATCAACACGGGAGTGTAGAAATCCCTTTGACGTATTGATTTTAGTTCCTTTGGATATATACCCAGAAGTGGGACTGCTGGATCATATGGTAGTTTTTTTTAAGTTTTCTGAGGAACGTTTATACTGTTTTTCATGGTGGTTGTACTAATTAACATTCTCACAACATGCACAAGGGTTTTCTTTTCTCCACATCCTTGCCAACACTTATCTGTCATCTTTGTGATAATATCTATTCTAATAGATGTGAGGTGATATCTCTTTGTGTTTTAAATTTGTATTTCCTAATGATTAATGATGCTAATAATTTTTTTTTATGAACCTGTTGGTCATTTGTATGTCTTCTTTTGGGAAACATCTATTCAGGTCCTTTGCCCAATTTTTGTTGGTTAATTTATATTCTTGCTATTAAGCTGTATTCCTTATATATTTTAGCTATTAATCCCTTATCAGATGTATCATTTGCAAATATTTTCTTTTCTTTTTTTTTTTTTTTGAGACAGAGTCTCACTCTGTTGCCTGGGCTAGAGTGCCGTGGCATCAGCCTAGCTCACAGCAACCTCAAACTCCTGGGCTCCAGTGATCCTCCTGCCTCAGCCTCCCAAGTAACTGGGACTATAGGCACATGCCACCATGCCCAGCTAATTTTTTGTTTCTATTTTTAGTTGGCTGGCTAACTTTTTCTATTTTTACTACAGACGGGATCTCACTCTTGCTGAGGCTGGTCTAAAACTCCTGCCCTCAAGCAATCCTCCCACCTCAGCCTCCCAGAGTGCTAGGATCACAGGGGTGAGCCACCGCGCCCATCTGCAAATACTTTCTCCTACTCTGTGAGTCGTCTCTCACCTTGGTAATTATTTCCTTTGCTGTGCAAAAGCTTTTTAGTTTGATGTGGTCCCATTTGTTTTTGCTTTGGTTGCCTGTGCTTTTGGGGTTATATCTAAATAATCATTGCCTAGGCCAATGTCATGGAGCTTTCTTCCTATGTATTCTTCCAGTAGTTTTACAGTCTCAGATCTTATATTTAAGTCTTTAATCCATCTTAGTTGATTTTTGCATATTGTGTGAGATAAGGATCCAATGTCACTCTTCTGTATATGAATCCCCAGTTTTCCCAGCACCATTTATTGAAGACACATTTTCCTGATAACTAAAGAAAAGGGGCTCGACTTTACTAGTCATCAAAGAAATATCAAGTGAGTTTTGATCCATGTAAATGTATCGTCTATTCAAGAAAACACATAAATAGTTTAAGTATTTTTAAAAAGAATTCACAACTTCAGAGTCGTTTTTGCAAAGATCAAAGCCCACGGAAGGAGGGGTGTGCTTGAGTGTGCGTGTACGTGTGCACGTATTTGGTGTGTGTATTCTTGTGTTTTGCTGGTTAGTGATGACTTCTGGTTAACGAAGCCTTTCCCACATCAGCCAGACAACCATGACCAGGAAACGTGAAAGCTCATCATCTCAGTAAGGGAGCCATGTCCTAGCTCATTAGCGGGGCTCACAGGCACTTTCCTGAGCAACCTTCCAGGAAGCTTCCTACCTCTTCCTCATCCGAGGGACTGTAGCGTGAGAGGCTGATCCCAAGCTGTTGAGGAATTAAGACCCGGAACTTGTTCTCTATTTCAGAGACTCCCTCACCCCCACCGGACTGGGATGGCCGTTGGTGAGTGACTATGCAGTAATCCTTGATGTCCCAGATCTAGGCACAAAATATGGGTTAGTGGCCTAGCACCCCTTGACCCAGGCCCCACCTCACTCTGTGAGCTCCTCCCAATTCCTCTTCACTCCGGGGGCAGTTCTTACCTACCCCCTGAGATACCTGGCCATGCAGGGCCAGAAGGGGCCTTAGGGATCGTCTAGGCCAGACTCCTTGGCTAGCAGGCAAAGAGGGTGAGACTGGCTCAAGGACAAGATAATCCTGCCTCATGTCTCACCACAAGGCACAAAATCAGTTCCTGAGACAGCTGGTGGCAGATTAGCCACACGACTGGGGATGAGGGAGTCATCAGAGGACAATGATGGAGCATAGGATTCCCTGGGGAAGGCTTCCAGGAGGGCCTTTTGCACCAAGCCCTCCCTCATTTCTCTGGGCGAACAGAGCAGGAGAGGCCTTCTAAGGCAATCCACCCTCTTCCCTCCATTGTGTCACAAATGAAACCAGTACCCGGAGACAGCAGGCACTAGACAAGGGCCACGTGCAACCAAGAGGGGGCCAAAACTTGGCTGGCACCAGCCCCTCAATCTTAATGCCAGCTTTTCCTCACCTTGATTTGTCCTTTGCAATCCCCCGTGATGAGGATCCAGTCATTTTTGTCAGTGGCCATGGCACCCACGACAACATCCCCACTGGCTTTAAGGTCCACAGGGAACTTCCCCAGCAGGCCTCCGTTCCCATGGATGGACCAGGCGTAGATGTAGCCGTTCCTGCAGCTGCTCAGCAGGGCAGCCGTGTGCAGCTGGCGAGGCCTGGTCTGCAGGAAGATGATCTGCGTGGGAGAGGAGGGCCTGGCTCAGCAGGGCTGAGGGAACCCGGAAAAGTCACTGCACCCACCTGGTCCCCCAAGTTCCTGGGCACCTAACAAGAACGGTGATGGTGATTCCACACTTCCTACCTAGCTGGTGACAAGGAACATCATACTGGACCATGAGCTACAGAGGACAGGGATTTGCGTGTTTTTTGTTCACTACTTTATCCTCAGTAACCGCAACGATGCCTGACACATGGGACATGACCAGTAAGTGTTTACTGAATGAAGACACACGAGTTTGACTTGACATAAGGCTCAAACAAGATGTTTCAAGACCTGTAACTCAACTCAAAATGATTTAGAGAAGGAAGTCATTCCTCTTCATCTGTATCTATCATGAAATACCCAGCATTTCTAGCTGATCATCAAGAAAGCATTTTAACCAAATTCTTGTTTAAGTCTCGCTTTGATCATACCCTTTGCTAAGTGCCCCCTCTGCTCGCTTCTGCCTTACATGCCACTCCCGTGGCCCACGTGGGGGCCACCATGGAAAGTTACCCAGCGCGGCAAGCACAGGAAGAGGGTTTCTTGCTGGCACCCTGTGGAGGCTGAGAGCACGGTCAGGTGGGGGGGCAGAGCAAGTCAGGCCGGGAAGGCAAGATCGGAGGCTTCCTCACTCCTGCTAACTCAGAACTTGATGTCGTGATGGCTAATGTGTCCCCAAAACATGTCACCAGCAACGTAAAAAACAATCTTGATTATTTTTATTTGCAAAGAAGTCCAAAACAAGATGCTCAACCTGCATCAACCTGCTCCCCATTGGCCCAGGTGCCAGTGATAAAAACCAGGACCTGATGGCTTCATTGGTAAAGTTATCACACATATAACGAAGAATAAACACTGATTCTTCTCAACCTTTTCCAAAATACTGAAGAGGAAGTAACACATCCTAATTCATTCTACAAGGCCAGCATTACCCTGATACCAAAGCCAGACAAAGACACTACAGAAAAAAAAAAACAAAAAAACTATAAACCAATATCCCTGATGAACACTGACGCAGAGCATCACACTTAGCAGGCAGGAGCCCCATGGCAGGGCAAACCGAAGCTGCAGCCTGGGACCAGACGAATCATCAGAGATGAGGTCTCGCTGTGTTGCCCAGGCTCGACTTGAACTCCTGAGCTCAAGGGATCCTCCTATCTCAGCCTCTTGAGTGAGTAGCTGGGACTACAGGCACACACCACCACATCCAGCTAATTTTTTTAAAATTATTTTTTGGTAGAGACCAGCCCTCGCTATGTTGCCCATGCTGGTCTTGAACTCTTGGCCTCAAGGGATCCTCCCATCTTTGCCTCTCAGTCAAGGTCATTTTTTTGAAGTTGAGTTAACTCTTCCTTGGCTAACATGCTCTACCTTCATTTTGAATGGATTAGTCACTCAATCTGGCCGTTATCACTCTCCATCAATGAGACAGACAAAGTTCAAAGGGATGGATTCCAGCTCAGTTCTGGAGGAAGATGAGTGACCTGATCCCAGGCAGAGCCGCGCACTTCTAGGGGACTAACAAAACCTTGATAACTGACATCTTGAACACAGCCTGTACCTGAAACAATTTTTCATCTTTCAAGCAACAACAGCTTTCACTGACCACAAAAGCCATGTTTATATTGTGTGAAACCCTATTTATTATTTTGTTATCCAAAGATAACCAATAACCACATCCCAAACTATCTGCTCATTTTATATCCATGAGTGAAAGAAGAAAAAAAAAATGCCAAACTAGTTCACATTTCCCCTTCCTCTAGCCAGCCCCACTTCGACTAAATGGTGGTGTTTGCCTGTCTGTATGGGTAACATATTTCTGATCAGCCAACTGGGAGGCAGGTTCCTCTCCCCTCACTGGAGCCCAGAGGCAGATCCCATTTTTTGAGAGGTCAGGGCAGCAGCCTAAGGAAGTGACTGTCCCACTGGAATGGTGTGAGCCCTGGCCTCTCGCCTCTCCACCTCTCTGCTACAGGAGAGCCGCGGTGCAAGACATGGGGAGACAGCAGAGGGTGTTCTTCCACTGAGCATCCAAGGCAGGGTCCTCTGGCTCTCAGAGAATCAATCATGAAGGAAGTCAAATAGGTGACCATAGTACAAAACCAGCTCCAATAAAGTCGATGGAAGTGCATTAGAAACTCAAGCTTCTCCTTACCAAATAGTTTCATAATAGAAGAATGCCCAGTAAAAGAGAACTGCAAATCACTTTATTTACAGAAGCCTGTGAAACTCAGTGGTGGTACACACCTGCAAAGCACAGATCCATTGGTCAAAAAGGTCCAGTAATTACCTACTAAGACTGTGTTATTTGGCCATGCCGTGATGGTCAGTAGCCTCATTGTCCTCCCCCTCTCTCCTTTTAAGGGGATGAGTGCTTTTTGCTTAACATCTTTTATACAATGTTTATGCAATTTATTTGTGGGGACAAAAGTGACTTTATTTTAAACACTAATCCACCTGACTAACACCAAGTCCAGGAATGCCTCCAAAGTGTCTAGCTGATGTATTACTCTTTATGTAGGAACACATATTCACTGCAAGTTTCACTTGCCTTCAAAACAACCCTTGATATTGCTGCATACATAATAGGCTATGACACTTTCAGCCACCTACACATTCCTCCCAGACCACGTATACTTCTTCCCTAAGATATAAGCCCTGGGTCTCAGGAGTTGCCGTGTGGAAGATCTACCTGTCTTGTGGCCACTGAAGACCATGCTTCTATCAGGAAGTTCCCCTAATAAATCATCCTAAACCAAAAACAAACAAACAAACAAACAAAAAAAACGAAAACACACTGATGCAAAAAATTCTCAAAAAAAATACTAGCAAAACCAAATTCAGTAGCATATTAAAAGCATTATATACCATGACCAAGTAGGATTTATTCCTGGAATGTAAGGATGGTTCAACATACAAAAATCAATAAATGTAATACATCACATTAACAGAAAGAAGTGCTCTGTTTTGAACTCCAAACAAGCTCTCCCCAGGAGGGTCTTTGTGCCTGCTATTTCCTCTGCCTGGGTCACCCTCCTTCCAGGTAACTGCAGACCATGTTTCCTTGCTTCCTTCAAGCTCTGTGCAAATGCCACCTCCTCTGTGAAGCTCTCCCCTGCCAGCCTATTAAACAGCAACACCATCACCACC
Organism: Eulemur rufifrons; assembly: GCF_041146395.1. Lineage (NCBI taxonomy): Eukaryota > Metazoa > Chordata > Mammalia > Primates > Lemuridae > Eulemur > Eulemur rufifrons. The sequence continues at coordinate 24,685,775 of NC_091002.1, forward strand.
TCCCATGCCTGTTCCTCCCACCCTCTTCCTAGCTTTCTTGTTCTCTACTCAACCTGCTCATTCTCTGACGTTCCCTTTATTTCACTTGCTGGTTAACTGTCTGTCTTGCCTCAACTGGAATGGCAGCTCCATAAAGGCAGGGGTTTGGTGTCTTTTGTTCACAGCTCCCTCCCAGTGCTTGGCATATAGGAAATGCCTGTGCCCTGACAGCACTAGGTCACCAACCCAAAAGGTCAGGTTTGGAGCCATCTGCCGTGGATTCACAGATTTGAAGAGAGAGCGTCTGTTGACAATTCTGCTTCCAAGAATCCGCCCTTTCAGTATACTCACACTAGTACACCGAACTGTATGCACAAGGATGCTCAATGCAGTGCTGCTCCTAAAAGCTAACACCTGGATCTAACTGCATGTCTATCAACAGAAGACCCGCTTAACAGTTCATGATACATCCAAATTATGGGGCACTATGAAATTATCAAAAAGAATAAGATAACAAAAGACTAAGATGAATCTAAATTATTGACATGAAGGCATATCCATGATATATACTTAAATAAAAAAGCAAATGGTAGGACACTGCTATCATTTTATGTCACTGGTCTAAAAAACGTACAAGGCTCAAACCAATCTGTTAACAGTGACTGCGAGTTGCGAGTGGCATGGGATGGGATGAGCAACACACAAGGGACCTTTATTTTCTCTTTACACACACTTCTGCTCTTTTTTTAAAATTAACTAGCATTATTACTTTTAAAAGTTTTTTAAGGTACTTTTTAAAAGGGAAGGAAGAACATTCACAGAAGAGAATGTGCAGCCACTCCCCGCTCTCCACCCAGCACAGTAGGACCCTACTCTGGGGGCACTGCCCCTGGTTCTCAAGTCCCTGGTCCCTGGAGCTGGGCGATGGGGCAGGCCTGCCACACCCTCACTCAACTACAATACGTGTTTTCAGGAGGGGGAGTGACTATCACAGTGAGGGGTGTCCAGGGTCAGAAAGGGTAAGGTATGGGAGGAACAGAGAATGGAGATGAACCAATCCCCCCACTTGAATGCCATACAAAACACCGTACCGGTAACAGGAGGGCATTCTAACAGTGGATTCCAGAAATGCCACTTCTCCTACCTCCCAGCCCAGCACTCCCAAGCATGAGGGTGACACTGCTCACTCCCCTAAGCACCCCCTTGCCCAAGCCCCCCAGCCCCATCTGACTGCCGGCCCCCTGGCTCACAGACAGACCCCTGGCAGAGCATGGCTGACCTTCTCCACGGAAGCGCTGGACTGCAGCAACATCTTCCGCAACTCCCCTCTCGCTTCCGCCTCTCGCATTGATGGCTGCCTGCTATGGGGCTTGCTTGGCCCCTTGGATCTGTCAGCGCTGGAATGTTTCTGGAAAGAAAAATGGGCCTCCTAGGTCACCATGAGCCTCTTTCCCTTCCCCAGGGGGACCAGATATCAGGGGCAGATGATGAATGAGCAGCCGCCTACGCTGCCCAGTGGAAAGCACAGCAGGGAGTCTGGTGGATCCTGAGCTTTAAGACACTCTGATGCTGGGAAATCTCCATTTTAAGTTACCAGCAATTCTGCTCTCGGAGGCAGAGGCCTGAGTTTCCCTTTGGGAAAGACCCTTCCTTTGTCCTGGAAGAGACCACCCTGGTTAAAAGTGAGGACAGAGGGGCATATGTACGCATCGCTCTAGAAGATCTGAAAGCAGGGGTGTGACTCTGACACTTCAAAGATGGCATGAGTGTTGTACGGTAAAGGGTACACACCTTAACGGCAGAACCATGTGAGATCCAGGTCTAGACTGCCTGTGCCTGGCAACTACTGTGTGCTTGGGCAAGGCCGTGTTGCTCACTCAAGCCTCGGCTCCAGGAACGGGAATCAGACTTTGGCTGGGAAACAGTCTGACGGGCTCCTCTGGTGCCACATGAGCCTCCTGCCCTCATCGCTGGAATGTTCTCGTGGCTGCAAGTCCAAGGCCTACCCATCCCCTGCGGGCAGGGAGAGTGGCTCCTCCTGCTCTTTCTCCCTGCTCCCCCAAAATAGAGCTGTCAGTCATTCTTGGAAGGGTTAGTCCTGGGGCAGACACGGGGCCCAGAGGAGGAGGAAAGTGGTTTGCCGGCATCTGGGCCTCAGACCTTCCCAGCCTGGTCTCCAAGGAGGTGAGGCCTCCATGGTTCCCCTCCACACCTGGGCCGAGGCCAGGAGATTTGAGCTTGAGGACCGAGAATGGACCACAGGATCTAACATCCAATTTTAGATTTGGGGGGTTGTGTTCCCTCTGGGTCCTGCCGCTAATCTTTCAGACTTTGGGGCCTGGTATTGCCACGCTCTGGGAATAGGCCACGCCTGGGCTTGAGGCAGCAAAGTGGGTTAGATGCGATGGGACTGAAAAACACTGGAAAAAGTGCCTTCGTATAAGAAAACAAACACACAATGAAGGAACGCAGGCGGCTGGAGAGTGAGGGTCGCCTCCTGCTGAGGCTCTGGCTCCCACCTGCTGGGGCACAGGCCTGTCTGGCTCCTTGTCTCCTTCATGTCCCATCACCGGGGGAGCCGATGTCAGGCTGCGCCTCAGGTTGGCATTGGCCACAGTCCTGTGGCTGGCGCTAGAGATCTTCCTGTGGGCCTTGCTCGCCCACTTCTCCTGCTCCACACAGGGCCTGCTGGGCCCGTGGCTCTCGGGCAGGTAGCCGTCCACGTCTTTCACCTGTGCCAGGGAGAGAGCAGCTCCTGGGGCATCACAATGTCGTGAAGGGAAATTCAGCCCTGTGCCAACACTGCGGGCCCTCCCAGCACCCAGGCCTTGCTTCCCAGAAACCCAACACCCTTAAAGGCATCGGATCAGAGCTTATGACCCCACTCCGGGCCAGCTGCGCATGCCCTGAGTACCCGCAGGCAGGACCTTGCTCCCATGAGGAACTCAGTCTCCCCATCTGTAAGATGGACAGTGGTTTCCAAATCTTTTTGAGGTTGTTTTTAATCTCAAAGGAAGCTCTAAAGTATAAAATGGATAAAAAGCTGAGCTATTCTGGGGAAGCCCCACCTACCAGAGCCCCCTCACCCCTGCAGTAACTTCCTAGCATCTCTCCCCAACACCTTTGGAAAACCACTGGATGAGGTGACCCCTAAGGTCCCTTCCAGCTTTAATCTGCTAAGATATGGCAATTCAGAGACTGTATGGGCTTCCTAAGTCCCTACTAGGAGCCTGGTGGGCCCAGAGCAATAATGTGTACCAGCAATGGGTAAGATGTGAGCCACCTTCAAGGAATAAGTAACCTATAATACTAACAAGGACAGGACTAGCACCATCAGCCCTGGAATCAGACTGCCTGAGTTTGGCTCTACCCCTCTTCGGCTGTGTGACCTTAGGCAAGGTGCTTAACCTCTCTGTGCCTCAGTTTTCCCATCTGTCCAATGAGGAAAACTAGGGAAACTACTACCTACCTGCCTAGTTCCCAACCCACTCCAGAACAAGTCACCACAGTCCCTTTTACTTCCCAGGGTGCTTCCTGTCCTCCACATCCTACAGGATCTGGCCCACAGCTGAGAGAAAGGTGAGAGGAGAGTGTACCCCTGTTGACCATACCCTCTTGGGCTGCGAGGGCAAGGGGCTCTCAGAGGCGTTGAAACTGAAGACGGGCTTGAAGATGTTGGTGCTCCAGAAGAGGATGTCCCCACTGTAGGAGGCGGTCCCGAGGAACTGGTTCCGGTACTTGGCCATGCTCAGGACATCCTCTGTGTGGAAGGTCTGCCAGTGGTGGCACAAGAGCACTGGACTGGTCTCGTGGAACCTGTTGTGCATGTGGCCAGAGGCAGGAGAGCTGAGAGCTCTGCCTTCAGTGCTCTGCTGGGGGACACTGAGGCCTTTAGGGTTCTGGAAGCCGACTCAGAGAAGGATAATCTCAGGTGTCAGAGCTGGGTTGAAGCCATTGGCCTCATTTACTGAACACTTACTATGTGCCAACTATAAAGACCCTGTCCTAGGTGCTTTACATAAACTAACCTTATGGATAATGGATCTTAATTCACCCCCAGACACCTAGGTAAGGATTAAGGCTTAAAGAAGGGGGAAAGCCCCCCTAAAAGGGAAGGAACCTAGCACGTGCCGTTCCCTCTGCCTGGAATGCACACCCTATCCCAAGGACCTCACCGAGACCTCTCCAGTTCACCCTTCAGCTCACACTCCACCCGCGACATCCTTAGCCGAGCCTTTTCTGACTGCCCCCCGAGAAGAACTCAGGTTTCCACCCCTCCCAGAAACCTCTACTTGTTTTTCATAGCATGCAATATACTTTATAATTATAAATGAAATTATCTGATTAGTGTCTGCCTCCTTGATACAGACTGAACATTTGTGTTCTCCCAAAATTCATCTGTTAAAACCTAATCCTCAATGTGAGGGTGTTGGGGCTGGGGCCTTTGGGAGGCGATTCCATTAGGAGGGCCAAGCTCTCACACACGGGATTGGTGCTCGTATAAAAAGAGGCCCCGGAGAGATCCCTTGTCTTCTCGGCCATGGGAGGGTCCAGTGAGAAGATGGCCATCTGTGAACCAGGAAGCAGGCCCCCACCAGACACCGCATCTGCCAGTGCCTTCATCTAGGACTTCCCAGCCTCCTGAACTGCAAGAAGTAAATCTCTGTTACAAGCCACCTACTCCACGGGATTCTGTGATAGCGGCCTGCGTGCACGGAGACAGAAACTGGTACCGGAAGGAGGGTGCTGTCGTAATGAACACCTGAAAATGTGCAGGCAGCTCTGGAACTGGGCAACAGGTAGAAGCTAGAGCAGTTCTGAGGTGCATGCTAGAAAAAGGCTGCAATGCTATGCATGGACCACTGAGGGTGACTCCTGGGAGGGCCCAGAAAGAAAATAAGAGAGCTGCGGAGATAAGCCTCAATCTTCTTAGATCCTGAGTAGAATGTTGGTAGAAATATGGATGGTAAAGACCATTCTGGTGAAGTCTTGGATGCAAATGAGGCACATATTACCGGAAACTGGAGGAAAGGCCATCCTTGTTAAAAAGTGGCAAAGAACTTGGCTGAATTATGTTCATGGTCTAGTGTTTTGTGGGAGGTAGAACTTGTGAGAGAAGAAATGAGAAATCTGGCTGAGGAAATTTCTAAGCTACATATTGAAGGAGTGGCCTGGCTTCTCCTGACTGCATATAGTAAAATACAAATCCCAGCACTTTTGGAGATAAGGTAGGAAGATTGCTTGAGGTCAGAAGTTCAAGACCAGCCTGAGCAAGAGTGAGACCCTGTCTTTACTAAACATAGAAAACTTAGCCGGGTGTCATGGCGTGTGCCTGTAGTTCCAGCTACTTGAGAGGCTGAGGCAGGAGGATCGCTTGAGCCCAAGAGTTAGAGGTTATAGTGAGCTATGATCACAGCACTGCACTCTAGCTGGGGCGACAGAGCCAGACCCTGTCTCAAAAAAAAATTGAAAAATTAAGACCAAATTGTTAATTAAAAAGGAAGCAGAACTTAAAAGATTCAGAAAATTCTCAGCCTATCCATGTAGAAAGGGATGAGAAAGCCTGTTTAGGAGATAACATTAGAGGTATAGCCAAGCGACTATCTGATGAGATTGGATCAACCATCTCACCAGAAGCCACGTGCTATTCTCCAAGACGATGGAAGAATGACCCCGATGGCAATTCAGAGATCATTAGGATGGCCCCTCCCATCTCAAGCCCAGAGTGCAAGGACTCTAGGGCCATAACAGTTTCAAGGGAGGGGCCACCGGTGCCTGTGGAACTGCAGCACTCCCTGCCCACCATCACTTCACATCACAGGCTCCACTCGCTTCGCTCCTCAACCACCCAGGGGCAGCTCCAGTGGGCTCTGGTACGGCATGAGCTCCACCTGGATCTCACAGGACAGGGCCTCCCGGCAGAGCCACGGGCTCAGGATCTCAGCCCCAGAGAGCCAGGGACCCATGCAGGGAACTGCAACAGGAGTGAGATCCAGACACAGAGCCACCGTGGGGGCAGAGCCACCCGAAGCAGTGGGGGTCGGGCTCTCCAGAGCCTTGGCATCCCAACCCTTGCCTGGCAAAGCCTCAGAGGCAGGGTTGCCACCCCAGTGAGTCTGGAAGGCAGGGCCTCCACCCCGTGTGCCTGAAGGGCAGGGCGACAAGCCAAAGAGGATTATCTTTGAGGCTTAAGGTCTACTGGAATCTGCCCTGATGGATTTTCAGCTTGCTTGGGACATGTCACTCCTTTCTTCTTTCCTATTTCTCCCTTTTGTCTATCCTATGCCTCTCCCACCATTGTATTTTGGAAGCACATAATACATTGGTATCACAGGTTCACAGCTAGAGGGGAATTTGCCTCACAATGAATCATACCTTGATTTGGATAATATAAACCATATCTGATTTAGATAATATGAGACTTTGGACTTAGAATTTACAGTTGATGTTGGAACAAGTTAAGACTTTGGAGGCTATTGGGATGGAATGAATGAACTTTGCATGAGAAAAGGACGTGAATTTGGGGAGCCAGGACCAGAATGCTATAGACTGAATTTTGTTCCCAAAATTCATCAATTGAACTCTAATCCTCAATGTGAGGGTATTTGGAGGTGGGGCCTTTGGGAGGCGATGAAGGTATTAGTGGCCTTATAAAAGACACTCCAGAGAGATCTCTTACCCCTCCACCATGTAAGGTTACAGCAAGAAGACAGCTGTCTATAAGCCAAGAAGTGGGCTCTCACCAGACACCACATCTGCCAGCACCCTTGACCTTAGACTTCCCAGTCTCCAGAACTGTGAGAAATAAATTTCTGTTGTTTATAAGCCACCCAGAATACCACCATAGCATTCTGCTATAGTAGCCCAAACAGACTGAGACGTTTCCCTGCTGAAATAGATGCTCCAGGAGGATGGAGACTCCATCATTCTTTTTTTTTTTTGAGACAGAGTCTCACTCTGTTGCCCAGGTTAGAGTGAGTGCCGTGGCATCAGCCTAGCTCACAGCAACCTGAAACTCCTGGGCTCAAGCAATCCTCCTGCCTCAACCTCCCGAGTAGCTGGGACTATAGACATGCGCCATCATGCCCGGCTAATTTTTTCTATATATATTTTTAGCTGTCCATATAATTTCTTTCTCTTTTTAGTAGAGATGGGGTCTCACTCTTGCTCAGGCTGGTCTCGAACTCCTGAGCTCAAACAATCCGCCTGCCTCGGCCTCCCAGAGTGTTAGGGTTACAGACGTGAGCCACCGCGCCTGGCCCCATCATTCTTGTTTATACCCATCCCCAGCACCTAGCAAAAAGTCAAGAATACATTAGCCCCAATGAATGATGGATGAATGAATGGATGAGCAGATGAAGCAATAGGCATTACCCACCACTAGTTTCCTGCTTGGTGTTCCAACCACCAGGTAAGCCAGGAACGGAGGAGCCCACCTGGAAACAGAACGCTCAGCTACCCTTACCAGCTCGCCATGCATGCTTCTACTCACATGAAACAGGTGATTCTCTTACTCCACCCTGTCACGTAGTACACTTTGTTCATATGGACAATCCCACTAATCTGTTGAAAGAAAACAGAACTCTATAACTCCTCAAAGAAAATGGCTCTGGGCCCTAAATGTCTTCCTAAAGATACCAAGCAAGAAGTCAAATGTCTCAAAGATGATGAGCATTCCCTAGAGTCGATACCACGCTGTATTTTTCAGAGTGCTCCCACATCCCATTATCTCATTTCACGGCCTTAGGGGAGGCAGATAGGGTAGGTATCCATGTCCATTTTATAGAGGGGATACCTGGAACTAGGCAAGTGACCTGGCTAAGATCAAATAACCACTGAGTGGTAGGACCTGGAGCAATACTGAACCCCCTCACTTCTTGGTCAAGTACTCTTTCTGAGTTGGTTAAAGGACTGTGTCTTGGGGCTAAGGTAGTGGGCTCAAGTCCCAAAGTGGGAGTGCTGGCTTTGCACTATGCCACACCCATGGACTGTCCCTAGAATCCTGCCAGGCACTTTCCAAATAGGGGTGAGCACGCATGGCTTGGAATCACCTGACCTCACTGTTGGAAATGCAGTCCAAAGCTCCAATATGTGGGATGAGAAGCGCTGACAAATTTAAAAAGCAAGAGTAGCTAACACTTGTGGAAACCTTAACAAGGCTGGGTACTGTTACCTGTCTTCGTTTCATGCACGAGGACACAAAGGCTCAGGGAGGTTTGAAGCAGGCAGCCTGACTATGCTACGCAGCCGTTCAGGGAGGCATAGAAAACAGCGCATCCCGGGGGCACGGGAGCTGGGCTCTGCGTCTCGAGAGGCCCTCCCAGGCTCCAGCTGCCAAGCCAGACTGACCTCCAGCTGGTCTGGGTTGGGAAAGTCCAAAAGGCATTCACCGATGTTGTAGTTCCACATCTTCATCGTGCCATCACCCAAACCTGTGAGCAGGCACCGCTCGGATTCATCCAGGGCCATGGCAGTCAGCTCCACGTTCTGGGCACTGGACACAGAGAACTCCATCACCTTCCTGCCCGTCACGACCTCCCACACACTCACTGAGCCTTGCAGGCTTCCAGTCACCACCTGTGGGGAGCACGAAGCTGGGGGCTGCTGGAGGGGCCAGGGCCTCCCCTCCCAGGAGCAACTCCAGCCTGCCATGGCCCCTCCCCTCCAGGCACAGAGAAATCGGACGTTCAGGGCCCTGCGGCAGCACAAGCCACTCTTGAAAATAGGCCTTCCCCTGCCCTGTATCATGGGGCAGAGCAAATGGCACTACTCTTTTGAAGGAACCAATCTGATGAAGTCCCACGAACTCAGAAATCCATCCGAAGAAATAGTTGTTAATTCAGAAAAGACATTTACTAAAGCACCATTAATTATGACCAAACAAAACAAAACAAAAAGCCAGGAAATTAACTGCCCCCTAAGTAAGGAAATGTGAAGAGCAAAGGACGGTAATGCCACTCAATGAAACATTTTGCTGCCATTACAAATGTTATAACACAACAGAAACAGGCAAGTCTATTTCAGACCAACCCTCCTAGTGAGAGCAGAAAAGCTGGGAAAATTTTAAAGACAATAGTAACAAAAAAACCCCCCAAAACCCAAATAAACAAACAACCAAAAAAAACCCGTTGAAAGGCACTGAAGAACCCTAGGCAGTCAGAGATGATGGTGCCAGCAGCCAGGATGGGAGGGCAGCCCAGAGATGGGCTCCAGCCTTGTCTGCAGCAGGTGCGGCCTGCCCTGCCCAGGGCCCAGGCCAGACAAGAGGTACAAATGGGAGTGAGCAGAGGCCCTGCCAGCCCTTTCTGTTCCCACACCCCAGAAACAATTCCATCTGCCCAGCTGCCCTGCCCAACCCAGAGATCTCTACTCAAGACCAGGGTGCTGTTGCTGCCTGGCCTCCCTCCCTCAGTGAACAAAGCCAAGCTAGGGCTTCCCTGCACAGTGGTGCTCAAGAATAGCACCCACGCTGGGAACCTCAGAGCACACCCCTTAACTAGTGTCCCATTTCACCCTCCGAGTAAAGAAGGCTCCTGTCCAGAACTGACCTTAAGGTGCTCAGCCAGGAGCAAGGAGGCTCAGACGATCGATGACCAGTTGGTGGAGCCTGGATCTGATTTCACGCCGACCTGCCTGTAGGGCTCCTTTTTGTCTATACCCCAGCACCACCACCAAAGCCATGAGTTCCCAACATGCCACAGGAGCTGACTGCAGACACCCAGGCACACGGGAGGTCCGGGTCCTGCGCCATGCTACCTGGTGCTCCTGCCTGCCGCGGAGGCAGGCCCTGGGCCACTCACCTGCTTAAAGATCTTGCTGTAGAGGACAGCGCACAGGGACGAGCCATGAGTTGAGATCTTCCCTGCTTTCATAGGGCCCTGGGACTCCAAGTACCCTTTTAGGATCCCAATCTGAAGGTGAAGAAAGGGACAGACAGCTGGGGGGGGGGGGGCGCAGTAAGGAGACTCTGCCCTTACTGACTGAGGTTCCAGGGAGGAACTTCCGATAAATCAAGACATCCTGACTGTGCACAGGTCTAAGCCCAGCGAGGCTCCTGGGGCTGGTCCCCTGCCCCCACTCCCTGGGATTGGCCTCCCAAACCCCCATATTCCTAGAACTCCAAAGTCCAAGTCCAAGGCCCCTCTCGCCTTATACCTTCTGAGAAGCCAAAGCCTCAGTCAGGTGTTCCCTCCAGGAAGCCTTCCCCGACTACCCCTTGCCTTGGGCTCGGCTAAGGATTCCTCTGTGCTCTGTGAAGCACTTAGCACAAACCTCTACCATAACACATAGCACTTTCTACCTAAATTATATGTTGTTCTTCTACCTTGTAGGTTCCTTGAGAGATGGGACACTGTCTTATTAAGATATTCTCAGCTCCCAACAAAGAGCAGGGGGTCAATAACATTCGATAACCTGAAATGAACTTCAAAAGTCTATTTAATTCAATAAATGCTGACAGCCTGTCTGCTACTCAGCAAAGAGATGAAGGCACCCACACGCCTCCTTCTCAAGAAACATGCCATCTGGGGGAAAGCCAGCCAAGTGCACAAGGATGACACGCGTGTCCCCTGCCAGGGTGGCCTGGCCAACAGGTGGCACAAGGCCTCAGTGGAGTCTAACCGCAAGCAGCACCCTCTTCTCCTTTCTAGGCAGAACCTCTCTGTGCACTGGCACTCATCAGCCTCACGGTCCCCTGGCCCCCATCCTGTCACAGGCCCATCACCTCCACCCCGACAGGCAGCAGCTCGTGCTCGCTAGCCGTCTCCCCTGTTCTCCAGGGTCAGGGCAGACCTCTCGTGGGCACCAGCTAAGTCCTAACTCACAGACGGCCTTCCTGCCAGTTTCCTCCAGGGTCTCTCCTCCAGAGAGGCTGCTCAGACGTGGCCTCTGCCTTCCTGGAGTTCATGACTTGGCAGGAAAGACAGTCACATAACAGGAGAGGACAGAGGTATGAGGGCCATGACCAAAGGCAGGCATGGGGCCAAGGCAGCATGGAGGAAGGCTCTACCCCAGCCTGGGGGTCAGGGTGGGCTTCTAGAGGGAGAGTCCAGAGGATATACAGGTGGGGAAAGCCAAAGAGAACGGGAGCAGCAGAGAGGATGACAGGCCAGGGACCTAGAAACAGTCTTTTGGGAAATCCCAAGATGTGGAGCCTCATGGGCCAGGCCACAGTCTAGCAGCTTCAGCAATCTCAGGAGGGACGGGACGTGACCACCCCTCGGGTTCCCTGGGGACATCAGACCCTGGCCCTCCACCTGCAGCCATGCCCCCGTGCCCTCCTGTGGTGGTGCTCACTGAATAGGTGCTGCAGATGAGGGTGTTGTCCCTGTGGAAGTAGGCGCTCGTGATGGGGCACTTTCCCAGGGCAAACAGCTTCCCGCAGAAAGACTGGAGGCATACATGGTCGTGCATGTCCCACACGCGGATGTTCTGGGGGGTGGGAGATAGGCAAGAGGCTGAGGGTGGGTGCTCGGGGATGCAGCTGGCACCTGCCTCGTGGGTGCCCCCTGCAAGCAAGGCCAGGGCAGGGCACATCACACCCTCCCACAGAGAAGCTATTATGCTCATATGACCTGGGTGCATGGTGGGGGGTAGGAAGAGGGACAGCTCTGTCCCCCAGCCTTCCCTCAAGCCTCAGTCCACTGGAGTCGCCAACTTCACGGCTCAGCATGGAGACCAAGGCAGCACGTGCAGCCAGGCCCTCCTGTGCTCCCACTCCAGCCTCGCTTAAGTAAAGCCAGCTTGGGACACAGTCTGAGAGTGGCCACCAACATAGTTGCCAAAATGGCCTGTCTGTCCCCAGAGTAGCCTCCCATTCACCCCAGGTTAAGGAGCTTTCCCCAGAGGGCCCTCCAGGCCCTCACTTCTTAGAGGCAGCCTCTGCCATGGCTGACTGTGACAATTTCAGCATCTCGTCCCTGTCCCCACTCCTCCAACCTCAGATCCTGTGTCGGAGATGATGATGCCAGCTCCCACAGCTGGGAAAATTCCAGACAGTAGTATGTGTGAGGAGGTATTAGGGAGGATGGCCTGGGTGACCCTAAGGACCCTGACAATTCTCTATCTACTGGGTCCCAGAAAACACAACTTGTCCCCTGAGAAAGGACACCCGTAGCTGGTGGCCCGGGACCCTGGACAGCCCAGCAGACGGGTGGCATCCTGAACTGTTAGCTGCAGAAGAGCAGTGATGAGCGTCTGAGCAAGGCCGAGGCAGCCCTGACAGCCAGGCAGCGGGGAGGCCGCTGGCGCAGCTGACATGCAGATGGGGCAGGGGGTGGCTCCCGCGTACTGTACAACTACTGCACGCCAGACACTGCGCTCTGTTTCACTGCCAGGTCTCCTCTACACCACCCAACAGTCCATTCTACAGGTGAGGAAACTGAGGCTCAGGAAAGGGAAGGGACTTGCACTCTGTGCACTCTGGGCACAGAGTGAGCAGCCAGGCTGGGCTGTGCGGGAACCCAGCTCTGGAGGACTGCTCAGGACCCAGGGCCGCCTTCTCCTTCATTCCGCCCGGGGCCCCTCCCTCTAGGCCTTTGGCCAGGACCACGGGCAAGGAGGTGACACTGTTCCTCCCAGCATTGCTCCCCTGGGCTGGCTGAACCAGCTCACCATCCCCAGGGCCAGGGTCCCGCCTAGAATGACAGAACTCATGGGGGATGGGGGTCCGTGGGGCAGCACCTTGTCCTTGGAGATGCTGATGAGGATGCTGCTGTCCCTGCTGTTCACAATGACGTGTATCACTGAGGTCTGATGTCCCTTCATCAGCCACATAGGCTTTTTTGAGACAAACGGGTTCCAGAGGTGGATGATGGGGTTGTAACCACCAGTCACTGAGGTCAGGAAATGGGTATCAGCCACCCAGGCCCCCACTGGGACCCTTCCTCCAGGGCCAGGCCTCAGCCCCAGCTGGGCTTGCCAGGTGGGGGTGTCACCAGGCTCCATCGCTCTGCCCTCTCCTCCACCCCCATCCCGTGCAGAGCCTGCATCATCACGCTGGTGCCCACAAGCAGGGCTGAGAGCGGCAGGAGAAGAGGCCAGACAGAGGCCATGGCCACAGGGCCTTCTCCTCAGCCCTAGTGGTGCCCACACCCCCAGCAGCCCTCACCCCAGCTCTGTCTGGCCAGCAGCTCTGGGCGACATGGAGATTACTTACTCACCCAGGAAGTTCTTGTCTGGGCAGTAATCAAAGCAAAGAATCCCTTTTCTTAGATTCAGCGCTAACAACCTACAGTGGCAGAGAGATAAGGGCTGCAGGACTTGGCGCAGCAGCTTCAGGGAGCCTCTGAGACCGAGCAGGTGGGTGGCAGGAGCTGGGGCAAGGCCACCAGCAAAGTGGCAGCTCACGGGAGAGGTGCCCACTCTCAGGTGGAAACAGCCCCGAAGCAGGAGCAACTCCTGACATTAGTAAAGCATCCGGCCTCATTCCAAGGGGAACCTAACTGGACTTTCACATCAACCATCCCAAGACAGGTGTCCTCCCTATGACACACATCAAGAAAAAGGGGGGCTCCAAGGGCAGGGGGAAGGGAAGAGAGCATCTGGGTGCCACACCCTTGCTCTGCACTGGTCCCCGCGCTGGAGACTGTCTCCTGGGTCACTTGGACCCCTCACACAACACTGAAGAGTGGCGTCGGCCCCGTGCCAGGGATGAAGACACCAGAAGGAGAAGTGAAGGAGCTCACCCAAGGCCACACAGCTAGCAAACGATCGGTTTATGGGGTTCAGGCCACGCTGCCCCAAAATATGGCACCTTGGCATTTGAGACAACAGCAGAAGCAAGATGCCACCTCGCCTCCCCCTTGCCCTTTCCCCCCTGAAGCAGGTCATAAATCCTTCATCCCATAGGTGCCCACCCTATACCTGGAGGAACGAAATGTCCTTATCTCTGAAGACACAGGGACAAAGAGAAGAATCTGAACAAACAGGGCTTGCTAAGTCCCCCGCCCCAGTTTATTAACATTGGATCACAGCCCTGCGTCCAACCGTACTCCTGCAGAACTGCCCACGCGTTGTCAAACTTAGCATCAAAATACACAGGTTGCCCTGTTTCCTTGGGTCCTCTGTTCTGAAGGCTCTCATGTCACATAAAACTTATATTAAATAAGTGTGTGTGCTTTTCTCTTGTTAATCTATCTTCTGTTATGAGGGTCTCAGCCATAAGCCTTGCAATGGGTGAAGAAAAAATATTACTTCTCCCCTACAGGGGTCAGGATTGAGACTGAAGGGCCAGGGTGACTGAGACAGGGGCGCCAGGAAGGCCAGGGCCCAGCAGCGCTCCCAGACCCCAGAACCCGGGGCACCCTGTGCCTTTGCCCACTCTTTCCTCTCATCCACATGTCCTGCCCTGCCAGCGCCTTCTAACTTGCCCTTCCAAGGCCCCTGCTGTGGGGCACCCAGCCCTCATCCACCGCCCCAGAGGCCTCAGCCAGCAGCCTGGGCGGTGTCCTGGGCGGCGTGGGGGCCCTGTCCATTATCCAGCCAGGCCCCGAGTCCATACTGCTGAGCCCAGGCCCCCTTCCTTTCTGCATCAGCCCCCCAGCTAGTTTCCCAACCTCCAGTTTTGTTCCCCCTCGAATCTTCCCTTCACTCTGCAACCACAGGGATTCCCCTAAAAATCGAAGCTTCAAGAAGAACATATAGATGTATACACATTTCATTTATTGTCAAACCAGATACACCTCCTTCTGCAAGCATATGTGTGGAAAAATATTCTGGAAGAACAGTCATAAACATGTTAGTGGAAATTATTTCAGGTTGATTCACTTATTTGCTCGACAAAGATTCTCTGGCACCTACTCCCTGCCAGGGTTGCCAGCAGCGCAGCTCTGGAGCCCTGTCCTACGGCACTTTCCTTCCAGAGGGAGACGGCACGAGCGGGTAAGTGGGCAGAGAGACAGGGAGATGGACGTTGACAGAGCACGGCAAGGCCTGCCAGGGAAACAAACAGGTGGCTTCAACAGAAGAAAACTGAGGGAGACTCACTCTTTTGAGCCTCCCCGAGGAGGGTGCAGGGAAGCTGAGCCCTGAAGGACGAGAAGGACCCGGCTGTGGGAAGAGCCGGGGCAGGGACTGGGGAGCAGCTTCAGACTGAGGAAGCAGCATGTGCAAGGCCAGCGTGGCTGGGGCTCGGTGGGCCAGGAGGGGCCGCTCCACGCAGTGCCCCAGCTCGATCAGATCTGTAGATGGCTGCTGTGCCGGGAAGGCGGCCAGGGGGGACGTGGGGAGGCTGCTAAGATCTGCAAGCAGTTCAAGTGGGAGACGAGGTGGCTTCAACCAGGTGGTGGTGACAGAAGGGAAAGAAGAGGGGCAGTAGGGGAAAATGACGTGGGTCAGCCTACTCACTCCACACCGGCTTCTCCACCAGGTTCACTCCTGGCTCCAGCCACCTGGCCGGCTGCAGGGAGGCCAGACCTTTGGGCACACAAGGATTGTGTCTTGGAGGCTGAGACCTGGAGGCGGTACCAGGCCCCACTTGCAGCTCCAAAAACAGATCAGCAAGCGGTCAATGGTGCCACCTGTCGACCAGTGTGCTATACTACATTCAGACAAGAAGGTAGGGTGTGTGTGTGTGTGTGTGTGTGTGTGTGCGCACGTGTGCATAAATATATTCTCCAATCTACCTTCATAATACAAGTTAATCTCCAGTCCCTCCATCTCCACTGGCTGGTCAACTCCAGGCCACTATCCTATGTAGCCTAAATTATTGCAATGTCCCTACCACCACTCCTGCCCACACAGACTCTACTTGCAACACAAAGGTCAGACCACACCAGTCCTCTGCTCAAAACCATCCCAGAACATCGCTTATATCTGATTCTAAATAATTGTAAGAAGATATTCTGAGATCAGTTGTAGTAGCTCACGCCTGTAATCCTAGCACTTTGGGAAGCCAAGACAGGAGGATCACTTGAAGCAGAAGTTTGAGACCAGCCTGAGCAATATAACAAGACCCCATCTGTACACAAAAGTACAAAAATTAGCCAGGTGTGGTCATATGGGCCTATAGTCCCAGCTACTCAGGAGGCTGAGGCAGGAGGATCACTTGACCCCAGGAGTTCAAGGCTGCAGTGAGCTATGACTAGGCCACTGCACTCCAACATGGGAACACGGCGAGATCCTGTCTCCGATACAAAAAGGAAAAAAGAGAACATATTCTGAGACACTTGGGGAAATATTAACTTGGACTAAGAACTAGATGATATGAAAGAATTATACTATTTTCTCTATTTTTGTGTGTATTTAAAAGTTTTCATAATAAAAATGTTAAGACAAGCAAGAGCACACAGGTGGAGAGGACTGGGGCAGGAGCAGGCCCGAACCTCAAGGAGGCCAGTGGTGCTAGAGGGGGGAGGAGGAGGAGGTGGGAGCAGGAAGGCAGCAGGGTCCACAGAGGTCCTCATGGCCCTGGTGAGGTGACCCCTGATATCCTCTTGCCATCAGGACTCAATAAAACAAGAAGCTGAATGAAGCCCATAGCACATACGTGGGGTAATACTACCACCAAAGCAGAGTGAGGACCTCAACAAACCAGCTCCAGGCAACATCCTGCCACACAGCTCCACTCAGAGCACTGAAGCCAAGACTGAAACTTCCCGCCGAAACAGACCCTCTGGGAGGCCCCTGCTCCAGCCTGCAGCCAGCGCCAGGACTCGGCTGGGAATGTGCACAGAACGCTTTTTGTTTAAAAAGGTACTGGACTTATAATGAGGCCTGAGATAAAACCCCAGCTCAAATGTCTGCTCTAAGACAGTTTTTACTTCCCTCCCTGAGCCTCTGGTTTCCCATCTGTAGAATGACCAGCTGGACTAAATTAGCCTTCTCATCTCAGGATTGAATTTTCCTCCAGACAACAATCAGGACAGAAAGGGACAGACAGAGACAAGGCCTGAGTGGCCTCCGGCCTCCCCCATGCCTCACCCGGCTGCTCCCCAACGTAGGCCTCAAATCTGGGTTCCCCCAAGAAGACTCACCTGGGGCTCACTATTCAGCCTGCGGGGACCCAACTGCCACAGGCCAAAGGCTGGACACCTGGGTCAGCAAGAGAAGGCCACCGAGAGACTCCTCAGGGGAAAGTGCCTACCGTCAAACGCACAGGGACTAAATAACACTAAAACTACACAAGTGGGGCCTTTGACAATAGGGTGAGGGAATGGGGATTGGCGATGGGGAGGGGGACCCCATAGGACTCCAACCTTATTTTTATTGTTTTAATTTTTATACATGGACAATGCATTTAACATATACTTGTGTGACTAATAACTGATTTTTTAAAAGGAAAGGAAAGGAAAAAATTCTCTCTGGGGTAGAGGAATAGATTGGAACCATCTCCAAAGAATTAATGCTACCAGTGATTGAACACATACATGCAGAGCATTCACTCAAGCAGTCCTTGAGGTAAGTGGGGTACGTGCTGGCATCACCCCCTTTTATAGATGAGGAAACTGAGGCTTGCAGAGGACAAGAAACTTGCTTTCATTCCTTCACTGAGAAAATATCCTGTTGGCTGCCTAACTACCCCGCGCCGGCTCCTATGCTGAGTTTTGCATATAAACTGGTGGACAAAGGAGCCACTGGTGGCAACGCCTGAATGATGGTTAAAACCAGACCACCGTGCTCTAACCACCACACCCCACTGCCAGCTGCTTCCCTGGACCGGCGTTACCTGCAGGACACTGCACTGCCCACCGGAGATGCCACTAACCCAGAGGTGGGTCCCCTCTCTGCAGGGATGTCCACACAACACTGAAGTGAAGCCAGACCCACCTCAGGTACACTCACCACCCACCTCCCCCAACCCCATGGCCTCAGCCTGGAGAAGGGTTTCCTTACGTGGGCTTCTCAGAGGCATTGGGTGGCAATATTGTCAGAACCAGGGAGGACTTCTCGATGGCAGAACAGGAAGCCACCAGATTCAGCTGGTGGATGAACTTGACCTTCTGACACCAGTTGGGATGCAGAGCCTGGGGAAGACAGTGGCAGTGGTGGGGGACCCAACCCAAGGACAGCATTCCAGGCCTGGCCCCCAGAACGTGGGCAGGTGCTGGGGCTGGCAGGGCCGAGATCATGGAGTCTAACTCCCTTCTCCTAGGGAATCACAGACAAAGCATTAATATTAATTACAGGGCCCACAGTGCTGGCCCAGGCCCCATGACCAGGAGTGGTGGCCATCACTTCCACTGAAAAAGCTTAAAGGCACGTGAGCCTGCTTTCATTTGAACTCTTGTTTTATAAGTTAGAGGATGGGCAAGGTAGGACCCCTACTAATATCAGTCCCCCAACGGGGGAGAAAGGACGGACTCAAGCCTGGCCAGGCCATGGTCCTGTCACCCACAGGGAGCCCCACTGTGGATGAGCCTGTGCTCCCGGCCCACTGCTGCCCTCTACGCGTGTCTGGATACTGTGTGCTCACGGGACTCAACAGCTGCCTCGACCTGTCCCCAGAGACCAAGCTCTGGGCGCTAAGACTGAACCCAGGGGGTAAATCCACGTTTTGCATTTATTTTTGAGTGATGCATGTGTACAGAGAATTATCATGGGAACAGGCCAAGGAAAAAACTTACCTTCATTCGGTAACTTCTATGAAAGGTGGACTTCTCATTTAAGAGTTTCTGCGTGGAAACTTTGATCCAGTGATCTGATAGGGGAAGAAACCAAGGTCCAAGTCACCAGCTTCCCCCCTCTGCCAGACAAGCAAAGCCTCAAAGGACATCTTGAGGACTCCTACGCTTCTCCAGGCTTTCCCACCTAAACACTGATCCGCACCTCGCTGTGTCCTCGTGAGTTCAGTGGGTGCTCCACCCCAGGAAGATTAACACTGCTGCCCAGAGTGCTCCCCGCCAGCTCATGGCAGGACCGGAACCAGACTTCAGGGCCCCTCAGGCCCCAGATGCCACACTCTAAACAAGCTGCTGCTCCACTAGGAGCGCCACTTTGCTGGCGTGGAGAGCGAACTGAGACTCTGGGTTCCGCTCATTCTGAAAAGTAGTCCAGGGGGAGTTTGCCTTCGTGCCTCAAAGTACACGTGCGCCTTGTCCAGACAGACAAGTTCCAAGAAGTGGAAGGTGCAGGCACACATCACAAAGCAAGCACCTCTAGAGCAATTACAGCGGGCCAGGTGCGGCCCTCGCTGGGCTGAGTCTCCTGGGCCGCTGAAACCACCCAGGCCAGCAGCTGATGAATACCCCGGGAAGCAAGCTGGATACGGACGGGTGGAGTCGGAGGACAAACATGGGTCCACCCTCGGAGCAGTTGCAGGAGGTAGGTCAGGAATGCAGAGCAGTCTGGGCTCAGGCTCCCTCCCAGGGATTAAGGAGGCAAAGGCAGTGGGGTGGATCTGGGGGCTCATGCCAAGCATTTTACTGTTGCAAAGGCACCAGCCCCATCTTGCAAGGGCAGGAAGAAGCTTGCAAAGGATGTCCCCGGGGGGTGGAATGCCATGCAAGGCTGCTACAGTGGGGCTGGCTGTGCACGGGCACAGGCAGGAGGCAGCCTGGTGAAGAGCTGCGGTATGATCACGCTTACCTGTCCATCTCTCCCACTAGGCTATGAGGTCCCACGGAAGGCAGGGAAGAAGATATAATCCCTGAGCACTTACTATGTGCCTAACTCTGTGCCCTGGTTCCATGTATCTTATAGCAAAGCCATTAATTATGTATGGTGGCCCCCATTTGAATAAGAGAACGGAGGCACAGAAAGGTCAAGTGACTGGCTCCAGGTCACAGAGCTGGGGTGCACACCTGGGTCTGTCCATTTCCTCCAAGTCAAGGCCCACCTTGTCTTCATGTTTGTTCCCAGTCTTCAATCAGTAGGTGGCGTGGAAGGAATCCTGCCCAATACTCCAGCTTCATCTGCCTCCCTCAATTTCCCATCCACCACTCAGCCCAAAGACCACCACAACCTCCGTGCCAATTCCTAGGGTGGTACAGAGTGGCCAGGGCCAGATAGCTGAGTGGCTGGGGCAGAGCAGAGCAGGCACCAGAGGCCGATGAGGAAGGGACAAAGCAGGTGAGACCCACTGCTGCGTCCAGGACAGGATCTATTTCTGCCAACGAGGCCTGGGCAGCCCTGGAGGGTGTCCTGCTCGGAAACTCTGGCTGGAAGCCAAGGGGCAGCCCAGTGTCCTAAATGGAGGAAGGGTCAGTGTCCCTGTGGCTGGGGCTCCTGGTGGCCTGGGCCTCATCTGGGTGGATGTGGAGTAGCCTGAAGACCCAACACTGTGCATCCAAGGCTCGATCCTGGACAGGATCCATTTCAGATGAGTCCCCTAGCCAGCCCCAGGCCCTGTGGCCTCTGGGGACCTAATGCCACTTGGCAGAGCATCTCCAAACAACTTCCTTCAGCATTTAGTCAATTTGGGAAGCAGCCCAGCAAGTGGGTAAGAGCGCAGACTCTGAGCACACAGCCTGACCTCAGACCTTCGTGACCACGTGACTCAGCTCCTAAGCCCCTCTCCTTAATAGGCTGTAACAGCAGCCCCTCCCCCCGACAGCGGGGAGGGATTATGGGAGGTGTCGCAGCCAAAGCACCCAGCACATGGGTGCTCAGTGACGTCGGCGGTGGTTACTCACACCCATGTCAGCCAGGTGCCCACCAGGCCCCACAGAGCCGCCTTCAGGGCAGCTTCTCCTCCCTACTCCCTGCCCCCCCAAAGACAGCTCCAGAGCCAAAGAGAGCAGAAGCCTCCTCACCACCATCCAAGGAAGTCAGTGTCCTCATCCCGAGGCTCAGAGGGGGTGAGTGACTTCCCCAGGGTCACACAGCTAGAACACTTCCTTTTACCTGGGATGAGGAGGGTCCTGCAACCCCTGGCCCTCACCTGCACTAGCCCCCACCTTCAGAGACACTGCCCCTTCTCAGCCCCTCTGGTCTCCTGCTCTCACCCCACCACCACTCTCTCCCACGGGGTGCTGAGCTCTGAGGAGCCACCTTCCCGGAGGCTCCAGAGCAGGGAGAGGGAGGAGCCCCAGGGCCAGGGCCACCTCAGCACCCGCTCTCAGTCCACTGCCAGCCTCCACTCTGCCCTGAGCATCTTAGCTACCCCGTTTGGAGGCCTTGGGGAGGATGTTGGGGTTGAACAGCCCATCGGCCACGTTGTCGGAGGTGAAGATGATGACGTTGCCTTTGGTGTCCCCATAGCAGAACACACCTCTGTGATAGTCAGACCTGGGGAAGGATGGAGACAGATGAGGCTATGGAGCCCCCGCCCCTCCTCGGCCCTCCAAGGGCCTCCCTCCACCTGGGAGCGAGTGCAGTTCCAACAAGACCTGCCGGCCTTGGCGGGGCATCTGCCAAGCTGACAGACACCGGCCCAGCAGCCCGGATCCAGACTCAGTATTTTTTTTCAACCAAAATAAATTAATCCGTAGTCCTCTAATGGCCCTTTGTCAGGTCACCCTCCCTATAGCCTATAACGTTCCCGAGTCCTCGGCCACAGCAGGACAAGCCTCTGCCAGGGCTTGACGGCTGATTTGGGCGGGGAGGGAGAAGCAGAGGAGCGACGACGACTCCAAGGTCTGAGCGGCCGTGAGAGGTGACCCCGAGAGAGAAGCAGGCTCAGGGGAAGAGGACCCAGGGGCCTCAGAACCAGCAGGGGGATCTTCCCAGGGCTGTTTGCAAGGATGCTTTCTGGGGGTCCCAATCCTACCAAGTGGTGTGGCTGCCACCAAGACCCTGCCCAGCTCTCCCGTGAGACTCACCAGTAGTCCATGACCAGGACACAGCTGTCCAGCTCAGTGAAGGTGAAGTCCCGGACACATTTACCGTTACTAATATTAAAGAACTCTGGGGAGAGACAGAAGAGAAGGTGCATATGGAACCCAAACCCCTGCCCCGGGCCTGGGAGGTCTCCAGTGGTGGGGAGCAGCCTCTCAGCTCTCCCTGAGGCCTCTCTGGCCCCTTCCGCCCTTTCCCCAAAGCAACCAGGGGCAACTGGTCACAGGGTAAACCCACCAAGCCAGGTCCCTGCTGAAATGCCCCCCATGGCTTCCTACAGACCCTAGAATAAAATCCCAAGTGCCTAGCTGCAGCCAGCAAGGGCTATGTGGCCAGCCACTGGGGACTTCTGCACCCCCATCTCACCCACTGTACCCCACTCCCCACCCCCGCCTGCACACTAGGCTCCAGCCTTTCAGCGCCATGTACACAGCAGGCCTGTCCCATTTACGGGCCTCTCCACTGCCGTTCTCTCCACCCGGAGCACTCCTGGGAGTCCTTCAAGACCCAGCTCAAATGTCACCTCCTCAGAATGGCCTAAATGAGGACCCCACTGTTGTTCTCCTCCTCAAGTCCTTGTTGATTTCCTTCCTGGCACTTCTCTTGGCCTCTAACCACTTCTTTGTTCTGTTTGGCATTTAGGGTCTGTCTCTCCTTCTTGAATATGGGCTCCAGGAGGGCAGGAAGCCTGTCTGTGTGGCGCCCTGCAGTGTCCTCAGTGACTGGCACGGCACTGAGGGCTCTGCGGAGATTCATTGAGTGACTGTGGGTGTGACAGGCAAATGCTGACCCTGGGCACTGCGGGCAGCTGGAAGCCTCGTCCCCTCTGGCCCTGAGCTAGCCCATTCGTGCTCTCTGAGCCTCCCTCCAGGTGCTGGGAGCAGACAGAAGCAGAGAACCCACACCAGGGCCCTGGCCGATCACTCACCCACCTCCTTATCAGGGCAGGGCTCAGGCCAGACCCATCACCCCCACTGCTAGAAGCCCCAGACCAGGCAGGGACCTGCCTGATTATGCACAGGTGCATTGTGAGGAAGGGCTCACAGAGAAGACTTCCTGCAGCCTCGGCCCCTTCCCCCATTCAGTCCTGCACCAGCCCCTGCCAGGCTAATCTTTTGAAAACTGCTTTCATCCTGTTCAAAAGCCTTCAACGATGCCCTTGTGCCCGGCTGCCTCAGAGCTGAACTCCGCTCAAAAGCTTGGCTCCTTTCAACCCATCCAGCCCCAGTCCCAGCCTCTGTCTAACTAGCAGCAGCCTCACCGCTGCGCTGTCGTCCTTGCCTGAGCGGCTGGCTCGGGCCCCCTCTGCTCTGCGCATGGCCAGCCACTGAGAAGGGTGGGGCACAAGACGAGGGCTGGCTGGGCTGAGGCCACAAAAGCTGAGGGTCACACAGGTGCCACTTCCACCCCTGCTTCTGTCCTTGACTGAGTGACTCCGAGCAGGTGACAGCTGCTCCTTCAGGACAGCAATGATGAAATGGGGTTCTAATGCCAAACTCCTGGTGCTGTCTGAGGATGGGGAGAGACCACCGACAGCACCTGGTCTTCAGGGAATGGGCACTACAACTGAAGCCCCACGCGGGCCACAGAGATATTGCTCCAGCTGGCGCTGATGACAGACCACTTTCCCCTTCTGCATCACAATTCACCCTCACAATGATGTTAATGGGGACTGAGCACCCGCCGTGTGTCTGGTGCTATGACAGGAGCATCATACACCTAACCCCTAAGCCCCACTCACCCTGGAGACATGTATTGTTGGCCCCATTTTACCTCTGGGTAAACTGAGGTGCCAAGAGGTAAAGTCATTGCCCAAAGTTGTACATCTACAGAGTGGTGAGACCAGGGTCTGAACCCAGGTCCTTGTGATTCCAAAGTCCCTGCTTGTTCCAGACAGCTGCTCTCTGCTCTCCCACGTAGCCTTGTGTCGTCAGCCGTAGTTTCACTTGCCCATTTCCTCTCCCTGCCCACCTCACAAGTCTGCTCAGTCAGACGCTTCATCCACTCGCTCATCCATCCACCCCCCCATGCAACAGTCATCGAGCATCTAAGAGGGGCCAGGCACTGAGATACAGAGTTGAGCAAAACAGATGCATGGAGCTGCCTGGCCTCATGGAGCTTCTGGTCTGGAGGAGACAGACACTAAATTAAGAATCACACTAATAAATGATGATTACACTGAAAAGGGGACTTTGAAGGGAAGAGGAACAATCTCACAAGGGTCTTTTTAACAAAGGAACCTGACTCGGACAAGGTGGTCATGGAAGGCTTCCTGGAGGAAGTGACATCTGAGATGAGAGCCAAAGAAAGAGCAGAACCTGTAGAAGTGGGGAGAGGTGCAGGTGGTATGGCAGAGCACATGACAAGAGTCCACCAGAGGAGGTAAGAGAAGGCCATGGTGGCCTCGGTGCCACAGGGAGAGGGGCAGGTGAGGAGGAGACTGCTGGGGGAAGCACACGTCAGACATTTTAGGGCCTCGTAGACCACGCTGAGGGTCCCATCTCACCCTAAGAGCAGTGGGGGTGAGTTGAAGGCTTTCTGCAGAGAGGCATTTTAAAAGTGCACCCTGGAGGGAAGTGTGGCAAGCAGGAGGGGGCTTCGGTGCTATTTAAGTGAGAGATGAAGGTGGACTTGGCAAGAGATGGCAGGTAGAATCAGGACCGGAGATAAACTGGTTATGGCCTCTGGCTTATAAACTTGGACGTGTTCAACATCCGTGTATTCATTCGAGTGTTTACTGACCGCGCCTGCCTGCTTGGCATCGGCGCACGAAGTGGGAGTCACGAAGTCAACAGCACGAGTGACTGGCCCTCCCCGTACCTCTGTGGCACCCAGCACTCAGCAGGCCCTCACTAAGCACACTCTGATTATTAAGGCCTCACCACCGGGCAGCATTCTAATCCATCGTCACAGTTGCTCGGCCAACAGACCTCACCCAAGTGCAAATGCATGGTTCCCAGTGGCCGAGAGCTGGCCTGGGGAGCCCCAGGGGACTCACCTATCTTCTGTTCAGTAGTTGCAACTGCGACGAGGTTCACGTTGGGCAGACACACCATGTCAGTGACCCACATCTGCTGGCTGTGGAGCTGCTGGTTAAGCTGGCCAGAGGAAGAGCAGAAACGGGCTGGGGAAGCTCACCCAGGAAGCACAGGCTCCCTGCACACCCTCTGCTGCCACACGAGGTCCTGGAGCCAGGCACAGACTTGGCATGGAGCCCAGTGCTACCCTGACTGCTAATGATGGGGGCCTTGGAAAAACTCCCTGAGTTTCAGTTTCCACATCTGTAAAATGGGCTTAAAGAACATGTACCTTCAAGACCCCTTTTAGAGCAGTTTCACTGTTCTGTCAAAGTCCTGAATGTACATAGCTTTTGATGGAGGAAGCTGTCTCCAAGACATATGTATGGGTGTGTTTGCACGTACTCAAGGGCACTGCAGCACTGCTGTGACAGCAACAGGCCAGGGGCCACCTGGAAAGCACTGCTTGTATCGGCCACAGCATGGGACATCACCCAGACACTAGGAACAGGGAGCTGTGCACATGCCCAGAAAGAAGAGTTGCCAAGATATATTATTAATGTCAAACGAGAAAGCAAGGTGGAAAGCAGCATTATAACGTGCTACCACTTGTAGATTTAATATGAAAAGAGGAGGGTACGAGAAGAGGCTAGCCATGGAAGAACACTCCAAAACTGGTCACAGAAGTTGCCTCCAGGGAGAAGAGTTAGGGTCTTGGGGAAGGGAGACTGACTTTCTATCATCTGCCCTAATCCAAACGCCCCCAGTATGTCTGAACCTTGTTTACCATCTGCAGGTGTCACCTGTCGGTGTGGCTCACTCATGAGCAGTCGTTCTGCAAGGCTGCGAGGAACACATGGAATAACGAACGCCAGCAGCCGGCAGCTCAGCGCCAGCGCCCTTCCGCACTCTGGTGCCAGGCTCACCTAACACGCAGGCAGACGGAACTGGGGTCAGCACCCCAGGTGGGGGGAGCCACGGCAAAGCCGTTTCAGCAGAAATGAGCTGCTATGTCCTGGGGCAGGCCAGCCCGACAGGCTTGGGATTGGAGAGAAAGGGGAGAGGAGTTAGGTGTGGTCACCTGAGGAATCTGCTATTTGCTCCCTGAATACCCACAGGTTCTGATCTGAAGAAAGCAGAAAGTATGATCTGGAAGGGGTTGGGGGTGTTTTAAAGCAATTCCTCTAGATGGATATTCAGAAGGAACGGTGAAGGCAGGAGGCAGGGAGCAGACTGTTTCATCTGAACTCAGACAGCACCAAGAGCAGAGAGGCCTGTGCTCCCCCAGGTACCTCAGGCAGTGAGGACACAGACCCCCTGAGGCCCTCTCCCATGCCCGGGCTGGGGTCTAACCCATACATCCGTAGCTGGGTAACTCCCACCACCCACACTGTTCAGATGAGACACTGAGCGCCCCAGGGAGCTTCAGTGACTTCCCCAAGGTCGCACCGCTCGTGACTGAGGCCCAGGCCCCACCTCAAACTCCAGGCCTTTCCCCCTGCGTGACAGCGAGCACGTGGTTAGTGTTCACGACGGTCCTCGGAGGCCCAGTCTTGCCAAAATCTACCTGCCAAAGCAGCCCCTCCAGGAAGAATCTCAGGTCTGCTGGGCCTTCCCAGGGAGCCTTCCTCTGTCCTCTTTAGCCCTCCCAGGCTATGGCTTCTGAGGGGCACTGAGGTGACCAAGGAGCAGCCACAACCAGGAGCTCAGGCTGCAATGTGCCCTCCATCAATACACACACAGAAAAGGAGGACGGAGGGTGCCAGAAGCCACAGCCTCAGGAAGGCAGACATGACTCCCCCTGGGTGCACCCAGGAGAGCTCCACAGACCCCAATTCCGTCCCAGCCCCTCTTCCCTCAAAGCATGGCCCCTGATGCAACTGTGACACTCTGCAGTTACACAGGCTTAGAAAACCCTTCGTGCTGCAGGCAGCATTCTCAAAAAGCCTTTCTGTAGAGCCCTGGAGAGCAGTGCTTTCCTCGTTTGCTGGAGGATTCTGGACGGGACTGGCAACACCAAGTACACGGTGGGTATTCCTGAGTGTCTTGTCACTTACTACTCTTGGTCAGCTGAGGGCACAAGGCCAATGATGATGTCGGCTGATAGGAACCGGGTGCTTGCTGGGTGCCTTGCCCTGCACACAGTATTCTGTCATGGGGTACTATTACTAGCCGTGTTTGACAGATGAGGAAACTGAGGCACAGAGAGCTACACGGTACCTTGTCCAGGGTCACAGAGCTGGCAGGTGGTACAGTCAGGTTCTAACCCTGGGGTCAGGCTGCAGAGCCCATGCTCACAGCCACTGGGATTTCCTGCCTGACCCAGGCAAATGGTTTAAATAAGCAGGACTTGGGGACAGCGTGGGTGTGACTGACTTCTAGCACATGAGCCTTGCTGGATGATGATGCCATTCACTGAGATGGGGACACAGAGAAATAAGCCTGGTGGGCTAGGAGAGCTAAGGCACATGCTGTTTGGGCAGACTGGGTCTGAGGTGTCTGTGAGACACCCACGTGGAAGGGGCACCCAGGCGGGGTCCTGCTTCACAGAAAAGAAATGTGAGGCTCCAACATGAAGCCAGCATCCCCCAGGTGCTGTGACCGCAAGACCAGGATGCTTAGACCACGAATCCCAAGAACAAGCCCACTCCGGGTCCGGGCCACCTTTCCTGTTGGGGTGCTAAGGCAGAGGCTCTCCAACACCCCCACATGTACAGGCCCCACTCACCCAAAAGGACTTGATCAGCAAGAAGGACTCAGACCAGAACTGCAGGATCCCATCTTTGGTGACAGTCAGGAAACACCCCATCTTCTTGAGCCAGTGGATTAAAAACTCCACTTTCACAATCTCACAGCCATGATTCCTGTGCAAGGTGAAGAGAGAGAGGAGTGTCCAGGCAAACACAACTCAGAAAGCAGGAACACCTGCACGAGAATGCACAGCCACAGAGGAAGACATGCAGATGCAAGCGCAAGGAGCGTGGCTCACACACAGGCATGCACACGTGCCCGCAGGAAACCGCCACTGGCGACAGGAGGTGTGGGGCTCTGCCCCCTCCTCCAGGCAGATCTCTCCTAGATCAGGGACAGTGGCCTAAAGAGAAAGAGCCCCATGTGTGATGCTGGTATGAGGTGGGCAACAAAAGCAGCAAGCTGACCTTGAGAATTGGCCAGTCAGCCAGGCCTGCCCCCGTGCGACGGGACAGAGGAGATAGAGAACAGATGGGGCAGGGTCTTCTGCAATGCTTCTTTTATGGGAAAAACAACAGCCCACAGAGGGCAAGCAGAGTGGGGCTTATAATGGAAAACTGAGAACTAATCCTTTCTAGCAACGGCTCTACTGCTCCAGGGTGGAGTGGGGAACAGAGTCCAAGAAGGAGATAACAGTGGACAAGGGGACAGGGAGGCACGGGGGCCCCAGTGCCCAACTCTTCACAGCAAACAGCTCCTGGGGCAGGTCTGGCCTTGCAGGATGCCCCCTCCCACCTTCCCAGCAAGCCTCGGTGCTGCCTTCCAGTGGCTGCCTTCCTGCCCAAAGTGGGCTAAGCCAGCTCTCTGTGAAGGGCCACGGCACACACTCTCCCACTTAGGCTGCCCAACTTGGAGGGCCCGGCAGGGCAGGTGTTGTTGCCTGGCCTTCCAGGGACCTAAGGGATAGCCATTTGCTTGGAGCTATGTCCTAGTTACCAGCAGGGCTGAAACTGGAACCCAGCTGCCTCGACCCCTTCTCCAGAGCCCTTTCCAAATGTCACCGTGGGCACGGTCTGACCTGACCCGGGGCTTCAGGAAAAGCCACGACTGCCATTGCTACCTCTGCAGAGGACAGAGGGAAGCACATATCTGGACACGGTTCTCTCTCTGCCGCCCTCAGGCCACAGCCCTGTGGGGATCGTGATGAATATTCCCAGTGGCCTCTAGTCATCACGCCCCATCCCACCACCTCTGTCAGGGCCAAAGACCGTGCACAACGGGCACGACAGGTGAGAGCTGCGGAAGGGAAGCCAGCCTTGGGGAAAGGACGTCGCAGAGAGGTCTGGGCTTCCTCACCTGCACGACGCCGGCACCGCCACCGCCCACTGCGGCGGGATCCGATGAGATGGTGCGTTTGGCGCGCCCAGCCCAGGCTCAGTCAAGGTGAGCCAACTTTTAAAAGTTACCCTTTCATGAAGATAATTCTACGTGATTTGGTTATTTTCTCCACCAAGCTGGAAATGCTCTCTGGGTTTATAAATTGAGCAAACAAATAAGAGAAAATTGGGGCAAGCTACAGGCCTTGCTAAGTTTCTCCCAGTTTATTAACTCAGCTCATACCCCCTTTGTCCCATCCTATTTCTCCACGACTTTCCACTCTTTATCAAACACAGCACAAAAACATCAGGTTTAACTGCTTCTTGAGGTCTTCATTTCCTCATGAAGGCTCCGTGTCATGTAAAACTTACATTAAATAAGCCGTATGCTCTGCCCTTGTAAATCTGTCTTCTACTACAGGGGCCCCCGCCAATGAACCTAAGATGGCTAAAAGGAAAAGACATTTTCCCTCGCCCTGAGAGCCCAGGTCCAGTGGGCACAGAGAGTAGCAGAGGCGCAGGGAGGAGTGAGCACACGTGGGCAGGCAGACATCGAGGCACAGACGGAGCCACCAAGCTCCAAGAGTCACAGAGGCACCTGCTCCCGAGGGCCAGCCCTGTTGAAGCCTCCACGGCATGGCTGGGGGCTCGAGGAGCAATTTCCTCCGTCACCTCTGGGGAAAGCCCCACGCGAGCTTATGCCAGCCGTCTGTGGCCCGTGGATAAGACTACCAGCCTGGCCATCGGAGGATGCTGGAGAAGCCATGTAGTACACTGCGGGGACAGGGCACCGAGAGTGGGACAGAGCAGCCCCACCACTTTCTACCTCTCGGCCCGGGGCAAGCCACTTGAGCTCTCTGAACCTGTTTCCTCATCTATGAAATGGGGACAAATCACCTAGCCTAGCCCCTCACAAACACCTACAGGGTTGTGAGGCTGAAATGAGCCAAAGGACATCTAGCAGCAGGCCCGAAGCTAGCCCGTGGGTCAGCACCAAGGAGCGGCTCGTGGGCTTAGGAAGGGGTCTCACTGCAGGGCGGCACTGGCCCTTGTCCAGTCACCACCCCCTCCCACCCCCCCCCCCCCCCCCGGTCCAGGGCAGAGGCTCCTTACAGGGGGATGATCGTCATGGGAAGGAAGAAGTGCAGGCGGTACTGGTTCTTCCTCATCTCCTCTTTTCCCTGGAACTCACGCATCATGTAATCCATATACTTTTCCTGCCTCAGAAAGAAAACGCAAGGGAGGAAGGGTGTTGGCAAACAGTTTCAGCATCTGCTTCGGGAGCCCAAGCCTGGCTTCCGGGGGTCCTTCCCCATCTCTCCCAGCCCCTTCCAAGGAGCCCTGGCGGCTGCTTCCTGAGCATTGGCCAAGGGACTGAGCAAGCAACCAACCTGTTCTGGAACCTTGAATGTGTGAAGGGCCTGTGTGCCAGCCCCTGTGAAAACAGCACAGGAGCCCCTTCCTCCTGAACTCCTCGGTGACGCTAAATACCCCTTCAGAGAACTGCCACACCCGGAGTCTCAGGTGAGGCTCTTTATCCACCTCCACTTTATGCATAATAGGACTGAGGCCCAGATAAGTATGTAGGAGCTGCCCAAGCTCATGTATCAAGTTAACAGTAGGCGAGGACCCAAAACCAGGGCCACCAGGGCAACTCTAAACAACAAGGACCAGCTCCTTGCAACGATGGCCAAGGCCAAAACGAGACACCGTACGAACCTATAACACGAAACAGGGAGTTATTAAGAAGGATTACTGTGTAAAGGGCAGACAATGCAGGACACATGTTTATTACAGAATGTTAAGAGAAATAAAAGCAAAAAAATTTAAAAAATAAACCCCAGAAGGTATACCTAAGCCAAGGGGGAATTAACATATGAATTCTTGAGGCAGGCTCCCAGGGCTTGAACACTGGCTCTACTGCTAACTAGCTCGGCAGCCCTGGGCAAAGTTTCCTAACTTCTCTGTGCCTCAGTTCCCCAACCTGTCAAATGGAGGTGAACAATAGCCCGTACCCCACAGGACTCCTGTGAGGTTTTAGTGAAAATAATACATGAAGTATTAGCACAGTGCCTGGTGTAAATGCTATTAATACTTATTGCCATCATAATACATCAATATGTCAGTCTATGTTGTACTTTTCTGTATGCTTAAATGCTACATATGCTCATTGCAGAACATTTAGAATCAGAAAAAAAAAAAAAAAGCATTATTATAACAATGCTGTAAAACCCTGGTGTTTTCGGATTTAACAGCCACGGGTTTGCCTGTTCCTGGGTGAACATAAAGGACCCGGAGAGGGTCGTGACACCAGCTTGAGTCCAGAGCTGGGCAGGAGGTTGGTGGGCAGGAGAGCCACGGGGCAGGGGGGGAGGCCCTTGCTGCCCACCGCTGCACATTCCACAGGTCTCATGCAGGGCCCAGTGACACGTATCACACACTCTCCCGTACCCCAGGAGAGGAACGAGCTGCCATGAGCCCAGCTCACAGAAGTCTCAGGAGGGACCTCTCAAAGACACCCCGGCTGGTGCCAGCATCCACAGGGAGGCTTTCTGATGTGACTGCCCTCCCGTCTTCAACCCTGCCTTTGCTCCACTGATGGGTCAAGGACTGTACCTTCCAGCATCCCTCAAGCTACCTGAGGCAGCCGGGGCACCCTCCTCACCCAGGTGACGAAGCCATTACAGTCCGAGTCCACCTTCAAAAACAGTGCCTCTAGCATCTCATCCGACACACCACTCAGAACCTTCTTCGTGGCCTTGATGAAAGCTTCCATGTCCAGGGCTTCAAAGAGAGAAGTGAGAACAGCATCCCTTCAATCACAAGACACTCAGCCTGTCACCGGCCACGGTGTTCTCAGGTGTCTGGGTGCTGCGAGAACATGCGAGGACCACGTTCACCAGGTGCGTTGCTGCCTGCCCCGCAATCGTGAGCTGCCCACCACAGGGGAGAAGAAGACAGGAGACAGCTCCAGCCAGAGACAGAGAGGCTTAGGAGGCTGCCTTGTCCCCAGCCCCTCGGACACTGCATCTCTCTTGGCCCTGTCCCCCTTCCTCACGTCTCAGCACCCACCTTATCCACCCTAGCCTGGGCCCAGTTCCTGAAGCTTCTGTTCTCACTCAGTTATCTTTTGCATCTTATCTGTTCAACAGTTGATCACCCCACAAACACTGACTGAACTCCTACCCATGGGGAGCACTGTGCTGGCCCCCCGGCAAGTGGACAGGGCAGCTACTAAAAAGACCAACTGCTATTTCTGAACATTTAAGGCAGACTAGGCATTGAGACGAAGAACACTCTCCCAAGAAAAAAGGAGAAGCAAAACAGTATATAATGGCAACAAACATTAATAAATTCAAACAGAGAGAGGAAAAGTGCATCTTTTAAAAGTGATTACCGGGCCAGGCGCAGTGGCTCATGCCTGTAGTACCGGCCAAAGTTAGTCCTGCCGGGGTCCCCCTAGACAGTGGTGGCTGCAAACACCCACACTGAAGAACTCCAACGAGGAACCGCCTCATCTTTAGGTAAGACACAGATCGTACCTCCTAGCTCATGTTGCACATTCATAAACTGAGGATTTGTTAGCCTTTCCTGCCCACATCACAGTGGCTGTAAACTCAAACACAATTAATGGGGCAAGTAAGCGGGGCCTCAGCGCTCAGAGTCTAGTGGATATAAAGAAAGGTGCCTTTAAGTATTCCCGTTATTTGATTTTTGGGAGTATCATCCCAAGGAAGAAAAAAAATCAAGCTCTAAAGAGAAAAAAAAGTGTGATGTACAAATGATATATCACATCATTTAAACTCAATAAAACTGAAATGTCCAAAAATAGAGGAATAGCTTAGTATACCAGGGGAACGCCTGCACCCATTAGTAAGGACTGGACGATTATATAGCAATATGGAAAAGTCCTTAAGATATTAACATTAAGTGAAAAAGAATGGTCTGAAATTACATCTATAGTACGATTACAGACATTTGAAAACACACATGGCCATCTGTGGTGGAGAAACTTAAGGAGATCCCCATAACATCCACCTCCTGGTATCCACGCCCTCCTGTGATCCCCTTCCCTTGAGCATGGCGGGACCTGTAACCAATAGAATATGGCCCAGGTGGCAAGTTGTATGGACTATGTGCATATGATTACATGACGGTGTTACGTAAGATTGCAACACCCATCTTGCTGGAGTTTCTCTCTCCTTTGCTGGCTTGAGCCTTGCAAGCAGCCATGTTGGTGAATCAAACATGGCCAGGAACTGTGGAAAGCATCTAGGATTTGAGAGCGGCCTCCCACCAACACCAGGAAGACACAGAAGCCCTCAGTCCAACAGCTGCAAGGACCTGAATTCCGCCAACAACCTAAGTGAGCTTGGAAATGGGTCCTTCCCCAGTCAAGCCCCAGCTGACAACTTGATTACAGCCTTGGGAGACCTTAAGCAGAGGAGCCAGCTAAGCCATGCACAGACTCCTAACTCCCCGGAACTGTGAGATAATAAATGTGTGTGGGTTTAAGCCACTAAGGTTGTGGGAATATTATTACATAGCAGTAGATAATAAACCATACATATGAAACTGTTTGGGAGAAAATATACCAAAATGCTACCAGTGGTTGCATTTGGGTGTTTGGACTAGGGGTATTTTTTTTTTTTTAATTTTCTAGATCCCAGATGGCCTCCAATATGTTTATAACACATAATGATTAAGTTTTAAAGAAGATACTGGATACAAAAATGCTTGTCAGGTTCGAAGCCTCCACACATCCCAGGTACTGGGCCCCACCCTGTATAGAAGTCACAGAGATGGGACATACAGGGCAGCTTTACCTCCAGTTGAGTCAACGTCCTCCTCAAACATTTTCTCTATATCGGACAGGTACAGCTCAGCAAACAGCCGAGACCCGTGATGGATGTCAGACCCCTGGCTAAGGGTGATGGACGATGTCTGCGAGCCAAGAGGCTCCTTGTTCTTCTGGAATCCACCTGGGGTGGGTGGCTAGAACAAATATGACAAGAACCAGGGACTGAGAGGGTTAATTTCCTGAGCCTTTTTTAGCATATCTTATTTAAAGAGAGAGTCTTTGGGGAAGAACAGGGTGAGGAGCATTATAATGTTATTAACTGATGGAAGCTATTAAGTCCTCACCACTGTTAGACCAAGGAAAATCAACAAAGATCTAGGCTGCTTCTCCCAACTCTGGGGAGTTAACTATTGTTCCCCTTTTACAGATGCCATGACTGAGGCTCAACGAGGTTAGAGGACAAAGCCAAGGTCCTGCCTTCCACATAATGCAACTTTAATTTATTAGGTGCTTCAGTTCTGCAACTGTATCATTTCAAATTTTTTCAGTGGTCAGAATTCAAGACCCCGAGGAACACAGCTCCATCTTCCCCATCTTCCCCAGACAATTCAATCTGGCTGCAACCAGCCCAGATGTCCCACCTGGGTCAGATCAGCCCGTGTGCCCCATGCCTGGCCTCTGTACCAACACACACCAATGCTCATGCTGACCCCAAACCAGGGCCTCCCCCACCTCCTCCAATTCATCCTTCCCAGACTCCTCAAAAAGCCTTCCCCACCCCTCCAGCCCTCAACAATGCTTCTCCTCCTCAGCCTATGCATCTGACTCATTTGAACACTTAACACGGTGCTTCAGGTCACTAAAGGCTCAGGTCATGGAAGGCTGCTTCCCCCCAAAGACTCCAGGTGTGCATAGCTGATGACCACTGAGTGGCAACCAGGCAGTTCTGCTCCTGAGACACATTACTTTGGGCCTCGAGCAATCAGGAAGACTTTAGTCAAGACAAGGGATTGAATTGCCCACTCTCCCCACCCCAGCCCCACGTAAAAAGCAAACGTGCTCATCTTCCTGTGAACTTTCATTCGATCACTTGTGGTCTGTACACATTTGCTGAGTGTCAGGCACTGTGAATACAGCAGTGATCACAGTGAGGGTCTTTGCCTCCATGGAAACCAACAGAGAAGTGAGGCCCTAAATTAGAAATCTCTGTACCACCTTGTCTTCCCTCTTTCTCCTGTGCACATTTACTGTCCTCCCAGCTGATTTTCACTGGGATCCATCTCCCACCTAGAGACCTTCCTCTCCCACACCCCTGCCCACCCTGAACTCTGGTCGTTTGCTGGGACAAGCACAATGACCTTTTCTAACTGAGACCAGAGTTTGGCCTTCCCCTCCAATCCACCTCCCAACAGTCGTCTTTCCAGGAGGCAAACCTGATCAATGACCTTATCCTGGCTCTGACACTCCGCAGCCGTGCCCTCAATCCCCAACTCCCTAGTGCGATGTTCAGAGTCCTCATAACCAGCTCTCACCCACCTTTCTAGTTTCAATGGCTGTACCATGTTCCAGGAACACCAACTGCTCCCCACCATCCCCAAACCCAGCGAGCGTTCCACATTTGCTCACCTTGTCCCCTATACACAAACACAGCCCGTCTCCCCCAGAAGGGAACTCCCACCCGCTCTTCAAAGTCTGGTCAAATGGCGCCTCCCCAAGGGAAAGTTAAGCTTTTCCATAACTTTCACATGGGAGGCATCACTGCCACCCCCAGGCTTTGTTCCTGTCTTCCTCTCGTGGCATGGTCCTTGTGCACATCTGCCCTTACACGTAAAGAGCAAGGCATGAGGGGAAGCCCATGACTGCAGAGTCCCAGAGCTCTGGGTTGGAATTCCGCCTGGCTCCCTCGCTTACAAGCTATTTTATTGTGGGTCTATCACATCACTTCTCTGAGTCACAGGGTTCTTCACTGTACCTTCCGCATAGAGATCCACAGTACCCACTGTGCAGGCTTGCGGTTGAGACCTAAGTGACACCTGAATACACGTGAAGCCCCAGCAAACTATAGTTACACAGTAAATGACAGCTCTTGTTATTACACCTCATCTTGCAGTGAGTTCTTCAAAGGCATATTTATCTTAATTTAATCTTGTTTGTATTAATTATCTCTATATTCTCCAGCCCCGAGAACACAAGAAACATTCAATATTGGCTTGATAATACATGCAACCCATCCCACCACTAACACAATTTTGCTGGATAAAACTAAGTGTAGTCTGTGTATAGACTGAAAATTGGTAGCCTCAGGTGTGTTGCCTCTGGCCCATGCAGCCTTCTGCAGCATACACTCAAGATACCTACCTGGCCCAGTAGGTATCTGAGTTTGCAACCCCCGTTGCAGAGACCACTGCACTTTTTTTTTCCTTTTTTTTCTTTTGAGACAGGGTCTCGCTCTGTTGCCCAAGTTGGAGTGCAGTGGTGCTACCATAGCTCACTGCAACCTCAAACTCCTGGATCAAGTGATCCTCCAGCCTCAGCCTCCTGAGTAGCTGGGACTACAGGCCCACATGGCCACACTCGGCTAATTTTTGTATTTTTTGTAGAGACAGAGTTTCTTTATGCTGCTCAGACTGGTCTTGAACTCCTGGCCTCAAGTGATCCTCCTGCCTCAGTCTCCCAAAGTGCTGAGATTACAGGAGTGAGCTACTGTGCCTGGCCAAGACCACTGCACTTCTATGCTGATGAGTGATGTTTTCGGTGGCTCTGAGATGCCCCCTCCCTTTATTAACTCTGATGGTTTTCTTACCTTTTGAAGTTGAGGGCTCTCCATTAAGTCCTCAGAAGACATTAGACTTGATCTAGAATAGGGAATCATAGTTGCTTTAATGCCAGTCTTTGTAAGGACCGTGTGGGAGGCTGACCTAGCCAGGTCACAGAACAGTGGAAAAGAAGTCAGGGTCAAGGGAGAGGGTGGCTGCCCTGGCCCACAGCCCCTCCCAGCAAGCATCTGATGAGCATCCCTTTCCCCGGAGAGACTTCTCCAGCAGGGAGCTTTTTCCAAGCTTGCACCTGAGCCTTCCTTCCCCTGATGGAAAGGAATTCTCCTACTGAAGCCATGGGGGTTTCGTAAGTTTTTTTACTCCTGACTTAATGCCAGCTTTCTAGAGGGGTTCCCACTTTCTACAGAATTAGAAGGAGCTTAGGAAGCCATGCACTGGTCCAAGTGCAATTCACAGATGATGAAAATGAGGTCCAGAGGCAGGCACACATCCAAAGGGTCAAAGACATGCACAGCGTAGGGGCAGGATGGGCCCCTGACCTTCCCCTGCACACCCCTCCCCACCTGCCTTCCAGTGCCCTTGGGGTCAGGACGTCACAGTAGTACGAGGATCGGGCAGTATGGGGGTGAGATCCATTCCACAGAGCTCTGCCCTGTGACCACAAAGGGCACATTGCTACTGGGTCAGCAGAAACTCCACGAGATGGATTGTCAGAGCCCACCTCATCAGCAAGTTCTACCAGGCAAGAGTCTGTGGCACTCCAGGATGGCAGGGGGAGAGCCAAGCCCAAGAAATACACAGGGGACAGACCAATGAGCCACCCTGGCTTGACCTAAGGGTTCCCAGGAGGCAGAGGGGAAGGAGGAATGGTGGGAGGAAAGAGTAAAAAGAAAACTTGGAAGAAGAATGTAGAATCTTAACTATCCGCCCAGGGAGTCTGACCAAGATGAAGGGCAAGTGTGAAAATTCATCAGTGCAAGATGGAAGGAAAAAGGAAGAGAAGGAGGACTGTAGACTGGCCAAGAGTGCCCTAACCTAGTGTCTCGGCGACAGCTCAGACTGAAGCACCAAAGGAGAGAGAAGAGCCAAGGGAAGGAGATTTGGAAGCGAAGAACCAGGGTGATTGAGAGAAATGCCAGGACCCCATTTCCAGAAAAAGGAGCAAAGAGGGGAAGTGGTTTAATGCATGTGATACTGGGCTGCCGGCCAGAAATAAAAAACAAATACCTGGAAATTTGGGGACTGAAACTTAAGGAGTGGCTACATTTAGGGGATAAAAAGAGAGAGAAACACACAAAAGACAGCTAAGGAGGATGGGATGCTTCAGTGAGCCAAGATGAGAAGGGGAAAAAAAGGACCACTGAAAACGGCAGTTGGAGGTTACCAGTGAAGAAAGCTGTGCAAGTGTATTTAACATGTGAGTCCATTTCTGCTAAGAATATACGCGTGTACACGTGGACACATGCATGAAAAAGAGCCTGGGAAAATATACTCCAAAGTTAATCGCAGTTACCTCTGGCAGGTGAGATTATGGAGGATTTTTATAGTCTAAATCATACATTTCTCTAATTTTTATTTTAATTCAAAGCGATTCATAGCAATCTTTAAGATTTTTTTCAGTGGAGTGGGTAGGGTGGTGGGTAGTGATTTAACTTGCTCGTCTGCGAAAGACCACTGTACAAGAGTGGTTGCTGTAGCATTGTTTGTAGCAGCAAAAACAAAAGAAGTGAATGGTTATCAGAGAAATGGCTGGGTAGACCAGTACACCTGCACTCAGAACATTACTCAAACATGCGGATGGATGTCTGAGTAATCCCTAGGAAGGATTTCCTAGGGTACTAATAAGTAAGAAAAGCAAGATGCAGAGAACACTGCACCGTGAAACCCCAATTTTTATAAAAGAATGACAAATAGGTATGTGTTTATACATGAAAATACGTACGTGTACATACATACACACACACACAAACAGGACTACCCCTAGTTTTTATGGGGCCTATGGTAAGAGTCCAAATACAGACCCACATAGCAAGTCATTTAAAGTGTTTGTAAATCAACTGTTCTCTAACTCATACTGTTAAATATATTTTATTATCCTACCTTGACAAATACACTTTCAAAACAACCTGGAAGGCCAGGCTCAAATTTCAAATTCTTGAACTCCGCTCAGTACCACCATTTGGAACTGTGGGGAGAGCCAGCCTCCAAGCCCTCTGCCCACCCCCTGCCCGCTCCATGTGTTTTGCGAGCCTGTGGCATGGCGGCAGTACATGGGCACCCTGCCCACACATCCAAGCTGCACCTCCTAGGCTGCAGGTCACCTCGAGCCTAGCAAGGGATGCCCTCAAAAAATGATGGGACTGGGGAACATGCCCACAAAGACCCTGGAATCAGGTTCAAGCAAGTTGGGCAAGAAATTCCAGTACTCGGAGAATAGGGGAAAAGGGGGAGAGCTCTGGGTGGCCACGTGCCCTTAGCTCCTCAGACTCCTCACCTAGTAGAGTGGGATGTAGCTAAAGGAGGGACAAAGTGGGATCCCCGAAAGCTCAGGGCAGGGGCCCTTCTTACCCGGATCTAAGGAGATACCGATACTGTACCATATGTACAAAATTATGAGTACAAAATATGCAAGGTTACATACGGTGTTGATTTGGGTTAGGGGCTAATGTGGCCCAAAAAAAGTGGGCCAAGAGAAAAGCGAATACAAAAAAGTCTGCACAAAGGCATATATATCATTACATTTATATAAAGCAGGTTAAGCATGGGTGTGTATAAAGAAAATGAGTAAGTTTTGTTTTGCTTTAAAGTCTTAGCTAACAAGCGATAAAAGCTAACATCACCAATGATGGAGCAAAATGACATCATGCACCTCCTGATGTGATACACTCAAAGGACATATCACTTTGCTGGTATTACTGCCCCAAAATGCATAACTTGAATCTAATCATGAGGAAACAGACAAACCCAAATTGTAGGACATTCTACAAAATAACTGGGTTTTACTCTTTAAAAATGTCAGCTGGGCGTGGTGGCTCACACCTGTAATCCCAATGCTTGGGAGGCCAAGGCAGGAGGATCATTTGAGGCCAGGAGTTCGAGACCAACCTGTGCAACATAGTGAGACCTTGTCTCTACTAAAAAGAAAAACTCGCCATGCATGTTTGTGCACACCTGTAGTCTCAGCTACTCGGGAGGCTGAGGTGGGAGAATTGCTTAAGCCCACGAGATGGAAGCTACAGTGAGCTATGGTGGCACCACTGCACTCTCGCCTGGGCAACAGAGCAAGATCCTGTC
Source organism: Eulemur rufifrons (assembly GCF_041146395.1). Lineage (NCBI taxonomy): Eukaryota > Metazoa > Chordata > Mammalia > Primates > Lemuridae > Eulemur > Eulemur rufifrons. Next base: position 24,725,424 of record NC_091002.1, read on the forward strand.
TCAAAAAACAAACAAAATAAAAAAACAAAACAAAAAAAAACCACCAAAGTTTTGTAAAAGAAATGTCTCTAACCAGGAGAAAGAGCAGTTCTGTGTGTGTTCATGAACTGGGGCAAAGCACAAAGTGGGAAAAAATATTGGTTGCTGGCAACAGAGACCACCCAAAAGAAAAAGGCAAGAGTAAGAGGAGAGAAGCTGAGAGAAGCACCATTCCTCCCACCCTGGAGGAAGGAATAGGAGGCTGAGATTTAACAATAGAATTCAACTGATATTTAGGACCAAGAGAACAGATAAGATCAGAAGTCACACCGAATGGCCTCCACATACTCCCTAAAGTTGACCTGTCTGGAACAGACTGAAGAGGAGAGGGCAGGCAGAAGGTACCAAATGGGTGATGATTCCACAAAAAAGCCCAGACATCACCACACGCAATATATCCATGTAACAAATCTGCACATGTACCCCATAAATCCATTAAAAAAACAAACAAACAAAACAGGGGTGAACACTTGGAACAGCCACTAGGGGACCATGCTAAGGATGGAAGGCAAATAATTGGTTTGTTGCATAATTTGTCTGGAGGAATTTGTACAGATAACTTAAGGCTACATTCATTTAAAACTGTCCTAGAAATGGGTAAGAGACGTTCTCATGGTCCATTCAGCATTTGATCTCAGGCAAGTGAATCTCAAGGCAGAAGTGTCCGATCTTTTGGAGGGTAACTTTAACCCAAACTCTCACTTACCCTGACTCAACTGGATCTCCCCAGTTAATCTTGTGGGCTAAATCTAACAAACTATTATCGGTTTCCAATTCCTATCTCAACTCAGACTTCTTGGCAGCTGTCCAAGTCCAAGACAACTCCTCTATGAAGTCACTGTGGAACTCTGAGGACCTCCACCTGATCATAGAGTCAGCTGGTCACATTTGGAACCAGGGAAACGAGACAGAGTTCCACATGAAGAACATAAATGGAGCATCAGAATCCATCCCACAAACCATAACAACACAGCTCTTTTTCATCCGAGACATTCTTTTTATTGATGAAGTTGAACTTACAGCAGACAGTGACAGGAGCTATAGCACAAATAGCCAGGACAAATACAAATACAAATACAAAACAATCCATGGAAACTGTGGACATGGCCAGGAAGCCCTCTGAAAAAGAAGGGTGCACCCAAACCAAAAGGCCACTGGCTCCCACGGTAGGGACAGTGAAAGGCACAGTGGCTTCTCCCACCCTCTGCACGAGCTCCAATTCTTTGAAAAGAGGAAGGTTATAAGAGCATGACGTGTGAGATGGGGAATTATAAATCCAGACTTCTGGGCAGGCATGGACTTTTGATGGAACCACTGAGCAATCTTGTGGCACAATAGAGCAGGACAAGGTGGTGAAAGGTAAGCCTCTCAGGAGAGACTTCAACCAAGGACATGGATTCCAGATTTTAAAAGATACCCACCTAAATCACATTTCATGAGGAACTAGATATTACCAAAGTGTTAAGTGACCACAAACAAAACATTCTCCCCAGGGCCTACACCACTGAAAAAACCCCCAACATATAAAAAAAGTCTGCTTCCATTTCATCGATAATGGAGACAAAGGATTTTGTAGAACACTAAAAGTAGAGTAGTTGAAAGAAAAATCAAAAAAGGTGTAGAAGTCTTTATTTTTTATTTTTTGCAATGCTACTTTTCAGGAATGACAGAAATCCTCTAAATTAGGGTTTTATTAGACTAGGTATTAATAAACTGGAAGGTTTTTTTTTTTTTTTTTTAAAGGCTAATGGCCCTAAATATGACTGTTTCCCATTGTTTTGGGTTCAGTACATTTTCCAATACAATGTCATCAACTCTTACAGCAGTTCCTGCATTTTTCCAATGACACACACCTATTAATCAAATGGTATGTATATTTTCACTAAAACCTATCTCCACCAATAACTTTATCAGTATTTTTATATGGCCTAAAATATGCTAAGTTTTGTCACAATAAATATATTTTCCCCTACATGGGAAGAAACATGAGGCAAAAAAGAGGGGAGGATATTAAGATGCAGTCCACTTTTTAGTTAAGGAAAAGTTCAGAAAACTCCCACCTAAAAAGAGTGAAAATATTATCACCAATAACTTAGGTTTAAAAAAAACTACAAAAATACCAAGTCAGAAGGAAGACAGAAGAAAAATCTCCTGGACAAACCTCTGCACAAAAATAATTCTAGAAAAAAACACCAAGTCCCACTTGAGACAGGCATCACTTGCTAATCTGATCTTAATGAGAAGGGATGTTCCCAGAAGGAAGCAACTCAGGTGGGCGAGGGGCACGATTAACACAGACACGACTATCTGCTCTAGAAAAGGCACTTCCTCGTGCTCCCACTGAGCAGTAATGCCAATATTGTCCTTTCAAGCCTTAACACTGGATTTTAAGATGTCAAAATTTGTATCCTTCTTCAGCTTTATGTAATTTTTCAAAAATTTTAAGACGCAATTGGATAGCCAAAAAGAGAGACTTTTTCCTTTTCAAACAAGAATAACTGAGATAGAAGTCCCTGACTGCTAGAACTTGCAAGGACCCTGAAGATCAATATCAAGATCACACCTTCAGCTGGCAGTAGGGTGAGGTCCGTATATTAAGTCAGAGAGTTAAAAATTCTTAGGAATTTTTTTAAAATAATGTTTATTCTATTCTACACTGAATCTTAAAATTATTACTTCCTCTCTCAGGCTTTAAAATTAATGGAAACGGAGGGGCAAACTGGGGTAACCTATAGCTGCCTGTAAAAAACATGATAGCTTATTCGATTCTCCCGAGCAAGATTTAATATTTCAAAGTAAAAAAAAAAAAAAAGTCATATAATTATACATGTAACTCTCTCACATTATTTTTTAGAGAAACATGTAAAATACCCCCAAAAGGCTGTATCAGATTAGAAAACGTAAATAGAAGCCTAAAATCCAGATGACCTTGAAGTTATGCTAGATCTTAAAATCACTAGAACTACCTCAAAATATATAAACAGGCCCCATTATGAGAAATATAATCATGAAATGATAACACAACGGAAAAAGAAGAGAGGAAAGGAATCTGAAGGTCACTCAAGCTTAGATAAGGACAAACCACGAGAGGTCCTGGGTAACATACATTTAGATGACTCAGGGAAGGAGGTATTAGCAGGGCTCTCCCCGCAGCCTGTGGAAAGAGCCAAACACGCTAAACGACTTTGTGTTCTTGTGCTATTCCTCTTCAAAGCCTCCTTTTTTAGAGTCCAAACCAAAAGTAGGTATTAAAATACAATGTTTACAGTTTACAACAATTTCATTGTTAGAGTTTTTTCAAAACTACACATGCAAGATATATGCAGCTGATGCTGAGAAACATTGTGCTTTTCTTTCGATCAAAACTGTCCTTCAACTGATGAAACAGCCTCCAGAGGCAACATTTTGCTGGGAACTGTGCACTCTCCCACTCTTTCTTGTTCCAGTACCCTACTGCCTTTTACAGACCTAGGTAACTTTTTCTGAACCAGAAGGCCTCAACTCCTCACTAAGCCTGTGAAAAGCCATCCTCTGCAGAGCCGGGATGCAGGGTCTGGAGGACCCTGTCTCAATTCCTAGTCCATGGCCTTCCAACTCCAGCACCATCTCCTTTGTTTATTTTGGTAAAGGCCAGAGAGGGGGCTCTAGTCACACAACCACTTCATAAAGTCAGTCTGCCCACTTATATGCTTGACCTTGGACTTAACTTCAATAGTCTACATTGCATTTGTGAATCACCATTAAGGCTAAATCTTAAAAACTCATCTCTGTCCCCACCAGAAACTATTAGTAAGAGCCAAAAAGCCAACTTTAAGACTTACCCCGAAGGACTGAATCTCACCTATGGAAGCTTCCCACATCTCATTCTACTGCCAAAACTGAAAGTTATACTAAAGACATCAGTAGACAGAATAAATTAATTTTCCTCCTCTGCCACAAAACCTGTACTCAGCCACTCAGCCTCACCAACAATCCCCTCAGACTGCAAAAAAACATTCAAAGTATCCAGGAAAAAGCTAAGGGAGAAATTTTTAAAAAGTAAATAAGGCAAGGTATCTTACAGAATCCCGAGCTGCTGACAGACCATTTAACAATTCTAAATCTATCTCTTGATGCCACTTACAAACTTCTGGGCTTTGGTGGGTAATCTGGTTTGCTTTCAAACGGTCCCAAGACAAGGAATTGTCTCTCCTCACACTCAGAAACATGTCTATGAAGGCCATTTCCATTTCACATTTCAAAACCTGAAAGCCTCCAATACAAGGAAATGAGGGTTAATTTTTACTTAAAAAAAAAAATATATATATATATATATATGTATGTATATAGAGGTTTAAGGTTCCCAATTGGCCGAGCGCGGTGGCTCACGCCTGTAATCCTGGCACTCTGGGAGGCCAAGGCGGGAGGATCGCTCAAGGTCAGGGGTTCGAGACCAGCCTGACCAAGAGCAAGACCCCATCTCTATTAAAAATAGAAAGAAATTATATGGATAACTAAAAATATATATAGAAAACATATTAGCCAGGCATGGTGGCCCCAGCTACCACGGAGGCTGAGGCAGCAGGATCACTTGAGCCCAGGAGTTTGAGGTTGCTGTGAGCTAGGCTGATGCCACGGCACTCTAGCCCAGGCAACAAACCGAGACCCTGTCTCAAAAAAAAAAAAAAAAGAGTTAAAAGCCAAAGGGGAAACAGACCTTCACAAGTCATAACTCTGTAACAATCTGGCTGAAGTCATCTAGGTTAATGGTTCTAACTACAGTCAAGTTCAATACAGAAGTACAGAGAAGAACTCTGCCCATTGCTACATCCTTACATGTGAAAACTATGAAAAAAAAAAGCAAGTATCATGAAAATACAGAAATAAATATGAATTCATCCGGTTTTAAAATTTTAAAAATTGAATGTGAGAATTCAAAAGTATGACATAGTGCTAACAGCAACAGTGCCAGACCAGAAGAACGACTGCTGATTCATGACACTGATCACAGACTAAGGTTCAGCTTGGTTCAAAGCAATTACTTCCACTCTCTGTTGACAACAGTCAGATATGGGTCACCCACATGCTAGCAAACTAATCTGATTAGGTTGATCAGGCTTAAAGCCTAGGTTTTCTTTGTGGAAAACACAATGAACTATGGTAACCACAAAAGGAGTGGTTTATACTAAATCTCACAAAACAATCCTTAAATAAAAATTTCTCTAAAGAATCACATTGGTTATAGCAAAAGGAAACTGCTTCCTTTTCAAAACCTTGTTACATTCTAGAGAGTAAACTTGGGAGAAAAGTATGATTTTCTTTTTTTAAATCAATGAATCTGAGTCACTAAATCTTCATTTAAAAGAAAATGGTGAAATGTGCAGTGAGACCTCAATTTCACCTGGGGGAAAAACAAGATGAAAACCATAGTCTGAAGACAGAAAGGAGGCAGACTTGTCAATACCACCAAGCTGAAAAAGAAACATTAAAAGAACTTGTTACTTAATTTACAAAATATCCAAAGTCTACCTTAAGGAATGTCCTCCTAAATTCTCAGGATATAAAAACCCTATCCTAAGCTTTTTTAATCTATGAAGAGAATTTCAGACTGGATCTGAAGAACCAATGGCATAAATAATGCCTTTTGTCTGTTCAGAACTTTCCAATGTGTAGTTGCCTTTTTTTTTTTTTTTTGTCCATCAGCTCATTTGGATCCCAACAAGCACCCAGTGAGAGAGGGCACTTCATCTCTGTTTTGCAAGTAGGAACAAGAGAGGTCAATTAGCTCAAAACTCACAGAGCTAGGAGGGACCTGCAAAAGAACTCAAATCTGATGTTTCCCCTGCCAGAATGAAGACTTGAAGTTGCAGGCCTGTAGGTAAGGTCCAAATACAGGTCGCCTATGGTCCATGTTAAAATGCAGGTTTTCAACCTCCTGACTCAGAATTTCTGGGAATGGACTTTACAAATGTCATGTCAAACAAGTTCCCCAGGTGATTCTGAAGTCTATCAGTTTGAGGATCACCAGCATGAGGAATGAATCCTATATCCAAATCTAGCCGGAGAACCCATCTGTTTCCCTATCCTCCGTGCAACACAGAACTTGCCAAGCAGATCAAGCAGCAAAGACTTTACGTCCCTCTGCCTAGAGCCAGGTCAATGGACTTGGTCAAAGATACACACAGTATCAGCTTCACACCTTACCAAAGTAACTTCTCAGTTGACAACACCCAACAGTATCTTCTTCACAAGCTTCATGCAATCCTGGAGGTATCTTCTTGTAGATGACCAATACACATGGTGTCAAATTCCTTCTGAAGGTATATAACATTTCAAAGTAAGTCTCATACCATTAACTTCTAGAGGAAGTAATGTGGGTAAAACCCTAGTAAAAACCATCAAGTTGGGCTTACAGAGCATCCAAAATTATGGTATGTACTCTAAAGATCATACAACAAAACGACTTTATGCCACTTAACTTTATTTCATGCTGAAAATGGCAGCAGGTCTCCTTTTGAACTCATTTCTAAAGGCATAGAATTTTACAAGGAAGGAAAACATGGCAACAATTTTAAATTATTTTATAGGTTGAGATTATGTTAACTGCCTCTGAAACACACTGTCAGGAAAAACAAAATATCTCCCATGGTCATCTGCCAAGCACTGTTCTGCTACATTTCTCAGGAAGAAATGGCCTGAAAAGGCTGCATACAGCAGCGAGGCCATACTGCTATGAGAGGAAAAACCTTCTCATAGCAATACGAGAATTTAAAACAGCAGGAGGCTGAGAAATATAATGTGAAAGAAGAAAAAAGGAAGCAGGCCTAGAAATAAGCACATCTGAAAAAGCAGTGAAGCATTTGAAAAGATCAGTCCTAATTTAAGAAAGAAGCACTGGTACCTTATCACTCGAATCTAAAAGCATATACCCAGGGCAAGACAAACTTCAGAAGACATGACACTCTTGAAATACAGAATTTTATTTAGAAATTGTTTAAAGTAGAAAAAAACCCTGTCAAGAAAGACCAGGTGGAAAATGGGTTCCCAATAAAATGGAATTTTAGGGCAACAAAAGTCTAAAAGGCCACAAAAGAGAAATAGCACCACTGTCATTTGAACAATGGCTAGTTACTTGCATTTTTTGGCATTGTTAATCAATGAATCTGGGTTTTCCTCTGAATTCCACACAAAGCATGCACTACACAATTTTATCATAAAATACTTGCTTTCTACACACATTTTAGGACAAGCTACCACCAGAAACAAACCAATACAAATACATCAGGGGCTGAACAATCTCAGTAGTGGGTGACACACATTTTGCAGAATTCTGCCAAACAAAGGGATTGAATAGGCTGTGGGCAAAGAAAATGAGGGAGAGTTAAGGAAGGAAATATTTTAAATATTAATAATTAATTCAGACATGGTACTGTATTTTCTGCAAAAGAAAATTAACATTTAGTAACACACTAATGAATTTTATCTCCAAAGAGATTAGTGCACTGGCAAAGTATTCAGCTAACAGTGGAGAGCTGTGGGCAGCAGATACCGAAAACACCCCAGCCTTGCAGAGCCCAAGGTAACGATGGCCTTCACTGATCACTCCCTTTGCCAGAGGTCCAGAAAAAACTTGCAGCATGATTACCTGCCTGCTGCGTTTTCAACTCTAAGCAGCAAACTTTAAGGAGCCAAAGAGGAGTCCCCAGTGGGCAAGGGGAACAGAGAAGAGAAACATGTTAAATGTAAACCTAAAAGACAGTAAAATGGGACACAAACCCCATTCAAATCCCAGAGATGTGGGCAAGTCCCCAAAAGTAGTTGTTAGATTAAAAAACTGGACACACCTCAATTCCCAAAAAGCATAATACATAGAAATCTCAGGGATAATCAGAAAAGTCGTCAGAGAAATGCTCAATGAAAATCGAGCTCTTCAACTCCTAACATCTCAGGGCTGAAACACCCTCTATTCATCCAGGCAACAATGCCTCTTGCTTTTTTAGCAGGGATGCAATTGGTCAACGACACCAAATGGCTTTACAGAGCAACTTTTTCTAAACTTTCCTTCTGGGCCAAAGCCTAGGCCTGTGAGGATTCAAGCGGCCCTGTAAGACCCGTGACAGCAGTTTCCAAAGGTTCTGAGGTCTGGCCCTTCCTTCCCAGACACAATGTCAAACACATAAAATCTCCTGTCATATTTTATACTTTGAAATATGGAAGCATATTTTAAATACTCTTAAGGCATTTATTTATTACAATGTTCTCTGCCAAGATTTCACATTAGCTTAAAATTCAATTCAGTCTTTACATTTCTCTACTGAGGTCGCCACCTCAGCGTATTACAGAACACCTTCTCCAGTGATCAGTGTGACCTGCATCCACACGGTGAGCCCCATGGCAGCCTCTCTGTTCCCCAGGTGAACCAACTAGATGTTAATACTGCTCTCCTAACAAGGTAAAAGCTCCTAACTCAAACTTATTGGAAAAGGAGTGAAACTTCTGCAAAGTGCACTTTAAGAAGAGGTACTTTTTGCTTACGAAAAGAAACCAGTGAGTCCTCTAAGAATAATAAAAGGGAGTATTTTACAGTTAAGCACATGATTTGGAGTGAAGAATTCGGATGTTGCTCTGCTAGCCCAGGCTGTTAATACTCTTCTTGTTCCTCCTGTGGGCCCCCTTCATCAGGTATCACAAAGCCTTCCTGAAATGGAAAAATGAGAAGGAAAAGCTATCACTCAACACTGATATAAAGTTCAGTTTCTACTGTGTGTTCACTTTCTTTTTATTTATTCATTCATTCATTCATTTTTCAGACAGTATCTCAATCTGTCGCCCAAGCTGGCATGCAGTGGTGCAATCACAGCTCACTGCAGCCTTGAATTCCTGGGCTCAGGCGATCCTCCTTCCTCAGCCTCCCTAGCAGCTAGGACTATAGGTACACACCACCACGCTCGGCTAAGTTTTGTATTTTTTGTAGAGCTGGGGTCTCACTATGTCACCCAAGCTGATCTCAAACTCCTGGCCTTAAGCAATCCTCCCGCCTGGGCCTCCAAAGTGCTGGGATAACAGGTGTGAGACACCACGGCCAGCTCACTTTCCTCATATTTAAAGCCTCTCAAAGTCAGTGGTTCTTCCTGGTTCTACCACACAGTTGGTATTTAATCACACAGGCCAGGTGACCACTATTTTATTTCTTAGACAGTAAAATCACATCCCACATAGGGCAAAAACTGAGCACAATCAAATTTACCCTCAAACTTTTGAAAGTGATGGATATGTACAATGTCTTGATTATGGTGATGATTTCACACATAATCAAATGTACATTTTTAATATGTGCAGTTTATTACACGTCAATTATACTTCAATAAAGTTGTCTTTAAAAAGACAGAAAATTTATCCTCAAAAAATCCCTGAAGTCTCCCATGAAGTTCAGTACTCTACCATCTCCTCTCAACAAACTGTCTACATAACCAGCTTTTCCTTGACAATGTCCTTTGGTTGTACTTAGGAGCCTTGCTTTCCCTCAAACACCCACAACAGCAAGACCAACCCAGCATTAGTGGCATGGGAAAACTGAGCATGTAAGGAAAAAGCAGATTTGTGACTCCCACCTCATCCTCACTCCACAGCATGCTGGCATGTACTTATAGCAGGAAATGACTACACTACTCTACTGTAAAAATTAAGTTTCTCCTTCAACTATTATCTTTTTTTTTTTTTTTTTAACTAAATCCCTATGGCTGAACTCACTTAAGATCTAACTCCACTAAAGACTAGACTAAGAACCCCTATAACTTCATCGTCTTTGTTTTCATTATCTGGCACAGAGTGAGTCCTAAATAACAATTTATTCAACATATTATCAACTTTTTTCCAACTAAAAAGTCACTAATCTTAATCCCCCAAAATTCACAAGATATACCTAGAGGACAGTGATAAAAACAGCATTAGTGTTACCTTATATTTGTATAATGCTACACATGCTAGTTTGTAATTTGATCCTACTGACCTTGCTAGGCGTGCAGAAGTAGTATAAATACAACCATTAAACAGCGGATACAGCAAGATATCAAATCATAAATCCAGAAAATAAATCAGTCTTCCCTGATCACCTAACATGTCATCGTTAACATGTGCAGATATGGCTGTGTAATAAACATGGATCCAAAGAAACCTGATCACAAAGTACTCTGAAGGAACAGGAATCAGGCAAACTCCTGGGAGGGAGGTGCAAAAGCACACCCTGACAGCTGCTGTAGGCAATAGACGTAGAAAAAGGGACCTTGTGCCTGGTTCTCCAGGGCATGCCTGGGGCGCTGATAAAATGGATGCAGCACCTCATGCTGAGGGGTCCAAGCTGCAGGGGGTGGAGTGGGGGTTGGGAGTTACTTCTGGCCAAGAGCATTTTGTGACATTCATTACCTATTAGTGGCCACAAACTACAGAAGATGGGCAAGCCAAGCACTTCCTCCCTGTCCTACTCCTTCCTCAAAGGCTCATAGACCTCAAGGCAGAGGCTGAAGCTGAGCAGAGTTCCCTCTGGCTGACTTTGAGAGGGTCAAAGATGAAGTCTTTTTTTTTTTTTTGAGACAGGGTCTTACTCTATTGCCTAGGCCAGAGTACAGTGGTGTCATCATAGCTCACTGCAGCCTCAAACTCTTGGGTTCAAGCAATACTCCTGCCTCAACCTCCCAAGTAGCTGAGACTACAGATGTGTACCACCACACCTGGCTAATTTTTCTATTTTTTGTAGAGACAAGGTCTTACTGTTGCTGAGGCTGGTCTTGAACTCCTGGGCTCAAGTGATCCTCCTACCTTAGCCTCCCAAAGTGCTAGCATTACAGGCTTGAGCCCCCGCACCCAGCCAAAGATGAAGTCTCTTGTTGAATGTTACACTGGAACATGACAAGCATCAGCACAGAGTTTGCTGAAACCTGCTAGATAAAACTTATTTTCTCTCAGGAGGCAAAATAGAAAATATCCTTATGTCAACACGTACATCTGTGGCATACAGAATGTCTACGATCCTCTGCAATACAGGGTCATTTTCCCCCTCGTTCTCCTGGCAAATCAATTCAATGTTCCTTAGCTTTCCGAAGTAGAAATCTCTCTCTTTCTCCAAGTCTTCGACAGTAAGTTTCAATACGTTGACCTGCACAAAACATTAAAAAGGGTGAGATACCTGGCATTAGTGCAACAATGAAACATCAGACAGACTTCTACTCAAAAGGAGATGTGGTCTTTGATCAAACTCCAACATGGACAAAAACCACTGCAGTTTAATGTCACTTTTCTTCAGCCCCAGATAAACAGTATGGACTTGTTCATGGCAACCTATACTATAACAGCTCCCAGGAAAGTGCAGACTACACCTTGAAACATGCAGGAACTTCTCGGGGACTAAAAGAGGATCAGGGAGAAAGAACTAGGGAAGCTTGGGACAGATAAAGAAGTAGAATCCACAACACAGTCCAGCAAGGTGGCTGACTAAATTGAGTCCTTAACCAAGGAACTGGTCAGTCAAGTCCAAGTCTGGGTGCGTGTGGAGGTCAATGGAAAGGGAGGTATGATCTTCCATGAGCCCCACTGAGGCTCTGTTCCCCATAAAGAGGTGATGAAGAAATAAATTTCAGTGCTTAGGCCAGGGCTCCATCTAGCCAACAGCAATTAAAGTCATAACACTCACAGTCTTGTGTACTTTAACCACAGTGCACCTTTATTTCAGTGTACTATATTCAAATCTATGACAACTGAATTCAATTTAACTCTCACTGAATACAAATTGCATGGCATATCACGCAGCATGAAACTCTCATAAAAACCTGTATTTACAGGCTAGGGCCACAGAGCAGCAGGGAAAGCCAAGACAGGAAATAAAAGGTGCAGCTGCTAAGAACAATCTGGGCAGCAGGGAATTCTGAGAGGCAGAAAGGACCACAGAAGTCATCTAGTCCAACCTTCTGAATGTACAGCTGCAAAAACAGAAGCAAGCCAGGTGCAGTGGTGCCCACCAATGGTCCCAGCTACTCCGAAGGCTGAGGCAGAAAGACCACCTGAGCCCAGGAGTTTGAAGCCAGCCTGAGTAACATAGCAAGATCCTGTCTCTTTAAAAAAGCAAAACAAGGCTGGGTGCAGTGGCTCACGCCTGTAATCTTAGCACTCTGAGAAGCCGAGGCCGGAGGATCACATCAGCTTAGGAGACCAGCCTGAGCAAGAGCGAGACTCCATTTCTACAAAAAATAGAAAAATTAGCCAGACGTGATGGTGCGCGCCTGTAGTCCCAGCTACTCGGGAGGCTGAGGAAGGAGGATTACTTGAGCCCAGGAAGTTGAGGTTGCAGTGAGTTATGATGACGCCACTGCACTCTAGCTGGGGTGACAGAGCAAGATTCCATCTCAAAAAACAAAAACAAACACTAAAAAAGCAAAACAAACAAAACAACATGAAGCAAACAGCTTATCTAGCTTCCCTGTGGCCTAATGAAGAAGCCAAACATAACACAGGGGATCAAGTCTCATCCCAGGGTGGAAGGAAGCTCCTCTTCATAACCTGCAGTCAAGAAGCATCCAGAGATGAGGAACAGTGACTAGGACCACCAGGACAACTTTGTCAAAGCCCTAAATTCAAAGTTCATCATCAAAGTCCAGAACACACCAAACCAGAATCACAGTTCTCAACAGCCTTTCACTATTAATACCTTTACCAACCACAGAAATCACTTTCAAAAATAAAGTTTCAATAAAGTACTACTATTGCCCAGCATCCAGCAAAGCTACATACTCTGCTTCCCTCACTTTCCCCAACCCCTGCTTGTGCTGGGGCTTGCTGCCTTTCCTGGAACAGCCCCTAAGCAGGGTACAAGAAGGGGACAGAAAGGCAAGAGTTGACCAACCCCTAGCAGTAGGAAGCTACCTCAGAGCTTCAGTTCCATGATCCTTCTAACCACATGCCTGGAAGCATTAGTGACTGAGAAGGAAAGGAAATCAAAACAGTTTAAAAAGGAATGCCATCTTGGAGTCCACCTGTACACCATGTTTCACCAATGCCACCCTCACAAACCCATTAAAACCTTCTCTGTACTACAAATCATCAAGGCCACCAAAGGGAACACACCAAGCCCTCTGGGTCACATCTGTAAGGCCAAAGCAGCATTTGTCCACGATATCACTCAATAACTTTGTATACACAAGAAACACTCAATAGATATGTACTAAGTCACTGGTTTTCACCTGGTACTCCTCTAAATGCTTATTCATGAGGTTATTAAAAATCTGTGGCTAGTAATCAAGGTCACTCTTAGAACCTTCTCCTACAGTAAAGCAATAGCTATAATGTAAGAAGCCCAAGGAGAACATTTCAGGCCTGCACTGGCCGCAGTACCCATCAACCACATGTGGCTACATAACCACTTGAAATGTGGCCAGTGTGATTGAGATGGGCTGCAAGTACTAAACACTTAGTTCAGTCTTCAAATGTAAAACATCTCATTGATATTTCTATTGATTATATGTTAGAATATTTCTGATATATCAGGTAATATGTTACTAAAATTAATTTTACTTGTTTCTTTTTACTTTTTTTATTGTGGCTACTAGAAAATTTTAAATTCTGTGGCTCACATTTCTGGTTCACATCCTATTTCTACTGGATAGCACTGCTTTGGACTAAAATCAACTAAAAGCTAATTTCTCCAGGACAACTTAAGAAAGTGGACTCCTTGCAGATCTTCCAAGGATATGAATACTACAAGGTAATTTGCATAGAATACACTGTTTTTCTCTTAGCCTAACAAGCCCATCTGGCTTTATTTCCCATAATTACCAAGGGCTACAAACTCAAATACTTTTGTGGGGAGAGGGCCAGACAGATAAGGTATAGGAGGTATGGGAGTCAGTAACAAGCTGTGAAGCTGTGGCAAACTGGAGAGACTAAAATCCTTCAAATTAAGAAAAAAAAAAAAATTAAAACCCTGTGCAGGCCAAACAGATGACAGGGCTGGACGAGCTGGCCATGACGTGATCCAGCCTTCCAGGATCAATGCAGTACCTGGTTGGTGAACTGTCAGCCTCTGCAACATTAGCCTCCCACCCTTCCACAGCACGGATGGAGACACGCAATCACACAGAGTTCCAAACCCTCTCTTCAAGACCACAACTCCTCCCAACCTCCACAGCTACAGTTCTACTGCACTGACCATCCAAACCAGCTAATTTTTGTCACCACCCGGGGGAAGGAAGCCCCCCTTGACTCCAACCACATCCCACCCCTGCAAGACTTATGGTTCTTGCTTTCCATACTCCTCATCTGGGACTTGCATCACAGGCTGGCACCAGGTAAATCTTCTCCAAATATATCAAAAACTCCTTCTAGGCCCAGACCAGACCTTTCATGCCTTGGTATTCTCGGCAATGCTTAGCAGCAACTTGCCCAGAGTAATTATTTGGTGAATAACTACAATTTCCAATGGTGGAAGTAAGAGAAAGAAACTTCTATATTCCTTAGATAAGTCATACAACCTCCCCTTTGAGTTCCCATTCAGCAGTGACTGAGTGACCTAGGCTCTGGAGCCAGGCATACCTGGGTCGAAATCCCAGCTCAAGGTATTTGACCTCTCCAAGCCATACTGTCCTATTCTGTAAAATTACACAAGGCTACCTCAAAAGTAAAATTAAAGAGCTTAGACAGTGCATGGCATAAGCACTTTAAAAATGTTAGCTATTTTTGTTATGACTATTCATGCACATTATTTCATACAAGCCAAAAAAAAAATTTCTGGTTCCTGTGAATTTTTAAAGCACACTTCAGAACCTATCTCCACTCTATCAAGATCACAGACAAGAATCCTAATAACCACAACTGTCTTTTATCCATTTCCATTTATCCCAAGGGTGTTGGTCCCGAACTCCATTCCAGGCACCTGACTTAACACCAGTTAGGGCAATCTGCTCAACTGCGACCAAGTATTAGCCCCACTTCACACGAGGCAGTACATTCATAGAGGTTAACTGACTTGCCCAGGTAGAAGTTACGTGGCAAAGCCACTCTTACTTCTCCCCAAATCTATGTAACCGAAGCCTGTGCTCCACACAGGACACATGAGCTGAGGCGAGGGCAGCAGTGAAACAGAATCTGGCACATGTCCTCCTGGAGAGCACAAGATCAGCTCACTGGCCACCCAGTCTCGGCATTAACCACTCTTCTGTACAACCCCACACCTTGAAATATTAAGTAGTTACAGGGAAGTGTCCTTATTCGCTAGGACTTCTGTTGTTCACAGCAACAGTGCTCAGGGACTGCTCAAGTCAGCCACACTGACTCCAATGATGGGGAAGGTGGCCCAATCACCTCAACACTCCCAAGGCACCTAAGACCGTGGGGCACACATAATAAAAGAACAAAACAAATCAAAAGGAACTTTGGGTAGGCTCTCATTGTCCTGATCTCTTAGCAGCATGGATATGGGTCACGAGAGACTCTGCACTACAGAGAGGTCATTTGCCCCAAGTTTTAGAACTTGGCTTTTGGGAAACTAAAAGGGTTCAACCCTAAACTCTCTGGAATTACAGGGCATCCTAGATGTAAAAAATGGAATTAACCAAAAGAATCATCCAAAAAAAGAAAAGCAAACAAATAAAACAACTATAATATGAGGATTAGTGAGAAAGTATCTAAAAGTCTAAAACTTGTTTTGACACACAGAGACCTGTGACAAGCACCTGAGGATATTTAATCCCGAAGAAGACATTTGAAATCACTGAACTATTAAGAACAGAATCAGAAAAGCAACACAGGCTTTTCGTACCAGTTCCACTCTCAATTCCAAACTCCAGGGACCCAGGACTCAGCAGAAAGACTGTGGAATCTTTTTTTAAAAATCATTATTCAGAAAGAAGCCTTCCTTTATCTTTCACTCTCTGAATCCCAGAACCCCGACAGTGTTCCAGAAACATTCAACAGGGATTCTAAGTGCTGGTGTCCAAACAGACATAGGTTTCTCCTGCATTAAGAGAGCCCAGACATGCCTAATCCTTCCTCTTTGCCCTCCACACTCATTCTCCCCACACAGCACCTGACGCACTCACACATGTCATATGCTCTGGAAAGCCGACAAGGCAAATCTTCCTTTAAGAACATGGACAAGCCTCCACTAGTCATGGCAGCAAGTGTCCCTTCCCCCATAGTGACCCACATCCTAGACGCTGGAGGTGCCTACCTGCTGCATCAACTCGGCTGCTTCGTCATCTCCGTTGCCCACACTGGGATTCTTCCGCACCACCCCGGGGCCAGCCTTAGGCGTAGAAGTAGTTCTCTGTGTTGAAATGGGCCTCTGTGGAGCTGAGAGAGATGTTTTTGAAGAGGAGAAATTTCAAAAAAAAAAAAAAAAAAAAAATTTCACAAGACAACAAGGAAAATCTATGACCAATTGCCTTCCACAGGTGTTCAGTGAAGGGAACCAATGCTAGAGAGCCCCAGCATGCAAGACAACACCCCCACATCTGCCTAAAGTGGTGTTTATCCTGGCAGCAGTTAAGTACCAATTGTAGCCATGATCTTTCGTGTTGGGAGTAAGTCCTTCGGTGAGATCTTTTCTCTGCTGTGGTGGGTGAATAGGACTATCATCTGAAAGAAGTACAGTCATTTTGGTGCATATAGATGATCTACCTTAACACGGATCCCAATAATCCACTAACAGGGCAGCTTTATGGAGCAATGGCAAACTTCACGCCAGGCATGAGCTCACAGTCCCAGCTGTTGCCAGGGGCCCACTGTTCCCCATCTGGAAAGTTAGATCCCTCTGAACTCATAACCTCAGACTACTTAGATTGGAAGAAGGAAGGAGTCCATAAGGGTGGGAAAGCCTACTCTTACCATTAATTACGCCAAAATCTGTATCTTTGCTCGCCTTTTAGAAGGTCTATAGAAGAGCCAGGAGAGAAAAACATCACATTGCCTAGGATTTAGACTTCTCTCAGTATTTATAGCCAAAAGCAGACAAAGACAAGGAAAAAGATGTAAAGTATCCATAAACTAAAATTATTTATTTATTTATTTATTTGGAGACAGGGTCTTGCTCTGTTGCCCAGGCTAGAGTACAGTGGCGAAATTCATGGCTCACTGCAACCTTGAACTCCTGGGCTCAAGCAATCCTCCTTCCTCAGCCTCCTGAATAGCTGGGACTACATGCACCCACCACCATGCCTGGCTAATTTTTCTTATTTTTTGTAGAGGCAGGGTCTCGCTGTGTTGCCCAGGCTGCCCTCAAACTCCTGGCCTCCGGTTATCCTCCCACATTGGCCTCCCAAAGTGCTGGGATTACAGGCGTGAGCCACCACACCTGATCTCATTTACTTATTCACTTAGCAATTATTTTGTAAAGTTTGTACATTATGCCAGGCTTGGAAATATCTAATCTTCCTGATACCCCAAACTCTATAATCATAAGGCCTTTCACCTACAGTAAAAGGCATTTTCTCTGGATGGCTCTTGGTAGTATATGTTTATCCCAAAGTCTAAATGCTTAATGCAAGTCTCCACTCACCTGTTAGCAGCATCTGAAATATGAAATGCACACAATCATCTATGTGCATTCTAAACAGCTAAAGAATAAAAGTACTCAATATCTAGAGAAACTAGAACCCTCATATACTGTTCATGGGAATGTAAACAGTTCAGCCACTTTGAAAAACAGGCAGCTCTGCAAAAGGTTAAACACAGAGTCCCAATATGGGCCAGCAATTCTGCTCCAAGAGTATATACTCTTGGGTCTATATCTGAGAGATGTTAAAACATGTCTACAGAGAAACTGTATGTCAATGTTCATGGCAGCACCATTCATAAGAGCCAAAAAGTGGAAACAATCCAAATGACCATCAACTGGTAAATAAATAAAATAACCATACAATGGAATATTATTCTGCAATGAAAAGGAATAAAGTACTGACACATGCCACAGCATGGATGAACCCTGAACACATAATGCTAAGTAAAAGACGCCAGGCACAAAAGACCACATACTCTATGATTCCATTTACAGGAAATGTTCAGAATAAGCAAATCCACAGAGACAGAAAGCAGATTAGTGGTTGCCTAGGGTGGGGGAAGGGGGAAGAGTTGGGGGAAAACAGGAAGTGACTGCTATTCAGTATGCATGAAGTTTCTTTTTGGAGTGATGAAAATGTTCCAAAATTGTGGTAATGGTTATACAAGTCTTTGACTATACTAAAAAACATGAATTGTACAATTTAAGTGGGTAAAATGGATGGCATATGAAACATATCTCCATAAAGCTGTTTACAAAATACTCAACCTACCCTCTCTCTACCTACCAGATGGATCAGCCTCTCTCAAGGTATTGTGGGATCCTGCCATCCTCTGGAAAAGGAGGAATTAGCAACTGCAGAACATCTACCCTGCCCCAAAATTTCATATGTTCTACAAATATACTACTGCAAACATATCTTGGGAAACTTATCAAGACAATGCCTTTTCAAGAAGCTCTCTAAAATCAGTCTAAAACCTGCCTCCCAGATTCTGTTAGCATCATGGCAAGCCAAGACTCTTTACTAGCTAAAGTTCTAGGGAAAGCAGGGAAGCCGTGAGTAAGCAAAGGAAGCTGATCTACAGAGTGATGAAGCAGACAGCCAAGAACGGTTTCTGAGAGATCTAAACAGCTTCTTCAGGTCCTTGGAGTTCAGGTCTGATTGTAACTTCCCATCCTAGAGTTCTGTGAAAAATGCCCTTGTTTCTGAACTAAATATCTCTTATGTGAGCTAGCCTGAGGGATTTCTATTCCATACAACTAAAAAGCTTTAGCAAACTGTATACAGTAACAAAAACAACCCTCTGGGGCAAGTATTAAAATTCCCATTTTACAGAGGAGGAAACTGTGAAGCAGAGTTGAAGTGGCTTCCTTACAGAGAGCTACGAGGATCTGAGGACAAACACAGTCTCCCTGACACCACATTCCATGCACCTGCCACAAGCCTGGGATCATGCTTAAGATCCCCAAGCCTGTGGCTACTCAAAAAATTCTGGTTGAATGTTGAATGAGTACCTAGAATACTATTATTTGGAAATAACATTTTTGGGTGGTTGTTTTTTTACCTGCACTGCTAGAGCTGAGAGGTTTCTTCGGTTTATTCAGAGCTGGAGCAACAAGGGAGGGAGCCACCGCAGTTTCTTGACCTTGTCTGGCAGCCACAGGGTCATAGTCTTTTCCATCATAGTTTGCATCAAAAAATTTCTTGAACCACTGAACGAATTCAAAATTGTCCTGAAACTTTCCTTTTACTAATTTATCCACAGGAATTATCTGCAGAGAAAAATCAAGACTGTTTAGCCCAAAGCAAGAAGCTTTTGGCAAGCATCAAACTTGTCCATGCAGCAAATCGGTACAAAGCTCTGCCAAAAGGAGAAAAAAGTATTTTAGAGAACTTAGTTCTAAGGCCCTAGAAATTTATAAAGCAAGTTTCATTCAGTTTGCCTTCAACAGAGTACCTACACCTACCAAACCCTCTCCAATCCCTCAAATCTGTGAAAAGGAATCAGAAACAAAAAAGAACAAGTACCATATAAGTCACATACACACATCCAAACATACCCTCAGACGTGGTACAAGTATTATTTCACTATAAAGAGTAAATCCCCCACATAACTTGCATGGCCATAGTGCCTATCACAAAGCATGAAATCCATAGCACAAACAAACCAACTACAGGCATCTACAGTGAACTGTGTTAAAGACAGTTCTGACTTGAAAATAGGACAAGATGCAGAAGCAGTCTCCAGATAGATTTCTACAAAATGACTTGTTTTTCAAGTAATTTCAATCCTATTAAAACATACTTGTCAGGCACCATGGTCCCAGCTACCTGAGAGGATAAGGCAAGGGGATTGCTTGAGTCCAAGAGTTTGAGACCAGCCTGGGCAACATAGCGAGACTCATCTCAAAAAAAAAAAAAAAAAAAAAAATAGTGTTACCAGGTATTCAAATCACTGAGGTGTTGGCCAGAGTTTAACTATCTTTTATTTATTTATTTATTATTCTTTTGCCTTTTCCCTGACTTGAGAATAACTTTTTTTTTTTTTTTTTTTTTTTTTTTTGAGACAGAGTCTCACTCTGTTGCCCAGGCTAGAGTAAGTGCCGTGGCGTCAGCCTAGCTCACAGCAACCTCAAACTCCTGAGCTCAAGCGATCCTCCTGTCTCAGCCTCCCGGTAGCTGGGACTACAGGCATGCGCCACCATGCCCGGCTAATTTTTTCTATATATATTTTTAGCTGTCCATATAATTTCTTTCTATTTTTAGTAGAGGTGGGGTCTCGCTCTTGCTCAGGCTGGTCTCGAACTCCTGAGCTCAAAGGATCCGCCCACCTCGGCCTCCCAGAGTGCTAGGATTACAGGCGTGAGCCACCGCGCCCGGCCTAGAATAACTATCTTTTAATCTTCAAGGATCCCAGCTGCAATGGTATTTATTATAAAAATATATGTAATAACCTAAACTATGTTCACCCCTCTGACAAATGTAATTTTAAAAAATTACTTTGTATGATACTGAAATATTTACAAATAAAATACTGTCTGGACTCACTTCAAAATAACCCAGGAATACACAGGGTGGGATAGAGGTAGATATGAAACAAAATCAACCATGCTAACTGCTGGGATACATGAAGGATCATCACACTACTTATTTACTATTTATTATACTATTTACTATTTATACACTACTACCACTTTTGTATACTTCAGAAATTCTCTACATTCAAAATATAAAATATAATTCCATAAAAAGGAATAGAAAATTATACATAAGCTATCCCTATTTAAACTATACCTAGAAACTAAATGATATCCTTATACCACAAATGCTTATTTTATGTATTATACAGAGACAAAACTAAAATAAGACCAACTTCAAAATAAGTAAAAACCAGACACACCAACACGATAATTAGGAGTTATTACAAACTTTATCCCTTAAAAACTGTTATCTTCCCCAAAATGGCTTAAAAGGATAAACCTTTCTAATGGGGTAATGGGGGAGGGGTGAAACCAAACGGCTTAATTTTATAATAATCTATTATCTGCTAAAACAGATTTAATATTTGTGCTAATGAAGCCTGGTGGACCATGTTTCTGATAACTTTAAATAACCTTAGGGGCAGGAGGGAGCTTCCCAGCACCTACCAGGGATTCTCCTTGTAACCTGCCATAAAAAGCAACTATTTCTGGAATCTCCTCTATTGGAACTATTTAATTCTTTGTACAGTGTGCTTTACAGAAGTAAATCCAAAGATTAAGAGAGTTAGATCTCAGACTAAGAAAGATTCAACAGTAATTAAACAAGAAAAAAATCACTGGCCCAGATTTACAGGTTAACTGCTACAAATAGTTACTAACTTCACAGATGATGAAGAGAGAAGACAGCAAGAGGGGTAGGAGGGTAGAGAGACACTTCACTCCAATTAAATTCAATGTTAACCAGAGAAAAGATTACTACATAAATTGGAAAAAGGGAAAAAAAAAAGTCCAAAGTCATAGGTTAGTATCTGTAGCCTTAATAACAATCATTAGTTAAGAAACATTAACCTAAATAAAAGAATAACATTTACTTACTTTGTCAACACCCATCCTCTTAAAACCCGCTTGTAGTATTTTGAAGTTCTGAATGTACTCGTGTTCTAGCTTAGCTTGGAATTTCACTTTCTTCAAAGCAATGGAGCCAGGGAACAGCATGTCCATAAACTGACAATAGGCAGCCCCTGAATGAACAAGAGCAACAGAAAAATACAATAAACACTAGACTAGGTCACTGAATGCTACCATTAAAGAAGTATGATGAGCTTTTTCCCAGAGCCACTTAACCAAAATACAATCTAAAAAGTTGTAAAGTGGACCTACAAAAACGAAAAGCTTAATTACTACTTGAATTTGAAGTCAATTTTTTAAAACCTATAATAAGACTGATTTTACCTTATAAATTCTACAATACACTTGAAGTTTGGAAGCCTATAACAAGAAAGGGAATGTTTCTATAAAATTTTATAACTCCTGTTCTTCATTAGAAATCACCATGAAGATAAAATGACCACTAGAAAGAAAAGTGAATGCCTATGATAGAAAAAAGGTGAGATTTTCTGATTTTTCACAAGGACACATCTTTGTCTCCACTGGGGAGAGGAGGGATTTCAGAGATTGATCTTCAGACCTAGGTTAAAAAGAAATTTTTTTCCTAAGATGTCTGTCTCCTTGGGCTTTTTACATCTCTAAATATACTTAACCTATCATTTTATAAACAAAGTTGAATAGAAGACATTTTTGTGTTCCTCTAATAAAAACTTTTAGGCTGGGCACAGTAGCTCACACCTGTAATCCAAGCACTTTGGGTGGCCGAGGTGGGAGGACTGTTTGAGGCTAGGAGTTCAAGACCAGACTCAGCAAGACTGAGACCCCATCTCTACAAAAACAGAAAAATTAGCCAGGTGTGGTGTCAAGTGCCTGTAGTCCCAGCTACTTGGGAGGCTGAGGCAGGAGGATCATTTGAGCCTAGGAGTTCAAGGCTGCAGTGAGTTATGATGACGCCACTGCACTCTACCGAGGACAACATAGTGAGACTTTGTCTCAAAAATAAATAAATACATACATACATAAATAACGGACAAAGATTTATGCATGAAACTTTATTCACAGGAGTAAAAAACAGAAACTCTACATTTCCATATTTCCAAAAGTAGGAACAATTAATTACATAAATTTTAGCATCTAATCCTACTGATAGAATTTTATATAAACATTTTTTACATTTTGGAGAAAAGTTCAAGATATAATACTAAAAGGAAAAACAAGATACAAAAACTATAGACTGAGCACAGTAGCTCACGTCCACAATCCTAGCACTCTGGGAGGTGGACATGGGAGAACTGCTTGAGCTCAGGAGTTCGAGGCCAGCCCAAGCAAGAGCAAGACCTCATCTCTACTACAAACAGAAAAAATTAGCCTGGCGTGGTGGTGTGCGCCTCTGTGCCTGTAGTCCCAGCCACTCAGCAGGCTGAGGCAAGAGGACTGCTTGAGCCCAGGAGTTTGACATTGCTGTGAGCTAGGCTGATGTCATGGCACTCTAGCCTGAGCAACAGAGCAAGACTATGTCTCAAAAAAAAAAAAATCTACAAAATGTCTTGATATATGTAAAAATTTCTATCTTAATATATGTGCACAAAAAGACTAAAAGAAAACACAATGTTATCAGGGTAAGCCATATAAATTTATTGTTTTGTAGATCAAAAATAGTCAATAGTGGCCATCCCTGGGAGGAGGTACTGAATGTATTCTATTTTTTTAAAACTTTAATTATGTACTATAGGGAATATTATTTTTATAATCAAAACACAAAAGAAGAAGGTACATTTTTAAAAGAAAAAAGTATGTAAGCTGCTTTTTATAGGAAAAAGAGCTGAAAACTCCTGGCCTATTCATGTCTCAACTACTACAGAACAGGTTAAAAATGGGGCCTTCCCCCCAGCCTCTGTCTTAATAATAAATATAGCCATGACCAGGGCAAAGGCTAGCAACACAAGCAGGGCTAGAAGAGGACCCCTCTTTGGTGGCCACTGGCCCACAAAATCTGTGGCATGAGGATGTAGACAGACTTAGGGTAGGATAAGCTGCATCAAGTGCCATGTCTCCACTGACTGCCATAGCTCCATTCTAACAGGCTCTGTGCTACAAGCAGAGACCACAAAACAAGGGCACAATGCAGCCCTGGTGCCAAACAATCACCATATCTCAAGTACACTGGCTCTCAACCCTTTCAGGTCAATGGTCCCTTCGGGAATTAAATGAAAGCTGCAGCCAACATTCTGCATAGAATAGACGCTCATCTATCAGAAGACTCCAGATTAAGAATTCCCAATGTTTTAACACTAACACATAGGAAACATGCACTGACTATTAAATGCAAGTATGTTCCAGCTTTAGGGAGTGAGACTTGAGTCATCTTAAAGATGGATAAAATTTGAAAATAGGTCAGGCACAACACCTCACACCTATAATCCTAGCACTCTGTGAGGCCGAGGTGGGAGGATCACTAGAGGTCAGGAGCTCGAGGCCAGCCTGAGCAAAAGTGAGACCCAGTCTCTACTAAAAATAGAAAAAATGAGCCAGGTGTGGTGGCCTGCACCTCTAGGAGGCAGGAGGATCGCTTGAACCCAGGAGTTTGAGGTTGCAGTGAACTATCATGACGCCACTGTACTCTAGCTGGGATGACAGAGTTGAGACCTTGTTTCAAAAAGAAAAAAAAAAAAAAGGCTCTTAGGCTGCAGACTTATTTAGTGACAAGAGGAAAGTTGGAGTTAGGAATTTGGGGAGGAGAGGGAACAAAAACAAAATGAAAGAAAAAAGAGAGAAGTTGAGGCCTGGGGGACTTGCAACTACTGCCCAGTTATGAGGCCACTGTTGACAACACTGAGCTATCTGAGAAGGGGCTGGATCCAAAAGAGCCTTCAAACAGAAAAAAGACAAATAGGACTTTGTGAATTAGCCTGAAAAGATGCCCCTCAGGCCTGGGACACTGGAAGACAGGTGGAATCATGGCCCTAAGTAGAATACCTGGAAAAGGGAGCATGCCTGAAGAGAAACAAAGCTGAAACTTAAGTAATGAGAGGTGGGGGAAAAGTACCCTATGGACAAAATACCAGACCAGATCCGAGCAGTGGAGTTGGTTAGGGGCATGGTAATACCCTCTCAGAACAGGAGGACCAGTCATTAACAGTGCAGCATGAACAAGATCGACAAGCTGTCTTACACAACTCAAG
This sequence comes from Eulemur rufifrons, assembly GCF_041146395.1. NCBI lineage: Eukaryota > Metazoa > Chordata > Mammalia > Primates > Lemuridae > Eulemur > Eulemur rufifrons. The sequence continues at coordinate 24,750,252 of NC_091002.1, forward strand.
GGCTGTCAGGGTCCCACAGTAAGCTGAGGAAAAAGGAATCTAGCATTTGCCTGGTAATATCTCCTATTCTCTGCAGCATAGGAACTATGAAGAAGGCCAGGCTGGCGGGAAGAAGACAAGGAAGGGAAGGGGAGAGCCCAGAACATTCAGTGAAGACCCCTCTATGTGTGCTAAACACCATGCCAGGCTCTTAAGAAAATGCAGAGTGTCCTGAATATTGAATGGAACTGGGGGAACAGAGGAATGGTTGACAAAGGCAACCAGTGCCCTCCCCCCCCCCCCCCCCCCGCTACTTTTTTTGAGACAGAGTCTTGCTCTGTTGCCATGGTATCAGCCTAGCTCACAGCAACCTCAATAAACTCCTGGGTTCAAGCCATCCTCCTGCCTCAGCCTCCTGAGTAGCTGAGACTACTGACACACACCACCACACCCAGCTAATTTTTTCTATTTTTAGTAGAGATGGGGTCTCACTCTTGTTCAGGCTGGTCTTAAACTCCTGACCTCAAGTGATCCTCCCACCTTGGCCTCCCAGAGTGCTAGGATTACACGCGTGAGCCACCCCAATGTTCCCTTTTTGACAAAAACAATCCCTCATCCAAATCATTCTCTGTGATCTTATTTTTTTTCTTGATGACTATCTTTCCAAAATAGAGAAACTACAGAATGTACCAGTGAATTTTGAAACAACGGGCCAACTCTGTCACTGAAAGTTATCCTTGCCTCATCTCCCTACCAGGGCCAGGCAAAGGCTAAGTTCAACACTGCGGGGAGGAGAGCCCACAGTGCTGACAAAACTCATCCACTTCACGGGCAGCAGCACATCAACCGTATAGGGCCATAGGGCTTTGCACTCTCAGGGGAAGACCTTTCCTACCTTTTAAAGCTTATGTTTAGTGGAGAATTCTGGTCTGCTTGATCCTCTGCTCATCAGAGCTAAGATCAGAAGGGATGGGGCACCAGTGTTAAAGACTACTGGAATTCTCCTTGGGTCTCAGTAAGCACAAGGACCTACGAAACTTCGCTCTCTCTCTCATGCCCATCCCTGGCAACAGGCCTTCTTCAGGGACACAGTGTCTGGCTCATCGTGTTTTCTCTCATACTGGAAGTGAGGCCTGGTTTTCCACACACCAACATAAAACACAACGCAACCATCTACATACTCCAAGAGAGGTCCTACACAGCTTGCAAGAAGAGAGCTAGTTATGAATGAATAAAAGTATGTTTACCAATTGCAGTTAAATGTCCTGCACTTACTTTCTACTGGGGAAAAGCACTTTATCTGAGAAAAGAAAAGTGCTAGGCAAGCAACAGGCAAAATTGAAATACCTCACAGGTTTTATAGTGAAACAGTATAACTATAACTAATTATATGTAATTTACATTTATTTAACTCTCCTCCAAATGCTTCTTTAAAAGATGTTAACATGCATGCAGCAGAAAGTACGTGGACTGTGTGCTCAGACACATCTGGGTTCAAAACCAGGATACATGAGCTGTGCCCATGGACAGTTTCCCCCTCTGTGAAAAAAAACAAGGACGTGCCTCCCCCCTCAAGAGATCTATACTGACCTTTAAGGTCTGGCACAGAATCAATATCTGAGGGTTACTATTATAGGTGATCCTCACAACCACCAACAAGTGGGCCAGGTACCACTGCCTCAGTTCACAGATGAAGAACTACTAGAACATTAAGGGACTTGTCCAAAGTCACATGGCTCAGAGCACACTGAAGCCTCTTCATGCCCAGTCCTGTCCATGACAGCTCCTTGCCTACATGAGATAAACCTGGAGCCAGACTGGCACATGTGCAACTTATCTGTACATGAAAAGAAATCACCATTTTCTAATTAACTAAGTGAAATTTACTTTGGAGTATATTTATAGAAATAGGTAAATTTTAGGGAGAAATTGCTGGTGAAAAAGCTGTCTCCAATGAAAACTAGGATGACCTCATCCCCACATTAGTCACAGATCACAGGGCAAACAAGTGCTTTAAAAGCCTCAAACAAATGGGGATATAGAGATGAATACTGAGAAAACTAATAGAAAAGGGGGTGGGGGCAGCACAGATCTAAAGCTAACAACCCATGTCTACAACCAACAAAGTAACTAATGTCCAATAAACATGCCTCTTGGGCACCACTGTTTTACTGTACAGCTTCACAGGTAGCCTCCCTCTGACCATCTGCAAAACTGAAATCAAACCTCACAGGGGAAGTAACAAGACAAGCAAATGAAACTAAGACCAAGATTAGGACCCAGCTATAAAATGAGGAAGTACAGAAGCCAAACTCAAAAACAGATCATGTAAGCAGAGGCGGAAGGAGACAGCAGTGGCATGGCGGCCGGGTATAAGACTCCTAACCCTCCTCTTCCCTGCTGTCACTGCTGCCGCTGCCACTGCCACCACTGGGTTGCTGGGACCCTCTAGTCTGCCTGTGTTAGCTGTAAGCTCACCGCCTGCCTGTCAACCCTGTGCTCTACCGGCCTTTCTTTCGCTGCTGCCACTGCCAGGGTCAAGCCAGCAGGATAACACCCTCCCACCCACCCATCAGCCTGCAGGCTGGGACCATGGAGGATGTGAAGCTGGAGTTCCCTTCCCTTCCACAGTGCAAAGAAGATACTGAGGAGTGGACCTACACTATGAAAGGAAAGATGCAGGAAATTTTACCCGGATTGTTCTTAGGCCCGTATTCTTCTGCTATGAAAAGCAAGCTATCTATACTACAGAAACATGGAATAACCCATATAACATGCATACAACAAAATATTGAAGCAAACTTTATTAAACCAAATTTTCAACAATTATTTAAATATTTAGTTTTGGATACTGCAGATAATCCAGTTGAAATAAAATATGTTTGTCCCTACGACTAAAGAATTTATTGATGAGAATTTACAAACTGGAGGAAAAGTTCTTGTGCATGGGAAATCCAGGGATCTCCAGAAGTGCTGCATTTGTTACTGCATACATTATGGAAACATTTGGAATGAAGTACAGAGAAGCATTTGCTTATGTTCAAGAAAGAAGATTTTGTATTAATCCTAATACTGGATTTGTCCATCAACTTCAGGAATATGAAGCCATCTAGCTAGCAAAATTAACAATATAGATGATGTCACCTCTCCAGATAGAAAGGTCATTATCTGTTCATTCTGGAACCACAGGCAGTTTGAAGAGAACACATGAAGATGATGATTTTGGAAATACGCAAGTGGCAACTGCACAGAATGGCTGAATGAAGAGAAAAACTATAGAGTGTGAATTTCTATTTGGGAAGGAGAAAATACTAGAGACAAGAATAATGTAAAATGGTAAAAACAAGTAGTTTCTTTTCAATTATAGGTTGCTTCCAGACATGTTTCTATGCAACTTGTTAAGCAACATTTGTAAGGTGTTGGACTTCTCCAATAGATGGCACTGATGGTTTTACTCCTTTTTCTTTTTTTTAAAAAAAACACTTTACAAGTTTCATTATAAACCAAGAATTTTGGACTTGCAAAAAGAAAAAAAAATCATGTAAGCAATAACAATAGTTTTAAACCAATCCAAACTGTCATCAGTTAAAAAAAAAAAAAACAGCCTGAAGAGCAAGTAGGGCGTAAGGGTTGAAGAACATGGCTCTGGATTCGGACCACAGTTCAGATCCCAATTCTGTTCTTGTCTGTTTAACCCTGGACTTGTTATTCAACTTCTCTAAGCCTGCTTCCTCATCTATAAAACAGGGTTAATAATCATACCTACCAAATGGAAGCACACTGAGAATTAAATGAAGGAGACTTTTAAAAGCACTTACATGACCCTGGCACACAGGTGGTCAATTAAGTGACTAGTTATTACTAGAGAAGCAAAGGGTTCTGATGCTCTATCCCATGAACAAGAATTTAAGCACTATAGGTGGAACATCCATAACCCCAAAATCCAAAATCCAAAAACTTTTTGAGCACCAACATGATGCCACAAATGAAAAATTCCATACGTGACCTCATGTACACAAACTTTGTTTCACGCACAAAATTATAAAATTACTTGCAGGCTTTGTGTATAAAGAGTATATGAAACATAAATAAATTTCATGTTTAGACTTGGGTCCCATCCCCAAGATATCTATGTATATGCAAATATTCCAAAATCCATATTCCTGACTCCATCTCTTACATGTGGTAGATCGAGTTTTAATAACCCTGACATGTTCCTTACCATGTCAGGACTCAACGACAGTCAGTAAAACTCTCAAAAGGTTTAAGACAAAAGTCTTTCAAGGAAGTATAAACTGATAACAGCTTTATGAAAAATAATTACCAAGAGCCTAAAGTTCACACCTTTTGATTCAGTAATTCCACTTGTAGGAATTACTGAGGAAATAAACTGAGATAAGATTTATGTTAAAAGATACTCAACCTACCCATTACACATAATGGAAAAATTAGAAACAGCCTAAATGTCCAAAAATTGTGATGAGATTAAACAACTCCAGCACATCCACAGAAAAAGTATATAGCCATTCAAAATAATTACTTCCAGATTCGGGGTGGGGGGAGGGGGGACAAGGGCAATATACATAACCCAAACTTTTGTACCCCTATAATATGCTGAAATAAAAAAAAAAAAGAAAACTAAAAAATAAAAAAAATAATTATTTCCAAGTTACTGAATGACACTGAAGAATATCCACAGTATAAAGTTAAATGAAGGTTAAATACATACAAATAGGTGACACAAAACATACACAAAAAGGTGACAGAAAGAAAAAAATATCCAAATAGTGACTTTGTCCGAATAATGGAATTACAGGCATTTTTTATTTTCTTCTTTCTAGTTTTCTAAATATTATACAATTATCTAGAAAGAGAGCGTGCTTTTGTTCTTGTTTTAAATCATCACTTCTCTGCCAAACTGTTAAACAGCAGTTCAATAAAACTGTGGCTGAAATGGCATTTTCTTGACTTTGGTCTTGTGCTTTTTGGGAATAATAAATGACACTGATGAACTAATATAAAACCAGAATTATAGTACAATAATTGTCCTCAAATAAAACGTGAAATCTGGATGCACAAGAGTACAGACTAAGAAGCCAGGGTTGGGCTGCAGGCCTCAGAATGCAGTCTCTCTACAGTGTAAGATGGTGGGCTCACAGGCCAAAGCACAGTTCCTTTTTGAAGCAGAAGCAAGGCAGGGCTGAGAGAAGAAGTTGAGTGGTCCCAAAATAGACCCTGAACCTCTCTGTGTGGCTTTGCAGTCAGATACAGGCCTGCACATTCCAGAAGGACCTGCAGGCATTCCTAGAAAAGCGGTCTAACAGATTTCTCTTACCTGAGCACAACTGTTCGATCTTTGTCAAATTCAACTGCAGAGACTCATTGATCCAGGCCAGCATATCATGTCGACTTAAGTTATCACTGGTGACTGATGTCGAGTATACATTCACTGCCATCTTCTACAGCATGTGACGAAAAGAGAAGGGCTCAAGTTAGAGTAGGCATGCAAGTGAGGGCAAGCGTTTCCTGGAGAGTCACCTAGAGCAAACCTGTGGGAACACTCAATTTTTAAGCCTCACCTTCTTCCCAGAGAGGCCAAACCAGAGACACTAGGATTCCAGCCATAAGCCTGGATTTCCACATATAAACATGACTTGAAATGAGTTGCCCAACATGAGTCAGTCTAAAACTTAGGCCCTATTTTAATGTGATTGATATAAAATTTTAAACTACAAAAAGCCCTAAGTAAAGGGATGAGTAAGTGCTTTATGAAGGGAGGTGAATGCATAAACAAGAACATTCTGTTTAGAAAACCCATCAGTCCAAGTTTATCCATTAAGATATCAAAATATTCACAGCAGTCTTCTTCAGATGGCAGGCTTTTATTAATTCCTCTTTATAGTTTTCACTATTCCCCAAATGTTCTTTAAAGACTGTGTCTACTTTCATAATTGAAAAGTAAATAAGCTTTTAAGTGCCTAGGCACTACAAAGGCAATGTCAAATAACTACCTTACAAGTGAAGAGGCCTTGGTAGTTCATTTCTGCAGAGCCACCTGGGGACAAGAGGGCATCTGAGGGCCTACTAAGTGTAGGTGCTTCACACACGCTTGTCATTTAATTCTGACAACCCACTGCAAGGTTCATCTCATTTCCCTCATTTTAAAAGTGAGAAAAGAGAGGCCCTGGAGATTGGCACCCAAGCTCACCCAGCCTGATCATCTGCATTCTCTCCCCTTACCTTTCTGCTAGGCTTTCAAATTCAAAACAATAAACAGCAACAAATCTAATGTAAAATGCTAGCAAATGTGGGTGCCATGGTCAATGAGCACCAGTTCAGTCATCCCTCACTCATTCAGCAAATGTTTACTGAGCTCTATGACATGCTGGGCACTGTTCTAGGGATCGGGAAATAGACAAGCAAGAGACAAGGTGCCCATCTACAGGGAGTTCACATTCTAGTAGTCGCAAGTCTGACCCAATACACTAACAAACACCATTTCATACCAACCACTCAGGCAATGGGGTTTAGGGAATGTGGTCAGAGAAAGCCTCTCTGAGATGACAGCTGAGCTTAAGAATCAGAAGGAAGCAGCCACATGGAGATCTAGAAGGGTGCTGCAGCCCAGTGAGCAAGAGGGGAGTGCAGGAACAGGAATAGAAGTCAAGAGGCCAGATCATATTAAGGCTTTGCAGACCAGGGGAAGGAGTCTGGACTTTATTCTAACTGTTAAGGAATCCATTGTCAGGTATTAAGTGGGGTAGAATCTCCCTCCTCATTAAAGTTTGAAAAAGATCATCCAGACTGCTGGTGGAGAACAGATAGTAGGGAGGGAAGACATAAGCAATATGAGATAAAGGCAGGCTAATACAGATCTAAATAAATTCCCTGGGCAGTCAACACAAGGACACACTAGACAATACTAGATTTCATAGTGACCTTGACGCTTTTTCTTGATTTCACAGACAGCAACATTAAGGGCGGGGCGGGGCGGGGAAGGGGGCGGGCACGGGGATAGAGAGATACAGAGCAATCTAGAACAACCACGAGATCCCAGCCTTTTTCACTCTTGTGGCACTTCATTCCCTCCACCTAGTAACTATGTATGAGTTGGTCTTTCCATGTCCATCTCCTGTGCTAAGCTGCTGCAAGCATCATGAGTCACACAGCTACAGGAGGTGAGAGGCAGAAGAGACACAGATCCTCTTTTTATGAGCAGGGGTGACTGAGGTCTATAAAGGTAAATGACTTACCAGGTCTGTGTCCCTTCACATTCCTCATGGCACTTGACACAGTAACTTACCCATAATGAGCACTCAGTAAAATGCTATTTGTTTTCAGGTTGGCAGGACAGTGCCAAAGACAGAAAAATATATCCATATAAACTTTTTTCAGAAAGCAAACCATCAACACTCCTACATTCCCTAAGTAAGCTGATAAAACCATGTTACGCAAGACACTTACACAATTTAGTTCCTTAATCCTCTGGGAAATTAATCCTTATGTTCCCAAGGTACTTCATTCAAATCTCTATGACAAGAATTATCACACTGGATTGTCATCAACTCTTCATTTCTGAACCATTCCCAGACCAGGTTTAGGCCAGGAGACAATTCACTCAAGGCAAAGAGCTAAGAAGTTCAAGTCAGGAGGACCTAGGTTTGCATGTGAGGCTGTCATTCATTAGTTGTGTGACCTTGGACAAGTTACTTAATGTACCTCAGTTGTCTTACAAGTTAATACCACCTATCTGAAAAGGATCATGGAAAAGATTAAACGAGACAAGGTACATAACATATTTGGTATGGTTTCAACACATAAGAGGTATTAAACAAACAAGGTCCAGGATAGGGACCTTGTCTCACTCATCCGCCTATCTCCAGTGCTAAAAACAGTGCCTGAGACCTGCCACCACCATCTCTCATCCAGACACACTGCAACAGTCTTCAAATTAGTCTCACTGTCTCAATCTGTTCTTACACAGCAGCCAAAAGAATTTTCTGAATCACAAATCACATCGTGTCTCCCCTGTTTAAAATCCCTATATGAATAAATAAATGAAATGTATACTCTGTGCAAAATGCTATTATTAGGTACCAAGCAGAGACATCCAAGCAAAAAACATGGTCCCAAGCTGAGCACTTGTAATCTATTATGGAGACATTCATGTATATATCAGGTATTGTGTGTGTCATGCTACCCTAAAATGTAGCAGCTGGTAAAGCCACGTGTCTCCTGACCACACCCCAGCTCAGAAAACGTTAATGGCCTTTCATCATCATATAATTTAAAACTCTTTCATTAGCAGTACATTAATAACTGGTCCCACGTGCTCTGAAAACTCTGCAGCCACTAAATGCATAGGATTAGACATCCTGTGGTTGTACAATAAACATCTACTGACCCAACCAATTAATTGCCTCTTCCAGACAGTCAAAACAGAGCCTTGTTCTCAGAGCTACAGCTACAGCTCACACTTCCTCCAAAAGAATTCCACTGCTTGGCCTCAATGGAAGACCCATGACTACCACAAAAACCTCACCCTTATAAGGTTCCCTGACTGAGGTTTCAACAATGAAAAGTCTCCCTCTTGCCCAGTCATGTTATCTCTTCCTTCAGCAGCTCTTCTAGCAGGCTCTCAAACCTATTCTATTACTAAAACCTACCCTATTACTTTCAAGGCACCATACTGAGCCCTATGGAAAGATGGGGAGGGAGGCGTTACCAGAAAATAGTTATGTGACCCTGAGTAAAACACTTCACCTTTCCAAATCACAAATAGCTCACCTGTAAAATGGGTAAAACACTATTTTCTGCACAAAGTGGTGGTGAGGATTAAATGAGAATCTAAGTGAAAACACTTAACTGAAAAGCACATCATGCCCTAAGGTTCCCTATGTACCAGAAACTGCTAGACACTTTCATACCCAATGACAAAGGGTGCACCTAAGTGAAACATGCTCTCTAGCTCTGGACCTCGGGAAAAACGTGTAATAAAGAGGTTAACAGCCTGTACTCCAAAGTCACAGACGTCCACAGATGCACAGCCGCTTGTTGGGCAGCAAAAGGCATACAACTTAACCTCTCAGACTTAGACTCCTCATTTGTAAAATAAGATAATATCTCTTAAAGACAATGTGAACTATTAAATGGCAATGCCACTTAACACAATGCTTAACACACAGCAAATGGCCAATTAACAAAGAGCTGCTCTTATTATTACTACTCTTAGAGATATCCCATCAGAGAAGGGGATGCGGGCCTAGCAGAACTTCCTTCAGTGGGCCTCAGCATCCTCATTCCCAAGATGGGGCCCAGGCCAAGCTCTGCCCTGCAGCACGCAAGGGCAGCTGCGAAGCGGGGACTGAAAAAGCTCTGTTGATATCACCCTGTTATACTGTCTTCCTAGAATTACACAAAATTGTCTCGTCCCTGTATTCATTTTATTTCCTGTCTGCCCACCACAATGCAGACTCCTGGAGAACAGCCCGCCTGCTCCCAGGTGTATATAGCCAGCGCTTAGCATGGTGTCTAGCACCTAGCAGGCACTCAACAAACACCCCTTGAAGAAAGAAAGGAGTCCACGGAGCTGGCTTACTTTTTGCCACGCACCGCGCTAAGACCTTTGTCTGCAGTATTATCGTCCCCACTTTACAGATAAGACAGCTGAGATCCACAGCAGTTAAAGCGCCTGCCCAAGGTCGCCGGGCAGGGAATCAAATCCCGGGGTCTGAATCCACAACCCGACCATCAAGAGATACCACCTCTCACAATGTGGGTCCCCAGAGCTCCCAACAGGGCCCATCTCGCCCACACACCCCCTTCCGGGACCCAGTCACCCTGGGACCTTCGGGAGCGGCAGCGTGGGCTCCACACCTCAGCCACAGCCCAGACGCCCCACGCCGCCTAGGGGCAGCCCCCACTTCCGGCCCGAGGCCCCGCCCCCTAGGCAGAACGGAGCGCGCGCCCCCCGCTCAGCTCGCGCGCGCCGGGTCACGGCCCCGCCCTTCCCCCACCCGGCTCGAACGGCACCGCCGTGTGGAGCGGCCTGGGCGCCGCCTGCAGGGCCTACCGGGGGCTGCCCGGCCCTGGCCTGCCCAGCCTTGAACCACCCGCCGCCCCCAAGGCCGCCGCCCCGTCCCCCCTGTACGACTCACCGGCTCTCGGCGGAACCGTGTCCACTGCCCGCGCCCGGCTCTGGTTCCGTCTTCGTCTCGTTCAAACCGCCGACCCCGCCCGCCCGTCCGCGCGATGACCTCACACGCACGCGCCGGCGTAAAGGCTCGTCATCGGCCGCCGGCTCCTTTTATAGAGACTCAGCGGCGCGCCGGGGGCGGAGCCCGGCCCTTGATCGACAGCTGGAACGCCTGTGAGGCGAGACACTCACTGCCGGGGGCGACTGCAGCACGTGGTCGGCCAGAGCCAATGAAGTCCCGCCTCAGACCGGGCGTGACTCCGCCCAGAAGGCGGGGTCCTGCTACAAAATCTCCATGGCAGTAGCCAAGAAGAAAATTGCACGCTGAATTTCTATAAGAACGAATTATTGGATAATAAAGACTCTTGATAGGCGCCTTGGGGTAAGACTTAAAAGTCACTTCAGAGACACGTTCTGCGACCACCCTATCTGTAATGACCTTGTAATATCATCTGGCTTTTCTTTAATACCTTAAGAAGGCATTTTGATTTTTTGTTTATTTTTTTACCTGTCTTCCTTTTTGCACAGTCTGCAAAACAAGGGCCTTGTCAGTCCTGTTCGCGGTGTGTCCTAGTGCCAGTACATAAATTCTCAGTAAAGTCTTGCTGAAAGAATGAACTGCACCACTTTAAAGCAGAGGAAACCGAGGCTCAGAGAGGCAAATTGACTTGCCTAGTGTCAGAGGTAGGTCCAGATTTTGAACTGCTTTATCTAGATACCACTCATTCATGTACTCAACAGATATTTTCCCTGACCAATCCATCAGGCCCTAGGGACTTGTGAGCAAAAACCAGACACAGCCTCCAACCTCTTAAAGTTTCCAGTCTGGCAGGGGAGGCAAAGAGGACACAATTGAGACACAAAACCCCCTTGATTTCAAGCAAGACTGAGCACTAGGCAGGACTAATATGTGGCCAGGGTGATGGCATTGCATTGTGTGGAGCAGGGGCCTAGACAGACACTTTTCTACACCAAGTCTCATCCGGGGCAGATGTTCAAAGAAAGACGATGGGCGGAAGCTGGGGCAGGAGCTGTTTATCAACTGGTCTGGAAGCATTTCAATATTTCAACCACCAGAATTGCTGGTTGTTTCTATGGTATATAGTGCTCCAAGAGCACATCACAAAAGACCTGACCTCACCTAGATGGTGTGAGAAGGCTTCCCAGAAGTGACAATTGCCCTGAAAGATGAGGAGTTAAACTGGCAAAAGGGTTGGAGTAGGAAAAGGCAAACAAGAGGCAACAGCAAAGAGCCCAGTAACAAATGATTACAGCAATAGTGGTCATATCAGCATTACAGTGAATTGATGTAAACCATACATAATCAAGGAAAGATATTGATAAGTGCTTCAGGGCAACATCTGTTACCACCATTTTGCACATGAAGACATTCAGTTTCCAAAAGCTAAGTGCATTTCATAAGCAGCAATGAAATTGGTCTGGGTTCAAACTCTGGCTCTGTAGGAGTTAAAGTTAAATGACATGTGTGTGAAGTTCTCAGACCACTCCTGGCACATAGTATGTGCTCAATAAATGTTAGTGATTTGAGTCCTTTTGCTTAATGTCAGTTATCAAATTATGTCAAGCATAATTGTCAGCATTGCCTAGAGGCCGTTTGGGGGCAAGGACATTAATGTGGGGGATGAGATCAGTGGAGAAAGCCAAGTTAAGACGAGCCTCTAGTGCCAGCCTAGAAAATTTGGACCTGGTTCTGTAGACACAGGGAGTCACAGGAGGTTTCTGAGCAAGAGCCTCTAAAATAAAACTCATCTCCCCTCCCAAGAGATAAAACAGGGCACATAAGCTGCTCAGAGTACACTCTCTTCTCTGAGAAGGAAGCTAGCCAAGGTTATCTGGGTCAGATTGACCTTTGACTGCAAAAGGCCAGAGGATAAAATGAAAGAAAAAAAAAAAAAAATTCCCCTGCCTGGTGTAGTGCCTGTATTCCCAGTACTCAGGAGGCTAAGACAGGAGCATCACTTGAGCCCAGAAGTTTGAAATTAGCTTGGGCAATATAGTGAGATTTTCTCTCAAAAAAATAATAAATTTAAAACTACATAAAATAAAAAAATAAGGCCAGATGTGGTGGCTCACGCCTATAATCCTAACAATCTGGGAGACCGAGGCGGGAGGATCGCTTGAGGTAAGGAGTTTGAAACCAGCCTCAGCAAAAGCCAGACCCCATTGCTACTAAAAATAGAAAAAATTAGCCGGGCATGGTGGCACATGCCTGTAGTCCCAGCTACTCGGGAGGCTGAGGCAGGAGGATCACTTGAGCCCAGGAGTTTGAGGTTGCTGTGAGCTAGACTGATGCCACGGCACTCTTGCCTGGGCAACAGAGCGAGACACTGTCTCAAAAAAATAAAAAATAAATAAGAATCTCCATCCTGCAAAGAGAAATACCTTTGGAGATTTTAATATGCATTTTAAACCAGCTTTTAATATGTGAAGTAATCTCATTATCAAAGATAGAAATTATGAATTTCCTATCCCAAAACAAAACAAACCAAAAAACTAGGACTTCAAGGCCTGAGTTTTACAAATGTATGACAACTTTTTTGAACTGAAAAATGGTATTGGGTGCTGGGTGCAGTGGCACATGCTCCTGTAGGTCCAACTACACAAGAGGCCGAGGTAGGACGATCTCTTGAGCCCAGGAGTCCTGGGCTGTAGTGAGCTATGCCTATCAGGCGAGCACACTAAGTTCGGCATCAATATGGTGACCTCCCAGGAGCAGAGGGTGAGGGGCAGGGATCACTAGTTTGCCTGAGGAGTGAACTGGCCCAGGTTGAAAACAGAGCAGACCAAAACTCCCGTGCTCATCAGTAGTGAGATCGCCCTGTACATAGCCACTGCACCTCAGCCTGAGCAACATAGTGACACCCATCTCTTTAAAAAATTAATAAAATAAAATGGTGTTGGGAGATCTCTGCTGCCTTGAGGAGCTTACAAACTCATAGAGATGACTACAAAAATAAGTAATAATTAGAGTGCTTTGTGCTGAGATATCTATACACAGGGAACGAGGACTCAGATTAGGGAAGGGCTCCTAATCCTGCCTAGAATCGGGGTAAGGAAGTTTTCCTGAAAGTAGTAAGAACTGGAGGACCAGTCCGGAAAGAGAGAAGGCTGTTCCAGGCTGAGACTAGCATGTGCAAAGACTCAGTGAGCAGTCACCAGCTCCAGTAATACCAATGTGTTTTCTTTCTGCGATTCTGAGACCTCAGAATGATCCAAAGCTCAGAGAACACAGACAGGTTACAAAGTCTAAAGCACCAGGGTTGATGCACTATTGTTTGTATATTTCACTATTAAGAGTTTTACAAATCAAAAATAACTAAATGCAACATGTAATTCTGAAATACAGGACCAGAAAAAAATACAAGTATTTATTTTTCTTCCTCTATAAAGACATTATTGGAGCAATTGGCAACATCTAAATAAGGTCTATAGACTAGATAAATTAAGTGGATGAATGTTCATTTCCTGGCTGTGATAAGTGTACTGGAATTATAGAAGACCATGTTCTGGTTAGTAGGAAATACACACTAAAGGATTCAAAGGTAAAGAGGCCTCATGTCTGCAACTTACTCTCCAATGGTTCGGAGAAAAACGATATTAATATATAGAGAGAATGACAAAGTAAAAGTGGCAAAATGTTAATATCTGAATTGAAGAATGTCGGTAATGGGTATTTAGGAATTCTTTGTACTATTCTTGCAACTTTTCTACAAGTCTAAAATTACATATTTAAAATTAAAAATTTTTAAAAATCAATAAAGTTAAACAGAAAGAAGGCAGTAAGAAAGGACAGGAAAAAGGAGGGAGGAAGGGAAGTTCAGCAGGATAAAAGTAAGGGAAGGAAGCTAGGAAGGTAGGCAAGTTGTACCCAATGCTACAAAGGGTACCAGGTAATTTTAAGCTCCAGCAAAACAAAAACAACACAAAAAGATGCAGGTGAGACCAAGGAGAAAAGGTAAACTTTGGCCTCACAGAGCAGACTCCTACTCCCTACTCCTTGTGCTAGTGTCTGTGTGATCTTGGGCATGTGATGGGAGCTCTTTGGAGTCAGTTGTCCCATCTATAATGATGGCGATCAGGTCTAACTGCAGGGTGGCCAGGGTGTCCTCTAACAGCAACGAAAGGCAGCTGTCATTTACTCAGGATTCACTTCCCACCAAACTTTTCCATATGCTTCACATACACTGAATTATTTGATCCACACATCAGCCCTGTGAGGTTGATATTATTATCCCTATTTTATAGTTGGGTAAACTGAGGCAGAGAGGCTACGGAGCACATACAAGGTCACGTTAGTGGGAGGTGAAGTCAGGATAGGAGCCCAGCCTGGCCCCAGAGAGGAATCAAGGATGAAGCAAAGGCCTGGCATGGAGGCATTCAGTTGGCTGCAAGACCAGAGGGACCAAGTAAGCATGGGAGACTCTGGCCATCGGTGCTGCCCCCAACCCCCACCACACAGCTGTGGAACTACCCAGAGGCCAGTTCCTGCACCCCCAGACAAGATCCCTTCCACAAAGCCTCAGGGGTCCCAGATGCCAAAGCCATCCCATCCCCTCTCCCTAACAAGGAGCAATGGGTCCCCAACATGATGTGGGGGTGGTGAGAGGCACAACTTCAACACAAGAGGCTGCTGTTGCTACAGTTTGCATAAGTCAGCCCAGCTGCTGTGCAACAACTGGGGAAGTATTACCCTACCTTTTTACGACTTTATTATTAGTAAGTGTCAGATGTTACTGTTGATACCAGCACCCATTCTTGCCATTAGCACTGCATTGACTAATAGCTCTCATTTTCATAAGCATATCACCTAATACATATGAAGAGCTTATTGCCTGCTAGATACCAGGCAAAGCATTTTACCTAGATCTGGCCCTTGAACTTCAGCAACCCTAGGAAGTAGGTTATGATTTATTATCTCCAACCTTTAGATGAGAGATGGAAAGAGGTTAAGTTACCTGCTCCAACTTACATGGCAACATGCCAGACACCAGACACAAATCCAGGCAACCACAAGACTGCTTCAGAAAAGGCCTACATGGGATTCCAACTCCAACCTCTTCCCCCAGATCAGAACGTTCACAGCATTCTCCCCTTGCCCCAGATCACTCAGATAGATGCGAGCCTGGCCCCAACTTGAGAAAACATAGAAAGAATTACCACCCCCTAGCATGCCCTGCAAGCAGGCCAGGACACCCAACAGCCCCTCACCTGGAGGGCTAGTCCATCTCCTCTCTTGGGGTTTCGAGACCTGGGCTGTTTATTTTGCTTCATCCTGTCCTGGCATTTGCTGCAGCACTGTACACAAGATGGCTTAATTGGGCAGCAGAGGCACCTGGGGCCTCAGAACCTCAGAGGGAGGAGTGCAGGCCCAGTTTGCTAATTGCCAGTCATCTCACCATGACAACGCACACCAGGGCTGTCCTAGCCCAGCACACATTCGGTTTCTCATCCTTCCAATCCCGAAGCTTCTTCCCTCCCTAACTCTGGGTCAGACTCTTTAGGAACTTGATCCCTAATTGAAGAGATGGCTATGATTGTAATCCATAGCACACATGAAGAAACTGAGACCCGGAGGTGCCAAGTCTGATGCACAATTGATGAACCACACACGTGCATCCCAGCTCTGCCCCTTACTCTACGCACACTAGCTAACCAATATTAACCTCTGCAAAGGCATCAAGTTTTTGTCGGCTCCTTTTGCCTTTGGCATGAGGGGGTCTGGGATAGGGAGTCATGCCTGGGTGGTCCCTGGTAAACTGAGATGAACTACTGGAGGGAGTTACATAATTACTCTGAGATGGGCAGTAGGTACAGAGTAAGTGCTCATTGAACAGCAGCATTTTAGTCTTGGGTGTCAGCTCACACACCTGGGTGCAGAGCCATTTCCAACCAGTCCCCTCACAGGTGGTTGACCTGCAACATGACAGCTTGGGAGCTACAGAATAAGGTGCAGAAGGATCCCACGGAAGCAGGAGGAACTGTGAGCATCAGCCCTGAGATTCTCTATTTAAGTAGTTATCACCTCCATGGCTCACCAAGAGCTGGAAGGAATAAAGTCTGTAATTCAGACATCAAGCCTTTAAATGAATTCAAACAGCGACCTACTCACTAGCCTATCATAATCCATTGACCAGCAGCATCAAATTCCTAGGGTCCACCCTAGGCTTTCGGAATCAGAAATGCTGGAGGTTGCAGGTTGGGCCTAGCAATCACAGCCTTAACAAACTCTCCTGGGGATGCAGATGGGCTGGAGTTTGAGGACCAGTGCACTGCACCATGTAAGTAAGCTCCACATCTGCTTGGGGTCAACAAGGTATTCCCACACTGTGCTTGAATGAATGAATCACATACTTCCAACCACCCACCCCTTACACTTTAGCCAGGCCCTCCCTCCCCCATGCCCCATCCATCTACCTGCAGAAGAAATGGGACACCAGACTGTTATAGAGAAATACTGATTTTAATTAAACACAAGGTAAACTCTAGGCATCCGTCATCTTTCAGCCTAAAAATTAGCAAAACCTGTTGAAACAAGGCACGGATTTTTCCCCCGATATTTGTTACATTGTGGCTCCAGTTACAAAAAAAATTTTAATGAAAATGTTAAACATAAAAATAGAACTTTGAGACTTTAAAAAAAAGAGTATAAAAAGCCCCACAAAACTTGTTGAATGTTGTTCCTTAATTCTACAAAATAGCACCAGTAAGAAGAGTAAAAGGTGTTAAAAACCATTATGACAGCATTTCTGAAATGCAGCTTGTCTGAACTCCCATTCCCGCTAAAAACGACTTATCATGGAATTTAAAAAGGATTTTAAAATTTCCGGAGGGAGGATCCAGCTTTTATTGCAGTTTTCCCCTCTGCCATCTCTTAGATGAGGGGAATGTGCTTCTGCCCCTGGCTGTCACTGCCTCTGAGTTTAGAAAAAGGCTGAGGAGTTAGGTAATACCCATCTAACCTGGGGACCTGTGCGTGGAGGAGTCTGGAGGGTGCATCTTTTGGAGAGGGGGTGGGGAGGTCTTACCTAAGCTCCCTCCTTCACACCCCTCACACAGGGAAGAGACACACAGGAGCCATACTCGTCTACATGGCATATTGCAGCATTTACCATGTAACTCAGCACTCCCCTTCCTGAGCTCCCCGGAGGGCTCTATTGCAGTCACTTGGAGGGATTTAGCTAAGGGTGGCCCCTGCCCTGGGTCTGTGGGGAAAAAATAGCCCTGAATGTGATGATGATGCCATCCCTGCTGAAATCATCATCACTGTGGAAAATACTCTAACGGCCCTGACAGCAGACTCCAGCCCTCATAACTGAGGCAAGGGGAATGTGCCGGGCAAAATTCAAGAAAGACATATACATCGTTTCCTCTTCTGCTAGCCCTAGGAACAACACATCCTGGGCCCTTGAAAATGTCCCTTAGCTACATATCTACCACTGCACACTCTTGTAAATGTGGAGCAGCAGACATTTAAAGTAAAAAAGTATTGTCTGAACTGTCTTGGATGATTTTTCAGCATTAACCTGAGTATTAGAGAGCTGTCAGCACTGTGGTTTTGGTATCTTAGCCATCCGTTTCTCTGAGTGGTAAACCCAGGAGGGGGAAAAAAAGCCATTTTACTACCTACTTCAAGTTTTAAAGTTTTAGGAGAAGAAAAATGAGCACCGTGTTTAGCTGCTCCGAGCAGCTGGGTCTGAATTGTGCACAAGGAGGTGGCACCTCGGGCTCCCCCTGCCAGAGTCAGGCGGCTCTGCTCCCACTGCGCAGGAGAGAACTGAGGTACAGTGTGACCCGCACAGCTGAGCTGAGGAAGGGCAGGGCCTGGGCTCTGCCACACACCCCAGGGCGCCCAGCACCTGGGTGCAACTATTCACATGCAAAGTAGTCCTTCAGGGGGGCGAAGAGGTGTCGGATGACTGGCACACTCCAGGACCTCCCGAGCAGCTTCTGGCGGGCGCCTCGGCCCATGTTGGACACATCTGTGTAGTGTACAGGAAAGCCGAAGATCCTGGGGGCACCAGGGTAAAAAGACAGTGAGTCAGAAGTGCCCCTCCGGCATGCTGGAGCCTCTGGGAAACCCTCGCCTGGCCAAGAGGTCCCGTACTTGCTGCCCATGCCTTCCCTAGTGCCATCCCTCAGTCAGGAAACCTGGACTTCAAACGAGCCCTTCCATAAGCCCCAGAAGGTCCAGGGCACCTGTTTTGTGCCTCCCTAGCACGGGCACTATGCTACCGGCACGTAGTTGGTGCTCAGGTGACCTTTCTTGAAAGAATGAATGAATATGAATGAATGCCAAGCCAGCCAGCAAACAGACATGCATCTGTCTTCAAAACACAATGATGGTAGAAGGTAAGCAATTTTCTTAATAAGGTCACACAAAAAACACACCGGGCTTTGAATCATCACAGGCTCAGGCAACTTTGAGCGAGGATACCTCAGCATCCTGAGATTTCCTTCCCTCTTCAAACCCAGTTGATGGATTAAGTTAAGGACCATGCTGGACTTCAGGCAGATGGCACCAAATATCTAAGAGTCTTTCTACGAGATTCTAGAGGCCTAGAAACAGACTGCAGATACGCTGAGCCTCAGGGTTACTCAGGCTTACAATCCAATACCACAAGGCCAATGGCAAGAGGCAACACCTCAGCCCTGTGTCTTGCTTTGCCTTGGCATCTTCATAATGACAGCCTTGGAACCAACCCTAGTGTCACAGCTCCAACATTTTATGTTTGGGTCTCAAAATACAGAATCATCCACAGCATAAATAGATTGGGCAAGGTTGCCCACCAGTTTTTCTTTCTACTAATCAGAAGTTACTTTTATACCAAGAAAACTACTGTGGTGTCACAGAAGAAATAAAACCAAGATGTAGAACAGAAATATCTAGAATGAAAATACTCTGTATCCAAGCCTTGAAATACAGCCAAAAAAGAGGAAAATTCATAGCCTTAAACAACTATATTCCTAGCAAATGATAACAGTAATTATAAAATAGTAAGGAAAACAAATACCTGTTAAGCATGGTAAAGAAAACAAAAATTTAAAAATGGTAAGGAAAAAACAGGATTGAAAAACAAAAAAACCCAACAGAACTGAAATGGTTCTTTGCATCAAAATAGGCAAACTTAGCCAAACAAAGAGAAGAGGGAGAGGACAGATGTGCTTAAGTAGGAATCATGCTATAGAAGGAGCAACTTGGCAGAAGAAACCTTTCAAGAACGGCACGTCTTTAGCCGGTTCCTCATACATCCTAGTGTCCCAGCATGCTGGGACAGGCAGATTTCAGGGCAGTGCAGCCAACAGACAGATGGTGCCATCTAATGACCTCATGTCTCAATTCTTCACCACCACCCCTCCACCAATTCTGCCAAGAAATATGGGTGAACGCTAAAAGGTATCACTCCCAGCCCCACTAACATAAAAGGGCAGTTGAGGATTAAGCTGGAGAATGAAGGCCAGTGCCTGCCCACGTGTGCTGCTGGCCTTAAGCACATGCCCTTTCCCTTTCTGTTTCTGTCTGCACCGCTTCCCTCTCCAAGTGCAGCTTTGCTCACCTTTCGAGCTCAGTGCACCACAAAACATCTTCTTTGCCATTCATGACAACAGGGAAAAGTTGGTTTTTCCCCTGTCTGATCGAGTTCGACTTGGTGGTTATTGTCTGTACTTTCTTTAACTGGAGAACAAAACGACATCATGGAGTGAGCACAGAATGAAGGGTTCTGGGTGGAGTCAGGGCTCAAAAGCACCTAGGAGAGAGATGGAGCAGAGAGGGCAGGCGTGGACAGACGGTGGCAGAAGGAATGAGAAAAGAAGGGTTGGAGAGACAAGAACATTGTGTGCTTCCCACAAACACCAAGAAGTTAGCAGGAAAGACCAGTCTCAGAGAGAATGAGATAAACAGAAAAGTAACCACAAATGAGATCACATGGGGGCCAGAAGACACCAGAGTTACTGATCAAGCAAGATCAAGTTAAAACCCCCCAGATACAGAGAATGGTCAACTAAAATTTGGACAAATGGATCTTCGCTTGATGCAAACATTGATAATTAGGTTTATGGAGGTCTGAATGTGTTTATCTATGGCTTGGCAGCACATCATTTTTTGGCAAAAGCATTAAATACTCCTTGCTTACCGAGAGAGCCAGCTGAAATTCTGTCTCTACATATCCAACATTAAAGTTGGGAAGCCTAGTTGCCTTTTCTCATAGAGATTATTTATTACGAACAATGTCTCCTACTGTCTGTACTTGAAGACTGGACAGAACAATTATGTGAGGAAAGAGGCCCAGCACCAGGAATTCACGTGAGGGGAGGAATAGGGACCAAGTGGACACCAAGGTCATCTCCCAAGCCCCTACTTGGAGGGTCACCAAGTGCATTTTCCAGAGGGCCACGGCACAGACCATTTGTGAGCACGTCTTACCTTTGCTGTCCTATTGTATTCCAAGCAGTCTTGAAGCTCGAGTTTATCATTCTTTGATGCTATCACGGGCCTGGGAACAGCCAAAACCCATTACTTTCTACCGCCTGTAGAGGGTCCTTGGCTAGGCACCTCACAAGGTGGGCGTGAGATGTGCCCTGGCAATGAACTTGCTACATGAAGAAAATGACCCTGGCATGAGCACAACTCTGTGTGCCAAAGCCAGGGATGGACTAGGCCCTAGAGGGGACAAACCAACAGCCAGGAGGTAACGTTCCCCTTCCTGACTTTGCCTGTTGGTCAAAGTCAGGCTCCCACAAAGGAAAGCAAGGACACAGGACAGGGAGTCAGGAGACCCCTGGGGTCCCAGCCCCACTGCTCACTGGCTGAGTGACCTTAGGCAAGGCACCAAGCTACCTCTTTGGGCTTTGTGCCTATTTTAAAGTGAGGAGCTTAGATTAAATCTTTGTGGGTCTACTTGATCCATCAGCACATGACACCCATGATTTGGTGACTCACTGCTGGTGATGCAGCCTAAGGAGGCTTTAAAAGTGGGAGGTACTTTCATTAGAGAGGACAGGAGGAAGTTTGTAAAATTAACTACCCTATTTAACTTTCACCCTTGAAATGCATTTTGTAAATACAGAGAGGCAAACAGAGGCCAAAGACGGGCAAGGGATAAACCTGAAAGTAGCTGAGCAGCTGCAAAGCAGACACCAGTGCAAGAGGTCTGAATGCGCGAGTTGATGGCCACAGTAAACCCCTGTGTTAGGAAGGGCTGTTGTGGCCAAAAAGAACTCAGATGTGAGAATGAAAACTGTGCCCACAAGAGGGGCTAGGAATCACACAAAACATTTCCCTAGACTGTCAACTTTCCTTGGCCTCACCTGCTAGGTTTCAAATGCCATCCCAACCTCCTCCATGGACCCAAGGGAGCTGAGGGACCAGGGATAAAAGGACAAGGCACAGGCCTGCCTTGTGCTAACGAGGATTAAGATCAAACAAACCAGACGATTTGGGCCTCTGCCCCCTGGCAGATGTTTGACATACCCACCCTGAGGCTGTACAGCTCAGCCACACCATCCTGCCTCACTCTTCCTACCGTCTCCCCTACATCCAATGCATCAGACACCCTACCCTGACCCCTTCTTGCTAAACCCACAAGTTGCTGTGCCACAAACACCAGAGGCCACCACTCGTGTCCAGCCACCTAACTTGTCTCCCCACTTTTCCCCTCTTTCTGCTTTAGTCTATTCTCCACCCAGAAACCACCATGAACCTAGAACACAATTCACCCCATCTGCTTAACACACTGACTGCCATGCTAGAAAAAAAGTATTTTTCCTTAGGGCCATGGTGTTTTATTATGAAAATGGAATAAAAGCAGAAACAAAACTATCCTTTCTAATTTAATAAAATTTAATGAAAAATGAAATTTAGTGACTTCTATTCACTTAATCCATGTTTTTAGAATTACTTCGTTAATTAATATTAATAATAAGAACATCAACAAGTAAAATTTTCACAAACCAATTGCAAGGTTTTGCTTCAGGAGGCCCCAGGCTCAAAACTAGCATGAGTTAAATACAACTCAGATGGCAGTTAATGTGTTAAA
Source organism: Eulemur rufifrons (assembly GCF_041146395.1). NCBI lineage: Eukaryota > Metazoa > Chordata > Mammalia > Primates > Lemuridae > Eulemur > Eulemur rufifrons. Next base: position 24,772,482 of record NC_091002.1, read on the forward strand.
CTCCCTATAACTTCCCATGCAAAGATAATGTGGTATCACATTTAAAACCCACGTTATTTGGCCCTATACCAGGAGTTCTCCATGCTTTTCTTCCCAGCCTCTGCAACACCCCTTACCCAATGCCTTCTACATGGAATGCTTAATAACTGCATGGCTCCATTCCTTTACTTAGGATCCTGTTGGAATAAGAAGCCTTCCCCATCAACCCTTCCAATGCCCCCCTCCAGCAATAAACCCCAAATCATTACTGTTTTCTCTCCCCTTCCCTCATTAACATGTCAACTTCATGAGAGCCAAGACTGACGTTGATGTGTTTCACCAAAATGACAGCAGTATAACAGTGCCTGGCAGATTGAGATCTCAAATGTTGAGTGGATAAGCCCATTTAATTCAAAAGTAATTACCCAATTAAAAACGCAAGATAGCCAATGAAAATCCTCAAAGCTATTCCAGGACCCACTCACCTCTGTTCACACTTTGCTAAATGCCAGAAAGTTATTATGCTTCCAACACTTCTTTCTAAAGGAGAATGTTTTAAGCTTAACTCATTTGCAAGTCTGGAATGTCATATTACCATCACAGATTGCATCTTAATTAGCAAGTTGTTCCTCTTGAAACCACCTGTATGGGAGATTAATCCTCAGCAAAGCTGCCTGTCTAAAGATGGCTGAACTACCTTTGCTACATGATGAAAATGACCCCAGCATGAGCACAAGTCTGTGTGCCAAAGCCAGGGATAGACTAGGCCCTAGAAGGGACAGCCAGGACCCCTTGGGTCCCAGCCCCACTGCTCACTGGATGACTGAACTACCTTTGATACATGATTAAAAAAAGGTGGAAAATGGTATTGATTATGAAAATCTGAGAAGAGATGGGAAATAGATAGATACTAGACCTAGCTTCAGCACGTGGCCCATCTCGAGCTTGAACAAGTCAGAGTAGAAATGGGGAGTCCTTCCTGAGATTTCCAGGTATCTCCCACACACCCTAACAGGGATCCACCCATAAGACCACAAGGTGGTCTGAAACCCAGGGTGGGGCTGTTTCTCAACAGAGCCGGCTCTTTCTAGAGGGCTCAAACATCAGAGCTGACATCGTTAGATATGTTTACCTTGGCCGGTACCTGTCCCACTCAGAGCCCCTTGTTACCTGTTCATCCCAGGTAGGTTGCCCCAGAAATATCGTGCCCTGTGAGCAGCAGATACTTTTATGGCATCGATCATCACTGGATTGCACTGCAAGGAGAGAATCGAGCTGTTAGGAGCCCACACCAGAATTCAGGTGTCAACAACAGTGGGGCTTGACCTGTGCACGTGACAAGGCTGCCCCTGGCTATGGCAGAGGCATGGATGGATTCTCCTGGCCACGGGAGAGCCTGCTTGCCTTCAAGAGCCTGGCTCGAGGACATAGCCAATGTCTCTGTATTGATGGTGGTAAAGAGATCAGGTAATACTGCAAGTTCTGGGAGAAGGCATCTCTCCTGGAACATGCCAGATTATTAAAAAAATGTGATCTTCCAAGTTAAGCCCCTGGTTGTGGGAACATAGTGTGGACAACACAGGGCTCCTTCCACCTGGATGTCAGTTCGAAAGCAAAGCAGCCAGTTCCAAAGACTGAGACAGAACTTAAGCTATCAAGTTTTGGGAAAAATTAAATGAGCTAGGAGTACAAAAATTATTTAATGTAGTGCTAGATGCATATTGAACAGTAAATAATTAACTTTCCTGTGACACCTAAAACAGTTTTCAGAAGAATCAGGAAAAACTTGCTAGAGTAAAAGTCAAATCAAATCTCATGAGCCCAAGAGAAGCAGAGGATGGTTTTATCATTGCAGCCTTCAATGGGTTGGGGTGAGATTAGAGATCAAGTATGTCCCATGTACTAAGAGAACCCATTGAATCCCCAACTCCAGGATCCAGCCAGACCAAGAACCAGGAAATCACTCAACATTAGCCACCAACCACTGCCAGCAGGCGTTCCCTACCCAGGTTGGCTGAAAGGCCTCTAGGTCCTCACCTCCAGGAACCTCGAGATATCCCTCTTGTCGCCGACCTTCATGGCTACGACGTTCTCAAACATCCAGAAGAACGGTCGGTCATCCCCCTCCTTGGGGCGCGAGTAATTCAGCAGGTGGTAGAACTCAAAGAAGAGCCGGCCTGTCCCCTCTACACCCACAGAAGATGACAGAGCAGGGTTCACTCAAAAACCTCCAGCCCAACCAGCCATATTCCCTGAGACAAACAAGTTCTTAATGATCTCCTAACATTACTGTCAATGCCTAACTTTCCATTTCCACCCGACGTCATCTGGAATGACTGAGCAAGGACACAGTATTTACTGATCTTTCCCTCTGTGGACTGAGGATTTACAATGGGGCAGGGACAGCAGCAAGAGGCTCTGAAGCTCCCAGTAAACTGGCAAGAAGCAAACAACTCCTGCTCAGGCCCCTCCACCTGGACCAGCACTCAGGTGACAAAGGCCCTCTGGGGGTCAGAAAGGAGGATGCTCACCATACAAGCCTTTTCTGGCAGGATTCACATTTGAGAGATCATTGCATGGGCTTCCCCCGATCACCAAGTCAAATGGGCCCCATTCTTCAATCTGAGAGAGAAAAACAAGTCAGGATGAGGAAAGGGAGAGGGGTGTGGACAGAGGCACAGGAGAGCCTGGATCCCCAGGTCACGTGCCCAGAGAGACCTACTTCTTGAAACTTGCTTGGGCACCAACTCTACTTCTGCCCGTAGAAAACCTAATGCTCGGGATTCCCTAAGGTTACAACTTTTAAGCTGTGGGTCTCAGTGCTACAACTTGATAGGACCCCAGGTCTGGGGATGGGGTTCGTGTGCCATGGGATTGTGGGGTTCACCATGGGGAGGAGTGGGGAGAACAGAAGATGACCCCCAAGGGTACAGCCTGCCCTCACATTTTTCTTTGTGATGTTTCTCACGTCGTTCACGTATTTGATATTCCCCTCATGCTTAACAGTTCCGACGGCAATGGACTCTTCACACACTTCAGAGGCGACATACTTTTCAACCTTTATGCCCAATTCTTTGAGGACCAAGTACCCTGTGGGGGCCAGGCAGACACATAAAAGCACAAGTGAGGCGAGTGTGCGGGGAGGCGTATTTCCAGTGCTTCCTGCTCTGGTACAATGAGGATATTCCTCACGAGTACATCACAGGGCAGTTTAGAGGATCAAATGAGTTAAATTGGGCAAAGCCCACAGGGGTGCCATGCATATTGGCTGTGCTAACTCTATATATGGGGAAACCTTGGGGAACAGAAGGGAACCAAGACTGGGGATAGCAGTCTTATTGTTGCCTAATTGATCTCTAACATATTCATGAATGTGGAATGAAAATCAATTGTAAGATATCTGTACATAGTAAAAAAAAAAAAACAAAGCTACGATATAGAACCTTTTAAAAGGACAAAGAGTGCCAGGTGAGTGACAAGGTGGAGAGAAACAAGGAACCAGTGGTTGTCAAAACAGGTACAAAGAGGAAACCCCCCGGAGTCTTTCATGACATTGGTGTCAGACACCTGGACCAGGTCCGAAGCCTCCCTGGCTACCCTGCCACAGTGCAGCCCCAGAACATAATTCCGAAACTCACCTGTTGCAATACCATCAAAGAGAGACAGAACTCGAATGGGCCTCCTTCGGGCTGCAGGAATCGCAGGGTACACCTTGGGGGCTTCCTGCCAGGTAAAGAAGGGGGTCAAGGAGACAAAGAAGGAGGAGGTACTGACCCTTCTCATAGGTTTTCCAACCCAGCTGTGGCCACCATAGGAGCTGTGATGGGGACTGGCGAGAAACAACATACCAGGCCTGCATTTGCACAGAATGGCCACTCTATTCTGACGCACGCGCCAGAGATAACCACACCCATACAGACGCACACATAAACACACCGCCCTAGGTAAGATGACCTAGGGCCACCACCTACAAACTGGGAAGTTCACTCATCTTCCCTCTCTGCTCAGCTCTAACTCAGAAGGCTACACCATTTCTTCATCGGGCCCTTGCATGTCCATACACCGAGAGGGGGGTGAACACTGCAAGCCTGAGAACTGCACAGAGCAAGCGTCAGTTAGCCAGGTCTCTCAGCCTTGGAGCGTCCAAGAGGGTCCACTTGTACAATGGATCTTTTCTATTACTCCCACTATTGAGAATTCCTGCGCCTTCCATTGCCCTTTGCCCTGGGGTCCGGGGTGCTGGAGACAGGAGCCTGTGGCTTACGTATTCGCGCCCCATGTCACTGGTGAAGAAGGCCTGCAGGCGCACATTCCAGTCCTTCCTGCGCCGCAGGACACCGTGACAGCGCTGTGGCAGACACATGTAGCAACTCCATGGCTCCTGAAGCTTGGCCTCTGCCGCAGTGCCTGAGCCAACCAGCACCTCCAGGCACTCCACACAAAAGCACCTGTGCCCGGTGGCAGGGGAGAAGAGACGTCTTTGTCAATGACAGTCCCCCGCTCTGCCCCTTCCCCATTTCCCCAATGAGATAGCAACCCACTGCCCAAAACCTTCTTGGGGGTCTCAGGTACGTGACGTGGGATACACCTCATTCTTGGACACCTGCACCCCCTATTTCCACAGGCTCATTGCACAGAAATGCTCTCTGACCACCTCTGTCAATCCCCGTGGAAGCTTTAGATTTCGGGCCAACTGCCAAGCCTCCAGGGGGGAAGCCTGCCCTGACACCCTACTCCTCCCCTTCCCTCACAGACATACCTACCAAACCCCTCCCTGCACACCAGCTCTACCCCACGATGTGAGAACCACAGCCACACGCTGCCTGCCCATCCCTGTGCCTGGGGTTCCATCAAACACAGGCAGCTGTCTCCAGACTGCAGCATTCACAGGGCACAAGTTTGCAGCCTCGGGGCCCACTCATTTCTCTCCCGCAGGGTCCCGTGCTGACCGGCAGCAGCTCGTGTTGCTGCAGAGAAGCAGCTCCCGACCCTCACAGCACACAGTGCAATAAGACTGGTAGCCATCGTCGTCATACATGTAGAACAACTCCAAGAACCGATCCTGGCAGCCAGAAAGAAACACCCATGAAATTGGAAACCAGAGACACCAGGCCCTGCTGGCTGGCTGGCTGAGGCCCTAGGACCCAGCTACAGGACAAGTTGTGGTGGCTTGGTGTCCTTTACAGAGACAACTGTGGTCTGCATGCCACTGTCCTCTGACCCAGCAACCCCCACCAGAGAAAGGGTGGGAGGCACCCAAGAGGGTGTCTGACACCTGCACACAGGTGCTGTTATCTGGGAAGTACAGGGAGTTTGTAGAGGAAAGAAGGGGAGGAATGTCCAGGTCTGGGGTGGGGGGACTTACCCGGCATGTCTGGCAGAGGCCCCCCTCAAAGAGAGGGTGGAACGACACAGAGTTCTTCCTGCCACAAGATAGGCAGCTGTCTGTAAGAAAGGCAGGGTCACAACTTGTGGCAACTAAGGCCCCAACAGCAGCTCCTGAAGCCTGGGTTCTCCCAGGTCTCGACCACTTTCTCCAGGCCAGCAGTGTGCCATGGACTTTATGCTGTGCCTCCCAGTCCATACCCTCTGCAATGAGTTGTCCCACTTTAGAGACTGGGAAAGTCAAGACAGGCAAAGCACTGCCCCAATAAGATGTGAGGCAGAACCATGACTAGGGGTCCCTCCAGCAGAGGGACAGGCTTTGAGAGCCTGTTTTGAAAAATCTCTTGAGAGCCTTTAAATACCAGGACACTGGGGAATTAGTCATGATAGGAGTTGCTCATGTTGACATCCTACAAATATAGCACGTGACTACAGCTTCAGAACCTTGTTCTTTAACCAGTAGGATACCATGCCACACCAGGCCACAACTGATTTGCATCACCAACGATGTGGACAGGACCTTTCTAATGCCCAAGACTAAGCTTCCCTAGCCAGGAAGGAGGAACAGGTAGGTGAGTCTTGGCGAACAGGAAGGAAATGCCAGTGTCGTCAGGACTGCTCCAAACCCAACGCTTTCCCCAGGGTTCTCTGGTTCAAGGCCAGTGTTTTCCTACCCTGCACTGAGCAACCACTCAGATATCAAGCTGAGGAATTGAGGAAGAATTGATCCTCACAACTCTGAATGTCATTAGGTATGTTCTAGGCAGAGGATCAGACCCACTGGCAATCCTAAGGCAGGGCAAACAGACTGGAATTATCCTGACAATGGCTAAGTGTGCTGACTTTCAAGTAAATGCTCGTTCCAGGTCTTCTTTGGGAAGGCTCCTGGTGCCACTGATCATGGTTTGAGCTATTGTTCTCCTGGCCAAAGTACCCCAGCTTCCATTCTGACCCCACCTCCCACTCACTTCTTCTAGGGCACAATCTGTCTCAGCTAAAATCAGGCAACCAGTTGAATAAAATGTAGCAAATAAGATGCAGGGAGCAGAAACAGGCCTTGACCTGAGGTTAAATCCAACAGGGTGGATTTGAGCCCTGGCCAGGATGAGAGGGGAGGACCGGAAGAGAGAACATTACCTTCCAAGTTACCCTTGTTGTTGGTGACATCAGAGGCCATTTGTTCTGTTGAGAGAACAGGGAGAAGGTATGAGACGGGGTCAGCAAACCATGCTGATTACCGCATGCTCTGCAGAGGTTCAGCAATCACCTCGGCTCTGGTCCTCGTCCCCGCGGTCTTTTCCGTTGTTGTAGCAATTTGTCTTGAGGCGCTTCAGTGGAGGGCAGTAGTCAGAAGTGGCCGAGTCATCAGCTGTGCGTCTTCTTGTCTTGTTCTCTGTGAAAGGTGAGAAGACCACAGCCGAGGCTTGATAGGAGGATGGTCCAAAGAGCATGTGGGCTCGGACAAAACCGGGCTGGCTATGCCCAGGTACCAGCTGCATCTGGGGCGTGATGAGGGGTACACATGCTGGGTGTATACGGCCCCTCGATGCGCATTTCGGGACAGGAGCCAATTCAAATCCCCTCACACACAGGGATCCATGTCTAGCACATGTTTATGGGGTTTTAAACATCTTTATGTATGAAAGAAGCCATCCTTCTAGACCCAGCTTCATAGAACACCAGATAAAGCTCAATCCATGGCTAAGACACATTTATGTCTATTATGTACAACATGGTAGCCACAAACTTGAAATTCAACTAGTGCATAAGGAATGGAATTTTACATTGAATCTACCTTTTCAACTATAAATTTTATGAATTTAGTTTATTTATATGCAGTTAAGAATCTATCTGTATTTAATTAAGAGTTTGTATTTAGTTAATACAGATCAAGTATTTCCATTGAAAATTTAGCATCAGAATGAGAAGTTTTGTAAAATGTGCAAAACGTACGTGAGATGTTGAAGACAATACTAAAAGGAAATGTAAAATATCTCAATTTTTATACTGACTGTAGAAATGTTAATACTTTAGAAATTGGAGGTTAAATAAAATTTGATTAATATGCATTTCACCCGTCCCTTTTTATTTTTTTCAATGAAGCTACCATAATAATATTTAATTATATTGAGATACTACAAACCCCATTTACATTTCTATTCAATCTATACAGTGACTCATAATGGATATGGTGAAATTCGACTCTGGCCCTAGGAAAGAAAATTATGCAGCCATTAAAAATCACAAGGCCCTTTAGTGACAACATGACATTTGACAGTGCATATATTATTAATAATGAGAAATAAAGGGGAAAGCAGGAACCCAACTAGTGCACAGAAAAAGCTGGAAGGATGTGCAACCAACAATGTTAACCTAAGGGCATTCGTGAGGGTGGGAAGTGAGGTGGAAGGTTCGGGTGGGAGTTCAGGTTGACTGTTGAAGAAATTTGATTCTTTTTCAGTGATCACGGTATGTGCAAAGAAATCAAAAGAAGTGTAGAGAAAACAGTTCATAGTCAAAAGATGGGAAGGAAGGGAATACCGTATTTCCTTGATTCTAAGTTCCTACTGCCTGCACGACGCACCTTCGACTTATTAACCACTTTTTGGGGAGAAAAAAAAAAACAGAAAACATTACATTAAATGTATGGATGGTAAGACACTGCCCGGATTTCAGGAAACCACAAGTACCTTATAGTGGGGGAAATATGACATTGCTCAAAATGTTCCAAGATGGCTTAAATACTTTTTAAAAAGCACTTTCCAAGTTTTCTCTAATGAAGTTAACTTTTCCTTTAAAGAAAAAAAGGTTAAGCTAGTGAAGATTGCATCTTGACTTCTGGTTTACTTGAGTTTTCAGGACAGATTCAATCCAAATTATACACATGTGACCTTTCTTTAACTGGAATGTGACCAGGGAAACCAGATAAGGCTGACACAGCCTTCGTATGCCCTAGACTGTTTTTCCATAGAAAAATGGGTTCATAGGGCAAAAGAGGTGGGCTTCAGGGTTGAGACCAGCTAAAAGACAGCTGGTTGGGATGAAGGGCAAAGCGGGTGGGGGGTGCTGAATCTCTCAAGGTGGTCCCACCAGCAGTGGCAGCAGGTGCTGCCCTAGGGACTCATTCCCACCTGGTTGCTTGTTGTTGGGTCTGAGGCCCTCGATCCCAGTGGGCTTGAAGCCCCCGTGGGCCCACTCCAACATGGGCTTCAGCTGATCCTCCAATGAGTCTCCAGGGCTGGTGGGGAAGGTCTTGCCAGCTCGCACCCTGGCTTTCTGCAAAGGCAGAGTCTGTGATGAACGAGGGACAGGGTGGTTGTCGGCCACACCCAGGGTTCCCCCAGCTGGGGCCTACATTCCCCTCACACTGGGCCCTTTCATAGCCAGACAGCTGCCCTGGGCTGTGGTATGTGACAGAGGGAGGGGCCTGTGCAGGGAAACCCGCAGGAGGGCAAGGCAAAGGGGTAGGTGGGGAAGCCTTTCCATACAGGCTCCAAATATGAGCTCTTTTCCCCTGAGAACTGGAACAGTCAGCTTCCTCTCAAAGGCAGAGGGATCAGAATTAGCTGATGATGCAAAGGCTCAGCCAGCACCTGTCTTATCTCCTTTGTACCTTGTCTGAGAAGGGGCCAGATTTCTTGTTTTATCTCCCTAATAAAGAAGGGGATGCTATCAAGTGTCCTGTATTAAGAAGGACCATGAGGATTTACAAGTCTAATTAAGCTCGTGGAAACTAGCACAGGGGCTGGCTCGTAAATGCAGGCTCATAAAGGCAGTTCCAAGTCAAGGTGGAGGGAGGGACAAAGCCTAGTGGCTCACAGGGGATTAACATGGCCCAGAGACAAGGGGACCAGGCAGCTGGCCTCAGCTGCTGCCCAGGATTGGCCTTGCGCCCCACCACTGAAAGAAAGGAGGCCTTGAGGTCTCTGCACAGGCATATTCCCTGATTTGAATGCTGCACCCCATTTCTCAGTGCTTGTCCTTCCTGACTCTCCTGGCAGTACCCACAGCCATGAGGTGGAAGCTAGCAAGTCATGGGAAGTCTCCCCTCCCAGTGATGCCCGCCATATCAGGCCACAATCACGCTGACATTCACCTCCTCCCTGACCGCCCTCGCCCTACAAGCCACCCTTGGCAACACTGTTCTCAACTAGCTTTTGGTAGGACTCTTGCTTCATCACTGCTCTCCTGGCCTGGCCCTGATTCCCAACTCCCAAGTTACCTCCAGGACATGGTACATGGCCTTCCTGTAAGAAACCAGCTTATTGAAGGTGGCCAGGTTAAAGTGCTGGCTGAACAGCCCCAGGGCCACCAGTTTGTCCGCAGAGACCTACAAGAGAAAGCCTTGATCAACATCCACCTATACCTGTGTCTCTCACGGGGTGGTCCACCAGAAGGGGAAGATTTTTCACATACTTTATTTAACCTGGGGATAAAGTTCATAAATGTTAGAGCACTGGGAGTTAAACACAGGTCGTTCCCCCTTCTTGCTGTGGGTGATTACAACAGTTTACTCTTTAGCCTTTTATTAAACGAGCTCACTTAACGTATGTGTTTAGAGAACAGTGTTTGACACAGAGTATGTACTTTTTAGTTATTGTGATTATTTGATTTTACTTCTTGTGATTTGACCCACATTCTACATATCTCCTGATGCCCCAGGTCCCCAGGACATACATGTGTGAGCAGTTCGGGTTGCCAGGGGGAGTTGAAACTGGGAGTTCAGGGAATGCTAATAGGAACTGAAAGAAAGATACATAGAATATTCCATTGTCCACAGAGTGCTCACACTTATACTAACCTCTCCTCTTTGTACCCGAGATCCTGAACTCCCACAAGGGGTGTAGAACTGGACCTCTGGTAGGTAAACAACTGCTAAAATGCAGGTGCTGCTCCCGACAACACACACATGGGGCCAAAGCCAGAGCCCACGTGGTAATCTCATCTCTCAATGCTAATAGCCCTGTGCTGCGTCTTAATAGCATCAGACCCATCAGACCCTTAATAGCATCAGTCATGCAAAGCACATTGTAGGTCTCACTGGGCCAAAGTAATTACAAACAATGCATTTTCCTTTGTTTCACAGAAGTCATTGCACCCATCCCTGGACTTAGACGCTTCGGGGCGGCAGAGCCTAGCACAGTCCCTCTGCTCCCTCTGTTGGCCGCAAGGGGTGTCAGCAGGCAGACCGCATCCTACTATTCCCGCCCTGGAGAAACTTCAACGTGCTTATGGCAAATGGACCCAAGGGAGCTCAATTCAACAGGAAAACCAGAACCTTGTCCTGAGGCTGAATCCCAGGAATGTACTAGATGGTCCTTCACTTCCACATTAGCCTCCATCCTGCACGGCCCAACTTGCCTTAGGACTGTAAGTAACTCACCTAACAGCTAGGGGTTTTGAAGGTATTCTGTCTGCACTCCTCCAATCAAAATCTTTGGAATGTGCCTTCAACAAGGTCTAAGAATCAAAATAGCCTAATTTATGCCCAACAGAGCTCTTCTCCTACAAGCCCTCATCATCAAGGAAGATTTTAAATGGCTAACATCAATCGTCCAGAGGCTCTGGAATAGGCCAGGCTAGTGGCTCAGGCCGGTAATCCCAGCGCTTTGGGAGGCTGAGGTTGGAGGATTACGTGAAGCCAGGATTCAAGACCAAACCGAGCAAAATAACAGGGCCCCATCTCTACAAAATTTTTTAAAACTTAGCCAGGTATGGTGGGTGCATGTCTATAGTCCCAGATACTCAGGAGGCTGAGGAGGCAAGAGGATCACTTGAGCCCAGGACTTTGAGTTGGCAGTGAGCTAGGGATGATGCCACTGTGCTCTAGCCCTAGGCACAGAGGGAGACACTATCTCAAAAAATAAATAAATAAATAAGACTCTCAAGTAACCAACTCTATAAAGAACTTTTACACAACTAACAATGGCACGATCCCTAGGCCCACCAAGGGATGACCTAAACCCTTCCTGTCTCCATGGTGAAATGACACAAAGAGGCAGTGGCTATCCTTCCTGTTTCTCCAGGTTTCTCCACGGAACACCTTTGCCTGCCTGCCCAGGCAGCCGCTCCAGACCCCTTACAGTCCTAGCTGGTGATTCTGCCCCAGAGAAATAACCCTAAAAAATAAAATAAAACCCAAGTGGCTGTGGATCCAGAGAACATTCCAGCTCTTTGTCCCTGTGAGAGCAGACTGAGCTCTGGCCCCTAAGACCCTAATAATCTGTTTGAGCTGGTTAACAAGGAAAGCTTTTGTCCTTCCTTCTAGACAGTGTGAAGACACAGGCCCACTCACCTGCACTAAGTAATCACAGGCTGTCACCAACAGCTGAGGAAACACAACCTCGGGTCTGTGTGTCCAACTAGAGACCTTGCCTTGCCCTGGACTCACCTCTGAGAACTTGCCATCGCCAAACCACTGGACCCATCGCATGCCGGACACGGCCTGTCGCTTGGAGGTGGCCTTCCAGGACACTACCATGGCAGGCCACCAGGAGAAGCCCTTGATCTTTCCCCACACGAGGTCCCCTATTCCAAACTCCTTCCCATCCTGGAAGAAAAACCACATGAAGGAAGCCCAGTAGTAAGACAGACCACCCTGGACCAAGCCCTACCCACTCTACTGACCCTGAGGACGATAAAAACTTGCCACAGTGCCAGGCGCAATGGCTCACACCTGTAATCCTAGCACTTCAGGAGGCCAAGGTGGGAGGACTTTTTGAGCTCAGGAGTTTGGGACCAGCCTGAGCAAAAGAGAGACCCTGTCTCTAATAAAAGTAGAAAAATTAGCCAGGAGTCATGGCACACGCCTGTAGTCACAGCTACTCGGGAGGCTGATGCAGGAGCATCACTTGAGCCCAGGAGTTTGAGGTTTCAGAGAGCTATGATGACACCACTGCAGTCTACCTGGGGTGACAGAGCAAGACTCTGTCTCAAAACAAAAAAATAAAAAACCTTGCCATAAAATGCAAGAAGCCCACGAAAACACATAAGTTATTAAAATGTGTCTATAGTATGATGTACTCTGATGTAATGTACACAGAAAAAAGGAATCCTAATGCCACACATGTACATACACGTGTAACGAGGCTTCGTGCAGCACTGCTTGAATGAGACATAAACAAGCTCAATGGGTTAATTAAGCTGTGATCCAGACAACTGGATGTATCATACATACATGAAAGTGAGGCAATGCTACAGCTCAGCGATGGGAAAAAGCTAGTCTACAACTGTACATATAACAGGAACAGAAACACGTATGTACTTTCTTATGTACAAATATTTAATGTTCAGAAAAATCAATATTCATGTGGTAAATAACTGGTGTCTGGGAAGGGAAGAGGTTAAAGAAGGACAATGTTGCCTATGGGTAACACTTATGATAAAAACGACAACAATCCTAACGGGAGTTAGTCACTGTAAGAAGCCAACTGTAGCTGGCCTCTCTGGCCACCATGGGTCGGCAGGAGCCCTTCTTGGTGGTACCTGATACTCTGTACTGTCTGCGTCTCTCCTTTCTGCATCCACCTGTGGGGACTCCAAGCTCTCCTGCTGGCTGTCCTGGGCCAGGCGGGTGTAGGGAGTACTGCTGCTCTGGGGTGTCACATCTGTGTCGTCGGTGTCATCTGTGAGGTCGATGGTGAGGTAAGGGCTGGCAGGGGACGGCCACGGCGTGCCTGCCGATGCTGCTGCCCGCCGCCTCAGGGACTGTGGACAGAAGGACACACAGTTTGGACCACAGCAAGACAGGTTGGTGACCAGAGACCAATGGTACCCCCACCTGCTTCCCAGGCAAGCAGAAAGAGTGACAACATAAGTTCAGGAGAACAGACAACACCGAGGACAGTTTTCCAGGAACAAGTATTCCTTAAGTGGTGGGACAAAGTCATTGTCACCGTCCCAGAGACACAGAGACAAAAACAGAGGACAAAGGCACAATGGTGGGTAATGACGAGGGATGGAGCCAAGCTTGGAGAGGGTCACTGGCTTCTTTCAGCGCTTACTGTGCACCCAGCCTTGGAACAAGAGAGAAGTGTTGCTGTCCCCACTAAGGTGGCCTCTAGACTGTTGAAGACATAGGGAGACAAGACAGTTGTGGAAGTCAGTGTTTTCCAGTGGTTTCCAAGGTAGGACAAGAACCCAGGCAATAGAGAATTCTTCTGTTCCCAACATAGTTCCATCCAAGCTCAGGCCAGGGGAGAAGTCAACAGCCTAAGGGAAGCTTATCTGGGAGAATAAGGAAAAGCAAGACCCTGAAAAGCAGGAGTGTGAAGAAAAGACACAGATTATCCACCAGCCACAGCCAGTGGTGCAGTGAGTGAGGCAGATCTCCCAGCTAGAGGCTGGGGACCGGGTCTGGGCATCTGGGGAACCAACCCTGGTAGCCGGGAACTCCACGGGGGACTCGTCCACATGATTGCGGCCCTGCCGGCCTCGGGTGGCACGTAGGGAGGGCCTGTGCCGGCTGGAGGCACTGTTGTTATTTCGGGTTCGGACCTGGAAGCAAGAGAGGATAAGCACTGGGGCTTAGGAGACTGGAGGTGAGGTCCGGGGTGGGGCCAAGATTCGGTCTTGTGGAGACCTGGTGGCCTTAGGCCAACTGGAAATGAACAGGTAATTAAGTAGATGGGGACTCTGGACTGGTAACTCCCCATCCAGAATTCCCCAGCTCATGGAATAGGGGTGGTAGGGTGGCCAGCGGGGCCACGTGACAGTCCCCAACAGACTCTGCTCTGCCTGTCCCAGCAGGCAAACTGCTCCAGCTATAAATGGCACCTACGAATTGGCAATGAAAGATAAAATCTACTATTTACCCTAACACGAACTTTTTTCCAAAAAAAAAAAAAAAGGATAAAGCCAATTATTGGGTTCTTCAGAAGGGATTGGATCATCATGATGAAAGAGAAGCCCTTAGGCTCTATGTTCTTTGTCAAAGTGACATGAACTCGGATGTTTTAGACCCAAGTTCAAATTCTGCATAGAAGAGTTAATGTTTAACCTTGGGTAAGTTACTAGAATCTACTCTCATCTATTCAAACAGGATAATACACACCATTTGCTGAGAAAGTAAGATTATAACATGAACCTGGAATAGTCACCAAGTGTCACTCTGCTCTCTAAAGGGCTGGGTGATCGTGAACAGTAATTGTCTTCTCATTTCCAGACCTCACAGCCTTTTTGAGCCATCAAATCCACCCACAGAAGTGACTGACACCCATAGGTAATGGGCAGCTGAGCCATCCAGCCTGAAAACTCTTACCGCACTTGAGCACTACCAAGAATGTTGCAAGAAAAAACTACCATGTGAAAGAAATGGCACATGAAAGAAAACCTTCCAACAATGACTAGTCCGTGAGCTTTGTTGTCATTTTCCAATTTCAAAACATTTGTTCACCCTCTTTTCAACAATCCCCTAAGACATGCTCGTGCTGCAGGCCTACACGTGGTGCAAACTGCCTTTGCGTGGTGTGGGGGGACTTACACCTGGGCTTTCCGATCGAGTCCTGGTTTCACGGAAGAGTTTTGGCATCACCAGAGTGTCAGAGCCGTCCTCATCCTCCCCTTCGCCATCTCCATCTCCCGTCAGATCCTTTATGATGGAAACATCATGAACTTTTCAATGTAATAATTAAGAAGCCACACAAGTAAAATATTTGAAAATAAAGAGTCAATCATATTGAAACCCATATTAATATTGATCCAAGAGACAGACGTACAAATATTTTCTTTTTTTCTTTTTTTTTTTTTTTGTTGAGACAGAGTCTCACTTTGTTGCCCAGGCTAGAGTGAGTGCCGTGGCGTCAGCTTAGCTCACAGCAACCTCAGACTCCTCGGCTTAAGCGATCCTACTGCCTCAGCCTCCCAAGTAGCTGGGACTACAGGCATGCGCCACCATGCCCGGCTAATTTTTTTTATATAGATTTTTAGTTGTCCATATAATGTCTTTCTATTTTTTAGTAGAGACGGGGTCTCGCTCAGGCTGGTCTCGAACTCCTGACCTCGAGCGATCCACCCGCCTCGGCCTCCCAGAGTGCTAGGATTACAGGCGTGAGCCACCGCGCCCGGCTGTACAAATATTTTCAACTACCTCATTTGTCCCAATAAGATTTTACAACAGCTTGCCATGGGAGCATGAATTCAAGACAGTATTAAACCATTTAAATAAAACCCCGTGGAATCCTCAAGCCAAAGAAATGAGGTTTGGCTATGCCTAGCAGGGAGACACGGTCAGTTATTCCAAGACACAACATATGGGAGAAGACAGAAGCCAACTGGTTGCCGGGAGATGCTTCTTGATACGTTGAGCCGGCAGCAATGCCACTGCCCTGCTCATGTCATGAAGAACCCCAAGGGCAGGCCCCATGCCTCTCACCAAAACCTACCCTAAACCAAACAAAATCTAAAGCAGTAAGTGGCGAGGTCTGGCTGGAGTGCTAAGCACTTGACTTTTCACCAACTGTGTGGCCCTGAGTGAGTCCATTTCCCTCTCTTAATCCTGGAATAACACTCCTTCCCTCATAGCATAACACGGTTAGAGAATCAAATCATGCACACACAGCCCAGAGCCAGGCACAAAGCAAATGCTCAGACAGGAGATTTCATTACGTTCACTGATGACTTACTACCTACCAGAAACAAAACCGCAGTCCTGCGCCTGTGACCAGTACACTGTCTTAATTCCTCACACAGCTCCTTGTTCCTCATGATCTGGGTCTCCTCGGTGAGTTGCCCAGCACCAAGGGAACGGAAGCTGAGGATGGGTTTTCAATGTTCAGGGCTTTTCTCTGACTGTTGCCAATGCCTGACACTGGCTCTTCAAAATAAAGTACCAAATTGACAAAACTCTAAGGTTAATAGGAAAACTGAAGGCACAAAAAAAGGGGAAAAAATATGATGGGAAAAAAATCTAATGAGGTAGAAACCTTGATATTACAGCAAGTCTGAAATATTTTGTAACAATTGCTTAAAACTCCCTAAAATAAGCTTAGGCAAGTTTTTTCCAACTTGTAAAAAAAGAAAAAAAAAGATACTTTGAGGTCACACAGTCCTCTCAAAAAGACAGCATTATAGTTAAAGACATAAAAATCACACATCCATTTTATTCATGAATAAATGAATAAAAATCAACTTCAAAACATACCATGACCATGTTGGACTCATTCCAAGAATAAAAGGACAGTTTGCTATATAGTAATCTCCCCCTTACGGCAGGGGGTATGTTCCAAGACCCCCCCCCCAGTGGATGCCTGAGACCTTGGATAGTACTGAGCCCTATATACTAGTTTTCCTATATATTCATAACTATGATTGTTTAATTTATAAATTAGGCATGGCAAAAAATTAACAACAATAATTAATAAAGTCAAGCAATTATAACAATACAGTGTAATAAAAGTTTTGTGAATGGGATTTCTCTCTCTCAAAATATTAATATCTTACTGCACTGAACTCACCAGAGTTAATCTGCTCTGCCATGTGCTGTGCCCTCGTGCATCCTCCGCACTGTTGCGAATGTAGGTTCTAGTGGGCATCTTTCTCCCAGAAGAGCCCAGTTTCATTGCAATTGAAGAGTTGCTTTGGATGGTATCCTTTTTCCTTAATCAATTTCAACTCGGCTAAAAATATGGCAGCAACTTCTTTATTGGCAGATGCGGCCTCTCTAGGAATTTTTCACTCCAGACCTATTCCTGAGTCTGTGTAACATCCCTCACCTGCAGTAACTGGCTTGGTGCCACTGGTTTCAGGGGATCGCAGGCTTAAGTCTTCATACAGGATTAATGCTTTCTGGCACGACATGTTGCCACCCACAAATTTAATGCCTTTTCCACCTTATCTATGCCCTTATCATGCACTGTGGCTGTAACTTTTGCAGTCTGAGGTGCAACAGCAAAACTAACATGAATTTCCTTTTCCTCCTTTACAATTTCACGCATAGAAGATTCATTCTTACCATAGATCTCAGCACCTCAGCATACAATTTTTTCCTTCCTTATTAAGTTGAGAACTTTCACTTAAAGAAAGCACTTTACCAATTATCTTTGGCATATGCAAATTCCCAACATCAGTACTTTTGTGCTTTGGGGCCATTATTAAGTAAAATAAGGTTTACTTGAACACAAACAAGCACTGTAATACTTCAACAATTGATCGGGTAGCATATACCGTGTGGATATGCTGGACAAAGATGATTCACATCTTGGAGCAGGACAGTGTGAGAGTTCACAGTGCCACCAGAATGGTGCTTAACTTGTTTATTTCTGGAAATTTCCATCGAATATTTTCAGACTACAGTAGACTGCATGTAACTGAATTGATAGAAAGCAAAACCGCAGGTAAGGCAGGACTACTGTATTAGAAATGTAGAAATGTAATTGATCATCCTGATTGAGAAAAAATGTGAATATACACAGGAAATATATCCAGTAAAACTTCATCATTTACGAAAAATATTTTTTACATTTGATTTACTGATACCAATTTTCATGTGCCTCAGGTTGCTCATTTGATGAAAGCTAAAGGCAATGTCCCTGAACCCTGAAAAACGGACAGAAGAGACCATACCTGAGTATAGCTTAGCAGACTGGAGACTTCCCTCTTGGACAGTCGTGAGCTTGACCTGCGGCCTGTGGAGGAAACAGCCAGGAGTCTGTGTTTGGAGGAAGCGGTTGTTCTGTGGCCTGGGATCTGCCCCAAACCACCGTCATCCTCGGGGCTTAACTTAGCCCCTCAGTATCCACAGTCCTCTCCACGCACTCATAAGACAATGGGGCACAGGGCCAGGCTAAGATAGGACCCAAAACAACACTGAAGGCACAGATCGGGAGGCATCCAATTCCTTCCAGAAGGGTGATGCCCAATCCAGTGACCACTCACTACATATAAAGGAACAATTGAGTGTCTGCCCTGTCAGCCACATTTCAAGTGCTCCCATGTGGTAAGTGCCTATTGTAGTGAATGATACAGAAATAGCACACTCCCACACTGCAGGAAGTTCTACTGGTAAGGACAGTATAGGGGTTCCCAAGCCAGCTGGGGAAGAACCCCAAGTGAAAAAGGAAGCAAGCCTCAGACCTCCCCTCCTTAGTCTTTTTTATCCTTGCCCAACCGGAGTACCGGCTCTGAGGGTAGAGGGGTCCCACTGCAGAAGGGCCAAAGTCCCCGGCCTATGCCAGGACAACCCCTGTCATGACTGGATGAGGACAGGGAACCGTCCTTCACCCTTGCTGTCACTCTCCTCAGAGTCCCAGCTGAGGTGAGAGGCCCAGGTCAGGTGCCAGGGGGTTTGCCTCTGGCTGTCCTCACAGCCCTCTCCCCTCCCAGCGGGTGTGTTAGGTAGAGCCTCTCCCCAGAGCCTCCCTTGAGCCTGCCAGGAGTCTCCCCTCCCAGCTGTGGTCTGCAGGGACTGCCCACTGCCATCAGTGCCTGACCCTACCCCCTGGTCCCCACCTCTGATCTCCGGGGTGCGGATGGCCTCCAGGATGGGGGGCGAGTCTGAGGAATGGTCGCTGCAGGCCCCATTGATCATAATTGAGTCCTCCCTCCCGCTGGCGTCCTCCTCTCCATTGAGATGTCTGGTGTCTCCCTTCATTGTTTCCTGTGGGAGAAGCCAGGATGGGTAGGGTGGAAGGGAAACAGGGGCGCAAGCATGCCCCCAAACCTCCCTCCATTGGCTGACTCCATGCCCTCTGGCCAAGACAGGCCCATGAGCCATTCTCAGGGTGATACTCCTGCCCAAGGACCCGCCCAGGCTGCCCCCACAGCCTGCCCCCTCACCAAACTCGGAGGCTCAGGACTTGGTTCCATGTGGCCAGGCTGTCCCGAAGGCTCAGATGCCAGCACCCAGGACAGAGGAGGGGGCTGGGGTCTAAGGCTCAGACTGCTCTGTGCAATTAGCCGGCCCTTCAAACAATGCCATTTAGGACCTGCCTGCCCCTGCCCGCCTGCCGCCAGACTCAGTCCCCTCTGGCCCTGGCCCCCTCTCCCTGCTCAGCCTCTGCAGGGGCTCAGGAAGCCAATGCATTATTTTCTCTCCTGACCCCTTTGTTTGCTCTCTCCCTTCCCCTCAATCTCCAGGTCCTCTTCCCACCGCCCCCTCCTCCCCCACAGAACAGCTTCTCTCCTCTCCATGGCAGCACAAGCCCCGCCCAACCCCAGCCTCCAAGGCCTATTGGTCTGCTGGTCTGTCACTCACTCCCCCTCCTCCCTCACCAGCTGGGGCTCAGAGTCCCAAGTTCCCAAGAAGGGAAGGATGGAGGCTACACAGGCAGAAGGGCTGGGGCAGTTAACAAGAGGGGCTTGCCCCTGACCTGCTATAGCCTGGCCTCCACCTCTAGGACTCAGTCTCCCCAGTGCTGTCCCAGCTGGTTAAGGGCATCATCACTTGGTACATTAGCCAAGACATAGGGCCAGATCTTCTCTAAGGGGGTGAGCGGCTGTATGACCTTTGGCCTGGCCCACTGCCTGCTACACTGTGGGCCCTTAGACATTTATTGGGTGCAAAAGCCTGGAGACTGTGGGTTCATTTTATAGAAAAGGAAAACTGACACACAGACCCAGGTTGGTCTCCTAGGCCAAATATCCCATTCAAGAGGTAGGGTCAGGATTAGGAATAGACCAAGATAAACAGAACCAGGGCACAAATGCCAGCTCAAACTGTAATTTCCAAAGGTCCCTTTTCCTTTTTGATTTACCTTCCCTGGGCAAAAATTAAGCCTAGGCACAGAAACCCCAAGACCCCATCCTAGAGCTCCAAAATGTCATTTGCTCCATATCCTCCTGTCCTCGGACCCTGCCTGGGAATAGCTTCCCCAGTAACCAGCTCCCTATCTGTACTGGGCCCCACCTCGCCCACCTCTGTGGCCCATCTCATGCTGTGGCCCAGGCTAGAGTGCAATCACAGCTCACTGCAGCCTCAAAATAATGGGCTCAAGTGATCCTCCTCCGCCTCAGCCTCCCAAGTAGCTGGGACTGCAGGCGCACGCCACCACGCCCAGATGATTTATTTGCTTTTCAAAGAGAAGTTGTCTCACTACGTTGCCTAGTTTGGAACTTCCAGGCTCAAGTGACCCTTCCGCCTCCACCTCCGCCTCCCAAGTAGCTGGGACTACAGCAGTGCACCCTACACGTGGCTAATTATTTTTTCTGGAGATGAGGTCTCACTATGTTGCCCAAGCTAGTCTTGAACTTCTGGCCTCAGCCTCCCAAAGTAGCTGGGATTACAGATGTGAGCCACTGCCCCGGCTGTGCCCCGTATGGAGACTCACCAGCCTTCAGGAGAGAACATTCGCTAGCCTCCCGGGGTATATTCTAGAAACGGCAGCTTGGGCCGCTGGGCTGCGAGCTGTAGGGGCGCCAAGCCCACCAGGGGGCGCTGTGGCGCTCGCTCTGGAGATGCCTGTGGCGCCCTCGGGCGGATTTGCAATTTGTCCCATGGGGTCCCAATTCCATCCTCTGCACCTGCCCATTGCCCAGCAGTGGGCACAGGGCAACTAGACCCTGTGTGACTCAGGAATCAGCACCCTTGGACCAGCCGCACTGGCATCCCCTGGGCGCCGTCTGGAACTGCGGAATCTCAGGTACCATGCTGTCCCTACCCAATCAGGATTTTAACAAGACATTTTCAAGAGATTCCTAAGCAATTAACATTCAGGTTAAGTAAGCACTGTCCCCGATCATAAACACACACATTGATACATAGCATGAGGTATTTCTCGATCCGACATGGTCCAGACTGTGTGGTTCCCGGTTCCCGGGCTCTTAGTGGTCTCTCAGCACAAGTGAAGGGATCCTCCCTCACCAACTCCCCAGGACTGCGGCCATGCCTGAGCCAGCCCCATCAGCTGCTTCTCAGCCCCTTTTTTCCCAGGTCGTGACCCGGAAGAACAGGCTAACTGACCTATGGCCAGTTCCTGTGAGGCCAAGCCGCCAGAATCCCAGGAAACCTGCTGGAGTGTGGCTCGGAATAATCATTAATTTCAAGTGTTTCACTTCAAGCCAAACCAGTGAACTAAGTAAGCTGGGTGGCCCGGCGTGGCATGACAGGCTGGGCCACAGGGTGTGAGGCTCAGAAGGGTCCACCACCCTCAGGGAGCTCTGCAGGGAGGAGAGAGGGGACACAGGGCTTGTAGCCAGGAGCTGGAAGCAGAGCAGA
Organism: Eulemur rufifrons; assembly: GCF_041146395.1. Taxonomy (NCBI): domain Eukaryota; kingdom Metazoa; phylum Chordata; class Mammalia; order Primates; family Lemuridae; genus Eulemur; species Eulemur rufifrons. Next base: position 24,793,996 of record NC_091002.1, read on the forward strand.
GGCCTAAACTTTAGGCCATGACTGTCTTTCCTTTCACCTGGGCCCGGGGTTCAGGTGGGTGGTGGGTTTCAAAGGCAGCGTTAGACAGACAGCCCCTCAGATGGCCCCTAACTGGGACGAGAACCCAGACAGCAGTGTCCCCTCCTAGACAGGCCCAGGTGGACCCTGCAGCCCAGAGCTGACAATGATTAACTACCTGAGACCTCTCCGCAGGGCCTCAGCTGTGCCAACTTGCTGCCAGCCTGTCTGACCTGGACCTCAGGAAAACCCTTAGGCCCCTAGAGCCAGACCTATGAGCACTGGACAAAGATTCAGGGAAGGAAACTCACTATAAATGCCACCAGCTACCTGGGTGCCCAGGAGTGAGCTGAGCAGATAAAATACACCTCTTTCCCATTTCATAACTAAATGTGATTCCACTAACAATTCTCCATCTTTATCATCACTCTGGGTTCATTAATAAAATTAACTACCCTTACTGCCCAGACTGTGTAGCTGGCACACTAGCTCCAGAACCTTTACCTGTGAATAAAACATGCCTAGCGCAGGTCCTCTCCTCGCTCCTCTTCTACACACCAGCCAAACAAACGGAGCCCATACGCCATGTGCTGCTGTCAGCTTGTAAGACCTCCCCATCTCCCTACCTCGTGCCTCCTATTTCTGACTTCAAAACCCACACACAGGCCGGGCGCAGTGGCTCCCGCCTGTAATCCTAGCACTCTGGGAGGCCAAGGAGGGCAGATTGTTTGAGCTCAGGAGTTCGAGACCAGCCTGAACAAGAGCGAGACCCCATCTCTACTAAAAATAGAAAGAAATTATATGGACAGCTAAAAATATATTTAGAAAAATTAGCCGGGCATGGTGGCGCATGCCTGTAGTCCCAGCTACTCGGGAGGCTGAGGCAGGAGGATCACTTGAGCCCAGGAGTTTGAGGTTGCTGTGAGCTAGGCAAACACCACGGCACTCTAGCCTGGGCAACAGAGTGAGACTCTGTCAAAAAAAAAAAAAAAAAAACCCCACACACAGCTCAAAAGCCAGGAAAAGAAGATGACTTCTCTACTAGGGCCTCTCCTTCAAAAGTAATCTGGCCCTTCTCGTGTGTGTGTGCGTGTATAAACCCTCACCTGAAAATAAGGTGACAGTTTTTTTTTAGTTCTATATGCCAGGCACTGTTTTGTGCTTTCCCAGTATTAACTTTACCTACATTAACACATTGAATCTTTAAATATGGTAAGTACTATTATCCCTACTTTTCAGGTGGGGAAACTGAGGCACAGAGTTTAACATACTACATAGTTGAGCAATGTCCAGGGAAGTAGGTAAGAACATAACAAACTGACCAGGTGCAGTGCTCACGCCTGTAAAAGGTAGGTGGATTGTTTGAGCTCAGGAATTGACACCAGCCTGAACAAGAGCAAGACCCCGTCTCTACTAAAAATAGAAAGAAATTAGCTGGACAACTAAACATATACAGAAAAAATTAGCCGGGCATGGTGGCGTATGCCTGTAGTCCCAGCTACTCAGGAGGCTGAGGCAGAAGGATTGCTTAAGCCCAGGAGTTTGAGGTTGCTGTGAGCTAGGCTGATGCCATAGCACTCTAGCCTGGGCAATAGAGTGAGACAAAAAAAAAAAAACAAAAAAAAAAAACCATAACAAATTAAACTACATGCTCTTAGAAACAGGGAGAAATGAGCACCGTGTATTGGTTTGTACCGGTAGATACACATCTCTCCCACCTCTTCCCACATACCTCATTTTGGCTTCTAATGATTCAAGATGTGCATTTCCAGATAATGTGGCCCCCATCACAAGCCACCTGCTTTGTCTAGTGTTATCATTCTAGCACTGAAGGACAAACTGCTAGGTTTCCTCCCTGAGCGAGGTGGCACCTTACTAAGAGATCTTTCCCGAGTAGCTGACATGCTGGCTTTAGTACTGTGCCATCCCACTACTCCACCATCCTTACATCAATAGTGGCTAACAATTACCAGGTCTCTACCACATGCTGAACAGTCCAACATCTTTTAACGCCCACCCCATCCCGAGGCAGGTCCTATTATCCACCTGCCTTCAATAGCCTCAATTGAATTAATTAAGTCACTCAGCAAAGTGGCAGTGCCAAGTCTCATGCCCAGGCAATCCAGGGCACGTGCCTGTAACTGCTGTGCCTTGAGAACACTAAACAGGAATTATACAAGTTAGGTACAGCGCATCACCCATCCCAGGGATGAGGGGAGCTGCAAGGCTGAGAGACATGATATACTGGCTAAGCGTTTACCTTCACAGGAGGTGGCTGCCTAACCTTGTGATGAGAGGTGAACTATGACCCTTTCCCAGAGGCTGGGGTCCAGCATGTGATTCAGGGGTGGGCAGCAGCGCTGGGGAGGCCCACCCGCAAGGTTCTCCCCCAAGGGCCTTACTCATTAGTGCAGGGTGCCTATGCCCCCACTGAACCAGGTCAGACGTGCTCAAATGCAATGTGGCAGACAGAGGGGTGGGTGGCACCCCCAATTAGACTCAGAAGAGGCTCAGGGACTCCCCCCAACCCAGCAATAATGCTGAGAACTGATGTCATTCATTTCCTCCAGGCTGGCACTAGCAGCAGAGCTATTTCACAGCACCTTGTAAACGTTAATTATATTAATTAGACCTCACAGTGCAGGAGGGGGGTGGTCAGTGGGCATGAAGCTGGAAGCTGAGGGAAAGGGGGCCACTTTGGCATCTATGCCAACCCCCCAGGGTGAAGTAAAAAAATTTACAAATTTACAAATTCCATCTCCACAGCCTGTGGAAGGGAAATCTGAACTCCTGAGTTCTCCCCTCAAACTGCTCTGCACAAGTCTTTCTTCACTGTTCCCACTGCCCAAGACTCCGTGAGAATAGCCGAGAGGGGGCAATTACCGTGCACCTCCCAGTGAAAAAGAACAAGCCCCTCTTACTATCCTTCATTTTGGGGATAAGTGAACTGTTCAGAGGAAGCACATCCTTTGCCCAGGATCACAGCTACGAAGCTACAGAGATTTAAGCCTAATCCAGGAGACAGATCTTAAAAGGCATCATAAAACAATGTGGTTAAGTCTCCTTACAACCGTTAGGCCCAGGGAAGGACACTTCACCCAGGGGAGCGAGGAGGGGGGAAGACGTGGGCGGCAGAGACAGCACATCCAAGGAAAGGGGGCGGACACAGGCTGTCCACCTGGCTGGTGGCAGTACACAAGGTCTCAGTTCAGTGCTTTTGTCTGATAAGGAACTTCCATTAAATTCCAGAAAAGATCAGACTTGCAGGAAAGCAGAAAAGAAAAAGCCCTCAATGTTTTTCTCAAACCCCAGTTTTATCATCTGTGATATAAGACAACTCACTGGGTAGTTGGTGCAGAGAATGCCAAAGCAGAAGACACAATCACAGGCCCTGGGGATCTCAGGGTCCCATGTGTCACCTCGCCCCTCCCCAGCTCTGCCTCACAAAGGCAAATCAAGAAGCATCCCTTCTACCCCTGCCCCGTAACTCAGAAGGTGTTTGGGGAACAGTGCAGGGCCTCTAGGTCATAACTGCAGGCACTGCTGTCATCATACAGTAAAAGTGGGCCTCGGCATATTAATCAGAGTTATCAAAAGAATTTGTCCAAGTAGGGAGACAGCAGGACAAGCACATAAAGTTGACTATGAACATGTTCCTTGAGGCGCTGTTATTAAAAGCAAAATACCAAAAAACACCCAAATGTTTGTCAGTGGACTGGAATAAAATTATCATTAACTTTTAGATAATTCATAGGGGAAAAAAATAAAAACCTAGAAACATACAGAAAGATCTGAAAATGTATGGCAATTTATAGAATCTAAATCTTTTCACATATAAATAAAATGCAAGCAACCAGCCCCTTCCCTTATGGCCACTTTGGGAAACCCTTGGAAGGGTGTGGCAACCCCAGGGGGGTCAAGGCTACTCAGAGAATGAGGGGTGGGGCAGCACAAGGAACAGGATTCTGGGAGCTGCCCACTTCCTGTGGCCACCCATCCCTTGCAAAAACATAGCCCAGGGTCCTCTCCCAAGGGGGCTAAGGAAAGAAAGGAGGCCACTATTCTGGAAACCACCCCCTGGGCCTCTGCCCCTCCCCCACAGTAGGCTGTACCCTTAGCTATGGCTAAGAATGCCTTAAATCTCAAGTCTAAATACCTACAGTGGGGATACTGGTTCAGCCTTGGGGATGGCCATCTTGACAGTTTCACCTAAATTGCCAAGTGCCTGTATCCTGACACATAAGATTCTACTGCTCAGAATCCACGCAGCCCAAAGCTCTCACCACGCCGCATGGGCAAGGATAGTCACTGGAGTCCTGTTTGTCAAAGCAAAAACTACAAACAAATGGCCAATGAGACTTGTTAACCCAATTACATTCAGCCACACTAGGGGCAAAGCGTGAGGTAGCCATTGTTAGATGAAGCCATGAGAAGTGGGGAAAAAAGAAACAAAATCCACATAATGCAATCCCATTTGTTAATGTTAGCACGTGCATTAAGCCATTTTCTTCCAGAGTTTTTTCTCTAACTGTATTAATTCATGTTGTACCCGTGTTACATTTACATCAGAAAACAGACTTAACTCCTCTGTCCAAGAAACATTTCTTTGAATTGGGCCATTCAGGTTTAATGAACCCAATTATTTGTATATGGTATGAGGTAGAGATCTAATATTTTCCCCACAGGAAAAGCCAGACACCTGTGACTAGTATGTCCCAACTCTACCTCTTATGTATGCAGGATGTTTGGGGGCTCACTTTCCCATTTGGCATTTATCCCTTGCCACTACTTCCAATCACTATAGCTTTATAAGTGCTCACACCTTCTAGAGCAAGCCTGCCAGCCTTAAGGAAAAGTTAAATTTTTTCCTTTAAGGTCTTTCTTAAGTATCCCTTTGTTTGTGTTCTCTCATTTCTAGTTCTCTCTTCTTGTCCCTAGATTTCTTTTCCAGGTAGCTTACCTCTGCAAAGATAAATTTAGGCAGCATTTCTAGGGGTTTCAACATGGATAGACTTTTAGGTTATTTCATATTATTTCTACCATAAGTCCTTGTGCATTATGTATAGGAAAAAAGGATAAAATTTTCACAATACAAAGAAAAACTAGGCATGCTATAATCACAAAAAAGGAAAAAGAGGGGGAAAAAAGTCAAAATAAAAGCCTAGAGATAAAGGAACTACATATACAACTGGGTAAAAAAAGAAGTCCACGATCTCACATAAAGCACTTTTTTAAAAATTGGCCACGATTACCTAGTCACTGTCCGGCAGAAAAGTTCAGCTCCTTCTCGGATATGGAGGTTTAATTCAGATCTTCCCACCTCCACACAGCCGTGAAGCAGGCCTGAAGACCAAGTACAGTCAGAGGCGCCAACTAGAGCATCTTAACCCAACACAGCTTGTGCATCGCCAGTTCTGTGGGTCCACCCAGGTGGAGGCAGAGGTCTTAGAAAGAAATTTCCAACAGTATTTCAATGCAGATTCCACTCCTTGCTACGTGAGCAGTTCCTCTAACTTTGCACTGTGCTTACAGCTCAACATAAAACTTCCTAGGACACTATAAGGACATAGATAAGATTTGTGACAAGGACATGAGGAAGCCTGAGTCTAAAGCTCAAGTCTGTTCCTCAAGTACCACTTTTTGTTAGGCTAAGACTTCCCTACCTGACACCTACCTCCCAGTGTCCTCATGAGGACTAAGGGGAAAGAGCACCCCTGGCATACAACAGGCACACAAGCCTTCACCACAGCCATCTTTGCCACAGAAGAGGGGCCTCTTCTGTGCCTCCCCCGTCCCAACTCCAGAGCCACTCCTGTCCATTCAGATATGGTTCTTGGTACAATTCAGGAACCAGGCAGGGCACTTAGGAGCCAAAGGCAGGCAAAGGCCAGATAGCCCCTGTCCTCAAGGAGCTGTCAGCAGGGTAAGGAGAGAGTGGTCAGGGAAAGGCAAGAAAGACCAAGCTGAGATAACAAGCTACATTCACCCCAAAAACCAGCACTGCTCTTACATTCGAAACCCTTTTGCTAGAGCTCAAGAGGACAAGGTTGTGCCCACACCTCTATGCATATTTGCATAGAATTTTCTAAATCCTGTTGCACGCTACCTCCCATGTAACCCAGAAAAATCCCTGCCAACAGCATCTGCCTGTTCAGGTGTCCAGCCTAGTTCACACTCTACTTTTCATTTCTCTTGAGTCCCTGATGAGACTCCCCACTCCTCCCACTCACCCTCAATGTCTCCTCTGGGTTCCAGTACTGCAGGACAGGATGCTCATGGGGGAACGATGCCCACTGTTGCTGCTTAAGACAAGTCACTGCACATAGCATGGAGCCGGGATGCTAGGGGGCCCAACACTGTGCTTGCTGGCTGCTGGGAACACCCACCAAGGTGGCATCATCCCTTCTCCAAGAGCTGGGATCCCAGCTCCGGCCCAAGCAACTGCTGCTGGACTCCAGAACAGTCTCAGAAGGTGGGGCTGCAGAGGGATGGAAAAGGAATCGTTAGACCCTCCTCTCCCAGGTCCCCTTCCTCAAGCTGTTCTGGAGACAACCACTCTTCTTTCTCCACTAAGAGGCTGAGGCTCTAGACAAGAACACAAGAGACTACAGATTGGCCATGTGGGATGGATGCAAAACCGAGACCTCCCCTGTACCCTTGCCCTACAGCCAGGCCTGTACCTCCCAGGGAAGGCACTGAAAGATTCCTCTGCTCTGGGGAATAAGACTCATTAGCAGCTAACTTCCTTCAGATTTTGGGAGCTCCAAAAACAAGTTCAAGTCACTGTCCGAGAGAAAAGTTCAGTTGTCAAGTCCCACAGAGAAGTTTTGGTCCTTCTCAAATATGGAGGTAATAGTTCAACAATTATATATTAAAAATGAAAACTATAAAATAAAAAATATTGGACGGAACACTAAACACTAGAATTAATATTCTTAGGCAGGGCCAGTAGCGGTGGCTCATGCCTGTAATCCTAGCACTCTGGGAGGCCGAGGCGGGCGGATTGTTTGAGCTCAGGAGTTCAAGACCAGCTTGAGCAAGAGCGAGACGCCGTCTCTACTAAAAATAGAAAGAAATTATATGGACAGCTAAAAATATATAGAAAAAATTAGCCGGGCATGGTGGCACACGCCTGTAGTCCCAGCCACTCGGGAGGCTGAGGCAGTAGAATCCTTTGAGCCCAGGAGTTTGAGGTTCCTATGAGCTAGGCTGACCCCAGGGCACTGTAGCCGAGTGCCCGGGGAACAGAGTGAGACTCTGTCTTAAAAAAAAAAAAAAAAAAAAGAAAAGAAAAAGACTTACAGAATGAGAGCAGAAAATCCGGAAGTGATGATCCAAGTTTATTCCCTCAAACTTAGAATACGAGCTCCCAACCATGTTTCACTGCCTACCGTCTGCTCTCCCCAACACACACCTGGTCAGCATCAACCTCTCACCTCTCCCCAGAAGGAAATTTATTGGTTAAGAACCTTTTTCCCACTGACTTATAGTCATCTCTCTCCCATCTATCAACTCTCATTTTCTGGGAAATACATTTCTAATTTCCTGCTCATGATTTTTCAGTGGCTACCACTCACTCTCCCTCAATTTTGAAAGCTTATAAGAGACTGTTTTATAGAAAACTTAAATTTGATCCCTGAGTGACAAAATTACAAAGCACAGAAAGAGAGACAGAGAGAGAGGAGAGGAGAGGAGACATTCACAGACACACATACAGACAAGGATTTAAACTGGAGCAGAGGTCATACCCATACTGTTCGTTTGAATTAATGAAAAAATCTGTGAATGAAGTGACAGGCAATTTGACCATGGCAAACTGGTAAAGAACAAGAAACAGAAGCCAACGTTGTTAATTACAAAGTTTCTCTTCTCACTGCTCCCCAAAACTGTCCCGTCCACAAGGAAGCCAGTCTCAATGGTGACTGCAGTGCCCTCTAAGGAGAACTTTACCAGTTGAACCAACTTTCCAGCCACACTGTACATGCCTTAGGTCATGTCCCTTCACTTAGGAAGTGCTCTCTTGGTCCTATTTACATTTTTCTCCATTTCTAGAAGAAATTGAGAAGGCCTAAAATAGCAAAACAATGATTACCTTGGGATGGTGAAATTACAGGCAACATCTAGTTCCTTCCTGGCCTCTGAAGACTGTAAGTTTGATTTTCATTCACATAAAAACAGTTGAAGGTCTTATTTTTGAAATATTTCAGTTCCCCACACAAAACAGGTCCTCTTCATCCTTATTCTCTGAAAAAAGTCTCAGGAATGCTAACTGGTGTTGTGTTTCTCCCTGGACGTAGATAATAACCACTTGCTAGTTTTAGTGTTTTCCATCAAACACTCAACATTTATGGAATCCTCAATGTGTGCCTTTAATCTACAAACCTTCAATATCCCCTAGAATTGGCCAACAATGCATCATTTATATCCAATAATGATGCATCCAAAAATGCTTCATTTACAGATGTAGCAAATGAGGCTGAGGACATGGGCCTATAAATGGAGAACAGGAACGTAAACCCAGACTTTACCCCAAAGCCCTGGCCCCTCTGGTCTACGTCCTCAGCTGCCTAGCCCCCAACAGATAATCTTTTTACAAGATTCAGGGTCCCCACCTAACTAATTTTGTGAATGAGCAAACTAAATTTTGCTAGGCTAAAAGGCCCCTGAATTCCACTTAACCCTAACAACTGAGCTAGATAAGTGTATATTTGTACCCACTTCAGATAGGAAAGAGTCAAGAAAGTAACAACAGCAGCCCTATGTGTGGCTCCCTCTGCATTTGCCAGGCTGCAAATCCAGCCAGGTGAACATCTGCACTGGGCTTTTTCCCTGCTGGAATGAATCCCTGTGTGGCACTGGTGGCAGATGGGTTCTGAAAAGATGAAAAGTGTTCTGAAAAATGCTCACCACCAGGATGCAGAAATGACTGGATCTCCCAGAGCCTCAGTTCCACCATCTGTAAAAGGGGGCCAGTGAGAACATCAGCCTCCCACAAGAGGGGAGACAAGGCTGCTCAGACTCTTTACGATGGAAGAGAGAGGTCTGCACGTGAAATAAGGAAGTCTGTACTTTTTCAGCCCTGCTTCTCCACGAAACTGGAAATAACCCTGAATTCATGATTTAAGAAAAAGAAAAAAAACCACACAATAGAAAAATGTACCTGGGCTGAGGTCCTACAGCTATCAAGGGCTAGGGGTGGGGGAACGAACACATCCGACAGTATGGGACCCATAAGAGTTTCATATTTAGGAAGGACTATCTCAGATGAAGGTGTCTGAGCCTGGAGGTGAGGCAGCCAGCATGGGAGCTTTGTCTAGGACAAAGGAATCCCAAGGTAAGTTTTCCCAGAAGGACAACTTGCCCAAACCCCCATTGGAAGCAGGTCTGTGGGGCTGCAATAATGAGGGGTGACAGGCGGCTCTGGGTCAGAAGCTCCATGTGGCTGGAGGAAGGGAAGGAAGCAGCCTCCCTAGTCCCACCTCCTGGCTCCTCCCTTAGCCCCCTGCAGCTCCCAGATACTCCCCTCCCCCTGGCCTTTGCAAGGGATGGGGGTTATGCCTATAGCTTTAAGGAACAGGATGAGGCTGGCCCCAGCCTTGGCCCCTTTGTCTGCCCCTCTCCACCTCAATGGGGAAAGGTAAAGGATCACACTTAGCTCTGCAATTATACCTTCACAGTAGGCCCCAAGCTTGGGGGTGGGGGGTTAAAAATGGCCCCAACCCATAAAACAAAACCATGGGTCCTTTCAAAGGGAACAAAGGCAGTCCTTCCTGACAATTCCCAAATCATGGACAATGATTTGAAAAAGCTTTCATAGCTGAGAAAGGAATAGAGTACCTTCGTGAAGGCAGGAAAAGGAGGGGCTAGAAGAGATGCCTCCCTTCATCCCCAGTTCTCAGTAATGACCATTCTAAAGTGAGGGGCTATTTGTTAATAAATACAACATGCATAATGTGCTGACCCTGTGTCAGGCTCAGCCCCTTGAGTCCTTCCCAAGCCCAGTGTTGCAGGGGCTCTTGCACCTGGACATCTGAGGAAGATAGAGGCTTGAAGAGGCTAAATCACGCATAAAACTGGTTTCATCCTTACAAAATCTGGGATTGGTAGGATTGTTCCTATTTCACAGATGTAATCAGTAAGACACAGGGAGGGCCATGAACTTGCTAAGACAGGATTTAAACACAGGCTGAAAACCTATGCTTCCCTAAGGAAAGCAGCCTGCTTAGCCCATGTGCTAACAACGGGAAACATGTATTGAGTGTTTCCTGTATACCAAACCTATAAAATGGGTAACATCATTTCAACTCTGGAAAAATATCAAGTCTGCATCTGGGGTTTCCAAGGGCCCGTCAACAAGAAACCACAACAGGCCTGGAGAGGCAAGAGGCAAGTCGGCGTCCTGAGTGCTCTGAGGGCCCCGCTAGGAACGTCTCCCAAAGACAACTGCCATCAGTCCACCAAAACCTACAACATCCAAAATTCAGGAGGCAGTTCAAAGTTCATACTCTGTCGTTAATTCACTTTAATTCAAACACCTCTCAACTTTGGGGGGAGAAGGGATCACAGGGGCCCACCTAACTTCTCTCCCAGCCCTGGGGAAGATAAAGGAGTTAGGCTGTACAGCTGAACTTTTGAAGGAAAAAAAAAAAAAAAAAGAAAGAAAAAAGGAGTTAGGCTGGAGGCACGGGCATAGGGCTGGACCCCGCACTCCTGCCACAGGTGAGACCCTCCAGCAGAAAGCTTGGGCCCAAGGGCAGCGCTGACTTGCTAAGTCTCCCCTGAAAGTGGGGGTTAACAACCGCCCTCCATATAACCACGAACACGGAAACCTGGCTTCTAGGAGGTGGCGCTAAAGGTTTTAAGGCCTCAGTTTGTGAGTAGGGAAAGTGGGGGCAGGCTCACTCCCGAAGGCCAAGAATGGAAAGTAAGCCCCCAGGGCAGGCAGCGTGGCCGAGGCAGGGAGGCGCCGCCCCTGGCCGGCTCCTTCCCGGCCAGGTGTGCTCAGGAAGGCATCCGCTCCCGAGGGCGTCCCGGCAGCCCCGCTGCGCCTGGCCCTCGGTCAGCTCGGAGGACCCCGGGAGCACGCCCTCTTGCTCACACCCCCGACACGCGCGTACACCGCGGGCCGCCTGCTCGCCCGCACCCACACCCACTAGCTCTTCCTAAACTCGGGGCGGAGTGGGAAGAGTCCCTCGCCTGAAGCTCCCAGGTCCAAGACATAAGGGACGGACGCCCACCCATCCATAACAGAACTCCCCTCTCTGCCTCCCTCGCCCTTCAGCCTCTCCCCAGTGGCCCAGGCCAGGTGAGGACACCCCTTCCCCATAAGCAAAACCCCTTGTTCCACTGCTCTCCGAAGGGACGCCTCCTCCCCTCGACTCTAGACCCCCCGGAGGTCGGGCATCCTCTCCCTGAGAGCTAACTTCTCTCCCCTTCGGGGTCTCGGAGTACAGCAGGAGTGAATGTCCCTTCCACTCATATCCCCATCCCGGTCAGACACACGCCCCCCGCTTCCTACCCACTTCCCACCTATCGTCCTGCACAGGGCCCGGGACCTCTCCTCGGGGCACACCAACCGTGCCTGGTCTCCAGCCCGGTGCGCGCCCCCTCCCCAGGAGGTCCCCGGGAGAGGGTCTCCCACTGCAGACCCGGGAGCCCTCCGCTGTCCCCTCCCCCACCAGACCTCGGAGCCGCCGGCCGACGAGCCTCCCGGGGCCGCGGGGCGCTCACCTGCCGAGAGGCGGGCTCGGGCGCGGCTCCGCGGTCGCGCCGCGGGTGGGGACCGGCTGGCGGGAGGCCGGCGGGCGGCCGCGCAGGGCGCTGGGCTCGCGAATCTCCGGCGCCGATCGCCGAGCTACGTTTACTTGGGGCACTTAACCCCCGCGCTGCCGGCCGGGCGCGGCCGCCTGCTCGCCTGCCAGCCAGGGGGCTGGTCCCGTCCGTCTGGGGGCGCTCGGAGCGTCCACGCGGGCTGCGGCAGCGGAGCCGGGGACGACTGCTGCGAGGCTGCGGCGCGGGGCTGACGGGGCAGCGGGAGTGGGTGGGGAGGGGGCGGTGCCCACTCCCTTGTAGCCCGGGCCCGGGCCTCGCCCCGCCCCCGCCCGCGGGCGCCCCCTCCGCAGCCACTCAGAGCCCGGCCCGAGTGCGGGTGGATCGGGAGGAGGGGACGAGGGAAATTTGAAATCGCTCCGGGAGCCTCCCCTCCGCCCCTCCTCCACGGACGCCGCCTCCTGTGCCCTGGGCCTGTTAAGTCTCTTACGGGGATAATGAGCCCCAAGGGGGGACTCCAGACATCCCCCCAAACTTGAGACTCCTTCTGGGGCCCCATTACCCCGCCCCCGCATCCCTATCGCAGACACATATACACACAGGTCTGCATGCGCGGGCTCAGAGAGGGAAAGGCCCCCACTGGAGTCACACAGCAGCCCAGTCTCCCCTGTGCCCCTCTACCCCCACTTCAGCCTCTATGCCACCTGGGCGCTGCGTGCCCCTGCCAGTCATCCTGCTGTGGACCCTGGGACTCGTCCTTCCTCCCTTCCTCCCACCCAGCCCGGCCTTTGTCAGCCATCTTGAGAGGAGGGGAGAGAAGGGGAGAGGAAAGAAGGCCAGCAGGTCTCTGGCTGCCTCCCTGCAGGCATCCACCCGCTGAGAGAGAAGCCCCACTCAACTAACAGGTCTGAGTTGTCTCTGCTCTGAAATGGGCCTTGAACTACTGGAAAACAGCACTTCCTAATATCTCTCTTAGCTGGTGTTTGTATTTACATATTTGCTTGTTTACCTGCTTGTGGTCCGTCTCCACACATTAGACTGAGAACAAGAGCACATAGATGCTCAATAAGTATGTGTTGAATGAATGAAAGAGCAAATGAATGATTGACATGACAGCCTACAAGGCCCTACCTGAGATGGCCCTACCTACCTTTCAAGGCGTTTCCTTCCCTCTTCCCTCTCTCTCTTCACTTCAACCTTCCCTCTTTGCTGTTCCTCAAATACACCAAGCATTTCCCTGTCTCGGGGCCTTTGCCCTCTCTGTTCCCTCCTCCTAGACATTTTTTGCCCAAATGTCTGCATGGCCGACTTCTCACCACTCGGTTCTCTCCTAAAAGGAGGCCTTCTGGGGAGGCTTTTCCTGACTGCCCCACCTGAACAGACGCCCTCTCCATCACTCCTATCCTATTTCATTCTGTTCTGAAATTGTTTTGCATATTTCTTGTTTTCTCGTTTACATCCCCCTACACACACACACACACACACACACACACTTTGTAAAGTCCACTCTGTGAGGGTAGAAGCCACATCTGTCTGTCTTGTTCCGAGTTGTATCTCCAGTGCCTATAGGGGAAGTGGGGGGTGCACCAAAAAGGAGCCCAATACAACTTTGTTGAATGAATGGGTGAGTCAGGTTTCCTGCCTCCTGGGCTCCAGCTCTCTGAGTTAAACAACAGTTTTCTCCCTGTATCTCTTACCAGGTAAGTGAATAAATGAGTAAATGGCTAATTCCTTGGGAGCTGCAAAAGTGCCTAAATTTACTGGATCTTGTTCTACCTAAGAGCTTGGGGAGAGGCTAAGGGTATCTAGACAGATATGGACTCAGTGCCCTGCCTGGCACTCAGGACAGCCTCATGTGAATGAATAGCAGGAACTCCTTGGTTGTCTGGCACAAACATCCAAAATTGCGTTCTAGTCTGTTGGTGCAAGAAAAAGGGGGTCTCTTGAAAGGACCTGTGGCTTGTCCTCACCATCTTGGGCATGTCTTTATGGGAACGAAGAAAACAATACATATGAATTGGCAGGTCTGTAGGAAGAGCCTCTGGGCTTCTGTGTCCCGAATCCTAAGCTAGGACCTGTCACCAGGCAAAGGATGCCTGTGTCACCACCAGGAATGCCTGGATGGCCTAGTACAGATGCCAAAAAGCTGGTTTTTCTGAGATATGGTGAGCTTTCCTGGGGACAACAGGCCACCTAAATCTAGGAAGAAAAAGTAGAATGTCTGAGTGAGCAGGTGGTCTTAGCCCTATCATTTGGGAAAGAGCATGAGTGCCTGGAGAACAGGTAGAAGAAAACTGGCCTGATGTTTCCCCTGGGCACAGACCTTTACCAATTCTCAAAGCGCCATCTCATCTGAGCCTCACAGCCACCCATGAGGATTTGGGGCAAGGAGAATTGGGGGCCTCATTTCAGAGGAAGGACTAAGAAGGAAGGGATTTATACAGACCGAGTCAGCTGTGCAGGCAGACCATGACTGAGCACCTGCTATATGGTAGATAGCTGGCAGCGTTTACTTAAAAATTTATTGTAACAGATCACAATCATTATAATCAAGATGGTAATCAATGTTCATTAAGGAGATAAAAAGTCCTTGATTAAAGGCAAAAAAAGCAGAAACACATAGATAAGAGAGCCACAGTGTCCTTGCTCTAAGGAAATGAACACTGAAGTATTTTGCAGTAAAGAGGCACAATGTCACCAATTTACCTTCAAACAGTTCAGAAAAATAATATGCATATACATGGAAGAGGGAGATTGTAAAGCAAATGCAACAAAATATAAACCAAATGGAAATCTGGTTAAAAAGACACTCGTGAATTCCTTGTACTAGTCTTACAACTCTTCTATAAATTAGAGATTATGTTAAATAAAAACTTACTCCTCAAAAAATTAACACGAAAAAGAAAAGCCACGTGTACATACATACATCCTAGACACCCTTATGCTAAGGAATCAATACATTGATGAACTGACACCGCCTGTGTTGTGGTTAAATATGACATTTGTGTTGAATTATTCTGTCATCTTTTCAGCTCTTTAGAGCAGCTATAGGTTTTTAATAGCATGTGTAAAGTGCTTAGCACAGTGCCTGATGCATAATAGTTCTTAATGTATGGTAGGTGTTTTTATCAGGACAAAACATTACCTCTCTATGCCTCAATTTCTTCATCTTTCAAATGGAGATAATTGTACCTACTTCATAGGGTTGCTGTGAGAGTTAATGTGAGCTAATACATGTAAGGCATTTCGAACAGTGCCCAGCACATGGAAGACACCATAAAAGTGTGTGTCAAAGAAAACATATATTGTTATTAATAATGACTATATGCTGCACCACTTTCCCAGCTGCCTGGGCTCTTGACAGGTGCAGAGATGAAGGCTCTTGTGGCCTCCTCAGCAGCAGACAACCCTGTCTGTCCCTTGGGAAAGCACATTTTACCTGTAGGTCTACAGCAATGTCTAGTAAAATAAGCCCCATTTTAGAGTCCTGAAAACTGAGGCTCAGCAAGGTGAGGTGGTTTGCCTGAGAGCCACAGCTGGTTGGTGGCAGAGCTGGGACTAGACCCCCAGCTCCTCAACCCCCTCCCCACTCCTTGTGACCCCCACTCTGCTACGCTAAGGAGTTTGGGCTCAGGCATCTCCCCTGTCTAATTGGAATAATAATAATAACAGTAATGCCTACCTCCCAGGATGACTGCGGAGATTGCAGATTCCTTGTATGTGAAAGAACCCCATTGTAAAAGTACTCAGCCTTAATTGCAGTGTCATTAGAGGACACCTTCATTTGCAAAGTGGATTCCTCACCTTTCATTTTCAACAGGAACACCCGGTCTTCTTTCCTTTCTCCTTTTTTAAATCCCAGAATGGGTCGTTGAAATATTTTCTTTAAATTTACCTAGCTAAACAAGTACACAGAGTCTGGCCAGGTAGCATTCATTAGTTATTATTAAATAAGCCAGTTTGTAATAGATGCTGAGAGCCTACTGTGTGCCAGGCACTAAGCTAAGCATTTTACATGTATTACACTTTGATTCTTACAGCAGCCTTGTGAAATAGGAAGGAGTATTACCTCCATTTTACACATGGGAAAACTGAGGCCCAAAGACCCAGAGTGATCTTCCAAAGTCATACTGCCAGGGAGTGTGCTGGAAGCTAAGATTAAATCCCAACCTTGGTCTTGACTACTTTGCTACTGTAAAAGTCTTAGCAAGAGCATGGTAAGTGCTGATTAAATTTTAGCTCAGAACTTACTGAGCAAAAAGATTTTTAAAAAGAAAAATTAAAAAACATTAGCTATTGTTAGAATTATTATTATCACTGAGTATGAGGTCCTTACATGCATTTTTTTTTTTATATAAGATAGGTACTATTAGCCTCATTTTGCAAATAAGAAAACTGAGGCCCAGAAAGGAACAGCAACTTAGCCGATATCACACAGCAAGTCATCTGTGGGCAGGAAGATGAATCCTAAGGTCTCTAACTTCTAACCATGCCCTTTGCTCACTATACAGACCCATTGACTTTTCTTTGCCTGGGGAGGTGAATCTGCCCCCATCTTCTAAGGCAGGGAAATTCTATCCTGGGGCTTTGCTGCCAGCATTTCCTTCTCCTCCACCCCGCCTCTAAAGGAGAGAGGAACCCTGGGGTGTGGATAGGGGTTGGGATTGGAGGGAGAGCACCCTTCCTCCTTATCCTGGTAGCCCATGCTCTCTATCCCCTGCAGAACCAGCATGGAAATTCCTTCCTTGTTTCTGTCATTGAAGAGGACCCTTGGAGAAGCAAAAGTGAATATTTATTGAATTGTCAAATTTACCAAAGTACATGCAAGGCATTGTGGTGAGGATGGGATTAAGCTGAGAACAAAAACACTCATTCCTTGTCCTGCCCTCCTGGAGCTTAAAATTGAGTAAGTGAAACAGACATGAATCAAATTTATCTCAAAAGTACTTGTGAGATTACAAATGTATTCAATGCAAAGAAGAGAAAGACAGGGTATTAGAAAAGGAAGATTAATTAGATCACGGGGCCTGAGAAAACTTCCCAGAAAGGGGGAAGGTGGGGTAGAGATCTGAAGGGAGGCAGGAGTTAAGCAGGCTAAGGGTGGGGGGAAATGTGTTCTGGGCAGTGGGAACAGCACTTGCTAATGTCCTGGGGCACAGGAGGAACTGCTGGGAGGCCCATGTGGCTGGAGCAGATAGCTGGAGGAAGGAGCCAGATCACACAGACCTTAAGCAGTCTTTGCAGAGTTTTCAGCAGGTAGGACAGTAACACGATCAGATCCGAGTTAGGTGTTCCGAGTTAGGTGTTCTGCACCGTGCATGGCACAGTGGTCCTTAATGGAAGACAGGAAAGCCCTCCCTTCATGCTGCAATAGTCTCTGTATCTATAGATAACATGTTATCCCCATTTCTCCAGACAGCAAATGAATAAATGCTTAAAATATTTATTATTGTTACCTATAATAATAATAATAGTTATTACTGTTGGGTTCCTTACTGTGGCCCTTCTAAGTAGAAGCTCCATCACAGATCAAAGTCTGTGATTTGTCTTTGTGGCTTTTGACATGGGGTCCGGAAGTGACCCATCCTGGGCCTTGAAACAGATGGCATCCCTGACTCCACCAGCCACCATCATCATAACACAGGGTATATTCTGCTCCTTGGAATATACCCCATGGCTCCTCCCAATTTGGTGATGTTCATGAAATAAACTAATTGGCTATAATTCATCCACACTTTAAGCTTCCTGAGGGGAGGAACCACGTCTATCCCACTTTAGGTGCTCAGTAAATGTTTATTCTCTTGAAGCCCTGATTCATCAATATCTCACCCCTGCTCTCAGACACACCAGAAAGTATCCCTGGACCTTTACTTGCTTTATTTTTGGAGGTTCAGGCTTGACTCCTGAGGAGGTAAGATGGTTAAAGGGAGAAGGTCAGCAGCCTGCATTCTGTTCTCATTCACGCATTAACTGGCTGAGGGACCCTGGGCAAATGTCTTCCCCTCTCTGGGCTCCTAACTCCTCCACTGTCAAATGGGACAGATGATATAGAATGGAATGAGTCTGCAAACCTGAGTGTCATTCTTGACTCCTCTCTCTATTTCCTGGATTCTACTTCTCAGATTTGCTCTGGGTCCAGCCTCTGCCTGGTCTACTGTTTTGAGATAAACATAGAAGGGATGGGTCCCTCTTGTCCAAACCTGCCCTTATCTCCTCTGGTCACTGCCCTCTCCCTCCAAGCTTCCTGAATATATACACAGATAACCCTGCCTGCCGGCCAGTAAATCATTACTGAGTTATGCTGACCAGCAGAGTAGGGGGGGAGGGTAGAGGGTGTCATGCCCAAGACCCCAAGGCTCCATCCTGGATGGTTCATCATCCAGGGCTGACAGAGGGTGACAACTCAGTCCCCTTAAGTTCTGCTTATCTTTCAGGCCTCCTCACACCAGGCTTCCCCTTGCCAGATGGGTTGCTCCCCACTCTCCTTCCTAACATTTATCTCCTTTGTGACGTCTTTGAGTAACTCTTCACATAGGGTGTGTGTCTACCATTAGACTGTGAGCAGCACGAGGGCAGAGCAGTAGTCTGCGTATTCACTGCTGTGTCCCCAGCACCTTGCACAGGGCCTGGCACATAACAGGTGCTCAATAAATATCCACTGTCTAAATGAATGAATGGACTCCTCCATCTTTCAGATGATGAAAACAGTCTTGAAGAGAAAGTTCTAGAGGTACCTCCCCCAAGGTTACACCTCAGGTTGTGCTCACAGCACCCAGCAGAGATATGCATTGCAGTCCTAAATCGGGGCAGGCCAGGCATTCACTTTATAATTGTTCTGCAGAGAAAAACAAAGCAGATTCTCAGGCAAAGTGATTCCTACCATGAATTTGAAATGAAGGGTGAGAGTCCCAAAAGGTGGAGGCATTATCACCTCCACCCTGGAAGTAGGAACTGCCAAAGGGCCCTTTAAAAAGCAAATTTTTAGAAAGGACAGCTTAGGTGCAAGGATCTTAAAAAGGCTTAAACTTTACCCCAGGAATTCTACTTCTAAAACTTATCTCAGCAAAAAAATCTTGGGATTTGGAGGGAAATTTCTGAACAGGCAAAAATTCATGTGGTGTTCACCGCATCCTATACAGAACTCAGAGAACTGGAACTATCCCATAAGTCCAACAATAGAGAAGTATCTACATTAATTTACCTGTGGAAGGATAAAAAAAATCCTCTCCCTCTGGCTTCCTTCCAACAAGCTCAGAGCCAATTTGAAAAGTACTGAATAATCTCTGCATCACTCCATATGTTGGCTCATTTTGTTTTCATTTATTTTTTTAATTTTTGGCATGTTGTACAGGCCCGGGAGCCTCTTCCATCCTTGTCAAGGGGAGTGCTAACCTTCTCTCCTTTTATACAACGCTCATTTTGTTTTCTGAACCATCTATGCTCCTTTACCAGCATGTATTTCTTAAAAACAAAGACATTCTCCCATAACCAAAGTATAATTATCAAATTCAGGATATTGAACATTGATACAATATTATGACCTAATCTATAGTCTATGTTCAAATTGTTGTTCTCAATAATGCCTTTTTTTAAAAAAAAAAAAAAACTATGGTTTAACGAAAGCACATAACATTTACCATTTTAACTATTTCTTTTTGATTATTATTGTTTTTATTTTTTAGAGATAGGGTCTCAATATATTGCCTAGGCCTTGAATTCCTGGGCTGAGGGATCCTCCTGCCTCAGCCTCCAGAGTAGCTGGGACTATAGGAACAGGCCACTGTGTCCAGCTCCCATTTTAACTATTTCTAAGTGTCACGTCTTTTATGGCAAATGTTTACCTCCATCCAGGATCACACATTGCATTTAATGATCTTGTCTTTTTTAGTTTTGTTCACTCTGGAACAATTTCCCAGCCTTCCTTTGTCAATGACTTTTATAACATAGATGTCAAAAGTCTAGACCAACTGTATTTTTACATTTTTCTTATGTGCTTTTATAATAAGGGAGCTAATGTTGAAGATTACCATGAGGATAACAATAATAAAAACATGAAAATGTCCACACTATTTTTTTTTCCCTAGTTTCTGGTATAAAGAAGACCTGGGGCTTGTCCTTGGGCAACATGGCATCCTTGCAGTGATGGAAAAGTTCTGTATTTTGACTATATTGATGTCAATATCCTGGTTTTGATACTGTGGAATCTGTACATGCAGGGAAACTGGGTAAAAGGCACAAGGGATCTCTCTGTATTATATTGTACAACTGTATGTGAATCTAGAATTATCTCAAAATTAAAAGTTTAATTTAAAAAATGCCCTTTGCCATTTCAGAGTGTGAAGGGTAAGACCTTTCTCCTAGGGAAAACCTGGCCCCTTGGTGAAATTCCCAGCAGGAATCCTCCCTGCCTGAGAAACTACTCCTTAATGAACTCCTTTCATTTGCAGGGGTGGGGGAGGAGGTAGGGGTGTGAGGACTGAGTAGCCCTCCACAGGGACATTTTAAAGTGAATGAAGGGAGTGGGGTCCCTTATTAAGTCAGAGGTGGGGGTGGGAGTTTCTCTAGAAGGGAGGCCTGGCCCAGGCCTGCATTTCCTGCTACAAAGTTATCGCATTAACAGTAATCACCGCTTCTTCCTTCCTCTGAAAGTGGATTGTGAAGGAGAACTTTGGAAAGACTTTTTTTTTTAATCTATTGCTTTATTAGTTGCAAAGTTCTTAATAAAAAAGAAAAATCATGGGGCAGCCATAGGGATTTGTTGTGGGCATTACTATATTCTTGCTCAGTAGAATATTACACAGCCTTTTGTGATGATGTTTAGGTAACATTTTATCATTGAAGCCACGAATAGCACTGTCTGGGATTGTGAGGTTTCTTTTAGAGGACCTGGGTGTCTTCTCTTTTGGGTTTTAGGGGATGTGGGTTAGAAGGAGAGCAGGAAAATGCATCAGGTACCTGTTAAGGCTAAAATGCTAATTTCTGGGTATTCTCAGAGAGACTGGTTATGGGTAATTATCTAGTCTGCCTTGCAAGTCTATCCATCCTTGTGATATTTTTAAAAATTTTTATTGACATAATTTTTGTACATATTTACCGGGTACATGTGATATTTTGTGACATGCACAGAATGTGTCATGATCAAGTCAGATTATTTACGATATCCATCGCCTAGAGTATTTCTCATTTCCATGTGTTGGGAATATGTCAAGTCCTCTCTTCTAGCTGTTTTGAAATCTACCTTATTGTTAAGGATAGTCACCCTGCTCTGCTCTCAAACTTTAGAACTTATTCCTTCCATCTAACTGTATGTTTGTATCTGTTAACCAGCCTCTCTTCATCCCCTCCCCCATGTCATATTTAGAACCCAGAAAGTCTGAACATAATATCTCTTGACCTTCCTAAAAATTTTTCTGACAGAAAATAATCAGATGTGGAAAAAGGATTGTGTACAGAAATGTTTATTGCCATATTCTTTTTATAAGATTGAAAAATTGAAATAACAACAAGCAGTTACTGAGCGCTTACTATGGGCCAGTAGCGGTGCTAAGTGCTTTGCAAGCATTGTCTCATTTCATCTTTTCCAGTAGGTTCTGTTATTGTCTCCATTCTATAAATGAAAAAAGAAATCGAAGCACTGAAAGATTAGGAATTTGCCCAAGACAACATAATTAGTAAGTGGGGGAGACAGATGTGTATACCAGAGCAATAACACAAAGTGATAAACATTAAAGCAGAAATGATGGCTCATTCTTGGGTTTTGGCACCAAAAAAAAAAAAAAAAAGAGGAAGAAGAAGAAGAAGTAATATGAGTGACAACAGGTAGATAATGCAAAGTATCATTATCACTATACATGGTGGGCATTTAGGTGGTTAAAATCAAGCCCTGCATATGGTGGTCACTTAAAAATGGTTGTAATTGGCTGGGCGTGGTGGCTCACGCCTGTAATCCTAGCACTCTGGGAGGCCAAGGCTGGTGGATTCTTTGAGCACAGGAGTTCAAGACCAGCCTGAGCAAGAGCGAGACCCTGTCTCTACTAAAAATAGAAAGAAATTATATGGACAACTAAAATATATATAGAAAAAATTAGGCGGGCTTGGTGGCACATGGCTGTAGTCATGCCTGTAGTCCCAGCTACTCGGGAGCCTGAGGCAGGAGGATCGCTTGAGCCCAGGAGTTTGAGGTTGCTGTGAGCTAGGCTGATGCCACAGCACTCTAGCCTGGGCAAGAGTGAGACTCTGTCTCAAAAAAAAAAAAAAAAAATTTATATTAAAAAAAGGTTGTTATTGTTTGTACTTCCAACTTTAATGTGCCCACAAATCACCTGGGGATTGTTAAAATGCGGATCCTGAATCAGCAGGTCTGGTAGGCCCAAGAGTCTGCATTTTTAACAAGCTCCAGCTGCTGTTTATGCTGCTGGTCCAAGGACCACACCGGGAGCATCAGGGATTACATAGCTTGGTGGAGTGGGGGAGTCCTGAATGTGTGAAAACAAAACAAGTCACAGAAACCCCAGTGACCTGCAATGTGGAAAAAGACTGGAAAACAAGATAGTGGCTGTGTTACTACAGTGTTGGGTGGCAGTTTCAAGTGAATATCTTTCCTTTTCAACATTTTCTGTCACACGGGCTAATTCAGTTCCACAAATACAGTATTTATTGAGTGACTCAGCATCAGTTACTGTGGGAGCAGAAATTAAAGAAATCCACTGGTTTTCTTAAGGATGTTTAAAAAAAGTCAAAAATTAAAAAAAAACCTTAAAACAGGTGCATTTTATTGTATGTAAGTTACATCTAAACAAAGTTGATTTAACACTTAAAGCTATTGATAAATATAATACCCCAGCAGGAATCTTTTTTAAAAGGTTAAAAATATTTTGGGCAGTGACTAGGGCCTCTGAGTTCAATCCCTGTCTGTAACCTGAAGGTTTACTCTCCTCCAGGCACTCCTGACTTGGACTGCCACGTGTATACGTTCTGGAAGCACCTTGTGCTTCTTGGCATCAGTTAATTTCACCCACAACATGTCTGCCTCCCTGGGTAAACTCTGACTTCTGAGAGGCCAGGAGCTGCGTTTGGTTTTGTCACCATGGGGTCCCCACCACCTATCATGGTATCTGCCCCAAAGTAGGCACTCAATATTTGTTGAATGAATGTATGTATGAAAATAATGACCAAAGGGGATGGGCTTGGCCTCTGGGTACAAGACATTTTGCTCATACCCTTCAATATCCTTTGCTCATACCCGGTGGGGGAGGCCAGCCAACCCTTCCCATTTACGTCCTTGCTCCCTCCCCCATTCCAGCACACACACACACACACATCCTGGAGTCTGGACTTAGGGCTTAGTGAAGCTCTTAGGGGTCAGTTCCCAGGCTCTGGGGAGCATGCCTCCATTTTCTCATCTGTCCAATGGCAATCAGGGTAATACTCACCTGGAGACGGCGGGGGTCCCTAGAAAGAGAGATCATGGGAGTTAAAATGTTTGAGGGGCTGATCATTCTCTCAATAACGTCCCCTCACCCACCTCACCATCGCCCTGCCCCGCACAGTCACAGCCCTTGCACTATTTTGAGTAACCTTCGGTGGGTCAGTTTCCTCCACTTCAGAGGTTCTCAAAGTGTGGTCCCTAGGAACTTGTGGGAAATGCAAATTCTCAGGCTCCACCCCAGGACTTTCTAATCAGATAGTCTGGGGGCGGGGCCCAGCAATGGGCATTATACTAGGTGATGTTGATGCCTGCCCAAGTTTGGGACTTAGTGCCCTGCTCTGCCCTCAGCCCTCCGAGGGCCACCCTGGCCTGCCTTGTTCCCTTCCGTGTCCCCAGTGTCTGGCATCTAAGGCGTGCAATAAATATTTGCCGAGTGCATAATAACAACGATGACAACAATGCTGGCAGCTAGCCATTGATTGAAGACCTCCTGCGTGCCAGGCTCTGCTCCAAACGGTTTTGAAGGATTAAGTCATTTAAGCAGCCACCCCAGGTATCGTTTTTACAGCTAGCGAAACAGGCTCAGAGAGGCCAAGCGCTGTGCCCAGGGGTCACCAGCGGGGGGCTGCGCTGCCCCTCAGCCCCCCACGAAGCCCAGCGGCCGCGCGTGTCCGCGGCCCGGCGAGGGCGCCCCCGGCCGGCGGGGGGGCGGGGCGGCTGTGGCGAAAGTGCGGCTGCGGACGCGCTGCCAGGCGAGCGGCGGGCTGCGGCGGCGGCTGAGGAAGTTGAGCCCGGCGGCGGCCGCGGCGGGACCGGCGGGGCCGGGCGGGCAGCATGGGCCGCCTGCACTGCACGCAGGACCCCGTGCCCGAGGCCGTGGGCGGCGACATGCAGCAGCTGAACCAGCTGGGCGCGCAGGTGAGCCGGGGCGCGGGACGCCGAGGCTGGGGTGAGGAGGGAGGCCGCGCGCGAGGCTGGGCCCAGGGGGTTCGCTGGGGTCGGCCGAGGGGCGTCTGAGGGCTGTGGGGACTTGGAGGGACTAGACCCAGGGGGCGTCTGGGGCACCACTGGGGCGTGTGGGCTGGGTCCGGGCGGGGGCTGAGGGGAGTTGGTGTCTGAGAAGAGTTTGGAGAGCCGAGGAATCTCAGGAGGCCTAAGGGGTTTGGGGGGGGCCCAGAGATGGGACTAGGGGACTTCGGGGGGGACCCAGGGACCGAGGAGAGCTTGCCGGGTCTTAGGAGAGGGGCTGCGGGGGGAGGTTCTGGCGAGGCGAAGGAGTTTGGGGGACTGAAGGAATGCACCGAGGGAGTCTGGGGAGCCGTGGAGTCCAAAGGGAGGCGTCCGGTGGGGAGGCCCAGGGCGCCTGGGGCACTGGGGAGAGTCCTAGCATCCTGGGGGCTGGCATGCGGGCGGCCAGTACGGGGGTCCGATGTGGGTGTTGGTATTAGCCAGGCCGGAGCCCAGGGTCTGGGGCAGGCTGCTGCTGACGCCGCCTCCCGGCTACGGGCAGTTCCTGAAGTCTCGGCGGGGAGAAACCGTACGCACCGCACAGCCGAGCCCCTCCCCCATGGCGGTGGCGGTGGCGGTGGCGGTGGCGGTGGCAGAGCCTTTTTCTCTCTACTCAGGCTGCAGGTGCCAGCGAAGTCAGCTTTGGAGCCTTCCTGCTCCTGTGCTGTTTGGAATGCCCCTTTCATACCACCAAGGCAGGAGAAATAAATAGGTTAAAATGACACTTAGCACCACCGTAAGCTGCCTGTATTTCCCCCGCTAAGTTGTAGCTTCCCGAGAGGTGGGCCCTCTCTCTTTCATCGCAGTATCCCCCACAACTCCCCACACGTGCAGTAGGCTTGTTTGTGGAATGAAAGCCAGACTTTAGTAATGGTGATTATAATGCTAGGCATGTTCTAAAGCTTGAGTTATCCAACAGAAATAAATTGTAAGCCACGTGGGTAACTTTATATTTTCTAGTAGCCACATTTAAAATTAAAAAAGAAAATGGAACACTTGAAGGTGCTGACTCGGGAAGGGGGGGGTGGGGAAGGGAGGGATTTATACCTACATGATGGGTGCAATGCGCACGACCTGGGGAACAGACACGCCTGGAGCTCTGACTTGGGGGGAAAGGCGGTACAGGAGCAACGTATGTAACCAGCAATTCTGTATCCCCCATAACAAGATGAAATAAAAAAAAAAAAAAGAAAGAAAAGAAAATGGGAAATTCATTGGCACATAGCGTCCTGTGTCATTTAATGAGGGGGATAGTCCGAGAACTGCATTGCTAGGTGATTTTTGTCATCGTGCAAGCATTGCAGAACGTACTCACACAAACCTGCTACACACCTGGGCTCTGTGGGATATCCTGTGGCTCCCAGGCTGCAAGCCTGTACAGCATGTTAACTGTATTGAACACTGTGGGCAGCTGTAACACAATGGTGAGTGTTTGTGTATCTAAACACAGAAAAGGCACAGTAAAAATACACTATAAAAGATACACCTATATAGGGTACTTACTATGAGTGGAACTGGCAGAAATGGAAGTTGTTCTGGGTGAATCAGTGAGTGAGTGTGAAAGGCCTACATAGGACATTGCTGTATACTACTGTAGACTTTATATGAAAACACTGCACACTTAGGCTACACTAAATTTATTTTAAAAAATATTTTTCTAGCCAGGTGCAGTGGTACATCCTATATTCCCAGTTACTTGGGAGGCTAAGGCAGGAGGATCACTTAAGCCTAGGAGTTAGAGACTACAGCGTACTCTGATTGTGCCTGTGAATACCCGCTGCACTCCAGCCTGGGCAACATGGTGAGACACCATCTCTAAAAAAAAAAAATTAAAAATGTTTTCCTTTCTTCAATAATAAATTAACCTTGGCTTACTGTAACTTTTTACTTCATAAACTTTTTAATTTTTTTAAAAATTTTTTGGCACTTTTCCAATAACATTTAGCTTAAAACACAAACATTGTACAATTGCACGAAACTACTTTCTTCTCTCTATTTTTATTTTTATTTTATTTTTTTATTGTTTTGAGACAGGGTTTCACTCTGTCGCCCTGGCTAGAGTGCAGTGGCATCATCATAGCTTACTGCAACCTCAAACTCCTGGCTCAAGAGCTCTTTCTGCCTCAGCCTCTCAAGTAGCTGGGACTACAGGCATCTGCCACCAAGCCCCAGTAATTTTTTTTTTGTTTCTATTTTTAGTACAGACAGAGTGCTAGGCTTACAAGTAGTCCCCCATCTCTATTTTTAATTTTTTTTTTTAACTTTTTAAATCTTTTTGTTAAAAACTAAGACAAACACATAAAAAGTATAGTATAGTAAATACATAAACTAGTAAGGTAGTTATTTATTACCGTTGTTAAATATTATGAACTGTACGTAATTGGTATTCCTATTTTTTTTTTTTTTTTTTTTTTTTTTTTTTTGAGACAGAGTCTTGCTCTGTTGCCCAGGCTAGAGTGTCATGGTGTCAGCCTAGCTCACAGCAACCTCAAACTCCTGGGCTTAAGCAATCCTTCTGCCTCAGCCTCCCGAGTAGCTGGGGCTACAGGCATGTGCCACCATGCCCGGCTAATTTTTTCTATATATTTTTAGTTGTCCAGTCAATTTCTTTCTATTTTTAGTAGAGGTGGTGTCTCCCTCTTGCTCAGGATGATCTTGAACTCCTGACCTCAAGCTATCCTCCTGGCTCATGCCTATAATCCTAGCACTCTGGGAGGCCAGGAGTTTGAGACCAGCCTGGGCAACATTACAAGACCCTGTCTCTACAAAAATAAAAAAATTAGGCATGATGGTGCATGCCTGTAGTCTTAGGATACTTGGGAGGCTGAGGTGGGAGGAACACTTGAGCCCAGGGGTTTGAGGCCGCAGTGAGCTATGATGACACCACTGTACTTAAGCCTAGGCAACAAAGCAAGACCCTGTCTCTAAAAAATAAAAATAATTTAAAATAACCATTTTTAGAATGAGAGAATAAATTCAGAAAAGTATAAAGAAGATAATGCCAGGTACAGTGGCACACACCTGTGATCCCAGCACTCTGAGAGGCTGAGTCAGGAGGATCCCTCGAGCCCAGGATTTCAAGACCAGCCTGAGCAACACAGTGAGACCTTCATCTCTACAAAAAATAGAAAAATTAGTTGGGTGTGGTGGCCCACATGCTTGTAGTCCCAGCTACTCAGGAGGATGAGGCAGGAGGATCCCCTGAACCCAGGGGTTTGAGGTTGCAGTGAGCTATGATGACACCACTGCACTCTAGCCTGGGTGACAAAGCAAGACCCTATGTCAAAAAAAAAAAAAAAAGAGGAACAAAACAAATGGTCCAATCCTCCCACCTAGCTATAAATGCAAGGAGCACACACAGTTAGAAAATTCAAACAGTATACAAAGGCATAAAAGGAAAATAAAATGTTCTTTTATTCCCAGAAATCATCATTTTCATAGTTTCTTGTGTATCTTTATAGAAAAAAAAAGTCTTCATCTCTCCAGCATAGACTTGGGTATCCTTCAAAAAAAAAATTTTTTTTTTTTTTTTTTTTTCCAGATAGTGTCTTGCTCGGTTGTCTGGCCTGGAGTGCCAGCGCACGTCAGCCTAGCTCAACAGCAACCTCAACTCCTGGGCTCAAGCAGTCCTCCTGCTTCAGCCTCCCTCGTAGCTGGGACTACAGGCACTGGCCACCATACCTAGTTAATTTTTTGTTTCTGTTTTTAGCTGTCCATCTAATTTCTTTCTATTTTTTTAGTAGAGACGGGGTCTCGCTCTTGCTCAGGCTGGTCTTCGAACTCCTGAGCTCGAGCAATCCTCCTGCCTCAGCCTTCCAGAGTGCTAGGATTACAGGCATGAACCACTGCACCCAGGCCGAAAATTTTTTATTATTTACTAATGTTATTCTTTGCAGAATAAAAGCAGAGAAGTAAAGAGTTGGCTTCCTCCCTGTCCCCCACCTTTTTTTTGAGACAGGGTCTTGCTCTGTTGTCCAGGCTGTAGCACAGAGGTGTCATAGCTCAACCTCCAACTCCTGGGCTCAATCATTCCACCTGCCTCAGCCTGCAGTTGGCACTACAGGCATGTACCACCATGCCTGGCTTTAAAATGGTTTTTTACAAAAAGGGAATCACTCTAATTATTTTTTTCTTCATCTTGCTTTTGTTTTTAAACTTAATGTATGATGTATATTTTCTGAATTCTGCACAAACAGATCTGCATTCTTTTTGATAGATATCTGCATAGTATATTCCTTGCAAGGGATCTACCACAATTTATTTAACCAGTTCCTTATTAATGGACGCTTAAATTGCTTTCAGTTTTTTGTTTTTATGAACAGGGCTTTCAAGGAGCAGCTTTATATAAGTGTGCCTGGAACATATCTGAATTAAAACATTTACTTTCGGGGGCTGGCGTGATGGCTCACGCCTGTCATCTTAGCAGTTTAGGAGGCTGAAGTGGGAGGATTGCTTGAACTCATGAGTTCAAGACCAGCCTGAGCAAGAGTGAGACCTCTTCTCCACAAAAAAAAAAGAAAGAAAGAAAAATTAGCTAGACGTGGTGGCATGGCCTGCCCAGCTACTCAGGAGGCTGAAGCAGGAGGATTGCTTGAGCCCGAGAGCTTGAGGTTGCAGTGAGCTGTGATGATGCCACTGTACTCTAGCCTGGGTGACAGCGTGTCTCAAAAAGTTTGGGTTTTTTTTTTTACTTTTTGGAACACATTTGAGGGTTATACTTCTGCAGTGGAATTACTAGGTGGGGCGTATGGTCATTTCATTATATTCGTATTGTGAAATTGCCCTCTAGAAAGATTGCCCCAGTGTATCGTCTCAAAAACCATGTGGGAGCCTATCTGTTTCCTTGTACTTTCACCAGTACTGGCATCCTAATCAAACTTTTGTGTTTGCAGATCTGATAAGTGAAAAGTGATATCTCCTTGTTTTACAGATTTGCATTTCTCTAGTCTAGAATGACCTCGAGGATTTCTTCATATGTTTGCTGGTGAGAATAGTTAAGATTTTAATATGCACGGATAGATAGTCATAGGTGGGTGAGCATTCCAGGGAGAGGCACCTATCCAGGTGGATTGGGAAAGTGTTTAGGGGAGATTTATTCAGCAAATGCTTACTGTGCACTTACAGTATTTAAGGTGCTGTGAGGATACAAAACCCTACAAAGAAGCAGCTTCTCTGCTAAGATGAGTTTGTGTTCCTTATCAGGGTTGGAAACTCTAGGTGCCCTCAGGCAAGGTTTCAAAAGGGAGCCTCTGATGTTGAGAATCTGGGTAGATCCAATCCCTTTCCTTTCCTTTCCTTTCTTTCTTTCTTTCTTTTTTTTTTTTTTTTTTTTTTTTTTTGAGTCCAGGGTCTCACTATGTTGCCCAGGCTGGCCTTGACCTGGACTCAAGTTATCCTCAGCCTCCCTGGTAGCTGGGATTATTGTTGGGAGTGTCATGGTATCTTGGGCAGAGCTTTGAAGGATAATGAGGATTTGGAAAGGTGGAGAGATAGGGATGGGGGGGCAGTAACAGCCAACAGATCAGATTAGCTTGAGGACTCTCTTGGTGGGGGGAGGAGAGAGACTGGATGAGGAAGTTAGCTTGGGTCTGAATGCTGGGCTGGCCGAGGCCTGGAAATGGAAAAGCAGCTGGAGGTCTTTTCAGCTGCCGGGTTTTTAGAAGGCCCTGGGTGGCATAGGAAGTACAGTTGGCCAGAGATCTGACAGTTCCACAGATTTGCAGGGAAAAAAAAATTAAGAAATAAAGGAAAACTCAGAAACCGTTTGGGGACACATTCTTAAGCCAGTCCTGACTGTTCCTGTTTTTACTATATAGTATCAGCAGTTATACAAGGATAATACCCAATATTTTACTGTAGAGAGACAACTCCTGGACCAACATTCATTAGAATGTTTCCAGAGATTATTTAGGAAGTTTTGAGAAAGCCTACACTTCTATGCCATTGGCTGGTGGGAGTGTAAATCCATGCAAATTCTTTGTAAGCCAATTTGGCAACATTATCTCAGAATTTAAAGTGCATATATCCTTTGACTTAGGATACATTTTACAAATTTATCTTACTGACATACTTGTATATATCACAAAGAAACGTGTGGGAGGATATTCCTTGCAACAATATTTCTAATAACAACAAAACACACACACACTAATGTTCATCACTAGGGAGCTAAATTATGCTCTCTATACAGTTGACTTGCACTTGTTAAAAGAACCAAATAGATTTATATCTGCTGACACCACTAATCTCTAAAATGTAATTGAGTGGAAAAAGTCAAGGTGCAGGGAATAGGTGCAGTATGATCTCATTTGCATTTTAAAAAATTAAATGAAAATGAAATGACCATAAGGGCACAGAAGGTGTTAGCAGTGACTACCTGTGGGGAGTGGGACCTGGGAGAGAGACATTTTATTTTATATTCCTTTGTACTGGTTGGATATTTTTAACACATTGACTGCCACACTAGAAAAAATTTTTTCCCTGGGGCCACGATGTTTTATTAAAACAAAACGATCCTTTCTAATTTGTTATTTTTTATTGTTTTCTGTGTGTGAGTTATACGCAATGCAAACCATGTTTTTAGAATTAAACTGTCAATTTTTTTTTTTTTTTTTTGAGACAGAGTCTCGCTTTGTTGCCCAGGCTACAGTGAGTGCCGTGGCATCAGCCTCGCTCACAGCAACCTCAAACTCCTGGGCTTAAGCGATCCTACTGCCTCAGCCTCCCGGGTAGCTGGGACTACAGGCATGCGCCACCATGCCCGGCTAATTTTTTCTACATATATTTTAGTTGGCCAGATAATTTCTTTCTATTTTTAGTAGAGACGGGGTCTCGCTGTTGCTCAGCCTGGTCTCGAACTCCTGACCTTGAGCGATCCACCTGCCTCGGCCTCCCAGAGTGCTAGGATTACAGGCATGAGCCACCGTGCCCGGCCTAAACTGTCAATATTAATTGTAACAATAAGAACATCAGCAAGTAAGATTTTTGTGAACCAACTGCAGGGTTTCACTGCATGTGCCCCAGGTTCAAAATTAACCTGAGTTAAATACAACTCACATGGCAGATGGCAGTAAATGTGTTAAAACCTTGCACATAATTACTTTTTTTTTTTTTTTTTTTTTTGAGACAGAGTCTCGATCTGTTGCCTGGGCTGGAGTGCAGTGGTGTCATCATAGCTCACTGCAACCTCAAACTCCTGGGCTCCAGCAATCCTCCTGCCTTGGCCTCCCACATAACTGTGACTACAGGCAAGTGCCACCGCACCTGGCTAATTTTTCTATGTTTTGTAGAGACTTTGTCTCGCTCTTGCTCAGGCTGGCCTCAAACTCCTGGGCTCCAGCAATCCTCCTACCTTGGCCTCCCAGAATGCTAGGATTATAGGCATGAGCCACCTCGCCCGGCCTACTTTTATATTTTCAAAAACTAGTTTTGTATTTTAAAATAGAATACATTTTAGAATAAAATAGTAAAGAGCTCTGGCAGATGTGTATATAGAGTTTAAGGTGTCATAGCAGAAGGGTTAAGTCCATTTAACATAGCCTATGATTTTTTTTTGATGTTGTATTATTCATAGAAAATAAGGACTCCTAAGGGGGGAAAAAAGTTGTATTGCTCCTGGAAGGTGGATCAACGGGTATAGTGACTCTAATTATGGCTATGGTAATTGCTACCATTTGTTTAGCTTCCAGCCTGGTACTGTGCTAGAGGCTTCACACATGCTACCTTTAATATTGTTCTGGAAGCAATGTATTATTGCCTTTGTTTTCTCTATGAGAACTCAGACACAGGGGCTAAGTGATTGCACAAGTTCACATTAGTGGTCAATGGCAGAACACTGATTCATCTGGGTCTTTTAAACTCTGGTGTCTTGATTTTTCCCACTATGCTGTACACACTGCCTGTTAGGAGGGAACATGAGTCTGCTTGAGCTGTCATAACCAAATACCAGCGACTTGGTGGGTTCAACAATAGACTTTTATTTCTCACAGTTCTGGAGGATAGAAGTCCAAGACCAAGTCCCAGCCAATTCAGTTACTGGTAGGGGCTCTCTTTCTGGCTTGTAGATGGCCACCTCCTCACTGTGTCTCACATGGTGGAGAGAAAGAACTCTGGTGTCTCTTCTTCTTATAAGGGCACCAGCCCCAAGGGGTTAGGGCCGCACTCTTGTGACCTCATTTAACCTTTTTCACCTAACAGGCCCTGTCTCCAAATACTGTCACATTGGGAGTTAAGGCTTCAACATATAAATTCAGGGACAATGCAAACATTCAGTCCCCAACCACACAGTACCAATAAAGAGAAAGGAAGATTAACACACACAAAACAATAAGAGACTGTTCTAAGATAGTGTATAAATGAAGTGGTAAAATTAAATATTTTTCTTTGCCAGGCACAGTGGCTCACGCTTGTAATCCTAGCACTCTGGGAGGCTGAAGCAGGAGGATTGCATGAGCTCAGGAGTTTGAGACCAGCCTGAGCCAAGAGGGAGACCCCGTCTCTACTAAAAATGGAAAAAATTCGTCGGGTGTGGTGGTCTGTGCCTATAGTCCCAGCTACTCGGGAGGCTGAGGCAGGAGAATCCCTTGAACCCAGGAGTTTGAGGCTGCAGTGAGCTGTGATGACACCACTGCACTCCATCTTGGGTGACAGAGCGAGACAGTGTCTCAAAAAAAAATTTTTTTTTTTTACTATATGTTTATGCAAGTAGCAAGATATTTATGGGGGACCTGGGAGTGGGGAGGACCAGAACACATGGTTAGGCAAAACAGAAGAAAATAAAAATCATCCACAGTCTCACCACACAGAAGTAACTTCTCTTAATGTTGTGGTGATTTCCTCTTTCAGACCTTTTTCCTCTCTGCGTGCATTTCTGTGTGTTTATGTGTGTGTGTGTCTGTGTGTGTGTTTATTCAGATCCTAGAGATGTATATGTGCACCTGCTTGCTTATGCTCACAATCTCACAGTGTGTATCTCCCAAGTATCCCAATAAGATATTTGTGTTTTTCAGACAATATAGTAACACAGATACATTGACACTGGTGGTGGGTATTGTGAACATTTGTAACTTTAAGATGGTCAAAACAGGTACCAACACCTGTCAGTTGTTATTCTCTCTCAAGCGTCTATAGTTGGATGAGATGTGGCACCCTGATGCAGGAGTAGAAATTTTACTGATACTGTGTTATTTTCTTGACAGCAGTTCTCAGCCCTGACAGAAGTGCTTTTCCACTTCCTAACTGAGCCGAAAGAGGTAAAGCATTTTGTGATGAGGAGGGTTCTTGAGCATGAGTCTGTGGTCCTGAGATGCTCACAAAGTGAAGGCCTGGCTTGTGTTGTTCCCTCTCTGCAGGTAGAAAGGTTTCTGGCTCAGCTCTCTGAATTTGCCGCCACCAATCAGATCAGTCTTGGCCCCCTCAGAAGCATTGTGAAAAGCCTCCTCCTGGTTCCAAATGGTGAGTAACCTCTCCTGGCATCTATGGCCAGAGATATTAACTTAAACGTGAATCATCAAAGCATGCTCAAGGCACTGAGCGGGAGCATTTTTTCAGTAATGAGCCAGACATGGGTGGGACTCACTGTCTGGGGAGGGAACCCGGAAAAGGCAGCAGAGTGTAATAGAGGTGTTCTGTGGAGCAGCAAAGTTCAGTCTGCATCCTGGGTTCAGTCCCCAAACTGTCCTCTTGTCCTCTCTACAATGAGTACAGAAATTGAGAGTAAGCATTCAGAAACTTTTATAGTAATTTGACAGTGTCTCTTGAATCTAATAATTTTTTTAAATGGGGCCTTTTTTATTATGGTAAAATATGCATAATATAAAATTTACCAGTTTAACCATTTGTGGCTTATATTTTGTACATCTTTTTTCATTTCATGTTTCTAGGAATTTTTGTTGTTGTTGTTTTTGAGACAAAGTCTTGCTCTCTTGCCCAGGCTAGAGTACAGTGGGATCATCATAACTCACAGCAACCTCAAACTCCTGCCTCCCGAGTAGCTGGGACTACAGCCATGCCTGGCTAATTTTTTTATTTTTTGTAGAGGCAGGGTCTTGCTACATTGCCCAGGAACTCCTGGGTTTAAGTGATCCTCTTTGGCCTCCCAAAGTGCTGAGATTATAGGTGTGAGCCACTGTGCCTGACCCGAATGTATTAATATCTTCTTTTAGTTAGCCTATTTCCTATTGCCGAGCATTTTAATTGTTCTCATTTTTCACCCTTGTGAATAATGCTGCAGTGAACATTCTTACAACCTCCTTATACTCACATGTGTGAGTATTTCTGTGGGTTGGGTACCCAAAGTGCAGAACCACAAGTCTTTATCCTCATTCTCCAGCCTACACCTCTGGGAATGGTTTGTCTGAGGACTGAGGCCCATTTTGTATGTGTCTGTCTGTCTAACAGATAGTTCCTCAAAGTCAGGGGCAGGTCTTGCTTTCATTCCTAAACCATGGGTACAAGCAAATGAATGACATAGGGCAGGTGATCAGTACATGTCGAGTGATTTGAACTGAATTTGGGAGATGCTGTGACCCTCCCAGAGGATGCTGAGTTAATATTTTTTGAGCAGGATTGATTATCAGTGTTTATATTAATAGCAGATCATTTTCTATAGACACAGAGAACACTGGGGAACTCATAGCATACCAGTCAAGAGATGGGCTTTGCAGGCTCACTCAGATTTGAGTCATATCACTCAATGTAGCTATTTGGCTGTGGACAGATCAGCCTTTTGGAGCCTCAGTTTTCTTATTTTAAAAATAGGGTAATAAGAGCTGCTTATGGTGGTGGTATTAGAAATAAATGAATTAATATATGTAAAGTACTTAATATGGTGCCGGTCAAACTGTAACCTTTAATTATTGATAGATCAACTAGCTTTCAGTCCTATGCCTCAGTATCAAATTAGGTGATAAAACTTTTCTTCACCTAATGCGGAGGATCTTAATTCATCTCTGGATTAGTTAATATCCCAGAGATTTTGAGGCCTAGAATTAAGCTCTGTGGTTTGCTGTACTTCTCCGTTTGCTCTCAACAATTTCTGTTGGTTTTACTCTTCTTTTTGTTCCCATGGCTGTCTGACTATGCTTTTTCTGCAGGGCTTTCCTGCTTAAATTCCCCTTTCTTCTAGAGTGTTTCCTAAGCATCTGAGATTGTAGCTTGGAAGTCTCTTGGCCCCTTCTTACCCCTTGGCCTCCTGTGTCTTGCTTTCCAGTCCCAAAGGCCGCCATCCTGGAACAGTTTCTTAGCCCTTCATGCCTGGTTATGGCAGTAATGTCTCCACCCCTGTTCTCCCATCCAGACTCCAGTTTGCCCTGGAGCACTCGCTGCAGCACAACTGGGCTCATGGTGCTCCTCTCACCTGTTTACTGTGCATAATGAAGTCTATAGGCCTTGGTTTGGCATTCTAGGCCTTTTCCAATCTAATCTGCAATATAATAGGCTGTGGGCCCTCATCCCCTTCCTCTTGTCTTACCCTGGTCCTGCCTGTGCAGCAAGACCTCATTGTAGAAGTGCAGCTTATTAGAGCTGAAGGGGTCTCAAGAACCCACTAGATCAGTCTTCCCCAAATTGGTGCATCCATCAATAAAAAGTGGTCAAAGTCAGAAAATACTGTCCCCACATCCCCATCCTTAGAAATTTGGAGATTCACATACACATTGACATTATCTCAGGCTCTGAAAAGTCCTGCAGTAAAGAAAACTGCTTAACTAGCGTCTGTGAAACATAGTTAGCCATGGAACCCCTCCTTTGTTTCTTTTTTCTTTCTTTCTTTCTTTCTTTTTTTTTGGGGGGGGGCAGGGGGAGGTGCAAGTAAAAGCTTTGTGAAGTACTGATTTTTTTTTGTCTCTTTTTAAAATGTTTTTATTTTACTATTTAGCATGTGATTCTTAAAACCAACTCAACAATTATCAACCCATGGCCAAATCATTGCATCTGTACCCCACCTGTGTCTCCTCACTGGATTATCTTAGGGCACATTTCAGACATATCGTTTCATTCCTAAATACCTAGTTCTCGATCTCTAAAAGATAGAGGATATTTCCCCTTATCAAACTATAATGCTTTTATCATATCTACAAGGAAAATATGCAATCATGTTCAGATTTCCCCATTATCTCATGAATTTCGTTTGTTTGCAGTTGGTTGTTCCCATCAGGGTCTAGATAGGTCCAGCATTCGGTTACCTGATGGTCATCCTCTGCTTGCTTGCTTAATCACTGTGGCTGCTAAACAGCTCTGAGACCTAACGGTACCTGAGAGCTAATAGTACCTCATCCTTTGTTATAAGAGTCGAGGAAGATAATAAATGTAAAGTGCTCGCTTCACTGTAAAGTGCTCGCTTCACTGTGAGTGGTAGCCGCACTGCTGCTAGTGTTATGATTGCCATCATCATTATGCGATACCTCCTAGACAAGATTACAGATAACTTGGCAGCAGGGCTACTGCTTAAGCCTGTTTTTATTTTAATGCTTAACAAGATATCTGGTCCTTGTGGCTAATCAGTAACTGGGTCTTGGGGTTTTTTGATGGTTTTTTTTTTTTTCTTTTTGTGTGTTAATGAAAAGGTGGTAACTCCCCTTTCCCACTCCCCAAGGAGTTCTTTCTGACTGGACAGAAAAGGAATAATCAGCATTGAGCAGTAGTCACAAATGGTATTTAATCAGATGTTCAGCTATGTCCCCCAAGGACTGCCAGCTTTACCAGCACTGTTGCTTTTCTCAATGGCACTTGTCACCTTATAGTACTCTGTATGGCTTGCTTATGTGTTACATTATTGCATAGTCTTTCTTCTCCCAGTAGAACATAAACCTCACAAGGGCAGAGCTTATTGTCTGTTCGGTTCATTGATGTTTCGCAGCACCTCGTATGGTCCTGGCATGTGGGAGGTGCTCCATAAATAAGTGCATAGTGACTGTGACCTCTGTTCCCGTGAGCCTCACGGATGGACTCAGCCGGTCAGCCTTCAGGGTCTGCACTGACAGGATAGATGTGGCTCACCATCCTTGCCCCTCTGCTTCCTCCCCCAGGCGTCTTCACCAAGGCCTGGTTCCTTTCCTTGGGCTTCCCTTCTTACACTGAATAAGCTTACATAGATTTTTGGCTAGAAGAACAATGTTTGCTGATTTTCCAACTGTCTTGGCAAACCCTCACCCTCACTGCTGTCTCTGTTTGTCCCCCATACTCTCTGACAGCTGAGGCATCTGTTCTGGTGAGAAGTGATGCCCAAGGACTTTTAAAACCACCCCAGATGGTTATCTGTGTTTAAAGAAGGACATTCTTAAATTTTCCCAAGTAACATGTTGTGGTAACTCCAGCCCTTAGAGTTTATACAGTTTTCTTTCTGTCTGACATAGGGTCAAAGGCTGCAGATCTGTCTTGTGGCTGGCGTTTGCTTAGTTCAAAGAAATCACCATAGAAAAAAGCGGAAAAATAAGTTAAGAGCTTGAGGCCTAGCATGATGCAAATATATTTTTTAAGGCTGGGTCTTGCCCACCCAGGGTAATTCAGGATGAAGAGCTTGCTCTTTGTATCCCTGCAGCTTGGTAGCCTTCGCTGTCAGTAACTGTCAAGGCATTGCCTGGTCCTGCTTCACCAAGATAGCCTATCAGAGTGACCTGGAGTAGAAAGAAGTTGGGCTGGTGCCTCTCTGGCCTATAAGCAGCTTGTCTGCCACTTGCTGGCTATTATAGCCCCGGTTAATTCACTTAACGTTTTTTTGTTTTTTGTTTTTAAGTAACATTTATTTTTTTAATTATGGAAAAGTATAAGAAAAGAAACAAAAATAGCCCACCATTCTACCACCTTTGCATTAAAAAAAAAAAGAGAGAGAGAAACAAAAAAAACTCTCTATATGCACATGGTTAGAAAATTTTAAAGTGGCAAAAAGAAAGAAAGGAGAAAGTCCTACTCAATCCCTTTCCCCAAAGATATGCATTCTTAATTTTGTTGTGCATACGTTCAGAAAAAAATGTGTTTTGAGCTGGGCGTGGTGGCTCACACCCATAGTCCTAGCTGCTCAGGAGGCTGAGGTGCTAGGATTGTTCGCTGAGCCCATGAGTTCAAGGATGCAGTGAGCTGTGATTGTGCCACTGCACTCCAGCCCTGGGTGACAGAGCAACAAGCTGTCTCTGAAAGAAAAAAGAAAAAATGTGTTTTGCAACTGCCAGCTCAGCTATGAGATAAGGATATAATTAGAGACATAAATGAGGATATATTATAAACCTTTTTACTTACACAAAAGGAATCATATTATGCAGACTGTTCTGTACCTTTTCTTTTTTCATTGTATTTTGCAAATTGGCACATCAACAGCTATCTTTTTAAGGGCTGCATAGTATTCCATTGTGTGGATTCTTCCATTCAGCATGTTTTTATTGAGTGCCAACCAATAAATAGTGCCAGATACTTTCCTAAGAGCTTAGGACACAGCAGGGGGCAAAATGAGCCAAGTCCTTATTCTTACCAAACCAATGTTTTGCCGGGAAAATTGATAATAAATATAGAACATAAAGCTGAGTAGTTATAAAAGCAATGTAGAAAAGCACAGCACTACAAGGGTGTGAGTGAGGGGTGTTGGCAATTTAGGTAGAATGGTCAGGGATGCTTTCCAAGGGGTGAGAGACAGGTGGCGGCCCAAATGCAACCCGGGAATGAGCTGTGTGCATGTCCCAGGAGTGTTCGCTGGGAACTGCAAGGGCAAATGCCCAGAGGCTGGGACCTGCCGGGCATATTATAGGAATAGCAGAGTAAGCAACAGAGAGAGCTTAGGGGTTCTAGAGGATGCCAGATCATGCAGGGTAATGTAAGGGTTTTACTGTGAGTGAAACAGGAAATATCAGAAGGTTTTAAGCAGAGGAGACACATGGTCTGATTTGATTTTTAAAATCACCGTGGCTATTCATGACTTTTCATCCCTACTACCTATGTTGCTAAAGAGCTTCCCCTGTATATCTCAGTGTGTTTTGGGGGGCATATCTGTTGACTGAATTCTTGGCAGTACAACTTCTGACTATATGCATTTGCCAAATTTTCTCCCCCTAAAAGTTTAATCTTTTCTGATCTTCAGTTTCCCGGTGAATTAAAGGTTACAATGATAAACCCCACTTCACAGAGTTTTGGGATCATAAAATAAAATACTGGATTTGAATTGGATATAAACTAAGGAACCGTACACATGGTAGTTATGAGTTAATTGGATTGGCTAGGAAGTAGCCTCCTTCTTGGAGGGCCTTTACGGCCAAGGTTTCCTGGGGTCTTGCCTTTTTTTATTTTCCTGTGGCTTCCTCGCTCAGTCTGATTTTGGAGATAAAAGATTTCCTCCCTTTGTTTACATGGTTGATTTTACTGGGTACAACAGCTTTTAGGGTTGTTTTTCTAGAGTGAGGTGGGGGTGGGGTTTAGGGTATAGGTTTAGGGCCTTCCCTTGGTGGTGGATGTCTTCTCATTCTTTAATTAGTCATTTTCTGGCAGACTAAGAAGTGGAAATTTTTAAAGTGGTTGCCAAATTGTGACTCTAGGCTGTAGCCTGCAGGTTAAACATTGAGAAGCCAGGCTTTATCAGGAATTGGAGCCCAGCAGAACAAAGTGGCCCCACAGGGAAGTGTTCCTAGGGCTTCTGAGAGAAAGTTTTGACAGCCTCTCTGGAAAGTGACTTGTGAGTTGTAGAGGCCAAACTGTTTAGTCCATCTTTTTTTTTTTTTTTTTTTTTTTTGAGACAGGCTAGAGTACAGTGGCGTCATCATAGCTCACTGCAACCTCAAACTGCTGGGCTCAAGCGATCCTCCTGATTCGACCTCCCAGGGTGCTAGGATTACAGGCATGAGCCACCATGCCCGGCCCTGTTACACCATCTTGGTGTACTGCATGGAAGCTGATTTCCTAGGACAGCACCACCCAGTAGTACTTTCTCTGTGGACAGAAGTGGCCTAGAATCTGCACTGTCCAATGGAGTGGTCCGTGGCCCTATGTGGGTATTGAGCACTTGAAATAGCTAGTGTGACTGAGGAGGGGAATTTTAAATTTTATTTAATTTTAATTAAAATTGAAATAACCACATGTGACTAGTGGCCACACATTGCATGGTGCAGCCCTAGGCTGTTGCCCCTTCTGCCCAACCTGGCAGTTGAGCTCCCCTGCCTCTTTGCTCCAGGGATCTGCAGCCTTCCTCAGTCCTCAGACCACTTACCCCATCCCCAAATCCATGAAGTCTTTTCTGTTGTCTCTAACGTCTTTCACACTTGCTGGGATGTGTTGTACCCTAAACAAAAGGTGCTGTCTTTCTCAGTCTTTTCAGATGCTGCTTCTCCCCCAGCTGGCTGGAGACTTCATGGAGTCTTTGGGTCTTCCTTTTGTCCTCTATGTCACATGGGTTGCACCCATTAAATACTTATTGCTGACTAATTCAGTGATTTGCCCTTTTTAACCAATTTCTCCCTTGCTTCCCAGGTGCACTGAAGAAGAATCTTACAGCTGAGCAGGTCCAGGCTGATTTTATAACTCTGGGTAGGTCATTGCCCAAGGTTGCTCATGGTGACTGGTCTTTGTGGCTTTTTACTAGGTTAATGTCTCCTTTTGTTCTTTTACAGGTCTTAGTGAGGAAAAAGCCACTTACTTTTCTGAAAAGGTATAATTCTTCTTAATCAAGGTTAATTATGATCCCTTGCTTTTATTTTGTGAAGTGAAAAAAATGGGAAATGCCGACTAAGGCTCAACCATCCATCATAGGCGTCATTTCCTCAGCTTAAGGTTTTTATTTGGCTTCACGTGAATGACATACAAAGAGCGTTTAACCAGCACTATTCAGTGTATTGCTGATGTTTTTCTCTGATTTAACTGGAATATAAAAATCATACAGTTTTTGTTCCAACATAGATTAAATCTTGGAATGAAAGAAAACATTTACATTGTCATCTGCTGCTCCATACTCTCCCCGTCCCTAGATATGTGCGTGTGGGCTGAGCCCTTGGTTCTGCATTCTTGCCACTGACTGTATAAACACTAACCATGGTTATGTTTGGGGCAGAACAAACGGGGAGGGGGAGAATTTTCCCATTGTTATGACTTTGCCTTTTGCTTTTGTTCCAGTGGAAGCAGAATGCCCCCACCCTTGCCCAATGGGCCATAGGTCAGACTTTGATGATTAACCAGCTCATAGATATGGAGTGGAAATTTGGAGGTAACTAGGCAGAGCCAGTCCCGGGTCCTTTGGGTGATGTGGGATGGGTTGCAGAGGCTTTTACCCTGTCTAGCCTCCCTGGGGAGGATGTGTTCACAGTCCTCAGGCACTGCTGGGCCAGCAGCTGCCCTCCTGGTTGTTGTCCACTTTCAGCAGCTGCTTCCAGCTGTGGCTCACTAGGTTGACTTCTTGAAGAGCACACTGTGCTGCCCTCATACTCACCCCCACACGGCTTCTGCTGGGCACCTTGCAAAATTGGGTCTTCAGGGTAAGTCCTCAACCAGCCACTTGTTATTTTTCTCTTTTGTGTCACAGTGACATCTGGGAGCAGCGAATTGGAAAAAGTGGGAAGTATATTTTTACAAGTAAGTCTTCTCCTGATCCTTGAAAATGGGTAGATTTTTGACTTGGTTAAAAATTGTTAAATTGACATTGGGTTTCTTTAAACATCCATTGAAATGGATGTTTTTAGTGAAGTGCCTTGTGTATCTCAGAGCAATGTGGTCAGCCAAGGGCGTGGTCACTGACATGCCTACTTTCAGATTAATAGATTCTAATATTGTTCATTAAAGTTTGAATGTTCCTGTAATCATGGGAATTATCAGAATTTTTGGTGATGGATGATCCAGCTTGCTCCTATATTAACTCTCAAGTTAGATGCTGAATGCTTTGACATTTAATTAGGTGAAAGGGTTTTAAGAATTTCTTTGCCCAAGTGTCATCATTTTAATTTGAATTTTTTATTTCTTTTTCTTTTTAATCAGTTAAAGTTGGTGGTTAAGAAAGGAAATCAAACTGAAAATTTATATATAGGTGAGTCTGAATTCCCATTTAAACCTTTTCACTGTTTCCATGTTCTCTTCAGTCAGTGGGCTTGTGAAGCTCACCACAAATCATCTCCTCCCGGGAAACAGTCATTAGCAAGCCGTGGAGTAGCCATTCCACTGCCTTTCCTCTAGTAATAGATGGTACAAGGAACATTATTAATAAGCCATTGGCAGGCTGGGGACTCCACAGTTGAGCCTTATTCAAAAAGGGAAGGGGGAAGGAATGGCTGGGATTGAAGAAGAAGATTGAAGAGCAAGAAGGTCTTCCTGTAGAAGTCACATTGAACACCCTGAATAATGCCCTTTCTTTTCTTGGTGCTGTGGAGTTATGCCATTTTAACACCACCCCCGTGTTTTCTTCCTATGGAGCTGAGAGCCTTCTGTGTTCAAAGGCTCTCAATTCTTTATTCTGATCGATTACCCGTGAAGAGCTGCTTAGATGTACTCAGCCAAAAAGAAAAAAAAAAATCTCTGGGTTGAAATTAATTTTCTTGGATGATTCTGTGGAGTTGGAAACATTTCCCTGAAGCTGAATTTTCTCTCCCCAGAATTAACCTTGCCTCAGTTCTACAGCTTCCTGCACGAGATGGAGCGAGTCAGAACCAGCATGGAGTGTTTCAGCTGATTTCTGTCCCCTGCATCTCCCCCAGACCCTCTTCCCCACCCTCCTCCCTTCCCTGGGTGACTGCTCTGAGAGGCACCTCACTCACAGGCCTCTGGAGCCCAGGTACAAAGGGTTTCTGAAAAACAATAGGATTAAGTATTTAAAGGGCCCTACACAGTTACCCTATAAGCTCTTTATTAAGTCAACCGCTGCCACCTACCTGTCTTCTAGGACATGTTTTAGATATTCTGACAGGCTATTGCATCTCAGATTCAAGGAGAAAATAAGTTGTCGCCTCCCCATCAAAGTTCCAGAGTAAACAAACGGTGCCATCGCTCAAGATAACCTACTGGTCACCCTCCCCCCTAAAAAGCAAGAGCTTGTTTATGGCTGAGGAAGAGGCGGTTGTATGAATGACAAGGATTCCCACACAGCTAGATTTGTGCCCATGGTGCACTGCCAGTCAGTTTGTCATGAGGCACCTGTGTGTAAATACATGATTGTTTTTCTCTGAAAAGAACTAAGGCCAAATTCTGTCCCCACTTCTGGTTTTGCCCTGATGTGTTGTAATGAGGCAGGCCTTTTTGAGGCGGTTTTAGTTTGTTTGGGTTCAAGCTGACCAGCTCTGTTGGTTAGATGATGAATAAAAAAGATTCTGAAGAAAAGGTCTGAATCCAGTTGTCTTTCTGGATTAAAGAGTCATGTGCCTTGCAGAAAGCTAGTGCACTTATCTTCAAAAATTGTCTTCCTGGTTTTGGTGAAGGCCCTGGGTCTACAGTGACGTTAGCTGTGGTCCAAAGTTGGAATTTGTGAGAGCAGTTCAGGGGAAACTCGGGTTAAAAGCATCAGGAAAAAGCATCACATATGAATACTTTGTGTTTAGATGGCTTTAGCCCCCAGCCCAGCATGTGGCTTCTCCTCCTCCTCCTCCTCCCTCTCCCCTCCTCCTCAGAAGTTTTATGAAGTTTTGAATAGCTAATACATGCCCAGGATTCAAAAGATACAGTGGAAAGTAATTCCCCTCCCCGCCGCTATCTCCCAGTTCCCTAGTTCTCCCCAGAGGCAACTGTGTTATGTTATTAGTTTATTCTGTGTTCTGGAGATATTTCCTGCATTTGCAAATATATATATGCATATGGTTTGACTTTTCTTCCCACACAAATGGTAGCGTACTGTACACACCATCCCGTACCTTGCTTCTTTCCGCTTAACTGATACGGAAATCCTTCCACACCAGAACACAGAGAGCTGCCTCATTCTTGGTAACAAATGCACTGCATTTCTTCAGATGGATGATTTCTTGAACTGATTTCCCGCTGATGGGGTTTAAGTTGCTTCCATTCTTTTTCTCCTATAAAGGGTGCTACAACTGAATATCCTTGTATACCTG
Source organism: Eulemur rufifrons (assembly GCF_041146395.1). NCBI lineage: Eukaryota > Metazoa > Chordata > Mammalia > Primates > Lemuridae > Eulemur > Eulemur rufifrons. The sequence continues at coordinate 24,838,213 of NC_091002.1, forward strand.
TCATTTTTGCATATATGGAAGTGTATTTATAAGGTAACTAGATGGATATGGAATTGCTTAGTCATAGAGGATGTGCATTTACCAAAGTGTATAAAGCAAAAAGGTCCCTTCTATTCTATCCTGTCTCCCATTTACAGTTTCTCTCGTCTGCTACTAGTTTCTTAGGTATCCTTACAGACGGTTTTCCCCACACATATGAAGAACAGGAATTTTTATTTTATTTTTTACCCTTTTTTTGTTTACGCAGATGATTGTACACTATACACACTTTTCTTGATATATGTTGGAGACGTTTCCGTATCAGTACATAAAGAGTCTGCATCCTTCTGTAATATGAGCTGTAAAATGCAGCATATTGTGGTGTGTGGATGGATCATAACCAGCATTTGCAATTTTAATAAATGGTGCCAGTGTTAATCAGGGTTCTCCAGAGAACAGAAGCAACAGGATGTATATATCTATAGGTATATATGTATGTGTATATATATAGAGAGAGAGATTTATTTTATTTTTTTTTATTTTAAAGGATTGGCTCACACAGTTGTAGAGACTTGGTTAGTCTGCAGGGTACACTGGCAGGCTGGAGACCCAGGGAAGAGTTGCAGTTCGAAGGCCTGTCTGCTGGCAGAACTTCTTGGGGTGGGGGATGGGGAGGAGGAAGAGGTAGGGTGTCAGGCTTGTTTTGTTAAGGTCTTTAACTGATTGGATGTGACCCACCCACATCATGAAGGGGCATCTTCTGTATAGCAGATCTCCCCCTATTCATGGTTTCACTTTTCATGGGTTCAGTTACCTACAGTCTGAAAATACTAAATGGAAAATTATAGGAATCATAAGTCACACAGCCTTCTGAGTAGCATGGTGAAATCTCACGCTGTCTCGCTCCATCCTGGAACGTGAATCGTTCCTTTGACCAGTGTGTCCTTGCTGTATACACTATCCACCCATTAGTCACTCAGTAGCCAGCTCTGTTATCACACTGAAACAACAGTATGTGTAGGGTCTGGTACTACCTGTGGTCTCAGGCATCCACTAGGGGTCTTGAAAGGTATCCTCATCGATAAGGGGAGACTACTGTACTCAAAAGTCCACCAATTTAAGTGTTAGTCTCATCCAAAAACACCTTCACAGAAGCATCCAGAATAATATTTGACCAACTATCTGAGCTCTGTGGTCCAGCCAAGTTAACACAGAATTAACCATCACAGTGCCAAATTGACCTCTGCAAAGACTGTTTTAATTTATGCTTTCACCAGCAAGATTACCGTCTAAAAGTGCCAAAGAAGACCTCTTCAGTGCTTTTGGACAGTATCTAAATGTGTTCAATGAGGTTTCTGAGAGCCTCATGTGCCTAAGACCATGAGATCTAATGTAAAAGGAACTCATACCACAAAAAAATAATAAAATAAAAAATAATTTAAAAAAGAATTCGCACAATGTCAGAACAGAAAGCAGTACATAAATACAATCTAGGCCGGTCGCGGTTCCTCACACCTGTCATCCTAGCACTCTGGGAGGCTGAGGTGGGAGAATCGCTTGAGCTCAGGAGTTTGAGACCAGCCTGAGCAAGAGTGAGACCCCCGACTCTACTAAAAATAGAAGAAAAATTAGCCAGGCATGGTGGTGTGCATCTGTAGTCCCAGTTACTTGGGAGGTTGAGGCAGGAGGATCGCTTGAGCCCAGGAGTTTGAGGTTGCTGTGAGCTAGGTTGACTGATGCCACAGCACTCTAGCCCAGGCAACAGAGTGAGACTGTAAGTAAGTAAGTAAGTAAGTAAATAACAATCTAGTTAAACCCACTCATATTACAAATGGGGAAACTGAGACCTAGAGACTGAAACTGTAATCACTGGCTAGTGGTTAGACAGTGCTGTCCTGTGATCCATGGGACCCTGTGTGTTTCAGAAATGGACTCCTGAGAGCCTTGGGGGGATCCAGCATGCCAAACCACCTGGTGCTGGTCCCTCTCAGGTGCTCTGAGAGCTGTACCCAGCTGCCCGCTGGGCAGATTCTGACCAGGGAGCTCCTTGTCCTGCCCAGTTCAGACTCTGCTGCCCCACCTGTATCACAGCAGGGGCTCCCCAATGGCCCCACCCAAGACTTCAGCCTCACAGCTTTGACGATCCAGCCTGTTCCCTGCATGAGCATTCTTAGGTGCAGGTCTCATGTCAGCCAACAGATCCACATGCTCATGGCTCTGTGTGGTGTCCAGGGTGAAGTCCAAACTCCTTAGCACACCAGACCCCAATATCTGGCCTTGCCTACTCCTTCTAGCACTCTGTTTCCGCTTCCTCCTGGCAGCTTCCTATGCTGGAATGTCTAGACTCCCAGACTGCTTGCAGCCACCAAGCCAGGATGCCATCTGTCTCTCCTCCCCTTGGGCCTATGATGCTTCCCCACGCTTCTGGGGGCCTCCCCTGACAGTTCTGGGCCATAGGAAACACTCCTTGGGCCTTCATTCCTCTGCTTCAGGGGCCAGGAGTGCAGGCTCTGGGGTTGAACTGCCTGGGTTTCAATACCGGCCCTTTTGCTTATTAACTGTGTGAGCCTGGGCAAACTCCTTAACTTCTCAGAACCTTAGTTTCCCCATTTGTAAAATGGGTATAATTCTCACATCACAGGGTAATTGGGTAGATCACTTAGCGTAATGCCTGCTCAACTAACTGGTGAACTACTCATTTTCAAATAATTATAATTGTTTGTTCCAGGGTCCTCTTCCCCACTAGCCCATGAGCTTCTCGAGAAGAGTCTTGTTTTTCAACTCAATAACCCCCACGCTTAGCATCATTCAGCTCTACTCCTCCTCCTCCTCCACACCAAGCCTTGTCACAGGTCCTATCCTTTGTTGAAATGAAATGAGACGGAGCATAGAGCCTCCTTAGCAGGACTGTTAACTAATCTGCCTGGCTTTTAAAGACTAAAACGGGGCGGTTGTTTTGATTGTGGGTCTGTTTTAACATTGATCGCAAGTGGCTCTGCAGGGTAAGGGGCAAGGCTGGGTGCCCATCTCCCACGGGCCATCTTCCAAGAGCAGTGGCACCCCTGGCTCCCTGAGGCCACAAACATTCCTGGAGTGCCTCCCACGGGTGAGAGCTCTGCGGGGACCCCTGAGAGCAGGGGATAAGTTGCGTCCACAGATAACTGACAATTTGTCTTTTCTACGCAGGAGTAGATTACAGCCTCACTCCCATTTGCCATAGTTCAGAGCCCATTATGAACTCCGCAACCACTCCAGTGCCTGTGTTGTATTGGAATTTTGTCACGAATATAATCTATCGAATAAGGGGCATTGATCAGGGCGTGCAGACCGTTAGGCAGGGATTTGCCGCAATGCTGGGGGATTTGAGCGGGATCTTTCTTACCATTAGCACGTCGTCTTCAAATCGATTCACTCATGTTTCTATTCTGTTCAGAAATCTGCCATCTGGTAACCTAGCCTTTGGCTACAGGTTACTCTTATTTTCCTTTGGAGTATAGTGTTCATTAAGATGGTAATGGTCAGGCCAAGAGAGCAGGAACCAGAAATACTTGTATGCTTTCCCTGGAGGAAAGTGGACTGTCTGGCTGTGGTGGGGGAGGCAGTGGAGGAGGAGGAGGGAGGGAGGTTGGTTTCACTGGTCAGTTCTGACAGTAGTATTTTTCTTTTTACTCCGGCAACTTTAAAAAGAAGCTGGTGATGACAAACAAAATCCTCAAATAGCCCAAGTGGTCAGTGGCTGCCTGGTGGGACCAGCTGCCTCACACGTGAGTGTTTGCTAGAGCAGAGCAGAGAAGTGGCCTTTCCAAACGGCAGAAAACTCAACAACAGAGTTGTGGCTCTGGAAGGGCATTTTTCTGAAGGATATTTGGTCTGGGATTTTATCTATGTCTCTCTTTTTTATTTTTATATTTGTCACATTTCACAAAAGTATTTCAGAATTTCTGTGAAAAGCGCTACAGATAATGTCTAATGATACCTTATATTTGGACAGCATGATTGTTTTCTTGAGGGGGATCAAGTTTATAAAAGCATAATTTACATATAGTAAAATGCACCCTTTTTGAGTGGACGGTTCAGTGAGTTTTGATAAATGTCTGCAGTTGTGAAGTCACCACTACAATCAAGGCGTAAACTATTTTCATCACCCCAAAAGGTTCTTTCTCTTCTGTGGTTATAGTCGGCCCCTCCCCCAGCCCCAGTCCTGGCTGCCACTGACCTGATTTTTGTCCCCACTTTGACCTGATTTTTGCCTTTCCAGAATGTCATATAAATCATTCTGTTTAGGCCTGGCATGGTGGCTCACGCTTGTAATCCTAGCACTCTAGGAGGCCGAGGCAGGAGGATCGCTCGAGGTCAGGAGTTCGAAGTTGGAGACCAGCCTGAGCAAGAGCGAGACCTCGTCTCTACTAAAAAATAGAAGGAAATTAGATGGACAACTAAAACTATATAGAAAAAATTCGCCGGGCATGGTGGTGCATGCCTGTAGTCCCAGCTACTCAGGAGGCTGAAGCAGGAGGATTGTTTGAGCCCAAGAGTTTGAGGTTGCTGTGAGCTAGGCTAATGCCATGGCACTCTAGCCCCGGCAACAGAGGGAGACTCCGTCTCAAAAAATAAAAATAAAAATAAAAATAAAAAAATAAATAAATCATTCTGTTTGTACTTTTGTGCCTAGCTCTTCCACTTAGCATAATGTTTTTCAGATTCATCTATGTTACCAATGCATCTGTAGTTTTTTCTTTTTTATGGCTGGCTTGTATTCCATAGTAGGGATACATCCCAGTTTTTAAAATTTGTTTACCAATGCAAGTGGCTCCTGTTTCAGTATCAGAATAACTGATACTGAAGAAGACAGTATTATGAAGAGGATCATGATGTGTAAGCAAAAAGATCAGGTCACAGAACAGTAAGATCAAGGTGAACCTTCTCTTGTAAAAAAAATTTACATAGAAACAAACTAAGTAGGCTGGGCCATGGCTCATGCCTGTAACCCTAGCACTTTGGGAGGCCAACATGGGAGGATCACTTGGGACCAGGGGTTCAAGACCAGCCTGGGCAACATAGCAAGACCCAGTCTCCATAAAAAAAATTAGCTAGGCGTGGTGGCACGCACTTGTGGTCCTGGCTACTTGGGAGGCTGAGGCAGGAGAGATGCTTGAGCCCAGGAATTCAAGGTTACAGTGAGCTGTGGTCACACTACTGCACTCCAGCATAGGTAACAGAGTGAGATTCTGTGAAAGAGAGAGGAAGGAGAAAGAGAAAGAAAAGAAAGAAGGAAGGAAGGAGAGAAAGTGGATATAAAGGAAAATGTTATCAGTGGTTATTTCTGGGCAGTGGAATTACAGATTTTTAATTTTTTTCTTTTTCTTATCTGTAGTTTCTAAAATTTCCAATTTAAGCATAAATTAGTGTGCTCTATTTATAGAGACAATACATGAAACGTACACAATAAAAATTCAAACATTATAGAACTGAGAAAGATGAAAAGTAACAATCTACTCCCCAGAGGTAGCCACTGTCCGTAGTTCCATTTTATTTTATTTATTTTTAAATTTTTTTTATTTTCATAGCTTCTATTTTAGATTCTTATGTCCCCCCTGCCCTTTTTTTTTTTTTTTTTTTTTTGAGACAGGGTCTTGTTCTGTCACTCTGGCTAGAGTGCAGTGTTGTCATCATAGATCATAGGTTATTGCAACCTCAAGCTCCTAGGCTCAAGGGATCCCTCCTGCATCAGCCTCCCGAGTAGCTGGGACTACAGGCATGTGCCCCAGAGATGGGGTCTTGCTCTTGCCCCGGCTGATCTCAAACTCCTGGCCTCGAGTGATCCTCCCACCTCGGCCTCCCAAAGTGCTAGGATTGCCCAGTGAGATTCTTACCTTTATACAAGATTACTATGCCTTTTATTTTGTGGTATATGAACTGTAGCCCTCTACCTCCTTGTTTTATTAATTATTAGATATATGCCTAGGATCCATCATCTTACTTGCTTAGACCTCTTAGATACTGAGAACATCTATTATTTTTGTAAAAAACTTTTTTCAACCAAAACAACTTCCTTGCCACTGATAAATTATTTCAAATGCCTTGTCCCTGTGGAGGCCACAGTGATTCCCCTGGGCTGCTCTGGGCTCATAACCTGGGAGTCATCTTCAATTCCTCCGGCAGGTGGTCCTGCTTCTCTTGTGGCCCCTCTGGAACCAGCTCGGTACCATCTCTGTTCATTGCTGCTTCCTAGGTCAGACCCTACGCATCTCAAGACTCAGAAAAGCTTTAGTTGTATCGGTACTTTCAAAAAATCAAATGAGAGGGAGGGAGGAGGAGGCAGGACTCTTCCTCCCAGAGTCTGCGTTACCTCATTTAATGCTTCTTGCTAATGTGGTAGAAGAGTTTGAGCTTTAGAGTCAGACTTGGATTTAAACCCACCCCTTACCATCTGTATCCCCATGATGCACTTGTTCAGTCAGAATATGTCGGCCACCCACTGTGCACCTGCTTCTCTGCCAAGCAGTGTGTAACCTTGAGGTGTGCTCCACCTCTCCGTGCCTTTGAGGTTCATCTGTGAAAGAGCGATAGTGTCTCCCTCCAAGGTAAATGTGAGGACTGAGTGAAGCAGTTTCTGCGGGACCCCAAGCCCAGTGCCCGTGTCAGAGTGGCACATGGCCACCTCCGTCACTCATCTTCGGGTTCTTACTACTAAGCCACAGTATTTGGAAAAAAAGGCAAACCAAGCAAAGCAAATTCTTTGGCAGTAGGTAGTTTCCCCACCCCAGGACTAAATGAATGGCTAGACCAGTGGTTCTCAAGGTGTGGTCCCTAGACTAGCAGCATCAGCATCACCTGAACACTTACTAGAAATGTACATTTTGGGGCCCTCTCTAGACCTACTAAGTCAGGAACTCTGGGGTGTGAGCCAGTGATCTGTTTTAGCCAGCCCTTCCAGGGTAATTTCTGAGGCACATTCAAGTTTGAGAACCACTAGGCTATACCAGCCCCTGCCTTTGAGAGACCCCTTAAATACATCTTTAATAAACAATATGACCAGCCAAATGAGAGCCCTGCCAAGATTCTGCCTCCAACAGAGATGCCTTTGGTGGGTTGTGGGGCGTTGAAATCACCCCCAAGTTAGAGACAGCCCCTAAAACACCTGGGCTTCCCATATGACTCAGTCACCCTTGACATTAGTGAAGAGTTTCCTCCATTCTCTTGGATTAGAGAGTTCTTCAGTTTTTTCATCTTGCTGTACGACATATGGCAGGTTTGAGACTTAATAGGGTACTGTGGGCTGGGCGTCAGGGAGGGGCCTCTTCCCTTCATACCTGGGTAAGTCCAATTCAATCAACAGTTAATGAGATGCTCACTGTGTATAAAGCAACTCCAATTCAAAGCTGCTGTCCCCTTGTCCTTTGGGAACCCTTGTACTGGTTAGAGCTTTTGCACAGGTTTTTGGTTTGGAAGTAATGGTCCCTGTAATTATGTACAAGGAATGGTGCCTGGGTAGGGGGGATGCCATGAGTTAAGAGACCTGGCCTCTCATCCTCAAGGGACTTGAAATCAAGTTTAAGAAACTCTTGAGCGACATCCAGGAAATCGTAAATCTATGTAGACAGGCTGTGGGTGATACAGGAGGAGGACAGGATGCTGGGGTTGCAGCACTCAGGGAAGAGAGGCAGTGAGTCCTTGGGGTGGCTGAGCCCCACACCCGAGGCTGGGTCAGAGTTGGGGAGTCTCAGGGCCACAGGGCAGGCGTTTGGGCCACACTGTCCCGTCATGTGGCCTTTGTGTAGCGGGAGATTGAGAAGCTGCCTCTGGCCTCTTTGGAGAGACCCATTTACCTACTGTTGACTAAATAAAGGCTTAGAGAGGCTTATGGAATAAGGCAGCTTTCACTTCAAAGGGCTCTTACAAAACAGCTTGGTGATGAGTTAAGTACAAATGAATCAGAAACAGATGGACTCAATTTCCTAGAAAATACCCCTGGGCTTCAACAAGAAGAGGGAAAGTGCTTAGCCAAAGGCATTGTGGGTTTTTGCTGATCCTAAAATATGCTCCACAATTTTGCCTGAGATGAGCTGAGAGGTTGGGAATACGTCAGGCTCCCAGTCAGGAGGAACTCCAGGCTGGGGTTCTGCTGGCGCCTCGGCTGACCCCAGCTGCTCTCCAGCTCTCACCGGCGGCCCTGAAGGAGACCCACTGACTCCGAACCGCTCTGGGTTGGCAAGGCCTGGCTGCGAGGTGCTGGCAGGACCTTCCTCTTTCCTGTGTCAGTTCCTGGCTGTAAAACACGGGAATTAATTTAGATGATCTCTAAAGGCCTTTTCAGCACTGGTGTTCTGTGAGTAATAATAACAATAATAGTTGCCAACAATTGCTGAATGATTCCTTATGCTGGGCACTGTGTTAAGTGCTTTATATACATTCGTTTATTTTACTGCTTTTAGCCAACCCTGAGTTAGAACGATAATTATCTCCATTGTACAGATGAGAAACTGAGGCTCAGAGAGGTTAAATCGCTTGCCTAAAGGCCCACAAAGGATGTGTGGTAGAGTCTGGATTTTAACCAAGTGGTAAGGTATCTCAATACCTTCTAGCTGGTCAACTCCTGGATTTTCACTCCTATGGCGACCTTCTAGTCCTAGAGTTGGTACTAAATAGTCTCCTCCTAGGGCCTTGCCTGATGCTCTCCATCCAGTACAAAATCTTTTGGACCTGGTCAAAATAACCTTCTGGAAACACAACTTGGCCTTTCTTACCCCCTGCTGCCGACCCCTGCCTGCCTTTGCAGGGAGCAAGAGGAGCATGGCACAGCGGTGGCCAGGGTGAGTGTTGGGCAAGAGGAGAGAAGGCCAAGGGGACAGTCAGGGGCCAGAGCCTCCCAGGTGGTCCTTAGGGTCCTAAAAGGAGTCACGGCCAGGTGTGTGGCAGGTGAGTGGCAGGAGCACCCATGCTCTGCCGTCTGGCCCCGCTCTCCTCCTACCTGCACCCAGAGGGGGGGATCTGAAGGCCTCGGGGCAGGGCAGGCATGTGTCCAGCACATCCCATAGCAAGTACCCGGTCAGTGTTCACCAGTGGGGCTGGTGAGAGCAATTGGATGGTCTTGACCCTAAACATCCACCTCTCATAAGATGATCCACGTCCTCTGACTTGGTCACTAGAATAGTCTAGAAAGCACACATCTGGGCCAGTGGTTTTTAATTCTGGCTGCACAATAGAAGCACCTGGGGAATGTTTGGAAAATGCCACTGTCGAGTCCCCAGCTCAGGCCTTTTCAGTGAGGGTCTCTGGTGGCACAGGGGCCTGGGGTCAGTGTTTGCAGAAGATCCTCAGGGAGCTCCCCTGCATGGCCAGGGTCTGGAATCACTGACCTAGGCCAGCGGTTCTCAGTCTTTGAAATCCCCTGGGGAGCTCACCTTGCCCCATCCCTGACCCATAAAATCAAAATGGGACGGGCTGGGGACTGCCAGAGTGTCTGTGTTTTTAACAGGCTCCGTGGGTAATTCTAATGTACAAGTACATGTTGAGAACCCTTGATCCTATACTTTGGATATACTGTCCTGGGCTTCTAATGGAGGTCTGAGTCCTGGGTGGGTGCTTGGTAAATGCTGATTAGAGATAGATCAGAAGTGTGAAACCCTTCTCATGCAGCAGCAAGTGTTTGAGGACCTCTGCCACTCTTGGAGTCACAGAGGAAAATAGAAATGATGGCAAACTTGCGGGCACAGTGGCTCATGCCTGTAATCCCCAGCATTTTGGGAGGCTGAGGCAGAAGGATCACTTGGGGTCAGGAGTTCGAGACAGCCTGGGCAACATAGTGAGACCTCGTCTCCAAAAAAATATATATACATTAGCAGAGTATGGTGGGACACAGCTGTAGTCCCAGCTATTCAGGAGGCTGAGTCCAGAGGATCACTTGAGCCCAGGAGTTAGAGGTTATAGTGAGCTATGATCACTCCAGACTGGGTGATAGAACAAGACCCCCTCTCTAAAAAAAAAAAAAAAAAGTGCAAGTGAGAGAGAAATGATGGCAGTTTGTGGAGTATTCTACAGAATGCTGCCATCCACCATCACCAAGGCTCTGCTCTCAGGGGGCTTACCTGGGCAGGTGGGGTAGAATAGCCCTGCACCTGGGCTCCAAACTCCCAGCTTCACACTCACCCACCAGTGCTCTTCTGAGCCTCTCTCGCGAACATCGGATAAGAATAAACAAATGAACAAGACGTGTTCTGATCATTTAACTGGTTAACTTGGCGGTATGGTCAGAGGAGAGAGGGGCTTGAGTGCCAGCTAAAGAGGAGCTGATTGCTTACAATGAGACGTCATTTAGTGATTCATTTAACAAATATTCAGTGAGTGTCTACTTTGTGCTAGGCATTGTACTAGGTCTTGGGGGACATCAGGGCGACCAAAACCAACCTCATGGACTGACTCTGCCTGGGGAAACAGACAGTAGATGGGTAGAGAAGTACATAAGGAGTTAGGAGGGAGCTGTCTTCATGCAGGGACAGGGAATAATGTGTATGTGTTGGGGTGTGGTTGCTTATCGGGGGCCAGGGAAGGTCACTGTGAGGAGCTGACAGGGGACGTCCTGCAGGGTGACGAAGAGCCTGATACATAATGAGTGGAAGATAGGAAGCATGGTATCTGCAAAGGCCCTGAGACACACGCGTGCTCTGTGTTTGAGAAGCAAGGCCAGAGCAGCCAGAGGAGATCAAGGGAGAGTGAATGAGGCAGATGTCAGGGGGGGCTGTGATTAGGAATTAACTTCAGCAGGAGTGTAACCTGCATTTTTATCTGCCAGTAAGAGAGTGCATCAAGTTTGGGTGATGGGAAGTAAGAACATGGAATGTCATCTAGGTTTCAGGGACATGGCCTTAAGGTTTGAACTTATGTGTGACCTGGGACAAGTCACGGCTCCTCTGTGGACCTCAGTTTCCTTTTGTGGTAGGATTAGCCCAATTATCTATGTCTAGCTATGTCGAGCGAGGCGTCCTGGGAGCCTCTAGCTATCCACACATAAACTGAAGATAAAGAAATGCCCACTGTGCGTGTGGCCGGGGCAGTGAGAGCCTTTTGGAAGCCACATCGCTGACATTTGTTCATAATTGAGTGAAGCCATTGCTCTTCTTGACTCTGCTGTTGTCCCCAGGGCAGGCAACCAGTAAATACTGATTTACTGAGGCTGAGCTGGCCTTATTTCACATCGGTCTCATTCTTCTTCATCCCAGGAGAAAGAGTAAGAGGTCTGCTCTGTGAAGTGGCTGGGGGGAGGCAAGAAGGAGGTGGCAGAGGCAGCGTGGCTGCGCGGCTGAGGACAGTGGCTGGGTGAGGCCGGGTGCTGGGCGCTGGGCAGGTGTCATTTTTTATGAATGATTTCCTGCCAGGTAGAGAAGCTGACTCAGCCCGCTGCCTCCCATGGGCTGGCGCAGGCCTACTTTTCCGGAGCTGAGTACTAATCTGCCTGGGGCAGCTGGTGGGAGGGAAGGAAGGGCCCCCAGCTTTGAGGGGAGGGCAACTGTGCATCTTGGCAGTTTTTCTCCCCCAGAGCTTTTCTTAGCTTGTCCGGGGTGGGCTGTGGGGGAGGGGCCAGGACCCACCCAGCCTCTCCCCCTCCCCGTTTCCCTTCTCCCCCTCCTCCTTGGAGGCCTGCTGTCAGCAGCTTTCAGCTCCACTGCCTGCCTCACGCCTGCCTGCGCTGCCTCCAGCAGATGTGTCTATGGGAGAGTGAAGGCTGCTCCCCAAGAACCCTTCCACCCAGCAGGCCTCTGCAGTCAGTCCTGGAACCCAGGAAGCTCCTGCGGGGTGGGCAAGGACTGAGCTCTTGGGAGATCCGGAGACAGAGATGGGGAGGGATTCTGCCTTTTCCCGCCATGCACCAGCCCCAGGACCCCTCTCCCTAGACAGTTCCAGCACTGGCTCTGTCATCTCCTTGGGGCCAGAAAATCATTCCAAAGAGATGCCCTTCAGTGCTTGTGGCCAGCCTGGGAGAGTTTTCAGGCCTATCTCAAAGACCAGGCAGAAGACATGTGTCCCTGAGGTTGGGTGTATGTGCCATCAGGGAGGGAAAGAGGGAAGGGAATTTGTGGAATGTCTAACCACCTATTAGGCTTTAGGAATGCCTGTCATCAGCCTGTGCAGAGCTCTCTAGCCTGTGTTTCATTGAATGCTTACATTAAGAGGCAGTTATTGGCCGGGCGCGGGTAGCTCACGCCTGTAATCCTAGCACTCTGGGAGGCCGAGGTGGGTGGATTGTTTGAGCTCAGGAGTTCGAGACCAGCCTGAGCAAGAGTGAGACTCCCCGTCTCTACTAAAAAAAAACATAGAAAGAAATTAGATGGACAACTAAAACTATATAGAAAAAATTAGCCGGGCATGGTGGTGCATGCTTGTAGTCTCAGCTACTCGGGAGGCTGAGACAGGATTGCTTGAGCCCAGGAGTTTGAAGTTGCTGTGAGCTAGGCTGACACCACGGTACTCTAGCCTGAGCAACAGAGTGAGACCCTGTCCCCCCTCCAAAAAAAAGAGGCAATTATTTCCCCATTTTACAGAATAGGACAGAGGCTCAGAGAGGGAAATTCATTTGCCCAAAGTCACACAGCAACTAAATGGGGGAGTCTGGCTTCAAATCAAGTCTGCCCAGTCCCAAAGCCATTCGTTAGACTTCATTCCTTGCCTGTTGGAGGGAAAGCCCCTGGGAAGAAGGTGAATTGGGAGGTAGATGCTCTCTTGTTGGGCACCAGAAGAGAAGTGGTGGATGGGGAGTCAGGGGCTTAGGTCTAACCTGCAGCACAACCAGGGGTAGCCTGCGTTCTCTCTCTGCCCCTGTTACCCCATCTATACCACAGACGGCTTGGGCCAGGTGCGTTTGAGATCCCTGCTAGTGCCATGTTGTTCTTTCCTCCTCAGAGGACCTCCCTGAGGCCCAGATGCTGGTTTGCTTGGAAAATCTCCACCTGCCAGAGCACCTTGCTGCGGTTCTTGTTTCACGCTTTCATGCGCCCCCTGAGGCTCGCTCAGCTCAGAAAGGGAAAGGCACGGCTGGTAAATAGTGCCGAGCCCTAATCCCAGCTTTGCCTGCCCTGGTCTGTGTGAACTTGGGCACGTCCCTGGTCTGCCTGGGCCTCAGAGGACAGGGACCGTGATCCTATCTTGCCTCCATCCTAGGGCTCAGGGGAGAAGATGGAAGTCAGAGGGCTCTGGGCCAGGCATATGGAAGGAGGAGCCTCCTGTTTCCTCCCTCTCCAGTGCTGATTGGGCCTGGCCTGCTGTATCTGTCAACACTTGGAAGCAGTTTGCAAGCGGGCCACAGGCAGTGGGAGCAGGGGGGAGGAGGCAGCCTCTGGAGGGCCTAGAAAATCTAGTCTCCGGATTTCGAGCAACAGGGTCCAGGTCTTCCTCTACCGTGTTGTCTGCAGGCCAAGTCAAGCCTGCTCCTTCATCCTGGTCTTTGTACCAAGTCTCTGAGAAGAGCCCCCACCCTGCCAGCCAGGAGAGGGTAGAAAACAGCAAGGGAGGCTGGCAATGCTGGAAATAAGATCCGAGGTCCTTATGTGACAGCAGTTTGAGCAAGTTGGCAAGTTTAAACACACCAGCTGCCTGGGAGCCCCTCTCAGTGTTACCTAGGAGGGACCTCGCTGGAACCAGCGTGCTGGTTCCTCCTTGCAGCCCTGTCCTTATTGCCTGGAGGCACAAGGGCAAGCTGCTGCCTCTCCATGCCTCAGTGTCCTCATCTCTGAAATGGGAGCAGTGCCTCCTTGGGCTGCTGAAGGAGTAAATGCAGCCAAGTGTGTGCAGCCATTGCTCAGCCCACCTCTTGTACTGCGTTGCACGCTGTCCCCTGAGCAACGACACAGTGCCCTGATGGGACTTCCATCGAGCATCGGATGCCTGCACTGCACTTCTTCAGGTGTCTGTCTCCCGACCGGATGGTGGACTGGGATCCTGGAAGTCCGACACCCCACAGCTGACACCGATTATTGCTGGAACGATGTTTGGACGGTCTTAGGGGGACCCCTCCCCCTGCACTGCTCTGTGCCTCCCCTTCTACCTCAGGCTTCTCCTTGGAGAGTGAGGGTGCTGTGGCCATTTCAGAAACCCTGTGACACCAGAAGAGGCGGGATGTCACCCAGATTGCCCAGGAGAAGAGTGGCTGTGGCCCATGCACTTCCTCTTCCATGCACACCTGCAGCTTCCTGAACTGGGGGCTTCTGTCCCTCTGTGGGAGCTGATAAACCGACCCAGGGGGAGGCCCAGAGCCACTGCCTACTGCACCTCCCCCAGCCTGACGTTCTAGAAGGCCTGAACTTAGGAGGTGCTTAATATGTGGCTGCTGGCTGCATGCTTCTCCCAGGCACTGACAAGGCAGATAGGAGAGCTGACTAAGGAATGTCCTCTGACTTGCCAAAGACACCTTGACACGCAGGCTTCCACCACTGAGGTTTGAGCCAGGCTGGAGCTACAGGGATAACAAGTGGAGGTGGAACTGCAGTAAGGAGCTGGATTCAGGGCTCTCTGGGGCACATAATCCCAGCGACCCCACGTGTCTGCGACAGCTCTTAACCGGTGGCAGTGAGAGCTAGAAAACACAGTGGGCACAGATGACACACAGCTGCTGCCAGACAGTCTACCTGTTCTGCTGGCACTTGGGGCCGTGTGGCCTGGGGCAGTGTCTGCTCTCACCACCTCCCAGGCACTGGCCTACATCCTGGAGATACCAAGATCCAGTTGAACAAGCATTTATTAAGCACTTACTACACACCAGGAACTGGGCTTCAGAGGTGGATATGATGTAGCCCCTGCCCTGGGAAACCCCAGAGTGGACACTTGACCCACAGCAGGTGATTAAGAACCATCTGAACAAAGGGGTGGGTGCCCGGGGTAGACAGCAGTTAAGAAGAGAGCATCTAAGTAGCTACAGGGCCATGTGCGAGTCACCTGGTTCTGTGCCTCAGTTTCCCCATCAGGCAGTCCTGCATGATCCAGCCCCCTGTTGCTTCTCTTGCCTCATGTCTGACCAGCCTCTCCGTGACTTCCCTCCCTCTGCTGGCCTGGCCTCCTGTGGCCTCCCGTGGCCTCCCAGGCTAACTCCTCCTCCTTATGTCTCAGCTCAAGCGTCATCTCTTCCAAGAGGCCTTCCCTGACCGCCTGTCTCTGCATCCTCTCATGCTCCATTATGCTTTATGACACTTGACATTGCCTGCAACAACGTATTTGTTGCCCTTTTTATCATCTTTCTCTCCCTGGCCCAGAGCCTGGCACCAAATAAATATTTGTTGAATGAATGAATGAATGAATGAGCAAGCTGGTGTGCTGTGGGGCTCAAATGAGCCACATCTGTGACTCATTGCCCTGGGTGGACGCAATTCATTCTGAAGCCGATGGGGCAGAGTCGGGGGATTCCACACAGAAGCCCCTTCCCCTGGACCTTGCCGTGCTGGCAGGGAGCACACCGCTGCATGGGCCTCTGGCCCAGGACAGGAACAGGCCTTTCTGAAGCCACCATGGGGGTCAGCACTGTTGGGGTCCTTGCTGCCCTTGCAGCACCCCCTCCCTGGAATGCCCAGGTGGCCGTGTGTGTGCGCGTGCAGGATGGGGCGGGGTGGGGGTTGGCATGGGAGAAACCTGGAGCCCTGGCCCTGAAGCCAGGGTGGGGCAGGGAGGCTTCTCAGAAGATGTGGTACCTGGCCTGAGTCTCACCAGCCCAAAGAGGAATTAGGCTGGTGGGGAAGGTGGGAGATGAGTCATGCCATATTCGAGGTTCAGGGCTCCCAGAGCTGGAGGGAACAGCCACAGCTGGAGGGGTGGCTGTCCAGGCCAGATCCCCTGGGGCCTTGATCACCTCACCCAGTGCTACTCCTGGAGAGTGGGGAAGGCGGAAGGATTCTGAATGAGGCAGCAATATCAGAACCAGAATTGTGCTATTAAAGGCCTTCCTGTCACGGAGGAGGAGAGGCTGCCACAGCCTCCTCCCCATCTCCCTCCTTCCCCTCCAGACCTTCCCTCTCCAACGTGGAGAGTTTTTTTGTTTTTTGTTTTTAGCTCAGAACCCAGTAACAGTCATTGTAAATAGTCTAAAGGCCAGGAAAAAGAAAGTTTCTTTTTTTTTTTTTTTTTTTTTTTTGAGACAGAGTCTCACTCTGTTGCCCAGGCTAGAGTGAGTGCCGTGGCGTCAGCTTAGCTCACAGCAACCTCAGACTCCTCGGCTTAAGCGATCCTACTGCCTCAGCCTCCCGAGTAGCTGGGACTACAGACATGCGCCACTATGCCCAGCTAATTTTTTCTATATAGATTTTTAGTTGTCCATATAATGTCTTTCTATTTTTAGTAGAGACGGGGTCTCGCTCTTGCTCAGGCTGGTCTCGAACTCCTGACCTCGAGTGATCCACCCGCCTCGGCCTCCCAGAGTGCTAGGATTACAGGCGTGAGCCACCGCGCCCGGCCAAGAAAGTTTCTTTTTTTATTCTTTTTTTCCTCTGTGAAAGACTAACATAGTGAAAAACTACTGCACTGGGGGTAGTGAAAAGTACAGCAGGTCTGAGCTGAGAGGGACACGGGGGTCCTCCAGACTGGGAAACTGAGGCCCAGAGAGAGGCACCACCAGGGCAAGTGCATCCCCCGCATCTCAGGGTGGGGAGGGCACCCCACTCACCAGTGTGATTGGAAAAGTGAAGGTGAGGAGCGTCCTCCACCTGGAAAAGGGGTGCACGGCAGCCCGCCTGGGGAGGGTCAGGAGGAGATGGAGCTGGGCTGGGCTCTTTGGCAGGGGATGTGGGGGGAGCAACCTCTTGGTGATTTCATCTAAGCCCTTCCTCATGGGTGTGAGAAAGGCTTGCCTGGACACCTTCAGGTGGAGGCAAAAACTGTACAGGTGGGGGCAGGTGGCAGGAACTGTGGCCCAGTTGGGGGGCCCCAAACCTGAGGCCAACAGAAGACACAGGGACCCAAGGGAGAAGGAAGAACGGCCGGGTCACAGAAGACAGGAAGGAATGACTGGATTTAGAGCCATGAAGGGAGGCATCGGGAGAGAATGGCGGGTGCGCACATACCCGGAGCCGAGGTCCAGGTTCTACTCTAACGTTTAACTCATTTGGTTTACACTGGGCCCCTAGACTTTCTCCAGATGGAATGGTTTTCTTTTTTCTGGAAGCGGGGTTGTTTGGGAGGAAGAGCAGAGAGGTCACAAAACACAGAGATACTGTCTCTAATGAAAGCCTCAAGGGTGGGATGAAGTAAAAGGCTGGAATGTTCTTTGAGAAGGGCTGGATATTGTCATTTGTTTTTGTCATTTCAATTCAGGTGCTGGGCTAACCTGAGGGGACCCCAACCCAAAAGCGCCTCCTGGTGGTTGGTTCTAAGAATACTGGATGTTTTCTGGCTTGCTTTTTCCCCTTATTGAAGCAATGTGTTGTGCTACCTGGCCAGTACCAATCTGATAAATCCAAATACAACATATTTTCTGTAGGACAAATTCCTAGAAGCAGAATGGCTGAGTTGCTGGACATAAGCATTTTACTTTTAGGCAGATTGCATCAAAGTCTCTTTCCAAAGAAGTTTGCACCAATTTGCACTCCCTTTTTGCTGCATTTAAACATTAAACAATGAGGCCGGGTGTGGTGGCTCACACCTGTAATTCTGGCACTTTGGGCAGCCACAGTGGTAGGATTGCTTAAGTCCAGGAGTTTGAGACTAGTCTGAGCAACACAGTGAGACCCTGTGTCTAAAAAAATAGAAAAGTTAGCCGGGCATGGTGGTGCCTGCTTGTAGTCCCAGCTACTTGGGAGGCTGAGGCAGGAGGATCACCTGAGCCCAGGAGTTTGAGGTTGCTGTGAGCTATGATGACATCAGTGCACCTAGCCTGCACAACAGAGCAAGACCTTGCCTCAAAAACAAAACAAAACAGAAGAAAGCCACATTAAACACTGAGACTGGCCGGGCGTGGTGGCTCACGCCTGTAATCCTAGCACTCTGGGAGGCCGAGGTGGGCGGATCGTTTGAGCTCAGGAGTTCGAGACCAGCCTGAGCAAGAGCGAGACCCCATCTCTACTAAAAATAGAAACAAATTATATGGACAGCTAAAAATATATATAGAAAAAATTAGCCGGGCATGGTGGTGCATGCCTGTAGTCCCAGCTACTCGGGAGGCTGAGACAGGAGGATTGCTTGAGCTCAGGAGTTTGAGGTTGCTGTGAGCTAGGCTGACGCCACAGCACTCACTCTAGCCTGGGCAACAGAGTGAGACTCTGTCTCAAACAAAAAAAAAAAAAAAAAACACTGAGACTGAGAAGGTCACTTCCCCATAGTGTCCTGTCCATAAAATGAAAGGTCTGACTTAAATGACAACAGCCACCAGTTTGAGGGACCCAGTCTTCTCTGGACACTGTCTCCCCTGTTTTGCTCTCACAGACCTTTGAGGTGGGCGTGGCTGGGCTCATTTACAGCTGAGCCCACAGAGGCTGGAGAGAACAGGCTGGCCAGGCAAAGGGACCTGCTCAAGGTCACACGGCCAGTGGGTGTCGGCCATTTTCTTCTCAAGCCTGTCTGATACCCAAACCCTCAGCTGGCCCCACTCCGCCCATCTCCTCCCAGCCCTTCCAGCTGCTGCTGTCCTGCAGGCCAGGGCTCTTTGCTCCGTGTTGGGATGCCACCGTGAGCAAAGGCAGATGTGTCCCCTGTCCCCTTGAAGAATCTCACAGACAAATGTGTCATTGCAAAGGAAGCCACATGGCCAGGGGCAGGCAGCACAGATGAGCATGGGAAGTGGGGCCTGCAGGTGGGCCCAGATACCGCCTGGGTCCCCGTCCTGAGAGCACGGTGTGGTGACTGAGGGAGAGGGCCAGCAAAAAGATCAGTGTGTGGTTTTGAAACCGCTGTCCAAGACTCCCTGTCCCTCCCACGTCCCTTGGAGCCCCACCTGGGCCTCTGTGCCCCGGGGGTGCCCCGACGTGGGGACCGTGTGGCCGTTGAGCCCACCTCCGGCAGCCAGGGCTGACACACCACCACTTCCGCCCTTGGCTCTCCCTGTGGTTGGTGCTGGGGCTGAGACATCCTGGACCAGTCTTGAGGGGAGCAGGAGGGGCAGTGGGACTGTCCCCCCAGGGGCTGCAGGGCCTCTTAACTCCCTCTCTACTATGTGTCTCTGAGGGCCCAGCTCAGCCTTGTCCTGCCTCGGTCTTAGCAGTTCAGAGTCCTTCCAGGCTGCTCCCCAGTCCTCTCCCCACCCACCCCTAGGCTGTGAGGTGGGACAAAGTGGTGCTTAGCTCTTGCTACCAAGGGGTCTCGGGGTGTGACCCCTCCTGTTATGGACACTCCTTCCAGCCCCATTGCTTTTGCTAGTCCCCAGTTCTTCCTCTCCCCAAGTCCCTGACTGCAGCATGGCCACCCCACCCAGCAGTGTCCACGAGGCCCCGACCCTGTGCCAGTTCTGCTTAGATGTGGGGCTACCGAGGCGTGGGGAAAGGTTCCTGCCACCAGAGCTCAGAGCCCAGTAGGGAGACAGCAGAGCCAGGCCAGAGTCGGGGGAGAAGCTCTTTCCTGGAACTACGTGCAAAGTGCTGTGGGCTTGGCAGAGGCAGAGGAGAGAGTGGAGGTGGTCAGAGCCCTTGGCCTCTTCTCTTGGACTTCCAAACACAAGGCCCAGTGTAGGGGAAGTTAGGGGGAGGAGAAGAGAACAGAGCAGGAGAGAGAACAACATGCACACTCTAGTTCGTTTCCACCCCCCACACACAACTAAAGCTATTTAATTTGAAGAACTATTCTTCATTCTGAGATGGTGGCCTTCCTATTTTTGGGGTTTTATAATGTTCTTTTCTAGACGATACTTTGGTTGTTAAAAATTTTATAGTGGTAAAAAACATATAGGAGATTTACCCTCTTAAATTTTGAGTGTGCACTACAGTGTTGTTAACTGTAAGCACAGTGTACAGCAGACCTTTAAAGACTGTTTATCTGTACAACTCTATACCCACGGAATAGCAGCTCTCCACTTCCCGCTCCCCCCAGCCCCTGGCAACCCCGTTCTGCTGTCTGTTTCTAAGAGTTTGACTACTTTAGATGCTCTCATAAGTGGTGTTGTGCAGTATTTGTCCTGCTGTGACTGGCTTATTTTATTTATTGTAATGTCCTCAGGTTCACCCATGTCGTAGCATATGACAGGATTTCTTTCTTTTTATGGCTGAATAATATTCCATTTTTATGTACACACCATGTTTTCTTTATCCATACACCTGTCGCTGGAACTTTATACAGTTTCCACCTCTTGGCTATTGTGAGTAATGCTGCAAGGAACGTGGGAGTGCAGATATCTCTCTGGGCTCCCGACTGCAATCCTTTTGGATAAATACCCAGTAGTGGGATTGCTAGATCATATGGTAGTTCTATTTTTAATTTTTTCAGAAACCTCCATACTGTTTTCCGTAGCAGCTACGCCATTACACTCCCACCACCCATACACAAGGGTTCCAATTTCTCCGCATACTTGCCAACACTTGTTATAGTCTATTGTCTTTTTTTTTTTTTTATGATGGCCATCCTACCAGGTGTAAGGTGATACTTCATTGTAGTTTCAATTTGCATTTCCGTGAAGATTAGTGATGTTGGGCAACAGTTTTCATATCCTGTTAGCCATTTTTATGAGTTCTTGGAAAAAAATGTCTATTCAAGTCCTTTGCCCATTTTTAATTGGGTTATTTATTTTTTTGCTATTGAGTTTATAGGAGTTCCTTATATATTTTGGATATTAACTCCTTATCAGATATGTGGTTTGCAAATATTCCCTCCCATCTTAGCCTTTTTACTCTGCTGGTTGTTTCCTCACTGTGTAGAGCTTTTTAGTTTGATCTCTTCCCACCTATTTTTGCTTTCCTTGTCTGTGCTTTGGGTGCCACATCCAAGAAATTATTACCAAGACCAATGTTACGAAGCATTTCCCCTATGTTTTCTTCTGTGAGTTTTATAGTTTCAGGTCTTACATTTAAGCCTTTAATCCATTTTGAGTTGATTTTTGTATGTGGTGTAAGGATCTAATTTCATTTCTTTTGCATGTGGATATTCTGTTTTCCCAGCACCATTTGTCATTTGGTTTTAAGGGCCTTCCTTGGCAGAATCATAATTTTTCAGTCCTTTGTTGGCTCTTTACAATTTCTTTGGAAGTGTTACTAGTCTGTGAAATCCTTTGAACCAGACTCTCATGACTTTATTATGTGACAAGTTATATTATAAAAAGTAGGATGTAATGGTCCGGTATGCACGTGGCTCTTATGAGGGGAGTGGATCAATCAGAAATGTTCCAGAGGATCTGGGCCATGGCGTCCATGGCCTCAGAGGCCACATCCCAGTCTGTCTGACTGGCAGTTGGTGCCCCCTCCCCAGGCCAGCTGTGAGAACTTTGGAGTCAGGGCTGGGCACAGAGGAGGGTGCTCAGTTAACATCTGTGCAGCCAGGAGCACTGAGGTCCAAAGAGGTGAAGGTTTTGTCTGCATCACAGAGCTTGTCAGGCAAAGGTGAGCCCTGCCCAGGGCCTCCCAGTGGTCAGATCAGCACTGTCTTGACTGTCCTGGTGTCAGCACGTGTCTCTCCATACACTGAGCCTTCCTCCCACTGTGGCCAAGACTAGTAGAGAAAGAGCTTTTTCTTCTGAACTGGAAAACCTTGAATCTGTAGAGATGGAGCCTGTACCATCTTAGCATCTTCCCCAAGCTGTCAACGTGGCGCCTGGCACATGGTGAGAACATGGTAAGTGTCCAAATGGAGGCGGGACCAGCGAATTCAGTAGCGAGGCGGCTCCATGTGTGCAAGAGCCAGAAGTTAGACTATTCAGACTCTGCTTCCTGCTGTGCCTCAGGTTTGCTGTGTGACGTTGGACAGGTCCCTTCCTATCCCCAGGCCTCGACATTCTCCTCTGTTAATAATAGTAGCAACAGCAGTGATAGATAACATGAGAGCCTCCTATGTGTCTAAGCACTTTAAACCCATTTAGCCCTCCCAATCACCCCAAGAGAGAGATTATTAATGCTCTGGTGTGCAGATGAGGACATGAAGCCCAGGAGGGTTAAGTACCTTGCCCAAGGTCACACAGCTGGTTAGAGCAGCAGCAGGGGTTCACACTCAGGGGGCTGCCCCCAGAGACCACCTCGTCACTATGTGATATTGAGCATCTAGAAGATTTCTTTCTTTCTTTCTTTCTTTCTTTTTTTTTTTTTTTTGAGACAGAGTCTTACTTTCTTGCCCTGGCTAGAGTGCCGTGGCGTCAGCCCAGCTCACAGCAACCTCAAACTCCTGGGCTCAAGTGATCTTCCTGCCTCAGCCTCCTGAGTAGCTGGGACTACAGGCATGTGCCACCATGCCCAGCTAATTTTTTCTATATATATTTTTAGTTGTCCACCTAATTTCTTTCTATTTTTTTAGTAGAGACGGGGTCTCGCTCTTGCTCAGGCTGATCTCGAACTCCTGAGCTCAAACGATCCACCTGCCCTGGCCTCTCAGAGTGCTAGGATTACAGGCATGAGCCACTGCGCCCAGCCCTAGAAGATTTCTTTCTTTTGCTCAGAAATGCAGTGATTCTATGAGATACAGAAACTGGCAGATGTTTCAATTCTGGGCCCTTGGCAAAAAATTTCTGGTTGGGTTCTTTTAGGCTTTGTTAAATAGCAACTGTGCAGATCTCTTTCTGGAAGGAAGACAGCTGTAGGGACGGGTTTACTTGGGTGGAATTTTGGTCAAAGAGAGGGAGAAGAAAAGCAGATGTCCGAGCCTGTCTCCCTGCCTTTGCACGGCCTTGTCAGTATTCCTTGTGGTTCCACTGCGGCTGTCATCAGTGCAGCTCCAGGCCACCTTCGGCCCCACCTGGTTGTCTCTCCAGGCTGCCAACCTCATCTGCTCCAAAGCCCTCCAAGCAGCAGTCAGAGTCCACCTCTAAAGACAGCAATCAGATGGCATCGCGCCCCTGCCTAACGCCCTCCCAGGGCTTCTCAAAGCTCTTGGGATAAATCCAAGGTGACCCTGGCCCATCACTTCACTTCAACCTCATCTCACACCTCCCCCATTGCTCACCGAGCTCCAGCCCCACGTGGTCCAACCGGTGGCCACCAGCCATCTGTGGCTGCTGAGCACTGGAAATGTGACCAGTCCAATTGAGATGCACCGTCTATGTGAAATACACACTGGATTTTGAAGCCGGAGTACAAAAAAAGGATGTAAAGTATCTCATTAATACTTTCCTTTTTTAAAGACAGAGTCTTACTCTATTGCCCAGGCTGGAGTGCAATGGTGTAATCATAGCTCATTGCAGTCTCAAACTTCTGGGCTCAAGTGATCCTCCTGCCTCAGTTTCCCTAGTAGGTGGGACTACAGGCATACACCACCACGTCTGGCTAATTTTTCTATTTTTTATAGAGATGGCGTCTCACTATGTTGCCCAGGCTGGTCTTTAACTCCTGGCCTCAAGCTCCTCCAGCCTCGGCCTCCCAAAGTACTAGGATTATAAACATGAGCCATTGATGCCTGGCCTCATTAATATTGACTACATGTTGATATATTGGGTTACATAAGATATATCATTAAAATTAGTTTCACCTTTTTTAAAAAACTTTTTTTATTGTGGCTGCTAGAAAATTTTAAATTCCTTGCGTGGCTTACACTGATGGCTCCCATTGTCTCCACTGGACAGAGTGGCCTTAGCCACCCTGGCTTCCATTTGGTTCCTAGATTGCACCTGGCTCTTCCCAGCCTCAAGCAAGGCCTTGTGTCCCTCCCTCTTCCCATAGCTTGTCACCACCCTGTGTCAGTGCCCCTGCCACAGGGCTTCCGTAGCACCATCACCAGAGCACTTTGATCTGCGTGATTACGGTCTTTCTCCCCTCATACAGCAGGGACTCCCAAGTGCAGGCTCTCAGCTCTGCACCTGGCTCTGGCTATCAGAGAATGGCTGTGGGCCTTGGGGTCCTGGCAACCTGCTGTGTCAGCACAGGGATGCGAAGCCCTGCCCAGGCTTCATCAGGAGAACTTATTTGGCAGTCTGGGTCAGGGACCAGGCACTCAGTAGCTGCCAAGTACCAGGACCTGGGCGTAGCCAGGGTGGACTCGGGCTTTGCTGAGGCAGCTCCAGGGTCTGTCTTGGCCCTGCTGCACACTAGCATAGTGGCCTTGGTTAGTCACTCAGCTCTGCTCTGAATGAGGATCGACTCTTGCCTAGGGCCCTGGAGGACCAGAGTGAGGCTGTGTGTGCAGCACCAGCGGGGCATAGTGCAGAGACACACAGGTGTCCTTGTGACCAGCACCCCCTCCCCGCTGTCAGCCACATCTGCAGGACCACTGGCAGTGATGGGGATGGGTAACGGTGTGTAGCTTCAGTTCCTGAGTGAGGAGGGGGCCCCTTGCTGCAGGAAGATCGCCAAGTCATCACCTTGTTCTCTCTTTTCACTCTGAGGACCCCGACTTTGTCAGGATCTGGGGAAGGGGGAGATACCACCATTGCTGTGGAAAAGGCCTGTGGGTTTGGATTGACCACAAGCTCACAGTGAGCCAAAGGGTGACCCAATTGCTAAAATAGCCTGGGAGGAAGGCAGGAGCTTCCAGGACCCGAAGCAGGGGGCGGCCAGGGTCAGGGCTGGAAGGAAACAAGGGCACCGATCTGGGAACTCACCTGACTCCACGGCTGGCTCTGGTGATCAGGAAGCCCCTTTCCTGGAACCTGCACTGGGTCCAGGCCTGGAGACCACTGGGGGTCAGGGGAAGGAGGAGGTGGGGGCAGGAGGAGGCACCAGCGTGAGACGGACGGGGTGGGATCTCTACTGGAGCGTGGAGGCCGGGTTCCTACTGCTCATCCTGCAAACACTGCTTTGGGATGAGCTCAGTTGGCTTTTCTACGACACAAGACAGCGACCATCCAGCCTGCACCTCCCAGGTTAGAAGAAACCCAGAGTATGAGGGTCAGAGGGGCCAGGGAGACCAGGTGGGCCGGGCATCCCATGCCCATGTGGGTTAGCTGACGGCCTGCCACGTGCAGAGAGGACGAGGAGGCCAGCTCTCCCCGGCCCTCCTGCCACACTGAGCAGTTCCTAAAGAAAAGCAAGGAACAAAGATGACAGCTTCTCTCCTACAGTAGATAATGAGTGTTCTGATTCCCAGCCCTTGACAGGTTCATCTCTCAGTGTCCCCAGCCAGGGAATTCACAGCCTCAAGTGACCCTCCGGAGGGCCCAGGGCAGGAGCTAGATTCTGCGAGGGCAGTGTCCCCTAGCTGGTGCACCTTGCGGCCTCCGTATGGGCAGAGGGGACTGGTGAATCCTGCGACCCCCCTGCAGGCAGCCCTGGGCCTCCTGTGGCCCGGCTGGGCTGGCCAGAGAGGGCTTTTTTGTTTTATGTCTAATTGTAAAAGCAATTCATAGTCACTGTAAAATTTGGAAACTATAAGAAAGGTAGAAAGGAGAAAATGAAAATCATCTGTCATCCCACTGCCCAGAGAACTGTGGTTGCTGTGTTGTTATATTTTTCTCCGGCTCTATTTTTCTATACAGATCATGCATATGTATATATGTGTGCATTTTAACTGTAAGCATCCTCTACGGCTGGCTTTCCCCACATTACATTATATTGTGAAGATTTCCTCATAGCAGTAACATTTTCTTTAAAGTTATTTAATGACTCTAAAATATTCTATTAATAATTTATTTAGCCAGTCTCGTATTTTTTTTTTTTTTTTTGTTGTTGTTCATTCTCCTATTTTGACTTTCGTTTTTTACCAAGGGAATTAAACAGTTTTAAAAATTCCACTTAAAAATATAAATTCAGCTGTTCCTTTCTGACTGCCCAGATGGAGCAGTTCCAGGGTATACTGCCTGCCGTTCACACTGAGAGCCCCTCAGTGTAACATCCCAGGCTGACTGCAAAGGATTAGCAGGTAGAAAGACCAAAAAATAAAGAGTACAACCTCCCCACCGCCGGGGAAGCCCAGGGAAAGGGTTCCCCGGGACTGAGTGCCGCCCCACACCGCCCACCGGTCTGGACCTGCCTGTCCTGCTGGGGCATAGCTGCTGGTGGACAGGGCCACGCAGCCCCCAGCTCAGATTCTGCCCGCGCCACGAGTTGACGGCGTGCTCTCGGACAAGCCTTCTCCCAGCACGGGTTCTGCGTTTCGTAGGCTGGGAAATGGGCCTCGTGCTGACACTGGCCTCCCAAGGTGGCCGGAATGGAATGAGACGATGCTGCCTCCGAGTCAGAACTGCTCTCTGCTCGCCCAGGGCCCTTGGGTGAGCACCTCCCCCCTGTTAGAGCTGTGGAGCCCTCCTGGCTCTGAGATTCTGTGTTCCCAGCCCCAGGAGTCTGTGGCTGCATCCCGAATGGGTGGCCTAGCTGACCTTCCGGTTATCCAGACCACCCCTTTTGACAGCTCAGGCCTCCCCTGGCCCCTGATTTGGTCCCCAGGGAAAGTACTAATCAGGTTTCCCTGCCCTTCCTGGATCCCTGCTCAGCAGCCCGGAACCAGGCCTGAGGATGACTCATGGAGACCCCTAGGTTTGCTGCTCCTCAGTCCTCCCAGAAAATTTCTGCCTTATGTTCAGGGCTCAGGGTTTCTGGAGGGCTGGGGCTGGACACCACCAGATCAGACACTTCAGGAGGGCAGGGGTCTTGGGTCTTGAGCTTCTCATTCACTTAGTGTCCTCAGTGCCCAGCACTGAGCCCGGCCTATGGTAGACCTTCAGTGAATACTAGCAGACAAGGCGAGTGGTGATGGCCACCTGCCTCAGTTTCCCTTTCCATTCCGCCCTGCTATACCATGAGCTGTGTGAGAGCAGAGATGGGCCCAGTTCACCTCTGAACCCTCCATGCCCAGCAAAGAGACTGGCACATGCAGACGGCCCACTATTGTTTAAATGCACGGAGAACCGGCGGCTTGGTGAGTAAGTCATGTCCTGAGAGGGTCAGAGCTTATGATGCAGGCCCACCCTTCTTCCCACCTCCCTCCACAGCAGATCTCTTTCCTCCCTCCCAACACCCTGTATCGTCCCTTCCTCTTTCCCTCATTGGTGGAAACTGGCCACCAGGAAACTCTGAGGCTTCCTGGCTGTGTGACTTAGGACAAGTGACTTGACTTCTCTGTCTCCATTGTCTTTTCTGTAGAATTGGGCCGATATGACCTCTTAAAAGGGTGATGTGAGGCTCAGTGCCAGATGGCCTAGCACGGTCAGTGCCTGGCAGGTGGTGGGGACTGGGCAAGAAGCAGCCCCTCTTGTTGGCAGTGGCCTGGCCCTCTGTCCACAGTGTAAGCTCCCCAGCTGAGTTGGCTGACCCATTGACCAATGGAAGGGGGTGGGGTGATTTTGGGCTGGGGCTGGCTGAGGAGGCAGCAAAAGGTTATGGATCCCCTGAGGCCCTGGTCACTGTCGCTGGCACCTTGCCCTTGACTCTGTCATTTGGTGTCCTTTCTCCTGCTGGGAAGGGCACACGCTGTAGCTGGGGGGCTCAGCTGGGAAATAGGCCCAGCCCCTCTGGAGAGCTGCTCTCCTGTCTCCATGCAATGGGAAAGGGCTCTGCACGGTGCTGGACGCTTTCCTGCCAGGCCGCCTGGGTGCAAGGCAGAAACAGCACCATGTGACGGCACCTCGTGCCCTCTCCACCTGCCACTCAGCTCTCCAGACTCCAGGCTTTAAAGTGAAGGGAAATAAAGTCAGACCCACGATTTACAGGTCTGCTGAGAGGAGCAAATGAGCCGGTGTATAGGACAGCACGTTGGCCACTGTCATACTCCTGAGGTTAGAACAAAGCAACTCTATTAATTATTATAATATGTTATAATTTTAATACAATATATTTAATATATCATGCAATAATAATATTGTTGTTATCTGTTATTATTATTACTAGTGCCAGCCCACGAGGTGGGGAGCACGGCCTCAGCCCCTCACGGGTAAGGGAGGCCCTGGCTGTGCACCTGTTCCTGCCACACAGTAGCTGTGGGATGTGGACAAGTGGCTTCCCTCTCTCAGCCTCATTTTCCAGAGTCTTCATCTGGGAAATGAGAGGACCCTCTTCCTGGGTTCCTGGGAGGGCCCTCTGAGGTCACACACATGAGGGGTCCGGCCAGGTCTAGCCTCAGAGATGGTGGCTGTTCTAGGCACCTCCATGTTGAGCTTAGGCTCCCTGGGCCTCAGCTTGCCCCTTTGTGTAGTGAAGACGGGGGTTCCACCCATTGCTTCAGGTCATCAGGAGGGTGGAAGAAGATGAACCACGTGACTTACCTGGCATGCGTGCTGACAGAGTGCTCATTGAGCCACGACTGTGTTTCCGTGCCGGTAGGATGAGAACCTGCGCCCAGTGCCAGGCCTCCTGCCCAGGACTCCTCCTCCTTGCCCACGATAGGAGAATTGTACAGATGGGAGCGGGGTGACCTTCATCAAGCCAGGATTGCATTTCCAGGTCTTTGGAGCATGGGGCCGGTGGGGTGGCTACGTGGCAGCTGCCACCAGCTCCCTGAAGGGAAAGGGGGTGAATCTCCAGGAAGCCACAGTAGGGGCTGGGCCTTGGGGGCTGGGCTAGGCACCTTGGTCTCCTCCTGCCCCATTGCCCCGAGGTGCGAGGCTCAGTGGCATTATGCCCAACCCTGTCTGCTCACACAATGTCAGAGGCAACAGAATGCCCACAACACAGCAAAAAGCAGTAGCATCTTTTCTGGCTGTAAAAGTAATTCTTGTCCATTGCAGTAAAAAGATGGGAAAAATCAGTAAAATATAAATTGAGTACCCCAAATCCCAAACTTCCAGGTGTTTCTGTGCATATATAGATTTTTTTTTACAAGAATGGAATCCTGTGATACTTGCTTTTAAAAAATTGAAATGAGTATACTTTATTCTTAAATCATTTTAATGATAAAATATAGCACATATGGAAAGAACATATAAAATAATCATCCAACTTGATGAATTATTATAAGGCAAACGCCCTCGGAACCACCCCCTGGGTGAAGATACAGAACTTGGCCAGCCACCCCAGAAGCCCGTGTGCCCCATCTCAATCACAACTCCCTGTTGCCCCCCAAAAGCTATCCCGACTTTTAAGTTCATCGCTGTCTTGCTTGTTATCACCCAAGTGTGCATCCTTAGATGTTGTAATTTTGTCTTCTTATAAAAAAAAAGTCTCCTTAAATACCTTTTAATCTGTAGGCCTACTTTTTTAACCTGCTTTTTTTTTTTTTATTGTTGTTGTTTTGACTTGGCAGTGTATCTTGCACTCCATCCATGTTAGTAAATGTGACTCTCCATCATTTTTTCTTTTGGGGGGATCTTGCTATGTTGCCCAGGCTGGACTTGACCTCCTAGGCTCAAGCGATCCTCCCACCTCAGCCTCCCGAGTAGCTGAGAGTGCAGGCCGGAGCCACCACTGGCTTCTTGGTTGTTTTTAGTGACTCCAGTGTTCTGTCGCAGGGGTGGACATCACTGACTCATTCCCCTGCAGATTGTTTTCATGCTTTTGCTGTTACAAACAATACTGTGATGAAAATCTTTATACATATGTCCTTGTGCACTTGAATGATTTCTAAAAGAAATTCTAGAAGTGGAGTCATAGGTCCAAAGGACAGGCTTTTTTATTTTTTTTTAAATAATAGCTTTATTGAGATACAACTCATATACCATGTAATTCATATTTGAAGTTTACAATTGAAGGCTTTCAGTATATTCACAGAGTTGTGCAGCTATCGCCACAATCAACTTTAGGACAATGTCCTCACTCCCCGAAGAACCTCACACCCATTTCTCCTCAGTCCCCTCCCCCAGCCCTAGGCAACTACTAATCTGCTCTCTATCTCTATAGATTTGCCTATTCTAGACATTTCTTATAAATGAAATCATAAAATATGTGATCTTTTGTGATTTACTTTTTTCAGTGAGCATGATGTTGTTAAGGTTTATCCACATTATAGCAAGTATCAGCACTTTAGTCCTTTTTGTTGTTAAATAATATTATTCCCTTGTATGAATATACCATCTTTTATTTATCCATTCATCAGCTGATGGACATTTGGGTTGTTTCTATTTTTTTGCTCTTATGCATAATGCTGCTGTGAAGTCATGTGAGTTCTTATGTGAATGTATGTTCCCACTTCTCTTGGATATATACCTTCTAGGTGCAGAATTGCTGGATCATATGTTTATTCTACGTTACCTTTTGAACTGCCAGACTGCTTTCCAAAACACCTGCACCATTTTACATTCTTACCAGCAGGGTATGAGGGTTCTGATCTCTCCGTATTCTTGCCTGCACATGTTATTATCTTTTTGATTGTAACTAACCTAGTGGTGTCTCATTGTGGTTTCGATTTGCATTTCCCTAACAACTAATGATGTTGAGCTTCTTTTCATGTGCTTTTTGATTATTTGTATATCTTCTTTGGAGAAATCTATATTCAGATCCTATGCCCATTTTTAAATGGGGTTATTTGTCTTTTATTATTGAATTGTAAGAGTTTATATATAGTCTGGTTATAATCGCTTATCAGATTAATGATTGTCAACCCTTTTCTTTCATCCTATGGGTTGTCTTTTCACTTTCTTGGTGGTGTCCTTTGAAGCACAAAAATTTTTAATATTGCTGAAGCCCAATTTATCAATTTTTTCTTTTGTTGCTTGTGCTTTCAATGTCATATTTAAGAAACTATTGCCTAATCCAAGGTCATGAAGATTTATGTCTGTTCTCTTTTCAGAGTTCTATAGTATTAGCTCTTACATGTAGGTTTTTGGTTCATTTTGAGTTAATTTTTGTGTATGGTGTGAGGTAGGGGTGCAAGCAAAGCTCTTCCTTTTGCATGTGGATATCTGGTTGTCTCAGCACCATTTGTTGAGAAAACTGTCCTTGCCCCATTGAATTGTCTTGGCACCCTTGCAACCGAACACAAATATGAGGGTTTATTTCTGAACTCTCATTCTATTCCATTGATCTCTATGTCTGTCCTTATGCCAATACCAGACTGACTTGATTACTGTAGATTTGTAGTAATTTTTGAAATTGGATCCTCCAACATTATTCTTATTTTTCAAGATTGTTTTGGTTATTTTGAGTCCCTTGAATTTCCATATGAATTTTAGGATCAGCAAAGAACCAAGTTGGAATTTTTGATGGGGACTGTGTTGAATCTGAAGATCAATTTGGGGAGTCTTGTCATCTTAACAATATTAGGTCTTCAGATCCATGAACATGGGATATTTTTCCATTTATTTAGGTCATTTTTAATTTCTTTCAACAATGTTTTATAGTTTTCAGAATATAAGTTTTGTGCTTTTTTTTTTTTTTGAGACAGGGTCTTGCTCTGTTGCCCCAGCTAGAGTGCAGTGGCATCATCATAGCTTACTGCAGCCTCAAACTCCTGGGCTCAAGTGATCTGCCCACCTCACCCTCCCGAGTAGCTGGAACTATATGCATGCACCACCAAGCCTGGCTAATTTTTTCTAGTTTTAGTAGAGATAGGGTCTCGCTCTTACTCAGGCTAGTCTTGAACTCCTTACCTCAAGCGATCCTCCCACCTCAGCCTGGATTGCTAGGATTGCTAGGAGTGCCAGGATTACAGGTGTGAGCCCCCATGCCTGGCTTTGTGCTATTTTGTTGAATGTATTCCTAAGCATTTTATTCTCTTTGATGCTAATGCAAATGAAATTATTTTCTTAATTACATTTTTGAGTTTTTTGGTATTGTTTTGCTTTTTTTGAGATGAGGTTTTCATTCTTTCACCTGACTGGACTGTAGTGGCCTCATGATAACTCACTACAGCCTCAAACTCCTAAGTTCAAGTGATCCTCCTGCCACAGCCTCCCAAATAGCTGGGACTACAGGTGCATGCCACCATGTCTACCTAATTAAAAAAATTTTTTTGTAGAGATGGGGTCTCACTATGTTGCCCAGGCTGATCTCGAACTCTTGGCCTCAAGCAATCCTCCTGCCTCAGGCTCCCAAAGTGCTGGGATTATAGGTGTGAGCCACTGCACTCAGCCTTTAATTACATTTTTGAAGTGTTCATTGCAAGTGTGTGGAAACACAATTGATTTTTGTATATTGATCCTGTATCCTGTAACTTTGCCAAAGTCATTTATTAGTTCTAATATTTTTTAGTGGATTTTCCATGTACAAGATCATGTCATCTGCAAACAGAGATAGTGTTACTTCTTCCTTTGCAATCTGGATGAGTTTTTGCTTTCTTGCCTGATTACCCTGGCTGGAACCTCTAGTACAATGTCAGATAGAAGTGATGAGAATGGATGTCCTTGTCTTGCTCCTGAGCTCAGGGGAAGGCACCCAGTCTCCCACCACTGAGTATGATACTGGCTACAGGAAGGTTCTTCCTAGCACTTCCTGAAAGACTGGCTGGTATCCATCCTCACTTCCAACAGTGCGCCAGAGGGACCCCTAGTCCCCCCTCCCTTGCAGACATAGTAACTCCAGGTTTTAGAGGTGAAGGACCCAAGCCCTGGAGGGAAGTGCTGCGTGCCCCGTCACACAGATGCTCCGCGGCCTATAGTCCAGCTGTCCACATCCACTGGGGAGTGAGCCTCCAGACACTTGGCCTCCCTTCCCCTGGTGTGGGATGCCTTGAGACACACTAAGAAAAGCCACTGGTGGAGAGGAAGTTCCGGGTTCTGTTTTCGGCTCAGCCACTGACTGAGCCCACTATGACAGTGGGCAAGTCAGTTCTCCCCTCTGGGCCTCAGTTTTCCCATCTGTGTCGTGAAAAGAGTGGTCCACTTTGGAGTCTTTCAGCTCTGACTATCCCTGCCCTACCCACCCTTAAACGCACAGCGGTTTCAGCTTCCACCAGCACCCGGAATAGCCACCAGAGGGCGCCCCAGACCAGCATTTGGCCTAGCTTGGTGAAAGGGGCTCTAGGGCCGCCAAGGCAGCGTTTATTTTCCAGGAGCCGCTAGGTTTGCTCGCGCAGACTTCCTTGTGGCTCAACCTGCCCAGCCCTCTGCCCCATTCTTCTGGCTGAGCCCTGATCTCCAAGGAGGGAGGAATGGAGGCACAACCCTCCAGGCCAGCGACCTCGCCTGCTTTGGGCTGGCTGCCTAAGGCTCAGGCTTCCCAGCGTCAGGGCCAACAGCCTAGAGTTTCTCAGCCTCAGGTTTCCACCATCTCTGGGCCTCTTACCGGTGCCACATCCTTGCATCCTTTCCCCACCAAATTGCCCAGCAGGAAGTCCCCAGCCACAGTGGGTGCCTGGCCACCTGGAAGGGGGACATGGCAGCCCTTTGTGGACAAGGATGCCCTCATGCTGGGGGTCCTGGACAGTGTAGTCCATGAAACCACAGCCTCTGGGACACCTCAAGTGATGGGTCCCAGGACACAGGAGCAGGCGCCACAGATGTCAGGGACCACCAGGCACTTCCTAAAGCACCCAGCACCACCACGTGACCCCCCAACGCTGATTGTACCCTTCGAATAAAATTAGAACCTTTGCTTTGCAAATTGAGCTCAAAGACAAAGCGGCGTCTCTCCCCATCCCAAGGGTCTTCATCAGCCCCTTGTGTGGAGGGCTGCTGCTCCCTCGCCACTCTGATGCCCAGCTCGTTTGCTTTGCATTCTAGTTATTTCTGTAAGTGTTTTCTCTCCTCTTCCAGACTGGGGACCCATTGAAGGGCAGAGTGAGTCTCAAATTCATCTCTGTCCCCTCCCTGGTGGCTGGTTCAGGACTCTACCTAGTAGAAGCTCAACAACGTCAACCTGGGAATCTGAACCCCACTCTTCCCTCTCACTCAAGGGGTCCAGGGCTGTCTTTACCCCTTCCGTGGCTGCTGGCTTTGGGCAAGTCACTCAGCCTCTCTAACCCTGTCCCCAGAGTGCCAGGCTGCAGCCACCACATGCACGGAGGTAAGATGCAGGGGGTGCCAGGTGCCAGGCCACACTCCCGAGTCCCCCAGACCTTGGGCTGCTACTCAGTCAGACAAGGCACTTTGCTGAACACTTCACCTGGATTGTCTCCCCTCATTCCCTCAGGGACCCTTTGAGGTAGGCAGCATTACCACCTCCAGCCTTGCAGGCAGGGAAACCGAGGCCTGAAACAATTAGCTCCCTGGCCCGAGGTCACTCGGTCAACAAATGGTGGTGCTGGGACTTGAACCCAGGTGTCTGGCCTCTGGAGTCCATGCTTTTAGCCGCTGAGCCACACCCCTGCCTTGAACCAACGTGGGGCAGCTTTGGGGTCTTTTTGTCCACCTCACAGGAATCATCAAGGGTCAGAGATCATTTGTTCAATTTTCCCTTTTCAAGACTGGAGTACTGAGCCTGGAGAGAGTGCCGGCTCGCGCTCTCTCTCTCTCTCTCTCTCTCTCTCACGCACACACACCAGGGCTGACATCAGGTTTGGTCAAGGAAATTGAATAATATTTAAAGCCCCCTGTGAGTCTCAGAATCTAAGACTCTATAAGTCATCTTTAGGGCTTTGTTCCTAACTGCCAATGTCCGTCTTGGCCGTGGGCATGGGAAGGTGTACCTTGCAGGCTCTGCATCCACCCCAGCCCAGGCTGGTCACCGCCAAGCTCCTCCTCCCCAACACCCGCCTGGGGCCCTTATCAGGAAAGGATTTGGGTTGGTGGGGAGGGTGGGGGAAGTGGGAGGCCCCAGGCTCAGGCAAGGTGGGTGGGAGAGATAGGGAAATGGGGAGGGGGCCTGGGAGGATGGGAAGGATGCCCAGAACCGGCTCAGTGGGGGCTTTGGTCAAGCTCTGTCCTCGCTGGCCTGGCCCCTGCCAAGGTTCCAGAGCCTCTCCTGCCTTCCGTCCTTGCCAGGCAAGACGCCGGCACCTTTAATTAGCAAGCAGCAGCCTCTCCCCGATTCATCACAGTCACTGTTTAATTAGCCGAGCACAGGCGCCCGCACCCCCCAGCTCTCGCTTGAGCTGCCTGCCTCTCTCACCGAGGCTGCCACCACCTCAGTGTCCCCTGTCACCCCCATACTTATTCTGCTCCCCAGAATGGGGGGTGGGGGCGGGCACACCCCGCTGAAACCTCAAGGAGATCTGGGCACCGGTGCTTGTATTCAAGGCATCCAGCAAACATTATTAGGCCTTCAGTCTGCGCCAGGCTGGCGCTGGGTGGAACCCGGCTGGACGGGGGCGGCAGGCTCTGGTCCTGTCCTACTAGAGAATGGCTTTTCCGTTTGGGAGGTGCTGGGACGGCTCCCTGGCCTGGCCCTGGGGTGTTGGGAAAAGGCTGTAATAACCCTCCGTGTGGCTCCCGCCCCACATCCGAAAGGGGACATCATTTCTTCGTCTTCCTCCCTGCGCCAGAGCCCAGCAAGCTCCCCTGAGAAGGCTGCACCTCAGGAGAGGGGCCCATCCTCCGCCCCCTGCCTCCCAGCGGCCAGATCCTGGGGCGCGGTCCAGGCTATGGCCAAGGGACATGATGAGGGGTCTCAGGCCCTGTCTGCGTGTGCTGCGCAGTGGGGGGCCCCCGGAGTGAGCCCACAATCTAGGCTGAACCAGCTGCCTCTGTCTCCCTGAAGAAGGGCAGGAGTGGGGAGGGAGCCTCCATGCCCTTCCCCACAGGGCCAGGGGGCCCAGGCTCCACCCAGCCCTGCCCTCCCCTGTGCACCCTGTGGCTTCAGGCGAACCACACGCTCTGGGGCCTCCGTGTCCTCCATGTCCTGGGCGCAGAATGGTGTGAGCCACAGGCTCTCGGCTCTGGTGCATTTGCCCTGAGGGGCAGTCAGCATGTCATGCAGGGGCAAGGGGTGTGATAGAACCCATCCACTCTGGCACTGACCGTCTGTGTGGCCTCGGGCCAGGTACCGAACTGCACCGTGCCTCAGTTTCCCCGCCGTGAGTAGCTGCCTCGGGGGTTATTGTGAGGACTAAATGGCTTACAATGTTTAAGGCACTTAGAGTGGTGCCCGGCAGAGGGAGACTTCAGTAATCACTGGCTACTTTTGCCATTATTTTCCCCCCTTTTATGCAATCGCTATTTCTTGCCGGGTATGAGGGAGTTGATGGTGGGTGAGAGAGACGACCTCCCTGCTTTTCACTAGCGTTTACCTTCCAGTGGGGCAGGCAGCTGAAAACAAGTACATAAATCAAGGAAAAATACAATTTCGTCTGAGTAAAGCCCACAGTCTAATTAACGGTAACGTACCAATGTTAATTTCTTGGTTTTGAGGAATGTACCATGGTTAGAAAATAGGTCGACATTAGAAAAAACTGGATGAAGCGTCAACAGGAACTCTCCGTACTATCGTTGCAACTTTTCCTTTGCAAAATAATTTCTAAAATTATTCCCTAAAAAAAGTTTATCATAGGAAAGGACAATTTCAGGCAGTGTTAAGTACTGTGAAGAAAATAAGCAGGAGCAAGAGAGAAAATGGGGTGTGAGGGCCATTTTAGACAGGGTGGTCTGGGAGGGCCTCCTGGAGGAGGCAACTGGGAGCAGACGATAGGGAGGGGCCTGGCAGGAGGAGGGAATGGCAAATGCAAAGGGTTTGGGATGCTGCAGGTGCACTGGAAGGGAAGGGCAGCAGTGAGGCCTGCATTAGGTGTCACCAAGGCACGGGGAGAAGTACAGTGGTGGACAGGACCCCCTCTGAGCCTGGAGGGTGGGGGAGGGTGGACACCCCCTACTCTGGCGCTAAGGCTGGGCACTAACCACCAGGCTTGGAGCAGGGAGCTGGGGAAGGAGCTGGAATGCACCAGGGCCCTGGACCCAGACGTTGCTGCCTAACCCTGACCCTAACTCGAGCAGTCCCCTAGCCATGCGGACATTTTGCCCTTTCAGAGGACAAGAGGGAGGGGGAGACTGGGTAGGTGCTGTGTCTCGCACTTTGCAGCATGAGCTCTGCGTTTTAATCCTGACAGTCATCCTGGGGGAGGCACTGGCATCTGCACTTACAGGGGGACAGTGGAGGGCAGAGATCGCCCCAGGAGCGTCGTGTGTTGAATGACTGACTGTCTCCTGCCTGGAAGGAGAGGCCCTCCTGGCCCTGGAGGCTGTGCTGGGTCTTGCTGGGAGATGGGCACTGGGTGTGGCTGTGGAAGGGTGGGCCAGGCAGGCCACAGGGGCTGGCTGGACACCCAAGGCAGAGGGCCTCCGGCCGGCATGAGACCATGTGTCAGGCCAAAGAGCAGATCTGAGCACTAATTATGTAATCAGCTTTGGTAATAGTGGTAACATGCATGTGTAATACGACATTCTGAAGGTTCCAAACAACATATGGGAACAAGTTAGGGTCCCCCATGCTTTCCTCCCCTCAATCCAGTTTCCCTCCCCAGTGACCACCTCTGGGACCTGTGTCTTGTGCTTCCTGCTGGAGCCAGTCTAGACAACCTGCCTTGACCACAACAACAGCAAACAGTTGGCATGGGCCTGCCAGGCACGTCCTGCCAGGAAGCCCAAGTTGCACAGTGTAGATCTCATGCCAGCCCTTGCCATGTGGATATTAAGCCCTCTGTTTTAAATCGGAGTGAACAGAGGCACAGACAGGTTAAGTCACTTACTGAAAGCCACACAGCTAACACAGAATTTGAATTCAGGGTCTCTCTGAAGGCATTGTGTAGATGGGGACACGGAGGCTCAGGGAGGTTGAGTAACCAACTCCAGGTTACCCAGCAAGGAGCTGAGGAGTCAGGACTCCAGAGCCCTTGCCCCTGGCCATTCTACTGTAGTGGGAGAAAGGACCCCAACTTCAGAATCAGCCAGACCCAGGTGTGACGCCCACCACCACCTTGCTGTGTGGCCTTGGGTAAGTCACTGCTCCTCTCTGCAACATGGATGCCCCCAAAAAGGGACAGAGAAAAGAAAGCCAGCTTCTCAGAGGGATGGAGATCAATAAGACCTATGGGATAGCCTTGCAGTGGTGGGTGCTGGGGACGTTGCTCTCCCACCTCTCCGGTGGCCACTCCCAGCAATGGGCAGGAGAAATGTTCCACGGAGTGGTGAGGGGCCTCACAGGAGGGGAGTGGGGGCCCTCCCTGCTCACGGCCACTCAGCCACTCGGTGTGCTGACCCAGCAGTTCTGGGAACTCAGGGGCATGGTGACTCAGTTTGGGAGAATATCCCACGACGAGGACCAGGGCCATCCAGGAGAGGAAGGCGGCTCCTGGAGCTTTGCATGACGGTCTGGGCACCAGGAACTAAAAGGTCTGTGGGCAGGAGGCTGCCCACCTGGGAGCAACCAGGAATGACCCTGGGGTTTGGACGAGATAAGCAGCCTGCCCCGGGTGCCCGCTCAGGCTGGTCGCCAGGGGTGGGGGTGGAGGGTCTTCCCATTGGCAGGGGCACTTCAGGCTGGTGGGCATGCTCAGAAAGCTGATTTATCTGCTTGCCTCCCCACCCCTCCAAAGGACGATCAAATTGTTTGGGCTGAAACAGCCAGATTCTTCGGGACATTGATCAAGAAACCCAAGTTCTGCCAGTTTCTTCATCTCCAGCATGGGCCAGCCTGCTGGGGGCCAGACCACGTTAGCCTTCCATCCGGTTCCCTTCCTCATACCCCTGTCCCCAAGAGCCGCCCCTAGCGATGGGAAGGGGCCCGGGCAGCAGGTGCAGCACAGGGCCCTGGGGCATTTGCTGGAGATCTCGGCCAGGCTGTGGCAGAATAGTGTAGTGCCTTGGGGAGTGCTGGGGCTGGCAGGGCAGAACCAATCTCAGAGTTTGAATCCCTGCCCTGCTCTGCATCCCTGGGCAAGTGAATGTACCGCTGTGAACCTCAGTTTCCCCATCTGTGAAATGGGGTCATTAGAATGAATTGAGATCTCATCATACAGATAGAGCTTCTTATATAATTCATGACATATAGTTGGTGCTCAATAAATGTCACTCTCTTCCATTGACTAGCTGATGAATCGCATTTTCTAAATCTCACAGGGCCTAGGGAAGAAATTTGGCACTTGTCCTGTGTTCAAGAGGCCACCGTCTGGGAGATGTCATCTGGTTGCCGAATGTTAGAATTGCTGAGACATTTACGGGGAGATGTGAGAGGCTATTTGAAAGTGGCACTTTCCCAGTGGATCAGGCACGTGGTCCTAGGGCCTCCTCTGCTCGTGGTGCCAGGAGACTCGGGATCCTCCAACATGCCTCCCCTGTCTGAGGCCGGGCTGGCTCAACCCACACGGCTTCTTTTTGGCAACTCCTTTTTCTAGAAGGCTCCTCACAGATGCCGCCTTCTGTCCTGACAACCTTCTGGGAGTTCTTTCTGGTCTGTGGGAGCCAGTGGCAGCTGCGTGGGGTGGAAAGGGAGCTAGGCCAGTCCCAGCTGGGCAGCCGTGGACGCAGGGTGTCCCCGAGGTGGCCTTCCTGCTCTGAGCCTCTCCGATCTCTGGAGCTGAGTCAAAGCCCCCCACAGGGGCGTGACACTCTCATGGTGGTGAGTGTGGAAGTGTTTTAAAACTGGAAGGTACTTCTCAGACGTGAGGATGATGGTTTTGAGAGGAGGATGATTTTTAGCAAATCTTCCCATCTTTTCTGAGTCACAGAAGCTGCAAGCCAGAAATGACCTTGACCATCAGAATTTTGCCAAGAGGATGTTACATTGATATTGAGCAGAAAAGAGTGTTCATCATCAAATAAATTTTCCAAACACCAAGGTAAATATCCACCAGGTTTCTTCCCTGCAGGGTTTCTCAGAAACCCTCACGGGATTTTGTCAAGTCCCAGGAGGCAGCTTGATCTACGTAGCACTCAGGCCTATTCAATGACAGTGTCCTTTCTCATTGTCCTGGAGTGCCTCGTGAGTTGGAGGTCCACGGAACCCACTTTGGAAGACGCCAAAATAGTCTAAAATGTCCTCCCACCTCACACACACGCACACACATATCCCAGCTGGAAGAGTCTGGGGAATATGGGAGAATCTGGAGCCCAAAAAATTAAAAGGATTCAGAGATGCTGTGGCTTTTATTTTAAGGCTAAGACTTTAATTGACATTTTACCTGTATTGACCCATTTAATCTTATAACCACCGTCTAAAGTAAGCACTGTTGTCATCTCCATTTTCCAAAGGGTAAACTGAGGCACAGAGCGGCTAAGTGCTTATCCAAGGCTCTCAGCTAGTAAGGGGTAGAGCAGGGCACTGAGCCCAGGCTGCCTGTGTGAGGCGCTGCGCTCGTGCCCACCCCCGCCTGTCTGTACCACGCAGGGTCTCGGGGTTGCCTCCCCTCAGCAGCTGCACACTCACCGCTGAGGGTGCACCTCCCACGGTGGCGGCTCCAGGCACTCTTGGAAGAGCCTGTGGCTCCATTTCACAGGGGGACCGGCCTGGGGAGGCCCCAGGGGTGCACCCTCCTGCGCTGCTGTCTGCAGTGTCCCACCAGCAGCCTGGCCCACCAAGAGACCACGTTAGGGTCTCATTTTGTCCTCACCCTGGTTGTCTGCATCCTACAGGTGAGGCTCAGAGATGGGGCGTACCTTGCCTACAGTCACACAGTGAGGAGATGGTAGGGCTGGGATTTGAACCCACGTAGTTGGAATCCAGAGCCAGGGGTTCAAGGTGCAGGTGCTGTTGAGGATGAAGCAGTGGGTTTCTGGGGCCAGCAGGGCTCACAGATACGCTCTCTGGTGCCCTGCTAATCTCCCTGGCCTCCCCTTCCCAGCCTCAGACAGGCCAATAGGCAGTGGCATGAAAACAGGCCAGAGAGATTACTGCCACCAAGGACGTGAGAGTTGCATGGTGGCCTCCCGCCCACTGAGAGCTTTATCTCCACCTCCTGGAGCAGGGCCTCAGACGTTTCCTTCTTCTGGGGTGTGGATTTTTTGGCCTGTGTGTTTTTTCTTCCCCTTTGGCTCACTGGTTCCTAGAGATACAGTAGTTTGTCCATCCACAGACACTCATGGGGCATCTGTTGTGGGCCAGGCCCCAGCAGGGCTTGCTTTTCCAGCCACCATGTGGCCCTTTCCTGCCCAGAGTGGGCAAGACTCCAGGGGGCTCCAGGATGTCCGTGGAGGCAGGGTGTCCCTCTGCCTGTGTGCGTGTGTGTGCAGGGTCTATTGGTTGACAGCAAAGCAGGAGCCAGACCTGGTTTCAAATCCTACTTCCAATAACTTAATAATAAAGACACAAATAACCCAATTTTTAAAATGTGGACAGGATCTGAACAGACATTTCTTCAAAGAGGATGTAAAAATGGCCAATCACCAAATGAAAGATGCTTGATATCATTAGCCATCAGAGAAATACAGATCAAAACTACAATGAGATGCCACTTCACACTCACAAGGATGACGGAACAAAAGAGATAAATAATAACAAGTGTTGGCGAGGATGTAGCAAAATTGTAACCTCATACACTGCTAGTGGGAATGGGAGATGGTGCGGTTGCTTTGGAAAATAGTCTGGCAGTTCCTCAAAAGATTAAACATA
The DNA here is from genome assembly GCF_041146395.1 of Eulemur rufifrons. Taxonomy (NCBI): domain Eukaryota; kingdom Metazoa; phylum Chordata; class Mammalia; order Primates; family Lemuridae; genus Eulemur; species Eulemur rufifrons. Next base: position 24,879,495 of record NC_091002.1, read on the forward strand.
GAATTATCATATGACCCAGCAATTCCACTCCTAGATACATACCCAAGAGAATTAAAAACATATGTCCAGGCCGGGCACGGTGGCTCACACCTGTCATCCCAGTACTTTGAGAGGCTGAGGCAGGAGGATCGCTTGTGCCCAGGAGTTAGAGGTTGCAGTGAGCTAGGATCATGGCACTGCACTCCAGCCCAGGTAACAGAGCAAGACCCTGTCTCAAAAACAAACAAAACAAAACAAAACAAAAACAACATGTCCACACAAAAACTTACACCAGTGTTAACAGCAGCATTATTCTTAATAGCCAAAAAGTGGAAACAACCTGAATGCCTTTCAACTGATGAATTGATAGATACAATATGGAATATTATTGGCCATAAAAAGGAATAAAATACTGATACATGCTACATACAATGTGAATGAATCTTGAAAACATTATGCTAAGCGAAAGAAGCCAGATGCAAAGACTCCATATTGTATGAATCCATTTATACGAAATGTCCAGAACACGCAAATCTACAGACAGAATGTGGCTGCCTGGGGCTGGGGGTGGGGGGTGCTCAGGAACGTGGGAGTGACTGCTAATGGGCAAGGAGTTTCTTTGGGGAATGATGAAAATATTCTAAAATTGATTGTGATGACTGTACAAATTCTGTCAACATGCTAAAAAACCATTGAACTGTATGCTTTAAATGGGCGAATTGTATGTGATGTGAATTATTTCTCCAGTAAAGCTATTTTTAAAAAATTAGGAAATACAGATAAGTAGGGAAGAAAAAGAAAAGGAATTGTAAGGCCCATAATCCTACCACCTAGGGACAGCTATTGCTAACATTTTAACAATACTCTCCTAAAATTATACTCTGTTGGCCTATGTGCTGCTTTTTCATTTAATAATATATTTAATAATATAAACATCTTTCCATGTCAATAAACACATATCTACCTAAAAAATTCTACTCCCACTGCTCCCTGGCTGTGGGACCTTGGGGAAGTGACCTCACCTCTTGGAGCCTCAGTCTCTCCATTTATAAAGTAGGGTGACCGAGCACCCACCTCCAGGGGATGTCAGGAGGGCAGGAGGTTGCCCACCTCTGTAGCACATGGCACAGACCCGGCCCTCGGAAAACACTGTGGGATCCGAGTGTCTGTTGTGACATTTGTGCCAGTGTGGAGCACTCAGACCAGGGGGCAGCTCATTTCTGTAATGTTTTGTGTGCTTCGAACATGTCATAGTTTAAGTATCCATAGTTTAAAAGCAGGGGAGTGGCCAGGGCCAGGTCACTCGAGAGCCCTCGAGGTAGTTGTGGTGCTCAGTGGACAGACCCACTCTCCCTGAGTGCACCTGCTGTGTGCCTGGCTCTGCCTCTTGTTGTTTCCTTTAATCCTCACAATGACTGTCATCTACTCCCTATTACAGATGAGTAAGGTGAGGCTCGGGATGGTGCAGTGACTTGCAGGGTGGAGCTGGGGCTCATTTCCAGGCTTGCCTGGTTGGAAGCCCATGTTCTTGCCACTTCTTGGCCCTCCAAGGAGGGGGCAGCTTTGAAAGGCGTTAGTACTATCCACATGAGGACTTGTATATTACTCCCCCGACCTGGGTAGAGGGAGAACCATCAGGGGAAGTCACTGCTCCTATATTTCCAATGCCAAGGAGAGTTTCCATGTGTGCCTGCTGTGTGCCAAGCCCTCTGCTGGGCATAGAACGCCATGGATGGTGTCTGCCGTCACAGACCATGCAGGCTCGCAGGGTGGGAGCCAGGGTGAACTGGGCCTCCACGTCCCAGGTGGGAGTTGGGGGCACAGGCTCTGGAGCCAGACAGTCAGGGCTGGAATCCCCTCTCTGCTGGTGACTCGGGCAGCTACCTCATGGTCTGAACTCCATTTCCTGTCTGTAATAGTTAGGTGTAAGAATTAGATAAGTCAGAGCATCTTGAGTCACACAGTGCAGCTCCTGACGCAGGATAAACACTTGGTATCACAGGGTGAGTCGGGCGGATGGATGCAGGGAGCCCAGGAGGAGTGGCCCAGGACAGAGGCCACTGCCCACCTGCTTTTTGCATCTCCTTTCTAGGGAAGTGGAGGGCGGCCAGCCTACATGAAGGGCTGGAGACTAGTGGTCCATGGCTTCTGTATCCATGTAACAGCAGAGAAAAGGAAGGGGGGAACCTCTGCTGAGAAGTCTGCCCTCATCTCCCCAGCCAGGCCTTGTCCCCCGGTCCCCAGGCCTGGACAGCCATCCTGCACTGCTTTAGCACAGCTCCCTCCTGGCCCTGGCTCTCTGTCCTCCTCCCACTGGTCACCATCAGCACCTCCCCCAGGATGCCCACCTAGTGGGACCTCAGCCTCCTTTGGAGTCCTGGACCCTGGTGTGAATCCCAGCGCTGCCTCTGACCAGCTCCATGACCTTGGGCCAGTGACTCTCCCTATCTGAGCCTCCTTCCTCCTCCACAAACTGAGTTTCCAGCACCGGGGTTAGCAGCCAGCTCCAGAGTTTGATTGTGACTCCCCACGTGCTCACTATGTCCCCTGAGTAAATTACTCAGCCTCCCCAGCCTCAGTCTCCTATCTGCAAAATGGGGATGACAATTATCCATCTGAGATTTGAGAATTAATGGGAAAGTACACAGAAAGCACTCAGAACAGTGCTGGGACGTAGTAGGTGTTCAGGGTATGTTGGCCACGGTTACTATGATCCTGGCCTTTTACGGCTGCTGCACAGAGCACGGGGTCCTGCCCCAGGGACCCCACCTCAAATGCCAGGTCCTTGGCCTCATATACAGCCAGGCATGAGGGCTCTTTGAGTCCTTCTCCTGGCCTCTGCCCCTCCTACCACCAGGCTGGGCGCTCTGCTGTGCACACACACACGCACACACACACGCACACACACCATGACACAGTGGGCGCTGATGTCTGTGGAACACATTAAACAAAAGACCAAATGTGTGAGAAGGCCATGAGGCTCCACCTTCCGCAGAAAGTGCAGGGTTCATTCATTCGTTCATTCATTTGGTGAATACCCACCGAGCACTCAGTGTTCCAGGCGCTGGAGATACAGCAGTGAACAAAACAGATAAAAACCCCTGCCCTTGCAGAGCTGACGCTCTAGCGAGAGACAGGCCTTAACGAAAGTGGACAAATGGCACAGAGAATGTCGGTTGGTGATAAATGCCAGGGAAATGCGTAAAGCAGGGAGGAGAGGGAGACCGGGGGCTGTCGTGGGTTGGTCAGGGAAGGCCTTGAGGAGAAGGTGACATTTGAGCAGATTCAAAGGAGGTGAGGTTACTGCTTGTTCATTAGTACCTTCATTCATTCACTTATTCATTCCTCCAGGCAGTTAGCCAGAGTCAGCAAGCATGTCCTTGGGCCTGTCCCGTGGCCTGGCCTTGGCAGGGTGTCGGGGGAGAAACAGCCGCCCAGCCCTGCCTGGGAGGCTCACGGGCTGCTGTCTCCACCTGGCTGCTGAGGCTGTGCAGTTTGCGGTTTGCGAGGGGTGTGGAAGGGATGCGCGCCCTCCCCAGGTGAGCGAGGACAGCAGAGGCTCCAAGGCCCAAGTACAACAGCACGTGGGGGGCGGGGCGCAGGTCGGTGTGAGGACAAGGCTGTCTTCCAGGGCTCAGTGAGCGCTGCCGCAGGAAGTGATGACAGGGGCCTTGGGTGTCTGCACAGGGGCTGCGTTGACTGTTGGCAGCCAGCCTCCAAGTAGGTGGGCAGCTCCACCATGTGTGCATAGAAAGACCAGTGCTTTGCTGGGCAAGGTCTTACACTGGGGCCAAGGACGGAGAGCCGAGCTGTGCCATGTCCTTGGTCCTCCTTTCGTTTCTCCCAGCAGGCATTAAGCACCTTCCAAATTCCCAGCCCTGGCCAAGTGTTCAGACGTTTGCACTAGTTCAGCAAGACAGAGCGAGGGAGAGAAAAAGCAAACAGTGGAGAATTTAAGGGAAGGGTGTTCATTGTACTATTTTCTGTAGGTTTGGACATTTTCAAAATAAAATGTTGGAGGCAGGAAATAAATAAAAATAAACTGTGGGTCCCAGGTGAAGCCCCCAGGGAGGAAAGAGGTAGGGTAGCGTCTTTCCGTCCACAGCTCACGGTGCAGGGAAGGAGCTGGGCGTGTGAACCTGTCTTTCAGTGGTGCGGCTGCTCCGTGTGCCTGGTCCTCAGTGAAGGACCCTGAGGCAGGCCTGGGTGGCTGGGAGAGTTGTGCCAGGTGGACAGAGGAAGGGAAGGACATTCAGACAAGGAACAGCAGGAGCAAAAGCACGCAGCTCAGTGCACACGGTGTTAGGGCAACAGGTCATTCTGGTGGCTCGCGGAGGGTTTCTGCTGGGTATGGCTCAGGAGTCTGGAGAGGGAAGTTGTGGCCTCATGGAGCTTGCCTCCTACAATCAGCCTCCGAAAATAAAAAAGAGCGACTGGCCCACTATTGCAAAATCAGAGAACACAGGAAATTATTTTTACAAAGGAAATATAACCCCTAGGTTAGCCTATCACCAGAGATAACCACTGTGAGGCATTTGACACATTTCTTCCCAATGTCTTTCCATGTGTGTATGCATATATATGTATATCTCCTGACTAAGAATAATAAAATAGCTTGCATCTTGCTAGGGGTTTTTTTGTTTTGTTTTGTTTGAGACAGAGTCTTGCTCTGTCACCCTGGCGAGAGTGCTGTGGCATCATCATAGCTCACAGCAACCTCAAACTCCTGGACTCAAGTGATCCTCCTGCCTCAGCCTCTGGAGTACCTGGGACTACAGGTGCATGCCACCACGCCTGGCTAATTTTTCTGTTTTTTTGTAGATATGAGGTCTCTGCCCTGCTCAGGCTGGTCTCGAACTCCTGGTCCCAAGCAATCCTCCTATCTTGGCCTCCCAAAGTGCCAGGATTACAGGCATGAGCCACCATGCCCAGCCTGTTTTTTTATTTAAGACTACATCAGATGCATTTTCTGTTGCCTTTAAATAGTCTCTGAAAACCTGACTTCTGGGCTCTCTGGAGGACTCCAGCCAGTGAGGGTCCTTGGCTAATACGGCTGTTTCTCAAGGCTGGGCTCTGAGGTTGTCCCCACTTGCCTGCTGTGATAAATAACACTGCGATAAACAGCCTCTGTCCTGTGTAACTCCATGTCCACATTGCTGATTATTTTGGGTTTATTTTCTGATAAATTCCTAGACATGAGATTCTTGGAAGCCCAGCTCTGCCCAGAGCTGGCTGGGTAGCCAGGGGAGAGGGTGAGTTTTCCCAGAGCCGTGTGTCCGCACCTGAGGACAGCCTGGGCCCAGCTGTAAGGAACAACTTGTACTTCCTGAATGTCTCTTTCTGCTCCCACCTCTTTGTCCATGATGTTACTGTTACCCCCAATGTCCCCCCACCCAGCCCCGTTTTGCTAATCCTTCCTCATCTTTCCAGACTCCAGCACGACCTTCTCCAGGAAGCTTTTCCAGGGCCCACAGGCTGGGAGCCTCGCTCACCCCCAAATGCAGCCCCTCTGCCGCCCATGCCTGTGCCAGCTCCGTCAGAACTGCTGTCTCTCTGGGCGACAAGTGCTGTTTCTTTGTCGTTTTCTCTGTCCCCTGAGGACAAGGCTCAGGCTGGGTTCATCTCTGAATTTCCAGCACCAGGGGTAGAGCTGGCTCATTTCGGTTTCAGTAAATGTTTGTTGAGCAAACGAATGAAGAGTTGGACAAATGAATGAACAAATGAAACAGAGTCTGTGGGGGGAAAGCTGAAGCTCGGACATGGGCTCTGGGACAAGCGTCCTGTCCAGGGGGTCGGGGTGGAGTGGTGCAGAGCAGGCCCCAAGGCAGGAGCAGGGAGGCTGGGGAGGCTGGGGAGGCTGGGGAGGCTGGGGCCCAGGGGCCGGGGGTGCAGTGCGGAGAGGGACGGGGTGGCAGGGGACTGACCTGAGGAGTCAGAGGCAGGAGACGCCCATGGGTAACACGGACAAGCACATGCTAGAAGAGGGAAAGCATCATGGGCTCCAACCCTGTGTAGGTTTAAGTTGTGACCCCGCTGCTTGTGTGTGTTTAAGTTGTGACCCTGCTGTGGTGTGACCCTGAGCCAGTAACTTAGCTTCTCTGTGCCTCAGTTTCCCCGCCTATAAAATGAGGATAATAATACCTCATTCATTCATTCATTCATTCACTTTTTTCACTCAGCACAGATGTGCTGAATGTCTGCTATGGGCCAGGGCGGGAGGCTGAGAGGCAGTGACCGCATGGTCACAGAGCCAGCAAGCCTTGCAGCTGAGGTCAGATGTGGGCTTGCCTGTCACAGGTTCTATTCCTGATGCCCTGTTGTCTACCTCCCGCGGCTGTTGTGAGGACTAAATAAGGTGCAGGCACAGAGGAGACACCTGTTACACTGTCGTCGTCCTCGTACGGTATCATCCTCAGTGGACTTTAGTTGTAATCCCAGGCCTACCCTGAGCACAAGGTCTTGGAGAATGTCCTTACTCCTCCAAGCCTCAGTTTCCTGTGGGGTGACCGATCATCCTGGCTTGCCCAGGACTGAGAGTTTTCCCAGGACAGTCCCTGGCAAAGCGATGGTTGGTCACCGTAGCCTCCTCATCCTTAACACGGGGACCGCCTGCTTCCCAGGGCTGTTGTGCAGAGCAGACGTAAGCAGGCACAAAAGGCAGAAAACCATGGAACCAGAATTCTAGATCTGGTTACACAAATACTAAAGACTTCTGTGTGCCACAGAAGTCCAGGCATGGGAAGGAATGAGCCAGCCCCCATGTGCTGCTATGGAAGAAGCTCTGAGATACATATTTTTAGTGAAAAAGGCCAAGTACAGCACACTGTGCATGGTGTGCCTCCATGAGTGTGAGAGGAGGGCGTAGGAATGCACACACATGCTCGAGCACACACATGAATTCCCCAGGGAGGGAACTGGGTGGCTGGGGAGAAAAGGTGGGGAAAAGATTTGCTTTTCACTATAATCCTTTTGCATCATTTGAATTATTTTAACCCTTTGTTTTCAGTATCTGGCCTAAAAACCTCCCAAACCTCTGTGTGTCAAAAAGATTACTCTGAATAGGCCCAGTTCAGGGCCCAGCACCTAGGAAGAGCTCCGTGAATGGCCTTCTTCCCTCTCCCACGCGTGACCTTGCTGGCTGCTGGGAGTTTAGGGGGCGCAGATGGACTGCTGCCTCCTCCAGAGCAGTGTTTGTGAGGCTCCAATGCAAGTCCTGGCTGGGAAGACAGCTGCAGGCTGTACCTCCCGCCTGAAGGCCTGGGGGCCCCGGAGGTCACTCACTTCTCTGCCTGCAGGTCCAGTGTCTCCCTCTGGCCAGTTCCGAGGGCCTGCCCTGTCTCGAGGGACAGACATGGACCCACCTCACAGGGGAAATGTCCAGGTCTCACGTACCTCCAGACTACAGGAACTGCCTATGCTGCTGTTGCTGCCAAGACAAAGTCCCTCTGGCTCTGGCCTTGGCAGGAGGGAGCCACAGCCGATGTAGGAAGAGGTTCCAGATGTAGCCTGAGACTACCAAGCTCACCTGACTCCCACAGACCCTGCTTTCCATGAGCTCCCAGCCCTAGCCCTGCCCCAAGCTCCCAGCCATGCGGCCAGGTGCTTTTCTTTGTTAATTTTTAACATCACACATATATTTCAGGAAAATATTCTCATTGTAAAATCTCAGACATTAATAAAATGTAGTGAATAAAAGTCCCAGTAATTCCCCCGCATCTCCTGAGCCCCATTCCCTTTAAACCACTGTAGTCACTGAGTGGTTATCCTTCTGAATGTTTTATTGTCATGTGCATATACCTAATCCTAAACCCACACCTACACCTGTACCTACACCTACACCTGCACCTGCACGTACTCCTATACCTACACCTATACCTGCACCTACACCTATACCTGCACCTGTACCTGCACCTACACCTGCACCTGCGTGTACTCCTATACCTACACCTATACCTGCACCTACACCTATACCTACACCTGTTCCTCCTGTACCGACAGCTACACCTGCACCTGCGCGTACTCCTATACCTACACCTATACCTGTACCTACACCTATACCTGCACCTGTACCTATGCCTACACCGATACCTGCACCTACACCAACACTTACACCTGTACCTATGCCTACACCTATACCTATACCTACTCCTATTACCTACACCTGCACCTGCACCTGCACCTATACCTACACCTACACCTGCACCTGCACCTGCACCTACACTTATACCTACACCTAGACCTGCACGTATACCTACTTCTATACCTACTCCAATATCTACACCTTTACCTACACCTGCATCTATACCTATATCTATACCTACTTCTACACCTACACTTATACTTACACCATCTATATCCACATCTGTGTCTATGTGTTTAGAGATATGTGTAGTGTTTAGATGTGCTTCTCACATAAATGGTAAATTCTGTCTGTTTTGTTCTGTAAGAAGCCTTATTTCTCTCGGAACAACATGTCATGGACATTTTTTGAGTCAATATGTATAGAACCACCTCCTTTTTAGTAGCTTTGCTGTATTCCATAATGTGAGCTGGTCTGTCATTAATTTTCCCAGTCTCCTACTGTTGGACATTTAAATTGTTTCCATTGTTTTATTTCCACAAATAGCCCTTGGCAGGTCTCATTGTGCACTCGAGCAATTTCTCCAGGATAGATACCCAGCTAATCCTCTGGCACTTCTGAAGGGGATGGGCACCAAATTTGTGATAGATATTGACAAATTGCCCTCCAGGAAGTCAGAACTAAGCAAACTACTCTCTGACTTCCAATCACTCTGTTGGGTTGGTTTTTAAACCTGGGCTAAGGAGAACTTTCCAACCATCATGGCTTGCCTGTTGGTGAATGGGAGATGTGCTCCTGCCTGGGGTGATTTCAGGGAGAAAGGGAGGAACTCCCTGAGTCCCCACACTTGTCTCCCATCTAAATGCCTCCTGACCTGAAATTCCTTCAGGAAGGGTGAGGTTGTTTGGTGAAGGCCCCGTCCCCTTTGTGAGTCCTTCTACCAAGTGCCTATGTGCCAGGCTTCCTGCTGCACAGGCAGCAAGGGGCCAAGAGGGGTGAGCTGGCAGGGTGGGGAGCACAGGGAAGATAGAAATAATGGCCCATGATTTACAAAGCATGTCCCATGCCTGTAATGCACACAGCCTGTTGCTGGCACTGTAATTACCCCCTTCAGACCAATGAGGAAACACACCAGGCTCACGGGGAGGGGAGCAAGGATTCGAACTCAGGCCTGTTCAGCCTGAGCCCTAGGCCCTGCAATCACAAGGAGCCAAGTGTGTGCTGGAAGGGAGAGTTGGCTGTGCAGAAAAGCTGGAGATGTGGGCAGCACAGGGGGGCATGTCTGGAGAGGGGGCGGGATTTGGGGAGCAGGGGGGAGGGTTTTCCAGGTGGGAAGAACAGCCTGAACAAAAGCCCAGGTGTTAGTGAGCCTGGTGTGTTGGTGGTAGAAAAGCCTGTTCTTGGTTATTGTGCAATGTGCAAAGCTGGAGGCCAGGGGACCAGGCCTGCACTGTGGGCTGTTAATGCCAGGCCGGGGGTGGGCTTGCAAAGGGTCACCATCCTCATTACCATCTATGGTCAAGATCATGACATCTCCAGCATGCATACAGCTGCCTGCCCTGGCCTTACACACCTGGGAGCTCACCCTTCCAACAACTCCAGGAGATGGCACCATGATGTCTATCTGATAGGCGAGGAAACCGACTAGACTGGGACCCCATGGGGGCAGGATGCAGGCTGCTGACTTACCCAGCACTGTGTCTGCCCTACAGGGGGAATGGATAGATGCATGGAAGGCAGAAGGGAGGGAGGCAGGGAGGGCGGGAGGAAGGGATGATAGATGGAAGGAAGGAAGAATGAATGGATGGAGGAAGGCAGGAGGAATGGATGGATGGGTGAGGGATGGATGGGTGGATGGAAGCAGGATGGATGGATGGACAAATGATCAATGACAGTGAAGCATGAGGCCCCGCCATGGGACAGGTAGATGCCAGAGGTGTTTCAAGGCATTTGACCCGAGGCCCTGCTGAAGAAAAGCAAGAGTCAAAGAGGGCCCCCAGTGTGTCTCCAGGCTGGCGGGGCTGCTAGGGGTGGAGGTGGGAGCGGGATGCGGCAACTGTGTTTCGAAAGGGTGGGCAAGGCACTGATGCACCTTAGAAGACAGCCCAGGCTGGAGGGCACAGAGGGGCCTGTGGCCCCGGCTTGGGGGAGGGAAGGGGGGACATGCTGCGGGAGGAGGTCGGGGGGTTACTGTGGGCCGGTAGCTGGGCTCCAGGCTAGAGGCAGGCAGTGGGAAGGGGACCAGAGGTCAGTGCTGTGGGGCAGCTCTCACCTCTGCCATTTATCAGCTCTGTGACCTTGCTCAGGTGACCTCTTGTCTCTGAGCCTCTATTTCTTAGTCTCTAAAATGCAGAGAATGATAAAGGCTCCCTCACAGTCATTCTGGGGATGAAGTAAAAAAAACCAGGACAGAGCCCTGGTTCAGAGGGACAAGAACAATGACAAAGATCGTGGAGAGGTGTCTTCAAGCCTCGCCACATGCCAGGCACTCTTTCGAGGGCCTCCCCTTCATCTCCTCAGCGCCTGCCACGCCATCATTGTCACCTGCACTAACGAGAGAGTCTTACAATTGGCTGGTGCTGCCTGTGGTGTGCTCCTCCTCTCTGCTGCTGATCCAAGTCACTGTAACCTGGTGACCTGCAAGTCCCAGGGCTGACGTTCGCTGCAGGGCTGGCCCGGAACTGTCTCCCCTGAGTTTGCAGCCCGAGTTCTTCCCCCACGTTCCCGGAGAAAACCCTGTGCTGCACGGACAGCTGAACCCGGCAGCTCTGGGGCTCAATGGCACTCACCCCCACAGTCTCGGTGCTCCAAGATCTGGGAAACAGCCGGCAATTTGGGTCTGGGCCTGGGCCTGGCCAGAGCCTCAGTTTCCCCATCTGTGAGATAGAAGTGGTTACGGTCAGACTGGGTAATTCTGAAGGGCATTTCTATTTATTTGGGACCCCTGTCCCTGCCCCCCTGGCTTATAGTCCCAGAAAATGTGCTATTAAAGGGAGTGAGGCCTGTTAGCCTCTTCCCAGGAGGACAAGGGACCCTGGGACCAGGGGATTGGCCAGAAGTTCAAGTTTCACTGACACTGTCTAACTGCAGCCTGAGTGAGGTGTGTGGGGTTCCTGCTGCTTAGGGAGTGATTCGTCATGGCCCCACCCGCCTCCTTGCCTGGGCCAATCACCTCACTTCCCTGAGCCTCAGTTTTCTCACCTCTGAAATGGCTCTGCCTCCTTGCCTGGCCTGGCGCCAGGGCTGCTTGAAGCTAGCCTAAGATGCGGTGTGGAAAGAGCGTTGCAGGTGGAAACCCCTGGCCCACTGGGAAGATTTATTGCTGCGACTGTAAGTGTGAGGTCCAAAGGCCATCAGAGCCAAGCCGGCCCCTGCCCAGAAGGCTGTGCTGGGGACCAGGCTGCTCTTCCTCCAGCGGCGCTAGCTGAGCAGACGGCCTTCTCCCTGAGGCCCTGATGTCTGGCAGCGCTCAGGGGCTGGGCTCTTTCAACAAACCTTTCCGCTTTTATTTTAGCATGTCTGCCCCCCATGCAGAGGTCTGGGATGGGCAGAGGCAGCCTGAACTCCTCCCTCACTCTCACCCTCCTACCGAGTCTCCTTCTTCATTTTCCTCTCACCTGCTGCCCCTGATGGCGGGTGGGGGCCCCCTGCCTCACCCAGGCCCCTGCCCCACCGACTTCCCCCTCCCTCCTGCTCCCTCCATTTCCACCCCAGCCAGCAGAAATCTTTGGAAATTAAGGGTCTGGGCAGCTCTCCCCTGCTAAGCAGCCTCCCGCACACTCTGCCAAGCGTCAGCCCGTGCAGAGCCCCGAGGGGAGGAGAAGGGCGTCCTGTGCTCTGCAGCCTCTGGCCCCTGCCCACGGCTCCTGAGCCCACGGCGGCTGCAGTGCGCCCCACACCCTCACCACGTGAAACTGTCCCGGGGCCAGACTGCGCCTGCTCCTTGTGCTCTTTGTGCCACCCCCTGCCTGGAGCCCTCATTTCCCTCCGTGCTGACGCATCCCCTCACCTCCTTCAAGCCTCCCTCAGGCCCCCTCTTCCCACGCTGTCTCCAGTCTGGGTGAGGGGACTCCTGGTCTGTGTCCCCTTGATGGCGTGAGATCCTCAAATCAAAACTGTGTGTCTCCTGAAGGGGTCTGTGAGCACCCGGAAGGCAGAGGCATGCCTGTGTCACGGTGGCAGTGTCTCCGAGCCCAGCATGCAGCCTGGCCCCGACAGTGGCTCCCAAAATGCTTGCTGGATGCTGAATGGACGTCCTCTGCGCGGCCACCCTGGGCAGTCAGGAGTGTGTGAGCCCTCAAGCCCAGCCAGGCTGAGCTATATTTAGACAGCAGGGCCAGGGCAAGCTTCTGGGGCTGAGGGGCTGGTGGGGCCCACAGTGAGGCCCCAGGGGAACCTCCTCTTCTAGGGGACAGTCCCTGTGTGAGAGGCCAGAGCCTGTTCCTGCTGCTGTTGGCTCCCACTGCCCTCAAAAAGACCAAGGAAAGATTCTATTTGAACAAAGGAGGCTCTCTGGCTGATTTTGTGTGTGGCATATGTGTTATAGCATAAAAAAATAAGTTCTGGGCTGGTGGGTCAGCTCCAAGGGTGGGCCGGCCAGGGGGCAGGGAAGAAAGTGGGGGCTTCCTGGCCAGCCCCGTGCTGGCTCCTGTCTGCTGCTCCGTACGGCCTCCCTCCCCGCCACAGCCCGGGTGGGCGCCATGCCAGGCCAGGCCAGGGCGCGGCCACCCGGCGGGTGAGGAGGGGCTGCCCTGGCCCCGGCTGCTCGCTACCCGGCTCTCGGGGCGGGCTGGAGGCAGGGTGGATGTTCGCAATAATTACCCAGCTGCAGCTTCCCCAGAGCTGCCGCCATAGCAACGGTGCCGGGCGCCCCAGCCGGCCAAGTGGCAGGAGGGGGCTGTAGACGCTGTAGGCAGGTCGGGGAGGGGTGGCACGAGCCCCAGGCACAGCCCCACTGGCTCCCTTTGTTGGCTCCCTCACCGGCCCACCCCTTCCCCAGAGGCCAGGGGAGGGGGGCTTTGTCTGGGCACAGGGAGGTTGGCACAGCCCAGGGGAGCCTCCGGCAGACGCCCCATTCCTACTGCCAGGGCCTGTGGGACAAGGGGGAGCAGGTGTCAGGAGGGCTGGGGAGCCCTCGGGCCCCTGTGGCTCAGGGCTCAACTTGGGGCACGCTGGTGCCCCCACCCCGGGCTGCCGGCCACACGCCCCGAGACCCCTGGGCCTGATCACCCACAGTGTTGTCTTCCCTCTCCAGAGCAGAGTGTGCGATCACCAGGCACTCCCCGGGAAGGGTGCTCACGTCTCCACCCACTCTGCCCTGCTGGGGTCCTCTGGGGCAGGCACAGAGCAGCCTCGGACAGGACTGGCTGTGGGTGGGGGTTTACCTGTGGGGGAGGCCTTGGGGACCCCCATAATCCTACCCTCATCTCACCCATTTCCCCAACTCTATTGTAGGAAGCCCTGTCGGCCTCCCTCCTGTGAACAGTCAATGTGATGAAGGGACTGTGTTTATCTCCGTTTTACAGATGGGGAGACTGAGGCGAGAGAGGTGTGTGTCCAGTCTGAGGTCACACAGCTAAAAACTGTGGAGCCTCGACCTAGTTCCGCTTTGTCACCGTAGCCGCCTGGCAGCACAGCCAGCGGTTAGCTGAGAGCGCAGCTCCATGATCTCTCCCAGGTTCGGTTTTCTCCTCTGTGAAATGGGGTTCTGATCGGACCTCTCCTTATGGGGTTGTTGCCAAGAGGAAAGAAAACAGTGCACGGAAAGCGCAGTGCCTGGCACGTGGGAAGTGTTAGCTGCTGTTATTGTTGGCATTATTAGTTTTTTATTGTTGCTGTTACAACACGAGGAGGCGGACCTAGGTGCTCACCAAGGCCCCTTTTGGCTCTGGCTTCCTCGCGCTCCCCAGGCGGGCGCCAGTCGCAATAGGCATGCGGGGCGTGGGGGGCTCACGGCCCAGTGCGGAGGTGGGTGCTAATCGCCTAGTCCCACAGGAGTGTCTGGGGTGGGGGCTGGCTGAAAGAGAGGAAGGAGACGGAGCCGCAGCGTGGCCGGGGGAGTGAGAGCCCATGTGCACAGAGAGGTTGGGGAGAGCCTCTCCTGGGCCAGCCTGGAAGCTCCGGAGAGGGACGTTCTAGAAGGGAGCCTTGTTGAGGAGCCCAAGGGAGGCCAGGATTCTGGAGCACAGCGGGGGACAGGAGGGGACAGGGAGACTGAGGGTGGGGAGGTCGACTAGGGCTGGATTCCTGGAATTTCGTGGGCCACCAAGGGAGGAGAGTTTTGGGATGGGATTCTAGAAGCTGTGGAAAGCTAGCAAGTGGCTTTAAGTAGAGAAGAAGGTCTATATATATATATATATATATATATATATTTGTTAAATGAATGGGTGAATGAACGAATGATTCGATGAATGAAAACTTTATTCTGCCTTGGCCAAACACACAGCCCCTCTCACTCCACCTCTCCCTGCTTCTTTTCTCTCACCCCTTCCCCCATAACTCCACTCCTCCCCCCCACAGCTGGCTCAGTTTACTCATTTATGGCCACTGCCCCTCGGAGCCCATAGTCATATGGTGGAAGTCCAATGGGTAAATGGAAATATTCCAGCTCAGCAATGTGGCTAAATATGGAGGAGTGTTCTGAGGAAGGAGAGCTGACAGTGGGCCCATTAGGGCACTCCCTGAGAGGGGTGTTGAAGGATCAATAGGAGTTCACTAGGCTCCTAAGGCAAAGGACACAGCATCTGCACAGGCTTAGAGACAGGAAGCAGCACAGCATGGTGGGAGATATTTTTAGTTGTTTCGTAGGGGCAGTGACAGACAAATAAGGGTAGCTGCATTTACTGAGCCCCGCTTAGTGCTACAGGTGTGAGCTCACTGGAATCACATAATTGAAACCCTGTTCCCTTTGTGACAGAGACCTATTTCACTTTCGTGGATGAGGAATTGAGGTTCAGATAAGTTTTTTTTTATTTTATATACTTTTTACTAATATGAAAGGGGGGTTATGAGGAGAGGGGCTCAATTTCCTTTTTTTTTTTCTTTTAAGACAGAGTCTCACTCTGTTGCCCTGGGTAGAGTGCAGTGGCATCATCATAGCTCACTGCAGCCTCAGACTCCTGCCTTACCCTCCTGAGTAGCTGGGACTACAGGTGCGCACCACCATGCCCAGCTAATTTTTCTATTTTTTGTAGAGCGGGGTCTCACTCTTGCTCAGGCTGGTCTTGAACTCCTGACTCCTGAGTTCAAGCAATCCTCCCGCCTCGGCCTCCCAGAGTGCCAGGATTACAGGCGTGAGCCACCGCACCCGGCTGAGGTTCAGATAAGTTAACTAACTTGCTCAAGGTCACACAGCAACCACAGAGCCCATGCTCTCAACAACCCAGGGAGTGGGAAGGGGTGGGGTTGGAGAGGTAGGCCGAGCTGGACCATGAAGGGTCCTTAAGGCCAAACTAGAGTGTTAAGACCCAGTCCTGCCTGGGACCACTGGAGAGCCATGGTAGGGTTTTGAGTGAGAGAAGGAGGAGGTCATGGCTGTGTTTGAGAGAGAAGCAGACAGCATGGCTGAGACCAGCTTGGAAGCTACTCGGATATTCCAGGTGGAGCCTGCCGAGGGCCGAACCCAAAGGGGAGGTGCTTGGGGATGGAGAAGAAGGGGTGCCTTTAAGGGAGGCAGAGAGGCAGAAGTGAGGCCAGGGGAGCGAGAGGCCACTGGGTGGAGGTGTAGATCAGGATTAGAGTTCAAATCCGATGAATCTAACAGAAGCTGATGCTCTTTCCTCCCTCCCAGATGGTCATCATTTCACTGATATGTTAAAGACTTTACATTTTCTCTCTTGCGAGATTACAGGCATTTTTTCTTTCTTTTTTTTTTTTTAAAGGATAGGTGGGACAGGGCAGTTCTTAACCCAAAATGACACTGGCTGATGGTGGCATCTCAGGCACCGAGCCACCACTGTGGGCTTTCCCCAGAGTCTCCAAGGCCCTCAGCAAGCCAAGGGCAGAAGGTACCGCGCTTGATGGCAGTGAGCGTGGAGTGTGCGTGCAGGAGCTGGCATTGGTGAGGGGTTCCAGGCAGGGGTCAGGCTGCCCTGGGTCCATTCCAGAAGCTGCTGGGGCTGCAGAAATTGGAGAAGCTTCTGGAAGTCTGGCAGCAGCATTCCTAACCTCTCTCTCAGCTTTCCGAGGCTGGGCTAGTGAACTGAGGCCCCCGGCTTGCCCACTGCTGTGGGAATATTGTCACCAGCAGGCCAGGCAGGTGATGGCTCGAACTGCAGGTGCTGTGTCACCTGAGCTGGGGTCACGGCCACTCCTCAAGGAGGGAGCCAGGCTCACAACACAGCCTGCCTGCCAGCCCACTGCCTTCCTAGCACAGAGGACAGTGGCCTGGGGCCTTTTCTGGCCCAGAAGCCGGGGTGAGTGTGCTGCTGTGTCTAACCCCACCCCTGCCCAGGCCTCTTCCAGGCATTTGGTGGCAGCAGGAACTGGGATTTGGTATAAGGTCTGGAATGCAGCAGTTCCAGGTTTAAATCCTGGCTTTGCTACTTAACACTCAGGTGACCTTGGACAAGTGACCATTTTCTCTGTGCCTCAGTTTCCTCACCCGTCAATGGGGGTTGGTATAAGACAGAATAAGATGGTGACTGCCGAGGCCAACCCGGCCCCTGTGTGGAGTAGACAGGAAGCGTGAGCTCCTTCCTCCCCTCCCTTCCCCGCCAGTGCAACTGGGAGAGGAGCAGGACCAAAACCAAAGCAAAGCAAAATGCTGGGAGCCTGACGGATCTGAACGATTGCTTATAAGACGCCCTGCTCGAGCCGGATGTGCTGTCAGCTTGGCGTCCAGATGGGCACCCCAGAGCAGGGCACGCCTGGCCAGCCGCGGTGCACAGATGGTGAAAGCACAGGAGGCCAAAGCCAGGTCTCCGGAGCCAGAGCCGGCGCTGCTAGGACAGGCAGTGGCAGTGGCAGGGGCTCCCTCGGCCTCCAGGCCTCGCTTCCTCCTGGGGGCCGCAGCTGCCCGGGTCAGGCCCTACCAGTGGCAGTTGCACTGCTGATCTTGGCGCCAAGCCTTGCCAGCCTTCGGGAGCCCTTCTCCGTCCCTGACTTTGTTCCCCTGTGACAAGGCAGACAGGTGGGGCCCCAGGAGCAGACACAATTGAGCTCCATGATTGGGAGGTGGCAGAGCCAGGACATGAACCCCAGCCTCTGTCTGCATGGCCAGGTCCTCTCCAGCATACCCCAAGGTCCTCGCAGGATGGGACATCCCTTTTGACCTCACCACTCTGAGATTTTCTTCTCCCAGCATCTCTCGCAAGGCAGCCCAGGCGGCTTAGGCCCAGTGCCATCCCCACCCCACAAACGGTGTGGAGGCAGCTTCCTTCGTTTCAAACCTCATTTGGAGCTTGTCGTGCCCCTGCTCAGAGCCTCCACAGCCTCTGTCGTCTCCGGAGGAACCCAGCACCCACAGGGCGGGGCCGGCTGGGCTGCCTCTCTCCTGTTGCTCAGACCCTCCAAGCATGATCCCGCCTCATGCCTTTGCACCTACTGTTCCCTCTGCCTGCAATGCCCTTCCCACACTTCTTCAAGTCTCTGCTCTAGCATCTAAAGGCGCCTCCCCCTCGCTTGTTATTCTCCTACTTTGCTTTATTTGTTGTCTTAGCTCTCATGTGGCACCTATTTCGGTTCCTAGCTTGATAGCTTGCCTCCCCACACCCCTGCCCCTGACAATGTGAGCGCCATGGAGGTGGGGGCTTTCTCTCGTTCAAGGCCGGATCCCA
Organism: Eulemur rufifrons; assembly: GCF_041146395.1. Taxonomy (NCBI): domain Eukaryota; kingdom Metazoa; phylum Chordata; class Mammalia; order Primates; family Lemuridae; genus Eulemur; species Eulemur rufifrons. The sequence goes on from NC_091002.1 coordinate 24,897,330, forward strand.
GGGCCTAGCACGGTGCCTGGCACAGAGGAGGCACCTGATACATTTGTTGAGTGAATGAATGATCAAATGAACGCATGAACGAATTCATTACTCAGCAAACATTTGTGAGCACCTACTGCGATCAAGATCTTGCTGTCGGCACAGGGCTCAGGGAACCAAATCCCTCATCCCTGCACCCCCAGAACATCGCTGGGCGGATCATCCAAGAACACAGAGCAGAGATCAGAAGGGAGCCAGTGAGGAGCCTGGCAGGCCTCACCCAAGCCCATCCCCCATTTCCTAGCTGTGTGGTCTGGGGCTCAGCGCCTGCCCTCTCTGAGCTCCAGGGTCCTCATCTGTAAAGTGGGGCTAAAAATACTGACCAAGCCACCTCCGCCTCCTCCCAACCCGGGCACATCTACAATCTGTTATCCACACAGCAGCCAGAGAGGCCTTTCTTTTTCATCTTTTTCTTTCTTCTTCCTTTTTTCTTTGGCATCCAAAAGGTATTTATTTATTTTTTTGACTAGGTAACAAATTTGTATGGTTCAAAATTCAAATGGTGTTAGGAAAAAATGCAGAGAGAAGAAAGTATCCGTCCCACCCAGTCCCAGCCAGCCAGGCCTGCTCCTCGGAGGCACGCGTTTCCTCCTAGTCTCATCTGTCACGCCAGAGATAATTTCATGCATATACAAGCGCATACCTTTATCTCCTTTTTTTAAAAAGCAGGCAGGAGCACACCATGCATGTTGTTCTGCCCCATGCTTTTTTTCACTTGACAATGTAATCTGGAGAATTTTCAGGGGGTCTTTTTAAAACATACAACAAAACCGATCCCTTCCCGGCAAACCAGCCCTCTGCTGGATCCTCATCATTCTCAGAATAAAATTCAAACATCTACAGTCTCGTCCATCTGGCCACTGCTGTCATCCTGACCCCACCTGCCACCTCTCTCCCACTGGCTTACTCCGTGTCAGCCACACTGGCCTCTCACTGTTCCTCCAATACTGCAGGCAAAGTCCCACCCCAGGGCCTTTGCACATGCTGCTCCAGAAATCCTCTTAGCCACTTCCCACCCTTACACCCCCCATTTTCAGGTCTCTACTCAACTATCACCTGCCCAGAAAGGTTTTCTCTGACTGTCCTAACTAAAAGATCCATCCTCTCACCTGCCCCTTTATTTGCTTTTATTTTTCTTGGTAGTACTGATTACTGTTTGTGGTGGGATGTATTTGTTCATCTTCTGGTAGCCCACCAGACTGAGCTCTGTGAAATGAGCCTTTGGTCTGTTTCTGTCACATTCCATCCCAGCACCTGTTTTTTTTGTTTGTTTGTTTTGTTATTTTATTTTATTTTATTTTATTTTGATAGAGCATCTGGCTCTGTTGCCCTGGCTAGAATGTAGTGGTGCCATCATAGCTCACTGCAGCCTCGAATTCCTGGGCTCAAGCGATCCTCCTGCCTCAGCCTCCCAAGTAGCTGGGACTACAGGCACGTGCCATCACACCTGGCTATGCACCTGGATTTTAACACATACCCCACAAATACTCACTGTCTGAGCAAATAAATGGATGCCCATTTCACAGATGAGGAAACTGAAGCACAGAGAAGGGGAATCTCTTGCCCAAAGTCAGGGTGGTGTCACCAGAATCCAACCACCCTAACCTGGGCTCTCATCTCAGCCGCATCCTCCATTTCCTAGCTGTGTAGTCTGGGGCTGGTCTCTCACCCTCTCTGAGGCCTGCAATCCTCACCTCCCATACTGGGGACGGTGAGGAAGATGAGATGGGTGTCCGTGGTGCTTCCCTGGTTCCTGGGGAGCCAAGCTTGACTCACACACCACAGTGGACTATGTGTCCCCGTCCTCTGCCTTCCACCAGGGGCCCCGCCCAGGCTGGCCTGTTAACGGCCATCTAATGCAATGAGAAGGTTCCCGGCCATTAACAATATTTTTAAACAACGATCCCAAGGAAATATTTTTTAAACCCCAAGTCATGGTGGGGAACAGCTCTGAATTATTAACTACCCGGCAGCCCTGCTATATTTCTTGACAGAGTTTATTCCGACACGTACGATTTTCCTCCTGGTAATTTATGTAAAGCGCACTCTCTTCTTCAGGAAATCGCACCCCCTTCTCCTGAGCGCCCCTCCCCAGCTGGAATGTTTACTGGGTAAATTCAGCAAACTTTTATCTTTAAAGAGCATTTGCTCCAGTGCCTGATATTAGAGGACAATTCCCAGGGACACACTGCAGCCCTGTCGTCCAAAATGCCCAGCCTGGGGCTTTTTAGGCATTCGACAGAACCTTGTCAATTAAGATGAATTAGTCATTGGAAGATTCTCACTCGCACCCCCTGCCCCCAGCAATCTCCCCACACTGTGATGCCCGGTGGGGACATCACATACCTGCTTCAGATCCTGGTGGTCCTGGGTTCGAGCCCCAGTGGAATGCTTGTTTCCTGGGACCCAGGTACTCAGGCCTCTGCATTGCCCACCTTGTCCTAGGCCAAGGCCTGTTGGAGACACAAGTAGAGTTAATGTACCTGGATTTAGAGGCAGAGGCCCTAAGGTTCAGTATGGTTACCGTCACGCACTTAGCTGTGTGACCGTGGGTAAGTCACCAAACCCTTCTGATCCAATTTTTTTCCCTATCCAGTTTTCTCATCCATGAAACAGGAGCGACAATCTGAATTCAGGGAGAATCAGGCATCCACTCAGCAAATAGAGAGTGCCCTGTGCCGGGCAGGGGAACCAGACCAGGACGTCATGGAGCTCATGCCAGGCTAGGAGTCAGACCTGCAAGCACGCCAGTAAGAAGGAAATGTCGGCTGCTGGTGAAAGCTATGGGGAATAGAGCTGGGCGCGGGGGAGGTGCTGGGTGTTATTTTGAGTAGAGGGTCTAGGACACAGGGCTCCATGCCCCCTCTCCCTGCAACTGGGGAAGAGTTTGCCCCTCAGGGGAGCTTTGGCTGTGTCTGGAGGGTTTTGGTTGTCATGACTAGGGGTGGGGGCTACTGGCGTCTCATGGGTAGAGGCCAGGGGTTCTGCTAAATGTCCTACCATGCACGGGACAGCTGCACAAGTCAGCACCACGTGTCACTCGTGCCAGGCTGAGAAGCCCTGTGGTGGTGCCTGTGAGCTGTTGCAAGGCCTTTGGCTTTCACTCTGAGTGACTCGAAGCCATGGGAGGGTGTTTTCTGTTTGTTTTTTGTGGGGTTTTTGTTTGTTTGTTTGTTTGTTTTTGAGACAGTCTTGCTCTGTTGTCCGGGCTAGAGTGTAGCTGTGTCCGCCTAGCTCAGAGCAACCTCAAACTCCTGGGCTCAAGCGATCCTCCTGCCTCAGCCTCCTGAGTAGCTGGAACTATAGGTGGGCGCCACCATGCCCGGCTAATTTTTTCTATTTTTAGTAGAGATGAGGTCTCACTCTTGCTCAGGGCTCAGGCTGGTCTTGAAGCAGCAGTCCTCCCACCTCAGCCTCCCAGAGTGCTAGGATACAGGCGTGAGCCACCGCGCCTGGCCCATGGGGGAGAGTTTTAAGTAGAAGAAGGACATGACCTGTTTTAAAAGACCCCCTGTAGCTGCTGAGTGGGAAATAGGCTGTGTCCTCAGACACCTGTGTGGGGTCCACTCAGCCACTCACCAAACCCTTTTTCAGGACTTTGAGTGGCTCTAGGTGCCGGGCACACGGCCACGAGCAAGACAGACCAGGGCTGCCCCCGCTGAGCAGTGGACAAGCAGACAAAGCCTTTCTCTGCCCCAAACCCTCAAAAGCCTCCTCCCGTCATCCTTGGGACCAGCCCCAGGGTCCACGGGTTCTGCCCGATCCCTCATGTGTCCTCTGGACATGCCAGGTGTGTGCCAGCCCTGGGTGGGGTGGGTCGTTGTAATGCACCATCCTCTGCCCAGACACCCACATGACCCCCTCCCTCCTGCCTTCATGATTCTTCTCAACTCTCCTTACTGGGAGATCTCCTTCTTCTCACCTCCTTACTGGGACTCTTCTACCCCTACCCATTTATCAAAACATCCTTCCCCTCTGGCTCCTACTCTACTTCCATCCATCCACCCCCACCCTCCCATCCATCCAGACTTCCATCTCTTCATTCATTCAACACATGCTCGATGAGCCCAACTGTGCCAGACCCTGTGCTGGGTGCAGGGGACCAGTGGGGAGTGAGTCAGAGCCTGAGACCGTGCAGGTCTGTGCACGGGGGGACAGATGTAATTAGTCACATAAGCACATGCCTGCAGCTGCAGGAAGAGCTATAAAATAAAGGTCTCAGTGCCATGTGAGCACGTGACGGGGTGCCCTGTCCAGGATGGGGTCAAGACGGGCTCCCCTGAGGAAGTGGCTGCCGAGCTGAGATCTGCAGGGAGGGAAATGGGTGCGGTGGGGGTGTGTCAGCTCTGGGGCAGTGGATGGGTGGTGGAAGAGTGTTCCCAGCCTGCGAGGTGGGCGGGAGCTGGTGCGTGTGGGGAATGACAAGGGGAACAGTCAGCGGCAGAGCACAGTGAGGTCCGGGCTGGGCGGGGCGGGGGAGAAGGGGTCCACGGCAATGGCACGAGGCCCTGTGGATGAGCGTACAAGCTCCGGGAGGGCCAGAGGTAGGTTTGAGGCAGTGGGACTAATTCACATCATAACTCTTCCTACTGCCCTCAGAGAATGACCTGAAGTAGGTGAGAGAGGCGGCAGGGAGCCCAGCGAGATGGTGCTGTGGTGTCCAGGCTAGAGATGGTGGCCTACCTGGGAGGTGGCAGAGGAGATGGAGAGAGAGTTGGGGGTAAAACAGATGGGCCCTGGAGGGACAGTGGATATGAGGGCTGAGAGCAGGGAGGGGTCAAGGACTCATTCACCCACTAAGTCGCCTTTTCCCAAGTGGAGCCAGACAAGACTTGTGCTGGGCACTGAGGAGTCCACCAGCCCAGGGGTCCTTCTCTCCATCCATCCATCCATCCACCCACCCTCCTATCCATCCATCCCTCCATCCTTCCATCCATCCACCCATCCTTCCACCTATCCTCCCATCCTCCTATTCATCCATCCTCCCAACTATCCATCTATCCTTCCATCCATCCATCCTCTCATCCATCCATTCACCCTTCCATTGATCCCCCCATCCATCCCTCCATCCTCCGATACATCCATCCATCCTCCCATCCATCCACTCATCTTTCTATTCTGCGTTCCTCACCACCTACCACATATTAGGCTGAGTATTGAGACCCAGGGACCAGAAGGCCCAGGATTCAGCCAGCTGTTACTGGGAATCAGGAAGTCTGGTTTCAGTTAGTTGATCTTAGCAAGGATGGAAAAGGCCTTAGAGGTCACAGAGGCCAGATGCCATTGTTCCAGGGACACTGAGGCCTGGGGAAGCTCAGGGCCCCATCTGAGATCACATGGCCAGGCAGCAGCAGGATCGGGCTTGGAACCAGAGGGCCCCCATGCCTCCCACCACTGCCCTTTCTGCATGTGTCTGAGAAGCCCTGCCTGGGACCTGTAGATCCCCAAGGAGGCCCTGCAGCTGGGAGGGGAGCAGCCTTCCTGGGCCCACAGGCCCCTCCTTGCAGACTGTCTTGTTCCACCCTCCACCCCCACCCCAAAGGCTGCAGGGGGTGCCTAGCTGGGAAAATGCTTCTGTGCTGCCCAGAGGGCCCCTGGGATGCTGATTCATGGCTCACAGGAGCTGCCTGTTAAATATGCGGAGCTTGGCTCTAGCCTGTGCCTGTCTCTTTAAGGAGGACTTGGGCCTCCCTGCCCAGCCAACGCTCCCTGAGGAGCAGGAACTGGGCAGGCCTGGTGGCTCCCCAGGCGTGGACCTATTGTCCAGCCTGTTAAGGCAGCCTGAGGTGGGACCCACAGGTCCCTGGGTGGGGCAAGGAGGACCTGGGGCTCAGAGGGGCTCTCTCTGATCCAAGATCCCACTCCTGGGAAGGCAGGGAAACTGCATCCCAGACCAGGCAGCTGGACTCTGAAGCTTGGGTTTGTGGTACCAAGGAAGTGCCGAGCTAGGGTGACCAACTGCCCTGTTTTCCTGGGACTGAGGGGTACAAACAGTGACAGTCCTAGACAAACCAGGACAAGCTGGTCACTCTCTTGTGAGCATTCCATCAAGGCCAAAGCCATCCCCATGCCCGGGCAGGCAGCCTTCTCTGCTGACCAAGCTCTGTGGGGTACAGAATTCCAAGGCTCCAGGGGCTGCCCCACCTGGCACAGGGCTGTGTACCCTTGGGCAGGGCCCCTAGTCTCTCTGAGCTTCCATTTCCTCACTGAAAGGTGAAGGTGTGGCCACTGCCCTGCCCTCCTCAGGCCAGTGGGAGAGTGCGGGAGTAACTTTAATCCTTCACTTGAATCTCTGTGCACTGGGGTCAGATGCCCCCTGGGCCTCTGGACTGCCCAGTGCAAGGAAGGGGGTCCACTGATTCTCCCAGCATAGGGCCTGGCGCATACAAGGTACACAGTGCATACTGAATGAATGAATAGAGTGCACAGAGTTGGGGAAGTAGAAGAACCAGACTATCTGGGCCCTCAAGGAGGTCATCCTTAGGGGGAGGTAGAAAGAAAAGGAGTCCGTGCCCAGAGTGGCCCTGTTTGGAGCTTCTGGGCCGTGCTACTTACCAGCCAGGGGGACTTGGGAAGATCTCTTTACTGCTCCATGCCACAATAATTTCCCTCTGAAAACAGCATTAAAAATGGCACCTTCCTCATAGGTCGTTGAAAGAATAAGCTAATGTGCGTAGAGCTAGGTGTCTGAAACTATGTAAGTTATTATTATTGCAATTGTTATGTGAGGGAGGCAGATGGGAGGAGAGAAGTTGCCAGGAGGAGGGGGCAGTGGCATGGGGAAGAGCCAGGAGCCTGTAAGGGTGACCTTGGGGAGGGTGCCCAGCCTGTGCTCACGGGCGCTTGCAGAGGGAGTTGGAAGCCAGCATCGCTCAGGCCTCTGGGATCTGCCAGCCCGCGAGCCTGCATAGAGCCTTCAGGAAGCCGAGCCCCCTGCCTTGGGTGGGGAGGGCGACCCTCCTTGGTGCAAACTCCTCTGCCTGCCCGCAGCTTGGCTGGGCAAGGGTGGGTCCAAGCACAAATCGTGCGATTGGCTGCTGTGCCAAGCAACCTCCAGCCCTTCTATGGGACCACACTATAAACCCACGGCAGCCTGAAGTTCACCAGCTGCCTGCTGAGCAAGGTTGGGGCAACCATTTCCTGTCCCAGAGCCACCTCTGCCCCGGGCCCTATCCCACGCAGGCCTCCTGCAGCTCTGCCAGGGAGGCCCTCTTATCCTCCACCAGCAGATGAGGAAGCTGAAGCTCACCCCCCAGCAGGCAGAACAGAGAGGGCAGGGTGTGGGTGGTCAGTCTCCGCCTGCTGCCTCCCGGGCCAGACACGGATGACAGGGCTTCTCCCGCAGGGGAGGACACAGAGGCACTGGGGCACTATCGGAGCCCACCACCCGTGCCAGCAGGCTCACTGCCCACAGGCCCTGGTGCCCAAGGCTGCCAGTATCTGGCCCGCTCTGGGATTCCCAGGGGCTCTGTGGCCAGGCCCATTCATTATGCAAAGGCCAAGGTGGCTCCAGGTGACTCCTCCACTGGCCCGGGAGCCCAAGCCTGGGAACAGGGCTCCACAGTGACCTGGCCAGGCAAGGGTCTCACAGCCTGTCACTGCACCGGGTGGGCAAGGGTCCTGAGCCACTTCCGGGCACCCGCTCACTCGCTCAGCGGCATTTGCCATAATTACCCAGCCATCCTCTTCAAGTGTATGGCAACCATGGCAACAGACAGATGTTCTGTCCCAGCCACGGTCCACAGCAAGCCAGGAGCCAAGCACAAAATTTAACCCCTTCCAGCTCAAGCAGGCAAGGGCGAGACTGGACTGCAGGCCCAGAGGCCCCCGGCCAGGTGTTCACCTTGCTGGGCTCTGCCAGATGGGACTAGGTGAGCCCTGAGGACCCTCACATCTCTGATCCTCATGCTGTGTCTTTGCCTCCTTCCAGCTTTCCTACCCACTTCTTTCTCCCCAGAGCCAAAAATGAGTGGCTAGAGGTAGAGGTCATAGCTGAAAGGTTGGGGCAGAGCTGGCTGAGCCCTGAGTGCTAGTTATGTTGCAGGCTGCAGACAGAGCACTGGATGCGGAGTCAAGTGAATTGAGCTGGGCTCCTGCTCTGGTTTTGCCTCTGGTTTGCTGTGTGGCCGTGGGCAAGTGACTCACCCTCTCTGAACCTCGATTGCTGCCTCTGTACAATGAAGGGGTAGACACTCATGCTCTCATTCCACAAATCTTTACTGGTCATCTACTCAATGCCAGGCCTGGGGGAGGCTCCAGGGAACACAATCCATGGGGAGCTGACACCCCAATGAGGGGATAGGAGCATTGCCAATAGATGATAGGTCACAGATGTAGGATAACTGTCATTTCTGTGAAGTGCCAAGGAGGACCTAAAAGGGCCCTCTGATGGAGAGTAGGAAGTGGCAAGGGCAGGCCTGCTTTAGACAGGTGGCCAGAGAAGGCCTCAGAGGAGGGGACACTGAGCTGGGGCCCGGAGAGGGGCAGGATTCAGCCACACAGGAGTGGGGAAGAGTCCCTGGCAGAGCGACCAGCAGGGGCAAAAGCCCTGTGGAGGGGAGGAATGAGCATGGCCGTTCGGGAACAGTGGGGAGTTACCCACAGGCAATGCACACAGGGAGGGGGGAAGAAAGTCGGAGTCCCAGCTGCAGACAGTCAGTGCCTCCCGGTGCCTGCCCTGGGGAGGTTCTGAGCAGCAGCAACCTGGTCCGATGTCCTGTGGTCTCTAGGCCCTTGGCTGGGGATGGCCCAGTCAGTTGGTCCCAGCAAATTGGGCCTCCCCTGAACCGTGATGGCCCAGGTCCAGGGGGCAGGGACACGGCTCCAGCTGCTCCCCAGCCGGCCCGTGGCTCACTCACTCACTCTCTGGGCTTTGCCCTGGAGGCCGCTGGGCTGAGCCAATACCTGGAGGCTCCTGACCCAGCAGGGCCCCACCTGGGTTAGCTATTAATGAGCAGAGCGTGGGTGGGCCCCAGAGCTTGGTGGGGGGGCCCACTTGGGGAGGGGAGCCCCCAGTCTCTGGCCCCACATCCCAGCAGTCCAGGTCTAGTCCTGCCTCTGCGGCTTCCTTGTTTTCTGGCCTTGGACTTGACTTAGCACTTAGCTTCCTGAGCCTCGGTTTACCCTCCTGGAAAAGGGCTTAGTAAAACTGCTCCCCACCCTCCCCTGGTTCACTCAACTCCGGCCTCACTTACTGTTTTCTCAACACCCCAAGCTCAGCCCTGTCTCGGGCCCTTTGCAATTAATATACTGCTTCCTCCACCCCGAGCACTCTTTTTCCACATGCTCAGTCCTTCACCTCTGGGGTCTCTGCCCAATGCCACCTCCTCCGAGAGACCTCCCAGACCACCCGTCACTCCATATGTCGTTACCATGCTTGTGTACTCACAGTACTTACAGATTTCATTCCTGTGTTCAACAAATGTTTCCTCTGTGCCTGGCACTGTCCTCGGTGCTGGGACGGAGCTAGAAAAGACAGCCCCTGCCCGCCTTCCCAGAGGGCACAGGCCTCTGGGTGAGATGGAGGAAGATAAAGCAGGGAGGGGGTGGGGAGCTTGGGGGGCTACGGCAGCGTCAGACTTGGTGCTTGGGGAGGCTGCACAGAGACGGTGGCATTTGAGTGGGATCTGAAGAGGCAGGTGAAGTTTGGGGTCTGTGGGATCCACGAGTGGGCAGAAGCCCTGAGGCGGTATTTTGTCTCTCCCCCTAGAACGTGCCTCTGGTGGGCAAGGTCAAGTCATGTCTTCTTCTTCCTCTTCTTCTTCTTCTTTTTTTGAGATAGGGCCTCACTCTGCTGCCCAGGCTGGATTGCAGTGGCCTCATCATAGCTCACTGCAGCCTCGAACTCTTGGGCTCAAGCGATCCTCCTGCCTTGGCCTCCTAAAGTGCTAGGATTACAGGCATGAGCCATGGCTCCCAGCCTTGTGTGTCTTCTTATTGCTCCGTTCTTGGTGCCCAGCACGTAGTAGGTGCTTAATAAAGTCTGGCATTGCTGCTGTAGCTTGTTGGAGATTATGCACTGCCCCAAGAACAACTCTTGCAGGGCCTGTACAAGGTAGGCCCCCGGGAAGCACAGCCCCTGTGCCCGGAGTCTGCTAGCCAGGTCTGAGGGTGCCTACTGGGGAAGTGGGCAGCCGCCGGCGCCCAGGGAGCGGGTGAGGGCCGGCGGGGGAGGGAGAGGCAGGGTTGGTGGCAGGGGCCTGGTCTCCAGGGCCCTCTGTGGCATGCAGGGACTTGGGACGTTATCCTGAGGGCCACGGGCAGCCACTGGAGGGCTGGGGAGGGGATGGCCTGACTGCATCCGGGTTTTTGAAGGCCCTTTGGAGTCCACTGTGGAGAATGGAGAGGGTCTGAGTGGGGCCCAGGACGGGTGGCAGAGGGACAGTGAGAAGCCCAGAAAAAGCCCTGGAAGAGCAGGAGGCCTCAAGCAGGCCCTGCAGCGGGGCTGGGCCGGGTGGGTCACATTTACCACAGGCAGAGCTCAGGCACTGCGATCTCACATGGCGTGTCCATCCGTGCCCCTCCCGGGCACTCACGCCAATGGCTCAGCCCCTGATGCAGGCTGGTGCCCGCCCTGTTCTGGGCCCCGGAGGGCAGCATGAACACAGGACAGAAACCCCTGCCCTCCTGGGCAGAACCACTGTAAACACGAGAGACACAATGTGTGGTATGTGAGGAGGGGGAAGGAAGAAAGTGGGGAAGTGTCAGGCGGTGGGTTAGAACCCCGAGAGCGTGGGGAAGCCCCCCGAAGGAGACCTCTGCACCAGGCCCTGAGAGAAGTGAGGGGCAGGGCCTGGCTGGGGGGAAGAACTTCCCAGGGGACAGGAGCTGGAGCAGGGGGAACCTGGCAGGGGAGAGGCCCTAGGGGAGGGAGTGCCGGGCTGCAAGATCTTTACAAGGCCTGGGCTTCTGAGTGACACGGGAGCCGTTGCAGGCCAGGATGTCAGACACTCCTCAGAAAGGTCCCTCTGTCTGCTGTGTGGAGAACAGACCGTAGGCAGCCAGGGCAGAAGCCCGGGAGCAGGGAGGCGGCTGGGGCCACGACCCAGTGAGAGACGATGGGGGCTGGTCCAGGGGAGGCCCCCAGGAGGGTGAGGAGTGCTGGAAACTGAGGAGTGTTTAGAAGTCAGAGCCCGGAATTTACTGATGCAGCGACGTGGGACGTGAGAGACAGAATCAGAGAGAGACAGAGAGAGAGTCGGAGAGATAGAGATAGACAGAGACACAGCGAGACAGAGGGCCAGAGACACAGAGAAGAGAGGGACAGAAGCAGAGAGAGAGAGAAACAAAGCGAGAGGCAAAGGCAGAGACGCAGAGAGAAAGAGGGTGCAGCTGTGAGCAGCGTTGGGTCTGGCAGGGCCACAGAGAGATCAATGTGCAAATATCGGAGGTCAGACGGGAGCGAGGTAAGCCGGAGAAGCCGGATGCGTGGCCTGGAGCTCAGGGGAGCCGTCCGGGCTGTTGATACCAGCGTGGAGGTTGCCAGCAGAGAAACTGTCTTTGAAGCCAGCCAGGGAGGATGGAAAGGAACAGGAGACCAGGGCCTGAGCCCGCAGTCCCTCCCCTGAGAACTGGGGGAGAAGAGGCAGAAAAGGGCCGAGAAGGGGCCGCTGGGGCAGGGCGGGGGTGGGGGGAGTGTCGAAGGAGCAGGGTGCTAGCTGCTTCCAGTGCGGCCCGGGCGGGCGAGGAGGGCCGAGGGGTGGCGCTGGCCGCGGAGCGGGAGTGGGAGTGTGTGGGGGGGAACCTGGGGGGATTGAGTTCAAGGGAGAAGTGGGGGAGAGCGACACTGGGACAGCAAGGACAGGCATGTTTCCTGCAGGGGGCTGGAGAAAAACGGGACAGTAGAGGAGCGGGTGTGGGCTCAGATAGAAGACAAACTAGCAGTTGAGTGTTGTTAGGGTTGAGCCCACAGAGAGGGAAACGTTGAGTTCTAAGAGGAGGGAGAGTTGCTGGAACAACGTCTCAGGGAAGACGAGAGAGAAGGGGTCGCTGAACCCCCCCCCCCCCAGGCAGTGAACCACGTTATCATCCCCACTTTACAGGCGTGGAAACTGCAGCCCAGAGAGGTCGGTTCTCCTGCCGAGGTCACACAGCCCGGCAGTGATGCCAAGCCCCTGCGACTCTGCCGTACCCCTCGCCGGCCTGGGCTGTTATCCTGCTTGACAGAAAGGTTCAGTTACTAGTCTCAGTTCCCAGAGCAGGTTAGTGGCCGAGTTAAGAGGTCGATTTGACAGGCTGTGAGGGGAGAGGCAGTGGGCGGTGTCAGGAGTGACCCCCGGCTCTCAGCACCGTGTCGCTCGGGGTGTCAGGGTCGCCTGGGCTGGGGACTGAGAGAGGAGCAGATTTCAGGTGTTGAGCTCAGTCTGGGATGTGCATGAGTTTCCCCGTCTGCAAAATGAGGCTACTCACGGGGTTGACCTCGTGGAAATACCGTGAGACTCGAGCGAGCTGAGGTCAATAAAGCCCTTAGAAGAGGGCCCAGCACGCAGCAAATGCCATGTCAGGTGTCTGTTCTCGTTATTCCGAGTCTGTCCAGTTGGATGCACAGTGGGACTTCCAGGCAGCAACGTGCACGAGCGGCTGGCTCACGGGTGAGCCTGGCAGGACGAGAAGGACGACCCCAACCCCCTGCAGGTCCCTCCTGGAGGAGCCTCAGCCCCGAGGTTGGTCCCTGAGTTTGAAGGCCCAGCCTTCAAGGGACCCCAGGAGCCCTTACGAAGCTCCAGGGCAGGGCTTTTGGGGGATGAGAAGGGTCCCGGGAGAGACGCTTCCCTTCCCAAAGGCTGAGCTCCTCATCTGTAAGGTGGGCGTTCTCATTCTCACTTTGTAGAGGTGCAGCGACTGTAGGATGTGCTTTGAAGGCACATTCCCTCTGAGCCAACAGCAGCTCACTCAGGGTAGACCGCAGGAATGAGCCCTGGGACTGGACACCCCACCTGCTCTGCCTGAACTCGCTGTGTGAACTCGGACAAGTAGCCTAACCTCTCTGGACTTTGTCTGTAAAACCCGGATGATGTCAGGCCCCCTGCAGCTCGTTGATTCTGTCATATCTGGAACTTCCTGATTAGTGGCAAGTCCTGGGCTACACCTGGGAACTTTTTCTGCTTTGAAGACCTACTTCTTGCCGGGGCAGGAGAGGGGCTGCAGAAGGCAGGATACAGAGTCACCTGGGCCTGAAGGGCCCGTGTGGGGACAGCCCTGCCCCAGGCATACTCTGAGGCACCTGGAGTGGCATCTTGGATGATCCATGTGTCACTCATCTGGGACAGAGAAGCCATGAGTCTCATTTCCAAGTGTCCTCATTTTACAGATGAGCAAACTGAGGTTCAGAGGAAATATGACTCAGCTACCCTCAGCGCCCTCCCCTTGCCACAACCCCAGGCTGCCTCTGAGAAGCTGGCTCTCGGGACACAGACAGGGACCCTCAGGGCACCACCAGCCTCTGCCCCTGTGTGTGGCCCTTCCCACCCACCAGGCCCTGTCCTGGCACTGGGGACACCAAGAGGGCTCAGAGGAAGTCCCAGCCTCCTCTAGTGGGAAAGACGTGTGAACAGAAACCAAAAGAAGTGGAGAGGGAGAGAGATTCCTGGGAGGGAGAGATCCACTCTGACCTGGATCTGGGGGGGCTTCCTGGAGGAAGAGCCCTCGCAATAACTGTTACCATCTTTTGAACCACAGCCTTGGGCTTCGGGACATGGTCTCCCCACTTCTTCCCAGTCCCCAGTGAGGCAGATACCATCCTTTTTACAGATGAGAAGACTGAGGATCAGAGAGCTAAAGTGACATGTCCAGGACCACGTGATTTGTGAGAGGGGCCTGAGCCCATTCCCAAGACCCACCACCCCCAGGCCGAGGAGGCAGGGAAAGACCCCCACTCCTGACAGCCTCACCCAGGAGGCCCAGGTCTTACTCTGGCCTTGTGTCCCCAGCACCCAGTTTCACTTCCCAAAACACAGACCTATTTTGGATCCTGCTGACTTCCTTTCTCACCATGGCCGTTCGGGCTCTGAGGACCGGGCAACTGTAGAATGGACCTGGTGCCCCAGGCCTTTCCCAATGCCCCTCTTACACCACCCTGCAGCAGGTGGGACTTGTTGGGCTGCCACTGCCTCCTCCCTGCCCGGCCTGCCCTGGCCCCTCGGGGAGGGGACTGACCGCAGGGGGCCTGGCAGGAGCCGCTGCCCTGCCAGCCTCCGCCTAGGGCCCCTGCCACACACCAGCCAGAGGTCTTGCTCCCAGGCCACGCCCAGCCTGAGCCGGACAGAGTGGGAGGCTTGGGCCTGGGTCCAAATCCTTGCCCCACTGTATCCTGGCCTTGCGACCTCGAGCAAAGTGTTTCCTTCCCTGAACCTCGGTTTTTTTCTGTGGCAAGAGATTAAGGTGACCTCTCACCTGGAATTGTTAGGAGAAGCACTCGAGATCCAGTCGAGTTTAATAGCACAGAGTTACTAAGTGTCTACTATGTGCCAGACACTGTTGTTGGCACAGACGACTCAAAGATTCCTGTCCTCAGGAAGCTGAAATACTAATGTCGTGTGAGCTGAGAATAAACAGTGTGAATAAGTCAATTAAATGGCACGTTAGAAAGTGATGCAAATTTTGGAGAAAACGAAGCCAAGGAAGGGGTGTGTATGTGATGGGAGGGGATGTGAGGCCAACTTAAATGAGGAGGTCAGGGGAGGCCTCCCAAGGAGGTGGCATCTGATGACAGGAAGGAGGGGACAGAGTGGCCCTGCAGACATCTGGGGAAGGGCCTTCCAGGCAGAGGGCACAGCACAGGCAAATGCCTGGAGGCCAGAGTGCAAGGAGTTGTCTGAGGAACCGCAGGAAAAGAGTGCGCTGCAGCAGAGGGCGTGCGGGTGAGACTTGGGGACAAAGGCCAGACAGGGGCAGGGAGGCCAGAGCATGCAGACCTCGGGGACAAGGTCAGGACTCTATTCTGGGGGTGGTAGGGGAGGCGTCAGAGTAGGGGAGGGAGAAGACCGGACCTATGTTTCTGCAGTTTCCCCCAGGCTGGAGGCCAGGAAGGAGCAGGGAGAGGATGGTGCAGCCATTTGGGTGGTGGCTTCAACCAGGGAACAGCAATAGTGTGGTGAGAAGTGGTCAGATTCCGGTTATATTTTGAAGGTGGATTCAAAGGGATTTGCCGATGGATCAGATGGAAGGGGGGAAGGAGGTTTTGGGCCTGAGTTTCCCAGGTTTCCCTACTCCCATCCCACCCACTCCCCCACGGGCCAGTCAGTCCCCAGCAGCCAGAGGGGTCTTTTAAGAACCCAAGCCAGACGACGTCTAGACCTTTCCAATCCAATTGCTCTGGCCCAGGATCCAAACCCCTGGCCTAACCCCAGCCCACCTCTGCAGCCCCATCTCCCTCTTCAGCCCTCTGCTCTTAGCTTGTACTGTGCGGCAGCCTCAGGGCCTTTGCACTTGCTGTGCTGGGTTCTAGTCTGTCCCTCACCCTGGCCCTGGATGTGACTCATCCTTTTTCTGGGCCTCAATTTCTCTATATGTAAAAGGGTAAGAGGGTCCTCTATATGTAAGAGGGTCCTTGAGTTTCCACATGTCAGGGCTTTGGGGTCCATGGAGAAGCTGCCCTTCTCTGTCCTTCTCTTGCCTGGTGAGACCTTGGGCAAGATGCTTCATGCTGTCCACTCTCTTCAGTCTCATCTACCTTCTGGGGCCTCTCGCAGGCACTTCCGCTGGAGGAGGAGAGATGTGGTCCCTGGGCTCACGTCCCTGGAGGAGAGTCAAGATTCAGGCCGCCCTGCGTGGTCCTGGGCAAGTCCCTCCTCCGCTGGGAGCCTCAGTCTCCTCACCTGTAGAATGGTGCTCGTGATTGTTGCGCTGTCTGGCGATCATCAAGTGGGGTGCCTGGGATACTCAGTCATTCAACAAGCACTCACTGGGCACCTGCCAGGGGCTGGGGCCTGGGCCAGGTGCTGCACACAGTGGGGATGAAAGACGCAGCCCTGCCCTCATGGAGCTGGCCCTGGCAGGCAGTGGGCAAATGGTGTGACTGCCCAACAGGGCACACGTAGCGTCTGGCCCCCAGGGGAGACGGGGCTGTACCTGCACGGTCCACCACTGCCCAAGTTCTGCTCGGCCTGTGGGGCCCCACCCAAGACCTCCCTCCACTGCTCTGGGCCAACTCATCTCTCCTCGCCCCTTGGTCCCTGGGCCCTTCAGAGCCAAGTGATCCCAAGAACAGACTTTGGGCACAAGTCCTGTTTCTCCAAGTCACAACCTGTGCGACTCGGACAAGGCACTCGCCTAGGCCTTGGTTTCACACCTGTAAAATGGGACATAATAGAGCCTGCTTCATAGGGTGGTCATGAGGATTCGGTGGTTGTAAAGTACCAGGGGGCTCAGGAAGCAGGTGCTGTGATTACTGAAGTCCTTCTCATACGTTCTCTCCGGCGACCTGAGAGCACGAAGCAGGGAACTGGCACTTCTTAGCCCTAGTGCCTTGGTACAGCGAGAGGACTCAGTCACTTCCCCCCGTCTCTGGCCAGGTCAGCTCTAAAGTTCACGTTTATTAGAAATTGTCTGCAGGCCGGGCGCGGTGGCTCACGCCTGTAATCCTAGCACTCTGGGAGGCTGAGGTGGGAGGATTGCTTGAGGTCAGGAGTTCAAGACCAGCCTGAGCAAGAGCGAGACCCCATCTCTACTAAAAATAGAAAAAAATTAGCATCACAGTGGCGCGTGCCTGTAGTCCCAGCTAGTCGGGAGGCTGAGGCAGAAGAATTGCTTGGCCCAGGAGTTTGAGGTTCCTGTGAGCTAGGCTGACGCCACTGCACTCTACCGGGGCGACAGAGCGAGACTTTGTCTCTCAAAACAAAAAAAGAAAGAAGGAAATTGTTTCCAACTGCTCCCTGGGCTGAGTGCTTTTTTCTCTTTACTTGTTGACCCAGACTCCCTCCATTTTATAGATGAGGAAACTGAGGCACAGAGAGGTAAAGGGACCTAACCAAGGTCGTGCAGCTGATGCATGGCACAGGTGGGCTTCAAGCCCAGGCCACCTGGCACTGTCCTGCTACCTGAACACTTAGGGTGCTTCCCGCCAGCCCTTGCCACTCCCAGAGGTCACCCTGTAGTGTTATCTGTCATCTGAAGCCACAGAGTCATCCAGGGTCACACCCAGGGATCCTCTCCCTCAGCCCAGCAGGAGAAAGGTGTAAGAGTTCAAGAATTACAGATCCCCATCCCCACCTTGCTGCTGACTGGCCGAGAAAACCTTAGGCCAATAACTCCCCTCTCTGTGCCTCCATAACATCCTCCCGGCTCTGCCAGCCCCGGGGGTCCTGCCTCAGCCCTGCCACATGTTAGTTGCACAGCCTTCCTCCAGCCAGTGTGCCCCCTGGGGCCACTTTCCTTGTCTGGCAAATGGAGCTGATGCTACCCGCCCTTCTCCAGCTCTCAGTGGCTGGGAGAGTCCCTGCAAGAGCAGGGGTGTGGGTGTGCGCTGCAAACAACACGCACCCATCAGGGCTCCCAGTGCCCCCCAGCCCACCCTATGGAGGTGGGGCCTGTCACCAGGTCAGCTCCCAGGAAGGGGATCCTCAGTAGCTCCTGCTCTTCCCCAAGGCCAGGTTCACTCTGTGTGGGTGCATGGAGGGAAGAGCTTTTGTGAGCTTTTCTGAGCAGAGGTGCCCTGTATTGGCCCCAAAAGATGGGAGGCCATCAACCGAGAAACTACACACATGTAAAACGCATGGGGTGTTAATATCACAAAGGAGGGGTGCGGGACTCCACGAGAGTGAGTTGTGGAGGAAGGGCCTGGGGGTGTTCAGGACATGATGATTGAGCTAAGAGCTGTAAGGATGAGTTGGAGTTAATTAGGTGAATTTGTGACAAGAGAAGGGCTTGTGCAAAGGCCCTGGGGTGGCAGGTAGCTGGAAAATTCAAGGAAGGGAAAGAAGGTCAGTGTATCTTTAACCTCCAGTGATGGCCAGGGAGGTGAGCAGGGGTCACACCTCACTGGGTCAGTCATGGGTTTCACAGTACCAAGAGAGAAGGATCTCAGAAACCACCTGAACTGCTCATGGCACGGATGGGGAAGCCAACACTTAGTTGAGCAATGGACGTGGTTGAGTTCAGAGAAAGGGGCAGACCCAAGGTTAAAGCCTAAGCTTCCTAACTTGTGACCAGGCCTCGCTCTGCATCTGATGAGTGACCAGAGAGAAGGAGAAGAAACCAAACGTAACTTAGCACCTGCTATGTGACCCAGAGTTCTGTGTGATGTGTGCACAAGCATATACACGCACAAGCATACACGCGCACACACTTTACCAGTGGGTCTCTGGGCCTAAGACCGAGGCCTTGGCCCTAGGAATCCCTTCCAAAAGCAGAAGAAAAGGAACCTAGGGAGATTACGTGATACATCCCCTACCACTGACCTCAAGGCCTCACCCACTGTCTCCTTTGAAAGGCTCTGTGGCAATAGGAATTACAGTCCCCATTTTGTGGGTGAACAAACCAAAGGGAAACTGATGCCCTGACCTGAAGTCCCACGGTAATCATCAGTCGCAGCTGCCTTGACTCCTAGTGTAGTGCTCTTCCCTGTGCTGTGCGCAGCCCAGGTGTTAGCCATCTGGCAGGGCAGAAGTCTTTCCTGCTGTCTAACTGAAACCTCTCTTGCTTTTGTATGTCAGCTTCCCCTTGTTTGGGTGGCTGAAGATGTGGAGACACGCTGTGATCCACCTCATGGTCCCTGATTGTCCATCTAGGAGGGGACCGAACTGGGGGTAGGAGACTCAAGGACACTCCCCTGCCCCCAACACCACCAATCTTAACCCGGGGTGTAGGTTTGCTGGGGTGGGGTGGGGAAGGTGGCAGGCCATTTGCCACAGGGCTTTTCCTCTAAGAGAAGGTTCTGGGAAACCTCTAGAAAGAATTCCCCAGGGAAGAAGTCCTTCTGGATCACCCCAAGGACACACACTCTCCCCAGGACACAGCTGCCCAGGGGCTGAGCTCGTGGCCAGCGGCAGATCCACCCCCCTGGCCAGAGGCAGCCTTGCGTTTCCTCCACACACATGCCTGTTCGACTTGCTTGTCAGAAACCACTCAACAAAATCCAATTTATACAGCCAGTATGACAATGGGGGGAAAATTCCTCTAAACAAACCTCTTTTCAAATCAGGGAGGAGGAAGGCCCAACATCTGGGCCTCCAGAGGTGCAGCCTGGCACAACCAAACCCTGGGAGGGGAATCGAATTCACCTGGTGTTTAATTGGCATCTTTCTCTGGACAGGCCCACAGCACTCCCAAGATGTCAGGGTCGGGGTGCCCAGTGTGCCCTGAGCGGTGCTGGCGGTGACTTGTGGAGGGTCTACTGTGCGCTGGGCACTGTGCTAAGTGCTTTCATGTGGCCTACTTCCCTCAAACCTGACAACAACCCCATGAGGGAGGTGCTTTTATTGTCAACACCTTACAGATGAGGACGTTGAAACTCAGAGAGGTTAGGTCACTCAGCCAAGGTCACACAGCTGGTGAGAGTGGGTACAAGACTCAAGTGCAGGCAGTCTGGCTCCAGAGCCCTCACTCTTAACATTTTGCTACAGAGGTGACATGGGCCCACACGGGGCCTGGGGCAGTGGGCTGTAGAGGGGAGAGCACGGGCGGAGGGAACAGGAGGCTGGGCCTCAGGTCCAGATCTGGTGTCACGTGCCTGGATGAGTCCTCTCTGGGCCTCAGTTTCCCCATTCCCGAAGCGGACCAGTTGAGCAAGATGGTCTCAAGCTGGTACCCAGGCCAGCTTTGGCACCTCTCCCTTCCTGGGGGGTGTGCAGTGCCCATTAGCACATCGAAGGCTCTGAGGAGTCCTGAGGTAAAGAAAGCCCAGAAAGTGGTCAACTGCAAGAGCTGACCAGCAAAAATCATTACCTGATGGTTCACAGGCCTTCAGAAATATGACCTTGTATTGAGAGCCCTGTCAGTCAGTCAGATGATGACAATTAGTAGGCCCTCTGGGAGATAAGAAATGACCATGTCTTTGACCATGACCTTGTCTTTGAGGAGCCCCTCATCTGGGGAGAAGGTAGCCAAGTAGAAGATGATAACTCATTGCATTGTCATTGCTCTGAAGGAGACCTTGAAGTGCCAGGAGGAAAGAGACATCTCACTCTGCCTGGGTGTCAAGAGAAACATGGCAGACAGACTGACGATAAAACAGGGTTTTGAAGGACAAGTAGGAGTTTTCCTGGAAGAGAACTGGTGGGGAAGGGCAGTCCCAGTGAATGAGGGGAATGGCATATACAGACATGGTCCCCAATTTACAATGGTTTGACTTACAATTTTTCAACTTTACTATGGTGTCAAAGTGATACACCTTCAGTGTACTCCTGGGCTGCAAAGGGGTTATGTCCGGATAAAGTGGAAGAGCATCTGTATAAGCCATAGTTTCGTTGTTCAGAGGAATGGGAAGTTTGTTATGGCTGGTACAGAAAGATACAGGCTGGAACAGGTCAGTGTAAGGCCTTGAATGCCAAGGCAAGGATTTTGAACTTTACTCTGGTGTCTCTAAGGGGAAAGCCTGGAAGCTAAGAGGCCAGTGAGGAGGCTAGTACAGCCATCCGGGCCAGACCTGCAGAGGCTTGAACAGGTAGTCCATCTGCCAGGGCTCTTTAGGTTGCAAGAAATCCAGCACCAAGAGACCTAAGTGAAAATGAAGAGGGCTTTTAGGTATGGCTGAATCCAGGAGCTCAAAGGGTGTTGTCAGAAATCTGACCACAGTGACAGTGGTCAAGGAGGAGGGATATTTTCAGTGGCTGGGGTTCAGGTCTGTCCTGCTCCAGTTACCTGCTCTGAATACGGGGAAGGGAGGAGTTCCTCAAAGGGATTTCAGCGTGCTGCTACCGGGAGAAGAGAGTTGCTGGGCAGATAAAAGCAGCAACTCACTGCAGATGGTGAGTGCTGCAGACTGCAGTGGCGCATGGGCCCTTACCTGCCCAGGCCTGGGCAGTTCTGAGGCTGAGGCATATAACTGAGGGCTGGTGTGGTCAGGGCGGGCTTCATGGAGGAAATGGCCCGGAAGCGAGCCCTGGGCAGTGGGTAGGATCTGGGTAGATAGAGTGGGTACTGCAGGAGGAGGGACCGAGAGAATAGGTGTGGAAGTAAGAATGAGCCGACATGTTCTGGTCCCAGCAGTGTGCCAGGCTCTGGGGCTGTGACAGGGTGCGAAGGGACATGAGGTTGGAACTGGGTGTCAGAAGTTCTTGAGTGCCACGCCCCCTCTGGCCTGACTGGCTGGCCCCTTACGATATATAGGTCAGGGAGAAACAGTGGCTTCATTGCTCAACCACCTCCCATGGCTCCCTACGGCCCACCCAGGGAGGCCTAAGGCTTGGCCAGGCATTCAAGACCCTGGCATGCCCACTTACCCCTTCTGGGACCCCTCTGCTCGCCCAAGTGGACATGCCCACCACGCTCTAAACACACTGCTTCCTTTTCCACCTTCAAATCTGCGCTCTGGAGGCTTCCCTGCCTTAAAATGCACTTCCCCTTTGGTGTTTCCCCTCATCCCCTGAAGGCCAGTTAAAGGTTTCGGCCTCCAGAAAGCCTTCGGTGGAATGGCCTGCTCTCGCTGAATGCCCAGAGCTCTTTTTTTTTTGAGACAGAGTCTTGCTTTGTTGCCCAGGCTAGAGTGAGTGCCGTGGCGTCAGCCTAGCTCACAGCAACTTCAAACTCCTGGGCTTAAGCGATCCTACTGCCTCAGCCTCCCGAGTAGCTGGTACTACAGGCATGCACCACCATGCCCAGCTAATGTTTTCTATATATATTTTTGTTGGCCAGATAATTTCTTTCTATTTTTAGTAGAGATGGGGTCTCACTCTTGCTCAGGCTGGTCTCGAACGCCTGACCTCGAGAGATCCACCTGCCTCGGCCTCCCAGAGTGCTAGGATTACAAGCGTGAGCCACCGCGCCCGGCCTCCAGAGCTCTTTATTTAGGTTTTTTGACACGCCCCTGACCTGTCAGTTTTCCTGTGCCAGGTAGACCCAGGCTCCCCACCCCCACCCTGCCTGGGTGAGGCTGGGGGAGGCCCCAAGGGCCCTATACCTGCTCCCTGAGACTGACCCAGCAAGCTGCTGGGTGCCAGCATCCAGCATCAATAAATTACTGGCGAGTTCAGGTGACGGGACAGATCTAGTGTCAGCTTCCTTTGTGTCCTGCAGGAAGGCTCGGGCCCTGGGATCCCCTCCACGTGCCTCTCCTAGCAAGGGCTTCATCAGAATGCCAGAGTTGCTTACAGGACACCTACTGTGTGCCGGGCCCTGTCAAGGCACTTTGCACCACATTTGATGGACGCCCCACAAAGATTCTGCAAGGCAGGTCCTAGCTCCATTGTACAGGCGAGGACACTGAGGCTTCATGAAGGGAAGCAACTTGCTACAGACAAAATTAATATCAGAAAGAAAAGGCCCCTTCCTCTCAATTCAGCAGAAATCTTCCCGGATCTCATTGCAGTGTGGAGTTATAACACACACCCTCTCTCTCTCTTAGGGTTTCTTCATTCATTCATTTATTCAGTGAATATGTACTGGACACGTCCTACATACCACCTACTGTTCTGGATGTTGGAGACGCTGCAGTGGACAGGACAGAGTCTGCCCTCTAGGAACGTACAGTCCAGTGGGTGAGATGAGCAGAAACAGGAAAGAAATAAATACATGTCATAATGGAAAGTGGCACTGAGGCTACGAGGATGCGCCAAGCAGGAAAACAGGATAGAGGGTGGGGAAAACAGTCCCCTGGGGGATTATTTTGAAAAGGGTGGTCAATCACCCTGCAGTATTCTGATTTAAAAAAAAAAAGGGCAGTCAAGGAGGGCACCTCTGGGGAGGTGACATTTGAATGAAACCCCTCTCCAAGTTAGCGCTCTTCTCTCTCTATGCTTTCGTTTCTGGGAAGGGGGATGCTGGGCTCCAGGGGTTCTCAAACTCTGTGAAGTGGACAAAATTCCTCCCGATTGGTTGTGGTCGCACAGGCTGTTCCAGGAGTGGAGTCGTGTCCTCCTCCGCCTTCTCTCTGTCCTGAGTGCCTCCATCTTCCTGTGCCAAGAACCCTTGGCTTCTGGGAGGCGCCCATCTGGGCTTCTCTGCCATGTGTTCTCACGGCACCTTTTTGTTCTTCATGCTCAATTCATTTGTCCCGGTCTTTTAAAAGTCAGCTAGCCCCTGAGCTTCATGAAGGCCGGGCCAAGGCCATCTCACCTGTTCCTGTATTCCTGTATTCCCAACACCAAGCATGGCGTCTGACACGCAGAAGGGGCTCCAACGTTTGAATGAACGGCAGATGCACATATGATAGTAGGCGCTAACATCCCTAGAGCGCTTATTCTCACAACAGCCCTGTGGGTCAGGTATCACTTTTTGGTTTTTTCTTTTTTAGAGATAGGGTCTCCCTCTGTCACCCAGGCTAGAGTGCAGTGGCACAATCATAGCTCAAGCCAGCCTCGAACTCCCAGGCTCAAGTGATCCTCCTGCCTCAGCCTCCTGAGTAGCTGGGACTACAGGCGTGTGCCACCATACCTGGTTGATTTTGTATTTTTTGTAGAGATGGAGTCTTGCTATGTTACCCAGGCTGGTCTCAAACTCCTGGCCTCAGGCGATCCTCCTGTCTCGTCCTCCCAAAGTGCTGGGATTACCCATTTAAGCCACCACACCCATTTAAGTATAATTATTAGTATCCCCATTTTATCAGCATTGAGAACTGAGGCTTAGAGAGATTAAGGAACTCACATAAGGTCACTCAATGGCAGAGTCTGTTAGGAGGAGCACAATAAATTCGGATGGATTGATTAATTATGGGGAAGGCAGGATAGTGTGGTGGAAAATGCTATAGATTTCAGTCTGACACTTGCTTTTTGAGAACCAAGCCCATTCATTCATTTATTCAGTCACTTATTTATTAATTTATCCAATAATTATTTATTAGACCTCAGCCCCTTTGCTGGGCACTGGCAGATACAGGCAATGAGGCGATCATGACATGGTGTGGTCAGAGCCAGGAGAGAGAAAGCCCAGGGCCCTGTGGGTGACCAGAGGAAGCCCTGAACCAAGCTGAGCAGTCAGGAAGCTTTTCTGGGCGAGGTGGGCTTGGAGCAGCAGCTCAGCAAGGCTGGATACACTGCAGGAGGACAGCAAGTGGCTGCACAAGCCCTTGGTGGAATTGGCAGCAGCACCTAGCAGTGGAAACCACCCCTCCCAAGGCTCTGGAGCCTCCCTGCTCCTCCCAGCCTTTTGGTGGACAGGCCTCTGGGGGCCTGAGTCACTCTGCCCCACCCCAGGCCTGGAACTTCCAGTGGGCAGGGTTGGGGCCACCTCAGCGCTGAGTTGCAGACGTTCTCCTTCATGTGGGTTCAGGGTCAGAGCTCAGCAAAAGATAGGTGATCTGGGCCAAACCAGGCAAAGGCCAGGTGCCCAGCTCTGCCTGGTGGCCCTGAGCCTCTTCCCTTCTGTGGGACTCAGTTTACCCATCTATAAAAGGAAGAGTTTGGACTGTATACTTTCTGTGGACCCTCCGTCACCAAGCTCTTGTGACTCAGTACAATTAATATCCATACTGGAAGTGGGCATCAGCCCGGGAGGTTTGGACTCCCTACGCTTCAACCCCAGCCTCCCTTGGACTAAGGACAAAAACATTCGGGGCACCCACTGGCCTTTGATTCACAGGGCAGCCTACTGTGTCCTCTTGGCAGGTGTCTGGGATGGGAAGAAAAGAGGAGCTGCTGCCACCTAGGACTGTGATTGTCCCCAACAAGCTGGGCATGGTGGGAGACTTACCCCCCAGCACGTTCTGGGGCAGGACCCCTCCCAGAGGACCCCTCCGACATGAACAGACCAAAGACGGCAGGATCTGTTTCTGCAGAAGTGGGGATGGGCTGCGGGAGGCCACTCTGCCTCCTCAGCTCAGCCCTCTGTACTCTCCCAGTACCCTCGGGGCAAGAGGCTGGGATGTGGCTGGTGTAGAGTGAGCTGCCTCCGTGAGACTCAGGCCTCTGACCTCCAAGGCCACAGACCTCTGGACCCCTGTAGCTGCCTCCACTCCCCACTGCCTCTCTACTTTGTCCCACCCCTGTTGCAAACTCACCAATGGCTTCCACAGCATCTAGAATGCAATCCAAAGTTCTTCCCAAGGTCTTCACGACTCCTGCCTTCCAACTCTTCCTCACACACTTCAGGCTGACCACACTGGCTTCCTTCCAGCTTCTGGAAAATGCCAAGCTCTTTCCCACCTCAGGGCTTTTGCTCTTGCTGTTGCCTCTGCCTGGAATGCTCTTTGCTCGGAACTTAGCACGGCTAACTCCTTGGCACCTGTCATTTAAGTCACTGCTCAAATGCTACCTCCTCAGAAGGGGCATCCCTGACCCCCCTAAGCAAAGCAGCACCCCGCACATTATTCGTATCACAGCTCCCTCTTTCCACCGTGGCCTGCTCCCCAAGCTGTAGGGATCGATAGGTGGTTGCTCAGTGGCTGTCTTCTGGGAACTTGGGGATCCCATGACCATATTCCCAGCCCCTGCTGCATAATGGCTGCTTAACAAATGCTTGTTGAATGAGTGAAACACAAAAAGGATCAACAATGCTCATCTTCCTCCTTGAATACTTTGCAGCCCTTATGAAGGAGAAAATGGCATTTATTGGGCACCTGGTGTAGGCCAAGCACTCTTCATCCCATTGAATCTTTATGTCCATAATATCCTTCCCGTTATACGAATGATGAAGTCAGAGCTAAGTGACCTACTGTGGTCACTCAGTGACCTTGCTCTGGTCACCCAAATTCAGTTGAGAAGCAGCCAAGTGGGACCTATGAACATGAAGACTACCATGGCAAATAGCAGTCAGGATTCAGTTCCAAGTCTGTTTGTCTCTACTCGAAGCCTATGTTCTTTTCTTTATATGATACCTTCTGCCATGCCAGAACTCAGCCGAAGATAGACAACCAAGATTTTAGGTTCTGAGAAGCCGGCAAAGACCCAGATTGGATGGAGAAGTGATCTGGCTTAGTGGTTTTTGAAGTGGGTCTTGGAACTGGGTAGCGAGACCCGGGCTCACACAGGGACCCCACTACCTAGGCAACAGGGTGCTCTTGCTGAAAGTGAGCACTAGCATTGCCCGGCTAGAGCATCTTTGCTCTCAGGAAGGGAGTCAGCTGGAGGGATAACTGTCAAGGGACACACTGAAAAAAGTCAGGGCATGGGCTTCCAAATCATGCGGAAGGCCCCGCACCCCTGGGGCTGGTCTTTCGGTACTGCCTTCTCCTCTCTGAGTGGTCACCTCTTAAAAATGGGCATGCATGCCAGCATGGATCCAAAAAGAGCTCTTGGGAAGATAAAGAGGAAAAATGACTGTGGAGTTGTTGGTGTATATAAAGTAACATGGAAATGTAAATTATCTAAAAATAATCTCCTATGTGAAATGCAGAGAGAGGTTGGGACTTGGAAGACCTCTTGGGTTCTTTCAGCATTTGTTGGCACCTACTATGTGCCAGGTGCTGTGCTAGGGCCTGGGCATACAGGGATGGGTCAGATATGGCCCTGAGCATCTGGAGCTCCCTGTCTACTGGGGGCAGTGAGCCAGGTACATAGAATGTTGGGGCCCCTCCCAGTGGGGTGAATGGGGAAGACTTCGTGGGTTACATGGCAGCAGGAGCCAGACAAACATAAGCTGAAACCCAGCCCTCCTTCCTGCATGACCTTGAGCAGGGCAGACCACCTCTCCAAGCCACAGGCCTGCATCTATAAAATGGGGCTGTCTCCTCTGCCTTCAAGTTGCCAGGACGTGGCACACAGTAGGTCCCAGGGTGCGGGACTAGCCAGTAGTTCCTAGGCAGAAAATGGTCCTGCACTAGCCAAAATCCGGGCCTCAGGCTTTGGGTGGTGACTTGCCTGCAGGAGTGTCATGGGGACATGAGCGTGGACCCCAGGGGACAACAGGGAGGGAAGTGTAGCAATTTGTCATGACCTGTTAAGAAAGGAGGGCAGAAATCCTCAGAAGTTGGCCTGTGCTTTTATTCATGTTGGGAATTTCATTAAGAGGGAGGGGACCAGCTCTACCCAAGGTCAGATCTGCCCAGGTAGGAGGGGGATGGTGGGGCCACCTGAGTTTATTCAGCAAGAGATTCTAGGTCAAGGTGCACCCAGGAAGGCAGGGTCTCTCAGGACGAGTTAGTGGGTGTGCTAAGGGTCTTCTGAAGCCCTGATGGGGCTGGACTGTGTGAGGCCTCCCGCGACTTCCCTAGGGTCTGGGGCTGCCCCAGAGCAGTGTGGCCGGGAGAGGCAAGGCTGGCCAAACTTCGGGGAACTCGAGGTGAGGCAAAAAGAGAGGAAGTTTGAGGGCCCCGAAGGGTGGCGATTTGGGGTTCCTCAGGGGAACATTGCTCTTCTCGCTTCGGACTCACATGAGAGAGGTCAGGCCAGTTGAGGGAGGGAGGAAAGGAGGGAGGGGAATCTGCACTATACCGCCTGGGCCGGGCTAAGTCGGGCAGGGCAGCCTGGGAGGCAGGGATGCGGGTGGCTGGGCCGGGGTCTGCGCCCTACTCCCGACGGGACGTTGGTGTCCGGGCGGAGTGCGGCCTGCGAGGCTACGGGCCCGGCCCGGCCAGATGGAACGCGTCCCTGGACTGGGCACTGCGCGCCTGCGGCTCCTGCCCTCTCGGCGGCTGCGGGCGCGGCGGCCCCCGCGCCCTCAGGGGCCGGGCCAGGCGGGGGCTGGGCCCGGCGGGCGGGCGCAGGAGGAAGGGGGGCGGGCGGCGGCGAAGGCTGCGCCGCTCTAACAGGTGGGATCCCGCGGCGTGGTGGAGGCGGGCGCGGGAGGAGGAGGAGGAGGAAGAGCCGCGGCAGCGGGAGCCTGAGCAGGAGCAGGATGAGCCGCGCAAGCTGACAGCCACTGCTGCCGCCCGCGCCCAGGCTCGGTCTCGCTCCCCGCGCTCGGGGCCGCTCCCCGCCTCCCGCCTCCCCCGGCCGCCCGCGGGGCGGCCCGCCCCCTCTGCACCTCCGGGCCCGGAGCTGCCTCCATCGCTCCTGCATCCCGGCCGGGGGGAGGAGGAGGCGGAGCAGGAGGCGAGCCGGAGCCGCCGCCGCCAACGCCGCCGCCGCCGCCCGAGCAGGACAGAGCGCGCCGCAGCCCCGCGCGTCCGGCCGCCGCCCGCGCCCATCAAGCAGCCGCGCCGGAGCCACACCGCGGGACAGCCCCGGCCGCGGCGCGCCCCGGCCCGGCCCAGCCCGGCCCAGCCCAGTCCCGGCACCGGG
This sequence comes from Eulemur rufifrons, assembly GCF_041146395.1. Lineage (NCBI taxonomy): Eukaryota > Metazoa > Chordata > Mammalia > Primates > Lemuridae > Eulemur > Eulemur rufifrons. The sequence goes on from NC_091002.1 coordinate 24,925,616, forward strand.
CGGCCCGGCGGCCGGCCCGCCCCCGAGGGCGCCGGGCGCGGCGGGAGGATGCCGAAGCCGACGCTGCTGCTACGCGGGGGCTGGGAGCGCGAGCGCAGCCCCGGGGACTCGGAGCTGGGCCGCCAGTTCCGGGACTGGTGCCTGCGCACCTACGGCGACTCGGCCAAAACCAAGACGGTGACACGCAGCAAATACCAGCGGATCGCTGAGGTCCTGCAGGGCGGCGGCGGGACCGGCGCGGGCAGCGGCCCCGCGGCCGGTGAGAAAGGCAAGTTCCAGTTCTGGGTGCGCTCCAAGGGCTTCCGCCTGGGCAGCGGCCGGGAACCCAAGATGGGCCAAGTGGTGTATGTGCCGGTCAAGACGGGCTCGGTGAGTGCGCGCGCGGCGGCCACGGGCCGGTCCCGCCGCTGGGCTCGGGGCGGGCGGGCGGGGTGGGGGTGTGGATGTGTGTCCGAACGTGTGTCCCTGAGGTTGTCCGTGTGTCGGGCCCGCCGGAGGCGCACTCGTCCCTGCTCACCCGCCCTCCCCAGCTCGCCTGGGCAGCGCTCCGGGTTCGGGGCGTCCCTGCCCCCCTCCGCGCCGCTGCCCGGGCCGTGGCCGTGTCGGTGGGGGGGGCTGTCCCGGGCTGCTAACCCTAGCATGTTCCGTCCTCCCGTCCCCTCCCCCCCGCCAGCAGGCGGCTGCTCCGAAGCCCTAGCCTCCCCCCCGCCCGCCCCGGGGCTGCCTGTCCCGGGCGCCTCGCGCTCCCGCCCCCGGGCCGGCTGGGCGGTGTGTGTGTGTGCATGTGTGTGTGTGGAGGGTGGTGCCGCGGGGGGTTGGGGGGAGAGGGAGGCAGGGGCAGCCACGGGACGGGGAGTCCGCTGGGCCTCCCAGCGCCAGGGGAGGGGGCCAGCCCGGGCGCTGTCGCCCCGACCCCACCCGGGGCTGGCCCGGGGAGGGGCGCCCGGAGCCGCAGCCTGGCGCAGGAGCAGCCTCCCGCGGGTGGGTGGGGCGCCCCCTCAGCCTCCCGGGCCCCTCGCTCCCCCCTCCCTGGGACGGGGGCGGCCTGACCTATCCATCCCCTCCCCTCCCCCGTCCCCCGGGCCGGCCCGGTCCGGGCGGGGTGGCGTGGGGGAGGGGGCGGAGAACCGCAGCCGCCAGAGGGAGGAGGCAGGCGGCCGGGCGGGGGCGTCCCCTCTGGCCCGGGGCGCCCTGGAGAGGGCGTGCGGCGCGGGCCCCGCGGCTCCCCCGCCGGGACCTCATTGTTCTGCAGAGGGTGGGGGCTGGGGGGGCGGCCGTTCCCGGGGCGCTGCGGAGCTTTGAACTTTCCGTCGCCGAGACCCTCCATTAGTGCGTTCCGCCCCCGGCCCGGCCGGGCCGGGCCGGCCTCCCTCCCCGGCCCCCCCATCCCTCCCCGGCCTCGCCCGGCCCGATCGAGAGAGCGGGGCCGCCCCGCGCCGGCCTCCCTCCCTCCCTGGCTCCCCCGCTCCCCCCTCCGCGCTCCTCCCCCGTCCGGCCCGCCCGCCCCGCGCTCAGCCCTGTCCCCGGCCCGAGCTGGCTCTTCACACACAATTGATTCGGTCGTTACGAAAAGTGCACTTGTCCCCTCCCCCTCCCCCTCCGGCGGCCGCCCGGGCCGGGCCCGCGGGGTGACGGGGCCGCGAGGGAGGGAGGCGGGAGCCAGGGAGCGGATCCGGAGGCGCCTCCCCCCGCGCCCAGGGGACGGGGCTGCAGGCCGCGGGGAGTGGGGAGCCGTGAGCGCGGAGGGCGGGCGGCCCATCTGCGAGGAGCGCTGATAACCGCGCTGCGGCCGCCAGCAGCCCATCTGCGCCGCTGCCGCCTCCGGCCGGACGGGGAACAGGGGGCCGGGTCGAGGGGCGCGCCAGGGCCGGATTCTCGGAGGGGGAGGCTATGGCAGTGTCCCGACCCACGCGAGTCAGGGATCCCCCCAGCCTAAATCAGTACTTTCCCCCAAACCCAGGGAGGCTGGGTCATTGTCCCCTCCCCAATCCAGTGAAGGACCCCTCCCCCAGCCCAAATCAGTGCCCACTTTTCCGTATGGGGGTGCGGGTCATTGCCTCTCCCCAGCCTAGGTCAGTTCTTCCCACCCTGCCATTCTGTAGCCCCCCTGGGTTTGCCCATATTGGGTCAGTGCCCCCAGCCTGAGTGTGATTTTCCTGAGGTCAGTGACCCACCAGATGGTTGGCTGGGTCTGTGCCCCCTCCCTGGGGTCAGTGCCATCCACCTTCAGGGCTCTCCAGGTGTGTTCCACCCCACCCCTTATCCTGCTCTCTTTCCCCAAGAGCTGGAAGTCTTGGCCCAACCGCCTTCTTAGTCTAGGGTAGAAGCCTCCTCCCCCCATACCCACTCTTGGAGTTGGGGAGGTGACCACGCCCCAGACCTGGCAGCTGGCTCACTGGTTCTCTGTGTGGGTCGACCTCTCCCCTAGGAGTGGGCATCTGGAGCAGCGTCTACCCCCTTAACCACACAGCTGTCAAGGAGGAGCAGCACCCCCTCTCCCTATCCAGGCCACAGGCAGAAACTGGGTGCTAGGCCTGGGCCCCAGGTCTTGCCAGCCCAGCTGGTCGCTTCAGATACTTTTTGAGGCCTACGCTGACCTGCCCTGCCTGTCCCTGGCTGCAAGGACCTCACCAGTCTCCACCCTGGCTCTCGGACCAATAATAAGCCCTCCCCAAGGGACCACCTGCCTGGGAGGCAGAGAAAGGGGACCCAGGCCTCCCAGTCCAGGCTGCCAGGAGGAGACAAACACCACAGACGTGCCCTCCCTCGACAGCCCGCCCCTCGAGCTCCCCACGCCTGCCTGCCTGGCCTGCTGGTCCCTAGAGAGCCCGTTAGTTACCTGCCACTAGCCCAGCCAGCCGGAGCCAGCACGGGAGATGCCCGAGTCCTGCCACCCCCATCTCCAAGTACCTTCCTGGGGCCTGGTTATTATTTTTATATTTCCATTTTCCTTTTCACTGATCTAAGAGGAACAAATCCTGCTGGGAATTCTGGGGCAACCATGGCCTCTTCCTGGGAGAGGCTGAATGGGACCTTCTTTGAAAGGTGCAAAGGACAATCCCTATGGTCACTGGCCTGCGCACGCGCACACACACACATGCTCACACACACACAAAGTTATTGCCTCTGGCATCAGTTAGGAGAGATCCTCTAGTTTTGTCATGGGTGGGTTTTTGTGAAGGTCATTGGGCCATAGACCTTTGTCCAAGGCATTGGTCTAGTACCCATAGGCCTCGTGGTGGGCGCCGGGGTAATGGGGTGGGGGGGACTCTGCCTGCCCCTTGGTCACCCAGCTGGTAGGGGTGGTGGACATAGCTGAGGATATGATGGGGAAGCCCCTGGGACTTCGAGGGAGGGCAAGCAGGCAGAAAAATTTCAAAGAGGAGATGTAGGAGTTGGGTCAGCAGCAAGGGCCCCTGTACGGTCTCTGTCCCCAGGATGGCCGTGGTGTGTCATCTCTCTTCCATGCTGCTCTCTGGCTGCTCCCACCCTGGGCCCCCACCCCCTCCCACAGCCATATGCAGTGCTGCGGTCGGGCCCCTTTCCTAGTCCCGGCCAGCCTCGGGTCGATGATCTGACACCACTTGTCCTGTCCCATCTGGCCCTGAGCTTTTCTGGGTGTGTGTGACAAAGGCTTAATCTGTCCGGACGGGCCCAGGGCAGAGAGGAGGGCGAGGGGAATTACACTCTGCAGGGCCTCCTGCAGCTGGGGCCCGGGTGGGGGGTGGGGCAGGGGGGGTTCCAGTCGAAGCCTGGGAGAGGCAAGTTGGTCTTCAGTTTGCAGGTTGTCACAGGAAATAGAAAGTGGAGGCAGAGGACTGAGGGGAGGAGGGCGGAGTCCTCCACAGGCTGCACGGGTGCTCATGGGGATAAGATCTTTTTATGACAAGAGCCAGCCGGGGCCTCCTGGCTGGGCAAAGCCTGGTTAGGATTTATTATTTCTTGTGTTTGGCCTGCTCCAGCCACTGTGGGCTGCCAAGCAGGGGAAGAGAACCCCTGGGAGGCAAGACCCTCCAATTCCGTTCCAGTGTCAGCCACAAAGTGAAACAACCCCCTTCCTTTTCCTCTGGCCTCTCAGAGTGGGGCTGTCCCCAGAGCCAGTGAGGGCCACAGGTTATGGCTGAGGTGGTGCCCGGGGCCGTTTGTCAATTCCAGGATCAGAGAGCCCCAAGGCTCCTTGGAGATCAGTGTTCTCAGCCCAACAGTACCATCTTCCAGATGGTAAAACTGAGGCCTCCAGAGAGGGGAGGTTTCCACTGGCAGGGAGCCAGGACTGGACTTAGATCTCTGTGCTCCACCGTGGCTTCCTCACGGGCCTGTCACATGCCAGGAATCCCACCATTAGAGCTCCGTTTCCCAAGGGGAAGCCCTACAATTGCCAAACTCCACTCTCAACACCAGGCTTTTGCGAGCCGGACCCCAGGTGTTCCGCTGGCCAAATTGACTAATGGTGGTCTTTTCCCAGTTTGTGACAACGTTCATTTAGTGGAAAGCATTTTCAGTCTTAAGTCTTTCTCCCCAGAGCTTTTGTGTAAACCTTTGGCACCTGCGGCCACTGGTCTGGGCGGGAAATGGCCTCTGACTTAACGCCGCCTAATAGATGCTGTGACCTTCGGTTGAATACCTCAGTGTTTCCTGGTTTTCTCCAAATTATCAGCACAGCTACTATTTTGATCACCTACTGTGTGCCTGTCACTGTGCTGAGGCACTGATAGATAACACATCAGTTTACGGGATTCTCACAGGAGCCTAGAGGTCAGTGCTGTGGTTATTGCTATCCTTCAGATGAGTATACTGAGGCTGAGGGAGGTTAAGTACTTCCCCTAGGCCACGCTGCTGACCAGGGCAGGCCCTGAGCTCAGTACTGCCTTATGCGCATCTCCCTTTTGCCCCTGAGGTGTCTTGCAACCTGATCCAATTTGAAAACATAGGCCCCTCATGACAAGCTTTCAGTCCATTACACTTTAGTCTGAATTAGTTTAGAAGCATCCCTCTGGTCAAGATGTCTGTATTCACAGGCTGGTGCCTGGGGCAGGATTGGTACAGTGGAAGATGTCTGGGTGCTTTCCTGGGGCTCACTAGAATGGGTATGCGATGGGGAGAAGGGAGGAGGACTCTGTTGTCCTGGGCCCTGGGGGACTTTGGGAAGAAGGTTAACAGTGATACCTGGCATAGATGCCATTTGAGTTTCTCATGAGTGGCAGAAATGAGCCCTTTTGTTAATTAAGCCTCCATGATTTGGGTAACATGGTCCTGGGCTCTGGGGACACTGCATTTTGGAGTAGGGTCATTCTGGAAGGTCAGGCTCTGCCTTCCTGGGGCCTCCCCTCTAGGTCCTGGGTCAGTCTCTGCTAAGGAGTGGGGACAGCATGCACTCTTCTTCCTTGGGTAAGACCTGGCATGAAAATCTCTTCTTTATGGCCCCTACAGGCTGCCTTCCCTTCCCTGAGTGCCTGGGAGGCCCATCTGGAACTCTGAAATGCTGCTGGGAGGATTGGGGGACAGGGAGCCTGTGGCTGGGGCTGTCTAGGGTTGAAGGTCAAGGGCATCAGACAAACCCGAGCTTCTCCAAGCTGGCTGTTACCTTAGAGGTTGTTGGATTGAGTACTCTGCATGTGCGCATGTGCTCATGGGGTAGACCATGCGTGTGCATGTGTGTGCGTGTGCGGAAGCGCGACTGTGTGGGTGTGACTGTGCCTGTGCCCCTCCGTGTGCAGGCTGGGGATGCCCGTGTGGACGTGTGTGCCCGGGGCAGCCTGCAGGCGCACAGGTGGAGCGGCTCCTCTGTGCACTTGTCAGTGTGTGGCTGTGAGCGTCTGTGTGAGCACCCAGGCTGTGGGCGTTGGCAGACCACGGGTGTGACTGTGTGTGCGCGCTCACATGTGCGAGGTCTGGGTTGGAAAACCCTGTCTCTCCGGCAGTGTGGTGCTGGCAGGGGTGTCCTTCATCATCACCAAGTCAGCCTCAACTGCAGCCCTGGCCCCTGCTGTCCCTGGGGCCTCAGCAGCCGGCTGAAGCCAAGTGTGAGGGAGGGAGTGGGCAGAAGAGGCAGTGCCATCTCCCCATCCCCATGACAGGGGCCAAGGCATCTCTGGTCCAGCCTTCTCGCCCCCCACAGAGCTTGTGACCTTTGCTGTGGTCACGTAACAAAGCGCAAAGCCAAGCACTGTTGGGAGTGGAGTGGGTCCTTCTGGGATAGAGGGCTCTGAACTTGAAGTGACAGGGCCAGGACCGATGGGGTCCCCACCTAACCGCTTCCTTGCCATGTGTCCCTGGGCAGGTAGCCTGCCGGGCCTCTCTGAGTCTGCTTCCTTGTCTAGAAAACAGGCTCCAAAGCTCCACTTCATGGAAAACTGGATTTGAGGATGGGGGCTAAGTAATGCGGTCAGGGTCACCCTGATAACCTGTGTCAAAGCCAGGCCTGGCCCCAGGGCCCCAAAAGCAGCCAAAGGAGCAGGAGGAAGCTGGTGACAGCCCACCAAGGCCAGTGGCTCATTAGAACATGGCCTCCCGAGTCCACCTGGACACAGAGGGGAGGTGAAGGGCCTGGGCTTTCGAGCCACAGGACCCTGGGTACAAATCCCGGCTCTGTCCTTTTATCAATCTGGCCTTAATTTTCTCATCAGTGAAATGGAGCTGGTAACCATAATCCCCACATAGCTCTGGTGGGAAAATTACTGCCTTAATGCATGGAGAGCTCCCCAAGTGTGACAAGTCTTAGAAAATGTTAGCTGCTCTGTGGATCTTGCTGAGCCTCCGTTTCCTCATCTGGAAAATGGGGATGATGATGAAAGATGTTGTGGGAATTAAATGGGACAGTGGCCATGAAGCACCCAGCGAAGTTCCTGGCACATTGTAGGTAGGCAGCAACTAGTTCCCTAGAGATTGTCTCGGAGTCATTTCTGTGTCTCCAGTGCCATCCGGGGCCTGGGAAGTATTGCATGAAATTGAACAGAACTCCAGAGAAGTCTTGGTGAGGGACGTAGGTGTGGCGTGAGCCCCCGGAGCTGGGAGCTTGAAGGCTCAGGATCCCTTGCTGTCCTGACTGGCCTCTGCCCTGCTCTGAGCCTCAGTGTCCCTAGTTACCATGGAGGGGGGCCTCCAGGGGCCCCTCCCGCCTCAGAGTCCCTCCTGGGTGCCAGATCCCTGAGGTCAAGGTAGGGTGCTGGAGGGCTTTACCCAGGGCTGGGGGGCACCTGCCGAGTAAAAGGAGGAGCCTCTCACCACCCCCTCCCCCCACCTTCCCACCCCGACCCAGCTCCCTGGCTGGGAATCCGGGTTACTGGGTCCTGGGTTCTCTGGGAGACATGATGCCGTCTGTGTAGTGGTTGACATAATGACTGCCTCCCTCAGCCAGGGGTCTGAGCACATCTCCCAATTTTTCACACCCCTGCCATGCACCAGACACTTTATTTCATTTACTCTCCCCTGGATCCTGTGAGGTGGATGAGAACTTGGTGCCAGAGAGCCCAGGGAACTTCCCCAAGGCCCACAGTGAGCACAAGACAAGGCTTGGGGTCCAGGGCTCTGTCTGGCCCTCTGAGCCCCAGGCGTGGGCGCAGGGGTCCACAGGAGGGCTGGCTGCGGGGTGCCCTAGCTCTCCACCCCAGGCTCACGGTGCATCCTCGCCTGAGGGCCCTCCACACTAGCAGCCCAGAGCCCCAGGCAGCCCTCCCACCTGCCCAGACCCAGCCTGGTGGGAGACAGATGCCACCCCTCCCTCTGGCCCACCCCCTGCCCCTCCCGTCTCTGCAGCTGCAGGCCTGGCCTGGCCTGGGGAGACAGAGCAGAGCAGGTGGGAGGCTGGGCCTGTCCTCGCAGCCTCAAGGTCATCAGTCCCTCAGCATTCAGTCTCTTGGCCACCCTGGGACATGGAGCCCCTCAGCTGCAGATGGGGAAACTAAGGCAGGGTGGAGGGAACTCACTCAAGGTCCCACCAAACCCCAGAGCTGGGTGTGAGCCACAGTCTGGTTCCCAAGCCTGAGTCATTCATTCACTCCCTCCCTCCCTCATTCTTACCTTGCATTGCCCTCGGCATCCCCCCGCTCCATCCTTCCCCTTCCCGGGGCCACCCCTGGGCCTCATTTTTGACTCCTCTTTCTCATACCTCCTCTCCCTCCCCGTCCAATCCATTTGCAAATCCTGTTGGCTCCACCTTCAAAGCACATCTCAAATTCTGCCACTCCTCACACCTCCACTGCCCCAGCCTGGTCCAAGCCTGGAGAGGCGTCCGCCTCCCCACTGGGCGCCCTGTGTCCACTCTACCCTCCTCACTGGGCGCCCTGTGTCCACTCTACCCTCCCCACTGGGCGCCCTGTGTCCACTCTACCCTCCCCACTGGGCGCCCTGTGTCCACTCTACCCTCCCCACTGGGCGCCCTGTGTCCACTCTACCCTCCGCGGCCATAATCCCTCCTTCACACACACTGCTGGAGCAAACTTTGCAAAAATCAAGTCGGATTCTCTCCCTCCTCTGCTCAGAACCCTCCAACACTCACTTCTCACTCGAACCCTCCAAGACTCTCGTCTCACTGGAAGCAAGAGCAAGAGTCTTCCCTGTAGCCTGCAGAGACCTGCGTGACCAGGCCCCCACCTCCCTCCTCTCTCCCTATTCATTCGGCCTCAGCCACATGGGCCTCCTTGCCGTTCTGCAAACAGCCAAACAGTCCTGCCCCAGGGCTCTTGCACTGGCTGTTCCTTCAGATCTCTGCTTGGCCAGTTCTTGCTCCTTCTTGGGGTCTTTGCCTGGATGTCACTTCCTCAGAGAGGCTCTCTCTGATCCCCCAGTGAGAACCACCTTAGATCCCTTGGACCCTCTCCCCATCTCTCTTTTCTACTTAATTTTTCCTCTATAGCCATATTGCCCCTGACATTGTATATATTTTACTAGTTTATATGTTTAGGATCTGTCTCCCCACAGAGCAGACCGCATCTGTTTTGTTCACTGCTGTATCCCCAGGGCCCAGAATAGCCCCTACCTCTAAGGGGCTCCCCACTGGGAAGGGGGGTACAGCAGACCCCCCCTGCAGGAGTCTGAGGACTGTGCATCCAGCTCTGTATTCTGGGGCCCTCGGGAGCCCCAAGGCACAGACCCATCCTCCTGCCCAAGAGTGTCTAGGAAGTCCTCGGGGAGGTGACATTTGAGCTGGACCTCGAGGGCCAAAAAGAATTTTTCAGCTAGAGCAGAGCACAGGGAAGCTCATCCCCGGGAGTGGGACCTGTTTTGGCAGAGTCGGTGCCGGCGTGTGTGACGGAACCGCGAGCAGACTTTTCTGGAGCAGGGTATTCGGAAGAACGTTCCAGGTGGGGTGAGGATGTGTAAATGGCCAAATCAGCTTGAGAACCGCTGTGAGGTCCTGAGGGGATGAGCTGGGGAAATTGGGGCCAGGTGGAAGAGAAGGCTCTGGGAGGCCACTCAGTGTGTCACCATCGGGGACAGCAGGGAGCTCGCAGAAGGTGTGTGAGGGAGGGAGACGAGGTCAGATTTGGGTTTTAGAAGGAACCCTTGGGTGCTCTGGCAAGAAGGCCGTGTGCTCCGAAGAAGGAAGAACAGGAGGCCAAAAAATAGCGAGGTGAGGGGAGAGAAGGCCTGGCTGATTTCCTCAAAGGACAAGAGGTTGAGTGTCTGGGCCTGGGTGAGTGGGAGGTGGGGGCGAGGGAGCCTTGGGGGTCACCGTTGACCCCGGGATTCTCGGGTGGAAAGAGGGGAGCTTAGGAAACCGGGACCTCTGCTTAGGCAGACGTGCGGATCTGGGGTGAAGACTCGGGACAGGTCTGGGGGCGGAATCCAGGAGGTGTCCTCAAGGCTGGCAGCCAGTGGCGGTGGGAGGCCATGGCGACATGGTGATTCAGGCCACAGTGGGGCCAGCTCGGGCGTCATCGTGTTCACGGGCCCCCTTTCCAGCTTGGAACCTTCCCCACCTGGCTGGGACCCGACGCAGGCTCCTGGGAGGCCTGTGCTTGGGTGGATGACTCATCGTTTTCTCGGCATCCCCGGCTGAGGGAATGTTCGAGGAGACGTGGGGCCCTTCCTTCGGCGGGCTGGGCCCTGCCTGGGTGCCGGCCGGTCAGGAGAAAGGCACTCGGGCCTCGGGCCTTGTCCGAGGACACCCCACGGGGCGTCTCCAAGAGCCCCTGGTTTCCACAGTCTTGCACAGGCCTCAGCCGCCCCGAGAGGCTGTTATGACCCCGTTGTACAGGTGAGCAAACCAAGGCACAGCCCCTGCTGGCCGCCCAGCTAAGGAACCACTTGGTGCTTCAGTTTCTTCGTCTGAAAAATAGGTCCGATGCTCGCCCCTCCCCTGCAGGGTTGCTGGGAAAACCAAAGGAGAGAATCCACGTGAAATCTTACGTAGTGGATTGTCACTGTCATGGGGAGGGGAGGACGGGTCTGCCCAGGCAGCAGGGGCTCACGGCTGGCAGAGCAACCACAGTGGAGTCCAGAAGGCAAAATGGCCAAGGACATACCTGCGTTTGGATCCCAGCCCTGCCACCCACTGTGTGGTTCTGGGCAAATGGCTTGTCCGCTCTGAGCCCCAACCCCTTCTGTATACGCAGGTGATAAAACCCACACCCTGTGGGGGAGTTGGGAAGATGGCGTAAAACCCAGCCTGCCGGGGCAGGCCGCGGAGTAGAGTCTGCTGCTCCGTCTGGGGACCGTGGAGGAGCCATCTCCCCAAGCTCTCAAAGCTGCTAGCCTCCCAAGGGGCTTGTGCGGCCCTTTGTAGAGTGACAGGAAAGCCTGGATGGGGAAGAGGAGAGGGAGGCGGCTCAGAGAGTTCAGGCTGGGCCGCTCCTCGGGGATGGGGCCTCTCTGGCTGTCCTGGAGGCTGGACCGCACGCAGCAGGCTGGGGGGTGACAGGTTTTTGTTGATTCGAGGCCCCTGCAGGTCAGCAGAGCAGTGGAAATGTGAGGCAGGGGCGGGTCCAGGCTCTGCCACTTACTGCTGTGCAATCTTGGGCAAGCCACCTCCCTCCTTCCAGCCTCAGTTTCCTCATCTATGAAATGGGGTGATAATAGCTGAATAACCTTGAAATAAGTCCCTGCCCCTCTCTGAGCCTCAGTTTCCTTATCTGGGAAATGGATTCAAGAGCATTGCCTGTCTCCCGGGGTTGCTGTGAGGAGGTGAAGAGAGACTCTTTGTCAAGCGCTCAGCACAGGAAACAGGAGCTGTTCTCTGTTTACGCCTGTGGTGTGGCCAGAGGCAGTTAGACCTAAGGACATGGGGTCTGGGGCAGAGGCAGGGAACACTGGCAGTGGGCAGAGGTAGAAGAGAATGAAGTGAGAGTGTGTGCACGGAACCCGGGGGTGGGGGGCGCTTTCAGGAGGAGGGGGAGGTCAGCTGGGTTTGTTTCCTGGATTGGCAGGGCCCCACCCCCAGATCTGGAGGCGAGAAGGCCTTGGTGGAAGCCAGAGGGCAGAGGGAAGGCACCGAGCCAAGGAGGTGGGAAGCAGAGACCAGGAGTCCTGCCGGCCGCAGAGGGGAGGGAGGCAGTGGGCTCCATGCGGGGCTAGGAGCAGGCATGCTCCACAGGGTCTGAGAGCCCTGGGTTCAAATCCTGACTCGGCAGCCAGCGTGCAGCTGTAAGATGGATACATCTTAACTTCTCTAAGTCCCCATTTCCACATGGGGATAGTGATGTCAACTGCTTCTTAAGGTTGTTGTGGGGATAATCTGGAGTACAGAAAGTACCCCATCAATGTCTGCTAGAGTAAAAACAATGGCAGTTATGACACAGCCAGTATTTGCCGAGTGCTTACAAAGTGTCAGGCCCTGTGCTAAACACTATGCACCTGACTCCATGAGATTGTCCAGACTGGCTACCATTATGATCCTCATCTGGCTTCTGAGGCTTCTGAGGCTCAGAGAGGTTAAGTAACATGCCCAAGGCCACACAGCTGGTAAGAGGCTCAAGTCCCTACTTGAGCTCGAATACTGGAGAAGTGTTGTGTCCTCAGCTCCCTAAATCACCCATCCTGTTGACAGCAAAGCTTAGATCGTGGGGTCCCCTGTAGTATTACACGGGCTTGGACGGTGGCTGGTTCCAGGATGGGGAGTCAGGCGTGAGTGTGTCTGGCAGAGTGTGCCGACCCTGGGACATGCTGCTTAGGCACAGACAGGAGCTACCGGTAGGGTTCACCCTCGGGGGACTCTGCGGTTCAGGGCGGGCAGGGCGCGCTGTGGAGCCCGCAGCCGGCCGCTCCACATCAGCTGAGGCCAATCCGTGTGCGACGAGGCCTCTGCCCTCAGAGGTGGGGCCTAAATGGGAAGGTGCAGCCCACACCCAGGCCATGGCCAGCTGCCAGCAGCCCCCAGAGGAGACGGATGGCCAGGGCATGGTCTGGGTGGCCGCGGGAAGCCAGGACAGGACAGGGAGCCAGTGCTGCAGGGGCTGGGGAGGAAGCAGAGAAGGCTCTTGTGAGGAAGTGAGCCATGACGTGGAGAGAGGGGAGGGCAGGGCCTCCCAGAGGGGGCAAGGGGCACTGTGGACAAAGGTACACAAGAGAGGTTTGTTTTAAAGGGAGTACATGCACACAGTCTAAAATTAAAAAAAAAAAAAAGGAAAAAAAGAAAACCCCAGCAGTCCCTAAGGGAGTGAGAAGTGTCCAGCCCACCCCATTCCCCTCACCTAGTTCCCCTGCCCAGAGGGCTGCAGTCCCTTGTGTGTCCTCCCCAGTATACGCGGCTCTGGAGCTGGGCTACCTTGGGTTGAATCCTGAATCCACCATATACTTGCTGTGTGACTCATGCAACTTGCTTAACTTCTCTGTGCCTCGGTTTCTATAACTAAAACATGGGGGTAGTAATAGGGCCTGCTTCACTGGAGGGCCAGCGTGAGAACGGAGGGCCTCTAACGCCTGGCTGGGTGCGTGGTGGGCGCTGGCTGTCATCACTGCTGCTGCTGTTGGCATTGCTATTGCGCATGGACAGCTGCGCGCACTGTGCAGGGGGTTTGCAATGCCCGGCTCCCCCGAAGCTCAGTTTTAGTGTTTTCTGCCTAGTCAGGGAAGAGGCAGAGGTCAGAGGTCAGCCCGAGGTCAACCCAATGGCCCCAGACCCACTGCTGCATGCAGGGCTGGTGGTGTGGGGACTCGATCCCTGCCCGTGTGCTGGGTCCACAGGGTGGCGGTGCGAACAAGAGTGGGGAGGGGCTGTGGAAAGAGCCCTTGGCCAGGCCCCCGGACGTGGGGGCTCAAGACCTTCCCCTGCGCTCCTCAGCTTCACTGTTCTTGGACAAGTTCCCAAGCTCCAAGCCTCGGGCTCCTTATCGGGCAGGTGGTACCAGGCTGCCGTGAGGAGCCAAGGTAATGCATGGGATGAGATGGAGGATGGGAGTTGTTCACCCGGGACCCCACCTGCAGCTCCCTGCCCTCGGGAGGATTTACAGTTGAGTTGAGAATGATGTGTCATTGACAAGATCCCAGTTGGGGAGGATTCAAAGCATAGCTGAGAAGAACCCAGTCCTGCGTTCGAATCTTGGCTGTGCTGCTTAGTAACAGTGACCTTGGGGAAATTAATGAATCTCTCTGGGCCTCAGTTTCCTCGTCTGTAAAATGGGCACAGCAATAGAACCTGCCATTCAGGGTTATTGCACATGGGAGCAAGACTTAGCCCAGGGCCTGACTCAGGGTAAGGCTCTGCAGTTGCCGCAGCTGCAGTTACTTTAAGGAACTCAGACTGACGTGAGAAACCACCCGCAAACAGTGCAGGGCTGCAGGCAATCCATTCATTTATTGATCTGCTCAGCAAAGTTTGGTTGGTGCCCGCCATCTACTGAGTCCTGTTCATTCATTCCACAAAGATTTGCAGAGCACCTAGTAAGTGCCAAGAGCCATGCTAGGGGCTGCCCCAGTGGCAGTGCACAGGGCAGGCTTGACCTCTGCCCTCCCAGAGCTAGGAGGACCAGGTACCCCACTGGCTAGAGGTCGGGGGGCAGCCTAGGGGCTGGCGAGCTGTCCAGCTCGTCAGCTCAGGCAGCCAGCCCCTGTCCTGGTTGTATCAAGCTTGTGGAACCCCAGAAGCCACTTCTGCCCAGAGTCCCCAATGCCAGCCCTGTTGCCCCCATGTCTGGCTCCTCTGAGCCCCCCTTTCCCAGGGAAGTAGCCCTCCGGAGGGTGTGGGGAGTGCAGGGCCTTTTCCATCACTCCCACCCCAGTTCCTGTCACTTCCTCCCAGCAGTAGCACTTCTTGTCCTTCCTCTTATATCCTCTCCTCGTCACACTGGCCTCGCCCGCTGTGCTGTGTTAGAATTAGAAGCCTGACCACGTTTGTTCAAAATGCTCCGTAGCGCCCCCATCACTCTCCTTGCAAAAGTCACTGTGCCCACAAGGCCCAGCTCTGGCCCTTGCTCACCACCCTTCAGCCACACTGGCCTCCTGGCTGCTCCCCCGTACCTCACTGGGCTCTGCTGAAATGTCACCTCCTCACAGAGGCCCTCCCTGACTGCCTTTTCAAAATGCCCTTTGTCCCCATCACTCTTGAGTCCCTTACTCTAACTTTGGAGCCGTTATCAACGTCTGACAAATGCTGTCTTTTTGTGTGTGCCTCTTGGGCTCTGTGAAGACAGGGATATTCTCTGTCCTGTTGGCTGCTGTGTCCCCAGCACTTAGTGCATGGGAGGCACTCGGTGGTTATTTGTTAAATGAAGGCCTCAAGCCTTTTATTTCTCCTCTTTGTGCCTCAGTTTTCTCCTCTGCAAAATGGAGGACCAGAGCTGCTGTGGGCTGACGCGAGGGCTGGTGTGAGGTCCTGCGTGCACACCGCCTGCAGCCCCAACAAGGGTGACGCGACCTACCCAGCACGCGGGCTCCTCCGGTCCCAGGGCTGAGAGAGTTGGGAGGCTGGCAGGGTGGGCTGGGATGGGTCGTTGAGGGCCTCAAGCCCCCGAGGAGGCATTTGGACTCTCTCTTGGCCATGTGGGAAGCCCAGGTGGGGCAGGGACACAGGCTGTGGGAAGGAGGGAGGGACACTGGCTTGAAGGGAGGTCCAGGGTTGGGGAGATGTGACTGGGTGGCCCCATAATGGGGCCCCAGAGAGTCAGATCTCGGGCACTGGGAGCTGTTGCATTGCAGGGGGGGGGGGGACATGGGAGGGAGGTGTTTAGGGACTTGAGTCTGGCCCAGTGTGTGCAGGGCAGAGACTAGGGTCTGAGGCCCGGGGGGCTCTAGATTCTAGGAGGAAATGCCCTGAGTGGGGGCCGAAGCTGCAGAAATGAGGGGAGGAAGCCCTGGGGGGGGGGGGCTGAAAGAGTGGATCTAAGTCTCCTTCAACTCTTTCTATCAGCTGCTTTGCTCTCCGTAAAGGCCTCTTGCCATTCACTCACTCACTCACTCATTTCTTCGTTTAACAACATGGAAAGGGCTTCCTGGGGTGCAGTGTTGGGCCCCAC
This sequence comes from Eulemur rufifrons, assembly GCF_041146395.1. NCBI lineage: Eukaryota > Metazoa > Chordata > Mammalia > Primates > Lemuridae > Eulemur > Eulemur rufifrons. Next base: position 24,941,005 of record NC_091002.1, read on the forward strand.
AGATGTGGTTCCTGCCCTGGCAGAGTTTGGAACACGTTGTGGGGGACAGACACGATGTGACGTGGTTACGGTGATGCTGATGGTGGTGAGGGTGGTGGCAGTGATGACGGTGATGATGATGGTGGCAATAGTGATGGTAGAAGGGTGTCAGCTGACATTTGTTGAGCACTCATCGGGGGCCGGCGTGTTCTAAGTGCTTCCTACGTGTTTGCATGCTGGGCTTCTGCAACAACTCGAGAGGCACCGACATCTTACACAACTTGCCCAAGGACCCCTTTGACAAAGGGTGGCACCCGGATGTGAGCTCAGGCAGGATGACTGACCAGCAGCTGCTCCCAGCTAGGGCCACCTGCCACTTCCAGCAAGCAGCTCCCTCCCTCAGTCGCAGGCAGGTCCCATCCTTGCCTCCTGGACCCAACACGGGGCCCAGCACAGGGGGAATCACATGCGTCTGACTTGCCTGAGCGGGGTTTGAGGCCTGGCTTTGCCCAGCAGGGTTGTGCAAATGGTGCGCTCACTCCTCTGCCCGCAGCACTCTGTCTGTGAAAGGGCCGAACAAGAAGGCAAGAAACCGCCACCCACGCCGTGGCAGCTAACATTTCCAGGGGGAGACCCCATTCCCTAAATTAGCAGGCAAAAAAGAGAAGACTCTGTCCTCAGCCCTGCCCCTGGGATCTGGGATGGGGAGTGGGGCAGGTGGGAGGCCAGGGTCTCTGGGGTGGACACACGCCACACACCCCCCACCCCCGGCCACAGGCCCAGGAGAAGGGGCTCTTCTCCCACCCGTTGTGGACTCCCATATCTCTGGGGAGGGCAGGGAAGCAGGGACTCAGGCTTCTGCACCCCCAGTTCTAGCAAACCCAAGAAGATCCCACTCCAATAAAGAGAGGACACAGAAGCCAGGGGCTGGGGCAGAAGACCAGGACACAAATGCTGCCTCAGTACTTCCTGTGTGGCCCTGGGGCCCACCCCTTTCCTTCTCTGGGTCTCAGTTTTATTGACTTCTTCAAATATTTGCTGAGCATCTGCTCTGTGCTAGGCACTCTGCTCCGGAGGAGGCGTAAACAGAAATCCCTGCCTGAGAGCTGACATGCTAGTGGGGGCTGGCACTGCACAACAAACAAGGAAAACACCCAGTTTGTCACATGCTGGTTAATGCTGCAAAGAAAAATAAAGCAGAGTGAGGGGAATTGGAGGGGTGGGAGGGGAGGTATCGGAATTTAAAACAGGGTAGCAGAGAGAGCCTTGGTGAGAAGGTGGCATTTTGAGCAAAGCCCTGAAGGAGGTGCAGGAGCAAGTTATGCAGGTATGTGGTGGAAAAGCATTCCAGGTTGACAGAACAGCAAGTGCAAAGGCCTCGAGGCAGGAGTGTGTCTGCCGGGTTCAAGGAATTGCAAGGAGGCGTTGTGGTCAGCTCCCCTCGCCCCCTGTGTTTGGGAATCAAATGCCCACATTTTACCCTTCGGGACCTTGAGCCTTAGGACAAAACAATTCCTGAACCCTCACAGCCCATCGCGGTGAGAGCAGGTGATGTCAGCCTCCCAGGTGGGGCCAGGGCAGCGGCCTTGCTGCCTGTATCTTCTAGTTGTAGAGTGGGTTTGTTTTCTTTTTTTTGAGATAGTCTCACTCTGTTGCTCGGGCTAGGGTGCCGTGGCATCAGCCTAGCTCACAGCAACCTCAAACTCCTGGGCTCAAGCGATCCTCCTGCCTCAGCCTCCCTAGTAGCCCACCACCACGCCCAGGTAATTTTTCTATTTTTAGTAGAGACAGGGTCTCTTGCTCAGGCTGGTCTTGAACTCCTGACCTCAAGCAATCCTTCTGCCTCTGACTCCCAGAGTGCTAGGATTACAGCCGTGAGCCGCCATGCCTGGCCACTGTAGGGGTTTTAAGACCCATGGGGACTTGGAAAAGGGAACACCATCCTCCAGCTCCTCACTCCAAGCAGCCTATTCTTCCAGGGCCCTGGATTCGAATCCTGGGGCCACCACCTTCCGGCTCTGTGATCTCAGCCAAATTATTCTCTGAGCTTCAGGGTCCTCAACTACAAAGCAGGGGTAGGATGGCTGTAGATCAGGGTTGAGATGGGCCTTACAGGGAACCCTCCAGGAAGTGAGTACTTAAGTGCCCAGCCGCAGGCCTGCCCTGCAGAAGGTGCTCAGTAAATGCTGAAAGCCGAGACCTGGCACCCTGGCACGACTTTGAATCGTTTTCATTCCTGTTGAAAGTTTGTCGTATCACTTGAGTCTTCTAAGAACTCCATGAGGAAGAGAGGGCAAGACAGAATAGCCCCCACTTACAGAAGGGCAAACTGAGACTGGAGAGGGTGAGTGACTTGGCGAGGGTGGCAGCGAGGCAGGGTGGACTGAGGGCTCCTGGCTCAGAGAGCCCCCGGGCGGAGGGTGAGTGGAGACTGCGCATGTACATGCCCCCCACACCACCTGCACGCGTGCACCATGCAATAGTAGTGACTTTCAGATTTGTGGTCCCCGAGCAGGTTTTGTAAGGCTTGGCTTGGTGGGTCGGGAGGTCTGTCGTAAGGATGTTGAAAGGCCCAGAGTGTGGGGAAGCCCAGGCCGCGGGCAGGCGGCATCGGGGGCAGGTCTTGGCGAGAAGAGGAAGAGGTGCCTCATGTGATCGTCCACTCGGCCTGTTTGTCCATCCGGTGTCTGGCTTTTTGGGCAGGGAGGGCTGGGTCTCCAGACTGCTCTCCCAACAGCTGGCCCCCGGCTCCTTGTCATGCAGATGCCCATCCCTGTCAGCTTCTCTGAGCCTCAGGACAGCCCTGCGTTAGGAGGCGGAACAGCATGCCTGGCAGGGCTGGGGGAGCCGGGATGTGGACCGGTCTGCCTGGTCCGCAGTCCCGGGGAGCTGGTGCAGCTCCGACGGTGCTGGCAGGCAGGCTTTGTGCAGAAGACTGACCCCTTCCTCCCTCGGCTGCCTTCCTGGCCACGGTCTGGTCTCCAGCCCTTGACGGCAGGCCCTGCCCTCCAGTCTCTGCTCCTTTCTTGCTCAGCCGGAACCTTCGTCTCATGGGGCTCCTGGCCCCAGCTCCCAGCCCCACCCTGGATCAGCCTCCATCGGGCACTGGACTGACTGACTTCTCTGAACGAGAGATCAGGCAGCCCACCCTTGTGCAGCACCTGAAGCCCCCAGACGTCCTTTCCCCAGTGCCTACACGACTCAGGGATTTCTAGGCCCATTTTACAGACGAAGAACACTGAGGCACAAAGAGGAAAGATGATATCTTGAAGCATATAGGACATAAGAGGCAGAGCTGGGACTCCAAAGCCCAGCTTTTTCGATTCTATAGCCTTCTGCCCTCAGTTTCTTCAGCTGCGAAATGGGAGACTTGACCTGGATAATCTCAGTTCAGAGCACAGTGGACACAGCACAGAGTCAGCAGCGAGACGGCTGAATTCTAACGCTGGCTTCCTGACTTCCCCGCCGGGAGGCCTGGCTGGTCACTTCGTCTCTCTGTGCCTCAGTGTTCTCACCGCTAAGGGGGCTGAGAGCAACATCGACCCACGAGCGACTGTGAGGTTCAGAGTGCTCAGAAAATGGTGGAGCCCTCATAGGAGTCATTTCAGTTTTTGAAATCGTTAGCTCCTTGTCCACCTCCCCTGCGGTGCTCTGAAGGGTGACAGGGCCATCGTAATGCTCTCTTTTGCTCTTCCTGGGGCGTGGCCGGGTAGCCCAAACTGGACAGAGACTGTGTGTGGCTGTGTTGTGGGGACAGACAGACGTCTCGGAGCCGGCTTGGCGGGTGGCGAGCAGCGGGTGGTTCTGGATGTGACGCGGGCTCAGGCTGCACCTGGGCAGGCCAGGGCGCCTTTGTCCCCTTTGTCTCCTCTCATACAAATTAGCAGTTACCTTTCCTGCTTCTGTAAGCTCGGCCTTTCCTGGGAGAATTGCTCCAAAACAGCCACGGAGCAAGCAGAAGCCGCCTGGCTAATTAGCGGGTGGCCACTGGGGACAAACTTAGGGCCTAGTGGCCAGAATTGGGGCCACAGCTGTCTAGGGGCTGGTGCCAGCGTGGCTGGGAGACGAGGCAACATCCTGGGCTCCAGGACATGATGCTTTTCTATCATGGGGTTTAAGTCCTGGCTGTATGACTTTTCAGCTGTGTGACCTTAGTAAGTCACTTTGCCTCTCTGGGCCACAGTTTCCTCATCTTCAACTTTAGAATTGTGGATTTTGCAGCCTGGCACCTAAATGGTGGCCATAATCAGCAGGTATTATTATTACTACTCTTAGTGTCACCACTGATACTGTCTTGGGCCTGTGCTGGCTCAGGCGGGAGAACATGAGGAATGTAAGCCCAGCAATAGCCCTTGGGGACCCTGAAATGCCACATTAGCAGCACAGGCAGCAGGGAAAGCCCAGCCAGGCCTCAGGCCCTCAGCGAGAGGGAGGCTTACTCTCTCTGAGCCTGAGCCTCCTTTTGCTCCTCTGCTAGAATGGAGTCGTTGCAATACCGCGTGGCCATGTGCCTAGAACAGGGCCTGACCCTTAGTAGGTGTTCGGTAAAGGGGAGCTCTGGCCCTGCCTCCCCTCCTCACCCCCTCTCCCTGCCCTGGGACACAGCAGCTCCTGCAGGACAGCGAGGGCAGGGCTGCCTGCCTGTGGCTTGGGTGGTCAGGGAAAGGCCCCCCGCAGCCCCCCGCAGAGGGCTAAGGAGAGGGGATGTTGAGCAAAGGAGAGGAGGCGCAGACGGACGGTCAGTCTGCGGTGGGCCCAGGAGGGTATGAGTCTAGAAGCTGCGCAGGTCGAGGGGGGGCAGAGATTTGGGAGACAGGGCCTGCCTGCAGGACCTCGAGGCCAGGCCAGGCTGCCTTCTCCATGCTGGCCAGGCCGGTGACTCCAGGAGGTGGGCTCCTGGGCTACGGAGCGGGTGTGGACAGAGTGTCATGGAGCACAGGAGAAGGAGTCCCCCGCCTGACCTGGGGAGTGCTGGGCTGAGGCTCACCAAGGGGCTAAGCAGAGGGTGGGCGTTCCAGGCAGAGGCACGGAGTTGTCATTTAACCCTGGGGTGAGCAGGGCTGCATCACACAGGCCTCTAAAGCCTGGCAAATCAGCCTGGATTTTATCTAGGCACTGGGGAGCCAAGGAGGGTTTGGGGCAGGTGGCATTGTGGTCTGACTTTCAGGGTCAGCTACAGCACTGTTAGTCGGGGAGGTTGAGAGTGAAATCGGAAGCCTGACTGGGGCGTGGAAGTCAACTTGACACCTCACCCTCCCCTTGTCCGACCTGGGCAGGCCCCATCCCTCCTGGAGTCCCAGCTGCTGCATGTATCCAGTGAGGGGCTGTGGACCTCCTGCTCTCTGAGTGCTTAGGGACGAGAACAAAATCATCCTAATGACACCCCTGGGCCCAGGCACCTCGTGGCAGCTCAGGGAAAGACGATCGGTGATTCTCATTGAGCACTCGCTGTGTGCTGGGTATTTTACACGGGTTATATCACTTCGCTCTTATAACCACCTTTTTAATCCCCCCCATTCATCGAGGAGGAAACCGAGGCATGGAGAAGCAAAGTGACTTGCCCAAGGGGCAGAGTGGGGACTTGAGCCCAGGCTGGTCTGACACTAGAGCCCGTGCTGTTATCCCTTCCACACTGCTGTCCCCATGCTCAGCCCTGGCTGGGGCGTGGCCCCGTCCCCAGCCAGTTCCCCAGGGCCCAGTTAATCCCCTCTCAGGGCCCCCCAGCGCAAGAGCCAATTAGTGCCTGCCGTGCTGGGGGCACCACACCTGTCCCCCTGCTCTGGGCCCCCCAGAGGCCCAGCCCTGCCCAGATGCTTTGGGTACCACCCTCAGCTCTAGAAACTGATGGTCCCAGTATTGCGCCATTGAGAAAAAGGACTAAGGCTCATTTTTTGTCAGAGAAGGTGGGAGAACATAAAGCCAGTGAGAGACACATCCCAGCGTCAGGATTTTTCCAAGCCTTGGCTGGGCCGCCCGTGGAGCACTGTCTCCCCCCTCACCCTCCCTGCAGGCTCCCTCCTCTCTCCCAGCACCGCCTCCCTCTCCTCCACCTGGCGCCACCAGCCCCCGAGGTCCCCTGTGACGGGGGCTGCTGGTGGGGCTGGCTGCATTTTCTCACCTGCGTGCCGGGTCTGGCTCCAGCAAAAAAGGAGGAAGAGGAAAAAAAGGTCCTTGAGATGGTGACAAAGGTCTGAGTGTGGGCCGCAAGAGCAGCCTGTTTCCAGGCAACTGCTCTACCCTGGGCTCCCTGCGGCGGCGGGCACATCCGTCATGCCTCGGCTCGGCTCGGCGAGGGAGCTCGGCCGCCCAGCAGCCAGGCACACTGCCCACGGCCCCCTCGCCCCAGCCCTGCGGGGGACGGGGGGCCCCTCCTGCGGGGGCTGTGTTAGAAAGCACAGAGTCATCACGGCTACTGCTGGGCCAGTACTTCCTAGGTGCCCAGCCTCAGGCCTGCTGCACTACAGGGCAGAGCTCCCGTCCCTCAGTCCCTTCCGTCGGTCTGTCCATCTGTCCGTCCGTCTGCCTGGGATAGAACGGTGGTTTAGTACGCAGGCTCCGGGCGGCTGGGTTGAAACCCTATTCCACCACGTACTTGCTTTTTGTCCCTAGGCACATTGCTCTACCTTGCCCAGCCTCAGTTTCTTCATCTGCAAAATGGATGTAGTAATAGTTCTTACTTCACAGGGTTGTCGTGAGGATTCAATGACTTAATATAGGTAATGCCCCAGGCATGGTGCCTGACACATATTAAATGCTGGAGAAATGTTAGTTGTTTCTATTTTTATTTTTAATTGTTTGTAAAGAGACAGGGCAGTGGGAAGCTACCATCTATTGCAATCAGATAGACCTGGGAGGAGGACACATCCGCCTTGCTTTTAATTGCATGACCTTAGGCAAGTTGCTCTGCCTCTCTGAGCCTCAGTTTCCTCTGGACTAAATTGGGGAGATGATGAATAGCTGCCTGGATACCCTGCCCTCCCCGGTGTGAGTGTGAAGCCCTCTCTCGTGGGGAGGCTTAGTGATGTCGTGCGCCAGGGCCCCACCCTGGCAGCACTCAGTACCCAGAAGGGTCAATATCGAGCAGACCGTGATTGGCACCCACTGGGTGCCAGTGTGCGGACAGGGAGAGGAGCCAGACCTGCCAGGGCATGCCCTCGCCAGCCCCTCGCCAGCCCCGCACCCGCCAGATTTCTGGGCCTCTCGGCTTTGCAGGGCTGCCCTGCTTCCTGCCCCGTGAACCTGGCCTATCCTTCCAACTGCTCAGCCTCTGCCCTCCCCTCATCCTGCCCTCCACCTCCTTGTGAAAACAACCTCTGAGTGCCCTGGAGCCAGAGGAGGAGGCTGAGAAGGCAACCCGAGTGCCAGGGGGCTGGGCACACCACCGGCCTTTGTCTGGGCCCCTCAGCAGCCGAGGGAGGCTGGGTCCCCTGGGGCAGGCCACGCTGCCGGCCTGCTGGCGGCTGAGCGAGGCCGCGTGGGCGGCAGGGCCTGGGCAGGCCTGGGCTGGCATCGGCCCCCTGGGACGGCCTGGCCCGCTCGGCGAGAGGAAGGCCCATGCCTGGGAGGAGAGTAGGATCGTGCTGCAGCTTCCTGTGGCAGCCAGCGTGGGGGTGACTGTGACCTTCTGGGGCCTGATACAGACACTCCTCAGTACCTACTACGTGCCAGGAGCAGTGGCCACTGTTGGGCTCTCAGAGCTAGGCCACAAATTCGAGTCCCGGAGCCGGGGTCCTGGGTTCAAGCTCTGGCTCCACTGTGACAGCTGTGTGGCCAAGCAGACACCCCCGCATAGGCCTCCATTTGCTGGTCTGCAGAATAAACTTAATCACAGTCCTGCCTCAAGTGCTTCCAGCAGTGCCGGGAACAAAGAAGGCTCCCAGGAAATCTCCCCGCTGTCGTTACTGTTGACTCTGTTCTTGAGAAGAAAGGGCTGAACATGTGTTGAGTTCCTACTGTGTGTTAGATCCCTGCCCTGGAGAGAATCCAATTCAAGAAACATCTACGGAGTGCCTACTGTGTGCCAGCGTCTGGGCTGGGCTTTGGGGATACCCAGATGAAAGCCCTGAGGCCACGGGTGTTGGGGAGAGAAGGAAAAGGAAGGGAAAGAAGGTGACATATGAGGGCCTACTATGTGCCAGGCTATTTGCTGAGCCTTGGGAGTCCAGAGAGGAGAGAAGTGGCCCCTGTCCTTGTGATGGGGAAGGACACAGAAACCCAGAACTCGATGATTATGACCCAGGATAATCTGATGGGGAACACACAGGGGGCTGCCAACACAGCCTTGGGGGTCAGGGAAGGCTTCCTGGAGGAGGTGATCTGGAATCTTGGCGTTGTGGTCACACTCGTCAACTCCCCTCTGCAATAGCTCCATAATGTTGTGGTCGGGCCTGGGTTTACACACGTCTGGGGACAGGGGACTCACTACCCAAGGAGGAACGTACTTTTTCCATTTGCAATCAGCTGACCTTCCCGTGGAGCCTTCTCAGGGCCCCTCCTGCTGCCCTGCTCTGGCTTCAGCCGCCTGCTCCCTCCTCGCCTCTCCAGGCCGTACTCCACCCAGCAGCCAGCGCAATCTTCCGAAACATAAATCAGACAACATCACTTCCTAGCCTAAAACCCTTCAGTGGCTCCCCAGGGGCCCTTAGGACAAAGACCAGACTCCATACCGTAGCCTGTGAGGCCGGGCCTGGCCCAGCACCGCCGATCCTCCAGCCTCGCGGACAGAGGAAGGGGCCACGTCCAGGCCAGATTCTCCACCTGCCAGTGTAGCCTCTGGAGGGTGCAGGGACCAGCTGAGTGCAGATGGAGCCCCCCACTGTCGCTGTTGGAGGATGAGTAGTGCAGGGCGGTGGGGAAGCTGTGGACCCAGTGCAGCTGTGTGATCTTGGTGCACGGTCCCTTTCCCGCTCCGTGCCTCAGTTTCCCCATCAGTAAAACAAGGGAGCTGCCCAGGTGATGCCCCAATAATCTCATTCAGAGCGCAAGGCCCCTTGGGTTTTCACGAGCTCACCGCCCTACACACACCCTGGGGCTCCTGTGATAGAATGTTTCATGCCCTCCCCTGATCTGAGACTAGCAAGTTGGGGTTAAATTATGATGTGGATTTCCGCAGCTGTCCTGGTCTGGAGGGGACACTGAGGTCCGCAGGGTGCAGCGACTCTTCCTCAGCTCACTGTCTTTCCTCAAGCCCCGCGTGGCCGGGGGTCAGTTACCGGCAGGAAAGACGCAGGCAGCAGCGCAGGGAAGGCCGCAGGACGGGTCGTTCCCCTCACCTGGAATCCGGATTTTGCTATTATTTTTAATTTTATTATTTTAATTTCAACTTTGTTTAATAACGTGCATTCACATTATTCAAAATGCAAAAGTTTAAAAAGATACGATAAAAAAATCTCCTTCCCACCTCTTTTCTTCCCCCCATTCCCGCCGCCCCGCCATTCAGCTCCCTCCCCGGAAGGTGCCTCTGTGACCAGCTTCTTGCCTGTCCTTTCAGAGACATCTGATGCATGTGTAGGCAAATGCTAACGCACGGAATTCTCTTCTAGAGCTCGGGGGAACTGGTCAGCCTCTGAGTTTGCCTCCTGCCCACTGTTAAGGGCTCGCGTGAGGTGGCAGAGTTCGGTAGGGAGTGGAGCCCCCTGCCATGCTCTCCCTGCCCGAGCACCGGGCATGCCCGACCGAGCCATCCGGTGTCCTCTGACTTCCCTGCAGAGGAGGCCGAGGATCCTGCTTCCAGCGTGTGTCTGCTCTGTGTACGTCCTAAGCGGAGCCCGAGGAGATGTTGAGAAAGTTCCGATCAGCTGCACTGAGAACCTTCAGCACCACCACAGAGCGAGTGATAAGGAATGTTGGTTCTGCGACCCGGCAGTGGGACCACAGGGCAGGGCAGTAGCAAGGACAGGGATCCATGGCCGGGGTGGGGTGTATGCGAGGTGGACCCCGCTGTATGTTAAGGGCTTCACAAACATTGTTTCATTTAACCCTCACTGTATCCGCCACCAGGTGGACACCCTTAACCCCCTGTCATAGTTGAGGAAACAGGCCTGAGAGATAGAGTTCCTTGCCTGAGGTCACGTGGCTGGATTTGAATTCAGATTCCCAACATTTCCTACCCTGCTTTGCGTCAGCTCCTGCAAAATCATGTCGCTGATTCAGAAGGGACAAGGTGGCCGTGTGCCGAGTGGCTCTGGCTGCAGCACTTCAGCTCCGGCTCCACTGTTTACCAGCTGTGTGGCCTTGGGCAGGTCACATGCTCCCTGTGCCCCAGGACCTCTGCTGGGCCCGAGGTCAGCTCCTGCCGGTTCCTCCTCAGTTCAGATCAGATCTGCTGGCTGGGGCAGTTTCCCCTGGGGCCGAGGACACTTGTGTGGGCAGAGGCCATGCGGCTGCTCCCAGACGGGACCAGGCTGGAGCTGAGATTCTCAGCGCGCCAGCCTCTGCCTGGCTGTGTGACCGTGGGCCACTCTCTTTCCCTTTCTGAGCCTCGCCTCGTGTCTCTAGGCCCCCCCGGGGGTGAGCTTCTGAGGAGGGAAGCGTTGGGATGTAGCCCCTGGGAGTTGGCAGGGTTTGGGCACGGCCGGCATGAACTGGGGAGCAGAACAGGGTTCGAGGAGAGACAGAGACACGTAGTCCAGGCTGAGGCACCTTTTCTTTTGCTGACTCCAGGAATGAATTTTACGTTCGAATGTGATTTAAAGTTGCTGGGCGAAACCAAGCCTGACAGAGCCGCGGGGCCCCGGGGAAGCCTCAGCTAAAGAAGAGGAATGAAGTTTAAAAGTTCCAGAAGCCTTGGATTGGCTGTGTTGTGGTCAGGGAACGGAGGCACAGAGCGAGGCCAGAGAGTCCCCAGGCCCGAGAGCTTTGTGGGCTTCTTCTGGCATCTCACTCAGCGCACACGTAGGGGACACCTACTGCGCGCCAGGCGCCATGCGAGGCCCTGGCGGAGCCCAGGGCAGTCCCTGTCTGTGCCCTCACGAGGCTCACCATCTATGGGAGACACAGCCGTTAGTCACATAGTCGCACAGATAAGCAGAATATTGGGATCGCGAGAGGAAATGGGGCTCACGAGGTCCCGACCCAGGCCTGGGGGTCGGGAGGGCTTCTCTGAGGCCACCTATTAGTCTGTCAGGCTGCCATAACAAGTACCGCAGACTGGGTGGCTCAAACCACAGACACTTGTTTTCTCAGTTCTGGAGGCTGGAAGTTCAAGATCAAGGTGTGGGCAGGATTGGTTTCTTCTGAGGCTTCTCTCAGATGCCTTGCAGATGGCCACCTTCTCTGTGTCTTCTCGTGGTCTTCTGTGAACGTCTGTGTCTTTATCTTCCCTTCCTATAAGGACACCAGTCATACTGGACCAGGGCCCTCCCTAAGGACCTCATTTAACTTAACCACTTTTGTTTTTTTTTAGAGATAGGGTCTCACCCTCTCACCCAGGCTGGAATGCAGTGGCACAATCATAGCTCACTGCAACCTCGAACTCCTGGGCTCAGGTGTTAGTCACTGCTTTAAAAGCTCTGTCTCCACATACAGTCACTACAGTCACACTGGGTAGTGCTGGGGTTAGAACTTCAACATGTGAATGGGGGAGGGGAGCACAGTCCAGCCCATGACAGGCAGTAACACTTGAGCTGAGGCCTGAAGGTCAAGGAGGAGTTAACTCAGCAATAGGAAAGAAAGGGTGGTTCAGGCAGAGGGCATGGCACGGGCAAAGGCCAGGTGGCAGCAGGGAGCCCATGGTGTAGAGAGAAGCCAGCGTGACCAGGGTAGGGGGCATGTGGAGAGGACTTCACTCTGAGGCTGAGGACATCGAGTCCCACTTTGGCAGCTTTGTCGCCATGTCACTGCATTCTTTCCCAGTCATTGGTTTCCTCATCGGTGAAATGGGAATAATCAAACCAGCCTTTGGGGCTGGGAGCTGGAATGAGGTCGCATTGGTCTAAAATGTCTTGCCCTGTACCAGCTCCTGGTAGGTGTTCAGGATGAGTTGTCCCTTTTCTCTTCCCTTTCTGGACCACCCTTGGTCTCCCTAGCCCCCTTCCTTGTCCCCTACCCTGATTCGTATGTCCTGGCTTGAGATCCTGAGCCTCAGGGCCAAGAACCCTTGGCAAACAGTATTGGGACTCAGAGAGGCCATTTGGGCTTCCTGGGAGCCAGGGAGAAAAGGAGAACTTCCTGGGGAGTTGCTGGGAGAGTGTGCCTGACTCCTGAACTGCATAGGACCAGGTGTGGATTCTCAGTAAAGCATCTCAGCCTCTTGTGATATTTGGGAAGAAAGGCTCCACCCTCCCACAATACCACATTGCCCTTCACTGCAAAATAGATGGGTCCCCAGTGACAGGGGCCTCCTTCTCTTGGGAGATGTTTGCTGGGTCTTTCTGCCTACGAGCCACTGTTTCTAATTGGTTGTGTAACCTGTGGCAAGCGGCTTCAACTCTGAGCCTGTCTGCTCATTTGTGCTTATATCCAATACATTCTGCAAATTTGAATAAATGGTTTGTTTTAGGATGATTTTAGATTTACAGAAAAGCTGCAAAGATGGTCTAGAGAGTTCCTGTACACCCCTCACCCAGTTCCCCCTATGGCTAACATTTGATATTACTAAGGAACCGACACAGGAACGTTACTATTAACTCACACTTTCTTTGGATTTCACTAGTTTTTCCTGAATGTTCATTTTCTGTTCCAGGATCCCAAACATGATAGCACATTACATTTAGTCATCATGTTTCCTTAACCTCCTCTGGTCTGTGACAGTTTCTTAAGACCCACTTTTATTTTGGCAAATATTTTTGAGCACCTACATAATGTGCATCGTTCTTGGTGCTGGGGAAAGAAACGGTCCTGCCTTCCATGGAGCTGCATTCGGGGGCTGGGAGACAGACCACCAACAAGTAAATGTAGATATCAAATATGTCAGGTGCTATATAGTAAAAGAAAGCAGGAAAAGCGGATGGGCTGAGGGGCTGCTGTTTGAGTTAGTACATGCTGGGAGGCCTCTTTCCAAGGAGACATTGGAACGGAGACCTGTTGGAGGTGAGTGGTGGAGACTCGGCAGTGGGGCGGGGGCGGGGTCTGGAAGCTGGGAGGAGGCTGGTGCAATGATCCAGGTGAGCCAGGTGAGAGAGGATGGCGGCCTGGACCAGAAGGTGCCCAGGGAGGGGTGAGAAGTAGGCAGGTTCCAGGCCTTTTTGGAGGGGGAGCCACAGGATTTGCTGGTGGAAACCCTCTGGCGGGGCCTGTGTGAGGAACAAAAGACAGGATGGATGTTAGCGAGGCTTGGCAAACTGTAACACGGGATTCCTCTGTGATCCTCTGTGTTTTTAGAGCCACTGAGCCCAACCCATCCTCTGGCCAAGGGCCAGTGAGTAACAAACCACTGGTTTGTTGTTTTTTTTTAAGATTAACATTTTGAAAGGTAATAGACTCTCATTATTTTTTAGAAAACAATTCATCAGGTACCAGTGTCAGTGGAAAAAAAAATGTCTTCTTTCTGGCCCTGCCTGCCAAGCCTCCCAGGTCCCCTCCCCAGGTGCAACCCCGTCATTCCTTGGGAATCCTTCGGAGATATTTTATACATATATATGTGTACACACACAAGCACATATGCACATCTATTCCTGGGTTCTCTTTCTAGTTTTACACAAAATATATTGTACACTGTTCCATAGGTTGCTTTTTCTAATAGAATGGCTTTTTTAAGATGTAATTCACAGCCCACACAATTCACCCATTTAAAAAACAATTCAGTGGATTTTGTTATATTCAGAGTTGTGAAACCATTACCACAATCAATTTTAGAACATTTTTATCACCCCAAAAAGAACCCCTGTACCCATAAGCAGTCACTTCTCCTCTCCCCAGACCCCCTCCGCCAGCTTAAGGCAACCACGAATGTGTTTTCTGTCTCTATAGCTTGGTCTTGTCTGGACATTTCCTATAAGTGCAGTCACACAGTATGTGGTCTTTTGGGATGCACTTCTTTGACTTACTATGTTTTCAAGGTTCATCTGTGTTATAACATCTATCAGTACAGTCACGTGCCACACAAGGACATTGGTCAATGATGGACCACATATACAAAGGTGGTCCCATAAGACTATAATAACGCATTTTTACTGTACCTTTTCTGTGTTTACATATGTTTAGATACACAGATACTTACCACTGTGTTGCCTACAGCATTCAGCACAGTGACCTGCTGTCCGGGTGTGTAGCCCAGGAGCGGGAGGCTGTTCCTTATAGCTGAGGTGTGTGGCAGGCTCTGCCCTCTGGGTAAGTACACTCTGTGGTCCCACAACAATGAAATTGACCAATGATGCATTTCTCAGAACATATCCCTGTCCTTAGTGACACATGACTGTACTTCATTCCTTTTCATTGCCAGATAATATTCCATTGAATGGACATACCACATTGTATTGACCTGTTCAATAGTTGATGAACATTTGGGTTGTTTCTACGGTTTGGCTACTTTGAAGACATAGCTATGAACAGTCATGTATAAGTTTTTGTGCGCATGGATATTTCTGATTCTCTTCCACCCAGGAGTGGAAGTTCTGCGTCATATGGTAACTCTTCAGCCTTTTGAGAAACTCCCTGTTTTCCAAATCAATACTCTGTTTTATGTTGCCGCCAATAGCATACGAGGGTTGCACAGTCTCTACATCCTTGCCTACACTCGATATTAATTGTCTTTTTGACGAGAGCCATCCTAGCGCGTGTGAAGTGGTATCTCACTGTGCTTTGGGTTTGCATTTCCCTGATGGCTAATGATGTTGAGCATCTTTTCATGAGCTTTTTGGCCATTTGTATGTCGTACTTAGAGAAATGTCTGTTCAGAGCCTTCACCTATTTTACAAATGTTGTTATTTGTCATCTTACTATTGAGTTGTAAGAATCCTCTATGTATTCTAGATACAGGTCCCTTATCAGATGTATGATTCGCAAATATTTTCTTCCAGCCTGTGCGTTGTCTATTCACTTTCTTGATGGTGCCCGTTGAAGCTCAGAAGTTTTTAATGTTGATGAGGTCCAATTTGTCTAATTTTTCTTTTGTTGCTTGTACTTTTGGTGTCATATCTAAGAAATTATTGCCTAATCCAAGGTCACAAAGATTTAGTCCTGTGTTTTGTTCTGAGTTTTATGGGTTTAGTTCTTACAGTCTTCAAATTGTCTTTTCCACTAAACAGTAAATCTGTGCACTGTCAGTGCTTAAGTGTGTCAGATCATAAAGAACTCTCTCATTCTTTTTTACAGCTGCGTAGTATTCAATTTTATGGATGTACCGTAATTTATTTACTCAGTCCCCTGTTGATGGACAGTCAGAGTTTTTCCAATATTCTGCTCTCACAGCGAGACTTTGGTGAACATCCTTGGCCATTTCACACATGAGTGAGTTTATGCCAAGGAGTAGACTGCTGGGTCTGAGGGCCTGTGCTTTTGGAGATGATGCCAGATTGCCTTCTATAGCTGGGATACCAGTTTTCAGTCTTGGCAACGATGTCTAGAATGTGAGCCCTTCATTAATAACTGTGGTTGCAATGTATTGAACGCTCAGTGTAGACTGGCACTGTGCATCTCCTCACAGTGACCCCGAAGGTCAGAATTAGAATCCCCACTGTACAGTGATCTCCGGTCACATGATCTGTCCTACTCCTGACCCTGTTCATTTCCCACTATCCAATTCGGCACCAAGGCCTTCAGAGTGCCTCAAACCACTTCGGAAATACCTACGAGAAGAATGCAGGCTGGGCAGGTGATGCCTGGAGAACATCTCAGATCACACTTACGTGTGCAGAAGGCAGGTAAGTGCAGGAGGCAAAGGCAGTCAGTCATGGGGACTCTTGAATGAGCACCTGTGCCTTCCACTGCGCTGGGAGCTGCGGGTGCCACGGTGACTGAGAAGTGGCCTCTGCCATCAGCCTGCGTCCCTCCTAGAGAGGCAGCCGAGACTCTCAGACAGACTCCGCGAGATGTAGTCTGGCCTAGGGACTTGGAAGTCTAGCTTGGGGTCAGGCAAATGTGGGTTCAGTCCTGACTCCATCCCATGTGCCTTTGGGCAATTCATTTTCCTTCTCAGTGCCTCAGTTTCCTCATCCGTTAAACGGTATTGTTAATAGCACCTACTGCATATCAAGAGTGTCCAGTACATATTAGTTATCATCCTTGTTGGTAAAGTGCTATAGGAAATTGAAGGCAAGAAATATGGCTGGGGGTCAGGGAAGGTTTCCCAGGGACAGGAGGGGCATTTGAGTGACCTTGGATGAGGGATGGCTCAGGAGCCAGGAGATGGCCTGCCAGGCAGAGGGCACAGTGTGTGTCTGGGCACAGAGGCAGGATGGCCCCTGAGCTCGTGGGGAAGAGATTTAGCCAGGGAGGCTGGAATGTCAGGTTTGTGCTGGGGCTGGAGCTGCTCCCAGGGACCTCAAATCCAAGCATGAGTGTTCGGATGGTATTTGACAGGCAGTACGGAGCCAAGGAGGGACTGTTGAGTGGGCAGCCCTGCCCCGCACATGCCCATCTTCAACTCGGGCTGCCTCTGTGGGGTGGGCTTCTCCAGACCTGATTTCTTCTTGAGGGGCAACCTGGGACAGTGTGTAAGAATGAGAGTTCTGGGGCCAGACTGCCAGGGCGGGTCTCTGGCTTGACCACTTTTGAGCTATGTGACCTTGGGCATGCATGTCACTTACTTCCCTGGGCTGTAGTTTCTTCACCCATAAAAGGGAGTTGTTCCTACTTCCAGGGGTTACAGTGAAGAGCAAATGAGTTAACATATGTAAAGCATTTAGGCCAGATCCTGTTACACAGTAAGTGTTCAGGAAATGTTAGTTGTTACAGAGGAGGAAAGCAATGGCATTAGATCGAGCCACCCATTTCTCAGGTGGGAATATCAAGGCCCTCTGAAAGTGAGTGAACGCCCTCAGGGTCCCTTTAGAGGACGAGGAGGGTTCATTCATCACTTACTCTTTCAATAAATGTTTCCTGAGCACCTACTCTGGGCAAGGCTATGACAGACATTGGGGAATCCAGTGGTGAACAAGACAGTCTCCATTCCAGGAGCTCCTGACCTGCCCCCAGGGTGTTGAAAGTCAAGACTGTCATTGCCTCAGACACACACACTCTACTCTTGCATCCCCCTTGTCCTGCCCAGGTCAGAAGGGAATTAGAATCACAACATAAGTGCCTGGTGAACCAGGGTCTTCCCAGCTCCGAAGTCTGGACACAAGGATAATTAGAATCCATATGACCTGCCCCGTCCCGCCCTTCTCACAGATGAGGAAGCTGAGACCCAGAGAGGGAGGGTGGGAGCCCCAGGACACTGGACAGCCGGCATGTCTCTCCTCGGTGCCCGTAGCCCCTGGGACAAGAGGTCAGGAGCAGCGGAAGTGGTAGAATGCAGGCGGATTCTGGACATAGTTTAAAGGTGGAGCCACCAGCATCTGCAGATGAATGGGATGTGGGTGCGAGAGAGGAGTGAGCAGTCAGGATCACTCTGGGGTGTTTGGCCCGGAGCAAGCGGAGATGGAGGAGGCCTCGGTGGAGGATGTTTGGCCGTGGGCAGGGGGAGAGGGGTCCAAAGGCTGGTTGGATGAATGGATGGATGTGTTTCTCTGGCCCTCCAGTGGGGCCCTGGACGCACACTTGCTGTCAGATATGTCCAGTTGGCAGCCTGGAGGCAGAGGAGAGGCCCACGCTGGAGGTGTGAACCTGGGGTTTCCCAAGTGTGGGTGGCCCCAAGATGGACGAGGTTCCAGGACTGGGCCCCGGGGCTGCCAACATCAAGAGGTCCTGTCCAAAGTTCAAGTTTTCTTCTTCCATGAAGTGTCCCAACTTTTAAATACTAGCAATAAATTTAAAGTTGTAATAAGCCTCTGCAGGCCTTCCAAAATACGTCCATAGATCCCATTTGGCCCACGGCCTCCGGGTTAGGACCTCGGGTGTGGGTCTGGGGTCACACTGCCTGGATCTGACCCTGGCTCTGAGTTCCCAGCTGTGCGCTCTTAGGGGAGTGACTTCGCCTCTCGGAGCTTCACTTTTCTCCTCTCTAAAATAAGAACAATATTAGTACCCACCTCCTGGTGTCGTAGTACAGGTTCCATGGCTGACAGTTACGATGAAGAACTACTCATGATGGATTTTATTAGTGATCAAGGCACGTGGTGCCAAAAGGGAAAAGAGCACTGGAGTTTGAGTTCACCCTGGGGTGAGACCCCACCTCTGCCATTGACAAGCTGTGTGACCTTGGACTGGTTTTAAACATCTCTGAGAAAGCAGTTTGTTGCTCTTGGGGTTGGGAGATGGCCCGGATGCCTGCTGAGGCCTTGGAGCCCCCACCAACCACCCTCCCTCCCTGCCTCTCTCCTTCCAGCCTCTCCCACCTGCCACCTCCCACCCCTCCACCCTGCAGCCAAAACGATCTTTCAAAAGCACAAATCTCAGCGTGGTCTTTCCCTGCCTGGAGAAAAAAACGTTGTTGGCACCCCACTGCCTTCAGGACAAAGCCCACGTGCCTTAGCCTGGCGTAGGGAGGTGGGGGGCGGCCTTCACCTCTTCTCCCATCTCCCTCCACCAGCCCTGCTCAACACCCTGCGCACAGCCCCTCCTCATGCCCCGCCTCTGCCTGCCCTGCCTCGCCCTCCGTCACCCATCCAGCAAGCGGTAATACTTCTTGGACCCCCCTCCCCGCTTCCCCGTGCCCCTGCTTTCACTCTTATCCCCTCTTCCCCACAAGCAGCCAGAGGGATCCGTAAAAAGTATCATCTGGATGGTGTCGCCCGACTGCTTAAAGCCCCTCTGTGGCTGCCCATTTCACTGTGAACACAGCCACCACCCCTGTCCCGTCTGTCCCTCCAGCCACATGGAGTACAGCTTCCCTGCTGTGCACTCGCCTTGGCCTACAGAGCCTCCCTGACCCCACGCCCTTGTCCCAGGGACAGGTCACTCGTTCAGGAGGCAGCGCCACGGAGTCTGCCTGTTGACTCAGGAGCCACAGCGTCAGCCATGGGTATCGCCCCTTTCTGTTGGCAAAAATGCCACTCATCCTTCAAGGCCCAGCCCAGATGTCACCTCCTCTGCGAAGCCGTCCTTCACACAGCCCCACACCTGCCCTGTTCCCAAGGCCCCTCCAGATCCTTCCCTCCCATGGCAAGCTCCTCCTTTCTTCCCACACCTGACACGGTAATTTTCACTGCATGGAGGGCTCCTCGCGGCCCAGGGAGTGAGGGCAACTCCATGCTGAGCGCTTCTGTGCATCCTCCTCAAATCCTCACAACTTTGTGCGGTTGCTTCTCCTAAAAGCCCCATTTTAAAGAGAAGCTAATGGAGGTTTAAAGAGGTTTTTAATGAATAACAGCAATAACTTATACCTCGCACCTTCCATATGCCCAGCGCTATTACAGTGTTTCATCTTCGCAATAACTTTTATTGCAACTCCGTTCTATGGCTGGGGAAACTGAGGCACGGAGAGGTTAATAACTTGCTGAAGCTCAGGAGTCTAGTCAGAAGTGGAGTGGAGTTGAGCCCGTGCTGTCCGGCTCCTGATCATGGTCTGAAACGTGCTGCACTGGGCGTTGAGGCCTTCTCCCTCTGACCTGCTGGGTGGGGCGCATCGTCTGGCACCCCCACACCTGCACCGGCAGGCAGCCCTCAGGGGCACTGGTCAGGGAGTGTGTCAGGAACGAGGCAGCAGGTAAGCCGGTGGACGTGGGACCCTGCCCCAGCCATTCTGAAGCCCTGTGTCCAGAAGCCCAAAGATGTGGCCACCCCTCTCCCAGGCTCAGTGCCCCCCACCACCTGGTTGTCCAGACAGCCCCCGGGAAGGACCAGATCCATAAACATGAGGCTCCACTCAGCCCCGGAGGGGCACTGGGCACTGTACAAGTCCTCAATATTATTGCTTTATTGTCATTTAAATGGAGCCTGCCTCAAACAGGCCACCCAGTTCTAGCCACCAGCGCTGGACAAAACCCCCATTGAAAAGCCAATTACAATCACTCCATCTAAATTGTCATGGATTTGTATAGAAAATTACATCTCCATTTAGTCCTAAAGCGGCGTCCTGGGCATGGACAGAGGGGAGGCTGGCCCGTTTACCCCACCAGCTCAGCGCGGGTGCCGCGGGCAGAGAAAGCCCGAGCTGCCGGGTCTTGGCCGGCCGGGGAACAAAGGCCAGTTTGTGGGGGCCCAAAGAGAAGCTGGGCCTCTGAGGGCAGCTCAGATTCCAGGGCTGGGCCGATGGACGTGCACCGCCAGCTGGTCTCCCCTGCTGGCGGCTGTGGCCAGACGAGCTCCTGACAGCCGGCTTCAGGCGGCCCGTCAGCCCCGCCACCATCCAAGGTGGCTGGAGCTTGGCTCATGTCCACCCTGCCAGGAATGAAGGAGGTTGGCCCAGGGAGCACTCGACTGGGACCTGAGATCTTGGTTCCGTTCATTCACTCATCCATTCATTTACACGTTACGTGCCTGCTGCTGGTATGAGAAGGGCAGTAGCTTGGAAATGAGCTCCGGCTTTGGAGTGTCCTGAGTTCAATTCCGGACGAGGCCACTTGTTTATTCCTATAGTTCTGAATAGTTGTTAGCACCTACTGTGTGCCAGAGAACAGGACAAAACGGTCCTTACTCTTGACCCTTGAAGTCCAGTGCTCTGAGGACAATGAACCAGGGCCGACATGGGCTTTGCGGGGGAGCTGTGCAAGGAGCTCAGAGGGGCCGGCCATGCCAAAAGCCAGCGGGACGGCGTTCCAGGCAGAGGGAACAGCGTGTGCGTGTGTGTGTGTGTGTGTGTGTGTGTGGAGGAGGTAGTGGGGCAGGCGGCAGCAGCAAAGTGAAAGTGTGGGGGGAGATGAGGTCAACGGGGCACCCTGTGGACTCTGTGGGCCTCTTCTCTGAGCCTCACTTTCCTCATCTGTGAAATGGGTGTGATGACCCCAGCTGCTGGAGGTTTGGGCAAGGACTCAGGGAGATGTGTGTCAGATATTCAGCATGGGGCCAGGCACAGGATGCTCCTGGCTAACTAAGACAGCCTAACTTAGAAGACGTGCTCTATGGGCAAACATGCACCTGGGGATCACACGCGTTAGCTGCTAACCCTTCCGTGCCCCATGGAGTAGGGCTATTGTCCCCATTTCACAGATGAGGAAACTGAGGAAACAGCACAGGTCAGCTAACTATTTGTCAATATTCTAATAATTCTTATGGGTGAGCCCAAAGTCTGCACAGAGCAGATCCTCAAAGGGTATTTGCTGAATCAGTGAGTCCATATGGAGGGGCTGCTGGGCGAGCGTGGGGAGCTGGGTGGAGGGTTCCTGTGTGTGTGCATGTGTGAGACGGTGTGTAATTGTGTGGGACTCTGAGCATGACCTCCAGCCTGTGAAGCCTTGCGTGTGCCTGCATGTCACTGTGTGTGAGACTGTCTGATGAGTGCATATGGTTGTGTATGTGACTGTGACCTTAACTGTGTGTGACAGTCACACATTGTCTCCCTGCGTCCTTGCCCAAGTGCCTGTTGGCCTCAGGGGCTCTGTCAGACTGACTGTGTATGTGTGGCTGTGTCAGACTGTGTACCACGGCCTACACACGTCTGTCTGAGCCCAGAGGGACACTTGGCACCATTCCTGGGATGGCTGGCAGGCCAGGAGGCTACCTCAGGGCAGGACAGGCAGGTGCAGAGGTGAAGGGGGCAGAGTCCCCAGCCTCCCCTGCCCAGCCCCACCAGGCAGATGGGCAAATGGAAACAATGTTCACACCCAGAGCAGGTCAGTGGCTGCCCCACCAGGGACTGCTCTGTGCACAGAAAACAAGTTCTTCTTGTATCAGCTCGAGTTTGACAGGAAGTGGCTTTTGAGTGGCAGGAAGTTGGATTCAGCTCGTATCAGCCCCGGCCGAGGGGCAGGAGAGCAGTTATCTGGGGTTAAACAGAGTTACTGAGAAGCGGGGCCCCAACACCCCATACCAGATAGAGTTGAGGGCACTTCCCACTTCTCCTGGCCATTTGGGATGATGGCCGGGGGGGGGCTTTGTGGAGCAGAGCTGCCACCCATCAAGTGCCTACTGGGCCCCAGCCCTCAGACAGGCGCATCATCTACCTCTCAATACCCCGTTTAGCAGATGTGCAGACTGAGACTCTGAAAGGCAGTGAGTTGTCCATGATCACTGAGACAGGTGGAGAGACAGGGAGGAGAAACTGCAAGAAATTCACAACTATCTAGAAACAAGAGAAAAGCCAGGACAGAAGAGCAAAGAGAAGAGGAGAGATGGGGATGGGACAGAGACAGTAGTCACATGAACGCAGAGAGCAATGAGGCTGTGCCACTGGGCAGACTTGTGTTGTGTCCACTGTGTACAAGGCCATCACATGGGCATTACAGATGATCTTGAGGTCCTGAACCCATTTCCCAGATGAGGGGAGTGAGACTCACTCTCGCTTGCTGAGCCAGGCCCGGAATCCAGGTCTGATTCCAAAGCCTAGGTTCTTTCAGGTCATTCCCCTGTGCCCAGGTTCTAGGGGAGGGAAGTGGCTGTCCTAGGAGGGATGCTCATTTCCACTAGCTGGTTGCCTGGGTGCTCTGTTAGGAATTCACCCCGCTGGCTAGTGACAGCCAGGGTTCAAACCTGGGCAGGGTGACTGCAGGACTCTCGTGCTTAACCATGTGACAGGGTGTGCCCAGCATATGCCGAGCAGGCAGAGAAAGCCATGGCCCTGCCCTTGGGCTGGGACCCAAAGGGTCCAGCCACTAGAATGAAGGCCCACAGCTGGCTAGAAATTAAGTCTCCCAACACTCAGCCCTGGATACCCTGCACTCCCTCTCCTCCCCCACTGGAGCCCCTGGGCACTGGGCCTCTGGTCCTTCTGCTCTTATCCCAAAAGCAGCACCCAAGCTGTTCCCTGGCTGAGATGCTGATTTGAAGCTCGGTTTGCATGTCGTTTGCACATTACTCAGTGCATGTCAGAAGGTACGAATATCTCCCTTTCAGGGAGAGGGCTGCTGAGGGGGGGTGGCCCTGCCCTCCTCCAGACAGCAAAAATGCCAGCCGGCTAGACGGGGAGCTACACCCTGGCCTCTGACAGCACCCGCCTGCCGCTGCCTCCCCCATTCCCTCCTCGAGCCAAATTTAGGCAGCTCTGCTACTGGGAGATGGAGAGAGCGGAGGCAGGAAAAAATGAGGTTGGAGGCAGCCTGGCCTTGGCCCGTGCAGGGTGGGGCAGCCCCAGGGGTGCCCCTGCCCCTAAACCTCAGGGCCAAGCCCCCAACACCCCTCCTTCCCACTGGAATGCTGGCAGGGTTGGGGAACGCTGGGTTCTCAGCTGCAGCCCAGGGTGCTGGCTACTCCGCCATGAGGGAGGAGGGAGGGAGGGAGGGAGGAGGTCATGGCCGGGGCAGTGGGGAAGGGATCAGATAGCCTCCTCCTGCCCCAGACACCCGCTGCCACTGGGGACACAGAGCCGGCTCTGCTTCTTGGGTACTTCCTGCCCCTCCTTGGTTTGCCCCCACCCTACCTGGAGTTTGACTGTGGGGTGGGGGGCAGGAGGAAGAGCTGGGCCTGAGGGACCTGAACTCCCCCCAGAGGGCTCTACCAGGCCATCTCCTCCTTGGGCCAAACTCTCACCTTGGTGGTCTTGGTTTCCCCACCTGAGAGATGGAGAGGTAGGCCTAGAATGACTTCCAAGCCGCTGCCTGCACTGAGAGCAAGGGTTTCTAGGAGGCCTGACAGAAATTAGGGGTGGGGCAGTGGCTTTAGGCCTGGAAACTTCTTAGATTTCTTAGGTACAGCTAGGAGAAGCAGCTTCTCAATGATGCTGGGACAAGACCTGGGTGGGCTGAACAGTGGAAAGGAGGAAAAGACCCAGCTGATTTCAGCCATCACGAATCCAGGGGTGGGGTTATTAAAGCCCAGTAGTTGGGATCCTAGAGTCTGACTACCTGGGTTTGAATCCCAGCTCTGCCACTCTGTACCTCCTGATTGTGGTCAGGTCGCTGCAGCTGTCTGTGCCTCCGTTTCCTCACCCTTAAGACGGGGGTAATAAATATCCCAGGGCTGTTGGGAAAGTGAAATGAGGCAGTGAATGCTTGGCACACAGTAGGTGCACCACGATGCCAGCCACCAGTGTGATTGTTTTGCCTCCCAGGGTGGCTAGGAGGCCCGCGGGGCTGTCAAGGATGTGGATGTGGACGCGGTGGGGAGGCGCCGTAGCTCGGTGGTTAAATGGGCCTCGGGATGGGGGCTCAAGTCTGCGTGACCCTGGGCGAATGGCCACACCCCGCTGCGCCTTGGGCGGGGAGCAGCAGAGGCGCCTACCGCAGAGGGTCTGCGAGGATTACACGGGCTCAGGCTTGGCACGGCGCCTGGCACATAGCGGGCGCTCCCTGAAGGAGAGCTGGCAAGATCGAATGGTACCGCCCCGCACAAAGGACAGGTGGGCAGCGTCCCGGGGAGGCGGAGCAGGGCAGGTGCACCAGGAGTAGGGAGGCGGGGCCGGAAGGGAGAACGAGAAGGCGGCGGGCGCGCGCGCAGCAGGTGCGCGTGGGGTGGGCGGGGCCCCGCGCGGGCGGGGCCTCCAGGTGAGCGGGCGCGCGCCCGGTGGCCGGAGACTAGGTACCGCCCCGCAAAGCGTCCCTGTGTCTTTAACGCCCTCCTCCCTGCGTGTCCCCCCGCCCTCTTTGTGCGCCCCCCCTAGCCGGGCTGCAGCCGTGGAGCCGTCCCCCCTGCACTGACAGCTGGTATCTAATTACTGTGTGAGAATGGAAAGTCAGGCTGTCCCAGCTCCGGGGAGAGGGGATTAACGTCTCCTGCAGAATACACTTCCTCTGGTGGGTTGCCATGGTTACTCTCATTACCTGCCTGCCCGCGAGGAGCCCGCGCGAGCCGCTCCAGCAGGCCCTCCGAACCCGGGCCGGCGCGCGCGCGCCTCCCCGCCCCGCCCGGCCTGGCGCACGCGCCTGCGCCGAGGGGACAGCGCGAGCCGCCTTACCCCGCCCGCGCCCTCCCCCCGGCCCGAGCAGCTGTCAGCGGCGCGCGCGGCCAGGCCAGCCCCAGCGCGCGCTGTCAACAGTCATTAGCGCGCGGGCCGCTCCCCTCCCCCTCCAGCCCCACCTCTTCTCCCCAGCCCGGGGTGGGGCCCGCACCTGGGGCCCCCGGCTCGTTAGCGCGCCCTGGCCGCCGCCTCGGCCCTGGAGGGACCCGCCCGCGGGGCCTATCTGGCTTAGGGCCGCCCCCTTCCGCCTAGAACCTCCCCCTTCAGTGGCCCCGCCGATTCCCTGTCCTAGGCTGCAGTGCCCAGGGAGGCGGGTCCCCAGAGTCCTGGAGCCCTCCGGAGTAGTGGTGACAGCGGTCTTTCATGGGTGTCTTCGAAGCTGGGTGATATTTGTGCATCATTTGGTTTCCCACAGCCGCCCTGTGAGGTGGAGAAAGCCATTGTGCATATAGTGGCACCTCACACTGGAGGAAACTGAGGCCCAGGCAGGATGGCTCCTTGCCTGGGGTCAGGGCTGGATTATCTTCAGGCCTGTGACTTCACCTCTGGAGCACTCTCCTGGCCCGGCCAGGGCAGAATTTCTCAGCCAGGCCCGGATCCTGTCCTGTCTGCCAGGGAGGCTGGAGAGGGCCTCCTTCCCTCCACCCCTTACACCAGGTCATTGTCAAGCAGGTTTGCATTTCCCCAGCCCCTCTCCTTCCAACAGGGGGACACTTTGGCCCACTGCACCCCTTTCTCTTCCCATCCCTTCCCCCCACACCCATCCAGACATCCCAGAGTTAACAAAACCAGGGGGGAAAAGAAAGAAAGAAAGAGACCTATTTGGAGCTGCTTGGAAGAGATGACATTCCTCAAAGGTAGCACTGTTGTTGGGGGACTGATCCCAGGCATCTCTCTCTGTGGCCCGGGGTGTGCATTTCGGTTCCCGGCGTGATTTGAAAGAAGATGGAGGTTCAGCGAAGCAGAAAGGAGGTCTTGGAATATGTGAGGCCTGTTCCAGATGGCAGGTGCGACTCGGTGGCGGCGGCGGCTCCACACTAACAGTTGGAGATTGTGCACAAGGGCGGAGAAGAGGCAGGTGCTACATTGAGTCCTCGGTGCTTGTTTATGCATTTATTTATTTATGGAGGGAGTATGGTCTCATCCCGCTGCCCCATTCAGGTCTACAGAGATCAATGGGTCCTAAAATTTTGGTGTGAATCATTTTGGAGGGGTTTTGGTTTCCAGTCCACGGTAGGTGGTATTCACAACTGAGAGAAATTAAAATGTTGTCCTTGTCCCATTTAAGCAGTACCCTCTCCTCAATTATCCGATCACCCTTTACAATTTATGACCAGCTTCTCTTGGGAATTCTCAGGAGAGAATTTCTGGATGTTTGGGTGATGGTCTTCATTCTGGTTTTCTTTTCTTTTCGATCTCTTGGTTTAGTGTGGTTTTTAATTTCCTGTCCACCTCTTTCCTTTTCCTCTGGGGCCCCTTTACAGGGGGCTGACTCCTCCCCCTTGGTTCTTCTTTCAGCCCCACCAGGAGTTGGAGTGAGACTTTGCAGGAACCCCCTTAAAAACCTCCAAAACGCCAGTCCTTGCTGAATTTATTAAAGCTGGGTTTGGGGGACAGGAGGAACAGCCATAGTTGCAGAAGTTGGGAGGAGCATGCAGATAATATGCACAGCAGCTTTTGCCTGTAATCTCAGCCACTTGGCCGGCTGGCCTCGGAGGGATGGAGTGGCCTGTGCATTTAGCCCCCTGAAGTCCCAGGCTCCCACACAAGTGTAGCCAAAGGTTGTTTCTCCTGGGGTGGGCTCTGCCGGTTGACTTTCTCCTCTAACAGCAGTCTTGTTGATTTTTACGCCTTGTCAAGAGCTGGATCTGATATGCACCTAAGGACTTTATTCCTCTCCTATAGCGGGAACCCAATTGAGAAATGTCCCCACCTATTTAGCCACATCCTCTCAACCATGGTCTCGTCCTTGCTGGAAGGCATACTCCGCTAATGGAGTGATGATGGTACACTAAATGGCACCCTGGTGGCCTAAAACGGTGATCCCACCTTGATAAGTATGTAACTTATTACCAGCAGGTGACTTCGAAGTTCTAATGGAGATGACAGTACTGCAGTCCATTAGCCATTGGACCTCACTTGCCATCAAGGGCAGGGGTCCATTTAATTGGCTTATGTGGGGAGACAGGCAAGATTCAGTCCAATTCAGGAGCTTACCTGAGGGATGACTCCTGATGACAGTGGCTCATGAGGCCACCCCGACAGGAGCCTGCCTAATGGCCTGGTAAGACATGCCAGTCCCCCCTTAGGTCTGCAGTCTTGTACCTAGCAATCTTCTTGTGCTGAGCATTCGGATAATTTGAGGAAACTGAGGAAGCCACTAAAGACCTATGAAGGAATGCCCTGCTTAAGTATTAATTAATTTTGCCAGGGAGGACTTAAAATCCTATGTCAAGATGTTGGGTACTCCTGCCCTTTCTGTACATAATCCACAAATCTCTGGGAAGATGTCTTGAATTTATACTAATGTTGCCCAATAAGATTCTTTTGTTCCCACCATTAGGAAAATTGGCCTTCATTGGAGATGAAAATATTAATATATTAGGCCTGGAAGCACAGAGCTTGTCTATACTTAATGAGCCAATGCCAGTTCGCCTACAGTTACCTCCCTGGCTCAATGATGGAGACATTCTAATCAGCAGTTCTCAAACTCTGTCATGCATCACAATCATCTGGGGGCCTGTGAAAACCTCCAGAGCATCAGCTTTGGTAGGTTTGAGGTGGGGCCTGAAATTTTGCTTTTCGAATAAGTTCCCAGGTGATGCTGATGCTGCTAGTCTAGGGACCAGACTTTGAAGAGCATTGCTCTATATATTTTGAAATATCAGCAGTATTTAAGTAGACATTTGGCAATTTTGTCAATGACTTGCAAACCAGCTTTTAGCTTAGAACCCAAATGGGCAAGTTTTAAGGGAGTTGGTGATGTCCAGGAAAGTTAGTAGCTCCATAAATTTTTAAAACCATTTCCATGCCTGGTTTTGTTGGCCTGGATCTGGCCGGCTGTTTGAGGGTTGGGTGATTCGAGTGGATAGAGTGTGTTACCATGGCAATGTTCTCCCCATGCAGGAAGGCCTCAGAGGTTGATCCTGTACAACTGACCATGTGTTTTTCATGGCTTTTCCCATGGGGTGCTGCAGGGTTTCAATCCAGCACTCCTGCTAAGCGTTTCCAGGAAGCTGGGATAGTCAGGAGACTCTAGGTCTCTTCTTGATCCAGTTTATAGATGAAGTGAACTTCCTTTGTCAATCCAGCGCCCAGCTTGCTTAAGGCAATGGATTAGATTAAGCTAATTTAGGTACCGGGCAGAAGGGGGTTGGCAGGGGCATCCCAAGGCTTTGGAAAGGTGCGTTTGGCTCCCTTAATTGGCAGCTCTCGCCTTGTAGCACTGTGTCTGGATTCTCAGCTAGGGCAGGCATGACTCCTATGCAGCGTTTAGCATGAAGGTTATTACCTCTGTGGATGCAGGGGATGGCAGAGCTGTCTGTGGCACGTGACTACCGTCGGATCCCTTTGTTACTGTCTTCTCAGGGCTCTCCTTGAAGGCCACACAGATATCCTGGTGTTCTTCCCTTAGAGTGTAACACACGTGGAGTCCAGGTGGTCACAGCTCACCAGAGGACAGTTCAAGGTGTGGCTCTGCAGACCTTGTATGGCTTGAATTTTGGTTGCTACAGGACCTCTCCTTTCCTGTGTAAATCTCTGCCATAGAGATAAGTGGGTCACCGTTGTGGTCCCCAACCCCTGGAGCCACGGCCCAGTACCAGTCCATGGCCCACTAGGAAGCTCTGCACCACCTACCTCCCCACCCCCGCCATCCCCCAACCTTTAGTCTATGGAAAAACTGTCTTCCATGAAACCAGTCCCTGGTGCCGAAAAGTTTGGGGACTGCAGAGTTACAGGACCCAAGTCTGAACATCAGGGGAGACAGCGATCAGTTTTTAAAGAGGGAGCTACTGAAAATTGCTTTCCTGAAAAATCTCTCTGGGATAATTTTATGGTCACATTGGACCAGGTGCAAAGCTGTTGTTTACCCAAGTCTGCCTAAGATTGGAGGTGGGAGGCTGGGATAGAGGCAGGCCGGGCTCTAGGCAGTGTGTTTTGCTGTCTTATCTGGGTCGGTTAGTTACACTTTGACTTTAGGAAAGCTTATTCCAAGTTTGTGGGACAGCCTTAGCATATTATTTAGAAATTAAATAAGACTGTGACTCTGTTCTGATGGCAGATATTACCAAGGGGGACCTATTTTGTAACCTGAATGGATCAGAGGGACAGGAGATAAAAGCAGATTCCCAAACACAAAAAGTCCAAACTCAGCAAAGAGATTAACTTTTACCAAGACTGTATGTGCCAGATGCTTGATCCCTGGAACATCCAAGAACTTTTTAGGCCCATTTTACAGATGAGGAAACTGAGTTTCAAGAGGTAAAGAAGGGACATGACCTGCCCAATGTCACTGAGCTTGTGGGGGCTTCCATCTCACCTGTCTAAAATATTGTCTCTTCATCAGATTGTTTTCTTTCCCCATGCCTCCCCACCAAATTATATCTCCTTCTTTTTCCAGAAATATCTGTGTTCTGGCCTGAAACAATTTTATGAGCAGGGAGGTCTATTCGCTTCTAAGCAGCTAAACCCATCATTATGCCTCTGGATTCAGATTATTATCGAAATGTGGTGGAATTACCTCATTATACTTTTTAAAAAACCAACATTTTTAAAATTAAAGTTTAAAAACAAAGTATACAGATTCTAAGTGTTCAAGTTTAATGATGTTTCATAAACTGAACACACCTGTATAACCACCATCCAATTACATTCATTCTTAAGGTTCGTTTTGTTTATTTTTGCCATTGTGAACCTCTGGTCAGAAGTATAACCAACCTGTCGTAACATTTGTCCCGCCCTGACCCTGTCGCCTAGCAGTATTCAAAGATCACCAAACTACTGGGTAGTTACAAATTAGTCCCTAATGAGCACTTACAGACGGCCCAGGACTTCAGAGGAGGTGGGATAACCCCAGGAAAGATTTAAAGTAACTCCTGAGAATTTAAAAACAGAAAAGTCATGGAATTTTATAGCTCATCTCATAGGTGAAGCTCGGGGAGATTGAAGAGTTTGCCCACAATCTCACAGCAAGGAAGCCAGACCAGTAAGTGGCTTCTTTTACAGTTACACACACACACACACACACACACACACACACATGCACAATCTGAGAAGTCGCCCCTGAAATGGATCCTGACCAGGAAGGAAGCCATTGGCGAGAGAGACTGATCAGGGCTGGTGAGGTCACCTCCCAGGGACGCTGCCCGCTAGCTCTAGGGCTCGGTACCCCACATCCCAGATGCCCAAGCTGCCCTTCTTCCCCCATCTGCTCTCTGCTCTCAAGTGGGCTGCTGGCAATGAGACAGCCCTGCTGGCCCTTCGTGGCACGTCGAGAAAGCTGCCGGGTAAAACCCAAACCTGTCTGTGGCCAGAATGTGTTGTGAGCGGGCGTCCCATGCCAGCACGGCCTGTATTCTACTCGGACTACAAAGTCCGAGGTCTGAAGCCAGCTCTGCCGCTTCCCAGCCACCACACCACGGACAGGTCCCGACCCCAACAGCCTCCCAGGGTTGTCACGACACTGGGCTCTGTCACACCTGGAGGAAGCTTGGCAAACTGCAAAGCACTTCGTAACAACAGTATTTACTGAGCAGTCCCTGTAGGCTCCATGATAGGTGCCACACGCAGATCCCATTTATTCCCCGCAGTAGCTCATGGGAAAGGTGCTTCTGTATCCCCATTTTAGAGATAAAGGGCCTGAGGCTTGAAGCAAAATAACTCCCCAGGGTCACGCAGCCACTTAAATGACGGGGCCGTACTCAAACCAGTGCAGAGTGTGACCAAGCTGGCCTGCCCAGCTGCCACTTAGAGCCAATGGGTCATCCAGTAGTAGTTTACTGAGCACCTACTACGCGTCAGGTGCTGCTCTAGGTGCTGCAGAGAGAGCCCGAAAGGACAGATGACGCCCACTCGCTGCTGACGTCCTTGAGTTGGGGTCTTTTGGGGAAGAATTCTCTTGGAGATGTGTCTTTTGGGCACTTTTAGAGAAAAGCCTGCCTCGTTTCCCCGAAATTCCCTCAGTACTGCTTGCCTTTGATCTTTGAAACCCCGTAAAGTCCTCACATTCTCGATTAGGGAGATGCCAGCTGAGAGCCGGGTGTCCCCGAGTCTGCGTGTGTCCCATGCCTGTGAATCAAGAACAGTGTGCACCGAGCTGTCCCCTCCAGGCCCTGGTCTCGCTCCCCAGCCTCTTGCCCTGGAGTCTCCCCTGCTGGAGTGAGGGCAGGCGTCAGCCCAGCAGCTGTTTGCTGTCGAAGGACCCCGTCTTGATTTGGGCACACCTTGTCGGGCCAGCTGACAGCACTCGTGCCAGCCTGATAAGAGGCTCGGGGGGCCCACGGCCACCTCGCTCACCCAGCCCTGCCACCTCCGCATGGCCTCGTGCCTGTTATTCTGTACATCTCCACACACAAAGAGCCCGGGTGCTGTTGCTGGCGCTCAGCTGCTGGGGTGGGGAGGGCTGGCTGCGGTAAAAAGCTTTTCCGAAAGGCCGGGGCGGGGCAGAGGCAGGAGTCACCCAGGTGATCGGAGCCATTCCCTCGGGACCCCAGCCCAGGACCACAGTGAAAGGTTACTGCTAATTGGCGAGCTCCTGATGGGGCCGCATCTATTTAGCACTCCCCCTCCCCAGAGACTTCCAGGATGGTCTTGGCACAGCGTGCGATGCGAGAGCTCCCCGCCCGAGTCTGGCACAATCTGTCTGAAATTGTGAACATGGAGCCTCTTGGTTTTTTAATTTGTATTTTCGTTGTCGTTGTTCTCTGCCCATTGTTGCTGGTAGATTTAGCAGCAGCAGCCACCCCGACTCTGAGACCCCTCCCGGGAGCCCTCTCGGTGGGCTCCCTCCCCTCCCACCCCCAGACCCACCATTGGAGGCACTGAGGTCCCGACCTGGTGCCCTGGCCTCAGGGCCCAGCTCTCACCCCGCCATCATCCCTGACACTAACACAGCTTGTCCACCCTGTCGCAGGGGGCAGATGGCCTGTCGGAGCCGGAGGGCATCTCTCTGAAGCGGGTCGCTGTGGTGGAAGATTTCTTTGACATCATCTACTCGATGCATGTGGAGAGCTCAGCAGAGCCGGGCAAAGCCCCCAAGCACGCCGGGCAGAAGAAAACCTACCGAGCGGTGAGATTTCTGTCTCTGTGCCTCCGCTGGCAGCCCCAGGCCTTGGCAGGAGGCCACGGGCTCCGCACATGTTGGGCTGGGGGGTGGGGCAGGGAGCTGAGGCGTGATGAAGCGGCCTTTGGGGACCCAGGGGGGCACAGGGCAAGGGCAAGGCAGCCAGAGATGGCTCAGAGGACGGGGCAGGCTCTGTGGCCTGAGCACAAAGGAGAAGCAGGTTGAAGCAGGGAGGAGGAGGGAAGGGACAAGGGCAGCTTCGCTCTGCCCCCGGCCCCTTGCAGCCTGTTCTGGGGCTGTGGGTGGGTGCAGGTAAGAGTGATGGCAAGTGCTCCTGGCCTGGCATTCACTGTGTGCCAGGGCCCTGAGAGCCTCCCGCGGGTGAGCTCGGTCACTTCCCCCACAGCCCTGGGAAGTCGGGACTGGGAGTCCCCCAGGGGAAGTTTGAGGACCTGTTCCCCGCCCTCCAGGAGGTCACAGTGGGACTGGGGTGGGGAGGCCGAGAGCAAAGCCTAGACACGTAGAAGCAGAAGTGTCTCCACGACCAGCTTTGAGAGAGCAAGAACCCAGGTACCTGGGTGTTCCGCAAAGGCACCACCAGACACAGACTCTCAGTGCTGAGGCCTGGGGACTTCCTGGGGAGGATGACGTGTAATCTTTGGGTGGGCAGGAGGGAGCAGAGACAGCAATCTAGGGGTAGGAGGAAGGCAGAGGTAGAGGGGACTGTGACCAGGGCCCGCGGGAGGGGCCTGCCCATCGTCCACTCCTGTCCCCTGTTGACTCCCATATCTGAGTCTGTCGCCGTGTCACTCACAGCTCTGAACCATTGGTCCAATGTCCACCACTAGGCCAGTGAAGCCAGCACCTGATGCTCGTTCAAGCCTCACAGCAGTCCTGTGACTACAGCGCTGAAGTCCCATTTCACAGTTATGGAAACTGAGACCCAGAGAGTTGAGCAACCTGGGCAAGGTCACACAGCACCTGAGTTGCAGTCAGCCAGTGTCCTCGTGCCCCCTCTGCGGTGACTTTCTCTGCCGCTTCCTAGAGATGTGCCCTTCTGTGCCCGGGCTTTCCCACCCAAGGCAGATGTGAAACTCCCTCCCCCAGGCTCTTTGTATATATAGCCTTGGACTACAGTGGAGGTGGCTGTGTATGTCTATCATTCCCCCTTATGGCCTGATTCTTTAAAAATCCAGCAGTCTGATTTGTCCTTGTCCTTAGAAAATGGCCTTTGCCCTAAATGGATCTTAAGGGTAGACCCGAGCACCGAGGGCCTCAGAGAGGCAAGGCGATCTTTCCATCCCCCCACCCCCCGGGCTTCGAGAAGTGGCTTGTGGGAGGGAACGCTGAGGGTATTTCCACCAGAGGGTCCTGGAA
The DNA here is from genome assembly GCF_041146395.1 of Eulemur rufifrons. Classification (NCBI taxonomy): domain Eukaryota; kingdom Metazoa; phylum Chordata; class Mammalia; order Primates; family Lemuridae; genus Eulemur; species Eulemur rufifrons. The sequence goes on from NC_091002.1 coordinate 24,974,610, forward strand.
GAAGGGAGAGACGCCCAGGCTGGGGCCAGCGTGGGTGCAGAGAGGCCCCTCGGTGCCCAGGAGACCCATCCCCTCTTCTCAGCGTTCAATTTACCACTGTGCAGGCAGCGAGCACGTGCCAGGCTCTGCACACGGCACCACTGTGCCCCACCTGAGCCTTCGTGTGTGTGACAGTTGTATGTCTGAGGCTGGTGCTGTTGTTACTCCCATTTCAAGATGCGGAGACTGAGGCTCAGAGAGACTTGTAACCTGCCTGAGGTCATTCAGCTGACATTGAGAGCCAGGCCACTGGCCCCAGAACCCGTCCCCTGACCACAAACCTCCTGCGGTCAGCTAGTAGCTCCAAGGGCTTGCTGTTGTCCAGGTGGATGGGCTCGGGCCAGCTGGGCCACGTGATCTCCCTGGCCCCTTCGGCGCCCAGCACCAAGCCTTGCCACAGGCTCTCCTTGGGTATTTATGAGGGTGGGGGGTCTACGGCCTCCATGCTGCGGAGAGGGCAGGGCTGGGCTGGTCCTGCCAGCGCTCGTGTCCCTGGCCAAGCAGACTTCCAGCCCTTTGCTCTGCACTTCCTGGCTTCTCGTCCATATGCCCGCCGCGTGCCCCACTTCCCGCTGCCCAGCCTGGAGCTGGCACATGACTGGCGTCAAGCCAGCTGGGCTGCACACAGAGCTGGAATTTCAGCAGCAGGGCCAAGGCTGAGCGAGCAGGCCAGGGCCCTCCTGCAGTGGGTGTGAGGCTGAGGGGGCCGGCACACCTCCCTCTTCCCCTGTGCCCCTCCTCTCCCTCCCCCTCCTTCTCCCCATCTGTCACCCTTCTCATGCCACCCCCTTCCTTTTGGGGGGCACAGGGTGGTGCCTGGATGCCTTCGTCCCCCCTTCATCCGCCCCCATTTCCCTTGACCCGAGCCCAGCTCTGCAGCCCCGCTCTGCGGACGTGAGGCCTGTGTCTGTGCCTGTGGGAAGAGCCCCCAAGGAAGCCCCGCCCCAATGGCGGCAAAGAGGCACAGCCTGGCACTGTGGGGCACGCGTCAGGCCGTTGGCTGAGGACTCTTGGATCTGCCTCTGTGCGTTTGCCAAAGCCGAATCCTGGAACAGCCCCACCTCTCTAGGGCACGGGGCTTTCTGAATTCTTACAGGCCTGGGGTGCTGCTGGAGTCGGGGCGCTGGTAGGACAGTGGGCAGACTTGTTCAGTGACCCAAAGGAGCCACATTCTTTGGTGGAAAAAAAGGACTTTCTAGCTTCTACCGCTGTCCAGCAGTGGGTCAGGGAGGGCCGGTAAGGAGCTTTCTGAAACTGGAGGTGTTTGGACCAGCGGCAGATGACCATTTACAATGGGCAGTGCAGGGCACTCCCATTTTGAGTGGGAAGCCCCTGCCTTACCTCTGGTGCAGCGTGACCCAAGTCCGGAGGATCATGGGGGTCTCACCAGTGCCGGGGTGCGGGGAAGGTTCTGGGTGGCTCTGCAAAGTTCCCTGAACCCATCTAGAGGTCTGGTCCTTCTTGCAAGGGGCTTTCCGGCTATTCTGGTTCCTGCACCCGCCTGGGTCGGAGTCAGCCCTTTTGCTTCCTTTCTGTCTCCCAGGGTGCTGGTAGGCTAGCGCGGTTTCCAGGGTCTGGATCTGGCTGCCCAGGCCACTTTGGAGCTGGAGCCAGATGTGGTCAGCAGCTGCTCCAGGCCCACCACGTGCTAATCCACCCGCAGGGCAGAAGGAGGATCTTGTAAAGTGGTGCAAATCCCCCCAATTGGCCTCATCTGTCTTTGTCGGCCTCTGAGTTGGGGAGCGAAAATGGGGCCTTGCAAGTCAGCGACTCTGCAAATAGCTCCTGCTCTCCCTGCCAGTGAAATCTGTTTCTACCACTAGAAAAGTAAAAGGCGAATTCACATATAGGTCTCGATGTCCGGGCAGGAGGTGCTGAGAGCAAGGCAGCAGGCAGGCCAGGGCAGCCGAGGGAAACTGGGTGGGGACAGGAGTCTGAAGCTCCACTCCTTAAACACAGCAGCTCCACCTTTATCTGTTTCACGTTTGGGGCAGCAGCGTAAGAGTCTATTTCTAGAACAGGGTCTGTAGCTCTGAAACCATCTGAAAACCACGATCGTATTGACTAGAGCATCTGCTAGGATTGTCCTAGCTCATCTTGTGGTCCTGTGGCCTTGGGCATCTATGCACGCAAGCAGAAAGGGAGGTCCCATTTCTGGTCCTGGGCAAGCCAGGAAGATGAACCAGAAGATGCCGGCAGAAGGTTGGGGTGGGGGTGGGCGGATGTCCTCGTCCACACGGGTCCCTACGGCAGCGCAGAGCTGGGCTGGACTGGGCACTTTACTGACTCCCCGGGGAGCTCTAAGCAAAGCCGCAGCTGCTACAGCTGTGCGGGTCAGGGCTTCCCTCCCTGGCCATCTGACAGCTCTAAGGACTTCTCACCTACTGGCCTTCAGTCCACCTCTCCCACCCTTCTGTGGTACCCAGGGCCAGAAAGTGTATGCCCAGACCTCCCCCTCCCCAGACACGCCAGCCAGCCTTTGCATACCACTGGCCACCTAATAAGGCCGGGATCTGCAGCCACCACTCCCACCCCTGAAGAGGGAACTGTCCCTGTGCCCTCAGCAGGCCAGAGGGCAAAAAGATCCCCTGCCCACCCTGTGTGCTGCGCTTCCCAGAGCAGCCAGGCTGTGAGGCCCTCCCTAAACCTTTAAAAAATATTTCTCTGCCCAGCGGCAGGTGAGCAAGCAAGCTGTAGGGCTGCCCCGACGGTATGGACCTGTCCTTCCTTTTCCCAGCCGACTGTGCAACCCTCCTCCCCCAAGTCCTCTGCTCAGCTCTCCTGAGGCCTGACCTGGGGTGCCGTGTCTCAGGGGAGCCAAGGGGTTGTCTGCCGGCCCACGTCAGCCACAGCCCTCCGCTCTGCCCAGCACGTGCCCTGCCCTGCTGCCCGCTTGCTCCTGCAGTCGGGCACATCCCTCCTGACCCAGCAGGCCCGAGAGGAACACACTGTCCCCAAGCCTTCCGGGCAGCTCCAGGCCCCGGATGATCTCCATGTGCCTGGCAGAAAAGCCCCCATCCCTTGGCTGCACCTCTGACTGTCACCCTCCCATCCACCGGCTCCAGTCAGAGACACTGGAGTTTGCCCTTGTCCCTGACCTCCAGAGGAAGGCAATCAGACAGGGAATTTGGAAGGGAGATAACTCATCAAGGAGCCTCTCTGCTCCGCAGAGCATCAAATCAGCTGAGAAATAACAACTGTGTCACCAAAATTAACTCCACGTTTGCAGCCGGCAGGACTAGCCCCTGGAACTCTGCAGGAGGACTGAGCTGGGAGTCGGCCTGAGCTGTTCTGTGAGGACCTGGCCACAGCGTGGGGCACCCCAGGTCTTCTGCGCAGCCCCGCCCTGCCCCGCCCCTACCTCCCAGCTGTTGCAGAGGTGCAGCAGGACCTTCGAGCATCCCGGAAGGAGCAGACTGGTGCTATCCCAGAGGGAAGGCAGGGCCCAGAGCAGCCCCTCCACCGCGGCCACCTCTCCCAGCCAGGCTGCAGTGAGGAAGCTGGAACGCTTGGGCGATGCTGCCCCTTAGTGGAGAGGAGCGGGAGGACCCAGGCTCTGGGAAGCTCGTGTGAAAACCAGTGACTGGGCAGCCTCAGCCCAGGGAATGGGAACTGAGGGGACCCTGTGGCCCCTACAGTCAGCCACATCAGGGCCAGCAGCTTTCCAAAACCCAGAGCAAGAGGAGAGGGCTGGACTTCGAGCCCACACCCACCTCCTCCCCCCCTGCCCAGCCTTTCGCTCGTGTCCCCTCCCTCCTCCCTCTACCTCCGACCGCCTCTCCCCTCTCCCTGCCCAGGGGAGGGCCTCTGGGGGCAGCTCTGGGGTGGTGTGACCCACGGCATGGGCTTCCATCTGGCACTGCCTCAAAAGACTGTGTGACCTTGGTGAGTTGGTTCATCTCTCTGGGCCTCAGTCACCCGGAACACGGCGGTCCCTAGAGCCTGTCCAGTTTGAAAAACCCAATGCCCTGGCACCAGCCCTTCACAGCTCTCCCGAAGAAGGTTCTTGATCTGTGAGTAATCACAGGAAATAACTCATAGAACCTTGGGTTGTGCTTATCGGCTGAGAGCCAATGAATTTATAAGCGGGTCTCAGTTTATCCATCTTTGAGGAAGTTGTTCGCCCCACCCTAGAGCAATGTTTGTAAGCTCATGTTTAGTAGCAGCAATACAATGTTCTGGGAGGAATGTTACTTATTAGAACGTAGGTTGAAGGCTAGACAATGCTTAAAGGCTTTGCTTTTTTGATTTTTAGCCTCCTTTATTCAGATTTTTAAAACAAATGTCTTTCCACAAAAGCACTGAGTTATTTCCACTGCTGAGAGTCAAGGACACCTGCCCCTTGCTCTGCAGATCCCTGGCTGTCCTCACGAGGGCCAAAGCGCCTGCCACCAAAGTACAGACCTTGGTGACCTCGTGGCCAAGTCACCTCCCCGTGGATCCACATAACAAGCGAAGCTCTTCTCTCCCCCAGATCGCGGAGACCTACGCCTTCCTCCCGAGAGAGGCCGTGACCCGGTTCCTGATGAGCTGCACAGAGTGTCAGAAGAGGATGCACTTTAATTCCAACGGCCTGGAGCCCAAAGGTAGGGGGAGGCGGTGCGCTGGGGGCTCAGCTGGGCGCGGCCGGCCTTTGCTGGCACAGACACAAAGGTGCCGGTCCAGCAGTTGTGACCAGTCCTAGGGGCCAGCGTGGGTCTATGGCTCTGCCCAGAGAGCCTCATTTTGTTTTAACATTTTTAAAACTCAAGTTTCATTTAAAAACCAACAATACACACACACACACTCACATATACACACAAACCAACAAGTCTCTCTTGCTCCTCAAAGTCCAGGCCAGCCCCTCTCCCCTGATTCTCTGCCACCCTGCCTCATTCTCAAAGCTCCACCCAGGTCTCACACTCGACTCTTTCTCCTGTTTCTTGTTACACAAGCCTGAGCCCGTGGTCTGGCCTGTGTGGTCCCTGGGGACAGGAGCACACCCCTGGACGTGTGCCTCCTGCATCCCGTGTGCCTCCTCCCTCCCTGAGCACACCCACATGGCCTCTTGTCGAAAACCCATGGGGGGCCAGGCGTGATGGCTCAGGCCTGTAATCCTAGCACTCTGCGAGGCCGAGGCTGGTGGATCGTTTGAGCTCAGGAGTTTGAGACCAGCCTGAGCAAGAGCGAGACCCCGTCTCTACTAAAAATGGAAAGAAATTATAAGGACAGCTAAAAAACATATATATAGAAAAAATTAGCTGGGCATGGTGGCGCATGCCTGTAGTCCCAGCTACTCGGGAGGCTGAGGCAGGAGGATGGCTTGAGCCCAGGAGTTTAAGATTGCTGTGAGCTGGGCTGATGCCATGGCACTCTAGCCAGGGCAAGAGAGTGAGACTCTGTTTCAAAAAAAAAAAAGAAAACCCATGGGGACTGATCAGAATTTTAAATGCCCAGAGTGCTGTGGCCAGCCACAGTCAGTGCCCTGGACCAAAGCCCATGCTCTCTGGCTCTGTCCTGCCCAGTGAGAGCAGCAGCACCCCACTTCAGCAACGGCCCCCACCTCCATGCCCCTCAAACTGAACATCCCCGGAGACCTCCAGGAAATCTGGGGCCCCTCTGCTCACAGGCAGCTTTGGCACAGAGAGACAGGCCAGCACGGGGCCGATGTGATCCTGCCTCTGCTCTGGGAGATGGTGCCCAGTGGGCAGTCACCGGGTTTCTAGGCCTTCCCGGCGTACTGTGCCAGCTCCCGGGATCAGGCCTGGGGGAGTTGCTGAGGTCGGAAACAGGCTCGGGACGTAGGGTGAGCTGTTTATCTGGGGGGTGCTCACGTGGCATCCACGGACCCCGGGGAGGAAAAATCAACAGCAAAGCCCGAGCAGGTGATGGCAGAGGGATGGGAGCATGGGCGTCGAGCGCGGCTTCCCTCTCGTCCCAGTTGTCCCTGACACCAGCTCACTCACCAAATCCAGAGGCCTTCTTGCCTGTGGGAGCCGTTGGGCCACGGCTGCCTCATCAGGGCACATGGGACAGCTCCCAAATCACGGGGGACAGGAACCGATCTAGTTGGTCCCTCATAAGTGCTGGCTCCGGTGCTGAGAACGGGGTTCCAGGGCTGCACCTCGTGGGTTTGAATCACAGTTCTGCCACTCACTGTTGCGCGTCCCGGGCAAGTGACTTCATCCTCTGAGCCTCAGTTTCCTCATCTGTGAAATGGGGTCCATCTTGGTACCTGCCTCAGAGGGCTGCTGAGATTTGAGTGTTGGTCCCTGTACCTGGCACAGGGCTAATGTGCAGGAAGGGTGAGCTGCGGCTGTCGCAGTTACTGTGACAACGCTGGGTGCCTGAGGGAGTGATCCTGAGCTTTGCTGCCCCACGTGGCCTGGCCTCGGCTGAGTGGCTGCAACCCCTGGGCTGAGGGAGCTTTTGGTACCTGCAGATGGGCGGGAGCTTTCCCTGCCGCCCTCCCCACCCTGCCAGCGGCGTGTACCCTGGTGGTGGCTGCCCAGTTCCTGCCCACCCATCCGCCTGCCCCCGCCTCATTCCTGGCCTCATTGTTTCCATAGCAACAACAGGCAGGGTCAGACAGAACTGCTCGCCTAGAGGAACAGAGGCGAGGCCAAGAGGGGCTGCGTTTGTAGGCTGCTCTGGGGTGTCTCCAGGCTCCACCTACTCCGCTCCCCTGCTGCACATCAGCAGTGTGGAGGCCATTCCTCACCTCCCCTGCACTCCTCACTGCAGGCGGAAGGTCTCCCAGGGCTGCAGGCTCCACGCCTCATCCGTGGGCTTCTGTGTGGCTGGGAGGGCAAGGCCAGGCACAGTAGCAGCCTATGACCCCCATGCCTCCAGCCCCAGGGAGGAGGAAGGAGGAGAATGGGGAGAGGGGAGCACACAGCCCGGCGCAGCTGGGTGGGCTCTGTGCTCAGCCTGACTCCCCCTGGGGCTTGCTCCGGGCAGGACAGAAGACAGGAGCCGGGCCCATCCTTTCCCGTCCTCAGGCACAGGGTAGCACACCTTTCCGTTCCAGGGAGAGGAGAAGCCTCTGAGGGAGCAGGCGGCAGCGTGACCCGTGGAAGCACGTGGGCTGGGGGTCAGGCCGTGTGCAGCCTGTTCACTGCTGTGTGTCCCTCAGCAGGTTAGGGAGCCTCTCTGAGCATCTCCTGATCGTAACAGCTACTACAGCCCTATTAGTCCTGGTTTACAGCTGAGGAAACTGAGGCACAGAGAAGTATTGAGGTGAAATCCCTCATCCAAGTTCTCCCAGGAGACAGACGTGAAGGCAAGAGAATTGATTTTCTCATCAGCAAAACAGAAGTAACGCCTTCCTCTCGGGGCTGTGGGATCCAGTTGAATTAAATGGGCCATTGTGCAGCATACCTGCCTGGTACACGTGGGTGCCTGGGGAACCCCTCAGCCTGTCTCCTGCATGTGTGTCGCACCACAGCGCCCAGACACAAGCTGCCCACGTCCAGGTGGCCCCACAGAGAGAGACAGCTTCCCTCAAGGTGGGGTCAGTGACGTGCCCCCCAAGCCCTCCCAGCTGGCATGCTGGGTCCACGTCCTGGACACAGGGTGACAGGGAAGGGTTTGGTTTCTGGAAGCTGCCAGTGGAGAGCTTTAGAGTCTGAAAGGCTCCCCTGTCTGCTAACCGGCCAGAGGCATCAGCCTCCTGGGCCGTCCGTGCCAGCTGGCACGTCTCCCTCCTGCCCCAGTGGAGAGCCTGGAGACGCTATCTCTGCCGCCACGCTGGCCCCGGCCGCAGCCAGCTCCTTCCCCGGCACCCCTGCCACCGCCACGCCAGCCTTCCCCTCTCCTGCCCCAACACCAGCCTTCCCTTCTCCCTCTCACCGGCTCCAGCCCCAGGGCAGGCCCAGTGTTCCTGTCCCAGGAAGGTGGGGACGGAGGGGGGACAGGGAACAGGATGGAGATTCTCGAGGGCTGCTGAGAGAACGCCTTGCTTCCTGGCCTCATGTTAACAAGAAAGAAAGGAAGCAGAGTGGCCTCCCTTGCTCAGCCGTTTGTCCCCAGCAGAGTGTGGGGGCCTGGACAGCCCCACACCCTCCCCCAGCGCCAGGAGCATAAACAAAGGAGGCTGCAGAGGATCAGGAAGTCCGAGGATGGGAAATTCCAGGGCCTCCCGACTCCACGCTCCTCTTCCTCCAGCCCCCGACTGAGTCCAGGCGGCAGAGAGGAATGAGCCTAAGAACTGGGTGTGCCCTCAGACCAGCCTGACTCTTGGGGAGAGGGACCTCTGGGGGCATGTTTGTTTCTGTCTTCTTTGTGACAAAACGTTGTTGCATGTTTGTGGACTAGGAGTTGGCACCGGGCAACAATAGTTACCCTTCCTCAGCAAACAGGTTGTCTGCTCTGGTCTCAGTTCCTTTGCAAGCAGGCCCAGACTCCTCCATGTGGTTTCCGAGGCTCTGGCCCTCGTCTGTGCCTGGCCCCACCGATCCCTCCTTCCATCCTTCCTAACGTGACCCTGTGCCAGGCCATTCACTTGCCCTGCAGAGCCGGTTATGTGCTGGCCCTGCCGTGCTCGCTGGCCCGTCCTCTCCCTGCTCTCATACTCGCTGGCCGGGGGACTGCGGGAAGGTTATATGGCCCCTCTGTGTGCTGCGGCCTCGTCTGTAAAATGGGGGTATTAATACCAGCCCACTTCATCATGGGGTTCTTGGAAGCATCAGACAAGAGGGGCTGCATGGAGCGCTCAGCAGGTACCCAGTTAGCTGCTGGGGAGATTGATGGGGAATCCTGTTCAGAGCCCCACAAAGCTTTCTCAAGCTACTCCAGGGCCTCTTAGCTCTTTCCTCCAACCCGCCACCTCTAATGGACTTGAGTCAGCCCCACCCTGCCCACTCCTCGCTCTTGTGTCCTGAGCTCAGGGCTGTGCACGGTTTCCTCGCCTTCCCCACCCTGAGCACACTCACATCACTCACATCAGTGCTCCTTGAAGACTTGCCGATCCATTGATTCACTTCCCCAGGAAGGAGATTTTTCGTCACCTTCTGAGCTGGCCCCAGGCCTGGGATCTCTGTTTCCAAGTCTGAACCCCACGAGGCCGGCTGGTCTTGAGCCCTCTCTCCGTGCCGGGCCCTCCACACATCCTTCGACACCCAGCCCTTCCCGGGGGATCTTTCTCACCCTTGCCCCTGGCGCCCGGAAGCCACCCTTGTCTCTGGACTGAGAGTGCTTCCATTCTGGGGGTGAAAGTGCGTGAGAATTGCCACCTTATCTTCCACCTGGGCAAATGAGGGCCGCTACCTCCGCTGGAATTTGCCTTGGGTGGTGAGTGTCCTTGGTGCGGGGGCCAGCGTGTGGCCGGCGTGGGCAGAGCGTCTGGGTCGTTGATTATTCCCAAGGCTGCGTGAAACTAAGTCTAGCACTTGGGCTGGTTTCAATTTTCCTTGGCAAAGAAGCGTTGAAACTTTTCTTTGGGCACTTCCTCTGCTTGTCTTACCAGCAACCTGCCAGATTATTTCGGCTCCACGGCCCGTGCTAGCATCTAGCTCACCTCTCCATGGTAACCATGTCTGGTGGTGCATCCGTGTCAGGTTATTTGTGGTGGCTTGAGCTTGGCTACCACATGTGTCGAGCACAGCGGGGGCCTGGCCTGTGCCTCAGCAGAGCCCGAGGAAGCCACTTCTTCCTTCTTCCTTGTTCACATCTCCACCTGAGCCTGTCCCCGCCCTGGCATTGGTCCCACCCGTGAGCATCCGACTCCGTGCAGCCTCCAGGGGCCTCTGCTCTGCTCCTTCTCTTTCCCACTGAGCTGATCAGCACGCAGGGAGCTCCCGGCCAGAAACCTGCCTGCCTTTCTCCTCCTGCCATTGGCGCCATGGCGCATTTCTTCACCTAGAATGTCCCCTGCCTACCCGGTCCTGCCTCCCCGACAGAACTCTCACTTCTGGAACTGTAGGGTCAAGCATTTCCCTGCACATCTGCTCAGGCTGTCACAGCTTCCCCAAGACAAGGGCATCCTGCCTTCCTCTTCCCTGGACTCTTGAAGCTGACCCCCCCCTCCCCCCGCCCCGGAAGCATTTTTTGATCTGTGGAGGTGCCGGGGAGGGAGCAGACCAAGGAAGACCGCTTCTCCCGCCTCCCAAGGGTGCCATCCTCACCATTGCTTTATTTTTCCTGAGCCAAACTGTGTGACTGGCTGTATTAAAGCTCCTTTCTCATAAGCAATCACGCCGTTTCAGTCAGGACATGGGTGACCATCAGTAAAAGGACACAGCTCCTGCCCCCGTGGGCTACAAGCCCAGAGAATCGCTGCTGCGTCACCCGGTGAGGTCTAACCGGGGGCCACAGAGTGAGGGGCCTTCCCACGGTCCGTGTTGTTCCACAGCTTCTCACCAGACAGCCTCATCTGTGAGGAAATGAAACAGAAACAGCAGAATTCTGTCCGAGAGTCCATGGTCCGAAAACAGGATCCATGTCGGCATTAGGACGCCTGCCTGACTCACTGTATCTGACTCGATCGATTTGGGGGGGGGGCAGGCCCTAAAATCACCCTGGGGTTAAGGAAGTCAAGTCTGGGTTGACGGTGGGGTGGCAACGAGAAGAAGGCCCCAAAACGCATTTTATTTTTGGGGTTTTTGTATGTGTGTATTTGTTTTTGTTTTTTGAGACAGGGTCTCGCTCTGTTGCCCCGGACAGAGTGCAGTGGCATCATCATAGCTCACTGCAGCCTCAAACTCCTAGGCTCAAGCGATCCTCCTACCTCAGCCTCCCGAGTAGCTGGGACTAGAGGTGTACACCACCATGCCCAGCTAATTTTTCTATTTTTAGTAGAGACGGGGGTCTCGCTCTTGCTCAGGCTGGTCTTGAACTCCTGACCTCAAGCGATCCTCCTGCCTCGGCCTCCAAGAGTGCTGGGATTACAGGTGTGAGCCACCGCGCCTGGCCCTCAAAACACATCTTAGTTTCTGCATACGCACCAGACATGCACCAAAGAGGCTGATGTGTGGTGACGTCGGAGAATCTGCCGTTGAACCAAGAGGAATTCCCTGTAAAAAAGAAAGGGGGGTGGGTTGGGAGATGTTCCATTTCTATCCAGTTTCTGAGACATTCTATTAGGGACATTTACCTCTTCCTCAAAGAACAAAAATGAAACATTCTGTGGGTGACAACATAGCTTTAAAAAGCCAAACTAAGTTCTGCATTTCTATAAAACTTGATAAAATATCTCATTCCATCTGGAAAGTCCCCCAGCAGTCCACATCCTCAGAGGGACCCCAGTCCTCCGGCCCCGTCTGTTTTGTGCTCCCCTTTCTGCAGGGCTGTCCCATCCTTGCCAAGCAGGAGTCTCCCTTGTCCTCTTGGGGTAACTTTGCCCCCTCGTTTGCAGAGGCTATTTTTTCAATTATAAAATATTTGCAACAAAAAAACTTGCCTTTTTGATAAATTTTAATCTTACCATTTTTAAGGTATTAATTATTTCACGCTATTGAGCAAACATCACCACTATCTATTTCCAAAACTTTTTCATCACCCCAAACAGAAAGTCTGCGCCCGTTAAGCAATAACTTCCCATTCCCACCCAGTCCCTAGTAATCGCTATTCTACTTTCTGCCTCTATGAATCTGCCAGTTGTAGAGATTTCACGCAGGTGGGATCACACCGTGTTTGTCCTTTTTTGCCTGGCTTCCGTCACCTGGCATGGCGTTTTCAAGGTGGCCGGGGCCGTTTTGGTTTGGGTTCAGCTCTGGAGGAGCAAGCAGAGCTCCTCACCCTCAGATGTCCTCACATTTCCCCAACCCTGTCACCTGCCTCCCCTTCATCCTGTCTCTAGGCCATGTGGCAGCGGTGGCGGGCAGGCTCTGGCTAGTCTGGAGTTACTCCCACATCCCACACTGCTCAAATCCCAGCCCATCCATGGAACTAGGCACTGGGGGACCTTTTTGGGCAAAGGCCTGGGGTGATGGACCTGGCCTGCAGGAGGCCTGGGAGCAGGTGATCGAGACTATTCTCCCAGCAGCGTGGCCAGAGATTTTAAGAGTTATCCAGTATTCTTACTTTTTACTCCACAAATTCCATTTCTTGGAATCTGTTCAAAAAAGGAAAAGATCAGAAACACAGGCCAGTATTTATGCACAAAGATGTTCCCTGCGGTGTTGTTTACAATAGCTCCCACAGGAAACAACCTAAATAGCCAATCATAAGGGAATGACTTCAGTATTATGGTAAAATATTACACAGCTATAAAAATTATCTTTGTAAAGCAAAACAAGGTTTTCGATGGTGGGGGAAATGCCTATGACAAAATGTTAAGCAAGAACCCCCCCCCCAAAACCTTTTTTAAAAGCAGACTATAATTCTATGTACACATTGTAATACCAAGTATGTAAAGAAGAGAAATCACAGGGAAAAAGTAAATAGAAGCATATGCCAAGCTGCTTGGTGCAATTATGGTTTTTAAATTTTTTCTTTGCATCTTTCTGTACTTTGCAAATTCTCTATAAAAAGAATGTGCATTACTTTGATCTTCAGGCCAACAGAGCAGTGACAGGAGGAGCATGTGAGCGGGAGGTGGTCCTGGAGGCCTGGCTGCAACCTGTGAACTGCATGGCCCCTGAGGGTGCTCTGGGGCGATGCTGTGATTCTGGGGGGGGGGCCGGGGGTGGCTCGTGTTCACCAGGAAGTGAGCTGACTTAGACCTGGGTTGGAAACGTAAATGCCTTCAAGGGCCTGGCAAGTGTCCCGATTGAGCAAAGGTGTGCACTGCGATAAGGAGTGGTGGGGACTGTGGCAAAGTGGAGAGCACACCCCCACCTAAACGCAGTGCCGCTGCTCAGCTGTAGCGGTTGCCATTGGGACCGGGGGGCCCATGTGGCCAGATCATCCATTTTTCAAAGAAACCAAAAATTCATATTTTTTAGCATGTGAAATCTCTAAAAGGCTGGTGCCTCATTTTCCACGCCGCACAGTCCACATCTATGGGCCAGATGTGGTGAGCGAACCTGTCCCTTCTCAGAGGGAGCTTCCTCCTCCCCACGCTCCGGCTGAATTCTCCACGTGGGTGACAGGCCCCCAGCACAGACTGAAAGGGGTTTCCTTTTGTTCTTTCTGCCAGAAAACGAGCCTCCATCTCCTCTGGTCTCGGGGATCATCGATTACAACATGCCCCTCACCTCCACGTACCTGAAGCAGATGAAGCTGCGCGTGATGAACTCCCAGGAGCAGGTAAGGTGGCGGTCTCCCCCCACCCTGCCCGCAGGTGTCCCAAAACTTGCCTGGTTGCGGTTGATTCTTTCCAAGATTTGGGGCCACAGCCTGTGTAAACACACTGGAAATCAAAGAGGCCCTTATCTGGCTATCTGGGCTGTGCAGTGCAGGCTGAGAGGGGAGAGGGAGGAAAGAATGTGTTCCTCGTTAGAGGGTCTGCGGGGCAGGCAGCCTTGCAGGTCTTTGGTGAACTCCGGAAGCTCCAGCCTTGCAAAGCTTTCCCCAGGGGCAGGGCCCGGCAGGGGGGAGGCAGGAGCTGCAGACCTGGACTCTGGGGTCGGCTCTCTTTGCTCTGCCCTTTGTCGCTGCCTGGCTTCCCCAGGGAGGCAGGAGAGAGGCCCTGACTGCCTGCCTATGGCCTCTCTCACTCTCTTGGGGCCCAGACAGGCCAAGAGGATGGGCCTTGGAGGGTGGCCCTGGGGCCCCCTGGCCATCCCAAACTCCCCAGCTGGGGTTTGCCAAGGGCCATCCGTGGAAACGGGCTATGAAAAGAAAATGCCCCTCGCCTGTCTCCCCACACAGCCCACCTCTAACCCTTTGCCAAGCGAATGGCCTGTTTTTCAAAGAAGGACAAAGTGAGTCCTTCCTGCCCCTGCTGCTGTCTAAAACCGTGGTAATAATGTCTCCCCTCTGGCTTCAAGTGTTCTCACCTCTTGTGACATCTGAATCTACTATGTCCTTATGGCCTGACTAGGGGAATAAGTTCTTTCTGCTCCGTTCCGGAGTCAGAACTGGAGTCTGACTTCCCACCCTGGGTATCTGGTGCCACTGGTCTCCTCCACAACCCAGCATGTGTGCTCTCAGGGGGTGATGGCTCCCTGGCCAGCTTCGTGGTGACGTAGCAGGACGGTGTTCAGGCAGCGCCTAGCCCTTGGCACCCAGTAGCTTCTTTCCTGTGCAGCAGAAGCAGAGCAAGGCTCCCCTGGGTGGGGGAATGACCCCTCCCCCAGTCCAAACACAGCCACGGGACAGGTTCTGCTGCTGTCAAATCCCATGTCCCAAGACAAGGCTTTGAAGGTGGTTTCATTCCATCACTCCGACCCCAAAATGCCAGCAGAGGACACCTGTAGTGTTTGCAAATCACTAATGCAGGCTACATGGAAAATAGACCCAATTCGAAAGTAACTAGGAACCAGGATAAATGATATTTTATTAATGCTGAACAAAGCTCTACATCTAAAACCTTTGGGTGAAAAAAATCCCAATAATTCATTGTTTTCAAACGTTACACATCCAGGAGACAAATGGTAAGGCATTTGCTCTGATCAGAAAACGTACAGGTGGTGGGATTTTCTCGAGGGCTGGACAGAATCACGTTACTTGTCATCTCGTTGTACTGGATTAATATGCTGGGAAATGAGCCCTTCTCCACAGCGGGTATTAGATAAAATGAAAACCCAATAACAACGTTCACACAAAGAAAAAAGATTCTTCTTGAGGTCTCGTTCAAGGCAGCAAATATTTACAGTGTCCTCAACATGCAAAGCACTGTGGGGTCAGACTCCACCCTCCAGAGACCTCCATCGTAAGACGCAGACCCCTGGGGCTGTCATCGAGGTGGCCACATTGAGCTGAAAATAGGCGAGTGTGGCCTGATAAAAGAGGTTTTTTTGCTTTTTCTTATTCAGGATAACTCTTGTAAAGATATGAAACTGGAATCACATTTAGTTGTACAGATGATGAATACATCTTCTTGAAACGGGAAGGGCAGGGAGATTTCATGAAATGTGGACTGTCTTAGAGGATGGTCATGACATTCCCTGATAAAATGAGGTCCCAGCAGGCCACAGCCCGCGTGCTCAAGGCCAGATCCAGCCAGCCCCATCCTGAGCTGTGATCGCTCAGATCCGCTTGCAGGGACGTGCACAAGAGGCCACGGGGTGTGCTGGGGTCTCTGCTTCACACAGCCACTGGTTTTGTTTTCTGTCTCATTTGGTTTTCTTGCATTCTTTTTTTTTTTTTTTTTAATTACTCAAGTAACACACAGCCTCAGTAGAAAAATCAGTAGCCAAAAAGCTACATGGTGATGAAAATCCCCATAATCCCACCAGTGAGATCGCTGTGAATATTTTGGCGTCCGCCCTTCCAGACTGTTGTGTAAAGGGGGCTTATCCTACCCGTGCAGTGTTATGACCTGCTGTGCTTTCCGTGTTGTTCTGAGTCTCTTTACCCTCTAGGTCTTGATGTTTCCGTCCATCAAAGGAGCTGGTTCTGTAATTTTCCTATCATTCGTTCAGTCATTCACTCACTCCTCTGTCCGTCTGTCCGTCTGTGCACTCTGAGCCAGGCACTGTTCCAGGCACCCAGGAGACAGTGGTGAAAGGGCCGCGTCTTTGCCCGCCTGGCTCTCACAGTTCAGTGAGAGAGCAAGTGGGGCGGGCGCTGCTTCAGGCAGGTGGCTTATCAATCAGGTAACTGTTCTGTGTCCAGGGTTACTGTCCCCATTTCACAGATTTGATAGCCGAGGCTCAGAAAGGTTTAGCACTTGTTCAAGGTCACACAGCCGCTAATATGAGTTGAAACCCAGTTCTCTTCCATCCCCAAACCTGTGCACCTGCCAACACGCCACACCCTGTTTCTCCCCACGCGGACTGGATAAGAAAGTGCTCATTAGAATCCGAAGCCGCGTGGGGCTGCAAAGGTCGTGGTGAGCGCGGGTACCGTGGGGTTTGGAGAGGGAGAGCGCCTCGGCAGAGATGCAGGTGGTGTGCCAGAGGAGGCAAGTACAGGCCTAGGGGCTTTGTTTGGCCTGGGACCTGGGAGCCACCTTACATATAAGGAAAATAAGGGAATATTGGGAGAGAAACTTGGCAGGGAGGTTACGGGGTGGCACTCCCTGCCTTGTGAATGCTAAGTTATCTAGAGGGGTACATTTATAATTTGATGTCCACATTATCCTGATCTTTGCCGAGATCACAGTATCTGAACCAAGACCCTGTTGTAGAAACCAGATGTGGAAGCAGAGAGACAGCTCCTCTGTGCTCCTCACCCCCCACACAGACTTTGATTTTGTAGGAGTGGAGGCTGCAACCCAGAGAGGCCCAGCCCCCGGCTCAGCTCCTTTTTTTATAGTATCACCGGCTCTGAGCTCGTCCAGAAGGGAAGATTGTCAGCACCTTCCTCCCCGCCCTGCGCCAGTGCGGGAGCAGCACTAATGTCCGGCTAATGGTTTTAATGGTGCTGCAGGCAGGCAGGGTGGGAAGTGGGGAGGGCTCCATTGTTTAAGCCTCTGTGACGAGGCTCTTACTGGCCTCCATTAACCCGTGCCTCCCTCTCCTCTACGTTTTGTCCTGGCCCAGAGATTTCCTAGGGTCCTAGAGGGCTGGGAAGGAGGGGCAGATCCCCTTCCCCCAGGGCACACATGTGGGACCTGCAGGGTCAGTAGCCCCTGTGCAAGGCCCCGGGGTCCCCACATTATTGGTCCTCTTGCTCCTGAAAACAGGCCAGGGTGGAGCAGCAGCTGGCACTGTTCTCAGCTCACTTTGTTAAGCCAAGGACCTTGGAGTCGGGCTAACAGTACCAGCTCTACCACCTACAAGCTGTGTGACTTGGGGCAAGTTGCTTCACCTCTCTGTGCTTCTTTTTCCTCATCAGTTTCTTGAGAGCAACACTAGTACACCTACCTCCTAGAGTTTTCCCAAGAATTAAATGACACCAAGCAAGGTAAGTGCTTAGCACCATGCTGGACGTCAGAAGCACAGAGGAAATCTCAATGACCACACTGTACCGATGGTACTATTCTACAACGTTTGTTTAGTAGACACATGGAATGACCTCGTACAAGAGACCAGGGCCATAAAGACAGACAGGACGGTGTGGCTGCTCTCAAGGAGCTCTTCTTAGAGAGGACAGACAGCAGCCACGGAGCTGTAACCCAGCACAGAAAACAGAAGGGGCTAGAAACCTGCCAGGCAGTTCAGGGGGCACTGGCTTATTTTTAAAATGGGATTTGGACAAGCAGAGGGGGCTCGGGTGAGGGAAGCTGAGAGGTAACAGCTCGGACAGGACCTGGGGCTGGGGAGGCCAGAGCCAGTTTGGGGACGGGAGGAGCAGCAGACCCAGAGGGAGGGCCTTCTTGGAAGCCAGGCCCAGGAGAGGGCGCCGTCCTCGGTCAGCACTGCAGAGCCGGAAAGGATTTTGAGCAGGAACTTTCCAAGGCTTCTGCTCCCTAAATGGAGAAGGAAACAAGCCCACCTTGAAAAACGCCCCACATTTACTTTTTGAAAACATTGTGATAAATATATTTGACACTATAACCATTTTTAAATATGTAATTTAGTGGCATTGAGTATATTCACGATGTCTCACAACCACCTCACCAACTATCTGTTTCCCAAAGTTTGTCATCACCCTAACAGAAACTCTGTACCCATTAAGCAATAACTCCCCGTTCCTCCCTTCCCCAGACCCCAGTAACCTCCATTCGACTTTCTATTTCTATGAATTTGGCTATTCTAGGCACCTTATAGAAGTGGAATCATATAATATCTGTCCTTTTGTGTCTGGCTGCTTTCACGCAGCATGATGTCTTCAAAGTTCATCTATGTCATAGCGTGTCAAACTTCCTTCCTTTTTATGACCAAATGATACTCCACCGTTGGATCTAAACCACATTTTGTCAATCGGTTCACCTGTCCATGGACATTTGGGTTGTTTCCACTTTTTTTTTAAGCTAACCACATTCACTTTTCAATCATTGTCTTTTCTCTTTCCTTTCTCTTGAACACTCTGAACCTTCCCCCTGCCAAGAAAGACGCCCCCCAAACATGGGCAGATGTAATGGGTTACAGTGAGATCCATGGAGGACCCGAGTGCTGACTTGGACAACCAGGTTTAGGAGCCTCGTAGCAGTGATGATTTCCTCCTTCTCTCCTCAGGCTGTCCTGTAGCCCAGGTGAGGTGACAGTTCAGGGGAGAAAAAGCAGAATGGAAATGTCGCCATGAGGCTCAGTGTGCGCAACCTTCGATGGTCTCTTAAAGAAGCAGGAGTTTTTTTTTTTTAAGTTAAAGAGTAATCTCCATAGAATAGCAATACAATGTAGAATGTCTAAACCAGTAAAGAAAATAAAAGCAACAAAACTTAATCAGTCCAGCAAGAGTGGTTAAATGGGGCATAAAAGAAGAAACCACCAAAAAGAGGTATAATAAATAGAAAAACATAAAGTAAGCTAACAGGAGCAAGACCAAACATTAGTAAATCACAATAAATGTGAATGGGTTAAATTCTACTACACAGAGTCCAAAAGGCTCAGATGGGCTTTCTTAAATGGCAAAAGCCAACCACTGGGATTTACAAAAGACATTTTTTAAAAATGACACAAAAAGGAAAATGAAACCAAAAACAAAAAAGAAAAAGAGGGAGCAATGCTACTAATGTCAAACAAATAAATGTTCAAGGGGAAAAAAAGCATTTAATAGGGCAAAGTGGGATATTTTATAATTATCAAAGGCCCAGTTTCCCGGTAGGACTTCAGAGCCTCTTAACCTTGGAGGTCTGCCCTTGGCGGGGAGGTTGAGGAGGTTGAGGAGGTTGGCCGGTCTGGTTGAACATAAAGAGCACCTTAGAGTTCACCCTGAGAGGCAGCATCTTTCTTTTGCAGCCCTCGGCATATCTTTGCTATCTTTAGTTTCTTTTCGCTGTTTTGCACATTTTGCTACTGTCTTGCAGTAGCCACTTCGCCAGACCAGTGTCTTCAAACTTTGAGCACTTGTGTCTACTCTCTGGCAATGTGTGTGGAGCAATACCTGGTACCCCATGTTTGTGAGGATGTGGGGTCTGCTGCCTCAGCCACCTCGATTTTAGTCCCCCTCCTTCTCTTGCCACTGGGCTCGCCTGCTGAGGTGAACGCTGTCTTCTAAGTTCCCAGCCTCCTACTGCCTGTCCCACTGACTGCCTGCTCGACTCTCTGGCCGCTTCTCACACACCCTCACCAGGCCTCCAGGATCAGCCCATCTGGGACTTGTTACGTAGCCGAGCCTCGAGGGCCCGGCTTGCCACCGGAGAGCACAGGAACGGCCTGAAACTCCACCAGCCACATTTTCGAGATCTGAGAATCTATAGCCCAAACCCCTTCCTGTCTCAGTAAATCCCTGGCACTGTGGAAGGTCTGCGCTGCAGCAAGAAAACAAAAGCAACTGAAATACTGACCTTGACCAAGGCTGATGTTCGGATCTCTCCAGGCAGAGAATGATCCTTGGAGCTTTTCTGCTGTGAGAGGATGTGCAGTTGGGGTGGCTGCTATGAGGTTCTATCCTGTGCTCCTAAGACTTTCCACCATAACCCTAGGGCAGCTCACCCTCAGAAATAGCTTCTCAGGTGGCCCTTTATCTTTTTTTAAATTTTTCTTTATGTGTATTCCTTTTTTTTTTTTTTTGGTGACAGAGTCTTGCTTGTGTCGCCCAGGCTAGAGTACAGTGGCGTCATCATAGCTCACAGCAACCTCAAGCTCCTGGGCTCAAGTGATCCTCCTGCCTCAGCCTCCCAAGTTGCTGGGACTACAGGCACCCAGCACCATGCCCGGCTAAGTTTTTCTATTTTTGGTAGAGGTGGGGTCTTGCTCTTGCTCAGTCTGGTCTTGAACTCCTGAGCTCAAGCGATCCTCCCACCTCAGCCTCCCAGAGTGTATTCATTTTTATTTTTATTGATATGACATATTTTTAAAAAAATCATATAGAAAAACAGCAGACTGTGCCCCAGCCTCCCCACTTCAGTTTCTGCTCCCCAGAGAGGCCCCTTTTCTTTCTTATCTCTTAGCTATCTCTTCTGGTATTTAACTCCTGCTTCTGAATAACCTGCTCATACCGTCAGTTCTTGATTTTTCAGTTGGGGCTTTTGTTGTGGTTGTTGCTAATTTCTCGCTGTAGGAGATAAGTATTTACACCCTCTTGTAAACACACTTATTATTTCCTCCACCCCTCAGTATATCTATACCTATTTAGATAAATCATCGCTGCTCATTATTTATATTATTAGGACTGTGTGCGTATTATTCCTAGCTGACCTAATTTGCACACTATGATCGGGTTTCTTTCCTTTTGATTCCCCAGACTTAGCCCTTGCTTCTTTTTTCCCCATCCTCAGCCCTTTATGCTTTGATCTTGCTTATGCTGTCTATCTTTGGTCATTTTTATTTGTACATACTCGGATTTATCCATTTTTTCTTCAGTGACTTTTGCATTTGGCTTAAAAAGGCTAACTCCACTCCACCCCCGTGTTTTCTTTTTGTACTTTCATGTTTCCATTTTTTTTGATAGACTATTTTTGAGAAGAGTTTTAGATTTACAGAAAAATTGGGAAGATGATACGTAGTTTCCACATTACCCCCCCCCCCACACACACACAGTTTCCTTACTGGCAACATCTTACCCGAGTAGGCTACCTTTGTTATAATTAACAAACCAATGTTGATACAGTGTGTCAACTGAAGTCTATTTAGATTTCGTTAGTTTTTGCCTAATGTCCTTTTCTGTTCCAAGATTTCCTCCAGGAGACGACATTGTGTTTTGTTGTCCTGTCTCTCTAGGCTCCTCGTGGTTGTGACAGTTTCTCAGACTTTCCTTGTTCTTGATCGCCTTGACAGAGTACTGATCATGTATTTTGTAGGATTTTGGAATTTGATGTTTTTCTCCGTATAAAACTGGGGTTATGGGTTGTTAGGAGGAAGACCATTTTCATCACATCACATCAAGGGTGCACGCCATCAACATGATTTATGACTGTTGATATTGGCCTTGACCACACCTGGCTGGGATGATGTTTGTCAGGTCTCTCCACTGTAAAGTTCCTCTCTTTCCCCCTTTCCATACCGTCCTCTTTGGAAGGAAGCCCACACCTAGCCCTCGGAAGGGGAGAGTGAATTGTCCACATAAGTTATTTACAATTCTTGTGCACCGGAGTTGTGTCCCCTCCCCTCCTTAATTTATTTATTAAGTCATTTATGTTAAGTATGGACTCATGGCTATTTATTTTATCCTTTGGGTTATAATTCAATACTACTTTATTTGGTTGCTCAAATTGTCCTAGCTTTGGCCATTGGGAACTTTTCCAGCTGGCTCCTGTGCTCTTTTGACATACTTCTATCAGTGTTTTGGGTGTTTTTGTTTCTTGTGGGTTTTGTGTGTGTGTGTGTGTGTGTGTGTGTGCTTCCTTACTTCCTGGCACTATGAGACGCTCCAGGCTGATCTTGTATATTTCCTGCCCCAATCCTAGAATCAGCCGTTTCTTCAAGGATTCCTTTTACTGGAGAATCATATTAAAAACCAAGAACTAGGCTCTCTGTATGCTCATTGCAGCTGTTGGAGCAGAAAACATACATATTTTCATTGCTGTTTTTTATATTTAATCTCTGATCCATTTGGAGCTTATTCTAGTGTATTCTGAGATGTGGATCCTGCTTAACCTTTGTCTCAGCATCATGTATTAAATAATCCATTTTTTACACTGATTTGAGATGCCACCTCTACAACTTAACTACATTTCCATCCACAACAGAATCTACTTCTATTCAGTCCATTGGTCTCTTTGACTGTCTATAAAGCAGCACCACACTGTTTTAAGTATAAAGACCTTCTAATATGTTTTAGTATCTAGTAGGAATGGCTCCCCCTTGTTGGCCTTTTTATAAAAAGTTTCACTGGCTTGAAAAAGAAAAGAGTTACTTTGAAAAGAAATTTCTTTCTCTAATGACTAAATATTTTTATTTTCACTTATTCATTTATTTTAGAGATGGGGTCTTGCTATGTTGCCCAGGCTGGTCTTGAACTCCTGGGCTCAAGCGATCCTCCCACCTCAGCCTCCCAAGTAGCTGGAATTATAGGCATGAGTCACAGGTCCTGGCCTTACATATTTTTGCCTCCCCTTCTCGGTGGGGGAAGAGTACTGCAGAGGCCCTGCCTACCTGACCACATGCGCATTAAGCTGAGCCGCCTTTACCCTGGGGTTCTTTGTTCACCAACAGAGGTGGACGGGGCGCCAGGAGCACCACCATCCCAGTGATGGAACCTGGGGCTGTAAACATAGCCCAGCATTCCCCACCCTCCTCAAATGGTGTCAAGCAAAATAGGCCATTTCTAAACTCGAGAGGGAATGAGTTCTCAGAAACCTCTTTTTTGAGAAGACAGAGAGAGGCAGGAAAAGCTCATTTTGCTATGGGGCATTGTTTTTGTGATCAATATATGTTATCGAACATCCTCGGGTGCTTTCTAGAAACTTGATGCAGTTTCCAAATACCCAAAGAAAATGAGCACTTCCTTTCTTCTGCAAGGGCAGCCTGGGTTCAGAGAGGTCTGTGTCTCCTCTTCCCTCCTGCCCCCCGAAGCAGTGTGGGAAAGAAGTGGAAAACAAGCAACGTCCTGTCTTGAGAGCCAGAGCCCTGATACAGTCCGTAGATACCCCGAACCTCAAGGGCTCATTGTCCCCCGCGGGGCCTCAAGGCACAGTCCCCTTCCGGCTGGCTGCAGACATCCACCCCCACAAATGCAAGTGGCCTTTCAACTTCATTATCTGAGGGGAAAATGCAGGCAGCACCCGTAATTTACTGGCGCAGGCAGGGGAGGTGCCTGGTGCCCGGGATGCCTTGTCTGTGTCAAGGGAGAAGCCAGGACAGAGGTCAGGAGCCGCCGCCCGGCCGCCATGAATGAGGGAGGCGGCAGCCCTGTCCTCTCAGAGCCCTGTCAACCGCGCCCCTGCAAGGCAGCCTGGGCAGCCGACTCCGGCTCTGTCTCTAAGGACAAGAGAGATCCGACAGGAAAGGAGGTGTCTTTCCTGGGCTGGGCCAGGAAGAAGCGGCTTGAAACATCCAGATGGTCACTGAACCGATGGCCGACCTTGTGACCCGCCGAGACTGTGGGCCCAGCCTGCCTGAGACCCAGAGAGGATTTGTGGTCTTGTGGCTAAGCCGTGTTTTGTTTTGTTATTTTTACAACTAAACTCCTAACTCCAGCTTTTGGGCACCTCTTTCACCCAGAGCTAGTGGATGTTTTGGGCAGGGTGCTTTCTCCAGCCCTCACTGGGTTTTGTCACTCTTTTCCTTTCGAGGGTGAGTCCCCTGGTGGCTTTGTGAAGCCTCCCACTTAAGGCTCTGAAACGCAGGCAGCTCAGCCCCGGGCAGCTGAGCATTTGGTGGTTGTGCGTTTTAGGCAGGTTCCTGACCCACCACAACTCTTGTCGGCCTGAGGGGCCCCCGATAGGTCCAGCACAGAGTGGCTCCGGCTCCGCTCCGGGAGACCCGACTCCACTGGGCGGGTGGGTGGGTGGCTGGGTGGGCCAGGGCTTTGTAACCAGACCTGGAGGATGCAGGAGGGTTTCAGACGCTTCAGCAGCTGATGTCTGGAGATCAATTAGAGATAATGGCTTTGGGTGGACTCGAGGAAGCATGGCCAAGCTTTTTCCTGGTTGTGATTGTGTTTACCTCATTAACAGGCTTTTTTTTTTTTTTTTTTTGAGGGTGGGAGGGCACAGTGTTGCGCTGTGAATCTGTGCCTGCTGCTTTGTTTTGCTCAGGGTGACTGGGTGTGGACCCGTGGGGGCGGGTAGCTCCCCCACCCCCATTCAGACTGAGAGACAGAGGCCCACAGCTTCTGCCCACCAGACCCCGGCCCTCCCTGTGACACTGTGACGCTGTGTTGCATAGTTTTAAAGAAACTTCCTCCTTCCTTCATTTGAAAATCATTTATTAGGCTCCTACTATGTGCTGGATGCCATTCCGAGCACCGAGGACACAGCAGTGAATGAGACAAAGCGCCCACTGTCGGGAGCTCACAAGCAGTGGAGATGACAAGCAAATCAGTATGAAAAAATATGCAAAAGTGAGAAGTTTGGGGCAGAGAATTAAAATAGGGCAAGATGCTAGACTGTGCCTCTGGGTGAGAAGGCCTCTCTGAGGTGGCATCTGAGCCAAGACCTGAAACGATGAGCAGTGGCTGGCCCTGTGGAGGTGAAGAGGGAAGGGCCTTCCAGGCAGAGGAGAAAGCAAGTGCAAAGGCCCTGGGGTAGGAACAGCAAAGGGTCAGGACAGGGGAGCAAGGGGGAGATATGCCTGGGACGAGACTGGGCACTCTGCAGAGGACAGCTCTCACAGGGCCTGGCGGCTGGGCACAAAGTTTGTGGGGTGCAATGTGACAGCTTGTAGAGCATCTTCCTCTGCCGGAGGACAGCGGGGGCTTAACCGTGGGTAATAGCAAGTGGAGATGAGCACTCGAGAGAGAGTCCAGTGACGCTGGTTCTAGGTGTGGCCCTGCCCCTGACCAGCTGCCTAACTTCCACTTCTCTGGGCTGCAGCTTCCCTGTTACTGGAGTAGCAGGTTTGGGTCAGACTTCCATGGTTTTCAAAACTTGCTTTTTGACAGAAGAACCCCTTCCTCCAGGGGACTCTTTTCTGGGGAGGAAGAGTGTGTCGGGGTGAGGAGCAATGGGCATGTTGCTGACTGTATAGCAGAGCGTGCCACCTGCCCCTCTCGTCCCTCCTGTACTATCCCAGTAGCCGGGCCCGGGTGCCCAGGACAGTCAGGAGAGGGGCTTACCTCACTGCAGCCACGAGCAGCCTTCTCGGTAGAACGGAGTCACAGAGCCCGTGCCTTGCCAGGCCCCCGGTCATTTGAAAGCTTGGGTATTTAGAATGACTTAAAGGGCCTTGAGAAAAAATAAGATAGAAACGGAAGATATTCTTTAGCTGGGACGCTGTCGTGGCTGAGGGAGTGCCTGGGCACACCCATGCAGCAGCCGCGACACTTTCCCTCCCTGCAGAGCCTATAGGTGAGGGGACTAAATGCTTGTCTGTCCCCCAAGCACCACAAGATGCACAGGTATCTGAACACAGCACCCCTGTGTCCTCTTGAAGGAGTCAACACTCTAGAGAAAAGGCCACACTGGACTGGTGGGGGCCTTGCCCTAGTCCATCCACAGAGAGGAGCCCTGTGAATCAGTCAGGAATGCTTTTGACCACAAGTGCTAAAACCCAGCCGTCTGTATAGAAAAACATGAAGTTATTTCACTCCCAACACAAGAATAGCAGAGGAGCCGCTAAAATCTGCGACTTGAGTTGGAATCTTCTTGATGTTGACCTTTTCCTCATGGTCGCAAGTTGGCTGTTATTGCTCCAACCATCTTATCCACATTCCAGGCAAGGAAAAGATGGGAAGGGGTGGTGCAAGCCTAGTCCAGCAAAGCAACAGCTTTCCCAGAAAGTGGCCAAAAGACTTTTCTTGACATCTCATTGGCCACAGCAGAGTCATGCTGGCCCCCTCCCACCTGTAGGGGAGGCTGGGAAAGAAAGAATTTCATTTTTCCACCCTCTGTAGTTGAGAAAGACAAGGGAAAAATGTTGGTTTTGGGTAGTAAACTAGTCCACAGTATCTGCCATGGCCTGGGCGTCATCAACTGAACTTGACCCTCTCTTTGGGTGTTAAGATGCCACAGACTTGGGCAGGGAAAAAGAATAGGAAGGAAAGGAAACAGGGAAAATGGGGGGCAAGGAGCAGCGAGGAGCAGGAGGCGAGAGGACAGCAGGGACAACCATTGCTGGGGGCCTTCTGTGTGCAGGATGCCCCCAGACACAGATCTCAACTCCACGGCACGGGAGACCGAGGCTCCGTTTCAGAGAACTTAAGCAATTTGTCTGAAGTCATAGAATTAGTGAGCAAGAGAACCCTGTCGCCTCCTACATGAACGCTGTTATTTCCCAAGGGAAGGGTTGGAGAAGAGAAGGGAGAAGAGAGGGACAGGCAGGGAAGGGGGAGGTGGTGGCCACAGGGCACCAGCACCAGGGCCAGATCTGTACCTGGATCAGGCCTGGGAATGCAGTAGGGGCTGATATCTACTCGCTGACTGATGGCTGTATCACTACTTAGGTTTCACATCAGTGTCATTGACCGTAACTCGGGTTTGGGCAGGTGCTCTGTGCCAGGCACCCGTCCAGCCCTCTCCAGGCACCACTGCATGGAAGCCTCATGGCAGCTTTCAAAAATAAGTCCCTGTTGTTGTTCCCCCATTTTAAAGATGAGAAAACTGAGGCTTCAAGAGGTTAAGTAAGTCACCTAAGACCAGGCGGAAGAAGGGCCTGAATGCAAGCAGAACCTGTCCCCAGTCCTCTGCTCCCCTGCTCTGCCCCACCCTGGATGCTGACCTCCAGACACCTGAATGTAGACACGAGAAAGGTCTCTGTGCAGCAGCTGCGGCTTCAGAGCCTCTTACCTGCCCTCACGCCCACACCTGTGGGCTCTGTCACGAAGAGATTTAGGGCCGAAGCAGGAGATGCTGCCTGCCCCTTTCTCTTGATGACCTGCCCCGATTTCCCAGCGTGGTTTCCTTGGAACAGGGGTGAGTGTCTTACAGCCTGCAGAGGGGCCCTCACCTCTCCTCGCCAGCTGGGGAGCCAGCTAGTTTCTCCCCATTGGGCTGCCAAGGCCCAGCCTCCCTCAGCATTTGTATCAGGAAGGCCTGGGGGTCCACTCAAGGCTGCCTGGGACACCTCCAGCCCAAGGGAACTCTCTGGCTTCGTGCCCGGCCCAGACTCGCCCCGCCCAGTTCCTCTTTCTGGAGGTTGGTGAAGCGCAGTACCGCGTGTCCTGGCCCAGTGGCCCCACTGTAGCAGGGCCCACCTGCACTCTGGAGACCCACACACCTTGGTTCAGACCCCGGCACGGCCACTGGCTTCTAGCTCTGTGACTGTGGGCATGTCCCAGTCTCTGAGTGCCACTTTCCTCGCTACTGGGTGACTGGGTGAGTCACTTAGTCTTCCTCCCAGAAGCCCCCAGTCTTCATGTGCACAGTGGCAATTAATATCAGCTTTGTTATTTGGCTGATTAAATAAGATAACAAACACGCCACCCAGCACGCCTTCCTGGTGCAGAGTGGGTTGCGGCCCCCGACCGGGCTGCTCCGCCATTGGCGCTGGCCTGGCTTTTTTCCTGTTTGAAACTTTTACTGAACTGTCACACTCATACAGCAAAGAGCACGTGTCGTTACGTGGACGGCTCAGTCCCCTTCCACAAACTGACCCCCCTCCTGTAATATCCAGATCAAGAAACAACACACTGTCCCCACCCAAAGACCCCCGGTGACGCTTCCAGTCCCTGCCCCCAGCAAGGGTGACCGCTGTCGGGATGTGTAGTAGCATAGGTTGGTTTTGCCTGTTCTAGAACTTTATATAAATGGAATGTACAGCGCGTGCTCTTTTGCCCACAAACCTAGGTTCGTGAGCATCATCCGCGTGCGGCATGAGTCAGCGGCAAGTTCCTTTTCTTGCTGAGTGGTATTTCGTGGTATAGAGGAGCCACAGTTTTTCCACCCTTCTCTGGTGGGCAGTTGGGTGGCGTCCACTGGGGGCCATTGGGAATAGTGCTGCCAGGCCCAGGCTGGTGTGTGTTCCCCAGGGAACATCTGTATCCATTCTGTCGCGTGCACACCTAGGAGTGGGAGAGCGCTGAGCTCTCGCCCGCCTTGGTGTTTTGGCCGAGCCTGTCCAAAGGTGCTGGAAAGAAGGGAGCGAGAAGAGGCAGGTGCACGGCCTGCAGGCGCTACGAAGTGTGGCCTGTGCTCAGGGCGGCGTGTTTAACTCAGAGCTCTGTCAAAGACTTCAGGGCCATGCTGGCCGTGAGTCCCTATGGAGGGTGGGACGCCAGGGACTCCGCTATCTAAGGGCCCGTTCCAGTCCTGAGAGTGTAGGGTCCAGCTGGGGAAATGAAGCATAATGCAGGAAACAGGAAGTACCACAAGCACATTAAATGACAGAAGACTAATTAGACCTGCCACCAGACGGTAGGCTGCCAGTCTGGCACTGAGTACAGAGGGGCCTTGATTCCGCTGGGGTGGAAGGTGTCTTTGTTTACAGCCCACGCACCTTTCCACCCAGTGAACACCCATGCGTCCTTCAGTGCCCAGCGTAAATGCCACCTCCTCAGTGGAGTCCTCCCAGGTCCACTAGGTCCTTCTGGTACCCTGGGTACTTCCTACCTAGCAGGTCTCACAACTGTCAAGTACAAACTGAATATCCCTCCTGTGACCAGCATGCGGATCAAGAACCCGTGTGGTCATTTGTTTAATCCCTCGCTGTCCTCTGCTGGCCTGCAGCTCCGTGTGGGCAGACCTGTGTCTGTATTGTTCATCGCTGTGTCACCCGCCCTTATCAAGGTACCTGGCACGTGGTAGGGGCTCTGTACATATTTGTGGAAGGAACACATGTCTAAAAGCACGCATGATCAAAGGCATGGAGTGGTCACGCGTGGGTGACAGGGGGACAGAAGACGGTGAGTCTGTCTGCAGCAGAGTTCTCAGAGAGGAACAGGAGATGAGGCCCTCGGGGCTGTGGAAAGCCTCAGACGCCAGGCCGCAGGGAGCTATAACTTGATTCTGCCGGTAACTGGGTGCTACTGAAGGTTTTGGATTAAGAGAGTGACATTACCAGAGATTAATTTAATGACATTTTAAAGTAAGACATTTCCAAAAATGAGAATAATGAAATTGTCATTTTTACCTTTTGTCATGGTTTTTAGGAGAGTGTATTTCAACAAGTCAGGCTCATTTAGTTATGTTCATAATGGGAAATTTATCTAAATAGAGAAGGAATGAGGAAATAGAATTGGACTGTTTCTCCTAGATTTCAGCAAAGGTGTCAAACTGACTGTGAGGTTGCAGCCGGCTGTGCAAAAACCAGCTAATACGAAGAATAAATGGATAAGCTGAGCTACTACCCAACCCACAGATGAAGCATTTTGAATCCAGGCGTGTGTGAAGCTCTCCCTGTCATCCTTTCCCTGCCGGGTGCCCTCCCTCTTTCCACCTGTGGCATTCCTCCCACCTTCTTTGTTTCCGAGTAGATGTCACCTCTTCCGGAAACCTTCCCCTCCACCCCCCTCAGGAGAAACATCTCCTTTCTCCATACCTGTGCTGCACCTAGGAACCTGCGGCCTAAGGCCACATGTGGCCTCCAGATCCCCAAGTGCAGCCCCTCGACTGAATCCAAATTTGGATTCAGTCAAAAGGCTGCTCTCAAGGATCCAAAGGCCACCTGTGGCCCCGAGGCCACAGGTCCCCACCCCTGATTGCTGTAACACTGGTTTAATTGTCTTTGTTACGGTGTGAGCAGGGACAGTTCATGGGGGTGGGGGTAGAGATGGGTGCTGGCCCTGCCAGATATGAAAACATATTCTAAAGCTATAATATTGAGACAGGAATAGATAGATCAATAGAATAAATGATTCCAAAAATAATGGGAAAGTAAGATAAGATGGCCTTTCCAATCCGTGGATAAAGACAAGTTATTTTTATTTAAAAGATAATAATACTGAGACAACTTGGATGGCCATTTAGAAAGAAATAAGCTAGATCCCCACTTCACTACTTATATAGACATAAATTACAGATGAAATAAAAATTTAAATGTGATGAAGATATAAATAAATGTCCCAGAAGAAAATACAGATGAATCACATTTATAATCTTACAGTGGGAAAAAAAAACAACAACTTTGTTTTGACCTGAAACCCCAAAGCCCTATTAGGGAAAAAAATTAATCGGGTGATATAAAAATGTAAAATTTCCATGTGGTTAAAAAAAAAAACCCTGTCATAAACAAAAAGACAACAAAAGGAAAACCTATTTGCAGAATATATGACAAGAGGTTAATTTTCTTCATTCCCAAAAAGTTCTTTACCCCCCCAAAAAAGAAAGATCAACAATTCAAATAGAGAAATGGGCGAAGGATATGAACAGGTTGTTCTCAAAAAAAAAAAAAAGTGCCCAATAAACACATGTTACAAAGAAACATATACTTACATTCCCAAGTGAAGGGGGGCAAAGGAAAGTAACAGACACCGTTTTTCACCTCTCAGATTGGCAAAGAGAGAAGAGACTGCTACCATAAGCACTGCCGAGTGTGCAGTCAAAGAATTGCCAGACATTGCTGCCGGCAGAGTGAGCTGGCACAGCAGTTGTAGAGAGAGATAGGAACACGATTGTGAAATTTATAATCCTGATGACGATGATGATAAAAGCTACCATTTACCATGTACTCCCTCTGGGGAAAAGATCAAGCTGCCTTTTATGATCTAGCCTCAGCAGTCACACACACTCTTTTCCAGGACACCCTGTTGGTTCCACAGCCCTGTGCAGAGCGATGGGACTAGGGTGTGACACCAGGAGGTAAGATGGGCCATCTTGGAGGCTGGCTACTACAGATTCTAATTTCAAAGGAGAAAATTTGGTGCAAATGCTACATTAAACACACTTTCTTATGATCCACTATGTAGATGAGGAAACTGAGGCCTAGGGAGGTTTAGGTGTGGTGCCCAAAGTCACTTGTCTAGTGTCAGAGCCAGAACTTGAACCTGTCCCATTTGGCTAGATTCTTTCTATTCGACCTTCTCACGGGTCTCCCTGCAACCACTCTTGCTCTCTTATAATCTCATCTCCTCTGATCTAAAAACGTAATTCGGGTTGCATCATCTTTTTGCTCTTAGGATAAAACCCACACACCTCGAGCTGGTGTTCAAGGCAGGCCCTGCTGCCCTCCCGCTCGCATCTCCCCACCCTCTTCCAGCCCACCTTGCTCTAGCAACACTGGTCACACCTTTCTGTTCCTCAGGGCCTTTGCACCTGCTGTCCCCTCTACTTGGAAGACAATGCTCCCAGGTTTTCACCTTGCTGTCAACTTCTGCCGTCAGGGAGTCAGGACACATCTTGGCTTGTTCCTGGGAGGGACCTTTCCTGACCACTCAGCCCAGGGCCCACCCTTGCCTCCACCCTCAATTCCCTCCCGGCACCCCACCTCACCCCATCCCCATCCTCTGCCCCTCCCTGCCTCCCCCTGCCTCATCTCCACCTCACTCCTCATCTCTGGGATCCGACCAAGAGTTGCACTTTGCATTTAGTTGTTATTTCTCTTTAGTGTCATTATTTAGAACAGTCAAATTAGTGACAATGACAATGAATCTTTTGAAGATTCCGGGACCATTGTGTTGTGGAGAGTCTCCCTGGATTTCTTGTCTGATTGTTTCTTCCTGATCAGATTCAGGTGAGGCATGTTGAGGGCGAACATGACACGAGGGAGCACAAAACACAGGTGAATCTCTGTCTTCTGCTGTGTCCCTCCAGCAGGTGCGCACATCAGGTCAGGTTGCCCCACTTTGGGGGCTGCGGAATTTGATCGCATGGACGGGAGGTGTCTGTTATAGCTCCGTTGTGCAGGTACACTTCCCTGTCATGAATAAGTAATTTGTGGGGATAAATGGGATTTTTAATGCTTTGAGATGCTTGGACAGTGTCTGCTCTGGTCACACTAGGGTTCTGTTATTCCTAATAATAGCACATCCCTGGGCCCCACAGCCAGGTCCCCACTTGTGGGACATGCTCATTTCATATGGGAAGCTGCTTGCAGGGGGTTGCTGCATATGCCAATCATCTGTTTCCAAAAGCACCCACTGTTTGCACAGCCTGGAGGTGACATGAGACAGCATTGCCCCCCTTAAGCATAGGGGAGCAGCTTTCTCTGCTGTGACCTCCCACCCACCAGGCTGGGGCCTGAAGAAGGGGCACATCACTGGGAGAATTAGTGGTCAAGAAAATA
Organism: Eulemur rufifrons; assembly: GCF_041146395.1. Classification (NCBI taxonomy): domain Eukaryota; kingdom Metazoa; phylum Chordata; class Mammalia; order Primates; family Lemuridae; genus Eulemur; species Eulemur rufifrons. The sequence goes on from NC_091002.1 coordinate 25,006,418, forward strand.
GGTCACCCAATTCTTTGTTGGGCCCCATGCTGTGGCCACTTTAAGGATGGAGGGAGTTGTTCAGTGGCACAAGGACATGGAAAACATTCTACACAAGGTTACTTGAGCGGCAGCTCCTGCAGGAATAAGGATCTGGGAGACTTCTGTGGGCTCCGGCTCGCAGGAAAACTCGCCTAATTCATGGCGCTGCCACACAGCCGGGTTTCTGCATGGCTCTCAGCTTTCTGCGGGTTGAGTGGGGCTGAGATTGTTTTATCTCAGGGATGGTAAATGAGTTCACATTTCATGCCTAGAGAAAATCACTGCTCTGCCCTCCTGGGCCGCACTAGCTCTCTTTTATTAGTCAGAGAAGAGGTGGGTTATCTGGGTTCAATTCCACCTTTGAACTTCAGTTGGATTTGGCTTTATATTTCAAGCCCAGATGTCCACCACTGCTGTGAAATAGTAACTCGGGCCAGAAGTCAAAAGTCTCTGGAAACAGTTGGGGGGGAGGGTGGGGAACGATGGGAAACCCTGAGACTGAATTTTCTCATTTTCAGAGTGAGGAGGGACAAGGACCCCTACTGGAAACACGTTTCCCTGGATGAAGTGTTGTGGCCACTAATTCATTCTAAAAATCATTCTTGGGCACCAACACGTGTGGACATTGGGGCAATTAAGCCTTCAAACTGTCCCACGCCCCAGATGATGATCAGTAAAGGTCCAATAGAGCAAACTGAGGGGAGTGAATCGAAAACAACTGATTTCAGGAATGAACGGTGCTAATGAGTAACATGGTGCTTAAACCCTTTTAAAAGGAAAGTGTGAGTTTGATATTGCCAGCAAGACGCTTAGCACGCGCGGAAGGAGGTCTGCGTGCGGGCAGTGGGGTGTATTGTCATCTTTCCATTTCTCTGACGGGCGAGCAGCCCTCTGAACCTGCGGCGGTGTGCTTCCCGCTCGCGCCTGTAGGGGGAGCCTCGTTTACCTCGGATTGTTCACAATGCAAAGCTTTCAGAGGAAGAAAGAAAAAGGCTTTTTACAGAAAAAAAGTTGGAGGGTTAAAGGCAGTCTGTTTCAAAATTGCAAACAATCGCAGTGGCTGTCTCGTTTTCTCTTCTCCGCTGCTTCCACCGTGAATGAATTGTAGCGTAAAGAAGTCAGTAGAAATTGCTTTCCTCTTCGGATGCGACCAGAAAAATCAGGAGGTGGGATCGTTATCGGGGTTTTGTGGTTGTTGTTGTTTTTTTTTTTTTTTTTCCTTTTTGGCCATTTCCCCACAGAATTGCACGAGGGTAGCTCCCCCTCCCTGTCAAAGCACAAGCTTTTACCGAGGCTCACGTGCTGTGACGGGGCCTCGGGCAGGGGCTTGTGCCCCTGACCCATTTTCTCCGCCGGGGTCTGATTCTGCCGTGTGGGGACAAGCGCGTTAGGCTTTCGGTCCGAGCTGCTCAGAGGTCCAGGCCCCCCACCCCACCGCACCCCGACCCCGCGGCGCCCCATCCCGTCTTCTCGTGCACCGGGGCGGAGAAGGTCCGCTCGCCCGGAGGACCGCGGCTGCGATCCGCGTGGGTCTTCCTTCCCGGCGACACCGTCTCGGCGGCCGGTGCGTGCCCAGGTCCGGGACGGAGCAGCGTTCGCGGTGCCATCCCATTACTTTACAACTGTAGCTTGCGCGCCGTGCGGAGCCGGCACGGAGCGGGCTGGCGGGGCACAATGACCGCGGGGGAGGCGGGCGGCGGGCGCTCGGGATCGCCGCGATGTTTGGGGCGAACAGGTGAGCGCAGCCTGGACGCCCGGGCGGCCGCAGGGAGGCGGGGAGGAGGCGAGCAGGGGAGGGTGTAAACTAAGTGCTGGGAAAGAGACAAAGGAAGAGTGAAGAGGCGAGGTGGTGCGGATTGGGGGGAGGGGAGGGGGCAGCCGGTGGGCAGCGCGCCGAGGAGCTCGAGCTTGAACTTGATCAGGAAAGGGGGGGCCCTGAGGTGGGGGCCGGGGCCCCGGCAGAGAGCCGGCCACGTGCCTGGCTTTCCCAGGCCAGGGTCTCGCTCCGACCGCCCGGGGGGCCGAGCCCCCAGGCCCGGCGGCCCCACCCAACGAGTACCCGCGTCCCTCAGGAACCGAGAGGAGACGCACGGGGGTCGAGGGCAGCCCATAGGCCCCCGGGCGCTGAGAGTTCCTGACGGTGCCTGAGTCACTTTCTTCGGGCCAAGTCTCCCTCTCCTGGCCTGAACGCAGACAGCCCGCGGGTGCCCGCTCCCTCCCACCCCGTCCCCCGCCGGACCGAAGACCGCGGCCTCCGGGAGCGAGGGGCGGGCACAGATCCCCCCGCCTTCTTTCCCGGGCTCAGCCCCCCCACAAGGAGCTTCTTCGTAGCGCTTCCCCCTTAAGAGCGCTCTCCCCCCGAAGCGCACGGCGGCGCGTCCAGCGCGCCCTCATCACCCCCCCTACCTGGCCCAGCGCCCCCTCCTTCCTCCTCCTCCTCCTCCTCCTCCTCCTCCCCCGCGCCTCTCCCTCCTTTCTCCTCTCCCCTCTCCCTGGGTGCCTCCTTTTCCTCTCTCCCCCTCCCCCCGTGCCCACTCCTCCCTCTCACCCGCCCCTCCACCTCCTCCTGCGTGCGCCCTCCCTGCGTTCCCCTCCCCCCGGCCCCCGCCCCGTGCCCGGTCCCGCCCCCCTCCCCCGCCTCCCCGTGCCCGGTGCCCCCCTCCCCCTTCCTCCCTCCCGACCGCGGCGCCGCCGCCGCTGCCGCCGCCGCTCGCCTGGGCCCTCCTCCTGGCCACCCCCGCCCCCGGGCCGGGCAGTGACGCGCCGCGGCGGTGCCAGCCCCTCTCCCCGGGCGGCCGCGGCGGCGGCAGCAGCAGCAGCAGCAGCTGGAGCTGTGGGGCTGTCACCGCCGCCCGCCCCGCTCACTCGCGGATCCCGACCGCTCGTCTCCGCCTCGCCTCCCGCCCAGGTACGGAGTCCGGCCCGGATCCCGGCTATCGGGCCGTTTCCGGGCCCTTGGCCGCCGCCCCCCTCCTCCCGCCGCTGCCGCCGGCCGTTGAGCTGCGGTTAGCGGGGCGGGGGGCTGGGGGGGTTCCGGGGAGGGGGCGCCGGGGGAGCTTCCTGCGCCGGGGCTGAGAAGGGGGCGCGGGGGAGCGGCTGCGCCCTGGGCGGAGTGGGCTGGGGCGGGGGGCTGGTGAGTGTGGCCGAGAGTGAGTGGGGGGGCGGGCAGTGAGGGCTGCACTCCGGGGGCCGCGGGGTACTCGAGAGGTGTGCCTGGCCCCGAGTACTCCGGGCCGCGGGGCGCACCCCACTCCCGGGCCGTGCGCGCCGCCGGTCCTGGGGGGCGGTGATTGTGTGCGCCGCGCCGCGGTATTGTGCGGCGGCCACACGGTTTGCCGCGGGCTCGGCACCGCGTCCCGGGGAGGAAGGCGTTTGCAGGCGGCGGGGTGGGGGCCGGGCTCGGGTTGCCGCCGCGGTCGCGAGAAGGGAAGTGGACTGTGTTTGGGGATGTGAGGACGGGAAGCGTTGACTGCAAGGGAGGGGTGCCCTGCCACGGCGCGGGGAGTTGAGACGCGGTTTGCAGAGTTGAGCCCACTTCGGCAGGCCCCTGTCCCTCCCCGGAGGGGACCCGGTGCTCCTCTCAGGTGTACGGTCCAAGCGGAAGCCGGGGGCGTCGGCAGCGTCTGGGGAAGGGGCACATGGGGCGGGGGCACCTGGCCGGCTCGAGGGCGCACGCCAGGGTTAAGTTGGATTTACACCTCCGTCCGCTCTCTCCTCCCTCCACCTAGTCCTCTAGGGCCCGACACTCCGGCCGGGAACTGGGGGGCTGGGGGGCTGGGGAGTGCAATCCGCATTTTTATTGCAGCCTCTGGGTTCAGAAGTCACCCTACTCCCACCAGGAGCTGCGTTCGCCAGAGTCCGGTCGCCCCTACCCGGCCGAGCTTCCTGGGGGAAGTTCTCATTAAGCCTCGCTAATTAGCATTATTCCTGGAGAAAGGTTAAGGTTAGACCGTCCTTTTCCTTATGGGAGGCCCACTCCCTCCTCCCCATTCCCTTCTCCCTCCCCTCTTCCCAAGAGCACAAAAGCACAAAAAGAAAGTGTGAAGAGGCGCAGATCAATGGAGAAGCCACAAACCCATTAATTCAAATGGAACCTTTTTCCCCCTCTAAAACATTGATTTTTCTTTCTGTCTGCTCTGAGGGGAGATGAATAAGCTCCTGGTTTCACCTGAAATGGTGTTTGGACTCTGTGATTTCCTCCTCCTTCTGAGAAGGATTGTGGCTTGAAATAGATTCTCCCTTGAGATAAAGCCCTACTTATCCCAGAATCAGCTGGCAACCCCAGCCTGCCCCCGACCCCCTCACCATACCAAGGGGGAGTTTGGGGAGAGGTGTTTAGGGGCTCCCGTTACACTTTTGGGGAGAGCCGCCTTCGTGATGGGACCAGGCCCCTGGCTTGACCCCTGAAACACACCAGTTTCTGGGCTGTGAGTAGCTTGGGGAAAAGGCCCGTTTATGACCCAGGCCCCAGTGGTAGTTGAGCCCCCAGGTAGTAAATTACCCCTTCATTGGGAAGCCATTAGGGCCTAAATGTGGCCTTGAATAATATCAAGCTCCTGTCTAATCCAGGCTCGGGCTGGGCTCGTTTACAGAGTAGGATTGATTTTAAGACGGCAACTCCTCCTGCACTCACTGCCCTACTGCTGGGTGACGTGACCCCATTCAGCACCTTCCTGCCCAGTAGTGGGAACAGCACCCCAGCGCCTTCCTACCAGCTGAGAAGGCTGACTTTGAGGAACTTCTCCCCGGCTGCTACCCGGGGCTCTATGGAGCTGGACAGCCTCTGAGTTGCTCAGGAACTTTCTCTGTTTTGTCTGGGTGCTTTTCTTGGAAGGACAGCCCCGCAGGGGATTCTCTCAGAGTGGTTCCCCTCCAGCCCTCCTTTTGGCTGGAAGAACCCCGTCTGTTGAAGTGCATCTCTCCAGTCTCTTGCTTTTAAAGAGACCCCCATTAGTGGCAGGGGCTGGGGGTATCCGTGAGGCGCTGGTGGTGAGGAATGCTGTGAAAACAGCCCATTGCCTTTGCTTAGGAACAAAAGCCCGTTTTACACTCAATACACTAGTGGGAAGGTGTGGAAAATGCTCACTTCCCGCAAGCAGGCATCCATTACAGCAAGGACAACAGAGTGTCCACATGTGTGTGTGAATACGCTCCCGACAGGCACTGTGTGCGAGGGAGAGAATACCTAGAGTGTGGCAGGTGATTGCCGTGTCTCAGCCCTCCCAGCCTCACGCTTCCCAGAAGAGCCTGTGCTTGCATGGCCAGTAAGCGGAGGTGGCATGGCAGCAGGAAGGAGTGGAACTGTGCAGGGAGTATCCTTGGAAGACTGGCCTCCTCCCCTCCCTCCCCTGGCGGCCAGGTGGGCTTGGGGTGTAGCAAAGCAACAGCCTTGGAACCCCACAGCCCCCAGGAGCTGTGGCTCAGACCACCCTCATATTTCATTTGTGCAGCCGCTTCCCTGCAGGGATTTGAACCCTTGCTGCTTTAGATCCTGGGGGTTTTCATCTTCCATTAATAAGGCATCTGATGAAGCGAAGTGGTTAAGTTGGGGTCAAACTCGGTTCAGCACCTTCTTGGCATGCTCAGAAGGCTGTGTGTGTGTGTAATGCTTGCTGACATGGAGACGGGAGAATCGCCTGGAAGGGGCCTGCAGGTGCTCCAGCAGGAGTTGCTCACCGGTGAGCTGAGAAGCTGCTCCACTTCTCTGCACTTTGGTGCCTCCCGCTTGGCCTAGAGCTGGGGCTGGGGCGACTTCCTGAGCCTGGTGTTGCTCCCTGCAGGAGCTTCAACCTCTCCTGGAACAAACCTGGGGCTGTGCAGAGGAGGGGTCTGTTTCCTGCCTGGCTCAGAAACATCCCTTGCACATCCCTTCCCCCTCCCGCCCCAAACACACACCCGGGCTCCTGGTCAGGGCTTATGGCTTACAACTGCACTAAATTCTTAGCAAATCCTCCTCCTCTTCTTTCTCCAGCAAGCAGTAGAGATAGAGTTACAGCTCTGAGGAAAGGCCTGGAAAATATTGTGTGGGGCACGCCCCAGGATCCCAAGTCCTGGAGGATGCAAATGGCTCAACTTCAGAGGCACCAGGAACCCAGTGCCAGAGAAATTGACCCCAGTTGTAAAATAATCAGGTTACTGATAGCACCTGCCCGTGGTTACAAGCCATGGATACAGGCCTGTTTCCACCATTTCCCCTCTAGTCTCCCGTTTTCTCCTCCTCCTGGGCTGGGCAGCAGTCGTGCTAGTTAGCCCGCAGACGCTGGGTGGAGAAACACTGAACCTGCCCGTGAATTTTGGACTGGAGATAAGAGCAGGGAGGGTCTGGTCAGCTCCTCTCCCTCTGCCCAGAGGCAGGGCTCCCAGGTCGGGTGTGTCCACTTGCCTGCCCAACTCTTAAGTTCCCTTTCCACGAGGGCAGTTGGCCCTGTTGCCTTGTGACCCACAATGGCTTATTAAGAGGATTTGTTCTGTAAAATTTGGATTCAGTCAAAAGGCCGCACTGAAGGATCCAGAGGGCCACATGTGGCCCCAGCGCCACAGGTCCCCCACCCCTGGCTTAGGCTCTTTGGTGCCGAATGAATGATGGGCTTTTATTGCCAGGTGGGCAAGGCCACAGGCTTCAGGTGTCCAAGGGCAGAGGCTAGAGGAACCATGGGGAGTAGGCTGGCCACTCACGTGGGGTCCAGGGAGAGGGGACCCAGACATACCGGATTGCACACACGATTGTATTTGCTAATGAAAGTTTTGTTGAAGTTTGTTAATAGAAAGGGAGAAATCAGTAGTCCTAATTTCCTTGAGATTCCAGAAGGGAAAAAGCAAGCAGTGACTGTGACCTCTGGGTGAGCCGGTGAGAGCCTTGCGTCTCCACGCAGGCCTCAGGCCTGGCTGCTCTCAAACCGGCCGCCTCCCGCGGGTCCACAGGATGTGTGTATTTTCCCTGTGCTCGCTGGTCGCTGATGGGTCCTGAGCTGTGCGTGCTGGTAATTGCCTGTGCGATGAGCCTGCCTCTCCGGCCTTGGCTCAGGGTGCGAGGGGGTGACTGGAGTTAGAGTCTGCCCCTCTGTAGCTGGGGGGCTCTGCTGTGCCAGGCAGGGAGCAGAGGGGCCTTGGGAAGGGGCTCCTCCAGGCCAGCCCTGAAAGTGTGGGTGTTGAAGATGTCTGTGTAAGTCTGACCAACACTTATTTGTGTGCCTTTTTTTTTTTTTTTTTTTTTTTGGAAAAGTTAGGTTTAATAGACTTGATTTCTCTCTTTAGAAAAATTGCTGTGGCAGTCAGGCTGTTAAAATCTTAGATGGAACCACTTCTCACAAAACTGGGGTTTGTGCGACAGAACCCTGGGGGCTGTGGGAAAATGCCCAGGGCAGCAGGGTCAATTAAGTAAGGCGGCATGGTGTCCCGAGGCTCCTCCCCACCCCTCTTGGCGCCTACAAGTGGATTAGAATTTTTAGCTGGTCCCTTTCCCTAGATAAGAAGGCCTGGAGGAAAGGAAACCTCCCCCCCTTAGTTATCTTTGCTCCCAGCACACTGCCAGCACATAGTAGATGCTCAATAAATGCACCTCAACTCATTGAGGGGACAGAGTGAGCATGTGTGAATGTGTTGAGTTCCCTGTGAGTCTTATCTTGAGAGACTTTGTTGTTAAGGAGTCTGGTTGTTTGAATTGAAGGGAGGAAGCATGGGGAGGTGGCCCATGGTGTGGTGACACTGTGGTGTCAACTCTGGGCACAGACTGCCTGGGTTGGTACCCCGGCAGCTGCGGCAGGCCGCCTGCGGCAGCCAGCAGAGCTGGAGCTAGGCCTGCCGTGGGTGGCCGCGTTACGGGGCCATTGCAAGGAACTGTCACACAAGCCTCACCTGCAGCCCCACACTCCTGGGCACTGGATGCTTTGGCAGGTGGTTTTGATGTTGGTGCGAAATGCAGCCCACACCTTCCCAGTGGGACGTGTCAGAGCAGGGAAGAGTGGAGGGGGCGTTTTGACGGACAGTTCAGCCATCTGGGCCAGAGGAACGCTGGGCTGTGTGAAGGGTGGCTGGGGACTGCAGGAGGGCACACTGCAAGACAGCCTGCTGCTGCCGGCCTGCCAGCCGCCACCCCAGTCTTCATATGTCCTCTGTTCAAGAACTGTGTGCAGTGGGACCCGAGTCCTTAATTGTCAAATTAACACAGCACCCTCGTTAAACACCAGCATCATGCCAGGCAATTCAAGGATTCAACAAGTCTCGCTGGCCTTGTGGGGGACATACAGCCCAGTCTCCACTCTTGGAAGGACCTAAGGTCTTCTGGGGAAGGGCAGGGCAGAGATCCACAATGGAGTGACATGCTGCAGCCGAGGGACGCAGCTTGGAAGTGGGACTGTGGGGCGCAGCAGCAGCAGGGTGAGGGACAGCTCCAGCAGAGGCTTGGCAGAGGCTAAGGGGGCGTGTCTGGTCCTTTGAAATGGCACAGACCTGGCTGTGCCGCTGGTTAGCTGATGACCTTGGGCAAGTGCCTCAACCTCGGAGCCTCGGTTTCCTCGTCTGTAAAGTGGGCTGGCACCTGCAGAGGGCGGAGTGGGGGGAGGCCTTGCGATGAGCTTTGCCGCCTTGTTCTTGTTTTCCAATTGGCTGAGTGAGGCCAGGGTGTGGGGGCCTCCCTTGCTGTTCCCAGCCATTCTGACTTTCCCTGCTCCTCAGGGAGCCCCTGGGATGTAGTGGAACACTCCACGAGCCCTTCTCTGCGCCAGAGGCAGCAGGTACAGCCCTACCAGTTACACGTACCTTGGGAAGGGACAGTCGAGTGTGGCTGTGCTGCCCCTGTGTGCTCACCCACTCTGGGCCACAGCGGCCTCCTTGTTGCCCCTCAAACCCAGCAGCATGTGCCCGTCTTGCTGATGCCTGTGCCTGGAACACCCCCTTCCCTGCTTCCTTCAGGCCTCTGCTCCAGTGTCCCCTGACCTGGGGTCTTCCTTGACCACCTGCCAGCTCTGCGAGTTACTCTCCTCTCGCACTGCTTTCTTTTGCTTTGTGGTCCTAGTGATCCCCGACAACATGTGTTTTTCTGCTTATTGTCCGTGTCTTTCCCAGGATGGTGAGTGCCAGGCAGTCCAGGAGTTTGATTTGTCCACAGCTAAGTTTCCCTGTACCTAGAAGGGTTCGTGGCCCGTAGTAGGTGTTGAGTAAATCTTGAGGAACGGATGGAGAGTTTGGAGTAGGTGGCGCTTCCAAATGCTAATGGAACACCCTGTCTTTGAAGTCCTGAGTGTTTCAACAACCCCTAGTCTTCTCCTTTGGCCATGACTTCGGGTTGTACCCTGAGCACAGCACCCCCTGGATAGCCAGGAAGCAGCAAGGGGCCAAGGTGGGATGCCCCGTACCCGCTCCCGGTGCCCACATGGCAGGACCGTCTGCGAGGATGGAGAGCTCCCTGCCCCGTGTGGCCTTGCTCTCTGCCTCCAAGGGACCTTCCCCAACCTGCCAGCCTCCCTTCTTCCCCCACCCATTGAGTTATCGAGTTATTGAGTTAGCATAGGGGAGAGTTTTGTTGTCCCTTTGTACCCTTTGTGCAGAGAGAGCCTTTTGAGCGTGTGTGCGTGCATGTGTGACTATGTGTGTGTGTGTGTGTACGCACAGTCTGAGTGAATGTGATGCCCGTGTTTGCACGGGGGAAGGCCGTGGGTGGGTATGCTTGTGTTTATGGAGCAGGCGTTGGAGAGAGGGCGGTAGAATGCGTGTGTGTACGCGTGTGTGGGGAGGACACCAGAGGTCACGTGGGCTCCGTCCCTCAAGGCTCTGGGTGTGCCTCATGTGGACCCCGGGCACCGTGACCCTACTCCTGTCCTCTGGATTCAGCCACAGAGGGTCCACACTCTTCTGCCGCACAGAAGCTGCAAATCCCAGGAAACTCCCTGCCAGCCCTGGTGCTGGGGGAGGGGGAGGCTAATCCAGGCTGGCTCCCCAGCGCCTGGAGCAGATGTGTCTGCCAGAGGGACAGCAGCCTAAGAAAGTTCGAACCTAAGTGTGTTTGCTCGCTATAAAGAGACGTCTGTGAGGGGCCCCGGAGGGGAGGCTTGGGGGACTGCTCTGCCAGAGGTCCTTCCTGGGGGCCCACAGAGGCCATTGTGTCTTGCTGCGGGGAGGCCAGAGCTCCAGGGTGTGGGAGCTGCCGGGTCATTTCCCTCTGGTGGTTTACAGCCGGCTCCCAAACGCAGTTGCTTGCTGCTCCTGGGAGAGGCTGGGCCAGAAGGAGGTGGGGGCCCTTCCCGCTGAAGGGCTGGATTGAAGGGGCCCCGCCCCGGGGGTTCCCGGATGACTGGCCAAGGGCTCACTGAAGCCTCAGCAAGGGGAGAGGAGCAGGCGTGGTCCTCTCCAGGAGGCCATCCGGCTGTTTGGAAGGCCCTGGCGGCCCCCCAGGCCCTCCAGCCGAACCCCCTTTGCGGTCTGATCCGAACCCTGGCCCGCCCCACCCCCTTCCTTCTCTGCACTTCTGGGGCTGGCCTTTTCTGCTCTGGAAGCTACCCAAGAGCATATCTTTGAAGCACAGCAAAGGTTAGGAAGGAGGAAGACAGAAATGTCCTCTGGGCCGGGGGAGTGGGAGAAAGGAATTCCATGCATGCTCCATGGGAGTCAGGGCGGCAGGCCTGGGGGGCGGTCAGCTCGGAGAGGCCCGGCGAGTCCTGCCACCCCTGCCACCCCGTTCTGGCCGCCTGGCACTGTGTGGAGTGAGCCCTCTTCCCCAGGCTGCGGACAGGGAGCAGGGAGCAGGGCCCTTGTTTACAGCGTGTTTCAACCTTGGCTCACAAGGGTAAGAGCCAGGCCCTGCTATCCGCCCCTACAGGATGCGAGACCTCATAATTGTCTTCAATTACAGGCAGCGCGGCCCCCAGCCCTGGCTTCCAACAGGAACCAGAGTCCAGGCCACTTCCACAGGGCAGGGGCACACCCCTCAGCCCTCACTTCAAGGTTTGGGGGCTCCCTGTGGCCGCTGGGGCACCTCCAAACACCCTGGGGGCCACCCGAAAGGCTGCCTCTGACCTGCCAGGAGCCCGTCCCTGTTGAACGCCTGCCTTCTTTGTCCCTGCTCAGGATGAGACTTCTGTGAGCAGTGAAGATTTTGATATGAACGACTCCACATGGATGTCAGCTGACCCACACCTGGCCTCCAGCCTGAGCCCCAGCCAGGACGAGAGGATGCGGAGCCCGCAGAACCTCCACAGCCAAGACGACGGTGAGTGCCCTGGCGGCCGGTGAGGGCAGTGCTGCGCTCAGCTCCCAGTCCTCCAGGGTGTGGGCAAACCCAGGGTGGCGGGATCTGGGCCGTGGCCTCTGGGGGTGGCGCAGCCCGACCTTGCAGCTGCCCCTAGTGTCCTCAGCATCTGCGTGGGCCCTCTGCCTCCGCCCCTGGCCCCGGGGAGGGCAAGTCATCCTCCCAAAGATGAGTGGATGGAGCCCTTGGGGACTGGCAGCCCAAGGGGGTGTCATGCCTGTTTGTCGGCTCTGATGCTCATGGGCTTCTGGGATATGGCTTTCAAAGTTATCACGGTTCAGGTCTGGGAAGGTTAACAACGTGCCTGACCCAGAGCAGTTCAGCTGCCCAGCAGTGAAAGCAAGAGCCGTGTTTCTGCAGCTTGGTGTGAAGCTGGAGGACGGGGTCACCTGGCGAGTGACTGGCCTGTGCAGCTGTCCACATGTGCCCTCCAGCCCCTTGGGATGAGATGTGGCTGGCCTAGGAGGTGTCTGGACTCCTCCCTAGCCACGACCTCCACTTAGGGGCTTCCTTCTTCAGGGTGGAGAGTTAGGGTCAGAGGTCAGACCCCAGAGGTCCACTCCCATGTGGAGCTGCCAGGCCGTTGGGCTCTGGGGCCCTGGCATCTGGCCCCAGATGACAGGGTTTGGGTGTGGGGTGGCCTGTGGTCAGAGCACCCCTGTGGGGCTCTTATTTCCGGGGAGGAGGTGATTGGGGGCGGGGAATGAGCTGAAGCTGGGCCTCAGAGAACTGGGGTGTAGGAGCCGCAATTAGGAGGGGTCGAAGGTCGGGGCCTGGAATGTGGGAGGGAGGTGTGGGGTTAAAAGGGGGTGTAATGTTAACTCTGTGAAACGGTCAGCCTTCAAGAGTAAATAAGGGGTAGGAGCCTTGCCGTTTGGGTCAAAGTTCGTCTCCATGGCAGAGCCCTCGCCTGCCCTCCCAGGCCTGAATCCGGCTTTGTCTGGGAGGAGACCCAGCCCGAGCAGCTGGAGGTGTCTGGGCCAGGGGCTGGGGAGCCCAGGGAGTGGCTGTGCGAGGAGTGGGGTGCAAGGCTGCGGAAAGAAAGGGCTTTTGTGCCTGATGCCTCGTGAGGTCAGCGCGACCCCCTCGTGCTGCAAGCCTCCCAGACCAGTGCCGCCTTCCAGCGTTCCCACGGGGGCGGGGGCGGGCGCGGGTGGGGGTGGCCACATGCCTGGGGGGCTCTGGGGTGGAGACGTGCCCAGCAGCTGACCTCGCCTCGCCTGAGCTGACTGGGGCCACACCCAGAGGCGCACCAAGGGCCGCGCCAGCAACACTCAGCTGGGGCCATCAGATGCGCCTCGCTGAAGGATCCAGAACTGACTGACGGGGGTCGTGGTCCCCCTGCTCACTCCCGAGCAGGCCGTGTTGTGCTGTTGTTCCTCACAACCCCCTTCTGCGAGTGCGATCTCTGTCAGACACGCTTCCTGGGGAGGTTTGGAGATTCGAGGGCCTTCAGGGTGAGGCAGCAGAAGGCCGTGTTTCCATGGGCACCAGGGTCCTCCTCAGCGTCCGTTGTCCCCGCTGCCGGGAGGCCAGTCATGGAGCCAAGGCTGAGAGAAGCAAAGGGACTGGTGGGGTGGGCAGGTTTTGTGGCTGGTCCACAGGAGGCCGGTTGGGGGGCAGCCTGGGGGAGGTGTTCGCCCCCCATCCGGGCCCCTCCTGGCCATGGGCTGAGCTGAGGTGGGCTGGCCTGCTGAGAGGACGGGGTGTTTCTCAGGGCGGGCCCCAGAGCTGGGACGGGGAGGCCAGTACCGACTGTCACACGTGGATCTAACTGTTCGCTCAGGCTGCGTCTGGAGGCCGGGGGCCCCGTGCTGGCCGGCTGAGACCCCTGGGTGGCACAGGCCTTGAGGAGGTCCCGGCGCTGGTCTGGGCTCTGCTGCGCTTTCTGGGCCCTCCGGCCTGTTGGTGACCGCTGTCTCTGTCCAGAGCTCCCAGGTTTCAGCCGGCCTTAGATGGGCCTCGAGTCCCTCGCCCCTTCCGCCCCCACGCAACGCACAGCCAGCTCCTCTCAGGAGGTGCTCAAGGCGCGGCCACGAGCTGAGGTCTGGCTCCAGGGCGTGCGCCAGCAGGAGACAGTCAGAGGCCCCCACACGCTCAGAGCACGGGCTCCTCCGGGCCCAGAGTGGCACAGGCTGACTCCTGCCACCGCTTCCTGCCCACGCACAGGCCAGGTCCCCTCCAGACCCTCAGCTAAGCCCTGGCCGAGGCTTGGGCTTTCTCTGGGGTCTGGACGGGACTTCGTGTGCATCGTAGGGTGTGGAGAGAGGATACCTGGGAGAAGCCAGCTCTTAAGACTTTGTCCAGAGACGCTGGTCTGGCATTGCCTTGGGGCCGAACAGCATGTCAGCCTGTAGTTGCGCCTCATCCCTGGGATCACCCGTGAGATGCGGGGCTCTCCTTGCCTTGTTCCGTGAGCCCCCAGCACAGGGAGTGAACCTTGGATGCAAAGGCAAACCAGCACACGGGCAGGTGGGCTGCGCACCTCCTCAAGGCCAGGTGCAGGCCGGGCCAGGTCCCGACTCCGCGGGTGGCCATTCCTTCCGTTTCCCCTTGCAGGACTTTACCAGGCCCCTCTGCCCCTTCCTGAGCGGAAAATGTGAGGCCGGGCCTCCAGAAGGGAAGGGATGCGTGGGGGTGGGGAGCGGACATTACTCACCTCCCGGGCAGACAGGAAGCCAGCGCCAGGGGCGAGCACAGGGTCTGCTGCACCGGGGCCTTCGTCCGCCTGCCTTCCGCAGGATGGCGACTTGGGGGTTGTGGGGCAGGAGCTGTGTGGAGACTGGGACGTCTCAGGGCCTCATGTGTGCGCCTCCCAGATGAGGCTTCTCCTCCAGCCTGGACCCCTGGACCTTGGAGCGTCCCTCTGTCCAGGCTCTGAGGCGGGACTGAGGCACCGAGGGTCCTGCAGCTCTTCCGGGCTCGTCCTAAGGGGAGCCGTGAGCTTGCTGAGCGCCCTGGCCTGGAGGTTGATGCTCCCACCCCTGCCCTCACCCCGGAGGAGGCTGGGGTCCAGTTGGAGAGGGACAGGCACAGAGGTGGGGTCCCTGCCAGGCTGTTCATCGTAGAAAATTTAGAAAAAAAATAGAACAAAAGAAAATTAAAAACACCAAAGTTTGGGGACATATTTTTCTCCAGCTTTTATTTGCATATAACCAAAGCCTCGTTTTCATCTAACAAGGAGATGGGATCGTGTGGTGTTGTAGCCACCTTTCTTCCCACGTAATGTCATTTGGTGTGGATCAGTGGCAGTGTTAAAGGTTGCCCAGTGACCGGCGGCCTCATTCCTGAGCCCGCTTTGCGCGGCCCCGGCCCTGTGAGCTCAGAGCTGTGACTGTTCTCCATTGGCAGAAGAGGAAACCTCTCCAAGAGGGAAGTAACTTGCCCAGACCACTGGGAGCAGGTCTCTCCTGGACCGGAGTTTGGCTACTTCTGGGAAGCACATTCATGTCCCTGGTTTTCCTTCCTACGAGCAGTGCCCGGGGAGCATCCTCGGGGCTGGGCCTCCATGTGGCCGGAGTCTCCTGTCCTGGGCTTAATCCTCAGCCCCCGCCACAGAGTAGCAGCTCGGCAAATGGCCACCGAGTGACTAGACGCAGAGACTGGGGCCCCAGAGAGGGAGAGGCTTCGGGAGGAGGCTGTGTTTGGGCAGGACGGCCGAGGCGGAGACCTGGTGGCAGTGCGTCTGCTGGGCGCTGGGAAGGGAGGAAGATGCTGGATGCCAGGCTTGGGGGTTTCCAAAAGCTCCCTGTGACCCCAAGCTCCAACCAGGAGAGACAGGGCAGGGAGGCCATAGCCAGGCCACGTGGCGAGGGTCTGGGACACCAGGGGTTCCAGGAGGATGGAGAGTGACTGGGGCTGCTTCTGTGGGCCTGAGGTCTCCACTGGACGTGGCATCCTGTAAGTGGGGCCTGGCGCTCTGCTGTGGATCTCCTGCATGGGTCCTGGCCTGCCCTTGCCCTGCTGTGTGGGCCTAGGCAAGTTGCCTGCCCTCTCTGAGCCTTAGTACTCTGTGGCATGACCTGGTGGCTATGGCCATTCATCCTGGTGTGTCCTCAGGAGCATTTTGAGAAGACTGAGGCCTCTTGGCTCTTGTCCTCGGGTGGGTCCTTCCACTACCCAGGAACAAACTGGGCAGCAGTCAGCAGGGTGGTACCCTGGGAGCAAGTGCATGACCACCCCCCTGCCCAGGGCTCCCCCTTCCTTACTGGCCTGGGCCCCTCTCCCCTGGGTGCCCGTCTCCCCTGGGTGCCCCCTCTTCCCTGGGTGCCCCCTCTTCCCTGGGTGCCCCCTCTTCCCTGGGTGCCCCCTCTTCCCTGGGTGCCCCTCTTCCCTGGGTGCCCCCTTCCCCTGGGCGCCCCTCTCCCCTGGGTGCCCCTCTCCCCTGGGCGCCCCTCTCCCCTGGGCGCCCCTCTCCCCGGCCTTTGCAGGTGGGTCTGCAGGGCGGTGTGGGGCGAGTGTCAGACCCCACCTTGGCTGCCTGCCCCAGGCTGGGATCCTGCCTCAGCTACTCCCCGCTGGGGGCCTTGGGCAACTCATGTCCCTGTGCTGGACTGTGGGTGATAGTCTTGCCCCTCCCCACTGGGCAGTCAGGATTGGGTGATGCGTGGGCAGGGCAGAGGCTCATCAGTGGCCAGGCTGGTGCTGGGGTTCGTGGGGCCATATGGGGCCCCTGGCGCACGCAGGCTGGGGGCTGCTGGGAGATTAGGGGTCCTCCTGCTCCCCTCTCCCAGATTCTCTGAACCCCTCACTGGACCCACTCGGTCTGGTCCTTCCTCCTCAGGTCTCTCTTTGTCCCCTCTGTCCACTGAGCCCTGCGGACCCTGAGCATAGCTTACTTCACGGCACTCAGACCGGCACCCCCACCCTCCTCTCAGCTGCCCGGTCTTGCTGCTTTGGAAAGAGGGCCGGTCTGGAAGGGCCCTGGTGCCTACAGGACCCAGGCTCCCACAGCCTGTCCTAGCACCCCGAGTTCCTGTCCCTCTCCCCACCCACATGTGCCAGGCCCATCCGGGGACCCTGTTCCCCCTAAGACTCTGCTTCTTGACCTGGCCCCTGATGCACTTGACATCCCCTGCTGACCTGAGCCTGAGTGTGAGGAACAGGGGAGGGGCCCAGAGGGAGTCAGAGCCAGGCCATTCAGGGTCAGAGGTGCATAACCCCTGTGTCTTGGCCACTTCCAGCGTCTTCCTGGGATGGTACCATCCTCCCTCCTCTGGGCCCATCCCTGGGTCAGAGCAGCTCTCTCCCCGGCGTCACAGAGCTCCGTGGCCTGTTGCACTCGTTCCCTGTGGACCCAGTACTCGTGGCTGGGCACTGCCACTGTCACATGGGGGATGGCCTCGGAAAGGCTTTTCTTCCAGGGGCCTTCTCTCCCCCACCTGCCGATCTCGGCCCTGTCTTTGCCCTGACCCTGCTTCTCCGCTGGCCACATGTGCGAGGCCCAAGGCTGGCAACCGGCTGGGGCCCCGTGCTCTGGCTGTGGGTCACACCCCCCGAGTAAGAGCCGTTTGCTCCTTCTCAAGGCTCTAAACGTCCTCACCGGATGGGATGGACGGGCAGTGGCCTTCTGTCCTCCCCTCCCCCCAGGAGCGCAGAGCTGGGGCCCAAGCCCTTCCAGGGATTGGCCGTGGGCCACGCTGGCAGCCCCGGGTCACAGGAAAGTGTCCATCATCAGCTGGGCTGCAGGCGGCACAGACAATGCCGGGCTGTGCTGGCCCTCGGCCTGCCGAGGGGTGCGAGAGGCTGGGAGACGGCGCGGAGAGATCCCATTATCACAGGAGCAGGCAGGGCTGCACGGCCCTGGGCCCCCACAGGCCAGGATTCCTGGTGAGGACAAGCCCAGGGGCCTGAGGTGAGGTTCACTTGCTAAGAAAGGAAGAGGGAGAACCCGGCCCCCCAACACCTGGAAGATCAGCTGGGCCTGTGGGGCCATCCCATCCGGCAGGTCACAGCCCTGCCCCCCGCCTGCCCTCAGCCCGGGACACGCACCGAGCCCCTCCAGATTGACCCTGTGTCGGGGCAGGCCCTGCTGTGCTGAGAGGGGCTGAGGAGGGGGCCAGGGTACCCGCACCCTGAGCCTGTCCAGGGGTGACTTTCCAAGGAACCAGGAAGTGACTGGGGCCCTGTTGGCGTCATCACCCTGACCTAAGGACTGGGATGCACCGATCCCAGACAGGCTTCCGGGAGGGCTGGCCTCCCAGGGCCCTCAGACACCACCCAGGCTTTGGGGCCAGGGCCCTGCCCCGTGAATCATGCACACAGAGGCCTGAAGTGGTTCTGTTTGCTCTCGGAACACATGATTGCGGGGCAGGCTCCGGGCATCCCGGCTGTAGCTTTGCACATTGAATTGGTTTATTTCTCACTGCCAGTGCTTGGCCTAGAGGGAGGGGCCTTGGAGACCGCCAGGCCGGGAGGACACACCCAGGCTCTCGTACTGGAGTTTCCCCCAGGTTTAACTGGCCAGTGGGTATTGGGAGAGGGGCTCCAGGAAGTGGGGGTGGCAGGGGTCGGGGCGTTGTCCCGCAGTACAGATGGGCAAACCAAGGCACAGAAGGGAGCTGGCCTTGGAGGCTCCCAGAATGCCCGAGAGCACCAGGGCTGGGTCAGGGTCCTCTGGGAGCTCTCTGGGTGCTGTTCCACTCGGGGCGACGGGCCAGTGATGCCCCCTCGGGGTAAGGGCAGTTGTGTAAATCGGGCATGACTGGTTACCCAGCGCCTGATGCGAAATTGCCGTCTACCCCCTACCAAAGCTGGCGTCTGTCCCCAGGGGCCCCCACTTAGGCCACCTGCCCTAAGACCTGAACTCTCAACTGCGGCTTGGACACCTCTCTGGGGGCCAGGACCCCAGGGTCCCCACGGAGAGAAGTGATTTCAGTTTTAGGGGAAAATGTGGGTCTGGGCCGCCTAGTGCGGTAGCCGAGGGCGGGTAGTCGGCACCGGGAAGAGGCCGGCGGGGAGGTGTGCTGTGCACACGCGTGAGAGCCACGCTGGGGCGCGGGGACTGCGTCTGAAAAAAGGTGGTGACATATCTCAGTTTGAATGCAGTGTTGATTACGTACTGAAATAACATTTCAGATATATTGGGTTAAAGTAGATTATTAAAATTAATTTCATCTGTTTCTTTTGCTCTTTGAAACTACGGTACTAGAAAATTTAAGAGCACGTATGTGGCTTGGGTTCTATTTCTGTCGGGCGGCGCTGGCCACACTCTGAGGGCCCTCGGTTGGCCCTTACGGGAGGAGTCACAGAAGGCGCGGCAAGAAGGCCACCAGGAGAGCACCAAGGCGGGTGCTGTGGGGAGGGTGCTGGCGTCCCAGCGCTGCACGGTGGGGGCAAAAGTGCAGCCCTGACGGGAACACGGGTTCCCTGTGCCCCCTGCCGGGGTCAGGCCAGGCTGTTTGAACCACAGGGACAGAGCAGGGGTGCTCAGGAGGGACAGCGGGCAGCAGGGGCCCGAAGGCCGAATGGAGAATGCAGCCCTCGTGCGGTGGGGCAGGCGCCCAGTGTGGCTCATCACCCAGGATGGTGGGATCCCAGTGTCCCCCATTTGCCCCTGGGCCCCTCCTGCCTTGCCTTCCAGGAGGGAGACCCGAGGAGCCCGCCAGGAGCCTGGTGCTCCTTGGAACTCTGCATCATGGAAACACGGCCCAGGCCACTGGCCTTTGTCAAAGCAGGCAGGAGGCCAGGCCTGGTGAGGTGCACCCCAAATTCAGAGCCTAGGGAATGTCCCCCGACCGCAGCGCAGAGCCCTGCACACTCTACCTCCCTCCTCCACCCCTGCCTGCCTCCTTGGGTGTGAATTATTGATGCCCTCTCCTCTCCCCTGTCTGGCTGCTGTCATGGCAGCCTTGCAGAGGAGGCGGCCATACCTCTGGCCACGGGAGGCAGCCCTTGTGGCCACATGCCTGGCCCCTGGTCCCAGGGACGGTGGACCTTCCCGCCTTCCCCAGCCCCGCCTCGCCCACCGGGAGAGGGTGCCCCTGGCTGTGGCCCCAGAGCCCGGTGTGGCCATCGGCAGCTTGCACAGAGCCGGGCTTGTGCAGCCTGCGGGGCGCTGGCGCCCACATAAGGGCATTGTTTGCCGAGGTAAAAGGGGTTTTTGTCTCCTTCTGGAGCCAGGACAGAGGGAGGAACAATTTCCCCCATTCATCACTAATTCCCCCATTGGAATCGCAGCACATTGCCCCATGTTAGAATACATGGGCACGCCGTCCTGCCCTGCCTGTGGGCGTTCCGGGCACAGGTGGTGGGCTCTGGGTCCTGCCCAGACTGGGGACTCACCCTTCGCAAGAGCCAGGGAGGCCTGGTTCTGCGGAAATGTTCGGAAGGGGTGCGTCCCCGCTGCCCCTGAGGGCCCTCAGAGCACAGCCGCAGGCCGGGGCAGTCTCACCCTGCTGGCATGGCTCTGGCTCCAGCAGGCTGGCCTCCAGGGGGTGACCATCCTGGAGGGGCCTCCTGGCAAGGCAGAAAGATGGGGACCAGGTGGGGACAAGAGGTCACCTGGGTACCTTTAACATTCCACTTCTAGTTCCAGGTCCGTGGGGTCCAAGCAGAACACACAGCCTGCCCATGATCCCCTCGGCCGGAGGCCTGCACCCTGCGCCCTGGAAGGGCCTGTCGCTGGGCCTTCGGTGCCTGCGGGACAGCTGGGTTTTTTCAGAGTCATAAAGCGTCGGAGCCCCAGAGGGCGTCACGGCAACTCCCTGGACGCAGATAAGACGAGCTGGGGAGGCGGCTGCGCCCAAGGTCGTGCAGACAGCGGGGCCCCGCACCCACTCTGCCCCGGCCTAGGCCCCACCGTGTTGCATTGGGCACAGGTGTGGGTGCCTGTCTGTGTCTCTCTTACATTGCATTTTTGGGGAGGGTTGTATGAGGAAGAGCTCGGAGCGGATTGGAACCCAGCTGGCCCAGTCTCTCTGTTCCTTCTTTTTCCAAATGGTGGCAGGCGCATTCTCTGGGCCAGGTGCCATGCTGGGCACTGGCAGGGGTCAGGGGCCTGCAGCCAGCCCCTCCTGTGGGTACCAGCCTCCTCGGGACTGAGCTGGGGAAGGGTCCCCGGTGCTTCCCTGAGGGCCCCAGCTGGTGGGGTCCCAGCGCGGAGAGAACCCGGCTCCCAGGTCCTGTCCCTCAGCCCTTGCCAAGGGGAGGACCCTGGATTACTCAGACCAAGCCAGACACGTGATGCGAACCTGCCTCCAGCCAGCTTCAGCAATAAGGAAGTTACTGGCTCCCTAACCAAAGAGTCTAGGGCCTTCTTTGGTTTTAGGCACAGATGGATTTAGGGGGCCCGTCTGTGCCAGCGCGGCAGCCCCGCCTTCCCCAGTGTGAGCCTCCCTTCGGGGGAGCTCTTCTTCCCTGTCATGGCAGTAGAAGCCCTGGGACCGACTTTCTCAGTCCAGCTTGGTCACGTGCCATCACCAATGGCTGTGATGTGTGCCGCTGACTGGCCAGGCCTGGGGCACATGCTCGCCCCGGGGAACCTGGGAGACTCCGGTGCCCTCCCGGAGAGAAGGGTGTGGCTCCTAGGGAGACAGGAGCGATCCGGGCCCACCCGATGCAGATTTGCCAACCCTGGTCTCCAGGGCTGGGGCAGCTTCCGTGGGGGCTGGGCACAGGCCAGAGCCACGGTAAGCATGGTAGTTTTGTGGGAAGATGGTAAGTGCTCTGGAATAAGTAGGTAACGGGGTCAGTGTGTCGGAGGCGGGCAGGGCTAGCCAGGGGAGGTCTTGCTGAGCCCTGGAAGTGAGGGAAGAAGCCAGGGGCAGCTGGGGACAAAGTGAGGCAGGGAGAGGGACAGCAGGTGCGAGGCCCATAGCCGGGGTGGCAGGGGGTGTACCAGGAGGCCTGGGGGTTACAGCCAGGATCACAGCCGCTGCCTGTGGGGCTGAGGGACAGACGGAGCCAAGCCCACCCCGAGCAGCACCTCTGCCCCTGCCGGGTCACGTGGCTTCCCAGGGTGAGTCCCCCCAAGTCCAGCCCTAGCCCACGTGCCCTGGGGTGGGTTCTGCTGAGGAGTGGGCCAGAGCCGTGCCACGAGGGGGCTTTCCTGAGGTGGCAGCATTTGAGTGAGGTCCTGGGCCAGGGGGCTGGCTGGTGACTCCCTCTTCGGAGCCCAGTCTCCTCTAGAACTGTTGGGTTGGTTTCTTGCTCACTAGAGCGTGAGTCCCCAAGGGCAGCACCCACCCCTGCCTTGTCACCCCTGGTCCCCGATGCCCAGCTCAGAGCTGACACGCGGTAGGTGCTGAGGAGAGGAGGTGGCGAGGGCGGGCACGGCAACTCCCAGCCCCTTCGTCCTCCCTCCTTCCCTCACTGTGCCCACCCCAGAATCGGCACCTGCCGGGCTCGGGGCAGCCTTGTACGTCGGAAGCAGGCGAGTTATGAAGCGAGAGAACAGGTGCTGGGAACCCACTGGTTTTTCCCTTTTGAGCACCTCCTCTATACCAGATGTTGTCTACACCGTATAAATCCTGTTTTGCTGATGGGAGACCCGTTCTGAAGGGAAATTGAGACTCAAGGAGGTGAAGTGGCCTCTTCGAGGCTACACAGCTGGCATCCACCCCGCCGCATTCTGCCAAAACCTGCGGCACTCCGGTTGTAGACAGCCACATGGATGGGGTCACACCAGGGCAGGCGGTGTGGGGGTGGCTAGCACGCCAGGCCGGGGGCCGCCCGCACGCAGACTCAGGGTAGGCTAGACTGCGGCATGAGTGGGGAACACAGGTGCTGTGATTTTTTTTTTTTTTTTTTTTTTTTTGTCCCTCTGATGTGGGCTCTGTGTGTGTGGCTGGCCCTCCCTGCCCCAGGTGTGTGTGGGTGCCTGGGCTGGCATCAGAGCCTGTTAACGGGGGCCCATAGGCCTGTTCAAGGTTTCGTTTTGTTTTGGGGGCTTTTTGGTACAAAATATGTATAACATGAAACTTGCCATTTTTACCACGTTTAAGTACACAGTTCAGCACCATTGTTCAGTACCGCAAACAAAATCTCTGTCCCCGTGGAGCAGTGACCCTCGGCCCCTGGTAACCTCTGATGTACCTTCTGCCCCTGAGTGTGCCTAGTCTGAATATTGCGTGTAAGTGGAATCATTCAATATTTATCCTTCTGTCCGGCTCATTTCACTTCGCGTGATGTTTTTAAGGTTCACCACGTTGTAGCTTGTATCCAGACTTACGGCTGAATAATGTCCATTGTCTGGCTAGACCACATTTGGTCTGTCCATTTATTTGTCAAGGTTTTTCAAAATGTAAACGATGTAAATCAGTGACCAGTATTTTACTATCTGGATATTTACATAATGTTACAGATTTCCAGTTTCTTCTAAAAACCTTGGAATACATGGCCTCTTGGGTCTCATCTGCCCAACCACTGCCCTTGCTAGACCGGGTGGCACCTGAGTACAGGGAGGGGGGCCGCCACTGGGGCAAGTGCCTGCTGCTCCCTGGCCAGGTACACAGCTCTGAGCGAAGGTGTTGGCGGTGGGAGAGAGTGGCCCCCCAGGCTGCTGACCTGGGTGGGGCCCCAGAGTACCCCGTGTGTCCCAGGCAGCACCTGAGGCTCGTGTGTGCTCACCCAGGGAGGGCGAGCCCATCCCCCCAGGGGAAACCTGGCCAGGGAGGCAGATGATGGGATGCCACCTCTGGCCCCCTGCAGGGTGTGGCACTGTAGCCGGCCTTGGCTTGATGCCCGTGGTGAGCACGGTGACCGTTGGCTCGCTGTGAGCCAGGCATGGGGCCTGCTGAGGAGTGGCCCCTCCTTCCCGCGGAGGAACCCAAGGCCCTGCGAGGTCTAGCAGGTGGCCTACAAGGATGGTGTCAGGGTATGAAGTTGCACCTGCAAGGTGGGCTAAGAACAGGCCTCTTACAGAGCTCCTGGGAGCTCAGGCAATCAGCCAGCGTGGGTGTCCGTCCCTGTCCCCAGTGGAGGCTCCTGGACTCTGTGGGGGCTTCTTTGGTGACACGGCCTGCCCTGGTGGGGCTGGCAGCCCTCAGGACGACCCTGGGCCAGGTGAAGGAGGCGTGAAGTATCCCTGGAAGGGTGGGCAGCAGGCTGGGTTTGGGGCTGTACCTCCTTCCTAGGGGCGGGGAGGAAGGACCCCCCCAAGGAGGCAGCGTGGAGCCAGGCCCTTAAAGGCTGGCTGACGTTGCTCAGCTAGGAGGATCATGGCAGCAGATGGACGGGAGAGCCCAAGCACAGGGCGGGGCGTGGCTGCGGTCAGGAGGCTGAGCACACAGGGGCGGGGGCCCAGGAAGGTTATGGAACAGGGGGGCTCCGATTAGGCCCCAATGTAAAGGGGTAGAGTGCAGGGAGGGGGCAGCGCAGGAAGACTGGGGGGTTCCCCACGTTAGAGGCCGGTTGGTGCCCCCACTCCCACAATTCACTTTCTGGGTTATCCATGAGGTTCAGTTACGCGCATCTGCGCCCCAGGAGGGCTGGCACCTTGGTTGTAGTCATTACTTTGTTTCCTGGCCTGGGACAGGTCCAGCATGCAGTAGGTGCTCAGTAAAGATGCTGGGTGATTTGTGCATTCCACAACGTCCAGGCTGGTCGCTGGAGATACTGCCAGGAGAAAACGAGACCCGTATGTGCCGGAGGAGGAGGGGCGGGGAGGCTGAGGTCCCCGCGGCTGCTCTGGGATGTGGGCTAGTGTAGGGGAGCTGGGGGGGGGGCTTTGAGCAGAACCTGGAGCTGCCCTGCAGGATGGAGGGAGCAGTGGAGCCCCGCTGCCAGGAGGAGGAGGAGAACAGGACGCCAGGCCCAGGGGACCTGCTGCAGCCGAGGGGGAGGGGTGCCACTGCGCCGCGGCCTTTCCCATCCCCCTCTGCCCGGCCTGGCTGCTTGATGGGCAGCCTGGTCCCGCCCCCGGGCAGCCGGGAGCCCGGCGATTGGTTGGGGCTCTAGAGCCGCTCGGTCGCCATGGGGACGCTCAGGAGGTGCGCGTGCCCAGTGCCCAGCACTGGGGACTAAATCTTCATAATCTGCCGGCTGAGAGGGTGGGGGTGGGGTCCACGCGACCCTGGCCTGGGGGAAGGGGCGGCCTGGGATGTGGCCAGGGCTCACTGCGGCCACCCCTCCCCCACCCGCGCTGGGTGCAGGTGCAGAGCCTCCAGGGCGCCACCGGGAACCACGCGGGTGCTCACCTGAGAGTGACCCCGGGAGTTCCAGGGTGGCAGTGGCCTCTGCTGTCTCAGCGGATCAAGCAGGCGGCTGGGGCCCGGTGGGAAGAGAGGCCTGGAGTTCATCTGACAATATCCAGTCTCCCTAGTTAAAGTTTGTTCTCCCAGGTTCGGCAGGCGGGCAGTGCCGCGCTCTCCACAGCAGGGGGCGCCCTCGGCAGTGCTTTGTTGGGCTGCCCACTGCAGGAAAGCAGCGACGGCCGGCCGCTCAGGTGCCAGAGGGCTGTGCCCAGACCCCAGCCTGGGGGCTGTGCCCAGAGGGCAGCGGGCGCAGCGCGTTTGTACATAGGCTGCCGAGGTGGAGCTGTGCCTGCCTGCAGGAGGGAGTCGGTGACTGGGGGGTCACTATGGAGCCACTCCTCCCTCCTCCAGCAAAAGGAGGAAAAATTCAGGGGCCCAGTGTGGGGAGGGGCCCCTGAGGGTGTGAAGGGCAAAGCCGTTCTGAGCAGGGGGAACACGGTGGGTGGGAAGGTGCCGTCCTGGCAGCTGGGGAGAAGGGAGAGTCTGGCCAAGCCCCAAGCAGCCTCTGGGGTGTCCAGGGACCTCTGGTAGGCCACTCACTCGCAGGCCCTTGAAGCCGGGCTTCCTGGAGCCTGGCTGTGTTTGAGGGTCTGGCGTGCAGGAGGAATGGCCATGGCTGCCCTGTGCCTGCCGGCCCCACCACTCTGGCAGAAGAACCCTGTGGCTGCCTTAGCCGAGGCTTCAGGCTAGAGTTGAGGCTGGACTCTCGGAGCCACGCTCTCCCCCTGCCCCCCAACGTGGAAGACACAAGGCAGGTACTCTGGGCAGGAACTCCAAAGTGGCTTCTGTGCGATGCCCTGCAGGGGGAGGGATTGTCTGGGGGGGTGGCATGTGCTGGGATGGGGCCTCACACCCAGGCCTCTTGTTCCAGACGACTCCTCCTCCGAGAGTGGCAGTGGCAATGGCTCCTCCACCCTGAACCCGTCCACGTCGAGCAGCACGCAGGGCGACCCTGCCTTCCCCGAGATGAATGGCAACGGCGCCGTGGCCCCCATGGACTTCACTGCCACCGCCGAGGATCAGCCCATCAACCTGTGTGACAAGCTCCCACCTGCCACGGCGCTCGGCACCCCCTCCTACCCCGCGGATGGCTGCAGCGCCGACGGGCTGCGGAGCCGTGTCAAGTACGGGGTGAAGAGCACCCCTGAGGTGTGTGCGGCTGCGGCTGAGAGTCCATTTCCTTCTGTAGACAGCAGGGTTGTTGTGAGGCTAAGATGCTACTGTATACGTCTGGAGCATAGCTGGAACCAGCCTGTGTGTGACACCAAGTCAGGGCAGTGGCAGTGGCTGCCATTTTCCTGTAGAGGCTCTGGAAGGGGAGATGGCTTGGGGTGTGCCCTCAAGCAAGGCCCCCCACTTCTGAGCCTGGTTCCCCATTTGTGAAGTGGGGCTGATGGGGCCCCTTCCTTGGTGAAGCTGGTAGGTGATATGTGTCCCTGTGGCCTGTCCCCTCCCCTGGAATAGTCTGCTGTGAATAACAGCAGCAAGTGGCGACATTCAGCACAGACAGGCACAGGCCTCACATTTCCTGGCCACTTGCACACCTGTCCCGTTTTGCAGATGGTGCAGAGACAGGCTGAGGGCCCAGGGAGGTGGGGGTGGGACTCCCCTCTTGCCCAGGCTGATGTGGGTGCTTCCACCAGCTGCCTCTGGGCCGCTAAGATTGCCTGCAGTAGCATATTTCTCCAGCCTGGGCTTGGGGGCCAGAAGTGCCTTCTGGGAGCCTCACCTCCCTGGCCCGCAGCCGTGTACCTTTGGATAGGCCCTTTCCCACCCCCGCCCCGGGCCTGTTTTCTCTGCAGAGCGGGGAGGGTAGGTGCCAGTGCTTGCCTGAGATGGAGCGCATCATGAGAGAGCTCTGTACCGAGGCATGGGTATCGAGCTGTCGCCGCGTGTCTCGCCTGGCTGGGAGCCTGGCAGGCCAATCTCTGACGGGGTCCCAGGGGCAGACAGAGCTGGTGTTCCATGGAGGGAGTGAGTCTTGCTCAGCAGGACCCCAGCCTTTGCCACCATGGCCACAGGGTGCATGGGGGGACCAAGGAAGTGAGATGGGAACAGGAGTGCCACCAGCAGCTCCCATTGTAGTTTTCTCTGAGTCTGTCTGCCCTGGCCGAGAATTTGGCGAAGGAGTAGCTTGGGAATGTGACTTGCCGAGGGCCACATAGCCAGCTGGTAGGCAGCTTGGGGGCCTGAGCATCCTGCCCCTTATGGATGAAGAGGCAGGTGCCAGGCCAGGGCCCATGGGAGAGCCGAGCCTGTGACGCCCCTGGGCATGGTCCCAGGGAGAGAGGCCTGGTGGGAGCCGCGCTATGGGACCAGGCACGGGCAGCTTGCATCGTCATTGACTCGTTCCTCCGTGACTGGTGTGATGCCTCCCGGGCTGTGCCACGCCAGGCTGCCACGTCACAAGGTCTGACTGGGTCTTTGTTCCCTGGGCCCAACTTACCTGCTAGATGCCAGCCTCCTTAAGGGCAGGGACCACGTCCCTGGGCCACTGCCAGTCAGGATCCAAACGACCGAAATCAGGACACAACAAAGGTGCAGACTCTGTAAAAGGCAGATGGTCCTCAGAGAGCCATCCCAGAGCAGCGCCCTGAGCGCAGGGGAGGAGACAGGTGGTGTGGGAGCTGAGCCAGGAAGGGTGACAAGGTGGAGAAAGCAGGGAGGAAAGTGGGGAGCTGCGTTGCAAGGAGAGATGGGCAGGGGGGCTTGTCCAGGAGGAGCTCGTGGGTCGGGGCAGAGGCTTGGAGCCCTTCTCTGCTGTAGGACGGGCGCCCACCTGGGCAGGCTGGCTCTGGCCCCCTTTGCCCCTTTCTACCCTCACATCCTCACTGGGGCCCCCAGGATCACCCTTGGGGAATGGACGGGAGAAGCCTAGGCCCGGAGCAGTGGGGACACACTCTGCCTAATGGACCTGTCACCTTGGCTGACTCCCTCTCCCAGCCCATCTGTCCCTCGTCTCCAACAGACAGCGCACTGGCTGCTTTGGTGACAGCTCAGTTGTCAGCTCAGGGTTGCAGCCCTTTGGGGATCAGGGGGGGAAACCCCGAAGCTAAGTAGATCTTGGCACAGTGAGCAGCCAGCCGGCGGTGGGAGTCCTCATGTCTGCCTTTGTCGAACCGCGTGGCAGGTCCTGGTGTGGGCACCACTGCCGAGCCAACAGCTGATATGTGCTGCTGTGGTCGGGCCGTACAGCAGCCCAGGAGGGAGGTGTCAGCATTGCCGTCCCCTTCGCACAGATGAAGGGAGCAGGAGGCGGGGTGACCCGCTCGGGGCCTTGCAGCTGTGACTCACGTGGCAGCCGGGTGGGCTCGCCACCCTGGCACCCAAGCTTACCACCTGCAGGAGACCAAGCGAGGCCACGGGCAGCTGCCCGGTCCAACCTCTGCCTCCTGCCCTCTCCTCAGTCGCCCCCGTACAGCTCCGGGAGCTACGATTCCATCAAGACTGAGGTCAGTGGCTGCCCTGAGGACCTGACGGTGGGCCGGGCCCCCACAGCAGATGACGACGATGATGACCATGACGACCATGAGGACAACGACAAGATGAATGACTCTGAGGGCATGGACCCCGAGCGTCTCAAGGCCTTCAATGTGAGCACAGGCCAGGCGCCGGTGGGGCGTGGTGGGGCGTGGTGGGGCGTGGTGGGCCAGGGCGGGCCAGGGCCAGCCCTCCCGTGACCGTGTCTCCACAGATGTTTGTGCGTCTCTTTGTGGACGAGAACCTGGACCGCATGGTGCCCATCTCCAAGCAGCCCAAGGAGAAGATCCAGGCCATCATCGAGTCCTGCAGCCGGCAGTTCCCCGAGTTCCAGGAGCGGGCCCGCAAGCGCATCCGCACGTACCTCAAGTCCTGCCGTCGCATGAAGAAGAACGGCATGGAGATGGTGAGCCCTCCCGCCCGGCCCGTCCTCTCCCTGTGCCACCACCGACCTCCAGCTGCACCCCTGGGATTCCTGGGCGACCCTTAGCCACGCAGTCTCCCATCGTCCTCCCAGTAGCCCTGGAAGCAGGTTCTGTAATCCTGTTCTGACAGTGAGGGAACGGGGGCCCAGAAGGGCCACCCGGCTCTGTAGGTGAAGGCACTGGATCCCCAGGCCCAGCTCTGCACCGCCCACCTCCAGGGCAGGGTCTCTGCACGAGCCCCACACTAGCTGCATCCCTGCTCTGCCTGCAGACCAGACCCACGCCACCCCACCTGACCTCGGCCATGGCAGAGAACATCCTGGCAGCTGCCTGCGAAAGTGAGACGAGAAAGGCGGCCAAGAGGATGCGCCTGGAGATCTACCAGTCCTCGCAGGTACCTGCTCCCCTGTCACCCCCGGGGCCGCTCCTGGGCGGTGGGGCGGCTGCGAAGGGAGCAGGGAGGGCATCCTCGGATGGGTGTGGCCTGATGGTGCCTGCCTGGCCCTGTCCTCGCCCTCCTAGCTGCACCGTCCAGCTCCAAGAGGTGGCTGGAGTCGGTCAAAGGTATCACAGGCCTCCTAAGGAAGAGTCTGGCCCTCATCCTGGGACCAGAGGGTCTTCATCTGGGCAGTGACAGATCAAATATGCCCATAGGGTGATGGGGGGATGGGGGGGTTAGGGGCAAGGTGACCGGGGAAGGGACAGAATCCCACAGGCCAAGCCGCAGCATTGGGTCCCAGGAGACCTGGGGCCACGCCCAGGGACAGAGGCTGGGGCTGGCTGTCCCCAGTTTTCCAGCGCCACCTTGTCCCTCTGCAGGATGAGCCCATAGCCTTGGACAAGCAGCACTCGCGGGACTCCGCAGCCATCACCCACTCCACCTACTCACTGCCAGCCTCCTCCTACTCCCAGGACCCTGTGTACGTCAACGGCGGCCTCAACTACAGTTACCGCGGTTATGGGGCCTTGAGCAGCAACCTGCAGCCCCCTGCTTCCCTCCAGACAGGAAATCACAGTAACGGTGAGTCCGGGGAGGCCCAGGCTCTGGCCCCCTGACCAGCACACAGCCCGCACACAGCCCCAGGGAGGGGCGGGTAGGGGGAAAGCAGAGGCCGGCAAGGCCAAGGGACTCCCTCACGGCTCAGGAAGCCAGAGGGGGCGGCTCCTGGCACCCTCCCATTGCATCGTCTTAGCCGGCCCTTAGATCAGAAGGTAAGGACGACTCAGCCGGTTAAACACAAAAACCTCCCGCCGCCGCCTCACCACTGGAGAGGCTGCTCCCAGCCTGCTTCACGCCCTGCTGGTGCCTCGCTGGTTCTGCTCCCCCAGGGCCCCCGTGAGCACGACCGAGTGGCAGCCAAGGCTCCGCTCTTTCCCCGAGTGGAATCCTCTCCACGCCCCAGTCTCACCATGACGACTGAGGCTCAGGGAGATGCTTCCTGCAGGGCCAGGCCTGGCCCTATTTGGCTGTGGCCCGGCGGCCCTGCCGAGCAGCTCTGGGCAGGTCACCTCCCTCCCCAGGCCTCGGTGCATGGCCGCTTACCCAGGAGCTGGGCCTCAGCCCTTGTCCCTGCACTCACAGTGCCCACATCCACGTCACGTGGGGCGAAGGTTACACACCTGTTCCCTTGGCTGCACTCCCGCTGCTGAGTGATTCGGTAGGTGCTTTCCTGGTGGCGTCCCAGGCAGCTCTGCTGCAGATGGGACACAGGCCATTACTAGAGAAACAGTCCCCGAAGAGACAGAAACTGTTTCGTGGAGTTAAGTGCTGCCCTGAGCAGGAACTGGAGTGGGGCCCTTAGGCCCTTAGGCCCTTTCGCTCTGAGGCCGAGGGCAGCAGGGCAGGAGTGGAGCCAGCCTGTGGCGAGCGTCCTGGGGGCTCTGGGCCAGGCATGTGGGTTTTGTTCTGTTCTGGGGAGGAGCCGCTGCTAGGGTTTGAGCACAGAAGAGCTGTGAATTGTGTTGTCTGCATCATTCTGTCTGCCCCTGTGGTGAGAAGGTTCGAATGGGGAGGGCCAGAGGCAGCAGGGGTGTGCTTCGGGGGTCGTTCCGAGGCCAGGGAGTTGAGGGGAAGTGTTGAGGACACCGAGGTGCTGCTCGGGGAGTAGATCGGAGGAAGGTGCCGCCTGCAAGCCGGGGAAGCCTGGTGCCAGGTCCTGGCTGGACACACCTGAGAATCCCTCAAGCCCTTACGCTAGGCCGGGCGCGGTGGCTCACGCCTGTAATCCTAGCACTCTGGAGGCCGAGGCGGGTGGATTGCTCAAGGTCAGGAGTTCGAGACCAGCCTGAGCAAGAGTGAGACCCCGTCTCTACTAAAAATAGAAAGAAATTATATGGACAACTAAAATATATATAGAAAAAATTAGCCGGGCATGGTGGCTCATGCCTGTAGTCCCAGCTACTCGGGAGGCTGAGGCAGTAGGATCGCTTGAGCCCAGGAGTTTGAGGTTGCTGTGAGCTAGGCTGACGCCACGGCACTCACTCTAGCCAGGGCAACAAAGTGACACTCTGTCTCAAAAAAAAAAAAAAAAAGCCCTTACCCTCGGCTTAAGGGCAGCAAGGGAGGGGCCAGTCCTACCCCTGGCAGGAAGCCCAGGCCGCCCCCACCCTGGAGCCAGCCCCTGCCCCACGCTCGCCACACCCCCCAGAACCAGGAAGTATGTGCAGGTCCCTGGAAGATTCCTGCCTGGGCTTAACTCCTCATCCCTTCCTAATGCCTCTTAACCTAAAATAAGAGGCCGCCTGGCCCTAATCCCTGAAGCTAAGGCCAGAGTGGCCAGCACAGCGAGAGGTGGAGTGGTTGTCCCCCTTCCAGGAAGAAGAGCCATCCGCCAGCCCTGCCCCCTAGACGTGGGCAGGACAGGTAGGGGCGACCGAGGCCCTGATCCCTCCCAGGCAGTAGACGATGGTGACAAGCTTCTCCCTGATGCCACCCAGTGTGTCCTATCTCAGGGCTGCCCTTCTCACAAGGGCCTCTCTGGTGGGGTGCTGGGCCTGCTGCCTGCCCCGTCCTGTGCACCCTGGATCCTTAGAGGTGGGTGGGAGGTCACTGAGGCAGAGATCTGGTCATTTACCTCCTTGCCTGGCGCAGCCCCCATCCTGTGAGCGCTGGCACCTCATTTGAAGAACATTTCCCCCCCAGCAGTTGGAGGAAAATGAGCAGCAGCCATGTGGTTGTAGGGCTACCCAGTCCCTCTGCCCTCCCTCCCCAGGCGCGGCCTTTTAAGTGATTGTTCAGTCAGTTTGGTACCTCGGTTGGGCAGCCGTATTAATGGCTCGGAGCTCCTCACTTTGCTCATTATGTTGTCATCTGGAGATGCAAATCAGCTTAGATGGAATCGGGCTCTGCCTGTCTTGCCTGGGGTGCTGGCACCTCCGCCCCTCCACCAGCCATCCAGCAAGCGCCCGGCTGTAACCAGAGCCTGCGTGGGGATGTCTCCAGATCAGACTGGCTGTGGGCAACAGGGACCTCCTCCTTTGCAGGCTTTAGCTGCAGCCCAGGGGCGAAGGAAGGAAGGCTCTGAGCACAGGCACAAACAGGGTAAGATTTGGGAACGGAAGGAGGAAAGAGAGGACGCCCAGTGCCCACTGCCAGATGCTGCTCACATTGGCCGTGGCAGGAGGCTCCAGCCACCCCCAAGCATTGTCTGAAGGGGACCAGAGCCACCCCAGAGGGAACCAAACCCTCTCCTCCCCATCCCTCGGTGTCCGTCCCCTGCAGTACCTGACAGGTCTGCCTGGCCTGGTCGCCCAGTTGGCCACCAACTTGGGAGTCAGTCCCCTGCTTGGCTGCTGGTTCCGGTAACACACAGCCCGAACTCCTTCCTCCTGCGTTTGATTTTAACAGACTTAACAGTTCCTTTAACTCTCAATTCCAAGGACATTCTTTAGCGAACCAGTTCCTAGGACCTGCTTCTTGATGTCCATGTTCTCTGGTCAGAGAGGAAATAACCCCATGTGACAAACTGTCCCATCTTAGACTCCAACTTCCTTCCCCATTTGGAGGCTGCACCAGCTTCCTTTTAGCAGCAGTTGAGTTTCCATAGTTTCTCCCAAGATGTTACTTCTGGTCTAGACGTCTCCAGTGACGAGCACTTACTTGTCCATCTCTCTTTACAGCAGCATAAAAACTGCCACTGTAGATACACTAATGAGCACGTGTGGCCATCAGAACCTACAGGGTAGTGAGGAGGTGGTGGGTCCCCCAGAGCAGCCCCACACCCCGTGTGGGATAAGCCCGGGCTGTGGGCTGTGGGCAGGAAACAGGGAGGCTGACCTCTTTGGATGAGAGAAGGCCTCCTGAGGAACCCCCAGCTCCCACCTGCGTTGGCTGTTTCTTGCTGAACCCCGCATAAGAATGCTTTTCCAGCTCCAGTTTAGGAGCCCTTTCCTAGAGGGCCGGACTGGGCAGTCAGGCCTCCGGGGGCCGAGAAGCCTTCCCACTGGCGCCCCGGCTCCTGCTCACGAGAGCTGCCTCAGTTTGCAGACGAGGGCTCTCAGGCTCAGAGGGGTTGGAGATTTTGCCAGTGAAGTAGCAGAGTGGGACTTGAATCCACACTCGACTCCAAAGCCAGCAGCTCACCCCACAGAGCTTCTTGGGAAAGGCGGAGAGGAAATCGGGCCTGATGCCCCTCCCCTAGGACACACACCCCCCTACTGTGTCCCAGAAGAGGGGCTCCCTCTTCTGCTGCCACCATCCCAGGGCAGAGGGCAGGCGATGTCCCCAGACAGCCTGTCTGGGTCCTGTTTCCACCTCACTCAGGTACAAAAGGAATCCTCAAAGGAAGGGGGGACTCCAGGTGCTGAGGCCCAGCAGAAAGAGCGGAACAGCCGGCCCCTCCCTGCACCCCCAGGGCCCGCGCCCCCTCTGGTGGGAGCGCCGTCCCGGCTTGGCCGCTGCCTCCTTCCCCAGCCACGCAGGGAGGCTGGCCTCTCGGGCTTCCCTCCAGCTGGAAGAGCCCCTTCCTTCTGTGCACATGCAGGTGTTCCTGTTACTGGTCTTTTGTGGCTCCATCGTGGACACCCGCACACCATCTCCCCTCCCAGCCTCCCCGAGTGGGGAGGGTAGCACACAGGTCTGTACTGTTCCCCTCCGCACGCAGACAGACTGTCTCGCAGTGCTTGTCCCCACAGTTCCTTTATGGGACTGTTATTCCCCGTTCCCAAGCTCCTCTTAGCGCACTGCGGAGAGGCAGATCTCAGGAAGTCCCTTTGCCTCCAAGGCTTCTGCTTCCTCGCCTGGGCCAGAGCTTGGGCTGCGTGTGTTGGGGGTGCTCAGAAAGCACAGGGGCACAAGCCATGCCAGGGAGCTAGGGCAGGAGGCCGTTCTGCCTGTGCACTTGCCACGTGGCACCCTCCCCGCCACCTGCGGTGCACGCGTTCACCCTGTGATCCAGGGCAAGCCTCTCAGCAGCAGCTTGCACCTGTCACACGGTGCCCAGAGACCCCATTCTAGGCACTAGGGAGACAGCCCAGGGCCCCAGACTCCAGCCTGACTGGCAGCAGGCACCGAGGCTCAGGGTGATGACCGCGTAAAGGACACCTCGCCTCCCAGATGCCGGGCAGGGTGTCTGCTCCTTCCCTTACCCCGTTTCCCTCTCCACAGGGCCCACGGACCTCAGCATGAAAGGCGGGGCCTCGACCACCTCCACCACCCCCACGCCCACCCCCTCCAGCAACAGCACCAGCAGGACCATGCCCAGCGCCCAGCTCAGCCCCACGGAGATCAGCGCCGTGCGGCAGCTCATCGCCGGCTACCGGGAGTCCGCCGCCTTCCTGCTGCGCTCCGCAGACGAACTGGAAAACCTCATCTTACAGCAGAACTGACCCCGCCGGCACCTGGAGTGCACTGCCCTCGGGAAGGAGGCTGTCCCAGCCCGGACCTGGCTTCCTGCCTCACCAGTTGGTACATTTGGTTTTTGAAAGAGGTGGGATCCAAAAGAGCTGTTTCTAGCCACACTCCAAGCACCTGAGACTTTGGGCACAAGGACACTTTTTTTTGGAATCTCACCACACGGGTGCTCTGACCTGCTTGGAAGAGGCCAATGGGGGCAGCTCTGGAAGGGTGGGGCTCCCCTGCCAACGCGCCGGGGCTGCAGCTCTATTTAGAATCACCTTCGTGGACCCTGATGTTAGAATCCCACCCCCAGATAATTACCTTTCAAGTCTTAGGTGAGCAGAATTGCATATTTATTGAGAAAAACAAAGTGGACCCTTTCTTCCTCTCCCTTTAGTAATTTATTTTTCTGAAAATGGATTCTTTTGTGTTTGTACAGATTGCCAGTCTGTGTCTGTCTGATCAGAAGGATGTATCCCCGTACCTAACATTCCATATCACTACACTGACGCGGGCTGGGGCCGGCAGGGGCAGGGCGGGTGCCAGGCTGGCTGTCCCTCTGAGGGCCCAGCACCCCCTGGGGAGGCCACCACCCCTCGGCCAGGCCGTCCTGGAGCAGATCCCAGTGCCGTCCCAGGGATACTGCCAGGCCCCACCAAGCAGGAGGACCTCACGCACACCCACTGCAAAGCAAAACAAAAAAGGCACCCCTACCCCACTCTACAGAAGCCCCAGTCACATGGTCACCTGTACTCTACCTCACACTCCAGCGTGGGCTTTTTCCAGGATGTGCCCTGAGCCTGTTCTGAACGGCTGTCACCCCAACTCCCCCTACAGTGACTGCCTGGGAGGTAAGTCCAGACTGGGTGTCCAGGAGCTGGAGCCCAGCGAGGAGGGTCCTGCTCCTTAAACCAGGCCCCTGCCCCTCCCAGCTATGTACTGGGACAGAGCACTGGGAGGTGGCAGCAAGGCCCCTGCCCTCACTGTGGTGCCGGGGAGCCTGAATACTTCCCTGCACAGGCCTGGCCCTCAGACACCTGCC
The DNA here is from genome assembly GCF_041146395.1 of Eulemur rufifrons. Lineage (NCBI taxonomy): Eukaryota > Metazoa > Chordata > Mammalia > Primates > Lemuridae > Eulemur > Eulemur rufifrons. Next base: position 25,041,657 of record NC_091002.1, read on the forward strand.
GGGAAGGGCAGGTTTCTTCAGGGTGCGCCCCCAGCTGTCAGGCAGCTGTGCGCTCCAGGGCAGACTGCGGTTCCCACCCCCTCGCCCCACGTTTGGAGTAAAGGGATCATCAGTGGAAATGGAGAAGCCACTTGGGCTCTCCTAAGACCAGCCCTTCTTCTGGAGGGGCCAGTCCTGGAAGAAACCCATAATCCCTGGAGTGTGAAAAAGGGCAAAAGGAAAAAGCTGGCCTGGTTTCCTTCCTCCCTGATAGGCACTTCCTCTTGCTCAGTGCAATACCTGCCAGTGCTGCTAAAACCAGGGATTCGCCCAGACCTCAGCAGGCCCGCGGGGCCTCTCCACGCGACACTCCGTAGCCATGACAGCAGCTCTCTGCTGCCCGCCCCTGCCCAGAGCTGGCAGAAGCCCTCTGTTGCCTTTCCTCCCTCAGAGCAAAGAGGCCCCAGGGGAGCCAGGGCCGAGTGGCCCCTAGGATCGCCGCAGAGAGCCACTCGACCCGGAGCAGGCACCCCTTCCCAAACCAGCTTTTCTGCAGCCAACTTCCTCCCGGCACTGTGGCAGACCCCCCTCAGGAGGAGTGGGAAGGGGGCACAAGTGCGGATGCCCCATCCTGCCTCAGATCCAGAAACTCTGAAAGGTAGGGTGCCCACCCCGTGCTTGCTTCCAGCCCCTAGAGGTTGGGGGTGGTCTTCTCTCTCAGTGGCCTCCAACACCTCACCCAGCCACACCACCTCTGCCTTCCCTGACCAGTCCCCAGGCCTCCGGGCAGGGCCAGGACACCCGAGACTCACCCTTAGCACAGCACAAGCTCCAGCGCCCAAGGCCTCCCCCACACCCGGCATCCACATGTCCAGTCCCACCTGCGCAGTACTACTCCCGGATGTTTGAATTTGTGTAAATATTTATTTTTGTGTGTGAACAATACAACAAAGTAATCGGTAGATCTTTTGAAAATGTTACCCCAGGCAATTTGTGAAAATCTTAATGTTAAAACCTGGCAGAGACAATCGCCACCCTAGAATTCCTGATATCAGTTGCTTAATGTGTCACTCACTTCTCCCAGAGGCGGTACCCAAGCTGGACAGGAACAATGTCCATTTCTTGGCAGACAGAAGTGAGAAAGGCCGGGGAAGGGGCTCCCTCCCACCACCCACACCAGGGATTAGATCTAAAGGTCATACACGCTACCATCTGAAGTTGTTTTTCTAAGTTCAAACTGTGGTGACTGACCACCGCCAGCCTGCCTTAGTACTGCGGCAAGAGCGTGGGGTCAGTGTATTTTAAAGAGAAAGGAGAGGACATGCCAGTGGTAGAAGTCCACTGGGACTCCAGGGGACCCCTCCAGGATGGTGGACTTTGTCATGTTGACCCCAGCTCTTGGGTGGGGTCCTTCACAGTGAAGCTACACCCGAAGCCCTGGAGATGGCAGAACGGGCAGCAAGTTAGTGCATGGAAACAGGATTCCACTAGCCGGTTCAGTCAGGGATCTTGTTCTATTTTGCTTCTGTTTCAAAAGATGCAGCTTCAACCCCTTTTCCCTCTACTCCTGACTTGGAGAGCACCAAAAAGCTGGTTCTGATGAACCAAGCTCGCTGCTGTCTCGCCCTCACCCAAGGGACTGCCTTCTCCCAAAGGGCTCCCAAAGCCCTGTCCCACAGCCATTGAAAAATCTTCTGGAGGGCCTCAGGACACAAAAGTAATCATTTGGGATCCTAAGTTAAAAAGGAAATGCAGAGTAGCAATTCCAGAGTCTTTGCAGGGGGCTAATCCCACAAAAAAGAATCGGAGAAGTGGGCCTTTGGTCTTAGTGGTGGATCCTCGAGTAGACCAGTGAGAAGTGTGTGTAACCCATCGGAATTTCATTTTACCATCACCGCTCTTACAAGGGACAGTTTGCTCCCAAGGACAGTGTTGAGGGGGAGGGGGCCAGGAGGGTTTTAGAGGATTTCAAACAACCCATCCGTCCCTATTCCCAAGGGCCACTTACAACTCCAGGGGTGGTTATAGGATTAACTACCAGTTCATTTTCAAAATGCTGCTTTGAACTCAGAGGGTTGATACTTTTAATTTGTAATTTTTTTGTAAAACTTTTTACAAGATAGTAAAGTATTTCACCAGAATACCAGTTTCAATCCGTCCATGGTCTGATTTTTATATAATTTAGTGGTGCTTTAGAAACTTTGTTTTTGTTGTTTCTGAGCTAAGTAGCTCAATCCTTTCTCGCCTGTATCTACCTAAGACCAATGTGAACCTTTGTATTTTTGCTCCTAATTTTGGACTCAGTGAAAGTGTACTGTTTACATGTACAGATGCCCCCAGTCCCTGTGTGTTCTGCAAGACTCGCTCTTGAGGAGGAAGATGCACCTCACTAAGCTCATCTGCTTAGCAAAGCCACAAAACAAAAACCTCTCACTTTTTACCTGTGTTTCCACCTAAAAATAAAAACAAAAAACCTACACCACGTAGAACTCAGATTTGCTGAAAAACACTTTCCACCTGGTAGATGGTCCACGTGCTCCCATCATGTGGTCCATGTAGGACCAGGAGTCAGAACAGAGACCTCCCGCCAGCCCCTGGTGCGCCACAGCGCGGACAGAGGAGAAGCGAAGGCAGGACCACGCTGCAGAGCTGTGGGATGACAGTCCTCTGGGCAGCCTGGGAGTGAGACGGTCAAGATGACTCACGTGGCCTTTAGGATCAAGCCAACCAGGACTTAGGGACAACCCAAGAGGTCATCAATCCTCTGGCATAATTTAGACATGTTTTGCAAGAGTGTGAGTTCCCCATCTGAGATGAGATTTTAGGACTTTCAGTGCAGATGGTACAAGTATTTCTTCAGGGCTCCTCTGGGGGCAGCTCATTCATGAGGCACCACCTCCGGGGAGGGACGGGGGCTCCAGACAGCGAGTAGATGGCACTTAAGGCAAACAGTGGATGGCACCGACTTTTAAAGGTGACTCTTTATTAATCAATGGCTTCACCTCTAAATTATATTTTTACAGATATGCACCTATGCAACTTAACGTGGCTCTTCTAAGCAGGTGAGGACTTCCTCCTCAATGCTCTCTATAAAAATTATTTGTGTTCTATATAGTGAGTTTTTCCAGTAAATGTGGCTTAATATTTTAATTCTTAGAATGTGTCTTCTCTACGTGATGCGACTAAATTCTGTTTTGTTTGTGGAATGACTAGCACAGGCCGACTCCCTCTCTCCCTCACTTAACAAGACCAATGAGCTGTTAATCGAGCTGTTATCTCCATGGTATTACTTGCTAAATGCACTGATTTCATAAGTATGTGGAATCCTTTTCCTTTTGAACCTGTATATCATATATAAGACTGAATCTACTTAATAAACACTGAACAGCAAACCGAACACTGCTTCCACTGTCTCCCGTCAACAGCGGCACCGCCAGCCAGCTCTCGTCCTTCTCAATCTAGTTTGCTACTGAAGCATCTTGCTACTGGTAGGTTCTGCCTTTTCCTAGACAGTAATCTGGCACACACAAGGTCCTCAGTAAATCTTCCTGAATAAACCTGTAATTTTAGCAGCCTGTGTGTTAGGGAAGGAAACAGCCTTTCCTCGGTGCTAGTCAGGTGTCGAGCAGAGGCAGAGAGCTCTCCGTGCCCCACCAAAGTCTCAGTCTCCCTACCCCACCTGCAGATGCAGACGCACAGGGGGGATATGCAGCAAAAAACTTGAATCTTTTCTCCTACCTCTCACCCTAGCACGTGGCCACATGACCTAAACTGAATTCCTACAACAATTCCTAAATGCTACTTTGGGAAACCAAGCAAACAAGATCCCTAGTTCTGAACCTTTGGTACTTGACACTCCACCATTCTATGTAAAACCCTGGACCTCACCCTGGGAGGAAACAAAAGGGTTACTTTTCCCAAAAGACCTTTATGTGTGCATGTTTTTTTTCATCCTACATATATTATTTAAGGAAAAATTGCGTGAATATGTCTGGGGACAAACTTGATTTTCATGGGTTTAAAAACAACTTTGTGAGTTAAAACCATACATTTTACTGTCGTGTATACACACATACACCTACGTGAAAGTTGTTATTAAAACCTTGACTTTTTAGTAATGGTATAAGAATCTTTTTTTTTTTTTTTTTTTTTTTAATAGAAATTCTATGCAGTAGCCAAATTCTATGCAGTAGAGCAGAGGAGAGGGGCCAGCAGTTTGAAAGCCCTGCACTGGGGGTGTGACTTTGGGGCTGAGACGCACGTAAAGACAGCAGGTTCGGGCGCAGCACTAGCTGGACCTCGTCGACACCTCACCTTTCCCAGGATGTGAGGATCAAGGGACAGCAAATCCTCAGTATTACCATGAAAGTTCCTTGTCCTACCAAAACTACCACTGCTGAGACTATTAAAACTATCAAGACGACTGAAACCCCATAATCTGGGACATCTCCAGAACACAGACCCACCTCACACCGACCCCACTGGCCTGCTGACCAGCCCCAAAAAGCACTTACCTCCCTCCACAGGAAGCGCTGCAGTTCCACAGGGCACTGGAATCCGCAGGAGAAACTGCCTGAGGGCAGGACAGTGCAGGCTTCCCCCAGTCTGGCTTCTTTAAATGGGGCTCCAGGCCACTGGTGTTAACAGTGGACACAGGACATCATCAGACGGAAATGTCTGCTTAGAACAGTGAACTAAAATTTACCCAATGACAAAACAGGCAAACCTCCCTTGACTCAATGAGGGAAAGGGGAGAACATACATATGCTGCCTTTTTAAAAATAACTTAAAATGCACTAAAGAAGTTTCAGTAGTTACACAAAACCTGCTAAGAAGAATCTGTGCAATGTCCTATCTTCCTTTGGTTGATGTTTTCTATTATATAAACCCAGATTTTATTAGGTTTGTTATCAGCCAGCGGTTCTTAAATGAGAGGCCCCAGGTGCCTAAGAAACTCATAAACCCTCTGAAATAGTACGAACAACTTTGTATGTGCAGGGTGGTGGGGGAGGGTACAGTGTCCACCGAAAGGTGAGAACCCACAGACGCCAGGTAAAGCAGCACTAACAACTGTGGTGTTCTCACAGGGCATCCGTCTATGTCCCACAGTAGAGATGTTTGTTCCAGGCTTTCAAATTGATGCAGAGATGAGAGGAAGCATGGGGTACTGTCCAGTTTTGGTTTCAAGTAGCAAACTCCAAGGCCACACATCTTACCCTTTCCATGGCTTCCAATAATACCCACACACCGGCAAAGGCCCCCTTCCTCTCAGAGGCGCAGGATGCAGAAGCTTTGGTCTGTTGAGAGCTCTGATGGATGCAGGCTGCTCTATTTAACTCACACACATACCCACAAACCCCTCTCAAGCAGGATGGTCTTACTTCCTCAAGAGCAGCCTGGGTGTCAAACAAATTGATACCTCGTCAGGCCAGTAGGATAATGTGCTTTCCCTATTCCCAAACATCATGTTTCCTTGTTCTTTGGACCATGAGCAACGTAAGCCTCCCTTACCAAGTACTCTAAGCTCTGGACCGTACCCAATGACTGCAGCGAGAACAGGAACCAGCCATCAGCTTCACAGCCTGCACCAGCGCCAGCACAGCACACACGGGACCACATCTTGACAGCTTCCCCCAGGCAAGGGTGAAGCAATGGCCTTGGCTATACAGCTGTCTACATTAAGTTCATGTAGCAAGCATCGTCTTAGGCTGGTACAAGCTAATAGTCACTAACAATCTGATGAAGTAGGAACTATCACCCCCACTCACAGGCGGGAGAGTTGGCAGGGAGGCGACGTAACATGCCCCAGCCCCCCAGAGCTGGCAGGCAGCAGAGCCCACCTTCCAAGAACCCACTGCACTACTCTGCTCCCCTGCTGAGATGCGGTTGGCAACGCAAGGCCCCAACCCTGCATTCTAAGCTCCCGCAGTCCTAAGTGGCCAAATGGATTCTCTGACACAAAGGCATAAGGACACATCAACGCCACCACGGAACTGCTCAGTCACCACAGGGCTACTGAACCACGTATTCTCAAACCGCGTATCTGCCAAACAGCAGCACTGCAAAATGGCAGCTTCAAGTGCCCAAAAGGTGTCTCACCACAGTTTTTCTATGATTCATGTAAAAAAAATTAGTGGATACATATTTGATCTTTACTTCTATCATTTTTACTTTTGGCTTATTTATATACCAATAAAATTATTTCTAATGAGCAGAGTCATGTATTCAGTACTTGAGAGAAGTCTGAGGACTTTAACTGAGCAACCCATCCCTGCCAGCAGGTCACCCACCCAGGATCGTTCAACGAGCATCAGACCCCACCTTAGGCAGCACCTCCCTCGCTGTCGCCCGAGGCCACAGAAGAGGTGCTCATGGTTAGGGCTTTTCAACGCCAGCACTGGGCACCCTCCTACTGAAGACCGTCAACCAGGCTCAGTGAGGCCGTTTGGATGAGCAGCTGCAGAGGGATGTCAGAGTTTACGACTTTCACTCACAAAGGGAAAGACTCCCATTGCTTTCAGCAGGTATCTTATTGCAGCCCACAGAGTGGAAAGGTTTGCCAAGTCACGACCAGAGGCTACAGACCAATGAAGCTGCCACGTCACTCCTTTTGGACTAACCTCCCAAAGAAGAGCTCCGGGTAGAACAGCAGCTCCAGAGCAGAGGTGAGGCGAGCTGGCACAACTCCTTCCCATCCAGCTCCACACTCCGGCCTGACCTTCCCACGCCAGCGGGGCAGCCACAGAAGATGACTGAGACTACAACTGCAGGGTGTACAGGTTTATTGTTCCAATACCACAAGAGACATACAAAAGCAGTGCTTTCTCTGGGGCAGCCTCGTGGACCAGACCAGTGTCAAACTGCACCCTTGAGTGGCCCCAAAGTTCCCAGCAGAGGGAAGAAGAGGACCAGACACTCGTGGGCCCCTGCTTCCAGGCTTTGGTAAACAGACTCTTAAGTTGACAACTTAGACTTGGCCAATACTGCACTTTAAGTCACCATATCATTGCCAACTTCTCATTCTTCAGGTGACAAAAATGTCACATTAAATGGGAAAAAAAAAACCTGTTGGATGAAATGAGATTAGCCAGAAGTCATAAAAATGTTATGCTTCATATAGGAGCACTCACACACGGAGACTGAAATTAAATGAGGACTCTCAACTCTGGAGTAAGCTGAGATACAAGTAGTAAGGCAGGAAACAGGGTGAGGGGTGACAAACACAGGGAAACTTGCTGGGAGAGAGGCAGGCAGCAAGCATGGCTTTGCTTCTTCTTAAACCTGCCTGCTGCTAAAAGTACGTGAAAAGGAGCCCCAAGATCCCAGGAGAGCATGGTTCCAGGTATTGCTGTGACAGGTAGTGGTCCTGGATCCAAATCTGGAAGGCCTGCCTGGGGGATGCCCAGGGAACTCACCCATGAATCCAGAAGCACTTAACACTGGTGGTGGTGACTTGTCACATATGGCAGCGAGCAGCCACTAAAGGCTGGAGAAGGAGAAGAGATGTGAGGAGCAAGATGCATGTGCTCAGTAGCGTGTGGACGGGCTGACTATGGCTCTGCGGGCTGTGGCAGATCCACCCGGTGACCCGTGACGGGGTGCCGCGCCAGCCTGGCAGGTCACAAGTCAATCATTTCGCCCTCATGTCAAGCAGCACAGCACTCAGTGGCTCTGACAATAGGCATGGAGAAGTAAATTACACCACTTTAATGCGATGATGCTGAAGACGTAAAATAAGGAGACAGTCATGTTCTCTGTACAATAACATCCATTTACAGAATCGGCCTGTACTGTGTACAACATATAAATACATGATAAAACATTAGAGGTGCATAGAGCATACTTACAGAAGCCAAAAAGTTCACTTTATACATCCAATATAGGGTTAAAAATATAAAAATAAGAAACACACACTGCTTTGAAATGTAAAATGACTTTCACATACACAGGTACGTGGAGATGCCCACTCCCACAGAGTCCGAAGTGATGGGGAGAGTGTCAGAGGAATTCACCTGCAAATGTCTGGACAGTTGACTCACAAGGTCTACAGATGGCATTTTCATAAGAAAGACAACCCTATCCCCCAACCCCATTGTCCAAGCAGGGCTATTCAAGGTTTCAAAAGATCCTGTGGGCCAGTGGATCACACTGAGACAGGAAAGTTCCAAATTTCCTTCAGCAACAGAACCAAAGGTCAAACTGGCTCCATCAACTGGCAAATAATTGTGACCCTGAGGTCAGCAGGTGCTCGAGCCCCCTGGTGGGCAATGCTGGGAGTTACTTTAACCCTGTGCTGGCTTCTTCCCCACCATCAACTCCCCAAAATAGCAGAAGAAAAGATGGCAAGGAGGGGGCAGTGGAAGACTGACATTTCTACTCAGTTCCAGTAGGTTAGTTCCCTTGGGGGAGAACATAACCTTCCTGCTTCAGTTTCAAGTCCCTCTGGGTGTCAGGCAGGCTCCCTAAGCCACACCAGGCTGGCTGGCCTTGGGCAGCCCAGTGGGTGGTCCCCCAGGAAACACCTCCAGCAAGACCAGAAGGGTCGACAAGTGACAGAGGGCTTTAGCACTATAAATTTTGGGGAAAGCAAGAGTGCTCTTGCCTAGAAATACAGAGTATTATATCAATGAGATTCTGTATACAGATTTAAGATCAATCATTATCAAAATACACACACTAAATATACAATTTTTCCCATGGCCATAATTTATTATCTCACCACAAGGCACAATACACAGAGCTTTGAGGGTCCAATACAGTCATCATGACAGAACGCACCACAGCCTTGGCACATGATCATGGCTTTCAGGCTGCACGCACACTGGAGCGAGATGCTTTCCACCGTGCTGCTGTCAGTGAACATTTGCAAGGAGAGTGATGCACTGTGGCTCGCACCGAAGTTTGCTTTGTGGCTCAGCTGCACCACGCTTCCAGCAAGGCCTTTGGGAAAGGAGGGAGAGCTGGAGGAATAATTAAAGCTGGTGGAACTTAGTTGGAGTTTAGAAAGCTTCCCATAAAATGCCTGCTTGATGTTGAGTTGGGAAGGGATAGAGGGTGGCTCCAGAGGCTCATTGAGCCCCTTCCCTGGCTCTCGGGGTAATTTCCAGAAGGGCAGGTCCATGACAAAGGGCATCCCTTGCAAGTGACCTACCAGTTCCAGGGGACTGTGCCCAGCAGCTTTCCTGTTCTCTGCATTTGCCTTGACAGGGCCCCCAACAAAAGTCTTTTCATTCTTAATGCTGCCAACAGAGGCAGGTGGTGGCTTAGGAGCCCAGTCTTCTCTTGCAGTCTGTACCCCACTAGGCACAGAGTTTTTGCTTGGTCCCAACTTCCCACTGGGAAAAACTGGAGGGACCTCAGCAGGCAGTGGCATTGGGTCTGCAGGCCTGGGACATTGAAGGGTTGCAGTCACACTCCCAGAGCCAAAGAGCTTCTTCCCTTGTCCTCCAACATTGTTCTGATCAACCAGAGCCCGGCCTGTCTGCTCTGGACCAAAGGAGATCACATTGGGAGATGAGAAACAAGGTGCTCTCGAGGTAGTGAGATCTCCTGGACTTCTGCCTGGAGAAGCATTTGAATTACTGCACTGGGACATGGCACGGATTTCCTTCTGATCTTCAAAACTAAAGGAAGAGAACTGCTCTTTGGAATCCAATTCTTCCATTTTCCCAGAGGAAGTCATCGGATGTGTCACTGGATGTAGAGAATCAAAACTTGGGGCTGTCTTGGAAATCTTTGGGGGCACTCCAGGAGCCTGGGTGGCCTCTATCCTGGCAAGACTAGTGCCTGCATCACAGCTCTTGGACAGAAGAGGCTCCTTCAAAGCCCTTAAAGAAGTGGGGCTGCTTCTGACAACCAGGTGACTGTTTTCCCCAGGATTACGTAAAGGCCCCACGCTCATGGAGGCACCATGGCTCTGCTCTTTTGTAAGTGGTAGCTGTGGGCATTCTGGCTTGATGCCACCATGGGCTGGAGGAAGAACCTTCTCTAGGGCCAACTTACCCTGCAGCAACTGTATCACAAGTGGGTTAGTGGGCTCCACCGAGGACCCAGGCCTGGCCAGGCATGTGGGTTTCGGAAGGTACTCAGTACTGGCCAGCAGCAGGGAGTCTGGAATCTTTTGGGGGACTGCACATACTCGAGACACCCAGCTCTGGGGTGCAATCATACCATCTGTCCTTGTAACCAGGCTCAGGTCACCATTCACCTTGGACAGTGAGACAGATCGGTTCCAGTCGTGTTTCTCATCCTTGTCTACCAAGGATGCCTTCATCACTGTGGCTTCACCAGTGTCGGCCTCATTGCTGTCCTCAGTGAGGTGGCCTTCAAAGTCAGAGGCTGTGTCTGTGGACTCACTGAGAGGACTCAGGGCTTCCGAGTCTCCATTGATTTTCAGCTTTTCAGTGTCCACCTGTTTGCAGGCACTGTCAGCGCTGTCGACACCTGCTCGAGACAGCACTGTCCAGAGGGAAGGAAGGTTGCCAGGGGAATCGAGGCCCTCCTCCGCTGTCAAACCCCCAGGCAATGCAGGAACAAAGGGAGCAGCTTTTTCCCACTCTTCCCCAACCTGGGGCTCAACACGTGGTATGTTTTCTCTGGATTCTGGCTCAGGCTGTTTCACTACGTCATCATCTGACGGGATGGGCAGCCAAGGAGTAGCACTGTCGGAAATGAGAGCCTTGGTTTTCAAATTTTCTTGTCTAGAATCACTTTCCCTCATGGCAGGGCATGAGTCACCAAGTCCTAATTCATCATCAAATGGTCTGTCTTGTAGGCAGTGAGCCAATGACGATTCAGGTGTGGAACTCTGAGTCACATCTACAGGAACTGTCACAGTGGGATTACTGTCAAGAGCCAGGCCAGTCCCTTCTTCTAACACATCTCCCACCAGAGACTGAACAGGACCATCCTCTGGGAGGACAGTGGGTCCTCGCTCCTCATTATCCCTTTCCCAGGAAGTGGTACCAGACTCACATTCAGTTCTAACATCTAGATGCAACTTAGGCTGCTGAACTAATCTCTCAGCTACTGGGGTTTGGGAGGACAGTGGGGGCAAAGCCTGGCATGGCTGGTCCCCAGTGGGAGCGATGGGAAGCTGGGAGGTATCTTCTAGCCCACTTGTGAATACACCTGGAACCCTCTGTAGTGGGCAGCTTTCCTCCTGTCTGAGAGAAGCCAGTTCCTCTCTTCTGGCTCTGGACATGGCAGTTCCAGCCTGGGCACGCTCCCCATTTAGAGGACAAGGCGGCAATAGTTGTGTTCGCTGTAGATCTGACGCACACTCTCCAGGGGTGCTCGTGGCTCCCCTGGGCTCAGGGTGGCCATAGGCCTCACTACCATCACCACTGCTGCTGCTGCCTCTGCCACCTCCCTCATCGGTGGTCCCGCCGCCACCTCCACCCGGGCCACCCCCCCCTCCGATGGCAGTGGTGGCCGCCTCTCGATGGCAGTGGTGACCTCTCGCCCCTCGGGCTTGCAGAGCACGGGCTTTAATGTCTGCGAGGGTCCTGGTGCCAGTCCAGCCCCGGCAGGAGGGCTCCGTGATGGGGACGATCCGGGGGCATATCTGGTAAGTGGGCTGACCTTTAACCACCCAGGGTGGTTTGATACGTGAAAGTTGAATCTGCAGGAAAAGAATTGGAAAACAGTTTTAATTGACTAGGTAATCTGACCTAGGAACTGTAAAGCAAAACTAGTATTCTAACAGCATGGGAGTCACAGCATACAGAATCAATTTCCCTAAAAATGAAATTAGCATAGTAAAATGGCTGCCCATGACACCACACCATTCGGAGAAGATTCTGCTCAAGGGCTGTTAGATGCCACATTTCTAAATTTAATTTCTGGTGGGACTGTGTGAGTCACTACAGCAAAGAAATCTAACACTACCTAATAAAAGATTTAAAAACTCAAAAGGATTTTGACCTCTAGAGATAACTTCAACATAGTGAACAAAAAAGAAAGAAAGAAAAGAACCTCATCTCCCTAAACTTTACGTAAGTCCCAAGAAAGACTCTCTCATAGGAAGCTCTACATTCCCACATGGTTAACTCAAAGGCCCGAGGGCAAAGGGGATCTATAATCTCATGACCGTCAAAGGAAACCTCTCCTACCCGGATGGGCGGGACTTTGGGCTCCTCTTTAGTGGGCTGTGGCTTTTCGGTGTGAACACTTTCAATTGTGTTACGAAAGGACTGACGATCTTCAAGCCGGGGCTTCTTTTCGGGAAAGGACGCAGAGGCCGCCTGCTCAAAGGATTTCCTCTTCTGATCCTTGGGCTCCTGATCTACAGTCTCCGGAGACAAGTTAGGAATTCTGTCTGGAGACGCAGAGGCGTGTGCCGAGTTGTCTGGCTCAGCCGGGATCCGGGAAGCCACAGGTTCAACCGGGAACTTGGGAGCCTCTGAGTTGGGTGCTGCAGAGGACATGCTTGGCAAGTGGGGACTGCGCCTCCCTGCTGAGTCAGTTTCAGCCTCCCCATCCGTGTAGAGGGGAACGTCTGGTGCTACAGATTTTGCATCCTTAGCAACCCCTGCTTGTTCTGGCTCCTGTTTTTTGTACAGATTCCCTCTGGCTCTGGTTCGGAGATCTGGCCGAGAGCGTTTCTTATAATGCCCATCCCGCTGTCGGGTGGCCGGACCACGCTGCGGCCGCACTGATTCTCCTGGGACACGCAAACCACTCTTGATTTCAGCCTCCTCCTGGCCCACATTCTGCTGCAATGACTCTTCTTTGGTCAAACCCAATCTGCAAACCAGATTCACACCATCAATTGCAGGCCAAAGAGACCATGTCTCTTTTATCTCTATGAATAACACCCAGAAACACAGATATACCAGAACAAACCTGCACAGTGTGTAACACTAACCACAAGAAAAATGTGTTAGCTTCACTATGAATGACATTAAGTTAAACGACTTGAGTCATTGCAATCTCCACATTCTTATCCAACAAATAAGTACACACTATTTTGAAACCATCTGACCCCATTCCCTCAAAAGCCCAGACCAGGACTCAGCTCCAAGAGCCTTACTTCTGTCCATAGTAGTCTTCAAAGAACTTTTCTTTCCACTGTTCCACCTTCTTTTCCTTCTCCATTTCCTGTCGTATCCTGACTTGCATCTCATGAGTGAATTCGCCTAGAGAGAAATACAACTTTTCTAGAGAATGTATTCAGGATATCATGGACAGTCAAATCTTCCAGTTCCACCATACCACAGATTTTAAAAGAACATGCTCCCGTCTCTTTCAGGCCCTCTCACATCATGCTCTCACTCGGGACAGAGCTAACATGTCTACTGTAAGGGAAATTTACTCTTCTTTAAGGTACTCAGTCACATTCAAGGGCAGGAACACATTGATCAAAAAAGCGAACAAACAAAAGAACCATTCTCACTTCCTGTGTAGAAGCAAGTTAGCTCAGTAGGCCTACTTGCCCTCGTTTAGGCCTACTTACAAGGATGGCCCTTGGCTGACATCCAGGAACGTGGATTTCAGGAGGGTTCCCACCACTACAACCAAAAGGAGTGGCTCACGGTGCCTAAACTGTTTATGCAAACAATATGGTGTATGCTACACATCTGCTTTGCTTTTGGAAATCTGGGTATGTGCCAAGCAGTGGCTTCCCACACGGTCAGCCTCCAATAAAAACCCTGGGCACCACGTCTTTAACAGACTTTCCTGGTAGACATTTCACGTGTTGTCACAACCTGTTGTTGGGGGAATTCAATGTGTCCTGTGTGACTCCACTGAGAGAGGACCCTGGAAGCCTGCACCTGGTTTCCCCTGGACCTCACCCCATGTGCCTCTCCCTTTGCTAATTTTGCTTTGTCTTCTTTTGCTGTGATAAATCACAGCCGTGGGTATGACTCTATCTGAGTCCTGCCAGCAAATTATCAAACCTGGGGGTGGTCTTGGAGTCCTCCCAACACATTCCCCTTGTAGCTTACACACAAAATTCAATTCAGAGAAGCTAACGATCACTCCAAGTGACAAGTACACTATATGTACATGCAATACAGTGAAAGTCCAAATATCCTGTTACTTCTTCAGAGCTGTGTGGCACTTAACTAAACCCACCACACTTACTAGTGTATAAGGAAAGCCTGCCTTATACTAAATATCCCCTGAGGAAAAAAAGAGATTGGTGAAAAATGAGTGCTTGGGTTTTAAATACCAAGAGACATGCTACCAGGAAGATGCCATCTCAATTCATCTGAGATGATGAAGGCTACTTACCATCAGCCAGGCGTTCCCGCCAACTCTGAGCCGCATGGGTAAAAAACTCGTTATTTAGCGCACTGCTGCTGAGACGCAACAGGCCATCTGTCCCCACCTACAAGGATCGAGGTGGGGAGAAAACCCCAATAAATGAACTTAAAAGAGAACAGAGGCCCGCCCAGAAAGAGGCACAAAGAAGGCTGCCCGTGTGCACCTGTCTGTCCACTTCCGGCAGAAGGAAGAGGAGCTGCTGCTGGAAGTGTGATGGCAACGCGTGGAAGGTCCGAGAGTTGATCAGGGCTCGGAGGTTGGTGTTGACAAGAATGGACCCAGGCGTCTCAAAATCTATCTCTTCACCTCTGTTGCGCTTCATCTGACCTGTGGTTTTTCAAGCAAGCAGCAGCAAGGTATAGATTTTCAGCTTTTTAAAGCAAAAAAATAAATCCAACTGATGGGAAAACTTTGGTGGCAGCACCCAAGCTACCCAGAACTTATCTGCATACAATCTGCTCAACCGTCCAGTCCATCCTAACCTGTATGTTACAATTGTTCTTTCCAGGTTCCTGCCGTTGCCATCAAACCTAAGAGAACACTTGGGCTCGCATCCCCTCAGACAACACTCTGTACCGTGCTGTGTCACAGCCTGAAGAGGACACTCTTCCCACGAAAAACCAGGCAGGGGGCAGGTTCTGAGCTTCCCTCCGAAGCTGGAGAACAGGCTCCACAAAGCCCAACTGGAGAAATGATGGAAGTTTTCTAAAAGCAAATCTAGTTAGTGTACTACAGAAAAATCTGCAAAAGTCTTCTGTGAATGGGCTGGAGAGGTATGATCTCCACACAGAAATGAACTAAGTGTTGTTAAAAGCTAACTGAGACGTTAATACTTTCACAAAAGCCTAAGCAAACGTTATTTTATTTGAAAAACTCACTAAGAATAGAGACCTATGAGACCATGGATTAAACACTGCTGATGAGCTGGAAAAGCAGTAAGATAGCAAACCTAGTCCCCACTTGGGCGATGGTTTATTCTCATTTTCAGAAGCAAAGGGTAGTTGTCTTAATGATTTCATGTGGCCCATCTACAAAAAACCCTCAGCATGTGGGCCATAAGAAATAAATCCTGAAATAGCAAACAGCATACTAGCACTGCAAAAACCCTACTCAGGAGTGAGAGGTGCACAGTATAGCACTACTACATTTGTTTGCATCCCCAAAATTCAACATATGCTTCCACTCAACATATTGATAAAAAGGGAGAATCCAATAGAGACTACAGATGTTGAGAACGAACATGGCAGGAAGGTACCAAAGAAAGAAAATGGATGTTGGAATTCTTCACTGAGAAGCTCAGAAGCAATTTTCACTCACTGAAACACTGGCTAAGCAGTATCAAGGCGGGCACAGGCTAGGCCCTACAGGGACATACAAGGAGCAATGTGGCACCATCTCTGCCTGCAAGGAGTTCTCTCACAGTCTAGCAAAGATCAACACACATGAAATAACCAAATTACAAGGTAAAAATAAACAAAAAATAGAGGGCCACCCAAGAAGTAAAAATAAACTGGTAAAAGAACTGTAATAGAAGACATCATCTTCTCACTAGGCCTGCTGGGGCCCCCATTACAGGCAGAGAAACGAGTGCCAAGCCACTCACCTGTGGCTGGCTTCCGGAAGCCTCTCAGGAGCGGGGCAGGGTCCCGGGCGACCTCGGCCTGGCCACGAATAGCAGCGCTGCCCAGGGCCAGAGAGCCGCTGCTGCTGCTGGACGGGCTGCCGCTCTCGCCATCGGCGTGGCGGCCTGAGAACCCTGAAGGCACAGCATTCCACTGGTCAAAAGCATCACACGCCGCGCCCATGGCTCTCAGACAAGCTTACTTCTCCCAGCTCTCCCTGAGATGCTGCCAGTGATACCGGGGTGCTGCCGTCTCCCAGCCTTGGGCTGACAGAAACCACCACCTCATAGTTTGGCTTTAAAATAATCACTTTAAGAATGCCAAACCATGGTCGCCTTTATTTGCATAGCACTACACCTTTTACAAAGCACTGACACAATCATTCATTGGATGCTCACGACTGCCCTGGAAGGCGAAGAGGAGGGCACAGAGCTGAGCCCAGTACGAGAGCCTACGCAGGCCTCACCACCACGCCTGCTGCCTGCTGAGGGGCTGGGGTCTCCTGACTCTGGCCCAACAGCTCTGGCCCAACTGGCGTCACACTACTAGGTCAGAAACTGCTGACAGAAGGAAGGAACCTGAGAAAAAAGCATCACAATCATGAGTTTACACATACCTGAAGCAGATTCCACGTGGGCCCCGTTTACCTTCAGAGGAGTCAGGACAACTCGAGGCAGCATCACCCCAGTCTTTTTCTTCTGTTTGTTTGCCTGTGTTCCCAGAGGGGATAAAAAGAGAGCCCGAGTCACCTGCAGAGCCACAACAGCACTCCCTGTTGATCCTATCTCTACCAACTCTCTTGTAAAACAGAGTTCGTGTTCAACCAGGTCTGCCAGGTAATGCTGACAAGAGCACTGACTGCCAGTCACTGTGCCAAGGATCACCCCCAGCTAAAAAGACTGTATTATTATCCCCATTTTACAGGTCAGGGATTTGCCCAAAGTCTCAGAGCTAGTAAGTGGCAGGGCTATCACTCAAACTGCTGAATCCCAAGCCCATGTTCTCTCCAGTCTGCACTGTACTGTACTTCTCCCCGGATGCTCACATGTGTATTACAAGACTGAAAGGAATCACCCAGCCATGGTAAAGAAAAAAAATGAATCACTCTGCTCTTAGACCTACAGCCCACTTTTAAATGGCACTAACAAGTGGAGACCAAACTTCTGTTCTCCACTCTTCAAACACAGCCACAGCTAACTGCAGGAGGAGGAAGAATCCTGTCTTGTGCCTGCCATCATTCATCCTCTTGGCCTCATCTCCACCTTGCCTCCCTACCTGTGAGGAAGCTCTGTAGCTGTCCCTGGGATTGGAAAGAGGCCGGCTCTGAGATTCTGTAGAACAGGATGCATTCGAAGATGTTTCATCAAGAGATACTGGAGAGAAGAAAATAAAGGTTAGCTCCTAGCACCTGCTGTGGTTCCCTCGCCCACGTGGTCAAGGGTCCTTACCATCGTTTTCACCACTCACAGTGCTGGCTTCATTAGACCCACAGCTCTCCACATCAGCCGTGTCCTCTGGCTCCTCTCCCTCCGCTGCAGCTGGATTGCGAGACCACTGCAGGGCATCCTTCTGTGATGGCAAGGCACAACTCAGGTGAGCAAAACTCTACAAATCCTACAAGCATGGCGAGCATTACTAATGCACGCTTCAGAGAAGAGGAGTTTAGAATATTGTTAAACTCCTACCCCTTTCTAACTAACATCTTTCTTAATAAGTTCTTTTCATAAACATATCATTAAGATATAATTTTGCATTTAATCATTCATTAAATATTTACAGGGTGCTTCCTATAAGCTACACTGTGCTAGTTCTGAGGAGTGGGGTAGTAAGGAGTGGAAATCAGAGCCCTACCCTCAGAGAGCTCAACTGAGTAGGGAAAAAAATCAATTACAATACAAACAGCAACAGTGGTAAACACAGAGCTGTGGCAGCCCAGAAGAGGGGCACATAACTCACTGAGTTGGCGGAAAGAGGGAATGGGTATAGGGCATGAATAAGGATCAGGGAGGTAAGGCTTCCATCCAAGAGGATGTGTTGCTTGGAGTTGAGTTTAAAATAAAAGCTGAGTTTTATTTTAAAGTTAGCTACTGAGCAGACGGGTCAGCAGTAAGGAAGTAGGAAGTTCTGGATAGTGAGATGAGCAAATGTGAAAGAAGATTCCAAACTCAGCGAAATCGTGATTTCAGTAGGGATGTGGGGAAGTGGACAGGTAGGAGGCTAGAGAGAGCACAAAAAGGCAGATGATAAGACACTGTGGGGAGGGATTAAGACTGATTGTTCTGGAGTCTCTGAAGGATATTTATCAGGGGAATGATCTGAGTTTTAGGAATTTCATTCTGGCAACCACAGGAAGTCTAAAGGCAGGAATAAGAGTTAGATCTTCAGTGAAAAATGCTGAAGATCTAACCAAACTTAAATTGTGGCAACAAGGCTAGAGTGTAGAGGAGAGCTTCATCCCAAATTTCATCTCCTAACAAAAGCTTCTTCCAACAGGCTCGTTGTATTAATATAGATAGTCTCAAAACTAAACACCCATTCCCAAGGAGAACCCGTCTCACACCTCAACACTAGGAAGAAGTATGAATGAATATTGGGGGCTGCTGGAGAAAGGAAAAGTTGGGGAGGAAGAAGGGAATGTCTTCTTTTCATGAAAATGTACCATAAATTTAAAAGGGGAACCCACACAATGTAACTCAAATTTAATGGGTCCCTTGATCTACTACATTAAGGTTTCAATTTATTTTTATTCATTTTAGCCAAAATCATGCTGTCTTAAATTAATAAAAAAAGAAAACAACTTTTTAGTTTTTTTTTTTTTTTTTTTGAGACAGAGTCTCACTTCATTGCCCGGGCTAGAGTGAGTGCCGTGGCATCAGTCTAGCTCACAGCAACCTCAAACTCCTGAGCTCAAGGGATCCTCCTGCCTCAGCCTCCCGAGTAGCTGGGACTACAGGCATGTGCCACCATGCCCGGCTAATTTTGTCTATATATAATTTAGTTGGCCAGATAATTTCTTTCTATTTTTAGTAGAGACGGGGGTCTCGCTCTTGCTCAGGCTGGTCTCGAACTCCTGACCTCGAGCGATCCACCCGCCTCGGCCTCCCAGAGTGCTAGGATTACGGGCGTGAGTCACCGCACCCGGCCAAAAGCAATTCTAATTCTGCAATTTGTAAGATCATTTAACCTTTCCATATATACTCCAGAAGTTTGATAACATTAATTTTTCATACACTGACTTGAAGTTTGACAAAAAGAAAATAGGTTATAGAAAACTATAGATGCCAGAAAATATGCCCTAGGACTCAAGATTTTAATTTTTTTGCAAGGATATTTTTTATCAAGAAGCTTTAAAAAAAATTAATAAGTAATTCTGCGAAGGATTCTTTCGCAGAATCCTAAATATTAAAAAATGCTGTAAAAGACTTCTTTTACTATTTTTTTGTTTTTCTCCAGCTTTATTAGGGTATATTTGACAAACAAAAATTATATATATTCAAAGTGGACAATGTGATGATTTGATATATGTATACAGTACGAAATAATTAATCAAATTAATTAACACATCCATCACCACACAATTACCATGGTGGGGAGTGGTTTGAGGATCTACTCTCGGTAAATTTCAAAACATTATTGGAATATTTGAATGTGAACTGCATACCAGATGGTAGTGTTGGATTAATGTTAAATTTCCTGAGTGACAAGCCAGGTGCACCTGCCTGTAGTCCCAGGTACTCAGGAGGCTGAGGTGGGGGGGAATCACTTGAGCCCAGGAGTTTGAGGCCAGTCTGGGCAGCATATCAAGACCTCTCGGAAAAAAAAAAAAAAAAATTCCAGAGTATAAATGTATGCTGCTTATGTCAGAGAATGACCCTGGATCATATATACCTCCCTCACACCCTTCCCCTTATTTTTTGAAAATTAAGGCATAATTTATATACAGTGAAATACACAGATCTTAAGTGTAATAAGTTTAATGAGTTTTGACAAATACATATCAAGATGCGTAGTATTTCCAACATCCCCAAGTTTCCTTGTGCCGCTTCCTCGTCAATCTCCACTCTGTACTACCCCCGCGCTCCCCCTCCACTAAGGCAATCACTGTTCTGATTTCTATCGCTATAAATTACTTTTGCCTGTTCTTGGGCTCATGTAAATGAATCATACGTATATGCTCTTTTGCATCTGGCTTCTTTTGCTCAGCCTAATGTTTATGATACTCATATGTGTTGCTGCATACATCAGCAGTTTCATTATTTGTTACTACAGAGTAGTGTTGATATACAACCATCTGTTTATTCTCTCGTTGATGGACATTTGGGTAATTTCCAGATTTTGACTATTATGAATAAAGTTATTATGAACATTCTTGTACAAGACCTTTTGTAGACATGCTTTGATTTTTCCTGGGTAAATATCTAGGGAGTAAAATTGCTGAGTCATAAGATGAATCAAAATTTAACTGTATTTAAAAAAAAAAATGCCTAACAGATTTCCAAAGATTTACACTCCCAACAGCATTGTATGAGAGTTACAGTTAATTCACTGATACTTGGTCAGTCTTATTTTAGCCATTCTAGTGGGAAGGTAATGGGATCTCATTGTGGTTTTAATTTTCATTTGCCTAATGACTAAAGACTTAGAGCATATTTTTATGTGTTTATTGGCCATACTCATATCTACCTTTTGAAGTATCCAAGTCTTTCACCCATTTTTTAATTGAGTTATTTGTCCTTTTTAAATTATAGTTATAGGAATTCTTTATTCAGGACTCTTTGATATTGATCATGGGCATGTATTACTTTTACAAATACATTTTAAACATTTGGAAATAAGTTCAAAGTTACAGAAAAGCTGCAAGAGTAAAACAGCACAAAGAATACTTGCCATGTACTTTTTACCAATATTCACCTATTAATGCAAGTATCTTTAAAATGCATAAGTATATTTGTTTGGCAAGGCAACTGGAAAAGAGGCTCGTGAAGAATAATAGAAAGCAACCATCAGTAATAAATAAACCTAAATAAAATATTCTCCTGTAAGTCAGAAGTTTTAAAAAATAAAAGGGGCCAGGCATGGAGGTTTATGCCTGTCATCCCAGAGTACTGGGAGGCCAAGGCAGGATGATCGCTTGAGGCCCAGAGTCTGAGACCAGCTTGGGCAACATAATGAGATCCCATTGCTATAAAAAAAATTTCAAAAATAAAAAAAAATTAGCCAGGCATGGTGGTGCACACCTGTAGTCCCACCTTCTAGGGAAGTTGAGGCGGGAGAATTGCTTGAGCTCAGCAGTTCAAGGCTGCAGTGAATTGCCAGTGTAGCCACTGGGTGACAGCCAGACCCTGTCTCTAAAAAAAATAAAAATAAATATAAAAAAATAAAAGGCACTGTGAATGTAACAAGCCCCAGATCTGAATAAAACAGAATAATATTTAAACTGATAAAGTCTAAACTGCCCAAAATTACATTCTCAAATCAAAAAAAGTAAGCAAAATCTCAGGTATGCCTTTCCTTTATGAGTCTGATAAACCCTTCCTAAGAAATGACTACGGTCTTTTAGAAGGCTGATTTGAAGACTATTTAATATAAATTATTAAAAACTAAGAACACACTGACCATTCGATAGTATACTAGAGTTCTTAACCAATGCATAATAAAAAGAAATAAGAGATTAGAAGAGAAGAGACAAGAGTGTCACAATTTCAGACAGTATAATTATCCACATCTAAGTTCCGAAAGACTCAGAACTAATAAGAGAATTCCAGCCAGGTTGTGACATTCAAGATCACATTTTAAAAATCAACTGATCTTAACATCACAGCAATAACATCACCAATTAGAAAATGTAAAACAACAAAGAATGTAAGTTACCTGGGGATACACTGCACAAAAGAAATATAATCATTTTATGAAGGAAACATAAAACTTTATTGAGAAAGGTTTAAAACCTAAATAAATGGAGAGCTACGCCATGTTCTTAAGATTCAAAATTGCAAAGATGTCAATTCTTCCCAAATTGATTTGTAGATTCAATTCAATTCTAATAAAACTCTTAACATGATTTTTTGTACAACCTGACTCTACATGGAAAACCAAAAGGCCACAAATAACCAAAATACTGTTGAAAAGTAAGATGAAAGACTTGCTTTTTATAAGGCTCTAGTAATGAAATTAGTAGATTAGCGGTTGCTAGGGGATAGGAGGAAGAGTGACTGGGGACTTTACTAAAAGGTATTGGGTTTCTTCTTCGGGTGATGAAAACATTCCGGAATTAGATCATCGTGACAGTTGCATAACATTACGAATATACTAACAGCTATTGAACTGTACGGTTTGTAAATTAAATCCCAATAAAAATGGGTAAAAAATGGCTTACTAAATTTAACTGACAGTTCTAAAAATGTGAATGAATTTACTCAAAGAAAAAAACACAAAAACATTAAAGTGTACAGAAAGTTTACAGATTCAAAGTCAAAACTCAACTTTGGAAAACTGTGGTTAAAATGATCCATTAATGATGTTTTAATTTTGTTATGTAAATCCTGAAGAAAAATTAAAACTAGTAAAGCAACTTTCATGTATGCTTGAGAAAAGGCTTCATTATTTTTAAAAACACTTGATTTAGGCCAGGCGCAGTGGCTCACATCTGTAATCCTAGCACTCTGAGAGGCCGAGGTGGGTGGATCGCTCGAGGTCAGTAGTTTGAGACCAGCCAGAGCAAGAGTGAGACCCCATCTCTACTAAAAATAGAAAGAAATTATCTGGCCAACTAAAAATATATAGAAAAAAAAATTAGCCAGGCATGGTGGTGCATGCCTGTAGTCCCAGCTATTCGGGAGGCTGAGGCAGTAGGATCGCTTAAGCCGAGGAATTTGAGGTTGCTGTGAGCTAGGCTGATGCCACGGCCCTCACTCTAGCCTGGGCAACAAAGGGAGACTCTGTCTCAAAAACAAACAAACAAACAAAAAAAAACAACTTGATTTAAAAAAGTTCTATTGAATTTGAAATCCATTTGCATTATCATAAGCAATTTCACTATCACAGCTGTCAAAAAAGAAAAGGAAGAACTGTTATTTAAAAAATGAACACACTCTTGGAATATAGTTTAAAGAAAAGAAATTGCCCGAGTCTCATTAATGACAAGAAAGGAGTTTCCATCAACCAGAGATAAATTTTTGTCTGTAATTTGCCACCTACATCTGCAAGCAAAGTTTCTACTGATGGTGACCACAGGCCCACAATCACTCATCTGAAACCCTTGGGCCAGGCAGAATGTTTTAGAATGCAGAATTTCTTGAATTTTAGAATGATAATATAGTGCACATATTGTATATTACCACCAGCAACCCATAATCAAACACATTAATATTTTTTAAATGAAATGTATATACATACCAAATGCAATAAACAGGCTAAATTAGCCTCGTCAGTCTAGATCAGAGTTTTGCTACCAGATGAGTTTAGGCAGGTCAGGTTTTATTATCAAATGAATCAGGGGAAAAAAAATCTCAGTTCTCAAAATATTTTGGATTTCAGAATTGTTAATAAAGGACAAAAGACCTGTATGAGGGATCTGAAGAGCTCATCATTGAAAAAACACAAAGAATTACAAATAGACTTTTTTTTTTTTTTTTTTGAGACAGAGTCTCGCTTTGTTGCCCGGGCTAGAGTGAGTGCCGTGGCGTCAGCCTAGCTCACAGCAACCTCAAACTCCTGGACTTAAGCGATCCTACTGCCTCAGCCTCCCGAGTAGCTGGAACTACAGGCATGTGCCACCATGCCCGGCTAATTTTTTGTATATATATATTTTAGTTGTCCATATAATTTCTTTCTATTTTTAGTAGAGACGGGGTCTCACTCTTGCTCAGGCTGGTCTCGAACTCCTGACCTCGAGCGATCCACCCGCCTCGGCCTCCCAGAGTGCTAGGATTACAGGCGTGAGCCACCGCGCCTGGCCACAAATAGACATTTTAAGCATAAACTTGATATTATGATCATAACAAAAGCATTATTTCTCAAAAAAAATTTTAAGATTTGGAAGTTTTATAATTCCACTTTTCTCATCATGGTTGTAAAATGTAAAGAATAAAAGTTAATGAAATCTTTTCATGAAACCCCACAGAGAG
Organism: Eulemur rufifrons; assembly: GCF_041146395.1. Classification (NCBI taxonomy): domain Eukaryota; kingdom Metazoa; phylum Chordata; class Mammalia; order Primates; family Lemuridae; genus Eulemur; species Eulemur rufifrons. Next base: position 25,065,655 of record NC_091002.1, read on the forward strand.
AGGCTCCAAATCATACTTCCATTTCACCCAACCATGCCATAATGTGAAAAGATAAGGAAATAGTTCCCTAGAGGAATTCTCACATATTTGCGCATGGAGACTACAAGTAAAAGGATGATTGCTGCAGCAATGTCTGTAGTAGCAAAAGACTGGAAAATCTCCTTAATAGGGGACTGGATAAATAAAATGAGATATATTGATATGACACACTTTAAGCATTAAGGAGAATAAAAATACACCTATATAAACAAACAGGCCACACACTTTTCATGAACACATATGAATAGGAAGGATACACATTAAATTAATGACAATGTTGCTACTGGGAAGAAACAAGTACCACAGACCTAGGTGGCAGATAGGGTAGAAGGGTGGGGTTTGGCATAGAAGTCAAGGGTATTTCCCACTTTCTCTGCGCAAAAGGCTGAGGTTCCATATTTAAACATGGCAAAATAGAAGTTGGTTAAGGAGTACAAAAATTAAGTTAGAAGGAATAAGTTCTAGTATTTGATAGTAGAGAAATCATAGTTAAAAATAATTTATTGCATATTTCAAAATAACTAGAAGAACTGTAATGTTCCCAACACAAAGATAAATGTTTGAGGTGATAGATATCCCAATTACCCTGATTTGATCATCACACATTGCATACACATATCAAAATATCACATGTACCCCAACAATACGTATAACTGTTATATATCAATTAAATTTTTTTTTTTTTTTTGAGACAGAGGCTCACTCTGTTGCCCCACCTAGAATGCAGTGGCGTCAGCCTAGCTCACAGCAACCTCAAACTCCTGGGCTCAAGTGATCCTCCTGTCTCAGCCTCCCAAGTAGCTGGGACTATAGGCGTGTGCCACTATGTCTGGCTAATTTTTTCTATTTTTAGTAGAGATGGGGTCTCACTATTGCTCAGGCTGCTTTCAAACTCCTGAGCTCAAGCGATCCTCCAGGCCCAGGAGTTTGCCATCATGCCCTAGCTATTTTTTTCTATTTTTAGTAAAGACAGGGTCTTGTTCTTGCTCAGGCTGGTCTCAAACTACTGAGCTCAAGCAATCCTCCGGCCTTGGCCTCCCAGAGTGCTAGGATTATAGGCGTGAGCCACCATGTCTGGCCTCAATTAAAAATTTTTATAAATGTGACTTGTTGGGAGGGACAATAAACATGGCAAAACAAACACAGCTTCTCTGCATCCTCCTGAAATGTCATCACAATAGCAATAAGGAAATAATAAAGGTATAAATACACAAAGATAAAGGGGGAGGAAAAAGGCAGTAGATGAGGGATATCAACAGAAACACAGAAGACGGATAGTAGGAAGGTAAGAAGCAATTAACTCAGCAAGGAAACAAAGTTGAAGTCAAAGACTGCAGAAGGAAAAGCCCACAAAAAGCAAGCCAGTTAGTTCTGCAAAACCCCACAGCAGGCAGGGACTCGAGGTATCAGGAACCACTGCAGGCAGAGGTAAGGCATGGGGCTGAGAACTGGTTCAAAGTCTAGACAAGAAGTTAGACCCCTCAAGTCTCCTCCTTGTCCCCACACAGACAATACTCTTCTCCAGCTTCAAAAGAAAACAGATTTATATTCTGGTTAGACTAAAACAGAAAAGTTCTAGAATAGAAGACAGAAGGCATAGTTCAAAGGTTGGGACATGGAGTGAGGTGCCATATTTCTAAACAAGAGCAAAAAGTCAAAGACCACATACAAAATGGTGATGCCACCAGGTTTCCTAAATTTGGCTCCCAAAGCTCCCCAAACAGTAGTAGCCCTATGACCCTAACCTCTGCCTACTCTTAGCTAGCAGGGAAATGATAAGAGGATCTCTCCTCCTGGAGAGTGGCTAGCTTAAGAGAAAATACTTTCAGATATAGACAGCTAGAGGATCCATGAAAAGCATGTGGGTTCCCACTCTACCACAACCAACAAGTCCGTGTTCGTGGCCACTATCTCACCATGAATGACCTATCAAGGACCACCACATATTTGAGCACATCTGTTATATGAAAGATTACCATAATATACAAACAAAAGTAGAAACTGAAAGAAAACAGAGATAAATAAAATTTCACAACAGTAAGTGTTCTCGAAGAGCCCCAAAGCAAATACAGAGTATTACATTTTTTGTTAAGAGATGGGGGTCTTGGTGGGTGTAGAGGTGGGAAAAAAAAAAAAAGAGATGGGGGTCTTACTATGTTGCCCAGATTGGTCTTGAATTCCTTGGCTCTAGCAGCAATCCTCCCACCTCAGCCTCCTGAGTAGCCGGGACTACAGGTGCATGACACCACACCCAGCCAAGTGCTATTTCTTACAAATAAAACGAAGGAATATCAGAGAATATGAGCAATCTGCTAGAAATTAAAAATGAGATACCAAAAGCAATAGATTATCTCCTAGAAAAATGACTTGGGGGGAGGCAAGATAAATAGGCTTCATTAAGAAAGTCCCACATCCAACAAACAGAAGGTCCAGAAAGAGAAAACCGAAAAAGACAGAAATAATACAAGAAAATTTCCCCAACCAAAAAAGCCCTGAGTTTCCAGGTTTAATAAGGCAAAATACCCAGCACAATGAATGAGAAGAAGACCCATTCCACAGCATCACACCAGGACATTTTAAAATACAAGATAAAAAGAAATCCTAAAATCTTCCAGATGGAAAGAACACATCACACCAGGAATCAGAATGGCATCACACTTCTCAAAAGCCGTTGTAGAGAATGTAACAGAGTAACATCTTCTGGAATATTCTGAGCCAAAGCAATAATCTAGTGTGGAACACAGAATAAAGCTATGTAAGGTCTCATTTACCTCCCATGTACCTGTTCTCATGAAGCAACTCTACATGAATGTGTTCTACGTAAATGTATTATATAGAGATTGTATACATAAGTAAAGGAATAACCACCACTAAAAAAATGAAATTCATATGAGACCTAGGAAAGGCAACAAGATATAACACAGGAGAAAGGCAAAGAGAATTCCCACGATGACAATGCATGGAAGTCCCACAAAAACAGCTATATGCCTGTCAAAAGGGTAATCACATGGCCCAAATTTGCCTAAGATTTTTCAGTTTTAACATTGATAGACCTGTGCTCCAGGAAACCACTAAGTCATGGGCAAACTAGGCCACCCTACAAACTTTCCATACTAGGAACAGCAGAAAGGACAGCTCCAGGAGCAAACATTCAGAAAGAAGAATGAAATCATTATGTTGACCATATCAAGAAGAATTTTACAGCCACTATTAGCATCAGGCTTCATCTTTTCTGTTTGTAACCCATTTGGGTTTTTATTTCCATTTTTGTTATTTTTTTTGAAGTACATGAAACATAACATGGTTGTAAAAGTCAAAACTATATAAAAGGTTATACTCAGGGAGTGACACTAACCCTCTCCCTTCTATTCCCAGCCCCTCCCTCTAACACTCTACCCCATTCCTACCCATGCCCTGTTAGGTAACCAACCTCGTTAGTTTCTGGTTTATTTTTCTTGTGGGTTTTTTTTTTTTTTTGCACAAATGATAATACACACATCCATTTTATTTCCCTTTCATCCTTAGACAAAAAAATTGCATACCACAGAGTCGAAGAGGGGTAAAGAGGACATCTGCGTGAGGGAGAGGTAGCAAAAGTAAAGGGGGTGGGGGATAAACAAGTAAATATATTAGGGGCTGGGCATAGTGCCTCAAACCTGTAACCCCAGCACTTTAGGAGGCTGAGGTGGGAGGATTGCTTGAGGAAAGGAGGTTGAGACCAGCCTGGGCAATACAGCAAGACCTCATCTCTATTAAAAAATATAAAAATTAGCCAGGCATAGTGGCACACACCTGTAATCCTAGCTATTCCGGAGGCTGAGAGAACCACTTGAGCCCAGGAGTTTGAGGTTGCAGTGAGCTATGATGATATCACTGCACTCTAGCCCAGGCAACAGCAACAAAAAATACATACACGTGTGTGTGTTGCAGGCAGGGGGATAACAGGAAAAATAGGAGCCAGATTATTATTAGTGTTGCTGGAGAAGGGAGTTAGAAATATGGAAAAACTGGAATGATTAGATTAGAGCTTGTGTTATTGATGTAGGCTCGTGGTTTTCAACATATTTAGGTAAAGCTAATGATAAATATTAAAGTGCATATATGTATATGTATGTAAATACAACCGTATATTCCTTAGCCCCTTCCCACGGAGAGGAATTGGGATCAGCAACATCCCTATAACAGCAAACACATCTAGAACCTAGACCTTGGCTTCCAAGTATCACAGTATATTAAAAAAATAAGGACTCCATAGAGAAATGGCTAATACTAAGGGCTAGGGCAAGGAAAGCATACAAGTGAGCTTAGATCATCTTTTGTCAGAAAGAAGACAGCACTCCAAGAATGTGAGCAATGTGTCAAAGGGACACACAAGCCAGACAAACAAAATTACCACCAGCCAAACTAGGGATAATTTGAACACCCAAACAAGTAATAATAGATTATAGCACACTGAAAAAAACAGAAAACCATTATTCCATACAGATATAAATAAACTGAAATTTAGAAGGGAAATGGGATGTCAAAGAACTTCAGTCCCCACCCACAAAAGTTATTAATTAAAAAAGGGGTAAAAGAAAAAAAAAGACTATAAAAAGGGCTTAAGGGCTTTACAGTGATGAAGTCTGGCAGACGCTACCTTAACCAAGTAGTCAAAGTGAACATCATCAAACTGAGACAAATAGAAATAATGAGCCACCCGACAGGATACACTAAGAACACAGCATCACTTCTCTGTTACACCTGACAAAGATGCAAAACCTAAATCTAATCATGAAAAAAACTCAAACTGAAAAACATTCTACAAAATAACTATAATCCTCAAAAGAGTCCAGGTTATGAAACTCAAGGGAAGATGAAAGAACTTTTCTAAACTGAAGGAGACCAAAGACATTTGACAAATACACTCAATACGTAATTCTGAACTAGATCCTTTAGGCATAAAGGACATTACATGGACAATTAGGGTATAATATTCATTATCAGAGAAATGCATAAGATGAGATAAAATGTTGGGATATGAAAAGAAAACACGGTTATTTATATCTGTTAATGCATACAATATTATAAAATTCAACATACATACACATAATGAAAACTATCAGTAAACTGGGAATAGAAGAAAACTTCCTCAGCCAGATAAAGAGCATCTACAGAATAACTATAAATAACATCATACTAACGGTGAAAGACTGAAATCTTTCCCTCTGAGACTGGGAACAAGACGAGGATGTCCACACTCATCATTCCCATTCAACAAAGCAACTGAAATCCTAAATAATGTATACAAATTGTATACAAAAGTTCATAGCAGCTTTATTTGTAATAGCCCCAAACTGAGAACTCAAATATTCTTCAATGGAAGAATGGATAAACAAACTGTGGTATGCCCAAGAAAGGAGTATTGGTAATAAAAAAGAACAGTGTTGATACACACAACTTGGATAGATTTCAACAGCTTTATGCTGAGTGAAAAAAGCCAATCTCAGCCAAGCAAGGTGGCTCATCCCTGTAATCCCAGCACTTTGGGAGGCCAAAGCGGGAGGATCACTTGAGCTCAGGAGTTCAAGACCAGCCTAAGCAAGAGTGAGACTCTGTCTCTACTAAAAATAGAAAAATTAGCCAGGTGCAGTGGTGCTCACCTGTAGTCCCAGCTACTTGGGAGGCTGAGGCAGGAGGATCACTTGAGCCCAGGAGTTTGAGGTTGCTGTAAGCTATGCTGATGCTACAGCACTCTAGCCCGGGCAACAGAGCAAGACTGTCTTAAAAAAAAAAAAAAAAAGCCAATCTCAAAAGGTACACATTATATGATTCTATTTACAATAGTCCTGCTTTTCTGAGGTTTTACTTTCCACGGTTTCAGTTACCCATGGTCAAGTGCAGTCTGAAAACATTACAGTATTTTAAGAGAGAATACATTCCCATAACTTTTATTATAATACATTGTTATAATTGTTTTATAACTAAATTTATAACTAATGTTATTGTTGTTAATCTCTTACTGTGCCTAATTTATAAATTAAGCTTTAGCATAGGGGTATGTGTATATAAATGCGTGTGTGTGTACATATATGAAAAAACAGAGCATATATAGAGTTCAGTACTATCTCAGGAATCCAATGGGGATCTTAGAATGTATTCCCTGAGGATAAGGGAGGAACTACTGTACATAACATTCTGAAAGAATAAAATTACAGTGAAAGTGATAAAATTAAGACAAATCAGTGGTTGCCAAGGATTAGAGTTGGGGGCAGAGCATGACTAACGAGTTGTAGTACAACGGCATTTCATTAAAATGATGAACAGTTCTTTAACCTAATTGTGGTGATAATTACATGAATCTATACACATGATAACATTTCACAGAACTATACACTGACCACTCACCCTGCCCCCACAAAAGAGTGCATGTAAAATAAGCCATGGAGTTTAGTTAACAGTACTATACCAATGTCAATTTCCTAGTTTTGATAACTATACTATGGTTATATATTATCATAGAAGGAAGCTGGGTAAGAGATACATAGGAACTCTACAATTTTTGCAACTTTTAGTAAACCTAAAATTATTTCTAAATGAAAAGCTGAAAACTTTTCAAGCATAAAAATTGGGCCCAGATTTACCCTCCCACCTAAAACAACCAAAAAAACTAACAAAACAGAAACCACAGTTTCCAAGATAGCTACTATCAGGCAATGAGAGACAGGGATCCCCAAATGAGAGGAAATAAAAGGCATGAGTCCTATGATTAACAAACTTACTGCCTGGAGAGTGTTTCCAGGACACTGTGCAGACAGGTAGATTCCCTATGGAGACTTCTGGACTCTGAGTTGAAGAGACAGAGTGTGTGTGCAGAAGGCAGGCAAGCTAGAATTCACAGCACAAAATACCACACAAGAGAGACATGCAGAGATCTACAGAGGAAACCTCTTAAGTATTCATCTGAGTACTGACCAGACCATGACTATCATGAAACTACCCAAGAACAGGGGCAATAGGGGGAGGAGAACATCCCCCAAAAGAATTAGAGAACAGTGCATGGTCCTTACCCAAGACTCAAAATAGTGGTTATTGCTATCGGACAGACAGGAAATCTCAAGAATAACCTCAAGATTTACAAAGAATCTTATCTCAGTAGTAGAAAAAAATTAGTTCTAAACCAAGTACTGCACTGTTCCCAGCTAACAAATCTTACAAACAAGACCTGAAAGAATCAGTTTCCAAGCAACTTAACTCCATCCAATAACAAAGTAAAAGGAAATTTATAAAAATACAAGTATCTCTAGCACCCAACAAGGTAAGATTCACAATGTCTGGCATCGAACCAAAGATTACCAAGGATACAAAGAGGGAGGAAAAAAGTTACTTGTACTGATGAGAATAATCAATTGAAACCAATGCAGAATATAATACAGATGTTAGAATAAATAGACTAGAATGTCACAAGAGTTCTAACTGTGTTCTGTAAGTTTAAAAAGTTAGAGACATGGAAGATAAAAAAAAAAAGGACTCAAAATTCTAAAGCACAATATGTGAGATTTTAAAATGCTAGATTTGACTAACTTTTTGAAGGCACAGAAATAGCTTTCAAATGAAAATTATTTTTATTTCAAAATAAGAATCCAAGAAAATGAAAAGAGAAACAAGAGAAAAAAGAATCCAAAAAATGAAGACTATCAGTGAGCTGTGATAACTTCAAGCAGCCTAACATATAGATAATCAGAGCATCTAATAAAAGGAAAAAGACAGAAGACAGAAAACAATTTGAAAAAATAATGGCCAAAATTTCCCAAACTTGAAGCAAACCACAAACCCATATATTCAAGAATGTCACTGAATCATAAGCACAAGGAATATGAAGAAAACTACATATCATAGGAATATCATGATCAAATTGCACAAAAGCAGTAATAAAGAGAAAATAATAAAAGCAACCAAAAAAGGAAAAAAAAAAAAAAGGGACATGCTAAATACAAAAACAAAGAGCAGATTTCTCGTTGGAAACAAGGCAAGTGAAAAGACAGTGGCATAACATCTTTAAAGTACAGAAGGGGGGAAAAAACTGTCAACTGTGTATCCTTAATCCAGCAAAAACATCTCTCAAAAACAAAGCCAGATGCAAAAGCTCACATATTCTATGATTCCATTTACATGAAATATCCAGAATAGGTAAATCCACAGAAAAGAAAGCAGACTGATGTTTGCCAGAAGCTCGTAAAAGAGTGGAGAGAAAATGCTTAATGGATATGGGGTTTTCTTTTGACTTGGTCAAGAAAATGTTTTGGAACCAGATGGTGGTTGCCCAACCCAGTTAAGGTACTACTTGTCACTTAATTGTTCACTTTAAAATGGTTAATTTTATGTTATGTGAATTTCACCTCAATCTTTAAAAAGAAACAAACTATTCACTCACCCAACATGGATGAATTTTAAATGTATTTTTCTAAGTTAAACCAGACCCAAAAGGCTACATAATAGTAACTTTAGAAAACAATGCTTTCACTGGATACTATAAGGCTACAAACAAAAAGATCTATACATAAATACTGTACTAAAATTGGCAAATTTGTTTCACATCTAAGGGAACATGATAACTAAATACAATGTGGTATACTACATTGGGTATTGTAACAAAAAAAAAATAACAATGAAAAACCCATGAAATCCAAAGTCTGTAGTTAATAGTGTTGTATAAATATTAATTTCTGATTTTTATTAATAAATGTGCCACAATTATGTAAGACATTTACATTGGAGAAAGCTGTGTAAAGGGTATACAGGAGCCAAGCATGGTGGCTCACGCCTGTAATCTTAGCACTCTGGGAGGACAAAGGCAGGAGGATCGCTTGAGCTCAGGAGTTTGAGACCAGCCTGAGCAAGAGCAAGACCTCGCCCTCCACTAAAAATGGAAAAAATTAGCTGGACAACTAAAAACAGAAAAAAATTAGCCGAGCGTGGTGGTGCATGCCTGTAGTTCCAGCTACTCAGGAGGCTGAGGCAGGAGGATTGCTTGAGCCCAGGAGTTTGAGGTTGCTGTGAGCTAGGCTGACACCACGGCACTCACTCTAGCCCAGGCAACAAAGCGAGACTCTGTCTCCAAAAAAAAAAAAAAAAAAAGGTATACAGGAACTCTGTGCTATCTTTGCAACTCTCTTTTATAAAAGTAAATTTGTTTCTAAATAAAGTTGTTTTTGTTTTTATGTTAAACATGTATCTATTGCACAACTTGTCCATTCCATATCTCAGATTTTACCTAGGAAAATGAAAACAAACCCACACAAAGACTTGTACATATATATTCAAAACTGGAAAACCCAAAACCAAAACTCACCTGTCCTTCAACAGGTGAGTGGATTAAAAAATACGGTTATGTCCACATAATAGAACCCTACTAAGTAGTGAAAAAGAACTGCCATATATACACAATAGCAATGGACCAATCTCAAAATCAGCACACTGAGTGAAAAAAGCCATACACACATAGGAAAAAAAGTATATACTATATTGTTCTATCTATGTGAAATTATAGAAAAAGCAAAGATAATCCATAATGATAGAAAGCAAATAGTTGTATGGAGATGCGGTGAAGGGCAGAATGGACTGCAAAGAAGCACAAGGAAACTTTTTGAGGTGATAGAAATGTATGCTATCTTGCCTGAAGTGGCAATTACATACGTATATACGTATATGTCAAGACTCATCACATTAGACATTTTAAATACACGGTGTATTTATATGTAAATTATACCTCAATTTCACTTATTTAAATAAAGACAAAAATACTGAATACTGATACAGACAAAGTCAGACCTAAGTACACTGGGAGAAAGTATCTGCTATCTACAGAGGAAGAGGAGGGAAAGACAGGGCAACAGTATGCAGGAATGAATACCAAGGTAGGAAGAAGGGGTGCAAGGGACTGCTTTTTTCATCTGAAGATTAAAGCACCATTTGATTTCCTGAATTTTTGATAAAAATAAAATTAGAATCAAAGACTTGAGAAAACATGTATCCATCATTCTCAACCCTGGGTGGTAGGCTCATAGTCATCTGTTATATTAATTTATCTGTACTTTTTTATTTATAAAACTTTTTTCTAAATCTAGAGACTTGTTAATAGGAAAAACTGGAATACCAGCCATTTTTCAGATTTCTTATGTGTATCACGTAATATAGGTGGTAGACTGCAAGAATAGCCGCAACAAATTCCTCCCATTCCCATGTGTGCCTCCTTGTCGTAAGACATTGTAGCTCCTCTCAACAATCTTACTCCTGCTCTTGGGACTTGCTTTGTGACCAATGGATTAATGCAAGGTTTCTCAACCTTGACACTCTTGATATTTTGAATCAGATTAATTCCTTGTTGTAGAAATCCTGTGCATTGTAGGATGTTTAGTAGCTGTATCTACCTGGCTGCATCCCTGGCCATATCTACCTACTAGATGGCAGTAGCATCCACCCCAGACCAGTTGTGATAACTAAAGTCACCAGACTGCCAAATGTGTCCTGGGGACAAAACAGTCCTTGGTTGAGAACCACTGCTCTAATTATGCAAGCCGAGGCTTGAAAAGCACCTACACACTGGGGTTTGCCACCTTGCTAACAAGAACCTTGTCACCAGTACCCCATGTGAAGAGGCCTGAGCTAGTCTGCTGGATGATGTGACACATGTGGCAGTTTCCCCAAACATCCTAGCCAACAACCTGCCTATTGCCAGATAAGGGAGTGAGGTCATGCTAGACTATCCAGTGTATTAGTGTTATACTGCTGCGTAACAAATTACAATGCCATAAACTTAGCGGCTTAAAACAACATACATTTATTATCTCAAGCTTCCATGGACGAGAAGTCCAGGCAAATTTGGCTGGGTCCCCTGCTCAGGGTCTCAAAAAGTTCAAATCAAGGTGTCAACTGGGCTGTTTTCCTTTCTGGAGGCTCAGAAATCTCTCCCAACCTCACGTGCTTATTGGTAGAAAATAATTTCTTGCAGTTTTAGGACCAAGGTCACTTTCTTGTTGTCAGCTGGCACCTGCATTCAGCTCCTAGGGATCCTCACAGTTCTTGCTATGTGGTCCTCTCATACATGGCAATTTATTTCTTCACAGCTAGCGAGAGAATTACTCACTTCTTCCATCTCTGACCTCTAGATAAAAGGGCTCACCTAACTGGGTCAAGCTCACCCAGGATAAGCTCTATTTAGGTAACTTACAGTCAACTGACAGGAACCTTAATTACATCTACAAAATCTCTTCATGTTCCCACCCACACCAGGAAAAAAAGATTATCAAGGGTGTGGGTTAACAGGGACCACCTTAGAAATCTGCCTAACACATATAGCCACCAGCTGACGACAGAAAGAGCCCAGTCCAGATAATTTGAGCCAGTCTAGACCAGAAGAACAGCTCATCCAACTCAAGGAATGGCAAGCTAAATAAACAAGAGTTGTTTTAAAGCACCAAGTTTGGGGGTGGTTTGTTACACAGCAATGGCTAACTGATACAAAACACATAAAATACTTAGCCATACATAGGACTATCAGGAGAGGCTCAAGGATCAGGCAGAGGTATTTGTATTGATGGGGCCAATAAATGCAAAATGAAATGTATACATACACATTTTTAATCTAAAGATAAAACAAGAAACTAAGCTTCACTCGTTTAGTATATGAGTTGGACTCTTTCTCAATGCCTACATCAGTTCTACATCATAGCCAGTATTCTGAAAATCACTCATTTGTTTTCAGCATGTTTCATATACCAACTTAGGTGATTAACAGATTTTATTATCTAGTTTTAACCAGGCTTAAAACTATTACCATAAGGAAAAGGCAGTTTGGATTTAATACTGATAATGCAACTAAAAGGGACACTAAGAAAACAACAGAGCTGACTTTTTATACCAAGTAAGTTCATCAGACATGTCACAAGGTAAAATCAATAATGATCAAATTATGCCTGAAAAGAAGTTAGTCCAAAACATTCGAAATTATATAAGACCAGTTGAAATAAAACATATCCTCTATCTTTTAATAATTTCCCCCAAGTGTTAGCTAGTTAAATTTAAATATAGTATAATTTCTTAATACTCTTAAATTTATGTTTCAGGGTATATTTCACAACGGACATATATGAAAGAATATAGGCGAAACTCACATCAGTAATATGCAACATAATGTATAAGCAAATATACAGTGAGAATGAGGGTGCAAGTTCAAATTTTTTTTTTATTATCATTAGGGGAATAATTTTTAAAAAAGTGAATCCCACCGCCGAAGGCACTGGAAAGCAATGCAGTGACACTATCAGAGTTGTGCTTTGGAATCATTCTGACAGCAATTTGTACACTGCGTTAGAGATGGAAAGAGTCTGAAAACAAGAGTGCCAATTAAGAGGCTAATGCAATAGTTAGGCAAGAGGTAATTACTGCCTGATTAAGAATGTTAGAACTGTAAGGAAAAAGACTTACAGCATTAAGAATGAATGAAAAGAACATACATAGACTATTTTTGTAAAAGAAAGAAATGGAAGAAGGCATCCGTATAGCCTTATAAAAATAAAACAGGAAGGACATACCCCACTTAACTTAAAAGCAAGCCTCAAAAGGATCCATTGCCAACTTATTTACATTCCAAAACAAAGCCAAAAAATATTGACATAAATACAAAATATCCAGAACCCAAAGTAAAATGCACAATGTCATCCAATCAAAAATCATCAGAAATGCAAAGAACCAGGAAATCTGACCCACATTGAGAAGGGGAAAATGGAATTTTAGAAATTAGCCCATGTTGCAACATGGATGAACCTTGAAGACATTATGCTAAGTGAAAAAAGCCAGTCACAAAGGGACAAATATTGTATGATTCTACTTATATAAGATACCTAGGTTAGTCAAATTCACGGAAAAAGTAGTAGAATGATGGTTATCAGGGGCCGGAGGAAGCAGGGAATGAGGAGTTAGTGTTTAACGGGTACAGAGTTTCAGCTATGGAAGATGAAAAGTTCTGGAGATGGATAGTGGTGATAGCTGCACAACAATATTCATGTACTTAATGCCACAAGTGTACACTAAAAAAATGGCTAAAAGGGTAAATTTTATGTTATGTACATTTACCGCAATTTAAAAAAAGATTGTTAAAATATCAGTCCAATTAAAAGCCAGAAAAGAGGCAACACAAGAAAAAGTATTGAAAGTATTTAAAAAGACAAAAAATATTAGTAATCACAATAAATATAAATGAATTAATTCACTTATTAAAATACCAAAACTCCCAGACTTAATATTTTTAAAAATCCAGCTATTTTTTATAAGCAACAGCAAAAGCAATGACAGAGAAAGGTTGAAAGTAAAAAATTTTAAGAGAATAGGGGAACCACATCCTATCCCAAAGACAAACGAATTTAAAGCACTAGTAGGGATAAAGGAGGATATTATTTAGCAATAAAAGCAGCAACCAAAAAGCTGTAACAGTCAAAACACTGAATACACATTGTGGTAGCTAGTTGCCAAAAATGGACCCAGTGAATGAAGCCTTCCTGGTATTTCTGTCATTGTACAGTCCCCCCCTACTGAATCCGGGCTGATTCCTTGATCTGCTTTACACAATATACTGTGGGAAAAGTTATACGGCCAGTCCTACACCTGAACATTCAGAATGCCTCACAGCTTCTGCTTTTGCACTTTTGAGAACCCTGAGCTGCCATATATAAGAAAGTTGAATACCCCTGATGGAGAAACTACGGTAAAAGGAGAAGCCCTAAGACCATGTGGACACAAAAGCCCAAGCATCCCAGCAAAGCCCTGCCTTCCCTCCATCTCTGCCAAAATACCAAACATATGTGAATGGTCTTGGACATAATCTAATTCAGTCATCTGCAGGCTGCAAATGCCTGCAAACCCAGATGAAGAACCACCCTACTGAGCCCAGTCAATTCACAGATTCTTAAGACATGACAAAATGGTTATGGTTTTAAGACATTTAGCTTTGGGGTGGTTTACTACGCAATAATATGTGACTAAAAACACTTTTAGCCTCAAAAATATAAAGAACTGTCTGATCTCCATGAGAAACTGGCAAATTCACATTCAAAGGGGGATATTTTTCAAGTTGATACATCAAGTAGATTAAAAAATTAGAAGTATAGAATATTTTTAATTAAAAAGCTCAATTGACAAATGTGCATATAGAATACTGTGATACAGAAAGACAAATAGAGAACAGATATACTATTAATGAATACCTTCAACATTTAAAAAAAATTGACCATATATTAAGCCAGAAAAGAAGGCAGAAAAGGTTTTTTGACTGTTACAGCTTTCTGGATGTTTCTTTTATTGCTAAATAATGTCCTCCTTTATCCCTACCAGTGCTTTAAATTCTTTTGTCTTTTGGGTAGGATATGGTTGCCCTATTCTCTTAACATTTTTTTATTTTCAACTTTTCTCTGTCATTGCATTTGCTATTGCTTATAAATAATAGCTTATGGCCCATCGCGGTGGCTCACGCCTGTAATCCTAGCACTCTGGGAGGCCAAGGCAGGAAGATAGCTTGAGGTCAGGCATTCGAGACCAACCTGAGCAAGAGCGAGACCCCATCTCTACTAAAAATACAAAGAAATTAGCTGGACAGCTAAAAATATATATAGAAAAAAAAAAAAATAGCCCGGCATGGTGGCACATGCCTGTAGTCCCAGCTACTTGGGAGGCTGAGACAGAAGGATCACTTAAGCCCAGGAGTTTGAGGTTGCTGTGAGCTAGGCTGACGCCACGGCACTCTAGCCTGGGCAACAAAGTGAGACTCTGTCTCAAAACAAAACAAAACAAAAACAAAAACAAAAACAACAGCTTATAAATCACCTCTCTGACAATGATTTAATAAAACGGGTAAAACGGAAAGAAGGAACACAATATACTGTATATTTGGTAACTTTTTTTAAAAAATCACTTTAATTCATGAATTAATTAAATAAGATTTCATAATAGAAATCTCAAAATATTTAGAACTGAAGAAATATAAAAGTATACATGTCAGAATTTGTGGGGTCATATCCACCAATAGACATACAGAATAAATGCAGTCCTCAATATATCTGGGGTAAAGGATCAGTTCTGGGCTGTTCCCCCAAACTATCAAAGACCAACATGTGGTCTACTGCATGTGACTAGTACACAGTACATACCACATGACTTACTGTGTGAGTTTCAAAATACCCAAGCTGATCTACACTCTAGAGCAGGAACGATTCCATTCATCATACTCAGATGTTGTGGCAATGTTAAATTACTATAAAAGTTTCTAAACACTCCCGATTCCTGTACTTATCACAAACAGGAACAATAGTTCATGAACTGACACTGGTCTGTGGATCACACTTTGATTACCACTGAACAATGATAAATTCAAAAAATTCAGTACTCTGCCACTATAAAGAGGAATGAATAATACCTCAATATAGACAATCCCCAACGTACAATGGTTCATCCTTACAATGGCTTTATCAAGGTATTAAAATGCACTTTCAACTTACGATGGGTTTACTGGGAAGTAACCCCATCATAATTATGTCAAGGTGCATCTGCATCCTGCGATGTAGTGATGTCCTGGATATACTGTTAAGCTTAAAAAAAAAAAAAAAAAGTAAAAGTGGGGGAAAGTGCGTATGATTCCATTCTAAGTAAGTAGGAAAATAAGCCTAAGCAGCATAGTGAGACTCCATCTCCACAAAAAATGTTTTTAAAAAATTAGCCGGCCATAGTGGCACATGCCTGTAGTCCTAGCTGCTTGGGAGACTAAGGAAGGAGGATCACTTGGGCCCAGGAGTTTGAGGTTGTAGTGACATATGATGACACCACTGCACTCCAGTGCCAGTAACAGAGAAAGGAAAGGGAAAAGAAAACAAAAGAAAGAAAATACAATTACAAATGTATTATGTTACAAAAATATTTCTAAAAAGGAAGGAAAATAATAAAAACAATAAAATGCTTACTCACAGAGAATAGATAGAATAGGTAAAAGGGACTGGATTCCCTGAATCCACTGAATAAACCCTGTGCTATATATTTAACCATATATAAATTCTACATCATTAGGAAGCAATATTAGAATTTCTAAAGGCAATCCCCCCCAAAAAGTAAATAAAATGAATGAACCAAACTGTGTATCAAGTTGATGGCATAACCATATTATTTCTAGTTACTTTAAATTGCAATAAAGTATAAAAATTCCTAGTGAGATATACCCTAAGGTCAACAACGACAAAAACCCTTTAGAGTAACCATATTGTTGGGGCAGCGCTGGTATTGTTATTCTGAGATTATTGTACGTATACTGTTGGAAAAAGCAAATGAGTAATTATGTGATAACAATGAGAATCAGAATTTTCACATGACAGAAAGGAGGTATACACATGTAAGATTGTAAAAAAGTCAAGTTAAAACCCTATGGAGACTCAGAAGGTGGGAGTGGGAGGGGGAATGAATGATCAAAAATTACTTAACAGGTACAATGAGTGTTATTCCAGTGATAAGATACACTAAAAGCCCTAACTTCACCACCGCACAGCATATCCGTGTAACAAAATCACACTTGTACACCACAAATTTATACAAAAAGCCCTATAGTATTACTTTTGAATTGGAATTATCTGTCAATAAGTATTTTATCTTTAAAAAAATATATACAGACTTCCTAAAGTGTCCATGATAGATTAATAATTGCCAAATTTACCCTCCCACTATAAACATCTAAGAAAGTGGACAAAACATATAAAACAACTATTTTCAACATTAGAGAACAGACAGAACAAGACTGTAATCCTGAAGAGAAGAAAAACAAATAAGCTGAGTCCTATCATGGCCCCGCCTGGAGGCACAATCGGGCTACAGAGGAGGGGGGATCCTAAGCAGAGCACAGCGGTTTTCCAGAGCTGAGACAGAGAACCAGGCTGAGATGGCTGGAAGTTGCAAAGTCGAGTTCCAGAGAGGAGGGGGCTGTGCAGAAAAGACCTCCAGAAATCTGTATAGGGTCTCTTTATAAGAATAGGGTGAAAATCCACAAGGCTGGGCAATCAATGGACAAATAATTCCTAGAGTGAGCAGAAGGCATAGAGTTTGTAGCCAGCCAGAGTGGAGGGACACTGCTGAACATCTTGGGCATTTTGGTAGAGACTCCAGAAAGGAAATACCTTAGTATTACAGCTAAACTACCCCTAGACTAAAGGCTATTCTAGACCTGCCCTTGAGAGGCTGAGGCAGGAGGATGCCTTGAGCCCAGGGGTTTGAGGCTGTAACTGCGCTATGACTGCACCTGTGAAGAGCCACTACACTCCATTCTGGCAACATAGTGAGACCCTGTCTCTAAAAAATATAATAATGGCTGAAAATATTTCAAATTTGACCCATAGATCAGAAAGGTTCACCAAGGTACATTATAATCAAACTGTCAAAACCTAACATAAAGAGAAAAATCTTTTACCACAGAAAGAAGAGGAACAAATATTAAGAATCACTAGACTTTTTGTCAGAAACTATGCAAACCGGAAGATAAAAGATTCTTTAAATGCTGATAAAGAGAAAAACATATAACTTTCAACCTAAAATTCTGCATCTTAGCAAAAATATCCTTAAGGCAAAATAAATACTTTTTCATACACAGAAAAGCTGAGAGAATCTGTCACAGCAGACCTGTACTCTAAGTGTTTAAGGTTATTTATTGAAGGAAAGGACAGAAATTTGGATCTCTGCAAAGGAACGAAGAATATCAGAAATGGTAAATATGTGAAGAAAAACAAAACTTTCCCTCCTGTTTTTAAATTTCTTTAAAAGAATTATTCAAAGGAAAAATAGTAATAATATTCTATAAAGTATATAACCAGAATAGAAGTAAAATCTATGAAAGGGCTAATACAAAGGCCAAGAGAGGGTAAAAGAAAAAATACTATCCTAAGGATCCAACATTTGAAGTGAGATGATATAATACTATTTAAAGGTAGTCTGTGATTAGTTACATTTTGTAAAAGATAAAGTAACTTCCGAAAAAGATAAAGAGATACAGTCAATAAGCTAATAGTGGTGACAAAGGAGAATACTAAATAAAAAACAAGTAACTACATGGTAGACTTAACCCAACCATACCAATAATTACATTAAATGTACATGGTCCAAGCATCCCAATGAAAAGGGAAATTTATTAGACTGGAATAAAAAAAAAAGGTCAAGATCCACC
Organism: Eulemur rufifrons; assembly: GCF_041146395.1. NCBI lineage: Eukaryota > Metazoa > Chordata > Mammalia > Primates > Lemuridae > Eulemur > Eulemur rufifrons. Next base: position 25,083,917 of record NC_091002.1, read on the forward strand.
AACAAACATAAAGAAATCTTAAATACGAAGACAGACAGGTTAACAGAAAAAGGATGGAGAAAAATACACCATGCAAAAACTAATCATTAAGACAGCTAGATTGGCTATATCAATACCAAAGTTGATTTCAGAAAAAATAATATTGCCAGGAAGAGCAGAAATTTTACTAAAAAACAAAAAAAACTTGAGTCTGGGTGCAGTGGCTCACACCTGTAATCCCAGCACTTTGGGAGGCCAAGGCAGAAGGATCACTTGAGGCCAGGAGTTTCAGACCTGAGCGATACAGTGAGCCCCTCTCTCTAAAAAAATAAAAATAAAAACTAAACCTTGAATGTAAGATGATGAAGCCACTTAAAACAGCTTGGCTGTTTCTTAAAAAGTCAAACAGAAATTACCACACAACCCACCAAGATTCCAATCCAAGATATCTACCCAACAACAATGAAAATGTATGTCCACACACAGAGACTTGTATGCAAATATTCACAGCAGCATTACTCATAACAGCCAAAAGGAGGAAATAATCCAAATGTCCATCAACCGAGGAACAGATATGCAAAATGTGGTACACATATAAAATGGGATACTATTCAGCAATATAAAGAAATGAACTGCTGATACACAGAACAGCATGCCATACGTGTTACAGCTGACTAAATCTCAAATACCTCACAATGAGTGAAGGAAGCCAGACTGAACGGACTACGTAATGTATGATTCCACTTATATGACATTCCTGAAAAGGCAGTACTGCAAGCACAGAAAATAAATCAATGGTCACCAGAAGCTGGGGATGGAGAGAGCGGGTGACTACAAAAGGGTACAGGAGGAAGTTTCTGGAGTGATGGATCTCCTCTGTACCTTAATTATGATGATTATATATCTGTAAAAACAAAAAAAAGTCACAGGACTATACACTAAAAAGTGTGAATTTTACTGTAATAAACATACAACCGAATTTTAAAGGTGGAGAGAGGAGCATGTTAGCATCACTAGGCAGTACTCAACTTAGGATTTTTTGACTTTACAATGATGTGAAAGTGATATGCATTCAGTAGAAACCATACTTCAAATACCAATACAACCATTCTGTTTTTCACTTTCAGTACAGTATTCAGTAAATTACATTATAAAATAGGCTTTGTGTTAGATAACTTTGTCCACTGTAGGCTAATAAGCGTTCTGAGCATGTTTAAGGTAGGTTAGGCTAAGCTAGGATTTTTAGTAAGCTAAGCATATTAAATGCATTTTCAAGCTATGATATTTTTAATTTATGATTGGTTTATTGGACTATAACCCCATCATAAGTCAAGGAGCATCTGTACTAGGGTAATTGCATTCAACCCACATGTGGTATACATTTAAATAGCACTGTTAAAATACCAAATATAATGTCAAACGAATTTTTAAAAATCACAGAACTGTATACTCATACACTAAAAAGGATGAATTTTACTGTATGTAAATTATGTCAATTTAAAAACTGAGAAAAAAAACAAAGATATTATTTTACACTCAATTCTCACTCTGTAGAAAAACACATTCTCATATACTGTTAGAAGGACTGTAAATTCATACAATCACTTTGAAAAACAGCTACTACCTAGTAATGACAATCAGGTGAAAATGCTACTACTCAGTTTCACTCCCAGCAAAACACACACCCTAATGCACAGGAGAAGCTAATGAACAAATGCACCAGAACACACGTACATGAGCACTCAGTGTGGCACTGTCTGGTTACAGCAAGAACTAGAAACAGCCCAAGTACATGCTGAGTGCAAAGCAGGCAAATCACGGTACATTCATAAAACAGCATACAAAAGGAAATATAATTTAATTAAATGCACCAACACAGATTAAGCTCAGAAATGATAAGCAAAAGCATCAAGTCAGAGAAAAATATATCTAGTATGATTCTACTCACATAAAAATTTTTTTTTTTTTTTTGAGACAGAGTCTCACTTTGTTGCCCAGGCTAGAGTGAGTGCCGTGGCGTCAGCCTAGCTCATAGCAACCTCAAACTCCTGAGCTCAAGGGATCCTCCTGTCTCAGCCTCCCGAGTAGTTGGGACTACAGGCATGCACCACCATGCCCGGCTAATTTTTTCTATATATATTTTTAGCTGTCCATATAATTTCTTTCTATTTTTTTAGTAGAGATGGGGTCTCGCTCTTGCTCAGGCTGGTCTTGAACTCCTGAGCTCAAACGATCCGCCCACCTCGGCCTCCCAGAGTGCTAGGATTACAGGCGTGAGCCACCGCGCCCGGCCAAAAATATTTTTTAAAGCAGGGAAAATTAACATATTATTTAGGCCTTAAACGTCAGTAATACACACATGTGAGGTAAAAGAAAGGGAATCATTAATATGAAAATCTGGATAGTACTGATAGTTATCTTCAGCAGGGAAGGGAAGGAATATCTTCAAAGGCTTTAAGAGTGTAAAGGATGCCCTATTCTTGAGCTGGCTGTTGGATACAAGGGTGAGCAATTTATTTTTTAGCTATTATTCGTTAAAAGAAAAACTTTGTACATACTCTCTTTTAAAAATTATATATTTCACAACAAGAAAAGTAAAAACAATATATTCCCACAATAAAAACACACAATGCCCAGTAGGTCTTACAGGCATGCTCTACCAAAAAGAACAAATAATCTCTACTTAAAGAGACCACTACAGAGAATCAAGAGAGAAAAAACAGCACAGCTTGTTTTGTTGCCAAATCTGGACAAGGTTTGAAACTGGAGTATCACAGATATGTCATTGATGAATACAGATGCAAAAATCCTAAATAATTTATGATCTAAGTCCAGCTATGTATATTTAAAAAGAAAACCACTTAAAGTGACATCAAACTAAAAGAAACAAATAAAATAATCCCATTTATCCAAATGAATAAAAATTTCATTTACTCACACAAATATTTATTGAGTGCCTACTTTTTTCCCAGGGTCTGGAGAGATAAGAGTAACTAAAATTAAAAATCCCTCCCCTAGAAGAGCTTATGTTCTAGTCAAGGCAGACAGACAATAAAAAAAAAAATATTTATACAAAATATAGTATATCAAACAGTGATAAAACCCAAAGAGAAAAACATAAGTCAAAGAACAGGTAACCTGGGTATGCTAAGGGGGTGTTTTGGGGACAAGGAGGGATTTGAGCAAAGACTTGTAGGAAACGTAGGAGCAAGGCATGCAGGCGTTTGGGGCAAGGTTTCAGACAGACGTGAGCAAGGGCAGAGCCCTGAGAGGAACAGTGCCAGCACGTTCAAGGATCACCAAGCAGGCCAGTGCGTTTATGGAGCACAGTGAACCAGAGAGAGAGAGTCACATGAAAAGGGCTAGAAAGAAGTGAGGGTGGGAGGCACATCGAATAAGGGCACCACAAGCCACTCAAAGGATTCTGGCCTTCACTCTGAGTGCAAGGGAGGAATGGAGTAAAACTAGAGAGCTTTGAACAGACAAGTGACATGATCTGACTGACATTTTTAAAAAATCTCTTCAGTGTTGAGGAGGAAAGTGGCAAGAATGGAAGCAAGGAGACCAGTTAGGAAGCTGCTATAATAATCAAGGAGAGATGCTGGTGGCATAAACCAGGCTGGTAGCAAAAGGAGTGGTAAAACGGGATATATTCTAAAGGTAGAACCAATGGGATTTACTGATGATTACATGTGCCATGAGAGCAAAACAGCTGACTCCAAGGTTGAAGAATCCAAGGTTTTCGATCTAAGCAACTTAAAAGATGGAGTTCCCATTAATTTACATAGGCAAGACAAGGGTGGAAAGGTTTGGAGTGGAAAAATCATGAGATTGGATTTATCCATGTTAAATCTGAGATGCCATTGGAGACACTGAGCAGGTAACTGAATACACAAGTCTGGTGTACAGAGAGGAATATCCAGGATAGCGTTATAACCTGGAAGTCATCAGTGACAGAGAGATGGAGAAGCAAAGGAGACAAGTTAGCAAAGCAAAGGAAGATGAGATCCGAGTGTTACAGAGGGAGATACTGAAAAGAACCAAATTCATCCCCTAAACTCCAGACAGGCTCAGAACTTAAAGCACGTACCATGACAGACAAGGATGAGGTATGGGGTTGAAAACATGGAGACGGTTAAAAGTCTGCATTAGGAGATAGAAACCGCTACTACAGCACCACGCATCTAAGCGACAACCACTTCCCCACTTCTGCAGAAGACAAATGAAGCCACAAAACCACAAGGCACTGAATTCCCCTCTAGTATTTGAGAGCCTGACTCTCAAGCATCAGCCCTCAACCAGGGATCACCAGGCAACTGGGTAAGGCTGTGATGTGAAAGAAGCAGGGCACAAGAAACAGTAAAAGCATGGGCTGTATAATATATACATAATATTTAAAAGTTTTTGTTTGTATTATGAAATGTTCCTAATACAAAGTTAAATATTGACAGCATCAGAACACCCAGAAAATATGTAAAATCATTTCCTAGACCTGCAAGACATGAGTCTCTAGATCCAATAGCACACGGGGTGAGAAAAGACCCATACCAAGGTACATAATCATGGAAAAGATCCTAAAAGCTTTCAGGGAGAAGCAGTAGAAAAAAGGGGGAGGGGCATACATGAAAGATCAGGAATCAATGTAGCATTAGATCTCAAAAGCAATGCTGAACGCTACTTTTTTCTTTTGAGGAAAAAAAGCTTATACTTTGGAGGTTTTCAAACACTCCATACCATGAAAAAGAGATCTTGCTAAACATTCCATACTACATAGTTCCATTCTGACACTAAAAATTACTATCCTGAACCAATTCAACTGCTTGGCATTGAGAAATGCTATCACGGCAAGTTAAAACAATCTCCTTCTGTGTGTTTTTTCACTGCATTTATTCAATAAACATTTATTGAGCACCTACTATAACACAGGTGCTAGGGATATAGCCAAGAACAAAATAATACACATTCTCTGCCCCTAAGGCTTTGTCAGGAGAGACATATCAAACAATCATCCAAATAATTATATAATTATAAACGTCTAAGTGATAAGAAGTTCAGACACAACAGGAAAATCCAATTTAGAGGTAAGAAAAGGCTCCTCTGAAGAACTGACATAAGTTGTCAGTTCTTGAGACCCACCGCCAGGAAAAAGTAGAGGAAGGAGAGTTCAAAATGGGACACCCTAAAACTAGAAAGAGCTTAAGGAATTCAAAGAACTGAAAGAAGGGCAGTGTGGTCAAGCAAGGTTTGGATTTTTCTGTAAATGCCATGGGAAACCATTAACAAGTATCAAACAGGCCGGGCGCGGTGGCTCACGCATGTAAGCCTAGCACTCTGGGAGGCCGAGGAGGGTGGATCGCTCAGGGTCAGGAGTTCGAGACCAGATTGAGCAAGAGCGAGACCCCGTCTCTACTAAAAATAGAAAAAAATTATCTGGCCAACTAATATATATATATATATATATATATATATAGAAAAAATTAGCCGGGCATGGTGGTACATTCCTGTAGTCTCAGCTACTCGGGAAGCTGAGGCAGGAGGATCGCTTAAGCTCAGGAGTTTGAGGTTGCTGTGAGCTAGGCTGATGCCACGGCACTCACTCTAGCCTGGGCAAGAGTGAGACTCTGTCTCAAAAAACAAACAAACAAACAAACAAAAACATGTATCAAACAAAAACATGTCATGATCAAATTATGTTTCAAAAAAAAATCCCTCTGGTGGCTATGTGGATTACAAAAGAGCAAAGCACTGGATTATAAACGGGATGAAATGAAAGCAAGTAGACCAGGCAGTAGCTATTTCAGTATCCCACATAGAGGATAATTTAGGCTAGGGTGGAAATGAAGACCCAAAAAAAAGTTGAAGTTTTAAAAGTAGAATTGTTAGGACAGATAGCTTTCCAATGAAAAACTGGCATGAAGAGTCATCTGTATCTCAAAAGAGAAGACTAAAACAAAAGGACCAGCTGATACTTTTAAGAGGCATCAGACATTTCAAAGCCCATTTGGTACCACTGAATCAAAAAAGAGCATCATTCAGAATAGAAGAAAATAAACATTTTTTAATTTGAAGTTATTCTTCTAGAACCTTGAGGCATGCTTCTCAAACATCTGAGAACTGACTCATTTAGCTGAAGCTTCAAAGTTCCTTACCTGTCCTCTGTGTAATACAAATCACTCAAATAGCCAAAAATGTTACTTTGTACCATTTACTTAACTCTCTCAGGCCATTTTCTCATTAGTATAGGAGTTGTAAACATATTTATGCTTCAAAGGGACCACCAGTATGAGGAGTATGGCTGCAATATAGTTAGCACTCAATTAAACATCCGTTGCCATCTTATCTTCTAGATTTAGCTAAGCTAGAAGTAACTTTCTTAGACTAAACAAATTCTTCAACTAACTCTTCCCAAAAGTCTGATCTGAAGGATTAAGAGATCAAGTGCACAGTTTTCATACTGGCTGATGCAAAGAAAAGGTTTTTTTTTTTTTTTTTTTTTTCCAAACAAGTCCCAAGGACGCCTAGAACATGTACAATCTCATTTTCCCAAAACCCTGGTGCTTTAAAATCATACTTAACAGAAATAACCTTTTTGTTTCAAATATATATATCCTTTAACAACCCTGAAATTATCAGCCTGCCCACTCCCCTATGATACCACAAAATCACTCCAGTGGTAGTGGGTAGTGTTTTCCAAACCACTGTTACTTGACCTTTACCATTTCATTCATACAGAGCTCTGAACTTCAGGAGGTAGAAGGACAAAAGGCAGTTCATCTCTCAGACAGAAAACCAGACTCTGACCAGGGATCTGAAAACAATCAAGTTCTCTCTTCTCCCTGAGCTGGCCGGGAATCCTGACAATGGAATACTCCTTCTTTCAAAGACAGATCCAGATGTCCCTTGAGAATTATTCAAATAAAGAACCTTTCACCAACTGAGGAATCAAAGCCTCCATCAAAACCAAACTGCTTCGGCAATTAACCAGAGCAAATGGTCTCTACTAACTGGGCCTTCTGTGTAGACCTATTCTACACAGTACAGAGTGGGACAGGGTTTGCAATATCAGTCAGCCTCCTCAAATGCATCGCAAAAAAAAAAAAAAAAAAAAAAAAAAAAAAACCAGAAAGGAAAAATATCCACGGCTTACTTACCTTTTACACAGAACAGACTAGATACTAGAATGTTAGTACCTTTACTGGTTTTCCGCCCAAGGGGTTTTCAACAGAGCTCTAGGGTCCAGGGAAGATGCCTTAGGCTTGGGGTATGGGATAGAGATGGTAGAATCCACAAAAGATGGAGAAACTGGGCCCTCAAGCTCGTTTCAACTAGAGCAGTTTCACAGTGACCAATTTGTACTTTCCTGTTTTCATGAGATAAAAGGGTTTTACAATTGCAGTTTTTTAAACACTCAATCTATTTTATCTACTCAGTGTCAGAGACAGGAAAGTACAAGTGGAAATATGAAGTAATACATGAGGGCCGGGCGCGGTGGCTCACGCCTGTAATCCTAGCACTCTGGGAGGCCGAGGTGGGCGGATCGTTTGAGCTCAGGAGTTCGAGACCAGCCTGAGCAAGAGCGAGACCCCATCTCTACTAAAAATAGAAAGAAATTATATGGACAGCTAAAAATATATAGAAAAAAAAAAAATTAGCCGGGCATGGTGGTGCATGCCTGTAGTCCCAGCTACTCGGGAGGCTGAGGCAGGAGGATCACTTGAGCTCAGGAGTTTGAGGTTGCTGTGAGCTAGGCTGACGCCACGGCACTCACTCTAGCCTGGGCAACAGAGTGAGACTCTGTCTCAAAAAAAAAAAAAAAAAAAAAAAAAAGAAGTAATACATGAGGTACCATGCTATAACCCAGACCTTGACTCCTATATTCTGGTGTTCTTAGCACCACCATATATCACTCATTCTGGCACAGAAAAGAAAGCCAACAATTAGAAATGCCAATATTATTAATGGAGAGCGCAGAAACTCAAAGCAACCAGACATAACAAAAGGGTTCACATCCAAGAACATGAAAGGCTACTTTTGCTTAACAATTACAAACATTTTCATTAAAGAGAATAAAACTGACATTTTGAGAAATAAAGGAATTTGCAAGATCCTTGAAAAGATGAAGTGCCCAAAGTTCACAAAACCTGAAGAAAACTCTTTATTCTAAATTGGCATAATGACAAGAAATCAAACTCAAAGGTGAGGAACCTGAGTTTTAGTCCCAGCTCAGCCATATGCCTTTATCATGCAGCTGTACAGTCACAGACAAATCATTTAATCTACGAGAAGCTCAATTTTCTACCTGAAAAATGAAAATGTACTGGATGACTTGAGATCCCCCTCCTCCACTAAAATTCTAGGATCCTAAGCATTGATAAGATCACATATTTGATAAGACACACACAGACTACAAAAGGCACTAAGAATACCCCACCATTGTAAGTGAAAGTAAAAATTCTTTTTTTCAGTCCTGAACAAGAGACAGAAAAATTATTTTCTAACAAGATGATCAAAGTTCAAAGCTCCAAAAGGAATAATATGATATCTAAAAAGTACATAAAATATTTAAACTGTTTCTAATGGTTCAAGTTTCTTCCTTCAGCAATTAAGAAAAACCAGATTACAGCCATTGCCTGTGAAAGAAAGGTTTATTTCTAACATCAGCAGATTCTTTCACAGATTTATGTGAACTGCTCCAAAGAGGGCAAGAAAAAAGGAGTTCTTAAAAGTTAACTTGCTGAGCAGGAGAAAAAATAACCCCAAATATGCATATTCTATAACAAAAACTGATATGAAATCAAGGTGAAATACAAGGAGAATTAGCTGGCTTAAGATTTTGGTAATACTATCTTTTACTTTTCATTCAGCCAATATTTATTAAGTACCTATTGTGTACCAAATATGGGGATACAGTGAAAACAAAGTCTATGCGCTTACGTTCTAGACGGGGAAAGCTAATGATAACCAAGTAACCAAACAATCAAGGTAATTTAGGATACTGATAGGAATATGAAACAAACAAAAACCATAATAATGTTGCAGAATTAGATTGGCAGTAGGAGAAAGCCATCACTAAAAAGATACTGTTGAACTAAGAACCAAATGACAAGAAGCTACTGCAGAATTTTCCAGGCACAGAGACTGGCAAGCATAAGGGTCCTAAAGAGTACACAAAGTTGGGATGCTTGAGAAACAGACTGAAGGCCAGAGTGGCTGAAGTATAATGAATGACGAAGTGGAAAGTGCTAGGAGAGCAGATCAGAGAGGTAAGCAAGGGCCACGCAGGAGAGTGCTAGTGACATGATCTGATTTGCATTTTTAAAAAACAATCTCGCTGAACTGGTGGCTCACGCCTATAATCCTAGCACTCTGGGAGGCCAAGCACGAGGATTGCTTGAGCTCAGGAGTTTTGAGACCAGCCTAAGAAAGAGCAACCCTGTCTTCACTACAAATAGAAAAAATTAGCCGGGCATGGTGGCGTGCACCTGTAGTCCCAGCTACTTGGGAGACTGAGGCAGGAGGATCGCTTGAGCCCAGGAGATGGAGATTGCGGTGAGCCACAATGATGCCACTGCACTCTAGCAAGGGTGACAGAGCAAGACTCTGTCACCAAAAAAAAAAAAAAAAAAGAAAGAAAAAGAAAAAAAGAGCACTCTCTTTGCTATGCACCTACTGAAAATCAAAATGGGTTCTGATATTGTCTTTCAAATAAGCTTTATGATTCTATTGTATTTAAATCTAGGCTTACTCCACTTGTTCTTTTCTTGGTATTTAATGGTAATATAGTTTTGTTTTGGTTTTTTTTTTTTGGGACAGAGTCTCGCTCTGTTGCCCAGGCTAGAGTGCCATGGTGTCAGCCTACCTCACATTGACCTCCAACTCCTGGACTTAAACGATTCTCCTTGCCTCAGCCTCCTTAGTAGCTGCTACAGGCACCTGCCACAACACCCAGCTAATTTTTCTATTTTTAGTAGAGACAGGGTCTCACTCTTGCTCAGGCTGGTCTCGAACTCCTGAGCTCAAGTGATCTTCCTGTCTCAGCCTCCCAGAGCGCTAGGATTACAGGTGTGAGCCACCATGCTGGGCTGGTAATATAGTTTTGAAATTGATGTTAAGTGTGGAGTTGTACACAAAAATTTTAATTCTGGTTATTTAAATAACAGTGTAAGAATACAATAATTATGTCCCTCTCTTCCTCCACTGCTTTTTCCTTTCTTTTATTTGCAAACAGTGGGTTGATTTTTTTGAGACAGAGTCTCACTCTGTTGTCCAGGCTAGAATACAGTGGTGTGACCATAGCTCATTGCAACCTCAAACTCCCGAGCTCAAGCCATTCTCCTGCCTCAGCCTCCCAACTAGCTGGGACTACAGGTGTGTGCCACCACACTCTGCTAATTTTATTTTTTGTAGACATGGCATCTTGCTGTGTTGCCCAGGCTGGTCTTGAACTCCTAGCCTCAAGCAATCCTTTCACCTCAGCCTCCCAAAGTACACCGCAATTACAGGCATGATCCACCACGCACAGCGCACAAACTATGGATTTTAATGGTAGGATACCTCAAGTATAGTCATCTCTTTCTTTTACCAAGATATTTTTTATGCTTTTAAAATGGTCTATACGTTAAAAAGGTTCCACTGAGCTTGTTAATTGAAAAAAGACCCTGAAGGCTCAACTTTGTATCACCACATTTGGTATAATAAAGTACAAACAGCCATAAGTAACATCACTATTTGAGCACCATACAACAACAAAACTGAATAATGTTGAGATGACTGCAGTTATGCCTGACAGTGAGTGCTGAAATGATTATCCACTAACTCAATTTAAACTCACCAGTGACACAACCAGCTTGTCACAAAACCATACTATTTCAACATGAAAGTCCTAAAAATGTAGAACACCACAAAGGAGTTCACAGTAGTCTTATGTCAACAGGAAATCCCAAGTGTAAAAAACAATATAAATCCTAACTCTAACCAAGCAATGACAGATGACTTCAAGAATAGCTTAAGGAAAGCAATTCAAATCAAGAATTCAAAGCAGAGATACATACATTTCATCAATCCCATCTAACCAAGGACTAGCTCTGAGTACTGGTACACAAGCATCTATATATAAAGTGTCAAACATGCGGTTGAGCATCCCTAATCCAAAAATCCAAAAAGCTCCAAAATCATTTTTTTTGCTGACATTACACCACAAATGGAAAATTCGACACTTGATTTCATGTGACAGGTCGCTGTTAAAATGCAGTCAAAACTTTGTTCCATCCACAGAATTATTAAAAATATAGTGTGCACCAGGTCGAGCAAGAACAAGATCCCATCTCTACTAAAAATAGAAATCAATTAGCTGGACAACTAAAACTATATAGAAAAAATTAGCCGGGCACAGTGGTGGGTGCCTGTAGTCCCAGCTACTCAGGAGGCTGAGGCAGTAGGATTGCTTGAGCCCAGGAGTTTGAGGTTGTTGTGAGCTAGGCTGACGCGATGGCACTGTAGCCCAGGCAAGAGAGTGAGATTCTGTCTCAAAAAAAAAAAAAAACACACACACACACATATATAGTGTGTGTATAAGGTATACATGAAACAAATTAATTGCATATTTAGACTTGGGTCCCAATCCCAAGATATCTCATTATATATGCAAAAAATCCAAAATCCATAAAACTTCTAGTCCCCAGTATTTTGGATAAGGGATACCCAATCTGTACCATCACATTAACCAGAACAACTTTTATCAGAGAAGGAACCCTGTGGCATGTACAGAAAGACTCCAGCTTATCAGTAAATCTTTGGTAATTGCAGATAAGGAAAAAAAATGCTACCATTTTCAGTAAGTAGCAAACTACCTGGATAAAATATAATTCTGACTTTGATGGCCCACCAGAAGAGATCTGCAAGAGGAAACAAAAAAATCTAACAAGCCATTCTGCACATAAGCTTTTCCTTAATACACAAAGGAAAGCTTAGACAAAGAAAAAGCCAAAGGATTTCAAAGATGTCACTACTACCTTCAAAAGCAAAAATGAGAAATATCAGTTAAATAATTGGTGTCTTCCTGTCCTTTATTATAGGCAAGATGCTGACCAAACTAGCTCTTGATAGACCACTATGCAAAACATCCCACCATTTCCATCTTCCACTACTGAATAGCTGTGGTCCACAACTTGGAATAGTAGACATGACCTAGGCAGTAAAACATAAAGGACTCTGGAATTAACCAAGGTTTCCACATTTTTATTAATCCTTTAAAATGTACTTGATTCTAAACAACAACTGGCCTGGACTGTTAAAAAATATCAATGCCATCCATGAAAAACAAAAGCAAGGGAACTACATTAAAGGAGATTAAAGAAACATGACAACAAAAGTGTAATGCATTCTTCATTGGATGCAAGATTTTAAAAAATAAGCCACAAAGAAATTTTGGAACTAAAGAAAAATTTCAACATGTACTATATATTATATACTACTGTATCAATGTTAAGTCTCTTGAGATAATGGTATTGTGGTTATGTAGGAAAATGTCCTTGTTCTTAAAACATACATTGTAAAATATTTAGAGGTAAAGTGCCATGTCCATACTCAACTGTCTGAAAAAAATGCATACATATGTAGAGAAAAATAAAGCAAATGTGAGAAACCTGTAACAATTAGTAAATCTAAATGAATGTAGATGGGTGTTCACTATCTGCTATGGTTTGAATATACATCCCCCCTCCAAAACTCAATCCCCAATATGGCAGTATTGAGAGGGGTGGCCTTAAGAAGTGATTGAGTCATGAGGGATCTGCCTTCATGAAGATTCCCACTGATGAATTAATGGGCTAATGGATTAATGCATTATCATGGGAGAGGAACTGATGACTTTATAAGAGGAAGTAGAGACCTGAGTTAGCACACTAGTATGCTCTGCCCCCTCACCATCTGATGCCCAGAGCTGCCTCAGGACTCTGCAGAGAGTCCCCATCAGCAAGAAGGCTCTCACCAGATACATCCCCCAAGTTTGAACTTCCCAGCCTCCATAACTGTAAATTCCTTCACAAATTACCCACTTTCAGGCATTCTGTTATAAGCAACTGAAAACAGACCAAGACACTATGGCACTCCAATTTTTCTATAGGTTTGAAATTTTTCAAAATAAAAAAAAAGGGGGCTGGGAGCGGTGGCTCACACCTGTAATCCTAGCACTCTGGGAGGCCGAGGCAGGAGAATCGCTTGAGCTCAGGAGTTCGAGACCAGCCTTACCAAGAGCAAGAACCCATCTCTACTGAAAATAGAAAAAAAATTAGCCAGGCAACTAAAAATAGAAAAAATTAGCTGGGCATGGTGGTGCACATCTGTAGTCCCAGCTACTCTGGAGGTTGAGGCAGGAGGATCTCTTGAGCCCAGGAGTTTGAGGTTGCTGTGAGCTAGGCTGATGCCATGGCACTGTAGCCCAGGCAACAGAGACTCTGTCTCAAAAAAAAAAAAAAATATTAACTGAATGAAACAAGTAACAAATGTAATAAGGAAAGTATGATCCAATTTTTTCAAATATTTATGTAAATTATTTAGGTTACAGGTAGAATTTTACGAGTTACTTTCAGTTTCTCTGTTGCATTTGCATATATTGCTTTTATAATAGGTCAAAAACATTAAGAGACACACACAATTAACCAAGCTAAAACTCTACCAAAGCCACAGCATCCTTCACTTTGGTTCTGAGATATGCACTAGATGCCAGCCAGAGGCATATCTAGGGATACTTTCATCAAAATTATGAACAGTATTTATCATCAACTGTCAAAAGATTAATGAAGTTCTAAAATGTAGCCATGATTCACTAAATTCATTCACTAAAAATACCATTTGTTAGTGGTGGGGTTTTTTGGTTTTTTTTAATAGCATCAAAATCTCAATCTGTCACCCAAGCCGCAGTACAGTGGCACAATCATAGATCACTGCATCCTCAAACTCCTGGGCTCAATCAATTTTCCCATCTCAGCCTCCCAAGTAGCTGGGACTGCAAGCACAAGCCACCACACCCAGCTTAAATATACATTTATCGAAGGCAACTTTGTACCTAGTACTGTGGATAAGATATAAGATGCTGCGGATAAGAGTAAGATAGATTGTGCCCTCAAGGAATTTACAGTCTAACTGAAGAACCAGACAAGCAAACCATTAACCCAAAAAGAACACAATAAATATCACAGAGGTGATGCTTTCAGTTGCACAAGGCCAATGAATAAGATGCTATGAAGAATAAGCAACATAAAGTCAAAGGCAGATGAGATGATGTGCTAAGCACATATTCAATCAGTGCATCTCAGACACAGGCTGCAGACTAATATAACACTCCCTAGCCTACAGCACGTTCATACAATAGTATTTACTCAATGATATATTAAAATTAAGATGAAGAAATGCAATTCTGTTCAAACACTTATTAACTATTTGCCAAGAATTCACCCCAAAGCCAAATTACAAAGACAAAACTCAGTTCTTACCCTCAAGGTACTCATAGAAAAAAGTAATTCTCTTTCCTCCTTGTAACAGAAATATGCCATTAACAGGCATATTTGTTATGTATAGCATGTATAACTATATATAATTACATATAATTACAATATATATAATATACAATATATATACAATAATAGAAAAGTGCCATTAACAGGCAATTAAGGACGAAGAACCTAAGAATAACATAAAGGCTACCATTTTTTAAGGACTGACTCAATGCCAGGGATGCATACACCACCATAAAAAGAGGGGTTAAATCCATCCTAGATTATAAAGCTAGGTTTCGAAATCAGGGGCTCTCCCACGGCTCAATTATAAGAAAAACATGCAAAACCAAAAGAAAAAAAAAAGTCCAAACTATTAAAAGACTCAATTTCATGACTTCAGGTTATTAGTTGGTATTTGTTCAGGTTTTTAATTAAATTTGAATTAATACAGTCTATCAAGAAAAAAAATTAAAAGGAAAATGTTTGTATAATGGCTACTGCAATTTATAAACACATTATAGAAGAATACAAAGGTCAGCATCAAATTTTCAGTTTCCCCAGAGTCAGCAAGTCATATTATGTCTAAATCAGGGGTTGGCAAAATATAGACCCAAGTCAAATGTAGCCTGCTGCCTTTTTTCATAAACAAAACAAACATGTATAAATAAGTTTTTTTGATTGGAACACAGCCATGCCCATTCATTTGTATATGGTCTATGGCTACTTTCCTGCTACAGTGGCAGAGCTGGAGTGGTTATGAAACAAACAGTATGGTCCATAAAACCTAAAATATTTATTTTCTGGACTTTTATAGAAAAAGTTTACAGACCTCTGGTCTAAATAACTGCCACATATATCACAAATGCTAAGAAAAGAATCAGTCTATTAATTTCACCCTTTTAAGCTTTATTATGAACTCTACCTGATTTAGGTTCTCTTCTTTTGTAATTAGTGTCACTTAGTGCGTGCTAATGAGTTTTTGAATTTCCACAAATATGTTCACATTTCAGTTATTTTCCATAGAGTAGGTCTTACTTTAGCTGCCTGGTAATTTATCCTTCACATCATTATTACAACAAAATCCTAATTAAGGCACATTTGCAATTACCCCCACGCATACTTACCCTTCAATTTTGTACAACCTACAAAGATATAGACAAGCAAAGCTGAACAAAGACAAGAACTCCTATGACTAAATAATTCTTAATACCCTATTCACACCAGAACATCTCAAAGTGCCATTTAGGACCAACAGCATCAGTGTCACCTGACTGCTTAGTAGAAATGCAAATTCATGGGCCCCATTCCAGATCTACCAGGTGATTCTAACGCACACTAAAACTTTGAGAATCACTGCATGAAAACAGTTTATGTTACTTACCTTGAGTGTGAAAAGGCTGATTCGGCCAGGCAGTTTATAAAACAGCCCCTCCCCTCCTCTTGAATTGGAATGTAGCATGGCATTGAGGCACGCAAGAGGGGATGTTCCGCTATAAAACACAAAAGGATGGATGAGGGTCATACAAATCCATACGCCTACTTACTCAAAGACCTAATCCCTCTAACTCATTCTCAAACTGAGAAGTAGAGCAAGAAATATAGAAGAAAAGATCTCATGACAACAATATCACTGTGAAAGTAATAAAATAACCAAATGAAATTCATAAATCACACTCAGAGAGCTCTGAGATAAGATATGTTATGTGATACGCAAAAGCCATATCTAACACTTTTTTAGTGCTTTTTGACAATATGAACATCCCCCCCAAAATTTAGAAAAAGTACATAATGATTTTTTGTTATATTTTAATAACATTTTTAAAATTAAATTTTCATAAAATTTTACTATTAAAAACAAAATTGAGAGCTTCCTAGTCTCTACATTGCAACCCACATATCATGCTCAGAAACTGCCATACATTATTACCATCACAAAGACCACATAATCAACTGTGCTGTCCAAATAAAATAAGCACTCCTTTTTTCGCAGCTAAGTATTTTCTGATAAGCACGCAAAAGGAATAATATTTCATTTGCTTTCTTCTATGTTGTGTGTGGGGGAATAAGTTTTATAATACATCTACCCAGGAACAATTGTTTAATCTGAATGCAAAATGTAAGTTAAGTAAATTTAGTATCCAGTAATGCTTAAACATTAAACTAAAAAGATGGCATATTAAGCTGTTTCCTGGTCCCTACCACAAGAGTAGGGCGCTAAACAGTGACAATTCAGTGAGATAGAGCCTACCTACTGAATCTAAAATAGAAAAGCTGCCAAACATATAGACAAATGCCCATTGGCACTAGCATGTTAGTGCTAAGACTCACCTGTGCATCTTCTCTTAAAAATATAAATACCTTAAATAAAGGCTCCTGGCAATTTTTAGAACTAAAGGCCCTAATTTATGCAGTGTTAAAAATAAATTCTGAGTCTAAAAAAGCCATTAAAAAAACTATTACTTATTTTGCTTTGGAACACACTGGATGCTAAAAAATTTTTCACCAAGAACCAATCTCTAAAAGAAACTTTGTGCAGAATCTGGAGTATCAAGTGGGTGTGCTAGCATCTTTGCTACAAGGGGGAATGGCATGCTGGCAAAGTCCTTCTGTAACTCCTACACACTATACCTCTGTCTACAAATTATAGAGCTGCTCACTCATCATGAGCCACCATGACTGCCTCATAATTCCTATAAGAGCAAGAAGCAGAAGCAAGTTAAAGTTCTTAATTCCATCTGTCCCAAAGGGACTAATTTACCTTCTATACGGATAGTGGTCCAACAGCAGCGCAGACAGCAGCATGATGGGAAATAGCCCATAAAAACAAAAATAAGCACAATTATAAGACTATACAGTGCATAAGTACAAGTCAAATAAATGTGATCTAGACAATCCTAATCTTCCCTCCCCACAAAATATCAATTTGAGACTAAACTGACAATTGGAAAATGAAGACCTTCTGACCCTAAAAGGTCAATTAAAGCACCTAAAGCTTGACCAGCAACAACATATGCTATTTGTTCTGAGTTCCCAGAAAAGAATTGTGCTGTGCTCTCCACCTTCCTCATTTAAAATAAAAAAAAAAAAAAAAAAAAAGTTTGGGTTAAGGGTAAGAAAAGAGGAAGATTAAGGACAGTCACTAGTTTCCATGCCTGCAATTCCTTCTGTCTTTCTAACTTGTTGCTTCTCTAGGAAAACTACATTAAAAGAAAATCAAGGTCATCTCAAAATTCAGTATATTCATATCATAAACAGCTAGAATCAGTAAGAGGGGGGAAAAAGCCAATGGGTTTTATGCTGAGACCACCTCTCTTTGATTCTAAAAGGACTTTAGAGGTGTGACATAGAGAAAAGGGTAATTATAGGCACAGGGGAGCTTGTAGGGTCTGTCCCTTCTCTGCTACTGAAACTTGCAAAACAGTACAAGAGAAAATGTGCCCTGACTCTTTACGCAAAAACAAGCTCTATGACAAGATTTAAGGGAGAGCAAAGATGGGGAAAGCCACCGTACCTCTGATGAAAACAAATGGATGTTCACCCACTCCCACCCTCCACTCAGAGGACACACAACCTGGGAGGTGGATAGTTCAACCTAACCACCAGACACACATGCACAGATATAGACACAGGTGGACTTACTCATATCACTACACAACTATGGAAAGACACATGTCCTATGAAACCCTCACGTTAAGCAATAAGAGCAATACAAACCTCATTTCCTTTAGTCCTTCTGCCTCTATGACCTGTAGAATCTGTTTTGGTGTCATTGGAGCATCCGAGTAGTTTTCTAATACCTGAAGAAATATAAATGTCCTGATTTCAATGTGTAATTTCCATGTATATCCATTAATCTGTATTATGGGCTACAGTTCTGCTATGAGGTACTAGTGACTAGTTTTTCCACAGTTAAAATTACTTCAGAAACCAAATTACATATAAACCCAGTTACTGAAAGTTACTGCAATTAGCTGAAATATTCTAATTCACAATTCTAAGAACACACATCTTGGCATACATGTTACGGTACGTGAGACCTTAGTAACGATGGTTACTGCTTTAACTTGATGCTGTTACTATGGCTAAACTACAGAATATATAGTGCTGTACAATAAATTTTAACACAGAAATGTGTTCAAATTTTATTTCCTAAGGAAGTATGATTAGTACTCATTTTTTTTTTTTTTTTTTTTTTTGTTGAGACAGAGTCTCACTTTGTTGCCCAGGCTAGAGTGAGTGCCGTGGCGTCAGCTTAGCTCACAGCAACCTCAGACTCCTCGGCTTAAGCGATCCTACTGCCTCAGCCTCCCGAGTAGCTGGGACTACAGGCATGCGCCACTATGCCCGGCTAATTTTTTCTATATAGATTTTTTTTAGTTGTCCATATAATGTCTTTCTATTTTTTAGTAGAGACGGGGTCTCGCTCAGGCTGGTCTCGAACTCCTGACCTTGAGCAATCCACCCGCCTCGGCCTCCCAGAGTGCTAGGATTACAGGCGTGAGCCACCGCGCCCGGCCAGTACTCATTTTTAAATGGTGTTTTTTGCCACTGTGTTGTGAAATTCTGGTGTTAACTGCCACAGTACATTTTGCCATTTGGCAACATGATGCTATGATTCTGTGTGACTGGTGCAAGCAAACAACAAGAAGTGGAATGTCAGTGGCATTTCCACAGTGGAAAGTCATGGCAGTATTTTCTTAGTGCACAAGTGGACTGTCTCACTTTAAAAAGTTGAATTGTTTTAGAAATGTGAGTCTTCTAAGGGAAGAAAAAGACCATCATTATCTTTGTACTTTCTCCACCTGTGCAACCGAGGTTACTCCAAATCAAACTAGCATCTTGCAGTCCATTTAACCACTAATGGTAACAACCGAGTGCTGGCTATCACAAAAAGTAAAGCAAGAAGTCTGACAGGACTACTACTGAAGGTACTCCCTATGCTAGAACATAAGTCCTTAGCACTAAAGAAAGTCAAGGTTTGGAGAAGTAGGCACTAAAATAAAACCCCTATTTCCCATGGTCTCATCCTCAGCCTTTCCCTTTTCAATTTTTACATTATCCTTGGGTAACACTGTCATCTCTCACAGTTTCAACTACTACCTAAATTCTGGTAACTCCCAAATCTCTACCTTTAGCTCTAACTTCTCTCCAAACTTCAGATTCAAATATTCAATTCTGTACTGGACATACTACCCCCTTGACGGTCTACTCTAATTCAGCTCCATCCTAATTCATTTAATCAGCAACTCTAAGTCATCTCTTCTCCAGACCCCCTTCTTCCTATATTCCCTACCTTGGTTAACAGCCTGTCTGGTCACCTAATTCAGAAACGCAGGCATCATCCTTCTCTATCATCTGTCCCTCCAGCCAAAGTCAGTCTCTTACCTGACCCCAGCAAAACTGCCTCTTCATTAATATCCCTCCATCTAATCCTGCTCTCCTCAAATCCACTCTTACTGTTGTCAACGAACACACAGAATACCTACTTTGTGCCAGACATGATTCTAGGGATTCACAGTAAACAAAACGAAATCCCCACTCCCACAGAACTTACATACTATAGCCCAGGGGTTTCAGGATGATTCAAGTGCATCACATTTATTGTGCAGTCAAACCTCTCTGCTAATGATAATCTGTATTTGCAGCAGCTCCCCAGTGCTAGCATCACCACCTCAGATCATCAGGCATTGGATTCTCATCATGAACATCCAACCTAGATCTTTCACATGTTCAGTCTGTAGTAGGGTTAGCGCTCCTATGAGAATCTAAAGCCCATTGCTGATCTGATAGGAGATGGAGATTATGCGGTGACATAAGCGATGGGGACCGGCTGTAAACACAGATGAAGCTTCATTCATTCACTTGGGGCCACTCACCTCTTACTGTGCAGCCCAGTTGGGGTTGGGGACCACAGGCCTACAGTGCCTGGCACAGAGTAGGTGCTCACTGGCATGGCATACAAGGCCCTCACAATCTGGTCTCTGCCTCTCTACCTGATTTCCACACTGACACCCCACAAACTTTATGTTCCAGTAACTACTCACAGTTCTACCCAATTCCCACACTTTGCAAATACAGATATACTTTCTCTCACATACACTCACTCTCTTCTATTAATTCATTTCACCACCTCCTGCTTATGCCCTCTGTGATGGGCCTAACTCCTACTTAACCTTCAAGATTCAGCTCAGAAAGTACATTCCTCCAGAAGTCTTCCCTGATCTCCACCAAACAGAGTTAAGTGTCTCTTCTCCATGTCCCCATTGTTTCACAACACATATATTTAAAAAAAAAAAAAAGTTACCTTACAAACTTGACAGTGAAAGGAGGAACTATTCATGATTATGCCTGGACAAAAGGCAGGAACCAGGATATCTGTTTAAGCATTTACACATCTCTGATAACACTTATC
The DNA here is from genome assembly GCF_041146395.1 of Eulemur rufifrons. NCBI lineage: Eukaryota > Metazoa > Chordata > Mammalia > Primates > Lemuridae > Eulemur > Eulemur rufifrons. The sequence continues at coordinate 25,104,803 of NC_091002.1, forward strand.
ATGCCTGTAGTAAAATTCTGTTCATGTGTCTGGACCTTCTCCATCCCCAGATAAGGGGCAAACCTTAATCCATCTTTGTATTCTGTGAACCTAAGTGCCAAGATAGGCAGCCTTGACTTGGACAGACCTACAATAAACCCTGGTACAAGTTACTAATGTTCACTGTCACAAATATCATTTCTTTGATACTAATTAAGTGTGGGCTGAGTTAGTGAATTTTTGTAGGATAATTTTTTTAAAGAAGCATGACTGAAAAATTATCTACCAATTATTTACACAACAGTCAGTAACAGCCTGAAAATTTAAGACAGGAAACTAAATCTCTAAAGGGAAGTTACATCAAAAGATACACAATATTCACTTTTATTAAAACTGTATATGCCTCCAGCTTTTAGTATAAGAACAATTCAGCAGTGTTCTAGTCTCAGTCTGTCTTTTTTTTAAAAAAAGAAAGAAAAAAGTATCTCCTACTTCAAAGGGAAAAAAATGTTTGATGTTAAGAATGGTCAGTCTTGAATCAAAGCAAAAGATAAAGCTTGCAATGAAGAGTTTCTCAAAGCCAGGGAGAATCCATTTAAGGGTATTCAATTTAAAGGGAAATCCCCCTGGCTACTCTCCCAAACAAATTGTTCATAACAAGCAGAAGGATCTATACACACCCAACCACCTAAAGTCTACTTTTAAATCCAGAAAAGACAATACTACAAAATGTTTGAAAAGAAGAGTTATCTATTTCTCAACAACACAATTAACAGCTGAAAAGTCAATCTCCCTGGGTACACTACTCTGCTGAAATTCTCCAGAAGTCTCTTCTTTTCTCTAGAAAAACAGTTTTTAAAAGAGTTCCCAGTATCACTCTGGTCACCAATCTGAGGGTGGGAGCAATCTGAAGTGCCCCCAAACAAGTACATGTGATTGCAATTGCAAGCACTGTAAATTCACCTGTCCAAAGAGTAGATTACTAAACGTACAGGTGATCTAATTAACTGCAGGTGATCTAATTAACTGCACTACCGTTACAACTCACGCCTAGTGAAGTTTCTCTGTCTAGTATAAGCTCTCATAAACTCTCCAGCACTCAGTGTTACAATTTTATTTTAAGCAGAAAGAGGACTCTTCTTCACCTACCAACCAGGCCCATCTAAAGGAAAACTCTAAAACAAAAAACACATAAAAGATACACAAAATTACAACCACACTCTCATGAGTCCTCTTTTACACGTAGAGCTGCACCACAAAATAATTCCTAATCACGTTACTATTTTTAATGAGGAGCCACAGAAGAAAAAAAAGAGAAATAATTCCCTTTGATACCTTTGATAAACTGGCTTGAAGTTGAGCCAATGGTAAAAACAGAAATAGCAAGCTCAATATTGGAGTTCAGACCACAGTAAATTCAAGAACCTAAAGAGGCTTAACGTAACAGTAGACCCCAAACTGTTAGTCTTTCAACTAGTAAAAGCCAACAGAGCTTTGAGACAAATACACTTCAGAATTCTGTCAGGACATAAATAACCAGGATTTAAAGGTACTTTCACCTACCTCTAACAAGTAAAACTCTGGCAAGCAAATTTCCTTCAGGTGCCCAGAATCATTAACACCTGCATAACAGAAACTCAGAGGAGAATTTCAATGAACACATAAGACTCAACCTCCAGAAGAAAAAGAGTACATCCTCTTGGCTCTCTCTGACTCCACTTTAGGCCTAAATTTATTTCCAGGTGAAGCAACATTAGAGAAATCCTGAAATTTCCAAAAGATCCTGAAAACTAACCAAAGTTTCCAATTTTGATTGAATCACAAAAAATATTTAGGGACTGGAAAATCTTCAGATTTCACATGCCAAACCAAAACAAATAAACTGAAGCACAAAACTTCAGCATACAAACAACAGCTATTTCTGTTCCCTGGGCAACAAATGCCCAGAGAAGAGGATCCGGAACACCAGCAAAAATTCTGTAGCCCAAACAGCTTGAGTTCTTATAAATCAATAACTGGGTTCCAGAGACTCCAAGAAAGAAAAAGGTGGACTAAGGTGTACTCCAGGTTTGCAACAGCCCCCAACACATATTCATCTTTTTTTGAACAACCTCTTTGAAGCAGAAAACTCACTTCGCAGTAAGAGGGAAAATTAAAAGGTTGCGCTTCATTCATCTTAAAAGTGAATTATAGCAATTACATATATAACTACGGGGTGTCAAGAGACCCTTATACTATGTGTACCACAACCTCGCTGTATGACAGTTCTGAAAAAGTGACATCTCCGGAAAAAGTATAACCTGTTACTGCCGTCATCAGCAAATTTTATAAGAACAGGCCTCAAAGAGTCTTAGCTATGTGGTTGCAAATCCGAAAGGAAAATATTTCACTTACAAATCCTCTGATGCTTCAAACAGAAAATTCACACTCTCCCTTACCAAGCAGCTTCAAACACTCAAATTACTCTCCTTTGCTAAATCCTCAGTGAACAGTATCTTCAAACAGAGACACTTTGTCTTTGTCCAACATACATTCTTTGCAAAGTGTTTTCAGTTCTCTGCAAAGTGCCTATCTCCGGTCCAGCTTATGAAGTAAAACACCCTAGTCAGCGTTTCTCAAAGTGTGGTCCGCGGACCACCTGCATTAGAATCACCAGGGAAGCTGGTTAAAATGAAGATTCTCAGGCTCTATTCCAGAATCTCAGACTCAGTAGATCTTCAGAAAGACCCCAGGAGAAGCATTTCTAACAACCTCCCGAGTGTCTCCCACAGCACACTAAAGTTTGAAAACCACAGCTAAGGGTTCAAGCTGGGAGTAATCACTTGCTTCCCTCCACACACATGGTTTAGATTGGGAAAGCTCAAAATGTCACTGGCGTCCTTGAAATTGGGGTCGCTTTTCCACCCCCGGAGTCAAACGCACCACCCCATTACCCACCAGGAAGCGGAGGAGGAGCTTCCGACCCTTCCCGGAAACCTAACTCCCCCGGGTGAATAAACGAAGCTTCCCCAGACCCCCAGACGCTGCCAAATAGTGGGGGAGGGGAAGCTGGGGCCCCGCCGCCCAGAGGGGGAGGAGCGGGCCTGCCAGCTCGCCCCTCCGCAGGAATTTGGCGCGGGGCGGAGGGGTGCAGAAAAAGGCGCCACATCCCTGGCCGGCGGGGCACCTCACCCCACCCAACGCCTCGTGGGGTTGTCCCGTTCTTAGAAGAAGGGTGGCCCCGCCCCCTCCGGCGGCGGGCAGGGCTTCGCCCCTCCCCCTCCCGGTAGGGGGTGCGCTGTGAGCCCACCCCCCACTGAGCCCCCCTCGGCGGCCCGCCTCACCAGGCGCGCGGCCTCGGCCCACGTGCGCTCCTTCTTCCTCTTCTGTTTGTCCTTCATCCTCCTCCTCCCAGGCGGCGGCTGCGGCTCCACGCGGGACCTCCGGGCGGGGCGGGCTGGGGCGGCGGCGCGGGGCTGGGGCGACGGCGGCGGCGGCGGCGGCGCGCGAGGACTCGGGTGCGGCCGGGGAGAAGGGGCGGGCGCGCGGGGACCGGCTGGCGCGAGACCCGGCGCGAGGGCGACGGTGGGGGAGGGGCGGCGGCGGCTCCACGCGCCCGCGCTGCGTCAGTCGCCCACGGCGGCGGCGGCGGCGGCGGCGGCAGCCCCGCGATCGCTAAGGAATGCGGCGGCTCCGCATAACCACGGGGTCAGAGGTCACAGCTCAGGCCTCCGCTTTCCCGCTCTGCTGTAGGACCGCGACAGGACGGGCGGCGGGGCGGGAGGGCGAGACGCGGCTTTCCCTTCGGCGCCCGGGTGAGTGCGTGTCTGCCGTGGGTGTGTGTGAGTGTGTGTGAAGAGTGAGGAGGGGGAGTGTGGGTTTTTTTTTTTTTGAACAAAAACAAACCGAAAGGGCGACTGGGAATCGTAGTCCCAGCTGCCTCTCTGGCCTCCCCCGCTCCGGAAGAATATGGCTGCGTGAAGCGCTTGGACCACACTTCCCGGCGTGCCCCGCGGCCAGCTTTTTCCGCCCTCCCTTTCCCATCCTCCGCCTCGCGCAGTGATCGGTTCAGAAGGGGGACGGATAGTCGTTCAGGGAAGGGACTGGGTGGAGTCTCGCGAGGTACGGGAACTGGCTGGGGACCTGAGGGATTCTGGGAGACGATGCTGGGAAGGGGCGGTGGCTGGGCTCCCAGGCCACAGTTAACCCCTTCGGCGCTTCTTGCCTTGGCACCACTAGGCCGTTGAGGGTGGGGATCGAGACTCCCAGCTCCCCCTTTGCGCTTCTGCTTGCTTAAGTAGTTGTTACCTACACTTCTCGTAGGTGACGAGAGGCAGGACTTTCCCTTTTGGTCCGCCCTAGATGACTCACTGCCGCATAATAATGAGACAAAAAGACACTCATACCGATAAAACGGTTATTCCACGATTGGTCGACTTAGACGGTTCTCCGTTTCCTCCTCTACTTTCATGCTGCTATGTATTTGCAAAGTCTGCGCCTACAGCCTAGAGCGTTCTTACCACTTCGTGATACCATGATGAGTAGTGTAAAGAACTTGGACTTTGGGGCTATGCTGACCAGAATGCACCAGTGTGTATCTTTAGAGACAGTTCCCTGGAGAGAGCTCAAGCGCTGGAGTCAAACAGACCTAGACTGGAATCCTGGCTGAATCACTCCTGGCTGTTGGCTCAACCTCTCTGAGTCTCAGTTTTCTGGTCAATGTCAGTATCTCACAGCACTATTGGAATTAAAATTAACATAAAACACCTGGCAGAATAGGTGTTTTATGTTTGGAAGAGGATGTGAAGGAAGACCTTGACAATATTAGGTCGATAGAATTTGGCTCCTGGCTTAGAGCAAATGTTTAATAAATAGTAGCTGTTGTTACCAACTGAGAAACAATCAGCAATGTACTTAGCCTCTTTGAGCCTTATTTGCAGAGAGTTAAATGATGCGATGTTCAGAGCACCCAGCACATAGAAGTTTTTTTGTCCCTATTTGTTGAATCAATGTCCAGAAACATTTCTAGAATCAGTCCTGAATGAGGTTAATGACCAGCTCTTAAAAACTGTGAAGGCAGGGTCAGTGGCCACATTTGAAAGTTTTCCCTGAGTGTGGAAACGCACCCTCCACTCCCTGGTGTTAGCACATAGGAGAAAGCCAGTGCTGAGAGAAGACTATCACTGTGCAGCCCAACCCCTAATGCCATGGGGTTCAGTGTTCTAATACGGGCCACACAGAAGACTTTCGAGTTCAGTAAGCAAAACCCTGCAAAGTAAAACGACTGTAAAGGTGAAATAAGACATGTTTTTAAATCTTCGGTCCTTCTAGCATTACCCAAAGAGAGAGAGAAGATAAACAACCCTACCTCCAAAAATTGACTTGATTTCTTAGAGGTTTTTTTACTTTTTTTTTTTTTCAATCTGTAGCTGACACAGTAAATTTTGACAAGTCATTTGGCTTTTTTCAACTGTCTTTTTGAGTAGCTTCATTCCCCTCTGACCTACAAGAAATACCTAGAAAAGATTCATTCTAAAATTTACATGTTATACGTAGTACAGGCACTGTGGTAGGCAGAATAATGTCCTCTTCCCTCATCCATAACTGTCCACACCCTAGTCCCTGGAACCTGTGAATATGTTACATTCCATGGCAAAAGGGACTTTGCAAATTGGAAATAAGGACCTTAAAATAGGAAGAGTATCTGGGTGGGCCCAGTGTAATCACATGGACACTTAAAAGGAGAAGAGGAAGGCAGAAGAGATGTTTTGGAGAGAGATGAGGCAGAAGAAGAATTAGATTGAAAGTTTGAGAGGAATACAACCCACTGGTTTTGAAGGTGGCCACAAGCCACCGAATGTAGGCAGCCTCTAAAAGCCGAGAACAAGCCCTGCTAACAGCCAGCAAGGAAATGAGGACCTCAGTCCTACAACCTCATGGAACTGAATTCTGACAATCTGAATGAGCTTGGAAACAGATTACCCCCCAGAGTCTCCAGAAAGGAATATAGGCACCTCGATTTCAGCCTTGTTAGACTTGAAGCAGAGAACCAGCTGAGCCACAGAGTCCAGACTTCTGGCCCACAGGAAATGTGAGATGTGTTGTTTTAAGCCACTAAATCTGTGGTAATTTCTTATAGCAACACAAGAACGCTAATACAGGCACTGTAGAAATGCTGTTATTTCTTTCAGCAAACACTACCTGATTCTCAGTTGAGTCAAACCATGCATGGGGCAATCCAGATGTGAATATTTTAAGGTCTTTGCCCTTGCAGAATCAAACAGAAATTAATGACAACATTATAGTTAAGTGTGAAGAGAGTATTTTCAGAAGACTGTACAGATGTGTTGGAAAGTTGGCTTTAATTATTAAACCTTAAGGAGATGTGATTTTTTTTTTAATTAATGAGACTCATGAGTTTATTTCCTTGGTGTGTGTTTTTCTGTTTTTATCACAATGCTTTCATTACAGATTATCTTTGAAAGTCAACACAGGTGCCATGGGGTAGTATAAGATAAACAGGACTGATATTCAACCCTGCCCGGTTTGGGGACGAGTCACTGTTTTCAGACTGCACAGCTTTAAGCAAAGCACATATTCAGGAATCTGAGTAACAAACACACCACCAGCAGACACCCAGGAATTCCCAAAAGGACACATATACCCTCTGAACCTCACTATGAGATAACATACTACCACTAGCTCTGTACTTCAGCAGGCCTGGGTTTGAATTTCTTTGCAGTCTTTTCTCTAGCTCTGTGGCCTTGGGCAAATTATGAAACCTCTCATTGACTCAGTGCCATCATTTGGACACAGGGTACATAGCAAATTCAAAGGTGGAACTGGGATTAAAAGGGATCTTTGTAAATCGCCTAGCACACAGTAGACACTCACTAAAGGCCAGCTCTCTTTGCCTCTGAGAAGTTTCAGTGTTTAGTATAAAAAGTGCCTCGTTTTTATACTCCAATGAACCAAGCCTTAGAACAGCATTTGCCCTTCTAATGAATATTCTCTCTCAATAACTCTATCCCCATTTCCAAATGAAGTTGAGGTTCTGAGAAGTCAAATTACCCTGCCACACACATCCCAGATGATTAAATGAGATCATATTTGCGACAGAAACTTCCAACATAGCCGATGATCAATAAATGTGTAGCTCTCCTGGTCCCTCCCACATTTCATTTCTTTGTTTGACTTTTGGTTTAGTGACTGTGCTCATGCTAGGATCTCTTTGGGTTCATCATCGTATCCCCGACATCTGGCACAGTCTTGGCACATGGTAGGCTCCCAGTCTGTTAAATGAATGACCCTATCTCAATAATTACTTTATTGGAGAAAATCTCTGGGGACTATTTTCCCATAGAATGAGCCCTAAACAGTACTTGGAACCTGTGCGGGCAGAATCAGGAAAGACTAAGGATTTCACACAAACACATCTATGCAAGGTGTAAAGATGTTCAGAAATAGAGACTTCATGACTTCACCGTTGTCTGTTGTTGTCAAGTCACAGAATCTGGCATACAATGAGAGGCCCTAACTCACGGCCGATCTGTCATTCACCATCATTTAAATCCTGCTGTTTTTCAGTCTCCCAGGAGGCTGGGAAAAGTGTTTAAACTACCAAAATGGGAAAATAATGGTTACTACTGGGTTATAGGAGTATGGGTAATTTTGGTTTTCTTTTTTTTTTCCCTACAAAGTATTACATTTTTTAATTTAAAAAATTATTTTTCATTTCAACCACAAAGCATAGAACATTTAGATTAAAATGACAGATATGGGTATTATTTTTTTCTTCTTTATACTTGTCTGTATTTTCCAAAGCTAGAACGAGTATGCGCTACTCTGATGATGCAAAAAAAAACTTTCAATGCAATATAGCTCAACAATGTGAGAACATCTTTCTCTCTCTCTCTTTTTTTGGAGACAGGGTCTCACTCTGTTGCCTGGGCTAGAATGCAGTGGCATCATCACAGCTCACTCACTGCAACCCCAAACTCCTGGCTCAAGGGATCCTCCTGCCGTAGCTTCCCGAGCAGCTGGATACGCCCAGCTAATTTTTCTATTTTTCGTAGACACTGGGCCTCGCTCTTGCTCAGGCTGATCTCAAACTCCTGAGTTCAAGTGATCCTCCCGAGTTGGCCTCCCAGAGTGCTAGGATTACAGGCATGGGCCACCATGCCCAGCCTGAGAACATCGTTAATAATAAGGTGTTCCTTTCATTTTGCTTAAAAAGATTTGTGGGACCCCCTAAAATGGCCTCAAAGGATGACCTACGCTAGTTTTTATGAAAATTGTGGAACATGGCAGCTCCCTGCCTGATTCTTTAAGGTTTTCAGGTGGAGATTTCAGGACCTCACTAAGGTGCACATCCCATTTTTCATCTCTCTTAACTACAGAGAGATGTACTCAAATCTACCATAAATCCTTCTGGCCTCAATTTAAGCCATTTCCTTTATTCTTTTCTCTGCAAAGAAGGAAAAGAATCTTTAAAGTGCATTTTAAAATCAAAATGCTAAGAGGGTGGTGCTAAAGTGATAAGATTGGCAAATGGGGTTGTTTTCAGTGTTTTATTAATATAATAAAACATTAAATCACACCCCACCCCAAATGGCTTTTCTTTACTTCTCTACAAAAATCCACGGTAAAAAAAAAGGGGGGAGGGCTTTTCTTCCTCCTCTTCTTTAATGATTCTAATGTCTAAATGTGAAGTTGAGGGCCTATATAAATGGCTTTTCACAGGCTTCAACTCTTGAATATCAAAACCACCACATTAGGTGAGAAAACTGGGGCCAGTAAAAGAAAGGAACTTTCCCAAGATCACACAATTAGTTGTTGCTGGAACAACATTTAAAACCCCAAGCCCCTCATTCCAAATTCTAAGGTACTGTGGTAGCCTCTAAAATGGCCCCCAAGGACTCCACCACCTGACGCTCACATTTTGAACAGGGCTGAGCTATGTGAGCAATAGGATATTGTGGAAATGACCACAGGTGGCTTCTTCTGGGACTAGGTCAGGAAAAACATTGCAGCTCTGCCTTGTTCCCATGGATCTCACGCTCTGGGGGAAGCCAGCCACCATGGCATGAGGACACTCAAGCAGCCTTCTGGAGAGTCCACATGACAGTAGCCCCAGACAAGCTTTCAAATGACTTCAGCCTTGGCCAACATCTTGGCTGCAACCTCATGAAAGACCCAGAGCCAGAATCATTCACATAAGCTGGATTCCAGACCCACAGAAACTGTGTGAGATGATAAATGTTAAAAAGTCACTGAGTTTTGAGGTAATATGTTACACAGCAATTGATAACTAATAAAGACATAGTGCCTCCCCTTCTGGGTGGTTCTTACTATTTGTGAAATCTGTTAAAAAGCTATGGACTCTCCAGACAGGAACACTAATACACTGCTGGTGGGACTGCAAACTAGTGCAACCCCTGTGGAAAGCATTATGGAGGTATCTTAAACAGATTCAAGTAGACCTGCCATTTGACCCAGCAATCCCATTACTGGGCATATACCCAAAGGAAAAAAGGTCATTCTGTAACAAAGACACATGTACCCGAATGTTTATAGCAGCACAATTCACAATAGCAAAGATGTGGAAACAACCCAAATGCCCATCAATACATGATTGGATTAGTAAACTGTGGTATATGTATACCATGGAATGTTACTCAGCTATAAGGAATGATGAAGATACGACATCTCTATGGTTCTCCTGGAGAGAGTTGGAACCCATTATATTAAGTGAAGTATCCCAAGAATGGAAAAACAAGCATCACATGTACTCACCAGAAAATTGGTTTCCCTGATCATCACCTAAATACAAATCTGGGAACGACACCAATTGGACATCAGACTGAGGTGGGGGGTGGGGGAGGGGATGGGGGTATGCCTACACAACGAGTGCATTGCGCACCGTTTGGGGAGTGGTAACACTTGAAGGTGCTGACTCGGGAAAGGGGGGGTGGGGAAAAAAATATGAAACTGTTGTTTTTAACTTGCACTGTTCACTTAATAATTTATCATGAATATTTCCCATATTATTTCATATCATTGTACAAGAAGTAATGTATACATTATGAGGACATACTGTATCTAACAAGATATACTGTTAGACTCTTTGATTCTGTAAAATTAAATTGAAAAAAAAAAGAAATTAGAAAAAGAAAAAAAAAAGAAGAAAAAAAACAAAAAGCTATGGACTCTCCAGAAAAACTTTACTTATACATATTTATACAGAATTCTGTGTAATGTTAAAGGGTGTTACCAGCTCCTCTGAAGCCACTTCACTGGAAAAGTAGTAAGAATAGTTGTAGTACTCCATTTTTTTCTAAGGCCCAGAGAAATGATAACACTTGTCCCAGTTTATGGAGCTAATATATGCCAGGCCCAGGATTCAAACCCAACGCACCTGCCTCTGCACATAGCTTATACTCTGCCACCTTGTTATTCTGCCTTCCTGAAGTCCTAGGTTCAGAGCCACTGCTCTAAAACTAAGTAATCCTTACCTCTTCATCTTCCTTCTGCATTCTACCCCTTTAATCTTATAGGTCACATTTCTCTGGCCCCATTTTAATTGCAAATCTTAAGTGACCCATTGTGTATTAGAACCCATCAAAGACACAAAGACAAGGTCCCTGACTCTAAGGGCCCCTAGTCGAATGGGATCTTAGAGATGAAAACAAATAACTGTACACACTTTTAAAACCTATAATCTTAGGTCCTTTTGAACAAGGAAGCAGCATCAAACTCTGAAAGGGAAGACTTCACAGAGAAGGTGATACTTTAGCTGGGCCTTGAAAGCCCGAAGGAAAGAGGGGTGGCTTGGGTGGGTGATGGGTAGAAGCAGCAGTATGACGGTGGGCAGCCTCACTGTGTGTGCGCAAGTGCAAGTGTGTTCACGTGGGGAGGGGCCAGCAGTCCAGTGAGGTAGGCACAGGAGACAAAGCCAGAAAGATGGGCTTAGTAGATCCCAAGTGAAGGTAGATTCCAAGTCAACAGAGCTCTGATTTGAACTCAGATACAGGCTCTTACCCACCCCTGTGGCCCCAGACCCAACAGCATAGGCCCTGACACAGAGCAGGTGTTCATCGTTTGCTGAATGGATTCATTCAAGCAGGACTGGGAGCTATGGCTGGTTTGCAGTGGGGAAGAGAAAGTAAGATAGGGTTGCAGAGTTACCCTTCGTGCCTCCTTGAATGTCATTTCTTCAGCAAGGTTTTCCCTGATGCCCTACACTCATTAAGCCCTCCACACTCCCACAGCACCCAAGGCTTCCTTCAAGATATAATGAGGAAAAATATAATTCACTCTTGACATTGATGATGACTTCAATGTCTGCTCCAAGCTAGACTGTCAGCCAGATGATGTCAGGGACTGCTGGCTTATTCACTGCCCTGCCCTCCATCCTAGAGGAGAGACGCCTCTATTCCAGAAAACAACAGGAGTACAGCATGGGGCACCTTCTTCCATTGGCACTGATAACCTCCTATTAGGATGTGAGCCCCGTGCTCAGCCCTGGGCACTTACAGCCTAATTAGACACAGTCCCTGCATTACACCGATGGATAACAAGTGATGGCCGATGTAGTAATGCCCTAGTAGATAGAAGTCTGGGGTGCTGTTAGAGCTGAGAGAAGGGAGGATATCTCAAAGCTGACACTACGTAGAGGAGAAATTATTTCCCAGCTCCACAATTATAGTTACTCTGGGTGCAAAATAAACATTTAAAAGTAAATAACTTTCTTATGTACGAATAATAATCCCATTGGAAAATGATGGGGGCAAAGGATTCTATTCACAAGAGCAACAAAAAAATTACACCATCTGGAAATAAAGTTAACATAAAATGTGCCAGTCATAAATGAAGAAAACTATAAAACTCTACGGAGAAGGATAAAATCTTGGACCAATGGTGACCAGAGCTTGCCTTAGACTGGAAGACTCTAGAGAATGTGGATATTAATTATCCCAAAATTAGCCCATCAAGTAAAATCATCCCAGTGAAGATCCCAGTGAGATTTTATTGGCAAAATGATCCTAAAATTCAACTGGAAAAATAGATGTATCGTTTTCATAACAAAAAGACCTAACATTTACTGACCACTTACCAGGTGCCAGACCCCATCCCAGGGACTTGCTATATATCATCTCATCTCATATTCACAAAAACACCATGAGGTGCATACTGGTATTATTAACATTATGCAGATGAGGAAGCAGAGGTTCAGAGGGAAAAAAATAACTTGTTCAAGGTCACACAGCTAGTAACTGGCTGACCTGGGATTAAAGCTCCAGGCTGGCTGACCTCAAGCTCCATGAATTTAACCACTCTGCTCTACTGCCAAGAAAAGTTTGAAGAGGATTAATGAGCTGGGACTTATTCTACCAGATATTAAAATGTATTAGGTAACTACAACAACTAAAACAGAAATTTCGACAAAGGAAGAGACAAACTTATTAAACCAAACAGAGTGCAGAAACAGAGTCAGGTGTATAAGGAATTGTAGTGTATGACAAAGGTGACATTTCAAATTGGTGGAGAAAAGGTAGATGTCAGTAACAGAATGGAGCCAGGCATGGTGGCATGTGCCTGTAGTTCCAGCTACTCAGGAGGCCGAGGTAGGAGGATCACTTGAGCCCAGGAGTTCAAGGCTATAGTGTGTTATGATCATGCCTATGAACAGCCACTACACTCCAGCTTGGGCAACATAGCAAGACCCCATTTCTAAATAAAATAAATTAAATTAAATAGAATAGTGCTAGCCATAGACTAGCCATTTGGAGAAAAATTAAGTTAGAGCTCCACCTCCCTTATTAAATCTAAATCAATTCTACCTAGATCAAAGATTTGTGATAAAAGAAACAATAAAGTATTAGAAGACGAAAAAAGTGAATACTTTTATAATCCTGGAACTTAATGTCTTTCTAAGCATGATATGAAAGTTAAAAGAAAATCTATCAAGTAAGTCAATAGATTTGACTACATAAAATTAAAAATTCTTATGTGGCAACAATAGACCACATACAAGGTTAAAGACAAATAATAAAGTGCAGGGAAATATTTGTCACATATATGACCAAGGGTTAAGATTCCTAATAAACAAAGAGTTCTTAAAGGTTAATAGGAAACGCTTCAATAGGAAACTGGTCAAATAACAATGGCCTAAATAGGCTATTAACAAAAGAAGAGGTCCAGATGGAAACAAATATTACACCTGAAGAGATTTTCAGCCTCATTAGTAATCTTGGAACTACAGATAAAAACAAAATTGAGATATCATTTCTCAGTAGATCAGATTGGCAAAGGTTAAAAAGATTGACAGAATTCAGTTTTAGCAAGAATATAGGGAAAGGGGCACTACTACATTACTAGTGGGAATGCAAATTCATACGGTTGTTTTAGGAGACAGTTTAAGCAATATGTAACAGAAATCACACTTGCTCTGAGTATATCAGGATTTGAATAGAGGTCTGGCTGACAAAGAAAATTTTAAGGGGGAAAACCTTTTGATCTAGTAATTAAATTACAGTGATTCATCCCAGAAGGAAATTAAGTAAGTAAACAATGATCTTTGTCCAAGGTTGCTTAAGATAGCATTGTATAAAATGGTAAAAATCTAGAAATGACTTCAATGACCATCAATGGTGTTAAATAAATTCTGGTATAATACAATAGAAAAGGCAGCCATAAAAATAATAATATAAATTTATATTTATCAACTGAATGTATGTTCACAGCATATTAGTGAGTGAAAACAGGACAGGTAAGTACTATGAACCTACGCATATCATGAAGGTCAAACTAAAAAAGTTTACATACAGAGACCTCTAAAAGATTATCATCAGCTCTGAGTGATGGAATTTCCAGTGATTTATAATTACTTCTTTAAATGTTCCTGTAATATTTGGATTTTTATCATCAGAATATATAATTTTTATAAACAGAAAATTCAATAAAGCTCACTGCATTTTGATTTTTTTTTTTTTTTTTTTTAGTAGAGACAGGTTTTTGCCACGTCACTCCAGCCCAGGCTGGAGTACAGTGGCTATCCACGGACATAATCATGACACACTGCAACTTGAAACTCCTGGGTTTAAGGGATCCTCCTGCCTCAACTTCCCAAGTAGCTGGGATTAAGAGCAGGTACCACCACACTTGGCTTGATTTTAAAATAGCACTTACCTACTATACAGCCTAGAAACTGTATTAGCACATTTATTCCCTACCTCAACCCTACAAGGGAGGTATCATTCATTCATTTTACAGGCGAGGCGACAACCCGAAACTCAGAAAGGTTAAGCAACTTGCTCTGGATGTATCAGGATTTGAATATAGGTCTGGCGGACACAAGAGCTCTTTCCATAATGCTGGGCTACTTAATAATAAATATTGCTATAAATATCTAACAACATATGCCTTTTATTGTGTGCCTGTTAAGTGCTAGGCACTTGGTGGATATTTCTTTTGTCCTTTTAGCAACTCTGCCGGGTCGGTAGTTACCCTCCCACAGAGGTGCAATAGTTTGCTGTGGGTAGTAAGTGCTAAGCCAGGGTTATCCAGCTCCAAAACCTCCCTGCTCCGTTTTGCCACATTTCCTGCTGATCTAGTAGCATACTCTCTTCACCTGGAGACATTATTTGCCCTGAGGTCTTTGCTCCTTTACATGTCCTTACATCTCCATTTTGTAGCTCTTGGGTTTGACTGCAGTGCTTAAATATAGATTATGCTTTTAGCCATAATGCAAATGTTTATTTTTACCATGTAGCACTTAAACAAGAATGTTGTGAAGTCTTAGTTTATCTGCCAACTTTATTACCCGGCTCAGAAGCCTTCAGGTTCTCCCGGGCAGAATAAACCCAACCTTCACAGTCTAGCTCTCACGTGCCTGGTCACAAGGCTCCCAGAATGCCTGAGGCTCCCTCTGTGCACACTCCTGACCACACTTCTCCTGGGTTTTGCAGCTCAATAGCCCCTGCACCCAGCAGAACATATCACCCAAAGTGGCATTCAATAAATGCCTCTGAAGAGAGGTAAAAAGAAAGCTCTATACTATGAGAGACAAAGATCTCACCCAGGCAACAGGAAGGAGGCCTTGGAGACTAAGCGAAATTTAATTGAGCAGATGAGGTGAGGCTTCGGGGAAGGCAACATGCTCGTGGCACAATCACCTTTAGCCTTACCTATCTGCTGTGCTAGCCAGCTGCACAAAATGTTTTCACATAATAATCCTAATTGTTACCACTTACAGAGAGCATGTGGCAACATGCCAGGCACTAGGTGCTCTACAGATTGCTTTCCGATTTACGTATTTATTATGATTATTATTTACTTTCTGTCTCTCTCCACTAGCTCTACACAAGCTCCAGGAGGACAGGAGTTTTTGTCTGTTGTGTTCAAAACAGTGCTTGGCACATAGTAAGTACTAAATAGTGACTGAATTCTCCACAAAGCCCCCTAAAGGAAGGACGATTTTTAACCCCCACTTTACAGATGAGCAATTTGATGCTCACAGGGGCAAGTGACCATTGCAAAGGTCACTTGCACAGCCAAGACTAAAAATAGATCGGTATTCTCTCTCTCCATTACCCTTGCAACTGTCTGGATTCAGAAACGTCCACTCCTGGCCTTGAAGTTGGGAACCACCACCTGTCTGCAGGACTTAGTAATTGACTAATAACGCTAACACAGTACCAATTAACATTCACTGAGCACCTGCTACATACCAAGCACTGTCCCCAGTGCTTCACATGTTTTGACTCACCACAGGAATTACAGTCATGCACGGCATAACGACATTTCGGTCAACGAAGGACAGCATACACAATGGCGATCCCATAAGATTACAGTGACATATACACAAACCTGATACTGGCACTGCAGATCAAGTAGAGAAAATGTCTGATATTCAGTAATAGTGCTGAGACATGTGGTTTCCCCTATGAAAAATACATATACCTTCTAGGTTTGTGTGAGTACACTCTATGATGTTCACACAATGACGAACTCGCCTAATGATGCATTTCTCAGAAAGCATCCCCGTCGTTAAGCGATGCATGACTATACTTGCTATGATCCGTTTTTGACAGTTGAAGAATCTGAGGCCCCAGGGAGGTTTAAAAATGTTGACAAAATCACAGAGCTAGGAAATTCATAATCCAGGGAGTTCAGAATTCACAATCCAGCCATCTGGGATGGCTGCGCCCACTCTTCGCCACTGCCCATGCTGCCTCAGTGACACGTTGTCATAGCTGTCCTGTTCTAGGATGGCAAACCAAGGGTCAGGACAGTTGGGCAAAGGCAGGGCCACTCTGCTTGGCCTGTTAGACAAGCTCTTGTGTTTCATGTTATCTTTTTAAGCTTCACAGTCACCCTATGAAGTCACAGATGAGCAAACGGATTCAGAGACCCTATAAGGGCCAGAAGGAGACAGAAGAGACAGAAAGTAGATTAGTGCTTGCCTACGGCCACAGGGTTGACAGAAAATGACAAGTGACTGCTAATGGGTACTTTTGAGGATGATGAAAATGAAAATGTTTTAAAATTGATGATGGTGATGATTGCACAACTGTGAATATACTAAAAAAAACCCCACTGAATTGTACACTTTAAATGGGTGAATTACATGGTAAATGCATTACAGTCATGCACCACATAAGGACATTTTGGTCAATGACAGATCCCATGTATGATGGTGGTCCCATGGATTATAATACTGTATTTTTACTGTACCTTTGCTATGTTTGGATATGTTTAGATACACAAATAGCATTGCGTTACAGTTGCCTACAGTATTCGGTGCAGTAATGTGCTGTCCAGCTTTGTAGCCCAAGAACAATACCCAGTACCATACAGCCTAGATTGTCAAAGGCTGCATCCTCTAGGTTTGTGTCAGTACACCCTACAATGTTGGCACGATAACGAAGTCCATAGCGACACATTTCTTAGAACATCTCTTCCATTAAGTGACACATGACTGTATATCTCCATAAAACTGTGCTGGTTTTTGTAGTTGTTTTGTTTTCTAAAAAGGGGGGCCACGTGGAATGAAGTGGCAGAGGTGGAATTTCAATAAGCTTCAGATCAAAAACCTTGGAACCATCGTCACCTCTTCTTTCCCTTTCATGTCCCACATCTGATTATCAGCAGACAAAATGTATCTGAGGCATGCTCCCGCTTCTCTGCCCCCACAGCCTGGGCCACGCCGCCCTCTCATCTGAACTATCGCACCCCTCCTAAGTGGTCCCCTTGCTGCCTCCTTGTTCCCTGTGGTCTGTTCTCTGCAGAGCAGCCAGAGCAATCCTTTGAAAGCATTCCTGTCAGATTATTTCCCTCTTTGGCTCAGAAGTGTCCAATGGCCCCAAATAAAATTCCCTTACAATTCACATTTGGCCCTGTCCACCTTCCCAACCTACCGCCCACCAGCCACACGTCCTCCTTCGCTGCCCCCAAACATACTCCCAGCCCCAGGCCTCTGCACTGTGGCTCCTTTTCCCGGGAATACTCAGCCCCCAGGTACCAGACACTCACACGGCTTGCTCTCGAATTTCACTCAGGGGTCTGCTTAAATGTACACCTCACTGTCCAGAGATGCCTTCCCTGACCTCCAGTCACGCTTTGATACCCCCTCACCCTGCTCATTACTCTCTAACCTCTGACCTGCAGGGTTTTTTTTTTTTTTAATTTTTTTTTATTTTGGAGACAGAGTCTCACTCTGTTGCCTGGGCTAGAGTGCCGTGGCATCAGCCTAGCTAACAGCAACCTCAAACTCCTGGGCTCAAGCAATCCTTCTGCCTCAGCCTCCCGAATAGCTGGGACTACAGGCATGCGCCACCGTGCCTGGCTAATTTTTTCTATATATTTTTAGTTGTCCAGCTAATTTCTTTGTATTTTTAGTAGAGACGGAGTCTCGCTCTTGGTCAGGCTGGTCTCGAACTCCTGAGCAATCCTCCCACCTCAGCCTCCCAGAGTGCTAGGATTACAGGCGTGAGCCACCACCGCACCCGGCCTGACCTGCAGGTTTTTAAATAACCTCAGAGCACTTCTGACCACCTAGCACAGTACATGCATCTTGGTTAACCATCTGTCTCCACCACTAGAATGCGACATCCCTTGGGCATCCTGTATCCCTAGGACCTAGAATAATGCCCAGTACTTAGTAGATGCTCAAAAAATGAATAAATGAATCTGAAGCCAAAGGCTGGCTCCTCACTGCCCCTGGGCTAACCTAACAAAGAAGCTGATCACTACATTTAGCATGCCCCTTACCAAAATCTGTGACCCCCTCTGTGCCATATCTGTGCCACTGCCACTGCCCACCTTGAATTCCTACCGGATCGGGAGCTCTGGAAGGGCAGGGTCCACCAGCTGTAACCCATGACACAGTCTTGAAAGGCACATGTAAATCTTTTATTGACGGAACAGGAAGATAAATTTTAAAACCAATGGCAGAAGTTTAATTTCTCAGCTCCCAAACAGAGCAAAAGGGCCACCTTTAAGCCCAGTACTCTGAAAAATTCCTGGGCCCCATTCCTGGGGATCTTAAGACCTTAAAGTCAAGCTCAAGTGAGCCTTGGAATTCCTTAGGGAGTGAGCTGAGCCAGGGAAAGCTCCTTGTAGAATGGAATTTGCCAACTAAGCCCAGCAGGCAAACTTAAAGCAAGCACTTAGTGAAGTTGCTTTTTGTTATCTCAAAGAGAAATAACAGCATGCCAGGCTGGCTTAAGGAGAAAATGCTCGTGTAAATAGGCCTGTGCTTCCTTCCCTAACATCCCCCACTCACACACACAAGCCTTCAAGCACTCTCCCCTTATCTATAGGGAGATAGAGCCATGGAGCCCAGACTTCCCAGCCCTGTCCTCCATTCTACACTCTGTCCCTTCAGGCCTCTCAGCTTCCCCAGGCGCTTGTTCATGCTGTTCCCTTTGTCTGGCATGCTCTTCCCTCCTTCCCAAGTGGGTGGAACCCTACTCATTCTTTGTTGCCTCCTTTGCAAAGCCTTCCTCTCCCTCCCCTGACACATCACTCCTTCCTCTGACAGGTAACACTTCGTTCTGAGCTGTAGGTGTCAGCACCTATCCAGCCAGCCAACTCATCTCAGTGACAAGCTCAGAGAAGACAACGGAACATGCCTGTCCCCATGCAGGGAACTTACTTCTAGTGGGGGCGACCAAAGCAAAGAACTACATGGTTGCAAATTGGGACGAGGGCTAAAAAGCAAACAAGGTACTGTGAGAGACACCATACAGCCAGGTGGAGACGGTGGGTGGGAAAATCAGAGCAGATGGCTGGGGAAGGCTTCTCTGAGGAGGTGACATTAAACTGGTTCCTGATGGATGGGAAGGAGTTAGCCAAGCAAAGAATGGGGAGGAAATTTTTCCAGGCAGAGGGCATAGCACGTGTGAAGGTGTGAAGGTGCTGGGCAGGAAAGCACTGGGCATAACCCAGGAACCAAATGGCGGCTTGTGTGGCCCCAGCCTCGGAGGGCTGGGAGGGCGGCGTGAGGGGAGCCAGACCTTCTCATAGGCACCAAGTGCTCAGAATTGCTGTCTCCCCTCTCCTCAGAAAGGCCACAGCACATTTTGCTACTCTCTGCCTCCAGGGCAGAGCAAGACACCTGGTGCAGGACAGACACTTAACAAGTGTTTGTGGGCTGCTCGGTCCCCAGAGATGCAGTGAGCGACCTCTCCCTTGCCCTTGCCCCCACCTCCACAGCACGTCCCCAGTTGGCTGCCCTAACGGAAGCACCCAGGACCGGTTAACCACAAGACTAGCGATAGCAACTGAGGATGAAATGGGAGCAGCTGCAAGAGCTACAGTTTCGTCCTTGACAAATGCCACTGACAACTCAGTTGGCAGATGTGACCACCACATGGTCCTTGGAGACCAGATTCTAGGGGTAAACTTCAATCAGATGGCAACTCTAGTATAGCAGGGCCTGCCTGCCAAAATTACAAGCCCCAAGACTTAAATTATTGTTTCCAAGATTTAATAGTTTCTTGATTTTTGAAAAACATTAATTCAAAAGATGAAAACACAACCGAGTTGGCAGGAATGTCGAAGTCGCCCAGGTGCCCTGTCCTGTATCTGCCCTGATGAATTAGCCTCTGGCCCAACCCAGAATTCTGTCATTCTCAAGAACGCAGTCACAATTCTTCACATCACACTTTGAACTCTTGCTTTCTGGGTAATGAATTCTCAACTATTCTAAACTACTAATTATTTAGGCTAAGCCAAGCTACGGTTTTTAACTGCTTGGAAGGGAGGGGAAGAGACATTACATATAGTTTGAGAGCATCTTATGAAGAAGGCAATTACAAAATGTGTGCCTAAGTCACACAGGCCATCATCCTCTTTGTGCTCTTTAAATTTCTTGTTGGTATCTTTAAAGGCCTATACTGTCATTTTTTCTATAGTAGTTCTCCATGCTTCCCTCTAGTGAGGGTAAAAAGGGACTGCAGATGCCTTCTTGGGAAATTCCACTTCTGCGAGGCCTTCGCAAATGCTGTTCCCCCATCCCTTCACAACTGCCCTTCCCTCCCCTCTTACCCAGCTAACCTCTGTCCTCTAGATCTCACTTTAAATGCCATTTCTTCAAAAAGCCCTTCCCTCCCTTACTCACCCCTTCTACATTAGGCTTCCACTATTCTCTTATAATATCAGTTCCTGGGATTTGTCACAATTCATAATTAACATTTACCCCTCCTCCTTCCCCATTAAAGTGCAAGCTGTATAGCTAGTGCCTAGAACAGCCTGGCACATAGTAAGTACTCCGTATGTATTTTTTAAACGGTCAGTGGCTTTCCTTCAGATTTTTTCTAAAGATGGTATGCCCAATACTGACTTCCAGCTTCCTGGGATACAAATTGTTCATGGTTATCTTGTAAACACAAGGCCTTATCACAGCAATAACAACAACATTTTAAAATGTCTGCTCTAGTCCCCATACTGTGTTTCTTGCTTTAAATGTATTGCTAATCCTCGCAATGGCCCTGTAAGGTGGGGACAATCACCCCATTTTACAGACAAGGACCCCAGTGTGCAGAAAGGTAAATTAAATTCCTCATAGTCATATAGCTTATAAGCAATGGCGACAACAGAATTCAAACCCAGAGTCAAGAGTGTGTGCTCCTTCTACTCAGTCCTTCCCAACTAGGTGCACAACCCCCAAAGGTAGACTCTGGCAGGCCCAGGGGCAGGAGAAACCATGACAATGTGTGACCCATTTTGGTATCTCTTTTTTTCCTGATGGCAAACAACATAAAACATTTCTATGTTAAAAAATACAGATATATTTTAAAGTATAATGTAGAATAATAAATTCAAAGGAATTTAAAAAACAAAGCACAAAAGTCAAAAGAAATTTCATGCCTGTTGCCCAGGCCTATCTCAGGAACCTCCACGGAAAAACGTGAAAAGTACTTATTTGTCATTCTTTCTTCATTTTATGTCCCTTTTCCTTGTTGCTATATTTTTTATAATGCCAACATTCCCATTCAATCTTCATTGTCTGCTCCCATCCAATTAAAATGTTTAATGAAAATGGCAGTGTGTCAGCCACGGACATGTCATTTTCAAAGTCATTTATGAGGACACCTTTTTGTAGGTACAATAAATCTGATTGATTTTTATTACACATCTTAGTTTAGAATCACTTTTACATTCCTAAACAAAGAGATGATACAAATAAATATCAATTGTAAAACTTAGAGCCCCAAGTATTGGCATATTCTTTGTCTAAAGGTAGCCAAAGAGAAGGTCAAGATCAATCACAACTCCAAGGAGCCATAAAGCCCACCACCTCTTGCCTGCCCCAGGATCACTCCTTTCATAAATAACCTCAAAAGCATTTCATTCAAGAAACGAGGGCAGACAGAAAGGTGACAGATTTCTGAACAATACGAGACAAAGCCTTGCACGATAGACAACAGCCAGGCCCACAATTCTTATCCGGTTCCCTCTGAGCAATTTTAGTATGGCTTTTAGAGTATATTAATAGCCCCATTTTCATCCACTGATGGGGTTCAGATGGTCCAAGGTGGTGTTAGCAGTATGCCTTGACCTCAAGTGGGAAATGCTGAGGCAGAACTGACATCCTGTGTTAACAGGGAATCGACACTTCTCAGACACTTGGCAACGGTTCTACATTCAGTGAGGAAGGACTTAACAAGAGTCAGACAGGAAAAGCAGAGAGCGGCCCGTGCCTGAGCTGCAGCTCTCCGGCTCCCTTGGTCATGGAGGTGTGGGTGGAGCAATTCAAGCAGCATGCAGGCTTAGGCGGGGAACGATCCAACTTTAGGTCAGAGTCTTAAGAAAGTGCTTCATGCCTATGATTTTGTGGCCTTGGTTTCTGACTCCAGGGGTCTGAGAGACATGTGACTTTAACATATGAAGCCAGATACATTCTACTGATCAGAGCACACAGGGGTCTCACGAGGGTGGCACACACAGTCTCAAACTCCTTCTCCCAATGGTCACCTTAGATCCTGTTGGACTTGCTTTCACTAGCTGCAGGTGGCATGGCGGCCCTCAGATGGCTGGAACATTCTAGCATGACTGCAGAGATTAAAACCCAGTCCCTCGGTGGGCTTGGTAGGTCCTCTACATATTTGGCTCAATTCAGAACCCAAAGCAGCAGCTTTCTGGTGGCAGCAAGACATCCTGCCATCTGTTCTCTTCAAATATTTATCGGATCCATTTTGAGAGAAGAAAAGCACCAGAGACTGCTTGGAAAGTGACAGCTTCAACTCCAAGTGGGTGTTCTTTTACTCTGCTTCCAGAGACCACCACACGAACACAGCTAGTACCAGGCGCGTGTTTTAATAATCATGCCTGTCAACTTGGCTTTCTTCTTTTGCTTTTGTAGAACAGTTCAACGTGCCACTTAACCACTTTTGGTCAGAAGAGCCACCTCGAGACATTAGTATTAAGGTGTGGTGTTATTTGTCGTTTTCAATTCTCAGATATGCTACACGAATATTTTCAGCCTACAGAATTCAGACTAGCTTTGAGGAAATACGGTGTGAGAGACACATGTAACCAGCAGATAACCATCTTGGGCTACCCACCTCATTGCTTGGTTCCTATTCAAACGGGCAAATTCTTAGTCGATAAGAAAGAAGCAGGGTTTGATTCCGAGAAAAGATGAGGGAAGGCTCCACTGTGCTCTGGGAACCGCTGAAAAGGGCCCCGGGTTTGAAAAGAATGGTTACTAAACAGGAGATAAGCTGCCGGCCAACAGACCTCCATCTTGCAGAACGCTGAGACATTGCACTTGGTACCTCCTCTTTCCCACAGGCTCTGATCCAGAATTGGGCCCTGGGAACCGAGCAGCTGAGTTAAATTAGAACTCAAGGCCCACCTGAGTCGCCACCTTCCTGAGGCACCGTGCCAGCAAGGTGCGCCAGTGTGGCAGACCTGGGGACTCCTATCGTCCCCTCAGGCTTGGCTCATGGACTCAGACACCCACGTGGGAGCACTTCCAGCCTGGATTAGTCATTCAATGGGCCTTTAATACAGACAAAAGGCAATAACTGCACATTAGTATATTTCTAAAATTGGGCAAGTTCTTGGTCTCTCTCTCTCTTACAGACACACATGGACACACTCACAGAAAACAAGCATCATTGTGCTCACACACCCAAACACACTTAAGAGCTGCTCTTGCGGGGAATATGAGTAACAGTCACCTAATGACCAACATAAAACGAACCTTCGAATCTCAATAATACAAGCAACTAAAACTTACAAACCAAACTAGTATATGTAAACGGGAATGCGGAACTCTCCTCCGAGCCTCCTATTCGATCACACAGCCACTCCTCACCAGCATCTCAGGCTCCGCATGGACGGAGCCACAGTTCTAGAATTCGGTGAGTTGTCGCCACAGGCAGACAGGATTCCTTTGCTTCCACCTGTACGTCTTCCCTTCCCACTGCACCGAGTCTCGCATCTGCCTCGTTACTCTTCTGCTCTTTATGCCAATATGGAACAAAATGGGCAATTCAAAAGTGCCACTATATGTCTCCTTCCCTCAATTCCAGTCCCATCAGAGGAGGCAGAGCCAGCCTCCTTTCTCCCACAACGCAGGCCCACTGCAGAGCACGCTCTGGAGGCAGAGGATGGACCTATGCAAGGACGCTCAGAGTATGCATGCATGGGAAAAGATGGTGACAAATGAAGAGTAAAGTGACATGGTGTGTTGTATGGACATGGCACCAGCTTATAGACTTAGGCCTTTGACAGGATGGTCACGGTTTTGAGGTTTTAAAGAAGCTGTTTCCTAAATGCTCCAAGGAGGCAAAGGGAATGTTATTTCTATTGCTTCCAACATTGAATCCCTCAGGAGCAGAGACTGGAAGAGATTTCCTCATTGAGCAGATCCCAAAGGCAGATCCACTTCTCACAGAGGTGCATGGAAGCAAGGTCACTATGGCGCCCACCTAGAGCCTGGGTCCGGATGACATTTCTCATTTCTCCCTACAAGCACAGGAACCTATTCAAGTTTTAGGGCTTTCACTTTCCAACCTCACTCTCATCTTATCTTGAGGTTCCAAAGATGTGGTCCCACCAAGGTGACTCCTGATTCTGCCCTGTTGTTCAACAAGAAGGGAGCCCACCATGAAGAACAGGCTAGAAAAGGAGACGGGAAGGAGGAGAGGGCAGGGAAACAGGGAGGAGAAGAGGGAAAGGGAGAAGGGAAGCAAGGTCACTGGTCATTCTCTTGCTTTCCACTTGGACTATCGCACTTTACCTTACCCATGCATTTCTGAGATGCTAATTAAAAGACGTTTCCCAGAGGGGCTCAATGCCAGATTAGGACCAGCACATTCGATCAGATTAAGTTGGTTAATCTGCAAAGAGGCCATTGCTTCTCCTCAGGGGAACGGTTCTGAGTTTGGCCTCAGGTCCTCTCTGCAGCTTTTTGCTTGTCTCTTCTCTCAGAAGGCAAATGCTGTTCACGCCCTGGGAGAGGAGAAGCTGGCTTTACTTTGGAACCAGCCCCCGAGACTGTGGATAAAGCTGAGATGCAGGGGTTCCTGAGGAAGAAGAGGAGGATCCCGACTTCCTTCCACTTTTAGGCCTGCAAAAGTCAAACACATGTTTACATTGCAATTCCCCATCTTTGTCCCTGATACATCAAGTACAATTAACATTCCAAGGTGGCCTTTCTTCAATGGACTGAAAACCAGGATACTTTCAACTGTAAAACCACTAGGCAGGTACAGCCTGACCGTCTGTGCATGGCTAACACAGCCTCCCGACAGAGGGGTGAAATCTGAGGGAAGGGACTCTATTGCCCAGCAATTGCTCTTCCATTAAAATCAAAGCTTGGTTGTCTTCTCCAAATCGATATAACAGTATTAAGTTTACAGGTAGAATTCTTCCATTTTTGGCTTTCCACTTAGTTGTTTTCCTAAAACTTCTAATCTAGAATTTAATAAGACAGAATTTCTACTTTTGCACCAAATGGAAGAGGTAAACTTAGCATGGAGGCCTAGGGCCTGGGTTGTGGATTTCTACATCTATATACTGACGTTTAAACTCTAGCTCTGCCACTTACTTGCTGGGTTTCCTTGGACCTGGCTATTTTCTCAAATCCTCTAAATCTCAGTTTTCTCATCTATAAAATGGGACTACTAATAATATCTACTTTATAAGTTTGTTTGTAGGAAATCATTAAGAGAATTGTACAGTCTCACCTGACACCTGGTGGGAACTGGAGAACTGACCCCAATTCCACCAGAATACATGCTCCTTACAGGTCTGGGTGCATTAAGTATACCTGGCATAGTGCCTCAACCATAAATATTTTTGGAATAAATAAGTAAACATAGGAGTAATATGGCAACATTTTCTAGCACATTCTGCAAAGTGTTCCATGATAAACAAGCACTCTTGTCACCCTTTACTTTGGTTTGAACTTGTTCAAACATGTTCTGGTCAAACACAGGTCAGCAAAGCCGCTCACCTGGACTTGGATTTCTTATTTGCAGTGCTTTCAAAGGATGACGCATCCACCTGAATCTCATCTTCATCCTGCAGAGCTGCATCCAATGCAGCCTGGACTTTGGGGGCGATGGCTGGGCCCTCGTAGTCTCTGGTGGTCCGGCTGGGCATGTCCAGCTCTAACAGCACAATGTTTTCTGCCTGCAGAAGCACAGCCATCACCAGCTAGGTTGGCCTCCATTCAGACACAGAGAGTACAAGCAGTCTAGGCCCCCTCCAAGAACAGAACTATTTAGGGCCTACCAAGAAAGAACCTGCCTAGAAGAAGTGATGTGGTTTTATAATTTTTTTCCTGGTGGGATTACAGGTGATTATTTCCTTCCCTATGCTTTCCTATATTTTCCTTTTTTTTTTTTCTTTTAAATAATGAACATGTCTTATACTCTAAGGGAAATAATCCAGGAAAAATTATTAATTAAGCAAAACCCATTTATTGCAGACTGTTTGAAAATACAAAAAGGTATAAAGAAGAAAATAGTCATTACCTATAAAGTCACCACCTAGCACTGATGAACTCTGCAGGCGTAGAAGGGAGAAGGCAGTATGATGTTGTATGTGGAGGGTCTGCACAGTGCATGTGCTTGTATGTGCATTTTAAAAACCAGATTGGGCCCCACCTCATAACTGGCCTTGTGGACTGATCCATTCCTTCATTTGATATCCCGTGGTGAGCCTTTCCTAACTCCTGAGACAAGTATACAGAGGGAAGAGCACCCACGAATTTACACAGGCCATCTTCTCCTCTGACTCCTCTCAGTCAGTGGAGTTCCAGCCCCAGGGCTCCAGAGGTGGGGCAGGTGGAGCCACTGCAGGGAGAAGGTGAAGAGAGAGACTGGCTCCATTTATCAGTTTTAGATATTGAGATAGTGCCCAGAATTTCTCTGCAAGAAACAGGTCCATTGCTAAAGACATTTGAGAGTCACTGCTTTAAATTCTACTTTTGCATCAGGTTAGTCCCCTAAAAACCTACCTATTTAATTTGGGGGCTTTAAAATCACATTTTTGGCTTACCACATGAAATAACTGGCAAGTTATGCACCATTGGCAACTACTAGAAAAATGCTTCTGAGGATTCTGTCTGACGCACCACTCATCTTCCACCATATAAAACTTCACCTAATCCTTTTGGCTTTTGCTTTCTTTAATTTAAATAATGCAATGCCAAGAAGAATAGCACCTGAGGAACAAACTAATCCTAATCTCCTGTTTGGCTCCGGTTGCCAAGGGAGACTCAAACACATTTTTAAAAATTTTAAGTGAAAATTTTCCATTATAAAAATAATACAGCTTCCCTGTTTATAGTTATAAAATGCAGATAAGCAAAAAGAAAAGAATTTAAACTGAGTGTACGTCCACCAACCAGTTCACATTTTGATATATTTTGTACCAGATTTTTTTATTCATATCCACACTTCCGGTACAAATTTTTTTATAACTATACATTGTGTCTCCCAGTTCACCTACTTGCCAGCTACCTGATTCATTGCATCAAGTAGATGGGAGAGTTCAATTACAGAAAGCAGTCAACTGTAAGTACAGTGTCCAGCATACAGCAAGTATTTATAAATAGAAGCTCTCATGGCATTTTTATTGTAAAATATTTTGGGGTCATTAAGTAGTCCTCAATTACATCACTTTAAATGACTACACGACTGACACGCATTATGTGAGATGGACGCACTGGAAATTCTTTAGCACAAGTTCATCTCCTGTCACTAGGCATCTGCATTCTTTCCTGTCTTCCCACAGAGCACTGTGAAGTTCATTGTTAACGCTTACTGGCCACTACAGACAGGATGTTTTGCACTCTCTTCTTTCCCTAGTCCTGACTTTCTAAACCTTATTCTATTTTACTTTTTTATTTATTATTATTAATTATTTTTATTTGTTATTATATTTATTTATTATTTGTTGTAATTGTTGTTATTACTATAAATATCTTCAAGTAGCTCTGGAAATCATCAGGGCACAAACTCCGGGCAGAACAGTGCTCAAGGGCTTACATAGATCTAAAGTCCTCCAAAAACGAGAAGAGTTAAAAACCCAAGAACAATCTTCTCACCCTGTATCGGGCCTCTGGACGCATCATCATGGACATTCTTGCATGTTGGCTCAATGGTCTCTTATATCCTACGGCTGAGACTGGCCGCTTCATCATCTGCTGATTCCTGGAAAGGGACTGCAGTGTTAAAGGCTTGGCTGGAGCGTGTTCCACAGCCCCAGCCCCAGGATTGGTCCTGTGGAACAAGCACTCAGAAAACTCTGAGCCAGACAGAGCTTGACACAAGTAACTTCCTGGACCGAAGCCTGACATAAGTGGGGCAGGAGCTGCTTATATTTTCTGTTTGAGTGGCTTTCTGATTCAGATGTGAATGTCATTCATCTTTTAAGCCAGAAGGGATCTTAGTCATCATCCAGTTTTTAGACGGCAGACACAAAGCATAGCTGCCAATATTCCCCACTCCTGCATCCTTAGCGGACGTCTCCCACCTTCCCAGCAGGACCCAGACTCAGACTGAGAATCCTCAACACTGTGGTCAGACTGACACAGTGCCGCCCCTCTTTTGGCCTAGCACACTTCACTTCACAGCTGGGGAAATGGAAATGCAGGAGCTTGGGAAAGGTTAGTTCACTGGTGACAAAGTCTTCTAATTCCTAACACCACACTCATCAACAAACTTTTACCTGGTGGACCTACAACAGCCACAAAGTCAGAAATACAATTGATTCTTGGTTTAAATGAATCAAACTGTGTTCTTACCATGGCCAAGTCCAGCTTATCAACATTCTTGCCCTTCTCCCCACGTGAAAGTCTACCTAAAGTCAATAGTGACTTACTCCAGTCTGGTTATAGGATGTAATTTCCAATGATCTTCCTCTTCATCAAAGAAGGATCTATTCATAATTTTACTTTTTTCTTCCAGAGGGATGAAGTTTTCTATAATAAGATGCCTGTAAGAGCACATATAACATGGGTGAATACAGATGAAGACACACACTAGTGTTGGCTATCTGGTCTCATGTATAGTGAGTAATAAGGTAAAAGTCAAAGGCACTCAGCAAACATTTACTGAGCAGGTACTATGGACCTAACATCATACGAACAGCTGGGGTACAGACGTGAATGACACCTGATCCCTGCTTGAGACAAAGAGGTAAGGTGTAGCACTCTTATGTTTGACAGGTGCTGACAGTGGTCTGTTTTAGAAATATGGAGAACTCACTTCTGCCTGGGCAGGAGCAGCTTGAGGATATGAATGGGCTGAAGAGGGAAGCAATGGCTGGGCTACACTGGTGTGAACATTTGCTACTCTGAGGTATCTTTTAGAAAGCCACTGACTGGTGCTGCTAACCCAGGTCATTAACTTCTAAAATGCTGAAAGCAGGCTGGGTGTAGTGGCTCATGCCTACAATCCTAGCACTTTGGGAGGCTGAGATGGGAAGGATGGCTTGCGCCCAGGAGTTCAAGACCAGCCTGAGCAACATAGACTCTGTCTCTACAAAAAATAGAAAAATTAGCCAAGGGTGATGGTGGGCACCTGTTGTCTCAGCTACTTAGGAGGCTAAGGCAGGAAGATTGCTTGAGCCCAAGAGTTTGAGGTTGTAGAGAGCTATGATTGTGCCACTGCACTCTATAGCCTGGGCAACAGAATGAGACCCTGTCTCAAAACAAACAAAATGCTGAAAACAGATTAGAAATTAAACTGCCTTCCTCTAGTCCCAAGGCTTATTGTTCAAGTTGGAAAACTTCCCATTCTAATCAATCAGGACAAAGAGCAGAACCAAATGATTTCAGTCCCTTAGAGCACTGAGAATGAAGACCAGTCCTGAGAGAGTCTCTGCCTGACAAGTGCCCGGGAAACATGTCAAACAAGGAAACTGGAACCCACTGGGCTGCGTCTCTCCATGGTGATGACTGTCTCCTACAACAGCTCTGCCTTACTCTTCCAAAACCTTAGGACAGAACAATGCCAAAGGGCTGCTAATGTGGGAGGGATGCAGAACAAACACCACAGAGGTGTAGGGTACTGTGAGAAACAGGCTGACTCATTGTTTATTCAAAAGATATTAAAAAGAACTATAACAATCAAAATGGCTTCCTTAGGAAAAATCTTTTGGGGAGATGAAATTTTCTCTTGATTTTTGTTTGCCATCTCAGAAATTATTTTTCATAACATATATTTGGTTTTTTTCTGATTACAAATGTCCTATTTTTTACATTAGAAAATATAAAAAACATAATTACCCACAATTTCACTACCTAGAGATAACTATTATTAATATTTTGGTATATTTTGTTCTGATCTTTCTTCTAGATGTACATACCTACAAGGAGTTATGACATACACATTTAATTTTAAGAGTTCCTTTCCAAATTTAAAATTTGGTTATTAAAAGAATCCTTTTGAAAAGTTTTTATTTTTATTTTTTTTTGAGACAGCATCTCACTCTGTTGCCCAGGCTAGAGTGCCGTGGCATCTGCCTAGCTCACAGTAACCTCAGACTCCTGGGGCTTAAGCAATTCTTCTGCCTCAGCCTCCCGAGTCGCTGGGACTACAGGCATGTGCCACCATGCCTGGCTAATTTTTTCTATATATTTTTAGTTGTCCAGCTAATTTCTATTTTTAGCAGAGACGGGGGTCTCACTCTTACTCAGGCTGGTCTTGAACTCCTGACCTCAAGCGATCCTCCTGCCTCAGCCTCCCAGAGTGCTAGGATTACAGGCGTGAGCCACCGTGCCTGGCCTAAAAGTTTTTCTTTAAAGAAAAATTCCAGCTCATGATGTGGAAGGACTGATGCAGAATAGAAAAACACCATTTTGTAACCCCTAATGAAATAATGGATTCAGACAAAGATCATTGTTGGCTGAAACCATTAGCTCAGTGGTTCTCAAGCCAGACTGCACATTAATATCACCTACAGAGTTTTGAAAAATATATTACTTGGATCTCATGGAGACCAATAGTTCTCAAAGTGTGTTCACCAAACCAGTAGGAGGAATACCTGGAACCTGTTGGAAATAAAAATTCTCAGGCCCTGCCCCAGACTTACTCAATCAGACTCTGGGTGTGAAGCCCAGCGATCTGTTTAATAAGCCCTTCGGGTGATTCTGATGTCTGCTAAAGTTTAAGGACCACTGCCTTAGATCAATTAAATCAGAACCTCTGGGGTGAGGCCCAGGCATCACAAAACTCCTCGGTGTGTAGCCAAGGTTGAGAACCAGTGATTCAGATCTAGCTTTCTATTAAAGGGAAATAAATGGGATAGAGACATAGTTAATGGAAGAAAGCGACTACCAAATCCAGAATGTGGCCTATTTCTACAGGCTATCTCTGATCCAAGTATTAACCAGGCCTGACCCTAATTAGCTTCTGAGGTCAGACGAGATTGGGCGCATTCAGGGTGGTATGGCCGTAGCAGACTCTACAGGCTATCTGACCTAGACTTTTCAATGAGTCAACTATGAAAAAAATTTTTTTAAAAGAAAAAGGCCTGGCGCGGTGGCTCACGCCTATAATCCTATCACTTTGGAAGGCCGAGGCGGGAGGATCGCTCGAGGTCAGGAGTTTGAGACCTGCCTAAGCAAAAGCGAGACCCCATCTCTACTAAAAAAATAGAAAGAAATGATCTGGACAGCTAAAAATATATATAGAAAAAAATTAGCCAGGCATGGTGGTGCATGCCTGTAGTCTCAGCTACCTGGGAGGCTGAGGTAGAAGGATCGCTTGAGCCCAGGAGTTTGAGGCTGCTGTGAGCTAGGCTGACGCCATGGCACTCTAGCCAGGGCAAAAGAACGAGACTCTGTCTAAAAAAAAAAAAAAATTATTGCTAAAAAATGCTTACACAGAGACACAAAGTGAACATATGCTATTGGAAAAATGGCACCAACAGACTTACTTGACACAGGGTTGAAGATCAATAAAGCAAAGTGTAATAAAATGAGGTATGCCTGTATATGGAGATGCAAGCAACCCTGATAGCCAAAAAAATCTTGAAAAAGAATAAGGTTGGAGGACTCACGTCTCTTGATTTCAAAACTTACTGCAAAGCTACAGTAATCAAAACAGTATGGTATTAGCATAATGAAAGACATATAGACCAATGGAACAGTACTGAAAGTCCAGAAATAAACCCTTACATCTATGGTCAATTGACTTTCAATAAGGGTGCCAAGATAATGAAGTGGAGAGAGCAGAGTTTTTTCAATAAAAGGTGCTGGGACAACTAGATATCTGCATGAAAGAGAATGCATTTGGAACTCTACCTCACACTATACACAAAAATTAACTCAAAATGGATTTTAGACCTAAATGTAAGACCTAAAATTGCTAAGACTCTTAGAAGACCTGAGAGAATTGAAACACATGTCCACAAAAAACTTGTACATGAATGTTCATAGCAGCATTATTCATAACACCCAAAAAGTAGGATCAATCCAAATGTCCATCAAATGATGAATGGATAAAATGTGGTATATTCATACAATGGAATATTATTTGGCCAGAAAAAAAGAATGGAGTATCGGTACATGCTACAACATGGATGAACCTTGAAAACATTATATCAAGTGAAACAAGCCAGTTTCACAAAAGGCCACATTATTCCATTTATAAATTTATATTGCATAAAATGTTCAGAGTAGGCAAATTTAGATACAATACCAAAAGTATAAGAAAGAAAAGAAAATATAGATAAATTGGGCTACATCAAAATTGAAATCTTTTGAGCTACAAGCAATACCATCAAGAAGACAGACATACCACAGAATAGGAGAAAGTTATCTGCAAATCGTGGATCTGATATGGGACTAATACCCAGAACACATAAAGAAACATATAAAGGACTCTTAACACTCAATAACAAAAAGACACCCCAATTTAAAAATGGGCAAAGGATTTGAACAGACATTGCTCCAAAGAAGATATACAAATGGCCAATAAGCACATGAAAAGATGCTCAACATCGTCAGTCATTAGGGAAATGCAAATTAAAACCTTAATGAAGTACTACATCACAGCCATTCAGGATGGCTACAAGACAGACAGACAATAACAAGTATGTCAACTTGGATGTGGAGAAATTGGTGGTGAAAATGTAAAATGGTGCAGCCACTGTGGAAAAGTTTGGTAGTTCCTCAGTTAAACACTGAGTGACCATATGACCCA
This sequence comes from Eulemur rufifrons, assembly GCF_041146395.1. Taxonomy (NCBI): domain Eukaryota; kingdom Metazoa; phylum Chordata; class Mammalia; order Primates; family Lemuridae; genus Eulemur; species Eulemur rufifrons. Next base: position 25,137,940 of record NC_091002.1, read on the forward strand.
GCAATCCCACTCCTACATATATATCACAGAGAAATGAAAACATATATCCATATAAAAACTTATACATGAATGCTTATAGCAGTTTTATACATATAGCCAAAGACTGGAAAAAACCCAAATGTCCATCAGCTGATAAATAAATAAATCAAATGTGGCATATCCATACAATGCAATATTATTCAGCCACAAAAAAGAATGAATGATGCCGAGACAACTACATATCTACCGATCCATAAATTCCTTCAAATCATCATGCAAAAGAAGCCAGTCACAAAAGACCACATTTTATGAGTCCATTTATATGAAATGTCCAGAACAGGCAAATCCACAGAAATAGAAAGATTAGAGGTTACTTTGGGTTGGGGAGGGGGTAATGAGGAATAACTGCTAATTGGTACAGGGTTTCTTTTGTGGGGGGGGATAAAAATGTTCTAAAATTAGATTATAATGATGATTTCACAACCCTGTGAATGTATTAAAAAAACACTGATTCGTACACTTTAAATAGGTGAACTATATAGTATGTAAATGATGTCTCAAAAAAGCTTTTTTAAAAATAGCATTGTGGTCGTGTATGTATGTATGTATGTAGGAGTGAGATAACATGAGATAAGATTTGCTTTAAAATATTTTTATGAAAGATGACAAAAACTTGTTAATCATTGAATCTGGGTGATGGGTACTTGGGTGTTCATTATACCATTCAGAAAATTTTTTCATAATAAGAAGTCAAGTCAGCAAAAGATTCCCTCTTATCAATAGATAGATAGGAGGCCAGAACCTTTAAAACAAAAGGTAGGATGGAAGGGAATTTGGAGATCATCTGATGAAGCCATTCAGTTACCAGATGGGACCCAGAGACGGAAAGTAACTTTCTCAGGAAGAAACAGAAGACGAACAGGGTGGTAAGGGATGAGATGGAGAGAAGTGGGCAGGGGCCCTGTCATCAGGAGTGTGTTTAACTTAACAAACAAGACCAATGTCCCAGCAAGTGGCTGGAGGGAGCCAAGGAAGGCCCAGCACTTACTTGAGTTTCAGCTCCCTGGTGAGCTCGTTCTGAGTCTGCTCCAGCTCTTGGCGCTCCTTGATGTGCTCTTCTTGGAGGTCGTGGATCTCAGCCTTCACTGCCTGAAGCTTGGAGAAGAGCTAGAACCGAGGGGAGAGGTAGGTGAGGACAGTGTCCATCCAGAGAATAGAGTTCTCCTTTTCCCCCAAGTCTCCAGGCACGTCTGATTGGCCTTGTTCATTTATACCTTTTTGAGTTTTTTGGTCTTGATGTCCACTTCTTGCTGCAATGAACTGTATGTCTCTTTAAGCTCCAAAGTCTCCTCATCCCGACTTTCCATCTGTTGCTGGATTTCTCTTTCTCGACGTTTCTGAGCAACATAACAAAATTCATTAGCTTGCCCTAGAGACTGTCTATACAAGAATACAGGTCAGAGTCTCCAGCTAGGATAAGATTGACACAACTTGTAACATTTCCCTTAATGAGAATCTAACATAAGAGATATTTACTCTGTGGCATAAACACACCTTGCCCCACTCCATTCACCCCCAAAAAGAATGAAAACTTACCTGCTCTGCAATTTCCTGCCGTTTCTGCTCCAGAATTTTCTGCTGTTCATTTGTATGATCTACTATATTTTTTCCTCCAACAAGCAGCTTACTCTCCATGGCCTGAGTGAGAAGCAGAGCAGAATCCATCTCATGAACGGTCTCCCTCAAAACCCAGGTCCTCATAGAGGGGCCCATGAAAGACAAAGAGCTCAGGACTGAGCCAAAGGGACAAACTCTGGGAAAAATATGTTGTGCTCAGCTGTACTGTCCCTTCACTGGCACGGGGCTGGGCAGCTTCACTATGGTCTCTACCTTGGTAACCTCAAGATACAGCTTAGCCAGACATTCACGTATTTCACCTTTCTTTAACAAAATATGTTTTTATTTGTTGGTATAAAGTATGAACCCCGCTTAGAACATACTAAGCAACCCCTACATGTTAGGTACTGGGTAGGCCACTGTGAGTGTGAATCGCAAAGCTCTGTCCCCACAAAGGGACAGAGACGAGCGGGCTTTAGTCCTATGGCGCCAGGCGCCAGCAGCAGGAAAGCACAGAGTCGTCAGTGGGAGAGGTGCTCTGGGGATGGAGTCAGGGAAAGCTTCCTGTCTGAGGGCCATCTGCCCAGAGCGCTGAAGTAAGAAATGGGAACTACTTAAGACAAAAAAGGGTTTTTCTGAGAGGGCAGGGTAAGCAGTGATGGCACACGAAGTTGGCCTAAAGCCCTGTGAAGGACACCAAACTTGACTCTGAGGACCTCGGGGAACCACTGGCATGTGCTTTGAGCATGAGGGTCTACAATCAGATTTGTGTTTTAGAAACATTACTCCCCTGAAAGGGGAAGAATGACTGGAAAAGGGCTGGCAGGATGGTGGGAGACCAGACAGGAGGCTGCTGCCAGGGGCTAGGCCTGGGCTAGGCCTCCTCCCCAGTGGGAGAGGGCAAAGTCTGGGTCTAAGAGACCCTGATGAGGCAGGATCCAGAGGCCTTGGGGCTGAATGGGCTCTGAAGAGAGAGGGAGGGGCAGCCAGCAAGGATGACTCCCAGGGGTCTGGCTTCACGGATAACGAAGCAGGAGCAGGCTCTGGGGGGCTGTGAGCATCTCGGTGGAGATGTCCAGTAGGCAGAAGCTACCGGGCCTGCATGGCAGGAGACAGCTCTGGACTAGATACACAGATTAGGAGCCTTCAGCATTTACACGGGGGCTGAAGCCATGGGACTGATTTACACCCCAAACTCCACAACCTTGCCTTTAAGGAACTTATAAACATTCACTGCAACCCTGCTGCCATCTTTCAGCAAGTCCTTTGAGCCTGGTTCCTCTTCTGTCAAATGAAGGTGCTGGACTAGATTACTAAGCCCCGACACACATACCTTCCAGCTCTAACATTCTTTTGTTCTATAATTTTACAGCATCCAGGGATTGAGACAGACAGAAGTAATGTCATTCTCCACAGACAAAATGTCTAGGAGATGCGGTGACCTTGAGGTAATGCAGAATCTTGCCATACTCGGCCTCTGAGAGTTTAACCTCCTCTGAGAGGTTATTTAGAGAATTTGGGTGCTCCTGGCCTTGATTAACAGGTGTGATCCCAAAAACAGTGGGCAATTCAAAGGTGGGCACACCCAGTCATACATTGAGTGCAACAGTGTGGAGAGATGAAGTGCATCCGACACGATGGCATCTCACAGTAAGCCCCTCCCTAGGACAAAATTACTGCCTGATTGTGTATAGTATATGACTCCATTTTCGCAACAGGTCTTACAAGGCCTGGAAGCAACTTTCAAGGTTTTACGACCCCTGCCTCTGAAGTCAAATAGCACCCAGCTCTGTGAAAGGGCTACTGTGAAGCCACAGATAAACAGCACAGCTTCATATAGTGGGGCACGCAGAGGCAAGAAAGAGAGAACTTGTCAATTTTTAATTCATAAACATGGATACCTTTTAGGGTAGAAATCACAGTTTGCATAAATTCAATAAGATAGAACCGGACACTTCCAGGGAATTCTGGCCTGTGGCTAGCCAGTGGCCATCCACACACCTTCAAGGCCACCTTTGCACCCTTCTCTGCCAGTAAAGCCCAGTGGCAGCCCAGAGTCCAGGCACCTGAGGGAATAGTACACTGCCAGAAAGAAGACTCAAAACAATGGGAGCCTCCACACTCTGGAATACTACTCAGCCACTGGTGGAAAATGAGTATGTAAGGAAATATATTGGCACACAGGGGTTAGAGGTTGGGGTAGAGGCCTGACTATAAGGGAGCAGCACGAGGATATTCTGGGGGTGATAGAACTGTTTTGTATCTTGTATAATCAAGGTACTGAATATTAAAACCACACTGAGATACCATGCCATACACAAATGTTAGTCTGATAATCACAAGTGTTTGTAAGGATGAGGGGCATCCAGAACTTATACCCTGCTGGTAAACACTTCAATCTACACAGCTACTTTATTTTTATTTATGTATTTTTATTTTTTTTAATTTTTTGAGACAGGGTCTCACTGTTGCCCGGGCTAGAGTGCAGTGGCACCACCATAGTTCAATGCAACCTCAAACTCCTGGGTTCAAGTGATCCTCCTGCCTCAGGCTCCCGAGTAACTGGAACTACAAGCATGTGCCACCACACCTGGCTAATTTTTCTATTTTTTGTAGAAGTGGGGTCTTGCTATGTTGCTCAGGCTGGTCTTGAACTCCTGACCTCAAGTGATCCTCCCACCTTGGCCTCCCAAAATGCTAGGATTATAAGCATGAGCCATCATGCCCGGCCAGTTTAGAAAACAACTTGTCCTTGTCTAGTGAAGTTGAAGCTACACATACCCTAGGACCTAATGGTGCCAGACAAGAAACTCTGGCATGTTCATGTTCTCCTGGAGCCAAGTACAATAACGTTCACAGCAGAAAGTGGAAACAACCCATACCATCAGGAGAAAGGAATACCACAGAATACTCGGAACAGCAGTAACGAACAGCTACAGGCATCAGTGTGGATCTCAAGAACACAATCCATAATAATGTTGGCCAGATAAAAGCAAACTACAGCAGTGGGATTCCATTTATACAAAAGTAAAAAATTATGTGAAACTAAACTATGTTTTATTTAGAGATATATACATATATGGCAAAACTATAAAGAAAAGCAGGGAAACAGTAAACAGCAAATTCAGCAAGATGGTTATGTCTGGAGGAGGGGAACACAAGCAGCTTCTAAAGATATGAGAGCTGTTCTAGTTCTCACATTGGGTGGAAAGCACATGGGTGTCAGTTTTACTGCTGTTCTTTACACCTTGCACATACGTAATAATTATCCTTATTATGAATTCTATTTTTTATTTTTTTAAATTTGAAAAACCATTTCAAGTCAATTCGACAAAGGTATACTGAGCAGTGGATATCATGGAGCTAGTGGGGAATGCAAAACCAAGAGACACATCATCCCTTGTATCATTTCTTTTTGATAAAAGAAAAAGCACTGATCGGGCAAGGGCGTAAGGAAGGGTATGGTACCTTGATCTTGGCACCCAGCATCTCGGCAGCATCCTTCTCCCGCCTCAAGTCCTCCATCTTTTTCTCCTTTTCCTTCAGCAGCCTCATCTTCTCCTCTGCAACCAAACTATGGTCCTCTACAATGGCCCTCTTCTCAATCTCCAGTTTTTCTTGCTGTTCCCGCCAGTAATCATCCTTATCATCCCCTTCCTCCTCACCCTCTTCTCCCTCCTCCTCCTCCTCTTCCCCACCCCCACCACTGCCACCACCTTCCCTCCGCTTCTCTCGTCTCTTCCTTCTGCCAATGGATCGTTTTTCCAGCTGGGCCTTGAGCCGAGCAATCTCTTCCTGGAATTCTCGAAGGAGGGCATCCTTAGGGTCTTCATTGACCCTTGGTTTGTTCTTAATGTTTTTGGCACGGTTGGCATATCGCAGAGTGGTCAGAGTCTCTTCTACATTGTAGGAGGCAGGCCCCACATTGGCCACCATCACAGTCTTAGCATTGCCACCGAGGGAATCTTGGAGGAGCCTGGTAAGCTTTGAGTCCCGATATGGAATGTGAGTGCTTTTGCCATCCACCAGGGCAGAGATGACATTACCCAAGGCCGAAAGGGAGAGGTTGATCTTGGTAGCTTCCTTTAATCTTTCCCCTTGTGCACCAGTCTTGGCTTGCCGTTCACTGCCCGCAAGATCTACAAGGTTCAATTTCCCTACACGGATATGGTTTTCACCATCGAGGCCCACCTCACTGCACTCGATAGTAATAACAAAAATTGCATGAGAACGTGAGCTGTGCTCATTCATGTTGGTAGCACCGACAGAACGGTTCTGGTTCCCCACATTCATCACGTGCTCTATCTCCTTCACACTCTTGGTGACAAAGGAAGACAGGTCTTTCACATACACTCCAGTGTCAGGCCTCTCTTTGAGCTCAAGCCTTTTTGTCTGATCCTTTGAGAGCAGATCTCGGATCTCCTCCTGGTAGATCTCTAAGTAGGAAGCCCTGACCAAGTACTGTTGATTCTGGGATCGAGAGATGTGGGTGAAGATGTGGTCAAATGAGTTAGGAATGACCCCTCTTTTTTCAGGGTCACCACGGACTCCTTCCATCGTGTAGGTCTTCCCAGTCCCGGTTTGTCCATAGGCGAAAATGGTCCCATTGAAACCTTGCAGGACGGAGTCCACGAGTGGTCGGAACGTCTCATCATAGAGTTCGAACTGCTTGGCATTCCAGTCATAGACTGCATCAAAGGTGAAGGTCTTGGGCATTTCATGGGCTGTTCCTTTGGGGTTCTTCACAGACACCTGTCCCAGCTTCACATCCACATCCACCACCTTGTCGTATGAAGCAGCCTTTTCCTTGCCATTCATGGGCCGACAGCGAACCACCACCCTGACTGACTCTGAGCTTTTCAGCTTTGACATGATGAAGTCTGACGGGGTCAGTCTTAAGGGCTATGAATCCAAATGTCTCAGGATGCTAAGGGCCTAGAAAAAAAGCAAAAGTAAATAAGTACAGTACAGTTGTCACTGGGGGCTGCCTGATAGCAGCTGACACACCCAAGTCATCTCATCTTGCTAACCTTTCGACAGCCATATTTAATAACTATACCACACTGGGTATTTCCTCACAGGATCTTCAGCTTCATTGGTAAAAAAAAAAACCCCAAAAAACAAAAAAAAACTCCAGTCCACCAATATTGTTAACTACCCTGTTGTCCCCTCAATCAATACTTGATCTCATACTACCAAACTGAGGCAGCTGGAAATCTTTTAAAAGCCTGGGTGATCTTATATACTGTTAAACTACCACAGCCTCTAGGTAGAGCAATTTGGAACTATCTATCAAAATTTAAAATGCACATACCTTTTGACCTAGCAATTGTATTTCTAAGAATTTATCCTACAGATACATGTCTCATACAAAGACATATATACATGGATATTTATTGTGGTAGCTATAGACTATGGACAACCCCAATTCCCATCAAGAGGAGACTGATTAAATTATATATATTTCATCTATATGCAGTGGAATCCTATGTAGTTATTAAAAAGAATGTGGTAATCTAAATGTAATCCTATACCAAGATACATTAAGTGAAAAAAGCAGGTGACGAACAGTACGTGTAGCACAGTTTACACAGTGTGTAAAATGCGGGCTATAACACCAAGAGTGAACTTTAAGGTAATTTTTGGATGTTGGGCGATAATGATGTGTCAATGTAGGTTTGTCACTTGTAACAACTGTACCACTGTGGTGGGAGATGTTGATAATGGGGGAGGCTGTGCATGTGTGGAGGTGTATATGGGAAATCTCTGTACTTTCTGCTTAATTTTGCTGTGAACCTAAAACTGCTCTATAGTCTATTAAAAAAACAAGCACATTTAGGAGTGACATTAATCAGGTGTCAGGCAGATGTTGGGGGTGGGAGGGGATGGGTGTATACATACATAATGAGTGCAATGCGCACTGTCTGGGGGATGGACACGCAGCTCTGATTGGGGGCAATATATGTAACCCAAACTTTTATACCCCCATAATATGCTGAAATTAAAAAAAAAACAAGTAAATACATACAAAAAGGGGGGGTTGTATACATGTTGTATGCTTGCTGTGCACATAATATTATTAGAAGTAAACAGGTAAAAGTGGTAGCAGTGGCAGCCTCAGCAGGGGAACTAAGAGCCTAGGGGACTCGGATGTCTAGAGAGAAAAACATTTTTCACCGTGTACTCATTTGTACTGTTTGAATGTCCTCGCTTGTGCTGACAACACTTTTCAGTTCTAAAATCATCAACAAAAATCAGCTTCTGCAAAATGTATTCAAATAAATAAGGATGTGGTATAATGCAGTACATAGAAAGTACTAATTGAATCAATAAACTTAACAGAGAGAACGTGAATGCAAATAAGAGGTGTTAACATTTTTAAAGTAAGAACAAAAAAAAGAGAACTTCACTAGGTGCCAGAGAACAGAAGAAAGGATTCAATGGGTCCTTTGGGAAGGGGTAGGGAGTGAGCAGGTGGGAGTAAAGAGGTACATATGAGGACCTCAAACTCCTGAAAATCTCAGCATGGGGATTTTTAAAAATAGGTAATTCACATGGTTCTTGATCAAATAGCCCTATGGTCTCTCTTCTTGACCCGTTCTCCAGCCACCCTGTTTCCCTGCCCACAAACAAGCATTATTAGATTTATTTTCTTTTTTTGAGACAGAGTCTTGCTCTGTCGCCTGGGCTGGAGTACAGTTGGCATCATCATAGCTCACTGCAACCTCAAACTCCTGGGCTCAAATAGTCCTCCTGCCTCAGCCTTCCGAGTAGCTGGGACTACAGGCGTGCCACCCCACCTGAGTAATGTTTTTTCTATTTTTTCTAGAGATGGGGTTTCTCTCTTGCTCAAGGTGGTCTCAAACTCAAACAATACTCCCGCCTCGGCCTCCCAGAGTGGTGGGATTACAGGCATGAGCCATCTCGCCCAGCATAAATATGTTTGGTGTTTTTTTTTTTTTTTTTTTTTTGAGACAGAGTCTCACTCTTTTGCCCAGGCTAGAGTGAGTGCCGTGGCATCAGCCTAGCTCACAGCAACCTCAAACTCCTGGGCTCAAGCGATCCTTCTGCCTCAGCCTCCCGAGTAGCTGGGACTACAGGCACGCGCCACCATGCCCGGCTAATTTTTCTATATATATATTTTACCTGTCCATATAATTTCTTTCTATTTTTAGTAGAGACAGGGTCTCGCTCTTGCTCAGGCTGGTCTCGAACTCCTGAGCTCAAACGATCCGCCCGCCTCGGCCTCCCAGAGTGCTAGGATTATAGGCGTGAGCCACCGTGCCCAGCCACAAATATGTTTTAGGCCGGGCGCGGTGGCTCACGCCTGTAATCCTAGCACTCTGGGAGGCCGAGGCGGGTGGATCGCTCAAGGTCAGGAGTTCGAGACCAGCCTGAGCAAGAGTGAGACCCCGTCTCTACTAAAAATAGAAAGAAATTATATGGACAACTAAAATATATATACAAAAAATTAGCCGGGCATGGTGGCGCATGCCTGTAGTCCTAGCTACTCGGGAGGCTGAGGCAGTAGGATCACTTAAGTCTAGGAGTTTGAGGTTGCTGTGAGCTAGACTGATGCCACGGCACTCACTCTAGCCCGGGCAACAAAGCGAGACTCTGTCTCAAAAAAAAACAAATATGTTTTAATAATACTTAGCCCCCTCCTTTTTATACAAGCATATTATACACAATAATACACAGTGTCCTGTATTTGGCCTTTTCTTACTAAACAATCTATCTTAGGGTTTGTTCCCTCAGTAAACACAGAGCTGCCTGATTCTTTACAGCAGGAACAAAATATTCTACTGTATGGATGTACCATAATTGATGCACTTCAGCTGTTTTTGATATTTTGCTGCAAAAAGCCAAGGCCATACAATTATTTCATGTGCAGGAAAGTATGTCTGTAAGGATAAATTCCTAGAAGTAGAATTGCTGAATCAAAGGATATATGAATTTTTAATTTTAAAAGATATTTAGAACAGTGACAACAGTATTCTTTTTAGTCCTGAGAATGACCCATTCCCTACCAACCAAAGGGTGGGAGAGTGCGAAGCAGTGAGGAACCACTTTCGGCATATGTGCTGCAGGTTAATACCCAGTCAATACGTTCCCCATTGATCTATCATAGATTGCCCTGCTGCTCAGCACATGGAAACACAAAAAGTAACTTTTCATACTTCTTCTAGTTGTTACATGTAATATTGTTGCCTAGAATGAAGGACTAGAAGACCTCTTACCCTCTCTGAACTTATTTTCTGTAAAATCTGTAAAAATAGGGTAATTCTCCCTCCTTATGTTGATTGTGAGACTAAGAGGTGCTTACAAAGATGGAAATACTTTGTAAACTAATATAAAGCTGGATTAAAATTAATAATATAGATTCATCCAAAACCCTTGTCAAGGGACCATTCCAGACATTACAGGTGAGCCCTAATTTTATGCATTAAACGTCACTAAAATAAGATTTCTATTGTTCAATTTGAAGCCATCATTTTTTTTAAAAAAAATCAGATTAATTTGGGATCTAAATACCTAGTTGATGTTCAGTAAGACCTAAAGAGCAAGCCACGTAAAGAATGTTATGCAAAAGGTAGCCCTTCCGTTCATTCTTCATCTTCTAGATGCTATTATAATTTTGCAGACGGGCAGAAAGAAACATGTTAGAATGGCCAGTTTACAGTGTCTCCTTTTCATTTCAAGGGGAATGGCCCCTCAGCTACAGCCTGTCTCTCCCTCCATTTCAAGAGGCCTGCCAAGGCTGATCTGGGTGCAAAGTGAAAATCCCAGCGCCCTGAGCCAGCTCTGTGGATGCTCTGCTGCAGTGCAGGAGACAGCCAGACAAGATCCTAGACTTGGAAGACTAAGAGAAATGTAAGGGTAGGGCGGGGCAGGGAGACAGGTTAGGGGAGAGTACTGATTCTTCTGCATTACCTACTCCTGAGAGCAGAGCTATCCAACTTTCACTTCTCAAAACGTTGTGGTCTCAAACCTATTTCACAAAAAAAAGCAGCAGCAGCAGCAGCAAGCTGACCCGAAGGTTCAGCTTTCTAATAGCTCTGTATATTTTTTGAGCTCTCCAATATGATAAAAACAAAGGAACGATAATGACCTACATGAATCTTAAAAATCTCTAAAAAGAAAGGAATTCCCAAAGCATGAGGGCCCTTAATTAAATCTCCTCAACTCTGAACACAGGACACCATTTCTTTTCTGAACACATCCAGCTAGACTGAACTAGTCAAGTATTATTGACATATATGTTATTTCAGGAAAAGGACTAATTTAATCTCCTGCCACTGAGACTTAAAATCTTATTCTCCTCAAAGGAAAGAGTTTTCTTGGAAGGATGCCCTGATAATCTTTATTACCTTCCTTATTCTTCTTCTAGTGGGTCTAATTACAGAGTGATAAATCTTTAAAGGAATTCACAGTGTTGCCAGGAAAGAAGAAACCACAGGTCAGCAGCTCATCACCTTCATCCTGAATACCTTTTCTACTCGGACGTGTCATTCAGTGTTAGCACCTACTGTTTGGCTATTACACATGAAAAACTGAGGTTTCCCCCAACCTCATTTCTTTTGTCCGCTAAGGAAATCAGCTGCACATTTCTCATGGCAGCCACACTCTTCCAGATCATTCTCCAGCTCTTTCATGTTTGGATGCATGTGTCCTTACCCTGCTAGTTGTCATGGACTCTCACCTTAGAGGCTAGAACTAGGTATGGATTGGATCCTCAGTAACTATTGGCTTCCTCTAGAGATTCTAAGACAGGTCACAGCTGGTCGCATTCTACCTGAAACATTTTATTTGGCCCATCCAGTATTTAAAATAACAACAACAACCCCTCAGCAATTCCACTTCTATATATATATGTGTGTCCTGGTGAAAACCTTTGCACAAGGAAACATGGACAAGGATGTTCCCTGTAGCATTGCTGTAAATAGTAGAAAAACTAAAAACAACCTAAACATCCATTTACAAGGGAATTGAAAAATAAAATATGGTATAATCATATACCAGACAATATATACCATTCAGTAGTTATAAGAAATAAATGAGAGCAAGGGTCAGCAAACTACGGCCCAGGATCCAAATCTGGCCCACAGCCTGGTTTTGTAAATAAAGCTTTATGGGAACAGTTATACCCCTTTGTTTATGTATTATCTATTGCTGCATTAACTGTAGAGTTGAGTAGTTGCAACAGAGAAAATATGGCCAACAAAACCTAAAAAAGGCCAGTGCAGTGGCTCACGCCAATAATCCTAGCATTTTGGGAGGCCAAGATAAGAGGATCACTTGAACCCAGGAGTTCAAGACCAGCCCAAGCACCAGGGACCCTGTCTCTACAAAAAATATTTTTAAAAAGATTAGCCAGGCATGGTGGTGCATGCCTGTAGTCTCAACCACGTGGGAGGCTGAGGTGGGAGGATCGCCTGAGCCCAGGAGTTTGAGGTTGCAGTTAGCTATAATCATGCCACTGCATGCTAGCCTGGGCCACGGAGCAAGACCCTGTCTCAAAACAAACACCTAAAATATCCTGGCCTTTTATAGAAAAAGTCTGCCAACTCCTGAATTAGAGTTACATATATTAACATGGATAAATATCTACAGGTTGAGTGAAAAACCAAGCTGCAGAGTGATAATTATGATTAGAAACTTACAAAACAATATGGTGCTCATATGTATGTCTAAGTATAAAAAAATAAGAAAGAAGGATATACAACAATTTACCATAGTGGCTGCCAAACTGGGTAGTAGAAAGTGTGGAAAATGGGACTAGTGATGGGAAGGATATTTCAACGTTATCTGTAATTTTTTTTTCTTTCTTTTTTTTTTTTTTTTGAGACAGAGTCTTACTCTGTCACCTTGGCTAGAGTGCAGTGGTATCATCATAGCTCACCGCAACCTCAAACTCCTGGGCTCAAGAGATCCTCCTGCCTCAGCCTCCTGGGTAGCTGAGACTACAGGTACACACCACCATATCCAGCTAATCTGTAATATTTTAATATTTCTCTTAAAAAACAAAAATGGGGGAAAAGGGTCTGAAGCACATAGGAGAAAATGTTAACAACTGTGGATTCTGGCTATTTCCTATATTATCCTCTGAATTTTTTTTTAATTTAAAAAAACAGCAACAACTAATTTCACACTTAAAAAATATTTTTTTTCCTGCTTTTCTGGAAGAATGGGAATGTCTGACAGCCCTTGATCTGAGCCCCAAGTGGTAGCAATGGGGGCTTAGCCCTTCTACTGGGCCTGGGTTCTCCAATCCTCCCCAACTCCACTCCCTCCTGTCTCACACCCAGCATGCTTTGCTCATTTATATTTCCTGCCTGGCTCCTGTAGGCATCTCTTGTTTAGGACCAAATTCATGTATACATGATCTGATTAAGAGAGGCCTGTCATTCTAGTCCATCTTTTTAAATGACATTTACCAAGGCTCTGTAATGACATGGAAAATGCTTATCATAAATGAAAAAGCAATTCGCAAAATTGAATGATTGCATACAATCACAAATATATAAAGACACATCAAAACATCAAAAGTGGTCCACTTTGGGTATAGGTGATTTCCCCCGCTCTTTCAACATTTCTGTATTTTCCAAATTCTCTTTACTGAGCATGTGGTATCTCCAAATGGGAAAAAATAAAGGTCTGGAAATTCCCCAGGAATAACCCTGTGAGGAGAAGTGATCTGCGGGCACACAGCTTGCATACTAATGCATCTCTAATCAATGCATTCCAAAGCAATGTCCCCTAAGATCACACCAGGCAACCACCTGCCAACTGCCTGGCCCAGAGTTCAAGGACTCAGCATCTGAAACGCAGCCTGAACCATAGATCACATGAGCCATCGGAGAAGCACTGCAACACTTGAGCAAGAAGACAAAAGCGACTCCCTATTAACCAGCCTAAACTAATTCCCTGCCCAGGAGTCTCTCAGGGGAAGCAGCTGTTTTTACTCTGTATCCAACCTCATCACCATCAACACTACTCTCTTTCACGATTGTGTCTAATTGTTTTTGAAGTACCAGGTCTCCTTGTTTGCAATCTCTGAACCACACCAAGAGAGCCAGTCCAATTCTGGGTCTTGGGTTCCTATAAAGGCCAGTTATCATAATGGGAGTTATACACTTTTCAAAACAAGATTATCCATCTGCAGTTGAAAAATAACACCACTGCCCTGCAGAACTTTCAAAAGGACATGTTTGTGTTGAGGGAATATTTCTACATTTACTTATATGTGCATAAAATATATTTGCAGGGGTATGCAAGAGCCAAATAACAACAACGATTGCCAGATAGCAACACTGGCTTTCCCTAAAAGAGCTGGGTGGATAAGGGCCAAGAGTAGGAGGGAGACTTTTCATTGCATGCCCTTTTATATCTCTTGAGTTTTGAACCATGTGAATATATTACCTAGTCAAAAAAATAAGGGGGAAAAAAAGAGGTGGAAAAGTTTTGTGAAATTAAGTAAACCAATATCCAAGCATTAAAAGTCACTTTTCCCATTTCATCTACTCACTTTTGCTCTCCACTATAAAGTAATAAAACCATTTTAATTGATGAATGAGATCTAGGAGTAAAACTACTTATCCCAAATTTATGATGAAGCTTCATAAAAGAGCTTATATGAGGTCCACTGAAAGGGAATTTTTAACTTTCTAATAATAGAGCAAGTCATGTAGCCTCGGCTCTCAAAGACATTAAGAGCAAAGATGTCAAAATAATAAGACTAACAAGATATATTCTGTTGTTAAAGGGACTATTTATAAACATAAGGTCATCTTTTCTGTAAGCCAGATAATTGTCTGAGGTGTCTAAAAAGTTTCAAAATGTCCCTTACAGCAGCAGTCTCAACTTTTTTGGCACCAGGGACCGGTTTCATGGAAGACAATTTTTCCACGGGCCAGGGAGAGGGATGATTCAAGTGCATTACATTTATTGTGCAGTCAAACCTCACTGCTAATGATAATCTGTATTTGCAGCTGCTCCCCAGCACTAGCATCACCGCCTCAGCTCCACCTCAGATCATCAGGCATTAGATCCTCATAAGGAGCACGCAACCTAGATCCCTGGCATGCACAGTTCCCCGCCTATGAGAATCTAGCGCAGCTGCTCATCTGACAGGAGGCAGAGCTTACGCGGTGATGCCAGCAACGGGGAGTGGCTGTAAATTCAAATGAAGCTTCACTTGCTTGCCCTCCCCTCACCTCCTGCTGTGTGATCCGGTTCCTAACAGGCCACAGAGCAGTACTGTCCACAGCCTGGGAGTTGGGGACCCCAGCCTTACATGACGTATTAGAGCCATGGCATCTCAAATTGGTACAACTTATTTGAGGGCACTTGGGCAATCAATACCAAAACTAAATGTGAATACTCCCTTGAAATAGAAATTCCATGTCTTGGATTTTCTTTTCTTTTTTTTTTTTGAGACAGGGTCTCACTCTGTTGCCAGGGCTGGAGTGCAGTGGAGTCATCATAGCTCACTACAACCTCAAACTCCCGGGCCCCAGTGACCCTACTGCCTCAGCCCCTGGAGTAGCTGGGACTATAGGTGTGTGCCACCATGCCCAACTAAGGTTTTTTCTTTTTTTTTTTTTCCTCATTTTTTGTAGAGGAGGGGTCTTGCTGTTGCCCAGGCTGGTCTTGAAATCCTGGCCTCAGGCAATCCTCCTGCCTCTGCCTCCCAAAGTGTTAGGATTACAGGTGTGAGCCACCACTGGCCTCTTACAATTACTTTAAGGACATAATTGAGTAACTGAATACATGTGCAAAGATGTATGTACATATTTATGTTGATCATAGCACCATCTCTGAACACTTAAATACTCACCAATAATGGATTGGTTAGATTATGGCACATCTATACAATAGGAAACTATGGAGTCATTAAAAATGTCAATAAACCTCTAGGTATTTAGATATGGGAAGATATTCATGATATATTGCTGAGTGTAAAAGCAGGCTACTAAGGCCGGGCGCGGTGGCTCACGCCTGTAATCCTAGCACTCTGGGAGGCCGAGGTGGGCGGATCGTTTGAGCTCAGGAGTTCGAGACCAGCCTGAGCAAGAGCGAGACCCCATCTCTACTAAAAATAGAAAGAAATTATATGGACAGCTAAAAAATATATATATATAGAAAAAATTAGCCGGGCATGGTGGTGCATGCCTGTAGTCCCAGCTACTCGGGAGGCTGAGACAGGAGGATCGCTTGAGCTCAGGAGTTTGAGGTTGCTGTGAGCTAGGCTGACGCCATGGCACTCACTCTAGCCTGGGCAACAGAGTAAGACTCTGTCTCAAAAAAAAAAAAAAAAAGCAGGCTACTAAACAGAAGAATTACTATGATGCAATTAATGTTTGTGTGTGTACATGTGCAGAGAGATATTTTGGGGACACTGTGTAAAGTCACTTTGTTAAAAGCATGAGTTTTAGTGTTTAAAAAGTCTAGGTTTGAATTTCTGCTCTGCCACTTACTAGCTATAAAATCTTTTTTTGTTGTTGTTAACTTTTAATTTTTTTTTAGAAAGAGGGTCTCACTCTGTCACCTAGGCTGAAACCTTGAACTCCTGGACTCAAGGATCCTCTTGCCGGCCGGGCGCGGTGGCTCACGCCTGTAATCCTAGCACTCTGGGAGGCCGAGGCGGGTGGATTGCTCAAGGTCAGGAGTTCGAGACCAGCCTGAGCGAGACCCCGTCTCTACTAAAAATAGAACGACATTATATGGACAACTAAAAATCTATATAGAAAAAATTAGCCGGGCATAGTGGCGCATGCCTGTAGTCCCAGCTACTCGGGAGGCTGAGGCAGTAGGATCGCTTAAGCCGAGGAGTCTGAGGTTGCTGTGAGCTAAGCTGACACCACGGCACTCACTCTAGCCTGGGCAACAAAGTGAGACTCTGTCTCAACAAAAAAAAAAAAAAAAAAAAAAAAAAAAGGATCCTCTTGCCTCAGCCAGGTCCTGAGTAGCTAGGACTACAGGCATGTGCCACCAAGCCTCGCTAATTTTTTTTTTTTTTTTTGGTAGAGATGGGGATCTTACTTGCTTGCCCAGGCTGGTCTGGAACTCCTGACCTCAAATGATCCTCCCCGCTTGGCCTCCCAAAGTGCTGTAATTACAGGCATAAGCCACTGTGCCCAGCCTAGTTATAAAGTCTTGAGAAAGTTACATAATTTTATAAAATGGGGTTAATAACAACACTTCCCTTAAAGAACTGTTTTAAGCATTAAATGAGCTAATAAATGTTAAATGCTTAGCCTAGTGAAAGGTATGTAATAGTCAGGAAATGCAAGCAATATTGATCTCCGAGTGGTGAGCTTGCAGGTGATATTTTTTGCTTTATTTAGACTTTTTTGTTTGTTTGTTTTTTGTAGAGATGGTGTCTGGCTATTCCCCAGACTGGTCTCAAACTCCTCCCCTCAAGTGATCCACCTCAGCCTCCCAAAGTGCTAGGATTACAGCCATGAGCTACCACACCCAGCCTTCTTCGGACTTTTTGACGGGTGCATGTATTTTGTTTTTTATAATTAAGGTGGGGGGATACAATAAAGCAATTTTTTCTTTCAGGGAAAGGTCTAGCATCTTGATTTTAACTTAAGTGTCTTAAAAATATAAGCTAGTTCTCCAGAAAGAAACCTAAAAAGGTCACAAACAAGTAACAGGAACAATAAATGCCTGCCCTGAATTCAAATGGGTGCCATACGATCCCTGTCATTTGATGATGTGAACAGGCAAACAAAGCATTTATTTAGGGTGGGAAGAGGGAAAGAAACTCTTTTTTTGTATTCAATTGTGAAACATTTATAAAATATATTCAAGTCTATAGAACATCTCCCATTCAGAATCACTGTGGGTCTGGGGCTTTACTGTATTCAATAGTCACAACTCACAGTATATCAAAAGCTTAAGTGTATCCTCTTTTAATCCTCAAAATCACCTTATGTGGAAGGAAGGCATTAGCCCATTTTAAAAATAAGAATGGGGCCAGGTGCAGTGGCTCACGCCTGTGATCCTGGCACTCTGGGAGCCTGAGGTGGGAAGATCGCTTGAGTTCAGGAGTTTGAGAGCAGCCTGAGCAAGATCAAGACCCTGTCTCTACAAAAAACAGAAAAATTAGCCATTAGCCGGGCGTGGTGGTGTTTGCCCCTGTAGTTCCAGCTACTGGGGAGGCTGAGGCAGGAGGATCGCTTGAGCATAGGAGTTGAAGGTTGCAGTGAGCTAAGATGAGGCCACTGCACTCTAGGCAGGGTGACAGAGTGAGACCTTGTCTCAAAAAAGAAAAAAAAAGGGAGGCTCAGGGATATTAATTTTCCCAAGGTCACACAACAATCAAGTGAAGAGTCAGGATTCAAAACCAAGTTTATCTTATTTTAAAACCATATATAAACCATATTTTTAAAACACACATTTACACATATGTACATATATGTGTGTATATCAATATATACAGATTAAACAATTCAAGCTGTACAGAGAGTATACAATGAACAAGTAAATCTTCCCCCTACCCTTGGGGAGATACCTGGTGCACATGCAAGCATTAACGTATCTGCATTGCTTCCCCGTCTTTTTTTTTTTTAATCTTTTTAACTCAATTAGCAGTATACTTATACACCTGCGGTCCCCAACCCCTGGGCTGCGGACTGGTAGCGGTCCGTGGCCTGTTAGAGACCGGGCAGCAGAGCTCTGCTGCCCCTCACCCCCCCACCCCCACCCCCGCACTTCTGCGGAAAAATTGTCTTCCATGAAACTTAGGAATCCGGGGGCCGCGTGCAGCAGGAGTGAGTGGCAGCAGGAGGTGAGTGGCGGGCCAGCGAGCGCCATCTGTATTGACAGCCGGGCGGCAGCGCTCACATCACCGCCTGAGCTCCAGCCCCACCCCCTTCCGTGGAAAAATTGTCTTCCATGAAATCGGTCTCTCATGCCAAAAAGGTTGGGGACTGCTGCCATACACCACTGTACTTCTTACTTTGTAGATCTTGGAGACCTCCCTCCCTTTCTCACTCTTTTATTAAATAGCTACCGAAATGCCATAGTATGGTTGTCTTATAATGTATTTGATCAGACCCCCACTGTGGGACCTTCTAATTGTTTCGGGTCTTCCACTACCGCAAACAACACTGCAATGATTATCCTGAACATATATACCTTTAGGACAGGTGGGTGTAATTGGTAGGATCCATTCCTAGAGGTTGTCTTGTAATGTATTTGATCAGACCCCCGCTGTGGGACCTTCTAATTGTTTCGGGTCTTCCACTACCGCAAACAACACTGCAATGATTATCCTGAACATATATACCTTTAGGACAGGTGGGTGTAATTGGTAGGATCCATTCCCATAGGTGAGAATGCTAAGCACGCTCCTTTTTGACAGAAGGCACCATCTTGCCCCCTTCCCCAGGCTACACCATTTATCCTCCACCATCAGTGTACCCCATTTCCCACACGATCCCGACATACAGAGCCATGCTCCTAAACCACCACTAAGCTATGAAGCTGGAAGAGCCTTTCTGCCAGGAACTTCTTGTTCCAGGTACTAATCTCACAAAGAAATGAAGTTGTTTCTCTGCTAAAAATTTACACCCTAAGAGCCTTAATCAACCAAATGTAACATGTGGCTCTTGTTTGGGTCCCTTTTTTTGGATTTTGATTCAAACCAACCAACTGTGAAAAAATCTACAACACTTTACTCTCAAAAATATTAATAAAAAAGGAAAAAATGTGCGGGACAATCAAAATTTAGAACACTGTGGATAGGAGATGATATTAAGGAATTACTGTGACTTTTTTAGGTATAAAAGTGGTATTATTTTTAAAAGAACGTTCTTATCTTTTAGAGAATAAACAAAAGTATTTTCAGATAATTATATGCTACCTGGGATTTCTTTCAAAATAATCAGGGGTGGGGGTGGATGGAAGGTTACAGGTGAAACAGGATTGCTATGTGCTCATAACTGCTGGAGCTGGGTTCATGGGTTCATGATTCACTAGTACTATTCAGCTTTTATGTATGCTTGGGATTTCCCAAAAATGACAAAAAAAATCACCCTCTGACCAACGGCTTTTCATTACAATTTTTTTTTTTAAGTATGGTAAAAAGAATACCCCAATATAGTATAAAATTTACCCTTTTAATCATTTTTAAGTGTGCAGTAGAGGAGTGTTAAGTATATTCACATTGTTTTATAATATCTCTGGAACTTTTTCATCTTGTAAAACTGAAACTTTTATTTTTTTCTTTTTTCACACATGGAACTCCTGTGAAACACTGAAAGTTTATACCCACTGAACAACTCCTCATTTCCCCCTTCCCCCAGCCAGCCCCTGGTAACCATGCTTCCATGTTCTGACTACTACCGATACTTCAAATAAGTGGAATCATACAGTATTTGTGTATGGCTTATTTATTATTATTTATATACATTATGGCTTTTGCAACTGGCTTATTTCATTCAGCATAATGTCCTCAAGGTTCCTCAATACTGGAGTATGTATCAGAACTTCATTTTTTTTTTTTAAGGCTGAACTATATTCCATTGTATGTATGTACCACATTTTCTCTATGCATTTATTTGACAATGGATATTTGGGCTGCTTCCACCTCTTGGCTATTGTGAATAACCCTGCAGTGAAAAGGGGTGTGCTCAATGGCTTTCCATTTTAATCAAATTGCCATTCAGCTGGGTAGAGAGTCGTAGCAAAAGCTGTGTTTAAAAGTGGCCTAAATAACAAAAAAGAGACTCACATATACCTGAGATTGAAGCCCAGCTCTACCACTCTTAGTTCTGGCACTCTGCACAAGTTCCTTACCTTTGTGAGCCTATTTCCTCATCTGTAAAATGGGACTACCACCAATGCCCTGCTCCTTGGGGCTATGTAAGGAGGAGATGAGGATAAGCATCCAGTGACTGGCCCACAAGAGGTGCCTTCTGCTCTGACCCAATTTATAGAAGAAAAAAACCTGAGACCTGGACAGGGAAGTAACGTAGCACACTGAGTTAATAAGTGGCAAAGCAAGCAGAAACCAGGTTGTCTTGGCTCCAAAGTCCATGGCCTTTTTTCCACACCAACATGTCCTAAATGTCAGTCATCTGATTGTCCCTTCACAATAACAGCACCATCTGTACTATTATTTACTTAAGATTTTTCTTTAAATCTTTCTTTCTTTCTTTTCAGAGACATCACATGTGTCTATTTTTTTTATTTTTTTGTAAAGACAGGGTCTTGCTATGTTGCCCAGGCTGGTCTTGAACTCCTGGCCTCAAGCAATCCTCCCACCTCAGCCTCCCAAAGCACTGGGATCACAGCTATGAGCCCCCACGCCATGCCTAAATCTACTTTCTTTTACCATAAATTTATTTTAAAAAGAATCCTTATATCACTACCGTGAATAGAAAATTAGTATGATGTGTTATAAATGGAAGATAACTGTGAAAACAAATATAAGGACACACAACAATGTTATTAAATTCTAGCTAGATACTATAGCTTATCTAAGGCCTGAGATTTGATTTCTATTGGTTTGAAAGGGTTTGATTTGATCTCTATTGGTTAGCAAGTGTTAAGAAATAGACTGGCACCAAACAAATATAGTATCCTCCTTGACATAGTCTGAAGAACCAAAAGTGAGCTTAAAAGAGAATAGCTCTCCCCATGGCATTCAACATAATTCCAGATGTTGTGTGTGTCACCTAAAGTCTCCTCCTGTTCCACCTGGTTCAGCTCTGCAGAATATAAGGCCCCACACAGACCCTCCAAACCAGAATTGTGTTTAATCAAGATCCCTGGGCCAGGTGCGGTGGCTCACACCTGTAATCCTAGCACTCTGGGAGGCTGAGGTGGGAGGATCAATTCAGGGCAGGAGTTCAAGACCAGCCTGAGCAAGAGCAAGACCCCATCTATACTAAAAATAGAAAAATTAGCTAGGCGTGGTGGCACATTCCTATGGTCTCAGCTACTCGGGAGGCTGAGGCGGGGGATCCGATCGCTTGAGCCCAGGAGTTTGAGGTTGCTGTGAGCTAGGCTGATGCCATGGCCCCTCTACTCAAGGCAACAGAGTGAGACACTGTCTAAAAAAAATAACAAAAAGACCCCTGGTAATTCATGCCTATACATGCTACCTCTACAGTATACAGTTCCCAAAGTTGATCAAACAGAATTTCTTATAAATCATAGACTTTATTTCAGTAACATAATGAGTTAAATACTTTTAAAAAATTCCTCTTCCAAAGTCCATCAGAACTGTCTTGGTTCACTGTCCAATTCTATAACGATATGCAGCTCACACAGTGCACATAACTGATATTGTACATACAATATTTCTGATTAATGTTGTCAACAAACAGCTTATTCAGATAATGAAGGGTTTAAATGCCAAAGGCCCACATTCAGGGTCCTACTCACAGGGAATTCTCCATCAGAAAGAAAAATGGGGCCAGGTATAGTGACTCACACCTGCAATCCTAGCACTCTGGGAGGCTGAGGCAGGAGGATTGTTTGAGGTCATGAGTTTGAGACCAGCCTGAGCAAGAGCGACACCCCATCTCCACAAAAAATAGAAAAATTAGCCTCGTGTGGTCCAGCTTCTCAGGATGCTGGGGCAGGAGAATTGCTTGAGACCAGGAGTTTGAGGTTGCAGTGAGCTATGATGACGCCACTGCATTCTAGCCAGGGCAACAGTGCAAGACCTTGTCTCAAGAGAAATGGATTAAGGAGAATACTTTAGGGCATGTGAATTATATTTAATAAAGCTGGGGTTTTTTTTAAAGATACTTTTAGAGAATCCTAAGAAGGGAAATGTACAAGTTCTTTAGAATTTTTTAAAGTTCTAATTTTTCACAAACCACTTATTTAGAATCGTTCTCTTATGAGGCTGAGAGAGAAGCAGATGTTCCCTACAACAGCATATGTGATTATAAAAAGGTGGAAACAACTTAAATGCCCAATGCTAGGGAAAGTTTAGGAGTTATCAACACATGGGAAAATGGTTATGAAACAATGTTAAGTGAACATTTCCAAATACAAAATGGGAGACAGACTTTGAATACATCTATCTAAAAATATATCTGCGAATGGTCAAGTAAGCTAAAATCTGAGTTTGGATACCATCATGGATAATTCCCCCCCCAAAATTATAATAATGTCTTTTTTTTTTTTTTTTTTTTTTTGAGACAGAGTCTCACTCTGTTGCCCAGGCTAGAGTGAGTGCCATGGCATCAGCCTAGCTCACAGCAACCTCAAACTCCTGGGCTCAAGCGATCCTTCTGCCTCAGCCTCCCGAGTGGCTGGGACTACAGGCATGCGCCACCATGCCTGGCTAATTTTTTCTATATATATGCTTTTAGTTGTCCATATAATTTCTTTCTATTTTTAGTAGAGACGGCGTGTCGCTCTTGCTCAGGCTGGTCTCGAACTCCTGACCTCGAGCAATCCTCCCGCCTCGGCCTCCCAGAGTGCTAGGATTACAGGCGTGAGCCATCGTGCCTGGCCCTATAATGTCTATCTTTTCAGCATAAACACTACCTTGTTAAAATTTAAGGGGGCTGCCTTTATAATTAAAAATTTTTAACAATTAAAGTATCTAGGCCGGGCGCGGTGGCTCACGCCTGTAATCCTAGCACTCTGGGAGGCCGAGGCGGGTGGATCGCTCGAGGTCAGGAGTTCGAGACCAGCCTGAGCAAGAGCGAGACCCCGTCTCTACTAAAAATAAAAAGAAATTATATGGCCAACTAAAAATATATAGAGAAAAAATTAGCTGGGCATGGTGGTGCATGTCTGTAGTCCCAGCCACTCGGGAGGCTGAGGCAGTAGGATCGCTTAAGCCCAGGAGTTTGAGCTAGGCTCAGCTAGTGAGCTAGGCTGACGCCACGGCACTCACTCTAGCCCAGGCAACAAAGTGAGACTCTGTCTCAAAAAAATAAAAAAATAAAAAAAAATAAAGTATCTAGTCTAAAGAAATCACCAATGCAGACAGAGGTTTACACAAAGATAATCATTAAGATGTTCTCTGTAGCATTATTCATAACACTTAAATACTGAAAATAGCCTAAATGACAATGGAGAAATAGGTAAGAATTGCACATCTATAAGATAAAATGTATCTAGGAATATATGTGCATATGGACAGAAAAATGTTAAATGGTGGTTATTTCTGGGTGGTGGGACTGAAGGTGAATCCTATTTACTTTAATCTTTTCAGGGTTTTCCTCAATGGGAAATTTATTATTTGTATAATCAGGAAAAAAAATTCTATTAAAAAAAAAAAAAAGCAGCAGCAGCAGCAGGCTGGGTGAGTGGCTCATGTACGTAATCCCAGCACTTAGGGAGGCTGAGGCAAAAGGATCACTTGAGGACAGGCATTTGAGACCAGCCTAGGCAACAAAGTGAGACCCCATCTCTGCCAAAAAAAAGTGAGCTGAGCATGGTGGTGCACACCTGTAGTCCCAGCTACTTGGGAGGCTGAGGTGGAAGGATCACTTGAGCCCAGGAGTTTGAAGCTGCAGTGAACTATGATTGCACCACCTCACTAGAGCCCAGGCTACAGAGCAAGACCCTGTCTCTAAATAAATAGATAGATTTTAAAAAGGTGATGATTGGACAACCAAAGAAGGGAAAACATTGCATACATTTCTTAGGCTAGAACCTAATTTATTATTGCAGATCTTGCAAAACCAGTAACTATTTCCACCAAGGACTGACTGTCTTCTTGTGGTTATCTTTAAGTAACTTGAGCTGATATTTTATCTTACCTGGATGGAATCTTTTATGATTTACCAGCTAGAATTTTTGCTTAGGTTCTCGAAATGTGTTATAAAGTAATGATTACTGCAATCCACTAAGCTGCCAGAGATTGTGCTGTGAGCTTTTAGTTTCTGTCTAATTTATGTCACACACAAAAGCCCAAGCAAGCCCTTCCTGAAACCACTGCTGAAGGTGATATGAAAGACCCCAGAGTGGGAAACAGTATGTTAAATCCCAAGCTCCCAATAATCTATGGCAATTTCTATTTCACTTGGACCCACTTCCATTTATACACTATGTTCAAGTAAGACAAAATGCAAGTGCTGCAAATATCTTGCCAAAAACTTTAAAAATAAAACCACACCCACCATGATTATCACTGGTTCCCTCTCTAATGCAAATTATGATTTAAATAAATCAGCATACTAAAGATAGATCTGCCTGTGTGTGAAGAGCTCAATGCCCGCAATCAATGTGACAAAGTGAGGAGACACAATGTGTCACCATGATTAACTGAGCCTTAAACAAGAACATCCCAAGTGCAGTGCAGATGTATGATGCTGATAAGATGGGCTGATTGTAATGCTCTCCGACTGCCAAGAAATACATGTTAAAAGCCCGACCAGAAGGTCTGGGTGAAAGCCCAGCATGAAGTCACCACGGAAGGAGAAAATATCACCCAACTCAAGGCTCAGTCTTTTGGGCAGGGATTGAAAGGCCTTGAAAAAACTGTCCCAAGTCTAAGAATGGGGGGAGAGAGGGGCAGAGAGGTTGAGTTACTTGCTGCAAGTCACACCCAGGTCCCACTGCCTTTTCCCCACAGAATTTCCTGTGATGGCGTAGGCCTTGACCATGAAATCTTTCTAAGAGTCTGGAGAGATAGGAGCTGTTGAAAGGGAAAAAATGAGCCCATAGGGCAGAGAGGGAAAACTAAGGCTTTATGAGATTGAATCTTTTAAAATTAGTCAGCAGGTGTTACACAGGACTTTAGTCACCCTCTTCTCACCCAGTGTAGATATTATCACCAGAACCAAGAACAGTTTTGGGCTAAATGACTCAGAATACAAACTCACAGTTCCTACCAGTTTCAGCTGTTTCAGCCCTCGAATTAGACCACTAAGAACTGTAAGAGGTGGCCTATCTTATCGAATTAGATATCTGTTTGACACCCATCATTATGCTAAAATAGCTAAAGGGCTTGGTGGCTCACACCTGCAATCCTAGCACTTTGGGAGGAATTGCTTGAGGCCAGGAGTTGAGACCAGCCCAGAAAAGAGCAAGACCCCTCTCTATAAAAAAAAGAAAATTTAGCAGGGCCACGTGTCTCATGCCTGTAGTCCGAGTGACCTACCATGACGCTACTGCACTCTAGCCTGGGCGACAGGGCAAGACCCTGTCTCAATAAAACTTTTTTTTTTTAAATTAGTTACCCAGGTATGGAAGAGAAAGGCTTTTGACAAAACACCAGGGATGTGGTCACCGTCCACCTGAAAAACAGATGAACAAGTGAGTGGTAGAAAGAGCAACAGACTTGGAGTCAGCAGATGTGGGGAAGTTATTTGACTTTTTTATGCCTCTACTTTCCTCTTCTGGAAACCTGTTACAGGGTTGCTGTGATGTCTAAATGAAACATCTGTAAGGTGCTTAGAACAGTGCTTGGCTCAATAAATGTTAGCTATTATTATTATTTTCATTGTCATGACCATTGGCGTGTCCTAGTTTTGCTCCTGATTACCTAGATGAGTACGTCTCAAACTTTACCGTGCACAGGAAACACCCAGGGATCCTGGTATAATGCACACTCTGGTTTATTAGATCTAGGCCTAGGTTTTGCATCTCTACCAAGCTCCCAGGTACACAGGTACCTTTGTCATGCAGAGTACACTTCAAGCAGCACGAAT
The DNA here is from genome assembly GCF_041146395.1 of Eulemur rufifrons. NCBI lineage: Eukaryota > Metazoa > Chordata > Mammalia > Primates > Lemuridae > Eulemur > Eulemur rufifrons. The sequence continues at coordinate 25,164,180 of NC_091002.1, forward strand.
CTGCCTAACCCAGCTCCTAGCAGCTGCTTAATATCACCCACAAAACAAGCAAACTCTCTGCAACTCAATGTCTTCATCTGTAAACTGGGAATACATGTTCCACATCTCAACTGACTGAAAATTAGTAAATGAGAATGCACAGGAAAGAGCATTCTAAACTGCAAAGTTATACAAGTGGTAGTGGCAAGGCTATTAGTCTTACTATTCACAATGTTGAATTTACAACATTGTAATGCCCAAGTTTACAAGAGTAGTTATTGCAATATATAAAAACAAGGCTTGAATTCCCTTGCTCAGAAGAGATACTCCATTCAAGAATCCTCTAGGAATTCTGGCAGAACACAACAGATTTTCAAGGGATTCCCAAATCAAAAGCTCTGAAACTTTAGAACTGTCCTTCGGTGGCCAGGAAAGAACTACTTTGGCAGGGAGAGGGTGGCCATTGGAGGCATCGAGAGCGAGCTTCGCTAGTGAGTCTACTCCCTCTCCCGGAGCTGGCCAGCCTCCTTCAGCCTCCATCAGCCAAGATCCTGAGTCAGAACAGCGATGCCAACAGCACAAGACAGATGGGCACTGCCCTGACAAGGCCCACACCTGCTGCTCCACAAGCCGGCAAACAGTCAGCCTGTGGGAAAAGCAGTGTGGTTTTATTGGTTTGTTTGTTTTGTTTTGTTGGTCTAAGGTAGATGCTTTAATCAGATGTACCTGGCTACTTCCTTCCACATAATCTGCGATTTCCTCCTCACAGATTATAAAGTATGATGTTCATACCTTGTGCCTCTCCTCTAAGGGGTTCAAAGTGAACTATGGCTAGTTCTTCCTCACAGGGGCCCTTACCAAGAAGTCCCCTCATCATTTCAGAGGCAGATGGCACCTCCAAAACCCAGGAGTCATCCTTAATTCCTCCCACTCCCTCACCGCCGCCCCCCACACCATCCTGCTTGTTCTACCTTCAAAACACATCCCCAATCCATCCTTTCTTACTATCTCCACTGCCACCACCCTAGAAGGCCACCATTACCTCTCACCTAAACTCCGACCTAGTCTCCTGGCTGCCACTCCTACGCCCTCTAAAATTCACTGGCCACATAGAGGCCAGAGTGATTTTTCTAAAAAACAAAAAATAGATCATGTCACTCCCCCTTTCATAGCTATCAATGGTTCCTACCGCTTTTAAGAACAAAATCCCAACTCCTTACTCCAGCCTATAGGGCCCTATATGATCCGAGACCCCTCCTACATCCGCCCACCTCTCGGCTCCCTCTGACTCACCTGCCCCAGCCATCCTAAGTCTTCTTGCAGTTCCCGGAACTTACCAAGCTTGTTCCCACGTCAGAGCTTTTCCCTGTGCTCTTCCTTCTGACACATCTTCAAATGGCTGGTCGCTCCCTGGGAGCAAATCTCAGTAAAAATGTCACTGCTTTAGAGAGCCCTTTTCTGACTGTCCACTTAAAGCAGCAGCATCCCCAATCCTCTGGAGAAGTTACTCTCTGTGACATCACTGTTTTATTGTCTTCACATCACTTATTTCTATCCAAATTACCTTGTTCATTTATTGATTTATTTTTCTGTTTGCTACTACTGGAACATAAGCTGCATGAGAGCAAGGATGGTTCTACCATCGTATCTCCAAGCTGGAACAGAACTGATATATACCAGATGCTCAGCAAATGTTGAATAAATAAAACCAAGAGAGCACAGTGGCAAGAGCATGGAACTTGGAGTCAGAAGACCTGGATTCCAATGGGAAATGGGCTACTTACTAGCAGCATGGCTTCTCCTCCCTCAGGTTCCTTGACTGTAAAATAGGGATCTTAATCTGCACCTGACTTTCCTCGAAGGGTTATTGATGAGACCAAGTGAGTAAAGGCAGGTGTAAGCATTTTTGTAAACCATTATGCACTATACAGAGAGTATTGTATTGTTAACCACCCTCTTTCTCGGGGACCCATAAATTAATGAATGAAAAGGCTTAAGGGGCCATGTGAGGCTTCTAATCCAGGTACCTAAAACAAGCCTAGGGATACAATAGAAAAGATTTGCATCAGAGGCTTTATGCACCAGGGGCAAATGCAACATATAAATTCATTTAAAGAAGTCAAATCATGTCAAGTGCTAGTAATTTGCAAATTAAGCTCAGGTTTCTTGAAGGATATGGAGATAGGATTGAGCTCTACATCCTCCATACGACTGGCATAGAGGGATTTAACACACATTTTCCTGAACTGGGTGCTGAGCTACCAAAACTGGCATCCTGTAATCATCTTTCACCTTTCTTTGCAACCCATTGTGGCAAAGGATTACAGGTTCCTGGGGCAATGCTATAATAATATCAACATTTACATAATGCTATGATGGCTACTGTTCCATTCTTGCAATGACCCTGTGAAGTTGAGAGACCTGGTATTATCACATCCTTTTAACCTTTTTTTATTTTTTTTTGAGACAGAGTCTCACTCTGTTGCCCAGGCTAGAGTGAGTGCCATGGCGTCAGCCTAGCTCACAGCAACCTCAAACTCCTGGGCTCAAGCGATCCTCCTGCCTCAGCCTCCTGAGTAGCTGGGACTACAGGCATGTGCCACCATGCCTGGCTAACTTTTTTCTATACATATTTTTAGCTGTCCATATAATTTCTTTCTATGTTTAGTAGACACGGGGGTCTCGCTCTTGCTAAGGCTGGTCTCGAACTCCTGAGCTCAAACGATCCTCCTGCCTTGGCCTCTCAGAGTGCTAGGATTACAGGCATGAGCCACTGTGCCCAGCCCCTTTTAACTTATTCATTTGAGACAAGGTCTCACTCTGTTGCCCAGACTAGAGTGCAATGGCTGCAACCTCAAACTCCTGGGCTCAAGGGATCCTCTTGCCTCACCCTCCCGAAGTAGCTGGGACTATCGGCTCGTACCATCATACCTGGCTAATTTTTCTATTTTTTGTAGAGATGGGGGGGGGGGGGCGTCTCGCTCTTGCTCAGGCTATTCTCGAACTCCTGAACTCAAGCAATCCTCCCGCCTTGGCCTCCCAGAGTGCTAAGATTACAGGTGTGAGCCACTATGCCGGCCTAAGTACTATTATTATCCCCATTCTATACACGAGGAGAGAGCAACACAAAAAGGTGAAGTAAATTGTGGCAGAGCCAAGATTTTAACCCAGGCAGCTTGACTACATGCTTTTAACCACAATTGCACAACACCACTGAAAGGGCCTTCAGTATCATCTAGCCTACTCCCTTCATTTTTATTTTTAATTGACTGATTGAGTGATTGATTAGCAGGGTCTCGCTCTGTCACCTAGACTAGCATGCAGTAGCTCAATCACAGCTCACTGCAACCTCGAACTACTGGGCTCAAGCGATCCCCCTGCCTTGATCTCCCAAAGTGCTGGGATTACAGGCATGAACCACCCACCCAGCTGCCTACTCCCCTCATTTTAAAGAGGAGGGCACAAAGGACAGACAAGCCCCCTTTTAAACATTCCAGGTCTTTTTTCAGGTCCACACTTTGGACGGTATCTATTTAAATGAAGCTTTATGTGTGATCTTGTTTCCTTGCCATTGAAAGAAAAGCCTCCAGCCATAGCAGTTAGAAGTAACAAAAGAATACCCTTGTGGCCTTATGACAGCTACTGTTGGAAAATCAGAGGCAGCAGAGTATGGGGGATAAAATACAGGATTTACCTAGAAATATGTCCAGCTCCATCACTTAATAGGTATAAGATTCTTAGGCAAGTCATTCACTTTTCTGAACCTCAGTTGCCTCAACTGCAAAATGGGGATGACACCACCAGCTACCTGGTAAAGTCTATGTAAAGAGTAAATGAAATAACATACCTGAAAAATGCTTCTGAATCATATACTTGTAAATAGTTACTACTGCTTTAAGCACTTCCCAAGGACATAAAGATGCCCTTTTTCTTCTAGAAGGGTCGAGAAGAAAACCATAACCCCAGCCATCTACAAGGAGTGGACCCCAAGGTTTCACCCACTAGGGCTATCTGCAGAAGTCCACCACCACCCTTGCTCTGAGCAGAATGGAGAAGTAAAACTGGGGGTGGGAGGGATGTCACAGGGATAGAACTATCCACAGGAATTGGTGCTCTACACACCTAAGTCCTACCTGTCCCAAAGTCATCTCCTCCTGGAAGTCTTGCCCTCCTACCCCAGAGATGCCTCATAATATAGCTTGCTGAGCACTTACTACGTGCCAAGCTACTTGCCATGCCCAATCTCATTGGATTTCCACAGTAGCCCATTATCCCATTTTATATATAAGAAAAAGAAGGTTCAAAGAGATTAACTTGCCCAAAGCCACATAGTTACTAAGTGGAGATGCCAAGTCTCTAACTCACTCAGACTTCCAACTGGACTCTTGGCCCCCCATGCTAGCATTTCCTAAGAATTCTCCCTCTTCCCCTCTAAGGCGCTTTCACACACACACACCTCATCATCTTAACTACTCTGAGCAGCAAGTGTTAGGACTCCATTGGACAAACAGGTCAACTGAGGCCAGAGAGGGGAAGGGACTTGCCCAAGGTCACACAGCAACCCAGGGACAGCGCCAAGGTCTGGACCCCAGGCTCTCGCTTCCGTGTCCCCCTCCGGAGCAGGGGCCCTGACCATGGCCCCAGGCCCCCCAGGAGAACTCCGACCCCAGGCAGTCGTGTCTGGGGGTCGGGCTGCGACCCCGCCCGGGGGAGGAGGGGCGAGGCCGCCGGGACAGCCAGAGGATGCCCGGGAGGCAGGGCAGAGGATGCTCCAGCTCGCGGGGCTGCAAAGCCAGGCAGCGGCGACGGCGGCGCGGACGGCCGGGAAAATCGCAGGCGGCCAGAAGGATCTGCCCTGCCCGGGGGCGCCCGGGCCCCTCCCGACTCACCTGCGGCCAGAGCCGAAAGCGGGCGGCGGCGGCGGCGACGGCGGCGGCGGCGGCGGGGGCGGCAAACCCCGGACTCAGCCATTCCCCGTTGCCCCGGATGGGGAGAGACGGAGGCCGCTCACTTCCTTAGTAACCTGGCTCGGCGACCCACTTCCTTAGCAACCTGTGTCAATTTCAATAACTTTATTGGAACAGGGGCGGCGGACGGGGAAGGCTGGCTGGGCGGTGAGGGTTCTTAATGGGTGCCCCACACGCCTCGGTCTTTTCATCCACGGAAGGAATGAGAGCCGAGGGCGCTGTGGCCTGACTCCACCCGCTGAGATTTCGTGCCTCAGTTTCCCATCTGTAAAATGGAACTCACTGCCTTGGTCGCGCAATGCGATTTCATCAGCCACCGTTTGGCCTTTTCTAAAAGCGATTTCACATCGTTATCTGACTTGTGTCTCAAACCGCTACCGAGATAGGTCTCATTTAGGGGCCACCCCATGACTCAGGCCAAACACTTAGGAGTCATTCTTGTCTCTTTCCTGGCCTTCACCCCTCACGTCCATTCAGTCCCCATGTCCCTCAGTCTACCTCTCAAAATTGCTCTTGTCCATCCACCCTTCTCCATGTCGGCGCCACCGCACCGGGCAAGGCCAGGCCACGCCACGCCTATCTCTAGCCTACCTGAAACATCTGGCCTCTCTGCTTCCATTCTTTTGTCCAGCTCTGCCCTGCAATTCGTTTTCCCCAAGGGCCAGAGTAATGATTTAAAAACATAAAACAGATCATGCCAGTCCCTGGTTAGCACCCTTTAATGGAGTCCCACCACTCTTAGAATCAAAGTCAAAGTCCTTAGCACTTCCTACAAAATCGTTAAAACTCTATTCCAGCCACACTGGCCTAGAAGGCCAGATTCCATCCCCCATAGGAACTCACACCTGTTGTTCCCCACTAAATAGAAACTCCATGAGATCAGAGTCTCCCTTTGTTCACTGTTATATCCTCCATTTCTAGAACCAAGCTTGGTCCATAGCAGGTGCTCAATAAATATGTATTGCTTGTTGAATGAATGAATACCAGGGCTGCTCTTCCCCACCTCCCCCCCCCCCCTACTTTTTGCCTGGTGTGGCAGCTATTGCTGCTTGCTCTGGGAAACTTCTTTTTTTTTTTTTTTTTTTTTTTTTTTGAGACAGAGTCTCACTCTGTTGCCAAGGCTAGAGTGAGTGCCGTGGCGTCAGCCTAGCTCACAGCAACCTCAAACTCCTGAGCTCAAGCGATCCTCCTGTCTCAGCCTCCTGAGTAGCTGGGACTACAGGCATGCGCCACCATGCCCGGCTAATTTTTTCTATATATATATTTTTAGCTGTCCATATAATTTCTTTCTATTTTTAGTAGAGGTGGGGTCTCGCTCTTGCTCAGGCTGGTCTCGAACTCCTGAGCTCAAACGATCCGCCCACCTCGGCCTCCCAGAGTGCTAGGATTACAGGCGTGAGCCACCGCGCCCGGCCAGCTCTGGGAAACTTCTTTTTGCTCCTGGACACATAGCTCTACTATATTCCCCAGCCTTCCTTGCAGTTCAGACCAAGTTCTGGCCAATTAAATATGTGTGCCATTCTCAGGCCTGGCCCATAAAAACCTCCCATACAATTGTATACACTTTCTCTACTTTAAAGTGAAATATTTTGTTGGGTGTGGAGGCTCCTGCCTATAATCCCAGCTACTCAGGAGGCTGAGGCAGGAGGATGACTTGAGCCCAGGAGTTTGAGGTTGCTGTGAGCTAGGCTGACGCCACGGCACTCTAGCCAGGGCAACAGAGGGAGACTCTGTCTCAAAATAAATAAATAAATAAATAAACTAAAGGACTCTGAGGCCCCAGGAGATGGCTAAGCTACAAAATAGGAGGAACCTACATCAATCAGATATCCCTTAAAGGACAACTGGCCAGAAAACCAACCAACCTGGATCATCCAAGTTGGATAAGAAAATAAACTTTTACTGGATTAAGCCATTGGGATGTGGAGGCTTTTTTTACAGTAGTTAGCTGGCCCCAACTAAGATGCCGAACTCTGAATCATCTATTGAGTCCCAGTTTACTTCCGTTCCCCTGGTAACCCACCCTACCCCTACTCACCATTATTCTAATTATTAAGTCAATAAATAATATTTCCCTTTTAATGACTGCAGATATTATCATCTACTGAGCCAAGTAATGTATGTATTTATGTTTATGTTTCATCATATTTATATTTCATATCTTTCACATCTTTTGGTATTTTCTGAGGCTAACAATTGCCTCAATTTATTTTCATTTTCATTAGTTTTCTTTGTAGCTATTGGTAATATTTCACTGTATGTCCAATAAATCAGGTAAATACTTAGCAGTGATTTTTTCCAGGTGCTTAAACACAACAAATAGTCCATGAGTTTGTTTTGTGTTTTTCTCCTGAAGACATCAGCTCTAATCCAGACTGGTGCTCTCAAGGCCTACTGGAGACGCTGGGACTGAGTTTCCTCATCTGAAAAATGGAGCTAGAAATGCTACTGCTGAGGTTGGTTGTGAGGATTAAATAAGACATAGTGTGGGACAATGCCTGGCACTTAGTAGGTCCTCCATGAATGGTGGCTCTCTTTCCTTCCTTTATTGGGTGGGGTCATGGTGTTCTCCAGTGAAACAATAATTGTAAATGTCAGGAGTCATGCTGGTAAGAGAGTTTAGTCTTCTTGGAGATTTAATACCATTTGGGGAGGAGGGCTGAAAAAGGGTTGTGTAAAAAGACTGCAAGGGAATAATTTATTAGAATGCACAGAGGTGGCATCCCAGCGTCTCTTTCAGGAAGAAGCAAGATGCCAGGCTTGGACCGAGGCCAAGCACCTGAGATGTGCCTGGTGGTTGTCACTTGGCTGAGTGCCCAGCTTCAGAATGATGGGACTCTGGGACCTGAGGGAGGCTCTAAGGGCTGAGAATCAAGCTAATGGCTTCTAAGTTCACATCTTTGATGTTTTCTGATGAAAGCCAGACAGGAGTTGGCGGCTAATTGCTTCCTCCTCAGGCACTTAACTGGCTGTGCAGCCCTGGGCAAGTGAGCTCACCTTCCTGGGCCTCACTGCCCCATTTGCCTCCTGCAGGGTTGCTGTGAGTGAGTGTGAAATGATTTCCCAGCTGCAAGGCACTTACGTGGTGAGAGATGAAGAAAACAGTGATATTAAAATTTTACAGACAAAAGGAGGTCATGAAAGCCCCTGACAGAACCAGGACTAGAACGTAGGTCCCAGGACTGGGTTTATCTTACTTATTTCCACCCTCCGTGCTTAGCACAGTGGCTGGTGCATAGCAGCACATAACACACTTGTTTAAAAACATATATTTGGCTGGGCGAGAAGGCTCACACCTGTAATTCTAGCACTCGGGAGGCTGAGGCGGGAGGATCACTTGAGGTCAGGAGTTTGAGACCAGCCTGAGCAAGAGAGAGATCCTGTCTCTACAAAAAAATAGAAAAATTAGCCAGGTGTGATGGCACATGCCTGTGGTCCCAGCTACTCGGAAGGCTGAGGCAGGAGGGTCACTTGAGCCGAGGAGTTTGAGGTTGCTGTGAGCCATGATCATGCTACGACACTCTAGCCTAGCTGGGGTGACAGAGTGAGATTCTTGTTTCTAAATAAATAAACAAAATAAAAACCTAGATGGGAATAACAAAATAAATAAATAAAAATAAAAACATACATTATCATCATTCACTTCTCAAACTAGCAGATTATTTTTAAAGGCGTAATACCCAATGTTGGCAAGGAGGGAGAGGAGAGTACTTGCAGCCCACTGCTAATGGTAGTGAGAAACTGGCACCCATTGTAAGGAAAATTAGCATGATGACTAAAAACTATTTGAGTCAGCCCATTCCACTTCTAGGAATCAATTTTGAGAAAATAATGAGATAATGAGATGTGCTCCAAAAGATTTAGATATAAGCATGTTCACCCCAGCTTCATTTGCAACAGGGACATATTACACCCAACGTTAGAGAAATGGACAGATAAACTAAGAGACGGCATAAGAGGGAATATTATGCTGCCACAAAAGTGATGTTTTTGAAGAGCATCCAGTGATAGGAGGAAACGCTCATGGGAATATAATAAGGGGAAGAGTAGATATCTATATCCATTAGGAAAAATTTTTAACTGCTCCAGGGTGGTCACCAAGAAACAGTTTCTTACACAATGAACAGAATGAAAAAGGCAACACACAGAATGGGAGAAAAATATTTGGGAGAAATGGGAGAAAAATAATTCATACATCTGATAAGGGGTTAATATCCAGGTTATATAAAGAACTCCTATAACTCAACAACAAAAACATAAACAATCCAGTTAAAACAATGGACAGAGCTGGGCACAGCAGTGCACGCCTGTAATCCCAACTATTTAGGAGGCTGAGGCAGAAGGATCGCTTGAGCCCAGGAGTCTGAGGCCAGCCTGGGCAACACAGCAACACCCTGTTTCAAAACAAAAAATGGACAAAGGCCTTGAATAGATATTTCTCCAAAGAAGATATGCAAATGGCAAAAAAAAACCACATGAAAAGATGTTCAACATCACTAATAATTAGGAAAATGCAAATCAAACCATAATGAGATACCACCTCATACCCATTAGGATGGTTACTACCAAAAAAAAAAAAAAAAAGCCAGGAAATAAGTTTTAGCAGGGAAGTGGAGAATTGGAACCCTTATGCACTGTTGGTGGGAATGTAAAATGGTACAGGTGCCAAAATGTTGGTTTCTCAAAAAACTAAAAATAAATTATCATGCGATCCAGCAATTCCACTTTTGAGTATATACCCAAAAGAATTGAAAGCAGGGTCCCAAAGAGATATCTGTACGGCCATGTTCATAGTGGCATTGTTCACAATAGCCAAAAGGTAGAAGCAACTTAAGTGTTCATCACAGATAAATGGATAAACAAAAGGTGGTATAAACATACATTGGAATATTATTCAAAAAAGAAGGAAATTCTGACACATGATACAACATGGATGAATCTTAATGACATTCTGCTAAATGAAACAAACCAGTCAGTCACAAAAGGATAAATACTATATGATTCTACCTTATGAGGTATGTAGACTAGTCAAATTCATGGAGACAGAAAGGAGCATGGTGGTTGCTAGGGGCTGGGGAGGGGAAAGCATGGGAAGTTGTTTAATGAGTACAGAGTTTCAGTTTTGCAAGATGAAAAGAGTTCTAGAGATTGGTTATCCAAGATGGTAAGTTTTATGTTATGTGTATTTTACCATAAGTAAAACAAGAAGAAGAAGAAAAAGAAGAAGCAGGTTCTTTTCATCCTACTCCACTTACCATCCTCAGCAAGTTCTCCTTTTGTCCTTGCACTTGTCACCTTGTGGCTGCAAGATGGCTTCCAGGCATCACACACTCACACCAGCATCTGAGACAGGAAGAAGCACGAGGCTCCTTCTTTCTATCCATGTAGGGGAGCCCTCCCCCAAATTTACCACTTGTGTTTCATTGGCCAGAATTGGACCATGCACACCTCCAGCACTGTCCCATGAAACTTTGCACAGGACAGAAATGTCCTATATCTGTTTTGTCCAATACAGTAGCCACTAGTCATGGGTGGCTTTTGAACATTTGAAACATGGCTCGTGCAACAGAGGAATTACATTTTAAATTTGATTTAATTTTAATTAATTTAAATTTAAAAAGCCACACGTAGGTGATGGTAACCATATTGGACAGTGCAGTGAAACAATCTAGAAGGGGAATGAGATTGTTATGATTGGTCCACACCAGTCATGATTCATCTCCCAGGACAGGCTGAATTAAGAGTAAGGCCACTCCACTGCTTCCTAAAAACAAAATTGGAGTTGTGTGAACAGGGAAGAAGGATGTGTGTGTGTGTTGAGTAGACAATCAACAGCATCTGCCACAGGTATGTTACTCTAGTTACTTCATGACCATGCATTTGGTTTAAAAAGAAGAGTGTGTGTGTGTGTGTGTGTGTGTGCACACGCATATGAGCGTGTGTGCTGGCATAAAGAAAACTAGAGGGAAATACATCAGATATTTATAGTGATCATCATCTTTGGGTATAGGGATTGTAGTTGATTCCTATTTTCTTCTTAACACCTTTTCATATTTTCTAAATTTTATATAGTACACAAGAATTATGTGTATTTTTAAAGTATTTGTTTGTGGTCTTAGTGAAGGTCACCATTAGTAACTCCACCATCTTGGATGTGGTGACCATCACCCTGGGATGGTCACCAACTGAAGAGTCATGATGGTCCATCAGGTTATGGTCACTTCCCCTTCCCTTCCCAGAACAGCAAGTCCATTTCCAGTGCTTTGGGCACAACCAGACTTAGGCTGTGCAGGAAGCTGGCATGTGACACAGGAGGGGCCGACCCATTAGGAAACATTTACTGAAACAACTGAGTGGAGGACATGCCTTTAGGAGCAATGAGATACCTTGAAGTGGCTAAAATGTAGAGTTTGCAGTGGGCTAGGACTCTGGAAGCATGGAGAGTCTTGGACATACCAATTCTATGTGGATTTGGACAAGTCACTTTCTGTCTCTTAGCCTTCATTTCTTCATCCACGAATTGGGAGTGATTCCTGCTGGACGACTCAGAGAATGTCTGTGATGGAGGTGATAATGGAGAGCTGTAGTGGAATGCCCCAGTACTTCACGGCCACATGGGAGCAGCACGGTGATTCCCCTAAAGGGAAAGTGGACACTGGGGAGTGCAGGGTTGGGGAGATTCACCAGGGCTGGCTCCCAGGTCTGCCACCCACAGCCGTGAGGCCTTGGCCAAGAAACTTGATTTCTCACAGCCGGTGAGTAGTGGCCCAAAGAGCACAGTGCGGTATAAAAGTTCACGAACTTGACCTGGATTCGAGACCCGATTCTACCATTTATCAGCTGGGTGTGACCTTCTGGCTTTTTCCAAGGAACATCAGAAGTAAATAAATTCAAACGTACATTCTTGGCCCACAGGAAAGTGGGCTCAGGGGGTGAAAGGGAGAGCACGTGGGTTGGAGGGGGACAGATAATCCACAGACACAGTGTGGTGGCCGAGGGTAAGGACACCAAGAGGAAGGCCACTGAGAGAACTGAAAAATCCCAGAAAGAACATGTGTTGAGCACACGCTCCCCTCTGCCTCCCCTCTGGTGGCTCCAGCTCAGTCCCTTCCCTCTTTCAAGTCCTCTGCAAATACTGGGTGTATCTCTAGGGCAGCAAGATGAAAAAGTCCCCATTCTCCTCCTCCCTGGAGGCTCCGAGACTCGCAGAGAGGAGACACAAACACCTAACTGATTTGAGACGGGCCCTGTGGAAGCACATTCAGCACGTTCAGTGCCTTGTAAACCGTGCTCGTTCTCGGCTACCCCTCTCTGTTCCTGCAGAACTGCCCTGCTCACAACTGCCTAGTGGCTTCCCGCTGGCCAGAGGAATAGGCCAGAGGGTCCTCCTGTCAACACCAGGCCTACCCAATTGTTGCCTCTATTGCCCTTTTTTCTCTGATCAGGCGCTGTGAGGTCACCAGCCTCCATATACCTTTGTTCCGGGGCTTTTCCTCACCAGGAATGCTATCTCCCTTTAACTCCACTCTTCAGGTACACACAACATATCTATGTGCATAACTGTTCATCACCCCAGCCCCAATGCAGGATCCTGCAGACTTCCTCACTCAGCTGAGTTTTTCTGGGCCCTGGACAAAATGTCATATTTCTGGCACCTCAGGGGAAAATATGATCTGCGCTTTTAATAATTAAAAACAGGCTGGGCATTGTGGCTCACGTTTGTAATCCTAGTACCCTGGGAGGCAAGGCAGGAGAATTGCTTGAGGTCAGGAGTTTGAGACCAGCCTGAACAAGAGTGAGACCCCATCTTCACTAAAAATAGAAAATGTTAGCCAGACATGGTGGCACACACCTGTAGAGCCAGCTACTGGGGAGGCTGAGGCAGGAGGATTGCTTGAGCCCAGGAGTTGGAGGTTGCAGTGAGCTATGATCGTGCCATTGCACTCTAGCCCGGAAAACAAAGCAAGACCCTGTCTCAAAAAAAAAAAAAAACCCAAACCCTGGGATGTACTTCAACCACTCTTATAAAAAATGACCTTTGTAGTGGCTAGGTGTCATGGCTTATACCTGTAATCCCAGCACTTTGGGGAGTTGAAGTGGGAGGATCACTTGAGGCCAGGAGTTCAAGACTAGCCTGAGCAACACAGACCCCATCTGACAAAATTTTGTTTAAAAAATTAGCCAGATGTGGTGCTACAGACATGTAGTCCCAGCTACTTGGGGGCTGAGGCAGGAGGAAACCATAAGAATTCTAGAGGAAAATGTAGGAAAAACTCTTCTAGGTATTGGCCTAGGCAAAGAACTTATGAATAAGACCCAAAGGCAATCACAGCAACAACAAAAATAAATAAATGGGATTTGATTAAACCAAAAAGCTTCTGCACAGCTAAGGAAACAATCAACAGAGCAAATAGACAACCTATAGAAGGGGAGAAAATATTTGCAAGCTATACATCCAATAAAGGGCTAACAACCAGAATCTACAAGAACTCAAGCAAATCACCAAGAAAAAAAAACGATCCCATTAAAAAGTGGGCAAAAGACATGAACAGAAGCTTTTCAAAAGAAAATAGACAAATGGCCAACAACATATGAAAAAATTCTCAATATCACTAATCATCAGGGAAATGCAAATTAAAACTACAATAAGATATCACCTTACCCCTGTTAGAATCACTTTTATTAAAAAGTCCAAAAATGATAGATGCTGGCATTGGTGTAGAGAGACAGGAACACTTATACACTGTTGGTGGGACTGCAAATTAGTACAATCTCCATGGAAAACAGTATAGAGGTTCCTCAAAGAACTAAGAGTAGACCTACCATGTGATCCAGCAATCTCACTACTGGGTATCTACCCAAAAGAAAAGAAGTATTTCTATCAAAAAGATACCTGCACTTGAATGTTTAATGCAGCACAATTCACAATTGCAAAGATGTGAAATTAACCCAAGTATCCATCAATTCTTGAGTGGATTAATAAAATGGGGTATATATATACCATGGAGTACTACTCACCCATAAAAAGGATGAATTAATGCCTTTGGTAACAATTTGGATGGAACTGGAGACCATTCTCCTAAGTGAAGTATCCCAATATTGGAAAATCAAACACCACATGTACTCATTATTAAATTGGAATTAACCAATGACCAATGAGCATACATGTGCATAGAAGGAAGTAAAACTCAGTGGAAATCAAGAAGGGTGGAGGGGAGGAGAAAGAGGGGCAAAAACCTCTCTAATGGGTACAATGAACACTATTTGGGTGATGGGCACACCTATATCCATGACTCAAACATTACAAAAGCGATGTATGTAACCAAAAACATTTGTACCCCCTTAATATTTTGAAAAAAAAAATTATCCAGATGGGGTGACACATGCCTGTAATCCCCAGCTACTTGGGAGGCTGAGGCAGGAGAATCCCTTGAGCCCAGGAGTTCGAGGTTACAGTGAACTAGGATTGCACCACTGCACTCCAGCCTAGGTGACAGAGCGAGACCCTGTCTCTTAAAAAAAAAAAAAAAAAAAAAATATATATATATATATATTACCTTTGTAGGTAGAGCTGGGATCAGTGGATGAAAGCCTCAGAGAGGCCCTCATAACAGTTTATTTATTCACTGCAGTTATTTAGCAATGCATATTTACTTATAAATGTTCATTTGTTTGTCTATAGCACTGCATCTATTGGGTGCTTCCTGGGTGTCAGGCACTGTGGTAGGTGACTTATAGACTATCTTACTTATCACATATCTGCCTCTTTAAGAGGTAGTTGCTATTATTATCCCCATTTTACAGATAAGAACTGAGGCTACAATTAGCCAATGAGTAAATTGCAGAGTCAGATTCAAAGCTTGTTCTAACCTGGCTTCAAAGCCTATGACTTTGGCCTCCTTGGGGCTCACAGACCTGTGAACTGTGGGCAGCATCTGCCTGCACCCGTGCTTTGCTTGGCCTGCTTAGCATTTTATAAAATACAGAATCAACTGCCAATGTTTAAAAACCAGGAGATTTCCCATAAAATTGGAATTTTTAGTTTCTGAAATAGCCAAAGACCTGGGTTCCCACATGGCAATAATTGGCTGGAAGGAAGAGCAGTTGCTCTTGTTAAACAGGATGTGTGACTCCACTTTGACATATGTCCCCCAGCCCCCTCCCCACTGCACTGACCTGCCTCATTCATTTTCGTTGCCTGTCTGGCCCTTGGAAGTATTTGCATTTGTGACTGTTGGGTCTGTATTTGCTAACAGTTGGAATTGCCTTGCAATGTACTGAGCTCCCCACCACAGGAGATGTGCAAACTGAGGCTAGATGGCTACTTGGTAGGGGTGTCGGGGAGGGATTTCAAGAGCCAGTAGGAAATTAGATCAGATAACATATATAATTCTTCCCAGCCCTGCAATGCCAAATATTTACTTAAGATTCAGAGTATATAATTTTAAGAACCAACTTCCCCTCTGGTTTCAACTTACTGTTTCAATCTTTCTTTTCCCTTTACCTTGGTTTCTTGACCTATTTATATATTTTTTTTTGTCTTTTTTTTTTTTTTTTTTTTACTTAAAGCAGGACACATACAATATTTATATATTTTTAATCATATGATTATACTGTGTGAATTCCTGTAAGCTTCCTCAAATCCTTTTTGGAGTAAGGCATGGGGAACAAATAAATCTATACATAAATATTTGCCCAAAGGGCTTGGTTTCAGGTACTGAAAAGAAACAAAAAACAATAATTATAAATTGCAACTGCCAAGTCATCTCAGGTTCTCTGAGACTATCGGGCTCGAGGAGATAAAGGACAGAAAGAGCTAAGAGTCTGGGATGTGAGCATGTGCCCCGGTCCTCCCAACCCTCTGTCTCAGGAAAGGCAGCCTCAAAGTTTTATCTCCTACTCTTTGTTTAAAAAGACTTTTAAATTCTATAACTAACTGTGGCAGTTTTAAAATAAATGGCTGCAAATTCCTTGACATCCTCCCATTGCGGGGGAATCTATGTCCTCTTTCCTTGAATCTGGGTAGGCTTGTGGCTGATTTCACCAACAGAATACAGCAGGAGCGATGCTATGTGACTTTCGAGGTTGGGTCATAAAAAGACACACAGCTCTGCCTAGTTCTCTTGGAATATTCTCTCTCCAGTTGCTTCCACCTGGCACACTTCCTCTTGGAACACAGCTTCCATGCTGTGAGGAAGCCCAAGCCACACTGAAGGCCGTTTGTAAGGGTTCTAGTCAATGGCTCTAGCTGAGCACAACATGCTAGGCATCCAAACCCAGTCACCAGAAATGTGAGTCACTGCCAGCTGTTCTAGTCTCCCAGCTTAGGCCACAGACATCACGGAGCATAGACAAACCAATTCTGCTGTGCTCTGTCCAAATTCCTGACCCATAGAATCTAGGAGCAGAATAAAAGGATTGTTGTTTTATTAGGTTTGGGGTGGTTTGCTCTCCAGCAAACAGAAAATTAGAACAGTAACCCAAGAACACAGTATTATTGCAAACAATTCAAACCACAAAGAAAAGATAAAAAGTAAAAATGATACATTCCCTTTTTATAATATGCCTACTATTCCCGCTCCCTCCCTGGGAGGGAGGTGACACTCTAACAGTTTAAAGCATATCCTTCTAAATTTTTTTCTATACATGTACATATGTATGTATAATAGAAATATAGAGGTTTTGTGCTTTTTAAAGTGAGTTTATATAAAAAGGCAACTTGCCATTTTTCTATTAATAATATGTCTCAGTGACCTCTTTAAATATGCAAAAGAACTTGAATCAGTAATACATTCACATGCGTCCAAAATGGTCTTCAATGACGCCCACCTCCTTGTATTCAAATCCTTGAGGAGAGAATATTCGCATGCTACACATCCGATAAAGGGCTGATAACTACAATCTATATAGAACTCAGGAAAATCAGGAAGAAAAAATCAAACAACCCCATTTAAAAGTGGGCAAAGGACATGAACAGAAACTTTTCAAAAGAAGACAGACTAATGACTAACAAACACATGAAAAAATGCTCAACATCTCTAATCATCAGGGAAATGCAAATCAAAACCACAATGAGATATCACTTATCTCCAGTGAGAATGGCCTTTATCAAAAACTCCCAAAACAATAAATGTTGGCATGGATGTGGAGAGATAGGAACACTCATACACTGCTGGTGGGACTGCAAACTAGTACAACCTCTGTGGAAAGTAATATGGAGATACCTCAAAGAGCTAAAAGTAGAACTACCATTTGATCCAGCAATACCATTACCGGGCATTTACCCAAAGGAAAAAAAGACATTCTATAAAAAGACATCTGCATTAGAATGTTTATAGCAGCACAATTCACAATTGTAAAGATGTGGAAACAACCCAAGTGCCCATCAATACGTGAGTAGATTAATAAAATGTGGTATATGTATACCATGGAGTTCTACTCAACCACAAAAAACAATGGCAATCTAGTACCTCTTGTATTATCCTGGATAGAGCTGGAGCCCATTCTAGTAAGTGAAGTATCACAAGAATCGAAAACAAGCACCACATGTACTCACCATCAAATTGGTATTAACTGATCAACACTTATGTGCACATATAGTAGTAACATTCATCGGGTACTGGGCAGGTGGGAGGAGGGAGGAGGGGATGGGTATATTCACACCTAATGGGTGCAGTGTGCATTCTCTGGGGGATGGACACAGTTGAAGCTCTGACTCAGGTGGGGCAAAGGCAATCAATATACGTAACCTAAATGTTCGTACCCCCATAATATGCTTAAATTTAAAAAAATCCAAATCCTTGTAAAGTCCCTTTCCACACTCAATCAGCATTGGCCTGGGAGACCAATAGAATATGGCAGAAATGATGTTATATGCCATGTCTGAGATTAGGTTATAAAAGATACTGCAGCTTCCATCTTGGTCTCATGCTCTCTGTTGGGTCTCTTGTTGTAGGGCAAGGCAGCTGCTGTATGGAGAGCAGTCCCATATGGGAAACAGCTGAGGCCAACACCCAGGTGAGTGAATCTTAGAAACAGACCCTCCAACCCCAGTCAAGCCTTCAGATGACTGCAGTGCTGGCTGACGCTTTGCCTGCAATCTCACGAAAGACCCTGAGACAGAACCACCCAGCAAGGCCGATTCCAGATTCCTCACCCTCAATAACTGGGTGAGACGATAAATGCTGTCTTCTGCTGCTGAGTTTTGCTGTAATTTATTGGCAGCCAATAGATAACTAATGCATATGGTTCAAATTTTTTAAGGGCTAAAAAAAAGGGATATAGCAAAAGCTCTTTGTCATTCCTACCTCTAAACACCCATTCCCTCATCCTCTGCCACCTCCTCCATCCAATTTATGGTAAGTCCTTGGGAAATGTTCAATTTATTGCCTTGGGTACAGAAGCAGACATCCCCTTGGCCCCTCTCTCAGATCTTCTAACCCAGGAAAGGCTGTAGCAGTGTGACATTCTCTTCCAACTGCTGCAAATCATACCTTCTTTCTCCCCAGGAACTGGGCCGTTGGCCTTTTCAGTTTAGATGCCACCTTCCCTGCCAGCGCTGTGGACACCTACGAGCATCCCCACATCCTGTCTCAGTTCTGGGGGTGGGGGCTTCCTCCCCCTTGCACACTAGTGGAAAATATTACCTGGCCTTTTTCTTCA
This sequence comes from Eulemur rufifrons, assembly GCF_041146395.1. NCBI lineage: Eukaryota > Metazoa > Chordata > Mammalia > Primates > Lemuridae > Eulemur > Eulemur rufifrons. Next base: position 25,182,788 of record NC_091002.1, read on the forward strand.
ACCCGTAGAAATCAGAAATCAACCACTCACCTCTCAACGTCCAGGCCCAGCCCATTTCCCTGGCCCCTCTCGTGGTAATCACCCTGCATCCTGCCCCAGCCTTGCACCTTTCACTTGAGAATTCCCAACGTTTTACACCCCAGACTTCTCAGACTTTTGCCCCTCCAAGACATCACTCAGACCGATCCTTCAGACTACCCACAACCACCCTTTCGAAAAAAACTATTTATCTTTCAAGATGCCAGGGGGCATCTCTGTGAAGCCCCCTCCAATATCCTCGCTGGCCTCCTTGCTTCCAGCCTGGCCCCCTTGAGTCCACCATCTGCTCCACAGCCCGAGGGACTGATTCAAACCTGAGACCTCCAGCCAACAGCCCTTTGAGAGAATTATCTTGGAAACAGACTCTCCAGCCCCAGTCAAGCCTTCAGGTATTGTCCCCTATGTCCCTTAGGCCCTGTTTATTTCTTTCAATCCTTTTCTCTCTGTTGCTCAGATTAGGTAATTTATATTGATTTATCTTTAAGTTCACAGACTCTTCTTTCCTATGACATCTCCTTTCTGTTATTTAGCCTACCATCTATTAAGATTTTTTTGTTTTGTTTTCTATTTTGTTCTTTTTTTTTTTTTTTTTTTTTTTTTTTTTTTGAGACAGAGTGTCGCTTTGTTGCCCAGGCTAGAGTGAGTGCCGTGGCATCAGCCTAGCTCACAGCAACCTCAAACGCCTGGGCTTAAGCAATCCTACTGCCTCAGCCTCCCGAGTAGCTGGGACTACAGGCATGCGCCACCATGCCCGGCTAATTTTTTTTTTCTATATATATTTTAGTTGGCCAGATAATTTCTTTCTATTTTTAGTAGAGACGAGGTCTCGCTCATTGCTCAGGCTGGTCTTGAACTCCTGACCTCGAGCGATCCACCCGCCTCGGCCTCCCAGAGTGCTAGGATTACAGGCGTGAGCCACCGCGCCCGGCCCTCTATTTTGTTCTTTAGAGACAGGGTCTTGTTCTGCCACCCAGGCTGGAGTGCAGTGGCATGATCATAGCTCACTGCAGCCTCAAACTCCTGGGCTCAAGCGATCCTCCTGCCTCAGCCTCTTGAGTAGCTGAGACTGCAGGTGCGCCCCACCATGCCCAGCCAGTGTTTTTATTTTTTATAGAGACCAGGTCTCACTATTGTTGCTCAGTCTGGTCTCGAACTGGTCTCAGGGGATCCTCCTGCCTCAGTCTCCCAAAGTGCTAGGATTACAGATGTGAGCCACCATGCCCAGCCTACATGAATGTTTACAGCAGTTTGCTATGGTCTGAATGTTTGTGTCCCCCTCAAAATCTATTTGTTGAAATCCTGACTCCCAAGGTGATGGTGATGGTATTAGGAAGTGGGATCTCTGGGAAGGCATTAGGTCATAAGGGCAGAGCTGTCATAAATGGGATTGGTGTCCTGATAAAAGAGGCTCCAGAGAGATGCCTTGTCCCTCCCACCATATGGGGACACAGTGAGAAGGCACCAATCAGGCAGCAAGCCTTCACCAGACACTGAATCTGCCAGCACCTTGATCTTAGACTTTCTATTTTTTTTTTTTTTTTTTTTGAGACAGAGTCTTGCTCTGTCACCTGGGCTAGAGTGCTATGGCATCAGCTTAGCTCACAGCAACCTCAAACTCCCGGGCTCAAGCCAGTCTCCTCCCTGAGCCTCCCGAGTAGCTGGGACTACAGGTGCGTGCCACCACATCCAGCTAATTTTCCTATTTTTAGTAGAGACGGGGTCTCGCTCTTGCTCAGGCTGGTCTCGAACTCCTGAGCTCAAGCGATCTTCCAGGGTTGGGCTCCCAGAGTGCTAGGATTACAGGCGTGAGCCACTGTGCCTGGGCTCAGTCTTAGAATTTCTAGCTTCTGGAACTTTAAGAAAAATATTTCTGTTGTTTATAAACCACCCAGTCTGTGGTATAATACTTTGTAATAGTAGCCCAAATGGACTAAGACACAGCTTTATTCACAATTTCCCCAAATTGGAAACAGCTCCTTCAATGGGTAAATCAATAAACAAGCCGTGGTATATCCACACAACGGAATGCAATTCGGCAATAAAAAGAAATGAAGTGCTGATACCTGCAACAACCTAGACGAACGTCAAAGGCATTATTTGGAGTGAAAGAAGCTAGATTCAAGTCTACGGCCGTACCACTTTCAAAAGGTTACACACTACGTGATCTCACTTATATGACATTCTCCAAAAGACGAAACGGTAGTGTTGGGCCTGTCGTTACTATAGGTCGAGGTGGGAGGAGTGTGTCACTACAAAGGAAACATGAGGGGTGCTGAAACTGCTCTGCATCCTGTTTGTGGTGATGGTTACGCAAATGGACTCTGGTTAAAATGCATAGAACTATACATCTATATGCCAAAAGAAGGAAAAAAGGAAAAGAAAGAAAGAGGTAAATTTTACTGTATGTTAATTAAAACAAACAAAAGACTTGTGGCAGCCAGCCTCTAAGATGGTCCATGATCATCCTCACCTCTTCCTTGTACCGATGCCCTCTCACATTGAATAGGGCTAGCCCGTGTGACCAATAAAAATGGCAAGAGTGACAATGTGTGACTTCTGAGGCTAGGCCATAAAAGACGTTGCAGCTTCTGTCTTGGTCTTTTGAATCACTCACTCTGGGGGAAGCCGGCCACACTGCTGTGAGGGCCTTCGGGAAACCCCACGGAGAGGAACTGAGGCCTCCCACCAACAGCCAGCCCCAACCTGCCGGCCACAGGAGCGAGCACCTCGGAAATGGGACTTGCAGCCACAGTCAAGCCTTCGGATGTCGGCAGCCCTGGCCAATATCTGACCACAACCTCCCGAGAGACCCTGAGCCAGAACTGCTCAGCCAAGCCACTTCCAGAGTCCTGACCCACAGAAGCTGCGAGAAATAAAACATGATCATCATTTTAAGTTACTACCTTTGGGGGTTATTTGTTATGCAGCAATAGGTAAATAATATAAAAGCTTCGTCAGATACATCACTCCTCTCTGCGCAAAATCTTCCAATGGCCTCTCAGATCACTCACAAAAAACCAGAGGCAAGGTCCACTGTGATCTGGCCTCACCTCCTGTCCCCCTCCCTGTCCCTGGAACATGCCAAAGTCATCTCCGCCTCAGGCCTTCTGCACTGGCTGGTCCTTCTACCTGGACTGCTCTCCCCCAGTATCCACATGTGCCCTCACTCACCTCTTTCAGGACTCTGCTCAAGTGTCACCTGGACACAGAGGCCTTCCCTGACCGCCCCAGTCACTTTTTCTCCTCTTTACCCTATTTCATTCCTCTCCAGTCTTCATCACCCCTTCACATATATTTATTTGTTTCTTATCTCTTTCTCCTCCACTAGATGCAAGTTCCACGGGAAGAAGACTTAATTCATAACGGTTCAATGGCTTAATATGTATTGTCATTTTACAAATGTGAACACCGAGTCCCGCAATTACACACTGGGTTAATGCTAAAGCTCGGTGTTGCACCCACGCCTTTAGACTCCAACCTGAGTGCCCTTTTAGAGGAGCCGAGTTCAGAGAGGGCCAGAGTTGGCCACAAAGGCAGTTCTCTGCTTCTCCCCGCCCCCTCTGCTCGACATTATTGGCCAGGGGCCTTGACTCCTCCAAGCCCTACTCCTCTGAAGCCTGAGCCTCTGGGTGGGGGGCTGGTTCTCCTGCGGGTCCACCTCCCCTGCAGGCTAAGTGCTCAGGGCTCCTGTTTGCTCGCTGGCAACAGCTGGGAGAAGATGGTCTCACTGTGAGCAAACATGACACTGAAAAGCCAGGAGGAGACGTAAAGGAAGCTTATAGCAGGCAGAGCCTAGCAGGGCTGCCAGGGCCCAGGAGTGCTTAATCCCCCGTATCTGAGGCCCTTCTAAGACTTGCAGAGCATTTTCAAGCACTTTGAAATCTCTCTGGCAGCCCCATACAAATCGCTGGTTCATAGAAGAAACTGAGCCTCAGAAAGTTCATACAGTTGTGCTAAATAATAACACACTCTAATTATTGAGCATGTGCTATGTACCCAGTACTATGGCAATATTAGTTCTTTAAATTTTCATGACAACCCTACAATGTAGAATGGAGTCATGTCGTATGTGGGTTTAACACATGAGAGCAGAAAGAATAAATTTTGTCTTGAGGCTTTAGAACCTGCCTTTAAAGTAAAATGAGACTTGATTGAAGACATTATTTCCATTTTACAGAATGGAAAAACTGAGGTTCAGACAGGCTAATGACTTGTTTGAGTCACACATTAGCGGCTGAGGTGGGATTTGAACCACAGCCTCCCAGGCTGTGTGTGAGCCAGCACACGGCAGCACCGGGACAGAAATCAAAGTGTGCAGATCCAAGACCAGTGCCTTCTCCCTCAGGCATGGAAAACATGACTGTAACATAACACGAAAAACCAGGCACTATGCTGGCGAGAGAGGGGTATGAAGTGGCACAATTTCTTTGGAGGGCAATGTGGCCATGTCAGTCAGAATGACAAAAGCACCATGCCCTTTTGACCCACCAATTCCACTTCCAGAAACATATCTTTTGTTTGTGATGGCTAAAAACATCAAACTTAAATGTCTTGCAATAAGTTAAATGCATTATAGTCCATTCATATTATGGACTATTATTAATATGTGGCAGATAAAAAGATTGAAAAAGATCTATATACCTGATATGCAAAAAGCTCTAAGGTATATTATGTGAAAAAAGTAAGAGCCAGACAATGCATTGTGTGTGTGTGTGTGTGTGTGTGTGTTTCAAGCATATGCATACACATGGCCTATACACGGCATGGAAAATTTCTGGAAGGCTTACCAGAAACTGTTAGCAGTGTTTGCCTCCGGGGTGTGTCTGGACTAGCAGGGAGCACTTCTTTTTCACTCTACCGGTATATTCTTTTCCACTTTTTGAATTGTTTGCCTTGTGCATGAATTTATTTTCAAGAAAATTTTTGAATAATTTACACAGCCAGAGCTCTGCCTCTTGGCACTGCCCTCAAGGGGCACTATAGGGACCCTTCACTCATAGATGCCTCAGGTGGCCCCTTGGCGAGCCCTGCAAAGCCCCTGCTTCCCCCTCACCCCATTTACTGGCCCCGGACCCAGAGACAACCCCTGGTTAAGATCTGATTGAACACCCTCAGTTTAAAAGCCTCCTCTGGCTCCCCAAGGGTAAGGGTCAAACCCTTAGTTTGGAGTTCCAGGCCTTTCACACACGGCTTAGCCTTCCCAGGCCACCTCATCTCCTGTCTCCGCCTCCCTAGACCCGTGGGTGGCACTGCTTGCTGCTCCCCACAAACTCAGCTCCCAAGATCTTAGCTCTTAGCTCCTTTGTTCGTGCCATTCCTCCACCTAGAATTCTTCTCCCCGTATGTAGCTGTTGAGATCACGGTCATCATTCAACTTCATTCTTACCTCCTCCATGACTCCTCTGTGATGCCAGAAGTCAACTCACCTGCTCAGACCACTTTTTCTGCATAGTCATTTGTTCATCTCATCTGTAAGGGACACTTTTATAAGCCAAGCGCTGGGGTAGGTGCTGATCTACGGAGATACATGAGGCATGGTCACTGGTCCAGCCGGGGAAACAGATTAGCTGACATGTCGTCCACCAGGTGATGTGACACCAGAGGCAGCACAGCACAGGGCTGCATGGTGCTGACTCGTGCACCCAACTGCCAGGGCCTGAGTCCCAGCAGGCGCCATGACCTTAAACTAGGTGCCTCACCTCACTAGGCCTCCGTGCCCTTGTCTATAACACGGACATCATAAGAAAAACAACCTCTTAGTTTTTCCCTAACGAGGTGAGTTAATGTATGTAAAGTGCTTAGGGCACAGCCTGGCACATCAGATACATGTCAGTGATTATAATACATGTTATTATTATAATTTCAACGTGCTAAACATTAATGAGTATGTTGTAAGCAGAGGGAAAGCCTAGACAATAGCTGGAGATAAGAGTGAGTGGAGTTTCGCTTAGGGGCCCTTGGGTCTTCTTTTGAGGTGGTCTGGCTGAGTGAGGGTCAGGGTCAGGGTCAGGGTCTGGCTGAATGAGAGTCTCCCAAACTTCACCTTCATAATTCATGCCACATCATGTATTTAATATTTTTCTCTGAACCAACTCACTTTTTATAACCTAAATAAGCTTCTTAAAAGGAAACTTTAAACCACATCTGTAAGTGTAAAAACATAAATACAAAGTATAAAAAAATAAGTATAATGAAAACAATGTCACTGAATTCCAGCTAGCTAAGGTCGTCTGACCCTGAGGTCTACTCTCTCCACTACAAGGGCAGATTATTAGCAAGCCACATAGAGGCGTTAATGACACATTGGCATCGAACTGAAACTTTCTCTTTGTCATTGTTAGGATTGAGAAAAACTGAAAAGATATTTCTTGCCTTCTACTAGTGCCTTGTACCTCCCAGCAGTGGGGAACTGGTGGCCTTGGGGGCCACACGTGGCCTTCTGGATCCTTGACTGCAGCCTCTTGACTGAATCCAAATTTTACAGAACAAATCCTTTTATTAAAAGGGGTGCAGCAGAGAAAAATGAAGCTTTTCTTCCCTCCTTTGGTGCTTAAAAAAGAACAATTTTGCAATCAGAAGGCTGCAGGTTCCAGACCGAAACCCCCTTGCACGCTGCTAGAGAAGGAATACGTTCCCCACCTTGGAGGGGATGAATGTCAAATGGATCAATGGGTCACCAATTCTTTTAGAAAAGTGGATTTTCAGACTGGGATGGGGTATCCTCCCCAGGGTGCCCCCCAGGTGGGCATTGTTCCTCCACTTCTGAGTCACTGCACTTGGGGAAGGAGGTTTCTGGGAAATGCCTTTTGTTCCTTCCCTTCTTGCTGTTTACCTGGTTATGCTTGGTGTCCTGGGCTAATGATCAATAAAGGATTAGACGTAAAAACAGACCAAACCTGCTTGCCCTTAAATAATGTTATTCCAAGGGAAAGGTCTCAACTTTGAAAGAAACCAGGTTTCAAGCAAGAATTTGAATTAATTTTGACAACATAATGCAGACAGCAGGATTTGCCTTCAGGCTATAGGTTGTTTTTTTTTTTCCCCCTGTCAACTCTACTAGGATAGAAAGAGAACTGAGGAGAGGAAGGGATCTTTATTTTCAAGCCAGTGAAAGCTTATTATTATTATTGTTGTTGTTACTAGATTATTCACAGAGCTTCTTTGAAGCAAACAGAAAATGGAAATGAAAGTTCACCTTTCTTTCTTTCTCCCTCTGTCCTCTCACTCCTTCCTTCTCTCTCTGCCCATTCCCTTCCATATTTCTGGAAATCTATGACGTTTTAGGACAGTGTTTCCCAGCTTTGGTTCCTTTGAAAAACAACGTCTCCATTTCTGCCTAATCCACAATCCATCTCTATTAGTACTTAATTTTAAAAAATTAATTCTCTTTGTTTACTTATATAAATTTGGTCTCATCCTAACACAACAAAAGGTTTAATCCTCCAGTTCTGTGTCCCAATATATAAGAAATGTGAGTTTGGCTAGGTGAGGTGGCTCACACCTGTAATCCTAGCACTCTGGGAGGCCAAGGTGGGAGGATTGCTTGAAGTCAGGAGTTCAAGACCAGCCTAAGCAAGAGTGAGAGCCCTGTCTCTACTGAAAATACAAAACATTAGCTGGGCATGGTGGTGAGCACCTATAGTCCCAGCTACTCGGGAGGCTGAGGCAGGAGGATCACTTGGGCCCAGGAGTTTGAGGTTGCTGTGAGCTAGGCTGACGCCATGACACTCTAGCCTGGGTGACAGAGCGAGACTATCTCAAAAAAATAAATAAATAAATAAAATGTGAGTCAATGCCAGCTGAGCAGCAGGCACCTCCTACAGCCACCTTGCTGACCACAGTTGGTGGAACCTGTGATGCTGCCAGGAAAGGGCTGCAGAGGTGTCCCGCGACTGCCTGCTGGCTGTCCGCACAGCGTGATTCCCCACTTCCTTCAGATCAGTCTTGCTCACACCTTAGCTCCTGAAGAGCTTGTTAGGACAGACTGCTGGGCTGCATCCCCAGAGATCCTGATTCAGCAGACCTGGGCTGGGGCCTAGGACTCTGCATTTCTAAACAAGCTCCCCCAGGTGACGCTGATGCTGCTGGTCAAAGGACAATTTAAGCAGGTCTCGGGCCACTAGGCATCAACATCACTTGTAGGTGCTTGTGAAAATGCAGATTCCTTGGGCCCTACCCGTCAGACATTCTGGTTCTTCAGGTCTGGGGTGGCTACCAGGAATCTGCCTTATCAACCAGCACTCCTAGAACCTCTGAAGCCCACCCGCGGAGAAACACTTGCCTGAACCATCATTAGCAGCTGTAATGCAGAGGTGAAGTACAGGGAGGTGAAAGGACCTGCCTGAAGTCACTCTGCGAGTCAGGAACAACTTCTCCCTATTGTTGAGCCCTAAATCCTGGCGCATCCTGGACTCCTTTTTTCCTCCCAAACCCCATTCAGTATGTCAGCAAATCCTGTTGCCTCACCCTTCGAAATGTATTCAGATTTTCTTTAAGACTCCAGCAAACAAACAGACTTACGGGTGGGAGAGTAAATGAAACTAGACTGGTAAAATGCTGATAATTGTTAAAACTGTGAGTTCATTTTATTACTCACAATTTTTAGGTATACTTGAAGTTTTCCATAATAAAAAGTTTTTTTTTTAAGTCTTTGATCTAACAAATCCACTCTTGGGAATTTATCTCAATGAACATTTTAAATAAAGAAAAACTCTTACAAATAATATTTTTAATATGAAACACATAAGTGAAAAAATGGGAACACATTAAGTTCTCAAAATAGGAAAATGATAAACTATGGAACACCTCTCAATGGAATTTTATATGACTAAAAGCATTTATTTAGGATGTGTACCAACAAAGAAAATATGATATACTATTAAGTAAAAAACCAGGACATTAAATTGTATATACTGCATGATTAAAACTATACAAAGACTTATATCTTTAAAAAAGACTGAAATTTAAAAATAATTTTATATATCCAGAATCCGATCATTCCAACCACCTGCAATTCAATGCAATAGCTTTTGCCTCTTGGGGGAAGAGAGCACTGGAGTTCTAGTCTAGGGAACACCCCCCACCCCCGCCACCATCAGTTCCCTGTATCCCAGCAACAGTCCCAACAGCCCCACAGGGTCGCTCTGCTGTTCACCCTTCCTCCTCTCATCAACCTCCTCTCCACGTGATGGCTAGAGGGGTTCACAACCCTCTTCTGTTCAGAACCCTTGGAAGGCTTCCCCTCTCTCTCCCACTAAAAGCCAACTCTAGACCTTACTAGGGCCCTCCAGGCTTTAGGAGTGTCACCTTGCCGGCTCCATTCCCTGCCTCTCCCAGCCTTGTGCCTGCCACCCTGGCCATGCTGGCCTCCTTTCTGCTCTTCAGGCACACACTCCAGCCTCAGGGCCTTTGCTCAGGTTGTTTCCTCTCCTGGGAATGAGCTACCTCCAGATATCTGAACCAGTGTGCTCCCTCCCTAACTGCAGCTTTTGAGAGAGGCCTTATCTGGGCTCTCCCTCTGTACACCCATACCCTTTATTTTTCTTCACAGCACTTATCAACACCTCCCACAGTACATTTGTTTACGTCTTCCACTTTCTAGAATGCAAATTCCTTGAGAACAAAGACTTTATGTTTGATTTAGTATCTAGCACAGAGGCTGGCACATAGCAGGTGGACCAATAAACATCTGCTGAATGAAAGGATGTTGAACTGAATACTATCCAAGGGAGACTGTAAGCTTCAGGTGGGCTGTGTCTGGGGTAACCTCCCCCTCCTGAAACCTCCTGGCAGTGGCAGACCCATGGCAGGTGCCCAGTGGAAGCTAAGGTGACTGAGCATTTTTCCATCGGAGGCCTCCGTGGCTTACAGAGTGTAAAGTGTGTTCTCTGAACTGGAGGCAGTAGAGCATGGTGGCTGACGCAACTGGCTTGGGGAGGTCAAATCCTAGCTTAACACCACCAACAGGGCAGCCTTGGGAAAATCACAAGAATTCTCTGAGCATTAATTTTTCCTTGTGCAGAAAGAGAAGGATAAAAACAGCTCCTAGTCCCCAGGGCTGGGACTAAACAGGACAATGTCCGTGGAGTGCTCGGCAAACACAGTGCCCGGCACGGGTAGGTATGCAAGGAGAGGCCGTCAACTGCCACATACATGCCTTTGTCTCTTTCAAGTTTACGACGTGCTCTTATACACATGGGTTACCTGATTTGAGCCTTTCAACCCTTCAGTTTTATCAGCACTTTATAGGTGAGGAAACTGGGTCAAAGGGTAAAGTGCTTGCCCACAGAACACAACTGAATCCCACTAGAACTCCAGCGTCCTTTCTTCCAGAACACAAGCTATTATTACTGCTGATGCTGATCAAGATGGTTTGCACGGCCCACTGGAGCCCCAGACTCTAAAGCCTGTGCCTCGTGTAAGGCTGTGGCTGGCAAACGAATTCAGAAATGGAATCAGCCATCGAACCACTCACTCGCGCCACCTGATAAAGGCAGGGGCGCCTGGGCTTCCTCGTCTGCAGCACTTTGTCTGGATGAGGCTTGAGAACAAGTCCGGACAGGCGAACCATCTCTCACAGTCCACCCAGGATTTAAAACATTTCACTGTTTTCCCAAGAGGAAAAAATACAAAAGCAGTTCCTGTAGTTTCTTCTGCTTAGCGTTGTGCAGCAAACGCTGACTTTGGTGTTTTGAGGGCCTTGATACCCTATGATCTATGACCTCTGTCCCAGTCTGCTCCTGATAAAGAGTTTCCTCCCAGAGGTAATTAAGGGAGAAGCCCCTGCATGGAGCTCGGGGCCTGACTCTCAGCAGAGGCTCTGCCACCTTTCTAGGATCAAAGGCTGAGGAGGTCACATGGCAGGGAAAAGATCCACAGGTGTTAGTCGTTGGATTTTAGAATCACAACGTCAAAAAATCATGGGATCTGAGGAGTCATAGATTATTAAAACTGCAGCATCTGGAAGACAAAGAAATTCCTGACTTACGACACCTTAAGCCTCACAGCACTGGCAGGGATTACGTTGGAAGAAAAGGAGCAAAGGTTGCTTCCAACTGGAAATTCCAAAGGCTCCTGGATCCTGGGCATCTTCTATGTGGTCAGAGACCCAGGAAACACTCTCTTGTGAGAATATGGTCTGAGGGCTCCAGCTGCAGGAGGGAGGCTGGGAGAACAGGCTTTGGATACCAACCCCTTGGGGCGAGAGATCAGAAGGGGAGAGGGCAGACTCCAGAAGGATCCTGCCAGGCCAGTCAGCCCTAACCCCCAGTGATGCATTCTGTGACTCTGATGGTGTCTGGTTTGTGGCAACCACCAACCATCGAAAGACTCTGAGAGCAATACCATGATCGTCTTGCTTGATGGCGTGTGCTCCCTGCCAGGAACTCGCTGAGTGAGTGGCACTTAGCTGCCCTAGCACCACTATATAGCATCACGATTGATAAATTCCACTTGCATAGTGTTTACAATGGGGAAGAGTGTTGATGCCCCAAGCCCCAGAAATGGCCCAAGAAGTGGGACAACAATGGCTCTGGCCAGGCAGTGGGGATGGGTCTTGAGGGCCACTTTGGGGGACACCTGGAAAAGTGGCCAATAGACCCACCCCAGCCCTGGCAGTTAAGGTCACTTTAGGTACCCTACCTTAATGGACTTCACTGATATTTAAAAATGAGGGAGAGTTCTAGGATAGCCATGATCTTGTGTCAAAACTATAAAAATCTCCCTCTATGTGAAAAAATCTCTCTGGAGAGAGTTCAGCATCCCAGGCTGTCCAGAGCAGGGCAGACCAAAAGACAGAGGTTGAACTGCTTTGCTGCTGAGAAATTCTCAGGAGAAGCAGCAGGAAGCACACGAGATGGGGAGATGCTCCTCCTCCTAGGAGCTCGGAAGTCCTAAGCCCTGGAGAGAGGGAATGTTTCCCTCCTCTAGGAAGTCCCTGGTAACTTTCTCCATCTGTGGCGTAAGAAGGGGAGCTTGCAATCTGGGGAGCACCTCTAGCTGCCTGGCCCGGCTGCAGGGACCAGCTCAGACTGGTGATGTGCTGCAGCCGGGATCAGAACTCGTCCCGCAGCTGAGGGGGCTTGTCCATGCCGAAGAAAGAGGACGGCCTTCCCTGGAGGTCCCGCTCCCGCTTCACAAAGGCGGTGAAGGAGGAGACACAGTTGCCAATAAAGTGGTCGGCTTGGCCGAGGATGTACAGGTCAACCTGGGCCACCTCAGGCTTCAGGCTCACCACCTTCACCTGCAGGAGGAAGGGCAGACAGGATCAGCCAGTGTGGCTGCAGGCCAAGGTGGCTGGCTCAGCCAAGCCCATAGTTCACACCCCAGGCTTCTTCCCCTGGGCTGAAGTGACAGACACAAAAGGAGGCGCGGAGAGGATGAAGATGCAGGCTCGGGTGTCTGAGAGCAGCGGTGCCCGGCTGCTGCCAGGCCACCCCCCCCTCCACCCCCCCACCTCCAGAAGCCTCAGCGCCAAACACCATTCACACCTCTGCGCCCTTGCTTGTGTTGTTCCCTTTGCCTGGAATGTCATTTCCCCACCCATTCAAGTCCCTGCCAGACTCTCGAGGCTCAGCTCAAGTTCTACCTTCTTCCTAAAGCCCCACCTAGCCTGCCAGGCTTCCCCCACCAAACCAGAGATCAGACCAAATAGGGCCCCACCGACCCTGTTCTGCTGCTAGATGCCTCCCTCTCCCACATACCCCAACTCCAAGTCCAAAGTCCTGTCCGATCTACCCCTGAGATATTCCCCAAAGGTGAACCCTTCTCTTGAGGGATTGCTACTCCCTGAGCCCAGCTGCCACCATCTCTTGCCTGATCACTACACCAGCCTCTTCCCTGGTGCCCTCCCTGCCTCTCCTGGGCTGCTCACCACAGCACAGCCAGAGGAAACTTTTTGAGACACTCCCATCCCTGTCCTTCCTGCCCTAAGCTCAACATCCTCTAATAAAGCCCTGATACCCTTCAGGTGAGTGTGACAAATTGTGACTGTGGTGTGGCCTACAAGGCCCTGCTCGGGCCTCCTCTCATACTACCCCACCATTTCTTGAGCTCCAGCCACTACCCACCAGGCTCCCCTCTCCTCAGGACCTTTGCACATGCTGTGCCTCTGTTTGCGTACACCTCCCTTTACCTGGTTAACTGCTGTTTATCCTTCACTTCTCAGCCTAAGTGGCACCTCTTTGGGGAAGCTCTCCCTGGCCACTGGCCAGGGCCCTCTGCTCTGCTCACTCACAGAACCTTGTTGCTCTACTTTGGAGCACACATCTCAGTTTATTGTTTTCACTCCTTAATGATTCTGATTAGCATTGTCTCCTGCAGCTGATTGGGGTGGGGCTGTGCTGGTTTGCTCTCCGCTCCTGGCCAGGCCCAGCCACAGAGCCTGCCCCAGTAAACACCTGCTAGTAGACAAGTGAATGAATGAATCTGCCTGCCTCCCCACCATGCTCCTGAGCCTCTGTTGTGGCACATGTTATAGCTCTCTGCAAAGTCTCTCTTCCTGGGTCTGGCATGAGAGCCCTGGAGGGCCGAACCACATCCTATCTGTCAGTATCCTGACTCAGCACTGGGACAGCTTGATGGAGGAGCAAGGCTTAGTTGGAGAGTAGGGTGGGCCCTGAGCCCACAGCAAAGGGGGCTGAGGAGTTGGGAGAGTGAAAAGACTGGCACAGGAACAGGAAATAGAAAATGGCAACAGACACAAGGTGTACAAATACGTCGGCTTGAAAAACTCACAGGAATCTCCCTGGGACTCTCCAAATGCTTCGACTTAGTACAGAGGTGTATGGGGGGGAGTGTGGGCACAGCTGGGGCTGAAAGTGCTTTGCTGTTCCACAGAGATGACTGATGTAAGAAAAATTATCATCTTGCTATTTGGATCGTAGCAAAGAAGTAATACCAGTTTGTTTAATCATGGCCAAAATCCCCCAAACAATTCCACCCACACCCTGAAACTTACCCTCCCTGTGTCATGCCCACTATAATTAGCTCTGGGACATCTTGGGTAAATTCTATCCTTTCTTGCGACTTTGGTTTCCTCAACCATAAAACGTATGGGTTGGGCCGGGTGTAGTGGCACACACTTGTAATTCTAGCTACTCGGGAGACTGAGGCCAGAGAACTGCTTGAGCCCAGGAGTTTTGACAGCAGCCTTGACAATACTGCAAGATCCTGTCTCTTAAAACCAACAGCACCCAATGTCTGCCTCCTAAGGTCTACACAGCATGTAGTTTTCATTCATTCAAGAAAGTCTTATTGAATGCTTACTGTTAATTCAGTCATTTTATTGACACATACTCATTACATACTCTTCACTGATATAGTAAGCATCGGCCAAGAACATTCTGCCATTTAGTCAGGTACTATTCACGGCTTCTTTAAGCATTTACTAAGCACGAAAAATCCTTTTCTTTATTCATCAGGAATAAATTTCTGCAATTGATAATATCTAACTTTATCGAGCACTTATTTTGTAGTAGGAACTGTTTCAATTTCTTTATACCTGATCTTCACAATTGCCCGATGACATAGGTACTATTCAGTCTCATTTTACGGATGAGGAAACGGAAGCACAGAGAGGTCAAATAACTTTTGTGAGGCTGCACAGTGAGTAGAAACCCGAGTTCTCTGACTCCAGAGTCTATGCTCTTAGCACCTCTGCCGCACTGGATCTCTCCCCAGGGCCCACTCTTTATACCCTTATTCAACAAACTGACTGTCTGCTAAGTGTCAGGGACCGTTCTAGACACGGGTGATGGTAAGGCAGGGTCTCAGCCCCCAAAGAGGTCAAAGCACCAGGCTAGACACCAAGGAATGCAACAGTGACTGAGCCTTGGCTCCCGCCTTCAAGGAACCCACAACTCACGGGGGGAAATAAGACAGGTTTCTACACTAGCCTCTAGAGCCTAGAAAGTACCCCACGAGGAGAAGTGATACAGGGCTATAGAGCTCCCAGGAGGAACACACGAGCTACAGGAGCGGAGGAAAAACTGGAAAGACTCTGCGGAGGAGGTGTTGTTTGAGCTGGGGCCTGAAGGAAGTGGAGGAATAGAGGAGGAACAGTCCCGGCAAAGGCTGATGGGGAACCCAAGATGCAAGCAGTGGGAGCAGTGGGACCTCCCTGGCACTTTCTTTCCTTCCCTTCTCCCTGCATTCCCACCTGGCCCATGCATACCTTCCCTTTGAAGAGCTGCTGGATCTCGGGCACGTAACTCTCAGAATCAGTGGCGACGTAGACCGACTGGGCATTCAGTGCCCCCACCCAGAGCTTCACGGCCCGCCTGATCTCACTGAGGTCAGGCAGGCACATGGTCATGGTGAGAGGGGCCGCCGTGCTGCGGCTGTAGCCCACACACTGCGGAGAGGCCATGAAGTGTGAACCGGCGGTCCCGTCCTTCAGCATGGCGCAGGCGTTCCTCTACGCAGAGGGGAGGATAAGGTTAAATACCAGCAACTGCCCTGGACCCCAGGAGCAAGAATTGGCGAGTGGAAAAAGACAGGCTATACTGTAGGAGCCCAACTATATATAAGAAAAGAAAACATTGAGGGAAGAGGGAAATGCATCAAAACACTAACAGTGGTTATTTCTGGGTGGTGGGACATTGGCTTTTTGAGAAAAATACTTTTTTTCTTGGTCTTACTGCACTATCTGGGATGTCCACTGTAGAATTCTGAACAGTGGCGGCGATAACGAGCAGCCTTATCTGATTCCTGACTTCAGTGGAACACTTCTGATGGCTCCCATGAGGTGCACTTTGCTGTGGGTTCGGAGAGATAGCCTTTATCAAGCTAAGGTGTGTCCATTCTATTCCTGGCTGTGAGTTTTTATCGTGAATAGGTGTCGACTTCCATTAAATGCTTTCTTGGTCTCTAATGAGATGATCATATAATTTTTCTTCTTTGGGTGTTAATATAGTGAATTTGATCATATTCTTGGGATATACTTTACTTGTTTGTGTCACATGTTCTTTAATGCGTTGTTGGCTTTTTTACTTAGGATCTGTGCATCTGCGTTTATAAGTAAGAATTGTGTTGACCAATCCAAGTGTGGTATTAGTGTCATGCTAGCTCTATAAAAAACAGCATCTTATACCTCTTGATGTTCTAGGGAAGTATAGATGGGAACTATCTATTCCCTGAATGTTTGGCTGAAACCACTCATAAAATGCCCTGGGCCTGGCTCCTTTTCTTTGTGGAAGGGGGAAAGGGAGAAAGCCTAGTGGGTAAATGTGAAATTACCTCATCAACTGACTGTGGGTGAATTTTACTTTCAGTAAGTTTTTAACAATGTGCATTTCTAACGTATCTATATATCTTCTTCCGTAAATTAAGAAGGCTGCCTATAATGGATCTGTTATTTTCACACAGAGGTGGAAACCCCATCTGATGAGGTATCTGTACATTTAAACAGCCTTTAAATTCTGGGGAGATGACATTTTCATTTCTCGGGAGCTGCACCCAATCTCCATAGTTTGTTTTTCAACAAGGAGTCTACTAGCTAAACGCTGAGCTGGGACAGAGGACTCCTGGGCCACTCTCTGGCTTGACAGACTAAGCCAAGTGAGATTCTCTGCTTTGGCTGGGACGTGGGGCCAAACCCTACAAGCATGAGCTGTGCTCAAGGACACGTCCGAGTCAGCCAGTGAGAGGAAGGGGGAAGTTACCCAGTCGGAGCCAATGCGCAGATGAATGCCCACGTAGGGCCGGATGAGGTGGGCACGGATCTCGGCCTCTCCTGTCCTCACCATCTCGTCTGACCATACCACGTACTTCTGGAGCAGCCTATGTTCCTCCAGGACAGGGAACTGGGCTGGGGCCCCCGGCAGGGCGAGCACTGGATGTTCCTTCGGAGAAAATCTAGGCATGAGGTGGAACGAGGGGAAGTCAGGCAGAGGACGCGCAGACAGCCGGCTGCCACCCCCACGGGAAAAAGGATGGTGTTGCACCATGCCCTAGAGACCCTGCAGAGGGGCCCCTGTACCATGCAAGAAGCACAAGAGGTTGTGAAATACCAACGGGCTGATAAGAAACCTTGGCGGCGGCAACAGGCACAATAAGCAACACTGTCCCGCCGCACGGAATTTACAACCCTTTTTGCTTGTTTAACAATTAAAAATTTACAGTAGAGCATTCCAACCTTTTATATGTCATGCTGGCTTCCAATCTGTGGTGCAGTAATTCACTCCAGGGTGGGGTGTCTGGACCAGGCCTCTGCCCTTTTACCCACACGGCGGGACTGGGACATGCAGCTGCTTACAGAGCCAACAGCCAGGTCACACTCATAGGGACTGTGTACACTGGATTGGATCATTCATTCAAAATTTAGCAAATATTTATTGATTGCCTACTATGTGCTGGGACCTGGGGGAGAACAAGACAGGAATGGTGCCTGCCCCATGGAATGTACTAGAGGTCTGCAGACACCCCCCATCACACCCTCCCAAGAATCTCCTTCCCCCTTTGTACACCATACGCCTTGTGATCATTTCACACTTGTCTTTTCCGTGGGACTCAGGCCTCTGAAGGCAGCACCTCCAGTGTGCCTAGAACAGTGTCTGGCACATGTAAGAGCTCAGTAAATATTTGTTGGCTGAATGAATGAGGAACAAACCTGTGTTCCCTCTTCAGCTAAACCCAGACTATATGTCAGCAACATGAAATATCTTGCTGTTCCATAAACTTGCAATGCATTTTCAAACTCCAGATCTCTGCATACTTCTTCCCTCCACCTGGAATACTTGCCCTCTGCCAGCCAAAATTATGAAATAGGCACTCTGGAAAACAGTTTGGCAGTTAGGTTCTTATAAAACTAGACATGCAATTATCATATGACCCAGCAATTGTATGGGGCATTCATTCCAGAGAAATGAAAACTTATGTTTACATACACACTTGTACACAAATGTTCATAGTAGCTTTATTCATAATAGCCCCAAACTGGAAACAGTCCAGATGCTGCTCAACGAGTATTATAAATAGCTAAACAAACTATGGCACATCCACACCATGGGATATGAATGGGAAAAAGGGAATAAACTATCAACACAGACAACTTAGATGATCTCAAGGCAATTATCCTACGTGAAAAAAGCCAATCCTAAACGTGTACATAGTGTATGATTCCATTTCTATCATAACATTTTTGAAATGAAAAAATGGAGAAAAGAACAGAAATGGAGATGAGATCAGTGGTTGCCAGGGGTTAGGAATGGGGTGTGTGTGTTTAGGGAGGGAGGTGTGGTTATAAACTGGTAACACAAGGATCCTTGTGATGATGGAACTGTTCTTAACTGTGGTGGTAGATACATAAACCCACACATGATTATAGTGTACAGAACTAAACACAAATATTAATATAAACACACACACACACACACAGAAGTACACGGCAAAGTGAAGAAATCTGAATGAGATGGGTGAATTGTATCAATGTCAATATCCTGGTTGTGATAGTTTTTAAAAATTGTATACATTTAAGATGTACATTACATTTCGATATACAGGTACACAGTTAAATGATTAGTACAGTCAAGCTCATTAACATGTCCATTCATAGGGCTATTGAGAGGAGTAATGGATTAATAAAAGCAAAGCATTTAGAACAGTGCTTGGCACATAAAAAGCTCTCAGAAAATTCTGGCTATCATCATCATCATCCTATTGCATGTAACCTAGGTCGACTTTTTAAAAATTCGACTTTATGTTTTAGAGATTTGGTCATGTTATGTGGTTGTGTTAGCTTCTCTCGAAGTTGCACAAATAAACTGCAGCGCACTTATCTCTTCCCCTCCTGCTGGACAACGAGGTTGTTCCGATCCTTCCCTTGCACAGCAGTGCTGCAACAGACATGCCGCACATTCTCCACACCCACCACAGACATCTTGCTCGGCAAACACCTTCCAAACCTCCAAGATTGGTCGCCACTCCCAAGCTGCAGCTCCTGTCCCACTTCTCTTTTGCCACCCTCTGCACAGTGTCGTGCTCTGCAGCTATCTTCCCTGCTCATGCGACTGTCAGCCGATGAGGGGATGGACCCTAGTGGCCTGTTTACCATTATTCCCACACACACTGGTCCACGGCGTGTGCCAAGGAACCAGCAAGCAAGTGTTCCCTGATGGCCTGGCTCCGTATGACAATCATCTTGCTAGACTCTCATTTTCTGGTTTTGTGTACATACATGTAAATTGCTCATTGGGCCTTATTATGTGACAGGCAGTGCTCCAATTGCTCTATGTATATTAACTCATTTAATTTCCACAAGACCTCTTGAGGTAAGTATCACTATTATTCTCATTTTGCAGATGAGGAAACTGAGGCACAGAGAGGTAAAGTAACATGCCCAAGGTTCACCATTCCCGCTAGGAATTGCTGAAGCTGGGATTTTAGTCCAGGCAGTGTGCTCTAGAACCTATGCTCTTAATTACTACACCTCACTGCCATCTCCCCACCCCAGTCAATGGGCACCTCAAAAGCTGTGGCTTATTCTTCTGACTCCTAGCCCCTAGCATAGGCCTTAACACACAGGAGGTATGATAAATATTTTTAGAATGAATGAATGCGAGGAATTTGGGAATCTCACCAGAAAGACCAGATCAGGTTGTCAGGGGTTAGAGAAAGAAAAAATTAATATTATCTGAGCACCTACTATGGGCCAGTTTTCGGCAAAGCTCCTTTCAGATGCTCCTTCAAAGGATTTTAAAAGGAAAGCAAGAGATCTGTGTCCAAAAGAAGGGAATTCAGTATATCGAAAAGGTAGCTGCACTCCCCTGTTTACTGCAGCACTATTCACAATATCTGGAATTAACCTAAGTGTCCATCCATGGATGAATGGATAAAGAAACTGTGGGACATATATACACAATAGAATATTATATAGATATAATGAAATCCTGCCATTTGCAACAACAGGGATGGAACTGGAGAACATTATGTTAAGTGAAATAAGCTAAGCACAGAAAGACAAATCTTGCATATTCTCACTCGTATGTAGGAGCTAAATATTAAAAACAATTGATCTCATGGAGACAGAGAGTAGAATGATGGTTACCAGAGGCTGGGAAGGGTAGCGAGTAGGGGGCATAAAGTGGGGATGCTTAATGGATGCAAAAATATAGTTACATAGTTAGACAGAATGAACAATGTTTGATAGCACAACAAAGTGACTATAATCAATAAGTTCGGGTATACTATAAAATAAACAAAAGGATAGAATTGGAATGTTGCTAACACAAAGGAAGGATAAATGCCTGAGATGATGGATACCCCAATTACCCTGATTTGATTAATACACACTGTGTGCCTGTATCAAAACATGACATGTACCCTAAAAAGATACAACTATTATATATGCATAACAATTAAAAATAAAAATAAATAAATACCCCCCGCCCCCCCCAAAACTCCAAAACAGTGCCAGGTCATGCTGACAATACCCACTATTGATATGATGTGAAAATATGGGAATGGCACTGTAGCTTTATGACCTTCCCCAAAACCCATAACCTCAAATCATGCAAAAAACGGTCACAAATCCCACTTGAGAGACTGTTTACAAGATACCTGACCAGCGTTTCTCAAAACTGTCAAAGGTTGGTGGGTGAGGTGACTCGTACCTGTAATCCTAGCATGCTGAGGGGCTGAGGCAGGAGGATCACTTGAGGTCAGGAGTTTAAGACCAACCTGAGCAAGAGTGAGACCCCTGTGTCTACTAAGAAAAGGAAAAATTAGCCAGGCATGATAGTGTGCACCTGTAGTCCCAGCTACGGGGAAGGTTGAGGCAGGAGGATCCCTTGAGCCCAGGAGTTTGAGGTTGCAGTGAGCTATGACAACGCCACTGCACTTTAGCCGGGGCAACAGAGTGACACCCTGTCTCAAAAAAAAAAAAGAAAGTGTGGAGGATACAAGTATATACATCAAAATGCTAATAAAGATTTTTTTTTGGAGGGGTAGTGGGATTATGAGCAAATTTCTCTTTATTAAAAAAAAAAAATCTCTCTTGAAACCTAAAGCTATCTACAGAAAAAAAAAAAAGAAAAGGAAAAAAAAAATCTCCCACCAAATCTGTGGCTGTTTATTCTAAGAATAAAGGCTATTTACTCCAAAAAAAGAGAAATGTTTAATCTGGATTTAAACTTTGTACATTTGGGATTCCAGAAAGAAAATTGAAAAAAAAATGCAAAAGAGCTGCCCAACTAAGTCCAGTTAACCCTTGGAATCATGAGAAATAATAACAAATTGTTGCCATCCTACTAAGTTCTGGCGTGGTTTGTTACCCGGCAACAGATGACAACATCCCACCATCCTCCCCCTCATTAGCTGCACACCAGCCACACCAGGCTTCTTTCTGCCCCGTGACCATATCGAGCCTGTTCCTGCCTCAGGGCCTGTGCTCCTGACATCCCCTCCGTGAACCTCCAGCTCTTGACACCACTGGTTCCTTCTCAACCTTCGGGGATCAGCCCCATCAATCACAGATCACCAGCTCATATTCTTTACAGCGCTACGTCATTGTGGAACTACCCTATGTTTATTCACTGTCTCCCCATTAGACTATGAGCTCGATCAGGACAGGGTCCTCATCTGTCTTTTTTTTTTTTTTTGACACACCATCTTGCTCTGTCCCATGGGCTAGAGTATAGCGGCATCATCACAGCTCACTGCAACCTCAAATTCATGGGCTCAAGCGATCCTCCTGCCTCAGCCTCTCCAGTAGCTGGGACTATAGGCACGAACCAGTACACCTGGCTAATTTTTCTATTTTTTGTAGAGATAGGGTCTTGCTCTTGCTCAGGCTGGTTTTCAACTCCTGACCTCAAGGAATCCTCCTGCCTCAGCCTCCCAGAGTGCTAGGATTATAGGTGTGAGCCGCCATGCCTGGCCCTTACTCTTGCCTGTATCCTCAGCATCCCGACCAGTCCTTGACACTCAGGGAGTGCTTCTTAAATATGTGTTGAAGGAAGGAAGGCAGCTGTCCAGGGGCCCCTAACTCCCTCAAGTTCCCTCCAGAGACCTCCTCTTCCCTACTAGTTTTCCTCTCCCAAAAGTTCAGCTGTAAGGCACAAGCTTCCTCAAAGCCTCACGCAATTCTTACAACTCAATGAACTCAAACAAGGCTATGAGGCAATGAACAAATGTTTCAGCAATATTCCCCAACTGAAGCATCCATGTGGCATTGTCCCTTGTCTTCCTACAAGGATTGTGTGCTTTTTCTGCCTTTTTGGAATTTGCTTTCAGAGTTGTTTTTAGAGTCAGAGGCATTTTTTTTTTCCTGGCATATTGTCAACAGGGGCAAATCTCCATCCTTTGAGGGCAGCTCTGCCTTCTGGCAATAGCTCCAGGTCATTTGGAGGTGAATGGGGAGAACCAGGCAGGTGGACATATGGGTATGTCCTATATGGGATCAACAATGAAGGAGATTTGAATCTGCCATGACTGAGTATCCTCAGTAACTGATAAACTAGCTCTCAAGACAAGTCCCAGAAAGGACTAGCAACTAGCTGTTACAGGCACAGCTATTTAATCCATGGTGATTAAGAATGGGTGCTTTGGAGTCAGAATGCCTGGGTTCAAATTCCAGCTCTGCTACTTCAAGCTTAAAGACCTTGGGCAAGTGACTTCACTGCTCTCTGCTGCAATTTCTCTATGCGTAAAGCAAAGATGACAATAACATCTATCCCACAGGTTCATGGAAAGATTAAATGAGTTAATACCTGGGACAACTTAGAAGGGTATCTGGCACATAGTACCCACTAAATGAATATTAGTTATTATTTGTTGAAGATTCATATACAGGTCTCAGCTGCCCACTTAACAGCTCTATGACCTTGGGCAAGTTATTTAACTTCACTGAACTCAGTTTCCTCACCTGTAAAATGGGAATTGACAATAACACCCATTTCATAAAATTTCTCAAAGGCATAAATAAAATGTAGCATGTGGATAACAAGAGTGACAGCTAACATTGGCTGGCTGCCCACTATGTGCATGCACTTTGTGCACCAGGAGTGCTCTTTCCATTAAACCAAGGAGGACGCTCGGGCCTGAGAGCGAGCTCAGAGGCACCTGAGAGAGAGGCAGAGCTCAGGGCCAGGGCTCAGGACTGTCTTACTCCTGAATCTGTGCTTGTTTCTCTACATCAGTCTACCTTCGGCCTCCTAAATGCCAAGTGCTATGACCACAAGTGAATGCGTATGTTCCTCATACTTCCGAACCCAAGTCTGACTTCTCAGCCCATGATCTCTCCTGTCGTGCTACAGCATTGAGGGTAAGTATGTTATGTTAGTTATTGTCACTATAACTAGACCACAGCTCCCTGAAGACGGGGGCCGGGTCTTCCTCATTTTTGCAGATCACCTTTGGCCTCTGAGTGCTATGTCTCACACATCACAGACGCTCTATAAATATTTCACAGCCTGTGCCCATGCCCTGCTGACCTATTTGTTTTTAACAGGGCCTACAGGAGTGCAATTAATAAAGCACATCCAATAATTATGAGGATGACATCATTTCTCAACCTGCACCTGAAGCTCTTCCTCTCTAGAAGCTGGTTCCAGTTTTCACCTTGTGAAGAGGAAGGTAGCAGGGGAGTGATTCTCACGCCTAGAGGAGGAAATTGAGATTCATGTGACTGCACAATGTTCTTTTTATGACATTCCTTATCAGCCAATAAACTCTTGCTCAACCTCGCGGCAGGTCAACGTCCCACTGTGTCAGGTGTTGAGATGGGAACAGATCACACAGGATCCCAAGTTCAACAGACAGAGCACCCACACCTTTGGTCTCATACATAAGGGTGGGGTGGGGGAAGAGGGCCATGAAGGTGCTGAATGCCCATAAGCCCCATGCCCCTCCCCTAAACCCAGCAATGCTGCCCCCTCCAAGTACCTCTGGATCCATTGTTCTTTGTAGGAAGCACTGAAGGAAATGCCTGCAAAAAGCTCCGACTTATTGAAACTCACACGAAACTGATCCCAGAATGGGCCAAAAGGGTTTCCTTCCTGCAGAAAGAGAGTGGTGGAAGGCTTACTGCAGGGGAGGGAAAGCCACTCGGGGATGGGCCAAGAACTATGGTGGAGGAACCCTGGACTGATTAACTCAGGCCGAAACACCCCCACGGGGTGGCCCGGTAGGGATGTCACTTTGCTATTCCTGGGCTAGGGGCTGAGGAGAGTGCCTTGCGTCAGTTCTGGTTTCCAGCAGTCGTTCACCACAGTGTCTGCAGGAGTCTTTCCCACTCACATGCCACGTCCCGCTGACTCTGCAGCACCTGTGAGCGTCTGGGCAGGAGTGGTTCTTGGATTTGGAACCATGAACTCAAGCTTCAAAAGACTGACTGCTAATCCAATGCCCTCATTTTCCAGATGGAAACCAAAACTCAGAGAGGGTAAGACAGCAGGTAAGGGCAGTGTTGGGGCTATAAGCTAGGTCTCCTTTCTCAAATTTCACAGCTTTGCTGACCACTCTCCCCAGACTTTAGCACATGCATTGAAAGACATATCTGGGGATTGTCTTATTCCCAAAGCGCAGGAAATTTATAAATTTCTATTAATAAAATACAACAACTTCTCATTTACCTGTTGAGAGGTAGGAAAGTATTCACATTAAGAGGGTGGACAATGAAGCCAAATTACCTAGAGTTGAATCCCAACTCCACTACTTGTTTGCTGTGTGACCTTGGGTAAAATACTGAACTTCTCTGTGCCATATTCAGTGTCTTTTGTATAAAATGGGGATATTGTTAGTGTTTTCCTCATGGAGCAGTTTGAGGATTAAATGAGTTAATATGCATAAAGCTCTTAGCATGGTGCCTGACATATAGTAAGTGTTATGTGAGTATTAGTTAGCATTACTGATATGGCACTTTACAGTTTGCAAGCACTCTTATACCTGACCCTCATGACACTTTGTGAGACAGAGCAGGAACTGGCATCTCTATTTTGCAGGTAGAAATAGAGGTTCAGAGAAGAAAGTCTGTTCCCCAAGGTGACACTGCTGACAAATGCCAGAAATAGGACTTACATCTCCATCTTTCTACACTAAGCCCTTCCTGGGCCTTTCCCGCATAGTGCCATCATGCAGTCCCCAGGTCCTATGGGATAACAAACATGCAGAAAGGGCCCCCAAATCCCAGGGACCCACCTTCATGGGGCACGTCTTCTTATCAGGGCTTCGCTGGGCGGCCACCTCAAAGCAGTATGCCACCCGCTTCTCAGGGGGCCAGTGGGTGGGTGCCAACTTCTCCATGAAGTCCTCCAGGCTGATGACCCGATGGTAGGCCTGGAGGGGCTCCAGCTTGAAGTATTTCTGGTAGGACACATGGAGCTACAGGGAAAAGAGGAAAAGGAGGGGCTGATGCTGCTCCTCAGTGTCCTAGTGGATGTTTTAGAGACATTTATTAAAACCATACACTCCAAGACCGAGACAGCTCAGGCTATACGACAATGAAAAACTTTTGTCGAGACACCAAGGTTAGGCTGGGCGCAGTGGCTCATGCCTGTAATCCTAGCACTCTGGGAGGCCGAGGCAGGAGGATCGTTTGAACTCAGGAGTTTGAGACCAGTTCTGAGCAAGAGCAAGACCCCTGTCTGTACTAAAAAATAGAAAGAAATTAACCAGACAACTAAAAATATATAGAAAAAATTAGCTGGGGATGGTGGCACATGCCTGTAGTCCCACCTACTTGGGAGGCTGAAGCAGGAGGATCGCCTGAGCCGAGGAGTTTGAGGTTGCTGTGACCTAGGCTGACGCCACAGCACTCTAGCCCGGGCAACAGAGTGAGACTCTGTCTCAAAAAATAAAAAGACATCAAGGTTAGGACAGAGACAGGCTTGGAGAAGATATCTGCATACTAAAAGACAAATAGTCATATCCCTCATATTAAAAAATGCCTGCTGATCCATAAGAAACAAATGATGTCAATAGAAAATATAGGCAAAGGTCAGGGGTGAACAACTCATAGCAAAGGAAATCCAAACAGCCAGTACACTCAAAAGATGTGCAACCTCACCAGTAATTAGGAAAAAGCAAATTATAATTATAACAAGGCATCATCTCTCACCCTTGAGACCAGCAAAAATTTAAAAGCTTAACTCTAATTGTTGGAAAGGATGTGGGGAAACAGGCATTCTCATACTTGGCTGGTAGTAGAAGTATACATTCTGGAGCAATCACTTTGGGATATAATCTGTCAGTAGAATTTAAATGTTCCTTTCACCTCCAGGTATTTACCCTAGAGAAGTTCTTGCATTTTGCACCAGAAGATGGGTACAAGGATGCTCAGTGCCACAATGAAAGTATAAGAACTTGGAAGGAGTCACACCAAATACACTAAATCCATGATAGTGGTTAAGGGACTAGGATTAGCCACAGGGGCCAAGAGAAACTTTATCTTTTATCAACTTTATCTGTAACACTTTATTTCTTTTATTAACTAAAAGAGAAGATGAAGCAAAGATGAGAAAGTGTTAATGATTACCATTTCCAGTGGTGGGTACATGGATGCTGGTTGTATTCACCCTTGTATTTTTCTAGATTTTTAAAAATTCCTTAGAATACCATGAAACAAAATTTGGATTTTATCCTACAGGTCAGGGTTTCCCAAGCATGTCCCACTAGTTCAGGTGGATAAAGGATTCTGTAAAAAAAAAAGTCTCCGGAGTTAAAGAGGCCTGGGAAATGCTGTTTTAAGCTGGTTTCTTTACTGCAGGACTTCTCAGGGTCTTTAACATGCTAATGCATTGGGAATCTGCAAATTTAGGGGGATGGGAAATTGAGAATATAATTTCCCCAGTGGATTTAACTACTCACCTTTCCTTCATGAGCTATTGGCATTCCAATGAACAGACTTTGGATATCTTAACTATCAGCAATGAGGTAATGCTGAAGGATTTTAAGCAAAAATAATAAGAGATTTGCCCTTTTTGAAAGATCGCTCTGGTGGCAGAGAAGGGGATGTTATTAACGGTAGGACTAGAGGAAGGAGAAGAATTAGGAGGCCATTGCAATGGTCCTTTTATTTGTCAAGTATGCATTCACCATGTATTTATTTGGTACCTCCCACATATCTAAGCAAGAGATGGAGAGGTAGGGACAGGTAGAAGATGCAACGAAAGGTGAAGCAGAGGGTTTGAGGGTTGTGTGTGCACGTGAGGGCAGCCATCTAGCATGATCTCTGGGTTCCTAGCTTGGTACCCAGGTGAATGGAGGGGACATAAACTAAGGCTGGGAATACAGATGGTGACACAGGTTTGAGGGGAAAGATGCTGAGTTCAGTTTTGGCTTTGGGAATTTGAGATATCTGTAGACATCCAAGTGGAGTCGAGGGTCTAGGAGTCAGAAACACAGGCCTGTGGTCAGAGGGGAGTCTGGGCTACAGATAAATTTGGGAGGTACATGGTGAATAATGAAAGCCACAGAGTCAAAATTTATAAATTTATAGCAAAGCCATGTAATGGTAGTAAAAGCAACTAATATTTACTGCATGCTAACTTGGCGCCAGGTGCTGTACTGACCACTTTACACAGATTTGCTGATCTAATTCTAAGAGGTAGGAACATAACCATCTCCAGTTTACTTAAGAAGAAACTGAGGCATACAGAATCTAGATGACTCATCTGAGGTCACATAGCTAACAAGCAAACAGAAAGGGAAGGAACACCAACATCTAAACAGTGGGTGGAGAGAAAGGAGACCCTGCTACAGTGCTGAGAGGCCAGGACTGCAGCAGAAACCACTGATGTTTTAGAAGCCAGGGGAAGAGGGAAGTTCAGGAAGCAGAGAGGCCAGGTGTCACTGGGAGGTCAAGTGAGAGAAAGACTAAGAAATAACCCTGGATTTGGCAATACTGAGGTCCCTGGTGACTTCAGTGAAAATGTTCACAGTGGGGAAGGGGAGACTAATTGGAGCAGGTTAGTAACCCATAGAAAGAAAGGAAGTGGAGTCTCAGAAAGACAACTGGCTAGGAAGGCAAGGAGACAGAGGGCAAACAAGCCATTGGGAGACAGATAGGCAATATCTAAACTGTAACAGTTGAGTGCAAAAAAATCAGAGCATCAATGGCTCCCAGTAACTGAGGACTTCCTGCGCCCTAGGCTCTTCACATGGATAAGCTCGGCTGATTCTAAGAGGGAGGAATATGACAACGTTCAAGGCATGTTACCATCATTAACTCACTCAATCCTCACCATGGGAGGTAGCAATAATTATTACCAGCCTATTTTAAAGACTGAAGCACAAAGAGGTAAAGTACCCTGCCCAGGCCACACAACTAGTAAGAGGCCAAGCCAGCCTATGATCTCAAGTACTCTGGCTTTTAACCTCTGTTAGTAACCTCTTTAAATATTAAAATGCAAAGGAAAAAATAAAACCTACACAGAGAAAAGGTTATAAGAATGAAATGAAGTGTTTTGTACATGTTAAGTATAATTTCTGATGTCTATTCAAAAATTGCTTAAGTCAATTCATCAAATATTAATTAAGTTCCTCCTGTCAGGCCCCTAGGGATACAATGTGAACCAAGAGAGACAAAGGGCTACTGGCGACACAAAGAATAAGCAAGCAAGTAGAGGATGCGGAGTCACCACAGCAAGGGAGCCCCTTGATGAGGTGAGGCTGCACTGGAGCAAGACTGCCCGGGTCATGGCCTTGGACATGTTGTTAACTAACTTGTGCCTCCGTTTCTCCTTTAAAACAGATAATAGCATCCATCACTCATTGGCCAATGGAATGCAAAGAAGGTGGGCTCTATCAGGGCTGGAAATGGAGGCTTTAGGTTCAAATCACAGGCTCTGGAGTCAGACAAACGTGCTTGGATTTCAGCTCCACTACTCACAAGCTGTGTGATCTTGGGCAAGTTACCTAATGTCTCTAAACCCCAGTTTCCTCACAGGGATGTGATGAGGGTGAAATGAGCTAGTTCTCATGCACTGCTCAGAACAGTGCCAAGACACAGCAAGCAAGTGGGGAATGAATGTTAGCCATTGTTATTCCAGAGAAGACAATTGTGGGTGGGGGGTAGAGTGAGCTCAGAGGAGTGGGAGGTAAAGCCCAGAGAAGGACTTGGGGGTGAAGCAGAAGCAGGTAAGACTGGGGAAGGGCAGACAAGTGCCAAGGTCAGTGGCAAGTACTCACATTGGTGAAGGGAGGCTTGTGATGCTGGTACTCGATCCAAGGAGGAACAGCCAAGGTGCGGTTTAGCAGCTTTGCAAATGCCAGGGAGCCCAAGAAGTGATCAGCCTGGTTCCCAAAGCGCCCTGGAAATGGTACATCGAGGTGAGGTGAGGCTTGGGGCATCAAAGGCATGGGGCATGCAGGGCTCAGAAAGGATGTGGAGCCAGGGGTGGGGAATGCTGGGACACCCAGGAGAGCTAGGGGAGCTGGCTGCAGGAAAGCAAGTCTGGACTCCTGGGTCTGAGACCCACGGCCCTTCAGGTCCTGCTCCAACTTCCTTGGCCACTCCAGGCTCCTTGCTGTTTACCCAGCACGCTCTATAATCCCAGTCCCCACATCCTGCCTTTGCTCTTGCTGTTCCATCAGCCAGGAGCGCCCTCCCACCCCTATCTCCACTCGCCTGCATGTGAAGGGGCAATTCCAATGCCTCATTCACTGAGATCTTTTCACCAACTCCCTGCCATGCTCACTCTTCCTCCTCTGCCTCCTACCTTGGATTTGAGTTACATAAATTCTTCTATTTTCCTCAAATGTCTTTTCGTACTTCCTGGCCTTTCTACTGGCTGTCTCCTCAGCCTGTGAATGCTTCAGGGGCAAGGACCCTGTCTGATTCATTTTGTTAATCCCAGCATGGCATCCACTCGTTCATTCCACAAATATTACTGAGAGGTCACAATGTGCCAGGTTGTATGCTAGATGCTGGGATACAGGAGCGAGCAAGAAGGACAAGGTCTCTGCCCTCAAGGCACTCGCAGTCCAGCTGGGGAGACACTAAACGTGTAAACAAATACATAGTAATAAATCCTAATAATTTCAAGAAAGAAAATGTTTGGTGATGGGGAATAACGAGGAGATGACTTGAATAGAGGTCAGTGAAATCCTTTCTGGTAACATTTAAGCTGAGATCTGAAGGATGGGAAGCAGTTGGTCAGGCAGAAGTGAGGGCGAGGACAGTCCAAGTATAGGGAATAGCACATGCAACAGCACAGGCCAGAGGACATGAGTATGTGTGAGGAACAGAAAGAAGCTAAGTGTGGTTGAGCTAGAGGATCAGGGAAGAAGGGAGCTGTGGAGATAGGGGGTAGGAAAAACCATGCAGGGCCTCAGGGCCATGGTCAGGAGTCTGGAAGCCATTGAAGGGTTTTAAAAACGAATGACTTTTACAATGATGATCCACTGCACCCCATTTAAATTGTACCCCTCAGTAGCCCTTAGATTCTCCCTTATCCTGCTCTCTTTTATTTTCCCATAGCATTCATCATCTAACAAATTATGTACTTATTTATTACGTTTACCCTTTATTGTCTTTCCCAAATGAAGACAGATGAAGGCTCTACAAGGGTATAGGGTCTATCTGTCTTACTGTCGTATTCCCAGCACAGTGGGAATATGGGCACAGAGTAGGTGCCCCATAAATATTCGTTGAATGAATGAAAGAATCGCCAGGAGCCAGCGTGGATCAGTGACATCAAGTCCTGCCCCACTAACTCTATTTACTGGACTCTGGGCTGGCTTGGATCTCGAGCAAGTCACGTAACCTTTCCCAACCTCAGTTTTCTCATCTGTCAAATGGAAGGTTGGACATGGCGGCCTCTCTGTGCCCTTGCAACTAGGGCAGAGAGAAGAGAAGGCCCTGCCCTGCTCTTGGGTTCTCTCCTGGATCTGTCAAGTGTCTCTGGGCGTCTCAGAAGAGTGGCTTCTCCTCTCCCGGCCTCAGTTTCTCCATGTGAGCAGAGGGCTCGGGAGGCCTTACCCATGCAGGGACAGTAGAGTAGGTAACCGGCCGGGTCCCAGGAGCCCGCGGGCAGCCCCGGGAGCGACAGAAGCAGCAGCGGGAGGGACACACGCAGCGGCAGGGGCAGCAGTGCCCACGCGGCGGCGCCCATGTCGGCTCCGGAGCCCCAGCGTGCCGCGGAGCGGGGCGAGGGTGGAAGGAGGGGCGCGAGCGTCCGCACCGCTCCCGACGGTCCCCGCGCGCCGCCCGCGCGCTGCCCGGGCCGCTCTAGCCCGCGAGCGGGCGGGACCATAGAGATCCCGCGGCACCGCCCCCTCCGGCCCGAGCGCCCGCTCGCGAGGCTCCCACAATGCACCGCACAATGGCCCGACCGCCGCCACTACCGGGGCCTGGGCTGGCCTGGCGGAGCCCGAGCGCGGCCCGGCCCGCAGCGCAGGGCCCCGAGCGCGGTGAGTGCCGGCGAGGGCCCCGGGGGACGGCGGGGAGCGGGGCGGGAGGCCGTCTCGCTGCGTCCGCGCGCCCTATACGCGGAGCGGCGGCGCCCCTCATCTCGGGCCCCGCAGCGCGGTCGCCCACACCCCGAACCGGGGGCCCAGTCTGAGCCAACCCGGCCCCAGATAGGCCCCAGGGTGACGAAAACTCTCCTTGGACCCGATACGTGTGTCTGGGGAACCCGAAGAAGCCCCACTGGCCCCCTTTCTTTCGAGATCCGGAGACGCAGTCCTGGGAGTCCCCTACTCCCGACCCCCAGGTTCCCTGGAGACCCAGATAACGCGCTGCTGACCTTACCAGAGACCCGGGTCTGGGGGACGCAGATAAGCTGCACCTGCTCCCTCCTTCAGACACGCCTACCCAGACCCACATAACCCCCTTTCCTGCTCCAGAAGATCCGCTCTTTACCCTGTTTCGCTTTCCAAACTTACATAACCCCTTTTGAGGCTTCCCTCAAATACTTGGGTGGGTCTGGAGAACCCGAATAAGCCCTACCTGTAGGTCCCTCCTCAATGACCATATTCCCAAACTTCAGACACGGTCCATCCGGTTACCGATTTTGAGACTCTCTTGAATTTCAGACTATCTTCAACTATCTAGCTGTCGTCAACCCCTGGAGCGCTCCAGCCCATAGAATCCCATTTCTTTCTTTTGGGGGTCCCTTAGAGACCCAGATAACTTGCTCATGATTCCTTACCGTACTTGCTCTTCTTTCCCATCCCTGAGATCCCTTCCAGACTCCTCCCTGAAGTTCCCTTCTTTCTCCAGCACCGGTCTACTGCTGTCCCTCCAGTCCCGGGAAAATGTAACCTTTCCCACCACACAGTGGGGTGGGCTAGAAGCTGGCTGGGAGCCAGATTGTTTCCTGCAAATCCAGCCCCACGCTGTGTCCCAGCTCGGTGGGGAAAAGGGGACAGCTGCTTGGGGGAGTTGGTGCTCTCACCTGCAAGTGTAGCCTGTCTCCTGGCTTGTGTGTTTTTCCACCTGTCAGCCTTGGACTGTGATAGAGTCTAGCCTTGGGTTTCTAATCCTTCCCTCTTAAGGTGAGGCCACCAAATTGGGGGAAGAGGGGTGTCTAATCAGGTTTCCTCCCTGTGAAAATGGGGCTGTAGTGAGTTGCAGCCATTTGCTCAGGGCCTCCCCAGTAGTGGGAGGCAGCAGGAATCTGAGGAAATAGTGAATCAAAGGGACTCCAAAGAGGGCCCATCTACACTGACAGAAGAACTAGCAGCCTGAGAGTAAATCTAACCCCTGCTAATCCTGTTTGATGTTTCTTGGAATGATGCAAGTCATTGAGACTCTCCAGCCTCCCTGTAATTTAATTCTCCCACCACTCTGGAGGGTGTGTGTGCGTGTGTGTCAGTGAGAGAGAGAGAGAGTGCGTTCTGCATGAGGGGGGCAGCATTCCCATTCCCCCCTTTCCTTCTCACTGTTTTCCAGCCAACCACTGTGTCTTTTGGATTTGTTTCTAGTACCCAGGTCAAGACCTGTTTTTTTTTTTTTTTTCTTTAAGTCTATTTATAGTTTCCCAGTTGCTATTTTGGGTTCTGCTTAAGGGAAGATTCTACCCCAAGAACGTTCCGGGGTATATTTCCTTCGGCAGGTGTTGAATTGAGTTCTTCAGATCCCCAAGTAGTTCTTGGGCAGGAGGGATAAAAGCTATTTTAGGGTAGTCACTGAAGTGGAGCTGTTAATCCTCTGTGGGTCTCTTTAGTTAAGAACACTCAGAGATTAACCCTTTCCTTGCTGCAGGAGTGCTATCTCTCAGTAGTGGTTTTTTTTTTTTTTCTTTTTTTTTTTTTTGGTGGGGGGAGGAGAGTTGGGAGAATTTGAGTGTGGCAGAAGGTGGGAACATGCAACTCAATACAAAGACAAAGATAATAGCTCTCTTTTGTTGGGTACTTATAGCAGGCCAAGCCCTATGCTGAGCCCTTTGCATACCTGACTAAAATAATCCTTACAACAAGCCTGTGAGGTAAGTATTTTTAGCTTTACAGATGAGGAAACAGGCTAATAATGGAGAAAGAACGCAGTTTCTATAGAGATGATGTAACACCATAAAAACTATAGTTTCATCAGAGGGCAGCAGGCATCATGGCATACAACAGAAGACGGACAGGCTGGGAGCAGTATGTCTCAGCTGCAGCTTCCCATAAGGGTCACATGCAGTTTTGGCAAGCATTCCTATTTGGGGCACGCAGCCTTGTTAGAAGAGGGTATAAGAAAGTGGCCATCTGGGCAAGAGAGAACTCTGGCCCAGGAGATGGTGCTGGAGGAAGGTAAAGTAAGAGGCTGGTTAGAGAGGGTGTACTGGGGTTAGTTGTGAGGGAAAAGGGGAAGACTGCATTCTGGGGAGATGTTGGGAAAGGAAGTAAACTCACTCTGAGCCCTGAGAAGTAACATTAAAGGCGGGGAAAGAAGTATTACTCAGGCCTCATGTGGAAAAGAGGCACACCTCAGAGAGAGCACTGCATGTATTCTGCACACATTTTATGTCAGACACTTACAAGAGCATTATTTTACTTAATCCTCTGCAAGAATCTTATAGATAAGGAGAATAAATCTCTATTTTAGAAATTGAGGAAACAGGTTCAGAGAAATAAAGTAACCTGCCCATGGTTTCCCAGCCAGTAAGTGGCAGCTTTTCTGATAGCAAGTCCAAGGTTCTTTCCACACTACCTCCCCTTTCAGATCAGTCACCAGAAAGAATCTTAGGCTGAAAATATACTGAGTTACACCAGTAACTGGGAGGGATTGTGTTTGTTTTATGGAAACAGGTTCTGTCAGCTTCTCTAAAGTTGTTAAGGTTAGAATGTGAGACCAGAAGAGCAGCTTTGAAAGAGAAGTAGAATTCTTTCAGTTTTGCTGAGGGAGGAGAAGTCTGAAGGAACAGGCCTTCTGATTATGTGAGACAAATCCAGGAATCTTCTGGAAGAGAGGAGTTTGCAGACAAAGGGCAGAGGGAGACAGAGGACAGACTGGATCCCCAGAAGGGTTCTTTTTAAGGCCACATCCCCATTAAATGCAGATCAAGGCAAGCACATGGCTGCTACTTTCCTCCTTTGGTTCTAGCAGTACAACCTCGTGATCTCTTCTTAGCCACCACCAGCCTCTTTCCTAGAAGCCCATTACTCACTCTTTCAGTAGCAGTGTGCTAAACTGCTGTGTCTTGTTTGTGCTTGTTCAGGAGAACAGATGAGGTGGACGTGTGGGAGGTGGGGACATACTGTTCTCTTTCTGAGTTTGTGCGGAATTTCCAGGGCTAGGCTACCCTCTCACATCAGCCAAAGTGATGTGACTTGTTTCCCTCTGCTGCCATTCCCAACTTTCCAGAGGCTGAGGTGCATGATTTCAGATATGAAGGGGGGGCAGAATTTGACTTTGAAGATAGGAGTAGTTCCTTCCAAACTAAACATGCACACTTGAGCTCACTCTCTACCCAATTCCAAGGTGCGTAGTAATCACTGGTATTATAAACAGGTAATTCCACCCTTGTGAAGGAGGAGGGGACTTAAACAATGAAAGCCAGACATCAGAGGCCTTTGAGGTTTATAGTGAAGTAGGCAAATACGCCATGATGACTTGAAGGCTCAAGTGGGACTAGTTTTTAGTGCTACCTACCCCTCCCAGCATGTGATTCATGCAAAATGCAGCCACCTTTATGCAGATCTTGCAGGCAAATCTCTGCTCGTGATGGGGAAATGTTTATCATGTTACATTGCAATGTTTCTTCAACAAGAGGAATGGTTCCTGAACAGGACATAGCTCATGTTGATGATGAGCAAAGCTCTCTGGGGCATGAACCCGCTGATCCCATCATCTCGTTCACGGCCAGTCTGTTGGATGAATGGTCACTGTAAGCAGCAGGTGCTAATGAGCTGAGCAAGCATTCTGTGGCCCACAACTAGTTTGTGCAATTGGAGCCCTCCCCAGATTCTGGTGGACAATCCCCAGACACCCCCTGTTCTCTCTTCACATGGAAGAGCTTCATGACCAAATTTTGGCATGGTATCTTCAAAGGGAATCCCCCGTTAAGTAGATTGTGTTGCAGTTGGTAACCTGTGGTAAGTTTGTGAGTATGAATGAAGGCCTGTCATCCCCTTTTGAGAGGCAGTACGGTAACTCCCATCCTCTTTCTCTGAGTTGGTGTCAGGAAAGGGGTTGTGTCACCTTGTACCAGCCCCTCCCTCCCTCAACAAAAGAAGTAATCAGACCTCAAGATTTTGGCTTCCCACTTTGAAAGGGCTGCAAACCCGGTTTTAGCCAGAACTTCCTGGGCATAAGTTAGTCCCTGAGAATCAACTTGAATTCAATACTAATTTACTTATCTAAAAGAAAGTTGAGATTCCTTTTCTAGATGTTAGGTATATGGACATGAAAGAGATGTGATATGAGTCCTCAAAGAATCAGAGTGTGGTGGTGAAGACTAAATTCCAATGCAAGTATGTTAACCTGCTCATAGTGGAGAAGTGCATATGTATGTACTCTGAGGGTCTGTAGGGGGGCACTCAGCACCTTAGGGTGTTGCTAAAGAAGCATGGTCTGGACCCCAAGACCCAGAGGTCAGGATGGGACCAGTACTGGTTTAGGGAAAATGCTAAGAGTCTGCTATTACCACCTCAGATAGAACCTACTGATGTTGATGCACCGCTAAGAAACACATCTGGTGCAGGGGCTGACTTTCCAGGATGTAAATTTCCTAAGTAAAGGCTTCTCCTTCCTTCTCTGTTGCCTTTTGGGCATTTTATTGCACCTTCACACCTCCATGAGGAGGAAAATTGTGGAAAGTAGTGGATGAGGAGGTGCTAGGGTAATTAGGAAGAGGAGGAACTGCTATCGCTAGATTTAGTGGAAAGGATATAAAAGTGAGGTCCAGAAGAGAAAATTTTGAAGTTTTAAGTCTTTTAGTTTTTCGGCTTATCTTGTTTCTTATTGGCCTCATTGGTAGTAGTAATAATAGTTACCACTAAGCACTTACTGCGTGCCTAGCCTTTTGCTGAATGCTTTATATTTATGATCTCATTTAATCCTCAAAACATCCTTATGATTTAGGAGATTATTATGTCAATTTTATAAGTGAGGAAATAGCCAGGGAAGTAAGTAATTGGCTGAAAGTAAATAACCGGCTGGAAGTCACATAGCTTCTAAGTAGAAGGGCTGGGGTTGGAACGGCATGGATCTGTCTGCCTCCAGAGCCTATGTTCTCATCATATTAGGCTCCCTAACACCAGGTGTTCTATGTTTCAGGTGAAAAGATTGTTTTCTGAAGGCTGCGTTGGAGGCTGTGACAGAGCAGAGAGCCCGCGTGCAGCTGATGGGGAGGCTTTCTGAATAACATGGCCCTTCGCCATTAGCCTTGCCATGACCACATTTTTCACCAGCGTCCCCCCCTGGATTCAAGATGCAAAGCAGGAGGAGGAAGTGGGCTGGAAACTAGTTCCCAGGCCTCGGGGCCGAGAGGCGGAGAGTCAAGTGAAGTGCCAATGTGAAATCTCGGGGACACCCTTCTCAAATGGGGAGAAGCTGAGGCCTCACAGCCTCCCCCATCCAGAACAGAGACCGTATAGCTGCCCTCAGCTGCACTGTGGCAAAGCTTTTGCCTCCAAATACAAGCTGTATAGGTAGGTGACACTCTCATACCTCTTCCTGCCCTGACATTTCCAGAAAACAAAGCCAGAGACACCCTGCTGAATGTTAGGAAGAGTGGAGTTAAGAAGAGTGAAGGTTAATTTGTCCCACAAGTGTACCCTGAACACCAGACATTTGATATCACTCACTAAAAATTATTCAGATCACTTGATTCAGACACTAGTTATCTGATGGCTACAATACCAGGCAGCCATGAACAAACGAGACTCAACATTTTTTTCCAATACTCCTTTTCCCACCCCTGTCAGGTGATGGTTAGAATTTTAGCCAGAAGTTAGGAATCAGTCTTAGAACTTTAGAAGGAAAAGTAGACCCTCTGGTCTGGTTTGTAAATTTTAAAGTGGAGGCTCAGAGTGGGGACATAATTTACCCAAGATCACATATCATCTTAGGTCCTGCAGTGCCTCTTCCACTGAATCAGCCTGTTACTCAGGTGATCGTGTCTATCTCCTTGGTGCCCACTGGGCCAGCTGCTTTTATGAAGCATGTAAGCTCAAGAACTGCTACTTAAAGTGAAACAGAATGTGAAAGCCCTTGTGTAAGGCAGATATGGCAGAGCAGCTTTGGTTGCCTTGGTGGGGAGGGGAGGCCTGGTTGAAAGCAATTTTGATTTTATCCTTGCCTTTCTATCAGAGGAATCATGAACTTGCCCTTTACAAATGAGATAGAGCAGCCTGATGTGCAGTCGTCCAACCATCCATTCATCTATTCGACAGAGCAGTGCGCCAGACAGAGCTGGGTGCTGGCCCTCCTTGAGTTTACGGTCTTAGTAGCGTGGGCAGACAGTAAACAAGTAAATACGTGAACAAGATGACCACAGAAAGCCTCAGTTCCTCATCTGGAAAACAGTTGATAGGAAGGAACTAAAATAGGCGGCAGGGTAGTATGGTAGTTAGAATTACTCCTGTGACAGTTCTGCGATCCTCAGGAATGCTTTCATTCTCTGTGTGCTCCTGTATCTTAGGGGACTCCAGTCAGGGCCATCCTCTTAGACTTTCTCAGTGATGGTCTGGGTGCCACTGAGATGCTGCAGGAAAGGTCCTGGTCCAGGAGGCAGGAGCCCTGACTCCACCCTGTAATTTACTGTGTGATCTTGGGTGGGTTACTAAACCTCTTTAGGCCTCAGTTTCCTCAACTGCAACATGAGGTAAATGGACTGTGGATCACTCAGCATCTCGCTTTTATATGTTATCATGTCAGTTATGTCATAAGAGGCTGATAGCAACGCCCATCGCCATGAGCACTCTTGAACATGCACATGTAGCATGAGGGTAATGTTTGATACCCTCCAGGTAGAAAGGACCACTGGGTGCTATACTAGAGGCAGCTGTGGCATACCTGAGTGAACGGGTCTCAAGAAGGTTGGGTTTAAATCCAGCCTCTGCCACTTGCTGACTGATAGGTGGGGCTGCCCTGTGCTTCAGCCTCCTCTTCTGGAGGACAAGGTTAATGACAGCTTATGCAGGGCCTGGCAAACTGTGAGTGCTGAGGTGATTCTGAATGTACTGTGAAGTTGTGGATTGCGGTTCCTGCATTCGGAGCTGCTTTCCAACCAAGGGAGCAGGTAAACCAAGGGACACTGAGGTGCCATACCATTAAAACATTTCTTAATGTGTTACTGGTTTATGTGGCAAGCAATTCAAATGGTACAAATGGTCGTTCAGTGAAAAATGGGTTGTCCTTACACCTGAAGCTGCTGTTCCTCTCCTTAAAGGCAGCCACTGGGGCTAGTTTCTTGTGTATCCTTCCTGAGACATTCAAACATGTATTCCCTTCCCTTTTTATTTTTAAAAGAGATTATATTACA
The DNA here is from genome assembly GCF_041146395.1 of Eulemur rufifrons. Lineage (NCBI taxonomy): Eukaryota > Metazoa > Chordata > Mammalia > Primates > Lemuridae > Eulemur > Eulemur rufifrons. The sequence goes on from NC_091002.1 coordinate 25,221,673, forward strand.
TGTACTGTATTGAACTTCCTTTTTTGACTTAGCCCTATATAACTTGGGAATTCATTCTAGATCAGAAAGTATAGATACATTTCATTTTCTCTCGTGTCATTTTAAATTATTTAAGTGTAATTTTTTGAAAAGGAAATACATTCACATAATTCATAATTTAAAAAGGCACCAAAAGTTATACACTGAAAATTCTTCATTATGCCCACCTATAAGCTGTCTAGTTTTTTCCACCTGGGCAACCAGTCATGTCAATTTCTTGTGTATCCTTCCAGAAATGTTTTAAGCATAGACAAGCAAATGTCACAAATATTTTCCCCCTTTTTACATACTGAGTACTATTCTACATGCACTATTCTGCCTCTTTCCTTTTTTTCCCACTTACTGTATCTCTTAGAAGTTTGTTCCATGTAAGTACATATAAAGCTGCCTCATTTTTTAAAAAATTGAGTCATGTTATAGACATCATAATTTATGTAACCAGTTCCCTATTGATTGGATGTTCTGATTGTTTCTGATTTTTTGCTACTACACATGATGTTGCTAAGAATAGCAGTACGTACATGATTTTGCAGGTGGGCAAGGATATCTCTAGAATATACCTGGCATGGTATTCCATTGCATGGCTTTACCATAGTTTTTGTATCTAGTTTCCTGTTAATGGACACATTGGTTGTCCATTCAGCCCTTATGATCTCCCCTCTTTTCTGGTTTCTCCCCATCCCTCTTCCCTATCCCCAGGCACATGGCCACCCACTCAGCCCAGAAACCCCACCAGTGCATGTACTGTGATAAGATGTTTCACCGTAAGGACCATCTGCGGAACCACCTGCAGACTCATGACCCTAACAAAGAGGCCCTCCATTGCTCTGAGTGTGGTAAGAATTACAATACGAAGCTGGGCTACCGGCGCCACCTGGCTATGCATGCTGCCAGCAGCGGCGACCTCAGCTGCAAGGTGTGCCTGCAGACCTTTGAGAGTACCCAGGCCCTGCTGGAGCACCTGAAGGCCCACTCACGCCGGGTAGCAGGTGGTGCCAAGGAGAAGAAGCACCCCTGTGACCACTGCGACCGCCGGTTTTACACTCGTAAGGATGTGCGGCGGCACCTAGTGGTGCACACAGGCCGTAAGGACTTCTTGTGCCAGTACTGTGCCCAGCGGTTCGGCCGCAAAGACCACCTGACGCGTCATGTCAAAAAGAGCCACTCGCAGGAGCTGCTCAAGATCAAGACAGAGCCAGTGGACATGTTAGGCCTACTCAGCTGCAGTTCCACGGTTAGCGTGAAGGAAGAGCTGAGTCCTGTGCTGTGCATGGCCTCTCGGGACGTGATGGGGGCCAAGGCCTTTCCTGGCATGCTGCCCATGGGCATGTATGGCGCCCACATCCCTACCGTGCCCAGTGCAGGTGTGCCACACTCCCTGGTGCACAACACGCTGCCCATGGGTATGAGCTACCCTCTGGAATCCTCACCTATCTCTTCCCCGGCTCAGCTCCCTCCAAAATACCAGCTTGGATCTACCTCATACTTGCCCGACAAATTGCCCAAAGTGGAGGTGGATAGTTTTCTGGCGGAGCTTCCTGGAAGCCTGTCTCTCTCATCCGCTGAACCCCAGCCCGCCTCACCTCAGCCGGCGGCAGCTGCGGCCCTCCTAGATGAAGCACTGCTCGCCAAGAGCCCCGCTAACCTCTCTGAGGCCCTCTGCGCTGCTAATGTGGACTTCTCCCACTTACTGGGCTTTCTTCCACTCAACCTGCCCCCATGTAACCCACCTGGGGCCACAGGAGGCCTGGTAATGGGCTACTCCCAGGCTGAGGCACAGCCCCTGCTCACCACTTTGCAAGCTCAGCCTCAAGATTCCCCGGGAACTGGAGGACCACTGAACTTTGGGCCTCTGCACTCCTTGCCTCCTGTCTTCACCTCCGGCCTGAGTAGCACCACCCTGCCTCGTTTCCACCAAGCATTCCAGTAGCCCCCACAGAGGTCCTCAGCTCAGTCTTTGGCTTTGTCAGGGAGCCATAATACCCACCCCGTCCGTGTCCCCCATGAAGGCAGCTGAGCTTTCAGAGCTGGGTTCAAAAAGAAAAAATTCCAGTGTCTGTATGGAGCACTTGGTTTGGGGTTTCAGGCTCCAGGATCGATTCCAGGAGGAGCTTTGAGCCCCAACCCCGTGAAAAGATCTCACACCATAGGACTTCAGGTATTTTTCCTTTTTTTTTGATCTGAATCGGGAGCCACACTTAGTCCTCTTCCTCTCCAAAGCATCAGAACCTCCTCCTCTTTGGAGAAGGGGGAGGCCTCTTGGAGACACAGAGGGTTTCGTCTTGGATGACCTCAAGAGAAATCGCCCAAGAAGCCCGCCTTCTGGCCCTAACCTGCAGACCCCGCAGCAGTCAGTTGGTCAGGCCCTGCTGTAGAAGGTCACTTGGCTCCATCGCCTGCTTCCAACTAACAGGCAGGAGAGCGAGCCTCTGTTCTTCCCGACCGCCCCATCCCTACTGTACCAGCACCTCCCTTTCCAGTCAGTGTTGTCCAGCAACGGTACCGTTTACACAGTCGCCTCAGATACACCATTTCACCTCCCTTGCCAAGCTGTTAGCCTTAGAATGATTGCAGTGAACACTGTTTACACACCGTGAATCCATTCCCACCAGTCCATTCCAGTTGGCACCAGCCTGAACCGTTTGGTACCTGGTGTTAACTGGAGCCCTGTTTACAAGGCGGAGTCGGGTCTTACTGACTTCTCTTCACTTGAGGTCACATTTTTCCCCCGTGGGGAAATAAACTGACTTTGGACTGCTTCAGTCTCTGCCATCTTCCATGACTGCATCTGTTCCTGCCTTCCTCGGCAGCGTCCACAGGAGACGGGCAAGAAGATCGGAGCGGTTTTCTCACAGGTCTGCAGTTCTGTTTTTCTCCAAGTACATCATGACCCCTTCATCCTCCTTTTGAACTGGAGAGGGGAAGAAATGAAAGGCACACATACTTGTATCACCTCCCCATTCCCTAAACCCCACCCGGAACATCATGCGCTGTTGCTATTAGTCTTGGAAGGAGGCACTCTGGGTTCTAGGTTGGAGTGGATAGCAAAGGAGAGGGTATGGCCCCTCGTTTGTCTCCTTCCTATCTGTCCCTTTTCCAGGAATTTGTGGAATTGTTGGAAGAAGAGTTTTCAGAAAGTTAGGACTGGGCAGTTAAGTACATTGTTGCCCCCCCATACGAAAATTTTTCTTAGCCACAATGTCCCTTCTGTCTCTTCCACTTTGCAGTCCCCGTGGACTCAGGCCACTATGCATAAGTTTCTCTGCTCTCCATCAAAGAACTTCGACCTTCTTGTGGCCCCCTTCAGTTTTGCTTCTAATATCCAACGAGGTTTCTTGCAACAGATGATTAGTTGTCTTCTGACTTGGGGAGGCTCATTGCTACAGATAGCAAAGCCCTTGCCCAGAGCCCAGACGAACCCCATCCTTGCTTCATCTCAGTTCTGCATGGGCTTCCCACTTCCCACTCGTGGAAGGGAGGCACCTCAGGGACCTCCATTGTGGGACCCTCTTGAGACACCTGATTCAGAAACACACTTCTACCTCTTTACTGTTAACTCCTACAGATGCAGCCAGCAGGTTCTGGGCACTTCTCTCACTGAGTGCCTGTTGCTGGCTTCTCCACTAGGGTTTCAGGACAAACTACCAAGGAACTGCCTCAGCCTCCCACCAGTCCTCCCCACCCCGCTTCTGTCTAGACTCACTTTGGTTTTTTATCAGGAACTGAGCAGGTCCAAGACTCAGGCTTCTGCTTCAGCCCAGGCCAGTACTCCTGTTTGAGGTGAAAGCCTTAAAATTTAGCTCCCTGGCCCTTGATTGGAAGCAACGTGGAGTGAATACGCGTGTTTTGATTTAGGCAGGGTAGTTTGGGATACCTTTAAAAAAACAAAACCAGATATAAAAATGTCTGGCAAGGTTAGAATCAGACTAGGCAATTTGCTTCTAAATAGTTTCAGTGAGTCCCAGGGACTAGTTAAGGTTTATTTTAAAAAGCGTCTACCTTGGTACGCAGACACCTCCTGCATGCTGTGCATGTTATCGGGACTCGTATTACGGGAAATGGTATGTGAGAATCCAAGTGGGACTCACTGCTGCCATTCTCCTTGTTGTATCTGGTCTTCATCGCTAGACCCAGCCACCCTTCTTCCCTTGCCTGCCACCTTCCCTGCACCCTCAGTCTGTAGAGGCAAACGGGCTTCTGGCCACAGAATATAAAGTCCTGGGCTGTTAGAGGAGTCCTGTCCTCTGTCTGCTCTTTCCTGTCCCTCCCTCGAATTCTCTCTCCCCGTAAGAGATGCTGGGAAACTCAGAACCTGCAAAGTAACTATTTAAAACCTTGTCACTGGGGCCTACCCCCAGCCCCTGTCCTGTCTTCTTGCCTTCCCCCGACTCCTGTCTCTTCCCTTCCATCCTGTGTCTCCCCTCCTCTTCCCTCAATGCCCTCACCACCCACAAGGAATTTTCCCATCACTGTGAATTTTGCTGGTGCAGAGGAATATTATCTGCCTTTACCTCTTTTTCAGACAATAGCCACCCAGCCATTTCTTAAACCCCCCTTCCCAAAACTGAAAAAAAAAAAAAAAAAAAAAAAGAAAGCCTTACTGGCCTGGTTGTTCAAAGGATAAGAGCAGCTTTATCCTACACTCAGTACCCAGACTCACTTCAGTACCTTTACTGAGGCATGAGAGCCTGAGGGGCATCTGCCCAGGACAGGAGCCATGGCATGTGGCAAAGACCAATCAGGGACCAGAAAAAAGGAGTGATGTCCCCCTTCCCCACCACCTCCAGCACCTGTGAGCGATGAGCTGTCCTGAACAGTGGGACAGGCACCTCCCAGCCTACACAGTAGCTGGTCAGGGCGGAGTGCAAGGGATGACATGCCCAGGTACCAGCTCAAAAGATCTCTGCACCATCTTAAAGAGGTGGTAGGCAGGGAAAGGAACACCAATGAAATTTTCCCCTTCAACCTTTTTTTAATGGAAACCCGGGAAGCAGGTGTGATTACTTTTTTGCTCATAGATATTGTCCTAAGTTGGAATTCTCCCACTGCCCTAAACCTTCCCTAGTAGCCCTTTAAATCCCACCCTCCCTTTTTGGTAGCAGTTTTCTCCGCCCTCTTTCCACCTCCCCTCTTATCTAGGAGCTGTTTTTAAGCACGATTTTTTTAACAGGTTATATTGTACAGGATCAATATTTTGCTTTTTAACAAGGATATTTATGTAATAAGAAACTTTGCCTTAGGCAGGTGTTGGCCAGAAAAGTCCAGATTCCTCTGGGACCCCACCCTGGCCTCTCCTGGAGCTCTGAACCTGCTGTGGAAGGAATTGGCTGTGACCTTCACCACTGGAGAGTAGGGTCTGTGGCGAGGGGAAAGGGGTGTTCGCCGTGATAATCTGGTGCCTCTGTGGAGAGGTTTGGAAGAATTCCAGTCCAGTTTCTTCGTGTGTCAGCTGACTTCTTTAGCTGATTCTCCCCATGTGCACCTCTCCACCTCTGCATATTTGGCACTAGAACTCCTGAAACACCACTTCACATGCTCCTCCCTCCCTACCAGCGGTCAAGGCTTTGGAGCCACTCTTTTGTAACGCCAGATAATTTAAAGAGAAAAATACAAGACAAAAATCTTCTAGCACTTTGTAAACACAGTGAATAACCTCTTGGAGTATTTTTGGCTTTATATAAAACAAGGTTTTTAATTGTAAAATATAAGTGCCATTAGAAAAATGCACAGGGCGTATCTTTGTTAAAGTAGATTTTTCAATGTTTTACAGAATTACCTTTTCAAAAGTTTTTATAATGAAGTTGTTTATTAAAAACTTCTGAATGATGTGTTTGGAAGTTGTGAACCTGTCTGATTGGGAAAGGGTTGGAGAGAGCCTGGAATTGGGAAGAATTGGAATCTTCAGACATCTTTAGCATCCAAGGTGATGGTGAGTGTAGGGTAGACAGTTACAACCCCTCCCATTAACACCTACAGGCTTTGTGCTTAGAAATTAAAAATCTTATTTGAATGTCTTTGGGGTAAGTGGCATCATCCTATCAATTAATCATCTTGGATGCAAGGGTCAGAAAACCCAAATCAAATTGGCTTTAAACAGTGAAATTTCATGTAACTGAAAATGCCAGGGCTGGGCGCAGTGGCTTGTCTCTATCATCCCAGCACTTGAGAGGCTAAGGTGGGAGGATCACTTGAGGCCAGGAGTTTGAGACCAGCCTGGCAACATAGTGAGACCCTGTCTTTACAAAAAATAAGAAAAATTAGCGGGGCATGGTGTTGCACACCTCTAGTCCCGGCTACTCAGGCTGAGGCAGGAGGATCGCTTGAGCCCAGGAGTTGGAGGCTGCAGTGAGCCATGATCATCCACTGCACCCTAGCCTGGGTGACAGAGTGAGACCTTGTCTCTGGAGGGAAAAAAAAAAAAAATTGTAAATGCCAGATGCAGAGCAGTCTTTAGGTTAGGTTTGAACCAGTAGCTCACACGTGATTGGCATTAGCATTCCTTCCTATTTCTTTCTGCCCTACCTTGTGTACTTGTGACTTCATCTTCAGGCACTAAAAAGTAGGTTCCCCCTTTGTGTGGGAATAGGATGCTGCCATGATTCCAGGCTCTCAGGAAAGAAGACTCCACTCCTTTCATTCACGGAAGCCCCAGGAAGCGTCCTGCTTCACTGGCGTTGATGGGGTTCTGGGCCATCCCACAAGCAGTCACCATGAGCCAGTGAGAAGAACGCCAAGACAAGCGGAGGACGGATTTCTCAAAGGAAATTTGGGGTACTGTTAGGATGAAGAATGGATGCTGGTTATACAAGACAGATGTCCACCATAGTCATGCACTGCTTGAGGCTCACAGCTAGCTGATGACAGACCTAGGACCTGACCTGACCTACACTTGTGCCCAATCACTGGGTTCAGACCAAACTGTTGAGCGGCTGACATGGCTTCACCTGACATCCGTTGCTTGGCCAGTCTCAACAAAGGGAGACACCATGTTCCTGGACCACACCCCTTGTGCTGAGATCCTCCCATTAAGGGCTCAGACTGAACTCAGTTTCCTGTGGTCTGGAGCCAGTGTTCATAGCCAAGGAATGCATGTCACTTGGTGTCCAGGCCAAGAGCCCACGGGGCCGGGGGTGTTAACAAGTGCAGGTGTTTGTGTACAAAGGGAGTGGGCTGGCCCTTAATCTCTTTGGCCTTATGCTTACTTGACAAATGACAACTGTCTACCCCAATGGGTCAGAACCCCAGCTAGGACCCCAAGGAAATCCACCTTGCCCTCTCAGAGGTGTATACCCCAGTATAGGTGTGGGGGCTCAGATGAGGAAGCTGTGGTATCCATCAGAGAGGAGAAGACTGAAGGCTTTCTGGAGGAGGTGGCAAGGATTTGCAGGCAGAAGTGGGCATTAGGCGTACTGAGCTCACAAATTTGGGAGCTGAGACCACAGATCAAGGACTACAGAGGCTGGTCCAATGTAGCCTTGGCCTACTAAGCCGGTAGGAGTGGGGAACCTGTGGCCTTCTGATTTCAAGATTATTCTTTTTTAAGCACCAAAGGAGGCGAGAAAAGCTTCATCTTTCTCTGCTGCACCCCTTTTAATAAAAGGATTTGTTATGTAAAATTTGGATTCAGTCAAAAGGCCACACTTAAGGACCAGGAAGGCTACATGTTTCCTTAGGGCCACAGGTTCCCCACCCGTGGAAGGTGAAGCAAGGTCCGCCTGGTTTCAGCCAACCAGCCCAGGAGGACCCAGCTCCTGTGGGGAAACCAGGCCGATGCGCACTCGCTCCCTGGTATGCAGCGTTGAAGACCCTCCCTTGCTCCTTGCCCCTTGCCCTAGATCCTTCCACTCCTGACCTTGCTTATTCTCCCCACATGAGTATTTCCATCACTGTCTTTCCCCACATGAATATTTCAATCACCTTCATGTGCCTGGCAATTATTGCCATTATCTGTAGCTCCCAGTTTGGGTCTCATCAGTCTTTGCACGGGAAACCTCCTGAGCCCTCTGCAGTGCCAGGGTAATTTATCCCGGGCAAGGCTGCAAGTGTTCTACAGCTGCCCCAAAGCACCACTGCAGTGTGGCAGCTGGGCGACTCCCACCTGCCCACCGCAGATCCGGTAACAGCAGTCGCTCGGCTGCTGTTAGAGGTTATAACTGTCCTTGACTGGGGTGGGGCCTGTCCCCTGGCGTCTGCTCCGTGCTGCCCCTTGCTTGGTACGCACTTCTCCCCACCTCCACGGCCAGCGTCCGACTAATCTGCGGCCGGTTCTGTCTGGTGCCTGCGGACGCGCCCCCACCAGCAGCCCGCTACCCCTCCGCCAGGCCTGCAGGCCAAGGGATTCTGGCGAATCACATCCAGAGGGGGTGAGGGGCGCGAGGGGCGGAGCCTCCCGTCCGCGGTCCCGTCCGCGGTCCCGCCGCCGCCGCAGCAGCCGCCGCCGTCGCCAGCCGCCGCCAGCCGCCTGTAGCCGCCGCCCCTCACGCAGAACCCGCAGTCTTGGGCGAGCACCGCGACCCTCTCCCGGCCGGAGGCTCCCGGAGGTGATGGCGGACAAGGGGAAGGGAGCCCGGGAAAGCGCTGCGCACCCGCGGCCGGGCCCTGCGCACCCGCGGCCGGGCCCTGCGCACCCGCGGCCCGGCCCTGCACACCCGCGGCCTGGCCCTGCGCAGGAGCGGGGCGCGCGCCCGGTTCCCGCAGTCCGGGCCCGACAGGCCGAGGAGCGCTGCCAGCCCGGCCCCTCAGCGGGCCCTGGAGCTGCTCCGCTTCGCCCTGGACGCCGGGAAGCCGCCTCCGCGGCGACCTCCTCGAGCCTGGAAAACAGCCTGGTCAGAGACGAGGCCCCAGAAACCTGTGGCGCAGACGGCCGGGGGGCACGGGCGGGAGCCAGCGGGAAGGCCGAGGAAGTGACGACGGAGGAGGGCGCCATCTTCATGGAGAAGGCAGCGCAGGAGGTGGAGAAGCAGCAGGTGGGGGAGGAGAAGCGGGAGGTGAGCGCGGAGGCCCGTGAGGCCCAGGCAGCCCAGAACCGTGATGGCCGAGTCGCGAACCCACTGGAGGCCATCCAGTGGGAGCTGGAGGCCGTGCGTGCCCAGGCCGAGAGGGCCTACCTCGGGCTCCAGCGCAGTTTGGGGCGGATGCGCAGGATGCACCTAGCTCGTAGGAGCTTCATCATCCAGAATATTCCGGGCTTCTGGGTCACGGCCTTCCTGAACCACCCTCAGCTGTCAACCTTGATTAGCCCCCGAGATGAAGACATGCTCTGCTACTTGATGAATTTGGAGGTGAGGGAGCTCAGGCACGCCAGATCAGGTTGCAAGTTCAAGTTCCGCTTTTGGAGCAACCCCTACTTCCGGAACAAGGTGCTAGTGAAGGAGTATGAGTGCAGAGCCCCCGGCCAAGTGGTGTCTATTGCAACTCGTATCCGATGGCACCGAGGCCAGGAACCTCCGCCCCTGGTACACAGGAATCGGGAGACCGTCCGAAGCTTCTTCAGCTGGTTTTCACAGCACAGCCTCCCAGAAACCGACAGGGTTGCCCAGATTATTAAGGATGAACTGTGGCCCAACCCCCTGCAGTACTACCTGCTGGGGGAGAGGTCCCCCAGAGCCAGGGGAGGCCTAGCAAGGTGGCCCATAGAGGCCCCTCCTAGGCCCTACGGATTCCAGTCTGGCTAAGTCCTGCCCTAGGATGTGGTGGCTACGTAAGACCCCCCTGCTTTCACCTGTGGACCTGGGCTTAGGCCAGTGGCGAGCACTTTGCTGTCTGCTTTCTGTTCTGTGCACACTGGCTCCTCTGCATGTTCATGAACTCAGCTCCCAGACTGTGGCCCTCATGGCCAGTCTCTACTGTTTCCACATGACCTTCATGCAGTTCTGGGTCAACATCACGTGACTGTCATAAGCCACTACATCTACACCAAGCACTCGATGCTGCGGATGTGTACTGCCATCATCTTCATGGCCTGGACCTATCTATATGACAGTGGCCTTCCCACCCATTTTTGACACAGGCACCCACAAGTCATCACTAGGATGACCAGTGCCCCTTCGAGGCATACTGCTTCAAGGCCACAACATGCTGGGCTTTATATTCATGCTGGCTGTGCTCATCGTGGCCCCACGCACTGGGTGTGGCAAGCTGAATCTCATTACCCAAGATGAAGGGTGTGCATTTAGTGCCGGCTGCCAACCAGACTTGGACATTCCATGGCTTCAGAAGCATAGGCCAGGCTACCACCAAGTGGACTTCTGAGCATCTGGCAGCACATTCTTTGTGATCATACTGCTTTTCCTGTCCCGTTTGGTCCTGTATCACAGCCTGCTATCAGCTCGTGAAGGTCTGTGCTGTGCCCCACCAATGCCTGGCTGTCACCTTCCTGATGAGTTTTACCTGGACCATCATAAGCCCTGTTGCCTGCTCCTAGATCTACGAGTACTTCAAGAACTGCCTGTGCACCCAGGTGGGCCACCTGCCAATGCCCAGGAGATCCCCTAATCCCCCAGGAACTCTACCAGGCTGGCACATCTGGGCATGTGCTCAAGACTGGAGCAAGGACGGGATCCCTTCCAGGAATCCACCTTCCTGAGCCCGAGTCACTGGACCCGCACCCAATCCAGCAGCTTTGCCAGCTTCCCTGCCTCCACATGTTTTCAGGCTGCCAGGTTGTGGGTACTGGGGAGGGGGTTTCTGGTCATGGGGCTTGTCTACACCTGCCCAGCTCTCACGTCATTTTTCTTTAAAGTGATGGCTCGGAAACAAAAACAACTGAAGAAGCAAGGATTTTTACACACGGCTAAGGAGACAGACCTTCTTGTTGAATTTGCCTCCCTTCGTCTGTCCCCAGAGAGGGAGAGCTTGTCCTCTAGACTGCAGCACTCTCTTTGCCCCCTCTGCTCCCATGCCCCACCCCCTTCGGCAAGGCCTAGAATCTTTAAAAAGGGACAGTGCAAAGGCTGCTGAACAAAGAGACCAGGAAGTTGCCAGGGGCAGGACTAGGTAATCGTTACATTTTATGCTGTGTTCTTTTAGACTAACGGTAGCCCCTGTTAGCCCCGACTCTTTTCTTCCTCCTCTACCAGGTCCAAACTCACCATGGTTTTCTTTTTTGTTTTTACCTTGTCACTAACTTGAAGCTCACCATCATGGGTTTCTATAGGTATGAGAGCTGAACTGCCTGTCCCCTGCAAGTCCCCCCACCAGGCTGGCAGGGTTGTCTGTCTCCATTTCATTTGCGGGGAGGAGGTGTGGTGACCACACCAAACCCCTCCCCATGGAAGGCCTTGTGTTCTGCTCCTCAGGGCCTGGGGAGGCCTTACCACAGTGGAGAGGGTGCTGTTGGCAGGGAGTGCAGTGAGCCAGAGACAGCTGAAAAGGCAGGACTGAGAGATGGTAGGACAGCCCCTGATTTTTGCTTTTTCCATTCATTCACCAGTGTTTTGTAAGTTAGAATAACAGAACACTGCGACTTTAGAGCTTTTCTCTCTCGGTCTGACCTTGTGTATGTAGAAAGTTAATGCTCTATGCTTTGTATTTTGCTGCTTTTAAGTCAGACCCTGTGCATCCCCTCCTGTGTTTCAGCTCGCTGGGGGATTGAGCTGTACAGGCCTGCTTGTTGCTTTTAGCTGAGAACATTCATAGGATTGTCAATGTACTTTTTCTATGCCATTTGGAAACTTATGTGACTATTCACAATTGTTATCTAGTTGCTGTGGCCTGTTACTATAACTCTGTACTTAGTAGTGCAGTTTGAATAAGGAGGTTTTGTAGGACTTACAACTGGAAGTTATTATCATGTTCTGTAAGGATAACCTCCAGAAAGAAATCTGTAACTCTAATGGTCTTGAATTTGTGCCCTAGTAGTCGTGCTGTAATTGACATCACTGTAACTGACATCACTGCTTCTAAACAGTGAAATGCTCCTAAGACGGCTTTGTCCGATCAGAGGGGATTTGTGGCACTTGTCTTCATTATATGCATGATGAAAAAATAAAAACCTTTCCGTCTGGAGAAAAAATAACTTAGATCATGTTACTCCCCCATTCCTTCCATTGGTTTAAAACAAAATGCTAATTCCTTATTGCAGGTGACAAAGTGCTGCATTTTCTGGCCCCTGCCAGCATCTCCCGTTGATCTCCCCTTTGCTCTCTGCTCCCCCTACACTCGCCTCTCTGCTGCTCCTTAAACACATGCATGTCCAGCCTCAGGTTTTAGCACTTGTTTTTCCCTCTCTGGAATTTTCCTCCTGCAGATAGTTTTATCTCTGACTCCCTCAATTCATTCAGGCCTCAAATGCCACGTCAGAGGCCTTCCCTGCCCAGCCTGTCTAAAATAATCCTCTACTCCTCCCCATCTCTTCCTTCCCTGCGTGATTTTTCTCCATGTCACTTGTAACGCTCTGAAATGATCTTGTTTTCTTATCTGCTTCCCCCTTTCACATGTGTCAGAACAGGGTCTCATCCATCTGCTATTTTACCCAATGTGGTTCAGTATCCAATATCTAAAAAATTACTGGGGTGAGTGGATGACTTTTTCCACAGTCAGAGTACTATGCCAGGCTCTGACAAAATAAAGAACAGGGCATGATTCCTGCCCAAAGGGTGGAGAAGGGGGGAGGGGTGATGAAGGGTGGCCACATAAGTTGTTGTCCAGCTGCAACACATCTGGGAGTGAAAGGGGTCGCCACTAATAATTACACCAGGCAAGAGGCCTCACTGGCCACCTCAAGGAGACAGAGCCCAACTAAGTCCAGCTTGGCATACAGTTCACCCCAGCTGTATGTGATGAGGTGGGATCAGAGGGTGGAGACTTCTTTGAAGTCGGAATACTGGAGCTGGGCTTTGAAGAATGCACAGGAGTTTAGAAAGTAGGCCTGTGGAAGGGAATTCCTAGCAGGGCAAACAGCATGAGCAAACACACTGGAGTATGAGAATGTATGATGTGTTTAGGGCACAGCCTGTGCCCTAGGTGTGGCTGCTTGGGAGAGGCGGGGCTGGATGTGTAGGCTGAGGCCACTTTCTGAGAACAGGAACTCTGATCACCGAGCCTAGGCATTATCCTGTGGATGGTGGGGAGGGGCATCCACTGTGGCTCAGAGGTGGGGTGTGATCTCATGGGGCAGCTGGCGCCAAGGGAGGAGAGTGTCTGCACTTACAGATCCCCAGCATCTTCAGTGGGAACCTTATCTGTCCATCCAGGCTGCAGCTCTTCCAGGAAGCCCTCCATGTTTGCCCCAGCCCATAACAACCTCTGCCACCTCCCAAGTACCGCCTAAAACCAGAATTTGGGCACCAATGCCTAGCTGGGCTATACCCTCTGGGTGTTTCTTTTGTGCCAAAGGCCTGTCCCTGTTGGTCCCAGGGGAATCAGGGTGAGCCTCTAAACATCCTGGCAGTCCTGGGAGCTGGTGCCCCATGTGGTTTGCCTGGCCTGTGCCTGGGGGTGGCGGGTCCACTTTGGCTCCTGCTGCCCAAATTTGGGCCCAGCTGCATCCTGAATGCCCTTAGGTCCTGGACAATGGTACTTTACTAAAAAAGGTGCTTACCTGCCCTTTCTGCTACACAGCCACTGGCATGCTTCCTTCTCACTGCAACAACTGCACACCCCATCCACTCTTCTGAGATGACTCTGGTCCTCAAAACCCACTCCTGCTTGCTCACTTGTTCATGCCCGGGGTCACGCATTTGTTTATCCACAAATATTTAGCACCACCACTAGGCATGAGATGGCTGTTCTGGTCCCTGCCTTCAGTGAGCTCAAGGGTCCAGTGGTGAGGCTGTAAAACAGTGACAATAACCACCAATGTTTATTGAACACCTACTATGTGCCAGAGATACAGCAGGATACAGCAGGCAGAGTGGGTCTCTAAACCTGAGTCAGACTACGTCCTTCTCCTCCAAACCCTCTAATGGCTCCAACCTCACCCAAAAAGAAGAGCCAACATACTCTGCCTGGCCTGCAAGGCCCTCATGATCTGACCTCTGGTCACCTTGCCAACTTCATCTCCTATGCTTCTCCCGCTTTCGATCATTTTCCAGCTACACTAACCTCTTGCTAGTCTTCAAACCTGGCTCAAGACCTTCCTGTTCCCTCTGCCTGGAGCCTTCTCCAGACACTTGCATGGCTGGCTCCTCACTTCATGAAGGTTTCTTGGCTCAACTGTTAGTTTCACTTGTTCAGGGGAAGCCTTCCCTGACCACCCTTTCTAAAATCACCCTGTCACTCTCCCTCCCCTTACTCTGATTTGGATTTTGTTATAGTACTTAGAACCACCTGATATTATATTGTATATTCATTTTCTTATCTGCCTTTTCCTGTACACTCTTAGGGACTTTGTTGTACTCACTGCTGAACCCCCTTACCTAGAATAGCACCTGGTACAGTTGGGGGCTTCATAATTCTTTGTGGGATGAATGAATGCTCCATATCTTCGAGGTTCAGGAGGTTCTTTCAGGTGGCAAGGGGAAGACAGGCAATCCTGGCAAGGGACAGCATGCACAAAGGCATGGACACCTGCTGAAGAGCCTTCCAGGGTTTGAGTATCTCTGGGGATGGGAAGTCCCTACCGCCCGAGGCAGCCCTTTCCAGGCAGTCTTGGCATTGGGGCAGTTAATGTCCTCAGGCCCATTCCTGATCCCTACTACAGAGATGGCCGTGAGGCTCATGTGTGCTCCAAGGGTGGAGGAAGGAGGCCTGGCTAAGGACGGAGTTTTCTGCTCTGGTGTGGAGAACAAACACAAGCCTCAGATCCAAGGGTTTTGCTCCCCTCCAGCCTCAGGTGTCTGCCCTGTTCTGTTTGCCTGGGAACGAACTTTGGACAAGTTCTTTTCGATCTGAGAAAAATCTGTCCCGAAACTATGGCAATTACTTGTAATCTGCAACTGCCTTGATTACAGCTCAGAGGACTTTGATATTTTCCTCCAAGGACACTATTTCAGCACAAAAATTCAGGGAAGTCCCTGGTGTCTGCTTGCCCTTGCTCTGCAGGGGAACTAAATGTTAACTTGAGTGTGTGAACTTTGAGGCCCCCACCTGCAGGCCCCACCGTCGAAGCTGACTCAGGATCTCAGGGTGCAGGGCTGCGGTTGATCAGGTACCAACGCTGGAACGTCAGGAACGCTGACAGGCCTGCAAGGGGCTGCTGCCTGCTTGTGCCAATTCCCCACTGTGTGGCCTTGGGCATGTCTTTTCACAGCTGTCAGCTGTTTCCTCATCCAAAGGAGGAACTTGGAACTCCTTAGCAGGAGGAAAACGTCCATTCCAGGGGACTGCCACTCCCCGTGCACCTCCAGGTGGCTGGCTCAGTGACAATGCTTTTGGTGGCATCTAATAGAAACTCTTAACTTTGAGTTAAACAACACCCTGTTTTTTCTTACATGAATATCCAGAGGTGACTTGTACAGGCTTTGGGGCCATTTGATTCATCTGCTCAATGATGCCTCTTCCTCTGATCTGCCATCCTTGTTGGTTCCATTTTCATTGGTGCCAAGATGGTAGCAGTAGCTCCAAGAGTCACACTGGGATGTGGCAGCTTCAGAGAAGGCTGACTGTGTCTTACCACGGCTCCTGTTAAAATGGAGGAAAACTTTCCCAGAAGCCACTGTAGACTTTCCTGGTGCTGTATCTTACTGGCTAGAACTAGGTCTTGTGCACACTCTTGAATCAGTTATTGGCAGGGGGGAGTGACTTGCTTAGACCAAGCATCAGGGGAAATGGATGTCTGCCCATGTCAGTGGGGCAGCTAAGACCATCGCCTGTAGGGGCTCACAGTCATAATTCAGCCCTTCTATGGGGTCCTCCTCACTGGCACTTTCACCCCGTGATGACTCCCAGGGTTAGAGGATGCTGACTTCTGGGCCAGCATAAGTCCAATTGCAAGATTTCTGGACCTAGAAAGTTCCTTACATTGAGCCAAGCCTGCCAAACTCAGTCTAGAGGTAGGCCCTTTAGACTTCCCTTCGGTGGGTGACGCAGGAATAAACGATTAGGCACCAGCTGTGTGAGCAGCCCTTACACTCAGTAAAACTCAACACAGTCCTTCACAGAGACCCGTGATCTTACAGGGGAAAAAAGGCAGCTGTAGAGACTTCTGTTTCTAGCCAAGATGGAGTAACAGGGATCAGGTTTACCTGGCCACCTGAAACAACCAGAAAAAACAGATAAAAAACATGTAACGGTGGTTCTCAAGGCTCTGGACGTTGACCAACAGAGGACACTGATTCTAGACTGATGGGAAACAAATGAGGTGAACCCTGATTGCCCCCAGCCTTGAGAGGGTTTTCAGGCTACAGCATACGGAGGGGGAACTAAAGTGGAGCCAGTGAATGCCATGAGTTGGGGAGACAGAGCTAAGTGTCCGGGAAGACCAAGAGTGTACAGGACAGAACACGAGAGAGGAGAGAGCTGCACAAAGAGAAACCCCTGGAGATCGGCGGATGGTCTCCTTGAATATTCAGCAGAGTATCAGCACGTGTGTGTGAGGAAACTACCTAAGGCCAGGCAAAGAACCATCAGGGAAGATCCTATTGTAGTTCGTAAGTAGTAAGTACGATGATTGGGTTTTCACACGCATGCGTGCAATGTGCCTGCCTCAAACCTTGTTACTACATCGGCAGGTTACCTGTCTGATGTGAAAAAGAAGAAAAAGAGAACCATCAGGAAGAATTAGAGGGAACAGTGCCTGCTGCTCACCTGGGTGGGGAATGTTGTTTGTTCCCACCAGCCACCATGGCCTAGGGTGTCATGGGGTATCAGGCAGGGCACTCAGGAAGGTCTTGCCCAGTAGTGGCAAATAATTAGTTCTAGAATGAGCACTGGTTGAATTTACCTAAAAAACCCTTGTGAACAAGACCTGAAAGGATTCAACTGTTTCCAAGTAAATTAAATGATCCAGAAAAAAGCTCAAGAGTTTTTATAGATCATAAATAGTATATCCAGCATGCAACAAGGTAAAATTCACAATGTCTGGCATCCGAAGATTATCAGGCCTGCAGAGTGGCAGGCAACACAATCCAAAATGAGGGAAATAATCAAAACCAACCCACAACTGAAAGAAATGTTAAGATGGGCAGATAAATACAAGTTATCCTAATTTTATTCCATATGTTCGAAAAATTCAGTATATTCTCACATGTATGGTCAAAAGATTTTTGACAAGGGTGCCAAATCATTCAATGGGGAAAGGATAGTCTTTTTAACAAATGGCGTTGGGAGAACTGGATATCCACAAGCAGAAGAATGAATTTGGACTGTTACCTTACACCACATACAAAAATTAACTCAAAATGGATCAAAGACTTACATGTATGAGCTAAAATTATAAAACTCTTAGAAGAAAACAGAGAAAAAGCTCCATCACAGTGGACTGGGCAATGATTTCTTCGATATAACATTAAAAACACAGGTGACAAAAGAAAAAAATAGATAAATTGGAATTCCTTAAACTTTCGGCTGGGTGCAGTAGCACACACCTCTAGTCCCAACTACTCGGGAGGCCAAGGTGGGAGGATGGCCTGAGCGCAGGAAGGCAGTGCGTTATGATTGTGCCTGTGAATAGTCATTGCACTCCAGCCTGGGCAACTCAGTGAGATGCTATCTCTAAAAAAAAATTTTTTTAATTAAAAAAACTAAACTTTTGTTCATCAAAGGACAGTATCAACAGAATGAAAAAGGCAACCCACAGAATGGGAGAAAATATTTGTAAATCAAATATCTGGTATAGGTTTAATATCTAGAATATACAAAGAACTAGAGCTCAACAAGAAAAAACAACCCAATTAAGAAATGGGCAAAGGGTTAGAATAGACATTTCTCCAAAGAAGATATACAAATGGCCAATAAGCACATGAAAATATGTTCAGCATCATTAAACATTAGGTGATACAAATCAAAACCACAATGAGATACCACTTCATACCCACAAGAATGGGTATTATCAAAAAATAGTAATAACAAATATTGGTGAGGATGTGGACAAATTGGAGCCCTGGGCATTGCTGATGGGAATGTAAAATGGTGCAGCCACTGGGGAAGACAGTATGGAAGTTCCTCAAAAAATTAAACAAAGACTTACCATATGATCCAGCCATTCTACTCCTAGGTATATACTCAAAAGAAATGAAAGCAGGGACTGAGACAGATATTTGTATACCAGTGCTCACAGCATTATTCACGACAGCTAAAAGGTGAAAATAACCCAAATGTCCACTGATGAATGAATGGATAAGCAAAATATCATATATACATACAATGGAATATTTTTCAGACTTAGGAATGCAATTCTGACACAAATTACAATGGATGAACTTTGAAGACATTATGTTAAGTAAATAAGGCAGGCACAAAAGGACAAATTTTGTGATTCCACTCACATGAGGCATCTGGAATAGTCAAATTCACAGAGCACAGAGACAGAAAGTAGAATAGAGGTCACTAGGGGTTGGGATGAGGGGAAATGGGTAGTTACTTTTTAATGGGTACAGAGTTTCAATTTGGGATGAAAAAGTTCTGGAGATGGATAGTGGTAATGGTTACATAACATTGTAAACATACTTAAGGCCACTGAACTGTATCCTTCAAAATAGTTAAAACAGCAAATTTTATGTTGTGTACATTTTATCACAATAAAAGAAAGTAGAGACATGGAAGATATGAAAGTAGACCTAAACCAATATCTAGAGATGAAAAAGACAATGTCTGAGATAAAAAATACACTGGATGGGATTAATGGCAGATTAGACATGACAGAAAATTAGTGAATTCAAAAGAATAGCAATAGAAACTATTCAAAATGAAACACAGATAAAAGAATCAAAACAAAACAAAGGAAAAGAAAAAGAAAAGAGCATCAGTGGTTGGACTACTTCAAGTGCCTAACATATGGGTAATTAGAATTGCTGAAGGAAAGAAGAGAGATGAGGGACGGAAAAAATATTTGAAGAAATAATGTCCTAAAACTTTCCAAGCTTAATGAAAACTATAAATACACAGATCTAAGGAGCTCAACAAATCTTAAACACAGAGAACTTGATGAAGGATCAGTTTTTTCTAAAAAAAAAAAAAAAAAAAAGAAAAAGAAACTTGATGAAAACTACACCAAGCCACCTCATAATTAAATGGCTCAAAATCAGTAACAGAGAGAAAATCTTAAAAGCAGTCAGAGAGAAAAGACTTGATACATACAGAGGGAACAAAGATAAGCACAATATCAAATTTGCAGTTGAAGGCAATACAAATGAGAAGACAGTGGAGTAAGATCTTTAAAGTACTAGGAAACAGCCAGGCATAGTGGCATGCTCCTGCAGTGTCTGCTACTCAGGGGGCTGAACGAGGAGGATCACTTGAGCCCAAGAGCAAACTATTAATATACGCTGCCTATAAGAAACACACGTTAAATATAAACAGGTTAAAAGTAAAAGGATGGGAAAAGATACTATGCTACCTTTAGTCAAAAGAAAGTGGGATTGGTTATATCAACATCAGATAAAGTAGATTTCAGAACAAAGACTATTACTAAGGATAAATCCATCCAAAGGACAATATGCATCTAACAAAATACATATAGCAAAAACAGAACTGCAAAGGGAAATAGACAAATCTATGATTATAGTTAGAGATTTCAGGACCCCTCTCGCAATCATTGATAGAAAAAGCAGGCAGAAAATCAGCAAGAATTATCACAGACTTGAACACCATTATCAGTCAACCTGACCTGACTGACAGTTATAGAACACTCCACCCAAGAACAATTTCAGCTGTACATGAGCTTTTACCAAGATGGACCATATTTTGGGCCATAAACAAGTGTCAGTAAAGTCAAAATGATTCATGTCATACAAAGTCTCTGTCCACAACAGAATTAGAAACATGCACCTACCATATACTGCAACCATTTTACTGCTTCACTTGTTCATAGCAACTTTATTTGTAATAGCCCAAACTGAAAACAATCCAAATGTCTATCAGCAGATGAATGGATAAAAAAATTCCACACAATGGACTACTACTCACAAATAAGGAATAGACTATGGATACACATAAGAACATGTATGAATCTCAAGTAAGTATGCTGAATGAAAAAAGTCAGATAAAAATACAGTGTATGATCCCATTTATATAAAGCTCTAGGAAATGCAAACTAATCTATAGTGACAGAAAGACCAGTTGTTTCCTGGGAATGATGCCGTAGTCTGTTTGTGTTGCTATAAAGGAATACCTGAGGCTGGGTAATTTAGAAAGAAAAAAGGTTTATTTGGCTTATGATGCTAATGGTTAGAAAGTCCAAGACTGGGCATGTTTCTGGTGAGGAACTCAAGCTGCTTCCACTCATGGCAGAAGGTGAAGGGGAGCTGGTGTGTAGAGAGATCACATGTTGAGAGAGGAAGCAAGAGTGAGACAGGAGGTGCCACGCTCTTTTAAACCACCAGCTCTCAGGAGCTAATAGAGTGAGAACTCACTCACCACCAAGGGAGGGCATTAATCTATTCATGAGATTTGCCCCCGTGACCCAAACACCTCTCATTAGACCCCACCTCCAACATTGGGGGTCAAATTTCAACTTGAGGTTTGTGCTGATTTCATGGGTATGTCAAAACTTATTAAATTGTGCAGTTATCAATTACACATGATTTCACTCATACACATATATAATACATATGCCTTTAAAAAGACAACTATAATATAGTGGTTAAAAGGACAAGTTCTGGAGTCCAGCTCCTTAGCTGAATACTACTCCACCACTCACCTGCCAATGCTTCCACTGCTTGCAGTTGAAGGAGTCCCACGTGTTAGAGAGGATGAGGTAAGTTGACAGTAAACTATTGGAACTGGGAATCCAAAACCACGTCTCAACTCCTACCAAAACTCATACTCAATTGCCATTTCCTGCTGGTGGGATCAGAGGGGCAAATGCTTGCAACTGGGCATGGAGGGCTGAGCAGGCAGGAGAGGCTATGGACTTGTACCAGGCAGGGAACAGCAGTGGCCTGAGCTCTAGAAAGCCTGACAGGAGACCGAGCTTCAAGGCAAACCGCTCAAGTCAACCCATTTGGGGAAGCCTGTCTCACCTTAGACCTCAAACTCTTGCATGAGATTTGAGACAAAACAATAGGACAATGGCATATTTATTTACAAGTGGACCAAAAAAAGGCATACAGGCATTTTTTAATTAAAAATAATAATGATGATGATTAAAAAAGTCAGAAAAATTGATGATGTTTGAACCCTTTATGAGGCATCCATTTCCCCACTCCCCCCCAAAAAGAGAATCTCTTAGGGGGAAAAAAATCCAAGATTTGAATGAACAAAAGACTCCAATATCGTTCTCTACAGCTTGGGTTCCCTTTTCTCCAACCCGATTCTTGGTGGATGCTGCTTGGTGCTGTGGAGTCACTGTGAGGCAAGACTGAGTTCACTGGTTTGATTGGTAGAGCTGGAGGGGTTGCTGGGAGAATGTGGGGTGGTGAGAGGATGGGCGTGTTCCTAGCTTACCCAGCGTCCTGAGCTTTGTCTCGTGGTGGGAGTGCCAAAGGGGCTGGAGGAAGGGTGAGTGGCTGCTACCTGGACCCTAATCCCTGGGTAGATGTGGTCTCTTGCAACTTAAGAGCAAATGTTTGGGACATGCATGGGGTGGGCAGAGTTTGGGAAGAGCAGGGGTTTGTGGAGGAGCCAGGCCAGCCACGTGAGCCCCCTCTTTCTAATTTAGGGAGACTGGGCTTCTTGACTATTCCTGGGAGTTGGGGAAGGAAAGACAGAACTTACCTTCTATCTTCCTTCTCACAAGCAGTTTTTTGGGTGTCCCAAAAAGAAGCAGGCAAGAACTCAGGTGAGAGGTAGAGGGGATGGGTCTGGATAAAAGAACTAAGCATGATGGACCTTGAGGCCAGGGGACATCAGGGAGGGAATGCCCTGCCACCTAAAGGGAAGGATCTGAGGTCTCCGGGCCCCCTCGTTCTGCCCTGAAGTGGGGGAGGAGAGGGTCCACCACCAGCACACTTTGTTAAGAGTGGCAACCCCCTGAGGAAAGGGCTGAGGAGCAATCCTGAGGGGTGAGGCCCCTGGCGGCCTGAGCCATCCCTCCCCAGACACAGACACGTGGATGCTTGGCTCTGGAAATACTTGGCCCCAGGTCCAGGGTTTCTTGGCACACACAGTCACCGTGACTGCAAGTCTCTTCCTCCTGTTGATCCGGCAAACTCCGGCTGCTCCGAACAGGGTGGCTCCTGCTGTCCTGGGGAACCTGGCCCCCAGTACTTCCAGGGCATTTCCTTGTAGTAACCAAGACTTGGGCTTGCTCCTGGTGACAAGATGACCCAGAGGCCTGGCTGGAAGCCCTGCCCTGGCAGCCCTGGGAGGAGGCTGGGGAGGAGAGAAGAAGGAGGGAGAGGGGCTGGCAGAGGCTGGTTGGCACTGAGGGTGCAGTCCGGACCGAGCTGTGCTTTGTCGCAGCATCAGTGGAGAGGATGGGTGGTGAGAGGCTCAGAAACCTCCCCGAAGCCCCAGCGTTTCCTCTTCCAGTCAGTCGTAGGGTGGCCAACAGCCCTGAGGAGCTGAGGTGGAGACAGTGACCAAAACCCAGTATCTTGGTGCATTTATCCATCCTGAATCCATATGTTTAAAAAAGAAGGAAAAAACCCCAAACCAAAAATAAACCTGAATAAACAGGTCAGAGAGTTCCCGCTGGAGGGAACTTTGTTAGCACTGAAGAGAAAACAACCCACGAAAAACTCATCCCCCACAGAACTGGAGTAAGATGAAGAAAAATGCACGGTTTATCTACAGGCCCTCCCGCCCCCCACGCAGCCCCAGGATCCAGGAACACTGTGCCAGGAGTTACATTCCAAACGAGCAGGAGTTATTTTATTTTGCGTGCCTGCAGTTCCCCACGCAGGGTGGCTTCCTGTCCGAGGACGCAGTGGGCCCAGCTGTGGTCCACCCCGATCAGTCTATCTTCACGGCAGCATAGATCTTCCGGACAAACATGTAGGCTGCGTAGAAGCCGATGGTGCCCGTGAGCAGCCAGAAGGACAGGACCATGAGGGCCGTGTAGCCGAAGTAGAGGAGAGAGGGGATGAACTCGACAATGTCCAGCTGGGGCAATAAGCAGGAGAGAAGAGAGTGGTGGACACTTAGTGCCACGCTGCCATGCAAACCGGGGCCCCCATCCTCCCACTGATATTATGGGGAAACTGAGGCATGGCGAAAGGAAGGGGCTTGCTCCAGGTGGGCAGCAAGGGGCAGGCAGGGCTCACTGCCCCGGCTAAGCTTCATCTGTACCAGGGCCTGTGTGCTCCCTCTCATGCTGAGGACCTCAGGGGTCGGGGACAGAATGCCGTAGCAGGAATGGCCACAGCTATTCCCTTCCTGGTCTTCTGGTCTCCAGAATGGAACAGCAACTGGGTGGCTAGAGTAGCAGTCAGGGAGCAAGTAGGAAGGTAGGAAGAGGTGTCTGTGGTTCCTAGCCTAAGGACCAGAGAGCCACCTTCAGCCTGCCTCAGCCTACACTCCTCTCCTCCCAAGAATGCTGGTCCCTTGCTAACATCTCATAATGATGTTTATCTTGGAGCATTTTTGACTCCTTTGTAACTGGGGTAGAGTTTAGAAGCTTGGACAGAGATGCTGAGGATATGTATTGTGGTGTTTGCTAGGACAATATGAGGTAATCTGGAACTTTTTTTTTTTTTTTTGAGACAGGGTCTTACTCTATTGCCAGAGGTAGAGTGCAGTGGCGTCATGATAGCTCACTGTAACTTCAAACGCCTGGGCTCAAGTGACTCTACTGCCTCAGGCTCCCAAGTAGCTGGGACTACAGGTGCATGCCACCACCCCCTGCTAATTTTCCTTTCTTTTTCTTTTTTTAGTAGAGACAGGGTCTGTTATGTTGCTCAGGCTGGTCTCAAAGTCCTGGTCCTCCCACTCTGGCCTCCCAAAGTGCTAGGATTAAAAGCATAAGCCACTGTACTTGGCCATCATCTGGAACTTTGGCATCAAGATATGCTTGGTGCACCAGGCCTGAGTGGGACCTGTGCCAGGACTCACTGGCAGACACATGGTCACAGAATGCCAGGAGCCCAGAAAAACAATAAAGAAACAAAACAATATAGTTTACTATCTGAGGCCTTCTCCTAAGCCCAAGGGTGAAGGCCACATTTTCAGGCTCAACCCCTCATCTCTCTTCATAAGCATTCTCAGGAAAGCTCCTGAGAGCTTAGACAGGCCAAGGCCCTCATTTTATACACAAGGCACTGGGGCTGGAGGAGGTGTTAGGGCACAGAAGGAAGACTGGGGCAGAAGGGAGAAAAGAGGCCGGGCGCGGTGGCTCACGCCTGTAATCCTAGCACTCTGGGAGGCCGAGGCGGGTGGATCGCTGGAGGTCAGGAGTTCGAGACCAGCCTGAGCAAGAGTGAGAACCCCCTTTCTACTAAAAACAGAAAAAATTAGCCAGCCAACTAATTTTACAAACAAAAAATTAGCCAGGCGTGGTAGTACACACCTGTAGTCCCAGCTACTTGGAAGGCTGTGGCAAGAGGAGTGCTTGAGCCCAGGAGATTGAGGTTGCTGTGATTGAGGCTGATGCCATGGCACTCTAGCCCAGGCAATGGAGCCAGACTCTGTCTCCAAAAAAAAAAAAAAAAACCACACCTAAACCAGTTAACCTGAAT
Source organism: Eulemur rufifrons (assembly GCF_041146395.1). NCBI lineage: Eukaryota > Metazoa > Chordata > Mammalia > Primates > Lemuridae > Eulemur > Eulemur rufifrons. The sequence goes on from NC_091002.1 coordinate 25,246,365, forward strand.
ATGCCACCCTACTGCACCTGGTGAATAGTGAGCAATGGGCATGTCATCTGAGCAGAGCCAACAAGAGTCTTTGCTGGGACTGATATACGATGGAAAGACATTCTTTTAGCTCTAGGACTGCAAAGCTGAAAAGAGTAGACTCTAGGGTGTGGTGGTGCACACCTGTAGTCCCAGCTAGGGGTCTAAAGGCTATTTCAGCATTTCCTGCTTTTATCTTTATTAACTCCTTTCACCTTTTTTTTTTTTTTTACATGTTATTGTTCTTTTTTTCCTAGTTTCTTGAGGTGAATACGGTATTACAAGTTTGTCTTATTTCCTGTTGAAAGCATAGCAGGTGACATACTGCCTTTGAGTCCTGCCTGCTTTGGCTGTATCTCATAAGTCTGGCATGCAGTATTCTCACTGTCATTTATCCTGATGGCTTTTGTCTTCCAAACATTCAGAACACAGATTCTCTTTTTCCCAAAAAGGTGCACGATCTAGAGCAGAAACAGTTCTAGATGGCTTTGGTCCTCCCCATTGCAGGTGGGAAAGTAAGGTTCAGACCTTTGGCTTTTTCTACCAGCATCCTCCTCTCAATCATCCTGCCCTGTGAGGACTAAGAGGATCCTATCAAGGAGGGAGGTACCTTGTTAACAAAATAAAAGATGGCGTAAACCAGGACGTAGAATGCAGAGCCCCCGGAGACTAGGAAATTTCTCCACCACCAGCGGTAATCCTGAGGAGGAAACAGAGGAAGGGTCATTGCTGACTCTAGGCAGAACCTCTTCCTGCCAAAGTTCATGGGTACCTGAAGGGTGGAAGATTCTGGGTAAGAGCAGTAATATTTGGGGTGATGGAAATGTTTTACAGCTTGACTGTGATAGTGGTTACATAACTGTATACATTTCTAAAAACTATGGTATTGTAAAATAAAAAGGGTGAACTTTACTGTTCATAAATTATTCCTTATTAAAAAAATCAACAATAAAAAGAGAAAAGCAGTAACAACATTTCTTGAGCAAACGCTTACCACACGCCAGGCACCATCCTAAGTACTCTATGTGAATCTGCTCATTTAATCCTTGCAGCAGCCTCCAGGTCAGGCCCTATCACTATTCCTGTTGCACGGAGGAGGAATGGACGGCACAGAAGTTAAGCAACGTGCCCCAGATCCAGAGCTACTAGTAGAAAAGCCAGGATTCTGGCCCAGGCTGTTTGTCCCACAGCCCTTGCTTCACCCACTTCGCCAAGAGCTAGTCCCCAGAGGGAGGGCCGGTCACCCAGCCTGCATCAGCCTGCTGGAGAAATTCCTACTGCAGTGGACTCGGCACGGACCAATCTACTGTCCTTTCATCAAGATGTGGTGACTACCCCACACAGCTAAGCTGTAAGGTCTCATTAACTCCAGGTTGCAGCTGAATACACGAGGCTTGGAGGGGCAAAGCAATATACTGATCCAAGACCTCACAGCCAGAAGAGGGGACCACGCAGGAAATGCAGACCTGGCCTCTGTGCACAGCCTCACCGGCGTATTCAGTGTGGGATCCAGCTCCGCCCCTCCCCCCACCCCCTGGGTCCCATTGCTCTCACCTCTGCACACAGCTGGAAGTATACCATGACGATGCTGATTTGTGAACAAGACACCACCAGGATGATGAAAACGAGGAACAGGAAGCCAAAGAGGTAATAGAACTGATTCTCCCAGATTGCCTGTGGACACACCCCAGTGGGCCTTCAGCTGGCCTGCCCCCACCCCACTGCCCCTTCCGCTGGCATACCAGCTGTCACCAGGGCAGGAGTAGAGACATCATCATGATGTCATTGGGGCCGTGGGCCTGGCATGTGGCTCTGACCAGCACCTCTTCCCCAGACTAGGGGCTGAACCAAGCTGTTGTTAGGGACGGGCTGGGGCACGACTGACCCTGCTCTTGGCAGCTTGTAGAAAATGATTTTTTTTTTTTTGAGACAGAGTCTCACTCTGTTGCCCTGGCTAGAGTGAGTGCTGTGGCGTCAGCCTAGCTCACAGCAACCTCAAATTCCTGGGCTTAAGCAATCCTCCTGCCTCAGCCTCCCGAGTAGCTGGGACTACAGGCATGCGCCACCATGCCCAGCTAATTTTTTCTATATATATTTTTAGTTGGCCAGATAATTTCTTTCTATTTTTAGTAGAGATGAGGTCTCGCTCCTGCTCAGGCTGGTCTCGAACTTCTGACCTCGAGCGATCCACCCGCCTCGGCCTCCCAGAGTGTTAGGATTACAGGCGTGAGCCACCGCGCCTGGCCTGATTCTTATCTTAATAAAAATTATACAGCAGCTCCCACCACTCAGGGGCAACTTACCAAGCACCAGGCACTGTGCTACATCGCCATATATGAGCCTGTGAAAGCCTGGCCTTTTATAGCTGAGGAAGTCAAGACTCAGAGAAGCTGGTGACTAGCCCAGGGTCACACAGATGGAATAGAGGTGGCCTCCTTGGAGGGTATGATTGGGCCAAAGGGCCCCCAACCCATCCCCTGATCCTTCTAGGCAAGCCTGAGTGGGCAAGGTGGTCTCAGTAGGGAGGGGCTGGACCGCAACTCTGGAGTAGCAGATACTTGTCTGGCACTGACTTGGTGGAAGGTACCACCTATGCCTTGGGCACCAAGCTGGGTCAGCCAGACACTGATGGCTCCAAAGAGTCCTCCAGACACTTTCATCTTGGCACTTCTGGGCCAGAGTTGTCATCATCACAAGAGCATTTCCTGAATGCCAAGAGCCTTTACAGACATTACTCGTTCCAGTCCCACAAGGATCCTGACAATAAGGGTTTGTTCTGTCCACTCTTCTGGGAGTTTTGAGTAATGCAGACAGGTAAAGATTACAGGGACCCAGCAATCAAAGCGGATGCACCAATGCTATTAATCACAGTGGTGAATCACTTCAGGGTTACTAAGCAGCTTCTATTTACTGAGCCCCTTTCACACACCAGACCCTGTACACATGGCACATCTTATTTAACTTTCAAAGCTGTCCTGAGAGGCAGGGCTGTTACCCGACTTCACGTGCAGAATGGGGCTCTGAGAGGTTAAACGGCCTGTCTGAAATTTCACATGCAGTAAGTGGCAGAGCACCTGAGTGGCGGGGGAGACAGACACCAGGCTGCGTGGGTAGAGGGGTGGGGGGTAGGCAGCAGTACTCACACTGAAGATGAAGAAAAGCTCGATGAACATGGCGCCGAAGGGCAGGATCCCAGCCATGAGGATGCTGCCGCAGAACAAGAGAGTTAACACTGCTAGGAGACCCAGGCCATCAGGAAGCCAAGCTCCCTCCCAAGCCAGCATGAAAGGAGAGGGCCTGCACGACTGTGGTGGTTCTATTTCTTCTGGCATGCTTTTGTACCGCCATAACCTCTTGAGAGGTAGGTAGGATGGACATTATTCTCCCCACTTCATGGATGGGATGTGGGGTGGGGTGACTTGCCCAAGATCCAAGTCATGGTCTTAACCTGTCTCACCATTCCCTTCCATCCTTCCCTCCCCTGCTTGTCCTGGTTTCTAGGCTGACACCAAGTCTGGCTCTAACCTGGTCCTCTTGATCTTGGAGTGACGCTAAGCTTTCCTGAAGTCTATTAGAACCAGCTCGAGCTGCAGGAACACTGGTCACAGCACCCTCGAGGGAAGAATACTCTCTCCTATGTCCTCTGTCCTCCCAAGGAGATAGCTCAGGGGAGTATTGGTCTCGCCCACTCCAGAAGCCCCCTGCTCTTGCCCCTGCTGGAAGACTTACCCCACAAATCGGTTCATGTACCACCGCTGTTCAGGGATCTGCCGGGGAATCTGGTTGGTGCGCACAGGGTTGTCATACGGCTGCTTGCGGAAGCCGAAGTAGTAGCCCAAGTAGACGAGGGGCAGGGAGATCCCGAACCACATGCATAGCAGAGCCACCATGGTAGGAAATGGTACCTGTGGACACAGTGCTGTGAGGCCCACAAGGCTCTGATGCCCAGGATGGGGACTGTGCAAGGGCTCGAGGGACCTTCTGGGCTCCAGGAAAGAGAGGCCATATGCACAGCAGAGCCACTGTGGTGGGGAAGGTCCTGCAGGAACCCCCTACCCCCACCACCCTGCAGGAATCTCTTGGGGCTGACCCTAGCCCTGAGGGCAATGCGGAGTACGGATGGGGGGTATTTGGGCTCCCAGTGAAGAAGGAACCTTGACATCCCAGAGGAGAGATGGCTCGTCGTGTAGGGAGGAAGTGTGTGGGAACAGGGAAGGAAGGGACTGAGAACATGAAGGGGAGGCCATGAGGCCAGAATGAAAAGAAATTACGCATGATATGTTAAGTGAAGAAAAAAAGGGAAAAAACAAAACTGCACAAAGCACTCCTGATTTTGTTAGAATAAAACACTACAATATATTAAGTAAAAAAAAAGCAGATTATAAAACTGTATGTACAGAAGGACTCTAATTCAATAAAAACATAATACGGCCAGCCCTCTGTATCCATGGGTTCCAAATCCATGGATTCAATCAACTGAGGATCAAAAATATTTGGAAAAAATACAACAACAATAACAATGTAATAAAAAACAGACAAAAAATACAGTATAATGACTATTACATTGTATTCACAATATGTTAGGTATTATAAGTAACATAGAGATGATTTAAAGTAAACAGAAGGATATGTGTAGGTTATACGCAAATACTACACCATTTCATATATAGGACTTGAGCATCCTTGAATTTTGGTATCCATGGGAGTCCTGAAACCAATCCCCCAGGGATACCAAGAGACAACTGTATTTGCTTATAATTACACCTAGAAAGGCCCATACCACAAAACTAACAGTACCTCCTCAGATGGGATATGGGGGATGAGAACTGATTTTTTATTTTCTTCTTTATCCTCTTCTATATGGTTATTAAGTTTTTACAAGAATTATACCAAAAAAAGAATTAATATACATAAAATGTTTAGAACAGTATTTATTGCAAAGTAAGCACCATATGATTGCTATTATTTTGTGATTTTTTAAATTACATAACTTCATTTTAAATATACTTACAAAAAGGGAAAAAGCCTAAAAAGACATATATTAAAGATCTGCACAGTATTTATCTCTGGGTGGTTGAAGTATGGGTTATTTTAATTTTTTTTTTTTGAGACAGGGTCTGTTGCCTGGATTTGAGTGCAGTGGTGTCATCATAGTTCATTGCAACTTCCAACTCCTAGGTTCAAGTGATCCTCCTGCCTCAGCCTCCCAAGTAGCTGGGACTACAGGTGCGAGTCACCATATCTGGCTAATTTTTCTTATTTTTTTGTAGAGACAGGGTCTCACTATTGCCCAGGCTGGTCTTCAACTTCTGGTCACAGGCAATCCTCCCACCTTGGCTTCTCAAAGTGCTAGGATTACAGGTGTGAGCCACCATGCCTGGCCTATTTCTTCCTTCTTTCCTTCATTCATTTATTTATTTGTAGAGACGGGGTCTCGCTCTTGCTCAGGCTGGTCTTGAACTCCTGACCTCAGGAGATTCTCGCACCTCAGCCTCCCAGAGTGCTAGGATTACAGCATGAGCCACTACACCCGGCCTTATTTCTTCTTTAACTTCTCTGTACTTTGCAAAATTTCTACAGTGAGTCTTTATGAGTAGTTGTAATTGAGAGGAAAATGTTGAAAGAGAGAAGGAACACAGGTATTAAAAAAGAGGAAGTGAGAGGAAGGGCATGACTCCATGTTTCCTGAGGATGGCTTGCTAAGTTGCTGGGGAAGAACCCCGTCCTCTGGCTGCCTGGACTTAAGACCTTTAATGGGGACGTGCAGGTAAAGGGCAGGCAGCTCCACCTACTAAGGTGAATGGCAAATGCTCGCCCCAACTCGACCGCAGGCCTGTTAATTGATGGAGACTCCAATCCCCCACCCCAACTGAGCTCAAAATCCTACTCAATGAGTCCTGGGCAGCTGCTAGCAACATACTGGATGGGGGCTGGTGGGATCCCCACTCAAAGGATAGGACAACGTTACCTTCCCCTTCCTCTCTGCCTCTACCTGCAGAGGCTGGTGCTGCGGGGCAGGGATGCTGAGGAGGACAGCCCTATTTTGGGATACCCTCACACGAGACAGCTCTCTTGGTTAAGACAAAGGGAAATTCCCCAGTTGGCCCCTGGACTGTGGAACCTCCCTTTAGAGAAGTGAGCTTTGGCAATTGTCTGAAAGAGCCCACAGGAAGGCCAGGGCCAGGGCATGGGCAGACAATGGGTGCGCTGGGGAAACCCCTGCCTGCCCTCTGCCCCCAGGGCTGGGAACAGAACTTTGGGGACTCAGAAAAGGGAAGGGAATAGCAGGAAGTGGCCTTTGGTAGTGGGACTGAGCACAGCTGGCCTCTCTTGCTGGGGCGGGAGGGCACTTACCGCTCCTGATGAGTGCTTTCCCCAGATGAAGCAATTCAATACGAAGCAGATGCCAAAAACCACGCCAGGGTAGAGCGTTGCCGTCTGGGAGTAAGAGGGGCTGGGCTGAGGAGCTGCATCCAGGGAGCTCCCCCATCCCAGTGTGGGGAAGAAGTTCTCAACCCCTCCTAGTCCTCTGGACTCAGTTCAAGTATCATTCCTTCTAGAAAGTATTCCCCGACTCTCAGACTATGCAGACTCCCTGTTCTATGCCCTCTTGGGTCTCTGAAATTGCCCCTTCCTTGCTCTCATCCCAGTTTGTAATTGTGTATTTCTGCTACCCGATCAATGTCTGCGTATTCCCAATAGACTGTGAGCTCCTTGGGAAGTGCATGTCCAGCTTTTTCTCTAACGTACTCCCCTCACTTAGAACACAGTAGCTATTCAAAATATATTTGTTGAACAAGTGAATGAATAAAACTTTACAAACATGTATGTCTGGGCTGCAAGCCAAACCACCTAGAATGATGGTTAGGCTTTAACTGAGCCTTGGGGATGGCAGACGCTGGGCTTTGAATATATCATCTCCCATAATCCTCGCTGCAGGTCTAGAAGGGGAGGACTAACATTATTCCTTTTAATGAGGACACTGAGGCCCAGTAATGTTAAATACCTCTCCCCAGTCTCACACAGTCTGTTGAGGGGGGAGCAAGGTACAAACTTGGGCCCATGCTCTTGACCTACAGTGGTGTACTCAGTCAGAATCTCTTGGGCTGGGGTCCAGACACGGGGAACCAAAGCCCCAGACTTACAGTTGAGTTGCCTCCTTGCCACGCAGTGACTACCAGGCCAGAGACCACTGTGGCAGCCTAAGCATCCAGGTGGGTCAGTGACCACAATGACGAAGGCCCTCTGCAACCTGGCACTCAACCTCCACTGCCAGTTCCATCTTTGGCCCACCACTCTTTGTACCCAACAACTGGTTACTGCTTCTGCACGTTCCTATCCCTGGGCTTTTCCATAGGCCATCAATACTTGAGGGTATCTGCCCCCTGGGTACTAGCACTGTACCACGGGCCTTCCGTGGAGCCTCTTTCCGCCCATACAACAACTCTGATAGGTAGATGCAGCAATCCCCATTGGAGAGATGGGGAAACTGAGGCTCAGGTGCTAGTCCAAGTTATCAACCAAGTAAAGAACAGAGCCAGGATTGGTGATTCCAGAACCTGAGGCCCCTATGCTGGCTGCTTCCATGTAAAATCCTTCTCTTTAAGGTCCAGCTTAAATGTCACTCCCTCCCTTCCTTTGTGTTCCTGTTTTACTCTGCTGTGTGGCAGGGACTTCCTCCTCCTCTGCCTTCCTGGCTGAAATTTATTGAGTGGGCACTGTGCTAGACAGGAAAAAAGGTGCAACAGGAAAAAAGGCAGACCCATAGATGGAGGACAACATACATAGCACTGCTTCACTCTGCCAAGTACTGCTTAGCTTTTACCAAGGCTCCGCCCAGCTCCTCTGGAGCACCAAGGAGGACACTGAGGGCAGAATCAGGGGAGGCAGCAGCCTTCAGAGGAGTGATGCTGGAGCTAAGACTTAAAGGATGAGTGACACCAACCAGGAGAGGAGGGTGAGGGGTGGCGTGGCCCAGGCAGAGAGATGGCACAGGCCAGGGCAGAGGAGAGAAGGCAGTTGAGCACCCACATTGCAGCGGGCTGTGGCACAGGCCCAGCTGTGGAGGGAGGGCAGAATCTTGTGGGGAGACCATGGACACGGTCCAAGTAAGAGGCAAGAAGCCTCAGCCTGGGCCAGAGCCTCGGAGATGGAGAGATAGGAGGGGATTTGTGGATCATTTGGCAGGAAAACCCACGGTGACACTTGATGTCCAAGAAGAGGTGAGGCACGAGGGAGGAGAAGGAGGACAGGCAGCTTCCCGGGTTTCTGGCCTGGGTGCCTGGATGAATGATGGGGCCTCAAGATGCAAGGGGGAAGAGACTGGGTTTGGTTTAGGACCTGTTGAGGGAGAGCGTGGAGGGTGTCTAAAGGGAGACTTTACCAGGAAAGACTCTCATCGGGACAGGGGCATGGTGGATTTTATTCCTCTCTAGATCCCTGGCTCTTGGCACACAGTGGCCTAAGAAAAATGCTTGAATCATCAAGAACATAGGAACCGTTCTTTGATGCTTCCAGTGCAATCACCATTACAGCTCTTCTTTACTGAGGGCTTACTCTGTGCCTGAGGCCTGGCAGCCAGAACCAACACAGCCCGCGCTCCCCTGGTACTTTCGACAGCTGTGAGCATGTTTCAGAGTGCTGGCCCTAGAGGCTTCTCTGAGTGTGGGCACCCAAGGACGTCCCTGGTCCTCTAAGGGATTCACTGGCTCTGGGAGAAGCAGCTCAGTGGTCCCCAGGAGGTGAGGTCGACCCCTAGACTCCTCTGGTTTCTATGGTCTTTTCTGTTGCTAAGATCTCTCCTAATCCCCAGGAGGACAGAGAAGGGCAGGAGCTGTCCTCATGGAAGAGGAATGGAGGCACCAAAGTCTGGTGGACAGGCCGACAGTTAATGTGGGCCTGGTCTCTTCTGTCTTTGGCTGGCAAGTCCCTCTTTACTCTGTTGGGCAGGGTGTCTCCCAGCAGCCCTGCTGTTCTAAATCCTGCTATTCTGAACCCCTAACTTCTTCTCTTGCTCCAGCCATTGGACAATGTAGGTTAAAAATCACCTAAATTCAAATCCTGCATTTTACAGATGGGGAGTTAAGGCCCTAAGAGGTCTTGCTGCAAGCCTGCGGGTAAGAGCTCCATATTCCTGAGCCCTGGGGCCTGTGCTCCTCCTGCCACATCATGCTGCTGCTCAGACTTTGGCCCCCAAATCCCCACCAGCGCCTGCCTACACTCTTCCTGAGCCACCTAGGAAGAAGCTTGTTAGCTCCCCATCAAACAGCAGGAGAAGGTTTAGAACACTTACGCAGAAGGCTCCTTTCTTCCAGCGATGACCTTTTAGAGTGCGGTACAGACGGCCGGCAGAAAATCCACCAAACACTCTGTGGAGAAATGGCAGGGATTCACACCAAGGGGACCTGTTAGCTGGCGTGAAGGAGACTTGTGCCAGCCCCCAGGAGCCCACTCAGACACACCTACCCCATGAACATGAAGAGGAAGCAGGCTGTGGTCATGAGAGCTCCCCGGCTAGAGGGCGACAGCATCCCCAGCATGGCCACAACTGCGGAGGGAGGGAGGGCAGGGCAGAGAAAGACAGGGGGGCTGATTGCCAGGTCCCCAGCCCCATCTTGGACAGGCTGACCAAGACACTGGGCAGAGGGGGCTAAATGAGGCTCCCTTCTCCCTTGGCCTCCTCAACAGCATAGTCCCTTCCCCTCTACAGGAGAAGACTGGTCTTAGCTGGGGCTCAGAGGGCTGCAGCAGCTGCTGGGCTGTGCCTGGCCAAATCTTCTCTGAGGCTTCCAGTCCACAGAGCACTTGCAACGAGCCAGGCCCTGGGCTGAGTGCACCACAAATGTCGCCTCACTGATTCTGCCTTGTCAACTCTGCAAGGTGGTGATCAGTTTCCCCCCTTTCTCAGACAAGGAAACTGAGGCTCACAGAGGTTAAGTGGCTGGTCCAAGGTCACAAAGCTTGGATGCATAAGGCTGAGATACAATCTAGGCAGACTGACTCCAGAGCTATCTGAAACTACTATATATTAGTGGGTTTTTCTCAGATACAAAAAAAAAAAAAAAAAAAAGACCTGATTCCAGTCCTGATCCTGGTACTGACTTTGGGGAAGTTACTTACCCTCTGACTACAAAAGGCTCATCTCACAGTAATGATGTGTGGCTTCCCTGATGAAGTGGACATGGTGGGCTCTGTAAACGGTGCTGGGAAGGAGCCCAGCTGGTAAATGGTCCTGGGCGAGGGCTATTGCTCGGGTGGGCAGCTGTCTGGCCCGGACATACTGACATGTCCACCTGGTGCCAAGAGCTTGGCCCCCTTCTCCAGGGAGGGAAGCCCACCCTCCTCTCCTTGAGGCACATGGAAGAGGCGGCCACGTCCCCCATACCCAGCCCCACTGAGACCACTCACAGATGACAATGAGGATCATACAGAAGAGCTGAATGCCCGAGCCCAGCAGGGAGCTGAGGATCATGGGGTACTGGGGGGGCCTGAAGACGTCACCGTGCACCAGCTTCCACCCAGACTCCTCCATGGTATCTTCCTGCAGCAAAGGGCCAGAGAGTGAGGCTGGAGGCAGCTTCTCCAAGGACCACCCCCGAGGACCCAGGCTCCCTCAGCTATCAACCGGCTCTGCTCTGACACAGGAGTGCAAGTGATGGGAGGCCACAAACACGACACCCGTAGCTGCATAAAGGAAAATCTCCCCAAATTCCACAAACCGAGTGTGCAGGAAAATAATGTAATACATCAACACAATAAAAAGTTAACTGTAGGCCGGGCGCGGTGGCTCACGCCTGTAATCCTAGCACTCTGGGAGGCCGAGGTGGGCGGATCGTTTGAGCTCAGGAGTTCGAGACCAGCCTGAGCAAGAGCGAGACCCCATCTCTACTAAAAATAGAAAGAAATTATATGGACAGCTAAAAATATATATATATAAAAAAAAAAAAATTAGCCGGGCATGGTGGTGCATGCCTGTAGTCCCAGCTACTCGGGAGGCTGAGACAGGAGGCTCGCTTGAGCTCAGGAGTTTGAGGTTGCTGTGAGCTAGGCTGACGCCACGGCACTCACTCTAGCCTGGGCAACAGAGTGAGACTCTGTCTCAAAAAAAAAAAAAAAAAAAAAAAGTTAACTGTAATAGTTCTTGGATGGTGAGATTTAGAAGCAATTTGTTTTTTTTCTTCTGATTATAAAAGAAATTAAGTATTCTTATTTGTATAATAAAAAATAAGTAAAAAAATTTTGGTATATGGCATGAAATTCAAATGAACAAAAAGCAATAAATATTATGGAAAAAATTTAAACAGAAAGGTGTTAAAAAATGATTTATACTCCCACTTAAGGATATTGCTGTACTGATATATTTCCTTTAGTCTTTTATGTATGTATACGTTTATATGTATGTTTTAAACAATGAAATTGGGATCATACTGAGTACTTTTGTTATTTTCAGTTGATATTTGATTATGTCAGTAAATACTCTTTGAAATTATATTTTAAAGCTACAATAACTATTTCTAGACCAAGTCATCGTGTTTTTCAATATTTCCTTAGGAAAAATTCTAAAATAATTTGTGTCAAAGCAAGATGCCTATTTTACAGTTCTTGATATGTACCACCAATCACTTTTCAGAAAACTACCAATTTACACTTCCATGAGTGGTATGGGAAGGTGCTTATCTCATGTTAACCTTGACAACAATTAGTACTATTAAAAAAAAAAAAACCTGTGCTAATTTGATGGTCCAAAATGGTCTTATGATTATTTGAACCTGCATTTTCAGGGATTATTCCTCAGGTAAAAACAGTTTTTCACACGCTTACGTGCCATGTGTAGTTCCTTATCTATAAACTTTCTGTTTGTCATTACATTTCAGATTTTAGGTTTTGGGGTTTTTTTCCTAAAGAGATTTTATACAAATTCTTTCAACTATACTACTTTTTTCAAGTTTGTTGTAAGTATTGTTTTGCCACTTCCTTTTTCTGTTTTGTCTATGTCTCTGACAGGCAGAATAGTTTTTAAAATATTAATGTCAATCAATCAACTTTTCTTTCTGTGATTTCTTCCACTGCTTTTATGCTTGGAAATTAGAAAGCTCATCCTCATTTTGGGTGATTAAAAATTTTTTCTCCTTTTCACCTTCATGAGGTTTCCTCTATGAGTCATAACAGACACACACCCCTCCCGGTCTGGTAGGCCCAGAGTCCTACTGCTAGACTGCCCTCCCTCTCCAAGTCCATCCCTCCCCAGCCAAGACCTCGTACAATGTCATCCTCCTTGTTGTAGTTGGCGATGTCCTTCCGGAGGGTCCGAATGATAATCATGCTCAGGATGCCTGAAACAGACGGGGGTGGGGGGGAAGAGTTGTTGGCACCGCCAGCAGTCCTCTGTGTCCCATGCCCTCCTGGGCTTGGCGTTTTGTTGGCATGCATGGCTTGTTCCAGTAGGAACTGGCAATCCAGGACCTCAGGTCCTCTTCTAGGCGGAGCTCCACTCCAGCTGTGCACTCCACCAAGGGAAGGGTGCACAGGGGGACACTGCCTGGGCTGGGGAAAGGAAGTGCCACTGGGATGGCTGGGGGTAGCCAAAGGATACCGCTTTTTGTTCTTTTTTTTTTGAGACAGAGTCTCACTCTGTTGCCCAGGCTAGATTGAGTGCCGTGGCGTCAGCCTAGCTCACAGCAACCTCAAACTCCCGGGCTCAAGCGATCCTCCTGCCTCTGCCTCCCAAAGTAGCTGGGACTACAGGCATGCACCACCATGCCCGGCTAATTTTTTCTATATATACTTTTAGCTGTCCATATAATTTCTTTCTATTTTTAGTAGAGATGGGGTCTCGCTCTTGCTCAGGCTGGTCTCGAACTCCTGAGCTCAAACGATCCGCCCACCTCGGCCTCCCAGAGTGCTAGGATTACAGGCGTGAGCCACCGCGCCCGGCCCCACTTTTTGTTCTAAAGAGCATCCCAGCTCTTCCATGGCTTGATCCTGCCAACTTCTCCAGCCTCATCTCTCCCAGGCTCACTGATCACTCCACCTCTGGTTATTTGCTGCTTTTCACCACATACTAGTTCACAGCCTCGTGGCTCTCTTACCTCCATGCCTTTCCCCAGGCTATGCCCTTTGTCTGAATGCCCCACCCTGCCCTAACTGACTCATATTCACGCGTCAAGACTCACTGGGGACATCTTCAACTCTCAGTACCCCCCCAAAAATTCAGAAATCCCCCACCCCCATTTTATTTCCCTATTTCCCTCTCTAGGCAGCAATGTAGTGGTTAGGAGAATGGGCCGCATGACCTTGAGCTCACTTAATGTTTTTAGGCTTAGCTCATGAGGCTTCAAGGATTGAAGTGTTTGTACAGTGCTTAGGACAGCGGCTGGCCCCTTAGTAAGTGTTCAATAAACAGTAGCTAGCATTATCTTCACTTCTCACATGATATTGAAACAATCAGTGTTATTCCACCTCTGCCCACCACCCTCTCGCCATCCAGCTTCTTGCCAAGCTTATCTCACTGCAGGGGCATGACCCTCATTGGACCAGTCTTTACTTGGGTCTCTGAATGATGGTTCTTCCTCCTCGGTCAGAGAGGCCTTCCCTAAAGTAGCATTCACCCTTTCCTCAACTGTTATGTATTCGGTCACCCTGTTTATTTGCTTCATAGCACTTATCCCTATATGGAACTCCACTATTTACTTGCTTTTTTGTTTCTCTCCACCACTAGAATACAGACTATGTGAGGGCAGAGACTCGGGTGGGCTTGTTCAACACCATATCCCCAGCATCTGGCATAGTGCCTGGCCCAGAATGAGCAACATCAAAGTCTCACTGGATCAGTGAATGCATGCACGTGCAGGGGGATGCCTCAGTCACTCAACCCCAAGCCCGTCCTCTGCACCCTTCAACCCAGAGGTCTCTCACCTGACAGGAAGAAGACCACCACAACGGAGTTAATGATGGAAAACCAGTGGATCTGCACGTCACTCATGGTCAAGTAAGTGTCCCAGCGAGAGGCCCATTTGATGTCACTTTCCTGGCAGTTGGGAGGAAGCATGCAGAGTCAGGCCTCTGCTGGAGCATCCTGGCCCAGACCAGAACCCTCCCCCCTTGCCCGTGAGCTCCAGCCCCACTCACCTCCCAGTGTACAGAGTAGGTGAAGTACAGCTTATTCTCCTTGGTGGGGTCAATTTCTTGGGGTGAGGAGTTGGTACCCTCGGGCAGGGTGCATGAACTCTTCTCATCTGCTTTGAGATCTGTGAGAGACAGAGACTCAGTCTGTTCCTGTCGGCCAGTACCACTACCCAAGGGTTGTTCCAGGGTTGAGGCTGCCTGCTGCTGGGACCCTGGCCTCTAGGTCTGAGTGGAGGCTGGGAGCAGTGGGCAAAAATGGATTCTAAAAATTAGGCTGGTCTCAGTGGCTCATGCCTATAATCCCAGCACTTAGGAGGCCAAGGTGGGAGTTTCACTTGAGGCCAGGAGTTTAAGACCAGCCTGGGCAACACAGTGAGAGCCTGTTTCTACAAAAAATAAGAAAATTAGCTGGGCATGGTGGCGTGCCTGTAGTCCCAGCTACTCGGGAGGCTGAGGCAGGAGGATTGCTTAAGCCCAGGAGTTTGAGGCAACAGTGAGCTATGATGATGCCACTGCACTCCAGCCTGGGTGATGCAGCGAGACCATGTCTCTAAAAAATGAAACAAAACAAAAAACAAAAAAACCCACCACCAATAACAAAAATTATATTCCCCAGGGCCCTGACCTTCCAAAGGCCTAGGGACTGCACAGAGGCCTGTCATGAGAGGCCTGAGTCTGAGTCCCTCCTTTAGTCAATCAGTCTCCCTTCACTAAACTCAAACACAGACTCACTCATTCAGTCAGTCCCATTTAACACACAAAACAATACTGATTCATTCCGTCATGTTTATTCACTTAGTTCATCTCCAAAGTCCTAGCACTTTAGTAATTCAATCACTCAGATGCTTTCTCCATTCATTTCCTCATTTTTTCATCCTGTCATCTGTCCATTCATTCAACCAACTCTAATAAGCACCAGTTATGTGCCAGGTACTGTGCTGAGTACTGGAGATAAAATGGTGAGCAAAAGAGACAGAGATTCTAAGCTCTCAAAGAGCTGGTGGGGGAGTAGATGATCTCAAAACTGTCATGTACACACATGTAGAACTGTGTTCAGGACATGCATAGCAGGGGATACAGTACGGTGCTGTTAAAGTACTGGATCTACATTTCAGACTTCTGTGTCCAATTTTGTTTGAAAAGTAGGTTCTGCAGCTTAAAAAAAAAAAAAAAAAAAGCCAGAAAACCACCACCGTGGACAAAAGGCTGGGTCTACTGCTTAACTGGAGAGCATGCTGTGGTGAGTGAGGGCTAGCAGGTGAGGTGGCGCTGGACCAGGTCCTGTGAGGCCCAGAAGGACTAAGCTGGGCTCTCAAACGGCAGAACAACGGCTGATCCTGGGCAAATTCTGGTCTATGCCAATCACTCCCACAGAGGGATAGAAACAAAGAAACCTGCTGCCCAGCAGCTCTGTCTGGGTCCTCGTCCCTTAGTCTTCAATCCAGAATGAGCTGGCTAGCTCTTGGGAAGAGGCTCCACCAAGCCCCCAACTTGCTGTTTGGTCTTGGCCAAGTCACTAATCTCTCTGAGCCTCTGGTTTCTCAGCTATTATCACTACATATCTCCACTTCCTGTGGTTGCTGGGAAAGGGTAAACTATAAGGTACCCAGTCTGTGCCACAGCAGACATCAGATTGCCAGCTTTCCCCTCAACCCCATCTTCTCTGACAGGATACCATGACTCTACCTCGGCTGGACCCATACACCACACCTGAGCCTGTTAGCCAGCTCGGGAGTGTGGGGCATGAGAAGACCCTGGGTATGGAAGCCCAGGCCCATCCAGCCCTGCCCCTCTGGTCACACCTCCCCACTCACCCTCCAGCCTGATGCTCTGGGGAATCACCTCGAAGCGGACGACACGGTATGTGTGCTCCTGGTCCTCTTCCATGTCCTCCCGGTGGTAGTAAAGGATGAATGAGAGGTGATTGTGCAGGTAGATCTAAAACGGAGCAACAGAGAACGAAACAACTAATAGCAAGAGACAATCAGAAAGTCACTCAGGGAGACTACCCAGGTGTCAGGTCCCTCCCCTCACTCAGCATACCTGGCTGTACCAACCTTCCAACAACACTGTTCTCCTCTTATCACTGCCCTGCTCAGAAACCCTCAAGGGCTCCCTGGAGCTTAACAGATAAAAGCCCAATTCTCTTAGCCTGGCATTCAAGGCCTTCTATCATTTGACCCTAATATGCCTGGCTGTCATCATCTTCTAAGTCACATGAGCTCACCGGCCTCCCAGACTCTCCCTACCTTACATCTCTGTTTACCATATTCACTCCAACTAGAATGCCACCCCAACTCCATTCTGCAAAAGCCTACCTATTTTCAAGGCCCACTTCCTCTGTGACAACCTGAATGCACAATGAGCTCCCTCTGAACTCCACTGGCATTAACAGTCAGTGGAAGGCAATTGGTAATTAAGATCCAGCGTCTTACACTGTCAGTTCTCTTCCCAATTAGGACAGAAGGCCTTGCAGGATGGGCTGTGCTTCAAAAGAAAAGTTTTTGTCTTTTATTCCCTAAGTAATATGTGCTCAGTTCAGAAAATCAGAAAGATAAGTAAAGAGAATCACAGTTATAATCATCATTAGCTTGTTCTCAGTGGCTGTGCTGTGAAGTGCTCATACAATCTGATTTTCTCTGCATAACAACCCCAGAGGGTGGCCATCCTTACTATATACATTTTACAGATAAGGAATCACAGGCTCAAGGTCGCTCAGACAACCGGTAACTAGTGGAGGAAGGATTCAAACCCTGGGGGACCGCATGCTCTTGACCACAACTTAGCCCTCTCTCCTACATACCGATGAAGTGCCAGATTTCTTTTTTGTTTTAATCTTATAAAAGGAATCTGACTTTTTAGAGACTGTGCCTTCACCTCCTTGCAGCATCTACCAGGGCCTTGCCCAGAGCACTCAGACCTCCGACAGACCATCATGCTCAGGGGCACGGGGAGAAACCTGCCTTGGCGATCCCCGTATTTTCTGTTACAAGCCTACAGCTGAATATTTCCCCCTTCTCTGTGGCCCTCAGTGCTCTTGACTCGTGAGGTGTGGCTCCCCACCCCTGTGAGCATGCCAAAGACACTATACCTTGTTGACATCTGTGAAGCCGAGCCGGTAGCCATGTTCAAACTGCACATCTTTTTCCTTCTTCTTGTCATCGCTGTCTCGGTTGGAGTAGAGCTCCAGCCGGGTGGCCACAGGCAGGTTGTCAGCAATGCTGGAAACCCAAGGCCCCGCTCAGTCCCTCTGCACTGCCTCTCCCATCAGCGCCCTCCCCTATGCGAACCTGAGGCCAGTAGGGAGCAGAGGACAACTTACAGGTGGACATAGTAGTCTTCTGTGATCCGCTCGGCCACGAGCCGGCTCTCGGCCACTGTCAGGGTCACGGGATTGTTGGACTGGCCACACAGAACTTCACACTTCTTCTCACTGTTCATGAGAACCTGGAAAGGGGTGTTGACAATCCGATCCCCTCTCAGCACCTCTCCTGCCGTAAGAGAGACAGATCCGAGCTCAGAGCTTCAGCCCTGAGGTTGCTGAGGTCAGCAGAGTCACAGAGATGCAGGACTGCAGGGCAAAAATGGACTTCCAAGGACTTCAGCAGTACCCAAGCCTGGCAGTCAATGCCCTTCCCATCTGTTCAAGTCTAGCTGGCCCAGCTAACCCCCATCTGTCGCCTGCCCCTCTTCCTTTGTGCTGTAGTACCATTGGACCCCTCAGTGCTCATCAGACCCTTCCATGCGGCTGGGCCTCAGTCATTTCCTTTGCCTAGATTGCCATTCCCTGCCCCATGCTCCTGGCTGCAAACTCACCTTCCATTTCTCTCTCTCTGGCAAGTCCTTCCTGACTCCTTCAGGACAAGCTTGTCACTTCCTCCTCTGATTTCCCTCTGTGCTGAGGCAGCATCAGGCAGTGAAGAGAGAAGGCTCCAACTCCAGACTGCCTGCTAATGTACCCTGCCTCTGCCACGTACTAGCTAAGCAGTCTTGGGAAATCACTCTACCTCACTGAGCCTCAATGTCCTCAACTGTAAAACGGGATAATAATAGTATCCACCTCACAGGGTTACAGTGAGAAATAAAGGAGTTAACCTAAGTAAACTATTAGGCACAGAGCAGACAAGCAACCAACACTAATTTTATCATTAGCACCTTTTCATATGTCAATGATGTTACTTTGTATGATATTCTGATACATTTATGTTTCTAGCTCTCCTACCTATGAGCTCTTCAAGGGTAGATTGTTTCCTATTGATCCCTGTGTCTTTAGATCCTGGTTTAGGCAGGGAAGGAAGCAGGGTGAATCCAGCATCTGAGGTTTTTATGCAAAACATCTTTTTACTTAACACACTGGCATGCCCCTTGTGTGCCTGTTGCTTCAGAGTAACCTGCTGCCAGACCTCATGCTAACAGGAACTGAGCAGTTAGAGACTGTTAACTAAACCCAGTGGTGCTTTCATTCTGAGCCTTTCAACAATGGATTCTACAGTGATGATGCGACACTGGGGCGAGCCGAAGGAGACCAACCAGAGCCAGGACTGACGCCTCCACATGCACTTGGTCTAACACTTGCCCATCAGTATGAATCCACTTCCTACGGCACTCTCTGCCTAGTCATCTAGTCACTCATTCATTCCCTCACCAACATGTACTGGGTACCTACACTACACGCCAGGCCCTGAAGATACAAATTTGAATAGGCACACTCATAGAGCTTATGGTCTAGTGAAAAGACAGACTTTGATTAAATAATCAACAAAATGAGAATTTATGGTATAAATTGCTGTAGACATGGGGGAGTAGGTCTAAGAAAGCTTCCCTGAAGAAATGGTACTTGAAGTGAGCTCTACAGGAAGAGAAAAAGTTAACGAGACCAAGAGATAGGGGAAGAACATTCTAGACAGAAGAAACAGTATGTGCAAAGGCCCCGTGGGGGTAGGGGACGGGGGAGCAGTAAACTTGAGAGGCCTGTGTGGCTGCAATGCAGACAGCTGGGGAGAATGACTGGTTGAGCTGAAGAGGTGGGTCAGAGCTGGTCCTCAGGTGGCCACACATAGTTTGATCTTTACCTAGAAAGTAACAAAAGCCAATGAAGGTTTCTGACTGGGGTGGGGGAAACCTTATCTGATTCTGGTGACAGAAAGGTGGCTCTGGCTGTTTTGTGAAGAAAACAGAGGAAGTAGGCCGGGCGCGGTGGCTCACGCCTGTAATCCTAGCTCTCTGGGAGGCCGAGGTGGGCGGATCGTTTGAGCTCAGGAGTTCGAGACCAGCCTGAGCAAGAGCGAGACCCCATCTCTACTAAAAATAGAAAGAATTATATGGACAGCTAAAAATATATAGAAAAAATTAGCCGGGCATGGTGGTGCATGCCTGTAGTCCCAGCTACTCGGGAGGCTGAGACAGGAGGATCGCTTGAGCCCAGGAGTTTGAGGTTGCTGTGAGCTAGGCTGACGCCACGGCACTCACTCTAGCCCGGGCAACAGAGTGAGACTCTGTCTCAAAAAAAAAAAAAAAAAAAAAAAAAAAAAACAGAGGAAGCAAAGAACTGGCTGGGGGTGATGGCAGTCAGTCATGCAAATGAGTGATGCTGGTGGCTGGAACAGAGGGTAGTGAGGGTGGAGAAGAGGACACAGACTCAGGAGCTACTGAGGAGGTGAAATCTAGGGGATCTGGTGCTGACTGGATACAAGGGATGAGTGAGGATGGTGCACGTTAGGAATACCGTGAGATTTCTACAACCAGCTTCTACGTAGGAAAACAAAGAACAGCAAATTTAAATTGAAGGCATTTTCAGTTTTGACACGTCAAGCGGGCAGTTAGATATCAAGATTTAAGGCTCAGAGGAGAGGTCAGGGCAGAGGTAGAAGTTGTGAGTTGTCGGCACACAGAAGGTAAGTGGCAGGGCCACAAGCTGTGCTGCCGTAGAGGGCGGCACTCAGCTGTGCGTAACAGAAGCCCCGGCAAGAGATGCTTCAAGTGTGGATGAGGACGTGGAGGCAGTCCACCCCTCAGGTACTCACCATTAAATTGGTACTAATCGATCAAAACTTATGAGCACATATGGAAGAAACATTCACTGGGTGTTGGGCAGGTGGGAGGGGGGAGATAGGGACGGGTAAATGCACACCTAATGGGGGCAGTGCGTGCTGTCTGGGGGATGGGCACACTTGTAGCTCTGACTTGGGCAGTGAAAAAGCAATTTATTAATATGTAACCAAAGCATTTGTACACCTGTAATATTCTGAAATAAAAAAATTCTACAAATGAATTCTTAAAAAAGACTATAAATAACACACATAAAAATTGAACTATCAAAAATATTTGTGTATCAGAGAAAATTCAATCAATATTTTCAACAAAATTATTAATCATAACTTTAAAATTTGAAGAAGCTGGCAGTAAAGTTCATAACAAATTCCAAATAACCATATTAGGGGGAAAAACCTTTATCTCTGAAATATGCCAGTGACAGGTTATCACAAACATACACAGGTAAGAAGTGATTTTGTGACTATCACACCAAGATGAATTATTCTGCCTTTGTTATCTTTTGATGCTGAGAGCCAAATTTAAAAATTTGCTTTACTATACATTATGTAAACATTGTGTAACTGTTATTTTATTTTTTCAGAAATACTATTTTTAAAAATAATAAAATCAAGCTTTGCATAAATAAATATTTCTAAAATTAAAAAAAAAAAAGTGTGGATGAGGCCACCCAGGAGGGGCCTGGATGAAGGCCTCTTCCCCCTCTGCCCTGTTTTGGAAGCCTGGCAGGGTAGGTAAGCATGCAAAACCCAGGCATGGACTGGCCAGTTAAGAGCAAGGACATGGTAAGACATCTGTATAGCCCACTGCTGAAATGTATTTCACAGATGACGAAGCTGAGGATGACAGGGGGATGGTGGCTTGCCCACGACCATATGAGGAGCTGTGGTAATGCTAACCCCCTGGGCTATTTCCTCTACCCCACGTCCTCCTGCCCACTTCTTTTCCAGTCAACAATGATCTTGCTTGAGGAGAGAAACAACCATTGAGAGGGGAACAGGGCAGCAGACCAAGTAAGGTGGTATCACTTCTTGATATTTAGAAATTAAATTTAACCCAAGAAAGAGGACATACTGGTCAGGAATGGCTCTTTTCTAATACGGAAGTATTCCTTTTAACAATGAGCAAGAAGTCATGAATGTGGACCCTCTAAGAGAGCCTGATGTAGCACTCTAGATCATGTGCCACAGCTGCTCCAATGCACACACCATGACACGAATCTCCATTCATGTGACAACCATGAGCACTGCCCTTGGACAGCCCAAATGAGCCTTTCTGGAGAAGGCAGCCCAGGACCACAGAAAGAACTCTGGCTTTAGAGTCAAAAAACCTGGGTTATATCTCAATTCCTGCACCTACTGGCCCCGTGACCCTGAATGAGTCTTTCAAACCCTTGAAGTTGCTGTTCCCTCTACTATGAAATGAGGATGATCATACTCAGCTACGGAGTTACTATAAGACTCACGGAAGATAGCGCACAGACTGTGATGCAAGTGTGGATGAGGACCGGGAGGCAGTCTGCCCCTCACGTACTCACCATTGGTACTAATCGATCAAAACTTATGTGTACATATTGAAGTAACATTCACTGGGTGTTGGGCAGGTCAGAATGGGGAGAAGGGGATGGGTAAATTCACACCCATTGGGGGCGGTTCCTAGGGCTCTGCCATTTACTAGACGAGTGACGTGGGGCAAGTGACTTCACCTCCTTGTGCCTCACTTCCCTTATCTGTAATAAGGAGATAGTAAGAGAATCTACCTCAGGGTTGTTGTGAGAATTAAATGAGTTAAAGCACAGAAATGCTTAGAACAGTGTCCAGCTCATAGGAAGAGCCCTACAAGCATTAATAATGGTGGTGGTGGTGGTGGTGGTGGTGGTGATGTAGAGTTTTACATTTTCACATCTTTCCCATTGTAGATGCAAGCCATCTACAATGATTGGCTTGCAATCCAACAGACATCCAGTCAAGGATGTTTTTGCTCCACTTAGGTAGGACATTAACATTTCCTGAATGCCTACTATGTGTTATGTCCTGGGCTAGAAGCTGAGAAAGGAATATAAGACATAATCCCTCGAGTCAAAGAGCCCTTAGGCGATGAAGGGAAATATTACACAAAGACAGATCGAGATGCAATATGGCAGGATGACGTTTATACACAGAAGTCTCCATTTCTATGAGGCAGGAACGTTCCCCAGCTTCATGCAAGATTCAGCAGAGGTTCAGAGAGGTTAAGATCATCCAGCATCACACTGAAGTATGCTTAACTGCAGAGCCTTGGACTGCCAAAGAATCCACACTAGCTCCCAGGCGGGGAGAAGCAGCTGTGAGGGACCTGGTATCAGGACCCTGGAGGACTAAGTGGGTCCGGCTTCCCAGGCAAAGGCAAGGTGGCTAGAGCACAGCACAGTGTGGAGGCGAAAGAAGGGAAATGGCAGGCAGGAGGAGGTTAGTGGCAGGGTCACAAGCTGCACCACTGCACAGTCAGTGGAAGCCAGCCCAGGCTCTGAGGCCAATCTCTGTTTGATACCACAAAGCAAGACGTAGGCAAAGTTGGTGTTTGGGGGAGGTGGTGCAGCCCACTTTTGGTTACACTGGTTCCAAGGCCTGCCTCCAACTGGTCCAGGACCTCTAATACCTGGCAGAGATATATTTATCAGCTAGGGGTTCTGGAAACATCTGTGCCATGGGTAGCCCTAACAGAGAAGGCAGCCCTTTCAGGGACCTGATCTCTCCTTTCTCCTTCCTAAGGTATAAGAAAAGAAGAAAGTCTCTTAAGTTCCTTGAGTTCAGGAAGAGCATCTTTCCATGCTTTTATCTCCAGGACTTAACATGCAGGCAGGCATAGCAGAAGCACTAATAACTGTGTCCTGAAGAGATGCCTCCAAATGCCTTTTCCTTTAAGCCCGAAATTCTACCAAATGGAGAATTATTTAAATTAGAATAAAATGGGTACTATTTATGGAATACTTGTGCCAGACAGTGTGCTGGGTGTCTCATATTATTTGAGGCAAGTCTTGCACAGCTTAGCAAGAACTATGGTGACTTCTCTACTTGCTTTTAGGGCAGAGGTAATCACTCGCTCTTTCCATCAAAAGCAGATCAGATGACAAAAGCCAGCAGAGAGGAGAAATCTAGAAATCCAGACAAAGCTGGTCTGAGTAGAAGCCAAGTGCTCCAACTCTAAAGCCTGACTGCTTGGATTCAAAGCCCAGCTTAGCCATTAACAGTATAACCAGAGGCAAGTCACTGAACCTGCAAAATGGGAATAAACACAGCAACTAGCCCTTCTGGGTCATTATGAGGCTTAAATAAACTAATAGGTATGTAAACTATGTATAACAGTGCCCAGCACATAGCAAGGCTAACTGCTATTATTGTTATAAAACCATGCTGGGTTCCCCTTGGGGCCAGGTTGACAGCAGTGTAAAAGCAGCACTTACCCAAATTCTCTGCCTTGTAGGTGATTTTGCCAGGGTGGCAGAAGGGCAGTGAGTAGTATTCATAAGGTAGCTGGGTTCGAGAGCTGGTGAGCTTCACGGCCTGGTGGGAGAAGAGAGGTTGTTGTCCTACCATCCAGCAGAAACCAACCATCCTCTCTCAATAATCCTTCCTGGTACCCCCACACATCTTTAGTACACTAGGTAATAGTGTACTATTTGTAAACTAATCGTAGCAGATATAACTATAGTGTACTATATACTGTACTGCCCACAATTCTGAATTATTTCACATTTCATTAGTTTTAGATTGCATTACACATTTAGTTTAAACTCACAACCAAATTCAATATACAGAATTTTGCACATATTGTGATCCTTTGACCTGATATTTTCACTTCTGAGCATCTTTCCTAAGGAAATAACTTCAATGAGGGGAAGAAAAGCCTTTAAGAACAAAGAGGTTCACTTCTGATTCATAACCATAGTGGTCTTCTTCAGTTCCTTGAGCCAGTCAAGCTCTGACCCAAGCTTTGAACCTGTTGCTCCTTTCTGCCCTACTCTGTGCACATGTGGCTTCTTCTCACATTTAGGTCTCAGCTGAAATCCCAATCTCTGAGTCCTGCCCTAAACAGCGTGTCTAACGGAACTCCCATCATTTTCTACTTCAAGGCTCTGTTTCCTTCACTGAATGTCTGATAAGATATAATCATTTTGTTTACTCATTTTTAAAAAATCACTTTCCCCCACTAGAATCTATGACTTAAGCTCCATGAGGGCAAGGACCCTGTGTGCCTCAGTCACCTCTGTAACCCCAGTGCCTTAGAGCTAGGTACAGAGTAGGTGCTCATTAGATGTTTCCTGAATGAGAGAAGACAGAAAATCAAAAAACCCTACAATGGGAAATTGATCAATAAACCATGATATATTTATTTAATTAAATATTGTGCAGCGTTAAAAATAAGGTTTAGGAAGATGATCATGGAGAATGTTTAGGAAATGACGCAAGCACACAGGATATAACTCTAGAAACGGTAGTAAGCACAGAAAACCCCCAAACCACAGATAATATAGAACCCATCAAAATGTTACAAAACATAAAATTTTAATCTAAATATAACTAAAACTAGTCTTATTATATAGGAACTATTTAGCATTCCTCATACTCCATTTAAAAGTATAAATAATTTTTAGAATCCAGGTCTACAACCCTTATTTCAAACTCTTGCTTTGGAATTAGGAATTTTCCAGATTTTAGAAGGGTAATGTGGTACACATACCATAGGTTTCCTAACACCCCCAGCTGTCTGGAGCAGTACCTCATGTTCAATGACTATTTGTACAGAGAAATGCAAAAATATTCATACTGAGTGGGATAACAGCTTCATGTTTGGTTCAGGCCAGCTCTTGCCTCCACCAAGCTTAGAAAAACTTTGAATTTCAGAGCTTTCTGGACATTAGATTTAGGAGATTGAGGACCTCTATTAAGTGTGACACGAATTGCTTGAGGAAAAAAAATGGCCAAAAAGTTGTCTGTTATAACAATATCTTGTTTCTTAGCATTTTCTCTCTAGACAATCAGAAAAGAATCCATATTATAAAGAGCTTAATCCCACCTTAATGTTCCCTCCCACTCTCTCTCTTCTCACATCCTCAGCTAGGCAGGACTGGAAGCCAGAGCAACCCCTGTAGCCCCTCTGCCACAGCTTTGCTCTGGGGGGGCTTTTGGCAGAGGCAGTGGGAGGAGGCTACTGCAGTGGTTAACAGATGGGGCTCTGAACTAACCCTATGTCTTCCTCACCATGTGACCTTAGCATGTTGATTTATTTTCCTAGGCCTCAGTTTCCTAATCTGTAAAATGTACAGGAAATCCATAAAACATAGAATTCACTTCAGAGGGTTCTTGGAAGGCATCCTGAGCTAAGCCATGCATAATGCCTGGCATGTAAATAACCTTCAATAAATGTTATTTTAATTACTGTTCTTGCAAGTTACAAGTCTGACTGCCAAGAAGAGAGATGTTTACAATATATGAACAATATGAGCAGATGCTATGAGTTATGCAGAGAAAGCTGGTAACAGAAAGGAGGATAGAGTAGATCAAAGAGGAAGGCAGAGATGCCAAAGAGGAGGAGGCAGGTGGAACAAAACAGAGATGCAAAAAGAGATGGGCATGGACACACACACACACACACACACACACGCATACAGAGAAAAGAATGTTCAAGAGCAAAAGTGAGAGTGAGAAAGAGATAGACATGCACATGTACACAAGCACACACAGAGACAGAGAAAGAACCAGAAATGGAGAGAGGATATGAAGAGCCAAAAGTACAGGGGAAGAGAGATGAAGAGGCAGGGGTAGAGCTCTCAGAATCGCAGGACTCTGGAAGACACTCTAGGATACTCTACTTCCAGCCTGTGCAGCATGTGGTGAACCCTTTCTCCTAGGACAACTGGGTGGACATGCACAGCTCACCATGGTCCTCTGGCCAGGCTGCCTAGCGCAGAGGCTCCAACAGCTCAGGAACACACTTACCTTGATCTCTACAGGGTCGTTCTGGTGGAAGTTGATTGGCGCGACCCCAGGGACATAGAAGGCGCTTGATTCACATGAGAGAGAGAGAAGCAGCAAGGACCACGGCAGCCAATCCTGCTTGGAAGAAGAGAGGCCACAGTTGAAAAGGGGGAAAGAAGTGAACATCCCCTGGGACAGATCACACATCACCTTCATGTCTGCTTTGCCTGACCCAATGTTGCCCTCTGCTCCTGAAGCCCGAGGACCTCATAAAGGTTGCCTCCCAAATGCCCCCAAGAGCACCACAAGACAATTCTGCACTTTAGGAATGAGCCACAAAATAGGCCAAGTAATTACTATCTGGGCAAAGGGAAGTCTGTCAAACAGGAGCCACATCTCCCCATTTCTGGATCAATCTTTTAACCATTTTATGGTGTATCACTCTCCAGGATAGCTAGTGGGAAAATAAAGGTCCACATTAATTCCCATTTCTCCTTACAGCAACAGGCTCACTTTGTCAGGAAGCTTTTATGTTACCAATATATTTTCCCATAAGCTTCTCCAAAACTCTTCTGGCCTCTCATCACCTCCCACTCTCTTCCTCACACAGCTCCAGCCACACAGGCCTCTTTGCTGTTCCCTGACAAGAGGCCCTTCTCCACCCCTCAGGGCCTTCATCTTCATGGTTCCCTCTGCCAGAATGCCCTTCCTACAGACACCTGCATGGCTCATCTCTGTCCTTATTTCATTTGGGTCTCTAACATCACTTCCTTCAAGAAGCCTTCATTGACATCCTATTTGAAGAGCATCCTCAGGGCTCCAATTGCTCATGTCTCCAGCCCCTTACCCTACCTTTATTTCTCTTCATGGACTTATCTACATGACATGTCTGATATGTATTTGTTTACTTGTGTATTGATGTCCTTTCCACTTGAATGTAATCTCTGCAGGAGGAGGGACTGTATCCCCAGTACCATGCCTAGCACTGTTGCTCCATAGATTAATATTGCTATATCGAGACAGAAATGATTTCAGGAGTTTTGCAGGGCTTTGCCCTGAAGGAATATGTGAACGTGTTAGTTCACATATCAAAAGCTGCCTCGCCTCAGGAGGGCATCTCACAGATCAGTGGCAGCTACTTTTCAATGTCGGTTTCACCTGCTTCTGTAAGACAAAGCTTTTGACATGGAGCCACAAGGTGAGACCTGATGCCAGCCAGCCAGACATCTGCGGCTAAAAACAATTAGCCTAAGGGACAGTTCCCGATTCACTCCTGACTACCTGTCGCAATCCACAAAAACTAGATAAACAAATATAGAGCCACTATATTTCTGTTTAACGTTTCTGCTAAGTGATAACTTTATTTTAAAACTTAAAAGTTTGTCTTAAAAAGATATTATAACCGTTTGCTCATGTAGATAAAATTACGTGATCTAAAGGGATCTCTAGAAGCTTTCTGGGAGAGTTTTAACCTAAAACAAACTATCTGTTATTATATAAATCTGTTACCCCGACAACCGACCACTACACCAATAAATACTGATATAAAACTTCACTCAAAACCTCACAGCTCATGGAAATACTAGAGATCTCCCGATCTCCCAACTTTTATAAAATCTCTATCTTATAAAACTGTACTTTCGTCTCTATATATTCTTTTATTTCTATATTCTATTATTTTCTACTTTCTATTATTTCCTTATCTCTTGTGACGACCCCTGCCAAAGGGACCCGATTTTTGCTGGGAGCGTGACTAACTCCCCGCACAGCACAGAGTGGGCACTCAGCAAATATCTGCATGCAGGACAGTCACATGGGAATCAAAGGCAAGATAGATCAAATTCTGACCTCAAGAAACCCGCCCCATCAAAGCATCTCTTTCCCTCCATTAACAACAGTGCTTCACCCCTTGAAATAACCAGAAGAGCTGCCTGATTCTCCTGCCTCTGCCTGGCCTGAACAGAGAACTTCTGTCATCCACATACTTGAATCACCAACTCAAGTGTGTTTCTGCATCTGCCTTCTCTCTTCACCCTTTCACTGTTGCTGGATTTCAGCCACTGGCTACAGCCCCTCTGTCCATCAAGTTCCCCGACCCCCAACACACACACACTCAGAAGATTCCTTCTGAAACTCAATTTTATAGCTTGGGCAAAGTTTTGAAAGCAACATATTCACAGAGTTTTCCCCCTGATTTGTTGTGAACGTTTATGTATCTGCCAGCTGATTTTCATTATGAAATAACAGTCTGACCCTAATAAAAAACAATGCCATAGCTAAGACAGGTGTATTGTATTTTGTAATCAGGAGGTCAGCAGAGTTAGAAGTGAGGGCAGGAAAATCTTTAAAAGAAACGACAAGAAGGTAAAAAATTGCCTCATGGCATAGGATTCCATACAAGAAGACAGTACTTTTCTCCCTCTTTCTCCTTTTTAAAAAAAAAACTTTCAGCCGGGCGCGGTGGCTCACGCCTGTAATCCTAGCACTCTGGGAGGCCGAGGCGGGTGGATCGCTCGAGGTCAGGAGTTCGAGACCAGCCTGAGCAAGAGCGAGACCCCGTCTCTACTAAAAATAGAAAGAAATTATCTGGCCAACTAAAATATATATAGAAAAAATTAGCAGGGCATGGTGGTGCATGCCTGTAGTCCCAGCTACTCGGGAGGCTGAGGCAGTAGGATTGCTTAAGCCCAGGAGTTTGAGGTTGCTGTGAGCTAGGCTGACGCCATGGCACTCACTCTAGCCAGGGCAACAAAGCGACACTCTGTCTCAAAAAAAAAAAAAAAACAACTTTCTATTTTTAAATAAATTTAGATTTATAGAAGAGTTATAAAGACACTATAGAGAGTTTCCACATACTCTTCACGCAGTTCCCTTAATGTTAACATCTTACAAAACCATGGGTGAGTAAGGCTTTTAAAAAATAACTAGCTTAAAAATTTTTTAAAAAAGTAAAACATACATGGTAAATAATTCAAAGAGTACAAATGGGTATGCCATGAAAAATAAATCTTCCGCCGACCCCAGGTCCCCATGTACAACTGCTATCATCAGTTCCTTGAAAATCTCTCTAGAGACATTCTATACAGGTACAAAGGGAAGGGTTTCATAGTATGGGTTTGCCTAATTACAAAAACACTTTTTTTTTTTTTTGAGACAGAGTTTTGCTCTATCACCCCAGCTAGACTGCAAGTGGCATCATCATAGCTCACTGCAACCTCAAACTCCTGGGCTCAAGTGATCCTCCTGCCTCAGCCTCCCAAGTAGCTGGGACTACAGGCGTGTGCCACCATGTCTGGCTAATTTTTTTTATTTTTAGTAGAGATGGGGTCTCACTATTGCTCAGGCTGGTTTCAAACTCCTGAGCTCAAGCGATCCTCCAGGCTTGGCCTCCCAGAGTGCTAGGATTACAGGTGTGAGACACCATGCCCAGCCTACATTTTTATTCTTTCTCTCTGAATAGTGATGGGAAGCCTACCCACTGTAGGCTGGGCATGGCATCTGATTTCCTCTCCATCAGATTTCCTCCACTTTACCAGTTATCTGAAGATTCTGGCCCTCCCTCATTGGAACCCTTTGCTCCCTCATTTGTCAGTCATTAGAATGTTAGTGCTTCACATGGGAAACATTAACTCTGCCCTCTTTTCCCCTCTAATTCCCCTTTGTACCTGAATTCTAGTTAATCAAAATATAATGAAGGCAAGTCCTATATTACTGGCATAAACTGCCATCCAAAAGTTGTTTAAAAAAAAAAAATCTAAATTTTTTAAAAACAATGCAGAAAACAGACAATCCTCACACAAAGATACTATCAACAAACTACAAACCAATTTATCTTAGAGGAAGGATCAAGAGATGAAAAATGGCAAAGGGTATCTTCACAATACGATAGAATCTTTGAATATAACTCAAGTTGGCAACCAAAAGCGATTCAGAAGTTCAGCTTATAACTAATGACTGTCAGATGACACTCTTCATTTTAGATATTAAAATGTCACTGGTGTGGTATTCTTATCTAGCTGGATAGATTATAAACAAACACTTCTGGGGGTCAATTTGGCACCCTGTATTGCTTTTGGAAAGCTCCCCAATACTCTTTGATCCTAATTCTAATTCTAATTCTAGACATGTTAAGAAAAACATGGCAATATGCCAAAATGTGTATATAAATGGGTGATCATTATAGCATTATTTAAAATAGAGAAATTGTTCATGACTTAGGATAATAAAACAGCCCATATTAGTGGAATGGGTTAAACTATGATATGTCGATTTATCCATTTAAGTAGTCACTAAAAACGACGATATATTTCTTGAATGGGAATGTTCAAGCTTAGGTTTAAGTAGAAAAAGCAGAGGATAGAACACTGTATGGTAAGATTCCCTTTCTTAAAAAAAAGTTATCTTTGGGAAAATGCTTAGGAGGCAAAATGTGTTATCTGAGTAATGAACTGTTTCCCTTTTTGTGTACCTATATCTTCTAATTTTTCTTAAAGGATTACATAGTATTTATACCACTTCATAAATAAGATGAAAGAAAATATCACCGTCTGGACAACTAGGTTACAGTAATCCTAGCTTGGTATGGAGGGGCCTCCCCCTGCTGGCCTTTCCGGCAACACCTCCCACCTGATCTTTGTAAGCCTTCAGGGAGACACAAAGATTGTCCCTGCCCTTGAACAGACTCACTCAAGTTGTTTCTGACATATGACCTCGCCTTATTCAAGTCTTACCTACCCTTGAAATGTTTCTTCCTTTAAGAATGCCCTCAGAGTCTCACAGAGAGAATTAGACTCTTTCTTCCTTACTTTTCAAGGCATTTTATTATCTCTATGAGGACACTAGAGGAAGAGAATGGAACCATCACCTAATACCCAAATGAACTTTCACATCTACACATGTTCAAAGACTGCTGCTTAAGTTGTGTGGCAAATATTTAAATGTGTGCTCATTTAAGCTCCAACTATAGCACTCCTCATAGTGAGTTAACCTGCACTAATCCCTTGTCTGGCTTTGTTGATAGGGGAACTCAAGTCCTTCTCAAGCAAATTAATAATAAGCACCAACCAACTTCTGATCTATAAAAATATGAAACCATCTACTCATACACAGGTTTAATATTAGTGTTTGCTGTATCCCCTTGAGAATCTGATAAAAACATAAAAATTCCTCACATTTAAGTTCTTGACACCTTCCACCTTTCCATGTGTCCAAGGACTTAGGTTGAGAATCCCTGAGAATACCTAACTCCTAAACCATATTTATATGTCTAGGATAGTGGTTCTCAATCCACTGGGGAGCTTTAAAATATACCAATGTCAAGGCCTTGTCCTAGATTACTGGTTATCCTAACCAATTATAAGTCAGAATCTTTGAGAGATAGGGCCCTGGTGTCAGTATTTTTAAAAGATCTCTAGATCCTTTCTGCTCAAAGTGAGTCCTGTGGGGAGCAGCATTACCACTACCTGGAAGCTTATTAGAGAAGCAGAATCTCAGGCCCCGCCCTAGAACAGTGAATCCGAACCTGCATCTCAACAAGTTCCCCAAGTTAAAGTTTAAGGATCACTGCTCTAGACATCCTGAAGCGCAGTCAGAGAAAAGAACCACTGCTCAGGTAGAAGTGTTTATCCTAGATGATACAAACCCCTTAGAAGAAGGGTAGTGGGTCTATATTTCTCTTTGACTAGGTTTAAAACTACATCCTGACAATCAATAGGGGGGCAGCTGTCATATACTGGGGAAAGCATAAGCTTGGGGGCCCAAAATAAATGCAGGGAGTTGGATCCTACCCCTCAGCTGTGCAGCTTTGGGAACACAACTTTGCTGAGCTCTGTGTCCTCATTGATTAAGACAGACTCATATGGTAGAAGTGGAGCTCAAAAGAGAACATACCTCTGACCACACTTATTAACTAACCAGTAATCCACTGCCCTTATATGTAAGGTATGATTACTTATAACAACATGTGGTCTGAATTTCTCCTCCTAGCAAGCCAGACACCAGACCATTTTGCCTTATCTGATATGGTATCTGAAGCCAGGGCAGAGGATTACAATCTCCTCTGATTACCAAGCCAATTAAATCTAAGAAGTTACTTCAGTTCTACCTTCTACTGAAACAGAATCCTCTAGATTTCGCTGAAAGACACCACCCTGGGGAACATGAGGGCTCCCTGAGCTCAGCTTACAGAAGAATGAAAAGCAAATCCTGAAAGACTTCAATACACGTTTGTTCCAAAGTTTCAAACCAATGGACCACCGTCCTTGTTAGTATAGTGGTGAGTATCCCTGCCTGTCAAACCAATGGAGCAAGCACACACATAAAAAACAAAAACAAAAGACGCCACAATGAGGATAATACCCTAGCAGGAAAAGCACACTAAAAAGCAGCAAGAAGCCAGAGTCACTGAGCACCTGCTAAGTACAAGGCACTGTGGCAGACACGGTCCCTTCCTTCCATTTACCACTTTCTGAGTCCCTGTGTTGTGCCAAGCACTTTACACTGATTTGTGCCATTCTCACAACTACAACTACAGGGAGATTTTTGTCACTATTTTTGCAGATGCCTGCCAGTTACTCTGAGACCCAGAGGTAACATAACTTGTCCAAGTCCATGCAGCCAGAATGTGGAGGAACAGGTAGGCTCTTTTCAAGCAGGAAAGCCGCATTATAAGATGAGACTGTAACATGATGTTGATAAAGTAGCTAACATTTACTGAATGCTGATTATGTGTTCAGCAAATTTCTAGGTCCTTTTCATGTGATGATGCAATCTTTACAAAAATCCTATGAGATAGGGACTCTTATTATTCCCATTTCATAGATCAGGAAAGTGAGACTCAGAGAGGCAACTAAGCAGGGTTTAACCTGGCTAACTCAGGGTTTGTACCAGGCAATCTAAGCCCAAAGCCCATGTTCTAACCAGTACAGAAAATAGTTCACCAACTACTTTTTAAAAAAATTTTTTAGAGACAGGGTCTCCCTCTGTTTCCAGGCTGGAGTGCAATGGCATAATCATAGGTCACCGCAGCCTTGAACTCCTGGGCTCAAGTGATCCTCCTGCCTCAGCCTCCCGAGTAGATGGGACTACAGGTGCATGACAAGACGCCTGGCTAATTTTTCTATTTTTAGTAGAGACCGGGTCTCGCTATAGCTCAGGCTGGTCTCGAACTCCTGAGCTCAAGTGATCCTCCTGCCTCAGCCTCCCAGAGTACTAGGATTACAGGCATGAGCCACCATGCCTGGCTTATATGGGAACAAATTTTTAAAAAGCATTTATATATTGAAGGTTATGAAACATTGCTAAGAAAAATGAAAGAAAATCTAGGTAATTGGGGAGACATTCCATGTTAATGGATTGGAAGACTCAATATAGTTAGGATGTCAATTCTCCCCAAACTGATCTACAGAGTCAATGCAATCCCTATC
Source organism: Eulemur rufifrons (assembly GCF_041146395.1). Classification (NCBI taxonomy): domain Eukaryota; kingdom Metazoa; phylum Chordata; class Mammalia; order Primates; family Lemuridae; genus Eulemur; species Eulemur rufifrons. The sequence goes on from NC_091002.1 coordinate 25,279,939, forward strand.
AAAATTCTAGCAGGCTTTTTTGTAGAAACTGACAAATTGACTCAAATTTATATGGAAATACAAAGGACCCAGAATATCTAAACTTTAACAAAATTGGAGGATTTATACTACACAATTTCTAAACTTATTATAAAGATCATATGGTAAGGATAGGCACATAGATTAATGGATCAGAATTAAAAGTCTACAGATAAATCTTTATATTTACAGCAAATTGATTTTCAACAAAGGTGTCAAGGCAACTCAATAGGGAAAGGACAGCCTTTTCAACAAATGGTGATTGGACAATTTGGCAGCCACATACATACACACGGAACCTCAGACCATATACACAAATTAAGTCAAAATGGATCATAGACCTAAATAAAAAAGGTAAACCTGAAAAACATATAAGAAAAAAAGATAAGAGAAACTCTTTGTTATCCCGGGTTAGGCAAAGATGTCTTAGATACAACACCAAATGTTCAGTCCACAAAAATGTTAATAAATTAGATTTCATAAAAATTAAAAACTTTTACACTTCCAAAGATGCCATTAAGAAAATGAAAAGACAGGCTGCAAACTAGAGGAAAATTCTTTGCAAATCATGTATCTGATAAGAGACTTGTATCTAGAATATATAAAGAGCAATTACAACTTAAGAAAACGACTGACAATCCAATTAAAAAATGGACGAAAGATTTGTTTAGACCATTTCACCAAAGAAGATATAAGAATGGGTAATAAGCACATAAGAAAATGTTCATGTTGTTAACAGGGAAATGCAAACAAAAACCACTGTGAGGTACCACCACATATCCCCTAGAATGGCATGACAAGTGTAGACCGGGATGTGGAGAAACTGGTGGTGATGTAAAATGGTACAGCCACTTTAGAAAGTTTGGCAGTATCTTAAAAAGTTAAACATAAACTCACCATACTAGATAGTATTTCCAATTCTAGGCATTTACCCAAGAGAAAAAGACATGTCTATACAAAGAGTTGTATGTGAATGTTCATAGCAACTTTAATCACAATAGTCCAAAATTATAAACATTCCAAACACCCATCAATTAGTGAATTAAAAAAATCTAGTACATATACAATGAAATACCATTCAGCAATGAAAAGGAATGAACTACCAATACATTACAACAGGGCTGAACCTCAAAAACATTATGCTAAGTAAAAGAAGCCAATGCAAAACAAAAAGTCTGTACATTGTATGAAATGCCCAAAAAGACAAATCTATAGAGACACCAGATCAGTGGTTCGCTAGTTGTGGGAGCAGGAACTGATTGCAACTGTCAATCCCTTGACTGTAAGGAAACTTTCTGGGGCAATGAAATATTCTGAAACACTGTATCATTATGGTGATGGTTGCATCAGTCTATACATTTACTAAAATCCAATGAACTATACAGTTACAATGGGTGATTTTAACAAGTTTGGCAACATAATGATAATCATTGAAGCTCAGTGATGGATAATGGGAGTTAGTCATACTAACACTATTTCTTCTACTTTTGTGTACATTGGAAATTTATATAATATAAATTTTTTGAAAACCAGACATTTTTATATGCATAAAAATGTTCTGGAGAGGTAATAAAATATCAAAGACCTCTGCTAAATGGATTAAGGGTAGGCCAGTGCCTTTTTCATTTTATAGCTTTTTAAAAATTGACATATAAAAATTATATACACTTATGGTACACAACATGTTTTAATATTTTATAGCTTTTTTAGCTAACTTTCTTCCATGTACATGGATCACCCTTATTCTAAATAAATACACTTATATTTTAAGAAGGGAAGTAAATGGGTGCCTCTAAAAACACTAGGATGAGTTCCATCGAAGAGGTACAGAAAGTGGGAGACATAAGGTAAGAAAGACACAGACACAGAAGGGATTCTAGCACCGGGTTTGTGGGTAACCAGACAGATCAGCAATTCTTAACTTCAGGGATGGTGTCACAAAGCCCTCTGAGAATGTTATAAAAGTTACAGACCCTGTTACCAGAAAAAACCATTCTGATACACAGAATGTGACATATCATTCCAGGAGAATCAAGGACCTAGAAGTTCATGGGCCCTTGATACGACCCCTATACTGGATATTCCAACTTTTTGTGATTCTATGACTTCATTACCCTCTACAGCGCTGATGGCCTGATAAAGGATGTATGACCCACGGCTCATTTCTGTAAGGAAGGTAAGGAGTAGCAAAGTACCTGCTTCTTGGGAAATTCCTTTATGTCTTCCTTTAATTTTTATTCGATCAACTCAGTAACTCCCATGTGAAGGTCAGTCTAAAAAGTCAATTAAATGTTTAGTAACATCTTCTGCATGTTCTGAGCCATGAAAGGAGTGGGAGTCCTAAGGGATGTGAACCAGCCCTTTCAACATCATTTTGCTTTTACTACTTGGTTTCCAATCACGAGACGGCAAATGCAGCCTGTCAAGGAACAAGGTGATGGCAATCTAGAAGCCCTTTGTGGTGTAATCTAACACTCCATCACCGGCAAAGACATGGGTGACCCGGAAAGTTATAAAGCTCAAGAGAACAAGAATCAAGGTCTTTCTGTCCCTGTTTTATTCTTGGGGGTTAGGCATTCAGAAAAACCTCTTCCAAAGAGCTACCCAATGAAGAAGGGCTGCTAGGACTAAAAAAATACCCCTAACCACCCCAGATTTACTCCACTGTTTGCAAGGTGTGAACACTTCTTCCAAAGAAAATAGGAAGTTTCCCTTAAAAACTAAAAATTATTTCATTCATTCACATTTCTCTGTAACCAGAAGTTAACTTTTTCTTTTCTGGAACCCTATGTCTTGCAATCTCCTTTCCCATAAATAGTGTCACCTAGCAATCCAGTCTGGCCAATCAGAATGGCCTTTTTGGTTTCTGTTTCATGCTTTTCCTCCTGCAAAAGCAGCAGCACCTTCCTTAACAGGAAGTTAGATTCTTCTTTTTCTTTCTCAAAGATACAGTCACCATTTTAAGACCATGTAACTGTTCCCCATGAAACAAAAAAAGAAAGAAAGAAACAAACAAACAAACAAACAAACAAAAATAAAAAGGCTTTGGGGGTACAGTTTACTAACAGTTAACTGAAATCAATTACCCAATCAGTTAAACCTCCCTAAGAATTCAATCACACATGAATGAAGGCTAACGACAGCCAAAGACCACTTACCAAGCAACTCCATGGAGCTAGAGAACTCACAGAGAGAAAAAACCCCCAACAAACAAAACAAAAACCAAAGCCAAATTAGCCACAGGAGACTCTGAAAATGTAGCCTTTCTTTCAGAGCCCATAAAACACAGTAGCTGTAGAGCAGAGACACATAAAAAGGCTCAAAAACTGTTATTTGGGAGTAGGGGAAAAGCTGCAGCAGGCTGTGGAAATCCAGGTGAAACTAATAACTGCCTTCACAAAGCAACAGGCAACCAGACTTACATCTCGAGGCCAGAAAGTGCAGAAATGCACTGCTCTTCCCTCTCCTCATCGGGTATTTATAAAAGAACTCTCAGCTAGCCCAAGCAACAGGCTTAGACAGTTCACCTCAGGGACATTTCAAATCTTGGAGTAAAGTTACAGAGCACCCTCTTTGTGCCTCAGTCTCACATTTCATTTAATCATCACTACAATCCTTTGAGGAGAGTAGCATCCTGTTTCAAAAATAAGGAAACTGATTCAGTATGAGATGACGAAAAAGTTCTGGAGATGAATCGTTGCATTCAGTTGCGTAATAATGTGAATGTACTTAATGCCACTGAACTGTATGATTAAAATGGTAAATTTTAGGTACATTTTACTATAATAAAAAAATTTTAAATAAGGTAATTGAGGCTTAAAGGGCAAATAGTTTGCCCCAAATCACAAAACCAGTCCAAAGTCACAAAAGTAATCATAACGTCAGAGGTGGGGTTCTAGCCTAGATTCTTAGGCTAAATCTAAGACCAGAATTTCAAGCTCTGGGAGGTCTGTCAGTTTAATGCAATCAGGCATAGGTGAGAAGCCATGTTAGGAAGGCAGAGAAGGAAGCAATGAAGAGGAATGAGACGGAATTGAGAAGTCCTGGGTGTCCCCATCGATGCTCCATTTGGGAAACACTAGTGTCAACAAATGGTTCAGGGATCAAAGCAGGTATGGAGGTGGTAGGTGGCTCCTATTATTCATCTGTGGCCAGATGGCCCTGCTCATTCTGGGTCCTTCCCACCTTCCTGCCAGTGCCCAGAGATCAAAACTCAACTTTCTCCAACATTCTGTGACCTGCTTCTTTAATGCCAAGATCAAAGGGGAACGTTTGTCCAAGTTGTAAAATAGAAACCAAGAGGCAACTTAATGCTGCTCTACCTCCTCCTGTACTTCCTAAGGGGATTAAGGGCATTCCTTTAACGAGACTCCTCAGAGAAACACCTTTAACCAAGGCCTGGTGTCGGCACCTCAGCTCCAAGGACACAGTGGCTCCTGTAGAATATGTGCCAGGTGAGGCAGCTCGAGAGATTGGACAACACAACCAAGACAAGACAGTAGCTTTGAAAGATCACAGGGATATATTCATGGGGGAAAAAAAAATTGGATTTTATAGGCAAATAACAAAAGTCACCTTAAGTTCAAGTATTCCAAACCACAGAATTTTCAACTTGGAATTTAGAAGTCATCAAGTCCAAACCTTAATTTCATATATGACATGCGGAAAACAGGCCAACAAAGCCAAAGTAATTTGCCCCAGGCCACGTGGTGAATCAAGCGAGGTGTTGAGACCATGCTCAGGCTGCTGACTCCTGCTCCAGTGCTCCTTCTACAATCAGCTAATGCCCACTCATATATGAGCTCCAGAAGAAACAGCAACTTCCCACACACAAGACTGGTGGCAGAGTCCAGGGCTCTGGCCTCCTGTTCCAGGACTTTACCATCCAGCTGCCCTACGGTTAGCACTAGACTCCACCACTAAAAACAATTCTATGCTTTTGACTGGGGCTGGGAGGAGTGGCTGGCACTGCCTCCATCAGCTCAAAGGAACCTCAGCGTCATTCAGTCCATTTCTCTGTTTCTGGACTGGATCAAACCCAAGTAACCTCAAAACAGTGTGAAATGACCCAATGATTACATTCCTAGGTATATACCCTAGAAAATGGAAAACATATGTTTACACACAAGAACTTGCATATGAATGTTCACAGCAGCATTATACATAACAGCCAAAAAAGTGGAAATAATTCAAAATGTCCACTAACTGATGAATGGATAAACAAATTGTGTTAGATCCATACAATGGAATATTTAGCCATAAAAAGGAATGAAGTACTGACACATACTACAACATGGATGAACTGTGAAAACATTATGCTAAGAAGCCAGGCTCAAAAGACCACATATAATTCTCTTTATATGTAATGTCCAGAATAGGCAAATCCATAGAGAATGAAAGTAAATTAATGGTTGCCAGGGGCTGGGGGAAGGAAAGAGTGGGGAGTGATTACTAATGTTTCTTTTTGGGGTGATGAACATGTTCTGGAATTAGACAATGGGATGGTTGTACGACCTTGTGAATATACTAAATCACACTAAACTGTAAACTTTAAAACGGTGAAGTTTATGGCATATGAATTATATCTATAAACAAGCCTTATAAAAAAACCGAAACGGTGTGAACAATGATGTATGTGAAGAAGTACCGAGTTTGATTCTCCAAAATCAAGTTGCTAGATTCCTGAGATGCTTACAAATGTACTCAATGGACATGTCCCAAGTTCCAACAAAATAATATTCCCAAGAACAGTTTTCCACAGAGGGAGATATGCGCCTGCCCCTTAATTCAGACTCAGCTAGACCAACTCCTTATCCTCTAACTTTATTCAGCAGTCTAAATCCAGGGAAGGAGGCAGGCAGGAAAATCTAGGAGAACTTCAGTTTAGCCCAGCCGTCTTCTATGAAGTCTTGCCCTGCAGGTTCAGGAAACATCCACTACGTTAACACAGTCCTGGGGAATGGCAGCCCAACCCTTGGGGAAGAAGAGCCATTCACCAAGGAAAGAGAGGGAGGAGAAAGCCCATAAATACTTGAAACTTGTAGCCACAACCCTAACTTTCAAAACAAAAGACTCAACCAAAAACCCCACCTGTTCCCACGGCCACTGAATTCACCAGCTTAGTTCCTTTTCGGTTGTATGACTTGCCTCAGAAACCTATACACTCCAAGTAGACCTATACATCCCCACTCCCAGTGGTTGGGAAATGAGGGTGTGTACGAAGCTGTGGGGACTGTTCTGACTTCCCTGTAATAAAGTGCTGACACAGCCCAAACTCAAGTCTATCTGTGACTTCACTTTGCCCCTTACTCACATACCCCTGTAAATAAACTGTTTCCACGCCTTTTCACTATTGCACCAAATAGGAAGTTTGTCATATGCACTCCCCGTGCCCCCACTTTTTTTTTTTTTTTTTGAGACAAGGTCTCACTCTGTGGCCTGGGCTGGAGTGCAGTGGCATCATCATAGCTCGCTGCAACCTCAAACTCATAGGCTAAAGCGATCCTCCCACCTCAGTCTCCCAGAGTGCTAGGATTACAGATGTGAGCCACTGCACCTAGTCATGTGCACCCTTTAAACTGGCCTATGTGGGTCACTGTATACATTACATACTCAGTTTCTTGAAATCAGTTACTGTTTTCAGCATGGAAACATAGTACAATATTCCCAGGAGGCACAACAAACACTAAATCACTGTGCTTAGAATACAATCCAAACTCCTTTCCACGGCCTCTCTGCAGACTAAGAACAAGCTGGCTCCCCTAAGGTACTGTTCTTGAGGGGGTGGGAAGGGGAAGCAGCCTTAACAGATTTCATAGTGCAATCCACAGACTGCAAACTGTAGATGACAATCCAATCCAATTACAGGAATGCTTCCAGAAATACAGTTGCTCTTGCCTCCCTCCAGTTTCATTTTGTATCATTCTCTCCTGCCCCCACCCCTCACCATGCTTCAACCCCTCCTGCCTTTTGTGTATTCCTCAAACATACCAAGCTCTCTCGCACCTTAGCGCTTTAGACTTGCCATTTCCTTTGCCTGGAACACTCGTTGCCTGGCTGGTTCCTTCTTGTCAATTAAGTTTCAACTCATGTCACCTTCTGAGAAGACTTCTCTGACCCCTCAATCCAAAGTAGTTGTGTCACCCACTCACCCCCAATAACTATCACTTCACTTTGCTGTCTTCATAGCACTTACTAGTGACATTATCTCATTCATGTATTTACTTGTTCACTGCCTGTCTCTTCAGACTAGAAAAGCTCCACAAGGGTAGGGAACCTTGACTCTCTAATTCACAACTACATCCCTAGTTCCTGGAAGAGAAGGCACTCAAATATTTGATTAAATAGCTGTGTACTAAATACTGCTAGCTTACAACCTCTTAAAAATCTCTGAACAAAGCAGTATTTTCCCACTGCAGTGCTATAAATACCATTTTATTGAACTTTTTGCCTATGGCAAGAGAGGGTGTGACTTCCTGTAAAGTTCTTACACCATCCTTGTTCTGAATGTGGTATGAAAACAAATGGGTTTCAACACACCACTTTGGGATTTGTCCCACTGGTGGTGAGACCATAGAAATTAGGTAAGGCTGTGAAATCTTTTACCTGACTTCTGAAGTTCTAAATAAGGAACCCCTCATTAAACAAAAAAGATAAGTTATCAGTCAACTAACAGAACGAAGGAAACCTGTTACCAGTCAATAATCCACCTGTTTGGAGAAAACCAACTCTGAAGAACTTAAACAAGAATTTTCGTTTGCTAAAGCAAATGTCATTTTCTTTTCTCTGTGTCTTCTTTGTCATTCACTCCCAGGATGAACTTATCTGCTGAGGAAGCAGTATATAGGAAGATCCAGGAAATAATTTTGGACTAAGTGACTCCAATTTTAGTTCTGGTGCCTTGACAAGCAGAATTTAAGCTTAACTTCTGGAAGAAAGGCCAGTCCTTCAAAGATTTACTTCTAGGGTTCTGTACCAAGAGCCTGCAAGTTCTGAAACACCTTCACAGTTCTTAACTCCACCCTCATCCACACAGAGGCTTCATCCTAACAAGCAAGCTTCATTATAATAAGCCTTCATCCCCAAGGAGCTGTGTGTGTGGCCCTGCAGGAGCATGGGAAGGGGAGGCAGCCAGGTGGGGCTAAAGTGTTTTTCCAAACCTAGTTCGCAGACCACCTTCACCATAATCACTGGAGTGCTTATAAAAGTACAGGTTCCTGGACATCACCTAACCCTACATAATTAGAATCTTTGGGAGTGGAGCTCAGGAAACTGCATTTTTAACTTGCCTCCCCACATACACCTGAGATTCTTAGGCAAAGTTTGAGAACCAATGAGATTAAAGGTCCCTAGGAGACAGGCAGGGAGTTGAGAGAAGACAGGAAGGGTAGGGGAGAGACTAGGGATGGAAGATGGGGGTGGGGTAGGTGAAGACATGCTCTGGAGTAGCGGCAGTGAAGAGCGGTGAGCGATGGGGACAGTTGTGGGTGGAAGCGAAAACAGGGCTTGGGCTGGGAGTCTGGTCAGAGAGGTCACATCGGCGAACTGGTCAGGATGCTAGGGAGGCGGGGACAGCAGGGTCTGGACGTGAGGGGGAGGAGCGAAGGTGGGAATAATGGGGGGTTCTTCGGAGGGGTCGGGGCTGGGAAGCGAAAATGGAAAATGAGGGTCACGGGGCGGGGACCAAAGTAGGAATGGGAAACGGCGGAGACAGTAGCCGAGGTCTCCCTCCGAAACGGCGCTTCCCGCAAAACTCCGGGCCTTGACAAGCCTGAGTGTGGGGCCAAGGCCGGGGAGGGGAAATTTGGGGGAGGCGACCCCAGTCAGAGATGACCCTCAGGCCTGAGCCAGAGCTCCTGGAGGTGGCTCAAGGCCAGGCATGAGGTGCTGGAAGGTCCTAGGATACCCCGGAGGGCCCCGCTTCAGCTCCGGCTCCCGGAGTCTCCTTCACTCACCATCGCCGCCGCCATCTTGGATCCACGTGTCGGCGTGATGACGTCAGCGGAAGTGCTGCTTCCCTGGTTACGGAGTTTAACACCGCAAAGTGGTCGTCCGGCTTCCATTGCTCCTGTAGTAGCAGTCAGCAGAGGGGCAAAAGGGATTTAGATTCTGCTTGACAGCCTGGTCTGGGCAGTCAGGTCGCTGATTAGGTGAAGAGAAAAAACAGTGTAACTATGGGAGCCATATTAGCTCCTGGCAGAGACTGCGCTTCCCGTACACCGCTGCATTGTGGGTAATGGGGGTGTGTGGAAACGCACTTACTCTCTGGGTGCCATCTTTATTGTTGGCAGGAAGACCCGTTGCCAGGGTTACCTGATACCTTGATTTGGGGGAGAGGGGTAGGCACCGGGCTCCAATAGCAGCCTGACTCCGAGAATGATTTGTAATTATATATTTAATTATTTACTTGAGTATCCTATATCCTTTCTAATAGACTGTAATCTCTATGAGGGTAGACCCTGTCTTTTATTTAACCTTGCTTAGCCTCATTCTCATCTGTAAAATGGGAAGAGTATTATTTTACTGTCACCATAGGCTTATGGGGAGGAGTCAGTGACATAATATTACATAGGATGTATTCAATAAATAATTGTCAGTGTAAGCTTTTGTAGACTCCTTTGAGAATATGGTAGGTGCCCAATACAATACATTATTAAATGAATGAATGAAAAGCAGCATGACGGGACTTTAAAAAGCTAGTGGAAAAGTGGAATTAAAAGATAAAAATATAAATATAAACTTTATTTCTCAACAAAAATTCTATGAAGTCCAAGACACTTTTGTAAGTGATGATACCAGCCATTTAGTACATCCCTAAGGAAGTGAGGGTCCTGGGAATTTAACCATGTCGATGCAGTCTTTTTTACATTATTAACTAAAGAAGATTCCCTTTAAAGATTTTTTAAAATTAGGAAACAAAAAGAAGTCAGAAGGAGCCAAATCAGGACTGTAAGGTATATGCCTAATGATTTCCCATCAAAACTCTCACAAAATTGCCCTTGTTTGAGGAGAGGAATGAGCAAGAACATTGTCAGGGTGGAGAAGGACTCTCTGGTGAAGCTTTCCCAGGCATTCTTCTGCTAAAGCTCTGGCAAACATTTCTCAAAACATTCTTGTAATAAACAGATGTTATCATTCTTCAGGCCTCCAGAAAGTCAACATGCAGAATGCCTTGGGCATCCCCCAAAATTGTTGCCATGACCTTTGCTCTTGATCGGTCCACCTTTGCCTTGACTGGACACATCCACCTCTTGGCAGCCATTGCTGTGATTGTGCTTTGTTTTCAGAATCATACTGCTAAAGCCATGTTTCATCTCCTGTTACAATTTTTCAAAGAAATGCTTCAGGATCTTGATCCTACTCATTTAAAATTTCCATTACAAGCTCTTCTCTTGTCTGCAGCTGATCTAGGTGCAAGGGTTTTGGCACCTATTGAGTGGAAAGTTAGCTTAACTTTAATTTTTCAGTCAGAACTGTGTAAGCTGAACCCATTGAGATGTCTACGGTGTTGGCTATTGTTTCTACTTGTTATCATTGAACCTCTTCAAGGGCATGAACAAGATGAATTTTTTCCTTGCAAATTGATGTGGATGGTCTGCTTCTATGGACTTCATCTTCAACATCGTCTCATCCCTTCTTAAAATGAGTTATCCATTTGTGAACTGCTGATTTCTTTGGGGCATTGTCAACATAAAGAATGATTGTCCCCATAAAGAAAGAATGATTTCACCATTCTTCCACTCAAGCTTTACCGTAAAGTTGGTGTTTGTTCTTGCTTAAATTTTAGCAGAATTCATGTTGCTCTGATGCAGCTCTTTTCAAAATGATGTCTTATCCTTCTAAGTGTCTCAAAGTAGATCCTGTTCAGACATGTTATAACAAGTTAGTATGAGTTTATTGTGGTGGAAAAAAATTAAAAACCAATGCATAATTTTTTTTGAAATATGCATTTTTCCATGAACTTTTTGAAGACCACTGATAACTTCATTAACACCATGTGGAACAAAAAAACTGCCCAGCTGAGCCCATTTGTTTTAGGTTTTGGGAGTAGTTTTTTATGTAGTAATAGATCATTGAAACACACACTTTTTAACTCTTGTGACCCACACATCCATCCTGAGTAGTGGCAGATCAGATATCCACAAAGGGAAGAAGTTTGAGCATTTAGGAGGGATTTGCTGCAGTCTTCCAGAGAGTAAGACTAGATTCCAGACTTGCAATTAGTTTTCTTGGAGCTTGAATCTGGGTGGTTCCCACCATTTCTGGCTGCCTGAAGAGGGTTGACTGATAAGAAACAAAGCTCCATATATGGCGTGTTATTATTCAGTATTTCCATTTTTCCTCTCCTTATGCTTTGTATTTTTTCCCCAAAGGGCTTTCAATATCCCAATCTCCTTTGGTGACATAAGCTAGAATCCTGGAGCTAGACTGCTTGGGTTCAGATCCCATCTCTACCACTCATGAAGCCCCATAACATGGGCAAGTTTCTTTTTTTTCTCAAAAAATTTTTTTGGTGGGGCACAGTGGCTCACATCTGTAATCCTAGCACTCTGGGAGGCCAAGGCAGGAGGATTGCTTGAGCTCAGGAGTTCAAGACCAGCCTAAGCAAGAGCAAGACCCCGTCTCTACTAAAAATAGAAAAATTATCTGGGCATCATGGCACACCTGTAGTCCTAGCTACTTGGGAGGCTGAGGCAGGAGGATCGCTTGAGCCCAGAAGTTTGAGGTTCCAGTGAGCTACGATGATGCCACTGCACTCCACTCAGAGAGACAGAGCAAGACTCTAAGTAAAAAAAAAAAAAATTATTGTAGTAAAATATATATAACAAAATATTTATCATTTTAATTATTTTTAAGTGCACAATCAATGGTATCAAGTACATTCACAATGTTGTGCAATCTCTACCATCATCCATCTCCAGAATCTTTCATCTTCCCAAACTGTAACTCTGTAACTATTAAACATTAACTCCCCGTTACACCCTCCCCCCAGGCTCTGGCAGCCACCAGTGTACTTTCTGTCTCTATGAATTTGCCTATGCTAGTTACGGCATATAAGTGGGATTGTACAATATTTGTCCTTTTGTGTCTGGTTTATTCTATTTAACATAGTTTCTTCAATAAATGCTGCTGGGTAATGTGGATATCCACGTGCAAAAGAATGGAATTGGACTTTTATTTCATATCATATGCAAAAATCAACTGAAAATAGATCAAGAACTTAAACATAAGGCCTGAAACTCTAATACTACTAGAAGAAAACATAGGAGAAAAGGTTCTTTTTTTATTTATTTTTTTGAGACAGAGTTTTGCTCTGTCACCCAGGCTAGAGTGCCGTGGCATCAGCCTATCTCACAGCAACCTCAAACTCCTGGGCTCAGGTGATCCTCCTGCCTCAGCCTCCTGAGTAGCTAGGACTACAGGCATGTGCCACCATGCCCGGCTAATTTTTTCTATATATTTTTCGTTGTCCAGCTAATTTCTTTCTATTTTTAGTAGAGATGGAGTCTTGCTCTTGCTCAGGCTGGTCTCGAACTCCTGAGCTCAAGCAATCCTCCTGCCTCAGCCTCCCAGATATTTAGGGATTACAGGCATGAGCCACCACACCTGGCCTGGAAAAGCTTCTTGACACTAGCCTGAGCAATGATTTTTTTTTTTTTTTTTGGATATGACACCAAAAGCATAGGCAACAAAAGCAAAAAAAAGGTGAGATTGCATCAAACTAAAAAGCTCTGTACAGCAAAGGAAACAATCAACAGAGTAAAAAGGCAACCTACAGAATAGGAGAAAATATTTGCAAACTAAATATTATCTGATGAGGGGTTAATATCCAAATTATCTAAGGAACTCAAGTCAATAGCAAATAACCTGATTTCAAATGCACAAAGGATCTGAACAGATATTTCTTCAAAGGAGATATACAAACGACCAACAGGCAAATGGAAAAGCACTCAACGTCATTAATCACCAGAGAAATGTAAATCAAAACCACAATGAGATATATCTCACACCTGTTAGAAGGGCTATTATCAAAAAGTCAAAAGATAACAAGTGTTGGCAAGGATGTGGAGCAAAGGGAACTCTTGTACACTGTTGGTAGAAATGTAAATTGGTATAGCTATTATGGAAAACAGTATGGAAGTTCCTCAAAACATTAAAAATAGAACTACCATATGATATAGCAATCCCACTTTTTTGGATATGCATCCAAAGGGAATTAAATAAATATATTCCCCCAATGTTCATTGCAGCATTATTCACAATAGCCAAGATATGGAAACAACCTAAGTGTCCAACAGTGGGTGAATGATAAAGAAAATGTGGCATATATACACAGTTGAATATTATTCAGCCCTAAAGAGAAGAAAATCCTGCCATTTAGCAACAATATGGATGAACTTGGAGGACATTATGCTAAATGAAATAAACCAGACACAAAAAGACAAATGCTGCATGGTCTCACTTAGGTGGAATCTAAAAAAAGTCAAAATCGTAGAAGCAGAGAGTGGATTGGTGGTTTCCAGAGGTTAGGAGGAGGGTGAAATGGGATGATACTGGTCAAAGGGGACAAAGGTCCAGTTATGTGGGATGAGTAAGTTGTGGAGATCTAATAAGTTGTACAGCATGGTGACTGTAGTTAACAATACTGTATTTTACAGTAGAAATTTGCTAAGAGAGTTGATCTTACGTGTTCTCACCACACACACAGAATCGTAAAGATGCGAGGAGCTGGATATGTTAATTAGCTTGATTGCAGCAATCATTTCACAATGTGTGTGTGTGTATATATATCAGAACATCACGTTGTACACCTTAAATATATACAATTTTTATTTGTCAAGTATACAAAAAAAAAAAGGAGTGTAGCCCAGGCTTCTTCACATTGTGGTCTCAGGGGTCCACGAGAGTGACAATGAAAGCTGCAAGGCTTCTGAAGGCCTAAGCCTCAGAATTCTCATCAGTTCTGTCACATTGTTTTGGGTAAAACAAGTCGCAAAGTCAGTTCAAAGTCAATCGGGTGGGGACCACACAAAGGCATGAATTCAAGGAGGCATGATTCATTGGGGGCCATTTACAACAATCCACTGTGCCCTCCTTGCACGAGCCACCTCCTCTCTCCGCCCCAGCCCTCCACGGGAGCCTCCTACCTGCTTTTCCCACTTCCACTCTCGTCACCTCTAATCTCTATTCTCCAGTTAGCAGCCAACTCGGTCTTTCAAAAACCAGAATTAGACCATGTTACTCCCCTGTTTAAAACTCTGGAGTGTTTTCAATGCAGTTAAGGTGATATCCTGGGTCCTCACCGTAAAATCCCGGATCATACAAGGCCCTGCGGGATCTGACCTGGTCTCCTACCATTCTCCGCTTCCCTCACCACGCTCCAGCCACACAGACCTCCCTGGAACCTGCCAAGTTCATCGCACCTCAGGGTCTTTGTGCTTGCAGTTCCTTTATCTGAAATACTCTCTGTCAACGTTTTGTGTGGCTGTCTCCTCCTGTGTGTGTTTTAGCTCCACTGTCACCTCCTCCAAGGTGTTCCCTGACCACTCCAATATATGCATAAAATTTCATTATTTTTATCTCCATGAAGGCCTGGGCTGGGTCTGTGTTGTTCCCAACTATGTCTCTATTAAGCGTATGCTCAAAAAATGTTTGTTGAATGTGTTATGAATTAATTGCAAGCCTCACTCAATCAGTTGGGAATAGGTCCAGCTGTGACCTCCAGAATAACAGTGGCTTAACCCGGAAGTTTATTTTCCTGTGTCTTGGTTTGGTTTTGCCTTGAAGCAGACTCGGAGACAAGGATTCAAGTGAAAGTTGTTTGGGAGATTAAGGGACACCAGAAGGCAGTGGTGTGCGGGAGCTAGCTGTGAGCCAAGTGTTGAACACGAGCATTATTGAAAGTCAAATTATATTAATGTAAATTTAAAATGAAATAAATTGTATTAAAATGCAGGTAATACCCAAAACTCATCACTTCTTAATTATTTTACTATATTTTACTATTATATCTGCTCTTGAGGTTGTGCACATCGATTTTATCTGCACCATAGAAACACTGGCAAATGGTGAGCCACTGAACGCCTCTTCCCAGCTCTGTGTTCAGAAGCGTTGGGTTGGTAGCAGGGCCAACTTATCCATTAACATAGGAGGCACAGTGCACACAGCTCACCATACTTTTAGGGGCTATGAAAATGTGTCAAAGAAATTAATTTTTTTTAAATCAGAAGAAAAATGAACTTTTAGGTTGGAAGAAATATTTTCATATGATATTAATATACTCATCTTTATATCAATATAGCTGTAAACCATAATCTAGATTTATTTATAAATCTACATTTATAAATAAATATCTTATTTTTATTTATAAATATAAGATATAATATTATTTTATGGAGGAAGAGTTCCACAAAAGCAAAAGTGCCTAAGGCCCGTGACTCACGATGCAGCTCTGGTTGGTAGCTTGAAATTGGCCACAGTGGGAATGTTTACACCACAAAAATCAGCAAGTGCTACCAATCAGGGCTTGAATTTTTGTTTTGTTAGCAAAATTCTTCTGTAGAGAGCCAGGTAGTAAATATTTTTGGTCGTGTTACAACAACTTGACTCTGCCATTGTAGTACAAACGCAGCTACAAATGACATGTAGACAATGGGCATGGGCATGGCTGTGTTCCAGTAAAATGTAGTTTGCCATAGTTTGCCAAACTCTGGTCTAGATTTAGAGCGATAGAGCAAAATGTCAATATTGCAGATTAAACTTAACAATGTGTCATGGCTATAGCTGTCACATGGTGACTAGCACAAAAATGTGACTTTATTAGAAACTCTTACCCTATTCAGCAAAGAAGCTGCTCATGTCCTTGACTAAGTCAAGTTCTGATATATGCCTTTTTTATTTCGCTTTTATCTTATTCGTGAATATAAACAGAACTGTCAACCCACATTCATGTTGGAAACTATTATACACTTGGAAAGGATATGTTGTCAAGCAAGTTCCCACTGTGGGTAACTGAAGCTTAATCCTGTGGGGAAACTCTAGAAAATGATGCAAAACACACTGCTCGGAGTTATCCTGCCCAGGGGGTGAGGGAGGTAGGGCATTTTTACACCAACTCCCAAAAGTCATTAGTTGTGGACTGCTCCTGGAGGGTAGTAATTCCTTGGCACTTTCAGCTTTTCTGGTGACACTGGCAGCTGAGGCTTTTTGCAGTTTTAGATAAAAAGACCTCAGGCACACTAATGCATACAATGGCAGCTAAAAGTTCAGCCCACTCTAAAGGATATGAGTGAGGCACTGACAGTGCATGCTGTACCCTTTGATGTAAGTGTGGAGAAGGACTGTCCAGGCTGATGTGGTGGCAGTGCCCTAAGATGTCCTCAGGGATCCAGGCTCCATCCAGCTTTGCCATCCTTGGAGTTCATTCATCTTCTTCAGGGTCCAACATGGCAGTTATAGCTCCAGCCTTCACGCGCACATTCTAGGCAGCAAGATAGAGAAAGAGATAAAAAAAAAAAAAATAAGGGGCAGAAAACCTACATCACTTGTCTTTTAAGAAAGCTGCTTTTTTTGGGGGGGCGGGGGGACAGGGTCTTGTTCTATTGCCTGGGCTGGAGTGCAGTGGCATCGTTATAGATCACAGCAACCTCCAACTCCTGGGCTCAACTGATCCTCCTGCTTCAGCCTCCCAATGAAAGACATCTTGATTGCTTCCAAGTTTTGTCAATTATGAATAAAACTTCTATAAACATCCGTGTGATGGTTTTTGTGTAGACATAAGTTTTCAACTCATGTGTGTAAATACCAAGGAGCACAATTGCTGGATCACGTGGAAGAGTATGTTTAGTTTGAAAAGAAACTGCCAAGTATCTTCCAAGGTGACTGTACCGTTTTGCATTCCTACCAGCAATGAACGAGAGTTCCCATTGCTCCATATCCTTGTCAGCATTTAGTGTCATCGGTGTTTTGGATCTTAGCCATTTTAGTAGATGTGTAGTGGCATCTCATTGTTGTTTTATTTGCATTTCCCCAGTGAAATAATATATGGAGCATCTTTTCTTATGCTTGTTTGCTATCCCTATATCTCCTTTGATACAGTATGTTTAGATTTTTTGCCCATTTTAAAATTGAGTTGTTTCCTTATTGTAGAGGTTAAAGCATTCTTTGTATATTTTGGATACCAGTCCTTCATCCCATATACATTTTGCAAGTATTTTCTCCAAGCTTGGGGCTCATCTTTTTATTTCATTAACAGTGTATTTTGTAGAGCAGAGTTTTTAATTTTAATGAAGTCCAATTTATCACTTTTTTCTTTCGTGGATCACGCTTTTGGTGCTGTCTCTATCTGCGTGTTTTCACCTGTCTTTCCTGTGACCAGAGGCATAACCCAGAGTGTTGGCTAATGGGACTCAGAGGACAGTGTAAATTGAAAGAGCAGAAAGGCAGAATTGACCCCTCGACCTTGTTCATACAGCAAGAGGCTCCCATTCCTGAGACTGTCTCAGTGAGCCATGACTATATACTTCTATGTAACAAAGCAACCCCAGAATGCAAAGGCTTGTGAAAACAAGCATCTGTTTCTTTCTTACATGTCCACAGGTCAGCTGGGGTTCAGTTGACCTAGGCTGGGCTCAGGCCTGCAGGCTGGGTCCAGGTCTGCTCCACCTTGTCACTCGTCTTCCTGGGACCATGTTCTTTTCAGGGCAAAAGGCTGGAGGGCAAGTTCGAGCCCACAGCACATTTCAAGCCTCTGCTTGCATCCATCTGCTAACATCCCATTGGCTAAAGCAAGTCCGATGGCCAAGTTCGACATTAACGGGCAGGGAAGTGTCCTCCTCCTATTGGATTGTTATGACAAAGGCAAATTCCCATCACAAGACCCTGAGCTTTGCTTTCAAATACCCACAGACACATTCCAAACAAGAAAGCAGGAGAGAAATTAATTACCAACTAGGTAAATTTAAACACTACTAGCTTTATTTTTCATTATTCCTCAGTTTCCAGTGTTTAAGGTTAGACCCCTGTACTACTCAGAGGTACAGAATCGATTCAGTATAGGGTTTCATGGGACCCTGGGGGGTGATGTGATGTAATAATACCTTCAGGGGATTACAATAATGGGAAAAGGTGTCATTTGTCCCCCCGCTCCCCACTGTCCACCTCTTCTTTTCTTTTTCCCAATGACAAAAGCTGACTGCCAGGGACTTTCAGCTGAGGGAACATTTGGGAAGTGTCTACCACCTCCTTGTCTTCTCTGCTTCCTACCGAAGCCTCTCTCCCCTCTACTGGGAGCTTCCCATGCAGGGTACCAGACACTTCCCAGCAGCTACACCTCCAGACCCCCGGATTCCTGCAATGATGGATACCATCCCAACAACCATGATGACAGCCAAGCCGCGGGAAATGGCAGGGGCTGCAGAAAGCCCCCAGCCCTGGCTGAGACGTAGATTGATCAGCTCATGTAACAACGTGGCCTGGAAGGAGAGTCAGAGTCCTAGATCATGAGAAATCACTCCTGTCCCCCTAGCAGACCCAGCATCTTGGAGGCAAAACGCATCGGGCATCTGGACACCAGTAGGGTAGGCAGAATAATGGTCCCCCGAAGATGCTCATGTCCTAACCCTAAGAGCCTGTGGAAATGTTACCTTACATGGCAAAAGGGACTTTGCAAATGTGATCAAGGATCCTGAGATGGAAAGATTTTTCTGACTTATCCAGGTAGGTCCAGGGGGTTCTTACAAGTTAAAGAGGGGAATGGGAGGCTCAGAATCAGAGGAGATGTGATGGTGGAAGAAGAGTTTGGGGTGATGAGCAGAAGGGAACCTTGAGTCAAGGACTGTGAACAGCTTCGAGAAGCTGAAGAAAGCAAGGAAACAAATTCTCCCCTGGGGCTTCCAAAAGGAATCCAGCCCTGCCAACCCATCTCAGACTTCTGACGCCTGGAACTGTAAGATAATAAGTTTGGGTTGTTTTAAGCCACCAGCTTTGTGGTCATTTGTTACAGCAGCAACAGGAAACTAATGCAGCAACTATTTAGGGTGAGCATTGAACCCCACTTTTCTTTGAACTTCTGGTCCCTGGGAGGGTCCTTCTGCCTTTCTGACTTGTCATACAGCAAGCAGGCAAATAGACAGTCAGGAACTGGAAGGACAGAAAGGCAATGTCTTGGTAAAGACTTTGGCATTCATACCTTTTATTTATTTAAATATTATTTCATTATTTTGAAAGTTTCCCAATCAAATCACAGCTGTAACTGAAATCCAACCATCCCAGGCAATAGAAATATCAACTTGGGGTTTCCTGAGAATGGCAGATTGTGGGTTGTTAGAGTAAAAAAAAAAATTGTCCAGTCCAACCTGCCCACTTGACAGATGAGGAAACTGTGGCTGGAGTGTGGGTGGGTGTCTGGGCCCCAGCAGACGGTGTTGGAGCCACCTCAGGCACCTCTGGGGCTCCTGGCCCTGCCTGGTCCCGCCTGTCATGGCTGCTGTTGGTATTGGCTCTCAGTGGCCGTGTAGAAGTCGTCCAGCACACTCTGGATGTATTCAAAGGTGGGCCGCTCCTCCGGGCGGTTCTTCCAGCAGCGAGCCATGATGCTGTAGAGCTCCTCGGGGCAGTTCTCTGGTCTCGGCATCCGGTACCCGCGCTCCAGTGCTCGGATCACCTCGGGGTTTGTCATCCCTGAGAAGGAGTGGTAGAGTTAAAAAGGGAGGCGTTGGGAAATGACAGACACTGTCGCCTCCCCACCAGCCATTGCCCCCCACCTCATCTTGCAAGCTGAGCCCCTCCCACTGTGAAAGCCAGATCCTCCCTTCCCCAGCCTCCCGTGCAGCCGGGGAAGGGGCCTGGGACACACCCTGTGTCCCTTTCTTTGGGCACTTTGAGATACTTGTGATACTTGGAGCTGCAACAGCCGACCATCTGACCACAAGGAGAAGACAGTCACAGAGAAATTAACCCAGAGTCCTGACGGCTGTTGAGCTGCTGCACTAACCAGTCACCAATGCCATCCTTCTTAGGGTGGGGAATAATAACTTGCCTCTTGTCCCAGCCACTCTGTTAGTTTGTTGCTTGCAGCCTACTGTATCCCAGCGCACACAGGGGCCTGTAACCACTGCCTGGTTTTGACTAGTGTACCCTCAAGACAAAACAGTGTCATCCTATGAGCGGGACCATTTCCTCGTTTAAGTATATATTAATTATTCATAAGAACAACCATTAAATGTCTATGATCCCCAATTTTATATTATCAGTCTTAAATTCCAAATTCATGTATTTAAGTGCTTCCTTAAACATCTTTACTTGGATGGCTGTAAGTCACCTCAAATTTAACAGGGCTAAGACTGAGTTTTTGAATTTCTGCCCCAGCCCATTACCCATCCTATTGCTCAAAGCCAGGGTAATCATCCTTGATTCTCCCTCCCTCGCCTCCTACATCAGCAAGTTGTATCTTTTCTTCTTTTTTTTTTTTGAGACAGAGTCTCACTCTGTTACCCGGGCTAGAGTGCCGTGGCATCAGCCTAGCTCACAGCAACCTTAAACTGCTGGGCTCAGGCAATCCTCCTGCCTCAGCCTCCCGAGTAGCTGGGACTACAGGCATGTGCCACAATGTCCAGCTAATTTTTTCTATATATATATTTTTAGCTGTCCATATAATTTCTTTCTATTTTTAGTAGAGATGGGGTCTCACTCTTGCTCAGGCTGGTCTCGAACTCCTGAGCTCAAACGATCCACCCGCCTCGGCCTCCCAGAGTGCTAGGATTACAGGCGTGAGCCACCACGCCCGGCCTTTTCTTCTTTTTAAACGTAGCACCTGCAGTGCCCTGTCCAGGCCGTCACCACCTCTACCTGGGCGGCTGCTGTGGCTTCTGCGGCTTCCTCACGGCTGCCACCCTGTTCCCCCTCCCTCCCATCCACTCTCCGAGCTGCTCTGGCATTCCTTAAAAACAGAAATCAGATGATGCCACTTCTCAGCCCCAAACCCTGCATTGGCTTCCCATGTTGTTAGACTGACACCCAGACGCTTGGCTATGACCCTGGGCCCTGCCAACCCCATCGTCTACCATCTGCTCTCACTCCCTGTCTCCAGGTACCTGGCTCCCTTGCTGTTCTTCCAGCACACCTGAGGCCTGATGAGCCCGCAGCGCCTTCCACCCTAATCCTTTCCCCAGATATTCACGCACCTGTGACCTGCTCTGACAGGCGCTCCCTCTCTACAGGAGCCCCACGTCACTGGCTCTCACATCCCCCTGCTTTCTTTTCTTTTTGTTTAGGGTGTGTTCTTCCAGGCTAGCGGGCGAGCTCCTTCTGAATAGATGCTCCGTACGAGGGCCCCCGTCTCTCACTGCATCCTCAGTGCCCAACGCACGGTAGGAATTCCACAGACTCTCGACTGAACCCAGTGTCTACATCTTATATTTCTCATCCTCACAACCACCTCTGCAAGGTAGATAGCATTCATTACCTACATTTTGTACAGGTGAAGACACCGGGATAGGAGGAGTGAAGTGACTCTCAAAGTGTAACAGTTGATGGGGACAGGATTCAAACTCAGCACTGTTTGTATAAAAAGTCAGGGACCTGTTATAGTCCTCTTGCCCTTCTCCAGGTGTTCTGGGAACAGATACCCCAAGAGACATCCCAACCAAAAAAAGGAACATAGAACAGCATTATTTGCTGAGTCCTGGGCAATCTACATGTAGGGTACATATTTTTTCTTTTTCTTTTTACTGCTGAGCTACCAAACTAGAGGGTACATCTTTGTGTGCCCACACGGCCTACTCAGTGTGGGGCTCTGCCCACAGGTGTGGGGCTTTGTGAAGACATTCCACAAACAGTTGCTAAGCACCCACTACATGCCAAGCACAGAGGCGGGCACTGCAGACACACTGGTAAGGAATACAGACATGATTCTGGCCTCATGGAGTGTAGAGTCTGATGGGGAAAATATTAAACAAAGGCACAGTTATCGATTGTGCTGCATGCCATTGGGAGTTCAGGATTTTGTCCGAATTATAATGGGACTATTAAAGAGTTAGAAGTGGGGAAGGGATGCGATGGGATTCACAGTTTAGAATAGTCCCTGGGCTGCACGTGAAGAACAGGCTGTGGGATGAGAGAGAGGACCCAGCAGGGCCGATGAGGAGGCGGCTGCGGCACCCACAGGGCAGGCGATGCTGGCCCGGGTGCTCTGGAGGCCATGCAGTTAGAAGCAGGGAGACTTGGGATGTGTTTTGGAGTGGAATGGCCAGAACCTGTGACTGCTTGGATGTTATAAGGGCTGGGAGAGAAGGAAGGGCCAAGGAAGCCCCCAGATTTCAGGCTTAAGAGATTGGATGGCTGGAGGTGCCTTTAACCCAGACCGGAAAGTCCAGAGGAGCTGGGGTGGGGACCCAGAACTCAGACTGAATGGACACTGCCAAGATGCAGCCCTCACCAGGCCGGGCTCTGGAAGCAGCCCCCAGCTGCGGCCCCCTCCCTACCTGGATAAGGGATCCGGCCGTAGGTGACGATCTCCATCAGCAGGACACCAAAGGACCAGACGTCTGACTTGATGGTGAAGGAGCCAAAGTTGATGGCTTCGGGGGCCGTCCACTTGATGGGGAACTTGGCCCCTGCAGGGTTGGACAGAGCAGAGTCAGGGGCAGTCTGGGGAGCAGTCAGGGCTGGGTCTCTGCAGAGGTGAGGGAACAGGACAGGGCAACAGCTGCCAACGTCTGCCCCCTGCAGAACCGTGATTTCCCTGCAATAAAGCCTCCCTGTGGAGGAAGGGACATCTGTCCTGAGGACAGGTGACTAAAGTTGGGGGAAGTGGGCAGAGGGGCCTGGGGAGTGGTGTGGGAACTCACTCTCTGGAGGCCACCTCATTGATTCAGCTGATACTTCAGCGAACTATAACTCCAAAGAGCAGGGTCATAGTAGTCACAGAATCTTTGGGGACAGAAAGACTTCAGGGGCCTTAGTCCAGGTCACAGGGGATGCCTCAGTCCCCTTGCCCCTGGCAATACGGGAAGGGAAGATTGTGGATCTCTGCCTCTGAGGTTTCCACCAGTCACTGGGTGTCTCCATTCCTCCCCCACTTCCACCTGGTCTGAGGTGGGTTTAGTTAACCTTTTCTTAGTGTTTACCTTCATTACATTAATATTATGGCTGGTAAATGGTCCAGGATATATGTCCTTTGGAATTTGGTAAGACCTGCTTTATGACTGAGTGCATAGGCAAGTTTTGAAAATGCTGCGTGTGTGGGGGTGAGTGTGCGTGTGTGTGTGTGTGTGTGTGTGTGTTTGTGTTTCTCCTTCCTTCCTTTGGCTCTGGAGAGTTTTCTTTATTTCCTGCTGATCCTTTTCTGATTTAGAACTTATATTACACATTCTACTTTTACTCTTTTAGTGGTTACCCTTAGTTAATTTAATTTTATTTTTTTTGAGTCAGAGTCTTGCTCTGTTGCCCCAGGTAGAGTGCAGTGGTGTCAGCCTTGCTCACTGCAGCCTTGAACTCCTGGGCTCAAGCAATCCTCCCTCCTCAGCCTCCTGAGTAGCTGGGACTACAGGTGCATGCCACCATGCCTAGCTAGTTTTTAAATTTTTTGTAGAGACGGGTTCTTGCTGTGTTGCACAGCCTGGTCTTGAACTCCTGGCCTCAGGCCATCCTCCCAAAGTGCTGGGATTACAGATGTGAGCCACTTGTGCCTGGCCTAAAATTCACCCACTTAAAGTGTTCAATTTAATGGCTTTTAGAATATTCACAAAGTTGTGAATTTTAGAATATTTTCATTACATCTCCCCCCAAGACCCCATAGCAGCCACTTTGCATTTCTCCCCAACTCCCTGCTGCCAGCCCTAGGCAACAACTCGTCTATTTTCTGTCTCTTTAGATGTGCCCATTCTGGACATTCCATGAAAGGGAATCATATGATATGTGGTCTTTGTGTCTGGCGTTCATTTAACATGTTTTCAAGGGTCATCTGTGTTGTAGCATGTTTACAGTACTTCATTCCACTTTATGGTCAAACAGTATTCCACTGTATGGATAGGCCACGTTTTGTTGGTGGACATTAATTAGGGTTGTTGCCATTTTTTGGCATTAGGAATAATGCTATGGGCATTTGTATACAAGTTTTGTCTGTTTTTGAATTTCAGAAAAATGGAACCATCCAGCACCTATTCTTTTTTTGTTTGAGTTCTTTCATTTTGATATTATGTTTGTGAGTTACCCATTTTGTTTATGTGGCAAAGGTTTGTGCTTTTCCATTGCTGCCTGGGTTTACATTTTGTGAACATATCACACTTTATACATCCATACTCCTGTTTATGGACTCTTGGGTTCTTCCTAGTTTTTGTCTATCACACACAAAGTTGCTCTTACCATTAATTTCAACATGTAATTGCCTAAGTCTGAAATTGATCAGTACTTCCCAATCTGGTCTAAAATCTCCTTCTCAAAGTCACTGGGTAAGACGCTGAAGTCCAGGACACTATCTAGAAGGACCCCATCAAGCTTAACAATGCACAGCTAATGCTGGGAGAGATCTTTGCATTTTGCCAGCCACTCTCACAGGTATCAACTCTCAACATTCATGGCCTATCCAAGTGGGCACCACTGGCCTGCTTGGCAGCGTCCCCTACCTTCCCGAGCCGTGTACTCATTGTCTTCGATGATCCGTGCCAGGCCAAAGTCGGCAATCTTACACACCAGGGACGCAGAGACCAAGATGTTGGCGGCTCGGAGGTCTCGATGAATGTAGTTTCTCTGCTCAATGAAGGCCATGCCTTCTGCAATCTGTATCCAAAACAGAGACACCCTCGTCCTCAGACCTGGCCCAGCCCAAGGCGGTCCACCCACCCAGGTTGGGGGGTATCCTTGAGGCCTGAGTCCATTTAGGGGCTTCTCTAGAGTTCTAAGACTTCCAGAGAGCACTTTGAAATGTTCTCACTAAAAGGCAATGGGACTCTTTCTCCAGGACCTACACACACACACACGCACACACACACCCAGGATGCTATGAAGCACCTTCACTCTCAACCTTCTTTCTGGGCACAACCCAGGCTCATGTCATATTCTGCTGTCTCTCTTTTTTTTTTTTTTTGAGACAGAGTCTCACTCTGTTGCCCGGGCTAGAGTGAGTGCCGTGGCGTCAGTCTAGCTCACAGCAACCTCAAACTCCTGGGCTTAAGCGATCCTACTGCCTCAGCCTCCCGAGTAGCTGGGACTACAGACATGCGCCACCATGCCCGGCTAATTTTTTGTATATATATATTTTAGTTGTCCATATAATTTCTTTCTATTTTTAGTAGAGACGGGGTCTCACTCTTGCTCAGGCTGGTCTCGAACTCCTGACCTCGAGCGATCCACCCGCCTCGGCCTCCCAGAGTGCTAGGATTACAGGCGTGAGCCACCGCGCCCGGCCTTCTGCTGTCTCTCTTACATCTTCTTCCTCCCCAAGCCTGGGTAGGGAAAATTCATTAATTCATTCAACAAAAGTCTACTGAATGTCTTCGGGTGCCAGACATGTCACTTGAACAGGCGGTAACAAGTACCATGAAGAAAAGAGGAAGCCGAGCAAGAAGACATGACACGTAGGGGGCTTTGTTGGACTGGGTGGTCAGGGAAGGCTGCTTTGAGGAGGGGAGAATTTAGCTATGATCTGAATGCTGAAGTGCGTCACATAAGAACGTGCCAGGGAGTGAACAGCCTTGCAGGCCAGGAGAGGAGGCTGGATTTTATTCTGAGCGTGAGAAGCCATTGAGCAGGTGTGCGACACGCTCTGATGTATATTTAAGGGTCATCGTGGCTGTCGAGTGAATAACAGACTGAGTGGAGGATTCTTAGTCACACTGGGGGCCCTGGAAGCCTCTGATGGAAAGACGTGAGATTAGTCTTGGAGACGTTTTTACTGTAATAATTACGAAGGTTTGGACAAAAGAGGTTTAAGATTAACCCTCAGCTACCCAGAAAGCAGCGCCTACAGCTTATAAACCAGGCTTGACTCTGTCTTATCCAGGAGGAGACACGTTCCAGATCACACCACCAGGAAAATTCTGAATGTCAGACTCAAACCAGTCTGCGGATTCCCAATCTGGTGCCCTGTGCTGCCTCCAAATAACTCAGCACCCCAGTGCTCTGGAGGGAAGACTGCAGCTGGGTGCAGTCTGATGAGATTACCTGGGGGGCACCGGGATCTGACCCAACAGAACCAAGCGAGGCCCCAGCTGGCTCCCGGCCAGAAGCAAGAGGGAGGTGCACTTGCAGGGAGTGGACAGCAGAGGGCGCCCGAGGCAGTCGGACCTGAGGTCCAGACTTTGGAATAAAAACTTAGAAAGAGAGCTTCTCATTTTGTTTGGAGCAGTGAAAGTGGGGGTACTGGTGGGCGGGGATGGAATGAGACAGGGTCTTGGCCTGGGGAGTGTGAGAAATTTATACGGAATCCTTAGATGAACAGTTAGCAAAAGTTATTAAGCTAATGGCAGATACTGCAGCTTATTTATTCTAGGATGATACTTACACAATATTTGTTGTGTGCTTTGGGGAGGGTACTTTTGCTACCAGCCCTATTCCACAGGTGAGAAAACTGAAGCCTAGAGAAATAAATAATCAGCCCCAGGTTACACAGTTTGCAAGGTGCAGAGCCAGGGCTGGAACCCTGAAAGCCCGGCTCAGGGTCCATGCACCTACTGTTGCTCCACCCGACCTCCTTACGTTGTATTTCCTTTGGAGCAGGCACTCACGCTCGGAGGTACCATTGTTTAACACCCACTGGCAGATGCTTTTATATTACTGGTTTTCACAGGAGCTCAATGGGACAGGTATGAACAAGCCCACTTAGGAGATAGTGGAGGGCAAGAGCTAGATGGCTCTGGAGTTGGACCAGCTCAGCTTATGCCTCATAGTTCTGTGATCTGCAGCAAGCTACTTCACCCCTCTGTGCCTCACTTTTCTTCTCTGTAAAGTGGGAACAACAATAGCACCTGTCTCTGAGGGGTCTAAGCCTACATCAAGGCAGTGTCTGGCGCATGGTAAGTATTCCCTTCCATGGTGGCTATCAATTTTGCTGGTGGGAAGAGTGGCACTCAGACAGGTTAAACAACATGCTCGAAGCTGCACAGGCAGAGCTGGGATCAAAACAAATCTCTCTGTGATTCCTAAGCCTGTACGCTTGCCGAGTGTTGCTTCTCAAGGTTTTGTCAACTGAATGGATAATGGATAGGTTTACTGGGCCCAGGTGTAAGAATTGACGTAAGGGTCGATGAGGTGGTCAGATTTCATGATCACCAAACTGGGTGCCATGAGATTGGGCATTGGAACCTGGGTTTGCTTCCAAGAGTTTCAGGGAATCACAGACTCAGAGCTGGAAGGACTTGTGGGGACATTCCAGCCCAGGGCTCTCTGAATTGAATCCTACTGATGACTCAATGTTGTCTGCAGGTGGGAGACAAAAGAAAGGGCACATATGAGGCTGCCCCATCCCCCACTTTAGTCAGAGCAGTTCTGTTTTGACCTGTTTTTATATATTCAGCTACTGTATAAAATTTCACTTGATCAACAGAACTAGGACTAAAAAAGTGGTTGAACTTGAAAACCGCATAGCCAGGTCAACAGCTAGTTGGTGACAGGCTGGGCACCCTCCCCCTGAGGGTGGGCTCCTTCCGGTCCCTGGGCTCTGAGTCTACCTCTGCTTCTGGATGTACAAAGGCCAGAATCTCCTTCCCTTTCTTGGTTTGTTTTCCCATCTGTGAGATGGGTCTAGTGCTCTTGCCCCAATCAATGGCTATTGCCCAGGAAGGTTTTGGCCAATTTGATGGTTAGAATTTAGCAACAGGCCATACTATTGTTTTACAGTGACTGGGCCCATTGGCATGAAAATGCCAGGCCTTGATTTCCATATGCCTTTGGCATTCCAGGCTCTGAAAGTAGAGCCTTTTTATTATACTTGTGGTGGCCTTTGGGCCCCTGGAATTTGCATACTCAAATGAGCCCTGCCCTTGACACCTCCAGTAGGCCCAGGCCAGGTCTCCCTCAACTCCCACCAGGCTCCAGCTGACTAGGCAAGAGCTCCCTTGTTTTCCCCCTTGGGCTCTTGCATGGGCTGTTTCTTCTGTCTAGACCAGGGGTCCCCAACCTATGGTGAGTTGTATAATTATTTCACTATATATTACAATGTAAAAATAATAGAAATAAAGTGCACAATAAATGTAATCCATTTTAATCATCCCCAAACCATCCCCCAACCCTGCCCCCGTCTGTGGAAAAATTGTCTTCCATGAAAATAGTCCCTGGTGCCTAAAAGGTTGGGGACTGCTGGTCTAGACCATCCTTTCCTTTCTTCTTCATCAGCTGATGAAGCACTTGCATAAGCATTTGCATATCAGGACTTGGCCCCTTGGTACACCCCCTCTTGGAACCTTGCTGCTGTGTGCTGCAGAGAAGCTCTGGATGGATGATTGAGTGGTGTGAGGCCACATGGAGGGACCTGGAGGACGAGCCATGGTCTTGGACATTCTAGCTCCAAGCAAGCACTCAGCAATATGCATCGCATCACTCACTTCACCATGTGGAGCAGAAGAACCACCCAGCCAAGCCCAGGCAACCCACAGAATCATGGAAATAATAATTGCTGTTGTTTCAAGCTACTAGGCTTTGGATGGTTTGTTACATAAGAATAGGTAACAAAAATCTCACCCTATAAGGACGATGTGAGGATTAAATAAGTTAGTACATGCAAAGTACATACAAAAGGTATACTTTTAGACTGACCCTGAATACATGTTACCCATTATTATAGCTATTATTATAGCATGGGCTCAGTAAACATTGGTTGAATAAAATATTGAAGTCCCGTCCCCCTCCCCCAACTTCCCCACGAGGCTCCCACCTGGGCTGAGAAGTCGATGAGCTTTGGCAAGGGCTGCTTGCTGCCTTCGTCACTTTTCAGAAAGTCCAGCAGGCTTCCTACATGCAGGAGGGGACAGAAACGTTTACTACTCTTATTGCTTCAATGCAGGGTTAAAAGTTTTCATAGCAGTGGCTTTAAATGAAAATATTTGTTTACCATTCCTAGCGATTGAGAAAGAGAACTGGAGTTTTTCTGAAGTGACTTTTTGATTGCTAGATGGGTGCTGTGGCTGAGAAAGCCTGCTGAGGCTGGACGCCTGGGGTCATGGCTTCCTAGGGCTGGCATGGTCGTGTATTTAGGAAATGAAAAAAGGTTTGAGATTTCAAATCACACTCAGTGAGATTGTGTGAGATGTTTCTGCTTATCTAGAAATGGGCAGGGGTTGGAAATGGCTGTGAAATGGTGGCCTAAACACGTCCCTGAGACATCCTGAATTGGGGGGCTGGAAGTGCTGTTTTGCCAGCTCGTTTTCCCAGCTCCTTTCCCAGGGAAGGTGGCTGATGACGCGAGTGTCACCCCTGGCCTGTGAGGCTCACAGTGAACACACACGCCTCTCCTCCATCGCCCAGCGGGGCTCCGGCCCTCCTCCCCTCTCCGGGCGCCTCCTTGTTCTCCCTTTCCCTCCGTGGCCCCTTAACATAATTTCACCCCCTTCGCCAGGAGGGTGGGATTGTTGCACATTGAGGTGCTCAGTGAGTACTGGCTGGAAGAGCTCCTGGCCAGACTGGGGGCCCCTCGAGGGCAAGAACCACGTCAAAGTCACCCTCGAGCCTGCCACCGATGAGCACGGCCACAGCCTGCATCCCCAGCACCCAGCACGCGGCACCTTTAGCCATGAACTCCGTGATGATGAAGATGGGCTCCTCCGTGACCACCGCGTGCAGCTTCACCAGCTTGTCGTGCTGCAGGGTCTTCATCAGGTTGGCCTCTGCCAGGAAGGCCTCCACCGACATGCTGCCTGGCTTCATCGTCTTCACCGCCACCTTGGTGTGCTTGTTGTAGGTGGCTGGAGGCAGACAGGGAGCAGGGAAAGTGGTCAGAGCCCGCTGGGCTCCCCCAACCCGTTGGAAGGCCTGGCTGCAGACCTGCCTTCTCCAGGAAGCCTTCCCTGCCCTTCTCAGCCCTCACAGAGGGAAGGGAAGGCCACTCAGCCCTCAGACAGATGAGGGTTGGAAGGCTGCTTCACCACTTCCTAGCTGTGTGTACTCGGGCAAGTCACTTAACCTCTCTGAGCTGTGCTTTCCTCATCTACAAAGCAGAAATGATAATCACTCCCTTTCAAGGGCTGCTGTAAAGATTAAAAACTAATGACAAAACACCACTCAGATTTTGTCACTCCCCCCTCCCTGTCCCCAAACCCACTTTAATTTTAACACTGTTCTTAAAAGAAATACGAGACTTATTATGACCCACAAGGCCCTTATCTGGCCTTGCTCACCTCTCTAGCCTCATCAGCCACTAAACTTGCCCTTGCCCTTTATGGACCAACCACCCTGTATGTCACTCGAGGGTGCTCAGTCCCTCGAGCACCCCACTCCCGCCCCTCCACAGGGACTTGGCACATACTGTTCCTCCACCCTACCCCACCCTGCTACATTTTGTGGATCTCATCAATCTCATAATTGCTCGGGTTTCCATTTTGCCTTGGCTTCCAGGAAGCTCCAATTCAGATTTGTGGTCTTCCTGTAGCAAGAGTCCAGGGCCTTGTCTAATATTCTTGGTTTTCCACCCACACCACTCAGATCTGTCTCACCTTCCTCTCCATATAATCTTTTTGTCCTATTCTTCTATTTGGAGCTTAGCACACAGCAGGCTCTCAAGGCATGTTGTGGAAATACATGGATTTTAAACTTATTTTATCTGGCTGAGTTGTTTGCATCTCTGCAGGCTGTCTTCATTCCCCTTTGGAAGGCAGTGGACTACGAACACAGTGGGGTGCCCCAGGCACTACCCCACAACCTGCAAACCAGCCACTGCTGTTCTCAAGGCACTGGGCGAGCACAGCAGGGGTGGAATGTGCCCTTCGGGTGCCCATGATGCCCCGACACGGTGCTGTTCATCAGTTGCCGGCCCTGAACCTGCCTGGAAATCTCCAACTGCATTTCCCCGTGCTTAATTCTCATCATCCTCAGAGGCCTCTGGTTGTCCCAGCCCCAAACTGTCAGGCTACCCCAGCTCCCCATGCGGGGGCAGACTCCTCCCCCAGGACTCCTGCTTCCCAGACCCCTACAGACCTGGTCTCAAAGGCAAATCAGCCTTTGCACAGCGAGGCAATTTGGTTTGCTATGAGGAACTGCTCTTTCGCGGTTGCTATTCAAATCTCCCCTTCTGCCTTGGGTAGCTATTCCCACTTTGCCTTAAAGTGCTCCTGGAAGTGGGTACCCTCCCTCTCCCCCTCTGGCCCTGGGTCCTTACCCATCCAGACTTCCCCAAACTGCCCAGCTCCGAGTCTCTTCTCCAGCTTGAGGGATTCCCGGGGGATCTCCCAGGCATCCTTCTCCCAAGGCTTCTGGGGCTTCGAGGACACGCAGGGCACCGACAGCTTCTGGCAGAGTCCGTCGCTCCCCTCTGGAACAGAGTCCCTGGTCAGTTGAGGGCAACAAGCTCCGAGCCAGCCAGAGGCTGCCCCTCGGAGGCCTGCCCGTCTGGTCCACTGCCTCTGGCCAGTGTTCCACCTGGTTGCCATCATCAGGGACATTCCCAAGAGAACAGAGCATGATGGGGTCCACCTCTACATCTTGGCCACCTCCACCCTCCTGCTCAACAGGCTAAGCCTTCAGGAGAATCCAAAGCAACTGTGTGTGGGGGCGGAGGGGTCAGGAAGAGCTCAGCAGGCCTCAGAGGCTGCAGGGCACCCTGGCTGGGATTCCCGGGCTCATTCCCACGGGGACGCAGCCCTGGGGCAGGACTCACTCTTGTAGTGGGCCACCAGGTCCTGCAGGGTGCTGAAGGTCGTCCTCGGAGAGATGTAGAAACCCCCGTTGTCCAGGGTCCGGATCTTGTAATGCTTCACTGCATCTCCTTGCTGGGGGTCGTAGTCTCGCACAGACAAAGAGTAGCTCCCTGCATTGGCCAAAGAGCAACCCCTCAGAATGGCACCTCAGAGGCCTGCCACCTCCTGTCAACACCCTGACACCCCTGTGAGACCACCGCTGGCACCATCCTGTCACCTGGGCAGAAGCACACAAGGGTCAGAGTGGGTGTGTGGACCAGGCATCCTGGGTTCTCATTCAGGCTCTACCGTGTTCATCATTGGGACCTTGGGCAAGTGACTACACCACTTCTGTGTGCCTCAGTTTCCTCATCTGTAAAATGGGACTAGTCGTCATGCCTCCCTACCTCACCGCATTGCCTGACAATTAAAAGAAATAATGCTTGGAAAGCACTTGGGACCTAAACATTCAGCAGTGTTGGCTATCATCATCATCTTCATTATTATTTCTAATCTATCTTTTCCTTCCCTCCTTCCTTCCTTCCTTTCTTTCCTCTTTCTTTCATCATTTAGCTAACAAAAAGCCAAGAAATCATACCAGTTTGGTAAAAAGTCAGACTATCCAGAAATCCAGTCCAGTTATTGAACTGTGAACACATTGCGGGAGGCTGAATGATGGTCCCTCACAATGTTCACACCCCAACCCCTGGAACCTGGGAATATGCTACCTTACACGGTAAAAGGTGTTACAGCTGTGATTAAGGATCTGGAGATGGGGAGATCATCCTGGGTTATCCAGGCAGCCCCAATGTAATCACACGGGTCCTTGCTAGACGGAGGTGAGAAGGTCAAAGTCAATAGGAGACGTGAAGATGGAAACAAGAGGTTGGAGAGATGTCAGGAAGGGGCTGTGAGCCAAGGAATGCTGTGGACTTCGGAAGCTCAAAAGGCGGGGAAATGTGTTCTCTCTTGAGGCCTCCAGAAGGAACCAGCCCTGCTGACGCCTTGACTTGAGCCCAGTGAGGTCAGACTGCTGACCCCCAGAATTGTAAGGTAAGAGACTTACGTTGTTTTCAGCCACTAAATTTGTAGCAGTTTGTTATAGCAGCAATAGGAACCTAATACGCATTACCACATAGACCAGAAACACACAAGTCTCCCAGTCCATGACCGCAGTTTTGCAATTTACGAGCTGTGTGCCCTGGGACAAGTTATTTGCCCCTCTGTGTCTCAGTTTTCTCTGCCATAATAACACAATGTCATAGGATTCTGGGGAGGTTTAAATTGTCGAATGAAGCTGTGTGTGGTGGCTGGTGCCTATAATCCCAGCTACTCGGGAGGCTGAGATGGCAGGATCGCTTGACACCAGGAGTTCAAGACCATCCAGGGCAACATAGCAAGACCTTGTCTGTACAAAAAAATTTTAAAAATTAGCTGGATGTGGTGGCACATGCCTGTAATCCTAGCTGCTAGGGAAGCTGAGCCCAGGAGTTCAAGGGTGTAGTGAGCTACGATCGTGCCACTGCACTCCAGCTCGGGTGACAGAGTGAGACCCTGTCTCTGAAAAAAAAAAAAAAAAAATTGTTGAATGAGTGACAGCTGACCATACATGCCAGGCACTGTTCTAAGCACCCTGTGCAAATGAACAATGAATGAATATGAATAATATTCATTATACTGAATTATAATTATATAAATGATATTGTTTATTATAATGAATGAATAATCCCAGGGTAGCAGTAGAGGTTTTATAATCTCATCATTCTCGTTTACAGATGAGGAAACTGAGGCCCAGAGAGGTGAAGTAATTCACCTGCAGTCACACAGCTGATAGGGGCACAGCTGGGATTCAAACCCAGGCAGCTGACTCCAGGGCCACCCCCTTAGTCATTCTGTCCCAGTCAAGGTGAAACTGGCTTAGCTGGTGCTGGATGGGGGCGGGGCAGACTCCTGGAAGCAGCATACCGGCTTCAGGGGCCCCACGCTGCAAGTTTTATTAAGTCATCTACCCGCCCCCACGCCTCTACCTTGGAGGGCCATGACAACGGGACCAGGCTCACTTTCCTGCCCCACAGGTGTGTGATGGTCTCTTTGGTTTTTCTATCCCTGTCTGCAGGATGTGAAAGGGTCGGCCTTGCTAAAATAACAGAAAAATACCTAATCCCATAATTTCCTAATACCATTTAAAGATCAATCGTGAGCTCTCCCCCTCCCTGTTCTCTCTCTCCCTGGCTGGCAGGCACCCTGCAGGGGCTCTGTTTTCACAAACATCTGAAAAGACAGAAAGGAAATGTAAATCTTTCTCCTTGCTGTTCACCAGCTCACTGCCATTAGAATTTGTTTTATAGCCTCAAGGTGTTCCTGAGCAGCTCCTGGAAGGGCAGCAGGGTGCAAACTCAAGGCCTTAGTTTCCTGCCCAAAACCGTATCTCGGGGCCTGAATCGCACACCCAGACTAAACTTCAGAGCTGACCACGTCTCCAGCAGCAGCAAAAACGAGAAAGATGCACAGCCTGACCTCTCAGGGCTGCCCTCCTGCCCATTTCCCCAGCCGCTCCTAGCCTCAGCTTGCCTCCGAGAAGAAAGTCAACAGTTTCTCCCAGCAGTCACTCCTTCTTCCCCTTTCTCTTTGTCCCCATAAAATCAGCAAGCCACTTGGCCTCAGTGCTGGCGCCTGCTTCTCTTTCTTTAGGATGCTCGGCCTCTCCCTGCCCCCACCCCATGCTCTCATGCTCTCTCCTTCTGAGAAGATAAAATAAACTTTTTTACATACACATCTATCTATCTATTTCCTAATTTCTGTGTGAGAAACTTTTCTGCACCCATGCCGTGAGCACCTATAATACTAAGTTTTCCACCCTGGCAGAATGGACGAGCCCAGTCCCCAAGCTATCCTGGGCACAGCGGGAGAGAAGTGCTGGCTGTGCCCAACTTTGCCTCTTCGTCTGTTTCTTGTCCACGTGCACTGTGCGTGTGAATCTGGAATCATGAGAATTCTATCAACCTTCACTCCTCTGTGGAGACCAGCCTCGGTTGAGGCCAGTTTGGGTTCTGTGATGTTTTCGGGGCGCCGCTCTTGCCTCTCATGCACCCACCCGGCAGGAAGCCACCCTTGCAGAACAGGAGTTTCAGGAAGCTGGTCGCCTGATGTGGAAACTCCCAGATGTTTCCAAGAAGCATTGTAAGCAGAGTCCCAGAGAAGGCGGGTTGGCTCTTCCTGCAACCTCATTTCCTTAGGGAGGGAGGAGGAATCAGGCTTGTGGACAAGATATATGGTAATGAGTCTTTTTAAAAAATACCAGCTAGTGAAGATCAAGCTGCAGCGGGATGTTTGTTCATTTGTGGTTCTCGAATGACACGGGACTACTTCCGTTGACCTAAACTGTCACCCAGAGGGATAAGAAGGGCCAAGCCAGACACAGAAACTCAACCCTTCCTGGCTCAGGGTGGCAAAGGGCAGGAGAAAGCCCGGTGGCCGTGCAGCCTGGTGAGTTGTTCAGCCTTTCCGAGGGAGGAGGGGTGGCCAGTCAAGCCTGGGGCACCCCTGAATGGAGGGACCATGTGGGGAAATGTCACCTTTGGTCGTCTCGCTGTCTCGGATCATGAAGGAGCCCAGCACGTTGCCGGGAGCCAGTAGGTGGCGCTCTGCATCCTTCCTGCTGATGCCCTTGAAGAACCACCTGGTGAGAAGGGGAGAGCAGTGAACCTGGGGTGTGCAGCCCTGTCCTGCTCACACAGGGCACCTGTAGCCATGCAGGGCCCACGTGGGAGTCAGGATACCGAGGGACTCGCTTCCTGCACCATCAGTTTTTACTCAAGGATTTTTTTTGGTGGGAGGTCGGGGAGAGCCACTCTTGATATCAAAGCAACCAGCAGTGAATCCAGTTTGCTGAGACTGCAGCCTAGGCAATGTGGGGGCAGGGAGGGCTTTCTTTAAGAAAAATAATACAGCACTGTAAATGCAAAATGCTCATGGGTCATTCCAGTGCCACTCGGTGCAAGGGATAGGGAGCTGGACAGGAGGACTGGGTGGAGGAAGACAGCAGTCTTAGCCAACTGCGGTCAAAAAATCTTACGTTTGCAAATTTCACATGCACACATGACCACGGGGGAGGGGGGATTCCTCTCAGGGCCTTGGAGGCCCGTGGGAGTGAGGGCCTGGGGTTTGTTAGCTTCACAGTCAGTCCTCCTCTGTGTACTCAGAGCCAAATACAAAGTTGGCATGAATTTCTAAGCTAAAATGTGA
Organism: Eulemur rufifrons; assembly: GCF_041146395.1. Classification (NCBI taxonomy): domain Eukaryota; kingdom Metazoa; phylum Chordata; class Mammalia; order Primates; family Lemuridae; genus Eulemur; species Eulemur rufifrons. Next base: position 25,316,022 of record NC_091002.1, read on the forward strand.
GATTGCAAAGAATTTTGAACTTGGGACCATATCCTGGGAACTTTTCTTCATTATTCCCGAATATCTGGGATGTTGGTGGAAAAGTTCAAGCAGTAGCAGCCAAGTCCATTCCTCCCTTTACTAGGGTGAGGAGCATTTCATGTACTGTTATGGAAAAAGCCCCAGATCAGACATCAGCAGGCTATGTCCCTGCCATAAACCTGCTGTGTAACTTTGAGCAAGTTGCTTTCCCTCTCTGGGCCTCTGTTCCCTCTGTTATGAACTGGGAAGAACGCTAACGTCCATTGAGTTCTTATAATCCACCCACCAACTCCATGGCATTGTGACCTTTATTATCCCCATTTGATAGATGAGGAAACTGAGGAACAGAGAGGGCAAGCAACTTGCGCGGAGTCACACGGCTAGGAAATTGTAGAGGCAAGATGCAAATCTAGGCAGTCTAACTCCAGAGCTCAAGCTCTTAATCACCATGCTGTGTTGCCCACCTGCCCTCTTTGTTTCACGTTGTAAAGTGATGCATGACATGGTAAAATATTCAACAATGCAAGAGGGTGTATAGTCAGAACAGTCTCCTTGGCTACTCCACCCCTAGGAAGTTATCCCACAGATGTTGCACAAGGGAAAAGTGACATATACACAAGGATACTGACTGCAGCACAAGACTGGAAGCACCTCCACTGACAGGGGACTGGTGGAGTGGACGTGGGGCATCTCAGGACAGACAGCCTGCAGATACAGAGGAAGGAGGCGCTGCAGGGAGGATCTGAACAGGAGGCGCAGGGCGGTGTGTCGAGCATCCACTGCTGTGTACAATAAAGGAGGGGTAGACGTATTTGCTTGTGTAAGTGTAAAGCATTTGGGAGGACTCACAAGAAACTGGTTGCTTTTGGGAAGGGGAAGTGGCTGGGTGGGGACAGGATGGGAAGGAGACCTTTCACACTGTATTCTGTCTATAATATATAATACATCCTTCCCTACCATTTGCATTTTCAAACATTTGAAAGTATTGTCTATTTCAGGAGGGAGTGGGAGGAAGTAAGATTCTGTCCCACCCTGATTCCCAATGTCCCAGTTGCCCTCCCCAGAGGCAACCTCTGTTAGCAGTTCCGTGAGTGCGCTGCAAGGACTAATACGTGTATTTAGATCAACGGTCCCAAGATGGGTTCCCGGACCAGCAGCATCAGACAGCCTCACAGGAGAACTTGCTAGAAATACACGTTCGGAATCAATCGGTGGGGTCCAGAAACCAGCCGGCAGCCAGCTCTCCAGGCCATGCTGATGCCTGCTCAAGTTTGAGAACCGCCCATTTAGGTATTGCCTTTGTTTGCAGATGATAACCCACTACACATGTTGTCAGCACCCTGCCTTTTCCACTTAGCAATTACGTTGCCTTTGAGTAATAATACCGGCCAATCCGCGGCTGCTGCAAGGACCACGTGCGGTGACATGGGGATTCTGTAAGTGCCCAGATCCTGGAGTGGAGAACAGAATGCCAGATGGCCCAGGAAAAAGTCCAGGAGGAGAGAGAAGCAGCTAAGACCCCTCTGTGGCATGTACTTTCATGGTCACTAAGAAGGGGGTGGTTTGGAGATGGAAAAAGCCTAAACATTTTAATTTTTAACAGGCAAGCGTCCCGAACCCACAATTCCATCTAGCTAGAGGGAGGAGGCAGAGGAGATAAGACAATGGGGACTGGCTGGTTCTTAATTGGATGTATCCATGTATCCCCATGGTGTAGTCATCTTTTTGCCCACCACACTGTGAACATCTCCGGGGAGGGGGAGGGTCCCATCTGAGCCACCTTGTAGCCCTGGAGCAGGGCCAGGTATACAGCAGGGACTGAACGGAGATCTGTTGGAGGATGGATGGATGGGAGGATGAATGACGGAGGTAAAACTACATTTCAGAGTCAAGCTAGACACAAAGAACCTACAGCCAAGAGTGATGGGTTACAGGCAGTTTGAGGACAGGAATATGTCTTATTTTTTCTCATGGCCCCTGCCTAGCACAGGGCCTGAGGAGTCGCAGGCACAGGTTTGCTGAATGAATCAAATGGGGGATGACTGGCCAGGTGTGAGCCATCTCACCTCTCCAAAGACCCTTCTTGGCAAGACCATATGCTTCATTCAACAAACATTTATTGAGCACCTACTGCATGCCAACCTGTGCCAAGGATGCAGCAGCAGCAGAGGACAAAGTCCCTGCTTTTTTGAGCTCTCAGCCGTGTGGGGCAGACAGACAATGCACGTGTGAACAACCAAAGAAGCAAAGTCGTTTCTGCCAGTGAGAAGTGTTCAGAAGGGAATAAAACAGGTTTCCACAAGAGAGAGCCACAGAGGGCACCCATTTAGACGAGGTGGTCAGGGAAGTCCTTTCTGAGACCCAAAGGACGAGAAGGAGTCAGCCAAGCCAAGAGCCCTAGGAAGAGCGTGCCAGGCAGGGGAGACAGTGTGTGCAAAGGCCCCGAGACGGGAACAGGGCTGGCTTTGCCCGTGCTCCCTTCTGGAAGGCAGGAAATGGAATACTTACTCCTCTGTCTCTAGAGAGTTGACGCGGGCGACATAGTTGCTTGGGATGTAACCCTCTTTCCTGGTGGCCAGGGATCGAGCCTTCCACCACTCCCCAGACCTGAGGGACAGGAGGAGGTAAAGGGGTCATGGGGCAGAAGGACCATTCTTCAGTCTCCTCGGCCCCTCAGCCTTGGCCTAGGAATCCCCTGACCCTCAGGAAGCCAGTAAGGGGAGAGGAAGGGCCACAACTGTCCTGGCCCCCAGGGCTGCTCCAAGATTAGGTAGGGATCTTTACACCAGTCCCCACTGGGCATCTGAGGGTCTGGAATCAAGCCCTGTCCCTTAACCCACAGCCCCAGCCCTGGGCCCTTGGCCCCACTCCTCTTCCCTGGACTTGCAGCTTTGGCCTTCCTACCCATGCCCAAGGCGGGGCCCTGTGTCCGCAGGAGACCCAAGTGGCTCAGCAGGGGCGAGAGCAGGAGGGAGTGGACTCAAGAATCCGGCCAAGCATGACCATCCCCATGCTTGGGCCCCAGAACACCTTGGACACTGCACCCACTGATGGCGAGGGCTGTAGGAGATTGGAGGTGGCACACTCAGAGATCCAAGGATTTCCGAACACAGAGTCACCTCAGTAGGGCCTGGCCCACAGGTAAGCCAGTAGCTTAATCGCCCCAGGAAGGCTTCCCTGAGAAAGGGCTTCCACCTGTTCTTCTCGGCCTGGATGTGCACTATTAGTGAGCGCACAGTCCCCTTGACCCCAGCCATCACCCGGCTGGCAGCAAAGCCTTCCTCCTCTACTATGATCAGGTCCTCATCGATCATCTACACCCAGGATAAGGCAGTCTATCGGGTTCTTTAGGGAGGGACTGAAGCACAAAAGAGGGTGTGACTGAGTGTTGGAGGCAGGTATGTCCTAGGGGCAGTGGCGTGGGGACTCACTCCTCCAGGACCACCATCTGGTCCCCCTTCTGGAAGCTGAGGTCTTCATGGTGAATGGCGTCGTAATCGTACAGGGCAACCACAATGATGTCCTCAGAGCCTGCTGGGAAGGAGACACGTGGGATGGTGTGGCTTTGTCCAAGCACACCCACGCCCAGGGGGCCCCCATCGCAGCCGCTGGCACCCAGCTCGGCACCCACTGACACACCCAGGGCATAAGTAAGCATCTCTGCATGCCGGCTGTGACGCTAGAGTTGAAAGCTAGCAGTGTTTTGTTCCTGTTACTGAACAGTGGTGTAGAAACACAACAGCTTGTGCAAAGCACTTCAGGGGCAATTCAGGGGATTTTTGAGGATGGTTTTGACTCTTTGGGATTTTTGCCTCAAGCTCTGATGGAGAACTTAACCTAACCCTGTACACGACACACAACTCCACGGCACCTGCTTGTCATATACTCACCCTCCACAAACCCCGGTGGGTGGCCATTGTTGCTGTTAGGCCCCTGTGGGGAAGAAATGGGAGAAGGGAATGAGTCTGACGAGCCACGGAAGGTCCAAATTGAAAAGGACACCCAAGAGCATCTTACCCTAGCCCTGCGTGTCACGGGAGGTGGCCCAGAGAGGGTTGGGGACGTGCCTGACATCACACAGCACATTAGGGGCAGAGCTAGCAGATTTCTTGAGTTGTGGCCTCTGCCTTTGGTGTTGGACATACTCGGGGTGCTGCTTGGCCCTGCCCCCCAACATACGTGACGGGGTTGGCCCAGGTCAGTGTTTTCCAAGGTATGTTTGAAGAAATCGTGGGTCTACCAGCGTACCCCATTACGTATGTGAAACGATCTAAATGTCCATCCAAAGGGGAATTGGCACCTAAACCGCGGCACTCAACGCAGATCTCACAAGAGGGAGGGGAGACTCGTTACTTGATATAACTTGACCTCAGAGATACTTTGTTGAATGAAAAAAGCCAGTTCTGCACAATGATAAGTGCAATACATTGATACAAACACACACACCCTAAATGTTTTCTGTGGACACACACTAGATGCATGTGAGTGTAGATTCACGAAAAAGGTTTGCTGGCGTCCAAACCACACTGACAACAGGGAAACCTCCGGGGGGTGTGAGACTTCTCGGGAGGGAAGCATTGGCCAGTAGGCATTGTAGCTTTACCTATAATGTGTGATTTTTTATTTTTAAGAAAAACATATTTGTGTGTCACACTTGTAAGTAAACATTAACTTGAAGAAACAAGTTTAGGGAACACTGAGGAGTACGTCATATTTTGGGAGATTCACAAAGCCCACTGCAGAGGTTCACAAAGGCACTGAGGAGTCCTGCAGGGAAGGAGCCCGTTTCACCCGGCGTTTCTCAAACTGACTTGACCGGGGAGCCCTTCCTCCGAGGAACACGCTACCGAACTGAAGCCCTGCAGGAAGAGGACGATGAACAGCTGATAACTGCATCCCTCACGTCTGATGTTCAAAAAGGACAACCAGAAACTGGTGGGAGAAACCCTCTGCCTTCTGCTGGGGACGAGCCAGAGGACCCCAGAGAACCTGAGAACCCGCAGCCGTCACCAAGAAAGCGCCCAGGGCCACACAGGTGAGGACAGGAGCAGACTTGGGAGTGACTTAGCGGTTACAGCCTGTGGTCAGCTCAGGGGGTCAGCAGTGCAGGACACGTGTGTAACTTCAGGCTCATTGGTAGAGGCTGAGTGGCAGAGGGAGGGAGGTGGCCGTTCCATTATTCTCCCATTTCCAGAATCAGTCCTGTTCTGGTCATCACGCCTAGAGACGGGCAAGAAGGATGGAGAGAGGCCAGGCACCTGTGTCCTGTGCAAGATGACTTGGAAGGGATGGACGGGTTGGGATTAGACCTTTGCCTTCAATCTCTATACGCTGTCGTGGGGCAAAGGGAGTGGGTGTGTTTGGGGTCAAGGAGTAAGGGTTATGGGGCAATAGGCCTTCCTTCAACACAGGGAAGAACTTTCTAAGGAAAGGAGAGCACCGCCACCTCGGGAGGCATCCAGCAGGGGCTGTGCTCCCCAGACAACCTCAGACGGGGGATGGGCTAAACGGCCACAGAGCAGAGGGCCCTGCAGGTTTGGGGTTAGAAAGACCTGACTCTACTGCTTCCCAGCTCTGTGACCCCCCAGAGCCATTTAACCTCTTAGAGCCTTAGTCACCCTGTAAGGCCGCATAACGCCTGCCTCACAGCCTTTGATGAGGACTAAAGATACAGAAACACCTCACTCCAGTGCTTGGACCATAGGAGCTGTTCAAAGAGCAGTAATGATGGTGGCTCACGCCTGTCATCCCAGCACTTTGAGAGGCTGAGGTGGGAGGATTGCTTGAGTCCAGGAGTTCAAGACCAGCCTGAGCAACATAGCAAGACCCCATCTCTACAAAAAAACAAAAAAATTTAGCTGGGTATGGGGGCGCACCATGTAGTCCCAGCTACTCAGGAGGCTGAGGTGGGAGAATTGGGCCCAGGAATTCAAGGTTACAGTGAGCTATGATTGTACCACTGCATTCCAGCTCTGGGTGACAGAGCAAGACACTGTCTCTAAATAAATAAATAAATTTTAAAAATCTTAAAAAACACAGAGGCAGTGAGTTTCTGCTGGAACACGGGGCCCGCACCAGGAGCGGGCCCACTTGCCCCCCTCATCCCATTCCCCAGGTGTCCACCCCGGACAGGACTTCCCTACACCCCTGTTAACCTCCACAGTGCTGACCACTGTCTGGCACAACACGCATTTTGTGTACTTCAAACACACACATGCACACACACACACACACACACAGGACAGTAACAATGATTATAACTGTTACTGCTGCTATTAGTACTGTCGTCACCATCGCTGTGCTAGTACTATTATTGTTACCATCGCTATTACTACCAATACTATTACTGCTCTCATGCCTAGCACCCCACAGCTAGCATTACCAGTGCAGCCACGACGAAGGCTGCCGCCATTACCATCACTACTGGGGCCACTATCACTGCTGTCACCACTGCTACGGTTCCTATCAGTAGTACCTGGCTTCTGCCTCTGTTACGCTTGCCGCTCCCACTGGTACTTTGGGACCTGCACTGCCCAGAGTTTGCACTCCTGACTCCAACCCTTACTAACCACAGGGCCTTATGCAATTATTTAATCTCCATACCTCATCTGTAAAATGGGCATAATAAAAATTGTTACCTACAATAGGATTATTGTGAGGATGAGGGGGTTAATCACAAAGCACTCAGGAGAGTGCTCACTTCTGTAAGCATAACAGAAGTTACTAAAGACTCTGCTAGTATTACCACTTCTCTTAGTCACTGCTGTTGCTATTGTTCCTGCTGCTACTACTGCTGTTATACTCCTACCATTACTCTTGTTACTATTACTACTACAGATGTTATTGTATTTTTGCGATGACGCTGATGCTACCATTACTGTCATCGTTACTCATCTGATCACTCATTGCTCTCAGCTGCATCTTACTTCTGCTGCCGCCCTGGCCCGAGGCCTGTGATGCTCACTCGATCTGGCTGGGGGGCCCAGGCTGACGGGCCAAGGCATGGACTGCAGAAGAAGGACAAATGACTTCCTTGTCCTGGACGCATTCTGGATCTGTGTCCTGGAGAGTCAGGGCACTGCTGGTGGCCGGTCAGCTCCATTTCACCCCACACCACCCTACCCAGCCTTGGGAACACAGGAGACTGTTAGGGCAACCTTGGGGCAGCCTCAGGCAGCGCCCTCCAGGACACCGCACTCCTCCCCTACTCACCAGCTTGGCCATGGATGTGGGGTCCGGCATGTCCCCAGTACTGTGTGCGTTGGTGCTGGGCTCAGCTTTGGAGATCTTGCCTCCGTCCCGGAGGAACCTGGACTTCACGCACCCCATCCTGCAGCAGACAGAGGGAGGTGAGCCCGGTTGCCAGAGCCCCACGCAGGGGCGTCCTCCAATGTGGCATTCCTGCCCCTGCCCCTGGGCTGGCTCCCACCGGCCTTCCCTGTCTTAACTCCCCTGCCAGACCCACTCCCCTCCCACCCCTTCCCAATGGAGCCCACTCTGCCCGCACCACCTCTGGGCTTCCCCACGTCCACGTCTGTCATGCTCTGGCCCAGAGCTGACAAGTTGTCATTGTTGTCATTGTCGTGGGTACCAAGGACCAGTGTGATGGGGGAGTTTATTCAGAGAATGTTACAGGTAGAGCGTGGAGCAGAGCAGGGAGTGGGTGGTGGGCGCTGCCAGCGGTGGGGGGGGGTCAGAAAGCCTGAGCAGGTCCTTGGCCCTGCCACCCCGCCAGCACCTCGCTGGCCACTTTCCCACGCCACCCCAGTCTCACTTCCTCATCGGCAACATGGGGATAAGAAAACCTGCTGGCGGGGGTGGGAAGGATGAGCGAGCACGTAGGCAGGGAGACACTCAGCACAGTGCCAGGCTCAGAGCAAACAGCACAGAAAACGATACTACTGTTATGTAACAAACCGCCATTTTATAGTAAATGACAAAGATGAAGTCATGTAACGTGGCTCAAACAACCCAGCTAAATAGCAGTCAAGGCACCGTATTCCTGGAATCATCACTTACTTAGCAAACATTGACTAAGCACTTTCCTTTTTTTTTTTTTTTTTTGAGACAGAGTTTGGCTCTGTCACCTGGGCTAGAGTGCTGTGGCATCATCATAGCTCACTGAAACCTCAGACTCTTGGGCTCAAGTGATTCTCTCCCAAGTAGCTGGGACTACAGGTGCACACCACCACCTCTGGCTAATTTTTCTATTTTTAGTAGAGACGGGGTCTTAGTCTTGCTCAGGCTGGTCTCGAACTCCTGACCTGAAGCAATCTTCCTGCCTTGGCCTCCCAGAGTGCTAGGATTACAGGCGTGAGCCACCGCACCCGGCCGCTGAGCTACATACATAATGAGTGCAATGCGCACTGTCTAGGGGATGGACACGTTTGAAGCTCTGACTCGGGGAGGTGGGGGAGCAAGGGCAATATACGTAACCTAAACTTTTGTACCCCCATAATATGCTGAAATAAAAAAAAAAGACAAGCAAGTTCATGACGTTCTGGAGCTCAGCTGGAGAAGAATGGCAGAACAGACAATAAACCGGTAAACAACTAACACAATGAATTTAGCGAAAAGTGTGGGGACGATAAAAGAGGGTGTTATAGGGAGCAACAGTGCAGGACCCCTTGAGATAGGGTGGTTGGGGACAGCCTCTCTGAGGAGGTGATACTGGACAGGGGGTCTGAATGACACAAAGGAGCCAGTCATGTGACACTCAGAGGGATGAGTGTTCCAGGCAGGGGGAACAGCAGGTGCAAAGGCCTGGAGGCTGGAACAAGCTTGGAGAGAAGGCACAGAAGGCAGGCCAGTATGGCTGGAGCTCGTGGGCAGGGGAGGGGCCTCATGTGATGAGGCCACCACATCCTGTAGGGCCAGTGAGGAATTCAGATTTTATTTAAGGATGATAGAAAACCATGGAAAGTTTTTGGTAGGAGAATGATGGGATTCAAGCTGTACTTTAAATAATCCCATCAGTTGCTGGGTGAAGTATGGACTGTAGACAGCGGGTTGGGGAACCCGTGAAGAGTCTGCTGCAGGCGTCCTGGCAGGAGATGATGGTGGCCTGGCCCGGGGTAGGGGGAGGCTGTAGAGGAGGTAAGACGTGGATGGATTTGGGGCTGGGTATGGTGGCTCACGCCTGTAATCCCAGCACTCTGGGAGGCCAAGGCAGGAGGATAGCTTGAGGCCATGAGTTTGAGACCAGCCTGAGTAAGAGTGAGACCCCACCTCTCCAAAAAATAGAAAAATTAGCCGGGCATGGTGGCACACGTCTGTAGTCTCAGCTATACAGGAAGCTGTGGCAGGAGGATCGTTTGAGCCCAAGAGTTTGAGGTTGCAGTGAGCTATGATGATGCCACTGCACTCTAGCCTGGGCAACAGAGCGAGACTACTTTGCAAAAAAAAAAAAAGAAGTGGATGGATTTGGGGGACATCTTGGAGGGAGAGTTTACAGACTTTGGGCTGGGCGCAGTGGCTCACACCTGTACGCCAGTAAGCCTAGTACTCTGGGAGTCCAAGGTGGGAGGACTGCTTGAGGTCAGGAGTTCGAGACTAGCCTCAGCAAGAGTGAGACCCCATCTCTACTAAAAATAGAAAAATTAGCCGGGTGTGGTGGCACACGCCTATAGTCCCAGCTACCTGGGAGAGAATCGCTTGAGCCCAGGAGTTTGAGGTTGCTGTGAGCTAGGCTGATGCCACGGTACTCTAGCCCAGGTGACAGCGAGACTTCGTCTCAAATAAAAATAAAAAAAAAAAAGTGTTCACAGACTTTGCTCCTGTATTAATTTAATTTAAAGATGCTTAAAGAAAACAGATTTACTTGAGTAGAGTCAAAACTTAATTGTAAAAGTGTGGGAATATCGGGTCCTGTAGGCTTTTTCTAAAGAAAAAAAATTTTGTATAAAAAATTAATAGAAAGAAAAAAACAAAAATTGTAAAAGTGGCAGAACTCTTTCATATCTTTTCTCAAAATGTGCGCATGTGTTTGCTGAGGAGGCAGGCTGTGGCAGCCGCCTAAGGAAGTGATTGCTTCTCACGGCTCTGCACAGTTGCCATTTTCTTCTAAGGCAGTCAGAACCCAGTTATACTGATCTTGTTAAAATAAACATGTGTTTGTGGTTTAAGAAAAAGAAAGTCCCAAATTCCTAGGCTTAGGGCAGTTACTTTTTTAAAAAGGAAAAAAGATTCCTTTTATTTGCAGAGATTTGTCTGTCCTGGTGGGAACTGGGAAAGATTTATCACCTCAAGACTTGAGCGGTTTTGCTTCATTTGCCTTTTGTGAGTAAAGTAAGGAAGGGACACGTTCAGACTCTGGGAGTGCTGCATCATTAATTTGAAAAATGATCACAATTAATCACTGTTTTATAATGTACTGGTGTACATTTAAAACTGAAGCCAACATCTTTCTTGATTTGTGATAAGTATGTATTACAGGTCTGGGAAATTAAGCAGCACCTTCGTGGTTCTGTATGACATAAAATGATATCACATTTCATCCATTTTGTTCAATATAAGAATATTCTGGGGAGAGCACTGCTGTGTGAGGTAGGGCATCTCCCTCCACCTCTCTGAGCAGCCGCTGATCTACAGCTGTGAGAGTCATCATTCTTGATCCCATACATATTGAGCAACTATTAAGGATCATTTACATGATTAATTTGCATATTCATGATAGCCACATGATAGGAAATTTGCATATTCATGAGGGATCGGTCTCAGAAGGCCTTGGTGGTCATTTACAGTCCGAGGCCACCTCTGAGAAAGGATGGTGGGGGTTCTATCTCCAGGGTGGTGGTGGATGCCCAGCACATAGGAAGCACTGCAGAAACAACCACAACCATTTCTGTTTACTAGCAAACGTCCCACTGCCCTGGAGCAGCAAGCAAGCACAGTTTGCATGCAGTGCCTTCGGCCCACAGGCTTAGAGATACTGCGACACTGGAGAAGTTAACTTTTTAAAATAGGGCATTCCCATTCCTTCCATTTTTATACAATAAAGTGTGATTTTTAAAAGAGATATACCGGCAAGAGTGAAATTTGTGTAAAATGTGACTGTCCCCCTAATTCGAGAGAATCATGTGCACTCCCTCGTGTGGAGTGGGCATCAGAAATGTCCATTCTCATGTTCACTAGACCCAGAAATGTCACGTAAGCCACATGCATAATTTAAAGTTTTCTACAGCTGTGTTTTAAAAGTAAAAACAAGTGAATTAATTTTAAAATGTATTTATTTTACCCAAGAAGTCCAAATGATTAACATGTAATAAATATAAAAATTATTAGTGAGATATTTTACATTCTTTTTTTTGGTACTAAAAGGGGGCGAGAGGGAATAGGAAGTTATTGGTCAATAGGTATAGAATTTCAGATGAAAAGAGTTATGGAGATGAATGATGGTGATGGTTGCACAACATTATAAATATTTAATACCACTGAACTGTACATTTAACAAATTTTAAGATGGTAAAATTTATGTGTATTTTACCACAATACAAAAATGAAAGAAAAAAGAAAGGCTATTCAAGAGTAGCAAATATAGTTGGGGCCATGCAAACATTGCTAAGATACTTGCTGGGTGAAAAAAAGCTACTGCAAAATATGTGCAATACTAAACCACTCTTGTAAATGAATATATGTGTGTATGTGTGTGTTAGCATGTTCATAGAAAAAGCAACCTGTTTATAAGAATTGAGCAGCAGGATAATGAGTTGAGCTTTAAAGAGCAGGGAGGATTTCAATAGATAAAGATTTGGAGAAAGTCAAGCATGTTCCTAAGAAGAACTGACCTCCAAAAAGGATCTGAGCAGGCTTATGATATTAAATCATATATGGAGCACTTCAAGACTCAAAAAGTGTAACTCTACACAATTTAGGAGAGAAATATTATTGAACCAAGGCTTCAGGTGGGACTGCTACTGCCATTGAGTACTAGATTTATGTCTGAGCTTCCTAGTATCCAAGATAAAAATGGAAATTTCTACAATGTCACCATAAGGTCTCAGAAAGTATAGCAATTTGTCGACAGAAAAAAATATTTTTTAAGCACTAAATTCAAAGGAGAATTTATGTGGTTCCTCATAAAAAGGTCACTGAAAGGCACGATGGATGATTTCTCCAACTGTGATTTGGCAGTAGTCTACAGTATGTTAAGTCGTTCCCAAACAGATGACACTGATCTTATTCAGGTGAGTCTGGGAACCAAGGAATGGGTTTAAGGTGGTGAGAGGATGACCACCTAGGTGGTTTACCTAGCCTGGGGCCTCTCTGCAGAGTGCCTTGTTACAGAATGGCTTAATGTGAGTTTATTTATTTTTTTCCTTTTTATTTGTACACATTTATGGGGTACACATGCAATTTTGTCACATGCCTAGGTCGTGTAGTGGGCAAGTCAGGGCTTTGAGGGTATCCATCACCTGAATAACACACATTTGAAGTGAGCTTAGAAATGCAACAGGGTGCCTGGCTGCTCAGAGTGTGGCCGGTGTGTGAGCCGGCAGCATCAGCCTCATTCAGGAGCTGTTAGGAAAGCAGAATCTCAAGCCCCACTTCCCAAATCAGAACAAGCATTTTCACAAGGTTCCCAGGCGATTTATGTGCACATCTAGTTGAGAAGCCCTGGCTTAGAGAACCCCTTTTGCTCTTGCATCCTCAGCACCCATCACTCTTCTGACAACAGCACCTGGATTTTCCTTTGGGGAACCAGCCTTCTCCCACTCCGTGCATGAGCTTTGGTGGGGCTAACCCCGCCCTTGCCTTCAGGGACTGGCAATTTGATACAGGCCTGGCCAATCAGAGACTCTCATGTCCCCCGGCTACAGTGATTGGTTCAGCTATAGGCATGCATGTGATCCTCACCGAGGCAATCAGACTCTGCCCTGAGATTTTGCTGGAAAAATGAGGAAAAAGGCATTCTCTTTCTGTAAGTGTTGTTGGGATGAAGGAACCTGGAGCTCTTGGGAGCCAACTTAACATCAGTAAGGGAAAGGCTACTTTAGAGTAAAGCAGAGGACAACAGAGCTGAGGGATGGAGATGGTGATTCCTGAAGATATGGTGAGCAACTAGATCCAGCTGTGCCTTAAGCCTGTAAACCTCAGGAATTTTCCAGTTCATGAGCAAATAAATTCTCCATTTCATCTAAGCCAATTTGAGCTGGGTTTCTGCCACTTGCACCCAAAGAGTCCTCACTGACTCTTGCATATTCCTGGGCTACACTCTGGTCTCTGGGAGTGACAGCCTGGAATCTGCATTTCCAAAAATTCTGCAGGAAATTCTTACACACACTAAAACTGAGACCCACCAATGTAGCGAAATGAAGGCTGAACTTGGGAGTCAGAGTCCTTGGGTTTGGATGGCAGTTCTGCTACCCACCGGCTACGCGACCTTAAGCAAGTCACTTCCCCTCTCTGAGCCTCACTTTCTTTCCCGTTAAATAGGGGGCCCCTGCCTCTCAGGCTTGGCTCACGTCCCACATAACTAGGGATGTGAAAGACCTTTGAAAACCTCTGCAGACACATAGCTTGTCTGATATGCTTCAAAACTAGGCTCTGAGAGCAGAAGTAGCCCGCCTAGCCTCACACTCAGAACTGCTGACTCCTGGCAAAGACGCTTCCTCAGGCCACTGCTGACCCCGGGAACCTGAAACCTGCTCCACCTCCTCAGCTTTTGCCCGGCGCTGCACGGGAGGGAAACGGTAAGGCTCAGCTTGCGCGCCCTGGCTGCTTCCCACGGTCACCACTCTGGCTGCGGAGCCTCCTGTCCTCCTGCGCTCTCAGAGTCAATCCCAAGCCCAGAACCTGCCTGAGCATCCAGGGAGTGGGCCAGAGATGGTTTTCTGGAAGCGACTATGCTCAAGAAGAGCCTGCAAGGGCTGTGGGTGTGAAGCCCTAGATTCTGGTCCCATCTCTGCCACAAACTCACTGCGTGACTTTAGGCAAGTCTCCACTTCTCTCTAACCCTCAGTTTCTCTAGATGTGAAGTGAGATGTTGGATGAGAAGTTGTCTGAAGGGGACAGCTGTGGTTCCCTCCTGCAGAGAAGCTGCTCCCCCTTCTAACAGTTCTCCAGTTTTCCTTTGGGCATCACCCCTCCCCGAGTATCAGTTCATGGACTGAAGTAGAGCTGACTCCAACCTCCGGCTGTAGAGGTGGGTCTGTGACCAAGTCTGGCCAACCAGAGTTGCAATGATACAGGCAGAGATGGGCATGTGACTCACTTCTGGCCAATGACAGTAAAGGCTTTCAGCAGCAAGGCAAAGACAAGAAATAGAGAAATACAGAGTCCCAAGCTTGGATTCAGCCTTGCCTGAAGCTGATATCTCATGGACTTTCCAATAACCTCCCTCGTCTGCTTGAGCCAGTTTCAGTGGGATTTCTTCTCCCTTAAACATCGAAGAGTTCTGCCCAGTGCAGAGGAAATTCTTACAAGGGATTGTAATTCACACTCAAGTGTAAATGGCTAATGGAAAAGACTTCCCTGATACCAGGTTTGGATAGAAGAATAGATGGTACTAGATCCATTAGAGTAGGTGAGGATGGGTAGAATATGGACCTCATTAAGCTGATGGTACTGAAGCCATGTCTTAAAAGTATCTGGTATATAATAGGCCCTCCCTGTCCATTTGTGGAATGAATGTATTGTGTTCTAGTCTCTATCACACTTGGCTGAAGTCAGCAGACCAGAATTATAAACCCATTTTCCAGATAGGGAAATGGAGGCCCATGGGAGAGAGGGTCCCCCAGGTGGTCAGTGGTGGGTAGAACTGGCACCCAGCTCTCCTGCCTCTCATCATTCACTGGGGTCAGTCCCAGAGGCTGTAGGCAATGCAGGGGAAGGCGGGGGAAAGAGGAACCCAGACAGAAAGCTCAGGAAGGCAGACCGCCAGGGGCCCAGGGCTCAAGACTGTTCAGTTAGAGGAACTTTCCCTTCTCAGAACAGCTCAGCCATGGGGGTGGGGGAAAAGTCTTCCCTCAACAGGCGCCAATTCCCTGAGCGGTTTCTTGGGGTGCAGAGCTCCACAGCTCCCTCTCTTCAGGTTCCCTGGCTGTCTCCTGAATGAACCAACCCTATTCCCAGTGGCTGCTGTCTCTAACAGACGTCTGGAAGTCACCCCTGACTCCTCATCTCTTCCCTTTTCTGAGTCTCAGCTTCTCTCTCACAGAGCTCAAAACTTTGATTTTGCAAACAGGAAAGGACTTGGGAGATCAACGCCCTCCTTGCACAGGTGGGGTAACAGCCCCAGAGAGGGCAAACGCTGTGCCCCAGCTCACGCAATGGCGAGCGACACAACAGCACACTGGAAAACTCAGCACCATTGGTCATTTGTCTGGCTTGGCCAGAGGGCTGGCTCTGAGAGGCATGTGTTCCAACGACTTGTTCAAACTACTAAACTCTTACCATGTTCGTTGTTACTCTTGGGTCACTTGGTTCATTTCAGAATTCCAGGGCACCTATGAATCTCCTTGGGATAATTTTATCTCCAAGGTAGGCAGGGGGCAGGGCAGTTTGGAAAAATTGGGCAATTTGGATGAGATCCGAAGCCAGATGGAGCTGGGTTTGAATCCCCATTCTGCCTCTTACAAATAAGCGAGCTTTTCAAAATGTAAGTTCAGTCACATCCCTCTTCTGCTCAAAACCTCCCCGGGCTCCTATCTCACTTGGAGTGAAAGCCTAAGTCCCTGCCGTGGTGGGTAGGACCTCCATGATCTGCCCCCCTCAACCTTGCAGACCTGTCTCCTTCCAGCTCCACCTTGATCGTTCCACTCCAGCCCCACCGCCCCGCTTCAACTCACCAGCCATGCTTCCACCCCACGGCCACTGTATGTGCTGCTTTCTGCAATGCGTTTCACCCAGAAAGCCTCCCACTCTTCGTCTAGTCTCTTCAAAGATCGCACCTTGTCACCCTGGCTAAGACAGGAACCCCTACCCCCAACTCACATCCCTTTCCAGCCTGTTCCCAGCTATATTCTTTATGGCCCGAACCACCTCTTAACGCGGCGGCCATGAGGATGCACTTCTCAGATCTCCAACTGCAGAGAGTATAACTGACCAATGGGCTTTGGAGTCCATCACTGTTCTCATGGGCTGCTCCCAGCCAACGACTGAGCATGGTGGGGAGACTGAGGCAGGCTCACATCTGGGGGACCTCTAACAACAACACACTTTGGCTGAGGGCTCCCCTTAGAATTGCATTGCAGTCCAAGACACTTCCGCATGCCCTTCTGTTCTTCTCTCCTCCCTTTTCTTTTTCATTAGGGGTCAGACATGCCTTTCCTAGCCTCTCCTGGTTTCTCCCCACTTTCTCTCATGGGCGTTTCCTCTAATAAATTTCTTGCACATTTAATGCTCTGGGAATCTGCTTCTCAAAGGACCTGAACTAACACACCTATTGTATTTCCTATTGATCTATCATCTGTCTGCCCACTACAATGTACGACATTGGAGGGTAAGGACTTTGTTTTGCTCACTGCTTCATCCCCAGTGTGTGAAACTAGAACACAGTGTATGCTCAATACATTCGTGTTGAATAATTAAATGAAGTCCCCTTTAGCTTCGTGGATGCCCAGAGTTCCCATCTAAACAGCAGCTATGAATATGTGTCCAAACTGAGAAGGGTCATCCACGTTTGCTCATTTACGCTCAGAGAGAAGCAAAGTCTTTTCCTGGCTGGAGCTGAGTGAAGGTTGCTGCCTTCAGACAGGAGATGGCAGCCAGTTCGCTGCACGGGTAACTTTTCACTCTAACCTGCCATGATGCTCCAAAGTCAGCTCTCCCCAAACCTGTCCTCCACAAATGGAATCCTCAAAGCCACAGTAACACATGCTCTGACCTTTTTACAGTTTTTTAAATAGTTGACAAAGCTCCAGGCCTCAGTTTCTTTTACTTTTTAAATTTCTTTTTTTTTTTTTTTTTTCCTTTTCTTGAGACAGAGTTTTCCTCTGTTGTCCAGCTAGAGCACAGGGGCATCATCAGAGCTCTCTGCAACCTCAAACTCCTGGGCTCAAGTCATTCTCCTGCCTCGGCCTCCCAAGTAGCTGGGACTATAGGTGCGTGCCACCACACCTGGATAATTTTTTCTATTTTTAGTAGAGATGGGGTCTTGCTCTTGTTCAGGCTGGTCTCGAACTCCTGACCTCAAGTGATCCTCCCACCTCAGCCTCCCAGGAGTGCCAGGATTACAGGCATGAGCCACCTCACCTGGCCAGTTTCTTTCAGTTTTTGAAGGGGTTTGTGTTTTATTTTTTTAAATTACCTTTCATCATCTAGTAAAACATTAGGGCATCCTTCTTATCAAAAATCAAAACATTACAGATAAACCTAAGGGATGCTGGGATTGCTTGTTTTATAAGCCCCCTGTGGCCAGCTCTCCCCTCTGCCAACACTTGGCCTCGGCCTTTGCATTTCCATACATGTATATTGAAGCAGATGCTGCCCGTGCCCCACCCCTACCATTCTGCTCTTTGCCGATTCGGAACAGTCTGGCTAGACTTTCAACTGCTAGCACCTGCATCTCTGAGGCTACCGGTGCCTGCTCTGCCCATGAGCTTGGCAAGCTGAAAGTGCTAGGAAATTATGATGCCCCCAGGAGCAGCCTTCAACCAGTGACTGACAAGATCAGGTCGACAAGTGTCCTAGTCCCCCACCTCCTGAGCGTGTTCTAGGCTGGCTCCCAGCGCTTCCCAGTGGGACTGAACTACGCGTGCCCACAGTGGAAACTGACTTGACAACATACATGTATTGGCTGCCTTCTCCTCTCCGTCTCCCTTCCCCACTCCTCTCCGAGGGTTTCTGGAATCAGCTCTCAAACAATATGCATTTGAAACCTTGTCTAGAGTTTCCTTATAAGGAAACTCAAACTAAGGCATATAGACCCATAGCAATTATGAAGTACAGTTTGCACGTGTGTGTGTGTGTGTGTGTGTTTGTGTGTGTGTGCATGTGTCTGTTCTAACATAAAAGGAATTGTGCTGCAGGAATCCTGAGGTAGTATCCTTTTTAGTCCCACTTTTCAGATGGGGAAACTGAGACTCAGAGAGTGAAGGGATTTGCCCAGGGCATCCCAACTTGTATGCAGCGGAGGTGGCATTCAAACTCAAGTTTGTCACCTGTGCTATGTCTACTGTTCCTTGCTCCAGCAGAGATGAGGGTGGAATTCCTAGTCTCTCAGCTGCACTTGTATCTCCTGAGCCAAAGGACTTCGGGGTGATGCTGGAAATCAAGCGGGTGCCTTTAGGGGAGGATTAGGAGTGCAAGTCCTGGGGCAGCACCATCCAGAGGATGCAGCATCATTTAATGGGTGCAGCGTGTCTGGTCACAGCCACTGCCCAAGAACATGGCACATTTTACTTTCAAGCAAGGGTTTCTCTTGCATCATTGCCCATGCCTCTAAAGGACACTCAAACTCCCAGTCCTGGGTGGAGGAAATTGAAGGAATGGGGCAGGGACTAAAGTGCTGAGGGATTGCTTTGGTGGGGAACCTGCAGCCTTATGGCCACTTGTGGCCTTCTAGTTCCTTAAGTGCAGCCTTTTGACCGAATCCAAGTTTTACAGAACAAATCCTTTTATTAAAAGGGGTGCAGCAGAGAAAGATATAGCTTTTCTTGCATCCTTTGGTGCTTAAAAAAGAACAATCTTGAACTCAGAAGGCTGCAGGTTCCCCATCTCTAGAAGACAGAGGCTGTGACAGTTTGTAGCACTAACTTGCTGTGTGATGTTGGGAAAGTTGCTTGCCCTTTCTATGCTTCACATTGCTTTTCTATAAAAAAGAGAAGCCTTGTCATGACTGAAGGATGGGGCTTGAAAATTCAAATGGCTTTGGGGGCCTGGAGGGTGCTAGGCATGAGGAAAGCGGCCAGGCAAGGGCATTGCACACTGGACAGCTCCGTGCAGTACCCAGGGCAGCCCCTGCCCAGCAACAGCAAGGCTGCCCAAGAGAGTAGCACAGGAGCAGGAGCGACGCCGGTTCTAGTCCCAGAGCTGCCAACTCTTCCAGCTTTTCGAAAGACAAATCCAGACTACGTGAGCTCTCTTAACTTTAAATGTTAGCAACTCATTTAAAAGAATCACCATGTATATGTGCCTATGTATCTCAGGCAAGGGAGGGGAGATATTCAACGTTGGTTACATTTGTTCATTCAATGTTTTTTTGAGGCCCTACTATGTGCTGAGTGCCAGGTGTTAGAAGATACAGTGGTTTACAAAACAGACATGTTCATACCCTTATGGAATTTACTTTCTAGAAGAGTTTAAAGTCCAAGCCCTGGCTGGTCCCCTGAATGCAGACACCCTTAGCCTTGCCCCCAGAGGGAAGCCTGGTTTGGACGAGGTTAAGATTCATGCTTCCCTCATCCACGAAGATGGCATAATAATAATACAGAGCATAGCAGGTATTGGAGAGAGGCCGGGCGCGGTGGCTCACGCCTGTAATCCTAGCACTCTGGGAGGCCGAGGCGGGTGGATCGCTCAAGGTCAGGAGTTCGAGACCAGCCTGAGCAAGAGCGAGACCCCGTCTCTACTAAAAATAGAAAGAAATTATTTGGACAACTAAAATATATATATACAAAAAATTAGCCGGGCATGGTGGCGCATGCCTGTAGTCCCAGCTACTCGGGAGGCTGAGGCAGTAGGATCGCTTAAGCCCAGGAGTTTGAGGTTGCTGTGAGCTAGGCTGACGCCACGGCACTCACTCTAGCCCGGGCAACAGAGTGAGACTCTGTCTCAAAAAAAAAAAAGAAAAAAAAAAAAAAAAGAAAAAAGAAAAGAAAAAAAGGTATTGGAGAGGAAGTGAAACAAACTGGAACCTTTGTACATTACTGGTGGGAATGTAAAATGGTGGAAAACAGATTAGTGATTCCTCAAAAGCTTAAATATAGAATTATTATATGACACAGCAATTCCACTCCTAGGTATATACCCAAGGGAACTGAAAAACAGGTACTCACACAAATACATGTGTGTATATGCACGTTCATAGCAGCATTATTCACAATAGCCAAAAGGTGGCAACAACTTAAATTTCCATTTACAGATGACTGGGTAAAGAAATTGTGGTATACACATAAAAATGAGTATTATTTAGCCACAAAAGGAATGACACCATGTGGGTAAACCTTGAAAACAGTATGTTAATTAAAAGAAGCCAGACACGAAAGGTCACATACTATACTGTATGATTCCATGTATATGAAATATCCAGAATAAATTAATCCACAGAGACAAAAAGCAGATTGGTGGTTGCCAGGAACTGGGGGGATGGGCGAATGGGAGTAACTGCTTAATGGGTACAAGGTGTCCTTTTGGGGGTGATGCAAAACCTTTAGGAACTACATAGAGGTGGTGGTTGTACAACACTGTGAATGTACTAAATGCCACTGAAGTGTTTACTTTAAAATGGTTAATTTTATAAAGTTACGAATTTCACCTCAATTAAAAATATTTTTAAAAACTACAAACTACACAAGAGTGCTATGCTAGAAAGGTTAAACAGATTACAGTGCATCCAAACAATGAAATATTATGCAGCCATTAATGGCCTGGAAAGATGCTCACAATGTAATGCTAAGCAAATGGGTAAGATAAAAATCACATATGCAGCATTATACTAATTATGCTAATTTAAGAGTACATAGAAAAAATTATGTAAAAATATATTAAAATGTTTGCTATCCCCTGCACACAAAAAAATTCATGCTTTTGTTTTTTCAGTATCCACTAACTCCCAGGCACAGAGAGCAAGGCCAGTGCAGCTCTGCAGCAGAGAACATGAGGGCTGGGAGAAGGCCCTGGGTCTAAAGAGAGCTGGGAGGTCAGCAGGGCCAGATTCTTTCTCTTCTCTACTCCAGACACCCTCGGTGACCCTTCCTGGCTTCAGTACTCCTCTCATACAAAGAGGTGTCCCCTCTGGGAACCATCCAGCCTTTTAGCGTCCTCAAGAAACACCTGCACGTGGGCTCAAGGCTACATATCCAGAATGGCCCTGGAGATATTGTTTATTGTAGTGAACACCTAGGAGCAACCTGCATGTCCATCAACAGGGGAATGAGAACTAACATGGGGTTTCACCTGCTGAGATACCTCACACCTGGAAGGAATGAATGCATGAGACCTCTATTTCTTTTTTTTTTTTTCTTTTTTTTTTTTTTGAGACAGAGTCTCACTCTGTTGCCCAGGCTAGAGTGAGTACCGTGGCGTCAGCCTAGCTCACAGCAACCTCAAACTCCTGAGCTCAAGCGATCCTCCTGTCTCAGCCTCCCGAGTAGCTGGGACTACAGGCATGCGCCACCATGCCCGGCTAATTTTTTCTATATATATTTTTAGCTGTCCATATAATTTCTTTCTATTTTTAGTAGAGATGGGGTCTCGCTCTTGCTCAGGCTGATCTCGAACTCCTGAGCTCAAACGATCCGCCCACCTCGGCCTCTCAGAGTGCTAGGATTACAGGCGTGAGCCACCACGCCCGGCCGAGACCTCTATTTCTCATCCTGGATTGATCTTGTCAACTTAATAATAAGAAGTAGGGGAGAAAGGAAATTGCAGGAGGCTCACATAGATAGCATTTATGTAGATCTTTAAAACACAGAAAACAATTCTATGTGCTGTTCAAACACACACATTTATACACATACACATACATTTATCAAGACCCAGACTGGAAGGCCTGTAATTCATGCCTAGTTGCCCCTAGGGAGGGAGAGAAACAGAACTGAGAGAGAATACAAGGTGAGGAGGCTTCAATTTTAATTTATCACTATTTACTAAAGTAAATTTTTTTCTTTTTTAAAAAATCTGAAGCCAACATAACAAAATTCGAAGATTTATTAATCATGGGGGGGTGGATTCCTGGGATACTTAGTAAGTATATCCCTCTCCTCGATTTTCTATATTTTAACTTGCTCCCCCACCAACCAAAAACAAGAGAGTGAAGAGAAAAGCATGGGTAGGGTAAATGGTATCCGTTGAGACCTTGCTCAGTGCCAGGCATCGGTTACACCAGCGGTTCTCAAAGTGTGGGCCCGGGACCAGCGCACCAACTGGGAATGCACATTCCCAGGGTCCTGCGCCAGACCTGCTGAATCAGAAACTCCGGGGTTGTGGCCCAGCAATCCGGGATTTATCGAGCTTTCCAGGGGATGCTGATGTACACTAATGTCCGAGAACCCTGGGCTGTATGTAGCAGTCAGGGCAATAATTAGCATGTGTTAAGCATGTGTATCCGTCAGTGCTTGGGAGCTTTCCTCAATTTAATCTTCAAAACAACCCCGTGAAGGAGGTATTATTACTCTCCTCACCCTGCAGTTGTGGAAACCGAGGCACAGAAAGGCCAAATACTCTGTACTGGGTCCAACAGGCAGTTTGCCCTAGAAGCGCCCTCCTGCCCTGAACCGCTGCACTGTCTCTCGCACACGTCGCCTCTCACATGCTCCAGTTCACAGCATCCTTGGAAGAGACTTAGGTAGCCCCGTTTTACAGATGAGGAAACGAATTCACAGAGAGAATGACTTGCCCAACAAGGAGGAAAGTGACAGGGCAGACACCCTGTAGTCTCTGTCCAGGAGGTTTTGGGGTTTGACTTGGAGCTGCTGGGGGAGGGGGAGGGGGCGGGGCGGGGGGAGGGAGCGTTGCGAGCCGACCCAGCTGCAGCGGGCCAGGGTGTGGCTAGCACGTCACGCCTCCGCCCCGCTGCCCCTTTCCCCACGCCAGCTGTCAACCCGGTGTGACCCATCACCCACCCCACTGGGAACCGTAAGGGCCTTCCCCTCCTGGGCTGTGTGAAGCCCCCATCCCTTTCTTTCTTTCTTTCTTTTTTTTTTTTAATTTTGCAGAAGGGGAACTTGGACGGCCCAGAGAAGTGTCACCTTGAGCATTGAGTCACTTCACCCGCCCGAGCTTCCCCTCCGTCGGGCTATCCCAGGTTTGCAGCTGGGTCGAGGCCGTGCCGCCCCTCACCCGGGCACCCCCACTCCTATCCGCGGCGCCCCGCCGTTCCCTTCTCCCCGCGCTGCCCCAGTTGCACCCACAGCCAGCCCCGGCCAGGACCCTGGGCTCCCGCCGCCGCCGAGGCCCCTTGCGGGCCGGTGTCCCCCCGCGCCGGCGTCGAGTCCGCCGCACTCACCTGGGCGCCCGCTCCTGGTCTCGCGGGCAGCCCGGATCCTCGCAGCTCGAGCGCCCCCCCAGCTCCGCAGCCCCCGGGGTCCCGGGCGCTCGTGCCCGTAGGAAGATAGACTGACTTTCGAGAACAGGAAGCTGGGGCGGCGCTCCGAGGGGCTTCGGTGCCGCGGGCCTTCTCGGGCTTTCGTCGCGCGGCCGCGTCCGGGTCCCCTCCCACTGCTTCTAAGCTCCCGCCCTGCGCCCGGGCTGGAACCAGGGACGCGGTGGCGCCCACAGGCCATCTGGGCGCCTCAGCCGCGCCCAGAGCGATGCTAACCCCGCCCCGAAGTGTCCTAACACCGCCCCCAAAGATTCTAACCCCGCTCTGGGGATCATAACCGGCTACCCAAGGGTCATAACCTCCGTGCCCTGCTCGCAGGATCCCCAACCCGGCGACAAAAACAAAACAAAACAGAAAAACCCCACCACCCATCCGAGGCTTCTAACCCTGCCCCCCAAGATCCTAACCCCGTCTCTGAAGGATAATAACCCTGGCCCTAGGATCTAGGATTTTAACCTGTCGGCCAGAGACCCTAACCCCCACCCCGCTTCTCTCAACGCGTCCTACACCTCTCTTAACGCATTTTAATCCCGCCTCCCAACAGCCTAACCCTGTCCCCAAAGGATTCTAAACCCCGCCCCCGCGGGCCCAAGAACCCCAACGGCCGCCCTCCCGCTCCTAAAATCCTACCCCTGTTCTCAAAGGATTTTTAATCCCACATCTGAAGGACCCTAATCCAGCCAACGGAAGGATCCTAACCCCTCTCTTCAAGGGATTCTAGCCCCACCCTCAAGATTTACAATCCTAACCCCAAGGATTCTAATACTGCCCTGGAGTGATCCCAATCCCCGCCCCCAACCCCGTGGCTTTAATCCGCAGGAGTCTAATCCCGCCCTTCCAAAAATTCCAACCCCGCCCTCCAGGGATTCTAACCCCACCTTCCAATGGATTCCAGTCGCTCTCTTCAAAGATTCTAACCTCGCTCTGGAAGCTCCCCCACCCTCAACACTCTCACGGGATTCTAACACCCACCCTCCAAGCATTATGATCCATCTCCCCCACCATTCCGCTCCCTCCCTTCTGGCCCTGGCCCCTGCCCCACGCGGAGTCCTCAACCTTCCAGGCCCTTCTGTGGTCAGCGGTTTCCCTTCCGCGGGCTGTGCGCTATTCAAACGCCATGCAAAGTTGCTCGCCCGCAGGAACCACCCTGGCTTATCCCGGACAGGCTTCTGGGCAGCTCAGAGGACTTCCTGAGTTGAGGTGGGGGCGAGGTGTAGGCTGGAGGGCGACTGAGGATGGGACTGTGCCCAGCGCCAGGCAACGGCAGAGCACATCCTCTCTGGGAAAAGACAGGGGCTATCACGCTAAATTCTATGTAACACACCTCCAAAATGTACAGGAATCCTACTGCCTCTCCCTATTCCCGCTGCTACTAGCCAGTCCGGGTCACCATCATCTCTCTTTCCCTCCTTCCTTTCTTCCTGCATGCATGCATGTATTTGTTCATGCAGCGTTCCTGTGCTGGTGGCTTGGGTATGCAGGACTTCTGGGACTTGGCCCTGTTGACATTTGGGCCATAGGATTCTTCGTTGTGGTGGACTGTCTTGTGCACCCCAGGATGTTTAACACCATCCCTGGGCTCCACCCACTAGATGCCAGTAGTAACACTCCTCCCCAGTTGTGACAACCAAATGTCCGCTGGTGGGGAGGGGGAGAACCATGAATGAGAATGACAATGCCCTACTCTTATGTGTTTGGTATATGTGCTTGAATATGTGTACCCATATGCACTTTTTATAAAAACAGATAATGAACGACATTTTGTCTTCTCATTCATTCATTTTTGATTTACTTGAATGGTACTTATTCAACTTTGAACTTTCCCTCTGTGACATCACTGTTGTTAATATCTAGTCATGTTGCTGAAGGTAGGGGCTGTGTAGTTGTTGTCTACATCCTTCACATTTTATTTACCCATTCTCCTAGTTGTGGTCACCTAGATTGTACACTGTTTGCCACTCCTGTAAACAGTGTTCAGTGGACATCCTTATACACGTGCCTTTATGGACCTGTGTGAAAATTTTATAAAGACTTGCTTTGCCAGGAACATTTATTCTATTTTATGGAATGAAGTGTTGCCTGATTCTAGAATCACAACTAAAACCAATTGAGATTTTTAAACTTAAAAAAAAAAAAAATGGCTGGGTGTGGTGGCTCACACTTGTAATCTTAGTGCTTCAGGAGGTTTTGAGACCAGCCTGAGTGACATAGCAAGACCTCATCTCTACAGAAATTAGGAAAATGAGCCAGATGTGGTGGCACACACCTGTAGTGCCAGCTACTCGGGAGGCTCATGCAGGAGGATCGCTTGAGTCCAGGAGTTGGAGTTGGAGTGAGCTACGATGACACCACTGCACTCTGGCCCTAGCAATAGAGTGAGACTCTGGGGGTGGGGTGGGGAAAGGCTTGCTTTGCCAAGAATGACAGGTGCTTGCAGAATGGCTGCTGCCCTCTCTCTCCGACCATTTTCCTGTTTCTTTACCAACCCTTGGTAGCATCCACTGTTCTTAATTTGAATTCCCTAGAAGCAGAGCCTGGACATGGATTCAGGTGAAAGTAGTTTATTTAGGATAGGAGCTATGGAAGACACCAGTAGAGGAGTGGGTGAATGAGACAGGGACAGGAGGGAAGCCAATTCAAGGAGTATTAGCAAGCAAGTCACCACTGTGGGCAGCTGGAATTTAGTTCTGCTGGGGACTCTGGAGACTGTGTACCATGCCTACTTCAGAGTCATCCCACCTGTGAGACGAGGGCACTGGGGCACTTATACACCAACTGCCGTCAGACATCGGATGAGGGATACTCCCAGGGTTATTAATCCTCCAGCACCTTTGGCCTGCCCCATGCACGCTCCAGCCACCAGAGAGCCCCCGGGAAGAGACATGCAGGTTCTGGTAAAGGCCCAGGGGACATTGGAAGGTCATCAGCACCAGCAACATCTGCTTCCAAAAGTTTGCCATTCTGATGGCAAAGGACCACAGAGAGCTGAAACATTCTTCTGCTGATGGACAATTTTCCAGTATTTTTGCTATTAAAGTGATGGGGCAATTAAAATCCTTGTGCATGTTCCCAAAGCTCTATCACCTTTAATGTGGCTTAATTTTATAAATAAAATCCACCATTATAAATATTCAGTTTGATGAGTTTTTGCAAATATATATACTTGTATAACCACCATCCCAATCAAGATATGGAACATTTCTATCACCCCAGAAAGTTCCCTTATGCCCTATTGCAGCCAACCCTCCCAATGTTAGGTGGCCTTGAGTAACCACCAACTAGCTTTTTGTCATACATTAGCTTTGCCTTTTCTAGAATGACACATAAATGCAATAATACAGTATGTTTCCTTTATGTTTGTCTTTTACTCACATATTGCTTTTGAGTTTTCCTTGTTACATGTTCCAGTAGTTTGTTCCTTTCCACTGCTGAATAATATTCCACAGTAAGGATGTACCACTATTTGTTGATCCATTTATTTATCGATGGATATTTGGATCATTTTTGGTTTGGAGCTATATAAATAAAGCTGCTATGAACATTCACGTACAATTCTTTCTGCAGACATGTTTTTATTTCTCTTGGGTAAATGTTTAGGATTAGAACTGCTGGATCATATAGTAAGTGTATGTTTAACTTTATAATAAACTGCTAAATATATTTTCAAAGTGGTTAATACCCTTTTGCATTCCCACCAGCAATGTATGATTTCTAGTTGCTCCGCATCCTTGCCAACATTTGGTATTGTCATTCTTTTTAATTTAAAAAAAAGTTCCCATCTAACTCATGTTTGCATCAAAGAATATTTATACAATTTTATTACAATTAATATAAATTTTATTCTAAGACACTATTTTACCAGTCTTTGGGGTGGCAAACATTTTGTCCATTCATTCATTGTCATGGGACGTATGACCATAAGAAATTATGCTAAATGCTCCATCTTTGGAGTCAGACTAAAGTTCAAACCCTGCCATTACCAACTAGGCAATGTAGAAAACAAATCACTTCTCTGAGTCTCAGTTTCCTTATCTGTCAAATGGGAATAATAATAGTACTTACCCCCATGGGTCATTTTGAGAATCAAATGTAATACTTAGGCACACTGTATATAGATGGTCAGTTTCATTGGTACAGCCTGTGTCTATGTCATTAAGACTTCAAACTGCTCGAGGTGGGAGGATCACTTGAGCTCAAGAGTTCAAGACCAGCCTGAGCAAGAGTAAGACCCCATCTCTACTAAAAATAGAAAAAATGAGCAGGGCGTGGTGGTGCGCACCTGTAGTCCCAGCTACTTGGGAGGCTGGGGCAAGAGGATCGCTTGAGCCCAGGAGTTTGAGGTTGCTGTGAGCTAGGCTGACACCACTGCACTCTAGCCCAGGAGACAGAGTGAGACATCGTCCCCCCCGCCCCCAAAAAAAGAAGAAGAAGACTTCAAACTGTTGCTTGGGCACTGATTCGAATATAATTTGGAAGTCACCTCTGTTACACTCTCCCTTGTTCCAAAGATGAAAGAAGGAGCATATGACTTTAAACAGAAGATAGTGCCCTGTGAGTAGTGGGCTCCTTTGAACATGGATAAAGGAATCCTGGAATGAGGGTGGGCTTGAGCTGGGACAGAAGTCTGTGACACTGGGTCCTGGAGCACGCAGGAGGCCAACCCTAGATCAGGAGTAACTAGACCCAGATTCTGGGGCCCCTTCCACCCCTGGATGTGTAGCCTTGAGCGAGCCATTTGATGTCTCTGATTCTCTCACTCAGTCAACAAATGTTATTGAGCACCTACTCGGTGATGGGTCTCGAGCTGGGTGTTAGGAATACAACAGGGCATGAGGCAGCCACAGTCCCTGGCCTCCTGGACTTTTCAGCTTAGTGGAGGGCATTAAGCAAGGAGTTGTGCAAATAAAGGCAGGTTAGAGTTGTCACAAGTGCTACACAGAGGTGGGGATTGTACTGGGGCTTTGAGGGAGGTTAAGAGGGGAAGGTAGGGAAGGCCTCTCAGTGGGGGTGACATTTAAGCAGAGACTGGAAGGATGAACAGGAGCCAGCAAGGCAAGGAACCAGGGCAAGGAGAGCCTGCGTGTCGCGTCCAGTCTCCGAGATGGCCTCTTGGCATTCGTGCCCTTGTGCCGTCGTCAGTCCCTTCTGCTCTGCACAGGACTGATCTGTGTAACCAATTAGATATTATGGAAATGATAGAGTGTGACGTTCAAGGTTAGGTCATAAAAGACATGGTGGCTTTTGCCTTACTTTCTTTTGGACCATTTCCCCTGAGGGGAGCCGGCTGCGATGCTGTGAGGACACTCAGCAGTTCGTGGAAGGCCAACGTGGCAAGACAATAAGGCCTCCTTTCAAAGACCAGCACCAACCTGCCTGCCATGTATGCAAGCCACCTGGGAAATGGATCTTCCAGTCAAGCTTTGAAATGACTGTAGCCTCCACCAAAATTTTCACTGCAAGCTCACGAGACACCCTGAGCCAGAATCACTATGATCAGCGGCTCCCAGATTCCTGAATCACAGAAACTGGGTGAGATAATACATTTCTTATTGCTTTAAGCTTTGGGGTAGTTTGTTATTCAACATTGATCACTAATACAATATGCAAAGGCCTCGAGGCAGGAGGGTGCTTGTGTGTCTGAAGAATCCTAGCTTGGCTGGCAGAGGAGAGAGGCCCATTTTGAGGTCTCCAAGGTTGGCCAGGGCATTCAGGGTTTTGTAAGCCTCTGTGAGGAGTGTAGACTTTATTCTAAGATCCAGTGGAAGCTGCTGGATGGTTATAAAAAGGGGAGTGGCATGATCCTCTATTCATTCAACAAATATTTATGGAGCACCTACTATGTGTCATGTACAGTTTTTGATGCTGAGGATACAGTGATAGACAAAATCAGTTCCTCCCTGTACTCTTAGAATTTACATTCTGCAGGGGAAGGTGGATAATAGACAGATACTAAAAATTGGAAAGTATTATCATCTTAACAATATTAAGTTTTCTAATCCATGAGCATGGGATGTCAAATTTAACATTGACATTGAGATGTTCATGGCCTTCACAAACTAGCCCCACTGCCTCTCTATCACTCTCCCTGGTACCCTCTGTGTTTCTGCCACACTGGTCTCCTTGTATTCCTTAAACACACCAAGTGCTGTTGCCTCTCAGAACCTTTGCTATTCTGGTTCCTCCTGCTTGGAACACACTTCCCCAGATTGTCACATGACCCATTTCCCCAATTCAGCAGGTCCTGCTCACATGTCACCTCCTCAGAGAGGGCTCCCCTGACCATCCTGTCTCTCCCATTCACAATCTCTCCCCTTGCTCTCCTTTGTTTTCTAATAACCCATATCACCCCTGGACATGAGCGCAATATACTCTGAAAGCTACAAAACATTCTTGAAAGAAACTTAAGACCTAAATAAAATCATCCCATGGGATAGAAAAGACATCTCATGGGAAAGACATCCCATGCTCATGGATTAGAAAACTTAGTATTGTTAATACGACAGTACTCTCCAAATTAATCAGCACAATCCCTATCAAAATCCCAGTTCCCTTTTTTATTGTCGCAGAAATAAACAAATTGGCCCTAAAATCCATATGGAAATGCAAGGAACCCAGAATAGCCAAAACAATCTTGAAAAAGAACAACAAAGTTGGAGAATTCACACTTTCGAATTTCCTGAACTTACTACAAAGCTACCGTAATCAAGACAGTGTGGCATTGGCACAAGGACAGAAATATAAGTCAATGGAACAGAATTGAGAGTTGAGAAATAAACCCTCACATTCATGGCCAATTGATTTTCAACAAGAGTTCCAAGACAATTCAAGGGTAGAAACACATAGTTTTATCAACAAATGGTGCTGGAACAACTGGATATTTACATGCAAAAGAATGAAGTTGAACTCCTATCTCATACTATATACAAAAAATAACTTGAAATGGACCATAGACCTAAATAAGTGAGCTAAAACCATAAAACTCTTAGAAGAAAACATAGAAGTAAATCTTCATGACCTTGGGTTAGGCAAATCCTTCTTAGATGTGACACAAGGGACAAAAGAAAAAATAGGTAAAATCTGAATAGATGTTTCTTGAGTGTGGTGCTAATAACGCCAAGGTTGTGGGTTCGATTCCCTGAATAGATGTTTCTCCAAAGGAGCTATACAAATGGCCAATAAGCACTGAAAAGGTGCTTAATGTCATTAGTTATTAGGGAAATGCAAATGAAAACCACAATGAGATGCCACTTCCCATTCATTAGAATGGTTATAGTTTTTAAAAAGGCAGATAATAACAAATGTTGGTGGGAAAATAGAGAGATGGGAACCCACATACACTACTAGTGGAAACATAAAAGGTGAAGTTGCTTTGGAAAATAGTCTGGCAGGTCCTCGAAAGGTTAAACATAGAATCACCATCTGCCTCAGCAATCCCACTCCTAGGTATATACCCAAAAGAACGGAAAACATGTCTACACAAAGATCTGTACTTCTTCATAGCAGCATTATTCATAACAGCCAAGAAGTGAAAACAACTCCAATATCCATCAATAGATAAACAAACGCAATACTATTATTAATATATACCTCCATAAAGAGGTACAAAGTACTGATATGTGCTACTGCATGGATGAGCCTTGAAAACATTGTGCTAAATGCAGAAAGCCAGTCACAAAAGACCACACATCGTATGAGTTCATTGATATGAAATGCCCAGAACAAACAAATCTATAGAGACAGAAAGGAGATCAGTATACATCGGGCTGGGTTGTGGGTTGGGGAGAAATGGGGAGTGACTGCTAATGGGTACTGGGTTTTCCGGGGTGGAGGAGCAAAGAAAATGTTCTAAAATTGATTGTGGTGATGGTTGTACAACTCTTGGAATATACTAAAAACCATTACATTGTGAAACTTAAACAGGTGAATTATGTGGTATGTAAATAATAATCCAATAAAAATGCTTTTTAAAAAGAAGAATGAGGAAGCTCTTTATGTACTAATAGAGAATAAGTGCCAAGATATACTGGTAAAAGGAGAAGAAAGCAAGGTGTACAACAGCTTGTATTGTGTTTTACCATTTGTATAGAACAAGAGAACAAGCGTGCTTGGGGATTTGCTAGCAAGTGCCTTGGCCGAGTCCAGAAGGGCACACACAGCACACAGCTCCCACGGTGTCCTCCAGGAAGGGGAACTGCATAGTGCGTCCTTTGTGCTCTTGAATTTTGAACCATTTGAATATATGAACTGTTCAAAAATAAATAAAGTTCATTAGGCCGGGCGCGGTGGCTCACGCCTGTAATCCTAGCACTTTGAGAGGTCGAGGCGGGCGGATCGTTTGAGCTCAGGAGTTTGAGACCAGCCTGAGCAAGAGCGAGACCCTGTCTCTACTAAAAGAAAATAGAAAGAAATTAGCTGGACAACTAAAAATATGTAGCGAAAATATTAGCCGGGCGTGGTGGCGCATGTCTGTAGTCCCACGTACTCGGGAGGCTGAGGCAGGAGGATCGCTTAAGCCCAGGAGTTTGAGGTTGCTGTGAGCTAGGCTGACGACCCGGCACTCTAGCCCGGGCAACAGAGTGAGACTGTCTCAAAAAAAAAAAAAAAAAAAAACGTACCACCGGAGACTTCATGGACAAGATAGAATTGAAGAGCTGGGTGGGAGTTTTAGGGGATGAAAAGAGTTAAGAAAGGTGTTTGGGGTGTGCGCTTGGCAGTGGGGCCAGGGGTGGAGGAACAGCGGAAACGGACACATGGAGGCTGGACTGTCTGCCTCTCGTTAGCTGTGACTTTGGGCATGTCCTCTCTGCCTTAGTTTCCTCACCTACAAAGTAGAGAAAGAGTCCCTACCTCACCAGGTGGTTGCCCTCACTTATAGTATCTCATTTTCTCTCCCACTAATAAGAATGATTATAAATGGACGGCTCACAGAGGTAAAGACATTTGCCGAATATTCATCCCTTACAGCCCGTAAGGGGCAGAGCTGGGGTTCGAACCCACGTGAGTGCAGTGTGCTGTCAACAGCTGTGCTGGTAACCACTACACAAACCACAGCAAGGGTGCCTGGGAGGTTGAGGAGTCCAGAGAGAGATGCAGAATGCGGGACAGGTCACAGGGGTCCGTCCTGGAGGGAGGGTGGGAGCCAGAACGTAGTGTAGGCTTCCGGGCTCCTCTCCTCAGTGGGTCGGGTGCTGGCTCTTTCAAAAATGTATTTACCTATTTCCAGGGGCATTTGCATTTCATATTTCCAATTCTTTGGGACCACTGTTTCTATATCCAAAACAGGTTGGGGGATGGGGAAGAGAGCCACCATCATTATTTCAGGGCTCAAGTATTTCCCCTTTTATTTGCAAAGTAATCAGCATTCATTTCATAGCTACACCCTCCCGGGCTGGCGGTCACAGCTGCCCTCCTTTTCCAAGATTTGCAAATGAAAATCTGAGAAGACTAGTGCTTGAGAAACTCACAACTGCGCCCAGCAGGTCCCTGATCCCCCTTCTTAGACAGCTCCTCCACCCTCCATTCTTCCTTAATCCCCACACTGCCTTATTTTCTCCAGAGGACTTGTCACCACCAGGCACTATACTGTGCACTTGTCTTTACTACTGCGCAAGTTCCATGTGGGTACTATTCATATGAGCTCACTTGACAGATGAAACCAAAGCTCCAGGTTTATGAACAGCCAGTGAATAATAGTGCTGGGATCTAAACCCTTCATTCTTTGATTAATTCCATTAATATTTATTAAAGGCTTACTATGTGCATTTTTGCTGAGGTCTGGGTGCACAAAAATGGATAAGATAGTTTTTGCCCTCAAGTAACTTCCAATTCAATTAGGGAGACAAATACTTAAACCAATAACTTAATATAGATACAGAGTGGAAATAACTTAGATGCAGAAAGAACTTAGATACAGAGAAGAAAATACTGCTGGAGACAGAGAGCGGCCCATGATATCGTAGGACCAAGTAGGAGGGACAGAGAGTCCAGCCTGGGGTGCATCAAGGACTTTTTTGTTTTGTTTTTTTGAGACAGAGTCTCACTCTGTCACCCAGGCTAGGGTGCGGTGGTGTCATCACAGCTCACTGCAGCCTCAAGCTCCTGGGCTGGAGCAATTATTTTGCTTCAGCCTCCTGAGTGGCTGGGACTAGCACCACCATGCCCAGCTAATTTTTCTATTTTTTATAGAGATGAGGTCTTGCTCTTGCTCCGGCTAGTCTCAAACTCCTGACCTCAAACAATCCTCCTGCCTTGGCCTCACAAAGTGCTAGGATTACAGAACCGAGCCACGCGCCCAGCCTAAGGAGTCCTTCTTGAAAAAGAAGGACTGAGCTATGAGCTGAGGCTTAAAGAGTGCTAGTAGATCAGGGCAAAGGGCATTCCAAACAGAAGGGAAAGCTGACAAAGGCTTGAGGGGAAAACAGCCTGGCCTGTTTGAGGAACCACAGACACTTCCGTGTTGTTGGTGCCTGAAGCCCCCTGGTGTAGACTGTCTTTGGAAGATGAGGCTGGGGAACAGAGAAGGAGCTGGGGCTTGCTCATGTGGGACACGGGCATGAGTGCATGGGTGTCCTCGAAGCTGACCTACCCCAGGTACCATCCTAGTGGCAGCTGACCACCTGCTCAGGGCCACAGTGGCACTGGGTGGGGATGGGGGATGCTGGGGGAGCCCATGAAATTGTTTTTCTGCCCCCAGCTGCATGGCCATCCCCAGCTGACGGGTCCCCCCAGGGAGATTGGGGGATGGTTCAGTTTCACAACACCCCCTCTCCCATCCCCCCAGTGTCCCCGGAGGCTAAGAAAAGAGGAAGCATTTTGCAGACTTCCTCCTGGGTCCGACCAGTGCTGGACCTGCCTCCTGTATTCTGCCAGAAAGAAGGACCTGTGCACAGCCCCGCCCCCCCTGCAGTCGTGGACACCCTCAAGCAGGGTGTGGCCAGGCCTGGGTGCTGGGAGCGTGGGCTCTAGTCCCAGCTCTTCTGTCTTGTGCTGTGTGCCTGAACAGGGCCCTCTCTTCTCCGGGCCTGCCTCTTGAAGAAAAGCGCACATCCTTACTCAGCAGTTTGAAACTGGAGTGATGTGCATGAATTAGCATGCGAGATCCCCAAGACATAATTTCAGAATAGTTAGAGAGCATATTCCTTTTTTTAAAAATAACATGGTTTTATATTTACCTCCATATGTACTTAAACGTATAAAGAAAAGTCTGGAAACTTCACAGCCAACAAGAGACAGAGGTGTTGTCACTGAGGAAGGAAAGGAACTTTGAAATGGGTGTGTGTGTGTGTGTGTGTGTGTGTGTGTGACTTTTTTGGTATTTGTTTTTTTTTTTCTTTTTTAACTAGAATGCATTTGTGTTTATTTGTATAATAAATAATAATAATAAATGAGGGAACTGGTGTATATAGTTTTGCAGGTTCCTTTCTCCTGAACATCTTATTATGAAAATTTCCAAATATACAGCAAAATTGAAAGACTTCTACAACAAAATCTCTATACTACATTCTACCATTACCATTTTGCTTGCTTTATCACATGTCTGTCCACCTATCCATCCATTAATTCATCTTTTTAAAATGCATTTCAAAGAAATTACTTCAGCATGCATAATATTAATATTTGTTTACACTATTTTTTCTTTTAACAGAAAATTTACCTATAACAAAATACACAAAATTAAGTTTCATTTGCTGAGTTTTTGCAAATGCATACACATCCCTGTAACTTAATCCTAGTAAGATATACATTTTGATCACTCCAGAAAGTTCCCACTTGTCTACAGTGTATTTTCTCGGAGACGGGGTCTCACTATGTTGCCCAGGCTAGCCTTGACCTCCTGAGCTCAAGTGCTCCTCCTGCCTCAGCCTCCCAACGTAGCTGGGACTACAGGCGCGCACCACCACCCCTGGAGAATTTTTTCTATTTTTAGTAGAGACGGGGTCTTGCTGTTGCTCAGGTTGGTCTTGAACTCTTGACCTCAAGGAATCCTCCCACCTCAGCCTCCCAGAGAGCTAGGATTACAGGTGTGAGCC
This sequence comes from Eulemur rufifrons, assembly GCF_041146395.1. Lineage (NCBI taxonomy): Eukaryota > Metazoa > Chordata > Mammalia > Primates > Lemuridae > Eulemur > Eulemur rufifrons. The sequence goes on from NC_091002.1 coordinate 25,351,275, forward strand.
ACCACGACACTGCCACAAATTACCCCAAATTTAGCAACTTAAGACATTATAAACATTTATTATCTCATGCAGTTTCCGTAGCTCAGAAATCTGGAAGTAGCTTCACTTGGTGACTTTGGCTTGGGGTCTCTCACAAAGCTGCAGTCAATATGTCAGCCTGGGCTGCGGTCATCTGAAGTCTGGACCGGGGCTGGAGGATCTGTTTCCAGGGTAATTCACTCACATAACTGTCGGCAGGAGGCTGTGTCGGGTGTCGTGCTGGGCTCCAAGGACTGTGGGAATGAGTTAGAACCAGCCCTCCTTGTTCAAGATCTGTGTGTGTGTGTGTGTGTGTGTGTGTGTGTGTGTGTTGGGGTGGGAGTAGGGAGGTCAGTTATGGAAACAGATGGTGTCTATAGAGTTCAATAAATACCATAATAAGTGTTTTTTTAATTGCTTTGCTGTAATCCATATTCATGGCACAACGCTTAAGACACATCATGAAAAGAAAATCTCCTTCCCTCCTTATTCTACAGCCACATGTCCCTCCAGCTCAGAGGCAACAACTATAACTTGTTGCGTATATCCTTCCAGAACTATTCCACTCATAGACACAAGACATTTCCAACCTCTTTAAACAAAAAGACAGCACTATTCAAAGTGCATTGTTCTGCACCTTGCCTTTTCCCCCCACTTACTCTTTCTTGGAAATAATTCCATACCAGTATGCAGAGAGCTGCCTTGTTCTTATTTATGGCTGCATGGTATACTATTGTCTGCATGAGCCACAGTTTATTTAACCAGTCCCCTAGCACGGAACATTTGGTTTATTCCTAATCTCTTGTTATTAGAGACAACACCGCAGTGATTTTCCTTTCATATTCATTTCCACTTATGTGGGTATAAACAGGGGAGAAATCCTTGGCAGTGGAGTTTTGCAGCAAAGGGTCCGTGCATTTAAAGCACTGGTAGATATTGCTCAGTAGGGTTTATACCAACTCACTGTCCCACCTGTCCCACACCTACACCCACATGGTAAGTTATCACACTTCCCAAATGTTGCCAATCTAGTAATTGAAGGATGGTTTCTTCATGTAGTGCTAATTTGCATTTCTCTTATTAGGAGTGAGGTTGAACATCTTGTCACATGTTTTAGAATCATTTGTATTTTTTTTTCTAGCTAAATGATGTGCCTGGTTTTCTACTGGGCTGTGGGTCTTACCTATAGGTCCGCTTTACACATCAAAGGCACTATTCCCTTGTCTGCATGATAAGCTTCAAAAATAATTTGTTTTTGGAACAAGTTGCTTTTGATAAAAATGAGAAGTTTCTGCAGGTCACATGCTTTTCTTCACATCACTGCAGGGCTGCCCCTGGGCTGAGGGAGCAGCTCTGCCATGTAAGGCTCTAGAAGGTGATGCTAGAAGCTGGGGTAGGGGAGGTGGGCAGGAGGGGGAGGACAGGGAGGCAGTTCTTAGCTCTTGCACTAGATGGAAGGGGCTGCCACAGGAGACAGTGAACTTCCCATTGCAGGAAGTGGGCAAAACAGACTGGCCCGGCTTTAAGACCCCTTTGCCCCTCATCTGAAGTATCAGAGGGTAAACAAGTCAGAAGTGGGAGGTCCCACCAATAGGGCCATCAATGTCTGGTCACTTAGGCCTGACGGGGTGGTTACCGCATCTGGAAGCTCCAAGTAACATTGTTTAATAGCTATATAAACTCGTAGAATGTAAACTCCAAGAGGGTTTAAGGGCTAAACAGTTACTGAATGAATGAGTCTAATCAAAGGGTGTGAGAGCTGCTATTTCTGAACCTGGAGGGAGTTCTCTCCCTTCCCTCTTCCTCTTTGAACCTACCCTCTCCTCTTCCTTCCTCTTACCTCATCTGACTCAGGTCCTAACATCTCTCATCTGGTCCTCGTTCCAGCCCTCTGCCCCATCCCCCGCCTCCCAGACTCTCCTTTGCTCTCCAATCCATCCTCCTCCCCCGCAGCTTGAGTCACTCCAAGAAAACAGGAGTACCTTAGATAGCTCCCCATTGCCTGCACTTCCTAGCTGCCCTTCAAGGGCTTCCTGATCTGCCTGGTTCTCTGGTTTCTTCTCCTACAAGTCCTGCCCACCGATCTTGTCCCCCACCTCACACACTGCATGTTTCTCCAACAATAATAATGGTCACATTTATTGAACACTTGCTGTATGTACTTTTGCATAAATTGTCTTGTTTAAGCCTCACACCAATCTATGAGATCTATGAGGGTGATACCATCATTCTCCCCACTTTATAGATGAGGAAGCCAAGACCCAGAGACATTTAGGGGCTTACCCAAGGTCCCCAACTAGCAGATGCCAGAGTTGGGATTCAACACCATGCAGTCCGACCCTCTAGTCAGGGACCCCAGTCACTGCACCAGTCCTAACTGGCTACCAGTTTTGGAGTGTGCCATGCTCATTCAAGCAACCCTGCCTTCGCTCATGCTGGGTCCCCATGTGGAGGGGGGCACTCCTTTCCACATACTCCCACCAAAACCCTTGTTTGTCCTTCAAGCTCCCACTCGTGGGTCACTTCCTCTGTGAAGCCTTTTGCAGATTTCCCAGAAAGAGCTGGCATCTCATCCTTTGATTATAGAAGTGAGAACTTTGTGCCGTGATTATCTGGGGACCTGTCTTCCCCACTAACCAGACTGTGTGCCCACAGCAGGCAGAGATGGTGCTGTATCTTCCTCTCATGTCTCACACAATGCCTGGCAGAGTGCGTGCTCTCTAAGTGTTCGGTGACAGAACGACAGTGGCCCCAGGACTCCTTCTCCGCAACACACAGTTGGGAAGGACTGCTAGGAGTGTCCAGTCGGAAATGGGGAAGAAGTAGAAGGTTGCAGGGCTTCAAAATGGGAGGGTTGCCCATCTAGGGGTAACTGGAGACAATTTTAGTAATTTCACCACTTGTCTTTGGGTCAGGACTGTCCCCAGGAGACCCAGCTGGTGGGGAAGTTCCATACTTGCACTACCCCTAGAAGTCCTTGGCAACCAGCTGTCCCACCCACAAGGGTTTTCCCTTCTTGCGATGCCAGGAACTGAACCATGAAAGGAAGTGGCCCTGGCAGACTATCTGGATGCCACAGGAGGAAGTGTGGCCAGAGTCTCGCTACCCCAGCCAGGACCCTTTGGACCTCAGAAACGAAGAGGTGACATGGCTTTGGTAAAAGGGTAGTTCTGGGGTGGGTGGGAACTTCCTTGGGGTGTGAGGGAAATTGCCCCATGCCCGGAACTATGGGGTAAGAACCAACCCAGTGCTTCTCAGCAGCCCCAGCACTGTACCCTGGCTAGGACTGTAGGCAGTTTCTGAGCTTCGCTCTCTTGCAAAGCCCACAGGCCTTTCAGAGGGACCCTTGTGTCTTTGGCCTCTGTCCTTACCCAACCAACTTCTTCTATGGCTGCCTCACTCAGGAACTCACTAAGGTCCAAATGCCCCAGCCTATGACAACTACACCCAAAGGCTCGAGATAAGAAAGTAGAGAGGCTAGGAGCATGGGCTCTGGTTAGCCAGGTATGAGTCCAAATCCTAGCCCACTGTGTGACCTTGGGCCATTCACTTCACCTCTTGAGCTCCAGTTCCTTTAAACACAAAATGATGATAAATAAATTAGATAACATCAAAATTAAGGAATTTGTTCCATAGAACAAATTTGTTCAACGGAAAGCATCATGGAGCAACTGTTCTCAAAGTGTGGTCCCTGGACTGTCAGCATCACCTGGGTACTTGTTAGAAATGCAAATTTTTGGGCCCCTCCCCTGCTCTATTGAGCCTGAAACTCAGGGGTGGGGCTCAGATGTCTGTGTTTTGGCCAGCTTTCCAGGAAATTCTGATGCATGCTAAAGTGTGAGAACTATTGCCATAAATAAACTTAGATGGGCAACACATTAGGTGAGGATATTTGGAACATCAACATCTAAAAGGGATTAATATCTAGAATTTACCATCTACTCTTGCAAATGCCACAAGAAAAAGAGGAAACCCAGGAGAAAGTGAACAAAAGATATGAACAAGCAATTCACAGAAGAAAAAGCCCAAATGCCTTACAAGTATAGGAGGAGGTTCTAAATCTCAGGATTAACAGAGAAATGCAAGTTAAAACAACAATGAGATGCCACTTTACACACAAATGGATAGGCAAAAATTACAAAGTCAGATAATGTAAAACCTAATGAAGATGTGGAGAGACAGTACCCTTCACACCCTGTAGGTGGAGCTATTCTGGAAGAATTTAGTGAAATCTAAACCATATGAGTACATTCCGTGTGATCTAGTAATTCCACACTTGGGTGTAGAGCCCAGAGAAATTTTCCCACAGGCCCATAAGGATCATGTACAAAGTCGTTCATCACAGTGTTGTTTGTGGTAAGAGGGAGTTGGAAGCAACCTGGGTATCCATCTCTGGGAAGATGGATAAATAAAATAGTGGATGCTCAGCTCAAAATATTTTGCAGCAACTGGATGCAACAGCTAGATTTTCCCACAGCAACACAGGCAGACCTTAAAAACAGTATGGAGTGAAAAAATGAAGTAATAGAATGATAGTCTCATACAATACCATTTATGTAGTGTAAATGGCCACACAAAGCATTGCGTATTTACGTCCAGGGATATATACCAGCACGTAGAGGTGGGGGCTCGTGGTGGGGAGAGGGAAGAAATGTGGGGAATGTGTGGATTGGGGAGGGGGGAATAAAATAAAACATCAGAAGGGCCTTGCATGGACAAAGGATAATGGGATGATGGGATGATCACTTGCCACAAATGGAGTATTAATCATGGAACTCTGGACGTGAAGTCCTAATAATATTACTTAAAAATTGATAACAGTACCTATCTCATGGTAAGTACCACATGTCTGGCTATGGAAGGCTTCGTACATAAATTTAAGCTCTTCTATGTGAGTTTCTGGCCTCCTCCCCAGCCTTGCTCCTTTTAGCCTCCAAGTCCTTACTGAGATGGTGCCCAGTGCTGTGCTGATCCTGACCTCCCTACCTCTGCAACCTGCTGTCAGATTTGACTACCCCAGACCCACAGATGGCTGTGGAGTCTTGGGTATTTCTTGTTTGGGCTTTGCACACAGAGCCAGGCTGTAATTGAGCTTCAAAGAGTAAGTCCTGTTTCTTCCTCCCAAACCGAGCTCCCTGAGGGTCTTCTTAACACCCTCCCTACCCAGTTCTCATCCCATCGCATCCAGGCAAGACAGGAAAACCGAGTCAGAAAGTGTTCGATGTGGCAACGAATGTCATTTATTGAGCACCTATCATGTGCTAAACCCCGAACTAAGCTCTTGGCTTTCATTACCCCCCACGACCACCCTGGGAGGTAGATGGGGCCGACCCCACTGCGCCGATGAGGAAATGGGAGGGTAGGACACTAACCAAATAAGAGCCCTGGATCTGTCTGGCTCCAATTCCAAGATCCCAAATTCAAATCGGGGTCCAGATCCAAGACCGGGACAAGCAAGTTGTTTAGGGTCTTAGGACTCCAAGTGAGACCCAGATTACCCACCTAAGTCAAACCTCAGGGGACGAAAACCTCCCCTCCGCACTGAGGAGGCCACTCCTGCTATCAGGGCAGGGGACACGCTGCCATTTAGAGCCTTAAAAAGACCTTCTGCACTGTTTTGTATGGTCTATTTGAGGTAATATAAGGAGAATCAGGAGATCCCGTCAAGTCTCTTCCCTCTTTTTGAACCTCAGTTTCCCGTTCTGTAAAATAGGATCAACAGAAGTTTCTCGGTTCTGGAAATTCTTTTCTCAGTCGGCCAGCAGGTGGAGCCCACCCTTCATCCCTTCCGGAAAGCTGCGGAGGGAGCCTTGGGGAGGAGGGTGGGTCCTGGGCCGAGCCCTCTGGGCTAGAGGGACAAAGTGGGACGCTGCCCAACTCTGGGCGGGCAGAGGGCCCTGCTGAGCCCCGGGGCGACCGCCCCCTACTCCAGGGTCCGGTTTTGCCCGCCCCCTGCAGGAAATCCTCGGCACTGCACGGACCAGGGCCCGAAGGCAGGGACAGCAACGTGGGGAGTGAAGACCCTGGCCAGGGCATAAGGAGGGGACCCTGCGGATGGGGGGTCCCACAGGTAAGAGGGAGTGAGCACCAGAGGTGGGCTGCGGGGCCACCCCCTTCCACGCCCTCCGCATGGGCGGCAGCTACAGGTAGTTGTCTTCAGCAGCGTCACCCCCTCCCCGGGAGCCCTGGGACTCGTCATCGTCGTCGCCCTCGTTGCCGTTGTCGTCATCGTCGTCGTCGGGGGCCAGCGCCTCAATGTCGTGCGTGATGTCTGCCAGCAGCCGGTGGAAGGCCTGCGCCTCGGGCCGCTGTGCCGCGCCGTCGTAGCTGCGCACGGCCGACGCCGACGTGGAGCTCATGCTGCGCTTGATGCGGCCAAAGCTGTCGGTGAGGATGCCTCCCTCGCGGATGCCCACGCCCTCCAGGAAGCCCTCGAAGTAGCCGATGTCCTGGTCCGGGATGAAGGGCCGCATCCCTGCGGGCAAGGGGCAGGGTGATGCCCCTCAGGTTCAGCCCCTTCCCCTCCTGCAGAGTCGCCCTCTCTGGAGATCTGAATTCAAGTCCCTGCTCTGCCACGCACTGGCCGTGTGGCCTTGCCCGGGTTCCTTAACTCTCTGAGCCAGCAAATAACGACACAACGCTCAGCACACAGTAAATGCTGGCTGCATGCCAGCTTATTATTATTATTATTACGATTGTCACGGTCCCATTTATTAGTTTTGTCACCTTCATTAAATAACTACTCTCGGCCTCCCTTTTCTTACCTGTAAAATTGAGATAATTGCACCTGTTCTCCCCCCAGGAACTTAGCATGCACCATGTGCTCCATAAACATTACTTTGCTTTTACCTCCATCCCTACTTACTGGCCATGTGACTTTGCTACTTTGCTACTCTGAGCCTCAGTTTCCTTAACAGCAAAATGGAGACAAATGATAGCATCTACTTCCCAGAACTGGGGGCATTTAATGAGATGATGCTTGGCACACGGTAACTGCCAAATACATGTTATTAGTATTATTACTGTTGTTAGCCCTCTTTACTAGCTGTGTGACCTTAGGCAAGTTCCTTGGCCTCTCTGAGCCTCAGCTTCCTCATGGGGTAAAATGGGAAGAATCGCTCCCTCTCCCAGCTTAGCTGTGACAATGAAATGGCTACACCAGTGCTTTGTTCTTCTTATCAGCTCTGTCTCCTGGCACTGTGACAAGTCCTTTCCCCTCTCTGGACCTCGGGCTCCTCATCTGCCCCATGGATCTCATTATCTGGCCTTATCAGAGGCTGAAGGAGAAGAAGAAAACATTCCTAGCCCGGTGCCTGACGGGGAATGGCAGGGACCAAGTAGGGGCCTCAGCCGACGGCAGGATGGGAAGGGGGCTCACCGAGGAGGAGGAACTTGCGCCGGTCCCCGTAGAGCTTCAGCAGGCCCGCGCAGTAGTCCTGGATGGGCAGCCCCAGCCGGTACTCCCGCAGCAGCACCGCGAACTGCTGGATCTCAGGGGGCCCCAGCTTGCTCCGCAGCTGTCGGGGGACAACACTTGAGATCAATCCCAGGGAGCAACCCCACCCACCCCCTGCCTGAAAGACCCAGAGCCTTCTCTAAGGGCATGTGGGGCCCAGTCCTCCTCTGAAAGCCCTTCCATGGCCTGCTTGGGTCATCCAGACCCCTTGGGCTGCACCTAAGAATGGGATGTGGACTCAAGCTTCCGCAGTTCAAATCCTGGCCCCTCACTGATCAGCTCTGTAATCTCGGGTAGGTGACAACCTCCCTGACCCTTGCTTTCCTCATCTGCAAAGTGAGGATAATGGTGACACCTCCCTCTTGGGGCTGTTGAAAGGATTAAAAGAAATGATACATGAAAGGTGCTTGGAGCAGTGCCTGGTATACAGCAAGCACTCAGTGAATGCAAGCTGACATTAGTTAGGGCCTTTCATAGGCTGGCCTCAGTTTACTCTCCTAACCTGATCCCCCACCCTGACCTCTGAGGTCTTCTGCCTTGGTTGTGTCCAGGACCACACACAATCCCTGAAATACTCCCATGTTTCCTCCAGCCTCCAGGCCTGTGCGTGTGCTGTTCCCACCGCCTGCCCCAGCTCACCGTGACCATGTAATCCTGTAACTGCTCGAAGCCCAGGCCACTGTGGTCACTGCCGCTGCAGTGGGAGCCATGGAAAGAGGGCGTGGATGTGCCGCTGTAACATGCTTCAAAAGTGTCCTGGGAGCCATTGCTGCAAGGACGGGGGAAGGGACTTTCACTTACCTCCCTCCAGCTTGTCTTCCCAGGGCAGGCTGGAGGTGGGAGGGCATAGCTACTGATGCTCTGGGGGCTCATCCTGGACCCCGTTTTGGCCCCCAAGTCCTCACGTGACCTGGTCCCTGCCACCTCTCAAGCCTGGTCTCTCACTGTGCTCACCCTTGCCCTCTATGCTCCAGCCACCTGCCTTCTCCTTTTCCCTCTAATACTACAAGCACCTCCTCACCTCTGGGCCTTTGCACATGCTGTTCCCTCTGCCTGGAGCGCCTCTCTTCCCCTACCTTTCGCTCAGCTAACCCTTATCATTGGATTTTAAATATCATCTCCTCAGGAAAGTGTTCCCTGACCCCACCAGCTAGGTTAGATCCTCTGTCGGACGTGCTCCCTCAGTCTGTAGCCTATACGTGACACGCGAGTCCTTTCCAAGTTCCCCCACCAAACACCCTGTCCCTCACACCCCCTGCTGCAGCACAGTGGCCTCCTGCTGCTCCTCAAACCCACTAAGCTTTATCCTGTTCTGAATTCTTGTGCTTGCTGCTCCCTCTACCTGGAACATTCTTCCCCTTTTTATCCTCCAGGCCTCGGTTCAGCCGTCACCTCTGAGAGGCCCACCTGACTCCCCAGATGAGTCGGGGCCCCCCTCAGCCTCTCTCACAGCTCTCTGAGCTTCTCTTCAGTGCTTACTAACATTAATTATTATTACTATGAAACGATGATTTCATTGCCTCCTGTGCTAGATTGTAAACCTGGCAAGACTAGAGGGCTTGGTTTTCTTCATTCATTGAGCACCTACTATGTGCCAGGTAGGGGTCTTGCCCTCTGTCTTGTTCCCTGCTGTATCTGCAGCACACAGCACAGTGCCTGGCACACAGAAGGTACTCGATAACTATTGCCTAATAAAAAGTCAACCTTGGAGGCTGGGCGCAGTGGCTCGCGCCTGTAATCTCTTCCCTTATCTCTTACATAACATAGAGCAGGAATTCGGGGCTTCACGGTCATTAGGGGCCCAGGCTTCTCTTTTCCTACCCCGCCCTCTTCAGGACTGTACCCACAAGGAGCTGCAGCAGCTGAAGTCAGCGTCATAGGCGTAAGTCCCGTCCGTGCGGCAGCTCTCACCTGGGACAAGCAGACAGAGGGACTGTCAGAGGTGCCAAAGCAGGAACCAACATCCCCGACTCCCTGAAGCCCCAACTTCAGCCTCACCCTTGGGTCCTGCTCCGCTGCCAGTACACCACTGACCTTGGGCAACTCACCTCCCTGCTCCTGGTCCTCAACTTCCCCGGTGTGGGGACAATACCACCTTCCTCCCTATCTCATGGGGGCCTTGGGAATAGTAGATGAAGGAACAGGAGAAGGAGTGTTTTGTAAACAGTGTGTGCTTGACTCAAGGCAAAAAAAGAATTTTGTGGAGGGAGGATCTCAAAACCTTCAGAGCAAAGAGGCACCGCTGACAGAGAACGTGCTCTCTTCCTAGTCCTGCTGTCTCATCCGTCCAGGTAGTGGCCTCCGCCTTCTGATCTCGGCCCACTCAGTGTCACTTCCTGGCCCTGACTTCCCAGCGGAGGCCAGGTCCTCACTACGTGTTCTTGCAGCACAGTCTGTGGTTCCATGTTTATTTGTGTCATTAATTAATCACTGTCAGCCAGCCTTGGCGATGCCTGCTTCGTGACGGCAAGGCCACATCTAGTGTTGCTCACCTGTGTACCCTGGTGATTAGTACTGGATCTCCCATAGTAGGTGCTCAATAAATACTCATTGTGTGAATGAATTTGTTGAGCTACCTGTTGAGTTATCGCTTTTATTTGCCCATCATCCTTGTGAGAGTCGATGAACTATCCCAGCTTCCCAACAAGCACAGCTCCCACAGACGGGCAGGCCTTCGGAAGAAAGAGAGCCAGCGCTCTGTGGCTGCAGCCGGGCACACAGGGACCACGTCGCAGGGGCCTGTGGCTGAGGGAATGCACCTACTGGCCTTGAAGGCAGCAAGGGGAGTGGGGCAGTTGCAGAGAGAAGCTTTAGAATCAGACAGACCTGAGTTTGAATCCTGACCCTGCCACTTACCAGCTATGTGACCGTGAGCATTTATTGACTACTGTGAGCCTTAACATCCTCATCTGTGAAACTGGAATCGTAAGGCCTCAGAGAGTTCTCCATCAAAAACTACTTCACAAGCATCTATGATGTACCCAGTCCCATGCTAAGCACAGGGGATACAGTGACAAACAGGACAGACAAGGTTGCTAGGAGGATTATGACATGGCACATTGGTACTGTGCTTGGCACACAATCGGTGCTCAGTGAATGCCTCTGTTGGTCTCGTTCTTATTCTAGCTATTGATTGCATCCAAGAACCCATCTGGAAATCTTAGTGTTGACCTAGGGTCCTAGTGGGGTGGATGCACAGTGAGCAGACAATGCATGTTCCTCAGTGTCTGCAAAGCAGGGACATAAAAACAAATGGGAGGGAGAAAAGTTCAGCTCTGAGGGGGCTCATTCTGAATTTGGCAACCCAAACATCCTTGAAGAAGCTAAGTTTGAGGTCATCGTGAAAATCAACATTTTGTCTAACCTACACTGTAATTGTGGTAGGGATCAGGGCCCCTAAGGGCCTTCACTGGCCCCAAGTCCTGGAGCGTCCTCCCTCCCCTGGCCTTTTAGGATATGCCACAGGAGGGGAGGTCAGGAGTGGTTACTCACTGCGGCTGCAGAGCCACGGCCGTTCGGGTGTAGACGTGTAGTGGTAGCCAGCCCGGTCCACACACTCAATGCTCTGGTCCCCATAGATGATCTGGAAGACCTGGCAGATCAGTGCGCAAGACTCCTCAGCAGCATCCTGGCCCAGGGAGAGAGAGAGCTCAGGGCCTCACCAATGACCAGGATATGCCCTGCTTCCTAACACACAGTGTAAAGAGGCTCACGGAGACACACACATATGGACCCCTCTAAATTGATTTTGAGAACATTTTTCATCAAAATTATATGGCTACTCTCTGGTCTTGGAGCTCCTTTATAGAATCCAGCAACAACTCTGACTCCTGTGCCATGAAAAATACATCCCAAATTTCTAGAGGATTCATGAGCATTCCTGAAGTTTACCTAAAATAAGCCAAAATTTAGTGTAATGTATAGGTATGGAAGCTGAGGCCCAGTGAGGGAAAGTGATTAGCCAGGACTAGAATCCAGTTCTCCTATACGTAGTAGGAGGAGAAATGATTGAATGAATCAAATTTTTAGGCTCAACTGCCATATTTAAATATGAGCTTCCTGGCATCCAGTGCAAACACGGAAGCGGGATAAATACATAAACTTCAGTCTCTGGTAGAAGGAAAGACTTTAAGTTCTTGGGTGAATTGTTTTTGAGATTGCAAATTTGAAGAGGAATTTACCTCTTTATGTCTTTAAGCAAGACACATAGACAATAACTGATGAAGAGACCATCTTCATGAAGCTGTTCCTCTTTTGTGTCTCTAAAAAAGCTCAAGGTATAAATTAAAATCTAACTGAAGATAGGCATTTTGGGATAGTAGGGGTGCACTAATCATTAAACTGGAATCCTTACAATAACCCTACAAAATGGACAGGGAAGAGACGATCCTTATTTTATAGTTAAAGACACTGAGGCTTAGAGTGGCTAAGTGACTTGCACAGGCTCACACAGCAGGTTCATGTCCTTAGTTAGCATCCAAGTTTTTTGTCTCTAACTCCTGTACCCTCCTCGGGACCAGGATGTCTCAGATAGAAGGTTAAGGCTCAGACAAGCCTGGAAAGCAACTCTTATTTACTCATTCCACAAATTCTCAATTATTCCTATTGCGTGGCAGGTGCTGGGCCAGGCTCTGTACCCCAAAGCTCTCACAGTCCAGGGGATGAACAGGGCACACTGAAGCCTTTGTATGGAATCTGTTTCCAGGCTCTTCACACTGCTAACTCCTTGCTTTCCTTCACGTTTCAGTTCAAACAGCACAAACTCACTTTCCCTGTTGAAATGGATTTCCGCCCCCATTCTTCATCACTGCAACCTGCTTGTTTTCTTCTAGGTCCCCACGGCAAGGTATAATGATATAATTTGCATTAGCTCATCCACTCATTCAACAGATACTTATTGAGCACCTGTTACATGCCAGGTGCTAGGTACTAGCACCTGTTCTAGGTGCTGGGGGTGCCACAGTGAACCATCCAGAACACGCAGGCCTCTTGCACTCTACAAGGTCAGTCTGGTGGGAGTGGAGTGAATAAAAGGGGAGAGAGAAAGAATGAGGTGGAGAGGAAATGGGTGTGTTAGCTGGAGGTGGCCTTGGAAACAACTGTCAGGATGTTAGCTTTCACTCTAAGTGAAAAGGGGGGAGCGCTGGAAGATTTGGAGCAGTGACAGGATGTGACTTATGTGTTAACAGGAATGCTCTGACTGCCTGGGGGAACAGATTGTATGCAAGGGGTGAACCAGTGAGGGGGTGACTACATGATCCAGATGAGAGAATGGGGCACAGACCTGGGTGGGGACAGTGGAGGGTGGGGAGAAGTAAGAGGATTTATTGATGGACTCAATATGGGTCGGGGGAGGTGAGAGAGGGAAAGAGAGAAAGGGCGAGGGAAAGAGAGAGACGGAAAGGGGTGGGGAGCCAAGAATCACGGCAACATAAGGATGGAGCTGACATTAACAGAGAAGGGGAACCAAGGGAGGAGCAGGTTTAGCTGGGAAGACTGGGGCTCAGCTTTCAGCGTGTTAAGTTTGAAATGGTCATTAGAACTTCCAGTGGAGAGGTTGAGTAGAGATCTGGTGAGAGATGGAATGTGGGGAGTTCTCAGCGTCTTAAAAGCCATGAGACTACAGATCACCTAGAAATGAGGAGATAAAGGAGGGAAGGGGACCAAGGACTAACTAAGCCTGGACACTCCAACTTTTGGAGTCTGGAGAGAAGAGGAGGAACCAGCTTTTGAGGAGGAGCCAGAGAGGTAGGAGGGTACAGAGCCGGAAGCAGAGTGAGAAAGTGTTTCATGGGCAGGCAGACGGCTACAGTGTCTGAGTTTACTGGTTGTCATCTGTCTCTGTCTCTAGACAGGCACCATGTCTAATTTGTTCGCCACTGTTTATACACAGAGGGAGTTGGTGGCCTGGGGTCAGAGGAAAAGCTTAGAAGTCTCAGAGCTTGAAGGTGTCTGCTAGACTGTGAGCTCCGTAAGGGAGGACACCAAATGTCTTGTTCACCTCTGTATCCAGAGCACTTAGCCCGATGCCTAGCATTCAATGAAGACGGTCAAATGAATAAAAGAAAGGGTGATATGGAAGATGGGGGGAGGGGAGGAGAGGCAAGAATGGCAGGAAGGCTTCTGCCCTGGGTGACCACCTTAGTTACCAAGAGTACTGGCTCTGACCTTCGTGGGTTCGAATCTTAAAAGCGTTACCTGCTTCCTGTGTGACCTTGTCCACCTTACTTAACCTTTGGATCTGCGTTTTCTTCTCTAGAATTGGGATACAACAGTTGTACTATTTGCCTCTAGGGGTTGCTGTGAGAATGAAATGAAGTGATGCTGTCCCGTGTCTGGCATGAGTTGGCACTCAATTCATTCTGGTGATTAATATGCTCTGATTGTCACTGTGGTGGTGCTAGCATTGACAACATTGGAGAAGGAGCAGGGCTGGAGGAGGGGTTAGGTCTAGTATGTTTTGGCTATTTTGAGTTTTTTCCCCACTGGGGGAGTCAGGGAGAGATATCCTGGAGGAATGCGGGGCTGGAGGTTAGAAGGCATTAGGCGTCAAAGGGACAACTGAGTGGAGCCTAAGGAGGGAGAAGGGAAAAGGCCAGGGCAGATCCAGGAACCTCGCGAATGGGGCGGGACCGGGCGGGAGAGACCGAAGCAGCGTCCCGGAGGCAGGACATTGGAGCGTGGGGTGCCCTCGGGCTCACCCTGTTGGCCACAGCTAGGATGACCAGGTTGCAGTAGGCATCCGGGCTGGGGTCCTGCGGGTCTAGCGGGTTGGGGCCCGGGTGGCGCCGCTCCCAGCTGCCGCCGCCGCCGCCGCCAGCCTGCCTCCGCTCCCAGCTGCCGCCCGGCTTGCCCGCGCCGCCGCCGCCGCCGCCGCCGTGCCGCCGCTCCCAGCTGCCGCTGAACGTCTGTCGGCGCTCCCAGCTGCCCGACGCCCGCGCCCCCGCGCGCTGGCGCTCCAGGCTGCCGCCGCCGCCGCCGCCGCCTCCGCCCGCGGCCCGGGCCTCGGCGCCGCCGCCCCACGCCATGCGCCAGTCCAGGCTGCAGATGGTGTGGCGCCGCTCCGTGGTGCCCACCCGCCGCTTCTCGGGCGCAGCGCCCGGCGGGCCCGGGTCTCGCCCCGCGCCCCCAGGGCTGGCGTCCACGCCGGCCGGCACCGGGTCCACGCCCAGACCTAGGGGAGTCCGGGGGGCCATCAGCCGCAGAAGATCCGGGCTGAGGCCCCTACCGAGGCCATCTGGAGGACCCGACCCCGCCTCTCTGGGGTCCAGCCGCCTCTGGCCTCAGGGCCTCCAGCTGGCTTCAAAGTAGTGCGGCCACCCGCGCCCCACTCCACGTCCACACTTTCGGCTCCCCTCCCGACCTCAGTCTCTGCTCCTACTTTTGACTCTACCCCTGGCCTCGGTGTGGCCGGCGATTTCCGAGCTCCTCGCCTCACACCTGCTCTCTGACCGGAGGGTGGTGGTCAGGCTGTCCCCTCCCTCTGTAGCCTTAACTCGGACCCTGACCCTGTCCCTGTTTCAGAGGCGCCAAACCTTGGATTCCGACTCCTCCCCTACCCCGTCCTCAGCCCCGCCCCTGGCCTCAGGCCCCGCCCCCACCTCGGAGTGTCTGAAACCTCCCACCAGGAGCCCCGCCCCCGAGCGTATGGCCACGCCCCCAATCCAGACTCCGCCCCTAGCCTGAGGGTCCACCTAGCCTCTAAGCCGGGTGGTGACTTCGGGCCTCAGGTTCCGGTCCTCTCCACCCTCCCGAGCTCCTACTTTCAACTGTCCTCAGAATGGTGGGTCTGGCCGCCCACCCTTGAGCCTGAAGCCCGGGCTCCGTCTTCTTGCATGTGGCATCTTCGGCCCGCCCCTGGTCTCAGGGTAGTGCGGCCAGGCCTTTTCCACCGCCCCTCACCCAGCCTCAGGCCCCTCCCCTGCAGCAGGCCACGCCACTCTCCAGACTAGACGTTGGGCCCTTTCTCTTCCCCTGGCGGCTGCGGGGCTCCCTCGCCCGCTGTACCGGTCTTAAGCACTAGCAGGTGCAGCGCGTCGTCCTGCAGGTAGGAGGCCGCGGCGATTTCGTGCGTGGGGATACGCAGGATGAGCTCCTCGTTGTCCCGCCAGGTGAGCAGCAGACAGCGGGCAGACAGGCTCAGGATGCTGTCCTGCTCCGCCGTGGTCTTCAGAGGCAGCTCCTTCAGCTGCTGCAGGGAGGTTCGGATCTCCTGAGTCCCCGGGCCCGTGGGTAGGAGAGGGAGAAGGGGACGAGACCCTGCCCTCCTCCCTCCCCAGAGCCTTACCCTGGCCGTGTCCAGCAACTGCAGGAGCTCGTCCCGACTGGAGGGGTTCAATGAGGAAGTCACCCACGTGAGGTGGCCCAAGAACTGGATGGGAAACCAGGAGGGACAAGGGCACAGAGAGGTCACTCTGAAACCCTGGAGGACCCTGGCCTCCTCACTGACATAGTGCAGATAGATTGAGATAGAAATATATGAATTAATAATAATCTGATCATAACTTTTATTGACGCTATAATAGAAGCCAGACACAGTTCTGAGCACTTTCTAGGTAGTCGCTCATTCATGCTCGCTTTAAGGATAAAAAACTTCCCCAGGATTATATAGCTAAAAGGGTAAAACTGGACTCCACCTGCCAGAACCCACTTTCAACTGCTAACTTATATTATCTTAACACACAGTCATTTAGCTATAAGATTCCATAGGGAAGCAAAAATCACTATAATACCTTGAAAGAACTGACCACCTGTGAATTTCCTCTGGACTAAGTGGCTCTCTCTGCCCCAAGTATCATTGTCAAACTGATTGCAAATCACTTGCCCTCTTTATGGTCTTGTTGCAGAAGTCAAATGGAAATAAGTCTAATTAGTGGATCATTTTGTCAGAAAAATAATGCTCTAAATCAAATTTTTTCATTCATTCTTAGTTATAGCCTAATGTTATCACTTCACTTAAATGTTATTCAATATAAGAATTAACTTTTCCCATTATTTTTAGTTGTATTCTTCTAGGTGAACTCCACCAATCAAACCTTTTCTTTTTATTCTCTATGAAATTTCAGTCCCCAATTTTTAAGTGGACTTATTTGTTAGCTTTTCCCTCCATATAGGGTTGCCAGATAAAATATAGGATGCTAGTTAAATCTGAATTTCATATAAACAACAAAATTTTTAAAAAGTTTTTTAGTACTTTTAGTCCCCTGAAATATTTGAGACACACTTAAGAAAGTATTCATTACTTACCTGAAATTCAAATTTAGGTGGCTTGTTGTTTGCTAAATCTGATAACCCTTCCCCCATCATCTTTCTAGGCTAAATGAGGACCCCTGGCTGCTCCTTCATGGTGTTCATGAAATAGAGGTAAAGCTCTCAAATGGTCAAAGTCCTTTGTGGTTTGCCGTTAACCTGGATGCCGTCTGAGTAACAAGGTCACTGCGGTAAAATCTCTAGGGAAGTGCAAAGGTTGTCAGAATCAAAATGGAGTCACCTGTGTCTTAAAAAACTTGGCAAATAGAGCCAGGAAGGCCACGAAGCAAAAGTTCTCATGCACGAATGACTGATGATAAGAACTATCACAAAAAACTGCAAAAACCACAACTTTGCACAAAGGCCATCACAACCTTACACACACAAAAATGCTTCCGCAAGGACGTCTGCCCAGCAACTGCCTGTCCAGCCTGGAACTGGCACCACCCTTGTTATTGATCCTTACAGCCAAGGATAGTTATCTCAAAACAATTAGGCAGTCCTCCTCACTTTTCCTTTAAAAGCCTTTGCCTTCCTTTATTTCCCTGAACACTGATTCCCAAATGAACATTTTCTTTTTGAGAGTCTCCCTCTCTGTTTGTTGTTTAGGTTGACAGAAGGTAGGGCTTTGCGGTGCACAGAACGTTCTCCCACCCACTCTCCCCTGGTGGGAGGTGTTGAGCCCCTTGCTGAGATGGGAACACCGAGGCTCAGCGGCTGGAGGTCACTTGCTGCCCATACACAGCATACAGCAGGGGCGAGGCTGACATGAACCCAGGCCTCATTCCTATGAGCCACAACTTGCCCTGTGCGAGACAGGGCTGACCAGGGCTTGGTGTCCAGGAGAGATGAGGTCTCTCCTCAGCCCAAGATCGTCCCCACCCTTCCTCATCCCACACGCACCTTGACCTCCTTCTCCAGGTAGTCACACAGCAGAATCTGGGGGTCGATGAGGTAGTCAGGGGGATACAGGGGCATCGAGTGCAGGGGCCGGCGGCTCACACTGCTTCTAAAGGCTGCCCGGCGAGCAGCCTTGGGGAACACCAGCCTTCTAATGGGGGACACAAAGCCCTGGGGGAGGACAGGGGAATGACAGTCATAATGAGCACTTATCATGCTCCCTTTTACTTATATTACCTAATTTAGTTCTCCCAAAAACTCTGCAGAAGGGGTACCTCTGCGATTCCCATTTTAGAGATGGAGAAACTAAGCCCCAGAGAGGGAACTCGCTGATAGGTAGTAGTGGTGCACCCAGTAGTTCACCTTGAGCAGTATGGGTCCAAAACCTCCATTCTAAACACCCAGGTGAGTATGGCAGCTCCAACCAGGTTTAAGGAATGAGTCTAGGTTGGGGTGAATACAGAAAAATATTAGGATTCAGTGTGGCTGTGTGGTGGGTTCACAGGTATTTGTTAGGCTCTCCCTGTGCTTTCCTAAAAGTTAGAAATAATTAATAAGTAAATTTAAGTATAATCCAGGGGCAGCTGCATAAAAATGGCTAAAAAGGTTAAAGTTGCAAATTCCAGGGCCCTAGCCTAAACCAATAGAATGTAAATCTCAAAAGAAAGATCGAGCACCGCTGTAGAGCAACAGCTCTCAACACGTGGCTCCTGAACCAGCACCAGCAGCATCACCACCTGGGACTTGAGAGAAATGCAGATTCTTGGGGTCCATCCCAGACCGCTGATCAGAGACTCTGGAAGTAGGGCTGAGCAGGCGGGTTTAACTAGCCCTCCAGGTGATTCTGATGCATGCTCAAGTGTGAGAACCATACTTCAGAGCCATTGCTCCCAACCCTGGCTGTACTTTAGAACTACCTGGGGAACTTCTAAAACTTCAGATGTCCAGGCCACACCCCAGACCAATTGAATCAGAAATTCTGGGACTGGGACCCAGGCATCAAGATTTTTAAAGCCTCCTTACAGCTGGGCATGGTGGTGCACACCGGTAGTCCCAGCTCCTTGGGAGGCTGAGGCAGGATGATCGCTTGAGCCCAGGAGTTCAAGGTTATAGTGAGCTATGAATGGGACACTGCACTCCAGCCTGGGTGACAGAACAAGACTCTGTCTCTTAAAAAAGCCTCCTTAGGTAATTTCAAAAGGGAGGTCAGCTGAAAACCACTGTGTAGAATGCGTGGTCTGATTACTTAACTCTTGCAGCATGCCAAGACAAATGTGAGCAAAACAAAACTACCCCACTGCCCTCACCTTCTGGTTTGGGTAAGCAGACAGTACACAAGTCCACAAAAGCTTACGATCATTCACTCATTCAGTGAACACTTATTCATACCTATATGGGTGGGCCCTGTGCTCGGTGCTGAGGATTCAGGGGAGACCTGGACCCCCTCCTTGCCTCCAGGGCTTGTGATAAATGACCTAAACTAGTGAATCACAAACTTTACTGCATTTTCCATGAGTTCTGATTCAGTAGGTCCGAGTTAGGGCCTGAAGTCGGCATTTCTCACGAGCTCCCAGCTGGTGCCGGTGCTACTGCTCTGCGCACCACACTCTGAGTAGCCAGGATCTAAACCAGCGGTTCTCAAAGTGTGGTCCCCACAGCCAGCAGCATCAGCATCAGCATCACCTGGCCAGGGTGGCGGTGGGGACCTGGGGGTTATTAGAAATGCAAATTCTTGAGTTTAATCCCAGACCTATTGGCTCAGAAACTGGGAGTGAGTCCCAATGATCTGCGTTTTAACAAGCCCTTCGGGTGATTCTGATACACGCTCAGCTCGTTTTAGAACTGGTGTCGTGGAGCCTGGATAAAAGCTCTGAGAAATGAAAGAACACTATTTGGGAGAAGGCATGCTGAGCAGAGGGCACGGTATGTGCACAATCCTGGTGGCTTCAAAGGCTGGTGAGGGTGACCCTGGAGAAGCTGTGCGCTGTCTGTCGTGGCTGAGTTACGAGATGAGCCTTGAATGAGGGCTGTGGAGCTGGGACTTTGTCTTGCCTGTGTGTGTGTGAGCATTTTGTCTGTGGCCCTGCCCTCCTCTCCAGCCTCATCCCCCTCCCTCTCGCCCCCAGCTGCACAGCCATCTTTCAGTCCTTCCTACTTGCTATATTCCTCTGCCCCATTTGCACATGCTGTTCCTCTGCCCAAAACACGCTTCCCTATTCCCTGTCCTTCCACCCATCCATCAGCTCCCAACTCAAACTGACCAGGACAGGGCTGGCCACTCTAATATGCTGTCTTCCAGTACTGAGTATGGGGCCTTTTATGCAATTTTCCAATGCAATTATTATTTATTGCCTTTTAAAAAAGATTAATAGTTGCTTCCCCCACTAGACTGTGAGGTCCAGGGAGGAAGCAGGGTCCTTGCCTGACTTTGCTCACCACTGCGTCATCACCAGCACCAGGCACAGTGCCTGGCATGCAGTCGGTGCTCAATAAATGTCTATTGAAAGGATGAACAAAGGGAAAGCATGCACATGCACATGTGTCTGGGCTCCCTTCTGAGCCCTTCATGATCCATGTGGGCGTCTTTGTGAACAGCCCCTACCCAGATTTCTTGGGGGAAGAGGGATATGTGGGGATGGGGGTGGGGTGGAAGTTGGAATCTGAGCAGCTCCCTGAACCCCAGAGACAACCAGTAAGATGTCCAGAGAAGCATACTAGAACATGTGGGAGCGGGGGGTGGGCAGGGAATGATCGTGGGCTGAGGCCCTTGTGTAAAGACAGGGAGAGGAGCAGGTGGGAGGGACTCAAGCCTGCGTAGAATTGTCCTGTCTGCAGCAGTGGTGTCTGTGAAGCTGCAGGAGGGGAACACCAGGGAAGCAGGTTTCAGTATCTCCCAAACTGACTCCGTCTGGCCAGTTCCAGGGAGGGTCCCTGTCTGTCCATTCCAGGGATGGCAGAGGCCACTGAGAGTGGAGAAGCAGGTAAGGGAGTTTAGAGCCCAAATGTCTGGCTGCCCAGGAGTGGGAAGGAGGGTCCTTCTAAATAAGAAGAAAGGCCCCACTTATGCCACTTGCTGTCCCCCTGCCTCCCGCCGCCCCGCTGTCCCCTCCCCAACTTCGGGGACATTTCCCTACCCCGTGTCCCTCCCAACCTCCCACCTACCTTCTTCCCTTTCTTGACTTCATATTCCATGGTGAAGCGTCCCTTCTGCTCCTGCCACCCTCTTGGCCACCCCCTCCACCCCCCCACCCCAGTTCCTTTGTTCTTTTTCCTGCCTGGTCGGAAACTCCACCAGCCCTGGAGTTCCTGCCCCTCCCAGCTGATGGGGGTGGTGGTGGTGGTGGAGGACGTAGCCTTGGGTCCCTACAGCTGAAGGGTGGGAGCCCAGGCAGAACAACCAACTTGGGGAGAAATGCTCAAGGCCTCCAGCCAGAAGACCTGCTGCTGAGGGGGTTTGGGAGCTGGGTGAGGCTGGGGAAGGGGCTCCCCCAAATTCAGAGTCACTAATTTGGAAAATTCCAAGTTCCAGCCCCATTTCTGCCACTGACCTTGCTGTCTGACCTTGGCAAGGCAAGTGAGTTCCCCCTTTCAGAGCCTGTTTCCCTCTCCCCTCTATAAAGTGGGAGTAAGCATTGCCTCCCTCCCTGGGCTGCTGTGGTGAGAAATTAATAAAAAAAGTGGGTGCAAGGTGCTTCATAAACTATAGAGTGCTGTGTCTAAGCAAGCTAGGATTTTAAAAAATTAATCATTACTATTAAGGGAGGCAGTATGCATGGGCTTTGGAGACAGGCTGCCTGAGTTTGAGTCTTGGCTTTGCCACTTACTGGGGTTATGACCTTTGGGAAGTTCCTTACTCACCTGTGCCTAGATTTTCTCATCTATAAAATAGGCATAATACTAGTTTGACCTCATAGTGACCTTGTAAAGATTAAACACACTTACAAAAGCTCTTGGCATGTAGTAAGTGCTCAATAAAAACTGTTTACCAGTCTATGGGTTGTCACCCTAAATAACAGAGAAAGGCTTTCTAAAAGAAAAGCTGGGCCAGGCGCAGTGGCTCACACCTGTAATCCTAGCACTTTTGGAGGCCAAGGCGGGAGTATCGCTTGAGGCCAGAAGTTCAAGACCAGCTTGAGCAAGAGAATCCATCTCTACAAAAAAATAGAAAAAAAAAATATCTAGGTATGGTGGCATATGCCTGTAGTCCCAGCTACTGGGGAGGCTGAGGCAGGATGATCGCTCAAGCCCAGAAGTTTGAGGTTGCAGTGAGTTACGATGACACCACTGCACTCCAACCTGGGAGACAGAGCAAGACCCTATCTCAAAAATAAATAAAGAAATGAAAGAAAAGCTGTTTACTTGGGGATGAAGCGTTGCAATGGGAATACACACGTTAAGGTGAACTATGTGCATATTCAGGGAGGTAAAGGAAGACAAAGGTTTTTAAAGGAAAAATAAGGAGGATTCCATGATTGTTTTGCAATAATTGTCCTCGGCTACAAAGATCAATAACAAGGGTGACGCCAGTCCAAGGTTGGGCAAGCAGTTGCTGGGCCGGTATCCTTGTTTTTTTTTTTTTTTTTTTTTGAGACAGAGTCTCACTCTGTTGCCCAGGCTAGAGTGAGTGCCGTGGCGTCAGCCTAGCTCACAGCAACCTCAAACTCCTGAGCTCAAGCGATCCTCCTGTCTCAGCCTCCCGAGTAGCTGGGACTACAGGCATGCGCCACCATGCCCGGCTAATTTTTTCTATATATATTTTTAGCTGTCCATATAATTTCTTTCTATTTTTAGTAGAGGTGGGGTCTCGCTCTTGCTCAGGCTGGTCTCGAACTCCTGAGCTCAAACGATCCGCCCACCTCGGCCTCCCAGAGTGCTAGGATTACAGGCGTGAGCCACCGCGCCCGGCCATCCTTGTTAAAAGTATTATTTTGTGTGTAAGGTTGCTGCGGTCTTTGTGCAAGGTTGTGCTTTTTGTACAGTCGTTTTTTGCTCTCAGGCTTGCCAGTGTGAGATCCCTTTCTTTATGGCCTTACGCCACTCTACTTGTCAAGGTTTTCTTACCATTAGTGACTCCATTTTGATTCTGACAACTTTACAAAATCCTAGCCTGTTTTACTCTCTCAGGAGATTAGACAGGCAAGACCACCTTTGTGCTGAACACTTTGTATGTTTCATCTCACTTATTCCTCATGATGTTGGGGTATCATTGTTATACCTATTATACAGATTTTAAAAACTGAGGCTCAAGTGCACAGCCTGGCTCAAGCCAGTCACACCATGAATAAGAGGAGGACCTGGGGTTTCTGGCTGGTCTGGACCTGAAGCCTAGTGTTCCTTACCTCCAGGACCCATGCATTCTGCGTGCCCTGCCCAGGACAGTTGGCCCATCCGCACCTTGCCACGACACACAGGTTCTGGAGGCCCAAGCTCTGGAACTGATTTGCTGTGTGACCCGAGCCAGGTTGCTCCTTGCAACCTCTCTTGGCCTCAGCTTTCTTATCTTTCCAGTGGGAACAATGGATCCCCAAATGCCTGCCTTGCTAGTCGGAGGTGTGCCAAAGACGACACAGGCCACAGATGAGAAAGCAGTTGGAAATTGTAAAGTGCAGGTGACAATACATTGGATTGTTTTGAGAGATTTCTTTGAAAACCTGGGTGTGCCTGGTCAGTGGCGTTGCAGGGAGGGTCAGAGCTCCCACTGCCTCTGGGTGTGAGAGCTACAGGAGACTCCCAGCCACTAGCCCTTCCTCCCTCCCTCCCTCCCCGCCTCCCTCCTTCCTTTCCTCCCTCTGAGGGGAAATGGCCCAGGCTGCTCAGTGCTGGCTCTCCCCACACTGTCTCCTGCTCCCCTACATCCTGCCAGCCGGCCACCTCCCTACAGCAGGAAGTGAGATCTCTGCTTAGCCTGCCGGGCCAACAGGAAGAGGCTAGGATGTGTGAGCCAATCCCTGACCTTGCTCTGGGCATGCAAACTTCCACTTAACCCCTCAAACCAGTCCAGAATTCCCACTTTTGGAGTGGTAGCAGGGCATGAAAGGTGTTCTCTTGCTCTGGCGCCTGCCTGACTGGCTTTTGCAGCCTTTTCCTCTCTCTGGGCCTCAGTTTCCCCGTCTATAAAATGGGAATTTATATTATTCCTGGACTAACTCCAAACATCACTGAACTGCTGAGAACCTCAAATAGGACAATAAGCGTTTCGAATGCCACTAGAAATAGAAAGCTGTCTGAATTCGTTGCAGTGCACAGTCATGAACAGATGAAGTGCTTAGGAAATGTCAGTGGAAGTATTCTCATTGGTATAGTGGGGAGTAAAAATAAGAAATAAAAAAATAAAAACCAGTGGAAGTAGACAGAGACGGGGGGAGCTAGGTTCAAATGTATATGACCTTGAACAAGTTAGCTCATCTTTCAGAGCCCTCACGTGTCAAAAGCAGGATAATCGTGGTGCCTGCCTCCGAAGGCAGCTGCAGGGATTAAATGGGAACAGAATTATACAATGATAACTTATATTATTAAAATTATCTTATGAGTCAAAAAAGAGATGAGCAAACAAAGTCTCTGGCTCTCAAAGTCTTAACAGTTGCGGGAGATAAAATTCATCTCTTTGGAGCCACCTCCAGTTGATTGGCAGGGGCTGCCTAGAGGGCTGCGTAGAGGATTATAAAAACCAGGTCTACTCCCAGCAGGGGAAAAAAGGGATTGATTATCAATGGCTGCCACTGGCAGGAGGAAGGAGAGTGGCAGCAGGTGGACAGTGCGTATGCTGGCCCCGGTCTGGTTAGAGAGGAAGACACGTAAGCAGAGAACTCTGATATAAGGCAAGCCACTTGTCTGGGGAAGGCAGGACCGGGAGCCATTTGCCAAGTGGCCTTGGCATTCGAGACAAAGGTTGAAGGGTGAACGGAAGGAAGGTTACTCTAGGCAGAGGGAACAGCTTGAGCAAACACCTGAGTTCTGGCTGCAAGGAACAGATGACCCCACCAAATGTGGCTTAGACAAGAAGGACAATTTATTCCCTTTCAAGACAAGAAGTCCGATGTTTGCTTTCAGGGCTAGTTAATTGAACAGCTCAACATGGCACCAAGTTCCTTATATTTTCTACCTCCCTGGGGTCATGGACTGAAGTGTGTCCCCTCCCCATATTTATTATTGAAGTCCTATTATTGAGGTCCTAACCCCCAGGACCTCAGAATGTAACAGTATTTTGAGAAAAGGCCTTTAAAAAGATGATTAAGTTAAAATGAGGCCGTTTGGGTGAGCCCTAATCCAATTTCACCGGTAGCCTTATAAGAGGAGGAAATTTGGACACACAGAGACACCAGGGCGCTGGTGCCCAGAGGAAAGGCCATGTGGGGACACAGGGAGAAGGCAGCTGTCTGCAAGCCAAGGAACGAGGCCGCAGGAGAAACCAACCCTGCCAAAACCTTGATCTTGGACTTCTAGCCTCCAGAACCGCAAGAAAATAAATTTCTGCCGTTTAAGCCACCTGGTCTGTGGTATTTTGTTATGGCAGCCTGAGCTGACTCACGCAGCCGGCAAGATGGCAGCCGGGGCTGTGGGAGTAACAGGCACGATGCCGTCTGACAAGACGGGGCTAAGGGTTTCCCTTCTTGTGTGTCTCTTCATCGTGGAGGAAAACCTTTCCCAGAGACCCTTCAAACGACTTCCCTTAAGAACTTAGGGGCCCAATGCATTAGCCAGGATATATGTTGGCTGTATCAAAGACCCAAACAACGGTGGCCTAAACACGAGAGATGTTTATCTCTTGTTCACGTAACAGTTGAGGCACAAGCAGTCCAGGGTGGGTCTGGCAGCTCCATGCGTCTGGGCCCCTGGCGCTCCCTGTCTTGTTGCTCTACTCACTATGGTTTTGCCCTCACTGCAAGATGGCTCCACACACAGGCGCTAAGAAAGAGATGACCTGGAAGTCGCACAAAGTTCTACTGGTCCCATCTCATTGGCCAGAACTTGGTTCTGTGGCCACACCCAGGTGCAAAGGAGGCTGGGAAATGTCTTATTCTGAATGGCCAGGTGCCTAGCTAAAAATTCCTTTATAGAAAAGAGGCAGCATGAATACAGGGGGACACTTAGCAGTCTGTACCTCACCAGAATTGAGTCACATGCCCCTGCCCCCATCAATGCCTGATCAGGGAAATTGTCTCAGACCAATGGTTCTCAAACTCGGGCATGCACCAGAATCACCTGGAAGGCTTGTCAATACAGATTGCTGCTCCCACCCACACAGTAGGTCTGAGGTGGGGCCCTGGAATCTGCATTTCTAACAAGTTCCCTGGTGCTGCCAGTCTGGGACCACACTTTGAAAACCATTGTCTTAGGTTAATCATTATTTGCCTCCTGGGGCCACGTTGGAGTTAGGTGCCCTGAGCACTTGGAGGGGGACCCCTAGGACACAGGGGCTGTATCTGCATGAAAGAATGGTGAGAAATGTTGTTAGGTGGCAGTTAGGAGACTCTCCTGGAAACAGGGAGGTGGGTGGTTTGGAGAGGCTATGCAGGCCAGGTGTCACGCTGGAGATGGGCCCAGTTTATAAAAAGTCAGAGTCAGGCAAAAGCGTTTGACCTTTATCCTGAAGGCTCTGGGGAGCCATGGAAGGTTCTAGAGCAAGGAAATTCCATGATCAGATCTGTGGAGGATGCATTAAAATAGTGGTCCTCAAAGTGGAGTCCTCAGACCTCCTTGCACCGGATCCCTTGGAGAACTTTTAATATGCAGATTCCCAGGCGTGTGCAACCCACGCCCGTGGTTATGGAGACGAGAATTCTGCATTTACAACATCCTCCCTCTTTCCCGAGTGATTCTGATGCACTTTGAAGTTTGAGAACCACTGGATTAGAGAGGGGAAACCCTGGAGGTAGGGGGCCTTTTGGAGGCAATACCCTCCATGACGTAACTCCTGTTTCATATCTTTCTGGTTCGTTATGCCTAGAACTTTGCCTGGCACATAGTATGCAATAAATATTTGTTTTTAGTAGAGTTAGGAACTTCAATTTGGGTGCCGATTTTGTCATAGACCTATTCTGTGACCTCTGACAAGTATGTCCCCACCCTTCATCTCTTTTTTTCCCCTTATCTGTAAAATGAGTTTGGAGATAATTCCTTGAACTTTTTGGTCCTAGAATTCTGGTTGATAGATTGAGACACTGTCCAATCAATCAACAGGAAATTTGTGTTTTGTCCCCCCTCTCCCAGACAAAGGTCTTTCTCTCCTAAAGGGGCCACAGAGATTGTGACAGGTGGTGGTATCCTTCCTATCAGTCCTTCCCCTAGCCCAGGACAACCAAAACAATAGGACACAAGCAGCACGTACTGAAATGACTTTTAATATCTCATGTTGCAGCAAAATTAAAAATATACAAAAAGTTTGTGGTGTACAAAAGAGTCTCAGTACAGAAGCCCCCAGCTTGAAGCCCACTCCCCGTCCTGGGGGAAGCGCAGAGGGGCAGTGGGGGTTGAGGGACTGGGGATGGCACAGATGTAGTAAATACCAGGTGGTGGGACCAGGAATAGGAAGCAGGTGGAGGGGGTGAGGGCTGATTAGGGAGGGAAGAGACAACATGGAGGAAGAATCACTTGGAATTGTGCTGACAGAGGAAATCAGCCCCTCAGGCATGGCTAGTGATTCCTGGGGTTGGGGGGAAAGAGTGGAGTGGGGGACCAGGGCCGGGGGTGTTCTGGTGGGATCCCCAATGGTACTGGGTTCTGGTCCTACCCCACCACCAACTTGCTGTGTGACCTTGGGCTGGCTGCCTTCCGTCTCTGGGCCTGCCCCTTCCGTCAAATGGTACGTTAGATGACTAAATTACTTGTTCTCAGCATGGGGTTCCAGCCCCGCAGGGCCCATGAAGGCAGGAACGGGGGCCCACGAGTGCTTTTTGAGAATTCTGCGTTAAGCAATCCAATAGAATACAAACATTTCCCCACCCTTGAGCCCTAGAAGCTAACTTGAAGCCTCAGCAGCATTTATCTGCAATCAGAAGCTCAGCTTGAGTTAATTTAATGTGGGAAAATGAATTCTTCTTTAAGAAATGAGGCCTGTTTAGGAGAAAAACCTCCCAAACCGTAGGGTCCTCGGGGGAAGAAAATAATAAGAGATGGCTCTGGGAATCATAGCGATTTCTTCCAGCTATTTCATGACTGATTCGGAAAATCAGTGGGGTTGGGGGCTGTGTTTATATGAGGCCCCCCAAATTTGGTGGTTTAGCCCAATGGAGACAGGCGGGAGGAGGGTCATTAGTAGGTCTGGTGGGACTTAGGGATTTGGGGGAGAGGGAGATGGAGGAATATCCTTTTCCCACCTGGTGCCTTTCTTACCCCCTCTTTGTCCCAGGGTACCCTCCACTCTGAGATTATTGCAGGTGCTCCTGGGCCCCCACCCCTTCAGCCTGGCCTGGGGGTGCTCTTACAGCGATTGTGCATAGAATAAAGGCCAGGGTTGCTGAGGAGAGGGCAGCTCCCTCCTTGTCGTGAGAAGGGAAGGGTGCAAGAAGCCAAGCACAAGGGGTGACCCCTCTGTCCCCTGGGGAGTTCTCTGCTTCCAGGAACCAGGCCATGCCTGGACTGTGCCTTCCTCTCCACTCCCACAATCTCCTGCTGCAGAGTGCTTCCTCCCCCCACCTCTCACCAAGCAAACAAGAACCCAGGAATGTCCTAGCCCCCTCCCCAACCAGGATGGCACATTGCAGTCCCTTTCCTCCCCAGCCCCAGGCTCTCAGAAGTCTCTCTGTTTGGGAAGGGGGACTCGGGCCCCATCCCCACTGCTGCCCATGCGGCTTGGCACTCACTCAGTCCCTTCCGTGGAGACAGCACAAAGCACTTCAATACAGAAATTGACAGCCCCACTCCCACCCCCAGGCCCTACCCCAGCTCAAACTGGGAGGGAGACAGGTGCCAAAGGTGACAGGGGCCAGCACAGGACGGGGCAGTTGGGTCCTGGCTTTCAGCCCTCATCCTGCACCTGCTCTCTCTTACCCAGTGCAGGTTCCCTCTAACAAGGGGCCCCAAGCTGGAGAACGCCAGCCCCTAAAGCCCTGAGGCACTGGGGTGGGGGGCCCTGTAGCCCTTATCAGATGATGGTTCCCAAACCCGGACCTTGTGGAATCCTAGACTTCCCTCCCCTTTTCAGCCGAGAGGGCAGGGGAGTCAGCTCTCAGATGGCCAGGTGGTAGGGATTTAGGTTTGGACTAGCAAAGTCTCAGGGGGAGGGAGCCAGGGCCTCTGTCCCTAACTACCCCAGGGGGATTTCAGATTCTGCAGGACTCCCCAGAACCTTCTCAACATTTTCAACCAAACGTCTCACACTGGGGACCTGTAGACCAAATATGAGTGTGTAGTTTGGCCAGCAAAGCGTTTTCCCAAAATTTGAATTTTAGTGCCCATAGGCAGGGCACATACTCTTGTGTTTGCCACAGTCCCCGCCACTCCCTATTGTCTGGCACCTCCATTTCTCTTATTTTCATTAACCTGAGGCATTTGAGTTTGCAATCCATGTACCCCCTGCCCCAGAAAACCTTCTCCTCACTGTCTGAGGCTTCTGTGGACTCCAGGCCCAAGTGAGTCCCAAGGGAAGAACCTGCGGAACTTCAGTACTTTGGAGGGCTTTGGGCTGCCGGGCAAGACCTTCCCTGGATGTTCCCAGCCCATACCCGGCCCTTACCCAGAGACCTGGATGTTCCCTAGGCCTCACCCTCCTTGCCTTCTGCTTTTCCCAACTCTCCTGGGTGACACGCCTCTATGGGACACAAGTGTAGCTGGCTGGGGGTAAGGCAGATTTTGGGGAGACACAAGGATGAGCAGATGAGAGGAGGGGACCAAGCAAGCCTCCCTTGCTGGGGAGCCCCTCCCAGGGAGGGGTGGAGGTCTGCGCTGCTCAGCTGGGGTGACAGTTACAAGGCACATGGTATGTCAGTGTGTGGGTGCCGTGAGGGGTGTGTGGTGCTTGGAGAGGTTTGGGGAACACAGCAGCCTGGGGGGTCAGTTCCAGGGTGGGTGCTCAAGAGAACAGGGAGGCAGAAGCCTACCCTGGAAATGGGGACACTGGTTTCCTGGGGTGAGAGATACCAAGGACAGGGCCTGCCATGTTTGGTACCCAGAGCGTCCCGTTCTCTTCTGTTTCTGGCAAAATTAAGAGGTACCCGACCACCTCTCATCCCCAGGGAAATCCTAACTGCCACTGACTTCCTGTGTGATCTCGGGCAAGTGCATGACCCTCTCTGAGTCTCACTTTCTCCTGCATAACGGATGTGGAGGGCAGGTGGCTTAGGGAACCCTAAGGGACACTCTGGGCAACAAGAACCCTGTACAGATTCTGGGAAGGACTGAGCATCCAGACTGGGGTGGGGGACAGGGAACCGGGGGCTGAGGACCCGGGGGTCCTATTCTGGCAGGGAAGAGAGAGACCGCTGAGGTAGCTTATGTCATAGAAAGGAAAACAAAACAACCGCTCTAAGGGATGGGCCCTCTCTCATCTGACTCCTCTATCCCAGTGGAACAAAGGGACCGGCCAGCGGAGAGGGGTCCTCAGGCCTGGGAGGGATGGAGTGCTGAGCTCCTGGGTAGGGCGTCCTTAAGACTTTCCTAAGGGGGAGAAGCAGGAGCAGGTGCCTGCAGCCTTCTTGTGCCCTTGGACTGTGGCCATTTCTGGCGCTCAGATGTCCTTGCACACAGGCCCTGTGGGAAGGTTGTGTGGGATTGAGAAGGTGTGGGGGCTGGGGCGGCCGTGGCTGTCACACCAAGCACAGCCAGCTCCTGCTGCCTGGTTCTCCTGGAGTCTCTTGGAGCCGCAAAGAACTCCCCACGCCCAGCTGGGACATTTCTAACTTTTTCTTCTAAGATGTTGGAGCAGCCAGACAGGCCATTCTAGGACCCTGGGGAGTAAAATAACTTGCCAAGGGTGACCCTCATGCCACCTCTCTGGGCCTCAGTTTCCTCATCTTTAAGATGGGTTGATAACACCTCTCTTGTAGGGATGTTGCGGGCAGGGAAGGGTGTAAGTAAAATGACACAGGGTGAAAATTCCTAGTACACAGTCGCCTCTGGAGAAATAGTCAGCTGGGGCTGGGGCTGCGTCTTCAAAGCTACCATCTCACAAAGGCTTTGCCCCGTGTGTGCCTGGCCGTGGAATTCAGCCAGATTTGGGCAAAGGACACAGAGGGTGGATGAACCCCCCAGAGCTGGCCTGGGTCAGCCTTGGGCTTCTCCCACCACCCATCACTCTTGAGGCCTCTTAGGGACCAGGGAAGTAGAAGAAAGAAGGAAAAGCGTTCTTTATGTGTTGGCAACAGGGATGCACGCACCATCTTGACCTGTGTGTCAGGCTAGGGGTGACTTGTATCACAAGTGTGATGTGTGCTTGTTTGTGTATATGTGTGCAGTCCTACCCTCTCTGCCTTTGGGCTTCCCCTGCACCTTGAGTGTGGCCCTCTCCCTGCACCCCCAGCAAATTCGCCATTACCCATCCCCTTTTGATGGGACAGCCCAGAGTCTGGGACCTTGTGGGAGCAGCTGCCACTCTGGGCCTAAGTTTCCCATCTGTAACCAAGAGAGGCTGAACCAGGAAGGACTGAGCACCCTCTAATTTGCATAGTCTAGGATTCTCATGGCCCACCTCACCCCAGCCCAGGTCTGTGTCTGTCCTTAACGTCCCCTGCCGTCCCCTCCCAGTGAATGCACCTTAGTTGGCATGGGGGAGCATGGAGGAGGTTCCAAGCTCTGCCTAGAAGCTCTGTCCCCTCACCCCATGGAACTGCCTTCTTCCCCACCCCCATCCAGGACTGGCTGTCACAGGTGGGGGGAGGGGCCCTGGGTGAGTGGTCCCATGGGCACCCTGGGATGTTTGGGCCATGGGAATGGACTGCAGGTCCCAGGGAGTTGTGGGATCTGAGGCAAAACGAGTCAGTTTCCCAGATGCCGCCCCAGGGAGACCCATCTGCAGGGTGGCTGAGAGCCAGGATTCATGTCACGTCCCCAGAGCTATTTTTTCCTATCTAGAAACCAGTTGGTGGCTGAAATGTCTCAGGGTTTCTGTGGACAATTTCCTTTTAGGAAGATGGCTGTGGACCAAGGTGGACAGGGGCCGAGAGCTCCCATAAGCCCCAAAAGTCTAGAATTGGAGCACCCATTCTTAGAATATTCCGTTCATACTGGGTTCTAGATCCCCTCCCCTGATTATGGCAGGAGCTAGCATCCCCCACCACAGAGCAGCAGAGCTCCGTGTCCCCACCCTTCATAACAGAATGTAGATCAGAGCCACCCCCTGGGACATTTTATCAGCTAAGTGTTCTAGAACTTAATCTAGAACTAAGCATGTCTCTAGAACAGGTCCTCTGCTAAATGTGCTAGAACCTTATCTATACTTGGGCCCAGACAGAGACCTTCCTAGACATTTTATCTGCTGTGTTCAATACCTTTATCTAGAAGAAATGTTCCAGATGCTCATCTGGAACAAAGAATGGCTCCTTGACACATTTCACCAGAGGTGCCTGGAACCTCATCCATGACAGAGCCCACAAAAAAGCGTGTCTCCTGAGGAGTCACTGTCCCTATTTTCCATGCTCTGGACTACACATTCCCCTCCCCCAAGTCTTCCATCCGTTCTTGCTCTGCCAGGCTGAACCCCTGGGGTTCTTTCTCCTGTCCATCTCCAGCACCGCCAGCCCCCCACCCCCAACACCCCACTCCACCCCAACTCCCTCCTTCAGCTCCCTTCTTGCCCTGGCTCCAGGCCTCAGACCCTGCAGGCACAGCGCCATCCCTGTCCCCAAGACGCTCCAACCCCACCCCCACCTTCCGCAGCCTCCGCCATCCTTCTCAGAGATCTCCTCCCACCACTGCCCACATCCCCCTGAGGAGCACAAGGTCTAGGTCGTAGACCCTAGACAGTGCCCCTTCTCTGGCAGGACCAGTAGGGGTGACACATGGGCAATGCCAGGCAGGAGAGGGTGTGGGGCCCCATGAAAGCAGGGCAGCTCGTGAGGAGTGTAGCACCAGTTGGTTCCCTGGGCCCTGGTTCAGGGGAGTCTAGGGAATGGGCCACAGGGCTGAAAATGGGGCCTAGGGCTGGGGCCTCCACAAGGCTGTCCCCTCCCCTGCAAGAACCCACTAGCGGGGCCACTCTACCCTTGGACCAGGAGATCCACTCCCCCGTAGCCTGGTGGCCCTGATATTCCGGGCTCAATACTGTGGCTGATGTGGGGTCAGCCAAGTCTGTCCCTTTTTTGCGGGCAGACTGTAGCCTACACTGTGGTCTCATACTCCAGCAGCTCCTGGGAGGTCCCCACGCTCCGGTACTGCAACCGGGGCGTGGCAGGCGAGGAGTACTCCAGTGCCAGAATGGTCTTCCGGAGCCGGCGGTCAATAAAATGAGCATCCCAGGCTGGGTACTTCTTCCGAGGCAAGTCAATCCGAATGACAGGCCCCTCTGTCCGCAAGGCGCGGGCCACTGGTGTGGGAGGCAAGCCAGGCCGCACCTGGAAGACAGGTGGTGTGGGGGTTCCCGCTCGCTCACCCCCCACTGAGGCCCCATCCCGCTCAGCGCCTGTAGTCCTCGGCAGGGACCTTGGGGGACTTGTGACAGCATCGAATGGCGGGCCACAGGACCCTGGGGACTGTGGGAAGATGCAGCCAGGTGCTTGGGGACCCAGCATGGGCCCGTTGGGGTGCAGGAGACAGTAGTAGACACACATGAAGAATATGCCCAGCGCAAAGCTGGAGGCCACCACGCAGACCAGGATGAGCGAGTGGAAGTCGGTGGAGAAGTTGCGGCTGGAGTACCAGAAGCCGGTGAGCGCCGCGTTCTCCAGCAGGACGATGCAGTAGTAGAGGGCCATGCGGCGGCGGCTGCGGCCCTCCTTGACGTTGAACCAGCAGAAGATGTAGATGATGCCCACCACCATGTTGTAGATGATCTCCTCCCACTTGGACATGCAGAAGTCCGTCTCCCCCTGGATGACCCAGAAGGTCATGACACACCAGTGGGCCACAATGAAGATGCCAAAATAGAGCTTGTAGACGCTGGCGAAGAGTGCGAAGGCCAGACTGCGGGCCGCAATGGTGAACAGGTGCCACAGCACCTGGGCCACCGCGCCCTTGTAGGACAGTGGCCGCTTGTCGTCCCTCGAGTCCCGCAGCACCTTCTGGTAGGAGGCCAGTGTCCAGGCCAGGGACACAAGGGAAGCACAGGTGGAGAGGGCTGTGGAGACAGGGCAGGGGCAGGGTGGGCTGGGTTAGGGGTGGGTTTGGGTTGGGGTCTGGGGAGAGGGGGAGGGTTCTGGGTCAGGAGCTGGGTTTCGAGGAGGTGTGAGGGGAGGGTCCGTGGACCAGGAGGGGTGTGGGGAAGGTCTGGTGGGGGTCTTCAAGAGCAATGATGAAGTGCCACGCAGGACTGGGTACTTCTGTGGCAGTGGGAGCATAAAGGGAGATGGGAGATTTGGTCTCCATAAGGGTCACATCTAGGACCCTAGCATGGGGCTGGTAAGGTTCAGGGGTCTTGGCTAGAGGGTAAGAAATTAGGGTCCAGGACTCTGGGTGTGGGAGAGGAGGTGAAGAGAGGGTCACGGTTAGGGCATGGAGGAGCCAGGAGGGGACCATTAGAAGATGTGGCCCCCAGGATGAGGTGGGGTGTGGGGAGGAGACCCAAGGTGAGAAGAGTTGTGATTGGGACCCAGTATTTGGGGCAAGGGATCACCAGGGGCCTGAAGCATAGTGATAGAGCCACTGAGGGTGGGTTGGAAAGGGTCTGGGTGGGGAGAACATGGGGTGGTGCTTCAGGAAGACAGGACATGGCCGGGGGTGAGGGGGGAATGTTGGCCCTGTCTGTCTGTTACAGAAGGGCAAGGCCCCAGGGCCCCCAGTGAAGGGGTAGATGGACAGGTTCTCTGAAACGGATGGAGACTGGGCAGGTCTGTGAGGCAGGGGGGTCCCAGGAGATGCAGGCTGGGCTCAGGACAGTATGGGGCATGGAGGGGCAGGGGACTGCCCAGAGGATCTAAGGGGTGTTCATGGGGTGAAGGGCCTATTTAGACTCCGCAGAAATGGGGTCTGGTCGGCTCTGGCAATGGGAAAGGGAGGAAAGGAGACGGGGAGCACCCAGGGGACCTAAGGGGTGGCAAGAGAGTGGAGGGGCCAGGTCCGTCCTCACTCTGGGGTAAGTGGGCCATTGGAGGGGACACGGGGATCTCTCCAGAGGCCTGGAGGGTGGTGAGGGCAGAAGGGGGGGCCTCCCTGAGCCCTGACTGGGTGGGCCCTGAGGTGGGCGGCGCACAGGGCACCCCCCAGGGGGCGTGACACGGGGAGAAAGGGCGGGCGGGGCTCACCGGGCAGCAGGTCGGGCGCGCCGCCGCGGTGCAGGCTGAGCTGCAGGCTGAGCTGCAGCACGAGCTGCGGCGCGCTGCGCAGGAAGGTCTCCAGTAGGCGCAGCATGCTCACGTCGGCGCTCTCGAACAGCATCCGCCAGTAGAAGTGGCGCCGCAGCCGCTCCCCGCGCCAGCGGCTCTGCAGCCCCAGGTACAGGGCGCGCAGGTACCTGCGGAGCGGGAGGGACGCGGTGCTCAGGTGCTCGGCTCCCGTGCCCGCCTCCTTCCGCTCGCCCCGTCCCACCCGCTCGGAGCCACCCAGCGGGCGCAGGGGGCGCGTCACTCTGCCCCGAGCCTGTTTCCTCAGCTGTAAAATGAGCATTTTGAAAGGATTGTCTCATGGAGCTGTTGAGGGGGCACTGAATGGGGTCATTAGCTCGAAGTGCCAGCACAAAGCAAGCCTTTGAGGCCGCAGTACCGCCATTATTCCTATAACGGGTTGGGGCCTGCTTTTTTTGCAGGGTTATTGACACCTGAGCGTGCCCTGAACTTAAACAGCCCTATTATCATCCCCCATTTTATAGATGAGCAAACTGAGACCCGGAGGAGTATGTCATTTATCCAAGGCCACAGCTAGTTAGCAGTGGAACCAGGATTTAAACCCAGCCAGTCTGGCGTCAGGGCCCACACTCTAACCATTAGACACACTGCCTCACACTTTAAGCCATGAAAAGTTTTGCTCACATAGGTTCCTTCAGGGACAGTCCCTTGTGCCTGGTGACAGCCCCAGTTCTGTTGTCACCAGCAGCTTCCTGCTCTGTTCCCCGACCTCACCTCTGAGTGTCCATTCTCACCATAGGACACACGGAAGTTGCTCATAGACACTTTCTCCCGGCATTTGAGACTTCGCTGCATGCTCTGGTGCCACTTCTCCAAACAGACTTCATGGCTCTTCGTGGCTACTCTGTTCAGGCCACAGGTTTCAGAGCTCTCAATGTCTCCCTCATCACTAAGATTGTGCACATGCTGTTCCCTCTGCCTGGAATACCCTGCCCTGTCCCCTAACCCTACCCGAGCCCCAAACCTGGATGACTCTTGCTTCCCTTCCAAGGCTCAGCTTTTAGACATGACTTCCTCCAGAAAGCTTACGCTGACCACCCTCCACCTGGAGTAAGGGCCTCTCCCAGGCTTTCCTCTAATCTAGCACTTGTCACAGTGGATTGTGACTGCCTGATTAGGCATGCACCCCGAGAATGACTAGGTTGGCTTGCTAACTGCTGCATCTTCAGTTCTTAGCACAAAGTAAGTGCTCAATCCACGTGTGCTGAATGAATGAATGTGTGCATGACTGCAGATTTGCTGACGTGACTGGAACTCAGCTAACCCTATAGGGCGCATGGAAGGGACCCCAAAGTCCTGAATTCAGTTCCTGACTTTGCTTGTAATTTGCTCTGTGATCTTGAGCAAGACCCTCTCTGAGCCCGAGTTAACCCCTCCCAAAGTGGCTGTGAGGATTACGTGGATGAAAAGAAACTTTGCATACTGTAAAGTGAGGTGCCCATGCAGGAGGAGAGGGGACCTGTCCACACAGATGTCTCAGAGCCCCCATCGAGGGCTCATCCAAAAGTGGCTTCCCTAGGAAACCTGGGGTGACAATCCCAATACAGATTCACTGACCCTACTGCCTGAATCTGAAATTGGGGAGTCAGGAATGTAGGGGTCTACTCCCAGATGTGAAGTACTGGCATTTCCAGGACATTATCTGGGAACCAGGGGACCAACTCTATTCACTATGTGCTGCCAGCCCAAGGGAGGAATCACAGTGCTCCCTGGAATTTGGGACCAACTGATACTCAGAGTTTCCCCAAATAAGTATCCTGGTCTTAGCAGCTGTGTGGCCTTCTTGGAACCTCAGTTTCTTCATCTGCCAACAAAAGAGATGGACTTGATAACTCTGGAAATCCTTTCAGAGCTAATATTCTGGGACCCAGACTCTCCTCTCAAAACGTGGCCAGGAACATCCCATTTAGAGCCCTCCTCCCTATCCCTGGCTCATTCTGGCACCAACTGATGGTGGTGTAGACACACCCTCAACACGATACATTACAGGATTGGCACCCAGGCTAGGGAAGGGGGCTGTTCCCTCAGAAGCTGACTTGGGAAATCAAAGTCCCCTCAGTGCAACTCTTCCCTGCCACACTGGAATTCCTTTGGCAATGTCCAGCCTGGTGCGTCTACACCCACTGCTCCTGTACTTCCCAAGAGAGGGAGTCCATACCTCCAGAGGCAGGGCCCTTGGCTTCTGAGCAGCTGCAGGGCTGGATTATGTTTCTTCTGATGAGCAGAAGCTTGTCTCCCCGTATCTCTCATTGCCTGGGCCCCTGCCTACTATATGAGGATCCCTGCAGCCAGAGTCATGCATTCTTGGAGCAGGTGTATTTTGACCACCTGCTCTGTGCCAGGTGCTGTGCCCTTGTGTATCTCACAGTTCCATGAGAGACAGACAAGATACGAGGTGAAACAGGTGCTAAAAGATGCTTTGGAACCCAGAGAAGAGCAGAATAACTTTACCTGGGGAAAGGGGTCAGGGAAGACTTCCTGGAGGAAGAAACGTTTGATCTCAGCTTTAAAGCATGGCCTAGCATTGGGAGGCAGACAAGTGGTGGAAGGGTATTCCAGGTGGAAAAACCGGCGATACGGAGGCACAGTAGCCGGAGAGAACATGGCCTTTTAGGGCAATGGCCAGTGGTTTTCTGAGCTTGGATGGGGGGCTTCCATGGGCACAGGCATTAGCAGACTAGAATCGTGAAGGGCATCGAATTCTGGACTGACGAGTTCAGAATTTATTCTAAATCTGAATTCCATCCCAGAACCAGGGGTGCTGTGATCAGCTCAGTAACTTAGAAAGCTCGCTCTGGAGGCTGGCTTGGAGGAAAGCCAGGAGAGGATGGGGTTTGGTCCAGCCCTGAAATGACAGCGCTGAGCTAAGGCAGGGGATAGAGAAGGGACAGAGAGCAGATCTGGAGGTGGCCAGAGGTAAGGGGCTAGGGGAGGGACCAGGGTGGACCCCAGAGCTTCCGAGGGGCCTAGAACATAGGCCACCTTTCCCGGCCGCCCTCTCCCCTCCACCCCACCTCCTTCCGGGTTCCCTCGGCTCTGGCTTTGCATAGGAAGGAGAGACCAGCTGGTCTAACGTGAAGGGGCCTGGGGAGTTGGGGGAGGGTGACACCCTGGAAGTTTCTCTCAGGCTGGAAGACCATCTGTTTCCGGGCCCGGGTCAGCGTGAGGGAGGCCCCGGCCCCCGGCCAGCATCCGTCAGCACCTGACAGGCCGCCTGCCCACCTCCCCGCCCACTCCTGCCTCCTCTTCTGCCAGCTCCCAGCCAACCCCAGACAAAGGGCTCACACAGCCCAGGGCCCTGTGGGCAGGAGCAGCCGTGGGGGAGGGGAAGAGGGGGGCCAGGAACGTCGGGTCACCCGGGAGTGTGGAAGCATCACACTGCAGTCCGGGATGAAAGGCTTGGGTTTTGCCTCACTCTGCCCCTTTTGGCAACAGGACCAACACTGGCCGTTCTTTCCAGCCGGCACTAATGCTCGCTGCCAAGGGCTTGTGAGATTTTCATGGGCCTAGGAAAATGTTTGAAGCCTGAAAAAAAAAAAAACAATTTGGCTCCAAAACACAGGGAAAAACTACAGAATCAAAATTAATAAATGTTTAATTAAATGTCTGCAAAACAGAACATGATGTCAGCCAGTCAACTGCAATTTGGCTTTTATCTGGTTATATATAATTTATATTTGATGTTTGATGTGGCTGCATTTTAATATGCTTGATAGATGTGGGGCCCGCAAGAGTCCTAAAACAGTCCTGCCCAGGACACGCAACCTGATTTCCACGGCCCTCAGTTTCCCCATCTCTAAAATGGGGCTGGCATTTGCATTCTGCCTACGTCACAGCCACCGGGGTGAGGATCAGAAAGGTGAGATGGCAATATGTACGCTGGGCTTGTGGGTTCACTTCTCAGCCCTGTCCTGGACCTGCTGTGTGGCCTTGGGTAGTTTCTATGCTTCTCTGAGCCTTATGTTTTTCCTTATTGTGAGCATTAAGTGAGGTGATGGACCTAAAAATGATTTATGAACTGCAGAGAGATGTGTACATGGAGAGTGGGTGCATACACTGGGTGGAGGCCTCTGGTTCCTCTTGGTCACTGAGCAACCTCTCCTGAAACCTCCTCCAGGAAGCCCACCCTATCCCACCTCTCCCACTATTTGAAAGGAAGTTGAGAGAAGTTGACCTTCACTCGAGAGAAAGATACCCCCTCTCAGGGAATCGGACTTGGGGTGATCGTATATCTGCTGTTCTCCAAAATGCAGCCACCACCTGGTACAGGCCACCGTCTTCTCCTGCCTAGTGGCCATGTCAACCTCCTGTGTGGGCTCCCTGCACCCACTGCCACCTCCCTACGGTCCACTCTCCACATAGCAACCAGAGGGGTATTTTTAAAACCTGTCAGATCATGTCATTCCCCTTCGCAAAACCTTCCCGGGGCCTCCCATCACTCTTGGAATAAAACCCAAGCTTCTCCCCTTGGCTCGCAAGCCCGAAACCATCTGGCCCCGTCTGTTTCTCTTACCTCATCTCAAACCGCTGTCCCTTGTGTTCCCGACACTCCAGATGCACTGACTCAGGACCTTTGCACTTGCTGCTCGCTCTGCCTGCAACACCCCTTCCCCAGCTCCGCCTGTGGCGGGCTCCTCACCCGCTCACATGTCACCTTCCTAGAGAGGCCTCCTACGCCACCCAGGCCATGTTGGCAGCTTCGCCCTTGCCAAGTCGCTCTAGTCTACCGTACCATCCTGTCTCAGTTTCTTCTTAACATCCAGGATGAAATAACTTTATTTATTTATATATTTTCCATTCTACCACTGTGGATCCATGAGGGCAGGTACCTTGTCTGTCTTGGACACCACTGTGTCCCCAGCATCACTGCATGTAGTAGGCACTCAATTAATATCTGTGGAATGAATACATGTGAGTCTATGTGTGTGTTTCCCTCCTGACCTGGGAGGGCCCTGGGGTTTCTGTGCCTGAGTTTGCAAAGAGCCAGGACACCTCACAGGCTCCTCCTGCCCTTGCTGACTCACTTCTGGCCTTCCTCCTCCAGGAAGCCTTCCCTGATGCACCTCCAGCGTAGCCAGGCCTCCCCTCTTCTAACAGCTCTCAGACTTAAACTGCCTGAGGCCGGGTGCAAGCCAGGCACCGCAGTCAGTGCTGTTAACCTAACAGGCAACTTTTGCTACCTCCATTTGATAGATGAGGAAACAGGCGCTGAGTCTATTTTGGATCTAATTTACTGACTCCCAGTCTTGTGCTTGAGGAAGCAGCTTGTCTCGGAAGAAAGTGGAAAAGCAGGTAAGTGTGTGTTGGGGCTGGGGTTGGGAGCGTAGAAGCCAAGCCTAGAGAGGAGGGGGAAGCCAGCAGTAGGGTGTGAAATCCTTCAGCTCAGAGATCCAAAGGGCTGTCTCTTCTGGACCCAGTGCCTCCACGAGCAGGTGACAGGGTCTAGAAATGAACGGGAACTGATTCCCTCTCCCCGGGCCTGCTTTCCTCTCCTGACCCAGGAACCTCCCAGCATCCCTTAGAGTTCAGAGGCTCCTCTCTAGTGGGCGAAAGGAGGGGAGAAGGATGAGGGGACCCTATCTTCCTGAAAAGCCAGGAAGCTTCTGGGCCAAGCATCTGGGTCACCCTGTCTCGCTCCTGTTCTTTGTTCCTGAGTCACCCTGAGTCTCTGGTTCTAGATCAGGGTTTCTGGCCTGGGCCTCATTCCATTCAGACAGTCAAACCTGGGCCCATCACTTTGTCTGACCTCAGATCCTGGGTCACTGTATCCGTCTGTCTGTGGCTCAGATCAGCCTGTCTGTCATGTCTGTCCCTTGAATACAGGGTCAGGCCTCTTTGTCTGTTCCTCCATTACTGTCAGTCTTATCCTTGGACCCTGGGTCAGTCCACCTGTCTGTCCATTGGACTCTGGGTCATATACTATGTCCATCTGTTAGTCTGACCCTGTGATCCTGGGTCGGCCTGTCTGTCTGCCCTTAGCGGCCAGAAACTTCAGTCTGTCTGTCCCTATGGATACTGGGTCTGCTTTGCTGTCCATCTTTCTGTCTTTGTGTTGGATACGGGGTCTCCTTGGTGGTCTGTCTGTCTGTGTCTTTTGGTCCCTTGGGTGCTCGGTCCATCTGCTGGCCTGCTGCTCAGCCGTGGTGTGGCGTGACTGCCAGCTTCCCGGCCGTCCTCCCCGGTGTGCCCCGCCTCCCTGACTCCGGGTCTCTGTCTGTCTGCGTCTCTCACATCCTCAGCTCCTCCATCTGTCGGTCCCTGCGTTTCCGAGTGTGTTCGCGCCCCTCCCCACTCCCCCTCACAGCTCCGGGCCAAAAACACAGCAGCTTCCAGCGGCTCCTCTCCCTCCAGGAAGCGCCCTCCGCGTGGGCTAGCTCTCAGTCTCCGAGGTGCAAGGGCCCTGCAGACCCCTGCAGACCCCTGCGGAGCGACCTGGGCAGGGCGGAGAGGCAGATGGGAGAGGCGGGAGAGGTGGGCTGATGGGAAGCGACGGGACACCCCTGCCAGCTGCGCCCATTGCCGGGCTGCAGGGTTAATAATAATGACGACAGCTCACATTTATGGAGTGTCACCCGTCAGACAGGCTGTCCTGAGCCTTTTTGTACATACGAACATGTCCATTCCTCACAACAAATCTTTGAGGTGGGTACTGCTCTTACCCTCAATTCACGGAGGAGGAAAACTGAGACCCAGAAAGGGACTGGGACTTGTCCAAAGTCACACAGCAAGTTGGCATCAGGTCTAGGACTCAGAGCTGGTGCTCCATGGCCCCCTGGGCCAGAGCAGGGACAGAGGAGCTCAACAAGCCCCATTCCGTCTCTCTGGCGCCACAGCTGCCTACCACGGCGGCTTGTCGCGTGGAGGGCATGCCACACGGCTGCCCGGGGGACCCTGCCAGGACCCCGGGTGGATATGATGGACCTAAAAGCATCACTTGGGATTATGCGGGTTTAGAGAAAACTAGGGGAGGGGTGATAATAGCAATTGGAGCGTCAAGAGATCCAGGTGATTCCCAGCAAGTCCAGCCCCTCCGTGGGCCTCAGTCCTCCTCTACAAAATGGGCCCGAGTCACTGACTGTGGTGTACACCAAGGAGTTTTCATCCACCCGATTCTGATAACATTCAGGCCCCACAGCTGTGTCCCGAACCCAAGGACTTCTCTCCACCGCGTCACCTCCCTGGGCCAAGCTGCCGCAACCCAGCAGCCTCCTGCGGGGCTCCTTGCCGCCATCCTTGTCCTCGTAGAGCTTGTTCTTCACAAGCAGACAAGGGATCTTATAAACTCCTAGGTCAGGTTAGGCCCACCCCAGCACTCTTAGAATAAAATCCTCACCATGACCTTGGAGGCCCAGTAGGATCCAGCCTTTGTCCCCCTGCAGGACCCTGTCCCTCCACGCTGCCCTCTCACACTCTCCAGCTGCGCCGGCCTCGGGGCCTCTGCCCAGAAAGGCCCTGGCTAGTGCTGCCAAACTCTCTCCTCCCATCTCAGCTCAGTGTCACCTCCTCAGAGGTCTTCCCAGACCCAGCCACCCCCAAATCGCGTCTATCCACCGCACCCCTCCCGTCACTTTCTGCCACGTTACCCTGTTTTGTTTTCTTAGCAACACATCTCACAAAACTGAAGCCGTCTGATTTACTCATTTACATATGTACTGTCTGTCTCTCCCCATGGGACTGTAAGTTCCACGAGAGCAGGGACCATGTCTACCTGTTCTCTGCTGTGTCTCCGGCGCCTGGCACACCTTAAGTGAGTGAGTGAATATACTTTATAAACTCGGCTTTATAAGCTCCCTAAGTAAAGGCGGCCACATACAGAGGGCAAGAACCCGGGCTAGGGAGACAGCGAAGCCTGGGCTCAGGTCCTGGCTCCATCACTTACTGGCTGTGTGGCCTTAGGCGAGCTGCTTCCCCTCTCTGAACCCATCTGCTCAACGCCCACTTCACAGGGTAGCCGTGCGATCGGAAAGTGGTAGTACGTATAAAACACTAGCCGAGTGCTGGGCACTCGATCAGTGGGAGGTTTTATGGAGCTGTTTGAATCAGAGGCCCCATGAGGAAGGAGGAAGACTTGTAGTCCCCGGTCTGGTTTCTGGCAGAGCTGAGACCCACTCCTAGGCTGGCTTTCCCTGGTGCTCACTGAATCTGTCCCCAGGGTACAGAGGGTCAGAGAAGCCCCTTTGGGGAGAGTTGACAAGGTAGGTCTTTTTTGGGGTCTCTGCCTGCCCCCAAGAAAATTACTCATCAAATACCTTCTTATGTACTTTTCTGCAATCCTCTCTGTAGCCCTGTGAGATCCGTGGAGAGGATTCTCACTTTCCAGTTGAGGAAAGTGAGTTTCAGAAAAGGCAATGTTCATTTGACATTCATTCACCAAGCATTTTTGAGTACCTACTGTGTGCCTGGAACTGTGTGAAAACACTAGCAGACACGTTGGAGAACAAGGCAAACCCAGCCCACCTGCTAAGAACTCAGTCTAATGGAAGATTAACTAAAGCATCATGTAAACATGTAGCAACAAACATGTTCCATGGGCGCCAGGCATGCTCCAAATGGGGGCCCACGTTCCAGCACTGAGGACGGCAGTGCTATTGGAAAAGGACCCAGCCCAGCTGGGAAGGGTGTAGCAGTCAGGGAAGGCTTTCTGGAGGAGGTGAGTACTGAGCCATGATCTGAAGCAGGCACGGGAGTTAACCAGGTATGAGAGGGAAGGAAGGGAGTTTCTGGCAAAGGTCCTGAGTGGGGAGGGAGCAGCAGGTGGTGGGATGGCTGGAGCTCAGAGGAGGGGAGAAAGTGAGAGATGACGTGGGCCAGGGTGAAGGATTTGATCTTTATCTTCAGAGCGATGGGGAGTGACAGGATTAGATGCCACTGCTGCATTTTAAAGGAAGCCTCCTGGCTGTGGGGAACAGATTGCAGGGGACAAAGGTGGAAGACAAGAGACCAGTTGCCAGGTGAAATGTCAGGATGGCCCAGTCAAAAGGGGATGGATTCCAGAGACAGTAGAGACACGACTTGCCTGAGGCCAGATAGTCAGAAAGCACCCGAGTTGCACCCCAAGCCTGGACTGGCGTGCACTGCCCACCCCACCACGGGGCACAGATCCTCTGAGCCAGCCCCAGGGACCCAGATCCAGTCTGCGGGTTTTCCAGAACACTGGGCCCCCAGATATGTATCTGCAATAGGGCCTGAGAAGCTCTTGGGGGGCAATGGCCCTGCTCCCCACCACCACCTGCCTACCCCTAATGCTGAGTGCTCCTGCAAGGATGCAAACTAGGACCGTCCTGGGCTTGGCAGCCAAATGAGTCATAAATGTCAGTAAAGGATGTGATTTTACACGTTTGGCTCCCGTTTCATGTGGCGCTGGGAGCTGGGCTGTCTCCCTCCTCCTCAGCAGCCCCCTACAGAGTCAAAGCACCTCTTTTTCTTATTTTTGCTGGGCTCAGGCCAAGCATTTCCCAACCACTAATTT
The DNA here is from genome assembly GCF_041146395.1 of Eulemur rufifrons. Taxonomy (NCBI): domain Eukaryota; kingdom Metazoa; phylum Chordata; class Mammalia; order Primates; family Lemuridae; genus Eulemur; species Eulemur rufifrons. The sequence goes on from NC_091002.1 coordinate 25,395,796, forward strand.
TAGGCTCTGACTGAGAAGCTGAGACCCTCTCCCATCCCACTCACCCCCATCAGCTCCCAGCCAGCGTCCTTCTTTTTGCCCAGCAGAGAAGTAGGCAGCCCTTCTCCAGCAAAACATCTGGGACCAGATTCATCCCTCACTGTATGGGTGCAGCCAGCTTGCCTCCACTCTCTGGACCTCAGTTTTCCCATCTGTGAGATGGGTTGGTGAAATGGGTGCTGATTGGAGACTAAAACCCAGGACCCTATACTCTAACCTGAGGCCCTTGCTCTCCTTTTCTCTCTCTTCCTGATATCCTTGTGTGGAGCTGGGATGTCATGAGCCAGTGGGGTAGGGGGCTTAGAGAGTTCAGTCTCCTGATGGCTTCTGAAGGTACCAGGAGGTCAAGGCAGGAAGAAAGAATCGCTTCTATTTGTCCTTAGTGTGGGTGTCTGATACTAGATGGCAGTTAGGGTCTCAAATGCCAGTGCTCAAAGAGGTGGAGCTGATGTCATTACGAGGGACTCTGGGGAACTATAGAGGTGTCCTGTCTACAGAGGCAGCCACCTGTCAGCTCCAGCCAGTTGCTGCTCTGGGAGAATGTGAGCCCAACATGGCTGGAGTTTCCATTTCTCAATAGCTGGAAATGAGGACATTTATGAAAGAAAGAAAGAAAGAGAGAGAGAGAGAGAGAGGCGGGAGGAGAAGAAGAAAGAAAGAAGAAAATCTCAATTTGGAAATGTTGGCAACAAATTAAAGAAATATCACATGAATTTTTAAGAAATTATTATTCCTTTCTGTAGGTGTGATAGCAGTATTACATATTTCAGTTATGCTTTTTAAAAAGTCTATCTTTTTAAAAAGATAGACATCCATTGAGCACTTTCCTCCATCTCTTAAGTCAACCACACCTGTATCCTCCTGGGAACCCACCCCGGGGTTGTTCCTATGACATCTTCTGCATTGTCCTTACTCTTAGCCTGTTGACAGTTTGGGAGGCTGAGGCTGTAGGGCTGACAGACTTCAGTGCCATGTCCACAACGGAGATGTCCTGAAATATTTATGGATGTGAAGATATGATGTCTGAGATTTCCTTCAAAATAACATGGAAGGGAGGGAAGTGGAGTGGGGTCTACAGCCATGCTCCCCAGCACCTACGTGTCCAACACTCGTCACAAATGGTTATTTAAATTTAAATTAATTAAAAGTAAATAAAGTTTAAAATTCAGTTCCTCAGTCACACTACCCGCATGCCAAGTGCTCAATAGCCATGTGTGGCCAGTGGCCACTGTATTGGATAGTGCAGATATAGAATATTTCCATGACTGCAGAAAGTTCTATCGGATGGTGCTGCCCTAGATAAAACAAGGTTGGCCAGGAGTCAATACTTGTTGAAGCAGGGTGATGGTTCATGGGGGATAATTATTCTCTTCTCTCTACTTCCGTATATGTTTAACATTTTCTATAATAAAAAGTATCATTAAAAAGTAGGATGAAAAATACCATCGAGCCAACCCAACACATCCTTAGGCTGGATTTGCCCCTGGGCCACTGATTGGCAACCTGTGGTCTGGCAGGTAAGCATCATGGAACTGAGCCTCATAAAGCCCCAAAGTTAGAACCACAGACACTTAAAGCAGTCAGGGGCTTTAGAGATCATCCAGTTTATCCTCCAAACGGAAGCAGGAGCCCCTGCTACAACATCCCTGCCAAAGATAGCCACTTCCGTCTGCACGCCTCTGGGGACTGGAGTTCACATCTTTGGAACAGCTCTGTTTCTGCACAGCCTGACTGACGGGTGTTCTTGCTTCTGTTCAAAGGACTCTGCCTCCCTTTACTTTGGGTCATCATCTGTCCTCACACTATCTCTAGAGCAACGGAACAAGTCTCCTTCCTCGACAGGAGATCAGTGGGTGAGGGTTATTGAGGGGCAGGACCCCTAATGTTCCTCTCTTACCCCTATCTTGGTTACTAAGCAAGCAGGGTGGGCTGCTACTTGGCCAATAATCATAGTGATAGCAAATGTTTTCTGAGCATATGCTATATGACAAGCCCCGTGCATTTGTATTATCTCAAGGTATCTTTAGAAGAAACTTAAGAGGTGGATACTATCAGTGTCCCCATTCACAGAGGAGACGGGAGCTCTGGCTGGTGAAGCTACCTCCCCATTGTCACACAGCTATGAAGTCATGGTGCCTTGATCTGAGCCAGCGGCCCTAGCTCGCTGCTACCCTGATTTCTTGTCCAAGTCCTGGGCAAACTCAGCCAGAATTCTCAAGCCCCCAACTAGACTTTACAGATGGAGTAATTGAAGCCCAAGCAATGAAGTGACTTGCCCAAGATTCTGATCTCAAAGGTTCTATCCAGCTCACATCAACATCCATTGAGCACTTTCCTCCACCTCTTAAGTCAACCACACCTACATCCTCCTGGGAACCCACCCCGGGGTTTTTCCTATGACATCTTCTGCATTGTCCTTATTCTTAGCCTGTTGACAGTTTGGAAGGCTGAGGACGCAGTCCTGACACTTCAGTGCCGTGTCCGCAGCTGCAGAGGGCTCCCACGCTGCCTCAGCACCCCGCAATCAGCTACAGACACAAAGCCTGCTTCAACAGAGTTCATGTGGCAAGAGCCTGCCAGGGACCTCGCCAGAACTGGCTGGGTGCAAGGACCCAACAGTAACACGGGGTCTGCTCTGGGCCAGTCACCATGGGGGACAGAGATAAGGAAGGGCAAGGCCTCAACTTCCCAGGGGCTTGTGATCTGGTGGGAAAACCAGGCGGGTGGGCAGATGATCACAACGCAATGCGATCAGGGCTGTGGGGCTAAGGAGAATGAGTAATCCTGCCTGGGGGGGAAAGTCTGAGAGGAAGAGCCCAGAATGTTAACAGCATGTACTGTATATTAAAGTACTTTTAAAATACTTTTCTGATTTTTTTTTTCCTTCTGCTTCTCAAAACAATACATGATTGATTGTTTTGTAAGCATATGCCTAACTAGCAGAAGGCAGTATGGCCTGGTGGTTACACATGTGGGCTTGGGAGCCTGATTGCATGGCTGCAAACCCTGGCTTTGCTACTAACTAATTGGAAAGCTGTTCTTCTCTGTGCCTCAATTTCCACATCTGTAAAACGGGGCCAATAATGCTAGCTAGCACTAATTGAGCACTACTGTGTGCTGAGTATATGCAAAGCACATATATGTTAATACATTATGGTAGGGATTGTTATTATCCCCATTTCACAGATGAGGAAGTTGAAGCCCAGAGAGGTTAAGTGACTTGCCCAAGGCTACACAGCTAGTAAGTGGTAGAGTGAGGGTTTTGGCTCTACAGTCCTTATTCTTCGTCATCACACTCCCTCCCTGGCAGGATTGTCATAAGACGAATAATCTAATCTAAGTCTTACTAAACAATAACTATCATTTCCAGTAATATCTAACTTTTTAAACACAGGTGAATGTATACATGTATTTCTTGGTTAATTAAAAACTAGAGGTAATATCTTCAGGCAATACAAGAAATACCTAGTTAGTAAGTGGAAATCTTCCCTAACCCAACCCTCCTGCCCCAAGGGTAGAGGGGAGTCTTTCTTTGGGCCTTTTCTATACCGCCTGAAGTTTCAACAAGAGTGTATATAGAGCTCTTTGATAAACAGACAAAACAGCTAAGCAATTTCCATTTTAGATTAAAAACAGCAACTTTTGCCTAGTTGATGGAGTGGGAGGTGGGGTCTGAGGGGCAGAGGGTGATGTGTGTTGGGTTTGTTCAGGGAAGGCTTCTCAGAAGAGGCAGCATTTGTGCTCGGCCTTGAAGGACGTGCAGAATTTCACTGGGATGGGGAATGGCCAGGGTGTTGCTGGAGGAGGGGTGCTGCAGCTACCCAGAGCAGGAAGAGCATGTGGCTAGCCGTTGGGTGGGGGTGGAACAGCAGGTCATCACAGGGGTAGAGCAGCAGAGAAAGAAAACAAGGCAGGGGGCAAAGAGCCTTGAAGCCAGGCTAAATGCTTGGACTCTCTCTAGAGGCTCAAGGGAGCCAGGGCCGCCCTCTGGCTGCAGAATGGCAGGGTCGGACCATCACTCTGCCTGCAGGTGGAGGCGGGACTGGGGGATGGGGATGACTACTGGAGGCTGATAGGATTTCCCAGGGGAGGAATTTGGACGCCCAAACAAAGGCAGGGTGGTGAATGGAGAGGCCAGAGTAGATCCCAACCATCCTCCCTCTTGTCCCTGGGGACCTTCGCCCCAGCTGCTGGGGTTCAAAGCCATTTCCTGGCAGCCGCCCCTCCTACTCCCCAAGGCTTCTCCTGTGTGGTCTTCATAGATCAAACAGGGGACACTGGGCCCAACCGCTGCTGCCGCTGCTGTGTCAGTTAGGACTGCGGTCCCCAGCCCCCCCGGCTGCTGATGAGTACTGGTCCGTGCCCTGGTAGGAACTGGGTCGCACAGCCAGAGGTGAGCGGTGGGCGAGTGAGGGCGAAGTTTCATCCGTATTTACAGCTGCCCCCATCACTCGGATCACCGCCTGAGCTCAGCCTCCCCCCCATGTCCATGGAAAAATTGTCTTCCATGAAACTGGTCCCTGGTGCCAAAAAGGTTGGGGACTGCTGTTAAGAGCAGCTCTAATGGCCCATGGCAGCTGGATGGGCGGGGGCAGAGGGCGCGTGAGGTGAAGAGCATGCTGGAGAGGGTTCTCCCAGGAGGCGGGTGGTGGGGCCCAGATTGGAGCAACCCTGCAAAGTCAGAGCTGGGAGGGACCCTGTGGATGGTCACCGAGTTCAGGGGGTTGTAAACATGTTTCAGCTGTGGGACTGACTGTTCAAAACAAAATTTCAGACATATGAAAAAAGAGAAACTCAGAGATACTTGTGTCGAAATGATGGTGAGAGAGCCGTGACACAGTTTGAAAACCACTGTGGAACCCAACCCCTGACGTGTTTTACAAATAATAATACAAATAACAATGGCTAATGATAATTGTTGAGCTGTTCCGGTGTTCCAGGCATTGTGCTAAACACTATGCATACACTGTTTACTTTGCTACTCCTCCAAGCCACAGGAGATAGATAATGTTAGAATGTTCATTTTGCAGATGAGAAAATCAAGGCACAGACAAGTTATGCCAACATGCCCAAAGTCACAGAAAGTGGCAGACACAGGATATGGCTGGTTCCAGAGAATGGGTTCTGAACCATTAACTACCCCAGTGGGGAAACTGAGGACCAAAGAAGCTCAGCCTGAAGCAGACCCCTGCCCCTACTGCTGCTGGTCCAGCCCCCATCATCTCTCACCTGGATCTTCGTAGCAACCTCCTCATGGGTCCCCAGGCTTCCCGCACCTCCCTCTAGTCTATTCTCTATCCAGCAGCCAGAGTGGACACTGAAAAACCTCAGTCAAGACTTTGTTCCTCCCCTGGTCAAAGTTTCCTGGGCTCCGCATGCCGTGCAGGGTAAAAGCCCAAGACTCAAGTGGCCTCTGAGACCCTCCCTGACCTGGCCCCTGCCAACCTACCCACCAGCATCTCCCACACACCCGTCACTCGGCTTCTGCCACACGGGCCTTCCTGCTCTTCTCCTTCCTTTGCCTGCAACAGCCTTCCCAGGACCTGCCCACAGCTCCTGCTCACCCATTCAACCCTCTGCCCACGTGCCGCCTCCTCAGAGAGCCCCGCCTGGACCACCTTATCTCAAAGAGCCACACCCTCCTCCCTGGCATTCGTAGCTCCCTGCCTTGTTTCTGTTTCAATGTTTCCCACAGTACTTACCACCACCTGATCTATTGTATTACATATCATACATAATATGATATTTTATTTGTTTATTGGTCTTCCCCATTAGACTGTTGAGCTCCAAGGGGGTAAGAACTTTGTATCATTCACCCCTCTATTCCCAGCACTTAGAACAGTGCCTGGTATACAGCAGGTGCTCCATAAATATCTGCAGATTAAATGAATGGCTGCTGTGTCACTATGGCTCCAGGGGACTTCAAGATCCCCTTGCCCTCCTGCCCCTTCACTGGGCACGTGCTCGGGGAACAAAGCCCAGGCTGATGGCACTAATCATTACCAACAGTTTCTGAACACTTAGCGATGGAACGAGCCCTTTGCTAAACCCTTACACATTATCTCATTAAACCTTGAGACACCCAAGAGGTGGGTGCGTACCATTATGATCGCTGGTTTACAAGGGACGAGAGATTATGTGGCTCGTCAAGGTCACACATAAATAGTAGGGTCTGGATCAGAACTGAGGACATTCGAATCCAGAGTCCGTGCTCTTAACCATTATGCAAAGAATATAGTTTCCCAAAGGGGGGTCCCAGAACCTGACATTCACACCCAGCAGGTCACTAACTCATTTCTGAACTTCTCTGGAGCGCAGGGCTTGTTAGGCGGCACAGAGAGCAATGCCGGGGGCCTGGGCATAGAGGGGGTACTAGAAGGAGGGTCTCCAAAGCCCAATTGCTTCTCTCCCTCCCCATTTTTGGGTCCCAAGATCCTGACAGCCTGGGAGGAATCCCATGCCAGCTCGTCTCCCACTAATTGGTTTAGCAAACCATGCTTATCCGGGCAAAGCTGGGGCCCAGTGAGTCCAAGATTAGGAAAAGCAGGATTCATGGCTTACTGCTCTGCTGCCCACAGGGTCAGAGGAGACAGGGTTAGGACTTTAATTGGCTTAACAGCCCTGGGTGGCTTAACAGCTCAGAGGGGTGAGGGGGCGGGGAGGCATGGAGGTAGGTTGCTGTCCAGCCCACAGCCAGCTTCATGCCCCACCAAAGGATCTGTCTACTCTTCACCCAGGGATTCGATCTGTCTGTGCACAAAGATGTTGCTCCAGGATCTCCCAAATAGCCAGTGTGTGGTACCCAGGATAGAGCTGGGCTTGGGAGTTGGATGAAGCTGTGTTGTCACCTCCCCTCCCCTCCACCTCCTCAGTGGGCAAGTTACCTGACTTCTCTGAGCCTCACTTCCTGATCTGATAAATGGGTATTACCAATAGCCACCGGAGGGAAGGTTGAGGGTAAGATGAAATTACACGCCTGAAACACCTTGCATGGGGCCTGCGGGGACATGACAGGTGTGCAGTGTCTGTGAACTCCTTCTCCTCCTCACTCTCCTCAGAGCCTCATTTTATGTTCAAAATAATAAAATCTTCTGTGTGAAAGGACCTTATCAATTGTGAAGAACTAGAGCAGAGGTTACAAAGAAGGTAGGCCCACACCTGTGATTCCTTTGGCTGAACTATTGTTTTTTTGTTTTTTTGTTTTTTTTTGAGACAGAGTCTCACTCTGTTGCCTAAGCTAGAGTGCCAGTTGACACTATTTTTTAAAATCTTCATTCATAGTTGAAAATTGGGAGAGTTCACACAAAAATCCCCATTTCTCATTTCTCTTGAGAGTCAAGACTTGACAATACCGGGTCCATGGTTTCTCATGGCACCATCAGTTGGAGCCAGGTAGTAGCTTCTCCTTGCCTGGGATCCTACTCAATCCATAAAGCCCTCTTGCCTGATGTGGCTCCTTGAGCATTTGAACTTTTGATTCAGCATTGCATAAGCCTAAAAAGTTAAAAAAATATCTTTATGATTAAGATTATTTTATTCAGAACTGGGGACATTTGATCAGGAGATGAGTGTGACCCTGGAGAACTCAGACACACCTCTCCTTCCTCATTGCCCCAAACCCTGTCACTTGGAACATCTATGGGAACATCTCACATGGTAAACAGACATGTGATGCCAACATTGTTTAATTTCCAGGAATGCCAGCCCTGGCGGCTTCTCTGTGCCTTCTCTGGATGTCCCCCATTTATCCAGACCCTCAGCCATTATAGAATTCAAAGCTTATGGGGGCAAGGGCACAGAGGCTTTAGCTCTGATTGTAGACCCAGAGTCAGAATTTCAGAACAGGGAAGGCTTTTAATTTAATCTCATTTCACACACAGGGAAACTGAGGCCCAGAGATAGGAAGGGCCTTGCTCAAGGTCACCTAGCAAGCTAGTGACAAACCAGGATGATGATGTAAGTCTCTGGACCAGAACCCCCCTCCCCTCCAAATCCAGCACTGTTCCCACAATCCACACTGTTTCCCCATCCTCTCCCACACAGTTCATTGCCCTCCCCCTTTTCACATTCTTGTCTCAGCGCAACAGAATCCTGACTTTCTATCGTCCTGGAATCTTGGAACCTAAGACTCGTAATTCTTCAAGCTTGGGGGACACTTTAGTGGCATAATTGCAAGGTGGATAAAGTGAAGTCAGGCTTTGAAGGCATACAGTCTTTAGCCCCAGCTCTTCCAGTCCCTAGCTGTGTGACCTTGGGCAAGGATGCCCCCTCTCTGAGCTTCCATTCCCTCACCTGTCAAGTAGGAATTTTATAATGCTAACCACATGACAGGATTATTAGGAGGGATACAGGAGATAAAGCGGTAAAAAGGCAACCAGTAGGCCTTGCACGAAGTGAGTGCTTAATAAAATAATTGCTATAGGACTGTAAATGAGGGCTGTCGTGCCTAAGTGAATGTGTAAGCAAAATGATACAGATGTGGTCAAAGGGAAGGGTGGACAAATTGAACACATATGAGCACATATACCCGGTCTAAATTATTACAGGTTTGTTACTGCTAGATCCAATTTTTTTAAAGAGAAGCTACGACTCTGAGTTTTTAAAATACTATACAAGCCACACAAAACACTTCAGTAGGCCACATTCAACCAAAGAGCTATTAGATTGTTATCCCTGCAAAATCATCTCATCCCAACGTCCTCTCTTTACAAATAGAGGATAGTAGACATAGCTCGCTCTGTTATCCAAGAAACCCCAGAACTGAGTGGCTCCTTGGCCATTCCAGCTACTCACCTGGGACAACCCCTCACACCCCCCGTGGCCATTTTTTGCCCTTTTTGAGGAAAACTCAGTTTATATTCAAGAAAGAAGAGAAGTATTATTTTCTTGTAAGTGGTTCTGAATGGGGGGACAGCCAGTGAGTCGAGGGGCAGCTGGCCCACTTTAGGCTGAAGGAAAAGGGGGCTGAAGCTTGGCTACCAAGAATAGGAAGTTACCATTTCAGAATCTAAAAATATCTTTCACCATCTGTCCACTTGGGCACAGAATGATAAATGCAGATTAGTTCCTGGATGTAGACATGAATATTTCTATGTGTCAAGCTAATAATAATAACACCACCTTGTGTGGCTAGAGCTCCACTCCCCCTTTTCCCCCAGGGCAAGCTAAGTGGAATATACACATTATCTTGGCAGGCTTAGATAGGGAAACCAAGGCAGAGAGAGATTCCACAACACAACAAGGGTGACACAGCAAGTGAACAGCTGGGACAAACCCTGGGAGTCCTATTTCCAACCCTCAGCCCAGAACTGAATTTTCTGAGTTAGGCAGGATGTGTTAACAAGTAGCAGAATAAATATAACAACAGCAATAATCACCCTTTATATCTCTAGAGTGACTTTTTCCATGCTTTCCCCACATCTGTTACAATCATATAGTCCATTATATTCCTAAACTATGTTACAGTCTGCAGCGCTCTCATGCAGACCCACCTGACCATCCCAACAGGTAAGAATAATGTAACAGTAAACCAGTGAGATGAGAAAAGTAGGGATTCTCCCTCATTGCACAGGTGAGCAAACTGAGGCTTGGAGAGAGGAGAGGGTTTGCCCAAGATCACACAGTAAGCAAGTTCACTCTGTCAGTGCACAGTAGGGCCTAAATTACTAGAGCAATTCAGATTCAAGAGTAGCCTTAGGTTTAGAATTCCCTCTCTCTCCAATTAGCTCAGCACAGCAGGCACCCTCAGTCCTGGCAGAGGAGAAAGCCTGGAATTGGGCAGCTTGAATGAAGCCTCAGTTTTGCCTTACTGTTCTGGGATTAAAGGGCAGCTAGTGGCCATCTAATCTCAGATTCAAGATTCCAAATCCCCTTGACCCTGTTGTGAGGGGAGGGTACTGGGGGAGTCATTAGGAAGTAGAAGGAGCTTGAGAATGTGTCCCAGCTGGGTCCAGCATACTGTTTTCCCAAATAGTCCAAGAAGTTTAAGCGGGATATTCGTTTAGCTGCCTCTAATTCTGTGTGTCTCCTAGGAGGTTGGAAATCGGCTGCAATTCCAAAGTGTGAATCTTAGAGAGCAGGAAAGGACTTCTAAGATCTTTCCCAAGCCCTGCTCAGTACTCAGACAGAGAGGAGTGGGTCAGGACTGGCGGGAGCCCTGTGGCCCTGTTCCAAGCCTCACACTTATCCCCCACGAGCCCTGAGCCCTCCTCACACACCCCTGAGGATCTCTTTCTCTCCCTTCTTGCCTCATCCCCTCCCCACTTCATGGCCAGATCAGAGCGGATGGCACTGGGGTTGGTCAGGGTTTGGGGGCAGAGGTCAGGGAGGAGCTGACGGAAAGACATCAGAGCTGCAGCGGGGCGGGGCGGGGCGGAGGTCAGCATACAAAGGGGGCCTGGAAAGGTCAGAGCAGGGCTAGGGCAGCAGGCAGCCCCTCGCCACCCCCACTCCTTGGACTCAGCTCCCTTCACCTGCGCTTTTCCTACCTCCAGACCTGGCCGAGCTGCAGGAGGTGGACGAGGGTCTGCAGCAGCCAGATGCAGAGGCGGCAGCAGCGGCGGCGGTAGGCGCTGGCCGAGGAGGGCGCGGGCCGGGGACCCAGCTCGGGGCTGCCTTCTTTGGTCCGGAAGGCGGCGGCGCTGTCCTTGGTGCTGATGGCGGCTTCGCTGGAGCCGCTGTCCTTGGTGCTGACGGCGGGTCCCGGGGCCCCTGCAGGCTCGGTATAGTCGTAGACGAACCAGCGGAAGCTGAGCAGCTGCACGACCAGCGAGGGCAGAAACACGAACAGCAGCGTGAGGCCGAAGTAGGTGCGCTGACCCTGCAGGTAGTAGGAGGCCGCCAGCCACAGGTCCGTGGCGCCGTCGGAGAAGAACACGAGCAGCGCGCACAGCACCCAGCAGCAGTCCCGCAGCTCGTAGCGCGGCCCCGGGCCTCCCGCCGCGACCACCCCCGGGCTCCCGGCCGCCGCCGCCGCGTCCCCGCGCCCGCCTGCACTGCCCCGGGCCGCTCCGGCCGCCCCCTCCGGCCCCGGGCCGGCCGCGGCCGCCGCTCCATCCGACTTCGCGGCCATGTTGGCGGAGCAGGAGGCGGGGAGCGACTTCCGGGCGGCGGAGGGGGTGGGGTGCCGAGTGGGGAGGACCCTGTGCGGGCGGCTCCCGCCTCCTCCTCTTCCTCCTTCTCCTCTTCTTCCTCCTCCCTTCCACTTCAATTATTCATTCTCCTCGGCGCCGCCCCGCCCCTCCCCCAGCCCTCCGGAGCTGTGGCGGATGGGGGCCGCCCCCCTGGGAAGGAGAGGGGGCAGGGAGGGGAGAGCATCCCAGGTCACCCTATCCTTCCTCCCTCGTTAGTGTGGGGTTCCAGCCACATGCTCTCTGTCTCTCACTTCCCCTCGGACACCACCTCCTTCTTTTTTCTTTACCGCCCCCCTCCCCATCCTCTCCTCTTCATTTATCTCCTGTGTTCACCTCTGGCGGCTTGGGTCTGGGGGGCTGGGGGACCAGGGACTTGGAAGTAAGGCACTCGGGGACAGGCTGCTTGGGCGGGCCCCCCAGTGGCCGTGTAGCAATCAGTGATGATAACGCATCACTTCCTAGTTTCCTGAGTGTTCACATATTGTTCCATACCCTTCTTTGATCTTGAGAGGGCCCTTTTCTTATTGTCTTCCTTTTGAAGCTGAGAAAACTGCAGCTCTGAGAGTTGCTTTCTCTTCCTCACCCTCCCCTTTCCTCCCTCGGGGACTGCCTTCATCTGGCGGTAGCCCTAGTAGAGTAGGCGGAGGTAAGGGGGCAATATCCGACATGCAGGGGAAAGGCACGGGAGGAAACGCCAGGCGGAGGAAGGAGCAAGTGCAAAGGCCTGGAGGCCTGAGACTGGGGGGCCTGTTTTCAAGGAAGTCTGGATCGCAGATCCAGGGGGTGGAAGGATGGGAAAGACAGGGTTGGAGAGTTCTGAGGGATGCTATGCTAAAGAGCTGGAAGGTGGCCTTTATCTTGCAGGCAATGGGCAACCATTGCAGGATTTGAGCAGGGGAGTTATGTGGTCACATCAGGATTTAGCAAGAAGACCCAGCAGCCAGAGTAGAGAATTAATCACAGGGAAGCAACCTGGGGCTGGAGAGACCAGAGGGAGATTGTAGCAGTAACCCATAAGTGAGAGGGGGTGGGGTCCTCACACATCCTGGATACCCCCAGCTCACCGCCCCCCACCCTTTGATCAAATTGAATATGCGGGAGCATTTATTATACAAACACTCACATAGTAGTTTCTTTTTGCCCGGCACTGTTCTAAACACTGCACAATTACTGACTCATTTGATCCTCACAATTTGTGAGGTAGTTTACTTTTTTTTCTCCCATTTTGCAGCTGAAGAAACTGAGTCACAGAGAAGTTAATTAATTTGTTCAATGTCACACAGTAAGAGCCAGAGCCAAGTTCAAGCCCATTACCTGCCTTCCGAATAAGCATTGCTACTCCTCAAGGGGAGGAGGAGAGGAGGGGAAAGGGCAGGAGGGGAAAAAAGGGGAGCTGAGAAAGGGAGGGGGGAGGACCACCCTGCCTCAGAGAGGCAGGGAAGAGAAGATGAAGGGAGACAGCTGCCCTGGGTCAGGAAGGAGCAGCCATCTGCAGTCCTGCAGCTTGGCATCCCTTTCCTGTCCAGGGACTGTTTTGGTCTCAGCAATGCTTAGGAGGTTGGGGTACCAGCTGTTGCCCAAGGCTGAAAACAGAGAGGGAAGAGTTAGGGATTAAGGGAGTTTTCCAGGCCAGATTCAAGGCTGACAGCTCCCTTTCCACGGGCATGTTTAGATTAGTGGGCACGTTTGTGAATTGGGCTGGAAGGTCTGAATCCCAATATGATTTAGAAAGGAACACTCTGCCTTTTCTCTCTGCTACAACCCTAGGCAGGGAGACTCATGGATTGCTTGGATAGAGCCCTGGGTGGTGGGAGGCAGGGGAGAGACTCCGGTCCCAGGCCAGTCCCTGCATGTGTCTAGATCTCTGCCCTCTCACAGGTGTCTGGGTAGAGCCTGGCAGAGTTAGGTTCCCACCTTTGGGCTTCACCCAGATGGAGGCAGCCCCTCTACCTCTCACGCCTCTCTGTGTCCCAGGATTGGCCTATCCAAAGAGGTGGTAGAAGACAAGTTTTTAAGCGTGAGACTCTGGAGCTTGGAAACCTAGGTTTGAAACCCAACCATCCCATCCTAGCTCCATGACCTTGGGCAAGTCACTTCATTTCTTTTAACTTCAGAGAAAAGTAAAATGGGAGATAACTAGTGCCATCCTCCTAGGGCTCTGGTGGGGATAATTAATGGTAATTATTAACTGGGGTGATGTCTCCCACAGGAAGCCCTCCTGAATCTCCCACCCAGCTCTCTATCCCTCAGAAGAGTCTCCCTGACACCCCTTTGTTATGAGTTTCCATAACACTTTAGTCTTTTCCTTCTTAGTATCAGCACACTGGCTATTTATCCTATTATATTTGCCTGGTAGCTTCATGAGGATTGGGACAATTCGTCTATGTTCTTCACCACCAAATCTCCTAGTTCCCAGTGCTGTGCCTGGCACTCAATAGGTATTCTAGAAAAGTCATTGACTGAATTAAGGAATGAGTGATCAACCCTATAGAACAGGTTCTGTTATTCTCATTTTATAAACAAGGTGACTAATTCAGAGAAGGGCAGTGACTTAATGGAATTATTACGTGTCAGAGGCTGTTCTAAGAATTTTTCTGATATTGTCACATGTTATCCTCAAAGCAGCCACTTTTCAGGTGGAAACTGAGACTCAGGGATGTCCTGTCACAAGGCCCTTTGTTAGGACGTAGCAGAGTTGGCAATTTAAGAACTCTGTGCTAAACGTTCAGGCGACTGGCAGAAGTGACATAGAGGAAGGATTAGATGGGGTGTCTGAAGTGCTGGTGAGGTATGGGGGTGACCCACCTTACAGGGGGGTACCATAAGGGGGACTCTGCCCTGAGGGAGTTTGGACTGGTGTATTCCGAGTGGCCCACAAATTCAGAGATTCAGACTAGGACCAAGAGGGGTGTACAGAGTTTGTTCCGGGGCAGGGGGCAGGGGTGTGGGGAGGAGAACAGCTTGGGCAAAGGCTCTGCAATGAGACCGAGCCAGGCACATTCAGGGCTGGCTGGTGTGGAAGGACAAGGTGGGCCATGACTGGTTGGAAATGGACAGGCTCTGTGAGATTCATCCAGCTCCCTGAGCCCCTCTCTCATTTTACAAATGGGGACACTGAGGCCCAGACAGATGTCCCATATTTAGCAAGTAGCAGAAGCAAATGAGGGTGCCCTTCCCTCGTCCCCAAGGGCATAGTGTCTGGGATTTGTTGGAATCACTCTCAGGAGCAGCCTTCATCGTGTTTCCTCGCTTAGCCTTGCTGAGGGCTCAGTCCTCGCCTACAGCAACACTCTGCTTGGACCAGTTCCTAGTAATTTTCCTTTAGTCCCTACTGAAATATTTGCACCTGTGCAAACTATGCATGACATAATTGATACAGTATTGTTCGCAACAGCAAATATTGGGAATGACTTAAATGCCCATCAGTGGGAAACTGGCTAAATAAATTATGGCACTGCCTGACAATGGGACCGCATGCAGCAGCAAGCTCCCCACGTCCTAACACAGAAAGGCTTCCACGGGGAAAAGCAAGGGATGGAACAGACAGAACAGGGGGTGAAGCTGGGTGAACAGCGGGGACACTAACCTATATTTTATGTTTTTGTATATGCATAAAGAAACTTTGCATGTTTACATAAGGAAAGAAGAGATTACTGAAGGGATGCTGGGAGGAAAGGGGGCAAAGATGGGAGGGAAACTTCATTATATACCTATTTATAATTTATTTTTGGAATCATGTGAGTGTATTCACTTATTAATAAAATAAAATAATAATGGGGACAGCTGCTACTCTGCTCCTGTGGATGTTGTAATATGGGAATGGGTGGTCAGTATGGTCAGATTTTTTTAATTATTCAAGAGAAGTCAGAAATCTGGATTTACTGTAAAATTTCTTGATTTTTAAACACTGGCTCCAATTTTTTGTCAAACGCTTTTCAGGCCAAGTAAATAAGTCAGTGGGTTAGAGGCAGCCTGAGGGCCCCCGGTTTTCAGCCTCAGCCCTAACAGCTTCCCGGAGTTCTCAGCACTCCGGGTCCATGTCCCCTGTGGGCAGCTGCAGGACAGAAAAGCATCGTGCTCTGCCCCTCTCTTGGCACCCTCCAACCCCTGCCTCTTGGGGCTGTGACATTTGGGGCTTTTAACGGCAGAGAGGGGTTATGAACTCTGGATAATTCCCTCCCCCGGGGCCCTTCAGGCATCAAGGCCCAGCTGCTCCTGCCGCCCACCCATCTGTCCCTGGGAGGTGGGGATGGAGTGGGCTGGCAGGCGGGGGTAGGCAGGAGTCCCCGATCAGAGCCTCAGATCACTGGGTCCTGTTCAGACCCGGAATCCAAGAAGAGAAACCTAGAGATTACGAGAAAAGAAAAACAGTGGCTGGCTCACCTAGCTAGTGTGTGCTGAGACCACTCACCAAGTTACCGAATTCCAAAGGTGCAAAGGCCCTAGAGGACCATTATGTTTAACTCCCTCGTTGGACAGATGGGGACACCAACCTCTGCTCCCCACAACACTGCCCCAGGCCAAGGCCTTGTCACCTCTCTTCTGGGTGACCTGACTGCCCCAGCCTTCTCCTGCAGTCTCTCCTTCCCCTCCTAATGTTCCATCTCCACCCTCAGCCAGAGGGGCCTTTTTAAAAGGGAAATCTGATCAGATCTGACATCTGCTTCAAACTTCTTAGCTACTTCCTACCTCACTTTGAGCCAAAGTCCTCAGTCCTGCCTACAATCCCTCTCCTGCCCACCTCCCTGACCTCACCTCCTACCGTCTTTCCCTCGCTTGCTCTGTTCCAGCCACACTGCTACTTGCTGTTCCTTTAACAAGCCAACCTGCTTGCTTCCAAGGGGCTTTTGTTCCTGCTGTTCCCCCAGGCATTCACAAGGCTCCATCTCTCTCTCCTCTAAAACGTTGCCTCTGCAGAGGGGTTTTTCTTGATCATTTCCCCCTTGACACTCTATCTCCTCACCTGCCTTATTTTTTATTCATAGCATTTATCACCGCCCGACATTATAATGCATATTTATTTGTTTCTTGTCTAGAATGTAAGGTCTGTGAAGGAGCAGTCCTGCCTACGTTGCTCACCGCTGTGTCTTCAGAGGTTACTGGAGCCTGGCACATAGCAGATGCCCTGTGTGACAGCAAAGGGCACAGGTCTACAATTTGGGTGACAGCCAGTCCTGATTCTGCCGTTACCTGCTCAGGCGACCTTGAGCAACTCTCCTCACCTCTGTAGGCCTCAGTTTCCTCCTTTGTAAAACAAGAGAATCACTAAGACATTCAACAATCAACTCAACAATCAGTTGTTGTTCAACTCAACAATCCTGGGATGGCTTCTCCATTCCAATGTCTCTTTCTCCCCTATGGAATCCAAAAGTCCCTTAAATAAATATAATTGGATTTATTTACTGAATAGTTAATATATTCACATGGTTCAAAACTCAAAGGTACAAAGGGGACACATTGAAAAGTGACTCTCCTACCCTGTCCTCCAGCCACCAGCTCACCTTCCCAAAAGCAACCAAGGTACAAATTTCGTGTGTGTGTGTGTGTGTGTGTGTGTGTGTGTGTCTTTCCCTCTCTCCCCCACTCTGCATGTCTCTTCTCTTTCTCCTCTTCCTATCTCAAGACCCACCACCACCATTTTAAAACAAATGACAGCCTAATTATATACAGTTTTGTACCTTGCATTTTTTTTATGTAGCAGCATTTTTGGAGATTATTTCTGTGCTCTATATTCGTGCACAGAGAGCACCTCGTCCTTTCATAGTACCGGAGGACTCCATTGCATGCATGTGCCGAATCTACTTCACCGCTCTTCTAAATCGCGGGCGATTAGGTTGTCTCCTGCCCCTTACAATCTACCAGTGAATGACTTTGTGGACACACCATTTGGTTATCTGTAGAGTAAATTCTTAGCAATGGGCTTATTGACTGAATAGTATGTGTGTTTACAGTTTTGACAGATGCCCTCCATAGGGACTGTGCCAGTTTATCCTCCATATGCCAGCACTGAGTGAAAGTGCTTGCAAAAGCCCTTTCAAAATGGACTGTGATAGTCCTCAAGACTCCTTACAGATGAGTAAAGCACTCCAGCTTGCTAAACCTCAGTTTCATCTTCAATAAAATGGGTATCTTACCTCATAAGGTGGTGGTAATGATCAAATGAGATAGTGCATAGAAAGTGCTTAGGATAGTTCCTGGCATATAGTAAGTCTTCTATAAAGGTTAGCTATTCTTCCTCTGCTTAATGTCGTTATCTGCCCCCAGTGAGCTCTGTGGGATCAGAGACCTTGTCTGTCTTGTTCACTGACACAGCACAGCTCCTGGGTAATAGCAGGTGTCCAGAAAGTGAATGAGTCTACTTTCCAATTTTCCTCTGCCCACCAGGCCTTCCATTATGACCTAGCTTCTGCCTATCCATTTAGCCTCTCCTTCCCCCTTCTCCCCTTCTCCTTAGGCTCCAGCCACATTGGCCTCCTCCAGGTTCCCTCCTGCCACAGTGCCTTTGCACTTGCTGTTTCTGGCTAAAGCAGTTTCCCTACCATACCCCTACCCATAGCCTCTCCATTATCTTAGTTTATTTCTACTCAACCTTAGATCTCAGCTTAAATGTTACTTTCTCAAGAAAGCCTCCTCCATCTCTACCCCCTGATTTAGGAGAGGACCACGTTCTCTACAATCTCATTGGACACTGAGCTTTTCATTCGAGCCTTATCCCAATTAGGACTAGTACACACACCGATGTCAATTTTGTCCTCATGGCTGAAAGCCTGTGAGGTCCAGGACTAGGCATGTCCTGTTTACCATTGGATCTCAGGCCCTGGCACAGTGTAGGCACTCGATAACCATTGTCCTGAGTGAATGAGTGAATGCCAACACCCACTTCGCAGATGGGTGGAGCCACCCATCCCCACCCAAGAGAGGGGAAGTTTTGACTCAATGTTCCATCCTCCTTCCAGTGGAATGAGCTACTCCAAAAGGGTTTTTGTTGGTAAAGGGGTAGAGAGGGATGGTGTGGGTGGGGGATATGGAGAGGGAGAGAAGGAGGGGGAGAGGGAGACTGGACCCCTAATTCCTTCAACTACTAGATCATGGCCTCAATCATTCAGCAGACCACTCCTGAGCACCCTCTTAGGGTCCTGGGCACCCAAGGGGAAGCCCACAGAGCTGCTGGCCTCAGTGGGCTCCCGGGCTGGCAAGAAATCCCAAACCACAAAAAAAAAAAAAAAAAAATTAGTCTAGTCCAAAACAGGAAGATGACTGATGCCAGAATAAAATGAGAACCCAAGTCCCTCTGGGAGACCCGAGGAGAGCAACCCTCCTGGGCAGTGGGGACAGGGCCTTCTAGGACAAGGGCCATTAAGGGAAGAGCAAGCACTCAACAAGTGGAGAAGGAAAGCAAAGGACATTCCCGGCGGAGGGCACAGCCTGAGCGAGGGCAGCTAGGTGGGAACGTTAGCATGTGTTTAGGAACTAGGGCTCAAGGAGAGTGGAGGACGATGAGGCAGAAGAGAAATGGAACTCAAAGACAAGTATAAGGAGGCATGTTCCTGAAGGACCACTGCAGCGCTTTTTATAATCTGCAAAGATGGAAAACAAATGTCCATCCACAAGAGAATGGTTCAGTAAATTCGACACTTACGGCCACTGGCAAGCCATAGAAGGGGGATATGCCTCGTGTGGGCGAGGATGTGCATCACGAGGAGGAGCGTGAATGGGTACGGCCCATGGCAGTATTTAGGAAACAGAAGTGTGTGCGTGCCCCAGGACAAGGCAACACCACACTAGGACATTCAGTGTGGCCCTGTGTGTGCTGGTGGGGAGAGAAAGGTGACTCAGGCACCCACAACCAAGGAGTGGACAAGTGAGATGAGGGGGAGGCAGCTCTGGAGTCCTCTGGAGTTGCAGGAGTAAGGAACCAGAGTTACCTAGAGTACATGGAAAGATCTAAGAAACATCAGGATAAGCAAAAAAAAAAAAAAAAAAAAAAAGTAGAAAAGGAACATGACTTACAACTCAAAAATATTTACATGGATTAAAAATATATACTGAGTTTATTAGTATCTACTGAAACTGAACATAGCTAACCATTCCACTCCTAGGTATACACACAACACAAATACGTATACACACACACCCAAAGACACACACAGGAATGTTCGCATCTGCATTGTTTGCAATGGCCTCACGCTGGAAGCCACCCATGTGCCCACCAATGGTAGGCAGAATGGTTTAATTGTGGCACAGTCACACAATGGAATACACGATGGCATTGAGAGTGAACGATCTGCAACTATACCCCCCAGTATAGATAAATCTCATGAACGAAAATTTGAGTAAAAGAAGGCAGACGCAAAAGAGCATACACGGTGTGATTCCATTTGTAC
Organism: Eulemur rufifrons; assembly: GCF_041146395.1. Taxonomy (NCBI): domain Eukaryota; kingdom Metazoa; phylum Chordata; class Mammalia; order Primates; family Lemuridae; genus Eulemur; species Eulemur rufifrons. The sequence goes on from NC_091002.1 coordinate 25,415,351, forward strand.
GAAGTTCAAAAACAAGCAAAGCTAATCTGTGCCGTTAAAAGGATGGTGGTTGTGAAAAGGTAGTGCTGGGGAGGCCCCGGGGGAGCTTGTGCTCTCTTCCTCCATCTGAGTGCTGGTTACATGGATGTGTCCAGGTTTCGCAAGTTCATGAACCGTACACCATGATTTGTGTACTCTTCTGTGTGCAATATCTCAATAAGAATTTATAAGCTACAGCAATACATAAAACAACACTATGCATTTTACAAGAAATTCTGCATATTTAAGGACATATGTGGGGGCCGCCAGGCAAAAAAAATAAGGATATATATCAAAACCAGTAGAGAGGATTTCAGCCAGGTCAAAATTGAGTAGGGGTGGGGGAAAAGGAGAAAATAATACGAACCAGAAAGAAAGGGTTCTTGCAGACTAAATCATGGCCGCGTGCTATGAACTGAGAGGTGGGGTTAACTTAACCCTCTGTACTTTCGTGCATGAAAAATAGATGCAAATTTTAATTTAGAAAACTAGATAACCAAATGAACTATAGTGTTCATACACTATGGAATATTTTGCAGCCGTTAGAAAATAAGAGAGAGATCTGAATATACCAGTCAAGGCTGTCCAAGAGCAGAGCTGCGAAGTGCTAGGTTTGTGTGCCATGCCCTCCTGTCCTGCCACCTCAAAATAGTCCCTCAGGTTTTCTCTGGGTTCCTAGCCACGTCTTTAAATGCATATCGCAGTTCTGAAAAAACACACCCAAACCAGAGGGAACTGAGATGGGGAGTGGGGATCAAAAAGGAACTTTAGTCTTCTCTGTAATGCTTTCATTTTCGATAAGAAGAGTCTATTCATGGAATTTAAAATGAATGAATTTAGTATTAAAGGTAGTAGTAAAAGCTGGCTCAGAGAGGCCTGGAACATTCTGGGCTTTAGGGTCACTTAAGATTTTTCAAGTCAAGCCATGGGGCCATCTGTTGCTTGGTGAAAATCGAGGCGTGGGGAGTTGTGAGACAAGTCCCCACCCGGTGTCCCCATCTGGCTGCATGACCTTGGGAGGGTCCCATCCCCTTTCCTGACCTCAATGTCCTCATCTGCCCAATGGGAATCAGCTTTCTACATTACTCGGGGATGTGGGAGGATGAAGTGAGGGCATGAGGAGAATTGCATGAATGTAAGGGATTATTCTCTGGGTCAGGGGAGGTGAGGGCGCGGAGGCCTCTTCTCCACCTGCCAAGGGCACAAAGGAAGTGCAGGGAGAAGCCGGGGACCACCCAAGCGAGCAAACAGACCATCTGCTGGACAGGAGCACATTGTCAGCAGCTGGGGGGCTGGGCCTGGACTCCTCACAGGCCAGGGCCGGTAGAGCAGCCACCCAGGCTGTCGGAGAATCGGGACATTGACCCGGCCTCTCTGGCTGCTCTCTCCCAGCCCCAGTGCAGCCACAGCCTGTCACCTCCCCAGGCCTCCACCATCACCCTCCCATCTCCAACACATCAACACCCAATCCGACTGCACCACACTTGCACCTTCTAGTCCATCCCATCTCCAGAGCCAGACGGGGACACAGAGGGGGCTTTCACAAGGTCAGCCCAATCACGTTAGCGCTTGCTCAAAACCTTCCAGTGGGATCTGAGGACAAAAATCCAATCCCCTTACCTCAGTTGACAAGGCCCAGCATGGTCTGTGGCTCCCACTCCTCACTTTAAGAGCCTGGCCTCAGGGAGAGTCTGCCTTAGTTACAATTCCCGCTCTTGGACCGTCGCGTGGCTCACGACTGTAATCCTAGCACTTTGGGAGGCCAAGGTGGGAGGATCGCTTGAGGTCAGGAGTTCGAGACCAGCCTGAGCAAGAACGAGACCTCATCTCTACAGACAAAAAAGAGACAGAATTCTGTCTCTTCTCCTCATTCATTCAAAAATGTTTAGCAACCACCTACCATGGGCCAGGCAGTGTTCTAGAGGCTCAGGATACAACAGTGAACAAATGAAACAAAGATTCCTGCCCTCATGGAGCCTCTTTTCCAGCAGAGGGAGATTAACAACAACCACAATAAGAAAATTCCATAGCATGCTGGAAGGAGACAAAAGCTAAGAAAAAAAGAAAAGAAAAACTGAGCAGAGGAAATTGATCAGGAGTAGCAGGAGGGGCAGGGAGGACCCCACTGAGATGGTGACATTTAAGAGAAGACCTGTAGGAGGTGAAGGAGGGCCATGCAGACATCAGAGGAAAGCGCTGGCAGAGGGAGCCAGTGCAAGGGCCCTGAGGTGGGACCAGGCCCAGCTTGTTTGGGGAACAGCAAGGAGGTGGGAGATGACTCAGCAAGGCAGGACAGGTCATGTAGGGCCCTGTGGGACCCTGCAAGGAATTTGGCTTTTACTGAGTGAGATGGGAGTCTTGGAGGATTTTGATCATAAAAGAGTGGGGCTGGGGGCAGGACGGGGAAAGAGAGGAAGCTGAGCAGGGCTGTGTTCTCAGCCAAGCTGTGTGGATATGGCAGCTTCAGCCTGATCCCACAGGGGACTCTGGAGTGGGAGTTATACCTCGGAGCTATCCATGCACACCCCGCCCTCACCCCAGGCAAGGAAGATGGGCTTCCATCCCCCTGAGACCATGGGTAACAGCTCAGAGGGAGGGTGAACCCCCCAGAAGCCCCAGGAGCCTGACGGCTGTCCCCTCTAAGGAGAGATGGGGGTGCTAGCCATTGAATGGGGACCTGAGGGCAATGGGTAGGGCATCATTTTTGTTGGCTCCAGTCCCCTGGGCTTGGGGTGGCTAAAGATGGGGGGCATGCCCTGGTGGGACCAGACAGAGGTCTTCTGGTTAGAAAAGATGTAGGGATCACCCCACCCAGAGCTGGAATCTCCTCTGTAACACCCTGACCCTGTGGCAGTCCAGCCTCAACTTACCTACTTCTTGTGATGGGGAACTGGTTACCCTTGAGTTAACTCTGTGTGTCTTTGGATACTTTGGATTTTAGAAAGTAAAAAGTCCACTCATTCATTCCATAAGCACTGACCGAGCATTGTGTGCTGGGCCCCACTCCAGGTCCTGCAGATGCGACAGTGGACAGGACAGACAATGTCCTCGCCCTGAGGAGCTCACGACTAGAGAGGGAAATGTTTAGAGAAAAAAGGTGGCAGAGTAAGTGCAGAGACGAAGGGCACTCGGGGGCTGTGGGGGCCGGGAGGGGACTCTTGGCCCTTGAGAGGAGGTGACACTGAGCTGAAGAGTGGGGGCCATGTAGCAGTTACACAGGTATAAAGGTGTGGGAGAAAATTAAGCCAGGCTGATGGAGGAGTGTGTGCAAAGGCTCTGAGAGTCCCACCACTGGCCACCACCCCCACGGCTACCCCTTGATCCAGTGACCTTCCTGTCTTGCCTGGATAATTGTGGCAGCCTCCTCTTAGGTCTCCCACACATGGGCAAGGAAGCTGGGGTATGCAGTCACTAACTCCTCTCTTTTCTTGGTAGGAGCTCACGCTTGTGGGCATTAACTCACTGGTATTCCTCACTCAACCTGCATCCAGGAGCAGGGAGAAGCGGGAAGCCACCAACATACACAGCAGTGTCTGCAGGTGACCTCCTAATCAATTTTGGGTGGGACATCAACAGTGCCTTCCACAACCCTGTACGCTCAATGCCTTCTTCCGCTCCCTGACCTCATCTCCTACCCTCTCCCCCTTGCTCACTCTGTTCCCCCTACCCTGGCTGTTCCCTCTGCCTGGAACACTCATTCCCCAGATAACCACCTGGCTCACCCTCTCACCTCCTCCCCACCCCAGCTCAAGTGCCACCCGCTCAGGGAAGCCCGCTCTGACCACGTCATCTCCTCCATCATCCCCTCTCCACTTTGCCCTGTGCAATTTTTCTTTATAAGCATTCTTACCACCTGGCATGACACATTTACTTGTTTGTGTGTTGGTTGTCCCTCCCACCAGTCTGAGAGTTTCTGAGGGTAGGGACCACGTTTGGTTTTGCTCCTGGCAGAATCCCTATTACAGGGCCTGGGAAGTCAATAAATATTTGCTGGAACCTAAGTGATCTCCAAGAGCCTGTCAGGGTCTGACCATCTCAAAGTCTTAAGTACGACTATGACTCCCCCTCTAACACTTCCAGTGGCCAGGGGTGGCCTCTAAGGGCCAATCACCGCCAAGAAGCTGCTAATGTGGGAGCCTCTCTCAGCTCACTCCCATCCAGGACCACCTGACAGGGGTCAGAGGTCAACCCGGTCTAGCCCTCTTTGGGCGCTAAAGTGGAGGAGACGTAGCACAGGGGTTCAGGCCCCAGGATGCCTGGTGAGCCCTATTTCTCCTTTGGCGAATGGCCGCCTTTTCTTCACAGGGCCTGTGCCTGCGTTTCTGAACCAGAAGGTGTTTACACAAAACATCCTGGGTTTGGCGACAAATTCACCCTCAATGAGGAATCCTTAATGAATCTCCCTCCTTCCCCACACCAGGCGGCTGCAGGGAGAATTAGCTGACGGCAGCCAAATGCCAGGCAAAGAGGAGGTGCTGCTGGGGCTGGTGGGGCCACAGTGTGGGGAGGGTTTTTTTTAGGGCCCAGAGGCAGCTGTGCTATGGACACCAGAGCCCTTCCGCACCCTCCTAGCTTGCGATGTGATGAGGCACTGCCCTTTTCCTGGCCTCAGTCTGCACCTGTGAAATGGGGCAGTAATAATCTCTTCCACACAAATGCTGCTTTGAAATTCATGTAAGTAAGACAAGGAGTGTGAAAGGGCTTGGTTATAAGAGGTCAAAAGGGGAAAATAAAAAGCTGGGCTTGGCGGGGCAGGAGATCAGTGTTCTAGAATCAGTTCTGCCGTTGACTTTTCAAAGTCCTTGTCTGTTTCTGAACCTTGGTTTTTCCAACTATACAATGAGGGGTTTGGGCATGAAGATCTCTAGGGAGCCCTCTGGTTCAGATGGGCAGCCATTTTCCACCTGCCTTCCTCCTCTGAGAAGTCCTCCTGGTCCTACAGCCCACACTGACTTGCTTTTCTGAGCTGGCACTTCATTGCCCACTGCCCAGAGTCTTCAGCCTCTTCCTTAGGTCTAGGTCAACTACTCTGGACGTGGGCCCAACACCCATGGGCTCAAGCAAACACTGGCCAAACTGAATTAAAAATGATTCCTGCCTCCTTCTGACCCTGTGAGGAGACAATGGGGGGAGGATTTTTATTCATTCCCCATTTTACAATTTGAAAACTGAAGGTGTCAGAGGTTAAATATAAGTCACACTGCCACATGGGCCTTCTTGGTGTTCCTAAACAGGTGAAGAATGATTTCTATTTCTCCACTACCAATCACTATGTGATTATTTGTTTTGTCATTAATTGTCGTTGTTTTCCACTAGGATGAAGTTCCATGAGGGCAGGGATTTTGTTTTGTTCACTGCTGCATCCTCAGCACCTAAAACTGCCTGGCACGTAGTAGGTGCTCAAGAAATATATGAGGGGCGGGAGGAGGGGGCAAGAAGCCCCGTTGCGGACTGTGCTTTCTGGGCCTGCAGGGGGCGCGCTAGACACGCCTCCAAAGCTAGGCCCCGCCTCTCGCTTCCGGCTGTCGCGTGTGCGTTGGAACCTGCCAGCCACCGTCCTTCTTTCAATTGCGCAGGCGCGCCGGAAGCGCTATCAGAGCGGCGCTTGCGCGGTGGAAGCCGGAGCGGGGCCGGAGCGGAGCTTGAGCTGGGTGGCGTGAGAGCCGCAGCCGCAGTTGGTGGGCGCCATGCTGTCACCGGAGGCGGAGCGGGTGCTGCAGTACCTGGTCGAGGTGGAGGAGCTGGCCGAGGAGGTGCTGGCGGACAAGCGGCAGGTAGGAGAACCGTCCTCGGCGCTGGGGCCTGGCGGCGAGCCGTAGGGAAGTGCGCGGGGTCGCAGTGAGTTGACCTGGGCTGGTGGTTTAACGGCTCTGAGACGACAGACGTGGGGCATTTGTGGGATAACTTGGGTCAAACGCTTGACGCTACGCAGCGCGTCACTTTTTCGGCAGGTATTAAGTGAGCGCCTGCTCTGTGCTGGGTATTCCCTCTCCATCCTTTCTCTGCCCCTTACCTTGCTCTTCGGATCCCGACCCTGGGCATCTGTTTCAAAATGCAGTTCCCGGGCTCCTTCATTGATCTGGATGCACCGGCCAGGCAAGGCCCTCGGGGGAGAAGAGGAACAGAAAAGAGGCCCGAGGGGCCTTGTAATTAGGCAGGGGTGAGGACGTGGGGGGAGGTGGGGCTCTGTTTATGGAGGACCTTGTAGAGTGTTTGGGTCAGGTTCTAATTTAAGTGCCAAGTCTTTGAAGGGAATTCATGAGGGAGGGAAGGGAAAGGAGGGTGATGTAATTGCATTGAGGTTTTGAAAGGATTCCTCTGGCTGCTGGGCGGAGGCAGAGAGATGGGTGAGGGGCCATTGCCATGGTCCAGATGAGAGATGGGTTTGGATCACGTGGTGGTGATGGAGAGAAGTGAATGGGTCAGAAATATATTTTGGAGATGGACTTAGTATGTTGTGATAATGGTTACATAAAGGGGTGAGGGAGCAGGAGTCAAGAATGATTCATGACTCTCTGTCATCTCCAGGTACAATGCTGGGGTGGTCAGTCAGGTACTGAGAGGGGGAAGAGCCTATCAAATGAAATACTGGGTTACGATGTGCTGCTGGGAATCGTAGGAGCAGTTAAGGTTTATCAAGTACCTGTCGTGTGTTAACTCATTTAGTTTCTGGTTCAATAACCTGTGTGAGGTAGGTACTGTTTCTATCTCTGCTTTTCAGAGGAGTGAATAGGGAGGTGAAATTACACAGCTTATAGCTGGCAGCAGGGTTCAAACCTGGGCATTCCAGCTACAGAGCCAGCACTCTCAAGCCTCATTCCGTGCTGCCTCCTCACTTCCTTAGTAGTTATTGTGTTGCTGTCTCCATCTCAGTGCCCCTACCTCTGCTGTTCCAGTCTTGTGTTGTTGGGTTTTTCATAATACTAGGTCAGAGTCACCTGGAGAAGTTTGTTCAAAAATAGAGCTTCTTAGGCCTATTTAACCGCAGTGTGTAGGGAAGGAGTTTCCACTTTCCCAGCAATTCTGATGTGCCCTAAAGTTTGAGTAGATCATACAAAATCACGCATTTAGTCAGCAGACATTTTCGCAGCACCTTCTCTGGGGGAAAAGCACCTGCACAAAACATTGTCTTTAAGGACTCGGAAGCTGAGTGGCAGAAGAAATAGATTCACACATCAGTCCATTTTAGGTAGGACCTTGGAAGTAACCTAGGAATGATGCCTTGCCTCTTCAACCCCTTGTCTGTCGAGAGGTGACAGGCTGGGGCAAGAGGCTGCTGATTTTCTTCCTGCCTCTGTGGTTTTCAGATTGTGGACCTGGACACTAAAAGGAATCAGAACCGAGAGGGCCTGAGGGCCCTGCAGAAGGATCTCAGCCTCTCTGGTAAGTTGAAACTTCCCCACTGCAGCCCCGGCGACCTGTTGTTCAATCACTTGTCCCTGATAGAGACCAGGCAGGAGGCCACAGATGTGTGACTCAGCCTTGTGGGAAACTGAAACAGCCCGTGGAGATGGGGGAGCAAATGTCGCAGGTCTGACACAGACTGTGGCTCGGGATTTCAGCTGCTCACTTCTGTGACAGGCTGTTAGTTCCCAGCTCCTTGACGATGACAGACGCTGAGAGAGTGCTGGGGGTATATAAAAACGACACTTCCTTCCCTTGTGCTCTTCAGATGAGAAAAACAGTGTAAAATAGATAATTGAAAACTGAGAAAGCTACAGATGGAATTGGACTTGGGGTAGGTGTTGGGTGTTGAGAATATCCAGGAGATGCCATTTACATGAGGCCAAGTGTCTGTGGCAGAGCAAGCACGTGGGGAGAGTGAGCATGGCTGGAGAGAGTGGCAGAGACCAGGAGAGAGTGGCAGAGACCAGGCCGTAATGAAGGGCCTTGAGGGCCAAAAGAAAGTTTGTATTTTGTTGAGAGTTTGTATTTTATTGAGAGTGCACCGAAATGTGTGCAATCTTCTAGTTGCTTCTGACCTTACTGGAGTAAAATCCAGAGTCCTGCAAGACTTTACGTAACCCAGCCCCCCATGAACACTCCAATATCACCTTCTCTATTCCCCCCGACTCATGACTCCACCCTCACTGGTCTCCTTACTGTTCCTAACACCTCAGGCACACTGCTGATCTTTGCTGTTCCCTGTTTCCTCCGTCTTGCTCACACTCTCACCTTCTTTGGGTCTCTGCCCAGATATCACGTAATCAGTGAGGTCTTCTCAGCCTCCCTGGTATAAGCAGTAAGTTCCTCCCCGACTTTAGCATTCCCTATTCCCTCTTAGCCTGCCTTGTTTTTATCTGCAGCTCTTATCAGGGTCTGACAAATCATATCTTTGTTTATTTATTCGCTTTCTTCCTCTATAATATAAACTCCACGAGGGCAGGAACTTTGTCTTTTTCTGCTGTGTTCTCAGCATCTAAAACAATCCCCAGCAGACAGTAGGTGCTCAATAAAATACTTGCTGAAAGCATGACCATTTGCTCTTTCAGAAGATGTGATGGTTTGCTTCGGGAACATGTTCATCAAGATGCCTCACCCTCAGACAAAGGAGATGATTGAGAAAGGTAAGGCCTCCCGGGGTCGGTCAGGGATATGGCTGCCTCTGTCACCGCTTTGGTCTTAAACCAGAACTGAGAGTCAGGCTTTGGGCAGCTTGTTGAGAGGTGACTGTGTTGCAGGGTTCAGACTGATGTGGGTTTTAATCCCAGCTCTGCCACTGTGGGTTATTTTGCCATCTCTACAAGGGGGATGTGTTTACGTAGCACAGTTGCTGTGAAGTTGAGATAAAACAGTATGTACGCCTAGCATAGTACTTGTTTATCGGTGAGGAACGAGTTGGGCTGCAAATAACAGAAAACCTGAAAAATTGAGGCTTAAGGACATAGGGTTCTATTTTTCTCATGTAAGGAGGGTCCAGAAGTGTGCAGTCCAAGTGTGCCCCAGCAGTGGCACCTTAGCATATTCCCAAAGTTAGTGTCATCATGCAGGCCTCATGTCCTCGTCCCAGGCTAGAAGAAAGGCAAAAGGCTTTCTCCACATATGGCCTTGCCTTTTGTTTTGGCAATAAGGCCATCCTCCCTGGGACTTCCTGCCAACATCCCATTGGCCAGAAATAAGTCACATGGCCACCATGGCTGCAAAGGAGCCTGGGAGAGCGAGCTTTTCTTTTTTCACATCACCTGCAAAAGAGACTGGGTTTGAAAATGCAGGTTTGGGGAGAGTGAACCTATAGGGTCTGCGTGTATTCAAAATTCCAGAGCCAGGATCTTGGAAGTTCTTTGGAGAAACTTCATAAGAGCAAAAAAAGTCAGGCTGCCAGTGGGTCCTTGGCTGGGAAGGGGACAGGTCGTGCATATTTTCTCTTTATACCCTTGAAAACATGGCCAAGAGGACCAGGAGGGTTGCCTCAGTTCCGGAAGACAGGGTATCTCCATACATCTTGAAATCAAAACGTTAGCAGGGGAAACTAGATCCAGCCTGCAGAAGTTTCTTGCTGTTCTATTGAAAAATACACACTGATATTATGTGGTTGTAAAATTAAAAGTTGTCATTGTGCTTGGCCGTGGGCTAAAGCTGCTCGGACTAAGCTTTCAGAGGGGGTCACCAGCCTGGGTTGAGGTTGTGGACTTTGGCTCTGTTGGCCCACAAATGTGGTTTTGTCGTTGTACCTAGAGGGGTTCTGGAACATCATCAGGGTTTTCAGGGATTGACACAGGCTAAACAACCTCATGAGGCACTGGGGTTACTCATTTACAGTGAGAAATAGAACCACTGCCCAGGCTGCAAGGCTTGGCCAGTCAGGGCCTCTCCCCATCACAAAGAATGAAAGTCTGTGGGGAAGACAGACTAGCCAGAATGTCATTTGAGAGCAGGTGGAATTGGCTGGGTGACCTTAGTTGACTGATCACCAAGCTTCGATAACTGTCTCTGTCATCATGCCAACTCTTCGCAGGGGCTGTCCGTGACTCTCGGAAACCTTTTCTGTTTACAGTGGCTAATTAGGTTAAGCTTGAGCATTAGGCTCTCCCATTGGTTATTTAGGTCACATGTTTCCACACACGCACTTTTCTAAAAACTCCTTAGCTTGATGTACTTGGGTTTGTAAAATTCCTCAGCAATCCATTTTCCAGCCATCTAGATTGGGCCAGGTCTATAGGTGCTTCATTTTGTTTTGCATTTGATTTTTCCATACATCCCGAATTTAGAAGGTGGTCTAAATCCTGGTGTTGCCTTCCCCATCCACTGACCACAACAGGTCAGTGACCTGGAAGTCAGGGGACTAGTGTATCCTGGCCGGCTGAGTGGTCTTGGGCAGGTCATGTCCTTTCTATCCTTTAGTCCTTCCTCCATTGGTCTCTGAGGTCCCCTTGTCCTTCCCGAATGCTAAGTGCCCTTGCTCTCAAGGGGGATGGGGAAGCTGGTGTCTGTACTCCCTGGGTCAGTCAGACTATGGTATAACCTCATCCTCTCTTTGCCCACCTCATTTTTTCAGATCAGGAACATCTGGATAAAGAAATAGACAAGCTCCGGAAACAACTTAAAGTGAAGGTTAACCGCCTCTTTGAGGCCCAAGGTATGGGATATGGGCCTGGGGGGGACTGCAAACCAGGAGGCAGAGAGCCATCAGCACGGACTTCGCAGGGCAGGGGTGGGAAGCCCCTTAGAGGCGGGCAGTGGCCTGGGCAGCACATGAGTGGCACTGGAGGTACGGGGAGTGGCTGTTTGTAGCTGCCCAGAGACAGAATGGGCATGGAGATTTGTAGCATCTTATTCTTGTCACAGCTTCTTTGCCAGGTCCCAGGAACTGTCTGGGGTGGGGACCAGGATAGCTCTGACTGAGGAAACTCAGAAGGCTTCAGTCAGGTGGTGAAGGTCAGAGCTGAAATTCTGGATAAACCCAAGCACTCCAGATTGGTCACAGGTGTGGCAAAAATCTGGGGGGCTCTGGGCAGCAGAGCCAGGACTTAGGGGGTTCATGGTGAGCCAGGAGTGGGTAGTGATACCTCATCTGGTGCATTGCAGAATTTGAGACCCATCCCTGTCAACCTCGAGGCCGGGTCTGGCAGCGTTAATGCAGCGTCAGCCCCTTTCCTGGGCCTGACTCCAGAGCCAGCAGGAGCCCGACTTGCTGACGGATTGTCTTCTTCCCTAGGCAAACCGGAGCTGAAGGGTTTTAACCTGACCCCCCTCAACCAGGATGAGCTTAAAGCTCTCAAGATCATCCTGAAAGGATGAGACTCAAGAAGCAAGATGGGGGACCGACGACCAGCATCCCCCCTGGGGTCATGGAGGACCCAGGACCTTCTACGCTTGAAACCTACAAGGACAGCATCTGCCCTGTACAGGGACGGGCATCAGGAATCTGGCCATGACTCCTGTACGAAGCCTCTTTGTGTGTAGTGCTTGGCTGCTCTGTGATGGCGGGAGGGAAGCCTCGGCCTGCCGGTGTCTGCCGGACCTGACCGGACCTGACCGCCAGGACTCCGTGCACACAAGACCTATTGACGGCCCGTGGGGCAGTGCCTGCGGGGGCGTGAGAATGGCTGCAACAGGCACTTCTCAACAATGGCCTGCTGTTCACAGGGTCCGGCAGGGGAGAATGGAGAGGGGAGAGCGGGATGTCATCCCAGCGTCCCTCTCGGAAAAGAGGAGAGATGTTTTCAGGCAGGTGTAGCGGAATTGGAACAAGGCAGGAAGCTCACGAGTGGTTTGTGAATGACGGACAGACTCTTGGTGCCTTGCGTTCACCACAGCCGTCCGTGGGGCAGACACACATGTCCCCCACTGCCTCCAGTTTCGCCCTTTCTTCCTGCTTGCTTCAGGGAGTGCGTACTGCTTATCAGCCCCTGTGGTCCTCTTTAGTCGGGAGGGCCTCGCGGAGCCCTGCACCAGGGGTGGGGGAGTGGGGCCGCCGCTTAACATGCTACACGTGTCTGGCGTGCCCCTCCAGCACCTCCGAAAGCGGGGCCTGGCCAGCGCCGCTCAGAGTCCCGTCTGCCTCAGTGGTCTGAGGTCCTAGTGTGAATGTGCCGTGAGGACAGAACTGTCCTTTGTGTTCCTTGAGGTCTCAATAAACGTTAGCTGAATGAATGAATAGCAGCTTCTGGTCTTCACTTCGATGAGGGCACACCGCTCCTTTGAGATTGCCACCGCTGAAGGGGAGGCGGTTCTTGCCTTGAAATGAACTGGGATTAGACAGGCAGGTGACAAGTGGCGGCGTGCTAAGGGCACACCTCGCCTGTTCCCCGTGCTCCATTTGGCTCTGGCCGATAGTTATATAGGAACACAGACTGCTATGGCCAGCTCTTAAGGTTTTTTTCAAGAGAAACTAGAAATTTGGATTGTTAAGTTGAATCTGCTATCTTTTAAATAATGCTGACTAATTGAGAAAATGTTTAAAAATGTGAGTGTTGGTCAAATAAAGCACCTTACATAAGCCAAATTTGGCCCAGGCCTCCAGGTTTGCAGCCTCTTGAGTTCTGCAGAAGTTTCTGTGTGTTTTCCCCATGATAGCCCTAAGAAGTAGGGAGGTGGAATTGGAAACAAACTAAATGCCCATCCACAAGGGACTAGTTAAAGGAATCAATAGCTCCAGATAGTGGAATGCCACACATCTATAATTGAGAATAAGGGACAAGCTCCAAGATACATTCAGTGAGAAAAGCAAGGGGCAAAACAGGTGTCTTAAAGCTCATCGTTTGTGTATGAACACTATGAGGTTCCCTCAGAGCAACTGTGGGCTTGGGGCACAAGGCGGGGAGGAAAGGAGATGTCACCCTATATACTTTTGTGAATTAAGGATTTTAAACCATATGAATATATTGCTTATTTTAAAATGTAAATTAAGTAGGAAGTTGCAAAATTCACCTTGGTGTAGATACTCTTCGGTATGACTGCCTGGCTCACGATTTCACTATCGGGATGTTGCCCCTGACCACCTGGCTGAGCGGTTGCTAGCCCAAAGAGAGGGGCTAGCTCTCTTATGGAAATACGGAACCTGCAGCCCGTGCCTGGGGATGTCCTTGCTTCGTCACAAGGGTGGAGGGAAGAAGTCCTCAAGCTCTGGAGGCAGAAGGTCCAGAGTAGCTTGGCTTCTGGCCTTCCTAAAGCTGGCTCGTTTCACTTCTTGGATTTGCCAGTATTTTCTTTCTGAAAACCTTCCCTTTGGGCCTAAGATGGGCTGTCAGATTCTGCCATTTGTAGCCAGAATAACTGCCCTGAAGCAAGGAGAGTGAGGGAGTAGGCACCCCATGGAGCCATTAGCTCATCAGCCTACCCTTGTTGCAACCTCCTCTCCTCCCTTTTTTTAAGAAACAAGGTCTCATTCTGTCACCCAGGCTGGAGGGCAGTGGTGCGATCATAGCTCACTGCTGCCTCGAACTGGGCTCAAGTGATCCTCCTGCCTCAGCCTCTTGAGTAGCTGGGACGATAGGTGGGCACCACCACGCCTGGCCCCTGCAACCTCTCTTAAACCAAGAGGAGGCTTAGAAATGTAGGAATGTGAAAAATGCAGAAATATTTACTTGGACCCAACTCCCCAAGTGATCTTGCCCACGAGCGCAAGGCTTTCTGGTTTAAAAAGCTTACCTTCCAACCTCAAACAGGAAGGGCCTGAGAGGCACGCAGGTCACCAGCTGACTTAGATAAATGCATCATTGCAGAGACCCCCACTAAGCAGCTTCCTGATCCTCACCTTGTCCACCTAAGAATGGGGACGCTGTGGCCCACTGGTTTTCAAATGGTGGCCGGGGAGCCCCATGGGTTCCCCTGATGTGCAAGGAGGACAGGATGTGTTTAGGGCTCAGCACTTCCCCAGACTCCCAGTAAACACACAATCTAGTAACTGCTTTGCAAGCACAGCTTAAAGACAAGTTCCTTAGCCTCTGAACTCTTGCTCCTGAAGGACCCTTTCAGCACTGACCTGAGAGACGTCCTAGTATCAAAGCCAGGAGCACTCGGCTGCAGCCAACAGTATCCTCTGAGCCAGGCCTGTGCTCATTTATTAGGTGTGATCCCTCTGGGGTAGCAGAACTTGCTGCCTTTGTCCTCTTTTGGCCCAATAGCCAAGCCAATCTGTCAAGGTTAAAACCCACCCAGTCCTGGGGATTGGCTGTCTCTTGGTGCAAAGATGCCCAGGGACGGGGTGGAGGTATCCAGGGGCCAATCCAAGCAGCAAGCAGCAGCTGCTGAGCCAGCGAAGCTGCTGCCAGGCCGGCGGGAGGGAGGCGAATGCTGTGAGGTGCTGCTGTGCTGGAATCTGGGGGTGGGGAGAGGCTTGGGTGCCACCTCCCAGGGCCGCTTTCCTCCCAGTAGCCGGGGATCAACTGGAATTTTTCTTCTGGACTTGAAGGGAGCAGAACAGCTGCCGCAGCTGCTTTTTCCGATCGTTGACACAGCCTGGAAGGGAAGGGGTATTGGCTGGGATGACCTATCCTTTGAGGAGTGGAGAGGCCTGTGCCGCCATTACCTGGTGGGAGCAGGGGCCAGCAGGGGCCAGCAGGAGCCCTGCAGCTGTGCGTGGCCCGTGGCTTGCATCCTGGCTCCGTGCCTGGACTGCATGGCCCTGGAGCAGGTCATTTGCCCTTGTGAGCATCAGTTCTCTCGTCTGTAACCAGGATACTTCCTGCCTTATGGAGGGAGCATGAGGACTCATCAACAAGGGCTAACATTGGTTGGGGGATTCTCTGAAACTGGGGACTGCTTTGGGTGCTGAATACAGAGGAACTTGTTGAGCCCTCTTGGGAATGATGTGTACAAGGGAGAACGGGCTCGGAGAGGTTAAGTCATCTGAACCCAGGCTACCAGGTGCCAGAGCCACACCCTTAACCACGACTGCACCCTGCCTTTCCTCCTGGCTTTGCTCAGCGAAAACGCATTTAAAGCACAGTGCCTGGTACCTAATAGGTGCCCAGTAATGTCAGCTCTCTTCTATTACCCAGCCACGTGCCAGGCACCATTGGCTAAGAGATGCATTTTCCCCACAAGTGGCCCCTGGTCTCACGGAAGCGTGTCCCCGGCAGGCCATGCCCAGGGGCTGCCTTGAGCCGCTGGGACGCCGCCTCTCGCAGCACGTTCACACGTTCAGTGTTAACCTGTTTGCTGCCTGCTGTCAGAGCTGATCCTTGAGGCAGCTCCACGGTCACTTAATATTGTGCCAGGCACATTGATGGCACTCAAAACTGCTGCTTGAATGACAGAATCTCTGTGTCCACAGTACTGACCTGGAAGTGTCTGCCGTCTTTCCTAGCACCCCAAGCCCCGTCCCTGCTTCCTAGGCACTCCCCAGCCATCAGGGCTCCACTGAGCGGGCCGCCCACTCTGTGCATCCTCAGGGTTTCCCAAAGCGGGTTCCATGGAGCCCTGGCTGTAACTGTCTCTGGCTCAGCCATAACTCCTAAGTCTTTGTGTCCAGTGCAAACCTCTTCCGGGCGTTCTAGAATCATCTCTGAGTAATCTGCTGATGGCTGCAACAATTCCATTCCTATATGCACACCTCTCTGCAAGGTGACTTTGCCGTTTTTCTCATCAAGAGGTACAGTCTATTTCCTTATCCGGTGACTGGGCTGGACTAGCAAATTGCCTTGATTAATGGATTATAGCAGAATGACATTATGAGACTTCTGAGCCTAGGCCTCAGAGGGTTTTGCAATGTCTGTTCTCACCTTCTTGGAACCCTGAGTCTACTGCTGGAAGAAGCCAGGGCTAGACGGTTGCAGGATGCGGGGCCACGTGGAACGAGAGGCCCAGCTGACAGCCAGTATCAACCCTCACACGTGTGAAAGAGGCTATCCTAGGCCATCAAGTCTCAGTAAATCTGCCGGGTGCCTGCAGCCCTGTGAGTGACCCCAGGAGAGACCTGAAGAATCATGAGCAAATAAAATAGTCGTTTTAAGCTGCTAGGTTTGAGGAGGGTTTGTTACCCAGCAATAGTTAACCAATAGAGCATCACCCAGGAGCTTGTTAGAAATGCAATCTTGGGGCCGGGCGCGGTGGCTCACGCCCGTAATCCTAGCACTCTGGGAGGCCAAGGCGGGTGGATCATTTGAGCTCAGGAGTTCGAGACCAGCCTGAGCAAGAGTGAGACACTATCTCTACTAAAAAATAGAAAGAAACTAGCTGGACAACTAAAAATATATAGAAAAATTTAGCCAGGCATGGTGGCGCATGCCTGTAGTCCCAGCTACTCGGGAGGCTGAGGCAGGAGGATTGCTTGAGCCCAGGAGTTTGAGGTTGCTGTGAGCTAGGCTGATGCCATGGCACTCTAGCCTGGGCAACAGAGTGAGACTCTGTCTCAAAAAAAAAAAAAAAAAGAAAGAAAAAAGAAATGCAATCTTGCCCATCCCCCCAGACTTACTGAATCACAATCTGTATTTAACAAGATTTCCAAGTGATCATATGCACATTAAAGCTTGAAAAGTGTTAGTCATCCAAAACCTTATAAATTTAGAAAACTGTAAACAACCCATAGAAAGATAGGAAAAAAGTAAGCACAGCTTACAAAAGAAATGTAAATTTTAAAAACTGAAACCTCACCAGTAATCAATGGGATGCACATAAAATTACAATAAGTTAATACTTTGTACCTGGCAAGTTGGCACAGATTTTTTTTTAAATTGAAAACTGGCAAATTCGCATAATCTTTCTGGAAAGCAACTTGGTTGTAATAAGTCCATTCCTTTGACCCAGTTATTCTACTTCTAGGAATCTGTCATAAGGAAACAGCCAGAATTTCAGTTAAGCTTTATATGAGAGGATGTTCATCATGGCATTATTTATAAAGGTAAAAAATTGCAGTTGTGCCAAATATCCAATTATAAGGAATTGGTTTAGTAAATTTTGGCGCATATATGAGCTGAAATATGGTAAATTTTGTTTTTAACTCTGCCAAGGGGCAAGAGAGTCTAGCGGTCAAGTGTTCAGGTTTTGGAGTCAAGACAGATTGGAGCTCAAGTCCGGCTCACCTTTTGCGACCCAGACTTTCAGAAAGTTATGTAACACCTGGAGACCATTTCCTCATCTCTAAAATGACAATAAAAGCTGCCTAAAGATAAAATGAGATAATGTGTATAAAACATTTCATCCAGACCTGGCCAAAAAGTACTTCCAAAAGGGAGACTTTTATTAATATTCTTGAATGGAAAATGCCACGTGGAAAAGTGGGACTGGAAACTCCAGCCCAATGCCAATTTTGTAAAAGAAAAAGTATGAATATATGCATTTCTGAAAAACTGGAAGGAAATACACCAGATTGTTAAAGATGCTTATGTCTGGATGGTTTTTTATTTCCTTCTTTAGTTTTCAAATATTCTACAATGAGTGTGAATACTTTTTATAATCAGGGAAAATTTTTACTTTTTAGAAACCAAGTTTAAAGTCAAGCCCTGAAGTCCTTAATTTCTCTTAACAACATATAGACATTTTTTTCATTTGTTTGTTTTCCACCTAAGTCTTTTGAAATCCACCTCCTGAAAGATTAATAATAATGTCTTTAGTATTCTAGGCATTTACTGAGATGGAAACTACTGAATCTCTATTTTACAGAGGAGGAGCAGAGAGGTTAGGTCCCTTGCCTAAGGCCACACAGCTGATAAGCTGCAAATCGAATTCTAACAATCTAGCCGTTGTGCCAAGCTGCCCCCTAGACTTCCTGGCACCTCCCATGGCCCACCCCTTGTGCCCCTCCTCGCCTGTTCCTACATACCAAGGTGCGTGTTGGTCACGAAGTTTCCCATCCCCAGCAGGTCAGGAGCCCCCTCTTCTCTGCTCACAGGGCCATCATGCCACATGAGGTCAAAGCCCCCGACTCGCTTCTCCCTTCCTGTGAGCCTGGCAGAAGACACGCGGAATTAATGAAGTGCACCTGGTGGGGTCCTACGAACAAGCCAGGTAGGTCTCTGACCCCTCCCTGAACCCTACCGGTGTCCACCCCGTCAGGATTCCTTCTTTTGTCCAACCACTCACTGGCTGTCACCCAGGGGCCCATTCAGGTCTCAGAGGGGCCGTCTCCTATTTTTTCCCCCGAGGCTCTCTTGCTTGGTAGCATGTGCCTATTTGTGATTTCTGGCTTAAAGTCTCCTTTCTTCCTCAAACCATAAACTCCATGAAGGCAGGGATTAGTCTGTTGTGTTCTTTACTCTTTACTGTGTCCCCAGTATGTGGCACAGGAGCTGGCACAGAGTAGGGTTCAAATGTTTGTTGAATGAATAAGTGATGGTAGGGATAGTGGACACCTGTAGTTTCTGCCTGCTCAGCATCCATTTTCACCTTCTTTCAGTCCAAGGGCACCTCAGGTTTTCCTTTGAGAACTGCTCTTCCTTCCCTCACCCACGTGGCTCAGGTGGGGTTGACCCCGCTCCCTGGGAGGTGGGCACAAGACTTATATCTACCTGACCAATTAGAGTCATGATGAGTGGTTCAGGAATGGGCATGTATCCCAATCTCCAGCAGTGAGAAGCAGCCCTCAAAGTTTTGCTGGAATAATTGGGGAAATGCTAATATGGAGGAAAGAGGGGTGGGAGGGGCAGGGAGAGAAAGAGAGAGAGAGAGGGAGAGAGGAAACAAACCAGCCAACATTGACTGAGCACCTGGATTCACCCATTCCTGAAAGCAGACCCTGGATTGTTTTCATTATATACACATTGTTATAACAATAAATAGCCTCTGATTGAGTACTTAACTAGGCACTATACCGTGCATTATCTATTAACCTAACAACTCTGAGAGGTAGACATGATGTTTCCCATTTTGCAGATGAGGAAACTGAGTCTCAGAAAGGTGAAGTGTCTAGTCCAGGGTCCCATAGTCAGAAATTTTTGAGGAAATCCTTCTAGACCGAGTCTCAGAAAGCTGTAGTTAGCCCTGCTCTGCCCCAGAGAGGCTGAGTCCTTGGGCTGGGACCTGACTCTATGTGACATCTCAGTTTCTCCATTATAAGATGGTGTGGCAGGCCAGAGCCACCTCTGAGGGCCACTCGAGTCCCAAGGTCCTAAGCTCTGCCTCTTCCTCTGTGGGAGCCCCAGTTGTCATGTACAGGGGCGCGTGATCCGGGCTGCCCTCCCTCACCTGGCTTCCATGTCCACGACGTGCAGGGTGTCTTCCAGGAGGCAGGTCTTGAGCTCATAGTCCTCCTGGCTGCTGGCTGTCAGCGATGGGGAGGCATTGACCTCCAGGAGCCACCTAGACCGGGAGGGAGCGGAGGGCTGTAGGGGGACCAGATGGGGAGCCCAGGCTCCACCCCCAGTTCCACCAGGGCTGCTCCTCCACCTTCCTGGCTGAAGACAGGGAACTTAAATGTGGAGAGCTGGTGGGTGTAAGAACGATTCTCGTGTCCTCGTGTCGTTACCGTTTTTCCTTCTTCCGACAGAGAGGTGGATGCAAGAGCAACTTCCCTTTCCTAGTGAAAATGTGCTGTAGACGCAACCGACCTGCTGTGGCAAAGGTCGGGCAGACAGTAGGGAAGGGCGAGACCGTGATGGGCTGGAAAGGGATGTGAGCCCAGAATGGCGAGGTCATCTAATTTTTCCAGAAAAGCCAACAATTCTGATTTTTATGTAAACACGTCCCAAATTTCAGTGCTTGTCAACACATTTAAATTAAAAACAAATCATTCTGAAGGTCAAACTCAAGGTATTTGCAGGCTGAAAGCAGCCCAGGGAGCTCCAGCTCACAACCCTGTTATTTTGCAGACAGGACGCTGGGCAGAGAGGGGCGGGCTCAGCCAGCAGGACACCAGGGCCCCTTTCCACCGTGTGCCGCCTCTTCCCGAGCTTATTCCCACGTAGTGTCCACTGCGAGGCCCACGGCTGCACCTCAGCTCGCTGTAGGTGGCAAAGGAGAGGGACCCGCTGCTGCTGAGATCCTGTTCCTGCACCAGGGCCTGACTTAGGTCTTGCTCTGGGGCTCCTGCTCCTGGCTCAGGAAGCCCCTCAGCACATACGGTGACCCTGAACAGGGTCCTGGAGCCGGCAGTGCCGGTGGGGAGCAGCTCAGCCCAGGTACTTGGACCCCGGGCCTGGCTTTGCCTCTGACTTGCTACATGACCTCAAGCTGCTCAAACACCCCACTGGGCTTCCACGTCCTCACGTGTGAGGCCATCACTGGGGCTCCTGCCAGGTCAGGCTTGTTTTACGTGTCAGATCAACCTCCTCCATGAGCGCGGCGGAATGCACCAAATTCTTGGCAGGGCTCAACACTGCAATATTCCCTTACACGGCGCTTTGCATCCTCAAAGCACCAGGACTTACAGAGGGGACTTGCCTGGTGCCAGGGAAAGATCCCTGACTCAGCAGATGATTGGGCAAGGGCTTCTCGTGCCAGGCACACGTTGCTCAGTGTTCTGCAGACTATATGTCACTTATTCCTCATAAAGATCCTATAAGGTATAAGCACAATGACCAACCCCATTTTACGGACGGGCAAACTGAGGCACCGAAAAAGGAAGCGTGCCCAAGGTTATACAGCTAGGAAGTGGCAGAGCTGGGATTCCAACCCGAGCCCAGTCTGGACGCAGAGTGTGCAAAACATGACCCCCTGGCTCGCTGGGCCACCCACCCACTCACTTACGGTTTGAGGTCCTGGTCGATGAGGATGTCGTAGCCGTACAGCTCGAAGCAATGCTTGTCACTAATGATCACCTTCTGCACGCTCTGCAGACTTTTGACAAAGATGTTGTCCATGTCGCTGAAGAGCGTCTCTACCGCCTCGGGCCCGTGCTTGGACGCCAGGTACTGCCGGAAGCGCTGGAGCATCCACTTGCAGCCCTGGGGCCCGGGCAGCCGGGTTGGGAGAGGGGACTCAGTTAGCTGGGACCTAAATGACTGCCCTTAGGCCTGGGCAAGGGAGGCCAGCCCTAGGTCCTGTGATTGGGATGCCTCTGGGTGTGCCCCTCCTTGTGGAGCAAAAGTTCTGCATGTCCAACAGGACTGGCTACCAGGTCCCCAGAAGTCCCTGCCCACACAGCCTGCGTAGGCATCTCCCTGAGCCTCCCTTCCTGAGGACAGGTGTGCTGACCGTGTGTGCATCCCAAGGCTGAGGAGGGACCACCAGACTGCTGTCTGCAGTGGTGTGTGTGGGATAGAGCCAGGGGAGGGAAAAGAAGGGAACAGGTGTGAGCTGGGGGCCCTCTCTCCTGCGCCCCTCTGATCTGGCCCTTAACTCTGACAAGTCTGAGAATTCTGTATTTGAAGCCTGCCTTGCAGGTTATTTTATATAGATTTGACAGATATAAAGTATATCTGTATGATACATTAGTTGATCAATTGATCAATAGATAGAAGATACATGCCAGGTAGGAGGAGGGGACACATTTTGCATGGAGGTGCATTAGTTTGATTTGTAAGTTTGAAATATTTAGACACATGGTATGTGGGCCTCCACTTGTACTCTTGCCCTGGGCCCTGCCCCTGTGAACTATGAGCCCCAACATAGTCCCCCCGCCACTTCCTTCCCAGCCCTAGGAGGCTGGATCCCTGCAGAACGGAGGCCCAGCTCCTCACCTTCTTCGGGTGGTAGTCGGGAGACGTCTTTTGCACAGCAACGTTGGTGAGGTGAACATCTGGCAGAGGTTGGTGGTCAAGGATTGATGTAGATCTCAATGTATAAAAATATTATCTATAAAGCTCAATTATATCCCAATAAAGCTGTTATTTAAAAAATAGGGAAAGAGGATGCTCAGCAAAGTGCGTTAGTGGCTTAAGAGCAGGTATCGCTCCCCTCTGATGAAGGAAGCATGGCTCCCAGCTCTTCACGCTTCACCACTGCTCTGGCCTCCGCAGGAGCAGAGGGGAAGGAGGGGTTAAAGAGGAGAGTGGGGGGTGGGTCAGCCGAATTCAGAGCGTCCCTTCTCCACAGCCAAGCAAAGTACACACAATCAAAATCAGTCCACAGGGCTGGGCTCCGCGGCTCATGCCTGTAATCCTAGCACTCTGGGAGGCTGAGGCGGGAGGATCGCTGAAGGTCAGGAGTTTGAGACCAGAGTGAGCAAGAGTGAGATCCTGTCTCTACTAAAAATAGAAAAATTAGCTGGGCGTGGTGGTGCCTGTAGTCCCAGCTACTTGGGAGGCTGAGGCAAGAGGATTGCTTGAGCCCAGGAGTTTGAGGTTGTAGTGAGCTATGATGACGCCACTGCACTCTATCCTGGGTGACAGAGTGAGACCCTGTCTAAAAAAAAAAAAAAAAATCCACAGAGAAATGAAGCTGATTAGTTGTCAAATCTTTAGAGGAAAGAGAATTTTCTTAGTTTAGCAATGATGGTAGAAATCACAGAGGAAATCAATAGACAACTATGGACTCAACTAAGGAGGCAACTATAATACACAAAAATAAAACAGATGTCAGAACAAAACTTAAAGGCAAAAAGGGCTGGACAAAAGATTTGCAGCAAATGTGAGAGTCTAATGTTCTTGTCACATGAAAATCAATGGAACGTATTATTGAATAAAGGATAAGAAAACATATAAGAGAAACTATAACCGGTAGAAGATCATCTGGGAAAATGCTCACAGCTCCCAGTGACAGAAGATACACAATTTCAAAGGGATGTATTAATGAACAGGGGAAATGCAAATTAGGAGAGATGTAAATTCTAACTCGAAACCTGCTTCCTCATCATCAGTTACATTTTTTTTACATTTTTATTTTGAAAAATTCAAAACTCACAGAATATTTGCAAGAATAGTATAATGAATGCTTCTACATGCTTCACCTAGACATGCCAATTGTTTCAGAATGGCTTTTTCAAATGATTGTCCCCAGTAATGGGGAGCTGGGGAGAAATGGACCGTATCAACAGAACAGTAAAAATAAAGAGAATTCTTTTGGAAAGCAATCTGGCCAGATGCACGTGACCCAGTATTTACACCTCTGTGACACCATACAAAGGCGAAATCTTAATACAGTAAAAGGTTTACAAAAAAAATATTCCTTTGTAGCACTGCATCAAGAAATTTAATATTTCCCAAATGTCTGCATCATGAGACAGTTGTAAACCAACAAATCTACTCAGTGGAATACTTTGTAACTAACTAATAGCAAATGTCTACAAGGAAAATACTGATGATGCTGTTTAGTGAAAAAAGGGTTATGTTTATATGGTGGGATCACTCGAATATAAAAGGCAAATGACAACAAAAACCTCTACAAGTGAACTTGGAAGGAAATACACCAAAATGGTAATTAGTTATTGCTAGAAAATGTACCTAGAAAGGGCTTCTTTCCTTTTTTGTACTTTCCTGCATTTTCTGATTTGTCTTTAGTGAGCTATACCACTTTTATTGCAAAAACTATGTCCTTTAAATGTTTTATTATTTTTATTATTAGAGTAATGCCTATCAGTTGTAGACACAACTGATAATATGTGTATAAAGTTGAAAAATAAATGTTTCCTGACCTGATTCTAATCCTCTGCAGTTTTCAGAGTTAATAGATTAGAGAATTATAAAGATCTTTTCATACTTGCCCTGAACAGAAACACTTCCTTAAAAGCAAAACTGGGATCACAAACATACCAATTCTTCACCCTGCATTTTGTTTTTTCATTTGATAATCTATCTTGGATACTTTCCGTGTCATGACATTTCAATCTACCTATTGTTTTTAACTGATGCACAACCATGTAGATGCTTTATAATCCATTTCACCATTCCTCAAGCATGATTTACATTGTTTCTACTTGTTCACTATTAAATACATTGTTTCAGTGAATATTTTTATATTTTGTGTATGTATCTATAGGTACACTATATGTATATATTTTTGAGTAATTGTGTGTAAGTTATATATACAGTATATATAACAAAGTCAGGTTAAAATATATTTCTTAATTGTTTTAAAACTTGGTGTGTAATATCTGAAGCAAATATGGTCAAATATTAATCTGTTAAATCTGGATGGTGGATGCATGGGTTTCTTATTGTCTTTCCTGCATTTTCTATTAATAGAAAATAAAAAATTATTTTCTATTAATATTTCAAGATTAAAAAATTAAAAACAATGTAAAAGAAGGGGTGGAAAAGGATATGTATTCACTCACTGTGAAAACAACAAAACCTCATTAAATAGAAACTAGCCCGGGGAGAGGGCTTGGTTTGTTTAATAATTCCCCATGAAGCTCAGAGATGCACAAACATTTGTAAACGGAGCTGGGAGAATCACTAACATTTACTCAAGGATCACTCTGGGCCAGGCACTGTTCTAAGTCTTTCACATGTATTATTTAATTTTAATAAAAAAAACAAGGTAGCAATAGAACTCAACTAAATTTGATGACTTGCAGATGATACATGCTTATTAGAATTGCAAAATAAAATAAATATACTGGAGATGCTGACGTTGGTGAAATAGCAAAAACAATTGCAAAAAAATACTCAGAAGAGCCGAATCGCAATCTCAGGTGCAGCAATGCAAATAAATGCATTACCCTGGGCACGTACTTAACTGAATGATGAAATGAAGGCAGAGAGATGTGAACTGGCTGAAAGCATTGTGCTGCCCTGTCCATCTTTCCCACACGCAGGTAACAGTCCCGCCGGTTTTCCTCCGCCCCTTTCCTTCTGATGCTCAGGCCTAAAACTCTTAAAAACTTTTTTGCATGTTTTTATTTTGACCAGATAATCCATTCACATGACTCAAAAGTTAAAAGGCACAAATGTGTATATAAGGAAATACCTCCCATTTACCCCGTCCCTACCCACCCAGTGCTCTTTCCAAAGACAACTTCTTTCCAGTTTTTTGTCCCAGAGATGTCTACGTACAGATAAGCAACATATAGAGATATAATTTTTTTTTTTTTTTGAGACAGAATCTCGCTCTGTTGCCCAGGTTAGAGTGCCATAGCATGAGCCTAGCTCACAGCAACCTCAAACTCCTGGGCTCAAGCAATCCTCTTGCCTCAGCCTCCTGAGTAGCTGGGACTACAGGCATGTGCCATCATGCTCAGCTAATTTTTCCTATATATTTTTAGTTGTCCGGCTAATTTCTTTCTTTTTTAGTAGAAACAGGGTCTTTCTCTTGCTCATGCTCGTCTCGAACTCCTGACTTCGAGCGATCCTCCCGCCTCGGCCTCCCAGAGTGCTAGGATTACAGGTGTGAGCCACTGCGCCCAGCCGAGATATAATTTTTAATGTGAATGAGAACATACTTTTTTATACTGTTCTATACATACTTTGTTTTTTCCCCAATTAACTATACATCTTGTAGATTATCTCATATCAGTACGTAAAGCACGTTCACCATTCCTTTCTAACCACATGGTATTCCATTGTATAAATGAGCCATTTGTCTCATTGTTTCCTATTTTTCGCTCTCACAAACGAGGCTGTGCAGTGAATAACCTCTAAGCCTGTCTTCTCCTGCATGGTGGGTGCACCTGTCAGCTAAATTCCCAGAGGGGAATTGCTGGGGCAGAGGGCGTGTGCAATTGTCTTTTGATAGCTAGTTGCCAGGTTGCCCTAGAGGGGGTTCTGCCAGTTTACACTCCCGCCAGCAACATATGTATCCCCCCAGCCTTGCCAAGACAGTGTGTTATCAAGGTTTTGGTCCCTGCCAATTGGATGGGGGAAAATAGCATTATATTTGAATGAATGAGTGAGCCAATGACGAGGCACTGAAGAAAAAGGCACATAAAATGATGGGAACATTCTCCCAAGGGGCTAAAAACTGTCCGATCCTACGAATATAAATAAATGTGAATGTCAGTCCCACCACCAAAACCATCACCCGGCAAAGCAGGTTGGGGTGAGCTGCTCTGAGCAGAGCGGGTCTCCTCCCCTGGGGTCTCCCCCACAAGACTGAAAACCCCCCGAGGGAAGGGACCAGTCCTGTCTCCCTCACTGCTGTGTCTCCCGTGCCCAGACCACAGCAGGCACCCGGCAGACATCTGTGGATGGAGAAGGTCACTCGGGATTGGCCCCAGGACGGAAAGGGCAGGTGCGTGGGGGTGGGGGTGGGTAGGCAGATCCCAGGATACACTGGTCATCGATGCTGTTCAGCGTGAAGCGGGTGTTGGAGAAGCGGGCGAAGCCATCCCGGTAGAGCCAGGCCCGCAGTGGGATGTACTGAGGCGGACGGAGGTGGGAACAGAGAGAGAGAAAAGGGGAAGGGAATACATGCAGGCACTCTCACACGGCCTAGGTCCTGCACCTGCCGTGCCCTCCACCTGGAGTGCCGTTCCTTCTTCCCCAAATCAGCCTTCAAGCTGCTGCTCCGACATCAGCTTCCCTGGAGTCTACCTACTCCTCCCCCTGGGACAGGGACGCAGAGGGAACAAAATGAATGGGCCTCTTCTGTGCTCCACCACCACGTGTGACTCGCCCCAGCTCAGGGTGTGTCCATACTCCCCACCAGACGGTGAGGTCCAGGAGGACAGGGCTGAGCCTGTCTCGGACACCCCTGTATCCTTGTGCCCAGCACAGAGGAGCACAGCACGAAGGTTTAAACATCTGCTGAACGAAGGAACAAATGAGTGGAGGGAGTATAGCAAGTGGTCAAGAGAGTAGGCGCTTGAGGCCAGGAGGCCTGGGTTTGAACCCCAGCTCTGCCACTCACTGGCTATGTGACCTTGGGCAAGTCACACAACCTCTCTGTATCTGTTTCCTCCTCAATAAAATGAGGATAATAATG
Organism: Eulemur rufifrons; assembly: GCF_041146395.1. Taxonomy (NCBI): domain Eukaryota; kingdom Metazoa; phylum Chordata; class Mammalia; order Primates; family Lemuridae; genus Eulemur; species Eulemur rufifrons. Next base: position 25,441,988 of record NC_091002.1, read on the forward strand.
GAACCTACCTCAGTGGATTATTAGGAGGACTGGATGAGATAAAACCTGCTAAATACCAGGGCCTTGTACTTAGTAGATGCTCAATAAATGTTTGCCGTGTTCATCGCGGATGGCTGAGTGAATAAAGGACAGGTAGGGGGCAAATCTAGATGCTGAGGCATCCAAGATGGTAAAACTTGGGTCTACCTGCCTGCCCCCTTCCTGTTCCTAGATGTGCCCTGCGGCTCTCCCAGGCAGAGATAAGACCAGACAAGCTCACACAAGGTGCCCCCAGGATGGCCTCTTCCCCCAACCCCTAGTCTGGCCACCCCTCGACCCCCCTGGAGGAGGACCCCTGCCTTAGCTACTCACCGACATCACCAGCACATAGACACGCAGGTCAAACTTGCGGCCTGTCAGGCGAGGAAAGAATTCATTTGTGTAACAAATGTTGATTCGTGTCAGGCACTGTGCTAGGTTTTGGGGATATGGCAGTGGATGGGGGCAGGGAGGGTCAACGTGGCAAGAGGCTTGACACTTGGTGGTCAAGGAAGGCCCATGGGAAGCAGTGACCTGCGGGGTGAGAAGGGGCCTTCCTGGCCCAGAGTGGGCTGGGGTCTTCGGCCCAAGGAACAGAGGCCCGGAGGGGGCAAAGAGGCTGGGCCAAGGGCCGAATGGAAGGAGGCGAGGTCAGCAAGGCTGGCAGGCACCAGGTCATTGCAGCCTTTGGGTTTTGTGCTACAAACCCTGGAAAGCCACTGAAGGGGCCTGATTGCTCTGGCTGCTGTGTTGGAGTGGAGCCGAGGGGACAGAGCAGTGGCAGGCACCAGTGAGGAGGTGGCGTGGTTGTCCAGGAGGCAGGGGACAGTGGGCAGGACCAGGATGGAGGTGAGAGGGGTGGCCAGACAGATTCACGTGCTGGGCAGGAGCTCGGTGAGGAACAGACGGAGGGGAAGAGAGGGACGCTCCCAGAACGGCTCCCAGCCCTGGCTTAGCAGCCAGCGGGTGGAAGGGCTGTGTCCCCAACGGGAGGCAGGATCTGGTGTTTGTTGGGTTTGAGTTGCTGGCAGATGCCCAATCGGGATGTCACAGGCTGCTGGACATCAGGATCTGGGGTTCAGGGGCCTGGTCTTAACTGGGAACAGAAAGCTGGGAGTCCCTGGCATCTGGGTGGTGTTTAAGCCACAGACAGGATGGGGTCACTGGGCAGGAGGAGAGAGGCGAAGAGACCCAGCTGCTGCCCCCTGAGGAAGGTCACTGCCCCCTGAGGAAGGTCACTGCCCGAGGAGGAGGAAGAAGGCAACTGGCATTAACGCTATTGCAGTGACGCACCTTGGAGCACCGGCCCACCTCAGACAAGACCCCCGGAATTGCCCCCTGCTCCCACCTGCCTGGCCCCGTGTGGGAACAGCAGAAGCAGGGTGGGCCTGGGGGAACCTGCCAAGAGTTCGAGGAGGAGGCTCAGTTCCACTTCGGGGCCTTTGCAAATCTGCTCACAGTGACTCCTGGTTGTCATTTGGGTCTCAGCTCACATGTCACCCGCTCAGATAGGCCCTCCCTGGTCCTGTCACTCTCTGCCTGTCACCCTGCTTGATCTACTCCATAACACCCACTGCGTGGAATTGTTTTATGTATTTGTTTTTTGGTTCACTGCAGCCTGCTCATCCGGGTACAAGCTCCACGAGAGCAGGGTGGGCAGCCAGCACTCAGGACAGTGGCTGGCACCGAGCAGGCCCTTTATAAATATTTGTTGGATAAATGCATGAAAGAATGAGTTGGTTCTTGAAGAAGGAGGAGAGTTTTCCTGAACCAAGAAGGGAGCGGGAAGGGCCTGCCGACCAGAGGAAACTGCATGGCAATGGCCAGGAGCTGGGAGCGTGCAGGTCTCTGTCCTTGCATCCCTCATGGCTGGTGTCAGGCTGGGTCCTTGGCAGGCTGCCGGCCAAGGCTTGTTGACTGGCTGATGACCACTGAGTGGGGGAGCAGGGAGCAGGGACAGCCGTCTCACCTCCTATCAGGTAGGGATTTTCGATGTAACGCTGAGCCACATAGTTCTCCACGGGAATATCATCTTTCTGGTCATCAGAGCTTCTTGTGTCCTAGTTGTAATAATAATAACAAAATTGAGCATTTATTGAGCACCTCCTGTGTACTAGGCATTATGCTAGGCACTCTACTTGGGATAACTCATTGGATCCTTAAATCAACCCTATCAGGTTGGCCGGGCGCGGTGGCTCATGTCTGTAATCCTAGCACTCTGGGAGGCTGAAGCGGGAGGATTGCTCAAGGTCAGGAGTTCGAGACCAGCCTGAGCAAGAGCGAGACCCCCCATCTCTACTAAAAATAGAAAAGAAATTAGCTGGACAACTAAAAATATATAGAAAATATTAGCCAGGCATGGTGGCACATGCCTGTAGTCCCAGCTACTCGGGAGGCTGAGGCAGGAGGATCGCTTGAACCCAGGAGTCTGAGGTTGCTGTGAGCTAGGCTGACACCACGGCACTCTAGCCTGGGCAATAGAGCAAGACTCTGTCTCAAAAAAAAAAAAAACCCTATCAGGTCATTGTTCCCATTTTATAGATAAGAAACTGAAGCACAGAGAGGGAGAGTGACTTGCCCAAGGCCACACAGCCATTCAGTGGAGCAGCTGGGCCGTGGACTCACATAGTTTCAGCCCAGAGCCTGAGCGTTTAACTTCTAGACCTGTGCTGCCCAATAGGGCAGCCACTGGCCACACGTGGCTACTTACATTTGCATTTAACCAATTAAAAGTCAATGAAATTACACGCTGCAATGGGGCTGAAACTTGAAGATGTTATACTCAGTGGAATGAGCCAGACACAACAGGACAAACAGTGTACGAGTCCACTTAGGTGAGGTTCCTAGAATAGTCAAATGCATAGAGACAGGAAGTAGATGGGGGTTACCAAGGGCTGGGGGAGGAGGGGAGGAGGGAAGCAGGAGTTGGTGTTTAATGGGAACAGAGTTTCAGTTTGGAAAGACGAGAAAGTTCTGGAAATGGATGGTGGTGATAGTTGCACAGTATGAATGCACTTAGTGCTATAGAACCATACACTTAAAAATGGCACATTTCATGTTATGCATATTTTACTGCCATTTTTAAAAAGGAAATGAAATTAAAAATCCAGTCCTTGATCATACAAGCCACATAGCAAGGGCTCAGTGTCAGCATGTGGCCAGTGGTCACTGTGTTGGAGAGCACAGACATATACCACTTCCATCGCTGTGGAAAGTTCTAAGAACAGTGCCGCATAGGCCCCCACGGCCCCCCAGGACATAGCTCTCCCTTCTCTCCCTGCCAGCCCCGCTCAGGAAGACCGCGATGCCCCTATGCATGTACACAGCACCCCACAGGCTGCAGAGTCCTTTCCCACCCGTTGTCCCTTCCACCCAAAGACAAGGGTCACACACTTGACGGGGTCATGCAACAGCCTCGTGGCAGGCAGCGCTGGCACTCAGGGCTTCTGGCTGTCAGGGCAGATTTTCTCCACCCACCATCACTACTCCTCTTGGCTGCGTTAAGACAGAGGCAGCCAGGCCTTCGTTTGCTTCCTGGGACCCCAGCCCAGCCCCACCTCCACTCACGTGGCTGCTAGAGGGATTGACAGCGCTCCGGGCGGGCTGGGCCTCCAGGCTGGTGAGCTTCTTCCCTGCAGTGCCCTGACAGGTCCACAGGAGGAGTAAAGACATTGAGCACCTGCTGCGAGCCGACTGTGGCAGCAGGTGTGGTCCTGGAGGGTGTCGGCCATCCTGCTCCTGCCACCCACCCTGCACTGCTGAGGTTCAGAGGGCGTCCGCAGTTTCCCAAGACCACACAGCTGCTGAGTGGCAGAGGCAGGATTTGAACAAGGATTTCTACTGCACAGTGTCTTGGGACAGGGATGGGGCCAGGGGGAGCAAGGGAGCTGCCCCTGAGGCTCAGTCTAGGACCTGGAAGGAGAGTCCACCAAACTCTCCCCAGCCAAGTGAGCAGGAGGCCCAGAAAAACAAATGTGCATTGAGCACTTACTAAGTGCCAGGCACTGTTCTCAGGGGTTTTACGCTCATTAGCTCATTGCATCCTCAGCAGGTGCTATTACTATCCCCATTTACTGGGACACTGAGAGGTGAAGTAACTGCCCAAGGTCACCCACCTATTGAGTGGCAAGGTCAGGATTTGAACCTGGACAATCTGGCTGCAGAGACACCACGCCCCCCCGCCCCCCGCCCCTGCTCCAATGGGCAGGCCTGTGGGCAGAGCTTCCCCGCCATCCCTCTGAGGTTTGAGGGAAGGAAGGAGCGGCCCTCCTGCTGGCAAGGGCAGCCAAGGGTTTGGGGAGCAAGGGGGAAGAGGCAGGCTCACCTTCCTCCAGTCCATGATGTCCTTCAGCCTCCGGAAGAGGAAGATGCCCTTCCCCTGCGACCGGGCTACCTGGGGTGGGAGTGGGTGCAAAAAGGCCAGCTGTCAGCTCTGCGTGGCTCCTTGCTGGGCCCTGTGCCTGGGCACCCTCCCCAGCATTTTTCTGTCTCATCTCCCCCGTGAGCCCCCTTCTCTCCCCAGAGGAATGGCCCAGCTCAGTCCTGAAGGGGCTGGAACAGGGAAGGCGCTAAGCATGGCAGGAAAGGGAGATTGACTTAGCTCACAAAGACATACATTTGCATGAATAATGCAAAAGAACAGACAATTAAAAAACCATTTCTAACAGTCCTGGGAACATATCATCCGATTCTTTTTTTGGAAATCAATTTGCCTTCCTAATTAGAGTTTGCTTCGGCTAATACTGAAATCCGTCTGCCTTTACTGAACCCCAGCATGGATAATTCATGGCTTCACAGAGTCTAGGGGCTGGGAGAATCTTTAATCATGCATAGCAGGCCTCACCAAAGCCATTCCTCCCTCCTTTGAGTAATGATCTCCAGTGGTCCTTCTACAATGGTCACCTGCCTGGCCTTGCACACCCACAGTGCCTGGGAGCTCACTACCCACTCCCCACCCCAAACCTCCAACAGGGCCCTTTTTGTTTTGCAGGAAAGCTTTGTTAAGCAGTCATCCAAAGGGTATATATTAGCTGCTACTGTGTGCTGGGCATTATGCTATAGCAGTAACACAGACCTCATGGAACTTTCACAGACTAACCTGTGCTGAGCTAAAATCTGCCGGTCCAACTCTGGCTTGTAGAGCCTCCTAGAGCAAATCTGCTTCCTGGGCACCAGAACAGCCCTCTATTTATCTGCAGCCACCAAGCAGGTCCCCCCGAGTCATCTTTCCTCCAGCATAAATGCACCTGGCAAGTGCAAACTCTCATTTCCTTCCGTTCCCTGAGCTTGGCCCACCTGGCCCACCTGAGGCTCTCTGTACAATGTAGGGGCAGGCAGAGCTGTCACGGGTGGCTGCACAGGTTGTCCATTGCATGAGGGGCTCCTGCTCTGCCTGCCATGCTGTGCACCCTGGTTCAGGGCTGTGTGTGCCCAAAAGACTGGGTGCCCAAAAGACTGTGGGGCACTGGTGGTGGCTGAGAGGTGGCCGAATGTGCACAGCAATTTTGGAGAGCAACTAATCAGTGTGATCAAAAGCTTCCAGCAGTTCACAGTCTTGCAAAAGACTTGAGCAGGCATCGCACGCAAGATTATCAATGTTAACACAGAAACAGGCACTCAACTTCATAAATACCAGGGAGATGCTAATGGAAATCACAATATGATACCACTACACACTCCCTGAGAATGATTAAAATTAAAGACAGACAATACCAAGTGTTGGTGAGGATGTGGAGAGACTGGAACTCTCACACACTGCTGGTGGGAGTGCACATTGTTTGGGAACTGGTGGCATCCACGAAAGCTGGACATAGGTACCCGATCCTAAGGCCCAGCAATTCCTCTCCTAGCTACCTGCACAACAGAAATATCTGCACGTGTGCACCCAGGAACATGAACAGGGACACCCACGGAGGCACTCTGCATAACAGCTCCAACCTTGAAACTCTCAGACGGATGAATATTCACTCAATGGAATAGGATACAAAACTGACAATCAACAGTTGACAATTACCCACATCAGCAGGACGAACTGCATAAACATAATGTGGAGGGGGAGAAACCAGACACATTGTGGTCGTACTACACGATTCCAATGATACAAAGTACAAAAGCAGACAAAACAAATCTATGCTGTTAGTGACATGCGGGGTTGTGAGCGGGGCTGCTGGGGGCTGGTGATGTCCCCTTTATGACCTGGGCGTTGGCTACTTGAGTGTGTTCACTTTGGGAAAATTCTGTATCCCTATAACTTGGGCACTTCTCTATGTTTTACTAAACTTCCATTAAAAAGTGTTTTTTTTAGGTTCATACCTTTCAATGTAAGAACCCCCACCCAACCCCTGTGGTCACCTTCCCCGTAGCCACTCCGTTTCCTTTCCCCTCCCTGCTGGCAAAGCCACCTGTCACAATAGAGACTGAAAAGGCCGGATACTGGTTTTCCCAGCTGCCCTTGCAGCTGGTGGAAACCATGTGACTGGTTTTGGCCAATGAGAACTAAGGAGACATCTGCTTGGAGACCCTGGGAAAGATTTTCCTCCTTGTTAAAAATATTAGAGAGGGAGTGAGGGCAGGACAGAGAGCTAGGGAGAGAGGAATGATGCTTGGCCCCTTTCTGTCTTTCTCTGAACGCTCAGTCTGCAGAGGTGATGCCTGCAACGATAGCAGCCATCTCACATTCATAAAGTGACAAATATGATGACAAAAGCCAACACCCTGAGGATGCAGAGTGGACAAAAGGAAGGAGCCTGGGTCTTCAATGGCTCTGTTGAGCACGTTCCCAAACCTGGAGCTGCCTACCTCCAGCTTTTTGTTATGTGAGAGAATGAAACGGCTGTGAATGAAAGACAAGCTTCCTGCGTGATGATGTATCAGGGTTGCGAAGACTGGAGACCACCTACCACCCAGCTCCAGCAGATGGTAGTTTCGAAAACAATCACAACGATATTGCCAGCCCATATGTTCCCCAGAAGCCCATCGATAAGTGAAGTCAATGCCCCTCCCCTCCAATCTGGGCGAGGCTTTAGGACTGTCTCAACTGATTCTGAATTCCAACGCCAGATCATAAAAGGCAGTACAGCTTCTGCCCGGCTCTCCCTTTGAGGCTGGTCGCCGTTGGAACCCAGCAGCCATACTGTTAGAAGTCCAGGTCACAGGGAGAGGCCCACCCAGAGAGCGACTGAGACCTCCAGCCCTCAACCCTGGCTGAGCACCCAGCCAGCAGCCAGCACCAACTGGCCAGCCCAGCGAGCGAGCCAGCGTGGAAACGGATCCTCCAGCCTCAGTGCAGCTGCCTCAGTGGACGCTGGGGCACAGACCAGCCTTCCCTGCCAAGCGCTGCCCGAACTGGAGGCTCAGGAGCTAAATAGGATTATTGTTGCTTCAAGTCACTACGTTTTGGGCTGGTTTGTTACTCTGCAGTAGATAACCGGAATACTAACTTTAGGAAAATGGTTCCTAACAATGACAACACCATCAGCTAATACTTATCAGATGTTTACTCTGTGCCAGGCACAGTGATTTTTACACATTACCTCATCAAAGCTTAAAAACCCCCTGCAACATAGGCATTAATATTAGCCCCATTTTGCAGCTGAGGAAACCAATGCACAGAGAGGCCAAGCACGTTGCCTGTGATCACCCAGTCTGTGGGTGACAAATCTGAGATAGCTAAGTCTATGCTACACAAACGTGGGGCTCATGTACCTCTTGCAAAGTGCCGGCAGGGGTGCAGGGGAGGATACAAAATCACATGATAAACATGGCGCTACCTCTGGGAGTAGCTATCTTACCTGATAAGTTGGGAGGAAAATATTTTTATATTATGCTTTTCATAAAAAGATAAATTTTTGATTGGAAAACAATATTTGAATGGATTATCAGAATGAACCATAACTTTGATTTTGTACCGGCTGTGGCCACCCACAGACCTGGTCCCCTTGTCACCCCCTGCCTGGTTGCTGGGGGCCACATTCCTCCCGTGGCATTCATCGGGTGTTGGATGCAGCCACTCCCTTGTCTTCCCTGCCCACAGAACCCATCTGGATCAGCTCCTCCCGCGGTCCTGCCCTAGTCTAGGGAGGTCTGAACCCTCACAGCGCCCCCATGTGATTGGTTCAGGCATGGGCCGGAAGGATGCCAGGGGAAGTCTGGGGCAAGTTCATGTCTTCTTCGAAAGGGACGCAAGGCCAGGGCATTCCTTTATTCCCAAGGCAAGTGGAAGTGTGAGGTGAAGCTGGAGCTGTGGCAGCTGTATTGTGATCAACAGGCATGGCCAGCCTGCTGGGAATTCATGGTATTGTGGGGCCTTCCAATAAACCATCCCTGGAGTCGGCCTTTCTTCATTAAAAGAAACTCCCTGGGCTCTGTTAGCTTAAATGAGAAAAAAATTTTTCATCTTTATTTTCACTAACCCTTAACCAGATTTTCACATTTCCTCCTATTATGAATGCAGGCAACAAGTCACAGGAGTATTAGCCATGCCTGTGACTTTGCCATCAAAAGAAATCACAGTTATTTTTATACCTCATTACAATGGTTGCAGATATCTCAAACTATTGTTATGCTCCTCCTGACTTTGAAACGATGGTACTGTGAGGCCCGCTGTTAGACTCTCTTTAATTGTTAATGAAAAGCACATATATTACTGTAGCACAAAGAAGTTTTTAGTAATTTGTGTTGTGGCCCTGAGAATGCACCTCGCAGGCCTCCAACGGCAGGAGAGTAATTGACCGAGAGTGCCAGCTGCTTCCAGCTGGGGTCCCGCTGTGTTTGCCAGGCCTCCTTGCTGGGGCTGCTCCCAGACACTGACCGAGCCCCTCAGGGATATGAAGACTGGCCCACTCCTGAGAGGCGGGGGACAGCCTGCTTTGGATTGAGGCATCCCAGTGGCTTTGCTGAAATTTCCATACACCGCTCAGTGGCAGGGGCTTCCCCCTCCCTCCCTCACTCCCTCCCTCCCTTCCTTCCCTTGAGATCTGACGCTCCCTAGCCTCATGTGCCTCCCTCCCCTGTTTCTCTCACCGGCCAAACTCTGGCATGTTAAATTTTGTCTTGGCATCTGTGTCTTGGAGAACCTAGACTAACGCAGTTTGATAACTGATTTTTAATATAGTTGCTTTCTTTTATATTTAACTGTACTTTATTTTATGCTTTTAAAACCACTGTTCTTTCCCAGGTACATACTTACCCCCAAACTCATTAAGTGTATATGCAGCTTTTCGTATGCCAATTATATTTAAAGTGGCTTTTAAAAACCCTACTATTCTGTGACGGGGCCAGTAAGTTTTACCAGATGCCAAAGAGGCCCATGGCATAAAAACAGTGCAGAAGCCCTGCCCTCTTGTCTAAGCTACTTTTATTTGGGTTTTCTATTATTTACCAACCAAAGCATCCTGACTCTTAGAAGTTTCTAGAGAAACCAGCTTGGTGGACGCATGGAGAGCAGAAGACAGGCCTCATCCCTGGGCAGATCGGGGGACACACAGAGGCACTGAGGGACAGGCCTGGTCCCTGACAGCCGAGCACCTGCCTCCCAGCACCTCGAGGCAGGCTGAGGAGCCAGAGCGGCCCTGTTACCGGTGTCCTGCCCACCTCCCCACCAACCTGGCAGCGCTGAGCTGCTGGCAGGGGAGGACGCCCACCTGGAGATAAAGTCTGGAGTGACGCGATTTTTACACTACACTGGGCTTTTAATGGCCAGACCCCAGGGCCTGTTCTTACATTCCCCGAGAGTCAAACAAAGCTCCCCCAGCTCTGGGCTGGGGCTCAGGCCTTGTGGGAAGAGGGTCCCCACAGCAGGGCATAAAGGGAATGACACTGCCTGCTCCCTTCTGAGCCCACTCAACCCCCTCCCTGGGCTGCTCTACCATCACCGAAGAGGAAGATGAAGGCTTAGCAGGCGCCCAAAGGCTGCCACAGCAACTATGAGCAGAGTTTTGGCTGTGGGTGGACCAGGACCAACTGGGTCACAAAGACAGGCCTTGCGGGAAGAGTGGAGGGATTGTGGGGATGTTTTTCCCTATATTTTTCCAAATTTTTAGGGCATTGTTCTGTTTTTAACTCTCCTTCTTCCCCAAAGGAATCCAAATAGGGTCCCAGAACTAATACTCTAACCCAGTGGTTCTCAAAGTGTGGCACCCAGGCCAGTAGCCCCCTCATAACTCGGTGTCATGGTTAATTTTATGTGTCAACTCTGCCAGCCTATGGTGCCCAGTTGTTTGGCCAAACACTAGTCTAGATGTTGCTCTGAAGGTATTTTGCAGACGTGATTGACATCTACTATCAGGAACTGTAAGTCAAGGCTGTCACCCTTGATCATGTGCGTGGGCCCATCCAATGAGCTGAGGCTTAAGAGCAAAAACTGAGGTTTCCTGAAAAAGCAGTGATTCTGCATCAAGACTGGAACGTAGAAATCCTGCCTGGGTTTCCTGCTGGCCGGCCCTGCAGAGCCCAGACTTGCTGGCCCCCAAAACAGTGCACGAACCAGTTCCTAACACACACACACACACACACACACACACCCTGAAGCTCCCATTGCTCTGGAGGGCCCTGGCTGATACACCTGGGAACTTGTTAGAACCATAGATTCTCAGGCCCCCCGAACCAGGGCTGCTGAATCAGACATTCTGGGGGTGGGATGCTCTAAAAAGCCCTCCAGGAGATTGTGTGCACACTCGAGTTTGAGAACCACTGCTCTGCAACCCTGATGCTCAGAGTCATCTGTGGCCAGCTGTGTCGGCACAGCCTGGGCTCTGGTTAGAAACCAGGACTCTTGGGCCCCACCCAGTGCTGCTGAGTTGGGCTCTGCACTCACCCAGGTCCCTGATGGGCATGGGCACACTGAAGTTTGAGAAACATTGACCTGGTGCTTCCCCAGGGGCAGGGAGAAGACGGGGTATTTTGTGGTTTCTTAGAAATAACAATAAAAGTGGTCACCTAATGCCAAGCTCTTCATGTCACTTATATAGTTCATGTATTTAACATGTAAAACCCTGTAAGGCAGATCCACTCATGAATTCCATCTTGCAGATGATGAAACAGACTTAGAAGGACTTAGAGGAGTTGAGTAACCAGTTTAGGTTCATCGAGCTCAGAAGTGGTGGACATAGGTTGGCGCAGGGGCTCACACCTGTAATCCTAGCACTCTGGGAGGCCGAGGCGGGAGGATTGCTCGAGGTCAGGAGTTCGAGACCAGCCTGAGCAACAGCGAGACCCCATCTCTACTAAAAATAGAAAAAATAGTCGTGCACACGCCTGTAGTTCCAGCTGCTCGGGAGGCTGAGGCAGGAGGATTGCTAGAGCCCAGGAGTTTGAAGTTGCTGTGAGCTATGATGACGCCACTGCACATTCTACCTGGGGTGACAGAGTGAGACTCTGTCTCAATAAAAAAAAAGTGGACACAGATTTAGAACCCAGACCCGTGTGACTAGAAGCACCCACTGTCCACACCCCTGACAGGGGTTCTCTTGCTATTCAGTAGAGAGAACACATACGCACACGCACACACACACACACACAGGAGCACACACACAGCCAAGATTCCGCCTCCTAATTACAGCTGTCGTTGTGTCTGCCGCTAACAAAGGCCATGGGCTGGGAAAGAAATCAATTTAATATGCGATTGCTGTTCCCAATTAGCACAAATTACCATTTGTCTGAGAGGATAGTGCTGGGAGCTGGAACCCGCCCCTAATCCCCACTGCTCCCGCTAGAGCCCTCCTCCCTGCGCCTTCCCGGGACACGGAGGAGGCAGGAGGGGCCGGGAAGGCAACCAGGGAGGCCTGGACACATCCTGGCTCAGTGCCTGTTTGGAGCATCCATTGTTTTTGTCTCCCGTCGGTGCCGCCTCCAAGCACCTGTGCTGTTGGCAGCGTCTGCACCGGCCAGCACCAGGCCCCAGTCTTCAGCTCCACAAGCAAGGGCTGCTCTTCCCCCTGAAACCCTTCCTGGGGCCTGGCACATTCCCAAGCCTGGAAAACGTAAGGGGGCTTTGCTGCTGCCATTCAAGTCTACGGTGGTATGTGGCTTTGTGGGGAGAGGCCAGCCTTGGCACGAGGAAGGGCTAAGTGACTGGTAGGCTCTCTGTCACCCTTGCCTTCCACTCAGTTTCTTCACCCCTGCAGGCCTACCTCCTGACACCAGGCCTTTGCACATGCACTTCCCTCTGCCTAGAATGCCCTTCCCTACACCCACCCTTGTCCAGCTCACTCTTGCGCATCTCTAAGGTCACAGCTCAATTTGTATTGAATAACTACAATGACAGAAACTATCATTTATTGAGTATCTGCTATGTACTTTACCTCTGTTAAGTCATTTAGTCACATAACACTATGCAATAGGTATTACAGGGATCCCACTTTGCAGATGGGGAAAGTGGGGCACAGAGAAGTTACGAAATCTGCCTGAGGTCACACAGCTAGTAAGTGAACAAGGGGTTCGGCCTCAGAGCCCTATCTCTCCCTTGTTCAGAGAAGCTGCCCGCCAGGGGGATCCTCCTGCTGTTCCCTCTGCTGACATCATTCCCCTAATGACACTCAGCACCTCGTAACCACACATGTGTCCTCTGCTGGCTTATCATCTGCCCTCGAGGATGCAGAGACCCAATGTCTCTTGCCGAGGGCTGTATCCCCAGTGCCAGGTGAGTACCTGTGGATGCTTGAGCAAACGAGCTCTTCAGCTCCAAACCGGGCCTGGGGACACTGCCCCCGAGGGTCAGAGCGAGGACAGGGGTAACGCAGGAAAAGCACTTGGCCTGGCTTGGCCGTTGTTTTCCTCCATGTCAGGGAGAGAGGCTCTGGATTCCCTGCCCTGGGGTCCTGGGGATCACTTGTGCATTCAGCAAACACTTATTGAGCACCTACTGTGTGCCAGCAGTCCTAGCTGCTGCGTCCAGCACTGCAGAGAAGAGGAGCTAAAGCCAGCCCTGCGGGAGGGCAGAGAGCGCATCTGAAGCTAATCCCAGGCAGTCAGGACCCCCGCTCCGCTCGGGTGCCAGGACTCCCTCCCTCCCGCTGTCCTCCCCAACTGCCCCGCCCCCGACTGAGCACTCACAGGCTTCATGATCCAGGTGATTCCCGGGTTTTTGCGAAACTCCTCCACGAACAGGTGGTACTCGCACGGCATCTCGAAGGTTTTGGGGAAGAAGTCGCACTTGGCTGCCTCCAGCTTTCCCGCCTCACGCTCTAGCTGTTTCCGGAACCGCTTCAGGTTCTTCACCATGTAGTTCTTGCGGGTCAGCTGGGCAGCAGGAGGGGCAAGGCGGCCGTGGGCTCCTGCTCCCCTCCCAGCCCCCAACCAGAAGCTACCCTGCATTCTCCATTGTCTGGCCCACAAGATAACAGTAAGGGTAACTTTGAGAGCCTGGTAAGTCTGTAATTATCCCCACTTCACAGCCAGGGAAACTAAGGCTTGGGAAGGTTAAGTCCGTTGCCAGAGCCATGCAACAGATGGACAGCACTGCCAGCATTTGACCAGGGCCTGACTCTGACTCCAAAGTCCGTATGCGTTTTGTTTTTGTTTTTGTTTTGTTTTTGTTTTGAGATAGAGTCTTGCTCTGTTTGCTCAGCTAGAGTGCTGTGGTTATCATCCAAGTTCACTGCAACCTCAAATTCCTGAGCTCAAGCAATCCTCCCGCCTCGGCCTCCCAGAGTGCTGGGATTTCAGGTCCAACGTTCATGTTTTTAAGCACTATGATACGCTAACCTTTGAACATCTCCCATCACTGGCTCCTCCAGTCCCCACAGACCTCCCTCCCATCTCCAGACCCCAAACTTCTCGACTTTCCTTCACCCTGAAGTCACCATAACCTCTCAAGCATCCTGCTCCTTTGGTCCTTACACCCCCAAATCAGCCTGGCCCTCAAATCTCGGATGCTGAAACACCAACCAGCCCATGACCTCAAATCCCCGCCCCAAGAAAGGCTGGTCCTCGGGGCTTGGGTCCTACACCCTCCATCCATTTCGCTCATCATGCATCTAGCGCACGTGCTGCCCACCCGGCACACACCCAGTTCCCTTACGCTTCTCCGTTCTGATCCTTGTACCCCCCAAACCAGCTCCTGCTCATGACCACACCCCGTGATCTGAGCTGGGTGATTCAGCGCAACCCCCACCACATGCCCCACGCCCCACTCACCTCATAGTGGTTCCGGAAGTGACTGATCCGCACGTGCTCATCCATGTAGGTGTGGTCGAAGTTCTCCCGGAGCCAGCTGACGTCACACCAGTAGAAATCCCACTCCCCTTCACTGGGGGAGGGGGTGGGGAAAAGGTCATGACCTGAGGACCTCAGCACTGCTGGGGGTCTGTGGCCCAGGGAGGTGCCGCTGAGGGGGTGTGAGGAAGGGTTCGCAGCTGTGTGTCCATCAGGAGTCTCTAGGGGGTGGCCATGGGCTGCCACCGGCCCACATGTGCTTTGTTAGGCCAGAGTGAAAACTAGGGAAATGTTCCCACAAAAATCCAAGCTGCTGGCTTCCCTCGGACTATCAGCAGATCCGGCCACACTGAGCCCAGAGTGTCCCCAGGCACCTATCAGCAGGACTGAGGAGCAACCACCCCTTTAGACAGGACATGCCCTCTCCAGACCGCAGTGGCCACCACTCTCTACAGTGCAACAACCAGCCAGCCTCACTTGTCCTTGTCCTCGGCCCGCGGTGAGCTAGGTGACATTTGCAAACCTCTCCCAGGTCTCAAAGCCTTCCTCTCACTAAATCCTCATAGCAGGCCTGAAAGGTGACTTCAGCCATCCCTGAGCTCTAAGGCAGGCTGGCCTTGCCCACCAAGGACACAGCACCATCAGGACTCATGCCCGGCTCTGCCAGACTCCGAATCCTGACCCCGTCCTTCTCAGCCACACCAAGGGGAGGGACAGGAAACCAGACTGATCTACCAAATCCGGGCACCAGAGCTGGGCTGCAGAGAGGAGGTGCTTGAAAAAGAAGTGAAAGGAAACAAAATGCCATCATAACTGCTTCCAATTATTTTTAAGTAAAAAATTATGGATATAACTGAAGCCCCCTGTATGTCCCTGACTGATTCTATCTCCTCTCCTCTCCCAGAGGAAACCATTAGCCTGAGTTTGGTGTGTATCACATCTATGCAATGTCTTTACAGTTCTTACTACGTGTATATGTGTGTGTCTATACGTGGCATTGTTTAGCATATTTTTAAACCTTCTAATTACTAATATTATTGCTCACCATGTGCCAGGGACTGTTCTAAGTACTTTACATATATTAATGCATCGATCCTCTTAGCAACCCTAAGTGTTAGGTTCTGTTATTATGCCCATTTTACAGATGAGGAAACTGAGGCAGGCACATAGAGATTAAGGAACCCAAGTTCATACAGCTAGTAAGTGGCAGAGCAGGATTTGAACTCAGACCATGGGGCTCCAGGTCCAAGCTCTGTGGCTAGAATCACTCCTATCTGTTTCCTTTCACAACTTGCTTTTTTCCACCAACCTTTTGTTTTAGAGATTTATCCACTTGATATATCTGAGTCTAATTCAGTCATTTTAACGGTTCTATTCCATTCCATGGGGTGAACAAACCACAATGTATTTATCCATTTTTCCACCAAGAGGCGTTTGGGTTGTCCCCCTCCCCTCCATGTTATTCTATTATGGACGAGTGGGCTGAGTTGTGAAAAATATCTTGAGAAGGTTTGAGGCAGAAACAAAGAGAAATGAGGAGGCAGCTGCCTCGGAGGTGATGAATGAACACAGCCAGGTGGGGAGGGTGCTGTGCTGGGCTGTATTCCAGAAGATGCCCAGCTATGTCTCTCATCCCAGACGCAGCAGGCCTGTGAGGCCACATGGAGAAGCCACGAGAACCTTCTTCGGTTGTCTGCCCCAGCAAGGTCCCTGCAGACAGCCAGCATCAACAGCCAACGTGTGAGCGAGGATGTCCCCTGACAACTCCTGCTGTCAGGTGACCTCCAGAGACAGACTCTTCCCAGCTGACACCCCTGACGTCGCAGAGACGAGCCAGGCCCCCTGTGTCCTGTCAGAATCCCTGACCCACAGGAGCTGTGAGCTAATGCAACGCTGTCTTAAGCATTACTCCTGCAGGGGCATTGTGTGGGCGACATCTCCCAGCATTCCGGTCACACAAACCTTGCAATACCTTTAAAAAAGTTTAACAGCCATGTCCCTATTTTAATGTTGATTGGGAAAAAACATAAATACCAAGACAAACACAAAATTCAACTGATATTATCATAGTGACATAAACGTTCCTTTAAGTGAGTCAATCTTGAGGAAAATCGCAAGTAAACAGCACACGCGTGCACAGACGTGGCTATGGTGACGCACGCAGCAATAGAGTGACCCTGGAATCGGGAGTGAATGGTTTCCCAGTTTCTTCTTAAGTTATTGTGTGAACGTTTTTTGGGGACAGGATGTTTGCATAGTCTTAGAGTATCTGTCTACAAGATACTTGTTAATTACAAAAAAAAAAAAAAAAGGCTAACTTACATTGGAAAAACCTGGCACACACCACCTTAACCTGATGCTCAGTCAAGGTGACAGCGCCCGTGATGACATGACAGTACCAGTGATGACATGCCATCACCATGAACTCCTTGAGGAGCTGCACTGATAGGTGCACAGCATCACTTCTGTGGTGGTCTTGCCAAAATGCATGAGCTCATGATGAGGAAACATCAGACAGACCCAAATCAAGGGACATTCTGCAAAATAACTACATAGTACTCTTCAAAAGCATCAAGGGTCAGGTGTGGTGGCTCATGCATATAATCCTAGCACTCTGGGAGGCCGAGGTCAGAGGATCGCTTGATGTCAGGAGTTCGAGACCAGCCTGAGCAAGAGCGAGACCCTGTCTCTACAAAAAATTAGAAAAAATTAGCTGGGCATGGTGGCACATGGCTGTAGTACCAGCTGCTCAGGAGGCTGAGGCAGGAGGATTGCTCTAGTCCAGGAGTTTGAGGCTGCAGTGAGCTATGATTGCACCATTGCACTCCAGCCTGGGCAACAGAGCAAGACCCTGTCTCCAAAAAACAAAAAGCATGAAAGGCATGAAAAACAAGTAAAGACCAAGGAACTGAAATATATTTGAGGTAATAAAGGTTAACTAAATGCAGTATGGGACCCTGGATTGGATTTTGTTTTTTTTTTTTTTTTTTTTTTGTTGAGACAGAGTCTCACTTTGTTGCCCAGGCTAGAGTGAGTGCCGTGGCGTCAGCTTAGCTCACAGCAACCTCAGACTCCTCGGCTTAAGCGATCCTACTGCCTCAGCCTCCCGAGTAGCTGGGACTACAGGCATGCGCCACTATGCCCGGCTAATTTTTTCTATATAGATTTTTAGTTGTCCATATAATGTCTTTCTATTTTTAGTAGAGACGGGGTCTCGCTCAGGCTGGTCTCGAACTCCTGACCTTGAGCAATCCACCCGCCTCGGCCTCCCAGAGTGCTAGGATTACAGGCGTGAGCCACCACGCCCGGCCCTGGATTGGATTTTGGAACAGAAAAGAGATATTAGTGAAAAAAAATTGGTAAAATTCAAATGATGTCTGTAGTTTAGTTAATAGTAATGTATCGATGTTAATTTCCTGGCTTTGGCAAATATACTATGATTACATAAGCTGCTAACAGAGGAAGCTGGTTGAAGCTGCTATTATAAAAGAGGAAGCTGTGTACTATTTTTGAAATTTTTCTGTAAGCCTAAAATCATTTCAAAATAAGTTTAAAATTAAGTATATTTTAAATGTTAAGGTAGGACCCCTACCTCACACTATATACAAAAATTAAACTGAATCAAAGACTTAAATGTAAAAGCTAAAACTGTAAAACTCTTAGAAGAAAACATAATAATAAATCTTTGTGACCTTGGATTAGATAATGGTTTCTTAGATATGACACTGAAAGCACAAACAAAAAAAGCAAAAATAGATAAACTGGACTTCATCAAAATTTAAAAGTTTTGTACCTCAAAAGGCACTATCAAGAAAGTGAAAGATAATCCCCAAAATGGACGAAAATGTTTGCAAATCATATATAAGGACACCCTTATCAGATAGAACTGTTATAATTCAACAATAAAAAGACAAAGAACTAAATTAAAAAATGGGCAAAAGATTTGAATAGACCTTTCTCCAAAGAGGATTTACGAATAGCCAACAAGCACAAGAAAAGATGCTAAACATCATTAGCCATCACGGATATGCAAATCGAAAGCACAACGAGATACCATTTCACACCCACCAAGCTGGCTACAATAAAAAAGATGAACAATAATGAGTGTTGGTGAGTATGTGGGAAAACTGGCACCTTCATACATTGCTGATGGGAATGTAAAATGATGCAGCCACTTTGGAAAACAGTCTAGCAGCTCCTCAAAAAGTGAAATATGACCCAGCAATTCCACTCCTAGGTATATAGTGAAGAGTCCAAAAGTTGGACATGAATGTTCACAGCAGCATTATTTATAACAGCCAAACAGTGCAAATAGCCTAAATGCCCATCAACTAATAAACAGATAAATGAAAAGTGGTATACTCATACAATGGAGTATTACTCCGCTATGAAAAGGAATGAAATACCGACACATGCTACGACATGAACGAGCCTTGAAAATATTAAGTGAAAGAAGACAGGCAAAAGGTCATGTAATGTGTAATTCCATTTATATGATGTGTCTAAAATAGACAAATAGAGACAAGGCCCCAGACGGGGGTGGAGGGAGAGAGAAATGGGAATGCCTGCTACTGTGTACAGGGTTTCTTCTTGGGATGAAGGAAATGTTCTGGAATTAGATAGTAATGATGATGACACAACTTTGCAAATATACTAAAAGACATGAAATTGTTTATTTTATATATGAATTATTTCTCAATGAAGAAGAAAAGGGAAAATTAGTTTGACATGCGGTTTGTTAAAATAATCAGGTCTAAAAAGACTGTAATAAAATATCTATTTCAAATTGCAAGAAATAAAAAATGTTCAAAGAGCTAGAGGATGGGGTTGCAAAAGGTGATCTCTAGACCTCCTTTCGATTTTGATTTTCACTATCATCACTAGTCTGTCACCTAACCAGGAAAACCAAGGACGTTAGTCAATTCAAGAGTTGTTTTTGGAGGCTCTGTTTTCCTTGGAAGATAGCAGTGTTTTTAAGCATTATGAGGGTATAAAATGGACTAATGACCAACACATCATTTCTCCCCCAGCACCCAGCGGAAGGTCTGTATAGTGAAGGGATGAATGAGTAAATAACACATCACTCATTCATACATTCACTCATTCATCCGACACATATGTGACAGAGGCAAGACAATGTTAGGTGCCAATGATACAGGAGGAAACAAAACACCTGGCCAGGGGGTGCCTACAGTCCCGTGGGGAAGATTAACAATAAATGAGGAAACAAATAACTCGGTAACGAGGAATTGTGAAGCGTGCCGTGGGGTAATCCAGCAGAAGCCGTGCGGCAGGGCACTGAGGGACCTATGCTGGGTGGAGGCCGCCCTGCAGAAGTGACCTTTCAGCTGAGGAGGAGCAGCACGTCGAGAACAGTGGGGAGGGGGCTCTAACAGAGGGAGGAGCAGGGACCGGGCCCCGAGGTTGGGACCACGTTCAAAGACAGGAAGAACATCCAGGTGAAAAGAGAGAGGTCAGAGGTGATGCTGAAGAGTTGGGTAGGGCCCAATCAAGCAGGGTCTCGTGACCACGGTGTGGATTTTGGATCCTGTTCTGAGATTGAAGGTTCATGCATTTGCATACCATCTTCATGATTGTCACAGTCAGGTTGCTCTTAAATCACCCAGGAAGATATCAAATTGCTTAACGAGGCCAGTGGGGATCCAGGTTCCTACTACCTCCCCATGCTGCCATCCTAACGTGTCCTCACACTCATGGCCTCAGGGTCACAATATGGTTGCTGCAGTTCCAGACTTCACACCAGCTTTCTTGGTGGGAAGCAAGGGAAAGGACAGCTCTGCCACATCTGTTCTATATTCTGACCTGCCAGTCTGAACTGAGACCAGATTCCGTCTAGAAATACCAGACCCCGGGTCAGGTCCTAAAGGGTGAGGCCTTGGATTTACGGAGCCGCGTTAAGCAGAAAGGTTCTGGCCTCTGGGCTCTTCCAGGAGGACTCGTGAGGCAACGTGGGACCAGCCACAGAGCATCCTGCTTCACGGGCTCCCACACTGTCAGCACCAGACAAGTCCTCAGACCCTTCAGACCACTCAGCAGAGGCTGAGGAGGGGTAGGGAGTGTCCTGAGGTCACACAGCAGGTGGGGACAGTGCCCTTTCCCACACCCCACCCCCACAAGTCACCTCACTCTCCTCTAACTTCCCCCAACTCTCCCCACTCATCTTTCATTTCATCAGGTTCTCTGGATCCGGGGAAGGAAGCCCCATTCTGGTATTAGCATGACCATGAGAGAACCGGGAAGGCGAGTCCACAGTAGCTGCCATCATTGCCGTCATCAACGTCACCATCACTGTTGTAATAGTCCCCAGAGTCCTACAGAGAGGACTCTGCTCTCTCAGATTGCCTGTGCCATGCTTGCCACGGACGTGGGATGATTTAAAGTCTGCCTCCCCGGCTAGACTCCAGCACCAGGCAGCTGTAATCACGGATCTGTAACATTTGCTCCTTTGTGCCTGCAGTTTACTGAGAGGCTGCTAGAGTGGATTGGAGAGGAGCCTGGGACTCCACCACAGAGAGACTAGGTGCAAACCCCAGCCCAAGCCCTTATAAACTGAGTGACGTCAAACGCGGCATTTTTCACTGCCTTGTGCCCAGTTTTCTCACTAGGGAAATGGGGATGATAACAGCACCTACGTGGAAGATTTGTTAGGATGATTATTTTAAGATCATGCACGTCAAGTGTTAAAGAGTGTGCACGAGGCTTAGCTATCGTCATGCAACAAACTTTTACTGAGCACCCTGGCAAGGCAGCTGGTTGTCCTACCTCCTACCGTTCTCCCCTTCTTCTACAGTAAGAGAATTCCCAACATTTGCCTGATTTCCACAATAAAGACTACATCTTCCAGATTCCCTTGTAGCTAGGTATGGCCATGTGGCCAACTTCGGGCCAGTGAGACATGAGGGACTTCTGGCTTGTGTCCCGCAAGGGAAGGGCGTGCCTTTTCTTGCCTCCTTCCTACCCACTGCTGCTTGGAATGTGAAGGGAGGCTGGCGCCACCTTGGACCACGAGAACGAGGGCCTTGCTCTGGGGACAGCGGAGCGGAAAGACGGAAGCAGACGGGTCCCAGATTTCTGTGAAGCCCCCTACCCATCTCTGAACTTCCTCCATATGGACTTCAGTGGGTCAGATGGACAACTTCCAGCCTGGCGAAGCCTCTCATACTCTGGGTCTTTGTTACATGCATTCAAATCTTAGCCCTAAGTAATATTTGCCCAATGTGCTGGGCATTGTAGGTTGGTTTGTCTCAAGCAGTATGGCCAGAGCCCAGGATAAAGGAAGAATAATCGTAGGCTTACAGGTCAAGCAACTCGTTCCAGGTCACAGAACTAGCAAGTGGCCAGGGATGAGGACTGAAGCCAGCAGGTGTGTGTGGCCGCATTCCTTGTTCCTACTGCAAACCACGGGACACAAACTGCACTGGGCTTGACTCTCACTCTGACACTTACATGTTGTGTGACCTTAAGCAACAGGCTTTACCACTCTGAACATAATCATGGCTTACCGGATGGCTGTAAGGTTTACATAACACAGAGATGGCATCAGTAATGCACCTGATACATTGTGGGTGCTAAATAAGTGTCACAGCCACTTTGGGACAAGTCCCAGTGGCCGCCCAGGGAAACTTAGAGAAAAACGAAGGGAGACAAGGACAGGTGAGACACAGGGAAGGAGGGGTGAGGTTGGGGGCTGGGGGTGTCTTACTCCTTCACTTCCACCCATCCTGGTCTGTGGCGAAGGACGTCCATGAGAGTGTTCATAAGGGTGGTCTTGAACCGGATTGATGCTCTCTGCTCTCTGCAAGACAAGGCGACAGAACACTTGCTCAGGATCGACGATTTCCCTAGGATGGCCCAAGGATTAAAAAAATCGGGGGCAGAAGAAAAGTCAAGTTCCCTACCTGGAAATGCCAAAAGCAGAATTACTGAATTTCAGAATTTAGCATCATAGCATGACAACACTTAAAATAATCAAACTGAGAATCATAGAATCCTTGAATCATTGACGAGTAGCAATCATTTTATCCAGTGCCGCGATACGCCAGGCATAATCTGGTTGCTTTGCATGTGCCATGACTAATCTTTATATGAAATGATAAGCATTTGCAAATCCCCTTCGCTGGCATTCATCCGGGAAGAAGGAGCAGATGTACTTTTTCCTATTCCTCCTACTAATACAACTAAAAACCCAAGACATTATATATAAAACAAACATAAGAAGACTGAAAGGTAGAGAAGAAGGTGGACAGGCTGGGGACATCAGGACCAAAGGAACAACATTTCCCTGGGTTTTCTTTTTTGCCTCATATAGCCCAGACATGGAATGAAACAGCCACCAACCCAGAAGTGCCCTTGGGCACAGACAAAAAAAGCTCCAACAAAAGCCTGCTCTCTCCAGCCAAAAGACCAAGAAAGGAGCAACTTAGCAAGACAGAAGACTTAAGACAATCGCTGCTCTGCTCCAGCCAAAACCACTGAAAACATCTGTAGTTCACCCCCACTTATGCCAGCAAAGGCCGAGTGGGGAGTCTAGACTTTCACTGAGGTGGTAACAAGGCGCTCCAACACCTCTACTGGGGTGGTGTCAGAGGAAGATAAGGACAGAGAGAGCCCTGGCTGTTGTCCCTCCTGCAGGCGGTAATGAGGCTCCCACCCCTGCTCTTGAGGGAGACCACCTGCGGGCCTGGACTGCCTCCCCCGCCCGGAAGTAACGGAAGTAACGAGGTGTCCCTTTCACTCTGGGGTGATGTCAAAGGAGGTCTAGTGCAGAGTTAGAAATCGATACAATCAAAGCCATCAAAACAATACAGAAAATCAGTAAAATAAAAGGCTATTGATCTTCTGGAAAGATCAATAAAATTGACAAACTTATTTGTCAGCAAGATTGATAAAAAAGAGAAAAGAGGAGACACAATGACCAACATGAAGAAAGAAACAGGGGTTACTATTAGAGACCCTGCAGATATCAAAATGACAATACAGGAACACCACTAACAACTCTGCACATCTCATTTGACAGCTTAGATGAAATGCACCAATTCCTTGAAAAGCACAATTGCTATAACTCACCCAATATGATCATTTCAATAGCTCCATAACTATTAAGGAAATTGAATTCATAATCCAAAAACTCTAAAAAAAGAAATCTCCAAGCCCAGAGTTTCACAGGAGAATTCTCCCAAATGTTTAAAATCAATTCTATACAATCGCTTCCAGAAAATAGAAGAGGAGGGAGAATATTTTGTGAATCTAGTATTAACCTGGTATCAAAACCAGACAAAGACAGGACACAAAAAGAAAACTACAGACCAATATCCCCAATGAAGCTAGATGCAAAACTCCTTAACAAAATATTAGCAAATAGAATTCAGCAATATACAAAAAGAATTATACACCATAACCAAGTGGAGTTTATCCCAGTAGGCAAGGCTGGTTCAATATTAGAAAAATCAATCCATGTAATCCATCATATTAATAGATTAAAGGTTAAAAACCGCACAATCGGCCGGGCGCGGTGGCTCACGCCTGTAATCCTAGCACTCTGGGAGGCCGAGGCGGGTGGATTGCTCAAGGTCAGGAGTTCGAGACCAGCCTGAGCAAGAGTGAGACCCCGTCTCTACTTAAAATAGAAAGAAATTATCTGGCCAACTAAAATATATATAGAAAAAATTAGCCAGGCATGGTGGCGCATGCCTGTAGTCCCAGCTACTCGGGAGGCTGAGACAGTAGGATCGCTTAAGCCCAGGAGTTTGAGGTTGCTGTGAGCTAGGCTGACGCCACGGCACTCACTCTAGCCCGGGCAACAAAGCGAGACTCTGTCTCAAAAAAAAAAAAAAAAAAAAACCCCCCCAAAAAAACCGCACAATCGTAATCAATTGATGCAGAAAAAGTATTTGACAAAATTAAACACTCATTCATGATAAAAACTCTCAGCAACTTCCTCAACTTGATCGAAGCATCCAAAAAAATTCTTACTGACATTATAATCAATGGAGTGTCACAGTTGTCAGATTCAAAATGGAGTCACTTGTGTCAAACCCTGGCAAAACAGAGCTGGAGAAGACCACAGAGGGAAGCCTCTCATGCACGATTTGCCTGATGACAGGAACTATCACAAAAACGTTTTTCCAACCACAGCTTACTATACGAGTCACACAAGGACTGCCAGCTAGCTGCTTGTACGAGAACACTTGCCCAACACACTGTCTCTTAAATCCAATCCAAACTGCAAGGGCCTCACCATAACTCCAAGATCACAAGTCCTGCCTGACAACTACTGACACTCTCCTATCAGAACTGCCAGCGGCAATCAACTTAGATAAACCTCCCCTTTCCCCAATAAAACTCTAACCTTTTCCTTTGTTCTCCGGACATACCAGAGGCCACTCTGGTCTGTATGTATGTCCTGGATTGCAATCTTACTTCTTGTGTATTATTCCCAAATAAAACCTTTTTACTTAGAGATTTGTCTCTCTATATTTTGTATGTTGACAGGTAAAAGACTGAATGCTTTCCTCTTAAAATAAGGAAGAAAGCAAAGATGTCCACCCCCACTCCCTCCCTCAACATAAAACTGGAAGTTTTAGCCAGTACAATAGAAGGAAATAAAAGGGATACAGATCAGAAAGGAAGAAAGAAAACTGTCCATTTTTGCAGATGACTGTGTAAAAGATCCCAAGGAATCTAAACAACTGAACTAAGAGATGGGTCGAATGTGATCATAAGATACAAGACAAAGATACAAAAATCAATTGTGGCCGGGCGTGGTGGCTCACGCCTGTAATCCTAGCACTCTGGGAGGCCGAGGTGGGCGGATCGTTTGAGCTCAGGAATTCGAGACCAGCCTGAGCAAGAGCGAGACCCCATCTCTACTAAAAATAGAAAGAAATTATATGGACAGCTAAAAATATATATAGAAAAAATTAGCCGGGCATGGTGGTGCATGCCTGTAGTCCCAGCTACTCGGGAGGCTGAGACAGGAGGATTGCTTGAGCTCAGGAGTTTGAGGTTGCTGTGAGCTAGGCTGATGCCACGGCACTCACTTTAGCCTGGGCAACAGAGTGAGACTCTGTCTCAAAAAAAAAAAAAAAAAAAAAAAAAAATCAATTGTATTTCTGTATACTATCAATGAACACTGAAACTAAAAATACAATGCAATTTATAATCCCTTACAAAAAGAGAAATTCTTAGGTGCAAATGTAACAAAACATGTAGAGGACTTGTGTGACAAAAACTACAAAAATGCTGCTGATGAGAGAAGTCAAAGAAGATCTAAATAAATTGAGAAACCTGCCATGTTAAAAAATGGATTGGAAGACTCAACAGAGTAGAGATGTCAACTCTCTTCAAATTGACATGCAGATGTAATGCGATTCCCATCAAAATCTCGGCAAGATTATTTTGTAGATGCGGATCATCCTAAAATGTTTATGGAAAGGCAAAGGAGCTAGGATATGTAAAACAATTTTGAAAAAGAAGAATAAAGTGGGATAAATCAGTCTAGTCAATTTCAAAATATATCATGCAGCTACCAAACTACATGGTATTGGCAAACGGATAGATACATAGGTCAATGGAACAGATAAAGACCCAAGAAATAGACCCACACAAATATGCCCAGCTGGCAAGAACAAAAGCAATTCAATGAAGGAAGAATTTATTGCCTTTTCAATAAATGGTGCTGGAGCAATTGGATAGGCACAGGCAAAAAATGAACTCAGGCCTAAACCTTATACAAAAATTAACTCAAAATGGATTATAAACTTCAATGCAAAATGTAAAACTATAAAACTTTTAGGGAAAAGCATAAAAGAAAATCTTTGGGATCTAAGGCTAGGCAAAGAGTTTTTAGATTGGACACCGTAAGCATAAAAGAAGAAAACTGATAAATTTGATTTCTTCAAAATTAAAAACTTATGCTCTGTGAAAGACCCTGTTAAGCCAATGAAAAGACAAGCTAAAGACTAGGAGAAAATATTTGCAAAGCAAATATTTGAAAAAGGACTACTATTAGAGTATATAAAGAACTCTTAAAACTCAACATTAAAAATCCAATTAGAAAACAGTGAAAAGACATGAACAGATCTTTCACCAAAGGGGATATACAAATGACAAATGAGTATATGGAAAGATGTTCAGCATCATTGGTCATCAAGGAAATACAAATTAAAGCCACCATGATATGTTACTACACAAGCAGTAGAAGAACTAGAGTTAAAAATTGTGACAATACCAGTTGCTGGCAAGGAGGCAGAGAAACTGAATCACTTATACATTGTTGGTGGGAATATGAGATGATACAGCCACTTTGGAAAATAATTTGGCAGTTTCTTTAAAAACTAAGCGTGTGACTACCACACAACCCAGCAATTGTCCTCCTGGGCATTTAGTCCAGTGAAATGAAAACTTACACTCAAACAAAAACCTGTACATGAATGTTCATAGCGGTTTTATTCATAGTAGCCCCAGACTGGTAACAACCTAGATATCCTTCAATAGGTAGATGGTTAAACAAACTGTTGTACAACCACACCATGCAATACTAGTTGGCAATAAAAAGGAACAAACTATTTGCACACTCAACAACCCGGATGAATCTCTAGGAAATTTTGTTGAGTGAAAAAAAGGCCAATCCCAAAAAGTTATCTACTGTATGATTCCATTTATATAACTTTTTGAAATAACAAAATTCTTGAAATGGAGAACAGAACAGCAGTTGCTAAGGGTTAAGGAAGCGGGGGAGGGGTGTTGTAGGGGAAGGGCGGGAGGAGGGGAAGTGAGTGGCAGCTACAAAAGGGCAACAACACAAGGGATGCTTCTGGTGGCAGAATGTCCTGTGTCTTGACTGTATCAATGTCAGTATCTTGCGGATATTGTACTATAGTTTTGCTACAGAGTTCACCATGTGGGGAAACTGGGTAAAGGGCACATGGGATTGTTGGGGCTCAGAAAACAATACTCCAGGCTGGGCGCGGTGGCTCACGCCTGTAATCCTAGCACTCTGGGAGGCCGAGGCGGGTGGATCGCTCGAGGTCAGGAGTTCGAGACCAGCCTGAACAAGAGTGAGACCCCGTCTCTACTAAAAATAGAAAGAAATTATATGGACAACTAAAATATATATATATACAAAAAATTAGCCGGGCATGGTGGCGCATGCCTGTAGTCCCAGCTACTCGGGAGGCTGAGACAGTAGGATCGCTTAAGCCCAGGAGTTTGAGGTTGGTGTGAGCTAGACTGACGCCACGGCACTCACTCTAGCCCGGGCAACAGAGTGAGACTCTGTCTCAAAAAAAAAAAAAAGAAAAGAAAACAATACTCCAAAATGAAAGCTTCAGAAGCAGAAGTTTTTTCTCTGACCTTCTCTCAGTCCCATTCTTCCCTGAGGCTAGCCACAGAAACTAGAATCCCTGTTCCCCAAGGCGGGTCATGGAAAACAGAACCCCTTTTCTTGAAATGCAGCCATGAAATCTAAAAATATTCTATGTAAAATCTGGCCATAATGAAATTGTCTGACCTATCTTGTTTGACTGTATGTCATAAGCCCCCCATTCCAGAGAGAGCCCTGCCCCACACCCAGAAGGAAGCATGCCACTCAGAGAGCCCAAGAGGAATCTAGACAGGCAGGCCTTGCTGGGTCGTCCCACTCGGTCTACTAGCATTAGATCATACCCCTCTTTTTGTCCCATCATATTTTTACACGGCTCTCCATACTTTGTTAAACCTAAGCATAAAGATGAACAATTTCCCCTGTATCTTTGGGTCTTCATCCTGAAGTCTCCCGTGTATACACGTTAGATAAATTTGTGTGCCTTTTCACCTATTAATCTGCATACTGACATTGATTTTTTCAGTGAACCTTCAGAGAGCCAAGGAGCCCTTGGCCGCTACAGGATCTCTCTGTGTTATTTCTTACAACTGCACATGAATATACAATTATCTCAAAGTCAATGTTTAGTTAAGAATTTTAATACACCTCTAGAAGTCTGGATAATGGCTACCTTCTTATGGGAAAATGATTGGAAGGGACATTTCTGGGGTGCTGGTGTTATTTCCTGATACGTGTGTATTCAGTTTATGAAAATTCATTGAGCTATACATTTATGACAGATGCACCTACCTGTATTTATAACACAACTCTATAATAAAAAATACCCCAAATACAGTTAAAAGACTAGCTATAGATGGGGAGAAGATATTGACAACACATAACTCATAAGAGTTTTGGCCCAAATACTTAAAATAACTCCTACAAATCATTAAGAAAGAGGCAAACAAGTCAACAGAACAGCTAAAGGAAGCACGACAAGGGTGCAGCTCTAGGTCCGGTCTGGGGGTGTCCAAGCTGCCACGGCCGGAGAGCAGCATCCGGAACCGCTTGAATATCCACATTTCCATTTCTGTGCCTGAGAGAGTTTTGATTCATCATGGATAATCTGTCATCAGAAGAAATCCAGCTGAGGGCTCACCAGGTTACTGATGAGTCTCTGGAAAGTACAAGGAGAATCCTGGGTTTAGCCATTGAGTCTCGGGATGCAGGAATCAAGACCATCACTATGCTGGATGAACAAGGGGAACAACTAAATCGCATAGAACAAGGCATGGACCAAATACGTAAACACATGAGAGAGGCAGAGAAAACTTTAACAGAACTCAACAAGTGCTGTGGCCTTTGTGTTTGCCCATGCAATAGAACAAAGAACTTTGAGTCTGGTAAGTAAGGCCTATAAGACGACATGGGGAGATGGTGGAGACAACTCACCTAGCAACGTAACATCTAAGCAGCCAGGCCGGGCGGCAAATGGTCAGCCTCAGCAACCAACAACAGGAGCAGCCAGCGGAGGATACATTAAATGTATAACTAATGATGCCAGAGAAGATGAAATGGAAGGGAACCTGACTCAAGTGGGCAGTATCCTGGGAAATCTAAAAAATATGGCTCTGGACATGGGCGCTGAGATTGAAGCTCAAAACAGACACATAGAACGGATCACAGATAAGGCTGACACCAACAAAGATGGTATTGACAGTGCCAATGCCAGAGCAAAGAAACTCATTGACAGCTAAAGCTACTGCTGTACTTCTTTGTCATTTAGTCACCTCCCTAGCTCCTCTTCCAAAGTCATTACCTTTTTCAGAGTTTGAAATTTTGGTTCCATACTCTTCTAATCGAGAATAATGTGGAAGAAGGGCCAGAGGAGTAACAGCTGCTCCCCCAACCCCCATTTTGTATTTTCTGTTGCTGTTGAGGGTAGACTGCTACTCAGCCTTCCTTCTGGTATTTTCTTTCTCACTTCATAGTCTTAGATTGGTTTTCATACATCACATATAGTGTTTTCATCATCTTCTTTACTTCAGCAGTTTCTTTTGCTTTCAAAATTTGGAAGCATTGCCAAAGACAACCCTAAGAAAGGAAGCTGAATAGCTGATTGGTTTATTCCTTTGTTTTTGTGAAGGGTGAGAGATAAGAGGTTGTTATCTCAGTAAAAACCTGCCGGCTGCAAAACAAGAAGTTGCGTAGCCACAGTAAAGATCTAGTTGGATATGATTTTTAATTTAAGTTGCAGTTATTGCCAATTTAGGCTAATGCTTGATTTGGAGCTTTTATACACAATATTTTTGTTATGCATCACAATTTTGCAACCTCTCCTCCAGTTATAATAGTATGAGTTTTCTTAAAGTGAGCTTTATTTCTGAACTCTTAGTGATTCATATATGTACATAGATTCTGTGATCCCATTTCTTATTGCTCTATTCAGGAACACTTTGGATAAATGAATAGTTTTTTATCTTCATGCTATTAGTGGGTACCATGGTCCCATTACAGGCCTATTAACCTCCATAAATATGTCATTAGTCTTTGAAGAAAAATATGTAAATATATATTTGTAACATGAGAATTTCTCTCTAAAGCAGGGCTTAAAATTTTTGGAAAAGTTTGACAAAGTATATCACGTAAATTCAGATTTACCTCAGTGCCAAGAATTATGTTTAGATAGGAAAAAGGAAACTTAATCTGATCTCAGGTAGAAAAATAGATCGCTTTGAGTTTTATGTGGCTTTAGATTTTTAAAAAATTAGAATTTATTCTGTCTTACCTAAAAGGAATTTGGAAAATTGTGCCTTTGATTTAATTATTGCTGATCACACTGTCATTCTCTTACCCTTGTGTATTGAACTATGTCCAGAATCAAGTTTATGTAGATGTCATGAGGCTCTGATTGGTATTTGTTACCTTTATTTAAAAATTAGCATCTGAACGCTTCAAAGTTATCAATGTGGATTGGTTTGGCCACTAACCACTGCTTGATCCTTCCAATTAAATTTTGTAACTAACTGAAAAAAAAAAAAGAACAGCTAAAGGATATGAACACAATTAAATTAAAAAGCTTCTGCACAGCAAAGGATATAATCAACAGAGTTAATAGATAAACTACAGAATGGGAGAAAATATTCACAAATTATACATCCGATAAAGAGCTAATACCCAGAATCTGCAAAGAACTCAAACAAATCATCAAGAATAAAACAAAGAACCCCATTAAAAAGTGGGCAAAAGACATGAACAGAAGTTTTTCAAAAGAAGATAGACAAATGGCCAACAAACATATGAAAAAATGCTCAACATCACTAATCACCAGGGATATGCAATTTAAAACCACAATGAGATACTATGTTATTTCAATTAGAATGGTGATGATTAAAAAGTCAAAAAACAGTGGATGTTGGTGTGGATAGGGTGAAAAGGAAACACTTATGTGCTGTTGGTGAGAATGTAAATTAGTACAATCTCTATGGAGATTTCTCAAAGAACTAAAAGTAGATCTACCATTTGATCCTGCAATCCCTCTACTGGGTATTTACCCAGAGGAAAAGAAATCATTATAGCAAAAAGATAGCTCTGTTTGTATATTTATCACAACACAATTCACAATCACAAAGATATGGAATCAACCTAAGGGCCCATCAACCAATGAGTGGATTAAGAAAATGTGGGGGTTGTGGCTCCACGTGTGACCTTTGAAGAAAAACTGTCACTGAAGAGTCCTGGTGGGGCCAGGGCTGGCCACCGCAGCACAGGAAGCTTCAGGAGCACCCAGCAGCCAAAGGAAAACTGAAGACCCAAAACACCAAGCCTTATCTAAAAGCCAAGAATAATTGCCCAAATCTACCACCTTCTGAATGTACTATTAGACCCCCAAAGGAAATTACCAACCATGCCATTTTGCCTGTCAGAGCTAAAAGGTCCATTCGCATTAAACTCCAGCTCAGACCAGCCAGTATGACAGGGTGCCAGAAGCCAAGGTTGGAGCCACCAAAACTTCTAGGCAAAAAGCTGATTTCAAGATGTGTTTCTTCTAACCCAAACTGTAAGCCTTCTAGCAAGTCTTCAGCATCATGAAGCCAGATCATCCTCTATGGGAGAACCGTCAAGAAAACCTGTGGGGTCATTTAATATGCAGGAACTGAAAACTACAAAGCAGCAGGTAACAGATCATGGAACCGCTAAATGTACAGACTCTGTGGACAACGCTCATGTTGAAAACAGATCTCTGGGTAGCTTTCTAAATGAGATGAATGGAGAAAACTTGCCCCAAACCTTACCAAAGCCTGAGAGGATGTCAGATCCTGAATTAGGTACCATAAGTTAGCCAAAGACTAGCTCTTATAATCTAACCAAGAGCAGTTTGGCTCCTAAACAAGTCTTGGGCAAAAGTTCAGGTACTAGTGCTGTTGTGAAAAACAGAGTTAATGAACAACTTGTTGGAGAAACACAAATCAGGGATCTACCCATAAAATCACAGCCACTTTCTAGAGGAGCAGATCTTGCAAGACCAGGAGGAAAAAAACCCAATTATTCAGACCCTTAGGAAGAGTCAATCATCAAAGAAATCAGTGGCCAAGGAAATAAAGAGTAAATATGAAAGACCAAATGAAACTAAGTTATGGTCATACCCTGTTGCTAAACAGAAAGTAAAACATACCAAACCCAGGACGGATCCCAGTTTGCTTCAGGGAGGAAATAACAACAGATATCCAAACATCAAGCAAGATCAGAAGTCCACTCAACCTTGTTTTACACATCATGTGTACTGCAAAAATCAAAAGCTATGAGCCAGAAAGCTAATTTGACAGTTGGCAGCTTTAATTCAGTCATTCCAAGCACCCCTAGCATGAGAGCAAATGGAACAGTGGGGATAAATGTGGCAACAGCTTTCAACCAAAAGCACAGACTTTGGACTCCCAGTTGAAAATGACTTTTCCCCAGAACTATTTTCTCAACAAGACAGCTCCCAAAACTCAAGCTGGTGTCACAAACATAAATGGGAGAGGAGTCCCAAATGGGATCCAAGCCAATTCAAATATTAAAAAGAAGGAAAGTAGAGGATTGAAGGAAACAACTGGAAGAATGGCAGAAATCTAAGGGGAAAATCTACAAACAGCCTCCTGTGGAACTTAAGACAAAAAGATAAGTAATAGAGGAAATGAATATTTCATTCTGGACGAGCATTGAAAAAGAAGAAGTAGAGAAAGCACAACTTGAACTGTCCAGTAAAATTAACAACACTCTAACAGAATGTCTGAAGCTCATTGAGGGGGTGTACTTTCTAACGAAATACTTAACCATATTGTCCAACATAACCCGAGGCTGAAAAATTTGCTAATTTTTGGATCTGCAAAGCAAAGCTGTTGGCAAGTAAAGGCGCCTTTGATGTTATATGAAGAGGGCTATATGAAGAGGCCAGTAAAAATGAAGCAATACAAGAGTTGCAGGAAGTTGTTCTGAATATTTTGCAAGACCCATCCCACGAGAATTCAGTCAAAAAAGAAAGAAAAAAATATTTTGCAAGACCCAAACAGAACCACAGAAGGAATTATTTCTGACTCTTTAGTTGCTGAAACTAATATAATATCAGTGGAAGAAGTGGCCAAGACGGAATCTGTAAAGTCTTGTCTTTCTTCAAAAGAGAGGGAACAAGTTACAGCAACACCCCAAATAACCAAAGCAGAACAAGATAATCATCCTGGTATCAAATTACAGATTGCTCAAATCCCTAGAATAAATGGAATGCCAGAAGTGCAAGACATGAAGTTTATCACTCCTGTCTGGCGTTTGGAAAGGATCCAGAGAACAGTGTCCCACTACCCAGAACTGCTGCAGGAACATGATTTAGTAGTGGCTTCTCTTGATGAGCTATTAGAAGTGGAAGAAACAGAGTGTTTTATATTCCATAGAAATGAGGCTTTGGCTGGGTGCGGTGGCTCACACCTGTAATCCTAGCACTCTGGGAGGCCGAGGCGGGTGGATCATTTGAGCTCAGGAGTTTGAGACCAGCCTGCACAAGAACGAGATCCCGTCTCTACTAAAAATAGAAAGAAATTATATGGACAGTTAAAAATATATATAGAAAAAATCAGCAGGGCATGGTGGCACATGCCTGTAGTCCCAGCTACTCGGGAGGCTGAGGCAGGAGGATTGCTTGAGCCTAGGAGTTTGAGGTTGCTGTGAGCTAGGCTGACGCCACGGCACTCTAGCCCGGGCAACAGAGTGAGACTGTCTCCAAAGAAAAAAAAAAGAAAAAAGAAAAAAGGAGAGAAAGAAACAAGTAAACTTGAAGACAAAGGAATATCACCTTTCAAGTGCTTAAAGAAATAAAAAAGATCAACCTAGAATTCTATATCCTGTAAAATTTTACTTAAAAAGTGAAAGTAAAAGTGAAAGACATTTTCAAATAAACAAAGCTGAGAGAATTTATTGCCAAAAAATCTACACTATGAATAAATGCCAGTGCAGTGCTCATGCCTGTAATCCCAGCACTTTGGGAGGCTGAAGTGGGAGGATTGCTTAAGGCCAGGAGGTCGAGACCAGTCTGAGCAACATAGCGAGACCCTGCCTCTACAAAAAATAGAAAAATTAGCTGGGTGTGGTAGCGCATGCCTGTAGTCCCAGCTACTCAGGAAGCTGAAGCAGGAGGATCCACCTGAGCCCAGGAATTCAAGGCTGAAGTGAGCTTTGATTGGGCTACTGCACTCCAGCCTGGGTGACAGAGAAAGACTTTGCCTCTAAAAAAAAAATACCAAATGGAAATTCAGAAGGAATTAAGAGTAGGGTAAATATGAAATACTTTCTTCCATGTCTTAATTTTTTAAAAATGTACAATTAGCTATTTAAAGCAAATATAAGAAGAACATAATATAGAGTTTATAACATATTTTCAAGTAAATGTATGACAAAAATAGCAGCACAAAGGACCAGAAGGGAGTACACAGAAGCATGGTGTAGGGTCCTTACATGAAGAATATGACATGGTATAATAACGATTCAAGGTAGACTGTGATAAGGTAAGGACACATATTGTAATCCCCTAGAGCCACGGGTTGTGAAGTATGGTCCAAGTATTCCTCAGGGGAAGTAGACCTCAGGGTCCCCCAAATAGACCTCAGGGTCCCCAACTCTCTTTCAGGGATACACAGAGTCTCCCCTGTTCCAACCACATATTTTTGTAAGGCTGGATTTTCTTCCTACCCTTCAACCAAAACAACGTATCACAATAGATTGAATACAGAAGATTTGGGAATCCAAATGTTTTCTATTAAGCCAGCCATTCAACAGATTCACAAAAATGTAAAATAATTATTACTCATCTCAGTAAATTTGGGAGGGAATAAAACTATAGTTCATAAAAATATTTTATTTATGCTACCATGTAGTGAGTATATTATTGCTTTTTAAATGAATTAATAAGTAGTTTAAAATTTATCAGTTTAAATTTTTTTTTTTTTTTGAGACAGAGTCTCGGTTTGTCACCCATGGGTAGAGTGCAGTAGCGTCATCACAACTCACTGCAACCTCAAACTCCTGGGCTCAAGCACTCCTCCTGCCTCAGCCTCCCGAGTGGCTGGGACTACAGGTGAGCACCATGAACAGCCGCCTAATTTTTCTATTTTTCGTAGAGATGGGGTCTCGCTTTTGCTCAGGCTGGTCTAGAACTCCTGAGCTCAAGCAGTCCTCCTGCCTCCACCTTCCACAGAGTGCTAGGCTGAGCCACCACGGCTGGCCTATTATCATTATAATTACTGAAGTAAAGAAGGGAGAGAGGGAGTGAGGAAGGCAGGAAGGGCAGTCCGTTGTTCTATGTTTATCAGATTGGGTGGGACCACTCACCGCTCTTTTCCCTTTGACAATCCATGGCCCTTGTAATTTTGATTCTGCAATGAGAAAAAGAAAATGATGTGGTTTTGCATATCCACTCTGCCTTCCCAGCTCAACTTACTGTAGATATTCAAATGCTCAAAGCATCAGACTCAACAATGCATAGGTCCTGAGACATGAAGGTCCAGCTTGCTCAGTTCTCCCTGGTCACCACATCCCGACAAATTGGTCCAGAATTTACCTGCTGTCCTCGGAATGAACTCCCAAGTATCCAAGGGCCCACCTCACTGTAGGCCTACTCACAGGTATGACCAGTATAATGAATGCCTGGTTTTCAATACTCCAAAGGTCCACCCTGAACCCCAGTTTTGAGAGCTCAGCTCAGTATGCTCTGTGAGAAGGATCTGGACCTTCTACTCTAACTTTGAATGCTTGATTAAACCCAGGATCCAGGAGAGGGCTGGGTCAAAGACTCAGAGCAATGTTAACTCCTTTTACCCAAAATGGACCTTTCAATCCTCAGTGGGTGGTGGGTATTACTCTGCTCCAACCATGTCCAAAACACCTTGGCCTTCAGTCCTGGGAAGACTCATCCCTAAGGCACAGACGAAAAGAGAAATCGAAATTGGTCCTACACAGGCTGCCTTTTGCAGCTTGGACAGATCTGCCACCTGCATTATGGGCCGAGAGTATGGGCACAGCTTAGTGGGATCGTCTGCTCAGTGATGGGGTTATGGTTCTCAAATGGCTTGGGGTCCTCTTCCAAGCTCATTCAGATTGTTGGCAGAATTCAGCTGCTTGGGGTTGTAGGACTGAGGTCCCTGTTTCCTCCCTCCCTGCCAGCTGGGGACTGCTCTCAGTTCCTAGAGGCAGCCTGCAGTTCCTTGCGATGTGGCCCCCATAGGCAAGTTCACAACGTGGATGTTTGTTTTCCTCCGGGCCACCAGGAGCTTGTCCCTATGACTTCCAACCATCCCCCCTCCAAGCTGGCTGTGATGGAGATTTATATAACTTAAGGTAATCAGCGTAGCAACCGTACCATCCAATTCACAGACTGCACCCACACTCAAGGAGAGGAAATTGGACAAGGCATGTACGCCAGGGGGTGGGAATCTTGGGCTTATCTTAGAATTCTGCTTACTACCTCATCTGACTCCTCAAAGAGCCAGTGGAGAGGGATGGATGGATGATACTGCTGTACAAAACTGACAGAAGTAAGCCTCCCCCCACCAAAGGCAGTGAAATCTTGTTTCATTCTTCCATTCAAGCCCATCCAACTCCCCCAGCACTAGTCAAGCTGTCTAGTCTTTTTGTATTATATCTTGAATCCTCTTTCATGCTTTAAATTCCATTTTCCATATGTTTATCCAGTTGCTCCAGAGCCTTTGGTTGAAAAAAATTTCCCTTTCCTCACTGAATTGCATTGGCACGTCTGTCAAAATTCAATTGACCATGTGTATGTGGATCTATCTCTAGACTCTGTTTTGTTCTGTTTACTTGTCTTTCCTTATGTCACCATCACGTTGTCTTAATTACTGTAGCTGTCTAGGAAATCTTGAAATCAGGTAGCATAAGCCCTCCAGGGTTGTTTTTTCCATGATGGTCTTTGCACTTAGAGGTCCTTTACATTTCAATATAAATTTTAGAAACAGCTTGCCAATTTCTACAAAAAATATGTTGACATTTAGATTGAGATTGCACTGAATCCACAAATCATTTTGGGAGGAAGGGACATCATAAAGTATTTAGCTTTCCAATCCACAAATAATATAGTCTCTCTCTCCATTACTTTAAGTCTTCTTTAATTTCTTTCTACATTGTTTTCTAGTTTTCATTAGAGGAGCCTTGAATGCTTTTAATTAAATTTATTCACGAGTATTTGATTTTGTGATGCTATTGTAAATGGTATTTTCAAATTTCATTTTCTAATTACCTGATTATAATAAATTCTGATAGGCAGAATAATGCCACCCCCAACGAGGTCCACATCCTAATCCCTAGAATCTGTCAATCTGTTACATAACATGGCAAAGGTGAATTAAAGTTGCAGATGGAATTAAGGTTGCTTATCAACTAACTAACTTTAAAATATATTATTCTGAATTTTCTACATGGGCCCGATACAATCACAAGAGTCTTTAAATGTGGAAGGAAGCAGAAGAGTCAGTGTCATAGTGTCAGAGTGATGCAATATGAGAAAGACTGGCTTTGAAGATGAAAAGGGACCATGAGACAAGGGGCAGCCTCTAGAAACTGGAAAAGGCGAGAGGATGGATTCTCTCATAGAGCCTCCAGATAGGAATGCAGCCCTGCTAACACCTTGATTTTGGCCCAGTGAGACCCATTTCAGACTTCTGACCTCAAGAACTATAAGATAATAAGTGCGTGTTGTTTTAAGCCAATTGTGGTAATTTGTTATAGCAGCCATTGGAAACTAAATAATACATATATAGAAGTATAATTGATTTTTGCATATTGACCTTGTATCCAATACCCTTGCTAAATTATTATTAACAGTTCTTGTAGTTTGGAAATTCCTTTGGGTTTTCTATGTATACAATTATGTCATCTGTGGAAAAAGGCAGACGTACTCCTTCCTTTTCAATATTTATACCTTTTCTTTCTTTTTCTTGCTTTATTGCACTGGCTAAAACCTCTAGTTTTAGTCAACAATGTTGACTAAACATGGTGAGAGCTGACATCCTTATCTTGCATTCCCAATTTCAACTTTTAAGAATGATATTAGCTGTAGGTTCTAATATTCATCCTCTACTAAATTGAGTGAATTTAGTATTCCCTAGTTTTCTGAGGATGTATCATGAACAGATGTTTCATTTTTTACCCATTCTTTTACCCATTTAAAACATCTTTTCTTATGTCATTATGCAATTATTACATAATTCATTAAAATATCTTTTAATATGTAATTATTATATAATTCAACCAGTATGGGGTCAAAGTTATGGTTCTTCAGAGATGTTTAATATTTACTTCTTCCTGGCACCCCAAGAACAGTAAATTTTATGGTAATATCTTGCTTTAGCATTTCTCAGACTAGCCTGAGGGCTCATCCAAGGTTAAGAATCCTCACAAGAAAATTTTTTTTTCCACCTGGAGCCCACAGTGAAGCTGACTAGCTTCTTAGTAGTCTCCCATTGCTGAAAGGTAAAGTTGTTTTAGTTACACCTTTACTAAGGGTGGGGTTCTCTGAAGGTTCCAGCTCTATAGAGAGGTTTCAGTTTCAACTCCTTGGTCCATGGGCCCCACACCATTTCTCCAACTTGTGATGTCCCTTGTTTGTGAGACAAGCAACCTCCTCCTCAAGGGAAATGAAGAATCAGTAGTGACACCTCTGGTTTTTATTTTCTTTCTTTTTCAAGGGGGCGGTCCTTGGGAATCTCCCTGCCA
Organism: Eulemur rufifrons; assembly: GCF_041146395.1. Classification (NCBI taxonomy): domain Eukaryota; kingdom Metazoa; phylum Chordata; class Mammalia; order Primates; family Lemuridae; genus Eulemur; species Eulemur rufifrons. The sequence goes on from NC_091002.1 coordinate 25,480,734, forward strand.
ACAATCCTCCCCACCCTGCACACACACATACAAGTTCAGCTATACATTTCAAACGTTGTTTGTTACATTTTTTCCAGAAGTTCTAAGTGTGTTGTGCTAAGAGGCTTTTCAAGAAATCTCATCTGCCATATTGCCTGAGATAGAAGTCCTATTATTATCTTGTCACAAAAAACAGTCCAGGGATATGAATACTTCTCCCAAACCACTAAAATAATGCATTTAGAAAAGACAAGCCTACAAGACTTTTTAAAAATGGTCTTATTGAGAAAGTGATTCAGAGATGGCTCAATTGCTTTTATGGGCTACAGACAGAAAACTTTAATTTCATTTCTCATTTTGGTTCATATAAGATGGAAGGCAGCATGAATGGTGACAGCTGGTGTTGAGTCAGGGAGAACACTGGCTCATGTCACCGCCAGCTTCCTTCATTCCTGGCTGTATGCCACAAGCCCTGCTTCAAGCTTCTTGGTACTACCTGTCCGGTGGGGACATCCCTGCTGGAACCAGTTTGCCACACTGGCTTACACACTGTGGTTGGCCTTTGACCACCTCACCAGAGACCAGCTTCATTGCTTAGCTGTTTCCTTCAGCCTGAGCTTCATTCTTGCCTGATCCAATTCCTCATTTCATCTTAGCCCTCTGGCGAGTTCCCAGCATGCCTCAGAGCTAAGATCTTGGGGACCATAACATTGAAGAGGTGAGACCAAAGGTTGGAACTCATGGTATTCTGACCTCTGGCTTCTCTAGGCATATTTTTGTGAGGGTACACACAGTACATCCTGGCATGCTCTCCTGAGACTGACATTCACGTTCCTGCTTAAATAAGATCATACGCCCATGTCCCCTGGGTATTTGAAAGAAACCACAAAGTCCTAAGTCAATATATAGGTGAACTTTGCCTCCCTGTCCAACAACAACAACAACAAAATACATAGTGTCACAAAGAAGCAGTCTGCTATTTTCTTCCTTCAACCAACATAGGTTTGCCACACTCATGTCTATACTATATTCACAGTATAGACTAAGAGTTTGTCCACCCTTTAGCAATCTGCAATTTGTTACTCCTTTCAAAGGAATCAGTCAGGTAGATGGGAAGGGACTATTTCAGTAGATGTTTCTATTTTTATAGTACAAGTGGTATGTGTCCCAATCTGTGTTTAAAGAGTATTTTTTTTTAACTGAGAATTAGATCATGATTAACATAATGGCAGTTGAGGCAAAGAGAAGAATGAACTCAAGACATATTTAGAAAGTTAAAGGAGGAGACCTTATTGGATGTGGGAGGTGAGGAAGATGGAGGAGTCAAGACAGTCCCAGTTTTTTAGCTTGAGCAACTAGGTGGGTAGTTCAACCATAGTCATTCAACATTTATCAACTATATGTTAGTTAGCTCTGTTTTGGGCGCTGGAGATACATGGAAGAAAAGTCAGACTAGATCCGGGAGTCTAGCAGGGAAGACAGACATTAAACAAATAATCACATGAAAAATGAGTCGTAGTAAAAAGGTGAAGTTCAAGGCACTCTAAAAGCAGATAAACGCGTTTTTTGTTTTGAGAGAGAATTAAAGAAATGGAAGTGCCATTCCTGGGAGGTGGAACATGGTACAAGAAGTATGTTGGATGGGGGAGAGTAACTCACTTCATTTTTCTGGGTCTCCTTTTCCCCACTCTGAAAATAGAAGAGTTGGCTTGTCTGACCCACCTCTGTGAGCCTTGGCCAGCACTGAGCTCGGCTTGGAGAAGGCACTAAACGGGTTTTGTTGGATGGGTGGATGATGGATGGATGCATGGGCAGGCGGGCGGCAGGACGAATGACTCTCTAGGGGCTTCGCCAGGTCAGAAAATCTGAAATTCTGAGCTTCCCCCGGGGTCACCAAAATCGCCGGGCACAGCTTGGAATCCCAGAGTTGTGCAAATTTCCCGCCCGCAGCCGGGCTCGCCGCACATGCGCAGCAGCTTGGGCGGCGCGGGGCACGACGGGACTGTAGTCTTGCCTCTGAGTTTGTCCCTTTCTTCCCCCTCTGCCCGGAATTCCTCCTCGAGGACACACCTTCGCTCCCCAGCACCCTCCTCCCAGGTTTTGAATCCCTCCACGGCTTCCCTCCCTTTCTCCAGGGACGATGAAAACATCTGTTCGGGTCCACTCCTACCTTCGGTCGCGACATGACACGATTCCCCCGGGCCGGACCCAAACCTCCAGCGTGCCTGGTGCGGGCGGTTGCGTCCCGTTGCCAAGGCGACAGAGGGGCGCCCGGATCCGTCGCTCTGATTGGATGAGCCCAGGGAATTCTCTCCGCGGAGTAAAAGGCTCGGGTCCGCCAGAGCCCCTGGAGGCTCCTGGGCGTCCTGGCACCCCTGGCATCCCGTCCTCGATTTCCTCAAGGTTTTTCTCCCATGTCCACCTCTGCGACCCTGGGGCACACCTGGTCCGAGGCTGGCTCCCCTCTGCGGGCACTCACTGCCCAACGCCACCTCCAACTGCGCTTTCCCTGCTCTAAGAGCGCTGCGTCTGAAAAGTTGTTAGCTTTTGAAAAACGCAATGATACTGTTTCCTTACTTAAGTAAGGTCCCTCACTAAGTCACCTAGTCAGGTGGTCAGTCGGTAACGAGGCCAGTCAGTCACCTCTGCTTTACTCAGGCACTTTCTTCTTCTTAATCTGTGACTACCTCAAAATTTAAACTGCCATATAACAAAAGATATGGGAAATTCAATTAAAAGATAAGCTACAGAGGAGGAGGAAATATATGCAACGTATATAACAAAGGACTGGTGTTCAAAGAACTCCTACAAACCATTAAGAAAAAGACACTCCCACCTCTACCCCTCGCAAAAGAAAAGAAAATGGGCAAAGGATACGAATAGGGAATTTTCAACAGAAAAGACTCAAATGGCTGGTAAGCAATTGAGAAATGGAAATTAAAACAATTATATGATTTGAAACATATCGGCTATACAAAAATAAAAACATATATCAATGTTTTTGTGAGGCCAAGTGTTAACAAGGATGTGGAGAAACAGGAAACTTTAAATGCTATTCACACTTTGGGAGGCAATTTAGCAATATCTCACAAAGTTGAAAATGCACACATCTTACAACCCAGAAATTCCAGTAGTAAACACATATCCTATAGGTCCACTGAATACAGGTGCACAACCCCATGGAGTACCTTTCACCTTGTAGCTAATGTGCAAGGTGACAACCTTCCCTAAAGAAATATTTATTCCTGTATATAGGTCATATGTATAAGGGTGTTCTTTGCAACATTTTTATAATTGTGGAAAATAGTAGAAACAATCTAAATGTCCACTAATTGGGTGATGGATTAATAAAATTGGATATATTCTAATAATAAAATACTATACAGTGACAAAATGATCCAGAGCTTAAATAGCCCCCAAATCTATTTTTGAGTGAATAAAAGAAAGTAGTAGAATAATAAATGCTTTTTTAAAAGGTTGCAACTTGTGTTAATTATAAATACATATACAAAAGTATATTCTTATGTGTATATAGGTATTAAGAGTTTCAAAACACAGACTTAAAAGCTACATACCAAATTTATGATTGTTTCCTCGAGGAAGAGAGTGAAGGAAGTAAGGAGAGAAAAGGAAACTTCAACTACTTCAAGTTTATCTGGAAACTTTCATTTTATTTAAACAACAACTTGAAACAAATAGGTCAAAGTATCCTTACCTGGATTTAGGATTTTTTTCCCCAAATGAAAAACACACGAGCCCCAGCAATAATATGCTAGAGGAAGTTTAGGGTGCTTTGGTAATGCATAACAGTGGGGTCTAAACAAGTCGAATTAGGGTCACTAAAGACAGGAGGAAATGGGAGTTAGCCTGGCAAAGAGAGTGGGAAGAGGGAACAGCGTATGCAAAGTTGGAAGTCAGAGAAGGCGAAGCGCATTTGAGAAAGTGAATGCGGATCAGTGACCAGGAATGAGTGGGGAAGAGAGGAGAAGGGAGAGATGAGTCTGCCAAACCTGTATGTTTTTGTTTGTTTCCTTCTTTACAGATGTGAAAACAGAGCCCTAGTGAGGGAAGTAGAACCCAGGCTCCCTAAATCCCTGTCCATTGCTCCATGGTAATGGTAATGACAATGATAAGAAGAACAATGGTGTATTGTGTGCCAGCATCTCTACTAGGTACTCTAAACATGTCCTTTTGTTTAATCTCATTACAGACCTATAGAGGCTTTTTTCTCCCCATTTTACAGATGATGAAACTGAGGCCCAAAGAAATTAAGAAACTTGCTCAAAGTCACAGTGGCAGAAGCCAGATCCCACACAGCCCCATGTCCTATATGCTAAGCAGGCTGGACATGTTCCTAAGGGCGTTGGTGAGTGCATGAGTCTCCCAATGTGCTTGTAATTACCACAAACTTAATGACTTAAAACACAAATGTATTTATCTTAGTGAGGTCAGAAGTCTGAAATGGGTCTCGCTGGGCTAAAATGAAGGTGCAGGGCCGGGTCGTGTTCCTTCCTGAAGCTCTAGGAGAATGTTTCCTTGGCTTTTCCACCTGGATTCCTTGGCTTCTGTGGCACAGAGTGATTTTCAAAGCAGGGAACGTGGGAGTCATCCTAGAATTCCTTCCCTTCCCCCACGTCCAATCCATTTGCAAGTCCTGCCAGCTGCACTGCTGACATATTCACATATGCTAAGTCCATTCCCTTCTTTCCAGGCTCTCGGGTCCCCCTCTGTCCCAGGGCACTGTCATCTCTCTAGGGCTGCCGCTGGAGCCCCTCCCAAAGGGGAGGGTCAGTAAGGAGCAAAAGTGATTGGCTTAAGATGTAAATCAGATGCCGTGGCCTCCCGCCTTAAATTGGCTTCTCATTATATGTGGGGGAAGAAAAACTTTAAACCCCAGTCATGGCTGTAAATGGTCTTGTATGCTCGGCCCAAACTCTCTTCTTGAGCCTCATCTCTTTCCACCTCCCCTCGAGCGGTCTCCTCCAGTCCCATCGGCTCTTCACAAAAGCAAGTTTCCCCACCGCAGGGCCTGTGTGTGCTCTTCCTTCTGCTGCAAATGCTCTCTCCACTCCCTAGCTCGGTCCTTCGTATATGTCGGCTCTCAGCTCAGATGTCACCTATTCAGAGAGGCTCTCCCTGCCTCCCCTTCCTTTCCTTCATAGTAAACCATGACCATTTGTGAGGGCTTTATTTGTCTATTTGCTTATTTTGTTTGCCTTCCCTCCTAGATCTGAGATGTCCGGTATGTAGCTAATAGCTATTATATGGCTACTAAGCATGTGAGATGCCATTTGTCTGAATTGAGATGGACTGTACGTATAAGAGACACATCAGATTTTGATGACTTACTACAATAAAAAGGACATAAAATGTTTCATTCATAATTTTTAAGTATTGGCACATGTTGAAACAATTTTGGGTATATTGAGTTAAATAAAAATATTATTAACAATTAACTCAGGCCAGTTCAGTGGCTCACGCCTGTGATCCCAGTACTTTGGGAGGCTCAGGTGGGAGGATTGCTTGAGGTCAGGAGTTCGAGACCAGCGTGGGCAACATAGTGAGACCCCATCTCCAAAACAAACAAACAAACAAACAAAAAACCCAATTATAACTCATTTCTACTTTTTTATGTGGCCACACATGTGGCTGGCATTAGATTTCTTTTGGGCAGCGCTGGTCTCGACCATTAGCTAAAGAAAGTAGAAACAATCTCTACTTTATCCACTGCTATGCCCCTACTACTTACCATACAGTAGGTGCTCAGTGAGAGTTTGCTGAACAAGTTGGTTTTACAAGAACCCTGGGCACAGAGCGCTGAGATGGGCAGCCCTACGTATGTTGTGAACTTGAGGAAGGAAGAAACATGAAGGAAACACTTTTATTTTTCTCCAATCACTTTATTTCAAAGGGACGCTGTCTCGTCTCTGTCCTGCTCTACACCCACAGCCCCCCCATCACAGTCACCTCCTACTACAGATGGGGGGACGGAGGGGTGCAGGTGATGGCTAGAGGAACAAGCTGGTTCAGCTGCTTCTATTTCAGTCCCATAGGCAGTGTCTGGTCGCGATTATTTTACAATACATTCTCCAGCTTTGGTCCTAGTAGCCAGGAAGGGCTCACCTCAACATCCTGAGACATACAGGTAGGGTCAGCCGGGGCTCAGAGAGTTTCCCAAGGTCAGCCAGCAGGTCAGAGGCTGGCAGGGCCTCCAACCTTGGTCCCCACACTCACCTTCCAGGACTCTTGCCTCTCACTACATCCTATTGTAGTCTTCTTTACTCCAAGGGACCCAGGTGACTGGAACCCTCCCACACTTCCCTCTCCCAACACTTACCCTGATGTCTCCGGGCCCCTAATGGCAGTTCTGGCGGGACCCAACAGAGCTTACCCAGATGGCTCTATCCTCATCAGGGCCAGAGTGGATGGAAGGAAGGGGTGGAATGACGGATGAATGATGAATGGGTGGATGGGAGGATGGGAGGATGGGTGGGTGTAAGGACGGGTAAATGGGAGAGTGGGAGGATGGATGGTTGGGTGAGTGGGAGAGGAGGAAGGCTGGGGGGAGGACGGCTGCATGGGGGGCAGGGACGTGTAACAGAAGGAATTACCCACTTTACTTGCTGCAGACCCTGAAGAGCAGAGAGCCATTAGCGATCAACGTCCAGCCCCCATCACGTTGCCCCAGGGCCGGCAGGGAGGTCCAGGCAGAGCCGGAACTGGGATGGGGGTCTCTCTACGACATCCTCCAACCCGCCCGCGCCTGACAGTGCCAGGGTGGGGGGAGCGCCCCGCCCCCACCTCCGGAGGTGGCTGTCCCACGCGGCCCAACAAGCTGCCGTTGTCCCGCGGGCCGTGGGCCCGGCACACTGGGGCTTTGTCCGGCCCCCAGCCGCGACCCAAGGGGGGGGGCCCACATGACCGAGGGGGTAGGAGGAGCCTGCGGCGGCAGTGGCGGTGGCGGCGGCAGCGGCGGCTCCACCATCATTTCCCTCCCAGGCCGGGGGTCCGCGGGCGGTGGCGGCGGCGGCGGCGGCGGCGGCTGGGCAGGGCTGGGCAGCGCCGCGGACGTCGGGGCCCCCACTCCCCGCCAGGCTGCAGGCGCCCGGCCTGGGCCATCAAGGCAGCTGTGACCGGAACGCTTTCCGGGGGGTGATCTGGGGTTGCGCCCGGCCCCCCGTCCCCGGGATCATGGGGAATGGCATGACCAAGGTAGGGGGACGGGGACCGCGCAGCCCTCCCTGGCCGCCCCCAGCCCGGCCGGCCGCGGCGCCCCCACTCTGACTAGGTCGGTCTGCCCGCCTCTGACCTTCCGGGTCTCGCTGAGTCTTGTGTGGCTACATCTCCGTCTCGCTGTGACTCTGAGACCGCATCCGTCTGTGTCTTTACCCCACTCTGCTCTGTATCTCTGTCTCTGCCTGTTTCTGTCCTGTCTCTGTGACTATTTATCTCTTGCTGTGTCTTTCGGTGGCTCTGTCACTCCCAGACTCTACATGCCTGTCAGTCCCAGGTGTCTGTCTCCTTTGGACTCTCAGTCTGTCGCTGTTTCTCCATCCTTGCCCCCTCCCTCTCCCTGGCCCTGCACCTGTCCCTGCCTTCCCTCCTCCCTCCACCTGGAGTTCCCAGCCACCCTGCGGGTCCACCTCTCTCCTGGCCGCTCCTGCTTTCCGCCTAGGTCTCTCTGCCCCTCCCTCCACTCCCCCCACCCCTGCAGCCTTCCTCCTCTTCCCTGTCACCCATCCCCAAGCTGGCCCCCATGGTCCCCCACTGTGATTAACTTGCCCCTCTCCCACCCTCCCTAGAGCCCCAGAGCCCTTTTACAGAGGGCCCAGGGCCCATGAAAGGGAGGCGATGGCTCCCTGAGTCCTGAGGTCCAGACAGCTTTCATGGGACAGAGAGGGGCCATGGGCCCCCCAGCAGCCGGGGGTGGGAAGGGGGTGCAGCCTCTGGCCTGCTGACCCCTGTCTGTCCTTCCCGTAGGTACTTCCTGGACTCTACCTCGGAAACTTCATTGGTGAGCAATGCCCACTTTGTCCCAAGGCCATGGCACTCTGCCGGTCGCGGGCCTGTATTCATGCCCTGGCCCACGCAGCTTGGACACGCTCAGTAATGGTGCTGGGGGCAGGAAAGCATCGCCAGGCTGGGACGGAAAAAGGGTTGATGGAGGACAAAGTGGGGTGAGGGAGTGGGGGAGTGTCCCTAGGCCTGAAGGCACGGAGGGGGCATCAGGGGTCTGACGCTGACACCTCCCAACGTCCCACCACGAGGTCAAAGAGACAGCACCCATGGCTCAGGACCTAAGCTGTGGACCTGGGCATGTCTACACCTGCTCTGAGCCTCAGCCTCCTCCTCAGTTCAAAACGTCCACCTGCCTCTAAGGGCTCTTCTGACCCTGAGGTTCTTGGTTGAGGTCTGTTTGGGGGTGCTTCCTCTAGCTGGGAAGCTGGGAACCCTTCCCCCACAGCCTCCTCCTCCTCAGAGGCCTGAGCTGCTGGGCTGTTCTGAAGGCAGCGTCCTGACCACCAAGCCCACACCCCCAAAGCCCTTGAGCAGCCAGGCAGCCTGTGCCGAGGGGTGCTGAGCCTACAGCCTCGCACTCATGCTCTCATCCACCTCTCTGCGGCCCTCAATCGGGGGAGGGGGACACAGATGTACAGACACCCCATTCCTGCCCTCGAGGCCTCAAGCTTCCAAGCCAGTGGTGGGAGGCAGAGCCGAGCACAGGTCTTTGGCTGCGGGGTGGAAACCGTGCTAAGTGACAGCTGGTCTGGGGCTTGGGGGCCCAAGGCGGGCAAAGTCACTTCCATGTGTAGAGTCAGAGAAAGCTTCAGACAGGGAGGGGCCCGGGTGCTCCACCCTCATAAACCCTGGTCCCTTCCTTCCTGGAGCTACCGCAGCAGCTCACGCACATCGACTTGTGTGAGTATTTGGCTAAGTAAGGTCTGAATCCTCTTCGAACGTGTAGGCCACAGAAGGGCAGGGGCCATGCAGTTGACCGCAGGCCCCCAGTGCCCGGCCAACGGCTGCACATAGTAAGCCCCCAGTGAATGTTTGGTGAAGGAGGGGACGTGTCATCCAGTCTCTTATGAAAGTTTTGCATGCACTGGACACCCAGCCCCTAGACTTAACCACTGACGGCGCTGCCGGGTGAATCCCTGGGTTCCTTTTCATATATCTTTGTAGATACAGTATGTAAAACTAAAGTGGGAAGCTATTCTGTACACTGTTCTAGAAGCTGTATTTCCCACTTAAAAATTTATTGGGGGCATCGTTGCCCATCAGCATGTAGAGCTCTTTGTAATGGCTGCAACGTATTCCAGAGCATGGATATCCTGTTATTTACCCAGCCCCTGTTTCATGAACACTAGGTTGTTCCCATTTTTAAACTCTTTCTGATATAAGCAGTACTACAGAGAACATCATCTTCTACACACGGCTTTCTATGTGAGAAAAAGCTCCTGGAGACAAGATTCCTAGAAGTAGAATTGCTGGGTCAAAGCATATGCTAGGGAAAGAGCAGCATGAGCGAGGCTGGGGAGACGCAGGGCCGTTATTTGTGAACGCTGCAGAAGCAAGAGGGGCAGGGAGCTGGGGTGGGGGGCCCAGGTGGAGTGGGAGGGGCAAGGAGGAGACCTGGCGTGCTCCATCCACACTTGGCCTTCAGGAACAAGCAAGTCACACCCGCCAGATTGGCTCAACCATCCTGTTTCTTTCAGATGCCAAAGATCCGGATCAGCTGGACCGGAATAAGATCACACACATCATCTCTATCCATGAGTCACCCCAGCCTCTGCTGCAGGTACTCCCTGTCCCCATCCCGGGGCTGTGCACATGTTGGGGGGGGGGTGCTGCAGACCCATTTATCAAGTAACTCATTAGGTTTTCACCACTGAACTGTTTTACATCATCATCCCTATTTGGCAACTGAGGCCCAGAGAGGTAAATTAACTCACCTAAGGTCACACATCCAGGAAGCTGAAGAGCTGGGATTTGAGCACAGGCCATGTGGTACCAGAGGTCTCACACCCAACAGAGGCCCCACACGGGCTTCCCATTGCCCAGCTGGATGGCTGATTCCAAATGGATGGCTCTGGGCTCTGTGTCTTGCTGTGCAACCTTGGGCTGGGACTTTACTTCTTTGGGCCTTTGGTCCCTCAGCCCTGTCTGCCCCCAGGTGGCTGTTGTGAGGATGCAAAGGGAATGGAAGATGGTGAAGATGCTTTGCACCCTGTAAAGCATGGTCGCCACCGGAAGGCTTATCAAGTCCTGGGAAAGGGATGTGAGACGAAAGCAGAAAATCAGAACACAGATGCTGGAGTCAGGAGACTGAGTTCACATCTTCACCATTTATTCTCTCTGTAATTTTGGGCACAGGACTTCACCTCTCTGAGCCTCAGTTGTCTGATCTGTAAAATAGGAATTTTATAGCAGTACTGACCTCACTGAGCTGTTGAGAGCTACATAACAGGTGTTCAACAAATGACAACTGATATAATAACAAAGTTAATAACATTTGTATCCCATAAACAGCGCCCCTTCCTCCTATCTGTTAGTCTGTGTCATCCACTGAAGAGAAAGAACTTGAGTGGGAAAAGGCTCTGGAGATCAGAGACTGAGACCAGGTTCTGCCACAGACTTGCTGTGTGACCTTGGGCAGGGTTCTTCCCCTCTCTGGGCCTCAGTTTTCTCATGTGTCAGATTTGATGGTCTCTAAGGGCAATCTCCAATAATCTATGATTTTCAGCATCGTTCAGAAAAGAAATTTCGAGGCCTCTAGACTCTGATTTTGCTTTATGGGGCAGCCTTGTTTTGAAGTGTTTGGAGCAAGCCGTCACTAGATTGCACGGGGAAGGTTGTCAAGTCGTGAATGTATTTACTAATGAAATAACAGTTTCCACGAGTCCCTGCTCCAGCAGCCACGCTCTCTTCTCTCCCGCGTCTCTCCCTTCCCCTCCATCAGCAAATTTACCAGTCAGCCAGGGTTTGATAATACCATGTAAACCCAAGGCCAAATGTGTTGCAAAGTGAAATTGCAAACCTTGCAAAAGATACAGGATTTCATGACCTTGGGGAATGTGAGTTGGAGAAGGACTGGAAGCTCATACAAAGCCATGAACAAAGGAGGACCTGGCTGGTGGTCCCTTACACCAGCCAGTGATGGGCCAGGCACCTGAAAAGAGCCACTTGAATATCGGAGTGTTAAGAGAGGTCCTTGAGAAAAGCAATGAGCTCCTCAGAAGATGGGCAGAAATAATCTTTACAATATTATATAGGAGCAAAGGATGTCACAGCAAGTTTGTTGAAAAAAACACTGACAATTTATTCCTTGATTATTCTAGCAATTAGCACATAGTTTAATAACCATAATTCATGAAATGTAAACTTGTTTTCATTATTTTCTTTTCAAGATAATCACATCTTTTACTGTATAATTTTGTGATCCCCATTTGGAGGGAAGCCACTTTAAGTAGCCCTTCCCAGCTCTTAGATAAAAGGTCCCTGGGTCCTTTTTATCAAGTCCTCGTGCCCAAATCACCTATGGGGTTAGGAGATGCCATCTGCTCAGAAGGCTCAGGAATCACAGATGGTCAGAGCTGGGAGGCCCTCGGAGATGGTGTCTACTTTCTCTGGACGGAGAGGACACCAGTGGCCCAGAGAGGGGCAGGAACTAGGCTGCAGGTCACGCAGCCCTAGGGCAGCTCAGGCCAGGGGGAGGAGGGGTTGCGGGCAAGCTCCCCCTGCCTGAGCATGTTTGTATTTGCAGGACATCACCTACCTTCGCATCCCCGTGGCTGACACCCCTGAGGTACCCATGTAAGTTCTCCTGGATGGACAGACAGCTGCCTCCTTTGGTGGGGGGAGAGGGGAGCTGGGAGGGAGGAGAGAGTACTCAGGCCAGCAAGCTGTCACAGGTGGTCACCCAGACCCAGGTTTGACTCCTTCTCAACCATGCCTTCCAGTATGCCCTGGCCAGGACTCCTAACCTCTGTGTCCTCTGCTATGAAATGGAGAAAGTGCCTTGTCTCTTAGGATCGGGTGCACCAGCAGATTTGAAAGGGACAGGCTCAGCCTCGAGTTGCTGACCTTGGAGTTAAGACATCTGGGTCCCAGCCAGGCTTTACCATTTACTTGCTATGTGACCTTGAACAAATCACTTCCCCTCTCTGAGCCTCACCTGGGAAACAGGGCTTTGTGATCAGAGTCAAGGAAGCTTTCAAAGATCAGATGATATGGGTTGAGGATCTAGGGCAGGGCCATAATGGGGGCTCAGAAAATGGGGGTTTTGTTTGTGTTATTAGCAGCAGGGGCTCCCCCCTTGGGACAGACCCAGACAGACACTCCTGCCCGTTGGGAACCTTGCTCCCAGCCCACTGCTTACCATCATTGTCCCAGGTGCTCTGATTGCAGACCCTAGAAGAGTGGGACCCCTGTGTGTCCTCCCACATACTTCCTTGAAAGGCTAAAATAAACCCACCGTGAAAACAGCCTCCACCAGACCTACTGGAGAGGTGCTCCTGCCTGGATGGTGGGACTGGCCTTCACTGGCCTCTCTTGCTGCCCGAAATGCCACCATTATTGCTTCACACACACCCCCACTCCTTGCTAGTCAGGGCACATGCTAGCTGGCCTGAGGGCTCCAGGGCTCTTTGTCCCTTGCTACCCTGTAAATGGGGAGGGGTTGACTCGTAAGAGACCTGCTCCTCAGTGCTGCCTACCCCATTGCTTTCTTCTCCAGCAAAAAGCACTTCAAAGAATGTATCAACTTTATCCACTGTTGCCGCCTCAGCGGGGGGAACTGCCTCGTGCACTGGTGAGTTAAGGGTGGGTGCCAGGGAGGAAGTGGCTGTCTTCTGTCCTGAACACACACTCATCCCACGGGGAAGGTGGAAAGCCTGTCACAAAGCCTGACAGTCCACCATTCATCTGGGAGAGGCCAACCACATGGCCATAGCCAAGTAGCTGCTTCTCCCTGAGACTCAGTTTCCTCATCTGTAAAATGGGGAAAAGAAAGCCAACCTGATAGGGCTGTTGAGAGGGATAGGTGAGGTCCTGCAGGTAGCCCACTACCCTCCAATAGTTCTGGCACCCCCTCCGCCCCTCCAGGCCTTTGAGGTGGTGGTGCAGGGCCGTGGGGAAGCCCAGGCTGGGACACGGGACCTCTGAATGTTCCCAGGGGCCCCTGCCCCAGCTGATGCCATTCCTTCCATAACTTCTCACTGAGCACCTATCCTATGCCAGGCTCAGGCTGGCTCTGCTGGAGCCCCAGCCATGTGACCAGCTATCCCAAGCCTTGTCTCCCACCCTCCCTCCTCCCCATTCCAGCTGCAGTAACCTTCTCCTCATTCCCCCAGTCCACCAGACTTCCACTTCATGGTCTTTGAACACACTGCCCAGAACGTTCCCGACTAACCCTTACCTATCTTTCAAACACAGCTTATGTCACTTCCTTGGGAAACCCTTCCCTAATCCTACCTCTTCCCCCCCTAGATTAATACCTCCTCCTGTGCGGATCTCCTGGCCCCCAGCCCCCAGACTCATCTTCAAAGCAATTATGCTCACCTGAAATTGTTTTTCTGGTTGGGGGACTGTTAGCTCCAGGATGGCAGAGACCAGGTCTGTTTTCTTCCCACTATATCAGTACCTGCAAAAGAACAGATGGTCAGGAAGTGTTTGTTGAGTTAATGAATGATGTTTCACTCAGGCCCTTGATGCAGGAGAGTGGCAGGGGATACTCCAGGCAGAGGGAATAGCATGGGCAAAGGCCTGGAGGTGGGAAGCCAGGTCATGGCAGGTTCCTTGCGGCTGGGGTGCAGGAGGCAAGGGGAGCAGAGCTGAAATGGGGGTGGGGTGCCTAGGGGGCATGGAGGAGACTGGATCTTACTTGAAGCCTGAGGGGTTGTCGGGGGTCACAGCTTTGCAGGCATCTCCCGAAGCACCACTATCGTGACAGCATATGTGATGACGGTGACGGGGCTCGGCTGGCGGGACGTGCTTGAAGCCATCAAGGCCACACGGCCCATCGCCAACCCCAACCCAGGCTTTAGGCAGCAGCTTGAAGAGTTTGGCTGGGGGAATTCCCTAAAGGTAGGTACCGGGACAGGGGCCGGGTTGGGCCAGAGGTGGGAGACCCTTCTTCCCACTTGGACAGAGAACCGATCGGAAAGATTTTAGCCTGTGCTTCGGACCTAGCAGAAGACTTTTCTGAGGTTTCAGAGTCGTGGCCCTTGAGTTAATCCAGCTCCTAGGTGTATTTTGTTTGACAGCCAGGTGTCTTCTTTTTTAATACAGAATTTGAGTGCTTTTAGACCAGACTGTGGGCCCCTCAATTTGACCAGGCCTCCCAGCACCCCCGACTGGCTGCTCTACCTGCTAGCACCTGAGGGCATTTGAGTGACCCTGGGGGGAGACCTGTCCATGTCCTGCTTCACCCCGGGTCCCTGATGAGGCCAAAGCAGCTCTTTCTCTTATCCCTGTCGGGCAGATGGCCCACAGAAGTGTCAGGACTGGAGGGCTCCCTGGGGACAAAAGATGGGAGGCTCTCGGCAGGTGGCAGGGTGGTACTCGGAGGCTTACCTGCAGGGCTGCATTAGGAAAGAGCTGTGAGCTGAGTTGTGAACGCGGACATGAACGCAGAGGCGCAGGGTGTGGGGTGGTTAGTGCGGTCCTCACTGTGCAGGTGGGGGTCACTTCTGCAGGTCTGGAAGATGGAGTGTCAAAGGGAAAGGGGGGTTCATGAAGAGGAAAGGGGCTTATAGAGAAGGGGGACTCAGTGAGGGGATGGCAACCCCAGAAGGGAGGCAAAGAGGATGCTCAGGAAGGGGAGGGACTTAACGAGGCGTGGGGCGGGGTCTTGAGGACAGAGGGGCGGGGCCGTCCGTCTTAGCCCCGCCCCTGGCGAGCGTTGACCCCGCGCCCCGCAGCTTCGCCAGCAGCTGGAGGAGCGCTTCGGCAAGAGCCCGTTCCGCGACGAGGAGGAGCTGCGCGCGCTGCTGCCGCTGTGCAAGCGCTGCCGGCAGGGCTCCACGACCTCGGCCGCCTCCGCCGCGCCGCGCTCGGCCGCCTCCGAGGGAACCCTGCAGCGCCTCGTACCGCGCACGCCCCGGGAGGCCCACCGGCCGCTGCCGCTGCTGGCGCGCGTCAAGCAGACTTTCTCTTGCCTCCCGCGGTGTCTGTCCCGCAAGGGCGGCAAGTGAGGATCCCGCCCCGCCGTGGCTCCCCGGTTCCTCCCGACTGGGTTCCTTCGGGGGCTGTCTGGGCCACCCACGCCTCCAGGACGGCCCCAGAGGCTGCGGGAGCCCCGCGACGGCCTGATCCCCGCCTCCCCTGCCCGCCTTGCTTGTCTGCGTCTGCAGTCAGTGTGTCCTCCGTCTGTGCGTCTCTGTGTCCGGGCCGGCCTGCTGCAGCCACCTGGTGCCTTAGTCCTTGGGCTGGGGGAGGGGGCCCACCCTTAAAGGCGGCGGGAGGGGAGGGGGGAGGGGTGGGGGTAGGAGTTGGAGTTGGACGGGCCTGGGGATATTAAAGAGACACAGAAGTTGCCTATCCATGTGCCTCCTAGTCATTCAGCGAAGGCGGCAGGAATCTACCAGGGGCCTGGAGCCTGCGGAAAGGAGGATGGGAGGGAGTGCGCATCCCCTAGGGGCCTGAGGAGCCCACCACCACCCTCCGTTAACTGCAGTCTGCAGAGTTGCATTCGGGGACCACCCGCTTCTCTAACACCTGCCCACCCCCGCATCTCTCCTGGAGCCATGGTCTCCTGACAAGGCCCCCAAGCCCCTCCTTCTCTTTGAAACCCTTCCACCTTCTGACCCCCCTCTCCTCCTCCCTAAGGGTCCCTCCCCTCCCTGAGCGCCCTCCTCCACAACTCCCTGCCTTTTCTTATGCACAAATACTAGCTAATAAGGTAAGGTTGTGCTTTCTCACACCTGGCCTTTTACTGCGTGAGTTCACTTAATCCTCGGGAGGAAACTGAAACCCAGAGAGGTCAGGCAGCTTGCCCAAGGACACACAGCTAGAACAAGGGAGGCTGGATGCGAACTTAGTCACTCTGAGTCCCTGATGGAAGCAGCTCCTTCTGGTTTGGGAGGTTACTGGCAAGGAGTATCCACCCCCAGCTAGAGGGAATGACCCTTCCCACCAACAGTTTAAAGGCAGGGGCAGTTCAACAAAGCAGCAACTGACTCCAACGATGAATAGAGGTCATTGGAGCTGATTTTTCCTAAGCTGAAATTAACCCGAAGTTGAGAGGGGCCTAAAATAGCTATAACCCAATAGCCACTTGTATGGGGTCCTTATTGTACACCAAGCACGGTGCTCGGGGCTGTGGGGGAGGCACAGACCGCAGCACTGGGGTGGGGGGAATGGACAAAATAACCTTCACCTACTGCCCCAACCTCCTACTCCTCATTCATTCAACAAATGTCCATTGAGCACCTGCTGTGTGCCAGCCATTGTGCTGGGCACTGGGGATACAGCAGTGAGCAAAACCTCTGCCTTCGTGTCACTGACATTCTGGGAGGGAAGACACCAGATAAGCAGATCAACAACAGAAAAAATATGTCAGGTGGTGAGGGAGTGGTCCATTTTGCTATCGGGGGAAGCATTCCAGGCAGAGAGAACATTAAGTGAACAGGCCCCAAGTCAGGATCGAGCATGAAGAACAAGGTGGCCTGCGGTCTTCTGGTCCGGTTGGTGGCACCACCATCCACCCAGTTTAAAACACCTTTCTACCTCTGATGGCGTCCTCCTCTACTTAAAATCTTCCATGGCCCCCATCATTTACAGGGCAAAGCAAAGCCCCTTGATCCGATGTTTCAGGTCCTTCAAGATGTTCCCACTCCACTTCCAGCCTTTACCTCACCACCCCGTGACTCAGCAACACACCACTCACTCACTGAGCACTCACTGCAGGCACTGTGCTAAACCCGCCACCTGCATCACCTTTATTCTCAGATAACCCTAGGGAGTGGGTGTTGCTATTTAACTGGTGAGGAATCTGAGGCTGGTGCCCAAGGTCACCAGCTAGCAAGCGGTGGAGCTGGGATGGCAGTTCAGGAAGTGTGACCGCAGACCCGATCCTCTTAGTGCCCTCTGCGACTTAGAAAAGTGAAGGATCATCTGACACACTCAAGACTCGTGCTTAGGTGTAATTATTACTCTTGTATTTAATCATATGAAATGCCTTGGGCCCATTAGAGACTTATAAGGCCTGAGTTTGAATCCCAGCCATGGCTGTAGAAGTGTTGGAATTGGTGGCTGCTGGAATATGGGGGTGGGGGAGGGGAGGAACACGAAGAAAGCCCTCCCAGCAGGTGCACATGAGGGAGGGTGCTTCCAGCCTCTGGTCAGTGCTGGCTGGGCGCTCAGCTCTGTGCCCAGCAGAGTGCGGGGGTTGTTTCTCTCTCAGAGCCTCAGTTTCCCCATGTACACAGCAAGGCGTGGAGCAGTCTGAGCAACTTGACCTCTTCCATATCACAAATCCCCTTTGATGATTTAATGAAAGATACAAACCCCGGAAAAATGCATAGACATGAACAATTTACATACACTTTCTAGGGGACACAGGCTCCCCCTGCCCCCTCCCCGGAATCCATAAACTTCAGGTGTAGCTGTCAGGAAGCAATGTGGGCACTGTTTAGGCTCCTGGGCTCTAGCGAGCAAACAGACACACTTTAGATCCTGGCTCCGCCCCCCACCCCCACCCCATACTAGCTCTGTGACCTCATTATAGGGCTTTAACCTGTCTGAGCTTCAGCCTTATTAACATTAAAATAGGTCATTATATGTGCCTCTTATGCTGTTGTGAGAACCCATTGAGACACTGTAGAGAGATGTTCAGCTTGGCAGGCCAAGACTTGTGATGAGCAGTCAGTACACGGAGACTCCACATATTTAAGGAATTAAGTGTGGCCTATGGACCACCTGCATCGGAACCCCCTGGGGGAACTTACTAAAATGTGGTTTCCTGGGCTTCCTGCCCAGAAAGTCCGATTCTGCAGGTCTGGGATGGAGGTCATGAGTGTGCATTTGAAACCAGTCACTGCCTCCCAGATCTGGCAGGAGTTGGTTTGGAAGCTCTGTGCCAGTCCAGCTCCGGAAGAGACAGACAAGTTTCCAGGTGGGCTGGGAAGAGCAGATAACAGGTGCAGAGTCTCTGGGTGTCCATCCTCCTCCCAACCCGGTATGCTATGGCAGGTCTTGTGCCCCACAAGCACCTCTCCCCCCCAGGAGAGGCCCAGCGTCCTCCAGGCCAGGATGCCGGGGGAGGGGCGAAAGGAAAGGGCCTCCCGGGAGAGGGAACGGAATGGAAAGTGAAACCCGACCACCCAGAGTTTCACTTTCGTTGCCTCCGAGCACCATCCAGGTGGCCCGGTGATCCCCAGACTACACAGGTCCAGCTGCTGTGAGCCCAAGACTGGGTCCCCCGGCGCACTACGTTCCCAATGGCCAGCAGCCCCTGGCAGAAGCAGCGGAGGAAAGTCTCCGATGACAGCAGGCGACCCACGGCAGGAGCCGGAGGTCCCCTGCGCCTCCGAGACTGGCTGGTGGCACAGATCGAGAGTGGGCGCTACCCAGGGTTGCACTGGGAGGACGCGGGCAAGACCCTCTTCCGCATCCCCTGGAAGCACGTAGCCAAGCAGGGCTACCAGGCACAGCAGGATGCAGCGCTCTTCAGGGTAAGGGGACAGGGGACTGGGGTCACCCAGCCTTGGGGGCAGGCTCACGGTCCCAGCACCCGGACTGACAAACAGCTGTGTGACCATGGGCCACTTGCTGGCCTCCAGGATTGAGGGTCCTGTTCTCCACATGTGGGAGACCCTCAGAGACCCTCTTCCAATAGCACCAGCCAAGGCTGTCACCACCTGTCCCAGCCCCACCTCTCAGAGTGCCTCTCCTCCCACTCACCCGGCAGTGAGACAGCACAAGTGCAAGTTCCCTCAACCTCCCACACCCCAAACCGCAATCTCTGCAGCTTGGGGACCTTTTCTATGCTCCCAACACCAGCCCTTCTCTGGGACCCCCTGCAGGAATGGCCTTCCCTTCCCCAGTTATCCTTAACGTTTTCTAAACTGGCTCCTTTCCATGAACATTTAAATTCTGGAACCTCTCTTCTGAGCAATAAGCAACAAACCATGCATCAGGCCACCGCCACCACCCCAAACACCACCGTGACCTCCAGCCCCTCCTTCCTGGCCCTCCCTCTCCTCTCACAGTGTGAAGCAACCCTCTCTCCAGCTCCTCCCCACCCCCCAGCCCCATGCCCAGTCTGGCTTCTGTCCCTCCTGCTAATGTCTTTAGTTGCCAAATCCAAGGATGCATCCCTGTCTTCATCCTCCTTGACTCCTGGGTGGGTCTGTACCTGGTGGACCCTCCCTCCTTCTTGAAACATTCTTACCTGGTTTCTGGAATCTCTGCTGCTCACCCCCAAGCCCCTCCCAGGCCCCTGTTTCTCAGCCTCCATCCTGTGCCCTCCGCTGTTGGGGCTCCCAGCACTCACACCTGGACCTCACGTCCCACTCTCCTGCCTCCAGGGCCTCAGCTGGAGGCTCCGGGCCTTCCCTCCAAGCCTCAGGCCTGCTGGTCTAGGTGCCTCCTGGAGCTGTCTCCTGGATGGTCCCCAGCCCCTCAAACACACGTGCCCCCCAAAACATCCCAAATACCACACTCATCAGCTCACTCCCCTGAACAACTGCCACCTGTGTACCTGAACCCTGGCCACTCCCCTTCTTCCAACCTCAGTCTGTTCCATGGCCAAGGCCTGCTGGCTCTTCCTGTCGAACATCTCTCCAGTCCGTCCACTTGAACCCACCCCTTCCATCTCTCCCAGGACAGCTGGAGTGACCTGCTTCCCCTATCGGCTTCTCCTATCCCTCGGCAGTCCACACAGTCCTGCAGGGGGGATCTTTCTAAATGCAAATCTGGCCTCCATCCTCCCCTACTCAGAATCCTTCCACAGCTCCCTGCTGCCCTTGTGAAAAAGCCCCAGCTCCTCATCCTGGCCTGGAAGCCAGGCACAAACTGCCCCTCCCCCCCCCCATCTCTCGCTCCACTCCCTCCCCTCCCCCACTTTAGTTCTTTCTGTTTCTCAATGCTTCATGTCCTTGTCACCATTAGACCTTTGCACATGCTGTCCCCTCTGCCTGCAACACCTCTCCTCTTCACCTTTGCCTGGCCAACTGCCCTGTCCTCAGCGTAAACATCTCTTCGAGAGAGCCTTCCCTGATGCATTTACTTATTTAGTGCATTTATTAAGCCCCAGTTCAGTACTTCTCCCAAGTCCAAGGCAAAGGCTCATTGGAACAACTTTCTCTATGAATTTTAAGTGCCTGGTATGAGTCTGTCTCTTCCAGCAGACCAGGAGCTGCTTGAGGGTGGCGACATCAAGCACAATGCCTGGCACACAGTAGGTGCTCAATAAGTGTTGAATGGGTGGTTGCATGGCCTGTCCCTTAAGACTTCTATGCTGTTGGTCAGAAGTGAGAGATTCTGGGGACTGGCTCTCCCCACCCTTCTGGCTGCTCCAACCCGCCGCTGACACACACGAGTGACTCCTTAGCTTCAGGCCCTCTGGTGCCCCAGAGCCCATGGGATAAAGCATGGCCTTCAAGGACGTTCATGATCTGGCTTCAGCCTAGCTCTTCTCCCTTAATTCCTCTTCCCTTCCCCCACTCCCCACATACAGTCCATCCTCATTCACAGATTCCATATTTGCAAATTCTCCTACTTGCTCCAATTTATTTGTAATCCCCAAATCTATACTTGCCTCACTTCCGTGTCCATTCATAGCTATACACAGAATGGCAAAAATGTAAGTCGACCTTCAGGAATATTCGAAGCTGAGGTCAAACATGGCAATTCCCTGCCTTCTTGTTTTGGCTCCCGTACTGTAAACAAGTGGCCTTTTCACAGTCTATTTGGCGCCACACTTTTAAATATTTCTGTGCTTTTTGTTGGTGATTTCACTGTTTGAATGGCCCCCAAGCAAAATGCTGAAGTGCTGTCTAGTGTTCCCGAGTGCAGGAAGGCTGTGATGTGCCGTATGGGGAAAATAATGTTAGACAAGCTTCATTCGGGCATGCTCCACAGTGCTGTTGGCCATGAGTTCAATGTTAATGAATCAGCAGTATATATTAAATAAAGCGTTCTCAGACAGAAACACACATGAAGCAAGATTATGTATTGATCGGTTGATGAAAGCAATGTGACCAGAGATTGGCAGGAGCCTGGCCCTGTATTTCCCCTAGGAGCCATGGTTCCGTGTTCTCTAGTTCGGTGTTTGTGGAGACTATAGAATATAACTGCCTTGAATAGTGACAGTCTCCTGCACACGCACCCTCAGACACACACCCAGCAACAGCAACCCCGGCTGCTCACCGTTCCCCGCATGCATCGTGCCCTTCCACACCGCCAGGCCTTTGCTCAAGCTATTCCCTCTGCCAGGAGTGCCACTCCACCCCTCAGCTTCCTACTCACCCTTCAAGGCCCAGGTCAGGGCATTCAACAGATATTTTTGGAACATCCTCTGTGTGCCAGGCGCCATTTTAGTTGTTCGGGCATCTGGCAGTGAACAAAACGAAGGTTCCTCTTGCCTTGATGATAGCACCCCCTGCCCTGTGCCCTCGTTCCTTTGAGTATTCTTAATGCTATGAATAAGTGCTGCAATAAATCAGCGCTGGCTGTGTGCCAGGCGCTGTGCTGCGCACTCTACACACACCGGCTCATCTTGCACCCGCCACAACCACGTGAGGTTAGGTGGTTATCGACACCTACAGACGATGTTTACAGACAACACATCGAGCCTCAAAAGGTCTCACCCCTGGCACTGACACAGGAACTGTGGCTTTTCTGTTTCGTTGTCTGTGTTTACCACTAGTCCTGGAGTCTCTGAGGACAATGAGTGGTGCAACTTAGTTAAATCCCCCTTGGCCCTGAACGTGATAAATGTAGCAATGCGTCTCCTGATGGCCTCCCCTTGGACCACACTGCTCCAGCCACACTGGCTGTGCCTGAATTTATCAATCTCTTTCCCACCGCAGGCCCTTTGCACTTGCCGTTCCTCTAAACCTTCAGTTTGTCAGACTGTTCTTTTCATTCACGCTTCAGCCCAAATGTCACCTCCTCAAAGAGGGCTTTTCTGATCGCCCTCTCGAAAGTAGCCCCTCATTTTTCTTATTTATTTACTTATTTATTCCCTCCACCACAATAAACAGTCATTCCAGTGTATTTAACAAATATCTTTGGTTTGCATGTTGATGTTTTGTGTGTGTTCTTACCTTATACACATCATGTGTTGTACATCTCATTCTGTGTCTTACTTTGTTTTTCATTCATGACCATGCTTTAAAGATCTGTTCTTGTAGATCTAATCTCTTGCTCCTAGATGCTTCTAGATGCTGTAGAGACTCTATAGTGGGCATCCATGACATGCACACACCCATTCTCTTTCCCAGCGTTGGACACAAATTTGCTTCCAACTCCCAAGACCACAGATAATGCTGCTATGGATTTCTTTGACCAGGTCTCCCCTTGTGATCCCCTCTGAGAATGCCTTTGGAATTGGGAATTGGGATTTTTGCTCACAGGGTATTTTTATACTACTTCATTCAAGTAGCATGCCAGATTACCAGCCAGGAGCACCACACCCACTCCACACCCACCGGCAACTCCCCACCACGTTTCCCCTACACCACATCCCCCCAACTCCTGTATTAGCCCTCTTGCTAAAGTTAGCTTATTGGGGATAGCTCACATTTTTATTTGTGTTCCTTTGCTACGAGTGAGTTTAAGCACCTCCTCATATGCTCATGTCTTCTGGTTTTCTCTTCCATAAGCCACCAATTCCTATCCTTTCATAAGAATTTTCTCTGTAGGGAATGTTCTGTTTCTTGTTGATTTGCACAAGTTCCTTGTATGTTCTAGATTTCAGCCCCTTGCTGATTTCAGACAGAGTAATTTTTTGCCTTGTGGGTCATGTGTTTTAGGTTTTGTGTAAGAAGTGTTCTCTGCCCCTAGAAGGTGTTCTCCTATATTATTGCCTATTAATTTTATAGTTTTACCTCTTACCTTTGGTTTTTTAAATCATCTGGAGTCTCCTTTGTATTTGGCAATAGGTAGGGATTTAGTTTTATGGTTCTCTAGATAGCAAGTCACTGCCATTATTTTATATCCCATCACCCTATTTATTTTTTCTCTTATTTACCACAATCCATAATTTGGAATATCGTTATTTCTGTTTAATTGATTGCAGCTGTCTTCTCCCACTAGACTTGGACTCCTTGAGAGCAGGAACCGTGTCTGTCTTGTGTCCCATTCAATCCCCAGCCCTGGCTCAGACCTAGAACACAGAAGGAGCTCAAAAAACATGTGTTGGAGGGAGGGAGGGAGGGAGGGAGGGAGGGAAGGAGAGGAAAGGAGGGAGAGGGAGGGTGGGGGGCAAGGCAGACCCTCATCCCTCCGCAAGGCCCCAGCCCCTACCCCAGGCTATTCCTCCCCAAGTTCCCCTGCCCCTCCCCAGGCCTGGGCCGTGCACAAGGGCAAGCACCTGGAGGGCACCGACAGGGAGGACCCCTCCACCTGGAAGACGCGGCTCCGCTGTGCCCTGAACAAGAGCGCCGACTTCCGTGAGGTGCGCGAGCGCAGGCAGCTGGACATCTCCAACCCCTACAAGGTCTACAGGATTGTGTCTGGCGATGCCCGTGGCCCAGGTAGTCCCCTGCCCCTGGAGGTAGTGACCAAGTGTGGCTCTCTGGTTAATAAGGATCTCACTTTGCTCACCTGTCAAATGGGGAATGAGGGACTCAAATTTTGACTCATGGGCTAGTAAATTTGGAAGGACCCTTAGACCAGCCAGTTTATCTCCCTATTTGAAAAGGAGGAAACTGAGGCCCAGAGAGAGGTGGGCTTGCCTGAAGCCGTGTAGTGAGCTGGGGTCCTCTTGCCTGGGGTCACCTCAGTTGAGGGGGCCCATGTCTCTTGTTCTATGCAGTTGCCAAGGCCTGTGCTCCCCGTGAAGAGGGGGGCATTCCCTCCAGCCAGCAGGAGCCCCCTGGGGAAGTGACTGAGCCCACCTGTGGGACAGACCAGGTTGGTAGGTCCTTCCAGCCCCTGGATCCTTGCCAGCTCAGTCACCTCTCACCCAAGCCACCCATTGGCCCTGCCCTGTCCGGCCCTGACCCCCCGCACTGCTCTCCTCCTGGCAGCCCTGCCTCTTCCCACTTCTGCTCCAGCTCTTGCTCCACCGGCAGCCCCTTCTCCTCCACCAGCTTCAGTTCCCTCCCTCTATTTTCTCCACACTCACCCTCCCCCGCCATATTTGGGACCATCACTCTGCCCCATGTGTCAGCTCTGCCTCCTCACTGTTCCCATCAGGCCCATCAGCTCCGTCTCCACCGCTCTGTCTGTGTCACCCCCACTATCTCCACCCCACCACCTCTACCCATCATCGATGGCTCATTGCTGTCCCCATCCCCCCATCAGCATCTAGCCCATGGCTCTGTCCCCCCATGTCTATGGTCTCCAGCTCCCTCACCTCTGCATTTACCCCCAGCACCCTCTCCTGTCACAGTGACCCACTCTGATGCTGTTACCCACAGCACCCCCGTCGACTCTCTCTTTACCTCCATGGGGGGCAGGGGGCTTGAGCTCTGAGACTCTGAAGCTTTAAAGTTCCTTTCAACCCCAGCTGGCCTTCAGCCTACCCAGACCTCCCTCTGCCCTGGTGAGGACAGTCTGGGAACTCCTGTGACCCACAGGTCTCTTCTCCCACCCTAATGGCCCCCTCTCCCAATGCTCAGGATGGCTCCAGATTAGCCACAGAGGATGAGGACAAGGAGCAGCCCCCCAGGCTGGCCCAGGAGGGCTTGTTGCCACCAGCCACCCTCCTCCCAGGCCCTTTGGCCGACCACAGTAAGGACTGGGCCTCCTCCCCCACCCCTGCCTCCTCCCCCACCTCCTCCTTGACCTGGGGAGCCAGGGGGCCAGGGTGAGGTGGTGCCTGACTGCTTCCTCTCCTTCCCCAGGGTACCAGGCATGGGACCCCAAACACCCCTGGAGTGTGATGCCCTCTCAGGACTCCAGCAACCCTGGTAAGGAACCTAAAGGCCCTGCCCTCTGACCAGTGTGCAGAACTGGGCAGGGCCCAGGGCTGGAGCCAGCTAGCCTCCGTCTCCCACCCAAAGCAGCCAGCCCAGACTGCCAGTACAACCACCACAACAGCTAATGTTTGCTGCGGGCTTCGTGTATGTCAGGCATCCTTCCACGCCCCCCCCCCCCAGTCCCATGACGCTGTTCTCCCCAATGTACATATGCAGAAACCGAGACACAGAGGTTAAGAACCTTGCCCAAGGTGGCACAGCTAGCAACCCTGGGAGAGTTGCTAACAGGTCACAGCCCCTAAGTGGCAGTGACAGAGTAGAATCCATGGACCTAGCTGCCGAGCCCACATCCCTAACCATAGAGCTGCTGGCTCCTCCAGTGGGATTGTTATGTTGTCACTGTCGTTGCTGTTATTACTTCTACCAGCATTAGAATCTTTGCCGGGAGAAAGCTCCTAGAACCCCAGAGGATTTGCTGGGATGGCCTCGGGGCCATGCCCTCATTGCAGATGGCCCCAGAGCCATCTTTGAACCACGGAGCTCAACTAAGTTTGTTTATACTGGAAGCTATTGCTTATTACTACTACCACTACTAGAATTAGTATTATCACTGGTTGGGAAGGAGCACCAAAAATTCCCCGAGGTGGGGGCCAGAAGCACCGCCCAGTCCCCTGCCCAGTTGTGGAGCGGGGAAGGATGGGGCAGGGCGGCGCAGCCAACGCCTGGCCCGCGCGCCCCGCTCTCCGGCCCGCAGGCTGCTGGCTACACGTGCGGGTCTTCTACGGCGCGGCGCTGGTGCGGGAAGCCACCGCGCGCACCGCCGAGGGCTGCCGTCTGAGCCCGAAGGCGGCTGCCGCCACCGCCGCCGCCGAGCGCCTGCTGGGGCCACCCCCACGCGTCGCGCAAGTCCGCTTCCCGGAGCCGCCGCCTGGCGCCCACGTGCTGCAGCGCCTGATGCGCCACCTAGAGCGCGGCGTGCTGCTGTGGGTGGCGCCCGAGGGCGTGTTCGCCAAGCGCCTGTGCCAGGGACGCGTGTACTGGCGCGGCCCGCTCGCCCCGCACCGCGCGCAGCCCAACAAGCTGGAGCGCGAGCAAACCTGCCAGCTGCTCGACACGCGCCGCTTCCTGGAGGGTAAGAGCGCGACAGTAGGGCCGCTGGCAGAGCGAGGCAGAGTGGCGAGGGCACAGGGGGCGTGGGCATGAGGTGGGCAAAGGAATGTGGACAGAGGAGAGTGGGCACATGAGATGTGGGCGCAGGGGAACGGGCTTAAGGGTGGTGGGCATGGGATAGGCACGGAAACAAAGGATATGGCACCGGAGCATCGGAATGGGAAAGATTAGGGGCACCAGGAGGGCTGGGCACAGATATGGATATAGGCGCATAGGAGGTGTAGGCACCAGAGGCAGGCTTGGGGCATTGGGTGTGGGGCGCAAGCATAGGACTTGGATACGTGTGTTGGCATAGGGGCTCTGGGCACAGGTGAGTGGCAGTGGCATAGGGTGGATATAAAGCGTGGGAGTGGGCATAGGTGCAGCAGGCAAAGGACGTGAGCACTGGAAGTGGGCTCAGATGTGGGACAGGCATAGGGGCGTGGAAGTGGGTAAACGGCACAGGCACACAGTGGGGATGTGGGCTTACGTGGCTTGGGCATGGGATGCGAGCACAAGGTGGGATGGGATGCCTGAGTGGGATGCCTAGCTCTTGGCCCAGCCCCCACAGTCTCGGTTCCCGTAGAACTGCGCGCCCACCTGCAGGATGGGCACCCGGAGCCAGAGTACCAGATCCGTCTGTGCTTTGGCGAGGAGTACCCGGGGCCCCCGGACCAGCCCGAAGAGCGGCTCGTCATGGCGCACGTGAGTCCCTCCCCACTCCAGCAGAGAACCAGAGCCTCCAGTTTCCTCCGGAGGGCCCCTTGCCAACCCCTTCCAGTCTCAGCTGCGCCCCCGACCCGCTGTATGACCCTACCTGAAAAATAGGGGTGGGGAAGGGCTGTCACTAGGGCTGTGACTTCCCACCTAGAATGCTGGGGGCGGGAAATGGGGAGCGTGGCTCATTGCCCCACCCATCCGCGCCCCCGCAGGTGGAGCCGGTCTTCGCCCGCGAGCTCCTCCTGCACTCGAAGCGCCTGAGCTCCGGCGCCCTGCCGGCTCCTTAGCCTGGCGTCCCCAGTGGGCGTCACCCACCTTCTGACGCCGCTGAGTCAGCCCTATGCGGGTCGCTTCCTCCTCTCAAGGCAGCCCCCTACAGGGTGCAGACCCCTACCCCTAACCCAGCCCTGCACGCACTGAGCCAGTGGAGTTGGGGCCTCTCCCATCCGTCGCCCACGTTGGCGGGACAGCGGAAGCCAATCGTGCCTCGACCTCTCTGCGGCGGGGATGGAGCCCTGGACCCGCCAGTAGGCGGCACCGCCGGGCCGCTGGGCCTGGGGCGTCAGTGGGAAAACGAACTCGGCCTTGAGGCCCCGGAAACGCAGCAATTGGGGCAGAAACAAGACTTTATCCCTTGTGGAGAGCCCAACATGCCAATAGCGACTTACTCAGAGCCTGCCTTAACCTGCAGTTGAGCCCACTGTAGCGTTTGCTTAGAGCTTAGTGTACGACACTTAGACCCTCAGGGTTGTTTAGAGTGGGGCCACCCAGGAACAAAATTGCCTGGCCTCAGAGGGGCTCTGAATTTCAAAACCCTTCCTCTCCCCTGCCACTAATCTCTCTTCTTTACTTGGGGGACTTCGGAGGGTCCCAACACTGAGGACTTGATCTGAACCCTGAGCTTTGGATGCTTTGAACCGCCAGCACCTGGAGGACACTGTCTTTGGAGAAACTGAGGCAAACCCCCCAAACACAGTCGTAAGGCAGAGGCTAGAGTGGGAGTCCAGCCCCTCTCCAAGCCCCTCTGATCTTTGCAAACTGTAACTTGCAGTGAGTCCTTGAGAATCTGGGTTCAGGGCACAAGCATAAAGCTGGTTCCCCCTGGCTTGTGAGTGCAATTATCAGACCTTTTTTCCTTTTCTGATTTCTGACTTTATATATAAGAATCCTCTTCCGGATGCCAATATAATAAATCCCTCTTAGTAATACATGAATAACCCATTTTTATGGGGGGGAACTGTATGATTCAACAAAGGACAGAAGTCAGTTAGTTGCTGGGGTTCTTTTTAGACATTTAACAGACATTTATTGAGCAACTACTCTGTTCCAGGCCTCTGTTCCAGTGTCCAGTGCGTGACACTGGAGCTAGAGCAAAACAGCGTGTTCCCTACACTCTTGGGGTTCACATTCTGTTTTCCAGTGAGGATCCAGTGACTGTCCCCTCCCCCTGTCCCTCACAGAAGGGGTGCTGTTAAGGAATTATAGAATCTTGGGTTCAAATCTCAGCTTTGTCACTAGCTAGCTGTGGGACCTCAGGCGAGTTACTTAACTTCTCTGAGCCTCAGAGCCCTCGTCAGTTCAAAAGAAGCTATGAAGGTCTCTGGAGCAGGGTTGGTCAGAGTAAATGGGTAGCGGGGTGGTGGTGGAGTGGGGAGTGAGCTGGCCTGGCACAGAGTAGGTGACCACTGACTTGGGAGTGTGAGAGCAGGGAGGATGCTGTCCTGTCCTTCAGAAGGCCTGACTGTCTGTTCTGGGCTTTGCTGTACCTCCCAGCCCGAGGCTGCAACTGGGGTAGCCTCAGTTCAGAGTGACAATCCACAGCTACGTTCAAACCCCTACTCTGTGCTAGGCTCTCCAAGCGCGCTGGATTCTGTGTAAGGGAACCTGTTGCCTCCTCGCCACAGCCTGCACAGCTGAAGAGTTGCCAGCTCCATTTTAGAGATGGGGAAACTGAGGCTCAGCCAAGGTCTTGAGATGCCCCTTGGGAGGGGGGATGTCTGTACTGGAATGGCTGCCCTCCCCACGCTAGTCACTAGGGGGCGCCAGGGGCTCGGCAGAACTGGGTCTCCCAGGCTTTCATCCCGGCTCCTGGCGCCCCTCCCCGCAGACACCCCTGTGCTGGGAGGGCAGGGAGCAGTGTGGCCCCAGGGGCTCTTCCCTGCCGGGAGGAGAAAACAGCCCACAGGCCTGGCAGGAGGAGACGGGCAAGGGGGACTAGAGGCCCCCCGGGCTTTTCTCGCTCTGTGAGGACTGGGCTCAGGCTCTGCCTCTGCTCTGCTCTCTCTGCCCTTGCTTGTGTACCTGCGTCTCTCTCCGTACCTCCTCTCTCTCTGTGGATTTCTCCATTTGTCTCTGCGTCTCAGTGAGTCTGAGTTTCTCTGTACACTAGCTGTGTGTGTGTCTCTGTCTCTGCGTGTCTCTGTCCATTTTGCTTGTCTCTGTCTTATCTTTGTTTCTCTCTTTATGTCTCTGCCCCTCTCTGTCTCTGTCTACCCCTCGCCCCACCCCCCGTCTCTGTTTCTTTACATTTCTGCCTCTATCTCTTCTGGTTTCGGGCTCTGTCCCGCTCAGTTTCACACCCTGTCCCTCCCCAGCCACTGTCCCCCAGCACATGTGGGCTGGGGGGCTCTGTCCCTTCCCTCCCACCTCCTCACCCCTGGCAGGTGCTCAGCTTCCCAGTCCTGGCCTCTCCTGCCCGCCTCTCCCAGGCCTTGGGGGAGTGGGGAGAGGGAGGGAGGGAGGGCAGTCTGGCTGGCCCACCCCTTTTTGCCTTTCCAGGCTGGGAGGCTGGGCCAGTGGGCCTTTTAAGCAGCCTGGGCTGGCTGTTCCGGACACCAGCCCTGGACGCCGCGCCTGGCCCCTCTGGTCCCCACAGCCCGGCCAGCCTGGCCAGCATGCAGCAGCAGCAGCCCCCGCCCGGGCCCCAGGCCCCGGCCGCCGAGCCGACCAAGCCTCCCTACAGCTACATAGCCCTCATTGCCATGGCCATCCAGAGCTCGCCCGGGCAGCGGGCCACCCTCAGTGGCATCTACCACTATATCATGGGCCGCTTCGCCTTCTACCGCCACAACCGGCCTGGCTGGCAGAACAGCATCCGTCACAACCTGTCACTCAACGAGTGCTTTGTCAAGGTACCCCGTGATGATCGCAAGCCAGGCAAGGGCAGCTACTGGACACTGGACCCCGACTGCCACGACATGTTCGAGCACGGCAGCTTCCTGCGCCGCCGCCGACGATTCACCCGGCAGACAGGTGCTGAGGGGACCAAGGGCCCCGCCAAGGCACGCCGTGGACCCCTCAGAGCCACCAGCCAGGACCCAAGGGTCCCCAACACCACGACCGGCAAGCAGTGCCCATTCCCGCCAGAGCTGCCAGACCCCAAGGGCCCAAGCTTTGGGGGTCTGGTGGGGGCCTTTCCAGCCAGCATGTGCCCGGCAACTACGGATGCCAGGCCTCGGCCACCCACGGAGCCCAAAGAGATGTCCACGCCCAAGCCTGCAGGCCCAGGGGAGCTCCCCACGGCCACCTCGTCTTCCCCATGCCCAGCGTTCGGCTTTTCTCCTGGCTTCTCTCAGGCCGACAGTTTTAACAAGGCCCCTACACCTGCCTTGACCCCCGAGCCGGGCACCGGGAGCAGCTACCAGTGCCGGCTGCAGGCGCTGAATTTCTGCGTGGGGGCCGACCCAGGCCTTGAGCACCTCTTGGCCTCGGCAGCCCCCTCCCCTGCACCACCTACCCCTCCAGCCTCACTCCGGGCCCCACTGCCCCTGCCAGCTGACCCCAAGGAACCCTGGGTTGCAGGTGGCTTCCCTGTCCAGGGAGGCTCCGGCTACCAACTGGGGCTGACCCCCTGCTTATACCGGACGCCAGGAATGTTCTTCTTTGAGTGAAGGCAGCCTCGCCTCGGGCAGTCCCTGCAGGGCCCCTGCCAACTGCACCCTCCAGGTTGAGCTTGGCTCTAGGACCTGGAGAGTTCTCGAAGGACCCAGCCCTGGCAAGCCAAGGACAACCAGGACAGAGAGACGGGCGAAGCCAAGCGCGAGCAGAGCGTTCAGCCAGGCCCCGGGGCCTCTGCACACACCTGGGGGTGAGGGGAAGTGGGGCCCCTTGGGAGTGACCCTGTGGCTCTCAGGGCCAATAAAGGCAATGTGATCATGAGCTCAGCTTGCTGGATGGACGGGCCGAGGCCGGGACACCGGGGTCGGGGTGGGGGCCGTGGCTGTGGGGCTATGCTGCAGAGGCAGGGACCCAGATGGAAGCATCTCACATGAGGCTTTCTCCTGCTGGGGACTTTCTCGGGGAGTTTCCCAGGAAGGCAGAGGAGGGGGTGGCAGGGAATGGGAGCAGGGAGAGGAGGGATGCAACTGAGAGAGACCGGCAGAGGGTGAGGCTGGGCTGGCCTAAGGGGTGACTCTCCTGCCCCAACTCTGAGGCTCAGCATCCCCCATTATGAGCAGTCACAATAACCGTGACCATGTGTGGCGTTTATTCTGTCCTGGCTTGTGCATATCATCTCACCTGGGTGATGTGGAATGCTAGCCCCATTTCCAGCAGTGGAAACTGAGGCTTGGGGGTCGGGGGCACATTAGCCCCGGCTCCAGCTGGCACATGAGTGCAGAGGGGAAATCAAACTGTGTCTGTGTGGCTCTACTCTCCAGCCCCGGACCTGAAGTTTGAGCGAGGACGCAGGGGTGGAGACCACGGTTGGGGCAGAGCTGGCGGTGCCCCCGAGGGAGAATGCCATGTCTAAAAAGGCCCCCCCTTACCGCTGTGCAGGCTGGGAACCCAAGGCCCAAGAGGCAGTACCTATCCCTTTCTTTGCATTTCCCACACTAATGGGGGACCCCCCCTGTGCCCCAGCTCTCCGAGGCCTCCTGGTGACTCTTGCAGAAAGCATTTTTCTCAGGACAAGGACAGAGTCTGTGGCTGTCCTGAATACAGGACAAAAGTGACTAAGCCCTGACTTTTGACCTTCTCTAGTACCCCCTTTGTGGAAGCAGGAGAAATGGGGGTATTCATCCTCCTCAGAGGAACATAGAACCTGAAACCTCACCGTCCCCCACCCCCCAGAGCTGGAGGAGCAGGGGCAATGGCTTCCTCCCCAGAGCCTCAGTCCTCCCGTCTGGATCACGGGTGCACACAGAGAGGCCAGGATGCTGGGGGCACCTACATTCTGCTCTTCGGCATGGGGCCTGGAGGGTCTTATGTACCATGAGGTGACACCCAGGGGGCTGGAGACCCCTCTTGGGCAGGCAGCCCAGTCCCTGCGGAGGACCTCTTTCGGGCAGGCAGCCACGCTGGCTTCAGCCCTTGCTGCTCCCTCCTCCCTCTGCAGGTCCCCTGGGGCCTGGGAGGAAGCAAGCCCGGCTGGACAGCCCCAACTGTCTGGTTCCCACAGACTCAGAGCTGGGGTGGAGGGGACCTGCAGAGAGAGGGGCTGGGAAAACTCCTGGCCAGCTGTGGGCCCCTCCCCACCGTGCCTCCTCATCATACAGTGGGGAGAAGGAGCGAGGGTCTGTCCTGCCCCACATGGGCAACTCCGTGGGTCGGAGGGGAGGGGAGAGGCCCTCCGTGAGTGAGGGGCTTGGGCGAGGAGGGGAAGGAGGCTCTTGCGTGGGTTTGTAGCCTGGTATGTGCCTGTGTGGGTCAGTGTGTCTCAGGCTGTGTGTGTGTGTGTGTGTGTGTGTGTGCGCGCGCACGCGTGCACAAAGACAGGCTATGCAGAGACAGATTCAAAGGGGTGGGGGCTCTTCTCAGTTGGGCCAGGGAAGGAGGCCTCTGCTGGGCACCGTTCCCTACTGTGCATTCCTGTGGCGCCCTGGTGACCCCAGGCCCTTCCCAGCCTGTGTCCTGAGCTAGTAGGAAGATGGGGGGCTGGCCAGGCTGGGGGACCCACCCACCAGGCCTCCTGCCTTCTGCTTCTTTCTGTCACCAAAAGATACCTCCAGCTCCCACCTGACCACTCCCACCTGGGCAGGGGGCGAGGGACCACCTTGGCACAGATGGGGAGACCAAGGCCAGAGAAGGTAAGTGACAGGCCCAAAGTCACACAGCAAGGAGCAGAGGTGTCTTCCCAACCCATCCGACGTACCCACTTCCCCTGCCTTAACTGTACAGCTCTTGGGGGCAGGGCCATCGCTTGTGACTCTGCCTCAAGAACCCTCCTCATTGGAGGCTTGTCTGTCTCCAGGAGGGGATCCCTGTCACCATTCTCCTCCTGAGCAGGTTAGAGCAAAAAGGGGCGCTGAGACACCTTGCGGAGTTAGGCTAAATCAAATCCTAAAATGGTAGAATCAGTGGTATTTCAGAATATTCCAGAGTTTTTAATCACAGCAGTTCAGATTCTTGGAATATCAGAGCTGGGAAGGCATCTTCTGTCCAGTTTCTAAATATGACATCAAGTCGTCAACACCACACGGGGTTCCAGGAAAGGGGAGCCCACGGTCCTCAGAGGCAGCCCCTTCCCACCAAAGTTTGGCCGCTCCGAAGGACTGTCAGGAAGCTCTTCACCTGCCGGGCCCTTGGTCTGTGCTCCCCCAAGGGAGGGGAGGACTCCCTGCCGCCAAGCAGGCCACCCCCACCCACAGGGCTGGCCTTCCTCGGAGGCCCCTCCACCCCCTCGTCTTATCTCCGGCCTGCTCTCCGCCCACCCGCTTCCTTCCTGGGTTTACAGCATTCCTCGGCCCAAAGCTGGACACTCCTTCCCACACCCAGACAGCTTCGGCTGGGGCTGAGGGGACCCTCTCCCTTGGAGGGCTGGGCCCCCAAGGCTGCCATAGTGCTGAGGAAGAAGGGGGAGGTTGTGTCACAGCCTGGCACGTTCGGCTGCTGAGAGTGTGCGGAACCCAGGAGTCCAGGCCTCGCCCGAAACCTCCCCTCCCCACACAGAGCAGGCTGCGGGGGCCATGGGTGCCTCTGGGGCCCGACTGGATGGGTCCACATCCCAGCTCTGCCACTTCCCAGCTGTGTGACCTTGGGCAAGTGGCTGCCCCTCTCTGTGTTTTCCTCTTCCATAAACTGTGGACACTGACAATACCCACCTCCACGGGGCTGTTGTGAGGATTACATGAGATAATATTTGCAACGTGCTCCGAACAGGGTCTGGCACATGGCAACGACAATATAAGTGTTTGTTAAGCAAAATAAAGAGGTATTTGGGTCCCGGGACTGTCCCCCTTAACCTGACTTACCCCCTAGAGGAGTGTGTAGCTGCTGTAGGGGCAGAAAGGCAGGATGCCGAGGAGGAAAGACCGTTATACAGACAAGGCTTTGGACTCAGTTCCTGGCATCGCCACTTCCTTGCTGTGTGACCTTGAGCAACTGGATTCACCTCTCTGAGTCTCAGTTTTCTCATCTGTAAAATGGCAACGATTCCAACCCCCAGGACTGTACACTGCATGTACAGTATGTGCACAATTCGGTCAACGGGAATGAAACTGGAGTATAAAACAACCCACCGGAGGGCCTCAAACCCTCCGCCCAGTCCCCTCTGCCCCTCCCTTCGCACATGGCAAAACCCACATCCCCGCGGGCCCAGAGGTGCCTGATCCCCGGCTCCCACCCTGCTGCTAACTGGGTGGGGACTCGGGAAGGCAGCTGGTGGGGCAGAGGGAAGCACTGTCATGGTTAAAAACGGGCCAGAGGCCCATTTAGTCACGCAGTCACCAGAGCTGGTGCCTGGTGCCCCTGGGGAGGCCAGGGCCGCCCCCTCCTGACCACAGGCTTCAGGGCCAGTCTTGAGGTCACCTGAGCTCGCCTGGACACAGACAAGAGAGGCTGCTCCCCTAAGACAGCCGACTCCCCGGTGAGTTTCTTTCCATCTCTGGGCCTTTGCACCGGCTGTCCCCTCTGCCTGGAACACTGTCTCCCCAGCGGCTCTCAGCATGCAGCGCACAGTGGGACATCACTCCCTTATCCAATCAGAGGCTCTGCATTGTTCTCCCTCTCTGCCTCCTGTTTGCTCCCCCCACATAGCACCTGCTGCCACACGTGTGTGTGCATTTGCTTTTTATCATATCTCTGCTTTAGAACACAAACATTGGGGCTCATTCATCTTATCGCCTTCTCTAATCTGAAGACTAGCACATAGTAGGCCCTCAATGAAGGTTTGCTAAGTGATGGGTGGAGTCATGGTCCCCCGTTCATCCATTCATCATGGATTGAATCTCAAAGAACCCCCAGAGACTCCCTGTCTCACCCAGAGCAAAAGCCCAAGTCCTTCTGGGCAAGGGCCTGTGGGACTTTGCTTCCCTTCCCAACTGTCCCCTCATTCACTCCAGACAGGCTTTGCACTTGCTCTTCCCTCGGCCTGGCCTGGTCCTGTGCTAATACCCACAGGCCTCACTCCCTCCCTCCCTTCAGTCTCTGCCCAAACATCCTCAGAGAAGCCCTCCTTGGCCACCACACTCGCTGTCCTGCCCCCAACATTTTAAATTCATTATTGCCATTCAGTGTCTGTCCCTCCCACTGGGATGAAGCTTCATGAGGCCAGGGATTATTGTCTATTTCCTGCTTGTCCCCAGCACCTAGAAAAGTGTCTGGAACATACTATGGGCTTGAGTAATAATTGTGAAATAAACATAAGCTCAGCAGCCTGTACCAGGCTCTACCTAAATAGCTCATGTAACGTTCACATTGACCTTGGGAAGCAGATACTCTTATTACCCCATTTTACAGATGGGAAACTGAAGTTCAGAGAGGGTAAATAAACAGATATGAACCCCACTCTGTCTGACCTGGAACCCAATCTCTCTGTCCTCAGCCTGTCTCCCTGGAGCCATCTAAGGTCTGTGCCCTCTCCTCTCGTCCCCACAGTTCTTACAGCCTCTCAAGCAGACACGGCCCAGCCTCCCTGGGTTCCCTGCCTCCAGTCTCTCCCCAACTCACTGACCTCCCTGCTGTAGGGATCCTTCTAAACCACAGATCAGACCCTGTCTCTCTTTTGCTCATGACTCTTTCGTGGCTCCCTATTGTCCCGAGTCAGCTGCCATTCGAGGCTCCTGCTAATTTCTCCAGACCTACTTCCTGCTTTATCTTGTGCAAAAGCCCTGCTAGATGCTCCAAGACCAGCTTGTTCTCAGCTCCCAGTCTTTGGACAGCACCGCCCCTGCCTGGAACCCCCCTGGCTCTACCTTGTTTGCCCACGGTGTGGCTGTCACTCCCACTGGGGAGAAGAAAAGAAGGGTTAGCATCTCCTTCATGTCCTCATGGTGTTGTGAGTTTCCTTCCAGCTTCGCCCTGATCTCCGCCCTCCCACGAGGGTTGCAGAGGCTGGAGCTCCTGAGGGCAGGGACCACACTGATTCACCTCCAGGCTTTCCCTCCAGGCCAGGCCCCAGCCTGCTCAACAAGCGGTTGTGACGTCACGGGCTGTGTCAGAAGCCAGGCCGCCTGCCTTGCACCTGACTCCACGATACGCTGGGTGGGAGCCCATGGACTTGTCTACTCTGTGCCTCAGTTTCCTCATCTGCAAAATGCTGACAATGAAAATACCCACTGGAAGGGTGGGAATGAAATGAATTAACGCATGGGAATCACTCGCTGCCGTGCCTGGCGCTCAGTAAACATTGCCCATTAGCGGGAAGGAAGAAAGGAAGGAACAGGTGCACAGGCAGCTGCACAGGTAGGAGCTCGGTCCAGGTGGGCACATCCTTCGGGACCACCCTGGCTGCTTCACACCCTCAGGGCAGCCCTGTCACAGGCTGAATGTTTTCCCACCACTGCCCTGGTGGGTCCAAGGTGGCCGGTGGAATTCGAGGCCACTGGACCCAGACAGGAAAAGGCGGCG
The DNA here is from genome assembly GCF_041146395.1 of Eulemur rufifrons. Classification (NCBI taxonomy): domain Eukaryota; kingdom Metazoa; phylum Chordata; class Mammalia; order Primates; family Lemuridae; genus Eulemur; species Eulemur rufifrons. Next base: position 25,517,459 of record NC_091002.1, read on the forward strand.
TCACCAGCCCTGATGTAATTCAAACCAGATGCGGCCTCGGTGGCTTCCAGACCCCTGGGGGTGGTCACTGTGGGCCTGGCAAAGGCCCAGAGGCAGGAAATGGTCTTGGAGGAAAGCTCTCTGGGCTGGGACCAACTTGGAGGAGCAGTCCCACTGAGGGTGTTAACCCTTCTCGGCCCACTCGGGGCCCAGGACCTGTGCAGGGGACGCTCGTGGCCCTGGCGCAGTGGAGGCACAGAGCAGCTTGCAGGGGAAGACCGCAGTGTCGGCACTGTGATGGACTCTGAGCAGGAGGGGCCCACACCCGGGACTGCGGGGGGGGGGGGGGTGGGGGGTGGGCAGGACAAGCTATGCCAGGGGCAGGGAGGCTCACAGCCTGGCACCCTGAGAACTGCCTTGCCCCTGACCCCTGCTCAGTCCTGGTTCCAGCCTGGCAGTCCCAAACCAGCAGTGGACTCACTGCCCCCATCAGCGCAGCTCCTAGGGGGAAAGTCTTTGTTCCTGCAATGGCCAGAGATGGGAGCTCTCCTGAAAGCAATGGGGCTGGGCCCAGGCCTGCAGAGAGGTGGCCCCAGCTTTGCCTGGAGTGTGCCCTGTGGCCCTCAGTGGGAACAAGAACTCTCTAAGTCCCCAGTTCCCATCCATGTTGTCAAGTCTGTATTCTCTGCCTCCAGGGACCAGGGCAGACACAAAGGAGGCAACTGATGAATCACAAAGAGCTTTCTAGGAGGTGCTCCTGGGGAGGATGGGGCTGAGGGCAGCGATCAGCCCTGTTCCCTGGCTCTAGGTGGGCTTTTTGCTCAGGACATGTTAATTTGCTGTGTGGCCTTGGGCAAGTCACTTTCCCTCTCTGAACTTATTTCTCCCCTTGTAAACTATGGTGCATGAGCACCCCATCCCATCTCTCGACTGTCACATGGCCTTAGGAGTGGCAGAGAAGAGCTGCGGCTGTCATTTCCATATACAGAGGAGGAAATTGAGGCTTGTGCTGGGAGTCAGGAGTCCTGGGTTCTAGTCCCAGCTATTACCGTCTCTGATGAGGGGCCTTCCCTGTTTGGGCCTCAGTTTCCCCAGCTGGGAACTGATGAAACCTGGTTTCATCCAGGCCCTGGATGTCTGCTGTGGCTGGACCTCACTTCCTCCCCTCCCCCCAGTGGTGACTCATCCCTCATCATCACGCTGTGTGGCCGAGGCTCAGCCTGGGTGGGGGCCAGCGAGGCCGAGAACCACTCAGAGGAAACCACAGGCCTGGCCCAGCTGGCAGGTGGCGGGCGGGCGGGCAGGCAGGATCCACCGCTCTGGGGGCCCTGCCCATCAACACACCTCCCACCAAGAGCTCAAGCCGGGCACCCCGGGCCCCCAAGCCCTCGGCTGCAAAGGTCAGGCTCAGGCCCCGGCGTCACCACCCCATGTGGTACCTGCAGCCACAGGCCTCTGCACCCACCTGCTGGAACAGGGCAGGGGTAGGGGTGAGGACCCAGCCTCCCCCTCCAGGCTAATGTCCACGCAGGCAGGAGAGGGACGGGATGGACGTCAAGGTTTCTGTCTCAGGGCGAGTCCGAGGTTCTCGGGAGGCAGGCGGTGCAGTGGGTAAGAGCAGGGGCTCTGGGTCCAAATCCTGGCTCTACCACTGACTAGCCGCGTGGCCCTGAGAGAGTGGCTGAAGCCCCTGAGGCTTGGCTTCCCCCTCTGAGAAATGGACACAACACTTGCCTCTCAGAGTCACTGTGACCAGCCGACGTGGTCATGAACACGGTCCTGCGCCCAGGCTCAGCGGCCGGCCGGGGCTCGGTGCGTGTTACTGCTGTCACTGCTCTTCCTGCTGGGACCCCTACACTCCCGGCAGGCCAGCCCCACTCCCGACTCAGTCGTCCTCACAGCCAGAAAGGCTCACCCTCCCTCTGGGCCACGCCTCCAGCGGATGGACCCCCTGCCCCGCATGCTGGCCTGGGGTGAAGCAGGCTGTGGCCGGTGGGAAAGAGCAGGGGAGAGCCCTCTCCTCCGAGGCCTGCTGGGGGCGGCGGTGGCACCCCTCATTGCGGACCCAGCAAAGGCATCGCAGGCCCGCCCCACCTGGCCTCCACCTGCAGCCCCTCCTTCCCGGTTAGACCTTGTTTCGGTGACAGCAGCGTGAGCTCAGGGGCACAGCCTTGTTGGGGAGACAGAAGGGTTCACTTCCAGCCCCAGCCCCCGACTTGTGAGTAGCATTCAAGTTCCTTCCCCTCTCTCAGCCTCAGTTTTCCCCTCTGTCGGAGAAGGATGAGTACACGAGTGCTCCCTGAGCACTTCCCTGTGCCGAGCACAGCCCAGAGTCCTCCACTTCAATCTGACTAGTGCAACCATCGCCATGCTCCATGGGGCAGGTCCTGTCACTGCCCACTGCCTGTGGCTCAGTTTCCCCATCTGTAAATAGGAATCATAACATCTCCCTCATCACCTCCCTGTGAGGAGTAAACGAGTTAACGTGTGCACAAGCGCTTTAAATAAAGCCAGGCACATATTAATCACCCACTGAGTGCCAGCCGTTGTTGTGCCTTCCTCTCGCAGGTGGGGATACTGAGGCACAAAGCGGGGAAGCCACTGGCCATGCGCTGGGCGGTCTGGCTCCCGACCCTGCTGACCACACTGCGAGCTGATGGCGTTACGAAAGTGCCTGGCACACAGTAGGTGCTCAGTGAACTGTAGTCACACAGAAGGCAGGAGGCCACATCCAACCTGTACATTTATTTACAAGGCACAAGCTGAGAGCAGGCTGGGGGCTGCCCAATGGCCTTCTCACTCCTCCTGGGCCTGCTGACCCCATCCTCTAGGCCATGGGAGCCCCCGGGGATGGGGACCCCCCCAGTGGCTGGGTTGGGCCGGCTTGGCCCTGAGGCAAGCTCGGGGGTGGTCTCCTGCGTCCCCAGGCTTCTCCCCTGCCCCTCCACCAGACCTGGGCTGGGCGCCCTCTCTCTCACACAGAGTTCCTGTGCGTTGGTGGTCGCAAGAGGTGGGTGGGGCCCGGCCCAGGCCAGATGGTGTGGGCTAGGCCTTATCTGTTGGGAGTGGGGAGGCGGCAGGGGCACGGAGGTCCTCTCGCACAAAGCCTGCTCTGTCTCCCCTGGCAGCTGGGCCTCAGGAATCGGCGTTCCTGCTCCCTGCCCCGCCAGGAGGCTCCTGTCCACAACCGCAGGAGCCCTGCATGCGGAGTCCCCCAGCCGTCCCACCCCAGCTAGGAGCAAGCCCAGGCCGGGATGCCCCTGGCAGGGCAGAGCAGGGGCACCAAGGCAGCAGTTCAAAGAGGGGAGCTGGGGAGGGGACAGGGAGCGGCTGCAACGCGCCATGGGGTCTGGGGTGTGGCTGACAGGCTACAGCCCTGTCTGGGGAGGTGCTAGCAGGATGGGGCCAGGCCATATTCCGGGTGGCTCACGTCGGGGAAGCGGTCACTGCGTGGGGGCGTGGGGAGCCCCGAGCCTCCCAGCCTGGCGCAGCCTTGTCCTGGCCAGCCTGCCCTGGAGATCTGGCTGCCTTCTCTGGCCTTCCGGGCTGTGTGGCCTCAGCCCGGGCCACTGTGCGACTGCGTCCAGGCCTCAGCTGCTCTGGGGCTCAGACCCCCAGAGCCATCAGTGCCCCTGAGCTGCTGATCTTCTTGAAGCGGTTGGCAGCGCTGACAGCAATGAAGTTTTTCTGGAGAAAGAGGGAGAGGGAGGCCCAGTCAACACCAGGGCAGGGGAGGAGCTGTGGGATGGCTGAGGGTCCTCGTTAAGGTCCCCTCCATTCCAGGAGAGCCAGAGGCCAGGGAGGGTGCAGTGCCCAGGACAGCCACAGGAGGCGCCATGACACTGCCTCGTCTAGGACTCCTGCCTTCCTGCAACAGCCCTGAACTGAGCGCCTCTGCTCAGCACACTCCAATGGCTTCAGTGTTGCTCCTAGTAAAAGATAAACCTTCACCGTGGCCCAAGAGTGCTCAACATCCCGTCCCCATGTTCTGCTCTGACCTCACTCCTACCCCCTTGCTCACTCCACTCCAGCCACACTGGCCTCCTACCCATTCTTCAAACTTGCCAACGGTGTGCTTCTGCCCCAGGGCCTTTGCACCGGCTCTTCCCTCTGCCTGGAACTCTCTTCCTCCAGCACTGGCACAGCTCTCCCCCACCTCTTCGGGCCTTTGTTCACATGACTCCCTATTTAAAAGTGCAACCTCTCCCCTGGCTGATGGCCTTTCGGCTTTTCTAGAGTCCTGCCCTAACCCCACCGAATAATGCCACATCTCCCACCAAGAGTAAGTCCACAAAGACTGAGGTTCTTGGCTCTTTTGCCCATTGCTGTATCCTGGTGCCTAGAAGTGGTCGATGCTCAATAAACATTTGGAAAATGAAGGAAGGGAGGCTGGGATGGGGTCAGAGACTTTCTCCTGAGCCCGAGCCCCAGGTGGCCGCCCCCGCCCAAGGTGGAGGGGTGGGTGCAGGTCTCTGATCCAGGGCAAAGACGGAAAAGCCGACCCTGTGTTCCAGACAGGGCCAGGCCTGGTCAACAGAACCTGCCCAGGCAGGGCTGATGGGGCCCGAGACCTGGCACCAGGACCTCCTCCTGCCCTGCAGTCCCTCTCTCGTCCCCACCCGGGATCCGGCAGTACCTTCCAACGCCTCTTCATGAGGTATTTCTTAAGCAAGATCTGGGACTTGAGGCGTCGGTTGCAGCGCTTGGCTTTCTCGGCCAGGTTGTTGAGCCAGGGGTGGGCGAGACACTGGGCAGCGTTCATCTGGGCCCTGCGGGGAGCAGCGTGGCGAGGTGGGTGCACGCCCGTGGGCACCAGAGCCTGGCAGCCCACCGCTCAGCTCCCACCCTGCAGGCGCACGCGGGCACTAAGCCTGCACACCGGGGCTCTTGTCCCGGGGCAAGCCTCACCTCTGGTCCTTGACGATGAGGTTGGAGACAAAATCTTTGGCCTCATCCGACACGGCCTCGAAAGTCTCCTCGTCAAAGTACCAGTTGCCAGAGAGAACGTTGTTGAGCGTCTCTGTGTCATCATCTCCCAGGAAGGGGGAGAGGCCGCTCAGCCTGAGGCAGGGGTAGCAGGGCAGAGGGTGAGAATGGAAAGGCCAAGACACCTTCATGGGGAAGGGGACAGGAGCAGATCCTAGGGGGCAGCACCTTGTGCTGAAAAGACCCCCAGCCTCTCAAGTGGGACAGACCTGGGTTTGAATCTGGCTGGGTGACTGTGGGCAAGTCACTTCCCCTCTCTGAGCCTCACTCTTCACATCTGTAAAATGGGCATAATCATCCCAGCTTCCCAAGGTCACAGTGAAGATGAGGAATGACAAGTGCAAGACAGGTGGCGAGTGCACAAAAATGTCCACTATCCCCTCTGCCCTCTCCCCAGGTCATCTGAGATCCACTGCCCAGAGCCCTGGGCTGGGATGCTATGCCTTCAGGGGCCTTGGCTTTTCCACCTATAAAATGGACACCAACTTCTTTCCTGTTGTCCCTAGCACTCCCGCCCCCAGCGAGCCCCTGACTGAGGGATCGGGAGGTGGGACCACCTCACCAGGACCCCATGGCCAAGACTGGCCTGGCTGCCCACCTGTGTGCCCCGCCCACCCCTGCACGCCACCCTCCCTCGGCTCACAGCATGTAGGTGATAACCCCCAGGCTCCACATGTCCGTCTTGTCGGAGATCTGGTCATAATTCACCACCTCAGGGGACAGGAACTCCGGGGTCCCGAAGTTCACCTTCAGCTTCTCATTGGGGTTGTACCTTGGGGTGAAACCAAGCGCTCAGAGCACCGCGTCTGACCTGCTCCTGGGCCCCCGCTACCCACCCCTGCCCCCCCGCCAGCCTCAGAGGTGGGCCCCACCCTCCCGGCCCACCCAGGTGGTACCTCCGTGCCAGGCCGAAGTCAATGATCTTCACCAAATGACCCGTGGTGTTGACGCACAGGATGTTCTCTGGCTGAGGACAAAGGGGGCGGCCTGGGTTGGCTTCTGACCCGCTCACCCTCTCTCCCGTACCTGGTCCACCCACGTCCAGGCTCCCAGAGGCAGAGGGCCACACTGCCAGGGTGGGCAGCCGCCAGAGACCTCCCCAGACCTGCTGCCCTGGGCACAGAGAAGGATCCTGAGGCTCCAGGAGGGACTTGTATGAGGCCTCGAAGCACAAAACCTGTGGGTGGGTTCAGCTGGGATTTCCCTCCATTTAAGGCTGGGAAAGAACAACATTCTAGCGATTCCGAGCACGGGAAACTGAAGGCTATGGAGGAGGGGTGGCGTGCTCTGGCCAGGGGGGCCAGTGGAGCTCCAAAGAGCAGAGAAGGGAAATATCAGCTCGGGGCTCCCAGAGGAAGCCCCTCGGGAGCAGAGGGCCTCACGCTGCTCCGGGGGTCCTGGAAGACGTGCTACTCTCGCCTCCCCAGCTGGCAATGCCGACAACGAGCTACGAAACGTCAGGCCCAGTGTCACTTTCCACGATTTAGCTCATCACTCCTCCAACAGCTCTGTGAGGCAGACACTGTCACACTGAGAGACTGTGACCATCCACTGCCATCTTGCAGTTGAGAAAACTGAGGCTCAGACACAGAAGTGACTTCGCCACAGTTGCCCAGCGGTACAGCCAGGATCTGATCCCAGGACTGACTCCAGCACTGGCCTCCTAATGTCCCTCGGCAGCCACTGGCCAACAAGGACCACAGCCCTACGGGGTTGGGGCTGGAGCAGACACAATGCCACTGGGCTTGCTCTTCCAAGGCAGGGACCTTCACCTGGCCTTCTTGGTCCCCACCCTCAGTGACTAACAAAGGCATCCAGTAGGTGACCGGCCAAGGCTCAGGGGAATCCTGTGCCCCAGCACAGAGAACATGGGAATGAAGTTACTGCAAAACGAACTCCGGGCTCCATTTCCTCTTCCTACAACACAAGGACACAGGACTAATCTGAGGTTGCAGGGTATAAACATTTTAAAGTTAACAATGGTTCACAGGCAGGAGATTTGTCACAAAAACCCTGGTTTCCAGCACCTCCTGAAAAACCGGAAGCCCTGGCCACATGGGCCACATGCCTTGCGGTGAGTTGCCACTGACCCGCTGACATAGGACAAAAGTCCGGCTCCCCTGTGGTCTCCATCACCCCAGCCGGCCCAGCCAAGACATTCTTATTATTTCTCTGGGCTCTGCGGGCATTTGATTCAAGGCCCCTAATGAAATGTTTTCCAAAAGCCCTTTTAGAACTGATAAGTTCACTCAGAGCGGAATGCTAATGATTTTAGTAGCTCGGCCTGGTGTGCCACCAAAACAAGGGAAGAAAGGAAAGGTCCCAGCGTACAAGCATCTGGGGAAATGAGGCAGACTCGGGTCTCTTTTTGGAGATTCTCAGTCTGCACACGAGGTGTCCTCAGCAGCCCTGCAGCCTTGGTGAAAAACTTACTGCTACCTGAAAAGCACATTTTATGACACGGAGGCTTAATGAGCTTCTTCCTTGAGCATCGCATTTTTTTTTTTTTTTTTTTTTTTTTTTTTTTTTGAGGCAGAGTCTCTCTCTGTTGCCCAGGCTAGAGTGAGTGCCGTGGCGTCAGCCTAGCTCACAGCAACCTCAAACTCCTGAGCTCAAGCGATCCTCCTGTCTCAGCCTCCCGAGTAGCTGGGACTACAGGCATGCACCACCACGCCCGGCTAATTTTTCTATATATATTTTTAACTGTCCATATAATTTCTTTCTATTTTTGGTAGAGATGGGGTCTCGCTCTTGCTCAGGCTGGTCTCGAACTCCTGAGCTCAAACGATCCGCCCACCTTGGCCTCCCAGAGTGCTAGGATTACAGGTGTGAGCCACCATGCCCGGCCGAGCATCGCATTTTAATTGGGGACCCTGCTCTACCCCAAAGAAATCAGCTTTCATGACAGAGAGGCAGGCCTCCAATGTCACCGTGCAGGTACCAGCTGCCCCGAGCTCAGTGAAGGGGGCCACCATCTGCCCAGTCACTCAGGAGTCACCCTTGACCCTTTCCTTTCCCTAACCCTGACACATGCGAACCAGCAGCAAATCAGATTGGCCCTTTTTCCAAATGTAGCCACCATCTGACCACGTCCCCTCCCCTCCCCCACTGACACACTGGCTCAAGCCCTGTCACCTCTCCCCTGGCTTGCTCCAGCCTCTGCGTCCCCTGCTTCCACTTTGGCCCCACCGAAACCCACCTGCTCAGCCTCCCCGCTGCCTCACCTGCCGGCGGGGATGATAACGGCACACGTCACCCAGCGGGCTGCTGGGAGGACCACGTGCTCACAGGGCACAGCCGCTGCCACCCAATACACCTGGGCGAGGCGCAGGAGGCGGCAGCAGCAGCTCCCCACCTTGCTTTGGAGCCCCGGGCCTGGCCTGGCCTACTTCTCCGGTTCCCCCGTGTACTCATTACTCCCACGTGCTTTTCCATGACACTTTCAATGGCTTCAAGTGACCTATTTAGGCATCGTTTCAAGCACGTCTGTTTCCCCCACTAACCTGGAGGCCGCAGGAGACAGGGCTCATGTCCTACGTCCCTCGTAGCCCCCATGCCTAGCACAGGGCCTTCCACAGCAGGTATTCAGTAGGTGTCTAGCAAGTGAGTGAACGAAAGCGCCATCCACTTTGCTGATGGGTGCCCACCCGCCTCGGGGCTAAGATTTCATCTCCTCCACTACCGTGCCGCTTCGCCCACAAGCAGGGACACCTGCCATCAGGCTGCTCAACACCTGGCTCTCCTGCTGCCCCTGCCCAGGGCGGACGTCACTGGGCTCCAGGCCACCCCTGCCCCCTGATGGGAGCTGGTGTGCACTGCACAAAATCTATTTGCTCCTCCAACCTCCTGTATGCACGGCACTGAGCAAGGTCAGAAGAGGGACACAAATATTCCTTCACTAAACGGTGTTGTCAGCACCCAGCTCGTGTACACCGCCGTGCTAACACTGCACTTATCCGTAAGCTCGGCAAATGCAGGGATTGTTATCTGTCTGCGTCACCACCACCCAGAGTGCTGCCTGGCATAAAGCAGCCCCTCGACAAATATTTGTTGATTTTGAATAAATGAACGAACATTCGTAGCACCTATCATGGGCCAACACTGAGATCGGTGCTTTTGCAACACTTAGTCCCCTGTCTGTGTGACACTGTGTGACACTGAGCTTGGGCCTGAGCACTCCCAGCCCTGCAAAAGGCCCTTTCCACGAACATTTAGTGCTGGAAAAGAAGTTGCATGAAAAGTGGGACCACATCTTTTCTTTCCTCTCTCTCTGTGGTAACTCTGGCTCCGGTACTTGGTAAGTGCTCAATAAACCCTTTTCCGAGCTATGGAAGGAAGGCGGGATGGAGGAAGAGAGGGAGGGATGGGAGGATGGGGGGCTGGCGGGGAACAACACTGATCTCAGGGGGTCGGACGCTGCTCCTGCCCCCGCCCAGGAGGCCCCAGCCCCGTACCTTGAGGTCCAGGTGCAGAACCCTCATCTTGTGCATGAAGAGGATCCCGTCGCAGATCTGCCTGACAAACACCATGGTGTCCACCTCGGTCAGGTGGTAGTCCTCGTCCACAATCCTCTCGAAGAGCTCGCCGCCCTCGATGCTGTGTGCACAGACCCCTCCACAGGCTTGCTCTGGGCCTGCTGGCACCCCCCGGCCCCCACCCCCACCGCCGCCACTCACTACTCCATGAACAGGACGATCTCATGCGAGGTCTCGATGGCTGCGTACAGCTGGATCAGATTGCGGTGGTTCAGCTGGTTCATGACCTCGATCTCGAGCTGCACCATTTCCTGGGGGCCAGAAAAGACACGGGTACCAGCCAAGCCCCGTCGCTCGCTGCCCCTCACCCTCCACACCTGCACCTTTGACCGGGCCTGTCTGGTCTCACCTGGACCACTGCCGAGCCCCCTCCTCGCTGGCCTCCCTGCCTCCCATCTCTCCCCCGGCCCACACCTGTTGTCCTCGCCACTCCCAGTCACTCCTGCTGGGACACCGTCCCTGGCTCTCCTCCTCTGCCTCCCGGCTGGCCATCGGCCTGCCCGAGGCGCCCTCCTTCCCCCCATCTCTCCCCTCCCTCTGCTCGCTCCCTGGCATCTCATCGAGTCCATGACTTTACATTCCATCCAAATGCAGTCAATGCCACGTACGTGTCCCAGCCTCCGAGCACTCCCTGGCGCGCGAGACTCCGATGCATCCAATGCCTCCTTGCCATCTCCCTTGGATGTCTAACAGCGACAGTCTATCATGTCCAGAATCAACCTCTGATACTGCACACCCCTTCCCCACAATTGAGGTGTCCTCAGTTTGTCCAGGAGCAAAAGTACACCACGCTGTCACCCAAGTGTGCAGGACAAAACGTCAGGAGCTTCCCCTCTTGCTCTCGCTGCCTCACGCCCCACATCCCATCTGCCAGTAAACCCTTCAGCACAGTCTGCCTTCAGACTAGACCATAAAGCCACTCATTTCTCGCCTCCTCCGCTGCCTTCCTAGTCTGAGCCACCATTATTTGTCACTTTCAGAAAGTGTGCAGGCCAGTTGTCACATGGGTAGGTCGCTATATCAGCTGTGCAGCAATATTTACACGGTGGAAATGGGCAGAAGCTGCAAATGAGGCCTCTCCCCTGTGCCCTGCCCAGAGCCAGGTGTTAAACACTAACCATCGTGTCACTGCCAGAATTGGCCCCTTGTCCCCTTCTCCCATCCCTTCATTCAGGCCTCGCCTCACAGGCCACACTCTCGGGGGGGCCTAATCTCACCCCCCACCTACGAGGCCCCGCCGGCCCGTGCTCTGTGTAGCGTCCATGCCTTTCCTGGCTAGCACTTCTCCGGACTTCACACCAGGCTGTTTGTCCTGCTTTATGTTTCAGTTGTCTGTCCCTCCACTCTAGCATGTCAGCCCCATGAGGGCAGGGACTTGTTTAGTTCACCGACTTTTTTCCCCAGCACCCGGCCCAGCGAATGGCAAAGAAAAAGTGCTCAATAATTAATTAAGCAATAGCTGACTTCAGTTAAATGACACAGCATATAGGTATTGAGCGTCTCTGTTGAAGCAGCAGCCCTGTCGAGTGGGAGAGACAGAGAAGGACATAGTCACATAGGAAACATACTCCTTCCAAATGCGCTTAGAGCTGTGACAGGGAACTCAGGGCTGCAGGGCTCTGGAGCCGCTTGTCGCGCTCTTGCTGGGCGCCAGGCCTTGGCACACATGCTGTCTCTGCGTGGGGTGTCCATAACCTCCCTCCTCAGCAGCCCCTGCTGTTTCTGGCCCTCAGAGCTTTCCTCTCATTGTCCCCTCTGCCTGAAACTCTGTTCCCTGCTTCCTGCACTGGAAGATCTTCTCATTCTCCAAAGCCTTTACTAAGGAGGCAGCTGATCCAAGAAGCTTCCCTGGCCCCTTGGCCTGAGTCAGAAGTGTCCCCTGCCCCCAGCTATCCTGAGTTACAGCCCTGGTCACACTAGGTTGCCGGGCCATCACTACCTCCTCACACGCCAGACTCCCTCAGTCCACGTGGCCCTGGCCCGCACACAACCCTTCCTTCCTCGCACAAACACTGCTCACGGCCTCCTCTGAACACGGCCCAGGCTAGGCGCTAGAGGCAACGCTCTAGACCAGGCTTATTTACCTTGGCGTCAGCTCCCTGAGGGCGGGGACCACGTCCATGTCACTCCAGGACCCAGTGCCCAGCACAGGGCCTGCCCAGAGCCCACACTCATCAGTGTTTGTTGAATTGAACCAGAGGGCATGAATATCCCGCGCCTAGAAGGGGAAGTCCCCAGATAAGTTCACTAACGGGGGAGTCTGGTTTCTGGTTAGGGGCACCAGGCCCCTGCGGCAGGGCTGTCTGTCTGTCTGTGTGGCCTCTCGGTGCAGCAAGACTCCCACTCCAGATCCCGGGCTCAGCGGTGCAGGTGGAGGGAGGCGGCAGGCGCCCACTCCAAGGACCCCCTCCCCCACCTGGGTAGCCAACTCCCCCCGCCACTACCTTGTCTTTGGGGGTCTGTTTCTTGATGACCTTGGCTGCCAGCTTGAGGCCCGTGGATTTCTCTGTGCAGGTACAGACCGCCCCAAACTTGCCTCTGGAAAGAAAAAAGGGCTGGGAGTGAGGGGACCGTGCTGTGTTCCTGTCTTGGCCCCACCTGGCAGGGATCCTTGGATCCTCCTCTGTGAGATGGGAGGGGAGCACTGGCCCCAGCCAGCCCTGACCACCCCCTGCCGCTGTGAGCTCTATTGCCAGGACGATGGCTGAAGGCAGGTTCTCTGAACCACGCTAACCCCGTGCACAGGAAGGGCAGGCGCGCAGGGAGGATGGCCCTGGGATGCGGCCCATAGAGGTCTAGGGCAGGCGGGGGCCTTGGGCCCTGGGGAAGGCAGCTCCAGGCTGAGGGAGGAGGGATCTTTAGAGGTATGGGACCAAGTCAGGGCTTGTTACAAAGTAGGAATCACCAGGAGGGGGTCAGTGCGGTGCCTGGAACGGAGGCAGGAAAATACGTGCATTTCCTATGGAAGCACTGAATGGCTCCTGGTGGGCCTGTGCGAGTGACAGTGACACTGAGTGCACATCAGCATGGGACATGCATGACCACACAGGGGCGATAGTGTCCACGTGGGCCACGAGCAAGTGGGGTGTGAGTGGGCCTTGCACAGGGAAAACGCCAGGCCACGGGGTCCGGGGCTGGGGTCCCGGCTCTCACCCTCCCAGCGCCTCCTTGGAGTTCAAGCTGAATTCGCTGTTGACGTTCCCGGTCCTCAGCTCCACGATGCGGTGGGGGAAGGGGGCAGGGGGTGGCGGGCAGTCGTCTGGGTGGGCAGAGCAGAGCCCTCAAGGTCAGTCCAGTGCGTGCTGAGCATCCACCTTGGATCCACCCCCTCCTGCCTGGCCAGGCCCCTGTCCGAGGAAGTTAAGAGCCCCAAGGGATACCTGGGGGACACCTGGCTCCAGGATAGAGATTATGGGGTGCAGTTTCCAATTTAGGTTCTGCCACCAACACACAAAATGACCTTGGGAGGCCTCTGCCCCTGTCAGAGGGGACCCAGATTCCCCGCAGAACAAAGGGGATGGGAGACTGGATGCTTGGACCCTCCCCCATCATCAGGCACGAGGACTCCATCCTACGCTATCTGCATTTCCATTAAAAACAAACAAGCAAACGGCAGCTATGAAGCGGGAGGCCAGACAGTGGGGTTGCTGTGTCGGAGTGACAGGGTGGGCGGCGGGACCTGCCTGCTGTCCGCTCCAACGCCGCCACGAGCTGGCCGGGCGGGGCGGGACCAGGGACAGAGACGTTTGGTGGGGAGAGGTCGCCACCTAGCGGCAGATTTGGGGAACCGCGGGCTCCGAAGGCCTCAGGCTGAGTCATCCGGAATGGAAACCGCTTTATAAATAGCAAGAGGCGGCAGGGAAGCCGGGCCGGTGATTAATCAGACGGCCCTTGGAGGTGGTTCAGATCCCGTCACCCCAGGATGTGCTCTGGGGCGGGGCGGGCCGGGCGGCGGGCTGTGCCGCTGCTGGGGGGCGGAGGCAGGGCTCCTGGCTGCCGCCCAGCCGCCAGGTCCTCCCGCCCTGTCTGGGTGGCATTGAGCCGCTCACCAGGCAGGTTGGCGGGTCTCCCAGGGCACCTCAGCCTGGAGGAGGGGGGGTGTCAGGACACTCTGGGCTCTCCTGACCCCATCTCACCCCACCCCCAGCCCTGCCGCACCCCTGCCCATGCCCTTTCGGTATTCACCTGCTCGCCAAGCTCACCCATGCTCTGCTCTCTGCTGCCTGCAGCACAAGCCACCGGCTCCTTGTCTAATCATCAATGAAGGCCACTCCACAGTCCTGCCCCACCTCACATACCCAGCTTCCTTGGTCACTGCTCCCACACACTGACACCTGTGCTCCTCTGCTCATGAACCCTCTATGGCTCCCATGACCCCCATCCCCATGTATTTTAACTACTAATATCTGATGTGGAGCCCTTCTACATATTGACTCCAAATTCCACCGTCCAGTGAGTTCATGTTGCTCCAATAATCAGACTAATTTTTTTAACCTCAATTATAGCCAAAGTAGAAGAAAGTCAAAAGTGGGCTCTGGGGTCTAGCTGTCCTGACAGATTCAAATCCTGTCTTCACTCTATATTTTTTGGGCACTTCATTTTCCCTTTTCTGAGCCTTCCTTTCCCCATCTATGAAAAGGGAATACTAAACAAAAAATATAAATACATTTTAAAAAATAAGAGAAAAAAGCAGGGTACAGTGGCAGGTGCCTGTAGTCCCAGATTCTCTGGAGGCTGAGGCAGGAGGATCACTTGAGCCCAGGAGTTCAAGGCCAGCCTGGGCAACATAGCAAGACCTCATCTTTAAAAAATTACAAATTAATACAAAGAAATTTAAAAGGGAGTACTTTCTGGAAGTGTGCAACACTTAGGTGAATGGGCCTGGGTGGGGTGTGGCTCGAGGCAGTTCCACCCTCTGAATTGGGAGACTTGGGACTGAAAGCCCCCTCCCCTCCTCCTGACCCCAGGGAAGCACCAGCCCCCACCTGCCCCTGGCCTACCCAAAATCTGGAAGCAGTCTTCCTCCCTGGCTGTGAGACAGAGGGCCTGCCCCACCTCCGGTCTCTCTGAGGGAGCAGCCTGGAACTCGATCCCCCTGGAGGTGTCCCCTTGCACCTTAGCCTGGTCAGCCTGGCCCGGGGCTTTCTCTCCTGCTTCCTTCTGGCTCCGTGCCTGGGCGTTCTTTCCTCCTCCTGCCTTGGCTGGGCTGGGATCCGTGGGGCTGGGGGTCACGGGCACCCCTTCAAAGATGAGCTCCGATGCCTCGCTTAGGGGCTTCTTGGCCAGCAGCTTCTCAGAGCTGGAAGGTGAGAACACAGAGGTGAAGCCCTCAGGCAGCCACAGCTCTGAGCCCTGGGCGACTCTTGGTGCCCCAGAGATTCATCTGCAATCCGGAGTGACTACAACCCCACCCCAAACGCACAGGGCAATACATCCGAATTCACTTTGTACAAAACCAAGGGATCTTAATGGCTGCGGTCATTATCTTGACTATCAACACACTAATAGTCCATTAATAACTATTAATAGAATTGTTGATACGGTTAATCATCATGTGGATTCAACTAGGGAGTTATGTAGCTCTTGATTCACAAAAACTGTGGGGATGTAATTGATACTAATACATAATTATCAAATGGATACGGGAGGTGTTATCATTGCGGCTTACAATATGTCATGAATGACCCCATTAGCATTCAGGTAAATATAACTGATTGCATCGTAAGACTGGTGCTGTATTATGGTTGTGAAAGTATTAGTAATGATCCACCAATCCGGTTATTAGTCATCTTTTCGTATTATACTAATAATTATATTAAGAAGAAGGGTTAGCCTTTCTGCCTGACATTTCAGCCCTGCCCTTGGCTAGACCCCAGCCCCTGGGGTAAGGGGAATTCTGGAGCCCGGGTGCCAGCTTGGGCGATCTTTGAGGGTCTCTTCTGCCAACATTCCGGTCCTCAATGAACGCAAAGTCCTGGTTTCTGCAGGAGAGCTGAGGCCCAGGACAGAGGGAACTGAACGTCAGAACTACCCTCCCCGGCACCAAATGTGATGATGCCTAAGACAGGGCACTAAGTGCAACCCCTGAGGATAGAGCCCAGGGCCCCCCAACTCCCAGGCAGGGGACATTCACCTGGAGATGATGGCGGGGCAGCTGGGGCTGTGCAGAAAGGCGGGTGAGCCCCTCCTGGCCGCCGCCTGGCCCGTTGCTGCCTTCTTGCCCACCTTGGGCTCTCCAGGGTCCTGGCTGCCGGAGGCTCCCTGCTCAGCACTGGGCTTCTTGACACTGGTCTCAGCTATCGCAGTCTGCTGGGGCAGGGCCGCCGGCTGCCCAGCACTGCCCTCCGCGGGCCCCCCACCCCTGTCACACTCTCCCTGGGGGCCCTGGCTGCTAGTTGAGGGTTGGGCCGGGGCACCATCCCCTTTCTCTGGGGCAGGGGCTTTGACATCTTTCTTCAGGGTGGATGGATCAGGATCTTTCTTTGGGTCTGGAGGGCCAGGGTCTTTCTCTGCAGCCGAGGGTCCTTTGTCTGTGGCACCTTTAGGTGTCTTGTCTGCAAAGGAGTTGAGTCACCCCTCAGGATCCAGCCGCCCCCCACTCCCTCTCCAGCCAGCTCTGGGCCCAGGTCCCCAGCCAGGCAACAGCTTGCAAATGCTTGTCCCACTGAGCCTCTGGGGCCACTTGATGGGCCCTAGAGGTGGGCTACCAGGACCTTGGAGGCCCTCTGTGGGGGGCTTCTGGCCCTTTGGGTGGGCTTGGTGGCCCCTGCTGTCCCCTGCCCAGAGAGTGTAGGTGCATCCCCAGCAGCCACCCAGGGAGGCTTCACGTCTTCCCAGCCTCTCCAGGGAGGGCTTCCTACAGGCCCTGGACCCAGCCCAACCCAGCCGGAGATCCTTCTGATGTCTGGGTCCCCATGCGCCATGCAAAGAAGCCTCAGGCACAGAATTCCCACTGAGGAACCTGCCCAACCCTAGCTTCAAACACCCCTCCCCAAGCTCCTCCCTCCACCTCCTGCCCCAGCTTGGCACCTGCTGTCGGGCTCTGGCTTCCCAGCTCCGCTGCTCCGTTTTCTGTTGCCATGAGGTAGGGAGGTGTGTACTTCTGCTCGTCTAACTCAAGTCTTTCTAGCTGCAGAAAGAAGAGTGGGGTGTGTCGGGCTGTCAGAGTCCTCCTCTCGCATGGCTGTGGTGAGAGAGGAGGCCAAGCCCAGCTGGCGGAGGGGAGAGAGGTACCTGGAGCAGAGGGGCAGCCCGGTGGCCGTCCGTCTCACAGCGGCTGCTCAGGAGCAGTCCTGGGGCGGTTGTAAGGGACTGGGCCGGGTGGGCAGAGGCGGAGGCAGGGGCGCGGGCAGTGGAGGCGGGGACGGAGGAGAGGATCTCTTACACCGGGGGCCATGCAGCTCGGACTGCCACCACCTGTCACTCTTGGCCCCTGTTCAGAGGACACGGCATTCTTCCCACGGCGCAACTGGGGGGAGAATGGTGTTGGAATAAGCAGGAAGAGCACAGGGAGGGGCCCCTGGAGCCCTGGGGGAGCAGCCCTTTTCCCAGGCCTGGCCCAGTGTTCGTCAGAGAGGGGCCCTGGACAGAGAGGGGCTCTAAGCCAGGGCTGAAGGGCAAAACTGTGCCCAGTCTGGGCCCTGGCTCTGCCACCTGCATGCCATGTCTCCTGGGCTCTCCAGAACCTGGGTAGAGCCATGGGGGCCCAGGGATAACCACCCGACCCCGTGCCCAGCTCCGTGCCCCTGGCGTCCAGACCAACTTGGGTTGTCTTTGGGTGAGAAATGGTCTCAGAGGCACTTGCTCTACATGTCCATGGGCCTCACAGCTTTTTCTTTTGAAAATGGCTTTTCCTTGGGCTCCTGGGGAGATGGAGGCTGCCCTGTGGCCCCCCCCACCCCGCCCCGAGCTGACCAGTTCTCTCCCAGGCCCACCTGGAGGCAGGGGTGTTAGTAGGGGGTAGGATGGCCCACTACAGTGGTGACCCGAGGGGCACTCCCGCCCGAGGTGTTCGAGATGAGATGCAGTGGGAAGAGCTATGGTCCGTCGCCCAGCGTCTGCCTGCCCAGAGCCTTTCTCCGGGGGCCCCTGAGAACCAGCCAGAGCCCAGCGCCCGGGAAGAAGCTGCCGAGTTCCACCTGGGTTCAGGTCCTGATGCAGCAAACCATCCACTCCCTCCTCTCACTGTCAAGTGCGAAAACAACCACCGCCCTCAGACGAGAGAAAGGGCAGAACGCAGCACCTCCCAGCCATGGAGAAGTAGGCAGCGAAAATAGGTAGCAAAAAAGATCGAGGAAGCTGTTAATGAACTGATACGAAGCAACTTCCAAAGTAGGGGGGGAAAGCAAGGTGCAGAATGGCAGGTAGAGTGTGCTATCACTTGTGCAAAAGAGGCGGAAATAATACAGGTCTTTCACTGCACACACATAGGAATTTCTTTGGCAGGATAAGCAAGAAACTGGGGGCCAGGGTGGGAAGGAGTCATCACTGTGCACCCTTTTATTTTTCTATTTGAACCATGAATTATGTGAACTATGCAAAATGAGTGATATTTTTTAAGTGAGCAAATGTTAAGAGTTCGGGGTGCAAGCGAGCAAAAACCAGCATTGGGGGTCCTTCCCCAATCCTGACCACCTTTGCTCTGCCTCCTCCAGACCTGGCCCTGCTCCTCTCCATTCCTCTTCTTCAAGGTCTAGTTGACAGCCTGCCTCTTCTAGGAAGCAACAATAATAGCGAGTGTCTGTATAGCGCTGGCCACACGGTAAGCCTCGAGTTACGTGCTCTTACGTAAATCCGCTCACGTGGTCTTCATAAACGGCCATGGAGAGGTTAAGGAGCTTACCCAAGGGCACACAGCTCGTAAGGGGCTGAGCTGAGATCTGAACCCAGGTTCTCCTAAGGAAGGGAGCTCCCATGTACGGAGCGCCTGCTCTTAGCTTTATCTGTCTTGCCTTTAAACATCACCTTGGTAATAACTCTGTGGGGAGCGTTCATCCCATTTTCTGGATGAGGATGGGGAGAGTTAAAGGAATAAGTTGCTTGCCCAAAGTCACTCAACAAGGAAGGATGTTGAGCCTGGAGTGTCCTTAAAGTCCAGAGTGCTCTTTCTTCCCTAGAATCTCCCAGCCTGTGCCTCGCCCCTGTCTCCCGCTGGGTAAGTCCTTCATGGACCTTGCAGGGCTCTAAAGGTTGAAATGCTTCCTGTCCATGCCTAGCACTCGCATCTCCTGGCCCTCCAGCCAGTGGTTCCCACAGCAGCTCTAGTCTAGTTTGAAAGTTTGCCCCCCAACCCCATGCTCCGTCAGTGCCCCAGGCTGGCCCCACCATGGCCTGCCACTGTCTGGGAGCCCCTCTCAGCTGGGCCTGGATGATGCTCATGTGCATCCCCAGCACAGAGTGTCCTTGCCAATCAGTGTCTGATGAGTAAATGACTGAGTAGTAAAGCTCTGAATTGGGGTTTGGGGGTTACTTCACCACGATGACCCTTGCTGACGTCCCTGGGTCATTACCGTGGTTAGCAACACCGATCATTTTATTGGGTGCCCACTAAGGGCCAGGACTATGCCAAAGATCCAGCTCACAGGATCCTCACAAGGGACTCCAGTGGCAAGTGTTGGACTATTTTAAAGGTGTGGAAACTGATGCTCAGACAGGGTGAGTTACTGTCCCCAAAGTCACACAGCTGGTGAGTAGCTTTAAACTACCCAGATTCAGGTGTAGAGCCACCTCCTGATGAGACTGTATCCTAGATCAGGACAACTTACAAGGGCATCATTTGCTACTTTTGTTGTGTTATGATTCCCAAGTAAAAACAACATTTATTGAACTTTTACTGAAATGGACCAGGCCCTGGGATAAACAACTTCGTGAGTGTCCTTCCTCCAATCCTTACAGCACCCCTACCACGCAATGATTAGATCTGCCAGTGAGGCTTTGCCACCAATAGCTGTGAGCCTGGCCCAATGTCTTCTCTTGTTTCCTCTTCTCTAAGAAGAGCACGTGCCTCACTGCAGGGGGTATGTAAGCATTTAGAACAGTATAGACGTGCATAGCAAGTGCTGGATAAATTCCAGCTATTTCATTCCCATTTCACAGATGTGACAGGCAAACTGAGACACAGGGCAAAGTCACAGAGTTAGGATCGGACCCATCTCACTAACCCAAGGCTCGGCTCAGAACCACTCTGCCCCACTGCCCCCCTCTCACAGGGGTGGCTGGGAGCACGTAGCCAGCACATGCATGTGGGGTGCTTGGCACAGTACCTGCAGCACTGTGGGGGCTCAATAATGTTGTAGACACCCCAGGTAGAGGGCTCAGCTGTCCCTGCCAGCTCCCCTGCAGTGCCTCCCCCTGGGAAGACAGGCTGGCCTGGCTCCGGACCCACGGGCTGTCTGCTCCAGCCAGCTGCTCCCTGGGAGTCCCCAAGCTTCTCAGCGCTCCCTTGGAGGCACAGGGGTGGGGCACGGGGAAACCCTCCACCCACCTAGGGGCTGCCAGAGCCCCTGCCCACCCTCGAGAAAGAAGGGGCTTCCCCGCCCTGCACCAGCTGTGCAGACACCCTCCTTGCCTCTACCGGGGCAGAGCAGGAAGTGGGGCAATGCCAGGACCAATTAAACTTGCCAGGGGAATTAAGGTCAGCAGGATGCAATTATGCCGGTTGGATTTAACAAGGCCAAGAGGGAAGGTTTCTCCAGCCAGAATTCACGGCTCCTTAGGCCTCTTGCCCTGAGTAGCTCTGCCTTCCAGCGGCCTAGGCCTCGGGGCTCACCTCTGTCTGGGAGAATTTGTTGGAAGGGAAGGGGTTAACTCCACCGGGGCACTGCTTCCTTGGCTCTGGAGAGGGAATCGGCCCAGCCAAGAGGCTTTAAAAGGACCTGCTCAGAGAAGACATGCCCACACTGACCCTTTCCCTGCTCTGCTGTGATGGAAAATCCAAGGAGTTGAGCAACCAGCTTTCTGACTCCAAAGACAGCAGCCAACTCCCCTCACAACTTTCCCTCTGTTCCTGATTTGGGAGCCACTCAGGGCTGTCATTAGCACGTTGTTTTCTCTCGCCCTCTCCCTCCTTGGACCCCTGAGCCCAGAGCCTTGGCCGTACCTCTCAGGCCTCTGGAAAAGCCCTAGGTGAGGTTGCTGTCCTCGCGGCACACCTTGCCCTTCCAGCCAAGGTGGTCGGTGGAGATCTGCGGGCATTCTGTGTAGCAAACTGAGCGCTGATTTCTCTGGAAACCCAGTCGACACCCTGTCATCCCAGCAATAAAACTGCAGAATTTATTGCTAAGATGACTTACTGAGTGCTCTATTCTGTGGCAAAGACTAAACTGGTCACTTTGGGGACACAGAGATGAAGTTGGGGGAAAGCTATGGAATCACCACGTATTGCATTGTAGGTGAAAAAAAGATGACAAAAATCATCCATGGGGTGGGCTCCTTGTTGTTCAACGTATTTACAGAGATGACTGGAGGGACATTAAATGGACATATTAAGAGGTGTGGGAATGGAGATTATTTTTATTCTTTACCTGGATTTTCCAATTTTTTTCTGAAATGACCCTTTGTAACTCTTATCAGTTTAATCAATAATTCAAAATATATCAACATGGACACAGATTTCTTCAAATCAGGGCAGAAAATGATAAGAGCTCTAATGAAACATAAAACACTGTGGGCTTTCAGAAGCAGAGTCTTTGGGGCTGAGATCAGGGATGACCTCAGCCCAGGGGATGGCTCAGGGCCTCAGAGAACTCACAATTCAGCTACTGCAGGGCTTCGCTCCGTGCCTGAGCCCCAGCAAGTTTGTTTCCAATGAAGTTTTTTTGGAATGAGGCCCCAGGAATGTCTATAAACCAGCATTTCAGGTGATTTTTCATACACACCCAAGCTGGAGAGCCGCCAGGTCAGATCCTGCTCACTGGAAAGCATTCCGAGAGCACCAGCTTTAGGGCACTCTCCCGAGAGTCGCACTGGTGCAGTCAGTGGAGAGCTTCAAGGACACGGGTGCCTATAGACCAGGGGCCACACCTGTCAACCCTGATGCACGCCGGACCACCTGGAGAGTTTTCACAACCCCTGAAGCCTGAGCCACCCCCGAGCTAAGACCAATTTAATCAGAATATTTGGAGGTGGGCCCAGAATGTTGGTATTTATTTATAATTAATTTATTTTTGAATTTTTAAAAAATTGTTTTTTAATATTTTTTATGAAGGGGTGGGGGGTTGTGAGGAGGGGTGCTCAGTTGCCTTGTTTGTTTTTGTTGAGACAGAGTCTCTGTCGCCCTGGGTAGAGTGCAGTGACGTCATTGTAGCTCACTGTAACCTCAAACTCTTGGGCTCAAGCAATCCTCCTGCCTCAGCCTCCTGAGTAGCTGGGACTACAGGCACTCGCCACCACACCTGGCTGGGGTTTTTTTTTTTTTTCTTTCTTTCTTTTTGGTAGAGATGGGGTCTCACTCTTGCTCAGGCTAGTCTCGAACTCCTGAGCTCAAACAATCCTCTGCCCTCGGCCTCTAGAATGTTGGTATTTATTAAATCTCTCCAGAAGATTCCGGCGTGCAGTCAGCGTTGAGAGCCATAGCTCCGAGGCTTTCCCAGGACAGGAACGCCATCTTCTGTATCCCTGGAATGCCCCCGCAGGTTAGGATGAAGCGGTGCACATGGCAGGTGTTCCTTCTGACTTGCGCTGACTGTGTGCACCATCCCAACATCTGAGACTCCGGGAGCTCAGATGCCAGCACAGAACAGACAGGGACCATGCCACACTCAACTCTGTATCCCAAGTGCCTAGTACACTAAGTGGTGCTGTTGTATGTAGTTCATAGTAATAGCCGCTAACACTTATTTGTGTTTGCCACGTGCCAGACACAGATATTAACTCCTTTGATCCTCAGAGCAACCTTGCAAGGTAGATACTGTAATCGCTCCCATTTCCAAGAGGAAACTGGGTGAGGCACAGAGGGGTTTCACAGGCAGTAAATGGCATGCCAGAATTTAAACCCAACCTGGCTCCAGAGCCCTCACGCTTAATTACTACTCCATACCGCAAAGTAATGCCCACTGGAAAATAAATTCATGAGGAATACTTTCGCTGGGTCATCAGTTTGGTTGCCCCAGAGCCCGACATTCAGTCGGCTCTCTGTAAATGCTGAAGAGTAAATGCTCCTACTTTGCTAGGGCCGGGGACAATGGGAAACCAAGACCAGCCCCTCCTTCATGCCTCCTTTCCTATCCCAGCCCGACTTCTGCAGCATAAACAGCAAAGCCAAAAATAGCTATCTAATGACGTCAGAGGAACAAGGTCATCTGAAAATTGCCCACAGCCACTGGACACCTCCCTATAGGATCAAGTAGCAGGAGGGTACCCCAGGCTGGTGCAGCTGTTCCAAGAAAAGGAAACGTCCCAGGAGCAGACTTGGAAGCGCCAACACATGAAGGCAGAGGCAGCGGGGGACAAACACAGACACATCAGATTGTAGAAGGCAGACCGAGTGCAGAACACAGACCCAGGAGTTGAGTAATTCAACTTTATCTGCACTAGAAGTCACTCGCATCATGTGATTCCAGGAAATGGCTCAAGAAAGAGGGAATGCATGTTCTGTCCCGTTGCACAGGACAGCTTACCAGTCTGCCATTGTGCTATTTATAAAACTCCAGGTCCATTTGGTAAACTGGGTTACCATAAGTACCAGGGGGTGCATGGCAAGCTCTGAGCAGCTGCCAGAAGAGCGCCCTGCCTGGGGTGGTGAGGGGCATCCAAATAAAGGATGAGGAGTGGGCAGGGGCAAGGCATGGCTGCAGTCCCACTGCAGTCCGCTTGGCACCTTGACCACATTGGCGATCATTCAGGCCTGCTGAGGCTTGTGACTTAAGTGACTGGCAGCTGCCACATCCCTGACGGGATCTAGCCCAGGCCGAGATGCCTGTGCTGACGGGGTGAAAGCGAGGAGAGAGGACCTGCCTCCCAGCGTCTGGGAAGCTTAGCTGGAGGTTCCCACAGCAAGGTCAAGAGTTCAGTGAGGGCTCCAGCTCAAATCCAGAAAGAGCCAGGCCCCATTGTCCTGGAGTTCCTGAGAATGCTGATCCCCTAGAGCTAGCTCTGCTCAGGGGACGTAAGCTGGAGTGCTGCAAAGGGCAACTGAGGGCAGACAGACCTGGGTCCAAATTCTGACCCTGCCACTTATTAGCAGCATGACTTTGGGGAAGTAGCTTAAATTCCAAGCCTCGGTTTCCTCATCTGTCATACGGAAGAACATGTGGAAGAGCATTCTTCCCTCCACCTTCCTTCTGGGAATGGAGTCTTGGCTAAGGAGATGAGCATCAACTCAACAAACTCAGCAGCTCTCCTGTGAAACATGGCAGACTGCACAAAGGTGACTCCCCAGGGAGCCGTGGAGGAGAGGAGCCGGCTCTCACCCTCAGACAGGCCCTTGATTGGCCTGGGCACAGAGGTCGTAGGAGAGAGTGGCTGCTGGCCCCTGGCCCGTGGGGACCTGAGTTGGGAGAGCTGTTGTCTATCAGGACATGCGGGTGACTCCCTGGCACAGTGACCCTCCCACTGGGGCATCGCTGTCTCCTGAGCAATGGCTCAAATACACGTTGCTGGGCCCCACACCCAGAGGGTCTGACTCAGTAGGTCCAGAGCTGGGGCAGAGAATTTGCATTTCTAGTCCTGGGTGATGCAGATGCTGTTGGCCCACAGACCACACTCTGAGGACCACTGCCCTTGAGCATAAAAGTGCCACAGCCCAAGATGCTGAGCTTCCAGTTCCTACTCATTTACATGAGGCCTCCGGGTGGGAGGGGAGAGCAGTGTTTTGGTACGTGTGTGTAGGGAACACAGAAACACTCAGACACAATGGTCAGTGCAGCCAACGTTGCACAGAGATAGAACGAAAAGCTAAGCCATTTAGTGAAGGGGGTTAGTCCTGGCAGCCCGTCCCAACTCCGATCTGACTGCTTGCTCTGTGTTGCTTCCTAAAGTAGTTTTCTGTTGAGGCAGCAACAAACTACCACAAGAGAGGGAAAAAGGCTAATGCACAAATAATAAGAAAAACCCAAAGAGGAGACCATCCTAAACTCAGTGAGCCTTCAGTGTAGACATCAACCTCCAGCTAGTAGAAATGAGATTTCTAAGGTTCAACTCAAATCCATCCCTCTCCTCGTTTGCACAAACTCGCATGAGCCTCCTCCCTGCAGAGAACTCTCCCTGCTCCTCTTGGCTAGCTGTTAACTACAAGCTCTGATCTGTCCTGTCAGGTTGTCAGCTTGTTAGCTGTGGGTATATAGCGGGGGCTTCTGGCAGCCCCTGGTGTCACACACCCAGTGACAATACTGAATATGACTCAAGCATGGTCACACTGAGTCGCTGCTGCTGCCCAGGGTGCCTTTCGGTCATTTTTAACCTGAGGGCAGACTCTCTTCCACTGAGCTGGAGGGAGGGTCCTTTCTAGAAACATCATTCTAACTTCTAGGAGTAGACTGAGGCCCAGAGAATTCAAATGACATGCTCAAGGTCACAGAGGCAGAAGCAGCTCTCCCAATTCCTAATCAAGGGTTTATTCCACTGAATAATTGTGTGTTCCTCCTGTGTTGATCATCCAAAAGCAATCCAGGTCTCCTTGACCAGGAACACTGTAAAACATGAATTGCGGAGGAGAGAAATAGAGAAGGAGCAAGGCAAGATATCCGTTTTACTGTGACGTCCTTAAACTGCCTCCAATAGAAGGAGGCAAATAATCTACTTCCCAAATGATCTCAATCTTGGGGGGAAAAAATCACATCTTGGATGGAAAGGCCTTCTTTGCAGTACTAAGAATTCATTGAACATTCTGTGCAGTCTTTAACCAGTTCCAAGGTCAAGAGAAACATCAGAAAATATGTGTGCATGTCAGAGGACAACATTATTCAGGGATTAGTCCCCTGGAGTGATCTGGGCTGGATTTCCGCTTCCAGAACAACCCTTGGAAAGTCCTCAACAAGATAGCACACTGTTCTCCAACATACTTCACTGAAGTACACCCGGAAATCCAGGGACAGGAGAGCTTGCTAGAGGTGCCCTCTTGTAGTGATTGAGCGGCTGGCTAGAGAAGACACAAAAATACAAAAGTAGGCCTCATGTGGCTTAAACAAATTGCCTAGAAAAATATCTGAAAATAGTTAAGCCGAAAAGAGACTTATTAATTGTTCTGGCTCAATCTTGTTTGATAGAGATGGAAACCGGGGCTCAGAAAAGGGGAGTAAGTTGTTAAAGGCCACCCAGTGTGTCACCGATGGAGGGGAGATTATAATCCCCACCTCCACTCTTCCCAAAGACACATCACAGCCCCTGCCAGAGTTAAGAAAGACAAAGAGCTTTCTCCTTTCCAATCTGATCTGAAGGCCTAGAGACAACTCCACTGTGTACATCTGTTTGAAAATGGAGAGTCCTAAGACTTTAAAATAACATAACTAGAATTATCTCCAGAAAGGCTTTGCTAAGTGCCAGTAAACTTTTTTGCTGGGCATGAGTGCCAGTAACATTGACATCACGTCAGCCAAAAGCTTTCCATTTAGCAAACATGTTTGCCAGAATAATGTCACTAACTGTGCTTTTGAGAGGGGCTTGCTTCTATGTCCTCTGAGGTTCTATTTTAATTACACATATTTGACTGGTGTTTTGAAAACAATCACTCAAAGTTTAGAGACAGACATGATACGTAAAGGCAAATACAGACAATTCTGTCCTATAAATAGAATCCAGAAAAATCCTTTGCAAAACAAGCATTTTCAATGTGGAGAAGCAAACTCAGAAAAATGGGATAGTATCCTGCTGTTAAATTTGTTATTTACAAAGTACACAATAACCTAGCAAGAATATCTGAGTTACTATCATGCTAAGTGAAAAAAGCAGAATACAAAAAGTATATACACAGAAAAGCTCTACTATGTATAAAAACAGACAAAAGTTTTACACAAGAAGAGCCACTCATCTGTGTGAGTGTGTACGAATGCTTGTGTGTACGAATGCCAGCGCGAGGCTGGAGCCTTCTCTCTCCCAACCACCGAGCAAGCTGAAATAGGCTGCCCCAAACTGCTTTTCACACTACAAGTTACGACCACTGACTATTTGTTAATAGTATCTTGACCCACTGAAAACTTCTCCCAGCCCTGCTCCTACAAGGAGACCTGAGAATACCATCAGTGCCAAAACCAGCTGGGCAACGGCACTGGGATACCATTCTTCGCACATTCACGCACCTGCCTTTATGCGAGGTTCTGGGATACCAGTCCCTTACTGCCTGGGTCTCTTCACATCTGACAGGCCAGGGTTTTATTTCTTCTCTGGCCAATAAAACGTATTTTTTTTAAGGGGAGAAGAGCAACTGATGCCTTCATGCCAGGCTTAGTCTGGTGAAATCATTCTTTCATGACAAAACCTAGAATTTCCTGAAGTCTTTTACCCCTCACCCTCCAACTATGGTTTCTCCAAGTGAAATGTCAGCATTTGTGAAGCCGTTTCAGGAAGCTGATACTTTCAGCACATAAGAGCCAGGGTTTGGCCTGAGCCCAGCCTCTTATTTATTTATTTTTTTTTACAAGAAAAAGAACAACACAAACTATCAGACATTTCCAATGTCAGAAATCTTTACTACAGCACTAGAAAATAGAGTGGATGTGCAAGAAGACAAAGGAAACAAGGAAAACAAATGTTTTTGTCCTCCGGCTCTTTTGTAGCAACTACACTGGCTTCAGCTGGATAACAAATTGTCCTGGAATTCTTGGCCTTGGAGCAAACACGTTGGCTCCCTGGTTACGCCTTCGTCACTGCTCAAAGTACCACACACTTTAACCTTCCTGTTCTGTCCATAGGCCTGGGGTTTGTCCTGTATCCAGGAAACTTTATATGTGGTCTAAACTGAGCATCCCAGCAGGCTGCAAGGCAGATAGCGGCTCAGGATTCAGAATGCTGACCAATTCCTACCTGGATCCACACCACCAAGCTGTAACTCAGCCTGCCTGTGCAGAAATAGGAGCCCAGCCACGTGGCTAACAGCTTTTTTAACTGCTACTCTCAGCAATGAGGAACTTTCCCAGCAGACAAGATTCAGGGAGATGGCCTTCTTTAGGAGAACTAAAAAGGAAGCAATATCAAGATTGATCCAACAGACACACAGTTCCAACCAGATACTCCAGCCAATAAGCAAGCCTCCAAAGCTCGACTAAGCCAGGAGGAGGTAAGGGCCAGGTGTTGCCAACCTGCTCTTGAGTCCTTGGGACCTCAGGTCACCAGCTCAGGACATCTTGCAGAGGTCTGCTTCTGTGTCACTAGATTCTCATAAAAGGTTTCATACTTCAGTCAGGAAGGAAGCCAGGACATGCCCGGGGTAGCACCTAAACTACAGCATTCAAATGCCCCACACATGAAAAGAACAAGAACTCTGGCTCCACTTTCCAGGGACAAAGTAGACATATGACACTATTCGTGTAAAAAAAAAAAAAAAGGAGGAGGGGAGGTAGGAATATGGATCCGCAGAAAACATCTCCACAAGGGACACAAGAAACTGGCAGCACCATCTCCGCGGAGGGACACTGAGCAGTTGGAGGAAAAGGTGGGAAGACCTTACCTTTGTATCTTTTGAATTTTGAACCATATGAATGTATGACCTTTCAAAGAACAAATTAAAATTAAAAAAAAATACAGAATGCTACAATCTTGTTATTTAAAAAAAAAGAAAAAGACAAAGGTGCTCTATAAATGTGTATGCTCAAAGGAAACATCCTGTAAGAATATTTAATTGTGAACCATAATTACTCTTAGGAAATGGGAGTAGAGGAAGGAGAAGTTCATGTTTCATTTTATACAGTTTGTATTGTTTTAATAGCTTCCAAAAGGTGGTACTACTTCTGTAATTTTTGCTTTAAAAAAAGAAGAAAAAAAGTCTTTACTAACTGCAGCCTCTCTTCCAACAAGAATCCCTAAGCTCCCACAGCACTCTGCCTCACATTACTAAATCACATCCCATCTTGTGTTACAATCATTTGTGTCCAGGTCTCATCTCTGTTGAATGTTGGAGCGACTGCAACTGCAATCTGCCCACCACTCTGGCTCCACTTTCCAGGGACAAAACTACAGAAAAAGAACCGATACGGAATAAAGCAGCAACCAAAATGCAACCAAGCAATTACACAAGGATGAAACAATCAACCAAGATAAGAGTGAACAGTAATCTTATAAGTATATTAATTAGTGCAAGAATATTAGCAATCAGAAACCATGACCAACTTAAAAATGCACTGAAAACAAAGCATCCTTCCCAGAAATTGTGGGAATTTTGACAATCTGCACGTGCACATGTTAGGAGTTTTGCAAAACTGCCAAGCCAAGAGTAGCAGCCAAATTTCTTAGAATTCAGTAAATTCTTATCTCAGGATACGTTCTTTATTTAGGAAAATTCCTGAGTGACCTCTGAATGTGGAAAGATGAAGCTCCTTCTAGGACATGACCTGAAAGGATTAAAAAAAAAAAATCCTGAATTTCTCTGGACAATGAAAGAGGAAAGTCTGAGTTCCTGGGGAACATGGTGTTAGATGGTCCAGAAAGAGAGGACTCAATACTGGACAAGAGACTGTGCTGTGGAGAAACAGTAATTCTGGGAGGCAAGCTGGATGTTTACATACCAATTTTGAGCCATTTGCTCTGAAGTAATGTAACTTCTCGCTGCTGCCTCTGAGACTGTCCCAAACCGACACAGGTGTGTGTGCGGGGGATAACCCAGAATGGAGCAAATGGGGTGGAAGGATCCCTTAAGTCCATAGTTCTGAATAACACTCTTTCCAAAACCCTCAACATGAGGGCCAGATTTATTCTCCTGCTTGAAACAACCACAAACAAAAACCAGACAAGCTATATAAAAAAATGATACCCGATGGGAATGTATGAATGAGTGAACTGCTAGAGGAGGACTGCTGATACCAGTAGAGAGAAAAGCTACACAGGACAGACACAGAGAAGGGATCAAGAGACGAGCTGAAGTGAACAAGCCAGAGCAAGAAGTGACCAGAAAAAAATGAAAGCCCTGTGAACCCACAAGAAATAAAAAGACCAAGGTAGAACTGATTTCTCACAGTACAAGGGATGGACCCTGTCTCTGGGGCTGATACCTGGGTGCCCTCCATAACTCTCCTTCTCTCACTCGCCACCTCCAATCTGTTAGCAAGTCTTGTCAGTTACAACTTCAAAATACCTTCAAAATCCAACCATTTCTCACGATGCCCACTGCTACCACCCTAGCCCAAGCCACTATCAGCTCTCACCTGTACAACAGGTAAAGCCAAGAACCGCTTTACCTTCCCAATTACAATCTCACACGCTCCCCGCTCCAACCCATCTCTCTGTTCTCCACACAACAGTCAGGGCAACGTTTATCACCTGACAGAAGGCTTATTGTCTGTCTCCCCTACTAAAATTTAAGCTCCAAAAAAGCAAAGTCTGCTTTGCTGCTCATTGCTGTAATCCCACAGACAAGACAGGGTCAAGGTATATAGGCATTCTTCAGTGTCCATGAAGGATTGGTTCCAGAATCCCCCCACACTCAGCTATCAAAATCTGTGGATACTCAAGTCCCTTATATAAAATGGCGAAGTATTTGTATATAACCTATGCACATCCTCCTGTATACTTTAAATCATCTCTAGACTACTTATAATACCTAATACAATGTAAATGCTATGTAAATAGTTGTTATGTTGTATTATTTAGGGAATAATGACAAGGAAAAAAGTAAGTACATATTTGGGTACAGACATAAACATCCTTTTCTTTCCCCAAATATTTTCCATCCAAGGTTGACTGAATCCATGATTTGCAGAATCCACGGATATGGAAAGCGAACTGTAGAATCAGCACCAAATAAGTATTTATTAAATGAACTAAGTAAGTGTTTATGAAACTGTATACCACATACCTTTAAGAAACGAATAAGGGAAATGCACTTTGCATCACTTTGTGGGAGCTCAGCAGGACCAGCGATCTGTAAATCACACTGTGAGAAACATTATGCTTTGTCACCTACTACTGAATCTACAATGGCTTGTATATATTAAATGATAACAGATCCATAAATGCTCACTGAATAAAAAAATAAGTATAAAATAAGTTTCATGTCATATATAATACCTGGGACTGGCCCGGGTGGAACATGGATGCTTTTGTATCTCCTGGCACGGGAATAGATGGATGACTGATGGAGCAGATATTCAAAAATAATGTGACATCTAAAAGGAAATATATTATTTAACATGGACCTAAGCCAATTCTTTGCCAGCCACAAGAAACACAGAAATGACTATAATAATTCTTATAGTCAGGAACTTATAGACCTGCAACTCTATTAATTTATAAGTAAGTTCAAGTAACTCAGATATGGTATAATTGCTCTACTAGATATTTACAAGAAGCATTTGGGAGGCACAAAGAAGGAAGCGACCATTCTTACTGAAGGAGGTCAGATGGTCAAAGAAAGATTTCTAAAACAGATTTTTCTTGAACTGAGTCTCACAAAGAATAATTTACCAGATGAGAAAAAGCTCATCTAGGGAAGACACAGTCTGTGCAAAGGCATAACATATATGATTAGATGGTTACTGAGGAGTTAAAATACGGAAGCACTTTTCTTTAAAGAAAGAGCCTGTGGGCCGGGCGCGGTGGCTCACGCCTGTAATCCTAGCACTCTGGGAGGCCGAGGTGGGCGGATCGTTTGAGCTCAGGAGTTCGAGACCAGCCTGAGCAAGAGCGAGACCCCATCTCTACTAAAAATAGAAAGAAATTATATGGACAGCTAAAAATATATATAGAAAAAATTAGCCGGGCATGGTGGTGCATGCCTGTAGTCCCAGCTACTCGGGAGGCTGAGACAGGAGGATCGCTTGAGCTCAGGAGTTTGAGGTTGCTGTGAGCTAGGCTGATGCCACGGCACTCACTCTAGCCTGGGCAACAGAGTGAGACTCTGTCTCAACAACAAAAAAAAAAAAAAAAAAGAAAGAGCCTGTGCTTTTCAAAGTTCTTGGACCTACCCTTCAAACTACCCATTTCCCCCAAAAGATGTGAGCTCCAAAAGGGCTTGACAAATTTAAATATATCAAATAATAAAATCAGGGAGGGGAAGACAAAACATATTTATTCTAGGCCAGGTCTTAAAACGTACCCTGCACCGTTCCCTGTTATCATCAGTCCCAAAAAGGGAAGAATATGCTTTAACAGCAGCTCTGCCCAAAGCTTGGCAAATGGCTGCTGTGAAGGTCCCCATGAGTCCGTACAGTCTTCCTCCTCACTGGTGTAGTCAAAGATGGTTTCCACCCTGATAGCAAAGGGCTCCTTAACTATAAGCTCACTGTGCACAGAAGAGGAAAGAATCTGATATATTGATTGTTCCTCATTTAAGCCATGACTTAAATGCCCATCTCAGGATTTAACTATCTTTATTTTCTAATTAAAATTTTACAAAAGGGAGAGGGGTAAGGGAGAACAGAGATTATACTGTATTGACACTGAGACTTTAAATTCTAGTCAGAGTTAAGACCCATATTAAATGCCAACTGATAGCTTAAAAGGAAATAACTACATGGAGTCTAATCGAGACATACATGAGTTGAGTCTCGTGATGAGCCTCAATAATGTAAGAAAATAATTCGCGATAACACTGGAGTCCATGGTTGTCAAGTATGCTCTCTTGGGCACGGGTAGGTGGAAGTCTGGAGCAATGGGTTCTCTCCATGCCCGGTGACAAAGATGGCTCCTGATTTGATGTAAGAGCAAGTCCTGTTGCCAGGTGCTGTCTGCAGCTCACAGCTGAGTTTAGCAGTGGAATCGAGTGGAGAACTTGGGAGATACAGGCACAGTCAGAGGCTGGTCACTTGACTTTACCTCCACACCCTGGTACTTTCGTATTGGATTCGCCTTATGCACCTGCAGGGTAAGGAAAATAAAGTTACCACTGAGAGGGATGTTAGAGAACTATGCTTATGGTTTTTCTTTTTGAGAAAATGTTTATGTAGTTTTATAGATCCTAGTCACTAATTTAAAGGCGGAGGGGGGCGGGGGAGGTCAAGAAAAGTATAGTATAGTGGAAAAGCACATGACTTTAGAGCCCAAATAGGTTCCCATTCAGGTCTTTATTGGGTCCCTCAGCTTTCACTAAAAAAATGTCATACCTATTTTTCCAGTGTGATTTACTAGGATATAATAGGGCTGTACTTAATTGTAGTGGAGAAGAGTTAAGAATTTGCTAGAGTATAATCTTAAAGTTACTATTTTATTTAATTTTTTTTTTAACTCTTCTTGCCATTTGATGTTGTAATAGTAACTGACTCTTAATATTCACCAAAAGCATGAACAACAAAAAAAAGAAGTGGGAGGGACCCAACCAGGAAGGGTTGCTGAGAAGGCCTGGTCTCAGCCATCCATTTGGATGGTCTGAAATCAATCCCAAATCAAGCCAAATTAGTAGAGAGCTAGCCAGCACTGACTTAATTGTGCTTTACAATGTTGCTATTGGCCTACATTGAGAATTGCTGTAAGAAAGAGTTCTATAATGGGGACAAACACGAGAGGCAGGTACCAAGTGTTGAAGAAAAGTCAAAGTTGAGGCCAGAAAAAAGGCTGTTTTATGAGTGTTATCTGGAATGGGGATTGTGCTGTTTTCTCATTCAATCAGCAAGTAGTAGTTTGGATTTTGCCAAAAGGCTAGTCTCTTGAACAGTTTGTAGAGCCTTCCTGTGGCCATGGCTACCTAAGCCAACAGCTATTTCAGCAGCTAGCCTAGCACTTTTAGACAAAACCTCAACAAATTATATATTCTTTTGTTTTTAATTGACAGGTAACATTGTATGTTTTTATTGTGTACCACCTGATGTTTTGAAGTACGTATACATTGTCGAATGGTTAAATCTAGCTAATTAAAGACATCACCTCACATAGTTATCATTTTTGTGGTAAGAGCACATAACATCCACTCTCTTTACATTTTTCAAGAATATATCTTCATCAACTATAGTCACCTTGCTCTATGATAGATCTCTTGAAACTTATTCCTAACTGTAATTATGTATCCTTTGACCAACATCTCCCCATCTCCCCTCCTTATACTCCTATACTCATCCTTTTATTAATCATATAAAGTTCCATCTAAAACTGTCTTCTTCCTCATTAATGCAGGTAACACAACCTGCTGCCCTCCCAACAAAGTGGTCTTAATGTGAAT
Source organism: Eulemur rufifrons (assembly GCF_041146395.1). Lineage (NCBI taxonomy): Eukaryota > Metazoa > Chordata > Mammalia > Primates > Lemuridae > Eulemur > Eulemur rufifrons. Next base: position 25,551,191 of record NC_091002.1, read on the forward strand.
TAAGATTTCCTTTTGAATAACTAATATCCAAAGCATTGTACCAGTGGTAGCATGGATGATTACCTGGACTGATATGCATTGTAATGCCAAAGAGCCTGGGCCAAGCATTAAGAGGAAAACAAAAATACAGTTGCCATGTAATTCCCATGTCCTTTCCTATATATTCTTGTCTAATTGTAAAACTTATTAGTTCTTTTTAAGCCCAGAAGGAAATCATAAAAATAAGTTAAATAAAATAAACAAATAAAAAGAGTCCTAGGAAATGCATCACTGTGCACGGTTATACCACATGATGTCCTCCTTATGAAGATCCCTGGTCTACATTCAATAAAGAATAAACGTATTTTTTGAACAATTGATTTGTTTATGTCTCACAAACACTGTAAGTTTTATAACCAACAGGTTGGTTCCTAAAATGGGCCAAAATTATGGCTCATACTTAGATCATAATTTATACATCTTTAGCCTTATTCACATCTCAACTTTATTACCACCCTAGTTTGTGTGATTTCTCCCTTGTCTTTGATATTGCCTTGTAGACCACCTTAGATCCTGTCTGGAACAAGACAATGTACAGATAAAACAAAACAAAGACAACTCTGGGTTAGTCAATGTTCAGGTTGCCCAGTTACCAGTTCTTTCCGTAGCCTGGCTAGCTCCTCCTTCTTCTGCTCTTCCTCCTGCTGCCTGGCCTCCTCCAGCTGCTGGGCTTTCTGGGCTTCAATCTCAGCCATTCTCTTCTCCAGCTCCTGCCGCTCCTTGGCTCTTTTCTCAGTAGCCAGCTGAAAAGGTTCCTGGACTAGGGAACCAGAAAGGCCCTCTGAGTACAGAAACAGAAAGAATATTGGTACACAAGCAGGACTTGTATAAAGCTAGCCCCCCTGAATTAAGCAAGTGGCACAGACATACAAGGCAACAAAAAGGCTGAGCTCTAAGGATGCCTCAATGGGAGAAAGGTGGAATAAAACACATACAAAAAGTCCCAAAATTTTAAGAGTTCGAAGGGCCCCTAGAAAACATCTAGAGTGATTGGGAAAAAACCAAGACCCACAGAAGTGAAGTAGCTTGCTCAAAACTAGAATGACTTTGAGACAGATACAGGAGAAGAATCCCAATTTTTTAACACATTGTCCACTGCTTAAGGAATCATATGTTTTATATCTAAGGCTTGCTTCATGGTGAACTTCAGAAAGACATCTTGGCTCTCCCTTTCCTCATTTACTTGCTACTCTTTAAGTGGGGAAAGCCTATAACGGTTGTTGAAATACTAACTGCTTCTGCCAAGGTTCATGTTAAATGTCTCTTTTTTTTTTTTTGAGACAGAGTCTCACTCTGTTGCCCAGGCTAGAGTGCTGTGGCGTCAGCCTCACTCACAGCAACCTCAAACTCCTGGGCTCAAGCAATCCTCCCGCCTCAGCCTCCCGAGTAGCTAGGACTACAAGGCATGCGCCACCATGCCTGGCTAATTTTTTCTATATATTTTTAGTTGTCCATATAATGTCTTTCTATTTTTAGTAGAGATGGGGTCTCGCTCTTGCTCAGGCTGGTCTTGAACTCCTGAGTTCAAAGGATCCACCCGCCTCGGCCTCCCAGAGTGCTAGGATTACAGGCGTGTTCATGTTAAATGAATCTGGCCTTAACAAATTCTGCAACTGAGTATAACTGCTAAGTTCAACAAATTCAAAAGACTGGGTCTAGGGAAAGAAAAGCTACCATCCTCTAAAGTCAAATGTTTCTGGTTGACACAGCATGGTACCGACACACTGAATCCCAGCACACCCCTGGGAAATCTGACAATTCTGCCCCAATCCCCTAGGAGTACATGTAATATACCAGTAACTGATTTTTTCTCTTTCTTGGGAACAAAGGGCTCCTGGGAGATGACGGTGTTTGGACGAGCCTTGAAGCAAGCTGCTTCTTTCTGCTGTTTCAGTTCTTCCTCCAGCTGTAGGACAGAAAGTGTGTCAGATAAGTTACCACACAACTTTCCACACAACTACCACCTCAGTAATTTAAATTCTAATGATCCTGAATGGCTTCATCAATAAAGATAGCAAATGATTTGATAAAAACCCTAGTTAAAACCCCTCATACAAACTTTATAATGAATAGATCAGTCTGACAATATCTGAACCCACTGAGAACTAGAAAGTATCTTTAAGATATGTTTAAGGCTTATCTTAATATCACAAAAATAAACAACTGGACATGATATGCTTCCAGATGTAACTCATCAGGAACTATACAATTTTACCTAAAGTATTTTCCTTGCCACCCTCAAAATTATCTAACCAGAAGTTAATCAAGCCTTTAGATCTAAGTACTCATTTATAGGAAATACAGGCGATAGAAGAACATGTTAAACAGCACCATGGGTATACAATCAGCAAAATTTAGATTGTAGAATATCTACAGGACAAACAACCCACTTTATTCAGTAGCTAAAATGCAAAGAGAGGAGCCTATAGATCAAAAGAGATTTAAAGATTTATCAAACAAATGCACAATGTAGACCTTATTTGGATATTGATTTGAACAATTCAACTCTTTAAAAAAATTATGAAAAATCTGGGGATATTTGAATGCTGATTATTTGCCACTATTAAAGGGTTATTGTTAATCTTTTTAAGCATGATAATATTATTGTGCATCTTTTTTTTTTTTTTTTTTTTCAGACAGAGGCTCACTCTGTTCCCAGGCTAGAGTGCCGTGGCATCAGCCTAGCTCACAGCAACCTCAAACTCCTGGGCTCAAGCGATCCTCCTGCCTCAGCCTCCCGAGTAGCTGGGACTACAGGCATGCGCCACCATGCCCAGCTAATTTTTCTATATGTATTTTTAGCTGTCCATATAATTTCTTTCTATTTTTAGTACAGACGGGGTCTCGCAATAGTCCTGAGGTTTCCCAGAGAACACCACCAACAGAGGACCTACATTCAGTCATGCAAGCAATCGCATCTCTTGGGTTTCAAGAGGGGTGATTCCTACAAAGAAAGATTAGCCCAGAGCTCCTTTTAGACAAAAGTCCAGGATAAGTGATCACACAAAAACCCCAAAAACCTTGAAAATTCAAGGCAATTTTTTTCCAGCTGGGCAGAATCAGATCTTAATTAAGCCAGACAATAATCAATTACTTGTTTTCAATCCGCTGTCATCTATAAAGAGCAAATACCACACCATACTTAAAAAAAATAGCGTATCACATTGAGATCTATTCTCCCATACTATTTCTTAGCAAAGCACCAACAGAAAGGAGTAAAAACTAAATGAATGAGTCTAACACATGGAATACATGAGACTCCTGACTCAAAAAAAGCCCATCAGTTCTCACATTCCCCAGGTGATCACTAAGAGCAGCGGTGAGCAAACTTTGGCCTAAAGGCCAAATCAAGCTTGCAACGTTGTTTTGCACAGCCCTTGAATGAAGAATGGTTTTCACATTTTCAAACACACAGAGAGAGAGAGAGGGAGAGAGAGAGAGAGAGAGAGAGAGGCATATGTGACAGAAACCATGCGTAATCTATAAAACCTAAAATATTTGCTACTGGCCCTTTACAGAAATAATGTACTAACTCCTGATTGATAGTGAAAGCCCCTAAAATAATCCAGTATGTTATCCCAGATGATTTCAGTGTAGTGGGTCTGCCTGTCTAACCAACCAACCAAGCAATTAACATTTTGGCTGCTCTCCCCAACCCCTACCTGGTGCTTCCAAATCTGCGCCTTCAAAGCACCTCTTTTGTCAGTCTCCAAGCAGAAAGGCTCACTCTGGGTCACATTCTTTATCTTCTTCTCTGGCAGGTTAATGGTATCAAAATGAGGCAAGGGAAGTGCCTTGAACTTGGGCACCTAATGGAAAAAAAAACATGAGATTTAAGATAAAGACATCTCTAGCCAGAAAACAACAGATGATCCAGAATATCTGGATGGATCTGAAAAATAGGGAAGCCCAACCAGTATTCAAAGCAGCATAGTCTAGCAGAAAAGACCAATGGGCTCAAAAGGAAATCTAGGTTTTCCTCCCTTCATTGCCAGTAACAGCAGTGTAATCAGAGGAAAGTCACTTAACCTCCTTGGGCCAGAAGGATTAAATTGCTTGCCCCATTTATATTTTATAGGGTTCTTAGAGGGATCAAAGGAAGTTAGTGATTTTACAGTTCAAAGTGCTACAGAAAAGATTATCTTTGAGGGATCAAAGAATAATATTATGCGACATGCAGAGATGGAAACACCTACCTCCCCTTTCTGCAGTTCTTTTATTTTCTTGTCCTTCTGTAACTGACGTTCTTTGTCTCGAGAATCAAAGGAGAAAGGGCACATCACAGTTCTTGCCTCTACGCTTTGGGGCTTAAAAGGCACCCCATAATGTGGTACAGGTTGAGCTCTTATCACTACCGGTTCATCCTCTTCCTAAGTAAAAAATTACAGTTTAGAAATAAGACTTCTCAATCCAATCAAAAGAAAATCAAAAAGTAAGACGCAAAAGCTGCCACAGATGAAAAGAAATCAGCAAAAGATCTCCAGATACATGAAAAAGCAGAATGAAAGGACACTCCCAAAAGAAAACGATAACTCTGTACCAATGGAAACCAACCAAAACAAGAATACTGAAACAACTGATAAAGAATTTCAAATACGGATTGTAAGGAAGCTGAATGAAATACAAGAGAAAATAGAAACCCAACACAAAGAAACCACAAAAACAAGGAAATGAATGGAAAATTCAGTAAAGAAATCGAACTATTCTGCCCGGGAATACTGGGTGCTGTAGGCTTTTTAATCATTTTTGTATTATTTTTTAATTTTTTAAATATTTTTATTTATTTTTTTAAATAAAAAAAGTAAAAGAAATTGAATTATTAAAAAAAAATCAAGCAGAGCTTCTGGAAATGAAAAATTCCTTCAAGGAAACACAAAACACACTGGAAAGCCTTAAGAATAAGCTAGATCAGGCAGAAATAAGAATCGCAGAGCTAGAAGACAATACCTTTTAATTAAATAAGTCAAAGAGAAAGAACAGGTCAGGTGCAGTGGCTCACACCTGTAATCCTCAGCCTCTGGGGGGCTGAGGCAGGAGGATCACTTGAGCTCAGGAGTTTGAGACTAGCCTGAGCAAAAGTAAGATCCCATCTCTATGAAAAATAGGAAAAAAAAGCCGGCATGGTGGCGTGTGCCCATAGTCCCAGCTACTCAGGAGGCTGAGGCAGGAGGATCGCTTGAGCCCAGGAATTTGTGGTTGCCATAAGCTATGATGATGCCACTGTACTCTAGCCCATGCCACAGAGCGTGACTCTGTCTCAAATGTAAATAAATATTTAAAAAAAGAGAAAGAACACAGAAATAAGAGCAATGAAAAAAGCTTAGAAGTAATATGGGATTATGTAAAGGAGGCATAACATTAAGAATCATAGGCATCCCTGAGGATGAAGAACAAAATGCACAATGGCTGAAAAAGCTATTTGAGGGAATACTTGACGAAAATCTCTCATGTCTTGCTAGAAATCAGGACATCCAAGTACTAGAAGTTGCAATAGACTCTTGGGAGATTTCATCGCCGAAAGGCAATCACTACTGACACATAGTCATCAGACTGGCCAAAGTTAACATAAAAGAGGAACTCCTATGAACTGTAAGGCAAAAGAATCAGATAACTTACAAAGTAAAACCCATCAGACTAACTGCAGACTTCTCAACTGAGACCTCACAAGCCAGAAAGGACTGGGGCCCCATTCTCAGGCTTCTCAAACAGAATAATGGCCAGCCTATAATTTTTGTATTCTGCAAAACTAAGTTTCTTATATGAGGGAGAAACAGACATTCTCAAACAAGTGAATGCTGAGGGAATTTGTCAAGACCAGACCTGCTCTGCAAGTAGTACTCAGATCTGCATTATATACTGATTAGCACAACAGGCACCCACCAGTGTAAAACCATCCAAATGCTAAAGTTCAGAGCCCAGTTACCACAATGGCTCAAGAGTTAAAACAAAGCAATAAAGTTCTACACAACAGGATGAACAGAAATCCATCCCACTTATCAGTTCTTCCAATAAATGTGGATGGTTTGAACTCTCCACTGAAGAGACACAAGCTGGCTGAATTGATTAAAAAAAAAAAATATATATGGCAAGTATTTGCTGTGGGCTTCCTCCCAGAGATGCAAATGTGATTCACCACATAAATAGAAGCAAAACCAAAGACCATATGATCCTCTTGATAGAGGCAGAAAAAGCATTGGACAAAATCCATCACCCCTTTATGATAAGAACTCTTAACAAAATAGGCATACATGGAACATACCTCAAAATTATAAAAGTCATATATGAAAAACCCACAGCCAACATCATACTGAAAGGGGAAAAGCTGAGAGCATTCCCACTTAGAACTGGAACCAGACAAGGTTGCCCACTGTCACCATTTCTATTCAATATAGTGCTGGGAGTCCTAGCCAGAGCAATCAAGCAAGAAAAGGAAATCAAGGGTATCCAAATGGAGAAAGAAGAGGTCAAACTATCACTCTATGCTGATGATATGATCTTATATCTAGAAAACTCAAAGATTCTGCCAAGAGACTCCTGGAATTGATAAATAAATTCAGCAAAGTGGCCGGGCGCGGTGGCTCACGCCTGTAATCCTAGCACTCTGGGAGGCCGAGGTAGGCGGATCGTTTGAGCTCAGGAGTTCGAGACCAGCCTGAGCAAGAGCGAGACCCCATCTCTACTAAAAATAGAAAGAAATTATATGGACAGCTAAAAATATATATAGAAAAAATTAGCCGGGCATGGTGGTGCATGCCTGTAGTCCCAGCTACTCGGGAGGCTGAGACAGGAGGATCGCTTGAGTTCAGGAGTTTGAGGTTGCTGTGAGCTAGGCTGACGCCACGGCACTCACTCTAGCCTGGGCAACAGAGTGAGACTCTGTCTCAAAAAAAAAAATAAATAAAAATAAAAAAATAAAATAAATTCAGCAAAGTCTCAGGTTACAAAATCAATGTACACAAATCAGTAGCATTCCTATACACCAGCAACAGTCAAGTTGAGAATCAAATCAAAGACTCAATACCTTTCATGATAGCAACAAAGAAAATAAAATACCTAGGGATAGATATATTTAACCAAAGAGGTGAAAGACCTCTAAGGGAAAACTATGAAAAACTAAGGAAGGAAATTGCAGAGGATGTAAACAAATGGAAAAACATATCATGCTCATGGATCAGCAGAATCTACACTGTTAAATGTCTATACTGCCCAAAGTGATTTAAACACTCAATGCAATTCCCATTAAAATACCAATGTCATTTCTCACAGATCTAGAAAAAATAATGCTACGCTTCATATGGAACCAGAAAAGACCCCATGTAGCCAAAACAACCTTAAGCAAACAGAAAAAATTAGGAGAAATCAATTTATCAGACTTCAAGTTATACTATAAGGCTATAGTAACCAAAAAGCATGGTACTGGCACAAGAATAGAGACATACATAGACTAGCAGATCAGAACAGATGCAAAATCATCCCCATATTGCCATTTGATCTTTGACAAAGTAGAAAAAAACATACACTGGTGAAAAGAATCCCTACTCATAAATGGTGCTGGGAAAATTGGATAGCTACATGTAGAAGACTGAAACAGGATTTGCACCTCTCACCACGCACAAAAATTAATTCACAATGGATAACATTCTTAAACCTAAGGCATGAAATTGTAAGAATTCTAGAAGAAAATGTTGGTAAAAATCTTATAGACATTGGCCTGGTAAAGAATTTATGAAGAAGACTCCCAAAGCAATCATAGCAAAAACAAAAATAAATAAATGGGACCTGATCAAATTAAAAAGCTTTTGCACAGCCAAGGAAACAATCAATAGAGCGAACAGAAATAAGACTTGTCATTTTCTCCCACCTACTTAGAATGTCAAGTCAGAAGATAAATGTGGCAAGTCATTAATTAAGGCAATTCACTCAATCTTTTAGGTGTCTTAGCTTCCTTTTCTATCAAAGAGGGATGATACCTAAGTGATCTACCACCTCACAGGGGTGAGACCTATGTGAAGGCATTTGGTAATGGACTAAGACAATTATTTTTAAAAGATCTAGGCCAGGTGTGGTGGCTCACGCCAGTAATTCTAGCACTCTGGGAGGCTGAAGTGGGAAGATCACTTGCGGTCGGGAGTTCGAGACCACCTTGAGCAAGAACAAGACCCCGTCTCTACTAAAAATAGAAAAAATTAGCTGAGCAACTAAAAATAGAAACAAAAAATTAGCCAAGTGTAGTGGCATGTGCCTGTAGTCCCAGCTACTCAGGCAGCTGAGGCAGGAGGATCACTTGAGCCCAGGAGGTTGAGGTTGCTGTGAGATAGGCGGACACCATGACACTCTAGCCCTGGCAACATAGTGAGACTCTATCTTGAAAAAAAATTAAAAATAAAAGATCTGAAGTTTTTCACAGGAATATTGCAAACACTAAATAAGATCAAGTACAGGGTGTCCTATACTTTGGAAAAAATTTTTAAAATTTTGTAATGAATATTTTGTAAATAAAGGTACATTTAGGGCCGGGTACGGTGGCTCACACCTGTAATCCTAGCACTATGGGAGGCCAAGGCGGGTGGATCGTTTGAGCTCAGGAGTTCGAGACCAGCCTGAGCAAGAGCGAGACCCAGTCTCTACTAAAAATAGAAAGAAATTATATGGACAACTAAAAATATATACAGAAAAAATTAGCCGGGCATGGTGGCGCATGCCTGTAGTCCCAGCTACTCAGGAGGCTGAGGCAGAAGGATTGCTTGAGCCCAGGAGTTTGAGGTTGCTGTGAGCTAGGCTGATGCCACGGCACTCTAGCCTGGGCGACAGAGTGAGACTCTGTCTCAAAAAAAAAGAAAAGAAAAGTGTACATTTAGCTACAATTTCCCATTTTCCCTGTGTATGTCCACTTTCAGGACACCCTGTAGTATGAATAAAATGAAGATCAGAAGATAGGTCCCAACCAAGCATGTACCTTAGCCTCTTCTTTCACGCTGCCTCCAGACTCCACTAAAACATGTGACTGGGACTTAATAGTTGCCAAACCCAGAATAGGACCAAGTAAGTTGTTTGGTTTCAAGCTGGTAACACAAGATTACCGTGTATTTTAGTTTCAAATGAACCTATAAAAAGGCGTACGCCTGAGATCTGCTATAAAATTACCCTAACTCTGGATATTTATAGATAAAATGGGAGATGTAACAAGAAACTAGCATGATCAATGTCAGTTTATGTATTACAATTACATGAACCATCACCACACAGTCCACCTTAGCAATTTCTGGGTTAATGGAGATAGGACAAGGTGGATGTAACTGCTTTGTATGAATTTTAAAAGTCCCTCACTCAATAGTGACAATAACTAAGGCAAAATAAAGTGCAGAGCTTGGCAACTTTTTTTTAAACAGAGTCTCACTCTGTTGCCCGGGCCAGGGTGCAATGGCATCATCATAGCTCACTACCTTAAACTCCTGGGCTCAAGTGATTCTCCTGTCTCAGCCTCCCAAGTAGTTGGGACTACAGGAGCAGGCCACTATTCCCGGCTAATTTTTTCTATTTTTTTGTAAAGACAGGGTCTCCCTCTTGGTCAGTATGGTCTTGAACTCCTGGCCTCAAGCAATCCTTCTGCCTTGGCCTCCCAGGGTGCTAGGATTACAGGTGTGAGCCACTCCGCCTGGTCCCAGCTTGGCAACTTTTGATCCATGTTACAAAGGTAATTTTCAATGCTACAGACACAGACAATCCTCCAATGCCTAACTTTTCCTCACTGTTTCCATAAATTGTAACTAGTTCTCACTGAAAGCCAGAAGATTCATACCCTTACCAACTACTTTGTTCTTGGAAGAGCAAAAAAAAGATGATCAAATGTTCATACTCATGCTTAAAGACAACTCCAGACACGAGTGGTTACCTTTAAACTCCATGAAGTTTAAGAAATAGTAAGGCTTAGACTGGATATGCAGAAGGAAAAAGAAACCCCCTACCCCCAGGGAATCACCTCATCTCCTTTGGTGGGTATTCGGATTCTATTCTTCAATGCGAAGGCTGGTGACTTGGGGACAGTGATTGGAAGTACCTTCTTTTCAGGAACACCCTGGAAGGAGTAAGCAAATCAATTATACATCCCAGAAAAACTTCTACTAGGCTGTCTGAGAAGATTAAATTCCTTTCTTAAAGAAAAGTTCGTGAATTGGGAATCAAAAACGTCTACTATTTTATTATGTTGTTCACCTAAGACAAAGTCATATCTGGTATGTGGTAGCACTCCAAAAGTGGATTATAAATAACATCATGACAGAAGAGCAGCAAATAACAAAGACATAGGTAGAGTTGTATATCTAGTAAAAATATGATTCATCAAAAATCTTTTTTTCTCTTCCTTTTTTAACACAGGATTTTGCTCTGTTGCCCAGGCTGGAGTACAGAGGCATGATCATAGCTCACTGCAACCTCGAACTCCTGGGCTCAAGCGATCCTCCTGCCTCAGCTTTCTGTGTAGCTGGGACTATAGGTGCATGCCACCATGCCCAGCTAATTTTTTTGTTTTTGTGGAGATGGGGTCTTGCCGTGTTGCCCAGGCTGATCTCGAACTCCTGGTCTCAAGCAATCTTCCCACCTTGGTTTCTCTTCCTTTCTATCCCCAATCCCTTGAAAATAAAATTTTTAAAAAAGACTTCTAAATGTGTCTATATTCAGAACACATTCTGTCCATTCTCTTATTCCATATATAGCTCTACAATAAGAACTTATGTTCACAAATGTTACCTTCAAATGGCAAATGGGGAAATGTATTGGGCAAAGGGCTAGTTTAATTTATGTTTGGCAAGTAAATGGCCAAAGAACAAGAACAAGCAGTTCACAAAGATACAGGAGAGGCTCAATCTCATTAATAATTTTTAAAAATGTAAATTAAGACAAGATCTTTTTTACTTATGAGACTGAGTAATATTTAAAAGACCAATTAATACCAGTATTGGCATGTGTGAAGAAAAGTGAATACTCACATAGAGTTGGGTAAAAGTAAGGATATAAATTGGTTTAACCTTTTGAGAATTATCTATTAAATTTCTATGTGGTCATACTCTTTCACCCAACGTAAAACTTCCAGTATTTGAGCTCATTTAATTTCGTTTTGAGTCGTATGTCCAATACAACATTTTTCAAAACAATAAAAAATTACAAATAACTCAGTTATTTATCAAGAAAGGATCGGCCAGGCGTGGTGGCTCACGCCTGTAATCCTAGCACTCTGGGAGGCCGAGGTGGGTGGATTGCTCGAGGTCGGGAGTTCAAGACCAGCCTGAGCAAGAGCGAGACCCCGTCTCTACTAAAAAAATAGAAAGAAATTATCTGGCCAACTAAAATATATGTAGAAAAAATTAGCCGGGCATGGTGGCGCATGCCTGTAGTCCCAGCTACTCGGGAGGCTGAGGCAGTAGGATCACTTAAGCCCAGGAGTTTGAGGTTGCTGTGAGCTAGGCTGATGCCACGGCACTCACTCTAGCCAGGGCGACAAAGCGACACTCTGTCTCAAAAAAAAAAAAAAAAAAAAGAAAGGATCAATTAAATTCTTTGGCACATCGTGGTACAGCCACACAATACAATACTATATAGCCATCAAAAATAAAATAAATGTTTATTATTGAGATAAAACAGTGTTCATAATATGTGGGGGGCAAGTTGATAAAACAGAATATCATTTTTTTGCTTTTAAAATGTACATATAATTAACCTAAACACGGAAAATAAAAGAACACCAAACTGTTAACTCTCATATTTCTTTGAGGGTAGATTAAGAAAGTTAATTTTCTATATTCCATAATTCTAATTCTAATATTTCAAATCACTGCAGAATGAATTACATGTATCTTATGGTACACATAATTTAATACATTTTAGAAAGTTGTTCAGTAAGGATTTTTCAATTCTCATAGAATTTATACTCTGTCACAAATCTAGCAATTAATCCTAACTGCAAAATAGTATGTTTTGGGCTGTTGTTCTGAATGAAGTGTATGGCCAGATCAATTAAAAAAAAAAAAAAACCAGAAACCCTGAGACAACTCCTTATTCGTTACATTCGCATCCACATCCTGACCCCTCAGCTCTCTATTCAGCTCCTCTCTAAGTCTTCACTGCACATCACAGGCCCACATCGCCTATTACCTGGGCCATTCCACTCATCTCCTAATAGTCTTTCAGCTTCTCATCTCATTCTTCCAGTTCATCTTCTGTATATAGTCAGGATTATTTTTCTAAAACACATCTGATCATGTTACTTCCTGACTTAAAATTCTTTAATGGCTTCTAGGGCATACCTACTGCAGTAGAACAAATCCCTTGGCATGAAATACAAGGTGCTTCATAATTTGGTACCCTGCCAGACTCTCCAGCCTTACCTCTCAGCCCTCCATCTTCCAACTACAGTGAACTACTGGCCACTCCCCAAATGTACCCCTGGTTCTTATCTCAATGCCTTTGCTTGTGCTCTGTCTGAAATTCCCCAGCTGCTTAAAAGCACCCAACTCATCTTTTCAAGCCTCCACTGAAGCATCTCCTCTATTATAAAGCCTTTCAATAGATCCCTCCACTCCCAGGCCCTACAGAACTTACCCTTTTCTCCCCATAGATAGTTTTATCATAGTCCATACAAAACTTCACTGCACTTATTTATTTAGATATTCATCTCCCCCGTTAGCCTATGAATATTTGAGGGTAAGGACTATTTTATTCTATCAATCTCTAGTGCCTAACATAGACCTTGGCAAGTAAAAGGCATTCAGTAAATGTTTGTTGAATGAATGGAGTAAGAATGAATGAACACATGAGTAACAGAATTTATACCTTGGACTCTAGGAGAATACCTTGGGAGACTTCTCCTTAATCCCAACAATGCTGCAACAACTGCTCCAAACACGTTTGGAATGTCTTTCTTGGAGTGGCTTGATTTCAAAGCCACTTTTTGGACCATGCAAGACAGTTGCTCACTCTTTACTTTTAACAAAACTGTTTTCACCTCTATTATCTTGGACTACTCAGACATTTTAGTTCCAAATAATTTTAGATTAGCTTTTAAAAGCAAATTAATGTTTAAAATACATATGAAGATTTGTCATCATTGAAGAGATCCAAAAGACTATGTCTCAGGATCCAAGACAAGTGGCTTTTCCAAAATGCTTTGTGGGCCGAGCACGGTGGCTCACAGCTGTAATCCTAGCACTCTGGGAGGCCGAGGCGGGCAGATCGTTTGAGCTCAGGAGTTCGAAACTAGCCTGAGCAAGAGACAGACCCCGTCTCTACTAAAAAAATAGAAAGAGATTAGCTGGACAACTAAAAATATATAGAAAAAATTAGCCGGGCATGGTGGCACGTTCCTGTAGTCCCAGCTACTTGGGAGGCTGAGGCAGAAGGATCACTTGAGCCCAGGAGTTTGAGGTTGCTGTGAGCTAGGCTGATACCACGGCACTCTAGCCTGGGCAACAGAGCAAAACTCTGCCTCCAAAAAAAAAAACAAAAAACAAAAAACAAAAAAAATGCTTTGTGCAATATCACAATCATTGGAAAGGATTTATAGCCTCTCAAGGTGAACACTGTGAAGGGAATGCTCATTCTGCTGTGAGATTTCTTGCATGTTTTCTAAAGAATGCTAGAACCACTAACCACTAGCATAGTGAAATCCAATACAGCTGATCTTGTAATCAGAGTGACAAATGTCTAAGAAATGGGTTTTGAAATGATGCCTACTATAAAAGTGCAACAACAAAAAAATCTATTCTACAATATCTTGAACAAGTGGACACCAGTATCTTGATTGAATGCAGCAGAGGCAAGTGGAAGTGGGAAAAACAGTGAACGGGGAGCCAGGGGTCTGTTCTAGCCCCACTCTGCTTCCAATCTGTATAACCTTGGGCACATCAGATCATCTTCTGGGCCTCAGGGTTTTTTTTCATAAAACAAAGTAATTAAAATAAATACCTGAGGACTCATTTTGTTCTAAAATAATCCTACTTTTCCTATTTTCCCCTCTCTCTGTATCCACCCAGCAGAGAAATTTGCATTTTAAAAGAGGAGCAAAGTTAACCTCTAATAATGAAGGAGAGATTTATGAATGGGATCAATCCTCATAATTAGTTGGGGAGAGGAAAAGATGATTTATGAAAATCATTTTTGCAGCAACTATCCATCCACACACACCTCATCTCAACTGCAGTCAGAGCTAACTGGGGGCTCAATTAGAAATAATGAAAAGGAAAGTGGGATTCTAGAAACAGAGAAGTCCTCTTGTTTTGCAATTTTAAGTCTTTAAAATTGTAAGCTCCTTGAGGGCTGGGATATTGCTATTTGCATTCCTTTGCCTTCTCCACAGCACCTACAAGATGATTTGATAATAACTGTGCAATGAACATGTGTTGGCTAACATCACTGTACTTATTTATTTACATGTCCATCTGCTCTACCAGACTGTGAAAGCTTTGAGAACAAGGGCCATGTCTTACTCCATCTTCGAATTCCCACTGTCTAACATAGGCTAGAAACACAGGCTGGTGCATTTCAGCTTGTAGTGTCACTCACTCAGTTATACAGTATTGGAGTGGCTGTGCTGTGGCAGTCACTACGCCAGGTGCTGGAGACACAGAGTGAATAATATAGAAATACATGATCCCTACTCTCAGGGAGCTCAGATTCTAGCGGAGGAAAGAGATAATGAATAAGTAACAAATCAAATACTTCCCAGTTTTCACAGGTGCTCTAAAGACACCCAGCAGAATGTGGAGCTAAATGCTATTGGGGGAAGTGCCCTCAATGGGAAGTTTGGGGACGGTTATCTCTAAGGAGGTGGTATGTGGTTAGAACTGGGCAACATGGGTGGACAGATGACCCACTGAGGAAAAGCAGCCAGGAATGGGGAACAGGGATGGGGAGTTGAACATTTCTCCCTAAGGCAGGATTTGCCCCCAAGTGCCCTGGAACAAGCTCTCAGGCCTGTACCAGAGCAGTTAGGAAATTACTGTGAAGCAATGTTATCGCAGGAAGTATGCAAAAAACACCAAAACAACAGCAGCAGCAGCAGCAGCAACAACAAAAACAAACCTTGCTGGTCTCCCCAAGGCATCCCTAAAATATCTCTGCTAAACTTACTCACTGGCCTCACTGACACCACCTCCACTTCCGTGGTACCCAAGCTCTCCATTAGATGTCGGCAGCAAGTTCACATTTTACACCTCATGCTCAAGGCTTTCATCACTCCACCTCTGCCTTATGGCTGCTGCTGCCCAAGCCCATCTCTCGTCAGCCCTGCTGTCTCCTTGCCACCTATCAACCACACATGGGAGGGCACAAGAAACACCATAAAGATACATGGTAATAGAGCTTCAGCACTGAGGAGACACAGATGGGGAATGACAGTGTCAGACAGACAAGCTGCAGCAAGCTCTGGGAGGTGGGTTCTTCAGTTCTGCTCTGAGAGTCCAATACTAGAAGTTCAAAGACCTACTCTTAGTTCTGCCACCAACTTTTAAAAATGTTTCTATAGGCAAGCCACATTCCCCTTTCAAAGCCTCTCTTTCTGAAAAATGAAGAGGGTAAAAGAGAATACATCTAACATCTCCTTCTATGCTTTGCTTCTCTAGAAACCAAGAGTTGAAGTGAAATCACTAGAAACTTTAGTAGGGAGAGCTGCAAACAGTGTCAAACTCAAAAACCTCATTTGCCATAATAAACAATGATAACAGTAAGCATTGTGGGGTAGAATAATATAGTTTTAAGGAGATAGGCCAGGCGCGGTGGCTCACGCCTGTAATCCTAGCACTCTGGGAGGCCGAGGTGGGCGGATCGTTTGAGCTCAGGAGTTCGAGACCAGCCTGAGCAAGAGCGAGACCCCATCTCTACTAAAAATAGAAAGAAATTATACGGACAGCTAAAAATATATATATAGAAAAAATTAGCCGGGCATGGTGGTGCATGCCTGTAGTCCCAGCTACTCGGGAGGCTGAGACAGGAGGATCGCTTGAGCTCAGGAGTTTGAGGTTGCTGTGAGCTAGGCTAACGCCACGGCACTCACTCTAGCCTGGGCAACAGAGTGAGACTCTGTCTCAAAAAAAAAAAAAAAAAAAAAAAAAAGGAGATGATGGGCTCAAACTCTGGCTCTGTGTACTAAACACCTCTTAGTGTTTGTTTCCTTGTCTAAAGAATAGGAATAAGAATAGAATCTACCTCTTTGAGTTGTCATGAGAAATAAATAAGAGAATCTACATAAAGCACTCAGGAAAATGTAAGCACTCAATAAAATGACAATCATTACTATTAACAACACCACTGCTTACTCTGTCAGGCACCATACTAAGTTCTTCACCTGGGTTCCCCCTATGCTGCACCCAACAAATCAAAACTCTAGGGCTAGGGCCCAGGAACCTGTTTATGTAATAAGAGCCCCAGAGGATTCTGAGAAGCAGCTGGATTTGGCAAACACTTCCCCCCTTCAGCATATCACTCCAATTCAGTCACATCTTACCTAGTGCTTTGCAGATCTGTTTATCCAGAATTCTCAACAGGCATAACCTGGTACAATGCTACTTTAAGATCACACTTAATTAACTCTAAATAAAATCTAGTCACCCTTCCCATGTACCATGTCACCCTAGCATTTCCAGAGTACATACAACAAACTCACAAACCAGTTTCCTAATTTATGTTTCCAAAAATGGAGTTCACATATGATTGGTATGGAAGAAGATCTTAGGAGGGAGGTAGACTTTATTAATCACTTATTTCCTAAGAACCTTCTATTTTAACACAAGAGCATGGACCCTGGGGCCATATTACCTATGATTTGTAGCCCAGCTCTGCCACTGGGTAGTTTGTGATCACAGAGTATCGAGGGGACAGGTTTGCACATCCCTGGGTCTAAGGGGAAGTAGGTAGCAGAGGGATGATGGAGCTGGGGGTGGGGGGTGTTCAGAGGGACATGGGGCTCTTCCTCTGAGCCTGAGTTCTTTAACCTCTGTTTCCTAACTGTAAAATGGATGATGAAAGTACCTACAGTGCTTACCTTATAGGGTTGTTATGAAAATTAAGTATATTATTATATAAATAAAGTAATGAGCTAGAATAAAAACCTGGCATACAATAAGCTTTATCTAAATATTAGCTACTATTGTTGCATTAGTCATGGCAAAAAGTACTAGTTTTCCATTTATGTATTTATTTAAAAGTTCCCTTTTAAATTACTTTAAGTTACAAAGTGAGCTGATTTTAAAAATAGTTAAAGTTGGCCAGGCACAGTGGCTCATGCCTGTAATCCCAGCACTATGGGAGGCCAAGGTAAGAGGACTGCTTAACGCCAGGAGTTTGAGACCAGCCTAGGCAACATGCGGGACCTTATCTCTATGAAATAATTTTTTAAAAAATTAGCTAGGTATCTTCTAAATAAAGTCTGTTTTATTTTTATTTAAAAAAAAAAATTAGCCCGGCCGGGCGCGGTGGCTCACGCCTGTAATCCTAGCACTCTGGGAGGCCGAGGTGGGCGGATCGTTTGAGCCCAGGAGTTCGAGACCAGCCTGAGCAAGAGCGAGACCCCATCTCTACTAAAAATAGAAAGAAATTATATGGACAGCTAAAAATATATAGAAAAAATTAGCCGGGCATGGTGGTGCATGCCTGTAGTCCCAGCTACTCGGGAGGCTGAGACAGGAGGATCGCTTGAGCTCAGGAGTTTGAGGTTGCTGTGAGCTAGGCTGACGCCACGGCACTCACTCTAGCCTGGGCAACAGAGTGAGACTCTGTCTCAAAAAAAAAAAAAAAAAAATTAGCTAGGTCTGGTGGTGCACACCTGTAGTCCTAGCTACTCGGGAGGTGATCACACCACTGCATTTCAGCCTAGGCAATGACTTGGGTGGGGAGAGGTTTCTTAAGTTTGTTGTAACAGAGTTTGACATATAGTACATATGCATCACAGTAAAATAAGAAAAAAAAAAGAGCACTGTGAATAGAAGAGAGGTCTCAGATAAAAAAAACTTTCAATTGAAAGAGTATGATATGAGGGCAGTACCATTTCTAAGCATAATCATGACTTCTGTAAATCCTAGAAAATATAACTTTTGTTGCTTCTGACTTTGTGCTAAGAAAATAGAATACCTAAAATCAGGTATCCAGTTGAAGGCAATATCTTGATGCACAGTTTCACCTAAAATGATGGTGACTGTAAAACAAGCAAAAAGAAAAGACGGCAGGGCTGGGCATGGTGGCTTACGTCTGTAATCCTAGTACTCTCAGAGGCTAAAGCAGGAGGATGGCTTGAGCCCAAGAGTTTGAGGTTGCAGTGAGCTATGATGACACCACTGCACTCTAGCTTGGGAGACAGAGCAAGACCTGGTCTCAAGGGGAAAAAAAAAAAAAAGAGGATAGAAAAATAGAGAGTTCTTCTAGTGTTAACCTGGACATAAATAGATCCAAACCAGTGAGTTGGTGGGAAGGATGTAGTGTTCCCTATCTGCACAAAAATTTATCTAAAAACCACCTCACACCTATGCAAGTGTTTAACTCCATTACTTATTCTTTGCTTGTGGCACTGCTTCCTGATTGCATATTTTCTCTAAAATTGTGGTTGTGAGCCTACCATCAAACTACAACCCACTTCTCTAATCTAGTTTCCAGTTGTTCTTGATAAACTTTTTTCTCCAGCTTAAGTGACCCACTAACAGTTCCCCATAGATGCTCCATGTTTTCCACCTTCAGCCATTTTTTCATGTTACTCCCACTGCCTGGAATGCTCTGCCAGTCCATTTCATTTGCATTTCTGCACATCCAGATTCTATGACATAGTGGACAGGCAATATAATGAAGAGCTAAGATTACAGACTCTGGAGCCAGAGAGCCTGAATTCTCATCCTTGCTTCACCATGTATTAGCTGAGTGCCCTAGGATTATTACATACCCTCTCTGGGCCTCAATGACCTCATCTGAAACAGGTGGTAATTCCTTCTCTCTAGAACAAATCATTCTCGCCTCTGAATTCCTATAGTACTTCAAACTGTCATCTCCCTTAGAACACTTCTGTCCATTTTATATTATTCACACATATGTTATTTCCCATAATGGATTTTAAGTTGCCTAAGAGCAAAATCCACTTCCAATATGTCTCTTTATCACCTACAGCTCCTAATATGATGCCCTGCTCACAGTATCTACTCAAATATTTCTGTGAATGGGTAGATATTTGCTCATGAGCAGGACACTTCTGCCAGCATACGGAGTCCTCAACTATTCTTACCACAACATCTTCTAAGATCTTAGTAGGGCAAGGTCTGGAATGAAATTCAAAGTGTTCATCGTCTGATTTCTTCTTTGACTCTCGATCCTGGATTCTTTTCTCAATTTCCAAATCAAAGCCAATAGGCTGAGTGGGTGGTTTCACAGGTGGTTTCTTGGGCAAAATGGGCCCACCTTCAAGAATTCTGGGATCAAGTTCCCGTGCTTTGAATTTGTATCTGTAAGGTGAGAGAGAGTTCAAATGACAACCAGAAAAAAATTTTTAATAAAATGAAAACTACCCAAATAACAAAGTGGGCCGAAACCAAAAAATAATCATTAAAATTACCCATTATGCACAGTAAAATTTCAACTCTCTCCAAAGCCATTATCTTTACCTCTAGAACGAAGAATAAATGAGACAGTTCTAACATTCCCACTCCATTAAAGGCGGGGGCTTCTCTTCACAGAGGAAGTTCCCTCTCTTTAAAAGAGGTATAAAAAGGAATAGAAGAATGTAGGAAATAAACTCCAATGCTAAGTTCCCATTTCCTCCACTGATTATAGCTGTAGCAACCCCCTGGGTAGCCATAAAAGGGTGGGATCTACCTAACCTAACCTCAGAGGATATTCCTTAATTGGAATCTAAGTAAGTTCTCCCGCTCCAATCTCTGCATTAAATTTTTACCAGTTTACACTCCAGGACATCTCCATAGGCCCACTTTAGTTCTTTAAACATACAGGCAGGGAAACAGCCTACAGAATCTACAACTCAAACCCCATAAATTTTCACGAAAAGAAAAATATTAACTGTTATCCTTATAGAACTGAGAAGCAAGTAGGGAGGTTTTTGGAACTCTTCCTCAGATGGGACTTACTGTTGCAGTTTCTCAAGCTCCTCAGCCTCCTGCTCTGCTGCACTTTTGTAGGTCACAGGCCTTGTGCGCTGTTTGGTTTGCAGTACAGGAGTCTGTGGGTCTCTGGAGATCTTTGGCACAGAAGATTTGGAGGGTAACAGACCTATAAACCAAGATGACAGACATTTACCTAGCTCCCTAAGATCCAGTTTACCTGTCAAGTGGTGACTCAACTAGGTAGCCCAGAGATGGATAAACCAACCACGGAGTGGTGGGCCCTTCCCACTTAGCTCAGCTCACATCTGTTAATCTAACAAACATTCAGTCCCTTCTTCTCCATCACTCTTTATTGAGGGTTATGATTAAGGTGGTAGCCTTTGAGTAAACTCTACTCTTATCTTCTGAACTTAAAATCCATCCATGTCTGATGGGTTCCTTATCATTGCACAGGCCTGTATTTTCTATTAACAATGCCAACTATTTCACTTGTTATTGATAAATAAGATTCTTGCTTATTCCAGCTTTAAGATATATGGGCTTTCTAAATATAAAGTAATAATTCCCAATGTTATGAATTTCCTAAAAGCATCTATAGCATCAAGACGACCTCCTATAGAAAATCACATGGAGGCTGGGAATGGTAGTTCATGCCTGTAATCCTAGCATTTTCAAAGGCTGAAGCAGGAGGACCACTTGAGCCCAGGAGTTCAAGACCAGCCTGAGCAACACAGTGAGACCCCCCTCTCTACAAAAAATTTTAAAAATTAGCTGGGCATAGTGGCATGTGCCTGCAGTCCCAGCTACTCAGAAAGCTGAGACGGGAGGATCCCTGAAGCCCAGGAGCTTAAGGCTGCAGTGAGCTATGATGACACCATTGCACTCTAGCCTAGGCAACAGAGCAAGACCCTGTACAAAAAAAAAAAAAAAAAGGCAAATGGAAAAAATAAAAAAAATCTATGTCAAAGCATCAATATTAAGACCATACCACCACTCATAAAAAATATTAATTTTCCTGGTCAGGGAAAAACCTTACAATTTTCATAATTATATAGAATGAGTCCTTTAATTTAGATCTTATCAATATCATATAACAGTGGAAGATCAAAACCAAATCTATTTATTTTAGAAATAAGCCATGCTTCAAATATACACACAACCAGTATTTAGCTATAACTATACAAAGTTTTAAATAAAAATGGCATAAAATAATTTTTCTATTTGCCATGACTAGGATTCTAAAAGCAGGACATATCAGACTCTAAAAGCCATATATTGGCCGGGCGCGGTGGCTCACGCCTGTAATCCTAGCACTCTGGGAGGCCGAGGTGGGCGGATCGTTTGAGCTCAGGAGTTCGAGACCAGCCTGAGCAAGAGCGAGACCCCACCTCTACCAAAAATAGAAAGAAATTATATGGACAGCTAAAAATATATATAGAAAAAATTAGCCGGGCATGGTGGTGCATGCCTGTAGTCCCAGCTACTCGGGAGGCTGAGACAGGAGAATCGCTTGAGCTCAGGAGTTTGAGGTTGCTGTGAGCTAGGCTGACGCCACGGCACTCACTCTAGCCTGGGCAACAGAGTGAGACTCTGTCTCAAAAAAAAAAATAAAAGCCATATATTATTTAAAAAGGCATGTTTAATATTTAAATTTTATTCCATTAGAATAAAAAGGAATTTCATTATTTTCATAATATAAAATCTAACAAAATGATTTTAGCTACTAGAACATAATAACAATACTAAGAAATGCTGTACTCAAAAAAATTCATCTGGCTACTTAATATAGTGCTAAGCAACACCTATGCAAGGTAGGAAAAATTTAGAGATCTTCAAGTGACCAGATTCTGCTTTATCCAGCCCTATACTCTCAAGAACCATTGTATACCATCTCCACTCCTCAGACTTTATCTTCCCTCTTATAGAAATTATTTTCATAAAGTGAGAAACTACAAGATTAGAATCCCCTCATCTGCTGACACCAAATCTACAAATCCACCAGCATTTGCACTCATTCCTCTCACTTTTCTATTCTGCTTTCAAAGAACGGTCACTCCACCTGTGCCAAGTACCTCCATCCTACCTGCCTGCTCAAGGACTTAATCCATTGGTTATCTACTCCTCCTGTATTTTCGACTTCTGACAGGGACTTCTCAGCATTCAGATATGTTCTACCTCTCTCCCACCTCCTTTGACTCTTGCCTCTCCCTCCACATCCATAGCCCTTACCATAATTTGTAATGGTATGTATCTCCCTCACTGAATTAGAAATTGATGTTGAGTAGTACCGAGTCCATTTTGTTCACCTCTATACCCCCTACACCCAACATAGTGCCTGGTCAGTAATAGTAAAAAAATTTGCTAAATCGATGAACAAAAACACACAACTTGAATGAATGAATTTCCTATAGGTAAGTAAATGCACCGTCACTGTTGGACACATGGCAAAGATATCCTCAAGGTTACCTTGATTCATTCCCCTTGGCCAATTATTGACCAGGAGGATCATGGTTGATGGATAAACATGAACAGATAGCTGGGTGGTTTGAGAAATTCTAAAGTATACATTTGTTGTCTGCATGTAGTCACGTGCCATACTTTAGCTGAAAAGCTAAAGACAAATTTGTGCCTAAGATACAGACAAAGGAGATTCTAGAGGAGGCTCCATCCAGCTATAATATTGGTAGGAAACTTACTAATATCATCCTTCTTGCTCCTCAAATGGTATCTGTTAGGGGTTCGTTTATGGAAGGCTTCAACCTGCTGTGCAAGGGGCACATATGTAGAAGCTATTTCATCAAATGTTCTTTTCTTTCCTTGGGACAAGTTGAAAGGCTTGATAATGGTACATCCCTTAGTCACTCGGGCCTGTAAAGAGAAAAGTTGTTCCCCAAATGAATGGCTATGGAAGAACTAGGATCCACCATAAGCCACACATTCAGCACAAAGGTTCAAAAGAAAAAGGGCCTATGTAAAGCCAAGATTATTACTCTGAAGTTTGTCAGTCCTTGAGCAAGGACTATAACCAGTCTATTCCTATCCAAAAAAAAAAAAAGAAAAGAAAAAAAGGAAGAAAGGATCTAGCACTTCACAAATTGTCTGTTCTGTAACAGTAAATAGGCAATTCTTCTCCAAGCACGTCAATGTTTTGAAGAAATCCAGAGCAAACTATTTTAAAATTTAAAGGGGGGAAAAAGCTGCAAAGACATCCCACCCTCAATTCCATTAACAAAAAATTGATTGGAGGCCAGGTGTGGTGGCTCATGCCTGTAATCCTAGCACTCTGGGAGGCTGAGGCAGGAGGATCACTTAAGGTCAGGAGTTCAAGACCAGCCTGAGCAAGAAGAGTGAGACTCCCTCTCTATTAAAGATAGAAAAAATTAGCCGGATGTGGTGGCGCACACCTATCGTCCCAGCTACTAGGGAGGCTGAGACAGGAGGATCCCTTGAACCTAGGAGTTTGAGGTTGCTATGAATGAGGCTGGTGCCACAGCACTCTAGCCTGGGCAACAGAGGAGACTCTGTCTCAAAAAATAAATAAATACGTAAATTGACCGGACTTCTCAGTCTGCATCCAATCAGGTAGCTGAATCAGCAAAATCCCCCCATATGTCCCCCCAAACTGACTGATGAAGAAGCCTACTTCCTGGATCCTTGGCCCTTTCTTAGGGGATCATTAATTTTGATAAAACTGGTCTCCACTTGGAAGCAAAACTCTTCAAAGACCTGTATCTCAAAGGAAGAAACACAACCTCAGAGTTTACAACTGCAAAGGACTGACTTCAAAAAATGATGATGCTGACTACAAATGCAAGTAAAGATTATAAGCACTAGACTTTTAGTTAAGATTGTTATTGGTTTTTTTTGGTACTTTGGTAACAAAACTGCACAGGATTTCAGTGGTCTGCCTCAACCCCATTTTCCCATAAGCCCTGTATAGTCTCAATTCAGTTTTCACCGCAACTTGGTAAGATGGTTCCCAAAAAGGTAGAGTGATTTGTCCTAGAATGATTTGTCCAAAATCACATAGCTAACAGGGGGCAACGTAAGGATTTAAAACTACCCTAATTAAAAACATATGCTTCTCTCCATTGTACTATTATAGTAAACACAAATGCTACACCTGAAATCCTAACTGAATTAGTAACAGGAATATTCATTTAGTCCATTAACTTACGGGAGATGAAGGATGCTTTCGAAGTTCAGATGTAAAGTTCACTTCCTTATACTCTTCTTGGTTCTTAGGATGTTGTTTAATACGCTCATCTGTGCGAAAGTGGAAGTCAACTGATTTGGTTACCTGGCTCACTAATTTCTTCACAGGTTGCCCTGATAAGGAAGTAAAACACAGAGATAACATTAAGAATAGGAAACATCAGTAAATCCCCTTTTAATACAATCCTTTTAGTATTTCTATTACCATGGATCTAACTTCATTCACTATTTACATGTAACCCAAAACTTGCAACAGTCCTCAAGGACACCAATATATGTGTCATATTCATTGAGTACTAATAGGTTTGAGGCCCTTCAGGCAGATGCAAACTATAAAGAGGCAGCATAGGCAAGAAGAAGCCCATCTCCCAGGTGTGGTCAAAGCGCTGGAAGAACAGAGTAACTGGAACACTTCCCAGGAAAAGTGATGGATTGACTTTAAAAGCACACTTAGCTCTAAGAAGAAAACCCCATAAACTTCAGGGGTGTTTTTTTAGCCCAGTAATGAGGGCTTTATAGCTATGATTCCGCCAATAATAATTGTGCGCCAGAGCAAAGCAGAACTGTGACCCTTCAGCTCCTTCATCATACTTTTCCTCCATAGATACAAACTGGATGTCACTCAGTTTTCTTTTCCTCTGCCTTTAGGATAAAATGAGAAAACAACAACAAACTGGCCTGTCCAATTACTTTATCTTCTATCTCAATCCTAGTTCCTTCTTTTTCTAAAACAAAGGAGAGGAATAGCATGCTCTAAGAAAGGACCAATGTATATAACATGTTCCAGGGAATGAGCATTGCGATATGGATGGAACCCACATCCAGCCTTCTAAATAAACACATCTTTTTATGCTGACTACTATGAAAGCCTTTTTTTGCTTTAGGGACCTCAAAAAAAAAACCCTACCAAGATTATAAGAAGCACCCCTCATAAATCAGACTCAACCAGAGCCAAGCTGACCTGCTCCTGCAAGAGCAAGTTTCTTGAATTCTTCATTCTTTTTCCGCATCTCCACCACCTCCTGCTGCATTTTCATTCTCTTCTCCAACTCTTGCTCCTCAGTACTTTTTAGAACCTTCCGCCTAAAGGACAAATCAGCAAAGGAGATAAGAAAAGAGAAGAGAAAGGGGCTCAATGATTCAAAGTACCTACAGGCATTATATAATGTTTTTGACTTGTGATAAAATTACCATCAAAAACAAAAAATATTATCTAATAAACAGATACTGGCTTAATTATATGACACTATAAAAAACTCAAGATGCAAACTACTGAAAAAATTTCAGAAAAATAGCTAAAACAGACTTAGAAGACATTATAAGAGATCCAGAAATCTGACTATATAATGATTAGCTTTTATGCCACAAGGAAAAAAAATTTAAAAATGAGTAGAGGCCAGGCGCAGTGACTCACGTCTGTAATCCTAGCACTTTGGGAGGCTGAAGTAGGAGGATCACTTGAGGCCAGGAATTTGAGACTAGCCTGGTCAACATAGTGAGACCTTGTCTCAACAAAAAATAGTAAAATTAGCTGAGCATGGTGGCACACCCCTGTAGTCCCAGCTACTTGGGAGGCTGAGGCAGGAGGATCGCTTGAGCCCAGTAATTTGAGGTTACAGTGAGCTAGGCTGAGGCAGGAAGATCGCTTGAGCCCAGTAACTTGAGGTTACAGTGAGCTAGGATCCGCTGCTCTCTAACTAGAGCAACAGAGTGAGACCCTGACTCAAAAACAAACAAACAAAAAACAGTAGAATGCGGAACATATTTGCAAAGGTGGCAAAGGGTTAATATACATAAAATAACTGTAATAGAACAGACGTAGAAGTAAAGCCAACTAGGGATCAAATCTCAACTATGTCATTTCATTTTCTGCCGACATGATCTTGAGAAAACTATTTAACCTCTCTGTGCCTCAGTTTTCTCCACTGTAAAATGAGGAATAAAAATATTCATGCTCATAGAATATCCACAACTGTTAAATCAGATGTTTCTGAAGTGCTTGACACATGGTAAAGTGCAATATAGAGTAACCATTCTTAGTAATGAGAATATCACTAACACCACTTATAGATAAATAAAAAAGGAAACAGACAATTCACTAAAGAGAAAATATGGAGGTGATGTTTATAACAACAATATAGTCTTGTCAGCAAATAAAAATTAAAATAATTTGATGCTGGGAGTTGGGGGGAATGTGGAGATGATGGTCAAAGGATACAAAATCTCAGACAGCTGAGATCTATTGCATAGTGTGATGAATATAGTTAATAATGGTGTATTGTACATTTCAAAATTGCTAAGAGAGATTTCAAATGTTGTCACCACAAAAAATAAGTATTTGAGGTGACAGATATGTTAATTATCTTGATTTAATTATTCTACATTGTAGCCATAAATCATAACAGCACTTTATACCCCATAAATACAATTATAAAATTATCAATTTACAATGAAATTTTTAAAAATAATTTGGTACCATCAATATTATATCAATTAAATTTGAAGCAATTATAAAAGTTAAAAAATACAGAAGAGACTATATTTTATATTTGAATAAAAATAATCAAAGCTAATGGCACTGTGATTTGGTACTTTTATTTCAGAAATAAAACTGACAATAAATATCAACACCCCTAAAACCAGTCATACCCTTTGATCAAGGAATTTCTCTTTCTTTATTCTGAGACTATACAGAAATGGCTCTGCATGTAAAGTTACTCACTACTATAGTAAAACTTGGAAACTACATTTTCAACAGGAAATGATTAAATATAATTTGATAGAATATTAACAATCTATCAAAAAAGGATAAATGTGAAGATTTTGTGGCAGCACAGAAAATAAATGAAGTCTCATGGTAAATGAATAAAGCAGAACCCAAGTTTATTTATTAACTGACTGTCAAATTTCCTAAGTAAATTAACATGTTACTTAGGAAAAAGCCAGAAGAGAGCTTGGAAAAATGAATGCTGTTCTATAGGTAGTACAAATCTTTACTTTTTCCTTTTATATTTATTTTAAATTTGCTTTAATAGTCTGTTTTTCTCACTGTTTAAGATTTGAGCATCCTCTAGGACACATGTAACAGTTCATCTCACCCTAGTCAAAGCTTTAGGAGTTTCCCAAGCTCCAGGTGCACCAAACAGATTGCAGATGTACATTTTGTAATTTTACTCTATTCATTCTGAAGTTTAAATTCAGGAAAGAAACATACCTTACAGGTAGTATACGAGGCACAGTATGTCTGTCCTTGGCTTTCTCTGGGGAAGATTCATTCTTTTCAGAAATATCTTCATGAGCACTGCCTTCTTCCTCCGGCTTCTTTTTCGTGTTAGAACTTGAGTTTAAAGGACAAAAAATATACTCTCAATTCCCTAAAGCATATTTCACACCACCCTCCTCCCCAGATGTACCACATGTGGCTTAAATTTTCTCATTCTTTAGGATAACAAGCATGCTTCAACCACAAGATTCTTCCAATAGTATCATTAGATCATATATTCCAATGAGTAAACTTCAAGAAAGCCAACAGAAGTCAAGGTTAGAGTTGTCTAGTGGTGGTTCAGGAGAATAAGGAGGGATTCTACCTGCTCACCATCAAATGAACAAACCACAGTTAGTTGCCTTCCCAATCTAGTCTATCTCTTTCTTATCAATAGAACTCCAATTTGGGGGGAAGCAGCAATGCGCCAGACTACAAGTAAGTATTATGCTTGTTTTGACAGCCTCTACTTCAACTAGAGGACCCAAGTGATACAGTCTGGGCAACTGAGATATAATTTAAGGGTTTCTGGGAAAGATTTCACTTTCCTGATATGGGTGCTACCCCTCTACGATACTCTCCTTCTCTTGAACATAGATGTGATACCTAGAGAAACAGCAGCTATCTTGTGACAATGAGGCAATAAGCAAAGGCAAAAAGCTAAGAAACACAGAGCAGCCATCTTGAGCAACAAGTATGAAAATAAAAAGCTAAGGATTACTAACTGATCACAACCAGTTACAGATTTCTTTATTCCTTCACTATTGCCACTGTTTCACTTGACTAGGCTTTAAAAAAAAAAAAAAAAAAAAGCTAAGAATCAGAGATACTAGGTTTGGCATCTTTCGGCCACTGAACCAAAGCAAACTACTTTTAGACTTCTGTGAAACACATAAGTCATTATTAAACCACTCTACTTGAATAGACTATTCCTTGAAGGAAAACACATTTCTAACTGATAAAAATAAGACCAAGCAGCACCATATATTCAGCTTGTTATTAACCATAGAAGCAAACAGGGGAAAAGTATAAACCAATTAAGATTTGAGCACCCTATAGGACACATGTAATAATTCACCTCACCATGGTCACAGTTTTAGAAGTTTCCCAAGCTCCAGGTGTATCCAATAGACTGCAGATGTACCCATTTGTAATTTTACTCTGTTCGCTCTAAAGTGTAAATTCAGGAAAGAAACTTACCTTACAGGTGCTATGCAAGGCACAGTATGTCTGCCCTTGGCAGTAAGAAGTTGTGGCTACTTACACTTTCATTTTTTTAAGGGGTGGAATTTCATCAATGACTACAGGAGTAGCACATCTTTTGGCTTTCATTTTTACATGGTCTTTTTCTTTCTGTTCCAAATCCTTCTGAGCAGAGAGTCTAATAGATCTTCTACGACAGAAGAATTGACAAAATGTATCTATAGTGAATATATCAACTACAGATATGCAAACATTCGTCAGAAATGTGAAAGGATGTCAAATTATAAGGAGCAATAAAAAGTTAATGTTATCTCCACTCTAAAGATCTAATCTCTCTTCTCTTGCTGATAGCTTTTGAAATTCAACCATAAAATTTTGGTACTTAAATCCATTGATGTTTGTAAATTAGACATTAATAAAGCTGATTAAAACAAAAAAAACTTGCCAGACATCACCTAGTACAACCCCCTCCTTTCACAGGTAAAAGTCCAAAAAGATGAGGTGACTTGACTCTGTTAGTCACCCTGTTAGTAACTGGTCGCAGCTAGTTACTTTCAGACTTGAAATTAGACATCAGATCTCCTAGAAATTGACTAAGGTATTTATTTTCACCTTTTTCTTTTAGCTGCTCCCCCTTACCCCTTTATTTTTTTTGGTAAAATCTAACACATAACAAAAAAGGGAACAAAACAAAAATAAATAGTTAGATGATTACAAAGTGAAGACTCACAAAATCACCATCTAGACCAAAATACAGAGCACTGATGACCACTGCTATCTTCACTTTCACAGTAATCATTACCTTTTCCTTACTGTTTTACCAAATAAGCAAATAAACATGAATTCCATAAACATGCTATGTTAGTTTTAGGCAAAAACAGTTTCCATAATGTAATGAGACTGCTGCAAGTATTCTTTCCTGTCTGATTTATTTCACTCAACATTGTTTGTTTGTTTGTTTGTTTTTTGAGACAGAGTCTCACTCTGTTGCCCAGGCTAGAGTGCCGTGGCGTCAGCCTAGCTTACAGCAACCTCAAACTCTGGGCTCAAGCAATCCTCCTGCCTCAGCCTCCCGAGTAGCTGGGACTGCAGGCACGCGCCACCATGCCCAGCTAATTTTTTCTATATATTTTTAGTTGTCCGGTTAATTTCTTTCTATTTTTAGTGGAGACGTGATCTCACTCTTGCTCAAGCTGGTCTTGAACTCCTGACCTTGGCGATCCTCCAGCCTCAGCCTCCCAGAGTGCTAGGATTACAGGCGTGAGCCACCACGTCTGGCCTACTATGGTTAATTTTATGTTATATGTATTTCACCTCGATAAAAAATAAACTAAAATAAAGGTGAAATTTGCTCAGCTGGCAGCCAGATAAAGAAAAGAAAAAAAAAAAGAAAGGTGAAATAAAGACATTTTCATAAACAGAAACTGAGAGAATCTATCATGCATGAGCAGACCTACACTACAGAAAATGCTAATGAAATTTTTCAGGGTGAAGGAAAAGGACACCAGATGATAATTTGGATTTAGAGGAAGGAATGATGAGCACCAGAAATAATAAGCAGGTAAATATATGTATTATTGCTTCCCTTAATGTCATTAAAAGACATATGGCTATATAAAGCAGCACAAAGGATGGGGAGGAGAGGGACTACATATATTCTTGCAAGGTTACTATATTCTACCCAAAGTAGTTGATTCAATATTAACTTTAAATGAACTGTGAAAAGTTAAAATATGTGTATTATAATCATAGAATAATAATTTAAAAGAAAAAATGGCAAAGAAATATAGTTCAAAAGCCAATAGATGAATTAAAATACTAAAAAATATTTTGAGGCCGAGTGCAGTGGCTCATGCCTGCAATCCTAGCACTCTGGGAGACTGAGGCAGGAGGATCGTTTGAGCTCAGGAGTTCGAGATCGGCCTGAGCAAGAGCGAGACCCCATCTCTACTAAAAATAGAAAGAAATTAGCTGGACAACTACAAATATATAGGAAAAATTAGCTGGGCATGGTAGTGCATGCTGGTAGTCCCAGCTACTTGGAAGGCTGAGGTAGAAAGATTGCTTGAGCCCAGGAGTTTGAGGTTGCTGTGAGCTAGGCTGACACTACAGCACTCTAGCCCAGGCAACAGAGTGAGACTCTGTCTCAAAAACAAAAATTAAATTAAATTAAAAGATGAAAAATATTTGAATGATACAAAACACAGAAAAGGAAAAACAGAGGTACAATAATAGCAACCAAAAAATGAGATGAATACAAAACCAATAATGCCAGATCTAACCTAAACAAATCAGTAACTATAGTAAATACAAATTGCAAACATTCCAAGCAAAAAGCAAAGATTATCAAATTGGATTAAAAAAAAAGCAAGAGCCAACTAAGTGCTGCCTACAAAAGATGCACTTTTAAATCAAAAGCAAAAGTAGGTTGAAAGTAAAAGGATAAAGATACTATGCAAACACAACCACAAGAAAGCTTAAGTAATACCAGAGAACAAAGAGATACATTTGACATCAGGAACATGTAACAGTTATATCTATACAAGGACTTTAGAACCAGATTGATAAGGGTTTGAATCCTGGCTCTGAAATAAACTTGCCTTAGGCAAGCAACTTAGTATCTCTGAGTCCTTCTCTATAAACTAAGCATACTACCTACAACTCATAAATATTATGAGAATTAAAACAGGTAACATAAAGAGTCTAATGTAGTATGGATACATAGTACGTGCTCTGTCCAGTAACTACTCCTTGAACATTATTATTATAACCACCACTTTTGAGCCCCCAAACAGTCTTACCTCTGTGGCTGGGCTGGAGTCTTTCTTGATATGGCTCCCTCAACTTGCACGGAAGAACAAGCATTTGATGAAATGGATTGTTCCACAAGATTTTCCTTTTCTGCCTCTTTGTAATAAGTGTTGTCAACTGCAAGAGACCAAAAACTAGTCAGCAGTCAAATCCCAAGGAAAATAGAGATGACAGACATAAATATATTAATATATACATATGACTTAATACAGAACTCTAGATTTATTTTTCTTTTTTTGTGACATCATCTGTTACACGTCAGAACCCTAGATTTAAAATTATGTGTGTGTACATATATAAATAGTATATATATATATGATGTGTACATATATATATAAATATCCTTCCTAAGCAATGGAACCCTTAGTTCCAGTGAAATCTTCTGCAGAAGACCAGTTTATAAAACTACTTTGGTTGAAACAGAATTTAAGTATCAAGGGACCTGCCTATTTGCCAACCTAAGGTACCACCTTAAAAAAAACATACATCCTAGGTGGGGTGCAGTGGCTCACACCTGTAATCCTAGCACGTTGAGGAGCCAGGGCGGGAGGATCCCTTGAGGCCAGGAGTTTAAGACCAGCCTGAGCAACACAGCAAGACCTCGTCTCTATAAAAAAATTTTTAAAAATTAGCCAGCTATGGTGGCATACACCTATAAACCCAGCTACTCAGGAGGCTGAGGCAGGAGGATCACTTGAGTCCAGGAGTTTGAGGTTACAGTGAGCTATGATCACACCACTGCACTCTAGGCTGCATTATAGACGAAGACCCTGTCTCAAAAAAAAAAAAAAAAAAAAAAAGAGTAGTAATCCTAGCACTCTGGGAAGCTGAGGCGGGAGGATCGCTCGAGGTCAGGAGTTTGAGACCAGCCTGAGCAAAAGCGAGACCCCGTCTCTACTAAAAAAGTAGAAAGAAATTACATGGACAGCTAAAAATATATACAGAAAAAATTAGCCGGGCGTGGTGGCACATGCCTGTAGTCCCAGCTACTCAGGAGGCTGAGGCAGGAGGATCGCTTGAGCCCAGTAGTTTGAGGTTGCTGTGAGCTAGGCTGACGCAACAGCACTCTAGCCTGGGCAACAGAATGAGACTCTGTCTCAAAAAAAAAAAAAAAGGATAAAACAGGATATCCATATATAGACCCCCATCCCTCACTACGTACAAAAACCAACTCAATACCAGACACTGTGGCTCATGCCTGTAATCCTAGCACTGTGGGAGGCTGAAGCAGGAGGACTATTTGAGCTGAGGAGTTCAAGACCAGCTTGAGCAAGAGCGAGACTCCGACTCTACTAAAAATAGAAAAATTGGCCAGTCATCAAGGCGTGTGCCTATAGTCCCAGCTACCCAGGAGGCTGAGGCAGGAGAATCACTCGAGCCCAGGAGTTTGAGGTTGCAGTGAGCTTTGATGACACCACTGAAATGTGGTATAACTGAACTGTTACCTGGGGTAACACAGCGAGACTCTGTCTCAAAAAAAAAAAAAAAAAAGTTCCTTATGTTCTGATCAAATAGACAATATTCTGCAGGTTTAGTAACCTCCAGCGTAAATGTCAATCATCTTTTAAAATCAGACACGTTACTCAAAGAATTCTTGTACACTAGCAAGAAGGCAAGCAGTAAACTCTTCTCTTCTGCTATTTTGTTTCCCAGACAAACATAGGTTATGTTAAATCTTGTAATAAAAAGAAAACAGTTAAGTATCTGGCAATAAAATTCTAAATTAGCTTAAGTTCCAACAGATTGTTAGTTTTATACATTCATCATGAAATGAATTAGCCCATTTCACCAATAAACCAAGGAATATAGCATTTAAGTAATTTTCCCAGATTGTCAGGCTCCTAATACACTGTTCCACCATTCTACCAAGGAGCTTTTTTTTCTAAGGTGTCTTCTTACCTGGTCTCAAAGGTGTAATAATAGCTTGCTGAAGATTAGCCTTTCTCAAAGGAGTTTTACCCTGAAAAAGCCCTGCTGTCCCATTCTTCCCAAGAAACTTATTCTCCAAATTGGCCTTCTCCTCTGTGAAAAGGTAAGATCATCATCGTCCAAACAATCAGCAAAGGATCCAAACAAATTAGTACCATGAACTTAAAATAGGGGCTAACGCCCCCTACCGGTATACTTCCAACTCATTTGTCAAGTACAAGTGGGTTCCAGCAATGAAAAATAAATGAATACACAATACACTCCACAGATAGACTGTAAAAATAATCACTAAAACACTGGCAACATTGAACAATGCATTACAGAAAAGGAAAAGTGCAGATTCTGCATTGTGAATAATTTCTTATCTTTGCTTTGATACACATTTAGGTCCATACAAGCATGGATTGGCCTTATCTACTCCCTAAATACATCATGTTCCTCTTAAGAAAACTGTAGCCACCAGGATCTGTAGGGCTTACAAGGGACATCTTATAGTCGTATAGATCTTCTTTCTCAATGGGGTGATGAGTGGGGAATGTGGGGTGCATAAGACTGGAGCACAGCTAGGTTCTCTCAAGAAATTTTAGCATAGGTTATACTGTGCCCAGAAGTCAGTGCAAAGCAGTGAAAGGTCTGTTCTATCAACAGCCTACTGATAGGCAGGGCGTCAGGAACGCAGTGAGACCAAGCAATAACACACTCTGATTGCAACTGTGTAAAAAGATATGATTATTTGATGAAAAAAATTGGAAAGTAATATCTTAGAACTAAGGTAGTTTTGAAAACTAGTGGGATCAATTTTTTCCTTCCAAACTACATTTAATATATTGTTATGCTAATATTTCCTTTTTTTTTTTGAGACAGAGTCTCGCTTTGTTGCCTGGGCTAGAGTGAGTGCCGTGGCGACAGCCTTGCTCACAGCAACCTCAAACTCCTGGGCTCAAGCGATCCTACAGCCTCAGCCTCCCAAGTAGCTGGGACTACAGGCATGCGCCACCATGCCCGGCTAATTTTTTCTATATATATTTTAGTTGGCCAGATAATTTCTTTCTATTTTTAGTAGAGACGGGGTCTCGCTCTTGTTCAGGCTGGTCTCGAACTCCTGACCTTGAGTGATCCACCTGCCTTGGCCTCCCAGAGTGCTAGGATTACAGGCGTGAGCCACCGCGCCCAGCCCTGATTTATCTTAATAAGGAGGATGGAGGCCAGGCACAGTGGCTCACACCTGTAATCCTGGCACTCTGGGAGGTCAAGGCAGGAGGATCACTTGAGTTTGAAATTGCTGTGAGCTAGGCTGATACCATGGCACTCTAGCCTGTGTGACAGAGCAAGACTCTGTTTCAAAAAAAAAAAAAAAAGAAAGAAAGAAAGAAAAAATTGGCTGGGCATGGTGGCATGTGCCTATAGTTGCAGCTACTGTGGAGGCTGAAGCAGGAGGATCATTTGAGCCCAGGTGTTTGAGGTTACAGTAAGCCATAATGATGCCATGGCATTTCAGCCCAGGCAATAGAGCCAGACACAGTCTCAAAAAAAGAAAACACTTTAGGAGGCAAGGTGGGAGGATTGCTTCAGGCCAAGAGTTCAAGACTAGCCTGGGCGGCCAGGCGCGGTGCCTCACACCTGTAATCCTAGCACTCTGGGAGGCCGAGGTGGAAGGATTGCTCGAGCTCAGGAGTTCAAGATCAGCCTGAGCAAGAGCGAGATCCAATCTCTACTAAAAATAGAAAGAAATTAGCTGGACAACTAAAAATATATATAGAAAAAATTAGCCGAGCATGGTAGCGCATGCCTGTAGTTCCAGCTACTCGGGAGACTGAGGCAGAAGGATTGCTTGAGCCTGGGAGTTTGAGGTTGCTGTGAGTTAGGCTGACGCCACGGCACTCTAGCCTGGGCAACAGAGTGAGACTCTGTCTCAAAAAAAAAAAAAAAAAGACTAGCCTGGGCAACACAGCAAGATCCCATCTCTACAAAAAAATGAATTTGGAGAGAGGTGGTGGGAAAGAGATGAGCATAGGTATAAAGTGCAACACAAAAGATCCTTGTGATGTTAGAGCTATTCAATATTTTGACTGTGATGGCAGATACACGAAGCTATACAGGTAACAAAATTGCAGAGAACTTAATATGCATACACAAAAAAAATGCATACAAATAAAGCTGGGGAAATCTGAGTAAGACTGGTGGATTGTCAATTGCAAAGATGTGAAAACAACCCAAGTGCCCATCAATACATGAGTGGATTAATAAAATGTGGTATATGTATACCATGGAGTACTATTCAGCTACAAGAAACAATGGTGATATAGCACCTCTTGTATTATCCTGGATAGAGCTGGAACCCATTCTATTAAGTGAAGTATCCCAAGAATGGAAAAATAAGCACCACATGTACTCACCATCAAATTGTTTTGTTTTGTTTTGTTTTTGAGACAGAGTCTCGCTCTGTTGCCCAGGCTAGAGTGCCATGGCGTCAGCCTAGCTCACAGCAACCTCAAACTCCTGGGCTCAAGCAATCCTTCTGCCTCAACCTCCTGAATAGTTGAGACTACAGGCATGCACCACTATGCCCAGCTAATTTTTTTTTTCTATTTATTTGTAGTTGTCCAGCTAATTTCTTTCTATTTTTAGTAGAGACAGGGTCTCGCTCTTGCTCAGGCTGGTCTCAAACTTCTGACCTTGAGTGATCCTCCTGCCTCGGCCTCCCAGAGTGCTAGGATTACAGGTGGGAGCCACCGCACCTGGCCTTCAAATTGGTTTTAACTGATCTACACCTAAGTGCACGTATAGGAATAACATTCATCGGGTGTCGGGCAGATGGCAGTGGGGAGGAGAGGATGGGTATATACCTACATAATGAGTGCGATTCGCACCATCTGGGGGATGGACACGCTTGAAGCTCTGACTGAGGGTGGGGGCAAGGGCAATATACATAACCTAAACATTTGTACCTCCATAATATGTTGAAAAAAAAAAAAAAAGACTGGTGGATTGTATCAATGTCAATATCTCAGTTGTGGTATTATACTCTATGCCCAATGATAACAGACAAAGTCATTATGTGGCTGGCATCACTATATTCAGGTTTCAGTCCTAGAGTTTCAGTGAACATTGTTTCATCTGGATTTTCCCATGTATCTCTAAAGCCTAAATATTTGTCATTGTGAACTACAAAATAACATTGATTTTTACTTCTAGTTCATTACTAAAATACAGAGCATTTCAATTATTTCTATCATAATATGAATGACAAAGTGCCTTGGTATAGAAAGGAGTTTATATTTTATTTTCTTGCAATCCCTTCTATTTTTGAAAAGTCCTCAGGATAAAGCAAGCCACTAATCTTTAAAATGGCCAGAGATCCTAGGTGTGCGTGCAGACCTCCAGCCCCCATCCCCTCAAAAAAAGGCCAGAGAAAGCAGACACTTACCAAACCATGAATCTACGTTTTCAGTATCTTCCTCATCACCCAAAGATGTAAAATTGATGAAGTCCATGGGGGCATCATAGGAATAAGAGGTTTCAACTTGTGACATTGCTCCCCACTGAGCACTCTTGCAAGAGTATTTGGATCTCTTAACAGGTGACCTTCTGGAGAAAGAAATGGTTCAGAAACTTAGTTGCACATTAATCTGAGGTATTGATTGCCCACAATTACTTTAGTTTTAGGATCATGTTTGCAATTTTGTAAATCACCCAGAATTTACTGAAAATGTGCCTCACTTTTTCTAATCAACCTAAAAATTAGCTTTCTTTCTTTCTTTTTTTTTTTTTTTGGTAATGTGAAGATACTCTTTGCGATAAATGTGTTTGGAATTAGAAAGAGTCAAAGTTTGATAAGTACCTACAATATGCCATGCACTGTGCTGGGTATATTACATTCATTATGTTATTTTCCCTCAATCTACCATTTTCTTATTTCTAGCCTCCTCTCATCCAGTTTACTTTCTCTCTGCCCTGAATAACCCAATTTCTGAAACACACCATTAATTTTTATACCTACCAACCAAAATTTTACTCATCATTCAAAGTCCAATTAAAATCTCTATGAACTCTTTCCCAATTTCCACCTATTACACATAATTGTTGCCTCTCCAAAGCCATAGTGCTTTGTTTATATATAACTCCGCTATAACACTTATTATCCAATTTTAAATTAGTCAACTATATAAATGTCTCTCCCAGTAGATTCTAGGTTCCTGAAGACAAGGGTAGATTTTACTCACTACTGTTTACCTCATCCATCCAACAGTACCTTATACATAGTAAGAGTTCAGTACAGTTTTGTCAAATATAGGTTTTCTTTCCTTAGAAATATTTTCAAAGTACACTATTCCTAGGTATGAAGACAACAACTTCGAAATACACGTAAAAGGAACGACATGCAGAATAAGTAACAGGAACAAGTCAAAGAAACAGGTCCACACCTACTCGTGTGCACAAAATTTTGCACTGTATCCTGTGGAAACCTGTTTAAATTTAAAGTCAGCCCCACTCCAGCCCTATTTAGTTAATAAAATAAAAAGTAATGTGAAAAATAGCCTAAAGGCCACTCTCGCTGGCAAACAATTTGCCTATGAAACCCAATGAGCCATTTGTCTTTATCCAGGGAACAACATGTACTTAAAAGTATTCTGTGTCTTGGAAGGGAAGTAGATACCAGTAATCACTTGCATAAACGTCTATTAAATTAATACCTTTATTTAAACTCTTATTTTATTATAAAAATGCATGCTTATTAAAAAATAGATTAAAAAGCTTTTATTAAAAAAAGTCTATCATGCCACACCATTCCAGACTTCTTCCTTCTTCTCCCTTATATGTATACACACACACACACACAGTTATTTTATTGTAAAAAATGAATCACTGACATTTTGAATTTGTTTCTCATATTGCATTTTTCTGTGTCAATAAATATAGACATATCATCAATTAATGGCTGTACCATAATTACTTATCCTCTATTTTTAGCCCTTTTCCAATATTTTTGCTTTAAAGATACTGGTGGAGAACTATCTTCGTAGTTAAATTTCTGTGCACATCCACAATTCGTCCCTTAAGATAAACCCTAAGGGGTGGAATTGCTGGGTCAGAAGCTCTTGAAACATACTGTGAAAATGTTCATCAGAAGAATGACACATTACCAAAGGAATGTGCCAGTTCCCCAAGCTGTCACCAACTCTGGGCACTAACAGCCTTCAGTGCTCATTTTCTCTAACTATACCACTCTAGCCATGCTCTGAGACAAATCATGAGATTAGTTACACCCACCCTACACTGCTGCTCAGTGGTTTGGCCAGCATTTCATAGCTTCTATCAGCGGACTAGGGTAATTCAGAAGACACTTCCGGGCTTACAGTGTCTCCGGAAATATTTGTTATAATAAATATTTGGTTTATATACTGATATAAATCTAGATATCAGAGAACTTCATCTTCCCATGGCCTCTCCTATGAACTAACTGCAGCCAGAATTCCACAAATATCTTTATAACAATGCTCTAACTGAGGGACTTAGTGCAGAAACACGACATTTTAGAAGTGGGAGGAATCTTAGATAACACCTAACCTTTGCAATTTATAGGTAAGTATTAATTAAAGCATAAAGGATTCTCCAAGATCATACAACAATAATACTAATGGTACAAAACAGTTGCCGGAGGCCGAGGTGGGTGGATCGTTTGAGCTCAGGAGTTCGAGACCAGCGTGAGCAAGAGTGAGACCCTGTCTCTACTAAAAATAGAACGAAATTATATGGACAGCTAAAAATATATATATAGAAAAATTAGCTGGGCATGGTGGCACATGCCTGTAGTCCCAGCTACTCGGGAGGCTAGGCAGTAGGACCGCTTGAGCCCAGGAGTTTGAGGTTGCTGTGAGCTGGGCTGACGCCACGGCACTCTGGCCTGGGCAACAGAGTGAGACTCTGTCTCAAAAAAGAAAAAAAAAAAAAAAAAAAAAAAAAAACAGTTGCCAAAGGCACATGCCAGGTACCATGAAGTACTAAATATTTACTATTTCTTTTTTTCTTTCTTTCTTTCTTTTTCTTCCTTTCCTTCTTTTTTTTTTTCTTTTCTTTTTTTTTGAGATAAGGTCTCGTGTGTCACCCAGGCTAGAGTGCAGTGGCATCATCATAGCTCACCGCAATCTCAAACTCCTGGGCTCAAGTGATCCTCCTGCTTCAGTCACCCAAAGTGCTAGGATTACAAGGCATGAACCACCGCGCCCAGCCTAAATATGTACTATTTCTAATGCTCACAACAATCCTGTAGAGCAGCAATTATGATTCCCCATCCTAGAGGAAGCTCAAGATCAGATAGATTAAATGACTTGCCCAATATCACAGTTATGTAAAAACAGAGCTAGATCTAGAACTGAGGCTCCTGACTTCAGTGCATTGTTCTTCCCTTATCTGCCCTTTTACCTTGTGAATTAGAAAGCATGTTAATGTAGCTAAGGTCTCTATGTCCAAGTAAATCCATTCTCCATAGTCTTTTGCCCTGAACAGGGGTTAATGATTATCCCCACTCTAAATTTTCCACTCTCCCCCATTTCTACCTTCATTATTCAATTTAAGTCAACAAACTCTTTGCTAGTGGTTCACTTATACTGTACACTTGCTACGGGCCATTACATGTAGGCTTGATAATATCTGAATTCCTTTCTTGAAATTCTATGTCCTCACACAACAAGCAGAAGATCTAGTCCCAGATACAAAGGAACTTAACATCTACATAGGAACTAACGTCCTATCACACACCCAATAAATAAGAGTATACAATGTCTAAATTATATAGTATGAACTGTAAGTATGAAGAGAATTAGAGATTATCATGGCTGAAGTCAAGCTATGATTAAATGTTTTTCATTGAGGCCGGGCGCGGTGGCTCACGCCTGTAATCCTAGCACTCTGGGAGGCCGAGGCCGGTGGATCGCTCAAGGTCAAGAGTTCAAGACCAGCCTAAGCAAGAGCGAGACCCCGTCTCTACTAAAAATAGAAAGAAATTATATGGACAACTAAAAAAAATCTATATAGAAAAAATTAGCCGGGCATAGTGGTACATGCCTGTAGTCCCAGATACTCGGGAGGCTGAGGCAGTAGGATCGCTTAAGCCCAGGAGTTTGAGGTTGCTGTGAGCTAAGCTGATGCTACGGCACTCACTCTAGCCTGGGCAACAAAGTGAGACTCTGTCTCAAAAATAAATCAATAAATCAATAAATAAATAAATGTTTTTCATTGAACATCATCAAAACAGTAGTTGGTATATTAAAATGGAAGTGACCTCCTTGATAGCCACCTTCAAAGCTTAGAATAGCTATGGGATAGTTCTGGCTGCCCATAAAAACTAAGCAAGAATCTGAGGGATTCATACAAAAATTTTTACTTTCCTGATATAGCTATAGCTCTTGTTCCTGCACTTTCCCTTTACCCTTCTTCTTGCCTTAAAGGCAGATGTAATGTCTAGAGCTACAGCAGCCATCTTGTATACATGAGTAGATGGCCAAGAGAATAGACATAGGCCTTGACAACACTAAGCTACTGTTCATCTTTTTTTTATTTTATTTTATTTTTTTTTTATTTTATTTTTTTTTTTTTGAGACAGAGTCTCACTCTGTTGCCCAGGCTAGAGTGAGTGCCGTGGCGTCAGCCTAGCTCACAGCAACCTCAAACTCCTGAGCTCAAGGGA
Source organism: Eulemur rufifrons (assembly GCF_041146395.1). Lineage (NCBI taxonomy): Eukaryota > Metazoa > Chordata > Mammalia > Primates > Lemuridae > Eulemur > Eulemur rufifrons. Next base: position 25,592,418 of record NC_091002.1, read on the forward strand.
TCCTCCTGTCTCAGCCTCCCGAGTAGCTGGGACTACAGGCATGTGCCACCATGCCCGGCTAATTTTTTCTATATATATTTTTAGCTGTCTATATAATTTCTTTCTATTTTTAGTAGAGATGGGGTCTCGCTCTTGTTCAGGCTGGTCTCAAACTCCTGAGCTCAAACAATCCGCCCACCTCGGCCTCCCAGAGTGCTAGGATTACAGGCGTGTGCCACCGCGTCCGGCCCATCTTTTTTTTAAATAATTTTTTTTTTTAAGGCTGGTCAAGTGAAGCAGTGGGAGTGGAGAAGGAACAAAGGAATCTGTTAACTGGTCGTGTCTGATTAATTGTAAACACCACTGTACTTGGACCAACCAACTAAGCTACTGATCACTGATGATAAAATATCAGCAACCACCTACCTCCAAACTTCTCATGTGAAAAAAACAATAATCTTTTTCTATAAGCCATTACAGTCACATTTTTCCATCACTTACAGCCAAAAACAATTCCAACTAACATAGAAGTCCAGAATTCTAGCCCTACCTCTGACATTTACTACATGTATATGAAAACAGGCAAGTCACTCTCTCTGCCTAGCTACTTCCCATAAACAACTAATTAGCTATTTCAAGTACTATGAAATACACTACCATAAGGTATTATCACAGCTTATACCTTTCCTCTCCTTGACTACATTTCTATTCAAAGGACCATGAGTGAAAGATTCCACAGTGACTAACAGTAGTTAAAATTCCCTTACTGCAAGGAGGAAGTTTTCCTGTTCTTATGAACAAACATGCTAGGAGACATGGGAAAATCTTGGATTCCCATGATCTTAATGGCTAACCTGGGTCACTGGGAATGTTTCCCAGGCAGGAATGTAATGAAGCTGGGGGAGGGATGAGGCAGGAATGTAATATGCAGCAACCCCATTTAGCCTTCTAAACACCATGATTCCTACAAAGCATGCTGCTGAAAACCACCTGGAAAGTGTTCAACTTTAACCCTTCACATTCTTTTTTCTTCCTTTTTTTTTTTTAATTTTATGATTTTTTTTTTTTTTTTTTTTTTTTTGAGACAGAGTCTCACTCTGTTGCCCAGGCTAGAGTGCCGTGGCATCAGCCTAGCTCACAGCAACCTCAAACTCCTGGGCTCAAGTGATCTTCCCCCCTCAGCCTCCCGAGTAGCTGGGACTACAGGCATGCGCCACTATGCCCAGGTAATTTTTTTCTATATATATTTTTAGTTGTCCATATAATTTCTTTCTATTTTTTAGCAGAGACAGGGTCTCGCTCTTGCTCAGGCTGGTCTCGAACTCCTGAGCTCAAACAATCCGCCCGCCTTGGCCCCCAGAGTGCTAGGATTACAGGCGAGAGCCACCTCGCCAGGCCCATTTTCTTTTTTTTTTTTTTTTTTTTTTTTTGAGACAGAGTCTCACTCTTTTGCCCGGGCTAGAGTGAGTGCCGTGGCGTCAGTCTAGCTCACAGCAACCTCAAACTCCTGGGCTTAAGCGATCCTACTGCCTCAGCCTCCTGAGTAGCTGGGACTACAGGCATGCGCCACCATGCCCGGCTAATTTTTTGTATATATATATTTTAGTTGTCCATATAATTTCTTTCTATTTTTAGTAGAGACGGGGTCTCACTCTTGCTCAGGCTGGTCTCAAACTCCTGACCTTGAGCGATCCACCCGCCTCGGCCTCCCAGAGTGCTAGGATTACAGGCGAGAGCCACCTCGCCAGGCCCATTTTCTTTTTTAATTATGAAGATATACTGCTAGCTCTTTAGAGGGCAATTTGCATTTTTACTTTTGATAGATCTTACCAAATGTAGAAATTTACCTCACAGGTACGTATATAAGAAAGTTCACTGTAACACTGTTCATAAAAGCCAAAAAAAACTAAAAACCCAAATCCCACCAACAGGAGATTGGTTGAATAAATTATGGCAAAACTGCATAATGAAATATTAAGAAACTTTAAGATTAGGTAACTGAGTAAATGTGGTGAAATGTACAGAATGAGTTCCAAGAGCTATTAAGTGAGGAAAGCAAAATGGAAAAGAGTGTATTCCCATCTGTTTTAAAAAGAAAGAAAAGGCAATATATACTCACAATATGTATTCGTGGAAGGAGACACAAGTGCAAACAGTAACTGGGTCTGTGAAGGGAGCTGGGAGCTCTGGGTTAAGGGAAATATTTTCACTATATGAATTTTGATACTCCTTGAATATGTTTTATTATATAAATGCGTATCTTTTCAGTTTAAAAAACTGCTTAAACAGTATTTGTTTTCCCCTAAACCTATGTTTGCAGTCCAGACGACACTGGGCTTCCTGGAATTTTCATTAAATATTCTTTTTTGTTTTTTGGAGACAGGGTCTCTCTTTGTTGCCAGGGCACAATGGCAGTGGTATGTTCTTAGCTCACCGAAACCTCAAACTCCTGGGCCCCAGTGATTCTCCTGCCTCAGCCACCCATGTAGCTGAGACTACAGGAGTGCACCACCACGCCTGGCTAATTTTTTCTATTTTTTGTAGAGACAGGGTCTCTCTATGTTGCTCAGGCTAGTCTTGAACTCCGGACCTCAAGTGATTCTCCCACCTTAGCATCCCTAAGTGCTAGGATTATAGGTGTAAGCCACCACACCCAGCCATAAATATTCTAATGCAGCAATAATTGTCAAATCTCTTGATTTTTGGAAATAATGCTCCCCATTTTTATGGTCTATAAATTGTCTACTAACAATTTGTCCAAATGTTACATATTCTCTTTCTAATATTTCCATATAGAAATAAAAATGATTCCTAGGCACTGAATTCATAAAAAGATATATAAACTTGAAGAAGTTAGGCCGGACACAGTGGCTCATGCCTGTAATTCTAGCACTCTGGGAGGCCCAGGTGGGAGGATCCAGGTGGGAGGATTGCTTGAGGTCAGTAGTTCAAGACTAGCCTAAGCAAGAGTGAAACTCTGTCTCAAACAAGAAAAAAAAAAAGGAAGAAAAGAAAATGTTAAAAATAATAAGTTATTAATTACTGAGTACTTAGGACATGCCAGAAACTGTAGGCAGTGCTTTTACATATAGTAACTCAATAAATCCTCACAATAATCCTATAAAGAAGGTACTGTTATTATCTTCATTTTACAGATGAGGAAACTGAGGCACAGAGAGATTTACTACTTGCTCACAGTCATACAGCTAAGAAGTAGCAGAGCCAGGCACTAAAGGTTGTGTTCTTATCCACTGCCTCTAATATTTATTTAAATATAGACATTTAAATAGATAAATAACAAATGTCACAGAGCAAGAGACAAAATGATTTATAGATAATAACTTCCGAATACTGTTGGTGCAGGCCAAGCACCTTACTAGGTACTTCACATAAATCATCTCATTTAAACTGCATTATAATATAGACTATAGATAGTATCATCACCATTTTATAAATGAAGCAAGCTCAGAGAATATAAGCTACTCCAAAATTACCAAACTAATAGGTGGTAGCATTGAGTTTTGAAAAGACTAGGTCATACATGTAACAAAATAACACATGTACCTCCAAAATATGTACAACTATGATATATCAACAACAACAGGCCGGGCGCAGTGGCTCACGCCTGTAATCCTAGCACTCTGGGAGGCCGAGGCGGGTGGATCGCTCAAGGTCAAGAGTTCAAGACCAGCCTGATCAAGAGTGAGACCCTGTCTCTACTAAAAATGGAAAGAAATTACATGGACAACTAAAATATATATATACAAAAAATTAGCTGGGCATGTGGCGCATGCCTGTAGTCCCAGCTACTCGGGAGGCTGAGGCAGTAGGATCGCTTAAGCCCAGGAGTTTGAGGTTGCTGTGAGCTAGACTGACGCCACGGCACTCACTCTAGCCCAGGCAACAGAGTGAGACTCTGTCTCAAAAAAAAAAAAAATACAAATAAAAACCCAAAAATGTAAAAATAAAAAGACCAGGTCTGTAGGAGTCCAAAATCTGGGGTCTCTTTAAATGCCCAGAGTTTTCCTATAAATATTCCTTCACAAAGGAGGTAGATAACCAAATTATACCAACCTGCTAGACAAATACAAATAAATTCTGCTCTATATAAAAACGAAGCATTCCTGACAAGTTGTTCATAAAGAAAAGTTTGGTAAATTAAAAATCCTATTCTAAATATATTGGGAAAGCGCTGGACTGAATCTTCCCATAAAATTAAAAAAAGAAAGAAAGAAAGAAAAAAGATCCCTCTTTTTCTAAGTGTGTACTTTTGCATAAAAAGTTTTTGCTCTACACAAGATGGAGGTTAGTGAGAACCTCTCAGTGGATATTCTACAGTAAAAGAGACTATGAAGAGGGTTTTCAAGCATCAGAAGAAGAAAGGCTTTCCTCTGAGGTCAAGGACTACATTTGATTGTGGAGGGTAAAAGGTAAGAGGCGCAAACCTAAGTACACCTAATCTTTATTTAGGTGAAATTTTAAAACCGAAATATTATTTTTCTGTTTTTTAGAAAGCTACTTTTGAGCTCTCTTTTGATTTAGGATGGCCAACTCAGGAGACCATCTCCTCTACTTGCAAAAAGGGAACAGATAAACAAATACATATCCATAGAGAAGTCTGACTCTCTTAGATGAAGGCTGATATAGCACAGCTACACGAAGAAAATCAAGAGTAAATACTGGGTCATGACAGTTTTACCACGCTGCTTCCCCAACAAATAATAAATATGAGGATGTGAAATCTTCAAGAATTAAAGTCCACAGGGCCTAGGGAGAAATAGAACCCGCAAGAGTCAAAGGCAGCTGTTTAAATGAGAGAGCCCCAAGCATGGTGGGAACTGGATGCCTTCCTGCACCCCTTAATCAAGATTGAATTTCTGTCAACAAGTCTCACTAAAAAAAAAAAAGGGCACATGCGTCAACCACATTCCCCCAAACAAATCAAGCTGCCAAGCTGCCAAGCAAGAGAATCAGCTTCACATTTCAAAATTATCTGAATCCACCATAGCTTCAGACTTCTGCAAAACTAGAAACATTCTGGGTGGAGAAATAGCTATTAATGACCAATAACCCTACCACAGACGCAAGGAAAAAGCCTATCCCATATGCTATGAACTAGTTAGGTTCCTTTTAAAACTGCCTATTAAATGCCATCTATCATAATCATATAGGCCATTTTTGTTTCCAAAAAACAAAGGCTAAAAGGATATATATAATCGTGATCTTGTTGTAATGGTGCATAAATAGAGGGTACTCTGGAAGTACAGAGAAGGAAAATAGGCTGTAGGAGAGTCGGACAAGGCTTCCTGGTAGGAGAAATACCTAAAAGATACAGACTGACCTGCAGAGCTCTACAGGCTGCATGTTCACTTTTTCTGGGGGCAGAGATAAATGACAGGGGTAAGAATGGAAGGGGAAGACACATGAGGAAGACTGCAGAAGAAGCAATGTAACCTGTTCCCAGATTCATCTGAAATTAACCTCCCATTGCCTCCCATCTCTCCTCATGCTCAAACCAAAAATAACTAGTCTTGACAAGCTCTATAAATCAAAAGGTGCAGGCCCAGGGGGGTGGGGGAAAGCTGCAAGAGGGTGCATTCTGAGCAGGGCTGAAATAGTGGACTAGCAACTCCTAAGCAAAACAAAGACTTTGATGTGATAGATGCTCTCAAGCACCTTGCTATCCAATTTGTGAGATGTGCCTTGCCTATTTCTATTAGAGGGGAAATCGTGAGTTAAACAATTGGTAATGTAATAGAACAAACAGAGTAAATCAAGACTTCATTAGAAGTATAGTTAATTAAGATGGTCCCATCCCAGGCAGTGCCATTTCCCCAGGGACATCCTCTCCTACTTTCATAAGGAATAAGAGATCTTGTTACATTACCAGGAGTAAAATAGAGTGGAGTTATTTTCATCTTACCCAGGGAGAAAACACCTACATTTTTTTTTCTTGTATATAAGGGATTAGCAGGAATCAGTAAATGGCAACATTAATCCAAAGTGCAATTTTAACTGTTAGTCAAAGTCTCAAAGTAAGTCTGAAGGAAGTTTAATGGACTTTGTGTTTCCACATTTATGTTTGCTAACTTCTATGTTGAAATCGGATCTGTTTACAGAAACAGATCTATGAAGCTTCCAAAATTGGGTCAATTTAAAATCCAATGACAATCCCTCACTGTCCAAGCACTCAGAAGTCAGCACAGGACACATGGACACTTGTTCAAATTCATCACTGTCCAGAAACCTCAAGCAAATAAATTTTTCTCTCCCAAACTTACAAGTTTCATATCACCTTTTTAAGGATTACAATCTTAGTTCTGTTTTAATTTATCCATATAACTCAACAAACCATAATCCATTCCTAAGCAACTAATAGAACCTGGATAGGAATCAGTAATGTTGTTTACCTCTAGGCCAAATAATGACGGAGATCTTTGTAAAATACTATAAGGAAATCTTTGTAGAATACCAAAGTGCTCTAATATTCCAATAGTAAGAAGCAGAAAGACTTTATAAGGGTTGACAGTGGGGCTGCAGGAGGTTACAATCCTAGTCAAATGGCAATCACTTAGTCTTGTAGAGATTTATACCCTTCAAAAGTTTATCTGGCTTAAGAAATGTATATACACACACAAACTCAAGAACCTAATCCAAATGTTTACCTATAGGATGGTAGGGAGTGAAGACAAAAGTGACAGGATCAAAGGAAGATTTTTTTAACTATAAATCTTTTATATTATTTTCATTTTGGCACCATGCGAATGTATTACCTATTTTAAGATTATACATTGGGTTGGGTGCTGTGGCTGATGCCTGTAATCCTAATACTCTGGGAGGCTGAGGCAGGAGGATCGCTTGAGCTCAGGAGTTCGAAACCAGCCTGAGCAAGAGTAAGACCCCCATCTCTACTAAAAAAAAAAAAAAAAAAAAAAAAAAATACAAAGAAATTAGCCAAACTAAAAATAGAAAAAATTAGCCAGGCATGGCAGCGCGTGCCTGTAGTCCCAGCTACCCAGGAGGCTGAGGCAGGAGGATCACTTGAGCCTAGGAGTTTGAGGTTGCTGTGAGCTAGGCTGACACCATGGCGCTCTAGCCCAGGCAAGAGAGTGAGACTCTGTCTCAAAAAAATAAAAAAAGAATATACATTTGTGCCTATGTGAATATCTACCGTTATAGTGGGTATGTAAATCAGCATAAACTTCCTATAAGGCAATTTGGTGTTATGTAGCAAGTCTTAAAAATACGCATTCTTAGTCAGGCGTGGTGGCTCATGATTGTAATTCTAGCACTCTGGGAGGCTGAGGTGGGTGGATTACTTGAGCTCAGGAGTTCAAGACTAGCCTGAGCAAGAGTGAGACCCCGTCTCTACTAAAAATAGAAAAAAATTAGCCGGACAACTAAAAATAGAAACAAAAAATTAGCCGGGCATGGTGGTTTGGGCCTGTAGTCTCAGCTACTCGGGAGGCTGAGGCAGGAGGATCACTTGAGCCCAGGAGTTTGAGGTTACTGTGAGGTAGGCTGATGCTATGGCACTCTAGCCTGAGCAACAGAGTGAGACTCTGTCTCAAAAAAATAAAACATAATAAAAAAAATAAATTAATGACATGAGAAAATACTCACAACCTGATTATTAAGTGGAAACAAAAAAAAGTAAAAAGGATTTTTGGTGTATGATATTTATTTTAACCAAATTCAGTTGGCCCTCCCTATCTGGGGGTTCCACATCCATGGATTGAACAGCCACAGATTGGGGGGAAAAAAAACTGTTGTCTGCACTGAAACTGACTTTTTTCTTGTCATTCCTTAAACAATACAGCATAATGACTATTTAAATAGCATTTACATTGTATTAGGTATTATAAGTACTCTAGAGAGGATTTAAAATACATGGGAGTCGATGCCTGTCTGAGTAAAAAAAAGAAAAAATAAAATAAAATAAAATATATGGGAGGATGTGCATAGGTTATGTGCATATACAACATGTCATTTTATAACAGGGCCTTGAGCATCCTTGAATTTTGGTATAGGAGGAAGCTCCTAGAACAATCCCTCACAGATACCAAGTAATGACTGTAAAAAAAAAAATTATAAAGAAATCTATTAAAATGTTAGCCACAGTTTATATGAGAGGTGGGACAGTGGGTGATTTTATTTTCTTTTTGCTTTTCCACAGAAAATAAATTTCCTTCCAAAATGTGTATTACTTTATAAAGATACATTAAAGTTATTTAAACACTTATGAAGCTGACATATTAACGTTCCTCTTATTCTTTTTTAATGTAACTCACTGTGACACTGCCTTACCTGTTGTTTAATTGGTCTGTCAGTCCACTTGCCTACAGGCTTGACTCAAAGTTGCAATATACTCTTTCACCTCTTTTCTGAAATCTTGAAGTCTGGCAAATACTTATCAAGAATCTGGAAGCAGCGAAAGGTAATGAAACAGGTTCAAATTCTCTGCAGTAAAAAAGGTTAACAGAGAATAGGAAGAGGCTATAAAAAACCAAGGATATACCTTCAAAACCAAAAGGTACTTCTGAGAGCTAGATAGCAAGGCTCTTAAAACATGCCAAACTTCTTAACAGACTATTCAGTGCACATTTGCTGTCTCCTGATGTCTTTGATTTTACGTATTCCTACTTTAAAGCAACCTTTCCAAAGGCTGCAGTTTAGCAACACTGACACCATGGAGTGATAGTATGCATTTCTATCCTATTCAAACATCAGGACAAATAGTAGGTTTACCTAAAATGTGGACAAACTATTAATACTTTCTTTTACTAAAAAAAAAAAAAAAAAGTACAAATAACATTACTTTTTAATTTCCACAGTTATCTTCTAGCCTTCTAGATACAAGTTTATACTTTTCTTACTAATCTTTAGCTTCTTTCCCCTTTACCAAGTTTCCCTATGCAAACAAACAAGAACAGAACCCTTCCTCCGTTATTTATCCTTTTTTCACAAAGTACCTTGGGCTGCTAATCTCTATGTCTGTCTCAAATACAGATCTATTCACAGAATTGCTTGTGCTGTTCAATCTGCGGATAGTCAATTCTGCTTCCTAAATTTACCCAGAGCAAAGAAAATTAAGTTTGTCAAAGGGTATGTAAATCTCCCCTCCTTCTTTCTTCCCTAGGAATTCAAAAAGAATTAGGAAAGACACCCAGGAAAGGCCGAAGGAAAAATAAATAGGGAATGTAGAAGAACCCTGAACATTTCCTGGTACCTAAACAAGAAATAAAGGATTTTCCCACATAATCCTGGACAAGCTTTATTGCAACTGTAGAATAAATTAATTTTATCAAGGCTGGAATATACAGATTTAGGCATAAAGCTGGCCAAAATAACTCTATTTTATTAAATAATTTGAAAGTGTAAACAAATTTACCAACCTAATTGAATACGATCCAGTTTTTCATACCTGCGATTTTGCAGTCAATTTAGACAGTGCCCTCGTGCCTAACCAATTCCACAGATATTTGGTGGGTAATTCCTACGCACCGGGACAGTTCTAATCCCAGTCTAACCAAACTCTGCTTATCAAGAGCCAGTTTGCCTAGGGTGGCAAGGGTGGTTTTGTGAAGCAGGTGGACACAAAACTGGCGCTTGACCTCCCTCACCTCTAAATTGCCAGGACACTTACAATACAAAACAGTAGAGCACTCAGACATTGTCTTGTCTTACTCTGATTGTAATTCGTCAATTTGAAACAATCTTTTTGTCCCTAAGCATACCAGAAAACCCTAGAGTACCTCACACATCTGTATACCCACAATATCTAACACCAATCTGAGCACACAGTACACCCTCAAAGATCAATCAATTGGCTAAGTTAGCCAGGAGCCACATAATTTTGATCCAAGAATGCCAGCTTAAAACTGAATTGACACACCCAAACCGACCAAGGATACTTAAGTATGACTTGGGGGTAGCTTGACAGGTGGTATAATACACTGAGACCACAAGAAAAGAATATCCTTATTACAGCAGCAAATAGCCTATTTTTGACAACATCTGATGAGTGAGAGAAATTCAAAGAAAGGCCAGAGGATACCAAGACAAGGGAAGGGTGAACCAGGAAGTACACCGAAAGATGACCTTATAGCAAAATCAGAGTCAAAAATCCTCTTTTCGCCTAAGCTAAATTTCGCTAAGCTGATTTGGGGGAGTCCTTGCTATTGAACTACTAGAAAAGTGTATGTGAAAAAAAGAAACCATATATGAAGAAAATAGGGGATATAAACTGATCCTACAATATTATAACCTAGTTCACAGTTTTCCTTCCCCCTCCAATCTAAAATGTTCTAAGGAAGGAAATGAGAAAGGCGGTAACACCTAGTGATTGGATACAAAGAGGGAGGGCTGGACAAATACGGATAACAGAATGAATTTAAAATCTCAAATAAAAGAGAATTCCAGATGGAATTAAGCTCTCCTCAGTTATGTTCTTCTATCGCCTATCTTACTTAGCAGTTTTGAAACGTAATTGTGACTGCATACGTTTTCCTCCATCAAATGCCACACTTCTATTTCTCATTTTCCGAAATTTATCTAGATTCTGAGCCTCAGTTTCCTCCTCGTAATAGGCGGTTAAGAATAGCACCTACTTCATTGCCTTGGTGCGAAAATTAAATGGGAAAGGGCAGGCAGAGTGCTCGGTCCAGTTAAAGTTTACTACACGCTAGCATGCTAATAGCAATAATAAACGTCGTTACCGTTATTTGTCGTCAGCCTCCCGCAACTCCTTCCCCTTACTTTCCGGACAGACTTCAGGGTAAAATACTGTCACGAAGAGAAGGGTGGCCCGAAGCCACCGCTCCCGCCCTGCCCTGCCAGAGCGGCGCCCCAGCCCCGCAACGTCTCAGAGCCTAGGCCTAGAGGCGGGGGCAGCGATAGAGGCTGGGAGGTGAAGTCCAGCCGTTCGAAAATCAGGGAGAAGGGAACCCCGCGCCCCACTTTCTCCCCCTTCTTCTCCCACAGCTCACCTCGCCCCTGCTCTGACAACGAAGAACCCGCAAAGCCGCCGCGGGACTCATTCACTATCGTTGAAAATTTGAACCCAGGAACCCCAGTCGAATGCGCCAATCAGAGCGCCGGGAAGACAATCCAAGTCCACCGATTGGCCCTGGAAATCGCAGCAACGCCGGAAGTCAGGAGGAGGCACAGGCAAACACAAACCCGGAGGCTCTTGGGAAATGTAGTCTCATACGCTTCGTGAGCCCTTTGGAACAACTCTTAGGGACATGACTACAAAGACCAGAATGCTCTGCTCCAAACTATTTGAGAAAGGTGGCACCAACTGAGGAGGTCGGGAGTCGGTTTAGACCACAGAATAGCACGCATCCTGAACTTCCCCAAAGCTTTCACGGAAGAAAACTATATTTTTTAAAAATTATTCTTGCTGTGGTTATGCATTCTGCCTTGAATGTACATAGGAACTCACCTCGTTTTAACATGGAGTCTGCTGCGAGCAACACAGACTTGCCCCCAGCTTCCTTCCCAATCCGGAAGGAGTCTCTCAAACTCTTCAGTCCCTCCCCTGATTTTACCGGCTGAAATCCGCGGTTTATTGGTTGCTTCATCCCCTTTTAATCCCAACTGCATCCCTTGCTTTATTATCCCATGTCCTAAAACAGAAAACAAAGGCTCAGAGAAGCTCAGTGAACTTGTCCAAAGTCACATAAGTGCAGGAGATGGGATTTGAATGAAGAATGTCTGTTCTTTTTACACATCATTAACAATCAATGAGATTTCTTTCTGGCTGCTCTAGAGCTGCGGTCCCCAACCCTCGGGGCCACAGACCGGTACTGGTCCGTGGCCAGGTAGGAACCGAGCCGCACAGCAGGAGATGAGCAGAGGGTGAATGAGCAAATCTTCATCTGTATTTACAGCCACTCCCCATCCCTGGCATCACCACCTGAGCTCTGCTTCCTGTCAAATCAGTCACTGTCTACCATCTCCCCCAGATGGGACCGTTTAGTTGCAGGAAAACAAGCTCAAGGGTCCCACTGATTCTGCATTATGGTGAGTGGTATAATTATTCCATTATATATTACAATATAATAATAATAGAAATAAAGTGCACAATAAATGTAATGTGCTTGAATCATCCCGAAACTATCTCCCACCTTGTGTGGAAAAATTGTCTTCCATGAAACCGGTCCCTGGTGCCAAAAAGGTTGGGGACTGCTGCTTTAGAGGAAAAGAAAAGAAAAAGAAAAAAATAATCAATTAGAAAATAGCAACAATGAAAACAACAAAAAGACCCTGTTCCTAATACCAGCAAAAACTACAAAGTTTCAAAAAGTAAGCCTTAGACCTTTATGGGAAAATTAAAACCTGTAAAACTTTTAATAACTATAAAAAAGTTAAATGAGGTTATATACCTTGTTAATAGATGGAAAGACACAATACTAAAGGCCAGGCAGGTGGCTCATGCCTGCAATCCCAGTACTTTGGAAGGCTGAGGCAGGAGGATCTCTTGAGGCCAGAAGTTCGAGACCAGCCTGAGCAATATAGCAAGACCCTCTACTAAAACATATTAATATAAAAATTAGCTGTGTGTGGTGGCATGTGTCTGTAGTCCGAGCTACTTGGGAGGCTCAGGCAGGAGGATTTCCTGAGCCCAGGAGTTTGAAGTTACAGCAAGCTATGATGATGCCACTGCACTCTAGCAGCAGGCAGCAGAGTGAGACCCTGTCTTTTAAAAAAAAAGATACAATATTGTAAAGATTAACTTAATTCTCCAAATTAAAAATTCAAGGCAATTCCAATGAAAATCCAAACAGGCTTTGTCATGGAACTTGCCAAGTCAATTCCAAAATTCATATCAAAGATGAAAAGCACAAGAAGAGGCATCTAGTGGCATCTGAATTTTGAAAATTAATAAGGGGAATTGACATTCCAGATTTCATACACATTAACATATGAAATTTTAGTACTTTTTAAAGTACAATTTAGTTAACTCATACCATGGGGGTGCAATCAACAAGACCCAGGTGACTCACACCTGTAATCCTAATACTCTGGGGAGGCCAAGGCTGGAGGATTGCTTGAGCTCAAGAGTTCAAGACCAGCCAGGCATGGTGGCATGCACCTGTAGTCCCAGCTACTCGGGAGGCTGAGGCAAGAGGACCCCTTGGGCTCAGGAGTTTGAGGTTGCAGTGAGCTACAATGATGCCATTGCACTCTACCCAGGGTGACAGAGTGAGACCCTGTGTCAAAAAAAATAAAAATAAAAAAGAAAGAAAGAGTCTCATGGATCTGGATTGACATGGAGGTATCTTTGAGACTCATTTTTGAGTTAAAAAAAATGAATTGCTGATTGGTATAAATTCATGATGACACTATTATGTTTCTTTTAAATATGCAAAATAATGCTCCACTTTTCCCATGGATGTGTAGAGATAATAACAGCTAGTACTTACCATATGCCAGCCAGTATTTGAAGTACTTTACACATTTTTGACTCATTTTATCCTAACAATAACCTCATGAGGTAGGTAATGTTACCATACCCATTTTATAGATGATAGAAATTGAGGCTCAGAAAGATTAGACAACTTCTCCAAGGTCACACAATTTGTGTGCAACAGAGTCAAAGATTTGAACCTAGGAGGGCCACATTCAGAGACCAATCCCATAACCTTTGCCCTGCACTGAGAGAAAGTTATGAAAGAATTCTTAACAAACTATCAATTGTGGGAAACTCAGAGGGAAGAGTTAAACTGGACTTGTAGACAGAAAGGATAGATAATTTGAGCCTTATCTTTAATCAAAACAAAAAGAATGTTTCCATGTATTATTTGAATTTATTTTATTTTTTTTTTTTTTTTGTAATGAAAAGATTGCAAAGGAGAGAGAAGGAGGAGCCAGTGGGGTAGAAAGTTATTTAGGCTCTTCAAACGCTGCTTTTAAAAAGGGGAAAAGGCCGGGAGCAGTGGCTCACATCTGTAATCCCAGTGCCTTGTAAAGCCAAGGCAGGAGGATCGCTCAAGGCGAGGAGTTCAAGACCAGCCTGGACAGCATGATGACACCCTCTCTCAAAAAAACAAAAGTAAAAAAAAAAATTAGTCAGACATAGTGACACGCCTATACTCCTACTCAGGAGGCTAAGGTGAGAGGATTGCTTGAGCCCAGGACTTCTAGGTTACAGTGAGCTATAATTGTGCCACTGAACTCCCGCCTGGGCAGCAGAGTGAGACCCTGTCTCAAAAAAAAAAAAAAAAAAAAAGCGAGCGAGCGAGAGAATATCAACCTCTATCCTCCCCCTTCTAAATCTGATTCTTCTGTGTCTTTTAGTCACCACACCATCTACCTAGTGGTCACCAGGCCGGAAATCTGGACCTGCCTTCCAGCTCAGGCCTCCTATCTCCTAGAGAACAGCTGCCAGTCATTGGCTCTGGGTGGTGACATAATTCCCAGACACCTCCACGCAGGTGACTTCAATCACCGAAAGACACTCCCCTGGAGAAGGTTGCAGGTATAAGTCATTGGTGACAGTCATCAAAAGTATTCCCCACGGAAGAGGGCACCATTCTGTCTTCTAGTCTTCTATCCAACCAAATGTAGGAGTAGTACCCCAAAATATGGCTCTTTGGCTTGCAAAAGAGATGGAAATGCCTCAGAAGTAAGCCTCAGAGACAAGGTGTCTCTCTGACCTTCCCCTGTTCCTCCCCTTCCTTAATCATTCCCTTCCAAAGTGCAGGGAGGGGCTGTTACTGAAATTCCCTCATCTGACTGAAGGAAATTCTTCAAGTGTTCTGAACTTGCTGTCTTGAACCTCCTCCCTAGGAATCTCATCAAACACCGGGGAAGATGAATCACCACACAGATTAAAAGTCATCACCGCACCCAGACAGGATATTGCCTATTCTACCTGAAGGCTGCTCCAAAACAACTTTTTTTTTTTTTACCTGAGAGACTTTACCCCAATAATCTGACAACCTTTGTTTGCAGTGCAGTTCTGCCCCTCACCTTCCCAAGACTTGTTGCCACCTCCCCCAGAGCCCAGAGGAACTTTGTCCCTGGCTATTGTCTGTTCTTACTGCCCATTCATTTCTCCTAAATGTCATTTACTTTTCCTCTAAAGTTGCCTACATTCTCCCACTTCCCTCTCTCCTCTGAAGAGGGTATTTAAACTTCAACTCTGGCCTTTCTTTGAGTCTCATATTTTGTGTGGCTCTCAGGCACATGTTCACATTAATAAATTTGTATGCCTTTTCTGCTGTTAACCTATTATCAGTTCATGTCAACAGACTCCTAATATCGAACTTCCAGAGGAAAAATCTGAACTTCCCCACATAAGCAAAAGGAGAGTTGCAGGTGTTACATGGTCTCTTCCTTCGTGGCTGATGTGGGATCTGTTTTGGGGGAAGGATTACAGAGACCTTAGTACACTGATTAAAAACAAAAGACTGTAGAAAACAACCTCAACGTCCACCAACTGATGAATGGATAAATAAAATGTGGTATATCCATATAATTGAGTAGTATTCTTTAATAAAAGGAACGAAATACTGATACATTCAACAACATAGATGGACCTGAAACATTATGCTATATTAAAAGAGCCAGAGTGAAAAGGACCAATACTGTATGATTCCATTCATGTGAAATGTCCAGAATAGATCAATCCCTAGAGACAAAAGTAGTCTAGTGGTTGCCAGGGGCTGGGCTGTAGGGGTGAGGAGGGATGGGGGGTGACTGCTAATGCGGGGGATTCTTTTCAATAAGTGCATGTAAGATCAGTGGTAGCCAGGCTGGGGTGGCATCTCTGTCTTCCTCTGGGAACAGGAAGAAGGAAATCCCTTGAAATTCCATCCTCTGCATTTGAAGTGGGCACTGGTCTGGTACCTGGGCCAAGGTACTTCAATACTTGAGACTTTTTCTGTTTAAAAATATTTTGAAATTACAAAACTAATACATGCTGTGGCAGACTGAGAGTACATGTCAGGTACTGTACACTCCTGACTTCATTAACTCATCGCAACCCTCCTGCCTAGTGGGTGTTATTTCTAATTTCCAGATGAAAAATTTAGGCTCAAGGGAGGTGACATGACTTGCCCAAGGTCACACAACAGCGTTAAGATTTGAACCCAGATCCATCTGGATTCATGTATACATGTGAAGTAAAAAGTGAAAGTACCCTATACCTCCCACCACACCCCATCATCAATCCTATTTCTCAGTTAAAAAATGAATGTTAAAAGATGACTGTGCATCTTTCATGCAAACCCCTCATATATCTCTATCTATACACATACATATTCTATATATATTTTATATGTGTGTTCTTTTTTTAATTCCCATTTTCCTTTTTTGGTTGGTTGTTTTTAGCCCAGTAGGTCTGCCATCTTGGGAGTGACTTTAATTCCCCTTTCAGAAAGTAACGCTGGCCGGGCGCAGTGGCTCATGCCTGTAATCCTAGCACTCTGGGAGGCTGAGGTGGGTGGATCGCTCAAGGTCAGGAGTTTGAGACCAGCCTGAGCAAGAGCGAGACCCTGTCTCTACTAAAAATAGAAAGAAATTATCTGGCCAACTAAAAATATATAGAGAAAAAATTAGCTGCACATGGTGGCACATGCCTGTAGTTCCAGCTACTCGGGAGGCTGAGGCAGGAGGATCACTTGAGCTCAGGAGTCTGAGGTTGCTGTGAGCTAGGCTGATGCACTCACTCTAGCCCGGGCAACAAAGTGAGACTCTGTGTCAAAAAAAAAAAAAAAAGAAAGTAATGCTTTCTTGTTTTTAATACTTAGAAAATACTGGAAATAATAAAGAAAAATAACTATAATCTGTCCTTTAGTGGCAACATCTCTCTCCTATTAGCATTTTAGTATATTTCCTTCTGGCCTTTTAAAGATTGATTTTATTAGATACAGAGTAGATACAAATGTATGTATGACATATATTAAAAGTATAAAGAATAATGAGGCAACAAATGTCTCTGTACATATGTACAATTCAGTTTAATAAGAAAAACATTTTCAGGCCAGGCACAGCGGCTCATGCCTATAATCCCAGCACTTTGGGAGGCCGAGGTGGATCACTTGAGGCCAGGGGTTTGAAACCAGCCTGGACAATACATTGAGATCCCGTCTCTACAACAAAATTTTAGAAAAATAAAATTAGCCAGGTGTGGTGGCATGTGCCTCTAGTCTCAGATACTTGGAAGGCTGAGCAGCAGGATTTCTTGAGCCCAGGAATTCAAGGTTACAGTAAGCTATGATCAGGCCAGTGCACTCCAGTGTGGGTGACAGAGCAAGACCCTGTCTCAAAAAAGAAAAAAAATTTTTTTCATTATCTTTCAAGTTCCCAGTTTCATCTTGTTCCTTGGGTTCATCCTGTACCCTCCCCTGTTAATGTGCAATGGCTATCTTGAATTTTGTGTTTATTATTCCCTTACCACAGAGGTATATATCCCTGTATTAGTTACTAATTTTTGCAGAACAAATTATCCCCCAAACTTAGCAGCTTAAAATTACAAACATTTATTATCTCATACAGTTTCTGAGGGTCAGGAATGCTGCTTACTGCAGTGGTTCAGTCTCAGGGTCTCGAATAAGGTTGTAGTCATCTGAAGGCTTGACTGGGGCAGGAAGACCCTCAGGTAGGGGCAGGAGGCTTCATTTCCTCACCACCCATGGGCCTCTCCATAGGGCAACCCCCAACATGGCAGCTGGCTTCCCCAGAGTAAGTGAGTGGAATGAAAGAGAGAGAGCACACATGCACAAGAGCACAAAGATAGAAGCCACAATCATTTGTACCCAAGACTTGAAAGTGATGACATACCATCATCTCTGCTATTTGCTATTAGTCACACAGAATTCTGGTACAGTATGGGGGGGGTGGCCCACACAAAGGTGTGGATACCAAAGGGAGGAATATTTGGGTGCCATTTTAGAGGAGGCTAACTACTGCAAACCTAAATAGTAGATTGATTAGTTTTGCCTGTTTTTAAACTGTATATAAATAGAATACTGTCACCCAGGCTGGAGTGCAGGGCCGCAGTCATAGCTCACTGCAGCCTTGAACTCCTAGCTAGGCTTAAGCCATCCTCCCGCTTCAGCCTCCCTAGTAGCTGGGATTACAGGTGCATGCCACCATGCCTGGCTAATTTTTTTAAAAAATTCTTTGTAGATATGGGATCTCCCTATGTTGCCCAGACTGGTCTCAAACTTCTGGCCTCAAGCAATCCTCCTACCTTGGCCTCCCAAAGTGCTGGGATTATAGGTGTGAGCCACCGAGGACAGCCTCATCAACCTATTTATTGAATGTCTCAGTTTTAAATTTTTTCCTCTGTTATAAAAACCTTGCATAAACATGTGAATAAATCTGCATTTCACTTCTTTTCTTTAAATAAGATTCCAATCCAAGACCATTTTCCAGTGATCTTTCAAGAGCCATTTTCAAGGCTCTTGAAAATATTGCAAAGTTCCTTTCCCAAAATACTGTATCCATCTTTCCAAAATATAAATTTCTTCATGTTCTTTCTGGTTCAAAAAGTCTACCATGGCCGGGCATGGTGGCTCACGCCTGTAATCCTAGCACTCTGGGAGGCCGAGGTGGGAGGATTGCCTGAGCTCAGGAGTTCGAGACCAGCCTGAGCAAGAGTGAGACCCCCTGTCTCTACTGAAAAATAGAAAGAAATTAGCTGGACAACTAAAAATATACAGAAAAAATTAGCCGGGCATGGTGGCGCATGCCTGTAGTCCCAGCTACTCAGGAGGCTGAGGCAGAAAGATTGCTTGAACCCAGGAGTTTGAGGTTGCTGTGAGCTAGGCTGACGCCACGGCACTCCAGCCTGGGTGACAGAGTGAGACCCTGTCTCTAAAAAAATAAAATAAAAATCAAAGATCCCCCCCAAAAAAGGTTAAAAATATCCACTCCGCCAAAAGGCTAAAAAATACGAAAAATTGCTCAACTTTACTCACAATAAAAAGAAATGAAAAATGAAAGTGACTGTTGTTTTTACCTATCTGATTGGCAAGGATAAAGTTTGATAACACACTTAGTGTATTCAGGATGTAAGGAAATAGGCACTCTCACACTTTATTGACAGGAGGATAAACTGGTACATTTGCTATGTAGACCACTTTGCTAACGTCCATTAAAACAAAACAAAAGCCAATTCATATGCTCATTTACCTGCAATTCCACTTCCAGGAATTATTATTTATTTTTTTGAGACAGAGTATCACTCTAACACCCTGTTTAGAGTGCAGTGGCATCATGATAGCTCACTGCAACCTCAAATTCTTGGGCTCAAGTGATCCTCCAACTTCAGCCTCTGGAGTAGCTGAGACTGCAGGAATATACCACCACACCTGGCTAACTTTTTAAATTTTTTTGTACAGATAGGGGTCTTGCTCTTGCTCAGGCTGGTCTTACACTCCTGAGCTCAAGCACTGCCCCCACTTAAGCCTCCCAGAATGCTAGGATTACAGGTATGAGCCACTATGCCTGGCCCACTTCCAGGAATTTTTCCCTTACAGATAAACTCCCATATATGCAGAATAATGAATGGACAAGTTATAGCATTATTTGTAATAGTTAAAGATTGGAAATGACCTAAATGTTCCCAAACAGGGGAATGGGCAATTGAATTATGGTATGTCCTTATAAAGTTCATTAATTTAAAAAATTGAGGCAGCTTTAAAACGCATACGTCAGTGAAAAAAAGCAAGGTGTAGAAGTGTTTACAGCATGCTACCCATTGTATAAAACATTTATACATACAAATATGGTTTTGAATATAGCTACCATCTCTGAAAGGCTACACACGAAAGGTGGTAAGAGTGGTGACCTCTATGAGGGGAACTAGGGGCTGGAAAACTGGGTGGAAAAGGACTTAGTTTTCATTCCATGCTCTTTTGTTTATTTTTAATATTCAGTGTTCCTGTATGCCTATTTTTTTAAGCAGTATATCTAGAAGCACATGTATATGCCTATTTTTAACCAACAAAACTAACATAAAACACCTTGCAATGTTTACAGTCAAGTCCAACTCATTTCCATGGTCAACTTTCCAACCTTCTCTCACACCATATTTGCCCTCCCTCACCACCTTCCAACCACATTGCTTCTCTTCCAGCCTCTAGAACATGCCAAGACCTTCCTGCCTTAGGACATTGTACATGCTCTTACTCTCTGCCTAGGTTGATGTTCTCTAGGCTCTTCCTAGAGTTGGCATTTTCTTATCTTTATGCCTTGGGTTCAATGTCATCACTTCAAAGAGGCCATCCCTGGCCACCCTAAATAAATAATTGTTGAATAAACGCTTCTCTTTCACTGGGCAGGGAGGGTAGGGCTTACATCCTTGACCACCCAGTCTAAAGCAGCACCTCTCCCTTCACCCTCTTTATCACAATACCCTGATTTACTTTCTTAATAGCACTAGTCACTATGTGTAATTACCTTTTGAGCCTTTAACAATGTAGTGTAAAAATAAAATTTTTAAATTAAAAAGAAATAATTTTGTGTATTTTCTTTTTTTTTTCTTTCTTTTTGAAACAGAGTCTCACTCAGTGGCCCAGCCTAGAGTGCTGTGATGTCAGCCTAGCTCACAGCAACCTCAAATTCCTGGGCTCAAGTGATCCTCCTGCCTCAGCCTCCCGAGTAGCTGAGACTACAGGCACATGCCACAACGCTGGGCTAATTTTTTCTATTTTTAGTAGAGATGGGGTCTTGCTGTTGCTTAGGCTAGTCCTGACCTCAAGCGATCCTCCTGCCTCAGCCTCCCAGAGTACTAGGATTACAGGCGTGAGACACTCACTACTTCTAGCCCATTCTTGTCTTGTTCCTAACCTATCTTCAGCAATCAAAACAATAAAGATTTGTTGAATGAATTCATGCAGCACATATCATGGGACATATACTGTTCTATGGACTTTACAAATAATAACTCTTTAAATCCTCACAATAACTCAGTGAGATAGGTTGGTGTTATTACTCATTTTACTGTTAAGGAAATTGAGGCACAGAGTAGTTGATAAACTTGCCCAACTGGTTGAATTACAATCCAGAGACAAAGTGCTTAGCCACACCGCGACGCTTTTTCTATATATAAACTGATGGATAAAACAGACTGAATGAATGAATGAATGAATGAATGGAAATGTGACTACAAATGTTTTTTTGCGTCTGCAGATCCCTCAGATCTACCGCCAGGGGGCGCCCGCTCCCCAGGCCTGATGTCAGTCACTCAAGGCGCGCACTCCCCTGCGTCTCGGGCTCGCGCGCGTTGCCGCGGCACCGGAAGTGACTGAGCTTGCAAGTTCCCCCGGTCTCTTCAGGGGAAACTGAGGCCGGTTTGTTCAGGAGAGACGGCGAGAGCAGTCAGCAAGGTAGGCCAGCCCGGGCCCGCGGCGCAGAACACTGCCGCGAAGAGCCCTGACGTCTGGAAACCATCGGGCTGATGAAGGGGGATGTGGCCCCCCACGGCTCTCGGGGCTCGCAGGTGAGAGCGCCACCTCCCTTGTGTGTGACAGCTGTTCCGCCCAATGGGAGCTTTCGCCGTCCCGCTTCCGTGCCGACTGGGCTCGCTGATTGGCTACGTCGGGGCGGGCGGCTGGGGGCGAGACCCCTCCTCCCAGAAAGGTCTAGGGGGCGCCCCTGAGGGAGGGAGGTTGCCTAGCAACGGGGCGGTGGCTCGCCTAGTACTCGGCCTAGCTAGCGCGAGAAGCCGCGAGGCCGCCGCCCGCCCACCCTGGGCTCTGGAGAGGTGCCGCTCCTGGCCCCCGAGCCCTCCTGGGGGCTCCAAGAAGCTACCTTAGGCCTGTCCCCAGGAAAACGTGTTCTCAGCTGTGGGGAGCCTCGAGCGGGCCTCGACCCCTCCTTCTGACCTGAGGAGAGGCCCTGCGCCTCACCCTCACCCGGTCTTTGTGCAGGGCGCCGGCGGCCATTGTGTCCGGGCGGGGAATGGAGGACCCGGCAATCCCCCACCGCCACGTCCAGGGCCTTTGGGGAATTCAAAGAAAACTAGCGGCATTTGTGGGGGCTCTCCGGCCTTCAGCCTCCCGGAAAGGCCCGGGGGTGGCCTTTCGGAAGTCAGATCGCAGATCCGTGGCAGTTTCCCCCTCCTTGCGTCCATCATCGAAACCTTGAGCCCCATTGAGAAGTCCCTTCTGGGCTTTGGAAGCCTGACCCTAGGGTGGTACTTAAATAGGAAAAACAAAAAAACAAAAAACTAAACCCGTACCAGCCACCTCCGAGAGAGTTCTCCTGGCTCCCAGTAGGAGGCGGAGAGCCAAGGGGCGTGCAAGAGCGAGGGGGCTGGGCTCCCGGGTGGCAGGAGGCCGCGGCCGCTCTCTGCAGCCGATCCGGGCGATGGAGGAGGAAGCAAGTGAGGGGGCTGGTTCCTGAGCGTCTCAATTCCTGTGTCGCCTTCTGAGCTCCCAGCCTTGCCGGGTCGTATGATCCCTCCGGCTGGAGTTGCTTTTTTTTGCCAGCCGCCGCGAGGCCGGCTGAGTTACCGGCATCCTGGCCACCACCTCCTCTCCCGACCTATGATACAAAAGATCTTCCGGGGGCTGCACCTGCCTGCTGTCGCCTGAGACGAATTTGAATGTAGGTGGGGGGCGGGGGGCGTTGCCCATGAGGGTGACTTTCCGAGGAAGGCATTTCGGAGAAGAGGGGGTGGGTGGAGTAAAAAAGGCCAGTGGGAGATTCAGAGCCCACTGGTGGTTTCAATTTGACTTCATTGAAGTCTTTTGGAACCTAGACCCAGACCTCCTAAGAGCCACGAAGAAACCAGTTCTGGTACCTGGAGGGGGATTGGGATGGTGTGGGGTTAATGGCATGCATATTAATTTTTTTTTCCTGAAGCTCTTTCTCTCCCTTCAGAATCTTATCTTGGCTTTGGATCTTAGAAGAGAATCACTAAGCAGAGACCAGACTCAGTGAGTGAGCAGGTGTTTTGGACAATGGACTGGTTGAGCCCATCCCTATTATAAAAATGTCTCAGAGCAACCGGGAGCTGGTGGTTGACTTTCTCTCCTACAAGCTTTCCCAGAAAGGATACAGCTGGAGTCAGTTTATCGATGCAGAAGAGAACAGGACTGAGGCCCCAGAAGGGACTGAATCGGAGATGGAGACCCCCAGTGCCATTAATGGCAACCCATCCTGGCACCTGGCAGACAGCCCTCCAGCAAATGGAGCCACTGGCCACAGCAGCAGTTTGGATGCCCGGGAGGTGATCCCCATGGCAGCAGTGAAGCAAGCACTGAAGGAGGCGGGCGATGAGTTTGAACTGCGGTACCGGCGGGCATTCAGTGACCTGACATCCCAGCTCCACATCACCCTAGGGACAGCATATCAAAGCTTTGAACAGGTAGTGAATGAACTCTTCCGGGATGGGGTAAACTGGGGTCGCATTGTGGCCTTTTTCTCCTTCGGCGGGGCCCTATGCGTGGAAAGCGTAGACAAGGAGATGCAGGTATTGGTGAGTCGGATCGCAACTTGGATGGCCACTTACCTGAATGACCACCTAGAGCCTTGGATCCAGGAGAACGGCGGCTGGGTAAGAACCAAGCCCCTTGTGTGTCCCTTTTCTTTGGCCTCTGGTCAGAGAGATCTCCAACAGCCTTTCCCTATATCTGTTGTGTTGGATGATTGTTGGAGGTGTTGATTCTTAAGGAGACCTGACCGGCCTCATTTCACCACAAGAGGTCAACTGTTGGGAAATATGGATGACCCAGTTCTTGAAGGACCAGGCATATTTCACTCTGGTCATCCTCATGACTGCACTCTTTCATACTTGTGTTCCAATTTCTCAGCAAAGAAAAACATAGCCGGTGTGTTCATTTGGCCCAAAACCTGAGAGAGTGGGAAGTTAGCTCAGTGTTCCCTTTATCCTGACGCAGTCATTCACCACGTAAAGGGGTCATGAGTATTGTGCCTGGAGAAGATGATGAGCATCATAACCCACAGGCCCTTCCATCCTTTCTCCCGCAGAGGTGTCAGTCCTATCCAGAGCTTCTCTCCCCCAAATCAGTTTCCCTTTATTTTGGAGTTTGCATGTATGGTATTTTCCTCTCAGACCAGACCGACGCATGGCCAGGCAGGAGTTCCCCTGGCTTGGATGGGTAAGATTGTCAGATTTTAGGGCAGTGCAGGCTGTGCAGGTTGTGTTTGCGCTGCGCACCCTAGGTTCATTTTCCCCAAAGTGTGCAACTTTCTGCATGGATGGCTTGTTTGTGGAGCTCTTGCTGTGTCACACGTTAAGCCTGGGGACTTTGCACCTCACTGCCTGGGGTCCGTTGGGGAGCTCCAGCTGCTCTGCCTGTTAACTTTCCGGCCAGGGCCCTGGGGCCTCTTCACTGAGCGCTGTTTGCTGGCAAAGCAAGAACCTGGTCTGTGGGGCTCTGAGGGACATTAAGATTTGGTAACAGACTTTGGATGAAGGTGTCAGTGCCAGCCGTGTCACTCAATTAGCTGTGTGACCTTGGACAGGCCAGTTTACCTTCTTGAGCCTTAGTTTCTTCCACTAAAAAAATGTGGCAAGCTTTCCTTGCCTTACAGGGTATTGTAAATCTTGGAGATAATATGAGCACAGTGACTGACACTGGCAAGTTCCTTTTCCAGGGAGGGAAATTTCTCTTGCCCATCATGGTGTCGGGATGAGATATTGGTGAGAGCTTCTTTAGCAGTGGTCACTGTAGGCAATTTTTGCTCTTCAGTGAACTCAGTTCTATTTCCTTGCTTATCTCCCTGCCTCAGGAAGGTGCAGGGCTTATGAGAGGTACTCTGTTCCCTCAAAGTATGCAGAAAATCGACAGACTGTGCAAAATAAGTCATCTATTGAAGGAGCTGAGGTGGAAGGGCCACGTACCGTGCACTCAGGAATGTCAGGAATGCAATTGTCCTTAGGCTGGGCCTAGGGTGTGGCAGGCACTCCACTTTACCACTGAGCAAGAGACCTGAGTTTGCCCTGGAACTCCACCCTCTCTCTCATTTCCCATTTCCTTGCAACTTTATCAACTCTTCCTCTCCACCAGCTCTTGTAAAAGGCAAGGGAGTCAAGTCAGTAGAGGTCAGATGACAGGGGTGGGTTTGGGACAGGTAAAGGTGGTGGGCTTTCTTGAGCTAAGGCTGACCAGACTTGAAAGCCATTCTGTAAATGAACTCCCCGGGGGGATAAATGATTAAATAGTTCCTGTGGGTTGGTGCAATGACCTCTCCTATTCCCTCCTGCTTTGATTCTCTTGTGGGGCAAATAGTTGTTCAGCTGATTACAGGAAGGACAGGATTCCAGTGCTTCAGACATGCCCTCTGAGGCATCTCCAAGTAGGTACTTGGGCTGCTTGCCCACTTTGCCTGACTGTTGTCTTTGGCTGGTGGTCCTAATACCAGGTGGGTTGTTGCCAGCTGTAAACAAAAGGCAGTCTGAAGGAGGGACCTGGTCTGCCAATGGGACTCTGCAGAGGGCTACCCCGACCAGAGAATTGCCAGCTGCCCAGCGTAGCCTGTGAAAGAGGTCTTAGACACAGCAGCTCTGGGCAAGTTCATTAGATCTCCACTGGACTGAAATTCCATCTTCCACCTCTTTGCTTAAAAATTATCAGAGCCCGTCGGACAACATACCACATGTCACTTCCTCTTGGTGAACAGAGGGAATGTGTGCAGAAGAGCCAGTTATGTCAGAACCATTTCTGGGCATGCATTCTCCCCCTGAGGCCAGGGGGTAAAGGTAAAGAACATTTGACTCAGGATCCTTTGAGTCAGGGTACTGGTACCTGCCCACTTCCCTCTCAGGTACCATCCTGTTCGAAGCTGCACAAACTGACTGCTGCAGTGGCATCTCATAACCTTCCTGGAGGCTGCAGCTGGGAGATCCTTGAGTATAGGAATTATGGGCCATTCTACCCAGGGGCATGCTCTAAATTTAGTATCCCTAAAGGAAAGAGGAAGGAAATTAGCCTTTATTGAGTACCTCTTAAGTATTAGGCATTGTGTTAGGTCTTTTACTTAGGCAGCCAATATTTACTGAGCATACATGGTACCTTCCCTTATGGAAATTACATGTTGTTTCTTGTAGTCCACATAATAACCTTCCAACATAGGTGAGTTTATTCCCAGTTTACACATGAAGCTTCTAGTGGCTAAGTGACTGACCCTAGGTAACCCTTAGCCAGTTAAGTGTCTGAATGAGAATTTACACTGACATTGGCCTAACTCTAAAGCCTAAACACTTTCCATTCATATTAGGTTGTCCAGGGAGTAATAAAGTGACCCAGACAGACTGGAACAGAAAGACAGAGAAGCTGTTGGCCCAAGCAAAACATGCCTGTGAAGATGCTTACTCTGGGCCGTGATCCTGGCATTGTTTAGGTAGCTGTGGGAAGGGTAGTGCCTTTGTCAAGAGTAGCAGGTTCCCAAAAGCATGTGGGTTAGCCTCAAGCTTCTGGCACTGGTGAATCTCTGACATGGCAGGTGTCAAGTAGGTATCAAAGTTTTGCCCAGAGCGGACTTCTTAGTTTTCTTGTTGTTAAAGCCCTCTCCGGCCCTGCTAATAGATGACAGTGGTGTGTGTAGGGGGAGAAGGTGTTTTGCCCCAGGTATTTCTACTTAATCATGGATTGCTGCTTTAAGGACTGGAATTCCAGACTCTTAGCCACACTGTTTCCTGCCTGGAATCACCTGATTAAATGCTGACCGTGTTCTGGTCTGTCTTGTCCATCTGTCTCTCCCACCTGTAAAGTGGAATAATGATAGCCAGCTGCCATAGCTTGACTCATAAATGATCTAGAACAAAAGCCCTTCCCCTACCTTAATGGTAGGGTGGAAGTACTTCTTTTAATGAATGGGCTTCCTCCCTCAGGGAACTGACTTTGACCCCTGGAGTTATTCGTTAAGAATCAAAGGTAGTCCCTGAGACACTTACCTAGAATATTATATACGTGACCTTCCCTGAAGGGACAGAATTGTTTCTGGGGCTTTCCAATGGGAATATGGGCAAGGACCCAGGTCAGCCAGGCCACTTTGAGATAGCTGTCCCTGAAGAAACCCTTTAGCCTAATGGAAACATCATTGTTGAGAGAAGTGAACAGTGCATGTGGCAAAAAAACATAACTTTGCTGGGCATTGTGGCTCATGCCTGTAATCCCAGCACTTTGGGAGGCCACGGCAAGAGGATCGCTTGAGGCCAGGCGTTCAAACCAGCCTGCATAACTTAACGAGACCTTGTCTCTTAAAAAAAAAAAAAAAAATCCTGTAACTTGGCCTTTCTTAGGTTGTGTGGCTTCTGTAGGTCTCTTCTTGCCTGTTGTGGCTTCTTCAGCATGTATGCTTCAGGATATATACTTAGTGGAAGCACCTCAGCTCCCTTGGCAGATAGATGTTGGCAGTTCTGCGGTTTTCTTGGGGAAATCCCATAGGAAACCCCAAATGTGGAAATTTTTAGTAATCTCATTCAGGGCCCAAAATGAGGTATAAGTGTCTCAGGGGCTCCCCCTTGGAACACCTACTTCTTCTGCATGTACATTTTAGGGTGCTTTTAAAACTCTGATACCATCACAGGGTTTTCCAGACTTCCTAGGAATAATTTCCCCAGTAGCCCCATGGAGCCCTTTAGTATCTGGTTGAAAATTACCCAGGTATTTTTTCAGGGGGCCCCCAGTGAAACCTGAATGGTTTTCTTGACTTTCGTGTGGGCAGTCACACAAAAGTCAAGTTTGGGGTGCATAAAGCAGAAATTCTTATCTGTCCTTTCCCTCAGCAGATATCTGTCCTGAGGCCAGTGGGCTGCGGTGTCCTCTGTACCTGACCTTCCTGGCTTCTCCAGTACCCTCAGCCTTCCATCATGGGGCTTGCTTTCAGCAGTTGTGGTTCCGTCTGGGTTTAGTGTGAATAGATACAGGGGTAATTCCCAGTGCACTACTCTTCTACAGAAACATAATCTCCTACCACCTTAATTAAGCAGGGCCCCTGTCCCCACCCTCAAACTCCAACCTCATTCCACAGAGTCCTCCCTAAGGACTCTCTCCCTTTTCTTTGAAGGAGTCACTCTGCTCCTGGATCCTCTCCTCTTCTGTCCCTCCAGCCGATAGTCTGTCTTCCCTATTCCCAGTTGGCAGACCCGAGTCAGACAATCCCACTGGGTCTTTTTGTTTAGCCTGGGGAAGAGAAGACCCAGGAGAATGTGATCACCAGCTTCAAATATCTAAAGAAAGAGCAACTGAGCCTTTTTTATTGGTATGGTACCTAGCAAAACTTAGATAAATAAAAAGAAGTTCACAGTTGGCAGAGCTTAAATTAGTGCAGAGAAGACACTTCTGACAGATTCGCTCTCTCCCAGTTTTAGGAGCTCCTGAGGGTGGAGTACACATCTTGTCCATGCTTGTTTCCTCAGCACTGAGCAGATGTCTTGAGCATAGCAGATACCTAATGAGAAATACCCACTGAATTTCTGAAAAAACCTGACCCTTATCCCAAAATAACCATATTGGAAGTGGACCTTTACCTAATCATTCATTCATTGATTCAAACAATATTTATTGAGCTCCTACTGTGTGCCAGGCTGTACTAGACACTGGGAGTACAACAGTAAAGAAACTAAGTTTCTGTCCTCAGGGAGCTCACATTCTATTGGGGAAGGACAGACAGTAAATATATAATTACACCCATATATCAGGTGATGATATGTGCAATGAAGAAAATAAAACAGGCTGGGGCATAGGGCATGCCTAGCAAGGGAGGGTGGGGCTGCAGTTTTAAAAGAGTGATCAAAGAAGAGGTAGGAGGCCGGGCGTGGTGGCTCACGCCTGTAATCCTAGCACTCTGGGAGGCCGAGGTGGGCGGATCGTTTGAGCTCAGGAGTTCGAGACCAGCCTGAGCAAGAGCGAGACCCCATCTCTACTAAAAATAGAAAGAAATTATATGGACAGCTAAAAATATATATAGAAAAAATTAGCCGGGCATGGTGGTGCATGCCTGTAGTCCCAGCTACTTGGGAGGCTGAGACAGGAGGATCGCTTGAGCTCAGGAGTTTGAGGTTGCTGTGAGCTCGGCTGACGCCACGGCACTCACTCTAGCCTGGGCAACAGAGTGAGACTCTGTCTCAAAAAAAAAAAAAAAAAAAAG
This sequence comes from Eulemur rufifrons, assembly GCF_041146395.1. NCBI lineage: Eukaryota > Metazoa > Chordata > Mammalia > Primates > Lemuridae > Eulemur > Eulemur rufifrons. The sequence goes on from NC_091002.1 coordinate 25,621,479, forward strand.
AAGAGGTAGGGGAACAGAAAATGGCTTCCCGCTGCCCTTCTAGGTTCTTTGCCTGGGCTATGAATTAAGTTGACATAAGACAAATTAACAGGACAAAAAAACTATTTTAATCCAACAAAATATGAGACTCGAGGAAGAGTCGAATGATTCAAACTTATATAGCATCCTAATTTACAGAAAGGAATAGGGGCTTGGGGCTTCTAATGGGTGGTGCCTATATAAGTTATGGGCAGGTGAGTGTTATATTGTTATGCAGATAAAAAGCTCTCAGGTATTAAAATTTGACTGGAGCAGCCCCCTCCCTGATACAGATACTTTCACTAATCTGGATTTCCTTATAGGTGTGAATTTCTTTTACAAAGGGACAGATTTTTGGAGCTATTCCTGTGTCTGCAGTTTCTCAGAATAACCAGCTCAAAATATGCCAAAGAAGTATGTTTTGGGTGTGGTATATTCTGGTCTCCTACAGTCGTACTTGGGGGTGGTATGTCCTGGGCCCCAGCAAAGGTATTACCTAAGACTAATTTTTTTATATTTGAGCCAAGACCTGAAGGAGATGAGGTGGATGATGTAGGTACCTAAGAAAAGAGTGTTTCAAGCAGAGAGAATGGACTCAGGAGAGAGTGTGTTTGGCATTTTCAAGGGTGAGCAAGAAGGTCAATGTGGTTGGAGAAGAAACAACAAAGGGGAGATGAGTGGAGAGAATTAGTGGTAGGAGTTGAGGGGAGAGAATATTGTGGAAGAGCAGGGAAAGGAGCTGGGGGCCAGATGACATAGGGCGTTACAGGCCATGGTAAGGACTTTGGTGAAATTAGAGGAGAGAGGCCAAGAGAAGGTTTGGAACAGAGGTGGTATGGTCTGAATTCTACAGAGTGGCAGCAGGGAGCCCAGTGAAGAGGCTGGTGCAACTGCCAGGTGAAAAAGAATAGTGGCTTAGACCTGGAGGTGAAGGTAATGAGAGGGCCTAAGGTATAAGACCAGGCTTGCATATAGTGTATCAATGGGTCCAGCCATCCTGGAAGTGATATCTTTCCACCACTTGGAGGTCCTAAAATCAGAATTAAGTAAGCTAGATGTTCTTTAGGAATAGCTTTCTCCAAATGTGGTATCCTAATGAATAGTCCTCTTCCATTCTAGGAATATGTCTGTCTGAATAACTGCGACTTGTTTGGGTTCATGTCCCAGCCCACCCATGTTTAGTTGTGTGATGTTGGGCAACCTCTTTTCACTTCTCTGAACCTTGGCGCAAATAATAATACCTGCCTCACAGGATGGTAGTGAAGACCAGTGATGTATGCCTGAGGTGCATAGAGCCTGACACCATTTGGTATTATATTTCTTATTTACCACATATCAGAAACCCATTCACAGAATCTTGAGTGTACACTCTCCTTTTTCTAGACCCCATGGTGACCCACCAGCACATCCTCTGGGCAGGCCCTAGGGCAGCATTCCTGTGTTGGTAGGAGCTCCATAGTGTTCGTGTGCCCTGGTGGTACAAGCACTCATGTTGGTGTTGGGATACCAGTTCTGCTCTCAATCTGCTCCTAGCTCACTGTTTCACCTTGGCCAAGTCACTTAACCTCTAGGCCCAGTTTCCCCTTCTGCAAGATGGAGGATTTGAAGTAGATAGTCTATGAATCCTGGTTTTCTTTCACTGGCCTCATGCCTTTTGGCAGATTCTACCATTATGGCATACTTCACATTAGTTATGTTTTAGATGGCTCTTTCCTGTTGACAGATGTAGCACCTTAACTAACCCCAGCGTCACCGTAGGGTAGTTCATCACTGACCGTGCAATAATAATACTCCACATTTATGTAGCATATTATAGCTTCCAAAGCACTTTTTTTTTTTTTTTTTTTTTTTTGAGACAGAGTGTCACTTTGTTGCCCTGGCTAGAGTGAGTGCCGTGGCATCAGCCTAGCTCACAGCAACCTCAAACTCCTGGGCTTAAGCGATCCTACTGCCTCAGCCTCCCGAGTAGCTGGGACTACAGGCATGCGCCATCATGCCCGGCTAATTTTTTCTATATATATTTTAGTTGGCCAGATAATTTCTTTCTATTTTTTTTAGTAGAGACGGGGTCTCACTCTTGCTTAGGCTGGTCTCGAACTCCTGACCTCGAGCGATCCACCCACCTCGGCTTCCCAGAGTGCTAGGATTACAGGCGTGAGCCACCATGCCCGGCCCCAAAGCACTTTTATATCTGCTTTGCCTTTTTGATCCTTAGAGGTGACCAGGAAAGATGCCTTCTCCATTTCACAGGAGGGAAATCAGGTGAGAAAGATGAAGTGACTTGCCCAAGATTACATCAGGAGTAAGAGGCAGGGTTTGGACTTTGAAATCTGAACTTGACTTCTAGCTTGCTGTGTGACCCTGGGCAAGTCTTTTGACTTGTAAATGGCTATACTAATAGCACCTTGTTCTGAAGATTCCTCAGAATCGTGCCTGTTCCTATCTGCAGCAGGACCATTATCGTCCCAGGGCTCCTTCAGTCACATCATCTGGCCTCCCTTTTATTACATATTGATTTTTGTAAATAGTGTTTTTGTGTAAAGAAACTGCCTTTGGGACCTTCTGCTACTTGGTTTCATCCCTGATGAGACTCTCAGGCCAAGCTGGAGCCTCACTGCAAGCTCTGGGCCACAGGGCTTTTTGGGCAGTCTCCAGTGCTCCCCTCGGAACTAGAGGTTTTTTCTCCTGCTCTTCAGGAAATGCCATTGCTATGACTTCCACAGACTGCTTCCTGTCCCAGCCCTGCAGCCCGCCAGCAAGAGTCCCAACCCTGCTGGCAAGAGTGTGGAAACTGGAAAGTAATGTCCCTAGGGGCGCCCCCCCTCCCCCAAACTACTTTTTTTGGACATGTCCCTCCCTTTCCTTTTGTCAATTACTTTCTTTGCTCCCTCTCCCTTCCCCCTTCACCTAGCTTCTCTCTCCAGCCTGTGGTCCCTTTAAGATTAAGAAAATTTCCAGTCCAAGTTTGAAGGCCTGAGGAAAAGAAAGAAAGAAGGAAAGATTTAGAAAATGCTTTTCTGCTTAGTTCTGCCAGGCCATTTCTCCCTACCCCATGCTAGGCTATGGAGAGTCAATCAGTACTCCTGGGTTTTCTCCTTGGCTTCATCACTTAGGAGCAGATTCTGTCATGGACTTGCCCTAGAGGGGCGGTAAACCTGCCACTTGCAGCACCCTGTTCCATCCATTAACCCTGAGTACCCCCAGGGGATCCCCACCCCAACTCTGTTTAGGATGGGATTCCTAAGGGAGATCTCAGAGGTTTGGCACATATAAATTCTGCATCTTGGAGATTGACGATACAGGGTGGAGTGCAACTGAGCCTGCCACCCTTCCCCCCATCACCTTTCAGGAGGAAGCTAAAAGGTTGAAAACCTTGTTGGACAATCATCTGAGGAATGGGAGCTGGCCTGGGAGGGGATTGGAACGCACTCAACTATGCCTCAGATCCTTTGTTCCGCTCTTGAAAGGGAAACATTCCTCTCCCTCCTCCCTGGCCACACACACACATACACACGTGCCTTTGTTCCCCCAGTGGAGTCAGGCAGGGCCAGGAACACAGTGTCCCTTCCAAAGAGCCTGACTCTACTCCCTAGAGGCTGGCCCCCTGGTCAGTGGGCCTGGGATTTTTGCTCAGGAGCCTTGTGTCCTTTCCATGGAAGAGTCTCTTGGAGGCTGAAAACTTGCCTACAAACAGCTGCCCAGGGACTTCTTTGTAATTCATGGGATGCCCGTGTCCCAGGATTAAACAATCCCTCCCTTTTATTCCACTTGTGATTAATATTATTGTTAACATTACTATTAATAGTACCCAACATGTATTGAGTGCTTACTCTATGCCAGGCATTGTTCAAAGTGCTTTACACATATTAATTCCATTCTCACAGCAACACTCTAAAGTAGGTACTATTATTATCCCCATTTGATAAATGAAGAACAGAGAAGTTAAGCAACTTACTGCAAGGTAGCACAATTAGTAAGTGGCAAAGCCTGGGAGGATAGCTTCCAAACCCCCACTTTTAAATGTGTTCCCTCCTCCAGTTTACCATTGTCTGGATGATTTTTGGCATTTATCTGTGCTCACTATGTGGCAGGCCTTTAGTGACATCATCTCTGTGTAGCTATCCCAGCAACCTTATCATTATACGACACTGAGATTTGGGAGGGCTCATAGTTAGCAGAAGGCAAGAGTCAGGATTTGAAACCAGGTCAGTCTTACTCTAAAGCTGTGCTCCTTATCTCTATTCCTTAAAAATCCTACAAGGTAGGTGATGGTATCTATGTTTTATGGTTGAGAAAAATGAGGCTCAGAGAAAAGTGATATGCCTATAGTCTCACAGGCTAGTACCAAGAAGAGCTGGGATTCAAACCTAGGGTGTGTGGCTTCAAAACACTCTACTGCCTTAGTAGTCTGTAGCATAATAATAATTTCTTTTATGTGCATGATAGTACTTTATAATTTACCAAACACCTTTATAAAGGTTATTTCCCAGTGAAATAGGTGAGGTACATTCAGCCCCATTTCCAGGGAGGAAATTAAGGCAAGGGGGCTTAACCCATAGTAAATGGCAACACCAGACTTAGAATCCATGTTTTGGCTTTTAACACAGTGTTATCAATGTTGCCTGCCTCCCCTAAGCCTGGATTTATGGCTCAGAGCCCTCCTCAGAGTTTTGTTTGTTTTGTTAAATCAGAAAATACCACTGAATGCCTTATATATGCTAAGTGCTGGGGATTCTGTGGATATTGTGGTGAGTGGGACTGAGTCCCGTCTCTCAGTGGTCTGTTCCATACTCCATACCTTGGGCCTTGTTGGCGTCCCTCTGCCATCCAAATCATTCTAGGTACATCACCCATCTGTCCCCTCAGCGCCCAGACTCACCAGGCAAGGTTCATTTTAGTGTGTATTAGTCACCTTCAACACACACACAGACAAAACTCTGAACTTACATTTGAAACAGCTCGACTCCTTGCTGGTGGCATAGCACTAGGCAAATCAGCTTCAAATTCTCGTTCATAAACCTGAGAAAATAATGCCAACCTACCAGAGTAAGTGAGGCATGAATGAGAAAATGAAATGCAAAAGTATTTTTTAGTAGTAGTAACAGGTACTAGGTGTTGAGTACTTGCTTGCTCTATGCCAGGTGCTGTGTTTATGCCCTTGATATAATCATCTTACTTGGTCCTTACAACTGCTCTGGTGTGAAGATGGAGAACCCAGGGGTCAGAGAGGCTCCATAATACATCCACAGTAACACATCTTATAAGAAACAGAGCTCAGTCTTCAACTTAGATGTGTCTGGTGTGAAAGCCTATCCTCAAGCCACTGTGTCATTGCTTCTTTTGCAAGCCCAGACTGCCTTAGTTTACCCTGACTACCTGGCACGGGGCCTGGGGTTGTGCAAGGTCTCAGCCAGGGTCTGCTCAATGAACATGAAAGGTTGTTATTATTAGGTGCAAGTTAGACTACCAAAAAATGTATCTGCCCCTAAGAAGGCAAACTCATTTGAAGCAGTAAGAATAGACTAGAATGAAACACTTGGTGAATGGCTTGAGACAAACGGTGCCAAATCTGTGGTGTAGACTCCAAAAGCAGAAGAGGTTAGACCCACTGGCTGCATCCCACAGTGCCCCGTGCCTCTGCCAAATAGACCCACTTCCACCATCAGCTTCCCAACTGATTACTCGGCCCAGAGGCCTCCACCCTCAGCCTGCATCATCAGCTTTCCCCTTTTCCCTGGCCAACTGCATTGCATCCAGACTCTTCTGCACCAACAGTGGAAAGGGTCCAAAGGGAGAGAGGTTACTGGGGGCTGGAATAATCATAGCTTTCTCAGCAATGTGGCTTTGTATAATTCACACAGAGGCTTCAGTTTCCTCATCTGTAAAATAAAGATAATGATAACTTCTTTTTTTTTTTTTTTTTTTTTTTTGAGACAGACTCTCACTCTGTTGCCCAGGCTAGAGTGAGTGCCGTGGCGTCAGCCTAGCTCACAGCAACCTCAAACTCCTGAGCTCAAGCGATCCTCCTGTCTCAGCCTCCCGAGTAGCTGGGACTACAGGCATGCACCACCATGCCCGGCTAATTTTTTCTATATATAGTTTTAGCTGTCCATATAATTTCTTTCTATTTTTAGTAGAGATGGGGTCTCGCTCTTGCTCAGGCTGGTCTCGAACTCCTGAGCTCAAATGATCCGCCCACCTCGGCCTCCCAGAGTGCTAGGATTACAGGCGTGAGCCACCGCGCCCGGCCAATGATAACTTCTTTATGAAGATAATAGTAATCTCTTCCTCATGGGCTTGCTGTTTTTCCTCTGTCTGGATCACTCATCCTGTAGATCTGATCAGGGTTCTCTTGTCATTCAGGTCTCAACTCAAATATCACCTCCTCAGAGGGTAAACCCATGTTTACATGTCTACTATCTGTCTTCTCCAGTAAAACATAACCTCCCAAAGCTCCCAGAGTGTGGGGACTTTGTCTTGGTTTTTCTTTCATCTCCAGCATCTAGTGGAGTGCTTGGCATGTAGGAGACACTCAGCAAATATTTGTTGAATGAATAACTGTGTAGACCACCTAGCACAGTACCTGACATACAGTATGCTCAGTCAGTGTTAGGCATCGTTAACCTATTAGGAGGAGGTAGACCGTGAAGCCTTTATTTAAAAAAATGTGGCAAGTGTAGGTTATATGAGTAAGAACCACCGAGACAGATCTGGAGGGTGGAATATGAGTATGAAGCATTTGGGAGATGGTGAGGAGGCAGACTGGCTGGAGCCAAAGAGGGTCTGCGTTGGCAATAAAGGTGGTCAGGGAAAAGGGAGCAGGTGACTGATGATAGAGGCTTCTGGGCAGAGGGATGAGGATGGCTGATGGTAGAGATGTGCCCAATGGGGAGAGACCCAGAGCACCTGTGGGATGTAGTCAAGTCTCCAGTAACACCTGGGAAAAAGAATCCCAACCCAGGGCTCAGCAGACAGAACTACAGGGAGAGAGAAGCCAGAGGCACCTGCAACCTACAGATCAGGTAAGGTGCCCTGGTTGTTATTTTGGGGCTCAGGGCCAGGTGCAGATTCAAAGGATTGATTGAAGCCTTTTGGCAACTCTGCCCTCAGCAGGGTAAACATCACCTGTCTCCTACCACCTGCAGTGACAATGCCAGGAAGGTACCCTGGGCAGGTCCAAAGGGGCCCGGCTTTCTTGCTGCCCTGGTGGAGCGAGAAATACTCTCCAGGAGAGGCCACTCCGTCCCTGCCCCATAGCTCCCTCTCTGAAGGGCTCAGGTAGCAATAAGGTACCTTCTGCCCAAAAGGCCCCAGTGGTTCTGGGCCAAGGAAGGCAGGGGTGGGGCATTGGGAGCCGTTGACAGCTGGGCTCAGCTGGGGGGAGGGGTCATTTGGAGCAGGTGCAGATTTCGGGGAGGGTGGGGCATGAAGAGAAGTAGGGATCTTGGTAGGCTGCAAAATTTCCCTCCCCATCCCCCATCCCCAGCTGGCTTCTCTAGGAACCTGATGACCTAGTTACAATGCTTAGAAATTGTCGGCTTAGCTTGCAGTTCAGGTCTGTGTCAGCCTTTCCTTTCTCTGAGGCTTCTTGGGTCCAAAAGGTGCCTTGGTATTTCCCCAAGGGGGTTCCATGCTAAGGATGTGCACCGTGTCACATGTGCAGGCTTCTTACCCGAGGGAGGAAGGAGCCAGTAAGGTTTCTTCCTTCTTCCCTGGTGTGCCCCCACCAGCCCCTGGGAGAAGTGACGCCCCTGCCCTCTTCTGTTTCTCTTTAGGGGGTTGGTGGGTGGCAAATGGAAGTCACAGACTTCTTCAAGAGGGAGTTGCCCTAGAGATAGCTTGAGCATACCTAACCTCTGTCCTTACCGGCATCTTAGTGTGATGTTAAAACCTGATGGAAAGGGGTGAGGAAGACTATGCTGGGAGCTCAGGAGGCTCCAGTCTTCCCAGGCAGTGGCTGCTTCTCTGGTAGTCCTGGTGTCTGCCTTGCCAGTGCCTCCTGGGGAAATTTCATCACTGTTAAGAGTCAGGTCCAACATTTGGTAAACAAATGTTGAATCCCACTTGCTCAGTAGTTATCCCTGGCAAATTATTTAATCTCTCCCAGCCTTGGTTTCCTCATCTATAAAATAGAGATAATAACACATAGGGCTTTTCTCAAAACACTCCCCCTTTTTTTTTTTTTTTTTTTTTTAGACAGGGTCTTACACTGGGCTAGAGTGCAAGTGCAGTGGTGTCATCATAGCTCACTGCAAACTTAAACTCCTGAGGCCTCCTGCCTCAGCCTCCCAAGTAGCTGGGACTACAGGTGTGCACCACTGAGCCTGGCTACTTTTTCTATTTTTTGTGGAGATGGGGTCTCCCCATGTTGTTTAGGCTGGTCTTGAACTCCTGGCTTCAAGAGATCGATCCTCCCTCTTTGGCCTCCCAAAGTGCTAGGATTACGGGTATAGCCTTTAAAACATTCTTGTAAGCATGGAAATAACTGCTGGTAAGATACATGGGACACTTAGCATGGAGTATATAGTAATTACTCACTATGACAGCTACTATTATTACTCTTATTGTCACATGTAATCACAGGTGATCAAGTGGCTGTGATTGTTATTGGAGCTACTCTCTCAAAGTAAACTTCCAGGCTGACAGAATATGTGGATATCCTTTGGACCAAGAGCTCGGAAATTCTTTCTTTTCCTTCTTTCTTTCAACTCACCACTGTACTCATAAGGAAGATTTTAAGATTCCCAAAGCTGGGGGCCTTGGCTCACAAACTTGTCCCCCACAAGTGCCCTAAGTCATACCTTGTACACCATATAGGTGTGGCCAGTGTTGTTGACTAAGCATTTGGCAATGGGGCATATTTTCTTTGATCTTTGCCAAGGACCTCCAAGAAGCAGGGACCACCTTGTTTGTTAACTGAGTGGAAGACTTAATGAGTTAAATATTTAAAGTGTGTAGAAGCATGCCTAAGCACATAGTAGGTGCTTGACATAGATTCGAATGATTAAATAAGGCATTGTAGGAACTCTGGAGTTTTTCCAGGATGGCTCCACTCCTTGTTTGCTGCGTGACTTTAAGCCTCTTGCCCAAGCTCTGCCTGTTGCCTCATATGTTGAAGAAAGATAACACCCGCCTTGTCTGCCTTGTGGGCTAGCAGGGAGGCCCAAGGAGATGATAAATGAAAAAGCACTTTGAGAACTATAAATGTTTGGCCTTTTTGCTGCTCCTTGGCTAAATTTACAGTCATAGCTGTGTCATTCATTCATTCATTCAACCAACAAACATTTTTGAATGAAAGCCTTATCTTATCACTTACCTAGCTTCATGAATTTGGACAAGTTATTTTCCTCCTCTAAGCCTGGACATCTATAAAATGGGAATAATACTCATTTTGCAGGGTTATTGGGAGAAAGACTAAACAAGGTGCTCTGAGCTTATTGAGGATGGAAACTGTGTCTTGTTCACTGTTACCAGCTACTACTATTTGGCCTGCTACTTGATAGCTGTTTAGTGACTGAGTTAACAGACATCCCTAATGATGAATGGTACATGTAAAGTGCCCCTGCACAGTGCCCAGTAAAAGCTCATAAAATGCTGGGTCTTTCCCTTTCTTCTCACCGTGAGACTTGGTCATTCATTGATTCAGCCATTGGTTGCCTTCTGCAGTCAAATTACCAGGCAAGGCAAGACTCTGAGTATGTATGACTCAAATGAAATGTAGATATGCATATTAACTCCTAACCCCAGGATGTCCTCACCTGCCTAGGCTGGACTGCTGAGTGGGAACTTTGAGCCAGACAGGATCAGTGCTACTTAAACATAAAACCCAGTGTACAACAGCCCTTGCCCCACACTCACCTCTGATTCAGAACAAGAACAACCACCCACTCTGTTGTCTGCTACTCAGTAAGGAGAATTTCCCTTTGCTCACAGTGCCCAAATTCAGATGGAACCCTAGGGGTTACCATGTCAGGGAAGTCCCAGGGCGTCACTCAGAAATGGCCTTTTGGGGCAGGGTCCCGGGAAGGAGCCCAAGTCTAAGGCTCAGGGTCTCCTGGGACTAGGTCAAGCAGCAGGTGCGGGTGTGAGGCCCAGGGCTGGTGGCTAAGTGATGAAACTGAGAGATGTATAGAGCCAGACAAAAAGCCCAGAGGAAACTGCCCACCTGTCCATGCAGGTGTCTGGGCACCTGGAAGCAGTTTCTGGGTCTCATTTAGTGGTGGAAGTTCAGGTTCCATATTAGTATCCCAAGCCTCAGTGAAGGAAACCTGTTGAACTCCCAAGCAAAGCCTGCAGTTGACACCCAGCGCCTTTGAACCCTTCTCAGACCCCTTTAGGGTGAAAAGAGAGTCTCCTCCTATGGGCTGTAAGGTACCTATGGCTGGAAAAGCTCCAGGAACAATGGCATAGTAACCACAGCTCCCTGATGGGGCCCCTGCTGTGTGTTGTGCACTGTGCTCTTTAGGAGAAGGAGATCATTTTGTTATAGGAAGTATGGGCTCTGGATTGGACAGAACTAGGTTTGAATCTGGGCTTTATTTCATACCAGCTATTTGATCCTGGGCACATTCCTTCCCATTTCTGAGCCTCAGTTCCCCTGTCTGAAAAATGGGAATAGTAAGAATACCTCATGTGGTTTTTGTAAGGATGTATGTAAGAGATTAGCACAGGTGTTACAGTAATTTTTAATAGTAGTTAATTATTTAGCACTTAAACTTCAATGTTTCATATGTGTTAATTCATTGAATTCTCAAAATAGTACCATTGAGGTAGGTTCTCTTATTATTCATGTAGAGAAGTTAAGAAATTTGTTCAAAGTTCCACAGCTAGCAAGTAGTGAAGCCATAATTTGACCCCAAGCAGTCTGACTCCAAAGCCAGCTAACTTGTCCTATGTCTATCTGGGTAAGGAAGAACCTAGTAAATGTTGCTGCTGTAACTATTGTATCCAGCATTGTAGCTGTCTGTGGTTTTTGGTCTATCCACTGAATTCTGAGCTCAGTGAAGACCAGAAACCCATCTTAATCACCTTCCATCCCTAGAGACCAACATAGCACTCATGGTACTCATTAATATTGGCTTAATGGCTGAGAATACTCCCTCTCTTCGTTAATCAATCAGTAGCTCTTTATCGACCATTTCCTGTAGGCTAGCTTTGAACTAAATCCTGGGAGGAATGCAAAGTACAACTGTGCCTCTGTAAACGGAAGATTGGGTATGTGGGTGGGGGTGTACATTCCAGAACATTGTGTCATTGGCAGAAACTTCCACACAGGAGGCAGAAACAATACAGGTGGCTTGGGGATGTTTTCCAAATTGGGATTCCCACCCTTCCCTGAGGAGGTCACTCCCTCCATCTGCAGAACAAAGTGACACAGATTCTCTACTCCTGCCCAGGGCAGTAACCACTCCTATATCCACCATCCCTCTCTAATCCGGAGGATGCATCTTTCTTGTTCAGGCAACCAGTTCATGGGAATGACAGGAAAAAAGAAGATAGGAACTGGGAAGGGACCTTAGAAAATCACTCCTTCCCCAACACTGCAGCCAGAGTGGCCTTTTAAAAACCAAGCTCATATTTTATCACATTCTTGTTTACAACCCTTCAGTAGCCTTCCACTATATTTGGAATAAAACCCAGAGTTCTTACCAACCTCTGAGGCCTGTATGATCTAGTACTGCCTCTTCATCATTCCACCCTCCCTCACTCCACTCAAGCCACATGGGTTGCTTGCTGTTCCTGGATCCTGGCATAGTTGTCTCTGCCCAGTGGCTTTTGTAGTTGCTGTTCCTGTGCTTGGAATGTTCTGCTCCTCGGGTTTCCTTTCTGGTTCTTATAGTTGGCTCAGCTCACAGGTTACTTCCTCTGAGAGGCTTTCCTTGACCTTTAGTTTAAAGTAGCTGAGCTACTTCAGAATCACTCTCTAGTCTTTTGCCTTCTATTATTTTTGTCATAACAGCAACCTCTACCCGAAATTTTCTTCTTATTTGTTTACTTGTTTTTCATCTGTCTCTTCTACTAGAATATAAGCCCCATGGTTTGTTCATCATTGTATCTTCAGTGTCTACAACTGTTCTTTGTGGGTAGTGAACATTCAGTGAATAATTTTGAATTGAATGATTAAACAAATGAACAAACCTGCCGCATGAAAAAACAGGCCCAGAGAAGAGAAGCTAGTGAGAATTAATAGTGTTCTTTCAGCCTGCCTTTTGAATGCTTATTAAGTGCCCAGCACTGTACTTGGTGATTTACATGCATTATTTTTGCCATTTACCCTTAATTGTTACAATGAGTTGTTTGGAATATCATTTTTGTATGCACCACTATAGCATTTAAAAGAAAATTGAACCAAATTCTTATTTTTTATTAGAACCTTGCTCTGTTTTACAAAGAATTGGAAGCAACTTATGAAAATTCATACAACCAAAAGTATAAAATAGCTAAAGGAGTCAGATGAAAAGAAAATACGGGTAAGAAGACAAGAAGCCATGACTTAACTGTATACTACACAAGTCCCTTTGAACTGAGCTAAGTTTTTCTACCATTCTTTATGATAACTAGATATTGCTGAAATTCTTAAAAATTATGGTTTTTAAAGAAAAAGTCTAATCATACACATGACCTTGGGATTGTCTCACACTGCGTGTAAGAGTTAGGATTTGCTGGCTCCCTTCCTGCCTCATCAGCTGGGCTCCTGGATTGAGGCAGCATGATCTCTTCCTGCCAAAGGGGCTGATCCAGCATAGAGAAGCCTAGACTCCTCTCCAGTCCACTCTGGGTCCAGCCAACTTTGTTTCAAGGAGCCTTTTTCTCAGAAGGTTTACAAATTGAGATATCACCATTAAAGACCCAATTCTGCTTTCAAGATATTTCCAATTGAATTAGAGAGAAAAGACTTAATGCGTGTGAAATGAGATCTCGTGAAAACTAACAATAAATGCTAAATGCCAAATGAGGGAAGCACTGCACAGAAGAGGCAAGATTTGCACTGGGCCTTACCACAAGGCAGGGAAAAGAGTGGCTGGTGCTCCCATATCCAAGTGGCAGTGCCAGCTTCTGAAATGGGAGCCAGAGCCTTGAACTAACTGAGCAGAGAAGTAAGTGTGGGGCCATTGTCATTTTAGCCTGGCCATCCCAGGTGCATTCATTCTTTTGGTGATTCAGCAGATGTCTGTTGAATATCAACCATGTGCCAGGCCCTGTGCTAAGTGCTGGGGGTGCTGTGATGAATAAGACAGTGAAGGACGTTGCTCCTGTAGAACTCTTACTTTAGCGGGGTAGACAGCTAGTCCAAGAAACAGATATTAATAAGATGATGTCAGATAGTGGATTAAATGCTGTAAAGAAAATGAAACTGAGTAATGGAGTATCTAGGGAAGCAACTGTATACCTGGTGGTCAGGGAAGGCCTCTCTGAGGAGTTGATGTTTGAGCCAAGAGTAGACTGAAGATAAAGAGCCAGCCTGGGAATATGTGAAGCAAAGATTTTTCAGAAGAGAAAAAGCAAGGCAGGATTGAACTTAGCTCATCTAAGACTTGAGCCCTCTCAGATACTCAGCCCTGACACTGGTAGACCCAGTCTGTGCCTTTGTTTCCTTTTGTGTTATAGATGAAGATGATCTTTCAAATCTCCCCTGCAGAGATCCAGTGGGAATAATGGGGACTGCCATTTACTGGGCACCTGGCTCATGCCAGGCACTCTACATGCATTTTCTCATTTAATTCTCCCACCTAGCCTGTGTGGTAAGTGGTCTACTGGCCCTACTTTCTTTTCCAATGAGAAAACTGAGGTTAGGAGAGATGAAGTCGTATGCCCAGATTCCTGCAGGTTGTACACAGTGAAACCTGGATTCAGACCTAGATTGTGTGGCTTTAAAGCGAGGCTTCTTTGCACTGCTCCACCCTTGAAATAAATGAAGCATTGTTGGTTAAGGATGTGCAGAAAGTTGCTTAGTAAAACGAGAGTTGGGAAAGCATCTTGGTTCGAGGGTCTTAAAGGATACCTACTGACCTCACAGCTGAGAGGGTGCTCTATGCTCATCTGCAGGAGGATGCCCCCAGAGCCTGGGGTTACTATAGTCCTTTGCCAGAGGCATGTTTGGACTTAGCCAGCTGAGTATCCTCCAGTTTCCTGCTTTTACCATCTCAGCTGCTGGTCAGGAGGTTTGGGAAGGTGACATCATCTAGCTGAATCAGCTGCTGCTTCTAGACACATTACGGGAACTGAAAGTCATTGCCCCTTCCTTCCCGCTCTGCAAGTTTCTTTAGAATGAGGCTGGGGTATGGGTGTTCCACCTGTCTGCAGGGTCATGGCTGGAACAGTACTTGCTGCTTTTAAAGAGCTAAAAGGTGCATTTTCATGGAAAAAGCTGTCCTCAAGGCTTCTCAAGCTAAGGGAACAGAGTGCCCTTGAGGAGCGGGAAGATTCACAGGAAGGCCCTCCCCACTCCCTCTCTTCCACCTTCATTTTGCCATGTGACCTTAGCAAGAACTCCTGACCCTTCTGATCTCCTTTGCCTAAGTCTTAGGCTCTGGCCCAGCAATGTAGGATGGATAAACAAAATGTTATTTGTGGATTTTGACCTTATGACATTTAGAGTCTGGTCAAGGGGACAAAAAAAAAACTGCTTACATTTCAGAACATAGCAGCTACCACGCTATGATCTATTGGAGATCTCCCCTTGACCCAATGATTGAAAAGGAAAAAAGTAAATAAAATACATTTTTTTAAAAAGAAAATCGAAAGTAATAAAAAGATGGCTCAGTGCCAAGCAAATAGGGCAACAACAGTTACTTGCCTGTGACTTTGATTCTCTCAACTTCACTATTTTCACATGTAAAATTGATGCCACCATTTGGCTCCTTAGGTCATTGGAATATTATGTGAGGTAACACATGTAAAGCATTCAGCAGTGTACTCAGCACCCAGGGAGTGCTCGGTGGATGGTAGCCCTGTAGATAGGTTCTCAACAGTAGCTCAGTAGAGGAACAGATAAGTTTGGGGAAGGCTTTCTGGAAAATATTTGCTTGGCACTGGACTTTGGAGCCTGGATAGGACATGGATAAATGCTGACTGGAAGCAGCGTATGCAAGTGGGAAGAGGACAGGCTTTGCTGTGTGATGCTGGCAGCTTGCTGTGTAATCTTTAACAGGTGACTTAACCTCTCAGAGCCTAAGTTGTCTTCTCTGTAAAATGTGGATACCCCTAAAACCCACCTCACAGGACTGTTGGGAAGATTAATGAGATGCCATACTGATAAATGGAAACCACTGAATAGAGTCCCCAGCATGTGCTGTTGCTGTTTCATATTTAGCAGAGAAGTGGCCTGGGGCAGAGGCTGGGAGGTGGGATGTAAGAAGGCACAGCTTTTACTCATTGTCTCTCTCACATCTGCCATCATCTCTCACCTAGACAACTATAGCAGCCTCCTCCCTGGTCTGCCTGCTTTTGCCTTTGCACTGCTCTAATCTGTTATCCACATAACGACCAGTGATCCTTTTAAAATGTATATCAGATCCTGTCATTCCTTGGTTCAAAACCCTCCGATGACTCTTTATTCATGAGATTAAAAGCCAAAATGTATACAGTGCAGAGACAGATGACTGGGAGACCTTGGTGGGCCAGCAGTGGCAAAGATAGTCACTAAAAACAAGTGCCCTGGAGTCCACTGAACTTCGGCTCCAACTGCCCAGACTCATTCCTTCTCAAAACTGGCGCTGTTCCAGCTCCATGTCCTTGTGTGTGTGCACGTATGCAGGCACCAGTGGATGACACAGTAGTGATGCTGTGCATCCAGAACATTTCATAATAGGGAAGGACATTGACCACTGCCTTGGGGCTACCGAAGGTCATCAGGGCTGAGAAAGCCAAAGGCTTTGAGGCAACTGGCCTTCCCTCTGAGGCTGAGTCATTTCCTGGGGGATGTTGGTCATTCATTCATTTGTTAATTAACAAATATTTATTTGAGTTCCTGCCATATGTCAGGCACTGAGCTAGAGGTTGGGCATACGGTCTGAACAAACCAAAGTCCCTGTTCTCACCAGGTGACATTGTGGTGGGGATGACAGATTCTAAGTAAATTAACATGTCAGGTAGTATTTAGTGCTATAGGAAAAAATAAAGCAGGGTAAGGGGATTAGGGATGGGAAAAGGAAGGGTGGGGTAGTCAGGAATGCCTGTCTGATAAGGTGACATTGGATGATTGCAGTGAGGGCATGATCCATGCAGATATTTGGGGGTAGGGTATTGCAGGCAGAGGGAACAGCAAGTACTAAAGCAAGTACAAAAAACACTCCCAAAGTACAGCAGGAAGGCCAGTGTAGCTGCAGCATGGTAAGCCAGGGGAGAGTGTGGGGGAATTATGTCTGAGAGGTAGCCAGGCCAGGTCCTGTAAAGCCGTGTAGGAGCTTGCTTTTATTCTGAGAGCAGTGGAAAGGCATGGAGGATTTTTGAGCCAAGAAGTGATGGGATCCGACTGAGGTATTAGAAGGATCTCTCTGGTTGCTGCGTGGAGAACAAACTATATGGACAAGGGTGGAAGGAAGAGAACAGTCAGTGAGAAGCCAGGTAGGTGATGACAGTACCAGGGCAGAGCGGTGGTAGAAGTGGTGAGCAGGCCGGAGCCTCAATATAATTTGAATATTGGGCCAACTGGATTTGCTGATAATTGGATAAGGAGTGAGAGACAGTGGAGTCCAGGTTGTTGGCCTGAGCAAGTGGAAGAAGCTTGCTGCCATGTAATGAGAAGGGGAGGACACCATGGCCAATAGTGGTTTCCTGCTGGGGCCATGGAGTTGGACTGCCAGCATTCAGGTCCTCGTTTGCTTGCTGTTTGACCTTGGGCAAGTGTCAGTTTCCTCACATGCAAACCTGCTAATAGGCAGTTAGGTACAGTGAAAACTAAATGGGGCTAAGTTGTTTGAATGGCTTAGGACGCGCCTGGCATATAGTAAACCCTCAGTAAGAATTGTTAGCTCTGATCACTATTATTATTGTTGGAAGGTAAGGGAGTCCTGTGGCCTAACAGGCCTCTGGAAAACAGGCAGTAGGTCCCAGCCCACCTCTACCACTCCCTCAAGGAGCCCACCCTCCAAGAGGCAGTTCAGACACCATCTGTCCAGCAGAGAAAAGCCACAGGGAGACAGCTTTCGGGGGAGCATTAGATAGATGAGCCCTTCCCAAGAAACCTAATCTCATTCTCAGCAGGTGCTAATCCCACTACCCTCCCTTGGTATCTGAGCCCAGCCCACCCACTTCCTTCCCCACCCCCATCCTGCATCCAAGACCCTCTTCTTCTCACCAGCTCCAAGCTGCTACCAGCAAACTTCCTCACCAGATGGAGGGTCTCTGCCAGGGGCCCACCATCCGTCTGACTAAGCCCAGCCCCTCACATGTATCAGGTCACCAAGGGCTACAGGTACCACCTGTCCAAAAGCCGCCCCCCCTCCAGGTGCCAGTTCCTGGGCGTGGTGCTTGATCCAGGCTGGAGCCAGCTGGAGCCAGGAACTCCCACTGTGCCCCAGCTGCTGCCTGCCCTTCCACCCACAGGCGAGAAACAGGCTTAACCCTTTGGACACTGTGTATGTAGCTAGAGTTAGTGGTTGCAGTTCTAGCTTGGAGTATTGCACTGTTTCAATATACTTTTTTTTAATAGAAATTTATCATAAATACAACAGAGAATATCTAATGCCTGTGTACAGTTTCAAGAACAGGAAAATGATCACCTGTAAACTAACCACTCAGTTTAAGAAATCAAACATATATGAGTACTTTAGAGCCCCTTGTGTGCCCCTCTCCAGTTATGCCACTCCGCTACCCCTATTCCCGAGTTTTGCGTATCACTCCCTTGTCTTTTTTTTGGAAAAGTTTTACTGTGTAGGTACGCATCTATAAACAATATAGAATATTCTTCTGCATGTTTTTAAACTTAATTTAGTCATCATACTGTGCGTTTTCATCTGCAGTTTGCTTTTTTCATTCATCAGAAGATATATGTAAGATCCATCCATGTTACATGTATAGCTGTAGTTCATTCCTTTTCATACGCCTTAATATGAATATGTCTCAAGTTATGTATCCATTCTACTGTCAGTGGTTATTTGGGTTCTTCCCTTGTTTTTGCTATTTCAAACAATGCTGTTGTAAACACTCTGTGTGTTCCTCCTGCACGTGCACACTGCACCATTCAAAGAGTTCAGAGTTTGGCAAGAGTTCCCAAACTTTAGCTGCCCATCAGAATCACCTGAAAGACTCCACTCCTAGAGTGGTTGATTGTGTATGTCAGGTTTGGGGCCCTGAGAATTTGCATTTCTAACACGTTCTCAGGTGATGCTGCTACTGCTCTAGGTCCTGGGACCTCACTTTGAGAATCATTACTGTAGGGTATACATAGGAGTGGATGCTTGCTCGGAAGGTAATGCCAGATTGTTTTCCTGTGTTTGTATGAATTTACACTGTCACTAGCAGCATATGAGTTTTATTGCTTTACCTCTTTATTAATACTTGATATGGTCAGACTTTTAAATTTTTATGGAGCTGGTGGGTATAAGATGGTATCTTGTGGTTTTAATTTGCATTTCTCAGATTACAAGTGGGGCTGCAAATCTTTTCTTACATCTGTTGGCCATTCATGTTTCCTCTTTGTAAAATATTCAAGTCTTTGCTCCATTTTCTTTTTTTATGGATTTGTAGGAATTCTTATATATTCTGAATACTAATATTTTGTCTACATATGTTATAAATATAGTCTTTCAGTTTGTGGTTTTTCTTTTCACTTTTTTTTATATTATGTCTTTTGGTGACTAGAATGTCTTAACTTTAATGTAGTTGAATCTTTTCTTCTATGATTTATACCCTTCATAAAGGTGTTGAATAAATCCTTCTTTCCTTAACTTGTGGTCCTAAAGACATTTGTCTATATTATTTTCTTCTTAAAGTTTTGCCTTTCACATTTAAGTCCTTAATAGATCTGGAATTGCCTCTTATGTCACCTTAGTATGTTTTTGTTGGTGGAATACTTTTATTTCAGTAGGTTTTAAAAGGCCATACATCTGAATTGTTTATGACTTAAGTTGTATTTAGAGCTTATTATATATACTGCATTAATATTTCATATTGAACAACGGTGTTCTCTTTGAGCAACAGTTTTGATCACATTTTAAACCTTTCCAAGATTTTTGTTGGACTTTTCAGATTTTTTAAAATATAAATTTATGGGGAATTTTCAAATTTTAGGTGTGATAATGGTATTGTAGTTATATGTTTTTTTTTTTCCTTTAAGATTCCTTGTTTTTTAGAAATACATACTAAACTGCTTCAAAATAATATGGGGTTAAGAGAGAGTGGTCGGGGAACAGATGAGATCAGATTGGCACCAAGTTGATAATTGTTGGAGCTGAGTATCTTTTTTTTTTTTTTTTCCCAAAAATTGCACCAAAATAAAGCAAAGCTCTAGTTGATGTGGATGTGTTGTGTAGGCATTAGCAGTACTGCCCTTACTAGTCATTCATTGGACAGTAGCGCTACCCCAAGAAAAGGATGGTTGCTGAGCGAGTATCATTCTGTCTACTTTTTTAATGTTTATATATTCTCATATGAAAAGTTTAAAATATCCAAGGATTATTTACAGGGTTCCTTGTGAGGTAGAGCATCTTTTGTTAGTTTTATTATCCATTTATATTTCTTCCGAGCCAGTTTAGTCTCCTTCTACTTTTAGGAGTCCCTGATAGAGTGGTCTTAGCACGCAGGAAGTAAATCATAAGGAAAACAAGAGGCTGAATGGTAGAGGACTTGGAGGAAGAACCGTGGAGGAGGGGGTTTTCAGACCTAGTTTCCAGCTCTTCCCCTAGAGACCGACTGCCCCTGCCTCCTCCAGGATCAGGTTCCCTCTGTTCCCTTTTTTCTTCCAGGGCCTCCATGGGATAATTTTTATTTTAACCAGACCTTCTTTCCCTGGTATTCTACCTGAACAGACTGAGCCCAGAGGAGAGAGGAACTGCATCATTGGATCCCGGTCCTCTCCCAGCTTAACAGTATCCAAGGACAAAGGGTCAGAAATGGTAGCAGCTCTAGTGCAGCTGGTTACACAGTAATGGTGTTATTTTGTTGTCATCGGATGCAAATGCCAGAGTTGTCATTTTCCTCTGATAGTGTGATAACTAACCAAAGAGTCTTTCTAGGGAGTCCCAACTGCTTCTTGTGGGAAGATGTCTTACACTCTCTCTCTCTTTTTCTTGCACGCGCATCCCCTCTTTTCATTTTTTTACTTATTTTCTTGGAATAGTTAATATATTCATGTGGTTCAAAATTCAAAAGAAACAAATGTCCTCCTCTCATTCCTGTCTTCCAGTCACCCAGTTCCATTTCTGGAGAATAGACTCTGTAGATATAAACAAACATATATGTTTCCCATTCTTTTTACATAAATGGTTGTGTGGTGTATATGCTGTTTGGTACCTTCCTTTCTCACTTAACGGTATCTCTTGAGTTCATTTCCTATCAGTCTATAATGAGCTTTCTCATTGTTTTTAATAGCTGCACAGCATTCTACACAGGACACTATTCTTTATTTTACCAGTTCCCATTGGTAGATGCTTGTTTTTTTCTAGTCTTTTGCAATTATAATAGTGATGCTCAATGAACGCCCTGTGTATTTGTCATTTGGCCCATGTGCAAATACAATTCATCTGTGGGGGATAAATCCATAGATGTGGAATTGCTGGGGGAAAGGCTATATGCACTTGTGATTTTAATAGTTATTTGCAGCCTGGGCCTGTAGCAGGGGTACCTGCCAGTTTACAGGAACATCTTTTTCTCTGAACATCCTTCCATCCAGGTGGAGGTTGGTTCAGCACATTTATTGAGTGCCTTCTAGTGCCAGGCCCTGGATGCAGGACAGATACTTTCAGATGGGTGCAGGGGCTCACACCTATAATCCGAGCTACTTGGGAAACTGAGGTGGGAGGATCGCTTGAGACCAGGAGTTTGAGAACAGTCTGGGCAACAAAGCAAGACCTCATCTCTGCTACAAAAAAAAAATTTAGCTGGGCATGGTGGCATGTGCCTGTAGTCTCATCTACTTAGGTGGCTGAGGCAAGAGGATTGCTGGAGCCCAGGAGTTCAAGGCTGCAGTAAGCTATGATGATGCAACTGTACTCCTACCTGGATGACAGAGCAAGATCCCCATCTCTTTAAAAAAAAAAAAAAAAACGCTTTCTTGTATCAAGTGAAATTGTTACTATGCGCCAAGCAAAAATAAGTTATCTGGTAATCCTCACAACCACCCAACAAAGATTTTTAGATGAGAAAACTAAAGCTCTGAAGGGTTAGTGTGCCATGGTCGCTGGCCCAACTCTTAAGTGGCAGAGCTAGGATTAAACCCAGGTTTGAAGCCACCAACACCTGTGCTCTTAAAGAACATCCTTGCCTACCTCTCAGGAGGAATAATGCATGGTCCTAGAGTCTAATACAGATGAAGAATCAGGCTCAGAGAGGGCAACTGGCCACAAGAACGTGTAGTCAGGAAGCTATGGAGTCCCCAGGGGGAACCCATATATTTCTGATCTGAGGCCTGTGGTCTGTACTGAGCTGCCTGCCTCCCTCCCAGTTTCCAAATCTCATTTGGGATCCATCAAGAGAATTTTCTTCATCCAGAGCTTCAGTTACTATAGAGAGCCTCAAGTCACTTGTTCTTGGTGTGCATCTATTGACCATCAGAGGGCCTGTAGGGATGACCCATCTGTGCTTAATATACTAATGACGATATAGCTGCTACCATTTATTACACATTTACCATGTGCAAGATGCTATAAGGAACACTGTGTAGTATTTTTAATCCTCAAAATAATTCTGCTTGGGAAATGTTATTTATTGTCCTTGTTGTCCATATTAGAAAACTGAGAATAAGGCAAGTTAAATAATAGTCCTAAGGTCAAATACTAATAAGGACAGAATCCAAATCCAATGTGTTAGACTCAAAAGCCCTCACTTAGCTGGGTGTGGTGGCTCATGCCTATAATCCTAGCACTTTGGGAGGCTGAGGCAGGAGGATTATTTGAGGCCAGGAGTTCAAGACCAGTGTGAGCAACACAATGAGACTCAGTCTCTACAAAAAATTGAAAAATGAGTTGGGTATGGTGGTGTACACCTATAGTCCCTGCCACTCAGGAGGCTAAGGCAGGAGGATCCCTTGAGCTCAGGAGTTTGAGGTTGCAGTGAGCTCTGATGATGCCACTTCACTCTAGCCCAGGCAATAGAGTGAGACGCTGTCTCAAAAAAAAAAAAAAAAGCCCTGGTCTCCATCTCCATCGGCTTCCCTTGGCTCTCTCTGCTTCTTGCAATTTTCCTTAGTGTTTGGTGTTCTTCCTGGAGAGTCAGTCTGGCTTCTCCACCTTGCACTGACTGTTATAGAGAAGACCTGTAGTTTCCATTATTCTTAATGCCTCCCCTTACCCCAGCGCTTAGCACAGGGTAGCCTAAGCATGAGCAGCCACATGATGCCAAAGGATTGGTTGCTGGTCATCAGATATGGCCCCACTGATAACCACTTCAAAAAAGGACCCACTTCCCAATCATGTAACAGGTGCTCTTTGAACACCTGTCATGTGCACTGCTCCAATAGGAGAGAAGTATAAAAAGTGCAAGCCTAGCTCTCAACAGCTTAGCTCATGAGACTGAAAGTATCATAGTAAATGGAAAAGACTAAAAGGGTTAGAGAAGTTCAGAGAAGAAAAGATGCATAATTATATTTGCTAGCAAACATTTATTGAGCATTGTGAGGTAGGTCTTATACCCATTTTATAAACATAATGCTGAGACACAGAGTTTAAGTGATCAGTCCAGGGTTGCACAGCAAATAAGTGATAGAATTGGGACTCTGAACCCCTCCATTGCATGGCATCTCAGGGAGAGGACTGTGGGCGCTGTGCTGGGGGGCCTGGAGGTTCTAGGTAAAGTGAGTCTGGAGGATGGACCAGACATGAATAAGAGAAGAGAAGCAGAGTTGTCGTAAGACAAAAGGCAGATAAGTGGGGCTGTGATATCTCTAAGATATTACAGTTTGTGCCTTCTACTCTCTTTTCAAATGTGTGGAAACCCAGGCTTGAGGCACAAAGTAATAGCACAGAATCGTTAACAAGTTTGTCTAGTGCTTCTTTGTGTCCACACATTATCGCCTTGAGCCTCCGACCATGCCAGGAAGTTGATGGGGTCTTCCTTTTACCTTGAAGGAAACTGAAGTCTTCTGACTTTAAATCCCAAGTCCTTTCCACTGTCTGTGCTGCGTCCTCATTTCTATAGTGGGAAGAACACAGGCTCTGCAATTAGACACACCTTGGTTTTGTGTCTGTAGGATCTTGAGCAAGTAAATTTACCTTTGTGAGCTTCCATTTCTTCGTTCATAAAATATGAAATTTAAACACACATCACATAAGTGCCTGGCACATACAGGACATTTGTTAAAGAGCAGTGATCTTTTTATTGACATCAGAAGGGCATTGGGGACCCAGAGGCTTGTTCTGGTTCCTATGGCACAGCTCTTGGAGCCTATTAATTCTCAAGAACAGGGGTTTGCAAGTTGGGGTAATGCCAAGTAAAGAACAGGCCCTTTGGGAGGCCAGGGATGTGCTAATGGGTGAAGAACGTAAGGGAGCACAATAATGCCAAAGGCTTTCCTACAGTGCTTTTCTTCAGTGCATTTTTGGGTCTTTGGTTTATATATGAAGAAAATGAGATTCCACACCCCCTCCCCAAAGGTGAAGTGACTTGCCCAAGGTCAGGATCATAGTGCTTTGGAGCTGGAGAGAGGGCCTTAGAGATCATTTGGTCCATCTTCCACCCTCGTCAGATGAGAAAAGTGAGGCTCACGGTGCTTAATTGGCAGGACCATAGCCAGATAGAGCCACCACAGAGCAGGAGTAGACACACATTTCTTGACTGTACAGTCCAGGTCCTTCTCCGAGTACCATGCAGAACTTTCAAATTGCCTTTTTTCAGTGGAAAACTAAAGCCTCACTGCAAATGCCAATGGTTTACAATAAGAACAACTTTATTTTGAGGAGCTTTTATCAAATAGAATCTTGTGTCTCATCTCATCTCATCTCTTCTTTCTCTCTAAATTCTTTATTTTTTTTTTTCTTTTTTTTTGGAAATAGTTTCTCTCTGTCACCCCAGCTACAGTACAGTGGCATCATCATAGCTCACTACAACATCAAATTCCTGGGCTCAAGTGATCCTCCTGCCTCAGCCTCCTGGGTAGCTGGGGCTATGGGCATGCACCACCATGCCTAGCTATTTTTTCTAGTTTTTGTGGAGACAGGAGTCTCACTTTTGCTCAGGCTGATCTCAAACTCCTGAGCTGAAGCAACCCTCCTGCCTCAGTCTCCCAGAGTGCTAGGATTACAGGTGTGAGCCACCACGCCCAATCCTCTCTTTCTAAATTCTTAATAAGGATAATATACTAGAAGAAAAAAACAAGGCTTTAGTGGAGGACATTGGTAGAAAGCAGATAAACATTGTATAGAGTCTCTTAAATCTAGGGAGGTTCCCAGAACCAGGAAATAATTTGGAACCTAGCCCTCTCGCCTATCCCAGCCAGCTTCATCCCCCATCCTGCCCTGCTCACAACAAGCCTTCAGAAGGGCCAGCCTTCCCTTGGCAGCTGCATCTGGTGAACACCAACGGAAATCCCTGGTATTTTTCTTTGCATGCAACCAACCATGGAGATGTAGGTCAGGCATTGCTGGCCTGGCAGTTATAACAGCTCTAGCTTCACCCCCTGCACCTGCAGCTGAGTTCACTAAACCCCACAGGGATGGGAAAAGGATGGTCCCATCTAAGCAGGGATCGAATCTCCAAGGGCCCATATGGGCAAAGCTGGCTGGGACTGGAGAGGGTTTTGGAGGATACCATCTGGAATGTGAGTTCTGGGAGAGTGGCTCTGTCTGTTCCCTCCTTAATGTCTGATATCTGGCTGGATTGGTGGTGCTTGGCTTAAAGTCATCACTGATGGAGGAGACTGGGGAGGGCCTACCTTCCCGTTGGGCTCAGCTGGGTCCCCAGACCTATACCTGAACCCCCATGCCTGTCTGGTGTTTACGGGATTAAAGCTGCCACCCTTTGGGACCTAGCCTGTTTTCATTTCTGCTCTCAGCTGTCTGGTCTCCATGGACCTCACCTACAGGTTTGTACGTGCCCGTCCCCCACGATGCAGCCCCACGAGGATCCTCCAGCCTGGCACACTCCTCTTTGGCCTTTGTTCTCTTCAGCAATACTACCGGCTCTGTGCCTGCCCCAGGGGAGGGCTTTCCTGGCCCCTCAGACAGGTTCTGTTGGTCCAGCCTAGCTACATCTTTCCTGAGATTCAGTCTCTTTGTCCTCACCCTGGGGGGCAGGGCTGCGGGGCTGCTCTGTACCACACAGTTGGCTAGCTGACTCTGGCCTGAGCTTTCTCCTGCCCTGGGCCTCACGTATGTCCTCTGTGAAAGTGTTGGACCAAGATCAGTACATGTACTGTTGATCTTCAAGATAACTTATAGGTGACATGCAAATGGACATTTTTAATTTTAATAATCAATGTATTTTATGTTGATTTCCATCTGTGGCACATGTTACTGGTTTTCTGTTTATAGTAGTAACAATAAGTTGCTTTTCATTTCATTTATTCATTTAGCAAACACTTACTGTCTACTATATGCTGACCACAATTCTAACTACTGAGAATACCTGCCTTCGTGAAGTTTATGTTCTAAGAGGACAGAGAGTGATTGGATGGGGGGTGGTGGCTAGGCAGCTTTTGGTGTGTGTTTGTCTTTTTAATAACGGGTGATTAGGAAAGGCCTCTGAGGATGAGGTGTGTAAGCAGAGATCTGCATGGTCTATGGTAGTAAACCACGTAACAGCCTGTGAAAGAAACATTCCAGACAGAGGGAACAAGTGCAGAGTCTCCAAGGTGAGAAGAGTATGCTTGGCACATTTGAGAAGAGCATGAGAGGGGACAGCCACGGTGGCTCACTCCTGTAATCCCAGTACTTTGGGAAGCCAAGGCAGGAGTATCACTTGAGGTCAGGAGGTCAAGACCAGCCTGGGCAGCATAGCGAGATACCATGTCTACAAAAAAATGAGCTACTAGGGAGGCTGAGGGAGGAGGATTGCTTAAGCACAGGAGTGCAAGACCAGCCTGGGCAACGTGGTGAGACCCTCTCTTTAAAGAAAAAGGAAGAGAGATGCAGAAAGAAAGATTTGGGGAGGAAATTAAGAATTTTTCAATACATTTAAATTTTTAAAAAGTGACTTGGTTGATATAAAAATATTACGTAAATAATAGGAGGTAATACATGTTTCAGCCAAAACAGTGATGGCTGAAATTATGGATAGAGTGGACCAGATGTGCTTGCCCTTCCTTCCAGCTCTAAAATTCTCCTTTAGTGATTTCAGACCACATAGTCTCCTGTTTGTGGACAATGGGAATTTAAGGCTCAGCCTAGAATGTAATGGATGCAAAAGGAATGACAGGAGAGGAATCTCTTGGACCAGCGTACCTCCTGTTCATTTGGAAGGACTGGGAAGTTCTTGCACACATCTGGCCTCCAGGCATTGCCTTTTTTAGTCAGTCAGTTAGTCAGTCTCTGAGTACCTTCTGCCTAGTCCCTCCTAATATAAAACAAGCTAGTCCTAGCTCCACCTGAGCCTGTCTACTCCATGGTCTCTCACATGCCTGGTGTTTGGGTGATGTGTATGCTGAAAGTGGGACAGCCACAGCCTGGGAAGACCCCTGCCCTCACTTTGCCTCACTGTCTCTGTCCAGCCCCTGCTTTCCTCCTCTTTACTGCCACCCACATTTGCCTCTATGAAAGCAGCAGAAATTGTTTTGTTTCTTTCTTCATCTGGGTTCCCGTAGTTATCAAGCAGGAAAAAAGTCCTCAAGGGCCTCTTCCCCTGCCTTTTGTAGATGGGGCACAGAGGGCCAGAGAGGCAAGCAGCTCCCACAGTCCACATCCAATCCATCAGCAAATCCTTTCAGCTCTACTTTTCAAAAATAAACTCTGAATCTGACTGTTTCTCACCAGCTACCACCATTGTGGCTAAGCCACCATCATGCTTTCCTAAATGGCCACATCAGCTTCTCACCAGAGCTCTTTGCTTCCACTCTTGCCCCTGGAGGTCTCTACCCAGCAGCGTAGAGGGACCCTGTTAAAACTAAAGTCAAGTCATGTCCTGCCCCTGCTCAGAACCCTGCAATGCTTCTACAGGGCAAGCCCAAGTCTTTAGATGGCCTACAAGGCCCTGCACAATCTGGCCGTTGGCTACCTCCAGATCTCATCAATACCAGTCTCCTTTCATTCACTGGGCCTCAGCCACACTGGCATCTTTCCTGTTCCTGGAGCACCTCAGGCATGTTCCTGCCTCAAGACCTTAGCACTTGTTCCCACTGCCTTTTCTCAGATCCTTGCAATGCCTGTTCCCTCACTTCATTCAGCTCTCTGATCAAATGTCACCTCTCCAAGAAGGTTTCCCTGGCCATGGATTCTAATCCTGCCTTGTTCTATGTTTCTCTACTCTCTTTCTCATACTTATTCCTCTTTTTAACACTTATCATCATCTGACATATTTGTTTATTGCTTATCATTTCCCATTAGATTATAAATTTATATAGGTAGGAATTTTCATCTGATTTAGTCACTTCTTTATCATCAGCACTTAGCACAGTGCCTGACACTTAGTGGGCACTTAATACAGATTTGTTGAATGAATGAGTGTCCAGAGCTAAGCAGGGCAGCTGGTCTGGGCCTTCCTGCAACTCCTTAGGTCAGCCTGTCTCACAAATAGGTCATGTTCTGTCTTAGAAAACTCATCTAACAGCTCCATCAAAGCTACTTGGCATCACTCTTGTTCCCAGATAATGCTCAGATAGAGGGACAAATTCTTTGCAAGTACTGGCCTTGCAGCATGGGGTTGGGGGAGAGGAAGTTAATCACAGAGCATCATCAGCACATCTTTCCCTTTCCCACCCCTTGAGGTACCCAGGGAACCCAGAGGGCACACCGCTTCCTTGTCTGCAAAGTCATCTCTGACTTCTAGGGCCTAAGAGTAGCAGATTCTCAATATTGGGTGGATGAAAGGGTGAAGGAAGGAAGGACTTAGTGAAGTCTCTTCATCCATCCTTTTGCACTGGCAAATTTAATATACTATGGAGTCAGACATCCTTACTGGTGACCTCAGGCAAAGTCTCATCACCTTTCTGAGTCTTAGTTTCCTCATTGGTAAAATGGGGACAGCACCTATTTGCAAACTTTTGAGAATTCAAGCAGCAAATAATAGCTGGGGTTTTTTGTTGTTGTTTATAGCAACAAATGAGAGAGGCACTGTGAGAAGCACAAATGGAGCCATTTGTTTTCAGCTATAAAAAAATAATAACAACTAACATTTATTGAACATTTACCATGGACCATTTAATTCTGCCAACCCTGTGAAGTAGGTACAGCTGGATCATTTTATAGCTGGAACACTGGGCCTGAAGGGGTAGTGTCTTGCCCCAGGTCCTGCAGCCACACAGTTAAATGAGGTTGGAAGCCACACTGTCCGACTCCGGGGGTCAGGAGACCTGAGGCCAGGCTCTGCTCTGTCCTGTGCAAGGCCTTGAGGGTGTCCCTTCACCACCTCTGAGTTTCAGTTTCTCATCTGTTCAGGGAGGGTGTTGAACTACACATCTCTGTGAACCGCAGATAATGATGCTCTGTGATTTCTGGGTGGTCCACATGCCACACCAAATGGGGCAGTGAGTTGCTTCTGGGCCTGGTGGTGGTGGTGGTGGTGCTATTCTGCATTTTGTCAGTGCTCTGGGTATTGACTGTGAACAGCACACCTCTGGGTGGCCCCGCCCTCGGCATCAGAGTTCTCCAGCCCTCCTGGTACCATCTCAGGCATTTGCTGTTCTGCACCTTAGGGTAGTGGACTGAGGCAGAGATGAAAAGGAGGGAAAACTAGAAGGAACCGGAATGTAGGAAATGCAACCCCTCCCCCCCAGCCTTCAGCCCTGAGTTTTTAGTTACATGGGATGTGAGCATTCATCTTTACAGGGAGCAGGGAAGGGAAGGGTGTTACAGGGATTTGCTCCCTTCCCCAAATCCTCCAGAGCTGTTGCCTTCTGCTGTGGAATTCCAAACATTTCCGATCAGATAAAGGTAGCTGAAAATACCCGGGACTTGTCTGGACTAGTTGGAGGCGGTGCTAGGGTGAAGAGGTCCAGGCCACAGGGGCTAGAGCCTGGGAAGGTCTCTTCCCTCCAGAGAGCTTGCCCTGGGTCATATGTGCCCATTGTCCTCTCCCCCTGCAATCCTGCAGGTTTGCGAGCAAGGCTCAGCAGGCTTTGGAGTGGAGGAGGACCAAACCCTGTTGTGGCAACAAATCCTTCTACTTTGAAATGTCGCCTCTCGCCTTACACACTAATTACTGGATCTTTTCTTTCTTCTTTTTTTTTTTTCTATTTGCATAACATCCTCCAGGTTCATGGATCTTTTCAATACCCCTGAGAACGATAACCCAGGTAGTCACGCCTTTGTCCATGCGTGAGTTACTTTCATCCTCCTCACACTGCAGCACTGTCAGAGCCCTTTGAGATGGTCCCTTCACTTAACAGAGGGGGAAAGTCCCAGACTTTCCCAGAGTCCCAGACAGGGGAACAGACTCAACCCAAGCAAACCAGTGATGGAGCTGGGAAATGAAACCCACATCCACTGTCAGCCCAGGGCTCTGTTCTCCTCAGTGTCCAGTACTGATCAGCTTCAGGCAAGGGGGTGGGCATAGCTTTGGGTGGAGAGAAGGAAGGAGAAGCTGCTTTGGACCATGGAGCACTTGGGGCAAAGACCACATAAGGAAGTAGAATTTTAGGGAGAGGGTTGGCTCTAGTGTTTGTAGGTTGCTACCCCAGTCCCTCAGCACAGTGCAGGAGATGTCTTTTCTAGAGCCTTCCCATAAACTTCCTGTCCCCTTTCCTGAGCCTGGGAGAACTTGATGTCTGGAGAATGCTAGGCACTCTGCCCAGTCACTTGGTATCTTGGGGCCTCATCCTAGTTTTGCTATGCAGTGAGGAAGAAGCCAAAGAGAGAGGGAACTAGCTGTTCTTCTCATCCTTCCTCACTGTCCACCAGTCAGCCATAGTCTTCAGCACCTTCTCTGGGCCCAGCACTGGGCTAGGCCTAGGGTATAGAGCCCATGGTCAAATGGGGAAGGAAATAAGCAGCTGGCTTCCTTGAAGAAGTGACCTGTGGATTGAGACCTAAGAGATAAGTAGGAGAGAGCTCGGCAGAAGGACCAGCATGAGCAAAGGTCCTGAGGCTGAACAGAATATGGCATGTGAGGAATAAAGCAGCCTGGCCCTGGACCAAACTGCGGAAATGCTGCAGGGCCTTGTAGGCCATGGACAAGACTCAAGCTGAGCCTTGGTCTGCTAGTACTGTGGTCCCCAACCCCCAGGCTGTGGACTGGCACCAGGCCACAGAGCTCTGTGCCCCACCCCCACACCCCTACCTCTGTCCATGGAAAAACTGTCTTCCATGAAACCAGTCCCTCATGCCAAAAAGGTTGGGGACCACTGTAATAGTAAGAACAGTAATAGCAGCTGACATTTACTCAAAGTTACCTGTGTGCTATGCACAGTTCTAGGAGCTTTACAACATATGTTTCCATTTGAATCTTCATAATATTCCTTTGAAATAAGGACATTTTTTGTCCCCATTTTACAGAGGAGATCCAAAGCTAAACATCTTAGTCTGGTAGCAAGACTCATTGGTTACCTGCCTGCTCTGTGCTATAGCAGCCCAGCTGTGTGAAAGAAATGGAATTGGCCTCATCCAGATTGCACCTCCATTTTACAGCTGATGAAACTGATATTGGAGAATAGCAGGAAAGCAGCAGAGGAGAGAGACCAGAGCTAAGGCCAGCCAACATGGGGGAGACAGAGGGAGAGAGGCTTCGGCTCCCTAACAGGGAAGAATTTTCCAGTGGGGCTATCCAAAGATGAAAGCTCCACCCGGAGAGGAGGGCACTTCTCCATAACAAATGTATAAGCAGAGAGCGCTGTAGAGATGACTGTGAACTTCCATGGGTGTGAAACAGACCCGCTTTGTGACCTTGGCACTCCACCTTTCTGAACCCCATCTATGAAATGCGGGGATTAGGGGTGAACTTGAGTATCACGTGGAAGGTTGTATGCGTATGTTGTAAGATCACTCTGGAGTCTCTGACTCTGTTCCAAGGGTGAGCATTGGTCCTTCTCACCTTGGACACTGGGAGGAGAGTGGAGGGCTGTGGCCATTTAGTTGTGAAAGAATAGGGAGTCACCAGGGATGAATTGAGAGGGTTGAGATGGGGGGGGGGGGCTTAGAATCCCAGGAGATGAACGCATATGAGCACGTAGCAGCTGCCCAGGAACAGTTAAATTCTTGGGCTCTGGAGCCAGACTGCCTGGATTCAAATCCTGACTCCTGCTTATGAACTGTGTGACTTGTCCTCTCTGCTTCTGTTCCTCATCTGTAACATGGAGAGTAACAACAGCACTCAGTGGGGTTACAGTAAGAATTAAGTGAATTATTATACACAAAACACTTAACACCATGCCCGGTACCTAGTAAATAAAACATCACCATCACTTCCAGGGAAGGAGGTTGTGAGCCCCTAAACGAGCATCTCTGCCCCCAGTAAATGTTTTTCTGAATTCTCTCTCTTTGCTTCCAAGCCCAGCACCCTGGTTCTGAGCGGGGTAGATGGAGAGCCCATACCCAGAGCTGCTGGGCCTGATAGCTTTCTCGATTCCCCAGCGGAGGTGTTATCTCCTCCCGGCACAACCACTTCCTTTTCTGAGAAATGAGCACATCTGTCAGGCATAGCTTCTTAGAACTAATGCTGGGGGAGGAGGCGGAGGAGGAGAGGCTGGCAGCTGACAGGGGCAGAGTTGGAGGAAGATTATCATGGGGTTTGCTGTGAGGATGCCTCCAAATATTCCCTAAAGCCCAGGTGGCTTGAGCCCCCCATGATACCACCTGCTCTCCCCACTACTGCCTTGTGAGGTCAAGGCAGGAGAAACTGAGGCTCAGAAGTCAAAAAGCTTGCTGTGGTCCCCACAGCTGTGCTAGCTGGACTGAGGTATTGACCCCAGCACAGTCTGGCCACCTCTCTCTTTGCCCCTGCCCCACTGAGCTGCCTCTCCAAGTGGCCCACATCCAGGCCTATATTTCCCTGGGCTAGAGGAAAACAGCTGTGTTCCTCTCACATCTCTGAGACCAGCAGCTCCCCCAGGAAAGCCAAGGGAAATGGATTCCAACCACAAACCTCTCTTCTTCCGAGTCTCCACCTGCCACTCCCTGCCAAGAGAGTGATAAGGCCTCTTCCTTTGCCCCGCCCCCCTTCTTACCATCTCCCAGGGAGCTCCTAACAAGGCCTTGTTTGTCTATTCGGCAGGCATTTATCAGCCTCTCTCTCAGGGAAACTGAGGCCAGGAACAGAAAGTGACTCTGCAAATGACTCACAGCCTGCCTGTGCAGGGCTGTCACAAGGCCAGGGCAAGGTACAATCATGTTGTCCCTGGCACTTTCCCTGGCTGCTAGGAGCCCCTTCCTCTTCTCCACCTACCTCTTTCCTGAAATAACCACGCAGGAAGGAAGCAGCGGGCCTGGGCCCTCCAGAGTCACCCAAGAGGAAGGAAGGGCCCGTCTGGCACTGATGCTTGTTCCTCACTAAAGCCAGGACGGAATGGTTTCACTTTCCCTCCAGGTTTTCGTCACATCCTTTTCCTGTGGC
Organism: Eulemur rufifrons; assembly: GCF_041146395.1. Taxonomy (NCBI): domain Eukaryota; kingdom Metazoa; phylum Chordata; class Mammalia; order Primates; family Lemuridae; genus Eulemur; species Eulemur rufifrons. Next base: position 25,654,287 of record NC_091002.1, read on the forward strand.
ACCGGTTCCCCTCAGGTGGCTGGAGCCAGAGCTTATTCATTCAGCTGGTGGCCTCAGGCCACTTTACCCTCCTAGAGGGACCCAGGGCCATCGCCCTGGCCCAGAATATGGGGTTTGCTACTGAACATACTGGGGCTTAAAATTGGCTTCTTACTTATCTGCTTTAGCCATATCTCTTAGTATGTCTGAGTCTCAGTTTACCCGGGCTTAGAATGAGGACCTCCTTCAATCACAGACATGTGTGCACCTGGCCCACGATGGGGGCTGTAGAAGTATTGCGCTTTTGAAACTGAGCAGAGTACTGCATTGAGGTTAGGAGTAAAGGCACTGGAACCAGATTGTTAGTGTAGGCATCCCAGCCAGGTCATCAGCTCGCTGCAGGAGCTTGAGCAAGTTACAAACCGTCTGTGGGCTGCAGGCCCATTGGCTGTGTGATGGGTTAACAGTAGTACCCGCTGACAGAGCGCAGAGAAACTCATGAACTAATCTCATCTACAAAAAGAGTGCCTTGCAGGGTAAGTGCTCAGGAAATGGCAGCTGCTGCCACTGAGGAGTTCAGGTTTTCTTTGTGTAGAGATAGCAGGGACTAAGATGGCAAGATTGGACGTCAGAATGAGTGAGAGGCCAGAACTCAGATCCCAGTCTTACCACTTCCTAGATAGGGATCTTGAGTAAATTCTGGAGCCTCTATTTTCATATCTGTAAAATGGGGCTATTGATAAATGTTATGAGGATTAAATGAAAGCCTTCATTTGTTCATCTAAAATAGATTCTTTTAGAACGGCATCTGCCATTTTCTAGGTATAGCACCAGGTTCTAGAGATGCAGGTGACAAAACCACACACAGTGTAGTAGGGAACATAGGGCAAAAAAATGATCTCTCAAGTGAGTATGATAGTACATGTAATAGAGGAATATGGCCTCGTCAGGATAAAGTGCTTTAGCTCAGTGCCTGGCATAGGTGAGACATTCAAATGTTCGATATAGGCCGGGTGCAGTGGCTCACGCCTGTAATCCTAGCACTCTGGGAGGCCAAGGCGGGTGGATCGCTCAAGGTCAGGAGTTCAAGACCACCCTGAGCAAGAGCGAGACCCCGTCTCTACTAAAAATAGAAAGAAATTATCTGGCCAACTAAAATATATATAGAAAAAATTAGCCGGGCATGGTGGCGCATGCCTGTAGTCCCAGCTACTCGGGAGGCTGAGGCAGTAGGATCGCTTAAGCCCAGGAGTTTGAGGTTGCTGTGAGCTAGGCTGACGCCACGGCACTCACTCTAGCCCGGGCAACAAAGCAAGACTCTGTCTCAAAAAAAAAAAAAAAAAAAAACAAATGTTCGATATAAGTCAGCTATCATAATAACAATTATTAATTTTATTATTGTTAACAGCTAAGGACACTATGGACCAGAAAAAAAGTAACCTGCTCAAAGTCACACTGCTAGAAAGAAGTGGGAATGTAGGCAATGACAGAGGAGAGGGACAGGAATTGAAAGACTGATCAGATTCAAGTAGGGGCTATACTTTAGCCCCTGGCAGTGTGGGTGGTCCGCTGGCACTTGGGCCCCTTCCCCTGGGGCATCATGCAACCTTTTTGCCTGACTTATGCAGAGTTGTGGGTGGCTGCAGGGTGACCTGCATCATTCAGTTGGCTGCCTGTGGACAGAGATCTAGCTAAAGTCAGTCTGTGCCCGTCTGGGTGGGCCCTCGATTTCAGTTCTGGGTCATACTTGGTCCCTGCCTGCACTGAGCCCCCAGACTCTTGGGGAAGACTGGCACACAGACAGAAGGCATCAACCCAGGGACACCCCTTCCTCTTCTTCCTGCCTCAGGGCCTCAGTTGCCTGTGTTGGAACATGCTCTTTCTCAGCCAAGATTTTTAAATCTCCCATGGCTGCTGCCACTTTATCATTCCAGTCTCAGCTCAAACCTCACTTTCTCAGAGAGAGCTTCTTGACTGACCACTCCACCTACACCCTGGGTATTCTGTTACCTCCGCATGACTTATTTTCTTCAAAGCCCCATCATCTCCGAAATTGTCGTTTTTTTTTTTTTTTCTTGTTATCCTCTCTGTGCTTATCCCCACCCCCGACAAAGAGTCTTTTTAGACTTTTTTGTCCTAATTGCCCTCCCATGAAATTTGAATACCACAGCTATACTATGCATCTCTTTGCATACTGTGGCCTGTGGAGAGCCACAAACCACTGTAATATCTAAGAATTTTTCACTTTGCCACATTGGAGGTAATCTCACTGCCATTGAAAATGGACTAGAACATAAGCTGAGTCTCCAGTGCCAAGCTTGGAGCACAGTAGGTGCTCAATAAATATTTATGGTATCATCAAAAGTCCAGGGACCCTGGGAGCACAAAGGAGATATCCATCTCAGAGTGGGGGGAGGAATGAGCAAGCAAGAAGGGACTCCAGAGTGGAGTCTTGCAGGCTGAGTAATTGGCTAACTAAGGGAGGTATGGGGAGGGTGACCAGTTAGAGGACACAGTGTTGGCAAAGGCATAAGGGCCTGAAGCACTCTGGAGTATGCAGTGTCGGCCATCCCTTGTGTATGGCCAGCGCTGTTGGAGGCTCTGAAATGTTGGAAGAAGCACTGTGAAGGTGGTCCTGGGTTGGGCTTCTCCTGAAGACCAAGCTCAGAGACCTGGCTCTACCACAAACTGGTGGTGGGAAACTGTAGAATGGGCAGGTGGGTTTGGCCTTGCTGATTTGTGGGGTATGCCTGGCTAGGAGTCCATGACTCTCCCATCGTTAGCCATTGCCTGTCCCCAGTGGCCCTAAAAACCCCAACATGGAAGTCAGCTACAAAGAGAAACTTCCCCTTCTTTGCTCTGACCTAAGCTGAGGATGCAGACAGGCCCTTGGTCCTGGGTCTCCTGGACACCTCTGTGACATCAGAGACTTCACTGCAACTCACTCTTACACCTCATCCCTTGCCCACCATGCCACGCCTGGCTAATACCAGTGGGAGCCACCCAAGGAGCAGTGGGGGCTTATCACTGCTTTTCCAGACCAGAGCTGCTCTGCAATCCTGTTTATTTATCCAGAGCAGCCGCCCGCTGAGAAAATGGCTGTGTTTGTTTCCAAGTGTGTGTGTGAACTGTGGGCTAAATATACCCACACCACCGCCTCTCCAGCACCCGCCCTGGAACAGCACGCCCCATTTTGCTCCTGCTCTCTCTGAAAAAGCAATCCCCAGAATCCACGCCCCTTGCCCCTTGGAAATCCTACTCCCCCGTCCCCAGGAGGAGGAGCTGCAGTAGAGATGAAGGTTGTCCTGACCAGGAACACCTGAGTGGGGACTGGGTCGGGTCAGTGCCTTGTTCTCTGTGGCACTGAAATGAGAATGTTCCCTCCACCCTAGAATGACTGTTCCTGGACAGTGAATGCTTTGTGCCCTTGCCGGGACAGGGCCTGTTTACTTCAGCCCAGTCTCAGAGCCGAAAATTTCCTGTGGCTGCCAGCCCTCTACTTCAGGAAAATTCCCATCAAGGGAGCCAGGCCTTTCCCACTTTGGCTACAACCCCAGTGTCCTTGGTTCTTGTGGGACATTTGGCCCCTTGGGATAACCAGGGCCTTCTCCCATGCTCCTCACAGCCCAGAACTCTCCTGCATCACTGATAAGCCTTCTTTGTGACTCCACCTAGATCTACTTAACTCAGGAGCTGAAAAATTAAGCCTGTAAGAGTTTTCTTGTCTGCCAAGACCTGCAGAGGCTGTGCAGGATGAGGGGGAGACAGAGAGGCCTTTCCTCGCCAGCCACTGCCCTCCTCTCCCCAGATCCTGCATCCCGGGCTCCACCTCCACCCTGCTCCCACATTCCTTTTCCTCAGAATCCTTTCAGCACTACTGACAGGACAGGACCCTCCACCGCCCCCGCCCTACCCGCTAAAGGGAAGTGGCGTGCTGTCGCAGCACTCACTCTGAAGCCAGGCAGTTCCGCAGTCTGATCCTGGCTCTGCCATCTGTTAGCTGAACGTTCCCTACTTTAAACCTCAGTCATCTTATCTGTGAAATGTGGCACCTCTGGGGATTCTGATGAAGGTGAAATGGGGTAACAATGCCTGGCACCTAGTAAACATGCAGCACAATTGTTCCATTCATGTTTGTATTGAGCACCAACTGCGCACCAGACACCGGGTATATGGAAACAAGACAGCACCTCTACAGGAGAGAAATCATAACAAAAACAAAGTATAGAATCTGGTTATGAAAAGTGCGGAGAAGAAAAGCCAGGTGGAGCGGTGTGCACACCTGTAGTACCAGCTACTCAGAAGGCTGAGGTGGGAGGATCACGTGAGCCCAGGAGTTCTGGGCTGTAGTGCGCCGTGCCCATCAGGTGTCCACACTAAGTTCAGCATCAGTATGGTGACCTCCCAGGAACGGGGGAACCACCAGGTTGCCTAAGGAGGGGTGAACTGGCCCAGGTCAAAAACACAGCAGGTCAGAACTCCCGTGCTGCTCAGTAGTGGGACCGCCCTGTGCATAGCCACTGCACTCCAGCCTGGGCAACACAGTGACATCCCATCTCTTAAAAAAAAAAGTACTGCAAAGAAAAATAAAGCAAGGTAAAGGGATAGGTAGAAAAAGATGGGATGGGTACCATTTCACAAAGTACCCACTCTATCTCCCTGCTGATCGGGGAAGGCCTCTCTGAGGAGGTGACATTTGAATGGAGTCACGAGTGAAATGGCAGGGGGGGGTGGGGGTCAGGTGCAGCAAAATCCTGAGGCAGGAGAAGCTGGAGGAACAGCAAGGAGGCCAGTGTGACTGGAGTGAAGTATGCAGGGGATGGGGGTGGGGACATCCCTCAGAAAGGGTTCAGGGCCAGATCCCACTAGAGCTTGCTGGCCAGGTAAGGAATGGGGGCTTTATTCCAGCCTTGGGGAGGTTGAGAGCTTGGAGTGTGGTCTGAGTGGAGGGCTTTCCCAGTGTCCTTTTCCCCAACTAGGTGGTAAGCATTTGGTAAGGCCTCTGGCTTGTAGCTCACTGCTACCTCACTAATGGCTTAATATATGTTGAGGACTCTTTCAGTCAAGTCAGCAACTCAGTGGCACTCTGCTAGGTACCAGGGATACAAAAATAAATGCCACTTGCTTGCTAAGTGCAGGAGAAAGCTGCCGGAGGACTTTGAGCACAGGCATGCTGTAACTTGATCTGTGTTTTTAGAAATCTTCTCTGCATGGAGCATGGACCCAGAGTGGTCATCAAGACCAGAAATGGGGCCAGGCAGGTGTCACAAGTGACAGACTGTGGGCAGGACCTGTGATAACTGGAGATGGCGGGCCCTGTCTGGGGGAACAGCCGCTTGGCCGTTTGGGACTGGGTGGAAATGTAGGGTTGGTGTGTGGGAGGCTTGGTAGAGAGGCAAGAGCGTGGGCTCTGGGGCCAGCCAGTGGCCCACTCATTCCCCACCCCCCCCACACATGGAGCACTATTTCTAAGGGCTGGACATCAGGTTTAGATTCTGGTTCCACCACTGACAAAGCTGGGTGACCTTGATCAAGTCCCTCAGCCCTCAGAGGCCCAGCTTCCTGGTCTGTAAATGGGAAGAGACAGCCCACATTGCAGGATTGTTGGGAGGATTAAAGGACAGACTGGGTGCAAAGCTTACTCATGAAAGGATACTCTCAGCGTCCCTCTCCCTGCCCCACAGGCTGGCTGCACCCTAAGCTGGGTAATTCAGCCCACAGCTCCTCCTTCGCCATATAATGTGGTTCCCTCCTGACCTAGCTTCAGGGTGGAGGGCTGTTACTCACCTCCTCCTGGGCCAAGTCATACTTGCTGGGTGGGGGACAGGGACAGGGCCTCATAGACCCCACAATGGGGACCTGCCAGTCCTACATCGTTGTTACCCTCTTTGCTCTGCTCTGCTCTTCCCACCTACCAACCTGCCCTGGCTAGAGGCTCCTTCCAGAGGGAGAAGGAGCCTCTGTCTGGCTGAAAGTCCTAAGACCCATTCAACCCTTGAATCTGCCCCTAATCTCTCTGAGGATTTATCCCTGTCCCTCCTTCTCCTTCCCTCTGGCGCCGCAGTGGAGAGTACTACCCAAGCTACTAGTGGCTTCCAGGCCACACGTGGTTTGGCTCCTGCTCACCCCTGCTCTCTCATCCCCCCTGCCCCGCCCCAGCACTCTGCTCTAGCCACCTGGCTGCCTTCCCATTCGTTCTCTGACCTTGCCCATCTCTTTCCTACCTTGGGGTCTGGAGTGAGTACCACTTCCCAGCTCTCTGACCTCAGACAAGCTCTTTCCCCCTCTGCACCTGGTTTCTCAGCAGTCACATGGATTGCTCATCCCCAGCTGGGGGGCAAGAGAGAGGGCAGCCCTTAACCCTTTATCTGGCCCAGAGTGGGCACTGACGGCTACAGTTTTTCAAGTCTCCCAGGCTATTGCAGGCAGATGGCCACCTGCTTTCTCCCACCCACCCACCCACATTGCTATCCGAGGACTCAAAGGGTGCCTTCCCTTCTCTTCTCTCTCCCTGCAGGACACTTTTGTGGAACTCTATGGGAACAATGCAGCAGCTGAGAGCCGGAAGGGCCAGGAACGCTTCAACCGCTGGTTCCTGACGGGCATGACTGTGGCTGGCGTGGTTCTGCTGGGCTCGCTCTTCAGTCGGAAGTGACCAGACACGGACCATCCGCTCACCCTCCCGCCCCCTGCCCTGCCCCACCACATCCCTCCGTCCAGCCACCATTGCCACCAGGAAAACCACTACATGCAGCCCGTGCCCGCCCACCCACCTACCACTGGGTTGGGCCCAGACCTGGTCCTCTGCAATTAGTTTTCTAGAATTTACCACGCTTCTGTGAGAGCCACCTTCCCCCACGCCTCAGTTCTCTCAGCCTCGAAATCCACAAAGTTTCCCCCCAATCTGCCCCAGGGAGGCAGGCAGGTATGGGAGGGCTTCTGGCTGGGGGCAGGAGGGCCCTGCCTGATTGGTGGAACCCTTACCCCTTAGCCTCCCCAAAAATGCTTTTCTGCCAGGGAGCTGGAAAGTTTTCGGAACCTCTTCCCGAGAAAGAGAGACTAGATTGCCTTTGTTTCGATGTTTGTGGCCTCAGAATTGATCATTTCCCATCCCCCACCCCTGGACCTAGGTTCCTCTTCCTTCCATCCCCGCCCCCAAGAGCCATTTAGGGGCCAGTTTTGTCTAATTAGGGATTCAGGCTGCTTGGAATAAAGAAGCAAGGACCAGGACTCCCTCCCCACCTCTGGTCTGGCCAAAGTCCCCACTCCCAGTCCGAATGTCCTCCAGAGGCCTCTGGCTAGAGGCCAGCCCCACCCAGGAGGGAGGGGGCTATAGCCGCAGGAAGCACCCCATGCCAAAGCTAGGGTGGCCCTTGCATTTTAGTACCACCATAGCCCCTTCTCCTCCCCTGGCTCCCATGACCATGACCGAGGGACCAACTGAGCCCAAGGCAGATGGTGCCCCAGAGCTGTTTATGGCCTCAGCTGCCTCACTTCCTGCAAGGAGATCAGCTGGTGGCATCTTTGCCTTGGGCTGTTGCCCATGGGGTCCAGGGGTTCAGGGGCCTCAGCTCAGAGGTGAAGGGGAGCTATAGGGACGGCCGTGGGAGCCTTGGGGTCTTCCCTACCTCAGGCAGGAAGGGCAAGAAGAAAAGCCTGGTGCACAGGGTTGGGGTGGGGCAGACTGGAGGGGCCATCTAGCCTGGGCAGCCGGGCTGCCAAGGACAGAGTGGCCTGGCCAGGAGCCCTTCAGGCCTCCCTCTCTCCTCTGCTCCACCCTTGGCCTGTCCTGGGGGTCCTGGCCCAGCCCCAGTCACCCTGGGCGCTCTGCTGTACATATTCAAGACTAGTTTTTATTCCTTGTGAAGATGATATACTATTTTTGTTAAGCGTGTCTGTATTTATGTGTGAGGAGCTGCTGGCTTGCTGTGCGCGTGCACGTGGAGAGCTGGTGCCCGGAGGTTGGACGGCCTGATGCTCCCTCCCCTGCCCTGGTCCGGGGAAGCCGGCCAGGGGTCCTGGCTCCTGAGGGGCACGTGTCCCTCCCCCACCCCCCACCCACACTTGTTCCAGCTCTTTGAAATAGTCTGTGTGAAGGTGAAAGTGCAGTTCAGTAATAAACTGTGTTGACTCAGTGAACAAAGGGCCTGGGCTCTGGTGTGCTCTGGGATGGGCAGAGGAGGGCCGCCAGAGAGCTGGCTACCGTCTCGGCTCTGCTGCCCTCACGGGAGGGCCTTGGACAAGTCCATTCCTCCCTCTGGGCCTGAATTTCTCAACCTGTACATTGACAGGGTCTTTTACTGAGCACCTGCTGTGTGCTGGGCACTGGGACTGTGTGTGAACAGGGCAGACACAGTCTCCACCCTCAGGAGCTGACATTCCAGTGGAGAAACAGTCAAATAGCCACTTTGCAAGTGTTTACTGAGCCCTGCGTGGGCACAGCCCTAGGCACTGGGGATTCTGCAAGTAAACAAAGCCCTTGTCTTTAAATAGTGTCCATGCTAGTGGGGGAGACAGACAAATAAAAGCACAGGTCTGTCTGCCATAGGGTGGGCCGGGGGAAGGTGTGCTACCTTTCCTCAGCCATCATAAGGGTCATGGCTGACACTCCTGTAACAAAAGACACATTAACAAGAGAAGGACAGATTTGTTCAATCGAAGTTTTACGTGACACAGGAGCCTTCAGAAATGACCCCCAAGCCCAGGGACAACTGTCCATTTTTCTGCTTAGATTCAATGAACAATGGACAGCTGGACAAAAACGGTATGATCTAATGGTAACAGACTGAGTGGGGAAACCCAACAAGGCCTTTCTGTTCAGATTCTTGGCCTCTGTGTAGTATTCCTTCCTCCCGGGTATAGCACAGGACCCTTCTGGAATGAGGGTCTTATGACAGACAAGACATAGGTAGGTCAGAGAATTTCTTTCTGGCCAGCTTCTACACAGATGAGAAGGTTAGAGTAATATTTCTAGGTTTTGTGGCTGGCTTTGGAGGAGGGGGATTCTGGCTTCTATGACCCACCTTGGGGAAGAGGAGTTTGCTCAGGGCAGAAGGTCAGAGAGAACTTGCTTCTAAGGACTTCCAAGGTCCTCTAGTTCCAAGAACTCGGCATGCCAAAGTGCCATACTCTGGGGTATCGTACCCTGAGTTCCAACAAGGGCAGAGGTTGAAAAAGGACAACTGAGGAAACTTCAGTCTCCCGGCAAGACATGAAGGACTTAGTAGGGAAGGAGGTAAGAAGGGGCTAGCGCTGAGAGAACATTATTCAGGTAGGTCCCACAGGATTTCAGATGGAATAGAGACAGCTTTAGAGAAGACTCAAGAGTGATGGGTTTTTGGAATAGTGATGCCATTATAAATAGAAAAATGAAGCACATGTCTGAGGCCATTGCAAACCCAGGGGCTCACAGTGCTCCAATGGCATTTAATATGGGATCTGAGCTTGTCTGGGAGTCAGGAGTCAGGGAGGACTCCCTGGTGGAAGCAACACAAGAGCCAGCGCCTGAAGGAGCATCGTAATTGACTAAAAGTAGGGAGGCAGGAGAGTGGGCCCGAGGAAGAAACAGCAAATGCACCATTTGAGCAGGGGTTGGCTTCAGGCTGAAGGAAAGTTCATGTGCCTGGAGCTGAGAGTGAGGGGCTTCCTGGGTTAAGATGACGATGGGGGAGGGGACTTAACTTGATCCTGAGGGCAGTGAGAGCTGGAGAAGGGTGATAATTACGGAGTAATATCCCCCCTGCAGCCCCCAAAGCTCCCTCTGGCTGCTGCGGAGGTTCTGAGAGGGGGAGCAGAATGGAAACCCGCAGACCAGTGAGGAAGCCTGATTTGGTTAACGCTCTGGTTTTGCGGGTGCGTGGGCAGGCCAGTGTGTCCCGCGTCACCATTCCTGGTCTTGTGACTTTGAGCCACTTCCCTGTCCTCTCCATGCCCTAGACTTTCCCTCTACAAAATGGGTATGATGGTAGTACTCATCTCGCAGGGTTGTGCTCAATCGAACGAGATAACCCAACAGAGGTGGGGGAGGACTGCATGCCGGGGGTGGGTGCAGGGATGACCCCGCCATCCGGCCGGCTCTCCAAGAGGAGGGAGTTCCACGTGGCTGCGGCCGGCGGCCGGGGGTGTCTAGGAATGCGGTCAAGGACTCCAGGGGCGGGCGCTCCAGCCCGGGGGCGGGTCTGCAGGCGGGACCTGCCTCCAGCGCTCCGCCCCGTCGGCTTTCTGGAGCGGGGTTGACTGACCCCTGGTGGCCGCGGGATGACACCTGGAAGCCAACCAAGCCGCTCTCGCTCAGCGCCCCGGACTTCTGTCTCCCGCCCAGCCACCTTCCTCCAGTGTCCGCCATCCTCTGCCCTGCTCGCCTGAACACAGCTACACTTCCAGTCCGTGGGTACCAGATTCAGAGCTTGCCCAGCTCTGCAGGGCTCAGAGTCGCATTCTCCTTGGGTCAAGACCAAAGCCTCCAGCCTCCCTCCCCGCCTCCCCCAACGATATATCCCTAGCTCCTGCCCCTACCGTAGCTACTCAAGTTCCTTTCCCAGATTCTCCATATGCTTCCAGAAATGTCTTTTCACATACTGGCATAGATATAAATATATTTTTAACCTGCCTTCCAATTTTTTTTTTTACAGAAATGGTAACATACTAGACACACTTTGCCTTGCTTTTTCCACCTACATAATGTATCTTGTAAAAGTTTCCATATTCAGACACGAATCCTCATGTACTCAATCGGGCAGTTTCAACAATTGTCAACTCACGACAACCGTATTCTTTTTCTAGCTGTGTAATATTCCACTAAAATTTTAACCAGACCCCTAAGTCAGTGATTCCCAACCTTATGGGTGCCATGGCACACACGTAAAATACTGGAACTGCACAGATGGAAAGTTGGAAGGGGTTTGGGACTTCTCTGTGTGGGTGTTGGAGAATATTTCATTCCATTTCCATATATTACGTATTTGTGATGAAAGAAAGATAGGAAAGATATGGAGTATTAATTAACTTTTGATTAAAACATCCAAATACATAAAATATGTTCTAAATTGTTTCTTAGGAAACTTGATTTTGGTCCTGTAAATGCAACATTTTATATGATGTTTTATTATGAAAATAGCTCACAAAACTCCTGATCAAGGCATCAAGAGACTTTGTGATCTCAAATAGGAGATAAAAATTTTAAATATTCCAAAGCTTACAATTGAAATATTTAAACAGTCTAATATTTCTCTAATTGACCATGTTTGTCAATGTTAATATTTCTTGTAATCAAGTGGATTTCAAATCCACTTTTCTTTTCTTTTCTTTTTTGAGACAGTCTTGCTCTGTTGCCCAGGCTAGAGTGCCGTGGCATCAGCCTAGCTCACAGCAACCTCAAACTCCTGGGCTCAAGTGATCCTCTGCCTCAGCCTCCTGAGTAGCTGGGACTATAGGCGCGCACCACCACGCCTAATTTTTCCTATTTTTAGTAGAGATAGGGTCTCACTTCTTGCCCAGGCTGGTCTCAAACTCCTGAGCTCAAGTGATCCTCCCACCTCAGCCTCCCAGAGTACTAGGATTTACAGGCGTGAGCCACTGCACCCAGCCGGATTTCAAATCCAAATGAATTTTTCATTTTGGGCATTTTATTATTTTTTTTTTTCTTTTTCTTTTTTCTAGTTGATTCGGCAGGTGAGTTGTTACACACTCCTTAGCGGATTCCGACTTCCATGGCCACCGTCCTGCTCATTTTGGGCATTTTAAAATAATGAGTTCAGAGCACCGGAAAAGATGTAAAGCTTTCACTTTCTTTTCTTTCTTTTTGAGGCAATTATAAATGTTATTAAAACTGGACAAGGTTGTGTAGGACAAAGGAAGAGAGAGGAAGGAAGGAAGGAATTAAAGGAGGAAGGAAGAGAGGGAGGAAAGAAGAAAGAAAGGAAGGGGAATTCTAGGCCAAGGTAACTTATGAACATGTATACCAAAGTTCTAAATATAATATTAACAAATCAAATCTAACATATTAAAAGAATAACACATCATGACCTGGTAGAGTTTATTCCAGGTAAACAAGATTGACTCAATACAGGAAATCTTTCTATGTAATTCATTGTATTGAGAGATTAACAAAAAAATAGTTATAATTACTTCAGTAGATGTCAAAATAGTATTTTGTAAAATTCAATACCTATTCATGATTTTTTTAAAAGAAAAAAACAACAAGCCAAGGATTGAAAGTCAGCTTTCACTTCTTTATAGTCTTCTGAATTCTATAGACATTTAAGATAATGATTGTGTGCAGTGCTTGTGCAATTTAAAAAAATTAACAAGTCATGCAGGAAAACCAGCAACTTCTGTCATGATCAAATTCATTACATAATGTCCAGCTCTCCATTTTTTGACTCCACCCTCAGAGCCTTTGTCATGAGGCAAAAATAATACAAACTTTTTCTTAATATATTGAAAATGATAGAAATGAACATGTATGACCTATATAAATTTATGTCTTTTCATTTTTCATAAATGTCCATGCACTAATGAATTATGGGCGTGTGGAGTATTTATTCCCTCTTAAATTATTTATGCCATCTCATTTCAGTAGGTTCATACATAGTTTGAATAATTTCATTATAAAGAGCCTTGTGAATTCTCATGAAATCGAATGGCCATATTCCAAAGTTTTAACAAGTCAATGTTAAAAGTTGAGGAAGTCATTCTTAAAACACTAAGGTACCAAGAATATGGACCTGAAATCAGAAAAAGTTCTTCTCAAATTAAAAAAGAATATAAACATAACATAGTGGCATAGCCAATGAGATGGTTTGTAAATGTGTTGCTGAGTAGGAAATGACCAGTCCCGGCACCAGGAAGTCCCTGTGTCAGGCTCAAACTGCACTGATGTAAAAAACAAACAAATCTCCCCTCCCCCCCCCCAAAATACCAGTTAAAATTGCATTGTAAAGCTAATATTAACAATAATAAAATACTTACTATGTCTTGGGTCGGGAAATATTACAAATAAGAAATAAGAAAAAAAAAGAAAAAGAAAAAACAATAATAAAATACTGATAGGGCCCTAAATTGCGAGTCATTTATGCAGTGAGACAGCCCTCTGCAGCTGGTTGGCTATCCCCAAAAGACTTTGTGCCAAGCTCCCTGGGCACCTCGAAAACAAACTGTAGAGGGTAGGTGGCCCTCCATGGATGCCACCCTTCACAGCTGACCACTGCAGTAGATGGCCAGAGGGAAGAGCCCAACCTTGGCCATGCTCAGCTCATCCTGCTGGAACAGCCAGGGCCAGAGGAGAGAAGGATAGTGGAGTGTTTTGGGACAGGACTCTGAAACAGACTGCCTGGGGTAGGTGGGTGCCCTTGGACAAGTGACTTAATTTCTCTGTGCCTGAGTTTCTTTACCTGAAAAATGGGGCTGATAATCATACCTACCTCGTGGGGTGGTTAGACAGATTGAATGCTTATAACGTGGATAAGAATGGTGTCTGGCACTGTAAGTGCTATTTTTTATAGTAAGTACTATAAATTTTATCAAGCTGTGCTGTCAAACCACTCCCAAGCTCTAACTGTCTCAATATGGATTTCCTCCAAAAGCAAAGCCTAAAATAAAGATTCAGGTGCAAGTGGTGTAAGTGGTGAAGCCAAGCAGGGAGGGACAGGGAGCCAATATTTGGTGTGATGAGGAGGGAGTTGCCACTTCAGGCAATGGGGCTCTTTCTTCCCCAGCGGATCCTTTGAAAGATCTGCAGAACACCCTCAGAATTACATCACTGGGGGCCAGAACACCAAGGTATGTATCCTCCAGCTCTCACCCCTCATTGGCTGAGGGCTGCTGTAAGGTTTTCTCCTTGGCATTTGGCACTTCCTGCCTGCCTCAGGCTTGGGTAAAGCACAAACCCATGGTCAAAGAGACATAGGTACCTGTCCCCTTAAATGAGAACTTTCTACCAAAGCCGCATGTGACCTCTGAGGGTGTGCCAAGGGCCCGTGATCGGGCCACTGACAAGTCTGCCACAACTTGTGACAACTTTGCAGCATACCAAGTGGGAAACTCTGTTTGAGGGAGGAACGATTTTGTAGTTCTCAACTTTTGCTAATCCAAACGATACTGCCACAAACCCCATGTATTCGTCATTTTGCGCATGTGCCTGCGTATCCACAGGATAAATTCCTAGAAGTAGAATTGCTGGGCCAAAGGGTACATGCGTTTGTCCTTGTCATGGATGCAGTCAAATCCGGCATCCTGTGAAACTGCCTGTCTTCTGCACTGTTGCCGACATCGGTGTTAACGCTCTTTGGTCTTTGTCAATCTGGTAGATGAAAAAATAGTACTCATGCTTTAAAAGATTATTTTTAAAATTCTAATTGAGGTTGGCATCCTTTCATGTGTTTGAAAGCCATCTGGACTCCTAATAAGTTAATGAAGCTACACAGTGACCAATGAAAGCTGCTAATGGTACACAAAGACAACCAGGCATCTTGTGCCTCCTGGCAAAAGACCACAGCACACCCATGAAATATTCTTGCCAAAAAAAAAAATCAAACATGAACCTGACCAAGCCTCCTAATGTAACCACCATTTAGAGAAAATACAGGGGACAGAGGGGCACAATAAATGATACATGGGCATGCGATCACCAAAACGCATGCCCGCGGGGAAACTCCTCAGGACAAATGACCCATGTCTTCAACGAATGAAATGGAAGGGGAGAGGGAAGGAGGGAGGGAGGGAAGGGGAAGGGGAGGGGGCGGGATATAAATTATGAGAGATTTAAGAGTAGGATGAACCACTGGACTTCCACATGCAGGAATATGGAGAGATACTTTTGCCTATTTCTTCTGCTAAGTCAAACTAAAAACCTTCGACATTGTATGTAAAACAAGAGTCAGAAGACTCCAGAGGGGAAGAAGACAGACTGGCTAGGGACCTCCAGACCTGAGATATATCTCCTATATGCCAGACTTGGAGCAGAAGAAGCTGGCTACCAAAAAAGCCAGTGGGTGTAGGGGGAAAAAAGACCCTAACAAAAGCCTTCTCTCTCTCGTCAAACGATTAGGAAAGGAACAACCTAGCAAGACAGAAAACTTTTGGACAATTACAGCTCTGCTCCAGCCAAACGCCACTGAAGAAACTATGGCTCCATCTACATCAGCAAAGGCTGAGCGGGGAGCCTAGACTTCCAACCTCATGAGCCCGTAACAAGGTTCCCCAACACCCCGGCAATGTAGGGTGCTGTGAGATAATATCAAAGGAACCAAGACTTTCACCCCTGCTGGCCAGTAATGGGTCCTCTCCAGCCTCCCCCTCCTCCCCTGAAATGTCAATGGACAGCACACAGGGAGCCTGGAATTCCACCCCCACGTGGCAGTAAAAAGGTGCCCCTGCCTCTCCCCGCTGGGATGGTGTCAGAAAAGGCCTAGGAGAGTCAGGCCTTCACCATCGCTACCCCCACCATGGTGTTAGTGGGGACCACGTGGGAGCTGAGACTCCCACTCTCGTCAGCAGCAATGAGGAGCTCCCCATCTTGGCGATCAGTGGAGACTGAGTGGGAAACCTGGACACTACCTCCACCTGCTGGTGACGAGGCAGTGTCCCCCTTCACCAGCCAGAGTGTTTAAATAAAAAAAAAAATAAAAAATAAAACAGAGAGAAAGAAAACAAAAAGAACTTATCTACAGCCACACCACCCTGAATGCACCTGGTCTTCTCTGATCTCAGAAGCGGCAGGGGCAGGCCTGGTTAGTACTTGGATGGGAAACCACCTAGGAATACAGGGTGCTATAATAGGCTTTTAAAAAGCTAATCAGGCCAGGCACGGTGGCTCTCGCCTGTAATCCTAGCACTGCTGGGAGGCCAAGGCGGGAGTTCGAGACCAGCCTGAGCAAGAGCGAGACCCCCCCCCCCCCCGTCTCTACTAAAAATAGAAAGAAATTATCTGGCCAACTAAAAATATATATAAAAAAAATTAGCCGGGCAGGGTGGCACACGCCTGTAGTCCCAGCTACTCGGGAGGCTGAGGCAGGAGGATCGCTTGAGCCCAGGAGTTTGAGGTTGCTGTGAGCTAGGCTGACGCCAGGACAAAAGAGTGAGACTCTGTCTCAAAAAAAAAAAAAACAAAAAAAAAAAACTCTGTCATCTTGGTTTTGCATTGGTAATTTCTACACATCTATAGTAGGTTTTATTATTTGCTCACAATTCTGCCTCCCCTCCCCATGCTTGCCACATGCACACTCTGACTGGAGGATATTTTTCTGCCCACTGATGTTGGGGTTGACTCTGGGAGGCAGACTGTTTTTAAAAAGTGACCACAAACATTTCCCATCTCACATGCATCTCACATCTTATAATGTGATCTTAATGTCCTCCCATTCAGTGGTGGAGTCTATGTTCTCTCCCTCCTAAGCCTGGGTGTACCTTTGGGAGTGTCTTGACCAATAGGTTTTGGTGGAAGTGATGCTATATGTCTTCTGAGACTAGATCATAAAAAGACAATGCACTTCCCCCCCCTGGCTCCCTTGGGACACTTGCTCTTGGAACCCAGCCACCCTGCTGTGAGGGAGCTCAATCTAGCTCACACAGAGAGACCCCATGGGGAGGCCGCAAAGACGTGTTCTGGCAGAGGTCCCAGCTGACAGCCGGCATCACCCACTAGATGCGTGAGTGAAAACACCTCACAAAGGCCGGGCGCGGTGGCTCACGCCTGTAATCCTAGCACTCTGGGAGGCCGAGACGGGTGGATCGCTCAAGGTCAGGAGTTCGAGACCAGCCTGAACAAGAGCGAGACCCCCGTCTCTACTAAAAAAATAGAAAGAAATTATATGGACAACTAAAATATATATAGAAAAAAAAATTAGCCGGGCATGGTGGCGCGTGCCTGTAGTCCCAGCTACTCGGGAGGCTGAGGCAGTAGGATCGCTTGAGCCCAGGAGTTTGAGGTTGCTGTGAGCTAGGCTGACGCCATGACACTCACTCTAGCCTGGGCAACAAAGTGAGATTCTGTCTCAAAAAAAAAAAAAAGAAAACACCTCACACGATTCTGGCCGTAGCCTTTGAGTGTTTGCAGCTGAGGCCCCAGACATTCTAGAGCAGAGGCAAGCGGTTCCCACCGTGCCCCCGCCCCGCCCCCCCCCGAATTCCTAACCCACAGAATCTCTGGGCAGAATACAATGGTTGTTTTATGCCACAAAATCTCAAGGTGGTTTGAAATGCTGCAATTGTGACTTGGACCCCCTTGGCCGGTAGACTGTGGTGCAGTTTTGTGTGCGCTGATTCTGCGCCTGGGCTTTGAGAGTGTCCCCCTCATCCCTCTGTTCCTGTCCCTGAGATTTCATTAACTGAACTCATATCACAAGAAGAAAGACTGAAGTCAGTCAACAAACCTGGATCGACTTTTGTCACAAACTATTGTCCACTCTGCAGGCCCAACAGACTTTTTCCCAGGCCATTGTATGTTCTTTAAGCCATTGAATACCCCTAAAAGTCATTTACTACCCTAAAATCATCCATACTTCCCCATCTCCTTCCCCTAAAAAGTAGGGCATATAGGCATCTGTACCCCACTGAGATACTGGGCAATCATTCTCCTATGATTCCCCCATGCGTGCATGTTAAAATAAATTTGTGTGACTTTTCTCCATTAATCTGCCTTTTGTGAGTTGATTTTTTCAGTGAACCTTCAGAGAGCGAAGGGGAAGTTTTTTCTTGGCCACTACGCCAGCATACACCCAGATGCATCTTCCCCTGCTGCCCCCCAAACTCTCTTCAGCAGAGGCGGCAGGGGCTCCAGGATCCCGTGTCGGTCCCTACTCCCCCGCCTCTACCTGCCTATCTCTTCCTCCTCCTTTGGGTGATGGCCCCACTGGCTCCCTTGATTTCCTCTATCATGCCATGGTCCTCGCTACCACAGGGCTTTTGCACCTGCTTTTCTCTCTACTTAGAATGCTGTTCCACCACCCCTTCTCCTTATGCCAGGTCATCTTTTATATCTCAGGACAGAAGGCACACGGTCCCGGAAGCCCTCCCTGACCTCTCCAGACTAGGGGGTTTCCTAGGGTTTCCTAGTTGGTCAGTCCAAGAACCATGTGCGTGCCCCCCTTCTTAGCACTCATTTGTGCTCTGATTGATTACTGTGACCATCTGATTAATGTCTGTTTTCTCACTCCAGGCTTTCGGATTCATGAGGATTGGGATTCATGGGACTGGAATGAAGTCTCCTTCACTCTTTCCCCAGAGCCTGGTACATAGTGGATGTACAATAAATATTTGTTGATTGAATGAACGCTGTTGTCCTGACTGCTTTGCTAAATCCTTCCCTCGACATCCAGGGTGCCCATGGAGGCGTGCTGCCCAGATCTCTCTCCAAGAGCATCTGCTGTGAGGAGGGGCGTTGTACGACCACGTCCAGCTGACGCGCTTTCAGATCTGCTACAGCCTTCATGCTGAGGCCACCTGGGCTGCTCCCAGCCAAGGACGGAGCACAGTGGGGTTACGAGGGATGGGTTGATTTTGCCCAGCACAGGACTCCCCTGATGCCCTGGGGCTCCCCACTGGCCTAGCTAAGACTTTCTCAAAGGTGCCGTGCCAGTTACCAGTTTAATGCCTCTCAACTCCAAGTTCACTGTGCAGTGCCTGCTCTGCGGACTGGAGATGAACTGGACTCTGAGCAGTGTCACCTTTCCCGTGAGATGCTGAGCTTTGCCAGCAGAGGGTGCTGGAGGGGACAGTTCAGGAGGAAGAGAGGCTGTTCCCTGGCTGTGTGTGTGTGTGTGTGTGTGTTTGTGTGTGCACACGTGCACGCGTGCTCGCACCCACACGTGTACACACGCACTGTTCTTGCTCCTGCTGTGGGTGGTTAGCAGTGTAAGTGTGTGGGGACATCTAGTGGTGATCTGCCCCAGCCACGAGCCCAGTGTGCACAGTCTATCAGCAACCTTGCAGCCCCCAGGCCTGGGGCCCACCTTCCTGCCACCCTCTAGGTGCAAATGCCTCAAGCTTTAGGCCTCACATCTGCAAACATGCCCCATGCCACCTGCTCGCCAGCCTCAGCTCCCCTGGTCGCCCGAGGGTTGTTTCCTGCTTGCCCAGTGACTAGGGACAGGCTCTGGCCCAGGCAACCCGCCCAACTTCTCACCATCCAGTGAGCTGCAACCCCACTTTCTCCAGTGAGGTCTGAACCCCAGCTTGGGAAGGGCACCCCCCAAGTGCATTCCTTAGGTACTACTCTAGGATACCTTTTGAGGGACGCTTTACATCTTTATAGTCACCTTCCCATGTAAGCTTAGTAATTTTTTATATTGAACTTCCCCTGTTTAAGTCGCTGTGTGGTTTCTGTCTCCTGGTTGGACTCAAACTGACCCGGATGTGCTGAAGTCCCGGCTGTTCCCACCCAACCCTCCTTCCTCTCTCCCTCAGCAGGCGTCAGACCTGCGCAGTCTCAAGCTCCTCCCCACCCCCTCCCGCTCCCTGTCTCTTTTATCCCTCGTGGGGTTTACCCCCAATAAACCTCTTCACAGCGTTCCTTCCTTCTTGGCATTTGCTTCTCCCAGGGCCCAAACTGACGCAGCTTCCCATCACACTTAGAATAAAATCCCGTGAGGCCCTATGTCATCTGCTCTGCGCCCCAAGAGCAATCCTGTTCCCCAGCACACGTCTCCCTGGCCTCCTCTCCTACTGCTCTCTGGGTCACCCCAGTCCCTGTGGCCTCCCTGAAGTTGCACAAACGCACAAACCAGAATCCCACCTCGGGGTCTTTGCACTTGCTGTTCTGCCTTTGGTACCAGGCTTGCTCCCCTATCCCCGTTCAGCCCCCCTCTGAAGGGCCACCTCCTCCAGGGGCCTCCACCCGCCACCCTGCCAGCCTCCTCATCCTGCTTTGTTTTGTTCATTCTTCATAGAACTTATCACCGTGTGACAGACGACTTGTTACACTTATTTATTCATCTTTCTATCTCCTTCCCCAGAGGAATGTCTCCTCCATGAGGCCACGGATTTCGTCTGTCTTGTTCACTGCTGCATCCCTGGGGCCTGGATTGTGGATTGGTACCTGGTACACAGTAGGTGCTCAATAAATAGTTATTAATTGACTCCAGAAAGGCATGTCCTTGCCTTTGCTTAAGCCACTCCCTCCACCCGGAATGCCTTCCCTTCTCCTTCCTGCCTTTCCTAATCCCCCTAAGGCTCAGCCCTCGCCCCCACTTCTGCGGGGAGCCCTCCCCGACTAGCTGGGCCCTGAGCCCTGGAAGGTGGCTTGTTCTTGCCCCACCTACTACAATGCCTAATTTTAGGCACCAGGTAAAGTCTGAAGCGCAGGTTAAAGGCAGAAAAGAACAGACCAGCTTTATTGGGGCTGAGGGGCGGGGAAGGCTCCAGCCAGGGTGGAGCTGCAGGGAGACAGCCGGGGAGGTGGAGTCACTTCTTCCACTGCTTCTTCTCGTAGTCCCAGCGGGAGGCCAGGCCTTGCACGGGGTTGGCCTTCATGTCCAGGATGCGCTGGAGCTGCTTGGCCCTCCACTCGTCCGTCAGGGTGATGGGCTTCTCAGGGAACACTGCAGGGAGGGCATGGGCTGGGGCAGGGGTGGCTCAGGACCCTGCCAGGATCTCCAGCCACAGGCTTGGGTGCTCTGCACTGAGGAGCTCCCTCCACCCTGTCTGGGCCCCCACCAGATGCTCCCCTAAAGCATCACTGCAGGGACCTCCAGGTTCTGATCCCAACTTTGCCCCAGACTCGCTGTGGGAACTGGGCCAAGGTCCTTCCTCACTCTGAGCCTCGGTGTCCTTGCCTACCTCTGTGGCCAATGATTTGAAGACCAACTGGATCCAAACCCCAACTCCACCACTCCCTTGCTGTGTGATCTTGAACAAGTCACTTCACCTCTCTGAGCCTCAGTTTCCCTACCTGTCAAAAGCAGGTCCTACCCACAGAGGTTGTGGGGATTGAGTATTTGTAAGGCTACTGGCACAATGTTGGGGAGATACTAAACACCATGTGGTTACATGTTACCCACTCTAATTATAGTTATTGAGTTTGCTCCCCCTCCCTGGGAAGGGCCCAGGATGAAATAATTTCTTTTGCTTCCTAAGCGGGTCGGGGGTAGAAGGTAGGTAGGGGATGTTCACTTAGAAATTCAGCTTGGCGGGGGGAATACTTAACCCAAAGGCTGAAGCCCTCATGGAGGCACTTTGGGTGTCTTGATGTGTGGGTCAGGGAAGACCTGGGGGCCAGAGCTGCCAACACTATTCACAACTTACAGGCTCTGGGGCTGACTCAGCCTGCCTGACCTCCACCCCTGCAACTTTCTATCCCAGGGGGTGGTCAGGAAGGGAACAACCTTCATGAGCACCTGCTTTGTGCCAAGCACTGGGCTAGACTAATCTTTTTTCCAAAGACTCTCTCATTTCACCTTTATGCAAGGTAGGAATTCCCATCAGACTTCTACAGAAGAAACAAGGTGAGGCCACGAGAGGGAAGTCAGTAAGGCAGAGATTGCCAGCTTTTTCTCAATATCCTCTCCCCTTCCTCTAAAGTAGTGGTTCTCAAACCCAAGTGGCGTCAGAATCACTCAGAAGTCATTAAAATGAAAATTGCTGGGCTCCACCCCAGAGTGTTTGACTCAGTAGATCTGGAGAGAGCTGCAAATTTGAATTTCTAGCAAGTTCCCAGGTAGTGCTGTTGGTCCAGGGACATTTTGAGAACCACTATTCTGAAGCAATAAAGGTTCAGCTGGGCATTTGACTACTCAGCTAAAGACTGCACTTCCCAGCTTCCTTTGCAGCTAGACACGGTCATGTGATCATTTCTAGCCAATAGAATGTGAGCAGAAATTGCATGAGCAACTTCTCAGCCTTGAAGAGAGTGTCTTCCCTTGCCCCCTTCTCCTTGGCTGGAGTGTAGGCTTGATGGCAGGTGCTGCAGCATCCCCCATGTGTCAGGATGGAAGGTGCATGTTGAGGATGGCAGAGTGACAAGACAGTCAGAGCCTGCACTGCGCAGAACCCATACTTGTCTGATTGCTTCTCTGGCATTTTTTGTGTGAAAGTAATAAACCTTTATCTTGTTTAAAATCTTATGTGTTGGGGACTCTTTGTTATAGCATCTGAAACAATATACTGAAAAATACACAGTTCATACACAAGCCATCAGAAACTACACCATTCCTGGCTATGTGCCAAGCACTGACCTGCAGCCCGTTCTCATTAAATCTTCACAAGAGCCCTGAGCATCCGTTATTCCCATTTTACAGATGAGAAAACTGAGGCCCAGAGAGGTAGACTCCCTATATTCAAACCCAGGCAGCTATGCTTTGCCTGTCACCCTACACGACTCTGGGGACTTTTCAAAACTCTTCATATGAGTACCAGCGTGGCTCTCTTAAGAGCATGGCTGGTGGCTATGGCCACAAGGGCATGGGCCGGGCCTGCAGCCAGGTGAGGTGTTGCCACTCACTGTAAACCCGCTGCCACCAAATCAGCAGACCCATGAATCCAAAGAAGAAGAAGACACAGCCCATCACTGTCTTCCACTCGTTGGAGCGACGGTTCATCTCCGCGAAGGTCTCGTGGAACTGCAGCCGGTACACTGAAGGCAGGCGGGGGTGGGAACGGGCCTCAGGTGCATCCACTCCAAGGACCTTGGGCCAACTCTTGGCCCCAAGGTTCCCTGGCCTCCCCAACCCTGCACCAGATGCTGTTCGTTCAGCAAATTCTTATTGAGCATCTACTGTATACAAAGCATGGCCAGGAACTAGTGACACAGCAGTGAATGAGCCAGCTGAAAATTCCTGCCCTTGTGCAGCTTAGAGGGGGAGATGATGGCAAGTGCTTCAGACAGATTGTGCGCTACTTCAGTTAGGGTGGCCAGAGAAGGTCTCTCAGAGGAGGTGACATTGGAGCTGAGGCTTGAAAAATCCAAGGGAGAAAGTCAGTGAAAACTGGAAGCGAGTGCAAAGGCCCTGAGGCGGGAAGGGGGAGTGAGGGGTGACATGAAGGCCACTGTGGCTGGAGTGCAATGAGCAAGAAACAAGAGTGTGACAAGTGAGGCATCAGCAGGAGTCGGATCACACAGGACCTTGCCAGCCTCCGCGAGGAGTTCGGATTCATTCTAACAGAACCCGGCAGGGCGGATCTTAGGCAAGGAAGTGTTAACACTGCGCTTTTGTTTGAATAAAATCTCTCTCGAAACTCTTCCTGACCTTTGCTCCTCTCACACAAATGAATGTTTTTATTCATTTGTTTTCTTACTGCTTATCTTTCCTTCTAGGCTACAAGCTTCAGTTCATTGCTACAATGTTCGTATTACCTAAGTTCACGGTTATATCCCCAGCACCTAGAACAGTGCTTGGCTCAAGGGAGGCCCTTAATCGTTATTTCTAGGATGAATGAGTGATTGAAAGTCCTGCTGGAGATTCCCGGAGAAATCAGACAGGGTCATCCCCGCAAAGAGATTAGACTTCACGGCGAGAGGCACACCAGGCTGAGAGATCTGCTCACGGAAGGGCAGACATGGGGAAGTGTCAATACAAGGCGTATTCAAGGAAGGAACAGAAGTTAAGCTGGAGTTTGGGGGAGTTTTCTTAGCGAAGGCTGGGTGGAACTGAAGGTGGCATAATAAGAAACATATAATACATATTTGGTCTCTGCCTCCCAGTTCCTGGCACAAGAGCTTCTGAAACCCTCGGGATTCTCTGAGTTGATAGGGGTGACACGAGAGCATCTTTCTTTTTCATAGCGAGTGCTTTTCAACCCTGCCTGACGTTATGCTAATGAGGCGGCTCTCAGGGGCTGGGGGCTGGCTGGTTGCCAGAAGAACCAACCATGACATTAGAGAGTTGGAGCTTTCAGCCCCCCTCACCTCTGGGCAGGGGAGAGGGGCGGAGAGGTCTACTTCATCCCCAGTGACCAGTGATTTAACCAATCATGCCCACCAGGTATACGACCTCCATAAAACCCCTAAACGTCAGGGTTCTGAGGTTTGTGATGGTGAACACATCCTTGTTCTGTGCCCCGCCATAGGTACCTCTTCATCTGGCTGTTCACCTGTATCCTTTGTAATATTCTTGATATTAAACCAGTCAGTGTTATGTAAATATTTCCCTGAGTTTCGGGAGCTGTCATAGCAAAGTATCAAACATGAGGAGGTGGTTGTAGGAACCCCCTATTTAAAGCCAGTCGGTCAGGGGACACGAAGACGACCTGGGACTTGTGATTGGCATCTGAAGGGGGCAGTCTTGTGGGACTGAGTCCTCAGCCTGCGGGGTCCGAGCTAACCCCAGGTAGAGAGTGTCAGAACTGAGTTGAATTGTAGGACACCCAGGCAGTGTCTGGACAGTTGGAGAACTGGTCGTTGGTGTGGAAAGAACCCACAACATGGAGTGTCAGAAGTGTGAGAATGTAGAAGAAATGGAGCTGGGTTTTTTTGTTTTTTATTTATTTATATTTATTTTGAGACAGTGTCTCGCTCTGTTGCCCAAGCTGGAGTGCAGTGGCATCATCATAGCTCACTGTAACTTCAAACTTCTGGGCTCAAGCGATCCTCCTGCCTCAGCCTCCCCAGTAGCTGGGACTATAGGCATGCGCCACCACGCCCAGATAATTTTTTAAATTTTTGCTGAGAGTGGGTCTCGCTTGGTTGCCCAAGCTGGTCTTGAACTCCTGGGCTCAAGAAATCCTCCTGCCTCAGTCTCCCAAAGTATTGGGATTACAGGTGTGAGCCACCCCATCCAGCCTTTCTTTTGAAGAGAGGATACATGGCCCGGGAAACAGCCTGGGCAAAGACCCAGGGTGAGTGTGGGAGGTGCAGGGCACGTTTGCAGAACAGCCAGGACCCCGACCACAGAGGGGGCAGGGCCTGAAGAGCCTTGGATGCCAGGCCCAGGAGTCTGAATTTTAAACTGTGCAGGTCCACTGGGATCCTGGAACTGTTCTCCCGGGGGACACTCCCTGCCCTGGCCCCCCCCAACACGTCCTATCCTTCAAAGCCTAGGCCCACTCTAGCCCCCCCACGAGGCCTGCATGCACAACCTCAACTGTCAGCAAATCCTTCCCTCAACGGAGCGTCTTCCAGGATAATCAGACTCGATACGTGTTTCACCACCCAGAGCTCCTCAGACCCACCTGAGAACGACCTACCAAATCCCATGTGCTCTGGAGTTAGGCAGACCCGGCCAAGAGCCCTGGCTCTGCCGCTGCTGGGTTCTGAGCCCTTGGGCCAGTTGCTGCAGCTGCCTGAGTCTCTGTTTCCTCATCTGTGAAATGGGGCAATGACTACCAATAACTAGGGCTGATGTGAGCGGAAGTGGGATCGTGCGTGTCGTGTGCTTTGCAGGGTTCCTGGCACCCAATGAGCACTGAATAGATGTGGCTGCTGTTATTAGTATTAATACTCTAAAACAACCGTCCAGGCGTCCACCACCTCCCACCTAGACCACCCTCCTCACCAGTCCTCCTGCCTGTGGTCCCTTCATCCATCCTCTCAAACCATCTGGGCTAGAGCCCCACAAATTGAGACCAAGGAAACAGGGTCTAGCTCAGTTGTCAAGTGGTGGGCAGTCTGGGAGCAGCACAACTGCCCCGCAGTGAGACTTTTTAGCTCTTGGACCAAGAGGATCATCAAGTGAAAAAGTGAAGTGTGGAAGAGAGGATGAGCAGAGAGGGAAAGAGGAACTACTTCTTCTTGCAAGGACCGGGTAGAGTCTGTCTGCAAAAACACATAAGAACCTGGTCACCAGGGGACTTGAGTAGAAGAGAGACTGACTTTTCCTTTTTCTTCTTTTTTTTTTTTTTGATAGTTTTAAAAATGTTAGCACATGTGCACAATCCTTTCTCAGTCTATTAAATAAACACGAAAATAAACAACTAAAGGAAAAGCAAAGCTGGCAACAGAATTCCTTGGGGAGAGGAACTGTGTTGGGTTTTAGCAAGACACGCGGGTGGGCGGTGTGGGGTGCGACAGTGAAATCAGCCATGGGAAGGAGTTTGAATTTCCACAGAGGGCGGGAGCTGTGGGTGTGAGGCGGCCCAGGGAGCGGAGAGAACGGAAGTTGTTGCGGGGGGTGGCGACAGTAGGGAAGCCAAGGGCCCGGGCACCGCCATGCCTAGTGGTCACAGGAAGTTCTGCCCAACTCTCATGCTGTATTGTAACTCGCCAAGCGTCCCACCAGGTCTTCAGTGGAGCATGTGGTGTAGCAGCTAAGGGGTGAAACCCCGGGTGCCAGTGTGTGTGGGTTCAAATCCTGCCTTCACCACTCTCTAGCTGTGCAACCATCACAGGCGACTGCACCTCGCTCAGCCTCAGTTTCCTCAACAGTGAGCTAGTGGGAGTGCCGACCTCCATAGCGGCGCCTGCTGCACGGTGAGTGTGCGGTAAACATTAGAGCTTGTGATTAGTACCATCTTGCTTTGTGCGTGTGACATGCGGGGAAATAAGGGAAAGGAGGAATGTTCATTTCCGAAATGGATGAAGGGAAGGAAGCCAAGGGGTACGTGTGTGTGTGTGTGTGTGTGTGTGTATGTGTGTGTGAGAGAGAGAGAGAGAGATGGAGAGAGACAGAGAGATCTGAGAGCAAGGAAAGGAGCTGGGAGAGAGAGGGCTGGACGTGCAGGCTCGCAGGGCAGGGACAGAGCCTGGCTTGCTCACAGCCATGTTCCCACCATATTCCCAGTGCCTGGCACTGTAGTAGGTGCTCAATATGTTGTCAAATAAATGAACGAATGAATGTGAGAAGCATGAGCCTTTCCCCACTAGGAACCCCTTGAAATGCTGGAAATCGGGCTGGGCCCCTCATTTGTGGAATGAGAATGAGTCTCCAAATATCAAAGGAGCACACTGGTGGGCAGGCCATGGGGCCACACACCCCTTCCGCCTCCCAGGGTCAGACCCCTCCTCCCTGCCCACCAACTCACCTGCCTCTCGCTGTGCCATCCCCCACACCACTCAGTGATGCCAGGACCCTCCGCACTCTCCTGCTCTGACACCCTTCCCCATGCTGCTCCCACTCCCTGGCAGCACCCTCCTCTTCACCCTTCAAGGCCAGCTGGAACGTGACCTCCTCTTGGAGGCCCGCCAGGATTCCATCTCACGGCCCCTGAACACGCCTCATCCTAGCCACATATCCTCTATTACAATTATTGGGGTCTCTGTTGGTTTCTGCCACTGGACTAGAAGCGCCCTGAGGACAGGAACCACCCCGGTGATCCACCTTGTGTCCCCAGCATCGCCTAGCATCAGGCTGGGCGCAAGTAGTTGAGTGAATAAAAGAAGGAACAAATGAATGAACTTCGTGCCTCCGTGTGCATTTGGCGTCTGGCGGTGTTGGGGACCTCTCCCTGCCCGCTGCTCCCTGATAGGCCCTCCTTTCCAAAGTCACCCCAGCCCACTCTCCCCGGCCATCCCCACCCTGCGACCTACGGGCCACCTTCTCGGCGTGGCTCAGCTGGGTCCAGCTGCCCTTCTCCTTCTCCTTCAGGGCCCGCTGCTCAGCATTGAGCTCGGTGCAGAAGGGCTCATCCGGCATCGGGTAGGAGCGCTGGGCATGGTAGTTAGTGTAGGGGGGCATCTTCTGCTCGCGGGGGGCTGTGGGCACAAGAGAGGAGGGACCTCAGTCCGGGCTGCCCTGGGACACCCTGTCTCTAACCATAACATCAATACGCAGGGCTGCGTTTATCGAGCAATTACTTGTGCCAGGAGGCATTCTAAAGCCTTCAGGTGGGTTGACTTATGTACTCCACATCATCTGAGCCAGGTGACATCGTTGTCTCCATTTTACAGATGAAGAAACTGAGGAGCTAAGGACGTGGTAGAATTCACAAAGCAAGGAGGAGCAGAGCCAGGGCTGCAATTCAGCCCCTCTGGCTTCAAATCCCATGTTCTCTATCAAGTCAGGCAGAGGCTGAGTGGCAGGAACCTGATGGGAAACTGCTCTGCAAACGGTAAAGCACTCTGCGCACCTTTATTTTTTTGTTGTTGAGGAAGACTCTCAAATGGCACTCTAGCTCTGTCGCCCAGGCTAGACCCTCCTGCCTCAGTCTCCCGAGTAGCTGGGACTACAGGCATGCAACACGACGCCCAGCTAATTTTTTCTATTTTTAGTAGAGACGGGGGCGGGGGGCGGGGGCGTCTCGTTCTTGCTTCTGGCTCAGGCTGGTCTCAAACTCCTGAGCTCAAGAGATCCTCCCACCTCGGCCTCCTGGAGTGCTAGGATTACAGGTTTGAGCCACCGCGCCTGGCCTTGCACTTGCCTCAATTTATGTGGTCAAGGGCACATTTCATGGCTTTGGAGTCAGCTGGGTTTGAACCCCAGAGCCACCTCAACTCAGCTCCAACAAACCCCTTACCTTGCTGTACCTCAATATCCTCGTCTGGATGATGGGAACAACGAGAGAACCTACCTCTCGCACCTGTGGGAAGCTTCAAGGTAATACATTCAAAAGCCTTCCTGCAGTGCTTGGCTCACAGAGGATGCTCAGTAAATCACACTGACTATTAGAGGTCAGTTTACTACTGGCCTCCATTCTGGAGGCTTTCCCTGATGGCAAAGCCTGGAACGCCTCCTGTGGGTATCTGGGGTGCCCGTAATAAGTCGGGGCACTAAGGGGGCCTCGGTAAATGTTCTGTTTATTGACACCACAGTGCTGGAATAGCCTTGGGCAGGGAGTCCTGGCTCTTCTAATATTTAGATCTCTAGGCCTTAATCTGTTCATCTGGGAAATGGGGACAACAGCCTGGCATCCACCTCACGTGGTTATTGTGCCATCTAAATGTGTTAATCCGTGTAAGATGTTTATTACAACTTGGGGTACCTAGTAAGGGCTCAATAAATGTTATCTTTAAATGTCAGGAAGGCCCTTCTGCTATCTGGCTGAAGTCTCTCCTGCTTCAGGTCTCCTTCTTTTGACTGCACTGATATTAAGGTCCAGAAAGGAGGATTCAGCGTCCAAGGTTCTGTCAGCACACTAGGGGCCTGAGGTTTGGGGGTCAAGTCCTAAGGAAGGTTAGAATGGAGGGCTGCTGTCTGCTCACCCTGTGGGCTCCACTTCCTGGAGGAACTTGGCCTAGGATCAAGGGGTGGGATCGTGGGAAGCAGTGTGGGAGCAGGCCCAGGGAAGGTGGCAGCCACAGGCAGGTCCCCGGCCCCTAGCTCTGGAGTTCCCTTGGAGGGAGCGGTCCAGGTCTTACCAGAGTCTTCTAGGCTGTGTTTCCCTCGAGTTCCAAGTCCTCCTCTCCTCAGCACCAAGCTCCAGGCAGCTCTGGAGAGCATCTGGGGTGGGGGCGGGGGGAGGTATAGATGACTTCTGTCCCCACATGGCCCCCTGTCCCCAAACCTCAGGGCCCAGACTTGAGAAACCCTCTTTCACTGGTATGGTGGCAGTGGGGGGGGGGGGCCCAGGGTTTCAAGGTCACCCTCATGCCCCTCACCCTTCTAACTTTGCTATCCCCATGGGAGTAGATAAGGGGTCCTAGACATTTGCAGCCCCCTCTTGGGACCCCAAGTCACCATCTTAGAAGTGGGAGGAGACCTAACTCTTGGGGCAGAGTCTGAACAGTTTGAGGCTGGGGGCCTGGGTTCTGGTGCCAGCGCCAGCTCAGCCTGGCCGGGTTGGGGAGCCCCCCTTAGTGGTTTGTGCCCCAGAGGAAACTGGGTGGAAGTCCAGGTGGGGAGGCAGCAGGTCCTGAGGCGCCCCTCCCGACAGGGCCATCTGCAGAGGTCTCTGCACACACAGACCGGCTGGCCCCCACCCTTTCCCCCCTAATTGGCTGCCTACGTGCGCGCAGAGCCCGCAAGCTGGTGGGGGAGAGGACAGGCTCAGCCCAACCCCCCAGCCCCCAGGGAAGGCTCACTGTTTGGCACCCATGGGAGGTGGGGAGGGGCTTTAGAGGACAGGACTTAAGTGGGTCATAGGGAGGGAGAGGGCGACACACATGGGGAGAGAAGGGGGCACCCCACTTCTGAAAAGAGAAAGGGGCCCTCGCATCTAGGGAGAGAGACGGGAGCCCAATAACTAGAGTGAGGGAGGGGCACCCTACATGCGTTGGGTGGGAGGGGGCGCCCCGCACATCCGGGAAAGAGGGCTCCCCATGGGCGATAAGTGTGTGGGAGACGCCCGCATATAAGGGGAGCGAGGAGGTAATTTATTTTGGCGGAAAGACACGGCGCCCCATATGCGGACAGAGGATAACGCCCGAGGAGTCCTCAACTCTGTCCTGTCAGAAGCCCCCCAGCCCTCTACGGCAGGGGCCACAGGGGGCCCGACCCGGCGGCAAAGGTGGGAGACCGAGCTGCATCCCACGCCTGCATCCCACTCACCTCGCGGGCTCGTGGCAGCGGGAGCGCGACCTGGTCCGCCGAGGGAGTAGGGCGGCAGCAGCCGCGGAGGGACCTGGCGCCGGCCCCCGCCCCCTGGCCCGCCCCACACCCTCTCCCAGGGCCGCCCCCGCGTGGGAACGTCCTGCTTGGGCCGGGCGTGGGATCGCCCAGCCCGCGTCCCTGGGGGCGCCCCGGTCCACAGCGTGGGGGCAGGGACTGCAGAGCGACTGCGGCATCAATTTCCCCTCCCACAGGGGTCCTGCCACTGGAGACCCTAAGCTGACAGCGTTGGTCCCAAGAGTGGGATCTCCACTGCCCATTGCTGTTCCTTCCTCCTGGAATGCTCTCTTCCGGCCTCTGCAGACTCAAGGCTTGCTAACCATTCATTCAGCCCGGGCCCAATGCCTCCTACCCAAGAGCATCTACTCCAAGCATCTAGCGTTTGGGAGCTGGCCTGTGGCTGCTACCAATCCCCCCACGCCCCACCTACACCCAGTGAGACGTGAAAAAGCCTCCTTCTGGGGCTTAAATCTTAGCTGTGTGACTTTCAACAAGTGGCCTAACCTCTCTGAGTTCTTGTTTTCTTTTCTATGAAAGGGAGTTCATGATAGTTCCTACCTCACATTTCCTGCCTTACCTGACTGTGGTAAAGACTGAACCGGTTAATAGAAAAGCCCCAGGCACATTTATTCAAGAATTATTTATTAAGACCTACTGCCATTGGCATTTATTGTGTGTTGTGCATACCATGCTAACTGCTGGGGGATATGGAGCTGAACAAAACCAGACACAGTTCCTGCCCTTACAGGGCTTATAGTCCAGTTTCAGGTGGAGAGAAAGGCCTGTGCAAAGGCCCGGGGGCAGGAAAACACAGAGTGTGTTCAAAAAACAGAAGAGAGTAATGGGCAAAGGGGAGGAGGGGAAGGGGTGGGCTGGACCACCAGGCAGGGCCTCACAGGCCGTGGTGAGGAACTTGGATTTTACTCTCAAGGAAATGGGAGGCAACCAAAGGTAAGTAGAGGAGCGATGTGGCTAAAGGAAGCAGTCAGTGTGGCCTGGGATTGTTAGTACACGGATGGTGTACTGATGGGGGAGGGCTGGGGGCCCCCTCTGTGGGCTGAGCACTGGGGCTTCCCAGGTCTCCCGGCTCTGGCCCCCTGAGGTGTGCCCAGCCCCCACTCATCCATCAGGGTTCCTATAGCCCATAGGGACCCACTCCATCCATGTCTGAAGGGAGGGGGCTGGAGAGGGAGATGAGTCTAGAAGGGCAGGGACTCAGGGGCAGGTGCTAGAGGGACCCTAGATTAGGCAGGATGCACATCACCTCCATTCTAGGCACCTGGCAGCGACAGGCACAAAACTTTAAGGGGGCAGCGTGGGAGACTTCCCGAGTTCCAAGAGACCCCTACCCCCAGCTCCCAGGACTGCCCATGCGGGGTCCGGCGCCCTCTGGTGGTCACTCCTGCGAGCTGCTCCTCCTCCTTCCTCTAACCAAGGTAATTCCAGATTTGATAGACGCAGAAAGGACCACCTTACGTCTTGGTCTCCGACCAGGGTGTCCCGGAAAGTAGCCCTGTGACAGAGGACAGGGGAAGATCCTCCTTCAAGCAACCTGGGGGAGAGCGGGTGGGCAGGTGGCTGCACTGGAGTGAGCGGCCTGTGTCTATGTGTGGCTCTACTGCGACAGCCATACAAACTAGTCTTTCTGGGCCTCAGTTTCCCCATGTTTCCTCAGTTTCACAGCGCCTACCACGGGAAGGCATTTGGGGAACGTGATTCTGTTTTGCCCTGCCTTCTTCCACCTCCGCCTCTGTGGGAACTCGGGGCCCCAGATGTGGAATGATGCTATGATAAGGAACACGTGTGGGGGAGGCCCGCCCCCAGGGCCCAGGGGCTGGGGTGGAGGCAGCCCCCAGCAGCTCAAGCTAGAACTAGCCTGCAGATCGCGGAAGCATCCTGAGGTCCTGCACCTGGGGATAGACGGGCTCTCGTCACTCAGGTAGAGGTCCCCGGAGCCAAGCCACAAGTGTCTTCCCCGGACCCTCGCGGGCACAAAGGTGGAAGGGGCCCCAGATGGGGCATTACAGGCCACTCATCCAGGTGGGCCCTACGTGTGAGCACAGCCGGGACAGCTGAGACTGTGGGAACGGCAGGGATGGGAGGTGAGAGGCTCCCGCCCGCCCTTGGGGACTGCTGGCACTCAGTCTGACACCCAAGGTCCCTCCTGCCACACCTTCCAGACTGCAGCATGCTCCGCGTCTCCCCCTCTCCCAGCGCGCCCCAGCCACGCTAGAACACACCCCACTGCTTCCCATGGCAGGGCCTTTGTAACTGCCCTGCCCTCTGCTGAAACGCTCTTCCCTGAAGGGCAAGACTCGTTTATTCCCACTCACCGGTTTCCATGAGAAAGCTTTACTGGGAGCAACACACCTGTCCTCTTTCCCACAGACCTAAGTTAAGGGTTTTTAAAATTAATTCGTTAATTAATTAATTTTTTTGAGACATCTCACTCCACTGCGCAGGCTAGAGTGCCGTGGCTTCAGCCTAGCTCACAGCAACCTCAAACTCCTGGGCTCAAGCGATCCTCCTGCCTCAGCCTCCCGAGTAGCTGGGACTGCAGGTGCTCACCACCATGCCCGGCTGTTTTGTTTTTTAAAGCCAGTCAAGTTTAGCAATGGGGAGTTGTATACCAACTTAAGTTCTGATAACCCACTATCTTTGGACCAGCCCTAAGCTATGTTTTACAAATAAGTTTTATCAGGAATTGTGGCAAATTCTATTTTCAAAAAAGATAGCCTCAGCAATAGCTCCAATTCCACATGCTCGTTTTACAACGTGACCTTGCCACTACTGCCCATCGAGTGGTGGCATCTGTGTCCCCCCTTCCTTGAACCTGGACTTATCTGTGACTGCTTTAAACAGTAAAATATGGTGAAAGTTGCTATATGACTTCCAAAGCTAGAACATAACAATGCCACGTACTCTCGGAACACTCTTGGCACCCAGCCACCCATGCTGTGCAGAAGCCAAACCTGCCCATGTGGAGAGAACCTATGGAGAGGTCATGTGTAGGTGTCCTGGCGGGTGGACCAGCTGAGGTGCCCGCCTGCAGCCAGCGTCAACTTCTAGACACGTGTATCTCCCGATGATTCCAGCCCCAAGCCATCAAGTCCCTCGAAGCTGTCGAGTCTTCCCAGCTGGGGCCCCAGACTTCATGGGGCAGAGACAAGCCATCCCTGCCCTTTCTCAATTCCTGACCTGCAGAATCTGTGAGCATCACACAGTCATTTTACACGTTAAATTTTCAGGCAGTTAGTCATGCAGCAACAGTAACTGTGGAATAGTAGTGAAGTGTCATTTTGATTTCAATATGCCTGACTCCTCACCTGGCTCTCAGTTGTGTCAGAGCACGTTATGGGGCCGGGCATGGTGGCTCATACCTGTACCCCTAGCACTATGGGAAGTTGAGGCAGGAGGATCACTTGAGCCCAGGAGTCTGAGGTTGCAGTGAGCTATGATGACGCCACTGTACTCTAGAGCCCAAGCAACAGAGCAAGACCCTGTCTCCAAAAAAATAAATAAATAATTTTTTTTTTTTTTTTTTTTTACTTTGGATAATGAAAAGTGCTGGGAAGAAAATAAATCTAAACTGATTAGGAGGGTACTTTCCACAGAGGTCATAGGGAAAGTCCCTTTGAGGAGATAACATTTGAGCTGAAATTTGAAGGACCATAGTTGGGGGTTTGGGGTGTCAATACAGAACTAACTTACTTCTTTCTTTCTTCTTCTTTTTTTTTTTTTTTGAGACAGGGTCTCGCTCTGTTGCCTGGGCTCTAGAGTGCAGTGGCGTCAGCCTAGCTCACCGCAATCTTGAACTCCTGAGCTCGAGCCATCCTCTTATCTGGGACTATAGGCATGAGCCACCACGCCTGGCCTCTGCTGTTTATTATTTCTTTCTTTCTACTTGCTTTGGGTGTAATTTGCTCTTATTTTTCTAGTTTCTGAAAGTAGAAGTTTGTATTATTGATTTGAGACCCTTCTTTTCTCATATAGACATTCAATACTATAAAATTCTCTCTTAGCTCTATTTAGCTGCATCTTACAAATTTTGATATCTTCTCATTTTATTTCCTTAAGTCAATTTAAAATATTTTCTAATTTTTCTTGAGACTTCTTCTCTGGCCCATGGGCTATTGAGAAGCACATTGCTTACTTTCTAAATATTAAGGGGTTTTCCAGATATTTTTCAGTTTTTGATTTCTAGTTTAATTCCATTATGATCAGAGAACATATCATTTATATTTTTAAACATTTGTTAAGTGTAAAAGGCCCATAATATGGTCTATATTGGTGCATGCACCATGCCAGGCCTCTTTTGGAGATTTTTCTTGCCAGTGTCAAGTACGTATGGTTTCTGATTTCCCAAATCAGATTGCCCTGAGTCTTCAGATGTTGACTTCCGATGCCAGTGTGCTTTCTACTGTTTACTTTTCAGAGTCCTTCCTTAAGTAATTGCTTTTGTATTTGTCCAGAGTTTTTCATTGTAATAGGCAGGTAAGACAGGCTGTAGTACGCTTACTGCAGCTTAGCTTTCTCTCTTTTATGTTAATGTCTTTTTTCCTCGTGAGATAATTTTAGACTCACAGAAGTTGTAAAATTGGCACAGGGAGTTCCTGTATGCCCTTTATCCGGCTTCCTCTTTTCTCAGCATCTCACGTAATGATCTCACTTATCAAAACTAAGAAATTAAGGCTGCAAGCAGTGGCTCACGCCTGTAATCCTAGCACTCTGGGAGGCAGAGGCGGGAGGATCGCTTGAGGCCAGGAGGTTGAGACCAGCCTGAGCAAGAGCAAGACCCCGTCTCTACTAAAAATAGAAAATGTAGCCGAATGTGGTGGCATGCACCTGTAGTCCCAGCCACTCAGGAGGCTGAGGCAGGAGGATCACTTGAGCCCAGGAGTTTGAGGTTGCAGTGAGCTAGATTGTGCCACTGCACTCTACCCAGGGCGACAGAGCAAGATGCTGTCTCAAAACAAACAAACAAACAAAACTAAGAAATTAACCTTGGTACATTCCTATGAACTAAAGTACAGAAGTGATTCAGATTTCATTTATTTTCCTACTCATGTCCCCTTTCAGTTCTGGGATCCAATCCATTTAGTTGTCATACCTCCTTAGTCTCTTTCAATCTGTGACAGTTCCTCGGTTTTTCCTTCTTTTTCATGACCTTGACACTTTGGAAGAGTCCCTGTCAGGTATTTGGTAGAATGTCTATCAATCTGGATTCTTCTAAGGTTTTCTCACAGCCAAATTGAGGTCATGCATTATTGGGAAAAATGTCACACTCATTCTAGAGACAGAAAACATGGTAAGTAAACAAATAAGCATGATTGTTCTGGCTACATATTGCTCCATGACAAACTACCGCAAAACTTAGTGGCTTAAAACAACAAGTATTTTATTATATCTCACAGATTCTATGGGTCAAGAATTCAGGTGGGGCTTGGCTGAGTAATTCTGCTCCCTGTGGCTTCAACTGAGGTCACCCAGTGGGACACAGTTGATTGATGGGCTCATCTGGAGGATCCAAGATAGCTTCCCTCAGACATGAATGACTGCAAGGTTGAGCTCAGCTGGCAGTGCCATCTGGAGTGCTTACACGCGGCCTCTCCAGCATGGCTGTCCCATGGCAGTCAGACGGCTTACACGGCAGCTGCCTCCTCCAGACACCAGACAGAAGCCTTGGAAGTCACGTAGCATCACTTTTGCTGTAATCTATTGATCAAAGCAGTTACAAAATCCCACCCAGGTTCATGGGAGAGTGGACCTAGGACCATCTTTTGATGGGAAGAGTGTCACAAAGAATTTGTAGCCATTAAAAAAAAAAAAAAAACCAGCATCAGGAGGATAGTAAGCTGTTCTGTATAACAGGTCCAGAGAGGTTAAGTTACTTGCCCCAAGGAATTGTCCACAATTACAGATGTGAATGGTGCTAAGGAGGAAACAAAAGGAGATGGGATGGTCAGGGAAGACCTCTCTGAGGAGGCGACATTTGGGCTGATACCTGAATGACATGAAGATCTGTGGGGTGTACAATTTCAGGCAGCAAACAGGACACATGCAAAGGCCCCCCCAGGCTGGAAAGAGCAACTGGAAGGAAACCAACTTTCCTGGAGGGTCGTGATGACGGGAGAGGTAGGGGGAGTGGGAGGGTGTAGGCAGAGGGTAGGAAATATGTTCTCATGCCCCGTCCCCAAAATCACTTCCAATGCTGTGACCTTAGCCCAGGAGGCTAGGGCTGAGGGACTCTGGGCAAGTCACTTAACCTCTCTGAGATTTCCTTTTCTTATCTCTAGGGTGAGTGTGCCGGGTTAAGTGGTATGTAAGGGACCTCCCAGTTATAATTCTTCTGTTTAAACAAAACAGATTCCAGTCCAACCCAGTAACATTTAAATTGTGTCCTGCTCTTCTTCACACACACTCCCTGGAGACGTGCAAGACAGAGCAGCACTGCTGATGACAGCAAAACCACGAAACAACCCAAAAATCCATCACAGGAGACTGGGAAAATAAATCACGCAATGGGATACTACATGGCAGTGAAAATGAACGAACTAAGGCGGCACACATCAACATAGATGACTCTCATGTGATTCACATTTGCATGAGAAGACCAAGTTGCAGATCATTGCACGCAGCATGATTCTGTTTATATAAAAGGCAAAACCAGGCCGGGTGTGGTGGCTCACGCCTGTAATCCTAGCACTCTGGGAGGCCGAGGTGGGCGGATCGTTTGAGCTCAGGAGTTAGAGACCAGCCTGAGCAAGAGCGAGACCCTATCTCTACTAAAAAAAAATAGAAAGAAATTATATGGACAGCTAAAAATATATATATAGAAAAAATTAGCTGGGCATGGTGGCACATGCCTGTAGTCCCAACTACTCGGGAGGCTGAGACAGGAGGATCCCTTGAGCTCAGGAGTTTGAGGTTGCTGTGAGCTAGGCTGACGCCACGGCACTCACTCTAGCCTGGGCAACAAAGTGAGACTCTGTCTCAAAAAAAAATAAAATAAAATAAAATAAAAGGCAAAACCAGATAACACTAAGCAACAGAGTGTTTAAGGATGCATACTGGTACCTACGTGGGAAAGAACAGAGGAACAAACGAGTTCTGGATAGAGGGAGCATCCTAGGGGGCACACGGGGCTTCAAAAGAACTTCAAAAGAACTAATGTTCTGTTTCTTAAGCAGGGTGCCTGGGACTTAGTGTGCTTTTTATTATTATCTTTAAACTGCATACATTAGTAATATGTACTTTTTTGTAGGCATAATATATTTCACAATTTAAAAAATTTTTTCAAGTTTAGCCCAAGATCTCTTCCTTTTAAGGAGGAGGGAATGAGGCTGGTGGGGGGGGGTTGTCACACAGCAAGGAAGAGGAAAGAGGACAGAGCGGGGGAAAAGGTAGCCAAAGGAGGCCCTGATGAGACAGAGGCTGAGGGTGGAGATTTCTGGATTTGTCCCCTGCTGTGCGCATGTACACAGAAACACTCGTCTACTGTGCTCACAGCTCTGGCTGCAGCTCCCAGGAAGTCCACCAGAGGCCGCCAAGGAAACAGTCCCCTCCGCTCGCACCCGAGTTTCTCGCCCGCGTTGGCGCAGTCCCGGATCTGCCCGGGAGGGGGCGCCAGTGGACCGAGGAAGACCAGAGAGAGCACAGCACCCGTGTTTGCTGGTGCGCGAAATAGCCCAGCGCGCTGGTCCGCCTCCCAGCTCTTCCCTGCAGCTTACAGATTGTAGGGTCTCACACCCACTGCCTTCTGCAGTCATGCCTGCAAGCTTAGACCCTGCTCCGTCCCCTCTGTAGATAAAGGGGAGTATCTACGTTTTGTGAGGCCTCTAATGAGACGAACACAACTTTTTGCAAGTTTTGCAAAACACACAAAAACCATATGAACACATGGCTAGAGCTCTTTCCAGGTCAGAAGCCTTGAAGTTTTAAGCTTCAGTAATTTTCAGGTAAGTGCACCTCTGATTACACATATGCATATTTATTTACTGTCTGTCTTCCACTAAGAATGGAAGTTCCAAGAGGACAAGGATTTTTATCGTTAGCTTCTACGACTTGGTTCCTAGCATAGTGCAGAAGCTTTCTAACTATTTGTTGAATGAATCAGTTGGGGCTGGTGGTTTTCCAGGTAAAGATGACAGCAGCCTGGCCTGGGGCTTAAGAAGTGCATGGGTTTGGGGTGATATCACTGAAACCTCAGAACAATGAGTATAACATTTCGTTTCATTTCAAAGCTGACAGCCAGGGAGGTGAAGCAAGTGCCCAATCAGACATGGCATTGGGGTTGGGCACAGTGGCTCACGCCTGTAATCCTAGCACTCTGGGAGGCCGAGGTGGGAGGATCACTTGAGATCAGGAGTTTGAGACCAGCCTGAGCAAGAGCAAGACCCCATCTCTACTAAAAATAGAAAAATTAGCCAGGGGTAGTGGCACATGCCTGTAGTCCCAGCTACTCGGGAGGCTGAGGCAAGGAGGATCACTGGAGTCCAGGAGTTTGAGGTTGCAATGAGCTATGATCATGCCACTGCACTGTCTCAAAAAAAAAAAAAAAAAGAAAAGAAGAAGAAGAAAAGAAGCAGCACTGGGCTTAGAACCTGCTTCTGCCTCACCTCATCCCCTCTTGGCCCCCAGCCACTGTCCTCCCCGTAAGACCCCTTGCACAAGGCCCTGTTGCAACGCCGTATGGCCTGGGGCACCTCTCCTGGGGGCAGCACTGGGAAGGAGGTTTTGCAAGAGTTAGGGCAGGAAGCAGTACCACCCAGGGTGGGGCGGGGAGATAAGGGTGCCCTGCCCCCTCCCTGGGCTCCTCCTGGCCTTCTGGTTTCCTCTTCCCTTCCCTTTCCGGGAAAGTGGTGCCTGCCCACACCCTGGCCCCAGCCTCGCCCAGTCCCTGGCCTGGCCCTCTGACTCACCACCTTTCATTCTGGCAGCCAGGCTGGGATCTGAGGCCTGCCTGCCACTGGAAGCCCTGCTGTGTGTGTGTGAGAGACCCTGGGCTGCAGGGGGTCCAAGCTGGCTGGCAGGTCCTGATACTCAGTAAGAGTGACTGGCATGAAGAAAAGTTCTAGGACTGGGCCTTGGACTCACAGGGCACCTTGTGGGGGAATCCAGTGGCACCCCCCCAAATCAAGCCAGCTTCCAGGTCCAGATGACTCAGACTGGCAGGTGTTAAGGTGGGTGTTTGTGTGTGAAGCATCCTTGACCCTTGGGGAGTGGGGAGGGGCCTCCAGGCCAGAATCAGACCTTTCCACAGAGTTTGGTTAGTTTTTACCTGGCTTAAGACGTGTGCCTAGACCAGGCAAGATGGCTCACGCCTGTAATCCTAGCACTCTGGGAGGCTGAGGCTGGAGGATCGCTTGAGCTCAGGAGTTTGAGACCAGCCTAAGCAAGAGCAAGACCCCATCTCTACTAAAAATAGAAAAATTAGCCAGGGGTAGTGGCACACGCCTGTAGTCCCAGCTACTCGGGAGGCTGAGGCAGGATTGCTTGAGCTCATGGCGTTTGAAGTTGCTGTGAGCCCAGGTGACAGAGCGGGATTCCATCTCACAAAAAAAGACGTGTGCCTAGCTGTGTGACCAGTTCCCTCAGAACCGGGTCACACAGGACCTGGCCCCGGACCTCTGAGAGGTGGAGAGAGCAGACCAAATTTCCATCTTTCTAGGCTCTGGTTAGATTTTTTTAAATTAAGAAATGCCAAAATGTGGGTTGCAGAAATTGTGACATGTTTATATGTCTTGCATGCATCTGGTTTATGCTTTTAAAAAATATATAATGACCAGGTATGATTTTAATTGGAAATAGGACAAAAGGCTAAATTGGACATACTTGGGAACATGAAGCCCCTAAGCCTGGGTTGTTCAGGCCTGATTTTTGGAAAGTCCTCTAAGTTAGTGTTCCAAAGTGACCTTGGGTGGGTCCCCTCACCTCTGAGCTGCCTCCCTGTTCTCATCTGAAAAGGAGAACTATCAATGGGCCCACACACCTGATAGGGCTATTGAGACAATCCCCTTAGTAAGGGCTCAAAACACTTTATTCCAACACTTACTAAGTACCTACCATGAGCCAGTTAGGGTGCTAAGCTTTTTAATGTGCATCAGTTCAACTGATCCTTGAGGCCCAGATTCTGAGGCCCATTCTCCAGACGAGAAAAGAGAGGCTCAGAGAAGCTCAGTAATGTGCATCAAGGCCAATTCTGGCCAGGTGTGGTGGCTCAGGCCTGTAATCCTAGCACTTTGGGAGGCAGAGGCAGGAAGTGAGAGGATCCCTTGAGGCAAGGGTGGAAGACCTGCCTAGGCAGCGCAGTGAGACCTTCTTCTCCACAAAAATTAGCCCAGTGGCGTGCCGGGCACCTGTAATCCTACCTACTCAGGAGGCTGAGGCAGGAGGATCGCTTGAGCTCAGGAGTTTGAGGTTGCAGTGAGCACCGCGGGCACTCCAGCCTGGCTGGCGACAGAGCAAGACTGTCTTTTTTTAAAAAGAAGTCAGATTCTAAGGCAGTGTTCTACCTGCCTTCCTACTAAAATGCTAGCCTGTTATTGCTGCTATTATTATTCAAATGAGCGCCGGCCCCATTAAGGTTCTGAGGATTTTAAATGAATTGCAATTTGAAAGAGCTTAGCATAGTGCCTCGCACATAAGAGCTCTATTAGCGTTTGTTAAAAAAGACAAAAACACTTGAGGTCTCAGGCCCACGGCCCTGGAAAGGCAGGGTCCAGTGCCCAAGCGGGGCACTGCTGTTTCTCTGTTTCTTCCACCCTGGCTCTCGGCTGCGCCCCGTCCAGGAAGGGTTAAGGCGTTAATGATTTCCAAAGGAGCTGGGTTTTGTGTGTTCTCCACACACGCACGCACACACACACACACACACACACACACACACACAGCCGCGGTCCCCCTCCCTCCGCGAGGCCCGGAGCCTCTTATGCAAGCCGCCGGCGCCCGCCGGTTCCCAGGCCCCGCTGCAGCTGCGGGCGGAGGGGCAGGGCGGGGGCGGCGCGCTGTTTGTCTAGCGCGGCCGTGCCAAAGACGGCGGGCCCCAGACAGCCAGGCGCCTCCGTACACCTGGGGATGCTCAGGTTAAATAGCTCCGCATTCCTCGGGCCCAGCTGATGGAAACGCTCCCAGGCCGCCGCCGAGCCGGCCTCCAGATGGGCTGGGCCCGGGCCAAAGGGGAAAAGAGGGAAACGTGGAATCCAGAGTGTGCCTGCATGGCGGGGGAGGTGGCCGAGGCCCCGCCGCAGCCCCTTCCTCCCCTGGAAGAAGGCCCCGCAGTGTGGGAGTACGCGCGGGGGACCCGCCCACGTCCCCGTGGGTGGGCTTGCAGGCGGGGGCCCGCACGTGGGAGGGAGTGGGTGCACATGTGTGCCTCCGAGGACACTCCTGGAGGACACACAGGGGACAATTAATAATGACAATTTATAACTACCAAACACACCGTGCCAGGCACTGTGCTAAACGCTTCTTTCGATTTATTTCATTTATTCTGTGCTGCAGTTCTACGCGGTTAGTACCATAAACAGCGGCGGTGAGGGGGCCGGGGGAGGGGGAAGAACGACATAATTTACCCACAAATACTGTGTTTTTTGGTAAAGTCTATAAAATGCTTGAGGAGGCGGTGGTACCTGGCTTAATGTTAGTGCTCAATAAATAACCTTTAATTGTAATTTGATTTTGTTCATCCCCTCTCATAGATTGTTTCTTCTGCTGTAAAACTGGGATCAGAATCCTGCCTTTAGCCCACATGAAATCCTTTATGTAAAGAGTTGCCCACCTAAAAGGAAGAAGTTGAGGCAGAATGAATACAAGCAGAGAGTTGTCTGGGCCACGGGTGAGCACTGCAGCCGGGAGCATAGCTTTAAGTTGCCTGATTAGCAACGGCTACAAGTGCATTTTTAAAGGCCAAAACGGGGGACAGGAAGTGGGCCTGAAATTCTCCTTGGTTTACAGAAATAACATTGATTAGTGATTGGCTATACATTGTTAAGTTAAAGGGGATTTTAGTGTCAGGTGTGGCATTATTAGGTTAATTTGTAGCTACTTGTGGCAATAGCAAGTAGTTTCAGGAGATGAATACACAGCTCAAAAGGGAGAGTAAGATGTGATAATTGAGGTCTCATCTTAATGTTTCTCTGGGCCTGATACTTAAAAGGACTTACATTCCTCAGATAAAAGTTCTTTTCTCAGGGTTGAGCACAGCATCAGGCTCCTGGTGCTAGGTTGCTATTTATTTTATTCTATTTTATTAACAAAATGTATTAATAGTCCTTATCCTCTCTGAGAAAAGCTCTTTGCCCTTTCTGAAACTCAGTTTCTCTGTGTGTAATACATGGGAGTTGACCTGGCAGGGACACCGGTTGGTGTCCCTGGGGCCTAACAACTGTCCAGTGAGTTGGCACTTGAACTTTTGAGGAAGGATTTGTCCAAACACAGCTGCCCCCATCCTCACCCCAGACCTGCAGAGGCCCAGGAGTGCCAACCAGGTT
The DNA here is from genome assembly GCF_041146395.1 of Eulemur rufifrons. Classification (NCBI taxonomy): domain Eukaryota; kingdom Metazoa; phylum Chordata; class Mammalia; order Primates; family Lemuridae; genus Eulemur; species Eulemur rufifrons. Next base: position 25,697,101 of record NC_091002.1, read on the forward strand.
ACAGAACAATTATACACACAGAAACTCACAGTGTGGTTCTGTGGCCCCCAGACACACAAACTCATCCATCAACCCAGACCCATGCAGAGATGCCCACAGTGCATTTAGGCAGAACATACAAGCCCAAACAGCTGGAGGTTGCACACTTATCTGCAGAACACATGTGCTCACATTTACCTTTCTGCACACCCCCCAAGCATATCCTTATTTACACCCCCAGGCCTGTACATGAGTAGATGACCCAGCCCCATGGTGCTAGTGGGGGACTGCCAGTTCACTCACGCTATAGACACAGGCCCAGGCATTCATTCGCACTCCCCTGAGGGTACAAACCCACATACATGTCCAGGCAGATAGGCCCTTGCCAATGACACCTTTTTCCTGCTTAGGAGCTGGGGACGGGAGACCCACCCACTCCTCAGAGCCCACGCATTAGCCCTGGGGGAGAAGAGGTTTGTTTTAGCTGCTGGCAGAGCCAGGCCAGGGAGAGGGGGCTGAGTCTGGACCCAGAGCAGGTGGCCCAGCAGCTGTGCCCAGTCTGGCCCTGCCAACTTGCTCACCCACTTGGACAAGCCAGGAGCCCCAGGGCAGCTTGCTGAGATCCAGGGTGAGGTGGCCCATAGGGGGAAGCACCTCCTACTAGGAATGGGGTGACAGAAGTGCTGCCTCAGACAAGCTATGACCCTGGGCAAATCCCTTTCCACTGGATCTCACTTCCCACCTCTTGGCAAGAACTGGGTGGTCCAGTGACCTGGTTCTCCAACTAAATGGCTTGTTCAGTACTCCCCAACTCAGAGGGGGCCTTGGCAGGTTCATCTGCATTTTAACACCCTCCCCAGGTGATCCAGATGGCCCAGTGATCACTTTGAGAAACCCTAGAGGTCTAGAGTATTTAATTTTATGACACCGGGGAGCAGGGAAATGGCCAGGGATGGGGGAAAGAATAGACTTTAAAGACACCGGAAACACTCATTCAGGCCGGTAAAAGCGACAGTCCAGATGTGACCCTCCAGTTCCCCTCCTCCCAGCACCAGCTGTGAAGAGTGTCAGGGGTCAACCCCCCCAGCCCAGGCCTCTCCCCTCAATCCAAGAAGTCACTGCAACTTTACCACCAAAGTATTTGTTTAATAACAAAAAAAACACCCCCACAGAACTATTGTAAAACAATATTCTCAGTCGGTGATCATTGTAATATACAATACAAAGCGATTTCCTCAGAAATCTGAGAAGCACCAAACGTGACCATTTTTTAAAATGTCTGCTTTTCAAAAAATAGAAACACACGGGAGGGACCCCCACCCCCCAAGTCTCTGGTGGCTCGTAAGTGTGGCAAAAGAGGGTCACAGCCTCTCCTCGTCAGTCCACCAGCGCTGGGCCAGATCCAGCAAGGGCCCAATGGCCGCCGATCTGTCGTTTCCACCCAGCTCCGGCGAGGCGCTCGGGTGGGTATCTTCGGTGGATCGGAGAGCACTTATTCCGCCTGCCCCCCGAAGGGGTGGGATCTGCCGGTCCCTGAGGGGGGCGCTTCAGCGACACAAGATGCGATCGTCCGTTGGAACACATGCCGCCTGTGAAAACAAGAGAAAGGTGAGTCGGGCAGGTTGGAGGGGACAACGCTGTGAGCGCAGCAGCCCCTCCACTTTCCCCAGGAGACACGATGGGGGAGCGTTTTCCAGTCCCCTTGGGCATCCCTGCAAAGCCTGGTGCCTGCAAGGATGGGACGGACACAGTCCAAGTCCCCCCTCCCTCTCTGGCCTCAGTTTCCCCAACGGTGGAAGGATGATCTAGTGCTCCAATTCGGACCTCACCTCGGCTGCCAGAGCGCTGATCTCGCCGTTGAGGGTGCTGAGCGGAGCCCGCACGGGCAGCCCGCGCCCCGCGGGGGTCCCGACTTCGGATTCTGAGTTCAGCTCCAACTGCAGGTCTCTGATGTAGTCGATGACGTGCTGGAGGATCTCCACCTTGCTCACCTTGCGGTTCTGGGGCAAGGTGGGCACCAGCTCCTTGAGGCGCGAGTAGCAGCCGTTCATGTCGTAGAGCAGCACGTTCACCTGCTGCTCGTCCAGCAAGGTGGGCAGGCGCGCCCCGGCACCGCCCGCGCAGCGCGAGATGGCCACGCTCTGCTCCGACAGGCAGCGCACCACCTCGCCCGCGCCGCCCGCGCTCTTGCCCGGCTTCAGCGCACAGCTGGGGCCCGCGGTGGCCGCGGCGCTGCCACTGGCGACCTTCATGATTCTGGTGACGAGATAAAACAAGAAAAGCGGATGGACAAGGTGGGAGCGCGGCACACCAGAAGAGAAGCCAAGTACAGGAAAACGACCGCGGACTGCAAGAGTCGAGCGCCACAGCCGGTCTTTTATAGAGACCCGGGCGCACCGCCCAAGGGGCGGGCTCAGAACGTTCAAGAGCAGCCAATGGGAGGCCTGGGGGCGTGGCCTCGAGCGCTCTTGGGCCCCGCCTCCAGCTCTACTAGAGCACCCTCGCGTTGGCGGAAAGGAGACCCGAGTTTCAAGAACAGAGAGGGTGGGAGAGCACGGGGCCCGGCGGCTAGTGAAGGCGAGGGCTGCCTTGGGCTCTTCAGGAAGGAGGCAAGGAAGCTAAGCCGGTATTGCCAATAACAAAAAGATCTCAGGAATCAGTTTTCCCGTGTTCACTTTCTCACCTCTCCAGCTCCATTTTACAGATGAGAGAAACTGAGGCTCGGACGGAGAAGCAGCTGGCTCTGGGTCGCCCAGAGAGCCCAGGACTAGAGCCTGGGTTTCCGGACCCTCTTGGAAAATTACCCTTGGACCCTGGTCCCCGAAATTTAAAGCGGACCCTCCTTTACACCCCGCTCCCGGTGGCTAGCCTCCCTTTCCCAGTTCCTAGAGAATGTTGCTGTTAGTGTTCTTGGGACCAGGGGTGTCAACAATTAATTGGTAAAATCTTGCAGGGTTGGGGGCTGGGACCTGAACTAGATAGAAGGAGCACAGTGAAGTGGGGCTGCATCCGATGCTACCCTGAATTTGCAGCCTTGCAAAAATTCCCTAAATCTGCAGCAACTAGTGATTGTTAACTTTTCTCCCTTTTTTGGCTGGATTTTTTTTTCCCCTCAAAGACCTCGGAGCAGGGTCTCCCTCCCACGGCGCGGCAGCTGCGGAGCTAAAGTCTACCCCCCTCTTCCCGGGCCGGTCTGTGTCAGCGTCTGAACAAGCGGCTCAGACCGTTAGACGCCAGGCCCGTGACGTCACCCATTCATAAAACCCGGACGGGCTGTCAGGCTGGCGCCGCGCGGGCGGTCGCCATGGAGACGGCAAACTGGGCTAGCGCGTTCCCTTGCTGCCCCAGCCGGTCACCTGCAGACCCCGGGCTAGAGGCCTGGGAATGCGCTCCTGGCGGGCGCTGTGGCTGGGCAAGGGTCACTTTACCTCTCTGTCCCACACCTGCAAGCCACCCCCACCCAGGCCCCCAGCTTGGACCGCTTGGGAGTTTTCTTCACGGCTCCTGCCCGCCCCAGCCGCTCCCGTCTCGGGTCTGGGGAAAGAGGCGTGTGAGTTCCTATTCCAACTCTGCTGCTAGGTGATTTAGGTGAGTCGCATGCCCTGAGCCCTAATATTTAAGGCTCGTATTTCAATAATAACAATAATCACAAACGTGGCCATTTATTGCATTCTTCATGCTAGGCACTGTATGCAAAGTTTGTCCTTACTATCTTCTGTAGTCCTTTCCACACCTGTAAAGAGAGGCACCATATGTTTTTTTATACAAAGGAGGAAACTGAGGCTCAAAAGCCTCCCAGAATCCACAGTTGTTGTAATGGCTGCATTATTATGAAAAGGGTACATTATTGTATTGCAGCCCCTTCCTGCCAAGGGCAGGGCAGTCTGACTCCAGAGCCATAGACATGCCACAGGTGGGGAAACTGAGGTTCAAACTGGTCCCAAGGCCACGTGGTATTAGCAAGGGTAAAATACTGTGCTCATATGAGCGAGGGTGTTATTATGGTCCCTCTTACCCCGCAACAATTAATTCACTGGGTAGCAGTAGGTTCTGTTTTCCCACAGAGGAGGAAACAGAAAACTGGGCGAACTGATCAGTTAGACCAACTTCAAAAGAGACATCATCAATTCATTAGCTAGACTCCCCATCCCCTTACCACACACCCCAAAACTCTCCAAACTCCATAGGCCTTGTTTAGCAATCTTCTAATGACCAGTGAGAACATTTTCGTGCTCAGAAGAATTGCTGAAGATTTGGATGGTCAACAAGAGGAAATTAGAATGTTAATTCATCACTGGGGGTTTATTAATTGACTCAGCAATTCTGCTTGCTGCAATCAATTCCAGAGAAACCTACACAGAGAAGCCAAAGAGGTCCGTCTGCTGGAGGATGTACATTGCGTGCTATTAGCAAGGGGAGAAATGGAAATAACCTAAATGTCTATCCACAGTGGCATTACATAAAGTATGAATGGAACATCAGTGCTGTGGCCGCCCTATGCATAGGTGGGAATTGTGGCTCTGAGAAATAACTTGATCTTGCTGTTAGTGGAAAAGGCAAGTGACAGATGGGTGATCGCGGTAGGACCCCTTGTGTGTAACAAAGCCAACACACTACGCTGCTCCTGCGTATACATGTGTGCAGAAATGGATTTAAAAACCAGAGAAAATTATGCTGTGGAAAAGAATTCAAACACAGTACGGTGTGATTTCTCTCATACAAAGTTCTAGAGCAGGCACAACTAATCTATAGGGAAAGAAACCAGAATGGTAGTTGCCTCCGGGAGTGGAGGGTGGGAGTTGCCGGGGTAGGCATGTGAGGGAACTTTCTGGATGGTGGAAATGTATCCTGTAGTGATGAGGTGTGGGTTACTCCGTGTATGAATTAGTCAAAACACACGGAATTATATACTTTTGTGCATTTCATGGTATTTAAATTGCACCTCAATAAAATTACTAGAAGGCCAAAAAAGTGGGGGTGACAAACACCCAATTACTAATAGGGATTGCCACTGTGAAGAGAAGTGAGAGGGGAAGGAGAATAATGTGGGGTAGGAATTTCACTTTTATGTTCCCATAGGTACAGTTCACCCGAGGTATCTGGGGGGGATGGTTCCAGGACCCCCTCAGATACCAAAATCCACAGATGCTCAAGTCCCTAATGTAAAATGGTGTAGGATTTGTATATGATGTATGTGCATCCTTTGGTACGCTTTAAATCATCTCTGGATTCCTTATACCTACTACAATGTAAATGGTATATAAATAGTTGTTATAGTGTATTGTTTAAGGAATAACGAAAAGAAATATGTTCAACAGAGATGTAAATTTTTTTTGGAATATTTTCCATCTGAGGTTGGTTGAATCCATTGATGCAGAAGCCACGGATACGGAGGCCAAATGTATTTCATTCTTTTCCTTTTTCCTTAAACAGCTTTATTGAAGTATAATTAACAAAAACTAACTGTACGTATTTAAAATGTACAATCTGATAAGCTTTGACAGATTTACACACCCATGAACCATCCCACAATCAAGAAAACTAACATTTATTTACTCTATTCTCCCCAGAAGTTTCCTTCTGCCTCTTGTAATTCCTCCCTCCTCCCATCCACACTGCTCAGACAACTACTGGTCTGTTTTCATTTGCATTTGCTATAATTTTATTTTATTTATTTTTATTTATTTATTTATTTTTTTGAGACAGAGTCTCGCTCTGTTGTCGGGGCTAGAGCACCATGGGGCTAGAGCGCTCAAGTGATCCTCCTGCCTCAGCCTCCTGAGTAGCTGGGACTACAGGTGTATGCCACCACACTCGGCTAATTTTTTCTATTTCTAGTGGCCCAGCTAATTTTTTCTATTTTTTAGTAGAGACGGGGTCTCACTCTTGCTCAGGCTGGTCTCACTCCTGACCGCAAGCCTGACCCTCCTGCCTCAGCCTCCCAGAGTGCTAGGATTACAGGCATGAGCCACTGCGCCTGGCCTCTTTTCTCTCTTTTTTTAAAGAAAGGCTCTCTGTTGCCCAGGCTGGAGTGCAGTGGCATGATCTTAGCTCAGAATAGCCTCCTTGAACTCCTGGGCCCAAACTATCCTCCCACCTCAGCCTCCTGAGTAGTTGGGACTACAGGCAGGCACCACCACACCTAGATGATTTGTTTTTTCTTTCAGAGATGGGGTCTTGCTATGTTGCCCAGGCTGGTCTCAAAATCCTGGTCTCAAGTGATCCTCCCACTTCAACCTCCGAAAGTGCTGGGATTATAGGCATGATCCACAATACCCAGCTGAGTCTGTATTTCTTTTCTTTTCTTTTTTTTTTTTTGAGACAGAGTCTCACTCTGTTGCCCAGGCTAGAGTGCTGTGGCATCAGCCTAACTCACAGCAACCTCAAACTCCTAGGCTCAAGCAATCCCTCTGCCTCAGCCTCTCGAGTAGCTGGCACTACGGGCATGCGCCACCATGCCTGGCTAATTTTTTTTTTTCACATATTTTTAGTTGTCCAGCTAATTTCTTTCTATTTTTAGTAGAGACAGGGTCTCGCTCTTGCTCAGGCTGGTCTCAAACTCCTGACCTCAAGCTATCTTCCCGCCTCAGCCTCCCAGAGTGCTAGGATTACAGGCGTGAGCCACCATGCCCAGCCTGAGTCTGATTTCTTTACCCAGCATACTTATTTTGAGATTCAACCATGTTTATTCCTTTTTATTGCTAAGTAGTACTCCTTTTTTTTTTTTTTTTTTTTTTGAGACAGAGTGTCGCTTTGTTGCTCGGGCTAGAGTGAGTGCCGTGGCATCAGCCTAGCTCACAGCAACCTCAAACTCCTGGGCTTAAGCGATCCTACTGCCTCAGCCTCCCGAGTAGCTGGGACTCCAGGCATGCGCCACCATGCCCGGCTAATTTTTTTTCTATATAGATTTTTAGTTGGCCATATAATTTCTTTCTATTTTTAGTAGAGATGGGGTCTCGCTCTTGTTGAGGCTGGTCTCGAACTCCTGACCTCGAGCGATCCACCCGCCTTGGCCCCCCAGAGTGCTAGGATTACAGGCGTGAGCCACCGCCCCTGGCCAGTAGTACTCCATTTTGTGGATATATCACAATTTGTATATCCAGTCATTTGTTGAGAGCATTTGGATTGTTTATAGTTTTTGGTTAGTACAAATAAAGCAGCTATGAACTCTAGTGTCCAGGTATTTATATGAACCTATGCTTTCATTTCTCTTAGGTAAATAATAATGAAGTGACTGGGTTATATGGTAGGTATTTGTTTAACTTTCCAAGAAACTGCCAAACTGTTTTCCAAAAGTGGTTGTACCGTTTTATATTCCCATCAGCAGTGTTTGAGAGTTCTAGTTCCTCCACATGCTATTCAACATTCCAATAGATGGGTCGTGGCATCTCACTGTGTATTAATTTGTATTTTTTCCTAATGACTAAAGAAGTTGAGCATCTTTTCATGTCCTCATTTGCCATCCATATATCTCCTTTGGTGAAGTGTAATTGAACTTTTTTGCTCATTAAAAACAAATATTTTTAGCCAGTGCACCTGTAGTCCCAGCTGCTCAGGAGGCTGAGGTGGGAGGATTGCTTGAGCCCAGGATTTTGAGGCTGTAGAGCGCTATGATTGTGCCTGTGACTAGCCGCTGCATTCCAGTCTAAGCAACACAGGGAGACCTTGACTATAAAAATAAATAAATAAGGAAAGAAATAATAAAAAGAGATTCCTTATATTCTTCAGTCATTTTCTCTAATGGTAACATCTTGCATAAGTACAGTACAATACTGCACGCAACCAGATTTCAAGTGAAATTCAGATTTTACCATCCCTATAGGCACTCATTTATGTGTGTGTTTTTAGTTCCATGCAATTTTTTGTTTGTTTGTTATTTGAGACAGGATCTCCCTGTGTTGCCTGGGCTGGTTTCGAACTCTCAGGCACAAGCAGTCCTCCGACCGCAGTCTGCCAAGTCGCTGGGACTACAGGTGTGCCACCATTGCACCCAGCTAGTTTTGTGCAGTTTTATCACGTGTAAATTCATGTGACCATCACTATGGTCAAGATACAGAACAGTTCCATCACAGGGGCCTTCCTGCTGCCCTTTAATGTTTTGCTCATTTCTTTTTAATTCAGTTGTTCGTTTTGTTAGTATTGAGTTTTTTGTTTTTTTTTTTTTTGTTGAGACAGAGTCTCACTTTGTTGCCCAGGCTAGAGTGAGTGCCGTGGCGTCAGCTTAGCTCACAGCAACCTCAGACTCCTCGGCTTAAGCGATCCTCCTGCCTCAGCCTCCCGAGTAGCTGGGACTACAGGCATGCGCCACTATGCCCGGCTAATTTTTTCTATATAGATTTTTAGTTGTCCATATAATTTCTTTCTATTTTTAGTAGAGACGGGGTCTCGCTCTTGCTCAGGCTGGTCTCGAACTCCTGACCTCGAGCGATCCACCCGCCTCGGCCTCCCAGAGTGCTAGGACAGGCGTGAGCCACCGCGCCCGGCCAGTATTGAGTTTTGAGAGTTTGTTTCCTATTTTGAATACAAATCCTTTATCAGATACATGATTTACAAATATCTTCTCCCAATCTGTGTCTGGTCTTTTCATTTTCTTAACAGCATCTTTTGAAAAGTAGAAGTTTTAAATTTTGATAAAAACCAATTTATTGACTTTTTAATGAATTATGCTTTTATTGTCATCTAAGAAATTTCTGCTTAACCCAGGAGCACAAAGATTTTTTTCCTATATTTTCCAGAAATTTTATAGTTTTAACTTTTACATTTGGGTCTATGATCTATTATTTCTTTTTTCTTTCTTTCTTTCTTTCTTTCTTTCTTTCTTTTTTTTTTTTCTTTTGTTGGGATAGGGTCTTGCTATGATGCCCAGGCTGGACTCCAAATCCTGGGCTCCAGTGATCCTCTCACCTCAGTCTCCTGAGTAGCTGGGTCTGCAGGCATGTACCACCACACCTAGCTGCCTTTTTAAAAAAAAATCTTCAGCTAAGACAGCAGAAAAGATGATTTATTGTATACTTGTTACACTTGGCTGCCAGTTCTGAGAGCAGAACTAGTCTAGAATGTCCAGGGCAAAGGACCAACAGGGACTGTTTTGGTAGGAGCAAGGTGGGTCTCTCAGAGGTGGTCTTGGCGATTGGATGGCCGTAGAAGTTCTAGATCCATTGCCAGACAAGTTCTAGACAGTAACATGCAGTCCAGAAACTGGTACCAGCATCCCCAGCCTCTGGCATTCCATGTTTCTGCTCCTGTGGCCTCCACGTGTACATAAGCTAGTGGTTTACTTGGACCTCTGCCTCATCTTCTTTTGCATTTCAGCCTGTGCATTTGCTTCTTCCTCCACTTGGCTCTCCTGGCATGGAGGTTTCCAAGAAGGTGCTAAAGGCAAGAGAAAACGATCCATTATTCTGTTAATATGTTTTTAAACAGAAGTGTATTCATGTATACTTTGTGTAATAATACGCTGACTCCAGATGTTTAGTGTGCCTCCCTCTGGGCCTGATTGCTGGCCTGGATGAGGTAGAATACCAAGAACACTTTGCAGACAAATAAGGGAGAAAGAAGTCAAGGGACAATTAGGACCCCCAATAAATAAGTGAACTTAACATTCACGTCCATCCACCCGTTGCCAGGTCCTGTGCTAGCCAGAGGCCATGGATAGGAACCTCTCTCACATCAGGGCTGTATGGTAAGATTTTCCTGCTAGGTGCCTTAGAAACACAAAGGAAGGATGAGGTCTGTCTTGGAGGAAATCAGGGAGGTTTCCTAGGGGAGATGACTTATCCTCTGGGCATTCTAGGTAGGAAAAGCACAAGGAAAAATGACCTGAATGAAGGTATGTGTGGGGCACAGGTAGGCGGGCAAATGGAAAGCTTTGACAATTTGGGGAGAAACAGTTGGCTGTGGAATAGTCGAAAAGGCTGAGGCTTAGGATCCAACAGCTCAAGATGCAAATCCTTGATTGCCTATGTGACCTGGAGCAAGACCCTTCAGCTCTCTGCAACCTGGAACAAGACCCTTCACCTCTCTGAGCCTCTGCTTCCTCATCAGCAAAATGATAGATGTTCCCACCTCCCTTGGTTGCTGCAAAGAGTCATTGAGATTAGGCTTGCAAAGCACTTGCACATAGTAGGTGCTCATTTAACAGTGGAGAGTCATAGCATGTGTTCAATTCCAGGCCCCTGCGACCCAATTGGTTTCAGTTTTGTCTCAAGCCTATAGAACCCCTGAAACATTATTTTCACTGTGTTTCCTCTCCAACTTCCCAACTGAAATGACATCCCCCTACATATACACTCACCCAGGGCCTGTGGGAAAAAGCTGGCTTCATTTCAGTCCAGAAAATTTGCAGTACTCCCAGACGTTGGGTTTTATCTCGTACATGCTTAGGGCCTGACAAGGAGTTTAAATAAAGACTGCCTGTTTATCTTCATGCCAAATGGGCATTTTTCTGGTCTTCTCCGTGACAGTGTGACTTGACTGAGCATTTTCCTCCCAGTCCTCCTTACCCAGGTCGGCTCAGGAAAACAGACCCCTCATCAGGGGGCCAGGAAATTTGGAGGGCGCCTTCAGTGACCCCCATGCTCCCAACCTGGCATTCAAGCTCATCGACTCTTAGGAGGCCCTTTTCATGTTCCTGGCACCGTTTGATTTCACAGCTGCTCCTTGGGGCTGGTAGCAGCTATATTACTATTTTGCCTCATTTCACAGCTGAGCATACCGGGGCCCAGAGAAGACAAGGGACTGTCCCTTTGTGTCTTGAAATTCTGGCTCTACCACTGACAAACTGGGCCTCAGTCTTCCTCATCTGTAAACTGGAGCTAATGCTCACCCGTCTTCGCAGAGTGGTTGTGAGGGTGAAATAAGCCAGGAATGCCTTCTCATTAGGGTTTCTCTGTCACTGCACTTCCCTTTCTGCCTTGTAAGATGCCTCCTCTGGCCTCCAGGGCTCCAGGCGGAGGGCTCACATGTGCCCAGTGCTCCCTGAATGTCAGATGTGGTTCCAAGTGTTAACCTAAGATGGTGCACTCAGGAGGGCAGGGACCACGTGCCGTAACTCAGAGCCTAGTGCAGTGCCTGGCACACGGGTGCACTCAAGGAATATTTGTTGAATGAAAAATAAACAGCCCATGGAATAGGCAGTAATATCATGTTCCCTTTACAGCTGAGGCCACTGAGGCCTAGAGGGGTGGAGGGACTTGCTTCAGATCACACAGCTGGGAAGTGACATTGAACCCAGGCACTCTGGCTCCCGAAGCAGGGGCTGTGTGGGGCTGCAGAGGCTGTGTGCATGCGCCTCTACACTGCAGAGTGCGTCCTTGTTGACGTGTGTTCATGTCCAGTATGTTCCCCCCTGCCTCTCCCGGGAGTCTTGGCCTTGCAGGCTGCAGGGCGGTCCTGCCCTGTGCCACGTGACCCATTCTGGCCCTGGCCTGGCAGCTGCTCCCCAGATGTGCCCACAGTGCTGTCTTCCAGCCGCCAGGCCGGCGCCTCTGGGCTGGGACTGCTGGAGCTGCGGGGGAGAGACCTTTGGCTCTGGCTGTCTCCGCCTCCCCCCTTGAAACAGGAGACTATGTCCCCCCCCCCCAGAACTGTGCGCCCAGCGCCCAGCCCACCACACTGAGAATAAAGTCCAAACCCCGCCCCTCGCTCCCGGCCCCTGCCCACCACCACCCACTGCATCTCCTGCCCTTTCTCTCACCAGCAACAGCCTCCCTTACTAACCTAACTCCGTCCTGCCTCAGGGCCCTTGCCCTGGCTGTGCCCTCTGCCTAGAACCTCATCAACCCTAGGTCTTTGCAAACGTCACATTCTTAAAGTCTCAGGTCAAAAGTCACCTCCACAGAGGCCCATTCAGACCCCTCCTTGGCTACTTTCTTTCACATAGCCCTGCTCTTAATTATTCCTTGAATTTACTACCATCTGAAATAATCTTTGTTTTCTTGTGTATTGTCCATTCCCTGCTCCCTCTTCCCTCCCCAGGCTGTGAGCAATAAGAGAGCAGGAACCATGGCTCCTTTGGTCACAGCTGTGTGTCAGAGCTGAGCCAGGGTTTGGCCCAGAGAAGGTAAGCAGTTGGCTCAAGGTCACACGGCGGAGCACTTGAGGTAGAGTGATATTTAGAGTAATATCTGTTGAATAATGAGTTCTTGCCTTATGGTCCTCATGTGCAAAATGGGGACAGATTTTGAACTTACCCACAGAACTATGACACGTCACTACTTAGCACATGGTGAGCATTCAGAAATGGGACCAGAATGACAGTTTTGTGTCCTTCCAGGGGTCTCATTTCTCTGTCCCCCAAACTCAGCAGGAGGCTGTGGATGGGCACATGAATACTGTGGGGACTTTACGCTCTCACCCCTAACAGGCTGTGAAATCCCTGCCAAGTCCCTTTCTCCTTCTGGACCTCAGTTTCCCCATCTGCAAAATGGGGACTGTTTTCAGCCTTCCCTCCTAAGGGTTCTGTGCTGGGCTCCTGGGTCCTTTCAGGGAGTGCGGAGGTCTAGGCCTGGGTCCACCTTTTGCCTCCCATCCTGTTTTCCAAAGAGGCCCCAGAACAATGGACGGGAGGCTGGAGCCTGCCAGTCTGGGCCCCTCCCCGGTCTCCTGCAGATGGAGGGGGTGGGGCCTTCCTGTGGCTGGACAAAGGGCCACTGCCGCCCTGGTCTCCAGCGGCCAGAGGGAGGGGCAGAGTCCAGGCTCAGGCAGCACCCATCTCAGGTTACTCCGTACAGGCCAAATCTGCAGGGCCACACAAACACACTGGGACACACATCCACAGAGCAATATGCAAATACTCGTACCCACACAAGCAACACAGCACACGTGTGTACAACTGACACAATCGACAAATCCAATTTGACAGCAACATACCAGTACACACAACCAACAGAGCCACCTGCCAAAGTGCACAGCACACAATATTCCATAGTACACAGTCAACACAGTGGCCTCAGTGCACACAACCGAAACACCAAATCTGCACAACCTGCACAACCAACACACCAAAAAAAAAAAAAAAAGAGCCCAAGGAGGCAACCCATCACAACACCCAACTGTCACACCTAACGGAACCACACTCAAATCAACACACCACAATAATCCCTCAATGCACACAACACATAGATACATGTCCTACACTGTAACACACCAAACACAACACACATCTACATTGATCACACCAAAAGAGCAGCCACACCAAGATGCTTACACACATGCCCACAGCCTGAGAGAAAACAGTCTAACGCAAAGGCGTCCTCTAGGCCCCCGGCCCCGCAATGTGCCTACCCACCCGACACCCACCCTCACCGGTTCAAAGACCCTGTACTGCCGCCCACCACCCCAAAGTCTTTTTATTTTATTTTATTTATTTTTTATTTATTTATTTTTTTGAGATAGAGTCTCGCTCTGTTGCCCGGGCTAGAGTGAGTGCCATGGCGTCAGCCTAGCTCACAGCAACCTCAAACTCCTGGGCTTAAGCGATCCTCCTGCCTCAGCCTCCCGAGTAGCTGGGACTACAGGCATGCGCCACCATGCCCGGCTAATTTTTTTTTTTCTATATATATTTTTAGTTGACCAGATAATTTCTTTCTATTTTTTTTTAGTAGAGATGGGGTCTCGCTCTTGCTCAGGCTGGTCTCAAACTCCTGACCTTGAGTGATCCACCCACCTCGGCCTCCCAGAGTGCTAGGATTACAGGCGTGAGCCACCGCGCCCGGCCTCCAAAGTCTTTTTAGATGTAGACAGTCCCCTGACTCTCAACGCACACAATTCGGAATCCTGCATAAGGCCCACAGATACACAACGACACCTACCCAGACCCAGGCGTCTCACGCCCATGAATGCAGGCCTGGGCCCTGCCCAGGGTGGAGGTGTGGGAGCTGGTCTGACCCTGGCAGCCACAGAGGCTGATGCCACCAGTTGGGAGTGCCCCGAGGCCAGCTGGCCACACCCTAGGCAAAGCCCAGCAGAGACCACTGACTCCAGCTTCGAGGCCCACGAGGGACCTCAGAGGCGAGATGAGGGAGAGGAGACAGAGGCTCCTGGGCAGGGGGCTTTGGTGGTTTCCCCATATCCCCTCCAGTGGTGGACAGGAGGCCCCAGAGGCCCCCTCCCAGAAGCAGCATCCCTCCCCTCTGGCGCCCGGCCTGGCCCTCCTTTGACTCACCTGCCTCCCATACACCTGGCTCCGCCCCACGGCCCCAGGGCCCGGAACCCAGGAACCAGCTGAGGTTGGGTGTCTCAGGACCCCGCCCAGCTCCCTGCCCACCGCTCCCTGTTCAGCCCAACCCTGACTACCCTGTCACCAGCGGGTGGCACCTCCAGCTGCACCCTCACCTCAGGTCACAGCAGAGCTGTACTCCTCTAACACTATGACTCATGACAATCTCTTAAGTTTTCTTTTAAAGAGTATTATTTTCTTGTGGATGCAAAAGCACTTATGTGCTGGTTGAAAGGAAGTTAAGACGTCTAGAAACGTTTAAGGAAGAAAGGGACCCCTTTTCCGGGGAAACAGCAGAATCAAGTCTCTCAGAGAGCCAAAGAGCCCTGGGTTCCCATCCCGGCTGCCCTACGTAAGAGCTGGGTGACTGTAAGTCACTTCATTTCTTTTTTTTTTTTTTTGAGACAGAGTCTCACTCTGTTGTCCAGGCTAGAGTGAGTGCCGTGGCGTCAGCCTAGCTCACAGCAACCTCAAACTCCTGAGCTCAAGGGATCCTCCTGCCTCAGCCTCCCGAGTAGCTGGGACTACAGGCATGCACCACCATGCCCGGCTAATTTTTTCTCTATATATTTTTAGCTGTCCATATAATTTCTTTCTATTTTTAGTAGAGATGGGGTCTCGCTCTTGCTCAGGCTGGTCTCGAACTCCTGAGCTCAAACGATCCGCCCACCTCGGCCTCCCAGAGTGCTAGGATTACAGGCGTGAGCCACCGTGCCCGGCCCACTTCATTTCTTCATGTCTCAGTGTCTCATCTGTGAAAGTGGACTTGTGGCAGTTCCCATCTCTATGAGGAGTGAATGGATTAAGTCACATAAAGAGCTCAGAACAGTTCCTGGCAAAGTCAGCATTTAATAGACACTAGTTAGTTAATATTATTGCAGGGACTATTCTACCTCTCCTAGAGGTAACTCCTGTTAAATAACTGGGTATTGGCCAGGAGAGGTGGCTCACGCCTGTAATCCCAGCACTTTGGGAGACCAAGGCAGCAGGATCGCTTGAGGACAGGAGTTTGAGACCAGCCTGGGCAACATAGTGAGACACTGTTTCTACAAAAAAATTTTTAAAAAATTACCTGGGTGAGGTGGTGTGTGCCTGTAGTCCCGGCTACTCGGGAGACTGAGGTGGGAGGATCACTCGAGTCTGGGAATTCGAGGTTGCAGTGAGCTGTGATCAAGCCATTGCACTCCGGCCTGGGTGACAGAGCGAGACCCAGACTCTAAAAAAAAAAAAAAAAAATTAAAAAAAAATTGAGTAAACGCTTCACCACTGAATTACAGAATTTTAGAATCATTAAATACCAAGCATTTATTCTCTAAACAAGTAGTGCACGCTAGCTTTGTGCTAGGCACAGCGGGGAAGGAATATAACCCAGCTTCATGCTTTTAGGGAGCCACATTTAGTTGAGGGTACCCAAATGGGAATAAGCAACACCAGCCAGATGGTTGGTTCCTAGCTGCCGTAGCCACATTCTGGGGACACAGAGATGCTGTCAACAGGTGAGCTGTTGCTACCCCAAGGAGGCACTTTGTAGGAATTGGAAAGAGGAACCCCGTACTCTGGGTAGATGAAACCTTCCATGAGAGCACTATTTTTAAAAATTATTTATGTATTCATTTATATTTTAGAAACTAGGTGTTGCTCTGTCGCCCAGGCTGGAGTTCAGTGTCATGATTATAGCTCAGAGGAGCCTCAAACTCCTGGGCTCAAGTGATCCTCCTGCCTCAGCCTCCTGAGTAGCTGGGACTACAGGTATGTGCCATCACACCCTGCTAATTTTTTATTTTCTTTCTATTTTTTTTTTTTTTTTTTGAGACAGAGTCTCACTCTGTTGCCCAGGCTAGAGTGAGTGCCGTGGCGTCAGCCTAGCTCACAGCAACCTCAAACTCCTGAGCTCAAGGGATCCTCCTGTCTCAGCCTCCCGAGTAGCTGGGACTACAGGCATGCACCACCATGCCCGGCTAATTTTTTTTTTCTCTATATATTTTTAGCTATCCATATAATTTCTTTCTATTTTTAGTAGAGATGGGGTCTCACTCTTGCTCAGGCTGGTCTTGAACTCCTGAGCTCAAACGATCCGCCCACCTCGGCCTCCCAGAGTGCTAGGATTACAGGCGTGAGCCACCGCGCCCGGCCTTCTTTCTATTTTTTGAGACAGAGTGTCACTCTGTCACCCAGGCTAGAGTGCAGTGGCATCATCGTAGTTCACTGTAATCTCAAACTCCAGGGTTCCAGCAATCCTCCTGCCTCAGCTTCAGCTTCCCCAGTAGCCAGGATTACAGGTGTGCACCACCATACTGGGCTAATTTTTCTATTTTTTTCCTGTTTTTTGTCTCGAACTCCCGACCTTAAGCGATCCCCCCACCTCAGCCTCCCAGAGTGCTAGAATTACTGGCCTGAGCCACCATGCCCTGCTGTAGTTTTTTGTTATTTTTCTATTAGAGACAGGGTCTTGCTATGTTGCCTAGGCTGGTTTTGAACTCCTAGCTTCCAGTGGCCCTCCCGCCACAGTGTCCCTAATAGCTGGGATTACAGGTGTGAGCACGATTTGTGGCACCCTTGTGCTCCTCGAATCCTATTCAGTGGCCCTGCAAGTGTGGTCCCTGCCTGTGGCGCCCACAGTCTCCTGGGGGAGACTGACTGTAATGAGGCAGTAACCCCCCGCCCCAAGTTCTTAGTGCTGTCATGGGAAAGCACAAGTGGCTGTGGGAGCATTTGTTGTCCCAGCATTTGCACACCTGGGATGTCTGCAGGAGACAACTGCCATGTCACACTGCAAAAAACTTTAAAGGCTGATAGTATAAAATGTTGGTGAGGACATGGGAAAGTAACTCTAATCCAGTGCTGGTGGGTGTGTAAACTGGTATGATCACTTGGGAACTCACTTTGGCAATATCGAGTGAAAGTGAACACCTGAACACCCTGTGACCCAGCAATTCACCCCCCAGACTGACCCCGAGAGTCCTGCAACAGGACAGCAGATGTGGGCCAGAACCAGAGAGCTGGGTGTACAAGTGCAACAAATTGAAAACTGCCTACTTGTCCAAAGACAGAACAGGGAAATAAAATGGCAGTGGGATAGTATACAGCATTTAATAGGAATGAACTTGATCTCTGTATCTGTGTATTGTTCTAGATACACACACAGATGCCATGTTGCTTAGGGAAAATGCAGGATGATTTTTTTTAAAGTGTAAATTTAAACACGCACAAACAATGCCAATACACATTTATGTCCAGTAAAAGTATAAGGAAACATGACCTGGAAGAACACATGCCCAAATCATATTAATTGAAGGGTGACCTGGTGGTGGTGGTGGGGTGTTGGCAAATAGTCTTGGAGAAAAACAGGGTCGCTGGTTGCGGCTGGCATTATCTATGAAGGTGGTTGTTTGAAGAAGTGGGGAGGGGAGCGAATGCAGCAAACTGTACACATTTGTCAGTTTTGGGTGGTGGGAATGTGGTATTCGTAACCCAAATCGCCGTACTTCTCGGTAATTTTTACAGTTCACAAAATCAAGGAGAGTTGGGCAGGCAATGAGGGCAGGGGCATTGCAGGCGGAGGGGCCGGAGCAGTTGGAGGTCTGGGGGCTCGAGATGGGGTGGGCGAGCCTGGGACTCCGTTAGGTGTGGGAGGAAGAGGAGGGCCGCGGGGGGCGGGCAGGCTGGCACACCCGCCTGCCGGGGAGGGGCGCGGCGGCCGCCCTGTGTCCCAGCAGCCCCGGGCCGCGACTGTGGCCGAGCCGGGCGGGGAGAGGCCGCGCACCCCGGGCTTTGTTCGGGGCGCGCACCCCCCCCCCGAAAGGCATTCCTGGGCACCGTGTCCCGCCCCTCGGGGACGCCTGCCGGCTGGGCCCGACCGCGCCGGGCAGCAGCCCGCGGCAGATGGGCCGCCCGGGCTTCCCGCGCTCGGCCCGTGGGAACCGGGCCCAGCGGGCGGGGGCGGGGGCGCCGGGATCCGCCCCAGGGGAGCGGCGCACAGATGGGGCGGGGGTCGGGGCGGCGGCAGATGGGTGCGAGGCCGGCCTCGGGCCGCGCGACAAAGGCTAAGGGCAGATGTTCGCGGCCAGATGTTCGCGGGAGCGCGGTGGGGGAGGGGAGCCTGGGAAAAACCCGCTTGCTTTCCCACCGCCCTTCCCGGGCCGCTGCGCAGGGCGGGCCGCAGGGAGGGGCGGCCGGTGGGGCCACCGCCTGGGGCAACTGGAAGGGCGGGAGGCGAGGTGCGGGCCTAAGGGCGTCTCAGGTGGAAGCTTGTACCTCTAGCGGCTCCCACCATGTCAGCCGCCCCACCCTCTGGCTGGAAAATACTCGAAAGACATCTCAGGAATCTGGACCTCCTGCATGTGGCCGCCTCTGTTATTAGTGCGGTCCCTGCACAGCCCTGTCGGCAATGCCATGCTCATCATCGTCGCAGCAGCAATGCTGGCTGACGTTTTTAAGCACTTACCAGGGCTTTAAACCATTATTTAATTCTTACAGCCACCCTTTGCAGAAGTTGCTCTAAATATCCCCTCCAGCTGAGGAACTATGAACCGGGAGGTCCTGAATAAGTAACTTGTCCCACTTCGCAGCAAGTACTACCAGGAAGAACTAGGGTTGCAGTCCAGGATTCTCAAAGCTGTGGCACACCTACTGCTTGCTGCGCTCTGGGCCAGCGCTGCCATAGTGCAGGGAACAACTGACAGAAGTCTCTGTCCCTGTGTAGTTTTTATTCTGGGTGGGGGGTGGCGTGCAACAGAGTAAGAGCAATCTATATTATCTGGTGATAAAATCAGGAAAGTGGGGGGATAGGGAAAGCTGGGGGCTGGGATGGGTTGCAATCCTAAATGGGTTGGGTGGGAGCTCAGCAAATGTCTCCCTGAGAAGGTGATAGTTCAGTAAAGAACTTGTTCCCTCCCTTCCTTCAGCTAGCTATTGAGGAAAAAAAATAAAACATTCCAGGCAGAAGTCACAGCCAGTGCAAAGGTCCTGAGGCAGAGGTGTGTCTGGTGTTTGTTTAAGAGGCCAATGTGAGGCTGGGCTGTGGTGGCTCATGCCTGTAGTCCCAGCAATTTGGGAGAGTGAGGTGGGAGAATAGCTTAAGGTCAGGAGTTGGAGACCAGCCTGAGCAACTTAGTGAGACCCCATCTCTACAAAAAAGAAAAAAAAATTAGCCGAGTGTGGTGGTGCGCCTATAGTCCCAGCTATATATAGGAGGCTGAGGCAGGAGGATGACTTGAACCCAGGGGTTTGAGGTTGCAATGAGCTATGATCATGCAACTGCACTCTAGCCTGGACAATAGAGTACAGTTGTCTCAAAAACAAAAACAAAACAAAACAAAAAATAAGAAGCCACTCACGCCTGTAATCCTAGCACTCTGGGAGGCCAAGGTGGAAGGATGGTTTGAGCTCAGGAGTTTGAGACCAGCCTGAGCAAGAGCGAGACCCTGTCTCTACTAAAAATAGAAAAAAATTAGCTGGACAACTGAAAATATATAGAAAAAATTAGCCGGGCATGGTGGCGCATGCCTGTAGTCCCAGCTACTCGGGAGGTTGAGGCAGAAGGATTGTTTGAACCCAGGAGTTTGAGGTTGCTGTGAGCTAGGCTGACGCCACGGCACTCTAGCCCGGGCAACAGAGCGAGACTCTGTCTCAAAAAAAAAAAAAAAAAAGAAAGAAAGAAGAAGCCAATGTGACTTTAGCTAGAAGGAGGGTACTGAGAAATGAGGTCTGGGAGATACTGGGTCGGGAGGGCACAGCTGGATCATGTAACCCCATGTAGTGAGGACTTTGTCCTTTTTTTTTTTTTTTTTCTGGAGACAGAGTCTCACTCTGTTGCCCAGGCTAGAGTGCCGTGGCGTCAGCCTAGCTCAGAGCAACCTCAAACTCCTGGGCTCAAGCAATCCTTCTGCCTCAGCCTCCCAAGTAGCTGGGACTACAGGCTTGTGCCACCATGCCCCGCTAATTTTTTTTAATATATATTTTTAGTTGTCCAACTAATTTCTTTCTATTTTTAGTAGAGATGGCGGTCTCGCTCTTGCTCAGGCTGGTCTCAAACTCCTGAGCTCGAATGATCTGCCCGCCTTGGCCTCCTAGAGTGCTAGGATTATAGGCGTGAGCCACCATGCCCGGCCTAGATCAGAGTTTCTTAAGGCTCCTGGGTGGGTATCAAAGATGGGTGAATTTGATGTGTTTTTTTGGGAAAAGCATCCACATCTTTTAACACATTGCCAAAGGGGTGTGGGAGGGATAGCCAAAGTGCTTTCAGCAACCGTGTTCATTAGAGCAACCAATTGGAAACAACCTAAATGTCCACTAAAAGGAGAATGGCTAAATAAACTATGAAATACCATGTGGCCCTGGGAAATCATGAGACAGCACTTCTACTTTCTGGAATCTGTCCTAGGGATATACTCAAATGTGTGAAATGATGTATATTCAGGAAGAGCAGCCAATTGGAAAAAACTCCTATGTCCATCACTGCAGGAATTGGTTGAATAAAGGATGTTCTACACATACAATAGAATACTACACAGCTATAAATATGCCAGACACAGAAAGACAAATACCAATACCGCATGCTCTCATGCCTCCAAGGGGGAAGGTAGTACCATGCCTATGTATTACTATTCAAAAAAATTATTTTAAATTATAATGTAAAGGGGAGAGGTCTGAACCCAGAAGAGGTTAAGGGAGAGCCCTATGGCCTTGGGGTCCCTCGTGACCCCCGCTTTGTGTGAAACATCTGTGAACAAGTGGGAGGAGCTCACCTGGTGGGTGAAACTCATCTGGACCCCTGATTGGGTCTGAGAATTGCACCCTCAGAGCCAGCAGGAAGTGGGATGGTGGGGGTGGGGTGGGGCTTCAATGCTCAAAGACAGGAGCATTTCTAGAATTTACTTTTTCTTTAACAGCATTATTGAGAGATGATTCACATACCTTACAATTCACCCACTTAAAGTGTACAACTCAGTTATTTTTAGTATACTCACAGAGTTGTGCAACTGTCACTACAATCAATTTTAGAACATTTTCATCACCCCAAGAAGAAACCCCATAACCATTAGCAGTTACTCTCCATTTTCCCCACCTCCGTCCCCCAGTCCCTGGTAGCCACTAATTTATTTAGTGTTTCTATAGATTTGCCTGTTCGGGATATTTCATTTAAATGGAATCATACAATATATAGTCTTTTGTAACTGGCTGCTTTCATGTAGCATGAGAGTTTCAAGGTTCCTCTACAATATACTTTTTAGACCCCAGAAAGCTGTGGTGGTGGCTATCTCTGGGATTAGGGTGTGGGATCACATAGGGCAAGAGTCCCCAAACTTTTTGGCACCAGGGACCAGTTTCATGGAAGACAATTTTTCCACGGACCAGCATGTCGGGGAAGGGGATGGAACCCTGCCACCCTGGTCAGGCCAAGGACCGTAGGGGACTGCAGACATAGGGACTCAGATTGAAGGTGGACCTTCCCCTTCTTGTATGTAGCTCTGTATCACTGGCTTTTTCATAATAATATATTCCTTGTATTAAACCTGATTAAAATGGGTACACATTGATTATAGAGCATTTGGAAATACAGATTAGCTGTAGACAAAATTTAAACCACTGGGCTGGGCACAGTGGCTCATGCCTATAATCCTAGCACTCTGGGAGGCCGAGGTGAGAGGATTGCTTGAGATCAGGAGTTCAAGACCAGCCTCAGCAAGAATAAGACCCCATCTCTACTAAAAATAGAATGAAATTTGCCAGGCAACTAAAAATAGAAAAAAAAAAATTAGCCAGGCATGGCGGCGTATGCTTATAATCCCACCTACTTGCGAGGCTGAGGCAGGAGGATTGCTTGAGCCCAGGAGTTTGAGGTTGCTGTGAGCTAGGCTGATGCCACGACGCTCTAGGCCGGGCAACAAAGTGAAACTCTGTCTCAAAAAAAAAAAAAAAAAAAAAAAATTTAAATCATCCTTAACCCATCCGTATGCCTATAAGTGCCTTGAACAACCCTTATTTGAATATTCAAGTGCAGAATGTGGAGCTGGATTTGGGCAAGGTGCAGTTTTGCTCTGGGGAGCAGCAGGTACTGGTGGTGGGAATCCAGTGATTTCCAAGGTTCCATTTGAAGAGACAATGATTTTGATTTTCTGTTCCTTGCTGTAATTGATATCACGTCCTCCCAGAGGCCTGCTTTGAATGCCTCCACCCCACCCCAGTCTCTGTCACTTATCACAGGGTGAAATAATGTATTTATTTGGGGAATCGTTTAGTTCATGAACATTTGGGTTCCTGGAGAGCGCAAATTAAATAGGAATGACAATTTCAACAGCTCTCAGTTAAAGAGCAGGCGGCGATGTGGGTGAAGTTTGAAACCATCCAGGGCACGTGTCTCACATACAGTAGATGCTTAATCGAATGTAATAAATGAATGAACTAACCCCATAGCCCAGAGAATAAAGGTGTGTGTTCCCTTCCTGGTTATTTCATTCATTCAGTCCTCGGTTATTAAGCACCTACTGTGTGTCCTGCTCTGGCCAAGTCCTGGGAAGAGAGAGATGAATAACCTTTAGGTCTCTTTCCTTCCTAGCTTCCTTAGGGACTTTCATGTGGCTTTTTCCAGGATCAGTGTCTAATTTGATAATCGTGACAGTAATGATGATGATGATGATCTAATGTAGGAGTTAAGAGTTCAGGCTCTGGGGTGGGTGAGGCAAAGCTGTATCCGAATCCCGGCTCTACTGCTTTGGGGGCTGCAGTGCTTTGGTCAGTTTGTCTTCTTTGGGCCTCAAAGCCCTCCTGGGCAAATGAGATCCTAACAGTGCCACCCTTGGGGTTATGGGGACGCACTGTGGCCATAATGGCTCCGCTCTGCCTGGTCCAGAGGATACAGAGAACTTATCATTATTGATCTCACTCGCCATTTGTATGGCAGTCCACAGTTCCACAAGCTTGTCACTTACCACCTTTTTCATCAGAATCCTCCCAGCCACACTGTGACTCCGGTACCATCAGGGCCAGTTTGCAGATGAGGAAACTGAGGGTGCTGAGGATGGGCTGCGAGTCCGAGTCCGAGGCCAAGGGCGCTCTTGCTAACTACCTCCCAGGACGCACGTGGGGCTGGGGGCTGGGGGGAGGGGGTTCTCTTCCTCCGTGCCCTCCCTCCCTTCCTTCCCTGGGAAAATCCAACAGGTGGTGGGGCTGCGGGCTGAGGGCCATTGTGCGGGGGGCCTGGGAGGGTCCGGAGGGCCCAGTGTGTGTCTGGGGGAAGATCGATGCCTTCATTACCATGTGAATCGTGGGAAAACGCCGCGGGGGCTGGGTGGTGGGTGGGCGTGGGCCGCGGGGCGGTGGCTGGGAGTTCTCAGGCCCAGACCACACAGCGGCTGGGAAGGGGGTCCCGTGGAATCCTGAGAGACCCGTTAAAAAAAAAAAAACCCAGATAACGGGACTTTTTCTCTTGTTTAATTTCTTATTTTAGGACATTTCCATCCTGTGGGGCTTAAAAGAGACATAGATTGAAAACAAAAAAAAAAAACAAAAAAAAAAAATTTTTTTTAAGGAAGAAAAAACTTTTTTTTTTCTTTTCTCAGTTGCAACTTTCCCACCGATTGCGCTGCGCATTCCGGCCTGAGCAGAAAAGTCGGAGCCTTTCACAGCCTGCGCACAAGCCAGCATCTCCATGGAGGCGCCTCCCAGCAGGCCCTTCCCTGAATGGCCCTTCTATTGAAGTATTAATAAAATATGCCCCAAAGAAAAAGAACAATAATAAAAATAAATATGTCCTAGGTAAGTCCAGGGTGACTACTGAATAGTTGCTGAGGAAATTGGGAGAAGCAGGTGTTAGGCTTGAAAAATAAAGTTGTCATCAGTTTGGCCAGAGCAGAGAGGACTGGCTGGTGTTTGAGAAGGAGGCAGGTAGTAGGGAGAAAATAGTATTCAGAATAACGACAATAACCAGTGACTGTGTGTCCCCCCATTGAGGCTTCTGAGTCCATCAGCTAAAGCCACACACGCAGAGAATAGCAGAGTCAGAATTCCAAACCCTCTTTCTCTAACTCCAGAGTTTGTGCTTTCTGGAGTTTCTCCATGAGGCCAGAAGAGAGGAAGACACAGGGAGGCTGCGGAGACCCTGAGACCAGAGACCCTGAGACCGAGAGGTGGGAGTGGGGTGGGGTGACCGAGGCAGAGGAAAGCAGAGACCAAAAAACAGGGACCTGGAGAACACGCGCATGCGCATGCGCACTCACAGGCAGACGGGCAGAGAAGGTTGAACAGCGCATATCCACAAATTCGCACAAGCAAAGCCTTTGCAAGAACGCTTTTGCAAACCCAAACACTTCTACATGATCTCTCTCTCTCTCTCACACACACACACCCCCACACCCACACACACTGGCGCAGGCACTTGCTCACAAATATTCTCACAAACACATTCCTAAACATGCTAAGATAGACACGAACTTACAAGTAGGCATCCAGAAACACAACCAACTATAAGAGAAACGTGTCTAAAATGCTGTCCCACATAAGATTTCAACACCTTCATCCTTTTTTTTTTCTTTTTAATTTATTTATTTTTTTTTTTGTAGAGACAGAGTCTCGCTCTTTTGTCTTAGCTAGAGTGCTGTGGCATCAGGCCAGCTCACAACAACCTCAAACTCCTGGGCTTAAGCAATCCTTCTGCCGCAGTAGCTGGGACTATAGGCATGCGCCACCATGCCGGGCTAATTTTTTTCTATATATTTTTTTAGTTGTCCAGATAATTTCTATTTTTTTTTAGTAGAGAGGGGGTCTCGCCCTTGCTCAGGCTGGAACACCTTCGTCCTTACCCACAACTTGTACAAACCCAAACTGCAGCACAGATTCTCACAAGAACAGGTGCTCTTACACAAACATGGGTACACATACTCATAGTTGCATAGGGAACTTGTCAGCCCCTCCCGCCAAACTCGCCCCTTGGCATCTGGCTTTCTAACCTTGGCCCCTGGGTTTTCTCTACTCCCCATCACCCCCAAGCTGTGACACATGTGTCTCCTGTGCTTCTACCTCCCCTCCCCAGCTTCAGGGTCCCAGCTGGATCCTGGGGTAGCTGAGAAGGGGTGGGTGCCCAGCTCCTGGCAGCAAGGGAAGCCACCTGCCTGAGGTGGACAGGCCCATGGAGGCCATGAAGCAGCACCAGAGGCTCAGTCTTGGCTGGGTCCCCTCCCTGCCCAAGGCCACTCCTTAGGGAAGGGCAGGGTAAGGAGGGCAGGTAGGGCCCATCTAACCCAAATGGGAAGAGAAGGTTGTTAACTATGGAAACAAAATGTGAAAATAATATGCACTGTAGATCTGATTTGGGTTAAAAAATGCATAACAAGCATAGAAAAAAAATCTGAGTACCAAAGTATCTATGTTAAGGTGTTAACAGCAGTAATCTCTGGGTGGAAGGAGTGTCATCTTTTATTTTCACATGTTTTAACATCTAATTTTCTACAATGCACAAATGCACCTTCTGTGATAATAAAAAGTTTTCATAAACAAATATGTAATGACATGAAAAATGACAAGGGGGTGGCCAGACCAGGCTGAGGGGGGAATGGTGCCCTCTTGTGAGAGCTTGGGAAGGCTCTTGATTGCTGTGTGACCTTGGCGGCTCTGTGCCTTTATTTCCTCATCTCTATAATGGAGATTCACCCCATGGCGGGGGTGGGGGTGGGTGGGTGTGAGAGTTAAGGATGTGAGGCCTGTAAACACTTGCAATGGTGCTTGGCATGGTGTGAATCCTCAAGAGTGCTAGCTGCTGTTGTTAGTACTATTCTTCCACAAAGGTTCCTGTCCATGCTGTACTGATGGGACACCCCGTGGGTGCCGCTGGCAGGGATGGGTATGCAGAGTTCCCTCGGCTGGTGCATGTGCAGGGTCACACGAGTATAGGTTTGCACGTGCACATATGTGTTCCTCGTGCATGTCCAAAATGTGTACATCGTACGAGGCATATTGCACTTTTGTGGAGGCATCAGATATGTGTACAAGTATTGCAAATAGCATCACAGGTGCTTTGCTCTGAGAACACCCTGAGGTGGGGGAAATCTTGTTTCAATTTTAATTCTCTACTCCTCAACTCTCATGCCCCCCCCCCATTCCTTTCAGCTCAAAGCTTCTTCCTGGGACATGGGTAGCCCCAGGGAACTTGAGGGGGCCTAGGACGCTTTTAAGGGTGGGAGTGGTGCAGGCTGAACAACACCCCAGGAAGAGGAAGTTGGGAAGTGGCATCAGGACACTTGGGTTTGTGGCCCTGCCATGCTGCTGAGGGACATTTGGATGACCTTGGTCCACCCTCTGGCCTGCTTTGAGTCCTCAGTCTCTCTTGTGCATCCACCCCTTGGCCCCTGCCCTTATATCACTCAGAGCACCATGGTCACTGGCCCGAGCCCCATCCCTGGCTTCCTGCTTTCTCCATTTCTGATGCTTAGAAAGGACGATGTCACTCTCTTGCTAAGAATCCTTCCTTGGCTCCTCATTGCCTTCAGGATAAAGCCTGTGTTCCTTGGCCTGGCTTTGTGGCATCTGCTCACCTTTCCACATCTCCTCACTGACTCTTCTTCACTCTGCTGGCCTCTCCCCCTTTCTCTCTTCCCTCCTCCCTCCCTGCCTTCCCTCTGGGCCTTCCTTCCCCCTCCACTCTGCCTGGGACCCTCTTCCTGGAAGAAGTGATCAACAGCCAGAGAGGAAGGTGGGCTTTTTCTCCTTACTTCTTTCTGTATTTAATTTGGAGTCCAACAAATTTACTTTCAAATCTCATCTTTGCCATTTTCTGGCTCTTTGTGACCCAGGGCAGGTTTCAGACCCTCTCCGAATTTTAGATCCCTCCTTTGCCAGAAGTATGTAACAGTTAATATTTATTTTTTATAGCACTGGATTTACTTTTATTTTCAATTGTATTTGTTGTTGAAAAGTACATTCACCTGGCTCAAAATTTTATTTTATTTTATTTTTTTGAGACAGAGTCTCGCTCTTTTCCCCTGGCTAGAGTGCCGTGGCATCAGCCTAGCTCACACTCCTGGGCTCAAACTCCTGGGCTCAAGCAATCCTTTTGCCTCAGCCTCCCAAGTCACTGGGACTACAGGCATGCGCCACCATGCCCAGCTAATTTTTTCTATATGTTTTTAGTTGTCCAGATAATTTCTTTCTATTTTTTAGTAGAGACAGGGTCTCGCTTTTGCTCAGGCTGGTCTCAAACTCCTGACCTCTAGCGATCCTCCCACCTCGGCCTCCCAAAGTGCTAGGATTACACGCGTGAGCCACCGCGGCCAGCCTCAAAGTTTTAAAAATACAAAACAAAATATACATAAGTTTCACATATATAGCAAAATTCTCCTCCCAAGCCACCCAATTCCTTACCTTCAGATGTATGCAAATAGTTTCTCTCTTTCTTCACCTCTTGGAGACTCTTCCATAAATATCCTCTATTAAGGACAAAGTATGTGTGCTTTCCATGGATTATTGATTTCACTTAATCCTCAGCCACCCGTGGGGTAGGTTGTGGAAAGTGAAGCTCAGAGATGGAAAGTCACTTGCCCGAAGCCACACCCGTTGGTAAACATTAGACCCAAGATAAGTTGAGTTTGTCCATTTATGAAGTGCCTACTATTATTTCAGGCCCTCAGGATTGTCCCAGGCCTTTATAGTCATTCATAGGACAGATACTGAGTGCCTTGATGTCTGAGGCCCTGGGCCAGGTGCTGGGGCTACAGTGGGGAGGAAAACAAAAGGTTAGCCCTCCCTGAGTTTATATCCCAGTGGCGACAGTCCATGGCTGAGGGAGATACAATCGTTTGCTCCATTTTCCAGGTAAGAAAACCAAGGAACAGAAGGGAAAGGAATTGCTCTGAGGTCACACAGTGATAACAAAGCTGAGATAAGCAGCCCCGTTGTATTTCTTTATTTTCTGAGACACAGTGTCACTCTGTTGCCCAGGCCAGAGTGCAGTGGCATCATTGTAGCTCACAGCAACCTCAAACTCCTAGGCCCAAGCCATCCTCCTGTCTCAGCCTCCCAAGTAGCTGGGACTACAGGCGTGCACCACCACGCCCAGCTAATTTTCTGTTTTTAGTAGAGACGGGGGTCTCGCTCTTGCTCAGGCTGATCTCGAACTCCTGAGTTGAAGCAATCCTGCCGCCTCTGTCTCCCAGAGTGCTAGGATTACAGGCGTGAGCAACTGTGCCCAGCCACGCAGCCCCATTTTAAAGGTAGGGAAACTGAGGCATAGAAGAGTGAACTGACTTGCCCAGGAAAACCCAGCTAGGAGGTGGCAGAGCCTGGACCCCAGAACTCCGGCGAGCTCGCGGCCCCGCCCACCTGTGGGCGGAGCCACGCCGGGCCCCGCCCCGCGCATTCCTGGCAGCCCAGGCGGCCGTTTCCTGCCCGCGTCGCTGGGCGGGCGGCCGGCCCATCTGGCGGCCCCCACGGGGCGGCGCGGGGAGGCGGCCCAGACTTGCTGGAGCCAGGCGCCGGCCCGGGCCCCCCCTGCCCGCCTGGAGAGCCCAGGTGTGGCCGCGGCGGGGGTGGGGGTGGCGCTTTCCTTCCCGCTCGCTCGGCCCTTCCTGACGCACCGGGCAGGATGCAGCCTCCTCCCGCCCTCCTCTGCCCCCGCCTCCCACGGCCCGGCCTGGGATCGTGGAGGGATCCAAGCCGGGGCAGCGGGCTGGGGAGGGAGGAGCAGGCCGCGCCTCTGACAGCCACTTTGTGAGACCCCGTTGTCTTGCCGCCCCTCACCCTGCTTTGGAAAAACCCCTGTATAATTAGCCTGCCCCCCCCTTTTTTTTTGAGGGACTCAGCTTCCCCATTTGTGCAAGGACAGCTGAACTCCCACCTCCTGGGTCACACAGGCTTGTGCTTCGCTCCTCAGACACCCCAGACACGACTGTGGGAACCGGAGGAGGCACTTCCCCTGCCCTAAGTCATAGCTCTTGACTTGACATCCATTTAATTCAGCCATTTCAAGCTCGAGCCAGGCAGGCATTTGGCCTCTCCTCTTCTTGCTGTGTCCTCGGCGACATTCACGCTTACTCATACATGCTTAACTCATACCTGGTACAGAGGTCTGATACATGGTCTGAAGGCTTCTACCTCAAAAAGTTGGAACCACCCAAGGAGGAAGGTTCTTAGGTTCTTAACCCTTTCACAGCTGAGGAAACAGGACAGAGAGTGGGCAGAACAGCTCCAGTCACCATGCGCAAGCCACCTTCTCTGTCAGACTTTGAGGTTGCCAATCTGCCCCACTTCTCCAATGCTGACCCCAAGAAAGGGAACCAGCAGTCCAGTATCCTCACTTATGTCAAACAGCACCCCGGTGAACATCATGGTTTTGGAACCCGGGCACCCTGGGTTCAAATGCCTCTTGGGCACTTACTTAAGGTCTTTCTGCCTTCGTTTCCCTATCTATAAAAATGTTGGTAGGTATCTCATATGGTTGTTGTAATGATTGAATATTTCTAAAATACAGTTGACCTTTGAACACAGATTTGAACTGTGTAGGTCCACATACCCAGATTCTCTCCTGACCCTGCCACCCCTGAGACAGCAAGACCCTCCTCTCCTCCTCCTCAGCCTATTCAAAAATGATGAGGATGAAGACATTTACGAATGATGATCCACTTCCTTTTTCTTTTTTTTTTGAGACAGAATCTTGCTCTGTTGCCAGAGCTAGAGTGCATCAGCCTAGCTCATGGCAGCCTCCAACTCCTGGGCTCAAGCAATCCTCCTGCCTCAGCCTCCCGAGTAGCTGGGACTACAGGCACATGCCACCACACCCAGCTAATTTTTTCTAATTTTAGTTGCCTGGCTAATTTTTTTCTGTTTTTTGGTAGAGATGGGGTCTCGCTCTTGCTCAGGTTGGTCTTGAACTCGTGACCTCAAACGGTTCTCCTGCCTCGGCTTCCCGGAATGCTAGGATTACAGGCTTAAGCTACTATACTCAGCCAATCCACTTCCACGTAATGAATAGTAAATATGTTTTCTCTTCTTTATAATTTTTTTTTTGAGACAGGGTCTTGCTCTGTCACCTGGGCTAGAGTGCAGTGGTGCCATCATAGCTCACTACAATCTCAAATCCCTGGGCTCAAGCGATCCTCCTGCCTCAGCCTCTTCAGTAACTGGGACTACAGGCATGCATCACCATGCCTGGCTAATTTTTAAATTTTTTTGTAGAGATGGGGGTCTCACTATATTGCCCAGGCTGATCTTGAACTCCCGGGCTCAAGTGATCCTCTGGCCTCCGCCTCCCAAAGTGCCTGGCTCTTACAATTTTAATTACATTTTCTTTTTTCTAGTTTACTTTATGGTAAGAATACAGTATATAAGACATGTAACATACAAAATATGTGTTGTTTTTTACTGGTAAGACTTCTGGCCCAAAGTAGGCTATTAGTAGTTATGTTTTGAGGGAGTCAAAAGTTACACGTGGATTTGACTGTGCAGGGGGTGGTTCATCAGCGCCCCCCACCCTCTGCTTTGTTCAAGAATCAACTGTGCAAGCATACTGCTAGTCACATGTTAAATTGTTAAATATAATGAAAGACCGTGTATTGGGCTCTCAGCATAGGAGCCCTCTCCTACATAGTGCCGTTGGGGGAGACTGAGGCACAGAAGACACCTAACAAATCAGGGACAGGACTTCAGGGTTCTAGAGCAGTTTCCCAAGAATCCACCCCCACCCCAAGGTGAGACTGGCACCAGGCCCACCCGGGGCCCTGCCCAACCACCCACCCCCACCTCCCCAGCGTGCAGGCCCAATCCGTGCCGGCCTGGTGCCATTTTTCCATGGGACTCTGGCGGTGGCGGTTCACATCTGGAGTCTAGACTCGGAGGCTCTGCGGGCCGGGCCTACCGCCCGGGCTGGGCCACCGCTGCCCGCTGTTTGCTCAGCTGAAGCTGGTTAATTGGAATTAGAGTGGCCTCTGCGGTGTCGGCTGGCCGGGCGGGCCCTGGTCGGCCGCTGCCGAGGTCTGTGGAACATCTGGCCGGGCCAGGACAGTCATTAGGTGGCAAGCGCCCGGCGCCACTGCCACCTCAGCCTCTGCCGGGGGCAGGCGGTGACTCAATGAGGCCTTTGTGGGCCCTGGGCCGCAGAGCCGACCACGTTGTGTGCCTGGGCTGCCTGCCCCCTCTGCCGCTCTGAGAGAGGCCTTGTTCCAGGACCACACGGCCTCCCCCTGGAGGCGGCTGAGATCCGAGAAGACCCTGAAAGGGACCCCTTGGCCTTTTGAGATTTTCTACCTTTCCTTTCGTTTCCATAGAGTCCTGGGCCCAGAGAAGTTGGGTGGCTGACTCAGAGGTGCCCAGAACACCAGCCACAGTGACTCGGTCCTGGGGGTCTGGAGAGGAGTGGCCCAATCCTTAGGAACTTGGAATTTGATTTGGATTGACGTCAAATAGATGTCCATGGGCAAGCTGCCTCAATCCACAATGGAGCTGATAATACAGCTACAACCTAAGACTGAGAGCCCAGTGAAATCCTGCATGGAGATGCCTGCTACATGTCAATGCCTAGTGAGATGATACAGCGACGCTCTCGAGTCTCTGGTCATGCTTGTCCTTTGACCACTTCCAAACTGTCTGGAAGCCACTGTTATTTTCAGCCTTTGAATGGGAAGCTTGGGCAAGAGAGAGCCCCGGGCTGGGAGCTGGAGGCCTGGATCTCGGGCCAGTGGCCACCCACTCCTGTCTCAGTTTCCCTACCCAGCGACCCCATACCAGGCAGGTGGATGAGGGCTGTGGCTACTCCTTGCTTGAGTCACTGGAAGTGTCTCCTGCAGGCCAGGGCTGCTGTCTTCAGCACATTTCAGGGAAATCCTGGCCCCAGGATTTCCAGCTCTTGGACACAGATGGCCTCTCACAATCACTGGGCCCAATTCCTCCCTGCCCCAGCCTCTCTAGGGGCCCTGGTCCTGTGTTGTGATTAGCCCCACAGTAGTCATTTTAAGAAGAACCTTAGGCATGAGAAGAATGGGAGAGATGGGGCCTTGATCTTCAGGGCACCCTAGAAACCAGGCCCTATCCAGCTGAAGTCACATGGACATTGGGACCAGGGAGGCTGGCAGGCTCTACTGGTCCCCTTGCGGGGTCAGGTTAGCCCTCTGGTACTCCCCCTACCTCTCGCCAAGGTGAGTGGGAGGCTCAGTGAGCACCTGCCCAACACCCTCACTACCCCCAAGTGCAAGGAGGAAGGTGGTGAAGAAAACCCAATGGCTGGGGAGAAAGGGCTCGTGGGCCCCCTCTGCTGGCTAGAGGGTGTTTGTGGGGTGCTGAGCTGGTCAGGCACTGGGGTGAGCACCCAGGAAGGGGCTTGCAGAGAAGTTTCTGGACGGGAAGGTGAGACCCAGTAAACTCAGAACAAGACACGGGGAGCTTATGCAGAGAACCCTTCCAGAAGCACAGTGGCCCGCTTGGGCCATGGGATGAATTTTTAATGAGGCAAAGTCAGTCCACAATACAAAAATCTAAAAATCACATCCACTTTTCCCACCTGGCTCCTGGATCGTGGGGGAAGCTGGGGATTCCTTTGCCTGCAGGGGATGGGGAGAAGCAGAGGAAGGCCAGGAGGGGGAGAGGGAAACAGAGGCCAATGAGGCCCTGCTGGAGGGATCCTGCTGCCCCCACCCCTGTCCTGGAGCTGCCCTGGGCCTCCTGTGCCCTCTGCTCATGCACACCCGTGTGGGGCCATCCCCCGCCGGCCAGACGCCAGCCATGTCATTCGTCCTTCTTCTCCTGCTCCCTCGATGCTGATGCCTCTCTTCCCTCTCTGGGTTCTGCTGCTGCCGCTGGATCCTTAGAATTTGAGTCCTCATAACTGACCAAAAAATAAAACAATAAAAATACATTCAGGGAGGGGGAGAGCAGAATCTTTGTTGTCCCCACCTGCCCCCCAGGCAATGCCCTGGGCACATGAAGAACGTCAGCCCTGCATCCACTGCCCAGCCTCTTCCAGTACCAGGCTGGGCCCCGAGGCATGCCCTCCTCAGACAGCTGCTCTGCCTTCTCTGTGCCCAGTGGTGCAAGAGGCAGCAAGGCAGCGGCCAGTGGAAGAGGCGAGGCCTGGGCTTGTGTGGACCAGCTTTAAGCTTCTTGAACCTTCTGCTGGAGAGGGGAAAGAGGGGGCCAGGACGAGGCTATGGGAGGTGGGCTGCCTCCCAGGGCACGTAGCAGGCATCGAACAGCTCAGCCCCAGAGGGGTGTGGAGGAGACTGCTCTACTAGCAAGTGGCAAGGTGCCGCTTTGAAGACAGACACCCTGGCTTAGCTTTTACTATGGGCTTCACTTACTGAGCAAGCAGTTCATGCCAAGGACAATACACACATTTCCTCACCGGATCACCCCCGTGAGGCAGGAATGTGCCCACTTAGAGAAGACAGGCTCCGAAAGAGGAAAGTGACTTGCCCAAGGTTATATATATACACACATATATGCAGTGAATAGTAACAGTGTCTACTACCGTATGACAAGGGCCATTTACATCTGCGTGCTCCTGTGAGCCCCATCTTATTGGTGAGGGCACCGAGCCTCTGGGGCGCCCTGCTCCCCGGCCCCGTGGCTGGGGACAGCCAATGCCTGGTGGCTGTGCAGGAGCTGCCTCCCTCGCCTACCCCTGGCCGTGCTCCCTTGCCCTGTGCACCGAAGCTGCAGTGTCTGCCCTACCTTGGGCCCCGGGGCAGAAGGGGGGAGCGGGCAGGTGGGCACCCGCTGGGCATTACATGGCGCTGGGATTCTGCGGGCGCCGGCGGCGAGGGCCGGCTAGCTTCTGCTGCATGGAGTCGGCCAGGCTGGCGGGGGAGCCCGAGACTGTGGGGAAGTGGGTGAGCCTCGGGGTATGAGGCAGGATTTCCGCCGAGGACTCGTAGCTGCGTGAGAGACAGAGAAGAGACAGAAAGAGAGATGGAGAGAGAAAGAATGAGGGAGGAGAGAGACTTCCTGTCCAGGAGCAAGGAGCACAACTGTCTTATTTTTATCTATCTCTGCACTTCCAGACTTTGTGGAAAGAAGCCGGTATGACTTGGAAAGTAGAAAAGAAAAGATGTACCTATACAAAGGCACATCGTGCAGCTGTGCAAAAGAACAAGGATGCTCTACAGGTGTGCGTGCTGCTGTGAAAATCTCTCTAAGATACAGCATTCTGTGAAAAACCCAGGGTGTAGAATGCTCTGAGAATGCCACCGTCTGTGTGGGTGCACACACACGTTTGCATCTCGGTGCACAGGTGTCTCTGAATGTCGGTGTAACAGAGCTGGCCTCCGTGAGGGGGATGGGGCATGAGAATGTTCTCCCTCTCAGAGCTACGGAATTTGGAACCATGTGAATGTGTTGCCTATTTAAAAATAAACAAAAGAATTAAAAAAGGAGGAGTGTGAATAAATGGGAAAAGTAAAACAAAAGGTAAGGTGGAGAATCAAGGCAGAGAGATGGACAGAAAGAGAAGAGAGAGACCACTTACTTTTTACCTTTAAGAACCTCGGCGGGGGCGTGGCAGAGGGCAGAAAGGAGGGCAGGGTGCCTGTGTGGCAGAACATGTAGCACCAGCACCAGCCAGGCAAAAGGGGGGCACTCTCTGCCCAGGCTGGGGTGTTCAGAGCTTCGTCCCGTGAAGACACAACAGGACTAAACTGGGCAGGCGACCCCAGGGGTGGTGGGACAGGGGGACCTGAGGACGATTAAGGTCAGAGGGAGGGTGGGGGTAGGTGCTGAGCTCAGGGATAGATGCCATGCCTGCTTCAAGAGCTCCCCCAGATTTGTCCCCAAGTTCACCCCCCTGCCCCTGCTTGCCTCAGAAACCACAGGGCTTTGCAAGGCCAGGAGGTACGGGCAGGCAGGCTGGGAGCTGGGGATTCCAGGCAGGACAGGGAGGGCAGAGGTAGGTACGGGGGAGGGGGTGAGTCACAGGCTCCCCTGCGGGCAGCCAGGTGCACAGGAGGCCTTGGCAGGCGCTTGAGGGACAACTTGGAGGCCAGGCAGGTGGAGCTGGGTGGAAGGCCCCCGAGTGGGCAGCTTTAATCACAGCTGGCAGCTATTTCTAGGTCCCTGGCAGGCAGGGTCGGTGGTGCTGGGGGGCAGACACCTGCTGGAGTCACGCAGGCCTTGGGGTTTGGGCGGGGCTGTGCGTAGGGCGTGGCAGGTGTGGATATGGCCCTGGGAAAGGGGCATCTGTGTGAGTGAGACACAAACTGAGATGGAGAGAAAGCCGTGGGTCACAGCCACACAGGCAGCTGAACAGGAACTGACACACGAGTCCCGCTCAGGGTACTTTCCACCTTTCTCTTACTTACATGTGAAAACTGAAGCCAGGGGAGGGGAAAGACATGCCTGAAGTCACCTGGTGGCAGAGCCAGGTTGGAAATCCAAGGCTCCTGACA
The DNA here is from genome assembly GCF_041146395.1 of Eulemur rufifrons. Lineage (NCBI taxonomy): Eukaryota > Metazoa > Chordata > Mammalia > Primates > Lemuridae > Eulemur > Eulemur rufifrons. Next base: position 25,732,654 of record NC_091002.1, read on the forward strand.
GCGGGCCGCCCAGAGAGAAATCCACACCCGCCACTCTGTTGTCAGGATCCAGCTGGCATCTGGATGTGGGGGCTTCTTAGAGGGCCCCTAGGCCTTGCTCTCCCCACTCCTGGCCCAGGGAAAGGTTCCCACTGCTGTCCACAGGTGAGACGCCCACGCGCTGGCGGGAAGGGTGAGGGATGGAGCTGGCGGCAGGAACAACGTTCCCCTGGAGACGTGTACAAACACCCCTGGCGCCACTGGCTGCCCACAGGCGCCACCTGCACCCATGTGAACATCTGTCCCCCACCCTGCCTTACCTGAACATCTCCGTCACTTCTCCCTTGGCCAGCGCCACCAAGACGGGAAAACCGACGCAGGCGGGGACCAGGTACAGGAGGGCAGGCTGCGAGAGGACACAGGCTGGTAAGGCAGTGTTGGCCAGGGAACCTGTGCAGGGCCATGCCCAGCACCCCCAACCCTCTCCTGGGCTGGACTGAGGGACAGTGACTGGCCCAGGTTCACAGGGCAAGTCAGTGGCTGCGCCTGAACCCAGGGCTGGGCTGCTCCGGGACAGAATGTAAGAAACACAAAGGAACTTGAGTGTGTGGGGCCTTAAGGCTTCCCAGGAGTCTGGCAGGTAGCATCTGAACCACCTGGGACACCAGGTTCAAAATGCAACCTCCTGGCCAGCGGTGGCCCATGTCTGTAATCCCAGCACTTTGGGAAGGGAAGGTGGGAGGATCACTTGAACTTGAGCCCAGGAGTTTGAGACCAGCCTGGGCAATATACTAAGATTCCATCTCTACAAAAAATAAAAAAAATTAGCCAGGCACAGTGGTGCACACCTGTAATCCTAGTCATACTCCAGGCTGGGGGACAGAGCAAGACCCTGTCTAAAAAAGAAAGAAACAAACAAACAAAAAAGTGCAGACTCTTGGGTTGGTCCTGTTCCCAGAGACCCTTCCCAAGGTCTGGGGCCAAAGTCTGCATTTTAGTGAATGCTCCAGGAGATGCCGTTAATATTACAATGATGATAACGACACAGCTGCTGCTATGTAGGGAGCACTTGCTATAACAGGGTCACTGGCTCCACAAGAACCCACACCCAGGGGATCCAACCCACAGAGTCTGCTCAGACTCCTGGTAAAGGTGAGTTTGGAGAAAAGGACGATTATCCTAAGAGCCTCTGTTCACAGAGCACCTCCTGTGCAGGCACAGAGTTCAGCCCTCCCCAGAGCACTGCAGCCCATCTCCACATCCCCTGTGACTGTCCCCCTGTTGTAGGGGAGGAAGACTAATGCTTCAGGAGGAGAGGGGACAGCCCAGGCCTCAGAGGTCTAAATGTTAAACTGAGGATTAAACCGCAGGCGTGCTAGTACCCAAAGCCATTCTTTTGCTTGCAGCATTTGAAAGTTGTACGTCACTCCACTGTTCAACCCTCCAAAGCCCCCAGCGCTCCCAAACATTGAAGGGCCTATGAGAGACACGAACCTCGTCTTCCTTCTCCAGCCTCACCCGACCTGCCCCAATAGCCTGCACCTCCAGCCACAGGACCTTTGCATGTGTAGCTTCTGCTGCCTGGGATGCTCCTTGTTCCTTCCGACCCCAGCTCAGATGTACTTCTGTGGGGAAGCCTTCCCTGGCATGCAGTCAGGGGCCCTTGCTGCACGCTCTCAGAGCCCCCTCTGGTCCTCCCTCACAGCATCCCCCAGCAATCTGTGAAGGGACATCTGTGTGCCACTGTAGACGGGAGGGCAGGGGCCACGGATGTCTTGCTCGCTACTGTATGCCCAGCACTCAGAAGAGGGCCGGTAAATACTAAGCGAATGGCTCCTGCACGGGTACTCACAAAGTTAAAAGGGTATCATGGAGATGAATGGGCTGAGGGTAAGGAGACTTCATTCTTAATGGAAAGCTAGCTCTTGGCCACAGAACAAAGGAATCATCCCTCTATGTCCCCTGAGCCTGACCTTCATATCATTTCCTGGCACCTGCCATGGGCGGGCTTTGACCCATACTACTTTATAAATATTAGCTGTGACTCTAATAATATCCCAAGTATTAGGTTCTGGATTTTATAGATGATATTACTGAGGTTCAGAGAGGGGAAATGTTAGCTGGGCATGGTGGTGAGCGCCTGTAGTCCCAGCTACTCAGGAGGCTGAAGTGGGAGGATCACTTAAGCACAAGAGTTTGAGGCTGCAGTGAGCTTTGACCATGCCACTGCACTCTAGCCTGGGCAACAGAGTGAGACCCTTAAAAAAAGCAAGTCTCTTTAAAAAAAAAAAAAACGGCAGGGGAAATGATTTGCCCCCCTTGTCACACAAGGTATGTAAGTAATGTAAGTAGCTGAGCTAGGATTTGAACCTGAGCAGCTGTGTTTCTCCCACTGCATCAGGTCTTTGCTATGAACTAGGCTTTGGGCCAAGAGTAAAAAAAAAAAAATCACAACTAAGGTCCACATCAAAACTTATGAGAGGCAGCCAAAGTGGTACTCAGAGGAAAATTTATAACCCTAAAATAACTCTATCAGAGAATAGTAAAGACTTGAAATAAATAATCTAAGTTTCCAAATCAAGAAACTAGAAAAAGACAGTATAACAAAGTGACTATAATCAACAATATGTTAGGATATACTTTAAAATAACTAAAGGAAATGATAAATGCCTGAGGTGATGGACACCCCAATTACCCTGATTTGATTAACATACTTTGCATGCCTCTATCAAAACATCACGTATATCCTATAAATACATACAACTACAATGCATCTATATTTAAAAGTAAAAAACAATGAAAAAAAGCTAGAAAAAGAACAAAATAAATGCCCCAAAAGTAGAAAGAAAATAATAAAAGCAAAGCAGCAATTAATGAAATAGAAAATGAAAAGAAACACAAACTTATTAAAATTTAATTTCTGAAAAGAAGATGTCCTCATACTCATTTTATAGATAAGGAGACAGAGTACCAGAGGAGGGAGAAGGCCCTGTCCAAAATCACATGGTCAGGATTTGGACCCAGTTCCCTGCTTCTGAGCCCATTCTCTTCACCAAAGCCAGACTGGGAAAATTGCAGGGCTTCCAGGGGAGGGTGGGTAGAAACTCAGTTCCTCCTTTAAGGCCTCCCTCACTTGAGAGCTGGATTGAGGGGCTCCTTTGGAAGGCAGCAAGTTGGCTATCATCAGAGGAATATCAGCCTATATTCTTTTCTTTCTTCTTAAGGCACCAGGAAATCTCTCCAAAGAAAGTCAGTGCTAAACTAAGGAGAATCTGGGAGGTAGCTCGGAGCAGTGAGCTAGGGTCAGGATTCCTGGCTTTCCACCCAGACTTGGCCTTGCTGTGTGACCATGGGTAAATTACTTCTCTCTCTGGGCTTGCCTGCTCCTTCTGTAAAATGGGGACATCACACCTGATAATCTCTAAGGGCCTTAATTTAATAAGCAGGCTGCTAGCTCTCTGGCTTGGAGTAGGTTTCTGACAGAGGTTAAATGAGTCAAAGGCCACATGGGCAGAGGCCCCTTATCTAGGGCAATGCTGGCACTGGGACTGCCTGTGTCTTGGAGATCGTGGGAGACCCCATGGAATAAGTTCCCCTCGTGTCCTGGATCCCCTTCCCAAGAATTTTCAAAGAGATGCCCACTTGGATGACTGGGGAGAAGGCCTAGGCTGCTACTGGGTTATAGCACGGGCCTGGGGCCCAGCCTGACCTGCTGTGTGACCAGGGATTCTCCTGTTCTCTCAGGGCTGCAGTTTCCCCACACAGGAGAGGACCACCTGTCTGGCCCTTCTCCCCGCATTGGAGAGCTCTGAATGGGAGCCTCTTCTGAGTCTGGCCAGGAGAAGGCAAGCCTGCCACCTGGTGGCCACTGGGGGCATTGGCTCTGGGCTTGGACTTTAACATGGGGCTGAGCGCCGGAGCAGAGATCTCCAAAAGACCTCTAAGCTAGAGCTCAGATCCCAGTCCGATCGCTCTATGTCACCCCCTTGCCAAGTTCATGTCTCTCTCAGCTTGCACAGCCCCTGAGGCCATGTGGAGCAGAAGCAAGTGAGAGGCAGCTCCCCATTGGCTCTTTGTTTCTCCATTTATGGCTCTTCTGTACAATGAGAATACTACTGTAAAATAAGAGCAATACTGTACTACCTCCCTCAGAGGAGCAGCGCTGTAAGGACTAAATGGGTTGATGCGCAAGGGAGTCAGCACAGTGCCTGGGCCCCAGGGAAGGGGGAGAAAAAGAGCCACAACTCACACCCATCAGGCCTGGCGTGGTGCGGAGCGCTGCACTTACATTAACTCGCTTCATTCTCAAATTAACCCCAAGGGGGCCGTTATTTATCTCCATTTTCTGATTTTATTAACCAATGAGGAAAAACTAAGCCTAACTTCAGCAACCCACCTAGAGCCGCACCGTTAGTGGATGGAGCGTGGCCTCACAGCGGGGCTTCCCCAGCCTCCATTCTCCACTGCCTTTTCCACGGCTGGGGCTTCAGAGCCCGCGCCTGCTTTTCACACCGACCCAGGTGCGAATCCTGGCTCCACCACATACTTGCTATGTGGCACCTCAACTCCAGTTTCCTCATCTGTTCACAAGGACCATCATGACTGCAGAGGTGGCACAGGGGAAGTGCTTAACAGGAGCTCTCGCTATTTCCAGTACAGGGCAATCCTGTCTGCTCACTTTCACCTCCCAGCCTCCGGCTCTCCCAGGCCACGATGACTGCTCTCAGCCTGCACGCTACGCTGGCTCGCTCTGTGGCGGCTCAGTACCCAGCACCCATCGTTGTGGGAGAAGGAGGCAGAGCCTGGCCTCCTTGGGAGTAGGGGGCGGTGAGGCCCCAACACCCAATCACTCCTCTGGTGGGTGGGCGCTGGGCTGAAACACCCAACAGCCACCCCAATCCTGTTCTTCTCTGTCTGCCCCCCACTACTGAGGTTAAGAAGCCAAATCCCCTTTTTCCTAGACTGTACAGTGGCTGGTGTGGACCTGGGCCACTAATCTGGCCTGTGAGGTGCAGAGAAGGTTCTGGAACAGTTTCTGCTACCTGATGAGGGCAGCAGGCATGACTGCTATATTCTCCCTTCTCCTTCTTGCCACCAACGTGCACATGCTGCCTGGAGCAGTGGCGGCCAGATTGCAACGGCAAGTCAAAGGCCAAGAGAATCACAGACAGGACTGCTCTAACACCACTGGGGAGCACCTGTCTCTGGACTGCTTGTACAGGTGACAGACAAATCCTCTGCAAGTCCCCCTTATTTGCAGTGAGGCACTCCTGACACTCTGAATACAATCCTGCTCACCTGGGCGTGCTTGAAGATGTGCATGATGAAGATGGTAAGGCCCAGGCCGAAGATGTAGGCTGCAAAGCTGGTGTAGAAGTAGGTGTGGGTGTTCTTCTTCAAGCTTCAGGGGAGGTGTGAGAAGAAAGAGGAGGAGGGTTAGATATAGGGACTGGAGCGGTAATATCCCTTCTGAGGAGGGATCTGGGGGAGACCCTGGAGGTTGTGGGGGCGACAGAGCTCTGGGCTGGGGGTCTAGAGACAGGCATGCACTCTGGTACAGCCCCCAGCTATGTCTTTGGTTAAGTCACTCTTTTTCTCTCAGTCTTGGCTTATTCATCTGCAAAATGGGAAGATGAGGAGGCCCATTTCCCTGGTGATTGTGAATATCAAATGCCGTAACCTAGAACAGTGGCTGTAAGACTTTAGCCAGCATAAGAATCATCTGGGAACCTTGCAAAAAAAAAAAAAAAAAAAAAAAGGCAGGGTTCCCCAGGAAGTCCGATCTAACGGGTCTGGGGCAAGGCCCAAGAATCTGCATTTTGAAAAAAATAACTAAAGTAAATCTGATATAGGTGGATCATGCTTTGAGAAACACGAATACAGAAATTGCACAGATAAGTTATTACTTTTAAGTGTAGTGGATGTAATAGTTCAGTAACCTATTTGTGGGCACTAAATAGACACTGGCTGCAGGAATAAAATGCTAGTGGCTTCCTGGAAGTGATTCATCCAAGATTAGCTTCAGAATAGATGAACTGCATGCCTCCTGGCATTGCCATTATGTGACTTCCCTTTACAATGCCAGTTCCATAACCTCTGTGTGTCCCCAGCACCTGGAACGGTGCCCAGCCAGTACTATGAATTCAATTAACATTTGTGGAAGGAATGAGTACTTCTGAGCCCCTTCTCCCCTTAACCTGGGTGCACGTGAGCTGCAAGTACATTGACAGCTGTCCTGTTGTGAGAACCGGGGTACCAGTGACTCCCTTTGGGAACGTTGCACCAGTTCTGGAATCAGCTCTGAGGAGCTTGCTTATCCTGGAATAAGGCCAGGAATTCGATTCTGCCCCCGAGGGTGCCGGCAGCTGAATCTGTGTCCACAGCCTGGGGTACTCTTGTGGGTTTCACTTTGTATTACCTCTGAACAGCCAGCAGTAGAGACAGCTGGCACAGACATGCGCTCACAAACTGGCCAGGTCCCCTCCAAAGGTGTCTGTAAGCCTATGTGTTCAAGAGGTCCGAAGTGGCACTACACAGATAACTCAGATGTACGCAAGCGGGGAAATTAAGTTTCACATGAAAATTGGATTTCAGTGATTTTGGTACCGAGTTTCTCATTACCACTGTTACCGTTATTAGTGTTTTTGCAATTATGGGGCATAGGGGATTAAGAAAAGTTCACAAACCACCTCGAAATTAAGCACATACACAAGGAGTCCTTGCTGGGATGACTGAGCATAAAATGACAGAGCAGCTGCTGGCGCCACCTGCTGGCGGCAGGCCCAGATGCCCAGGTGCATTAACTCAGGTACGATCTTTCTTGTTTTAAGTGGGGACCCAAGTTGGCCCCCCCTTCTCTCCTCTGTGCTCGTTTTCTACAACAGACTGAAAAAAGTCTGAGTAAGGAGAGGGCAGGGAACAGCTGGAGCAGCTGGGACATGGTGACCTGGCCTGAGGCTGATAAAAAATGGTGACGATGATAATGATGACTGCAGCCGGATTTGCCCAGAAGAGCTCCTGAGGTCACCCTGTGCTCGGCACTCTCCCTCCAGACTTTCATGATAATCCTGAGGCAGGAACTCCTGTTTACCACAAACTTAAGGATGAGAAATCCTGTGGCCCAGAAGGGCCAGGCCACCTGCCAGGGTCACAAAGTGAGCATCACCAGGAACTTCCGAGTTTAAATCTCTGGCTTGTGATTCTTAACTGTTAAAACATCTTGACCACAGGCTCTTCGGACACTTAGAACTTCAAAATGCTAAATGCAGATAAAATCAGAATGGCTCTGGTTGCTGTTGGGTGGAGGGTCTGGTCCCCTGAGGTACCTCCTCTGGGCTCCTAAAAGCCACTGGAGAATCCCTGCAGACCCCCAGCCCCGGGTGGGCCCTCACTCACTTACCTGATGTCAAAACGCAGCAGCAAGGCAATGAAGATCCCTGCAGGAAGAAAGCCAGGGTCAGAGAGTGGCAGGGAAGGAGCAGGACAGTAGACCAAGAGACTGGGTCCTGGTCCCCAACCAGGGGTTCCCAGTCAGGGAACAATCATGGGGGCCAGCACTGCCAAGCGCCAGCAGAAATCCCATTTCTCTAACTGAAACGATGAGAAGGTCCCAGGATTTTGCTCTGGCCTGGGATTACCGTGACCCAGCACCCCACAGGACCACACTGTGTCTATTGAGTGCCTGCTGAGTACCAGGTACTGCAGGCAATACTCCGGTGTGAGCAAACTCACTGCTCAGTGCTCAGCCAAGGGGGCGGGGGCAGCCATGTGGTGACATACCTCAAATAGTAACACAAACCACAGTTAAGATTATTAACTGTGAAAGGGGGCTTCCTGTGTCGCAAAAAGGCACGTCAGGGATGAGACCTAGGCTGGGGCTGGTGGCGGAGGGGATTAGGGCTTCTTTGAAGTGACACCTGCCAGGAAAAGGTGTGCAAAGGTCCTGAGGAAAGAAGGCTCGGGGGTGCGGCAGGGACTGAGGTGCCAGTAGGATGGCAACCCAGAGTAGATGAGGGATGGACCAGCCATGCAGGGCCCCAGTGGCCATGGGAGGAGGTGGGTCTTTATCCCAAGTAAGGGCACACACTGGAAGAGTTGCAAGTGGGAGAGCAACCTAAATAGGTTTTGAAAAAGACTCTGTGGCAGCTGCTGGCTGGAGGGGAAGGAGCAGGAGCAAGGAGCAGACCATCAGGAGCTCTGCAGGAGCCCAGGAGAGGACGGTCACCTCTGCTCACCCACTGCACTCTCAAACCAGGGACGCCCAGAGGCCTAAGCATCCCCGGGACACAGCCAGCCAGTCCAGCCTGCGTGTGTTTACGTGTCCGTCTCCCTCACTGGTCTCTGGGCTCGCACAGGCAGAGGCTGGGTCTCACCTGGTTGAGGGCAGGCTCTCAAGAACTGAAACATTCTGTGCTGATAAGCAGCACGGCCAGGCAACATAGGATTCATTTTAAAGAGGGAAATGAGTTAGTCCTCAGTGAAGACTGTGAATAAGGGATGGAGAAAGCAGACAAAACATGGCCTTTCTGGAAACAAAGCTGGGGACTCAGTGCCCCCTGGTGGCTGAATTCCACAACTGTTCTCCAACTCATGCAGGGGTCTGAGCCCTGCCAGGAGCAATGTTCAACCAATGCTCCCACCAAGAGTCTGGGAGGACGAGCTCAACCTACGTTTACTATGACTGCTGAAAGGTCTGAGGATACATATAGAGACAGGACAAGGGAGGGACAGATATGCGCAGATGTGCGGCGCATGCCTGAGCCCAGAAGTTAGGAGCAACAAGCACACTGGGGAAGAGCGTGTGGGTGCCTGTGCGGGACCATCCCCTGGAGACTGAGCCAGATGCTTTACTTTACGGGACTCAATTTTTTCTGACTGGAGCGGCCTTCTAGGGAAGGGAGTCTCCCTGCCTCACAGCGCTGCTAATTATGAAAACTCTTGGGTTCGAGCCCATCTCCCAGTCCCCCCCGTGGCCTTAGGCAAGCTGAACCATCTCTTTGAACCTCAGTTTCCTCGTATGTAAAATGGAAATACTCCTCTATCTCTTTGGGCTGCCAGGAGTGGTAAAGATAACCTATAAAAACACCCAGCACAATGCTTGGCACACAACAGGTACATGACCATGGTTATCTTATTATTGTCATTACTGTTACAAGGGCAGTTCCGCCAGTGTAACCTTTTGCGTAGTCAGACAAACGTGGTCTTTGTCCTCGCCCTGTTGCTTACTAGTGTGTGAATTTCTACAGTTCCTTCACTTCTGAGCCTGTTTCCTCACCGGTTAAACAGGGAAAGCCTCTGCATCACCTCCACGTGTGTCCCAAGACAGAAGAATCACCCTAGGTTATTAGAATCACTATTACGTCCGAAAATAAGTTGGCTTTTAATTTGCTCCAAATTTTCTTTTAAGCAAGCTGCTAATCCTCTGACTCTGAGACTAGCAAAACAAGCCTGCCCTCTGGGTGCTGACTGTCCCATCACTGGGCCCAGCTTTGCAGACACACGGTGGCCAAGTCTCAGTCACTTCGGCTGCCCTCAGAGTGGCAGGTGAGCTTTGCCCTGGGTCTGGAGTGGTAGTTTGAGCAGCTGGTGCCCCAAGGCGAGGCAAGGCAGTGGGTTCGTGGGACGTATGCCTGAGCTTGGGACGGTGGATGGGGCCCCTGTGCCCATGCCCACAGGCACACCAGCTAGTACTCACATGTAGACCCAGGGCCTCAAAGGCCAACTTGTGCAGACAAGCAGGTGTGCACGCACATGTCCCTCTGCAGGGACTGCAGACACAGGAGCCGTGTGCTCACATACTGTGTTTTCTCAGCCCAGGAAGGAGCAGCAAGGGGGCTATGGCCATTCCAGTACATCTGCAATATTTGCAAACACTGGGAAGGGGTATGCGTGTGGGTATATGGGAGAGGGGTGGACTCCTTTAAGAAAGTCTTGGAATGTGCTTTTTCATAGAGCGTACTTCAGTCTGTCATTGTCTAATTTTACCTTGTGGTTCCTTCAATAACGTCTGCTTACCTAGATGGGAAGCTCCATGAGGACAGTCTTGCTCACTGCTGTCTGACCAAGGACCAGCAGAGCTGGGAGGGACTGGCACTGCATAACTGCGTGTTGATGTAGAATCCTTCACCAAATCCTGGCCTGACCCTTTCTCTTTCCCTTTTCCTTTCCTAGCTAGTGAGGCTGTCTGTTTTGCACTAATCCCCCACGTTCCAGGGAATACCCTCTCCACCCTCACACAATGGCCCCCACCCCAGCAAGCTCACCTGGAATGACGATATCCCCGAGTCCCAGCATGGCAAAGTTGTCTGCTTCAAGGCCCTTCTCCAGCAGATCCTGGGGAAACACCACTGCAGGGGGAGGCAGGGACGTGAGGAGCCGGCTGGAGCCCAGCTTACTCTGAGGCCTAGGCCCACACCCCTGTTGTATGAAACTCACACATTTGCATTTCTGGGTGGGGGATGGGGATGGGCATGGGGAGGCGAGAGGATGTTGACGGGCTGAAAGGCAAAGTCTCCATCTGGAATCACAGCTGCTTAAAGTGGGGAGGAATCTGGGGTCATTCAGGCTGAAGGTTTAATGCCTTTACTGAGCTGTAACTCACATACTGTATAATTCCAATGCCGTTTTCTAGGCAGGGAACCCTTTGGTTAAATGGGATTGACGCTAAAGCCCAGTATATGAAAGAAAAGAGTCACACAGTGCTGACATCTAAAAGGTGTTCCATTTCACTGCAACAGGGGTATGGACAGATGGTGGCTCTTACTCTGAAGCAGGGTGTGCCTGGCCTGCAGGCTCCTTCTGTATCTGAAGGAGAAAAGGCCACATACCTGCAAATTTCTTGCTTAAAGCTTCCCGCTCAGAAATCCTGCTGGACCGATACCACAGGGTGCTGGTGAGGATTAGATGATCTGCACAAATTAACTACTCCCCCATGCCTTCTTTACTAACCCAGTCCTGACTTTGTGTGGGGTAGACTTCCCAGGTGATACATCAAGTATGGTGTCAGACTAAGTCAATCAGGACAATCCTGTCCCCTGAATTCCTGACTTCCCTTGCAGCCAGGGGTGGTCACATGACTCTGGCTAACAGTATGTACACAGAGATACGATAGGGGTTCTGGGTAAACTTCTGCTTCTCTAATAAATATATAGATGCCCTCGCCCTGCCTGCTTCCTGCCTTGAGTGGGCAGTACACAATGATTTACAGATTTCTTCATTCGATCCTCTCAACCCTGGTACCATTCAATTCTGAGTGGCAGAGACTACTGTCTCCATTTTACAGATGTGGAAACCAGGGCTCCTCCCCATGGTAACATAGTTAGCAAGTGGCAGAGCTGAGATTCAAGCCCAGGCAGCCTGACTTCAGCCTACGTGCACTTAACTATTCTGTTTTTCTGCCTCTGAACTCTAGTCCGAGCAGTGGAAGGCAATGGGTCTTCTTTTCAACCCAGAACACCAGACCCCAAGCATCAGAAACCCAGTATGATGGTGTCATTTCCCTGCTCATCCACTGCCTCCTGGGCAGCGTCCAAGCTCCCTGGCATGGCATCTTCGGCTTCCCCAATTCTGGCCTCTGCCCACCTCTTTTCAGCCCATTCCCCTAGAACTTAGCTGCCGTTCCCCTGAACTTGGCCACATTCCCTCCCTGATTCTCTGCTCCTAGGGCTCTCCATGTACTTTCCTGCCTCCAGCCCTCTGCTGAAGCTGTACATTCTCTTTCAAACACCCATACTGCCCCTGCATGCTTGGTAAATGCATACTCATCCTTCCTGACCCAGAAAAGCTTTTCCTGACACCTTGGCTGGGTTCTCGTGCTCCCGCACCCCCTGGGGCTCATCCATCAAAGCACATGGGGAGTAACTGTTGTTCTGGCTTGCCCAGCATCTGTTCCCTTGCTCTGGAGAACTGCCCTCCCCTGCTACACTTGGCTCTCGGGCCTGCCAATTCAAACGCTCTGCCCCCAGGCACTGGAGAGGGCCATGACCCCAGTCTGTTCCTCACGATCCTCCATCTCCCCCGTGGGAGTGTCTGGCTGATGAGCCAAGCTGGGCCCTGTAGGTTATTCAGTGCAAAGCTGAAAGAAACTTGTTTTCCTCTGGGGTCACTGAGCTGGGGCCACAGAATTCAGGAACAGTTTGTGGCCAGGAAACCCTCCCCAGTACATGGAGAAAACCTGTCTGCAGTGGTGGAGAGTGAGGCCATGAGAAAGACAGGTCCTTCTTCATTCCCTGAGAGGACGTCCCCCTGACTGTCCCCTGCATCAAGCCAGTGCTTCCACGGCACTCATGCACTGCTGAATGCCTGCCTGACAGCATCTTCTTCTTCCTCCTTGCTGTCATGCCTGAATGATTTTGTCCCCCTCTTTGAGCCTTGTGATCCCAGGTAGCGATTCTTGACTAGTCTAAGGCTTGGACTTTAAGCTAATCATGCTCTTCCCATCCCCCTTACTAATAAATGGTTTGGACTTGGGCTGTGACCCAATTTGGCCAATAAAATATGAGGAAAACTGCACAGGGGATTTGGGGAAAAACATCGCTCCCTGATGAAAAAGAGATAGTTTCCCCCTTCTGTCTCTGGACGTGGTTGTGCGAGAAGTCAATGCTACGGACTATGGCAGCCATCTTGGGACCATGAAGGGATGAGCTAAGGGACAGGTGGACATGCTGAGAATGGTGGGGTGGGAAGACTGAAGTGACCTTGGCTTTTTTCCCTGGGCTAGAGTGCCGTGGGGTCAGCCTAGCTCACAGCAACCTCAACTCCTGGGCTCAAGAAATCCTCCTGCCTCAGCCTCCTGAGTAGCTGGGACTACAGGCATGCACCACCATGCCTGGCTAATTTTTTCTGTGTATTTTTAGTTGTCCAGCTAATTTTTTTCTATTTTTAGTAGAGACAGGTCTCGCTCTTACTCAGGTTGGTCTGGAACTCCTGACCTGGAGCAATCCTCCCGCCTCAGGCTCCCAGAGAGCTAGGATTATAGGCGTGAGCCATCACACTCGGGTGACCTGGGCTCTTGAATAGAGTCACTGAGGGTCATTAACCCAACCCTTAGTCTTCTACCCCTGGGCTTGCTGTAGTGTAAGATAACAAAATTTCCCTGTTTGATGTGCTTATACAGGTTGAGTATCTCTTATCTGAAATGCTTGGGGCCAGAAATGTTTCAGATTTTTTTAGATTTTGAAATATTTGCATACAGATATTGAGATATCTTGGGGATGAGACCCAAATCTAAACAGGAAATTCATTTATGTTTTATATATACCTTATACACATAGCCTGTAAGTAATTTTATACATTATTTTTTATTTATTTATGTTTTAAGAGACAGGGTCTCGCTCCTTTGCTCAGGCTGGAGTGCAGTGGTGTGATCGTAGCTTACTGCAGCCTTCTACGCCTGGCTCAAGTGATCCTCCTGCCTCAGCCTTCCAAGCAGCTGTTGCTACAGGTGTTGACCACCAAGCCTGGCTCTACACAATATTTTAAATAATTTTGTGCATGAAACAAAGTTTGTGTTAAGTATGTATGTGTGGAATTTTCCACTTGTGTCATGTTGATGCTCAAAAAGTTTTGGATTTTGGAGCATTTTGGATTTCAGATTTTTGGATTAGAGATGCTCAACCTGTAGTTGGAATTTCTGAACAATAAGCAACAGATGCACAGAAGAACGAAACCAAGGCAGTGTGAGAGGTGTGAGATAGACAGCACCCGATACCCACGTGCTGAGGGGATCACAGGTAGGGAAGCTTCAGGTCTCAGTGCAGAGGTCCCTGCGTGCCCCACCCCGGGCTGAGTTAAACACTTCCCCTCCATGCTTGCTCCCATTCTAGCTCATCTCAACCACGCTGCACCGTGACCAAGGGTCCAGAGGCCAGGGCCTAGGCAGGGGGTGGCTGCTTGTGAACACAGCCAGATGAATCACTGAGAAGGACACCAGGCTGGAGGGACACAGGAAAGCTTGGAGAAGGAAGAGGTATGTGGGGAAGAGATAAGGGAGAGGCGCTGACCAAAAGAGGGACCATGAGGGCATGGGCCAGCTGGGGTGGGCAGAGGGGTTCCCCATGGTGGGGGTGGTCACTTACATTTTATTGGTGCCTCAAAGGACTTGGCCACTGTCACCATCACGTTGGTGCCAAACACCTAGAAGGAGAAGAGAAGAGTTTGGAGGGAAGTGAGGGGCTGGTCGGGAAAGAATGGGTGTTCCCAGGCTTCTAGATGTGCAGCTGCCTGAGATCTGTGGGGAGAAGGGTAGGGAGCTGCGAGGGGCTCCAGTGCAGATCTAAAGTTGAGGTGAGGTGAGCACTGATATTGGTTCTGGGCAATAAATGGGAAATTCAGAGTATAGAAAGGACCTCCAATGGCCTAAGCCAGGCAGCTTTTGTTTGTTCAGGGTTCTGTTCCTCCCAAGTGATAAAGTCCTCCAGCACCACCCACTCAAGGGGAGAAGAGGCTGCCTGGGATCAGGGAACAGGGGCCCGAGCCAGGCTGACCTCGATCCTCCTGCAATGCCTCCAAGAGCAAGCATGACAGGTCCCTCAGCCGAGGGCTGGTGTGCAGCCAGAGCACAGCCAGCCTCTTCCTCCTCGGTCAGTGCCCTTGCTAGGCCCGTTCATTAGCATTCTACTACCTCTGCCTGGACTTCTCTGAGTCTCAACTCCAAGTCTCAACTTGTTTGCTGAAGAGACATGTGACTAAGTAATACCCCTGCTAGGGCCATGATGAGGAAGACATGAGGGTGGTCAGAAGGCACTGCACACAGAGTGTGCTCTTAGAAAGAGGTGGAATCTGTTCTCTCTGGCTCCATTTCACAGATGTGACCAGAGGGGACCTGCTCTGGGAGCCTGACTTCCACTCCAAGGCAGTTGCTCTCCATCATACTAATGTCACTTAGGCCACAAAGGCAGGGGAGTAGGAAGGTGAGGGGGCCCCAAAGCTGGACATGCTGGGGCTCCCTGCCTGACTCACCCAGAACACATCGTAGATGAAGAGTCCACCCAGCAGGATGCAGCCAGTGCTGACATTGTTCAGGTGCAGGAGCTCTACCCCATTAAGTGAGAAGGCCAGGCCAAAAAGGTTGTTGGCAATCCAGTGCTGCGGAAAGACAGGAGTGAGACCAGGATGCTGTGCCCCGACCCTGCCCTGTCACCCCAGCCTCCCCTTCTGCCCAGGACCTGGCTACTTACCTTCCTCAGCAGGTACCAGACACCAACGATGGTGCTCAGGCCCAGGCACACCAGGTCCTTGGTGTCAAACTCGTAATTGATGATCTCTGAACAGAGAGGCCGAGTAAGTCCACTCCCCAGGGTGGGGCTGCCCCCCCCACCTGTCAGCCCCTGGACGGAGGAGGGCATGGCTGTGGGCACCGTCAGAGTCCCACAGGCTAGGAGGCTAAGCCTCGCTTGCCTCAGATCGGTAAGAGTTTCAGGAGGGGAGAGAGCTCACGGGAGCCACCAACTCCTCCAATATCCTAGAGAAGGGAACGGAGGCCCAGAGAGAATACAAGCTTGGTGCAGGGTCAGTGGGAGGTGGTCCTTAGTGTTCAAAGTACAGGATTTGCCACCTGTAGTTGGGGCTGGGTAACCTTTGGGGAGGCAGTCCCTCTCTGAGCTTGTTTCCTCATCCGTGAAAAGGTGATAATGGCACCTCCCTCATGGGGCTGCTGTGGGGAGTAAGTAAGACAGTCCTTACAATGCACTCAGCACAGTGCCCGGCACACAGCAGGCGCTCAGTCAATGCCAGCTGCCATTGAGCCCAGGTTTTTAACAAGGTCCTAGTTCATTCTGGAACCTTTCTACTTTGCCGCCAAAGGAATCAAGAAGTTTGCTGGCAGCCCTAGTTCACCAGCAGACGAGGAAGAAGAAGGTGAGAAATGGAGGCCTGGAGAAAAGGCGGGAAGGAGTCTCCAAGGCTGCTCTTGTAGGAAGGCCCTCTGGCAGACATCCTCAGAGCCATTCTTGATCACTTTCAAATAAGGGAGCCCAGAGAGGAGACGAAGCTTGCCCAGAGTCACAGAGTGCAGCTGCTCCTTTCAGATTCCAGAGTGGAGCAGGCTGCTTGGTGCTTGTCCCCCAGTTTCTGTTTTCTTCACTGTGGTAACAGTACCCTGATTTTTTCCCTTCAAGTATATGTTAAATTTACTTAGCACAACCACATAGGTATTGTCTTCACGGTGTCACAAACACACACAAACACATATAAAATACAATATCCACATTTAGCCCCCCACAAGTGCATTCCTTTTGAGGCTTATTTGTAGGTCTTCATGTGCCACAGCCCATCATTTAAGTAATGGATATTTTCAATGCCAATTCCTTTGTTGACTTTCTCAATATCTTCTGCGGACATCTTCATGACCCCAACACACAGAGCATGCTGTTTTCCTTCTGCCATGACTGCAACAATCGTATCGACCTCAGCAGGGTAAAGCTTAGCTCCAGGAGAAGTTAAACCTGGACACATGATATTTGCTCCACTGAGTACAAATTTGATGGCTCCTTTATCAACCTGCTGGTGTGGCAGGATAAAAGGATACTTATGAAGTAACCTTAGAGTTGGATAAAAAGGCCCTTTTCTTTGTCTAAAAAATAGTAATTCTCCATTTACTGTAAGTATTTCCGTATGCTCGTGGCATCGGACTATTTTGACAGGATCTTTCTTAGGCATGATTTGATTAAGCCATGGTTCAATACCTGGAAATTGCTCTATCAGTTGGTTCTTAATACCCTTAATAATTGAAGTCTTCAACTGGATGCAGTTGGACACATTTTCCTTTTCATCGAATTTCTTGAACATGATCCAAGGTGAAAGGGTCGACACAGGCAAGGGCCCGGACAGGAACAGAAACGGAACCGGCAGAGATCGGGCGGCGGCCCTTTCACCAAAGCCTGCGCCGATGGTCTGAACCGTTGTCGCCAACCGGAAACCGAGGCAGACAGCCGTGCTTTACGGCTCCATGAAATATGACTACTTCCGGTCCTCTCAACTCTACGTCACGGCGGCGCTCTGTCCGCTCTTCCTCAGACTACCGAGTCCTCTTCAGTGGGCATCGATGAAAGGGGCGGGACTTGGGAAGCAAGAAGTGATACAATTCCGGGGCACTCCGTGATGATTTCCAACCGGACATGAGGCCGACCATGGCCATTTCCCAGCTTCCCCTCTGCAGCTTCCTTGGCCCCGGATATGGATGTCTCTCTTTCCTTCTGGCTGGACAGTGGCGTGATCGTCACCATCCTGGATCCAAGGACCACCCCTCAGCATGGCGGAGCGTAAGACATGGCTGGAACCCGGAAGGGTCTGTGGCCTTAAGCTTAGCTTTCTTAATGAAACTCTACAATCATTTGACACAGATGCACTTGAGATGCAAAAAGGAATCACGTAAAATCACCGCTTTCTAGGGACAAGGAGGAATATGCCACACATCCGGTGTGAGAGAGTGCGTGCTAGATACCTTCCACTTGGTCAAGCCATTGATAATCTTATTACAGCATTCGAATCTGTACCCTAACTAACCTGTAAATCCTAGGCTCCCTCCAATTCTCCATAGTTTTCATTTTGAAAAAGAACCGTAGAACCCCTTTTTCAAATCTTAGGTGGAATGTAATCACACTAAAAGTAAACACGATAAAAATAGTTGCAAAGGTCAACTTTTACTAAGTGCTCTGTGTCAGGCAGTGTGCTGAATGCTTTCCACTCATCATTTACTTGCAGTCCTAACAACATGCCCATGAAGGAGGTAGTAGATTATCATTTTCAATTTATAGATGAAAAACAAAAACAAAACCAAAAACACCTAATGCTCAGAGAGGTAAGGCATTCACCCAGGGTCCCATGTCTGGGTAGCAGCAGAGCTGGGATGGGAATCCAGGCCATGAGATCCCTCTTTCATCACTTGCTCTACTGGAGAACCCCAATATTGGAGAGACAAAGGGAATGGTGGACAAAACCCAGGGCACACCACAGGGGAAAGTGGGCAGCACTGACCTTCCTTGCTCTCCCCAGAGCCCTGGGTGAAGAGCAGCTGGTACTGTCGATTTGGAAAGTTGGCTGGAAAAAACTTATTCATGAGGGGGCTGGAAGGAAAGACAAAGCAGGTCGGCAAACAGAGCCCCCACAGGCAATCACGGCCCTAACACTACTCCCCCCAACAGCCACTTACAGCTGTTATCTCCTGGCACTCTCATAGCCGCCCTGATAGGTAGGTGCTATTGTTTCCATTCTACAGATGTGGAAATAGGCCCTCAGAGAATAAGTGACTTGCCCAGTGTCACACAAGGAGCCAGTGTCTAAGCTCAGACTCCAACCTACGTCACTGAACTCCTAGTGATTCCCAAACTGCTTTTTTGTTACCAGTGAAGAAATGCAAAGCAGAGGCAGACAGACGTTCATGTAAAATATAGTTTTTGGGAGAGCAATGGATCCCAAAGTCTGGCCCATGCACCACCTGTGTGAGTCTCTTGTCAAGCATATTCCAGGATTCCCTTCCAGACCTAGACCTGACGGTCACCTCTACCTGACTCCATGACTTGTCATTCTGCTGTCCAGCAACAGGCCTGAGATTTTTATAAACTCAGCTGGAAGTGATCAGTCACAGAATCTCAGCCCCCCAGGGCATGATCACCCTCACATTCACTCCTTCCACAAAGGTTTCTATTGCTCAAGATCAGCTTGGCTTCACCTCTAGAAATATTCTGATTACCCAGCATGCCCTTCTTCCCGGCCAGGAGCAGATGGAGATGTTCTTTTCTAGATCATCTTCACAGCAAGATTAGCAAACCAGGGCCTCTTGATCCAGCTGCTCCCAGCAGTGCTGTGGAATGGCTACGAGCTTAGGTGGCCCAGCCTTGAAGCCTGCTTTGCCATGCACCAGCCATGTGGCCCTGGGAGAGCCACTTAAGTGGCTCAGTCTCCTGGGCCTCAGTCTCAGAATTTTCTTGTATGTAGGGATAGTAATACCACCTTCTAAAAGGGTTACTGTGAACATATGAGAGAAGGCAGGTGAGAAGCTTAGCCCAGCACTGGGCCTGCAGCAGGGATGCAGGAACTGTAAGCTTCTGTGGCGCGCTCCTCCAGAGCCAGAGCTCGAAAGCATTTGACATCACATCATGATGACTAATGAGGTAGGCAAATCCAGGAATGGTCCTCCCAACTAACAGGCCTCCATTTCCCCACTTTTGAAACAGCGGACCCCTCCCAACCTGTGGGGCTCGTGGTATGAACGAGAGGGCTTTGTGAACGGAGATGTGGCAGACACGACACGAGGGTGGAGTCAGGCATGGACTTCCGCAGCGGGGCTCTGAGATGGGAGGCAGAAGCTGGTGGAGGAGGCTGGAAGCTACTTTCAGCCTGGTTTGCTGAATTACTTTCGAGGGAGTCTGAAGTCAGGGTGTGTGTACAGGTATGGGCAGAGGCAGAGAGGCAGCCTGAGGAGCTAAGCCCTTCACTCAGCTTAGTTGGCCTCTTCCGTAGGAGTTTGGTGCTTAGTTTCTCAATAAGCAGAGTGTGATGGCTAAGAATGTGGTCTCTGGGTTCAAATCCCAGCCCTGCCACTTATTAGCAGTGTAACATTGGGAAAGTTACTTAACCGCTCTGTGCAACAATCTCCTCATCTGGAACACTACAATACCTTTCTTTGTAGGGCTACTAAAAGAATTAAATGAGTACTTCGCACCCTGGAAGCTTAACTGCAGCTTTAACTTCAGGTAGAAAGTTTCTAGACTAATGTCTTTGTTACTCTGCTGGATGACAGAGGGGAAGAGTCAAGTGTGAGTCTGTGGACTTTAGGGCAGGGGCCCTATCTCATCATCTTCACCCCACCCCGGCGTGAAGCTGCCTGGTGCCAGGGAGGCATCTGATAAATGCTTGCCAAACAACTCTGAATGTAGACTTTTTGTAGCAGGCAGAGATTCTTTCTGGTCCTTGATGGCTCACATGAAACCTAAAGGTCACTTCTTCCTGCTGAGAAACTACATCCTGGTGCCTTTCTCCCCTGGGGGTGGAAGGCAAGGGTCAGTGAAACTGGTGATGTGGCCTCTTCCTCCTGGGGTGGCAGATTTGGGCCCTCTGGGCCTTTTCTCCCTCTAAAGGTTAGCTGTGTGGGGCATGAGCTCAGTCAGACGGGATGAAAATGAACCGAGGTTCCCTTGCCAGGGAGGATGTCTGGGATTTGGCTTGGGCTTGAGTCTTGGTGACTGTATGAGGTGAAGGCAGGCTGTGGCCCCTGCCTCCCTCCAATACTTCAAGCTGTGGTTTGCTCCCAAAGAGGCTTGAGGTGGGCTAGGGGATGGTGGTAGAGGCGGAGGGGATCCTAAGAGAATCTCAGCTCGGGTGCAGCTCTTCACAGCCTTTCAGCGGGCCTCTCTTCTGCCAACCCCGGGAGATTGCAGGTCCGACGGGAGAGAGTGGCCAGCCCACCCTCTTTAAACTCTCCCTTCCCCTTCACTTTTGCCAGAACTGTAATGAATACTGGCTTTGGAATCAGACAGACCCAGGGTCAAAACCTCGCTCCGCCCTTACCAGCTGTGAATTCTGGGAGTCCATATAACCCCATAACCCCTCCAAGCCTCAATTTCCACGTCTTGAACCTTTGCATCTTGTTTGGATCCTGAAGAAGGTCCGACTCCAAGTCTGTACATACCAGAAGTTCATATAAATTCTAACAACACTGTAGACGTTCTTTGAGAAAATATGTAAGAAAACTCAATTTAATTGAAGAAAAGTCAATTTAATTCTTGGATTGACTTTCTAAAAAGCATGCTTAAATGATCCCCTCCCTTTACTAAAATTATTTCCATCAGGTTCCATTCTTTCCCATGTAAATTTTATAGTAACGATCTCAATCATCCAACAGTTTCTGGTCAGTATCAGATTTTTCAGTGGACACCTTTGGCCCTTCCTGTATGGTGAGCACCCCTTCTGCCCAAAAGCCATTAATAGTTTTACAAGGTATGATTTTCCCAGGTCAAATTTTGTTGCTCTGAATTTCATTAAGAAAATGATTCTTCTGTTATTTCTAGTCACTAACAAATTTTACCATGTACGGTTTTAGCTGCTGTTGGTTTTATTTTCTGTTGATAACATCTATTTCTCAAAATTTTGAATTGGTTAAAAGACAACTGTGTCTTGGCTAATCTATGAGAAATTTGGGACAATGTCCCTTAGTTATTGCTCTACAAGGCATAAAAAAGTCTCTGCTGTCAAAATGATAGAGGTTAAAAATACCCTGCTTGAGCAGGTTGGTGGAGAGAAGATTTCATCTGTAAAGTTGCTGAGATAAATAATCAATTCCTTAGCACATGGCCCAAGAGTGGCTTTCAAAACACACTGGGTTCTCTCACTCTGAGGTACAGATTGGGCAGTGGGGAGAACCAGGGGTCTCAAGCCTTTCACAGATGCTGGGGTACAAAGGCTAGAGTTGGAGGGAGGAAGGGAGGATGCCAGTTAGTGCAGGAAAGGAGGGATCCAGTGCCTGGAAGTGACTGCCTCTACCCCAGCTCAGGTCCACCATGAAAAGACAGGTCTGTCCTTTGAGCAAAGGTGACTGGGCCTGCCACTGTCTTGCTGGTTCAAGTCCCTCTGGGCCTTCATTTTTCAGGATGTGGGGCTGGACTAGAATTCTCCCGAGCTAGCTAGAGTAAGATTTTGGGGGTGAAGGGTCAGTGTAGGTGAAGACAACACTGACCTTAGTCAGAGGACCAGAGCTAAAGTTCCAGCTGTGTAACCTTGGGCCAGCCACTCAACTCACTGTGTGCTCTAGGGACATTACAGAGGCTCATCTGATCCTTGCCACACCTCTCTGAGGAGGTACTTGCAGTCTCTCCATTTTATAGGTGGAGAGACTAATGCTCAGAGAGCTTGAGTAACTTATACAAATGATAGAGCTGGCCGAGCCAGGCCTTGGTCCCAGGTTGCCTGCTTCGAGCTCACACTCCTGACTACCACATTGTCCTGCCAGGGTGCCCAGAGTAACGAGGCCACACTCACCTCGGCTTTCAAAGCCTTGGCCAGCACATCCTGCTCTTTCTCTCTAGCTTTTTCTGTCTACTCCGACTGTGCCCTCAATGTGCACAAACCATCCGGCCCCTGGCCTGACCTCTCTCTCCTTTGCACCTACCTCTTCCAGGTTTCCTGCCCTTCACAGCTGAGTTCAAGTCAAGTTTCTTCCTTCTGGGAACTTTCTCCGGTCTGCTGGCCACCTCTTGATTTATTAGTGGTTTTCAGCCTGAGGCTGTACCACTTCAAGAGGGGCGGACAGAAACATGTTGGGACATCTTTGTAGTCAGAAGCTGAGGCAAGGGTGGTGGCACAACTCCCATTTGTGAGCAGGGCAAGGATGCCAAATGTTTGTAATGCACAGGATAGTCCTGCACAGTGGAGAATTGGCCAAAACACCAATCGTAGGTCCCTGAGGAACACTGGCCTTTATCACTCATCCCCACTGAAATGACCTGAACGTGTGGCACTCTGAGCAGGGTGGCAGTGGGGAAGAGGATGGGCTCTGGGGCCACACCTGGGTTTGAATCCTGGCTTTGCTGCTTATCAGCTGTCCGATCCCAGAAAATTTCTTAACCTCTCTGAGCTTCAGTTTCCAACTGTGACACAGGATTAAAAGCAAAAGCTAATCATATAATGTTGTCTGGCAGGTTGACACAGGTAACAGCAGCAGCTAAACTTACTGAACACATTAAGTGCCAGATACCGTGCTAAAAGCTTTCCACATGACCCCACAAGGATGGTACTATTATTTTTGTCCACATTTGTGAGGAAATTGAGGCCAGAAAGATCAACTAACTTGTCCAAGGTCACAGAGTGGCAGGGTCTGGATTCAAAGTCAGGTAGTCAAATTCCAGAGCCCACACTCCTAACTTCTCACCACACTGCCTCGCTCTCCTTATAAGATCAGGTGTGAGGAGCCGAGCATACTGCGTGGTACACAGCAGGCCACAACACCTGGCGGGTGGCACTGGCATCACTCACCTCAGTACCGGGAGTTATCATCCACATATAACTTTCCCAACAATTGTGGTGGTGGGAGACACCCGCCAGAGATTCTTATCATTCCCTGTAAGGAAACTGTAGCCCAGAGAGGTTATAGTTCTTGTCCTGGTCATCTACAGTGTGACACAGGGGAAAGAGTCCCTGGAGTTTTACAGCCAGGATTTAAACCTGGCTCTGAGTGACGGCAAAGGTCATGTTCTCATCCGAGACCCTGTACTGGCTCCTGAGAAAGCTGCTTCAAATGTTGCAGAGAGGTGCCTTCTGACCTGATGGTGTGGGACAGGGCCAGGATTCCCAGCACGAAGAAATACACGGACAGCAAGAGGTTGATGTACTCCTGGGAGAATATCTGAAGCAAAAATACAAAGAGAAACAGGAAGTCAGGGTTGTTGGTGGCGATGAGGAAACTAGAGTCCCCATTTCTCTTCTGGAGGTTGGTCTCACCCTTCTGGAGTTGGGGGACGGTCAGGAAGAGTCTTGGACAGTACTAGAGGCCTTGTAGTGTTTGTAGCTGTGGGAAAAAAGGGGGGAACCTCAAGCTCCCAGATGTATCTCCCAAAGGAGTCTGTAGGTTTATGCTTGGTGGCTCCATATCCGGAGACAGGCAATTATTGAGTTTGTGTTCTGCACGAGGGTTCTGGGGGCACAGGGGCGTCTGAAGTACAGAGCCCCAAGAGAACTGTTGGGACCTCAGAACTCGCTCTTCCATGTTTCCTTCTCTCTGCTCAGAACCCTAGGGAGCCCCTACGCAGTGGCCACCCAGGCCCCAGGCCTGCTGGCTACAAGACATCTGCGTGCCTGCTCCATTCTCCACGCCCTGCTTTCCTGATGACTCCTCCTGCAGTGACGGCTGGAAGTTATGACAGTAGCCCTGACAGTTGCTTCTTGGTCTTATTACTGTTAGGTGAAACTGAGAAATATTCTTTGTCACAATGCTCCCAATTCAAAGACTTTAGATTCACCTGGGTGAGACAGGTACTGAAGTGCTAAGGGCAGGGCTGGGGCATGATCAGACAGCATGAAAGGACCCATCTGCTGGTGAATGGAAGATCCCACAGGGCAGGAGTGGAAGCAGGGAGCCAGTGAGGAGGGCACCGCACAACCCAGCAGAAGGGGAAGGTGTCCTGGACTGGGGCATGGAGGGGAAATGATGAGCTGCGGAACGATTCTAGATCTGTTCTTAGATCGGAGCTGCAGGACGTGTGGAGGGGCTGGATGTGAGGGCAGAGGGGGCAGGAACAAGGATGGTTCCTGCGGTTTTGACTGAGCAGCTAGGCAGACGGAGGTGCTGTTATCCTGGATGGGAGCTTGGGCTTTACCCTAGGCTGGTTCTTCTGTGCTTTCCTGGCACTAAGGACCTTGCTTTCACAGCATTTCTCAGAGCTGTAACTTCACATCTATCTATGTGACTGGTGTCTGTCTCCACCACTTAACAGACGCTTCTTGAGCGCAGGGATGGTTGGCTGTTTTCCTCACTTTGGTATCCCCAGCACACGTGCCTGAAATAGCAGGCACTCGATAAATGTAGAATGACTGAATGGATGAGTAAGTCGGGGGCCTATGTGAATGCCTCAAGAAACAGACCTATGAACATATTTTGCAGGCATATGGATTGTGTTTATTTACGAAGGTGTGTACCTCTCGCACTGTGTTCCTTCAGTGTGGGCCCTCAGGAAAAATCTCTCTCGAGCCACACCCCTGAGCTTCTGGTTGGTTTGACTGCATGGAACACGTGCATGGGACATCAAGTCTCACTTTCCTTTGTACTTTGGCTGCTAAAAAGTCAGAGCCACACCTATGGCCCTTGCCATAAAGGTGCTCACCCAGGGGTCCTCTTCCCCTCTTTCTCCACCTGCTTGATTGAGCCGCTCCCTGGGAGCTCCTCCCATGTGGCCCCTGTGTGGCATGCCATGCCTCCCTCTCTGGGGCCTGTGAGTGGAGATCCTTTCATTTCATATGCCTCTCTGAGCATAAGTTCTGTGGGTCTATTGGAGTGATACTTAGAGACCCCACAAAGGGGACTTACTCCCCTACCTGCAACACAACTGGTGATGAGGATGCGATCTTTCTAAACTCAGGTGCAAAGTCCCTCAGAGAGGCCTACGCAATGAAAGGACTTACCATACTCCCAGGTCCTAGAGAGGGAGGGAGACCCATGGACAAGCGCTTTTCTTGGGAGTCAGGGTGCAGCACACAAGCAAAAGGCATGAGGGGACTTTCGTGTATGTCTGAATGGCACTAGGCCACAGTCAGTGAGGCAGGGAGGCAAGAAGAGGAACTTGTGGCAGAGACCAGTGTTATCACAGTGCTGTACTCGGTTACCTTGTGGGATGCTCACAGCCTGTCTGTGGGGATGTTGAGGCATCAGGAAAATATGAAGTGTTAAAAAATTTACTATATAGTTACAAACTCCAGTGCCCCACTTGGAAGGAGGGGAGAAAAGGGGCCAAGGAAGAGCTACTGTGGTAGCTGTTTTTCTGTTAAGCGAACCAACCCTAACCAGCCATTAGGGTGGAGTTCAGGAGGAGCCCAGTGGCTGCACTGCCCAGGAGGAAGCTGCCTATTAGAAATCTCAGCATGGACACTCTAGAGGCATAGGGAGGAGGTAGGCACTGTGCTCCTGCACAAGGCAGGCCGAGGCTTACCTGCCCGGGAGGAAAGGCTGAGCAACAGGAAGCCAGTTCCTTAAATAAAAAAGGTCACACCCACTGCTGCCAGAAATTCCTTTTTGGGACATCTGGCCTGAGCAAAGAATCCTAAATACTAAAAATGTCAGAAGGTCTTGAGGCAAGGGACTGGGTGTATATTCCTGGTGCTTAGCAAAGCAGAGACTTGAGAGATATCTGCCAAATGCAAAGTCAGAAGCAATGGGCTACATGTACACAGGGCCACAGAGAGAGCTCAAAAGTAGAGGGGACAGGAAGAGGAAATGGAGATGCATTGCAGTTTTATTTACAGAAACTCAACGCTCAGTCATACACACAGATATACCAACACTATATATTCTATAAGAAACATACATATCTAAGGACATAAATCAAACACGTTAAAGCAGGCATCTCTGGCAGAGAGGGAAATGAAGGTGGGAAATGGAGGTGGGTATTGGGGTGAAGAGGGAAAAAACATGGGGGTCCTGGCATGGACTGAGGATGGTATGCTATGAACCAAGGCAATTGGATAAATTCAGCTCTTCACCCCAGGTCCAGGAAAAAAACCAAACAAAACAAAAAAAATCAGTGATAACTCATTATTATTTAATACACTCTTATTTATAAGAGTAAAAATCAGGCCGGGCGCGGTGGCTCACGCCTGTAATCCTAGCACTCTGGGAGGCCGAGGTGGGCGGATCGTTTGAGCTCAGGAGTTCGAGACCAGCCTGAGCAAGAGCGAGACCCCATCTCTACTAAAAATAGAAAGAAATTATATGGACAGCTAAAAATATATATAGAAAAAATGAGCCGGGCATGGTGGCACATGCCTGTAGTCCCAGCTACTCGGGAGGCTGAGACAGGAGGATCGCTTGAGCTCAGGAGTTTGAGGTTGCTGTGAGCTAGGCTGAAGCCACGGCACTCACTCTAGCCTGGGCAACAGAGTGAGACTCTGTCTCAAAAAAAAAAAAAAACAAACAAAAAAAAAAAACAAAAAAAAAAAAGAGTAAAAATCAGAATGACATTTTCTGTTTAAAGTGAGGGGAATGCTCTAAGTCAATTATGCTTCTGCTTGTGGCGATATTCCGAAACCATTAAAAAGATACTTCTGATCCAATAATGAGGGAGCTATGGAATAGGAAGTAGGTGTTAAAAATTATGTTTTTGATTCACTCATAGACTGGTAAAAACCAAAAATTGGTGCTACCCATTGCAGGTGTGAGTCTGGGTAAGCCAGTACACTTCTGTTAGTAACATTGTAAAATGGTATAATCTTTTTGTAGAGCGATTTGGCACTATCTGTCTAATTAAAAATGAGGATGTAGGCCAGGTACAGTGGTTCACACCTGCAATCCCACTACTTTGGGAGGCTGAGGCAGGAGGATTGATTGGGCCCAAGAGTTCAAGACCAGGTTGGGCAACATAGCAAGACCCCATCTCTCTAAAAAAAAAAAAAAAAATCAGCCTTGCATGGTGGTGAGCATCTATAGCTCCAGCTACTCAGGAGGCTGAGGTGAGAGGATCACTTGAGCCCAGGAGTTGGAGGCTGCAGTAAGCTATGATCATGCCACGGCACTCCAGCCTGCGTGACATGAGCAAGACCCCATCTCTTGGGGGGGGAAAAAAAAAAGGAGATGATGTTTGACCTGGTAGTTCTACTGTAGATATGCCTGAAGAAAATACGTGCACGAAATATGTGCATGAAAATATTCATGGCAACGCAGCATGCCTTAAGAATCTTATTTAAAAAAAAGAAAATATTCATGGCCATACTACTATATCACCTTAAAAATGGACACACTTAAATACCCTCAGGGGTACATTAGACAACAGAACCATGAGTAGTTGTTAAAAAGAATGGGGTAGATTTGACTGTGCTGATACAAAAATACCTCTGTGGAAAGAATTATATGTTTTACATATTTAAATATTTTAACAAAAATATAGGTCTATGTATAAGAGATTCACAAGAAACTATATTGGGGAGAGGATTATTGCTCATTTGTACCTTTCTTTAGGTTGAAAAAACATTTTTAAACATGTACATGTATTTTTAAAATGTAAATTAAAGTCATTCTTGTGGAATTTTCAATGATCAGGAAAAAAAGCACTTGTGACGTACTATTAAAAAAAACAAGAAGATACGACATATAGTTATAACAGGATTCTAATGTTAAACATATGCTTATAAAAAGCCTATGCCAAAATGTTAACAGTGACTACCTCTGTGTTGTGGGATTTATTTATCCCTCTCTTGATATACCTTTAAGTTGTCTGTATATTACTTTTATAATTCAGAAAATCCAGAAGACAGTACAGTTATATTGAGGAGAGTTGGCAGCAGTAACATGAGAAAATGCTTATGATGTTATTAATGTGAAGTGAGAAAAGCAGCTACAAACTGAATACACCATGTGGTCACAGCTATGGAGAAACCATGCACAGGGAAAAACAGTGGAAGGACACACCTCCAAAGGGAAACTGTGATTGTCTCTGGTAGTGGGGTTTTGGATGATTGCTGTTTTTCCCTTTTTACTGTTCTGTGTTTTCCAGGTTTGCAACACTGAGCCTGTGTAACTTTTATTGGGAAAATAAACCTCGACAAATTAAAAAAAAAAAAAAGGCGATTAGTATGGTAGAGGTATGTCTGAGACACAGCCTATACCCCATCCCAACATAAATAGTACAATGAAACCAAACTGGTATCACAAAAACAAAACAAAAACCTACATGGAGAAAAGAAACAGGGACTGATGGGAAAGGGTCCCAAAAACCAACAGTGGTTGCCTCTGGGTGGGTCCATGGGTGAATTAGCAATTTTTCCCTACTCTTTATTTTTTGTAAATGAACATGCATGGCTTCTGTGATGGGAAAAATAAAATAAAGTCATCTAAACTAAATAACAAAACAGGTGGCAAAGAACTTACTTTGAAAAAGAGGTACAGCCCCAAGAGCGTGCAGCTGGCGATGATGGGGAAGCGGGCGGCGTCACGGCTGGTGATTGTTTCGGGCATGTCCGAAGCATTCTAGAGGAGAGAGAACAGCACTTGCTCAGTGGGACCATGATTTTTGTTTTTTTTCCTTAAAGAGACGACATCTTGCTCTTGCCCAGGCTGGTCTTGAACTCCTGGCCTCAAGCGATCCTCCTGCCTCAGCCTCCCAAAATGCTAGGATTACAGGTGTGAGTTACCGCACCTGGCCCGGGAGCATGGTTTTGGCTTCCAGGATGGACCCTGGTGGGAATCTGATGCCCTCACCCACGTTTTCCTGCAAGGCTTTGCTAATGCTGTTCCTTCTGCCAGGGTGCTGCCTGTCTCCCGCTGGGGCAAGATGCTCTGATCCCACCCTCTATCAGGAGATCTGGACCCTGATAGAGATAGTCCAGGGAGAAGAATCTAGGCACATGTGGCACATCTGGGGTGACGGCATATGGCAGTTCCAGTAAGAAGTAACTGAGAGAAGAAAACCTGGACACTGGTAACGACAGAGCAGTCTCACACTTCATGAGGATTTTTCTCATGGATTAGCTAAGAGGGGAATATGATTAGTCTTTCATCTAGTAGGTAATGAATATTCTGAGTTGAAATAAACTAACAACAAACCAAACTGATGACAGCTAAAACTGCACACGGGGAGACACGAACCGCAAGGAGAAGCAAATCGTGACAAAACTTAAGAAATCTGATTGGGAGACTTGAATACAGTAAAAATAAAAGCCACAATTAAATTTATAATGGCAGATGCTATGGTTGGCAAGAATGTGATGTGCGTAAAGAGCTTATGAAGGATAAATATTTACATGAAAAAGAACTGAATGCAATCAAAATAATTTTGGTATTATAAAAATGGAAAAGAATTGAAAATGGAGTAACAGAGCAACACAGAAATTAAATCAGCTTCCTAGGATTCAAGCCAAAGGGCTTCCTAGTGAAAATTCATCAATGATAGTACAGTCCTGGTATCAATTTGTATTCAGAACAGATTCGAAAGCTTCCAGGATCACAATGCTGTCTACATGCCCTCTCCCTGCTAGGCAAAATCCTCACAGTTCTCAAGGGCCCAGCAAATGTTCTGGCCACAAGCCTACTCCCCAGCTATTTTATATCACAGCTACTGAAGTCCTAGCAATGCCAGATGAGATTTCCGCTTATGGCTAAAGTGACATTCCCTCCATAGTAGCCCCAAGCTCATCACAGTGCCGAGATTCTACCATCACACATCCATCCTGTGAATAAAGCACCAGCATTCCTGGGAGCAGGGATCCATTCAGTTGCGGAGTCTCACCGATATTTTGGCTCATAGCTGGCCCTTAAGAACCAACAGGAAAAAACCTGCTAAGAGGGAAGCTGTCTGGGGAAGGCAGACTGTGGCTGTGGGGGGATCTAGGGCGCCAGGGTGGAAGGTTGCAAAGTGGGAAGGAGGGGCAGAGGGCAGCAAGCCCGTGAAATGATCGCTGGGAGGGGGGTTGTGGGGAGCGGGGACGCACACACAGCGCTGGCCAGAGTACACACCTGTCCGGCCTTTTGGAAAGGGCTATTTGGCAGGATGCAGCAAATCATAATTTGCACATGCCCAAGGATACAAAGAGAAGATTCATAGAACAGGAACTACAAATGGCTCTTAATCATAAGAAAAGAATGTCCATTCTCACTCTTAATAAGAGGAACTCAAATTAAAGATTCCATTTTTCATCTGTCAGAATGGCAAGAAGCCACAGGTTTGGTAACACACTGAGCTGGAGAGGCAGTGGGGAAGGAGGCAGGCTTCCTGCAGAGAGCAAGCTGGCAAAATGTGTCTACGTCAAAATCACAAGTGCACATACCCTCGGACCAAGCGGTTCCACTTCTTGGAATTTTTCCTACAGATAATTCACACGTAAGTAAAATGATGCATATTAAGTGTATTCACGGTATTCACTGTTGTTAATGGCTTGCTGGGAGACTGAGGCTAGTCATTTGTTCTCTGAGCCTCAGATGAGTAAATCTGTCAAATCAGATGGCAATCTTTAGCTTTACTTACCTCAAAAAAGAGCCAAAAGCCTTAAACCGAATGAGATATGGGATGCAAAAGAGCCTGGTCACCTGTACTGAGCCCACATGAGGGCTATGATTACCAGGGAAAGGCGAGTGAGGAGGCCCTTAACCAAACCCCTAAGCGTGCATGGCTGCGCGGCCCACACCCTGGGCCGGAAGGTAGACCCTCCCCTCTGGAGCCACTGGGGGCAGCTCTGTGTGACTCACTCTGGCAGCTCTGCCAGGAGCTGGGGGAGGGGTGGGTGAGCAATACTGACAGAGAGGCCTGTTTACTTCCTTCTCTCTTCTCTCCCAGTCCTTGTTTTCTGATGTTTGGCAGCAGTGTGCTGTGGGACTTGGGCAAGTTCCTCACCCCCTCTGTGCACTTCCACACATTCAGTACATTTCCTGTGTAGTGGTTCTGTGCAAAAATAAATCAGCCCTGGCCAGGCGTGGTGGCTCACGGCTATAATCATAGCACTTTGGGAGGCCGAGGTGGGAGGACTGCTTGAGGCCAGGAGTTTGAGACCAGCTGGAGCAAGAGTGAGACCCTGTCTCTACAAAAATTAGAAAGATCAGCTGGGCGTTGTGGCATACACCTGCAGTCCCAGCTACTTGGGAGGCCAAGGCAGGAGAATCGCTTGAGCTCCGGAGTTTGAGGTTGCAGTGAGCTACGATGACACCACTGCACTCTAGCCTGGGTGACAGAGACCTTTACTCAAAAAAAAAAAAAAAAAAAATTAGACAGCCCCTGACCTCAGAGTTCACAGGCAGGTAGGCTAAGGCCTTGACAAATAAACAGAATATTACAATGCAGTCTGACACATGACAAAATAGACACGTATACCAGTATGAAACACAGTACGAATGCCAAGTGGTTAAAAGAGGGCTCTAAGGTCAGAAAGCCCAGTTTGACTCCAGCTCTACTTCTTTCCAGCTGTGGGACTTTGGGAAAGTGATTCTTTTTTCTCATTTCCTGGGAGCCTTG
Organism: Eulemur rufifrons; assembly: GCF_041146395.1. Classification (NCBI taxonomy): domain Eukaryota; kingdom Metazoa; phylum Chordata; class Mammalia; order Primates; family Lemuridae; genus Eulemur; species Eulemur rufifrons. The sequence continues at coordinate 25,764,267 of NC_091002.1, forward strand.
ATTTCCTCAGCTGCAAGGTGAGTTGTGAGGATTCTGATTTCTGTGTCTTGTGTCTTGAGTCATCATTCAAGCTCTATCTGCTGTTATGTACAAGGGAATCATGAGAGAGCAGACAAGACCCCGTTTCTGCAGAGCAGTAGGGGAGTGTCAGAGGTGGCTAGAGCAGATGCCACTTAAGCAAGGCCTTGAAAGTCAAGCACAGGGTCTGGCATGCAGTAGGAGCCAGATAAACGCTGGAGTTGAGGAGTTTGCTTTGTGTACAAGGAAAGGAAGGGTTTATCAGGCAGACGGACCTGTGAGTGCAGAGGCTCGGGGCTATGAAAGTACACCTGGGACTTTGTGGCTTCACCTACAAGCCAGTGTTACGGCTCATTTCCACCTATTCCTTTCAATTCAGCCCGGTACCCCGGGTGGGAAGAGGCTTAATAGTACTCACTGACAAATCAAGGTTGGAGAGATGCGGCACCACACAGAGGAATCTGGTCTCCTTTGTGGGTGACTGTTATAAATATCTCACGCAGCAATGTTGAGTCAGAATGGGAGACTTGAAATCTGAATGACGATAATAATTATAAGGATGATATTTACTGAGAACTTTCTACGTGCCAAGCACTGTTCTGGGTGCTTTACATGATTTCATCCCCGCAAAAACCCCACTAAGCAGTACTTTTAATAGCTCCCTTTTACAGATGAAGAAACTAAGGCTCAGAGATGTGAAGTAACTTGCTTAGGTCACACAGCTGGTGAGTGGCAGAGCCAGGAATTCAAACTGAGGTAGTTCCAGACCCCAGACTTCCTGGCAACTATGTCCCAGAGGACCTCACCTTTCCCACCTGGAACTCTCTGTTTGAAAGTTGTGACAAGATGCTCAAGGAGCCCTCAAGCTTTCTGAGGAACAGATTCTGACAGTAATTGAACAGTTAATCTTTGTGGTGACAAAAATACTAAAAGTTTTTAGGATTCTTTACTAGTTGGATTGGGATTTTTAAACCAGACACATGTATGCAAATACCGTAGCTCCTGAAACACAATTAAGTGGGGAAGAAAAGCTGACACAATAGCAGAAATAAATTTAGCTTCCAGTGACATTCTGGATGTTCGGTTATCAGGGCGGAAGCAAAAGCAATAAGGGACGACAGATGCCTGGCTTCCAGACATTGGCATGGCTCGAGCTCTGGGAGCACTGCTTCGAGGCTATGCCCTGGAAATGATGCAGACTTCGTGGACCATTCTGTTACTGTTGCCCCAGCTGGAGACCCCAGGGTCTCCTCTCCTTATCAGCACACTCAGTTACTCACCTCCCCACAAATGCATTTCCTGAATTAACCTCCCACCCCAATCCGTGGGCCCCCACTGCCATCTTCACCACAACCCCTGCGCCAGCCTCCTTACCCCTCCTTCTCCCTCTGCCGGTAACCTCCCCTGCCATGAGCTCTTTCAAAGCCCTACACCTGACTGTATCACATACCTGCTTAAAAACCTCCGGAGCATGGACTAATAGGCGGCCATTAAACAAGAATCGAGGTCACTGCAGGTGGGAGAGTAAACGCATATGATTTCTACAGTGGATCATTTGGTAAAATCTATCTAAACAAAAAATGCACATAGCTTTCCACCCAGCAAATCAATTTCGAGGGCTTGCTAAAACACACACCACTGGGCCCACCTTGAGTTTCTGATTCAGGATTTGCATTTTTAACCAGTTCTCAGGTGATGCTGATGGTCCCGGGACCACACTTTGAGAAGCACTTTAGAAGTGCTTTAAACAAACTGTGGGTACAGGTGGGACACCACACAGCTGTTAAAGAACAGGCCCACCATACGTACCAATATAATTCGATCTCGGCCGGGCGTGGTGGCTCACGCCTGTAATCCTAGCACTCTGGGAGGCCGAGGCGGGTGGATCGCTCGAGGTCAGGAGTTCAAGACCAGCCTGAGCAATGAGCGAGACCTCGTCTCTACTAAAAATAGAAAGAAATTATCTGGCCAACTAAAATATATATAGAAAAAAAAAATTAGCCGGGCATGGTGGCGCATGCCTGTAGTCCCAGCTACTCGGGAGGCTGAGGCAGTAGGATTGCTTAAGCCCAGGCGTTTGAGGTTGCTGTGAGCTAGGCTGACGCCACGGCACTCACTCTAGCCTGGGCAACAAAGCGACACTCTGTCTCAAAAAAAAAAAAAAAAAAAAAAATATAATTCGATCTCCAACATACACTTGGTGAAAAAAGCAAGGTGCAAAAACGTTTGTGTGTGTATATGTATATAAAACAATAGGCTGGGCGCGGTGGCTCACGCCTGTAATCCTAGCACTCTGGGAGGCCGAGGCGGGTGGATCGCTTGAGGTCAGGAGTTCGAGACCAGCCTGAGCAAGAGTGAGACCCCCGTCTCTACTAAAAATAGAAAGAAATTATATGGACAACTAAAATATATATATACAAAAAATTAGCCGGGCATGGTGGCACATGCCTGTAGTCCCAGCTACTCGGGAGGCTGAGGCAGTAGGATCGCTTAAGCCCAGGAGTTTGAGGTTGCTGTGAGCTAGGCTGACGCCACGGCACTCACTCTAGCCCGGGCAACAGAGTGAGACTCTGTCTCAATTAAAACAAAACAAAACAAAACAATATATAGCAGTTATATAATAAAAATAGGGAGAAAAGCATATGATTATTTATTTGCAAAGGCACAGAATCTCCCTGGATGGATATCTAAGAAAACAGGTGACAGGGGCTGCCTCTGCGGAGGGAAACTGGGCAGCTTGGGGTGGGAGGGAGACTTTCACTGCGCATCCCTTTGTATCTTTCAAATTCTGCACCATGGGCATGATAACCTCCCCTTCCCACCATAAAAAAGGATGAGGTAGAGCTACATGTGTTGACATAGAAAAATAACCAAGAAATAGTGTTTAAAAAAATCAAGGTGCCCAGTGAGACATACTGCACAATCCCATTTTTATAAAAATAAATTTACATATGTATATATACACAGGTGCATAAATTACATGATTGTATATACACAGAAAAAATACTGGAAGGCACACACCAAACGGCTAATTCGAAGTAGTGTGTAACCACTTCCAAGGAGTAGTACTGAGGGTTTTCCTTATACTTCTGCATTTTGAATTTTTTACAAGTGTGTAGTATTTTTGTAGCTATAAAGATTAAGCACTGCATTGCTTTCAGGATTCTTCTTCAGAAAGGCCACAGGCTCCCTGAGCATCTTCTTGTCACTGCATCCAAGCCCGGGCTCACGTCACACCCTCACCGCCTCCCCGAACACACCTGTGGTTCCCTGCCTCCCCCTCCTCCCGTCTGCCTGCTGCACTGTCATACATCCATGCAAAGACAACTGCTGCCCCCTCCAGGAGGCATACAGAATTCAGTCTAGCTGGCTGGTCACATGTCTGCTTCTCCTTGGTGACTGAGCTCTGTGAGGGCAGGGCTTGGCCTTCTTTGTCTTGGCACTCCTGGTACCCAGCCCAGAGCCTGGCACAGAGCGGGCACCCAGTCCTGTTGGCTGAGAGGCTCCTCTGTGTCACAGGCCAAGGGCCTTGGAACCAATCTGATGTGCAGCTACTGCCTGCGCTGGATTCGCCCCTGCCTGGGGACATAGGTCTCTGACAGGGACGGATCCTCCCTAGGCTACTTTTTCCCAACACATGCCTGGACGCTCCACCTTCTTCCCATGACTTCACAATTTGCCCTGCCTGTTATGGCCCCTTTGGCCCCTGGGAGAATTCTGTCCTCTCACTGGCTTTTGGGTCTAACATTGGTGGGAAATCAAAGCTCCTGGGTCCCCACACTAACTCTTCTCTCTCTTTGCCAAATGACCAGGGAAATGGCTCAGGGTAGAAAAGGGAGGCATTTGGCCTGTCCTTTCTCTAGGTCAAAATGCCACTTGAATGAGCTTTTAGAGGCATCGGTATGAAGGAATGAGCCCTGGATTAGGACTAGGCACACCTGGTTCTGCCCCTAAATGGCACTGTGATCTTCAGAAGTTATTTCTTTGACTCTCAGTTTCTTTTTCAGTACAATGGGGCTAATAAAACTGGCTCAACCTGCTACACTCAGTTGCTGTGAGCATCAAAAGGGATAAAGGTTTTATAAACTTCAGAGCACCCTGGTTATCGGTGGTGGCAGGCTACTAATGATCAGGTCCTGTTTGTAATTTCATACATCCTCCAATCGCACTGCCCTGCAGGAGATGCCTGGGGGACATACTTAGAGGCTTAACACTCTCTCTCTTTTAGTTTTTTGGAGACAGCTTTGCCCTGGCTAGAGTGCAGTGGCATCACTGTAGCTCACTGCAACCTCAAACTCCTGGGCTCAAGTGATCTTCCTGCCTCAGCCTCCCAAGTAGCAGGGACTACAGGCACACACCATCATGCTTGGCTAATTTTTCTATTTTTTGGAAAGATGGGGGTCTCACTCTTGCTCAGAGCTGGTCTCGAACTCCTGACCTCAAGCGATCCACCAGCCTAAGCCTCCCATAGGGCCAGGATTATAGGCATATGGTACCACACCCAGCCACTTCTCAAATGCTTGACTTACAGTTTTGGCTCCTTTATATATTTGCTTTTTTAACTTCCACCGTGCTGGGCCTTAACACTACCCTCTGCCCCACCCACATCCGAATCTCCACTATCTCCTGAATTGCCTCATACTTGGTTTCTTCTGCTTAGAATACCATCTCCTGGCTGAAATTCAATCTCTATATCAAGGCCCAAGCCTACTTCTAGCAAAACCTCCCTGCCCTGCCCCAGATGTGCTCAATTTCTTTCCCTAAACCCTGCAGCACTGCTTGTATTATAATCACAGATCTAATTATTCTTCCTTCATCCAGACCCTGAACTCCTTGGTGACAAGGTTCTGACCTACTCATCTTTGCAGCAAACCCCCACCCTAGACAATAGTGGAAGTTCAGGAAATGCTGTCATCTGGAAGGTGCTTTTCTAAGAGATTAGTGATCCATGTGCAGAAGGTGCCAAGGAGAATTAATTACTCAGATGGTTTGGGGAGCTGCTTGGATCAAGCCACTCTTCACCTTCTTTGTCCTGGTCTATTTCAGAACTTCTCTTTGCACTGTCTGCCTGACAGGCATGGTAGGGACACTTAAGGCCATCTGAACTTCGCTTAGAAGAGACAGAATAAGGAAAATGGGGGTCACACCTGAGTCTCTCAGCCTAAGCCCTGCCTACTTTCCTTTGCATCTGACCAGAAAGAGCCAGTATTGAGTTCTCTGCTCTTGGGGAAGGAAGGTGGCAGGCCTCAACTACGGCTCAAGTTGGGTCGTGTTCTGAGAACCCGAGCTTAAGCAATTTCACAAGTGGCAGCTGCTTTGAGGGCCTGCCCTCTTTGGGTAAGACAGCTTCCGCTTAGGTCCATCTTCAGGTCTGGGTGGAGGAGGAGCTGTGGGGAGCTGCAGATTAAGAAGCTATGGAGGAAGGGAGAGGGTGCCAGGAAGTGAGAAGGTGAAATGGGCTAGAGAGTGCTTAATATAGTGGAGAAGTGGGGGTGAGGAAGGAGGGAGGGAGACAGAAGGTGGGAGCTGCTGGAGTCTTCTTAGGTATCCAATGGGACAGATGTCAAGGAAGGCCAGGGATCGGGTGCGGGTCAGCCTTACAAGAGAGGCCAACAGTGGCTCACTCAGCAGGTAGGATCAAATGGTGCAATGACTGCCTGGGGTTATGAGGAGAAACGCTACTTTGAGACAGAGTCAGGGCCTGGGGGTGGGAAAAGGGTTAGGAGTCAGGAACAGGGTCTGGGTTTTGGCTAGGACAGGTTCAAGGTTAGATGATAGTTAGGGAGAGGAAACCAGCAAAATAAGATGTCCATGCCTGGTTACAAAGTAGAGGCATCAAGGTGCCAGGTTATGAAGCGCCGGCTGACTAGAATTGGTTCCAGAAGGTGAAGTGAAAAATTGGGGGCTGAGGATTGTTTTTGAGGCAGGGGCAAGGGCCTGATCTGGGGGTGCTAGGTGAGCACATGAGGTACCATAGATTCCAGTGAGACAGAAGGCAGAGCCTAGGGATGGGTCTGGATGGTAGAAATGGCCTTGGGGTGGGGTGAGGCAGGATTCCTAACCGAGGGGTGACAAGAGGTTGTACCATTCAGGAGTCCTCAGGACCAGTATCCCATCAGGTACAGACTGGGGTTGACCCAAAGCCCAGGATGGGGCTGGTCTGGCTGGGCCCGATAGGCTCAAAACAACCAGTGCCCCAACTGCAGTGTGAGGGTCGGCTGACAGTGTTCCTAGCCGTGGCATGATGCACAGAGAGGGATGTGACAGGGTCCGGGCTGGCAGGGGGCGGGGCAGAAACAAGTCCCTATTTTAGGAAGGTGTCGGTACCCAGATCCTGAGGTCAGATTGGTTGGCGCGCAGTGGGCCCGAGGTGGAGGGAACGGTGGTGACCAATGCTGGAGAGGGTCAGTGTCCAGGGAGAGGAGGTGTTTGTCCCGCCTAGGAAGGGGCCGTGTCAGCCGTGTCGGGATGGGGGTGGAAACAGTTGACCCTACCTTGCCGCGGGCGCAGCGCACCGAGCGCAGGGCGCCGAAGAAGATGGGCAGCAGCGCCATGAGCAGGAGGCTGCCGTAGGCCAGCGCGATGCCCTCGGGCGTGGAAGGCGGCCTCGTGCCGTTGGCCGGGCTGCGTGCCCCGGCGCTGCCGTTGTGCGGGTCTCTGAGGGCCGAGTCCATGGCGAAGCTGCGCTCGGGATCCGACTTCACCTCAGGCCGCTGCAGTAGCGACGCAGATGGAAACACAGGCGCTGCGGAGAAAGCCACGTTCCCCTAAAGCAACAGGAAGTGACGCACCTCCCTCGCCAGCCCTCGCCGCGCACGCGCGCGCGTGCACGTCTCCCCGCCCGCTCGCCCTCTAGCGGTGGCAGAGGGCCGGGCAACGGGTTGCTAAGCAACTTGCAAGGTTTCACAAAGGAACACTGGACCACTGCGGTGGGCATCCCTCCCGACAGAGACCTGAGGACCCCAGTCCCCAGTTCCAGTCTGTCTCCTCAATCCCAGGCTGTCCCAGTGTCCATAAATCCTCATATTCCTAATAACTAAGAATTTGTTTATTCATGCATGCATCCATCCAATATCCGATTGTTTATTCACTCCTTAAATATTTATAGTGTTCCACTATATGCCAGCGTCCTAGGCTGTGGGGACACTGAGGTGAACAATACAGGCAAAACTTCATCCCCACCTTCATGAGTCTTGTATTTTAGTGTGCTGTGTGTAGGAGGTTGGGAAGACAATAAATAAAATGAAAAAAATAAAATGTAAAGCCTGTAAGATGGTAGTGTATAGTTATGTGTTATATAGCATGTTAATGCACTTAAATAATTTAGAGAGAAATGAATCAAAAAGAGAGCAGGGGTGTGTGAGGTTTGGAAATGTATTGAGTGCCTACTATGTGCCAGGTAATAATAATTGCTTCCCAGTTCACGACACCATACAGTTTATAAAGCTTGCAGGTATCATCACAATTGGAAGAAACTACTTATTTATATTTATGTGATTCTTATTTTTAATATTGGTTTTCAAACAGAAAGGTTAAAATATGCACATAGTGAAAACTCAGCAGTACAAAAGGGTACACAATGAACAGCAAGACTCCCTCCCTTTTAAGTTCCTGACCTACCTTCCTGAAGGCAATCACTCTTAATATTTTCTTGTGTATCCTTTTAGAATTTCCTCATGCATTTATAAGCATATACATATCCATTTACTAATTATTTCATTCAACAAATCATTATTGTGTACCTAGTACATAAGAGGTGCTATGCTAGCTCCTGGAAATCTAAATGCTATAAATGAAACAAACATGGAGCTGGGCAGTGAATGGACCAAGGAATCACCTTGGGTAGGGTGCTCAAGAGAGGCCTGACACCTAAAGGGTAAGGGAGGAGCCAGCCAAAGGGTAAGAATTCCAGGTAGAGATATGTACAAAGGTCCTGAGGTGAGGAAGGGCTTGATAGAGGAACTGGAAGATGATCAGTGTGTCTTGAGGGGAGTGAAAAGGGAGCTGGTGGTGCAAAACGAGGTCATATTGGTTGGTGAGAGTTATCTCACATTGGGCTTGGTGAACTGTGGATGAATTTTATTCCAAGAGAAATGTGAAAACAGTCAAGGTCGTTATGCAGGGGAGTAGGATATTGATAAATCCTTAATTTTTTGGTAATTGTTTGATTAATATTTGTCATCTCTGCTGGATTGTATGGTCCATGAAGGCAGAAACTATGTCTTTAATATTCACTGTTGAATTTCAAGTCCCTAGAATAGTGCCTGGCACATGGTGGGCACTCAGTGAATATTTATTGAATGAATGGATGGATGGATGAATACCCCATTTTATTTCCAAAGAACTCTGACACAGATAGGAAATTCCTATTGTCATTTTGTAGATGAGGAAACCAAGGCTCATACAGCTCCTACAGCTCATACAGCATGCCAATAGCAGAGTCAGGACTTAAGGGGCCTTTTGATTCCAAGTCAGAGGATATTTCCTGCACTCACATCTCACATCTGCCTTTAGATAAGGGTATTTCCCCAGCACTAAAACATCTTCTCATTATTTCTGAATCTATTCGCCTTGCCCGTCATTGAATACCTACATCATGCCCACGGATAACCTTTCTGTTCCAGCTTTCCCTCAAGTTTCCCCTGCCTCTCTCCATTCTTACCCCATATCATTAGTAGAGTGGGAACAGGTATGAGACACTCGTGCATGAAGTAAAGAAAGAAATTTCCTTATGGGAACTACAGCTTCAGTCTGGGAGCAGCTAGATTTGGCAATTCGAACTTTAATCTCATTCACTGAGTTAGGCCAGATGTTTTTGGAACAGCATGGGAAGGAACCGTACCTGACACATAGAAGGTGCTCAACAAATGTTAGATGAATAAATGCAACTTATTTATGAATGAAGTGAGACTTAGGTCCCCTCATTTTCACTTCCCACCTGTATGCCCTTAAGCAAGTCACTTCATTCGCTATGCTTCAGTTTCTTCCTCTGGTAAATGACAACTGTTGAAACAACAAGATTGTGATCCTTTTGTAGTTCGTAAGTGTGATAATTGAGTTTTCACTCACCAATGAGAGATGTGCCCACCTCAAACCTTGTTACAATGTCAGCACATTAGTTGTCTGCAGTGAAAAAGAAAAAGAAAACAGGATTATTTTGAGGACGTTAGCTTGGAAGTCATAGTAAATGCTAGACATACATTTTGCTTCTTTGTTTCCTTCTTTACAATGGCTGTTGGGAAGCTCCGTTTGAAATTTGTATCCCACCTTTAGCAATGATACGTACTCCATAATGTACCCGAGTCAGAGCTTCAAGCGTGTCCATCCCCCAGATGGTGCGCACTGCACTCATTTGTGTGTATGTACCCATCCCCTCCCCTGCCTCCCACCTGCCTGACACCTGATGAATGTTATTACTATATGTGCACTTAAGTGTTGATCAGTTAAAACCAATTTGATGGTGAGTACGTGTGGTGCTTGTTTTTCCATTCTTGTGATACTTCACTTAGTAGAATGGGTTCCAGCTGTATCCAGGATAATATAAGAGGTGCTAAATCACCATTGTTTTTTGTGGCTGAATAGAACTCCATGGTATACATATACCACATTTTATTAATCCACTCATGTATTGATGGGCACTTGGGTTGTTTCCACATCTTTGCAATTGTGAATTGTGCTGCTATAAACATTTTAGTGCAGATGTCTTTTTTATAGAATTTCTTTTGTTCTTTTGGGTAGATGCCCAGTAGTGAGATTGCTAGATCAAATGGTAGTTCTACTTTTAATTCTTTGAGGTATCTCCATGTTACTTTCCATAGAGGTTGTACTAGTTTGCAGTCCCACCAGCAGCATATGAGTGTCCCTATCTCTCTGCATCCATGCCAACATTTGTTGTTTGGGGACTTGGCCATTCTCACTGGAGATAAGTGATATCTCATTGTGATTTTGATTTGCATTTCCCTGATGATTAGAGATGCTGAGCATTTTTTCATATGTTTGTTAGCCATTAGTCTATCTTCTTTTGAAAAGTTTATGTTCATGTCCTTTGCCCACTTTTTGATAGGGTTGTTTGATTTTTTCTTGCTGATTTTTCCTGAGTTCTATATAGATTCTATTATCAGCCCTTTATTGGATGTGTAACATGCAAATATTTTCTCCCATTCTGCAGGTTGTCTGTTTGGTCTCATGATAATTTCCTTGACTGTGCAGAAGTTTTTTAATTTGATCAGGTCCCACTTATTTATTTTTGTTGTTGCTGTGATTGCCTTTGGGTCTTCTTCATAAATACTTTGCATAGGCCAATGCCTATTAGAGTTTTTCCAACATTTTCTTCTAGAATTCTTATAGTTTCATGCCTTAGGTTAAGTCTGTTATTCACTATGAGCTGATTTTTGTGTGAGGTGAAAGGTGTGGATCCTGTTTCAGTCTTCTACATGTGGCTATCCAGTTTTCCCAGCACCATTTATTGAATAAGGATTCTTTTTCCCAGTGTATGTTTTTGTCTGCTTTGTCAAAGATTAGATGGCTATATGAGGATGGTTTTACATCTGGGTTCTCAGTTCTCTTCCATTGGTCTATGTGTCTTTTCTTGTGCCAGTACCATGCTATTTTAGTTACTATAGCCCCATAGTATAGCTTGAAGTCTGGTAAATTGATTCGTTCTTTTTGCTTAAGATTGCTTTTGCTATACAGCGTTTTCTCTGGTTCCATATGAAGCGTAGAATTATTTTTTCTAGATCTGTGAAAGATGATGTTGGTATTTTAATAGGGATTGCATTGAATCTGTAGATTGCTTTGGGTAGCATAGACATTTTAGCAATGTTGATTCTGCTGACCCATGAACATGGTATGATTTTCCACCTATTTACATCCTCTATTTCCTTCCTCAGTGTTTTGTAGTTCTCCCTGTAGAGGTCTTTTACCTCCTTAGTTAAATAAATTTCTAGGTACTTTATTTTCTTTGTTGCTATTGTGAAGGGTATTGAGTCTTTGATTTGGTTCTCAGTTTGACTGTTGTTGGTGTATAGGAATGCTACTGATTTCTGTACTTTGATTTTGTAACCTAAGACTTTGCTGAATTCGTTTATCAATTCCAGTAGTCTCATGGCAGAATCTTTGGGGTTTTCCAGATATAAAATCATATCATCGGCAAAGAGAGATAGTTTGACCTCTTCTGCTCCCATTTGGATACCCTTGATTTGCTTCTTTTGTCTGATTGCCCTGGCTAGAACTTCCAGCACTATGTTGAATAGAAGCAGTGATAGAGGCCAATCTTGTCTGGTTCCAGTTCTAAGTGGGAATGCTTTCAATTTTTCCCCATTCAGTATGATGTTGGCTGTGGGTTTGTCATATATGGCTTGTATCAATTTTAGGTAAGTCCCGTCTATGCCTATTTTGTTAAGTGTTCTTATCATAAAAGGGTGTTGAATTTTGTCAACTGCTTTTTCTGTGTCTATTGAGAGGATCATATGGTCTTTGTTTTTGCTTCTATCTATGTGGTGAATCACATTTATAGATTTGTGTATGTTGAACCATTCCTGCATCTCTGGGATGAAGCCCACTTGGTCATGATTATTTTGGATAGGATTATTTTGGTCAGGATTATTTTGATAAGCACCTGAATTCTGTTTGCTAGGATTTTGTTGAGAATTTTTGCATCCATATTTGTGAGAGTTATTGGTCTGTAGTTTTCTTTTTTTGTTGTGTCCTTTCCTGGTTTTGGTATCAGGGTGATGTTGGCTTCATAAAACATGTTAGGGAGGATTCCTTACTTCTCAATGTTGTGGAATAATTTCCACAGGACAGGCACCAGTTCCTTTACTTTTTGTTTGCAACTTTCACGTCTATTTTGAAAAAAAAATCATGTTGTATTTAACTGTCTTCTGTTAGCAGCTTTAGATAATTTTTCAGCAAGCAGAAGAATTGACTTTAGATTTATTCAGTGATGATTCTGTATAGGGAAGTATTGAGCTCATCCCTGTGAAGGAAACCCCTGTAGAGAAAATCCAGTTTCTGTTGTCTAGAAATCTGTAGGCTTTAAGAGGGCAGGGCAGGAAGGGTATAAGACAAACAAATGAATGTAAAACAAGACCAAATATGCTAAGTGTGTAGACTGGCAGGAGTAAAGGACAAACAAAAAAGACATCCCTGTGGGGTGATGGCTTGGGGAGATGTTTTTGGTAGTTTTAAAGATGGCTGCATTTTTTTTTTTTTTTTTTGGTGGTTACTCTTTTGAAGAGGTGGAATTGAATTCCCCTCCATTTGAATCTAGACTGATTTTAGGGACTTGCTTGTAACTGACAGAATGTGGTCAAATGATGCTGCATGGCTTTTTTTTTAGCCATTTATTTCTTTTTATTTACAGGTTGTGTTCAATGCAAATCAATTCCATAACATGAGAAGTTACTGTGAATAATATCATAAGTACGCAGACATAGTACACAATCCAAAATAGATGGATGGCATTCAGCTATCAAGCGGAAAAAAAAAAAAAAAGTAAGTTCATTCACACACATGGTAGTTTCAGATCTGTTTGATCTGGTTATTCCTCTGTAGGTTTCTAAAGATGGAAAAAATGACTTTAGTTATCAAGATTACTATGGCCATTAGATATTGGAACATCTAAGTAATAGTGTATGAATATGCAAAAAAAAATAAGAAGACTTCAGGGGGTGTCTATTTTTTTTAAAATCTTAATTTTTTTATTTCAGCACATTATGGGGGTACAAATGTTTAGGTTATGTATATTGCCCTTGCCCCCCCTCCGCCCAGGTGTTGTCTCTTTTTGAAAAGGTTTCTATGTATCAAGGCAGTTGTAAAAGGTTTACTGCAGAATCAAGCACACTTTAGGCTTGATTAAATCCTGGATCAAAACATTATTTTTAAAAAAAGGCTATAAAGAAAATATTCAGACAAGGGGGTAAATGTGACTACAGATTGTTTGCTAAATAATAACATTATTGCTTCAATATAGAACCTCTTGGGTGTGACAATGTATCAGGTTCTGTAGGACTTTGAGAGCCTGTAAGAAATACAGGATCTCAGGCTCCAGCCAAGACCTGCTGGATTTCCAGCAGAGTCACATGCACATTCAGTTTGAGAAATGCACATACAGGAGAACATCCTTGTTTTTAGGAGGTATATTCCTACCTCAGGGATTTTTCACTTGATTGTCTCAGAAATCAGGCCTGCAGGTGGCGTGACTAATAGATCAGCCATTAGGAGCCCAGGTGACCCATGTTCTTGACCGTTCTTTGTTTTGTTTTTTAATTGAAAAATACTAGGGGGTACAAATGTTTTTGATGCATGGCTTGACGTGGGCTATAAATGCGCCAATCACCTGAATAGTGTTCATTGTACCCATTAGGTGGGTTTTGCCCCTCCCCTCCTCCTGCTTGATTTCCTATGACTTTTACTTTCCTCTGTGCACTTGTGTGCCCAGGTTAGTTCCAATTTATTAGAGCTGTGATCCCCAACCCCTGACCTGCAGACTGGTACCAGTCTGTGATCTGTTAGGAACTGGGCTGCACAGCAGGAGGTAAGCAAGCAGTGGGCAAGCCAGGGAAGCTTCATCTGTACTTACAGCCACTCCCCATCGCTGGCATCACTGCATAAGCTCTGCTCCTGTCAGATCAGCAGTGGCATTAGATTCTCATAGGAGCCAGAACTCTACTGTAAAGTGCGCATGCGAGGGATCTAGGTTGTGCGCTCCTTATGAGAATCTAATGCCCTGATGATCGGCAGAAGAGCTGAGATGGTGATGCTAGCGCTGGGGAGCAGCTGCAAATACAGATTATCATTAACAGAGAGGTTTGACTGCACAATAAATGTAATGTGCTTGAATCATCCCGAAACCATCCCCCTCCTGGGTCCATGGAAGAATTGTCTTCCATGAAACTGGTCCCTGGTGCCAAAAAGGTTGGGGACTGCTGTAAACAGTTTGTTTCTCCATTCTTGAGAATGGAATAATGGTCTCCAGTTCCTCCCAAATTGCTGCAAAGGACCTTAATTCATCCTTTTTTATGGCCCAGTAGTATTCCATGGTACATATAGTCCACATTTTGTTACTCCACTCCTGAATTGATGGGCACTTGGGTTGATTCCACATCTTTGCGACTGTGAATTGTGCTGCCATAAACATTCCAGTGCAGGTGTCTTTTTTGATAAAATGACTTCTGGGTATCTACTCAAAGGAAAAGAAATCATTTTGTGTCGATCCGTCCTAGAGAAAGGTCGGGAAAGCAATAAAACTCTGCATAAATATTTGCTGTTCCTGTTACCTACTGGCCACAGGGACTTTAAACACATGTGCTCAATAAACATTTGTGTAGGAAGGATGAATATGTTGTTCCCTTCACCTAACCTCCTTGTCTCACCTCACGCTCTGGTCAATCCTACTCATCCCTCAGAGCTGCAGTGGAAATTCATTTCCACAGGGTGTGCGTGAGACTGCGGGAACCTCAGGCGCCTACATTCCCAGCAGGGTGGAGCTGGCAGTGAATGCCAGAGTGGTGTCACTAAGGTAAGGAACTCCGAGGAACACTTTCTACGTCCCCATAACTCTTTGCGTCAGGACTGGAATTTCATTAGGGAAAATCTTTTTGGAGACCAAACCTGTTCATGTGGAGATATGCCAGAGATTATAATAAATTGTTTTCAGCTGCATAATCCTACAGAAATTCTCACACAGGACTGTCAGGGGACATGTCCAGGATTTTTCTGCAGTATTTTTTTTTTTCTTTTTTTGTCAGTGTGTGTGTTAGGGGAAAGTAAGAGCAAAGCTAGCTGTGCGTCCCAGGAGAAGGGATAGACAAAACGTGCTGGATGTTCACTGTGGGACACCAGGCAGCAACAGGAAGCACACCCACATGCATGCTCAGTTAGGGACACTGCATCTTGGTTTGGGTGGGACAGTCATGATTTATGCCCTTTGTCCTGGCCTAATTATTATTCTTTTTTTTTTTTTTTTTTTTTTTGAGACAGAGTCTCGCCCTGTTGCCTGGCCTAGAGTGCCTGGCATCAGCCTAGCTCACAGCAACCTCCAACTCCTGGGCTCAAGTGATCCTCCTGCCTCAACCTCCCAAGTAGCTGGGACTACAGGTGCACACCACCGGCTAATTTTTCCTATTTTAAGTTGCCCAGCTATTTTTTTTTTTCTATTTTTAGTAGAGACGGGGTTTCACTCTTGCTCAGGCTGGTCTTGAACTCCTAACCTCAAGCGATCCTCCTACCTTGGCCTCCCAGAGTGCTAGGATTATAGGCGTGAGCTACCGCACCCAGCCTGTCCTGGCCTAATTCTTAATAGAGCCCCTTTCACTCTCAAAATTGTATCAGTTTGGATGATAATGCATCGTCACCGTCTTAGGTCAGGTGCCCTAGAAGCAGAGCCTGAGGTGGGGATAGTTGTTGAAGTGATTTTGGGGGGAGTGTTCTTAGGAGGAAAGGAATTGGGGGAAGGCAAGAGATAAAAGGCTAAGTGAGGACGTGGAGCTCTGGAGCGCAAATGCACCCCAGAGTTGTTTCCCTCTGAGGCTGGGGGTCCAGCCTTTTGTACCCCCATATCTGTCATTGGCCACAGTCTTGGGGTCAGGGGTGGCCACTTGGCTCCTGTTTACCCAGGGAAAATCCTCCAGAGAAGGTGGCAGCTGTGAGTGGCTTCCAGCCAACACTGACGACATCTGGGGGAGGGTGCACTCTGCCTTGTAAAGGGGGTCTGGGCGGGATAGATAGCATCCCTTACAACCCCCTAATCTTTACCTCGTTAGCATGGGTGGCCCTTTAAAACACAGAGCTGAGCATTAAGAAATGAAAAATGTACCACACGATCAATGTAAGTTAAAAGTATATATCACACAGCCACGTGGCAAATCTAAGAAGGATATTTACATATTAACAAATACATGTCAAGCACATTAGAATGGTTGCCTGTAGTGGGATGGGAATGAGAGTGGGAACGGGGATTAAAACAAAACAAAAAAATGTATGGAAGTACAGTAGACAGGGACCTTGTGGAAAACAGTGATGGTGACAGTATATACCATGAAGGAATATGTATAATCAGCATCCCTCTGCTCCTGACATTCAAAATAGAAAATAAAAAATATTTGCAGGCTTTAAGACAAGGTTGTCATTTCAGAATTCCCTTTGTTTTTTGTTGGGTTGGGAACAGAGGCTGGATTTGCAAAGGGAATGGCAAGTGTCAGAGAGAACCTCTGACAGAGAGTCAGGATTCTTTAATTTGTAGGAGCCGGAAGCTTGGCTTGAAGCGCTTTAGGCAAAGGTGGGAATGTATTGGCTTTTGAACTCCAAGAAAGAGGTGAATAACCAAAGCCCTGGACAGGACTGGCAGAGGTCGAGCTGGGTCTCAACAACACCCAGAATGGCTGGGTACAGTGGCTCATGTCTGTAATCCCAGCACTTTGGGAGGCTGAGGTGGGAGGATCGCTTGAGGCCATGAGTTTGAGTCCAACCTGGGCAACACAGAGAGTGAGACCTCGTCTCTACATTAAAAAACAAAACAAAACAAAACAAAACAAAAAACAAATGAACCCAGGGCCTCTGTGCTTTTATCTGCTTTCTGTTTTTATTCTCGTTCACAGCAAACCTGTGTGCTACAAATGGCAGCCCCCATAAACTGAGTTAACATGTTATAATTTGCTGCAGGGACCGGAAGTTCCCAGGTTCCTGAGCCTCCTTGGCTCAGGTTGGTCAGGGAAGTCTCTGGGGTGTCTGGCTCTAGCATCAAAGGCCTCTGGGGTGGGTGAAGCTTCCATTACAGCGTCTGAGTCTGAGGTCAGTGAGGATTTCCATGATCCCAGGCCAAGCTATCAGATGTTGTGAGGATGGAATGCCAGAGTCATAGAATGTCAGCCTCACTATGTGTCCTTGAGAAAATGTTACTGTCCTGATATTGGTGTTTGTCCTGGGGAGGGAACTGTATTCATGTATAGTGTGGGAAGATACCTTGGCAATCTGCTTGAGGGGAATGGAAGACCCTAGGCTCCCTGGCTGGCAGGGCTGAAATGGCAAATCTTTTTTCAGTGTGGAGAGATTGGAGCCAGTGAGGTGGTGTCAGGCTGGGGCACCAGGTGGAGAGAGGGGAAGAATTCCCAGTGGTGGGGTGGCCACGAGCTTTGTGAGGCTCTGACATGAGCACCTCTGCTGTCTTGCATCTTCAGGTGTTTTCCATGTGTACAGAGTGTCCTGGGTGGGGCCGTGTGTCCATCAGGGACTTCCCTGTCTGGGTCAACACTGAACGGGTATGAGCAGCTGGAATCAGAGGATACCAGGAGCACCATGCTGAAAGGGACATGGATTGGCCAGGACAAGAGACTAAAGAGGTGATGGTGGTGGGCTTGGCTAGGGTGGGGCAGGTGGAGACAGAGAGAGGTGGCCATGATTACGATGTACTTAGGAAATTTCCGATGCAGGATTGTATTTAGGAAATAGAACGAAAAGGACCCCCTGATGGGGCGGAGGGAGGAGGAAGTGTGAAGACTGGGTCCTGGGTTTCTGAGCTGACCCACTGATGGTGGAGATGCCGTTAATTGAGATGGGGAAGATGGGCAGGGACGAGCCTCCCTTCTCAGTCTTTCTCTTTCCATCTGGAGTTCTGTTCTTTGGGAGGCCGCTGCTCCCCTTGCGTGAGTGCCCCCTCCTGCCAGCAGAGGGCAGCCTAGGCCAGTTGGACTCAGCCCCGGAGGTGTGGCCATGGCCGAGATGGGCCAGGACACTGGCCATGGGCAGGCCACTGCTTGGCTGCTGGAGAAGCAGCAAGCCTTCTCCGAAGCTCAAATCCAGCCTTTGACTTTCAGGCCGATTTCAGACTCAGAAATCTGGGGCTGTCCTTGTGCCAGGCTGCTGGCCAATCCAAGCCATGTCATTTCGCCCAGACTATTCAGCAGCTTCCTGATTTTTCTCCTGGAGTCCCCTCCACCACACATCTCTTTGCTTGAAACCATTCAATGACTCCTTGCTGCCCTCCAGATAATTCCATGCTCCTCACCCTGGCCTGCCTGTGGTTCAGCTCATGCATTATACATTTTCTCTTTTGCTTCGATCTCTTTTCTGCCCCAGGCCCTTTGCATAGGTATCCACTGTCTGATTTTCTCTCTCTTTGCTTTCTTGTTAAACTAGCTTCTTCTCAGGGTCTTAGTTTAAATGTAACCTTCCCTGACCACTTTTCCTATTATCTCAGCTACTTAAAAAAAAAAAATTCTCCTAACACATGGCATTTCTGTACCAGGATAATTTGATGAATTGATTTGTGTTTTTCTTTCTCTGTTTTTTCCTCACCTTTCTGGGATCTCCTGCCTAGGGGAGATTTGGTCACAGGGCTCAAAGAAGCTGCTGCCTGTAAGGCTCTTTCCTGTCTGGCTTCCGTTTTCTAGAAGCTTGAACACCCGCGAGCAGATGCTGCAAACAGTCAGTTTTGTAAGCCCAGTCCTGCTCACAGATGTGTTTTGCACGACCTTTGCCAAGGTTTAAAAACTGTTTTTACTCAGTTGTCAAAGTTAAAAAGATAGAGCAATTTCAGAATAAAAATTTAGATGTTTGGCTTCTCTTGATCTTTAAGTAGATCTGGCAATCTCAGTCCTGCATTTTCCTGTGATGGGCACTGATATAATATTGATGGAGTATCTAATGTCAGGCACTGTCCTAAGTATGTCCTCATGTGAAGCTGTTGTACCTAACAGTACAAGTATTAGTATTATTCTTTTTCACAGCTAAGGAAACAGGTAGAGAGAGGTTAAGTGACTTGCCCAAGGACTCTCAGATAGCAAACAAAAGCATCAGACTTTGAACCTGGGCAGCATAGTTCTAGAATGCAGCCTCCTAACCACTAGGCTGTACTACCTGATAGCAGTTTGATGAGCTGAGCTGTGCTGCACTTTTTAGGTTGGGGCTTGTGCTCTAAGCCTCACACTTTTTTTTGTTGTTACCTGCTTGGCTCCTGGAGACTTAGAGTTTGCAAACCCTTGGCATAGAGAGGGTGCTCACTGCTGTTGAGGGCAGAAACAGGAGGACAGAAAGGAGCTCTCGGAGGCTGGGAAGGGAAGAAAGTTTAGTGGAGTCACAGATCAGGGAGCTCTTCTACCCCACGAGGTGGCCAGATGGTGGGGATGGACAGAAGCTGTGCCAGACTCCAGCAAGGCACCCAGGCCCCTCATTTGGCTTGGAAGCAGGGGCTGCTGGACTTGAAGGGCCATTTATGGCTTGGTCACTGTGGTCAGAGGCCACCCCTGGTCCAGGGCCAGGGAGAGCCCCTGGCTTCTCTCCTTGTGCCCTGGCAAGGAGTAACCTCCAATAAGGATGGGATTGAATTTCCCTCCAGCCCAGAAGGATGGGGGCGGGGCAGTTGGAGTAGAATTTAATTTGGTTTCTGAGACAATTAAAAAAAATGAATATTTCTTGCACTCCTGAGTTTGGGGTAGAGATTTACATCTGATACAACAGACATAAATTTGTAAATTACACCTGATGTAACAATCTGTAATTATTTTTATCATTTCTGTTTTTATGGCATTTTCTTTTTGGTTTTGTCTCCCCTATTTGACTGTGAACTCCTTGAGGGCAGGAATTATGCAAGTTGTGTTCATATGGTACATCTCCCGCATAGAGAGTGCCAGGCATATAATAGATGCTCAATAACCATGACAATAATTATAACACACATTCTTGGAGTATTGACTTGCTTCCCATGTACCACACTTAACATTTACATTTTAGCGGGGCGCGGTGGCTCACGCCTGTAATCCTGGCACTTTGGGAGGCTGAGGGGGGAGGATTGCTTGAGCTCAAGAGTTCAAGACCAGCCTGAATAAGAGCGAGACCCTGTCTCCACAAAAAATAGAAAAATTAGCTGTGTGCGGTGGTGAGTGCCTGTAGTCCCAGCTACTTAGGAGGGGGGAGGATCCTACTTGAGGCAGAAGAATCACTTGAGCCCAGGAGTTTGAGATTGCAGTGAGCTAAGATGATGCCACTGCACTCTAGTAGCCCGGGCAACAGAGTGAGACTCTGTCTCAAAAAAAAATTACATGTATGAACTAACTCACTTGATCCTCACACCACCTTATGAAGCAGGCATCTTCATTTTCCTCATTTTACACTTGAGGAATCCGAGGTATAGAGAGGCTAAATAATTTGGCCAAGGTCACATACAGCTTGGGTTGTGTTTAAGAAATATTTGTTGAATGAATGCATGAGTGAACATTTTCCTGGAGTGCAAAACCTCGTTCTCTTTTGTCCCTAGGCCTGTCCCTCGCCCTACACAGCTACCTCCCAGAGTATCAGAATTGCACAGGTCAGACACCAGGCAACTGCCTTCTCAGGAAGTCCTTGAGGCCCACAGGGCAAGGTCTTCACCCCTGGGACTGGTGACTGATCATTTTCAGTCATTCTGGCTTCCCCTGTGAGCCTACTTTCTCTTCCTCCCTACACCTCAACAAACTCACTACTCGTGAGTTCCTAGCTGCTCTTCAGCCTCCCTGCTTTTGCTCAAGATCTTCCCTGTGCCTGGAACATCTTTCCAATCCTGAGATTCCATTTTTCTAAAAGGAGATACCCGAAGGCTGGTCGTGGCCATCCCTTGTTTAGCAATACTAACATACTAGGTGGTGTGTTGGTGTCTAGCAGTCCTAGGATGGTGGTGGTGGAGGAGGTGATTGTAGAACAGTATCCTCATCCCTGTCTCTTCCGTGAGGATACCAAGTCCCAGAGAGGAGAAGGGACTTGATAAAAGCAAAACAGGGCCTCAGACTCAGAGTGGGGCTAGAATCCAGCCCAGAGCTCTTGCCACAATAGGGCAGCAGCTGTTTGGCACTACAGGGTGGTCGGGGCCTGACCCCCCAAAAAGAGCTACTCAAATCTGAGCATAGTACCTGAAATTCCACCATTGGAGATTATTTCCTTTGGGGGGCAAAGGGTGTTGAAGCCTTTTTAGTCATCAGGGCGTCTCAGCTAACGTTGCAAACCCCTGCCGTGAGTCCTACACTAAGCTCTTGTCAGCCTGTTCCCAGGAGGATGAACTGGCTGACAGGCAGCCAAGGGTGAGATGCCGTGGGAAGGACATCCTGACTGAGGGCTGGAGGAATGTGGGAAGCACCAAGGCAGTCAGAAAAATGGGAACGGGGAGGGGAGGGGTGTCAGCCGCAGAAAGGGAGGGGCAGCTCTGAGAGCCTTGGGCGGGGAACTCAGGAAGCTTGGCCTCACCATCAGCTTGCTGTGTGATGTTGGACGAGTCTCTTCCCTACTCAGAGCTCTGATCTGGGTCATTGCTATGGAACAGACTTACCTCCGGTTTATCTTGAGGCTCTTGGGTGTCAGCAAGTTGGTGCCCTGTGTGGTGGTTGCCATGGAAACTATCTCTGTGGAGATAGTGACCAAGGAGACTGTTGCCATGACTACAGTGACCAGGCACCAGAGCCAAGTGATTGGCTCTCAGTTCTGCCTTGAAGCAGGTTCCTCCCCATCACCTCCTTCCATCACCTGCTCAAGTTCAGTGTGCTGTGGCATCATGATAGCTCACAGCAACCTCAAACTCCTGGGCTCAAGAGATCCTCTTGCCTCAGCCTACCGAGTAGCTGGGACTACAGGTGCATGCCACCACACCTGGCTAATTTTTTGTTTCTGTTTTTAGTTGCCTGGTTAATTTTTTCTAGTTCTAGTAGAGATGAGGTCTCATTCTTGCTCAAGGCTGGTCTCGAACTCCTGAGCTCAGGCGATCCTCCCATCTCAGCCTCCCAGAGTGCTAGGATTACAGGTGTGAGCCACCGTGCCCAGCCTATGGACCTGTGTTCTAATGCCTTATCTTATACTGACAGGCTGTGTGACCTTGGGAAAGTCTCTGCTTTTCTCTGGTCCTTGGTTTCTTCATCTGGAAAAAGAAGAGACTGCACAGTCCTATTCACCTCTGAATTCCTACCATTCACCTTTAAACAGAAGTCAAAGTTGTAAGTCAAAGGTTGTTTCCAGGAATGTTATGAAAAGTACTAACAACTGTTATGACTGCCACTCACTGATGATCCACACAGTCCTGGGTGGCCCTGCTATGGCAGGGGTGTTACCCCTTTAGTGGCTGTTAAGTGGGGAGGCCTAGAGGGTCCCAGAAGAAAGCCCAGAGTGTCCATTATGCTTGGGGCACACTCAGGACAGGGGTTATTAACAACTTGTAGGAATGTATCTAAATGTTTTAACAACTAGTATGGCTGAACCTTTGCAGATTCAACACCAGCCTCAGCTGCATCTATCATGGCGGGCTTACAGGCATTGTGAGCAGCAAGGGGAGATTTTCTGGGCAGAGGGGCCACACTGATGCCATGGAGATCAGGATGCATCTGGTGTGGCCAAGGGCTCTCAAGCCCAGCCCTGGTCAAGATCTCTGAGGGTAGAATCAATCCTTCTTCCTGGCCACCGCACCCTCCCAGCGTCAGCTGTGCACATCCCCAGAGAGACGGGTTTGCCAGCGTCTCCATTCCAGGAGTGGCTGGTGCCCAGACAAACGGGTAGGGCACAGCAGGAGCTGGCGGCTGAGTGGGACAGCCAAAGGAGGAAGTATGGAGCTCAGGGGACGCCTGCTCCTCCTCTCCCAGGAGACCCCCCCTTGGACATATGCCAGAGCCTCATCCTCCCGGATCTCCCTACCCGCCCTCCTTGTTGTCCAAGCAGTTCCCTCCCCCTTGCCTCTCCCAGCAGGACTTTGCAAAGTTTCTCCGGATGGGCGCAGGCTGTGCCTCCTCCCTGCACACTTTCCATTCCCAGCCCTGAGCCTCAGCCAGGGTTCCTCAGGAAAATTGGCTGAAACAGACATTTTCCATGCTCCTGACTCCTCTGCTGGGTGGCTGTCTCTGCCTCTACTCTCTCCAGTCTCTTCTCCAGCTGGTCACCCAGACCCAGAAAGCGGGGGGCGGATATTTGGTCAACTGGCTGCTTACTTAACCATTTCATTTTACATGCCATTTCATCTCCCTGGGCCTCAGTTTTCTAATCTGTGAAATGAGCTCACCAATCTGGGAGCAGGCTCAGCTAGGAGTCAGACATTCCAGACTTAATCCTTAGGTGTGCTCCTCACTAACTGTGTGACTTTGGACAAAGTACTTAACATCTTCGAGTCTCAGTTATCCTCATCTGTAAAATGGTGTTATCTCTTTTGTTGTGAGGACTCATGAAATAACCTGGGACAAGGGCTTAACTCAGTGCTCTGCACATGTCAAGTGCTTAATAAACAATCATGTAAAAAATCAATCGTTTTTAGTGTCTACTAGGTGCTAGGTGCTGTTTGAGGTGCTTTACACACCCAATTTCTAATCCATGTAACACGGGTACAAAATGCGTGTCACCCCCTTTGTAGAACTGAGGGTCCAAAGGTATAGTGAGACCGAATAACTTGCCTGAGGTCACATGGCTAGTAAACAGCTGAGCCAGAGGGAGTCAAGCTCAGATCTGGCTGATTCCAGACTTCCTGTTCTAACCAAGGCTCTGGTAACTAGAAGAAAGAACCCTTCGCTACCCCAGGCAGAGAATCATGAGTAGAATAGGCTAAGCTAAGAACTGAATCCAGCCCTTAGCTGTAATTTCAAAGCTTGACTGGGGTTTTGGGTAGCTAAGGGGCAGTTATTGAGAGGAATATTGCTCAACTTTGTTGTAATTAGGGAAATGCAAAGTAAGCAATGAGACACCTTCCTTCCTATCTTCTCTTGTCCTGTCCCCAACAGAAGGTCAAATGAGAAGAGACTGGTGATATCTAATGCGGGACACAGTGTAAGGAATTGGGCACTATTCATCTGAATATATAATAAATGCAGCCCTTTTGGAGGACAATTTGGCAGTATCTGTACACCTGCCCTTTGACTAGCAAATTTGGATTTGGTAAACTTTACTATATGTGTAAAAATATTCATTGCCACACTTTTATTAAGGGCAAAACATTTGTACTCACCTACACGTCCTTCAATGTGTGAAATATGTTACAGTATATCTGTACTGTGGAATCACAGCCATGAAAAAGAAAAACGTAAAGGAAAAACTGGCAGACTGGAAGGAGAAATAGATACATCCATAACTGTAGTTGGAGATTTCAACACTCCTTACTCAGCAACTGACAAAGCAAGTAGGCATAAAATCACTAAGTATAAAGAAGATTTGAATAGCATTATCAACCACTTTGACCTAATTGACATTTTTAGACACAACAGCAGCAGAATACATATTATTTTCAAGTGCCTATAGAACATGCATCAAGATAGACAATACGTTGAATTATAAAACAAGTCTCAAATTTGCAAAGAAATTAAATTAGAAATCAATAACAAAAAAGACATAGAGAAAACTCTCAAATATTTGGAAATAAAACAACATACTTCTGAATAACTTATGGGAAGAAGAAGAAATCACAGGGGAAATTAAAAAATATTTTGAACTGAATGATTATAAAAACCACAACATATAAAAAATTATGGGATGTATCTAGAGCAGTGCTTAGAGGGAAACTTACAGCTTTTAATACCTCTATTACCAAACAAGAAAGATCTCAAATACATCATCTTACATTTCTACCTTAAGAAGCTAGAAAATGAAGACCAAAACAAGCCCCAAAATAAGAAGGTAAATTTATATGTACTGGTGTGGATGGAAAGCCAGAATAAATTATGTGAAAAAAGCAAATGATAACTAATATGTACAGTATTGTGGCAGAGATTGCTCATTGTTCCTCACTATCTATTCTCTTCTTCCTTAGACATAGAATCCTTGATTCTGAGCTGGCACATGGATGCATAGACTCCTGTGCAATTAAGTGTGGCGATGTGACTATGCCCTGGCCAAGGTGACGTCAGCAGAGGTAACACGTATGTCTGCTCAGAGGCTGTGCTTTCTTGGTTCATTACATTTGGCTAGAATGTGGGTATGACAGCTGCAGCTTGAGCAACATCTTGTATCGAACATGATGGAACCACAGGGTGGAAGGAGCCATGGTTCCCGCACTGTGGAAGCCAGCCTTGGACCGACTGCTTCAGGACTTCTTTTACACTCCTTCCTTCCCTCCCTCCCTCCCTCCCTTCCTTCCTTCCTTTTCTTTCTTGAAATTTCACTCTGTCATCCATGCTGGGGTGCAGTGGCATGATCATAGCTGGCTGCAGTCTCCAACTCCTGGGCTCAAGCAATCCTCCTGGCTCAGACTCCCAAGTAGTTGGGACTACAGGTGTGTGCCACTGTGCCTGGCTAATTTTTAAAACAATTTTCTGTAGAGATAGGGTCTCACATGTTGCCCAGGCTGGTCTTGAACTCCTGGCCTCAAACAATCCTCCCTCCTCAGCCTCCCAAAGTGCTGGGATTACAGTCATGAGCCATAGTGCTCAGCCCTCTAGCCTGTTTCTATTACTGCTGTCTTGGGGTTTGCCGCTGAACTCAGTCTTAACACATATGGCTATGATCCCACTTATGTGAAAAAAGCAAACAAACCTATCAGATGGATGATTTTGACTTTGGTATAGAAACCCCCAAGATAATTTGTTTCAGCATTGAAGACATATTCTCTTACATAACAGTAAGTCCAGAGGTGGGGAAGCATCAGGGTTGGTTAGTTCAGAGGCTTGACTTCATCATCCAGGGCTCAGGTATTACATACTTCCCATCTGCTAGAGTTTGGATGTCTGTCCCCTCCCACTCTCATGTTGAAGTTGAGCCCGAGTGTTGGAGGTGGGGCCTAATGGGAGGTGCTTGGGTCATGGGGCAGATCCCTCATGAATGGATTAATCCCCTCCCTAGGGGAGGTGCTGCCTGAGTTCTTGCTGTATTAGATTCGAGGGGAGCTGGCTGTTATAAAGAGCCTGGCACCTGTCCTCTCCCCCCTCCTGCCCCTTCCTCTCTCGCATGTGATCTCTGCACACGCCGGCTCCCCCTCACCTTCCACCATGAATGGATGCAGCCCGAGGCTTTCACTAGATGCCCAGTCTTCCAGCCAGCAGAACTGTGAGCCAAATAAACCTTTTTTCTTTATAAATAACCCAGTCTCATGTATTCCTTTATAGCAATGCTAAACCGACTAAGACACCGTCTTTCCACTTTGTCATCCTCTGACTAAATCCCACCGTAATTGCAAGATGGTGGCCGCACTTACGGGCATCACGTTCACACATTCCAGGGACCAGTTGGAGAAAAAAGACTGCCCCTTCCTGCTGCAGCTCTTTTCGTGTTTTTCTTTTCCAGCTCTGTTCTAAGAGCAAAGAAGCTTTTTCTAGAACCCTCCAGCCTACCTTCCCTCACAGTTCATGGGTCATAGCTGGGTTGTAGGTCCCCTTTTAACTTAATCTCTGGCTTAAAGCAATCAGGATTGATTCTTTTTTTTTTTTTTTTGAGACAGAGTCTCACTCTGTTGCCCAGGCTAGAGTGAGTGCCGTGGCGTCAGCCTAGCTCACAGCAACCTCAAACTCCTGAGCTCAAGCGATCCTCCTGTCTCAGCCTCCCGAGTAGCTGGGACTACAGGCATGCACCACCATGCCCGGCTAATTTTTTCTTTCTTTCTCTTTTTTTTTTTTCCTAATAATGTACTTAGATGTATTGAGATGGTTTTTATCATTTTTTCTTTCTTTTTTTTTTATTTTATCTTGTTATGGGGGATACAGAATTGCAGGTTACTAATTTTTTCTATATATATTTTTAGCTGTCCATATAATTTCTTTCTATTTTTAGTAGAGATGGGGTCTCGCTCTTGCTCAGGCTGGTCTCGAACTCCTGAGCTCAAACGATCCGCCCACCTCGGCCTCCCAGAGTGCTAGGATTACAGGCGTGAGCCACCGCGCCCGGCCCAGGATTGATTCTTGATTCCCCAGAGCAAACGTGAACAACAGAGCAAAATTGCAGTTCTTATGGTGTGGAAGAAAAGAAAAAAGGCCGAATGTCTGCTGCAATGTCTATGTAAGTGAGATGAAGAAGTCTGAAAGGACACACCCCAGACTGCTAATGGTGAGTACCTCAAGGGAGAGGAGTGGGACTGGGAGGAGGATGGAAGGAGTCCTGTGGAAAACACTAAAGTTGTCTATCTGATGACCTTTACCCACTTCTCCCTTGCTCACAGAAGCCACTAAGTTTGGGACAGCAAGAGGATGAATCACGATTGACCCGAGGCAGGTGTGGCATTCCTTTCTGCCACATAGTTGCTTTCTCAGCATCCCTTGCAGCTAGAGGTAGCCATAAGACTCAGTCTGGGCCAGGCACCATGGCTCATGCCTATAATCCTAGCACTCTGGAAGGCTGAGGTGGGAGGATTGCTTGAGGTCAGGAGTTCGAGACAAAGAGTGAGACCCTGTCTTTACTAAAAATAGAAAAAATTAGCCGGGTGTGTTGGTGCCCACCTGTAGTTCCAGTTACTCAGGAGGCTGAGGCAGGAGGATCACTAGAGCCCAGGAATCTGAGGTTGCTGTGAGTTAGGCTGATGCCACAGCACTCTATCCCGGGCAACAGAGCAAGACTCTGTCTAAAAAAAAAAAATAAATAAATAAATAAAATAAACCACTCAGTTTGGCCAATGAGGTATGAAGGGAAAATTTTAAGAGAACAATTTCCTCCTTGATAAAAAGAAAACCTCTTTCTGATCTTTTCCTTTCTATTCTTGCTTGGGACACTGGTGTGAGGATGTGATGCTTGGAATTGTGGCAGCCACATTGCAACCATGAGGGAAATACCTAGAGAATTATGCAGATGCAGACCCAGTGTCCCGACATTTTAGGGCTGATGAATCAACCCTAAAACCATCTACTTCTGGGCATCTTGTTAGAAAATGTCCTTATAAGGATTTCTATCATGTTTAGCTGCAGGCAGCTTCACAGATAAATACATTAAAAAAATTTTAACAATATAGTCTCTGCTATTTTGATTTATTCTTATAACGAAAATGTATTAATACTGTAATTCAAAGTTCAATTACAAAATATACCACCTGGCTTTGGGCACCCTTGGTATCCCAAAAGGCCTGAAGAGGAATTTTTGGAAAGGGGAATAGGGAGGAGTTGAACAAAAGGAACAAGCTGTTCTTTGTAATTACGTACTAACTGCGTAGCAAAAGGGGTGACCTTGCAGACTGGGGGATGGCTGAGAATACATTTCTCTATCACTATTTGGGTTTAGACCAGAGGTTATAAACTGTTAGCTTCTGGTTAGGATTTGGCTGGTGGACATATTTTGCATGTCCTACCCAGGGTTTTTAAAAATTAGAACTAGCAATAATTATTTAAGAAGTGGGATAGTTCATGTAAATATCTGGCTTTCTGGCTTTCTCAGAAAAACTGAAATATGGTATCTGGCAATGCTGGGTTCATATCTTAACAGCTTAATAGGCAGCTTAGTTCTGTCCGCCCTTGACGCAGGGCAGGGGCTACCAGTTTGGTACAGACCTTGATGGTTCCTAATGTCCTTCACCCAGTCAACTTCGCTGATTTATATTACTTGTCTGACTCTGTGAGTGTTTGAGTTAGTGATCCCTGGTTTTGGTTTTAGAATTAATGTGTGAGTGTGTGCGTAAGATTTAACAATTGATTCCTAGACGATTATGTGCAAAAGCATCTATCCTCATTTATAGAGTGGGGCATTCCTTGAAGATGACTGGACTTGGAGTGGTTACACTCACTCTGGACTGTTCTTTAAGATGGAAAGAGCTAAAGCACCCTTGACTGCCCTCCTGGGGCACCTGGGTGGTAAGTCAGCCCCAATAACTCAGGCTTCCGAGAGCCACTGCTAGGGAAGGGGGAGACTCTGCGGCAAGACCTGTATTTGTGGGTAGGGAGTAGGGTTTCCTAAAAGGTGCATAGAGATTTGCTCAGTGGAGGTCTGAAGAAGTGGTGCTCCTTGGGAGACGCATGGACTTGAGGGAAGGAGGCAAGGGCAGATGCTGGGGACAGTGTCCCTGTGCCCCTGGCACCGTACTGGGTGCAGAGCCCCTTTAATTTAGGGCCGTCTCTAGGTATTCATCACAACAAGACTATTTTTTGTAGAGATGGGGTCTCACTCTTGCTCAGGCTGGTTTCTAACTCCTGGCCTCAAGCGATCCCCCAACCTCAGCCTCCCAAAGTGCTAGTATTTCAGGCATGAGCCACCTTGCTTGGCCTCATAGCTGCAATTTATTGAGCCCTTACTGTGTGCAAAGCATCATGCTAACAAATGCTAATCCGATTGAATTCTCACACCAACCCTTAGAGAGAAATACTATTAATATGCCCATTTTCCAGATGAGAAAATTGAGGCCTAGAGAGGTGAAGTAAATTATCCCGTGGCATATAGTGGTGCTTTCTTAAGTACTAAAAACCTCATTTAATCGTATGGGTTAGGAATTATGATCTCCGATTTCAAGATGAAGGACAGAGGGTGCCGAGTTGCACAGAGATCAAGTGCCCGAGGTGGGATTGAATGAAGGTTTCTCCTGATTGCAAATCCTGTGTTTACCTACCAATATCTTGTCACATCTACGAAGCATGGGAACGTAAGCCACGACACACACACGCGCACACACACACACCCTGGCCTTGAACTTAAGCCAGATGCAACTAGGGAGAGCTGCACACATTGCTGCATCCCATCATCAGTATTATTTTTAACTGAACCCTGAACTGAAGGGAACAGTACTCAAGTTGAAACTGAACTTGTATATTTTTTCAAGCTGTTGAACTAGAACAGTTAAATATTCTTGAGACAGAGACAATCACATGGAGAATCTGCCCTAATCCCCTCACTCTGTATATTTTGATTTGCCTAATGTCACACAGGGTCATGGCAGACTTGAGGGATTCTTAATCAGTAGAAAGCAGTAGTAGATGAATTTTCCACAACCCCTACCCCTCATTTACCTTTCCTTTCCCTTCTTGGGCCAGGGCAGGAACTTCGAAGTTTTCTGTATCCGCCAGCTGTGACCCTCTCTGGACTCCCTACCCTCCTGCAGAGCCCACACCCTTGTCAACATTTGCTGAATGAAGGCAGGAGGGAGCTGGGCCCCGTGAGACGTGTATTTTTCATCATCTAAGGACAGCGAGCTCTAGCCTGCACCATGTTACTTGGGGGTCCCTGAGTGGAAACTTCGTGCTCTGGCTGAGAATATTGGAACTTTCCACCAAGGCCAGTGGGGGTCAGTATTTGAGAAGCCCGGCTGGGGTGTCTTGGATGCAGGTGGCCTTCCTCTCCTCTGGACCAGGCCAGCAGGGTTTGCAGCTTTCCTCCACAGCAGGAGGAGGGACTCTAAGGAGACTTGGGGGCCTCTGGGGAGATATTCATCTTTCTAGAGCTTTATCATTTTTTCCATAACAGTATCCTCCCTTCAAGGTGGAAAGTCCCAGCTGGCAGCTGAGGACACTCTCAATGTGCTTTTGTTCTCTGCCCTGCCCCCAGCCCAGGCAGCAGGGCAGGACAAAGACACCTTCCCTTTTACACCAGCCTGCTCTGGACTTGCTGTACCAACAAATGGCACAATACAGAGGGGCCCTTAGTACCGTGGGGCTAGATTTCCCTGGTTTGAATTCTGTCTGGCTCTGCTATTTGCCAACTGTGCAAACTTGGCAGGCTACTGAACCTCTCTGTGCTACAGTGTCTCCATCTGAAAACTGGTATGGTGATGAGAATATTACCAGTTTGGAGGATTTAATGAATTAATGTAGGAAAAACACTTAGAATGACATCTGGTGCATAGTAAGAGTGATGTAACTATTTGCTGTTACTATTACATGACCTTGTGCTTGGGCAATTCATCTCTCTCCGGGCCTCAGTTTCCCCAATTATACAACTAAGATGGCAGTTCTTGCCTGAATCTCCACCACTGATCTGAATGTGGCCCTTTCTTGCTCTGTGGACTTGGACAAATTTCTTGGGTTCTCCTAGTATCAATGTGCTCATCTATTAAATACCTATAAAGTAGAGAGTTGTGGTGATGATGAAATGAGAAAATGTGCACCAAACAAGTAGCATGAGGCCCAACACTAAACATAGAAAGAGTTAAAACTTCAAAGACAGCTAGAATCAGAGAGGTCAGGGCGGGAAGGGCCACTTTACAGATCGGTTCATTAAGCCACACAACAAGTATTTACTGAGCACCTACTATGAGCCAGGTGCTGTTGTAGGTGGTGGGGACGGAGCAGCAGCGAGGGCCCTGCCCTCATGGAGCTTCCCATTCTTTGCGGAGACAGAAAATAAAGATGTGAACACATAAATATATGATACAAGTTCAGAGTCAATCCCTTTGTTTCCCATATGGGGAAACTGAGGTGCAAGAGGGAAGGAGATTTTCCTAAAGTCCGTCAGTGTCATAGCCAGGCAAAGACTCCCAAGCAGGTCTTCATAGTCTCAGAGCATTTTACCCATAACAAACCCTGGTTCCCCCAAGGCCTTAAGGTATGATAGTGGAAGCCAACATTTATTGAAACTTCCTAGACACAGGAATTGTCCTAAGCAATTTATACATCTTAAATAATTTAATCCTCACATCAACCCCGAGGGAGGGAACTGTCATGAATCCTATTTTATAGATGGGGAAACTAAGGCACAGAGAGATGGAGGGGAGCAGGGTTTGAACCCACAGACCTTCTGGTTCAGGGCCCAGGCCCTCACCCACTCTGCTGTGCTGCCCGGCTTGCTGCGTACTTTCCCCAGCACCCAGGTCTGCCCGAGCTCTTGCTTTCTTCCCTCCTCCCTTCCTCCCAATCCTAGTCTCAACTGTTTCTTCCACCTTCCTAGTAGTTGGGGTAAGCTCTCTCTCTCTGGCCTCAGTTTCCCCATCTGTGAATAGAGGGGGATTGGACTGAATTACCTTCAAGGCCTTCTCTGACCACCCTAATTTTCAGCCCCGTCTCAGTCTGCAATATTTTATTCACTTATTTGTTTTCTAGTCTGCTTCCCCCGCCGGGCTGTGCGATCCTGGGAGCGGCCAGTATCCTTCTGTTCACCGCATCACCCCAGAGCCTGGCACTGCGCCCTGCACTTAGCAGGCCCTGGACAAATATTTGTAGACAAGAAAGGAGGGAACGAAGGCGATTGTCCTCATTTTTATAAAACCAGCTCCTGCACTCTCTCCCTGGCCCTTCTTCCTTTCTTTGCCTGTGTCTCCTCCTCCCCCCTTTTCTCCCTCCCTCTCACCTCCCAGGGCCGACTCCAGCCCTCCATCCGGCCTGCATTTTTCCGGGTTTGATATCATTTTTTCCACTCTCCCGGCTGCCGGCTGCCTCTGCCAACTTTCCACAGATACAGCCCCTCCCCTCGACCGCAGGCCAGAGACGACTTGGGGTGGGGGAAAGACCTTCCTCCTCTTCCCTTCCCTGGTCTGGGGTTGGGATGGAGCAAGAAGTGCCATCACTGCTCCACTGGCAAGACTGGGGTGGGGGGAGTGGCAACTGGAGGATACGGCTCGCTCCTGAGCAGCCTTTCTCAGCACTGCAGTGGAGGTGTCTGGGCAGGAGTGGGTGGGTAGCTGGTTGGGGGCAGGGGTGTCAGGCATCAGGGACATGATGGTCCAAACGGTCAGCATCTTGTTCTCCTCTCAAAGTAGCCACACCCCTTCCCTTCCCGATGGAAACTCCTGACCTGATCCCCAACACCCAGCCCTGTCCCCAGCCAGGCTGGACGGCTCACTCCCTTCCTCCTGCACAGTCAAATGGGGCCCCAGGGGAGGCTGAGTGACCCCAGGGTGCCCACTTCCCTTCTCCAGGCTTCAGTTTCCACATTTGAAAAATGAGTGAGTTGGACTAAATTGTGCTTTATCCTGGGGATTAATAGATTGGCTTTCATGGAGTTATGCCCTCTCCTTTTTTTTTTTGAGGCAGAGTCCCACTCTGTCACCCTGGCTAGAGTGCCATGGCCTCAGCCTAGCTCACAGCAACCTCAAACTCCTGGGCTCGAGCAATCCTTCTGCCTCAGCCTCCCAAGTAGCTGGGACTACAGGCTTGTGCCGTATATTGTTAGTCGTCCAGCTAATTTCTTTCTATTTTTTAGTAGACACGGGGTCTTGCTCTTGCTCAGGCTGGTCTTGAACTCCTGAGCTCAAATGATCTGCCCGTCTCGGCCTCCCAGAGTGCTAGGATTACAGGCATGAGCCACCGCACCCAGCTGCCTTCTCCTTTAAATTGTGTGCCACATTCCGTTTTTAAGTCCATCTCCCCAAGATTCTATAGCATTTTTTAACATCTTGGGCATGAGCCTTCACTGTCCTGTGCCTCGGTTTCCTAATTAGTAAGATGGGGTTAATGGTAACACCCTCCTCCCAGATGTTGTGAAGATTAACTAATAGTTGTGACAGTGACAGCTTGGTACGCGGTCAGCTCCTAACACCAGCAGTTATATTGCCATTATGAGTGCTGAGATTCCTTCCAGATATTTTGTGAATTTACAATCTAAAAAAATGGGTTATTAAGAAAATAGCAGGTCATCACACTGAACTGTGGTTGTTTGTGATCCACTGTCTCTCTCAAAGAACTGAGGCAGGAACTGTAACCAGTGATTGGGAGAAGAGCCTGAGAACACAAATGGTCCAATTACTTTATTGATTGGCCCTGACACCCAGGCCAGCAGGCTAAACCAGTCTGCAGCCAGTGGGGGGGGGGGGGGGGGGGGAAGGAGGTGGACATCCTGGAAGACTCCCAGAGAGGTCTGGGCATTCAGAAGGGACATCCTTCTGGTCTGCTTCACTGTGGGGTTTCTGGGGGTTGGCCAGACCCCAGGGACAAGGAAGATTTTTTACAAAAAGACATCCACCACGTAAAAAACCCTACTTTGTGCCCAGCTTGGGGCTTCAGCCCTGTGTCTGTCCATCGCTTCTCTGGAGCAGGGAAGTCCCTAAGGTCTGGCCGTGGGCGATGATCTGCTCAGGAGCGCGGTGGGCAAGCAAGGCCCACGATGCCGGCCCTAAGTAACTGCGCTTCTGCCCCTCAATGGCGTTGGTGGGGCCCAGAATGCACTCCCAGTGACCTGCCACCCCTAGAAAAGCAGATGTCCTCAGAGCACGGCCAGGTTGTGGCAAGACTTGGAGCGGGCCTTCAGTGCCCGGCGGCGGGCGCTGCGGGCCGTCAGGCGCTCGAGGAGGCGGCGAGCGCGCTGGCCGAGGCTGACCCGCCGTCGCGGCGCCGGCGGCTCCCGGGCCGTGCTGTCCCGGCGGCGCAGGCGCAGTTGGCGCACCACGCCCTCGAAGAGCTCGGCCACGTTGTGCTGCAGGGCGGCCGACGTCTCGATGAATTTACAGTCGAACACCACGGCGCAGGCGCGGCCCTCTGCGGGGGCGGGGTCAGGCGAGCCCGGGTGCAGCCATAACCGGAACGCGGAGATAAAAGTGGGAACAGGTGTGTGCAGTGTCAGTGGAAAAGCACCTTTTCCTGTACGCATACCTGGTGCCGATGTCGGAGGACTCAGGGAGAGATCACACTGGGCTTTGAGGAATTAGTTTACAGGCCAGTGACCGATACTAGTAGCAGAATGAGGCTGGGACTAGGTAGGGGCCAGGTTGAATGTCAGCCAACAGGTGTAATCGGAAATTAGATGCAGCTAAAAGGTGCATCAGAATTACCTGGAGGAGCTTGTTAAAATAGAAATTCCCCTGCCCACCCTGAGGGATTCTAATTCGGTAGGTTTGGGGTGAGGTCTGGAAATCTGTGTTTTAACAAAAATCTCCTGGGGATTATGTTGCAGTTTTTTGGGTTGTCTGTCCACAAAGCATACGGTTTTCCACCTCCGGGATGCCACTGGGCCTGTATCCTAGTCCTCAGTGGCTGGTGACTCTCCGGAACTAGCTTTCTCTTTCTGAGTCTCAGTTTCCATATTTTAAAGATTTTACTATGTGAGTAGCACCATTTTAAGATTGCTATGGGCTCCATCTGATGTTAAACTTATTATTAATAAAATATTACCAACCCCATTGTAAAAATAATCTACATATAACATTAGAAGTTTTGGTTTGTAGTTGCTGGCAGACACAATATTATGTTTTGTAGACAAAGCTTTGTGAAATTTGAATTTCTAAATTTTCACTGTATTTTGGGCCCAATAATGGTCTTTCAGTTCTCTGGTGTAAGGCCTTGAAAAGCCTACAGGCACTGGGCCTATCATATCTGGTGGATAGAGTGTGATTAAGGGCATGGGGGAGCCATAGGGGAATGCAGGGAAATGACAAGGTCAGCTGTGCTTCTGGAAAACTCTGGCAGCTGGCAAGGGGGGGCCGATTGAGAAGTACTGGGACTAGCTAAAGTGGAAGTGCCAGGATAGCGCAGAGGCTGTGGGCATGGAGGGAAGGGGATGTGGGATTAATGGAGGTGGGCCTGATGGGACTTGGGGACTGGTTTGTGGGAGGCGGGCATGAGAGGGGAGGCAAGAATGGTTCTTGGCTTTCAGGCTTAAGCAAGTGGCTTCAGGGTGGGGGCTGATTGGCAGGGGCAGTCACTGAGATGAAGAGCACTGGAGGGCCCCGGTGACAGAGGGGCCAGAGGAAGAGGAGGAGGTGGAGGGGAGGGCTCACCTTCCACGGAGACTTCCCGGCAGCGGGCCAGGTCTGCCTTGTTGCCCACGAGGATGATGGGCACGTGGTCCGCCTGATGTGTGCGCCGCAGCTGAATGCGGAGCTCAGAGGCGCTCTCAAAGCTGCCTCGGTCCGCGATAGAGTACACGATGACATAGGCACTGCCCACCTCCAGGCACGACTCCTGGCTCCAGTTTTTATCCTGTGGGGGAGGGACCCAAGGCCCATCATCAGAGGGTGGGTACACCCTGGCTGAGAAAGGTGGAGCTGGGATGGTCTAATGGGTGGGATGGCTGAGGTTTATACTTTGGACAGGTTTGGAGGACAAATTCTGCCATAATTCCCTGTGTCACCTTGGGAAAATCATTGATTCTCTCTGAGCCTGGGTTTCTCTGCTTGAAAACTTGGGCCAACGACACTATCTCACTATATTGTCTCATTCATTGAGACTTGTGCAGGCAGAGCATTGGAGACAAAACATTTACTTGGTTCTCTTTCCTGCTAAGGGGGGTTCTGGCTTGGCTTGTTCAGCTCCTTTGTCTGGTGTCTGAGGAGGGTTTGGCCTTGCCAGAAAGTTCTTTAGGCCTTCTGCAATCCAGAATTAAGAGAAAAAAGGCAAAGAAAGAAGTGAGGACAGGAGGCTGACTTCAGGAGGAGGTCATTCATTGCACAAATATTTATAGAGGTTTTGCTGTGCATCAGGATCATAAAAGCTGGTTGGTGCATGGATTGGTGGGTAAGAACTCACTGGGAGTGTGATTAAAAATATAGATTCTAGAGCCTCACTTTTAGAGCTTCGTATTCCTTAGGTCTGGGGTGAGGACTGAGAATTTGATATTTAGTACTCTCCAGGTGACCCTGATGGTCAGCCAACCTAGGGCATTAGTGGGTGAGCCAAAGGTCCACCCAATTCTGTCAGATTCAGCTGCTCTGACATCAGAGTACCATCTAGCCCACAGATGAAAAGGAAGGATGCTTAATCCAATAATGCTGTTACTGCCTGGACCCTCTTTGGGACCTCCTTTCGAGTCACTGACCAGGAAAACTGGTCTAGTTTCCTCATTTTACTGGTTGGAAAACCAAAGTCCTGGAAAGAGGAGAAAACTCGCTCAAGAACACAGCAAGCTGGGCATAGAGTTCTGTTTCCTGCCTTCTAGTCCAGTACCCTTCCTCCCCTGTCTCCCCAGTGGGACTCCCAATCTGATCACTCTCCTTAACTCACTGGACACCACCCCATAGGGTTCTCAACTGCACCAAAAAGTAGGCCCTCCCTTACCAGCATGTGAGCTCCATGAGGCCAGGGAACATGTCTGCCTTATTCACTGCTGTGTCTCCAGCATCCTGGCCCATGATAGACCCAGCAAGTATTTCTGAATGAATGAATGAATTGGTGAAGGAGTGAAACCTCAGCTGAAGGTTCAGGAGGTGATGCTCCTGGCAGGGGGGCAGTCCTAGTGTGAAAGAGTACAGTCTCTGGGGTTTCATAGATCTGGGTTTGAACCCCATTTGCTATCCGAGAGCTCCAGACATATTATGTATTTAACCTCTCTGAGCTTCAGTTTCCTTATCAGTAGAATGGGAATCAGAAGGCTCGCCGATAGTTTTTGTTTTGACTGAATTCATAATATACATGCAGTGCTTAGCCCGGGGGACTGACACTTAGGAGGAGGATGCTCCATAAATGTTGGCTGCTGTTATGACAATCATCATCATCATGCTCATTTGGACTTGTGTTTCCTTTTTTTTTTTTTTTTTTGAGACTGAGTCTTGCTCTGTCACCTGGGCTAGAGAGCTGTGGCGTCAGCCTAGCTCACAGCAACCTCAAACTCCTGGGCTCAAGCGATTCTCCAGCTTCAGGTTCCTGAGTAGCTGAGACTACAGGTGTGCACCACTATGCCCAGATAATTTTCCTATTTTTAGTAGAGATGAGGTTTCACTCTTGCTCAGGCTGGTCTCGAACTCCTGATCTCAAGTGATCCTCCCACCCCGGCCTCCCAGAGTGCTAGGATTAGAGGCATGAGCCACCGCACCTGGCCTGTGTTTCCTTTTTTGCTTGTTAAAAGAAATTGACCACATAGCTCCTTCATCCCTATTCTTTGGGCCTATCAGGGGAGCTGTCAACCACTCTTGTCAATCACCCAACTCTGTCCTTCTAAGCCCCACCCCATGGAAAGGGCCTCCCTGAGTGTTAGGGGAAGGGCCTACCCCTTAGAGAAATGGGATCCCAGGTGATTTTTAGATCCTTCTCTTTGCTTAGGTGTATTTCCTCAAAGTTCTACCATGAGCATGTATTACCTGTGTAGCAAAAGAAAAGAAAACCCAAACAAGATAAGAAAATCACAATAGGGACAGTTTCCTGACTGTTGTTCTCTTCCTGCTCTGGCAAGGGTTAGGGAAGGACACCCTTTGATTTACTTTTTCACTAGCTACCAAGTTATAATTAATAAGAATTATCATTTACAATTATTTACTCCTGTTCAGCATTTTTTCATGCTCCAAACTGGACTCACCTCGGAAACTGTATGAGAACTTTTAAAAACCAGCTGATAAGAGAGGCAGGAATGATTGACCCATTTGTCAGATGAGAAAACTGAAGCTCAGAGTGGGTAGGTCAATTGCACAGAGCTACACAACTAGTCAGAAAAAGATAGGGGGTTCAGCTTTAGGCATTTTGGTGCCAAATTCAGTGTTCCTTCTTCTGCACAATGTGGGTGGGTGGGGTGGGTTAGGGTGCTAATTACGGGGAGGTCTGAAAGGGGAGCAGCATGCTGTGCCCTGGTTGTTGGGAAGGGATCAGTGGAGTGAGAAAAGGGGTCATGGTCACGAGAGTCTTCTGATTTTGGTTGGAAAGGCTGCTTAGGAGCTGTGGGTTTTGGGGAGCTGCTGAGGATGGCCCCGATCCTGCTTCTGCTCTGTAGGGTTCCAGGAGGGGACAGGAAGGAGACTGCTATTAGGCTCAGCACCCCTCCCCTCAAATCCTGCTTGCAGTGCCATACCAGTCTCTCGGCCTCCCAGGTGTCCACGACCACCAGTGTGGTGTCCTCTCCATCCACCGTGAGGGTCCTCTCATACACATCTTCTGCAACCGAGGGAAGAGCTGGATCTCAGGGAGGAGGGGAAAGCCCAGGGAGAGTGTGGGGTTCCCTAGCCCCCCTTTCTGGTCACATTGCCCCCTCCACTTCTCCTTGGAAGTGCTCACCACACTTGGTCGATGTCTGTCTCTCCTGGTAGGTCAAGAAGCTCCATGAGGAGCCCATGTCTCCCCAGCTGCCAGCATAGGACCTGGCACATAGTAGGTGCTAGAAAGTTGGTTTGGCTGATTGAATGACTGTGGGGTAGTGGGGTTAAAGGTGGGCTGGGAATTCTCCCAGTCCCGCTCTGTCTCTGGCTTAGTGTATGCTTCAGGCAGGTCATGTTATCCTCGCTGGGCCTCAATCTCCCTATCTGTAACACGTATGGGTTCTCACTCTTGGAGGAGGGGTCAAGGCTGGAGAAGGGCCTGGCCAGAGTGCCAGAGTGTTCCTACCTTTCTCTACTTTTAACCAACACCCCTTCCCACTTACCCCATGTCCTCCCAGCCAGTCCTTCAGGGGCCTGTCTTATTTTTTCTGTCCCTGTAACCCATCATCCGGGTACTGTCCCTCTCAGGTGCCTCATCCTGGGGCACCTGACCCTCTCAGCTCACTGCATTTCTTGGAAATAAAGCATCCCTGGGCCTGGGAGTCTCCATTCTGGGGAGGATCTTAGTTCTGCTGTAGGTGATGGTGGCCATGGGTGGGTGTCTATGGGACTGCATCTGAAGAGTCAGGGGGAGTTGGGGCTGGGGTTTTCTGAGCTGGGTGGAAGTCCACCATTTCTTGGCACTCATGGAATTCAGAATTGCTCCCGTTATGACATGGGAATGAATCACATACCTCTCATCCATGAAAAATTGGCAAAATTCTCATCCAATTCAAAGAATTTCCCTCTTAGTGACCATTGTGGTGGCTGTGCCCTGAACAACTCTAGAGGGGGCTTCATTCACTTCATAGTCTATGCAAATGATGCCCCTTAGAGTTGAACAGTATGTGACTTGTACAACTGTTCTTGGCAGCCCTGTGCCCCTGTTGGTAGAGCTTTCACTCCTTTCACCACATCCCATCCCAGCCCACAGGGCCCCTACCTCCCAGCTGTTCATGGAGGTCCCGTTCTTGCTTCCCTGCAAAGAGGCTGGCCAGGCTGGTCTTCCCTACGCCAGGATCGCCAAGCAGCACCACACGGTACAGGGCCTCCCAGGAGCCTTCAGAGTCGCTGGATTCGGAGGACCAATCGTCAGGGGCAGGTGAACGTTTCTGGTTGGGAGGGTTGAGGGAGGCTGATTGGCCCAGTCGGGGATGCTGCGATTGAACTTGAACGGAGGGTGCTGTGCTCAGGAGGCCAGGCTGGCGGCCCCTGGGGGACAGGGACAGTGGAGTGCTGGCTCGCCGGCGCAGGGGGGTCTTTGCTTCCTGCTGGGTGTTTAGTGTCATGGTTGGTAGAAGAGGCTTTGCTCCTGCCTTCCTTCCTTCTTTCCTTCCTTCCCAGAGAAGGGGGAATGCGTGGTGAGCTGATTGCTTTGAGCCCTTCTTCTACAGGGTCCTGATGAGCTGCTGAAATGGCTTCCTCCAGAGCCCCCTCTTGTTCAAATGGGAGGTGACACTTCAGCTCCGTGGGGTGGGGGCTTCAGGTTCAGGGTAAGCCTGGGTCCGGCTGGAAGGGATGAGCGCAGGCAGTGAACACAACGCGGGCATGCACACCCAGAGGCCATTTCCCATGCCCAAGGATGACCTACGCCGGATGACACACAGAGGGGCAGAGGGGCAGCAGCGAGGTGGCGTGTCCACACAGGCACACCCTCCCCATGTACACAGATCTGCCCCTCCCATTCAGAACCTGAGCCCCTCACTATGAAAGGATCCGCATTGCCCCCTCTTCCTCTTCCCCATGTCTCTTTCACACGGCTCTGGGTTGGGGGTGCAGAGGAGAATTGAGGGCCCCTGGGAATTTACTTCCTCTGCCCAATCCCATGGGGTCAGAGGAAGAGGCAGGACGGGGTGGGTTGGCACCCCAGAAGGGCGAGGGGGCTCTGGGGGTTCCCTCCGGCTGTAACTCGAGTGCCCTGGTGCCATGGGAACGGCGTGTCCGGCCCGCCCCCTACGTGAAAAATTCAGGAGCGGCTGGCGCTACGGCCTCCAGCTGCTTTTGGGGACAGGAGCTGCCAGCCGGCCAGGCTCTTGGTTTGGTGACAGGACAGGGTCCTGGCAGGGGACAGGGAGGGGAGACCATAGGGCCCGGGAACGCATTCCTGGAGTCTGGGTCCCAGCTTTTCCAGCCCGGGATCCCTGGTATGAGTCCTTGACCCTGGTGAGGGGGTTCCTTGTCCGGGGCCACCCCACCCTCCGGGCCCAGGTCTGAAGACCCTCACCCTCGGGACGCTGTTGCGAGGCCCCCCTGCTTCTGCCTGCGCTGCAGAGCCCCCATGCAGGCGCCAGGCGAACTCCGCTCCAACTTCAGCGAGTTGGCGGCGAGTTGCACGGAGCTTTACCTGGCCGTGAGGAGGGGTCCCGGGTCCCCCGCCGCCTCCGCTGCTGGGTGCTCCGGGGTGTACCACCCGCCTCCGCGCACAGCCCCTCCGGCTGGTCCCGCCCCGCCGCCTGGGCCAGGGGAGGAGCCGCGACCCCGCCCCATCCAGCCCCGCCCCATTAGGGCAGCCCCGGGGTCCCCGCCCCAAGGCCTTGGCCGCTCGATGACTTTTCTAAGAGTGCAGAGCTCCGCTGACCTGGGGCCTGAGCCTATGCCCGCTCCAGTCCTATGCCCGCCCCCGGGTGAGTGGGGGTGCAGGACCAGAGTGCGGAAGGACGGGAGCTCTGCATTCCGGGGTCTGGATCGCCATCTGCGTCCACATCTGTCCACTCCATCACCAGCATTAATCCTCAGAAAAAGCACTCGGGGAACTTGTTAAATGTTTAGATTCCCAGGTCCCACCTTCCAAGAGAGGCAGATTCAGCGTCCTGGAGCGGGGTCGGGAGTCTGCCTTTTAAACAAGTGCCCCCAAATGATCCTGATGCAGATAGCTGGCGGACCCCACTTTGAGAAACTCGGCTCTGGATGGAGAATTAATTCTGGGAGGTGGCTTGGAGGAAGAGAGAGAGTTCAGGAAGTCTGCATTGAATATGTTACTTTGGCATCATTCATTCATCCATTCATTTGCCAACTGAGGCTTAGCTGGGCCTGGGACTCGGGTTTCTGCTTTCAGCCTACTGTCCCTTTCTATCACTCACACGGGGCTTTTATTTATTTATTTATCTTTTGTCTTCCCAGGCATATAGGAGGAGGAAAGAGACTGATCTTGTAAGAGAAGAGAAGTTGGCTATCCAATAGGCTAGGGTCCAGGCTCTTTGAGTAGGGTGCCTTCCTTTAGGTTTGAAGATTGGGGTGTGTGTATGTACGGGCCCTGGAGACCAGGCTGTACCTGTGGGTGGGACTCATGGTCATGGCTGAGGGGGTCCAGGTATCCGGCCTGGAAGAACTCCCATGGCAGACTGGCTCAGCCTCCGCAGGTACTGGGCAGACGCTGAACCCTCGCACGCCTGGCTTCCTTCCGTGGCTTGGCCCTCTGAGCTTCCCTTTCTTACCTGCCAAATGGGCTGTGAGGGGTGCAGCACCCTCCATTGTCTGGGAGTGAGGTGACTTGGTTTCCAGTCCCAGTTCTGCAACTCATCTGCTGTGTGAACTTAGGCAAGTCAACTCCCCTCTTTGGGTTTCACTTTCTTTATTTAAAGCCATAATCTGAACAGGTTACACTTGTGCTAAAAAATTTTTGGTTGTCTACAATACAAAAGCCTGAACTTGGCATTCAAGGCCCATGCGTCCTCTGCAGGGGCTTTTCAACCTCTCCCCGTAGTCAGCTTTGCTCTGCCCATGCCCCACTATTTCAGGTACATTCTGTTCCTTCTGCCTGGGATGCCCTTCCCCCGACTCATCTTTCATGATGCAACTTAGCTTCCTGTGTACTGGACACTGTTCTAAACTTTGTGCATTTGTTATCTCAGCGGTTCTCAAACTTTAGCAGTGCAGCAT
This sequence comes from Eulemur rufifrons, assembly GCF_041146395.1. NCBI lineage: Eukaryota > Metazoa > Chordata > Mammalia > Primates > Lemuridae > Eulemur > Eulemur rufifrons. The sequence continues at coordinate 25,806,847 of NC_091002.1, forward strand.
GTGAAAATCACCAGGAGGGCTTGTTAAGTGACAGCTTGCTGGGACCCAGTCCTAGTACTTTTAATTCAGTAGGTTTGGGTAGGGCTAGAGAATTTGCACTTCTAAAAAGTCCCAGGTGTTGCTGCTGCTGCTTGTTTTGGGAACCACACTTGGAGAGCCACTGTATTATTTAATTTAATCCTCTAAACAAGATAGGTACCCATTACTGTCTGTGAGGTGGGTACTATTACTCTTTCCATTTTTAGAGTAGGTCTAAATACATAGTTATTTAAATAGGCCAGTAATTTCTGGTCCCATCTCCTTGGCAGTAGGAAGGGAAATCCTCATTTGTTAACGTTGCAAGGGAGGCTTGTCATCATTTCATAGACAACAGCCTGTGGCTCGTAGAGGTTAAGTGACTTGTCCAAGGTTTCACAGCTATTAGGGGGAAATGCTGAGATTGAACAAGGTCTCTCTCAAATCAAGGCTTTTCTCGCTCTCTAAGTGGGGAAGATTTCCAGTTTCTGACCCCAGGCATTGCCTCTGAAAATTCCATCCCCTAGGCTGGGTGCAGTGGCTCATACCTGTAATCCCAGCACTTGGAGAAGCTGAGATGGGAGGATCACTTAAGGCCAGGAGTTCAAGACCAGCCTAGGCAACATAGCAAGACCTCCCCACCCCTGCCCCGCCACCGTCTCTGAAAAAAATAAAAAAATTAGCTGATTTTGGTAGCCCACGCTTGTAGTCCCAGATACTTTAGGAGGCTGAAGTGGGAAGATCGCTTGAGCCTGGGAATTTGAGGATACAGTGAACAAAAATCAGGCTACTGCACTCTAGCCTGGGCAACAGAGAGACTCTGTCTCAAAAAAAAAAAAAAAAGAAAGAAAAAAGAAAATAAAAGAAAAAAGAAAGAAAAAGAAAATTCTGCCCCCAGCTTCAGAGCTCAACAGCCTCCAGAGGGTGTGGCTGACCAGTTCCCACATAGCTGGCTGAGAGCCTGAGCAGCCTGGGGACCACATGGCCTCATCCTCCCACTTAGGTCTGCTGCCCACAGCCCTGCCTTTATTTGCAGCCCAGTAAAGGCTGGGCCAAAGGCAGTGAGGCTCGGCACACTCGTTCCTCCCCTGCATTCTCCCCAGCAGCCTCCCCAGGAGCCCCATGGCCATGACACAGTTACTTCTGCTCATTGTGGCTCTCCTGGTCCTGGGTCATGTGCCACCAGGTAACATCACCTGTGTGTGTGTGCGTGTGTGTGTGTGTGTGTGTGTAAAAATGAGGACTAGGCTCTTGGGTCCTGGAGGATGAGAGGGACCTAGATCAGCATTTAAGTTCTGGCCCCACCACTGACTTGCTGGGCAGCTTAGAACAAGTTGCTAAATTGGACTGCACCTCAGTTTCCTAATCTGTACAATGGGCTTCCCTCTCTAAAGATTCATTTGAAAAATATTTACTGTGGGTCAAGCACTGTCATGATTGCTGGGGATCTAGCAGTGAAAGAAAACAAGGTCCTTTTTTTCATGGAGCTGACATTTTAGTTCATGGAGATAGAAAATAAATAGATAAACACATAACATGTCTGGTGGTGGTAAGTGCTAAGAGAAAGGCAAGGTAAGGGATTAGAGTGGTGTGCGCGCGTGTGGGGTGGTGGGAAAGCTGATAGGCTGGTCAGGGAAGGCCTCTGATTAGGTCTTTTTCTTTTGGAAAATCACAAATATACACAAAAGTAGAGAGAATAATAAACAGGGTGAGTTTTCAATTTTTTTGCTGTGGAAAAATTTAAACTTATGCAAAAATAGAGAATAATGTAATGACATGAGTTTTTTAAAAACACCTTTTTTTCTTTTAGAAAATTTCAAACAGAAATTAAAAAATAGTATAAAGGACCCTGTGTACCCAACACTCGATCTCAATAATTACCAACTTGAACCAATCCTGTTTTGTTTTTTTCCTCCCCCCACCCCAGTGAATTGTTTTGAAGCAAATCCCAGGAATCTTATCATTTTACATAAGGTGGGCTTGAGCAGAGTTCTGAATAAAGTGAGCAGACAGGGAAGATTGTTCCAGATGGAGAGAGCAGCAGTGGCCAAGGCCCTGCAGCAGGAGGTGATAGCGGCATCTAAGCAGCAGTGGAGGCTGGTGTGGCTGGAGCGGGGAATACGGGGGAAATTGGTGGGAGACGGAGTTTAAGAGATGAGGAGGGAAGAGCAGATCATGTAGGAGAAAAGAGCCACTTCTGGATCTTGGGGTGATTGGGAAGTTCAAGTGTGACGCTGTGTTAAGAGTATTCATTCTAGGAATTGTCTTTGCCTGGGAGTCAGGGTCTGAGGTTCGGGTTCCAGACCCACCATTTAGAGGCTAAGGGAGCTTGGGCAAGGCCCTTCCTTTCTTTATCTGGAAAGTGAGGGTATTTACCTAGAATAAGCCCTGGTTGTTCCAGCTATCTAGACCATCATTCTGGTAATCTCACCTCCTACTTATTGAGCATTTACTATGTGCCAGGTGCTAAAATGATCCTATGGCTGTCCTCTAAAAGACAGCTGTTCAGATGAGGAATCTGAGGCCAAGTTCACTCAACTAGGAAATGACTGAGCTGGAATCTGGACCCAGGAGATCTGAGCTGGCTTCACACCGCATGGTTAGCCATTATACCGCACACCCTCTTCAGGGTGTGGATTCTTTGCCTCATGGAGCTTTTTTTTTTTTCCTTTTTTTTTTTGAGGCCTCAAAAGCTCCATGAGATGGCCGGGTGCAGTGGCTCACACCTGTAATCTTAGCACTCTGGGAGGCCGAGGCGGGCGGATCGTTTGAGCTCAGGAATTCGAGACCAGCCTAAGCAACAGCAGGACCCCATCTCTACTAAAAATAGAAAGAAATTATCTGGCCAACTAAAAATATATATAGAAAAAATTAGCTGGTCATGGTGGTGCATGCCTGTAGTCCCAGCTACTCGGGAGGCTGAGGCAGGAGGATTGCTTGAGCCCAGGAGTTTGAGGTTGCTGTGAGCTGGGCTGATGTCACAGCACTCTAGCCCGGGCAACAGAATGAGACTCTGTCTCCAAAAAAAAAAAAAAAAACCCGTGGATAGGCCCAAGGCAGCCCAAATCCATCATTTGAAGATTATGCGGGATCTCTTTTAATCCAGGCAGATGTGGGGAAGACTTTCTAATTGTTCTGAGCTACTTGCTTTCTGCTGGTCTGGGGCCATATATCTAGAAATGTCACTGTAACAGACAAGGCTGTCTAAGTCCTGGTCTTTCCTCTCCTTCTCCCATCACTCTAATTGGCCATCACAGTACCCTGATCATCTCCACTGTGGTACTTACCACAAAATCTATTTGTTGTATTTATTTCGTTGCTTTTCAACTGCTTTCCCTGCCAGCTGGAAGCTCCTTGAGGGCATGAACCATGGCCATATCATTCATTGTGGTAATTCCAATTCTCCATGTTTGTTGAATGAATAAACGAAAGAGAGGCTTCATCCTATCTTGTGACCAAAGACCCTTGGAGGGAGTAAAGGACCTGTTCCCCCAACCTCTTACCTTTTTCATGACCCATCATTGGAAACTCCCTCACTAAAGCCTAACATTAAACAGATCCCTATGTGTTGGGACAGTTTGTGTGATGGTTATGGGTGTGGACTCTGGAGTCAGATTTCCTGGGTTTGAATCCTAGTTCTGTTCCTTAATGGCTGTGTGACCTTGGGTAACTTTATTAACCTCTCTGAGCCTCAGTTTCCTTACCTGTATAGCAGGAATTGCAGTAAGACTACCTATACTCATACAGTGTTGTTAAGAAAAGTGCTTAGAGTATACCTGGTGTGTGGTTTTACCTGGACAAGAAATTAGTCTCTAACTTGTAACCAGTGGTCTAACCTATGACCTGTGGACTAACCTGGACTAAGATCTGTAGTCTAAATTGTAACTAGTACCCTCATCTATGACTAGTGGTCTAACAAATGACCAGAGAACTAATTTGTGACCAGTGTGGTCTAATCACCTGTGACCTGTGGTCTTCCTCTGCATAGGGAGAAGTGAATTCAAGCGGTGCTGGAAGGGTCAAGGGGCCTGCCGAACCTACTGCACAAGGAAGGAATCCTACATGCACCTGTGCCCAGATGGGTCTCTGTGCTGTCTCTCCTACGCATTCAAGCCTTCCCCGGCCATCAAGCCTGAGTATGACTAGCGGTTCTGGGGCTGGCACCCTTGCTGTCCAATAAAACACATGCTGCTAGCTGTCTCTTCTTTCTGCCTACCCCTCTGTGCTCCTCTCTGCCTGGGTAGGGGGCAAGGTCCAGGGTGTGGGAGAGATGGTCTGGGAGGGAGGGGAGGTGCCTGCGGAGAGTGGGCATTAGTGACCATTGTAAATGGTTCTGGTCCTGGCCACGTCACTCCCTCTCTGTTCAACTCCGGAAACATGACTCACCTCTGTGAGCCTCCTCAGCCTCCTCATCCATAAAATGGGGGTAATTATAATATCAGGAGATGAGCATTTTATAGAAGGAATGCAAAAAGAAAGGTAGAGTTAATAACAAATTAATACTATAAAGAGTTAATATTATTACAATAGCTGGTAATAATAAGAGTTCATAATAGTAGAGTCAATAATAAGCTTCTGATGTCAGGGTGAGATGGCACGACTTGAAAGGCCCTGCTGAGGGTGAAAGGATTCTTCTAGATTCCTTTTCCTGCTATTTTAGCATTTCAAGAGTCTGCCTAGGTGGACAGAACTGTAAGAATTTTACGAAAACAGTTTTCATCTAAGTGGGGAGAGGTGATGGAGGGAATGTCTATCTCTTCCAGCCCCAAGGACCTGTGGGGACAGGAGGGCAGGGAGCAAAGTGAGCAGAGTAAGGGAGGTCGGTAGAAATGCGGGTTAATCACCCTGGGGCAGTTAGGATCGTGTGTGTGTGTGTGTGTGTGTGTGTGTGTGTTTGTGTGTGTGTGTGTGTATGCCCACGTGGCTGAAAAAACAGGAAACTCAACTTGCAGGCCATTATTTTTCTCATGTAAAAAGAAGTGTGGAGGTAGCAAAACCCATGGCAGGCAAGCATGTCTGGGATCCTCTTGGGTCACAACATGGTATGGGCCGAGTTTCTCCTTTTTATCAAGAAAGCCCAAACAGTCCCTGGAATCCCCCAGCAGTCTCCTGCTGACATCTCATGGGCCTGAGCTGTATCATGCGGCCACTCTGGATGGGAGGGAGGTCAGGGAAGAAAGGATTAAGCGTCTCTAGTTCTCTAGCAGACTGGAGCACGGGAGAACGGGAGTTGGGAAGACCCCCAGTGTCTGCTGAGAATGAACCCAGAAAGGCGCAGGAGTGTTGGGTAAGTTGAGGGACAGAGGGACTTTTGTCCACTGTCCTTTGAGCTCTTCAGAGAGGACAGCTGTTCTGGGTAGCCATGGCCCAGCCCAAGCCAGAGAGTGGACCCTGTGTGGTCAGGCTAAGAAAGAGGCAGTGACATTCAAAATCCTAGGTGGCAGGGTCTTGGAGACTACCTGCTGCCGCAGCCATTAACCCTTTAGCTTCTGGTATGAGAGGGACCTGGGGATACACCAGAGGCAGTTAGGGTGGAGGAAGGGGGGATGGAAGGGGCTTGGGCAGCAGCTGTTTACCAACCTGGGCGGAAGCCTTAAATTATTTTAATCTCAAGGTGTACCAGCTGGCTGTCAGTCCTGCTTCCCTACCTCCCTCTGTTCCTGTGTGGTCTGGTTGGAGAACTGAGAGGTAATGGACTGTTTCAGGGGCCAACGTGGTGGGGATGAGGTGGGAATAGAGATCTAGAGCCTCAAAAGAGGACAGATAAGAACCCCAGAGAGGTCAACAGAGCCACGAGAGCTGACATGAGGTGCCATTGGCGTGGTGTCCCCACTACGCCTCAATGACAGAGACCAGACCAGTTCACCAGCAGCAGGTTGTAGCTGGAAAGCCAGTGCACATTCCCGGTGACAGGCCCAAGCCACCCAGACCCCAGCAGATGCCAGCCGGCACGGGCCATCACATCTCCTCACCCTTACCCCAGCCTTCATATTTGGAGGGAGCAGGGGGAGGAGGAAAACCTGAAAGACCGAGCAATCATAGCAAAGAGACTAAGCCTCTCTGAATTGAAGAAACCACAAGAGAATGTTTAAATTGTTGGATTAGACCAAGTTTTAAACGGAACTGAGCTAAATTTAGTGCTGCACTCTGACCCCTCCCCCTCAGTTGTTTTAGAAAGAATAAAGCAGCTACGTTGTCTTTGCACAGCCTCAGGTGTAGCGTCAGTGGCTTTGTGATGTTGCCGTGAGGATGGTGATGACTTCTGGGAGTGGGGGCGGGGTGGGGGCAGGGCAGACTCAAGTTCATCCCCCAGCTCTGCCATGCGCAGGCCATAGACCGTGTGACCTGGGGCAAGTCACTTCCCAAGTCTGATTGTCACATTCCTCCTCTGCAAAATGGCCTATTGATAGCTGCTAACGAGGTAGCTGTGGGATCAGATGCATTTATCTGGCACTTTGTTAATGTTCCGGAAATGAAAGCAGCTCCGATTGCTGCCACTTCCACTGAGCAAAATACACACCACTGGCCTTCTCCTCCTCCACACTATTCCACTTTCTTGCAGAAAAGCTGCAAGAATAGTACAAAGAATCCCCACAGACCTGTCACCCAGTTTTTACCAAATATTAACATTTTCCCACCTTTATCCTTCTCTCTCTCTCTCTCCAAATATATTAAAAAATATAATATACATCTTTTTGAATTGTTCAAAAGTAAATTGCAGACATGATGCTCCTTTGTACCTATCATAAATACGTCAGTGGGTTTTTCCTAAAAACAGGCATTTTCTTATATAGCCATATGCAATATGATTATAAAATCAGGACATTAACGTTGAAAAAATTCTATTGTCTAATCTTCAGAACTTACTCAGATTTCACCAACTATTCCAATGAAGTCCTTTATAGCAAAAGAAAAATCCCTGGATCATGCATTATTCAGTTGTTTGATCTCCTTTAATTTAGAGCAGTTCCTCGGTTTTTTATGACATTGACACTTTTGAAGAGTCCGGGCCAGTTATTTTGTGGAAGGTCGCACAGTTTGAGATTGTCTGATGTTTTGTTATGCTTGGATTCAGCGTATGCGTTTTTGGCAGGACTGTGACAGAAGTGACACTGTGTCTGTCTCAGTGTATCATGTCAGAGGCAGCCATTGGCCTCCTAGGGGCTGAAGCCAAGACCAACACACACGACGGTTCTCTGAAACTTGAACCTCACACATGCGCAGCTGTTTCCACCTGGTGTTCAAACAGACCCTCACCTAAGCATATATCCAACGTCCTAAGTCATAAAGATGCGCCCCAAAAGCCAAAGAGACAAGGCAATTCCAGGGTGGAGGATTACTCAAAATATCTCATGGGTGACACTTGCAAGCCTGGAGAGGCAAAGTGACTTGTCCAAGGTCACACAGCTCCCAAGGGACAGAGCCAGGGCTTGGACTTAAATCTTTGGATGTCAAATTAAGGCTGTTTCCAAAATGGAAAGATAGCCACAGATTGGTAGGGCAGGCCACTGTGATGGGCAAGTTTTGGGAGAAAGGGAGCCCCTTGACACTGGAGGGGGTGCAAAGTGAGCCAGGGGGTTGGGGAGTGCAAGAGAAGGAATTTTTGCTTTGGGTAGGTGCTCAGAAGCAGTGTTTCAGAGCACAGACACTACTCAAGGAGGAATGGCTGAGATAGTGGTAATATCAGCTACCCTTTGGTAAGTATCAATCGCTTTACAAATATCATCTCACTTAATTCTCACAGTCGTATATTATTATCCCTGCCTTTTGTCTCTCTCTTTCTTTCTTTCTTTCTTTTTTTTTTTTTTGAGACAGAGTCTCACTGTTGCCTGAGCTAGAGTGCCATGGCGTCAGCCTAGCTCACAGCAACCTCAAACTCCTGGGCTTAAGCAATCCTTCTGCCTCAGCCTCCCGAGTAGCTGGGACTACAGGCATGCACCACCATGCCCGGCTAATTTTTCTATATATATATATTTTTAGCTGTCCACATAATTTATTTCTATTTTTAGTAGAGACAGGGTCTCCCTCTTGCTCAGGCTGGTTGCGAACTCCTGAACGCAAATTATCCACCCGCCTCGGTCTCCCAAAATGCTAGGATTTCAGGCGTGAGCACCGCTCCTGGCCTATCCTTGCCTTTTGTACAAGGCAACCGAGGTTCTCAGTTAGGTAAGTTGCCCAGGTCTTATACTGGTCAGTGGTGGAGCTAGATGTCTATCCTAATCCTCTATTCAATTTTGTCTCCCAAGGTCACTCTTACTTTTGAAATAACATTTTTTTTTGCTAATTATAAAAGGAATATATGTTCATTGGAAAAAACTTTAAAAAACCAGAGACCCACATAAAAGAAAACTAAAATGACCAGTATTTTCACTGCACAGAAATACCCAGGAATAATAAATATGTAAAATGTGACAAAAATAAAATGGAATCAAACTGTAGATAGTTTGCATCTTATTTTTTTAACTTGTCAATACATCATAAATATTTCCATATGTGCTTAGATATTCTTCCAAAACAAGATTTTTAGAACTAAAATTCCTCCTGAAATTTCTCGAAAAGCTTCCAATTTTTATAACTTGAGTAGTATGTTTAAAACACATTGTGGGAAAATAAGAAAGTATAGATAAACCTCAAAATATTCACCACTCTTTCATAATCTCTGTTAGCATTTTGGTACATATCCTTACATATATATTTAAAGCATTTTCACATGCATCAGAGATTCTTCTAAGGGAGTAGTTTCTCATTCTGCCGATCAGGTAGATAACTTTGTGCTTGCAGGGAAAGGAAAGAATAAGGAGGTTATAAAAACGGATATTGCAGGGGATTCAGGCAGGCATTGGGTGCCCTGACTTCTGCCCCCACTCCCTTTTCTGCTTGGTTTTTCAGTGGTAGAGTGTTCAGTGGAATTGCTTATGATGTTTGGGCTAGTTTTGAGTGTGAGAGCCAGGCAGCAATCACATATGGCTCAAACTACCCTTGAAAAATGCTCAGGAAGGTGCCTTTTTGGAGACTGACATGCACAGCAAGTTTTCCTCCATCGATGGAATGCATCGATGCACTCAAGGAAGTGGTTGGTTATGTTTAGGGACCAATGTTGTGAAATTCTTTCCACAGTGGAATGATACAATGCAGAGCGATGCCAGATGCTTTCCCTGCATAGGAGATAATACAATTCCCACCTTCTGCTCACTCAGGCACTGGCTTAAGATGGGATTCCTCCAGCTTGTTTGGACTGTTATCGCTTTATTTGCAAAACATATATTGGACATAAGACTCCATATCCACAATATATAAAGAATTCCTACAAATCAATAAGAAAAAGACAATCCAATAATAGAGTGGGCAAATATTTGAACAGACATTTTACAAATGAAGCTATATAAGTGGCCAATAAGTCCATGAAAAGATATTCAATGTAATTATTAATCAAATTAAAACCATAATGAGATATCATACACACCTACCAGAATAATTAAAAAAGACTGATCATAGCAAGATTATGAGGATATGGAGCAACTGGAATGCTGACACATTGCTGGTGGGAATGTAACATGGACAGCCACTCTGCAACTGGAAACACTGGTGCAGAGTGACTTATAAAATTAAATAGATGTCTACATATGTCTAAACATACGTCTATACAAAGACTTCTCTAGCAATGTTATAGCAGCTTTATTCATAGTACCCCATAAGTGCAAACAACCCAAATGTCCAACAGGTGAATGGATAAACTGCGTTATAGCCGTACAATACAATACCACTCAAACAGTGACAATGCCATAAATTAATCTCAAAAACATCATGTTACGTGAAAGAAGCCAGACACAAGGAGTACATACTGAATAATTCCATTTATAAAGAAGCAAAACTAAGGTGAATTTAAAAGAAAAAAAACCCCACCAGAAACCTTATTTTCTTGATATTTCTCTTTTTCCCCCAAGTACATGTAGTTGAATTAGGGTAAGTTATTTGTGCTTATCATGCAGCTCCGTTTGTCTCACAAAGAGTAGACAATAAAGCCCCGAGAGAGAAAAGAATTACTTTTTCAGGAGGCTAGATCAATGATTCTCAAGGGAAGATACTGCCCTCTAGCGGTTATTTTGGGAATTTACGGAACCATTTTTGATTGTCAAAATTCATGGGCCCCCTATTGGAATTTAGTGATTTGGGGCCCAGGGAAGTTAGGTGGCATGCAAATGTGTGTGACTGTCCTTGAAAATGAAGTATTGACTTATTTCTCAAACAAAATTCAAATATCCTACCTGCCATTTATGTAGGTGAGAAACCCATTTATAATTTTCTGAGCCCAGAATTAAGGCTGTTTTGCAAGTATTTTTTACCAACTGAATTTTCCTGAAATGACACTACTGTGTAAATGAAGGGATGATTATACTTTGTGTCAGCTGGAACTTTGCCCAAGCTGTTCACAATTTTGGAAAACTAGGACATGAATAACAACACTATGGGTAGTATTCGAGTTGCCCACATAGCACACTTATTTGAGTTTGCATTGATAGCTGTTGCACTCATGTTATTTATAGGTACAAGATTTATTTTATTAGGTCTTTTGTGTATTTATGCATCAAGATATATATTATAAAATGTTTTTTACTCCTTTTAAAATAATATAGTTAGGGCTTAATTTGATTTTTCTTGAAATTATGTGAGGTAGATTACAATATTTATGCATTTTATTTTAGGGCAGAAAGGGGGTATTGCAAAATATTTATTATAAGAAAGAGGCATCGAGTCTAATAGGGTCCAGTGCATGTCGAGCTCTCACTAGCAGATTAGCGGGACCTCATGAAGAGACGGAGGGGCTGTCCCCTTCTCCAGAATTTCACTAAAAGGGCCCACATCTTGCATTTTGGTGACGTTCATTTCCCTCTAAGCCTAGGGGCTTTGCGTAACATGGAGAGAGGAGCAGACGTCCTCCTCCCTATAGAAGTTTATTGCAATGATACATGAAACTGTGAATACACAGGACATTGTGCATGTTCCATACATTCATACCCTTCCAGCCCTGCTCATGGCCTTGGCTGAAGTGAAGACATATGTGGTTGTATGAAGTCAAACAGACCAGAAATTCTCTCCCCACCCCCTCCCCAGTGCTAGCATCACCCCCTCAGCTTCACCTCGGACCACGGGGCATTAGATTCTGGTAAGGAGCTCGCAACCTAGATCCCGGGCTTGTACAATTTATAGTAGGGTTCACGCTCCCACGAGAATCTAATGCCACCGCTGATCTGACAGGAGGCGGAGCTCAGGTGGTGATGCCAGCGATGGGGAGCGGCCGTAAACACAGAGGAAGCTTCACTCACTCACCTGCCCGCTGCTCACCTCCTGCTGTGCGGCCTGGTTCCTAACAGGTCTGCTGCCCGGGGGGGGGGGTTGGGGACTGCAGGCCCAATTTATTCTTAGAGATTCCATTTGTGGTAGACTCGTACATTGATGATCCACCAATGAATCAAACCTAGTGTTCGTGCCCTGGTGTAGTCCTCTTCCACACTGACTCTGGATCACGTGACTTGCTTTGGCCAATGAGACTTCAGCAAACGTCCTACAGACAGAAGTTTGAGAAACGCTGCACGTTGGGGCTTACCCTCTTGGACCATTGTACAAGAAGCCAAGGTTTACTTCCTTGAGGTGGACGTGCCATGTGCAGAGAGAAGCAGTCACATGAGTGACCTTATGTGAGAATATCAGAAGAACCACTCAATCAATGCACAGAACTGGGAGAAATAATACATAGTTGTTATTTTAATCCATTAAGTTTTGGAGTGGTTTTGTAATACAGCAATAGAAAGTGGATACACTATTTTTTGGTATGTTTATTTAAATTCTCCATCCTTTCATCCACCTTATCAATCTTTTCTTCTAATTTCTTTAACATACTTATAATAGTTATTTTAAAGTTATCTTTTAATTCCAACAGCTGTGCCATCTCTGAGTCTGCTTCTATACGGTTATTTTTATTCTTCATTATGGGTCATATTTTCCTGCTTCTGTGCATGTTTTGTAATTTTTTAATTATAGGTCAGAAATTGTATTTAAAATAACTGTAAAGTCTAGAATAAATATTATTTTTTCCTCAGGGAGAGAACACTCCTTCCTCTGTTAGGCAGTTGGGACTCTTTGTTAATATACCTTTGCAAACCAAGACAACAAAGTTCTCTTATTTCTCATGGTGCAAGGAAAGTTTTGAGATTTCAAAGTAATTATTTATTAGGCGATAATGAGGTTACAGAGCTTAATAATATAACCGAAAACAGTTTGTAAAAGAACAGCAGAATTACTGAGAACAAACTAAGTTAACCTCTGAAAATGAACATACTTTTATCTTATGCCTTTGGACTTCAAGAATGCTAGAAACACAGGAATACATAAGTACATATTTTGTTAGCTGCCAGAAATATGATGTCATCTTATGTGGATTCCAGAATATTCCACTATAGACTTCTGAAGGAATGAGATTAAAAAAGGGCAAATAATGCTTTATTATGCAAATAGTCTTGACATCTCAAACCCCCTGAAAGGGAACTTTCTGAGAACAGCTGGGCGGACTGACAGGCAGGCACAGGGGTCATCCAGAGGTGTTTATTGGGAGAGCTCAGGCATCCAGTGGGGTCAGACTCAGGGCAGCTTCATCTGCATTTTCATGGCTTCAGGCTTCAAAGCACCTAAAATGGCCAAGGCCTGCCTTTTGGGTGGTACTTGGGCTTCACACAGCACATTTTACTATTTGTGCAGTAAACATAGACCTTTTCCTTCCTGGAGCATCTGTGGCGGCATCTGCCACGAAGATTCCAGCATTTTTGGGTGTCACCTGACACGAAGCAGAAAGAAGGGAGACAGTGTCAATCTTAAGAGGTGGGCTCTGGGTTTGGAAGGGTTGTAAAAGAATTAAAACAGATGCCATAGAGGGTCCCCAGTTTCCCTTCCCCTTCTTTCTACCTCTCACTATTTTCCCTTTACCCCAGTTTTTTGCTTCCCACCCTGCCCATGAATCTAGACAAAGCCACAAACCTGGACACTTGCAAAAGCTGCCCTTGAAAGAACTGTTCTGACAATCACCGGGATGGGATTGTACCAACCATCCTGAGCAAGAGACATGACAAATGGAAGCAATGTCCAATCATTCCAGCCACAATTTGGCAAGAGTTAAGATAAAACCTGCTACTTGAGGCAAGCCAAAGGACATGTACCCCTCTTTTCTCTATAAGAACTCCAGTCCTGCTTTGACTGAGAGTTGCCTTGGTGTGTATCAGCCGAATAAAGCCTTTAACCTCTGTTTGAGTCACTCACTCAGGTTCCTTCTGACAGGTCTGAGATAGAGGGGCAAAACAGGGAAAAGGGGTGGGGCACAGAGAGGGAAGGCTTTGTAGGTATGATACAGATTCATATTCTCTCTGGACACCGAATCCCAATCCTTGCCCTCCATGGATGTCCCTCTCAGGGGATCAGGGGCACATGAACTACTGAAGCTCTGGAAGCCTAGGTGTGAAACCTGGCTCTACCACATGTAAACTGGGAGATCTTCAGCAAGTTACTTCCTTTCACAAAGCTTCATTTTTCTCTTATGAAAACAAAAAAAAGGCACAAAAGCACCTATTTCAGAGAGTTGTTGTGGATACTATATAAAATAACATAAAATCTACCAGCATTAGAAAAATTCAGAAATAAGGTGACAGAAACAATTAGGAATAAAGAAAAAAATTCTTTTCAGAAAAAAATCTAATCTGAAAGAAATAATTTCAGTGGACAATGTTTTAAGAGAAATCGAAGATGAAAAAGAGGAAAAAATGTAAAAATTATAAGACACGGGACTTCTTCAGGCTGAGATGGAGTGACAGGGACCATATTTACCCTCTTGCTTTAAGCAATAAGATAATAAGGCAAAATGTATATGAAACCATGATTTTCAGACATTGGGCAACATGCAGCACAAGGCTGTGATCCTTGAGAGAAGGGAAGCAATGGAGTTAGTGCTGTGGTTGCACCAGTTTACTGCTCAGAAGCAGTTTCAGGGTTACAGGGCAAGAAAGGGGAGCCCAAACAGAGCCTAGTGGTCTTACTGAATGGAGTGAACTGAGGAGATAGAAATTGATGTTCAGGGAGGCCAACTCAGCTAGAATTTGTGGTTTAAAGAGAGAGAGAGAGAGAGAGAGAGAGAGAAAGTGAGAGCAAGTGAGCCTGAGTGAGCACTGTGGAGATCTGCAGAGAGTATCACCTAGTCTTCGAGTACTTATCTGTGCATGTGCTAGAGGAAACCATAATACCAACGGCCTGGGGAAAAAAAAAACACCAAAAAGAAGTTGGTAGAATAATTAATTCCCAGTGATTGCATAGGGCTGGAAATAGCTTGTGTTTTCACCTGTCTGAGTGGAAAGACCTTGTAACATTTGCAGCATTCAGAAGGCTATTGCCTTAGTAGTGGGACTAAATTAGCCCTAGATAAGGATACCCTGTACTCCTTCTGAAAAAGCTTAAAAGTCAGTCTTGAACATATTTATCTCATTCCAACTAACCTAATTGTATTCCAGAAAAAAAAAAATCCAACACTCTTCAAAGGAATACAACAAAATACAGCAACCAAAAGTGTAAAATCTGCTGGGTGTGGTGGCTACCCTGGGAGGCGGAGGAAGGAGGATCATTTGAGCCCAGGAGTTTGAGACCAGCCTGGGCAACACAGTGAGACTCTATCTCTACACAAAAAATAAAAATAAAAAAAATTACCAGGGCATGGTGGTGTACACCTGTAGTCCTAACTACTTGGGAGGCTGAAGTGGGAGTTTAAGGTTACATTGAGCTATGATTGTGCCACTGTACTCCAGTCTGGGTGACAAAGTGGAACCCCCATCTTTAAAGGAAAAAACAACAAACAAAAGTGGAAAATCTACAATGCATGGCATCCAAATATTTTCCAGGCATGCAAGAAAAAAAAAAAGGCAGAAAAATATGGCCTACAACTAGGAGAAAACCTATCAACTGACCCAGAAATGACAAAGGTGATACAACTGGCAGACAAGGATGACAAAACAGCTATGGTAAATATGTTCTAAATACTCAAGAAGGTGGAGGGAAACCTGAGAATGATGAGAAGAAATAAAGATGTAAAACTATTCATGTAGAAATACTTGAGAAGAAACACTAAATATTAAATGAAAAACATGGTGATATTAACAGTAGATTAGACTGAAAAATAAAAGGTAAATGAATGTGAATACACAGCAACAGAAACTATCTAAAATGAAACATGGATAGCAAAAAGACTGAAAAATAAAAAAAAGAACAGAGCATCAGTGACCCATGGGACAATAAAAAGCCATCTAACAACACATATAATTAGAGTACCAAAAGGAGAAGAGAGGGGAGGAACAGAAAAAATATTTGAAGAAATAATGCCTGAAAAATTTTGTTTGATGAAAACTCCAAACCCGTAGAAATGAGAACCCTAGTGAACTCCAAGCCAAATAAAACCTAAGGGAAGCATGCAAGGGCATATCATACTCAAATTGCTAAAAATCATGTTTGCAAAAAAATCTTAAAACACCCAGAAGAAAAGACATATTAAGTATGTAGGAAAAAAGATAAGAATAATAGAAGACTTCTTGTCAGAAACTACACACTAGAAGACAGTGGAGAGAAATCTTTAAAATAATGAAAGGAAAAACATCCCAAGATCCTCTACACAACAAAAATCCCCCAAAATGGAGAAATACAGACTTTTTCAGATATTCAAAAACTGAGAAAATTTATCACTGAAAGCTTTCACTACAAGAAATGTTAAGGGAAGTTATTCAGGCAGAAGAAAATGATTCCAGATGGAAATCTGAACATCTACATTAAGGAGTAAAGAGAGCCAGAAGTGATAAATATGTGGTAAATGTAAACAACTTTCATTCTAATTCCTTTAATGGATAATTGCTTGAAGTAAAATAACAGCAATGCATGTGAGGTTTATAGTGTGGGAGGAAGTGAAATATATGATGACCACAAAGCCTGAGAGAGGTGAAATGGAAATACACTATACTGCTTTAAGGTTCTTACACTATGTGTGAATTGGCATATTGTTATTTGAAGGTAGACTGTGATAAGGTAAAGATTTCTATTGTAAACCTTGGAACCAATTCAAGATCTGACTTAGGAATTGTACAAGATGAGCCTAGACTATCTTGTCACTCCAGATAGCCAGCCTGAACCTGTGAAACTGCTTTTGTTAATTAACAAAAGAACAAAGTGCTGAGAAACCCTCTATTTTCAAGTCATGACTGTCAGAAACTTTGTATTTGAAATCACATCAGCAAGAAGGGAACATTATATTCTTCCCTGGGAAACGCGTCTTTTAATACAGAAAAGCAGTCTTGACTTCAGAGCCAGCTGCAAAGTGTCAGATAAGGGGTTTTGGGATACAAAATTTCATGTCTCTATTAATTTTGTACTTTCCATGGAAGTGGGACCTTGAATCCATTTCTCAGTCTACATCTGATGTTAACCCCTTATGCACTGCCCTGTGGCCCTGCCTTGCCTTGAATTCTAACAAACACTGCTTCATTTACACTATACTTCAGTCTGCCCTTCCCATTACTTCTATAGTAACCCTATTTGTTTCTTCATTTGCTCAGGGAAATTGATAGCTTTTTGGAGGAATTCTTGTCTTCAGCATGGATACAGACTATCATGGTGCCACCTGCAAGGGGATGAGAAATGGCTGAGGGAAGTGGCTGAACATCTCTCTCTGCTCTCCTATAGCATCAAATAGATCCAGAAGGTCCCCAAGTTCCCTTGTCTCTGGTTGAGATAGGAAAACCAGTGACAAAATGCAGAAGGCAGTAAAGGAGGGTGTGAATAGCCTTAATCCAGGAACCAGATGGCAGATTTGATTGAGATGAAGGGCTGAGTCGGTGGGGCCCTAAACACGGCCAAGAGATTCCATCAGCCATGGGATCCAGCAGCGAGAGGACGCTCTGGCCACACCCAATGAGGGATATTATCCCAGAAGTCAGTGAGGGTCAGCGCAGGGCCCTACCCTACCTCCTCCTGTTCCTGTCCCAGGGCCTTTGCCCTTGCTGTTCCAGCTTGGATGTTCTTCCCTACACATCCACATGGCTCACACCTTATGCTCCATTAGGTCACAGGGAACCATGTCATGAGCACCCCCTTAAAAATGGCAAATCATCTCCCCCTGGCATTCACTATCCTCCTTCCCACCTGTTCTTCTCATTGTGTTCGTCAGCATCATGTACCAGATGTTTCACTTATTTTTAAAATTCTCTGGATCCTCCAGGAGAATGTAAGCTCCAGAGGACAGAGATTTTGCTCATCTTGTTTTGTTCTGTTTTCACTGCCCTGCCTCCAGCACCTAACACAGTGTCTGGAATCTATTCCACCGTATCGACTGAATGAACCAATTAACTCATCGATGACATATCAACTCACTTTCCCCTAAACCCAGATGCTCTCCCAGGAAGGAGAAGGGGGATGGAAGCAAGGAGACATGCTGAAAGACTGAACATTTATTCAAAAGAGACTGAATTAACTTGGAGATTGTTTTAAAGCAGAAAAGACAAATACTTAACTGCTGAGTTTTGGCACAGCCCTTGTGTGGCTTCTCCTCCCCTCCCTCCACCAACTCTCCCACCATCAGGATGGAAGCTCCTGGGACAGTTCAGATGAGTTATAGAAAATATAGAAACTACATTTTTTTGTTTGCACACCAAAATTTCAGTGTGTCCGGTGTTGTTCCCTTACCCCGATCTTACTACACATTTGATGTTGTCATAGCAGTGGAGAAATAAAGAAACTGACACTCTGGGGAGCTGAGCTGCTTGTTGGGGTCACAGAGTTTAGGAAATGGGGAGCAGGTTCTAACTGGGTTCTGGGCTTTTCTTTGTGCCCCAAGTGAGTGGTGTTTCAGGGCCACAGGCAGACACGAGGACCAAGGTCGGCTAGTTTGGGAAATTCACACATTCTGACTCTGTGGAAAGGTTAGTAAACAGCCTTGGGGCAGGCAGAAGCTTCTGCCAGATGATCAGGAGGGGCAGGTAGCTCAAGCTGGAGTTGGTGGGATGGGCAGATCCGGCCAGGGCCCTTCTCTGCTTAAGCCTTCCCACGGCTGCCTTTCCTGACATTCAAGGTCTGGATCCGGGCTTCGTATGCTCTCTAGGCTTTACCCCTTGCTGCGCCCCTAGCCCACGCCTCCGTTTCGTGCCCATTCCCCGAAGGTGCCATGCTCTCTCCCATGTCTGGACCTTTGCATAAGCTGATCTCTGTGCCTGGGACACCCTTCCTCTTTCCACCTCCTCTCCTTGCCTTTCTACTTTCTACTCACTTCTCCGGACTCAGGGTCTCCCTCCAGGAGGACTCTCCAGACCCCTCAGGCTGGGCTGGTCCCTCCAATGTGCACCCAGTGCCCTAGCTTCCCTCTGTCACAGCCATGTCACCCTGGGTTGTAAGTACTGTTTAACTGTCTCTCCCAGAGACGTCCCCCAGGGCCATGTCGTTTATCTCTGTGGTCCCAGCTCCCAACACAGAGTCTGGCACACAGGCAGCAACAGTAAACTTGAGCTTTTCTCTCCCACTGAGGTGGCTGCGATCTTTACAAAGCCTACAGCATTCCGGGGACTGTTCCACAAAAGCGCCACTATTGCCTCTCCTCTTTCCTTCTTCTCTTGCCCACCTCTTCACTCTTCCTCACGCTCCAGGCCACCTGCACGTCTCCCCGGAACTGAGCAAAGGGAGGAGGGACGGAGTGTCCGAGCGAGAAGCTCTGCATGTTGTAGTTGGCGCCTAACATCTGGCACCTGCTGCTGGTGAGGGCGCCTCCTAAACGTGGCTCCGAAGGGTGACCCGCAGCCCGCCCTGCTGCCCTTGAGCTTCCCTGACCAGACCTTTGTCTCCAAACCCTGCCCCTTCCCTGGGGAGGTCCAGGTTACCTGGAGTGAGCTGGGACAAGAGCAGCAGCGCAGCCAAAGTCAGCAAAAGGAGCTTCATGGCTGGAGACCGCTCAAGGCGAAGCCGCAAGTCCGATGCAAGGACGGCAGAGCTAACGGGAGACGGGGGAGTGCCTGGCCCCGGCTCGCACTCCCTGCGATCAACCCCGGCGCACACGCCGCGCTCAGCCGCCCACTGCAGCCCCCACGCCCCGGTCCACAGCGTGGAGCCCACACCCCTGGGCTGACACGCCTCCTTCTGTCCTGCGGGTCAGCGGGGAGAGGTCAGCCAACAAGGTCAAGGCCCTGGTCTGTCCTTCCAGCCCGCCCTGGACCACCTGAACCAAGGCACCGCGAGGGGCTGCCGCAGACCCCGGCTCCAGAATGGCGTGGAAACCGTGGTGAAGGTGCCACTGCGGTGTTTTGAAGCATAAATACAGGCAGGTGGGCAGACATGGGGTTGCGGGCAGAGGACTGTCGCGACAAAGCTTCACGTTGGTGTTGAAATAAAAAAGAGGATGTAACTGGAGCAAAACCTGGGAGGAAAATGTCAGTAAGTGATGCCGCTCCCAGCACTAGGCTGTCCGCGCCCTCTACCTGTCCTGACCGCGCAGGGTACTGTACCCACAGGGTCACCCTTAGGGACACCAGGCTGTGCCCCCTCCTCAGAGACCCACGAACCAACCATTCAGCGCCCCTCCTCTGAACTCAGGGTTTGAAAACTCATTCTCTTTTCGTTATTTCCCTCAACCCTCGAGGGTGGGGGCTGCATCCTGTAGTTACTAACATCTGTTTCCTCAGGGACCTTTCTTTGTTCTTTCAGCCTTCCAAGACTGTGTACCAACTCCCTCTATTAAATACCCTCTGTTTCCAATACTGATGAGGCGTCTGTTTCCTGACTGGTAAAAATAACAGTGAAAACCATCTCTGTAGGGGCAGAAAACCTATGGAATGGAGCTGGAAACTGAAAGGTAAGTGAACCAGTGAAGTCAGCAAGTTGAAATAATTCTTTCTGAAACCTTTACAATGAAGGAAGGAAGAAACAGCACCTAGGAAGGGACTCGGGGCGGAAACCTAGAAATCCGCCATTGACGTGTTGTTCAATCCTGTTAAGGAGGCTCATTTTTTCCCAAACAGGTATTAGTTAAGACTCAGTCAAGGAAGCAGGACCACTATCAGTCTTATGGAAGAAAGAATTTAATGTAAGAATTAGGTACTATCCAATTTTGGGACAGCGAAGACCTGTAGAAGATCAGAGAAAAGTCACCGGCCAGCCCCGGTATGGGTGAAGGCGCCCAGGAAGCCACGCTTGTCCAGGCTGGAGTGGGACAGCTAAGGGAGTGGTGCCGAAATCAATGGAAGATTATCGGCTCTTCCAGGCTGCTGCCTGTTTGCTGAGTTCACAGAGAAATGTGGAGTGGTGAAGCTGGGCCCGGGGGGTCCCTTTGGGCAGCAGGGCTGGCGGTTGAGAAGAAGAGCTGATGTGGAACAGGGAATGGAGAGGACAGCCCCAAACCTTCAGACACCACTGCATCCCGTCCCCATCCCCTCTCACCGATGACACCTTTCAGAACACAAAGGCTGCTGCTTCACTTCTACCTCCCAAACCTCATGAAAGTAAAAAAAAGTTTGTGGCAAACTCTAACTCAGTTCCATACAGGGAAGGGAGGTGCGAAACATAATATTATCCTAGTTTGGGTTGTTTGAATACCTGCCAGGCTATACTACAAAACACCACAAAATGCAATTTTCTAAACTGGGTGCTAGGGGATGGGTGGGGGGTGGGTAGGATATATATTCTCTCCTAGGAAGACAGTATCTGTTGGATTCTTTTCTCTCTAAAAGAAGAGATTTCCCCCTCACTGCCTAAAATACCTGGATATATAGAGGATTTTTGTATTGAGGGTGGAGAGGCTGAGTTGAAACTATTCAGTGACCTAGTCCTTTTGGAGTCTCTACTTGCATCCTCTTGCTAAAGTCCCATTGGCCTAAGCAAGTCACAAGGCCAGCACAAATTTAAAGGGTGGGAAAATAGACTCCATCTCTTGATGCGGAGGAGCTGCAAAATATAGTGGACACTTTTGCAATACATTACAGAAGGTACAAAAAAAGTCTTACTTTTAGCTGATCAAATACATGCAGAATCAGAAGAATAGGCACAACTATCTAAACCTCAGCATCAAGCTTCCTACTGCAAATCAGATGGTGCTTATTGGCTGGGAATCCAACAGTGAAATTCCAGTGGATAGACAATGGCTGCTATGGGCTGAATGTTTGTATTCCCCCACCCTCCAAATTCATGTTAAAGCCCTAATCCCTAATGTGATGGTATTGGGAGGTGGGGGCTTTGGGAAGTAATTAGATTGAAATGAGGTCATGAGGGTGGAGCCTCCACAATGGGATTAGTGCCCTTATGAGAAGAGGAAGAGACATCAGAGCATCCTCTCCCTGTTATGTGAGGATAACAAGAAGGCGACCATCTGCAAACCAGGAAGAGGGCCCTCACCAGACACCAAATCTGCTAGCACCTTGATCTTGGATTTCCCAGCCTCCAGAGGTGTGAGAAATAAATGTTTATTGTTTAAGTTACCCTTCCTGTGGTATTTTGTCACAGCAGCTTGAACTAAGAAAATGTCTTTTTCTCAAAAGTTCCAGCAAAAGGTTCAATATCTGACAAATTCCCATATTTGAACTCATCACTGAGATCCTAATTAGCTGCACCTGTTCATGTATCCACTGGGTCATGTGTCCATGTTTGAAGCCAGGGAGATGAGGCCAGCCTCACCTGAACTCCATGAGTTGGAAATGAGAGAAGGATAGTTCCCCAAAGGAAAATGAAGGGACTGATCCTAGAACAGGGTGGAATAAATGCTGGGTGAGCAAAGAAAGCAGGTGGCCACTACAGTTTCTAGAAACAGAATTCCTGGATTGCAGAGTGTGCAAATGTTAAGGCTTTTGATGTTACTGACTTTCTTTCAAAAAGTTTGCACCAACTTACACTTCTATAAGCAGAGTATCGAAATGCCATTTTTTTTATCCTATGAAATTCTGGGATTGTCTCTATAAAACAGAGCTTCTTGCCAATTTGATAGGTGAAGAATGGTAGTTTGATGTCACTTTATTTTTTTTTTTAATTCCTGGTTAGATTTGGCCCTTTGATTCCTAATGGGATGGACAGGTTGTGGTGTCTGGGATATGTCCAGACGTACACGGGTAGAACAGCATCTTCTCTGCTCTCTCATCAGTATCTAATGGACTCCATGTCCAAAACACCCTGATGTGATGAGACCCATTCAAGGGTTCTGGGGAGAATATTAAGCCTTTATAACCAGAGCAAATTTTTGTGCTTTGGCTATACAAGGAGCAAGCCCAAAAAATGACTGTGCTTTTCAAGGACCATATAGTATATTGGGTGTAGGCATCAAGGGAGGAGTATGTAAAGAGAATCGGAGTCTGATGAGGGCAGCCCCAAGAATCCTTAGGTGTAAACCTAATTAGCACGACCCATGTTGGCCTGTGTTGGGGATGAAAAACTAGAGTTACGCAGTGTTCCATTTTCTGTGCCTTTTCAGCACCCAGAGAACCACAATAAATGAGTATTCTGTTGATCTCTACAGCTCATCTGCTCCAATCTCCTTTTTGGTGAGAGTGAAGCTCAGAGAGGGGAACTGACTCTCTCAAGGCCACACAGCCACTAAGCGGAGCAGCCAGGATAAAGAGCTAAATATTTCCAATTCTGCCCGCTCTCGTTCTCAGTGCCAAAGTCCTTCCTGAAACTGAGCATTTGGGGAAGCAATGGGGCCTCCTAGACAGGAAATAATCTAACAGACACATTCTCCCTAAGATCTTCTTTGCTCTTCAGCTTCCAAATTGGAAAACTGCATTTGCAAAAAGGAGTTTTCTTAATTTGCATTAGAACCATGATTATGGTGGATGTCTAGACCAGATAATATAGGACATTGTAGGGTATAGTAAAGATTGTGGATTTTTTTCTAGGTGTGATATGGAGACATGGAGGATTTTTGGCTGGGTTCTAACAAGGGCTGACAGATATTTTAACAATATCCCTTTGGCTGTTGTATAATTTATTCTTGCTGGTCCCTAAAAGGTGAAGGTGGCAAAGGGAGGCGTGTTAGCTCAGGTCTGTGGGGTCCACACTGGGTGCGGGGGTGCTGGGATGGTGACGGAGCATGAGGAAGGCAGGCTGTCCCAGGGCAGACTGTACCCGTGGGCAGTGGGGGGCACGTGTAAGCAACACACTTCCCAGTTGATGACACAGAGCAGAGAGTCCAGAGCTCTCGCCTATTTCCTGTCACTTTGTCAGACCTGAGACGGCTCTGTGGGCCACTTGAAGTCATGAAGCCTTTTTTGCTCACTTTGGCTGTGCTGTTGCTCTTGTCCCAGGTCATTCCAGGTAACATAGACCTTTTCAGAGGAGAGGACAGAGGTGGAGAGTGGGTCTTGGTCAGAGCATTCCAGGGTGCCCTGGGAAGCTGGGCTGACAGGTAGCAATGTGAAATGCCACTCAACTGGAGGGAAGAGGGAAGAGCCCACAGATCCTGGGTTAGAACCTGCCTCACCATTTGTGAGCTCTGTGATCCCCCAGCAAACCACTTAGTTCCTATGAATTTCAATGTACTCATTTCTCAATTTGAAATATTAAATTAGGGGAGGGTTCAACATTGAGGGGTCAGCATTGAACACACTGAAATTTTGATGTGGAACAAATGTAGCTTCTTTATGCGTTGTAATTCATTTGAATGTTCCCAGGAACGTCCATCCTGCTGGTAGGAAAGAGTTGGAAAGAGCACAGGGGATGTATATAAACTCAGAAGACAATTATATTCATCTTTTTTGATTTAAAACAGCCTCTCAGATGAATTCATTTTGCTTTGGGTGAATGTTTGGTCTTTCAATGTTTCTACTTTGATCCCACTCCCTTCTCCTTTCTGTGTTGGCAGCTGGATTTAGGGGACAATGGACGTCTCATTACTTATTTTATTTTATTTTTTTGAGACAGAGTCTCACTGTGTCACCTGGGCTAGAAGTGCCATGGTGTCAGCCTAGCTCACAGCAACCTCAAACTCCTGGGCTCAAGTGATCCTCCTGCCTCAGCCTCCCGAGTAGCTGGCACTACAGGCATGGGCCACCATGCCCGGCTAATTTTTTCTATATATTTTAATTGCCCAGATAATTTCTTCTTAATCCGGGACCTGTTTCCCCTCATGACTGACATCGACTCTCTCCTTTGTTCTCTTTGTATTAGGCAGCACCGAATCATGTTGGAATCTTCGTGGCTCCTGCCGTGAAAAATGCATCGGTAATGAAATGGTCTATGTTTTCTGCATGAGTGGTAAACTGTGCTGTGTGAAGCCCAAGGATCAGCCACACACAATCACTAAAAAGAATTAGTGCTTTGAAGTCCGGGGCCACAAAAACGAAAATAAACTTGCCCTGAGTCTGACCTTAGTAGTTTCCTGAACTTTGTTAAAATACCTTTGGCTGACTTCTGTGCTTGTCTCTTATTATACCCAATCAAGCTCAAACAGAAGAGGTGCGGGTAAGGAAGGATTGCTATATTCAGGAGAGGAAACTGGACCTACCATGTATTACATGTGCTATATCCTTTTCCTTTTTTAAAAAAGGAAATCTCATCTATTCATTTAACAAATTTTTTTTACATCTTTATTGAAGTATAACTCACACAAATTGTATATATTTAAGGTGTACAATGTGATGATTTGATATACATATTCATTGTGAGATGATTACCACAATTGAGTTAATTAACACATCCATCATCTCACATAGTTACCAGTTTTTTTTTTTTACCATTGTGGTGAGAACACTTAAGGTCTACTCTCTTAGTAAATTTGGAGTGTACAACAGTATTGTTAACTGTAGTCACTGCTATGGTTTCAATGCTTTTCGTTCCCTCCAAAACTCAGGTTGAAACTTCATGCCCAATGCAACAGTATTAAGAGGTGTGGC
Source organism: Eulemur rufifrons (assembly GCF_041146395.1). Lineage (NCBI taxonomy): Eukaryota > Metazoa > Chordata > Mammalia > Primates > Lemuridae > Eulemur > Eulemur rufifrons. The sequence goes on from NC_091002.1 coordinate 25,831,788, forward strand.
CTTTAGGAAGTGATTGAGTCGTGAGCCCTCCAACCTCATGAATGGGATTGGGTGCCCTTATGAAAGGGTGTGACAGAAGGAATTCACTCCTTTTAGTCCCTTTCATCCCAGTACCCTGCAAGGACACAATGTTCCTCCCCTCTGGAGGATGCAACAATCAGGAGCCATCTTGGAAGCAGAGAGACTGGGCCCTCACCACCCTTGGTATTGGACTTCCCAGCCTCTGGAACTATGAGAAATACATCTCTGTTCTTTATAAATTACTCAGCCTCAGACATTTTGTTATAGCAGTACAAATGAACTAAGACAGTCACCATGCTGTACATTAGATCTCCAGAACTTATTCATCTTATAACTGAACATTTGTACCTTTTGACCAACATCTCCCCACTTCTCCCATCCCCTATCCCCTGACAACCTACTATTTTACTCTCTGCTTCTGTGAGTTTGACTTTTTGAGATTCCACATATAAGTGAGATCATGCAGTATTTGTCTTTCTGTGACTGGCTTATTTGATTTCAGATAATGTCCTCCAGGTTCATCCATGTTGTCACAAATGACAGGATTTCCTTGTTTTTTATGGCTGAATAATATTTCATTGCATGATATACCATGTTCTCTTTATCCATCCATCCATAAACAGACAATTAGGTCATTTCCATATCTTGGCTATTGTGAATAACACTGCAAAGGACGTAGGAGTGCAGATATCTCTTTGACATGGTGATTTTATTTCCTTTGGTTATAAACCCAGTAGTGGCATTGTTGGAACATATGGTAATTGTATTTTTAATTTTTTTGAGGAAACTCCATACCATTTTTCATAGTGGCTACATCATTGTACATTCCCATCCAAAGTGTGCAAGGGTTCCGATTTCTCCACATCTTCACCAGCACTTGTCTTTTCTTGTTTTGATAATTCTGGCTTTCTGCATTCTCAACCCATTGTAGGATCATACTTTTGGCCCTCTTGTGGTTGGAGGGCCACATCACTGTGGTAGCCAGTGAGTTGAGGTGATTACACTTTACTTCCAAGTGTAGGGCAGATAATGGCTGGTTCAAGACACTCCAGAGCTCTCTTTTCCTCTGCCGTGGTGACCAGCAACAATCGAGTGGCCATTCCATCAGTCTGGGTTCCACAGTGAGAAGGTGGCAGCAGTGGCCCAGCCAACCTGCAATGGGTATGCGGCATGAGTGGCAAAGAAACCTTTGTTCTTTCAAGCCACTGAGATGCCTTCTATCTTTCTTTCTTTCCTTTTTTTTTGGTTACTGCAGCATAACCTAGTTGATCCTAATATAGTTAGGTATCGGAGGACAGTATCTTATACTGCTCTGTATTCCTGGTGCTCAGGAGAGTAACCTGTACATAATAGATACTGAATCAAGATTTGATTTATTTAATCAAATAAATTAAAGAGGAAAGAGGTCAACATTTCCAAACCTCAGTGGCTTAAAACAGCATTCCTTTATTATGACTTATGTGTCAGCAGGTAGCTGGGCTTTGGCTGGATTGCTCTGCCTGAGGCTGGAGTGGCTGGGACAGCTCCGTTGCTCACTGTAGATTTTTGGGGCATCTGGAGTGGCTCCACTCCACGTATCTCTCATCCTCCTTGGACCACTGGGGTATCTTATTCTCATGGTTATGGCGGAGGAACAAAAAAGCAAGTGAAAACATTCCTCACTTCTTAAAGCTTAGGCTCAGAATTGGCACACTGTCACATCTGTCCCTATATTGTTGGCCAAAACAAATTACATGCCAAGACCAAAGTGAAGGGATAGCAAAATACATTCCTCTTAGGATGAAAGCTTGGCAAATGTACGGATTCAAGTAGGGTTAATACATTGGGGTCAATAATGCAATCTACCATACCTTATAAGAAGGACTACAATAGTAATAAATGGATTTTCCTTTGCTACCTTAGGAGGATGCTACTGTTCCTATTAAACATGCACTGTTGAAAGGAAGGGCTGTGGCTTCCCTGCTCATCTGCTCCATGAATGCTGACACTCTAGTTTCCAGTGGTGACGGCCATGGAGCTATCAAAATATTTTCCTCTATTCTGTCCTTCCTTTGGTATCTTTACAATGAACCACCAACAAACATATGGGACATCCTAAGATGTCCTTATTGTCGGAAAGAACCCAAGGCACACAGAAGTATCACTCCTTTTCTGTCTTACTTGGTCTCTCTCTTTTTTCTTGTTAATCAGAAATGAATTAATAATAACAACATTTTCCCCTCCTTGGCTCCCCGGTTGTGCTATAAAACTCTTCAAAGGCAAGGTTATATCTTCTCTTTATTAGCTTCCCTTCTCTCTCTCCCAGACTCTTCAATCAGTGTGGTTGATTACTTGCCCACCTGTTGGATCTCAAATGACTGTTCCCTTTCTGGTTCACTGATCATGGCTCTACCAAGCTCCTTGAGGCAATAAATACCAGTCTGGATGCCCAGAATGGAGTCCTCTCCCCGTCTTACCAGTCCAGAAGCCTCCCATCCCTCCCTGAGCTCCCGTCACTCATGAAGCTCCTTCTCCTGGTTTTGACTGTTACCCTGCTCCTGGCCCAGGTCACCCCAGGTAACCAGGATCTCTCCCAAGGGGATGTGAGTCAGGGAACCTGAGGGCTCTGACAGCTTGGGCTGGGAAGATGGCCTGGCAGGCTCCATGGGGTCCTTTGAATGGTCTCTCTAGTCTAGGGGAAGTTTGAGTTCTCTGGTACCAACTGATCTGTCCTATGCCCATTACTTGACCTCTCTGAACTTCTCTCTGGCTGACTGTGGAAAAGTTGGACATGATGACTTGAGGCAAAGAGAGAGACTTGGGTATGGAGTCTAGAGGAAGTGGGGACTTTTCCAAAAACATTGCTTGGGAGGATTTGAATTTTAATCTATTGTCGCCTCTATGAAAATGGTTTCCAAATTTCTGATTGTGGATTTTGATTCCACTTTTTCATGCAACCCCAAATTGTCTGGGATATGTCAGGTTGTAGGTTTCCCAGAGCAGCTGTTCGTAATTCCCTTGGGTGGTTAAGGCCAGTGGGAAGTCCCAGGATGTTGTGAAGAAGAAGGCGGTGTGATGTTTTTGAGAGTTTACAGATGCCTTGAAGACTCGTGGATGTTCAAATGGGTTTATTTGAGATTCCTGTCACCTTTCATTGATATGGCCAGAGAGGATACCAAAAGGCAAAGGGAAAAGCTGGCTAACTGATACTGGGCACCTGGGTACCTTATAATATGGGAGAGAAAACACCCAGGAGAAAGGGGGCAACACTTGCCTCTTCCTAGGAGCTGGCCAATGAGTGGAAGGTGCCCAGAGGGCCCCATGCCACTGAGTGGGGAGGACTTTGGGGGTTGTCACAGTGGACACAGGTGGAGAAGGAATGGATAGTGGTCTAGAATTTCCCCTAGACCTAGGGGATAGCTTGCAAGGGCTTCTTCCCCATAGATCTCCTCATTTCCCTCACTACCCTCTTCTCTTCTGGGCCTTAGCTTCTCCCTTCCCCAGCCCTGTGCCTTCTTTCAAGACTGATCCTGCCTCCTGCTTCCCTTTTGCTTTCAGTCATGAAGTGTTGGAGTAAGTTAGGCAGGTGCAGAACGACGTGTAAACAGAGTGAAGTATTCTACATACTGTGCAAAACTGAGTTTAAGTGCTGTGTGGAGCCCAAGAACGTACATGCCAAACCAGAATTACCAAACACAGATGGAAGCCTGGGCTCATCTTCTGCAATCTGACACCCCCCTTCAAACCCTGAGTCTCAACATCACTGGATCCCTATTAAACCATTCCTGGCTGTTCCCTGCTTCTGTCTGATAGTTCCACCTGGAGACAAGTAAATAAAGAAGGGGTGTGTGTGTGTGTGTGTGTGTGTCTATGTGTGTATGTGGAAGAACAACTAGGTAGTAATAATCTCAGCCTTGCACAAAGCTCCTAGCCTACTGGCCCATAGCTGGTCCCAGAGGATATAAATGAAGGATGTTCATCCTATCCATTTGACCTTGTTTTCTTCTAGCCCAGTACTGCCAATAGAACTTTCTGCAACGACACATATGTTCCATATCTGTATTGTCCAATATGGCAGCCGCTAGCCACATGTTGGCTAATGAGCACTTGAAATGTGGCTAGTGCAACTGAGGAACTGAATTTTAAATTAAATTTATGTTTAAATTTATATAGCTAAATGTGGCTAGTGTTTATTGTACTGAACAGCATAGCTTTAGAGTTTAGAGACATAAGGCTGAGGCAGGCTGTAGGCTCCGGTCTCTGGGTATTTTAGGGGAGCCAAAGAGGCAAGCACAAGTCTGCGATGAACACACAAAAACCCATTCTTAGCCCACTGCTCCTCTCTCCACTTTCACACCAAAGGCTTCCCCAATTATACCTGAAAGTTCTGCACTCCAGGGACTCCCAGATGATGCCTCCTGTACGCTTTTCTCACTGTGGAGAGAGCTGGTACCAGGCCCTGTGGGGAGCCTTGCGGCACCTCTTTCTATCCTCCCTAGTTGGGGCCATGGGATATTGAACCGATGGCTCATCCTTTTCCAGGGCTGAACCAGAACTGAGACAACAGGGATTTTTACCACTTTCAGTGATCGAACGATGTCTACTCCTGAGAAACCAACCCCTTTGCTTGTCCACATTCCATCTCCTCTCCCCACGCAAGGACTTGACCTCCAATTATTCTCTTCATTCTCCCTTTCTCTGCCAGACCATTTCTATCATACAAAGATACATATAGTACCTCTTATCTTAAAACAAAGCATCCCTCATCCCATATTCCTGTCTGGACAATGCCCCATTTCTTTGCAGTTCTAAAAAAAAAAAAAAAAAAAAAACTTTTCAAAACGTTGTCTTCCTTCACTTTATCTGTTTTTAATTTCTTATTTCCCTTTCAACTCAACTCAATCTGGCTTTGACCCTGTCATTTTAAACTTCTCTGAGCCGCAGGCCCTCACCTGGACACTATTCCTGCCTTTCTGGGAAAGTGAGGGGATGGTGTGGGGAAGTAAAAGGGGTCCATAAAAGGCTGGGACTTTATGATTTTCATTTCTTTGACCTTCTTGTTGTACTATTAACCTAACAGAAGTAGGAGTAAATGAAATGAGGTTAATGTACTTGGCCTCTGTGTGACCTTCCTGGGGAACTTCATAACTGGTAGTTCCCATCCCTCCCGACCATGGGGTGCAGGTGGCAGCGGGTGGGTGGCCTTTCAAAGACTTAAAAATGCAACTGCACAGATTTGAGGGAGTGGGTGGTGCCCGCCTTCAGAACTGGCCAGACCGGGCTGTACCCGTGTGGGAGGCGCGTTACAAAGGCTGAGGCTACAGTTTGTTCCAAGCTTGGTGGATCCCAGGAGTTATCACGCAACAATCACAGGCCAAGTTGGCTCTCTGACCAAGGCTCACCTCATCCCCATCTCCTGGCCTCGTGTCCCCCAGTGGCTTTGGCCAATGGCCACTTCCTTTAGCCTTGGCCCAGATCGCCTGGCTTAATAGAAGAATCACCATGTGACTGTCCTGTTCCAGAGTCACAGAAGGTAGAGGCCTGAGGGGGACAGAGGGACCGAATTGGATGGAGCTCTAGGCTACGGCATTTGAAGATCTGAGAGCAGACACACATGCACAGAGGTACTAAAAACACAAACACACACTGATGCACTGACTATACATTTACATGCAACCTACATGAAGTATATACATATGTATACATACACATTCAAGTGCTGACGTATGTAAAATACTTATAAATAACACAAACAAATGAAATATACATAAAACACACAAAATTTGAGCACACACACCTATGCACAAATTTGCACAAACATAAACCCAGATACCCAAAGGTAAAAGCTTCATAGCAATTAAATAATCTTTTTCAGTTTCTTCTTATGTTAGTCATGGCCATTTTCTTGAATCACCACAGTGCTCTCCGGGCAGTCCTGCACATACAGCGGTTCATAACGGGGCTTATGACATATTGGAAATACCTCTAGTGAGGAAGGGCCTGGAATCTCTGGGTTGGGAACTTCTGGTCTAGTACAATAATAATGCCATCATTAAGTATCAGTAAGTATTATTCTAAGTGCTTTATGTGTATTCATTCATTTAATCCTCACATAAACCCTATGAAGTATTACTACCCCCATTTTATAGCTGAGGAAACTGAGGTTCAGAGAGGTTACGTAACTTTGATAAGGTAATGCAGCCAGGAGACTAATACCAGAATATAGAGCCATTCTTCTATGTTGTCTCATTCAATACTGAGTCCTGCAGAAGTTGAATGACATGCTCAAGGAGACATGGTAAGTTGCACAGTCTTGGACCAAACCAAATGCCCAGTGAGTTCGTCTCACTGTGGGATAGCACCCCCAACCGCCCAAACTCCCTCTTCCTGGTCAGCTCCATTGCATACCAAGAAAGTCCTCGTGAGTACCTTTAGTGACCTTACACACCACTACATTTACACTGCTGCCCAGTGGAATTCAAAATAAAACAACACTAAACTCTAAAATAAAATTTTACTCCTGTGAAATAATACAAAACCTTCCTGTACACTGAAATTAAAAGGGGTTCTTTAGATTTTCTGACTTCATTTTTGGCCCATGCCTTGCTGGTGCCCTGAGCACTTGCTCCGTCTTCCTGTGGGGCCACCCAGCCCTGCTCACGGGTCCCAGCCTAGCAGCTCTCCATCCCGTGGGTCTCTTCCGAACCCCCCGGGCGCTTCTCTAGACCTTATCCATTTTCTCTAAGCCCCAGTCCCCACCAGCAGAGGAACTTGGCTTGGCTTTCACTGAGGTAGTACAGGCCAAACCCACTCAGGGCTCCCAGTCCCTTATTCCTCACCTCAAAACAAATACATTGGGACTAAAATGTATTGAGCACTTACCACCCACGAGGCTAGGCAGTGTGTCAAACACCGGATAGGCACTTTGTATCACTTAAAGGTCGTAACAAACCGGGAGCCAGCATCTTATCCCCAAATTGGTTAAACCACTTGCCTGGGGTCACTGCATCAATTAGGGTTTTTAGTACAGGAAATCTTTTGACTGTTGGGCAGTTCAGAGAATGTCCAAGGCCAGGCCTAGAAAATGGGTTGGAACCAGGGAGGTAGGGTAGGTAGAGTCAGAGAGAAAAGTCACCCTACAGATCCAGTCCAGTGGGGACACAGCTGCCACCAAACCCTGTTGCTTGGGACCCTGAACTCTACCCCCATTTGCCCAGATTCGCTATGGCCCTTGGACACTAGACATCTCTAGGGCTCCTTTGCTCAGATAAATTCTCCACTGTTCCTCCTTCTGGGAGATCACCATGGTGGATTAGCAACCAAGATGGACTTACTTCAGCCTCCACTCAGTCATTCTAGAAAATCCCCTTCCTTTCAAAACAAGATCTCCCTCTGTTGAAATCCGGTGTTTCCATTTAATTCTTTGACTCTATCGTCTTATTCTTCCCTTGGACTTTTCTCCATCAACAAACCCCTCTCTCTCTTTTGTAATTTTCAAAATCTCCAATTACACAGTGTATTTCCCCTCAGCTTAAAAAAATGCTTATGTCTCCTACATCTTTACAAACATGTTTCCAGGACCTTCTCCTTGGCCTGGGCCCCTTTGAAGAGAGTCCTGGGTTTGAATCCTGATGCCCTCTGCGGCCCTGTTCAGTCATTTCACCTCGCTGAGCTGCAGTTTCCTCCTTTGTCACACCTGTCTCCTTTGGGTGTTAATCCAAGAAGATGCTCAATACATAGTTGATATTTTTGTAAACATCAGGCTGGGGTGGGAATGGGCAGTGACTACAAATGGGCATGAAGGATATTTTTGGGGTGATGGAAATGTTCTAAAATTAGACTGTAGTCGCAGTTGTACTGTATACTTACTAAAAATCATAGAAGTGTACACTTAATGAGTAGGTTTTATGGTATGTAAATTATACTTCAATAAAGCTAAAAAAAAATGAAGGCCACAAAGATTTCTCCTATGTCACCCCCACCTTCTCGCTGCAGAGACTCCTCAAATTCTTCCAGGCAAGAATCACTAGAGGCTTCTTTCCAGCTGTCCTCCTTGCTTAGCTGGGACCTGTTCTCCCCCAATCAACCTTGAGGACACAAGAGGAGACAGGGTTGTGGTGAGGAGCATCATATTTGGGAGCCAGCCAGACCTGAGTTCGAATCCTGGAGTACCCCATGTGACCACTTGGGCAAAATGTTCATTCACCCTTCTGAGTTCTAGTTTTCTCATCAGTGCAATGGGGGAAACACTCTTTCCAGTTTTTGTGAGGATGAAATGAGACAATGCATGTCAAACACCTGTCACCAGGCCACCAGACCTAGCGCAAAGTCAGTGCTCATGAGCTGAGTCCGGCTATTACTTTCGCAGCCTGCGGGGAGGGAGGCTTCTCTGGGCTTCCAGCCTTCAGTGATGGTGCAGGCCTTGTCATGTCTTCTGGGAACTTGAAACAGCCTCCTTACTAACCTTCCCTCTCTTGCCTGTACTGTGGCAATTACCTTCAACCTGGGCTGTCAGGGAGATGTTTCCAGGCAAAAAAAAAAAAAAAAACCAAAAAACAAAAATGTGACCATGTCATCATGGTCCTCTTCGGATCCCCCATTGCCTACAGGGTGGATTCCGAGGCCCTGAGCATCACCTCCCTCTCTGCCTCCCCTTCTGTCCCAGACATTTACAGCCGCAGCTGTCTCCTGCCCACCCTCCCGACCTTCCCCTGCGGAAATTGAATTTCTCTTCTCCGCTCTTCTCCCCACCTAGCAAGCCCTTGAGCACTTTGCCTGACTAAGTCTCAATTTTTTCCTATGTGAGTTGGGAGTTTCTGATTCTCACCTCTCAGGATTGTTCTAAGAATAATAATAATGATAAAAACATGGTGACAATAATAAGAATTGAAAATGACAACAATAGCTAATAATTATTCAGCACCTAATATGTGTCAAGTACTTTACTAAGCAATTTACAGAAAGTGTCTCATTTAATTAATTTAGATAGAGTTATGACTCGTACTTTACCATAGAAGACTCAGAAAATTTACCTTACTCAAGGTCAACAGGTAGCAAGGGTCAGGGACAACACTCAAATCCAAGCCTACCTGAAACCAAAATTCATTCTTCAAGCTTGGTATGCAGTAGGTGCTCAGGGAAGTCTCTTCTTCCCTTGTCTCCCTTCACAGTCTCTTGTTTCCATCTGTCTGAGGTCGGCCCTTAAGGTTCGGATGGAGGGACGCAGCCCACATATTCCCTCTACACTCTGGAAGACTCGGGTTCCTCCCCACTAGATCACTTCTCATAGACTTACTCAATGTATAAGTTATTTATTGTTCATAATTATTTATTAAAATAATATTTATTCATTAAGCCTACAAATATTAATATTATTTAATATTTCATGCCAGGTATGTCAAGGATTGCTAGCTCTCCCCCAGTGTTTGTTCTTCCCTTCCTCTTAGTAAGACAACCTCTGAATTTGAGCTAGCCATGATCGCTCAGAATAAAGAAAACATTTCCAGCCTCCCCTGCAGCTAGGTGTGGCAGTGCGCATGAGCTCTGGCCAACGATGGCAGTGGAGCGAAGTGTGTGACATCTGAGTGGTGTCCTTAAAGGGAAGTGTGTTGCGCTTCTTTCCTTCTCTTCCCCCGTCCCCAGTGGCTGGACAGGGACTTGATGGTGGGAACTGGAGAAGCTCTTGAATCATCACGTGAAGCTGCCATTGAGGGTGACAGAGCATCAAGCCACAAGGAACCAAGCTGCCCACTGAATCGTGAAGCTGGTATACTTAACTGCTTACCCAGATTATACATAAAAAAGGAATTGATGTTGGTCTTTTGGAATCATTATTGTTGGTGGGAGGATAGCTATCAAAACAAGTCGAATTAATATCGGAATACACCAGGTGACGTTATGAGAACTGGGGTTATAAGCCAAGTTTCTGACATTCTAAATGGAAAGACAAACACGTAAAATAAATTTAAAAAGAACAGACGGATCTATGAACATCATAAAACAAATTTATTACCATCTAGAGTGACGGTGGTTGGAGTTTCATTATCTAGGGTGACCAGGCAAAGCCTCTCCAAGGAGGCGACAGCTGAGATGAGATGGAAGGATGAGCAGGAGTCATCCCTGGGAAGATTGAAGAAAGGGCTTTACATGGAGAACAAATGACACCTGCTAAGGCCCTGAAGTGGGAATAAGATTGGCGAGTTCAAGGTTCAGAAAGACAGCCACATGTGTATCCTTCTGTTAGAAAGCTGAGAATAAGTAATTCTTAAATTAAACGTTTCTTGATATGTATTTATGTGATAATAGATTTCTTTGTGGCTCTCAGGAGGCCAAATGGCTTTAATTGGCCGTGTCCTTACTGGCATAGATGCTGGCCAGTTTCCCACACTCTCTTCTTGTGCTTTGCTGAGACATCTGCTACATACTGTCCTTTGGCCTGGCTGACCTCATTGAAATCCCCTCCTGTTCTAATTCGCTGCCCACGGCCCTGCTGATAAAAGGGAGGCTCATCCCTGCTACAGAGAACTCTGTTTCCATCCCCTGCAGCTCAGCCGCCTTCTTCTCTCGGGTCCTGCCAGCCATGAAGCTTCTTTTCCTGTTGCTTGCCCTCCTCCTGGCCATAGAGCCAGTGGCATCAGGTAACTTGGGCCTCTCTCAAGGGTCTGGGATCCTGGTTGTGGGCTTCTCCTCTTTCCCTCCCCTCTCCCTGTGGGTAGCAGCTGAAGCCTTTCTTCCTTTCATGCAGCTTTGGGAGGTTTTCCCAGGACCGTCTCATGTTAACATTTCTCCCCAATTCTTTTTTGCCGAGGTAGTGGGATGATAGATGTTTGGAGCATCTGGCACTTAGAGGCTGCAGTGACATTCTGGTGGGAGCTTGGGAGAGGGCTTAGGGGTGGAGGATTGGGTGTGGGTTGGAGACTTGTTGAGGACTTTGGGAGATTAGGCTGAAGGCTGGGGTCCAGTTACGAAGGGAGAGAAAAGCCTTGGGTTGGAGGGATAGGGGGAATATTACGATGATGTGGAGGTGAGGACCCGGGCTTCCCTGAAGGCTTAAGGTAGAGTTGGCGAGGGAATGGGATTTTGAGTTGAATGGAGCTAGGGCTGGGGATTAGGCTGCGAGTTAGTACAGTCTGGTGATGGGTTGCTGGTGGGAAATGAGGTTGGTAACTAGATTAGATTTGGGTTTGGTTTGGAGTTGGGGATTGGGGGCAAAGGCTAAGAGTTCTAATTTAGATTGGACTGGGTTTTGAGTTTGAATTGGGTGAATATGGGGTCAAGGAGGATTGGAGAGTGAGTTGGGTTGTGGCTGGAGCTGGGGCTCGCTGGGCTTAAGTTAGACAGGGCCGAGCTATGAAAAGGAGCTGGGTCTGTTGAAGTGCGAGTGAATCCCCTCGGTTCCCTACATGACAGGTGTTCACTGTCCTTTTCCTGTCATTCCCAAGCTTTGCTAGGAGGGTCATTCATTAACATCAGTTGATCCCAGAGTAAGGAGTAGGAAGTCAGGGGATGGAAGATAGACGGGTGGGAAGTCTGAAAAAGGCTCTCCTGAAAACTCCACGGTTCCCAGCTGGAACAATTGTCTCAGTTCTCTCCCCTTTTAAGGTCTCTTCCCTCCTTTCCTGGGACTAGGTCCAGCATTACCTACTCAACCCGCTTTCTTCCCTTCTTCTCTCTCCTCCTGCTCCACCTCTGCCTCCTCTTATCCCTCCACTTGAGGAATACTAGCATCCGCTTAATGGCTGTTCCTATGCCCCCAAGGAGAATGTTGGATGGACGGACACTGCCGGTTGGTGTGCAAAAATGATGAAGACAGCATCTCACGCTGCCGAAATCGTAAACGGTGCTGTGTCCCTAGTCGTTATTTAACAATCCAACCAGTAACAGTTGATGGAATCCTTGGCTGGACCACTGCTCAGACGCCCACCCCAGATAAGAAGACAAAATAGAAATCATGTATAGAAATGACTTTGTTTCAGGTTCCTTAGTGTCCGCATCCTATTAAACTCACAAATTTGCTTCTTGTGTCTGTCGATCATAAGGAATGATACCCCAAATGGATTGAGGGCGAGGAAATGGCATGGTAGGGCTTAAAGCGTAGTGGAGAGAAGTCCCTAGGGCTGGGTCGCAGCAGTGGGTGGTGACTACAGTCTTGGAGGTGGTTCCCCATTGACCAGCCCAGGAGAGGCTATTGAGTCAGGCGTGGACTGAGGAGAGCATGGCGGGGCCTGAGAGATTTAAAGGCACAGCAGATGCCTCGAGAGGGGGAGAATCCTTGGGCTGGGAGAATTGGTCCATCTTGGGAGTAAAGGGGCTGGGGATGGATGGAGCTGAATAGAGCCCAAATCCTTGAGTTCCTGGGGAGATCAGGTGACATGCTTTCTGATGCTCAAGAGCCCACAGCCCCAGGGGTCAGAAGGTTTATAAGAACTAAAAAAAACGATAAAACACATGAATTTACTCATTTATATATAAATTTGTTCATTATTCATTTTTTACATTCTTTCATTGATTTACCTATTCATCTATTCACCTCAGCTCTGCCACTTGTCACTGGCAGACTCCGCCTATAAACCTCTCAGAAATTCATCTTCCGGCCGGGCGCAGTGGCCCATGCCTGTAATCCTAGCACTCCTAGGTTCAAGACAATGCCAGGATTAATAAGTAGGACTTCTCTGACTTCTGGTGAGAAGGCTGAGGGGACATGGAAGATGATAATAAGAAGCTGTGGGTGCTACATTGTGTGGTGATGCAGAGTGACATGGAGCCAACAAGCAGGGGAGTTGTAGCTCCAACAAGTTAGGAGCTACAAAGCACCTGAAAAAGCTTTGGGAGTTAGTTTGGGCACCTCTGAACCCCCTTTCTGGGGCTGCCGTGGCCTCTCTCCAAGGGGAAAGCATGAAGCAGGCTGATCTGCCTGCCCCACCCTCCCAAATGTACAGTTCTGCCCACTCTTCTTTGGCATGCAACTTGGCCCTCCTCCTCAAGGAAGATGGAAAAGGACCTTATCTCCCAAGGATGTGACAGAAATGGTGTGGTTTTTGGTATCATAATCTTCCTTGAATCTCTCTTTCTCTCTCTCTCTCTCTCTCTCTCTCTCTCTTTTTTTTGAGACAGAGTCTTGCTCTGTCTCCCAGGTTAGAGTGCTGTGGTGTCAGCCTAGCTCACAGCAACCTCAGACTCCTGGGCTCAAGTGATCCTCCTGCCTCAGCCTCCTGAGTAGCTGAGACTACAGGTGCACGCCACAACACCCAGTTAATTTTTTCTATTTTCAGTAGAGACGGGGGTCTCGCTCTTTCTCAGTCTGGTCTTAAACTCCTGATCTCCAGTGGTCCTCCTGCCTCGGCCTCCCAGAGTGCTAGGATTTCAGGCGTGAGCCACCACACCCGGCCCCTTGAATGTCTTTTCTTCCCTTGTAGGCCAAGGGGTGATGAGGAGGGGTGGAGACATTGACAGCAGAGAGCAGGCCCGTCTGGGGTAGGGGTTGCCGTGGCAGTTGTAGAAGCACTGTGGCCCCAAAGTGGGGGAGACTGGGCATCTGCATTGACCCTTCCCTGGGGTTGGTAAGCAGGCCTGCTGAGGCAGCTGATGCTCAGATCAGCCTCTGCTCTGCACACCAGTACCTGTAATCTAAGTTACATAAGACACTGAAGAATCCACTTTCTATTCTTGCCCAAGCTTCAAAGGGGTAAAATATATTTCCTTCTTATTTCTCCTCATTCTTGCTTAGGCAGCATATGTCCTCTGGTCAAAGTGAAATGGAATGGACCACTTAGGATATCATGGCGTATGTGTGGGTGCATGTTAGACGTTGTATTACACCCATTTGGACATGGGACACCCTGTATACCTTGTGCTACATTCAAGGCCTGGCAAATATTGGGTGCTGATAACCATTTGTGGAATGAATGTGAAGCCTTTGAATGTCGGGTTCAGACGTTTGGGTCGACACTGAGGACAACAGGGGGCCATGGCCCCAGCTGTCATTATCCAGACAATGGATCTGACAGTGGGTCTGGGTAATAGATGTTCAGAGGCTCTGACCTCCCCTAGCCAAGCCCTAACATGCAGAGAGCAGCGTGGCGCGTGAGAAAGGGCGTGGGCCTGGAGTCACACTGAGTGCTGTCTGAGTCCTTACTTGGCCTCTAATAGTTATGAGGCCTTTGCCAGAACACTGCTTCTCTCTGAGCCTCAGTGCCATAGTGCAAGAAAAGGAAATGAAGACATCTACTTCAGATGCTCATAGGAAAGGTTCAATTAACATATAGCAAGTGGCTCATAGTGGATACTCAGCAAATGGTAATTGTCATTATTTTTTCAGTCAAAGGATCATTTTTGTTTTGGAGGCCTCAATCCCAAGGGGAAATAATTATAATGCAAATGGGTAGCATTTCCTGAATGCTTATTATGGACCGGAGACCATGTCTCTGGTTCCTGTGTGTGAACAGCCTCCAAAAACACAAAAGCAAAAACAAAAATAAACACCTCTGGCTATCACTGAGGGACTTCTATCTGCCTAATTTCATGGAATATTCTCAAGCTATGTTCAGAGGTGTAGTCCAGGCAGAAATGAATCCTTCAGCAAAGAAACTTTATGTGATAGTAAAAACAACAACTATAATAGTTAACATTTATTTAGTGCTTACTACGTGCCCTTCCCCAATTGCTTTCCATTTATTAAGCCATTAACCCTCACAACTCTAGGAGTTAGGGATTATCGCAGCCTACACTGCACAGATGGAAAAGGGTAGAACAGAGAGGTACAGAAACTTGCCCAAGGCTTCATAGCAAGTAAAATGGGAGCCAGGATTGGAATCCAGGGTTTCTTGATTTTAGATCCTGGTCTTTTAATCTGTCTATAGCCGCTTATTTTATTTTATTTATTTATATTTTCACTTTTTATTTTGAAGTAATTATAGATTCACAGGAAGTTGCAAGAAAGAGGTCCTGTGTACCCTTCATCCAGTTTCCCCCAATGGTTATATATATTTTACATAACCATAGTACAATATAAAAATCAGGAAACTGATATTGGTACAATAGATGGGTATACTTATTTAAAATTTTTTTCTATTTATAATATTTATTACTTGAGTGTTTTATAAAATGTATGACACAAATATATTTGTATACTTCTGTGTTATTTTATCACAAGTGAAGATTTATGTAACCACCACCATAATCCATGATCAAGATACAGAGCTGTTCTATCACCACAAAGATCTCCTTCCTGGTACTCCTTTAAAGTCATACCAGCTCTCCTCCCGTCCACACCCTCTGTCACGATGCCTGATCCCTGGCAACCACTAACCTGTTTTCCTATCTCTATAATTTTGTCATTTTAAGAGTGTTGTATAAATGGAATCATATGTGAGCTTTTGAGATTGGCTTTTTTCACTCAGCAGTATGCTCTTGAGAGCCATCCAAATTGTGTGTATCAATAGTTTGTTCTTGTTAATTCTGAGTATTTGTAGCCAGCACATTAAGGTAAGAAAAGGAAATAAAATATATACAGCTTAGAAATGAAGAAATAAAACTGTCTCTATTTGCAAATGCCATAATTGTTTCTGTAGAAAATTCCAAAGAATCTACAAAAAAAAAAAAAAAAAAAAGAACAAAAGAAAAAAAAAAGAAATATAAAAGCAAAACACCTAAAACTAATGAAGAAGTTCAGCAAAGGTCACAGGATACAATATAAACATACAAGAATCAATTGTATTTCTATATACTAGCAATGAATATATGGACACTGAAATTAAAAATACAGTATCACTCAGTATCACTTCAAAAAAAAAATAAAATACTTAGGTGTATATCTAACAGAACATGTACAGAAATTGTATGCCGAAAAGTGTAGACTACCGATAAGAGAAAATAAGATCTAAATAAATGAAGAGACATGCCATGTTTATATTAATATTTTGTAAGACTCAACTAGCAAAGATGTTATTTTTCCTCAGATTGATATATGCATTTACTATAATTCCTATCAAAATCCCAATAAGAGTTTTTAAAGATATGGGCAAGATTATTCTGTCTATACCTTGTCTAAAGAGAAATCTGCAAAGGAAAAGAATAGTTAAAACTAAACTGAAAAAGAGTAAAATTGGAAGAATTATTCTACCGGATGTTAAGACATTATAAAGCAATAGTAATCAAGGCTGTGGTATTGGTGGAGAGATAGTAGTAGATACATAGTTCAATGGAACAGAATAGGGCACCCCGAAAAAGCCCCACACAAGTACGCCAACTGATTTGTGACAAAGGTACAAAAGCAATTTGACGAAAGAAGGATATCCTTTTTAAGAAATGATGCTGAAGCAACTGAAAATCTACAGGGGGAGAAAAAAAAGAACCTCCACCTAAACCTCACGCCGTACACAAAAACTAACTCAAAGTGGATCATAGCCTTAAATGTATAAAACATAAAATTATAAAACTTCTAGAAGAAAACATAGGAAAAAAACCTTCTGACTAATGGCTTGGTGAATAATTCTTAGATATGAAAAGAACAACCTATAAAAGAAATAAAATGGATAAATTGGATTTTTCCAAAATTTAAAACTTTTCACTTTGTGAAAGACCCCGTGAAGAGGATGGTTGAAAAGACAAATCACCACTGGTCAAGGATATTTGCAAGCCATGTATCTGACAAAGAACTGGTATCTAGAATATAGAGAAAACTCTTAAAAATCAAGAGTAAAAAACAAACAATCCAATTAGAAAAAGACAAAAGGCATGAAAAGATATGTCAGTGAAGAGGTTATACAAATAATAGATAAGCACATGAAAATATGTTCAACATCATTAGCTGTTAATATTAGGGAAATGCAAATTAAGACCAGGATGAAATACTGCTACACACCTGTTAGAACAGCTAAGATTAAAAATAGTGACTTTCCCAACTTTTTCTGAATTTTGGCCCCTCAACTCTCCATTATCTTGTTGGCCTTTGATGCCTTCTGACAAATTAAAAAAATGTCTCCATCTTTCTTCTGCCAGATTTTATCCCAAATTTTTATTTTATTATTATTGGAAGTAGAAGGATACAAAACATTATTTTGGCCATTGTATTTTAAAATTTTCATATCATTTTATCCAAAAACTTCACCTATTATCACATTGATCCTCTTTAATTTATAAACTATAAGTATTTTCAAAAACATTTCGTTTTGAGGAGGTTTTTTTTTTTTTTTGAGACAGAGTCTCGCTTTGTTGCCCAGGCTAGAGTGAGTGCCGTGGCGTCAGCCTAGCTCACAGCAACCTCAAACTCCTGGGCTTAAGCGATCCTCCTGCCTCAGCCTCCAGAGTAGCTGGGACTACAGACATGTGCCACCATGCCCAACTAATTTTTTCTATATATATTTTTAGTTGGCCAGATAATTTCTTTCTATTTTTAGTAGAGGCGGGATCTCGCTCTTGCTCAGGCTGATCTCGAACTCCTGACCTCAAGCGATCCACCCTCCTCGGCCTCCCAGAGTGCTAGGATTACAAGCATGAGCCACCACGCCCGGCCGAGGAGGTTGTTAAATAATGAATCAGATGGTCTAAAACAATAACAAAAACAAAACCAAAAAACACTGGAAACGACCAAAATGCCCCTCAATAGCTTAATGGTTAAATAATAAGCTACTACATCCATGCCATGGAATAGTATTCAGAATTAAAAGGAATAAACTTTTGATAGTCCCGACTTGGATGGGTCTCATGTTCTGTTGATTTGTCTTCATTCAAGTTGAGATTTTCCTGGTTCTCAGCATAAGTGATTTTTGCTGGAACCTGGGCATTTTTTGGTATTATGTTATGAGATTCCAGATCATATTTAAATGATTTTTGTAAGCCTGCCCCCTCTGACACTGCTCTGGTGAGAAAAGAGTGGTGTTGCCATGTGGGAGTGGAGGTCCAGCTTCTCCACTTGGCTTCCCTTGACCTAGAGGGAGCAGGGGAGGGCTCCTCATTCCTGCAGGGCGAGGGTGAAAGTCGTCCTCTGTCACCACCCTATCAGGGAGATGGAAGGATGCCTTCTTTTGTCAGGTAGGGGCAGTCGAGCCCCCAACTCAGGTTTCTCTGATGCCACCCTGGGAGGTTACACCTCATTACTGCTTGCAGAGGGGAGAAGCCTGGACTCCACTCAGCCATTTTGGTGGAGGTGTGAGTGGGGCTGTAGTTTTGTCTGTGGCTTTTGACTGAAAGCAGAGTGGTTACTGTCTAAAATGCTCTGTCTTGCTTGGCTACACCTTTCCTGGTCCTTGGGCTAGAAAGAGCAGACTTTTCCTGGGACCTTTTAAGTCTGCACTCATTTGTGTTTCCAAATCCTCCACTTTTCCATCATAAGTCCGAGATATACAAAAAGAAAACCCAGGAAGTTCATGGCTGTTTCATTCCTCAGGTCCCGAGGTCCCTGCTGGGTTTGCCTTCTTTTTTTTCACCCTTCAGAGTATTCTTATATTTGTTTCATGTGTATTGCCCAGGGTGTTAAACCATACTTAGCAGGACAAATAGAAAAAATACATTTACTCCATTTTTCTGGAAGTGAAAGTCACTGTCACTCTTGAGGTTTTTTTTTTTTTTTTTTTTTTGAGACAGAGTCTCACTCTGTTGCCCGGGCTAGAGTGAGTGCCGTGGCGTCAGTCTAGCTCACAGCAACCTCAAACTCCTGGGCTTAAGCGATCCTACTGCCTCAGCCTCCCGAGTAGCTGGGACTACAGGCATGCGCCACCATGCCCGGCTAATTTTTTGTATATATATATTTTAGTTGTCCATATAATTTCTTTCTATTTTTAGTAGAGACGGGGTCTCACTCTTGCTCAGGCTAGTCTCGAACTCCTGACCTCGAGCGATCCACCCGCCTCGGCCTCCCAGAGAGCTAGGATTACAGGCGTGAGCCACCGCGCCCGGCCACTCTTGAGGTTTTTACTGTGCTCTCTGACTCATCATACCTATGTCACTGCTAGGGGGAAATTAACTATTTGTGTGTTTTGTTTTGTTTTTTACCAGCCAGACGTCATGCTCTTCAATGCATGGGTAAGAGTGGAGTCTGTAGAAACTCCTGCAAAAAGGATGAAAGGCCCTACTTCTATTGCAAAAACTATCAACCATGTTGCCTCCAGTCCTACATGAGGATAAGCCTTTCTGGTGCAGAAGAAAATAATGACCGGTCCTATGAGAAACGCTGGCCAAAAATACCTTGAGTGATGGTGATCACCATTCTTAAGCTCTCTGGGAACCCAGACCTTCTGTCAACACCCCCCCCATTAAAATTCATGCATTCTCCTACCCGCGTCTGTCTTTCATCCACTGGAAATCACAGTAAGAGATTGGATTTTGCGTGGTGACATGTCTGTCCCATTCTGGATACAGCTCTATGTGAGAGAAGGCTGGAAAACCGGAGTGACAATTAGGGAGGGGCTAGACAAGCCAATGAGGATGGACAGAGAATGTATTTGAGTCCAGTGAAGGAGGGTTGAAGGGTTCAGGCAGGGTCATGACTTAATCTGTGCTGTGTCAGAGTGGGGACCAGAACCAGTGGGATGGGTGCACAGCGTGCCAGGTGGACGTCTTGCAGGCAAATTTGGCTTAGTTCATGGAAGAACTTCCATAAAGAAAGGCTTAGTGTTTTAGCAGTTACTCTTATAGATAAAAAGATTTAGAATTTTGATTTCGACCACTTATGCTGCCATTCAGAGGCAGGACTAACATAACGGATGCCTTTGATATCCCAAGACACCTGTCGGGGAGACAGAAGGACACATGAAAAGATCAGCGTTGGAATATTTAACTTAGTGATCAAGGCTGTGCATAGGTCGCCAGCAAGTGAGAAATACTAAAAATGGATTAAAATCTGTCATGGAAATAATTTGACATTTCAGGAAGAGCACTGAAGAGTTTATCATCAGAAACAGTGAAAATCTTAGACTTCTTTACACAGCTGTTTCTATCTAGAGTTACACACGGGATGGGGGGAGGGTCACCATGATGCTGCATCTCTGACTGAGTTCATCCCTCTGAGCTGTGATGAACCTGTGGGCGAGTGGCCTCAGTTGCATGTACTACCTCAGATGGCTCAACTGTGACTGTGTCGCTTTTTACTTCAAAGTGGTGTGTAGTGAACATTAGTGTTAAAATTACATCAAACGGTACTGATGTCAAATCATACGAGGGGGTGGGAGGTGTCTCAGGAACTTGCCAGGGCCTTTTACTCTCTGGAACGCAGCAGACTCGATGATTTGCACACTTTCCTTTCATCGCTTCTTCATCTTTGCATTGTTTCCTGCAGTGCCCAGATTTGTTCCAGCATTTTTTTTCACCACCATAGGCTGGGTAACAAAAGGAGAGACCACTGATTTCACAGATGCTTTCAATTTTACCAGCATGATTGTATATCTGGCATCCTGTAACCACACTGTGGGTCACAATTAGACTATGCCTGCACCCCTTCCTGCCTCAGGCCCGGTAAATACCGTGTTTCTAAAAATCTCAGTTTCTGACCTCCCACCTGCCCATTTTTAACTTTTCTGAAAGTGAGATGGATCTTACCATCAATGAAAAGAAATTTGCTTGTCATAAGGAATTGGGGCCAGTTATAATGAAGCTACCTGGGCATGTGCAAAGCTACCTGCATAAAGAAAGTTCATCTTCATGCTACGGTGATTAAGTTATTTGCATTGGTCATATTCTATGTGATGAAATTTCTTTGACTACCTTCTACTGCAAAACATACATCCAAATGAGTATATGAAATATATTTGTGTAGTTTAAAGACTAATGATATAGCACCTCTTGTATTTTGCTGGATAGAGCTGGAACCCATTCTACTAAGTGAAGTATCCCAAGAATGGAAAAATAAGCACCACATGTACTCACCATCAAATTGGTTTCACTGATCATCACCTAAGAGCACATTTAGGAATAACATCAATCGGGAGTCGGGCAGATGTGGGGGGGCAGAGGGGATGGATGTATACATGCATAATGAGTGTGATGCGCACCGTCTAGGGGATGGACACGCTTGAAGCTCTGATTCGGGGGCGTGGGGGCAAGGGCAATACACGTAACCTAAACTTTTGTACCACCATAAAATGCTGAAATAAAAAAAAAAATAAAGCAAACAGAAACCCTCAAAAAAAAAAAAAAAAGACTAATAATAAAATGAGTACCATGTGCTCATGCCCTGATTAAGAAATAGAACATTATTAGAACCTTATATTCTGATGTGATAGGCTTCATTCGCTCAGGTTTTAGGCCAGTGCTTCTTAAACTTTAATGTGCATGGGAATTATGTAGAGTCTTTTCCAAAGGCAGATTCTGATTCAGTTGGTGGGGCGGGGTCTGTGTTTCTGCTTTTCTAACACATCTCTAGATGATGCCAAAACTGCTAGTCTGTGGGCCACACTTTCTGTAGCAAGGTATCAAGCCATAAAAAAACCTCAATAAGTTCCACATGCTCAATATCATACTTTCTGTGTTTTCTAACCAAATGCAATAAAATTAGAATAAAAACTCTTATATTTGGAAATTAAGTAATGTGGTAAAGTATAAAAGATAAGAAGAGGAGGAATAAAGTGAGAAATAATGAAGTCAGAAGTAATGAAATCAGAAAACTTCTGGAAAGAATGACTAAGAAAAAATAGACGATAATAAAAATAAACAAAATCTGTAGTGAAATATTGAAAAAAAAAACAGATCTAGCATATTAAAAATAAAAGAAGAGAACTATCAACAACTGTATGCCAGTAAAATAAAAAACCTAGATGAAATGGGTAAATTCCCCCAAAAAGTTCCAGGGATGGCATAGGAAGAAAATACAAACTTGAATAAATCAGTAAGTGTTAAGAAATCAAAACAGCAGTGGAAGACCCTTCCTCCCAAAAGCCTTAGCCCTGGATCATTTTTTTAAGTTGTGGTAAAACACAAATAAAATTTACCATCTTAACCATTTTTAAGTGTACAGTTCAGTGGCATTAAGTACATTCACGTTGTTACGCTGCCATGGCCACCACTTATTCACAGAACTCTTTTCATTCTGCTAAACTGAAACTCTGTCCCTATTAAATAGTAAATCATTTCCTCCTTCCCTCAGCCCTTGGCAACCACCATTTAACCTTCTGTTTCTATGAATCTGCCTACTCTGCGCATCTCATATGAGTACAATTATACAGTATTTTTTGTTTTGTGACTGGCTTATTTCACTTAGTATAATGTCTTCAAGGTTCAATCACGTTTTTGCATGTATCAGAATTTCCTTCCTTTTTAAGGCTAACATTCCATTGTATGTATATACCATATTTTATTTATCCATTCATCCATTGATGAAGGTTTGGGTGGCTTCTACCCTTTGTCTATTGTGAATAAATGTTGCTATCTTAGAATATTTTAAAGGTAAATTCTAATTTCACAGAAAATTTAAGTAGCATTTTATATAACATGTTCCAGAAAATAGAAAAACAAAAAGGGAAAGCTAACTGGCTCATTTTATGAGGCCAGTGTAATTTTGGTTCTAAAATCAGAAAATTATAGATCTATTTTCTTTATAAATACAGATGTGAATACATCCTAAATAAAGTATTAGCCAACTGAATTTGATGGTGTATTAAAATATATCATGATCAAGTAGAGTTTAACCTCAAATGCAAAATATTATCCAAAATCAGAAAATCTATCCATGAAATTCACCACCTTTATAGAACTAAGGAGATAAATTATAGAATTATCTTGGTGTAAAAAACATGATTTGGTAACAATTGCTTATTTTCTATGAAAATTCTAGGCAAAGCAGGAACAGAAGGGGATTTTCTTAATTTGGTGAAGAAGAAAATTTGGAGAAACTTTAATTTCCATTGAGATGAGAAAAACAACGATACTCTCAATTATTGCTATTGTCTAAAATAACATTTGTGGAGAGCTGGGCACAGTGGCTCATGGCTGTAGTCCCAGCTACTCGGGAGGCTGAGGCAGGAGAATCACTTGAGGCCAGGAGTTCAAGGCCAGCCTGGGCAACATAGTGAGATCCTGTCTCTTAAAAAAAATTAAAAAAAATTGTGGTGGATCTGGCAAATGTTAAAAGAAAACAAAAGCAAAACAAAAGTATAAGGATTAGAAGGAAAAGACAAAATTGTCTTTCACTTCAGCAGTCATGATTACAATATAAAAAAGGAACCAATAAACTATTACAATTAATAAGAGTTCAGTAGTTATGTCAGATGAAATATCAACTTACAAGAATCAAGAGCTATTTTCTACATTAATAGTAACTAATTAGAAAATATAATAAAACAAATGGCATAGCTATAAGTAGCTTGTTTTAAACTAAGAATACCTAAGACTTCTATGGGTGTATAGTTTAAAACTCTAACAGAAGATGTGATCTTGGATGGGATGACTTAAGCATTCTAAAGATTAACTATACTCTAAAATAATTCATAAATTTAATTCAGTTCTAATCAAAATCCCAGTGGGAGTTTTAACAGACTTGATTATTTTACTTTAAAACTTATAAACTTATAATAGAGAATAAGGCCAGGTGTAGTGGCTCATGCCTGTAATCCCAGCATTTGGGAAGCTGAGTTGGGAGGATTGCTTGAGGCCAGGAGTTTGAGACTGGCCTGGGCAATATAGCAAGACCCATCTCTAAAAAAAAAAAGAAAGAAAAATTAGCTGAGTGTGGTGGTGCACACCTCTTGTCCCAACTACTTGGGAGGCTGAGGTGGAAGGATTGCTTGAGCTCAGGATTTGGAGGTTGCTGTGAACTATGATCTTGCCACTGCTCTCCAGCCTGGGTGACGGAGTGAGATTCTTGTCTATAAAAGAAAAGAACGAAGACTGATAGCTAAGACTACTCTTTAAAAAAGCAAGACAAACCTGGCTCTTCTAAACCCTGACATACTATAAGCCATTGTGATATGACAAATATAGTATTGTAACAAGAAGAACCAGACAAAGAGAACCGAATAAAGAGCTCAGATATGTGCAATGACAATGACACCACAAATCAATGGAGACAGCATAGATTGTTAACCATATTGTGCTGGGAAAATGGCTCACTCTATGAGAAAGATAAAAGGGGATGTATGCATTCCATCTGGTGACTTAATGACCTAAACGTGAAAAGCAAAACTAAAAATTTATTAGAAGATAATATCAGAGAACCCTTTGGGACATAAGAATGGGGAAAGACTTCTTTAACAAAACCACCAAGCACAATGCACAAGGCAAAAAATTGTTGACTTTGATTATCAAAATTATGTATTTCTGTTTAATAAAGGTCAAAGTTTAATGCATTGGCAAAGTTCTGTAGACAGGCAGATGACAGATTGGGAGGTAATATACCCAGCTGACTAGGGAACAATATAAAAAATAGATAAAGAACTTCCACATAACCACAAGAACTCACAGTTGCTCAGTAGAACAATGGAACAATGGGCAAAGGATATAAACAGGCAATTAATGATCACTTGTTTATTCATTCAGGAAATGTTTGCTGAGTGCCTACTGTATACCACCAGGCACTGATCAAGATGCAGGAGATTACATTCATTAAAAAAGTAGACCAAACTTTCTGCTCTTATGGAGATTTCAGTCTTTTCAGGAGAAATAAACAAGACAGTAAGTAAGAGAAGAAAGTAAATGGAGAGAAATGACGCAGGGAAGTGGGGTAGGAAGTGTGTGATCAGAAGGCAAGTAAAGACCTCATTGAGAATGAAGGGAAAGGGTGAGCTATGAGACTAACTGGAGGAAGAGTGTACCAGGCAGAGGAAGCAGCAAGTGCAAAGGCCCAGAGGCAGGATCTGTCTCTCAGTTTTTTTGTTTGTTTGTTTGTTTTTTGAGACAGAGTCTCACTCTGTTACCTGGGCTAGAGTGCCCTGGCATCAGCCTAGCTCACAGCAACCTCAAACTCCTGGGCTTAAGTGATCCTACCGCCTCAGCCTCCCGAGTAGCTGGGACTACAGGCATGCACCACTGTGCCCGGCTAATTTTTTTCTCTATATATTTTTAGCTGTCCAGATAATTTCTTTCTATTTTTAGTAGAGACAGGATCTCGCTCTTGCTCAGGCTGGTTTCGAACTCCTGAGCTCAAATGATGCTCCCGCCTTGGCCTCCTAGAGTGCTAGGATTACAGGTGGCTCATGCCTGGCCTATCTCTCAGTTTTTGAAAAACAATAAGGTAGGTTGGTCTGAGAGCAGTGGTGTTTACAACTAATTGATCACAACCAGTTACAGATTCCTTTGTTCCTTCTCCACTCCCACTGCTCCACTTGACCAGCAAAACAAACAAACAAACAAACAAAAAAACCCAAACCCAAATCAAACAACAACAACAACAAAAAGAAAAACAATAAGGTGGCCATGGTGAGTGTAGAATAAGTTAAGTGGAGAGTCATTAGAGAAAATATAATGGAGGCTGAGATCACATGGAGTCTTGCAAGTCACTGGAAGGAAGCCATTGACACATTTTGATCACAGGATAATAAAAGAAATGCAGATTAAAAGAGCAGTGTGAGATTATATCCATCAGACTAGTAAAAATAATGCTGAGTGTTGGAGGGATTACGGTGATAGAAAAATCCTCGTGCACTGCTGGTGGGAGGGTATGGATATCTCCCTGTCCCTATAAATGTCACTGATTTTTATTTTTTTTTCCTTAAATGTAGGAGAAGCTGGCCGAGATAAAGCGTGAAGACTTTATGCTTCTTTCATCATTTCAATTCTTCCCTCCAATTAACCAATCTTACCAGAAAACTCAGACTTAAAAACCCCAGAACATGCCAATATTTCCTTCACTTCCCGTGTACCGAGTTTCTATGACCCATGGATTGCTTTTACAAAATCTTTCTCATCTGTCTCTTTCCTAGACTCCAAATCTCCACTAGAACTCAAAGCAGACACAATTGGTTCCATATGGATTACACAGAATTGTTCCCGATTGTGCCTGGAATTACAGCTGGAGAATTACTCAAAACCCCAGAAGCTGGCAATTTCTGCTGGCAGGGTCCTGAAAGATACATAAGGGAGGAATTAATGGAGTCAATAATGTTAGACTTACCTTTAATCTGATCATTTGACTTCTAAGAATCTAGCCCATAAAAGTCCTCGTCCAGATACGTAGATAGGGTTGTACAAGTATGTTGCCGACGTGTTAGAAAATTAGAAAACATCCCAAATGACTATACATAAATTATGGTTTATCCTACAATAGAACTATAGAACTTTACAAAGAATGAGACAGATCTTCAGATGGTGACATGGAAAGGCAGCCACAAAATATTAGGTGAAAGAAGAATGCTGCATAACTATGCATCTAGTGTTTTTTTTTTTTATAAAACGGAAATATTAAAATGCATCTTGAAAGATATACAATGAAGGGGAAAACAGGTCCTCTTCAGCAGCAATTTCAACGTTCTGGTCAGGACTGTAGATATACTAATTAAAAAAAGCAGTGATGATTAAAAGCTTAGGCTTTCATTGTAGAAGGGAGAAGGAAGGTCAGTTTTCTCTTCCACATAACAGCTCTGCAGATATTTTCTTTTTCTTTTTTTGAAACAGGGTCTCGCTTTGTTGCCTGGGCTAGAGAGCAGTGGCGTCATCATAGCTCACTGCAACCTCAAACTCCTGGGCTCAACATCCAGCTAATTTTTCTTATTTTTTGTAGAGATGGGGTCTCGCTATGTTGGTGGGTCTGATCTCGAACTCCTGGCCTCAAGCAATCCTTCTACCTTGGCTTCCCAAAGTGCTAGGCTTATAGGTGTGAGCCA
Source organism: Eulemur rufifrons (assembly GCF_041146395.1). Classification (NCBI taxonomy): domain Eukaryota; kingdom Metazoa; phylum Chordata; class Mammalia; order Primates; family Lemuridae; genus Eulemur; species Eulemur rufifrons. The sequence continues at coordinate 25,858,532 of NC_091002.1, forward strand.
CCATGCCTGGCCACTGCAGATATTTTCTGACCTGTTCACCAAATTCTAGATATTAGAAAACAAAAAGAACTTCATTTACAGCTATAACAGGACTTTTAGGGCCAAGAACACATCAGGAAGTGGGCTTTGGGAATCATTTTGAAGAGCTGGCACAAGCTGGAAAACTGAAGTGAGTGAAGCTTTCACCTAGATTCTTAGGTGGCAACTTGGATTGTAGAACCAAGGACAACTCTGGCTGTCGGAGTTGCCCCTGTGTATTGAGGAAAACTTGTCCTACCCTTAGATTCCACCCCTGTCAGGGACATAGTCCCAATATGGGAGCTGTGGAGCTGCCCAGGTTGGGGGTACCGTGACACACTGGAATTTCCATGAGCCACAGCTCATTATATCTCCATTTTTGCAGCTTCCCTGAGTTCTCATTACCTGGGATCACTTGGGGTAGGAGCGCAAGGATAGGAAGAGCCAGCAGCAGGAGTCTCATGGTCTTTGGGAAATAGGAGGCGGTAAATCCAGGAGCTCGGAACACTGTGTACAGTGTGAATCTGAACAAGAGTTTTATTGGCCTACCTGCAGTGGGGGCAGAGGGAAGGGCGCTGAACCGGACAGATATGTAAAAGCTTATCCATGCGAATCATCAGTCCGTTGGCTGGTGACTGCCCGAGCAACTGATGAAGGCGCTGGGAGGGCCTGCAGAGGGTTCTGTCACAAGCTCTGAGGAGGTGTTTGCAGATATGGAGAGGGAGGAGCAGTACTAGACCATCTTCCCTGGCCTCCCGGACCTCTCATCAGGGTCCAACCCTCCCTCCCAGTCCCTTTCCCTCTAGCATAAGCCTGCTTTTGAACTGCCTACTTACTTGCGCTGGACTGTGAGATTCCTGAGAGTAGGGACAATATCTCTCATTTTTTAACCCCCAAGGCACAAAGCATGTTCTCAGTGAAGGTTTGTGGAATTAAAAGATAATGAACATATGTCCCTCTATAGGCCAAATACCTCCCTTACATATGTGCCACCAGGGAAAGTGACTCGCCCGAGATAATGGAGCTGACTTGCTGTAGAGTTTGTGGCAGATCATTTATATTATAATAAAATTCAAAGGAGGCTGCTGTCCAATGTCGTCAAAAAGTGCTCCCTACACAAGGAAGATCTACAATAACTTGGGATGTTACTTTTGACAAGGGGGCAATGAGGGCCATTGGAGGTCCGAGTGTTGTCTCTGAAGACCTCAACATTTAGATCTGTCTTTGGGATGCAGAACCTCGATTTCACCCCTGGCATCGGCCTAGGTCCTGCCTTGCTTTGGTTGCTTTTTCACCCTGTTTCAACTCTTGCTCCCTCCTGTTTGCTTGGTTCTAAGGTTGTTGATCTTCCTCTTCTGCAGTTGATGGTGTCAGCTGTGAGAATAGTCTATAGGAATTAGTAGGGTGGTCATGTGGTTAAACAGATTGTTCTCTTCCGGATGGAACCATGCAGAGAGCCTAGGACGGTGGTGGATATTTCCAAATTTAACTTTAGATTAAAAAGTTCTAACAGCCTGAACTCCCTTACCATGAAATGGCTTCCTAGAGAGGCAGAGGGTGTTCTGTAACTGATTTTTCAAGCTGAGGCTAAGTGATTTAATATGAGGGATTTCTACAGTATCTTTTCTAATTCCTTCCAGGCATAAAGATCCATGTTCTTAATTTTATGAATGTTTTTTTTCCATGTCCTGATGATGAGAGAGATCCTGACCCTTTCTAATCTAAAGAATTTGAGAAAAACCCTTTTTTGTTATGCTACAGAAAAGCAGGAAAATCTGGATTACCCCTCCCTCAATTCGTAGAGCTTGCCCTCGCACCTGAGATGCTGGTGGTGGTGGGAATGGAGAAGAGTAGTTTATTAAAAAAAAGTGCCCTGAAGGGGAAGGGCTTATTACAGGGGAGGAGATAAGTGGGTACAGTCCATGGTATCAGAGCTAGTCCCTGCCCCAGTGCCCTTCTTCAGCCATCCTTGTCAAGGGATAAATCAAGGCCCGATCCATTAAGAAATACACCTGAAGGATATTAGTTGTTGTTTACCTATTGGACTTTTATTTTGCTGAAAGCAATTTACCCATTCCCTCCTCCCCACTCCCACTTGCTTGATTTCTCATGAATCTTATTTCCATATGTGCACGTAAGTGTTGATTGATTAGTTCCAATTTAATGGTGAGTACATGTGATGAAGTACTAAATTTACTAAATTTTTATCTCTTGTTTCAAATTCTCCTTTGAGCTAAAGACTCACATGTCCAATTGTATGCTTGTCAAATTCACCTGGATTTTTCAGTTTCCCCCCAACCTATTCTACTTGCTCTCACTCCGGTCTTCTCCCTTTCAATAGATGGCATTAGCAAGTCCTTCTAATTGTGTCCCTACCTCCAAAAATAGATATCACATTTATATACTTCCTTTCCATGGTGAATATTTTGGTCAGGTAATTGCTGTGTGTGTGTGTGTGTGTGTGTGAGAGAGAGAGAGAGAGAGAGAGACAGAGAGAGAGAGAGAGACAGAGATTGAGAGAGTGAGAGACCAAGTAAACACTATACAAGAAAGCATAAAAATAATTTGACAAGTAAGTGTAGGAAGGAACTTCCTGGAAGCAAATATTTAGGAGGCTACTAAGGAGCCTCTTAAGTCTCTGAAGTTTCCATATTGCAAAATAAACCATTAACCCTAGGCCAACAAAGTCTCTGACTATGTGAGCTGTAAAATAATCTTTGGTGCTTCAATTCCATGAAGGAAGGTAGGCTTCAAAGGTAAGTTCCTAAACATCAATTTCAGAGATGGCAAAGGGAAATTATGGCTAAGGAGAACATTTCAAGGGGATGGATTCAGGGGTCACAGAGAACAAAGGGCAAAGGAATTCATCTCTGAGATCAGAATTAGGGCCTCCGCTAGGACTCCCCACTAGGCACAGAGTGAGAACTTCGCAATATGGGACTAATGGCATTTTAGCATTGCCATGGACTAATGGCTGCTGGACCTTTCCAAAGAATGTTTGTTGCAGTTACTTTATTCCTGATCCAGCATTTTATATGGTGTAGGTATAAGTGTGGGTGAAGAGATAAATTGTTTTTTTAGTTCATAGGTTGTCAGACTGAGGAAACCCACATCTGGACCTGAAGGTAGGGGCCATACCCTGCTCAGGAATGCTGGGCTTTGTGTTGGATTGGATTTTGGATTGTGTCCCTTGAGAAGGAATTGAGTGTGATCTATATGTGGGAAGAAGAGATCAAGTGGATAAGGCCATTTCAAACTACAGCAGAGTCTGTTAGTGCTCACCAAATATTCATGCGTTCTTCCTTCATTTTATGGCCTTTCTTGCAGGTGTGTTGGTGTCATGTGATTGGGCCGGTGTAAATTAGTAGAAAAATGATATAAGTCATTTCCTGCCTTGGCCCTTAAGGACATCTTATATGCTCGTCCAACCCTCTTTCTCGTTGCTATGATAATCTTAGGTGTCACGTGTTTCAGATGCTCTAACTCCAAGATGGAGGGGGTCTATGTGACCCACACTGGACTTTGTATAAGCAAAACAAATTGCTATTGTTAAGCCACTGAGATGTTGAGGTTTATTTGTTACTGCAATATAATCTATCCTATCCTACTAATACACCACTTGTTATGCATTCTTTATTTCCTTTTCTTAGAACATTCTTCCTGTGATTTGTTTTTCATGGTTATTTCCTTCAGGCTTTAGCTTGAATGTCACATTATCTAAAGTACCACACCTCTCTGAACACATTATCTAAAGTACCATACCTTGTAGTGACCAAAACAGCATGGTATTGGCACAAAAATAGAGACATAGACCAATGAAACAGAACAGAGAACCCAGATATAAAACCATCCACATATTGCCATCTGATCTTTGACAAAGTAGACAGCAATATACACTGGGGAAAAGAATAATAAGTGGTGTTGGTAAATTGGATAGCCATATATAGAAGATTGAAACAGGATCCATATCCCTCACCACTGACAAAAATTAACTCAAGATGGGTAGCAGACTTAAATCTAAGACATGAAACCCTGGAATTCTTGAAGAAAATGTTGAAAAAAACTCTTTTAGATATCAGCCTAGGCAAAGAATTTACGATGAAGACCCCAAAGGCAATCACAGCAGCAACAAAGATAAATAAATGGAATTTGATTAAATTAGAAAGCTTCTGTACAGCCAAGGAAATAATCAACAGAGCAAATAGAAAACCTACAGAATGGGAGAAAATATTCACATGCTATACATCCAATAAAGGGCTAATAACCGAATCTACAAAGAACTCAAGCAAAACAGCAAGAAAAATCAAACAACCCCATTAAAAAGTGGGCAAAAGATATGAACAGAAACTTTTCCAAAGAAGACAGACTAATGGCAAAGAAACATATGAAAAAATACTCAATATCACTAATAATTAGAGAAATGCAAATTAAAACCATAATGAGATATCACCTAACCCCAGTGAGAATGGCTTTTATCAAAAAGTCCCAAAACAATAGATGCTGGCCTAGATGTGGAGAGAAAGGAACACTTACACACTGTTGGTGGGACTACAAATTAGTGCAACCTCTGTGGAAAACAGTATGGAGATTCCTCAAAGAACTAAAAGTAGACCTACCATTTGATTCAGCAATCCCACTACTGGGTATTTATCCAAAGGATAAAAAGTCATTTTATCAAAAAGACACTTGCACTGGAATGTTTATTGAAGCACAATTCACAATCGCAAAGATGTGGAATCAACCCAAGTGTCCATCATTTCATGAGTGGATTAATAAAATGTGGTATATGTACACCATAGAGTTCTATTCAGCCATACAAAAATTGAATTAACACCTTCTGCAACAATCTGGATGGAACCAGAGACCATCCTCCTAAGTGAAGTATCGCAGGAATGGAAAAACAAACACCACATGTACTCACTATTAAATTGAAACTAACCAATCAGCATTCATATGCACAGATGGAAGTAAAACTCAACAGAAATAATGCAGGTGGGAGAGGTGAGGAGGGCATGGGTGAAATCATACCTAACAAGTACAATGTATGCTATCTGGGTGATGGACACACTTAGAACTTTGACTCAAGCAGTAGAAAAGAAATCCATGTGACCAAAACATTTGTACTCCGATAATATTCTGAAATTTAAAAAAAAATAGCATACCCATCCAAGTTATTATTTGGTCTGAATCCCTTTCTTGTTCCGTTTATAGTAGCAATCACAGCTTATTTATTTTTTGATTTGTTTATTCTTTGTTTTCTTTGCTAGATAATATGCTTCATTAGATCAGGCAACAAGCCTGTCATCTTCAATTCTGTAGCCCCACAATGTGTTTCAATATAGTGTTTAGAAAGTAATCTGGAATAAATTAATGAAATTAACCTGTTTGGGCCTCAGATTTCTCATCTGTAAAGTGCTGGTAATCTCTCTATGTTACAGTTTTTTTTTTCTTTTTTGAGTGCTGCTATGTTTGAGTAGTGATTTATTCTTAGGATTAAAGTTTAACTGCTGTTGCTAAATCCCCATGAAGGGAAATAAATCTCCTGATAGTCCAACATCTACAATTTAGAGAGAATCACATCAGCAGGGAGGTCATAATCATTTAGTAACAAAAACTAATCGGATGAGGGCGATTGGGCCAGGAACTTTCTGTTCAGACTGTGGCCAGTTCTTCTGGGCTTACTCTCACCTGATGTTGTAAGCTCTTCCTATTTAGGACAAAATTTTCTTAAAATTTCTCACAACGTGAAATCATCATACATTGAAGCCATGAGGGGAAACTCAAGGCTTCCCACCTTGCTGAGTCTCCAAGGAGGTGGAGATGTGCAAAGATCAAAACCAATACAGAGTTCTCAGGGACCCCCAAGTGGCCCTTGGGAATGAACTTCTTAGTAGGGGTAACAAAAAATGTAAAATGGAACTGACATTTAGCTCTTTCCTACCTATGAGGCTTATGCTGGAACATTTATTTCAATCTTTTTTCCTTGTTCTTTCCTGGATCCTCTTCACTGACCACACAATCCTTAGGAAGATAAGTATTATCATGTAGGGTTCAGCTGCCTTCTCTGTAGGCAGATCAGAGCTTGGGTCAAGAAAATAAGCCCGTGGAACCAACAAATCAAGAAGGCTGTCCTTGTTGTCTAGTCTTTAAACAAAGGAAGGAGAAGCATTCCTCAGAGTACATCTCTGGCCCAGCCCCATCAGACAGAAGTTTAGGACCAAAGGTGAGTTAGTAATGAATAGAGGCACTTATCTGAAGTGCCTTCTATTTCATAAAGAAAATGCTTAGTGTCCTAAGTCATAGTCCTAAGCTATTGGTAAAAAAAAAAAAAAAAAAAAAAAAAAAAAAAAAAAACCAAGGAGCTACTTGTATTGAACCAGGAAGCAAGTGTAACACAACGAATTTCTCAGAGTCTTCCCAAACCCTTTTTGGAAAGTCAGAGGCCCAGATATAGAGAATAGTGCCAGGGACAGGGGCAACAAAAAAGGAAGCACAAAAGCAATGGAAAAGTGTTTTTCTGGGGTAAAGTGATGTGATACTTGACGTTTCCAAAAAATTCTTTGAGGACGTTTTCATGGGAAACACTGGAAGTTTTCTAGATTTCCTTCTAACTTTGTTAAGTAGTTAATCATTGTTTTTGTTTAGAATTAAGTATTTCTAGAGATAGGACATCATGGTATTTTTAGTGCTTTGGGCACCTCAAGGTCTTAATCTAGCCCTGTGAGGACAGAGATGAGTAACAGCAGAGAGGAGGTCTTGTGCTTTAATGGACCCATGGAAGAGACACCAGAGTTGACAATTCCTTGTCTGAGAAGTCCCCAGTGTTTTCTGCTTCACTGTAAATTCCTATTGCCTTCAATGATTACTACTGGTAAATTTTGGATTGCTTCTCTCAAATCATTATTAAAAGTTTCGTCTTTTTTGGAAGGTCCTTGGGGTGGTCTGTATGGTTGAGAATATGTCTTGCTTGGAATGCAGCAATAGTCACCATTTTTACATGGCTTTTTCACCTGTTCACCAGGTTTGCAGTTTTGCCTGCAATGTCCTTTCATGATCCAGCAAAATTGTCGGCCCCTGTAGACTGAAAAGAGTGAGAAAAGGTAATTAACTCAAGATATCAATGCTCAGAGTCATAATAATTAGAGTCACCATATCTGTAATCTTCACAACAACCCTGTGTTCATTAAAAGAAATTATATAAGCAAAGTAAGGTTTGGTATATACCATATTTTCATATTTCTAAGCATCTTACCATCAAAGGAACTTGTTAGTCAGCAGGAACTAGAGTTATTTGGTGAGAAGTTGTGTGACCATGTGAAATTACCTGTTTAAAGTGGGTTAATTTAATCTCACCTCAGCTGAGTTACTTACATTTGCTATACCACAAGTATAGGAATTTCAACTTCAATTGAGTACACAATTGTCACTTACGATGTCTTAAAAATAACTCCTCTAAGCAGCTCTAAGCAGGAGGAAGCTTTTAGAGGTGATATAGGTTTATGGCATAGATTGTGGTGATGACGGTTTCATGGGTGTATACTTATCTCCAAACTCATCAAGTTGTATACATTAAATATGTATAGCTTTTTGTATATCAACCATACCTCAATAAAGCGTTTTTAAAAATGATTGTTCTATGAGGTAGCAATGAAACAAAATGAGCGTTTTAGCTAGAGAGCACAGAAACATAGCTGTAGTAGATTATTTATTTGTTCTCACATTTGAGCATGCATCACAATCTCCCTTATTGGCTTGTTAAAATACAGATTGCTGAGTCCCACCCAGAGTTTTGGATTCAGTAGATCTGCAATGGGGCTTAAAAATTTGCACTCTTAACAGGTTTCCAGATAATGCTGATGCTGCTGGTTGGGAGAACCACACAGAGAACCACTGCACTATAGATAGAGTTTATAAACATCTTTGCAAGAATAGCCACACAGTAATACCTTCTCAAGAGGCAACAACCAATTATTTCTTAAATTTATGAAATTGTGCATATTTATGGGACACAATATGATGTTCAGATACATGTATAAATTGTGTAATGATCAAACTGGGGAAATTAGTATATCCATCACCTTAAACATTTATTATTTCTTTGTGATGAGAACATTCAAAAACCTCTCTTCTAGCTATTTTGAAACATACGTTATTGTAAACTCTAGTCATCCTACTGTGCAATGTACCACCAGAACTTATTCCTCCTAGCTTTTTACCTGTTGACCAATCTCTCACCTTCCTCCCTGCCTCATAACTTCCCCATCCTCTTGTTACCACTATTCTACTCTCTACTTCTATAAGAACAACTTTTTAGATTCCGCATATGCATGAAATCATGTGGTATTTCTCTTTCCATGCCTAGATTATTTCACTTAATATAATGTCCAGGTTCATCCATGTTGCTTCAAATGACAGGATTTAATTCTTTTTTAATGGCTAAATAGTATTCCATTGTGTATATACATCACATTTTCTTTATCCATTTATTTGTTGATGGACACTTGGGTTTATTCCATAGTGTTGCTATTGTGAACAGTGCTGCAATAAACATGGAAGTGCAGATATCTCTTCAACATACTGATTTAATTTCATTTGGATATATACCCAGTATGGGATTGCTGGATCATAAGGTAATTTTATTTATTTATTTATTTATTTTATTTTTTTTGAGACAGAGTCTCACTCTGTTGCCCAGGCTAGAGTGAGTGCCGTGGCGTCAGCCTAGCTCACAGCAACCTCAAACTCCTGGGCTCAAGCGATCCTCCTGTCTCAGCCTCCTGAGTAGCTGGGACTACAGGCATGCACCACCATGCCCGGCTAATTTTTTCTATATATATATTTTAGCTGTCCATATAATTTCCTTCTATTTTTAGTAGAGATGGGGTCTCGCTCTTGCTCAGGCTGGTCTCGAACTCCAGAGCTCAAACGATCCGCCCACCTCGGCCTCCCAGAGTGCTAGGATTACAGGCGTGAGCCACCGCGCCCGGCCGGTAATTATATTTAATATTTTTAATTTATTGAGGAACCTCTATACTGTTTTTCATAATGGCTGCACTAACTTTCATTCTAACCAGCAGTCTGTAAGTGTTCCCCATTCTCCACATTCTTGCCAACACTGGTCTTTTGATATTTTAGTAATAGTCATTCCGACTGGAGTGAGGCCATATCCCACTGCAGTTTTGACTTGCATTTCCCTGGTAATTAATGACGTTGAGCATTTTTCCATATATCTGCTGGCTATTTGCTTGTCTTCTTTTGAGAGATGTCTGTTCTCGTTTTTTGTCCATTTTTTAAATTGGGTTCTTTGTTTTTTTGTTGTTGAGTTGTTTGAATTCCTTATATATTTTGGATATTAGTCCTTTATCAGATGTATAGTTTGCAAATATATTATCCCATTCTGTAGGTTGTCTCTTTGCTCTGTTGATTGTTTTCTTTGCTGTGCAGAAGCTTTTTAGTTTGAGGTAATCCCATTTGTCAGTATTTACTTTTGTTGCCTGTACTTTTGAGGTTTTAGCCAAAAAATCGTTGCCTAGACCATTGTCACGGAGCTTTTCCCCCATGTTTTCTTCTAGTAGTTTCATAGTTTCAGGTCTCACATTTAAGTCTTTAATCCATTTTGAGTTAATTTTTGTATATGGTGAGAGATAAGGATCTAGTTTCATTCTTCTGCATGTGGATATCCAGTTTTCCCAGCACCATTTGTTAAACAGGATGTCCTTTTCTCACTGTGTGTACTTGACATCTTTGTCAAAACTCAGTTGGCTGTAGATGTGTGAGTTTATTTCTGGACTTTCTATTCTGTTCCATTGGTCTATGTGTCTGTTTTTATGCTAATACCATGATATTTTGTTACTATAACTTTGTAGTATGTTTTGAAGTCAGGTAGTGTGATGCCACCAGCTTTGTTATTTTTGCTCAAGATTGCTTTTGCTATTTGGAGTCTTTTGTGGTTCCAGCTGAATTTTAGGATTGTTTAGTTTAAGGATGAAACATCCCACAAATAGATAGAAATCTACTTTTTATTTTTGAAAAATTCTTGTGAAAGGCTTGTTGATCACTTCACAGAAAACATATAAGTCATAGAATTTACCAAGTATCATGGGATTAAGTACAGGTAATTGATAATTTTTACTTTTAGAGGCACCATCACTTAGGGACCCAGCCATCTGTCAAAATCTAGCTAGGTTTTCTAATGACACATACTTTAATTAAGAAAAAATGAAATAAATAGAGAAGTACTCTTGATATAATTGTCCATTTCATCATGCTTTGATGTTGTATTATTAATCTTAAAAGTTCCCAAAAGGTCATAAATAGAGTTTTGAAAAACGCATTTGGGAACTTGATCCAGTGCTTAACTGACAATGACTGAAATTTGCTACTCTATATATTAATAACTTCATTGATACCAAATATCATTTTAAATGAAAAAAGGATATTCACGAATCAGGTTGAATGCTGAAAAAAAAAGGACAGAAGAAGAACAGCTGAAGGAAATCTATGTAAAACTATGTAAAATACAAATCTAGCAGCTATAAGTAACAAGCCTGGGCTCAAGTAATTTTCCCACCTCAGCCTCCCCAGCAGCTAGGACTATAGGTGCATGTCACTGAACCTGGCTAATTTTTTTTTTTTACTTTTTATAGAGATGGGAATCTTGCTATGTTGCCTAAGCTGGTCTTGAAGTCCTGGCCTCAAGTGATCCTCCCACCTTGGCCTCCCAAAGTGCTGGGATTATAGGCGTGAGCCACCATGCCTAGCCATCAATGTGTTAATCTTAATCAAGTGTTAAAATTTGGATTAAAGATCTCCAAATATTGTTGACTTAACTATTTTTCTCTAAAATAGATTTAGAGATCTATTTTGTTGTTTTGCAAATTTGGAAGCTGAAATTATAGGTGCTAATATGTTCTTGTAGCTTAATTATTTCTTTGCCAATATGTAACCCACCTCTCTGACAATCATTATACATTTTGTCATGAATTCTTCTCTGTTGCATATTAAGATTGCTACTCCAGCTTTCTTTAAAAAAACCTACATTTTTTTTAAGAAACCTATATTTGCCTAGTATGGAACTTCATTATTTTAATTTTTCCATGCCTTTTAATATCATGTGTGTCTGTGTCTTTTAGACAACACGTTATTTTAGCTTTCTTTGTCTCATTTGAGAGGGCTCAAGCAATCCTCCTGCCTCAGCCTCCTGAGTAGCTGGGACTACAAGCATGCGCCACCATGCCCGGCTAATTTTTTCTATGTATTTTTAGTTGTCCAGCTAATTTCTATTTTTAGTAGAGACGGGGTCTCACTCTTGCTCAGGCTGGTCTCGAACTCCCAACCTCAAGCGATCCTCCCGCCTCGGCCTTCCAGAGTGCTAGGATTACAGGCGTGAGCCACTGCACCCTGCCTCTAGTCTAGTTTTTAAAGTTAACTACAAAATTACAAGTAATTGATAATTCTTACCTGTCATATCATTTCCAACATCCTTCTGGATTTTTTTTTCCCTCTTTTTACCTGAGTTCTTCCTCGAACGGTGTTTCCAAAGTAAGTCTTTATATGGCAAACATTCTGAGTCCTTCTATGCTTGAGAATATTTTTGTTATGCTCCTATATTTGAATAGCAGTGTAGATGGACATAAAATTCTAGGTTCAAAGTTCTTTTCCTTCACTATTTAAAATATTCATTTTTCCTTTCACACCATGTTACATCAGTAGTCACCACAACTCAGATTTTTCTTGGTTTGCATAAAGAATATTCATTTGGGTTTTCTAAAGCTTTTTTTTTTTTTTCTTTTGCCCTGGAAGGCAAGTGAATTCTTCCAGCTATGAATGACCCAAAGGAGACTTAGAAAACGTGTTCATGAAAAACAAAACTGTGAACTCACTCTTACCTAACAAGTTGACTTTTAGGAACTTATTTAGAAATTTTTGTCCAAGTATGTGAAAATACATATGCAAAAAGTTAGCTGCAGTTTTGTTTGTCTTAGCAAAGATCTGGAAAGATCCCTTTTTAACACCAATAAGAATTGGTTGTATAAATTATGATTTACTCATATGATGGAATAGTATATGACTTCCAGAAGCAATGAAGCAGGCTTTTATGTGCTAACAAGGAAGATGTCTAGCATGTATTGCTGAATTAAGAAAATTGGAGTAATATATAGTTACCTTTTTTGGTTAAAAAAAGAACTGTAGGTACGTACGTATTTCTGTGGATTTATATATACATAGAAAAAATATCAGACAGAAGAGGAGAACTGTGCCTTGTCTAAAAATTATTCAGGCCCTCATAAGCAGTAGTTTCAAAACTACGGCCATTTGTTTGTGAAATCTCATTATAAATTATCAACAAAATCACAGACTTTCACAACTGGAAAGGAACAGTAAGCCCTATACTTTCTTCCACATGATTGCTTTTCAGATACTTTCATCCCAGAGTAGGAGAACAGGGACTTTGTATGAAATGATGATAGAACTTAATGTCTAAGAAAGGCCTCAAGATTCACAATTTGGTAGAGATTGGAAAGACAGCTGAAGTCAAGCAGCCCCTCAGTTGGGTCTTTGGGCTACTGAAGCAAAGTACCAAGGGATATTTTGGATGCTGAGGTTACAGCTGAATATGGAAAGGAACTTCTCAGAAGACACCCTGCCCTACTCCATGACTCCAGGGATCCTGGCCAGATACACATGCCCAACATGGGGCCTTGGATTTGTCCTGGGAGGAAAGTATTCTGATAAGGTCAAACAATTATCAGCCACCCTTGAAAAGCCTGTCTCAATGGACAAAAAGATATTAAAGCTTCCAAGGGCAGTTCCCCACCCTAGATCTTTTTTCCTTCTTTCTTGGTTCTGTTTACCTGGAAACATCTGGAACAGGACCAAAAATACAATAAGAGTCAGTAGGAAGAATTTCATGGTCTTTGAGAATGATGTGGCAGATCCAGGAGTTAGAACATTCTGCAATGGGACTCTCGACTCAGGTTTTTATTTGCCTCTGTGGGGCGGAGTCCAGGGGCTGCCCTTAGAGATGGATGGGGACAGAAAAAAGAGAGAAAAGGTGGGAAAAAGTGGGTATCCCCAATCCACATATGCGCATTCTCTGGCTCACAGGGACCTGTTTTACTGGTCCTCTGGCCAGAAAAACGGAGCTTCTCCTGAAGGCTGTGCTGCCTGTATCTGCTGCCCAGGTCTGTTCTGTGCGGCCTTCAGACCAAAGCTGGGAGACAAAAGGGGGAAAATCCCTGAGAAAGTCATTTTTTAGATTTTGGTTCCCATCCCCAACCCACCTACTATTTTTGGCTCTATCCTTTGCTCAGATACTTGCTTCTTGTATTTTGTTCAGAGTTATATATATATATGTATATATATATGTATATATATATATATATATTTTTTTTTGAGACAGAGTCTCACTCTGTTACCCGGGCTAGAGTGCCCTGGCATCAGCCTAGTTCACAGCAACCTCAAACTCCTGGGCTCAAGCAATCCTCCTGCCTCAGCCTCTCAAGTAGCTGGGACTACAGGCAAGGGCCACCATGCCCGGCTAATTTTTCTATATATATTTTAGCTGTCCATATAATTTCTCTCTATTTTTAGTAGAGATGGGGTCTCGCTCTTGCTCAGGCTGGTCTCGAACTCCTGAGCTCAAACGATCCACCCTCCTCGGCCTCCCAGAGTGCTAGGATTATAGGCATGAGCCACCGCACCCGGCCCCAGAGTTATACATTTTAATCAGTGGGAGAGAGAGGTTTCAGTGGACCGACTTCAGCTTGGTTGGTACCTAAAGCATCAATGTGATACTCAAATTGTCATAGCGTTGGCTAGTGGGCCAAAGTCATGCTCATGCCTGTGTCCTTCTGTCTTGACTCTGTTAAATTTCGAAAGGTTCCTTCATCATGCCTAAATTGACAAATCTGTTTTATCCATGATATAATTACTCTAAGTTTTCCATGCTATATAGGAAGAAGATTATTGGTATTTCCTTATTTTCCATATGAATGAAGGAAACAAATAAAATGATTTTCCTGTTTCTTATTTCTACAAACTTTTGAGAGACTACAGTCACTTAAATTAGTAAATGATGTCTTGCAATATTTGGCTAAACCAGGTAGAGAATTTTGGAGCTGGGTACTATGAGCTGTCAAAAGAGAGGTAAGATTTATTTCCCATTTGGGATTTAAAAACACTTCTAAAGAGCCATTTCCCCAGGAATCTATAAAGCCATTGGGAAATTTTAAAGAAATGTTATAGTTGTTTATTGTGGATTTATGGCTTTTGTCTGCTGTATGTTCACTGTATATAGGTAGAGTTTTATTCGAAAAGCCGTCAGCAGCGGTCTCAGAGAAGGGAACACTGTTTCTGTCCTCCTGGAATGAATGTTCCTAGGTTTGAGTGTTGATTAGTGTAGCATTTTATCTGTTTCCAGGCAAAAGAGTTTGTTTTACTTTGTGAGATTGTGCCTCAACTGTTCCAGAACTAGGATTGGCATACAAGAGAGACAAAAACCCTTATCTTGAAATATTGTCTGTCTTCGGTGTCAGGGAACTGCTGCCCTCTGGAGGTCAAGTTTCAATTCACGTGATGCTCAAAGCTGCTGGGTGTGTTTTCTTTTCTGAATAGAAGTTCGTTTTTCTTCCTTTTTCTATGGAGGGAAGGAGTTGCCATACAATTTACAGATAGACCAAAAATTTATAGTTTCTTCTGTTGTTTGATGGTGAGAATTCTTCCTCTGTGTGGACCATGCAAATTAGGAGACAGGAAGTGGAGAATTCAAGAGGATTTTGTACCCTTACTAGAGAGTCTCTGTCTTTCTGATGCTACCAAAGTAGAGGAGGGTCTCAGAGGCCATATTTTTTTTGAATGTTGATGTGTCTATAATATTACTGAGAAAAGAAAAGAGTTTACTTTAAAAGGTGCCTGTACATTAGATGGGTGCACCTGCCTCTGGAAGTTACTGGAAGGGGTATAAATGTTTTATTAACTCTCAGGAAAAAGACGTTAACAATCAAACCCAAACTCCTAATGCTTTAAATTTGCTAGCACTTAAAAAAAAAACCTCTCTAACCTGGCAGAAAGTGGCAAGCTCTTGAGGAATTGAACCATCTATCAAACCTTATAACGTGCAAATACATTAAGTAAGTTAAAGAAATATGTCTTCAGAGAACTGAATCTTATAATGGTTTTCTTCTTTGCAAATGAAAAAGTTAAAGTACTGAATTGTTTAAAATCTTTTGGTTCAAAAGAGTATTATACTCTTCCAGGAATAAAACATAATGTATATAAATAAAAATGTACAAAGAACCCTGTCAAAATCACAAAGATCTTACAGATAATTTTAATGGTATTCCTGTTTTCTAATATAAATACTTTCACTTAAAAATGTTTTTGGATGAGAAAAGGGAAAATCTTATTTTAGTTAAATGACCTCAGTGTTCCTGCTGAGTACAAATGAGGAACAAAAGATACGGAAATTAACTTTAGGCTTATAATGTGTAATCATAAAAGAGCATTATAAAACCCCTCTGTAAAGTTTTTAATATTTCTTGGTTGAGAGTTATAGCCAGTTCTCATTAATACTCCCAAGCAGAGGAAGCATTATTATCCTTTGATAAAGTTTGGGTTAATAGAATTCTGTACTTCTTCTCTCTGAATTTGCCTCAGTGGAAGATAAAAATACAAACATGAGATTTTCAGTGTAACTAATACTTTTAATTTATTAATTTACAAAATGGTTGAATACCCACTTCCTTATACTTAATTTGTAGACTGGATAAGTTTTTAATTAATTATAATAATATTTAAGAGTATACAAATATAAACACAGGTCTTCAATTATATTGAGCCATAATTTAAACATACAGTGTTTATAAATTTGTTTCTTGTAAGCTTTAGACAGTATTCTGTTTATGTGCATTGGTAGTTTCACCACTTGCACTAACTGGGTATAGGTTTATGAAGTCCTTGTTTCTCTGTCAAATTGTTATTGTAAATTGCGATTTCATTGTCCTTTAAAATTAACCTAAATATATTTTCTAAAATCCATCATTGATTTAGGATCATTAGAACAATTCAATATTGTGACAATTGGGTAGAAATCTTTATTTATCTTGATACTTTAAAGAAATCAAAATTTGGAGAGACAGAGAAAATAAAGTCTACAGTTACCACATCTTCATTTTTAAAAACCTATGTATTCTTATTGTCATAAATTAATTTGTTCCTTCAAATCACCCAAATGAAGGTAGTTATACCAAAAGATTATGTACATTGTCTTAAAATATGCTCGATAAGATACTTTGTTTTAAACATTAGAACTTTTAAGCTAAAGTAACATTGTCCTTTAATCATTGCTTGATTAAGAATATATTGTATAAATATACATATGTACATATCAAGATATAGTAAAACTAATAAAAAAAGAATTTTAAATTAAATAGGGGAGAAAGGACTGATAGATTAGAAAAAAGAAATTTGAACTCAGGATATGTATTGTTCTCCATATGAACTAGCAAATATTACTTTGCTTTCTGCAGATTTTGTACAGGTGGCAGACCTTTTGCCCTTGGGAATCAAGTGTGTTTTCTCATATCTGCAGAGGGAGAAGTTAGAGTAGAATGCAGTTGTAGTAGGGGACTCAGCTGAAGCTGGGATAGCTCTGTTCTTCCAGCCCAGAGTTCTCCCCAGTTGGAGCAAGGAGGCACGGACTTTGTGCCCCCTTTGACCAGACATTGGATGTAGGGCTCTTCCTGGGGAAACACTGAAACCTTGGATGTGGCAGCTTCTTTCAGTAGAGGGCAAGGACCAGAGAAAGACTCAGCTGTGAGCTGTTAGCAGCCAGCACTCCTGGCAGCTGGGGGAATGAAGGCTTCAGTTCTTATGGGGATATATTGTGTATGTATTGTGAGATGCATAGTTTGAGACTTATCTGGAAATGTATCATTGTTGACCACTTAAATCTAATGGACATTCTGAAAAAGTTCTGGGTAGGTAGAGTGCCCAAGACTTTCCTGTTGATGAGACTGAAAGAAGACTATAGGCAGAAATAGATTCTCAAAGATTAGACTCTACTATTTTCTTTCTGAATGCATGCAGTGATTTATTAAGTAATAGTTTATTGGCTGGACTGAGGAGGTATCAGTCTTGCAGATGATGGGTGGGTTTTAAGCCTCAGTTTACAAATCCCCTCACCTGAAATGGGTGTCCCGAAGGAGGACCAAGGCTTTACATTCATTGATTGAACTAATCTCTCATACAAATTTGCATATAAAAGAGCTAGGCAGTGATACTTATCATTCAATTAAGAGACAAAGAAGTCTTCAGAAAGTCTTGAATGTAGAAAAGGGAAAGTGGAGAGTGAAAAGAGAAGTGTGAATGGGCCCCAATGGGAGGGGTGTGGAAAAAAGAAAGTGTATATAGGATTCTGAGTATTTGGAGACAGAAAAAGAATTGGAAAAAAGCTCAATACTTATTCAATTTGTATTTTCTTGCCTTTCAAATGTACAGTATTGTAATGGTGCTGGAAGAAACCACTCATATTTAGCAGTGACAGCAATGGAATGCTGAACAATTTGCAACCTTTACTAATAAATAACAAAAGTTCTCATATGCATGTTAAAGAGTAATGCATATTGGAAGAAGAAATGTGGATAAAAGGAGCTAAAGCATCTTCTGTGCATTCAAGTCCAAGGTAAAGTGTCACTGAGCAGCAACAGAGGAGCATTGTGAATGTAGACTATTACATGCCCCATATTGTATTTGATAAAACTCTCTTATCTCTTTCTGTATTACAAGTTTTAAACTTGCATCTTCCTCCTCCGCTTAGTAATCATCAAGATTCTAGCACTCGTTGGTGAAAGAAATTTCCACAAGAAGAAAATGTTCTCTCCTCCCATGCAGTCCGCTAGAAAGCAGATAATATTCAAGTTGATAAAACCATTCTTAAGATTAATGCTAACAAAGAAGTTTTGCAAACCACCTAGACTTCAAAGTGTATTGCAATGTCCTGTGAAATTAACTTTAACCTCCATGAGGTAGGTAGTTCCAACTGGTTATCATGTTTACTGTATTTGTCATATTTTATCTTTTCTCAAAGATAAAAAGCCAGAAGGGGACCACTGGATCTTCCAACTCCTCCCATAAACACAGAGCAAACCAGTGAAACGACCCCAGAGGTTTCTTATCTAAACCAAACGTTGGATACATTTAAATTAATAATGACTATTAAGAAAATATTGATACCACATTATCCTTTTATAATTATCTCTTCCACTGGCCTCCGTGCAACTCTGTCTCTGTGAAGAAAATGTACTTTGTTCAAGACTTCAGATAAATCTGTTTTTCCATCCTTGTTCTCGGCAGCTGCGTGACTGTGGGAAAGTTAACACCCTTTGTTGAACCTCTGTTTCCGTATCTGTGTCTGTAATTACGTGCTGTTGTCTAGAACACAGCCTAACACAAAGCAGTTGCTTGTGTCACCTGCCTTCTCCCTTGCTTCCTGCCACCCTCAATTTTTACTCCCACCTCTCTGCCTTTTCCTTTGTTCCTGCGGTGCCCAGCGCAAGGCTGAATGCGTGGGACGGGCTCCATAGCTCTTTCATGACAGGGGAGCAAGACAGTTTATTATTTTAAATGTTTTTCTTAAATAACGTTCCATTACTATTTGTGCCTTACACAAAAGGACAAATGGGTTTTTTGGGGGGTGATAATGAAATTTATTTTTTCAACTTTATGGAGGTTTAATTGACAAATAAAATTTATATATTTAGGTTGTACAGCTTGATGTTTTGATATATGTATCCATTGTGAAACGATCACCACAATCAAGCTGATTAACATATCCATCGCCTCGCGTAGTTACCATTTTCTTTTTTTTTCTTTCTTTTTTTTTTTTGTGGTGTGAACAGTTACAATCTACTAGCAAATGTCAAGCACCGCACTGCATATTTGATCTTTAGAACTTATTCATCTTGCATAAACTGAAACTTTGTACCCTATGATCAACATCTCCCCATTTACCCCCCAACCCACCTCTGGCAACCACCATTCTACTTTAGGCTTCTATGAGTTTGACAATTTTAGATTCCTCATATCCAAAAAAATCATGGCCACGATTAATGTCAAGAAGCTTTCCCCCTGTTTTTTTTCTAGTACTTTTATAGTTTCAGGTCTTATGTTGAAGTCTTTTATCCCTTTGAGTTGATTTTTTGTATATAGTATGAGATAAGGGGTCTAATTTCATACTTCTGCGTGTGGATATCCAGTTTTCCCAACACCATTTGTTGAAGAAACTGTCCATTACCCAATGGTGTGTTCTTGTCACCTTTGTTGAAGTTCAGTTGACTCAGTGTGTGAGTTTATTTCTGGTTTTTGGCCAGTATCTCACTCTCCCACTCTAATACCTCGATAAGGTATATGTTAAAGGTTGTCTGTTTTCTATGTTAGAACTTCAGATAAGTTGCTTTCCTCTATGCTTCACTGACCAAAAACCTACCATGCCTCAGAAGCTAATAAACTTAAGAGTTCAGTTTTGCTGCAAAAATTATTTTTCATCCTTCGTGAATCAACCGTCTACTTCTCCTGGGACCCTACAGCCATGGAGTTTCATATCCTGGTCATTGTCAGCATTTGTAACCTAGTCTATGGAACTCCAATAACATAGAACTCTCTCAAGTGTACTGGGGTTTGAATATAGCTTGCATAGTAAACAAGATGAAAATAAACATTTTATTTTAATAAAATCTATACATGAAAAAGAACCAGTAATATAAAATAAGGTGTTAATTGTGACAATCTTAAGTGATAGTAATAGGGTGTTTTTATTGTTTCTTTTTTGCTTATATATTTTAATATATGATCAAATATATTGCTTTTGTAATAATATTAGTTTAAAAATTAGCTAAGCATTCAATTTGAGATGTTAGAGAAAAAGAGTAAGAGGAAACCTAGAGAAACCAAGGGAAAAGAACATAATTAAGTTCGGGCACTTGACTTTAATCCAATCCAAATCAACGGAACAGAAAGACTATAACAAATACACTGGAATATAAATGACAAGATCAGAATCTTCATTCTTGCTAAAGAGAGAAATAAGATAAACGTATTTTTGATAGTCTTATCAAGGGAAAAATGAAGATGGAAATAATTAAAAGCAGTTGAAAAGCTAGGAACAATTGTAGACACGACAGAGATTAAGAACAATAAAACTCTATAATGAGCAAATACACATAATAAATTTAAAAAATACTTCAAAAAAGAACAATCTGTCAAGAGTAGCACTGGAAAAAAATGCAAACCTAAAAAGATCAATCAAGTATGAAGACATTGAAATGGTACTGAGAGGCCTCCCCTCCCACTAAAATCCCAGACTCATAAAGTATTAACATTGAGTTCTAGTTTGTTTTGCTTAGAATAGTTCACGCACTTTTGCCCTGGAATAATTATTAATAATACTCCCCCTTTGTTCTTAAATATGTCCTGGCTACATAAATTATAGATGAATTTGTGTGATAACCTTAGATCTAGCAAACTCTGAAGGAGCAGTTAATTCCTTTATTATACAAATTGTTCCAGAAAATAAAGGAAATGTAAAAGCTGCCCAAATGATTTTAGGAGGTGAGTGCTATTTTTATTTCAAAGACAGATAAGAACTATAATGAACAGAAAACAGTAGGCCGTATCTCCTCTGCATGTATATGCCAAAATCCAAATAAAATTGTAGATAATTGAATCTAATAGTATGTTAAAAAATGCTACCTATGTAATCAGTTCAGTTATACCTGAAAAATGTGAGGATAATAAAATATCAGAAAATCTAATAATGTAACTCTGTACCTTAATAGAAAAAAGGTGAAGAGTAATATGATTATCTTAAATGATAGAGAGAAAATATTTTATAAATTTAAAAAACTAATTATAGTAGAATATCTTAGCCAATTATAAAGAGGTGAGAACTGACAAACATGCTAAAGATTAAATGCCAAAATCCTGTAGCAAATGTTATATTTACTCATGGAACTTTATGTATATTCCTTTTAAAATTGGAAGGAAAACAAAGACTGTTACTAATATTGCAAATATTTATTATAATGGAGGGCCTGGTCCATGTTACTAGGAAAAAATAAGAAATAAGTGCAAAGACTGAAAAGTAGGAGCTAGTTTTATAGCTTGTGGAAGTTGACAGGCAAGTTCAAAGATTTATAGAAACAAATGGGCAAAGAATATCCAAGATAATTTTGAAGAACAATGTTATAGAATTTAAATTCCTGGATATTAAGACTTATTGTAAAGCCATAGTAATTGGGTAGATGTGCTACTGATGCAAAGGTAAATAAACCAAGGGAATAAAATAGAAAGTGTAGGAATAGATCTAGCTATACATGATTACATGAGAAAAGTGGCACCATGGAGTAATGGCAGAAGGATAGTATTAATATTTTCAAAAATAATTCTTTACGAATTGGCCTTTCCTTCACTCCTAAAATCAGTTCCATGTGGATTGGAGATCTTAATCATAGTGGTAAAACAATAAAGTTTATGGAACAAAAATAGGCGAAGATGTTTATGATCTTGGGATGAGTGAAGATTTCTTAAACGTGACACAATGTACCAACTAAAAAGGAAGAAGTTGATAAATTGGACTTCATTAAAATTAGGAACATCTGTGGAACAAAAGATGCCATTAAGAGAGAAAAGACAAGCTATAAAATTGTGGAAGCTATTTTGAAAATATATAACCTACAAAGATCTTGTATCTTGAATACATAAAGAATTCTTACAAATCATTAAAAAGAAAAAAAAAACCCTCAGATACACACCCCAAGAGCAAGAAGCCAAAATCTTGAATAGATCAACCAGATGATCAATAAACATAGGAAAAGGCTCTTTATCTCACTGGTCATTAAGGACATACAAGTTAAAACCACAATGAGCTACCATTACATACACACAGATAGCTAAAATTAATGAAGATAGACAATATAAAGTATCATCAGGGGTGAATTAAAATGATACAACCATTTTGGTAAACTGCTTGACAGTAGGTACAAGAGCTGATCACATCCATACCTGTGACCTATCAATTTCCCCAATAGAAGTGCCTACATATGTGCATAAAAAGACATGAAAAAGAATGTTCAGAGTTGCATTATTAATAATGACCCCAAACTTAGGGGAAGGTGATGTTCATGATCAGTAGTATGGATAAATTAATTATGGTAATGAAACACTATGCCATAATAAAAAGAATAAACAATTGCTAGCTTCATACAAATACGATGAGTCAAACTGAAGACTATAACTTTGATGGGAGGTACACCCATTCAGTCATTGACTCTGGCCTCACACGTGAAGCATGTGGACTTTGATAGCGGTGTGAGTTATCAGCAACACCTGCATCCTTCCCAGCATGATGGCGATCCAGCCTGACAACGGAAAACTTCCACGTACTGTAGATTCGCGTCTCCTGGTCTGTATCAATGACGCACCTTCTCAGGGGGAGTCTTTCATCATCTGTCCACACGATGGCGTAATGAGCCTAGGGAAATAAGCACTAACCCTTTGTATCTGATCGCCTCTTCCATTGTCTCAGGTAAGAGGCTAGGTTTAACTGCCACACATACAGCCCTTCCAAACGTTAACTCAAAGGGAGAAATATCATGCTTGCTGAAGGGAGTTAACCTTAATTTTCATAGAACCAATGGTAAGGCTCTGGGTCCCCAGAAGCCAGTGGCTTGATTTAATTTAGCCAAAGAATTCTTTAGAGTACTCTTTATTTCATCTGACCAGAAAACTGAAGATGATAAGAAATATAAGTTATTGGTATTTGTGGAGTTTCACAGAGCCCCCGATTTACCACAAACTAACTGCCCATATCAGATTCTAGATGTTTAGGAATTCCAAAAATTGGGATGATACAATTCTGTAAGGCTTTGATCACCTTGTGAGCAGCTGCTTTAGTCAAACACTTCTGGCCATCCAGACATCATACTAAATAGTATTTCTTAATTTCTGATGGCAGAAGCTCTTTAATGTTCATTTGTCACCAGGTCCTAGGTAACATTGGCCTCAGTGGGCTCCCTTGGCTTACCTTAGGTGTTTCCTGTAAGGAAATTTTCCGACAGACAGCACGTAGCTTGTATTATCCACTGAATTCTTTGGTCTTGTTACAGGAATGGTAAAATTCCAAGATTGTCAGTATATTTCTTTCGTTGAAATGATACTGCTGGTGGGATGACATGAAAAGCCACTAAGTATACAATTGGTTTATTGGAATAATATCATTGGGTAATCCCGTATTCTTATGGTGCTCTTTAGCTCCCCTGGAGCAAAATTTTCTAATTTGGGGGGAGTTTCATATTTCTGAAACTGTAATAGTGAATTAAAATATTAGCTGTTTTATCACTCTTTGTCTACAGTAATATTCCTTTTATTTTCTTAGACTCTAGGGTCTTATTAACAGAGCCACTCTAGCTCTCTTATAGTTATCGTTTGCATAGTGTATCTTTTCCTATTCTTTTTCTCTCTATTTGTCTTTGAATTTAAAATGTACCTCTGTAGACAGCTTGTGGGTGGATGCTGATTTTAAACCCAATGTGAAAGCTTCTTTTGACTGATGTGTTTAATCTATTTAAATTTAATGTCTTTATTCATGGGTTTGGTTTCAGGTCAGCTATTTTGCTATTTGTTTTCTGCTTGTCTCGTTTCTTTTTTTAAAATTTTTTATTTTTTTGTTTCAGCGTATTATGGGGGTACAAACGTTTAGGTTACATATATTGCCTTTGCCCCACCCGAGTCAGAGAGCTTCAAGCGTGTCCATCCCCCAGACCGCACCCATTAGGTGTGAATATACCCATCCCCTCCTGTGCCCTCCACCTGCCTGACACCCAATGAGTGTTACTACTATATGTGCACTTAAGTGTTGGTCAGTTAATACCAATTTGGTGGTTAGTTCATATGGTGCTTGTTTTTCCAGTCTTGTGATACTTCCCTTAGTAGAATGGCTCCAGCTCTATCCAGGATAGCACAAGAGGTGCTAGATCATTTGTTTTTTCCTCCTTTGCTGCGTTATTTCATGTTAAGCAAGAATTTTTGGTATACCATTTAATTTTATCTATTTACTTTTTAAACTACATTTTCTTGAAACTTTTTGTTGGTTACTCTAGGAATTAACAATATGCACCTTTAACTTATCACAATCTACTTCAAGTTAATACTACCTTACTTCCTGTAAAATAATGGAACTTGGCACCAGTACTGTGTCATTTTCCCCACTTCTTTGTGCTTTCATTGTTTTACATTCATATATTTATGTTTAATGGATGCATATATATGCATATTTGTTTATTGTCTTTATCTGGATATCTTTGCATTCACCTGCATTTTTACCATTTTTGGGGTTCTTTTTTCATTCCTGTACATCCAAGTTACCATTGGTTGCTATTTCTCTTCAACCTGAAAGACTTCTGTTTCTATTTTTTTTTTTTTTTTGAGACAGAGTCTCCCTGTGTTGCCAGGGCTAGAGTGCCGTGGCGTCAGCCTAGCTCACAGCAACCTCAAACTCCTGGGCTCAAGCAATCCTACTGCCTCAGCCTCCTGAGTAGCTGGGACTACAGACATGCACCACCATGCCCGGATAATTTTTTTAATATATATTTTTAGTTGTCCAGCTAATTTCTTTCCATTTTTAGTAGAGATGGGGTCTCGCTCTTGCTCAGGCTGGTCTCGAACTCCTGAGCTCAAAGGATCCACCCACCTCGGCCTCCCAGAGTGCTAGGATTAGAGGCGTGAGCCACCATGCCTGGCCACGGTATGTTTTTTATTTCCATTTCCCAAGGATGAGCACTGAGTTCCTCAGATTAAATTTATTGTCTTAAAAAGCGATCAGTCTTTAATTTTTAGCAGATTGATGACATCTTTGCCAATCTATCATTCTCTGCCCTTTAACTCACAGGAAGAATGAAAATCCTCCAGAAATATATACCACCAGACAGGTATGAGTTCTAAGCTAGAGTCTATGCCTCAATAGACATGTGGCCTAGGAATGTCACATCTCTTTGAACTTCCTCGTCCTCATCTGTGGAGTGTTATAAATACTACCTAGCTTTACAGGATTGCAGTAAGTGTTCATATCTCTACCATAGTATTTAGCACAGAAACTGACACATGGTCAAGTCATGGTAAATATGAATTGCCATTATTTTTGTTTTATGTCTTTTCCTCCCTTCCTCCAACTATCCTTCCCCTTCAAATTTTCTCCACCATCTTCTTTGTTGTTGTTAATGTATGATGCCTAGTACAAGATTGGGTATACAGCAAGTGCTACTGACAGTGGGGGACATTCTACTGTCTAAAAATGATTCTTTTTAAAGAAGTTTTATTTTAAATTGACAAATAACATATATATTTGTGAGATGTAATATGATACTTCAACACATGTATACATTGTGGAATGATCAAATCAGGCTAACTAATATATCCACCAACTCAAATATTTATCATTTCTTTGTGGTGAGAACATTTAAAATTCTCTGTTTTAGCTACTTACATTATTATTAATTAGAGACAGTGGAATACTATTTAGCCTTAAAACCCCAGTAAATCATGTCATTTGCAACAACATGGGTGAACCTAGAAGACATTATGTGAAATGAAATAAGCCAGGCACAGAGAGGCAAAGAACTATAGGATCTTACTTACATGTGGAATCTGAAAAAGTTGAACTCAGAAATACAGAATAGAATGGTGGTTATTAGATGCCGGAGGTGGGGGTGGATGGGGAGAGGGGAGATTTGGGCCAATGCGTACAAAGTTTCAGTTAGAATAACTTCTGGTGTTTTATTGATCAGCACGGTGACCACAGTTACACATAATTATTTCTTGTAATTATGCATTAATTTTCTCATTGCTTGCTTGCTTGATTCATTCATTCATTCCAATTTGCCTCCCACAAAATGCCAGCTGGTTCTTTGTGTTTTACTGGAAAGAAAAGTCTACCTTGGCATGAGTGCTCCTGGCGCATCTCCCACACTTACACAGAGCACCCAGCTGCGATATGTGACACGTTATCCTTCTTCCTGACTGACTTCAGGTATCTCCCATCTCTTTTAGTTCACTACAGATGACACTGGCCCATTTCCAAAACTAATAAAGGCAGAGTACTTCCCTGCTGCAATGATCTCTGTTCAGTCACCTGCAACACAGCCCTCCATTCTCTTGGAACACGTCAGTCATGAAGCCCTGTTTAATGACCATTGCCATCTTTCTGATCCTGGTTCAAAAGACTCCAGGTAACTCAGGCCTCTCTCAAAGGTTCTGGGGTCTTGCGTGTGGTACTAATATCTTGGTGACCTCTGAGATGAGACCGACTCACATATAGTAGGCAACACCTAAAGCCTTTTCTGGTCTCAGATAGGTTGTGGATGTTACCCCCAAGGTTCATTTCATGTCAAGATCTCCTCTCATTCTGCTCCACCACCAAGACAAATCCAAGAGGTCACTGTTCCTGGCATAATGGACAGTCAAAGGATGGAGCATTTTTGATAGTGCTGTCATTGGGATTGGAGCTTGACTCATGGGTTAGGTGTGAGAAGCTGACTTTAAGTTGGGGAACTATAAGAGGAATAAAGGGCAGTTTGGGGTTGGATGGTGAGTTGTGGCAGGGAGGTTGTAATACCTTCGAGATAGAGTAATATTGGAAAAATGAATGGGTATGACCACAGGGTGAATAATTATATTTGTGGAATTGGGCTGGACTGATGTTTTGGTTAGTCTAGAGAGGAAATGGTGTTTTTGTTGAATGGAACTGGGGGTAGAGTTGTGTGGAACTGGGAGTTGTGGTAGAGAGAGGTTTGTAGTTGGGCTGTGTTTTGAATTGATGCTATGAATTGGGGTTGGGTGGCTTGAATAGTGTTATGTTTGTGTTATGTTTTGTAATTGGACTTTGGGTAGTTGTCAGAAGAAATAGGACGAGCACACCTTTAGCCAGGACTCAAGCATTACAAAAGTGATCCATGTAACCTAAAACATATGTATCTCCTTAATATTTTGAAATAAAAAAAAAAGAGACAGGGCTTGTGTTGGAGTTAGGTGTTTGACTTAAGTGGGTATCTTATTCAAGTAGGGTGTACGTGAGGTATATCTGGGCAAGGGTTGGCTTAGCCTGGGTTTGGGGGTGATTAAGCTTGAGTAAGACAATTGGATTCATCATAACAGGGCTGTGGCTATTGAAATAGGAAAAATATTAACCTTTTATCAGTTATATTATTTGCAAATACTGTCTCCCACTCCTTAGGGTACCATTTCATTTTGTCAACTGTTTCCTCTGCTGGGCAGAAGTTTTTAGATCGATGTAATTCCACTTGTCTATTTTTGCTTTTGTTGCCTGTGCTTTTGGTGTCGTATCTGAGAAATCATTGCTAAGA
This sequence comes from Eulemur rufifrons, assembly GCF_041146395.1. Classification (NCBI taxonomy): domain Eukaryota; kingdom Metazoa; phylum Chordata; class Mammalia; order Primates; family Lemuridae; genus Eulemur; species Eulemur rufifrons. Next base: position 25,885,963 of record NC_091002.1, read on the forward strand.
ATATCGTCAAGAAACTTTTTCTCTGTGTTTTCTTCTAAGAATTTTATGATTTCAGGTCATAGGTTTAAGTCTTTAATCCATTTGGAGTTGATTTTTGTGTATGGTGTAAGATAAAGATCCAATTTCATTCTTTTGCATGTGGATATCCAGTCTTCCCAACATCGTTTATTAAAGATACCATCCTCTCATGAAAAAGTCCTAGAGATCTGTGGTACAGCATAGTTCCTATAGTTAACAATACTGTATTATATATTTTAAAAATTGCTAAGAGGGTAAATCTCAACATAAGACTTGATAAAGAAAAAATAATAAATAAGAGAATGGGAGAAAACTTTTAGAGGGGATGGATTGGTTTATGGAATAGATTGTGGTGATAGTTTCATGAGTGTGTACTTATCTCCAAATTCATCAGGATGTATAAATTAAATATGTACAGCTGTTGTGTGTCAATCATACCTTAACAAATTGGTTTTAAAAAGAAGTGAATAGAAATGAAAATATCCAGTATTATATTCAGATTCTTAAAAAGCTTTCTTGGGTGTGATTTTCAAGGGTGCTGAAGAACATGTGACTGTAGGATAAATGAAATCAGGAGACTAGAATGTTCTCAAGTGTCTTCTGTCAGACCTTGACATGTACAGAGAGATATGGGAGCAGCCTCAACCCAGCCTTATAGCAAACCACGACTGTGTTCAGAGTCGTCATGTCTAGAATTTTCTTCTCTTCCTCCTCTTCCTCCTCCCTCTACTTTTTCTCCTTTCCCTCCTTCTTCCCTTTCCTGTCTTCCTCCTACTTCACATTCTCCTTCCCCCTTATTTCTCACCTTATTTCTCATCCATTTTACTCGAGAGAAACTTGTTCTCATGCTCAGTAAAGCTCAGTTCCCATGTTGGAATAGTGGTAGAAACGACAGGTGGATTTGCAAAGAATAACAACAAAAAATGAAGACAGTACTCTATGCTTCAAGAGTTGTACATAGTGCAGCTTCCTTAATAACCATTTAATACTTTCACCTGGCAGAATTTATGGGCAGGAACTATTCTAGACAACATCTTGTACTAGGACAATCAAAGTCATTTTCCCATTTCATCGCCCCAAACATATGCATATGAAATGGAGCTATTTGAAAGCCAGAATTCTGTCTTTTAAATCTATGTATTTCTGGTGTTGATCTGAGTGCTTTGCATAGAGCAGGTTTTAGGAAATGTTTATTGAATGAATGAATATATAAATGACTATGGCTAACGTATGTATATGGATAAGAAGAATCTTAGAAGTTGGATTGGGGGAGGAATCACTTTGGGTGTATAGTTGACATAGAAATAATGTATCACATTGATTTGGGCTCTGGATAAAATTGTTACAAAGAATCTAGAGCATATATTTTGTTTTTTGATTTATGATGTTTTAATTTGCTCTGAAAAGACTTCCAATGTGAGAAAATGAGTTGGACAATGTCTATAGCTGAATGTGAGAAGACCAGGCCCATAAGTATTTTCTGGGTAGCTTTTGCATAGTACCTGTGCTCTGGCCTCTCACTAGATATATTGAATCAGAGATTCTAGTGAATTGGTGTGAATACACTTAAAAATTCCCCATCTTATTAACCTCCTCCTTCACAAACACAGTTGAGATGTTCTGATCTGGTGCAAACTCCCCTTTCTCATTTCTCCCATGGGGAGACTAGGGCCAGAGAATTAAAACATAGCATTGTACAAAGGATCGGAGCCTTGCTGGAATTCAAAAGCAGGTTCCCTCTGACTTCAGTTTGAAGATGGAGGGATCATCAAAGGTGACATTCATTTTTTGTGGATGTTAATATTTGTGGTAATGCAGGGCTATATAGGGTTAGAAAGGCTGAAGGAGTGAGAAGCTCTACGTGTCTGTGACAAAAGTCTTTATTTTTTATTTTTATTTTTTTATTTTTTTGAGACAGAGCCTCACTCTGTTGCCCAGGCTAGAGTGCCGTGGCATCTGCCTAGCTCACAGCAACCTCAAACTCCTGGGCTCAAACAATCCTCCTGCCTCAGCCTCCCGAGTAGCTGGGATTACAGGCATGTGCCACCATGCCTGGCTAATTTTTTCTATATATATTTTTAGTTGTCCAGATAATTTCTTTCTATTTTTAGTAGAGATGGGGTCTCGCTCTTGCTCAGGCTGGTTTTGAACTCCTGAGCTCAAATGATCCTCCCGCCTTGGCCTCCCAGAGTGCTAGGAATACAGGTGTGAGCCACTGTGCCCAGCCAAAAATCTTTATTTTTATTTTTAAAAAATTTTATTTATTTATTAAGCCACTGTGGGCAGAATCCTCTTGGGGCAGCCTTGACCAGCTTTCCATGTGGAGAGAATGAGGAAAAGGCAGCTTGCCTGTTCCTCACTCTTGGTCTCCGTGTCCCTATCCATTCCTCTGGTGAACACACAGCGGAGATCTTGGGTCCTCTGACTGACATCCAGTGTGTTTGGGAGAAAGGGGAAGTCTTGCAGGTCAGGTGTTAGCCAGAAGAGTGTGACTGTCCCTCCTGGAGGGCCCCCTGCAGATCTCTTCCTCCTGTAACTAGAATGGTGCCGAAACAAGCAGGCCCCATGATGAGGGAGAGGTGGAGGTGGGAACATAGCGGTGCCCTAACGCTGGAGCATGCGTGACTGGGAGCATTCTTCACGCCCTTCCTCTGGGCGACCAGCAGGCTGGCTGATGCTGCAGCAGTTGGGTGCCTTCCCTGGGTTTCTGGGGCAGCTCACACATACACCAGAACCCAAATGCTATGGGATGTCAGCCACTGAGACATTTTTACTTTCTTCTTTTTTCCCCTCCCACTCTCCAACTTCACAGAAACTTGAAAAAATTTACTTTCTCTTATTAAAAAACTGGCAAAGTGTTCCTTTTTTTCCATGCAGAAAATAACATCAAATTTGCTTTTCCCATTCTTATTAATGTTAATAATGTATTCATTTTTTTGCAAGGAGGTCATGTCTTTATTTTATTATTATCAAATCAAATCAGACTCAGAAAGAACACCTCAGAAGCTGCCCCCAATGTGTTGGATCAGCAGGAAATTTAGTCGTGTGGGTCCCACACACCTTCCCCCGGGGTTGTACTAGAATCTTATGTGGTGCCCACAAAATGGAAAACATGCCCCTCATATTCAGCCTGTCATTCCTACTAATAGTCTCACCATCCAGATCGTCATGATCCCTAGAAGATGGGTGGCTTAGAATGAGGCACAGAAAAATATGATGACAACGAAATACAAATTAGAATATCAACAAATGATCCTGCCACAGGAGGATGCAGGCATGGTCTTGATGATTCCACTGTCCAAACTGTTCCTGGCACAGCAAGGATTTGAACTCAGGTAGTTTGACTCCAGAGCCCATATGGAATGTACTGATTTATCTATTCAATAACAAATTAATTTTGTTTATTAATCAAAGACCTCTACCTGCTTAGCACTGAGTACATAGCCTGGCACAGATGGAGTGCTGATAAATGGATGTAAAATGAGGGGATGGGTGGGTGGCTGAAAAGATCCTTGAATGCCAAGCTAAGGATCTGGACTATCTGTTGAAAACTGTAGAGGTCGCTTTGCCTGGAGACATGATGCAGGATGATGCCGATATCTTCCAGAAATTCTAACACAGAGAGGCAATGTGACACAAAGAGGAAAGAGCATGGGCTTGATGGTATGTAGACCTGAAACTTCTACTTGGTCAAGTACAAGCTACGGGAATGTGGACAGAATAAGATACCTCTTTGTGCCTCAACATCTTCTGCTAAAGAAGGGAGATAATAGCAGGTTTTCATGAAGGTTCAGTGAGATATCATTTGTAAAATGCCTGATACATAGAAGATGCTGAACCATACTGTAACACATGGTAGCTATTGTTAATATTATTTTCTTTGAATGGCTCCTTTGTCTTTGGAACATCCAATAGGTAACTAGTACCGTTGATGAGTAATATTTATAGAATGCTGACTGGGTGGCAGGAACTTTGTCACTGGGGTATTGTCAGGCAAAGAGCTTATATATACACGCACACATCTGGATGACTGATGCATAGCTATCAAGATGGGCTTTAGCCATATGTGGAAAGTGTGTGGTAGAGGTTTGTACAGTGAACACACACGTGTGTGCTCAATTTATGCAAGCATGTGTATCTGTGAATAAAATGGGTTGTGCCTGTGTCTCTGCTCATGTGCCAGTGGACTGGCCACGTATGCACAGTACCTGTTTCTGTGAAGCCAGTGTACGAAGAGAGACATGCATGGGACATGTTTGCCCCTATGTTTCACAGCATAAAGGCATGCATGCACATGGGCTTAAATATGTGTGTCCTGTCCCGGAGTAGATCCTGGCTGTCTCTGATGAGTGACGTGTGAGCAGCACACATCTCTGCACACTTGGGGACACATCCACTATGTGCTCATAGTGACAGCCCTGGACTTTCAGGAGACTTTCATATCAACACCGCAATCTAACATTTAATTACTTATTGTGTGCTGGGTGCTTTTCTGAGCATGCTATAGATGCTAATTTAGTCATTACAAAATCTTCAGGAACTTGGCTCTATTATTATGCCCATTGTGGAGGTGATGGAGGACAGGAGGGCTGAAATAACTTGCCTGAGGGGGAAGAGCTAGAAAAGGACAGAGCCCACATTTGAATCCAGGTAGTTTTGATTCCAGATCCTGTGCCCTTAATACTCTCAGGGTTTGTGCTCTTTAAGTCATGTTTTCTCAACCACTGTTATCGCTGCTGCATGGAAACTAAACCTAGCTATGTCTTTCCCAGGTGGCCTGTTCAGATCCCATAATGACAAGAGCCAAGAGCCTTGGAATCCATGTGTGCTCTACCAAGGCACATGCAGGAACAACTGCAGGAAATCTGAAATTCAATATTTAAACTGCCTACATGATCAAAAGTGCTGCCTGAAATTTTCTGCGAAAGTAACCAGTTCTAACAATGCGAAGGAGGATTACGACTCCAGCTCCAACTTGTCAGTTGCAAACACATCAAGCCACTCTCAAATTTGAATATCACCAACATCACCCCCTCTTGTAGTGATTTCTTCTCCATTCTGGAGCACTTTCCCCATAAAAATGCGTCCCTTTTCATGTGTGTGTCTTTCATCTGTGAGTAGTCACCGTTGGAGAGGAGAGATTAGGCTGGGAGCCAGGAAGCCATGGAGCATAGGAAAGGGCATTGGCCAAAACAGCACATAGGATACTGGCATAGCTCAGTGTGGGGACAGGGTGCCGAGAAAGGAGGAGACCACCTTTCTGCTGTGCTTTGGCACCATTCTGGAGGCTGCCTAGGGAAGGTGACAACTGGATTGAGTCTGGATGATCCAGTGAACATGCAGAAGAGATCATTAAGTCCTCTAAGGAAACACTGCAGGTTCAGGATAGGGACCATAGGGCTGCCTTTGATATCGAGAGAACTGACCTGGTCTGTTTGGCATGATGCAGTATCTTCAGAAGAACCAGAACCAGATGGATGGATGGAATTGAACATAGGAATTTGTTGGACAAGTTAGGGTAAAACTTTCTAAGTGTGATAGCTATTGGAAAGTGGAATAAACTGACTAGTCACTGGGCCTTCTAGTTTCGGGGTCTGGACAACATTTCTGGATGTGAGACAGGGGTGATGGTAGTTATGGTGTTAGAGAGGGATTGTGCACCGAAGCTTACACTGTACTTGATGCCTTTCTTTGCTGAGAATTGAGGAATAAACTTCGTTAAAACTAATATTTGCCATGCTACACAATTTTTATTGTGTTATCTATACTCCTCTTATAGGACTAATGTCTCATTTCTCCCCTCTTTGTATCTAAACTTCTAGAACTTGTGTTTCCAACTAAGTTCTCTAAGTACTGGATTCCCCATTTCTCCTCCAATAAGAGAAATCTGGATTTTGTGCTCATCAATCCATTGAAATGGCCCTGGTTTTGGTCACCGATGGCTTCCTTTTTGAAAAATTAAGCATTCTGTACGTGTTACCATTTACCTCGCCTTTAGCTAGTGTTTTACAGCATTTCTCAGTCCTTCCTTGAAACCTTTGTTTGTCTTGGCTTCTGGTTCCTGGGTGTTCTTTCTTAGTTATTTTTGGAGTTTCTTCTTCTGCCACCTGCCCCGTAATATTTCTTTGCCATTTTCCGTTCTTTTTCTTTCTCTCTTCATTATACAGACTTTACCTACACTCTCTTATTATTTCTTAGACAAATGACAATCCCAGCCCCAACCGATGGATCAAAGGCCATGAACTAAATGCCCAATTTATAGTTGACTTCTAACTTGCATGACCCTTAGAAGTCTGGTGTGGAAGTTTAATGCTTGTATCTCTCCCTGACATTCAGCTGTGTTTGTTAGACAGAGGGTGGGGTTTTGTCAGAAGCTGGGTTTCAAGGAGGGATGCAGAAATTTGCTGGCATTGCAGCATGATAAAGAAACAAATTTTAATATTTGGAGGAGAGTATTGGTCCTGGGTGGAGCACAGTAGATGAGATATAATGTTTCTAGACTTTCCACTTTGGCAGTATTTGGAGAGGAAAACCAGTTGTGGTATTTCAGGTTTAAGGCGCCAACTCCTATTTCCCTGGTTTCCACACGTCTTAGGGAAAGAAGCATGAATGTGGAGTCAGAAGGATTTGTCCCTTGTTCCCCATCAGTGCTCAGTAGCCATTTGGTGTTGGGCAGATTCTGTATTCATGGATTCCACCGGGACTACATCTCTGACTCGCATATTGAATTACACATTTGTTATGTTCTCTTAGATTCCTCAGCCATCTCAGACTCAAGATGCCCCAAAATGAACCCCAAATCTGTTTACCTGGCCTTTCCTTTGTCTTCTTCTCCTCTGTAATTAGCACCTACAATTCCTCCTGTTGCTCAATTCAGAAACTTGGGACACATTCTTGTTTCCTCAGTGCATCTCAAGTCACCACGTTCAAGCCATTAAAATGCACTTTTAGTGCCAACTCTCAAACAGATCTCAATTTAATGATGAAATCAGCATTTGCATAATTAAAAGTAGAGGATTTGCTATTCTTAAAGTGAAAATTTTTACCTAATTAAGAAACCCTTAGTGCTTTATTCCTTCAAGAGTACATTTTTACACCTTTGGGGATCTTGATCTTTGTTCTTCTCAATAAGGGATTGTGAGTCCCTTTGTTTTAAAATGTATATTTTTCTATATTTATTTTGATTGTTATTAGTACTCCCATCAACGAGCATCTTTGAAGTCTGCTATTTTAGAAGACCCACCTTGTTCTTCCCAGCACAGCATCGGTTTCTCTCATTTTTCCTTCTCAAGTTTCACTGTCTCCACTGCTCATCTACACAAATCTTATGGGGATTTTTGAGTATGTTAAGTTATAAAATAAAGCCTGTAGCTTTGATGTGTTAAGCAATGGAGGTGAAGTGGTTCCCAGTCCTCTTTCCTTCCTGAAAAACAGTTTTATAAATGGAAAACACTTATTTAAAATTTTTGAGTCTGGTCATTCTTGTAAAAAAGTATGCCATAGTTTGTAAAATCCTAAGAAAAATGGAAGTAGGGTATAAGATGTGGACTGAATTCACATGTGGCTTTACTTTCAAATCCTCCTCCATATCTCCCTTCTGCTGCCCAAAGATACCATGGCTCCACACCGGAGCGCAGAAGTGCTCTGAACTTCAGGTACAGATTATAAACTGAATCTGACTATGTTTTCTGCCTGTCTGTTAACCCTTACCCGAGAAAAATCAGATCACTGTTTTATAGGTTAGACCTCACTCTGTGGGGTTTTCAGTCGAATGGCCAAGAAGAAGTCCCATCCCTGATTATTTTAAACTACTGGGGTATCACTTAATATAATTTGGAATTGGTGATCAGAGATTACCCCTAAACTAGTGTTTTTCCCCTTGCTGTATCTTGAGGGCAGGATGTCCCAGAATATCTAAGACAAAAATCTGGAAATCTCCCATTTGGGCCAGAAAGCAGTCACAGTATTTGTGGAAAGAAGAGGCTTACAAAGGAAATCAGAATTCTAAATTCTCTCCTTCACAGATAGGCCTATGAGAGGTTGAAAAGCATCATCAATAAACCTCAAAGAAAAACCTAGGACCTGATGGCTTCACTGATGAATTCTACCAAATATTTAAAGAATAACTAAGACCAGTCCTTCTCAAACTCTTCCAAAAAATTTGAAGATGAGGGAATACTTCTAAACTCATTTTATAAGGGCAGCATTAACCTAAGGCCAAAGCCATACAAGGATACTACAAGAAAAGACAATTATAGGCCAATGTCTCTGATGAACACTGATGCAAAAAGCCTCAATAAAATACTGGCAAACTAAATTCTATAGCACGTTAAAAAAATCATTTACTATGATCAAGTGGGATTTATATCAGGGATGCAAAGATGGTTCAAATCTATAAATGATTTGATATACCACGTTAACAGAATGAAGGACAAAAACCATATGATCATCTCAATAGATGCAGAAAAAGTATTTCAAAGAACTCAACATCGTTTAATGATAAAAATGTTCAACAAATTAGGTATAGAAAGAAGTTACCTCAACACAATAAAGGTTATATATAACAAACACACAGCTAACATCATACTCAACAGTGAAATACTGAGAGTTTTTCCTTTAAAATCAAGAACAAAAGGATGCCCTATTTTGCAACTTTTATTTGATGTAGTACTGGAAGGCCTAGCCAGAACAATTAGGCAAGAAAAAGAAGCAGGCAGGGTGAGGTGGCTCATGCCTGTGATCCTAGCACTCTGGGAGGCCGAGGTGGGCGGATCACTCGAGGTCAGGAATTCAAGACCAGCCTGAGCAAGAGCAAGACCCTTGTCTCTACTAAAAATAGAAAGAAATTATCTGGCCAACTAAAAATATATATAGAAAAAATTAGCTGGGCATGGTGGCACATGCCTGTAGTCCCAGCTACTCCGGAGGCTGAGGCAGTAGGATCGCTTAAGCCCAGGAGTTTGAGGTTGCTGTGAGCTAGGCTGACACGCCACGGCACTCACTCTAGCCCGGGCAACAGAGCAAGACTCTGTTTAAAAAAAAAAAAAAAGAAAAAGAAGTGAAAGGGATCTAAATCAGAAAGAAATAGTAAAATTGTCTCTGTTTGTAGATGGCATATGTATTTGAATGCTAGAAAACATTTCCATAGGAAAATCTGCCCCAATGTATAAAGATATATGTATAATACAAGCCCATTCTTCATTGAGTTTTGGTGATATTGAAGATTTGTAAATGAATCAAACAGCCATTAATTTTGACTATAAAATAGCAACTTTGGGGCTGGGAGAGGTGGCTCTCGCCTGTAATCCTAGCACTCTGGGAGGCCAAGGTGGGTGGATCGTTTGAGCTCAGGAGTTTGAGACCAGCCTGAGCAAGAGCGAGACCCCGTCTCTACTAAAAATAGAAAGAAATTATATGGACAGCTAAAAAGGTATATAGAAAAAATTAGCCAGGCATGGTGGCACATGCCTGTAGTCTCAGCTACTCGGGAGGCTGAGGCAGAAGGATTGCTTGAGGCCAGGAGTTTGAGGTTGCTGTGAGTGAGGCTGACGCCATGGCACTCTAGCCTGAGCAACAGAGTGAGACTCTGTCTCAAAAAAAAAAAAAAAAAATAGCAATTTTGACTTATTCCTACAATGACATAATATGCAGCCATTAGAAATAAAGGAAACCTATATATGCTGATATGGAAGAATATCTTTCATATATTAAATAAAAAAGTCAATTTGATGAACACATGGTATAGTTTCACTTTTTTGAAAACAAAAAGTGAAGTCTAAATACAGTTGATTCTCATTTTTTGTGATAGGTAGTTATATTCTATAAAGTTACCTTGAATACTGAATTAGCAAATACTGAACCATTTCTCCTGAGGGATATATTGGTTTAAGTTCCTGTGAGCCTCTGATCACACTTTCATCAACTGATCAATACATAACCTTAATTTTTTTGTTTCTATTTAAGGATGATTTATTTAATACATATTGTTGATTCATTAACATTGAACTCATGACCAACAGCACTATAACTCTTGCCTGAATAAAGTTTATCTAACACACATATTTTCTCTGTAAGACTTCTGGCACAGAGAAACACTAGACAGAACTTCAGCATTATGCTTGTGGACCATTTGAGATGGCAAAATAACCAATAAACAATACAAAAACATGAAAAATGTGGCACTCAATATATTGCAAAAATGACAGTTGTTTACAGCATGAGAACTGAAACAGGAAGGCAGAGTATAACCTTGTTTGACCTCAGCTGGGAATGTGTGCGTTGGGTGGCTCAAATTTTTCACCTCTCTACATGTGTCTGGGAATGACCACTTAAGTGCCCTGAGTGTTGATTTTGGGGCTGCAACTAAATTTTAGTGAGTAGGTGACTTCCTAAATATGGAATCTGCAAATAATGAAAATCTTACATGAGTTTACACGTGGAGAATATATTCTAGAAAGAATCCGTGATTGGGAAAAGAGGGTGGCACATTTTCTAGAAAATCATTCAGACTCTAAGAATAATTCAAGAACTCTGGGCATGTCTTTTGGTAATTTCTTTGTGTAAAGCAATTATCATAAAAATCTAAGACTTTCATGGTTGGAAGGGTACAGAAAGGCCTGTTCTCACCGCCACATGAGAGTTCTGTAGATATTTTCTAATTTGTTTACCACATCATAGCATATGACAAATATAAGTCTTATCTGAAGGGATAAGAGTACTCAACATTGAAGAACATCTGGGGACGCCTGGCTACAGTACTCATCACTCAGTGTTGGCACAGGCCCAAGAGAACCGAAGCAAGACAGGCTTTGGACACAGAGCTACTGGAGCTCCCACAGACAGGACCTTATTCAAGTTTCCTGTTTTCTTGTTCCCATGAGTTCTGACTATACAGGCTTACCTGGGTTAGAACTGCATGGAACATGGCCAAGGGCAGGCATTTTGTGGTCCCTGGGAAAGAGAAGGAAGTGAATCTGGGAGTTAAGAACACTATGTCTGGTCTTGATTGGATCCCAGGTATTTATTGAACTTTCTGTCATAGGTACAGGCAAGTGCGTTGTGTTCAATGTATCAGAGAGGATGGATCAGTCTTATCCAATAATAACAACAGTCTATTTGCCAGTGGCATTATTTGCTTTTAAAAGCCCCATAATGCGGCTGGGCACGGTGGCTCACACCTGTAATCGTAGCACTCTGGGAGGCCGAGGCAGGAGGATCGCTTGAGGTCAGAAGTTTGAGGTTGCTGTGAGCTAGGCTGATGCCACGGCACTCTAGCCTGGGCAACAGAGCGAGACTCTGTCTCAAAATAAATAAATAAATAAAAAATAAAAAATTATTTTATTTAATGAGGGCATAACAATTAACAAACACAGAAAAACAAGAATGAACTTAAGGCAACCAAAACAGCAAAAAGAATGATTAATCTGATAGTAGTTGTTAAACAATCAAATTCATCAACTTTGAACATATGTGCTAGATTATTAAAAAAGGAATTAAATAGTAAGCTTAATATCTTAGATTTACAGGCCGGGCGCGGTGGCTCACGCCTGTAATCCTAGCACTCTGGGAGGCCGAGGTGGGCGGATCGTTTGAGCTCAGGAGTTCAAGACCAGCCTGAGCAAGAGCGAGACCCCATCTCTACTAAAAATAGAAAGAAATTATATGGACAGCTAAAAAATATATATAGAAAAAAAATTAGCCGGGCATGGTGGTGCATGCCTGTAGTCCCAGCTACTCGGGAGGCTGAGACAGGAGGATTGCTTGAGCTCAGGAGTTTGAGGTTGCTGTGAGCTAGGCTGACGCCACGGCACTCACTCTAGCCTGGGCAACAGAGTGAGACTCTGTCTCAAAAAAAAAAAAAAAAAATCTTAGATTTACAGATGAAAAACACATTTTATACTATTTCCTTAAAAGTTCATGTAAAAATCCTTTTCAGTAAATCAAATCAGAATGTTGCTTTGGCCTACATCACACTTTTAGTGATATATTATCATAAAACGTCTTTTGGCCTCAGGATAAAATTAAAAATGACTAAGGAAGTGAGGTTTTTTTTTTTTTTTTGAGACAGAGTCTCACTCTGTTGCCCAGGCTAGAGTGAGTGCCGTGGCGTCAGCCTAGCTCACAGCAACCTCAAACTCCTGAGCTCAAGCGATCCTCCTGTCTCAGCCTCCCGAGTAGCTGGGACTACAGGCATGCGCCACCATGCCCGGCTAATTTTTTCTATATATATTTTTAGCTGTCCATATAATTTCTTTCTATTTTTAGTAGAGATGGGGTCTCGCTCTTGCTCAGGCTGGTCTCGAACTCCTGAGCTCAAAGGATCCACCCACCTCGGCCTCCCAGAGTGCTAGGATTACAGGCGTGAGCCACCACGCCCGGCCTAAGGAAGTGAGTTTTAAAAAAATGCATATATTTAGGCCGGGCACGGTGGCTCACACCTGTAATCCTACCACTCTTGGGAAGCTGAGGCGGGTGGATCGTTTGAGCTCAGGAGTTCAAGACCAGCCTGAGCAAGAGCAAGACCCCATCTCTATTAAAAATAGAAAAAAATAGCTAGTCAACTAAAAATAGAGAAAACAAAAATTAGCCGGGTGTGGTGGTGCATGCCTATAGTCTCAGCTATTCATGAGGCTGAGGCAGGAGGATCGCTTGAGCCCAGCAGTTTGAGGTTGCTGTGAGCTAGGCTGATGCCACGGCACGCTAGCCCGGGCAACAGAGTGAGACTCTATCTCAAAAAAAAAAAGAAAAAGAAAAAGAAAAAAAATGCATATATTTAAAATAAAAAGAGTAACTTTTCATAAGGCATTAATAAGCATGTTTAAATTAAAGAGCTCTCCGTAAGGGCTGGACTGCGCTGAGTGAGGCAGTGCTGGCCGCCCTCACGCCGGCGCTGGGCGACAGGTAGCGCAGCCCGGCTCCCACCGAGCGCCAGCGACGCCAGCACGTCCCGACACACCAGGGCAGCTCCAGGTGCACGAGACAAGCCCAAAGAGAAACCTCGTTTCTGTCCCTGTAGGGTAATTTCATGCTTTTCAGGACTTTCATGCTTTTCAAAATATGTATATCCCATAATTTATAAATTATTATCCCATTGATATTTAGTGTTTTTTCTAATTTTCATTATTATAAACAATAATGGAATAATAGAATTCACTTTCTTGATTGTAGAAATGAGGTGCAAGTTTTGCTGCCAGCTGATGGCTGGAACCACTGCCAGTAAATAGATACCACCCTAAGTTCCTTGCCACGACCCCCTACAGGTACTTGCTTTCTTCCAGGAAAAGCCAACAGTACACCTTTCTGACTTCTCCTACTGGCCAGAAAATCTCTGTTTTTAAAGGGCTCTTCCATTTAAGCCAGACTCACTTGGATAATTTCCATATTTTAAGGTCAACTAATTTGAGAGCTAAGTATATCTACAGAATACATTCACAGCAGTACTAAAATTAGTGCTTGTTTGAATAACTGGAGTAATATTTGTGTAAATCAGGAGCCACGAATCTTGGAGGTTCATCTTAGAATTCTTTCCACCGCAGGGAGTGATCAGAGTTCTGCTACTGGAAATATTCAAGCTGAGGTAGATAATGGTTTGTATAACAGAATAGATGGAAGCCATATGTAGGATAAAAAGTAGTCGTTCTGGCTCCCTTCCATGAATGAAAATCTGTGGTTTTTCATTTTGTGGTGGGCCTCGTCTATACCCTGCTGCCGACATAGATCAACTGCCCTTCTGTTTCCATCTTTCCAGATTGAATGGACTTGAAGATGCTTCTTCCCTCCAGTTGTCAGATATAAAATCATGGATTATCTCTAGGGGTATCTTGTAATTTGGCAGGAATGAGGAAGGGACATTGTTGGAAAATCATGTCCCAGAGGAGTAGATCCTATGACAGGGAAAAAAGTAGCCTGTGGGTGAAGTGCATGGTCTCCCCTAATCCCTGGCTCCATGGCCCAAATTTAGCTGTACTTTTAGTGCTTGATGTAGGATGAACTGAGAACCACCCACCAAAGAGTGAATCATACTTGGTAGCTATAGTTTAATGAACACTTGGGCTTTTGTTTTACTGAGAACTGCTCTTCTGATCAGTGTGGTTTTATTTTTCTGAGAATGATAGGCTTTCTGAGTAGAGCTAGGTATTTCAGCTCTCTTCCAAGAGTGAAGTTTGGAAAGGGCTGTGAAGAGGAGAGGAGATGGGGCAGAGTTCGTGGGCCAACGGAGGCAACGCAAAGGTGTCAGTTGTTGGAGGACATGGAGCCAGGAGATACTAGAGACAGGGTAGGGCAGGCAGAGCAGGGATGGCACTTGGAGGTTCAGGGCAGCAGCAATTCGCCAATCAGTAGGAAGTATTTGAACATTTTAATAGATATAGTCGAACTAATAAGAACCTACACCCCTCAGTGTTCTGTAGTTGGTTTTAGGAGTCCCAATTTGATTGACACCTGGGGTGTTTCCAATTTTTGCTCTCACAAATGATGCTTCCATGAATAACCTATCATTTTATAGTGCAGCAGTATAAATTCCCAGAATAAATTCTCCGAGGTAGAAATGCTAAGTTAAAGGGCAAGTGGATTTGTAATTCTGAGAGCTTCTGTCTTAGAACTCTCAATAAAGAATGTAACAGTTTTCACTCTCACCTGCAACATATAGAGTGAAAGGCATGTATTTCAATGGAAGCCACCCCACCTCCACACAGAGATGGACCGATGGACTAAGGGTGTCTGTTTTCTCGTGGCTTCACCCATAGAATGTTTTCAGACTTTTGATTTTTCCCCCAATATTTTGTTGATTTTGTTGGTTGCTCTTGATGCAGTCATATCATCTGCAAATAGCAGTAGTTTTATCTCTTTCAAAATATTTATACTTTTAATTTATTTCTCTTGTCAAATTTCATTGGCTAGTGTTTCCAGTCTAATGTTAACTAGTGAAAACGACAGTAGGTATGTTTATCTTATTTCCATAGGAAAGAAGAAAAAAACGTATTCAGCCCTATAAGGAGACATATTAATTTTAGTATTTTTTCTATTTTTGTAAAATATATCATTGAAACATCACTCTAACAAATATATGCAAAATTAATGAGTCCAGAGAAGACTGGAGACTTAGAAATAAAAGAAAATTCTATGGGCTAAGAAATGTTTTCTGAGAAAGATTCTATTAATTTCATTGCCCATTGGATAAGGTCAAAAGTTCTCAGACTGGAATTCGCTATGTATACACTTCCCCATTTACATCTACATTCACACACCTGTGTGATCTTTTGCTCCTATACCTGCAAAGAGAATGACTATCCCTTAAATGCAGATATACTTCATATCCAGGCTCTACTCTTCACTAAACATATGACACAGAAAAGTTAATTCCCTCTCTAAATTTCCTTGTCCTTGTACAGCTATGATACTATGTAAATCCACAGGGTATTACTGAAGATTAAATTATGTATGTTCATTAGTATTTAGTGCAGACATCCACAGCGGAGCCAGAGTAAATATTAATTGACTTTTGTTTGTTATATTCTATCTTTTCTTCCCTCTCCAACCCTCCTCCTTTTAGTGTATCCATTTTTCCCCTTTCTTGTATTCATCATGACTAGTACAGGACTAGATATACAGTAAGTGCTACTGATTAATAGGATATACTCTTTTTTTCTTGATTATTTCCATTTCATAGTGTTTTTAGTAGTGAGTGTAGATAGTAAAAGGACACATGCCAAGGATATACTCTTGACAGCAGAATGAAAACAAATATTTTTTAAAGTTTCTTTATTTCTTCTGGTTATTTATTAGTTTGCTCATTGTTTAATTGATTGATTGATTTGCTCACCCACTTTGTTTTATCTTACATAAAATATAAGCTGGCTCCAATTTTACTTTGTTTCTTTCTTTCTTTTTTTTTTTTTTTTTTTTTTTGAGACAGAGTCTCTCTCTGTTGCCCAGGCTAGAGTGAGTGCCATGCCATCAGCCTAGCTCACAGCAACCTCAAACTCCTGAGCTCAAGCGATCCTCCTGTCTCAGCCTCCCGAGTAGCTGGGACTACAGGCATGCGCCACCATGCCCGGCTAATTTTTTTCTATATATATTTTTAGCTGTCCATATAATTTCTTTCTATTTTTAGTAGAGATGGGGTCTCGCTTTTGCTCAGGCTGGTCTCGAACTCCTGAGCTCAAACGATCCGCCCACCTTGGCCTCCCAGAGTGCTAGGATTACAGGCGTGAGCCACCGCGCCCGGCCTGTTTCTTTCTTTTTTTTTTTTTTTAGGGTACTAGAAAACTTTATTCAAAAATCTCAAAAAAAAACCAAGTAAAAAAGAATGTAGTTGCACCACCTACATGGACTCAAAATATTGCCAACACTATAAAATCACAGAAATGAAATTATGACTTAAAATGATTCAAATGCAAATGTCAACATATTAGAAGCTGAATTTGTTTCTTACTGGAAAGGAAGGCTCACATTGGCGTGGGTGTTGGCAAAGCACCTACACTCACACAGAGTGCCCAGTTGGGATATGCAATACATGTTATCCTTCTGCCTGGCTGACCTCAGGTATGTCTCATCCCTCTTAGTTCACTGCCCAGAACTCTAGCCTACTTCTGAAACTAATAAAGGCAAAGCACTTCCCTGCTGTAAAGATCTCTATTCAGTCCTCTGTGTGTGCGCTTCATTTTTTCAGGACCTGTTAGTCATGAAGCCCTGTTTAATGACCATTGTCATCTTTCTGATCCTCATTCATAAGACTTCAGGTAACTCAAACCTCTCTCAAAGGTTCGGGGATCCTGCATGTGGCATTTCAGTTTTGATGACATCGTGTCAGGCAGTATAGGGATTTTACCCTCAGCTTCATAGCACGTCAGGATCTCTTACTGGCTTTGTACTTCTAAGATACAATTAAAAATTTGGTGCCTTTGGTGGTGGAGTGGTGGAGAGGATTGGCATAGAGCAATTTAGGGTAGCAATGTCATTGAGATGAGAGCTTGGGGTATGGGTTAGGTGTGAGAAATTGAACTTAAGCTGAGGATTTATAAAATGAATCAAGGGATTACTTTGGAGGTTATGGGCAGTGAGTTATGGTGCAAAGAGGGTGGGAATTTTGGGTTGGGGTAATGGTAGAAACATAAACAGTGGTGAGCTAGAAGTGAAGGATTCTATTTATGGAATTAGGTTGGGCTAATGGTTTGGGATAGGCTGGGTTGGGAATTATATTTGTGGTTGAATGGATCTGGTGGTGAAATTGGCTGAAGCTACAAATTGGAGATGATGGAGTTTGTGGATGAGTTGGTTCTTGGGTTGAAACTGGGTATTGGTGTTGGGTGGCTTGACTAGTGTTGTATTTGTCTTGGGATTGGGGCTTGGGTGGGCATAGTCCAGAGGTTGGGCTGGGATTGGCATTAAGTTTTGTCAGATGTTTGGTTCAAAAACGGTGAAGGTAAGGTTGATATAGACAGTTTGGGTTAGCCTGGGGCAGGAGCTGTGATGCACTAGGATGTCTTATTCAAATCTAACCAGCCTTTGCCCTGTCTTATCCAAGTCTAACCAGCTCCTGCTCCAGACTGACCTTCTCTGGGTTTCTGTTTGTATGTACTACGGCATCCATATGCCATTCACTTCACTTCTTTCCTTTTCTGTCTCCCCACCTCATCCATGCTAAGACAAAATTTACATTTTTTGTTCAGTGGAAAAAGGATGGAAATTCTTTATTAAAAAATCACAGTCAAGAGTGATAGACTTTATAGTTTTTTGGGGCTAATTTTTATTAGTGTGGGTAGGCATTGGAGGCCTCTGTATCCTTAGCCTGGTACGGAGTGGGTAATGGTAAACAGGTGTAGAAGGAGGAGATGGATGGGTTATGGTAGCATAATCTGAAGAACAGTCTAGGGAGTGTAGATTTTGTATTGAAGACAGTGGGAGCTCCCTCTGCCCTATTGACCTTATTCAAAATGATACCGGCCTCTCCCAGCAATTCCACCAGACAGGGAGGCAATGTAACAGACAAGACAGAATACACATTATGAGTCATGTATATTGATTTTGTATCCTGAAACTTTCCTGAATTTACTTACTAGTTCTAATATTTTTTTTGGAGTGGAATCTTTAAGATTTTCTACATATAAGATCATGTCATGTGTAACAGAGATGATTTTACTTCTTCCTTTCCAATTTGAATACCTTTTATTTCTTTTTATTGACTAATTATTGTGGCTAGGAATTCCAGTATTATATTGAATAGAAGTGGTGAAAGTGGGCTTGTCTTTTTTCTGATCTTAGAGAAAGCTTTCAGTTTTCACCATTGAGTATGATGTTACCTGTGGGCTTTTCACACATTGACTTTATTATGTTGATGTACATTCCTTTTTTCCTAGTTTAGTGAGTGATTTTTATCATGAAAAGATGTTGGATTTTGTCAAATGGTTTTTCCACAATTAGGATAATCATGTATTTTTCCTCTTAATTCTGTTAATGTGGTATATTACATTGATTAATTTCCAAATGTTGAAATATCTTTTTTTAAGGAATAAATCCCATTTGGTCATGGTGTATAATCCTTTGAATTTGATCTTGAATTCTGTTTGTCAGCAGAATTTTGTATCCTGCTAACCTAAGCTTAATAAATGAAGGAGAAATAAAGTCTTTCCAAGACAATAAAATGCTAAGATAATTCATCAGCTTTTGTTTATTAAGGAGTATCTTAATTTATCTCTCATTTTTAGAGGATAGTTTCACCAGATATAGTATTTTCAGTTTCTAGGAGTTTTTGTTCCTTTTGGCCTTTTAAATGTATTATCTCACTATCTTTTGGCTTTCAAGGTTTCTGTTGAGAAATCTGCTAATAATCTTATTGACTATCCCTTCTACATGCCAAGTTGCTTTTCTCTTGCAGCTTTCAAGATTCTCTTTGTCTTTGACTTTCAGTAGTTTGATTACAATGTGTTGTGGTGTTAGTATCTTTGGGTTTATTCTACTTGGATTTTATTCAGCTTCCTTTATTTGTATATCCATGTCTTTCTTTAAGTTTGGGAAGTTTTGGGCCATTATTTATTCAAATAAGCTCTCTGACTCTTTCTATTTTCTTTTTCTAGGACTTCCATAATGCATATATTGGTCTGCTTTGTGGTATCCTGTAAGTCCATTAAGTTCTATTCATTTTTCTTTATTCTTTCTTCTTTGTAATCCTCAGACTTGAAAATTTAAAATTTACCATCTTCAAATCACTGATTCTTTCTTCTTCCTGTTTGAGTCTGTGATTGAACTCTTCTAGTGACTTTTTCAATTCAGTTGTGCTTTTTGGCTCCAGATTTTCCATTTGATTCTTTTTTTATAGTTTTTCTTTTTGTCAATATTCTCATTTTGTAAATATATAATTTTTATGATTTCATTTAGCTGTTTCTCCATGTTCTCCTTTAGCTCATTGACTATATTTGAGACAGTTGTTTTAAAATCTGTCAAATCTGAAGCGTGTGTTTCATTAGTGTCTGTTTCTGAAAATTTATTTTGCTCCTTTGAATGGACCATATTTCACTGCTCTTCACATGTTTTGTGATATTTTGTTGAAAATTTGGGATTTTCAAAAATAGCCACCTTTCCCAGTCTTTGAAAACTGGCTCCATGCAGGGATAGACCTTCCCTAGTCAGCCTGGTGTAAAAGCTCAAGGTCTTCTCATGTCTTTTCTAGAAATGTGTCATTCTTTAGCATGTGCTTTCCCTCCCTCTGATTCCCCTACGTACATGGCTGCTATTAAATGTCTTAATTTTTCTAAAAATCTCACACTTATTCTCAAGACATGATGTGTTATATTTTATTTCCCTCCCTGTAATCTCTTGCCTCCGGGCTCCAATGGGCCTGCATTTCCCCTGCAGCTCTCACATGCCATGGTGCCCACCACTGCTTTCGCAGCCTGAGGACCAAACTATGCCACAATTCCTGGCAATGCTTTGAGTCAAGCAAGACATCAACCAGTCCCTCAGAGAAGCCAGATTGATGTAAGAAAGTTCCATTTTTTCCTTCCATCCTAAGGGAGAAACTGGGATTTGAGTGGCTTCCTCCTGACTGTGCCACATTGCACTGAGAAGAGGGTGGGACAAGGGTGAAAAAAAGAATGCCACATAAGTTTCTACTGTTTTGAGTGTGGATTTTCTGGATTAGGTGCTTGCTTGGTTGCTGCAGCTTCTTAACTGGTTTCTAGAGCTCCTACAAGCTACTTTGGTCCTGGTGTGGATGTTCATTTGGTGTTTCTGTGCACAAATGAGGGCATGGAGTTTCCTAGTCTACCATATAGCTGATGTCATTCAGAATTGCAAGTCATGTAGACCAGAAATTAAATCTTGGGTCTCCTTCTTATCAATGTGGGGACTTTAGGAGGAACATGGTTTCTCTTTGTGCCTGGTTTCCTTATCTGAGAAATGAGATAATGACAGGTTGTTGTAAGTTTTCATTGAAGTAACATAAAAAATTCTTGGCACGAGTAGTGCTAAATGTTTGGTAGTAGTTACCATTTTCTTTTTTTATGATTAATAGAGGATTTATTTAAGCAAGAATATATACCATCATCATTGCCAGACTTAATATGAAATGTTAAATGTTCTATCCAATTTTCCTTCCTGGACAAGTTTTTCTTTCCTCTCCCTGTCAGTTTTGAAAACATAATACCAGAAGAAGCGGGGCCAATTCCACCGAGAGCTCCTGCGAGTGAGTTCTTGGGAGTGGGTCTGAAATTGGGATAGGTATTTGCTGATCTTGCATGGGTCCAACGAATCAAGGCCGGATCTTCAATGAACCCCTGGCGGTTGGGCTCGTTGCACTGAAGCAGGTGTTCCCGTCTAAGCCAGGCTCCTATGTCCAACTGCTCAACTTGCCCCCTCCAAGTTTCCGGAGTTAAATGTATTTGGCTAGGTCAAGGGTGTGGGGCAGAATGGCCAGGCGTAACGGGAGTATACTTTGGGAATGTCATGTTGGCGACCCAACGCACAACTGTGTCTCAGTTACCATTTTCTTTCCAAAGGAATCTTAAAAGACCTAAATATTACTAATGATTAATGTTTTTAGAATGACAATTATATGTCAGGAACTGTATTACTAAAGTATTTTCAAGCAAAGTACTCGTATACACACGTATCTTCCTGAGTGACTGGCTTGTTGGCATGTGTGTTGACGCAGTTATAAATGCACACCTATGAGTGTTCACAGGGAGTACATGTGTACATGTTCACTTAGTGTGTGATTATGGGTCTGTGAAGAAATTGCATTGTGCATATGTGCCTGTGTCCATCAGGATGAGTTTGACCCCAGCTCCTCTGCGCTAATTTCTATGTCCTCTGTTATCACAGTTGCATAAGACTAACCGTAGCCATGTATTTCCCAGGAGGCATGAAGCCATACCCCTCAAGATGGAAGACATCGGCATTTGGAAGTACATGTGAGGAGGGCCAAGGAATATGCAGAGTGAAGTGCAAAAAACTTGAAAATGAAGTACACTACTGTGCAAATGGCAAAAAGTGCTGCCTAAGTTCATCTGCACCCATTGCTACTAATACAATAGAGGATGTTGACTGGGAAAAAAGCGTCACAAGCTCATCTAATTACTCAAGATTACCAAACACTTCTCCTTCTGGAAATCTTCTATCTCAAATGCTTTTACTATAAAAATGTATTTCAACCTTCTGCATTTGTCTTTTCTTCTGTGAAGACTCACGGTTAGAGGAGGAAATGGGTGGAAACCATAGAATTTGGAAAAATACTCCAACCAAGAGAGAAATAAAAAAAGCCAAGATAGCACAGTGCAAAGGAAAGGAGATTATATTTTACTGATTTCTTATCACAGAGAGAGAAAAAGATGTGAACAGGCACTTCAAAAAAATTTAGTGTCTAAATGACCACTAAACGTATGACAGGGTGTCAGTACTTATCAGCTGTCAAGGAAAAGCAGATTTAAAGCTCAGTGAGATATTACTTAATATATGCCAACATCACTGAGCATATCACAATTCAATATGCTGCCAAGGATGTGCAGTAACTTGAACACTTATATACTGCTGATAGGTATATAAATAAAAATTGAATATATGTGTTCCATGTGCTTCACCAAATCCACTTATAGGCATATACAAAAATGAGTATATATATTTACCAAAAGGCATATACAAGAATGCTCATAGAAGCATAATTTATCTTTTTTTGTTATAAACTTTTATTTATTTATTTTTTCTCTGTTGTATCATTTATTTTTTAAATATTTTTATTGATACATAATAATTGTACATGTTCATGGATTACATGTTACGTCTTGATACAAGCACACAACATACAATGATCAAATCAGGGTGACTGGGACAAGATTCACCTAAAACATTCATTATTGGTTTATGTTGGGAGCATTTGAAAACTTCTAGCTATTTTGAAATACAATAAACTATTGTCAACTATAGTTGCCCCCTTGTACCAGTGAACATCAGAGCTTTCTCCTTCTACTAAACAGAATTACCCCTTCACCAACACCTCTTCATTACCCCTTCCCATCACCCTGACCAATCTCTACTAGCCACCATTCTATTCACTACTTCCTTGAGATCAATTTTTTTTTAGGTCCCATATATGAGTGTGAAAAATGAAATATTTGTCTTTCTGTGCCTGGTTTATTTCACTTAATATAATGTCCTCCAGACCTATCCATGTTTCTGCAAATGACAAAATTTCCTTCTTTTTCATGGCTAAATAATATTCCTTTGTGTACATACACCACATCATTTTTATCCATTCATCCCTTGATAAACCCTTAAGCTGATTCCATAATTTAGCCATTATGAATAATGCTGCAATAAACACTGAAGCTAATTTCTTTCCATTTTTAGTAGAGGCGGGGTCTTGATCTTGCTCAGGCTGGTCTTGAACTCCTGAGCTCAAACGATCCTCCCGCCTCGGCCTCCCAGAGTGCTAGGATTACAGGCGTGAGCCACCGAGCCCTGCCTGCTTTTGAGGTCTTAATCATGAATTCTTTGCCTAGACCAATGTTCAGATGTTATTCTAGTGTTTTTGTAGTTTCAGGTCTTACATTCAGGTCTTTTTCTTTTTCTTTTTTTTTTTGCAGAGAATGGGTCTTATTCCATCACCAAGGTTGGAGTGCCGTGGCATGATCATAGCTCATTGCAGCCTCGAACTTCTGGGCTCAAGTGATCCTTCCACCTCACCCACCTGAGTGGCTGGGAATCCAGGCACAAGCCACTGTGCCTGGTATCCATTCAAGTCTTTAATTCATCTTCGGTTGATTTTTGTCTATGGTGAAATACAGAGGATCCAGTTTCATTCTTCTGCATACGGCAATCCAATTTTTGAATTTTCATAATCAGTCCAAGGAATACATTGACCTGCTTAGTTAGGGAGAGACATGGCTAATAAGGGAGTAGGATGTTTGAATGGAGATTCATTTTATAAGTGATTGTTTTTATTAATAAATATTCTTTGTTATGATGACTTTTCTTCCTTACTTAACCTCGTATCAGAGAGGACTGGGGAAGTATGGTTTGCAAAAAGAACCTTCCAGACAGAAGGTGTAACCTATAAAAGGAAGGGTAAGAAATTAGATTAACCAATACCCAAGAACACGGGTTGTTTGTGAGGTCCATGGTGGGGAGTGAAAGGCAAGAGGAGCCACAGATACAGCTACTGAGAGCAGGGAATTTTCATAGGCGGAGTTTAGAATTGAATCCTGTATGCATTGTATACCTTTTAAAGGGTTTGAGAAGAAAAACACAACTGTCAGATTTTGACTTTATAGATGTTCCTCTGGCAACTGTATGGAAAGATCAGAGTGAGTCAAAGCTCTGAAGAGAGAAAAAGAGACAACTAGGTTGCAAATGCTATAGTATGTCTGTATCAGTCTGCCAGGGCTACCATCACAAAGCACCACAGACCCGGTGGCTTAAACAACAGAAATTTATTTTCTCACAATTCTGGAGTCTCAAAATCTGAGATCAAGGTGTCCGTAGAATTGATTTCTTCTGAGGCTTCTCTTCTTGGCCATCTTCTCCCTGGGGCTTAATATGGTCTTCTGTCTGTGTGTCATAATCATATGCAAAATAATTATGTCCTAATCTCTTTTTACATCGACATCAGTCATATAGAGTTAAGACCCACCCTAATGATCTCATTTTAACTTAATTACCTCTTTAAAGACCCTATCTCCAAATGCCGTCACATTCTGAGATACTTGGGGTTCCAACTTTAACATACATTTTTTTTCGGGGTGGGGGAGAGGGCAACAAAACTTATTCCATAGCAATGGGCAAGGAAAGAGTATGGCTGAACTGAAATAGTAGAGACAGGGTGGGCAGCAGGTGCCATGGATGCAGATTCAGAAAGTCTGTATGGCTGCCATGATGTGTGTGTGGCGTGAAGGGCAGTGAGGAACAGGAAGGTGTCTATGGTGTATTTTAGGATCGTGGTTGTGTACTCAGACTGAAGGCCACCTTTCCTATTTCCCAGTCTCTCTCTTCATCTTCCATGCCTTTGCTCTCTACGGTGGCATCTTGTGAAGTCATAGGTAGAGAGTGGGATTTTCACCATAAAGAATGGAGAAGGCCTTAAGAGTTGAAAGGTATGCAAAGTTTATAATCAAGCCTAACACTTCCATTTTGAAAATGGTCAAACCGAGGCCCGGAGTGGTAAGGTGACTTAGCCATACCCTATTTGGGCATATGAATTTTGTCTGCACCCTTCTCACTTCTCTAGGTCTATGGGCCTGGAATCATGTTTACGCTACTCTCTAAGACTTCTGGGTCCATCTGTGGGTATAATTTCTCTAACCAGAAAATATATACAAACTCTTGATTCAGGAACATGTAGCTTCTAAGGATTTTCTGCAGTCATTGGTGTGGTCCGGGTTGAAGCTGAAGTATTGATTGGAATAACTGTGCCTAAGGAATCTGAGACTCAGTCTCTGACCCACTTTCCTGATACCCCAAGGACATCTTTTAAGGTCAGGACATGAATGTTGCCTCATAGTATTACAGTCAGGGAAAATGAGAGGACTGATGTGAATGTACCTTGAAAAGCAGCCTGAAGGATTAGTGGCTGCCATTACTGTGATGATTGCTGTACCTTGCCTTCAGGCTGTGTTCTTCAGGTAACTGTGTCATAGAGGATAGGGATAATTTATAACTTTAGACCTGACTGGCATTGAGCTCTGAACTGAGACTGTCGGCAAAATCGCAGCCACTTCTCCTACAAATGCTGCTCGGGATAATCTCTATTTGTACCTAGTTGTCAGGGCTGGGTTCGTTACACATCTTACCACAAGAGGGCGCACAAAGCTATTCCTTTCTCCACACTTTCCACATTCATAGTTCAGGGTGGGAAGAGTAAAGTGAAACTTTTTCTTACTGGAGCCATCTTTTTCCACTTTGAGGAAACACAGTGTCTGAACCCAGGCATTGTGGGTTCAAAGTCCTGCTGCTGAACTATCTGTGCCATTTAGGGCAAGTCATTTAAACTCTTGAGACTTAGTTTCCTTTTCTGGCAAAGGGACGTAATATGACATAGTTCCTATGCCATGGATCTGTTGTCAGGACAAATGAGGTCATTTATGTAAAGTACTTAGGACAAAACTTTGCACATAATAAGTTCTCAGTAAATGTTGGGCTTTTTTTTAAAACCTATTTTTCCTTTCCGTTTGGTAGGGGCAGGAGTATTTGCCTCCCAGTCAGAGGGCATGCCGATCTTTGGACAGCACGGTGTGATGAGACCATAAGGCAGGAGCCTTGAGATAAAGAGGCAAAAGGAAACCTTCTGGATCACATTGTTTTATCTCAACTCTCCAGGGTGAGATATTAGATAAGAACCTGTGGCTATTAACTTCTACATTTGGAAACCTAGTAGCACCTAGTCCAGAGGTGCAGGAATTCGGGATCTAAATCCTATCAAATTTTCTTACTGTGGGAACAGCTATTATCAGTCATATCCTGGGATACCCTAGAGATTGTTGGGCTACAGAAGGCCAGAGAGACAATATTGGTAGCTGGAATGAGCATATTTTCTTTAATGGACCCTGTGAAGACTTGATAGGGATCTAAGCTCTGTGCAGATGCCCCAGATATCCATTTCGCTGGCTCATAATGGCTACTGTCAAAACCACGGAATCGACAATGTGTTTGGACTGTGCTATGTCATTTGATCACAGGTGTAGATTAGCGCAAGCAATCAATATGCAGAACTATTCAATCACTACAAAGATCTCTCTTGTGCTACTTTTTTATCACCACACTCAACCGCTTACTAATCCACCATCCCTACCCTCTGGAAACTACCAATTTGTTCCCCATTTCTGTAATTTTGTCATTTTGAGAATGTTACGTAAATGGATTCATACAGTTATGTGACCCTTTGAGATTGTTGTGTCCTCCAATAGTGTGTTCCTTTTGTTGCTGAGTAGTATTCCGTGGTATGGATATACCACAGTTTGTTTAACCATTCACCTATTGTAGAACATTTTGATTGTTTCCAGCTTTGGGTTATTACAAATAAAGCTCCTATGAACATAGGTGTACAGGTTTTTTTTTTTTTACTATGAATGTAAGTTTTCATTTCTTTAGAAAAAGGCCTAAGAGTATGATTGTGGGATGTATAAGTGTAAGTTTAGCTTCTTAAGAAACTGTACCATTTAACATTCTCATCAGCAGTGTAAGAGTGATTCAGTTTCTCCTCACCAGCACTTGTTATTGTCGCTATTCTTAATTCTAGCTGTTCTAATAGGTATGTGGTGGTATCTCATTGTGGTCTTAATTTGCAACTTCTTAATTGTTAGTGTTGTTGAACATCTCTTTTAAATTTTATTTATTTTGACACATAATTATACGTATTTATGGGTACAATGTGATGTTTTGATACATGCATACATTGTGTATTGATAAAATCAGAGTAATGAGCATATCCATTACCTCTAACATTTATCATTTCTTTGCAGTGACAACATTCCAAATCTTGTCTTCTAGCTATTTTGAAATGTATACTGCATTATTGGTAACTATAGTCACCTACTGCGCAATATGACACCAGAATTCATTCCCCTTATCTGATTATAACTTTGTACTTGTTGACCAGTCTCTCCCCATCCCTCCCTCCTCTCTGGCTTCTCCAGTCTCTGGCAACCACTGTTCTATTCTCCACTTCTGTGGGATCAGCCTTTTAAGTACCACATATGTGTGAGATCACGTGGTATGTGTATTTCTGGGTCTGACTTATATCACTTAAGATAATGTCTTCTGGGCTGATCTAAGTTGTTTGAAATCAGAATTTCATTCTCCTTTATGGCTAAATAGTATTCCATTGTGTATATATACTACATTTTCTTTATTCATGCATCTGTTGGTGGACACTTAGGCTGATTCCATATCTTGGCTATTGAGAATACTGCTGCAATAAACATGGGAATGCAGATATCTCTTCAACATACTGATTTCCTTTCCTTTGGTTATGTACCCAGTAGTGGGATTGCTGGATCATATGGTAGTTCTACTTTTAATTCTTTTACAGACAAAATTATTTTATTTTACTTATTTTATTTCAAAATATTAAGGGAATACAAGTGTTTTTGTTAACATGGATGAATTGTATAATGCTGAATTTAGGGCTTTTAGTGTGACTGTCACCAGGAAAATGTTCATTGTACCCAACAGTTAAGTTTTTATCCCTCATATCCCTTCTACCATCCCCCTTCTTGGTTTCCAATGTCCTTTACACCTCTTTGTGCCCACATGTACCCGTTATTTAGATCCCACTTATTGGTGAGAACATGTGGTGTTTGTTTTTCCATTCTTGAGACACTTTGCTTGGGAAAATGGTCTCCAGTTCCATCCAAATTGTGGCATGTCTTCTTGATGAATGGAACACTTTTGTTATTATATAATGA
Source organism: Eulemur rufifrons (assembly GCF_041146395.1). Classification (NCBI taxonomy): domain Eukaryota; kingdom Metazoa; phylum Chordata; class Mammalia; order Primates; family Lemuridae; genus Eulemur; species Eulemur rufifrons. Next base: position 25,913,871 of record NC_091002.1, read on the forward strand.
CCTCCTTTTTCTCTTTTTACAGTTTTTGGCTTAACATCTGTTTTATTTGATGCAAGTATGCCTTCCCCTACTTTCTTTTGATGATTATTTGCATGGAATATTTTTCCATCCCTTCATTTTCAATCTATGTGTGCCCTTAAAGGTGAAGTGAGTCTCTAGTAGGGAGCATATAATTGGGTCTTTTAAAAATCCATTTACCCACAAAATTGTATAATTTGATCCATGTACATTTGAGGTAATTATTGGTAGGCAAGGACTTACTACTGCTACATTATTAATTGTTTTCTGGATGTTTTGTAGACTATTCCTTTCTTCTTCTCTTGCTGTCTTCTTTTGTGGTTTGATGATTTCTATACTGGCATTCTTTGAAATCTTTCTTTTTTATCTTTTATGGATCTACTATAGGTTTTTGCTTGTGGTTACCATGAGTCTTATATAAAATATCTTAACACAAGCTATTTGAAACTGATAGCAACTTAACTCTGATCACATAAAAAACTCTACATTTTTACTATGCTGAAGAAAGAAGAAAGCAGAAAGAAGACAGAAGAAAGCAGAAGAATCTGTGAACTCAAAGACAAGTTATCACATTCTTCAGCTTGAGAATTTGTTTTTTATTTACAGTTTTAATCTTTATTGAATTTATAATTTCATACATTTATTATTTTCCTGATTTATGTTGTGTTGCTTGTATTTTCTTGAAGTTCACTGAATTTCCTTCAAACTTTTATTTATTTGTTTTTATTTTTACAGTTTTTGGTTTTTAAATTTCAATATATTTAGGGAGTACAAGTGATTATTTGTCAGATGAATGAATTGTATAGTGGTAAAGTCAGGCCTTTTAGTATACCCATCACCCAAATATGGTACTTTGTACCCAAGGGGTAATATTTGATCCTTGGCCCCCTTCTACCCTCCCCACTTCTGAGTCTCCAAAGTCCATTATACCACTCTACATGACCAGGTATACCCATAGTTTAGCTCCTACTTATGAGTGAGTACATGTGGTATTTGTTTTTCCATTCCTAAGATACTTCACTTAGGATAATGACCTCCACTTCCATCTAAGTTGCCACAAAAGACATTATTTCTTTCAGTTTCAGTAGGATAGGTGCCAGTTCTTCTTTATAGGTCTGGTAGAATTAGAATGTGGATCTATTTGGTCCTGGGCTTTCTTTTGTTGGGAGATTTTTTTATCACTGATTCAATCTCACTACACATTATTTGTCTGTTTAGGGTTTATATTTCCTACTGATTCAAGCTTGGGAGGTTGTGTGTTTCCATAAATTTATTTATTTCCTCTAGATTTTCTAGTTTGTGTGAATAGAGGTTTTCAAAGTAGTCTCAGATGATATTTCGCATTTCTGTGTTATCAGCTCCTAAAATACCAATGACATTTTTCACAGATCTAGAAAAAAACAATTCTAAACTACATATGAAATCATAAAAGAGCCTATATAACCAAAGCAATCCTAAGCAAAAGAAAAAAAGATATTGCTACTCATTCCCAGAGTAGGAAGCGCTCTAGTTTCAAGATGGTGCAAAGCAGTAGCAGCACAGCCTGGGGGCAGAGGGGCAGGGCACAATGTTGGCTCCTTCTCTGGGGGTAGCTCAGCATGGGGAATCTGGGGAGCTCTTTCAACTGGGCTCAGAGCCTTCAAATACTGCAGGAGTCTTCAGTAGCAAAGACTGCAGGTGTTTGCAATGGTGTTAAGGGCTTGCTTAACTTTTACCCACAGGGAGAAGTCCTTCCTTGCTCAGAGCTGATTCCAACTGAGGGGATGGTGTAGCAGAGGCGTAGTGTTTCCTTCCCTTACCTACGTGGCCATCTGGGCTTTCTTTGCTCTCCAGGAGTTATGCTGCTTCTTTGCTGTTCTCTGGTGCTCTGTTTTAGTTATTTTGGTCAAAATATAGTAATTTATTTGTTGTTTTGGGTGTTTTTGTAGGGGAGGAAGAGTGCTGGGAGTTTCTTGTGAGCCATCTTGCTGATATCCTGTAAATCCTTAACTAGATTCTGGATTTCTCATAAAGGTATTTTGTTACTTGTATCATTGTTAAATCTGTGTTTCTGTGGAGGAATGAGAGCTGGAATTCCCTATTTCACTATCTTGCTTATGTCACTATTTCAAGCTCATCACTTTCTGATTGTTAAAATTTGGAGTTTGCTTATCTGTGCTAATTATTTGCTAAATCAAAAATGAACAAACAAAATTAGCTGAGTAGGTACTGGGGCCAAAGCAATGATTAGGGCAATAGGCAACTTGCATAGAGATATTTTAAACTCTGAATATATTCTCACCAACACTAACAGCCATATATATGTTCTACTAGAGCAGACTGTTTAAGAAGCTCCTGTATGTTTCAGGGGCTGTAGCTGATGTTACCTGTCAAAATTCTTCAGCTGACTTAAATCAGCCATAGTGGCACTGACTACCAAACAACAAGGCTCTTCTATGTGCCACATCTCTAAACTGCTGGGGGGGGGGTTGTTGTTATTTTTGTTGTGTGTGTTTTTGCAGACATCTCTTCAACATACTGATTTTACTTCCTTTGGCTACATACCCAGAAGTGGGATTGCTGGCTAATATGGCAGTTCTATTTTTAATTTTTTGAAGAAACTCCATACTTAAATTGCTGCTTTCATGGACATGATGTGAACATGAAGTTCCTCTCTTGATCCCCTGTGTGATGCCACACGAGGCTTGGATATGCCTACAGGTTGCCAGCACAATTAGAGCACGATGTTCCAAGAAAGGGATCATTACTTTGGCCCTGCAGGGAGTGCCACGTTTCTTGGAGAACTTGGTGTGCTATTTGAGATCTACTGAGGCATGAATGTGCTCTTGGCATTCCCATTTATTTGCCCCTTATTGCATTGTGTTGTGTCAGAATGACACAGTATACCCATACAGCAGTGTACCCATGCAAATACTTTTGCAAACTTTACAAACTCTCAGTGGTGAAAATGTTATGCAGTTATGGCCAATGGTATTATGCATAATACTTTTTCTATGGTATCTGGTAAGAAGCTTAAAAGAGAGGAGTAAAAGATTCAAGAGGCATGTATATTAGCCTTTGCCTTTCTGCTTCCTTCTGCATGAAACATGGTCATAATATTTATTGGAGGTGACGCTGTCATCTTACAACCACTGGGCAAAAGCACATGCTAGGAATGTACTGAAAGAAGGGTAGAAGTTGCCTCATATTTGATCTCATTGTGAAGCTGTTATAACATTCCTTGATTTTATGCTATATGAGAAGAATAAAACCTTAATGTGTAAAAGATAAGGTTTTTCATGTTTCACATTATAGCCTACTGTCCTTCCTAACTGATAGATTATGTATTATAGATCAAATGTGATGTAGGAAGATAGTCCTTTCTTAAAATTATGAAAGCGTAGTTTTCTTCCTTATTTTTTAGTTTTCTATAGTGTCTCCAGTTAAAAATATGAGGGGGCAATTAATTATTTTAGGGCACCTTTTTCTGATTATAATATATTAGTTAAGTGGAGAAAATCCAGCTTAATAACTCGAGAAAGAAACATAAAACATAAAACACAAAGCTATCCTGAATATATTTCTTGAGGTCACAGATTTGAAGTTTTATTTTCTTGGGTTTAAACTTCATGAGGCCATGAACTCTTTCTGTTTTTATCACTACTTTATTTCTAGCCCCATGACCAGAACAGGTAGAGAGAAAAGAACAGCCTATGCAAGAGCGAGACTTCATGTCTACTAAAAATAGAAAAATTAGCCAGACATCATGGCGTGCACCTGTAGTCTCAGCTATTCAGGAGGCTGAGGCAGGAGGACCACTTGAGCCCAGGAGTTTGAAGTTGCAGTGAGCTATGATGACACCTCTGCACTCTACCCAGGGCAACAGAGCAAGACTGTCTCAAAAAAATACTAAAAATTTTATAGGTAAGAACTTTTTTCTACAGTATTGTATCTTCAATAAGTATCTCCTCATTCAATATCCTCCACTATCATAATACTTCACTCCCATCATCAACTGTTATAGGCATGACCTTGATGGTTGTGTAGTGTGATGATATGATGATACAGCACGTGTAATCTCTGCATGGGTACAAATCTTGCTTTGTTACTTATCTGTTGTGTGAATATCTGAATTATTTAACTTATCTTTGCTTGAGCATCCTTATTGTTAAGCTGGGATAAGAACAGTACCCAATTGTGGGTTTATTGAAAAGGGTTAAATGAGATGAAGAATGTGAATAACTTAGCACATACTTAGCACACAGTAAGCACTCAAAACTGGTAGTCACAGATTTTTAAATAAACAGGTTAGTAATATATAAATATGTTTATCTAAGTCACTATAAGTAAGGAGTTCCAGGTGCATCTAGGTGTTCAGAAAGGGTTGGTGTCGGATTGCATAAAACTATACTGCAGGGATTCACATAGCATCGCAGGAGGGGAAAGTGAGGAATACATGTATTTGTCTATCTATACCCTAAACTCAGAGATGCTCCAATGCAACCCAGGCAAAATGATCACACAAAGTGCCTCCAGAATTCCCTTTTGAAAAATACCAAACTGAATTTGTTAGAGAGCTGAAAGTAGGATTCACTAGCAGAAAAAGAAAAGAAAAAAATTTATCTAAGGCTGTCTCAGATCCAGAGACCACCCAATCCCCAGACTCTAAATAGCTTCAACGCAAGCATTTGGTAATATACTTAGTGACATTCCTGGGGGGGCAGGTCCGTGTCTAGAGAACATGAGACTGTAATCATGCTTGCTAATGCCACCACCATGACACATGCACAAAACTCACTGATGTGATCCCTTCGAAGAATGTTGTGGTAACTCTGGACATTTTCTGCTGTTATTATTGCTTCTTTTTTCTGGTGGGGTGTTTTTTTTGTTTGTTTGTTTGTTTTTGTTGTTGTTGTTGTTGTTGTTTTTTGCCTTTATCTTAGCAGATAATTTTCTCCATTGGAATGAAACAGTCTTGCTTCATGCTCTCTAACTGTGTGACCTTGAGCATATTACCTCACTTTGGGGCAAGCCACTTTCCTTCTTGAGGACTGAATGTGTTCATTTGTAAAACGAGGAGTTAGAATTAGGTTTTTTCTCTGGCAGTGGCTCATGCAGACAACTTGGGTCACGTTAGAGGATCATATTGAGACGTGTACCTCAGCCTCAATCTTTCCATTTGTAAAGTAGGGCTTCAGTCATAGATCGTAAAGATGCCAATTTTCCTAGAAAGGATTCTGAAGTTATGCTCAGCCTCAATAAGAAAGAGTTACAGGGATGCCTGCCTATGCCACAGAAATGAGCAGATCAGCCACGTATGCTAGGCATTCGATATCCACTCTAAGGTTATCTAAAAGGTTTCCACGACACTGATAATAAGAAATATCTCTGTACCAGGATAAAAGCAATGTTTTCATTTAATATTTAGTGTGTGCCTCTAATGTGACTGGAGCACACAGAGAGATATAGATAATATAGGCTAGTGAAGAAGAGGGATAAGATTCTAAAATTTTAATTTCAATTAAAATATAGAAATATGACACAGGCAGGAGTGCAGTTATAGTAAAACAGATTCAGCCTGTACCACCATGAAATCTATTTTATAACTGAATCTAATTTTCTTGGCCCTGAGCCTCTATTTCCCTTGATGACTTCAAGGAGAGTCAGTCAATTCCACTGATTTTGGGGGCAGGTTACTAAGAATCATTAAGAATTATTTTCTTAGTGAGACAGATTTTAACAAACACCACATGACCTCTCCCCCTCCTCGTCCTTATGTCGCCTTACTCCACCCCTACTGCTCCCCATCCTGACTTTTCCACCAACGGCAGGGCAGAGAATGTGTGCAAAACAGAGCCAGACGTGCAGAAGTGGGGTATCCCTCTCTGACTTGCCCGAGCTAGTCCAAGGAAGGCAGGCTCCGTGGCCATTGTCCTTGAAAACCATTCCCATAGAATTGGTGGTATTTACTACTATCTCCATTAGATGACATTTGGGTGGTCCATGAGCACCCACGTGCTGCCATGCATTTTTCTGACACCCTCTTTATGATCTCTGACTTTGGCAGTTCACCGTGCACCTCTCAATTGCAGAGTCACTTTCTCATCTCCATGGAAAACTCTTAATCAAGCTCCTGATCTTCCTTTATGTGCTTTATATTTCTTCAACTCACTTCTCCAACTTCACCAACTATGTCTCCAACAGATGAGAACATTACGGATTCCTTATACTTCAAAAGAAAACAAAACGAAACTCAATAACACTATAAATGTATGACAGGGGAAGTCTCTATTGTTTCCTGCAAAAATACATGGTCCTGCGTTTTAAAAAAGTATTTTCTTGCTTTCCTTAGTATCCAATGGTACTTTTTTATTTCAAAATATTACAGGGGTACAAACGTTGAGGTTACATATATTGCCTTTGCACTGCCCAAGTCAGAGCTACAAGTGTGTTCATCCCCAGACAGGGTGCACCGCACCCATTAGGTGTGAATATACCCATCCCCTCCTCCCCCATCCCTCCTGCCCAACACCCTATGAATGTTGCTTCCATATGTGCACATTAAGTGTTGATCAATTAGTACTAATCTGGTAGTACGTGTGGTGCTTTTTTTCCCCATTGTGATACTTCACTTAGAAGAATGGTATTAAACACATCTGGGAGAAATGCAACTCAGCAAATTCCTCCAGGAGACAAAGTGCTGATCACCTCTGCTGGGCAATTCCAAAAATGTCTCCTGTATTTCTCTCCTTTGGCAGGGGAGAACAATTTTATATTAAACCTCTCTCTCTCTCTCTCTCTCTCTACACACACACACACACACACACACACTTTAAAAATGCTGCTTCTCTCTCAATATTTTTTTTCTTATTTATATCTCTGAATGTGGGGGAGAAGTTGGTGGGAAAGTGGAGTGTGGAAAAGAAGACCTATCAATAAAGCCTATTTTCACTCCAAATCCCTGTGTCTCATAATCCATGGAGTTGTATGAACTTAACAGTTAAAAAAGTGTCTTTCTTGTTTCACAGGGATTCATATGCGGCAATCGCTGAGCAGAAAAGGTGAATACTCTACTGGATGTCATAAACTACTGGCCTGCCACAAGTGGAATCTTTACACACCATTCAGCTATCCATTGGGCATGTGCAAAGTGCTGCATATGGACAGGGGAAACAACTGACCCATCTAGAGTTAAGGAAGACTTCCTTTTGGGGGTTTTCTTTCCATCAGACCCTACAGTTCTATGGGATTATAGGTTATCTCATAAGGCCTCAATTCCTCTGATACTTTCTAGAACTAGGCATTATTGTGTCATGCTCACTCCATGCTGCAAATTAATGGTCTGGTGATCTGGGTGGCATGGCATTCTCCCCCTTGCTGGTTCATCACCCATGATAGGCCAGAAAAGGTGACCACGTAGAGTCCTAGCTGTGCAGTGTTCTGGATTCCTCAGGACATAGAGCTTCCTCTTTCCCAGGAGCCATGAATCTAATGATGTCGGCCTTCATTATCTGTGGGTTGCTAACCCATATGGACAAAGGTAATGGAACCCCATAAAGCAGGGGTGATGGAACTAGGATGAGCTGTTGCCCTTGGGATCCCCGGGTACCTTGACGGGGGAAGAGAGTCTGCAGGAAAAGCTTTGGGCCAATAAAGAGCAGCAGAAATGCTCTTATTTTGGCAGCTCCATTCCCTCACTCTCTGAGAATCTTTCTGTTAGGGGCATCTAGCAAGCTGGGGTGTCCTCTGCGACATTTTTCCAAAGACAAGCATTTCTCAATGCTCTATGTCGCCCTACCAGTCTCTCTGTGTAACTACCCAGTGTTAGTTCGGCCTCACTCCACTTCCATTTTAATCATTTTGTTGTTATATCAATTTCGTTTTTGTGTTCTGTTAGTTCAACTCTTTCTACTGTCTTGAATTCTTCTTTGTCCTAAAAGTACCTTCAGAGGGAGGCCCTAATTTGCATGTTCTTCAATATGGTGAGCAAGTCCATCAACAGCGCGTAGATTCCGTAGAGCTATCACATGGAAGAGACAACATGTCAGTTTAAGGTGGAAGTCGGGGTCAATGGAGTAAAGACAGGGTGGAAAGACTAGTGACCAATGGGGAGCTTCTGACTTTAGATGAATAGGAAGCATTTGTTCCCAATTTCTAATAACGTTACTTTTAAAAATTGTTATTTAAAAAATAATACTTGCAATTGACTTATGTATCAAGCAATTAATAGGTTTATATGGGTTTAAGGAAAACAAAAGTCTTCTCCTGCCCAAGAATACCAGTTCTTTGGTCTTGCCCTTCGGAATCAATGTTACCAATTTCTTGTGTAAACCGGCAGACACAAATCTGTATATTCACATGTGTATACTGTTTAGATTTTTAAACATTCAATTATAAACGAACCATGTGGGCTGTTTTGCAATGCACTAGCAATATGTCTTAGACATTGCCTTATCAATACATAAACCTAGGTCATTATTTTTAATTGATACATAAAACTTTGAGGGGGAAGAGTGAATCTCCTCACATTATTTAATTGCTCCACTGCTACTGAAAAACAGGTCTTTAATTATCACAAACAATTCAGCTAAGAAAATTTGTAAACAAATGTATGTCTTTCCATTTATGATTGTGTACACACACACACACACCCACACACACAGATTGTCAAACCACCCACCAAAAAGGCTACACTACTATTCTCTCTTATCACCAGTTGCAAGAGAGTCAGCTTCCTACACACTCAGCAGTCCTTTTTTTTTCTATTACATTCTTCCAAGTTTTACAGTCTGATATGTGAAAATGGTGTCTAGTTGTTTGAATTCATGGCACTTTCGTTATAAGCAAGTTTGAACATTTATTCCATTATATTTCTGAATTCCTTATTTATCTTTATGCACTAAGAAAATTGACTTTTGTTAAATTTGCAGGTATTATATTATGTTTAGAAAAATGGTATTCACTTCTATGAAATAGATATAAATATGCCTACAATTGTATATTTTGATTCATATGTTGATGTAATGAGTGAGTTATAGAATTACTATCTACATTCATTTCTGATTATGAACTACTGTATTTGTTGAAAATTTGCAAAGTTTTGAAATTGTAAAGAAGTAAAAAAATTTTTCTCTCTTGCTCTCCCTTAGTTTTCTTTTTTTTTTTTTTTTTTTTTTTTTTTTTTTTTTTTTTTGTTGAGACAGAGTCTCACTTTGTTGCCCAGGCTAGAGTGAGTGCCGTGGCGTCAGCTTAGCTCACAGCAACCTCAAACTCCTGGGCTCAAGCGATCCTACTGCCTCAGCCTCCCGAGTAGCTGGGACTACAGGCATGCGCCACTATGCCCGGCTAATTTTTTCTATATAGATTTTTAGGTGTCCATATAATGTCTTTCTATTTTTAGTAGAGACGGGGTCTCGCTCAGGCTGGTCTCGAACTCCTGACCTTGAGCAATCCACCCGCCTCGGCCTCCCAGAGTGCTAGGATTACAGGCGTGAGCCACCGCGCCCGGCCAGTTTTCTTGAATAAAAATGTATAGCCTTTTTATAACTTTTCTATTGCACAATTAGTATTTTCTTATCTACTAGTTTTCAATAAATATATTTTCTAGGATTGTATAAAATTTCATAAAATGGATACTGTGTAAACTACTTATCCAAATTGTTTTTGCATAAATAAGTATATTTATATTTTATATACAAGGATGGCTAATATAAACTTTCTTATACATAAATCATTCAACCCAAAATTCCTAGAAATGTACTTTTTCCTGTCTGCTTAACATATTATCAATTTCTGAATATATACAAGTCCTATCAATGAAAGATTATATCTAAATATTTAGTTTTTATTTATGTCTTTGAGTAACGGAGAAGTCAAACTTCAAATACATATTCACTGTATTTTTTTTTTTTTTTTTTTTTTTTTTTTGAGACAGAGTCTCACTCTGTTGCCCAGGCTAGAGTGAGTGCCGTGGCGTCAGCCTAGCTCACAGCAACCTCAAACTCCTGAGCTCAAGCGATCCTCCTATCTCAGCCTCCCGAGTAGCTGGGACTACAGGCATGCACCACCATGCCCGGATAATTTTTTCTATATATATTTTTAGCTGTCCGTATAATTTCTTTCTATTTTTAGTAGAGACGGGGTCTCGCTCTTGCTCAGGCTGGTCTCGAACTCCTGAGCTCAAACGATCCGCCCACCTCGGCCTCCCAGAGTGCTAGGATTACAGGCGTGAGCCACCGCGCCCGGCATATTCACTGTATATTTTAACTTTTCTACAAATTGTGCTTCCGCCTAGTTTTCCCTTTTAGTTTGGAGGGTCAGTTTTAATTCCAAATTTAATTTTAATTTGATTTATAGGTTTTCATTTTGTTTTCCCATATGGATTCTGTCTTGAAATTTAACTATTTAGTCAGTCTGGACTTTATTTTATGTGTTTTCAGGTGAAATAGCACCTGATGGTTTGTGAAGCAACTTCTTACCAAGCCAAGCTGTCCATCAGTGGACGGCTATCAATAGATATGTTGATATTTAAGTTGATGCTAGCTGGTGCTATATCTGGGATGTTTTAGAGCAAATTCACATATGGGATAATATTTTGGCTAGATGGCTTCTCTGCCTGGAAACATACAATTGTTCGTATTTTCTAATTTTAGGAGTTTGAGATATTGGTGATGGAGATCACATGAATATCATAATAGCTCCAGACTGAAGAACTTTGTATAAATGACTTGTCACTCCAGAAAAAAATACATTAAGTTATAGAATATTCCCAGTTGCCATCATTCTCTTGCTTAAGCCAAATTCTTGGGATTATCTTTGATATTTCTATTTCGGTGACACTCATACCTATCAGGACGTCTATTACATCTACCTGCAAATTATATCCAGAATTCAACTACTCTCACCACCTCCATTGCTACCACTCTGATTCAAGTCACCATCGTCTCCCACTTGAATTACCACTGTGGCTTCCTCATGGTCTCCATCCTTCCCCTCTGGCCTCCTACAGTCTATTGGCAAGACAGCAGAGTGTATGATCTGCTTACACTGGAAGTCAGATCATGTACTTTTTCTGCTCTAAACTCTGCGATGTCCCCCCTTCCCTCAGAGCAATAACCAGGGTCCTCAGAGTGACCCACCTGGCCCTACAGGACCTGGCCCTTATGACCTCTCTCACCTCCTCTAGTACTGGCACAGTCCTTGTTCACTTCACTGCGGCCACACGGGCTCCAGTGCTCCTCCTCAAACATGCCAGACCTCCTCAACCCACAGAGCTCTGTCTGTCGCCTCTGCTTAGAATGCACTTGCCTCATGGTGTGACTAATTCGTTTACTTCCTCCAAGTTGTTTAATGGTCACCTTGTTACACAGACCTGTGCAAACTTGTGTTTAATAAACTGCAATCTGCCCCCAAGATACTTCAATTACCCCTAAATCTATTCTCTTTCTGAAAACCATTTATCACCTTTTCATATGCAAAATAATGTACTTTCTTTTTTATCATCTATCTCTCCCTGCTAGAAAATAAGCTCTGTGTGACTGTGTCTGTTTAGGTCACAGATGTACCTCAAGGGCTGAGGATGAGCAAGGGCTCAAAACTTTGATGAGTGTGTGGCTATAGCCTAACTTTAAGTGGGGGGGGGGGAATGACTAAAAAGGAGTAGGAAGCAATGGATGTGAGACACGACTTTGAAGAAGAGTTGACAGAACAAGGTGATTCAAAGAGCTTGAGGAGGAAGAGAAGAGCCGAGATGACTCAGATTGCAAATATGGATATAATCCAAAGATTAAGACATACTCTTTGTGGAAATGAAGAAGCAAGGTTAGAGTTTGTCTTGGACGAAAGAAGTGGAAGGTCTAGATTTGCAAATTACAGAATATTCCATGAAGTACAAAGTAACATGGAGCCTGTAAAATAACAAAGATAGAAAAAAAATAATTGGAGAAGTGGGAGCAGAGCCAACATTTCTCAGGGGAGGAAATACGAACCGAATTATTGCAAGCTTAATATATGTCAGCCTGTGAAAGTGCTTTATGTACATTATCACATTAAATCCAAAGAAGGCTGTTTTGAGAATTGCTTGCTCTTCTGCACATATGCCAGGCTTCTTCCACCGTAGAGCCTTTGCTCTGGTTGCTTTCTCTGCCTAGAATACACTTAGTAGGTACTGCTTGCTCAGTTGGCCTGAGAAAGATGATCAGGTAGTTTACTCCTCAATAAACGATCATGTAATGGAGCACACTACTTTTACGTTAGATTCACACCCTCACCCCTCAAATGAATGATCACATTGCTTAGAAATCCTACTGCATTTCTCTTCTGAGCTAACCTTCCCCTTGCCCTAGACAACTATTTTGTACTGATCTTTCTCTGTCTTCAATTCTCCTACTCCCCTCCCCCACATGCCACTACGCTTCAGCTTTATGATTTTATCCCACACCTAAGTGATTAAAAAATTCAAATAGGTACTTTTTACCCATCTCCTCTATCCCCCTTGCTATAACTGGAGGACTGTGTCTTCTCTCTCCAAAAGTCAGTCTTCCCTATGTGAATTTGTTCTCCGTCACCTTACTAAGGTCTATGTCTTTCTGTCATCTCATCATCTTATTCTATATTAATCTCTCCCTTTCTGCTTGTCCCTCTTTAATTGCTTACAGCCACACTCTGATATTTCTGGGTCTTCAAAAATAAACCCCAAAACCCTCCTCTGACCCCATATTGCCCTCTATCAGTTCTCTATTTCTCTGTTCTTCTTTGTGGGTAAACTTTCTAAGATTTTTGTCTACAAGTGCTACATCTGCTTCTTCACATTTCAACCAACTTTTTCTTCATGCCACTCTGAAACTGCTCTTCTCACGGTGACCAGGGACCTCCATACTGATAAATACAATGGACATTTTTCTGCCTTCATTTTTTTCAACCTCTCAGCGGTATTTAACCAGAAATGACCACTCTTTCCTTTAAGGAACATTCTCCTCCCGTGCTTAGCCCAGTCATAGCTGATACAACTTGCCCTATAACCTTTTGGCATTGGCCATTTTCATGCACGACCATGACCTGCAACTGTCAGTATCCCCAGTATTTCTCCGAGTGCTTGTGAAATATTTATCCAGGGTGGTGGATAAATATTCCAGTTCCTTTGATCCTCGTGTAGAATAACTCTGGGGCTTCTTGGATTTTTGTTTTTCCTTGTGGTAATTCTTTATTTGCAATTCAAGGCCACTGTGGGGAGAAAATATGAACATATTTTAGTTCTTCAAGATTTTTACTGTAACACCGCACCCTAAGGGTCTGATGCCCAATTAAACATTAAAAATTATATATTTTTAAGTCAAGCTTTTTTTTCCAGTAGAAAATAAACGGTATTTTTCTTTTTTTTTAGTTGACATGTAATAATTGTTCATATTTAGGGGATACAGAGTTATATTTTGATACTTGTATACAATGTATAATGATCATGTCAGGGTAATTAGCATATCCATCACTTCAAACATTTGTCATTTCTTTGTGTTAGGGACATTCAAAATCTTTTCTTTTGGCCATTTGAAAATGTACAGTAAATGATTGTTAACTAGAGTTACCCTACAGTGCTATAGAACACTGGAACTGATTCCTCCTATCTAGCTGTAATTTTGTACCTGTTACCCAACCTGTCCCTATCCCCCTGCCCCACCCTCTAGTAACCACTATTCCACTTTCTACTTCTAATAAGCTCAACTTTTTTTAAGCTCCCACATGAGTGAGAACGTGCAGTATTTGTCCTTGTACACCTGACTTATTTCACTAACATAATGTCCTTCAAGCTCACCCGTGTTGTCTGAAGCTTATTTATAGCCTAGCTGGTAGAGTTGCCTGTAGGAATGTGCTCTGGGCAACTGCAGAGCAACCATCCTGCCAGCCCATAGTTGATAGATGATTCCATAGTAAGCTGATTATGGCAGGTGATAACTCGCCTTTTCTTGGATTTCTTGCTTTCTTGACTTCCCCATTTCCCCACTGACTTTTTGAGGGGTGAACTGCCTTTCAATTAAATTATTATGCTCAAATCTTCACTGGAGATCTATCTGCTTTTTGGTGTACCTAAACTCAGACGAGCATCTCATTCTCCTGTTTTGCTCTGACTCATCTGGTTGTTTTTATAAAGTCTTCTCCTATCTGATCTTTTAAATTTTTTTTTTTTTTTTTTGAGACAGAGTCTCCCTCTGTTGCCTGGGCTATAGTGCCATGCCTAGCTCACAGCAACCTCAAACTCCTGGGCTCAAGCAATCCTCTTGCCTCAGCCTCCTGAGTAGCTGGGACTACAGGCATGCACCACCATGCCCGGCTAATTTTTCTACATATATTTTTAGCTGTCCAGATAATTTCTGTCTATTTTTAGTAGAGACGGGGGTCTTGCTCTTGCTCAGGCTGGTCTCGAACTCCTGAGCTCAAACAATCCACCCGCCTCGGCCTCGCAGAGTGCTAGGATTACAGGCGTGAGCCACCACACCCGGCCCTATCTGATCTTTTAATATTGAAACTCACCAGAATTTAATTCTGGCCCTCTTTTTTGTCGTATTATTCCAACCCTCTATTGCTTATTCATTTCTGTAGCTTTGATTCCAAAATTTACACCTAGAGTCAAAACCTCTCTTCTGAGATTCCACGGGTCTCTCCAACTGCCTTCTTAACATCTTAGGAATACCATATGTTATATGTTCCCAAATAAATACCTGAGCCCGCCTGAAGATCCCTCCTCTTCCTTCAAATCTTGCCCTTTCCTCAGTTTTTACTATTCTGTGAATGTCAAGTATCTCTAAGCACCTCTACTTCAATTTAGAAACCTAGAAACTTCACTTTGATTTCTCCATTTTCCTCTGACCTTATATCCAAATAGTCGACGTCTCAAATCTGTCCTATTCTGTCTACAGTAATTCTCACAGCCCCAGTTCCAGCTACCATTGTGACTTACCTGGAAATAAACTTCTCTTGCCCTCTCTTTCTCTCCCTAATCTAATCCTCACTTGGAATCCTAACTACTCTAAAACATAGGTAAGTCAATGAGCTCACATTATGTTCTAAAGAAAACAAAAGCACTTAGTACTTAAAGGGGCTGGGAAATATGGCCCTGCTACTTCAAGCCCATTTCATCGTGTGATTGTTTGCTCTTTGCACATTACACTTCAGGTGTGTCAGATTTCCTCAAGTCTCTTAAATGCACTAAACAGTTTCCTCCACACCGACACTGAGTATTTGCTGCTTCTTTCTGGAAACAATCTTTGCCTTCTATGTAACTTGTTGGCTCATTATTATCCTTCTTATTTAGGCTTAAATATCAGCCCTCTCTCTTTCCCTTCCCCCTTCCTTCCACTCAATTTCTTTGATGGCACATGTCACAATTTTAATATATACATTTTACTTTCTGGTTTGTCTCTTTCAATGGCTTTTAGTATTTGTCTTGGTGGTGGTAGTAATTGTACATGTTTCAACGAAAGAAAGTTGTTTTGTTGATGCTAGAGTTAAACATTTGACCTACTTTTTATTCCCTGCAGCTGACTTCGGACCCCAAAAGTGCTGGAAGAATAATTTAGGATACTGCAGGATGCGATGTTTAGATACTGAAAGGTACATACTTCTTTGTCAGAACAAGCGATCATGCTGCATCTCCATAATACTATCACTTGAATACCCTCGACGACCACCACCTCTGCTGAGGCACCTAGAGGATATACAAGTGGATAACAGTGATTTGGAATCTTATACTGGTGCCGCAGTATCTGGGTTGAATGATCTAGTAACGCTTAACACTCTTGAGACTCCAGAAGCCAACAAAGGCTGGGAAACATATACCCCACCCATGCTACCTCCTGAGTTGGTTGACATTTAATTAACATTTACTTCTGGGTGTGGGACAACAAGAAATACTGCTGGAAATAATATCTAAGGAGCTAATTCTACAGATCTAATTTCACCAGGACAATTCTATCAGAGATTAGATGACCATGGGGATGGACCTAATCGCTACTGCCATGACCAGAGCCAAGACAGTTATCTTACAATCAGAGTTGTGTAGAGAGAAGTGTATAGAAGATACAGGGATTCTCTTAATTGCGCTCAAATTTTTTATCTGTCTTCCTTCGATGTATTAAAAATATATGAGCTAATTTTGGTCTCAAATGAACATTTATGTGTCTATGTGTTTTTCCACGCCAAAAAAAAAAAAAAAAATGAAGACCACTGTTTGGAGCTGCCTATTAGGACTGAGATAAGAATTTGTCTTTAGTAATGGTTGGCTCACTATTGTCATATACAGAAGAACATATAAAAAAGCAGGTAGGGAGAAAGTGCCAGCAAATAGTCTCTTCCCCACCCTCCGGCTTTTATTGTAAGTTCCAGCCTTAAATCTCTTTCTGTATCCTATGTCAAATTTTATATAAGGGTCTAGCTGGTAACTAACCCACTTAGTTAGAGTTAGAAACTAACTCTTTCATCCAGCACAAGCACCGATCTAGCTAGACAGAGACAGAAGTGGGACTTGCCTGGAGAGCGCATCATGTTAAATTAAAAGCTGAGTCTCAAATTCTACTTATCTTTCCAATGTTCCTCCCACTTAAAAGTCCAACTACTAACCATGGCGGGCTCATAGCCTGCTCTTTAGGTCTCCGTTTTGTCCGTGAATGCTAGCTGTGTGTGGTGTATCTATGCTTCGTGTGTCCGCACATATGTGAGTGCTATTTGTACAGCGACAGGTGGGTCAGTGAGTTTCCTCTCTTGACACTACAGAGAACCAGTTATTAACTCTAAGATCGAGTAGCTATTAATGAATTGGGCTAAAGCTGGGGTGCTGCTAAGAGCTACAGTAACAGATGCCTGGATGTCTCAGAATCAAGAAGGTTTGTTCTTCAAATTCTTTTTATGTGGTCCACGCCAAGCTGCCAGTGACCGTGGCTATAGGTTGGATAGTGACCTTCAGACCACTGACCTTTCTCAGTAGACCTCATAGTCTACTAGGTCTTAGACAACCAGTTAGGGTGACCAACATCCTGGTTTGCCTGGGACTGAGGGACAGCCCAGGACATGGGAATTAGACAGCTGAAATCAAGAAAGTCCAGAGCAAACTGGGACAATTTGATCACCCTCTCTCTTCAGTGTACTTCTGTCTGGAAAGCTCTTTTCCAATTCTTTTCTTGGCTACAACCCATCACACAGGACACATGTTAACTCTCCACAGAGGTATTCTTTAACCACAAAGTCCTCCCTAAAGCATCAGCCTGCCTTAGTCTGGAGTGCTCTTTTATCATATCCTTGCCTCAAATGTCATCTCCTGAAAGATATTCCTTGACCACGCAGAGCACTCTCCATTCTACTTGTTCTTATTTTCTTCCTATCACTTAAACTCTTTGAAATGATTTTGAGCATTTGTTTGCTCTATTTCTGCATTATTTACTTATTTATGGCCTATCAGCCCCACTATAATGTACAGATAGTCTTCATTGATCCTGTTCGTGTCTGTGATCCAAGCTGCTAGACCAGTGCCTTGCACATGGTAGATGCTCAATAAAAATTTGAGAACAAATTGTTCATATAATTATCTTCATACACGAGAAGGTTAAACAATATAAAGCAGTAGTCTTAGAACTGTGATACTGGTTACAAATAGACCTTTTCAAGCTATGCACATTGATAGTTTAGAGGAATAAATTTTTAGACTCTAGGCTTCCAAATTTCTTATGAAGCTTTGGAGCATTCTTTAATAGGCTCTTTTTTCCTACCTTCAATTTCACAATTTTCCTTCTCTCACTCTGAAAAGAAAACTTACCTCTCACTTATCCTTTATCTGACATCATGGAGGCAATAAACCAGCTGCCAAACCAGTGGGCAATTGAAATATTGGTGCTGGTGTTCAGAAAGTGGGTAATCATAGACTTTGCATAAAAAATCCCTTGAAAACGAGGCTGGGTGTGGTGGCTCACGCCTGTAATCCTAGCACTTTGGGAAGCCGAGGCAAAAGCATTGCTTGAGGGCAGGAGTTTGAGGCCAGCCTGAGCAACATAGCAAGACCCCATCTCTACAAAAAATAGAAGAAAAAAAAATAGCCTGTAGTCTCAACCACAGCTGAGGTAGGAGGATCACTTGAGCCCAGGAGTTTGAGGTTGCTGTGAGCTATGATGATACCACTGCCTCCAGCCCTGGGCAACAAAGAGAGACCCTGTCTCCAAAAAAAGTACGTAAAAAAAATCCTTTGAAAATCAAAGTGATTTTCAATTTTTTTGTTTACAAAGGCAATGATGGGAATGTAAATCAAGTTGATGGTTGATAGATCTTTGAAAATAAACTTTCATAATAGCTTACTGTGGGATTTTCGGCACATAACTTGGAAAGAACTAAAAGAACTGTGCAATCTATCGTCCTCTATGGCCCTAATCTTTTACCTTTTCCATAATCTTATTTAAATGAATGATATTTCTCAGTGCTTACATTTTAAAAAATGAGAAATGGAAAGAAAATTGATGCTGATATTTACTTCATTTTGGTAAGAAATAATATTCCTCCATGTATACATAAACTAATTTAGTAGAAAGAAAGCACCATTTATTTACTAAATGAATATATTACAGTAAAGAAGTTATTTTTGTTAATAATTATTTTTAATGTTTAGTAATATATTTATGTGGTTTCGGTCAAGTTTGTTTCAAAGAACTGCAATGAAGGCTCAATCTTGAATGCTTTTAAACATTTAGAGCCTTGTGTTCAAAGCTATGTCACAATAATAAATTACAATATATGATAAAATGATTAATAAGAAACATTCAAACATGAAAGTATATTACATTCAGATCAAAATTTGTGGGGAGGGTGTAAGAAAAAGTAAAGATCTTTAAGAGGAAAAAATTATGCAATCTTTCCAATTGCTAACAAAGAGCTTCTTTGCATATTTATTAAATGAATTATTGCAATTAGCAAATTGTCATGCATTCTTTCTCCATTGACTATATTTGTATCTAATTTTTACATGTCGATATTTATAATAATATTCGAAAGCTCTGGATTTACCCTCCCACCTCAAATAACTAAAAAACTGGTCAAAATATACTTATTACCCAACAATTTTAAATCATTGGGGAATAGAAAGATCAAGATTGTGACCTCTGAGAGAAGAAAATTAGCAAGGCAAAGCCTACAGTTGGCCCAGCTAACTGCCTGGAGAGGTTTTCCAAGCTGCAGTACAGGGAGGGGAAACCTAACAAAGTCTCAGTTGCAGAGACACAGTTAACAGTCAAGTTTGCTATGCTGGTAGGGCAAAGTATTGGAGAGGAGAGAGCTATGTGGAGTAAAGAGAACTACACAAAGAGACCTCAGAGATCTACAGAGGCTTTCCAACAAGTCTTCAAGTGAGTATGGATGAGAATATGCAGATAAGGAAACTACCCACAGTCAGGGAAATAACTATTTGAAAGGAGCAAGCAGAAAAACACCTACAGCTTGCACAGGACTGCCAACGTTCGTGGTCTTACCAGCCACAATGGAAAAAAAAACTACAAATCATGGGGCATTAAACTGTTCACAAGAGGGTCGCCCCAGTAGCGGGGCAAAATTAATCCCAGATTAAAGACTACTCTGGTCCCACCTAACAAGCTTAAAAATAAGTCTCAGAAACATTAGACTTTTCCAAGAAGAAAGAGCAAGAATATTTGAAGAAACAGAAAAATATGGAATACCTAAAAGGTAAAATCCACAATGTTTGGCATACAATCCAAAATTATTAGGACTGTACATAGATCTAAACATACATACAAAAAGGTAACTATGTGAGATGATGTGTATGTTCATTTGCTTGACTGTAGTAATCATTTCACTATGCATATGTAAGTCAAAATATAATGTTGTATACCTTAAGTCTATACAATTAAAAAAAAAATACACTGGTTCCAGTTCCACATAGTTTGGAAGTTGTCACTCCATCCTAATGACAAGTAAAAGCCTAAACAAACTTAAAAATCAGCAACTCTTCTTGGATCCATAAGAGAGTTGAGGACACAGGGCAAACCACTGGCCCCAAGATTGCAGAGAGAGGCAAATAAATGCGGGGAGTCATAGCTGACTGGAGCAGGGGCTCACAAGCAGAGACTGCCACAGGAACTAACACCAGGGTAGGAAATCCCGTACTGTAATTGCTGGATCGCTGGAGGCTGAGTGTGGACAAGTCAGAGTTAAAAACTTCAGGACAACCCAGTCATGAGGCAGCCCCAATCCTTTTGTGAGTTTGACCAGCTTGTCACAATAAATATCAGAGAATAATGTCCTTATGCTTCCAGTAGGAGGAGGGGAAAATGAACCATTTTGAAATATTCCAGAACAGTCTATCCCTAACAAGTTCTGCCCTCAGGAGAAACTAGTTAAGCAGAGCCTAACCTGCTGGGTTATTATCAGAGAGCCTAATTCAGCTGGGGAAGGGAAATACCCAACTCCAGTCAGCTTTAACCTTCCACTTGGGGAAGAGAAATACCCAACTCCAGCCCACTTTAGCTATCCTGTCCCACCCAAGGGGGGAGAAAAAACTTAGAAACACTTGTGAAATTCATACTCCAAAGGCATAGGATCACTAAAAGACAGAGACCTAATCATAGAACTAAAGAATATTTCTCTTCCCTTCATACCTTACCAATACCTTACTAAAAGCCTATTTGCAGTAGTATTTTAATTAGTACATCATGTCCAGCTATCAAAAAAAAAAATTACAAGGGACACTGAAAAGCACAATTTGAAGAAATTTATAGTATTGAATGCATATATTTAAAAAGAAGGAAGACGTAAAATCTCTCATCTAAATTTCTACCTTAGAAAATTATTTAAAAAGAGGAAATTAAATATAAAGTAAACAGAAGAAAAGAAATAAGAGTAAAAATCAAAGAAATTGAAAACAGAAGATTTAACAGAAAAAAGAAATGACATTAAATGTTAATTTCTTGAAAAGATCAATAAAAAATAATCTCCTATTTTATAGAATGTCTTTTTACCCCCCTTTGGATAAATCCCAATAGTGGGATTGCTGTATCAAATGGTAGGTCTACTTTTAGTTCTTTGAGGTATTGCCACACTACTTTCCATAGAGGTTGTACTAGTTTGCAGTCCTCAAATGTTTATAGCAGCACAATTCACAACTGCAACGATGTGGAAACAACCCAAGCGCCCATCAATACATGAGTGGATTAATAAAATGTGGTATGTGTATACCATGGAGTACTACTCGGCCATAAAAAGAGGTAAACTAATACCTCTTGTATTAACCTGGATGGAACTGGAGACCATCCTTCTAAGTTAAGTATCACAAGATGGAAAAACAAACACCACATGTACTCATCATTAAATTGGAACTAGGTGATCAACACTTACGTGCATATATGGAAATAACATTCATTGGAAATCAAGCAGGTGGGAGGGGGTAGAGAGGATGGGTAAATTCACACCCAGTGGGTACAATGCACTCTATCTGGGGGATGGAAACACTTAACTTTGACTAAAATGGTACAAAGGCAATTTATGTAACCAAAACATTTGTACTCCCATGGTATTCTGATATTTAAAAAAAAGCAATTACAGTGATAGAACGTAAAATCTGAATTGGAAGAAAGTGAAAGTGGGAGAAGGTCAACCAGGAGAAAGTAAAAATACCAAAGGATCAAAGACACTAAAGCAGCCTAAGTAATGATATCTTGACCATAAGTGAGAAAACTGAAGGATAAGGTTTACCAAAACGGTCTCGATTTAAATAAGACACTGGTACAATTCTGGATGTTAACAAAGTCCAGAATGTGAAATTGGAAAGAGTGGCTGAAGCAGAATGAAAAGCAAGAATTGAGAAGTGGCCAGGCGTGGTGGCTCACGCCTGTAATCCTAGCACTCTGGGAGGCCGAGGTGGGAGGATCGCTCCAGGTCAGGAGTTCGAGACCAGCCTGAGCAAGAGTGAGACTCCGTCTCTACTAAAAATAGAAAGAAATTATATGGACAGCTAAAAATATATATAGAGAGAAAAATTAGCCGGGCATGGTGGCGTATGCCTGTAGTCCCAGCTACTCGGGAGGCTGAGGCAGGAGGATCACTTGAGCCCAGGAGTTTGAGGTTGCTGTGAGCTAGGCTGACGCCACGGCACTCTAGCCCCTGCAACTGAGCCCCTTTTCTGTCTCAAAAAAGAAAAAAAGAATTGAGAAGTCATGGTATTGGGAGGGTAAACTTTAGGGCCTTGATGTCATCTGTAAAAATAAAGGTGTATGAAATAAAAAAAAAATCCAACATACAAAGAAGGGAACAATGAAGTAACATTTTTTTAAAAGCTTAATGAAAAAAGTTGTGAATAAATGATTTTACATGTAAAAAATAATAATAATCTTCTAGCCAGGCTAAGAAAAACAAAGGGAAGATACAAATTACTTACATCAGAAATGAAAGGGGACACCACTACAGAGCCCACATACATTAAAATAACAAAGGAATATTATGAACAAATTTATACCTATAAATTATAACCTAGATGAAATGGAACTATTCCTAAAAAGACACAGTCTGTCAAAACTCACACAAGAAGAAAGAGGCAACCACAATAAGCTTAAAATTATTAAAGAATTTGAATCAATAATTCATAATCTTCCAAAGCAGAAAGCACCAGGCCCAAATGGGCTCACTGACAAGCTCTAGCAAACATTTAAGGAAGAAATTCTACCAATTCTCTATAATCTCTTTCAGAGGACAAAAGTAGAGGGAATAGTTTCTAACTCACTCTGAGACCAGCATCACCCTAATACCAAAACCAGACAAAAGAATTACAAGAAAGCTACAGATCAATATCTCTCATGAACATAGATGCAAAAATCCTTGACAAAATATTAGCAAATCAAATCCAACAATGTATAAAGAGAATTACACACTATGACCAAGTAGCATTTATCCCAGGTATGCAAGGCTGGTTCAACATTTGCAAATTAATTAAAGAGTAGAATGGTGGTTTCTAGGGGCTGGGGATAAAAAGATAGGGGGATGTTGGTTAAAGGATACAAAGTTTGTTATAAGAAGAATAAGTTCATAGGCTCTAATGTACAGCATGGTGACTATGGTTAATAATATTCTATTACATACTTAAAATTTGCTAAGAGTAAATATTAAATGTTCTCACCATGGAAAAAAATGGTAACTTATGTGAGGTGATGGATGTGTTAATTAGGTTGATTATGGTAATCATTTTTCAGTGTGTGTGTGTGCATATATATAAATATATCAAACATCACATTTTACATCTGAAATATAATACATACAATTTTTATTTGTCAATTATATGTCAATAAAGCTGAAGAAAAAGTCAATTAATTTAACCTAGCACATCAACGGGTTAAAAAATCACACAATCATATAAATAGATGCAGAAAAGAAAACTTGACAAAATCCAAAGCTCATTCTTGATATTAAAAAAAACCCTCAGTAAATTAGGAATAGGAGAACTTCCTCAACTTGATTAAAGAATATCTTTTTAAAACTACAACTAGGCCGAGCACAGTGGTTCATGCCTGTAATCCCAGCAGTCTGGGAGGCCAAGGTGGAAGGATCACTTGAGCTCAGGAGTTTGAGACCAGCCTGAGCAAAAGCGAGACCCTGTCTCTACTAAAAATAGAAAAAATTAGGTGAGCATGGTGGCACCCACTTGTAGTCCCAGCTACTCAGGAGGCTGAGGCAGGAGGATCGCTTGAGCCTAGGAGTTTGAGATTGTAGTGAGCTAGGCTGATGCCATGACACTCTGGCCCGGGCAGAGCAAGACTCTGTCCCAATATATAAATAAATTAATTAATTAAACTACAACTAACATCATAGCTGTGGAAAACTCAGTTTTTCCACTAATATCAGAAACAAGGCAATGTGCCCTCTCTCATCACTACTTTTCTTGGATATGACACCGAAAGCACAGGCAATAATACAAAAAATAAACCAGTGGGACTACAGAAAACTAAAATGTTACTGTACATAAAAGGAAACAATCAACAAAATGAAAAGGTAATCTACTAAATGGGAGAAAATATTTTCAAACCACATATCTGAAATTGGGTTGATATTCAAAAAATACAAGCAAAAAACCCTAATAAACCAATTAAATAAGAGACAAAGAATCTTAATAGATATTTTCCAAGGAATACATCCAAATGATCAGCAGGCATATGAAAAACATGATAGATATCACTAATCATCAGGGAAATACAAATCAAAACGGGGCAGGGGTAGCTATACTTATAACAGACAAAACAGACTTTAAGTCAAAAACAGTAAAAAGAGACAAAGAAGGCCATTATGTAATTATGAAGAGATCAATTCAGCAAGAGGATATGATAATTCTAAACATATATGTACTCAATACTGGAGCATTCAGATATAGAGAACAAATATTATTAGATCTAAAGGGAGAGATAGACTCTATAACACAATAATAGTGGGGGACTTCAACACTCCACTCTCAGGATTAGACAGATCATTTAGATGGGAACCTGACAAAGAAATATTGAATTTAAACTGAACTTTAGATCAAATAGACCTAACAGACATTTACAGAACATTTTATCCAACACCTACAGAATACACGTTCTTCTCATCAACACATGGAACCTTCTCTAGGATAAGTTGGTTCACAAAAGAAGACTGAACAAATTTAAAAATATTGAAATCATATCAAATATTTTCTCAGACCACAATGGAATAAAAATAGAAATCAATAACAGGAGAAGATTTGAAAACTGTACAAATACACAGAAATTAAACATGTTCCTGAATGATGATTGGGTTGAAGAAAAAAGTTAAGGAGAAAATCGAAAAATTTCTTGAAACAAATAAAAACTGAAACAGAACATACCAAAACATACAGGATACAGATAAAGCAATGCTAAGAGGGAATTTTATTGCAATAAATGCCTATATTAAAAAAGTAGAAACATTGCAAATTAACAATCTAACAGTGCACTTGAAGGAACTAGAAAAGCATGAACAAACCAAAACCTAAAATAGCAGAATGAAAGAAATAATAAAGAACAGAACAAAACAATATAGAGAATTTCAAAACAATATAAAGAATCAATAAAACAAAAAGTTGATTTTTTAAAAGATAAACAAATTTGATAACCAAGAAAATAAAAGACTGAAATAAAATCAGAACCAAAAAAGGAGACATTACAACTGATACTACAGAGTATGAATGATCATCAGAGACTATTATGAACAACTATACACTGACAAACTGGAAAACCTAGAGCAAATGGGTAAGTCCTGGACACATACAACATACCAACATTGAATCAGGAAGAAATAGAACACCCAAACAGATCAATAATGTGTAACAAGATTGAATTGATAATAAAGTCTCCCAACAAAGAAAAGCCAAGGACTAGGTGGCTTCACTGCCAAGTTCTACCATATGTATTAAGAAGAACTACTACCAATTCTCTTACAACTATTCCAAAAAAATTGAAGTGTGGGTGATTCTCCCTAACTCATCCTACAAGGCCAGCATTACCCTGATACCAAAACCAGACAAGAACACAACAAAAAAGAAAACTACGCTTTTGGGAGTATAAAATGATACAGCTATTTGGAAAATAATTTGATTGTTTCTCTTTTTTTTCAGGCCAGAAAAAATATTTATGAGAACTATGACACACACAGGGTTATTACATCTACATTTTACCTGGAACACTTACTTATCAGCTTGATAACAACAACATTGAGACCTCTTAGGGGAGAAAAGGGCATTTTTTTAAAAAGAAAAAACATACTTAGTACACAAACATTTAATAAATAAAACATATTAATGGGTGTGACTCAGCCATTCCAACTCCTAGCTGTTTATCCAAGAGAAATGAAAGCCCATGTCCACACAAAGACTGGCATACAAGTGCTCCATAGCAGCTTTATTTGTAATAGATAATATCTGGAAACAAAATGTCCATTAAATGATAAATGGGTAAACAATTGTTATATATACATAAAAAGGAATATTAGCAACAAAAATAAACGAGGTACTGATATATATAACACGTATGAATCAAAAATAATTACTTTGGGTGAAAGAAGCCAGGGAGAAAAGTGTGTAAGGTATTATTTCATTTATATAATGTTCAAGAGGATGTAAACAAAGCTATAGCAGATCAGTGGTTGCCTGGGTATCACAAGGTGGGGGAAGAGAAGGGAAGAGGAAGGAATGGATACCAAAGGGGCATGAGGAACATTTTGAGGGTAAAGAATGTATACACTATGTCAATTCTGGTGATGGTTTCTTTCGCGAGTGCATAATTTTTCAGACTTATCAAATTGGACACGTTAAATAACGCCGTTCAATGTAGATCAATTATATCTCAATAATTTCAAAAGGCAAAAAATCAAAACTCCTCACAAAGAACAAAACCTCTAGGATTTTATAGCTTCCAGTCACAATGTAGTTGGGCACTCGGAAAATATATATAACACAAATAAAATTCTCTTTGAGTGCC
This sequence comes from Eulemur rufifrons, assembly GCF_041146395.1. Lineage (NCBI taxonomy): Eukaryota > Metazoa > Chordata > Mammalia > Primates > Lemuridae > Eulemur > Eulemur rufifrons. Next base: position 25,940,360 of record NC_091002.1, read on the forward strand.
TCCCTCAAGCTCAGTCCCATCCAGAAAACAACAACTGTTATTAGAACGACATGTGCCTTGCGCTTTTAGTTAATGCATTTACTTACATACACACACGACTTTTTCATGTAAATTAGAATCGTTACTATGCATTGTTCTAAAATGTTGCTTTTTCACTCAAAAAAAAGTTTAGAAGGACAAAATCTGCTGCAGGATATAGCAGCTCTTGTATTATCCTGGATAGAGCTGGAACCCACTCTACTAAGTGAAGTATCCCAAGAATGGAAAAACAAGCATCACATGTACTCCCCATCAAATGGGTATTAACTGACCAACACTTAAGTGCACATATAGTAATAATATTCATCAGGTGTCGGGCAGATGGGAGCGGGGAGGAGGGGATGAGTATATACATACCTAATGGGTGCAGTCTGGGGGATGGACACGCTTGAAGCTCTGACTTGGGTGGGGCAGGGCAATATGTGTAACTTAAACATTTGTACCCCCGTAATATGCTGAAATAAAAAAAATTAAAATAAAACAATGAAGTAGCATAATAATTTTCAACTGCATGGGGACAATATGAAATGTAATTTTTTTAAAAAAGTAAAGTGTTTTAGGCCGGGCGTGGTGGCTCACGCCTGTAATCCTAGCACTCTGGGAGGCCGAGGCGGGTGGATCGCTCAAGGTCAGGAGTTCGAGACCAGCCTGAGCAAGAGCGAGACCCCGTCTCTACTAAAAATAGAAAGAAATTATATGGACAACTAAAAATATATATAGAAAAAATGAGCCGGGCATGGTGGCACATGCCTGTAGTCCCAGCTACTTGGGAGGCTGAGGCAGAAGGATTGCTTGAGCCCAGGAGTTTGAGGTTGCTGTGAGCTAGGCTGACGCCATGGCACTCACTCTAGCACGGGCAACAGAGCAAGACTCTGTCTCAAAAAAAAAAAAAAAAAAAAAAAGTAAAGTGTTTTTTGCATTAAAAAAAATCTGCTGCATGCTTTTTAACAGAAGCATGGTGTTAAATCATATGGATGCAGTTCATTTTATGATGCTCTATAGATGGACTCAGATGCAGATTGAAAGACTTTTTTATGCATGTATCTTTAAGCACTGAGTTATTTCCTTAAAAAAAGTGCCTTCTAAATTTCCAGATTATCAACAAAATATTAATTTATTCAATTAAAAAGCAAATGCTTATATCCTTCTCTGAAAAGAATAATATACAGAAAAGAATTTTATATACATATATATAGAATTTATATACAGAAAATAATAATATGCAGTAAGTGTTCAGAAAGACATTGTATTTTAGGGGGAGAGACAGACAGGTGAACGGACTATTAAAATTCAATAAAATGAACACTCTGATAGAATTAACACAGAAGGCTGTGAAAACACAGGTAGGAGTACCCAGCCTTAGGAGATCAGCATAAATTCTTCCTGTAACTCTTCTTTCTCCCCAAATTGCCATATGCTTTGGCAAGGTTTGCACCTTCTCCTATAAGCCTTGCTCCTTCCCCCAAGGCATGCCTAGCACAGGGCTCTTGAGCAGTGATGCCTCCATTGGAGCTGCTGGCCAATAGACTGAAGTTACGACTGGCACAAAGTCTTACATCCTCCTGGTCTACTGGCTGAGCCCAGCTCCACCTAAAGAGGACAATAAAGGTCTGTGTTCAGAGTCACAGGGAATAGAGTTCTGGACTCCATAGAACCTGCTGCCTCCTCTCTTTCAGGAGCCATGAAGTCCCTATTTTTCACCTTTGCTGTTTTTATTCTTCTGGCCCGATTGGTCTCAGGTAAACAGAATCTTGGGGAAGAAGAAACACTGGCTTAGAAGAGGGTCCTGCGCACGAAGTCTCTATTTTCAAACTGTCTGTGGAAGAGGGGGCAGGGTTCTCGCTGGGAGGGGTCGCTGAGGTTTGTCCTACTTTTTTAGAACACCTCTGTTTTAAGACGCTTGAAGGCTTTCACAACAGAACAGGATTTATGATTGGAGCTGGGGAAGGAGGGTAAGGCAAAGCCCATAAAGTTGCCTCCAAAGGTAGAGATGATCTTGACATCCCAAACTTCCCTCTATCCCAGTGGTCCCCAACCTTTTTGGCACCAGGGACCATTTTCATGGAAGACAATTTTTCCACAGACCAAGGAAGGGGGATGCTTTCAGGATGATTCAAGCACATTACATTTATTGTGCACTTTATTGTGCACTGTGTACATTGTAATATACAATGAAATAATTATACAACTCACCATAGGTTGGGGACCCCTGCTCTATCCTGTCACTTAGGGCCAATCCAATGAAGCCCTATCTCACTTCACTTTGCCATTGATCTTACCTCCTGAGGTAACAATTCTGTAATATTACTCCCCCAGATTTTCTTGGTCTTACAGAGAAGGTCTCTGGTTTTTTTGTTCTTGGATGTAATTAATAGGACAGGAAAGGGGGCTTCTAAAATACCTATAGGACTGTAAGATGGAAAAAATGAAAAATATTTTTGGTGGACATAGGGAACTATTAGAAATTTATGGTAGATTTCAGCTGTATTTGTGTAAGCATTCCTCATTTTTAATTTATTCTGTAGTTTGTATTTATAAAACTAGTATAAGAATGCTGAAAATATTTTAGAAATAAAGAAATGGGCCACAATGTCATCAAAAGTGCTTATAGTTTTTAAACTATGACCAACTGATACAGGAGTTTATAATCTGCTTTTTTTACCCTAAGATTATATCAGGAACATTTTCACAGGTCATTAAATATTCCTTGAAAATACGTTGTGCAGTAGATGCTTGTTATTCTGTTATATTTTTGTGCCAATATTAACTTGGAGAGTCCCTAATTGTATGTCATTTGGATTATTTTTCCTAATGTGTGACTATTATAAGAAACATTGCCCCTTATTAATAGATCATTGCGAGATTCTCTTATTGTATAGGTAAGCTTTAGAAGTTCCATTGCTTGGTCTAAGGGTATTATTTCTTTTAAGTTTACTGGCATATATTGCCAATAGTTACTATTAGTATATTTATTTTTTACCCTTTCTATTCATATTTCTTGCAAAATATTTCCTAATATGTTGATTGCTTCTAAAATGTATTTGAGACACATGATTTTCATTTGCATGATGTTGAATCTCTTGGTATTTTCTTTGCATTCTTCCATTAACGTAGTTCTTCTCCATGTTGAGAACAGTTATTCACCTACGCTTACTGTTTTTCATGGCTCTGTTTTTTACATTGAACTCAATCCCATCTTTTACATAAGGCACAAAGTGAGAAACTGACCTTTTAGAATATAATTTCTTAATGAATTTTGTAATAACTCTACAGCCTCCCTCTAGAGATAATAGTTTATGTTCTCTAGAATTTGTACAACTGTTCAAATTGATGACGAATAATAGAAAATTAATAATGTTATAAGGGTTGCCTCAAAAGATGTTTCAGGCCTCTTGCATCCTAGAAATCTATGCGTTTAGATTACATTTCTTTCTCTGTCTCTGGGACAGTGAAGACATCCATCACATACTTGTACGGTGTCCTCTTTCTAAACTAAAGGACCCTGAAAAAGCTCCTCAGGTCCCTTTCTGGACAACCACAAGCAATGCAGGATTATCCTGTGAGATTAGCCAGGCCTACCTCAAGATTTGGAGACATTAGAAAAGACATTTGGAGGAAGAACCAACAAAACACTGGGGCCCGAGGAAGATCAGGACAGAAAGGTCGAAAGTTGGTCTGAGGTTTCCATCCACATACATCAGCTATAGAAAGCCAAAGAAAAATATTTGAATGTTATTTCTCCGCAGATGTTTGAGACAGTGAGAAAGAAGGAGATTATAGAGTGGCTGGAGAGGAAGATTAAGGCTAAGGACCATTGTGGACAGCTTTTGCAGATACAATATAGTAAGAAGAGGAGAAAGAATAAGAAAAGTCATGAAAACAACAGAAGTCAAGTAATCTTTATGTTCCATGTTCCTCAGAAATATCAAGTGTTTTCCCTGCTCCTGTCCTTTGTATATGCTGTTCCTTGTTCTTTAAACACTTTTCCTCTAGACCTTCACATAGCTGGATTCATTTCATCCTTTATTTATTTTTTTTTTTTTTTGAGACAGAGCCTCGCTTTGTTGCCCGGGCTAGAGTGAGTGCCGTGGCGTCAGCCTAGCTCACAGTAACCTCAAACTCCTGGGCTCAAGCGAGCCTACTGCCTCAGCCTCCCGAGTAGCTGGGACTACAGGCATGCGCCACCATGCCCGGCTAATTTTTTCTATATATATTTTAGTTGGCCAGATAATTTCTTTCTATTTTTAGTAGAGACGGGGTCTCACTCTTGCTCAGGCTGGTCTCGAACTCCTGACCTTGAGTGATCCACCCGCCTCGGCCTCCCAGAGTGCTAGGATTACAGGCGTGAGCCACCGCGCCCGGCCCCATTTCATCCTTTATGTCTAGGCTTGAATGTCACTTCCTCAGAGATAATTTCCTCAATGACCCCATGCAGAATTCTGATTTTATGAGTGAGAGGTGTATATATACATATATGTAGCCACACACATGCACATACACAGACATATATACACATAAATCTATATGTTTATGTATACAGAAACTCATTTAATCCTCAGAGGAGGATTAGACAGCTAATAAGGGATAGTAGCAGTAGTAATGGTCAACACTCAAAAATGATTGCTGTATTCATTTACTGTCAATTACATCCCATTATTTCTTTCATTTTTTGCACTTACCACAATCTGTGGTTATTTTGTTTATTCACTTATTTTTTATTTTCTTTCTCCCCCACTCCAATGTAATGTTCTCAGACCTTGCCTTCCTATTCATTGTTTTATTCCCAGCATCTTGCAGAATTCTTGACATAGTAGGTACTCATTATATACGTATTGATTGAATATAGGAATGAGTTAAGCAACATAGAGCAAAGCAAAAAAGAGTTCCAACATCTCTTTAGGGCCTCTACGTGTTAAACCATGTGATGAGATATTTTATATATGTATAGAATTTGTACACATGTACAAGCACACCCTGAAGAATGTCTCCCTCATGAATATATTGCTAATAGAATGCCTTTTGTGTTCGTATTCCCAAAACTTTGTAGAATGTACTTATATCTCAGTATCATATAGGTACAGATATAGATATAGATGAAAATTTTATATTTATCTTTCCATAACTTGACATAATTTTTATAAATCTGAATTTAGTTTATTAAAATATACATAAAAATTTTAGAGAGATAAATAACAGAATGTTAACCATCATTTTAATTGGGTAGTAGAGTATTGATTTTTTATTTTTTTAATTTCAAAATATTAAGGGGGTACAAATATTTTAGGTTACATGGGTTGCTTTTGTAATGCTTGCATCCTGGCTATAGGTGTTCCCATCACCCAAATAGTGTTCATTATACCAATTAGGTAGGTTTTTGACCCTCCCCTTATCCTGCCCCCTGGTTGATTTCCATTGAGTTTTACTTCCCTCTATGCACATGTGTGCTCACTGGTTAATTCCAGTTTAATAGTGAGTACATGTGGTGTTTGATTTTCCATACTTAAGATACTTCATTTTGGAGAATGGTCTCCAGTTCCATTCAGATTGTTGCAAAAGGTATTAATTCATCTTTTTATGGCTGAGTAGTACTTCATGGCATACATATAGCACATTTTATTAATCCACTCATGAATTGATGAGCACTTGGGTTGATTCCACATCTTTGCAATTGTGAATTGTGCTGCAATAAACATTCAAGTGCACTTGACATAATATTTTTAACAAGACGATATATAAGACAAGTCTAGAGTTATGTTCTAAATATAACTTGTAGGATCTCAGACACATGTAAAGACATTTTGAAAATCTCACCAATTGTCAACCGAAGCCATGTGTGTTTCAGTAATGGTGAGAAAGATAACAGCATGTGAGACTTTTTCCTATTTTAAAAATAATCGTTTTTATTTCTATTTAGGGGGTTTATGTGTGCCTTGGTCACATTTGAGGAAATTGGTTGGGGATTTTGTGTTCATGTATAATAATATGTTATATATTTTCCCATTTAAAATAATAGGAAGTAGCCCCTGGTGAGTGTTTGCATGCAGAATTCTGATTTCAGAAATGAGAAGCCCATCATATATTAAATATTCTACGTGTGTGTACATTTATAAAATCTCATTTAATCCTCAGAGCAGGTTTTTATGATTAGGAAAAACATGACCAAGTAACTGGTAAGGGACTTGAATAATCAGTGCACAAAAAACTATTTTTGTTTTTATCTTTTTGTGATAAATATTTCAGGTTTGATTAATCTATATAATTCCTTTATGCAGGTAATTTTTACGTCAGAAAGTGTGCATACAAAACTGGAAATTGCAGGAGCACCTGCAGAACTGGAGAGAAGGAGATAGACCCCCCTTCGGGCATGTGCCCCAAACAAAAAGTATGCTGTATTCTGGCAAGAAAACATGGTAAGGATTGTATTGAAGTCAAGACTACAGGCGTTCCAGAAGAAATATATCGGGCGACCGTTGCTGCTCCTACGGCCTGAAAATTCCAGCCTGTCTCCTGACCTAGGATCCCTGATACATTAAAGCAAAGAGGCTTATTCTGGTGTCAGTCTTCTCTCTATAGCTTACCGCTGCTCCTCCACTCAACGATGTTTGGAAGGTCATCACAACTTCATTAGACTAGCAATTCCAGGGCACGGGTGCAAAGAAGATAAAAGCCAGGCACAAGTGAAGGTTAGTCCCAAACACCCATTCAGGACTGAGGAGTAGAAGCAGTGTCGTCTTTGAAGAGAGTGATAGGCCCACAATACTGCTAAAACACAGAGTTCTGGGCCTTGCCTTTAGTTCCTGATTCTGCGACGGAGCCTGAGAATTTTTTTTTTTTTTTTTTTTTTTTTTGAGACAGAGTCTCGCTCTGTTGCCCAGGCTAGAGTGAGTGCCGTGGCATCAGCCTAGCTCACAGCAACCTCAAACTCCTGGACTTAAGCGATCCTACTGCCTCAGCCTCCCGAGTAGCTGGGACTACACGCATGCGCCACCACGCCCGCTAATTTTTTCTATATATATTTTAGTTGGCCAGATAATTTCTTTCTATTTTTTTAGTAGGGACGGGGTCTCGCTCTTGCTCAGGCTGGTCTCGAACTCCTGACCTCGAGCGATCCACCCGCCTCGGCCTCCCAGAGTGCTAGGATTACAGGCGTGAGCCACCACGTCCGGCCGGAGCCTGAGAATTTGAGTCGCTTTCAAGTTCCCAGGTGATGCTCATGTTGTGGTCCTGGGACCACACTTTAAGAACCACTGGCCTAAACTATGGAATGACTGAAGGTCTTCTGTGGATGTGATTTTCTACAGATAGAAAGCTACATTTTCTAGGTAGTTTAGAAGTAGTAATACAAAAGCATCCACAGATTGCTTTGGTAAGCATTTTATTAGGCTCTACTACAACAACCTCAGAATATAGGTATTATGACCTCACTTCAGAGAACAGGAAATGTGACTTCTAAGCATCAGAAGACTGGAACAGACTAAATTGACTACTGGGAGCATTCTGTCACCACACTATGATGTTGTCCAATTTCCTTCTCTCCCTAGGAATCCTCAATCATAGCTTCTAACTTAAGTAGGAAGGAAGGGAGATCAAGAGCTCTGTAGTGTAACTTGGATATTGGGAGAGGTACTTAAACAATAGGATTTTTCCCTTACAAGCTCTGCTTGCACCAATAAGGGAATTTGATTGCAAGCATCATAGTCACCCATCCATGCCTCAGGCCCACTTCCCTGGCGGTTGGAGAATAATAACTTCAGTTGCCTTCACTTTCTGGACACCTAGAGTAGCCGTGTTTGTCAGTCTGTCTGCCTACTGTGAAATGATGGTGTTGGACTCAATATTTCTCTCCCCACCTTTGTCATGCCAGCATCCTTGTGATTCTAAAAATATGAGATTAGCTTATGATTTGTGGAGCCTACTTCACCTTTGATCTCATAAAATACCAAAGGTTTCGTGGAGAGACATAACAGTGAGAGAAAACATTGGTGGAAGGTTTATCTCGACTATTGACACAAGTTCATGGCTGCCATCATAGGATCCCTTTTCCTTCTTCCCTTGATCCCAATCCAGTTATTAAGAGATCCATGTGCATTCTACCTCTAATTGTGCATGACTTTATCTCCAACTGCTGCTGGGGTTTTGGCAATAGCCTCCCCCACTGATCGCTCAGCATTCCTTTCACAAACATACCCATCCATTCTCTACAATGATAGCCAGAGTCACTTTTATGAAACACAATCAAAATCATTAAACTCCCCTCTGGCATCCTTGCCCACAGCTTACCATCCTAAGCCAACTTTCCCGTCCAGCCTTCATCGTTCTTCATGCTCAGAACCTCCTCCTATCACTCTCTCACAGGACATCTTGCTCTCCTGCCACACAACTTATTTGTAAGTGATTTCAACTCACCTGATTACTTTTGGCTTTGAGTTTTTGTGCATACTTTTCTGTCTCCACTTATCCCTGCCTGGAAAAAAATTCTTTATTTTGTTCTGGAGGCCACTGATAACCACACCACTTCACCCAAAATAAAACTGCTACCACCTCTTGTGCCCCACCGTTCTGGCTTATCCAGAATTTTATGTCATCATCTCACAGACTGTATTCGAGATATCTGCATATGCCTTCTCCCCTACTAGGCTTTGAAATTTTATTCAAGAACAGAAACCATTTTATCTTTCTCTTTCTCCTATCATTTCCTAACTAGATTCTATATTAATTCTTGTTGAATAAGTAAAGGGGGCTTTCAAGGGCCTGAAAGAATTTGGGGTGTTATTGAAATCTTGCCTTTATTTATTCTATATCTTCCCCAGGAAAGAGGCTTCTGTCTCCTTCAAAGGGCACATTATGATCTATGTCATTACGTAGTACAGGGGGTGGGTTGTCCCAACTGGTAGGACATCATTGCCTGTTATACCCATGGCTCTCTTTGTTGGCAGAACTCATGAACTCACACTGGAAGGTGGACAGATGGAAGCAGTTTACTTCAGCAGAAGAGGATAGTAGGAAAAAAACATGAGCTTTAGAGTCTTACATATATGAGGTCTTCCATGGTCCCACTATATATCCACTCTTGGATTATGGACAAATCCTTTCCCACCTTTGAGCCTACGTTTTTGAAATTGAAAAATAGAGAAAATATGTACTCCCATTCCAGGTACTTTGATGGTTGCAAGAACAGCATATTAAAATGTTAATCATATCATAGGGACTTAGCTGCAGCAGGTTGCTACTTCCTGGAGGAGGAACAACAAGGCACATTTACCTGGGGCCCTGCCCACTGGACCACGACTACTCTGCATAGATATGGGTGATTATAGCCCATGTTTTGCCTGGGGAAAGACTTGTTATTATGCAGAGAAGAATGACTGAGTTGAGGGTCATGAGACCTCTTTGAACAGCCAGATGGGTTTTAAAGGTTTCTGATAGAACTCGTTGTGCTTTCTCCTCAGTAATCACCTTGATTACTACCTTGAAAACATCTTAGAGCTATGATCACTTTGATTATGGATGAGGAATATAATCTGAGGGCTGCAGTCTGAAACATTGTCCTCATGTCCTCTTACCTTCCATCTTACCCCTTTTTCATACCCTGCTGGAACTTAGGTGGCAAATAACATTTCCCTGCTTTGGGGTTCACTAATGGAGTCTGGGAGGCAAGGGGAAGGAGAATCTTTATTGTATGAGAACTCACAATGTGTCATGCACAATAATGCACAATTTCTTAAACAAAAGCACTGTTTCATCATTATGAGAACATGATAAAAGCTGAGCAACCTGGAGCAAAGTGTATATAGGATTACATCTAGATTTGTCCCTTACTGCTTTAACTCATTATGTGGTCTCTATCTCAATATCTTCATTGGTAAGGCAAGTATAATCACAGATCTACCTCCTGCAATCACTCTAAAAACTAAAACAGATAAGGCACATAGAGCACCATACTCTATGACATCTATGAAACCCTAAGAAATGTAGACTTCAGAAGTCATGTGAGGTATGTTATTCCATTTTAAATTATAAAAAAATTTTAGAAATAAAATAATAAAATTCTAGTTGCGAGGAGGAAAAGGATCTTGACAGCTCACAGTATAATAATAATTTCCTTTTTAGGTTTATCAAACTTTTTGAGTCATTCTCACCAGATACATTGTTCAATATATCTATTCTGCTATATTTCTGTTAAGAAAAGTTTACTATTAATGTGTCTTATTGTCTAACATTGCTGGAATCTTTTTTTTATCCAATGATGAATCTCTGTTACTCGATCAATGAGTTTAAGCCGAATGTATTATAATTACTGGTATATTAGGACTTTTTCCTGCCCTCTAGTTGTGACCCATCTATTCCCCATTTTCTTCATTTCTGTTGGATAGATCATATTTTCTTCTGCTAACATGAATATTATACGTTTTTTATTTATTTGTTTTATTAGTGATTTGTCCTCAGTACTAGGACCCATTCCTATTATTATGTTTCTCATTATTAATTTAACACCCAGTTTCAGAAATAAAACTTAAACAAGAAGAAATCCTTATATACTTCTCCTGATTGTGCAGACTGAACTTATTGTCCTTATTTGATGCTCTGCCAACAGATCACCTATAGGGGAAATTCATGTCCACAGGAAGACTATAAATAAATAATAAAACCAATTCTTTGACTAGTGCTTAAACTATGTAAAGGCTTGTGGCAAAGGGGAAGAGAGGTGATCTTTGGGACCTCGGAGGTAAAGTCCCTTAAATTTATATTTGCCTGCAGAAAGGATTTCTTCCATGTTAATTTCTGTCAGTGTAAAAGATACTGTGTAAAACTATTGCATGATCTGAATGATGGGGAAGGGCCCATCCAAGCCAACTGACTTATTTTTTACTGCATATCCATGTTAGCAGGGTTGAAATTTTTTCAAAAATGCAATCAATGATCTAAGAATAATCTAGGGGAACATCTCCCCCTTGTGGACACATTTTACTTAGTGAAAGATACCTTAGAGCTACTCAAGATTCTCAGTTACAGCTGAGCATGGTGGCTCACACCTGTCATCCTAGCACTCTGGGAGGCTGAGGAACGAGGATCACTCTAGCTCAGGGGTTCGAGACCAGCCTGAACAAAAGCGAGACCCCATCTCTACTAAAAATAGAAAAAATTAGCTGGGCATGGTGGTGCACGCCTGTAGTCCAGTTACTCCCAAGGCCGAGGCAGGAGGGTTGTTTGAGCCCAGGAGTTTGAAGTTGCTGTGAGCTAGGCTGATGCCATGACACTCTAGCCTGGGTGACAGAGCAAGACTTTATCTCAAACCTAAACATTTGTACCCCTGTAATATGCTGAAATAAAAAAAAAATAAAAAAATTAAAGCAAAAAAAAGATTCTCGGCCGGGCGCCGTGGCTCACGCCTGTAATCCTAGCACTCTGGGAGGCCGAGGCGGGTGGATCGCTCGAGGTCAGGAGTTCAAGACCAGCCTGAGCAAGAGTGAGACCCCGTCTCTACTAAAAATAGAAAGAAATTATATGGACAACTAAAATATATATATACAAAAAATTAGCCGGGCATGGTGGCACATGCCTGTAGTCCCAGCTACTCGGGAGGCTGAGGCAGTAGGATCGCTTAAGCCCAGGAGTTTGAGGTTGCTGTGAGCTAGGCTGACGCCACGGCACTCACTCTAGCCCGGGCAACAGAGTGAGACTCTGTCTCAAAAAAAAAAAAAAAAAAAAAAGATTCTCAGTTATAAGACTCACACATGAACACATACACAGTTAAATAATAATGGAATGACTAACATAATAAAGATGAAGGAATCTTAAATATGTTAAAGGATAATTAAAAGATCAAAATAATATTCTCAAAGTCCATCTGGAAAAAAGAAAGAATACTCTTCTGCATCTTTTTTAAAATTGTGGTAGAATATATGAAACATAAAATCATCCATTTTAGCCATTTTTCTTTTATTTTTAGTTAACACATAATGATCACACATATATGTAGGATAACAGAGTGATATTTTGATACACGTATTCCATGGGTAAGGATCAACTCAGTGTAATTAGCATATCCATCACCTCAAACATTTATAATTTCTTTGTGTTGGGAACATTCAAAATCCTCTCTTCTAGCTTTTAAAAAATATGCAAATCGGGAGGCTGAGGCAGTAGGATCGCTTAAGCCCAGGAGTTTGAGGTTGCTGTGAGCTAGACTGATGCCACGGCACTCACTCTAGCCCGGGCAACAAAGTGAGACTCTGTCTCAAAAAAAAAAAAAAAAAAAAAAAAAAAAAAATATGCAATGAACTGTAGTTAGCTATATTCACACTACAGTGCTGCAACGCCAGAACTCATTCTTCTTGTCTAGCTGTAATTTCATATCCATTAACCAATATCTCCCTGTTCTCTCCTCCTCCAAACCTGTCCCAGCCTCTACTGTCCACAATTCTACTCTCTACTGCCGTGAGATCAATTATTTTTTTTAGCTTCCACATATAAGTTAGAACATCTAGTAACTATCTTTTTGTACCTGACACGTTGTTTAACATAATGTCCTCCAGGCTGCCCATGTTGCCACAAATCACAGAATTTCATTCTTCTTATGGCTGAAGAGTATTCCATTGCATATATAGACCACACTTTCTTTATCCTTTCTTCTGTTAATGGACATGTAGGTTGATTCTATATCTTAGCTATTGTGAATAGTGCTGCAATAAACATGGAAATATACGTATCATTTTGATATACCTATTTTCTTTCCTTTGGATACCCAGTAGTAGGATTGCTGAATTGTATACTAGTTCTATTTTTAGTTTTTTGAGAAAAACTTCAGTTTTTCAAAATGGCTATACTAATTTATACTCTCACCAACAGTGTATAAGAGTTAACTTTTCTTCACATCACCACCAGCATTTGTTATTTTTAGTCTTTTTGATCATAGCCATTCTAACTAAGGTGAGATGATACTTCATTGTGGTTTTGATTTGCACTTCCCTGATGATTACTGATGTCGAGTATTTTTTCATATGTTTGTTAGTCATTTTTATGTCTTCTTTTGAGGTATAAGGTATGTTTATGCAGATCTTTGGCCCACTTTTTAATCTGGTTATTTGGGTTTTTTGCTTTGTATAATCTAGATATTAGTCCCTTGTCAAATGAATAATTTGTAAATATTTTTCCCATTCTACAGGTTGTCTCTTTCTTCTATTGATTGTTTCCTCTGCTGTACAGAAGCTTTGTAGTTTAATATAGTCCCATTTGTCTATTTTTGGTTTTGTTGTCTGTGCTTTTGAAGTCTTAGTCATAAAATCTTTGCCTGGACCCATGTCCTGAAGCCGTTTTCCTATGTTTTCTTCTAGTGGTTTTATAGTTTCAGGTCTTAACACTTAAGTCTTAATCCATTTTGAGGGGATTTTTGTATATGGTGATACATGGGGGTCTAGTTTCATTCTTCTGCACATGGGTATCCAGTTTTCCCAGCACCATTTATTAAAGAAGGTGTCCTTTCCCTAATAGATGTTCTGGCACCTTTGTCAAAAATCAGGTGACCTTAGATTAGACCCAACTACATCATACCTTCTTCCTAAACATGAAAGATACCTACTAGGGATTCTTCTTGTTGGATTTTGGGTTTTATGTCTTGGTTTGTATTTCCTTATGCATTCTTAGAGGTGGGTACATGTCTACCTTGGTCTGGCTGGGCAGACAGCCAAAGTAGGAAAACCACAGATTCTTCCCACCAGTAGTCTACAGCCTACAGAATGGCATCCGGTGTGATGGGATGGAACATGCTGTGTCTCTGAATTCCATGTGGGGGTGAAGTGGGTGACCTCAAATTTCCTGTGTCTGCCCACATGATGAAAAGCCCACAGTTCAGAAGTTTGGGGGCATACTTCATATCATACCGTCTGTTCTGGTTCAGTGCATAAGAATCCAAGTCTCTGAGGAAGGTGACATAGCGCACAGTTCACTGGACCAAGAGCTTTGGCTGCACCTCCTCTGGGAAGCCTGACCATGGGGCTCTTCCTGATCATTGCAATTCTGCTGTTCCAGAAACCAACAGGTAACTCAGAGCTTTCCAGGGATTCAGTTAAGTCAACAATGCGATGAAGCATTTTCAAGAGCCTCAGGGAATTTTGTAATCCACAGTAGGAGGTACAGGGCCCCCAAGGATGGCTAAAGTCTATCCAACATCATCAGAAATTTCCTTTACCAAGATCTTATACCATGGTACTGTTCTTAAAAAGAAGTACTCACAGAGCTGGAAAGAAGTCATAATGTCTTCTGGGAAGGATTTGTTATAGAAAGGAATGAGTCCAGTATCTAGGGGTACCCTTATTTCTTTGGATACAGTTTTTACTCTGACACTCAGCCATATTTTCTTCCACTCAGATATGTATTTTAGCCTGTTGTGCTACAGTGTGTGAATAGTGGAAGAAGTAAACTTTGGGGTCAGGTTTAAGAAACATGCCTTCCATATCTATTAGTTTGTCAGCTTTGAATAAGCAGTCAAGACTATGAGTCTCAGTTTCCTCATCTGCAGAGATAAAGACACATGGCTCACAGAGGTTGTATTAAATGATATGACATATGTGAAGCACCTAGCATGGTGCCAGGCACATACTAAGAACTTAAAAATTAGGGGTTCCTTTCCCCTTTCAAACGAGATCTTTTGTATTTGTACGTTATTATGGTAATAATAATGATCTATCGTTGGCCTCCTAAATTCCTAAGACTCAAAGGAGTTCTAGAATTTGGGGTTGAAAGGATAATCTTGGTTCTCAGTCTTCATCCTCTGGGGTCTAGTCCAGGGGTAAGTACAAACCCAGGAGCCAAAATTTGAACATCCCTAACCTTAGATCATCAAAATTACTTAGGATCTCTAAAGAAATAAATATATATCAAGGTTAGCAACAGTGCAGGACTGAACATTGGAGGAATTCTTACCTCTGGAGGTGGAGGGAGAATGAGGAGTCACAGAGGGATAAAACAAATCCAAGAGTTAGAAGGACATCCAGATTGTTGTGATGACATACAAGCCAAAGGAAGATGTGAATCAGCAGAAGTGTACAATGCTGAGAATAAATAAGGGAGGAAGATTAGTAAGGGAAAAATTACCTGACTGGATAGCAAGAAAGTCATTCTTGACCTCAGGAGGGAATAGTTTCAAGAGAATAGTGTGACTCAGTTATAAATACATAGTGACAACATACTGTTCTCTGGGCATCAGTGGTGTGGCAGTAGTAGGAGGTAGTGCCCTGGGAGCATTCAGGATGGAGGCAGACTTGCTGAGGTTCCCATGTGGGACATAGCTCCATATCCTGGAATCAAAGATTAAGCTCCTTAATTTTCTCCAACAAGATCTCATGTTCTTGGTGGAGTCTATCAGATGTTGAAAGAAGGCCCAAAACCTTACAGGACCTAAATATGAGTGATTCAGTGAAATACATCCCCTAAGGTTCACTTTCTTGAAGAATTTTCTTTGGGATATTAGCAGAATGTGCCTTGTGGACACCCCATGCTTCCAAGCCCCACAAGCCTCCTCTGTCTTCCCCATAACTGAGGCTGCCTTCACTCTCAAATTCTGATCTTGCCCTATTGCTCTTTTCTGTGCACAGTAACTGAACTTAAGAAGTGCTGGGATAACCATATACAAGGAAATTGCAGGAGAATCTGTAAAATAACCGAAAGACGTGAGGTGCTGTGTGCAAATGAGAGATATTGTTGCCTCAGCATCAAGGACATAGAAGCACGTAAAAGAATTACACAGCCACCTCATCCAAAACGGCCAACATTTGCACTCACTCGTCCTCAGGATGAAGATATAATAGACACTTCCCCAACCCACAAGATATATTCTACATAAATCAAGTACAATTTTCTGTTCATTCATTTCTCAACCTGTTCTAATAAACTAAGGTGACAAGATCCACATCTTTTCCCTTCTGGGTTCTTGGCCCCCAGAATGACCTTCGAGCAGATTCCAATAAAGCTCATTGCCAGTTTTCTGACTCGTTTGTTCTTTAACCAGAGAATGAACACTCACTATATACCAGGTAATGATTTGATAAGAACCACTCAGAACCTGTCCTTCAAAAGGAAATATAACCAGTGCACTAAAAAAAATAAATAAATAAAAATTTAAAAAGAAAATATGAAAGACTAGAATAAGAAACCCAGGAAAACTGACATGTAATTTAGGGGCGGGAAAGGTGAAGCCAGTATTCAGGGTAAATCAAAGTGAGTTGAAGATTAAAGCAGTGCTTTGTAAAATGTGTAGGGTTTCAATACATGAGTGTTAAAAGAGAAGGCAATTTGAGTGAACAGAAGGCTGTCAACTAATGGAAGGAAATTGGGAAAGACAGAGCATCTCAGGAAACGACACATGCACTTTGTTTGGATGAAGAACAGAGCACACAAAGTTGAACCATGGGGAAGTCTGATTTCCTAAGCTTCTGCGTATAAGCAGTGAACTGGGAAGTTAGATATAAATAGAATTCGACCATTATGGAGCTCACTATATAAGGTGGAGGAAGACCTAAATACATAACTCTAAGTCAGAAATGTTTAGGTTTTTGTTGTTGCTCTTTGTTGCTGTTGTTGCTCATGTTCTCGTCCTTTTGGTAACTGGAACCATTTGGAGGTGAGGGGAAATGTAAAAGACCTGGGAATTGGTCTGAATTGCAGTACTGTATCAGATTTTCTTGTTGTCTTAATATGCAAGACAACACAAGAATAATCCGGGTCTATACTCTGCCTAATGCTTAAAGATGTACCTTCTGAATATGATCAACACGAAAAGTTTCTTCTCCAACTACATTTCACATTCATTTTCCATGTTGCAAACTATTCATCCAACAGGGGACTAATAACCAGAATATACAAGGAACTCAAACAACTCAATAGGAAAAAAAAATATTTAATAATCCCGTTAAAAAGTGGGCAAAGGTTATGAATAGCATAGACATTTCTCCAAGAAGTACAAATGTCCAACAAGTATATGAAAAATGTTCAACATCACTAATCATCATGGAAATGCAAATCAAAACCACAATGAGATATCATCTTACACCAGTTAGAATGGATACTACTAAAAAGACAAAAAATAACCAATGCTGGCAAGAATATGGAGAAAAGAGAACTCTTGTAAACTGTTGGTGGTAATGTTACATTATGTAACGTTCAGCCACTATGGAAAACAGTGTGGAGATTTCTCAAAAAACTTAAAGTAGAACCATTGTATGGTCCAGCAATCCCACTACTGGGTATTCAAAGGAAAAGAAATCAATATATCAATATATTGCACTTGCAATCTATTGCACCTGAATCCCCATGTTTATTGTAGCACTATTCACTAAAACAAAGATATAATAATAGAATCAACCTAAATGTCCATCAGTGGATGAGTGGATACAGAAAATGTATGTATACACAATGGAATACTATTCAGCCATTAAAAAAGAATAAAATCATGTCATTTGCAACAACATGGATGGAACTGTAGGTCACTATCTTAAGTTGAAGAAGACAGGCACAGAAAGAGAAATATCCTTGTTGTCACTTTTATGTGAGAGCTAAAAAATTTGAACACATGGAGGCAGAGAGTGGAAAGAGAGATAAAAGAGAGTGAGAAGGGTGAGTTGGGGAGAGGGGAGGATGAAGAGAGGTAGGTTAAAGGATTCCAGCATACAGTTAAACAAAAGGAATAAATTCAATGTTTGATAGCAGAGTAGGGTGACTACACTAAACAAAAATGTAATATACTCACATGACAGACACCCTAAATACCCTGACTCAATCACTATACAGAATATACATGTAACAAAATTTCACATGTACCTTGTAAATTTGCACAAATGAAAAATATCATTGAATTAGATTTTGGAGAATGCTCTAAAATAGATCCAAGAAAAATAAAGTGCCTGTACCAAAAGGGTGAATAATGAAAATATAGGATTTTAATTTAATTTTGTATTAATATATAAAAATAAGATAGACAAATAAACATACATCTAACCATATTGATCACACCCACTTCTCCTATAAGTATGGAGAGGATAAAGGTTAATGGGAAAAAAGACAAAGCAAAGATTAGGTCCAACCAGTCAAAGTAGAATTCAAGGCTTAATTTTATCTGTTCAGTTAATTATATCCATCTCCTCCAACTCAGCAGACATTTCCCTCATTTATCTGACACTAACTACGCCAAAATGGATTCTTGGATCTAATTTATCAATGGACTCACATAGAGTAGAGGACACATATAGATTAAAAACAGTAGGCCAGACTCATCTTCAGTCTTACAATGACAGAATGACCCTTCTTAAAACTAACCCTCCTGACACTGTGATAGAAGATTAAAAAGGAGAGGTGCTTGTGAAAAGTTTCAGTGAAAAAAAGGCTTTCTTATGTGAACCTTATGTTAAAAACCCTCTCAGAATTAAGTTGTAAATAGCCATTTATTAGCTTCCACAGTGCTGAAATTATCAACAAAAACGTCTTAAATTCTGCAATCAAGGTCCAGTCATTGTTTCCTACACACTTCTCCAGAATGCCCAAAAACCACAATTACTAAAATGAAGGTCCTTGGGTGCTCTTCAAACTTGAACTTAGCCATCTCAATTTTTGTCTCTCTCTGCAGTAAAACAAGATGGTGAGCTGCTCATGGAGGAAGAAGCTCTACTGATTTCTTTATCCTATGTGAGTAAATGTTAGCTCCACCAAAGTTACTTATTTATGGCCAATGCTTTAAATGAAGCAACATCAATGGATGTCACACAAAAGTTTCTGTTCTTCTCATATGGAGAGCAGTTCCTACCATCATGCCCTACTGCAATTTTAGCTCTTGAGGAGCTTCTTAAACATGTCCTCCTCAATAAGGCTTTAAATTTCATACTATTGAAACAAACACAACATGTACTGCTTCAAAGATCCTAAGAGTAATATTTGTCTGAAAATTGTGTCAACTAGTCATTCAAATTGCTACTTAAAAAGGAGATGAAGAAGGCACATTAAATGAGTTTTAAATTATATATGTTGGAGTGGATTAATAAAATGTGGTATGTGTATACCATGGAGTGCTACTCAGCTATAAGAAACAATGGCGATATAGCACCTCTTGTATTTTCCTGGATAGAGCTGGAACCCATTCTACTAAGTGAAGTACCCCAAGAATGGAAAAACAAGCACCACACGTACTCACCATCAAATTGGTTTCACTGATCAACACCAAAGAGCACATATAGGAATAACATTAATTGGGTGTCAGGCAGATGGGGGGGAGGGGATGGGTGTATGCATTCATAATAAGTGCAATGCACACCGTCTGGAGGATGGACACACTTGAAGCCCTGACTCAGAGTGGCGGGGGTAAGGGCAATATACATAACCTAAACTTTTATACGCCCATAATATGATGAAATAAAAAAATTATTTATATTGGAATTACCACTAGCTGTCATGACTGCCTATCAGATCTACCCCCAATAAATGTCATGAAAATGTTCAAATGTCTTTCTTCCCTCTAATGTATTATTAGCTTTGAGCAAAATCCTCTGTATTCATAAACACATGTACATGCACACACACACACACACACACACACACAAAGTTGGGGCATTCAGATCTGCTTGGACATAACAAATTTCATTTTTTAAAAAAGGAGAAACACCTGAAATCCTGAAATTCTATTAACTATTGTCTTGCATGGAAAACAGAAGGGCTAACTTCCACCTCTACCAATGTGGTCACTTCAACTTTATATCCCCCATCTTAGTAGTATAACTGGACCATGGCAACTTCATTCAGGTTTGAAGTCTGCTAAACAATGAGTGACTACATCAATAAATAAACGCAGGGAACAGCATAGGACTTTATTAGGTGTGGAATCAAGTTCACAGAAGGAAGCAGATAAATCTCTTGCTGCAGCCTGCTGCATTAGCAGCATTTTTGATTTAGGAAGAGTGGAGACCAGGGAGATATGGCTTCCTTTAGAATTGGACTGTGAAAACGGTGATGGTGGGCAAAATATTGTAGTCCATCTTCCCATCAGACACCTCGTCATCAGGTTCTCGTGGCTTCTGGGCTTTTTCCAAGTATCTTTTGCTTTCTGCTTCATTAACACAACATAATTTCCCACTTAGACATCCCACTTCATAGATTTCCCCTATTTTGCATTTCTTCCTGCAGTAGCCTGTTATATTATTAAAGCATTTTTTGAGTCCTGCCCCATCTGCACATGGGAAACAACATTGAACCAAGGTTAGTTCATGAGGGAGAGCAAAAGAGGCATGTAGTTCCCCACAAGTCACAGCCTCCTGTGCTCCCAAAGTGAATCCTGTATCAATAAAAGAAAACTCAGACACTCCCCACTTCTTGAAAAGTATCCCAAATTAAGGACATTCAAAACCCCAGGCTCTAGCCAACACTTAGTTGGTTCTGAGAACATTAGAATTTACATGACAAAAGAAAAGAGAGAGATCAATTCCTGGTTATTGACTGGAGCCATGTCCCACCCCAGGACCTTGGCAAAGCTGACTGTCTCCTCCAAGCTCCAAAGTCAGCACTCCCTCAGCCCTGCCTCTGTCCCCTGTCCCCAGAGAGCACTAACTTGTCACCATCAGCACAGTTCAGAGCCAAAGCAACTTCTAAAAGTACATTACAGACAGGATCTTTTAAGTTAACAGTGTAATTGGGTTTCACACTCACTGATATGGGAAACAGCAACCTCCCTTTGCCAAGATCTCATGGGTCTTAGCAGTCCGTGCTGTTGAGAACCCTTTCGCTATTCAGCCCCTATGACTCCATAACCCGGCTCCTCCTGTCTCTCACCCTCGACACTCTTTTGATCTCAGATAAATGTGTTGCCCAAGGATGAAACTCAACTCCATGAATATCTGTCTCCCTGGAGATCCAAATTCTCACCTGTTTGGAGTAGGACCTTCAGACCCTAAATCTCTTGTTTCTAATTCTTATTTGCCCCTCTACACAAAATGTTGACAAGCCCACAAAATAAAGATGGAGAACGGAGACATGTTCTCTCTATCCTAAACTGCAGAATCAGGGAACATCTTTGGAGGTTAGAGGGCTATATTTTGGGGCCACAAAAAGACAATATACCTTCTTCCTGGCGAGGGAGAAGGGAACTCTCCCTGATGGGTCTCCTACCATGAACTTGCCACTTCACATTTGTAACCTCATGTAATCCTCACATGAAATAGAATCATTATGAAATAGTCATTATACTCACTTGTCAGATGATAAAATTGAGATTACAAGGGAATAATATGCTCAATTCATACAACTAGTCAATGATGAAGACATATTTTGACCTCACATTGGCATGATTCCAGACCAGGTACTGTTCTCTTTACTGTTATAGTACAGACAGAAAATGAATTTGGATGGAAAAGGGGATGGCCAGGTTCTCGAGTGAAAACAGTGTTCAGCATTATAAACATAATTCTACATGATGGGTTCATTGATACCTTTGAAGAGAACCCCTGAAAGTATAGTCCTGACTTCCTCCTACCTCCCTGGAAGCTCTTCTAAGGCACAGACTCAAGTCAGGCTCCCAGGACAATCGCCATTTTTGATAATATTGGCCAGATACCAACAATCCTGAAGGTCCCGTCCCCACTCTTATGAACAGGAATATCTCCTAGGACTTTATGGTATATTTGGACAAGTTACCTGTGGGTACCTCAAACAGCAGAATAAAAAGAACCAGAAACAGCTTCATGTTTACAGACTTCCCAAGAGAAAGAGGCAACAGAACTTCTTTGTCCAGTGGTCTGTATCCCACACGGGCTTTCAAGATGAGCCAGGGTTTTAAATGTTATCAGCATTCTGAGCTCTCATTTTAACCCACATGGCTAGACAGGAAATCCAAGTCCACCCCCACCTACATTCCCAAATATGGACTTCACGGTCACAGACTGTTCCGCCATATCATACCTACTCCCCCTTCCTCAGGATGTGAGTGTCTAGAGAGCAGGAACTATGATTTCTCCACCTGAGCTGTCAGCCCACTTGGGTCAAGGTTGGTTAGTTATATGCTCTGGTTTACGTGGGACACTCTTGGCTTCTTCCTATTGTTCCAATGTCCCATCCAGCTAGTGGTGCCTCTCACTCACAAAAGTAACCCACTTGGGAAGATAAATTAAATTAGTCAAAGTAGACACAGAAGCACATCCAATAATAGTTTTTCAAATCTATAAAATTTCTATATAGTCATTCTAGGACTAAAGATTGCTTTTAGGTTTGCCTAGATCAGTTAATATTATTTGAGAGTTTCCTATAAAGCCTTACCCATCCATTAATCCTTGAGAGTTTCACATAAATCCTTGCTCATCCAGTAATCCTTCCAAAGATAAAATTTCCTTACACAATGTTCAACTAATTATGATCTGGCCCTGCTCTCCTCTCCCAGGGCGTTGTAGGGAACCTCTTATGTCTCTGCCAGACTAGTTGTGGGTACCCCTACCTGACTTGTTACTTCCATCACCTGCTTCTTTTCACATTTAAATATCTCTTCACCAATTATATTACACTCCTCATCCCCTCCACCTGATTGGCCCTGGCGAGCTCCTAATTTTCTTTTAAAACCAAGTTCAATCACTTCCACATTGGTGAGATTTTCCCTGGCCAACTTAAATAGAGCTGCAAACTCCCTTCTTTGTGCACCATTGTATCTTGTACACATTTTTGTCGGTCATCACACAACCGACAAACGTCATGTTCCAATTATTAATATGTGTTTATCTGCAATAGCCTGTGAGCCTCTAAAGGGCAAGTCTCTGGTCTTGTTCGATTTGGAGTTCTCAACACATAACACAAAACTCATGCTCTATGCTCCATATAGAATTACTGAATGAATGATTGAAAAGTACTGAACAAATTACTGCTAAATAACATACTCCAAGACAGCAATAAAGTTAATTAAGGCATTTCCTAAAGAAGGCTCTTTACCTTGTTTGGTAATTTCTGGACACCAGAACCTTAAATTTATAGTAATTAGGGCCCATCTGACCTAAATATCTTTTTGTGCCAGTATCTAGAAGAATTTTGGAATTTGTGAAGGCTGTATAAGTGTTTGTTAGTGATGATCAAACTCTTACCACTACATAGAATTAGGGTAAGGGTGAGGATAGGAGTGAGAATTGTACAGAGCTTACTGTGTTTACCAGTAACCAGAGCCCTTGTCCAACTCAGTCGCTTGCAGTACCTTGTAATTCTTGACTGACACAAAAAACGGAGACTGGTCAGGCTTTCAGAATCTCATCATATCAGACTGATAATATGAAGATTGCTAAGGTCATGGGTGCAGGAAATGTAGCCACTCAAAGATCAGATGCATAAATATTCATTAAGGCTTAACAAACAGATTAACTTCCCCCACCCTCACCCCCACGCTGTACAACTACTCTTTTTGTCAGTTATTTTTTTCTCCTTTGACCATAACAATCTACATCTCATGACAAGCAGCCGGGTTTTGTTTTAAAATATGGAAGAACCAAACTACATATTGATTGTGCTGCCGATTTGAAGATGTTTCAACTCACCTCGGGTCTCACAAAGTCCCTTCCAAAAGCAACTGCTTCAGCTTTTGCTTTTACCTCCTTTGTTTCTCCGTACAAAGTTCAGATATGGTCTGTATTCCCATCTCAGCTTCCAGGACCGTGTGAATTAACCTTCCTTTTGCGGCACTGTCTTCACTGTATCCCCTCTTCTTTACTTGTGCAAATCAACTCATTCATTTAATCCATAAATGGCTTTTGAGGACCTACTATGTTCCAGCAACTCTTCCAGGGCCTGAAACTAGACATACATCCCTGGAGCACACATTCCAGAGTGAGGAGCAGATAAAGACCACACATAAATAAATATACAGGAGATCAGACGGTGACAAGGCCTCTGGAGCACAATAAGACATGGAGGGCAGATAAGAAGCTGTTGAGCGTGGAGTCGGGTATACTTTTTAAAAAGGCATTTGTGAAAAGACTAATTGAGGCAGTGATATTTCAGCAAAGACTTGAAAGTTGTCTGGGGAAAGAGAATGTCAGGCAATGAGAAGAGCGAGTGCCAAGGACCTGAGGTGGGACCATGCCCAGTGTGTTCAAGAAACAGCAAGGAGACTGCACAAATAGAGTGAAGCAATGAGGAAAGACAAAAAGGAGATTATGTCAGAGAAGTAATTGGGGGGAGCACATTTAGAGGCCAAAGTAAAGAATTAGACTTTTTTTTTTTTTGATGATAAATTCTAAAGTCAATTTTTATTTCTACAAAAAAAGGCAGTCAAAACAATATAAAACACATTTAAAGGATATTACTGAGTGCGCTTCAAGTGGAGCTTGACTCTGCAAAGACTGTGAGTCCCAAGGGAGAAAGAAGGCCATCTTGTTCCTGGCTGGGCCGCTGGCTGCTCCAAAGGAAGGGGTCAGCGGGGGCCCCAGTGACCCCAGACTGGTGCCAGCTCAATAGCCAAGTCCCACCAGTGCCGCAAAGGGTCAAACTGCGCCGCTGGGCGGGGGGCTGTGGTGGGGCTGCGGCACTGAGGAGGTGGAGCACGAGCTCCGTGGCACATTCGGATGGAGCTTGGTGACAGATGAGCTTGGAATTTCAAATGGATGTTCTGGCTTTAGCTTGGCCTGCAGGGACCAGCAGATCTTCTAAAATGGCTGCAGGGAGGGGTGCCAACCTTTGGCCTCAGGAGCCTTTCTGGTGAGAGATTTCATCGCACACAGCATGCACAGCGTCCTCCGGCTGCCAGGCCCCCGCTTCGGGGTCACCGCAGACCTGTTATTGCAGGGTTTCCCCGCGCAGGCCGGCCAAGTCGCGGTTCAGTCTCGCACGCTGACGTCGGGGTTTGCCCATTTAATCCACGTTACCGTGGTTAACACTAGCCTGATTTTTACGCAAGAGCTAAGCCTCCCTTTAAACGGCTTTTCTTTGTGGCGGGGGGGTGAGAGGGGGTGGGGGGTGTAGTTGTTAGTTTGCTTTTAAAATTTTTTAAAGGATGTTATAAACGAGTCAGGAGAATTTAAACCAACTCCCATTCTGGGAAGTCCAGCAAGGGAGAAGAAAAGCCACCAGAAATGCCGGAGCTGTCTTTTCTCCTTCGCGGAGGAGATGGGGCCTGGGTCTGGGAAAGCGACTAAATGAGAAATAAACTGAATGCAAGAACATGGGAGTTGCAAGCGAAGAGAAAAGAAAGGGAACCACAACCTTTTTTTTTTTTTTTTTTTTCACCTTATGGGCTAAATGTAACTTGAAAATTTTGGATAAATTTGGACAAGAAAAGAAACACCAATCTTTTGAAGTAGATCGAAGCAGTGATTTTTTTTTTAAAACAAAGGAAGCAGAACTAGAACATCTTAAATTTTTAATCTTTTCTTTACAGGTTACCTACACCACTTTTGATTAAGAAAACTAGAAAGTTAGTAACTGCCACAAGCGAACGCCAGGCGGTGGCACGTGTCAATTTCCCACAGAGTCCTGCTTTGCTGGGGGGTCCGAATGCACTGCTCGGGGTCTCTGCTCACGCTCGCTGGACTCGATCGCGGCAGATTTCAGTCCACAGGTCGCTTTTCCCCATATTTCTTTGTAAACTCTTCAGCATTCTTACAGAATTTTTTACGGTCCTTAGAGGATTGGTCAGCTAGGTCAGCCGGGAGGGGGTGCTCAGGC
This sequence comes from Eulemur rufifrons, assembly GCF_041146395.1. Classification (NCBI taxonomy): domain Eukaryota; kingdom Metazoa; phylum Chordata; class Mammalia; order Primates; family Lemuridae; genus Eulemur; species Eulemur rufifrons. The sequence continues at coordinate 25,966,061 of NC_091002.1, forward strand.
TGGGGGGCGTTCACCAGTGCTGTGAGGGACTGGATTAGTTGGTCGGTTTTGGTGGCTGACTTCCAGTTTTCAGCACTAATTACTGGCAGACAGACCTGCCCCTTTTCATCGATGTTCGGGTAATGGATCTTTGTTTTAAACGTGATCTTCGGTGGTATGAATGGGTACTCTGCTGGAAAGTTGATTTCGGTTCCGAAGGCCCCCTTATCATATGGAGAGTTGTCAGGAACAATAAGCCTTTGCCCAGTCAATAAATTAGCTTCATCAACCTGGATGTTACGGAAGTTTTTCATTCCACATTTGCGAATTTCTTGAAGCTCCTTCATCAGCCTCCTGCTGGCCGCCATCTTGGATCTGGTGCTGCTGCCTTCCCTAGAATGAGACTTTTACTCTGAGTAAGGTAGAGGTTATTGGAGGGTGCTGGCATGATCTGACATGTTTTAAAAAGATGCTTTTGGCATCTATGAATTAGATTTTGGAGAATGCTCTAAAATAGATCCAAGAAAAATAAAGTGCCTGTACCAAAAGGGTGAATAATGAAAATACAGGATTTTAATTTAATTTTGAATTAATATATAAAAATAAGGTAGACAAATAAACATACATCTAACCATGTTGACCACACCCACTTCTCCTATAAGTATGGAGAGGATATAGATTAATGGGAAAAAAGTCAAAGCAAAGATTATATCCAACCAGTCAAAGTAGAATTCAAGGCTTAATTTTATCTGTTCAGTTAATTATATCCATCTCCTCCAACCCAGGAGACATTTCCCTCATTTATCTGACACTAACTACGCCAAAATGGATTCTTGGATCTAATTTATCAATGGACTCACATAGAGTAGAGGACACATATAGATTAAAAACAGTAGGCCAGACTCATCTTCAGTCTTACAGTGACAGAATGACCCTTCTTAAAACTGACCCTCCTGACACTGTGATAGAAGATTAAAAAGGAGAGGTGCTTATGAAAGGTTTCAATGAAAAAAAGGCTTTCTTATGTGAGCCTTATGTTAAAAACCCTCTCAGAATTAAGTTGTAAGTAGCCATTTATTAGCTTCCACAGTGCTGAAATCATCAACAAAAACGTCTTAAATTCTGCAATCAAGGTCCAGTCATTGTTTCCTACACACTTCTCCAGAATGCCCAAAAGCCACAATTACTAAAATGAAGGTCCTTGGGTGCTCTTCAAACTTGAACGTAGCCATCTCAATTTTTGTCTGTCTCTGCAGTAAAACAAGATGGTGAGCTGCTCATGGAGGAAAAAGCCCTATTGATTTCTTTATCCTATGTGAGTAAATGTTAGCTCCACCAAAGTTACTTATGGCCAATGATTTAAATGAAGCAACATCAATGGATGTCACACAAAAGTTTCTGTTCTTCTCATATGGAGAGCAGTTCCTACCATCATGCCCTACTGCAATTTTAGCTCTTGAGGAGCTTCTTAAACATGTCCACCTCAGTAAGGCTTTAAATTTCATACTATTGAAACAAACACAACATGTACTGCTTCAAAGATCCTAAGAGTAATATTTGTCTGAAAATTGTGTCAACTAGTCATTCAAATTGCTGCTTAAAAAGGACATAGAGCAGGCACATTAAATTAGTTTTAAATTACATATTTTGGAATTACCATTAGCTGTCATGACTGCCTATCAGATCTACCCCAACAAATGTCATGAAAATGTTCAAATGTCTTTTTTCCCTCTAATGTATTATTAGCTTTGAGCAAAATCCTCTATATTAGTAAACACATGTACATGCACACACACACACACACACACACACACAAAGTTGGGGCATTCAGATCTGCTTGGACATAACAAATTTCATTTTTTAAAAAAGGAGAAACACCTGAAATCCTGAAATTCTATTAACTATTGTCTTGCATGGAAAACAGTAGGGCTAACTTCCACCTCTACCAATGTGGTCACTTCAACTTTATATCCCCCATCTTAGTAGTATAACTGGACCATGGCAACTTCATTCAGGTTTGAAGTCTGCTAAACAATGAGTGACTACATCAATAAATAAATGCAGGGAACAGCATAGGACTTTATTAGGTGGGGAATCAAGTTCACAGAAGGAAGCAGATAAATCTCCTGCTGCAGCCTACTGGATTAGGCAGCATTTTTGATTTAGGAAGAGTGAAGACCAGTGCGACATGGGCTTGCTTTAGGGTGCAATTGTGAAAATGCTGTTGGTGGGTGTAATATCATAGCCCATCTTCCCAGCAGACACCTTCTCATCAGGTTCTTGCAGCTTATGGGCTTCCAAATATCGTTTGCTTTCTGCTTCATTAATACAACATAATTTCCCACTTAGACATTCCACTTCATGGATTTCTCCTATTTTGCATTTCTTCCTGCAGTAGCCTGTTGTATCATTAAAGCATTTTCTGAGTCCTGCCCCATCTGCACATAGGAAACAACAATGAACCAAGGTTAGTTCATGAGGGAGAGCAAAAGAGGCATGTAGTTCCCCACAAGTCACAGCCTCCTGTGCTCCCAAAGTGAATCTTACACCAATAAAAGGAAAAAGACCTTCCAACCCTTTACAATACGAATACCTAAAATGAACCTAACATAAAAAACAAACAAACAAACAAACAGGAAACTCAGACACTCCCTCTCCTTGAAAAGTATCCCAAATTAAGGACATTCAAAACCCCAGGCTCCTAGCCAACACTTAGTTGGCTCTGAGAACATTAGAACTTACATGACAAAAGAAAAGAGAGAGATCAATTCCTGGTTATTTACTGGAGCCATGTCCCATCCCAGGACCTTGGCAAAGCTGACTGTCTCCTCCAAGCTCCAAAGTCAGCACTCCCTCAGCCCTGCCTCTATCCCGGTCCCCAGAGAGCACTAACTTGTCACCATCAGCACAGTTCAGAGCCAAAGCAACTTCTAAAAGTACATTACACACAGGATCTTTTAAGTTAACAGTGTAATTGGGTTTCACACTCACTGATATGGGAAACAGCAACCTCCCTTTGCCAAGATCTCATGAGTCTTAGCAGTCCATGCTGTTGAGAACCCTTTCCCTATTCAGCCCCTATGACTCCATAACCCGGCTCCTCCTGTCTCTCACCCTCCACACTCTTTTGATCTCAGATAAATGTATTGCCCAAAGATGAAACTCAACTCCATGAATATCTGTCTCCTTGGAGATCCAAATTCTCACCTATTTGGAGTAGTACCTTGAGACCCTAAATCTCTTGTTTCTAATTCTTATTTGCCCCTCTACACAAAATGTTGACAAGCCCACAAAATAAAGATGGAGAACGGAGACATGTTCTCTCTATCCTAAACTGCAGAATCAGGGAACATCTTTGGAGGTTAGAGGGCTATATTAAGTTAGGGGCCACAAAAAGACAATATACCTTCTTCCTGGCGAGGGAGAAGGGAACTCTCCCTGATGGGTCTCCTACCATGAACTTGCCACTTCACATTTGGAAGTGGAGGATTACATGAGGATTACCTCATGTAATCCTCACATGAAATAGAATCATTATGAAATAGTCATTATACTCACTTGTCAGATGATAAAATTGAGATTACAAGGGAATAATATGCTCAATTCATACAACTAGTCAATGATGAAGACATAGTTTGACCTCACATTGGCATGATTCCAGAACAGGTACTGTTCTCTTTACTGTTATAGTACTGTCTGAAAATGAATTTGGATGGAAAAGGAGATGGCCAGGTTCTCGAGTGAAAACAGTGTTCAGCATTATAAACATAATTCTACATGATGGGTTTATTGATACCTTTGAAGAGAACCCCTGAAAGTATAGTCCTGACTTCCTCCTACCTCCCTAGAAGCTCTTCTAAGGCACAGACTCAAGTCAGGCTCCCAGAACAATTGGCATTTTTGATAATATTGGCCAGATACCAACAATCCTGAAGGCCCCGTCCCCACTCTTATGAACAGGAATATCTCCTAGGACTTTATGGTATATTTGGACAAGTTACCTGTGGGTACCTCAAACAGCAGAATAAAAAGAACCAGAAACAGCTTCATGTTTACAGACTTCCCAAGAGAAAGAGGCAACAGAACTTCTTTGTCCAGTGGTCTGTATCCCACACGGGCTTTCAAGATGAGCCAGGGTTTTAAATGTTATCAGCATTCTGAGCTCTCATTTTAACCCACATGGCTAGACAGGAAATCCAAGTCCACCCCCACCTACATTCCCAAATATGGACTTCACAGTCACAGACTGTTCCGCCATATCATACCTACTCCCCCTTCCTCAGGATGTGAGTGTCTAGAGAGCAGGAACTATGATTTCGCCACCTGAGCTGTCAGCCCACTTGGGTCAAGGTTGGTTAGTCATATGCTCTGGTTTACGTGGGACACTCTTGGCTTCTTCCTATTGTTCCAATGTCCCATCCAGCTAGTGGTGCCTCTCACTCACAAAAGTAACCCACTTGGGAAGATAAATTAAATTAGTCAAAGTAGACACAGAAGCACATCCAATAATAGTTTTTCAAATCTATAAAATTTCTATATAGTCATTCTAGGACTAAAGATTGCTTTTAGGTTTGCCTAGATCAGTTAATATTATTTGAGAGTTTCCTATAAAGCCTTACCCATCCATTAATCCTTGAGAGTTTCACATAAATCCTTGCTCATCCAGTAATCCTTCCAAAGATAAAATTTCCTTACACAATGTTCAACTAATTATGATCTGGCCCTGCTCTCCTCTCCCAGGGCGTTGTAGGGAACCTCTTATGTCTCTGCCAGACTAGTTGTGGGTACCCCTACCTGACTTGTTACTTCCATAACCTGTTTCTTTTCACATTTAAATACCTCTTCACCAATTATATTACACTCCTCATCCCCTCCACCTGATTGGCCCTGGCGAGCTCCTAATTTTCCTTTAAAACCAAGTTCAATCACCTCCACATTGGTGAGACTTTCCCTGGCCAACCTAAATAGAGCTGCAAACTCCCTTCTTTGTGCACCATTGTATCTTGTACACATTTTTGTCGGTCGTCACATAACGTCATGTTCCAATTATTAATATGTGTTTATCTGCAATAGCCTGTGAGCCTCTAAAGCTCAAGTCTCTGGTCTTGTTCGATTTGGAGTTCTCAACACATAACACAAAACTCATGCTCTATGCTCCATATACAATTACTGAATGAATGATTGAAAAGTACTGAACAAATTACTGCTAAATAACATACTCCAAGACAGCAATAAAGTTAATTAAGGCATTTCCTAAAGAAGGCTCTTTACCTTGTTTGGTAATTTCTGGATACCAGAACCTCAAATTTATAGTAATTAGGGCCCATCTGACCTAAATATCTTTTTGTGCCAGTATCTAGAAGAATTTTGGAATTTGTGAAGGCTGTATAAGTGTTTGTTAGTGATGATCAAACTCTTACCACTACATAGAATTAGGGTAAGGGTGAGGATAGGAGTGAGAATTGTACAGAGCTTACTGTGTTTACCAGTAACCAGAGCCCTTGTCCAACTCAGTCGCTTGCAGTACCTTGTAATTCTTGACTGACACAAAAAACGGAGACTGGTCAGGCTTTCAGAATCTCATCATATCAGACTGATAATATGAAGATTGCTAAGGTCATGGGTGCAGGAAATGTAGCCACTCAAAGATCAGATGCATAAATATTCATTAAGGCTTAACAAACAGATTAACTTCCCCCACCCTCACCCCCACGTTGTACAACTACTCTTTTTGTCAGTTATTTTTTTCTCCTTTGACCATAACAATCTACATCTCATGACAAGCAGCCGGGTTTTGTTTTAAAATATGGAAGAACCAAACTACATATTGATTGTGCTGCCGATTTGAAGATGTTTCAACTCACCTCGGGTCTCACAAAGTCCCTTCCAAAAGCAACTGCTTCAGCTTTTGCTTTTACCTCCTTTGTTTCTCCGTACAAAGTTCAGATATGGTCTGTATTCCCATCTCAGCTTCCAGGACCGTGTGAATTAACCTTCCTTTTGCGGCACTGTCTTCACTGTATCCCCTCTTCTTTACTTGTGCAAATCAACTCATTCATTTAATCCATAAATGGCTTTTGAGGACCTACTATGTTCCAGCAACTCTTCCAGGGCCTGAAACTAGACATACATCCCTAGAGCACACATTCCAGAGTGAGGAGCAGATAAAGACCACACATAAATAAATATACAGGAGATCAGACGGTGACAAGGCCTCTGGAGCACAATAAGACATGGAGGGCAGATAAGAAGCTGTTGAGCGTGGAGTCGGGTATAGTTTTAAAAAAGGCATTTGTGAAAAGACTAATTGAGGCAGTGATATTTCAGCAAAGTCTTGAAAGTTGTCTGGGGAAAGAGAATGTCAGGCAATGAGAAGAGCGAGTGCCAAGGACCTGAGGTGGGACCATGCCCAGTGTGTTCAAGAAACAGCAAGGAGACTGCACAAATAGAGTGAAGCAATGAGGAAAGACAAAAAGGAGATTATGTCAGAGAAGTAATTGGGGGGAGCACATTTAGAGGCCAAAGTAAAGAATTAAACTTTTATTCTGAGTAAGGTAGAGGTTATTGGAGGGTGCTGGCATGATCTGACATGTTTTAAAAAGATGCTTTTGGCTTCTGTGTTCAAAATAGACTGGGAGGGAGAGAAAGTGTAAAAGAAGGAAGCCCGTTGTCCGGGCATCACAAAATCTAAATGACAGCTAGTGGGGCTTAGCTGGAGTATAGCAGAGCAGAGGCTGGGAAATGGTCCGACTCTATATAGCTACTGAAAACAAGGTCATCATGGTAGAAGGGAAAAGGAGTCAAGATGACACCACAGTTTTGGTCTGAATAACTGAGGGGATGGAGTTGCCGCTAACAGAGATGGGTATCATCGGAGTTCAGATTTTGTTTTACTTAGGGGAGGATAATCTTTGCTTAAGATACACTCATTTTGAGGTGTTTAATAAACGTCTAAGTGGAAGTGTCTGGTAAACAGTCAGGAGAGATTGTAAACCATGAGATTAAATGGGATTGTCAAAACCACGACCACAGAGAAGAGACCAATGACTGAGCCCTAGCACTCCCCAATGTCGATGAGTAGAAACCAGCCAAGGACACTAAGAAGGACCGACCGTTCTAGTGAAGTAGACGGAAAACCAGGAGAGCGTGATGCTCTGGGAGCTGACTGAATTCAGTTTGTCAAGAAGGACAGAGTGCCACTCGCTGCTGACAGGTGGAGATGAGGAATGAGAATTGATCGGGGGCCCCAGCAGAATCCCACTTGGTCTCAGCTCATTTCTCAGCTCCACCACCCCTTACTGTGTGCCTGCCAGATGACAAATGCACTTTATATGCGTTACTTGCTTTATTCCTCACAAGAACAACATGAAGCAGAAGTTAGTATCTCTACACTTTTAATTGGAAAACTACAATTTAGGGAGTTAATAACACGCCCAGTGTCACAAGGCCGGTAAAAAATGAGCTGGGATCAACACAGGTCTGCAGGAACCTGAAAGTAAAGGCCTTTACCACTGTGCTAAGCCGCCTGTCCACCTGCCTCCTGTGGGTTCATCTTTGGGAGACTGGAGACAAAATATTCAAATACAAGTTGTTACTTTATTCGCAAAATGTACTGGCCATGCACTTGGCTGGACGTCCTCTACCCACCGACCCCTTTATAGTCTATTCATCACTTAGAGGGCAGCTTGAGAGAATTCATGTTTCTGATTTCTGCAGATGACATTATTACATCCTGGAAATAATATTGATTGCCTACTTCAATATGTTCCCAAGTCTGATTGTTCACCTGTGTCGATTCTTGAATATCAAAGAGCCTTTATGCAACCTTGCATTGGGCACAAGAAGCACACAGTCTCCTCATTTCCAAGGCTCTTTGTAGCCAAGCAATAGATTTCCCCCTTTTTTTGTTTTTTTATTTTTCCCTCCTCCTCAGAGACTACTTGATAGATTTCCTCTTGAGTAGGCTGGAAAGTACAACAAAATGTTGCTTTTAGAAATGGTCAGGTAAAAAAATCATCTGTATTAACATTTGTTACTGCACCTCCCACTGTGACCCAGAGTAATACAAATCGCTTTTAATATCTTACTTGAAATGGACTTTAATTGTGTTTCATTTCTGGGGAATAGTCTCTGAGTTCTACTTAAGATGTTATCTTTCCATACTGCGGGACAGGCTAACTCCAGGCAAGAACTGAGATAATTCATTTCCTTGTACCAAGACTGGGTGAGTCAAAGCAAGACTCTTTTGCTGGCTATCTGCATGGGCCCAATGTAATAACAGGGGCATTTAAATGTGGACGGGGGAGGCAGGAGAGTAAGCATCAGAGAAAGACTTGATGAGGCTGCAGACCTGGCTTTGAAGATGTAGGAAGGGACCATGAGCCAAAGAAGTCAATCCTCTAGAAGCTGGAAAAGACAAGAAATTCTCCCCGAAAGCCTCCAAAAGGAACACAACCCTGCCCATACCATGATTTTAGCCCAATGAGACTCATTTTGAATTCAGAGCTGTAAATCCAAATTACTTTCAAAACCATAGATGGTAAATATTTGTTGTTTTAAGCAACTAGATTTGTGGTAATCTGTAACAGTAGCCGTGGAAACTTACACAACATTCAGTCTCATGTCAAGATGCCAGCAGTCCCTACAGTGATCTAGAATTATTCCATGACTGCATTAAGCGATCACAACAAAGCACGTGCAGTCAGAGAGGACACAGCAACAAGCTTCAACTCCTGAACCGCATCTTTATTCTCACACAATTGGTGTCCTCTATCCTAGCAAGTAAACCCTGCGATGACTCAGTTGCAGGGATTTTTCTCTGAGAAGTTCCCAAAGTTTTAAAATCTAAACCACAGACACGTCTCATCCTTTGATAGGACACCCCAGGGAGATCAGAGGTAACTCCAGGACAATCTGTAGGCTCAGGCTGGTCTTGAACTCCTGACCTCAGGTGATCCTCCCACATCAGCCTCCCAAAGGGCAAGGATTATAGGTGTGAGCCACCGCACCAGCCTTTATAACAAACTCTTAACCTTGGTACCTTCCAGAGAGGGGAATGAGAGAGGATTCAGGGATGAAGGAACAAGTTCCCCTGGTTCCTTGAGTCACGGAGGATTCAAATCCTCCACTTTGCGAGGTGACCCTTTGATAAATCCTTTTCCCTTCTTTGGCTTTACTTGTGCCATTTGTAACATGTGAAACTAGATGCCCACCAACAACTTTTTTTTTTTTTTTTTTTTGAGACAGAGTCTCACTCTGTTGCCCAGGCTAGAGTGCCATGGCATCAGCCTAGCTCACAGCAACCTCAAGTTCCTGGGCTCAAGCAACCCTTCTGCCTCAGCCTCCCGAGTAGCTGGGACTACAGGCATGTGCTACCATGCCTGGCTAATTTTTTCTATAACTAATTTTTTAGTTGTCCAGCTAATTTCTTTCTGTTTTTTTTTTTTTTTTTTTCGTAGAGATGGGATCTCACTCTTGCTCAGGCTGGTCTCGAACTCCTGAGCTCAAACGATTCCCCCACCTCGGCCTCTCAGAGTGCTAGGATTACAGGTGTGAGCCACCGTGCCCGGCCACCAACAACTTGCACCTGGGAGGCAAGTTTTCCCCTTGTCCTTTAGGAGAGACCTACTCTGTAATGTCAGGTGCAAGAGATAATGGGGTTAGGGTAAGTGGATAGAGTCTCCACGTGTACACTGGTGACTGAACCAAATACCTGGAAGTTTCACCCTCGAGTCTTCCCTCCCCTGGTGACCCCAAGCAAACTATACATCTGATAAAGGGCTAATATCCAGAATCTATGAAGAATTCAAACTCAAAAAAATCAGCAAGAAAAAACCAACCCTATTCAAATGTGGGCAAAAGCCATGAAGAGAAGTTTTTCAAAAGAAGATAGACAAATGGACAACAAACATATGAAAAAATACTCAATGTCACTACTCATCAGGGAAATGCAAATCAAAACATTTGATATGGGAGTGACATGGGGTAAGGGTGAGCTGGATTTCATTCTGGGAAATCTCATAGCCCTGAATAAAGCTGTTCTTTATTCCTGGGTTCAGTTTCCCCATCTGTAACACAGAGACCATCATGCCAGGTTTTCTAGCTACCTTAGTTGTGAAGCAGCATATTATAAATATCACAAAAAGTTACCAAGTGACTTTTGTGGAAGAAATTAACTCTGTTTTAAATTCTTCGAGGCAGAAATAAGATGAGATATTTGAATACAGAAAGCCAGCAAGTTGCTGAGCTATGAGACCAAGACTGAGGAGACTGTTTTGTCCATAGAGATGCAGGGCTCATTCATATGGAGGGAAGATACAACGTAAACTTCATGAAGTCAAGAATTTTTATTTGTTTTATTTGCTGCTGTATCCTCAGTGCCTAGACAGTGGCTGACACATAGCATGAGCCATAGCATCTGATGCTGTAGGTTGTCTGTTTGCTCTGTTGATCATTTCCTTTGCTGTGCAGAAGCTTTTTAATTTAATCAAACCCTGTTTATTCATTTTTGTGTTGCTGTAATTGCCTTTGGAGTCTTAGTCATAAATTCTTTGCCTAAGCCGATATCTAGAAGAATTTTTCCTATATTTTCTTCTAGAATTTTTATGGTTTCATGCCTTACATTTAAGGCTTTTATTCATTTTGAATTAATTTTGGTGAGTGGTGAGAGATAGGAGACTTGGTTCATTCTTCTGCATGTGGCTATCCCATTTTCCCAGCACCATTTATTGAACAGCGCTTCTTTTCCCCAGTGCATGTTGTTGTCTGCTTTGTCAAAGACCAGTTGGTTATTGGCAGACAGTTTTATATCTGGATTCTCTGTTCTTTTCGTCTATGTCTCTATTCTTGTACCAAAACCATGCTGTTTTAGTTACTATGGCCTTGTAGTATACTTTGAAGTCTGGTAATGTGATGACTCCAGATTTGTTCTTTTTGCTTAAGATTGATTTGCGTGTTTGGGCTCTTTTTTGCTTCTATATCATTCATTGTGCACATATACTGTGCTGAACAAATAGTTCTAGAGAAGAGGACCCTAGAGATAAATTGGTAAGACAAAAAGTATGTATATTTTAAATTTTAAAATAGTGAGAGAAAAGAACTACTAATACAAAATTGTGTTACTATATCCAGTAAAAGTATCTCTTAGGAATGAAGGGTGAAATAAAGGCACTTTTAGATGAAAAAAAAAACTAGCAGACCTTCTCTAAAAGAAATGCTAATGAAATTTCATTAGACAAAAGAGAAATACACCAGAGGAAAATGGAACTTCAAGAATGAAGGAAGCGAGATGGCACACATCTGTATTCCCAGTACACAAGAGGACTGCTTGAGCCCAGGAGTTCAAGATCAGCCTGGGCAAAGTAGGGAGACCTCATCTCTTTAAAAAAAAAAAAAAGAAGAAGAAGAGGAATAAAGGAAGAGCAACAGAAATGATAAATATTTGGGTAAATATAACAAGCTAGTTTTTCCCTTGAGAACTTTAAAACATGTATGGCAATGATTATAATGATTATAACACTGTCTGATGGAGTTTTCACTGTATGTAGATGTAATACATATGACAATTACAACATAAAGAGAGTAGGGTAAAGGGACTTATGGTAAGGTTTCTACATGTCACTTGAAAATATAAAATATTAATTCTATGTAGATTATGAAAAAATAATTGTATATTATAATCCTTAGAGAAATTATCAAGAAGCCACATAAAGAGATATAGTCAAAAACTCAACTAAAAATATTTAAAGAGATACTAAAAAATATTCATATAACTTAAAAGAATGCAGAAAAGGTGAAATAGGGAAAGGAAAACCATTGGGAACAAATAGAAAACAAACAATAAAATGGCAGAACAAAATCCAAACATATCAATCATCACAGCAAATGTAAATGGTCTAAACACACAACTTAAATGATGATGATTATATGAATGGATTTTCACTAGACAGTTAGTGACCTGGAAAAGGGCTATGGCTTATTTTAATATTTTTAATTGTAGTAAAATACACATAATATAAAATTCACCATCATAACATTTTTTAAGTGCATAGTTGAATAGTAAGTACATTCACATTGTTGTGCAACCAATCTCCAGAATTCTTTTCATCTCACAAATCTTAAACTCTATACTCATTAAACAACAGCTCTCCATCTCCTCGTCTCCCCATCCTCTCTGGTAAACACCCTTCTACTTTTTGTCTCTATGAATTTGATTACTCTAGGTGCCTCATATAAGTAAATCATACAGTATTTGCTTTTGGGGGACTGGCTTATTTCACTTATCATGATATTTTCAAGATTCAACCATGATGTAGCATGTGTGAGAACTTCCTCCCTTTTCAAGGGTAAATAATATTCCATTGTATGTATACACCACATGTTGTTTATCCATTCATCCATCAGTGACACTTGGGTTGCTGCCATCTTTTGACCATTGTGAATAATGCTGCTATTAACATGGGTGTGCGTGGGGGGAGTTAGCTAGCCTCCCAGCAAAGAACTGAGTCCCTCAGGCCGGGGTCATTGCAAAGGATGAAAAAATAATAGAAAATAGAAATAAAACAATACACAGAGGCAAAAATATAGTTTATAAAGAATAGATTTATGAATATATAAAAAGCGAGGGTGCTCGGGGGACCCTAAAATATTCCCATGAATTTTGAGGCCAAGACTGAAGTCTCACATCAGTATTTATAGGTACAGGGATCGGTTGCCAGGGGTAACAGATTTACATAATAACAGGTAGTTCGTTTTAGGTTCAAAGTCTCCCAAAAGGCTTCTATAGGTCCCTTAATTAACTCTATCTACGTGAACAAACGGTTACAAAATCTTTCCAGGACAAACTTCTAAGTTCTAAGCTAAAACTATCACTTGAGCAGAAAAGTTAAACAGAGACATAGTGGCTCCATATTTTATCTAGTTATTGTGTACTGCGACAGATCTTCAGAAGTCAAGCAAAAGCTGTCCCTTAGGTCTTAGCCACAGGTGTCTGTCTCTCGGGCGGCACGTCTTTGATCAGCTCCCTGTCCCAGGGCTCCATGCAAACCTGCTTTGGCATTCAAAGCGGGCGAGAACCACAGGCTTGAGACTGCAGCTTGGAAAGCAGCTGCTACTGACCATTGAGACGCCCTCCCGAGGCGAGGCGAGGCAGCTTTTGATATGCAAACTAACAAGTTCACATATTCCTTCAGGGCAAACCCTTGCAAAACTCCTGAAATCATTTCTGTCTCTAATATTATAGGGGGCATTTCCATAAATCAATATTTCTTAGGTGCAACATGTACACACCATTAAGTCGGTGCTAATTGATCAACACGTATGTGCACATATGGAAGTAACATTCATCAGGTGTCAGGCAGGTGGAAGGGGAGAGGGGGGGATGGGTAAATTCACACCTAACCAGCACAGTGCACGCTATCTGGGGGATGGGCACACTTTTGGCTCTCACTGGGGTGGTGCAAAGGCAATTTATGTAAGCAAAGGGTTTGTACCCCCGTAATATTCTGAAATAAAAAAAGAAAACCATGGGTGTACCAAATCTCTTGAAGACCCTGATTCTGTTCTTGTGTGTATACACTCAGAAATAGAGTTGTTGGATCATATGGTAATTCCCTTTTTAATTTTGTGAGGAATCACCATACAGTTTTCCATAGAGGCTGCACCACTTTACGTTCCCACCAACAGTGCACAGAGTTCCAATTTTTCCATATTCTCCCCAACACTTGTTTTCTGGGTTTTTTTTTTTTTTTTGATAGTAGCCATTCTACTATTTCTCATCCAATGTTTCTCAGATATTAAAGCGTGTACAAATCATCTAGGGACCTTGCTAAAGTGCAAATTTTGATTCATTAGCTCTGGGACGGGTTGAGATCCTGCATTTCTGACAAGGTCTTAGGAAGTGGTGAGGCTGCGGGTACACCCACCACACAGAGAACAGCAAGGCTCAAACTAAGTCATAGGTCAAAGAAGATGATACATTGGAAATTGAAAAGTGTTTAAATATTTCTAAGTGAACGATTATGATAATGAAACATTACATATCAAAACTTATGAAATGCGGCTGAAGCATATATAAAGGGAAAATTAGAGTCTTGTCTACTTGGTTACAATGAATAAAAGCTGAAAATTCATGAGATAACAATACAAAATAAGTTAGAAAAAAGAAAATAAACTGAAAGGAAGCTAAATGAAAGGAAGATAAAGCTGAGAGTGGAAAATAATTAAATAAAAGTCAAACATACAATAGAGAAGATCAACAAAACCAAGAGTTGACTTTAAAAAACCAATTAAATTAATAAATCCCTTAAAATAATGACGAAGAAAAAAATAGAAAACACCTTATCCAAAAAGAGGAATAAAACATGTGGCCATCATTATCACTCTACAGAAAGTAAGGAGATCAAAGACAATATTGTAAGCAACTTTATGCCAAAACTTAAATTTAGAAGAAATCAACAAGTGCTTAATATAATCCAAGAAGAATTTGAAAATCTGACAGTTCTAAATTGTTATAAAAATTAAGTCTTTAAATTCATCTGAGTTTTTCCACTACATTCCAGTGTCTGATCACTAGCTCTATGGGTTTCAAGAGACGGTTGTAGTGGCAGCAGTAACGTATCCTCATTCTTATATTGAACAGTATAGCTAGCATGGTGTGTTCCTGAGGTCAACAGGTCCAGTCATGTGCACCTGATCCCCTTTCTTCCTCACTGTGGAAGAAGCAGCAGATTCTATGCTGGGCCAGTGTGCTGGAATTGTTCTGGAAGTCTTTCTTGGAGACCAATCCTAGAGTTGTTTTCTAGGGGTATTGGAAGCACCTAATTTGGAGTATTAAAAATATTTCTGTTTAAAATAGCTAATGTGTTCCATTTCCTGCAACTAAATCTTAACTGATAAACATAGGTGTGACACCTTGCACACGTGCATAATTTATCTTCTTACAGAATTATTCTATACCATTGATGAATTCATCTGATATGCACATGCAATATACAGTAATTCATTTTTTATAACTTTCTAATTTTTTATTAACTCAACCTTCTGTTCTATAATAACTATGCTTCTCTTCTTACTGACACTCTCAATACTTTCATTGCTTCTGGACTAACAAGACATGATGGGGTGAATCATGTTATTTGAATGCATTTTACGACACCAGAGACCAATGAAAATGTGATATTCAGGACTAACTGGTCCCACAAGGCTGTTAATTCCATCTCTCCATGTCAAGGTAAGGAAATATGCCTTAGCTTGATTATTTTTGTTCACAGAAGTAAAATATACATTTCATAAGTTGAAAGCTCATAAGTGGAACTGCTTTTATTTATTTTTTTAAATAACAGCATAGTTTAAACAAAACAGGGAATTGTTAGAAAGATACTATGGCAGCTAATGAAATCCTAAGAAGACTTGAACTTCAGAAAGGTAAAGAACCAAGGAAGCTCTTAGAACTTGAACAATTAATGATATTTAGAGTCAATAATCTTCAATATTTGAGTTTCTTAGAAGAAGTTACAAATTAGCAGGGAAAGCATCTGATTGGTAGACTTGGCTCTACTGTTACCCTGGATCAATCAGCTATAACCAAGAAATCAGGGCAGCACACTATAAAATTGCTGCTTCTAGAGGATGTGAGAATCATTGTAAACTCAAAAGTTAAAGATATGCTAAGAGTTGCCTCCCACAAACTTGTTCAACAAACATGAACCGAGCTCATGTGTTGTTCCAGTACCCTTGCTGGCCACAGGAGATACCAGCATGAGCAAGACTGAGTCTCTGTCCCTCTAGTTCTTCTGATTCTCACACACTAAGTGCCAAGCTTAGCATAACAGGGCTGACAAATATGTAACAAAACATATTACTCTTGCCCTGCTCCAATATTAAGAAGGAGGGATCCAAAGGGCTTGCTCTTTCTTTCTTATCTTATATATCTTATGTTTTCCCCCAGGATCAAGAGCAGGGTATCTGTTGCATAGAGGTATTCAAGCAAGGGTGCTATCAAACAGAACCAGAGAAGACACAACTTCTGAAAGCAGCACCTGCTTTGGCTGCACTTCACTGCCCATGGCCTAAGGCCATGAGGAGGCCAATAAAGGCCAGCACTCAAGAACACCAACCCAGACCCAAGGCTTCCTTTCTGGCACCCAGCCATGAGGCTCCTTTTTCCTGTCTTTGCCAGCCTCATGCTACAATACCAGGTGAACACAGGTAATGCGGATTCCTGGGTTTAAGAAGGGTCAGTGTGAGAAACCAGGGATGTAGCTGTCCGTGACGATGGGAACTCAAAGGTGTGCTGAAAGATGAGATGCTCAAAGAGATGGCTAAAGAACTTACCTATTGCATCAGTTACGCACTATCCTCAATGCGTCTCCATATACCCCAGCCTCCAGAGCTGTGTCTGAGGGAAACACCCAGAGAACTACATGGAAAGCAGGGTATTTTTTGTGTGTGTACTTAGAAACTATCCAATAGGCCAGGCACAGTGGCTCACGCCTGTAATCCCAGCGCTTTGGGAGGCTGAGGCAGGAGGATCACTTGAGGCTAGAAGTTCAAGACCAACCTGAGAAATACAGTGAGACTCCATCTCTAAAAAAAGAAAAAACTAACCAGACATAGTGGTGTGCATCTGTAGTCCCAGCTACTCAGGAGGCTTAGGCAGGAGGATCACTTGAGCCCGGGAATTCAAAGCTTCTGTGAGCTATGATTGCACTCCAGCCTGGGCGAGAGAGCAAGACCCTGTCTCCTAAAAAAAAAAGAAAGAAAGAAAGAAAGAAAGAAGGAAAGAGAAACTCTCCAACATATAATGCTGCCTTCCTGCCATGTACGTATGTATCATCCTGAGGCTCTGACACGGTCTACTTAATTTAGCTCTATTTCTAATTTCAACCATTTCTTGAAGCAAAGGTCCCTATCAGTTTGTACTTTGGTGTAGGAAGGAGGAAGTCCTCACCCTCATGCTCAAAAAAAACTTCCTCTGAGGACCCAGTACACAGGCCTATGTTCTCCATCTCAACTTTTTCAGATTTTTCAGAATCTTATCCCTTCTCTCAGCTTTTGCCTTCCTGGAGACCCCAAATTACCATAAGTACATCTAGGAATGCATTATGGCAAAAAGCTGAACCAGAGGATTGGTCATTTAAAAAAAAAAATAAGGAAGAATCATTGAGACCTGTTTCAGAATACAAGAATCGCTCAGATATTTGGAATAATTAGCAATGGGTCAGGGAAGGGAAAGTGAAAGTCAAAGACATTTCTAATGTTTTTATCCTGGGACCCTAGCAGAAGGGTGGTACCATAAGCAAGTATGGCTGTGTCATCTTGGGTGAAGTCATTTAGCCACTTTGAGCTCCCAGTTCCACACGAGTATAATGGGGTTAATCAATGTAGCTGCTTCCAATACAAGAATTTTTCTGTTCTGTATTTGGTGAGAAAACATGAAAATGTAGTGAACATGCTTTGCAAATTATTTGATGCCACATAAATCTCTTGTAATTGATGGAAAATTAACTGTTAAGATGGGTGAGGGGGCACGGTGGCTCACACCTGTAATCCTAGCACTCTGGGAGGCCAAGGCTGGAAGATCACTTAAGGCCAGGAGCTGGAGACCAGCCTGAGCAAGAACAAGACCCCATCTCTACAAAGAATTGAAAAAAAAAATAGCAGGCATGGTGGCATGTGCCTGTAGTCCAAAGCTACTAGGGAGGCTGAGGCAGGATCTCTTGAGCCCAGGAGTTTGAGGTTGCAATGGGTTATGATGATGCCACTGCACTCTAGCTCAGGTGACAGAGCAAGACCCTGTCTCCAGAAAAAAAAAAAAAAAAAAAAAAAAAGATGGGTGAGGGAGGAAGAGCTTTCTTGACTGAGGGAAAAAAAGGTGAGACATTGGGTTGGAAAAATCATCCAACAGATGAAGATGAGGTATTAAGTTGAGCAGGGAATTTAGAACAATAGATAACCATATGGGAGTTATCTTGATGGAAATGAGGTTAAGGCTATGATAATAACTAAGAGCTCTGAGGGACAGAGTGTCCAGAGAAGCTGACAGTGATAGAACACTATGCCCCAGGAATCACAGGTCTAGCAATTATCGAAAAGAACGAAGTCAAGGACTAGTGGGTTTGGCGAGAAGATGACACTACCAAAAGTCCTATTGATTCTCTTGTGAAATTCTTTCTTGATTAGTTTTATGACTGGTTTTACTTTCATTGGTATTGCCTAGTATCAAAGAGATAGGATGGTGATGCCCGGCAAGTGTCTAAGATGCTAAGTTGGAGGTCTGAAATCCTATCCTAAAAGCAAAAATTGGGTTCCCTATTCTTCTTTCCTCTATGTGTCCTTAGCTTTTTAAAGTTATTCAAGGAAAGCAGACTACACAGGAGATTTATTTTGGATTTCAGAGGTGTATAGAGACTCACTTGGCCTGCCCAGGTACCTCCATCAGCATCTAAACCCCGGACTTAAAATGTAATTTTAACAAACTTCCTCTTACTCTATTCATCTCCCTCCAGAAGTTTTAATGTTATCTGTAGTTATTAATCTTGGACCAATGGTTTTCTCCTCTTTTTGTGTGCAGAATATTTTGGCTTGAAAAGGTGTTTAAAGGGTTTTGGGAGATGCAAGGACCACTGCAATGTGGATGAAAAACAGGTGCAGAAATGCAAGAAGAAAAAATGTTGTATTGGACCCAAAGTGGTTCAGTTGATAAAAAACTACCTGCAATATGAAATTCCCCACATACTTGGCGAAGACATCCAAGAAATGCTAAACACTACCAAGAATTCCAGTGCTGTGATACAAACAAAACATATTTTATCTGGGGTTCTCCCCAAAATCAAAAACTTCAGCTCTTTTGCCAATATCAACTCCATCATCATCCCAAATGCCATCTCTGTGAACTCTGACACCACCAGCACCAGGACACCAGGACGTAACACATACACTGCTACTCCTACCAAGAAGGACACCGAGAAAAGCAAAGATTCTGCTGTTTTCCCACCACCAGCACCACCTCCCGCGTAAACACTGCCAACACCATCGCTGGAGCTGGAGGAAGAGATAAGCAGTATGCGGGTCTTTCCCTTAAGACAGCGAGTTCCACCCTGCTTCCACTATCTATAAAATGAGACATAGAACTGCCTCCTCTGCCATCCGTCATTTAATAAATACTGTTTAAGCACCTACAAAGTATGTAATGTTATCATTCTCACAGGAGCCTCACAGAGGAAGTAGAGCAAGGGAGGGATGGAATTTTAAGTTTAGATGCCCAAGAGAGATGCCCAAGCACAAGGAATGGTGACCACAGCATTGTTTAGCCCACGGATGGCCTAGATTAAACCTCTGTAACAAGCATTTATGACTCCCACAGGGTGTGTCTTTCCTGAAGCAACAGTAAGGAAAGTATCAGGACATACTTTTCTTATATTTTTGGGAGAAAGGCCCATATGCAAAATAGAATGTGTAGAAACCAGAAACAGGTAAAATTACTTTTAATAACATATTTTGTTGAATGCAATATATTCAAAACATTATCATATCAACATGTAATCAATATAAAAATTATTTGAGATATTTGACATTCTTTTTTGAACTGAATCTTTGAAATCTCATATGTGTGACCCTCCCATGCTAGCCTGCTGATTCTGGCACTTTTTAGCTGTGTGGTCTTTTTTTTTTTTTTTTGTGAGACAGAGTCTCACTCTGTTGCCCAGGCTAGAGTGAGTGCCGTGGCGTCAGCCTAGCTCACAGCAACCTCAGACTCCTGGGCTCAAGCGATCCTCCTGCCTCAGCCTCTCAAGTAGCTGGGACTACAGGCATGTGTTACCATGCCCAGCTAATTTTTTCTATATATATTTTTAGTTGTCCATATAATTTCTTTCTATTTTTAGTAGAGACGGGGTCTCACTCTTGCTCAGGCTGGTCTCGAACTCCTGAGCTCAAACAATCCTCCCGCCTCGGCCTCCCAGAGTGCTAGGATTACAGGCGTGAGTCACCGTGCCCGGCCAGTGTGCAGTCTTGAACAAGTCATTTATCTACACGTGACCATCAGTTTATTCCTTCATAAAATGGAGAAGTAAACATTATATTATATCCCAGAATTCAGCATCTCTGATCACAGTCCCTTTTATTGCCCAAATTACAATGGCACAGAGCCCTATTTTCTGATTTTTTAACAGCTTTATTGAAGCATAATTGATATACAAAGGACTGCACATATTTAACGTGTATAAGTGCATGAGTTTGAGCATATGCGAACACCTGTGATATCATTACTACAATCAAGGTAATAGACATATCCATCACTTCCCAAGGTTTACTTGTGTCCTTGTTTTTTGCTTTGTGGGGACTTTTGGTTTGTTCTTCTGTTTGTGTGGTAAACACTTAACAAGAGATCTATCCTCTTAACAAACTTTGAAGTGTACAATATTATATTGTTAACTACAGGCACTATCTAAAACTTACTCACCTAGCATAACTGAAACTTCATACCATTAAACAACTCCCCATTTCCCCCACCCCTCAACCCCTGACAACCCTACTGAATTCTCTACTTCTGTGAGTTTGACTTTTGTAGATTCCACATGGAAGTGAGGTCATGCAGCATTTGTCTTTCTGTGCATGGTTTATTTCACTTATCATAATGTCCTCCAGGTTCACGCATGTTGTTGCAAATGGTAGGATTTTCTCCTTTTCTAAGGCTAAATAATGATTCCATTATATGTATATGCCATATTTCCTTTATTCATTTATCTGTCAATGAAAATTTGGATGGTTTCCACATCTTGGTTATTGTGAATAATGCTGCAATGAACATGGGAGTGCAGATATCTCTTTAAGATATTAATTTAACTTCCTTTGGATATATACTCAGAAGTGGGATTGCTGAATCATATGGTAGTTCTATTTTTAATTTTGGGGGAACCTCCATACTATTTTCCATAGTGATTGCACCATCTTACAGTTCCACCAACAGCGCACGTGGGTTTCAATTTCTCCACATCCTCTCCAACACTTGTTATCTTTTTTTTTTTTTTCTCCTTTTTTTGAGACAGAGTGTCGCTTTGTTGCCCTGGCTAGAGTGAGTGCCATGGCGTCAGCCCAGCTCACAGCAACCTCAAACTCCTGGGCTTAAGGGATCCTACTGCCTCAGCCTCCCGAGTAGCTGGGACTATAGGCATGTGCCACCATGCCTGGCTAATTTTTTTCTATACATATTTTTAGTTGTCCATATAATTTCTTTCTATTTTTAGTAGAGACGGGGTCTCACTCTTGCTCAGGCTGGTCTCGAACTTCTGACCTCGAGCGATCCACCCGCCTCGGCCTCCCAGAGCACTAGGATTACAGGTGTGAGCTACCATGCCCAGCCTGTTTTTTTTTTTTAATTAAAGCCACTCTAATAGGTGTGAGGTGATATTTCATTGTAGTTTTGATTTGGATCTCTCTGATAATTAATACATTAGGGAGGTAGGGATGGGATCAAGGTGGCCGATTAGACACAGGTAGTGTGTGCCTCCTCCACGGACAGGAACCAGAGTAGTAAGCAGATTCTCATATTTATATATCTTATGTCAGACAGCTGGAATACTGCCTGGACCACAGTTGTACTAAACAAAGATGGTTCCTTCACTTTCCATGTCATAAATCAGACTAACCCTGTGTTCTTCTTACAACATTTCTGGTCATTCATTTATTTGACAACTACAACACTAAGCAAGTTCAGAAGAACAACAAAGTGGGAAGACTTTCATTTTCTGATTTTAAAACTTACTATAGGCCGGGCGCGGTGGCTCACACCCATAATCCTAGCACTCTGGGAGGCCGAGGCGGGAGGATCACTCGAGGTCAGGAGTTCAAGACCAGCCTGAGCAAGAATGAGACTCCATCTCTACTAAAAAATTGAAAGAAATTTGGCTGGGCAACTAAAAATATTAAAAATATATTAGCCGGACGTTAGTGGTGCACACCTGTAGTCCGAGCTACTTGGGAGGCGGAGGCAGGAGAATCACTTGAGCATAAGAGTTTGAGGTTGCTGTGAGCTAAGCTGATGCCACGGCACTCTACCGGGCAAAAGAACAAGACTCTTGACTGTCGCCTCCTGGGTGAAGGCTCTGCGCTGTGAGGGCGAGGCTGACAAACCCTGGCGCCACCGCCAGGAGTCTTTGCTCCAGAACGCAGGGGACCTGGCCCCCACTGGCGGCACTGCTGTGGCTCACACCGGTGAAGCTGCTGTCGCTGAGAGCGGGACCCGCAATTGGCAGCTTTCCTTCTCCGTGGCCTGGGCAGACCACGTCTTCCTCGGGTGCTGATTGATACCCTCAAAACGTTATGGATAAAATACTTAGTATGGCTGAAGGCATGCAAGTGTATTATGGATGCTCCAACCCATACAAGAGACGAACTGGTTGGCAAGAAGGGGTAGAAGAGCCATCCATAAAAAGCGAGTCATAGGAAGAAAACACAATTCTACAGTTGAGCAAGATCATGCAAAAATGTCTGCCAAGGCAGAACGTGCATCAGCTCAGCAGGAAAACAGTTCGGCGTGTGCGCGGTCATCCACCAGATCAGAGTGTAGTGGAAACTCAATTCGGAGCGCCCACACCTCCAGTCAGAATGGCTCCACAAGTGACGGGCATCCACCAGTTTCCAGACAAAGCGGCAGCAGCATTTCCTCTCAGGCAACAATGGCAGGATCTGGAAAAGCTTCAGAATCAGAAACCCCACACAAACATGGTTCAGCATCATTGTTTCTTCCATGCTAAAGTCCAGCGTCAACAGGTACCTGACCCAATCCACTGATTCCAGACAGCAAAGTGGATCACCCAAAAAGAGTGCTTTACATCAGATAAAGGACTGATAACAAGAATCTATTTAGAACTCAGGAAAATCAGCAAGAAAAAATCAAGCAACCCTATCAAAAAGTGGGCAAAGGACATGAATAGAAATTTTTCAAAAGAAGATATAAAAATGGCTAACAAACATATGAAAAAGTGTTCAACATCTCTAATCATCAGGGAAATGCAAATCAAAACCACAATGAGATATCATTTAACCCCAGTGAGAATGGCCTTTATCAAAAAAACCCAAAACAACACATGTTGGCGTGGGTGTGGAGAGACAGGAACACTAATACACTGCTGGTGGGACTGCAAACTAGTGCAACCCCTGTGGAAAGCATTATGGAGGTACCTTAAACAGATTCAAGTAGACCTGTCATTTGACCCAGCAATCCCATTACTGGGCATATACCCAAAGGAAAAAAGATCATTCTGTAACAAAGACACATGTACCCGAATGTTTATAGCAGCACAATTCACAATAGCAAAGATGTGGAAACAACCCAAACGCCCATCAATACATGATTGGATTAGTAAGCTGTGGTATATGTATACCATGGAATATTACTCAGCTATAAGGAATGATGAAGATACGACATCTCTATGGTTCTCCTGGAGAGAGTTGGAACCCATTATATTAAGTGAAGTATCCCAAGAATGGAAAAACAAGCATCACATGTACTCACCAGAAAATTGGTTTCCCTGATCATCACCTAAATACAAATCTGGGAACGACACCAATTGGACATCAGACTGAGGTGGGGGGTGGGGGAGGGGATGGGGGTATGCCTACACAATGAGTGCATTGTGCACCGTTTGGGGAGTGGTAACACTTGAAGGTGCTGACTCGGGAAAGGGGGGGTGGGGAAAAAAATATGAAACTGTTGTTTTTAACTTGCATTGTTCACTTAATATTTTATCATGAATATTTCCCATATTATTTCATATCATTGTACAAGAAATAATGTATACATTATGAGGACATACTGTATCTAACAAGAAAAAAAAAAAGAGTGCTTTGGGGGGCTTTTCAGTCTCTGCTCCTCAAAGCAGCTCAGAGTTTGAGGTGCCCAAGCTCAGAAGTAGAGTTGCCATTATTGTCTTCTAAACCTAGCTCACAGACAGCTGCAAGTGGGATAACTTCTAAAACTAGTTCAGAGGCAGGTGTCTCATGATAGTTTCTAAAAATGGTTCCTCATTAGGCACATCCTTACTGACTCCCAAGAGCAGCTCTTCAACAAATACATCATTGCCGTCTTCCAAAAGCACTTCCCAGGTAGCTGCATCACCATTAGCTTCCAAGAGCCACTTCCAGACTGGTGGATCTCTGGTTTCCCAAAGCATTTCTTTTGCAAGTGTGTCCCAGCTGGAGAGAAGCCAAATTGGTAAAGTGGTACAAGGCAAGAACTGTGATAAGGGCCTAGCTAAAAATAATGATAATAATAAGCCACTGTCCCCCTGTTTGCTTCTCTATAATTGCCACTCTGGAGCCACATAGCTGTAAGCTTTAGTGTAAAGATTCTTAGCTTTCTCCATAGATAATATCACCTTTTTGAAACCTAGGGGTAGTTTCTGAGATATCTTCCAGATCCCACATTCCAGTGGAACGGCTGACCCCCCAGACCAGTGGCCCATGCCAAGAAACTGACTCAAGTGGTCTTGTGACCCCACCCAAGAACCTGGTCAGCAAAGAAGACAGTTTCTACAACCCTATGGTTCCACCCAGAACACAGACAATTAGCAGACTCAATTGCCTATGCCAAACTCTCCTTAAAAACCCCGTTTCCCAAATTCTCGGGGAGGCGGATTTGAGAAATTTCTCTCATCTCCCCGCTTAGCGCTATGCAGAAAAAACTTTCTCTGCCATAAACCCTGTTGACTCAGCACATTGGCTTCCTCTTGGGCAGTGGGCAAATGAACCCGGTTGGGCAGCAACAAGAGTAGTTCTCAGAATGGCACCTCACAGTTGCCTTCTAAAAGTGTTTCACAGTCAGGCTAGAGTTCTGTCAAATTCTCTTGTTGCAAGTTAACCCACAAAGATGTGAAACAAAATCAACCTTTCTTCAATAGACTGTGTAAAACGGTGGCAAGGAAGGTGATAGCTGTTGGTGGTTAGTCCCAGTGTGAATCACGGAGCACTCTACTGAGGCTCTGAAAGCAACACTGGTTGTGGTTTTTGTCCCACTAAAAGAACTGGCAGATTTGCCTCAAACTAAGAGCTCTCAAGAAAGTATTGTTGGTGAATTGAGGTGCAAGTGTGTGTATTTGGGCACTGGCTGTGGAAAAAGCAAAGAAAATGCAAACGCAGTTCCATCAAGACAAGCATTGAAGTTATTTCTCAAGAAAAAAGTGGCGGTAAAAATCTGTGAAAGGAAATACAGAGGCAGTGAAATAGAAGATCTAGTACTCCTTGATGAAGAATGTAGGCCTGGGAACTGACCTGCAGCATTAAAACATCCTCAAGAGTTAGTATAATATGTCCAAAATATCACTGCACACACTATCTGGTATTTGAGGAGGAAAAACTAACTTTTGTACAGTACAAAACACAGGCTTTCAAAATTTTGCACTGCTTTTTTCCAGTTTTGCAGAAAATTTACATTCTAGTTCTCTTTACACAGTAGAAGTTGTAAATAATTCATAAATGACAGTACACATTAAAAGGTAAGCATTAACCGCATACCAGTATGCCGTTTTATTTGCTAAGGAAAATATTGTCTTCTATTTTTAATGATACATTAGGTACGATGTGCAGTTCTCTAGAGCCTTAAAATTTTTGTTCTACTTGCATCTGATGAAAATGTATTAAGCTGTCTACCGTGCTTTTTTGCCTGGCTGAATAAACCACATCAAAGAAAAGGGACTACAATATTTGAATGTCTGAAAGTCTGTGAAGCCTAAGGTTTTAAAAATGTTGCCCATAATCTTGAACATGTCTGTTAAAAAATAAAAGAAAAAATAGTTGCCTCATACTATTTTTATGAGAAGTTGTAAGCAGTTTTAAGATATAAAGCAGTATAAAGTACTCATTGTTATTTTATTCTGAAGTTGTTAAAAACTCACCATGATTTTGACCACTGCATATTCTTTTTTTTTTTTTGAGACAGAGTCTCGCTTTGTTGCCCAGGCTAGAGTGAGTGCCGTGGCGTCAGCCTAGGTCACAGCAACCTCAAACTCCTGGGCTCAAGCGATCCTCCTGCCTCAGCCTCCCGAGTAGCTGGGACTATAGACGCAAGCCACCACGCCTGGCTCATTTTTTGTTTCTATTTTTAGTTGACTGGCTAAATTTTTTTTTCTGTTTTTAGTAGAGATGGGGTCTCACTCTTGCTTAGGCTGGTCTTGAACTCTTGACCTCAAGCAATCCTCTCACTTCAGCCTCCCAGAGTACTAGGATTACAGGTGTGAGCCACCATGCCCAGCCTATTGCATATTCTTTAAGCGGGTTAATTTATGTATTGAGGTGGAATACAATTTATACTTTTTCTTAGAAGACATAAATGTGGGTTTCTGTATTAAGCATATTTTGTGACTACTATTAACAGATTGGTTTGTTTAGATAGTAAATGCTTTAAGCTATTTTTTAAAAATCTCAGGTGGAGGTTTATTAAGTCAAAGTTGAGGATGTGCACGGGTGTGTGGGGGCAGAGGACACAAACCACAGACAAACCCATGGCTGTTTTTCAGAAGGGGAACCTGGAAGTTTTCAGCATTTGAAGGCATACAGAAAGAAAAAAGGCAGGGAGCTGGCAGTAGTGAGACAATGGTCACATTGTGAGACCCAGGAAAATCTACATTGTACATAAGGTAAGACAAATGTTAAAAGAGGAAAAGGAAGTGAAAGAAGCATCAATTATGTAGATGTCCCTGGGTAGGTGGAAAAATGTCCGATTCTGTCTTGTCTCTGTTCTGTTACCTGTAAAGATAAACTTATAATTCATTATTTGTGTGGAATCCAACAGACTTTAGTTTTAGGTGCTAGACAGGGCCTGCTGACCTAAAGTTGTAATTTGCATGTCTTTGCTTATGGGGGGCCAGTAAGGAATGTCCTTAATGAATGATCTGTGGAGTCCAGTTCTTCACAGGTGTCTGAGGCCTTTACCTTCCCTTTTGCATAAGGAGTTGGTTGGGGAGCATTGAGATTTTTCATTTTCTTTTTACAAAGGGCAAGTATAGTTTTGTTTAACTTTGTTTTAGACATGGAATATATATTGACAAGTTGCTCTCACAGGAGCAGTATGCAGTCGTCCTTGTTTTGCCTCACTCTTGCCAATGGTCACTAGAAAGTGTATTTTCAAACACTGGCTGCTAGTCTTCCAGGTATTCTGTGGGTGCTCAGTCAATACATGCAGTAGCCAATTAGTCTAACAAAATCTATTTGCCCTAATGGCAGAGATTTCTACTTTATCCTTGGCTCACTGCCCAACTTTTGATCTCATTTGAAGTCCAAAAAGGGTTGGAGCTCCAGGCCAATGACATAAGTAGCTCTGTCCCCATCCACCCACTACATTCTCTTAAGGCATGTCCCCATCCTTCAGGCATAAAGTTCTTGCCTCTGGCTTTTGCTTCTGTTATTCCTAGCTTCAGTGAACCTTGAGTAACCTGGAATCTTTCTTTTCAAAAATAGAATAACAGAGGAGAGGGGAGATGAAAACAAAAGCATTAGATACATCTACTTTAAAGAAGAAGGAAAATTTTAGAATGGACATCTATAGAAGGAGGATGAAAGAGGGTAGACAGGTATAAAAGCTAGACTTCTCTGAATATACCTTGTTTTGAAGTTTAGACTTTGGAACTATTTAAATACTCTACCTAACATAAAAAAATGTCAAAATTTAAAAGCAATCCCTAAAAACTAAAAGCAAAAGGAATTGAATTCACCTGTGCATTGAATTCGTGGCATAAGCACACAAAGGAACTATTTGAAATGCCTTAGAGTAATTTGAGAGTACCTCCTGAGTGGAATATAACCTAAGTTAGACAAAAGAACTGCAAAATGTTTTGTTTTCAATAATCAGATTGAGGCTTTAATGCATATATTGTGAGATAAAGGAAATGAATGTTGGTGTCACTAATTGAGATAAGAAATAAGAGTTTAGGTAAAAATGCTGTAATCCTAAATTTGAATTGAAAGCTTTAGTATAATCTCATGATGTATTTTATTTTTAAAATATCTTTTTCTACCTCTGCCCATTGAAAAGCCCTAGACATATTGACCAACCTAGTAGACATGATTACTCCTGTCACTGAAACCGCTCTTTACACAAATCAATAAAGGGGTGCAAGGTGAGAACCGGGGTAAGGGCCCCAAAACTCTGTGAAGGAATGGGCCTAACTAAAAATAATGATAATAATTAGTCACTTTCCATAATTGCTACTCTGAAGTCACACAGCTGGTGGTCATAAAGATTCTTAGCTTTCTCCATAGACAACCTTTTCAAAACCTAGGGGTAGTTTCTGAGATATCTTCCAGGTCCTGCATTCCAGTGGATTGGCTGACCCACCTAAAGGTATACAACAAATTGAGAAACATGTATTCAAGAAAATCTGCTAAATCTCAGTAATAAGTGGAAGTCCATGGCATTGGATCCATAAATTTGCTCCCAATACACACACACTCACACAGACACACACACACACTACCCCCCCCCCATGTCCACGGTACGGAAGCTCTACCCTGAGCAGGTGCAGTTTAGATAACAGTAACTCTTTTACCCTCTAGACCCCAGATATAGTGTTAAAGTTCTGCTTAGGGTGCTGACTTTATTTGGAACAGGGCATCTGGAACTCATGCCTTAAGGCATTGTTGGAAACAATAAAGATCTTAGTGGCAAACAATACAAGGAAAGCTAATAGCTACATGAAACTACTAGCCACGAAGAAGCTGCAGACTAGCCAGTAGTTTAGCAAAGAGAATTGGCCAAAGAGACAGCTAAATAGAACCCTGCTAAGATCACATTCATCCCAGGGAACCTGGAAGGCTGTGTTCAAGTATAGATGAAGCTCCTTCAATTTGATCCTGTTGATCTGGAGACCTGTGAACTAAACAGATAAGTTATCTCCGCACCCCTACATGCCCAGAATACACTAGAGACACTGGGATGGGATAACTACAACACACGTGACTGTTCAAAGGAGGGGAAGAAGCAGAATGGGACGTACATAGGAGTCACCTGTCCAAAGCAATTCTGAATCCAATTGTTAGGTTTGCTTAGAGTGGGAACCCCGAAAGTATGTATAGGATGGAATGCAGTTAAGGGAAAACTTAAACAACAGCCACAAGAGTCTGGAGAGTCTGGAGGTTGTAAATCTAACTCTGACCACAGACAGTTGCGGTGACACTGGCATTCCTATCCCCCCTGATAAGGACGAAGCTATCCCCCTCCCCTATCTCTGCAGGAGACCAATGCAGGGGTCCCAGAAACTGGTTGTTTGAAAAAAAATTTATTACAGCACTCTTCTGGCCCAGTTGCTCACTCCCCTCAGAAAAAAAAACCCTATAAAACCCAAGGGTCTCCCCTTTTCTCTCGTGGATGCTCTTTAGGCCTCCACCCATCTGCACCCAGATGCCCAAAATAAACAGCATTTTGCTACACTTGAGGCTTTGTGTGCCTCCCTCTCGGCTCCAGATCTAACACCAAGCAGGCACCTATTGACAGTTTCATACACTCTGGGGACAGGGGAAATTCTTAGTAAGCAGCTCTGTGCCCTGGGAGTGATTTTCTAATCCATATTTTACTTCTGCTTTTGGCTGTAGTCCCTGAGCATCTGGCTCCACCCTGAGATATCTTTCCTTTTCGATAAGGAAGGAGGTCCTGTGTTTGCAGCTGAGTAACTTCCTATGCTGCTTCCTGCCTATAGGAAGCTGGAGTCCTGGAGGAATCTTTTTATTTGCAACTGCCTCAATTCTCTTCTACTCCCAGGCGGTGGTATTTTTGCTTGTACAATTATCTTTGAAACTTGTCGGGTCTTGCATCAATCTGACTGGTATTGACATCAAGACCCAGAAGGTACATCTTTAATACTTTTCGAGACAGATTTTAGGTGTGCATCTTACATACAGCACAGAGTTGAGTATGCTTTATGATCCAATATGAAATTTTTTAAATGAATGACTTAAGCATTTACATTTACTGATACGGTAGATAAATATTTAGTCTTAATTCTGACATATTCTAAAATAAGTAGTTTTCATGTTTTTAAAAAGTTGTTCACCATGTAGTCTGTTTGCTTGTGTGTGTGTATGTGTGTGTGCTTTTCTGATAGTTAGGTTTTAGATATTTAATTAGATTTGGGCTTTCATTTTAGTGATCACATTTATAACTTCACATAGTACCATTAGATGGTCCTCTCTCTTTTTTAGGCAGTATCTATTAGTTCCCCAATAGAATTATGATATAATTAGTGTATTTTTTATTTCTCCTCCCTTTGCACCACCATCCAATATAAGTCAACAGAATTATCTTTCTTAATGTTATCTCTATATCACTAAATATGCTTATATTTTTGTCACTTGAATTTTCAGGTTTCACTGATGTTCTTTGGCTTGCACCTGCTGAAGATGAAGCAATCCACTAAGTCAGCCATCTCTCCCCTTCCTTTTCTTAATTTAAGGCTATGAAGTTTCCACTTTCTCTCTATTGGGATGCTTACCTTTGAAACCCAGCCGCCATTCTGTAAGGAAGCCAAAGCAGCCTGTGGAGAGGCCCGCATGGAGAGGCCTAAATGAAAAATAGCCAAGAACACTGACCCTTGTGCCAACTGAGCTTCTGACGGACAGTCAGCACCAAGCTGGCAGCCACATGAGTGAGCTGTCTGGAAAGTGGGTCCTCCAGTCCCCTGTTCATCCCAGTTGATACCATGTGGAGCAAGGATGAGCCTGTCCTGAACTCTGTTTAAATTGCAGATTCATGATCTTAAAAACAAAGGCTCCTTGATTACTCAATAATGTTTAGATATAGTAATATAAGTCCTTTATATGACTATTTCTTATTTCCCATTTTTATCAGCATTTTGGAAGAGGCAAAAAGAAACACAATTACAAAATTTGATGATGACAAGGAGTTAGAAAAATAGTAAACATGCAAGAAGACAAAATTGGAAATCTCAACTAGCTTTAGCAATGGCCTGAATCCAACAAAATGAAAAGAATAATTGAGACATTTTGGACTTAGATCTAAAAATCATCCACAGGAAGAAAAGGAGGGGTCTAGCAGTAGCCCATATGGCAAATGCTTGGACTCTTTCATTGACTAGCAGAGACCTGTAAAAAAGTAAATAAGGCTTTACTAATGAAAGCACAGAGATAGTTTACTCTTTCTGTTTGTATATTAAAATTCTCTTTCTTCAAAATTTGTGGGCAACTCTGAAGATCACTGAAATTGAGCTTTTTAAATTTTTCTGAGGCACATATTTAGGCCACCAGGGTAAGAGAAATCCAGGCAGCTGCTGATGTTCTATACTGACCGTGGCTTTACTGTTCTCTGCTTAGAAGCACAAACACAGTAAATCCCATGAAGCAACTTTTTAAATTGTGTTTCTTCATGAAACATAGCCCTGCAAACATTGAACCTCTAATGTTGGCAAGGGAGTGAAGGCGTCCAAGGAGATGGAGGTTCTGATCACAAGTGAAAAAGATTGAGTACATTCAAAATTAGACTAGGTAATCTTGCAACCATGACAGTAAAGACTGGATCAGGCAAGAATCACCAATGGTTGCTAAAATCTGGGGTGTAATTTTGATGATGAGCAAAGATTTGCATGGTCTTAAAGTGTCTCCCCATGGGCTGTTTAGTAGTTGCCAGGGAGAAACATCACAGTACATATAAGGTGGTGAGAAAACTGGAAAACACCTTGATCAAGGGATCAAAATTAACTTTGCCCAGGAGGGACAGATGGACATCTTGGGCCTCCAGCTGTGAGAGCCTGAGCACACAATATTATCTGTACCAAATGATGCCTGAGAATTCATAGCCGCAATCTAGTTGCAAGGAAACGTCAGACAAACACAAATGAGGAAAATTCTATCCAAACAAAAATAGGAAGAATATATTATTCAAAAATTACAACATCTCCAGCCTGTTCCCCAGATTTGGGACTTGACAGCCTCCACAACTGCATGAGTTAATTCCTTAAGATAAATAAATCTATCTCTATCTCTCTCTCTTATATATATAATTTATATATATAAGATATATACATGATAAATGGATAGGTAGGTTCATCCTATTCTCTGGAGAACCCTGACTAATACAGGAGGCTAAATGGACAAGACAAAGAAAGTATCTTACACAATGGAAAACTATTCAGCTATATATAAAAAAAAAAAGAAATCCTGTCATTCATTCATAGCAATGTGGATGAGCCCGGAGGACATTACGTTAAGTGAAACAAGTCAAGCACAGAGAGATACATACCGCGCGGTCTCACTCATACGTGGGAGCTACAGAAAGTTGAGCTCGCAGAAGTAGCGAGTAGAACAGTGATTATTGGAGGCTGGGAAGAGTAGGGAGGTGAGGGGGAGAAGGAGAGGTTGATTAATGGATACAAAATTATAGCTAGATAGGAGGAATAAGTTCTAGTGCTCTACATCACTGTAACTATAGTTAGCTATAATTTATTGTATATTTTCAAATAGCTAGAAGAAAGGATTTTGAATGTTCCCAACAAGAAGAAATGACAAATGTTTGAGGTGATGCTATGCTAACTACCCTGATTTGATCATTGCACATTGTACGTTTGCATAGAAATAACTCTCTGTATCCCATAAATATGTCCAATTATTATATGTCAATTAAAAATAAAATTAAAAAATTTTAAAATTAAAGAGAAATACAATATATGACCTGACACTGGAATCTGAACTAAAGGAGGGAAAAAAATTCTATAAAAGATGTTGTTAGGTCAGGCACAGTGGCTCATGCCTATAATCCTAGCACTCTGGGAGGCCGAGGTGGGAGGGTCGCTTGAGGTCAGGAGTTCAAGACCAGCCTGAGCAAGAGCGAGACCCCGTCTCTACTAAAAATAGAAAGAAATTATCTGGACAACTAAAAATATATGGAAAAAAAATAGCCAGGCATGGTGGTGCATGCCTGTAGTCCCAGCTACTTGGGAGGCTGAGGCAGAAGGATTGCTTAAGCTCAGGAGTTTGAGGTTGCTGTGAGCTAGGCTGATGCCATAGCACTCTAGCCTGGGCAACAGAGTGAGACTCTGTCAAAAAAAAAAAAAAAAGATGTTGTTAAATCAGCTGGCCAATTGGATTATAGATCTATAGATGGTAGATTAGATTAAAGTGGTATCAATGTAAATTTCTGAAGTTGGTAACTATACTGTCATTATATAATAAAATATATATACTTATTCTTAGGAAATACACATTGAATTATTTAGGAGTAAAAGGCCATGATGTATTTAACTTGCACTCAACAGGTTCAGAAAAAAGTATATAAAGATATATAGAGATAAATATAAATATATCTATAGATAGAGTGAAGGGGAAACAAATGATAATGCAAAAAAAGTAAAATATTAACAATAGGAAAATCTGCGGGAAGCTGGGAAAAAATATTGTGCAATGTGTATTTTGCAACTTACAAGTTTTAAATTATTTTCAAATGAAAAAATATTTTAATAGTTTGAGGAAATTGGGGTGGCTCAAATCAATGATGAGATGGACTGTGCATGCCATATGGAAGCAAGGAAAAAAGAAGTGTCATTATTGCTTAACAAGGGAAAGATGAAAAGACAACCAACTTGTGGAAGAATAGGCACAGAGACACAAAAGTCTCCAGTTCTTTAGTTATGGGTTTGGCAAGGGCATGAAGGGGATTGCATGTATTTTAGGACTATAATTTACAATACTTAATTGAAGAAATTATAGATTCTAAAAGATACATGCAAATTTGAGCAACTGCTAGAGTCTTGGGACATATTCTTGCCAAGTCCTGGGTCTTTTACATCAGGAAAAGTGAGATGCTAGAGCCACTGTACTTAGGTGGCCTGAATCAGGACTACTAGGATCATTCTCTTACATTGGAGACACCATGTTGGATGAAGAATTCAGGAAAACTAGAGCCTGACCACAAGAGAAGAGTATGGATGGTAAACAGATTCAAAAAGATGCTATAGCGGGATAAAAAAAAAAAACCCAAAATATTTCTGGAGAAGAATGTGGAGATGGTAAACTCCCTATAATCCAGAAACCTTAAACTCTAAGGGAAGAAAGCAAAAGTTTGGAGGTGAGAGTATTCATATTAAAACTCAAACAAAAAGTAATTTTCCTATAGAAATATCTTCTCTTTTTATAATGATGAAAGTATACATAATCTTCTTCCCAAACCTCAGACATTTTAGATAGATAGATGATAGATTGATAAATAGATAGACACTCACATGCATACATACATACATAGGCACATAAATAGATGTTTCTTTTTAAAAGATTAAATCATACTAGAAGTATATCTTATAGCCTACATTTTTATATTTTGTCATCATTTTTAATGATTGCATAGTGTTCTATTATATCATATATTTTTATATTAGATTAGACCCATGTTTTATCATAATTCAGGTGGTTTTTGGTCTTCTGCCATTGTAGATAATGTTTAGATTAAACCTCTTTATGTACTTGTCCAATTATTTCCATTAGACAAAAGTCCAAGGAACAGAGTTTCTGAGTCAAAAGTTGAGCACTTTTTAAGAATCCTTAAATGTGCCTACGTTGCCAAATTACTCTACAAAAGAAAAACTGTACGAATTAACACTCCCAGCAACCACACAAGAGAGTGCTCATTTCTCCACACCTCACCAACAATGGCTATAAAGCATAGTTTGGAAGATAAGTGCTGTGAACTGATTCACTCTTTCTTCTGCCTCTCCCCGTCCTAACCCCCTAGGAACACAGGTGCTCAATAAATCAATCCAGGTTCCAGTCCAGTAGACATTCTGATCTACTCTGACTGCCCTAGGTGACAGAAAACTCTCCCTTTGGTTTGCTTCCCAGTATCCTGGCACCATGTGGATCCTATAAAGGCAGCTTCAGGCACATTACAGAAGGCCCCAACTCCATTAAACCACCACCTGCTCCCCAGGCCACCCCTTCAGCCATGAAGTTCTCACTCTTGGTTTTTGCAGTCCTTGGATTCCTGGCCCAGTTGATCTCAGGTAAAATGGATTGCGGGGAGACGAAGGAGAGCTAACAGGGCTCACCCCACTGAGTTCCAATCTAAAGTAGGGATCTTCCAACATCCACCACTGGCCTCAATACCCCATACCGAGCCACCACCCTATACAACCTTGTACAAAAACTTGTTTTCTACTCTAATTATACAGTGCCCCTCAACCTAGTCCAAAATATCATCTCTTTTTTTTCACAAATAATAAATTATTGGTTTTTTTACATTGATAATATTATAATACAAGAGGTATTAGTTTGCCATTGTTTTTTTGTGGCTGAGTAGTACTCCATGGTATACATATACCACATTTTATTAATCCACTCATGTATTGATGGGCACTTGAGTTGTTTCCACATCTTTGCAATTATGAATTGTGCTGCTCTAAACATTCAAGTGCAGATGTCTTTATTGCAGAATGTCTTTTTTTCCCTTGGGTAAATGCCCAGTAATGGGATTGCTGGATTGAATGGTAGTTGTACTTTTAGCTTTTTGAGGTATCTCCATATTACTTTCCACAGAGGTTGTACTAGTTTGCAGTCCCACCAGCAGCATATGAGTGTTCCTATCTCTCTGCATCCATGCTAACATTTGTTATTTTGGGACTTTTTGATAAAAGCCATTATCACTGGAGTTAAGTGATATCTCATTGTGGTTTTGATTTGCATTTCCCTGATGATTAGAGATGTTGAGCATTTTTTCATATGTTTGTTGGCCATTAGTCTTTCTTTTGAAAAGTTTCTGTTCGTGTCCTTTGCCCACTTTTTAATGGGTTGTTTGATTTTTCTCTTGTTGATTTTCATGAGTTCTATATAGATTATAGTTATCAGCCCTTTATCTGATGTGTAGCATGAGAATATTTTCTCCCATTCTGTAGGTTGTCTGTTCGCTCTGATGATAGCTTCCGTGGTTGTGCAGAAGCTTTTTAATTTGATCAGGTCCCATTTATTTATTTTTGTTATTGTTGTGATTGCCCCTGGGGTCTTCTTCATAAATTATTTGTCTAGGCCAATGTCTATAAGAGTTTTCCCAACATTTTCTTCTAGAATTCTTATGGTTTCATGCCAAAGCTTTAAGTCTGTTATCCATCATGAGTTGATTTTTGTGAGAGGTGAGAGGTGTGGATCTTGTTTCAGTCTTCTACATGGGGCTACCCAATTTTCCCTGCACCATTTATTGAATAAGGATTCTTTTGCCCCAGTGTATGTTTTTGTCTGCTTTGTCAAAGATCAGATGGTTAAATGGGGATAGTTTTATATCTGGGCTCTCAGTTCTTTTCCATTGGTCTATGTCTCTGTTCTTGTGCCAGTACCATGCTGTTTTGGTTACTATAGCCTTGTAGTATAGCTTGAAGTCTGGTAAATTGATGCCTCCCAATTTGTTCTTCTTGCTTAAGGTTGCTTTTGCTATATGGGGTCTTCTCTTGTTCCATACACAGCATAGAATTATTTTTTCTAGATCTGCAAAAAAAATGATGTTGTTATTTTAAAAGGGATTGCATTAAATCTGTAGATCACTTGGGGTAGTATAGACATTTTAATAATGTTGATTACGCCAATCCATGACCGTGGTATGGTTTTCCATTTGTTTACATCCTCTCCTATTTCCTTCCTCAATGTTTTGTAGTTCTCCCTGTAGAGGTCTTTCACCTCTTTAAGTAAATATATGCCTAGGTATTTTATTTTCTTTGTTGCTATTGTGAAAGGTATTGATTCTTTAATTTGGTTCTCAGTTTGTTGTTGGCATATATGAATGCTACTGATTTGCGTACATGCTACTGATAGTTTGGCCTCTTCTGCGCCCATTTGGATGCCCTTGATTTGCTTCTCTTGTCTGGTTGCTCTGGCTAGGATTTCCAGAACTACATCGAATAGAAGTAGTGATAGAGGACAATCTTGCCTGGTTCCAGTTCTAAGCAGGAATGCTTTCAATTTTCCCTCATCAGTATGATGCTGTCTGCGGGGTTGTCATAGATGGCTTTTATCATTTTAAGTTAGGATCCATTTATGCCTATTTTGTTAAGCATTCTTATAATAAAAGGGTGCTGAATTTTGTTGAATGCTTTTTCTGCATCTCTTGAGAGGATTATATGGTATTTGTTTTTACTTCTATTTATGTGGTGAATTACATTTATAGATGTTCATATGTTGAACTACACCTGCATCTCTGAGATGAAGCCCACTTGGTTGTGAGGGATTATTTTTGGATAAGCACCTGAATTTGGTTTGCTAGGATTTTATTGAGAATTTTTGCATCTACATTCATAAGGGATATTAGTCTGTAGTTTTCTTTTTTCATTGAGTCCTTTCCTGACTTTGGTATTAGGGTGACGTTGGCTTCATAAAACATGTTAGGGAGGATTCCTTCCTTCCCAATGTTGTGGAATAATTTCTGCAGTATATGCACCAATTCTTCTTCGTAGGTCTGCTAAAATTCGACTGTCAAACCATCTGGTCTGGGACTTTTTTTTAAGGAAAGATTTATAGTTCTGCTTCAATTTCAGTACTTGATATTGGTCTGTTTAGGAATTCTATTTCTTCCTGATTGAGCCTAGGGAGGCTGTGTGTTTCTAAGAATTTGTCCATTTCCTCCATGTTTTCCAGTTTATGTGCATAGAGATTTTTATAATATTCATAGATGATATTCTGTACTTCCATGGTATCAGTTGTAGTTTCTCCTTTTTCATGCCTGGTTGAGCTTATTATAGTCCTTTCTTTTTGGCTTCTGGTTAATCTAGTGAGAGACACGTCAATTTTGTTTATTTTTTCAAAGATCCAACTTTTTGTTTTATCAATCTTCCATATAGTTTTTTTTATAAATTTCATTTAGTTCTGCTCAGATCTTGGTTATTTCTTTTCTTCTGCTGGTTTTGGGATTGGTTTGCTCATCCTCTTCCAGTTCTTTGAGATGATTCATTAGATCGTTGTTTTGAGATCTTTCTGTCTTTTGGATGTAGGCATTTATGGATACAAATTTTCCTCTCAGGACTGCTTTAGCTGTGCCCCACAGATTTTGATAACTTGTGTCCACTTTATCATTTAGTTCAAAGAATCTTTTCATTTCCATCTTAATTTCCTCCTTGACCCAATAATCATTCAGCAGTAAGTTGTTTAGTTTCCATGACTTTGTGTAGAGATGAGTGTTTCTGCTGGAGTTGATTTTTAATTTTATTTCACTGTAGTCTGAGAAGATGCATGGTATAATTTCTATTTTTTTTAACTTGTTGAGGCATGTTTTGTGGCCTAGGATGTGGTCAATGTCATAAAATGCCCCATGAGCTGATGAGAAAAATGTATATTCAGTGGTTTTTGGGTAGAATGTTCTGTAAATGTCAGGCCCATTTGTTCTAGAGTTCTGTTTAAGTCCATTGTTTCTTGTTTATTTTCTGTTTGGAGGATCTGTCCTATTCCGTCAGTGGGGTGTTGAAGTCCCCAGCTATTACAGTGCTGCTGTTTATCATTTTGTTTAGATCAAGTAGGATTTGCTTTATGAATCTGGGTGCACCTGAGTTAGGTGCATAAATATTTAGAATTGTTATGTCTTGTTGTTGAATTGTTCCCTTTACCATTATATAATGACCATCTTTGTCTTTCATTACTTTTGTTAATTTGAAGACTTAAGGTATCTGAAATGAGAACTGCTACACCAGGTTTCTTTTGGTTTCCATTTGCATGGAATATTGTTTTCCACCTTTTCATCTTGAATCTGAATACATCTTTGTGGGTTAGATGTTTCCTGAAGACAGCAAATACTTGGCTTGTGTATATTTATCCATTCAGCCAGCCTATGTCTCTTCAGTGGGCAATTCAAGCCATTCACATTTATTGAAAGAATTGATAAATGGGGTGGATTTCTGTTCATCCTGTTGAGTTGAACTTTGTTCCCTTGTTTTCTCTCTTGAACCATTATAGTATCTGGCCTCTGACCTTTAGCTTTTGAATGATTTTACACTGGTGAGTGTCTACGGTGCTGATCCATGGGTAATGATGTTCTGAGTACTGGAGGGCAGGTCTTGTCTTGATGAATTCCTTCAGTGTTTGCTTGTCTGAGAAGGTCTTTATTTCTCTTTCATATAAGAAACTTAGTTTTGCAGGGTACAGGATTCTAGGCTGGGCATTATTCTGTTTGAGAAGACTGAAAATTGGGGCCCCAATCCCTTATGGCTTGTAAGGTCTCAGTTGAGAAGTCTGCAGTTAGTCTGATGGGTTTTCCTTTGTAGGTTACCTGCTTCCTTCACCTGACAGCTTGTAGGAGGGCCTCTGTCATGTTTACTTTGGCCAGTCTGATGACTATGTGTTGTGATGTTTTCCTTTTGGTGATGAATCTCCCAGGAGTCCTTTGAGCTTCTTGTACCCAAATATCTAGATTTCTAGCAAGGCCAGAGAAATTTACCTCCATTATTCCCTCAAGTATATTATCCAACCCTTGTGTATTTTCTTCTTCACCCTCAGGGATGCCTATGATTCTTATGTAGGCCTCTTCACATAATCCCATATTTCTTCTAGGCTTTTCTCTTTTCTCTTATTTCTCTGCTCTATCTCAGTGACTGACTTGTTTAATTTAAAGGTGTTGTCTTCAATCTCTGAGAGTCTTTTTCTGTCTGGTCTAACCTATTATTGAGGCTTTCCACTATGTTTTGTAATTCCTTGAATAAACTTATTTCCAGAAGTTCTGTTTGATTTTTCTTTAATAATTCAGTATCTTTAGTGAATTTTTCATTCATTTCCTGCATTCCTTTCGTGGTTTCTTTCTGTTGGGTTTCCATTTTATCTTGCATTTCATTGAGTTTTCTTACAATTCATGTTCAAAATTCTTCATCTGTCATTTCCGTGTTCTGATTTTGGTTGGTATCCATTGCTAGATAGCTGGTGTTCCCATTTTGTGTATCCTATTGTGCTGATTCTTCATACTTCTAGAGTTCTTTTGCTGATTCCTTCCCATCTATAGCAACCGTTGCTTCTTACCTTTGGATTTTCTTTTGTTTAGACAATGACACACCCAGTTTAGTCTCTGAGCCAGTAGGTGGTGCTTGTGGGTGGTAATTGACCACATCCTGTATGATGAGTCAGTAAATGCAGTAACAGGGCATGCAAATTGACCTCCCTGTCAGTAGGTGGCACTTGCCACGAAAAGCAAGCTGCAATGTTTTTGAGTCCTGCGACCAGTTCTAGTTCCTCAGGGGAAGCACTCTAGTGCCCCAGGTGGGGGGTGGGGCCCTGGAACTTCCAGGTGTGCCCTTATTCTCCACTTCAGCAGGGGAAGGTGGGGGAGTGAGACTGGGCACGGCTGGCTTGGGTGAGCCTTCCCTCAAGCTCCACAAATTCTTTTAGCAGGGGTCAAAGGTCTATTCCCTGCCTCTGGGCAAAGCTGAGGTGGGGAGGGGCTGAAGAGGCCCCACTCAGCCAAAAAGTCTGCAGGGGTGGAGCTGTCTGAGACCTGCAGTCTGGCAGTCTGGAGCAGGCCTTGCTCCTTTGCGCCCTCCCCTGTTCCGTGGTTTCTCCCGGGCCTCTTCCAGCAGGCAGGACCTCAAGCCAGCCAAGCTCCCCAAAAACTGTTATGCAGGCCAGGAGGTTCCCTGCCCAGGATCCTGGCCTGAGCTGGGAGCCCAGTCTCCCTGTGGGATGAGGGGTGCCCAGCATGTTTGCCACAGCTAGGACCCACTCTGCACTCTCACCCCTGATTTGCCCCTGCAGGCACCTCACCTCACAAGATTAATTCACAAATATCCCCTCTGTGCCCCCAGGCAATGCGATCAAGACCTGGGTGTATGGGGTCTGGCCTGCAGGCCTGTGCCCCGGACCCCAAAGATCAATTCCTGTCCATCCCAGGGAGAAAAATGCTGGTCCCGATGGGGTGCCCAAGCTGGTTAAATGTCCCTCCGCCTCAGGTTTTGCCCTGCTCTGCTGGAGTCACCAGGCAAGCAGTACCAGGAAGGGCTGGTGGGTAGGGAGATCACAGTCCGAGCACCCCTCGGTCCACTGCAGGACCCCAAAAGGAAAGGTCTGAGCCCTGTTCCCAGTGGATGCCTCCGGGTGGTGGCTAAATTATCTCGCTCAGCAACAAGTGGGGAAAGGGAAGGTGAGAATAAGGGACTAGATGGCGGAAGATCTGTACACTGGTGGTCTTTGATCCTTTCTCTGGGAGGCAGTCTGCCCAGAATGGCCGGGTTCTGGAGTCACGCAGATCGCCCGGACCCACTGGACCCCTGTGGCTCCTGCAGTCTGGACTGGAGTTGGGAAATGTCTGTGTGGGGACGAGCAAGACGGATCCTGAGGGGTTGAGGCCCCCCAAGGAGGACAAAGGCGCCTGGTGTGTAGAGAAGCAATATGGCACCTGCCGACTGGGTCAGGTCTGTGGGGCAGGAGGTGCCCCAGGAGAGGGGAGCCTGGTACTTTGTCTGCAAGAAGCTCTCCCTCTGCTCACTGGCGGCAGCAGTCTCTGAGCTGGTGTAGGCAGGTCTCTCCAGCAGCTCCGGAACCCACCAACAGTCCCAGATGCAAGGGAGGGGAATTTTAACTGCTTCACCTACCCTTCTCGCTGGTCTCCAAGCCTCTTGGGGCTTAATCCCTGCTGATGCCTTTCTCCTCCCAGTTCTGCTCTGCAACCTCTTCCCGTGGGGTCTCCTGTAGGTTCAGGCACCCTTCCTTCCAACCGTCATTGGATCTATGTTTGTTTGTTTGTTTGTTTGTTTCTCTCTTTCATCTAAAATTTCTCCTTCTTGCAGAGATGCTCTGGCTGGTGGTGTTTCCCGTCCACCGTCTTACCCCCAGCCCAAAATATCTTCTTTCACATTATATGAGCTCCCTATATCTAAGCTCCTAGAAGAACACTGTGGAGGTTCCTCACTTCGTCATTTGCATCTTTTGATATCAACCCTGAGTTAAGAGCTCAGAGGAGATATTGAGCTCAGAAGGAAAAGATTCAGGGTCCTGCGCCTGTGCACAACAGAGGGCTGGCACATGGGGCAATGGAAGGAGACCTCTTAGAGGACAAGTTCCCACAGGATGGTAAGCAAGGTGCTCAGCTAAAACCCTGGAGAGAGGAGAGAATGCAGAATCAGAAAGTGATCAGAAGAGGGCCAAGCAATGGATGTGAAGAAAGCCAAAAAGGAAGAGGGTGCTCAGAAGGGGCCAATGCTATGAGCCAGTGGCAGGCACACAGCACTGAGACAAAGCCCTCAGTTTTGACCAGAAGGTGGTCCCCGGTGCCTGGCACTGTGTGAATGCAAAAATACCCTATCCGTAGCAAACATTATTTTCCTTTTATTCCTTTTGGAGAATGATTTGACTCCCCACATACATGCTCCGGGTCCTCGCACACATACTCCAGGTTGACTGATATTTACAGTTTTAGACTCTCTGAAAACAAATGAGGCAGAAGTACCATAAAAAGGGAGCCTGTGGGGTAAGAATAGCTCTGATTCTCCCTTTCAAGGGTTCAGGCTCTTCCCTGACAATGAAGACCTGGTTCCCCACCCTTGTTTTCACCCATACATCCTATTCTGCAGTACCAAATATAGCAAAATTACAGGTCTTAACTAGCTTCAAAGATGCAGATACCGGCAAAGAAAAAGAGCTCCTCAGACAAAGTTCCCAGAGGCCACCAATCCAGGGAGATTCTGTCTACTTGTCACTGTGTTTCCCGAGTCTCATTTGCACAACATCTTAAGCACACATCTCAGCATAAAAAGCCGAGGGCTCCCATCTGGCCCTGACCCTTGACAGTCCCTGTGCTGCTTCTAACCGTGATTTTTCTGCATTTTCCTCTCCCATTCAGCTCTTATGGGCAGACAAAAATGTGGGAAAACTATCCCAGGATACTGCAGGATGTATTGCCACTCTGGAGAGATATCGTATTTCCCCTGCGGCGGGCAGAGAGTATGCTGCCTACCTAACTTATATAAACCTGTGAGCGGCCAGCGCTAAATCTAAGACCTCAAGCAGAAAAACTGCACAAGGGCAAGGTGAGACTCAACAAAGGACCAGAACATCACCATAACAAATGCTATTATCTCCACCAACTCAAAGAAATACCATTTCCACAGTACAAATTCCCCTGCATCATTGGGAACCAACCAAAGCTTCCTCCTTCTGGAGCTGCAGTTGATGGCCAACCCCAAAACTGCTGTCTTCTGCATGATTCTGTCATTCATCTAGTGACTAATTTGGAGTTTTTATCTATCCTATGAGAATGGCTGTCACGTGGACTCATCCATAGGGGATCTGTCAGGTTGGATCCTCTGAAGAGCAAATGCCAAGATAGAATTGGATGTGCAAAAGATGTACTAGGGGAGAACATCTCTGACGGACAAAGGTGAGAGGGAGCAGGAGTAGGCAGGAGAGACTTCAGACTGCAATGCTTGCTCCATACCTATAAAAGGTCAGGAGTTTGAGACCAGCCTGAGCAAAAGTGAGACTCTGTCTCTACTAAAAATAGAAAAATTAGCCAGGCATTGTGGCGGTCACCTGTAGTCCCAGCTACTTAGGAGGCTGAGGCGGATCACTTTTGAGCCCAGGAGTTTGAGGTTGCAGTGAGCTATGATCACTCCAGTGCACTTTAGCTGGGGAAACAGAGCAAGACTGTCTCAAAAAAAAAAAAAAATGAGAAAAATAAAAAAAATCCTAAATGATAAAATATTATATACTAATAACATGTGTAAACATGTTCAAATAGAATGCTTATAGAATAATGGAACATAATAACATCATTCAAAATGCTGTGGTTCATTTATGCTGTGGTTGTCATGCTTTGTATGATGTGAAACTCATGAAAATTATGACTTCTTTGTTTGGTTGGAAAGCAGAATCATACATAAATTTCTTCCTACGGTTTGATGTCCATTCATTTTATATAACATTTATGTGATAGGTACCAACTTCTGCCCGAGAAGAACCAGAACACTCAGGCCGAAACAGTTAAAAGCAGTCCTAGAAACTAGCTAACCATACCAAAAATATTTTAGTGCCAATTTCCTACCTCATATCTTAGGCCAAAGCTAATTCCAGATGGTTTAAAAATGATAGTGTAAAAAATAAAGTATTAAAAGATTGTATAGTCAAATATTTAATTTGAGAGCAAAGAAGTTCTTATTAAACACCACAATAAAGGCAGAACTCACGTAAGAATAAATTGATTAGATGGCATAAAATATTAAACTTCTCTATATCCAAAGACGTCATTTTTAAATTCATCCATCTTATTGCACGTGTCCATGGTTCATTCCTTTTTATTTATGACTACTATTCCATTGTATGAATAAACCACAATATATTTATCCATTGATTTATTGATGGACATTTGGATAGTTCCCAGTTTTTGGCTGTTACAAATAAAGCTTCTATGCGC
The DNA here is from genome assembly GCF_041146395.1 of Eulemur rufifrons. Taxonomy (NCBI): domain Eukaryota; kingdom Metazoa; phylum Chordata; class Mammalia; order Primates; family Lemuridae; genus Eulemur; species Eulemur rufifrons. The sequence goes on from NC_091002.1 coordinate 26,010,387, forward strand.
ATTCACATACACGTCTTTGCATGGACCTATGCTTTCATTTCTCTTAGGTGAATACCTAGGAGTGGAATGATGGGATCATATGGTAGGGGAATGTTTAACTTTAAGAAAATACCAAACTGTTTTTCAAAATGGTTGTGCCATTGGACATGCCCATCAACAGTATATGAAAGTTCCAGTTGTTCCTCATCCTCACCAGCATGTGATATGGTCAGTCTTTTTTATTTTAACCATTCTAGTAGATGTGTAGTAGTATCCCACAGTGGTTTTAATTTGCATTTCTTTAATAACTAATTACCAAATAAGTATATTCTGGATGATTCCATTTACATAAAATTCTTAAAAATTTGAAGTAAGATCTAATGACAGAAAGCAGATTGGTGGTTGGGGATGTGAGGGGTGGGTGGGGAGGGTGGAAAGAATGAATTGCAAAGGGGTATGAGGGCTCTTCGAGGGGCGATCAATCAAAATATCTTGGTTGTGGTGATGTCTAATGGGGTTTTACATAAGTCAAAAATTTATCAAATTGGCCGGGTGCAGTGGTTCACGCCTGTAATCCTAGCACTCTGGAAGGCCGAGGCGGGCGGATTGTTTGAGATCAGGAGTTCAAGACCAGCCTGAGCAAGAGCGAGACCCCGTCTCTACTAAAAATAGAAATAAATCATATGGACAGCTAAAAATATATATAGAAAAATGAGCCGGGCATGGTGGCGTGTGCCTGTAGTCCCAGCTACTCGGGAGGCTGAGGCAGGAGGATTGCTTGAGCTCAGGAGTTTGAGGTTGCTGTGAGCTAAGCTGACGCCACGGCACTCCAGCTCAGGCAACAGAGCAAGACTCTGTCTCAAAAAAAAAAAAAATTTATCAAATTGTTTACTTAAATGTGTTCAGTTTATTGTATGTCAATTATATCTCCAAAAAACAAACAAAATAAAATAAATCTCAAAGTCAAACAGAAAAATAAAAGTATTGTAACTAATTTAAAGACATAAGACCTGTGACAAACTGAGACATATGTGATAAAGTATTGATACCTATAAAATATATGAGTTAACACAAAGCAACGAAGAAAACATGAAACCCCCAGTAGAAAACGGAAAAGTGACATGAGCTAGCAGTTTAACTCCAAAAATGGCCCCCAAAATGGATTACAAGTCTGACTTGTAGGCAAATAAATGCAAATTAAGACTACAATGAGATCTCATGTTTTTATCTATCAGATTGTCAGAGATTTAAAAAATGAGCAATCCCACTTTTGGCAAGGTATAAGTAGACAGATGGGCTGTCTGGCATTGAGGAAGCAATCGCTTGAGCTAACACCGACCCTGACAAGGTATAAATAGAAACAAGTCTTGTCATCACATGCTCCTGTTTAGGACTAAATGTGTCAATTCTGGAAGACACTTAGCTATACTTTTCAAAAACCTTAGAAATGTTCTTGTTCTTTGGCTCAACGACTCTACTTGTAGGAATAGATTCTGAGAAAGTAACCAGCGTTTATATGTAAAAGATTAATGTATGTGCAGCACAGTCATAGCAGCAGAGTTTCAAATAGTGAAAAACTGGAAGCTGCCTAAATCCCCAGGAGGAGGGAATTGTTAAATAAGGTGGATATATTCATAATGGGGAATGCTGTGTAGCCCTTTAAAAAGATAACTTTAGAGCTTTTTTTCAATGGAGTCCAATTGTGTGTTACTCATTCAAAGAGCAATTTTTAAATCACATATAGAGTTGATCCCATTTTGTAACAAAAATACATGCACACACAAAAAACAATACCCAAAAAGCTGGGGTCCTATCAACTACTGCTATTTTTGCTCTATGCCCTTTTCCAAAAAGAAATGTAATGTATCCCAAAATAGTTTCAATTCCACAATGCAGTCATGAGAAATAACTGTTTTGCTGAAGACTTCACGGGGAGATGTGGAAGAAGTTTTGCATCACCGCACACAGTTTGGTATCACACCGCAGATCTTCGGGATTCCCTTAAACATCCCTGTGTTTCTTTCGAGTTCCTTTTTAGCCTCCTAACACTTCATCCTCCCAGCCCACAGGCCCCGGGTCTCCCTTCGTTCTAGTCATTCACCCCTCCTCTCTCCTCCACCCAATTCTAGTTCCCCCTCTTTTTATATGAAGGTCATTTTGCCCTCTCTCCACTTCTATTCAAATCCTTACATCTGTAACCAGCTCTTCAGATAATCTTTCTTAGTATTTACTCTCCTTAGACTTCTTCATTGTCATGAACACATTTCTGATAGCAAGAGACTCTAATGTATATACAAAGATGGGGATTGTAGATAATGTTTTTTATTAATTATTTCTAATTTTTCTACTTTTTCTACTGTAAACACATTACTGAGAAATAAAGTGATATTTTAATAGAGGCATGATAATTAGAAAGCATATCACAACTTAAACTGGCAAAACATTTTTCAATGTTCTACTCATTCCCTCACTCTCTGTCAAGGATTCGCAAGGATCTGTGAGGTAGAATGGTTATAAATGGTTCCCAAAAATGTTTAATGGTTTATTGGTTCCTTCGCCATTCCAAATAACTGATTAAGGATATAAGGCCGGGCGCGGTGGCTCACGCCTGTAATCCTAGCACTCTGGGAGGCCGAGGCGGGTGGATCACTCGAGGTCAGGAGTTTGAGACCAGCCTGAGCAAGAGCGAGACCCCATCTCTACTAAAAATAGAAAGAAATTATATGGACAACTAAAAATATATATAGAAAAAAATTAGCTGGTCATGGTGGCGCATGCCTGTAGTCCCAGCTACTCAGGAGGCTGAGGCAGTAGGATCGCTTAAGCCCAAGAGTTTGAGGTTGCTGTGAGCTAGGCTGACGCCACAGCACTCACTCTAGCCTGGGCAACAAAGCAAGACTCTGTCTCAAAAAAAAAAAAAAAAGAAAGAAAGAAAGAAATATAACCATAAGGAGAAACAGTTCCACTGGCACATAAAATTTAGGTGCTTCTTCAAGACACAATCCCAAAATTATTGGTGGTGTTGTCAGTAATGAACAAGACCCATGGAAAAGATAGGATACTACACCTCGTTTCTACCCCTGCCTCTACCTACAGTGAAGAGAAGGAGATAGAACTGGGAAGAATATGCAAAAGCTGAGTTTACTAGAGCAATGCAAACCAGAAGAGAATGTTCCAGCAGTTAATCAAGCCCTGCACCCATGGCATCATCATTTATCAGTCAAACATGGAGGAAGTGAAAGATACTGTGACATTTCTCCATGCTTGTGCCCTTGATCTTCATTCAGTGTATCCTGAGCCCCAGAAACTTAAAGATAAGATATGACATCAAGAGCCATCTTGAAATTTCTGACTGCGTTTCAGTGTTCTGGGCCAGTCAATTGACACTCTGAAAGTACCTTTTTTTTTTTTTCCTTTTATGAAACAACTGAAATCAAAGCCCAGAACCAGCACTAGGAACATGAGTTTGAAGTCAAACTGAATCCATGTATTCCATGATGGAATATAGCCTGCAGTTCTGAAGAATGATTCAGGATCATGGGCATTCGTTATTTAGATTTGTTTTTAACTTAAAATTGTTTTTGCAGTAAACAAATTTAAAATAGAGAATTGTTTAGCCAATTTTATACCAGTGCTCTCATTGACCTGTTCAAAATTACTCTGCCCATAATTATGCACGTCTAGGTAAAACTTTTATATAAATAATTATATAAACATTTATTTTTAATCTATTTTTAAAGTCCCTCTACTAAAAAATATCTACTCCAGCCCTAAGATGTTGACCAATAATAACCCAACCACCATCTTAAGCAATGAGAACTGGTATCGCTGACCTTTTATCTTGTATTACCCGCCCCCCCCCACCCAACCCCGGGGCAAGGAGGATGCTAGTCGCTCCTGTATTCTCCGGAGACAACTTGCGGGCTCAATCCAAGCAGGAAAAAGCTGGACAAAAAGATTCAACATTTAACATAGGGACGCATCCCTGTGGAAATGACAGCCAACTCGGGAACACAGGTGTTCCTGTTTACCGATTCACCGTAACGGGAGGGCCTGGCAGAGAACCCATGGCTTGCCGTAACAAGCTCACAGACCGGTGATTGTCCTCATACTGTACTTTGTCAGCCGTGTACACCACTTTTCCTCTACTGGTTCATTTTCCTTAGGTGAGGGCCTCATTTTCACGGCGGTGCAAGTGTCACTGCTGCAACCTACCTTTACAATAGAGCCAGTTCATTCACTCAATAATTTAATAAACATTTATTGAGAACCAACTATGTGCCAGGAACTGTTCTCCACACCAGGAATAGCAGTAAACAAGACTGACAAATTGCCTCCCCTTGTGCAACTTATTATTTCAAAAGAAATAAATGAACGTGTAATATCCGATAGTAATCACAGCTATAAAGAACATAAAACAGAGCGATGGGTGGAAAGTGGAAAGCCAGCTGGAGACCTTGAGAACAACATTCAAAGGCAGAGCAGGAAATCAGCTTGGATGGCTGGAGGCAGGCAGGCTGGCGGGAGCAGAAACTGGGACAGGAGCTGAGCGGTGGGAGACGAGGCTGGAGGCCAGCTCATGGAGGCAGGGACCAGGCATTGGCGACGGGCGCAGAGCAAGGCCCTCCCTCTCGCCACACTAGCACGCCAAATGCTCATCTCCGATTGTGAATTCCGCAATAAAACGCACCCTTGGCGATTTACAAACCCGGGCTCGGCCGCCAGGAGCTGCCCTTGCAGGCGTTGGCTGGTTGATTTCCTCGGCCTTTATCGCCATCTGCCGGCAGTGCTTGGTATAGCCGCGCCGCGGGGACGCGCACGTGGGCTGAATCCGGGCAAACCCAGCACGCAGCCGCGGACCCCTCCCGATTCCTATCGGTGTCCCAGTCGCGAGAGACTCAGGTCAAGGTTCACACTTCGCGAGATATACAGAGATGGAACAGGAAATATACAGAAGATACACAGTTCCCTGGAACTTCCATTTACCCAATTAGCGTGATCCACTCAGCCCCAGAATAGGCTTTTCATGCAGCTCCTACTAAAATTAAACAACAATGCCTGGTCCGTGCCTGCCCACAATCCTTATGCTAAACTCTCCACCCTTGGGGCGCTCTACACCTCATCAAGTGCTCTGGAGACACTCCAGGTGCCGGTTCTTGCCCTTAAAGGTAATCCCCAGTGCTGGTTTTTCCTCGTCCTCCGGGTCCCCCCACACGTCTGTTCTCACTCCTGATGCCCCGAACCCGCCCCAAACGCCAGTAAAGGTTGGGAACAGGACTGAGGCCAAAAAAGAGGGCAGGGTCCTTTACGTAGCACTCCCCGCCCCCAAATCACCCCCCTACCTCTACTATGCTGACGTGGAGTCCTGAAGGATCCTAATTTTCCTAAGCCAAAAGCTTTGCCTGAATTTCATGGGGACAAGGTCCAACTCACAGCTAATAATGATGGTGAAATTTCACAAGAGGTGGAGGTAATTATAATTGTACCCTGCCAGCAGACAATAATACCATGTGGATAGCGATCAAAGGGGCAGGATAACTTAAAACTGACAAATGTGAAAAATATCCTCAAATGATGTTGGGCCCTCCCCACAAAGTGGTGTCACTCCATCGATGTACACTCCTGCTGACCTGCGGGCAACGTCCCGTGCCCCTTGCCCCCTTCCTCTGCACCAAGGATAGTGGTACAAGGAGGGATTCTGCCACAGTGGCCAAGATCATGAAAGATCATGAAAGGTTTCTTCTTTCTGCTTATAGTACAATGTGAGGGAAGGGAGACAAATTGAGGGAAGAACTGTTAATTCAAAAGGAACCAGGACTTGATGGTTTGGGAAATACTCAGCCCACCTGTCTTGGTCCATTTGGGGCTGCTGTAACAAAATACATTAGCCTGGATAATTTTTAAACAGCAGAAATTTATTTAACAGTTCTGGAGACTGGAAAGTTCAAAGTCAAGGTGCCAGGAGATGCGGTGTCTGGCAAGGGCTGCTCTCTGCTTCCGGGATGGAGCCTTCCCACTGGGTCCTTGCGTGGCAGGAGAGCACGAAGTGATGAACTTGCCTCTTGGAGCCCTTTGACAAAGGCGCTAATCCCATTCTTGAGGGCAGAACCCCGTAATCACTTCCCGAAAGGTCGCACCTCTTAATATAGTGCCTTGGAGATTAACTTTCAACATGAATATTGGAAGGCTACAACCGTTCAAATGATATCACTACCCAAATGGTAAGGAATGCTAATGTTAAGAGATTCACTGTCAGGGATAGGTGCTCTGAAGAGCGTGCTGAGGCTGTGGCTGTACAAACTTTTGCTAATACATACCCCAGAAAGTCAGTGTGCTCAGTCACACAAAAAGCTTTTTGAAATAAGCCCATGAAAAGATGCTCAACATCGTTAGCCATTAGGGAAATGTAATTCAAAACCACAATAAGAAAGCACTTCACATCCGTTAGGATGGCTACTTTAAAAAAACAACAGAGGAGCCCGGCACCGTGGTGCATGCCTATAGTGCCCCCTACTCAGGAGACTAAGGCGGGAGGATCGCTTAAGCCCAGGAGTTGGAGGCTGTAGTGAGCTCTGATCTCGCCACTGTACTCCAGCTTGGGCAACAGAGCCTCCTGGAGGCTCTTGTTTCTTGCATTTTGCACATTCACAGATAACAAAGAATTGTGCCCAAGGATGAATTATTCTCAGAGCCTCCCTCATACCTGGTGTAGAGAATTCCCAACAGGACATGCTATTGGGGGTCTCTCTCTTTTATTAATTAAGACAGGCCTGATGTGTATCCATATGCACATGTATGGAGGTATATTTCTGCACGTGATGGTTGACCCGCATGCAGCTCTAAGTAGGAAAAGATCTATGTACAGCACTGTACATGTGTGGGGTTTTCTCTCTGTCACATCTGCAGACGTGGAATATGCTACGTGGAATATGAGAGAATCTATATTCAGGCTTTGTTTCTTGATTTTTCTCTGTAGAACTCATGCATTCCCTCCCAAAAAGAGTCCAGCTGCTGGCTAAAAACCTACTCGTGATGGTTCAGCCCAAACACAAGCAAGGCCTGGGGAGCAGGCTGCCCTCCCCACACCAGACTTGACAGCCAGTGCACTGCAGTCTCTAAAGGGAGCTGCAGCCAAGGACTCCGCGGCCCCAGCCAGCCAAGCTCCTGCCCACACCTGCATTCCTGGCCCAGGTCTTCATTCAGGCGCCTCTTTGCTGGGGACCTTGAGCCAAGACCTTCTTATCAGGGGGCGAGGGGAAATCCTTGACACTTTTCTCCACGCTGACTCAGTACTTTTTCCAGTCTCCCTTCCCCACCCCATCCCTCACCCCCAGCTTCATAAAACTGCAGGAGCCTTTTGTTGGAGGCTCCTCTGCTGTGAGACTGTCCCCACATCTGTGCTCCCCTCATCCCGGATAAAATGGGACAGGGTGGATGTTCTCTGGTTTGCCTCTTCCGTATATTATCACAGCAAGCAATTCGGGATTGGCTGTTTAGGAGGGGAGCCCGGGGCCGGGGGTGCGGTTATAGATGGGGCCTTGCTATGTTGCCCAGGCTGGAGCACAGTGGCTATTCAGGTGTGATCCTAGCTCACTGCAGCCTTGGACTCCTGGGCTCAAGCGATCCACCTCAGCGTACCAAGTAGCTGGGATTATGGGTGAGCACCACCACGCCTGGCTTGGCTGTCACTTTCATTCTGACTCATCTTGATCAGCAACTCTGACAGCAGGCAGCTCAGCTCTCCCCAGCTCAGCTGAGCTCCTGGCAGTATGGTGGTTAAGAGCAAATGTTTCTACCACTGACTAGCCCAGAGACTTTGGAAAAATCACTTTACCTCTTTATGCTTTGGTTTCTTCATCTGTACAATGGAAATGATACCACCACCTACCTCACAGGGTTGTTCGTGTGAACATGTGCTGAGTTGATATATGTAAAGCATAGAGTAAGTTCTACTTCAGTGTTTGCTATTATGTCCAACATGGTCCATCTCTGTTCGGAGAGCCACATAGTTCTGGAGAGTGACTATTAACTCAACCCCTGTCCCGTCGTGGGCTTCACCCAACTACCCATTCTCCTGCTCCAAGGCAGAGTGCATGACCTGGACAAAACCAGTAGGCACTCTCTACCTCCAACACTGGCTCAAGGTGGGCATTGAGATAAGCCAGTCCTGTCACAGTGAAAACGCTGGCTGAAAATGTCAGAACACAGCAGGACACATACAAGGAACCACACCACCCTGGGAAATGCTGGCATATTGGGACCACAAGGAGTGCCAACCTCAGGAGGGGGACAATACCTTGGAAGACGAAATAGAGAAATAGAAATCAGGTCCCTGTACCATCTCTTGATTTCTGGATAAAGCCTCACCTAGACTATTTACCTGAGCCCTTGATTATTTGGGCCAATTTGAGCTGGTTGGTCTGTTCCCTAGAACCAGAGTCTTCCAACACAGGGTGCATCTGTGAATGGCCCATCTCACGAGGCTTGTAGCAGTCTGGGTCCCCAGGGAAGCCAACTCTGAGATGGAGTGTAGGGGACGTTTATTAGTGAGTGCTCTTGGAATCAACAACTGCGGAAGGGAGGAGAAGCACATGGGATTGGGTGGAGGAAGCAATGCAGACCCTAGGACAGTTTCAGCTGACCCTACAGGAGGTTCTGGGGCCAGAAGAGCCCCTGTTCCAAGTTGGGCCAAGATTGTCTGGACCTTTGATACTTGCACATCAAGTAGTCATTGGATAGGGGAAGGGGCTTGACTTTGGATGACGTAGTTCTCAGCAGCTGAGGCAATCCCTGAAAGTTCTGACTGCTGAAGGATACCTGGAACACCGCCTTTGAGTCTTGCCTGAAGGGGGATCTGGGTAGTGCATCTCTTAAGTCCACCGCAGAAGACTATGCAGTGTGGAGTTGTGCATAACTATGCACCCGAGTGTGAGTTTGTGTTCATGTCCAAATGCAGTTCGGATAGAGGCAATGGACAGGCAGATGGCCGGCAGGAGACAGATGGCCATCAGCAGTGAAGGCCTAGCAAGTTCCCAGGTGTATGAAACTCAGGAAGTCTCCCCTTCACCCTGGCACTGGCCTCAACAGGTCTGGGCAGAAACTGGAGGGAAGCCGGGCTCCCACTGTCCCAGGAGGGAGTGGCCCAGAGCCACAGGGCCATGGAGGCTCGTGCAGGGGGCTTGCTCCAGCACTTCTTTGGGACAAGTTTTGAGCCCCAGATGCAGTCAGCACAGTTGCCCACCCCTTATCTTAAGACAAAGTCCATTCCTACCACATCTTCTGCAAGGCCTCGCTGGGGACCCCCAGATACTGGCAAAAGCAAACACAAATCCAGCTTTATTGGTAAAGGAATTGGTAAAAGGCATGACAGCTTTACCTGGGAATTCCCACCTGGCCCAAGCAGCAGCACCAACAAGAAAGAAGGGAAAGGGAGAGAAAAACAAATAGAAGGAAGGAAAGAAGGGAGGGAAGGAGAGAGGGACGGAGGGAGGGACGGACTGCAGATCAGTGTCTAAATGGAGACACGGTCCTGGAAGTAAAGGATTCAAGGCTCCAGGTCTGGGCAGCGGGCAGGGAGGGGAGGGGTGGCCCATGGCACCGCCATCTAGAAGGGAAGCAGCTCTTCCACAGGGATGTTGAGGATGACGTCCATGTCTGGGGTGCACCTGGAGGAATGCATCAAAGAGGGGTGTGAGAGGCCAACCAGGCTCCAGAGTTGGAGTGGGCAGGGCACACTCTCAGGGGAGCCCTGCTCTTTACAACACTGATACTTACAGCGGGGGGCATGGGGGCCCGATCCCAAAACACAACCTGTGACCTGGAAGCCCAATTGGGCATACACACACACACACACACACACACGCACATGCACATACATACAAAACATAAAAAATGGAAAAGGAATGAGTTTGGCAGGACCAGTGTTCCCCTGAAGAATCTGAGGACAAGAGGCAGCAGGGACCCAGCTCTGAAATGCTGAGGCCCCTCAGGACAATCGCTCTCTTTGGAGTCACAATGACTGGTTTGGGAACCTGACTCGGTGTCACCTTGAGACATTTCTCCTCTCTGAGCCTCACTCCTTCAGTTGGCACCTATGTGACAAGCACCCACTATGTGCCAGATCCCAGGGCAGCCTTAGTTTCCTCTTATGTCAAATGGGGATAATAATTCCAACCTGGGTCATTGGTGGGAAGATTAAATGAGACCAGCACGTGATAAATGCTCAGGAAATGACAGGCATTGTTCCTTCCATGAAAGTAGCGAGAGAGATGGACCCCCATCAGCGGCACAGTCGCCATCTCAGTGACCGGCACAAACATGTCACAGACTGAGGATCACATTCTCTCTCTTCTCTCTCCCAAGGAGATCATCCACTCTCATGGCTTCCACGATCCACCAACACACATGGAGTATTTGGGCATGAAATGCCAGCATATCTGCAATTTATGATACTTCAGCCAAAAAAAATGAATGAATGAAGATGAAGCCAAAATGGCAAAAATATAACAATTTTTAAATCTAGATGGGCAACTGGGTATTCATTATATTCTCTCTGCTTTTCTGTATATTTGAAATTTTTCATAATAATGGTTAAAAAGTTCATCTCTATACTGGCAACACCCAAATTTCTACCTCCAGCCACTATCTGAGGTCTACACTCATCTACTCAACTGCCCACCTGATGACTCCATGTTGATGTCTCACACAGACCAAACTTACCGTCCAAGTCAACTTCTGACTGCACCCACGTACGCACCCCTCACCCCAGTCTTGCCAACCTCTGCATTTGGCACCACTGCCCACCCTGCTACAAAGCCAGGAACCTAGGGGTTATTCTTGACTCCTCCCTGTCCTGGACTTCCCACATCTAAACATCACCAAGTCCTACAGATTTTACCTCCTAAATACTTCTCCAGTCCATCTATTTCTCCCATCTCTTCTGCCACCCACTTGGCAAGGCCACTCCCAACGCTCCCTTGGACAACTGCCCTCATGCCCACCTGGACCTCCTGTTCCTGCTCTGGCTCCTCTCCACTCTCATCCCCATGCTCTTTTCAAAATGATGTTTTTGGAATACAAATCTGATCACGTCACTGGTTCAGCTTAAAATCCTTTGCTTTCAGGATCAAGTACAAAACTTTGGCCTACAGGGTCCCAGGGGCTGAGCTGTCCAGCCTCCTCCCCACCACTCTCCCTGTCACTCTGCATTCCAGCCATGCTGGCCTCACTCAGCTCCAGGGCAACACCAAGTTCCTTCCCACCACGGGTGCTTCTCAGCCTCACTGCTCAGCGGTGTAAGCATTACCAGGGAGCGTCTTAGAAATGCAAAATCTTGAGCCCCACTCTTGCTTCTTAACAAGACCCCAGGGGTTTCCCATGCACGTTCTAGCTGGAGAAGCTCTGCTCAGCAGCATGCCATGCCCACTCCTGGTGTTCCCATCCAGGTGGAAGGCGTCCATGAGTGCACTTTTCCCGGCCTCTCTGCCCCCTTACTCTACTCCTGGAAAAGGGTGTGACCGCTTGGATGGTGAGTCCAGAGGGAGCAAGGGGCACAGGTAGCCCAGCCCCTTCTTCTCTCAGCAGCAGGCAGCCCACAAGGACTACGCTCTGCTTCAAGGGCGGCCTCCAGCCGGGTCCAGCACCACCATGACTAGTTGGCTCAATTTGCCTAATTCTGGGTTCACAATTCAGAAGCCAACATGCCTAGATAGGAGCCACGTTCTCTAAAATCAGCTTTACCAGAATAAAAGTGATAATCTGGCCCCCGTGTGCCCTGCCCTGTGAGTCCTATTTACTGTGTCCAGAGCTCAGGTAAAGACAATGGGTGCCTACTTATAACGTCCCTGAGAGAACTGCTGTCCCTTCAGCTCCTCCGTCAGCCCCTTTGCCTAGTGACCATCTATGCATCCTTCAGATGTCACATCCACAGGAAAGCTTCCTTGACCGCCCAGACTCACTGTCCTGGGAGAGGCTCTCCAGGTGCCATGTACTTGCCCCAGCAGCTCTGGGCTCAGCCGCAACTTGACATTGACTTGTGGTTCATTATCAGTTAATGTCTGGCTCCCTCCTTGGCTCCATGGGGGCAGGGCCAAGGGGGATTTTCATTCACATGGTGCCTGGCACTTCATAAATTCAAGAGTAATTTTAAAAAAGAAGGAGAAGGAGAAGGAGAAGGAAGACGAAGAGAAGGAAGAGAAGAAGGTAGAGGAAGAAAAAGGAGAGGAGGAGAAAGACACAAAGATGAAAAATTCAATAATTTGCAAATGCCAGGCTCTGCCATACCTGCTCCTGTGGTGCCATCATGAAGAGGCCTGGCCTAGGGGACCCCTCAACCAACCTCCATCATGGAGGGCCTGGTGCAAGCAAAGGCAGGCCGAGAATTGTTCTGGAAGGAAGTTCTTCCCTTGAGGCCAGAAGCCTGCCAAGTGGAGAGGACATCCTTCTCTCCTCGTGTGTCTTTCAGGCCATTCTTCCCTGAAACCAGCCACTCCACTCCACACTGCCTTCCCCAACAACCCGGAAGCCCAGGGGTGCACCCACTCTGTTGACACATGGAGTCTGGGAACTGGAAAAGTCCTTAGAGATTACATAACCCAGCCTGCTGTGCAAACACGGGAAACTGAGGCCCAGAGATGAGAAAGGTCACATCTGCCCATGATCAGTGGCAGAGCTGAGGTGGGACCCCGGCCCCCTCCCTCCCTGTACAAGCTTCTGCCATCTGCACCAGGCTGCCTTCCCTGAGAACAGAGAGCCTCTTTGAGCCCAGAGCATGGCTAGTTTAAGAGGCAGCTGCAAAAAGATCACATACTTGGGTCTCCGAAGCAGAACATCCTCAAATACAATCTCTCGAGGTTCCCGGATCTGGGCTTGAAGCTCTTCCACCTCGACCCTTAATATGGGCACTTCCTCCTCAAACTGGTCAATAAACTGAGGGGAGAGGCACCGCAGGGGAGAAGTGAGAAGCCAAATGTCCCCCAACCAAAAAGAGAAAAGGAAAAAATGGATGAGGATCAAAGATTCTGGGGAAATGGTGTGGGCTTCGTCCCTGGGACATGCTGGACTCCAGAGCGGGGGCCTCCCTGTGTGAGGCGGGGCTGGCTCGCAAGTTAGTGACAATATTAAGTAATGCTGAAAAAGGTGAGGGGATCGTGGAGAATGGAGACAGTCTGCAAAGGGGTGGGATTGATCGATCACAGAAAATAGTGGGGGTTGGTGGAGATGGGGAAGGGCACCATAATGAAAGGCAAGATAATGAAAACTAATTCCAGAGGGCGGTGATGGTGAAGTTCATTAACACAGATAATGAGTAGTGGTCCATGACAAGAATTGAGAGCGAAGGTTAATGGTTAAGTAGATGATGCTTGATGAAGCTGCCAGTGGGTCATGGCCAGTGCCAATCCCCTTCCCGGAGGAAGGACAAATGACAGCAATGGCACTGGCAAGGAGGAAGGCCAACAGTAGAGTCAGAGACCCCCTGAGTACCAGATCAGGATGAGCCTGACTCCCACGGGCCTGGGGGCCACCCACCACTGCTCCCCACAGAGGGCCCGTCGCCCTCCCTTCCTACTCACGTCTCTGTACTTGCTCATGATTTTCAGCATGGCCTGGCTGGCCCGGGCCCTCTGTAGAAGAGCCTCCTGGTGGGGAGACTGGGTTTTCTGTGGAGAAAGGAGAGGTCTGGGCCCAGGTGTCTCTCCCTGGGCAGCAGTACATAGCAGAGACCAAGGGCGGGGGGTGCCCGGGGCCTGGAGCAGAGGACAGGGAAGAGGGCAGGGCTGGGTGCGGGACCGGACACCCACCCCAGCAGCTGTCTACTCACCACCACCAGAGACCTCAGAATTTTTAGTTTCTTATTCTGCACCTTGTCGGACAAAGACTTCAGGACGCTTTTGCGCATCTCATTAAGGTCATCCAGCTCATCCTGGGGGCCAGCAGGAGGGTGTTGGCCACTAGACCTGCCTCCCACACTGTCCAGCAGAGCAGGGCCGGGGCTCCCCTACCTGCTGGCTGTCTTTAACCTGCTGCAGCTGGCGCACGAGGCTGGCCATCTGGACCGATTTGACGGAATACTCGTGGTCCATGTAAGTGCTTAGGAAGTTCACCTCCTCGTGGGTCCGCTTGACCTTGGCATTCAGCTGCTCCACCTGCTGTTCCAGGCCTAGGGAGGGATGGGGGAGGTCAGGAGGGGCAGGAGGCAGGACCTTCCTCAAGGACCCCTCCCAGGAGGCCCAGGAGGCCAGGTCTCCTTGGCCAGTGGCCTGGGGTCTGGGCCGAGGCGAGCTCACACAAGGCTGGGAAGTGGTGAAAAGTTAAGCCACCAGAGAATCTCTGCAGGAGAAGAGGCAACACTGGCCAGGAAAGAGAAACAAAACTAGTACAAGATCCCTAGACTGGTCCCTGATCTGCCACTGACTTGCTGTGTGGCCCTCACCAAAAGTGTCCCTCTCTGGACTTCAGTCTCCTAGAACACACACTCCCAAGGGAGAGCAGGGAGATAGGGCAACACTGGACCCCAGGCGTGACCCACAGCAGGATCGAGACAAAGTCTATCCTGCCTTCCTCCAATGTCTCCCGCTGCCTGACACGCTGCCCCTTTACTCAGAGGGCATCTATTCTACTCAGGGGAAACAAACTACAGGCCAGGCAAGATGAAAGCCAGGACAGCTGGGTCCTAGCCCAGCCACTGATTCTCGGAGGGACCCTGGCAGGAAACAGAGCCAGGCTAGGATTGGATTATGGCTCCTAACTGTAAAACCTCCAGCAAGCTACTTCACCTCTCTTATCCTCAGTTTACTCATCTGTAAAACAGGAGGACAGTCCCTGCCTCAGAGGTAACCATAATGACTGAGTAAAAGTGTGCCCACGACACACAGACACGTGGGGCCTAGAAAGTGCTAAGTGAGATATTAGCATCTTAGCGATTCCATCTGCCTAGAAGGGACATGGAGGACCTGCTGGTGTCTGCAAGGCGGGTGCAAGGTGAATGCCCTGCTGCTGACCTGCCCAAAGTGCCCGGGATGAGGGCCAAGGAGTTGCCCCGGGGATTCTTACAGTTCATCTTGTATTGCTCCTTTTCTTCCCACTCCTGAAGCTCAGACTTCAACTGTTGCAGCTTTTTCTTGTTTGAGTACTCCAAGACGTCGATGACGGTCTGCGGGAGTGGTGAGGCCAGCTCACCCCCGGGCCCTTGGGGGGCTGCAGCCTGCTGTGTGCACCTGGCACTTCCTCAGAGGATGCCCCAGCCCCAGCCCCACTTCCAGGCCCAGCAACCTGACCTGACTCCGCACAGCTACCTCATCCCCCAGCCCCTCCCAACACCCCCCTCTCCTCTCCTCCTGCCCCGCTCAGCCAGCGGCCCTGCCACGCCCCCAGCCACACAGGCCCAAACCCAGGCTCCAGGCCCTGCTCCCCTCTCTCGTCTGAGATGTCACCAAGTTGTATGGATTTTACTCTCAAACGGCTCCCAGAGCCATGTGCTTCTCGCCACCCCCACTGCCACCATCTTATTCAAGTTCTCTTCATCCCCACCGGAAATATTATGACGGCTACCCCTACCTGGGCCTCCTTTCATCTAGTCTCCACGTGACAGTCAGAAAGATCTTTCTTTTTCAAAAGAAAACAGCTGGTCATGTCCCTCTCCTATTTAAAATCCTTGAATGGCTCCCCTCTGCCCCGTAAATGAGGTCCCAACTCCTTTCCTTGGTTGACAAGCCCCTCTTGGCCTGGATGGGGCCAACCCCTCTTTCTCCAATCTCTGCCTCATACCTTATTGTCTGGCCGCGCTCAGCAACGTGTGGCCCCTTGAGCCAGCCAAGCTCCCTCTCACTACAGGCCGTGGGCACCTGTTTCCTCTCCCTGGAATACTCAGCCAGTCTCTGCCAGCCAACACCTACTCTGCAGCGTTAAGCCCAAGCATCACCACCTCCAGGGAGCCCTCTTGATCCTCCTATACTTGGGTCAGAGGTCCTCTCTGGGTTCCCCAAGTCCCCCACCTCCAGCACAGCACACACACTCAAGGCTTTCTACCTGCCTGTGACCCCGCTAGAATGAAAGCTTGCCATGGATGAAGTGTCTCACTGATCGCCATCTCCCCTAAGGACCCACAGGAGACACTCAGAAGGAACAAAAAATGTACACGTGGACCAACAGAGGAAGAGTCAGACAATGACTTTGTCTAGGTATGGAGAATGTTCTGCTAAGTTTCCTTGGGCTGTGTAACTCTGTATGTCCTTGGCCTTGGCCCCTCTTATAGACTAAATTGTGACACCCCCCCATTCATATGTTGAAGACTTAACCCTTAATGTGACTATATTTGGAGATAGGGCCTTATAGAAAAGTAATCAAAGTTAAATGAAGTTATAAGAGTGGGGCCCTGATCCTATAGGACCGGTGTCCTCATAAGAAGAGGCAGGGACAACAGAGCCCTCTCTCTGTCCGTGCACACAGAGGAGAGTCCATGTGAGGATACAGCGAGAAGACGGCCAATCTGCAAGCCAGGAAAAGACCTCACCAGAAACCAACCCTGCTGGCACCTCCATCTTGGGCTTCTAGCTTCCAGAACTGTGAGAAAATTAATTTCTGTTGTTTAAGCCACTCAATCTGTGGGGGGATCTTGTTATGGCAGCCCGAGCAGACTGACACAGTCCCCAGAAGTCTGAATTTTCTCTTCACTCACCGACTGTAGGTGAGCTCAATCCCTCTTCTCCCTGGGCAGACTGCAGTTGGAGGGAACTTACTTCCCCATTAAACCGTTTTCTCTGAATCTTCTCCTGCCTAAACTCCTGGGTCCCCTATGAACGCTCTGCCCTCTCACCACAGTGTCACCAATCTCTCCTAGAGGAGGCAGAGGATGTTCCCTGGGTTCTTCACCCTAAGTGCCACCCCCAGGCTGAGGGTGCTAATAATAGCACTGTGGAAAGAGCACAGATCCTGGCACCAGACTGCCTATGTACAAATCCCAGCCTGGACCCTGGCCACCCAGGTGACCTTGAGCAAGTCACCTAGCCTTTCTGCCTTTCTATTTCTTCATATGTAAAATGGGGATACTAATAGTGCCCACCCCATAGGGTCACTGTAAGGACTATATGAATATATGTAAAGCGCTTAGTATTACTTTGCACAAGTGTGTGCTGATGGAGCTGGTGGTGGCTGCTACTTTTTCTTGCACAGGTACGATATGCATCCCTTTGGGGTGGGTGCCATTGTGTCCCATTTTACAGAACTCAGAGAAACGACGTTAACTCAAAGTCCCCCAGCTAGTAAGTGCTGGCGCGTTGGGATGAAACCCCCATCTCGTTCTGATTCCAAAGCCCAGGTGGGTGGGGCGAAGGGTGGAAAAGATGATCTTCCAGAGGGAGGAAGCAGCACGTGCAACGGGGCCAGGAGAGGGCAGGAGAGGGCGCCCGAGTGCGCAGGAGCGGGGAAGGAAGGCGAGAGGCGCGGGCACGCCCGCTGCGCAGAGGGCAGAGGCGCGGGTCTCACCGCCAGGATGTCCTGCTGCTGCAGCATCGCCCGCACGTTAAGGGCCGTGCTGTCCTCCATGTCCTGGATGGTCTTGATCAGCTCCCCGTTGAGCTTGGTGAGGAAGTGCCCGTGGCTGCGGAGCTCCTGGAGCGAGGTCCTCCTGTTCCTGAGCATCGCCTGCGGGCGGAGCGGGCGGGAGGGAGGCGGCGCTGCCCGGCCAGGCCGAGCCTCCGCGAGCCTGGGGACCGCCGCCCTCCCGCGGGCCGCCCGCCCCCTCGTGGCCTCCGCCGGCAAACGCGGCCGAGCTGGGCGGCGGGGCCCCATTGTGTGCGCTGGGGCCCCATTGTCTGCGCGGTCAGAGTGCCTCGACATCTTTTATTTAATTAATTAATTTTTAATTGACATATAGTAATTGTACCTATTCACAGAATACATAGTGATGTTTTGATACATGTAATGTACAGTGATCAGATCAGGGAAATTAGCATATCCGTCATCCCACACATTGACATTTCTTTGCGCTTGGACCGTTCAATATCCTCCTTCTAACTATTTGAAACTATATAAGATATTATTGTTAACTACAGTCATCCTACAGTGGTATAGAACACTAGAACCTATTCCTCCTATCTAGCTGTAATTTTGCATCCTTTCACAAATCTCTCCCTATCTGCCATTTCCCCCTACCATTTCCAGCCTCTTTGGTTACCCTTCAATCCACCCTGAAACACTCATGTTCCCATAATTTCACATCTCTGCGGTGGGGATGCATCTTACAATTGGTGGCGTGTCACCACCTAATTAACAAATGTTTTATTACTGGGTAAATAAAGGTGTGCCTTAATATCAACGGCTTCTTAGAATCAAGGAAATACAGAAATAGTAATAATAATAATACACGCCCCAGGTAGGTTAGAAGGTGGCAGAGGTGACTGCCACTTCTGGAAGGGAAGCAGGGGAGGCAAAGTGGGTGATCACAGCCACCACTTCCTGTTAGGCCGCTGACCTAATGGGTACTCTCATTTCAGACAGCCTGCCCCTGTGGAAACAATGAGGGTCTAAGGAGTTAAGGGACTTGCCTAAGGTTACACCCAGCAGCTACATTAAATCCACAGTAATAACAATAACAATTGTCGAGGCCGGGCGCGGTGGCTCACGCCTGTAATCCTAGCTCTCTGGGAGGCCGAGGTGGGCGGATCGTTTGAGCTCAGGAGTTCGAGACCAGCCTGAGCAAGAGCGAGACCCCATCTCTACTAAAAATAGAAAGAAATTATATGGACAGCTAAAAATATATATAGAAAAAATTAGCCGGGCATGGTGGTGCATGCCTGTAGTCCCAGCTACTCGGGAGGCTGAGACAGGAGGATCGCTTGAGCCCAGGAGTTTGAGGTTGCTGTGAGCTAGGCTGACGCCACGGCACTCACTCTAGCCTGGGCAACAGAGTGAGACTCTGTCTCAAAAAAAAAAAAAAAAAAAAAAAAAACCAATTGTCGAGGGCCCATGACGGGCCAGGCAAGGCACTGTGCCTGTGCCTCGCTCGCAGGTGGCATATGGTATCAGTTCATCCTCCAACAGCTGTATGTTTACTATAATTCTATTTTGCTGATAAGTGGAGGCTCAATGAGGCTCAGAGAGTTTAATGACTTGCCCAGTGTCACACAGCCAAGAAGTGGTGGCACTGGAATTGAAAAGCCAGACTTCTGAGTCCCCAGTGTGTATCTTTCCGCTACACTAAGACAAGAACTGAGCGGGCTTAAAACTGCAAGGCGTGGCTGACCACATACTGATTGAGTCTTGGGTGTTAGGCCTAGACACACACCTCGGTTCAAAAAATCCCAGCTCTGCCACTTGTCATCTAAGGGAACCTGGGCAAGTTAACTGACCTCCCAGAGCCCTGGTATACTCATTCTAAAGGTGAGGAAACGAACATCTGCTTTAGAGGCTGCTGTAAAAAATAAATGAGGTAAAATTCACCATCAAGCCGCTTAGTGCCCATGCCTTAGTGCTCAGTGTGCTCATTGGACAATAGCTGACACTACTCTCTCTGGCTCTAACCCTCCACCCCTGCCACACCTATCTGCTTTCTTCTTTATTCCTCAGTTCTTCCTCATCTCTCTGTCCTTTGCCAGAAACCACCCCTTACGAGCCTTCAGCTCCTGCATTTCTCACATAATAACAGTGATAATGCAAATGCACCAAGTGCTTACTGTGTGCCCACCACTGTGCTAAGCACTTCACATGCATTGCAGCATGTCGCCGTCACAACAACCCTACGAGATGGGCACTATTATTGGCCCCACTTTATAAAAGTGGAAACAGAGGATCAGATTGAGTAACGTATCCAAGGTCATACGGCACAGCTGTTGTCCTAGAAGTCTGGGCTCCCGGCCACTCCAGTGTCTTGCCTCTACTTCTCCAGACCAAAATACCCAGGAGCACCTTGTGAAAAATGCCAATCTCCAAGCCCCAGGCCCACTGAGCCAGCATCGCTGGGGTTGGCACCAGGCATCTGTACTGTCCACACACATCCCATTCCCAGGTGATTCTGATAAACAGAATTAATGACCTCCGCTCTAGAGATGCATCTCTCTAGCCACCTGATCTAATGTTCATTTCCTCCCTGATCCTTACCCCAATTTGTAATCACGTAAGTAGTCTGTAATTATGTCTCCCCTTTCCCAATTTATTTTTCTCCTGGGACTTATCACCACCCAACATAACCGTTATTTTTCTTATTATCTGGGTTTTTCCTTTCTGAAGAGTTGCAGATTGAATAAATAATTGTCCTGGGGCTAAGAGACAGAGTCAGGATCCTAATTCCATCCCTAAGAACAAACCAACTAGGTAGTGTCTGCATGGCAGCAGTAGCCCAAGGACTCCTGTGAAAACCTAAGTCAGATCACACCCCTGCTCTACTCAAAACCCTCCAGTCTTCCTGTCTTACTCAACACAAAAATGCAAGGCCTAATCAGGAACTACAGGGCCCTACACAGCTTACCTTACCCCATCACCTTCCCTCATCATCACTTGCTCCAGCCACACCAACCTCAGGGCCTTTGCACATGCGGTTCCTCTGCCTGGAGCATTTCTCCCTCAGATGTCCATGTGGCTGCTTCCTCACTTCCTTCAGGTCTAGCTCAAATGGCACCACCTTAGCAGCCTTCCCTGAGCACTCTATCTAAAAAGCACTGCCACTCCCTCCTCTGTGCCTCTCTAGTCCCTAATCTTATTCTTAGGGGTCTTTGTAGCTCTTACCATCACTGCACATATTATATATTCATCTTGTTTACTGTCCATCTCCCCCAGTGGAATGTGAGCTCCCTAAGGTCAGAGGCCACATCACCGGTGAAGCCCCACACTCAGAATGAGGCCTGGCACATAGTAGGTGCTCAATAAATATTTGTTGACCAACTAAATGAATGCATGACTACAACAGATAGTATTAAGAACTGGTTAGGAGCACAAGTTTTAAAGCCAAATTGCCCAAGTTCATATTCTATATCAAACAACACATAAAGTCAGGATAAAAATAACATCCGAAATATGAGTTCCTCCTTTATGAATGCTAGGCTACCTCTAAACCATTTTGCAAAACTAAAGGTTAAAGGGGAAAAAAAAGATTTCAAAGCAAATTACATTTTCCCTTTTTCTTTATATAGTAGTCATTGTTCATTGAGCTATTGAAAACTTTCTTGAAGAATTCTTCTATAGTATTTCGTAGTATTTATAGTATTTAGTATTTTATTTTCTGCTGTGTATTCTAAAGACCCCTCTTCTTTTTTTAATTTTTATTTTTGTAGAGACAGGGTCTTGCTCTGTTGCCTGGGCTGGAGTGAAGTGGTACAATCATAGCTTACTGCAGCCGCAAATTCCCAAGCTCAAGCGATCCTCCTGCCTTGGCTTCCACAGTAGCTAGGACTACAGGTGCATGCCACTAAGCCCAGCTAATTTCTTTTATTCTTACTAGACATGGGGTCTTGCTATGTTGCCCAGGCTGGTCTCAAACTCCTGGCCTCAAGCAATCCTCCTGCCTCGGCCTCCCAAAGTGCTAGGACTACAGGCATGAGCCGCCATGCCCAGCCAAGACTCCTCTTTTAATCAATTCTAAAACTTTTGAAACATTGTGCAGATAATTGCATAAGCTATAAAACAATGCATTGTGAGAAAATTAATTTATGATTGTATCAGTTGATGTGAAAAATTTAATAGTAAGATTCTAAGCCTTGCTTCAAGGTATACTGTATTCCATGAAAGATTAATTTACTGGAAATTTTAAGATAATCCACTAGATTGTGTTCCTAATGCAGAGAAATAAAGGGTGATTCTGACTGTGCTCTTGAGTCTTGAACACAACAGCAAATGCCTTGTTTAACTGGCTTTGACCCCTGGTACTGCCAATTTCTGGCTTTGTGAGTTGGTGTAAGTCACTTATCTCCCTGTACCTCAGTTTCCCCATCTGTAAATCGGAATGATTATAAGCATGTCCGTGGAGTTCCTATGAGGAGGAAATGAGTCAAGCCTGGCACCCACGACGTGCTCGGTGCATGTTTCCTGTAGCCACCCCAGTGCCCCTGCCCTGGGCCCAGCGCCTGTGGGCGAATGTGCCTCATACCTTCATTAGCCGGATTTGGGCCTGCATCTTCCTAGGGTCCTGCTTCTCCCTTCTGTGCAGCTGTTGTTGCGAATTCTTCAGCTGGCTTGCCACCAGCATGGTGGGCTTGGAGTGCAATGCTGAGGACAGACAGGAAAGGGGAAGGAGAGAGTGAGGGCACAGGCAGGCCTGGGCCCAGCCCCAGGGAGTGCACCACCAATGAGAGGGGGCCCAGGCCCCAGCCCCAAACCCACTCACAGCCTTATCATGTGACACTGGACAGAGGAGGAAACTCACACCCATCGATAAGCTCCCGGGACCCACTCTGAGCCTTGATACAAGGGAGGGACAAGCCCAGGTGAAAGCAGTTACTATGAGTATGGACAGAGGAGAGGACAAGGGAGCAACAGGAGACAGCCAGTCACCCCCACTCTCAACCGTCAGAAAGAGAGTTGTTGGGAGCTCCCACTGTTGGGTCTTGTCAGTAGCTGACACAGCACAGGACAGCAAGAATACCAGAGTCTGGCAGGCCTGAGTTCAAATCCCTGCTTTCCCATGAACCTGGCTGATGGGAAGGTTAGGAAGGGTAAGGATTAATGAGCCAGACAGCCAGGTTTGAATCTGGGCTCTGCCTTCTACTAGCTGTGTGGCCTTAGACAGATCACATGACCTCTCTGTTCCTCTATCTGTAAAACAGGAATAATCACCATGCCCACCTCATAGGATTGTTGTGAAGATTAAGTAAGAAGTTACCCAGCCTGAGCAACAGCGAGACCCCGTCTCTAATAAAAATAGAAAAATTATCCAGGCACTGTGGCATGCACCTGTAGTCCCAGCTACTCGGGAAGCTGAAGCAGGAGGATTGCTTGAGCACACGAGTTTGAGGTTGCAGTGAGCTATGATGACCCCACTGCACTCTACCTGGAGCGACTGAGTGAGGCTCTGTCTCAAAAAAGAAGTTACTATACCTTAGAAGTGTTTGGAATAGTGCCTGACACACATTCAGTGCTGGACACACTAGTTGTTACTATTATTTCTAATGACCTGAGAATTGGGACCACAGCACAGGACGAAGGCCCAGGAGTTGGGCAAAACTCCGATCAGCTGTCTCTGAAATGCAATTAGAGCTGTGGCTCTCCCAGACCGGGAGTATAGCATTTGGGGGGCATGTTCTCAGAATCTCTGCTTCCTCTCACCTGTCCTACACTGGCACGAGACACATCACCCAGGTGGCTCAGCTCTAATCTCAGACCCTACCAAAATCCCTGCTCCAGGGGCAACCACGTTCATTTGGGAAAGCTATTAATAATTTCTTTAATAGATCAATATCCTTAATCCTCGTAAATTTTAGTATTAAGTATCAAGATAATGAAGTAAATTAATTTTGGGTTAAATTTATAAATTAACTATATATCCAGTATTTAATTGTATTATTTAAGAAATAGGATGATTAATAGATTAATCTTGTGATTCTAATTTTAAAGGTATAAGTGAGATTTTGATTTAGATTTGTTTAAAGTTGAAAGGTTTAAGATACTCTTATTAAATGTGTATGAATTATTGGAACTTCTGATTGAACATAAGATTACTCATATTTAGAAGTTTATAAGAGTTATTTAAATGCTCAATGGTTTTTGTTAATCAGACAAGTGAACAATTTGAATATGAAAATGAATATATTAAATTTTAAAATGTGGCTTAAAAGGTTTAGGAGAATTTAATTAACCAAGTTCTAAAACCCCTTACCAGTGTTTATAAAAATTGGAAGATTTATAAGTTGAATTTAAATGTTTAAGGAAGATGTGTAGCTTCCATAATGAGTATTTATTTTCATTAGTGGCAGTATCCCTGATTGGTCTTTTTTTAATTAAACTTTTAATTTTGAGATAGTTCAAATTCACATGCAGTTTTAAGAAATAATCAAGAGAATCCTATGTACCCTTTACCCAACTTCTCCCAATGGCAACATCTTGCAAAAAGTCCAATATAATATCACAACCAGGATTTTGACATTAAGATGGGCAAGATACAGGACATTTCCATAAACACAAGGATCCCGCCTGTTGCCTTTTATAACCACACCACTTCCCTCTGCTTACCATCCTCTCCCAACTCTCCCTAACCCCTGCATTCACTAATCTATTCTCCATTTCTATACTTTTGTCCTTCTCAGAACGTTATACAAATGTCAACACTTACGTGGACATATAGTAATAACATTCATCGGGGAGGAGGGGGAGGAGGGGATGGGTATATTCACACCTAATGGATGGGGCACCGTCTGCGGGATGGACACGCTTGAAGCTCTGCCTCGGGTGGGGCAAAGGCAATATATGTAACCTAAATATTTGTACCGTCGTAATATGCTGAAATAAAATAAAATAAAAAGAATGTCATATAAGTGTAACTTTTGGAATTGGCTTTTTTCACTGGGCATAATTCTCTAGAGATTCATCCAAATTGTAGAATGTATCAACAGTTCTTTCTTGTTTATTGCTGAAGAGTATTCCATGGTATGGCTGTACCAGTTTGTTTAACCATTCACTCCTCCAGGGGAGTGTCAGCAGGGTCTAGCAGTGAGCTGAGCCACCATTCTCACCCAGCGCCCATGAGATTTAATGAGGTGGTGTGAGGTGGACTTTCCCTCCCCTTGCCTACCCATGTTGGTAGAGCCTGGTGGGAACCTGAGCCTCTACCCCCACCCAGCATCAATGAGGCAAAACAAGGTGATGGGATGTGGGGCTACTTGGCATTCTGCTTTCCCACTCCCTTTTGGGGTGTCAGTGTTGCCCACAGGGAAGCTGATCTTACATTCCCCACTTAGTGGCAAAGAGGTGGTGAGAGTGATTATGTACATAGCTATATACACAGGCAGGTTATATAATCTATGAAATTCATTTCAGGATACTGAAGGAATATTACAGAACATTTGTTATTAAAAGGGGTGTTGGGTCTGATAAGGCTGAACAATACTTTACATGGATCTTCTCATTTAATTCTCACAACAATCCTGTGGGGTATGTATTAGTGTCCCCATGTTCACCAATGAGAAAACTAAGGCTTGGAGAGATGAATGACTTTCCCAAGTGAGTAAATGGCACAGCCAAGATTTGAACCCACGTCTGCCTGAGCCAAGGCTTCAGAACTCCTCTGGAATGCATGATAATGATATGGCAGAAATTGCCCTATGAATTCACCAAACACTGTTTTCTTTTCCTCCTGGAAACACAGATGCACTACATTTCTCACCTTCCCTTGTGGTTAGGGATGGTCATGTGACTGATTTATGGCCCCTGGAACATGAGTGGGAGTGATACATCACTTCAAGTCTGAGCCCCCCAAAAAACTGCCCACAAAATTGCCTATGTTCTTGCTCTCTCTCTCTTCCCTCTCCACCAGCTGGATGCAAAAGTATCCAGCAGAGGACTTCAAGGCCTTACAAAATATCAGAGCCACAAGGGCAAAGAAGCCCGGATCCCTGAATGACCGTGTGGAACAGATTTGTGGACCTTCCCCCAGGTCTACAAATGCACTCTGAAATAAACTTCGATATTAATACTTGAAATTTAGGGGTTATTTGTTACATCAGTTAGCCTACCCTAATATGAACGCTGTCACTCAGGGCCAAGAGCATCCACTCTATCCTGTCCCCAACCCCCACACCAGCCCCCAGTGCCTCCGCCCACCTGGTTGGACCTTAGTCAAAGTCTTCATTTTGCTTTTATTGTGGCTGTCGGCTTGTTGGACTGGAGGCAAAGTAAATGGTTTGGTTTTCTGCTTGGACCACTGCCATGGAACATAATCCTACCAGACATAAGACAGTCAGTCAGTCACACAGCACAATGGGTTCAAATCCCAGCTCCACGCTTTATAGATATATGTGACCTCGAGCAAATAACATTACCTCTCTAAGCCTCAATTCTCCCATCTGTAAAGTGGACCTAATAATAAAACCTACCTCCATGGGTTGGTGCAAGAATTCCAAGAGACGATATTTGTAAAGCATGTGGTAAGTGCTCCATAAATGTTAGCTATCACTTTTTTTTTTAATCAGCCAGCCAGAATTTACTAAGCACATCCAAGCTGTGAGGTGCTAAGAACCGTGAGAAACAGAAGGCATGGAAAGGACCCAATACCCACCCTCAGGAAACCAGAGTAGCAATCAGAGATGAATAAGAGAGCAACATAATACACTCTCACATTCTGGTAAGGCAGTGAGAGGAGAAAAATGAGGTTCAGAGGCTTGCCCCAGGTCCCACAGCAAATGTGTAACACCGCTGGGACTGGAATGCAGGTCTGCAGACTGTATCACCTGGAGCGGTCATGATCGTGAGAGCAGAGGGCAGGCGGACTGACTGCAGGGCCACCAGCGCCCCATCCCCAGCCCTAACCCAGACTCACCAGAACCTGGAACTTGGAGACAGTGGAGTGAATCCCAGAGTGGCTGGGTCTAGAAAGAGTTGAGGCGAGAAAGAATTTCCATTATTCCCAGCCTATGGGGCTGCAATCAGCAAACTTCAGACAGGCGTGGAGCCTCGAACTGGAAACCGCAGAGTACCACGCACACTAGCAGAGCGGGAGCCGGGAGACTGCGCTGGCGAGTGGGGCGGGGCCAAGGTGATGTGGGCGGGGAGAGGGCGGGGCCCAGAAGACCGCGGGTCGACCTCCTGGCGAGAGCGGGGCGACAGAGGGGATACTTGTGCGCACTCCGCCATTGAGCCGAAGCTCCTTTTTTACTTACTTCTCTAAGGCGCGCGCCATTGGGGAGAATAGAAGGAAAGTCGTGAGTCTGTGGGTCCCTGATCTTCTAGAATGCCCAGTCGGCTTCTCCGATGTCCTTGTCTCAGCGTAGATCGCGCGGTAGCCCAGGCCACTCAAACTTCCCAAGGAGACTTGATGTTTGCTCTGCGGTCTCGGTCTCCAGGGAAACGCGACGCCGGCTACCGAGCGCCTAGAGGGACTAATCTCTCAAGGCAAAATGTAGCTCTCCCCACTTCTCAACTGGGTTTCAAATACCATCAGCTTGCCCCGCCCATAATTCTAAATAATTATATCAGATTTCTCCACCTCATCAAACCTCCATCACTTCTTTCTCCATCCTCACTCTTAGCTAATGTCTTTGCTTCCCATTTCACTTAGAAAATCGTGGGGATCAGTAAGCTCACAAGTTCACACCACTTCGTTTACTCACCTCCTTTGTCTATGTATAAACTGCCTACTAAGAACAATTCCTACACTGCTACATCAAATCCTGTCCCCTTTCATTTTCTCAAAGATATTGGCCCAGCAATTCTCCCTGTTTTCTCCTGTATCATCATTTTTTTCCCTCTCCCTTGTACCATTGGTATACCAACATATTTTAATTTCTTCTGTTATATTAAAAAAAGAATGACCACTTCCCCCATTTCTGCTTCACTTTACAGCAAAATTCCTAGAGAGGTTTTGCCTACTCTCCATTTCCCTTTCCCTGCCTGCCCCCTTCAATCAGGCTTTCCATCTCCACCCCTCCACTGAAACTGCCCTTGTCAGCGTCACTGGTGACTTCCACTTTGCTAAACCCCATGTTCACTTCTCAGTCCTCCCTTTATTTGGCCTATCTGCATTTGACACAGCGGATCACTCCCTCCTTTGAAACACTTTCTTAACTTGGTGTCCAGGAAACCGCTCTCTTGAGTTACTTCCTACCTCCTTCTCTGGGCCCTCTTCTTCTCCCTTTATTATTGGAGTGTCCCAGGGTTCAGTCCCAGCGCTCTTTTTCTGTACCTGCTCTCACTCCATTCATGCTCCCTTCCAGTCTAATGGCTTTGGCTGCCATCTGTACCCAGATGCCTCCCAGACTCACATCTCCAGCCCAGACCTTGCCCCTGAATTCCAGCCACATACATGTGACTGCCTATTCAATGTCTCTACTTAGGCACCTAATAAACAACTCTAATGTGCAATTTTTCCCCAACTCAAAATGTCAGCTCTCTTCTTGGAGTCATCTTTGACTCATCTCTCATTGCACATCCAAATTCATCACCAGATCCTATCTGCAGTTCCTTCAAAGTGTACGTGGAATTGGACCACTTACCGCTACCATTCTGTCTCTCTCTCTCTCTCTCTCTCACAAACACACACGGCCCTCTTGGCACCTAGACTACAGCTCCTACTCTTGCCCTACTCCAGTTCTCTCTCTACACACCAGATTTGCTAGACAGAGCATAGATTTAAAAGTGCATTCCAGTTTAAAAGATAATTGTAATCCTAGCACTTTGGGAGGCCAAGGCTGGAGGATGGCTTGAGGCCAGGAGTTCAAGACCAGCCTGAGCAAGAGCAAGATCCTGTCTCTACAAAAAATAGAAAATTAACTGGGTACGGTGGTGCATACCTGTAGTCCCAGCTACTTAGGAGTCTGAAGTAGGAGGATCGCTTGAGCCCAGGAGTTTGAGGTTGCAGTGAGCTATGATCTTGCCACTGCACTTTAGCCTGGGCGACAAAGCAAGACTCTGTCTCAGAATAATAATAATATAATTGGGATGGAACAAATAATTTGAAATCACCTAAACTTCAATAGGGGAACATTACTATAAAATACTAGGCCAGAGCTTCCAACCTTTTCTGCCTCTTAAAAATCATAGGAGAATATTTTTAATTGCACTGTACTCTGTGGTCAATAGAAGAGGCTGCTATGCTGAAAGTGCAATCAGCCTGGGGACTCTAGCTATGCAGACCCCTCTTGGCTGCCCCTAGAGCTGAGGGAATCACTGTCAGTTAACCCTATTTGCAGAGCACACTGTACCACAGGACTCCAGCTGGGAAGCTCTGTACCAGGAACCATCAAAAACTAGAAGTAGCGGCTGGGCGCGGTGGCTCACGCCTGTAATCCTAGCACTCTGGGAGGCCAAGGTGGGAGGATCGCTCAAAGTCAAGAGTTCAAGACCAGCCTGAGCAAGAGCAAGACCCCGTCTCTACTAAAAATATAAAGAAATTATCTGGACAACTAAAAATATATATAGAAAAAAATTAGCCGGGCATGGTGGTGCATGCCTGTAGTCCCAGCTGCTCGGGAGGCTGAGGCAGAAGGATTGCTTGAGCCGAGGAGTTCGAGGTTGCTGTGAGCTAGGCTGGTGCCATGACACTCTAGCCTGGGCAACAGAGTGAGACTCTGTGTCAAAAAATAAAAAATAAATAAATAAAGATGTCCAACAGATGTCTCCTGGACATACTTGGAGGTCAGAGGACATAGGAAATCAAACTTGATCAAAAGTCAGAATAAATTGTGCATAGCCTGGCAGGATTTGCTTGCATGGTAATGATTTAGACTTGGTATCTGCGGTTGAACAACTTGGAAACCATCCGGTTGGACACCAAGCTATAGTTGACAAAGGACTTCTTTGCTGGCAGGGTCTGTAGAGAGTCTGGTAGAACCTACTGATATCACAGGAGATGCTCTTGTAACTGTGTTCCAACTCCCTCCCCATGCATGTGCCATGTCCAGTGGCAAGGCCGGTCTCAGAAAAAATGTCAAAGAGTTTATCCACATGGACATAATACTGGACTTCTGATGGTGTCCCCTTCATGGATTCTACCAGCTTCTCATTCCCAGGCAGTTAGGACAATGCTGATCCAGGCCAGACACTGATAGTCAAATGCCTCTTTCTTCCTTTAGCCTTGGCCTCCTTCTCCTGGGTCACTTCTCCTGGCTGTACTTCTTTTTGGTGAAAAGATTGCAATTTGTGACCTTGCTTTCTAACGGCTGTTGCAAATATCCAAGGAACAACTCACATATATGCCTCCCCTGCATCCCAGCCTTGCCAAAGGCCAGTATCTCCTCCCTCTGGGACAAGATTACAATACCAGAGAATAAGCTTTGGAGGCAGGCTTATAGCCCAAAGAGTGTAGACACCCATGTTAATGGCATACTATTGGAAATAAATGAGAAGCAGCAAAGCTCACAAAAGAGCAATTTCATTGGGGAGGGATAGAACATGGTGGGTCAAACATAGGTCAGGATTCCAATCCTAGCTTATCCTTGAACAAGTTGCTTCACCTCTCTGAACCTCAATTTATTGGTCAGTAAAATAGGGAAAATAATGCTTATTTCATTGGTTTGCTTTAAAGATTAACATGCTATTGTAGCAAGACTGCCAATGCCCTCCAATACCCATTCTACCCTTCTATGGTATTAATATTTTTTGTAGAGACAGGATCTTGCTATTGCTCAGGCTGGTCTCGAACTCCTGACCTCGAGCGATCCTCGAGCCTCGGCCTCCCAGAGTGCTAGGATTACAGGCATGAGCCACCTCTCCCAGCCCTGATCCTTATAGACATTTGATTGTGTGATAGTTGCATGGGGTGAGGGCATAGGGTAAGAGGAATGAAAGATATCATTTAAAATACATAGATTCTGTTTGGTTTTGTAAATCTCCTCCTCATGGGAAAACTTGAACAGGCAGAAAGAATAAGAGAGTGGAATGCACGAATCTAAGACTGATGTTTCTGGTAATGGTGAGTTCCAAGTATGATCACAGGAATGTGTGGCTGAGAACGGGTGGAGGAAAGGTTTCTGAGAATATAAAGTCTGGGAATTGGAAGGTGCAAATGGCATAAAAGTCACTAATGGTGGCTTCCCTGAGACCAATACCTGGAGTTGAGGTGAAGGGAAAGATCGTAAGCCAAGAATGCACAAAGACTCCAAAATGCTAAGTAAAACCAGAAGATGTGGGAGAGAAACAGGAAAGAATGTAACACCAGCAAAAAGAAGAATAATCTTTCCTGGGAACCTACTCTGGACCAAACTCTTTGACACAGCTTATCTCCTTAAATATGTGAGAATAAATATTAATATGCAGTCCTAATAGATTAATATATGTCTGTAGCAGATATTAATATATTACTAGTCCTCTGACAGCAGATATTAATATCCTTTTGTTATGTATAAGCACATTGAGACTATGACAACTGTGGCCATTGGCCCAGTGTGACCAGGCTGAGATTTGTAGCAGCTAGATTGCAACTTTGGTCTCCACAACCTACCTTTTCTTTCACTACAGATGGAAAGGTCACTGGATGACCCCCAAATGCACACAAATATGCCAAAGAAAACAAAGCTGACAGGAGGTGGTGTTAAACCCATCCTCTCAACCATCCAAATGAATCAGTGCCTCCAAACGCTAGTTGAGACAGATGAAGGAACAGAGATGCTGACAAGTGCTGACTTTGGCCAGGAAATCTGCCATTAACAAGGTTTCCTGGAGAGGCTGATGCAAACAGTTCTTGATCCACAACGTCAGAAGTAAAGTGGTTAAAGAAATACAAGCTACATACACGTGCCTATAAACTCCACAAGTGATTTAACTCCTGTCTCCAAACCCTTGCCTCCTTATCTGTAAAGTGGGTATAATTACACCGTCATTTTTTGCAAGATTCCCACGTAGTAAATGTCAGGACTGCCTTGCTGAAATAACAGGAAAATAATGATTTCCTAATAACAGCTAAAGATTAATCTCATGAGCTCTCTGCTTTCTCTGCTGGCAGGCAACCTGCTGGGCCTCTGTTTTCACAAGCATCTGAAGGTAGTGAGTTAGCTCACTTGATTGTTCAGTTAAAGGTTGATCTTTAGCTGTTATTAGAAAATTACTGTTTTTTCGTTATTTCAACAAGGCCGTCCTTACAATAAAGTCTGCAGCATGCTTAGCAAAGTACCAAGCACTTAAGAAGCGCATAATATAATCTTCATCATGAGTACGATGGAGGTCTTTTTAAAAATAAAAACAATGCAATATGACTTATCTGGAAATGTACCGAAAAAAAAAGGGCTGGCGAATGGATAAAAGTGTAGTGTGATAAAGTATAGTAAATTTTTAATGATAAAAGTTAATGGTAAAATGTTCACTGTAAATTCTTTCGACTTTTGTTTGAAAATATTCATAATCCAACGTTGGAAAAAAATAACGCATGGTGGTACGCTTTGGGGGAAGGGAGAGCTAAGTTTTATTTTTGTTTTTTTAATAGAAAAGGTACAAAGAAAACAACTAAAATGCGCGAGCTCTTCCTCAACTCTGCCCCGCCTTTGGGCCGCGGGCCGTTAGTAATGCTGCTTGAATGAAATCATCGAGGGCGGCTTGCGAAATGCCAAATCCTCGAGAGCGAGGCCGCAGGCTGCCAAACCCGCGCCGGGGAAAGGGACGCCTCCGAGCGCCCCATCCCTGCGCGGGTCGAGGAGGTGGGGCTGGAGCGAGCGCCAGCGGAAGAGAGGCTGGGCCGTTACCGGGGCTCGGGGAGAGTGGCGGCCAGTATGCGCCGCATGTAAATACCTTGGTGGGGGGTGAGGGGCGCGGGGGGGAGAGCAGCATCGAATTTCAAAAAAAGACCAAACCCACAAAGCCCGGGCGGGCGGGAGCGCGCGATGGGCGCCCTTTGGCTGCGGGAGCGAGTGGAGGATGCTGGGAAGGAGGTAAAATGGCCACCGGCGGCGGCGTGGAGGAAGAGAGGAAGCGGGGGCAGCCGCAGCTCCTGCCCCCGGCGCGGCCACCGGCCCGGGGCGAGGAGGCTCAAGGCGGACGCGAGAAAATGGGCTGGGCCCAGGTGGTGAAGAATCTAGCCGAAAAGAAAGGCGAGTTCCGAGAGCAGCGGCCGCCACGGCGGGAGGAGGAAAGCGGCGGCGGCGTGGGCGGCGGGCTCGGCGCCCCAGCCGGCCTGGCCGTGCCGGACCTCGGCGACTTCCCCCCGGCCGGCCGCGGGGACCCAAAAGCTCGCCGGAGAGACCCGGCCGGCGAGGCGGCGGACCCCCGCAAGAAGAAGGGCGCTGCCGAAGCGGGCAGAAGGAAGAAGGCCGAGGCGGCGGCGGCCATGGCGGCCCCGTTCAGGCCCAGCGAGGCCGAGGACGTGGCTGAGCGGCCCCTCCAGGACGAGCAGGCGGCGGCAGCGGGCCCGGGCAAGGGTCGCTTCCTCGTCCGCATCTGTTTCCAGGGAGACGAGGGCGCCTGCCCGACCCGGGACTTCGTGGTGGGCGCGCTTATCCTGCGCTCCATCGGCATGGACCCCAGCGACATCTACGCTGTCATCCAGATCCCCGGCAGCCGCGAGTTCGACGTGAGCTTCCGCTCGGCGGAGAAGTTGGCCCTGTTCCTGCGCGTCTACGAGGAGAAGCGAGAGCAGGAGGACTGCTGGGAGAACTTTGTGGTCCTGGGGCGGAGCAAGTCCAGCTTGAAGACGCTCTTCATCCTCTTCCGGAACGAAACGGTGGACGTGGAGGACATTGTGACCTGGCTCAAGCGCCACTGCGACGTGCTGGCCGTGCCCGTGAAAGTGACCGACAGGTTTGGGATCTGGACCGGGGAGTACAAGTGCGAGATCGAGCTGCGCCAGGGGGAGGGGGGAGTCAGGCATCTGCCGGGGGCCTTCTTCCTGGGGGCCGAGAGGGGCTACAGCTGGTACAAGGGGCAGCCCAAGACGTGCTTTAAATGTGGTTCCCGGACCCACATGAGCGGCAGCTGCACGCAGGACAGGTGCTTCAGGTGCGGGGAGGAGGGGCACCTGAGCCCTTACTGCCGGAAGGGCATCGTGTGCAACCTCTGTGGCAAGCGAGGACACGCATTTGCCCAGTGTCCCAAAGCAGTTCACAATTCCGTGGCAGCTCAGCTAACCGGCGTGGCCGGGCACTGAACGAACACCCGCCATGCCTGCCAGGGTGAACACACAGCCAGCTTACCCCTCTTAAGTGCCAAAACTTTTTTTTAGACCATTTTTTATCGTTTTTGAAGGAGATCTTTTTTAAATCTACAAGAGACATCCCTCTATGCCTTCTTAAATCGAGTTTACTCCATTTCAGCCTGATCTGAATTGGTGACTCTGTCATCAGTAACGACTACCGTGAACTGTAGTGTGCAGATGTGTCGCCCCTCCCTTTTTTAAAATTTTATTTTCGTTTTTGTATTTTTTTTTCCTTTTACTTTTTACTGCCCCCTCCCATACCTTGTTTTCTCCCTGGATTTTCATCCTTTGGGCTGCCTTGCTCATCTTTATGCCTCGGCACTAGGTCCGGGGCCCCAACACGTGGTAGGCACTCCATCAGTGTTTGTTGAATTGAAAACATTGTTGACTGTGGCTTCTGTCAGAGTGTCTACCTTTTGCAGCTCTTCCCCTCCCCTTTTAATTTGCTGCTTCAAATCTATGTGGTCTGAGAATTTGTGAAACCAATGTTGTTAGAAGTGTATATAATCTGAATCAATAAGCTCTGAATGGTGGCCAAGGGCCTCTCTTGTGGCATAAAGATGCATGGACTTTGTGACAGCTCTTCTGGTGGCTCAGAAGCCATTTTTCATAGAATCATGGAATCTAGAGTACTCCTGCTGGAAAGGACCTGAGAATTGGTTTAGACCAATCCCTTGGTTTTCCAGCAGGTGAAACAGGCCCACAGAGGTTAAATGACTGGGTCAGAATTCACATTGCTGTCTGGTGCCAGAGCTAGCCTATAGTAGAGTTCCCTGACCCCAAGCCCGGTGCTCCGTCCACTACCTCTCACACTTCACAACAAATTTCCTCCACACTTGAGGGCCCAGAAAGTCTGATCTCTCCAGAATGATGAGCCCAGGGGAATGCTGAGAGATCATCTGCGGAGGGCGCAGAAAGAGAAGGTTTAGCAGGGGCTTCTCGGTTCTTGGACCAAGGAACAAACTCCAGAGTGCATTTGTTGCTCCCTGGGGTGCCACATGTGGCACATGTGGCCAATGTCTGCCAGGGTCTTTGGAGGCCTTACCCTTTCCCATTCATTGCCACCAGTAAGAAATGGGGGTGCCCCTGAGTAAAGAAACCTACCAAAGGTTTACATTTGCACCTTACTCTCAATAGCTAGGAACCCTAGAGAAGCAGCTAGCCGAACTCGTCTACAACCTCCTGACTCTCGGGAGAAGGATGGTTTTAACCCAGAATTATGAGTGAGCTGTTAACTCTGAAATGTACCTGGGAAACAGGCCAAGTAAGAGGTCATGGGTCAACTGTTAACCAAGTTAAAGTAGAAAAGACAGTACACTGCTTTTCTTTTAGTTTTTGTCTTTCCTTTGCTATATGTTTTTTTGCTATTTCCTTGTGGCTTAGAATGTAAAATTGAGTGTTTTGTTCTGAATAAATATTTATCTTTTGTATTGCTAACACTGGTGCACTATTTCCTTTCAAAGTTAGATGCACAGTTACACTGACTGTAGTTCAATCCCTACTTCCCTGTACACCATTTGTTTGCTCTGCAAATTTCCCACCCCTGCAGGCAACACTTAGCACCTGCTGTGTTGTGCCAGGCCCTCTGGAGCTGTTAGGTAAACTCAACTCATCGCAATCACTTAGCACACTGTTAAAACTCAGGTTTTTAAGCCCTAACCCACCTCCAAGGAATCCGAATCACTGGAGTGGGTGAAATATTTTTAGTCATCTCCAAGCTGATGGGCAGCCAGGTTTGAGAACAGAGTTCTGAATGGTATAAAACAAGCCAGCCAGACTCTGCCCTCAGGGAGATTACAAACCGTGGGAAAGAGGGAGGAGGATGCTTCCTCTTATAGTTATTGTAAGTGCCACGAGTGGGATGCAAAGTATTCTTGGGTTTTAGAAAAATGTTCTCTTACCCTACAAGGAAGGAAGACAGAAAGGGGGCGGGGGGAAGGGAACGGAGAGTCCAGGAAACTTCCCAGATAGCTGAGTCACTCCTCCAAAGTAGCCCCTGGAGATTGGGCCTGCAGGCAGGATTCAGTCAAGATCTCTGGGTCCAGTGCCCTGTAGACCCCAGACACAACCCTCTGAAGGACTTCTTTCCAGCCCAAAATGTTAAGATGATCTGATCCTAAGAGTTAAAAGTTCCCAACATATTGACACTCTGACTCAGTGATGTGAGGATATTTCTAGAGCTGATCTGGAGTTGGGGCCTGGTGAGCTCTTGCCAGTGCAGCCCCTCTCGTTCCTGTCTTCCAAAGCGACCAGACCCTCCCCTTTCCCTCCCTCCCATCTCTCTTTCCCTTCTCTGCCAGCGATTTCCCTCCCTCTCACAGGGCTGGAAGCCAGAGGCCGGGAGAAAGCCTGTATTCACCACACTCCCCACCCCCTTCCTCAAAGCAGGCACTGTGCCAAGGAGCCTCGGTGGAAAGAACCTTCCCTCTCCTTGCCCCTCCCCCCCACTCTCCGGGAGGGAGCGGAGGAAGAAACTGTTTCCCTGCCCATCCCCCACAGGATCCGCTCCAGGGCCTCCCGCCTGGCGTTCCAGGGACAGCCTTGGGCTACAGCGCAACAAACTTCCCCCAGCTTCCTTTCCCCATCAGGCAGCCCCCAAGTTACAATTCTTCACTGTTTATGAGCTCCTGGAAAGCGTGCAGCTCCCCAGACTGAGGCTGGCTGACTAGAGTACATTTATTCATTCAGTTTCAACCAATACTGAGGGCCAGTAGAGCGAGACCCCCGAGCAAGGCACTCTGCACACCCGGCCTTGAACAAGACAGTGCACTTGCAGCGGGAGACAGAGCAGTAACATGCAGTCGCACGAAGCTGTGGCCCTCGGCCCGTTAGGGACTGGGCGACAGAGCTCCACCGCCACCCCCCCCAGCCAATTGTCTTCCTTGAAACTTAGGTGGCGTGTGTGCGCAGCAGGAGGTGAGCAGCCCTTCATTAGTTTTTACAGCTGCTCCCCTACCCCGCCCAAAAAGGTTGGAGACCACTGATAAAGCATTTTAAAATATTTGGTCTCAAAAAAAAACCCAACCAGTATAAAATTGTCTGAGGTAAAGGTTTCCCTAGAAGAGACGATATCTGGACTGAAACCTGCAAGGTAAGAACCAGGCAAAGAGGGAAGAGATACCCAAGCAGCAGAAACAGCCTGTGCACAGACCTGGAGGCCAGAGAACACGCAGGATGTTGAGGCTGGGTGAGAGTCACAGGAAGATGTGGTTGGGGAAAAGTCCAAGAAGAGGTGACACAGAGCTTGTCAGCCATCTTTAAGAAGGTTGGGTCCCGGCGTGGTGGCTCACTTCTGTAATCCTAGTACTCCGGGAAGCCGAGGTGGGAGGATCGCTCAAGGTCCGGAGTTCAAGACCAGCCTGAGCAAGAGCTAGACCCTGTCTCTGCTAAAAATAGAAAGAAATTATATGGACAGCTAAAAATATATAGAAAAAAATTAGCCGGGCATGGTGGTACATGCCTGTAGTCCCAGCTACTCGGGAGGCTGAGGCAGGAGAATGGCTTGAGCCCAGGAGTTTGAGGTTGCTGTGAGCTAGGCTGACGCCACGGCATTCTACCCTGGGCAACAGAGTGAGACTCTGTCTCAAAAATAAATAAATAAATGCTTATATGACCTGTTAAATTGATTTCACAGTCTCCTAACAGGTCATGAGAGAAAGCAGAGGGGAAAAAGATTACACCAACTCAGATTGTACCTTGAGTGCCTCTGACAGGTGAGAGTTTTCACTGATGGAAGGAAATACAGGACAGCCAGAAGGGGAGAAGAAAAATAAGAGCAGGCAGAAGCATAAACCAAGGCAAGTGGAAGGGGTTAACAACTGTATCGAAGGTTGCAAGAGGTCATAAGATCAGGACTGAAGAGTATCTGTTGCATGGGCTAAGGCAGAGGTTAGAGGAGGGTTGATGGGGGAGCAGGAGACAAACTAAGGAGCAAATGATCTTCCTAAACTGCCAACCTGGCACTTTGATCATTTCACTCCTATGTATGTCACATCCTCTGGAACTCCCTCTTGCCCTGGGAACTCAGCCTGGCACCCAATTCCTTTCACAAGAAGCTCCTGGACTCATTCTCAACCAAAGGTACATCCTGTTTTGTCAACTCCAGGCGTGGCTGACAAAGAGCAGGAAGGAGTGCAGCATGGCTGGAGAGTGGAGTAGTACAAGACCAAGCTAAGGGTGAGCAGGGGTCAGATCAGACCAAGTTGAGGGTGCAGTTCCATGGGAGTGCACCAAACATGTGCAAAGCCACTGATCCATACGGCATCACTTGCTGGCTTGTCAGTGACTAAGAAGATTTGGGGGAGGACACTATACATGAAAATAAACACAGATTTATTATGGAGGAGAATGCAAGCTTTGCAGGGTTTTTAAATAAAACATGGACTAACATCTTTGGAAACTAAGACTAAATTTTGGCACTGTCTTAACAAAATTTAAAATTCACATAATCTTTAACACAGCGATATCCTTTATAGGAAATAAATCTATAGATAAATTTGGACATGTACACAAAGATGTATATACCAGGATGCTAAACTGCAGCATTACTTGGGGTACGAAAGACTGGAAATAACATTGCCTGTCAATAGGGAACCAGTCTCACACGCTGTGGCACACCCAAACAGTGGAACACAATGCTGCTGTTAAAGAGAACAATTTTATATGTATTAATACAGAACAATCTCTAAGACACATTATAAATTTAATGTAATCCCAGCTACTCAGGAGGCTGAGGCGGGAGGATCACTTGATTCCAGGAATTTGAGGCTGCAGTAAGCTATGATCAGGCCACTGCATTCCAAACTGGGTGACAGAGTGAGACCTCCTCTCTAAAAAAATTAAATTAAAAAAAAAAGCATGGTATGTATAGTTTATATTTTTAAATGATGAAATATATATATGCTTATTTATGTATAGAATAACTGAAAGAATATTAATGAAATTGGTAACTGTTGTAACTTCTGAGAACTGGATATTTGGGGTTTAGGATGAAAGGGAAATTTATTTTCCATTGTATATCCCTATTTTTTTTTAAGACTATTTCATGTATTATTGCCAACAACAACAAAAATCTTTTAACAACAAAAATAAATGCAAAACACAAGACTTCAAAGAAACTGCTGTAGGCTTTGCAGAGACAGGAGCCCATTTCCTCTATCTTTAAAAATAAGAACTTTGATGGAAAATTTGAACCCTACAGTAGCCAACTCACTGTTCTCCCTGCTTCCAAGCTTGGTTTTCTTCAATCCACAGGAATCAACCCTCAGAGGAAATCTGATCACATTACTTCCCTGCTTAAAGACGTTCAAAGATTTTGCACCCTCCCTGGGGCCCACCATGCCCTATCTGACCTGTCCTGCCTCCTCTGGGCCTCCTCACTTGCCAGGCCTCACCCTGACTTGACTTCCTGGTCTTCTCTAGCTGATGATTCTTGGAATTAGACCTCTCCCTCCCCACCCATGGTTCACACTTACCTGCCAGGATGATCAGCTCTAATGCCACTTCCCTACTGCAGCCTTCCCTAACATCCTAGACCAGACCCTTACACTCCCCTAGCTCCCTGGCCCCTCCCAGCAGTTACTGCAGGTGTAATGATATGTTCCATGGTTTGACTGACATCTGCCTCTGCCTCTTGACTTTGAGCTCCCTGAGGGCAGAACCCATGTCTCTTTTGCTCAGGGGTGTAGCTTCAGCAATTAGGACTGTGCCTGGCTTTTAGCCCAATAAATATTTATTGCATGAATGATCTAGAAGTTACTTAGCAGAGGTTACAGATCAGGACATGTCTACTTGTCCTTCTTTAATGATGCTCAACATATCCCTTAGCATACCTGTCATGGACTCTGCATACTGAGGAAGGGCTTATTCATTCATCTTTAAAAAGCAAATTCCCACCTAAACATTTGTACCCCCACAATATGCTGAAATAAAAAAAAAAACAAATTCCACCCCTCAGTCTTTCCACCTTTGTTAAGGGTTTCCTTCAGCCTGGGAGGTCAGGCCCTCGGTTTACCAGTCCATCCTCCTCTATTTCTCTGAGGACATGAAATCGCTGAGACTCAGCTAGTGTGCCTCCTGGCACTGGGAGGCGCAGGGGAGCAGCACCGGGCTCCTGGATTCCAAATGTCTGCGTTTGAAGCCTGACTTCCACACTCCTTTAGCCCTGGCAAGAGTGGCCCCTACCCTGGGTCCCCCATTCTCCTCCCCATGGGGTGAGGATTCCGCAGACACAAGAACTGCCCACCCAGAGTCTGTGCTTACCTCTTCTAGAACATGCTCCAAGACCCCATAACTCCCTTCCAAACTCTCACTAAGCTCATTTACAGAGCCTTCATGGGCATCATCCCTGGGTTCATCTCACCTGAGGGCAAACTACACTGCCTGATGCACACTTTACACACCGGAGCCTGGCCGCAAGGTAGCTGTTTGCAGGGGACAGCCTGGACGTGGAGGCTGGCTCCCTCACTGATGCTAGCTCCCTCACTGATGAGAGGTAGCTGGGTGAGGGCTGGATACAGGATCCAGAGGATAGCTCTCCTTGGGCCAACACATTCTGGCACAGAACTCCAAGGGTCCGAATTTGAACCTGGCCTTCTAGGTTGTTATGAAAGTATAGCCATCAAGCAGAATAGAACATATTTTATTTAACACTAGTGAGACTGTTGTATAACTTCTAAGTATGTAGAGACATACGGCCCCCAATTACACTGTTACGCTTAGCCCCACAAATGCCTCCATTTGGTTCTGTCATATCTTCACAGATAAGCTGCATAACCTCTCTGAGCCTCAGTTTCCTCAGCAGGAAAATGGGTTTGATGGCAATTCCCTCATCAGGGCTGGTTAGAAAATTAAATAAAACAATCCATATCAAGGGCTTGATAGAATGCCAGGCCTTTAGTATACAATAGCTCTCATTGTTATTTTATCCTTTATTTTATGCCCTCTGGCTATCATCTCCCATGATTTTTCTATATGACATGTATACTGGTCTCTTTTGTATTGTTTCCACACTCCTCACTCCTTACCCACACCTCCAACCCCCCCCATTCTCTTCCCCTAGTCAAATGTTACCCCTTCTTCAATTGTGACAATGGCT
The DNA here is from genome assembly GCF_041146395.1 of Eulemur rufifrons. Lineage (NCBI taxonomy): Eukaryota > Metazoa > Chordata > Mammalia > Primates > Lemuridae > Eulemur > Eulemur rufifrons. The sequence continues at coordinate 26,051,213 of NC_091002.1, forward strand.
ACTGTGACTTGCACATTTACTGTGTTTCAGGCATTGTATTAAGAACTTTATGTGCATTATCTCAACTCAGTTCTGACACCAACTCAATGAAGTGAGTACTGTGTATTATTCCCCCAAATACAAAGACTCTGGGATCTGGAGAGTTGAAGCACTGGCAGCTGGCAAGTGGCAGAGCCAGAGGGGTGTGATGCCAGGGAGGAGTCTTTCTGGGAGACTCTCAGGTCTCCCAAATAGCGGGATAGAATCAAGTAGCCCTTGGCTGTCCCACCCTCTTTCAGTGCTGCGGCCACTCCTCCTCCTCCAGGCCCCCCCCCACCCCGTATCCAAATCTGTCACACCCCATTAGCTGGAGGGGTCTGTCTGTGGACTCTCAGCCCAAGAGGGCGGGCACTTCGTCTCAGGCCACGTCGTCCACATCATCGATCCTCCCTCCCTCTCGTCTTCTTTCCTTCCTTCCTTCCATTTTCTCCCTTTAAGTATTGGGCGCCTACTCTGTGCCAGGCTTTGGTGTTCAAATGTTACCAGCGGAGAGGTCAGAGGAGAATGGAATTATAGGACATTTTTTTTCTTTCTTCTTTATGTCCTTCTGTTTGGCTGCTTTATTTCAAGTGAGCACGCAGGCCCGATTCCTCCATCACACTTCGAATGTGGCACTGCTAGGTTGGTTTGGTCCAAGGAAGGGCCTGTCCCCTTAACTCCCAGCCCCCACGCCTCCTCTACCGGCCCTCAAATCCAGGCCGCCCTGCCCCCTCCGGAAAGGAGAGTCGGGGGCGAGCGCCGAAATCTGAGTGGCTCTTTCAAGCCTCCGTTGCCGTAGAAACCAGCCCGCTCAGGCCTCGGCGGTCCATGACACCATCCTCAACGACGCAGCCAATGGTCTCCGAGCTCCATCGCAGGCGACCCGGCCCCCGGCTGCCGCGCAGCCTACCAATCGGCAGGGCCCTTGGCTTAGCGCCCTGCCCTCGGCCCAGGGACACTACCAATGGGCTTCGACCCTGCCCTCCCTGTCTTCAATGTAACGAGACTTGATTTTTTTTTTTTTTTTTTTAAAGGACTTCTCCAAATTATTAATAGAAGGAACTAGCAGTAATGCCTCTGTCAGTTGCAGCCCAAATAATCCTTGGCTGGTATTTTAAGGAGAGCAAAACTGTTTCAACTACACAACATATACCATTCTCTACAAAAAATTTTAGACAATGAAAATTTAGGCAATGGGGTTGATACCATCTGCTTTATGTGAATTTCTTTCATTGCAAGTATTTTCATTTAAAATGATCAAGGAACTAGTCCTCTTTCCTTGTTTGTATTTCAAATACATACAAATTAAAGACCCTAAGTTTTCTGATGCTGCGTCCATGACCTAATTAATTGGGAGCTGACTTTTATTGAACAATCTAATTCGTGGATTCAGAATACATTAAAACTGTAGGATAACTGAACATTTCTTTCTCTTAATTCATGGAAGAAATTCAACGTTTGAGGCAGACTGCATAATGGCTTTGACACTCTGAAGTCTAAATAAACCAAATGTTTTTAAAACCTTGTGCCATTTAAGAAAAAACAAACTTCATTTTTTGTAAGTTTTAGATTTGCAAAAAAATTGTGAATACAAAGTTTCCATATACCCCACCCACCCTGTTTCCCCTATTATTTAATATTTATTTTATTATTATTTTTTTAGAGACAGTATCTCAGTCTGTCACCCAGGCTGGAGTACAGTGGCACAATCATAGCTCACTGCAACCTCAAACTCCTGGGCTCCGGCGATCCTCCTGCCTCAGCCTCCCAAAGTGGTGGGATTACAGGCGTGAGCCACCACACAAGCCTGTTTCCCCTATTAATGTCTGTTACAAATGCATGGTATATTTGTTATAATTAATAAACCAACAATGATATTTATCAATTAAAGTTCATAGTTTATTCTGATTTCCTTACTTTTTAACTAGTGTCCTTGTTCTATTCCAAGATCCATCCAGCATGCCTCACTGCATTTAGTTGTCATGTTCCTCTTGCTGTGGCAGTTTCTCAGGCATTGGCATGACTTATCACTGTTGATGTTGACCTTGATCACCTGGCAGAGGGAGTGTTTGTCAGGTTTCTCCACTGTAAAGTTATTCATCCTTTACCCCTTTTCATACTGTACTCTTTCAAAGTCACTATGCATAGCCCACACTTGACAAGTGGAGAGTTATGCTCCTTCTCCTTAAGGGTGGAGTATCTACATAAATTATTTGGAATTTTTCTGCACTGAAGATTTGTCTCTTTTCTCCTATTTGTTTATTCACTAATTTATTTATATCAGTATGAACTCATAGGTAATTATTTCACACTGTGTTATCCAATACTGCTTAATATTTTTTGTTCAAATTATTCCAGCTCTTTCAGTTGGCTCCCGTGTTTCTTTGAAATACTCCAGCTTTGTGGATGTTTTTCTTGTGGCTGCCTTACTTTCTGGCACTATGAGATGCCTCAAGCGCACCTTGTATATTTTCTGCCCCAGTCCTAAAATCAGCCATTTCTCAAGAGCTCTGATTCCACGTTTTAGAGAAAGGTATTAGAAACCAAGATCTAGATGCTATGTGTACTCACTGCTACCAGTGTGTCATTTCTTTTAAGCCTTCTCAAGTGACAGAACAAAGAAATATAGCTACATACTAACCTGTGTATACGCATATATCTAGAAATATTTCCATATGTAACCATCTGTATTTATGTTAAGCTAAACATGAATTCACATTTATATTTACAACTCTAATCCATCACCACATGTATCATTCTAGCCTCCTCCCCTTTGCTTAACTGTAAATTCCAACCGTGGGAAACCTGTTCCCATCAACCACCAACCATTCATTAATACGTAATTGCTCAATTCCAGTATGTATGTAAAGCGGTATCAAAATTGTTAACCCATACCCTTATGGGAAACTTTATCAAGTACAGTCTTCTGTATATTTTCTTTGGCTTTTAGACCCATGCTCATTTCTAAAGTTACTTAGGCCGGCCACCTTTACCTCCACTCCCTTCATGAAGCTGTTTCATACATTTGTAATACAGTTAAGATTGTTTTGTCACATTCTACACTCCATCTTGGGATTCTCCAGATGTCCTAAATGATCTTTTAAAAAATTTGCTTCAGGCCTGGCGCGGTGCCTCACGCCTGTAATCCTAGCACTCTGGGAGGCCGAGGCGGGTGGATCGCTCGAGGTCAGGAGTTCGAGACCAGCCTGAGCAAGAGCGAGACCCCGTCTCTACTAAAAATAGAAAGAAATTATATGGACAACTAAAATATATATATACAAAAAATTAGCCGGGCATGGTGGTGCATGCCTGTAGTCCCAGCTACTCGGGAGGCTGAGGCAGTAGGATCGCTTAAGCCCAGGAGTTTGAGGTTGCTGTGAGCTAGACTGACGCCACGGCACTCACTCTAGCCCGGGCAACAGAGCGAGACTCTGTCTCAAAAAAAAAAAAAAAAACCAAAAAAAAAAAAAAAGAAAATTTTAAAACAGCAAAACAAAGAATAAACTATAAAAGTGTAGTAACTGCAAATTTTATAATTTAGTAAAATTATATTACATTATTAGTTTAATAAAATTACGTTTACCAAATTTGAATGTTTTACCAATATTTAATATTGAAATTGGCTTTTATTTTTCAACTATAATGTAATTAGTGTGATTATTATTGCAATAGACCACCACATTTATTTTTTGTTTTTTTCAAAGAAATATATTAATTGAAAAATATTGATCCAATACTCTTTTCCCTTATTTACTTTTCCTAACATGATTACAAATGCAAAGTTCAATAAAAGAATATTTTCATGGCCTGCATTTCTTTTTTAGCCATTATCATTAGCATTATTCATTCTATTTCATGACTGTTACTGAAAATAATGTCATTGAGAGGAGGTAGGTGTTAAAATATCTGCTCTGGGTGTCAAATGTGCACAGTGCCCTGAAGAAAAGAAACATGGAATGAGGTAAGTGTTAAGGAGGGGGACGGAGGTGGGAGTGCTGGAAAGAGCAAGGAATGGGCTGCAGCAACATCTGTGTGGGGAGGCGGCCTGGCTGGTTCTACAAACTGAAAAGAGGCTGGTGTGGCTGGAAACTAGCCAAGGACCAAGAAAGTGGGAGAGGAGGTCTGAGGGTTGGGCAGGGGCAAACCAAGCTAGGCCTTGGGGGCTAGGTGAAGTTTGGTGTTTATCTTGAGAGTAACGGGAAACCACTGAAGGGTTTTAAGAAGAGAAGAGACACAGATTTGTGACTCGAAAATATCATCGCTGTGGATTCAGGGAAGATACTGGAAGGGAGGGAGGCTTGGTGGGTGCAGGGGGATCCATCAAAAGGCTGGGCAGGAGCCCAGATGAGAGAGGATGGTGGCATGGACCGATGGGGTGGTCAGCATTTGTCCCCAAGAACCTCCCCCTCCACCTACTGCAGTCTGGTTTGGACAGCTCAGTGGTGAGCCCAGCCTTGGACTCCTGTGGCCTGCAAGGTTTGGATTCTGGGCACCGATTTGAAAGGACTCTGTATACTCAGTATTCACTGGTTAACAACCACTTCTTGGTGGCAAATTGGAGTTTTGGGTTTTGTTTTTCAAAATTTTACTTCCTTCTCTAGGCTCCTGTAGGAGGGTGAGCATGCTCTTGATAGAGCAGTGACTTTGATTCATTCAATAAATAGTTATTGAGCACCTACTATGTGCTAGGTACTGTCCTAGGGTTACAGCAATAAAGGAAAGAGGCAAAAATCTCTGCCCTCTTTAGAGCTGACATTTTAGCAGAGAGGAGACAGGTAGAAAACAATTGAACAAATAAAATAATTTCAGAATGTGATAGGTGCTGTGAAGAAAATAGTGTGATGAGAGAGATGTCTCATCAAAAATGAAGACATCCCCCCATATCAAATGTTGGACAGACGTGGATGAACAGGATATCTTCCACGCTGCTGGTGGAAAAGCACGTTGATAGAACAACTTCAAGTTTGGCATTATTTGGTAAAAGTTAACATTCACGTGTCCTCAGATGAAGCTATCCCACCCTCCACGATCTACTCAGGAGACCTTCCTAAACATGAGCACCAGGGACACATCTAGGACTGCTAATAGCAGCACTGCTCAAAAAAGCAAAACCTGGCAGTAATCCAAATGTCCACGAACAGATAGGAAACCTCTGGTATATTCCTACAGTGGAAATGAAAAACTATACATAGGTGCGATAATTTGGATGAATCTTAGTACTGTAACATTAAGTGCGTACCAGACTATTATTAATACATACAGCATTGTAACGTTTTGATAAAGCTAAAGGCAACACAACATATTTTTAAGAAAACACTTATTTTTAAAAGTAAGGGAAAGGAGAAATCAGAAACTTCATACACTGCTGGCTAGAATGTAAAATGGTGTAGCCACTTTGGAAAACAGTGTGGTAGTTCCTCAAAAGGTTAAACATAGAATTACCAAATGACCATGACCTAGCAATTGCACGTGGGCGTATCAAGAGCAATGAAAACATGTGTCTCTTTCTGTGAAAACTTGTGCATGAATATTGACAGCAGCATTATTCATAATAGCCCTAAGGTGGAAACTACCTAAATGTCCACCAACTGATTAGTGGATATAGAAAATGTGCTATATCCATACAATGGAATATTACTTGGGAATAAAAAGGAATGAAGTTCTGATACATGCAACATTGATGAATGTAGAAATCATGATGCTAAGTGACAGACGCTAATTACAAAAGGCCACATATTGCATGATTCCATTTACATGAACTGTCCAGCATAGGTAGATCCATGGAGAAGAAAGCAGATTAGTGGTTGCCTGCAGCTGGGGAGGGGAGGCTGAACAGATGGGAGACTGGCTGCTAGTGAGTACTAACGCTAATAGTTGCTTTTGGGGACAATGAAAATTTATTGTAAAATCCATTGTGGTGATGGCTGTACAACTGTCAATATACTAAAAGCCATGGAATGGTATACTATAGCTGAGTGAATAGTATGGTAGGTGAATTATATCTCAATAAAACTATTTTTTTTTTTTTTTTTTTTTTTTTTGAGACAGAGTCTCACTCTGTTGCCCGGGCTAGAGTGAGTGCCGTGGCGTCAGTCCAGCTCACAGCAACCTCAAACTCCTGGGCTTAAGCGATCCTACTGCCTCAGCCTCCCGAGTAGCTGGGACTACAGGCATGTGCCACCATGCCCGGCTCATTTTTTTTGTATATATATATTTTAGTTGTCCATATAATTTCTTTCTATTTTTAGTAGAGACGGGGTCTCGCTCTTGCTCAGGCTGGTTTCGAACTCCTGACCTCGAGCGATCCACCCGCCTCGGCCTCCCAGAGTGCTAGGATTACAGGCGTGAGCCACCACACCCGGCCAAAACTGTTATTTTTGTTTTGTTTAGAGACAGAATCTTGCTCTGTCACCCAGACTGGAATGCAGTGGCATGATCACAGCTCACTGCAACCTCAAACTCCTGGGCTCAAGCGATCCTCCCACCTCAGCCTCCTGAGTAGTTGAGACTACAGGCATACGCCACCACACTCGGCTAATTTGTAAATTTTTTATAGAGATCAGGTCTCAAAATGTTGCCCAGGCTGGTCTCGAACTCCTGGCCTCAAGCAATCCTGCCTAGGCCTCCCAAAGTGCTAGGATTATATGAGTGAGCCACTGCGTGCCCAGCCTTTTTTTTTTTTTTCTCTTCTTCTTTTTTTTTGAGACAAGGTCTCTCTGTGTCACCCAGGCTGGAATGTACTGGTTTGATCATAGCTCACTACAGCCTACAACACCTGGCTCAAGTGAGCCTCCTGCCTCAGCCTCCTAAGTAGGTAGGACTATAGGTGCAAGCTACTAAACCTGGCTATTTTTAAAAAATGTTTTGTAGAGTTGGGGTCTTGCTATGTTGCCTAGACTGCTGAACATTTTTAAAAACATAACAGAGGCTGGGTGCAGTGGCTCACGCCTGCAATCTCAGCACCTTGGGAGGCCGAGGTAGGAGGATCGCTTGAGGCCAGGAGTTCAAGACCAGCCTGGCCAACATAGCAAGATCCTGTCTCTACAAAAAATAAAAAAATTAGCCATGTGTGGTGTAGCTCGCCTGTAGTCCCAGCTATGCAGCAGGCTGAGGCAGGAGGATGGCTTAGGCCCAGGAATTTGAGGTTACAGTGAGTTATGATCTTGCCACTACACTCCAGCCAAAGTGACAGAACCCTGTGTCTAAACAAAAAAGTGTTCAGGCAGATTCAAGATAGATATTCCCTCAGGTGAGAGAAGGTAGGGGATGGATGGCAAAGGAGTTCATGAGGGCAAGTAAGTTATTATCAATGTTCCAGTCCTTGTGTTGGGTTGCTGACTTCACAGGTTTTTATATATTATGTAAAAATAAATACACACAAACATAAAGTGAGCCAAACATGAACAACAATGAGACCGTGTCACAGTCTACGCAATCTGTGCACCTGAGCTAGAGGGGGAGGGGCAGACAATGGCAGAGAGTGAGTGGTCAGGGCAGGAAGCCCATCTGAGCTGAGGCCAGAACGAGGAGGAGATGCTCCAGCCACATGGGGCTGGGGGTCGAAAGGGCTCCAGGTAGAGGAGACAGCACAAACGAAAGACCAGAGGTAGGCCCAAGCTTGTGTCTGAGGAACATCCAGTTTAAACGTATATATCTTTAGACTGCTGAGGCTCTTTCTGTGAATTTATCCTAAGGAGATAACAGATAAGTATACAAAAATGTACGGACAAGGGTGTTGGCTGCCATAATTGTTTATAAGAACAAAAAAGGGGAAAATAATCTTAATGTCTTTCAAGAAGGCACTGCTTAAATCAATTACATTACATCCATATGATAAATGCTAAGCAGTCCTGGAGAAGTCCTATGCGCTACATGGAAAAAGAAAGAAAAAAAGCAGACTACTAGAAATTACATATAGTACTATTCCACTGGTGTAAAAAAAATTATGTGTGCATGCATTTATACTCATTAAAATTTCTGGGAATTTATATTCAAATTTAAAATTTATTTAAAATAGTACCCTTTTGGGCGGGTGTGGTGGCTCACACCTATAATCCTAGCACTTTGGGAGGCCAAGGTGGGAGAATTGCCTGAGCTTAGGAGTTCGAGACCAGGCTGAGCAAGAGTGAGACCCTGTCTCTACAAAAAATAGAAAAATTAGCCGGGTGTTGTGGCACACACCTGTAGTCCAAGCTACCTAAGAGGCTGAGGCAGGAGGATCATTTGAGCCCAGGAATTTGAGGTTGCAGCAAACTATGATGACACCACTGCACTCCACTCAGGGTGACAGAACGAGATTCTCTCTCAAAAAAAAAAAAAAAAAGTACCCTTTTTTTAGAATGCAGATATTCACTTTTGACCTTATATAATTCAATATAGCTTGACTTTTTATCACTAAAATATATTACTTTTCGCAATAATGAAAAATAAAGATACTCTGACTTTGATAAAGAGAATATCAATAAGCCTTAATATGAAGGTTGTCATAGTCAAAGCCCTTCAAAATGGCTTGCCAAATAAATTTATAAATATATTAATTGCGGCAAAATCTATGTTTGTGAAGACTTTGTAGCCACACTAAAAAAATGCTTAAGCTATAATTTTAAATGAGGATTGCAGGAGGCTAAATGAAGTTAGCTAGATTAAAAATGTGCAGAGAGGCTGGGCATGGTGGCTCACACCTATAACCCTAACACTTTGGGAGGCCTAGGCAGGATTGCTTAAGGCTAGCAGTTCAAGATCAACCTGCGCAACATGGGCAGACCCTGCCTCCACAAAAAATTTTTTTTTTAAATTAGCTAGGTGGGGTGGTATGTGCCTGTAGTCCCAGCTACCTGCAAGGCTGAGGTGGAAGCATGCTTGAGCCCAGGAGTTTGAGGTTGCAATAAGCTATGATGATGCCACTGCACTGTAGCCTGGGCAATAGAGTGAGACCCTGTTTCAAAAAATAAAAAATAAAATAAAATAAGTGTGGACAGAAAAAAATAACTAGGAAAAAATACCAAAATTTTAAGAGTGGGTATTTCCTGGCATGGGCACAATGAATCCCAACAAATGGTTTCTTCCCCTAAATTTCAGTATTTCTGAAGTTTTACACAATGAACACTTTGTGATCTGAAAACTTTTTCTCCCCCAATTCAACAGCTGGTTAAGAATCTTGTACCAGTTATTTATTGCTGCATAATACATTATTTCCAAACTTAGAGGCTTAATAAAGCACACACTTACCCTCTCAGTTTCTGTGGATCATGAGTCTGGGAAGAGTTTGGTTGGGTGGTTCTGGCTCAGGGTCTCTCACGTGGTTGCATTTAAGGTGGTTGGGCCAGGGCCGCAGTCATCTGAAGGCTCGACTGGGGCTTGAGAATCCGATTCCAAGACGGATCACTCACGAGGCTGTTGGCAGGAGGCTTCAGTTCTTTGCTACATGGGCCTTTCCATCGGGCTGCCTGATTGTCCTGACAACGCAGCAGCTGACTTTCCCCTGAATAAATGATACGAGCAAGACAGCAAGGAGGAAACCATAAAGCCTTTTATGTCCTAATCTTAGATGTCACATATTATCACTTCTGCCACATTCTTCTGGTTAGAGACAAGTCACTAAGTACAGTTCACACTTAACTGGGGGAGGGGAGGAGGAATCAGGCTCTTCTTTTTCAAGGGAGGAGTAAGAAAGAAGTTGAGGATGTATTTTTGAAACACAACAAAACTTATGGCTGATCTTTCCCCCTCTAAATTTCCCTCCTACGATCTATCCAAAACACACAGAACTCCTTAATGTTCCTAAAACACAACTCTGATCATATTACCCTGCAAATAAGAAACCTTCCCTGTCTACCCACAGAACGGGGAATTCCTTAATTGGTTTCTAAGGCCCAACTACCACGTTGCCCCTCCCCCCGCCCCCCACCATCTCCAGCTCAATATAAACCCATCCTGTTCCTGATGTACACTCCACACGGTATGCTCTTAGAGCCTTTCCATGTCCTAAATATCTCTTAATACTTTACCCCCATCTCTTTCCCCTCTCCAGCCCTTTGCACTTGCTGTTTCCTCTGCTTGGAATGTTCTTCCCCTGATCTTTGCATGGATGGCTCCTTATCATGGAGGTCTAAACCCGCCCCCAATCTCTATCATCTCCTCATCCCAGTTACTTCCTCTCCATTACCTTGTTTTACTATTGCCATAACTACTATTTGAAATTATCTTATTTGTTTACCTGCTCTTTGCTGTTGCCCACAAAGTGCTCCTTAAAAAAAGGCCACTGTCTTGTTCACGGCAGTAACCCAGTAGCCCTAGATCCAAGTTCACTGCAGGGCATATATTAGGTGTTCAAAAAATTGTTGAATTAAATGCCCTCTTTTCCAGGGAGTTGTTTTAGAAAGAATCTCATACCACATATGTGTCTAAGGAAGAAAAGGGGGGAAAAAAAGGGGGTGAAGATGTTATCTCCCTCAGCTGAACTCCCATGCCATCTTGTCATTAATATGTTCTGGTGACTACAGGGGCCCAGATTCTGCCAGACTTTAACCATCTCTAGCTCCCAGAGTCCATCACAGGGCCTAGGGAATGGTAAATATTAACAATTGTTTATTAATGGATACATGTATGTATGAAAGAAGGGAGAGAAGGGTGGTGAATAATGAATGTATTATTTTCCCTGCTAAGAATAAAGATTGAAACTATAGTCCAAATCAATCTGGCATTAAGGTTAGGAACTATTCAGATACGCTGGAATGGTAATAACAACAGCAGGAACAGCTACAGGGACAAGGACAGACCTTTGAAAGGCTGTAAGCACTGAAATGATGGTGCTCACCATACATCATTTAAAATAGAATGAATATTAAATGGGAAAAGTGTAATGGTGTCAGAAGTTTCAAGAGAGGTTTTATTTTCCCTATGATCAGTACTTTGATACCTTTTCTGAAGTTAAAGCCATCTCCACTCTGCCAATTTTTTTTTTCATCACATTGATGTCTCCGCGTTGCTGTGACCTGTATAACTACCGTGAAATCCGGTCCCAGATGACTTATATTGAACATTCACCAGTTTATCAGGGATGTGTTTACATCCGTTGTCCTGTTTAACCTGTAGAACAACCATATGTGGGAGAAACTGCATTATCCCCATTTTAAGGATAAGCAAAAGGAGGCACTAGGCTATGAACACAGGAAATCTGACTCCACTGGGCAAAGAACTGCCCAGGCAGCAGCTGTGAGGGTTTCAAACGTAGGGATTTCCAGAATTCGGCCTCCATCGAGGCAGAGGGACCATTTGGGCGGGGGCAAAGCTTTCTCCTTCCAAGGGCCTTGGGCCTTTAAGAGTCGCCCCCTCCCACCAGGGATGCTCCAATTACCACCCCACCCCCAGTCCTCCGCGCCATGGAGCCGCACCCCAGCCCTTCTTCCCTGCCCCACACCGCCCAGGCTCGGTTTTCCACCCTCGCCCGCCCAGAGGTGGGTGAGCTCTACCGCCAGAGGCGCGTTCCCCGCGCCCTTACGCCCCAGCGGAATGCTACCTTCGAGACCCTGATCCCGACCCCTCCCAGCTCCTGCTTCCCAGGGGCGAGCCCTCAGCGCCCCCTGCCATCGCCCATGCTCACGACGCCGTGAAGGTGACCTCCCCCGGGGACGGCACACGCCGGGTGGTGCCCGAACTGGCTCACACGTGGTGAGCCGGGAGCGCGAGGCCACTCCCCGCCACGCGCCTTGTGCCTGCACCCCGGCCACGCCCCCAGGGCTAGCTCCGCCCTGCGCCCCTGCACGCTTCTCCCAACCCGGGAGGAGGGACGCGCCCAAGGCGGGCACCGAGCTGGCGGCGGGGCGAGGTGGGACCCAGGGAAGGGGCACTCACGCATCCTCGAATCTCGCCCGAGATTTGTGAAAAGCGGGCAGTCCGCCCTGCTCAGGACCCTTGCCTGGTGCCTCCGCCCCTCGGTGCGCTGGGGAGGGAGAGAGCAGGGCCCGCGAGCCTCAGACTCGAGTCCTAGTCTGCGTGTCCTCGGTGTTTCGTATTTGGAAAGTGGGCGTCATAGTCCCTTCTTTCTCAGGATTCCTGTAGCGCCTCACACGAGATTAAAACAAGAAAGAAAGAAAAAGGGGGTTCGTTCGTTGGGTCCAAAAGCATTTGAGTCCCTATGTGGCTGGACCCTGTGTGCAGCAGGCGGGGGCAACATCTATGACAACGTGAGTCCGTTCCTTTAAGCTTTCCTGAGTCTTGGTTCCCCCCCAAATTCTCTTCTGGGACGGTGCGAAAAGGCGTCCCCCAAAGAGGAGGGGGCGGAAATCCTACCTGGCGGCAGGTGTCACGGAATAAGCTAAAATTTCAGAGGCAAATTGGAGCGGGGACAAGCCTCGAGAGCCAGATGGAAAGCACGCTTGGCGTCCCCTACCCTCCCTTCAGCCCCCTGCCTAAGAAAAGAAACCTATCTCATCCGTCTCCCCCAATCCCAGCCCGGAGACCGCTCAGCCCCGCAGCCCGAGCCCCGCCCAGCTCCGGCGGCCAGCGATTGGGAGATGCAAATGCCGGGTTCTCTGCCCAGCAACGGGTGACGCGCCGCCCGGGCGCGAGGCGTGGCCCGGCCGCAGCCCAAGCGGGCACCTCGGTGTTTACACGGGGCGGCCCCGCGCGCGCCGCAGCGGCCCGCAGACGGCGAGGGGGAGGGGTGGCGCGCGCGCCGGCGGGGCCGCGCGGGGAGAAAGACACTGAAAGGCGTCGGCGGCGGGGCGGGGAGCGGCGCGCGCGGGCCGCGGCGGAGCCGGAGGCTGCAAGAAGAGCCCGCGGGGGCCTGAGGGGTGCGATTTCTCCGCCCTCGCAAAACAATGTGCGGTGTGCTCCGGGGCGCAACTTGCCGGAGGCGGCGGGGGCGCGCCGAGCCCGCCTGAGACCGCGCCGCTGACCTTCTCCCCCCGCCGTCCGTTGGGCCCGAGCGCTCAGCTCCTTGCTCCCCAGCTCGCGGGGGCCGGGCCGAGCCGTGGGGCGGGGCCGCCCCTCCGTCGCCGCTGCCTCCTCCCCCACCCCCAGCCGCGGAGGATGCGGACGGCCCCCGGCGGCGTCTAGCGGCCCCGGGCCCAGGCGCGATGGTGCAGCAGCGGGGCGCGAGGGCCAAACGGGACGGCGGGCCGCCGCCCCCCGGGCCCGGGCCGGCCGAGGATGGGGCGCGCGAGCCCGGCTGGTGCAAGACCCCGAGCGGCCACATCAAGAGGCCGATGAACGCGTTCATGGTGTGGTCGCAGCACGAGCGGCGGAAGATCATGGACCAGTGGCCCGACATGCATAACGCCGAGATCTCCAAGCGCCTGGGCCGCCGCTGGCAGCTGCTGCAGGACTCGGAGAAGATCCCGTTCGTGCGGGAGGCGGAGCGGCTGCGCCTGAAGCACATGGCGGATTACCCGGACTACAAGTACCGGCCGCGCAAAAAGAGCAAGGGGGCGCCCGCCAAGGCGCGGCCCCGCCCCCCCGGCGGCGGCGGTGGCGGCAGCCGGCTCAAGCCCGGGTCGCAGCTGCCCGGCCGCGGGGGCCGCCGAGCGGCGGGAGGGCCTTTGGGGGGCGGCGCGGCGGCGCCCGAGGACGACGAGGACGACGACGACGAGGAGCTGCTGGAAGTGCGCCTGGTCGAGACCCCCGGGCGGGAGCTGTGGAGGATGGTCCCGGCGGGACGGGCCGCCCGGGGACAAGCGGAGCGTGCCCAAGGGCCGTCGGGCGAGGGGGCGGCCGCCACCGCTGCCTCCCCGACACCGTCGGAGGACGAGGAGCCGGAGGAAGAGGAGGAGGAGGCGGCAGCAGCGGAGGAAGGCGAAGAGGAGACGGTGGCGTCAGGGGAGGAGCCGCTGGGCTTTCTGTCCAGGCTGCCCGCGGGCCCCGCCGGCCTGGACTGCAGCGCCCTGGACCGCGACCCGGACCTGCCGCCCCCATCGGGCACGTCGCACTTCGAGTTCCCGGACTACTGCACCCCCGAGGTTACCGAGATGATCGCAGGGGACTGGCGCCCGTCTAGCATCGCCGACCTGGTTTTCACCTACTGAGCCCACCGTCAGCGGGGCGCGCACGCCCCCAAACCAGCTGTTTACATACAGGAATCAGGTATTGGGGCCCCTCGGAGGCCGAGGCTGGCACCCCATCTCCCGCGCAGCCTCCCCCTTCCTGGACGTGCCCATCCCCCCTCAAATCCAGACATGCCCCTCCCCCGCAGACACACCCCAAGGCAGCCCAACCCCCACCTCTTCTCTGACATCCAAGCCCCTCCCCACATTGCCCCCTCCCGCACAGCCACCAGCAGCCAGCCCCCCTCCGATACACCTCCCATCCTCTCCTACAGACCTGCACCCCTCCCCCATTTGCACACGCCCCTCCTCGTGGCCGGAGGACACGCCCCCTCCCTTGCTCCTGAATCCCTCCTCCCTCGCCCAGCCTGCCTTCTTGGTTAGGGGGGCTATGCGTCTGGGCTGCACCGCGCGCTCCTCGCTTGCTCCGCCCCTCCAGGGGGGAGGGGCGCGCTCTTTTATCCCCAGAGCGTTAGGGCCCGCCCCCCCGCTGGGACCCACCCTCTTCTCGCGCATGCTTAATACTCCTTGGGAGGAGGGGGCTGGTGCCAGTCCAGCTTCACGTCTCTGTCTCCTGCTCCGGGAAGAAGGGGGGCAAGTGTAGAACGATCCTGAGAAATCCTTTGATCTGAAAGCCCATGGCTTCCTCTCAACCCGACGGGGCGTCACTGCCTTAATGGGAGGAGCACTTGGAAATAGGAGAAAGAGACTAGGTGGTCCGGAAGCGTTGGTTTGGGCCTGGAACTCTCCCAAGTGGCATAGCCCCTTTTCCCTTATGGGGTCGCCCACACCCACGCGCACTGCCTCCCCGACTGCGTGACTGCCTCTACAGCCTATCTTGGTCCCCAGGAACGTCCTTTCCTTTCCCCCAACTGGGAATTGGGGGTAGGGTCTTTCTCTGGAATTCCGTCAATTGAGGAAGGGGCTGTCCAAGAAAACTCAAAACCAAGACACTTACCAGTCTGTTTGAGGACAGGGTCTCTGCTGCTCCCTTCCCCCTGGAAGTGCCCTGTCACCTCAAGGCACCTTCTCAACCTGGGCCCCTTCCTGTCACCCAAGTGCACCCTCATTCAGTATTCAGCGGGACAAACTGAGGTATGTCGGTGCTAAGGGTTTGGGATTGAGACATGATAGCAGATGGGGTGGCAGGAAGAGTCCATTGGCCGGGCCAGTGAGACTGACGGGCCTTTTGCGCCTCAGTTTTTCCATGTGAGAAACGGGCACAGCGCTGCTTTAAGGAGAAAGTTCTGTCCAGTTCAGGGTGCCCTCGGGAACCGCCCCTGATGCTGTTACCCCTTTTACTGCATCTCCCCACTCGAGCCCCGCCCCTCCGGCCTCCCCACGCCCCCTTTGCCCTCACTACCTGTATCTCACCGGCGTGTGTTCACCCTCCTGGGTGGTCCACACACTCTCATTCACACACACAAATCTCAGGAACAAACGGTCCCCAGAGTCCTCTGGGACCCCTGCCCAGGGTCTCTGCAGGTCTCTGCCCCACGCGTTCCCGTCGCTGACAAAGCCACCAGCTGCCTCCTTTAAGCTTGGTGCTCCGGCTCTGGGCCTTTCTTGCGCTCTTTTCTTTCTCTCTTTCTTTTTTTTTTTTTTTTTTAAGAAAAACAACAACAAAAAGACAATGAAAAAAAAACAGAAAACGTCATGTGAGTGAAGAGATGTCACTGTCTGTGGTCTTGGAGAACTAGTCTCGTAGCTAAGGGGAGGGGTCCCTCCGTCTGGGGCACTGGCACCCACAGCAGGACTTCCGCCAGTCTGATGCCAGGACTGAATAAAGTGTATTTGCCCCGACCTTGCCCTGTGGTTCTGCATGTCTGTGCTTTTCCTCAACCCTCTCCAAACAGTTTGCCAGGTTCAAGTCCATGTGATTTAGGCCCAAGCTGTCCCAGTGTAAGCCACCTGGCCTCTCTAGGCCTCTGTTTTAGGACTCCCTGACCTTTATTAAGGACAGCAAACTCATCTCTGTAGGGGCCATAAATGGATAAGTCTGAGTGGACACTGGTGTGATGACCCAGGGTCTGAGGCTGGCAACTGCCCACCTCCTGCCAGATGTGATCCTGTGGGAATGTGGTCCACGGTGGCCAGATGGCCAGATTTTTCAAGAGAAGCTAGAGATATGAGTGTTTCAGTCATCTGAATTTCAAAATGACAGTTGACTCAAATATTTTTAAATTGTGGGCCACATGAAACAAGTGTGCAGGCAGGTCTAGTCCAAGGGGGCCAGCTTGACCCTGCCCTTAATGAGGATTAAGCAGGGTTGAGCCACACTGGGCTCAAAGCCCAGCTCCAGCTCTAAGCACCTGTGTGACCTTGAGCAAATTAACTTTGTCCCAACTCCTCTTTCCATATGTGTTAACATGGGGACGACTGTACCTGCTTCACAGGATAAAATGTTTGAGGTGAGAAGCATTTAACATGGTGCTCCATAGATTCTATCACTCTTGTCCAGAGGAGGAAATGGGGCCAGGTGGTGAAGCAACTTGCAGGAGGACCTGCAAGCGGCCAAGGTCAGAGACAGGGCCCAGAATCTTGGTTCTGCCTTCTGCTGCTGCAGTGTTACTTCAGGGTGCTGCCTCTCTGTTTGAATCTGCAGGTGGTGCTAGGCCTGGCATGGTGGGGTTGGCCCCAGTGCTGGGCACACAGTGACATGCAGTGTAGATTTATTAAATGACCAAAGAGCAGCAGAAGCCTGTCTTTGAAGTTCTGACCAGTGCGTTTTGGAAACTGAGACCAAGGCTTTCCCCTCCTTTGTCCCTCTGATACCCCTCCCCCTAATTCTTCCTCTGCCAGATCCAGTGAATTCCTAAGCTGGGACAAAGCCTCTTTTCCCAGTAAGAGCCAAGGCTGAGTGTGGGAATTACAGTGACAGCTTGGTTGGAAGCAAGCAGGCAAAAAAAAAAAAAAAAAAAAAAAAAATCTACAAGAAGAGGTAGAGTTGAGAAGGTGTGGAAGAAAGGGCTATGTGCCACTCAGAGGCCCCTTCAAGGAAGGACTTCCCCAGCTGTGGGAAGTGTGGTCAGGGCCGGCCTCAGCTGCAGAGAGCCACTTCACCCGAGACCACGCCCTTCTCTTTCCCGGGCAGCGTGCATCTGGTGTCTGAGCGAGGCATGGTAGAAACACCTGGCCTCTGCAGTCCAAAGTGGGCCACTGACAGGCAGTGCTTGCACCCGGTCCCCACCCAGGGCAGCCAGGGCTTTGTCAGGCCTGCTGCCACAGGGTTTGCCTTCTTCCTGTGCCCAATCCTGCTTCCTCTTTTTTTCACAGGTATTCATACCTAATAAACATCTTGCAACCCAAACTCGGTCTCCGTGTCTGCTTCTGGAGGAGCTCTGTCTGCAGTGGAGGGTGCAAAGGGTGGGACAAAGGGGGTCACTGGCCCAGCTACTGCAGCTGGGCCCCTCCCCTCGCTATCCCCCATCTCAGGAGTCTCTTCCCTTCACCAGCACTGTCAGCACCTACCTCGGCCAGGCTGCACCCTGTCCAAATCTGCACCGGTCAGCATTATTTAGAAACTCCAGCCTCAGCCCACAAGTCCCTCCAGAGCTCTCTGCTGATGCCATTCTTACAGTCCCTCCCCTGGAAAAAGCAGGAGGGAGGGAGGAGGTGATTGTCTGAATTTGTCCTTCAGAATGGCCTGGGAGGGAGACGGAGCAAGGGAAGGGTAAAAATGCCTGACCCAGGATGGTGCTGGAGCTGTGGGACCTTGGGCAAGGCCCTCCCCCTTTGCCGGCCTTAGTTGCCGCTTGTGTAAAGTGGGGGAAGGGACAAGGGGACCACAAGACAGATGGTCTCATTTTGGTTTCTCCCGTTTCAGATGCTGACCTGAAAGGCGGGGGGGATGCTTGCTTATGGGGGCTCTGGGGACACCTAGTGGCTGAGAAGAGTAGAACTCAAGTTCTGTGCAGTTGGAGGTGGGAGTCAGGGTGTGTCTCACTCCGAGAAACTGACTCCCCCCACCTCTGGCTCCATTCATGCAGCATTGACTCTGCTGGGTCATGTCCCTTGCCTGGGTGACTCGAACCATCTTGGTTACAAGGCTTTAAAAACACCCACACGCTGATATATTGGTTATCTTGTATTCCTGCACAACAAATTGCCACAAACTTAGCAGCTTCAGACAACATGCATTTATCATCTCAGTCTCCACGGGCCAGGAATCCAGGCGTGCCTTAGCTGGATCTCTGCTCAGGGTCTCACGAGGCAGCAACCAAGGTGTTGACCGGCTTCCATTCCTTTTTGGAGCTCAGCATCTTTTCCCAAACTCATGTGTTTGTGGGCAGAGTTCAGTTCCTTGTGATTACAGGATGGAGGTAGGTCCCTGTTCTCTTGCTGGCTGTCAGCTGGTGCCACTCTAGATTTCTAAGAGCTGCTCACAGTTTCTTGCTACACGACCCCTGCAGGGCCTTCCCAGTCCTCGCACAACATTGTAACTTATTTTGTCAAGGTCTGCAAGAGGACTTTTCTGCCGCTTGCAGTCACTTGGCTCAGGGACGGTTTAAGCTGTCTTTTAAAAGGCACCCCTAATGAGGTCAGGCACACCAGCAAAATCTCCCTTTTGATTAAAAATCAACTAATTTGGGATCTTACAGTATATCTGCAAAAATCCTTTCACCTTTGCCATATAAGAGTGACAGCCATCACACTGGCATCCCCCACACTCCCGGGGAGGGGAGGTTACGCAGAACACATGCACCAGGGACTGGAAATCTCGAGGCCATCTTAGAATTCTGCTTTATCACAGCTCAGATTCTCAAGTCTCTGTCTCCAGCCTTGACATTGCCAGATGAGCTGCCTTCTTGTCATCTCCACTGGGATGTCTAATAGCCACCTCAAACTTGACATGTCAGAAAATGAATTCTTTTTTTCTTTTTGAAGATGGTGTCCAGGCTGGTCTTGAACTCCTGGGCTCAAGCGATCCTCTCACCTTAGCCTCCTGAGTAGCTGGGATTACAGGCCTGCGCCACCTCACCCAGCTTCTTAGAAAATGAATTCTTGTCTCCACAGTGCTCCTGGGCCTGGTGCCCCACCCCACATCTGCACAGCTGATGAGGAATTAAAGGCCCAAACCCTTCAGCCGTCGTAGACTGCTCTTTTCCTCATAGCTGTATATCCCTTCTATCCTGTTGGCTCTACCTTTGAAATGTGTCCTGTGTTCTGTCACTTCTTACATCTTCCATGGCCAGACTCCCATTCAGCCTCCACCGTCTCTCGCCTGGTATCCTGTACCAGCCTCTCTGGACTCATTGCTTTTCCCTTTTTCCCACTTAGAGTCGTACTGTCCGCATAGCAGCCAGAGTAATCTGGTTAAACTATTCATATAAATCAGAGCACGATCTGCCTCTGCTCACAGCCATCCCATGGTTCCCATCTCACTCAGTAAATGCCAAAGTCCTGGGCATATCCTGTGAAGCCCGAGGAGACTCTGGGACTCATCTCGGACCACTTTTTCCTTCTCTCACCATGCTGCAGTCACACTGGCCTCCTTGCTGTTCCTCAGAACCGCCAAACACACCCCTATCTCAGGCCCTTTGCACATGCCGCTCCCTCTGCTTGAAATGCACTTCCCCTAGATAGCCACGTGACTGACTTCCTTCCAGTCTCAGCTCCTGTGTCACCACCTCCAAGATGTCTTCCCTGACCATCCATATAAAGTATCGCCCTCCTTACACTATTCCCTTACTTTGCTTTTTCTTAACAGCATTTATCACTATCTGGCATTTATCATATGTAGTTTTTATTTTTATTTATTTATTTATTTATTTTTGAGATAGAATCTCACTCTGTTGCCCAGGCTAGAATGCAGTGGCATCATCACAGCTCACAGCAACCTCCAACTCCTGGGCTCAAGGGATCCGTCTGCCTCAGCCTCCCGAGTAGCTGGGACTACAGGTGCACACCACAACGCCCGGCTAATTTTTTCTATTTTTAGTTGCCCAGCTAATGTTTTTTCTAGTTTTAGTAGAGACCGGGGGGGGGGGGGTGTCTCGCTCTTGCTGGGGCTGGTCTCGAACTCCTGAGCTCAAGCAATCCTCCACCTCAGCCTCCCAGAGCGCTAGGATTACAGGTGTGAGCCATTGCGCACCTGGCATTTTTTTGTTTTTTGTTTTTTGTTTCCTAATCTAATCAGTAAGTAAGCTTCATAAGGAAGGAATGGCTCTGCATGGGACTCCATGCCTTGGCTCATTCAGTCACCTGTTCAACAAACGTGTTAAGGGTCAGGCCACGTGCTAGGTGCTGGGCACACGGAAGTGAAAAAGACAGACATAGTTTGTGCTCACTGAGCTCACAAGTCTGAGCAGGAGAAAAACACATAAACACAGGAGTGAAAATGCATTTTATTTATTTTTTTGAGACAGGGTCTTAGTCACCCAAGCTGGAGTTCAGTGGCATCATCATAGCTCACAGCAACCTCAAACTCCTGGGCTCAAGCAATCCTCACGCCTCAGCCTCCCGAGTAGGTGGGACTACCAGCACATGCCACCGCACCCAGTTAATTTTTACATTTTTTTGTAGAGACGGGGTCTTGCCCAGGCTGATCTTGAACTCCTGGCCTTAAGCTATCCTCCCAAAGTGCTAGAATTGCAGGCGTGAGCCATTGTGCCCTGCCTGAAGTGGAAATGCTTTGATAGTGATGGACAGTGTGTCTGGGGGGACACAGAAGAGGCACTTAACCCAGACACAGAGCAGGGCGTGGTCACCATGAAACCTCAGCTCGTTGTGATAGTTTTAGAACATGGCTACAAGTTCTTTAACATTCCTCCCTTAAATTTCCTTCCCCTTGAATCTGAGCTGGCCTTCACGATCCACTTGTAACTAAGACGTAGCAAAAGTTATGCTACAGGATTTCCAAGGCTAAGTAAGTCACCCTGAATGACCATGTTAAAAGACCAACAGCCACAAGACTGTCATGTTTCTCTTGGGTGAAGAAGCCCAAGCCACGTGGGGAGACCACGTGTAGGTGCTCCAGGTGACAGTCGAGCCCTGGCACCAGACGTGTGAGTGTAGAAACTGCCAGATGATTCCAGCCCCCGGTCATTCAAGTCACTCCCAGGTGTCGGAGGGTCTTCCCAGTTGAGGCCCAGCCATCATGGGGCAGAGACAAACCATCCCCTCTGTGCCCTATCTGAATTCCTGACCCACAGAATCCATGAGCAGAGTGAGATGGTAGTTATTTGTGCCATTAGGTTTGGGGGCAGTTTGTTATGAAGCAATACTAACCGAAACAGGTCCAGGTGAAGGAAAGAACTACTCAGATGCCAGCAACAGCCAATGGGAAGACTCCGCAAGAGCAGCTAACACAGAAGTTGACTGGCTGGAGGGGATGGCGTGGAGAGACAAGGTGGACTGGCAAGAGCAGGGAGGGCCTTGAAGGTGTTTGGACTCTATCCTGAGTCTCCACACTGCAGCCCGAGGGGTCATTTGAAAACAAACCTGAGCATTTGCTGAAAACCTTTCCATGGCTCCCGTAACCCTCAGGATGCAGTCTAAAGGTTTTGACCTGGCATTCAAGCAAGGCCTTTGCAGTTGACTCCTTCACTCTTTTACAGGCCCGTCTTCAGCTACCAGCTCTGGCCTGAAACTGCCTCAGACATGCCAGGCCACTCCCAGTGACAAGCCCTCCACCCCCCACCGCATGACATTTGTCTTTGCTCTTATTGAGGAACTGGAGGAACTCTGGCTAACCACCTTGCCTTTTGAGGCCTCCGTTTCCCCATCTGTATGATGAGGTGGTTGGACTAGAAGTCTCCAAGAGCGTGTCCAGCCTGGCATTCTAGGAGTCTATGAGAAGGAGGGAGAACGGTGTCTGTAGCCACACCTGCCTGTCTAGCCTCTTTTAGGTTGCCTAGCAATGGGTGCCAACCCTCTCCGCCATCCTTGGGGGTTTCTTAGCAACCCAGTTTCTCACCCTCAGCTGTTTTCAGGGTTTCCTTTCAACTAAATGTCAAGTTCTGCTCTTTCTCCTGCAGAAAACCTGAGGTCAAGTGTCCCTGTAGCGACTTGGATACAACCCAGGATGGAGGAAAGCAGTCTGAGTTTGAGGTCAGTGGAGGATTTGCTGTGTGACTTGGAGCCACCTGACCTCTCTGGTTTTTATTTGAGATTGTGATTGCCTGTCATGTGCTCCTTAGGGCTTTCTCTCTTCTCTTGTGTGTGTTTGGCTGTGA
Organism: Eulemur rufifrons; assembly: GCF_041146395.1. Classification (NCBI taxonomy): domain Eukaryota; kingdom Metazoa; phylum Chordata; class Mammalia; order Primates; family Lemuridae; genus Eulemur; species Eulemur rufifrons. The sequence goes on from NC_091002.1 coordinate 26,073,450, forward strand.
AATTTATTCACTCTTGTAATAAACCTTTCCTGAGTACCTACTATGTGCCAGGCACCATCTTAAGCATTGGGGATTCATCAGTGAACGAAACAGACATAGCCCCTGCCCTCATGGAGCATACACTCCGGTGGATGGAAACATACAATAAGTAAACAGATAAATACATGCAGTTATGTCATGCAGTGAAGGGGACAGAGTGTGAGGAGGGGCTGCTATTCTAGATGAGGTAGTTATATCAGTCAGAAGAGGCTAGGGAAGCCAGAGGACATTGGGAAGAAAGACCCTGGCTTCTCCCTTTCTCCCTCCAGCCTCCGGTGGTTGCCTCTCATTGGCTGAGCTCAGCTGGAGGGCAGGTGGCGAGGGGGCTCAGAGACCTCTAGAGCAGCTCTGCCAGCAGGAAAGAGCGAGGAATCCACCAGAAGGCAGCAAGGCCCAGAAATGCCTCTTGCTCCTTGGCAGGTACACACGTTTCAGTCTACTCCCTGCCTGTAAACTGCTAGGGACCCATCATTTTTTTTTTTAAGTGTAATACTTTTTCAAAAAATTGTGATAAAATACACATTAAAAAATTACCATCTGAATCATCTTTAGGTGTCCAGCTCATTGGCATGAAGCACAGTCACGTTGTGCAACCACCAGCAGCCCCGTCTCAAGAACTAACTCTTCATAACGCCAAACCCAAACTCTGGACCCATCGAACACTAACCCCTCGTTTCCCCGTCCTCCTAGCAACCACCATTCTCCTTTTTGTCTCTATGAGTTTGACCACTCTAGATGGCTCAGACAAGTGGAATCCCGCAGTATTTGTCTTCTTTGTGACTGGCTTATTTCACTTGGCACAATGTCCTGAAGGTTCATCCATGTTGTAGCACGTGTCAGAATTTCCTTCCTTTTTAAGGCTGAGTATCATTCCATTGTATGTATACACCACCTTTTGTTTATCCATTCATGCAGCAATGAACACTTGGGTTGCTTCCACCTTTTGACTATTGGGAATAATGTTGCTATGAAAATGTGTGTGCAACTATGTCTTCGAGATACATGGCTTTCAACTTTTCCGGATATATGCCCAGAAGTAAAGTTGCTGGATCATGTGGTAATTCTATTTTTAATTTTTCAAGAAATCCCCATTTTTTTATAGCATCTGTACCCTTTTACACTCTCACCAACAATTCACAAGCATTCCCATTTTTCCATATCTTCACCAACACTTGTTATTTTCTGGGGTTTTTTGTTTGTTTGTTTGTTTGTTTTTGTTTTTTATAGTGGTGGCCATCCTAATGGGTGTGAAGCAACCAAGATCATTTTACGACCCAAACAATCACAGGATTTTTAGCCTAGGCTTGTAATTTCTTTGGCAGTACAGTTCTCTCAAAAACTTCGGTTTCTTATCCATTTGACTCTGGTCAGTTCCAGATACTAAAACCATACCCATAGTACTTTTCAATAAATTGTCCTTAGGTCTGCTTTTTTCCTTTGCTTTCTTACCCCAAAGCTCTTGCAGTTGTCAAGAATAACAGGAGGCAGAACCACACCTCTAATGTGATCTTGGCCCTCAGAAGTTTTACAGGGTTTCATGCAAAGCCTTTTAAAATCCAATCTCTTCCATTAATTGATTTTAGCCTTGAGGTACTCTAATTGATAGACGGGAAATTTTAAAAAATTGTTGTGAAGGCCACACCCTTAATCTTTGCCCCTGAAGCATTTTAATGAATTGATAGATTTTACTATGCTCAGCATCTTTTTAAAGCTCAACTCTATTTGAATCTGGAAGCGTCAGACTTATCCAATTCTTCGAGGACCTACATTTCCAAACTCACTTCCCTTTTAGTTTTGCTGACAGACCAGCCAATTCTGTTCTTGAGCTTAGCTCTCTCTTCGATATTTGGACAAATGCAGCCAAAGGTGCCCATAGAGTCTGCTTCCCAAGTTACTGCAATAACAATTTTAGCAAATGTTTCGCTTTTGCTTAACAAGGATCACCAGCTTTCCTGGTCACTGCTGCCTAGTTTGGTTTTGCTTACATAAGTACCCCACTTCTGGTACCAATTTCCTTATCAGTCAGCATAGGCTGGGTTATGACATATTAACAGATGAACTCTGAAACATCAGTGGATTCACACAGCAAAGGCTTATTTCTTTCTTAAACAGATTCTGTTATTGTGATTCTGCAGAACGGCTGTCCCCCCCTTGAGGACTCAGCAATCCAGTCTGCTTCCATCTTTCTGGTCCACCATGTCAACATGTAGCCTTCACAGCTGTTATGGCAGAAGAAAAGATAACCTGAGGGTCTTGCACCAGCTTTCAAATGCTGTAGCAGTTTTAAAACATGGCCCCCAGATTATTTGATATTTCTCCTACTGGGAGTTGGGGAGCAGGTCTGCTCCCCTTGAATGTGGCCTCTGTGACCAACAGAATGGAATGGAAGTGATACTACACAATACCAGCTTCTAGACTCTGGCCTTTTTTAAAAATTGTGGCAAACTACACATAACAAAATTTACCATTAGTGACATTTAGTGCATTCACAATGTTGTACAATCATCACCACTATCTAGCTGTAGAATATTTTCTTCACCCCAAAAGGAAACCCATTAAGGAAGAACTCCTCACTCCACCCTTCACCCAACTCCTGGCACAACCACTAATCTCTTTTCTTCCTTTCTTACTTTTCTCTTCTTTTTTTCTTTTCTTTTTTTTTTTTTTTTTTTTTTGAGACAGGGTCTCGCTCTGTCCCCTGGGCTAGAGTGCAGTCATCATAGCTCACTGTAACCTCAAACTCCTGGGCTCAAGTGATCCTCCCGCCTCAGCCTCCTGCGTAACTGTGACTACAGGCACATGCCACCACACCCAACTAATTTTTTCTATTTTTAGTAGAGATGAGGTCTCGCTCTTGCTCAGGCTAGTCTTGAACTCCTGACCTCAAAGAATCCTCCCACCTTGGCCTCCCATAGTGCCAGGATTACAGGCGTGAGCCACCGCGCCTGGCCCACTAATCTGTTTTCTGAGTCTATGGATTTGCCAACTATGGATATTTCATATACATGAAATCATACAATATGTGGCCTTTTGTGTCTGCTTCCGCACTCTGTTTAAGCATCCTGTTGAACTAAAACCTTCCTCTTTCTTAATAGATAATGCTTCTTGTTTTTCTCAAGAGCAGACAATTTATCAGGTCTCACGTCACTCAACTTCCCACCCCACTCACCTATAAACTAATGTAACCACCGTAGTAAGAACAGCAATAATTTACTGAGTTCTCACTCTGTTCCGAGTGCTTTGATAAGTGCCTCATACGCACATCTCATTTCACTCTTTCAACCCCTTTTGAGAGGCAACAACTTACAGTTTTGCCTCCATTTTACAGTCTGGGAACTGAGGCTCAGAGTGGTTCAATCGTAAGCAGCAAATGACAGAACTGAGATTCTAACCTGGATCTGTTTGACTCCAGAGTTCAGCTCACAACCACGGCACTGGGTCTCTGCTCAGTGGCGGCCACCGTCCCCACCCTCGAGAGTCTCAGAGGATATGGGATCCCTCCTTTGCCAGCTCAAGACTGGCCAACCCCCCTGTACATGTGACCTTACCCGCTCCCATGGCCTGGAGAACCTCGTCCACCCCCTGTGATGTCATTGGCCTCCCTCAAATCCCCTCCACCTGTGTCCATGGAGGGGTCTCTCCCCACCTCTCACACACATTCTCACTCCCACCACCCTCCACCGTGTCTCTGGATGCTTCTCTGGTTCTTCCTCCTCCCCTGATCTCTTCAGATATGGTGTGGCGATTTTAAAACATGTTCATAAATTCGTTAATGCTCCTCCCATTGAGTGACAGTGTCTATGTTCCTTACCCTTGACTCTGGCCAGCTTTGGTGACTGCTCAATTGACAGACTACAGTAGCAATGATGCTATGGTGACTTCTGAGGCTGGGTCATGCAGGCCATGCAGCCTGATTCACTGGAGTCCTGAGTGTAGTAAGTGTCACCACCCTGGGTCTGCCATGCTGTGAGGAAGCCTAAACTGGCTCATGCAGAGAGACACATGCAGAGGCCTTGAGACTAGAAAAATTGAGATGTCGAGCCAGCCCCCGGCTGCCCCAGCTCCAGCCACAGTGTGACTGCAACCACAAAAAAGACTCTAAGGCAGAAACACCCAGGTCAGCTTTTCCCAAATTCCTGACCCACAGATACTGTGAAAGATGATAAAATGATTGTCTTTGGGCTGATTGCTTATGTAGCCACAGATAACTGGAACAGAGATGTCTTAGTCTGCTCAAGCTGCCATAACAAGTTACCATTCACTGTGGTGGCTTACAACTGTGGTCCCCAAGGCCTGGTCCCTGGTCTGTGGCCTGTTAGGAACCAGGCTACACAGCAGGAGGTGAGTGGTGGGCAAGTGAGCAAAGCTTCATCTGAATTTACAGCCACTCCCCATCGCTCGCATCACCGCATAAGCTCCGCCTCCTGTCAGATCAGTGGTGGCATTAGATTCTCATAGGAGCGCGAACCCTACTGTAAACTGCGCATGCGAGGGATCTAGGTTGCAGGCTCCTTACGAGAATCTAATTCCTGATGATCTGAGGAGGAGCTGAGGCGGTGATGCTAGCGCTGGGGAGCGGCTGCAAATACAGATTATCATTAGCAGAGAGGTTTGACTGCACAATAAATGTGACACACTGGAATCATCCCAAAACCATCCCCCCGCCCCCATCTGTGGAAAAATTGTCTTCCGTAAAATTGGTCCCTGGTGCCAAAAAGATTGGGGGCCACTAGCTTACATTTGTTCCCCAGTTTTGGAGGCTGGGAAGATCCAGGCAGAGCGGAATGTGTCAGCAGGTGTGCTGGTGTGCAGACATCTGTCTCTGGTCATAGCCGTAGAGAGAGGCACACTCTGAGTCTCTTACCAGGGCTCTAATCTCTCCCAAAGGCCCTACCATCACACTGGGACTTCAACATATGAATCTGGGGGAACACGAGCATTCATTCCATAGCAGAGGGGTTGCGACCTGAGCTCCCTTCACCCTCCATGCCGTTGTTTTTGCCAGCTCTGCATCCACTGGCTTTCTTATGGTAACAGTGTTTCAACTTCCTTTTATGGATCCTCCTCCACGGTGCTCTCAGACCAAGAGGTTTCTGTGAGCCAATCACTCCAAGCCTCCCAAAGGGTGAGCAAGTAACCAAGCCAATCAGAGGCATGCTGGTGGGTTCAGTAAATGACATCTTACCCAACTGGGGGCAAGGAGAATCAACATGTGGGCCTTTTCTGGAACTATAGGGAAACAGAGATTCTTTTTCCAAAAGTTAAATTTGAAGGATTTGGCCATTTTGCCACCACATGGGGAGAGTCTGCCTGACACAGAGGAGAGCAGAGCAGAACCAAGAGATAGATTTCCAGCATCTGGATCCAGCCATGCCTGAAGCCAGTGTCCCTTGAAGCCAGTTCCTTTTGTTTAAGCCAGTTCAAGTTTAGTTTTGTCATTTGCAACTAGTACAGTTCCCTACACTGTGTCTAAGGCCAAGACCTTGCCCCTGACTCCAGACCTTCCTAGACAGTGCCATTTGACTCTGCCAAAAGCTAAAGGCATCAACTTCTCCCCCTCTTGGCTCCCGCTCTTATATTTTCTCTGTTGGTGGAAGCATCACCCATCTGACCTGAAAACTTAACAGTCATCCTCTATTCTCTCTCCTCCTCTTTCACACTGCCTGAATTCTTAGTCACCAAGTCTTACAAACTTTAATTTGTGGACGTTGTTCAGACCTGCACCCTCCTTTCCATCGCTCCTGCCCACTCCAATCCTTCATTATCTTTTACCCAAATTATTTAAAAAGCAATAGATAACCCTTCCAGAGGTGTACAGTGAAAAGTGAATTTCCTTCCCACCCTTGTCCCCAGCCACCCACCCCCAAGACATCTACTGTTACTCTTTCTTATCTGTCCTCCCAGACGTTTTTACTATCTCTGTATGTGCCTCCTTTTGGAGAATTGAAAATGGAAGAATTTTCGGAACACTGCATTTTTCTTCACTCAGCTTGAAGTTTGTTTCATATCAGTAACAATTTCTTCTTTTAACGGCTGCATGGTATTCCCAGGATATCTTATAATTTGTGTACCTTGTGTTCTATTGATGGTTATTTAAATTGTGTTCCACTTCTCTATTAGCACATAACAAAGTCCCCAAAACCTAGTGGTATAACATGACGGCTATTTTATTACGCTTGTGGATTCTGTGTGTCAGGGATTCAGGCAGGGCATGGTGGGGCCAGCTTGTCTCTGCTCTACAATGTTTGAGTCTTCAGCGTGGAAGACTTTTAAAGACCTGAAGGCTTGAAGGTTGAAGTTGAATCGAATGGCTGGAGACTGGAACCATCTGGTTGCTTCTTCACTCACTTGTCTGATGCCTGAACTGGGATGACTCAAAGGCCAAGCTCAGCTGGGACTGTGGTGACTTCACCTGGCCTCTCCACATGGTCTTGGCTTCCTCACAGCAGGGCAGCCTCAAGGTAGACAGACTTCCTGAGTGATGCCTCAGGGCTCCCAGAGCTGGAGTGCCAGCATAAGTTGCACATCCTCTTATGTCCTAGTCTTGGAAGTCAGAGCGTCACTTCCACCATGCTCTGTTGGTTGAAGCAGTCATCAGCTCACCCAAGGTCCAAAGAAAGGGTACCAAGAGCCCCCCTCTCTACAGAGGAGTGCCAAAGAATTTGCAGCCATGTGTTAACACCACCAAAGGTTATTTCCAATCTTTTGCTATTCCTGTAGTTCATTTTACACCCTAACATCTCTTGAATCCATTCATTTCTCTGCACCAGGACAAGATAGTGGCATCTCTGATCTGGAGCATCCTCACTGGTCTCTTGCTGCCACTCTTGTGCCCTCCATTCTGTTCTTCTTGCAGCAGAGAGAGATCTTTTCAGAGTGTAGATCAGAGCACAACTCTTCCCTCTTACAACCCTTCCATGGCCCCCCACCACTCTTGGGCTGAAGTCCAAACTCCTTACCTTGGCTTTCAAGGCAGTGCAGGGCCTCACTTTTGCCTGCCTCTCCAATGTCATCTCCTGTCACCATTGAGGACCTTTAGTTTGAGTTGCAGGAGTTCATCCCACCTCTCACTCACTCCACCCACACACAGTTAAATGAGTAAGTAGTACATAAAAGCACTTAAGTCCTTTGCACATAATGAACATCATATGTTTGCTACTACTATTAGTCTGTGGTCAGTAAATACTTACTGAGCTGCCTACTCAGTGCCAAGCTCTATGGGAGGCTCTCAGATACAACAGTGAACAAAAAAAATGTGGCCCTATCTTGCAGAGCTCATTCATCCCTCTGTCCCCAGCCCCTAGCACAGGAGAAACACAATGAATTCCCAAGGCATGATGGCATGTTTGTACAATGGTGCCTGATGAAGTTCAGAGAGGCACAATGACTTTCCCAAGACCACACAGCAAATGTGGGACAAAACCAAGGCTGAGAGCACATGACAGGCATGAAGTAGACACAGATGTCTGGCACCGGGAGGTGGGCAGTTGGCACACACTGCCCAAGGCAGAACTGGGAATAGGTTGGGAGGGAGAAAAGGGAGGCTGTCTCATTGGCTCCTTCCAAAGGGGAAAGGTGAGCCCCTTCTCCCCAACGCCTCGTCCCCCACCCCGGCTCCCTTCTCAAGGGAAGTGGGACCGATCCTAACAAGGGAAGGGACTCACAGAGGAAAAGAGGATGGACAGTGACGGATGAGGGGCTCCTGATACAAGCGGGAGGGAACTTCCCGGTAGGCGTCCCTTGAGAGAGGAGGGCTCAGCGAGGGGTGGGGGCCCAGAGAGAGGGAGACGGGACTCTGAACAGGCTGGGGGCTCGGTGAGCAGATCTGGGTTTCTGTACTGAGCTGGGGGCTCCATGAGTGGGATGGAGCCCCAGAGAGGGGGCTGAGGATACAGTGAGGAGATGAAGACTCAGTGAGGGGACGCGTCTGAAATGAGAGGGGTGGGAAATTGACCGAGTATCAGGGACTGCAGGAGGAGGTGGGGCCAAGGGAGGCGGAGGGGTCTCCGTGAGGGCCTGGGGTCTCGGAGAGAGAGAAAGAAACTCTGGAAGGGGCAGGGGCTGGGGGAGCTGCAGGGGACCGCTGTCTGCAGAGCCGGCCCCTGGGCGGGCCGGCGCCCCCCTCCTCCTCCCGCCCCCGGATCACCCCCGCCCCGGACTGCGGCGCAGGCGCGAACCGAACCTGCTTTTGCTCAGCTCGCGCTCTGGTTCCCGCTTGCTCGGCGGAGACAGCAGGCAGAGAGGTGAGCTTCGCCCTGCTCCACGCACCGCCTGCCCCTCCCCCCCGGAGACTCCCCCACCCCCACCCTCTGCCTGCGTCCCCAGCCCCCGCCGTGTCCTGCCTGGGGCAGGACGCCTGCACCTGAGCCTTGGGCTTTGGGAGGTGGGGGTCCCAGGGAACTAGCAGGGGACGGAGATAGCACCAGCCCCATTGCCCTTCCACACCTCAGGGTTGACAGCTTGGGCGGAGGCTTCAAAGGACAAGATCATCCCTCCACCTGTAACTAAAAACCCATTCCTACTCCTCTCTGCCTCAGTTTCTCTCTAGTGGAAAGGACGCGGTTAATCTCGACCCCGGGGACCAGTAGTCAGTGAGAAAGAGTGGGGCGGGGAGTGGGGCGGGGAGGTTGGCTTGATTTCCCTGGCTAACCACCCCTCCAGGCGGGCCCCCCTTCTCCCCGCCTGGGCAGCCCGGGACCCTGGAGTGGGAGGGCCTGGGGGTCCGGGAAGGAGAACGGAGTGAGGCCGTGCAGAGACAGCAGATTCTATCCATCCTGGGGCCCTGGCGCCTGTCACCTTCGCGTACGCCTCCCTCCTCTCGGCTTCTCCGCCGCAGTCTCCCCCCTCGGACAACGCAGCCCCCTCCTCTTCCTGTTCCCTTCCCACCAAGCTCCTCCCCTCTCCCGGCTAGGGACACCTCCCTAGCGGTTCCCATGGCAACCCTGGCCCCGGGTATCTGCTCCGGGTCCTCAGCACTCTTTCCCTTCCTCCCCACGCCGTCTCGCCCCGCGCCGGCTAGACCTCCTCTCTGCAACCCTAAAATGGGAGAGGACGGGCCAAGCCTAGGGGGAGGCTCCGTCAAGGTCACCTTCCTTCTCCAGTACCAGCGCGATTGAGTGACTGTACATTGCAAGGGAGGAGGAGCGGTGAATCGGAGAGGAGGCGCTGGCCCGAGCCGACGGTCCCTGAGTCCCCTCCCCGCGCCCTCACCTGAGGTCTTAAATTAAGGGTCTCTGCACTGAGGCTCCGATAGCCCCCTGGGCCCCCATTACTCTCACCACCCCACTTCCCTAGGGTTTGGAGGGGCCATCTGATTAGTGCCTTACCCTTCAGAAGCAGCATATTGTTCTATTTTGTTTGAAGCTGCTCAGAGCGGAGAGACCCATAGTGGAGGTGGGGCGCATAAGCCCCCTCCTTCCCCAGCAGCTCCTGGCTTTGGTTTTAGCCACACTGTGTGTGGATACGCAGGTACCTTCCATTCCCAAAGCCTCAGTGTCCCCTTCTGTGAAAAGAAATTTCTTTTTTTTTTTTTTTTTTTTTTGAGACAGAGTCTCACTCTGTTGCCCAGGCTAGAGTGAGTGCCGTGGCATCAGCCTAGCTCACAGCAACCTCAAACTCCTGAGCTCAAGCGATCCTCCTGTCTCAGCCTCCCGAGTAGCTGGGACTACAGGCATGCGCCACCATGCCCGGCTAATTTTTTCTATATATATTTTTTTAGCTGTCCATATAATTTCTATTTTTAGTAGAGGTGGGGTCTCGCTCTTGCTCAGGCTGGTCTCGAACTCCTGAGCTCAAACGATCCGCCCACCTCGGCCTCCCAGAGTGCTAGGATTACAGGCGTGAGCCACCGCGCCCGGCCAAGAAATTTCTTAAATAGGTTTCTCTGAGAATCCAAAAGCCCTTAAGTCCAAGAGCCCCTAATCCTGAGGCCCCTGACTTTCACCTCCTATGAAGTCAAAATTCCTTGGAGTTTGGAGGCTGATGATGGGTATCCCTGGCCATGGACCTTTTAGGGCCTTACAGCTTGGAGACTCCAGCCTGATTGGACAAGTGTCAGCCATGACAATTACCCCCAGGAGGGGCCCTGAAGGGGAGTAAGCATTCTGGGGGAGGAGGAGAAGAGGATCTCTCGCTCCAGACATGGAGTGCAGAAAATTCAGGATGAAAATGATTAACAAAGAAATTACAATAATAATCACAACCTCTACCATTTCTCAGCACCAGACACAATAACTTCATGAAACAGGTATGGGGAAACTGAGGCTGTTTTACAGATGGGGAAACTGAGGCTCAGAGAGGTGAAAGCACTTGTGTAAGGTCACACATCCAGTGGCTGGTCTTGGATTCCAATCCAGGCGGTCAGGCTCCAGAGCACACAGTTCCAACCACTGGGTGGCCTCCAGAGTAAACGTGTACATTTCCTGACACCTGCACTCGCCAGGCACTGGGCTAAGCACTTCGGTGCATTGGCTCATGCATTCACAGTGTACTATAGGAAAGATGGGCCGGGCGCGGTGGCTCACGCCTGTAATCCTAGCTCTCTGGGAGGCTGAGGCAGGTGGATCGCTTGAGCTCAGGAGTTCGAGATCGGCCTGAGCAAGAGTGAGACCTCTGTCTCTACTAAAAAAAAAAAATGGAAAGAAATTAGCTGGACAACTAAAAATATATGTATATAAAAAATTAGCTGGGCATGGTGGCACATGCCTGTAGTCCCAGCCACTCAGGAGGCTGAGGCAGAAGGATTGTTTGAGCCCAGGAGTTTGAGGTTGCTGTGAGCTAGGCTGATGACACGGCACTCTAGCCTGGGCAACAGAGTGAGACTCTGTCTCAAAAAAAAAAAGAAAGGAAAGATGGACTAGGATTCCAGAAGGCCAGGCTGTGCTGTGAGTGTGCGGTGTCTAGCGTGGGAGGAAAAGCGAGTGGGGCACAAAGATTTGGGGGGTTGGGAGGGTCACCATGGCATCTCTCACTGACTCCTCCCTCTGTCAGCTGCACCTGCCCCGCAGGAATCCATGATGCCGAGCTGCGACCGCTCCTGCAGCTGCAGCTGCAGCTGTGGCCCCAGCGTGGAGGATGGCAAGTGGTACGGGGTCCGCTCCTATCTGCATCTCTTCTATGAGGACTGTGCAGGCACCGCTCTCGGCGATGACCCCGAGGGACCCCCAGTCCTGTGCCCCCGCCAACCCTGGCCCTCACTGTGCTGGAAGGTAAGGCAGAGGAGCAAGTCCTCTGATTCCTGTGGCTCCATGGAGGAGATGGGACTGAATTTAAGGCTCAGAGGAGAGAAAGAAAAGGGATGGTGTTAGGAGTCTTGCAAGTTCATGCAATAGAAAACCCAATTCAAATGGGTTTAAACAATAAAGGGAAAATATTCCTGAATTTTTAGATGAGACCAGACGTTTGGTGCCTTCAAGCAAAGTTTGATCAGGCACTTCAAGCCATTACACTGAGGACTTTGCAAGATTTCTCTTAGTCTTTGGGGTCCCCCTGGTACCCTACCCTTGGAGCCTGTTGGCCTCAGGCTTTCCCCAGGTGTTCTCCAAGTGGCTGCTACTCTGTTGATCCTCAGACCTTCACTCCACACCATCCAAGGAAGTTTCCTCCACTATTTGCTTCAGAAAAGAAATAATGCAGAGTAGCCAAAAATTAAAAGCATGCTACCACTGACATTATCCCCCTAAAAGAAAAATACTTAGGTGTAAACCTAACAAAACATGTACAATATGAGGAAAACTACAAAACTCTAATGGAAGATACCAAAGAACTAAATAAATGGAGAGATAGTCCATGTTCATGGATAGGAATACTCACTATTGTCAAGATGTTAGTTCTTCCCAACCTAATCTATAGATTCAATATAATCTCCATCAAAATCCTAGCAAGTCAGTTTCTGGACATCAACAAACTGATTGTCCAGTTTATATAGACAGGCAAAAGATCCAGGAGAACCAGAAATTAAAAACACATTGCCATTTACGAGAAACAATGCTTTCATTCCCAGAAGTCCTGACAAGTATTGCACAGGCTCTGACTGGGTTACTGGCCAGCCCTGAACTAATTACTAATTATGCCCAGGAGATGGAATACACTGACTGGCAGGAAGTTGGGTTCATCTCACTTAAATCTTACTGTGGTTTTCCAATGATCTACCATTGCCAGGGCAGTGGAAAGATGTGAGAGAAATGAAATTGATGTCTGTAACAGCCAGGGAGAGTGGTCAGCCAGGGTTCACCACATGGGTAAAGGTGTGGCAATGAGAGAGTCCCTACGACGAGCATTGCTCCTTGCTAAATACTGTAGGGAGATTGAGGAGGAGGGTCCCTCCTGCTTTTGGACTTCACTCTAGTGGGGAGGTGAGGCACCAACCTGTACAGCCTCAGGTCAGGTGTGTAGAGGATGCCAGGAGAGGAAACAGTCTCAGTGCCTGGGGCGATCAGGGAAAACTTTCAGGAGAAGATGAGTACGAATTTAAATTTTTAAAGTAGGATCTGGATGTGGCAGCTCATGCCTGTAATTCCAGCAACTCAAGAGGCTGAGGCAGGACAGTTGCTTGAGGCCAGGAGTTCAAGACCAGCCTGGGCAACATAGCGAGACCCCAGATATTATTAAGATATTATTATCTTAAAAAAAAAATAATAGGCCGGGCGCGGTGGCTCATACCTGTAAACCTAGCACTCTGGGAGGCCAAGGTGGGAGGATCACTTGAGGTCAGGAGTTCAAGATGAGCCTGAGCAAGAGTGAGACCCTTTCTCTAATAAAAATAGAAAACTTAGCCAGGTGTGGTGGTTCGTGCCTGTAGTCCCAGCTACTTGGAAGGCTGAAGCAGGAGGATTGCTTGAGCTCGGGAGTTTGAGATTGCTGTGAGCTAGGCTCATGCCATGGCATTCTAACCCAGGTGACAGAATGAGACTCTGTCTCAACAACAACAAAAACAAATAGAATAATAATACAGATGTAGCCAGGTGTGGTGGTGAGCACTTTTAGTCCAGCTACTCAGGAGGCTGAGGCAGGAGGATCACTTGGGCCCAGGCATTTGAGGCTGCAGTGAACTACAATCACACCCATTACACTCCGGCCAAGGTGACAGAGAGAGACCCCATCTCTAAAAATATAAATAAATTTTTAAACATCTTATTGCCAGATACTATGCCAGGCTCTTGGGGACACAGAATTTAAGAAGACATGGTCCCTGTCCTTAAGGAATTCCTAGCTGTGGTTCATTTAGTCATTCAGCAAACATGTTTTTCAGCCTCTGTTCTGTGCTAGTACCGTGCCAGACACAGAAGACACCTAGTAAGCAAAAACAGGCCCAGTCTCTGCTCTCACAGGGCTCTCAGTCTTGTGGGGCAGGCAGACATTACTTAGATGATAACCAAAATCCAAGTCCAAGTGTGCACCAAGGGCAGTGCACTGAAGAATGAATGGGCATGACGTTTGTGCAGAGCACAGAGCAGGGGACCTGACCCAGTCCAGGGGTCTCCTCCCTGAGGAGGTGAGGTTTGAGATGAGATCTGACAATGCATAAGAGTAGAGAAATAGAGGGTAGAAAGGACAAGGGGATAAGTTGGGACCCATTAATGATAGAGGGTCCCTCAGGGTTGGCCAGATAAACCCACTGTTAGGAGGGAGCTGGGAAGGAAATTAACCAACAGTCCCCCAGATTCCAAATAGAACTGGGTGCAGCCGTATGTACCTGTAGTCTCAGCTACTCAGGAAGCTGAGTCCAGGAGTTCAAGACCAGCCTGGGCAACATAGTGAGACTGTCTCAAGAAAAAAAAGGAGAGGAAAAAAAAAGATTTCAAATAAAGCATGACAATTTATGTCCCCTGGCAGTTAGACCCTAGCAGGTGTGTTCTATGATTCCTGTCTCTCCAGGTTGGATCAAGGGGTTCCCTTTAAGCCCAGCTGGGATCCAAGCCCCCTGTCTGCCCCTGACTGCCTCTGTGTGCCTGCTTCTCCCCAGATCAGCCTGTCCTCAGGGACCCTGCTTCTGCTGCTGGGTGTGGCGGCCCTGACCACCGGCTACGCAGTACCCCCCAAGCTGGAGGGCATCGGCGAGGGTGAGTTCCTGGTGTTGGATCAGCGAGCAGCCGACTACAACAAGGCGCTTAGCACCTGCCGCCTGGCAGGCGTAGCACTCTGCGCAGCGGCTGGGATCCTGCTGGCCGTCTGCCTCTTCTGGGCCATGACGGGCTGGCTGAGCCAGGACACCAAGGCAGAGCCCTTGGACATCGAAGGTGATGGCCACATGGAGGTCTTCGGGGAGGAGCCAGAGCAGCAGCTGTCCCCCATCTTCCGCGATGCCAGTGGCCAGTCATGGTTCTCGCCCCCGGCCAGCCCCTTTGGGCAGTCTTCTGTGCAGACCATCCAGCCCAAGTGAGACTCTTGAGCTGCTGACGAGGCCAGAGGAGGAGCCAGACGTGGGGTCTGGACCCTTCCTCCTCGGCACCACACCCCACCCTCCCATTGTCTCCCCACCTTCTCCCTTCCAGCAGGGCCCTTTTATCCAAGCCCCCAGAAGGCCCATCTCCAGGTCAAGTCTGGAGCTCAGATCCCTGTGCCCCTTCCCCAGGGGTAGTGCCCAACGCATCCAAAATGTCAGCCTTCCTCAAGTCCTCCCCAGACTTCCCACCCACCCCTTCCTCCCAGGGCCCTTCAGGGGCAGAAGACGGCTCCCTCAACCCATCCCCCCTCTTCCTCTGTGTGACCTTGGGCAAGCCCCTTACCCTTAAAGCCATCAGTTCCTGCCTGTCTGCTACGAGGGGTTGGGACCAGATTCTGGAGTTCTGTGATGCTCGTATTGCGCACCACCCTCCACAGAGGGGGGTAGGGGTGGGGGGTGGGGGCGGGGGGGTCATTCTCCCACCAGGTACCTCACGCGGACTGCCCCTCCAGGACGGTGTGAGAACATGGCCCCTCACTGTGTGCTTCCTACCTGGGTTTTGGCATCGGAGCCCCACAGTCCACCACCAAAGGCCGTTACTAACCCCAACTTACGGGGGGTGATGTGTCCAAGGTCACACAGCAAGCCTAGAACCCACGTGGTCGGGCTCCTCCCGGGCCAGTTCTAGTTCTGCAGCTGGAGCAGAACCTGCACCTTCTTGGTTCCCAGGGTTTGGCCCAGAGACAGTAGCTGGCAGCCTGATAGTCCCAGGTGGCTGCAGAGATACTCTGGACACGGGTTTCAATGGTCTCTAAGAGCCAGAGGGCAGGAGAAGTGGGATGTCTTTGCCCTTCAAAGTCCACCCACCTAGAAACCGACGGGGACCGACTCTGAAGAGAAATGTGCCCTCTCGGCGGCGGCGGCGCGGGGGAACCAGTCCTCCGTCCCACAGGCTCCCCAGCCAGAGACGTCATCTCTTCTCGGTACCAGGAGGGGGAGCTCCAAGGCAGATGGAGGGAAGCCTCGAGGATCCCGCCCCGCCCCTCCCCCTTGGTCTCCTCCAGCCTGGAGGGCCCGGGGGAGGGTCCTCAGTCCTCCTCCACCAGGCCAGAGTCTCCCGTCCTTGTGCCCCAAGCCACCTCCTCACCCTGCACCCCCCATCCCACCTTCCCTTCAATAAACAGCTGGGATGGATGTTGACTTTGCTTCCTTTCTCCCTGACCACTGGGGCGTGGGGAGGGATGGAAAAAACAGACTGTTATGAGCACCTGCTGTGTGCTGGGCACTTAAATCCACTGTTTCTCATTTGCTCCCGAGGATCACCCTTTGAGAGAATCACTGTCTTCGTTTCACAGATGCAGTGACTAATGGGCAAAGAGGTGAGGTCCTTGGCCTAAGCTTTCCCTGGGCCGGGTTCAGTGCTAGCCGGGTCAGTCCCTTGCCTGAGAGTGTGGCACTCCTGTCCTGGGTGGGAGGAGATTCCTCGGCCACCCTGAGAACCTACTGCCCCCGTCCCTGAGAGGAATGTGAGGGTGTGGGAGAGGGCTGGAGTCAAAGGTGGGACACTTTCCAGGGCCCTGTTGGCACTTAGGGGGGCCAGGCCCTGTTCTCAATGCCTTACAGACAGGACTTCATTGAACCCTGATGACAACCTATGAGGTGGGGAATGTTATTCTCACACCTGGCTCCTAAATTCCAACTTGTACTTCCATCTGCATTTACCCGGATGTTGAATGTCAACTCAACCTATTACCCGTCCCCTCCGACACCCGCCCCTGCTGTCTCACACAGCAGCAGCCCCATCCTGCTGGCTGCTCCAGCCAAAACAGTGCAGTCATCCTCGACTCCTCCCTTGCCTCACACCGAGTCTAACCCATCACCGAGCCCTGTCTACGCAGCCTTGGAAACACAGCCTGTACCCACCCACCGCTCGCATGCCACGGCTAGCTCCCTGGTCTGAGCCACCATCACCTCCCATCTGGATTATTGCAGCAGCCTCCTCCAGGTCTCCTGGCTTCTGACATTTGCACCCCCCAAATCCCCAAGTCTAATCCCTATAGAGCAGCCAGACAGACCTGTCAGAACATAAGTTAGGTCATGTTCCTCCTCTGCTCTGAACCCTCCCATGGCTCCCACCTGACTCTCCCCGTGGCCTACAAGGCCCTACACAGTTTGCTGACACCCCCCTTCCTCTGTAACCGCAGCTGCCACCACTCTCCCTGTTCCTGTCTTGTCTCCAGCCAGAGTGGCCTCCACTGGTTCCGCCAACATCAAGCCAGGCTCCTGACTCAGGCCTTTGCCTCGCTGTTCCGTCTGCTCGTGAGCTCCTGCCCAGCCAGCCACGCGGTCATTTCCCTCGCTTCTTCAAGCCTTTGCTCAAGCATCAACTGCCCAGGCCTTCCCCGAGCCGTCTACTTCAAAATGCGACCATGCACCCATTTCCCAGTTCCCTGTGCACCCTGGGTTTTGTTTTTTGCTTTCCCACAGGATTTATCACCTTGTGATATACTGTGTAATTTACCTACTTGTTATGTGACTGTTTATAATCTGTCTACCCCTGCCATATATAAGCTCCACAAGAGCAAGGATCTTCATTTGCTTTGTTTATTGACATATCCCCAGTGTCTAAAACAGTGCCTGGCACACAGCAGATACAAAAATAAAAATCTGTTGAGTAAATCCATCTTAGTTTTACAGATAAGGACACTGAGGCTTAGCACCATTTAAATAACTTGCCCAAGGATGCCACAGCTAGTAAGTGGCAGGGCTGGGACTCATGGCAGGCAGTTGGGCTCCAGAGGCCACAGCCCGGGTCCCGACACTACACTGCCCCTTAGTTTGAAGGCCAGAGCCGGAGACACAACATGAAGTGCACACAAGTGTATTCAAAGGTTTGTTGCCATGTAGAAACATGAACACGATGTTAAGAGATTTTTTTTTTCTTAGAGAAATTCAGACTTCTACCCCCCAGAGCTGTGAAAGAATAAATTCCTGTTGTCTGAAGCCACGTAGGTTGTGGTAGTTTGTTACGGCAGCCCTAGAAAACTAACACAGGGTATAAAGTGTTGCAGCCTACGAGAGAGGCAATATCAAGATAGAAAATACACATGCCCTTTGACTCCTCCCTCTTCGGTATCTATAGGTCAAGTTCTACATGTTGGAACACTACAGCATGGTTTCTAATAGCATTTGCAAACAACCTTGAGTGCTCATCAGTAAGGGGCTACTTAATAAAGCAAGGCACATTCACACACTGGACAGTATGTAAAGAATGAGAAAGCTCTTTATGTTCCGACCTGGACTGATCCCCAAGTTATATCGTTAGGTGAAAAGGTGCAAGGTGCAGAACGCTATGACTACTTTTCTACATTTGTGTAAAAAGAATACTTTTGGACATTGTTTGGCTGCCTTCAGGGAGGGGACATGAGTGGCTGGGGACTGGGATGGGAGGGAGACTTGTACCCATTTTTAATTTTGAACTATGGGAATGTATTACCTTTTTAAAAAATAATTAATTAAAAAATTGTAAAATAAAACAACTGATTAAATACATTTAATAAATAGGGAGAAGGGACAAATATTCCTTACAGGAAAATTCTAACTAATAAATGTGGAATAATGGAGAGAGATAGAAACATCATCATTATTCTCTAACACAAGATATGGCTAATTAAAAACAAAAAAGAAAAGGAAAAAAATACAAACATCATCATTAGAACACCACAGTGATAACTGTTGCAGGCAAAAGCCACCAATGAACAATAAAATGTATGGCTGAAACTTTAAGATGAAACAGGATATATGCATAGTCTCAACATATTTCTTGCTCAAATATGTATTAATCTCTGGTGGTTTTAACATATGTGCACAAGTTCTTTGGTGCTCCAGCCTTTAGGAGCTTAAGTCTTCTCCCCTTGCATGTGGTCTGGACTTAGCAACTTACTTCTCATAAGTAGAATGTGGAAAGGCAAAAATAGTGACTTCATAGTGGAAACATCTGGCAGACACCACCTTAACCAACTGATCGAAGTTCGCACCAGCAGTAACAAGTCTGGTTGGTATCATACCCTCTGAAATGATGGGATGAGAAGGGCTCTTCCCCCAAATTCATAACTTCAGCCTAATCAACAACAAGACCCTTTCTGTACAATATCTGACCAGCACTCTTCAAAAGCGCCCAGGTCATAAAAGACTGGGAAGGGTCAAGAAGCTGTCTCGGGTTGGAGAAGACTAAGGAGACATGGCTGGAGGGACTCTCTGTACCGTCTTTGCAACTCTTCTATAAATCTAACATTATTTCAAAATAAAAAGCAGGCCAGGCATGGTGGCTCACGCCTGTAATCCCAGTGCTCTGGGAGGCTGAGGCAAAGGGATCACTTGAGGCCAGGAGTTCCAGGCTACAGTGAGCTATGATGGCTCACTGCACTCCAGCTTGGGTGACAGAACAAGACCCCAACTCTTAAAAATAAATCTAATTAATTAATTAAAAAGCAAGGAAAACAACAATTTCTCTGGTCAAGAGGGAGTAACAGGGACCGGATTTAACCCCCATCCCCCCGGAACCAAAGACGGGACCAGGACATAAGAAAATGCGATGAGCCCTGCAATGGCTCCAGCTGACTTCTGGGACATTTTCCAGGCCGTGCCATCGATTTCAATACCCTCTCTCAGTAACTGATGGACCCAACAGACAGAAAATCAGTAAGGAAACGGAAAATTTGAACAACATTATCAACCAGCCTGACCTAAGTGACATTTATAGAGCGCTCCAGTCAACAGCAGCAGGATATCATGGCGGTCGGCCCCGGCTCCTGAGACCCCAGAAGGCCCAAATAGACAGGGGGCCCAGCGCTGTCTCAGGGCGCCCTCTGGTGGTCATCCGAAGTGGCGGCAGCTCAGCAGTCTGGCAAGCTTCCCCGCTACCCGAGAGGGAAGCCGGCTCCTCCTGCAGGCATCAGGGAGGGCAGGAGGCTGATGGGCGGGGTCCACCTTCTGCTCCGTCCCTCTTCTACCCAACCCACACAGCACCCTGGGGCCTGCCCTCCCCTATCCCGGCAGCCCCAGGGCACTAGGTTATGTCAGAGAAATCCCTCTCCCTCACTCCCAGCGGGACCAAAGAAAGGGGTGATCTGGGGCCACTGCCTGGTCTCTGGGGCATTGTGCCAGGGCAGGGAGCTGAGATGCCCCACTGTGAGAGAGACAAAGCGACGTCCATATCAATGGGGAAGGTGTTCGTGGGGAGGTGGAGTGAGAGAGCCGGCTGGGTGGAGTCAGAGAGGCAGACAGAGAGCAACACTCACGTCCCAAAATCTTTGTCCCAAATCCAGGCTGAATGTGAGTCAGTCTGCCAGGGTTCAAGCCACTGTGTGAGCCTGGGCAATTGCTTTACCTCTCTGAGCTTGTTTTTGGGTCTCTAAAATAGGGACAACAAGGTTACGAATCTCTTGGGATTGTCTGAAGGCTGAGTGAGCTAACACAGTGCCTGGCACAGAAGTGCCCACTAAATGCTAGCTACTATTCTGAAAGAGAGAAACCCAAGGTCGGAATCATCAGGCAATTCATAGGTTATAACTAGGAATGACTCAGACAGGGTCCTGCCCTCCAGGGACTCACAGTCTAGTGGAAGGACATTCCTGTGGACAGACAATGGCAATATAATAGGACAAATGCTGTAATAGAAGAACAAAGTAATGTCACAGCACAGGGGACAGACACAGGGAGAATCAGAGAGCAGCACACAATAATCACATATATAGCACTTGTCCGTGCCAGGTGCTGTACTTAGTACTTCGCATAGATTAGCTCTTTCAGGTCTCATGCCTCCATAAGGTGTTCACCATCATCTCCAACACGCAGAAAAAGAAACTGATCGCAGAGTGTTTAAGCATGCTACCCAAGATTGTGCAGCTAGCAGAGTTGAAATTTGAACACAAGCAATCCAGATCCAGAATGACCCACACTTCTGGCATCCACAGATGCAGAAATGACCTCACAATTCTACCAACTAACTAAACTGATGAGGGGTGGGAGTCATGCTTAGAACCCCTCACACAGGTGCACGCAGACACAGGCAAGCACATGCGTGTCTATTCAGATAAGCACCAATTCCTGCCCATGACAAGAAAATCCTCTGGAACACCACCCCAGGAATGGTGTGCATGGTTGGGGAAAAAAATCAGCCCCAAATGACCGCACAAACATATGCTTTCATGTGTAAATTGGTGGGCCCATCTACAAGTTCTTGAATAAGCATGTTACATGCCTGGATGTGCATCAACATGCATTCACATGCATACCAACAGGCATGTAAATTATGATGAGTCTGCAGACACATTGACACACTCACGGTGTGTTTGTACTTACTCAGCTACTGAATTTTCTAGCAGCTACATTTATTGAGCACCTACTATATGTAAGTAAAGATGAGGCTTATAGAAGGGAAGTGGCTTGTTCTAGATCACACAGCTAGTGAGTGGCTGGGATTCAGATCCTGGTTCCACAGTGTTAGGCCACGGTGTCCCTTACTGCTGTGCAGTTGCATCCGTGAGCAAACATTGTGCCACAGTTGGTTTGCCACACTGACATTGCCTGTGACGTTGGACATGTCATGTCCTTGTCTGGGCCACATACCCCTGTGAGTCTATTCACAGGTGTGCTCCACAGACATGAACGGTGATGGGACTCACTCCTGGTTGATGTCACCAGGGCTGTGAGCTACTGTCCTTTAAAGGTCCTGGCTGGCCACATGCGCCATCCAACATTGCCAGACCAGGCCCTTCCCACACCCCACCCACAGCGCTGGCCTTTGTCTCCCGGCACTGTCGCAGCACCTGCCCCAGCCTATCCCTGGTGGTCCTGCCTGACTCCACCTGCAGCCCTCACCCTGCTAAGCCTCACTCTTAAGAGAGTGTCTGTGACCAGGGCATCTGGGGCTTGAGTCAAGGTTTCTCTGGGGACTGGGGTCACAAGTAATGGGTCAGAGCTAAATCTGCCTCCAGCACTGTAACTCAGGAGCTCGAATTGAAATTCAGGTCACGGATCAGGACAGGAAAGGTGAGTGCCCGTCAGTGACCAAGTCAGTGTTCAGTTTGGGGCCAGGGTCAGGGGTTAGCGATGGCCAAAGTCAGTGATCAGGGCTCAGATCACCGCCAGGATTTCAGGTCAGAGTGTGGCTTGAGCCCAGAGTCAGGCAATAGGTTCAGTCTAGGACCAGAGTCGAGGATCAGGGCTCAGTCAGTGTCCAGGGCACCAACCTAGTGTCCTCTTCCTCCAGGGGGGGACTATATGGGTGACATTGGATCTGAATGCCCTGAGGAGCACCTTCCAGCCTAAAGTTCCATCCCTCAGGCAGCCTACGCCCTCTCAGCACCTGCCCCAAACCCTCCCTTCCATCCCTTCATCCTCCTTGGTCACTCTCTGAGCGCCAGGCCTGGCTCGGTGTCTCCCACAAGGCTAACTGTTCTCACTGTGGCACCCAGGGGACCGGGGTGGGGGTAGGGACGATGGGACAGGGCTCCGTGCCTGACCCAGGAGGGCACCTTGCGCAAGGCTTTCTGATGCAACTGGCTGAACACTTCAGCCCCCCTCCCCCACCGCCTCCGGCTTTTCGCAGAAAGGAAGAGCTGGGCGGTGGCCTGGCTTGAGTTCTCATAATCCCTTTCTGTCCCCAGCCTCTGAGGGCTTTGGGACCTGCAGGAAGGCAGGCAGGAAGGCAGGAAGGAAGGAAAGAAGGTCAGATGACTCAGCAACAATTCCGGTATCAGGAGGCTGAGGATCTGGGGCTCCTCCTCCTCCCCAGAGGAAGGCAGAGAATCAGGATCCCTGGAAATGTGGAGATCCCCACCCCCACACAGAGCAGTAATTATGTGGCTGAGCCTTGGAAGAGACTGCTGCCCAAGGTCGCCCGGCTCTCAGAGGCAAGGTCAGAATGAGAGCAGCCGTCCTCCTACTGTCCTTCTACCTTGAGGAGGACGTGGGACTTCCCCAGGAACGCTCCATCAATCCCACTGGCCCCGTGGGCTTGCTGTGTGACCCTGGGCAGGTACTTCTACCCTCTGACCCCTGATTTGCTCTCTTGTAAAATGGGCATAAATCCATCCTTAGCGCACAGGGCTGTGGTGCGAGGCCCAGCCTAGGCCTGATACATGGGCCACACTCAGGAAACAGCCTGTCCCCCCTCCTCTTTCATCCTCAGCTCTCGCAGGGTGTGTGTGCTGGGGGAGGGGGCGCAGCCGCCCGGGCCCACTGGAAACAGTAACAGCTGTTGAATCCAGTAAGAGTTCCCTGTCGAGGGACACTATTATCAATCCCATTTTCTAGATAGGGACATGGGTCCCAGAGTCACTAAGCAACTTGGCCAACATCATACAACTAGTACAGGTGACACAAGGCAGGGGACAAGAGACCACAAGTGTTTTGAGTCAGACCTACTGGCTCCGAATCCCCGGCCCCTCACTCCTCACTTTTCTGAGCCCTGGTGCCCTCATCTGTCTCCAGGGATGCAAACGGCAACTTGGCGGGGAAGTTTGAGGGTGACCTGAGATGATGTAATGGACGTGCCCCCACAGGGTGATGCTCCACCATTGCTGCACATAGTATATTTTGGGAAACACTGACCTAATCCAACTCTCTCTTCCTAGTTTACATATAAGAAAACTGAGGCCCCAAAAAGGAAGGTGACCTGCCCACAATGTCACAGGGTCAGTGGCTTGGGCAGACCTGGAATCCAACCAGATGTTCCAAAGAGTCGTTTCACTTTTGTGGGGAAACGTGTCAAGATGAAAATTTCAAGGACACCGATGGTGGACTTTTAGGCACATGGCAGTGAGTAGGGACACCCGCGTGGAAAGAAGGAGCCCACACATCCTCTGTTCCCTAGGAGCACAGCCCTCCCAGGTCCTCACTCCACCCCTGGGGGTGGGAAACCAGGAGAAACTCAGCCTGCTTAGCTCAGAAACCTGGGGAGAGAGATGTTCTGAGCTTGCGGAGAAGGGAATTCATGAAAGCTCAACTCTCTCTCCAGAAAAGGGCTCATTTATGCATTTAATTTTGGGGGGTTGGTCACTATTTATTTTCTCACTTTTTAACAAATGCTCATACATAATAGCATTAGTATTCCAGGCTCTTCACAAATATTGTCATTTTCATTCTTGTGACAAACCAATAAGGTAGATACCATTATGATCCCCATTTTACCGATGAGGAAACTGAGGTACAAAGAGCTTAAGTAACTTGCCCAAAATCTGAGTGGTAAGATTTGAACCCAGGCAATGTTAACTATGACATCAGGCAGGCTTGATGCATTCCATCCTTATGACTGCAATGCGGGAAGGTATAATTAATCCCATTTTATAGATGCAGAAACTGATGCTCAAGGCTATTTGGTGTCTATGTTGGAAATCCAGCAAACTCCTGTCTACCTAGACTCGTCACCTCTTTGTCATACTCCATGGACCATGTGTCAGGAAATCTTGGTCTGGGGGTGTCCTGCTCAGTATGGCACTTGTTTTAGTCCATTTTCTGTGCTTATAACAGAATACCTGAAACTGGATGATTTGTAAAGAAAAGGAATTTATTTCTTACAGTCACAGAGGCTAAGAAGTCCAAGGTAGAGAGGGAGCACCTAGTGAGGGACTTCTTGCTGGTGGGGACCCTCTGCAGAGTCCCAAGGTGGCACACATCACATGACGAGGGGGTGGAGCTTGCTAATGTGCCAGCTCAGGTCTCGCTTCCTCTTAGAAAGCCACCAGTTCCCTCCCATGATAACCCATTAATTCACTAACCCATTAATCCATTAATCAATGAATGGATTAATCCATTCTTGAGGGCAGAGTGTCCATGAGCCAAGGTACCTCTTAAAAGCCTCACCTCTTAATGCCACATTGGGGATTACACATGAAATTTGGGGGACACATTTGAACCACAGGAGTAGCCATTTGCCTCATGTGGATATTGAGCACTTCAAGCGTGGCTGGTGTAACAGTACTGAATTTTTTATTTTATTGAATTTTAACTCTAAAACTGAACCAGGTAAGGTATTTTTTTTCTGTTAAATACAGCTCAATTGCTTTGGGAGGACTACATTTCACTTTAACTATTGGCAGTTTAGCTTCCAAGCTCATTTGTGTCCAAACTAAGCGTAAAAGGCCGGGCGCGGTGGCTCACGCCTGTAATCCTAGCACTCTGGGAGGCCGAGGCGGGTGGATTGCTCGAGGTCAGGAGTTCGAGACCAGCCTGAGCAAGAGTGAGACCCCGTCTCTACTAAAAATAGAAAGAAATTATATGGACAACTAAAATATATATATACAAAAAATTAGCCGGGCATGGTGGCACATATCTGTAGTCCCAGCCACTCGGGAGGCTGAGGCAGTAGGATCGCTTAAGCCCAGGAGTTTGAGGTTGCTGTGAGCTAGGCTGACGCCATGGCACTCACTCTAGCCCGGGCAACAGAGTGAGACTCTGTCTCAAAAAAAAAAAAAAAAAAAAAAAAAAAAAAAAACAAACTAAGCGTAAAATACACACCAGATTTTGAAAACATTAGTATGAAAAAAAATTTAATGATAACTTATAATTTTTATATTGATTATCAGTCGAGATAATATGTTGAGTATATTGGATTAAGTAGAATAGATTATTAAAATTAACTTCCTTCACCAGTTTCTTTTTACTTTTCTTCAATACATGATTAAAAAATTTTAATTACATACATGGCTCACATTATGTTTCTATCGGAAAGTCCTGGCCTAAAGAATTGGGATTTTTTTTTTTTTTTTTGGAGACAGAATTTCGCTCTGTTGCCCAGGCTAGAGTGCCGTGGCATCAGCCTAGTTCACAGCAACATCAAACTCCTGGGCTCAAGCGATCCTCCTGCCTCAGCCTCCCAAGTAGCTGGGACTACAGGCATGCGCCACCATGTCTGGCTAATTTTTTTTCTATTTATATTTTTTAGTTGTCCAGCTAATTTCTTTCTTTCTTTTCTTTTCTTTTTTTTTTTTTTTTAAGTAGAGACAGGGGTCTTGCTCTTGCTCGGGCTGGTCTTGAACTCCCGACCTTGAGCGATCCTCCTGCCTTGGCCTCCCAAAGTGCTAGAATTACAGGCGTGAGCCACCGCGCTCAGCCAAGAATTGGGATTTGACAACTGAAAATGTGACAAGGTCCCCAAATTTGGGGGCCATTCCTGTGACTATACCCACAAGTCCACGTGGGGGCTGCTGGGTTGCAAAGATTGTGACATGTCCCAGGACAGCATAGGCACTGGAGTCAGCTGTCCCAGGCTCAAATCTCAAATCTGCCTTATACAACAAGGTGAGTGGGCTTGGGTAAGTCCCTGACCTTGACTCTTCTTGCCTATAGAATCCCGTGGACTGTACCATCTCATGGTTCCTTAAATGATTCACATTCCTGCCTCAGGGCCTTTGCACATATTGTTTTCATTACCTCCCTCTCACATCTTTGCACCCCTCACCTCTTCCCTTCCTTAAGATCTTAGTTTAGACATCACCTTTCTGAGGAGCCCTACTGAAAATAGCCACCCTCAGTCATGATAGAACAAATCTATTCTATTTTCTTCAAGAAAATACATAACACAATCTATTTAAAATGATCTTGGTTTTGATTTTATTTTCTTGATAATGGTCTGTCTCTCTACTGATTTAGAAGATCTGTGAGGGCAGGCATGGGTCATTCTGGTCACTGCTGACTCCCCAGCCTTTAGATCAGGGGCTGACACAGCACAAAACAAACTTAGGAATGTGTGAGCAAAGCCGCACAGCGCTGGCTTCAGACAGTTGCTCAGGAAACAACCATGTCGCCTTTCCTTGCACCTCACAGCTGTGGAAGATTCCCACCCCCAACCCGACCTGTCTCGGTGTCCTAGTGTAGAAAATGAGTTTGTTCATCCCTCCCCAGCCGGGGACTTGCCGGGGTTAAATGAGATCCCAGAATCCCCTGGTGTGCCCCAAGGCTCTGAGACACAGGTAGGCTGGTCCCTGGGGCTCAGGAACCATAGAAACAAAGAAGACTCGCCTGCCTCCCATCCAGCCTCTGCCTAGAGGAGTTATTTTTTTGACACTGATGAGTTCAGGTTAAAAAGGATTTCCAAGGAAGGAGCTGGACCCCGGGGGCCTCCCCAGGATGTTTCACTCAACAGCAAGCCGCACCAGGGCCTCGCAGGCCTGGGCTGCAAGTCCTGTGATAGGCCCCTTTCCATCCCAAAGTCTTCATTGTTTTCACTGTATTTATTAAGCACCTAAGATGTGCCACACACCGTTCTAAGCATGTTACGTTACTAAGTTATTTAATTCTCACAACAACCTTATGGAGTACTATTATGAGCCCATTTTATGGAAAAGGAAACTAAGGCAGGATTTTAAGTAGCTTTCTTGGGGTAGCACAGAGGGTGGAGCAGAGGTGGTGGGCGCACGTAGGCAGGATGGCTCCATGGGGCTTGTTCGTAACCACTAGGCGGCACTGCCTGTTCCAATGACTGCTGCGAAGCTCAGCCGACCTCAGGTGTCCTCAGGACACCACCCTGGTTCTCTGAGCCCAGAGTCACCTCTGAAGTCTGCAGCCTCCTCCAAACTCCTGGGCTTAGCCTGGCTCTCAGCAGAACGGGGAGAACGGAGCTTACCGCCTGCTCAGCTCTCCTTAAGGTTTAAGAAAAGCAACGGTGGGAACGCGCTTTATAAACGCGGAAACACGAGGAAACAGTCACCGTTTGCTCTTTTCTCTTCAGCACCATCCTGAGAGGGAAGAACTTTCTTCCCATTTCAGAGATAGGGGACTGAGGCTCAGGGAGCGAAATGGTTTTTTCCCAGGTAATAGAAGGAGTCCGTGGCTAGTGTCTGCACTTGAACTCCGGGCGCCGGGCGGGACGGGTAGGGGTCGGGACCCGGCACCCCTAGCGGGGCGGCGAGGGAGGGTGCCGGGGGCCGGCGGGCGGGCGGATGGGAGAGGCCCGCGCCCAGCGCGCTCGGGCGGGGTCCCGGAGAGGCGGGGCGCTGGGGATGGTGCAATCCCCGGCGTGAGGACATCAGGCGGCGGCTGATTAGCTTATGTTTACATCACCCGGCCGGGAGCCCGACCGGCGCCCGGCGCCTTCCAGACACTCGCAGCGGAAGCGGTGCCGGCTCCGCACGCGTCTGCGGCTGGGGACCCGGGCCGGGGCCGGAGCTGGGTCGGATCCCGAGCTCTGCCGCAGCGGAGCGGACCCCGGTCCACCTGCGGGTGCCCCGGAGGCTCTGAGCACCGGCAGCTCCAGGGCCCACGAGGGACACCAGGGCAAGGTACCCGGCGGAGGGCCGGAGAGGGGACCTGCCCGGAGACTGGCGGGTTGGAGGGGGCGGCTGGGGTAGCGGGGGCGCCGGGGGCCTCTGAGAGTCGGCGTGTTACACACTCACAACTTTTAACATACCCGCCGTCCGGGGGGCGCCTTGGGCCGAATGTCCTCCTGGGTCTCGGGTGGCGCGTCCCCGCAGGGCGTAGGGTCCCCCGAGTGTGGCTGAGTTGGGCTGGGGTGAGGCTGCGCACCTGCGGGGCTGAAGGAGCCGGGGACTGAGGTGTCCGGCTGTCACCTGGAGAGGAGGGTGTGCCGTTGTCTGTTTTGTGTGAGTGTGGGGCAGGGGACTTGTGTGGTTAGGCGAGGGGAGGTTTGTGTGTGAGGGACTCTTGGGGGGCACTGGAGGACTGTGTATTTGTGGGGGTGGGTCTTGGGTGTCTGTGTCTCTGTGGATGGTGAGAGCCGTGCGTAGGGCTGGGCACCTGGGCGGGGGCTGACTGCGGGGGACACCGCCAGGACCAGGTTGGGGTGCCTGGGAGCGGGCCGCAGACGGAGCGCGGGGTGCGGCGCAGAGTGAGCGGGAGCGAGGACGCAGCGCGCGGGATGCGGGGCCCACAGGTGTGCACCGCCCGTGTGGCCCCGGCTTTGCGGGCTGTACCGTGCGCGTGTGTACTTTGTGCCTGGGGACGGTGTGTGCTGTACCTGCAGACTGGAGGGGCGGGGGAAGCGAGAGCCCAGGTCGGTCTCTTTGCTCTAGGGCCCAACCTCCTTCCCTTTGCCTCACCCCCGCCCGTCCCGGGGCCGCCCCTCAATTTCCGCTGATCCTTCTGACCCCAGACACTCTCCGCCCGCAGCTTCCGCTCCCACGGGAGGGGCCTGGCTGCGGAAGGCGGGGCCAGGCGAGGCGAGGTCGCCGGCTGCCCTCTGGCCAGGCATCCGGCGGGGCTTTGGAACGTGCGTGTGGCCTTGTTGGTGTCGCTGTGTGTGTGTGTGTGTGTGTGTGTGCGTGCGTGCGCAGGCGAGCGCTGGCTTGCTCGTGGAGGCGAGGTGTGTGTCACTTAATGATCACTTAATGATGTGTCTTCTCTGGGTGTGTGTGCCTCTGGCTGGCTGGCTTGGACAAAGTGTGTTTTTGAGAGGTGTGTGTAGACCTTTCCTTTCTGCCCTGTGTGTGTGTGTGTGTGTGTGTGTCTGGTGTAATCTCCCCTCCTTCCCCTGGATCCCAGCTGTGGCAGAGAACAGCAAGGGTAGATAACTCCTGGCTGCCTCCCTCCATTCTGCCGGGCAGGTTTTAGTCCTGCAGTGTGGCCTACAAAGTCCTTTGCTCTTTTGTAGACGCAATTACCCGCTGTGTCCTGTGCGGCTTATCCCAGGCCCGCCAAGCTCTGAGGATGGTTAGGGGTTAGGCAGCCTGGAGGAGTACTGGTGTGGCCCCGGCCAGAGTCTGTTGCTATGCAAGGCACACAGCATTTGCCGGGTATTATCTTGGATGATGACTTGGAACAGTCTTGATAGGTAAGGAGTGCCCTCCCTGGGGAGATTTATGAGACTCCTCACAATGGCACTTAGGCATCTTCAGCTATGCATCATAACAGTAATGCAGCAATAGTAGTGACCATTTCCCGACACCGACTCTGCAACTGGCCCACACTAAGCTCTACATGCTTTGTGTTTTCATTTCATCGTCACAAAAATACTGTGAGCTCTGCATCCTGTTCCCACTTTATGGGAACGAAGCCTCTGAAAGACTGAGGAACTTGCTCAGGACTACCCAGCCAGGAAGGCTCTGAGCCAGGATTAGAACCCAGGAATATCTGCCTGTAGCCACCCCTAATTGCTTAAGCCAGGACTACGACCTTTCACTCAACGTGGGGGCTCCTTTCCTCCCAGGGCAGTCCTTGCATTTGGGATCAGCACTATTAGAGAAGTGGGTCTCAGTTTGAAAACTGACTCTGATGTTTCCTGACTAAACCTGCCTTGGACTCTTGGAAAGGTCTTAAGGCTCAAGTCTGTCTCCCCCTGGCTCCCTCACACCTGGGCCTCCTTGGAATGGAGCCCTACTGGGTGGGCAGGTGGGTCCTGGAGAGAACCTTCCCACCCTGACATGCCATTGCCCTCTCCTCCACCCACCCCACACGCAGTCACGCAGCCTCAAGGGTGGTGGTTTCTCTGTCACGCTGAGTGAATGAATCTTGGGGCCTTTGAGAGAGCCTCTAGCCCTGCCCCACTTCTCACCTGATGTGCAAGTGAGCTGTCTTGTGGACTGACTCTGCATGTGGGCCCTGTGATTCCAGAAGCTCTTGGGCCACGAGGTGACAGTAGATAAAATTCACATTTGGAAAAAAGAAATACACTCTGTTTTGAAATACTCAAGCAATGAATGAGCGCAGAATCTTTATCTTAAGGTATTGATACTGTAAGTTCCCCTGCCTCTGCCAGATCCTTTCCCCTCCAAGAGGCCAGGAGCTACTGTGGCCAGTGTAGTCTGGGCCGTTCCAGGCCTTTTCCTTGCACATACAGATATGGAGCTATATTATTTTATAGCTGGTGAGGTTTTTCACATAAATAGGATCACTTGTGTATATCATTCAGCAGCTTGCTTTGTTTGCTTGACAATGTATCTATTCTAGAACGTATGTACACT
Source organism: Eulemur rufifrons (assembly GCF_041146395.1). NCBI lineage: Eukaryota > Metazoa > Chordata > Mammalia > Primates > Lemuridae > Eulemur > Eulemur rufifrons. The sequence continues at coordinate 26,103,792 of NC_091002.1, forward strand.
CAGGACATACCTCATTCATTCATCATTCTCCCTCCCCACTTCCATAGATAATAGATGCCTGCACTACCACACTCCACAGATGCAAAGTCTCTCTCCCTCCCACCCACCAGCCACCAATTCCATCTCTCCACTTTACTTTTTTCTTTTCATTTAACAGTTCACTCTGGAGATCTTTCCAATTAGTACATAAAGAGTGTCCTCAGCCTTTTAAATGGCTATAAATTGTTCCATTGTGTGGATGAAGTATAATTTATTTAACCAGTCCTCTAACAATAGCCATTTGATTATTTCTATCACAAAGGCTGCAGGAATAACCTTGTACTTGCATCATTACACAACACACACACACACACACACACACATGCACTTGCGCCATGGGATAAATTCCTGGCAATGGGATTAATTGCTGAATCAAAGCTCATGCATGTTTTTCAATTTGATATTGTCAAAATGCACTCCATGAAGATTGCACCATTTATTCTGGGTGTCCTTGTGCTCAGCCAAAAACCTCATATTCTAATTCCAGGTAAGAAGAGGAGATCTGAGACTGGGGGACCGCTAGCTATCTCTGCCACATGGTGCTTGCAGAGCCCTTCACAATAGGGCCTCCAGTGACCTCACCAGCCTTATATTTTTTGAAACTTTTCACATTTGTCTGCAGATACATTCATTCCCCAACATGTTCTTGGGGGCACATGGAGCACGTTGTTTTGTCTCCTCCTTCTGCCTAGAACAGTAGTTACTAGACAGCAGCATCAACCTTCCCTAGGACCTTATAAATGCAAATTCTCGGGCCTGACTCCAGACTTTGGGTCGGCCACTCTGGGAGTAGGGCCCAGCAATGTGTGGGGTAACAAGGCTTCCAGGTGATTCCAATGCCTGCCCAAGTTTGAGGACCATTGAACCAGAATGTGACTCTCCACATCACCTGGCTAACTCTGACTGTCCTTCAGGTCTTGATATAGGGACCACCTCTTCCAAAAAGTCCTCTCTTGACCCACCAGCCTGGGAGAGAGGCCCTTCGGGTTCCCAGAGTCCCATGTTTCTAGGACTGACCACACTGGACATAATTTTATGATGACTCATTGGCTCTCCAAATGGCCTGGGAGATGCTGAGGGCAAGAACGCTAACTCATTTCTCTTCCCCGGCACCTGCCGGGGCCAGGCTCAGAGTAGCTGCCCCGTGGGTGCTAAGTGAATGAGCAAGATCGCATCCCTCTCGTATCTGTGAATGTACTAGATCCACACAGTATGAGATGGGTTGATTTTCTTTACTGTGATATTTAGGAACAAGCTGTGTTTTCAAACAGGTATTTATTTCTTTAAATGTAAATTTCTGATTAGGAAATATATTTACATGGTTCAAAATTCAAAAAGTATAAAAGTACAGGTTTCCTTTTAACCTTGTGTGTCCTTCTAGAGAGAATCTATACATACACAAGCCTATACATACACAGTATAATATATTTATATTCATATATTCTTCTTTAACACAGAGCATTGTGTACACATAATTCTGTGTTTGGCTTTTTTCTCTTGGTACCTCTGGGAGATCAGTCCACCTCAGTATATGGAGAGCTTCCTGGTCCTTCTTCAGAGCCTGATACTATTCCACTGCACGGCTGTACCATGATGTTTGATTAGCCTTCTACTGCCAGACATTAGGGATAGTCCCGTCTTTTGCTATAAGACACAAGGCTCTGATGATCAGCCTTTCACATATTTAATCTTTTTGTGAGCAGTTTAACTGGAGAATAAATTCTGAGAAGTGGGACACCAGTCAAGGGTGTGTGCTTTTGTCATTTTAACACACACTGCCAAATCACCCTCCATAAAGGGTGTGCCATGTACCCTCCCACCAGCAGGGGAAAAGAGTGGCCACCAAACAGCCCCCCTTAGTGCCTTCCTCGCCTTCTTTCTAGATGCAAGCCACCCCTCTGGCTGCTCCTGCAGACGCCCCCTCCAGGAAGAAGCGGTTGGAGTTGGATGACGACTTAGACACTGAGTGTCCCATCCGGAAACGAAGTGTGCCCCAGCCCAGGCCACCCCCCTGCCTCCTGCCCCTGAGCCCACCCCCTGCTCCAGATCGTGCACCTGCTGTGGCCACTGCCTCCCGGCTTGGGCCCTATGTCCTCCTGGAGCCCGAGGAGGGCGGGCGGGTCTACCGGGCCCTGCACTGCCCCACCGGCACTGAGTACGCCTGCAAGGTACGTGCCCACGGGCCTCTCTCCCCCAGCATCACAGGAGGCCTCGAAAGGCTCTTAGCTCCAGGAGATTGCCAGGGCGCTGGGGAGGGGGGTCCTTGTCTTCATTTATTCCTGTGTTTACTGGGGAAGCACCCAGTGGGTCCCTGGCTAGGCTGAGAGCAGAGAGGTGAACCAGATGTGTCCCAGCCCTGGGGGAGTTCACAGCTGAGGCCCTATCCTGTCATAAATGCTGTGGGGGTGGTGCGTAGGGACCTTGTGAGCACTGAGGATGCCTCTAATGTATTCGCAGGGGTGTCAGAAGAGGCTGAGTAGGAGTTAGCCAGGTAGAAGTGGAAGAAGGGAGTTGCAGACAGGGGGAACAGCTGTGCAAAGGCCTAGAGGAGTGAGCGCGTGGCGCTTCAGAGAATGAAAAAGACTTCACTATGGCCAGAGGGAGAGAGTGTGCAGAAAGGGGCAGGAGGTGAGAGCTGGCAGCAGCTGGGCACGAAAGCACTAGGAAGGAGCTTCTGCTGGGCCGTCGGGAGCCACTGTAGATGTCTGCATGTTTGCATGAGAGAAAGATGAGATGTGGTGGACATCAGAACTCCTGGGACCCAGAGGTGATGGAGCCTAACCTGCGGCCATTTTACAAAAAGGAAGACTGAGGTCAAGAGAGGGGAAGGGCCATGCATGAAGTCACATAGCATCAGGCCTGGATCCTAGGGTAGAGGCAAGGGGTAGAGAAGTCTGAGCATTCCTGGCAGAAATCAGGAAATGGGCAGGACCAAGGCCCCCGAGGGTCTGGCCATGCAGGACATTGGCAGGTCACAGTCCCCAAAAGGACAGAGATGAGAATACAAAGTCTAACAATAGGTATTTACTGTGCACCAGGTACTATGCTGATTGCTTAGTGTGCACAGTTTCTTTTAATCCTCACACAACCAATGAGATAGTTAAAATTATTGTGCCCATTCTACAGATAGAGGACACCAAGGCTCAGAGAGGGGTGGTTACTTACCTTGTCACAGAGCCAGGAGGTGTCAGAGCTGGCAAGCTGAGCCTAGAGAGTCCTATGTTCCATGTTAGAATAAATGTTTCAGACACAAGCAGGGCAGGCTGCCCTGGTAGGCAGGTGTAAGGAAGACGGGGAGACCTAGGTACACGAGGGAGGAGCAGAAGGTGGCCTGAGTCCCTCGGGAATGCACAGACAGGTAGAGGGACTTAAGCCTCCTACTGGGAGCAGCAGCAGCTGGCTCCAGCGCCTGCTGAAGGGGTACAGTGTAGGCAGGCAGGGGGAGACAGCCACACAAGGTCCAGCCGCCAGCTTCACCTGGGCTCTGGGCTGCCTGATGCTGGTCCCCAGTCCTCTAACCCAGGTGCTCCTTGGCACCCTGAACTCTGGGTCCCCTTCCTGCAGCATCACAGGTTTTTTTCCATTCCCACTGTGGAGGGGAGCCCATGCCAAGAGGAATGAGCCAAGCAGGCTCAAGGCAGAAGCGCCGTGTTGTCACAGGGACTCATTCACCAGAAACAGTTAGGGAAATCCACTGGGATGGGCTCGTCCCGTGCCAGTGTGAATTGCGGGGGCTGAACTGTCACTTCCAGTCTACCCTTGGCTTTTCTGATCAGCGTGTAGAAAGAGCAGTATCCTATCTTTGTATAGTATCACCTTATTCATTAATTCAACAAAGCTTCATCGCGCACCAGTACATGCGGTGCTCGGTGTTGTGGCTAAAAACACAGCTCTGCTCTCATCACGCTGATTTCTCCTGGGGAAGACCAGTAAACACAAGTGAATAAGGAAAACACGTGCCATGTGATCATAAGTGATATGGAGGACAAATAAAGCTGGAAACAGAGACATCAGGGGACAGGGACGGCACTGGTGCAGGTGATTTTAGCTAGGGAGGTGACCTGTGAGCAGCGACTTCATGGATGGAAGGGGCCAGCCCGCAGGTCTAGGGGAGGAGCGTCCAGGCACCACCAGGTACAGTAAGTGCAAGTGCAGAGGCAGGAATGGGCCCGCCCTCACTAAAATACAAGAAAAAAAGTAGTTTCTGTTTTGGGTTATTTCCTCCATGTCACCTCAACTGGTATTTTAAAGTTATATGCTTTAAATTTTTCTCACAGATTAAATATGTACATGGTTTTTTTGTTTTTTTTTTTCTGTGTGGCATAGTTAATATAACATGCAATGGGCTTAAAGTCAGACAAACCAAAGCGAGCATACTGGCTCTGCCACCAATTGGCTATATGGCTTCCCTTTTCTGAACCTCAGTCTTACCATCAGTAAAGTGGGACCCACCTTCAGGGCTAGGGTGAGTTTCACTGGAATGCCCACTAACCCCCAGCATGTTTCCCAACAACCTCGTCACCCTCACGGCATGTCCCTCTTCTCTGCCTCACACCATTGCAGCCACACTGATCTTTGGCTGGGTCTGCAGAACAGGTCAAGCTCTCTCTTGCCTCAGGGCCTTTGCACTGTCTGGGCCTCTCCACCCACAAAGCGGTCACTTCTGGGCCGCACTTTCTAAAACAGGTGCCTCCTTCCAAAATACTCTCCATTCCAGTATCTTTCTTGGTTCCTTTGCAAGGCATATCAGAATTTGTAAATATTTAATTTATTGGCTTGTTACACTGTCTCCCAGTGGGCACCAGGAGAGCAGGGCCCAGGGCTGCCAGTCCAGTTAGACGCTGGTGGCTGGCTCGGGTGGGCTCCCGGCCTGCTTGCGCAGTGACTGAAAGCGGGGTGGACAGCGGAGACTAGTGAATGTAGCCGTGAACATCATGTGCCTAAGGTGACTTCTGCATTATCTGCTCTTCTGGATTTCCTCCGCTTTGAGGGTTACTTTTCAGTTTGTGTGACCTGTTATTTCCATTATCTACCATTCAAGGTCATAGGGCAGTTGAGAGCACAGATGATGGAGTGCATAGGTTCAATCCCAGCTGCGTGCTTGCTGGCTGTGTGGCCTCTCGGCTTCCTTAACTGTAAACAGGGGCAGGTCACACTACTTAAAGGGCTGTCGTCAGGGCTTGCGAGGCTAGCCCAAGCTCCCCGGGGGTCCCCGTGCTCACACCATGCTCCACCCACAGGTGTACCCGGCCCGCCAGGCCCTGGCGGTGCTGGAGCCCTACGCGCGGCTGCCCCGCCACGAGCACGTGGCCCGGCCCACCGACGTGCTGGCGGGCCCCCAGCTCCTCTACACCTTTTTCGTTCGGACCCACGGGGACATGCACAGCCTGGTGCGCAGCCGCCGCCGCGTGCCCGAGCCTGAGGCCGCCGCGCTCTTCCGCCAGATGGCCGCCGCAGTGGCGCACTGTCACCAGCACGGCCTAGTCTTGCGCGACCTCAAGCTGCGTCGCTTTGTCTTCACCGACTCTGGGAGGTGAGTGTGGCCTCAGAGACCCCACCCACAGACACGCCCAAGTGTTGGGCCATGGTGGAGACCCAGGAAGGCAAAGTAACTAGGCAAGAAGTAGACAAGCCTGGCCTAACCAGCGCACACCCTCTAGTTCCCTCCGGAAAGTTGACTCAGTCCTGTTGGAAGCCCCTCGAGGTCGAGCCATAACAATCACAGTAGCTGACAGTGGCCAGGGGCATCGCTGCAGGATCAGGCTTGTCCTGGATCCTCACAAATATGAGGTACATACTATTATTTTCTCCATATGACAGATAAGGAAACTGAGGCTCAGAGAGGTCAAGTAACTTGCCCAAGATCCCACAGCTAAATAAATGGTAGAGGTCAGGATTTGAACCCAGATCTGACTCCAGAGCCTGGGTGCTAATTCACTCTGAGCTTGAGAGACAGGGGCCCACCTGGGCTTACCAGCTGACTCTAGGTGACCCAGTTTCTTCGAGCCTCAGTTTCCCCATTGGTAGGGAAAAGGGCTGGATTAAGATGGTTCCAGGATCCCAAGACCACAGCCAAACAGGGCCTGAGGTTCCCCACATGGAAACCTTTTCTGTGAAACTGAAAATTAGCACTTTTTGCTTAAAAGGTAGCCTTCCTTCTCTAGGTTGAGATGCTAAGAAAAGAAGACAAATAGGTAACTCTCCTGGGGAGAGGCAGAGGGACCCGCCTCCTGTCCCTTCCCTAGACTCCTGGGGGCCTGCACCAAGTGTCAGAGAGGGCACCCAGCAGCCAGGAACAACCGCTGGGAGCATCGGTTTCATCTCAAGACTTTTATGTGGAGGAAGGGGTGTGACCCCATTGCATTTTTTTTTAACTTTTTCTTTTGAAATAATTTCAGACTTTCAGGAAAGTTGCAAAAATAGTTCAAAGAGTTCCTATGCATCCTTCACCCACTTTCCACTAGTACTAACACCTAACATAGCCATAGTATAATTATCAAAACTAAGAAATTAACCCTGGTGTATTGACTAAACCAAGGATTTATTCAGACTTCCCTAGTTTCCCACAAATGTCCCTTTGCTCCATTTAGTTGTTATGTTGCCTTGGTTTCCTCCAATTTGAGACAGTTCCACAGTCTTTCCCTGTCGTTCATGACCTTGAGACTTTTGAAGAGTACTGGCCAGTTACTCTGTATGTCCCTCAATTCGGATTGGATTGATGTTTCCCCACGGTTAGATTGCAGTCACTTGTTTTCGGCAAGAACACCGCAGAAGTGACAGGCCTTTCCCAGCACATCGTGGTGGGAGATACATGAGTTGACAGGTCATTGTTGTGATCACTTGGTTAAGGTAGTGCCTGCCAGGTCTCCCCACTGTAAAGTTCCTAACTTACCCTTTTAATTAATAAATACCCTGGGGGAGTACTTTGAAGTTATGCATATTAATGTCCTGTGTTTTTCTCAACTTTCACCCACAAATTTTAACAGCCATCCACTTTGCCTCCAGCAGTTACTACTGTCGTGTTTGCTTAAGGCTGATTGTTCTATTTCCTTCTACATTTTATATTAAAACAAACATGCCTTTTAGTAAGAAGGAGAGTGTAAAAGTTATAATGATTTTTAAGCTAGTACATAACTTCAAACAAATTTTAAGCTTAGAGTGGATACAATTACCCCAGACCTCCTGGAGGATTGAAAAGTGCTTACTTCTCTTCTCAAGGCAATAGATTGAGAATTGGTGGTAGAAGAGGGACTGAGTCAGACAGACCTAGGTTGAAATCCTAGTTCTGCTTCTTACCTGCATTTTGGCCTTGAGCAATGGCTCCATCTGCCTGAGCCTTTGTTTCTCCATCTGTAAAATGGGCCAATAGTGTTGTCTCAGACACACATACACACACATGCAGTCGTGTGATTCACAGGATTAGTCAGCATTTGTGAAATGCCATTAGGCACCCAGACAGTGGTGCCATAAGGAAGAAGATTAATCACGGTAGTAATAGGATTATTATTCATACTATTAAAGCCATCTAGAGCACTCCATGGGAGTTGTTTAAAATAAAAGTTGCAAATGGCAGACTACACACACCTTTTTTTGCCCCAAATACCTGCTTGTTTGTGTTTTTAATTGAATTTGGTTGCCAACATTTTAAAAACTGGGTCTTTTTCATTAAAATATGATCTCTGGCTTCTCAGAGAAAAAATGGGAACATGAGGCCACCTTGGGAACTACGTGAGTGGTTCACACCACTGGCTCTGGGTGGGCGAGAGCCAGTGTTCCCAACCAGCCTGATGCCCTAGAGCTGGAAAATGGTGTCTTCTTTTCAGGTGGTGGCCAGGATGGAATGAGATGAGCCAGGGAACGAGCTTAGCCCAGGGCCAGGAATGCAGTGGATACTCAATAAATACTAGACTGTGCCAGGCACAGTGGCTCACACCTGTAATCCTAGCACTTTGGGAGGTCCAGGCAGTAGGATCACTTGAGGTCAAGAGTTCTAGACCAGCCTGGGCAATAGCAAGACCCCATCTCTACAAAAAATAAAAAAATCAGGCAGGCATGATGATGCACGCCTGTAGTCCCAGCAACTCAGGAGGCTGAGGCAGGAGGATCACTTCAGCCCAGGAGTTTGAGGTTGCAGTGAAATATGATCACACCACTGCACTCCAGCCTGGGCAACAGAGCAAGACCCTATCTCAAAAAAATAAAATAAATAAATACTACACTGCATTGATGTTAGTCGTGACCTTTTTAGGCAAGGCTTGTGCTGATATATATGTCTGACACACTTCCTGTTTCTCTCATTTTGTTACCTGCCTGGGCACTAAGTTTGCATCTGGTTTAAGAGAGCCTTTTTTTTTTTTTTTAAAGTCCCAAAGTGCTGGGATTACAGGTGTGAGCCACCACACCCAGCCTGGTTTAAGAGAGGCTCAACCCTCTCAGGTCCCTCAGTCCCCTCCCCAAGGGACTGTTGGGAAATGTGTTCCTTTCAGAGTGTTAGTTTACATTTAATTGCTCTGTGACCTTAAGGAATGACTTATGCTCTCTCAGCCTGGGCTTCCCCATCTGTCAAACAGGATCAGTCACCCAGCCTCGCAGGACTGGCTCACGTCTGTCAAATGCCAGCAGCCACTCGGGAAGTGGGTGTCATTATGGTGACAATATGGGGCAGTGGCATGGGGGTTCCAGATAGGACTTGACCCTCCATCTCTCCCCTGCCCCAGGACGAAGCTGGTGCTGGAGAACCTGGAGGACGCCTGTGTGCTGACCGGGCAGGACGACTCCCTATGGGACAAGCACGCCTGCCCGGCCTACGTGGGACCCGAGATCCTCAGCTCGCGGGCATCCTACTCGGGCAAGGCGGCTGATGTCTGGAGCCTGGGCGTGGCGCTCTTCACCATGCTGGCCGGCCACTACCCCTTCCAGGACTCAGAGCCTGCCTTGCTCTTTGGCAAGATCCGCCGAGGGGCCTTTGCCCTGCCTGAGGGCCTCTCAGCTGCTGCCCGCTGCCTGGTCCGCTGCCTCCTTCGACGGGAGCCGGCTGAGCGGCTCACAGCCACAGGCATCCTGCTCCATCCCTGGCTGCGGGAGGACCGGATCCTTTCAGCCCCATCCCGATCCCACCTCTGGGAGGCTGACCAGGTGGTCCCTGATGGACCAGGGCTGGAGGAGGCAGAGGAAGAGGAGGGAGAAAGAAAGGTAGATCTGTATGGCTAGGGCCACCTTACTAGACTCTCAGCTGCAAACAGTGGATTGTGTTTGGGGTGTGCCCAAGCTTTCTCCTGCTACTTCGAACCGAGCCAAACCTTAAGTGCCTTCTAGGAGGGAGAAAGGAAGCCTGTGCAAGTGTACTGTGTGCTCACCTGTGTCTTCTACACACATACAAGGCCTGCTTGGGCGCTTCCTGTGTGCCAAGCTCTGTGCTAGGTGCTGGGAACTCATCAGTGAGCAAAGGAGACAAAACTCCCTGCTTACAGAGCTGGCAGGCTGGCGTTCTTTTTTTTTTGAGACAGGGTCTCACTCTGTCACCCTGGCTAGAGTGAGTGCCGTGGCGTCAGCCTAGCTCACAGGCAACCTCAAACTCCTGGGCTCAAGTGATCCTCCTGTCTCAGCCTCCCGAGTAGCTGGAGCTATAGGCGTGCACCACCACACCTGGCTAATTTTTTTATTTTTTGCAGAGATGGGGTCTCGCTCTTGCTCAGGCTGGTCTTGACCCCTGACCTCAACCAATTCTCCTGCCTCAGCCTCTCAAAGTGCTAGGATTTACAGGCATGAGCTGCTGTGCCTGGCCAGGCTGGCATTTTTGAGCTGGCAACACTTTTCCATGCTCACAGGTCAGTGTCTACACTGGGCACACTTAGTACCAGTGTCAGCCACGACTCGTACTGGTGCTCAGGCATCTCTCTCTGCAGGACGTTTCCTTTCAAAAACAACACAGCTGCCTTTATATCTTGCTCCTTTTCAGAGAAAGGGAGGTTTCCCTGTGCCAAAGGCTCCAGGCCTCTCCCCTGCAACTCAGGACTCCAGAGCCTGGGCTGTGCTGGGAACTGTGCTCCCAGCAGCTCTGTCCTCTCGATCAAGAGATTTTCCTTCCAGGCCCAAGCCAAGGGTTCGGGCCGGAAGAACAAGAATCTAAACTATAAGGCTGGTTCTTGTCTAACTCAAGGAATGATTTGGAATTCGGGTCCAGGCCTGTTGACCTTGGTGGCCCCTGACCTGAGCACCAAGGTTGGGGGACAAGATTAGGCAGGGTCTGTCCCGTGGCCACCTGGAAAGTCCCAGGCCCTGTTCTGTGGGTGCATTTGGGTCCAGATCAATGCTATGGGTTTTGGATACCGTGAATATATATATTTTTACCTGTGCCTAATAAAGGAGAGTTATGAAATAGTTTTATTTTTCCAGATTTCGTCTATCCTCTCCTACTATCTCTTACCAGCTTTCCTTGCCTTCAAAACTGTCCCGATGGTGAAAGGCCAGAGGCCTTGTGTCCCAACCTCAGCTGAGTGGTCTGTGAGAACAGACAGATTCCCTGCAGCCCAGAGGGTCTTTCCACATTCTGTTTCTTCTGGAGGCGGTGGCTCTTCGTTGGGATACTTTTCTGAGTCATGGTGGCTTAAATAAGAAGGAAATAGGTTTCACACAAAGCAAGAAGTCAACAGATGGTGTGGGCTTTAGTTCATTCATCCCTCAGGGCTGTTTTCAGGGACAAGGCTCATCAGGCTCCTTCTGTCTCTTTGCTCTGTTGTCCCTGGAGATTGCTGGCACAATGGCTACAGCAGTCCCAGATGTCACAGTAGAGAGGTCCATGACCAGAGGAAGCACTTGACACCTCTGCATAGTCCCTTCCAGGCACATGACTAGTGTGGCATTGTAGTAGGCGAGAACTTGGAGTCAGACTGCCTGGAATTAAATCTTGGCTCCATCACTCACTAGCTGTTTGACCCTTGGCAAGTTTCAGAACTACTCCATGCCTCAGATTCTTCCTCTGTAAAATGGGGGATAATAATAGTATCCCACTCATGAAAACTGAATCAGTTGTTTTATGTGAAGCATTTGAAAAAGCAGTACCCAACAGGAGCCCACAATGAGAGTTAATTGTTGTTCCCATAGCTCTTCCTCGGGATGGGGGATGCTTTCCCAGAAGCACGGCTCATAGACTTTGCCACGCATCTCATTGGCCAGATCGGGTCACATGCCCTCACCTGACCAATCACCAGCCAGGAAAATGCGTTCCCATTAATCACGGTGGTCCTCCAGCTGCAGGCGCGGGCGGCCTCGCTGAAGGAAGTTCGTACTTCGTGCAGGACGGGGAGTGAGACCCGAACAACATCAAGTTGTGAGAGGGAGGGGATGGTGGGAAAACGAACGTGGAGAAGAAGGGAGGTGGCCTGGCCAACAGCCTGCCCACTGCGCAGCTGCAAGTCAGGCCGTGCTGGATCGTCTGGCACCAGGCCGCGTCCAGCTGACTGCCCGTGCAGAGCTCGCCCAGACTAGAAGAATTGCCCAGCTCACCCACAACGTCATGAGTTAAATAGAATCGTTCTTGTTTTAAGCCACTAAATTTTGGGGTGTTTTGTTATACAGCAAAAGCTCACTGATACAGACAGGGATGAGTCGGCCTCATCTCTGTGCACCTGGCATTGCCCAGGGCTGCCTCGGGACAGGTACTGTGCCAACCCTTCACCACGTTACACAGAGGGGCTCATTTACTCCTCACAACAACCCAGTGAAGTTGATGCTCTTGTCATTTTACAAATAAGAAAAATAAGGTTTCGAGAGAGCAGAAGACTCATCCAAGACCTCACAGAGAAAAAGACTTACCTGGTTTTGCCTTGAAGCAGGAAATTTTGACAAGGCTGCTCAGATGCAGCCGCATGAAAACTGCCCATAAAAATAGTGTAAAATCCACTCTTTTCTTATCAAGTAATGGGTGTGGTCATACCCCCTGGCCCTAATTAGCAAGGACTTTGGTGTTCCACTGGTGTTCATTTAATCATCACTGTATAAGAGTTTTACAATATCAAATGTAATGCATGTATGTTACTGAAAGGGAGGGACTGTTAGACATTTAGCTGAGGATTTTCCCTGCCACTGGGAGCTAAACACAAAAGATCCTGTTGTGGCCTGCCCGGTTATCCGTTCACTTTGCAATTCAACAATGATTGCTGAGTGCCTGCTATAGGCTCAGCACCATGCAAGACAGATGTGGTCCCTGCCCTCAAGGATTCAGTCTAATAGCAGAGACAGATGTTAAACAGATAACTACACAAATGGTTAGTTCTTTGTGGCAAAGACAGGCATCCAAACATTTCAGATGCTCCCCTACATTTTCCAGCCCTGCTTCCAGTCACATGACTGGTTCTGACCAATGGTGTGTATGGAAGTGATGGGCAGGGGCTGGGGTCACTTCTTGTATGGAAGTTTCTAGCATCCAGAGGGGTCACTTCTGGGCTGAAGCAATTGAGAGCTGGTGGGCCTCCAACCCTCTCTTCCCCTGCCACACCTATCCTGAGGCCACCAGTTCCCTTGGCCACAAGATGGAGGAGGATCACCGGATTCATACTGGATTTCACTGAGCAAGAAATAAAGCTTCTTGTGTTAAGTCTTTGAGATTCGAAGTTGGTCTGGTAGGCAGTTAGTGGTAATTACTATGGCTAAGGAACATTTGCCACAAGTGAAAGGAGGAAAAATACTTTCCAGTAGTAACCAGGCTGTGTCAGTCTGCTATATGGCAACCCCCCAAGCTTGGTGGTTTATGCTTCTCTGGGTTAGCAATTTGGGCTGGTCTCAGCGGGGTCACTCATGCGGCTGCCTTGGCTGGATGGGCTTCTCCCTGTTCCACGTGGCCTCATCCTCCCACAGGCTCAGCCCCCCTCCTGCCTGTGACGGTCTTGGGGTTTCAAAAGGCAACAAGAGAAGACAAGTCCCAATGTGCAAGCTGTGCTTGTGTCACATTCGCAAAGGTCCCAATGGCCAAAACAGGTCACATAGCCCAATTCAGGAAGCTGGAAAATAGATTCTCTCTCTTGATGGGAGGAGCTCAAAATCATTTGGGGCCTTTTTTTTTTCTCGCTATACAGTGGCCCTTCCTTACCAGTGGTGGATATAGTCCAAACCCCCTAGTGGATGCCTGAAACTAAGGGTAGTACCAAATCCTATACGCACCCATGTTTTTTCCTATACATTCATACCTGTGATATAGTTTAATTTATAGGCTGGGAGTACTTATGGGATATGTTTCAGGCAAAAGGAAAATGATCCCAGATAAAAGCCTGAGATTCATTCAACATACGGTCCTTGAGCACCTACTATATGTTAGGAAGTATTCTAGATACCAGGAAAACAGTAGTAAGCAAAAAGGCAAAAGTCCTTGCCCTCTAGAAGAGGAAAACAGACCAAAAACAAGATAAATAGATAGAGTAAATATGCTACTCTGTTAGATAGTAATATATATTGAGGAGGAGAAAAAATGAAGCCAGGAAGGAGGATATGACACGCAGGATACATGTGTGTCTGAAATTTCAGATAGGGTAGTCAGGGAAGACTTTCAGGTAAAGGCTAACATAAAGGGAAGGAGGTAGCTATGCAGATATTTGGGTTATGGCAAGTGCAAAGGCCCTGAGGTGGGAATGAGATTGATTTATTCCAGGAGCCGGGAGAGTGGAGAGCACCAAGGGGAGAGTAGTCAGGGACGAAGGCAGAGGCTGGGGGCGGTTTGCAGGCCTTGGGAGGGACTTCTGCTTTTACTTTGAGTGAGGTGGGAGTATCGGAGTGAGGGAGCGGCAGGGGCTTGACTTACACTGTCCAGCCGGGTGGAAATGAGCTCTAGGGGGCAAAAGGAGACTCAAAGAGCCCAAAGTGGAGGCTGGTTCAGGACCCCTGAAAGGATGGGGCACGGAGGAGGTGAGGGGTGACAGATTCTAGATCTATTCTGCGGGTGGACCCCACAGGATCTGCTGATCCTATGGGAGGAGGAGGAGAAAGATAAAAGGGGGCGGGCGGGGGTGGGCTGGAGGATGCAAAGGGCTTCCAGCCTTTTGCCAGGCGAATGAAAACTTCACCAACCGCTCAACGAGCAGGCAGAGGCAGCGCCCGGCTTGGCTAAGGTGAGAAACTGGGGTGGCTGGGGGCGGGTTCTGAGCCTGCCAGGCCTGGATTCAAACCCCGGCTGTGTGCCCTCGGGCAGGTCATAAACAAGCAGAGCCTCTGTTTCTTCCTGTGCAAACGCAGCCAAGGACTGGGCCTGCCCACCGGGGTGCCGGAGGCTTGGGGAGCTGGTTCGGGCCAGGCCGAGCCGGGCCCCTCCACCCCGACGCTCCTCACCCGCCCAGCGCTGCAGGACGCAGCCGGGTCCCCGCCCCCGACCCCCTGGGCCTGGCCCCTCCTGCGGCGGCGCGGCCCGGCGGGTGAGCGGTGAGCGGGTCTGGGGTTGGGAGGCGGTGGTCAGCCGCAGGGCCGGGGTGGGACGCTCGGGACAGGGGGACTGAGCGCCCGGGACGGCTGTCATTCCGCGCTCGGCGTCTGCTGCCCCCGGGTGGGCCGGGCGGGGGGCGGGGAGTCCCGGATGAGACGACAATTTCCCGGCCCCGTCTGCCCCGCCCCACTTCCGGGCCGCCACTTTCACTTTCTCTTCCGCCAACGCCGCTCCCCTCCCGCTTCCGAAAGACTGGGGCGTACCGGGAGGGGAGTTAGGTTGAAACCCGGGACGCCGGGGGCGGCCCCGCAAGTGGGGCCCCTCCGGACAGGTGGCGCGCCCCCGCTGTGCGGCGTCGGGCCGTCCTTCCCCCGCTCCCCCGCGTCAGTCCGGTTTCCTCTTTCGCCCATTGCTGACTCAGCTCGGTGCCCCTGCCCTTTCACCGTCCCACGCGGGGTCCCGTTCCCTATGCCAGGGCGGGTCCCCGGTCCCTGGGCGGTGTAAGGCTGCCGACTGCCGCCGGGGACACCGAGGCACAGAGAGGGCTTGGGCCGCGCCAGAGGCCACCGGGCCGGGGCTCAGTTGTTCCCGGTCGTCTGCCTCTCCCTGGTGACCCGCAGGTAGCATTTCCCTGGAGACGCAGCCCCCCCGGGGGGATGGGCGCAGCCCCGCCAGATGGACGAGAAGACCAAGAAAGGTGGGCACAGACTGGAGATAGCTGGGGGACTTCTGGTGGGAAGTGGGTCCCTCTGCCTCCCTGCCTGTTTCCTGCCTTGAAGCCCGTGGGCTTCCAGAGGCATTTGGGGGCCCCCGAGGCCTCCTTGGGCCAGCTTTGTGCTGAGATGGGAGTGGGAATGTTCCCAGAGGACACAGGGCATTGAACTTGGAGACTGCCCAGGCTGGTGGGGAGACAGACCTCAGTTGACCTGAGTAGCAGAAGTCTTTGCCTCCTCCCTTGCCCCCTGCACCCAGCGTCGTGGAACGTGAGTCACATCACTGCCTGCTCCAAACCTTCCCGTGCTCCTCTGTGTTCTTGGAACAAAGCCCAGAGCCCCTGGGCAGCCCACAACACCCTGCTGGCCCCTGACCTCCCCAGCTCCCCCCAGTCACTCCCTTGCGCGCTCTGCTGGAGCCCCACTGCTTCCTTCTGTTGCTGTCTAGCCATTTCTTGCCCAAGGCCTTTGCCTTTTCTCTCCACCTGGAACACTCTTCCCCTTGGTCTTGACGTGTCCGGCTTCTCCCCCTTCAGGAGTCAGTTTCAGTGTTAGCTCCTCCCAGAAGTTTTTCCTGGTCTCCTTGCCCTGTTTATTTCCTCTCCAGCAAGGGTCACTGTCGGGCCTTTCTTCTCTCTTGTTAAATTTAATTGTCTGTCTCCCCGCTGGGCAGGCAGGTCCTTGAGAAAAGAGCCTGTTTAATCACTGTTGGATCCCACTTCCTGAACAGTAGGTGACACACAGTAGGAGCTCAGTAAATGCTTGTCAGATGAATGAATGGAAATATGGGGACCCTGTGAGTATGAAAGAAAAATGGAACCAAATGAGCCTAGGGTCTGGAGGAGTGGGGAGTGTCAGAGAAGGCCTCCCAGAGAAAGGGACTTTAAGTCTGGGTGCTGAAGGATATGTAGGAGTTTACCAGGAAGACAGAGAGAAAACAGCGTGTACTAAGGACCACCTTCTCTCCCACCCCCTTGCTCCCAGCTCCTGAAAAATAAACCCTGTGCTAACCTGCTCTCATTGTGTTGGCTTTTAGCAGAGGAGATGGCCCTGAGCCTGACCCGGGCAGTGGCAGGCGGGGATGAACAGGTGGCTATGCAGTGTGCCATCTGGCTGGCAGAGCAACGGGTGCCCCTGAAAGTGCAACTGAAGCCTGAGGTCTCCCAGACACAGGATATCAGGTGAGAAACATGTGGCTGGCCCGGGACTTAAGGTTTCCCGAACCCTAGTGGGCAGCAAGACATTCTTGCCTATAGAATAGTTATTCTTAATGGCAGGTTCTGGTATCAGGAGATTTGGCTTCAAACCTCAGTTCTGTTGCTAATCGCTGTGAGATACAGGGCAGGTCACTTCGCCTTTCAGAGTTTGTTTTCTCATTTTTAAAACAGGACAATAGCAGTAGCTATTTCATAGGGTTGTTAGGAGGTGTACTGTAGTAGGACGTTAGGACTTACAGAAGTAAACATAACAGTGGCATAAAGAGATTGGAAGGCAGCAGTCCAGATGTGGAGGTCCTGCCCCCCCCAGACCCAGAGGCTCGTGTCGCTTCAGCTCCAGCCATCGCGTCAGGAGGAAAGAAAGGCGCCCTCCCCACATTGCTCTGAAGAGTGTAGCTCAGAAACTGCACACACTTCCACTCAATTCCTAGGGACCAGAATTTATTCTCACAGCCACACTCAGCTTGGAGGGAGGCTGCGTAGCTAGGTATCCAGCTAGAATTCAGAGGTTTTACTAGCAAGGGAAGCAAGGGAGAATGGACGCTGTCTCGGCCCCCGAAGGCTTTTTTTTTTTTTTTTTTTTTTGAGAAGGCTGAAACTCTTAGCATGGTGCCTACCACATGTGAATCACTCAGTAAAAGTTGGTGTTCACGGTTCTTTTTTTACTGCTTATTTATTGCTGCAGAGTAAAACGATAGTTTTACAATTTCTGATTTTCAGTTCTCCTGATGGGCCCCATTTGATTTTTTTTTTAACAGTTCTATTGAGAGGCCGGGCGCGGTGGCTCACGCCTGTAATCCTAGCACTCTGGGAGGCCGAGGCGGGTGGATCGCTCGAGGTCAGGAGTTCGAGACCAGGCTGAGCAAGAGCGAGACCCTGTCTCTACTAAAAATAGAAAGAAATTATCTGGCCAACTAAAATATATATATAGAAAAAATTAGCCGGGCATGGTGGTGCGTGCCTGTAGTCCCAGCTACTTGGGAGGCTGAGGCAGAAGGATTGCTTGAGCCCAGGAGTTTGAGGTTGCTGTGAGCTAGGCTGATACCATGGCACTCTAGCCCGGACAACAGAGTGAGACTCTGTCTCAAAAAAAAAAAAAACAGTTCTATTGAGATAAAATTCTTATCTATACAATTTAACCATTTAAAATATTCAGTTCAATGGCTTTTAGTATGTTCAGAATTGTGCAACCATCACCACAATTTTAGAACATTGCATCATTCTGTAAAGAAACCCGGTACTCGTTAGCAGTCCCCATCTCTCTACCTTCTCTCTAACCCCCCAAACCTCAGGCAACCGCTAATCTACTTTCTATCTCTAGGGATTTGCCTTTTCTGGGAATTTCATTTGGTGGGGGGTATGTTTTATCATCCAGCCCAAACTGTCATTCTGGGAATTTCATATAAATTGTGTCATACAACATGTGGCCTCTTATGTCTGGCTTCATTCACTCAGCATCACGTTTTCTTGATTTATGCATGTTGTAGAATGAATAAGAACTTAATTCCTTTTTATTGCCAAATAAGAATCCATTGTATGGACATACCACATTTTCTTTATCCATTAATCCACAGATGGCCATTTGAGTCTTTCTACTTTTTAACTTGTGAATAATGCCGCTGTGAACATTTATGGCCAAGTTTTTGTGTGGACATATATTTTCATTTCTTTGGGGTATACAGTAGGAGCAGAATTGCTGAGTCATATGGTAACTCTATGGTTAACCTTTTTTTTTTTTTTTTTTTTTTTTTTTTGTTGAGACAGAGTCTCACTTTGTTGCCCAGGCTAGAGTGAGTGCCGTGGCGTCAGCTTAGCTCACAGCAACCTCAAACTCCTGGGCTTAAGCGATCCTACTGCCTCAGCCTCCCGAGTAGCTGGGACCACAGGCATGCGCCACTATGCCCGGCTAATTTTTTCTGTATAGATTTTTAGTTGTCCATATAATGTCTTTCTATTTTTAGTAGAGACGGGGTCTCGCTCTTGCTCAGGCTGGTCTCGAACTCCTGACCTCGAGCGATCCACCTGCCTCGGCCTCCCAGAGTGCTAGGATTACAGGCGTGAGCCACCGCGCCCGGCCTATGGTTAACCTTTTGAAGAACTGCCAGGTTGTTTTCCTAAGTGACTTTTTACATTCCCACCAGCAGTGTGTGAGGGTCCTAGTTTCTCCACATCCTCTCCAACACTTGTCATTATTTGTCTTTTTGATTGTAGCCATCCTAGTGAGTTGGAAGAGGTATCTCATTGTGGTTTTGATTTGCAGTTTGTTTACTAATGATGTTGAGCATCTTTCTATGCGTTTGTTGGCTGTTTGCATATTTTTTCAGGAGGATTACCTATTTGCCTTATGCTCATTTTAAAATTGGGTTCATTTGTCTTTTTATATTATTGAGTTTAGGAGTACTTTCTTCATTTTAGATACGAGTGTCTTATCAGATACGTGATTTGCAAAAATTTTCTCCCATTCTGTGGGTTGTCTTTTCACTTTATTGATGGTATACTTTTTAGAGTTTTTAATTTTGATGATGTCCAATTGATCTATGTTTTCTTTTGTTGCTTGTGCTTTTGGTGTTGTATCTAAGAAATTGCCTCATCCAAGGTCATGAAGATTTACCCCTATATTTTCTTCTAAGAATTGTACAGTTTTGGCTCTTACATTTAGGTCTTTGGTCCATTTTGGGGTTTTTTGGTTTGTTTGTTTTTTTTAAGAGTCTGTCTGTCACCTCGGCTAGGGTGCAGTGGCATCATCATAGCTCACTGCAACCTCCAATTCCTGGGCTCAAGTGATTCTCCTGCCTCAGCCTCCTGAGTAGCTGGGACTACAGGCATGTGCCACAACACCTGGCTAATTTTTCTATTTTTAGTAGAGACAGGGACTCAGTCTTGCTCAGGCTAGTCTTGAACTCCTGAGCTCAAGCAATCCTCCCACCTTGGCCTCCCAGAAAGCTAGGATTACAGGAGTGAGCCACCGTGCCTGGCCCCCAACTTCGTTTTTTTACATGTAGATATCCAGTTGTACCAGCTGTTAAAAAGACTATTTTTTCCCCATTTAATCATCTTAGCACCCTTGTTGAAAGTTAATTGACCTTAAAGCACTTATTTCTGGACTCTCATTTCTATTCCATTGATCTATATGTCAGCCCTTAATGCTAGTACCACACTGAGTGAGACCCCATCTCTACTAAAAATAGAAAAAATTAGCCAGGCTTGGAGGTGAGCACCTGTAGTTCCAGCCACTCGGGAGGCTGAGGCAGGAGGATCGCTTGAGCCCAGGAGTTTGAGGCTGCTGTGAGCTAGGCTGACGCCACTGCACTCTAGCCTGGGCAACAGAGCAAGACTCTGTCTCAAAAAAAAAAAAAAAAGACAGACAGACAGACAGACAAGAGAAAAGTTACCAAAAAAAAATTGTTAACACTTTAGGGTGAGACAATTATAAAACAAAATATATTAAAAATACAGAAGGGTCCTGTACTCAGATATTTCAAGAATGTGTTTATGTTCTTGGTCCACTTTAAAGAAGCTGGTACTAGAAATTTTAGATCATGTGTTATGGATGTGGTTTATAAAAAGAAAAAAATCATGGGAAACTCAGCAGATTTATACTCAACGAAAAGGCCGTACACCTAGACATTGGCCAATGAATGTGCATTTGTAGCATGTAAGTTAAAATTAAGTGTTTAAGCTTAGTCTGCAGCTGTTTTAGTGATTCTCTGCTGTTCACCAGTGATCCTGATGGCGTTGGGTAAGAGGGCTCCAACTGTATTTTTTTGTTAATAGTGTTAAGATTATAGTTTTTAGATTTTGTTTTGTAACTATAATTAAGTCTTCTCTGCTTTTCCCCTAGGTTGATTCTAAAAACGTAAAGCCATTATATAGGATTGACAGCATTTTGATTATGGAAATATTTACTATAGAATAAGGAGTGCAGGGCCCGGCTTGGTGGCTCACGCCTGTAATCCTGGTACTCTGGGAGGCTGAGGTGGGAGGATCACTTGAGGCCAGGAATTGGAGACCAGCCTGGGCAACATAGTGAGATCCTGTCTACAAAAAGTAAATAAATAATATAGGGACTTAAACAAATAACCTGAATACCATTATCACACCTAAAAAAGGGAAAAATAATTTCTTAAAATCCCCTAATAGCCTGTTTATATTCAAGTTTCCCCGATTAATAATTTTTACAATTGGTTTGTTCAAACCAGGAGCCAAACAAGATCTATACGTAGCATTTTCAATACGTTTTAAGTCTCTTTTATTCTCTCTCCTCTATTTTTATGCCATTGTTTTTTTTTTTTTTAATGACCCACTCCCCCCATTGTTTTTTTTTTAAACCTGGTCTTCTGACATCTAGAATTTTCTCACATTCTGTGTTTATCAATTGCCTCCTCACGGTGTCATTTACTGTCTCTCATTTTTCCTGTAACTGACAGTCACACTTAACCTTTTTAATGTCCAGGAACTCGTCTTCATTTTCTGGTAGCTTCTTGCCTGTCCCGGCCTTAGGAAGGCAACGTCTTCCTGAATCTCTCTGCAGATACTGGTTTGACTTCACTGTTGTTGTTCTGTACCCTAAATGACCTCCGTTTCCTTTGGGGTCAGTCTGTGTTTTCGTCTTAGCCCCTACTCCTGCTTTTGGTCTTCCAGAAATGTTTGGGGATCCTTGAGAACGTTAAAACCGCTTTCTCTGAAATGATACCATTTGGTTTTCAGTCCTGCCTCTAACAGTTAATTGCTCACTTTGGCCGTGTCACCGTGAACCTCTCCGTGCCTTGTGTTTTTATCTGTAAAAAAGAGACACAGCAGTGCCTGCCTCATGGGTTCATTGAGAGGATTAAGCGAGTTAATGGACATTAAGCAAGTGTGTCGAATAGTCTCAGCACATAGTAAATAACAGCTTTTGGTGGTTTGGCGAAGAGCAGGGGAGAGAAGACAGAAGAGGTTGGAGAGGTAGGGGAGGCGCTGGAGCGTGGAGGCCCTTGTGTGCTGCAGTGAGTTTATTCTAGAGCAGTTGGAGCCATTGCAGGGGCTCGGGTGGTGGGTGGGTTCTAATAAAGGAGGAGGCACAGGGGCGTGGGAATCCGGTGGGGTCCTTGCCCCAGACCTGGGTGTGTGTGTGTGTGTGTGTGTGTGTCTGTATCTGTATGTACATGCATGTGTGTGCACCTGTGTGCAAATGTGCATGTGTGCAGCTGGTGGCCAAGGCTGGATCTGTGGCCAGAGCCCTCTCCCCGCTCCTACTCTTCCCTGCAGGCTGTGGGTGAGTGTGGAGGATGCTCACCTGCACACGGTCACCATCTGGCTCACAGTGCGCCCCGACATGACAGTGGCGTCCCTCAAGGACATGGTGAGTGAGGAGGCCGAAGGGAGGCGTTGGGCAGAGGTGCCCCCCCCATTTCGCTCCCGCCCCCTCTGTCCTCTCTCCTCCCTTCCCACTCCCCCTCTCTTGGTGCCCCTGCCAGGTATTCCTGGACTACGGCTTCCCACCAGCCCTGCAGCAGTGGGTGATTGGGCAGCGCTTGGCACGAGACCAGGAGACCCTGCACTCCCACGGGGTGCGGCGCAATGGGGACAGTGCCTACCTCTACCTGCTGTCAGCCCGCAACACCTCACTCAACCCTCAGGAGCTGCAGCGGGAGCGGCAGTTGCGGATGCTGGAAGGTGAGGCTCTGCCTCAAGAATTCCCATGTACCTTTCACGTGGATTCCCTAAATATTAACATTTCGCCACATTTGCATTGCTTTATCATTATGCCTGTATATAAAGTTATTTTCTGAACCATTTTGAGAGTAAGTTGCGGACATGATGTTCGTCTCCCTTAAATACTTCAGTGTGCATTTTCTTAAAAAGAAAGGTCATTTTCTTACATTACCAGGTACAACTGTCCAATTCAGGAAATTTCTATTGATGCAGTACTACTATCTAATCTGTAGATCTTAGATTTTACCAGTTGTCCCATTAATGTCCTTTGTAGCAAAAGACTTGGCATTCAGCTGTCATGTCCCTTTCAAAGAGTCCAGGCCAGTTTCTTTGTTGGTCTGATGTTTCCTCCGGAATGGATTCAAGTCAGTAATTTGGCAGGACTGCCTCAGAGGCGCTGTTGTGTCCCTCTGGGTGCATCCTGCAGGGGGCACAGGAGGCCCAGAGAACACAAGGACATTCATGGGTGGAGTGGGGACCCAGCCCCTGGGAAGCCAGGACGCCCACCTGGCCTAGTGGAGGCGGAGACAGCTGCAGGGAGGAGGAAGGGGAGGAAGGGTGGGTCTGCCTGGCTGGCTCAGGGTGTGGGCGACGTGGGCCACATGGATCCGACACCCCTTAAATTCTCCTCCACAGATCTGGGCTTCAAGGACCTCACGCTGCAGCCACGGGGCCCCCTGGAGCCAACCCCTCCAAAGCCCGGGGCCCCCCAGGAGCCCAAACGGGTTCAGCCAGATGCAGTACCTGAGCCCCCGCTGGTAAGCCACCTCTGCGTGCCCCCTGCCCCCGTCCTGCCCCGCCCTGCCCCGCCCTGCCCCGCTCACGGGCCCTCTGCTCCCAGGTGGGCTGGCAGTGCCCCGGGTGCACCTTCATCAACAAGCCCACGCGGCCCGGGTGTGAGATGTGCTGCCGGGCGCGGCCCGAGACCTACCAGGTCCCCGCTTCATACCAGCCCGACGAGGAGGAGCGAGCGCGCCTGGCCGGCGAGGAGGAGGCGCTGCGCCAGTACCAGCAGGTGGGCGCGGCGGTCCCCGACAGACACCTGCAGGCCAGGCGGGGGAGGCATAGGCCAGGAAGGGAGACACCTGCGCATTGCCGCTCCCCGTTACCGCCTCGCCCCCTCACAACCGTGCCGCTGCCAGTGAGCCTGCACTTGGCTGTGACCCGCGCTTTCTCGGAGGTCACCCTGTGGTGGCAACCCTGCTCGCTGGCTGTGCGGCTCATCCAGGGTCACGTGCCCCGCTCCCACAAGGCCGTGGCTCTGCCCCCAGCTTTCACACACACCCTAGCACACAAGCGTCCCTGGCTGTGACCCCAGCACTCTAGCCGTGACTCTGACCACACCTCAGCTTGGACCTCACCCCCATCGGCCTGTGACCTAAGTCCTGCTCCACCGAGACCTCCTCCCGGACCCTGCTACTGCTGACCTGCCCTCCGGCATGGCCCGCCCCTCACTTGCTCCCCGGGAATGACTCCTCCCTCTGTCCTGCCCTCCCTCAGCCACCCCGATGGTGGCACACATTCCCATGGCACAGACACCCGGCCCTGCATGTTCCCCCATTCTGAGCACACGCCTGCCGCTCCATCCAGCGGTGACCCCACTCCTGGGCCCATCCGCAACCTTTCTGTGCCCCCTAGCTATCGCCTCCCTGTCCCAACCTCGACCCGGCTCCACCACCACCCCCTGGCCCCAGCCCTGCCCTAATTCTTGGTGGGGATGTGAGCCCTGCTGCCCCGACTCTCCACTCACCCTGGCCCCCTTCCTGTCCCTGCCACAGGGCTCCCTCGCCTGGCCCCGCCCCCCTGGCTGCAGCCCCAGCCTGACCCGCCCAGCCACCCGGTCACTGGGCTTCGCCTAGCGCTGCTCCCAGTCCCCTCCCAGCCTGCATCCTACTGCCCTCACCTGCCCACCCCCACGATCCTGCGCTCACCCTGCTTTGCCCGCCTCCTGGCCCTGCCCCCTTCGTGGTCTGACCGGGCCCCTGAGACCCTGACCCACCCCGCGGCCCCGCCCCGTGTGCCCAGCGGAAGCAGCAGCAGCAGGAGGGGAACTACCTGCAGCACGTCCAGCTGGACCAGAAGAGCCTGGTGCTGAACACCGAGCCCGCCGAGTGCCCCGTGTGCTACTCGGTGCTGGGGCCCGGCGAGGCCGTGGTGCTGCGTGAGTGTCTGCACACCTTCTGCAGGTGCGGCCCCAGTCCCACCCCCGGCAGAAGGTGGGTGGGGCCCTGTGCTCTGACGTCTCACTGGACGCCCACAAAAACCTGCGAGGTAGGCTCTATCTCCCCATTTTGCGGATGAGGCACAGAGAGGTCAAGCAACTTATCCAGGGCCACACAGCTCATGAGAGAAGCCCAGACGTGAACCCAGGCATCCTGACTCCAGAGCCTCTGCCCTTACCCACTACCCCCAACCGTCCAGGCAAGGGGACTGGGGCCCTAGCCCTGGCAGCCTGCAGTGTGGGCATCTGAGACTCCGTCACTCAGTCTCTTGTCATGACCCTGCCATCCCTGGGTGCAGAGAACCCGCACCCAGTCACCACAGCAGGCGTTTGTGGAGCAGCCCCTGGGGGCCAGCTCCGTTCCTGCCTCCCGGGGCTGACAGTGCAGTGGGAGGCTGGTGTGACTCAGATCACCACTGATTGATGTGGTTGTGAATTGTGTCACATGCTAAGTAACAGCGGATTATGCTACAGGCAACAGGAGCCCCGGGAGGGTGGACGGGAGGCCTCCCGAGGAGATAGCCCCAGAGCAGAGCCCGAAAGGGTCTGCCATGGGCGTGGGCCTGGCCTGTTGGAGGAGACCAAGGCGGTCTCATGGCCAGAGCAGAGGGTTGAAGGGGGACGTTGGAGAGGAGGACAGAGAGGTGTTGGGGAGGGCAGGCCACCGCAGGCCACCGCAGGTTGCTGGGTTTGTTCTGGCTGGGACAGGGGCCCCTGGGGAGACGTGGCTGCTGTGCTGAGATGGACTCTAGGGGAAGGTGAACACAGGGACCCAGTGAGGAGGCTACTGCAGCCATCCAGGCCTGGACCAGAATGTCAGGGGTGGCAGTGGACAGAGTGGAGGCCAGTAGTGGTGGGTGGGTGGGAGGGATGGGAAGGAAGAGGGTATTGGGGAGAAGCCCACCTGGGGTGGCTGGGAAAGGCCCTTGGGCTCAGGCCCCGCCATGTGAGGGGTGGAGTCCCTAGTGGACAGGGTTCAGATGACCCTAACTCCCCCCGCCCCCCAGGGAGTGCCTGCAGGGCACCATCCGCAACAGCCAGGAGGCGGAGGTGTCCTGCCCCTTCATTGACAACACCTACTCGTGCTCGGGCAAGCTGCTGGAGAGGGAGATCCGGGCGGTAAGGACTGGGGTGGAAGGGGACACCCCGGGTCCCCAGGAACTGGGCCTGGAGCTGGCAGTTGGGGACTGGCTCAGGAGTGTGGTCTCAGGCAGCACCCATGGCCGTTTGCCCAGAGGTTTTCACTGTGAAGTGCAGCCCTGCCAAGGGGCATTGTGACGGGGCGTGGTTCAGGCCACGGGGCTGCGTGAACTTCCCTGGAGCCCCTGGGATTTGACCCAAGCCTCCGAGGAGGGTCAAGCGTGGCAGACAGAAAAAGGAACAGAGATCAGCAGAGTAACGCAGTGGAGGTGGTTTCTACAAAAACAAAACACGTGCCGAAACCACGTAGAACCCGAGCAGAAATCAAAGAGAAAAATCACCCATAAGGCCACCACCCCAGGAAGTCCTCCAATTGCGTTTTGTCCTGTTTCCTTCAGTGTTTCTGGGCAGACGTAATTTTTTTCTTTTTAAGTCTACTTAGTAAAGTATACTTTGCACACAGTAAAATGCACCCACTTGTAAGTGTGCAGTTAGATGAGGTTTGTTTTTTTTTTTTTTTTTTGCCTCACCCCCCTGGTTAGATGAGTTTTGACAAATACAACTCATGTAACCACCACCCAATCGAGATACAGAACATAGGCACAGGTGTGATTTTTACCTCCTTTTAACAAGCATGGACGCAATTGGCTTTCGCTCCTTTGCTCCAAAATCTTTCTAAAGATTATTATAAATCTCTATGCACATATACTGTTTATGCTTCTTAGTAATTCTAGTTTCTCAGTTTGTAAGTATTGCTTCAAGGAACATTTTACATGGTGCCTCTTATATTAATATATTATTTTCTTAGGATAAACTTATAGAAGTGGGATGGGTGCCAAAGGGGCAGAAAACTTTGGGCTGGTTGAAATATCGCCACCTTGCTTTCTCAGAGTGTGATGTACCCGGATGCTAGTTTAACCACATCTTCCCCAGTATTGCCTGTTTTTTTTTTTTTTTTTTTTTTTTTTTGAGACAGAGTCTCACTCTGTTGCCCGGGCTAGAGTGAGTGCCGTGGCGTTAGCCTAGCTCACAGCAACCTCAAACTCCTGAGCTCAAGCGATCCTCCTGCCTCAGCCTCCCGAGTAGCTGGGACTACAGGCATGCACCACCGTGCCCGGCTAATTTTTTCTACATGTATTTTTAGCTGTCCATATAATTTCTTTCTATTTTTAGTAGAGATGGGGTCTCGCTCTTGCTCAGGCTGGTCTCGAACTCCTGAGCTCAAACGATCCGCCCACCTCAGCCTCCCAGAGTGCTAGGATTACAGGCGTGAGCCACCGCGCCCGGCCCGCCTGTTATTTTTGTTCATTTTTTTCCTTTTTTAAATTGTGACAAAACATATAACATAAAATTTAACCATTTTTAAGTGTTTAATAAGTACTAATATATTCACATTGTCGTGCGGCCGTCACCACCATCCATTTCCAGAGCTTTTTAAAGTCCACTTTTTGAATGGAGTTTTTCAATACCAGGAAGGTTATGTGAGGAAAAGAGCCTGGGGCTGGGTCAGAGCTTCTGAGCTGTGGGCTTTCTGGAGGGTACTTGGTGACAAGGAGGCTCATGTTTGAGGTGTTCTGAACCCTGAGCAACAAGGACGTGGTCTGTTGGCAGCTCCTGACCCCTGAGGATTACCAGCGATTTCTAGACCTGAGCATCTCCATCGCTGAGAACCGCAGTGCCTTCAGCTACCACTGCAAGACTCCAGACTGCAAGGGATGGTGCTTCTTTGAGGATGACGTCAATGAGTTCACCTGCCCCGTGTGTTTTCACGTCAACTGCCTGCTGTGCAAGGTGAGGACAGGGACCCAAACTGCCTGGTCACTCTCGTCCTGCTGGGAGCTCACTGCAATGCAGTGCTTGTTCTCCTGGGCAGGGAGCTGTGACACTGGCTGGAGGTGATGACTTAGAGCTACACATCAGCGAGAGTGCATGGCTTAATCCTGGAATGAGCCCTGACCCCGTAGACCGAGTCTCAGACCTGGCCCCGGATGGAGCTTCAGTTAGACAGCCCTGGCCCGGAACTGAGCCCTGTCCCAGCTGTGGCCCCGGTCACAGACTGAATCCTGGTCCCATACTGAGCCCTGACCCTGGACTAAGCCCAGGCCCTGGGCTGATCACTGAACCTGAACCCATGTTGAGCCCAGACCCCAAGCCAAGCTCCAACCCTGGTTTCTGACTGCCCCTCGGTCTGTCATACAGCAAGCCCTGACCCGGCCCCATACCAAGTCTCCACCCGTTCTGAACTGAGCTGACTCAAACCCAGACTCAGTCCTGCCTGATCCTTCCCCAGTCCTACCCCTGCCCTGGTCATCTCAAAACTTGACCACTAAGGTGAGGAGCAGGTAGGCAGGTCTGGAGCCTGGTCTCAGACTCGGCCAAGCAAGCTGTCTCTGGGCTTTGGGCAAAACCTAGGCAGGGACGCAGGGCCACAGCCTGCAGCAGAGGTATGGTAGGGGTCTCTGCGCCCGTAAGAACTGAGAAGGACTAGGTATATATTGTCAGTACCATATGTGATGGCCCTGACCTCACCTCCAGGCCTGAGTGTTCTCTTCTGTACGACGGTGTGTGGTTTTCAAACCCGGCCTGTCACTGAGCACACGCAAAGGCATTAGGTGCTTACGCAGATGCCCACCCTGACCCCTCGCCTCCCCCAGCTTGTTAACCCCCTGGGAAACCTTTTCACCTGGAGCCACCCCACTCCCCGCCCCCAGGCCATCCATGAGCGTATGAACTGCAAGGAGTATCAGGATGACCTGGCCGTGCGGGCGCAGAATGATGTCGCTGCCCGGCAGACGACGGAGATGCTGAAGGTGAGGCGGGGACGGGGCCAAGGGCTGGGGACTTGGGTTCTGGGAAAGGGCTGTGTTCACACATCCCTGGACGTCCTGACCTCCCTCTGGCGGTCACTCCCATCCAGGGATGGGACCTAGGCCAAGTGTACAGGTGGCAGCAGTGGGAAGAGCGTCTGGGTAGAGGGAGGAGACCTCAGGAGGGAAGGAGGCGCTGGACGGAACCTGGCCTGGCGGAGCAGCACGGGAAAGTGATTCACTGACTCCGGGGTCACAGCTTTGTCCCTGCAGTCAGGAGGGGAACCAGGGGCAGGACCGGGCTGAGCCGCTGTGCCTGCTCTGTTCCAGCTGATGCTGCAGCAGGGCGAGGCCATGCACTGCCCGCAGTGCCAGATCGTGGTGCAGAAGAAGGATGGCTGTGACTGGATCCGCTGCACCGTCTGCCACACCGAGATCTGCTGGGTCACCAAGGGCCCGCGCTGGGGCCCCGGGGTGAGTCCTGGGGAGCAGAGGGCTGGGCGGTGGGATGGGGAGGGCACCCTTGTGGGGTCTGCCCTGGAGGAGGGCTTGGAAAACTACAGCCCGTGGGCCAGATCCAACCCAGCACTTATGTTTGTATTAGCTCCCAAGGTAAGAATGTTTTTTACATCTTTATTTTTTTAATTTTTTTATTTATTTTATTTTTTATTTTTTGAGACAGAGTCTCGCTCTGCCCAGGCTAGAGTGCCGTGACATCAGCATAGCTCACAGCAACCTCAAACTCCTGGGCTTAAGCAATCCTACTGCCTCAGCCTCCCGAGTAGCTGTGACTACAGGCATGAACCACCATGCCCAGCTAATCTTTTCTATATATATTTTTAGCTGTCCATATACCTTCTTTCTATTTTTTTTTAGTAGAGACGGGGTCTCGCTCTTGCTCAGGCTGCTCTTGAACTCCTGAGCTCAAATGATCCACCCGCCTCGGCCTCCCAGAGTGCTAGGATTATAGGCGTGAGCCACCGTACCTGGCCTCTATATACATCTTTAAATGGTTGAAAAATACCAAAATATGAATATTTCGTGATGTGAAAATTATATCAAATCCAAATTTCAGTGTCCATAGATAGTCCTTTGGAGTAGAGCCGTGCTCAGTCATTGACATTGTCTGCAGTTGCCTTTGCGCTACAGAGCAGAGACGGCACGGCCTGCCCAGCCTAAAATGACTGGCCCTTTGCAGAAAAGGTTTGCCCACCCCTGCCCTGGAGGACAGCGAGTACAAGTTCAGTCTGGGGGCCGAGCCCTGGCTGGATTGCCCCTGCTCTGCCACATACTGGCTGTTACTCCCCTCTCAGCCTTAGTTTCTTCTTCTGTGAAATAGGGATGGTAGCAGGGTCTGTCTCAGGCTTGTCGTCAGAATCCAGCAAAAAAATGCAAGAGAGGTGCTTAGCAGAGAGCTTATCACATGGTGAGCCCTGTGCGAGTGGTAGCCGTTGTTACGAGGAGTTTGTTCCTGGAACTGGGGCTCGTTGTTACGTGTAGACTTTAAGATAGACGGAGCCTGGGCGCGGTGGCTCACGCCTGTGATCCTAGCACTTTGGGAGGCCGAGGCAGGAGGATCCCTTGAGGTCAGGAGTTTGAGACCAGCCTGAGCAACATAGTGAGACCCCTGTCTCTACAAAAAAATAGATTAGCCAGCATGGTGGCACACACCTGTAGTCCCAGCTACTCGGGAGGCTGAGGCAGGAGGATCACTTGAGCCTGGGAGTTTGAGGTTGCAGCGAGCTATGATGACACCACTGTATTCCAGCTGAGACAACAGAGCAAGACCCTGTCTCAAAAAAAAAAAGGAGGCAGAGTAAACCTCCTTCTTTCACGCTGCCAATGTGCTGACCCATCCAGGGTATGCAGAGTGGTCAGGTCCTTTCCCTGGGTCTAGGGGTGGGTAGACCGAGTGCTGTGGGAGCCCAGAAAAGGCCTCAGGGACTGTCTCCATCAGGAAGCCGAGGCCAAGAAGGCCGTTCTTAGCAGGAGGACCTGCAAGGGCAAAGGCAGAGTGGGAGGGTGTGCTCGGCTTTGGGAGCAGTCTGTCTGCTGCCCTGACATTCTCTTCTCTTCCTCCCATCCTCCAGGGCCCAGGAGACACCAGCGGGGGCTGCCGCTGCCGAGTGAATGGGATTCCTTGCCACCCAAGCTGTCAGAACTGCCACTGAGCTAAAGATGGCCAGGTCCCCACGCTGACCCAGCCCCACATCTGCAGGCTGTTGTGGGGCAGGGCTGGGCTTGGGGCTTTGGCTCCGATTTCTGGCCAGGGAGATGCCTTTGTGCTTGGTCAAGGCAGGGGCCCTGCAGAGGCCAGGGCCCCCGAGCTGCATGGACAGCCTCATTTGCCAGGGGAGTCGCAGGGGCCCTGCCTGCGCTGCTGTTGTCCACAGTCACATCTGTCCCAGTGCCTTTGTCCTTCTCCTGGGGCTCTCTGCAGCTCCCACCTCTATCTGACCCCTGGCCAGAACCACCGTGTGACTCCAAACTCCTCCCAACTGCCCCCCTCACCTGCTGCACAGCAAGCACTCATAGCCGCCTCCTCTCTGCTGTTGGCTTTCTGGGGGGCAACTTTCCTCTGCCTTTGTGGTGGGAGGCCTGGCGCTTCTTAGAACTCCTGCTAATCTGTTCCGAGCCACGAGCGAGAGCAGGCAGTTTTGAAAGCACAGCCCAGCATGTCTGGCTCTGCATCTCCCTCGCTGCTGCCCGTGTAAGCTAATTAAAATAGTTTTCCAGGAAGGGATGACTGTGATGTCTTTGAGAGGAAGTGAATGTCATGGGCTGGGACTCTACACATAGGTGGGATCCCAGGCGCTCTAGGAACCTGCACCAGGAAGTTGATCTTCGGCCCTTCAGTGGGCAGTGAGTGAGCACTGGGACCCCTGTACCACGCTTGCACCCCTGTGCCTGATTTCAGGGGCAAGGATGCTCTTGGGTCGGCCTCAGCCTGGACAGGCAGAGTTTGCAGCGTGTCAACAGTCTGCAAAGAAGGGCTTGCAGATCAGCACGGGCTTAAGCGGCAGGAAGGGCCAACGCAGCAGCGACAGGCTGCCACTCCCTTTTGGCCTCTCAGTGAGCACCCAGGGTCGGAGGGCAGACAGTTCAGGAACAGGCGAAGCTGCTGCAGTCGAGGGGTGAGGTTGTCCATCCTGATTTTAACATCTCAGGCCAGATGGCAAAGTGCTGATCCAGCAGTATTTATTAGTACCCCCTCGCTGGGCCGGGATTAATATAACAGACTGAGGATGTCCACCCCATGACCCCCCTTTGCCTTTGACCTGTTGAGCTCTGGCATTTGACGTGCACCATGTTGCCTGGACTGTAATGTGACCGTTGCTACAGCGGGCAGCAGGCACCTCTGCCGTTCAAGGCCTGGACCCCAGGCCTTAGATACTGGGCCGGTGCTTTGCAGGGAAGGGCATTGCTGCCCTGTCACTGGATGCCAAGACTCAAAAGAGTTGTCCCTGGTCACTGAACAGTGAGTTCAGAGACTGTGAGTGGACTGAGTGCCTTCCAGCTCTGCCAGCATCGGCTCAGGGCAACTGTTGTAGCTGATAGAGGCCACATCCAGGCAGCCTCGCCAGCCCTGGGAGCAGAAAGGCTCAGGCATGGGCAAGACCATCCTCTTGGTGCCACAGGGAAGGTGAGTGGAAGCCCATTGCTCAGATAAAGCGCAGCTGCCGCTGGCGTGGGTAGAAAGCTGAGGACGAGCCCCGTGGCCTGTGCCAGGGCTAGCACAGGGCTTCCTCCAGTGTCTGGGGCTGGCATGAAAGCCGCTCACTTCAAACACAGGAAGCGGGAGGCAAGCCCAGAGCCTGGCCACTCACAGGGCTTAGCTTCACCACATGGAAATCTGGAGAAGACATCCAGGGAGTTGGGGCCACCAACAAAACACACGGAGAGGACAACGGGGCTGCGGAGGAGGGAACAAAGACAAAGCCAGGCCCCATCGTAGCTTAGCTGGATCTGGCAGAGCTGCGGGCCTGTTCCTTTCAGGCAATCCCTGGATGGGCACGGGCCCCAAGTGCAGGGCTGGCTGAAGGTGTTTAGTAATCAATAAACGTTCACCGAAATGTTAACACTGGCACAACTTCAGTTTGTAAAGCATTTTCATAAACTCCCATGTCATTAAACCCTCCATGTGGGATGGGCCTATCCCTATTTTACTGTTAAGGACGAGTTCAAAGAGGCAGTGACTTGCAGATGCTCACACGGCCAGCAAGGAAGGGACATAACCTGGTCCCCAATCTCAGACCCAACAGGCCCCCAACAATTCTCTCCCCAAACCCACTTAAGTCGTGGCCCATACTCACCCCCAGATCGCCCACAGTGGAGCGTGGCAACTCCTTTCCACAGCCATCTCACCCTGGCCCTGGCCCCCCACTGATGTGGCCCACCCCATCTCTCCACGGACCCCAAACCCCAGCCCTCCTGGGCTTTGCTGTCCCCAAAACACTGACACTTGGTATTGAAGTGATATTTTTACCTCAGCCTTGAACGCTGCGTGGTGTTTCCCGGCAGCCCTTCTCCAGCTCTGACACCAACCGGGCGTCCAGCAGTTCGGTGCTGACACTCTGCACCTAGAGTTAGCCTCAGGTTCCACAGGGGCTCAGGCCCACAAGACTGTCCCCACTTAAGATGGCAGCCACAGCACCCAGAGTACCGCACTTCTGACTGGCCAACTCCCGATTCCGGGGTTCCCACGACCCCACCTACTCAGGTTCAGTAATTTGCTCGAACGATTCACAGAACTGGGGGAACTGCTGTGCTTACACTTACTGGTTTATCATAAAGGATCCGGTGCAGAACAGCCAGGTGGAAGAGATGAACAGGGCAGGGCATGGGGCCAACACAGCGCTCACTGGATCCCACTAAAGTTTGTAAAGAGCTGTCACCAGTGCCCCCCACTCCTAGGAGGTCAATACAGGGGGCCAAAAGTCCCCACTCTCTGATCACATGGTATTTCTGGTGACAGCCCATCCTGAGGCTATCAAGGGTCCCACCTAAGTCACCTCATTAGCATAAACTCAGGTTGGATCAAAAGGCAACCATTAAAAATAAGAGACACTCCTAACACTCAGGAAATTCCAAGGGATTTAGGAGCCCTAAGTCAAGGACCCTGGGACAAAGACCAAATATTTATTATGCCACACAGACTCTTCCTTCAATTCTCCAATTATCAAAATTCTATCATTCTTTACATTCAACCATCAACGCCTAAGAAAGCGTCCCAGAATTTGCTGCTCAAAATGAACTGCTCCTTCAAGCGCTTTTCAGCGCTCTCTCTGGTGTGAGCTCCCAGAGGCAGGCAGTGTGCCGGCCAGCCCGGTGTACTCAGGCCTGCGGGAGTGGCCTGTGGTGGAGGGACACGGTCAAGGAGCTGAGTGATGCCAGCGCTCTGCTCTGCACCCACTACCTGGCAGCTGGAAACGTTCGAAAGCTTGGTGAGAACAGCTCTCAGCAACTGCTCTGTGGATGGAAATTGCATGTGGCGGAAAAGGTGCATCCACCTCCAGCTCTGGGTAGCTTCCAAATCCACGCGCCAGCCCCTAGGGCTAAAGGCATCCCCACAATGGTGTGTGAAAAATAGCCAAGGGCACCCCAGACTTAGTTCCCTGCACCCCTGCGTCAACTGTGACAGAGCCTGCGAGCGTGGAAAAAACATGAACGCCAACTCTCTGCTCACTCGGCAACAATACACTGTGACCAAGTATGTGGCGGTTTCTTCCCACACACCAAGCGACAATCAATTCTGCAGTGGACACCAGCTGGCTGTCCTCCAACGCAACTACATTCTGATGCTATCTACGTGGAGGCAGCCTGAGAAACCACAGGCTGAGGGCTCAGTCCCACAAGCCGCCCCCTCCTTGCCACAAGTCGCAAGTCCAGGCCTCTGGAACGTCTGACCGGCTTCAACCGGGATTCCCACGACTTCTATCTTTGGCTTCAATTAATTTGCTACAGTGGCTCACATAACTCAGAGATAACACATTTACTGGTTTATTACAAAGGATATTCTAAAGGATACAAATAAACAGCCAGCTGAAGAGACAACAGGGTTAGGTCTGCAAGGGTCCCCAAGTGCAGAAGCTTCTGTTCCCATGGGGTCGGGGTGCACCACCCCCCCAGCATGTGGATGGGTTCCTGTTCACTTTCCTGTCAGCCTGCTCATGTTCAGCTCTCTGAAAGCTCCCCAAACCCTGTCCTCTTGGGCCTTTCATGGGGACTTCATTGGATAGGCATGATTGAAGCATGGGCAACCGTGTTGAAATGTGACTGGACAAAAAGGGTGTGATCTACTGCCAACAGACTGGGGAAGCCCAGCAACGCCTGTCTGTTCAGATTCTCTGTGGCCTCTGTGTGTGGCATGCCTTCCTCCTGGGTATGGGCCCCTCAATGGAAAGAGAGTCTTATGACCCACAATTGGATCAGGGTCTTGCTCAGCCAGGTGAAAGGAGGCCACGAGAAGACAGGGAGCGAGATTCTGTTTTCTGAGGCCTGCAGTGCCCCAACATTCTAACAGAGGCTATGGGAGTTACGATCCAGAATACAGACAAAACCCAAAGCATACATACCTCACAATCTCACAGTGCCCCAGGCAGCAGCTGGAGTGTGTAGACCGTACCTCTTGCAGCTGAAATAGAAACAGCAGGACTGCAGGCATTGCCCAGGTCTCCTGGCAAGTCAGGGCCAAGCAGGAGTCCACAGGTCCCGGCCTGGGGTGGAAGGTGGGAAGCCTCCAGGACAGGTGTCTAAGACCAGAGTCCACTCCCAAAAAGTGGTGGGCAAGGACAGAATGATGGAAGAGGTGATCAGTAACCACATATGGCTGTTTATTTTATACAGGGCTCTGTACAAAATATTTACACATATTCTTTACAGAATAAGTAAACCACCTGAAGGTAAGTAAATAATGCTTTCTTCTCAATGGCAGGGGAGAATACTGGAGTCAGCAAAGCTATAAAACAAACTTTTTCCTTCTTAAGCCACAACATAAGCAAATGCCACTTGCTTCCTGGGACCCAAAATGCTACGGTCTTGGGACCCGTCACATGCATCTCCTTTCCGTCAATTCCGTCACTATGTACAAACAGGTTTGAGTGCTGTGGCAGGAGGGGCAGATGCTGCTGCCCACTGAAATGGTGACAAGAGGACAAACCTGCTGTGGGAGGCCACAGAACATTCACATCACCACCTCTGGACCCTGCAAGAACTTCCTTTGTCCCGATGAGTTCACCACTTTCTAAACTAATCCATCCAAATCACATTCAGCCCAGGCGGGGCTTTGCCGTGAGAATGGACCATCACTTTGAGCTTTTTTTGGTTTTAAAATGCTTAGTATAACTCAGCGCAGACACCCCCTAACTGCTCTGGGTTTGCTGGCAGCCTGGCATGTGGAACGCCTCCACCCTGCACGCAGCGGCATGTGGGAGGATGTGGAGGTCTGGACATGGTGGGTGGAGTGCTTCTGGCATGTTCACTTTAAGCAAACACCTGCCAAGAGAGAACAGTGCCCAGGAAAGACCAGGAAAACAAAAGTATGTGGCTGCTTCACTATATACCCAAATTCTTTAAAGCAGCAAAAGGCACTTTTTTCCAAGCCAGAGTTAATTGCAAAAAACACTGGCTTTGCTTACAGGAAAGCTGTCCCAGAAGAACAAGTAGTCACCCATGCTCCTTGAGGCCCGGAGAGTCCTTGGGGAAGCTTGGGGGAGGGGGCCAGCTTTTCCAGGTTCCTGCCAAGCCTCAGGCTATAGTTTGTCCCTTTCTGGGTGCCAGCAAGTTTCTAGTGACATTTCCAACCAGGTGGGAGAGACCAGCAGTTGAGGAGATAAACCAGACTCAAAAAACAATGCCAAGGTAGCGAGTGGGTACCTATTTGTGAGTAGGAGGGTGATTCGAGGAAAACTGGAAGGAAGGAAAGCCAGTCAGAAAGTGGGCATTCTGGAAGCACAGGGCTCTTTACAAACAGTAACTCTGGCTAAAGCAAAAGGTTTAACAATTGAGGAGAAAGTAAACTTCAGGATCTTAGAAGCTCATCCTTCTGATGAGAACTTTTTTCCATGAAGGAACTATTATTTTTAAAATGAGGGTACTTTACATGTTGGGTGTATATAATTCTAAAAATAGTAATAAAAGTATCTTTTATAAGCAATGTCAAAGAATAGGAAGAGAATAGGAAGGAAAAAAAGGCAGGCAAAACCAGTCCAGGGCCAGGACCTAAAAACCAACATTCCCTCCTGCTTGACTGGAAATGCCCATGCAATTTCTAGGCTACACATGGGTAGGATTTAACTGGCAACCTAGTTCACATCTGTCTCTCTGATTTCTGACCAGCTAATGGAGCCGCTCGTAAGAGGGGCCAATCGTGTTCCCAGGCTAGAGTCCCCTGCCATCTTGTTTTCATTCCAAAGCCCGGCTTCTGCAGTGGCAGCCCCTAGCTTCTTAGTCCACAGAAACAGACAGAACGGGGCGGCGAGGAGGGCATTCCATAGTCCAGCGGACTTTCTACTGGGAGGCCAGGAGGTTCCCCAGTCACCAGGGTAGCCCTGGCCCAGGAGGTTCCAAAGGCAGCCGGGAGCTAAAGAAACCCATTTCCTCCAACACAAGGGGAGGTGGCAGAGAGTCCACTCAGCAGCCCACTGGGAGGGGAATAATCGAGTTCTGTGCCCAGGCCCCCAAGTGCCCTTGGTGTCAGGCAGGCTCTGCTCTTGGCCTCTGAAGCAAAGGCAAACATGGACAGGCAGGGAAGGGTGGCAGGAATAGAAAACCCTTGACAGAAACCCTTTTAATAAAGGAAATTCCACCTCCTCCCAATCCTTCCATGGAAGGGTGAGACCTTAATGTAATGTAATGTGTCTTCTCCGGCTTTCAGGGAAACAGCTGCAGCTGAAACTTCGGGGCCCACTCCAGGGCACTTTTCACCACGGCCAGGGCAGCTGCTCCAAGCGCCACCGTCAGCCCCATCACTGCCAGTTTCACAAAGCGGTTGGTCCTTGGTTTGGTCAGGACATCTTTTGTTCGATCCTCAGACCGCAGAAGTCCCCGAAATCGCTGCCGCAGCACCATGTCAGGCCTCTGCTGGGCGGATGCCAGCTCAAAGTCCTTGAAGGTAGAGGCTGCAGTTCTACCGGGGAAGGAGACAGAAGAAAATGGTATAAAAGACGAGAAGGAAAGAAAACCTACACTAAATAGGCTCAGGGTAGAGCTAACCATTGCTGAGAAAACTTGTCTTGATAAAGACCAATGAGTCCACAGCGGGGATTCCACTGGCCTACGCTTAGGTCTCTGGAACATGCCCTTACCCCTGTGCCCCACCAGGGTCCCCACCTCACTTCTGCTCGTTGACAACCAGTGCCCCAGCCTCACTCACCTCTCAGCTTGCTGCTGGGCAGCTGCCGCCCGAGCAAGTTCGGACGGGGGAAACTGAACAAAGAGGTCTCCTGCTCTGCTGATCAGCGTCTCGTAGGGCAGGTCCTGAGGGATCTGGGACAACAGGTGGTGAACCGAGGCCATGTCACAGTCACAGTCCAGGACTTCCTGCTCACGATGCAAAACGATCTGCAGGTGGGGAGGAAGGCCTCGCATCAGAGAAGAGGCACACAGGGCATGGGCCACTCCCACTCCGTTCTCCTTAGAGATGAATTTAAACTGGTAACAGGCAGGGCTCAGCCCAAATGCTCGACAAACTCTTGCATCCACTGAGGAAGTGATAAAGTACACATTCTCAGAGCTGTTCCTACTGTCTGGCCCTTCCTGCTAGAGGCAAACTTCCACCCCATGACGTGAAAGGCTGACAAATCATGATCTAAGTCCTTCCAGGCACATTTGCTCAGATGTCTCTCAAAGTCTTGAAAGAAATGAAGGTGATTCTTTTAGGAGTAAGAAAAGGAGACGGATTATTGGGAGATTCCTGGAGCTCTGGCACAGAAGAAATAGTTCAAAATAGTAGGAAGAATGGTCTCACTCCCTTTCAACATCTTCCTTCTGACTGCTGGTCCACAAACCCACAGCTGCGGAAAGGACCAGTGACCAGTGACGAACTTCCTGAGTCTCCACCTTTACCCCCTGATTCAGGCCCTTGGAATAACTGGAGCCCATAACCTCTACCACAAGCCAGCTCACTTTTCCATCATAACACTAGGTCTCTTCTTTTCTTAAACAGTTGGTACTAGTGACTGCTTCCCAAACTGTGTTCATCAGCTGAACATCTTCCAGATGTCAACAGGAACCCAGACAATTCACAGTGCACATTAGCATTTTAAAGGTTCAGAAAAGTCATACAGCAAATAAATGTGTTTAACTCTTAAACATTAACCAGCATTTCCCAACTTATTTTTTTTTTTTCATGACACCCCCTTAACATTGCCCAGAACGGTGTCCAGGGACACTAGACTGGGAAATGTTGTCTTTGTCTCTTTCTGTAGTCACCAGGTTTCCCTGCAGGGATAACAGCCAAGCTGGGACAGGTGATAGTGAGCCTAATTGCTGGCTCATGGCCTGTACCTACCACAGCTGCAAAGTAAATGGGCATCAGGGGGTGGCAGGCCAGGAAGAAGTCATATAACCGCACGACGTGCCTGAAGTCAGACAGGACATGCCCAAACCAGGTGATGAGCCAGCTGAGGGCAAAGATGGTCCCCACCTCAGCACTAGGAGCAAAGGAAATCCAGACGTTAGGTTCCCTGCTGGTCACCCCTGCCCTCGCTCTGGGCCTTCTTTGTCCTCAGTGCTGGTGAGAAGGAAGCATCTGGGAAACATGCTTTCTGAAAACCTCGGCCACCGAGGAATTGGGCATCTTCTCCTCACAGAATACAAACTCTTTACAATGTCCATAACTCCACTACCACACAGGGTCCTGGCTGCCTTGTCTCACTGGGTGCTCTCCTAATGGCCAACACATGTCAGTGACACGAATCAGAAGCAATTCTTTTCAAAGAACTATGATTTTCCTTCTGAGAAAGTCTTACCCTTTTTAGGGGCACAGGCACAAATTCCCAGGCTTGAAAACATGACTGTGTTAATTTTTCAGTTAACATGAGACTACTGAAATGTGTTAAGACATAGCCATTATTTAAAAAAAAAAAAAAAAAAAAAGTGAGGTAAGAATACATTTCCAACAGAGGAGAAAAAAAACAGAGGAGAAAAAAAAGTCCTGTGAGATTTGCAAAGAAATATTTCTCTTTGGTACTTGGGAAACAAAACAACCCACAGATGACCTTGTCCTTCTTGCCTCTAGATCCCACAGGACTCTGTACCTCTCTTTGGCAACAACCTCAAAGTCTACCCTGGCAGACTTACCTTAGCCACCTCTCCCCACCCGATGTAAACGCCTCAAGGCATGGCTATGTGTCATCCTTGTATCCCCCAAAGAGCACAGCACCCAAAAAGTGCTCCAAGACTGTACAGAACCGAATTATCCAGATCACTGGTGACTAGAAAGAACAACTTGGAAGAACTTAACACTAATCCACATAAGATGGTAATACAATTGAGCTAGACTTGTGAGGAAGAAACAAAAGCTCAGAGAGAGTGTAAAGTGTAGGGTTGTGTGCATGTGTGTACACATAAATGTAGACACATACATACCTCTGCATGAAGTCATGGAGTTCTGGATTCACTCGGTCAATGATGGGCATCAGATAGTTTAATATATGCTTGGTGTTGTCCATTGTTGGATCCATAAAATCCCTGGAGGGAGACAATTCAATAAGATTGGTCAGACCAAACACTTAAGTCAAGTCTGGAGGGTGAAGTAGGCTCAGACTATTGAAAAAACTGACTAGAAAATGGGCCGAGACGTATCCCAGGGAGACTTAAGGAGTGATACCCATCCTCTTACATCCCTCTGCACTGGTACCTGAGGTGGTGGGTAGATAATTTTTCTACCAGGGATGTTGCCAGCTTCTCGCCTACCACCAGCAGAAATGTGACCACGATGTCATGGTAGCCCTGGTAGTAGTGCAGCTGTGGGTTGCGCTCCAAGATGAGGAGGATGATGTCGATCAGTTCTTCCTGGAGCCCTTCTCTCTGTTCTTCTGGCATGCCTGGGGAAAGGAGGGGAGAGAAGATGCATTTGAACATGGCAAGCAGCCTAGTAAAAAGGTTAGGAAGAAAGCCAGCAATGGATTTTCAAAGATAGTGTTCAACGTAAGAAAATGAATCACAAACCATTTGGCAACACCTATCAAGATCTACACACTGTTGATAACCACGTGGCACACGGGAAGGAGCCAGCCACTAGCAAAACAGTGGGGGCACCTGGAGACACCAACTTAACCAAGCCATCACAGTTAATATCGCTGGTAACGCGGAGTATGGGCAGCACACGCCTCTTCACGTGACACAGCGACGAGAGCTCAGCATCATGTCTGTGGAATTTCTGTCAACAGTGCATTGGCTGGTCCGATGGTAGTGGGTTATCAGAACTTATTAACATTAGTGTCACTAAAGTTGGTATTCAACCCCCCACTGCTAAATTTGACTGGCTTTAAAAAAAAAAAAAAAAAACAGTGCATAAACCTGAATCTCCTAATAAGGAAATGCCAGATAATCCCAAAGAAAGGGAAATTTAATAAAACTGGCCTGTCATAAAATACAAAGGAACTGTTTCAGATTAAAGGAGGCTAAAGAGATATGATGATTAAATGAGAAATGTATGAATTTGTATTTTCTTTTCCTATAAAGGACACTACTAGGATAAATGGTGAAATCTGAATAAAATCTGTAAATTAATTATATAACAGTATTTTTCAATGTTACTGATTTTGATAAGTGTACTGTCATTATGTAAGAGCCTTATTTTTAGGGGGCAAGAGAGTGCCAATTTATTCCTAAATAGTTCAGAAAAAAAATCTATATATATGTGTATGGAAAAAGAGAGCAGCAGATATAGTAAAATGTTAACACACAAGGAAATCTGTGTAAAAGGTATCTGGGGAATTCTTTGTCCTATTTTTGCAACTTTTTGGTAAGTATGAAAATTATACAAAAATAAAAAATTTGCCAGACACAGTGGCTTATGCCTGTAATCCCAGCACTTTGGAAGGCCAAAGTGGGAGAATAGCTCAAGGCCAGGAGTTCAAGACCAGCCTGGACAACACGAGACCCAGTATCTACAAAAAATAAAATTAGCCAGGCAGGATGGTGCACACCCATAGTTCTAGCTACTTGGGAGGCTGAGACAGGAGGATGGCTTGAGCCCAGGAGTTTGAGGTTGCAGTGAGCTGTGATAACGCCACTGCACTCTAGCCCAGGCAACAGAGTATGAGACTCTGTCTCAAAAAACAAACCAAAAAAAGGAAAAGAAAGCAGTGAAAGTAAAAAATAAGCCTTGTTTGAATTTTCACTGTAAGAGTGGTCAACCAAGCCCAGAAAAAT
Source organism: Eulemur rufifrons (assembly GCF_041146395.1). Taxonomy (NCBI): domain Eukaryota; kingdom Metazoa; phylum Chordata; class Mammalia; order Primates; family Lemuridae; genus Eulemur; species Eulemur rufifrons. The sequence goes on from NC_091002.1 coordinate 26,145,410, forward strand.
ATGAATGGGAAAAGAATAAGAGACCACATGGAAAGTTCAGCCTATAGAAAGGATATCACGGACTTTACATAAATGGAAGAGGAATAAAGGTTCAGAGGGAAAACTGGTTACCTAAGGAAAAAAATGGGAGGTATCTGTCTTGTGTGATGTCTTCCAAACCAGCAGGATTGCAAAAAGGGACTGGAACATGGTATGCTTTTATCAACACCAAGTTGGCAAACTACTGGGAATCACAAGAGTCTCTCCAGGGAGCAAGGATCAAGCAGGAAAGAAGGCCCCTCACCAGGCAAGTGTAAGCCAGGGCATGGTTTCAGAGGAGTGAAGCAATAGGTTTAGGTGCTCATTCCCTTTAGCAATTCTCCTCTCTTCACAGACCAAAAGGTGGAGTTGCCAGGGGAAGAGAAATAGGTCATAGGTGTGAAGTCTGTTGCCCAGTTTCCTTCATTGTGAAAATAGAAATAGTCAGTCTTCTCTTTCTTCCTGGGAATGGGGAGGCAGTTTTAGGAACACAGTCTTTAAACACGTGGGGAATGGCCTCCTTTCCAGTCCAAGGGACTCTATATATGTATATGCAAGGTATCACCATTTATAAACCTAATTTAATGAATATATTAATAGTTCTTATTAGTGCCCAATTACAAACCAATCTGCTCTCTAAAGCCAACTGATGGCTCTAACAATTCCTATGAACTCTCTTCTGTGGCTTAAAGAAAAACCAAAACCAAAAAACCTCTTTTCTCGTTCACCACCTATAGGCCAAGAGAAGTTATCTTTGGTTCAGGCTTTCACAGTGGGGGTCTGAAAGTGACCAGATAACAAAAGAATGACTCAGCAAATTGGGAGTACTAAAGGCCAGGAAGGGCGGGTCCTGCATGTTAGGTCGCACTGTATGCCGGGATGAAAATTTCCCAGGCATGGCAAGCATCACCACACGAAAGTGCGTGTGGGACAGAAAGTCTCATTCCAGGCCGGGCGCGGTGGCTCACGCCTATAATCCTAGCACTCTGGGAGGCCGAGGTGGGTGGATCGTTTGAGCGCAGGAGTTCAAGACCAGCCTGAGCAAGAGTGAGACCCCGTCTCTACTAAAAAAAATAGAAAGAAATTATCTGGACAACCAAAAATATATAGAAAAAATTAGCCAGGCATGGCAGTGCATGCCTATAGTCCCAGCTACTCGGGAGGCTGAGGCAGAAGGATTGCTTGAGCCCAGGAGTTTGAGGTTGCTGTGAGCTAGGCTGATGCCACAGCACTCTAGCCTGGGCAATAGAGTGAGACTCTGTCTCAAAAAAAAATTGAAAAAAAAAAAAAAAAAGAAAGTCTCATTCCAAATATGGCAAAACTAGGAGTTCAAAGCTAGGAGAGCCTCTCACCAGGAGGGAACCGCCGTAAAGACCGCCTGACGTCCAGCAGCACTTGCTGGTAGTCCTTGCTCATCTGGCGTAGGTCTTCCTTCCCTATTGGAAGAAAAGGAATATGTTACTGCAGGAATGTCTGAGAAGCTAGATCGGAAGCAAACATTCTGGGATGACATCGATGGCCTGGGGACCCATGTCAGCTTTTTCCTGAAGAGGACATGACTCAAGATACAACATCTGGAAAGAAATCCCTAGTTCAGTTCCAAACACAACACATGCTGGTTCCTGTAAGTCACGATGACCATAAGAGGAGGGGACAGACTGCCCAGAGGCAATGCAGTGAGGTGGGGAGAACAGCACAGACCAGGGGCCTAATGAGGCTGTGACTGTGCATCGCTGGGGAACTGCCCGGAATGTCAATGTCCACAGCTACAAAACGTAGCTTCCCATATGTACCTCTAGGGTTGCTACAAGAATCAAATATTAGAATGTATGGAGAAAGGCAAAATAAAATAAAATCATGAATGTGGAAACCAGGCCACTGAAAAAAATCCTAACATCTGTAAAATTGTGGAGCACTGACCAGTTCAGAAAGCAATATTAAGACAGAATCACATAAAGAAGAACCTAACATCTCTTGACCCTGTAATCTAAGACACTGTAAACACTAAGACACTGTAAACAGGAGACGATACTTGTGTTCGGCTGATAAGCCCAATACGTGTGAAAGTAAGGAGGCAGTCTCTAGCTGATACATATGTAACAAGCATACATTTTCCTGACACCAAACCAATTGCTATATAACAAGCACACATTTCCCTCACAACTCAAATCTAAAGCTATCAGAGGAGCCTGTGCTCCTCACACACAGACTTCAATTTATAAAAAGACACGGGCAGTCTGGAATCTGGTAGAATAACATCATCTCGGATTCAGAGTATGAATATGGCAATGCTTTGCCTTCCAACAAAAAGCTGACTGCTCTGAGACAGCCAGTTCTAAGGCCAATAACAAGTGGCAACTCCACACCTACTCAGTGGCACCATGACATTGTGAACTTTTCAGTGGCAGAGGTCCTGTTTTAATCTCCCGTACCTGGCACACAACTAGAGCACAAATAATATTTACCAAATGAATGAAACAATCCTCGGCACTCGGCATTTTGCCACGATAGCAGGAAAGCAATAAAGTAAATGAATTAAGTGAATGAACAACAAAGTGGATTCACTGTTCTATTCTACTTTCTTCTTTATTTTGAACTGCACTCCAAGGAACTCCTACTATGCGTGCCTTGGAAATTAGTTAGGTAACAGCTTTTCACAGACTTACAGAACTTCAGAATTCCAAAGGATCAAAGTTTTTCCCAATAAAAAGGTTTTTAAAATTTTTTTTTTCCAGAACTATCTGAAGAAATAAATTTTTTTAAATTTTATTTTTTAGAGATGGAGTCTTGCTATGTTGCCCGGGCTGGCCTCGAACTTCTGGGCTCAAGCAATCGTCCCACCTAAGTATCCCAAATAGCTGGGACTGCAGATATAAGCCACCGCACCTAGCTTCTTGTTGTTTTTTTAAGGGCCATAAAGGTATTCTCTCTCCCCATAGTCCAGTGTTCCTAAAAATGTAGTTCATCTGCACCAGAATCAGCTGGGATGCTTGTTAAAATGCAGATTCCTACAACCCACCTCCAATCAAGTGAATCTAGACTAGAATATGAATTTTTAATAATCTCCCCTATCTAGCCAATATTTTAATTCCTAACAAAAGCTCATTCCATTTTTTAATAAAATTCTACTTATCAGTTTGGGCCTTATTTTCAGAGTGGGCCCGAGCATTTCCTAAAATGCTTTAGATTTACTCATTTACTCTTGGTTTGAAATGAGCATAAAAGTCAAAGATCATGAAATTCTTTTCTCCCTGTCCCTTAGATAAGCTCTCCCCCAACCCCACCTTCACTTCCTTACCTGATATAGGAGGTGGCTCATTGGCGTTGACATTGAGGAGCTCGGGCCACACTTTTCTTCTGATCTCGTCAGTCAGGAGCCCCCCCTCGCTGATAGCCATGCGTCTGAGGGCAGCCACATCAGTAGGATCACTATTCAGAGCTTGGTGTATCTCTGCCACTTTCTTTTTCCTTTTGGCATTAAAGTCTGGAACAAACGGTAGGAAGAAGCATTAGGCACACATTCAGCACATGTATGTTTTCTGCTTAGAGCTCATTCCCCATTTTGGTGTGAGGTACAGGTAAGTATCTCCTTTCAGAAAGCCAGCTCTGAGAGCACCTGCTGGCATAAAGTCCACAGCCAGATGCACTAGTCATTTCAGGCCCAGTCCACCGAACCTCATGGGGCTTAGGGGTGGAGAACTAATTATAAAACAGATTTTAAATAGCCTATTTTTAAAAAGAGAATCTCCTTCTACAGGTCTAAACCAAAGATCACAGGCACAGACCAGGAACAATATGTTTGCTTGTTTTTTAAAAAGCCAGTCAAATTTAACAGTGGGGGGTTGTATACCAACCTTAGTGACACTAATGTTAGTAAGTTCTGATAACCCACTACCATTGGACCAGCCACAATATGTTGTTTTGTTTTTTTTTTAAACAAACAAACAAAAAAAAACAATGTGAAAAAAGGGACATACTAAAATCAGACAGATCCTGGTTCAAATCCTGGCTCTGCCACTTACCTATTCTACAACCTTGGGCAGATTACTTCACCTTTCTGGGCCTCTGGACTGACACCCTCTTGTCAGGATAGTTACCATAATACACAGTAGATATTTACTGAAAACTAAATCTCTGAGATAGCCCAGATTTTTAAAATCAACCTACAGATATTTGATTAGCACAGAATGTGCAAAAGCACTGAAGAGCTTTGTGCGCAGTATCGGCCTCTCTTACCAACCTCATCGAAAACCAAGGACCCTTTGACACTCTTTTTTTTTTTTTTAACTCCTCCTTGGCCCAGCTGAGATGACATTCTGCTTTGGAAAATATCTATATGTTATTCTGATGTTTCTGATATACTATATAAGTGACAAGCAAGGAATTACAATTATAATAAATGTTCAGTAAATTCAGGCATATCTAGCAGTTAGTATCAACGTTTTCCTAAAAGAATGTGTATTCATGCTTAATATCCAAACTTCACAGAGCATGTGTATCTCTTACTACAATAATTTTGCTGCTGTTTATATAGGAAAAATGTAAACGTATATCACCAAAACTTAATACTACACTGAAAACAAAACCACATAGAAAACTCTCCAGTTACATGCTAATGCAACTGGTAAAACATCAGAATAACATGGCATACAGATATTTTCAAAAGCAGAGTGTCATTTCAGCTAGGCCAAGGGGGAGTTAAAAAAAAAAAAGAGTGTCAAAGGGTACCTGCTTTTCAGTGTGGCTGGTAAGAGAGGCCATTACTGCACACAAAAGCACTGTTTCTTAACAACCATATTAATTACTGGTGATCAAGAAGTAATGTTTTAAGCATCTTTCATCCTTATGTGATAGTCTGTTATTCACATGCATGTTATTTTGTTTAAATTACTTTTTAGGGCTGGTCTGAGAGCAGTGGTGTTTACAACTAATTGATCACAACCAGTTACAGATTCCTTTGTTCCTTCTCCACTCCCACTGCTTCACTTGATTAGCCTTAAAAAAAATAAAGAATAAATTACTTTTTTAGGAAATTGGTTGGGAGCTTGTGGTTGACATCTATCATATTATACTCTTTCTATTTAAAATAATGGAGTAACAGGCTCTCAGCATTTTCATGCAGAATATCTACTTTCAGGAATAGCTTGCTGAAGTTAAATGGATGATGCCTGTATTTAGATTCTTTCTGGTTGCCTGTACCACTCTGAAAATAAGCCAAAAACACAAGAAAAGTTAAACAAGACAACACAAAATGTCACAAGGCAGTATACTATATATAATTGCCAAAAAAAGGTGTGCAGACAATAAAGGCCAAGAGCTCAAAGAGACTGTAGCAGGTCAAGGTCAGCCTAGCCTGAGAAGTGCACCTTAGAAAGGAAAGGGAGCAAAACTGTACGGAATCGACACCAGCAAGCTCTGTGGGGAAAAAGAAAAACCTGCTCCCTTCACTCTGCTGGAAGCTGGAGAGTGCTGGGCCCCTGCAGAGTAGTGCATACAATTCTAGCTTTTTTTGCTCTTTTCTCTATATATTGGGCTCTGAGAGTACACCATGTGTCTCTATGTGAATATAGACAGTTAGCATTTACCAACATATACCTTCTACTCTTTCTTGTTTAAAATATGAAAAAAAAAATCCAACCCTTTATTTATTTATTATTTTCCCTAGATGTGCTAAGAGGAAAGAAAAAAAAAAAACTTTAAAAACAGGGCTATGGAAGGTGAGCAAAGGGTGGGCAGATGTTTGGGTGGGTTAAGTGGGTATTTTGGCAACATGTCTTCTTTGGCATGTTTGTTGTTTTTGATGTTCAACAGACATCCTTGCAGTTTAAGATGACATTTAAAAATAATTCTCTACTGTTGACTTGAACCTGACCACTTGATGGGACAATCAACAGAACCTGTAGGATCTTATTTAGAATTGAATTTTCTGTTGTTTTTTTGTTACAGGGAAAGGAAAGATGATGCTCAGCTTTAACTTTTAAAAGTGTACAGGTTGTTTTGTAACAATAAAATTAAATGTGTACACACACACAAAAAAAAAAGAAGGGAAAAAGAAGGGCCGGAAAGAAGGGTATAGAATGAAAGAAAGGCTGGAAAATAGCAACATATGGCCTTTTCATTTGACAGTAAATAATCTTATTAAAAAATATTTATGTAGTATATACTAGGTGCAAGGCAGTGGAGTCAATGTAAAGTGGAAGATAATACCAGAGGTAGGTTAAGCTTTAGAGGGTCTCACATCAGACAACATATATCAGGTTTTAGAAGGGACACAAAGCAGCTTTCCTCAGCAATGTTCTGTCCTGAGACAACAGTCTACAAACTGTTTTCATGACAAAGGTGCACATTATTAACACAAGTGAAAGTTGGTACTAATAGCCCTGGTGACCTACCTATGAGAGGTGTGACATAGAAACCATAAGAACACAGGCACCAACACCAACAGCTTTGGAGTCACATGCAATTTGAGGTGCAGACAGGAAAATAACACAAGTGACTTTTCACCCAGGTAAACCTGTTCTCCTGGCTAGACTGTTGTTGTTTTCCCTGGTAACCTAGTAGGGTGACCCTTTGTCCTCATCTGTCTAAGATCTTCCTGGTTTACACCTATAGTCCTAGCATAATTGTTCTAGCAAACCCTTCTTCCTACTCTTCACACTCTCAAAAATGTCCCAGTTTGGATGACAAATTAAATGATTACGTAGAGAGCATGAAAAATCAAGCTCCCAATGCCCTCTGTCAGCATAGCACCTAACTAGTCAAATGTTTACGAGGTGTGTCAAGCTCTTGGCTCAGGTCTGCCCTTCCATCCGTGCACCTGCCCATTTGCCATCCATTATTCATTCATTGGTCCATCAATTTAATGAGCCGCTACTTGTACCAAACACTGTTCTGGGGATAAAACACTGAGTAACTCTCTCCTAGCCCTTGAGGGGCTCACAGTAGGGAGGGACACAAACAACCATCATTTTATAATTAAATCGTGAAGGATTATGAAAATTCAGAGGGAAGAATGAGGCCAGGTGCAGTGGCTCACACTTGTAATCCTAGTACTCTGGGAGGCCGAGGCGGGAGGATCGCTTGAGGTCAGGAGTTTGAGACCAGCCTGAGCAAGAGTGAGACCCCGTTTCTACCAAAAATATTGTAGAAAAAATTAGCTGGGTGTCGTGGCACACGCCTGTAGTCCCAGCTACTCAGGTGGCTGAGGCAGGAGGATCGTTTGAATCCAGGAGTTTGACGATGCAGTAAGCTATGATGACACTACTGCACTCTACCCGGGGTGACAGAGTGAAACTCTGTCTCAAAAAAAAAAAAAAAAAAAAGAAAAAGAAAAAGAATGACAACTTCTAAGGCAGTCAGGAAAGCCTTTACCAAGAATATATTCTGGTACCCCTTCTTAAAGAAAACTCTGTCAGAGGGAATTGTGTGTTGAAGGGAAAGCGTTTCAGGCAGAGAAAACAGTATGTGCAAAGACCTTGTCACATGAAAGAAATGCCACATCTAGAAAACACAGACTTCTGTGAAGCTGGAGTGTTAGGTAAAGAGAGAGAACAGAAGCAGGAAGGACTGCAGTAAATGAGGCTAGTGAAGAGTCTGGGCTGGATTCACCCTGCAAAGGAATCTAGGTTTTATCCTGCACTCAACAGGAAGACAGGGAGGGATTTTCCTTTGGGCTTAAGGGCCATCCTTTGGAAAATGGGTTTTTATGTTTTCAAAGAGTGGTCACAGATGTGCAGGAAAGAAAAGACTTTTTATATAACATAGGCTGAGACAAAATATGAGCAGGAATTGAATTAATTTCCAACAGAGAAAAAAACTAACAGATATTTAAATTTTTTTTTCAGATAGCATCTCACTCTGTTGCCCAGGCTAGAGAGCAGTGGTGTCGTCATAGCTCACTGCAACCTCAAACTCCTGGGCTCAAGTGATCCTCCTGGCTCAGCTTCCCAAGTAGTTGGGACTACAGGTGTGTGCCACCATGCACAGCTATTTTTATTTTTTTTTTATTTTTTGTAAAGACAGGGTCTCGCTAAGTTGTCCAGGCTGGTCTCAAACTCCTGGCCTCAAGGGATCCTCCCACCTCGGCCTCCCAAAGTGCTGGGATTACAGGTGTGAGCCACCTCATCTGGCCAATTTTTTTCCTTTTAACTTGGGAATACTCTTGCATTTTTCACACATCACAAATTAAGAGCACTTAAATAGCAATACTGAATATTGCTTGAGGGAAACCGACATTCAGAAATCTTTTTAACCTATTTGCTAAGAGTATGGAAAACTTTTCTCAATTTGTTTAGACATACATACACCCTACCCCTCTTTCCAAGTAATTCAGCAATCTGGGGGAAAGGAAAACCACTGCTTGTATGTATCTTGAGAAAAAGCACACTATCTGTAACCAGCTGGATTTCCATGAGGTTTTAGCAAATATTCGCCAGAATGTTAATTAATTCTGAACTCAAACCATACCTCCAATACTTATTTCTCTTATGACTCTTTTCCAACTATTTTAATCCCGCATTTCAAAATTTACTATCTTCTCATTTTTGGCACTCTGTGGGAACTCAATAAATATGTGCAGAATAGAATAAGTGATTTAGTTTAGTATTGGTCCTCTGGATAAACTGGCCTATAGTAAATGGCATTGTTTTTTTCCCACACTACCGTTAAGAATACGCTCACGATAGAACTCTAAATAGATCTATAGACTCTTTGGCTGGTTTCTAAAGCTACTAGTGCTTCCCAGAGTAGAAAGCTGCTCCAATGTGGATTTTAGCTGCTATCTGTTCGGGTCCCAATACCACCTCCCTTGACCCCATATTCTAGTGATTAAATGTTGTGGCAGATGAGGAAGGCCATCCCCACAAATACTTTATTGTGCCTAATGTAGGCTCTCATTGTGACATAAAAAGGGAAAAGAAAACAGAAAACTCAGGTAAGCTAGAGATGTGTAAATTAAAGAGTGAGAAAAGGTCAACTGCTAGACTACACAGTGAGAGAGAAAAGGTTAGGAGAGTCTTCACTGAACAACTAATTCACACACATCCTAGCTATCTGAGAAAGAGAAGAATCAGAGAGCTATTCTTGGGATGTTCAAGAAAAGATTAAAATGAATGCTATCTATTTTATTTTGAGATAAATTTTACATATAGATTTTAGAGTAGGACACACATTTCTGGACTTGAGAATGCTGTATCTGGGCTTGGGATAAAAGCCCACATTTCATCTAGAGGTAGCATGTATGTCATTCTAATCTCCCTTATTCCTTTCTTCTCCAATTTCTTTATGGCTCCATTTATATAAGAGGTGTACTGTATATTCCAAAGCTGATACCTTCCAAATTCCTTTATAGTAGACATCTTGGCTATCATAACCATGATGGAATGAAATGACTATCCTACAGCTGGCTGCAAAAAAAGCCTGCTATAAATAAATCCCTGATGGCTAAAAAGTAATTCATTCAACAAAGGAAAAAGAAAATGAGATAAGCACTACTTTGGTCTACTCTCCATTAAAATGCTTATTTTTATTTATTTACTTTTAAAGACGGTAAGGCAGACTTTATTTGAGGGGTGCCATGGTAATAGGTAGATTCACTACAACAGGATCCTGGGGAGAGAGATTGGGCTTAACTCCTTAAAATGCTTATTTTAATAAGGAGACACTTTATTTGAACTAATACTTTAGATAAAAATGGCTGAGCCCATTAATATCTTAAATCTCTCCCAACTCCAGCTACAGAACCCGGGTAAAGATTTCTCCCTCCTCAGAGTAACGGGTATGTACAAAAGCACATGGCTTGGGGAACTTAATATACAAAGAAAGGACAATGACTAAAGATAACCACTAGCTATGCTGCCTCTAAAAGTTTTTCCATATCACCAAAATAAGTATTAGTAACTTGGATCAGGTTAGGTAATCTACACACTCATACGTGAGAACACAAAATTCCATACTGATTATGTAGTTTAAGCTTCTGTGCCATGAAAGCTTTCCAGTCTTTAAACAGAAGTTAAACTCAAATTAAGCAATGTTAGCCTTACTCAAAGCAATGGAAAAGCCAGTCAGAGGGAGAAGTAGAGTCATCCCTCCACACTACCCCTAAACTCCTGATATTGATATTGGAATTATTATTTTTTTTTTTATTTTGAGACAGAGTCTCACTCTGTTGCCCAGGCTAGAGTGCCGTGGCATCAACCTAGCTCACAGCAACCGCAAACTCCTGGGCTCAAGCAATCCTTCTGCCTCAGTCTCCCTAGTAGCTGGGACTACAGGCATGCGCCACCATGCCCGGCTAACTTTTTCTATATATTTTTAGTTGTTCAGCTAATTTCTTTCTATTTTTAGTAGCGATGGGGGTATCGCTCTTGCTCAGGCTGGCCTCGAACTCCTGAGCTCAAAGGATCCACCCTCCTTGGCCTCCCAGAGTGCTAGGATTACAGGCGTGAGCCACCGCGCCCGGCCTGATATTGGAAATTAACTTAAAAATTTAAGCTTGAACTTCATGTCTATACCAGAGAAAGACAGTGGGAGAGGAAAACCTTAGCTTAAGTCTGGGTAAGAATCCTATTAAAAACAAAACAGGCATTTTTGGTATCACAAGAGACCCGTCTGCCATTATGTGGTGAATGTATCTAGCTCTTATTCTATAATCCTATCTTTCCCTCCTCAATAAACCTCAATTCGTGCTTTAAAAAAAAGTAGCCTCTATTTTTGGAGGTCCTAATTAGTAGTTTCTACAAAACAGTACGCAAATTAGCAGAGATTCATTAACTACCTGAAATATAAAGATAAGCAGGTATCCAGAAAGAATGCTTTACCCCAACAACAGAGAAAAATAGTCTAGAGAGTAAACCAATCTGACCACAAACACTACATAGGAGGGTTTCTAGTATTAACAACTGTCAACAATTCTCCAATATGAATAAAAACAAACTAAAAACAGAAAATCTCATCTCTAAATTCTTCCCATTCATCCAGGGAAGCAAAATCAAGGAAACTGGAGGGGGTAAAGTCTCGCATCCTAGACACAGCTGCAACATGTCACAAGCTCAATCCCTCTTAAGGCACTATTACGCCATGAGGACAGATGTCACACAAACACCAGCAAAGGGTTACAATGCCAAAGGGCCCAAAGAATAGTATGTGGAGTGAGCTCCACTTCCATCAGTATCAGAACAGGAGAAAAGAGGCGGAAACAGAAAATGAGCCCAGAGAAACAAGAGAGGGACACCAGGAGCTTCATCTAACCTAAATACGTGGATTGAATAATCTGGTTGGTTCTGTTATGGGCACTACCCATCAGAGGACTGGAAAGGAGGAAAACTTAGTATTCCGCAAGGGAAAAAAGATTATTTCACTTGGTTCAGGGTAAACATTCATAATTTTAACTGTCATCTATTTATTGTATGAAAAACATATTCAAGAACATATTATGCAACAAAATCTTAATTTCATAGAAATTATTGTTTAGACTGAAACAATATAGAGAGAATCGCTTTTTAGGCAATTAAGTAACATTAAAAATAGGTGGCAGAGGATCGAGACAGAAAGAGATTACCGGTGGCTAGGAGCTGTGGAGACGGGCGAATGGGGAAAGGTTTCTTTTTGGAATTAGACAGTGGCGATGCCTGCACAACTTTGTAAATGTACTAAGAACCACTGAACTGTACACTTTAAAAGGGCGACTTTCATGGTAATCAAAAGAAATAGATGGACACAGTCACCGCGTAAATCAAGACGGCGACACACGAATGAAGTTGGGGAGACCTGCCTTATAACGAGGGAGGCAGCACCAGGAGCCTGAGGACGTGGCTGGACAGCTGGAGGCCGAGGGTGGGTGGGGGGAGGCCTGGCCTCGGTCCTCAGGGAGTCCCAGTTCTCCTCCCCATATGTAACGAGGCCGGAGCGCAGAGCTCCCGCCCAGTCCTTCCCTCTGAGGACGCGCTTCTGCCGCCAGGGTTCCTCTGTCTGCTCAGCATCCGCCCGATCCCCCAATTCCAGGCCCTCTCCACCTTCAGCCGTGACCCCGGCCCTTCAGACTCCTCCTCTCCCGCCGTCCCGACCCCGGCCCGTACCCCGGGCCCCCTGCCCGCTGCCCCCTCCAGCGCCGCCCCCGCCGCGGGCGCGCTCCCCGACAGCTGTCCCCTGGCCCTCGGGCGGTCCGCGCAGGCCGCTCGGCGGCGCCCTGGCCGGCGGCTTCCGTACCTGCCTTCTCGGCGCCGCCGTCCCAGCGGTTGGAAGTGGGGCCATCGCCCTGCGCACTCCGGAGGGCCATACCCCGGGGGCCCAGGCCCCGGCCTGAGCCCCGGCTGGTAGCGGAGCCGCGAAAAGACGCGGCTGTGGCCGCGGGACGCAACGCCCGCTCTGCCGGGGCAGGCTAGGCTCCGTCGGGCCGCGTCGCGCAGGCGCGTAGGCAGCCCCGCCCCGCGCCGCCACGTGACCCTCCCCTACGCCGGCCTGGCGGGGAAAGAGCACCGTGGGCGCAGTGAAGAATGTTCCGTCCGCACTGGAGAGCGTGGCGCTCTCGAGCCACCGTGCTCAAGACCAGACTGTGATGCAAAATGGTACTGACAACAAAAGCACTGAACTCACAAGGTTATTGAGAAAGTGCTTAGAACATTACCAACCATATAGTACATACTCAACAATTATGAGCCATTATTTTTGCTTACCAAGGACTTCATTTCCTGTTTCATCTCACCACTCGAACTCCTGTCATCATACTTGGCTTCTTCAGAGTTTAGTACCAACATCCCATACAGCTCTACAGGTTGTGCACTGCACAACGCCAGGGGGCACCATTCAAGTAGAGGATTATGTGAACAGTGTCCCCTTTGAGTTTGAAACAGTGATCACTCATCCACTGTAGCGCTCTGGCTTACAGGTGTTTCATCTCCTCGTCTCTGATGATGACATTCCTTTCTTCCCAGTACCAGCGTTACATTCATGATAGTGTCGTGGCCTCCCAAATCTCCAACGCTAGGCCCCCATGCTGAAGATCCCATGATCCCACTTGCTCGATGACCCCTTCTTCCCCCTACTTCCCTGACTCCTACAGCCCATGGAACCCATTACTACTGGCCTCTTCTGGTTTCATGTCCATCCTGTCCAATCCAGGTTCCAGGGTCCACCATTACCTTGTAAATCCTTTCTTAAAGGTCCTTCATGGAATTTTCATGAGCAGAAAAGATTACTCTGAAGAAATACTCTGTATTTCTAAAATTAATATTCAATTTATTAAAATTAGAAATCTCAAAACTTAGTTCTTCCTTAATTTCAACTGACAAATGTACAATTCTATTCAAAAATCTACTAAATTGTAACAATCACTTCTTTGGTCTCATTAATAAACTTAACTAAAATCCTTTGAACATTTGAAACTGCATTTATAAATTTAATAATTCATTTTCCTTTGTTTGTTTTTTCCCTTATCTCCATTCAGAGGGACATTTTCCTTTTTTAAGTATTGCAATTTTCTGTCTAACAAAGCCTTTCAAGTCCTTTTGTAATTCTTGTAAATGTAATAAATTAAATTTACAAATATGTTCAGTTCTTTGAATTGTGTCTTATACAAACTTAAGATTTCAACTTAAAATCCCAAGTTTAAATCTATTATTCAAATACACATTTGTGACTAGGTATAGTGGCTCATGCCTGTAAACCCAGCACTTTGGGAGGCTGAGGCAGGAGAATCCCTTGAGGCCAGGAGCTTGAGACCAGCTTGAGCAACATAGCGAGACCTCATTTCTATGGAAAATTTGAAAATTAGCTAGGTGTTGTGGCACGCACCTGTAGTCTCAGCTACTGAGGCAGGAGGATCGCTTGAGCCCAGGAATTCAAGGTTGTAGGGAGCTATGATTGTGCCACTGTCCTCTAGCCTGGGCGACAGAGTGAGACCTTGTCTCAAAAAGCAAAACAAAACAAAAACACATGTAATTATTAACAGTACCACAAGAATAATCTGTTAGAATTCTCAAAATTATCTTAAACATTGTAAGAATTTAAAGTATCACATTTACATAGAATCCTTAATGCAATATTATTAACACTGGGAGTTTGAAAACATTTGTAGTCCTTATTCTAAACCATCATTAAGGTTAAAAGATGTTTAATGCCCACTGAAGAAAAAGTTAAGTCATCCTGGTTTAGGAGTAACCTACTCAAGCAATTTGAGCTATTAATTTCTTTTCATTTTTCTGTGCTAGTTATCCAGCCAGCTGGATTCTTGTTTTTGGTAGTGATAGGACAGTGACCACTCTCTTCCTCACCACAGTAACTCTACAACTAAACAGTTGTGTAGTCACTATGAAGCCTGGTCCAGCTCTCAGCTTCTGTAAAACAAAGAAGTAGATGGTTCTCAGGGAAAAGGGAGAGATGCTCGAGCTATTGTCAAGTGCTCAAGGTGAAGAATGAAGTGTCCCTTGGAGACACCCAGTTATAATTCTGCACTGGTACCCCATCTTCTGGGCAGCATATTGCCGAACTGTACTTCATCACCATGAAGCTGTAAGTGACAGCATGACCAGGAAAACCAGTCATTTTGCCTCACAATTCCCCGTTCCTTTCTTTTTTTTTTTTTTTTTTTTCTTTGAGGCAGAGTCTCACTCTGTTGCCCGGGCTAGAGTGAGTGCCGTGGCATCAGCCTAGCTCACAGCAACCTCAAACTCCTGGGCTCAAGCAATCCTCCTGCCTCAGCCTCCCGAGTAGCTGGGACTACTGGCATGCACCACCGTGCCCGGCTAATTTTTTCTACATGTATTTTTAGCTGTCCATATAATTTCTTTCTATTTTTAGTAGAGACAGGGGTCTCGCTCTTGCTCAGGCTGGTCTCAAACTCCTGAGCTCAAATGATCCGCCCGCCTCGGCCTCCCAGAGTGCTAGGATTATAGGCGTGAGCCACCGCACCCGGCCCCCATTCCCTTCTTGAAAGGAGCTTTAGGTATCAGGCAAGAATTTTTAAAAAGCCTTCCTGGACCAGCCTGTGTCAGGCTATGATCTGAACAATTGATGGTGCTCTGTGGCTTGGGCCTAGAGCCTGTAGGTAAGCCAGAGCCTGTCAGGCTGGACTGCCACAGGGACTGCCATGGGGCCCAGGACATGAGGAAGCACAAACATTTTGGAAGACCTCAAATCACAAACATGGAGTTCTGAACCCATTTGTTTGCTCAACAAATATTCATTGTGCTTACCCTAGATCAGATCTGTGCTGGGATCCAACATAATGAAGTTTCATTCTCTGCTCTCCAGGACAGCTCAGGCTGATGAGGGAGAGTGACTCTCTATAAGGGGTGCCAAGATCTAGAAAAGGGAGAAGCAGCTTAGAGAGTTGTGTAAGCCCAAAGAGGGGCACACACCGCATAATGGGGCAGGAGAGGGTGAAGAGGAAAAGTTTCCTGGGTAGGTAACACCTAAGCTTATACAGAGGGATGGTTACACTAAGTCAGTCTGTTAGGTAGGGATGAGGGCATGCAGCTGGCAGCGCAGGCGGTTAAACATGCTGGTGGCAGGGCCAGCGATAGGAGGATGTGGTCAAGGGATGGGTGTCAGGACCAATAAAAACAGAGAAAAGAAACCACAACAGCAAGAACTTAAAGTTAGGGACTTTTCCCGAACAGAGCATGTGCAGAAGGTAGGAGTTTATGATCAAAAGTAACATCTCCCTCATTAACATAGTAAAACTCATACCCCCTAGCGACATGCCAGTTCCAGAGACAGCCATACAAGGACAGAAAATGGGAGGGTACATGATTCTGGGAATCTCCACCCACTTCCCCCAAAAGACATGAATATTCCACCCCCAGCTTAACATATTATTAGGGATTAGCATAAAGGACAGACCCTAACCCTGAGGTGACATTGTTCCTTATTGGAGCAGTCTGCTCTCTACTGACCTTTAGAATGTGCTATACTCTCTATACTCTATCTTTAAACTCAGGGTTGTCTCCATGCACGGGGACAAACCTGTTCCTCTCTCTGGAACTTACTTTCGCTCTGCAATAAAAGCAGCCTGTGTGGAAGTGCTTCTGTCATCACTCCATCCCACTGGCCCTGCTTGCGATTCTTCCAAGCAAGGAGCCAAAGAACCAGGACACCTCTCCCTAACCATACCTGGCAAGTAAACAGTGTAGGGAAGGGCATTCTAGGCTGAAAAAACAGCACAGGTCCTGCTCTGGAGCTAAGAGAAAGCAAAGCATAGACTAGAAACTAGAAGTGGTTTAATGTTTTACAGCATGGTGTGAAAGAGAAAGTGAACTCTGGCATCAGGTGAGGGCAGAGAAGTGTGCAGGGGCAGGTCAAGCAGGGCCTCTTAGGCCAAACTCAAATTTGGACTGGATGAAGCCAGCAGGGTAGAATTACAGTATTTTAGCATCAAATAGGGTCTTTGAAGTCATCTACATTAATCCTCACTCCCAATGTAAGAATCAGCTCTAATTATCCATACAACAAATGCTTACAGAGCACTAAAGCTGTGCCAGGCTGTGAGCTGGGACACAGAGTGACAAATACTAAGTTGTTCAACTTTTAATTGGGGAGACAGACAAGTAATCACACAACTATAAAGCCAGGTAAAAAGATGTCATACAGGGGACAACCTAGAAGTCTAGAACATGGAAAATCTTAGAAACCAAGAGATTCACAGGGAGACCGGCTAGGTCTCTGTGGTAGGCAGAAAGAATTCTAAGATGTTCCCCCAGATTCCCACTCATGGTGTGCACTGGACACGCCTGTATGCAGTGTCGATGGTACTTCCCCCTTGAGTGTGTAGAGAGTACTTCCAAATATGAGAGGATTTCACCCTTGTGATTGGGTTGTTATATGGCAAAGATGAAGGGATCTTGCAGATATAATGAAGGTCCCTCATCAGTTGTCTTTGAAGTAATCAAAAGGGAGATTGGCCTGGGTGGGCCTGATCAGGTTAGTGTCCTTTAAAAGAGGCTCCAAGCCTTCCCTGAAGGAGAAATTCAAAGCAGCACAGATGCTCTCCTGTTGGCTGTTCAGCAGCCAAATGGCAGAGAATGGCGGGGAGCCTCTAGGTGCATATGGCTTCAGTCCTATACCACAGGGAACTGAATTTGGCCACAGTGAGTGAGCTTGGAAGAGGACCTCAAGCCTCGGTTGAAATCACAGCCCTGGCTAACACCTGGATTTCAGCGTGATGAGAGCTTGAGCAAAGGACTGAGCTAACCCACACTTGGACACCCGACCCACACAAACTGAGATAGTTAATCTGTGTCATGTCAAGCTGCCAAATTTGTGGTATTCTGTGACATAGCAAGTGACTGAAAATCTCACCCAAAACCAGCTCCCACAAAAGAAGGATTAATTGGCTCACATAACTGAGAAGTTCTCACCCTTCTGCATCCCCTCTCTCCACTGCTCGGCTCCCTACATCGATTTACACATTGACTGTATTCTCCAACAGGCCTTGGGGCCATAGCACGACTCTGGCAGCTGGAGATTTCATACTTCCTAGTCTTACTCTGTGAACTAGAGCAATTGCCATTGTCTCAGCATCTCCGAGCAAAGTTACCTACCTAGGCCTGAACCAGTCACTGTGGCCAGGGGGCTCACTGGCTAGGCCTGAGTTTCACGCTCCCCCACTGAACATGGGCTGAGAGTGGGAAAGATGTGGAAGAGATTAATTTTAGTGATTGACCTAGGATTTACAATACACATATGACCTGCAAACCTAAAATATTTATCTGCTCCTTTACAGAAAAAAGTTTGCTGACCCCCCTACCTTAAACTTCAGTAATTTTTAAGGTAATTTAAAAAAATTTTACTTTAGTTTTATTCGTTCCATCCCGAGTGCTCTTGATTTCATCATGTTACTGTCTCACAACTCTTGGATATTGGTGTTTTTCGTTCCCCGCCCCCCACCCCCTTCCCCTTATGTTTCAGTTTGGGTAACTCCTGTTGATCTATCTTCAAGTTCACTCATTCTTTTCTTGGCTGTGATGCACCCATTGAAGGTATTCTTCATCTGTTAGCGTTTCTTATTTTCAGCACTTCCATTTGATTCTCTTAGTTTCCATTTCTCTGCTGAGATTACACTTGTGATATTGTATCTTGTCTACTTTTTCTGAGACCCTTTATCATAACAGCTATTTTAAATTGTCATCAGCTCTGAAATCTGTTATATTTGAGTCTGGTTCTGAAGATTGCTTTGTCTCTTGAGAGTATGTGATTTTTCTTGTTATAGGTCTTGGTGAACATTGGACATCTTGTGTAGGACAGAAGAGGCCAAGGGAAAGGGTTCTACATGTGGAAATGGGTACACCTTTCCTTCTGTTAGGGCTTTAGTGTGGGGGGTTGAGTTAATCTAGCTAAGAGTTGGGCTGGGCTTGAAGTTTATTGTTGCTATGGTTACCCCCAATGCACAAAAGCTTCAAATTCGTCTAAGGATACCTAGGACTTAAGAGTGCAGGTGGATTTGCCAGAGGGGTTTTCCTCTCTCAATGTGCGCTCCACTCTTAACTTTAGATCTTCCCTTTGTGCTGTGCCTCAGACAGGGTCTTCTTTTCATGCTCTTATCCCTCTCCTGGCAGTATGATTCTTTTTACTGAAAACTTGTTAGCTTACCATTGGTAGGTAGGGAGGAGGGGATTCTGTTGTTCTAAGTCTCAGTCTTTGCCAGGCTCTTTGTGCCCCTTGTCTTGGGGGTGTGGCCTCCCTAGTGCTCTTCTTATTCCACCAGCTGGAGTTCTGGGCCCAGTATGTACTCCTCCCCCTACCCAGGGGTAGTTTTGTTTTGTTCCTGTTTTATTCCTCCAGATACAAGGAAGTTTCACCAGGGACACAGGGTGACAGTGGTTGGTGCCCCTCCCTCCATAAATTAAGGTTCTTGGTTCAGTAGAGAACTTAGGGCAGAAGGGTCTGGGCGGAATACTGTGATCCTCTCACAGTAGCTGCTGTTTTCTTCTTCCAGATCTTTACTACAAGCGATACTTTATTAAAACTTTCTTGGGTTGGGCACGGTGGTTCAACCTGTGATTCTAGCACTTTGGGAGGCCCTCTTGAGGTGAGGAGTTCAGGACCAGCCTCAGCCACATGGTGAGACCATGTCTCTGCAAAAAATAAAAAAATTAGCCAGGTATGGTGGTGGCAAGTACCTGTAGTCCCAGCCACTTGGGAGGCTGAAGCAGGAGGATCACTTGAGCCCAGGAGTTTGAAGTTACAATGAGCTGTGATGATGCAACTGTGTTCTCGCCTGGGCAACAGAGCGAGACCCTGTCTCTCAGATTAAAAAAAAAAAAAAAAAAAGAAGAAAAAAACTTTGTCTAATCTTTTGTGTGCTCCCAGTAGGGTTTGTGGCAAAAAACCCTGAAAAGGGTTAAGACTACTGCAATTTCTGTGGCCCACTTTCTCACCAGTGTTTGCTTGTGTTTACACCAGATAACCAGTGCTCACGTCTTCTCTTCCCTCTCTTCCATCTCGTGCCTGTCTCTTGCCCCCACACTGGGTCTCTGTCAACAAAAACGAAGGGAGGAATGAATGATGGGAAACAGCATTGTCTGCAATTAAGTCTTTGAAAGGCCTTTAAGCAAGGGACTGAGATGAGCTTTATGTTTTTGAAAGAATTCTCTGGTTGTTGGTGTAGGATCAATCAGGAATCGAGAGAGAAGAATAAGACCAGTTATCTGCTGTGATAATCCAGGCAAGAGACGATGGTGGCCTAGATGAGAGATGACAGCTGGAAAGTGAGGAAGTGGATACGTTCAAGATAAATATCCATTTATTAAAATTTAGTTTACTTTTTAACCAGAGTAATACATAAATATGATTGTAAAAGTAAATAGTGCAACGATAATAAAAAGATCTCAAAATAACATGTTTACAGTACTACTGGTTGATTTTTCAATTTTAGGCATAATTTACTTCCCATTATAAAAGATGAGGGCTTTGAGCTCTTAAACCACTTGTCCTACGACCAACACTACCACATATGTCCACACTTCCCATCACTCATCCTTTCATTATAATTATACTATAATCTTGGATAGATCGATATTTAGTGTTTCCATTATGACTATGTAAATTCTAATCACAGCTGAGCCAGTAGTATGATACTTAGTTTTCCTTCCTTTCAAAACTTCTCCTCTTGTCCTGGAGTTAATAATTATTTTTTTGGTTGTTTTAGTCTGCTTAGTTTTCCTTGTATTTTGTAAACTTTTAAACATTTGGACTCTAACAAATATACTGAGAAGTGCCCCAAACATCAATGTAAAGTTTAACAAATAACTATAGAGAAAATACGCATGTAACCATAAACTAAATAAGCAGAACATTGCTAGTCCCCAGAAGCTGTGTGCAGTGTGATTTTGTGTTGTTTCTGGCCATGGAGCCTTAAAGCCTGATTCTTGATTTCTGTTGCTTGAAAACAAGAATTCTCCCTGATTAACTCATTTACAACTTATAGATAATAAAAAAGGATAAAATTACCCACAATTCTTACTCCTCAGGAATAACCAGTTAAGAGTCTGTGCAATCTTTTTCATGCATATATACAGATATCATACATGGGGCCTTCCACTCTTACTGAGACATAGTATGGTTGACTGCATTATTGTTGGCTTTTTTTTTTTTTTTTGAGACAGAGTCTCACTCTGTTGCCCAGGCTAGAGTGAGTGCCGTGGCGTCAGCCTAGCTCACAGCAACCTCAAACTCCTGAGCTCAAGCGATCCTCCTGTCTCAGCCTCCCAAGTAGCTGGGACTACAGGCATACACCACCATGCCCGGCTAATTTTTTCTATATATATTTTTAGCTGTCCATATAATTTCTTTCTATTTTTAGTAGAGACGGGGTCTCGCTCTTGCTCAGGCTGGTCTCGAACTCCTGAGCTCAAACGATCCGCCCACCTCGGCCTCCCAGAGTGCTAGGATTACAGGCGTGAGCCACCGCGCCCGGCCTATTGTTGGTTTTGATTCTTCACTCTCCTGTAATAAAACTATACATACATACCTTTTGGCACATAACTTCATAAAGTTCTCAGAATGTGGGGAGTACATTCTGCCTGCCCCACTGATGTCAGGCTTGGCTATGTGACTTGCTTTGGCCAATGGGATAATAGGACCTGTGACACAACCAGAGGCTTGAAATGTGCTTGTGTGATTTCATCTGGCCTTTTGTTTCAGTGATCCACCATGGGAAGAGTATGCCCTGGGCAGTTGCTGCAGCTTCTTCATGGAATCTGGAAAGAACCACACTGAGCAAACCTGAGTCCAATTCACGTGGAGGTGCTTAGACTAGCTGACCTTCAACCCGAAGAACCACTGCTTGGCTGAACAATCTAGATCAGCTAAACTACAGTTGGACCTAGAGATCTGTGTGAGGGTAAGACTAGAGAGAACGAGAACAAAAGCAAGAGAAAGAAAGAAAAAGTTTATTTGTAATGACTGGCTAAAAGCCTGGACAGCGATTTCTGGCAGGATAGAAGATAAAAGTAGCCCAGGAAGCAGAACTGAGCCAGGACATAGGGTTCTGATCCCAAGTGTGGCAGATCAAGCTTGCTAAGGACGGGCCTCTCCGTAGCCAGCTCAGGCAGCCCCTTCTCTGAGGACTTCCCTGACCATTCTCCCTTTTCTCCAAGTTCAGGGATCCTTCCTTTTTTTTCTGTGACATCTTAACGTCATTTCCTAGAGACAACTACACCTAATATTTTGTTTTTTTCCATTTCTTCCCCCCTAGAGGCAGACTTTCAAGTGCCAGGGCATTGTTTCAGTTTCTACCTTAAAAGGTCCCAAGTCTATCTCCTTTCTACCTTGGGACATTAAAACTCTAGCCCCTGCCTCCTGAGGCCCATCCATATCCAGGCCTGGTGACTTGGAGGCCATTGTGACATCAATACCCACTTACCTTCAGGATAAATTCTGTCTTCCTTTCTGTCACCAGGAATTTGCATTTTTCTCTGAAATGATCTACTTGAAAGTAAATAATGTTATTTTGGTCAGCACCCCCAGGTATTTCAAACAAGAGGTAGGTATCTACATGAGTTAGCTCAGTCTACCATGGTTGATCGGAAATTTGCATTTTTCTTAGATTAAAAAAAAAATTATTCCATATACATAATTTTTTCATTTTTCTATTTAACAACATCATACACTTCCCATGGGCTTGCATTTCATCTCTTAATCTCCAGTGTTTAGCACAGGGCCAGGCTCAAGGACACCAACAAATATTTGTTGAAGATTATCTTCCATAGAAATGAACTCTGTAAAGACCAGTCAGCATGGGTGGGTAAGGAACCTTGGATAAGTCCCCAGTGAGTGGGGAACAGAATGAGGTATACATCAGGTTGTAAAGAGCTGAGGGTACGTAGGCTTCTTCGTAGGAAAGTCACCGTGGAGCTCCTGGAACTGTTCAACACACAGAAGCAAGGTCCTCCCTTTCCAGGTATGACTACAAATGTTTACCAATACCATAGACTCTGACTCACAGGGTGGGATCAGGAAGCCACTTAGCAGTTGCTGCTTTTCTTCCCTTTTCTCATTAGAGGACCCAAGAATATTCTGTCAAAGCAGGTGATGCAAGAGTGAGCTAATTCAGAAATACTCAATACCCTCAGGAACTGCTCCAAGAAATGCATCTGGTAAGCTTTCATCTGAAGGTACCTGGGGAAGGGCTTCTTACATTGAGGTTAATAAGAATCCCTAGTGATTATGGCCACAGGGATACAAATCCAGTTTCTAATTTGCTACAGTGCAAAAATATTTGGCTTTCAGTACAGAAATCAAAAAAATTCAAAGGAGATAGAGTGATAGAATCTTGGAGGGGAAGAGTGGACGTGGGTAAGAACAAGGCAACGCTGGCCTTTGTGCAAATTAGAAACCTGACTTGCATCCATTGAAAACCTGTCACTTTTGAGTGCTCAGATTTTTTTTCTTCTATTAATAGTAAAGACACTTTGCTGCCATCTGCTGGAAAATTATCAGAAATTTGTCAAATGCAAATATCTATAGCATCCCTGTAGATGCAGCATCCTTTTTCTGTACACAATCTGAACAACTGTACAATTTGGAGTACAAATCAACATTTGATCCAACTCTGATATCACGGTAAAGGGCAAAAGGGGGCTTCATCTGCACTGGTAATAGAGATTTAACATAGGTAGTAGGTTTATGGGTATATAATAGCTTTCTTTATAACTTGGTACATGTCTAAAATGTTTTACAATAATAATTTAAACCATTTGTTAAAACACACCTCCCCCCCAAAATAAAAAAAAACCCCAAAACTAGCATCTCTTACAAGCCAGGTACAGTGCTAAGCATTTTCTTTGTGCTATTCCATTCAATCCTCTTTAAAGTGGATAATAGACCCACTTTAAAAAAAAAGTTTTTATGAGGATTGCATAAGACATGCAAGGTCATCAGGGAGTTTATAGGCAAGAAGGGAGACAGACAATAGACAAACAAAATAATACAATAAAATTTCAGGCGTGGTGAGGCAAAAAGAATGGCAAGGGTAGTGATGGCAGTGGAGGAAACAGAAGAGGTGACTTTAGATGGATGGAGCAAGAGTTAGGACCACGGTAAAGACCCATCTTTTGAGAAGGGAACTGAGGACTATCTTACTTCAAAGTCTTTTAACTTTCTCCTTTACCAGGAAAAAGCCCTGGGAAGACAGCCTCTCTAGCACTGTCATCTCTGATCAACCACAGTCCCTAAAGCTGCGCACAAGAGAGGAGAAAATGACCAGCAGGGAGGTAGGCAAGGACTCATAACTAACAAACAACTACTCAAACCTAATTCTGATCTTTGGAGAGAATCTGCTGGTTGGACAAAACTAGATTTTTCAACGGATGCTTAAATAGTCAGTCCTAATTATAAATTCACTTGACAACAGGTGAAACAAAGATGCAATTTAAAGACTGAGAGGAAATTAAAATTCCCAAATCTGTCAACCAATCTCCTATTTTCTCTACTACTTTAGGACTACAGTAATTAGCCATACCCGAGGATCTACTTTAGAAAATATATTCCTTTCTCTGTCAGTCCCTGTAACAATTTAATCCTCCTGTCTCATGTAAGTTGCACAGGCATTTCAAACACAAGGTATTACAGGATGGTTCCTTGTATCTACACCACACTTCTCAACCCCAACATACTGGTGCCATAAAATAGTATGGTAGTGAAAATTTATGGGAAACTAGAAATTTGGGATACTAGCATATTCTCTGGTTTCAACCACTCCCTGTGATTAAATGAGAACGACTAAATGGCAATTTAAGTCTACTTTTATAGGCTTTACTTATCTGGTATCGGTAAGTCATTAAACTGTTTTCCTTCTTTTACCAGCCCTTTTGATGGTTTCTACCAACGTTGCCAAGTATGTTTCCACAAGCTCAGGAGCACACCCTCAGTCCAGACCTTGAGACTTTGCAAATAGCCTCGAGAGCTGGGAGTACTATCTAAGACTCACCTTCCACCAGGGCTTACTGCTATTCACTGAACGCTGGTCTTTTCTGCTAAAACACGCTGTTCCCATGTACTTTTAAATACCACTCAAACTTCCTACATCAATGTCAGAAGACACCTCACTCAGTTCCCCCCTGCTTAAACACACACAGAGGTCCTGAGGAGTAAAGGGCCTTTGCCAGAGATTGTACTGTGAATTACTGACAACGTCAGGACCAAGGACTAATCCTCCACACCAGCGGGCTAGGGGAATTTGGTTTATCAAGAGCCTAAGAGGTGCCAGACACTGGACATATCCTCCCATTCAATCCCAAAGAAGCAGCGGCCCCATTTTATAGATGAAACTGATTCAGAAGTTATTTGCCTAGTAGCCAACTGCACGAGAAGAGGAGGAATGAAATCAGTCTTTATTCAGCAACAACATGCTCCCTTCACCACCTTGATGTCAAAAACTCCCAGACTTCAGTGCTCCTCAAGCAGTGTTAATCCATCCCACTTAACATCTCCATCAACCCAACATTAAATTCAAAACACATGAAAACTAAGCCATCTATCACACACGGTGTCGGTTGGAGAAGCATATTGCTCAGGCTGCAGGGACATTTCATTTATTTAAATGTTTTTATTTAAAAAAAATTAAAGACCTTCATGGCACAATTTCTTCCCAGCACAGTTATGTTTTAGTTATACCAATTACAATACAGTTACAACCAATAAATCAAGGGGGCGGGGTAGGAACTTCTGACTTCAAACTTAAAAAAGAAAGGGGGGGGCACTTCAAACAAAGTTAAAAAATACTTTAAAAACTTTTCAGAGTAATTGCCAACATAACTGTTTTATATTGGCCATTCCATTTCCTGCTATCTAAGCAATGCAGACACAGGTAGTGCTGAGAAATAAAGTGTCCCAATACAAGGTATACAGATGAGGTAATTTACAACAACACAGAAGTTGTTACTCTGTAAACCCTTGCCCCCCACCCACCCAATTGGGTCTTCTGTTCTCTATCCATGCAGTGACTCTTTAAGTAGCATTTTAAAATTTATTTTAAAAGGCTCCTGGGTGGCACTTTAGAGTCCTCTGCATTCACCTTCGATTTCTTGCAAGGTCTGATGGGTGTAAGGAGGTCCAGCTGTCTGCAACTCTCCACATCAGCCTCAGCTACACCTAGATTTCTGAGCTACACGGGTAGGATAGATATGAAGTCTTGATTTATAATCCTCCTCCCCACCTCAAAAGAAAGAATTCATTAGTCGTAAGTGTCCTGTTCAAATCACAATCCAGTGCAAACGTAATCACAAATTGCATCTCGGGCACATCTGGTGCTTTTAGCTTCTGCACAAATTCAACATGGTAACCCTCACAGCATTCTAGGGCACGAAAGGGTCAAGTACAATAAATATCCACTGTAAGTGGCCACAAGGAAGAAAATCACCCTGCTACAGTCAGAATGTTTTCCCTTCAGCTCTCCCTATGGTTGAGAAGTGTTATAAAAGGAGGCTTTAGCTTCCTCTAAAGTTTACCATTATATGCACTAAAGCCACCACCTTGATAAAGTTACTAAAGCCAAGATGGGTTACAAAGTTAGATAAATTCATTAAGTTCAACTCCCCAAACAATTATGTTTACCTATGATGCCCAGGTGAGAAAGGCTTGTGAATCTATAAAGGTAGGAGATTGGGGAACAAAGACGTTAGGCTTTAAAGTATGTTGGAAGAATTTTTCCTAGTCCCCACAAGCAGCTACTGTAATGGAATAACAGGAGAAAATACAGAGCTGATGGTTTTGCTATTGTGCTTAAAAAACTAGGCTTCCTCAGTGAAGCACCTGATAAACTTAGGTGGTTGGATTACAGTGGAAAGTCCACTTTACACACACACACAAACACACAAAAACTGGCGACTTTTTCCATCCCCAATCCCTGCACTGCTGAGACACAAAATGAGTTTTATGGCAAAGGATCCTTAATCCCCAGAGACGCTTTGGCTTGTGGTGCTTTTTTAAGGCCTCTCTGCCCTGCCCAGTACCATGGGTCGAACGAGGGGTATATAAAAATGGGGGCCTTGGGAAGCCTCCACGGTACAGGGCTGCAGGCCCCTCAGATGTGAACATGAGACACCCACCCAGCGAGACCTTTACACAGGGAACTTAAATCTAACCTTGATAAATAAAACCAAACGTTTATTTACACCAAAGAATTCCAACACTGGATCTTTCACATATGAAGGACAAAGTATTATATATATACACACAGCAAGGGGTGGCAGGGCTGTAACAAGAGATATAATTTTCCCACAATTACAGGTCTACCATTTCAGTTGCACTGGAGACAGTGGCTCTGCTCCTACCTCTCAGATACATTTACAAGACTGAGGAGCAGGTCTTCTCACTGGATGGTATGTGAGGGAAGGGGAAGGTAGGAGGAAAAGAAGGTAGAAACTTAAAATGGAATTCAATGTGGCCACATCTCCCATTAGCTTAGATTTGCTAGCATGAAATCTATATAGACAATGTTTATTTCTTTTGTAAAAAGCAATAAGTTATGCTCAGTAACTGAATTCAAAGTGGCCAAGGCAAAGACAACTGAAAAAGATTTTGCCTTCCCCCTCATACCAGCTATGGAGCACAGCATGTTGGTAGATGAAAGGGGAAAAGACCAAGGTAACGAGCCCGGGAGGGAAGGTAACAACATTTTAAACTAAACTAAACTAAAACTAAAATCATAAGTGAGTAGATTTAGGGATAGGTTGGTGAGACATGATTCATACTGAACAGAAGGTTTTAGGATCTGTCTGCATTTTGGGTAGATTTTCAACATCTCAATGTAACTAAGACACGCTTCCACTAGAGTCACCCACGATAACCCCACTGAAGCACTTCTGTAAAATAAGTGACTAGAAGTAAGTACACTGCTCTGTAGATTGGATCCTCCCTTCCTTCCTTCTGCCTCCTTCTTTCCCGCCTCCCTTGAGAAGCTACATTTTTATAATCTCTGGAGAAAAGCATGAGATACAAACCCCCAAAGTGTGGGATGCTGGAGGAGCAATGGTGAAAATGGGAAGAAATCTCCACCCAAACGCAGTAGCCAGGATTGAGGCTGGTTTATCTTTGTTCTTTAGTGATGAGGAACTAAATTTGGAAGGGGAGAAAAAAATTTGTCCGTGAAATATTCCACCTGCAGGTAATTTTTCAGGGAATCCCCTGAGTTATGAAAAGTTCGAGTTAAAAAAAAAAAGAAGAAAAGAAAAAGAAAATCAGCCTATTATAATTTTTTTTTTATGACTGAACTACTATAAATCCACAAGCAACGGTTCAGACACGGTGCTTCTGAAGTGTTTCACCCCTCCCCGCCAGGCGCAAGCTGCATCAAGGAGAGGGTGGACTCCCCCACCTCTGCTCAGGCATCAGGAGACAGACGGAGCCATTACTGCTGAGCGCCAGCGGCAGCTGGAACAGGCATCCCAAGGGGGTTGGCAGAAGCAATCACTGGTGAGCCTGCCAGAGGTCCAAGGGGTGAAGGGGTTGGCACTGAAGAAATCCCTGAAAGAAAACAGCTGACAGTGAGCCAGAGACACCAACCATGGCAATCTTAGTCACCAGTTTTCCACAGCACTTATCACAAAAGTAACACAATGATAATGCTTTTTTTTTATCAAAGGCTTTATCCTCTTAGCCAGATTGTTGTTGCTGTTATTTATTTTTTTTTTTTTTTTGGAGACAGGGTCTCACTTTGTTGCCTGGGCTAGGGTGCAGTGGCATCATCATAGCTCACTGTAACCTAAAACTCCTGGACCCAAGTGGTCCTCCTGCCTCATTCTCCCAAGTAGCTGGGTCTACAGGTGCATACCACCATGCCCAGCTAATTTTTTTTTTTTTCCCTTTTTTGAAGAGACGTGGTCTTGCTGGTCTCAAACTCCTGGCCTCAAGTGATCCTCCCGCCTTGGTCTCCCAAAATACTAGGATTACAGGTATACGCCATTGTGTGCCTGGCCCTGGCCAGATTTTTACACATTCTTCAAGTCTAATCCTTACAAATTCAAAGTTAAAATGGCAAGTCCTAATGCATTTAGGAGACAGGCAAAGAAACCTAGGCTTGGAAAGTTTAAGCAGTTTGTCCAAGGCACATGGCTAGTAAGTGGTGATTATGCTTGGATTCTAACCCAGGCCTATCTAGGGCAGAGCTGTCCAACATGGTGGCCACTAGCCGGCCATATGTGCCAACTGAGCACTTAAAATATAACTAGTGGAACTGAGGAACTGAAATTTTTAATTTTATTCAATCTTAATTAAATAGCTACCTATGGCTAGTCATTACCATAGTGAATAGCACAGGTCTGCAGTCAAAGCTCATTGCTCTTGTATCACACTGCCTTGATACCTGGCAGCTTTCAAAATTACTAAAAGTTAAGCCAGGTGTGATGGCAGCTACTTAGGAAGCTGAGGTGGGAGGATTGCTGGAGCCCAGGACTTCAAGGCTGCAGTGAGCTATGATGGTACCACTGCACTCCAGCCTGTGTGAGAGTGAGACCCCATCTCTTAAAAAAAAAAAAAAAAATTACTAAAAAATCAATTTGAGTGGCAGAAAGGAACACCTTCCATCTAAGCTAAAATTGAGTTTTGGAATTTATTTCCATTTGGTTTCTTCCACTTCTCTAATTACCAGAATTATCTCTTAGTTTCCTTCAACCAGCCAGTTCTTTATTTTCAAAACATTTTGTGTGTGTGTATATATATAAAAATATAAATAAATAAAATGCACACGCACACATATATATATTAAAAAAAACCATGTAATATGTCACATGGCTCAAAATACAAAGGGTTCAAAGGAGTATACAGTGAAAAATCTCCCACACCCTGTTGCTTGGCTAACTATGGCACAATTTTGGGAGTATTTCCTTCTACAGATATTTTATGCATATGAATGAACATAATTTTATAAGAATATACATATAAGCATCATATATAAGAACAAGACTAAATATTGCTTCTTGGCCTTTTGGCTAAGATCAAGTGTGAAGAACATGATCATACATTCTTGCCCACTCCTGTTCTTTGACATGGCTCTGCATCTTGCTTTTTTCATTTCACACTACTATCTTGGAGTCAGAGTTCTAACAGAACATGAAACACTTATTCATTCTTTTCTCTGACTGCATCATATTCCATTGAATAGATATCCCATAACTGATTTAACCAGTTTCCTACTGATAGCTGTTTTCAATGTTTTGCTACTATAAATAAGGCAATGCGCAATCCCGGATATATATAATTTTGTACATAGGCAGGATACCTAGGGCATAAATTCTAGAAGGCTGCTAGTTCTTTAAAAAAAAAAAAAAAAAAAAGTGGGACAAAAGCAATTATTTGAGGGTGTCTGAATAAATGCCCTCACTACCACAAGTGTACCCACTTGGATGTCGCCTACGTGTATAATTCTTAGGGTATGGGCCAGTGGTTTCTTTTGATTAACTGTGTACTCTACAAAAACTCACTGTAAATCAAAATTAATAATGGAAAACGATTTCATATAAGTTTTTACAGTTTACTAGGCACACTGCACTTGCTCTGGCAAAGATGAGAGAACTGTCCTTACACACATACACAGCCATGTACAAATCCTACCTCTACCCCCCAATTTCTTAATCTTGTTTCTTAGGGCCATGTAACTACTGTCACTGCAAACTATGAGATGAAATGGTCTCTTTTTACTCTTCATGGCTTGCTGGGACTTTCAAATCCCTCTGTACGAAATCTTCAGTTAGGGATGCTGGGATTCTAGCCTAGAAGAGACTGATGATACCCTACTTAACACAGTGTCACTAAAGCATACCAAGTGTCTGAGTACTGACAAAATGTTTTTTAAAAAAGAAAAGTATAGCAGGTGTCAAAAGCATGCTGAAACCTCAGAAAAAAGCCACATAGGCCAGTATGTCATTAAGGCCATTGTTACAGAGAAGAGAAGGTATACAAGAAATCAGGTCACACAGAGGGGGCAAAACTAAGAATGGTAATTGACTTTCACATTTTTTTAAAAAGGAAATTTACCAATGAACTGACCTGACATCATATTGGCGCTGCTGACAGGCGTACTGCCCCCTGGCATGCTAGATGAACCCATTCGAGCCTGGTCCTTCACAACAGTGTCTAGAAAAGAGACAGAAAGGTTAGGCTCTGTGTGCTTGGGATTAAACTAATGGTCTGGGAGCCTGAAAGCAACCCATCTTCATTCTCTGCATTTTATTCATACTCCACATTATTCCCAGAAAAATTTAAGGTGGCAATTGCCTTCACCATGAATTAGACTAGTATAAAACAGAAATAGCTTTCCTGTCAAACTGTGGTAAAAAGTAAACTCTTAAACCAAATGGTAGGAAGATGAGGTAATTATCCACAGTAGAACAAATTTAAAATGAAGCTGGTCCTGTTGAGGTTTAATGGACACAATACAACCTAACCTGGCCAAAATAGCAATATGCTGTCAATGTGAATTAGTTGGTCCACACCTTGGTGCCAAGTAGGTCAAAGCTATATATAGGTCCATGTAGGTTAGGGCTCTGACCACAGACCTCAGTCTCCATCCCAATCAGCCCCCATCTACTTCAGGCACAAAAAACTGAGCAAAGTTGTAAATGATTCACTGCAAAACCACCCCACCATTACCCAAAGAATAAATGTTGAGGCAAACATTACAGTGAGGATGGGGTGGGTCTAAGTGAAATTTTCACCTAGGATAGCACAGTTAGCTATACTCACAAACCTAAGTCAAGGTGTTCATAAAGTATTAAGATTTGCAAGCCTCACTGGCTCTCTCCAATGAATAATTACTAGAGACAGGACAGAGACAGGGCTTTTTGTTCTAATTCAATAACTCCAGACGAGGCACTGAGAAGTGTCATCCACACAGTAAGAATGAAGTTTAGTCAGGAGTGCTCATGTGTCAGGTATTCTGTTATACAAGAATCCTCCCAAGAATTCTGCAATGCGGCTGCCATCACTGTCCCCATTTCAAGAATCTGAGTCTCAGTGTGGGTGAAGTAGCTTTGCAGTGAGCTAACAGGAGCCACAATTCCAACTCTGTTCTGTAGGACTCTGAGCTTTCTTCACAGCACGTGTTCTCTCCTACCTTATATAGTCTGACGGGTACTGGTAGGAAGACCTGCACAGGCTCTGCAGACTAAAGAGTTGGACTCACAGAAATAGGGATGTTCCATGGCCTCTCTTGCAGTGAGCCGTGACTGGTGGTCATATCGCAGTAGCTTGTCCAGGAAATCCAAGGCCTCAGGGCTGACAAGGTGCTGGTTTTCACTGTGGACAAAGCGTTCCCATCGCTTACGAGAATGTCTGCAGGGTCAAAAGGGGGAATGAGAAATGGGCCACATGGGCAGAGAGGCTCAACATTTCATCCTTACACTACTGTCAGAGTCCACTGTCTGCACAAGAGTCTTCAAGCATGCATTTCTCTTTTTCTTTTTTTCTCTTGCAGAGTTTTGTCATTTAAAGAAGGTAAATCAAGAGACATTTTGATTTTTGACTCAACTGTAACCCTTCTACTAGAACCTACATGTCATTCATTTCATAGGAATCCTAACTATAATCCCCATACTCGGACAATTTTAAGTGAATTCGAAAACAATAGCCATTCACTCCAATGTTTTTATCACAGGCTCGCCCAATGCAGCATCCTGTGGCACTAGACCACTGACATCCTGGCAGTGCTGGCAAAGAGAACAAAGTAATTATTTTGAGGATCCAAAGTGCCATGCACACCCAAAGTGCTTAAGCCACAGATGAACATATTTTGTTTTATGACTTACCTGCCCAAGATATCATTGAAACGTGGATCTAATTCAATGTTGTATTTGTCAATATAGTCATATAAATCTTCTGTCCCCAGAACCTTGGCTATCCTCACCAACTAGTATTAAAGAAAGACAAAAACCCACACAAGCGTATTACACAATCAAATCAGCAATTAATTGTAATTTAATTAACAGAAAGGGATCATCATGCCTTTAGGTATGAATACTACCCTTTTAACAGTTTACAGTTCAAATTTCTATGTGTGACAGAAGTATACTTACACCTAAAATTCCCTAAATCAACTCAATGTGAAAGTGAGCAAACTACTTTATAACCTGGTTCCTTCCCCTTGAAATGTCTCCCTGGTAAAGTGTTATTTTTTTTTTCCCACTCAAAACCCAGGTGCAGATGTCACTTCTTTTGGGAAGCTCCTCTTGCATACTCAGACTACTCACCACTACTGCTTTTTGTACCTTGTCACACTTCTACTCTGATAGTTATGACTATAATTTATTTCCTGGTATGTTTGATTCCTATATAAAATAGACTACGAAGACCGGGTATGATGGCACACGCCTGTAATCCTAGCACATTGGAAGGCTGAAGCAGGAGGATTGCTTGAAGTCAGGAGTTTGAGGCCAGCCTGAGCAAGAGTGAGACCTTGTCTCTACTAAAAATAGAAAAAATTAATGAAGCAACTAAAAATAGAAACAAAAAATTAGCTGGGCATGTTGGCAAGAGCCTATAGTACCCTGTCCCAGCTACTCAGGGGGCTGAGGCAGAAGGATCGCTTGAGCCCAGGAGTTGGAGGTTGCTATGAGCTAGGCTGACGCCATGGCACTCTAGTCCGGACAACATAGCGAGACTCTGTCTCAAAAAAGAAAGAAAGAAAAAAAAAAAAAAAAGACAAATTAAGAACTATTTGAGAGCAAGGACCATTCTTCTGTATTGCTCAGTCCTGCTGCATGGCCCCTGACATAGAGTTACTGACTTTAACTGAATTCAGGTTGTATTCTTTGACTCATTAAAAATACCCATGGTCCTCAAAGGGAACAGGGCAACAGCACCCTTCCACAAGGTCCTAGAACCATTCCAGGTTCTCATGAATGAAATGACACCTTGATCTTCAAGGGGGAAGTAGAGTTAGTTTAAAAAACAGCACCTACCACCTATATTTCCACTAATATACATCAATTCAATCCATATAAAGACACAAAAGGATCATAGAAATACCACATATAAACCAACATATTAGAGAAAACATTCCCAACTCTAATAAAAGCTCATGTTAGGATATTCCAAGGTGATGTCCTATTTAAAAAAGCTGGATGACAGTTACATGGTTGTTCAATATTATTCTTTGAATGGTACATATGTTTTATAAAATATTTTATATATATACTTCACAATAAAACAAGCAATGCAGACTAAAAAGACTAGGGGAAAAAGTTTGATTTCAAAGGTTAAACTGGTAGCTCCCCAAACACCAATCTGAGGATCAATGTCAGGTTGGCTGAACAAACAGTTCACTGGAAATTATGAGAGGACATTCTCAGAGATTCTGAATTAAGAGGTCTCAGGTGGGGGGCTAAGCATCTACATTTTAGCAAGATCAACTGGGGTTTCTAATGAATAGGCAGGTCTGCCCATCAATACATTAGGCCAGTAAATTCCTTAATGGGCATAATATATATCACCTGATCATAATTGTCATGTCCGTGGAAAAATGGCTCCTTCCGAAAGATCATACTTGCCAGCATACAACCCAAGCTCCACATATCCAAACTATAATCATACATCTGCATGAAAGTAAAGAAAATTCATTGTTAACATACATGAATCCCCAGGCTTGTCACTTCAAAATTTTAAAAAATTATATTAAAAAAAAAAAATCACTCCATTGACTCAAAGTCAAAACACTAATAACATCTCCATGTATTTCTTTTCAGTCTTCTATGCATTCTTTCACCCAGTTTTAAAACAATTTGTACCCAATATTTTGAACGGTTTGCACTTACATAAGAAAATCTACAAATCGTTAGCTTTGGGAAACCTTTTAATGTGTATCAATAATATTCTATTACATAAATGTTTTAGAATGTAATTTTTAATTCTTTTATAATAGGACAGTGTTGTTTTTCATTATTATATGTAATGCTGTAAAGAATATTTTTATGCATAAAATGATTTTTGAGCTCAGGGCTATATCCTTAAAATCCCAGGAAAGGAATTTCTACAAGGACAAAGAGTCTGAAACTTTTTGTGGCATCTGCTAATAATCTAGTATTAGTTTTTGTTTTTTAAATCTTAAAAACATGTGGCAACCCTATCATTAATTTAGTTCTTTTTCTGTGAGGAAAAAGAGGGCTCTTTTGGGGGGTGGATGGAGGAAAGGTCTTTATATTTAGTGTACAGTTGAGGTGCACAAGAGAATATTCTTGAGTTTACATTTTGGTTTGTTTTTTTGTTTGTTTGTTTGTTTTGAGACAGGGTCTCTCACTCTGTCGCTTGGGTTAGAGTATGGTGGCATCTTCATAACTCATTGCAACCTCAAACTCCTGGGCTCAAGTGATCCCCTGCCTCAGCCTCCCAAGTAGCTGGACAACAGGTATGTGTAACCATGACTGGCTAATTTTTCTATTTTGTTGTAGAGACAGGGTCTCACTCTTGTTCAGGCTAGTCTCAGACTCCTGGCCTCAAGCAATCCTCCAAAAGTGCTAGGACTACAGGCATGAGCCCCCACACCTGGCCTAAGTTTATTCTTAAGGTTGGTTAAACCTAGTTTGTATTTCTCAAACTAGTTCTGGAATTTCTAATTAGAAAAGTATCTTTGGTGTACTTCCCCTCAAGTTAGGATCAAATGCAGACCTATTCACATTCTATTGACACTATGACAATAAAAGCAATGTAAGCTATGATAGATGAATTGAGGTGATTTATATTTTATTTTATATAAAAGGGACAGCTATGGATGCACATAAATGGTCTACTACAAAATGGCAATTTTTTGTAAACTGTGTGCAAAATAAACACAGAACCAAAACTGCCCTTCTGCTCACCTGATAGTCTACAAGTAGCTCAGGACCTTTAAAATATCGGGAAGCAACTCGGACATTATATTCTTGGCCAGGATGATAAAACTCAGCCAAACCCCAGTCTATTAGCCGTAGCTGAAAGAAAAAGAGGATAAATCATGAGCAATTTAATCTTCCTCTAAGCCAGCTACTCACATTCTGTCACTAGTATACTCTTGACAAAAATACCAGCCATGTCACTCTCTATTGAAACCCCTTCACTGACCACCTATAGGCTTTAGGATGAAAATCAAACTTCTTAGCTTGACATACAACTTTTTCCATGATCTAGTTCCTGAAAGCCACAATCTCATTTGTTCTTTTGCTAAACTGCTCACTTGACTAAACTGTTCACACTATTTAGCCTATACTCCTATTGGTGAACATCTCCTTATCTTTTGAGATACTTAAATTGCTCCTCAATGAAGTCACTTCTAATCACCTAAGTAGAACTCACCATTGCCTTCAGCCCCCCTTGTACCTCATAATAGTACCTACAACTCTTTATTACATGTTTGTTTTCTACCTTTCTTTTTCAATATGGACTGTACGCTCCTTGAGGGTAAGGACTGTTTTATTCACCTTTGTAATTTTCAGAATTCAACATATGCCCAGTATATAGGAGAAAAATGGGTAAATATGAGTGAATGAATAGAAATTTGCTGAGTGAGTGAATAGAAAAGCCATACAACAAAGCTTTTACCAAAATGTGTCCTAAAAGTAGGAAAAGGACTAGTAAGGACAAGAGACAATTTTATTTGACCATTGTGCAAAGGATGGCCATGATCTGAAGTGTGAGCAGTAGACCCTGAGGAATAATGCCTGACTGCTCTGGCATCAAGTTTACTATTTACAACTCGAAATTAAACCTCTAATTATTTCCTGCAAAACTAGCTCCACTCAGAGTCTCCCCATTCTCAGTTAAAGGTGATCCTATTCATCCTGTCACACAGGCCAAAACTTAAGATTTATCCTAGACTCTTTGTTTCCCTCACACTCCATGTGTCAACAAATCCTGGTGGCTCTATCATACCTTGACTATCACCATCAGCCCCATTTCTACTGCCCTGGTTTATGCCGCCACCACCTTTTGTCTGATTTATTGCAATAGCCCCTTCTCCCTAACTGGTCTCCTTGTTTTCACTCTTGCCCTCTATTTTACATTGGCACAGTTCACTGACAGACCTTATTCAGATTTCATCAGTTTTCACGTGTGTGTGTGTGTGTGTGTGTGTGTGTGTAGTTCTGTGCAATTTTATCAGATAGCCTCTAACACCAGATACAGAATTGTTTTATCACTACACACATCCCATGTGGTATCCCAACCCCTGGTAACCCCTCTGCGTTTTATAATTTTGTCATTTTGAGAATGTTATGTAAATGGTATCATCAGCATTTAACTTCTGAGATTGTTTTTTTTCCTGAGATCCAAGTTTTGCATCTATCAACAGTTCTTTCCTTTTTTGTGTGGACCTAAGTTTTGTTTCTCTGGGATAAATGCTACTAGATCATATGTTTAACTTTTTAATAAACCCACAAACTATACAACAGCAATGTATGAGAGATCAAGTTTCTTCACATCTTTGCCAACACCTGGGATCGTCACTATTTTTTTATTTTAGCTATTCTAATAGATATGTATCAAACTTGTAAAATGCAAGTAAGAACATGCCGATGCTCTGCTTAGACATTGCAACAGCTCTCCATCTTCAGAGAAAAGGCATTATAATGACCTGTTAGGTTTTATATGATTTGGTTCTTTTTGACCTAATTTCCTTCCCTCTTCCCTGTTCATTCTGTCCCAGCTCTACCCTTACTGCTGTTCCAACACGCCAGATACACTCTTACCTCAGGGCTTTTGTGCTTACTATTTCCTCTGCCTGAGACATGTTTCTTTCTGAGATTATCTGTCTCGGTCCCTTCCTTCCAGTGTTCTCTAAAAGGTCACCTTTCCAACAAAACTTTTCCTGACACCACTTGTTTCCTTCTTGATAGTACTCTTAAGAATATGAATAACGGTTTAAACATAATGATTTGTTCATTCATTCATTCACCAAACACAAGCGCTTAATAGGTACTAGGGCCTGTGACAGATATTAGGGATAAAGTGTTTAAGATAGGTTGTTAACTTTATCATGTAGATAAATAAGACTTATCAGCGTATGACTTTACCTTTCTGTGTTCATGATCAATCATGACATTATGGGGCTTCACATCTCTGTGCATAATTCCCATGCTGTGACAATAATCCAAGGCCTGTGGGAGCAATAGGTAAGAAAGGAAAGAGTTAGCCTGCATAACAGTGATCTTTTAAAGTCCTTTATTTTTTCCTTCTCTTCTAGCCTCACCACACCACTGGGAGTCAGGAATAAGACAATCATTCCCATAGCTATTCTTCAGAGACTTGTTAAGGACCCCACAGTCAAGCAAACTCAGGTTTCTGAACTTTCAGTTTTTTTCTTAACATAGTTGTTTCAACATCCCTTCTGTCCAAAAAGATCCAAAGTGTACACCAACTGCACCACTTCCAATCACTCCCTCATTCAAAGCCTAGATTATTTTTACAAACAGAGACCCCTCAAAAAAAAAAAAAAAAAAAAAAAAAAAAGAATACAGGTTTGTATTACAAACTAACAACTAATAGTCTGCAACAGAGGCTGGCAAACTACAGCCCACAGGCCAAATCTGGCCTGCTGCCTGCTCTTGTGAATAATGTTTTATTGGAACATAGCCACACCTATTTGTATATTGTCTATAGCCGCATTTGTGCCAGAATAGCTGAGCTGAATAATGTGACAAATACCCTATGGTCTGCAAAGCCTAAAATATTTACTGTTTGGCCCTTTAAAAGAAGTTTGCCAACTCCTGACTTAGGTCATCAAATCCAATTTGAAAACTCTCCAACCTCAAACTAAAGGGAACTGAGTGGCATAACCTTTGGGGTTTGTTAATCCTGGCCTTTCAGTCCACTGATGTCACTGGCCAAGTTCTTGTCCTTCTTAAAGGGCAACTTGGGTTCCTACAGTTCCCAGG
The DNA here is from genome assembly GCF_041146395.1 of Eulemur rufifrons. Lineage (NCBI taxonomy): Eukaryota > Metazoa > Chordata > Mammalia > Primates > Lemuridae > Eulemur > Eulemur rufifrons. The sequence continues at coordinate 26,183,755 of NC_091002.1, forward strand.
GCTAGGCAAGCATAACCATAACTTTCTGGAGTGCCACTTGCCACAAGACTGCATGAACCAAAGAAAAGATCAAATATCTGTGCTGGCACAATCTCTGTAGGGTACTTCTAAGGCTCAAACAGCAGACTTTATGTCAACCCTTGTTTAGTAAGGAACGTTAGCCAACTCTTAGCAACTCTCGCATCTAGAAAGCTGATCTTGTGACTATCGAACAAGACATTTGGTGATCCCACTTTAGAAATCAAAGTCCACTCTCAATTAGCAATCCCTAAGCAGAGATTTACACAATCCTTAGGACAATGACCCTTTGAGAGCTGAGTTAAAATTTACTGTTTTAATTGCTGAATCATAAGTAAAGTATACCAGAAGCCAACACATTAGATGTCATTTTTGCAAGTTTGACAATTTAATTTTAAACAATGGAGATAACAATTATTTATTGTCCCAGCCCTTTTCAAAGCATTCTAAATTATACTCCTTCTAACCCTATTCTATGACCCTTACATTAGCATAAGGGTACTGATACTATAAACTTATTAAAAACTTATATATAGAGGCCTCGTCTTTCAATATACTTTACAAAGCTAATTCACTGGCTTCTCTACCATAAATCGTCCTATTTAACAAAGGGAAGACCAATTTAAAGATATTTAGCATCCAAGGTTCCCTTACCTTCAGAATCTCATACATGTAAAATCGAATATCATAGTCTGTTAACGTCTGGTACAATTGCTGTTAAAAACAAATACAACATTTGAGTCATGACATAATGCTGATTTTTCATCCTCATTCACAGTAATTTTTCTCCTCATTCATAGCAATTCAAACCAAGATTTGGCTCATTTGCCATTGTTCCAAAATCTGTTTGTTCACTGCCCTCCTGTAATGTTTCTCCAACATTACATTAATCTTAAAAACACTCTTTGGGTCTCCAACCTTACATGTAAAAAGTGAAGAATTACTTAAACTCATGTTGCTGAAGTTATAATCCACTGCTGGGAACATAACTCACTCTCTCTCTCTCTCTCTCTCTCTCTCTCGCTACACACACACACACACACACACACACACACACCAGGCACTGATAACACAATTTAGTTTGCCTTTTATTTACCTCCAGACCTTCTCATAAAAGGCATTTTGGCCAACAGCCTCCTTAGCAGGGAACTAACCTATCTTTGGCTTACATAGTTGGCCCTGCAGATCACCAGTGGGTATGCGGATGCCAAACCTATTGAGTCTCTTTAACAGAACTCTTCCTGTTCCAATCTGAAAGTAAACTCGGAACAAGTATTAAGTATAATTTCTAGTTTCCAAAGAGTTGCAGATTTTAAAAAAATGTACCTATCTTTAAATGGTTAGCAATGTCCTCTGACAAGGTTTTTCTTGAAGTTATTGTTCTGATTCTAAAACACTTTCTCTTCCTTTTTTCCCCCCTCTCAGCAAAAGAATTCACCCATTTATTGATACTGGACTGATGCAAAGGCAAATTAAATACCTTTACAACCTGTACTCCAAGAGAGTGCCTACACTCTTCCGTTAAACTAGAATTGAGAACTGTTTGAAATAAGTAGGCTACTGGATTGGCTAGAATTCAGAAATATCTCTTGCAGAGGTTTGTGTTATAACAGAATTTGACATCATCCTTCTCCATCCCCTCCTTTTAAGATATACCCCAGAGTTTCTGAGGAATCCTAAAGAATAAGCAGTCCCTACTTTTATATACACAATACATTCCTTCTTGAATACTGTTGTTTGAAGTGAATTGCCATAAGGCCAGATCCTGAGTAAACATGTGTTGTTGCCTTCATTAGGTTGAACATAAACAGAAACTGTCAAATGAGTGGTAAAGGTGGTGAGAAGTAAATGTATCTGTCATTAAAAAGAACACCAAACAAATAAAAGGGCAAGATACTAAGATGCAGAAAGTGGGTGCTGCTTTTACAGGACTTCTTCTATCTTAAAATTTAGCACCATAAAGATGAGAAGCTCTTTTAAAACAAGCTAAAAGCAAGCTCTTCTAATAGTACCATCCCTCTAAGGCTTTCTATGTGGTCTAAACACCCACCAGCTTGAAATGGTTGGTTATATATTATACCTTGAAGTCTGTGTTGTTTACGTGTTCAAAAACCAAGGCAGGGGTTCGTGACTAGGGGAAAAGAAAAAAAAAACAAAACACACATTAGCAATAGCCCTGGCAGCTTTAGTGGGCACAATGTTTGCGGATGCTGTGTGGTGAATTTGGCAGTCCTCGCCTCAGTAGTAGGAAACCCTCTATTGCTACAAGCCCTCCCCGCTCTGATCATCACCACACTTAGGTCATTTTTGGGATGGATTTCAAACAGAAGACATGGAGCTGAAGTCTCACCAGGCTCTAGGCAGCCCAACAATGCGCCCATCGCCCATCGGCATCGGACCTGAGTTTGCAAAATGGATTAACACATTTCAGTTTCCAGTGCTATCAGTCTCTTAGCCTAGAAGAATAAGAAATAGTCTGTGGGTGGAGGTCTCTTTGAAAGAAAGACCCAAGCTAGTTAAATGATATATCTGATTAAGCACTTTTAAAGCAGGACTTAATGATGAGGGTGTGGGGGTGGGGTGGGGACAGAAAGGGCCAGTTGTGCTCCCAGTCAAACACCACCTCAGCCCTGGTGGGCCTTGCTAACACCTACTATACTCACCACAGGGTCTTTTACAATATCTGCCAATGTGATGATGTTGGGACCTCCTCTCAAATTCTCCAAAATCTTTATTTCACGCTTAATTTTCTTCTTTTTTACTGGCTGAAAGGGTAAAAGTACATCAGCAAAAAAAAAAAAATTATTTCAGAGCATTTCAACAGGTAGTGTAATACATAAATGGCTTACTTATGAGCTCCTTGAAGGAAGGAAATGTGTCAGACTCGTCTCTGAATCCTTCTCCTAGCACTGTGCCAGAAACTCTGCAGGTACTTACAAAAGTTGAATTGAAAGAAAAAAAGATTTCCATTCCAAAGACCAGATCTCTGAAGAATTAGCATTTAATTTCAATCAGTCTCAATATGTTAACTTTTTAAAACCTTATAAACTAGTGATTTAGTTAGTACTTTTAAGGTGTATCTTGAAAAACTTTTGTCAATTCAGATGAAGAATGGGCCCTTTCCATTCTTCCTCTAAGTCTATAAATACTCAATAGAAGTACAGGAAATCAGGGCCAACAGCAAGGACAGCAAGCCATCTTTTGCAGCATAACCACGTGGGTAAAGTGTGGGTCTTGGAGACAAATTATAATGCAAATTCTACCTTCATTACCTGCTAGCTGTGTGCCCATGGCAAAATCACATGACCTCTCTAAGCCTTTCATCATGTGTAAAATGAGTAACAAGAGTTATCTGCCTCATAATTGTGGAAAGAATCAAATGAAGCATCTGAAAAGACTTCAGAATGTGGCTGCAACATAACATGTAACAGTATCGACCCAGCCTTATCACCAGTACGCTCATAAATTCATCCCTCCATTTTAAAAAGACTACCCTGCTGAGTCCCTAGAGTATATCTTCCACATTCCTTTTTTCTTACCACATCTGTTCTAGTACAGAAATCCTTTTCATTTTTCTGAGGAGAGCCTTGATCCAACTATATCGCCTTCACAAACTCTTTCTTCTTAATAGTCTAAAATAGTGCTGGCCCAAAAGAAATATAATGCAAGACACATGTGTAATTTTAAATGTTCTAGTAGCCGTATCGAAAAAGTAAAAAGAAACAGACAAAATTATTATTATTATTATTGAGACAGGGTGTCTTGCTCTGTCTCCTGAGCTAGAGTGCAGTGATACAATCATAGCTCACTGTAACCTCAAACTCCTGGGCTCAAGCAATATTTCTGGCTCAGCCTTCCAGGTAGCTAGGACTATAGGCACAGGTCACCACACCTAGCTAATTTTTAAATTTTTTTGTAAAGATAGGGCTTCACTATGTAGCCCAGGCTGGTCTTGAGCTCCTCTGGCCTCAAGGGATCCTCCCACCTTGGCCTTCCAAAGTGTTGAGATTACAGGTATGAGCCACCATGCCTGGCTCAAAATTAATTTTAATAATATATTTTATTTACCCCAAATCTTATTTCAACATATTAATCAATATAAAAAATTATGAGTGATGTATTTTACACCCTTTTCCGGTGCTAACCCTTTGAAATCTAGTGTATTTTATCCTTACGGCATATCTCAACTCAGCCCAGCCACGTTTCAAATGCTCAATAGCCACATGTGGCCTATGTCAGCTGTATTGGACTTGCTACATTTCTTTCCTAGGGTGTTGGTCACCTCAGACTGCTAATGTGCTTCATACAACTCTTAGAAATTGTTTAAAGTATATCTCATCTCTTCGTTCACAAGAGCGGTTACAAAAGTTTGGTGATCAACAATCACCTGGCTTTTTATATATATAGACTCCCAGAACCCACCTAGACTTATGAAATCAGAATCTTGAGAGGGAAACTGGGGCTCTATTTTCAGATAGTTCCCAGGCTGATGATCTAGGTCTAGGAACTACCAAACAGTACTATAAATTCTTTTAACCTTGTCTTAAGTCCAAAGCACATGGCAGTAGAAAGCAAGCAGATTTTAGAAACATTGACAGCCCTTAAAATCTGGCTTTGTAGCTATTCAACTTTGAGAAAACCATGTAAATGTTTTCCATGTAAATGTTTATCAACTTTATTTTTATCACTGCTGCAAAGGAACTATACTTAGTTCACAGAGCTGTTGTAATTTATATGCCAGTTAGAATAGGGCCCAATGCAAAGTAGATACCCAATAAATGGAAGCTGTCTTACAAAGAGTGACTTCCACATAGTCCATATTCAGTTCAATCCATGGCCTCTTATCCTTGCTTCTATTAGAACTCAATACAATGACTAGCTGGGAAACAAGATGATAGTAGTTTTTTCTGTTATGGTATCTGAGAGACCTTTCTACCCTCCAGAGGCTAACCTATCAATCCACCTCCTGTTTTCTACTAAATCACTACTTCTCAGTTGCTAGTTTATGGCAAAAAAGCTACTGGCTTACAAAACTTTTATTCTACAGAATCTTTCAAACCTATGAACTTACAAAACTGGTTTGCAACAGACTAGGCAGGTGACTTATGCCCTAATTTAATGTGATCAATGCAACTTTTGTCTCATTAAATAGGGAGAGATTAAAAATTTTAGATATAGTTTATGAAGGAACTTCTATACTTATACCACTTACTAATTACAGTAAAATATACACTACAGTTCAGTTAAGAAAACCGAACTGAAAAAAATCTTTCTAAATCACCCTTCACTAAAAAACCATCAATGGCTCCCAACTATCTAGAGGAGATAATGTATTAGGTCATTAAATATGAAATGTCCAATTTCAAATCAAAAGTGTAGTTTCTTGTATCTCAAACAAGCAGTACAATTAATCAAAGTATGCACCTAAACTACTGACACACTTTTGCCATCATAATGGTAGCTTGTTTATGCCAGCAGCAAAGAAGCCTGGAGAGCAACTGGCAATGAAATCACAAAAGGTGTTCTCTACACCTTGTTGAGAACTGAGTATTTTTCCTTGCAAGAAGTGGTCCAAAGTCTGGAAGAAGAGGTAGTCAGTTGGTGCAAAGTCTGGTGAATACCATGGATAACAGAGAGTTTCCAAGTCCAGCTGCTGTAGTTTGAGCAGTGTTGTTTGTGAGACATGTGGTCAAGCACTGTTTTGCAAGAGGATTGGCCTGTGTTTATTGACCAATCTCGGCTGCTTAATCACAAGCATCCTCATTATTTCATCCAGTTGGTTGCAGTAGACATCTGCTGTAATCGACTGACCAAGTTTCAAAGCTATAGTGGATAATGCCAGCGCTGGACCACCAAACAGACACCATTAACTTTTTTTGATGAATATTCAGTTTTGGATTGTGTTTCAGCACTTCGTCTTTATCCAACCCTTATGCCAAACGCTTGTGATTGTCAGAAAGAATCCAATTTTCATCACATGTAACAATACAGTGTAGAAATGGTTTGCCTTTATGATGTGACAGCACAGAAAGGCAAGCTTCAAGACAGTTTCTTTTCTGATGCTCGTTTAATTCATGCAGAACTCATCTACCCAGCTTCTTTACCATGTGTTTCAAATGGTCCAATATTGTTGGAATAGTAACATCAAACCTTGCTGCTAATTCATGCACAGGTTGAGATGGATTTGTTCCCACTACAATTTCAGCTCATCATTGTCCCCCTTGGTCTCAGGTCCCACATGGCTCATTTTCAACAGAACTTCTGAAACCATCGACATACTGTGCGTTCATTAGCCACATCCTTCCCAAATACTTCCATTGATATTTCAAGCTGTCTGCACTACACTGGTTCCAGGATGGAACTCACATTTGAAAATAACATCAATTTTTAACTTATATATAGTTTCACAAAAATTGCTCTTAAAAAAACAGTTTGAAGGATAATCACAAGCCAAAACATGTATTTGAAAGACTGAGGCTGTACCTTCACAATAAAAATAAAACAAGATGTGTCAAAGTAAAATATCAGAAAGATCAACTCTCAGACTTATTACCTAACATACTGACTGCCATGTGAGTTGTATTTAACTCAAGCTAGTTTTGAGCCTAGGGCCTCTTGAAGCAAAACCTTGCAGGTGGCTCATGAAAATCTTACTTGTCGATGTTATTATTGTTGCAATTAATATTGACAATTCTAAAAACGTGGACTGTGTTGCATATAATTCATGCACCAAAAACAATAAAAATAAATTAGAAAGGATCTTCTTGTTTTAATAAAATACCATGGCCCCGGGGAAAAAAATTTTTTCTAGTGTGGCAATCAATGTGTTAAGGAAATCGGACATTTCATACTTAATAACCTAATAACTTTTAAGACTAGAAGGAAATGCAGAGATTATCTTTTCTAGGCCTTATACAAATTTAACCTCCCTTTCTAAAGTCATACCCTGTGTATGGTCACATATCGTCATATCGTCTTCCACATGAAACATTTCTCTTATTTCTTCCTTTCCTTCTTTTCTAATCTTGGTGCGTTCCATAGCACTCTTCCCCCTTCTCTACTCCCACCCATATCTATCCAAATCTTCCTCCCATTTAGCCAGAAAACAGCTCCAGAGAGCTTTTCTAACTACTACCACCCTCTTCTGAACTATAAACCCACTATTTATTTGTGCCTTTCATGTGGTCTAGGTAATATATCACTTCATTTTACCACATACCTCTCCATATGAATACCATCCTAAAATTACATAGAACCTCAGTCTCCAAAGTATGCTTCTATACATAATTTTGTATTTGATCCTTATAACAACCCTGAGAAAGGTAGGTATAAAGCAAGACTATCTTTTTTACAGATGAATAAACACACCTTAGGTTAAAAGGACTATCATGGCCAATTATTTTATAGCTTGGATTAAAACCCAAGTATTCTGATTTCCAGCCTAGTTCTCCTTCTATATGTGCTAAGACAGATACTCTTTGGTTCTCAAATAGTATGTGAGTTGCCTCAGCAATTCATTCACAGAGCCACTGTGGAATACTTTAAATCTCTGAGGGAAACTCACCAGTCAATATCTGATATCTGCCACTGAGTGCCTTACTAGCCTTGAGGTAGTTCATAGCTTCAACATTAGATTGCACTATATTCCTTTTGAGGGCAAATTTTTGTGAAGCTGGGTTTTTGGCAATTGCTGTCATAAAAAGTACTATGCAAAAATTAAAGTAGAACAGGAAATGACAGCGATGGTATCCAATCTGATCCCAACACTGGAGAAGCTGTGCAGTGACTAACAGGTGTATATATCCTAACGGTAATTAATTATGGTTATTTAAGAAAAAATTATTTTTTTCCTTTTAGACGTATAACTTTGTATATGGCTACCAAGTTGTTAAAATATAAATACTTTAGTTCTTTGGACCTAGCTACTCAATAAACAGTTACTAGATATTTCTTTTGGCTCAGGGGTACCATAAAAAAATTACTTAATATAAGTGTTGTAAATTGAGAAAGTTTGGAAACTTCTGTTTCTCACTGTTGAATATGGAAAAGTTCCTGTGGTAAGCAACAATGAGCTAAGTTGCCAATGACAGTGCACAGTCCAGATATAACAAAATTAAAAGCTGCACACTGGTAGCTCACTGGCCAAATCCGGCTTGTGTGGTGTTTTTAACAAATCTTGAACCAAACTTAAAAAATCAGGGGAATTCATATACAAATATAAACCTCTGGCTTCTCTCTACAAAACAGAGTATCAAGCAACACAGGACTTAACACTACTGCAGGGCAATAATCAGCTGGAGCTGAGAAGCAGCTACCTCCTTTTGAAGAGGCATGTGTTTCCCAATGTGTCTCAGTCTCTACCACTCACATCATCTAAGCATGGACATTTACACCAGACTGCCATCACTGATGTCATCTGCCTGTCCTCTAAGGCCTGTATTTGTGACTCCCCAACCTTATAAAGTAGAGGTAATGATTTACTTATTGAAAACAAAAGCACAGAATATAATTTAAAATATAGGAAATCAGTATCTGGCAAGACCTAAGAGAAGACTGTACCTTTACTCTTTTCCTCTGCCACAACCTAGTTATATATTTGAGTCAAATCAATTCTCTTGCATCAGTTTCCTGATCTGTCAAATGAGCATAACTTGTTCTGTTGAGTTCACAAGATACAGTAAAATAAATGCACTAAAGTACTCCAAAAAACTTTTAATACTATTTTTCTAAAAGGCATCACTATTATTTTTAAAAATCAACACCTAAAATTCTCTTCTTGCACTCACCTTGAGAATTTTAACAACAACTTTTTCATTATTTGTGATGTTGATGGCTTCAAATACTTCACTGTATTTACCCCGACCTAATTTTCGAACCAGCTGGTAGTCATCTTGATTTCTGCAGACAAAAAAAGTCAAAGTCACAATGATTAAAAAGTTCAAATTATCAAGCACCAATTCTACTTATAAAACTCTATTACCAGAAGGAGTAACAGAAATAAAAGGTATTTCAAATAATTCCCAAATTGGATTCATCGTATTTTTTTTAATTGGGCTAATTAAAAATGTGTTCCAAATCCTAGAATAAGAAAATTTAAGTCTTTCAATTATTCTTTTCAAAATTCCAAATTATTCACATCTCTATTGGTATAACACACACAGCTGGCTTGTATCAATCAGAGTTTTTTATGAATATGTCTGTCTCCAACAACAGACAGCTTTCCCTTAGAGAATAATTTTTATACATTCCTGTCCTGTAGTGCTTGGCTCAGTGTTGGCACTCAACACATGATGTAAGAATATTTCAATTCAGCCACATTTGGGGAGCAGCTGATTTTCAATAGGCCTCTTCCAGGTAGGTGGCTTTCCAATATATAAGCTTGATCTCCCACTTGTCCTCCAGGGCAAGCTCTGAGGACAGTCCACATAATAAAGTTTACAAAGCACACTCAGGTCATGAACCATTGTTAGGGGTCCCTTTCTCTACTTTTACCCATATTCCATGAAAAATAAGCAACAGCAAAGGCAATAAACAGAGGTAACAGAGGTAAAGAAGAATAAGAGAAAGCCAACATTTATTTTCCCCCAACCCTGCTTCCAACTTAGAGGACTATGCTCTAAAGAATGACATGATTCCTTTAATAAGGCCTAAATTCTATTTACTCCTGCTGAAGACACTAAGAATTAAGTATGTGCCAAATCAGCCATTCATTTTCCTCAAGCAGCTAAAAAGAAGGTGAATGAATGGAGAAGTCAAAAGGTACCAGGAACAATGGATGAGGGCAAAGAGGCTCCCAGTTCTGATTGAGTTATCTTTCCACAGAAGGGCATACAAAACAAATGCAAGCAAGCAAATGGCACCAATGCCAAAAACCAAAAAGGGCTATTTAGTGTCATTTAAGCAGAAATAAGTGTAAAGCACTTAATTTGAAGATAGTGGTTGACATTTCCATAGTAAAACACAGTATTACCCAGAGTCCAAAGACTGTGATATAAGAGGGGAATTGTTAGACTATCAATAATGATAACATTTATTGGTATTGTACCACTGGTTCTTGATGGTATCTTTAAAGCACACAGTGCCTTCTTACGCAGAAGCAATTTATTTACTGTTAAGAATCATGGCATAAATCAAGATTAAAAATATACCCTATGACAATTTAGGAAGACAGTGTTTAACTACTTACAGGCTATAGAAATCACATGCAGTCAGATATAAAAATATAGCATACAGGATCTGTAGCTTTATGAATTTTTCAAATTGCTTTCTTTTGCACTTAAATGTCAAAATGCTTTTATAACGAAAAGTATGATCTGATCAATTAAATGCCTACCACATTGGGACAGGAAATGCAAACATCCAAATGAGTCTGCACAGAGAATTAGGAGGGCAAACACAGCTGTTCAGGCAGACTACAACTGTTCAAGATGGAATTTGGACTGAATTCCATGTTACACATGCCTTGTCTCATGATGAGGGCAAATGTTTAAGGATTTAATCTGGCATCTCATCAGAAAGAAGATACCTTTCTGGAGAACTGTTTCATCCTTCAGTATCATCACAGGACAACATTCTCTGACCTCAAGAAACACTTTATGTAAGAGTTTGGTGTTTTCAATGTCTCTCAAGTATCAATTCTCACCTATATGCAACGCCCTTAGCTTGAGAAGCAAGCTGATAGGTACTTCTGTTACCAGCTTTGTGTACCAAACACAGACATGCCTCGCTTCACAACAAGGAGGAATACTTTCTGAGAAACATCTCTAACATCAGAGTGTACTTACACAAATCTAGATGGTATAGAATTCTGCACACCTAGGCTACAGAGTAAAGCCTAGGCTACAAACCTGTACAGCATGTTACTATATTAAATACTGTAGGTAACTATAACACAAAGGTATTTGTGTATCTAAACATATCTAAACACAGAAGAGGTAATGTGTTGCTGACATTATGATGGCTTGGCTATGGCATCCACTAGGTGACAGGAATTTTTCAGCTCCACTATATATAATCTTTATGGGACTACTATCATACATGCAGGCCCCATCATTGACTGAAATGTTATATGATGCATGACTGTAAATAAATCAGAGAAAAGGATAAGAAGAGACTAAAACGATTTTTAAATGATAAGCCCATCAAAATTGTTTGCTTGCCAAAGCAATACTCTGCTTTTTTACTACAAAACTAAACTTTTAGCTCAAAAGAAGATAATATATATTGGGCTTTGATCTTGAGGTTTGCAGATGCAGAGTCAAGGTTGTTTCCTGACAAAAATTGCTCAACAAATCCATAAGATTCAGTCCTTCAGGTGAGTATAGCAAAGAAAACAAAAACGATTACCCCCATTCCACCACATGTGACTCGTAATCCCAGTATTCTCGGGGTCTGTGCGTATTAACATCTGTGTAAACTCTGGCCCTGCTTGGCACGGGTCCCGACATGTCAGACAGGTTGGCGGACGAAGCTGGACTTGATGTTTGGAGATCTGGCAAGTCACCGTGTTCAGAGGCAGCTGGGGGTAAGACCTTGTTTCAGACCTGTTTTCTTCAAACTGCAGAAACAAAATGCACAAAGGCCAAGAAGTTATTTTTTTAAAGTACATGGGAAGAAAAAAAAATCATTTTATGAATAACAATGGCCTCAAATATAGCTCTGGTTCTCCTACCTGTTAACCAATGAACATATCCCAACTGTGTCAACTACAGTGTTTCCTATTACCTGAAAAAATTTTAATAAATAAATATACTTAAATTGATATTTGCCTTAATCATATTTTGCAAAGTAGTAGCCTGTTACCTCTGCATGGAAAGTTTGGATGCTCTTTGTAAGATAGCCTGGAAGGGAAAAATAGCCTCAAGGATAGATGCATCAGCATTACCACTATTTATTCATTCTACAAAAGGTATTGGCAAGAAAAGTACTTTTATTTCAGCAGCTTTCTACAATTCAAGTAGGGGTGCTAAAAGGCTCTAGAATGGTGGCAAAGCCAACAGTACAAACTGTCAGTCTGACTATAATATTTAACGACACCAGGAAGGGAATAAAGACTTGTTCCCATACACCAAAGTTCAAGTCATCTTATATTGATCCAAATCACTTGGGGAACCTTAAGTAATAACCAGTAGACCCTTGATCACCAGCTGAAAGGTACATTTGATTTCATTAAATTTAAAAAGTGAAATCAGTCATTTTTTTCTTGATTTATTTAACACAAGAGCAAGGCTTATAAAAACCGGTATAAGACAGTAATATAGATTAGCTGAGCTAATGCAAAACTTGACACTGGAGGAAGTATGCTATCAAATCAGTCTCCTTTTTAATGAAGTCTTCCCATGATGTCTACTCCAATCTTTTTGTCTCTGTTCTCTAAAATTCCCACAACATTTGATTCCCTTCACTATGTATTTAATTAAAAATGTATTGAGTCTCCAAGTATGATAACTGAGAAGGACACATCACCTATGCAATTTTCTGCCTGAGATTGCACAACCTCATTCTAATTACTAGGAAACACTGGACACACAGAAAAAGAAGTGTCTATTAAAAAAATGGGAGCGGGCACTGTATTCCTTAAAAAAAGGTCAATATCATAAAAGACAAAGGGAGGCTAAAGAGACATTGCATAAATGCAATACCCTACTCTAGACTGTATCCTATATTGCAGGGGAGAGAAAGTGGGAAGGAGATGCTAAAAAAAAAACAATACTGAGAAAACTGGAATTTAGATGGTACTGAAGTATTATATTAATGTAAATTCATGAAGCTGGTACATAACCATAATAGTTAAGTATCTATTCTGAAAAAATTTTCCTGAAGCAGAAGCAAACGGCCATGATACATGTAATCTAACCTTAAATGGTTCAGAAAAAATTGTGTGCTCATACTTGTTTACATGTGTATATACACACAAATGATAAAACAAATGGGGTAAAATATTACCTAGACAAATCTGGGAAAAGAGGATGAAGATGTCTTTTGTACTTTATTTTTGTTGAAACATTTTATTTTCATTTTAAAATATTTTTAAGAGACAGGGTCTCGCTCTATTGTCTAGGCTGGAGTACAGTAGTGCACTGCAGCCTTGAACTCCTAGGCTCAAGTGATCCTCCTGCCTCAGTCTCCAGAGTAGCTGGGATTACAGGTGTGCTACTGTGCCTGGCTAATTTTTAAATTTTTTAATAATCAGGATCTCACTATGTTGCCCAGGCTGGTCTTAAAATCTTGGCCTCAAGCAATCCTTTCATCTCAGCCTCCCAAGTAGCTAAGATTACAGGTGCCAGCATAGCACCCAGTTTGTTGAAACGTTTTAAAAAATTGTGGTAAAATATATGTAGTATAAAATTTACCATTTTAGCCACATTTAAATGTAAAGTTCAGTGGCATTAAGTACATTCACATTCTTGTGCTACTATCAACACACTATTTCTAGAAATTTTAACCAGCTGTGGTTAACTTCCAGCCTCTCACAGGTGGAGATGACATTTTCAAATCAGTCCACATTTCTCCCTGGAAACAACCTGACTCATGGAAACTATTCCCCAGATCCTTATTTACTAGCCCATGTACATTCTTATCATCCATCTTCCTCTGCTCTCCCAAAGGCCTTTGCAATCTCTGTGAAGAGCAAAGAAAGACTAATTACTAATGAAACTCTTGAGATTCTCAAGTATTTGAACGACCCTTGCAGCTTTGGGTCTCATCAGCTGGGACCTAATTTATGAACTGGTAGATGTGATTCTCCACTGGGAAGATGACTAGCTGTTATGCAGCACCCCGAAGAGGTGCTTCACTATACTATCATGCATACCAAATAATCTGCTTATAGTTAGAGGGGTACTCACATGAATTTCAAATGACAGGCCTTCATCAGTAATTAAATGAGAGCATAGAACAGAGGGTTCTTGAACTGTGGCTCTGCAACTTCAGATAACTGAAGGGGATGGGGGGCGGGGCTCTGAACGGACGATGATAAAGAGGGGATGTGAAAAGACAGGGAAGAGATGGCATCAAAGATAAATATTATTTTAGTTTGTTTTCATTTTTCTTTGGAGATGGGGTCTCACTATGTTGCCCAGGTGGACTTAAAAACTCCCGTGCTTAAGTGATCCTTCTGCTTCAGCCTTCCAAATAGCTGGACTACAGGAGCTCACCACCATGCCCAGCTACTTTTCCTATTTTAGTAGAGACGGAGTCTTAACCTCCTGGCCTCAAGCAATCCTCCCGACTCAGACTCCTAAAGTGCTGGAATTACAGGCATGAGCCACTGTACCTGGCCTCATTAAAGATTTTATCTGTGGACTAAGGGTAACAGAAATTCGTTAAAAAGTTTTAAGCAGAAAAGTGACCCATATGTACATTTAAAAAATTTTTACTCTGGCTGGGTGTGGGTCAGGACTTAGGGAGAAAGAAGGCTATTATAGTAGCACATATGAGAGAAATGACTGCTTGACCTACGGTGGTGGCAGTGGAGATAAGTGGACTAATTTGAGGAACAAAATTATGGTGTAAAATCAATAGCTCTGGGTGGACTAGAAAATGTGGTAAGAAGTGGGAGGTGATTCTTAGATTCTGGTTTGATAGATTGTTGGTGCTATAAATGGAAATAAAACATTCTGCAAGAGAGCTCACATGGTAAGTTTTAGACTTAAGGTTAAAATGGCTCTGAAATCTCAAAGGAGATTCTAAATAGATAGATACTATAAGTCCAGAGCTTCAAGAGTTTCTCAGCTTAAATATCTAATTCTCCCAACAACTCTCTGAGGCAAGCATTAGTTCCCCTAGTTTACAAATAAGAATATCCAGTACAAGGCTGGGCACAGTGGCTCGTGCCTGTAATCTCAACATTTTGGGAAGGCAAGACAGGAGGACTGCTTGAGGCCAGGAGTTCGAGACCAGCCTGGGCAACATAGTGAGACCCCTGTCTCTAAAAAAAAATTTTTTTTTTAACCCAAAAATTAGCCAGGAGCAGTGGCACACACCTGTAGTCCCAGCTACTTGGAAGGCTAAGGCAAGAGGATCGCTTGAGCCCAGCAGTTTGAGCTTGCAGTGAGCTATGATGACACCACTGTACACTAGCCTGGGTGACAGAGAGAGACCCTGTCTCGAAGAGAGGAGGGAAGGAGAGAGGAAAAAGAAAAGAAAAGAAAACTCTGACTTATAGAAAAAGTATTACCTTTCTTAATAATCTCCATGTTAAATTATCTTACTTTAGTATTTACTGTTCCCATGTAATTGCATGAAAGAAGGTGTAACTTTAGTGGCTAACCATTTCAGGCCACTATGTCTACCTAAAAGCCTTCAGAATAACTTTTAAGACAAGGCTAAGTCTTGTGTACTCAATGTTTAGCCTAACAGAAGCCAATTAATCAGCTATGAAAAAGTATCTTGTCAATAAATTTTTCCCTCCTGAAGTGAGACCACGTCAAAGCCAATTTCATGGTTCAATAAACTGTAAGTAAATAAAAACTCCATTAAACCATAAGGCTAAATTATGCACAGCCAAAAGTTTAAGTTCACAGACATAAACTAAATATAGAATTAACTTCAATAAAAACTCCCCTTTCACTTAGCTAGCCCCTCCCTCTAATCTCCTCTGTTCTGTTCCATTCCTATTTTTCAATTTGGCAACAATAAAGAAAATAGAGGCTTAGTAATGGTCCAATACCAGAAAACTGTCCAAGCCTGATTAGTCATTTCTGCTAATGTATTCTTACTGACGAATTTCCTAGTATTAGAAATGGAAACGATTATTCTGGAACTTAAAAAAAGTTAAGTCCATTTTCTAACTGTAATACAGTCTTAGTTCTTTCTAACCCTAATGTTTATTTTCTTAAAAAAATAAAATCCCCCTCCCATTACACTAGATCAACCATAGCAAATGAACAAGATCTCAAAATCCTCCAGACCAGACAAAGATTTCTATAGTAAAGAATAAGGGCCAGGCATGGGCGCTCACACCTGTAATCCCAGCACTCTGGGAGGCCGAGGTGGGAGGATTGCTTGAGGCCAGGAGTTCAAGACCAGCCTTGGCAACAGAGCAAGATCCCACCTCTCTACAAAATTGAAAAATTAGCTAGGCGTGGTGATGCACACCTGTTGTCCCAGCTACTGAGGAGGCTTAGGCAGAAGAATTGCTTGAGTCCAGGAGTTTGAGGTTGCAGTGAGCTATGATGACAACACCAATGTACTCTAGGGAGACTCTGTCTCAAACAAAACAAAACAACACAACCCAACCCAAGGACCATGCTTTTAGATTGCACTGACTGCATGGTTTAGAGGGAAAGCAGCTGTATGAGGAAACCATCTTTTAAGCATTGCTGCAGAGAAGGAACCAACTCTTTTTCCAAGCAATCAGGCAGAGTAAACTAGTAAGAGACAAGTAAGATTTGTGGAACTCAGGGGGAAGATACACTTTCCTGCCTTGTTGTAGAAGCCTAAGTAAAAAATTTAGCGAAACAAACTTGCTTTTCTCCCTTTACAAAAGTGGGGCATTGGTTAAAAAGCCAAACAAACACAAAAAGCATGAGTAGCTATCATAATTACTTGTCTCACATGTCCAGAGTTGTCCTCAATTTCTCTCTTCTTTTCAAATCAAGAGGAGAATGCTCATTCAGTAAGCATTTATTGAACACTTACTACGTACCAGGAAATGTGTGCCTGGTTGCCAGGAAGGGATTCTTTCTCTAGGCCCTGGAGAATAAAGAGAAAGTATATCTGCTCTCAGACAGAGAAAACAGACCATTACAATATCAAGTGATCAGTGCTTGAAAGAATTAAGTCATGGTGCTCTGCAGGCATTGAAGGGTATTTAAACCATCAACAATGAATCATTCATTCAACAAATATTTATGGAGTATCTAAAATGTCTGAGGAAAAGCTGTCAGGGAAAAAATAACATCCAAGCTTACTTTTATAGGATGCATAGGAATTATCTGGATGAAAAGCACTAAAACAAGAAATTGTAAAGCACAACATTTTGAGCAAGTTAAGAATCTTAAAGACCAGCTGAGCGTGGTGACATGTGCCTAATAGTCCCAGCTACTCTCCCCTACTTGGGATGGTCACTTGAACCTAGGAGTTCAAGGCTGCAGTGACCTATGACCATGCCACTGCACTCTAGGCTGGGTGACAGAGTGAGGCCATGTCTCAAAAGAAAAATAAATTAATTAAAAAAATTTTTTAAAGACCCATAATTTTGTACTCTAAAATGATGAAAAGTTGGCACATCTTGTTATTTCCTATAAGCAGCACATCAACCCTTTTATATCTGATTTAGAGACTATTAGTCACTCTACTCAACTGTTACAGTTTGTGCTTAAAATAAACAGAATAATTAATTTACAATCTTTGTTGATTCTTTCTTTTCCCTTCTCGACTCCCCATACAAATCAGTTTTACTACAGAGGTCATGTGATGGTTAATTTTAGATGTCAATGTGACTGGATTAGGGACTACCTAGAGAACTGGTAAAGCAATACTTCTGGGTGTGTCTGTGAGGATGTTTCCAGAGGAGATTGGCTGTGAGTCAGTGGACTAAGTGGAGAAGATCTGCCCTCAATGTGGGTGGGCACCATCCAATCAGTTGGGGGCCCGGATAGAACAAAAAAAAGAAAAGTATCTCCCTTTCTCTCTTGGAGCTGGGACACACTCTTCTCCTCCTGCTCCTGGATGTCCCAGGACTTACACCAGGATCATCATCCCAACACTGCCACCCTGCCCCCATCCCCACCTCCTGACTTCTCAGGCTTTTAGACCTGGACTGAGCAAGGCTACTGGCATCCCAGGGTCTCCCGCTTGCAGAGAGCCCAGCCAATTCCGCTAATAAATCATCTCTTGTATGTCTATATATATCCTATTGGTACTGTCTCTTTGGAGAACCCTAACTAACACAATCACAAAGCAAAATGCCTAGAAAGACAAGTAGCTAAGTGGTGTAGATAATTCAAAGTAAGAAATCAAGGTTTCTGCAGGCAATTTTCCTGTTTTGATTAATGGTAGGCTAGGTTATTTGGGTCAACCCTCCCATTGATGACAAATAGAGAACAAGGATTAAACACCCACGCGCGCGCGAGCTCTCTCTCTCTCTCTCTCTCTCGTTCTTGAATAATATAGAGACACAATTATAGCCAAAAGTGAACAGAAAATGGGAACCCAGAGAAGTAAGCAAGCAAGGAATCCCAAAGGGCCTTTGTTGATCCCTAAAAATTAGAATTTTGTTCTGACATAAACCACAGCCGCCCAGGGCTCTCACAAAGTGAAGGGTCTAATAGGGGACCCTTTCCATAACAAGCTGGGACTTCAGAGGATTACACTCTAAGGGTGAGAGTGAATGGGGAGAAGATACAGGGAGGAATTAAAACCTATCAGAGTACATTATCGTATCTTAAGCTTGTTTTAAGGTGGTCCCTGGACCACTAGTGTCCATGGCTACCTCACAGAAGCAAGCTCGCTGTGGAGAAAAGTAGGCTACAGGCCTCAAATGATTCTTACCAATAATTTTGCAAATATAATGTCCTAGCAGAATTCAAAAAAAAAAAAAAAAAAATTAGAACTTTCAGAAATAAGTAAATAAAACAGATTGATTTAACGGTAAATCCAACAAACCTGAAAAGAAAACGATTAATCAACTGAAAAATGGACTAGAAACTGTCCACAACATAGCAAGAGTCAAAACTATGGAAAAATAAGAGGCAAAACACAATGAAACAGTTTGATATACTTTTAATTGGTACTAATAGAAAAGGAGAGAATGGGGCAAAGGCAATATTTGAGTAAAGTTGAAAATTTTCCAGAAGCAATCAGACACAATCAAATTCCAAGAAGCCAACAATTTCCAAACGAGATCAATAAAAAGAAATCCACAACTAAACATGTAATCGTAAAACAGCAGAAAAACCAAAGCTGGGCAAGGTGGCCAACTACTTGGGAGGCTGAGGCCGAAGGAATGCTTGAGCCCAGGAATTCAAGGCTCAAGCAACACAGTGAGAGAGCATCTCAAACAAATAAAAATGAAAACAAAAAACAAAAGACAAAGAGAAATCTGAAAAACAAGCAGAGAAAAAGATTACATTCAAAGAACGTAAGAACAGCTGATTTTTCAAAACAATGAAGCCAAGATAGCTTAATATCTGTAGTGTGTTGAAAAAAAAAATAGCTGCCAAATTAAAATTCTATTATTAAGCAAATATCCCTAAAGAAAGAGATTTTTAAAAACCCCATTTGGAAGGTTTGAGTTGACTGAGAAAATGAAGAGCAAAAAAGAGGAAAATTTTTAGAAAACTCCAAACATTTACTATATTAAAAAATAACAATGTCTTATGAAGCTTTAAAAAACTGATTTAAAATACATGACAACAAAAGCGTATTACTTTGGAGCGATGTCATTAAAGTGTTCTGAGGTCCTTTTATTATCTGAAAAGAGGACAGAGTTATTGTTTAAAATTAGGCTTTGATAAGTTATGGTGGCAAGTTATAATATCTATGATGGTAACTCATTACAGAAGAAAAATAACATGTATTTCCAAAGTAGAAAGAGGGAAAAAAGTAAAATGATAAAAAGAATCCAAAGGAATGGTAAAGAGATGAAAAAAATCAGAACATAAGAAACATAGGGGAAAAAAAAATTAAACTGAGATAATGACTAATTATATTAAATATAAATGAAATAAATTATCCAGGTAAAAGACAATCAGATTGGATTAACACGTTGACGGCCATGACAGTTGTATTTAACTCACTTTAGTTTTGATCCCCAGGCCACGTGAAACATATATAAAATCTTACTTGTTGATGTTCTTATTGTTACAATTAATATTGACAATTTAATTCTAAAAACGTGGATTAAATGAATAGAAGTCAATAAATTTTGTTTTTCTATTTATGTTTACCTTTAAATTACACTCGAAATTTTTATTGTTTTCTTAATAAAACACTGCAGCCCTAAGGAAAAGCTTCTGATTTTTTTTTGTGTGGTAGTCAATGTGTTAAAAAAGAAATCCAAATGAACAAGAATAATCAAAACAATTCTGAAAAATGATAATAAAGCTGAAAAACTCACACTTTCCAATTTTCAGACTATTACAAATCTATAGTTATCAAAACTGTTACTAGCAAAAAGGATAAAACATGTATCAAAGACACAGAACGGAAAGTACAGAAATACAACCCACACAAATATGACCAACTGATTTTTGAAAAAGGTACAAAGGCGGTTCTTAACGGAGAAAGGATAATCTTTTCTGTGAATGGTTTTCGGATACTTGGAGATCCACATGCAAAAATCATGAACTTTACTCTAAACCTCACATCTTATATAAAAAACAATTCATAATGGATCACAGATATAAATGCAAAACTATCAAACCTTTAGGAAAAAATCTTGCCACCTGGAGTTAGGCAGTTTATAGACACAACACTAAAAGCAAGATTCATAAAAGAAAAAATTGGTAAGTTACACTTCATTGACATTAAAATATTTTTGCCCTGTGAAAGACACCATTAAGAGAATAAGATAAGCCAGAGACAGGAAGAAACTGTTTGCAAATCACATATCTGATAAAGGACTTGTACCTGTAATATATAAAGAATAAGAAAACAATCCATTTAAAAAATGGGCAAAAGATTTGAACAGACACATCACAAAAGAGGTTATATGGATAAGCATATGAAAAGATGCACAACACTGTTAGTTATTAGGGAAATTAAAATTAAAATCGCAATTAGATACGACTACTGATCTACTAAAATGACCAAAATTTTTAAAAAACAAACAAAAAACTGACAATACCAAAAGCTAGTGAGGATGCAGATAAACAGGAACTAATTCATTCCTGGTGGAAATGCAAAAGAGTACAGCCATTTTGGAAAACAGTTTAGAAGTTTCTTATAAAGTTAATCATACACTTACCATCTATATAACCAGCACTCCCATTTCCACTCAAGTGAGATGAAAACCTGTATTTACACAAAATCCTATATGTAAATGTTTATAGCAGCTTTATTCATAATTGTGAAAAAACAGAAACCATCAAGGTGCCCAAAAGGTAAATAAGCAAATGGTTTAACAAAGGAATATTTAACAAACTATTCATTTGTGCAACAACATGGATGCATCTTTTTTGTTGTTGGTTTTTTTTTTCTTTTTCTAACTCCTGGAATTAAGAAAAACATGGGATGAATCTTAAATGCATTTTGTTAAAGTGAAGAAACTAGAACCAAAAGGCCTGTACATACATATTGTATACTTCCATTTATAGGACAGTCTGGAAAAGGCAAAACCATAGGCATGGGGAACAGACAAGTGATTGTCCTATGGTAATGAAACGGTTCTGTATAGTACTGTAGAGGTGATTATGTCAAAACCCACAGAACTGTATACCACAGAGTAGACATCACTTTATGCAAATTCTTAGCTCTGTTTGCTGGGAGCACTTAAAAGCAGTGACATTGAGTAGCAATGAGAATACCTAGTGAAGATCTTGGTTTCTAAACATCATTCTCCAATAAAAGGAACGAGAGCTCTTTGGAGAAATGGCTGATTCTAGGGCAGGAAGATAGCCGGCAAACGTTATAGTCGAAGGGACATGGGAGCCAACTTGAAGGAGCTCCAATGTCTAAAGCAGAAACAATTTGAACAAAATAATAAGACTATTAAATTTTAACCCCAAACAATAAAATAAATATCCATACATCCATATTATGTAAATTTAAAAAAATTCCTTATTTAAGAATTCCAACTAATACCTGTAGACAGAAAGGAACAGAAGACCACTGTTTTACCAGCACAATACTTGCTCCACTTGCTGCATGCAACATTCATTGACAGATGCTAAAATTAGTGAGTAAAGCTTTTAGGACAAACAAGTCATTTGTATAGCCTCAAAGTATCTCCTCCAGGATATTTATTAATTACTATGGTGGTTTTAATGTGTGTCCACAAATTATTTAGTATGCCCCCCTTAAAGAGGTAGAGTTTAATTTTCCTCCCCTTTGAAAGTGGGCTGAACTTAGGAATGCCATTCTAATGCGTAATGGAAAGGGAGAAATAGTAACTCTACAGTGGAAAATTCTGGCAGACACTACTGAACTATCACTCATGGTAAGTCACACTGACATCATATACCCGATATAATATGATGAGAAGGGCACTTCACCTCTGTGGCAGCATTTGCAAAATAATAACCACAGTATAATCTTGAGAAAACATCAGTCAAACCTAAACTGAAGGACACTCTTTTTTTTTTTTTTTTTTTTTTTTGAGACAGAGTCTCACTTTGTTGCCCGGCAACCTCAAACTCCTGGACTCAAGCAATCCTTCTGCCTCAGCCTCCCGAGTAGCTGGGACTACAGGCATGCGCCACCATGCCCGGCTAATTTTTTGTTATGTATATTTTTAGTTGTCCAGCTAATTTCTTTCTATTTTTTAGTAGAAATGGAGTCTCACTCTTGCTCAGGCTGGTCTTGAACTCCTGAGCTCAAACGATCTGCCCGCCTCGGCCTCCCAGAGAGCTAGCATTACAGGCGTGAGCCACCATGCCCGGCCAACTGAAGGACATTCTACAAAATATCTCACCAGTCTTTCCCAAAAGTTTCCAAGTCTTAAAAATCAAGGAAAAACTGAGAAACTGTCACAGACTGGAGGATACCAAGGGGACACAATGACTAAATGCAACGTAGTATCCTGGATTGGATCCTTGAGCAGAGTTAAGGATATAAATGGTAAAATCCAAATAAAGTCTGTGGTTTAGTTAATAGTATTATAAAATGTTAATTTCTTAGTTTTGATGAAGTATTGTGGTTATGTAAGATGTTAACATTAGGGGAAGCTGGGTGAAGGGTATATTAAGATTCTGTCTTTGTAACTTTTATAAATCTAAAATTATTTCAATATTACAAGTTAAATACTGACAATACCAGGTGCTAGAGAAGATGAGGTACAATTGAAACTCTCATACACTGCTGGCATGAATGCAAAATAGTAGTGTACAGCCATTCTAGAAAACAGTCTGGCAGTTTCTTACAAAGCTAAACTTACATTTTTCACATGACCAGCAATCCCACTCATACGTATTTAACCAAGAGAAAACTTACAAATTCATAAAAGCCTATCCACATGTGTAGAGCGGTTCTATTCACAATCACCAAAGAAGGGAAAACAAAATGTCCTTCAAGGAGTGAATGGATGAAAAAACTATGGTCTAACCATAAGTGGAATATTACTCAGCAATAAGAAGGAACTAACCATTTATACATCCTACTTTGATGAATTGCAGAGGCAACATGCTGATGAAATAAGCCAGTCTCAAAATACCAATGTTTGATTCCATTTATATAACATTCTTGAAAAGATGATCTACAATAACTCAGAACAGAATAGTAGTTGTCAGAGATCAGAGATGGGAGGGTGGGTGTGTTACCAAAGGTAACATGTAGAAGGTGATATAACTGTTCTATGCCCTGGTTGTAATGGCGGTTACTTGAATCTATGTTGTGTGTTAAAATTCATCAAAAACAGTACACACAAACAGTCAATTTTACTGCAAATTAATTTCGAAAAATAAAGGGAAAAAAATCCTATCATATGCTATCTAAAAAAGATACATCTAAAACATAAGCTATACACACAATATATACACACATTGAAACATCACACTGTACCTCATAAATATGTACAATTATGTGTCAATTATAAATTTAAAATTAAAAATTATGTGTCAATTATAAATTTAAAAATAAAGCATAGGATACGGATAGGTTGTTAGTAAAAATATTACATTTCAAAGCATGTAGGATACAATTAATCCAGGACTTAGAAATTTATAAACTTAAATGTATAGTCAGAAAAGCAAGCTAAAATTAAGTTACATACATCTCAATAAATTTAAAAATAGAAACAAAGCCAAAGAAAATAGAAGAAAAAGATAAAAGAGCAGAAATTAAACAAATAGGAAACAAACAAAGAGGACTGACAAAGCTAATTGGTTCTTCGAAAAGACTCAAAAAAACACTAGCATGACTGATAAAAAGAAATTAGGGTAATGGACATTTGTCCAATGATATTGGACATTTGTCCAATATCAAGAATGGAAAAGGATACCTCACTACAGATCCTGCAGATAGTAAAAAGAGGATATCATGAATAATTTATGCCAGTAAATGTGAAATTCCTAGAGAAAAAAAACTTATCAAAACTGATACAAGAAGAAATGAAAACCCTGAAGAGTCTCATAACCAATAAAGTCAATCAGTATTTTAACCTCTGTTCTATCCTAGTACCTTTCTACTGCACAGCTTAATATTTTTAAAACAAATGAGTACTGAACTTGCTCCCCCCTGCTCTAAGTCTGTCTTTATACTTTGATTATGCCTTCCAATACTGCTTGCTAAGGAAAATCCTACTGAGCCTTCAAGAACCAGCAAATTTTACAACCAGTAGGAAGCCTTTCCATGCCTCCCCAAAATGAGCCAAGTACTTCCTTTATGGGGCCAAAGCCACCATATACTATTACACTGTCACACAGAATATTTTGCCTACATATATCAGATTGTGAATTCAAGTACTTTGGTTGTTGATTTATTTCCCTTGGTACACGTCCT
Organism: Eulemur rufifrons; assembly: GCF_041146395.1. Classification (NCBI taxonomy): domain Eukaryota; kingdom Metazoa; phylum Chordata; class Mammalia; order Primates; family Lemuridae; genus Eulemur; species Eulemur rufifrons. The sequence continues at coordinate 26,208,373 of NC_091002.1, forward strand.
GTGTTTATCACAGTGACTAGGATGGTGAAATGTTCCACAAATGTTTGACTGCAAGACAGTAACAGACAATATTTTGGCGAAAATCAACCATGCCTGTCTGTGCATGGGCCCACTCCTGTTCAAAACCGAGAAAATTAAGGCTTTCTGTACAATATTAATACATTTGGCTGTAAGATGGATATTTGATCCATCTGATCTGCAGCTAATTTAAAAATGCTCTTCAATCTTACCTATAAATGTTACTGTATCCATCACTAACACTAGAGGTAAAAAGGTTTCATACTATCACTTCCCAAAGAGATGCGAAACCAGTCAGCACGTGTGAACAATGTTTCTTGGAGCCATAAGTTTTTTTTATTCTTTCTTTTTTGAGATAGGGTCTTGCTCTGCTGCTCAGGCTAGAGTGTAGTGGCATTGTCATGGTTCACTGCAACTTCAAACTCCTGAGCTCAAGCAATTCTGAAGTAGCTGGGACTACATGCTAATTTTTGCCCAACTAATTTTTCTATTTTTTGGAGAGACTAGGCATTTTGTTATGTGAATGCCTATGTTTGTCACTGATTCTTGGGATTTACACTTACCACTTTTAAACTAGCAGATCCAAGACTTAGGTAATGTCTTTCCCATTTTGCAGACGGTGAAACTGTATAACCTCTCCAATGTCACAGAGAGGTAGTGATTTGAAAATAGTTCTGTCTAGATTCACAGCCTATTCATTCTATTCTATAGCAAAGACTGTAAACTGGTGGATGCACCTACACACACACACAGCAGCGCCCCCCTTATCTAGTTTCAATTACTGCTGTCAACTGTGGTCTAAAAATATTAAATGGAAAATTTCAGAAATAAACAATTCATTAAGTTTTAAACTGTACCTGAGTAGTGTGATGAAATCTCACACCACCTAGTGACATTCTGCCCTGAACATAAATCATCATCCCCATTGTCTAGCATATATCCTCCCTGGACATGCTACCTACCCATTAGTCACTTAGTAGCCCTCTCAGTGATCAAGACTGTTGCTGGATCTTAGTGCTTGTGTTCAAGTAACCCTTATTTTATTTAAGGAATGGCCCCAAAGTGTAAGAGTAGTGATGCTGACAATTTGTAAACGCTGAAGTGAAGCTGTACAGTATTTCCTTTAAGTGAAAAGGGAAAGTTCTTGACATAACGAGAAAAAAAAAATCGTATGTCCAGGTTGCGAAGATCTATGGTAACAATGAATATTCTGTTAAATTGTGAACAAGGAAAAAGAAATCCATGCTAGTTTTGCTGTTGCATCTCAAACTGCAAAAGCTACAGCCACATTGTATGACAAATCCTTAGTTAAGAAGGAAAAGGCATAAAATTTGTGGGTGGAAGACATGAACAGAAAATGTGTTCCAACTGACGGCAATCAGGCCTGGTACTATTTGCAGTTTCAGGAATTCACTAGGGGTCTTGGAATGTATTCCCTACAGATAAAATGGAGATTTTGTGTATGTGAGTGCATGTGTGTATCTCTCTCCTATTTGGCGCACACAGTATTTTTTAAAATTGAGATAAAATCCACATAACATAAGACTAACAATTTTAGAGTACAATTCAGTGTTTTTTAGTATATTGACAATATTGTGCAACCATCACCACTATCTGAGTCCAGAATGTTTCCATCACCCCAAAAAGAAAACCAATACCCCAGAGGAAACACTCTCAATACCCTGTCCCTACAATCCCCTGGCAACCATTAATCTGCTGTCTCTATGTATTTGCCTATTCTGGACATTTCACATAAATGGAATCATGCAGTATGTGGCCTTATGTGTCTGGCTTCTTTCACTTAGCAAAATGTTTCCATGGTTCATCCAGGCTGTAGCATGTATCAGTACTTCATTCCTTTTTATGGTTGAATCCACTGTAGGGATATACCACATTTTGTTTATCCATTCATCAGCTGATGAATATTTGGGTTGCTCCTACTTTTTGGCTACTATAAATAATGTCACTATGAACATTTGTGTACAAGTTTTTCACACTTTTAAAAAAGTGAATCAGGTGTTAGTTGAATTAGGTGTTAACATTTTTTCATTATAAGTATCTTTTAAAATGACAGTTGCCAACACTAAAAAAAAAAATAACTTTCAGTTTCTCATCAAAAGAGGGAAGGAAGGCAGGTAGGTCTGTCTGTCTAGTGACAATGATTCTTCATTCCTGCACTGACAAAAACCAGCTGGATCTGCTAAAGGTGGCTCACGCCTGTAATCCTAGCACTCTGGGAGGCCGAGGCAGGAGGATCGCTCGAGGTCAGGAGTTCGAGACCAGCCTGAGCAAGAGTGAGACCCCCATCTCTACTAAAAATAGAAAGAAATGATCTGGACAGCTAAAAATATATATAGAAAAAAATCAGCTGGGCATGGTGGCACATGCCTGTAGTCCCAGCTACTCGGGAGGCTGAGGCAGAAAGATTGCTTAAGCCCAGGAGTTTGAGGTTGCTGTGAGCTTGATGCCACGGCACTCTAGCCCGGGGAATAGAACAAGACTCTGTCTCAAAAAAAAAAAATTATATATATTTATATATATATATACACACACACACACCCCCACTGGAGATGACATATGTAAACCTGGACAATTCTATTCATTTATCTTACTGGCTTGACTTCTGAAAGCATTTGAGCTATCAATCCCTGCTCTATAATAAATAAATAAAATGAAAAGGCCAAACTATTATTTAGACTATACAAATTATGGCACTGAAAATGGAGTTCATCAATGAGATCAGTGGCCATGAACTCCTTGAAAATATATACAAAGTAGCATGTATGTTTTTGAAGGAAAAATTTATTGCAGAGGAAATCTGTAAACCCCTGCAAAATTAATTGCTGAGTTAGACAAACAGGAAATGCACACTTTTAACACTGCAAAACATTCATTTTAAAAGGTTAACTTTATTATTTACATAAATATGTTTTAAAAATCAAACTGCTCAAACTAAGCATAGCCCATTCTTTCCTAGAGGAAGACAAGAAGACAATGTATCCTGGGTTCAATTCATGTTCCAGCCTGAGACCCAAGCCTGATGAACAATTAACAAAATGTCAGCTTCAGAAAAGATACAGTAGCATTCAGAGTAAGTCAGGTGAAGAAACTGTTTTACAAAAGCTAACTTTAGTTTTGCCTCACAATACCACTTTAAAAAAAACTGGAATTTCTTCACAAGTGTCCAACCTTAAATCATTCAGAGTCTTACATTTTAAAGTATATCCCTTGAATATTACGTGCAAAGAGAACTACTTAGAGGTCAAAGAGATCGATGTTTTTTAAACCTAAAGCCAAGATTATTTTAATACTGGTGGCCTCTTGAATCTCAAAACTGTTGGGATACCCATTTACTGAACTTTCTAAATTAGTGCTTCCAGTCCTTTTTGAAGTCAAGGCACAAAGAGAAAATAATGTTTGTATGGAACACTGGGGTAAATGATTAAGAACGCTCCAGATCTAGGGTCATTGGCTTGGATACACTGTACCCTGCATGAATCACCAGACATCTGAAGGGACCAGTATCTCAGCATACCTGTAACTCACTCTCAACCAGTGGCACAGTACACTGGTTGAGAAATTCCAGTTTAAATAACTTGCGGAGATCACGACATGAATCATCAAAATCCATGCAATAGATTGAGAAAATGATTTCATAATCCCTTGACTTCAAGAGATATGTGATCACCTTTTGCAGCTTTTAAGTATAGTCCAGATATACTAATGGGGAACCATTTCTTCTGGGAGATTAACTATTTGGAGGTCACTGACATGAAAAGATAAAAACAACAAACACAAACCAAGCCTCCTAACCCTAGCTTAAAAGAATAAGACAAAAGAAAACAGATTAATGATAAAAATAAATGTAAGATTAAATGAAGTTATCTTTTTCTCCCTCCACTTTATACTAATTCTCTTTTCCCATTTCAATTTAAGGTGGTAACCACGGCCAACAATATCCTCTTTTCCCTATCAAACTAATACCATATAAGTAGTAGTGGTGTTTTTGTTTTTTAAACTGGGGAATACGTACGGCTCAAAAAGGGTAACACCTCGCTCCTTGACAGTTCCCCTGACTCTCTGACCTTTAAATCCCAAGATTCCAAATGCACACTGAATAAGAAAATTACCAGTTCAAACCCAACAGAATAATTTTCTGGTCCTATTACAGGTCTGAATTTGGAATATAAATATCCACAATAATATCTGATAATTCATGAAGTTACTGCTTGTAGTAAACCTACAGGTTATCTAACTTTAGGAGATTATAGTCCTAACGTGCCACTGGGGCCTCCTGCTTTTATTCCTGTCTACAAAATATACAACATTCTTGTTTTAAAAAACAAAACACAAGTATTTCTTCCATGAAACAAACTAGGAGGTACAGCAAAACAAAAAACATTAGCATGTTGGGTCCTCTGTGTGAATTTCATTTCTCCACCTTTAACCCAGAAAAGGGATCAGAATGTCAATGTTACATAAATGACACAGCAGTGGGAGGTCCTCCAATGAAGGGAGGTACAACAAGAAAACCCAAGCAGTTTGATTTGGATTAACACAGTTCTACCCCAAATACTTAACAGAAATTTGAAGTCCAATATTAGCTTCTATAATACAGAATGAATAATGGGCAAAGATGGTCATCTGCACACCTTTTTACGAGGCAACACAAACAAAATAAAGCCACAATGTGAAACTTCGTTCCACTGGCTATAACCTTCTGGAACCAAAAGATGGAAAATTTCATTTGAGACATACAATAATCTAAAGCAGAATCTAGCATTTATTTACATATGTAATTAATAACTACTGCTACCATTTGAATGCTGCTTATAAGCCAGAAATGGCATGAGATGCATACTCTCATTTTAGAAATAAGCAAGTTCAGAAGTTAAATAACCTGCCAAAAAAATCACAGGATTACTAAGTGGTAGAGGCCAGATTTGAACCCAAGTCTATTTAGAATTCAAAGCCTAAGTAGGTTCGCTTCAATAAATTCAACACTACTTCCTTAATTCTGCAAATGTATTAACAGCCTACCAATAATACTTTAATAAAATGAATTGCTTTAGATTTGGAGGCAAGGTGTGGAGGTGGTTCAACAGTCAGGGCTTTTCATTTATTCTCTTATCTGAATGGGCTGGCCACCAGGCCACAACTGTATAAAAATCAGATGTTAAAAGATGGAAAAAGAAGTCTGAGGCCGGGCGCGGTGGCTCACGCCTGTAATCCTAGCACTCTGGGAGGCCGAGGCGGGTGGATCGCTCGAGGTCAGGAGTTCGAGACCAGCCTGAGCGAGACCCCGTCTCTACTAAAAATAGAAAGAAATTATATGGACAACTAAAATATATATATATACAAAAAAAATTAGCCGGGCATGGTGGTGCATGCCTGTAGTCCCAGCTACTCGGGAGGCTGAGGCAGTAGGATCGCTTAAGCCCAGGAGTTTGAGGTTGCTGTGAGCTAGACTGACGCCACGGCACTCACTCTAGCCCGGGCAACAAAGCGAGACTCTGTCTCCAAAAAAAAAAAAAAAAAGAAGTCTGATTCACATTCACAAATCCATAGGCGAGCAAAGAGAGAACTTTTTCTGAGTCTGAGATGGAAAGATTCACTGAGACTAGATAATCACTCTGGCAATGTACATTGCACATGAGTAACTGAGGCAATCTATGCTGGGCGTGAGTTTCATACTGATCCACCCCTAAGCTGCAATTCAGTACCTCACCTCACCCATCCAGCAGGCTGCACCAGAAACAGGAAGTACAGGTCAAAAGTCACATTAAAAAGTAAGAACTCCTGGCAGCAGAAAATGAAAATAAGGAATGAAGCACCGGCAATAAACACATTGTCTTCACTGAAAGGGAAGGCAAAGAACACTAGTCAGATACCTTTATGTCAGATATTTTATAAATTATCTCCTTTAATCTTCACAGTAATCCTGTGACATTATTAGCTGGTGTTCTAGTTATTAATCCTCACATGAATCCTCCAAGGTAGGTGCTACTAATCCCCATTTTACAGATGAAGAAACTGAAGGTTAGTAAGTTGCCGAGGGTAGTTGTTATCCCAATTGTAGAGATGAGAAAATCTAGGCTTGAGAGAGGGTAAGTAAACTTCTCCAAACCTGGCGGTCTCACTCCAAAACTGGAGTTCTTTTCCATTATCCTGCTGCTTTCCCCTCCCCCACCAGCAATTCTACTCCCCTCCCCATTTTTGTAGCTGTTTCAGAAACCATACCTAAGATACAAAGCAAATAGGAATTATCATAAGAAAAGACCTCCAAAAACTACTAACTTGTGGCATGATACATCTATTATTACAAAATGTCACTCAATTGTGAGCTTGAGGGCAGGGGCAATCTTGAGACCCTTAGCACCGTACCTGCCAGAAATGTACCAGACACTCAGGATCTGTCAAATGAACATCTTTTGAATGGTCATAAATTCAATTGCCCAAAATGACTATTTTGTATTTTCTGACATGACATGGATACAGTTTTTTAGGAAAATAATTTACCCATTCATTTTTAATAGGGTAGGTAGCTTTCTTAAAATTTATAGAACATTAATGAGATAGCTAAATTGAGAAATGCCCATTAAAGCATTAGTCATAAGGTAAGAAAAATTCCAAGTGTTTACTTTTCCAAGCAAATTAAAATGTTTCAGCTAGTAAAAAAAACCTGCCACAAAACCCATAAGACCAGAAAATGTAAAAAGAATTGAGCAACCAATATAAGGGCATTTAAGCTATGACACATACAAAATTATAAAAGGCTAATCTAACTGTACCCTGGTATTTAACCCTAAAACTCTCACTTCAGATAATGCAACAGTTTCTATGCAAGACAACATTATCACCACTAATGTAAAAAAAGCTTGCCCACCATAGCAACTGTTGTTAAGTAGGTTTTTTTTTTTTAATGTCTAAGGCTGAAAGACAAGATTTGTAGAAACCAGTGAAATCCCACTCCTAGCAGTATCTTGTGATACTGTGAATTCTTTCACCCTAAACTTTTAAAAACACTCAATCCTTGATTTCTATATGTAAAAAAAATTATGTCTGGTCAAGAACTAGGTCTGCTGAACTCTACTCTGGAGCATACAAAGTAGAAAAACTACCAACTGTCTACAACCCAATGTAAATATATACTTTGTTACAATGACAGCAGCTACCTTTCCTTAATAATCCTAGAGGAATTTCTTCATTGGAAAAACTGGCTGGCCTAGATTTCTCTACTAAGCAATAACTAAATGACATGCTACTTTTGAAACTATCCATCTTAGGAGTTCAAAGAAATTTAGGTATAAGAACACACTAATACTCTTATGAAATAAACTTGGTCCAGGTTACTCAAATGAATTGTGGCAGACCAAAGATCAAATGCAGTTTCTCATTTTAAATCAAATATAATAAGCATTATTTATTATTACTTTAAAATGCTAAGCCCTTACCTAATTCAATGGCAAGTAACAGTTTTCTGTTTCTGAAATTGTATAAATTATACTGCAATATTTGTGTAGAAGTTGTCATACAGTTGTCAAAAGTTACCATAAATGTTATAAATAGTTAACATATTGGGGCACTTACTGTGTTAGGTATTGTGCTAAATGTGTTATATATGCATTATCTCAATTAATCCTGACGATGACCCCATGAAGAAACAGGCACAGAGAGATAAAGTCCTAGGTAATATCTAGAAAAGGGGCAAGATACGGGTGGCTCAGGGAATAGTAGAGCCATGACTGTCCATCAACTGAACTAGGATTCTAGGTGAGCTCTAGGGCTGAGTTATCTTGGTTGACCACTCAACCTTTATGTGAACCAACTTCTCTTACTCTAAACCAGAAGTCAAACAGATAATCTCAAAAGTCCTTCATACTTTGATTTTGTAATTACCTTTCTATTCAGGTAACGACTCAAAAATAAACAGTCTCATTTCCTCCATCCTCTGACTATAGTTTAGTTAGTCCACATTTTATGAATCCAATCAACAGGATACTGTAAAGAACAAAAATAAAAGATCTTTCTTAAAAGCTAGAAACTCCATTCTGTAGCTATCTTTCCCAAATCTGACTCTTAACTTCAAATGACAATGACAGGAGAAAAGATCATACGACAACTTTGCACTGTGTTGGGGTGGGAGGTGTGGGAAAACAGAGACCACTGTGTAAGTGGTTACTAATTCACAAAAACATATCACCCATTTCCATCTTCTCTAAAAAATAGGAAATAAGTCTTTAAAAGGTTGTTATATAAACCCATCGCTTTATTTAGCCAATAAAAATTAAAGAAATTATGTCATTTTTCCAAGAAATTTATTATAGGCCGGGTGCGGTAGCTCACGCCTGCAATCCTAGCACTCTGGGAGGCTGAGGCGGATCCCTCGAGGTCAGGAGTTCAAGACCAGTCTGAGCAAGAGTGAGACCCCGTCTCTATTAAAAATAGAAAGAAATTAGCTGGACAACTAAAAACATATAGAAAAAATTAGCCAGGCATGGTGGCGCATGCCTGTAGTCCCAGCTACTTAGGAGGCTGAGGCAGAAAGATTGCTTAAGCCCAGGAATTTGAGGTTGAGGTGAGCGAGTTTGACACCAGGGCACTCTAGTCCAGGCAACAGAGCAAGACTCTGTCTCCAAAAAAAAAAAAAAAAAAAAAAAGAAGAAAAGAAATTTATTACAGACATGGAAGAATCACCAATTTACAGAAATCCTACCAAAATGGCCTAAAGCTGTAGAATTTACATTTTACCAAGCTGGTCATCTAGCCCCTTCAAACCACATCTAAGGACAGTAGCAGAATATTTAAACATCAAGGGAGGCATACGTTCCACTCAACACCACTTTGTGAAGTCTCCTAGGACCAAATCACTTTATAGAATCATCTTTGCTACCTTTATTCTCCAGAAAAATAATCCCCCAAAGATTCTGAAATAAAACCAGCAAAATTCCTGTATTAGCTTTCTATTGTTGCCATAACAAATTATCGCAAACACCACAATGCCAATTATCTCAAGTTACTACAGGCCAGAAGTCATGTGGGCTTGGCTGAGTCTCGCAAGGCCAAAATTAAAGTACCCACAGGGCTAGGTTCCTTGCTGGAAACTCTGGGGGGAAATCTGCTCCCATGCTTGTTTAGGCTGTTGGCTGAATAGAGTTCCTGCGGTTGTAGGACTGAGGTCCCCATTTCCTTGCTGGTGGTCAGGTGAGGCTGGCCTTTGCTCCTAGAGGCTGCCTGCATTCCCTCTCTCCTGCTTTCCATGTGGCCCCCGCCAGTAATGGCAAGTTGCGTCCTTTTCATGCTTCTAACCTCTGACTTCCAGCCAGAGAAAGTTCTCCGCTTTTAAGAGCTCATATGATTAGACCAGACCCACCTAGGAAATCCAGGATAATCTTCCAATTTTAAGATCATTAACCTTAATTATATCTACAAAGTCCCTTTTGCTACATAACATATTCAGTTTCCAGGGTTTAGAGTACAGACATCTCGGGGGAGCCATTTTGACTACCACAGCCTGCCTTCTGGCTTCCAAACATTCAACTCTCTCCTAAATGCAAAATACATTCATCCCATCTCAAGGTCTCCAAAGGTTATATACCATTACAACACCAAGTAAAAGTCCAAAAATCTCATCTAACGCTCATCATTTCAAAAGTCCTAAGTCCCATCCTTTCATTCAGATGCGGAAGAGGCTCTGGGTATAATACAGTAAGTATAACTCCTAGGGCAGAATTCCTAAAAATACAAGTTATCTGTTCCAAACATAGTGTGATGATACAGGCATGGAGTAACAGTTATAGATATTCCAGTTCAAATGGGGAAAATGAAAAAAGAAAATAGAGCCACCTGTTCAAAGCAGTTTCAAACTCCCAGCAAATTCCATTCCATCTCAAAGACTGGGAAAAAGCCTCTGTGGCTTTTAGCTCCACCCCTCTGGGCTCATGGTTCCATCTCTAAGTCAAGTTTCTTTTTAAATGAAAAGCAGCACATTCACATGAGTAGTTTTACCAACCTGCTTCCTGTCAGTACAGTTGGGGGGGGGGGTCTGACAGCCCTATTTAATTTCTTACTGTCTCTTTCAATCCAAATTAGCATTGTTTCTGCTAGCATAAAATTCTCAAGAACCTAGTGGGCTTTGCAAGAATTTCACAGGGGTTCACTCCATTAGAGCCACATTCTCAAATAAATCAGGCATTGAAATCTCCTTAGCTAAATATCCAAGCCCATCACTTACAAATTCTGCTTTCCATAACCACAAGACACAACTCTGCTAAGCTTATTTGCCACTATGTAACACGCATCTTTTCTGCCAGTTTCCAATAACATGCACCTCATTTCTATCTGAGCCCTCACTAGCAGTCATTAACATCCATATTTCTACTAACAATCTGTTCTAGGCCTTTTCTATCATGCTCAAGATTATTCTGGCCTCCACCCACTGCCACTTCCATTTTTAGGTAATAGTACCCCACTCCTGGTACCAAAATCTATACTAGTGCTCTACTGCTGCCATAACAATGTACCACAAATGTAGTGGCTTAAAATAACACAAATTATCTCACAATTTCTGTAGGTCAGAAGTTGGATGGACTTGGCTAGGTCTTCTGCTTAGAGTCTCACAAGGCCAAAAAATCAAGGTGTCTGCAAGGCTGCATTCCTTGCTGGAAACTCGGGAATAATTCACTTCAAAGTTCATTCCAGCTGTTGGCCGAATTTGGTTCCTTATGGTTGTAGGAATGAGGGCCCTTTGTTGGATGTCAGCTAGGGACTGGTACTTGCTACTAGAGGCTGTCCACATTCTTCCTCTACTCTCCATGTGGCCCCCTCTAACAATGGCAAATGGAGTCCTTCTTATGCTTCAAATCTGATTTCCCTTTCTGCCCATTTCTCTGATCTCAGCTGGAGAAAGTTCTCTGTTTTTAAGGACTCATGTAATTAAATTGGGTCCATAATATCTAGGATAATTTTCCTATTTCAAGATTCTTAACCTTAACTATACCTGCAAAGTTCCTTTTGCATGTAACAGATCCTGGGGGATTAAGGTATGGACATCTTGGGGGGTGGGGATAGGGATGTCATTCTGCCTTCTACAAACCCAAACCCTATGTAAGGCTTTAAACTCAACTTCCTAAAGAAAATCTCCCCTTTCTTTAAGAGTATGTTAAGTAAAGGTGCATGTTCAGAGAGATAATAGTAAAAGCAGGACTCCCCCTGAAAGAGTGAGTAGGCAATAGAACTAAAAACAAATTGTGGAAAAGAAGTTGCCACCTGTTTTATGCTCAAGTAATAAGGCAATGCACCCATACAACTTAGAAATGAATCCATGCTCCCCCTTAAATTTGTGTGCTTCTTTTTCGTCTCTGTATTTCATAAAAGAGGACATAACTAGGCATGGGTTTTTTTTGTTTGTTTTTTTTTAAAAAGAAAAGTCACCCCATGGCGACCTAACTTTGTAATCAACTGATAAATCAATCTAAGCAAACTTCCAACCTTGCCATTCTTTCTTCAAGTCACACACCCTCCCCCAATAGCAAATGAAAGCCAAGTATTTCAAAGTCACAGGACAAACCTCCCTTGGTAAGACTGCAAGTGAACTTTTCAAAATGACATGGGGGAGAACTGCTATTGGACCTGGGCTTTCAGCTCCAGTGCTACCAACCCAGGAAAGCCAAATGACTTATGACAAAACACTACAAAAACTACAAAAACTCTGAAGCCCTAGCTACTTTAGATTCTTGACCATAAATTTTACCTAGAACGGAGGAGCCCCTAATACACCAGCCTAGTCCCTTCATTAAGAGTGACAGGTACGATCTATTGAGCACTTATTACCTGCCAGGTAATAAGCACTTGACACGGATCGTTTTATTTACTGCTCACCATAAACTTACGAGCTAGGAAATATCATCACCCCCATTTTACAGACAGGAAAACTGAGGCTTACAGAGTTTAGATCACACAGCTGCGTAATAGTGGCTAGGGTCTCTGAATTTGAGAACCTAAGCAGTCTGCTTTTGAACTACTGGCCTTTACTGCCGCTCCTTAGATGAAATGAGGTCTTCAATTCTTGGAAAAATCTTTTCTCCCTAGTTTCCTTTTCATTTCCTCTCTCGACGCCCCATTCTCATAGAATTAATAAGTTGAAAGGTAATCAAGTCTTCTCAAATAACCAGCCACCTCCTTTTCAAAAGTCTTTCCTCCGCACAAAAGCAATAGCCAACAAGCAACTTTTCCTGACCCTGACTTTGCTTCCCCAAAACAAACTAAAGAAGCGCCACCCATTACCTGCCTAGCCTAGAAACGTTCCAACACCGCAAAAAATATACAACAAAACCCAAAACTTAAAAGTCCAACTCTTTCAAAAGGTCACATATGCATACTCTTAGCCAGCCTTTCATTCTACATACCTCTCTCTTTCTACCCAGGCTCCCAACTGGCCCTTAACTCCAACTCCACCTCCACCCGTTCTGCCCCACTTCGTGGTCCCCTCCCCCTTTCTCCCCACTAACCCCGCCCCGGGTTCCCTCCACCTCGCACCCAGTCTGCAGGTGGGAAGCTCAGCCCCGCCCAGAAGGACCCCTAGGAAGGCCCCTACTCCAGCTGCCCTGCTCTGCGGGAGGGCTCACCCCACTCTACACAGCAGGCACCACTCCCTCTGCACCCTCCCCTAGCATGCCCTGCGGCCCCACCCCTCAAGCTCCCTTCCCCCCAACCCCCAGCGACCCCCTTCCTCCAAGTTGCCCCTAGTCCCCGCCCAGTCCAGCCCTCTACCCCGCCACAAGCTGGACTCCGACAGCCGGTTCCCACCCTCACAACGGCCTCTGCCCCCAAGCTTCGCTCTCCGTTCTGGGGGGTGGCCCCGGGCCTCCCCGATGGGCTGCAGGGGCCTCGGCTGGTGTATGTGCGGAGGGGGGGCAGGGGAAGGCGAAGGGCCGCACGGGAGTCTGCTGAAGTGTAAGGAGCGGCCGCGCCCTGCTGCTCCATCCTGGGCCCACCCCCACCCCTCAATGACCTCGCCTGGCGGCTCCCAAGGTACCTGTGGTGGAAGCGGCAGCGGCGGCGGCCGCTCTCCCCTCTCTTCACACAGACAATATGGCGGCGGCGGAGGAGGAGACACACGGCTCGGCCGCCAGCCGCAGGGACCAGAGCGAGGCTTCAGCTGCCGCTGCCGGAAGCGGAAACCCCCTCCGGCTAGGAGGCGGGGCGGAACTGCTTCCGACTCCGCCCCTGGCAGCATCTAGCTGAGTGCGGCCATGCTGGGATGTCCTATCGTATGCTGGGGGTTCAGTTCCAGTCTAGGACGCAAAAAGGAAGGCGTTCTCAACGAAAAGCGAATAACGAGACCTGCAACAAGGAAGCGCATTTTACTGCAGTGCCTGTAAGAACTGACGAGAGAGAGAGCATGAAGCTCCCACTGAGCGAGCAGTTGGTTTGACCCAAGCTAAGATGGCGGTCCCTAGGTTTTCCGCACCGGTTTGGCAAGTCCCACCGGCCTACAAGCCGGCCCCTCCTTTCTTGAAAAGAACCATGCGCGACCTGCAGAGCTGTAGAGCGAAGTATTCTGGGACCTGAAGTCTCTCCTGCTCTGACCCCTAGTCCGGGATTAGGGTTCCAGCAGCACTTTTTTCCTGCTCAAACTTGGAGTTCGGAACAAGTGAACAAAAGCTGGACCCCGGGAGGGGCGTGGCGCAGGAGTCTGGAAAGTGACGATACCAGCCCTGAAGAGACCGAGGCCCAATGCTTTCCTCCTACAGGCGTCCTACCTAGAGCTGCCCATCCAGATTATAGTGTTTTCTCCCTTTGATCTGCACACCACCCCCCAACCCGCCCCACTCTCCTTGCCCGGGTTACTTTCCCAAACAGTCACAGGACACTTTCTACCCATGCAGACCTGATCATGGTCTCCTCTTGGTCAAAAATCTCCCATGGCTCTCTCTTGTGCATCAACGATAGCTCAAACTCTGCTTGACATTCAAGGCCCTTCATAATTTGTTCAAAACTGTCCATTCCAGCCTCCTATTCTGCCACTCCCCTCTCAAATTCCCGATGCTACCACCCACTAAAACTGCAAACAATTCCTGGAACTTGGCTGGGTTGCCTCCCTCCCGTTTACGCAGGCAGTTACTTCTGTTACTGTCACCTCATGGGCTGGATAACTTCTGTATGTCTATTGAACTAGTTCAGGGGTCCTTTCCTCTGGAGATGGCTTCTTTGAGCTACCCTAAACCCAGGCGTTATCACTCAGCAGCCTGAGGTCCCTAGTCTGCCTCCTCTACCAGACTGTGAGCCCCCAGTGGACAGGGCTGAGTCTGATGATCACCATATCACTGCAGGCCCTGCTAAAAGCTGGTGTGTGTGTTAGCCACACCTCTGGTGGGGCAGAGGTGTGAGGACTGGAACAAGGGCAGGGAGACTGGGTTATTTCTGTACCAGCCATTATTCAGAGCTGCCTCAGAATAGCTATCTGTCTCACCGATGGTCCTCTCCACCCTTTCCAGCTCTCATTTCACAGTTTGTCAGCTGACTGGCACCTCTGCTCCCAAAGAGGCACCTCCTCCCATGTGAGATGGGGAGGGTGGTGGCTGCAGACATATAGCTATGGCCTCAGGGAAGTGGCTGTGACCTCTTCTGGGTGACAGCTATGTGGCGTTTGATCACAATTGCCTGAGAAACCACAGCAGTTGTTCTCTGAGTGCCATCAAGCTGGTCATTCCTCCTCTCTGGGCCTCAGTTTCCCTACCCATGGACTGAGGAGGTGAATTAAGGGGAAGAAGGATAAGAAATATGGTGGGGGAGGTGGGCAGAGCATTCAGGCCATGATGAGGAAGCTGGGTTTTCATATGAGTGGAGTGGGTATTTACTATGGTTTTGTCACACATTTTTGATGCTCTCAGCCCCCTTCCCCACTGCATGAGTTCTTCATTCTTCTACCCAGTTCTGGCCTTCATCCATGACTTGGTTCAAAGGGCTCACCTAGGTACACCTATACAACTCTTTATACTTGTGCAGAACAGTTGAAACCCAACCCCTGCCATCGCCCAGGCCAGCCTGGTATAAGTCCCTGGTCTCAAGAGGCTCCCTGTTCCCAGTGTTCACTTAGTTATGGACTTAACACTTATCCTTAACACATCCGCTTCATGACCCCCCACATCACAGCTCTCAGGCTAGTCTTCCTTCAAACAACAACAGCAGCAGCAATAGCAACAGTTAAGATGTTGAGAGTACTTGTACTGTGCCACACATTGAGTATTCATCATCTCATATAATCCTCCCATCAACCTGATAAGGTAGGAAACAAAAGTGTCCCATAGTACAGACAAGGAAACTGAGGTTCATGGGGATCACAGGCCATGCCCAGGGTCACATGCAGGAAATGGAGCTTACATTCCAATCTGGGCCATTAGAGTCTTAATCCACTTTTCTAAGAACCTAAGTGTGTCAGCTTTCTATTGTTGCTTAACAAATCACCCCAAAACATAGTGGCTAAAAACAACAATCATTTATTTGCTTATGTTTGTGTGGATTAGCAGTTTGGACACCTCTCAGCTGAGACAGCTCTTATCTGCTCCACATGGTCTTGCCTGGACTCCACATCTGCAGTCAGTTAGCAGGTCAGCAAGCTGGCCAGTCCTGTTGGCCTCATTCACATGTCTGGTGATTGGCTGGGGCTGTTGGCTTGAGTGTCTTGGTTCTCCTTTAAGCGTCTTCTTTAGTATGTTGGCTCAGGCTTCCTCATATGGTGGCCTCCAAAAAGAAGAGAACAAAAGCAGCAAGGTTTCTTGAGACCTAGGCCCAGAAGCGCTATAGCATCACTTTCGCTGCATTATGTTGATCAGCCAGTCACAAGGCCAGCTCAGACTCAAGGTGGTGGTGTCAAAAAAGAAAAAATAGTAAAAGTAAAACCAGATAGAAAAAGACACTCCCTCAGCTCAGATGTCAAAGTCGTAACACAGAGTCATGTGCACAGGGATGGATGGAATTGTGGCCATCTTTGCAAATGTTTTATCACATTAAGTAACCAAATGAACTGATTAAATAAATTACAGTACAGCTAAACATGGAGCTACTCACAGCAACGAGAGCTAATATTTTTGGGCATTAATATTTGTCAGACTCTGTACAAGATGGCTTACATCTATGAATTCATTTAAGCCTCACAAGGGGCTCTGTGTAGCAGATACATTTTTATCTCCATTTTAAAGATTAAGCACACCAAATCTCAGGTGAAACAACTAGTCCAAGGTCACACAGCAAGTTATAAAGCCATTAAAAAGAATGAGGACAATATCATGGAAATCAGTATCGTGAGGACATGGAAAGCTGCCCCTGACATTCTGTTACATGATACAAAGCAAGAGGCGAAGCAGTTGTTTGGTTGGAATACATTTTAAAAGCACATTAAATAAAAATGGGTAGATACATATGTGTTACATAGTTTCAGATAAATTCAGGAAGAACTTACCACAAACTATTAATGGAGCTTATCTCTGAAGAGGGGAAGGGGAGGGAACTTTGCTTTAAACATTTATGTCTGCATTCTTTGAATTCTTTTTTACAGCAACCCTGAATTTTTATTTCAATACCCAATAAAGAAGAAAGTGTTTTTAAAATGTCCTTCCACTGATCTTTCACCTCTGTCCTTTTCTATTTAGTTTTCATTTTATTGTTTTTTTTTTTCTTTCTTTCTCTTTTTTGATACCACCCCAGCCCAACCTCTTATCAATTCTGGCCTGAAGTTTCATGATTACCTTGGGGGCCCCTCCTCCCTCCCTCTGCAGCACATCCTGCTCACTGCTGCTGGAGGAAAGTATATTAACCACTATGTAACCACTGTGTTCCTTTCTTGCTCAAGAGTTTTCAATGGCATTACATTGCCTACACGGAAAGTCCAAACCCTTTGGTCTGGTGTACAGGGTGATTGTAAGTTTGACTCTAACTTGATTGGATTCCAGGTCTGTATAAACTTGAACAAATTATTAGACTCTCTGAGCCTCAGTTTCCCCATCTGTTAAAAAAATGAAAGAAAGGGGAAAAAAGAGGATATAGCATTACATATCTTGTGGTAAATTAGGTTACTATTCCAGAGACTATTCACTTTCTCCTCCAGCCAGTTGATACTTCCTTGATCACTTGATATTAGACTTGGTCATATGATTTGCTTTGCCCAGTGGAATGTAGATGACAGTGACAATGTGCAAGTTCCAGCCTAAGCTTTAAGAAGTCTCTCATGTTTTTAATTGTCCCCCCCCCACCCTGGAATTTTCATCTCTACCATGAAGAGCAGATCTGTCGTTGGAACATTACCTCTTTTGAAACAGAGTCTCGATCAAAGTTGCTGCAGGCAAATCTGAGATAATAGTTTTGTACTTTTGTATTTTAGTGTTTAGTATGTATTAAATTATAAATTATAGTCTTTTATGAGTTCCCTCTCTTTTTTTTTTTTTTGTTGAGACAGAGTCTCACTTTGTTGCCCAGGCTAGAGTGAGTGCCGTGGCGTCAGCTTAGCTCACAGCAACCTCAGACTCCTGGGCTCAAGCGATCCTCCTGCCTCAGCCTCCCGAGTAGCTGGGACTACAGGCATGCGCCACTATGCCCGGCTAATTTTTTCTATATAGATTTTTTTTTTTTTTTTTTTTTGAGACAGAGTCTCACTCTGTTGCCCAGGCTAGAGTGAGTGCCGTGGCGTCAGCTTAGCTCACAGCAACCTCAGACTCCTGGGCTCAAGCGATCCTCCTGCCTCAGCCTCCCGAGTAGCTGGGACTACAGGCATGCACCACCATGCCCGGCTAATTTTTTCTATATATATTTTTAGCTGTCCGTATAATTTCTTTCTATTTTTAGTAGAGATGGGGTCTCGCTCTTGCTCAGGCTGGTCTCGAACTCCTGAGCTCAAACGATCCGCCCACCTCGGCCTCCCAGAGTGCTAGGATTACAGGCGTGAGCCACCGCGCCCGGCCTCTATATAGATTTTTTAGTTGTCCATATAATGTCTTTCTATTTTTTAGTAGAGACGGGGTCTCGCTCTTGCTCAGGGTGGTCTCGAACTCCTGACCTCGAGCGATCCACCCGCCTCGGCCTCCCAGAGTGCTAGGATTACAGGCGTGCGCCACCGCGCCCGGCCAAGTTCCCTCTCTTTTGAATGACAGGAAGCTAAACAGGTAGGAAGAGAATGCTCTGTCTCAGTTTAGGAAAGCAATAGCTTCCATCCAAACTCCCAGCGTCAAACAGGCTAGTCCCAGAATAATAAAAGCCATGTGGAGCAGACTTGACCTGGAGCCAACCAGCCCCAGCAGAGCCCAGCCAAGATCAGCCAAACCCAAATGACTACAAATAAGAGAGTGAGAAATTGATGTTTGCTTTTGCATGCCACAGAGTTTTGGGGTGGTTTGTTATACAACGTTATTATAGCAATAGCTAACTGATATACCTACCGCATAGGGCTTTTGTCAGGATTAAATGAATGAATACAGTAAAGCCCTTTAAAATATGCTGGCACATAGCAAGGGTGCAATCGATGTGAATTATTATTATTGGGGGCACAACTGTGAGCAAAACAGACCAGGTCCTTGTTCTCATGGATGTGGGGAGTTGTATGGGGTGTCAGCTGGTGACATTGCTGGGGAGAATGGAGCAGGGAAGGGAGAAGGGAGTGCTGTCGTGAGATTTCAAATGGGGTCATCAATGAAGCCTCACTGGGAAGGTAAAACTTGAGCAAAAGCCTGGAAGAGGGGAGGCAGGGAGCCAGAGGGTATATGGGAGAAGATTGATCCAAGTAGAGGGAATTAGGATGGGCAAAGACCGTGAAGTGGGCTTGTGCCTGGTGGGTTTAAGGAACAGTCAATAGATAGGGTGGCGGAGCAGACTGAGCATGGAGAAGACAATGTCTCAGAGAATCGCAAGGGGCTGGTTCATGCACAGCCTTGTAGGCCATTGTGAGGACTCTGGCTTCTCCTCTAAGTGAGGTGGGGAGATACGGAGGGAGGCTTTTAACCGGAGGGAGGGCAGGACCTGCTTTGCATGTTTTCAGGATCTATCCAGCAGCTGAGTGTAGACTACACAGAATGGGAATGAGGGCTGAAGCAGGGCGACCAGGTAAGAAGCTACTGCCATGATCCAGATGAGAGATGGTGATGGTTTGAGCCAGTGTTAGACTCTGGAGTTCTTTCGGAAGGAAAGCCAAAAGGACTTGCTGATAGATTGGGTATGGGATGTTGGAGTAAGGAAAGAATTGAGGATGACACCAAGGTTTCTGGCCTGAGGAACTGAGAAGAGGAATTTGCCAGTAACTGAGACAAAGAAGCCCATAGGGAGAAAATTTTAGGGGGCAGAGGGAGAAATTAGCAGTTCCATTTGGGATTTGTTAAATTTAAGGTAACTGTCAGACTTCCAAGTGCAGATGACTAGTCTGACGTTAGATGTATGAATCTGAGCCCAGGGGGGAGGTCCAGGCTGGAAATGTAAATTTAGGAGTCAGGTCCTGAATTGTGTCCTCCCAAAATTCATATGTTGAAACCCTGCCCCCCAATGTGACACTATTTGGAGATAGGGCCTTTAAGAAGGTAATTAAGGTTAAAAGAGGTCATAAAGATGGGCCCTAATCCAATAGGACTGGTTTCCTTATAAGAAGACCAAGGAGACACCAGAGCTCACTCTTTCTCCACTCTGGTGCACAGAGGAAAGTCCACGTGAGGACACAGCAGGAAGGCAGCTGTTTACAAGCCAGGAAGAGAGGCCTCACCAAAAACTATCCCTGACAGCACCTTGATCTTGGATTTCCAGCCTCTAGAACTGTAGGAAAATAAATTTCTGTCGTTTAAGCCACATGGTCTGTGATATTTTGTTACAGCAGCTTGGGCAGAGTAGTACAGAGTGATCAACATAGAAATGGTTTTTAAAGCCATGAGACTGGGTGAGATTGCCTAGGGAGGACCAGGGACTGAGCCCTGAGGCAGCCAACATTAAGAGACAAGGAACCAGCAAAGGAGTCCGACAAGGAGCAGCCAGTGTGGCAAGTGTCCCGAGAACCAGGTGAAGAAAGCATTTCACTGAGGGAGTATTGATCACCTGTGTCAGATGCTGCTGAGAGGTCAAAGAAGATGAGAACTGAAAGCTGATTTAGCAAAGCGGAGGGCATTCCTGCCTTGACAGGAGTTTAGGTAGGTTGGTGAAAGCAAAAGTCTGATTGGAGCAGGATTAAGAGAGTGTAGGAGAAGATATAAATGCAGACAGGAAGGACGGAAGGGAGGGAGGGAGGGAGGAAAGAGGAAAGAAAAGAAGGAAAAAAGGAAAGCTCCTTTAAGAGTAGAAAGCCAAGTAATAAATGTAGAAGAATAGGATTTAGAAAATTACCATTTGGCAATCTCCAATAGGAACAATTATTTTAACAGAGAATCATTAACAGATACTGCAGTAGTATAATAGATTAAAGTTTGATGAGAAATAGGACATTTGCATAGTCTTAGAATATCTCCCCCCAAGATATTTATTAAATACAAAGGGTAAAATAGTAACTTTACAGTGGAAAAACCCAGTAGACACCACATCAACCAAGTGATCAAAGTGAACATCACAAGTAACGGGGAAATTGCCACCATGTGCCTTCTGGGATGACACCTAAGAGGGCACAGCATCACGTCAGTGGCATTTCAGCCAAAAAGGCATAATTGACTCATGAGGAAACATTAGACAAACCCAAAGTGAGGGATATGTCTGCCAAATAATGGGCCTGTGCTCTTTAAAAATACTGAGGTCCTAAAAGACAAAGAAAGATGGAAGAATAGTTCTAGATTAAGGAGACTAAAGAGATACAACTCTTGAATACAATGTGAGGTCCTAGATAATAAAAAAAAAAAAATTGTTTTCCCTTTACCATAAAAGATTTTAGTGGAACAATTGGTGAAATTTCAATAAAATCTGTAGATCAGACAATAGTTTTTGCATCAGTGTAAAGTGTCCTGGTTTTGGTTATTGTAAGAGAATGTCTTTGGTTTTAGAAAATATGTACTGGTTTTTAGGGGTAAAAAGAGAATCATATCTGAAACTTATTGTAAAAGAGTTCAAGGTCGAGGGAGAGAGAGAGAGAAATGATAAAGCAAAGGTGGTAAAATCTGGGTAATGGGATTTGAGGATTCTTTGCACTATTTTGTAACTTTTCTGCAAGTGACATTATATATATAAAAAAGTCTAAAAAGAGAGAATGGAAAGAGAAGAAGTAGAGACACTGAGGCAGTGCATACAGATGACTTTTGGAGGAGTTTTGCTGTAGGACTGAGGATGGTGTGGTAGGTGGAGAACAAAGTGGGGTCAGTAGAAGTTATTTAAATGCAGAAATAGTAGCATGTTTTTATGTCGATGAGAATGATTCAGTAGATTGAAAAAAAAATTGATGATGCAAGAGACAGAAGAGAGTGGCTAGAGTGATGACCCTGAAGAGGGAGAAGGAGGGGCTCTAGTGTACAAGTGGGGGGTTTTGACCTGGAAGCACAGGAAATTCATCCACAGCCACAGAAGGGAGGGCAGAGGATTTGGGCACGAGAGCAGTAGGTGGGCAGCTGGGCAGTGGAAGCTTGTGGACATGCTTTCTGGTTGCTACAATTTTTCCTGTCAAATAGGAAGCAAGATCCTCAGCCGAGAGTGAGAATGGGGGAGAAGGTGGTGGAGGTTTGAGGGGAAGCAGGAAGGAATTGCATGGGGAGAATGAATGCCCCAAGGGAACCTTAGTGTGATTGTCAGGCAGCATTGAAGATGGCACTGAGGCTAGCCATCATGTAAGTAAAGTGAGACCAGTCGATATGGGGGAGCGTTTTTCTCTAGCCACATTCCACTGCGGGGGGACAAGCACAGAGGGACAGAGAGTTGGCCTCAATCAACAGGTGTTTAGCCAGAGAGGGGCAGGGGCCTCTTGAGAGTGTGTAGCACAATGGGATAAAGATATGCCAGGGGCTTTAATCTGCCAGGAGAGAAGTGAGGACGAGGGGACACCAAGGTTCAGAAAGGTTTAGTGACTCACCCAAGCTTGCATAGCTAGTGAGTAGTGAGCTGGGCTCCGAACACAGCAGGATGGCTCAAAGCTTGTTCTCTCACTAGCCGGCATATGAAGGCTGTCCCCAGTACACAAGTGGCCTCATGCTGACTAGTGAATGGAGTTGAATCGTACCTGGGATTCTCTCTGCCTTCTATCCCCCCACCTCCAGTTTCTTCCTTCCCTTCAAATCATCTCTGACGTCTTAGCACACGTGGCGGAGGAGATGGGCCGTTCCTCTTTTTGGGGCGGCCATTCATCCATGCCTGCAGTCTGGCATTCAGCAGGCCCTTCCCGAGCGCTTACTCCGGGGCAGGCCCCTTACTCTGGGGCAGGAATCGAGTCAGTGTTCCCGGCCCAGTGGAGCTCAGTCAAGTGGGGAGAAGGTAATAAGACAGTCTATCACTGTGAGCCGGGATTATTGCTGGGAGAGAGATGAGAGTGCACGCGAGGGAAAGCTGACCTGGTGGAGGGAGGGGGAAGGGTTCGCTCAGGGAGGGCAAGGAGGGGTGGCGTATGGGCTGACCAAGGAGGAGGAACAGCAGGGGCAAAGGTCACGAGACAGGAGCTCACCTGGTGCGTTAAAGGCACACCAAGGAGGCCAATGTGGCCTGAACATACATGAGGAGGGTGGACGATGTGACGGAACATTGCAGGAAATGAGGTGGGAGAGGTGGGCAAAGTCCTTCCTGTGCATCAAGTAGAAGAGTTTGGCTTAAGAGCACTGGGGAGCCATGGAAGGTTTAAGCAGGGGAGTAACTTCATATGATTTTACATTTATAAAAGATCTCCTTAACTGCTGGGTGGGGAGCAGGGAAGAGGGGAGGCAGCAGGTGGTCCAGGAAAGAGGTGACAGTGGCATGGGCTCAGAGGAAAGCAGTGGAGATGGAGAGGAGTGGGTTGATTTGGGACCTGTCTCAGAGCTGGAGTCCATCACAGGCAAACTGAGGCCCTATGTTTCCAAGGACAGCCCTCCAGCTCTCTGGGCCCACTGGAGGCTTTTATTAATAGATACTTCTGCACTGTGGGATCATGTGTGGGTGGTTGGATTGGGGGATGGGCAGCCAGGGCAGGTGACCTCTGACTTTTGCCTGGTGACCTGTGAGGCTTGGATTGGGCTTTGAAGGAATCACGGGTACCTTGCTGGGCAAGTGGAGCTTGTCCTTAGAGGATCATCCCATCACCTCTATTTAGCCCTGGGCAGGTCACTTCCCCTCTCTGAGCCACTGTTGCCACAGTGATAACATGGGGAGAGGCAGTTCCCACACACTTTGGTCACATCACCCTATTTTACAGGTGAGACAACTGAGCCTCTGTGAGGGGGAGTGGCTGTCCCCGGATCACACATGAGTAAATGACACAGCCAAAGATTCGAACCCAGGCCAGAACCTGTGCACCTGACCTCTCTGCTCCACCACGTGCCTCCTTCTAACCTCTCCTGGGGCTCTTCAGTCCTGGGGATTCTCAACTCATCCAACATGGCCTTTCCAAGCCTGGGAAATCCAGGGCTGAGTAGCTTGGTGGTTAGGAGCATGCACTGCTTAGATTCAATTTCCAACCCCAGTAGGAGCCTTTTTCTATCTGAACCTCAGTTTTCCCCTCTGTAAAATGGGGGTAACAGTACACACCTTGTAGCTGCCTGGTAGGAGGACTATGCAGAGGTAATGATTCATGCACATAAGTCATTCCTAGTGCCCTGTGAGGGGCTGGCACCCGTCAGTGCTTGCTGTGGCTGTGATTGTCACACTGTATGACGGTGGGTGAAAACTCTACGGACCCAATGCTTCCTTTAGTAGGAGCTGTAATGCTTCTTTTCTTTTCTGAAATAAAATTCATAAATAACATAACCTACTGACACACGTACTGTTAATCATAAATAATATCCTAATTGTAATTTAAAAGAAAATAAAATGAAAGTAATTTAGACTAAATGAATATGTAAACATCCTGGCACAATGCATAGAAAACACTACAAAGTAGTTGGGAGATTGTGGCTGTAGGTGGAACCATCTAGAACCTGAAAGCTGAATTAGTAGTGCTGCACTGGCAGCTCAACCACCATGACCGTATGGCTGTGATCGTCTAAAATGTGAGTAGTTCTAGGTCAAGATCTGAACCAAACACAATCCAGTCTGTTCCCAGTTGCTACAGACCGAATGTTTATTTCCCGCCCCCACTGCCCCAAACTTATATGTCAATGCCCAATCTGCTCTGTGATGGTATTCAGAGGTGGGGCCTTTGGGAGGTGAGTAGGTCATGAGGGCAGATCCCTCATGAACAGGATTAGTGCCCTTGTAAAAGAGGCCCCGGAGAACTCTCTTGCCCCTTCCACCATGTGAGGACACAGTGAGCTACCCATGAATCAGGAAGTGGGCCCTCACTAGACATGGAATGGGCCATCTCCTTGATCTTGGACTTGCCAGCCTCCAGATCTGTGGGAAATAAATTTCCATGGTTTATAAGCCACCCAGTCTGTGCTAATTTGTTATAGCAGCCAAAACTGACTAAGGCACCAATTTATATGGGGGTTGCTCTCCTGGCAGTCTCTGCATATTAAAACAAAGCAAACACACACGGTGCTGGAAAAGGCAATACTATAGAAACAATAAAAAGATCAGTGGTTGCCAGGGTTCAGGGGAAGGGAGGGAGGAATGAATAGGTGGAGCACAGGGCATTTGGAGCAGTGAAACTCTGCTATATGATACTGTAATTGTAGATACAGGATATTATGTATTTGTCAAAACCCATAGAACTGCACAACACAAAGAGTAAACCCTAATGCAAACTGTGATACATTAATAATAATGTATCAATATTGGTTCATCAGTTCTAACAACCGTAATATACTAAGGCAAAAAATTTTCTTTTTTTTTTTGAGACAGAGTCTCACTCTGTTGCCTGTGCTAGAGTGCTGTGGCATCAGGCTAGCTCACAGCAACCTCAAACTCCTGGGCTCAAGCAATACTCCTGCCTCAGCCTCCTGAGTAGCTGGGACTACAGGCATGTGCCACCATGCCCGGCTAATTTTTTCTATGTATTTTTAGTTGTCCATATAATTTCTTTCTATTTTTAGTAGAGACGGGGTCTCACTCTTGCTCAGGCTGGTCTTGAACTCTTAACCTTGAGTGATCCTCCCGCCTCTGCCTCCCAGAGTGCTAGAATTACAGGCATGAGCCACCACGCCCGGCCTAAGGCAAAATATTAATAATAATCCCGAGCCTTGGGAACCTCAAGGTGCCACCGTGGGCACAGCTCACACTTCAGCTTCCAGAAACCCTGCTTCAAATTGAGATTCCAGCCACTTGTTGTGTGGACTTGAGCAAGTCACATCACTTTGCTGAGCCTCAGTTTCCCCACTGGCAGAGAAAAGGGTGGTAATTCCTGCCTCATAGAGTGTATTCATTCAGTAACTATTGAGCACCTAGTATTTGTACTGGGGATTCAACAGTGCACAGAACAGACAAGCATCCTGCCTCATTGGAGCTCGTAGTCTCATGAGGGAGACAGAAAAAAAATCAAACAAATATATAAGATAATGTCAGTGGCGAAGAAAAAGAAGGCAGGTCATAGATGGAGGTCAGTGTGGCTGGCAGGGAGTGAGTGAGGAGGGAGAGGAGATGAAGACAGAGAGGTCTGGAGAGGCCGCACTGTGTAAGGAACTTGGGTTTTATCCCAGTGTAGCAGGGAGAGAACTTGAAAAATTATTCACTGGGGAAGCCTTCCTATGTTGTGTGTCCTTGCAAGTGAGAAAAAGGGGCGAGCACACTCTAAAGCCCACTCTGCTGCTGGTGACCACGGTCTGGGGTGCTTTGAGCAGGAAGCGTCCCACTTTCCTTGGAGTCAGAGGGCAGGTGGTGGCATTCCCATAAAATACCACGAGATGGCGACGCTGAGTCACATTTCTCGCTTTGCCGGTTATCGATTCCTGGAGGGCTGATTGTTAAAACAGATTGCTGGGCCCAACGCCTAGGGTGTCTGTTCTTGGTCTGGGGTGGGGCCCAAGAATCTGCATTTCTAACAACATTCAGGTGATGCTGATGTTGCGAGTTCAGTGACCTCACTTTGAGAACCCCTGATTGGAGCCCTGAGATAGAAACCACCTTCATGCCACTGTGATGGAGATAACCGACCAAAACACTGCCTACTCTTCCCATCACATTTAGAGTAAAATCCAGGCCTCGTCCAGAGTCTTCCTCCACCCCCACCACAGTACAAGGTCCTGCCTTCTTCCCCCACCTCATCTCTTGCTGCTCTCTGAACAATGGCTACCGTGTTTCTCTCTGTTCCTTGAAGCTCATTCTTTCCTGCCCCAGGGCCTTTGCTCACACTGTGCCCCCGACTTGGGAAGCCTCTTCCCCAACTTTCCATTGTCTGGCATCCTCTCTGTCCTCATGCCTCAACTCAAGTGTCTCCTCGTCAAGGAGGTTTTCCTCGGCCACTCTCTCCAAAGCTGGTGGCCCTGCTCTTGGAAATCTCTATCCTTTTCCTTTTCCGTGTTTGTCGTGACTTGTCATTATTTGTCTCTATCTTGGTTGTTTGTCTGTCTTCTGTCTAGATTCTAGGCCCCCGAGGGCAGGAACTGAGTCTGTCTTGTTTTCTGCTTCATCCCAAGTGCCAGGACAGTGCCTGGCACCAAGTAAGCACCCAGGAAACAATTGTTGAATAAGTGAAACTAAAGATGTGCCTGGGCTCCCCCAGAGAGCCCGCAGGTGAGCAGGGCCTCCACGTACCCGGTGCTTCTGGGCCGTGTGATGCTCAGCATCGCCTCACCCTAGTCCTAGCCCTGGTGTTGAGAGTGCTCTGGAAGGAAATGAAGATGACACCAGCTCTGCAAACAGTTTACAGTCTTGTGAGGGTTCCTGCTCACTGTGCACCTCATCTGGATAGTGTAAGAGCTACAGGGACTCCCTCGGAGTCCTGGGTTTGGTGGGCAGTGACGCCACACAGATAACAAGCCAAGGGGCATTCAGTATCTTAAAATATATAAATCCCTTCTACCCCCCATTATTGCACTGCATCCTCAGGTTAAGACAAAATTGCCCCAAACTTGGAAATAATGCAAAATGAGGGCTGCATATGCTTTCAGTAACATGCTGGCGCCTTGTCCAACAGGCCCACCCAAGGGTCATCTAACTCTCTAGGTCAATATAGATCTTTGTTCAACTTGTCATTGACTCACTTAGTAGGGTCCAAACTTAGGGAACTTACATGTTCAATCATATATGTAACTTGCAAATGATTTTTGTCCGCACATCCAAAGGTGGCTCAGGGCTTTGCCATTTCCAAAGTCCTTCCACAGTATTGCATCGCAGCCTCGTGTTCAGACAAGTTCCCTGCATGTCGAGTGCTCTGCTAGATGCTTGACGTGCCTTATTTCGTTCTTCCAAAACACTTGGAAGTAGGTGTTGGCCTTGACCCCCATTTTTCAGCTAAGAAAACTGAGGCATACAGAAGTCAAGTGACTTGTCTAAGACTATCCAGTTAGCAAGTGGCAGAGCTGGAACCAGAACACAGAGAGCCAGGTCCTAAGCCAGAGGCTGAGAGGCCTTTGGAGGGACCTGAGGCCCCTCTGGCCACTCCCATTCCTCTGATGCCCCCTGGAAGTGGCTGCAGGGGAGGGGGAGGCTGGGATGGGATGCTGAGCCTGAGGGAAGGCTCTAGGACTCAGGCCAGGAAGGCAGGGAAGGAGGGGATGGACGGAAGTGCCCCCTTACCCCCAAACAGCTGAGGGGCGAGATAAAGGCCTGAGGAGATGTACTAGGGCCAAGAGGAGGAGGAAGGGAAGAGTCTGGGAGGTGGAAGGAGCAGCTGCATAGGGAGGAAGCAAAGCCCCAAGTCCCAGGGGAGAAAACTAAGGATGGGGTAGGCGGGGGCTGGGCCCTCAGCCCGGGGTTCTGGGTCCCAGCGCCTCAGCAGGGGGCAGGACTCTCAACTGGGCAGAGAGTTTTCCTCAATAGAGCCCAATCGCTCCTGTGTCAGGGGAGGCTGGGGCCGCTGGGTGAGTCCAGGGTTCCAGCCCTGGGGGCTCACACACTCTGAGTCCAGCTGAATGCCCAGAGGGCCCTGTTCGGGGCATGCGTTCATTCACTCCACAGACATCTATGGAGGGCTCATGCTGAGCCAGGCTGGGCTCCAGCAGGAAACAAAGTCCCTCTGAAAAGGGACTAACTCCTTCCTCAAGGAGCCTCCAATCTCATGAAAGAGACAGACAATAAAACCAACAAACAAGAAAGCAGAAAACAAATTAGTGCACTGTATCACTTTAGGCTGTAAAGCTGGTGGGTTGGAGCAGAGCTATTTTGTGAGGATGGTCAGGGGGGGCCTCTCCGAGGAGGTGACATTTGAGCAGAGACGTGAAGGAGGTGAGGCAGCAGCTGTGTGAATCTGGGGGAAGAGCCTTCCAGGCAGAGGGAACAGCCAGTGCAAATGCCCCGAGGCAAGAGCACATCTGGCATGGGGGTGGGGGAGGCAGGGCCAGGAGGCCGGCGTGGCTGGTGGCGGGTGAGAAGGGAGTGATGGAGGACGAGGGCAGACACTGTAGGGACTGTGACATGGACATTGGAGCGATTTGAGCAGAAGGATGTGTAATCTAACTGGAGTTTTGTCAGGATCCCCAGAGAGATGCTCTGGAGAAGGCTGGGGGACAGGGCAGGCAGGGGTTGAAGCAGGGAGCCCATCTCACCAGGAGGCAGGTGCAGCCGCTAGCCAGTGAGGATGGCAGCTTGGCCAACAATCTGGGGTGCTAAATACCAATGGAAACAAAAATATTTATTGCGTGCTTACTATGGGTCCAGCACTAGTCTAAGTGGTTGATGTTTAATGCTCTTTTAACTCTCAGTGCAGCTTTGAGGTAGATCATATTTGTTTGTACATTTATATCTATTTGGATCTGGATTGATTTCTTTAATGGCGGTGAAATTCACATAACATAAATCAACCATTTGAAAGTGTACAAGTCAGTGGCGTTTAGTACATTCACAAGTTGCACAGCCATTCCTCTATCTAGTTCCAAAATATTTTCATCACCTCCAAAGAAAACCTCATACCTGTTAAGGGTAGTTGGTATTTTTATCCTCATTTTACAGGTGAACAAGTGGAGGCAAGTGTAACTACATGTCCCAGGTCACACAGCCAGGAAATGGAACAAGCTGGCCACAGGTGTTGGCAGGAGCACGTTGACGAGCTGCCCAGGATGGGTGTGAGCCCCCTTTGGGGACCTCCAGGTGACAGCGCCAAACTGCCTTCTTAGGAGGGTGTGTCTGCACTCCTGCTGGGTTTTTGTTTTGTGGAAGGGGTGGGAAAAATTTGAGGCCAGAAATGAGAAACCAACAGGATGGCTGAACAGTGGCCCCAGCACCTACTCCCAGGACGGCGTAGGGTGGGGAACGGGGGCTCTGGAGCCAGCCTGTCAAGTTCAATACCCTCTCCCACTCTTTTCTTCTTCTGTGAAGCGGGGATCATAAGTGAGTTTCCCGTGAATAGGGCTCAGCGCTGCCCACAGCACATGCCCGATAAACAGCAGCCCACATTCTCTTTGCAGCACTCTCCACCCCTGGAAATAAGTTAAGCAGATACCTATGCAATCTCAGTGTTGGGTCTCGTGAAACATCTGAGACAAGGCATCCTCCATTACCGGAAAGAATGCAGTCATAACATTCTCAAGGTGGAGAGGATGGTGCCCATTTTAAAAACTCTACTGTATCAGGATATAATTAACATAAAATCTAAGGCATCGTTTTCTCCATCCCCTGCTTTGGGTCCAGCAGCTGGTCCAGTTGGCCCCACCTCTAACAGACATCTGGAATCCCATCCCGTCCCCCCAGCCAGCTGTCCCCTTCATCTTTCAGCTGCACCACTATGGCAGGGAATCCTATTTAGCCATGTCATGAACATCAGTTTCAGACTTGGGAGCTGACGGTCAGGGGTGGCGTGGGCTTGTGGGGACCCAGCTGGGGAGCCCCGGTCTAGATCTGAGCCCACCTCTGCTGCTGCCCATTGTATGATCTTCAGTGAGCCACCTGCCCTCTCTCAGTCTCAGTTTTCTTGCCCTTAAAGTGGAGATGAATGAGTCTGCCTCACCAGGGGTCAAGAAGGTCCTACGAGATAACCTTCTCCCTGGCAAGAGGCGAAGGAGAGGCCTCAAGGAGGGGGCCGGCATCCTGCAGGCATTTATGTGCGCCAGACACTGTGCTTGGTTCTGGGGGCGGGATGGCAGACAAGAATGCCACTGTCCTTGTTCTCAGAGCTTCAGAGGTCCGGACCAGAGTTCCATCTGCCCTGGCTGGCAGGGTGGGGATGGGGGAGCTAGGAAGTGGGCAGCAATGTCCCATCCTCAGCCTCGGGAGAACACGTGAGAATCTCAGGCATCAAATTCAGTTCAGGGCCTGTGCCTACACTGAACTGGACCCCCGCTTTGGAGAGGGCAGGGAAGGCTGTGGTGGGGAACTGCCTTCCTGCGGGTGTTATACAGTGTCCCAACTGGAGCCCTAGCCTCAGGCCAGGACCTTCCCCGGCAGGGGCAGTCCTCCCCCCAGCCTTGACAGGGTGCCTGGGGTGCTCCTGGCAGCACCTCCCACCTGGCCCCCAAATAAATAAGTTCCTGCTTGGCTTCTGTGGGATCTCCTCTCCCTTAGTCCCCAGGGCCCAGTTCTCTGCCTCTGAAGCTGGAGGTGAGGCCATGCCCTGGCCAAGGAGTGAATAAAAGACCCGTGTGTGTGTGTGTGTGTGTGTGTGTGTGTTAGAGAGAGAGAGAGAGAGATTAAGGTGAATGTGTGTGTGTGCACACATGTAGAGCATGAACGATCACTTCTGTGTGGGCCGGGCAGCTGGACTAATGGTCCATTTCCCCGGTCCAGAGGCCTCCTCCAGGCCCCCAGCTGCCCTAGATGGGCCAGATCAGCCCCCCCAGGAGCCCCCAGCCGCTCCCCATTAGGCTTTCCTTGTATTGTGCGCTGCCTGGTTCCTCGAGGAAATGGGGCGGCTGCTGGGTGCGGGGGCGGCCGCCAGCAGCCCCACCCCCTTCCCCCCATTGTCACTCCTGGCTTTGGCCCCTAGCCCCTGCTGCAGACACTAAAAATAGGCCTGTTCACAGGGAGACGGCCCCACCCCTGAGTGGGGCCTCTAGGCTTGGCTCGGGGTTGGGGTTGCCGGGACAGGGCTGCCCTGGGGACCCAGGTGGCCCCCTGAACAAAACGTATTAGGGCTGTATAACCTTAGGCCTCTTTTTCCCATTCCCTGAGCCTCAGTTTCCTCATCTTTAAAATGGGGATAAGGCTACTTACCTGCTGGGGTTATTCTTGAGAGCCAACAGAAGCTGGCCGGAGTTGCCAGCGACGTGTTTTGTTCCTGCTGTGGGTTGACACTGCCTGAGTGAGAGAGGACATAACACACGCCTTCAGCCTCACTCCTGCCATTAGGGGTTGCCAAGGACTTCCAGTTCTCTCCGAGCAGCAGCGCTGGGAGAGCTTAGCTGGGAATTCGGAAGTGTCTGCATATGTGTGTGTGAGCCTGGGCAGGTGCCTGCTCTCTGGCCTCTGAGATCCGTGAGTGCACACGTGAGTGATGTGGCCAGGCGGGGACTTGAACCCGTGTCTCCAGCGTCTGAGGGCTGTGTTTTTTCCGCTTTAAGGGGCTGCCTCCATGCTGATGACTCCAAGGACTTCCTGGCTGGGATAACCCTGCCTTTTAGCCTACAAACACATGATTCATCGTGGAGGAAGACACCGGGCAGTGGGTATTGAGGCCCGAGCTGGGGGCTGGGTAGTTCCCCTTGAGCCCACGTGGATGGGCAGCTGTCCTCAGTGCCACCCACGGCTACTGGGTTGGGCCTTGCAAAGGAGTTACTGGCATGTGTCTGTCTGTCTGTCCACCAGGCTCCTTTTCTCTTTCTTTGTTCCTTTGTTCTTTTCTTTTTTAACCATAAGATATTTCAAACACAGATTCTTTTACATACTTTCGAAATCTTGAGCTCTTAGAATGCCTTTTGTCACGTCACAATTTTATATGTTCGTGTGATTATCAGTGTCTCCCACTAACCTGGGGCCCTAGAGCAGAGCCTGAGACTTCATTATTAATCCACGTATTCCCCCAGAAACAAACACAGCATTAGTGTTCTCCCACACAGACCCTGACAGCAAGCAGGTTTGTCTCCACGGCTGGGATTTGGGGATTTGTGAGGACACCTCGTCACCTAGTTTTGTTGTAAATGGAGTTTTGGTTTTGTGACCTAGTGGATTTGCCCATTTTTATGTGGGGATTTGGAAAGATTCAAAAACTGCTTTCCTCTGCAGCCATAGCCGTCTTCCCAGAAACTTGACTCTTTCTGAATATATACGTACAGGAAGAAAAAAATCAGCGCTCAAGGTATTCAGTGACAGGTCTCCCTCTAACCTTGGACATGACCAGTATTGCCAGGATGGGGATCCTTGCATGTATTTGCATGTACTGAGCAAACTTAGGTACCCAGACCGGTCCTTACACAAAGGGTGGTGTGCCGGACTCACTGCTCTGCGTCTCACTTTTTGTACTGCATTTGACGATGTACTTTGACATTGTTCCGGATGGTATGCGTAGTACTTCCCCATTTAAAAATAAAAATGACTAGATTTAAAGTGGAATTTGTTTTTTTTTTTTTTTTTTTTTTTGAGACACAGTCTTGCTCTGTTGCCTGGGCTAGAGTGCTGTGGCGTCAGCCTAGCTCACAGCAACCTCAAACCTGGGCTCAAGCGATCCTCCTGCCTCAGCCTCCCAAGTAGCTGGGACTACAGGCATGTGCCACCATGCTCGGCTAATTTTTTCTATATATATTTTTAGGTGCCCAGATCATTTCTTTCTATTTTTAGTAGAGATGGGGTCTCACTCTTGCTCAGGCTGGTCTCGAACTCCTGAGCTCAAACAATCTGCCCACGTCCGCCTCCCAGAGTGCTAGGATTACAGGCGTGAGCCACCGCGCCCGGCCTAAAGTGGAATTTTTATTAATAGCTTTTCGTATGATGGAACTCTTTGGCATCTGGTGAAGGGATGACTGCTTCTTGCGATGGTTTTTAAATGCATAAAATAAAGTGTATAAGATTTCAAAGAAAACCAATTTAGTGAAATACTATTGCTATAATATTTTAACAAGGGTTTGTGAGCTTCTTTATTAGCACATTAAATAACAAGATTTATTTATATTAATAGAAGCAGGTCTCTGGTCACAATGAGCATAACGACATGTGGTGGGGTCTGCAATCACTGTGATGTGACATGAAAGTATCTTCAACTTCTGTGGTGACAAAGTCACTGCTAACCCTACCTTGGCTCATGGGCCACATTCATACTTGAAGGAAATGATGGATTTAAGTTAGAATATGAAGTTGTTATTTTTTTCTCATCCAAGTTCACGAAGTCCCTGGGTTCTGGATCCCAGGTTAAGAACCTCTGCTAAAAAGTCTGGCTGCCCCTCATTTTGTTCACCCAGTCTCTTATTGAAAAGTCACCCCATGTTAGCATTTCTCCAAATCTTGTCATTCATTACACAGAGGGGGAAACTGAGGCCCAGGCTGGAGAAAGCACTCTGATCATTCTGCCCTGGGGCAGGGGTGGTGGCAGAGGCCAGTGTCATGACCCCTGGCACAGGTTATGTTCCAGCTCTTTCCCCACGAGGAGAGTGGCAGGGAGCCCCCCTCATCCGCCAGGAGCAGGTTGGCAGCTGGTGTCCTGTCCCGAGAGTGACCTGGCCCCGCCTGCGCCCTGCGCCCCACCCTGGCCGGCACAGCTGTGTATGTGACAGGAGGCTTGGCTCCGGTTCCCTCCGGCACATTCCTGGCCCAGTCACTGTTTTTTTTCTTTCTTTTTTTTTTTTTTTTTGGTGTGTGTGGTGACTTTTTCTCCCACACCCCTCCCACCCCTTTTCCTCAAAAATGCTGTGTCTTTCCCCAGAGGGTCCCTCTGGGCGGCTCCAGGAGGGAAATGTGGCCTGGATTTCCTGGAACACGCGGAGCTGGAGTCCCAGCACCGGGGGAGGGAAGCTACAGGCAGCCGTGCCCCCGCCCCCGCCATAACTGCGCCTCCCTGGGGAAAGGGCCCAGCAGAGCCTCAATATTTCTCAATGTTCCCGTTCCGCTGGGCCCTCTGCGAAGAGTGGGCTGCTGTCCCAGGAATAGTGGGGTCCCACCCCCATGGGGAGTCTCGGCTCTGTGAACTTGGGCAGACTGTGCATTCTCCCCAGCTGGGGTTTCCTCCCGCCTTAGAGCTGAGGACAGTCAGCAGGACCTGCCAAGGCTGGTGGGACAGTCCCTTGCGGTGGTGGCTGTGCATGAGAGAGATGGCAGCTGGTGTGCAGGTTTGGGGGCTGCATTTGGGGCAGCCGGGGTGAGACCAGAGATCTTCTGTCTGTCCTTCATTCACTCATGAGAAACATTTATGGGACAACTACCCCGTGCCTCTTTGGGACTCACAATAAACAGACACATAAATGCCCCCTGTACAGTCAGACGGAGGTGAGTACGACAAGGAAAAACGAGGCAGGGTGTGGAGACAGAGTTTCTGAAGGTGCTGGGACAGCAGCTCTGCCAGGGCGACAGGCGGGCCGAAGCGGAGGGAGCAGTGGAAGGTCTGCGGGGGGAGCGAGCGACGGGGAGAAGACAAGGTCTGTGTGCGGCGGGACCAGTGGGGAGATATGGGGGCTTCTGGGCAAGCAAGGACTGTGGCCTGTGGCCGGATTCATGGGAGGCCACCAAGGAGCTCTGAGCCTGCAATGGCAGTCTGTCAAAGGACCCACGGGGGCCCTAGAGGAGCTGCATATGGCAGCAGGGGCTTGGAGGCCAATCGGCTTGGAACCTGGGTGCAGCTCCTCGCTGGCTCTGTGGGCATGGACAGGGTGCTTCTCCTCTCAGAGCCTCAGTTTCCCTCTCAGGAAAGGGGTCCATAGCACTTTGATGACTAAGAGGAAAGACACAGAGGGTGTAGCCCTGAGCTGCTCTTCCTATGAGCCTCCGAGCAGTGGAGCCACTTGCTCAGGGGCGGACTCTGGGGGCAGAGCCGAAGGCTAGTCCTGAGCCCAGGTTACAGCAGCAGGCTGCTCAGATTTTGGGGACGTGTGGGGTCGTGACCTGGGATGGGGATGGTCCTGAGTTGTCTCTTGCCCTTTTCCCCTTGTGGGTACATGGTTGGAATTAGGGGAGCCTTTGGGGCGAGAGAAGCAGGGCAAGGAGCCACCCTAAGGTGTGTGGTGTGGGAGGATGCCCTGTCAACAGCTCTCCCTCCCCCAGAGGGGGCTGGGCCCATCTGCTGTGCTCCTTCCACCTTCCTCTCTCCCCTGCCCTGAGCCTCAGTTTCCTCGTCTGTGAGGTGGGCCTAAACCTAGCAGTGCTGGGGAAATTTGGGGAGGTAGTGGTTTGTCGTGCATGATGTGCTTGGACAGGATCCTGCCCTGGAGGAGGAGGGAGCCCACCTGTCCAGGCTCTGTGCTAAGAGCTCCCATGCTTCCGCTGAAAGCGGGTGGGATCATGTCACTTCCCTGGAACCTTTGGTGGCTTCCCTTTGCTCTCCAGATAAAGAGCAAACTCCTGCAAGGTTTCCATGGCAGGTGGGGTTCGGGGGACTGACCCCATGCCCCTTACAAACCCCGACTCTCACACTCTCCTCGCTCCCTGTGTCCAGGCGCACAGGCTTCCTGGATGCCAACCTTGTTCCAGCCTCCTGGCCTTGGCATTGCTTCCTGCACCCTTTCCCTTGGCCTAGGAAATTCTCCCTCCCTGCTCAGTTCAGTTTAACTGTCTCTTCCTAGATGAAGTCCACGCTGACCAGCAGACCAAGCCGGGTCTTGTGTCACAGCATCTTAACAGTGCTGTCTCCTCTCCTGGTAACACTTGTCACTGTTGTTATTTCACAGGTGTTACTGCAATTACCTGGTACTGACTCTCTCTCCATTAGGACTGTGTGTTCCATGATGGCAGGGATGTATCACAGCCGTATCCCAACAGTGCCTGCATGTACATAGTAGATGCTCAATTAAACGCTTATTGGCTGAATGGAGGGATGGAATCCTCTTGGCGATCAGAGGAAGAAGGTAGTGTTAGTCCCCTTTTACAGATAAGGAACCAAAAGCACAGAGAGGTTAAGTAACATGCTCCAAGGTCACACAGTCCAAAAGCCAGAATCAGACGATGTCTGTCTGGGGATGTCTTCCTGCAAGCCAGGCCCAGAAGGTGGGCAGATGGGGTTATGCAGAGATGCTGGACCATCTGGACAGGGAAGGGATGTGGGGGTGAGCCCCACCCATCCTTGTTTTCGCCACAGGGATGGTGGTTTGTCTGTTTTCCTCAAGGGCAACTCAGGTGACCTTCAGGTTGAGGCCTGCTGAGTCCCAGGGGCCTGCTGGGTGGAGGGCCCAGTCTGGCCAGGCTGCTTTTCTCGCCCCTTTGCCCGGCCCGCTGGCTTCACGCACAGATTACAACTTCCCCTCCTCGGCTGTCTTACGCAGGCCACCTCCGGCTGGCCATTGTCTCATTGTTTGCTGAGGGAAGCTCCAGGAGGAAATTAACCTGCTGCTCACCCCTAGCAGGGAGTTTCACCCCCAGTCCCCACGGGGAATGCCTGGGGGCAGGGCAGGAGGGGGTGGGGGCAGGGAGCAGACAATGCAACAGGCTGCCTGGAAAGGAGTGAGCTCCCCAGCAGGGAGATATTCAAGCAGAGCCTGTATTCACTAGCTACCTTCCCTGCATTTCCTAGGCCCTCCCGGGCCAGACTGTCAGGGAGCCAGAGACTCAGAGACAAGGATCTTTTCCTTAAGGACCCTGTAGCCTAGAAGAGAGGCTGTACAGGGGCCTCAAAGTCTAATGCCACAGGGCCCAGGCAGGTGACAGAAATCTGAAGGCCTGCGAGCAACAGGGAGTGGTAAGGCATAGGGCAAAATGAAGCCTGCAGGAGCCTCTGAAAGAATTCTTGTTCTGGAGTGAAATCTGATCGCTAGCTGTCATGGCATCTCACACCTCCTAACCTCCTACCCTCCGGGAACCCCTGAGGTTAGCTGTAGCTGTGATGGCAGTTCCCAGCACAGACAGCACCCTATTCAAGTCCCCATCAGTCATTGGGCTTCTCTGAAGCCTTGGGAACACTCTTAACCAAGACCCGTGGGGAGTTGCTGCCCCCAGAGGTGTGGATTGAGGAACCTGTGGGGCTGGGAATTGGTGGGTACCTGCTGCAGGTGCATTCACCTTGCTCACGCAGACAGTCTGCAATGAGACAGGCACTGGTTGCCCAGGTAGGAAATCAGTTCAATAGCTCACCTTTTATTACCTTTCTTCCTTTCACTCTCTCACTCTACCAGATCCCTCTGGCTTCCTGGGCTACTGGCACCCAATCCTTGTCTCAGGCTCTGCTTTTCGGGAAACCAAAATTAAGACAATCACTAGTGTTCTTTCTGAACCCAGTTTATGATTCTAACCTTGTGTGATTCTAAGATCAATGACTTTAACTCTCTGTGATTATAAGTTTTCATATGTTAACCCATCTGTGATTCTAGAATGATGTCATTCTAATGTGGCCAAAATAGGCCTATGGGTCATGAACGCAAGAAGTGTAATGCTCCATTTTATATAACTGAATTTTGCTTCTCTTTAGTTCCTATTTTTTTTTCCTGATGCCAGAAAACGCAAACTTCAATAAATTCTAGACAAAAGCCAGTTATTTCAGATTTGAACTTGGTTGAGTGAATCAAGCTTTCCTCTTCCTCCCTTTTTTCCTGGATTGATTTAAGTCCTGAACAGGTGGAGGCATCTTGGTGTTGGTTGAGGGAAGAGGGGGCTCTGTGACTGGTATTTCTCAAGATGTGCCAGGCTGTCTGGCCCTCCAGTGTGCCCCTGTCCCCTCAGCATTCCCTGGGAATGCCCCACCCATGTTGATCCTTTGACTTCTAAGGTCAAAGACACATAGCTTGCTCCTTCTGGGCCACCAAATGTAAGAAGAGTCACATCCACTCCATTTCAGATACCTGAAAATATTCAGTCACTTTTTGTACCTCATGGGGTTTTGGTCCATGAATTCATCATTCAATCAAATATATTTGCTGAGCATCTACTGTGTGCTGGTGCTGTGCCAGGCACTGAGGATGTCAAGATGAAAAGACAGGTATGGTCCCTTTCCTCATGTCATTTACAAGCCAAATAATGTGAGTATATTTGTTAACTTGCATATTTTGATGTCTGTTATAAAGAAAACAAATAGGGTATGTAGAGAAAACTTCTTTAAGGAGTTGTCATTTGAGCCAAGTGTAAGGTCAGGGGAAGCCACAAAAAGGCTCAGCAGGAAGGGGAGATGTCTGATTATATCTGTAACCGTAAAACATTCTGTAACATTGAAGGCGTCTCCTGCATTCCTTTGTACCCTTTCCCCCAATTTTTTAGCAGCCTCATTATTACCTTCGAGAGGGAATAATGAGGCAGAAATGGAAGAAATTCTTTTTGAGGCTCAAAGGCCAAGGATTATGTTTTACAAACAGTTGAGGAAATCTAGTCAAAGCCTTAAGTAATTTGAGAGCGTACAATTTATGCCATAAATAATAGATTGAGAAGAATAGATGAGTCAAAATTGGTTTTCCTATTTAGGAAACAAGATAAAGATTATCTGGGAGGTGGGGAGAAGGGAAGTGTAGCAGAGATGTCCAGCTGTCACGCAATTATCTGACTTCCCCTTCTTCTATAGCTGCAGCTGGCCACGTAGCCGGGGAGTACATTTCCCAGTGTCCCTTGCAGCTAGGCATGGCCATGTGACCAGGTTCTGGCAAAGGAGATGTGAACCGAATGGTGTGTGCAACTTCTGGGTTGTGTGTTGAAAGAAAAAAAGGAACATCCTTTCCCCACACCTTTTGTCCCCTTCCTGCCAGCTAGGATCTGACGCGGTGGCAGGAGCTGGAGCAGCTGTCTTAGACTACAAGATGGAGTCACATGTTGTAGATGTCAGAGCAACAAAACGGAAGGATCCAGGGTCTCTGACGCCATGTGACGATGCCAGCCTAGAGTGCTTGCCCTCTACTGGTTAGTGAGAGGGAATTCAGCAGCTGAATCAGCATCCCAAGTGATGCAGGTCAGGTACAGGAAGCTGGAGCACACAGACACTGGTGTGACCTTGAAAAAAGGGATAGGAACCTCGTGTAGCCTCGGAGGGCACAATAGCAGGACCCAGAGCCTTATTCCTGGGTGGAACCTAAGGAAGCCACAAGCCTAGACACCTGAGTGGGTGCTCAGACCTCCTGGACCAGGACCCTCTCTGAACACACAAGAGGTGGGGGAAGGAGGTGACCCAAAGGGGAAAAAGTGAAAGAAGACACTCAGAATTGACCAAGATTTAAGTTTTCCCCCTCAGTGGAATGGAGGCTGTTTATTTTGGGTGTTGGCTGAGAGTTGTACCTGCTTCGCATTTTATTATTATTGTAGTATTATTCCTGGAGCCCAGCCCAGCAGTTACAGGAGCCTGAGTAGAGGCTGAGTTTTATCAATAAATTTTTGCTGAACATCAGGGCCCAGGCTCAGATCCCAGCCCAGCCCCCAACTTGCTGGGTGGCCTTGAGCATGTTATATGTCTTTTCTGAGCCCTGGTAATGTTGCTCGGAACATAAAGGAGTTGGACTCCAGGACGCTCGAGACGGCTCTTTCTGCGTTGATGTTCTATGGTTTTTCTCTGCGTCTGGCACTAAGGGAGTGTTCAGGAGAGATGTGATAAAGAGTCTCTGTTCCAATCTATGAAGAGACAAGACAGTCACATGGCATACACATGCACACATACTTTTAAGCCAATGTGGTTAACCAAACCTCACAGTAGCCAAGAGGAAATATAGCATTAAGATTTAGGACACGGCCGGGCGCGGTGGCTCACGCCTGTAATCCTAGCACTCTGGAAGGCCGAGGCGGGTGGATCGCTCAAGGTCAGGAGTTCGAGACCAGCCTGAGCGAGACCCCGTCTCTACTAAAAATAGAAAGACATTATATGGACAACTAAAAATCTATATAGAAAAAATTAGCCGGGCATAGTGGCGCATGCCTGTAGTCCCAGCTACTCGGGAGGCTGAGGCAGTAGGATCGCTTAAGCCGAGGAGTCTGAGGTTGCTGTGAGCTAGGCTGACGCCACGGCACTCACTCTAGCCTCGGCAACAAAGTGAAACTCTGTCTCAACAACAACAACAACAAAAAAAAAAGATTTAGGACACAAGACACAGAGTTAAATCCCATTGTCACCACTGTCTAGCTGGTGACATTGGATAAGTCTTGACTTCCTCACTTTTAAAAGGAGAATCATAATATCTACATTTAGGGCTCTCATGGAAGTAAAATGACATAACGTATGTAGAGCACCAAGCTCAATGCCAAGTGCATAATGAGGACTCAGTAAATGGTGGTTATTTTATGAGGATTATGAATCATGGTAAGAACCAAGTGAAGATGGTCAGGGCTAGGAGGTCTCGAGTGTGGAACAGAGAGATCCCTGAGGGCCACGGGGTGGGGATGCTCTTGGAAGGGGCAAGCCATGAACTGTGCTTGGTTGTGTTAAAGCGTTAGCAGAGGGGATGGGGTGTCACCCCTCATGAGAAGGAGCAAATAGGCACAAAGCAAGGTGGAGCTGGACTTGAGAAAATCACTTCATCTTCCTGAGCCTTATTTTTCTCATTTGTAAAGTGAGCATAACAATATCTGCCTTGCAGTGTTGTTGCGACGATTACTTGAGGTGGTATAAGTCAAGCTCCCATTAAGATGCCTGGCTCACGGGAAGTTTATCAAATTTCAGTTTCATTCCTTTCCCAAGAGAGGTTACTCCCAAAATATCAGGGCTAGAAAGACCCTCAAAGACTTTCTGTGGAAACACACACATCTATTCATGAACCGTTCACACATCATTCATCAATCTATACAGCTATCACTTATTCATTTTTTATACACCCATTCAAACACCAACAATTCATTCATCACCCATTCATCATCCATCTAGCCAGAAGTCCATTCATCCTTCACTCACCGTCTATCCTTAACCATCATCATGCATTCACCACCAGCCACCATCCATCTACCTGTCACCCATTCTATATCTATTCCTCATCAATCTATTTCACATCCATACACCCGTTCAGCCAGCTACCCAACCGGCCACCATTCTTGCATCTGTCTATCCATTTATCACCCATCTATCATCCATCTAGTCACCATTTGCCAGCCATTAGCCGTCACCACCTCTCATGCATTCATTTTCTCCTCCTCCATCCATCCTTCATGCATCTATCCACCTACTTATCCCTCAACCATCCATCCATCCATCCATCCATTATTCCATTCATCATTTATCCATCCACCATTTCTCCTGTATCAATTATCCATCCAAAATCTATTCTTCATTTATTTCTTCACATCTACCTATCATCTACAAGCCAATCATCACTCACCAATTTATTCTTCATCCATTCCTCTTCCGTAAATACTTCATTCACTCTTTCATGAAATCTCTGTCATCCATTAGCCATGTCTATCATCATCCATGCGTCTTCCATCTACATAACCACCTATATTCCTCTAATCATGTCATCATCCATCTGTAGCCATCTATCCAGTCATTCATCCATTTGTGCCTCATTTTCCCTATTACCTGCCGGGTAATACGCACTAGGGACACAGAATAAATAAGCTATAATCTGTCCCCAAGTGGTTCCTAATCTAGTAGAGAAAGAAAGACAAGCCAGGAGGTGATTATACATAACATGATGGCTGCTATGCCGGAGGAATGACTGTACCAAGCGCCCTAGGGGAGACCACACAGGAGAGAGACACATACTCTGTCTAAGGGAGTGAAGGAAGAATTCACAAAGTGGTTAGTAGTCGAACTGGGTCCTGAAGGATGAGTAGAAGTTCACCGGGTGTTTTTATGGGGGAAAATGAGTGCTAAAGCAGGGAAGTGACTGTGCACAACCACACGGAGAGTTATCAACAGGGCAGAGACTTATAACCAGGCCTCCAGCCTCCCAGACTAGTCCTGTTTCCACTTCCTTATGGAAAATGGTAAATTACTTAAAGGAAGGCAAGTAAGCAAAGAAAACTCACCTCAAAGCAGTGGGAGAAGGCTGCTGTTTCGAGCTCCGGCTGTAGATGGCGGGGAGAAGGGGATTGCCCGAGACCTCAGCTCCCCATTCGGGGAAAGGAAGAGCAGAAGCCCCAGGAACTGGCAGGGATTTGGCAAATGGCAGGAAAGAATGGCCTTGGGAAGGAGGGAGGGAGACAGGGCCTGGTGAGATGGGGACCACTTAGGCGTTAGCTTCTTAGGTGAGGGTGGATCAGAAAAGAGACGTTTAGTATTTCCTTGCTACCTTTACTCAGGTAATTAATAATAATATCATTACTACTCTAGCAGCTGTGTTTTATTGAGAACAGACTATGTGTTGAACAGCGTGCTATAAACTTTCCACTTCATTATACCATTTTATCCCCACCTCCAGCAACCTCTTGTCCCCATTTTTTTTTTTTTTTGAGACAGATTCTCACTCTGTTGCCCGGGCTAGAGTGCTATGGTGTCAGCCTAGCTCACAGCAACCTCAAACTCTTGGGCTTAAGCAATCTTTCTGCCTCAGCCTCCTAAGTAGCTGGGACTACAGACATGTGCCACCATGCCCGGCTAATTTTTTCTATATATTTTTAGATGTCCGGTTAATTTCTTTTTATTCTTTAGTAGAGATGGGGTCTCACTCTTGCTCAGGCTGGTCTCGAACTCCTGACCTCAAGCGATCCTTCCGTCTCAGCCTCCCAGAGTGCTAGGATTACAGGCGTGAGCCACCACGCCCAGCCCTCTTGTCCCCGTTTTATGGTTGGGGAAACTATGTCTCTGAGAGGTTAAGCTAGGACTTAAATACAGTGCATGTGACTATAAATTCCATGTCCTTTCCACTCTTCGGTGCCTCTCTCTCCTTGTTTTGGAGGTGGTATATGGTTATGCCAGTCACTGAACATGGGGGACAAGTGAGGAAGAGGAAGGGGGAGTAGGAAGAGGAGAATTGTAGGTGACTCAGACACAGTTATGCATTTACTAAAATGTGTGCATCATTGTGCTGGAGATTCTTTTTTTTTTTTTTTTTTTTGTTGAGACAGAGTCTCACTTTGTTGCCCAGGCTAGAGTGAGTGCCGTGGCGTCAGCTTAGCTCACAGCAACCTCAAACTCCTGGGCTCAAGCGATCCTACTGCCTCAGCCTTCCCGAGTAGCTGGGACTACAGGCATGCGCCACTATGCCCGGCTAATTTTTTCTATATAGATTTTTTAGGTGTCCATATAATGTCTTTCTATTTTTAGTAGAGACGGGGTCTCGCTCAGGCTGGTCTCGAACTCCTGACCTTGAGCAATCCACCCGCCTCGGCCTCCCAGAGTGCTAGGATTACAGGCGTGAGCCACCGCGCCCGGCCTGTGCTGGAGATTCTGTCTGTATCTCTAGGCTCTGAAACAGTGCCTGGCGCATAGTAGGAAATAAAAATTTGTTCTTGCTTGAATTCTTTTGCAAATAAATGGATTGATTGACTAGAATACAGGGTACATAGGTTTGTCTATTCTGACACAAATCCAAAGTAGTAATAGCATAAAGAAGACAGAGTTTTTTTTCCTCCCAGGTCTAGGTAAAAATAATCGAGGACTAGCTGGATGGTGTTGGAGCTCCAGGTTTCTTGTCTCTTGTAGCTCTGCTGTCCCTGGGGTGTTGTCCCAGTCCTGTGATCTCAGATGGTTAAGCGATATCTACATCATAGCCAACAGGCAGGTGGAAAGGAGAGGGCTCAGTTGTTCACATCATTTCTGTTCACACAACACTGGTCAGAATTTAGTCACATGCCTATAACTAGCTACAAGGGGGACGCTGGGAAATGTAGTCTTTATTCTGCATGGCTAAGTGTACTGCTAAAAGTCAGAGGTTTTATTTACACAGAAGGGGAGAAAATGGATATGAGGAGCAACTAGGGATCTCTGGCACAGATGAGAGGTGTGGGCACCAATATTCTCCATCGTATGAAAACTCCAAAGGGACATATATCATCTCTCCCATTAGACAGCAAGTTCCCAGGGGGAAGGGGGATAGATCAATCACCCTGATGTCCGTGGAAGCTTCTAACTCAGAGTTAAGGAAGAAGATTTCGCCAACCCTGGACAGAGGTTTGCTGATTTGATGGAGCCAGAGCAAGTGGGTTAGAGGTCTTCTGTCTGGTGATGACCAAAATAGATAGTGCTAAAGGTCAGGCCGGCTGTCTGAGAGGCGCCAGCAACAGCGGGGGCGACAGAGGCAGGAAGGTGACTTGCAAGGGGGCAGGGTAGGTGATAGGGCAGCGAAGAGTCTGGAAAGGAGGCTGCAGTGTGGGTGGGGGGGTGGGGAAGGAAAGGATAACTTAGCAATCGCAGCTCTTCCCGCAATAGAAAGCTCAACAGCTCACTAAGCACCTTGGCCTCCGTGTCCTC
This sequence comes from Eulemur rufifrons, assembly GCF_041146395.1. Taxonomy (NCBI): domain Eukaryota; kingdom Metazoa; phylum Chordata; class Mammalia; order Primates; family Lemuridae; genus Eulemur; species Eulemur rufifrons. The sequence continues at coordinate 26,252,855 of NC_091002.1, forward strand.
ATTGGTGAGGATAGATGGTGCCTGCAGTTGGGGGGGATGGGAGGGTGCCTTGGAATGCCAGCCTCCCACTCCTGTCAGAGAGAACTATCATTGGTTTCCATCTCTCTTTCCTCCCTTCCTCCCTCCCTTCCTTCCTTCCTCGATCGCTCTCTGTCTCTGCATATATACATGCACATATATAAACATATATATGTAAATCTGAATATGTGCATGTCCATATATACATATGTAATCACCTGCTGTGTGCTAGGAGGCATCATGCTAGTCACTGGGCAACACAGCGGTAAGCAACCCACGCAGATCTTTGCCCTCATGGAGCCTATGGTCAAGAGAGACAGATATTACACAAGTAAATGCACAAAGAACTGTATAATTATTACATGTGGTCAATGATTAGTGCTCTAAAGCATTACAGGACGATGGAGAGCATATTCTTTATTTCTTCCAGCATTCATTCAACAAATATTTAATAATAGGGATTATATGTGTTAGAAGATAATTTTTACAAAGAATAAAATCATGCCTCTTGTTCAAATATAAAATGAACATGTGTCAAGGATTTTTATTTAAGTCATTAATTTATGAGGGACCCAGGGAGGTGTTAAAAACTAGTTCAAAGGCGAATCCAAAGAGAAGAGATATATAGAGGTAATGGGGAATGCTGAAATTAATTTGCTAAAGATGCAAAAGGGTTTTCTTCCAAGAGGACTGGAAGTAATCAATGGCATTTCAAGCAGATAAAATTTATTGGCATTTCTATGGCAAGAATTATTTGTATTACCATCGATCTTGGTACAACTTACAGAGATGTTCAATAGCTCAAAGATAACGGAAGATATCAGCCTATTATGGAATCAGTTAACCTGGCCGGGCATGGTGGCTCAAGCCTGTAATCTTAGCACTCTGGGAGGGCGAGGCGGGAGGATAGCTTGAACTCAGGAGTTTGAGGACCAGCCCGAGCAAGAGTGAGACCCTGTCTCTACAAAAAATAGAAAAAATTATCTGGGTGTCATGGTATGTGCCTGTAGTCCCAGCCACTTGGGAGGCTGAGGCAGGAGGATCGCTTGAAGCCCAGGAGTTTGAGGCTGCAATGAGCTACGATGCACACCACTGCACTCTAGCCCGAGCAACAGAATAAGAAACCCTGACTCAAAAACAACAACAACAACAAAAAGGGATTGCTTTTGTGGATATATAATAATAATCACATGAGAAAATTGCTGTTTGTTTCCTACCTTGGACAGACTAACCACTTGGTAATTTTCTTCCCTTGAAGTATCTGTTTTGTTTTTGTTTTCTTTCTTGTATGGGATCTTCTAATAAAAACTGGAAAACCTGCTAGACAAATTGTGAAAAAAAGCTGTAGCACTTGTATTTTTTATTTGGTGATTTATCATTCTAAAACCCAGACCTCCTTGTAAAACCTCTTTTCAGGTAAATTTTCGTATGTTTGTTTTCTAAACGCTGAATTTCCTTTGAGACAACAAACACACACACATCAAGAACCAAAATAATTACAGATTGTAGTAAGGGCAGTGATACAATAGAGATTAACCTGAGAAGAAGGAAGGATTGCTTTAGATGAGGGGTCTGCAAACTTTTTCTGTAAAGGGCCAGATAGTAAATATTTTAGGCTCTGTGGGACATCCTGTGTCTGTCACAACTCAGCTCTGACACTGTAGTGGGAAAGCTACCATAGACAATGTGTAAATGACTGTGTTCCAATAAAACTTTATTTACAAAAACAGGTGGTGGGCCAGATTTGGATCATGGGCCATCGTTTGCTCATCCCTGCTTTTCATAATGAGGTCATGCAAGGCCTTCTTGAGGAGACAATGTTTAAGATAAAACCTGCAGAATGAGAAGAAGCTGGCTTTCCAAGCAGAAAGGATCAGATGTACAAAGGCCCCGAAGTAGAGAAGAGTTTGGTGTATCTGAGGAACAGTAAAGGGGCCAGATAGCGAGGGCAGAGCGTGGTAGGGGATGAGATCAGCTATCTTGGCAGGGGCTGGGGGTCAGGCAAGACCTGGTGGGTTACCGTAAGGAATTTGGATTTTATTCTAAGAGCATCAGAAAGTTATTGCAGGGTTTGACTTTATAAGATTTTAACTTTAAAACGGCTGCTGTGCATTTGAGGGGGATAAAATAGATGAATTATAATATGGGTTATATCAAGGAGGCTATTGTAGTAATTTGGACAAAAGACGATGGCAGATGTGAAAGATCATGCAGATGGAGAGATAGGGGCATTTGAGAGGCATTTTGCAGGGTCTGCGGATAGGACCCTGTGACGGATTGGGTGCCGGTATCAAAGGAAGAGTCAAGGCAACTATGTTACTTATTTTTAGATTCAGCCACGAATAACCTACAAATGCTTTCAAATGGGCTTAAACAAGAAAGAGGCTTATTTCCCTCCCGCATTCACCAAGTCCTAAGGTAGGCAGTTTATGACTGGTCAGCCCCCCTGTGGTTTTAGAGACCCAGGCTTTCTATATTGCCATTCCACTGTGCCTGGCTTTCATTGCCAAGTTCATCTCATGACACAAAATAATAGGAAGGCGGAAGAGATGAAGGGGGTAGTCATCCCCTACTATTAAGGATACTTCCTGGATGTCTGGGTCTGGCCTCCTCCTCCCAGGAGAGTATGCAAAGCTCTACAGCAGCCCCAGCAGGTGCTCGCCTCCCACCCCTGTACAGGTGTGCTAAGTACTGGACACATGGCAGCTAACCTGCCTGTCAGGACACCTCACCTTCTAAACTATGAGCTCCCTGAGGGCAGGGGTTACTGCTGATCCATCCCCACGTGAGTGAACAAAGTACAGAGTCCTGATCACTGTCAACTGACCGAATGAATGAACAAATAAACTCTCAATGCCTAACGCAGGCTTCATCATGGTTTGTGCTAATAGTGCTCATTGAATCAATTAGTGGGGGTGAATGAATAAATAAAACTCACAGTGCCTAACTATAAGTCTGATTACATATCAGGTGCTAATAAATATTTGTTTTCATTATTTAAAATTTGAATAATATATACATGTGGTTCAAAAACTATGAAAAGGGACGCAGGGAAGAGTCTCATTCCCACTGCATTCTCCGTCTGTCTGGTTCCGATGACTTTTACCAGTTTCTTAGCTTTCCAGAGGTTCCTCATGCAAATGTATACATGTTTATGCAAATGAAACCCATGTTGTTATTCACCCACGCCATGCTTGGTGGAGGTAGCTGGGACGGAGCAGGCAGGCGCTGGGGTACGAGGTCAGACGACCCAGTCTGCTCATCCCCACTGGCCTCAACACAGCCACTCTTCTGCAAGGATGCAAAATTGTACATCTGACCCTAAAACATGAATCAGATCCCTGAACCCGTGCTCCATCTGGGTGGGGGCTCTGACCTTCCTGCCTGGCCTGTGGGCAGGGGGAGGCACGGCCCCTCCCTGGGAAGGGATGGCCGGGTCCACCGGTTCCTAAGAGTGGACAGGTACAACAGGTCGCACCTGAGCTGTTGCTCAGTGGAGTCTCATTAACTAAAGAACATCAAAGCCCAGAGCAAGAACCTTCCTCCCTTTCCAGTTTTCCTTCAACTTGTTATTAAGGAGAAAGTCTCCCTTGAATACTGGTGTGTTTTTAACACCTCTCCTAACACTTCCCTTTTTAACAGAGAATAGGCCTCCAGAGCCTTAAGCAGGCAACTGGATCTGGCCAGAATTTAATGACATTGTTTTGTTTTCATTGTACTTATTTTTATGGTTACCTTCTATTTATGGCACAAGATACTGGTTTTCCTTTTATGGAGGGAGCTAAGGTTTCCTTTTGAAATAATATATTTATGTTTTTAAAAGAGGGTCCATGTAAAGAAAAAAATATTATATAGCTGGTATCACAGGTGGTACTCAGACACAGAAAAAAATTTAAAGAAGTACGTGATGGGCTGAAAAGGAGGAATTGCTTCTCTGGTCAATGCTGTCCCTGTCCCTATTTAACAGAAGGGGCCACCGAGGCTCAGAGAAGAGAAAGGACTGTCTCAAGGTCACACTGATGATGTGGACTGAGAACTGGGTCTCTCGATCCCCCTGTGGAGGGAGACGTCCTGTGCCAGAGGGTAGGGAAGAGGTGAGGGATCGTGTGCTGTCGCATTGGCCAGTCCACTGCGCTGATCTGCTGGTCACGGTCCTCTAAAACCAGCCAAGTCAAGGACAGAGTGCAAAAGGGACCTGGGACCTGAAGGAGAGGGGGGAAGGATGCTGGTGTTTATCAAGCACTGGCCATGTGACCCTGACCAGGTGCTGGACCCTGTGCTGGGTGCTAGATCTTGCTCTGGGGAATTCACAAATTCAAGACACATCCCATAAAAATAACTCGAGTTCCCTGTGACAGTGTGGTAAGTGCTCCAGCAGAGGCATCTCTAGTGACATCTGGGGGTTTTGTCTGCTGCATGGCCATTACCCATTTTCTTTTGGGAAACCACCCCCTTTCCACTCTTGGTTCCTGTAACACCCCACACCCACTTCAGAGGCAGGCACCTGCCAATCGGAATATTTTATCCCTCTTGCCATAGTGATTGGCACAAGGTTGGGCATGTGACCCAAAGCAGGCCAATGGGGGCCTTTCCCAGGACATTTGCTGGAACTAGTAGAGACAAGGCCACTCCATAGGGGTTTCTAAATGGATAAGTCACAATCCAGAGTTGATGGCAGCTTTCTTTGCCATGGAAAGAGGAGAAGTTCTCTGAAAATGAGCTGAGAGGAAAGAGGGTGACAGATGGAAAGACACAGAGTTCTAATGATATCGTATGGTCACCTCCTGGATCCAACTGTAAATCAGCGCCCCTGAACCCAGTTCTAGAAGCCAATAACTTATTGATTTATTCATTTGCATTAACTACTTTGAGAAGGATTTCTGTCACTTGCAACCAAAAAGAGACCTGGCTAATTCCAGGCAGAAATGGAGTGTCATGGGGATGTTGGAAAGGGAGAGGGGTTGGGGAGGTTGTGAGGATTTGTCTGGGAATCCTTTCTGGTTGAAGTGGGTTTTCAGCAAGGTTTTGACAATGGATTTTGATACATGAAGGAGGTGAGGAAACAATATTTCCAGTGAGGGGAACAGCTCGGGCCAAGGCTTGGTGGTGGCACAGGGCAGGGAGGGGGCACAGTCCAGGGTGGCTGAGGGGAAAATGGGGACAGAGAGGGGGCGGGAGGGGGCCGGTGGGAAGGGATGTGCCCTAATTGCGGAGAGATCCAGGCCGGCCTTCCACCCACACCCCGCTTGTCTAGAAGAATCCCCTCCCTCACTTGATTCATCCACGACCGTTTTCCAAGCTCCCAGCGTCTTCCAGGCTCTGTTGAAGGGCTGCTGAGACAGCCACATGCAACACAGGCAAAGCCCTTGCCCCCGTGCAGCTTCCATTCTAGGGAAGGACACAGGTGGTCAACACAATCGACAAATAAACAAGTGTCGTGGTGTCAGGGAGTAATAACTGTTAAAAAGAAAAATGAAGATGAGTAAAGGGAATAAAGATTGGTGGAGAGGTGCTTGAGATGAACACGCTCAGTAGTGATGACTGCACAACGTTGTAAAGGCACCTTAATGCCACTGAGCTGGTAAAATGGTTAAAATGGGGAACTTTATATTACATATTTTTCTGTATTTTATGTTATGTTATATTTTACCATACCATAAGGATTGGGGGAAGGGTGCTGTTTTAGCCGGGGTGGTCAGGGCTTTCCTCTGAACGAAGGGAACTCGCAGGCTTGGGGAGAGCTGCGGGAAGAGCATTCCAGAGAGTGGGATCTGCCAGGGCAAAGGCTGTAGGGCCAGAGGGTGCCGGGTGTGTTCCAAGAACAGCAAGCAGCAGGCCAGGGTGGCTGGAGCCCAGAGAGCCAGAGGACAGTGGGAGGGAAACGAGCTACAGGGGCCCGCAGGCGCCTGCATGCCAGGAGAGAACTTTGCATTTGGATTAGGAGTGATGGGAAGCCATCGGAGGGCTGAGAGGGAGGGACACGAGTCGGCCCTTCTGACCAACTCTCCCTCTCCCCGCACCCAGCCAGTCTCTTCATCGGGGCAGCGGTCTCACCTCTGCTTCCCAATAGCTCTCGCGGCTGCTGCCTTCTTCCGCACACCTTCGTGACCGTCACCTATTGAGGCCATCATTTTTACATGGACAACCCAAGTGACCTCCAGCTGGCCTCCCTGCCTCCTGCCAACCCAGCCTCCACCAGGGGCTCTTTCTTCCTGCAGCTCCAACCAGCCCTCACCTTGGTGAGAGCTGCAGCTCCCCACTCTTCCAGACCAGCATGGTCCAGCTCTCCAGCCTCTTCCCTCCTCGCCCCCCAAGGCCCACACCGAGTCACTGTGAGCCTCCACGAGGTCCGCCTGCTGCCTTAGGCTCTCTCTCCTCAAGGCTGGTGCATGCGGTCTCTCCTCTACCCAGGTTCCTTTTTACCTAGACAGCCCCCCATTCTCATTCTTTGAGAGTCACCCAGCATCATTCCTCTGCAAAGCCTTCCCTGATCCGCCCCACCCAGGCACCAGGCAGGCTTAGCCTGCTCCTCTGCCCTGCTCCCTCAGCCCCTCACTGACTCACCCACCTTAAGAGCCCCAAGGCTCTGGCATGCAGTGCTGCTTGGCTTAGTTTTTGGTGGTTTTTTTTGCAAGTCTCTCCCTCTCCTCAACTCCCTGAACCCCAGTCCCTGCTTATAGTATGTTCTCAAGAAATGTTCGTTAAATAAGTGAATGAGTTTGGAATTTATCTGGCAGGAACATTACCACCACCACCAACAAAAACAGTAGCCGACCAAGTCGGGGACTTGCTGTGTGCCAGACACTGTGCTAAACACTTCAGAATCTGCATCTGATTTGTTTTTCAGAATCCTAGGAGAAAACCATTGTAATTAGTCCCACTTCAGAGATGAGAAAACTGAGGCGTGCTGAGATTGAGCAATGTTCTCAGGCTACACAAGTCAGAAGCATCAGAGCTGACAGTGTAAAATGCCAGTCCAAAGCCATGGGCACAGCACACGGCTGGGGGAGGTGTCTTGGCATTACTGCATCCATGGAGGGGATTTCCGGGAGTCCCTGAACCCCACACAAGCTCAGTTGTGCATAAGCTTTTTTTGGAGAGCTCAGGCCCATTACATTTATCAGAGTCTAGGAGGGGTTCCTGATAACCCCTAAATTTAAGATGTCCCTCTGCATATAAAAGATGGAGAGTTTTTGAGTATTGGACTGATGAGGTCCACCCTATGCTTTAGAAAGATCACTTTAGGCCGGGCGTGGTGGCTCACGCCTGTAATCCTAGCACTCTGGGAGGCCGAGGCGGGTGGATCACTCGAGGTCAGGAGTTCGAGACCAGCCTGCGCAAGAGTGAGACCCCGTCTCTACTAAAAATAGAAAGAAATTATATGGACAACTAAAATATATACATACAAAAAAAAAAATTAGCCGGGCATGGTGGTGCATGCCTGTAGTCCCAGCTACTCGGGAGGCTGAGGCAGGAGGATCGCTTGAGCCCAGGAGTTTGAGGTTGCTGTGAGCTAGGCTGAAGCCACGGCACTCACTCTAGCCCAGGCAACAGAGTGAGACTCTGTCTCAAAAAAAAAAAAAAAAAAAAAAAAAAAAAAAAAAGAAAGATCACTTTAGCAGCTGGGTGTGGGGGCTGGTGCCTGTAGTCCCAGCCACACAGGAGGCTGAGGTCGGAGGATGGCTTAAGCCCAGGAGTTGGGGGCTACAGTGAGCCATGATCGTGCCACTGCACTCTCGTCTGGGTGACAGAGTGAGACCGCATCTCCTAAAAAAAAAAAAAAAAGAAAGAAAGAAGAAAAGATCACATTGGCTATTTGGCTATTCATTGTAGTGGAACCAATAAAAGAAGAAATTGGGAACATCATTAATGTCCACCAAGAGTGGATGCATTAATTGTATTACAGGCCGGGCGCGGTGGCTCACGCCTGTAATCCTAGCACTTTGGGAGGCCGAGGTGGGCGGATCGTTTGGGCTCAGGAGTTCGAGACCAGCCTGAGCAAGAGCGAGACCCCATCTCTACTAAAAATAGAAAGAAATTATATGGACAGCTAAAAATATATATAGAAAAAATTAGCCGGGCATGGTGGTGCATGTCTGTAGTCCCAGCTACTCGGGAGGCTGAGACAGGAGGATCCCTTGAGCTCAGGAGTTTGAGGTTGCTGTGAGCTAGGCTGACGCCACGGCACTCACTCTAGCCTGGGCAACAAAGTGAGACTCTGTCTCAAAAAAAAAAAAAAAAAAAAAAAAAAAAAAAAAAATTGTATTACAGTACACCCTTCCATACAAGGGAATACTATACAGCTATAAAGATGAATGAATGAGAAATTTCTTTATCCACCAATATGGAACGATTCCCAAGATATGTTTTTTAAAAAAATTTTTTAATAGATGGGGTCTCACTGTGTTGCCCAGGCTGGAGTGCAGTGGCTATTCACAGGCACAATCATAGTGCACTGCAGCCTCAAACTCCTGGACTCGAGTGATCCTCCCACTTGAGCCTCCTGAGTAGCTGGCACTATAGGTATATGCCACCGTGCCCAGCACCAAGATATATTTTTAAGTAAATAAATCAAAGTACAGGACAGCATTATAGGCTTCTATTTGTGTTTTTTAAGAGGGGAGGGGACAAAATTATAGATCTAGATATACTTCTATATGCATAGAATATCTTTGGCAAATATTCACAACAACATAGCCGGTGGAAACCCTACTTCATAGAGTTTTTATGAGGGTTAAAGGAGTTAATATTAGATAATTGCTTAGAAGAGTGCCTAGTACACAGTATGCATTTTAGAAGATTCTGTTGGCCGGGTGTGGTGGCTCACGCCTGTAATCCTAGCACTCTGGGAGGCCGAGGCGGGTGGATCGCTCAAGGTCAGGAGTTCGAGACCAGCCTGAGCAAGAGCGAGACCCCGTCTCTACTAAAAATAGAAAGAAATTATATGGACAACTAAAATATATATAGAAAAAATTAGCCGGGCATGGTGGTGCATGCCTGTAGTCCTAGCTACTCGGGAGGCTGAGGCAGTAGGATCACTTGAGCCCAGGAGTTTGAGGTTGCTGTGAGCTAGGCTGACGCCATGGCACTCACTCTAGCCCGGGCAACAGAGTGAGACTCTGTCTCAAAAAAAAAAAAAAAAAAAAAAAAAGATTCTGTTGAATAAAATAAAACAGGGGTTCCCTCATGGGACAGGGACCAGGTGGCTAAGAGGCAAGGGGAGAGACTTACTATTTATTTGATGCCTCTAGGTACTTTTCGAACTTGGTACCATGGACAAATATTATCGCTATTTTTTAAAAGTTGAAATTCAATGTATCTGCATAGATAAAAGATAACCTGACTGTCGGGGCCTGGAAGGAGACCCCACCCCGAACCCCCGGGCATTGGCTGTAATTGGTCAAAGGCTACATGCTGTGGTGTGAGAAATTGGGACGGAGGAAAAGGGGGGAGGACACAAAACACCCACGCCCTAGGTCCCACTATAAAAAGCACATTTAAAAACACCAGACTGGAAAAGTTTTATTATTATTATTATTTTTTAAATAGCAAAAGCGAGTCCCCCCAGGAGGCGTGTTGCAGCTGTGGCTGTGGCGGTTCCCAGGTGATGTCAGTCCTGGCCAGGCGCCAGCCCCGGCCCCTTGGAGACAGTCTTGGTGGGTTCAGCTTGACTGTTTTTCCTTCCTGAGACTTGAGGACACCTTCCTGTCTCAAAGAAAGCAGCCTTTCCAGGGCTTTCTGAAAGCCAGGGGCAGGGGAGGCGGTGGGCCAGGGCTGGGAGGGGCGGGAGAGGCAGGGAAGGTGGGGAGGGGTGGGTAGAGAGAGCAGGAGAAAGGCCTGGCTCCTGGCTCCTGGGTGGCTCCTTAACCATCCCGCAGGGGGCGCGAGGGGGTGTGCTCCTTGGGAGTCCAAGGCCCGCCTCCCTGACCTGGCGGCTGCCTGGGGAGGCCCTGGGGTGGGGTGGGGTTGGGGGGCCAGAGAGGTTCCCACGGAGTTCCCAGCTGGTCAGCATCTTTCTCCCTCCCTGAGCCCTGGGCCCATCCCTCTCTTCTCTATGGTTAAAGGCCCTTTGCCAGTATCTTCCAAACCGGGTTTTCTGCAGATGGGAGGAACCACATGGCTGCGTTTGAGATCAAACTGCACTCCTAGCTGGTCACTGCTCCTCCCTGAGCTCCACCTGTGCAAAGAGTAAAATCAGCCCCACAAGGTGGTCACGCAGACTGAGTGAAGCAGCATGATGCCCCTTGGTCCTGGCGTGAAGAGTGTCTGCTAAGTCCCCACCAGCGCTGTGCAGGGCTCCCGGGAAGTTGCAGCGTGTGGGCAGCCAGAGGCGCGGCAGAGAAGGGGCTGTGGGCCCGGCTCAGGGGTCTGGGGAGCGTTGCCTCCTGCTCAGAACCTCAGCATTTAGCAGAGGTGGCAAAGCAAGGAGGTTAAGCGAGTGGGCTGTGGACCCAGCCTAGGCCCACATCCTGGTTCTGCTGTTCAGTGGCCGTGTGACACTGGGGAGCCATGAGGATAGTGACAGCCTCTGCCTTACTTGGTTGGAGAGGGGTAAATGAGTTGCAGGGCCTGCAACGGCGCCTGGAGCAGAGGCAGCGCTGGGTAAGTGTTAGCTATTGTTTTCCTCCATTCAAAAAGGCTTGCATTTCTTTGACTGCTTCACGGGGCTGCTCTGGGTGCTCAAAGTAGGTGTGGCAGGGATTACTGGGTTAGGTTCACGCACCCAGGCACCTGCAGGTGCCCCATCATCCATACTGACACAGGGGTGACCTGGAAATTTTGCAGAACTTTTAATACTCGGCAAAGCCTGCTCTCACCTTGGAAGCAACATGCCAAATGATGCCACTTGTGTCACAGTCATGCGTTCCCACATGCCTTAGAAGCACCGTCGCATTTTTATTCTTTGCTCAGAGCCTGCTTTTTCATCAGGCTGTGACCTCCATGGGGGCAGGCATCACATCTCTCTTATTTTCTGACCATCCCTCGAGCTTTGCACAGCCCATGGAGAAGTCCATGTTTGACTGACTTACTGACGGACAGGCCGAGCCTACCTGCCTGATGCTGGTCTCTGATGTTAAACTGTATCCTATGCCCCCTGCTGAGTTTACCTCTCTGCTGTGAGTCAGGCCATGGGACCTGGAGCCAAACCCCCTTGAATCCTGGCTGTGCCATTGCCTGGCTGGGCAACTTTGGGCTTAGTTTTTTAGTCTATGAAATGGGAATGGCAACAGTACCTACCTAGTAGGTTGCTGCAAGGTTAAGTGAAGCCATCTCTGTAAGGCAGGAACTTGGACTAGGGGCCCAGTCAATGTCAGGACTAGGGACATAGCCGTAAGGCCATGTGGGGTGGGGGCTGAGAGCTCAGTGGATCTCTGCAGCTAGAAACCTGGTTCAAATCCACTCACTTATAGCCACTGTGTCACCTTGGGCTCGGTCTTTAACCTCCTTGTGCCTCTGTTTCCTCATCCATAAAATGAGGCAATAACTGCTTATTTGGCAAGCTTCTTGAGCAGACTATCTTAATTATTTTATGCAAAGTGTGTAGCCTGAGGCCAAACATAGTAGGCCCTCAAGAAAGCCAGGCATTTTTCAAAGCCATTCAGAAAAAAACAACTCCTATATTTTACCAGCCTTCCCTCCCATAAGGCCAGTTCATCTCAACCTACGAAAACTTTCTGGTCTACTCTGTGCAGGCTGTTCTGAGATGAGGAAGAGCGAGGCCCAGAGAGGGACATGTACCCACCCTAGGTCACACAGGAGCAGTGGCTAGGTTTCCTGCCTTCCAGCCGGCTCACCCTCAGTGCCCTCTTCGTTTCCAGGCCCTGTTGGCCTGCCCTCTGACCCCGGCCCCCTGGGAGCCCTATCCCAGGCCTGTGGGGTCTGCAAGTCTGGTCTGGATTAGACACGCTGAGAAGCAAACACCGGCTCCCCCCCCAGCCGGCCGCCCAGTGGGACCTGTGCTCACAGCTGCTGAGGCTCACAGGGACATAAATCAAGGTGGCCAGAGGCTCGGGGGCTGGGACCACCTTAGCCTCTTGAGGGGCACAGGGGCCTAAGAGTCACAGGCAGGGACACCTGGGTCCACTGGGGGTGTTTTCCATCCTATGTTGGATGAGCTAAAGCCAGGGTGGGTCAGAGGGGGCCAGGGGACCATTTGACAGTGCTCACATCGTGGCAGGCCGATACCCTGACTTCTTTTTAACTTTTAATTCTGCAATAATTTACAATTATACAGAGCAGTGATGAAAATAGTGCAGAGAACTCCCATATATCCTTTCCCCGGATTCACCAAATTTTAAGTTTGCCAAGCTTGCTTTGTCCTTCTCTTTTACATATACGTTATTTTTCCTGAATCATCTGAGACTATGTTACCTACATCATACTTCCCTATCCCTTATAATACTTCCGGGTGTGTTTCTTAAGCTCAAGGATATCCTCTTACATAACCATGGTACTGTTAGCAAATTCAGAGAATTTAACTTTGGTACAGTACTTTAATCTATTGTTCATCTTCCGATTTTTCAATTTTGTCAACTGTACCAATAAGGTCCTCTGTAGCAGGATCTAGTTCAGGTTCTCCCCTCGGTACAGGATCCAGTTCAAGGTCGTGTATTGTGTTTAGCTGTCCAGGTCTAGACTTTTGATATCACAACCACGTGAGGTTATACAGTAGCAAGAGACACAGATGGGGTTGAATGAAGACATTCAACTTCATATGTTCATCCCATGAATTGATGTTTCTGCAAGTACTCTACTTATATAACGTCCTCACAATAATGCATTGTGTTTGTGAGTGTGTGGAGGTAGTTGAGAGTTAATTTGCCAAATATGCCATAGTTTTCAGGACTCTGTTTTGTGGTGTTTTGGTTTTTAACCTAATAAAAGCCTCATCAAATGGAAGTGGCCTGGGCTGATGAGGGGAACCTCAAGTGGCGTGGGCACCCTGGGCTGGAGGAAGGGGCCCTGTGTTCTCAGCCCTGCTCAGCTCCAAATGCTGTGCAACCATGGCCTATCACTATTCCTCTCTGGGCTTCACATTGCCACGCGTGACCTCTGAGGCTCTCCCATGTGCAACTGTGGAATTAGAGAGCCCTGCACGGCAAAGAGGGAGACCTGGGTTTCTGGTGGCCCAGTAGGACCAGGGACTTGTTGGGGGACCTCAGGCAGGTTGCTTGCTCTGTCTTGTCTCTGTTTCTTTATTGTGAAATGATGGACTCTGACATCGTTCTCGTGCTGATGCTTCTCGCAGCTAAGAAGATTTGGGTGGAGAGTGTGTCAGGGTCCAAGGTGGCCAGGCCGAGTTTGGTCATTCCACCCGCTTCAGCCCTGGATTTCTTCTCCCTGAGCTAGTTTAATCCTCTGGCCCCACGCTGGCCTTGAGAAGTCTGGCTGGGCTGGACCATCCTGGAGGTGGAGTGTGTGTGCTGGGGGGCGGGCAATGATAGGAAAATGGCCCCAGAGGTCTTGGGCCACGGCTGTGTTTAAGTCACGTGTGTTGCACTGGCCTTGCAGCTCACAAAGCCTCATGGGCATTAACTTTCCATTGCCCAGGAAGACAGCAAGCTACAAAACATGCACAATGGAGCACTACGCAGCCGTGAAAAGGTATGCAACGGCTCTTTGAACACCGAGGGCCTCTAAGAAGTATTGTGAAGGAAAAAAAATACAAGTGCAGAGAAAAGTGTATAAAATGCTATCACTGGTGTGGAGAAACAATCTCTATGTAACTTGCCTATATACGCAGACCACCTCCGCAGGAATCCCTACGACCCTGGTTAACTTAACACAGTCACTGTCTCTGAGAACCGGAACCGAGTGGCTGGGAGAGAAGAGACTTATTGCCAGTTTATTCTCTTCTTTTGTCTTTTGAATTATGAAGACTGTGTTGTCTATTTCAAAGGGAATACAATGGAAAGAACCCAGTATGTGTAGACGTACAAGAGCAGCTATCTCCTGGGAAGCTGTCAATTGCATTTCTTGGTCTGCCTGCTGGGTGCACAGGGGCGCTCAGCTTGTGAAAATTCGTTGAGCTGTGCGCTTTCCTGAATGCGTGTTATACTTTGATAAAAAGTTTTAACTCAGTATGCTGTACAGGACTGTGGAAGTGTGTGTTTCACAGAAACTCTGCAGGGTTATAGTGTTAATGGTGGTTGTCTTCAGGATGGGTGTGATGTTTCTAGGGTCTTGTAGCATTCTGAATTCTTTTTACAATGAGAACATAAGCAGAGAAACCTCTAAATATTTTTTTCAGAAATAGTAATCACTATAGAGCCTTTCTGGAAGGACACAGGAAACTGCTAACAGCAGTTGCCTTTGGGGAGGAGCCTGCAGGAGGTATGTACTTTTCACTGCGTACTATTGGATGCGACTTGAATTACTTACCCCTGCATGAATGATCTGTTAAAAACTATTTAACGAAGCAAAAGAAATACATATCTTTCTGTTCCAGCTGCTTTCAGTGGTTAGAGATTGGACCAGGGAGGCCCAGAGAGGTCAAGCCATATCTCAGGGTCACCCAGCAAGCCTGGTGGCAGAGTGGGCCTCCAGCCGGAGCACCCAAGTGTCTGCTCTGCCCCCACTCCCAGGCTTCCTGCCATTGACAAGGCCACAGTCTTTTTCCTGTGGCTTTGCCAGAGGCTGCCTGTACCTGGACCAGGGTAGGCGCAGGGAAAGCAATGTGCTTTCCTAATCAGCTCCCGAAGGGGGAAGCACAGCCACGCTGGGACACAGGATAGGCACGACCAGTGTCCCTGGAACACAGGGGAAGTGAGGTAGAGGGCGCTTGGAAAGCTCTCTGGGCGGGACCCTGGCCCCCTGGGGCCGTCCTTCCTCCACTTCTCATACCAAAGGGGCTAAGTGTGGTGGTTTCATGGTGCGCTCCAACCCGGGACTGGTAATCTGGGCAACCCCCTTGTGCTCCCTGGGTCTCTGTTTTCGTCTGTAAGATCAGGTGGGTCAGGGTCACCCTGTGGCATCTGGCACAGCATCTGGCTCACAGAGGGTGCCTGGCAATCTGCTGATCTGCAAAATGGGCAGCCTCAGTTAGAGGGTCAACTGTGCAGGGGTGGGTGGGGGCACAGCAGAGGGATGGGAAAGTGGATTCTGGAGCCAGACTTCAGTCAGTGAAAGTAAAAGTGTTTGTTAAACAAATAAAATTTTGAAATAGGCATATGAACATACCTTGCCGGGGAAAGGGCGGCTACTGGCTGTTCTCGTCTCTCCTCGCCTCTCCCTCCCTCCAGGTTCCCGAGCTCCTCTGACCCTGGCCTCGCAGGGACACGGCCACAGCCAGACACAGCCAAGAAATCCTGGCTCCACTGACCAGCTGTCCCCATCCCCACGTCAGCTGAGTCTGTAAAATGAGGGAGACACCAGCCCCTCCCTCCCGGAGCTGCTGGGAGTATCATCGGGGTAACGGGGGCTGGTGTTCCACGTGGGGCACCTCCAGGGCAAGGCAAGGAGCTGCTTTGGGCTTTAAAGAGGACAGACCTCAGGGTGTCACCCTGCCACATGCCTTTGGGTGTCATTGGTCCTCCAAATCTCAGCTAAAACAGGGATAAGAATATCCCCCTTTAGCATATACTTGTTTGCACACGTGGAAAACCGCATGCCTACGCAGCCTCATGCATAGTCTCGTTTGCGATGGCATCAACGAGGGACGGGTTAAAGTACAGTGCACTCATAAAGTGGAATAATAAGAAGCTAATGAAGAAATGAGGATGCCCTCTAGGTACTGATCTGGGATGATACCGAGCTAGATTAAGACAAGAAAAAGGAGGGAGCAGAAAGTGAGTGCAACGTGCTGTCACTTGTGTATTTACCTGAGTATTTGTAAGGAATGGGCCATCGCAGAACACTGGTGGCCAAGGCTGCTGCAGCGAGGAGAGCCGATGGCTGCAGCGCAGGGGCAAGGGGACTTTTCCCCATATATCCCCTTGTACCTCTTGAATTTTGAGCCATGTGAATGAAATGAATATAGTCCTTATTCAAAAATAAATAAAATTAAGATTTCTTTACCAACCACAGCAGACACCTAACAGTTGTTCAAGAACATTTGATCACTGGCAGACTTCGAGGCAAGCTTGGTTCTCTCTTCTTCTGGAGAGAGGGCTCTGCTGCCTGCCCCAGCCCCACCCCCTCCAGGGCTCAGGGCAGCACCTGCAACAGGTGCTTCTTTCTAGGTCCAGGGGAGGGGCCACCTCTGACCTCCAGTGTCCACAGGCCCTTCCCTTCCTCAGCTGGGAATGATGCCTTTTATTTAAAAATACCTTTTATTTTAAACTCACCAATTCTCTCTCTCTCACAAACACCCACACTCATGCACAGACACGCACATACTCTCTGTCACCAACAGTCTTTTTTTTTCCCCAAAAGTTCTGCCTTGTCTCTGACCAGTCAGTGCTGGGCAGGCTGGATGGGTCCTCACAGCTCTTCAGGGTGGGGTGGAGATGTCCCAGGGGCCCTGCCCAGAGGGTCCCGGGCCCAGGCCATTGTCCCCTGGTCCCTACACAATGCAAGGGTAGGCTCGGCTCCTGGGGTCTTCTCCCCTGTGCAGCCAGTGGCTGGCTCCTGGTCTCCTTCTCCAGGGTCCTGCTTGGAGCAGATGCCACAAGGGCCCAGATTCATCTCCGTGGCCCTCGAAGGGGGGCCACCCCCCTCACCTTCAAGCAGCTGCTCCCCAGGTCACGACGGCCGCCCTGCAGGAAGGGAGAAAGAGGTGTTAGGAGGTTCGTTCAGTCCAACGTGAACACTGGAACTAACCTCTGTGTCCAACAATAGGGGACTTGATAAATAAATCACCGTTTAGCCACACAATAAGGTTCTCTGCAACAGAAAGCGGAAGAAACTCTTTATGGACTCGTAGGGAATGCTGTCGGATGACATTGTTTAAGGACAAAAGCAAGGGGCAGCCCGAGTGAATGCTCCTGTGTGCTGAGAGTTCTAGAGAGCGGTGCACATGGGAAATTGCTAATGGGTTTCCTCAGAGAGGAATTTGATGATGGGGACACAGGATGGGAGGGAGGCTCTCTCACACCATATGTATTTTTTACCTTTTTCATTTCTTCCCCATGTGATCTGTTGCTTTTTTAAAAAAAAAAAAATCTGATACATTTTAAAGCACATTCAAGGGCAAAACCAACCTCCTGGTGGTTCTCCCCACTGCTTGACCATATAGCAGTGGCCGACTCGTCCACCTTCAAAGTAGACTGGGTTTCTGGCCTCCTTGCCTTCACTCATGGTGTTCCCTTTGCCAGGCGAACGCTCCCACGCCTGGTCTCCCTGGGAAGGTTTCTCTATTTCTGAAATTGCCTGGCACTTTCTGCTTTTCTGGGGACGTTCCACCGGGCTACAACTCAGGAGAAGGCGGGGTCTCTCTTCTGTCCCCCTGTCTGAGCTGGGCGCTCAGGGAGTGGTAGAGAAAAGGAGTTCTTCACTCGGTGGCCCCATTTCCAGCCTAGGACCTGGCTTGGAGCAGGTGCCAATCAACGCTGCTTGAATCAAGTGGTGGCCATCGGAAGATGAGCAAACGGTGGCAGTCCCTGAAGACACCAGTCCCCGACCCTATAGGGGTGGTCTTTTCCAGCCCCTCTCATGGATATTTTCAGGTTGGATATGTGGGTTTCACCTTCCCTGTAAGCCAGAGAGGCCACACACTTCAGAGCACCCCCTCTTTTGAGGCCTCCAGCCTTCGAGTAACTGGCCCAGAGGCACCCAGCCAGCTGGTGAAAGAGCTGGGCTAGAAATCCACATCCAACAAGCGGTCCTGTTTCTGGGACACAAAGGTGTCTGAAATCCCACTGCAAATGCTCGGTGCCCTGGGCCCAGCTAGATGATGGTGGAAAAGGCTGCTTTCTCAGCCCATCTAGAGAAACAGCTGACCATCTGGGAGCTCTGCCCCCTGTCTCCCTCCGCCCCCGCACCCAGGTTGGGGCAGATCCATCCAGATGTGAGCCCAGCCTCCCTCGAGGCTCTCGTGGCCCAGGGACAGCATGTTCATTCACAGGCAGGGCTATTTTGAGGGCTGAGGCCACAGTCCCAGCAGAGCCCGGGGCTTGGGCTTCTCAGACAAACTCTGGCAGGAGCAGCAGAGAAGGGGGGACAGAAGCAGGGGTGGGGTAGTGTTGAGGCTGAGGGATAGGACACTGGCTTCCCCCGTTTCAGTCTCTAAGTCCTCAGGGCCAGGGAGAGCCGCCTCCTGCTCCGAGTCTGGAGGCTATCTGGAGACCTGGGTCCCTTGAGAATGCCGGGACTGTCCACCTCCCTGAACCTCAGTTTCTTCATCAATGAAATGGGGACAATATGATTCTACTTGCCATCCCCAAGGTGCAGTCGAATGTGATTGCAGCTGTGTAAACTGTCAAGGGTGCTTAGAAGAGGAACTGACTAGGCCCCTGTTTGCTTGTTCCTTAGGAACTCAGCGCCAAGGGTCTTACGAAGCACCGCGGTTAGGAACTGGCCTCGACTAAGACAGACCTAGGCTCCAATCTCTGCTCTGCCGTGGGCCACCTGCTGGACCTCAGGCAAGCGATTTCACCTCACTGAGCCTCAGTTTCCCCAACTGTAAAGGGGAGTTACTTTACAGAATGACACAAGCTAACACAGTTTACACAAGATGGTACAGGATTACGAAAACGAAAGTAGGTAAAGCCCTTAGCAGAGTGTCAGGAAGAAAGTAAGTATTCAATAAATGTTCACAAATATTATTAATATTATCAGCATCATCTGGTAATGGTGCCTCCTGAGCTGGGTACACCAACAGGGGAGAGCCTTACAAGATGACCCTGTCCACCCCTTCGCCCCCCCAGGTAACAAAAGGGAAAACAGAGCAGAGACAAGAGCTCCCGTTCCATCTCCCACTTGCTATTTCTACCACAGACGGCCACACCTAACACCTCCTTAAATGGGAAGATGCTACAGGGAACTGCTTCCATGGTGACCCCAACTCCACACCGGCCAGGATGGGTGGGAGGTGGGAGCTCAGGGTGAAGGGATAGGATCTGAGGCCTTGGAGCTGTCTGGCCCCCAAAGCTCAGCAGGGAGCAGGGGATCCCCAAGACAGCCAGTTTTATTTTCTTCCAGCCGAGTCTCTGAGGGGCCACGGCTGGCCAGGATCACCCCTCTCGCCGATTCCCAGGGGAGGCTGTGGAGTTGACCGCATGGTTTCTGCACCAAATTTGGCTGGGTTCTTGGTCCCGCAGACAGACCCCAGGGCAGCAGCCAGGCCCAGGCGAGGCCCCTGTGGGCTGCGGGACAGGCCCGAGACCTGCAGGGGAGCCCCCTCCCGGCCTGCCTGCAGTGGGGGTGGGTACGTGACAGCTCCAGGGCCCTCCCTCTCTAACCTTTCCCACTGCCCAATGAGGCGGGCCTGAGTTTGAATCCCGGCTCCATCATTGGCTGTGTCCGAACCAGTGGCAGCATCTGTGAGCAGGTGGGGATAACCATAGCGCCTCTCTCCCTGGCTGTTGAGGGATTTTAATGATAACTGGTGAGAGTGCTTAGCACAGATCAGTGCTCCCGAGGACTGCTGTCGTCAATGTCATTGGCCAGTCTCTGCCTCCTCTCTGTGTTCTGTCACCTTCTTCCCTCCTCCTTCTCTAGGCCCTGTTATTGCTGTGCTTGCTTCTAGAACACTCTTCTCTACACCCCTCACTTGCTTCTGTTTCCAAGCATCCTTCAGAAACTGAGGACAGAAGCCCGTCAGTGCTCACCCTGGGCTTGGACCGTCCCTTTGTGCTCCCCCTGCCCCACCACTGGACCACAGTGTACCCGTCTTCCTCCCCCTGCGCTGGCCCTGATGCTGCACTGTGAGTTCCGGACTGGCGGGTGGGGACCCACAACCTGCTTCTCTGGGTGGTCTCAGAGCCAGCAGAAGGCAGCTGTTACGTAGTCAAGGGTTGCTGAACTGAATGAAGGGGTGAAAGGCAGTCAGGGAGAGTCACCGAGGGCCCCATCAGCCCTTCACATCCCAGGCTGGATGGCTAAAGGCCCACCCCTGCTTCCCAGGCCAGCCTGGGGTACTGACTGGGGCCCACAGCGGAGAGCAGCAGGGACCCTTGAGGCCAAGAAGTCTGATTCAGGGGCTGGGTGCGGTGGCTCACGCCTGTAATCCTAGCACTCTGGGAGGCCGAGGCGGCCGGATGGTTTGAGCTCAGGAGTTCGAGACCAGCCTGACCAAGAGCGAGACCCCATCTTTACTAAAAATAGAAAGAAATTATATGGACAGCTAAAAATATTTATGGAAAAATTAGCCAGGCATGGTGGCGCATGCCTGTAGTCCTAGCTACTCGGGAGGCTGAGGCAGGAGGATTGCTTGAGCCCAGAAGTTTGAGGTTGCTGTGAGCTAGGCTGATGCCACAGCACTCTAGCCCGGGCAACAGAGTGACACTCTGTCTCCAAAAAACAAACAAACAAACAAAACACTGATTCAGGGAAACTGAGGCAGTCAGGTGGTGACAAGCCAGGCTGGGAATCTGATGAGCCAGAAGGGGGTGGTCTGAGGCCAGGACAGTAAGGCCTCCCCAGAACAGGGTGGAGCAAGAAACTGAGGGCAGCCATGAGAACCAAAGACCGGGGAGTCAGGGGCCCTGACTCCCATTCCCCATGCTCTTTCACTTGGCCCCCCAAAGCCAGGCAGGACTCTCCCAGCCTCAGTTCTCCCAGATGTAAATGGGGGAAGGCTGCTGGAATCCAAAGTTGTCACACAGACAGGTTCCTTTACTAGGAAAAGCCTATGCCAGAAAGAGGGACAGGCTGAAGAGGAAGCAGGCTCCTTGAGGCCTGGGTCAACTTTCAGCCAAGAGGGCCCCCGGGCAACCTGTGCTGCTACCCAGCGCCCACCCATCCCCTGCCAGCTGGGTTCACATCCTTACCCAGGAAACACCACAGGAGCTTAGCTCCAGCTCTGTCCAGCTGACCCAAGAGTGCCCTCTCCCACCGCCACATCCCTTTGGGGGCTGCGTACTCTCAGGGGACCCTCATCTACCGGGCACCGCAGGCTCTTGGTTGGGGCTATGTGTCCCCTTTCTTCTCAGTCTCCTGCTCTTGCGTCACGTCTTAGGATGGGGGACAATTGTCTCAAGGTGGGAGTAGCTCAGGGCTACCCATCGAACCCAGAGCCTGCCTCCGGCTTGCTAGCTGGGTGAATGTGGGCATGTGATCTCATCCCTCTGAGCCTCAGGTCCTCATCAGTGACAAAACGGGCAGAAAAACTACCTGCTGGACGGGATTTTTGTGGAGGTAAAAATGAGGCTGAGGCGGGCATGGAGCACAGAGGAAGAGCGCAGTTCATGATGGCCTTTGTTGTCCTGTCCTCATGCCCTCTTCCTAGAAGGCAGGAGGCCCAGCACACCTGTGGTTGGAGGGAGTAGCCCTCAGTGAGCAAGTAAATCAGACCCGAGCTCTGGGCTTCCCTGCACCATTTCTGTTTGGGGGACATGAAGCGGGTGGCTCTGTTCCACACCAAACCCTGGGGTTGGGTCGCCGCCCCCACCACTAATTCCACAGCGCTTCCCCCTCGCCTCACTGAGGTCTCTGCCTGTCTTTGGTACCCCGAGAGGCCCTGTCCCCGGCCGACCCGAACCCGCGGCCGCAGTCGGGCGCGCAGGGCACTCACCCCCTTGCGCTGGTTGCTGAGGCAGAAGGTGCAGATGGAGCGCGGCTGGCGGCCGCCGTCGGCGGCAGCGGCGGCGGGGACGGCGCTCTTGGCACTGCCGGCCGCACGGAAGCACGGCTGCCCGTCGTCGGCCGCGTCGCCCAGCAGCAGCACGTTGGCGAGGTGTGCGATGTAGCTGGACGCCAGGCGCAGTGTCTCGATCTTGGACAGCTTTCGGTCCACCGGCTCGGTGGGGATGAGCGTGCGCAGCGCGACGAAGGCAGTGTTCACGCTCTGCGTGCGGTCCCGCTCCCGCGCGTTGGCCGCCTGCCGCTGTCGCACCACCACCACGGGGCCCGGGCCGCCGCCTGCCCGCCGCCCGCCCCCGGGGCCCGGGCCGCGCCGCGCAGCCTCCAGGCCCTCGCAGCAGCCGAACGACTGGTCCGACGCGTCGCTCTCGCTGCGGTTCTCCTCGTCCTCGCTCAGCAGCCGCACGTCCGGGTACAGCACGTGCGCGCCGACGGGGCGCAGCAGCGCGAACGCCATGGCCCCTGCCGTGTCCCTACGGGCGCCGAGCCCCGCGTTAGCCGCGCCCAGCCGTGCGCTCCCGCGCGCTCCCACGGCCCAGCGGGCCGCCGCCTTATAGCCGAGGGAGGGACCAATCACGAGGCCGCCCAGGCCGGGGGCGGGGGGGCCCCGGTCGGCCAATGGGGACGCACTCGCCGCGCCCCGGCCAATGGCGACGCGCCCACCGCCCCCGTTCCCCAGGTTGAAAGCGGCCCGGGAGCTGGTGGCCCACCCCGAAGGCTCCCAGTCCCTGCTGCCGAGCCGGCGAACGCTGGAGGTCCGGGAGGGTGGGCTGGGGCGTGCCCAGACCCGAACTCGGTGCCTCAGCCTAGACCACCTTGGAGACCGCAGGCAGGTACCTTCTCTCTTGGCCTTAGTTTTCTGGTTCGGAACGTGGATGGCAGAGAAACGAGCTCAGGTCTTCCTGCTGTCGAATTCTAATCCTGTGATTCTGGAACTTTCATGTGCATAAGAACTGGGGAAGGGGCTTTGCCGTTACCGATTCCCAGATTGCCTCCGTGCTGATTCGGCATTTTTGGAATGGAGCCCAGGAATCCACATTTTGTACAAACCGGTGATGACGGTGATGCTGTCCATGGAGGACACTTGGAGAAACGCTATAATCTTTCCAAATAAGGACTTGACAGTATCACGTCCCTGAGGACAAACTTAAACACATACACACACCAAGGCCAAACAAAACCAAAACACTCAAATACTAGTAGTTCATTCATTTGTTTATTCATTCAGCAAATATTTGTTGGGTCTCTACTATGTGTCAGGCGTGGTTTTAGGTCTGAGGATACACACGTGAACAAAACAAACTCTCTGTGCTCACAGAGCTGGCATTTTGGTTGAGGTCGTACTGGGTGCCAGACCCCTGTGCTGAGTACTTTACTGTGCCCAGCTGAGGTTGTAAGACAGTGCACCTGACTCACAGATAAGGGAGCTCTGGTCTTCCGTGTGACAGGTCGTGAGTCGGGGTGCTAGCCCCAGCTTGGCTGGCTTCACTACCTCTTAGACTCCCACCCCCCAGCCCCACATCAACACACACAAGCTGTCTTTCTTCAACGCCTTCCTTTCTTCCAGAAACCTTAGCTTACTCAGGCTGTTATGTCCTCCTCCTCAGGGCACTGGGAAGAACAGCTGAGCCGATGATGGCTGCTGGGGTCCCCATCTCACTCAGGCCTGATTCCCAGCTCCATCCTGGGGCACCAGCTAAGCCAGCATCCCCTTGGCCTTCTCTCTTCAGCCCAAATGTCAGCCAGTTAGGAAGAGAGCACAGAGAGTGGAGTTGAAAGGCTTCTAGGTTCATTTTGGCTCATTGGGGCCTCAGCTTTCTTGAAGATGCCTCCTGTCTCTGCCATGCTGTGCTTTCCAGGCTTCCCTGACCCAGGCCAGAATGGGGGGTGGGGAGTGGAGGTGGCTTGAGGGGTTTTCCGTGGCTGCTGGGAGAGGAGCCCCTTAGGTCTTCAGGACCCAGGGTCTTTGGGAACATCTGTTCTCACACCTGGATCCCCACCCCCTCCACCATTTGACCGTGACCCTGGCCAGGCTGGGCTTTGGGGAGGAGGAGAAGCAGCCTGCACAGCCCCCTCCCTGCAGGGCCAGTCCCACACACAGCCCCAGGCCAGGCTGCTGCTTCCTGAGCAATGAATTATTACCCGGGAGATTTCCTTCCCTGTCTGCGCCTCCTCGCAGGGGCTCCCGGCTCCCTTCACTTTCGCTTTCTCCCCTTTCTCCCCCTACCCTCTGCTCCTGACCCGACAGAGGCTGGAAATTCCTCTGTCCAGCCCCCTCCCAATTCCAGCTTGCACTGGAGATGCCAAACAGGGAGGGAACTGGGCCCGGAAGGCGTAGCAGGGGCTTGGCTGGTAGACTCATTCATTCATTTGCTCC
This sequence comes from Eulemur rufifrons, assembly GCF_041146395.1. Taxonomy (NCBI): domain Eukaryota; kingdom Metazoa; phylum Chordata; class Mammalia; order Primates; family Lemuridae; genus Eulemur; species Eulemur rufifrons. The sequence continues at coordinate 26,276,931 of NC_091002.1, forward strand.
TTAGGCAGGTTTAGACACATGGGACCCTGGGAGTAAAATAAAACCATGAATGAGACTGAGGCTGGCCTTCTGCAGCCAGGAGGGGAAAGCAAGCCGTAAACAAAGAATTTCAGGACAATGTGGTGGGAGCAAGCCAGGCATCAGAGAGACCCAGCTCCGGTTCCAAGGTTTGCTGCCTCTTGGAGTCTCAGTTTCCTGCTCTGAAAACTGGGGATAAAAATAGTACCCATTCCCAGGGCTGGTGATGGTTCTGTGAGCTTATGCCAATAAAAGTGGGTCTGGCATGCTGCGAGTGCTCAATACCTGAGAGGAGTCTGTGCTACTGTTGTTAGGAGCTGGCTCCAGCCACTGCCTAGCAAAGGGCTGAGCAGTGTTGGCTCTGTTCTAGGCCTTGTCGCTGGGATTGGGGAGGAGGTCCTGCCACGTTCTCAGCCCACTCACACAGGGGACCTTATATATTGAAATGATAATATTACTGAGGGGTTACTATATGTCAGGCACTCTTCTAAGCATTTTCTCGTTTAATCCTCAGTTATAGCCTCATGAGCTAAGTACTACTAATATTCCCATTTTACAGATAAGTAGACTAAGGAACAGAGAGGTTAAATAATTTGCCCAAGCTCTCACAGCTAGCAAGTGGACAGGAATTCTTTGATAAGTTGCTTCTGGTGGGGTTAAGGAGGGAAGGACCCTTCCCTGGCGTAGTTTAAGCCCAAATGCTCACAAAACTCTGCTCCACAGAGAGTAGGCCTAGTTAGCTGCAGAGCTCTGGTTTTGCTGGGTAAGGGATGCAAGTTTGAAGCCAGAATGGAATTGCTCAAAAATAGAGAGGAAGCTGATGCTGCCATGGGTGCCCTCCATCAGCGCTGTCCCTCTAAGGAAATCTTGGGCTGAAGTGCTAAATTATTTATCCTGTCCAGGCACCCACCTGGCTCAGGTTAACCTTGACACCAGTGCCAGGTGTGACAAAATCAAGAAGATGATGTTAAATAAAACCGTCATTTAAGGAGTGCTTTGAAAATTCACGGAGTCCTGTTGAAAATCCTCAAGGTGAGTGTCAGGTACCCAGGCCCCAACCCAAGCTCAGCTGCCGACTGTGCCCATGGGCAGTTCTCCTCTCCTCTGCAGGCTACACAGGATGGGGAGTGCAGGTTGGAGTATAGGTCCCACAGAACTCTGACCTTGGCAGACTGTATTACCCCCAGTTCCAGCTTTGGTAGTCCAGCCAAGAGAATAAGATTTCAGAGCAAGAGTGAGATTAGAGACAGAGAAATCTGGGGAAGCTTCCCGAAGGAGGTGGCCTGGATCAAGTTTAGGGGATCTCAGCTACCTTAAATAAGGGAGGCCCATGATGAAATTGTTTTACTCTATCCTCCATGGCCAATGGCAATGTTGGCACAACAGGTGCATTTGCGGGTCGCTCTCCTAGGTCAGCAGTCAGACACTGCGATCTGCCTATACAATACCCATCCCTCCTCCTTATCAACCCTGATTTGTCTAGGGCAGCAGTGGGCCTAGCTATAAATGCTTCTCTTCTCAGCCTTCTTTGCAGCCAGGGGTGGCCATGTGGCTCATTCTAGCCAATGAGATGAAAATAGAAGTTCCTAGGGAGGGCCTGCTTCCCCATATGAAATGACAGAGTCTCCTGAGAAGACTTTTGCCTTTCACCCTTCACCTTCTTCCTGCCTGGAATAGAGATGCAATTCTTGGAGGTATAGCAGCCAATTTGGAGCCATGAAGACAACAGTCACATGCTAAGGATGGCTGAATGAAAAGCCAGAGTATTTGGATCCTCGATGATTTCTTTGAGCAGTGACAGTAGTCCCCAGCCTCTTGAAAAAAATTTAAAAAATACTCTGATTTGGTAAAAGCGCTATATTAGGTTTCAGTTACATGCAGCCAGATGCAAGCCATTGTCAATACATACAGGTCTCACAATGAATAATGGTCACACCATGACCATCTACAGCACACTGTGTGCCAGACACTGAACTAACTGCTTTACACCCAGTGTCTCATGTCATTCTCACCATCCTAGACACTGGGTGCTGTAATTATCATCACATTATGGAAGGGGACATTGAGCCCTGAGGACTTAAGAAGCTCATCCAGGGTCACCTAGCTAGGAGAGTGACAGAGTCAAGATTTGGACTTGGGTCTCTCATTTTCTTAGGTCTGTGTTAACAGTTGTGATGGTTTAAAAACATGACCTCTACTCTTCCCAACAGGATCTGGGGTCTGTGCCCTGTCCCTTTGAGTCTGAATGGGCTTGCGACTGCTTTAACCAACTGAACTTGGCAGAAGTGACCGTATGTGACTTCCGAAGCTGGTCATGAAAGATGATGCAGCTCCTGCCTTGCTCACTGGAACCCTCCTGCTCGGAGCTCAGAGTTGCCGGGGAATGAGTTTGAATGCCTGAGGCCGCCATGCTGTGAGGAAGCCCAGTCCACTCCAGAGGCCACAGGCAAGTGCCTCCGATTAGTGGTTCTAATCTTTCAGTCCTCGCAGCTCAAGGAACAGGTATGTGAGTGAAGATGAGAGGCTTTCCCATGATCCCAGCCCCAGCTGTTGGGTCACCCCCACTCTTGAATCTTCCCAGTGGAAGCCTCAGACATCATGGAGCAGTGACAAGCCTTCCAAATCCCAACTACAGAACCTGTGAACATAAGAAAATGGTGTTTTAAGACACCAATTTGTGGGATAATTTGTCACACAGCAATGTTAATTGTAACTGTAGCTCATTGCAATGCCTCCCAGATATTATTTTCATACATAAAATACCAAAACCCTGAAAGTACAGTCAATTTTCATTATTTGCTGTAATGATATTCTAGAAAGTCACTGTAAATACTGAATTAGCAAATACTGAACCATTGCTCTTGGGGGAAATACAGGGTTGGGCTCCTGTGAACCACTCTGGTCACATTTTCATCAACGGACCAATACAGAACCTTGTTTTATGTGTGTGACTGTTGAAAGACACCATATTTAATATATATTGTTGACTCATTCCCACCGAACTCACCGCCAGCAGCTCTATACCTCGTGCTGAACAGTGCCCGTCTAACTCACATCATCTTCTCTGCAAGGCACATCACAGCCCTCTTGTGCTTAGGAACACTAGACAGCACTTCAGCTCTACACTTGGGGCCATTTTAAACTGCAAAATCACCAAAAAGGCACAAATATTTGTCAAATGTGGCACTAAATAGATTGCAAAGAGGACGCTGGCTGACGGGATGAGGGGTGAGACAAGGCAGCTCGTCCGTCAACTCGTTTGACCTCAGCTGGAAACATGTGCATCAGGTGACTCCAGTTTGTCATTACTCCTGGCACGTCCATCAGTGATCATGAAAGTTCCGGCGACTATTGATTTGGGGGCTACAAATAAATTTTAGCGAGTGGGCGAATCACAAATACAGAATCTGTGAATAATAAGCATTGACTGTGTTCTTTGGTAAGTTCGGGGCCTGCAGTCTTAATAATTGGAGAAAGGGACACAGAGCAAGTGAAGGGGTGCCCCAGGAGCCTCCCTTCCGTCCTTTGTAAGGTGTGGGTGACAAAGTCCACCCTGTGGGGTTTGTGGAGATAAGGGGTAGTCACCAGGACAATAACTACATTGTATAGGGCTACATGCTGAACACTTTACATACCTGATCTCATTTAACACTGGCAACAACCCTACGAGATAGATCCTATTATTAGGTCCGTTTTGTGGATGGGAACCCTCAGACTCAGCAAGGTTCAGGGACATTGCTCAAGATCTTGCAGGCAGAGCTGGATCTCAAAGCTGGTCCTGTCTCAGCCAAACACTTTCCCACCCTGCTTTCCAGACTTGCCAGGCGCCCATGTTCATAAGGTGCTTGGCGTGGTCCCGGGCACACAGTAGGCTCACGGCAAGTGGATGCTTTGATGAAGATCATAAACTGGTTTCTGGGGACTTTGAGGCCATTCTGCCAAATGGGCTGGGGGAACCGGGGCAGGGCGGAGGGCAGAGTAGGAGCCATTGGGGAGGGAACCGAGTCTGTGGGATGGGAAGGCTGGGCAAGGAGCAGGGAGGATCTTGAATCAGACCCCTGGTCACCTCCTGCAGAGGGTTAAAGCAGCCCAGCCTCCTTCCGGCTGAGCGGAAATCAGATTTTGAGAGCTGAGCAGGGCTCCGGAGAGATGTTTTTCTTCTCCATTTGTCTGCTTGTGGCTGGCCCATAAAATCCACCGGAACTCCATGCTGGACTGAGGAATTCCTGCTCAACAGGGACATGGAGAATGCAGGCTGTGTGTGTGTGTGTGTGTGTGTGTGTGTGTGTTGGAGGGGGAATAGTGTGGCCCCTTATCAGAGCAGAGACCACCTCCACCTCCAAGGCCAGCTCAGGCCCTGTGATCCCCACTGGAGGCCTCACAGGATTCCTTGGTGGTGGGGATGGTATGGGGGGAGGGAGCAGGGAGAGGCAGGGTGGAGGTATGTACAAGAAAGAAGTGACACCCCCTCCCCACCTTTTCCAAGGGGGGACTTGGGAGGTGAGGAGTAGGAGGAAACAGGGAGAGGTCAGGCTGTGGCAGGTCACTGGTGTGTGATGCAGGTTCCCTCTATTATGCTGGGTGGCATTGTTCGAGTCTCTGCCACTTCCTCACCTGTGCAACCAGGGAGGCTGAGCGAAATGACCACCACGTGGGATTTCCTGATCAGAGCTGGCATCCGGGGCTCTATCTAGCAGGTAGCTTGCATGCATTTCCTCCCCTGAAGCAGTGCAAGCATCATCACCCTTATTTCACAGGTGAATAAATCACAGCTCAGAGAGGGAAGGTGGCCTGTCCAATGTCACTCGCTAGAAGGGGTGAGGCAGGGTTAGAACCCAGACAGCTGGTGCCAGAATCCACCTCTCCTGTCCCCCGTAAAGAAAGTTTCTAATGCTCCTTGTCCTGGGGTGCTCTCTCCCTTTTCACTTGGCTTGATGCCTTCATTCTTTAAGACTCAGCTCATGTGTCACCTCCTCCAGGAAGCCTGCCCTAACTAGCAAGCTGGGCTGTGGGGCTCCTCTCTGGCCGCCCGCACCCCTAGCAGGTTGCTGTCTGTTTTGGTTACCGGGCTGTGAGCCCTGGATGATCAAGGCCAGTGCTGATTCTCCCCTGTGCCTCCCGTATCAGCCAACACAAGAAACTTCCAATTTGCCTTGAAGATTCTAATGCATGTGGTGGTTTTAGAACATGGCCCCTTGAGGAGTGGGGTCCAAGTCTTCCACCTGAGTCTGAGTGGGCTTGCGATGGCTTTAACCCACAGAATATGGCAGAAGTGACTCTATGTGACCTCTGAGGCTGTTCACTGGCACCCCTGTTCTTGGAGCCCTGAGCTGCTGTGTAAGAAGTCCAAATGCTCTAGGGCCCCATGGGGAGGCCATGTGTAGGCAATTCCTACAAGCCGTCCTGGTTTGGGGCTTCCAGATGATTCCAGCCCTCAGTTGTTGATTCATACCCAGCCTTCGAGTCCTCCCAGCTGAGGTCCAAGAAGCCATGGAGCAAAGGCAAGCCATCTCTACCATGCCTGGCCCAAGTTCATGAGCATAATAAGATGGTTGTTGCTTTCAGCCACTGAGACTTGGGGTTGTTTGTTACACAGCAATGGTGACTGTGACAGTCTGTCCTCCTGGGTGCATCACCTTATCTCCACCCAGGATTACTGCAGCCGTCTTCTCGCAGGGCTCCCTGCTTCCTCCCTCTCCCCTCTGCAGCCAGAGAAATCCTTGTAATTCATAAATCAGACCATGTCCTTTCTCTGCTCAAAACCCTCTGTTGGCTCCTAGCTCACTCAGAGCAAAAACCAAATCCTGACAATGGCCGCAGCCCCTATGAGCTTGGCCTGCTCCCAGCCCATTGCCTCTCTGTCCCATCTCCTACCCTCTCCCCTCTCTGACTCCTCTCCAGCCACACTGGCTGCCCTGCTACTCCTCCATCACCAGACATTCTCTGCCTCAGGACCCTTGCACTTGCTGTGAATGGTGCTCTACTGCCTGGAACACTCTTTCTCCGGGTGTTGCTGGATTCAGTCCCTCATCTTGTTCAAGCCTCTGCTCAGATGTCACCTTCTCAGTGAGGCCTTCCCTGTCTGCCCCGTTCAACCCCACAGTCCTCTCTCCCTGCTCTCAAACCACTTGACTTGCTTTCTTTTTCTTTTTGTCATGGCCCTTATAACTGCCTAACGTACTATACACTTTGCTTATTGTGTTTATTATTATTATTATTATTTTTTTTTTTTTTGAGACAGAGTCTCACTCTGTTGCCCAGGCTAGAGTGAGTGCCGTGGCGTCAGCCTAGCTCACAGCAACCTCAAACTCCTGAGCTCAGGGGATCCTCCTGTCTCAGCCTCCCAGGTAGCTGGGACTACAGGCATGCACCACTATGCCCGGCTAATTTTTTCCATATATATTTTTAGCTGTCCATATAATTTCTTTCTGTTTTTAGTAGAGATGGGGTCTCGCTCTTGCTCAGGCTGGTCTCGAACTCCTGAGCTCAAACGATCCGCCCACCTCGGCCTCCCAGAGTGCTAGGATTACAGGCGTGAGCCACCGCGCCCGGCCTGTGTTTATTATTTATTGTCTCTTCTCTGCCCTACCCCCAACCCCCTCCTGCCAGCATCACCGGGCAGAAATCTTTATTTACTGTCTAATGTATTCCCAGTGCCTCCTTTAGTACTTGACACGTGATAGTGGTTTGCTGAATGAATGAATGAGCTGAAGGAGCCCAGAATAGGCAGCTGCCTTTCCTGGGCTATCTGTGTGGATAAGCAGAAAGGGACAGGAAGGGGCAGGAGTGGAGAGGCCAGGTTGAGCCAGTATGGCCAGGGGTGGAGGACATTCCATGGAAGTGACAGCTTGCTGCTCCTCTAGGGAGCCCTGGGGATGGGAGAGTGCAGGACAAGGCTTTGAAGATGCAAACGGGGGTGACTCCAGGCCTCCCTCCTTCCTGGTCTTGTGTGCCTCCCGCCCTGCCAGTAAACAGGATCTCTGGGCAACTGCCTGAGAACCCTGCCCAGTGCCCCAGAGGCCTTGGCTTGCTCCTTCCTGTGCTATAAATCGGGTCCCTTCCAGCTGTGACATCCTGGACGCCATGGGGGAGGCAAGGCAGACAGATTTGTTGCAAAGAGCTGTGTATGGCCTTGCACAGAGCAATGCACCTTGATTTTCTTGTGAAATCGAGTGGGATAATGCGTGCAAGCCCTCTGTAAACAGATACTCTAAGGACCTGTTTGTGGGCAGAGACACCGGGAACAAATCCCAGCTCTGCCACTGAGCTCTGTCTCTTCATTTGTCAAATGGGGCTAAGGGGAGTCAGTAACTTCCTAGGGCTGTTGAGGGATTCCACATGCAGAGAAAATTCTTAGCACCCAGTAAATGTGCAATAGATGTCAGCTGTCCTGAACGGTAACTATTATAATGATAGAGCATCAGACATTTATCGAGAAGCTATTTGGGGGCCCAGGAGCCTTGGTTCATACCCCAGAGGGGACTGTGGACTTGATATAACACAACTTCAACCCTGCGCCTTTGTGTATGTCCCCACCCTGTCAGAGACTGTTTCCCACACAAAAGACCACCTCCTCCCCTGGCCCCAGAAAGGCCATACCTGTGAGCGTATCTCATCCCTAACAAGTGCCACAAGAGTAAATATCTACTTTGAAACCAGCCTTGTGTGTGTGGGGGTGGGGTGGGGTGGGAGTTCAAATCCAGATCATACCACTCCCCAGATGTGGAAACTTAGACATGTTTCTTTATTGCTCTATGCCTTCAGTTTCCTTACCTGAAAAAGGAGAGTGATAATAGTACCTATCTCTTGCAGTCACCATGAGGACTGAGTGAGTTAAACTAGCCAGCATACCATTTGAGATACTCCTATTATCTTTGTTCCACAATGCGTAAACTGAGGCTCTGCCAGGAGAAAGAACTTGGTTCAAGCTATCAGTTGTCATGCTTACTGGTCCTGAGTTGGGATTAGTTTTATTACACCATGAGAAGCCCCAACCAGGGAACTCATTGTTTGTGAGATATCTCCTTTTATCTCTTAGTGATTTTTTTAGTTAAGTGGGAGCCCATGCTCATAACTTATGAAAAATGGATAAGAGAAAAACTTAACCTTGAGAATATGTTATTCATGAACTTCCTTCCAGAAGAGTTAAAAAAACACTTGGTCCTGGTATTAAAATGTCTTGGATTCCAGTTTGAGATGCACCAAGCAAGGTAATAGGGAGTCCTTGAAGGTTCTTGAGCAGGGACAAGAATGAACTTAAAGGGTATGAGTCTGATAGTATGTTTGGGTCAATTCAAGTTACTGAGACTCAGACTTGGGATTTGAGAGGATCCCTCCGGCTGCCCTACAGAGAATGAACTGCGGGGGCCAGGGGAGAAGCTGGAGGCCCAAGGAAGGGGTGCTTGGACTGGGTGGTAGAAGTGGAGCTGGTGAGAATTTCCAGCTCTGTTTTGAGGAGATGGGACTCAGGCTTTATCGGAGGGCTGGTAATATGTTGCATATTGCAAATGTACGTGCCTTTGACCTAGTATATCTGCTTCTGGGACTTCCTTTTACATTTATACTTGCACATATGTGCAATGACCCATCTAAAAGAATATTTACAGCAGTGTGAAGGGGGAACTGAACAGGCCAGACAGGGCCAAGTGTGGGTGGGGATGTGGAGACAGTGCTGGGGGTGTGGACTGGAGCTGCCATCTGGAGAGCAATCTGTCAAGTTAAATGTGTACATTGAGGTATATAAATGATGGCCACCAATTCTTTGACACTCCTCCCATTGAGAGGTGGGTCTGTGTACCTGATCTCTGAATCTGGGCTGGCCTGTGACTGCTTTGACCAATGTCTGTGGTGGAAGTGATGCTGTGTCAGTGTCCGGGCCCAGGCCTTAAGACCGGAAGCTTCTACTTCCCCTTTCTTGGAACAATCACCTGGGGAGAAGTTAGCTGCCATGAATGAAGTCCAATCACCCTGAGACTGCCATGCAGTGAGGAAGCCCAGCTAACCATGGAGAGGAGTCTTGTAGATGAGACACTATGTGACAGAGAGAGTGCTCAGGAGTATTAAAGCTGCAGACATGAGTGAAGAAGCTGTCTTACTCTGTTGCCCAGGCTGGAGAGTGCAGTGTTATGATCATAGCTCACAGAAGCCTGGAACTCCTGGGCTCAAGCAATCCTCCTGCCTCAGCCTCCTTAGTAGCTGGGGCTACAGGTGTGCACCACCATGCCTGGCTGAGAAACTGTCTTGAAAGGGAACTTCTACCCCAGCTGTCTCAGCTGATACCATATGAGCCACCCAGGTGAGCCCTTCCTAAATTCCTCACCCACAACATCATGAACAAAACAAAGTGGTTGTTTTAAGTCTTTAGGTCAAGGATAGTATATTATGGTATGAAAGATAACCAGAATACATATATGCTATGATTCAGCAATTGCATTCCTGCATACTGGCTATATGTCCAACAATATTCTCATTACAGCCCGTAGAGGACATGGCCATGTTGTTCTGGCAGCAGGGATTTCGAGGCCACCCAGGTGCCCATAAGTGGGGTGGTAGAGAGGAACACATGGTGGATGCAGGGAGCTGTAGCCAGCAATCAGAAACCACAGATCAAGCCATGTATACAATTGTGTCATGTTCCACAAGAAGACTTTACACACCACAGAACACACATAGAATGGGTCTACAGAGGTGCAAAAAATGTGAAGAGGAAATGGGACAAAGGAGAATAACTAGAAAGAGATAAAACAGAGGAGGGTGTGCAAGGGTCAATGCTGATAATCCGCCATGGGCTGAGGTTTTTATAAACCCAACCCTCTACATTTGAAGTGTAAAAGATTATAAAGGCAAACAAAGCAAATGTCTGCAAATAGGGGCTTGGTTAAATACATTGTAGCACATCCACACGATGGAGTACAATAAAGCCATAAAAATGAATGGGGGAGCTTGCTGTGTCCCGGCATGGAAGGATCTCCAAAGTATGTTGGTAAGAAGAATGTGTATAATAGGCTTCCATCTGGGGGAGAATGAAAGTGTATGTATTTGTATATATGTCTATAAACAAGTGGTGTATCTGTGGAAGGATATCCAAGGTATCCTAATACAAGTGAGTGCTTCCGGGGAAAAGAGCCAGACGTCAGGGGACAGGAGTGGATGGCACTTTAGAAGAGCAGGCACCTCAGAGGAGGAATCACTACTAACATTGGGACCCCCTCCTCCAGGCCAGGCCCATGCCGGGTGCTGGGACTCAGAGGGGACAGGGAGCCTGCCCTGCTTACTAGATGCTCGGGGTCCTGATTCTGCCCCACCCATGATGTGACCTCAGCCAACAAGCTGGTTGGGCACTGCCCACCCCTCTGCCCACCTCGGCTGCCACCCTTGCCTTCACCCGCCACTCACTGTCACTCTCTCCTTCCTTCCACCTGGAAACCTGCCCCAACCCCCATCTCCCCCTGTCATTAAACACACAAACAGATATACAGAAAAACAGGATAAAACCCCATGTACTCACCACCCAAATGAAGAAATAAAAATTTTTCAAATATGATGAAGGTGTAGTGGTTTCAGATGTGTCCACAAATTCTTTGACACTCCTCCCTTCAAAAAGTAGAGTCCAGTTCTCCTCACCTTTGAGTGTGGGCTGGGCTTGGTGACTCACATCTAGTGAAGAGAATGTGGTGGAAGGAAGGTTTGAGGCCAGGTCACAAAAAGGTTGCAGCTTCTGCCTAGCTGTCTGTCTGTCTGTCTGTCTCTCAGTGTTCACTTTTGGAATCCAGCCACCATGTTGTGATGGAACCCAGGCTGCACGGACAGGCCCATGTGGAGAGGAACTTAGTCCCTCCTCCCTCCTCCTGGTCCCTTACCAACAACCAGCACCAATCTGCCAGCCACGCAAATGAGCCCCCTCTGGCTTGGCAGTAAATTCTCTGGCTGACCCTCCCTCCCAACTCCCACCCCAGCTGACATCTGAATGCAACCTCTTTGAGGACCAGAACCACCTGGCTAAACTGCTCCCAAATCCCTGGCCCTCAAAAACTGTGAGATATAATGACTATCATCGCTTTAGGACATTATGTTTTGGGACGATTTGTTATGCAGGAGAGAGAGCCAATACAGAAGGCCCTGGTATCCCTTCCCCATAACAATCCTCCTTTCCACCTCAAAGAAACCACTCTCCTGATTATTCATTATTCCCATGAATGTTTTATCTTTTACTACATATTATAAATCCTTGCACAATACATGGGACTGTGTTTCATTCTTAAAAATGTATAGAAATGCCCATTGTGTGATACATGCATGTTATGTGGATTATATGTGTCCTGTCTCACACGGTGTGCACGGGAGACCATCTGTGTTGAGGACGCAGCTGCCACTCCTTTGCCCTGCCCGCCAGTACCGCGTTATGTGCACGCACCACAATGCGTCATCGCAAAGACCACGTTGATGAACATTTGAGTCGTTTCTGGTTTTTGCCACAACAGCGTTGGTAGCATCCAGTCACCCTTGCCCCCCTCTTCACATGGCAACCTCTTGTCCTTGGAGGTCTCAACTCTCACGTCACACCCTGAGCCCCCAGCTAATGGGCTGTCTGTCCTCACACGCCCCCCAAGCTGGTCTCTGTTGGTATTCCCTCATTGTTCTCTCCAGCACCTACTCCGTGTGGTCAGCATTCAGTCATCTGATCCTTTCTGCAGCTAGAGGGTAAGGCCAGGAGAACACGAGGGGCAGTGGGTTTTCGTCCCAGTCCTGCCCACACCTGGCCCACACCTGGCACATGCCTGGCACACAGCCCTCAGTCAAAACCATTGCATTGGGAATGGCTGAGAACAGCTTCCTCATTTTGACCTTGGTTTTCCTGTCTGCCCAGTGGAAACTTCAGATCCATTTCGGGGGACTTTAGTTCAGCTCCTGGGAGCTGCCTTAGATTTTTTTTGAAAAGAATAGCCACTGTTTACGTAACAGGCCTGTTCTAAGCTGGCACATGCATCTTCTCATTTCAGCCACTCATCAACCCTCGGAAATAGGCACTGTTACTGTCCTCTCTTTACAGAGGGGTAAACTGAGGCAAAGAGAGGTTAAGCCACTTGTCACAGGACTAGCAAATGGGGGAGCTGGGATTTGAACCAGAGGAGACTATCCAGAGCTCACTGTCTAACCCTGGGGCCACCCTGCCTCAGTGGCTCCCACAGCTGTGGGAGGCAGAGGAGGAGGAAGGTGAAGGACAAGTGTGAAGAGGAAGATACAGGCAAGACTGGCAGCCGCTGTGCTGAAGGCCTCAGCCAGCCAGGGCATCTGGTGTCCCCAGTCGCGAGGCTCTGGCACTTCCCCACTCCCCTGTCTCCAAAGTCCTGATGGTTTTAAGACTTCCCACCTCCCCACATTCAGCTCCCCTGCCCCAGCCCCAGACTCTAGGGGGTCCACTGTGTGTCAGCGGCCTGTAGCCCTCCCCCTGTAGGGAGGCATCTCCTTCCAGAAGGGCTCTGGAGACTGAACCCAGAAGTTGAGGTCTGGAGTCACAGCCCAGCTGCAGTGATGGTACAGGAGGGTCTTTCCAAACCAGCACCTTGCATTTTCCCAGAAACAATGGAGGAGGAAAATACGATGAATTCAGGAGGGCATCTGTCTCTCTGGGCTCCTGGGGCCTGGGGTGGGTCGGAGAGCTGGGATATGTGCTCGTGTCTTCTTAGCCCTGGGGGTTCAGGGCCAGGATGGGCAGGCCTCTGGGTATGGGTGGCACCTGCTTCCTGGCAGGCAGCATCCACAGGGGACCAGGAGGGGGTCCCTGGAATCCTGGGATTCTGATGCTCTCTCAGATAACTTCTGAGCCTATTGTCCCAGCTGTCTTCCATTTCTTCTTCCATTTCATTGATTCATTTATTTCCCAACTGGTGCCAGGCACCGAACCTGCCTTTCATTCATCCAACAAATCCTTCTTGAGGGCCTATGGTGTGCCGGGCACTGTTCTAGGCACTAGGGACACAGACTAGATGAAACTGACACAAATCCTGACACTTATGTAATGAGCATTCTATCTGTGGAAACAGATAAATAAGAAAGACAAATAAATAAAAATAAGAGGAAGAAGAAAGAAAATAAGAAGAAAAACTAAGCAGAGAAGGGAGTATCAGGTTTTGGGCAGGGTGACCCAGAGAAGGCTTGCCAAGAAGCTGACCACTGAGGAGAGATTTGAAGGAAGAGCGTTCCAGGCGAAGGGAATGGCCAGTGCAAAGGTCCCGAGGTGCGAGAGGTGCCCGGTGTGATCCGGGCACGGCAAGGAGGCAGGTGTGGCAGTGAGAGGGAGAAAGTGCAGGAGCAGATTCCAGAGAGCTGGGACGTCACTGAAAAGGGGCTGGCATCTAATCTGGCGTTTTCCCGCAATGGCTCTTACTCACTGGGAGTTTGGGGAGGAGTATCGACACAGTCAGAATTGACCTTGGAGATAATCCCTCTGGCTGCTGAGCGAAGGGAATGTGGCAGGGCAGGCGTGGAAGCAGAGACCAGTAGGGCAGATGCGGCCGCGATCCCTGTGGGAGACAAGGGAGGCTTGGACAGTGGCGGTGGGAAGTGGCTGGATCCTGGATGTATTGATATTTTGTAGGTAGAGCCAACACGATTTGCTGATAGATCTAATGTTGGGTGTGAGAGCAGACAGGTCCAGGATGACCTGGAGGTTTGGGGCCTGACTGGAGGGAATGAAGCCTTGAGTTGGGGCAGGGGGGCTGGCGCGGGGCAGGTTTTGGACAGTGGCAGGTTGGTCCGGGGTGTGGTTGGGCAGCCTAATGGGGATGTTGAGGCAGCAGGTCAAGGTAAGACCTGTACTGGAGACACACTGTAAACATCACTGGCATGAAACTAAAGCCACAAAACTGGATGAGAGTACTTTGCAGAAGGGAATGGAGAGCGCTGGGCGCGGTGGCTCACGCCTGTAATCCTAGCACTCTGGGAGGCCGAGGTGGGAGGATCCCTTGAGCTCAGGAGTTCGAGACCAGCCTGAGCAAGAGCAAGACCCTGTCTCTACTAAAAATAGAAAGAAATGATCTGGACAGCTAAAAATATATATAGAAAAAAATTAGTTGGGCATGGTGGCTACTTGTAGTAGCAGTAGTAGTAGTCCCCCCTACTCGGGAGGCTGAGGCAGGAGGATCCCTTAAGCCCAGGAGTTTGAGGTTGCTGTGAGCTGGGCTGATGCCACGGCACTCTAGCCCGGGCAACAGAGCAAGACTCTGTTTCAAAAAAAAAAAAAAAAAAAAAAAAGGGAAAGGAATGGAGAGAAAAGAGGCTACAGTGTAAGCACTTTCTACAGGATACAAGGATATCTACGCACATCAGCTATTTGAGATTTATTAAATAGATACTTAACACTATTCTAAGTGTTTCTCAAATAATAACTCATTTAACCTTCACAACTGTCCTGTGATATAGATACTATCATCATCATTATCAGTATTCTATGGAGATTAAGAAACTGACGCACAGAGAGGTTAAATAACTTGCCCAAGATCACACAGCTAGTAAGATGTGGACACAGCTTTAAATCTGGGCAGTACAATTCCGAATCCTTGTGCTTCACTGTCACCACGTCCTGCCTTCACCATTGTGTATCAGTTCCGCACAAGCGGGTGCCCGTGGTGGCTGGGGGTAGGGGGCAAAGGAGATTGAGGGGAAAACTAAAATAAAATGGAGCGTGTGATGTCAATGAGCTATGACTGGAGAAACAGAATTAACCCAGTTCTCTGCACCTGATACAAAAATGAAAAAGGAGGAGGAAGAGGAAGAAGAAAGAAATCTTAGCTGGGCTCTCCAGGGCATGATTATAACAAGCCCCCAGCCCCTGAGGCCCCTCCCTGGCTGGGCCTGCTGCTTCTCTAGGCTCATTCCTGACCGCCCCCCACAGTGCCCCAGTCATCCCCGGCCACACCGTGTCTCAGAAACCCACTTGATCCTAACTTCGAGTCTCTGCTGGTGCTGTTTCCTCTGTCAAAAGTGCCCTTTCCTTCCTTCACTATCTCAGGAACTCCTACGCATCCGTAAAAACCCAGCCTAAAGGTTCTTTCCTCCTTTTCCAGCCTTCCACTCCTCTGGGCTCCCACAGCACATCTCTTTTCTGGTTGGCTCAGCTCAACCGCTGGTCTCCCCTGGTGGCCCATGAGCTCCTGGGAGCAGGAACTGGGTCTGGCTCATCCTCGTAGCCCCCATGCTGAACCCAGAGCCTGGCATGTGGTGGGTGCTCCACAAGGGCAGGGGTCATGCCCCTTTCACCCAGCTTCGTAGCTACAGCGGGGGCTGACAGTGGGTGCTCGATACACGTGGTTGGGCAGATGAATGAATATAGGGGGGAAAGGATGAATAACGGCATCAAATCTATTTCCCAATAGCAGCACAATCTCAGTGCTGAGAAAACAATTCACAGCTCTGGATTCATATTGTAGAATTTTGATCCTAGACCCTTTGTTCTTTGAGCTATAGGATGTTGCTCAAGAAGAGTCCTTGGGCATCACTTCTTCCAGCTGTGTGACCTTAAGCAAGTTTCTCAACCACTCTGTGCCTCAGTGTCCTCATGGATGGTTGTGAGAATGAAATTTGATCATGTTTGCCAAGCATTTAGCCCAGTGCCTGAACATCACGCATGCTTATATACCTATGCTAGTGACCTATATCTGTATCTGACTTTTTCTTTGGAAATGATGTTGGACTTACAGAAAGGTCTCAACGATAGTACAAAGAATTTCTGTATACCCTTCACCCCGATTCCTTAAATATTAACATTTTATTATCCTTGCCTTATAATTCTCCCTCTGCATACATTTTTGTCGGAACTGTTGGAAGTAAGTTGCAGATATGACAGCTTTTTACTTCTAAATTAATTATTCTGTGTATATTTTTTAAAAACAAGAACTTATCTAAAATCACAGTACAGATACAAAATCAAGACATTAACATTGATATAATACTACTGTCTATCCTATAGACTTGTTGAAATTTTGCCAATTGTTCCACTAATGTCCTTTGAGCAAATAAACAAAAAAACTTGTTTTTTTTTTTTTCCCGATCCAGTATCCAATGCAGGATACACATTATATTTAATTTTTATGTTTCTTTAGTCTCCTTCTTTGGAAGAGTTCCCTAGTTTTTCTTTGACTTTTATGCTGACACCTTTTGGAGAGTATAGGCCGGTTGTTTGGTAGACTGTCCCTCTGTTCGGATTTTTCTATTATTTCTTTATGATTAGATTCAGATCAGGCACTTGTGGCAGGAACACCACGGAAGTGACGCTGTGTCCTTCACAGAGCTTCCCATCAGGGGCATATGACGTCAATTCGCCCCATTATTGGCGATGTTCACTCTGATCACTCGGTTAAGGTAGTATCTGGCAGTTTTCACCACTGTGAGGTTACTGTTTTTGCTCTGCAATTAAACAGTATCTTGTGGGGAGATACATTGAGACAATGTAAATATCCTGTTTCTCTTTATACTTCCTGCCCACATACTTCCTAGCAGGATGATACATTTTGCATTAGATGTAACTATTATTTGACCAAGGACCAAAGAGCATGGACGCATATTCCAACAGTACAAAAGAGCGAGGCAAGTTTCCCTCCCACCCAATCCCCAGCACCATGGTCCTCTCCCCAAGCTGTCCCTAGTCCCAGCGTTTCTTGTTTCCTTCCAGAAATGTCCTATGCGTGGACAAGCGAATGCATGCATACACCCTCTTTTAGAGTTATATGCACACAGAAGGTAGCTAAATATACACATTACTCTGTATCTTGCTTTATTTCACTTAATATTTTGGAGACTGTTTTATATTTGCACATAAAGAAGGACCTCTTGTTGATTTTAGAAACCTATGTCCACCTGAGGTGCAATCCCAGTGTAGTGTAATATCTTCACATTCACAAATAAGGAAACTGAGGCCCAGAGTGAGGAAGGAACAGGTCCCCAAAGTCAGAGGCAAAACAGACTTGGAAGCCAGCCCGGGAGCCCTGCACAAGGGAGGCGACAGGTCTTACCACTGGGGAACCAGGCCTTCCAAGGGTCTTTTCGACAAAATGCCAGACCCAGGCTCATGCTCCTGTTGTCAGCCTGGTTTCTCCCCACTTCCACTCCCCCCCGCCAGGGTCCCCTTCTTAGCTCTTGTTAGGGACTCCCCTCCAGCTCCCTGCTGGGCCGGGCCTTGGGAGCACCATTGATCCTCTGACAGCCCAAGACAGATTGGCAGGGAGTGTGTATTCAGGTGCAGACTCGAGCACATGGAGGCCAGATGAGAGTGGGGTGGGGGGGCCAGGGGCCTGCCGGGGTGGGGGAACCGAGGACCGAGGAGGGCAAGGATAGAGCATCACCGGCACCTGCCTCCTCTCCGTCTCCCGCCAGTTCCCGCCCTTCTTGGGGCCTCTGTTCCTCCTGCCTCCTCTCTCCAGGCAAGGGTGGTCCAGAGGGAAGGGGGCGGAGCTCGCCCCACGTCCTCTCCTCTGTCCCTGGCCTGGAAGGCCTGGGGTGTAGCCAACAGCAGCTGGGATATGGAGTGCGCCTGGCTCGGCTTGGTCCCTGCTCAGGCCCTCCCGTGAGACTTGGGCAGACGACTGTCCCTCTTGAGCCTGTCTCCTCAGGGCAGCGAGGAGGGAACGAGCTGCACGCAGCAACCAGCAGACAGTGAGGTGCGGCCAGTCAGTGTCTCCGCGTCCCTTCATTGGCCTCTTAAAGCTTCCACTGGCAGGGCAAGGTGGCTCACACCTGTAATCCTAGCACTTTGGGAGGCTGAGGCAGGAGGATCGCTTGAAGTCAGGAGTTCGAGATCAGCCTGTCCAAGAGTGAGACCCTCGTCTCTACAAAAAATAGAAAAATTAGCCAGGTGTGGTGGCATATGCCTGCAGTCCCAGCTACTAGGGAGGCTGAGGCAGGAGGACTGCTTGAGCCCAGGAGTTTGAGGTTACGGTGAACTGTGATGATGCCACTGCACTCTAGCCAGGGTAACAGAGTGAGACACTGTCTCAAAAAAAAAAAAAAAAAAAAAAGGCTAGGGAAGCCGAGATGGTGGCCTCCTCAACTCTGCCTGTTGGAAGTTCTCCCTTCTCCTTCGCAGACATCCATCCCCTGTGGATTCCCCAGGGCAGTGTGGGCTGCAGGATGGAGGGGTCGACCCAGATGCCCTGTGACCTCAGAAAGGCCTTAGATGTCAGGGCGTCTAGCGCGGCTACCCAAGCGCAGTGTGGTCTGCAAGGGAGACACAGGCTGGCTAGAACAGCGTGGAAGCAGGTTCAGAGAGAGGGCTGGGGAGGGCTGGGATGGGGCTCTGTCAGGGAAGAGGGGCTCAGAGGGGGAGAGGAGAGCACAGAGGGTGAAACCCACAGGGACCTGTGAGTGGCTCAGAAAGAGGGCGGAGGTGCAGAGAGGGGCTGGTGGAGCCTGGGGAGAGGGGACTCAGATGGGGGTGGTAGATCAGAGAGGGGATGGGGACCCAGACAAGGGGATGAAGGCTGAGATGGGGACACGGGAACAGAGGGGAAGGTCAATCCGGGGAGAGGTGAGCACACACAGTCCCCTGCAGCCTGGGGAGGAGGAAGGCTGTGTGTGCAGGGTGGGGGGTGAGTGGCGCCAGAACAAAGCCCTGGGGGGAGCAGCCTGGGCCCCGCAGCTCCTTCGCAGCTGACAGACCTCGAGCTAATTACCATTAATGAGCAGCTGGGCCCGGTTTCCTGGGATTTGCATTCACAGCGACAATCGGCACCACTGTGGATGGCAGCCAGTGCCAGCCTTCCAGGGGGTGGCGATTCAGGGAGCCGAGGTAAGATCGCTGGCTTCATGTGGGGCTGGGGAAGGTGTGGTTTTGCCTCCCCTGCAGAGCAGGAGAGGGAGGAGGGACAATCTTGATGGGGGTGGGGTGCTGGCATCATTTGCCATCCTAGGCCTGGGCCAGGGGTGAGGGTCCCGGGAAGGGGACAGAGCTGTGGCCCTCACAAGCCCTACGACATCATGCTGGGAGGGCCCTTAGATTGTGCATCAAGCTGCGCACTGAGGAGTTGAGGGAATGGACCCTGGGGGCGACGTGCTGCTCAAGCTCACACGACACAACAGCAACTCTCGTTGAGCACGTCTGTGCCAGACACTGTCCAAAGCACTTTACTGAATCTTCACCACCAACACCATGAGGTGGCTACTATTATTGATCCCATTTTACAGGTGAGGAAACCAAGGCACAGGGCGGTCACACAGCCGAGGATCGCAGAGCTGGGATTGGAGCACAGTCCTCCCGGCTGGTCCCCGCTGGCACAGCAGGGCTGAGGAGCTCTCAGACCCTGGTGATGGGGGCTGACAGTGCCTCTCTCCCCCTCATTCCCCTCTCTGCAGGGATGCCCGTATGTTTGGTGCCCCCGGCAGGGTTGGGAGGTGAGACTTAAGTATAAATAAATAAACAGGGAGCAGATGGTAGGGGAGGGTGTGTTGGGAGGGGCAGGCCCAAGGCCTCCCACTTCTTCTTGGGAAAACATTGCTGGGCCGGAGCAAATGGATTCCAGACTCAGGGCCTGAGAGCCCCCTCCCCAGGCCTGTTCTCCTGCCTGCTGGGACCTGGCACAGCCCTTGGGAGAAATGGTGGGCTGGGGTCTGGAGTTCTGCCCATCCCTCATTTCTTTCTCTTTCTCCTGTGTGGCCTTGAGCAAGTTACTTTACCTCTCTGTGCCTCCGTTTCCCCATCTGTCAAATGAGGGGAAGGAGAATGAACTCTGCCAAGTTTCTGTTCCAGGGCCACCTCCTCTGGGAAGCCTTCCTTCATTGCTCCAGGCAGAATTTATTAGAGCAACAGCTTAGAGTATCATGGAGGATATGGGTATTTGTGTCTTTCATTTCACAACAATCCATCCAACACATATTTGTGGTTGGCTATGTGCCCGGCACTATGCCACCCTCAAGGCTGACATAGTTTCCAGCACATGGTTTTTCTCTGTAGCTCCAGAGCTGGCTCAGAGTAGCCAGCTACTAATAAACACTTGTCATGTGAGTGAACGGATGAGTGGGAGGATGAAAGGGGAGATGAGGACCTGCCATGTTTCCCAAATGTGGCGCCTGCCTCGCTGGGGTGAGGGTGGGGGGTGGATAAAAGATGACGCGAGTGAACAGCAATGAGTTATTAAATAACAATGGATCCACAGTGAGAAAGTCATTCCTTTTTCAGTATCTCCCAGCCCTCCTCACAGGCCAAGGAGAAAGTGTCTGATGATGATGCCAGTAACACATTTCTGACACCTGTGATCTCTCTCCCTCTCCTTCCCTCCCTCCCTCCCTCCCTCCCTCTCTCTCTCTTCCTCCTCCCCACCCCCCACATGGAGAGGGCTCATCTTGGGCTCAGAGCTTCTGCAGAGAACACTATTCAGCTAGAATTTGAGACTATTGTTTTTTTCCATTGTATTCATTTTGGTCAGTTACCGTTTATTTGTGTTTGGATATTGCTGGTGGGAGTTGGAAGCAGTTCCATCACACTGGAGAAATGTTTGGCACTTTCTGATGAAGAGCGTGTCTGGGACCAGGATGGTGATGGGGGCTTGATCAAAAGGGGGCACAAGGGAACCCGTGGGGTGACGGGAATGTTCTGTACTTTGTGGTGGTTTAAATGGCCTGTGCACATTTGTTGAAATGCATTGCATGGTAACAATTCAAAGGGGAGCATTTTATTTTATGTAAATTATATCTCAAAGTTGATTTAAAAACACATGTTGAAGATATTAAGTAAATAGAACAGATGCCATGTGGGTGTGGCCAAAGTCATGAAGGTTGTCAACCACGTGGTAAGGTTTAGAGTCAGTCAATAAATGGATAGATAGGAGACGGAATGAATGAATGAATGGGCAAACGAGCAAGTGAATGAATTATCTGTCCCATCTATGGTATAAATCCATTCTACACAGCCCCAATACATTAGGCAGACCTGATCAGAAGTTGTCCTATCTCAACTTACATAGCTGCTAGGATGGGGAACTCATTACCTTATGACATAGCCGTTTCCATGTCTGAACGCTAGGAGTGTGCAAAAGACTTTTTCTCATATTAAATTGATCTTCCTGGAGAACCCTTGCCCTCTGGGGCTCCACAGACACATCTGCTCCCCTACCTGGGGACAGTTCAAATGTTGTCCCTTCCCAGTTGGCTCTTCTCTGGGCCCTTCACCCTGATGCTTAGCTGCTCTGTCCACTTGCAGAGAGCTTACATCCCGGTGGAACAGTAGGACATGGGAGCCCAAAGACCAAGTACACAGGCAAATAAGCAAAACAAGTACATGCTATGAAGGAAACAACGGGGTGAGACGATTGGGGAGAACAGGCAGGGGTGGGGGAGTGTGGAGAGGCAAGGGAAGCCCTCTAAGAAGGTGATATTTGAACTGAGACCTGAAAAATGCAAAGGACCCTGAAGAACGAGAGAAATAACATTCCAGGCAGGGGCAAGAGCAAGTGCAAAGGCCCTGAGGCCAGAAAGCAATGGGGAACTGGCTGGAGTGGGATGAGCAGGTGAAGGACAGGTACTTAAGGTGCTGACGGTGAGGAGCCTGGAATTGTTTTCTAAATTTGATCCTCAAACACTTTTAAGCAAGAGATGATGTGCTATGACATATTTTAGTAGACACTTAATAAATATTTACTGAATTAAAACTGAAGGCCCTTCTATTAATAGCTCCAATAGTTCGGCACTTCCCAAAGTGATACTTACTGAGAGACTTCAGGACTCCCAGTAAGTCCTGTGTGACTGCATGGGAATCAAATGAGTGGCCTCCAGAGAGGACCTGCCCAGGTGGAATCCTGGTTCTGCCTGATCCCTGCTGTGTGGCTGTGGGCAAGTTCCTTGCCTCTCTGAGCCTCAGTTTTCTCATCTGCTAAGTGGGAGGGTCAAAATTGTACCTACCTCATGGGGTAGTTGTGAGGATTAAATGACTTCATTTTTGGAGAACAGGGCCCAGGATACCATAGGTGCCCTCTGTTTGTTAAATATAATAAAAAAGGGTGAGGACACACAGAGAGCAAGATGATTAATCTTTTTTCAATCTCTTCCAGTCCTGATTCTGGCAAGGAGGGTCCAGCCTGGAGCGAGTTAGTAAGCATGTTTACATTGTTTATATTTACGACTATATATATTTGTGCCACATGACACGGATTTTCCATTTAACCTGGCTATGCCTAGTTTCCTTAATTTTTTGTTTACATAAAACTAAAGCAAATAGATTTAGAACTTCAAGAGCAATGGTCCCTGAAAGTGATGGCAAGCCCTCCTGCCCCAAGTGGCCCAAATTGTGAAGGTGGCTCTTGATGGGACTTTCAGAGACATATTTCTGACCTCAGCTCTTCGCTGTGCTCTTGGGGAACTGGAGGCCCCACTCTGTGTCCTGGGCTTGGCCAAGTCTCCCAGGGCACCTGTGGCAGAGCAGGATTCATTCCAGGGACTCCAGGACTCTGTCCACACTCTGGCCTGCAGTGAAGGTTCTGGAAAGGACGGGTGGACTCCCAAAGCGGGAGTCACTGGGGTCCTCTCTGGTCCCCTAGATCCAGTCCCATCCACTGGTAAATCCCGGGGCTCTGTCTTCAAATTCCACCTGGATGCTGATCACTTCTTTCCATGCTGGTGCAATCCGCCAACCCTCCTGTGGGGCTCTGGTGACAGCAGCAGCGTCCCTTTTATGGCCTTCCTGTTCCCACTCCACTCAGCAGCTACAGCTGGACCCTGCGCCTCCTCTGCTTGGAGCCTCACGTGGCTCCCAGCTCACTGGGAGGAAAGCCAAGGTCCTCCCCACCTAGGTGGCCCCTCCCAAGCTGACGGTGCTCACCTCTCCGGTCTTGTCATCTGCCCATCCTGGGCCTTCCTTCTGCCCCTGCTGCTCCTTGGACACTCCAAGCAGGTCCCACCTCAGGGCTTTTTCATGTTCTGTTCCCTCTGCCTGGAACACGCTTCCCTCTGACATCCACAGGGCTTCGTTCAGGTCAACGCCCCCTCCTCAGAGAGGCCGACTACCTCACCCAAACTAGTATTTCCTGGTTTGTTCCTTCTCCCTCCCCTCTTTCCCTCGGAGCACTTACCACGACCAGGTAGCGCCTGTCACATCCCTACAGACTGTGTGTGTTGTTGCCCGTCTCCCTGAGTGCACGTCAAGGGACAGGGGTTTCCAATCTCTTTTGGACTCAGATGGCCCCAGTGCCTGGAACACAGCTGATTTGTAAAAGGAACAGCCAGGGAGGAGTGTGAAGGGTTGGGGACGGTCACTCCCAGCCCTGCCCAGCCCCCTTTGTGGCCCCTCTGGGCAGGGCTTCCCTCTCCCCCTGCCCCAGCCCCCACCCCTCCAGGCCAGGCTGGGGCAGCCAAGCTTGTCCCTCGGGGAGAGGTTTCCAGCTAGAGCAGACCCTCCTCCTCTTCCTCCACCCCCTGTAGCCTGACAGAAGCTGCACCCTCCGCAGACGGTCCTCTACAGACAGAGGGTCTCGGGGGCCCTGCTCACTGCCTCAGTGTCCTCATCTGGGAAGAGGTAAGACTAATGGGAATGAACGGCCCGTGAGGGGTTACTGTGCTTGTCCCCTTCCACAGACAGGGAAACTGAGGCTCAGAGGCGACTTTGAGCTGCAGCTTCTGTTCCCTCCTCTGTAAAATGGGGATACCAAATCCTCCCTTCGAAGGTTACCTGGAGGATTCAATGAGTTAAATAAAGCCTTTAAACACTAAGTGGTGTCTGGCACATATTAGGTGCTCAACAAATGTTGGCTACTATTGTTGTTGTTCAGAGAGGTCACTCACAGCTAGTAAGTGGCTCAAACCAACTCAAACCCAGGTCTGTATGACTCTAAAGCGACTCTCCTCTCACAACCACAACGTAATAATGATATTAATAACAAAAGCAACAAGAGTAACACCACCACCGCCATTGATAGTATTTCACTCTGCAAGCGATGTCTCTAAGGGTTGAGCCGAAGGTTACCAGGTGGCGGCCCCTGCCCAGCGCCCAGGCCCCAAGCGCCGGCGCTGATCGCCCCCGGCCCTCTCCGTCCTCGGCAGGGACAGGTGGGCAGCCGGCAGAGCCTCCCGCTGGGGGCGCCCCCCAATCCGGTCGCCTGGGGGGCCGAGCGGGGACGGGGCGCCCTGGGCGGCCCAGGGAGCCCCTCGGAGGAGGCGAGTGCGGCTCTGGGGCTCTGGCAGGAGCCGCGCGGCCTGGAAGACATTACACGGCTGTCGGAGGGGGGCGTCAGGGGGGCGTCGCCCGCAGTTCCGGAGGGGGTCCCGGCGGCGGACGAGCCGGGCGAGGGGACGGCCCCGCCACAAAGCGCGCTTTGTTCTGCGCTCCCCCCCCCGGGAGCTGGAACCAATGGATTGGCGGCAGCTGAGGTCATCTGTCAGGCAGAGCTGGGGGTCAGGCCCGGGGAAGGGGCCTCGAGGCAGCGCGGGGCGGGTGGGCCCGCGGGGGTGCACGTAGGGGGCCGACTGTAGGCGCGAGCTTGGCAGGTCGCTGCTCCGCTTCGGGCCTGTTAACCCGTCTGTCCAACCAGAAAGATCATTTCTGTCCTGAGAATCAAAGTATGGAAACCATGATGATGATGATGATGATAATGATGATGATGATGATGGCCGCATTCTTGTAATGAGCAACCCCTATTCCCGCTCTGTGCAAGTGCTAAAGCCAGGGGCTGGGGAGGAAACTGGAAGCAAATGTGGTTTGTAACCTACAGTAGGTGTGTGCATGGGAGGTGGGAATGGATGTCGCAGCCAAGGAGAGTCAGGGCCTCTCCTGGTTCCCTGCTTTGAGCCTGGCCGACAGGTGGAGCTGCCCAGAGCCAAGTCCCGGAACCCACTGAGCCTGTCCTTGGTGCCCTCTGGTCCAGGATAGGGCAGGGCTGGAGCGACCCACATAGGTGTTTTTTCTGACTGGGGGGTAGGTCAGGGTCTGAACACTTTACCCCCAACAAAACTAGAGCCCATTCATTCATTCACATGCCCCATCTGCACGTGCCTCAGTGTTCCTATCCATGACAATTGGGCTTCAAAATTTTTGATACAGTGTCCCCTGGGGGAGGAGGCCATCAAGTACAAGGAGCCCCAGAAATTGCCCAAAATATGTGTGTGTTACTGGGGAAAGGGCTCATGGCTTTCTCTGGTTCTCAACCATGTTCATGACCCTAAAAAAGATTAAGAAGCACTGGTTGGAGTGCAGGGAAGGGAAACGGGCCCCCAAACTCTGCTGGAGGGTGTGGCACTTGGAAGTTGCCAGTATCTTATAAGTGGGAAATGGGCGTCTGTATGAGGCAGGCAGTTCCACTCCTAGATGTGCAGTGGAGGGCGCAGAGTGATGGTGCTGGGTGTTCACAGCAGCAAACAACTGCAAACCCCAAGTGTCCATTAACAGGAATGTGACCAGTAAATGGCTACCTTCATGCGCTGGAACACCACGCAGCAATGAAAAGGAATGCTCCAGACCTACATGGAATTTACTCGTTCAACAGATACCTACTGAACACCTAGTAAGTACCAGGCACTGTTCTTAGCACTGGACCTACAGTGATAAACAAGACAGATGAAGTCCTGCCTCAAGAATGTACATTCCAGTGGGCAGGACAGACGTGAACAGACACAGAGGATACTTTCAGACAGTGTGATAAATGCCATGAAGAAAATAAAACTGGGTAAGGGGATAGAAGGATGGAGGAGGGGGCTGTCTTAGGCAGTATGGTTGGGGAAGGCCCCTTGGAAGAAGTGACATTTCAACAGAGACCAGAATGAGGGAGCTCTAGGAAGAGCACTAATGGGGCAGGTGGCTAGGGCACGTTGCCAAGGGAGGAAAGCAATATGCAAAATAATGTCAAAAAGAAAAACAATCTTTACTTAAACACACACACACTACTACCAAGTTAGATAAGGTTCTGGAAGGGTATATGCCAGATGTACGAAGGTAACTGTCCCAGGAGGGCAAAGGGACAACCAGGGCTGGACTCACGGTGGGCTTCAGCTTGCTTCTAACACTTTAATATTTAATTATTTAACATTTTAATATCTTAATGTTTAAAAGGTAAATATATTCACAAAAAACTTGTGAAATGAAAAAAATTGTAAAAATCTACCATGGTGAAGGGAGTCGGTTCCAGGGCATTGAGGGGCCTAAGGGGTCCCTATGTGCTGCCTTTCACCAGATCCAAGTTCCTGGGGGCAGGGGACACACTGGATCATGGGAGCCCAGAAGAGGTACATGGCTCTGCTAGGAGGGGCCTGGAAGCTTCTTGGAGGACGTGCCTTCTTTGCTGAGCCTGAGATTCTCTGTCCCGGTGCCCCCATGTAGACAGGGAGATGGGCCCGGCGAGGCTGTGATGTGTGCAAGGTCACACAGCAAGGGCAGATAAGCAGAACCTGAAACCTCAGACTCCCAGCCAGGTCCCCTTATGCCTGAACCCCCAGCTGCCCGGGTTAGCTGATGGGCCTTTCTCAGCCAGGCCCTTCCCTCCTGCCCCGTCCTACAGCAGCAGGCCCGAGACCCAGCCCTGCCCCGGGGGCAGGAGAGCAGCACCACCTGCTGGCGGAAGAGGGAAACGCAGCGCTCTGACCCCATCCCGCGCCACGTGCGGGTTACACACCCTTCAAAACCCAGCTCCTCTTCCTTAGATGACCAGTCCCTCCCACTGCGAGTCTGTTCTGCAGTTCCTTCCCAGTGCCTAGCGCTGCCTGGTTGGCTCTTCTCTGCAAGCAGGAAAAGTTTCAAGAGGGGGCGACCACCAGCTCTTACTCCAGGCCAGTGGGCGCAGGAGATGTTTACTCACAGCAGACAGTGGCACCTCACAAAAGCACAGCTCGCAAAGCGTGTCCTCAGCTTCCCTGACCCTTGATACAAACCTTAGGGGTACACAAGCCAGCTGACAGCTTGGAAAAAGTCCCCAGGGGAGGGAAAGACTTGCCCAGTGTCACACAATGAGTACACAAGCTGGTCCCAGAACACAGATCTCCTGGGGCCCAGCCTAAGGGGCCTTCCTCTCCACTGGGGGTGGGAGTAGGGGGCGGTCACCTTATCTGAAATTGATGCAGTCTAAATAAGTAGTTCTCGGCTTGTGGTCCCTGAACAGCTGCATTGCCATCACCTGGGAACTTGCTAGAAAAGCAAAATCTCAGGCTTTGCTCCAGATCTACCGAATCAGAAACTCCAGGGTGAAGCCCGAAATCTGGGATTCAGCAACCAAGCTTGAGAACCCAAACCATTGGTCTAAAGCAATTGCACCCCTCCTTTTTTATTAAATAAACTTTTATTTTGTAATGATTTTAGATTTACAGGAAAGTTGCAGAGATAGTACAGAGGTCTTGTATACACTTCACCCACCTACCCCAACGTCGCATCTTACATACCCATGGTACAACTGTCAAAACAAAGAGAATGACATTGCTGTATTATGTTTAACTGAAATTCAGACTTTATTCAGATTTCCAGTTTCCCCACTAATGTCCTGTTTCTGTTCTATGATCCAAGCCAGGATAACACATCACATTTGGGACTATGTCCCTTTTCAGTTCTACTATTGGTCACCTCAGTCATCTTTCCCTGGGACAGAGAATGGGTGAGAAAGCTGCTGTCCTTGTTATCGAGCTGGGGAAACTGAGGCTTGAAAATGACACGTGACCAAGTTCTCTTGGAGGGCAGTGAGAACAAGGCCCGCCGCAGTCTGTACCCTCCCTCTGCCTCTCCCTTTCTCCCAGGACTACTGGTTTTCAGAATCCTCTCTGGAATATTCCCCCAGCTTACCCCCATTTCACCAAGGCAGAAAATGAGATACCTCCACTACGGTGGGTCCAGCCCTTGCAGAGACCCCCTTCCTGCCCTATCGCCTCTTCCCCTAGACCCTGCGGGCCAGGACAATGTCTCAGTGCCTTCAGACTGGGCAGAGTGAGGCCCTACGAGACAGAGGGAAAAATACTGTTATTTGCCCAACCAAAATTATTTGTGACAGATGAGAAACGGCCACAAGTTCTTCATGGCTCCTCCCATCAGGAGGTGTAAAGAGGTACAGTCTGTTTCCATCCCTTGACTCCGGGCAGAGCCTTGTGATTTGCTGTGACCAAAGAACTCAGCAGAAGTGACACAGTCCCAGGGCCAGGCCCACAACTCCAGAAGTCTTGCAGCTTCCACTCTCAGTCTTT
Organism: Eulemur rufifrons; assembly: GCF_041146395.1. NCBI lineage: Eukaryota > Metazoa > Chordata > Mammalia > Primates > Lemuridae > Eulemur > Eulemur rufifrons. Next base: position 26,305,077 of record NC_091002.1, read on the forward strand.
TGTAACCCTGCGGCCATGACGCGGATGAGCCTGAGCTGGACTGCTAGAGAGGCCACACGGAAGAGAACCAAGTGACCCCAGTCTGCAGCCTGTTACCTGCCGGACAAATGAGTAAGGCTATCCTGGACCATCGAGGCCCAGCTGGGGTGGCAGCTGACTGTAGCCCAACGAAGGACCCCAGGGCAAGACCAGCAGAACTGCCCAGATGAGCCCAGCCCAAATCGCCAGCCCACAGAATCGTGGGCAAATAAATGATTGGTTTTTAACTCCTACGTTTTGGGATGGTTTGTTACACCGCAAAGGCTACCTGATACACAACTCCTCATTTCTCTCTTGGTGATGGGATCCTGGTTTTATTTTAGGAGGCAGCGTGCCAGTCTCAGTAGATGGAACATGACTGGTCTACTCAACTGTGACAGTTCTGTTTGTCTTAGCTCTCTTTACAGCTAGGGGTGGCAATGGCAGCTGGCTCAGGCCAAGGAGACCTCAGTGAAAGTGTGCAGGGGGAGACAGCAGGAAACAGGCCTTTAACAGAGGTTTTACTTTCTGATAGAAGTTGACAGGTCCAGCTAGCTTGGCCCTACCTCTTCCCCTACTCCTTTCTTCCTTGAACACAGATCAAGGAAGATATAGCAGCTACCTCGTGACCATGAAGTAACAACCAATGAGGGCAAGACAAAAGAATTAGAGATGTGAACCCTACCTTTGCTCAGTTGTTGAACCAACACCATTAGCCACCTGTCTCCAGAATTCATGCTAGGTGGAAAAACCAACATGTTTAAGCCACTGCAACTGAGATTTTCCTTTCCTTGCAGCTGCAGATAGTCCATACAATAGAGTACAGAGAAACAAAAATGCAGAAGGATCCTTGTCCTTGGGAATTTGGAACCAGCAGCACGTGGCTCTGCAAATCCTTTCTCATTTCATCCTCTCAATAATCCATCAAGGGTAAGGCCATGACCCTGTTTTCACAGAGGTGGGAACTGGGGCTCCCACACTGTTCAGCATGAGTCCCAGGCCTTACAGCTAGCCAAGGGGGGTGAGAGTCAGACCCTTTCCCCAGGTGCAAAAAGAATGCACCCCCGAGACCCCTTCTGCATGTCCAGCCTGCTGGAGGCCAGGTGTTTCTTCTGGGCTCCTGGAGGTGGCAGCAGGTGCCAAGGAGGCTGCTACTGCAAGTCTGGCGTGGATGCCCCCAGGTACACCCTTAGGTCCGAGAGCGTGGACTGGACAAGCTTGGCAGGGATGGTCTCTCGCTATAGCTGCTGGTAGGCCGCGTAGCGGTGGCAGCCCCCAAAGGAGTAGAAGTAGTCACCACCCTGGGCCCCTTTGATCCAGAGGACATCAATGGGGGGCACGCTGTCTGGGTCCTCCTGGAAGGAAGGGGCACAGAGTAAGTGGGCGTGGTACGATGCTTGACAGCTGGCAAAGCAGACTTCGTCAGCCTGCATTGGGCTCATGGGTGCTCATGCTGGAAATGTTAAATAGCCAGGAATTCTGTGAGCTGGTTGACATCATGCTGGTAGCTTGAAGGTCAGCCATGGAAAGAGTATTTACACCAGGGAAATGGGCAAATGCTACAAATCAGGGATTCCCCCCCCCTCCCCCCAGGGACCAGGTTGGTAACCATTTCTCAACACACCACATGCACACGGTACATCTGGCCCTGCTCCCCACTCTGGGAAAAAGGTACAAGCAGAATGAGACAGACACAGCCCCTGCCTTCATAGGGCTTCAGTCTAGTGGGGCAGATGGAACAGAGAAGTGAATATTACAGTGATAAATGCTACGAAGACAATAAGACAGGTGGCATGACAGGGATTGGGGTCCACAAGGCCACTCTGAGGTGACACTAAAGCAGAGTACTTGGGAAGATAGAGAAGCAGAATAGATTAAGCGCCCAAGTGCCTGGGTTCAAATTCCAGTTCTGCTATTTAGCAGCTATGTGACCTTAGGCAATTAACCTTTTTGTGCCTTAGTTTCCCCATATATTAAATGGGAATGAAGATAATAGACACACCTCATACTACAGAATATATGTATATTAAATGAGTTACTATATGTAAAGCGTTTCAAACAATGCTTGGCACATGCAAAGCGCTCAATAATGTACGCTATGCATTACCTGAGGGAACAGCATTCTAGTCAGAGGGAACAGCAGATGCCAAGGGCCTGAGGCCAGTACAAGTTCACTGTGTTGGAGGCACAGCAAGGAGGCCAGTGTGACCAGAGCGGACTCAAGGGTCAAGCAGAAAGGTCAGAGGGCAGCAGGAGCCAGGTGATGTGGGGCCGTTTCTAAGAGCAGTGGGTAGGCTCTGAATTGTTTTAAATGGGCAGGGGTGTTGTGATCCGATGCACATTCTAGAAAGTTGTCACTGTTGAAAAGAGGCTTCACGGGGTGGCAAGGGCACAGCAGACAGGACAGAGGCGAGGTCTCTGCAGGTGTTCAGCGAAGATGCTGTCTTGGATGATGGTGTGATGGGGACAGAGAGAAGTAGACAGGTTTGGGACATGTTTAGGGGGCAGATCCGAGGGGGGTTGTGGAGGGGTGGATGTGAGGGCAAGAGAGGAGAATCTACAGCGATTTCCTGTTAGGGCCCAAGCAGCCAGGGGGAGAGCGGGTCATCCTTTCAGTAGGGAAAGCCAGAGGCAGGAGGGGTAGGGGGTAGAGCATGCTGGGGAGACCCCATTAAGTATGAGCTGCCTAAAGACTTCCTGCCCCTGGCCCCGGTCCTCTCTCATGCTGCTTGGATGGAGTCATTGATCCATAAATTCCACAAATGATTTTTAAGAAGTAGGGCTGGAGCTCTAGAACCTGACAAACCTGAATTTGAATCTCAGCTCCTTTACAGAGCAGCTAGGGGACGCTGAATGAGTGGCCTCACCGCTCTGAACATTGTCCTTCATCTGTAAAATGGGCATGAGACTTCCTATGGGGCTGTTTTTGAAGAGTGAGTGAGCTCACGCATGGGAGGCATTGCTGGGGCACCAGCGAGGGGCAGCTGTGCCAGGCAGGTCTCGTGCTGGGGACTGGGGGCACGATGGCCGGTGGGCAGAATAGTGGCTCCCAAAGATGTCCGTGTCCTAATCCTTGGAGCCTGTGAATGTGTCACCTTATATGGCAGAAGAGACTTTGCAGATGGAATTAAGGTAAGGATTTTGAGAGGGGAAGATTATCCTGGGTTATCCAGGTGGGTTAACTGTAATCACCACGGTCCTTAAAAGTGGAAGAGGGAGGCAGCAGAGGCGGTCAGAGCGATGCGATGTGAGAAGGAGTCGACCTGCCATTGCCGGCTTTGCAGATGGAGGAAGAGGCCATGAGTGTGGGTGGCTTCTAGAAGCTGGGAAAGGCAGGAAACGGATTCTCCCCTGGAGCATCCAGAAAACAACACAGCCCTGCTGACACCTTGATTTTAGCCATGAAGACCCATTTTGGGCCTCTGAACCATAGAACTGTAAAATAATAAGTGGGTGCTGTTTTAAGCCACTGCGTTTGTGATAATTTACTACAGTGGTCAATGAAAACTAATGCAGATGGTAAGTAAGCAAAGCAGATCCGGTTCTTGTCCTCCCAGAGCGCATGGTTCTAGCACGAAAGACAGGTGTCTAAACAGGCCACTGAAATCCAGTGGGATCAGAGCTATGCTGGTGAGCACACAGGTGGCTGCGAGGCCACAGGAGCTCCTGACCCAGTAGGGGTGGTCGGGGAAGATGCTGACACTGAGACAGGAAGATGGAGAAGTTAGAAACAATGAGACAGAGGTGGGAGAGTTTCCTGACAGGAGGAAGAGCCTGTGCAAAGGCCCAGTGGTGGGAGAGAGCATGCATGGCTAGGTCCCTTCCCCCACAAACAGCCAGGCACTGTGCCAGTGTTGAAGCCAAGATGTGACAAAGTCCCTGCTCTTGTGGAGTTCACATGAGGTGGAGAAGATGGACAACAAAACACAAATGAACAATATAATTTCTGGTGGACGTAAGTGGTACACAGAGGAACACCTCAGGCTAAGGGGAGAGCTACCAAGGCCAGGGGCCCATTAGCAAGGTGGTCAGGGAGGCAGAGCCCTGCATCTGGCAGGGGAGCAGGCCCTGTGGACATCTGGGGAAGTGGCTCCAGACGGTGAGGACAGGAGTGCAAATCCCAGGGCTGAAAGATACCTGGGTTGTCCAGGGGTTGCTGGGGCTTAGAGATCTCATGTGCTCACCTTCCAAGGGTCCAGGGGAAGGGGACACAATGCCATATAGGCCCAGCATGACACACATGTTCCTGCAGCAGCCCCCTCCTCAGGTTCCTGCCAGGATCACTCCGGCATTCCTGGACACCCTCCCTCAGTGATGGGGCTGACCCCTGTCCTCGCCCACTTCCTGTTCAGACAAGGCCCTCCCAGCAGACATGACGTGCCCAGTCCCATTGCCACTGTCACAGCCATAAGCGACTGCAGATTATCTCTGGAGAGAGTGATGACCATGCAGCTGGGCGCTGCTGCCTGGCCGCCTAAGTGTGAATTCCGGCTGTGCCACTTTCTGAGTGCCTGACCTTGGACAAGTTGCTAAAAAACGCTCTGGTGCTTCAGTTTCTCGTTGGAAAAGAGAGACAGTATCTACCTCGCAGCGTAGGCATAGAACAATAAGGGGCTTAAAACAGCTCCTGGGCCGCTGCAAGCGCTGCGAGTTAGGGATCATTACTTAAATTATGTCGCCCAATCCCGTCCTTGCTGACGTGATGTAACGGGCCCAGAGAGCCCCAGCCACTTGCTCAAGGTCACACAGCAAAGGCTGAACTCCGGCAGAGGCTGGAACCAGTCTGTCTGGCGTCCACCGCGACCTCCCTCCTCCCGATCCCTCCCCCCAGCTGGCCGGCCTCCCTAGGGCCTCACCCGGATCGTGTCCACGAGGCTCTGCACCTTGGCCGGGTCCAGCACAGACGGCAGCGGCCGGATGAGCACGCTCAGCGGCACGTTGTGCACCGCGGCGATGCAGCCCGAGTGGATGCTGCTGTTGTGCGCGCCGCCGCTGGGCCCGGGACCCTCGGACGCCCCCGGGCCAGCGCCCGCCCTGCCCAGCGCTCCGCCCGCGCGCAGCCCCATCGCGCCACCGCCGCCGCCGCGGGACGTACAGCCTCCCCCGGCTTTAACTCGGGCCGGGCCGTACCATTCCGCGCCGCCGGGCGGGGGGGCCGGACCCGGGCAGCGCGCGTTTCTCCCCCAGCCCCGCGGTGGTCCGGCCCCGGCCCGCTGTCCCCAGCGGGACACCCGTCGTGCTCGCTGGGCGTGGCCTGACCGGCGCGGGGCTCCCGCTCTCCGCCTGGGGGCGCCCCGCTGCCTCCCCTCCGCCGCGCCGCGGCCGGGGAATGGAAGCGCCCGGGCGGGCTGACTCAGGGTGAGTTTGCAGGTCGTGGGGCGGGAGGGGCGCTGGTGACGCACGGTCTGGATGACTCAAGGCCGCGGAGGCGGGGGACGCAGGGGGCGGCGGCCGGACCTGCCTAGCAAGGATGAGTCTGCAAAGCAGCGCTTGGCTGCCGTGTTCATCGGAGCCCTGGGGATGACAGCCACAGGAGTGATAGTGCCCACGATGTAGTAATACTCGTAATACTACGAGTCTGCTGCTGCGTCAGGCTCTGATCTAGCACTTTGCACTTAGAGTAACTATTTAAACCTCAAAACAAACCTGCAAGGTAGGTATGATTATTATTCCCATTTTACAGAAGAGGAGACTGAGACACAAAGAGGTGTAAGTGATTTCCCCAAGGTCGTGGAGTCGTAAATGGCTGAATCAGGGATCAAAGTCAGTCTGGCTCCAGAGTTCTCTCTCTACCCCACTGCTGGCTTCCTGGGTTCCTCAACAGTGACTGTCACGAAGAGCCTTCTGGAATCGTGCTGACTGCGTGGACACAGCCCTAAAGTTCCACACTGTCTCATTGTTTCATTGCAGCACCACTAGGAAGTAGGTGTGGTTATCAAACCACTTATCCAAGGTGGGTTGGCTGAAAATGAAAGTCAGGTCATCAGAGTCCAAAGCCTGGGGCCACTTAAGCCCCAGCTCCAATTAGGGAGGTGGACAGCCAGACTCTGTTCTTGTCTGGTCTGGTTATTTTCTCTCTCACCCTGGTTGGCACATGCATGGGCAATGCATACTCGCCCTGTCAGATGGAGAAAACCAAAAGTGGGGGCCTACATGGCCTTCGGCCAGTTGCTGACACTTTCGAACCCTGTCTGTAAAATGAGGTCGTGCTGCCCATCACTCAAAGTTGTGTGACCGAGAGGATGTGTGTAAGTGCTCTGTGAATTGCATAACATCCCATTTTGCTGTTGAAGATCATTCATTTTGGGTTTAGCCTCTCACAAAGCCTTAGAGCCCTGAGGCCACTGTAAATTTGACTTGGGCCTTTCGCTTTCTCTTCTGCAGTTCCAGAATATCATCCCTGTGAGCAACTGAATCTGACTTTGTTTCAGGAAGTAGATCTGACACACATACTCCGGCCCCAGAACGATTGAGAATTAGACAATTTCACCAAGAGAGAAGTTGTCCATTCTAGAACTACTTCCTCCTTATAGGAAGTAAGGATGGCAGAATAACAGTTTCTGGAGTGGAAAAATGGAGATTTGACCTGAATCTCTCAACACGGTTTCCCCGGTGAGGCCCCACACCTGGCATCAAATTCTGTATGTTAAGATACCTATGGCCCAATTCAAAATGGCTTAAACATTAAGAAGATTTTTTCTCACATAATAAGATGTTTGGAGGTAGGTGTATGCAAGGTTGGTAAAGAGGCAGTTAAACAATGTTATCAAAGACCCATGTCTGTCCATCTTTTTGTGCCATCATCTCCAGCATTCTGGCCTTTATCCTCAGGTTTGCCCCTCGTGGTCTTGAGATGGCTATGGTAGCTCAGCCATCACATCACATCACTACATAAGGATGCTCAAAGGTGGCAGTTAGGACATCTCTATCTCTTTGTGGTGGTTTTTTTTTTTTTTTTTTTTTGAGACAGGGTCTCTGTTGCCCCCAAGTGCAGTGGTCTGATCATAGCTCACTGTAACCTCAAACTCCTGAGCTCAAGCCATCCTCCTGCCTCAGCCTCCTGAGTAGCTGGGACTACAGGCATGCACCACCACATCCAGCTTATTTTCTGACTTTTTTAGTGACAGGGTCTTACTGTATTGCCCAGGCTGGTCTCGAACTCCTGGACTCAATTGATCCTCTTGCCTTGGCTTCGCAAAGTGCTGGGATTATAGGTGTGAGCCATGGTGCCCAGCCTGTGCCTCTTTTTAAGAGTGAAGAAACCTTTCTAACCCTCCCCCTCTGACCCTGCCCTGCTAGGGTCCAGACCTCAACCAGCCTCTGACAAGGGGAGTGGAATTACAGTGACTAGTTTGGTTTGGTTGGCACTCATCTCTAGGTTCAAGAGGGTTTACCCTCCCTGAGGTGCATGGCTCCTGATCCCTGAACAGAACTGGGAAGGCGTGATAGCAGCAGCTAGCTTTCCTGTAGGGATCCTCCCCTCCCCACTCTTGGGACTGTGTGCTTGCTGGGGCAGACCCCGTCCCTCAGGGATGGGGGACTGGGAGGACCTGTCCAGCCTGTCCAGTCAGCAGTTCCATTAGACTGGCCCACCTAGCCCCAAACCAGTGAGACCCAGATTTAACCTCCTGTTAGGATGCAGGTGAGCCACCTCCCACCAAGGCTCAGGTAAGCCTGGTACTAGAAGCTGGTGAAATTCTGGGATCTATCCAATATCTTTGTGTCTTAGTTTGGATTCTCTCAAAAGTAGAACCTCAGATAAGGATTTGTGTGCATATCGTTTATTTGGGAGATGTTCTAGTTAGTATTGAATCACTTCAAAATTTAGTGGCACAAAACAATAATGCTATTATCCTCACAGATTCTGTGGGTCAGGAATTCAGACAGGATGCAGTGGGGACTGTTTGTTTCTTCTTTATGATGTCTGGGCCATCAGCTGGGAGGTGACTGGATGGCTAGGGCTGGGATCATCTAGAAGTGTCTTCACTTACATGTCTAGTGGATGATACTGCCTGCTGGCTGGAACCTCATCTTGGACTGTCAGCCAGAACAACCACACATGGCCTCTCCATATGGCTTGGGCTTCCTCACAGCATGGCGGCTGGTTTCCAAGAGCAAGTGTCCCGAGAGAACCTGGCAGAAGCTTCATGACCTTTTGCAATCTAGTCTTGGAAGTCATGCAGCAGGATTTCTGCAACATTTTATTTGCTGGAGCTGTCACAAGCCCTCCCAGGCTCAAGGGAAGGGGACATAGACACCATCTCCTGATGGGGGGGTAGTAAGTTTCTAAGAAAGCCTGTGGGATGAGACAGACTAGTGTGACTATCTGCTAAAGGAGGTGACCCCAGGATGTACTGGGGAAGGGAGAAATGCCAATTAAAGAGTGTATTAATGAGAAGGTTAACTTGGTGGGCAGCTGGGCCTAATTCCTGCTGGGGACTTTCTGAAGAACCATCATGCATCATGCGTCCAAATTGTCCCTCTGAGGAACAAGGGGGCTGGCTCCTGTCCCTCACTGGTTGAGGGTGGTCTGAAGCTGTAAAATTTCTGACATTTCTGAGCTGTCCTGCACTTGAACTGAGCAAGCATTTGTGGACCCAGAATCCTGAAGCTTTCTACTTATGGAGACCTGAGAGGTGGCCCAGGGGGATAAAGAGCAGGACACCAATAAATTCCTTTTCTGTCCAAGCCAGCCAGAGTCCATGTTTGTTGTATGCACCCAAAGGCCCTGCTTGCCTCCCCACCCATCCCACCCCTGGGCTCTCTGCTCTTCCCTCAGCAGGTTGGCCTAGATGCAGTGTTCACCCCTTCACATTCATCTTTGACAAAGCATCTTGCACACGAGTCGTTCAGGTATGCGGAGGACTCTCCTGAGTGTGTGGGAAGACGAAAGGATTTCTGTGCCACAAAAGTAACATTCAATTTTAAATTCCCTTCCTCCTTAAACTGCTCTTGTCCATTTCAACGGTTTGGATTACAGGCTTCCGCCTTGTTGCTTGGTCCCCCTGTCCCTTGCTGTTTTCTTCTCCATCTCCTCTTAGTCCCCTGTACTGACCCTTATGTTCCTGTTCTTATTTCGTGTAGAAAGTTCACCTCTTGCTTCTGCAGCTTTGGTACCTGCTGAACATCTGCATGGGGTCTTGAGACAGTGTCATACTTAAACTGTCTCTCCTCATAGTCACAAGATGACTTCCAGTGCCAACTGGGAGCATCCTCCTTCTATGTTCACATCCAGAAGAAGAGCGAGAGAACCTCTCCCCCAGTGATGATGGAATTAAAGCCTTTAAAGACTGGGTTTTCATTCTCAGGGTCACCTCCTGGTTCAAGATTGCTGCTGAAGTGCCAGCCATCTCATCCAAGTTTCAGCCTAGAAGGCGGTGGAGAAATGGAAATGCAAAAGCATATGACCCTCTCCTTTTTTAGAATGCTGTCTCAACAGTTTCATATAAAACTTCCCCTTGGATGTCATTGACCAGAACTTGGTCACATGGCCACCCCTGGCTGCAAAGACAGCGAGGATATGTAGTCTTCATTCATAGTGGCAGTGTGCTCAGTTAAAATTGGAGTTCTCTTACTAAGGAAGGCGAGAATAGACAGTAATACGTAGATAGCAAACTGAGCCACAGCTCCCAAGTTACAGGTGTTATGGTTCAGAGAAAAGGAAAGAGAGAAAATGTTCAAGTTCTAGTTGGATACTCACATCTGAAAAAATGGGCCATGGCTGTGAGGCATAGAGATTTAAAAAAGCGTAAGCCACCATTATTGATGATGACTTGAATGTATGGAGTTCATTTAAAAATAATTACTGTCACCTGCTCTTGGTTAGGCATTGTGTTAGACTCGGAGCATTTAATGATGGGAAATCCAAGATCCAGGTACATTTGTTCCCCCCCACCCCCACCCCCCACCACAAATTCATATATTGAAATCCTAGCCCCCAATGTAATAGTATTAGGAGGTGGGCCTTTGGGAGGTGATTATATCATGGGGGCAGAGCTCTCATGAATGGGATTAGAGACCCTCGAGGGACCCCTCACCCCTTCCGCCATGTGAGGACACAGAGAGAAGACGGCCATCTATGAACCAAGTAGGCCCTCACCAGGCACGCAATCTGCTGAGCCAGGACTTCCAGGCCTCCAGAACTGTGAGAAATAAATTTCTGTTGTTTATAAGCCACCTCGTCTGTGGTTTGTTGTAGCAGCCCAAGCAGACTAAGAAACTGGCACTGAGGAGCCAGGGTGCTGCTGTAACAAATATCTAAAACTGTAGAAGTGGCTTTGGAACTGGGTAATGCGTTGGACTGGAAGAGTATGGAAGCCCATGCCGGAAAGGCCTCCATGGCTGTGGATGGACTTCTGGTGAGGGCCCAGAAGGAAATGAGAAGAGCTGCAGAGAAAGCCTCCATCTTACAGAATGCCTAAGTGATCCTGAGCAGAATGTTGGCAGAAACGTGGACAAAAAAAGGCCATTCTGATGAGGAAACGAGGAACATGTTATTGGACAGTGGGGAAAAGGCCATGGTTGTTATCAAGTGGCAAAGAATTTGGCTGAATTGTGTTCATGTTAAGCAAAAAGGAAACAAAACTTAAAGGTTTGAAAACTTCTCAGCCTAACTATATTGCAAAAAATGATAAAGGGTGTTTGGGAGAGAACACTAAGGGTGTGGCCAAGCGTCCCTTTGATAAGGAGATTATTGTGGGTGTGAACCATAGACTTAATCAGCCACCCCAGCAGGAAAACTGCCAGGTATGAACCTAAGGGGAAGGAGGTGGGAAGGGATGAAGCAGGCTGTTAGACTTCTTGGATTTTACAGGACAGGACCAGAATGCAAGCTATTCTTCAAGACAAGGGAAGAATGACCCTGAAGGCAATTCAGAGATCATCAGCGCTGCCTCCTAAGTTTCAAAAATAGCCTTGCTTCCAACAGGCTGGACAACTCTGCCCAAAGCCATGGGGGCAGGGCTGCCCAGAACTGTTGGGGTGGGGCCACCTAGAGCCCTGGGCATCCACCCTGCTGGACAGAGCTGTGGGGGCAGGATGACCACCCCAGTGGCTTCAGAGGGTGGGGTCACTGCCCCAGTGGGTCTGGAAGGCCACCCCAGCAGGCCTAGAGGGCAGAACATTGAGCCAAAGAGGATTATTCTTGAGCTTTAAGATCTCATGGAGTTTGCCTCATAGTTTGGACTTAATTGAGATCTGCCACCCCTTTCTTCTTTCGTATTTCTCCCTTGTGGAATGGTTTATCCTATACCTGTCCCACCAGTGTGTTCTGGAAGTATTATAATACATAATTTGTTTGATTTCACAGGCTCACAGCTGGAGAGCAATTTGCCCCAGGATGAATCGTACCTTGAGTCTCACCAACATCTGAATTAGATGATATTTAGAAAAGACTCTGGACTGTAGACTTCAGAGTTGATGCTGGAATGTGTTAAGACTTTTGGGGCTGGTGGGATGTAATGAATGAATGTATTTTGCATGTGAGAAGGACATGAATTTGCGAGGGGCCCACTGGCAGAATGTTATAGGTTGAATATTTGTATCCCTCCAAAATTCATATGTTGAAATCCTACCCCCAATGTGATGGTATTAAGAGGTGGACCTTTGGGAGGTGATTAGGTCATGAATGGAATTAGTGTCCTTATAAAAGAGACCCTGGAGAGTTCCCTCACCCCTTCCCCCACGTGAGGACACAGTGAGAGGAAGGCCGTCTATGAACCAGGAAGCAGGTCTTCACCAGACACTGAATCTGCTGGCTCTTTGATCTAGGACTCCACGCCTCCAGAACTGTGAGAAATAAACTTTAGTTGTTTATAAGCCACCTAGTCTATGGCAGTGTGTTATATTAATAGCGGCCCAAATGGACGAAGACAGACGTGAACAGATCTGCGTTTTGTAAAAGATCCTTGTGGCTGCTGTGGATAGAGGAAGGGGACTGGGGGAGGCAGGATGGACCCAGGGAGACTGGAGAGAAGTCTGGTCCAGTTGTCCAGGTAAGAGATGATGGTGGCTATAGACCAAGGTGGAGACTGGGAAGATGGAGAGGAAAAATCAACAGGAGCTGATGATGGATTGGATGGTCAGGTGGGAAGACAGAGATGCAAGAGATGAGCTCTGGGTTTTATGACTGCAGGACTGGAGGGATGCTGGTGCCATTCATGGAGGTGGAAAACTCTGGAGAGTCATGGCTCCAGACTTGGGCTGGTCTCTTGTGCTTTGGGGATATCCAAGTGGAGGTGGACTGCATGCAAATACGCACTTTCAGTTGAGAGAGGGGATCTCAATTGAAAATGTAAATTTGTTGAGTCATCTGCATGTGAGTAGACATTGAAGCCATGGACATAGTGAACTTGCTTCAGGAGAGTATACAGGAATAGAAAGTGGGTTACTTCCTTGGGTATAGGAAGGTGAATCTGCAAAGTCGCTAGGTGGAGCAGCCAGATAGGTAAGAGGAGAACCAGACAGTCATGTCATGGAGGTCTTGAAAGCCTTTGAGAACACAGGGAAAAGGAAACTGGATTGATACGCCAGTTGAGGTGCTTTGGGCTGCGGTATAGGAACCTGATTCAACTACCTTAAACAATAAACTCGCCTCACATAGCTTGGAGTCCAGAAGCAGCACACTGAGTAGGTTTCAGGGTGTTTTCTTCATTGGCTCCTTGATGTCATCAAGGACATAGACTTTTTCAATGCCCCTGCACTGCCATCCATGCTGTTGGCTTCATGCTATGGCTCGTTCCCTTCAAGGTCACAAGATGACATGCTTCCCTGTGCATGTTCAAGGGGAAGAGAGAAGGGACTTCCTTTCTGTCTCAGCTCATTTCTGTCTCTGTAAAGGAAGTACCTGAGCTGGGTAATTTATAAAGAAAAGAGGTTTATTTGGCTCACGGTTTTGCAGACTGCCCAAGAAGTGTGGCGCCCCCATCTGCTTCTGGTGAGGGCTTCAGGGAGCTTCCAATCAAGGCGGAAGGTGAAGGGGGAGCACGCGTGTCACATGGTGAGAGAAGGAGCAAGAACGAGGAGGTGGTGCCAGCCTCATTTAAATAACCAGCTCTCCTATGAACTAATAGAGTGAGAACTCACGTATTGTCCTAGGGAGGGCACCAAGCCATTCTTGAGGGATCTGACCCTCTGACCCATGACCAAAACGTCTCCCACCAGGCCCCACTTCCAACATTGGAAATCAAATTTCAACATGAGATTTGGAGGGGCCAAACATCCCAACTATATCATTTTCTTTTAAAAGTGATGGAGCAGAAAAGTTTTCCAGAAGCTTCCAGCAACTCTCCTTAAGTCTCATTGGCCAGAATTGGGTCACGTGCCCATTTCTGAACCCGTGGGAGATGGTATTACTCTTACACCAGTCAAGACCCTCCCTTGAGCTGGTGTCCAGTCCCCCAGATTGCATGACTGCTAATCAAGGAAGAGAGGGTGGAATGGATGTTGGATCACCATAACTGGGCTGGATATGGCTGATGGGCAGCCAGCATCCATTCCCACCTCCCTCTAGGATACTTTCTGTATTGCATGGTTGGAGAGTTTAAAACTACATTTCCCAGACTTTTGTAGCAAGCTACTGACAGTGAATTAAGTTTTGCCAGTTATGTGCACTTCTGTGGGATTTGAATGGCAGAAGGGGGCAGGGGCCATCTTCCTACTGCTTTGACTCTTGCTACTGTCACGATGTTTTTGGAGGCACTAAGTTTTTCTGTCATAGTGTTCCAGCGTTGTGCCACCAGCATAGCAGGAGACAGGAGACAGTTACAGAGGCAGTGGCTGGGGCCTCCTGATCCCTGTGTTCTTGAACTCAGTTCCAGTGCAGCCTCCTGATTCCCCCGCTGTGTGATTGTGGGAGAGGCGGTAGCTCTCCTGGTGACAGCGGTTCCGGGTTCTGGGGTCCAGCTGAGGGCTCATTCCTTCAGCCTTTCCACAAATTTTGTGAGTAGCCAATTCCCCATATTAAATACTTTGTCCTTTAAAGGAATTTAATACATGTTTATAAAATCCTAGAGTAGTTTCTATTCCTGGCACCTAAAACAAACATAAGGGATCCCAGCCAATCAGGAGCAGTGTGTAGCCAGAGGACTGCTGGGTGGTTAAGGAATGCAACAGGTGTCTGGGCCCCTCAAAACCCTATTGGAGACTTTGTAGGGCAGTTCCCACAACTGCTGGCATTGTTGGAAACATCTAGCACATTGCTCAGGGTGCAGCCACCTGTCCAGAGGTGAGTGAAGGCAAAGATGGACAGGCAGTAGGGAGAACATCTAAAAATTGTGTAAGCACTGCTCACAAAAGGAGGACATCCACCACGAGGGCCCAGGGAGGTAGCTTCCAGCCTGTCACCACCTCCCTCCCCAGTACCTGGTGAGTCTGTGTTGGGTGTTGAGGGGAAGTGGCAGGGGTTGGTGGTCCCCAGAGAAGTTTTTAGTAAGGCAAGGACAAATTTGTATTTCGAAAGATCACCTAGGCAGCTGACAAGGAGGAAGGATTGGTTCTCCAGCATCTTCCTGAACACTGTCAGTGACTGGGAGCTCACAGGCTGTACGGGCAGCTCATCATCTTTGGACAACTTTGCCTGCGGAGCCAAAGGCAACCTTTATGCATGCTTGCACTTGCTGCGTGCGTGACCGTATCTGACCAGGGCAGAGGGGTAGGGGATGAAGTGGGGAAGAATACAGGGATTGTAAACTGGCTGTCAACAGACAAATCTGGACCACAGTTGTAATTGTTTGGCAGGTGTAGTTAATTTGAATTGAAAGAAATCTTTAAGGTAAGACAGGCTCTTTCCAATTAATCACATGCTCCATCATTCCCTAATGTCTTAAGGCAACTCCCTTCATTTGCTTATATTATTAATCTAGTTCTTGAACCCTTATTTGAGGACTATTTAGGATTGAGGACGCCTGGGACCTTGTGGAGGCTAAGGGACCCCTGGGGCTGTGTGACACCCCCCCTTCACCCCCGTGGCAGCTATAGGATGGTCAGGCTACAGAGAAGGAAATGCAGTGGAAAAATCCCATCTCAGATGCCCTCCCCTTCTTCTCCCCCCAACCCCAGTCACAAGGTCTAGAGGCGCTGGTGAGTGGCCAAAGTCCCTTTAATATCCCTGAATTGCGTTACAAGTAATACTGTTGAAGGTGGGGAAGGAAGGGGGGCCTGGGGGTGAGTTGGGAGAAGAGGAGGGAGGAGGAGCGCCAAGCGCTCATACAAAATATGGCCAAAAGGCTTAGCATGCATGGAAAATTATTGCTGTCAGAAGTTCCTATTTACAGGGTCAACACCCTCCATAATTGCTTCTGCGACCCCTCTCCCCCCCCTACCATCCCTGCAGCCTCCCTTCCCGCTGGGCCTGGAGCTGGGCCTAGGCCCGCCCACCCCTCTGAAGCCCTAGAGAAGTGCCCCTGCCCCAGGGGCCCCTCCAGTCTCCACCCTCTTCTGTGGCTACGGTGAGGAAGAGGAGGAGGGTCCGAGAGTCCGGGACTCCGGCCCACAAGCTGGGCGCAGAGCGATGGGGCAGAGGCGTGTGCTTAAAGCAGAGGGGGCCAGGGCCCTTGCGCGTGGAGGTGTGTGCTTCGGTCCTCGCCCGGGCATGCAAAAGCGCGGCGGAGGAGGTAGTGGCGGCCAATGGGCAGGTGGCTGGCAGCCCCGGCCCCTCTGCCCGGGAGAGTTGCATAGACGTGGCCGGGAGGGAGCGCTCCTCCCGGGGAGCGAGCAGGAGGCCCCAGCGGGTCCGGGGCTCAGTCGGTCCCTGGAACCTGGGGTCTCTCGAGAAGAGGAATAAATAGGAAACAAATCGAGGAGGCTCTTCTCTCCGGGCTCCATGGAGTTAGAGTGGAAGGCTCAGGAGGGCGGGGACCTGCCCCATGACCGGATCTCCTGATGCTTCCTTACGCCCCCACCCTCCAAGTTGAGGGTCAGCAGGCTGCCCCTCCCATTCTCGAGTCCCCTTTCTTAACCAGTTCAGGCTCTGATGAGGGTGGGGCTTCTCCCGAGACAGCTGTGTGTGTGTGGTGGGGGCAGCCTGCCATGGCCTTTGCTGTCCCTCTCCTTGCCTGGCTCCCTGACCTCCCAGTCCAGCTGGGGAAGCCAAACTGTCCCTGGGTGAGGCCAAGAGATTAAATAGAATAATAAATAGATAAATAAATAAATACACAAATAAATAACTGGAGGGCCCAGCCGGACAAGGGGAAGGGCATTGGCGAGGTGCTCCAGACCTTCCCCCAACAAGTAAAGAGGGGTACCTGTAGTCCTGGGGGTGGGGGAAAGTGCTCAGAGATTCTGGGAGGAGAGTGGCTGGGAGGAGGAGACAGGAAGCCCAGGGGAAGGCTGTCCTGGGGTAGGAGAGGGGTTACATTAGGGGGCAAGGTCCTAAACTCCCCCTCAAGTTTGCTCCAGGTTAGGTAAACTCAGAGTGGTGAGACCTACTAGAGGATGAGGGGATCTGGAGAGAGAAGGGGCTGGGAGTGGGTGATGAGGCCCCCAAAGACTGAAGAGAGTGAAAAATGTGTGGGTGGGGGGGGGGTGGTGGTGGTGGGGGTGTATGTCCCAGGCATGCAGGGGATCTAGGACAGACCAGAGACTCCAAGAAAGGGGAAGATTAGATCCCCAGACGGACACACATAGGGAGACTCAGCAGAGGCCAGAGGGATGGTCTGGGGTTGGATTGTGGTCTGAGGGCTACAGGGCCTGCATCCAGATTTGCATAGGGAAACTGAGGCAGGCATGGGAGTCAAGGGTAGTTTTGGGGTTTAGATTGGGGGGCTCCAACAGGGGAATGGTCAGAGAGACTCAGCTGAGAAGCGAGAGAAAAGGTCTGAAAGTTAGGAGAGCGGCGCAGGGTTTGGGCAGGGGAAATTTCTGGCTCTGGGGCCCGGGAGAGGTGCGGACCTGGTGCCTGAGTTGGGAGCCCTGAAGGCGCGGACAGGGGGTCAAGGTCCGAGTGGGGGCCGGAAAAGATGATGTGGGTCGGCGCGCTGGGGGAGAGCGCCCGAAGTGAATTGTGGGTTTCGGGGCTGGAGAGAAAAGTTCCGGGGTGGGATGGGGGGTCTCCTCGAGGAGGGTGGGCAGGGAAACGCAGCTGGGGATTGGAGAGGGCGCTGCGGGCGCAGGTCGGGGGCCCGGGGCGCGTGGAGAGCGAGTTCCGGGCGGGAGGCTCAGCTGGCCGGGCCGGCGGGAGGCGGCGGGGGCGGCTCGGCGCCCTTGACGCAGGCGGCCTCGCAGTGCTTGTGGAGGTAGGACTTGAGCGCGAAGCTCTTGTCGCACTGGCGGCAGCGGTAGTGCTTGAAGGCCGAGTGCGTCTGCATGTGCGCGCGTAGGTTGGAGCGGTCGGCGAAGGCCTTGCCGCAGTGCGCGCAGCCGAAGGGCTTCTCGCCCGTGTGCGAGCGCATGTGGCCCTGCAGCAGCCAGGGCCGCGAGAAGGCCTTGCCGCACACGCCGCACTTGTGGCGCAGGTTGTGCGTGAGCACGTGCATGGCGAGCGCGGGCATGGACACGTACGCCTTGCCGCACGTCGGGCACTTGCGGGCCAGCTGGCTGTCCAGGCTGCGGTGCGTCTGCTTGTGGCGGCTCAGGTTCGACGACGTGGCGTACGTCTTGCCGCACTCGGCGCACGCGTGCCGGTGCCCGCCGCCCGCCGGCGCCCCCGCGCGCCCCGCGCGCCCCCCGGCGCTGCCGGCGTCCCCCGCGCCCGCCCCGTCCCCGCTGCCCGCGCCCCGTCGCCGTCGCGAGCGCCCGTCCGAGATGAAGAAGGCGTCCATGGAGTAGCTGTCGGTGACGGCCGCCTCCCCGCGGAAGTAGCGCGCCGACAGGCTGGACTGCGGGCTCTCGGGGTCGCTGTACTCCTCCGGCGCCGCCGGCGGGTACGCGGGCTCGGCCGGGGCCAGCTCCAGGCCCGGCTTCTGGTCCGCATCGTAGCTGCTCGGGGGCAGGCAGTGCGGGGCGTAGCCTGGAGGGGTGAGAAGTGGGGTAAGTTGAGGGCGAGGCGGGTAGGAGGGCTTCCCTCTCTGGGCAAGTCACCCCCTGCGCCGTCCAGCTAGGAGGCCTCCTTGTGGCAGGTCTTGGAACATGATGGCTGCTCGTAAGACAATGATCGCTGACATGGACCTCAGCTCCTCAGGCCTGGGTTCAAATCCTTCTTCCACGGGCCGGGTACAAATCACCGCCACCCCACCCTGTGGAGCACGGGGCTGGCACGGTTCTACTGACTTTGCGTCCACTGTCTTAAGTATTCACAACCATGCAGTGAAGGTCTTAGACCCACTTTGCAGGTAGAGAAACTGAGTCACGGAGAGATACAGCAGTCAGTCTAAGCTTACAGCTAGTAAATGGAAGAGCCAAGATTCAGACCTTGGCAGTGTGACGACACAGTCCATGCTCTTTATTCCAACAACACTCTGCCATTCCAGTCTGACAACTTCTCTGAATCTCGGCTTTCTTGTCTAGGAAATGGAGCTTGTGATTGGACACCTCCTTCCAGGAGGGTCGTTGGAAGGACTGAGTAAAGTGATGATAATAAACGTGTATTAAGCTCTTACTGTATGCCAGACTCTGCCCCAGCGCTTTACACGTGTTAACGCATTTAATGGGCACAGACCCAAGAAGTAGGTACTATTATAATCCCCATTTTACGCGTAAGGAAATTGAGAAAGAGAGGGAGCACACAGTAATTGCTGTATAAATGTTAGCAATTACAATTATGCTTTTTACTTGCGTGAAGATTATTTGTCTGCCACCCCCACTACACTATGAGCTCCCCAGGGCTGGATCTGTGTGCCCAGCACGTGTCTGGCTCAAAGGAGGTGTGCGATGCATAGATGTGGCATAAACGAACACCCGCCCAATCCAGTTAGACCCACCTCCCAGGGTTGCTGGAGGACTTAAAAGTGGTGGTGTGTGTGGCATGTTATAGGTGCTTCAGAAAGGGAACTGCCTTGTACTTGCTCCCAAGCCTGCTTTGCTCTGAGCTCCTCTAGAAGTCTTCCTGAGGCTGCAGTGAGAATTCACCTCCCCCTCCTCCTCCCACTTTGCTGGAGTTGGACCAGAAATCCTGTCTGCCCAGGGTTTGAGTGATTGGTGGGTGGATAGGCAGGGGCTCTCCCAGGGGATTCCATAGGGGCTTCTCATGGGCAGGGTCCACCCTGATTTGCCTCTGCCTCCCATGGCCGAGGCTGGCCCTAGCACCTTCCCTGTGGATCCTGGGGGCTGGGCTCCCCAGAGAGTTTCTGGCAGACATAGAACAAACTTATCATCCTGGCACTTAATTACCAAATGTTTCCATTGTCTTTTGATTCTGGGGAACAATGGAGGTTAGGCCCCTATCTGAGGTTTCGCAGCTGGGGAGTGACAAATCTCAGGATGTGACTCTCTCCTCTGACCTCCCCCCACCCCCCAGATCTGTAACCACCCTTCTTCCCTGCACCCTCCCTCACTGAAACGAGCAGGTGGAGGAGGGCTTTATAAGCTGGAAACAGGATCCCAAGACGTTCAGACTTATGGCTGGTACCCTGGTCAGCTTTCATTCTCAAACAGCCTGGCTGCTGTAGCCTCCAGACCTTCGCCTCCCATCTGGCATTTGGGATGGTCACAGGGTCAGGTCTGTGCAGACTGTCCCCTGACCCTGAATGCAAAGGAAGATGTGCTCTTTTTTCCTCTGTCCCTTTAGCAACTAGCACAGGGCCCTCTGCGCACTGAAGTGATTGAGGATCGTGGGGAAGGATGACTCAGTAGGGAAGGGCTCTGTGGTCAGATGCAAGGGGGGGCCAGTGGTGGTGGCAGTTTTTTAATCTAGGGGGAGGCAGTCCCTAGCCTCTCAGCACCCCCTTCCTCCCCTCCCATCTGCTTTTGGTCTGGAGGTTCCCCTACCTCCCACCCCAGGAAACAGGCCTAGTACTCTCGGGTTCTAGAACGTTCAGGGAATATTGTTTCAGACTGAGTTAAATACCAGCTGGGCACTCCCAGACCCTCTCCTTCTGTATTTCATTGCATTGTAATTACTGATGATAACACTAGCTAATATTTATTGAGCACTTACTGCGTGCCAGGCTCTGTGCTAAGTGCTTCACTCCCGTCATCTTACTGAGTCACCACAAAAATACTCTCATTACAAAGGAAACTTAGGTACAGACAGGCGATGGTACTTGCTCAAAGGGGGAAGCAAGGATCAGAAACCACTGCGCTGCCCCCTCGTTTCCCACACTGGGGGGTCCTTGAGGAAGGGGTTGTGGCTGGGTTCTTTGCCTCCAGCCCCAGGGCCCTAGCACTCAGTAAGTATTTGTGGAACGAGCGATAGAGATGTGCCAGGCCAGCATCACCCCCCAGCCCAGCAGGGTCTGCTGTAGACAGTCCTGCCCACCCGGTCTCAGGACAGGTCTGTGTCTCACGGTGCCTGGGCCATGGAGTGGGGAGGGCGATTGGTTCCCCGACACAGATTCTAGCTGGGTGACCTTGGGCAAGCCGTGCACCTTTCTGAGCCTTGGGTCATTTTTCTGGGAATGGGGATTGTATGGGATTTATTTGGAGGGGGTGACTGATCATTTGACTAATGTCTCGTATGTTCTGTTATTTAAGAAGGATGACATATTGGTTAAGAACACAACTTGGGTGCCAGACTGCCCATACTGCGTTCTGGCTTTACCATTCCCAGCTGTGTGATATTGGACAAACTACTTGACCTTTGTTTGCCACTACAGTTTCAGTAAGGAGCCCAGTAGTGAACAAACAATGTGTAAACAAGTAATAACCCAGACTCCTAGAGCACTGTGTCAGACACTGTTATAGGGCTTTGCACACATGAGTGCATACAAACCCTCATGACTCTAAGGTAGGTACCATTTTACAGACGAGGAAACCAAGGCACGAGGAAGTTAAATAACATGCCTAGGGTCATGCAGCTAGTAAGTTAGAGCCAGGATTCCGGCCCGGTGCCTGGCACTTGGTAAATCCACAGTACGTGTTGGCTGTTATTGTGAATAACAGTAACAGTCTCCCCAGATGAGTTTCTGTGCCGCAGCTTCCTTGGCGCCCACCCCAACACATCTTGCTGCTCCTCTCTGGGCCTCTGGTTCCTCACCCAGGATGTGTAATTTCTACCTGATGTGATGAGAAAGTTTCTGGTGCATAGTAGGAGCTCAAGGAACCAGGCAGTTCTCAACTGGGTGCTCTTTGCTTGGCGCCCTCTGCTGGCGGCCTTCAGCACTGTACCACCTTATTCCTGTTAAGGTCTCTTTATACAGAAACAGGGTTGCCTCAAACAAAGGCTGCTTATTTGCCGAGGGACCGATGTGGAATTATCTTCAGGACAGGAATTGTGGGCCCGGACCAGGTCCCCATTCTGTGGAGTTTGGCATGGGTTGGGAGCATCATATGAGTTTATGTGGTCGTGTAAGGCACAGGTGGTTCTAACTTGCTTTGTGACCGTGGCCAGATTGCTTAACCTCTCTGGGCTGGGTCTGTACACGAAGAAGGTTGACTGGGGTGCTCTGAAGACCCCTTGTGCATCATGGCTAAATCAGTCCCTCCATGATGCTCTTTGTGGATGAAGGGGGTGTCCCTCCTCCAACTTCACCCCATTCTCACTGATCCACAGACCTCTCCATATGTGGCCTTGGGCAAGTTACTTACTTAACCTCTTTTTGCCACATCTATATATAAGGGAGTTCCAAGGATTGAATAAATTAATGCATGTACAGTTCTGAGTACAATACCTGGCACATAATAGCTGGTCTCTCAAACTGTTATTATTATTGTTATTATTGTTATTCTTGCATTTCCTAGCGATAGCTTTCTAATCTGCCAGAGGGTAGAAGAAGATACACATTGGTGTCTCAGGCTGCTGTGTGACTTTGGGCAAACCATCTCACCTCTTTGGGCCTCAGCCCTGGAGAATCCTTTAGGATACTATAAGCCATGCTCAAATCTTACAGATGGAACCCAGACAGGTTTTGGGTGTCTCCCTCTGCCCGTGGTGACTCTAGAAGGCTGAGTTGCCTGCTCTCCAGGGTGACACAGCTGTTTGGGTCCCGATAGAGATAGGGAGGAGCTGAGATCCAGAGAGAAGAGACCTGGCTCTTACCTGGCCCTTGTACTCAGACCCTAGCTGTGTGACCTTGGACAAGTCACACAGCCTCTCTGGGCTTGAATCCTCCCTTTGAGGGGTGGGGACCAGAGCCACCCCTGCCATGTATGGATATAAGTTGGGCCCAGGAGCACTTTGGATATATGCACATGTCACCTGAGAATGACTTTGGTTTTTCCTGTCCAAGAGTCTTGATATTTTAGACTTAAAGTCCAGAATCCATTAAAAAAAATTCTGTACCCAAAGGAGTGGTGGGAAGGGACATTCATGAGAATTGAGGTGTGGGCCCGCTGTAGATACTGCCTCATCCAACTGCCTGATCCCCTGGGGCGGCGGGGGCTCTGTAACAAGTGCTACTACTGTTACTACTAGAGTTTCCAACTAACACTACCCCTCCCTGGGAGCCAGCTACCGCACTGTGCCTCACACCCGGAGAGGGGAAAGGATTTGCCCAAGGTCACCGGAAGGGGAGTCAGGTTTGAAACCCTCCAAAGCCAGTGTTTTTTCCAGAACACCAGGGAGGGCATGGAGACCAGTTGGGGGAGAGAAGATTTTCAACTGGCTGGGGAAGGGGTGGTAGGTTTCCTCAAATAACATCTTGCATCTGGCTTGTGTCATATGGGAGTGTTTGGGGTATGAAGCAACTGTTGTAGAGAATGCGCCAGCCCCTTGTGCATATTTGTAAATAGTACTTAATAACAGTAGTGACTAACACTTATTGAGCACTTAGTGTGCGCAGGGCACTGCTAAGTGCTTTATGCACATTAGCTCACGTTCAAGTTCACTTCCTCCCATGCCCTTGTACTGCAGAAGCTGAAGCCCAAAGAGGGGCCTTGACCCACCTCAGGTCACCACACAGGTTCTCCTCAGGGCTGGGCTGGCCTCCTTTCTTTATTTAATAGAGCCAGTCCGGGTCTCCTTGCCCCGTCTCTGCTGACTCTCAGGGTGCCAAACTTTCTCCAGGGCGCTTCTAGTCCCAAACCCACCTCCCTGTCCTGAGATGGGCAGGAAAGGAGAGGGCCCTGGTGGTGGGCCAGCTTCCCAGGCGGCCCACTTTCCCGAGGAGGGCCGGGCCTGCGGGCGGTGGGGCTGGAGGGCTGCTGCTCGGGTATATTTAGAGCTGCCTCTTGCTGTGCCAGGGCCTCGGGCCTGGAGAATCAGCTCCAGCCAGCTGAGCAGAAAGCCAGGTCTGTCAGCAGCAAAGCGGGATAAAAATAGTTTCTCCTGTCTGCTCACAGAGCTGGGCAAAGGGGCTGGGTACCTCCCCCTCCCCTTATTATAGCATCTTTGTTAGCGGTTCCCTGGGCACTGGACCAGAAATGACACCCACCTCCTCCAAACGCCTGGCAGCTGGTACATCTGCCCATGGGGGAGGAGGTCCCTGAGTCCAAATGAGCAGGGCACAGAGTGGAGTCTGGCCCAGCATGACCAGGGCTGAAGGGCATGGGGCTGATAACCACTGACCCGGCCTCAGGGAGTTTCTAGAGAATTCCAGGGTCCTTCTCCGCCACCCCCACCTCTTAGAATTCCCCCGATTCTGGTCTTTCCTGACTGTGACCCAATTCCTGTGGCCCACAGGGAGGTCCAGGGCTCTGCAGGAATCAATAGGAAAGATTTTTCAAGGGGCTGTGGAGATGGCAGTGAGTGGCTCAGGGTCTTGAATTGCCCAGCCCTGGTTGGCGGAACAGCTTCCTGCTCCCTCAAGGGGGATCTCTGGAGGCAGGATGTGTCACACAATGCCCCCCTCGTCCCTCCAGTTCTGCTTTCTGCTCTACCTTCTCTCTGCCCGAGAAGGTGCAATCGGAGGGCCCGTTTCAAAGCCGTCACTACCCGTAGGTTGGCGGGGGACACTTCACTCTAGTGGTGTCCACAGCTGGGAAGGAGACTGAGGGGTCTGGTGGCCTCACCTCTTTTGGCAGAGGGCCTCCAGGCTGTGGGGGTCCCTGGAACCTGTGGGGGTAGCACCCAGCAGGGAGGTGTGACAGGGCCCCCCATTTATGCTCCTGTGACTTTGGGCAAGTCACGGGCCCTCCATGACCGCCGTGTTGCCTCTGTAGGTTGCAGCTAATCATTCCCTGCCCTCTCTGCCCTTTGCCCACTGTGTGAGTGCTGCCTGAGAGCCTTTGGGGTGTGTAGATTGCTACCCTGACATAAGGGACTTGGTGTACTCTCCTTCCCTCCCTCAGCAATCACAGACTGATCCTGTCCAACGCATGGAAGCTCGGCCGGGGCCCCACATGTCCTCCTGGTGACCGCAGACTTTAGGGGCAATCGTGGGCCCCCAGATTCCGTATCTCACATGGGCCCTGTCATTCCACTCCCACTGAGCCCTGCTAATTCCTAGGAAAATTGGATTTCTGGATCACCAAGGTCAGAGCTGAAAGAGATTGTGTTCAACTATTTGATCTCATGAGAGGGAAACTGAGGCTAGGGGAAGGGGGAGAGACTAAGCCAAGGCCACACAGAAAGCTAATAGTGGGTCTAAGACTCGAACGCAGCCAGCCTTGAGAATGAATCTGGACATGACCTTGGACTGGAAACTGGACCTGGATCTCATTCCTGGACCCAGAACGTTTACCTGGACCTGTTCCTAGACATTGAAACTTGAACTTGTATGTGGATTTGTCCTGGAAATCGGACCTGGACCTATAACCTCAGACATTGACCTTGGGCCTGGTCCTAGACCTGAGGTTTGACATAGATATAGGAACTGGACCTCAGATCTGTACCTGGATGCTGGACTGGATGTGGGCCTGGACCTAGACTTTGAACCTGGACCTCTGACATATCTTTAACCTGGACCTTGGACTTGGACTAAGACCAAGACGCCAGGGGAAGAGGTGGTTATAGTAGACTCAGAAGGGCCTGCTGTGTGTCCTTGAGCACTTCCCTAGCCTTCTCTGGGCTCCCTCTTCCAAGGGATTGGGGAAGCCCTTTTGCATCCCTGCTCCCCAGATGGACTTTCTGAGGTGTGGGGTGGATGTGTGGCAGCTGGGGACATTCGGCTGGGCTCCCAGGCCTGGCCTGGGGCGACTACCCGGCGCCATCAGAGGGAGTGAGAGGAAGTGGGCACTGGTATAATGTGGTCAACTAGATAAGCCCATGGGTAGAAGTAGGAGAGCTTCCTCAGCCTGCTGGGTGAGGCTTAATGTAGCTGCAGAGGGCAGACAACTGCGTTATTGGATTGGCATTGATCCCTCCTCTGCCTGGGTCGGATGCACTCTGGGAGGGGATGGGGGTGGGACAGCGGCTGGGGGCGAGGAAGGGGGGCCTGGCTCCCAGCTGGAGCTCAGAGTTACAGTGTGAGGGGAGGTGGCCTCTCCAGAAGACATCCTTGGCAGGGGCCCACGGAGACCACTGCCATGCAGATGGATGAGCCGCCTGGGGTGGCTGAGAGTCCAGCGTCCCTCAGGATGGGGCCCAGGTCTGTGAGGGGTGGGCTTGGTGGAGCTGGAGGGTGAGGTCCCGAGAGGGTTAGGAGGATGAGAGTCGGCAGCACCTCACGGAAAGGCTGAGTCTGTGCTCAGGATCACCTCGCCAGGGAGAAGGGAGGGATACCAGTGGAGGAGCAAGAGAGGCAGAGGCGAGAAAGGAAGCATTTTATTGGAGGGGACAATGCAATTAGATCTTATTTCCCCTCGTCGGGGGTGGGGAGGCTCTGCAGAGAGACTTAGAGCTTTCTCCACTTGGGGAGCTTCCCTTCTCTATGTAGGGGTTCTGTGGGTTTGAGGGAGCCTGGAGCACAGACACACCTGCTGCACCCTTTTCCCTGCCTGACGGCAGAGGCTGAAGAGGAAGGGAGCAGGGAGGCAAAGTGTGTGTGTGTGTGTGTGTGTGTGTGTACGCGTGTGTGTAGGAATCCTCCAGCATTTCCAGAGCTAGGGGTAAACCTCTTTCATTTGGGGTCCTGCATCCTTATCAGTCAGGAGCCTGTAGTTCCTCTAAGCTCCATATTTACAAGCTCTCCCCACTCCTTCTTGAGCCCCCCAGGGTCCCCTCCCATCAGCTTCATCCTGACCCTGCAGCCAGAGCTGCAGGAATGGCTTGTAAGAAGATCTTTCTAATAACTGGAACTATCTCCAGCCCCGGGCCCTCCCCCTTCCTCCCTCCCTCCCTGGCTCCCTCCCTTCCTTCTCCTCCCTCCCTCTCCTCATCTTCCCCCCTCCTCTCTTTCTCCTTGTTTACCCAGCACACTTACACACGCTGGGAGAGAAAAACGTCGGCTCAGCAATTTTTCACACTTCCCTCAAATGCTCAGCAAGGTTATTTCCGGCAGAGCGGAGACAACGGGCCACCAGGAGCTGGCAGGCTCTCTGAGGACCCCCAGTCCCCTCCACCCACCCACGGAATGAGGGATCCCTCACTGCCCAGTGTGGCCACACCCCAGGGAGGGGAGAGACTCCTGAAAACGACACGGCAGACCGTGTATTTCCTAGTCATACCCAGGCTTGAAGGGTTACCCCCCTCCACCATCTCTGGCACTGACCATCCACTGCAGACACTGCCAAGGTGGCCAGGCCAGGGTGCCTGTCCTCACCATGGGGCAGCCTGCAGAGACTGAAGCCAAGAAAATTGCCTAATCCCAGAAACTCCACCACCCTCAGCCAGGTGGCGTATGCTCAATGGAGCCCTAAGGAAACCCTGACAATGGCCTCCCCGCATTCTGTTAGACCCTCAGCCAATACCTCCCACCCCATAATTGACCTTCACAGAAGCTGAGCTTGTCAAAGTTGGAAGGATGCTTAGTTCATGCCATCTAAACTCTTTCACTGCTGGGAAGGCTGAGGACCAGAGAAGGGAAAGCGCTTGCCCAAGGTCACACAGCAAATCAGAGATGTTAGAGCCCAGGCTTCCCAAGTTCCACGCCAGGCGTCTGCCTATCAGGACAGCCTCAGGATCCCCTAGGGGCCAGGAAGTTGGTCTGGAGCCCCTTGGGGAAAGGGACAAAGACAGAGGTGGTTCTAGGACATTAAACCTAGTGGAATCTCTACAGAAACACCCTGCTGGTGGCTCTGCCCCCACCCTGCTTCCCACCATTCACTCAGGGGCTCCTTTCAAAGCTTTTTTGGACTGAATTCAAGGCAAGGCGTTCTCTTGCCTCTTTCCTGAGGAACAGCCTGCAGTTTTGGCTGTGCATGGGAAATTCTCTGGGCTTCTCTGGGTTTCCTCTGCTGGCCTAGGGACAGGACCAAGGGCTGGTGGGGGGGGGGGGTGTTCAACGGGTGGGAGCCCAGAGCTTTTTGTCAGTCCCCTAAGGGATCCATATCCCAGTTTTGCAGATATTTCAGTTTCTACCGGCTCCTAGCACACACTCCCTAGCCTTGGCATGGCCCCAGGTCCACCCTCTGTCCTGCCAGCCCTCAGCCCAGCCCAGCCATATCCGGAGGGCTTCTGTTCTCGACCTCAAGAGGCCCTGGGGTCAAGAAGAGAGGACGGTAGAATAAGGGACATAGGGCAGAGAAGGGGGTTCTGCTGGAGATCTGGGGAGGCCAGGGACTGAGGGGCTGTAGCTGTGTCACTGATCACTCCCTAACTTCTTTGACCTTGATGAGGTCACAGAGCCCTTTGCCCAGCACCCCCTCTCTACCTGGCGTGGCAGAGCGATGGAATGTGGGCGAAGTGCTTGGAAATCCCTGAGTTGGGAACCCCCACCCTCCCAGGCTCCTGCCTTTGCCATCTCAGCTCCCCCCCAATCTTAAGCCCTTTCTTTCCTCCTTTTCCTCTTTTTTTCTCTCTCTCTCCTCCTTTCTCTCCCTCTCCCTCTCTCCCCCTCTTCACAACACACACACACCCCCCCAAAGCTGATGCCACATGTGATGTCAGAACTCTCACTACCAAGGGACACCTCCTCTCCAGACACCTGCCCTGGTGGGGGCCCTCAGAGGAGAACATTTCTGTAATCGCCTCCATGGAGGATGGGGTCCACAGAAGCAGTCTGTACTTCTTCTCCCTACCCTCCAGAGATCACCCCCTTCTGGGCCAGAATGACCTCTCTTGTCCCCCAAACCCTTTTCCCTGCAGGAACTTGTTCTGAGAAGAGATGGAGTGTGTGTGGGGGGGGGCGGGTTGCAGGGAGCAGCAGGGTTGGCTGGGGTGGTGGTGAGAAGATGGGGATGGTGAAGGAGTGCAGCCCAGGGGAGCAGGAGCCACTTTGGGGGAGCCCCTCCCAGATATCTCCTCTTCCTTGCAGTCCCCAGGACAGGCACAGCCTTTGGCAGGCATGTGGCTGAGGGTAACAAAAGAGTTGTTGAGAGAGGGGTTCTGAGAGCACTTGTATGGCATTGCCAGCGGGAACAGGTTTGCAGGGAGGGAGGGCGCCCCCAGCTACCCCCAGGGAGCCAACCCCAACTCCCCAGGGACTGATAGTCCAGGCCCCTTTCCGTTCCCCACCGGGAGGGCACACTCAGGCAGCCAGCCTCTCTTTCTCAGCGGGGAGAGGAGACCCTCGAACTGCCTTGTGCATTGGCCCCTCAGCACTGGCCCTTCCCGAGCAGTCCTGTCTTTCTGTTTGCTCATCACCCCCTCACTCCAGCCCTGTTCTAGGGCCACAACTTTGAAAGTCCCGGCTGGCGCGTGGCTGCGGGATGGGCCGACCCTGCGACTTTCCCTTTGTACGTCCTAGCCCCTGCCCCGCCCGCCTGGCCCTCGGGAAGCCTGGGAGGCGCACACGGCCAGAGAAATTTTCTCCCGGGGTTTCCTGCCGCGCGCGCGCCCCTCCTCGTGGCCCAAGTTAGGGAAGGCCCCGGCTCCCCTCGCCTCCCCCGCTCCCGCCCCCGCGGGGTCCCACTCACCGTTGTCCCCGGGAGGCCCCCGGGCACCAGGCAGCACGTAGGCGGTCTCCAAGGGGTGGTAGGTGGGGGCCGGCACCCCGCTGCACTGGAAGCCGTCCCCTTTGATCTTCTTCACCAGGAAGGAGCGCGGCATGGTGCAACCGGCTGGGGCTCGGCGGGGGCAGTTGCGTGGGGCCCCTGTGGGGGGAGGCGCCGGCCGGGCGCGATTGGCTGTCCGCGCGGGGTTTCAGCACTGGACAGCTCCCAGCGGGCTGGCGGGCCGGCGGGCGGCTGCTCGGAGCCGGCACCGGTAGCGGCGGCCGGGCTCGGGCTCGGGCTCCCGCTCGGGCTTGGCGGCGGCGGCGCACAGACAGGCGATCGCTGGAGCTGTGCTCAGCACTCCGGCTGCCGGCTTTATATGGGACGCAGGCTGGAGGAGATCAGGTGGTCCCCTAGCAATGGAACTGTTCAGCGCTCTAATCCATCAAATGTCCCCCAGGACAATCGCTCCGCACACGTTCCCCTGAACCGGCGGCGGTGGGGGCAGGCCAGGCGCAGGGAGCAGCGGGCAGGCAGGAGGGGAGAAAGTGAGGGCGAGAAAGGCGCAGAGAGACAGAGAGACAGAGAAAGGGGAGTGGGGGGAGAGACGGGGAAGAGAGACACGGAGAAAGACGGAGAGACATACAGGGAAAGAAAGACGCACACGCTGAAAGAGGTAGAAATAGAAGCAGAGACCAAGATAAGGACAAAAAGACACAAGAGAGAAACAGACAGAGAAGAAAGACAGAGATGGAGAGAAGTAGCAACACACACACACACACACACACACACACACGGAAAAGAGAGATCCAGGCACACAAAAAGGAAGCCCCCCAGGGATGCAAAGAAAGGAAAAGAAAAGTGCAAAATAGAGGGAGAAGCTGAGGGCAGCGGAGGGAGAGCGTCCGAGCACATGGGGACCCAGCGAAGGTGTCGCGAAGGAAAGAGGTGCGCTCGCCGGCGCAGCCCTCCCGCCTCCAGTCCTCTCCCGCCCCCCCTCGTCCCGAAGTGGCCGGTGTGGACACTCAGCTTTAACTAGAGGAAGTCTCCCCCCACCCCTCACTGCTTGGGCTTGCGCTGGAGCCCCCTGTTGGGTTTGGGGTTCAACTTTCTTCTCCCAGAACTGGTGGGGGAATGAGTCCCCCACGCCGACGCCTGGCCTCGCTCAGCCGGTCCTGTTCCGGTGCCTAGCTCAGGCCGGCGCTGCAAGAGGAAGTGAAAATCGTCCAGTAATTAATTTTCCTGCTGCCGGGGGGTGGTGGTTTTGACACATCCGAGGCTGTGTCTTTCCCTGAAGCGGGGAGCAGACAATAGAGACACGTGGACCGGGAAGGGAGAGGGGGGAAGGGAGGGGGAGCGGGGCTCCTGCTGGAACTCTTTGCAGGTCAGCTCCTTTGTCTCTGGAAGGATCTGAGCAGACCCCCTCCAATTGCACCCAAACCTGGGGGAGCCCCCATATCTTGGCAGGACCAAAGAGCAGGAGAACTCAGCCTTGCTGGGCGAAGCTCCATGGTGGGGGGCCGGCCTCAGCAAGTGTGGGGTGGCCAGTGCACAAGAGTTCCCGAATGCCACTCTAGGAATGCCAGGCTCTCACTGATCAATGGCATTTCATTTATGGGCTGCAAGGCTGGTGGAGTGAGGATATCCCTTTGGGACTGGGTCATCCAATACCAATTGGGAGGTTAAGACCTAAGGAGGGCATGGAGGTGCCTGAGTTCACACAGTGAGTCAGCAGCAATTGCCAGAGAGCTCAGTGGCCGCTGGGTACCACCGAGTCAGCCTACCATGCTCCCTGAGTTGTGGCTTAGAAGCCTCAGGATGAAATTTGGGCCCTTGATCTTGCCAAGGCCCTGCCTTATCTGGAGGTCCCTGACCATCTTTCCAGTAGTGTTGCCTCATATTTTGTCCCCAGGACTTTTTTAACCTCAGTCACTGAGAGTTGAGGTGACCACACCCCTGCCTCAGGGCACACCCTGTATCTCTATTCCAGCCACAGGAGCGGACTTCTAGCTCTTCAGTCTTTGTGTTCTCTTGGTCTGCCACCATTTCTGCTGCCCAGAATGTCCTTGCCTCCATTTCATCCTAGCAAACCCCTACTTGTCCTGAAGACGTAGCTGAGGCATCACTTCCTCCAGGAAGTGTCCCTGACTGCCGTCACTATGGACGGGACCAGCCCACCCATTAGTCCCTGAGCTTCATGAGGACAAGGACTGTGTTTCATATATAGCTCAGCCCTCTCTTAACAGTGTGCACTGGGGTCTTCCAGCTCCCCTACTTACTAGCCATGGGATCTTGGGCAAGTTACTCAACCTGTGTGTGCCTCAGTTTCCCCAGCTATAAAATGGGAATAATAATTATGGCTACCTCGGGGTTGTTGGGAGCATTACAAGAGTTGCTACATAGAAAGGGCTTGGAATGGTGACTGGCATATAGTAGGTACTCAGTGCATGAGGGTTCTATGTATACAGTTGTGCCTGTAGCATCCAGCACTCATTTATCATGTTTGTGGCATTCTGGGGAATAAGTAGTGAACTAGACATCCCTTGTCTCTGCTCTCTTGGAGCTGATGTTCAAGGGAAAGTGGATGGACATAAACAAGGAAACCCTTAAATCAATAATATCCTTTCAAATATTTGTCCAGGGCTGCGAGGAATACAAAACAGGGTGAGATGATGGAGAATGATAATGCCTTAAAACAGGGTGGCCAGCAAGGGTCTCCTGGGAGGGATGACATTCAAGCTGAGACTTGAGCCAGCCGTGGGAGGATCCAAGGAAAGAGTGCTCCAAGCAGGGGCTTCACAAGTTCAAAGGCGCCAAGGCAGGAATGAAATTGGGCCAGTTGAGGAACAGCAAGAAGTGGAAGAAGATGAGTTCAAGAAGTTGGCATGGCCCGAACCTAGAGGGATCTCAGTAAATCCTGAATAAATGAATGAATGAATATGATGGTGAGATTCAGCCTGTATCTATAGACTATAACTTTAATTAGGTAGACTTACTGGTTGGAGAACAACTTTTTGCTGCTTGCACAGAGGAATTGGTTTATTTGTTCAGTCATTGGGGGTTATTCATGGTGGAGCCCTATTTTTGAGTTTGTGCTGGGTACTGGGATCTCTGTCCTCTGGGGATACCTAGTCCGGTGGGGGTAGATAAGGCAAGTGGATACCAGTGAGCTCATCTCTTCCTACCTGATGGTCCTACCACTTCAACCTCCTGCATAAGAGTGGCAAAACTGAGCCAAAGTGCTAAACAGGGAACTTAGGTTCCCAGCAACTTAGGGACAGAGCTGGGACTGGACTCTCTCATTAGGTCTTCTCATTGAAGGGGTGATCCATCCCTTAACTGATCAGAAGAGTCCTCACAGAAGTGACATATTAAGGTCCTGCAACTCATTAGTGTCAGGATGAGGATAAGATCTCAGCTCTCTGACCTCAAAGTGGCAGGGGCACCTTTAGCAGATAAGAAGAAACCTTCAGCCCAGAAGCTGGGGTTCCAAAATACTTTGAAGGGAGGAGGCCTTAAGCATGGGTGAAATACATAATGGTCAACGTAGTATCATCACTAGGACACCAACAAGGGCCTTTTGTCCCACGAACCTCCCCCAATCCCAGCTTACTGGTTTCAGAATGTCTGCTATTAGGAATTCATCTCTCCAAGTCACATCAAATAAGGAGAGAACATTTATTCCCAAGGATGTTTTCCGCAGCATCAGAGACTGGAATAAAAACCCCAAGCTGGAGAAAGTGAGGAGGGGGTTGCGAGGAAGACATCCGCTTGACAGAATATTCTGTAGCCATTCAACATTCTCATGGGGAAAAGCTCATAGAATTATGTTGAGTGGAGGACACAGAATCCAAAAATCTCTCACAGCCTGCTCACAACTGTGAACCAAAATAAAAATAAACATGCATAGAAAAGTGAAAGAAGGGTGTGGGACTAAGGGGGCTCCCCCACCCCTTTTTGTATTTTCCAAAAAGATCACAAAATATTTCAGTACAACAAACATTTATCTTTAGCACTTGTTGATTATCCCCTTACTTCTAAACAGAAGGAATGATAGAGTTTAGTAAAACACATCAGGGTGTTCATTATTCATTCTTCTGACTTTTGGGAAGACAGCATTGCCAGGGGCAAATTTCCCCAGTGACGATGGTTATTTTTACCTCGACAGTCACATCACTGAGCAGCCCCATGTGCCTGGCGCGGTGCGAAGCACTTCCTCTTTGGAGAAGCCGGCCTTGCCTGGGCTTTAGGTTGAGGGCTTTGGAGGCAGCCTGTTTTCAGTTCAGATTCCTGTCCTGCCATTTTCCAGCTCTGTGATTCTCTGTGTCTTTGTTTCCTCATCTGTAAAATGGGGATATGAATAGGATCCATCTCATAGGGTTGCAGTGAGGATTAAATGATAATGTACCTGTAAAGTGCTTAGAGCAGTACCTGGCACACAGGAACTTGGTAAGTGTTGACTATTGTTATATATCAATATGTATCTTCACTCAGCTCTATTCCTGGCCTGTTCTACAGGTAGGGGTGAAATGACCGGCTCAAGGTATGTGGCCACTGTGTGGAGGAGCTGGGGAGGGTCCCATGTCTCTGTGGCCCACCACCCGCCTCCCCAGGAGCCCCAGGCTTGGCATAATGGGTCTAGCTGATGGGGGCCACAGGTCTGGCCCTTCCTGCCCTACTGAGCCTGCTATGGTGTCCTTCATATTTCACCTGTGCCCTGCCCACGATGTAGGAGGGCGGCCACCAGGGTCTGGGTGTGGGTCTCTGGGCTGTGTGACCCTGGATAGCTGGCAGAGCTGCCATGAGCCTCACCCTGCACATCTGTAAAGAGGGCATCATACAGTTTGTAGGCTTCTCCCTGCGGTGCCAGGAGGGAGCACTGACCCTGAAGTCAGGAGCCCCATTCCAGCCCCAGCTCTGCTCCCTCTGCTCTCCCTTCTGGGCCCCAGCTTTCTTGTCTGTCAGATGGGAATGGGACAAAATGGTCCCCGAGCTGCTGTCCAGAGCTGATAATGGAATTCTGTATGGATTCCAAGGAGGAGAGTAGCCACAAATGCATTTGCTCTGCGCTGATGGGGCTCTTTCTCCGGTAAGCTTCACTTACTCTGCCGTTTCTCCAGTGTGTTTTAGCAGACCTGCCTCCTCCGAGCCAAAGAAAAGCGGGTAGGAGAAGGATGAAACTGGAACTATTTCACAGCTCCTGCACCCAGGCTCACAGAGATGACTTGGCCAAGGGCAGGTGGTGGGTCCTCTGAAATTTGATCGATGCTGTGTTCTCTCTTGTGTTACTTTGGTCCTCTGGGAAGCAGATGTGAAAATGGAGGTGGGAGTGCAGGAGACCTGTGAAAGGAGGAGCCCCCTCAGCCCGGGTGCAGGTCTGACACTGAGCAAGGGGAGGTGGAAGAAAGGAGTGGTGGGGAAGAGGAGCCTCAGGCTATGCTGTGGCTCTAAGGAAGTCTTGGCCAACCCAACAGGGAGCGCCAGTGCAAAGATTTCCTGTAGAGGAGTCCCATGCTGGACTCGCTGTGCTCAGTCACCAGCTGGGACTGTCCTGGTAGAAACACTGGCTGATTGCGAAGGTGCTGCCGCTGGAGGCTCTCAGTGACAGCAGACCAGAGGAGATCCGAGTGGCACCTCCCCGTGGCTGCCACATACTTTTCTTTATTCATTTAATGAACACTTAGGGAGCTCTGGGCTGTGTGCCAGCTACCGATCTGTGCACTTTACAAACATTACCTGAGTTAATCCTCACACCCA
Source organism: Eulemur rufifrons (assembly GCF_041146395.1). Taxonomy (NCBI): domain Eukaryota; kingdom Metazoa; phylum Chordata; class Mammalia; order Primates; family Lemuridae; genus Eulemur; species Eulemur rufifrons. The sequence goes on from NC_091002.1 coordinate 26,339,733, forward strand.
CCTTTTGAGGCAGACAGTATTGTTAGCCCCATTTTACAGAGGGGGAAATGGAGCACAGAGAGGTTAAGTAACTTGCCCAAGATTTCATAGCCAGTAGGTGGTGAGCCGTGAATCCAACCCAAGCAGTCTGCTCTAGAGGCTGTGCTCTGACCATTCTGCCATGCTGCCTCCTCTCTAGCTGCAAAGGCCCTGGAGGCAATTTCTCGGGTCCATTTTCATTCCTCATTGACCTCAGAGCCTCAGCAGACTTCAGAAAGGGGACTACTAGGGTGGTTGGGGGTATGGCAGAGTCCCAGCCCCTTCTGCTCCGTTGGAGACTCCAACCTCGAGGCCTTTGCGTATGCTGTTCCCACTGCCCACAGCATGCCTCCCTCCCCTCCTTGCCTATTAACCCCTCCTCCCATTGCTCCCTTGCCTGGACCCTGGATCTAGCCCAGGACAGGGGTGGTATGTGGTGGGAAGGAGCATATTTCAAAGTCCCAGAGGATAATAACGCTAGCTAACACTTACTGAGCACCTATTATGTGCTAGGAGCCAAGTCCAACCCTTTACATAGATGACCTCACTTATCCATCATAACAACCTGTGAGATGTGGCCTTCTGCCATCTGCATTTCGCAGATGAGAAAACTAAGGCTCATATAGGCAAGATGACTTGCCCAAGGAGACCCAGCTAGGAGCCAGTGGTATCAGGATTCAAACAGGCTGTCTGGCTGCAAAGCCCTGATCTTAAACCACGAGTTCCTCTAAGAGGGCCAAAGGTGCCAGTGCTAGGGCAGGGAGGGGAGAGTCCTCCAAGGGAGTGTCCCTACCCTTCTCCCCTGCCAGGGCTGACAACTCCTGGAGTGGGGGCCTGGCTCTGCTCCATTCATTTTCACACTTGTGAAATGTGCTAGGCAAACAGTAAGTGCTTAGTAAATATATCTCTTGAATGAATGAATAAACTTGTGACCCCCTCCCCCGCCACCTTGGTTCCCTTTGGCCAGGGCCATGTTGATTTGTCAACCTCAAGATTTCCCTCTGCTTTGGGGGATAGTTGGGTTCCTATCTTGACTATCGCAGACACTGATATTCCCCCATTAAGATGCCTTTCTTTCAAAGTTGGAGACATTCCTGAACATGCTAACTCCTGTCCCTGACAAGGTCACATCTTAAGCAGCTCTCTGAAACCTCTAGAAGGGACTGGATGGCAGGGATTGGATAACTAGGCTTCCTGCAGGGTCAGGGGATTTGGGACAGGCCCCTGGCGTGGGTTGGGAATGGGGTGGCTAAAGGTCCCTACGCAAGAGCCCCACATTAGAGCAAGTGAGATGGCTCAGAGTTTGGGTCATACTGAGCCTAGTTTTAATCCTGGCTCTGCTGCTTCAAGCTGGATGACTTTGGGCAAGTCACTTTACCTCTTTGTGCCTCTATTTCCCCTCTATTAACAGAGGCCAATGCTAGTGCCTGCTAAATAGGGCTCTGTGAGGCTTGGAGTAAGGCAGACTTCAATGAATGGGAGTTCTACTTGAACGGCCTTCGAGATATCAGCATCATTTGTTCCCCACCCTCATTTGACAATTGGGGAAACTGAGGCATGGGACAGGGAAGTCCCTTCCCTGGAACACTCAGGCTTCCTGCCAGGTGCATGCTGGCTCCCTTACCCCACGGTGGCCTCTTCTGCCTCCCTCTCTTCCCTACCAGCCAAGCTCAGAACCAGCCCTGGCAGATGCTGAGGCAGCTGTCGGAGCTGCAGAGTGGGCACTTCCGGGCCCCCAGGACTCCTGGCACAGAGGAATCAACCCCTCTCAGCACCCCCAGCTCTGCCTCCTGCGCCCTGCCTCTGCTCGTACACCAGCTGGGACCCATCAGCTAGTGCAGAAAGCCAGGAGGTGGCCCAGGTGCGCGGAGGCAGGGGGCTGTCAATATTGACCTGTGCTTGACCCCAGGCTTTGCACTCACCTTCGCAGCCTCCATCTTGCCCCAGCTGCAGAGGGGCAGGGGGGCACAGGGGTTAAAAGCATGGATGGCCTGGGTACAAATCCAGCCTCGACTACTTACTAACAAGTTATCTGTGCTGGGAAGGCAAGTTACCTATCCCTTGTCCTTGGTTTCTTCGACTGTTAGACGGGGATGCTGACACTAATGGCACCTACCTCACAGGGCAGACGGGGGATGCGTGAGGTGTTTGCGTGCAATCAGTGCTCAGTGACGTCGGTCATTGTTAATTCCGAGTCCATCCCCTCAGTGTCGACCTCTTGGACCTTTCAACTCGGAGAAGCCTCTCTTCTTTCCAACTCCTGTAGTTCTAAGGGTCAAGATCCTGAAATGAAATTTCACTGAAACCTTGTCTAGGCTGTGAACTATTTTTTTTTTAATTTTTTTTTTTTTTTTTCAGAGATAGGGTCTTGCTCTGTTGCCCAGGCTGGAGTGCAGTGGCATTGTCATAGCTCACTGCAGCCTCGAACTGTCAGCTAAATTTTTCAATTTTTTTGTAGAGACAGAGTCTTGCTATGTTGCCCAGGTCTCAAACTCCTGGCTTTAAGTGATCCTCCAGCCTTGGGCTCCCAAAGTGCTGGGATTACAAGCATGAACCATCATGCACAGAGCAGGTGCTCGTTAAAAGGTCTGCATGGCTGTAATACCACATTCACTTATGGAATCCTCACAACTACGTTTGGAGGTGTATAGCATGATTATACTTTTTTATAGAGGAGGACACATGGTACAGAGAGATTAAGAATTGTCCAAGGTGGACAGGCGCGGTGGCTCACGCCTGTAATCCTAGCACTCTGGGAGGCTGAGGCGGGAGGATCGCTTGAGATCATGAGTTCAAGACCAGCCTGAGCAAGAGTGAGACCCTATCTCTACTAAAAATAGAAAGAAAAAAATTAGCTGGGCAACTAAAAATAGAAAAAATTAGCTGGGCGTGCTGGTACGTGCATATAGTCCCAACTACTGGAGAGGCTGAGGTAGGAGGGTCACTTGAGCCCAGGAGTTTGAGGTTGCTGTGAGCTAGGCTGACACCACGGCACTCTAGTCTGGGCAACAGAGCAAGACTCTGTCTCAAAAAAAAAAAAAAAAAAAAAAAAAAAGAATTGTCCGAGGGCTCACAACTGTTAGGCTGCAAATATTTACTGAGCACTTACTGTGTGACAGACACTGTGCTAAGGGCTCGGGACACAGCAACAAACAAGACAAAGACCTGTTGTCATGTAGTTTATATCCTACTGAGCCGACAGTAGGTAGATAGCTAAGGTCCTATTGTAAAAAGCACTAGGAAGACAGGTGACCTGGGCAAAGAAAGAGAAGAAAGAGAGAGGTGGAGTGAGAGCCATTTCGGATGGGGTAGTCAAGGAAGACCTCTCTGAGGAGGTGACTTTTGTGTCCAGAATGCAGCAAGTGCTTGGTTTAGACTCAGGGAATCTGATTTAACTTTGCTGTGGCAGGTTCAATCTGGAATCCTAGAGATCCCAGGCCTGGCGGTGCCTAAAGCTCCATTGCCTGGGTCAGCTTTAAAGTGGATAATTGACTCCCCTGCCCCAGTTGACCCACCTCTCTGGAGCAGTTAAAAGAACAGGACAAATTAGATTCCCTGAGCCTCACTTTTCTCATCTGTAAAATGGGGATTGATGAACACAGGATGCAGTCAGGAGAGCTGAGTCGATCAACAGAGACAATCCATGTAAAATACGGGCCATGGAACGGGGCAGACCAGAAACCCCTGGTTCTTGGTGGCTGCAGTGGGCAGGTGGCCTTCCTTTTGGCTGCCCAGCACCCTCTGACATCCTTGCCACATGAGCCCCAGCCTCTCACTAATGGAGTCAGCACTGGCCTTCTCAGCCTCCTCTGCAGCTGGGGGCCATCACATGACCCAGGCTAACCTCCTGCCATTCTGGCTAGAGTGGTGGTTGCCACATGGAGTGTCCAGAGGTAACTGGGACAAAAGTCCTGGTGTCAACGTCCAGCATTGGTATTATGAGCTACGGTCTTTCGGCCCCATGATGTTAGCAGTGACATCTTCCCTAGGCCATGGCTTTGGTCTGATTTGGAGCTTTTTCTTTTCTGGATATGAAGCCTTCAAGCCTGGTTTCTGACCCTCTTGGAGATTCTTCAAGTGTATCTGCAGCTGTGGATCCTAGATGGTTTGGCAGCCCATGCCGTGGTCTGGAAACTCCAGTGGTATGATAACATTTGCCTCCTGCTGACCTAGAACCTCCCTGTCCACGGACTCCATCCTTCTGGCCCCCATGGCCCCTTGGGGATAGGCAGATACCCAGTTCTTCCCGCTGCCCTCACCTCAAGGGCAGGGGCCTGGGGTTGTTCACTTTTGTGTCCCCAGCTCCTAGCACAGAGTGACTCAGAGGAAAGTCTTCATACATGTTCATGGCATGAACAAATAAGTGGCCCAGGATGTGGTTTCCACACCTCTGCCTGTCCCGTTGCTTGCCTGAGCCCTGTTCCAGTCTGTCAAAGTTCTGAAAGTACAGGACCCACAGGTGAACACAAAACTCCCAGAAATAGATGAGCGGAGCTGAGCAGAATAAAACTGTCACCTCCCTCCCTCTAGATACTGGACTTTTAATTACATGGCCAGACGTCTCTTAAGCTTTTTGTTTCCCGAGATGACATACATCAAGCTACTACCGAATGTTTTGTTTTTATGCGTCCCCTTACATAGTGTTGCGAAATCTCATTTTACTACCCCTCTTCCTTAATCTGTTTCTCAAAATGGCCTTGCCCCCTCCCTCAGCCCCCAAGGAATGGCAAATTGATTACAGCCCAAGAGCCCAATCTTGATTGGTCGATAGTGGTTGCCTGGAACATGGGTGTTGCGATAGATTCTGTCGCTGAGTTTGGGTTCAGTGAAGAAGAGTGCTGCAGTTGATTAACAATGTCTGCCAAGCACAGGAAGGGAAGTAACGGTTGGTGGTGTACTTGTCATTCCCTGTCACAGGTCCTGCTAACTTGGGGTCCAGAGAACAAATTCAGGAGGTCTGTCATTAACTTGGATAGGAAAAGTATTATGTCTTTAATTTCATTACCCTCTATCTGAAACTTATCATTCCTTCAATGATGACTGCAGGAAACAGACCACAGTGGTATTGGCAGGACCTGTGACACTGTCACGGATAGAAATCCCAGATATTTTCTTATCACATTACAGATGTTCCAGATATCTTGAAATATCGACTTGGAAATTACAACAGTTACTTGCTAAGCATTCATTTACTCACTCACATTGACCTAGCACCTAGTCAATGGCCTGGTAGCATGCCAGGACCCGGGCTGGGCACCAGGCAAAGGGAGGTATGCGAGACTCAGTCCTTCCCTAAAAAGAGACAAACAGTGACAATGACAATAGAAAGGCCTGATGCTTTGATGGGGGGAGGTACATGAGCCCCCTAACCCAGCCTGGAGGGATCAGGAAGGCTCCCCGGAGGAGGCTGTCTCTCAAATGAGGAATGAATCAGGTCCCTGAGTGCTAAGGAAGGATGTTCAGCAAGCAGAAATGGCCAGCTGGGAGAGAAAGAGGACTCAGGGCTTGCAAAGTGCTCCATGGGGGATGGTGGAGGAGGGGGTGGGAGACGGCTGGAGGGGGTGTCACTCAGGCCCCTGGATGTCATGCTTGGATGGTGCCCTGGCTGTAGTGAGGAAAGGATGCCGGCCCCTGCTGCCCCATCTGTCTCAGTGGCACTGAGCTGTGACTTCAGTGGCCTGGGGAAGTTCAAGGTCACTGTCTAGGGTTGGGGGAGGTGAAGACCATCTCACCAGGGCTGGCAAAGGCCAACTGGGAAGCTGGGGCCAATGCCTCCCCTCACGGCAGCCGCCACGAGGGTCCTTCTGCTCGGAGGCCTGAGCGGGCCCTGTTCCTTTATTTATGGGCTGTGTGAGCAATTTACTCCTTGCCGGCCGGCTGGCTGGGTGTGCGATGTGGGGATTACTCACGCCCCAGTTGTGGTCCGGCCTCTGCAGGCTGCAGGGTAGTGAGTGAGGTAATTAAGTGTAAAAGACGGACCAGGCAGGGGGGGCGCCGAGGGGGCCGAGCAGTCGCTGGTTCTTTTCAGGAGCAGGGGAGTGAGATAATGTAGGATAATAGCCTAGCCGGGCCCTGCCCAGGCAGCCCGGCCTGTGCCGAGAGGTGCCCCCCAAACGGCCAAGACAATTCAGCCTTTTCAGGGAAAATGGGGGGGCTCGGGCAGGGCTGGCTCCCAGGGACAGCTGTATGGAAATGACAGCTCCTCTCCTTGGTCCTGTCCTGTGCTGGCTGAGGGTGGGGGGCAGGCGCTTTGGCTGGGGGCGAGGCTGGGGAGCAGTAGACGGGACCAGGGAAACAGGTGAGGCCAGATGAGGGGTCCACGTGGGGCTGGAAGACTAAGCTGCGTGTACACAGCCGGCTCACCTGGGTGGAGATGGTGGCTTGGCCCTGGTTAGTTGTGTGACATCAGCCTAGTTGTGGCCCTTCTCTGAGCCTCAGGACTCTTACCTGTAAAATGGGCCTGTCGAACAGTTCCCTCTTCCCAGGGGTGTTTGGAGGAGTATCAAGATGACTCATAGCACCTGGCACCCAGTGGGTGCTCCAGAAATGCTTCAGATAGTCACATCCGGAATCAGAGCACAGCGATCATTTGTCCATTTAGTGAATAAATGTTTCAGTGCCTGCCATGCTCTTACGGTTCCTTGTGCCGGGAAAATCTCAGGGAATAGAAAAGGTTACATCAGCAACCCCACGTCTGGAAATTTATTCCATGGAGTGTGTGTACACATGTGAAATGAGTACATTCAATAATATACATTTCTTGCAATTTTGTTTGGCATTGCAGTCTTAGTGACAATCTAAATGTCTACTCTCTATGGACTGACTAAATATTCTATACCTTATTTAAGATATAGAACATCCAAACAATGAAATACTACACAGCTATTAAAAAGGGCAAGATCATTTTTTTATGTACTAATATAGAAAGATCTCTAAGATGTATTGACAAATAAGAAATGGAACAATTTGTGTAAAAGGGGGAAGATAAAAATATATCTATATTAGCTTGTACATATAACTAACTAAAAGTGGTTGTTACCTGTGGAGAGTAGAGTTGGAATGAGGGACGACAGGGAGGGAGACATTTCACTGTATACTTTTCTATAGCTTTTACTTTCACACCAGTGAATGGATTACTAGTTCAAAAAAGTAAAATAAAATAAAAATATTCAGCTTCTTCTTTCCTCCTTCTTCCTTCCCTTCCCCCGTATTTGTTGGCAGTGGCTGGCGAGGTTGGGGACCAGGCAGGGAAGCCAGCTGAGTGAGGCAGTGGCTCAGCGTGCTGGGGGATTGAACAAACACACACATGTGTCAGGGATAACGAGAGCCAGGTCACTCACCATTGGAGAAGGGAATTACAAATGTGGAAACAGAAAAGGCTAGAGTGAACCCTGTGGTGTTAGATTGGAGTCGGAGGAATCAGTGTAGACGTGTGGCTTTTGACATATACAGTTACATAAGCATGCATGCAGTATGTGTGTGTGTGTATGTGTGTTTGTGTGTGGGGGGTGGGGGAAGAGGTGCCTACATGCATCTCCCAGTTCCATCCACAAAGATAGCCTAGGAGCAGTAATGAGCACACCATGTAGCAACGAGTACACCTGGCACCCAGATCTTCATTTTTCAATCCCACCCTCCACTGAAAGGAACCAGGGCTTGGGAGAATGGCTAATTTGAGGGCTGGGGCAGGGAAAGTCCACACTGCTTGATACCTTGGTACATGACACATCTCGTTGTGCCATAAATTAAGGAAGTTCTCAAGTAATGGTGAGGACATGTCAAAAAAGCAGAGGAGCCAACTCCAGGGACTCCTAGGGTCAAATCCGGGACAATGTGAGTTATCAAAATAATGACAGTAACAGATTATAACCCATTAAATAAAAATAGAACTGCCATACATACATACACACATATGCAGGAAGAGAAAGCTCTTCTCACGTTAGAATGCCCAATAATCAGTGTAGAAGGAAGGATGCAAATGTTATCGTCATAACTGATTCAAGCAAGAATCATTCATTACTGGAGGCTAAAACTAAAGCCATCATGCGAGAATTCATTGAGGATAGGATATGTACATAGTCTGACAGTATCTTCCCATGAGATATAACCATTGGAAAGGGAAGGAGAGTGACTTTATAGTAGAGAAACATGGCAGAGACTACCTTAACCAAGTGATCAAAGGTCATATCACTTGTTTTGGGACAAACCAACATGGGCCTCCTGATGTTGTACACAGAAAAGGGCAAAAAATCACTTCTGTGGTGTTCCTGCCTAGGACACCAAACCTAAATCCAGCCATGAGGAGCCATCGGATAAACCCAAATTGAGGAACCTTCTACAAAGTAACTGGCCTGTGATCTGGGCAAGTGTCAAGGTAAGGAAAGGCAGAGAAAAACTGAGGGACCCTCACAGATAAGAGGAGACTAAGGAGATACGACAACGAAACACAATGAGTATTTCTGGATGGATATTTTTGCTTATTATAAAGGACATTATTATTGGGAGAATGGACGATGTTTGACTGGGCTCTGCAGATTGAATGATAGTAATACATCACTGTCAACTTCCTGAGTTTGACGGTTTTATTGTGGTTATGTAGGAGAATATCCTTGTTTGTAGGAAATATACACTAAAATATTCCAGGGTAACAGGGAATCAAGTTGGCAGTTTACTCTTGATGCTTCAGAAAAAAATAATCTCTCTCTCTCTAAAGAGAGAATGATAAAGCAAATACATTTAAATGTCAACATTTGGAGATTCTGGGTGAAGGATCTATGAGAATTATTTGTACAATGTTTGCAACTCTTCTGTACATTTAACATTATTTCAAAATAAGAAATTTTTCAGATGAAACTGAAACCATATGTCAGGTAGTAATAGAAAAATCAAGTGGGCAGGGGAATAGAAAATGAAGAGGTGGTATTGTTCTAGATGGTGTGGTCAGGGCAGGCCTCGCTGGGGGGAGGATGTTTCAGCAGAGGCCTGGGGGAAGGAAGGGAGTAGGCCTGGCAGGGGGAGCCTTTCAGGCTGAGGGACCCATCCCAGAAAAGGCCCAGAGTGGAGCCAGCTTGGCATGTGTATTAGTGTCTATTACTGTGTAACAAATCATCACAAGCTTAGTGGCTTAAATCAACAGCCAGTTAGCTCGCAGTTCTGTAGGTTACAGTTTGGCACACAGTGGCTGGGTTCTTTGCTCAGGGTATCTCGAGGTAGAAATCAAAGTGTAGGCTGGGCTTAGTTCTTGTCTGAAGACTCTATGGAAAGATCCACTTCCACGTTCATTCTTGTCATTGGCAACAATTCAGTTCCTTGTGGTTGTAGGACTGAGATCCTTGTTTTCTTGCCAGCTGTCAGCTGTAAGAGGCCACCCACATTCCTCAATAGGTGGCCCCTCCATCTATACAAGTGAGCAATGGTGGGTTGAATCTTTCTCATGCTTCAAATCTTTGACTTCCTCTTCTGTGACCAGCCAGAGAAAACCCACTGCTTTGTAAAGGGCTCATGTGATTAGGTTAGGCACACCAAGAGAATTTCCATATCTTAAGATCACCTGTGCCAAATAAGATAACCTAATCATGGGAGTAAATGCCACCACTTTCACAGCTCAGGGGATTTTGCAAGACATGTACATCTGGAGCAGGGAGGACTGGAAATCTTGGGGACCGTCTTAGAATCTGCCTTCCATAGCAGGGGGTTGGAGGAATAAGGAAGCCAGTGTGGCTAGAGCAGAGTGAATGAGAGGGTGCAGGGTAGGAGAGAGGAGCATGCATAGGTGAAGAGACACACCATATGACCCAACAAGACTGATGACCCCAAAGTGTCCTTGTGCCATTTTGGCTCCTGAGAAAGGGAGGGTCATGACAGTTCCTCCATGGAATCACTTGCCCTAAAGAACCCTGGGGTAGGACCCAATAGACAGTTAAGTGAAAGGAATGCATATGGCGGAGTAGCCCGAGGGACAGCAGTGGGCCACTGAGCATGGGTCATGAGTGGATCTGCTTCACACAACTGGCCCGGCAGGCACAATGCCAAGAAGCCCCAGGCTCATCAAAGATCTACAGAAAAATCTAAAACCTACAAAAGTTGTCTGGGAAAAGATTTTAAAACTTTCCAAACTTGAAAGCAATAAGATTTAATGACGCACCTACCAAGCAGCATCATATCAACCGGTGATGAACAACTCAATTCTTGTAATAGTTACATATGTGTTAATATTATATTGAATGTGATGGCATTTTGTTTCCATTTTTAAGTTACTGTGTTTATCTATTTTTCCACAGTATCATGTGCAGTGTACAAATAGAAAGGTACAGAGGAGATGCATCCAAAAGGAAGTCTCTCTCCCACTCCTCACCCCAGCCGCCCACCTCCTCCCCCTGTGGCCTGTGTCCTGTGCTCAGGGGTATTTTGTGCACGTACAAGTGAACATGCACTTATACACTGTACCCCTCTGTTTTCACAATGCTAGCCACTCCGCCTGCTTTTCCTCCCTGGGCAGTATATCTTAGAGATATTTCCTGTTGGCTCACATGGAGCCGCCCGTCCTTTCGTGCGGCCGCAGAGCAGTCTGTTATTTGGATGAATGTCATTTATTAACCAGCCTTGTCCATAACCCTGCCACCTCTTTTCCCAACACCCCAGGCAGTCTTGGCCTCTCCCTGGCCCTGGGGAGGGTCACTACGTCCACACAGATGATGTCCCAGATGCCCGGCTCTGTGCGTGGAACCTGGCTTGGCCAGTGGCTGCCGGACAGAGCACCCAGAAGTGTAGGAGAGCTAAAGCCGCACCCCTGGGGTAAATGTTGTCCCAAGAAAGCCAGAGGGCAGTCGGGAAGGAAGAGGAATTTCTCAGGAACCAAGGGCAGGGGACTGCCGGAAGGGCTCAGTTCTACCAATCTGAACATCGTTGCCTACACGTCCTGAAGCACACATACGAGCATTGCTCTAGAATGTCTCCAAGAATAGATTGCTGGGTCATTGAACAAGTGCAAAATAATGCCAAATTGTTCTCCAAAGTGGTGTACAACTGACTCCCCCATCACCAGTGTCGAGGCGTCCTTGTTCCACAGAATCGATCACATTTGGATTTCTCTAACTTTTAAATTTTGTCAATTTAGTGGACATGAAATGAGCTTTTAATTTGGATTTCTCTGATTACTCAGAGGTTGAGCATCTTTTGAAATGTTTATTGGCTGTTCATGTTTTCTATTCTCTATGTCTGTTCAAATCTTTAGTCTATTTATTTTTTTGTTTTATTTTATTTTATTTTATTTTATTTTATTGAGACAGAGTCTCATTCTGTCACCTGGGCTAGAGTGCCGTGGCATCAGCCTAGCTCACAGCAACCTCAAACTCCTGGGCTCAAGCGATCCTCCTGTCTCAGCCTCCCGAGTAGCTGGGACTACAGGCACATGCCACCATGCCTGGCTACTTTTTTCTATTTTTTAATAGAGACGGGGTCTTGCTTTTGCTCAGGCTGGTCTCAAACTTCTGAGCTCAAACAATCCTCATGCCTCGGCCTTCCAGAGTGTTGGGATTACAGGTGTGAGCCACCGCGCCCAGCCTGTACATTGTTTTATAGCTACTTTTCCACTTAATATAGCATGCACATTTTTCCATGGCTAAGTATTCTACAGCATCACTGGCAAATGGTTGCATAGTTTTCCATTGTATGTAACCAATGCCCTATGAGGAACATTTAGGTTGTTTTCAACTTTTCACTATGATCAATAATGCTGCCAAGAACATCCTGCAGCAGTTGTGGTCCACATTCATGATTATTTCTCTTAGACAAAGTCATAGGAGTGAAATTGCCCATTGAATTTAAAGTTTCTGATACATTTTACCAAATTTGCCGGAGGTTCCACTTTTGATTCCTTTTTAAGCAGCAATATGCCATTGTGTTAAATCGTCCTTCCCAAGAGTCTGGAATCAGCAGAGTCCGGGTCCTGGAGACGGTGTTGGAGCTGGAGCAGTTAGCAGGCATGATCTGCTGTGTGCATGGAAACAGTCGCCCTGGCAGGTAAAGATTTTCCCCCTCCCCCTCCTTCCCACCCACACTCCCCACCCCCCCCAGGTAAGATGCCATTATTAGGTAGCGTTGAGAGAAAAGAGCCAGGCAATCCCCAGTTCGGCCTGCTTGGGTAATGATTCTCGGCTAATTAATTATGTTTCCAGTGGTGTAAGCTGCAGCCTCAACTAGCGCCGCTGTATGTTGAGGGTGGGAAACGGGATCCCCTACAGCTGCTGCCTCCTGGGCTGGGCACAAAACGTTCTCGTGAAATGTTTGTCCGGTGAACAAAGGAATTTTTTAAAAAGTCCCCCAGAGAACTCTCAGCTTGAGAAAATCAAAACCCTTAGATCAGGAGGACTCTCTTCTTGTGGGGGTTGGGGGGGGGGGTGGGTACCAAGCTTTTAATACTTAAGCATTTATTTTATTTTTTTGTTTTTATTATTTATTTTTTCACCTGGTTTTTGTTGTGCAAAGCATTTATTTTAGTGAATATCAATGTAGACCTTCTTTTTATAGCAATTGATACTCGTGTTCATTTATGGAAGTAGTATAAGATTTCCCACTAGCATGAGTTGGCTTTATTTTTTTAAAAAATGAGGCAGTTTAAAGAGAAATATTAAGTAGATTGGTGAAAGACAGACTGCAGATGGGGGCGGGGGAGGAGGTGGTGTGACTATGTCCAGACTTTGAGGGACATCGCTTCAACGGGGACCGCTTCCTTGGACAAAGGCCTAAGACATGGCTGGTTGGATCAGGGGGAAAGTAGGGCCTTGGGACTCCAGGCTGGGGGTGCTGGGAGGCTCCGGAGGGTGAGGCTGTCACCGTCAGAGGCCAGACAGTTGGGAGAGGCTCATGGAGTTCCTGGTATCGAGATTATACTTAGGGATTACTAAGTGGGCTTCCCTAGTTATGTCATTTGACACAGCGACCTTGTGAAGTTTCAGGCAATGAGGAGATCACCTCATCAGTTTACAGAGGGAAACTGAGGCACAGAGGAAGAAGCAATTTGCCTACAGTCTCCAGCAAGTAAATGGGGGAGAGGGACTTGGCCCCAGCGGTGGGTGTGCGCAGCATGGCGGGAAGATGCAGAATTTGGTGTGGAATTTGTGGAGATGCGTCAGGAGTTGCACCTCTGGGACCAGGACACTCACAGCCCTCTCCTACTAACGATAACTGTAACCATTAGCATTTATTGAGTGCTTACTGTGTGCCAAGCAACTATGGCTATCTCACTGAACACGCCTCACTAACCCGATGGGAGGGGATATGTCATTGTCCCCCAGAAAGTGTCAAGGGCAGGAGTTATTGATTCATGGTGTCTGCTCTTGTAGAAACTTGAATTCCAGTAGGGAGAGGGGAGCCAGAAAGTAACCATGGGAAGACATAAATGAATGAGATGATTTCACAGAACGATAAATGCCATGGAGAAAAACCAACCGGGCAATATAATATGGTCTCTGAAGGCAGAGAAGGAATGTCGGGGAAGGCTTCTCTGAGGAGGTGACTTTAGAGTTAGAGCCAGTGATGTGCTAGATTTGACCCTGGCCTGTGACATGCTGGTGTCCTGCTCCTGACCCCAGACCTCCCCTCCCTCTGTCTCATGTGGATGCCTCCACCAGAGACTCAGTCCCTTGTTAAGAATCCTGCAGCCATGGCTTATGGCACAGGGCATCAGGGACATAGGACCGGAAGGATGATAAGGAATCCAGGTGGGAAGAGGCCTCACCAGAGGTGCTGCCCTGCCCGACTCCAGGGGGCTCCTTGCATTCAGCCTGCAGTGGAGTTGTGCCACCCTGAGGGTCTTTCCAGGTGATCTCCCTGGCCAAAGGGGAAACCAAGTCCCAAAGACAAGATGGGCCCTGCCAAGGGCTATAGCTTACAGCTGTGCAAGCTGTGCTGGGCTCCAGGGACCCAGCAGGGGAGTAAGGGGATGCCTTGCACCCCACGGGGGGGCTGCCACCCCAGGAATAAAGGGTACCTGTTTCTAATTCACACAAAGGAGTGCTATGAGCTAATGGTGACCCTAAGCCTTGTGGAGGATGGTGACAGAGATGAGACCTCACCTTGTGTAGTCCTTCCTCTCTCGTCTCCTGCGTGCCTGCTTTGTTTCTGCCAGGTGGGTGGAGCATCGTCACCGACTGAGGGTTGCCTTCCTCCTTAATTGTGGCAAGGGGCCTTTGCAAGCCCTTGGCAGGCCTTATGGGACCGTGAAGAGGAAGGGAAGCTAGCTGCCTGGGACTCCCTGGGGTCTTTGTGGAGCTGACAGACTGAGGGGTGGGCAGGGCCGAGGGCGGGGGTGGCCCAGAAGCGCCTTATCTCCTCTGGGCCAGTGTCAGCTCTTGTCCTCAGCCTGCAGCACAGGCTGTAGCTGCCACCCGAGACTGGGGACCGCAGCGAATTTGCATTTATATTGGAGACTTCTGTTTCCAGGGCCTGGGGGGAGGAGGGGTGGCCACCACGGTCAGCTGAGCTGAGATGCGGAGAGGAGGGGCCTGTAGCCCTGTCCTGCCAGGGGCACAGGAAGTGGCCGGTGGGCTGGGCCTGCCTGGCTGAGGGAACCATGGCACAGAAGGTTCTCTGGGCACATGGCCGGCCCTGACAGCCTGCCTGTCCACCCTCCCAGCCGCTCGCCAACATCAGCTGGGAGTTGGCTCCGCCCCACAGGCTTGGGAGAAAGGTCAGAGGCTTGTGCCAGCAGGGGACCGGGCAAGGCTGGTGACAGAGTGCAACTGTGTGTCTCCAGTCTTACCCACCTCTGAACCTCGTGAAATTGTTTTAACCAAAAACCTGGGGCTGGGTGGGGCTCAGCCGTTAGTCCAAGGTGACACAGCTCATAATCCATACCCCAGGAACACCCAGGACACTCACGTGTGCTGGGAGACACTTTGTACTTTGGGGGTAGAGAGGCGTTGACACCCCTTTTACACATGATTTCTGGAGTATCATGACACTGTTAGTACTGGTTTTGTGACAGCTTAGGAGTCGTGTTTCATTTTATGGTGACATTCCATGGCCATGGCCAGGCTCAGGCCAGCTTTCCCCTTGCCGGTGGGGAATGCAACCCCTCCCATCTGTGGGGTTCCCTATGGGGAGGGACTGGAGGGAAGCAGAGAGGAAAGGAAGAAGGGAAGGAGGGAGGAATAGGGAGGGAAGTATAGAAGAAAGAAGTGCAGGAGAGGATAGAAGGAAGGAATGGAAGGAGGGATGGATGGAAGGAAGGAGGGATGGAAAAGGAGGGAGGTAGGTGAGAATGAAAGGCAGAGTCATCCTGTCCCCTGCAGGTGTGTCGGTTGTCCCAGTGCTGTCAGGGGCACGATCTCTGTGGCCTTTTCCTGACTGTTGCATGGAATGGTGCTCCCTCCCATCCTCCTCCCCGTCCCCCTGCAGCTGAGGCCTCCTGACCTCCAGGATCAGGCTGAGCCCTGCTCCAGGTGGGACACCAGGGACAGCCTGGTTGGGGCTCCAGGGAGCAGAAGTCAGGGCCCCACTGTGACCCTCGGGCTCAGCTCTGGGCGCCAGGGCTTTATCTCCCTTTCTTTGTGCTTTGCAGCCTCTGGAGGGGGCTCTGCTTTGCTCTCTGAGTTCTCTCCACTCCCTCCCTCCCCCACCCCTCCAGACGGAGGTCTTGGCCCCATTCCCCCAGCCTGTGGCTGTGGGCTTGCAGCTGACAAACCTCCTGGTCCTGGCTCTCCGTCCAGCAGAAACAAGCCCTCCCTGTCTGTCACCAAACAGTCAGGACGGCCTGTTCCACCTGGCAGGCTGGCCTATTGCCCAGCTCAGTCTCGGGAAGTGAGGACCCACTCTGACAACCCACTGCCTGGGTTCAAATCTTGGCCGTGCCTCTTCCTAGCTGTGTGGCCTTGGGCAAGACCCTTTGCCTCTCTGAGCCTCTGTCTTCTCATCAATAAGTGGGCACAATGATAGGAGCTACCTCTTGGATTGCTGTATGGATTACATGGGGTCATTCGTGCAAGGTGCTTGGCTTGGTGCCTGGCATAATATCAAGATATAGTAGCTCGTGTTATCCTAGCCCTATCCTTTAGTGCCTGTCCTGGCCTAGGGGGGATGTCAGGTTCCAGGGACCTGTCCCCATGCTTCCTCCATAACCCCTTTATGCCGAGTGTCACCCAATATGACTGTTTCAAAGCACATAGGATTGAACCTAGTAGTATACACTGTACCACCTCTCCTTCTCCTAGCTGCCATTTAGTGGGAGCTCCTGAGGAGCCAGGCACTGTTCAAGCCATTTTAAAATATGTCTCCAGGCAGGGCGCGGTGGCTCACGCCTGTAATCCCAGCACTCTGGAAGCCCGAGGCAGGAGGATCGTTTGAGCTCAGGAGTTTGAGACCAGCCTGAGCAAGAGCAAGATCCTGTCTCTTCTAAAAATAGAAAGAAATTAACTGGACAACTAAAAATATATAGAAAAAATTAGCTGGGCATGGTGGCACATGCCTGTAGTCCCAGCTACTCGGGAGGCTGAGGCAGGAGGATCTCTTGAGCCCAGGAGTTTGAGGTTGCTGTGAGCTAGGCTGACGTCACAGCACTCTAGCCCGGGCAACAGAGCGAGACTCTGTCTCAAAATAAAATCAAATCAAATAATTAAAATATGTCTCCAAATGCCTTGAAATTCTTCCCCTCAAGGAGTGGGGGCTACGTCCCTTCCCTTTATTGCTTCCAGGAATAAAATGTGGCAGAAATGACACTATGCAAACTTCCAAGGGTGGTTTAGAAATGGCCGTGCCACTTGTGCTTGCGTCTCAGGGGACACTCATCCTTGGAACCTGGGCTTCGTGCTGTGAGGAAGCCCAGGACCCACAGAGAGGCCACATGTGGGAATTCTGGCCTTTAGATGGTTCTAGCCTTCAGCCTTCAGTGCTTCCCAGCTGAGGCCCCAGATATGGTTGAGTAGAAGGAAGCCACCCCCAGCAGGCTCTGTCTGAATTCCTGACCTGGGAGAATCTATGAGCGTAAGACAGTGGTTAACAGCCCTGTGTTCTGAGGTTGCTGTGCAGCAGCAATTCACCACAACCCTGTGCTGACTCGTGTAAGCCTCACCACGACAATAGGGAATGGTCATTATTATCATGTCTATTTCACAGATGAAGAAATTAAGACTCCAAATGCTTTAGCAAGTTGCCCAAGTTCACAGAGCTCATGAGACAAGAGCTGGGATTTGTGCCGTGAGTTTGACTTGAGGCTGAGCACTGAAGAATCACCAGGGACCATGTCCCGTGGGGCCCAGTGTGCTAGATCAGTGAGTGGACGTCATCTCAGGGCCTTGGCGGACTGTGGAAGGACACTGAGGTGGAATTTGTGAGGTCAGGACAGGGCGCTAATAAGCCTGCTTGGGTGCAGTGTGGAGGGTGGATAAGAAGGGGCTGAAAGTGGCCCAAAAGGATGGACAATGTCACCTGCCATTGTCCACCATCCTCTTTCTGTCCTGCTCATCAAAGCTATGAGGGCAGCACCGGGAGGCCTGGTCTCAGGCCCCAGTGAGCTCTGCACCTGTCAGAGCTTGGCCCAACCAGAGTCGTCAGCCCATTCCACGGTTCTGACCTGGACTGTGCTCTCAGACGGGCAGAGCTGGGCAGTCAGGGCCAGGAGCCTCACGGCCAGTATGGACAGGAAGTCGAAGGCCCAGGAGCATCCTCCGCCCTGTACACCTCAAGGTGGCCACAGCTCCAAGATCTTCTGTGCCAACTTCATCTGTCTGGTTTGGAGTTGGCTGTGAGTAACAGTGAACCCACAGGAAGAGTGACTTGAGGGAGACAAACACTGATTTCTCTTTCTTATAACCAGTCTGGAGGCAGGCAGTCCCAGGCTGGTATAATGGCTCTTTGATCCTCAAGGGACCCAGGCTCCTTCTATCTTGTTCCATACTAATACTTCATGGTCCAAAATGGCTGCTCTTCTCCAGCCATCATGTCCACATTCCAGCCAGAGGCAAAAAATGCTACACTTTCTTTAAGGACTCTTCCCAGAAATTGCACTTGGTACTCTACTTAATTTCTCTTGTCCAGAATGTAGACACACGGCCACACCTAACTGTAAGAGAGGCTAGGAAGTGAGCTCTCTGTTCCGGGTGTCCATGTGCCCGGCTACATCTGGGAGCTGGAATACTGAGGGAGACGGAGGTAATGGATGTGGAGAACTACTAGCAATGCCAGCCTGGCACTGGGAAGCCAGAGTGAGTGTTTTGAAACTTGAATCAGATCATTGTACTTCCCTTCTTAAAACAGCCTGCAGCTTCCACTGCTGAGGGCTGAATTCGCACCCAAGTCTCTGAGCTGCCTGGTCTCCCCCTGGCCCACCTCTCCAGCCTCACCCCCTGGGACCCACAGCCTCGTGCCCTGAACCCACCCCCAACACTGACCTCAAACCATGCCCACTCCATCTGCACCCATGTCTCCCTTTGTCCTCTGATTGTCTGGAGAATCCAAATAATCAGACACAGAGAATCACAGAGGCACTTGATGACAGTGGTTATAAAGCCCCTATTGGGTGCCAGGCCCTGTACCAAGGGCTTGGCATCATTTTCTCATTTTAATCCTCACAGCAGCCCCTTGAGGTTGGTACTGT
Source organism: Eulemur rufifrons (assembly GCF_041146395.1). Lineage (NCBI taxonomy): Eukaryota > Metazoa > Chordata > Mammalia > Primates > Lemuridae > Eulemur > Eulemur rufifrons. Next base: position 26,358,343 of record NC_091002.1, read on the forward strand.
GGGGAGCCCCGTTTAGAGACAAGGAAACAGAGCGGGTGCTGGGTGAGGCATGGCGCAACAGCCCTGTGCACTGGCTTGCCGGTGAGAAAAGACACTCAGGGGCACAGTGCTGTATATTCTGCGTGACACTGTGCCTTCCATTGTTTTATGTAGTCCTCACAGTCTCTGTGCCCCTTTTGCAAATGAAGAAATGTAGGCTCAGAGAGGAGCAGTGCTTTCCCTAAGGTCACACAGCCAGGTGGTAGCCATGTCTCCACTGGAACCCAGGTTTGCCTGCCCATGGCTTCCTGGCAGTCATACCATCTGCCTTTCCTGGGGAGTGAGTGAGGACAGGACATACTTGACCCTCCAGGGAGTTGGTGAAGGGGCAGGATTCCAAAGTCCAGATTTTAGAGAAGAAACCGAAGGACCCAGGGGCGAAGGAACTTGCCCTCGGCCCTACCCTCCAACAGAGGCAATGCTGGGAACGGACTCAGGTCTCCCGACTGCCTGCCCAGAGCTCTTGCACACTTTGCTCATGCATGCAGCAAACATTCATTGAGCACCTACTGTGTACAAGGCACAGTCCTAGCCCCTGGGAACACAGCGGTAAGCACAGCAGACACAAATCCTTGCCTCTGTGGAGCTGACGACATCCTAGGGCAGGGCGGGGAGAGGGAGACACACCAACCAAGGCAGTCAGCTGCAGCGACTGTCTTCCCTCTTTATTTCTTTCCTGCAACAAATATTTATTGGGAACTTTATTGCTGCAAGACAGATACAGTCCTGACTCTCCTGCAGTGAGACTCTAGTGGTACAGACGGGCACTAAATGAGGAGGTACAGAAATAAACAAGAGAAGTTCAGATTGTGATCCTAGCTGCTAAGAAAATGAGGTAGAAGAGGCAGGGAGTCGTGGGAGGAGGCAGTGGTAGCTGCCTTTGGATGGGGTGGTCAGGGAAGGCCTCTCCGGGAAGTGACCCTTGAGTCAAGACCCAAAGGGTGCGAAGGGGCCAGGCAGGGTATTCGAGGTGTGGGGAACAGCCCGTGCAAAGATGCAGAGGTGGGACTGAGCTTGGGGTGTGGGAGGAACTGAAAGAAGGCCAAGATGGCTGGGGCAGGGTGAGGGGGGCAGTTCAGAGGGGGAGGTGGGCCGAAGGGAGGGGCTGGAGAAAGTGCAGGGTGCCATGGAGAGGCACTGAATAGGGAGAAGGGATGAGTAGCTCCCAGCAGTGGGGCTAGTCCTCTCTGCGTCTGAGGGTTTCCCAGCCAGACCACCAAGGGGTAGGGGCTGAGCACCTGCGGGCCTGGCACTGCCCGCCTCTGCTGTGATAAAGCTCCCTGCCCCCCTTCACCAGGGCCCCCCTCGGTGGTGCCTCCACCTGCACAGCCGGGCAGGGCATTGTGTGTCGGCTCTGGAGGGCACACCTGGTGCTCTCACCAGCCTGCTGGCTGCTCTGATTTAGAGGCTCATCCTGCCTGGCTCAGGGGCCTGTTCCCTGAAGTCTACCAGCTGGGACTAGGCTGGTTGGGGAGGAGGAAGGAGGCTTGGGTAGTGGCCCGAAGAAGGTACCCCTCACCCTCAAAGGCGCATTGGATCACATTTGAAACCTCAGGCCTCTCTTCTCCAGCCATCCTTCCCCTTCTGGGGACTTGGGCAGAAAGCAAGTTTCAAGCGGCAGTTTAGCTGCTGTGCTTAGAAATTTTCTCTGCCTCCTTGGGCCTCAATTTCCTCATCTGTACAATGGAAGGGTTGACCTGGATAAACTCATGGTGTAGGCTCTAGAGCCAGACTGCCTGGGTTTGAATCTTTACCATGTAGTGGCTGTTTGACCTGAGCTAAGTTACTTGACCTTTCATTCTCAGTTGATGCATCTATAAAATGGGGGTTTAATAATAGCACCTATTTCAAGGGCTGAGAATTCAGTGAATTATGTATGTCTGGTGCTTAGAACAGTGGCTGCCCCACGGAAGTGCTATATATTTAACTCTGATTGTTGTTATAATATTATTCAAGTCTTTAGAGAATGTTGCCCTGGAACAACTCAGTGGAGAAATCTGAGTCCATTTGTTTGCAAACTTTTTGGTCTTTGTTTTTAACAGAGGAGCCCTGCATTGCTCAAGAGAAATTTTACTCAGAGCCCCAGCTGTTAGCAGGGGATGGAAGGGGGGCGCCTGCCCCACCTGCTCCCCCCGTCTCTGTGTCTGCAGCCCCCAAGGGGACTACTGGAGCACAATTTGAAAACCCCTGCTCAGTTTGTCCCCTTCACCTCACAGTCAGGAAAACTGGAACTCAGAGAAGGGCAGGGGCCTGCCCAGAGAGAGTGGCCCAGCTTAGCCTAGAACCCAGATCTTCTGGTTCTCTCAATGCAAGACAAGGGCAGGGGCTGGGGAAAAAGCTAGGACCAAAACCCTCTCTTAGGGGACTGGGTGCATTGTGGCGTCAAGTCATTAGTATGCAAATTACATGTAAATGAATGCAAAACAGCATGTTTTATGCTAATTTGCAGAGTTGAGAGCGACGACATTTTTGGTAATAGGGCAGCAGTCCTGGTCCCTGGGCATTGCCGAACACGCCACGCGTCCTTTTTTTTTTCTTTTCTTTTCTTCTTTTTTTCTTTCATTATTACGATCAGGCCCATAAATCTTGGTTAGGCTGTGACCCCCGCCCCTTCTCCCCTCAAAGCCTATCTCCTGTCTCCCTCAGGGGCTCTCTTGCCAGTCCCCTGGTCATGCCTGGGTCCAGGGACAGGCCTGGGCAGTGGCTCAGGGAACCAGGACTCAGGAGCCATCAGTCAGAGCCAGGGAGTGAGCCTGGCCAGTCTGGCCTGGAAACCACTTCTAGAGGAGGGGGCCTTGGCACTTCCTCTGAGCTCCCACAACTGCGGTGCATGCAGTGCCATTGTCTGTTTGGGGCTGGCTGGCCTCGCTGGGTGAGCCACTCAGGGAGGTCAGGCCTGCTCTTTTTCTTGTAGGGTGACACAGGTTTGAGATATGTTTGGTGTTCGAAGACTGAATGCATATATGGTGAGCTGGCCGTGCACCTGGTGGTAAGCCTGTGGTCTCTGAAACCACGCAGACTGAATTCAAATCCTGACACCACCACTCTTGGAGAAAATAGTAGTATATAATCATAGCTCACATTAAGTGAGCACTTATGTTCCAGGTGCTCTGCTTTGGGCTTGCTATTTATACCCTCACTGATAATAGTATTCTAGAAGGTGAGTATCCTTACCATCACTCCCATTTTATGGAGGAGAGGTTAAACAACTTGCCCAAGGTCACATTCCCCAGGGGAATGGCCAAAGGGGCATTTATATTTACCGAGGATGGGGTTCCTCACCAGGCAGTGGCTTTAAGCCACTCAGCAGAGCTGCCATTGCAGGGACCCAGCGCTTCTGCCTGTGCTATCAGCCCATCTTTTGACAAAGTTAAACTTTACCTGAGCCCTGTGCTCCTGGAAAACAGCGATTGTTATGAAATCCCCCTATCTTTTGTTTTCTGAAATCCCCCTGCCCTTTTCTGTTCAGGCAAATGGCTTACCAAAATAAGCCACCCTGCCCACTTGACTCAGATAGGATACACTGTCCACTCTTCCTCCGGATCCCATTTGGAGGGGGGGGGCGGGGGGGTGACTCCCTTGTTTGCTTGGGATCTTTCCCCTGAACCTGCTGACAAGGCCAGACAAAGACCCTCCCACTTCCCATTCTTTGTCTCATGGTTGATTAGCTGAGATTAGAACCTTGTGTCCCCTCTGAAACCAGCTAGACACAGAGATAAACATTTCCTCTTCAGCTGACTGATGGAGACATACCGCGACTGCAAGACAGTCCTCTACCTGTAACCTGTCTGCTCCGCCCTATAAAAGCCTAAGGCAAACCCACCCTGCCCAGACGCTCTGATCTTGGGATCCGGGGTGCTCTCCCTATTGCAGTAGCTTGAATAATATCATCTCCCCAGTTGTCCCGTGTATGTTTTATCTTTGACACTTTCCACCGTGCTGTTTTCCACCTAAGGCGCTGGACCGGATAAGAGCCCGGTGACCTTGGAGCAGTTCCCGAGTATCTGCGCCTTGGTTCCTCCTCAGCAAAGCGGATGCTCGCAAGCGCTACCTCCTCAGGTTGTGAGATAAAAGGAGACCACGCCAGGGAAACGCTTGGCCGCTTGGCGCAGTGCCCGGCACGGAGTGAGCGCTCCAGAAATGTCAACCGTCGTCAGTTCGGGAGAGGAGAGCGGCGCTCAGAGAGCCGACAGGACCTGCCCGAGACTCACAGCGGGCAGAAGTGGGGGTAGGACGCGCGTTTGGAGACCTCTGCCCCCAGCACTGGGGGTGCCTCGTGTCCCCCCATCCCAGCTCCGGATCGCAAGCCTCTCAGCTTCCCGCCGCCCGCCTTTGATTGCGGTGAGCAGCGAATCGCGGAGCAAATTAACTTTTTGCACACTTCATTATGCGTCGCCTCGCGTCCCCCGGGGCCGCGGCCCCCGCCCCCGCCCCGCGCCGACAACTTGATTGGGCAATTAATCTTCGCGCCCCCCACCCCCACGCCCGGCCCCCCGGCCTTTGTGCGCCCGAGCGCGGGCCGTGGGCGCCCGCCCGGCCGCCCGGTCTGCTCGCGCAGATAAGGCGCCCGGCGCCCCGGCCCCGCCTTTGTCAGGGCGCCGCGAGGCCGGGCCGCTGCCGTCTCGCACCCCGTCAGCGCGCCCCCGCCCCCTTGGCTCGGTCCATCTGTTTGAGCTTCACAATCCTCCGGCGGCCGGGGGCTGGGGGAGGGGTCTCGCTCTTGGGCAGGGAGCCAGCACCCCCCTCCACCTGGCCACCCCATGTGTGAGAAGTGACCCCCCCCCCCGGCCCCAGACACGCGCGCGCACACACACATATGCGGGGCTACCCAATTAGGCAGTACGGTATTAATTAACAAGGGGGGTGCGAAGCCCAGCAGCAGTTTGAGGAATTGGAGGGGGGGTTCCCAGCAGTGTCCATAAAAGAGGGAGACCTTGCCACCCAATCTGTACCCCAGGTGTGTAACGCCTGGTTATTGGCCTGGGGAGTCTACAGGCTCCAATGGCTGGGAGTTAGGGGGGGAAGAGGGGAGGGAGCGTCCCTGGGAATTTGCTCACGGCTGATAAATAGTGCCTCTTTGTGCGTTTTTCTGGGGTTTTGCCAGCAGTTGACCCAGCCTCAAAGAGGCAGCCTGTGATTCAGGTGATGTTGCGAACCAAGGGCCTAAAGGAAGGGTAAATCCGGCCTGTTTTAGAGGGCAATAGCGCGGAGGTTCGGAAAGGGCTCCCTGCCCACCCTGTAGGGTTGGGTCAAGGAACCTCTCCGTGCCCAGGATGGTGGAGGTGAGAGGCGGAGGCATGTCGGCACAGTGTGCGCAAGAGTGAGCGCTTGCTCACAAGTGTTGGTTCTTGGTATTTTCTGTGATTTTCCCTGGACGGGCACAGGGAAAACCAAAACCTGATGTTGCTGGAAAGAGTCCCTTTAGTTCCATCTCACACCTGGGCCAGCGGGTAGAGTGGTCTCTGGCTCCAACCCTGTGGTCTGTGCAGAACTCGAGCCTGGGGGCGGGGGTGTCTGTCGTCCTAAGGAAGTGTCTCCACCAGCGTGTGAGGGGTGTGAGTTTTGGGGTAGAGAATTCACAGCCTCCACTAGTTCCCACAAGAGGGGTGTGACCGGTGTGTGAAGGATCCCTGTGTCCCGGCCCGGGAAAGAGAGCAGGATCATTTGAATACTTGTGTGCCAGGTCCACAGCAGTGCCACTAGGTGCTAGGGACAACCCCAAGCAAAGCAGAAGCTGTTGTTCCCTTCACAGACTCACAGTCAAGTTTGGGAGGTGGATGAGAAATAAACACGTAAGACATGAGTTAGGTCAGTGGGTGGTAAGAGCTATTCGTAAAACAAAGCAGAATAACCGGTTAGGTGAGTGGGACCCACTAGAATGGGCCCCACTAGCGTGTACCATTGCCAGGGCAGTGAAGACCACTCTCCCGGGCCTAGAGACCCAGGGCCACCTGACCCCATGTAGCCTCATTTCCCCACCCCCCAGGACCCAGGCTTCAGCCAGTTCTGCAGCCATGGGGCAGGGGCTCTGGGATGATGGACAGTCCTCTGGCTGCTGCAGCTTCTCCCCCTTCGCCCTGAGGTGGTGGTGGTGGCAGTGGTTCTCTCTGATAATGACAGACTCCAGTCTTGCATGACCGCAATGCCTCATGAGCCCATAGTCCAGAAGGGGCCCAGTGAGCAGGAGCTGAATTAAAATGGAGAAATACAGCTTCCCTTCCCCCTTCCCCCCTTCCCCCCCCCTTCCCCCTTACTCCTCTCATTCCTTTGGCGCCTCAAGCCACCGGTGAATACTTCTCAGTCCTTTGCCTTGCTGCTCTGGGGTGGCTGGATGGGCACCTCTTTATGGGTAGCAAGGTTAGGGGCCGCCCAGAACCAGAAGGTGGGACTACAAAAAGTGCTGTTTGGCTCTGAGCCTCCCCTCTACCCATGCACAGAGTTCTGTCATCGACTCTGGTCCCTGGTCCCTGGTTCTGATGTTCTGCCTCTAAACATCTTACCATTAGAATATTATAGTCTTTTGACTTTCTAGAATTTTGGTATCCCATGCATCTTACACAGACACTCTGGAGTTCTATAATTTCTGCCCTTGTGAACGTTCTAGAATTCTGAGGCTCCACTATTGATTTTGTTGGTGTCTACCCATTAGAATAACAATAGAGAAAGACTATATACACAGTCACATAATACTGGTCTTAATAATAGCAGCTAATATTCTTTCAATCTTGTTTTTATTCAACAAGTACTTTTTGAGAATCTTCTAAATAAAAGACTTTGTTCCAGATATTATACAACTAAATAAAAATTAATTAGTTAATAAGTAAATATTATGTTAAAAGGTGATGTGTGCAGAAGACAGGTAGAGGGAGTTGGGGGTGCAATTAAAGTTGATGGTCAAGGCAGGACTCACTAAGAAGGTGACATTTTATTTTCTTCCTACTTGTTCTCTCAATTATTGAGATTTGAAATCTCAATCAGTAATTGTGGATTTATTTCTCCTGCAGGTCTTTCAGTTTTTGCTTCATGTATTTCAAATCTCTGCTATTAGGGGCATAAACATTTGGAGTTGTTATATGCTCTTGATTAGTTGACCTCCTTATCATTATGAAATGACCTTCTCTATCTCGAGCAATATTCTTTGTTCTGAAATCAACTTTGTCTGGTATTGACCTGGCCATTCCAGTTTTATTTTGATTAGTGTTAGTTTTATCCTTATACTTTTAACTTGTGTCTTTATATTTAAGGTGTGTTTTTTTGAAGGTGGCACATATTTGGGTCTTACTTTTTTCCTTTAATCCAATCTGACAATCTCTGTTTTTCAATTGGGGGTGTTTAGACCATTTACGTTTAATGTGACCATTAATGTGGTTAGATTTAAGGCTATCATCTTACTATTTGTTTTCTATTTGTCCCGTCTGTTCTTTCTTTTCTTTTTTTTTTTTTTTTTGAGACAGAGTCTCACTCTGTTGCCCAGGCTAGAGTGAGTGCCGTGGTGTCAGTCTAGCTCACAGCAACCTCAAACTCCTGGGCTCAAGCGATCCTACTGCCTCAGCCTCCCGAGTAGCTGGGACTACAGGCATGTGCCACCATGCCCGGCTAATTTTTTCTATATATATTTTAGTTGTCCATATAGTTTCTTTCTATTTTTAGTAGAGACGGGGTCTCACTCTTGCTCAGGCTGGTCTTGAACTCCTGACCTCGAGCGATCCACCCGCCTCGGCCTCCCAGAGTGCTAGGATTACAGGCGTGAGCCACCGAGCCCGGCCCCGTCTGTTCTTTCTTTCCTTTTTCATCTCTTTCTGCTTCCTTGTGTGTTAACTATTTTAAAAATTATTCCATTTTACCCCCTTTGTTGATTTATTAGCTACAATTCTTTGTTTTGTTATTTTAGTGGTTGCGTTAGGATTTGTAGTATATATCTCTAACTTATCACAGTCTATCTTTAAGTGATGTTATAACACTTTGTGTGTCATATAGAGAACTTTATAATAGTATACTTTCATTTCTCTCCTCTGGGCTGTTGTTGTCATACATTTTACTTACGTATATGTTATAAACTTCAGAAAATATTATTTTTGTTTAAATGGTAAGTTATCTTTTAAATGATCAGAAAAAAATATTATGTATTTACTAATGTAGTTAACATTTCTGGTGATCTTCATTCCCTTATGAAGATCCAGATTTCTATCTGGTATCATTTTCCTTCTGTCTAAAGGATTTCTTGTATTATTTCTTGTAGTGCAGGTCTGTTGATGACAAATTTGCTCAGCTTTTGTATATCTGAAAACATCTTTATTTCACCTTACTTTTTGAAAGATATTGTAACACATTGACGGCCACCCTAGAAAAAAAATTTTTCCTTGGGGCCACGGTTTTTTATTATGAAAATAGAATAAAAACTTTGAAAACAAAATGATCCTTTCAAATTTAACGAAAAATTTATTTTTTATTGTTTTCTGTGTTTTTTCAATAACAGATAACATAAAAACTTGAAAATTAGTAATGTAAAAAGCAATGTGAAAACTTGAAAAAATAGTTCATAAGGGTAGAGTGTTTTTTTGACTTGTCAGGCTTAAGTGTAATTTAAAGGTAAACATAAATGGAAAAATGATATTTATTGAATTCTAGTCATTTAATCCATGTCTTTAGAATTAAATTATCAATATTAATTGTAACCATAAGAACATCAACAAGTAAGATTTTCATGAACCACCTGCAGGGTTTTGCCCAGGGGGCCACCCATCATGGAACATGTATGTTACAGCAGGGCAGTGTGAGTTGCCTGTGCACCACTTGGCTCCCAAGGTAAAGAGATATGTGACTTACATATGCTTCACAAGGCTCCAAACTCAAAACTAACTGAGTTAAATACAACTCACATGGCAGTTAATGTGTTAACCGGGCATAGAATTCTAGGTTGGCAGGTTTTTTTCTTTCAGTGTCTTAAAAGATGTTGCTCACATCTTTTCTCCTTTACATTGTATCCAACAAGAAATCTGTCATCATCCTTATCTTTGTTTCTCTATACTTTTCAAGCCTTTTTTCCTCTGTTTTAAATATTTTTCTTTTTTACTGGTTATGAGCAATTTGATCATGATGGGCAATTTTCTTTCTGTTTCTCGTGCTTGAGGTTTGTTAAGCTTCTTCAATCTGTGAGTTTATAATTTGTATCAGATATGGAACATTTTCAGCCATTGTTTTTCAAATATTTCCTCTCTTTGGGGGACTTCAATTACATGTTTACTAGGCTTCTTGAAGTTGTTCCACAGCTCCTGAAGCTCTTTTTTTTTTTTTTTTAATTCTTTTTTTTTTTTTCCTCTGTGTGCTCAATTTTGGATAGTTTCTATTTACTATGTCTTCAAATTCACTATTTTTTTTCTTCTGCCATGTCAGCATATTCTTCATTTCAGACATTGTAGTTTTCATCTCTAGAAGTTCAGTTTGGTTCTTTTTATATCTTGCATGTCTCTCCTTAACTTTCAAATATGCAGACCTATGGAATACAGTTTTAATATTTGTTTTAATGCTCTTGTCTGCTATGTCTGTGTCAGTTCTGGGTCAGTTTCTATTGATTTATTATTCTCCTCATTATAGGCCACGTTTTCTTGCTTCTTTGCATGGCTGGTAAACTTTGGATGCCAGACATTGTGAATTTTACCCTTGTTGGGTGCTGTATACTTTTATATTTCTATAAATCTTCCTGAGTTTTGTTCTAAGATGAAACGAAGTTACTTGGAAACAGTTTTATCTTTTCTAGTTTTGCTTTTATGATTTGTTGGGTGGGTCCAGAGCTGTGCTCTGTTGAGGACTAATTATTTCCCACCACTGGGAAAAGACCTTCCTGAGAAAAGACCCTATATGGCTTAGGAACCATTAAGTTTTTTCTGTTTGGCACTATTTCTGGTCCTGTGTTAGTGCTGAGCACTGTTCTCTAATCTTTTCGGATGATTTTTCCCAGCCCAAAATAGTTTCAACACACAAAAGCACCCACCAGTGCCCAGCCTCATACTCAAGGGGTTCTTTCTTCAGATGTCAGGAATTGTCTCTCCGTGCGACTCTCTCCTCCTAATACTCTGTCCTGCAAACTCTGCCTCCGTTGTCCTTCCTGGACTCTCAGCTCTATTTCCTTAACTCGGGAAGCCTGCTGGGCTCTGCCTGCACTAGGATCTGAAAACTCTCTCCAGGCAGTAAACTGGGGCAATTGTAGGGCTCATCTTGTTTGTTTCCCATCTCTCAGGGATCACGATCCTTCGTTGCCTGTTGCCCAATGTCTTGAAAACTGTCGTCTCATATTATTTTACTTGGCTTTCTTTTTTTCCTTCTGCAGTTGTTTCAAGCAAGAGGGTAAATCCAGCCTCTGTTACTCCATCTTGGGTGGAAGCAGATGTGAGAAGATGACATTTCAACACAAACTTGAAGGAGGTGATGGCGTGAACTATGAAGTTACAGGGTGGGGAGAGGACGAGGATTCCGGGCAGTGGGAACCGCCAGTGCCGTGGCCCTGTGTGTGTGTGCCTGAGAGTGTGCCCAGTGCGTCTGGGGAAAGAAGGAAGCCAGTGCGGAGAGGGAGGGTGAGGTGCCAGCTTGCCTAGCACCTTGCTGGCCATGGTAAGGATTTTGGCTTTTACACCGAATGAAATGGAAGCCATGGGAGGGTTTTGGGCCGAGGAAGGGCATGTTTTGACTTACATTTTACAGGATGTAGGAATTGACCGAAGTAACTGAATTAACCGAAAGAAAGGGGCAATAGAGAAAGTAGAAGACCTGCTGGGAACCGGTGCACGAAACCGGCGAGAGATGGTGGTGACTCAGACACATAAGAGGACACACTCTTAGGGGGGTTATTAACTAGGAACAGGGGGTGAGGGAGGCTTCCGGGGCACCGTCAGTGTTCTGTGTCTTCATCTGAGGGAGGTTACATCATGTGCCCACTGTGTGAGGATTCATTGAGCTGGATGTACACGTCTGACTATAGTACTATATACATATACTATATGAATATAATACTTCAAAAAAAATAAAATAGAGAGATGAGGGTGGCTCGGATCAGGCTATTATCAGCGGAGGTGGGGAGAAATGGGTGGATTCTGGATCTCTTTCGTATGTGGATCCAACAAGGTTTGCAAATAGATCTAATGTCAGCTGTGAGGGAAAGCGAACAGTCTAGGAAAATGTCAAGGTTTTTGGCCGAGCTACAGCGAAGACTGAGTGCCTCCTGTGTACCAGGCCTTGGATTCTGGAGCCGGTGGTGGCCACCTTTGCCTCCAGGAGGTTAGAGCCTGCCTGAGGGTGAAACCAACAATGAAGATACCAAGGCCCAGGTGGAGGGAGAGACAGCATCCTCACGTAACGTGTCTGCACCTGGGTTCAGCCACGCCTACAGCCAGTACCTGGGCTTCTCAGTTATACAAGTCAATAATTCCTTTTTTCTTTTCTTTCTTTCGCTTGTAACTGAAGAGTCCAGATTGATTGAACTTCTTCACATGCCTTCCTCTGTCTGCACCGTCCTGTGGCCCCTCTACAGCGGCCACGTCCTCTCCTTTCCATCTCTAACACCTGCTCTGCACTTTCCTCCCCTGGGCCTTTGCTCCTGTGGGGCCCCTTTCCAGAATGCCTTTCCCCCTTGCCTCCTGCCCTCGTGTCAAAACTGTCCTGTCCAAAGCTATCCTGACTCCACCAGTTGAAAGTCGGAGCTGGCAGAACCCTTAGACACCAACTATTCCATTTTACAGATGGCAATACTGAGGTCACTGTGTGAGACAGGGGCAGATTTATGGTCAAAATCCCACTGTCTTGACTCCCTTAGGGGCCTTCCATGAGCCTCCCTGGTCAACCTCTTCTGTCCCGCCCCCTTGCGGCTGAGGCTGAATGTCACTATTCACAAGTTACATTCTTTCTCACACCTGAGGCCTTTGCACACGCTGTTTCTTCAGTCTGGGATGCCATGTTCCACGCTGTCCTTCTAGAAAGGGTCCCACTTGAACTTGGAGATTCAACTCAGAGATCAGACTTCCAGAAGCCTTCCCTTATTCCCAGGGTGGGTCAGTGTCCTGCCTGGTGCTCCCACGGCTGCCGCTGGTACCTCCACGAACCCACGCATCGCTCTGTATCTCGGGTGTCTGTTTCCTGTTTGCCTCGACTTTCGGGCAGGGGAGCTGCAGAAGCCCTCCTGGCCCGAGAAGGCCCCCGTCGGTCCTTGTTAATGCACAAACTTGGAGTGAGAAAGAGCACTGTGGGGGAGGGGAACCAGCGCTGGACTTGGGGGCAGGAGACCCCTGCTCCAGTCTGGCCCCCCCACTCTCTACTGTGTAGCCTTAGGCAAGTTTGTCCTCTCTTTGGGCCTCAGGTTTTTCAGCAGTAAAAAGGGGAGGACAGGCCAGGCGTCATGGCTCCCGCCTGTAATCCTAGCACTCTGGGAGGCCGAGGCAGGAGGATCACTTGTGGTCAAGAGTTTGAGACCAGCCTGAGCAAGAGTGAGATACCATCTACTAAAAATAGAAAAAATTAGCCGGGCATGGTGGCACACACCTGTAGTCCCAGCTACTCAGGAGGCGGGAGGCTGAGGCAGGAGGATTGCTTGAGCCCAGGAGTTTGAGTTTGCTGTGAGTAGGCTGATGCCACGGCACTCTAGCCCAGGTGACAAAGCAAGACTCTGTCTCAAAAAAAAAAAAAAAAAAGAAACCAAGGCGGGACATCATAGTGGTTAATGTCTCAGGCAGCCTGGATATTTGAATCCTGGCTGTGTGACCTTGGGCAGATTACTCAAGCTCTCTGTGCCTCAGTTTCTCATTTGCAGAATGGGGATAACAAACATAACTGCTTCATAGGGTATTTGTGAGCATTAAATGAGTTAATACTTATCAAGCTTTTAGAACCATGCTTGGCACATTACATATAAACATCCCAAAGTGATAACTATTAAACAAAAGAAGCCCTTGCCTTTCTGAGAGGAGACGAGAGCTTGACAAACTGTGAAGTACTGTACGAGTGAACTGGGGTTACTCTCATTAGGTGAGCTGCCCGGGAAAGGCTGGTTCTGACACTGACTAGTGTGCGTCCTTGGAGAAATCATGTCACCTCTCTGGGACTCAGCTTCCCCATCTGTCAAATGGAGGAGTTGGTCTAGGGCAGTTGAGATTAGGGTACTGGTCTCTTTGAGCGCCTGTGTCCATGCAGGTAGAGGGGGGCCGACAGCTGCGCGTCTGTCACGTGCTGCTCGTGAGGATTAACTAGGACCATGTCTGGGGAGCGCTTGCCAGCCGTGCCTGCCGCGTGGTGAGTGCTCAATAAACGTGCCTGTCATTATGTCACCGTTATTCTGGCCCTGACATTCCAGGGTTCCCTGAGGCAGGGCTGGATGTGTGCCGGGCTCTGTGCAGAGCTTTACCTGCACGGTTCAGTCTAAGATCAGAGCAGCCCGACAGCCCAGCTATAATTGCTCCCCTCTTTAATAAATGCGGAAAGTGAGGCCCTGAGGGATTAAGTCATCTGCCCAGTGGTGAAGTCAAGGTTTAACCCTTCTTGTGCCTTCACGCTCTCTCCTCTCAGCTTCCCTGGAAGCGGAGGAACATCGCCCGTTCACAGCTGAGGGATCTGAGGTGTGGAGGGGCCAGCGACCTGCCTGACCTTGCAGGTGAGGTAGGTGGAGGCTCTGGGACTTGAATGCTGCTCTGACTCCACTCTTCTCATTTCACGATGCTGATGAGAGAGCAGAATCTTGGGGCTGGATGGGGCCTCCCTGACATTTGACAGGTGGGGACACTGAGGCCCAGGGAGGTAATCAGACATGTCTCAGTGACTCTCTGGGCCCTGGAGGGGCTCCCTGTTGTGATGAGGTGCAACCCACACATCACTCATGCACTCAACACACCACGATGGGCACCTCCTGTGGCTCAGTCCTCCAATCCAGGGCAATTGTTGGGGGTAGAAAAAAGAAAAATACCTCTCTTTTCAGGTGCCAGCTCTAAAAGCATGAATGAAAAAGGTATCTCCACAGATGACCTTGATATGTGACACATGCACCTTCGAGGCTTTCACGTAACTACAGAACTAACAGTCTGCAGCTGCTACAATAGCTCTCCCCTCTGCCAGGCAGAGTTTGCTGTCGTCCTAGCAGCAGCTCCTACAGGGTTTGTTATCCCCATTTTACAGATGTGGAAGTGGAGGCTCTGAGACATTGAGTGACTGAATTAGGAGGAAGCAGAGCCCAAGCTTTGGAGCCAGCAAAGCTGGGACCAGCTTTGTGACTTTGCATACATTACTCCACCTTTTCCCTGAGCGTCCTGCTGCAGGACCGCAAATCACAAGGTGCATTGCCGATTGGGCCACCTTTTCTTTCTTTCTTTCTTTCTTTTTTTTTTTTTTTTTTTTGAGACAGAGTTGCCTGGGCTAGAGTGCCGTGGCGTCAGCCTAGCTCACAGCAGCCTCAAACTCCTGGACTCAAGCGATCCTCCTGCCTCAGCCTCCCGAGTAGCTGGGACTACAGGCATGCACCACCATGCCCAGCTAATTTTTTCTATATATATTTTTAGATGTCCAGCTAATTTCTTTTGATTTTTTTTTTTTTTTTAGTAGAGATGGGCTCTTGCTCTTGCTCAGGCTGGTCTTGAACTCCTGACCTCGAGCGATCCTCCCGCCTCGGCCTCCCAGAGGGCTAGGATTACAGGCGCGAGCCACCCCGTCCGGCCTGGGCCACCTTTTCAAGCATGATCGCACCATGTCTGCACACAGTCTTGGGAGTCATCTGTTACCAAGTCCCTCTTACAGTCTAAGACCCTGAGGCTTAGGGACAAGCACAAACTGGAAAAATGTAAAACCAATCCTCATCTTGCAGGCTTGTTGTGCAGTTTGAGTTAAATAAGGAATAAGAATGTGAATGGGCCCGGTAGACAGTGGATGCTTAATTAAGTCTTGCGTGAGGTCTAACAGTAGGTTAGTGGCAAAAGTAGAATTTATACCTAAATCTGTCTCACCCCAGAGCCCACCCCTAAGCCTCTTCCTCCATGAGAAGCCTTCAGAACAGTCCCTGGTGCAGAGTGAGGCTTCAAAAAAGGTTAACTGGGCCAGCGTATTGTTTTCAGGAAGTTGAAAACATGAATCTCATACAAATATATAGTGAGCACATGTCAAAGTTTTATTTAACTCAACGAGGGAAGCCGGCAGGATGGCAAAGCTGGCTCAGAGGAGGATAAGATGGCAAAATTACCTCCAAACCTGGTTAATTTGTATTACGGGGCAACAAAACCATAGGCTTTAGCTGTTATTTTTCCTACAGGTCAGAAATCATTTGCAACTTGTGCATCTCTTACAAGTTACCATGTCCCTTCTCCGAGAGTCAGGTGACCCAGGCAGGTTCTCGGAACTGATGCCTTGGTGTGTGTGATATTGAAAGGGTGCACAGACACACTTTTGCATTATTTCCAAGGCTCGGATATCTTTTCTTTATCATGGTTGTTATTATTATTGTACTTCTCTCCGATGACAGGCAGCTCACAGACCGCACAGGCACCCCCAGCACGCAGAGCCCAGGGACACCCAGCCCCCACCCCACCCTTATTCACACAGGGACACAGGGCAGGGCCTTTACCCACAAGTGAACGCCCCAGCGGGCAGGCGCACAGGCCAGACAGCAGGTCACACCCGGGCTGAGCGGCTGCGGGTGGGAGCTGGTGCTTTGGCAGGCAGCAGAGAGGACCCATGGCAGCCTTGTTTCCTCAACAGCCCTGCGGTGGAAAGATCTCTGCCACATTACTCGTAATGTAATGTACAATAAAGCGAGCCGTAGCTGCTAGCCTCTGACTCCATGCAGGGAAATACGTTTGCACAGGCACATACATCCATGAGTGTGCATGCGGACAAACCCCCTGGAGAAATACCCCCAAACCGACAGTCGTGGGGAACGGGGAAGGGGAAACAATCTTGTAAAATAAACCCCACTGCAGTTTAGATTGTTACGTCCAACTTGTTTTCCTGGGTTATTTGTAGCCTCTTGAAAAAATACATATATATATGTATGCTAGACTATTTCTGCAAGGTTATCTCGGGCGGGGGGCACTAGGCAGGGAGGGAGCGGGCTTCTCCACCGGCTCCCTTCTGCGCTCGGTGGCTTCTCGTCACTGCTATTCTTTCCTGCCCGGAGCACACCTCCACCGCGCCGTCTCTGGGGACAGGCGGGCGTGCGGGCCGGGATCCCGGATGCGCGCGCCCCTCGGGCCGGGGCGGATGGGAGGGACGAGGTGCGGCCGCCGGGGCCCGGGAGGAAGCCCTCGCCCACCCTTCCCGGCTGGGCCGGGTCCGCAGCTGACGGTGGGGGTGGGGGTGGGGAGCAGATGGACGGGGCGCCGGACGGCTCGGGGTCCCCCGGTCCCGTCCAGGTGGCTAGGGCCGACTCCGGGCCAGCTGCGGGGGCCGGGGAGGGGCGGGCAGCCCGGGTGGGGAGGGGACCCCGTTTTCCATGACAATGCCGAGGCGGCGCGTACAAAGGCGCCGCAATCAGCGTTTTATTGGTTCGAGTTAATTATCTGAGGCAGGGAGGGGGCGGGCGGGGCCAGGCGATTCCCTCGTGAGGCTGGGGAGGGGGTCGCCGAGCCCCGCGGAGGAGGGGGCGGTGGGAAAGCGGCTTTCCCGTCTCCTCCCCCGCCCTGGGCTCTGTGGCAAAGCGCCATCGCCCCCTGGTGGGGACCTCATTCATTCGTTCACTCACTCATGCATTCGTTCACTCCGTCAACAATATGCAGGGTGGCTGCACAAAGCTTGTGGGAGCTGGGGTCCGGCGCCGAGACAGGGCGGGTGGGCCGCATGTCTAAATGCCCCGTCCGGAGCTGAGCCCCTTTTGGTTCCCATTGTCACCAGGGAAGGGCGCTCAGCCGCATGCAGCAGACGGCCTTGCATTAAATAAACAGACGATGATAATGCAGCCAGGCGAATGCTAGAGGAGGGGCAGCACAGGGGACGAGGACCAGGGGACCCTTCAGGAGAGCAGGGAGTCCCGGAGGGCTCACTGGAGGAAGCGCAGTCTAAGACCAGGTGAAGGGGCGGGGGCAAGGGAGATGAGGGCATGGCAGGAAGAGGGTTTGGCAGGTGCAGAGGGGCTGCATAAGAGCAAGCGAGGTGCATCCTGGGAAAGCAACTTGGGGGGGGCGGCAGTACTTGCTGTGCAAGGGGGTGGAGGTGAGCAACGCGGTAGAGAAGGGGGTCAGGTTAGCCCACACAGGGCCACCTGAAGGCGTGGGCTGTGGGTAGGGTGGGGACTCCTGTCAGATCATTCTTGCATCCTTTCCCGTTTATCATTCTCTGCTTTAGGTTTGGAGAGCATTTGGCTGCCCCACTCCCACCTAAATCACTCCCGTATGTGTTCAGGCCTTGTTATTCTCCCCCGTTGACTTCTGCCGGGTTGTCTCACTGGTCTCCCTGTCTCCTGTGTCTTGCCCTTTAGTCTGTCTGCACCCTATCCTCCAAAATGACCTTTCTAAAAGAAAGCTTTGTGACACTGTTTTTCAAAATTACAAATGCACAGGATCTGTAACCTGGTGACTGCATGTGACAGTTAACCCATAATTATAGTGGCTTAAACAAGGTAGAGACATTTCTCTCTCATTGGTAGGCAGTCTGAGGCTGGCATGGTGCTCCACAGTTCAAGGACCTAAACTCTTTCTATCTCATTACTCCACCCCCTTCAGTACGTGGCTTCCACTTCATGGCCCAATATGAGTGTTCAAGCACCAGCGATCACATCTGCATCCCTAGATGGAGAGTCATTAGAAAAGTGAAAGGAGCCAAGAAAAGAGGAAGGTCCCTTTAAAGACCCTTTCTGGAAATCACATATGATCCTTTTGCTTATATTTCATGGGCTAGAACTTGCTCACATGGCTACACTAAGCTACAAGGGAGACTGAGAAATATGGTCTGTATTCCAGGCACCATGTGTCCTGATGAATCTTGAGACTCTATTTCAAAGGCAAAAGTGGTACCTGGATATTGGGAGACAACCATCAATCTATGTCACACTGAGGAGTTCCACTTCTAGGAATGTGTCCTACAGGTGCAAGTTTACCCATGTGACATGTGACATATCTACAAGGTTATTCATTGCAGCATTGTTTGTGTCAGCAAAAGACTGGAAACAACTTAAGTGTCCCTCACTGGGGGATTGATTATACAAATTATGGGA
Organism: Eulemur rufifrons; assembly: GCF_041146395.1. Taxonomy (NCBI): domain Eukaryota; kingdom Metazoa; phylum Chordata; class Mammalia; order Primates; family Lemuridae; genus Eulemur; species Eulemur rufifrons. The sequence continues at coordinate 26,376,551 of NC_091002.1, forward strand.
CATCCATATCATGGAGCATTACACAGCCATAAACATATACGAGGAAACTGTTAATGCACTGATATGATTTAAGATATTCCACTTTGGAAAAGTTTGGCAGTCCTTAAACAGTTAAACATAGAGCTCTCCAATGATCCAGCAATTTCATTCCTAGATTTTGGCCAAAAGAAATAAAAATATATATCTTCACCAGGACATGTATGCAAACATTCAAAACAGTTTAATGTGTAATAGAGAACAATTAGAAACAGCCCAATATCCATCAATCAGTGAATGGATAAACTGGTGATCCCTGTAGTCAAATACTACCTTGCAGTATAAATGAGTAAACCCAATACACACAACACACACGTGGATGAAAACATGCTGAGCAAAAACAAGCTGGACCCAAAAAATAGCATGTTATAATGATGCCATTTGTATGAAATTCTGGAAAAGGTGAAACTAACCTAGAGCAGTGGCTGCCTCTGGGGTGGGGGATGGACTGAGAAGGGGCATGAAGAATTTCTTGGGATGCTGGGGATGTTCTGTATCATGATTGGGATGTTGATTACACAGGTGCAATTCACTGCATGTAAATTATACCTCAATATTTTTAAAAAGCGAGGTACAGAACAGTGTGTGAATTATGGGATCACACACTCTTTAAAAAGAGAGGAAATTTGCTTGTATCTGCATTGACCTTCTAGAAGAAACTGGTAACGGTGGTTGCCTGTGGGAGGGGAAGAGGGCGGCCGGGGGCTGGGGAAGAGGGACACTTTTTGCTATATCCTGTTACACTTGTTGAATCTGTTGTTGTTGTTGTTGTTGTTGAGACAGAGTCTGCTCTGTAGCCCAGGGTAGAGTGCAGTGGCATCATCGTAGCTCACAGCAACCTCAAACTCTTGGGCTAAATAGATCCTCCTGCCTCAGCCTCCCAAGTAGCTGGGACTATAGGCATGTGCCACGATGCTCGGCTAATTTTTCTATTTTTAGTAGAGACAGGGTCTCACTCTTGTTCAGGCTGGTCTCAAACTCCTGAGCTCAAACAATCCTCCCACCTTGGCCTCCCAGAGTGCTAGGATTAAAGGCATGAGCCACTGCGCCTGGCCAAACCTGTTGAGTCTTAAACCAGGTGAATGTACTACTTAATTAAAAACTAAAAATGAAAAGATCAGTTAGATACAAATATGACATTAACACGTCCAAGCTGTAGATCCTCTACTGGCCCCTCATGGCAATCTGGACAAAGTTCAGACTCTGAGCTGACCTGGCCTTATGTGGCCCTATCCAGGCAGCATCCTTGCCAGCCACTTGTCCCTACCTGCAGACAGCTCAGCATCTGGCGGTCTCCGGCCTGCCTGCGTGCACGCATTCCCTGAATGCTCAGCTCTGTCCCCTGGCTGAGTTGGTCCCTCTGGACTCAGTGGACCCGCTGCACTTTTCCCTTCCCTCTTCCTCATCTGTCAGAGCAACACGTATTTCCCCACGCCCACTATGAGCTGGACGCCAGAGTCAGTCCTGGGGATGCAGGGGGCCACCTTTAGGGGGGACCTGCTTCCCTCTCTGCTCCCCTCCAGACAGCAGGTTCTCCTCCCCTAGCCTCTGCCAGACTTCCCTCTTCCCAGGCCTGGCTCTGGCCTGGGGCAGAAGCTTAGATAAAATGTGCTGTTTTTTGAAGTTAAGTGATGGCTGCCTAGAGAACACACCCCAAGCCAAGAACTGACGGGGCCCTGCTTTCTTAGAAAATACAGGGAAAACACACTGTTGTGGGATGAATTGTGTCCACCAAAAAGATATGTTCCAGCCCTAACCCTGGGAATGTGACCTTAATGGAAATAGGGTCTATGCAGATATAGTGGGTGGGCTCTAATCCAATATCTGGTGTCCTTATAAAAGGGAAATTTAGACACAGACACATGGGGAGAATGCCATGTGGCTAAGGAGGCGGAGATTGGAGTGACGCAGGCACAAGCCAGGGAACACCAAACATTGCCGGCAACTTCCAACAGCTAGGAGGAAGCAAGGCAGCTTCCCCACCCAGGGCCTTCAGGGAGAGCATGGCCTTGCTGACACCTTGATTTTGAGCTTCTAGCCTCCGGAATTATGAGCAAATAAATTTCTGTTGTCTTAAACCACCTAGTTTGTTGTAATTTGTTACTATAGTCCTAGGAAACTAATATGCAAACTAGGCCGGACGCGGTGGCTCACGCCTATAATCCCAGCACTCTGGGAGGCTAAGGTTGAAGGATCCCTTGAGGCTAGGAGTTCGAGGCCAGCCTGAGCAAGAATGAGACCCCCTCCTCCCCCTTATCTACTAAAAATAGAAAAAATTAGCTGGGTATCATGGCATGTACCTGTAGTCCCAGCTACTTGGGAGGCTGAAGCAGGAGGATTGCTTGAACCCAGGAGTTTGAGGTTGCAATGAGCTATGATGATGCCACTGCACTCTAGCCAGGGTGACAGTGAGACTTTGTCTCAAAAAAAAAAAAAAAAAAAAGAAAGAAAAATACACACACTAAACCAGTTAATGCCTAAGATAATTCTAGGTAGTGACACGTGCTTTGGAAAAACAAAACAGGTGGACAGGGCATGGGATAGAGAGAAATTGGGAACACATTTGCCAGGATGGCCAGGGCATGGAGGAGGTGGCATTTCAGCAGAGAGGAGAAGCCGCCATGTGAGGAGCAGGCAGAGGGGCTGGCGGGGTGGGCGGCGCTGGGTGGGTTTGAAAGCTGCTGGATGTAGCTCTGACAAGAGGACGCTTGGCTGGGGATTTTGGAGAGGTCTCCAGGAGTGAACCAGGAAGGGACTGTCCTCTCTTTGCCTCTTTGCCTCAGAGCCTGCTGCGTGGCTGATGCAGGTCGCCCCTCGGCCTCGGCCGGCTGTCAGCTGATGAAGGAGGCCAGCCTCGCAGCTGACACGCTGCTCTCTAATTGTGATTAACTACCGGGTCCTCTCCTGCTCGGGCCTGAGGCCGCGGGTGTGACAGCTGCAGAGTGAAGCAATGAGGCCAGGAAGGGGTTAATGGGCTGCCCCTCCATCTGAGCCCTTCAGACAATGATGGGAGGTGGGGACGTCTCTGGCGGGGGGGTGCGGCATCAGCTGGGATGAGTGAATGGAGGGGACAGAGGCCTTGTCCCCAGGGAGAGGGTGTGAGTGCTCTATGGGAGAGGGGTCAGACCCCCCCCTATTATTTTCATCCGTCCCCATCATCCTCTCCCCTCTCCCACCCAGCCAGGGCATCCCAGACAACTGCCCTCTTGGCTCCAAAGTGGGCAGCATCTTCAGCCTCATGGAATTCTGAAAACCAAAGGACTGCAGAATCGTGAAATGTCACTGCTGTGAGAGAACTCATCTATTATTCCTGTCATTTTGAAACTTTTGCTTAATTATCAGCTGTGGAATCCTGAACGCACACCCTACCTCAGTTCCCCTGAAATAATTAATAGTGCATTGATTACGCTGAGTGCAGACTCTGGTCCCAGCCCTGCCTGGTGCCTCCCCAGTCCTGCCAGCCGCAGCTGGGTACCTTGGGGGCATCATGCGCAGTTCTGCAGGTTTTGATGAGTGTGTAAGTTATGTCACCACCACCGAGATTAACATATAGAATGTAACTGCCACCGTGAAAAGTTCCCTGATGCCCCTCTGGAGTCAGTGCCCTTCCCCCAATCCCTGCTGTAGTAGGTTGAATAATGGCATCCAAAGACATCGAGTCCTACCCCTGAAGTTTGTAAATCTTCCCTCATTTGGAAGAAGGATCTTTGCAGATGTAATTAATTAAAAAGCTTGATGAGGAGATTAGCCGGGATTATCCAGGTGGGCCCTAAATGCCATCTCCAGTGTCCTTACAAAAGAGGGGCGAGCACACACAAGAGGAGGCAACGCGACCACAGAAGCAGAGGTCGGAGTGATGTGGCCACAAGCCAAGGAATGCCAGGAGCCACCAAGAGCTGGAAGAGGCAAGGAATGGATTCTCCTCTAGAGCTTTCGGGGGGACAGTGGCCCTGCTGACACCTTGATTTCAGACTTCTGGCTTCAGAACTGTAAGAGAATAAATTTCTGTTGTTTTAAGCCACTGAGTTTGTGGCGCTTTGTGACAGCAGCCCTGGGAAACTAATATACCCAGCAGCCATGGTCTGTTTTCGGTGTACAGTTGTGCCTTTGCAAGAACGTGACATAGACAGAATCCCACAGCATGTGGCTTGCTAGAGTCTGGCCTCTTTCACGCGGCACAGCGCATCCGAGATTCGCCCTCGTTGTTGCGCATCCGAAGTCCGTGCCTTTCTGTTGCTGAGTAGGATTTCGTTGTATGTACACACTGCAATTTATCCACTCGCCAGCCGAAAGGCATCTGGGTCGTTTCCACATTTTGGCAATTATAAATCATGGTGCTGTGAACACGTGCGTACAGGTCTTTACGTAGACATGAGATGACATTTCTCCAGAGTAGATACCTGGGAGTAGAATTACTGAGTTGTATTTTAAGTGTATTTATAACTTACAAATGACTGTTCCCCAATGAAGCTGTACCGTTTTGCGTTCTCTCCAGCACTTTGTATTGTCAGTTTTTAAAAAACATTTAGCCATTTTTATAAGGATGTGGTAGTCGTAGGATTTTTGTGCGGGCTAGATGAGCATACATGTATATCTGCCCGCCCAGCACGCGGCCCTGCCTTAGAGGTGTTAGCTCCTCCTGTTGCCATCACTATGGGGAGGCCAAGACATAACCGGGGTGACAATTTAAATGCCAGGGGGGGCAGGCAGAGGCAGTGGGGAGCTGGCGAGCACAGGCCGCATCCTGAAGGTCGGGGTGCCCAGGAGACAGACCTGAGGTGGACATCTGCACACAGGTGGCTTTCCGGGGAGTGCTCTTGGGATCTTGGGGGAGCAAGGGAGCTGGGCTCAGGCAGCTGTAATAGAGGCCTCAGCCAGTCTCATCAGGAGCTCTGGAGCTGGGACAACCCTCCAGACATGCCACAGTGTGAGGCAGGGAGGTCAGGCCTCTGTACCCTGCAATGACCAGTCTTTGGAGTAGCTTTGGGGGTAACCTTGGGCAAAGGAGCTCCCTTTGCCTGAGCCAGCAGTAGCCACCGCTCTAGGCATGTGGGGGCCGGCATCTTGATTCAGGTGACAGCTGCCGGGTGGGAAAGCAGGCCCGAGTAGTCAGAGCTTTCATTGTTGCAATTTATATTGAGATTTTGATGTTAACTCTCTTTGTTTTGCAAAATGCTGGAAACTCTAGACTTTTCGAACATGCAGTTGAGGGGCTTACATGCCAGGCACAAGGGCTGGGTGGGGCCTGAGGCTGCCTGTTGATGTACCCTGACATAAAACCTGCTCTGTCACCATCTGACATTGCGTTACTGTCTGGTTGCCCCCCTGGAGAGCAAGTCCCACGGGGCAGGAGCCTTTGGGTTTTGCTCCCAACAGCATCTGCAGCATTTAGGGCAGGACTGAGGGCGAGGGAGAGAAGGCAGAGCCCAAATGAGTGGTTTGTCTCAGCTTGCAGGGCATTTAAGTGCAGAGAAAGGGAAAACAAGAGGACAAACAACCCGATGGAAAAATGAGCAAAGGACTCAAATAGACATTTCTCCAAAGAAGATGTACAAATGGCCAATAAGCACATGAAAAGATGCTCAACAGTGCTAATCATTAGGGAAATGCAAATCAAAACCACAAACAATGAGACACCACTTCACACCTGTTAGCATGACTGTTATCAAAAGAACAGAAAATAGCAAGCATCGGTGAGGATGCGGGAAATCCGAACCCTGTGCATTGGTAGTGGGAATGTCAAATGGTGCGGCTGCTATGGAAACAGTATGGTGGTTCCTCAAAAACTTCAACCTAGAATCACCATGTGGTCCAGCAATTCCACTGCTGGGTATATACTCGCAATAATTGAAAGCAGAGACTCGAACAGGTATTTGTACACCCATGTTCATAGCATCATTATTGACAGGAGCCAAAAAGTAGAAGCAACCCAAGTGTCCACTGACGTACAAATGGCTAAACAAAATGTAGCAATATGTGCAATGGACTACTATTCATCCTTTAAAAGGAAGGAAATTTTGACACATGGTACAACATGGATGAACTTTGAGGACATTTTGCTAAGTGAAAAAAGCCAGGCACAGATGGGGAAATATTATATGATTCCACTTATATGAGGTACCTAGAAGTAATCAAACTCATAGAGACAAAAAGTAGGTGGTGGTGCCAGGGGCTGGGGGAAGAGGGGAGTCGGCATTTAATGGGCACAGAGTTGAGATGAAAAAGATCTGGAGATGGATGGTGGCGATGTTTGCACAACAATGTGAGTGTACTTAATGCCACCAAACTGTACACTTAAAATGGTTAAAATGGTAAATTTTATGTTATGTATATTTTACCACAATTTAAAACACAGGCACACATACCAAAAAAAAAAAAAGAAAGGAGAAAATTTTTCTCCTGCATGGTAGCCAGCTCCAAATGGCCCCCAGTGATCTGTGCCTGGATCAGTTCCCTCCCACACTGAATAGGGCCGCCTTGTGAAACCAAGGTATTGTACAAATGATAGAGTGTCACTTCTGGCCAGGCACAGTGGCTCACGCCTGTAATCCTAGCACTTTGGGAAGCCGAGGCGGGAGGATTGCTTGAGGTCAGGCGTTTAAGACTAGCCTGAGAAAGAGCGAGACCCTGTCTCTACAGAAAATAAAAAAATTAGCCGGGCGTGGTGGAGTGCACCCCTAGTCTCAGCTACTCTGGAGGCTGAGGCAGGAAGGTAGCTTGAGTCCAGAAGATCGAGGCTGCAGTGAGCTATAATGACACCAATGCACTTTAGCCCTGGCCACAGAGCAAGACTCTGTCAAAAAAAAAAAAAAAAAAAAAAGGCAATAAAACAATAATAAAAGAAAAGAATGTCACTTCTGAGGCTAGATCATAAAGGACACTGCAGCTTTCATCTTGTCCATTCTCTTGGTCACTGGCTCTGGGGGAAGGCAACCACCATGTCACAAGGGCACTCAGGCAGCCCGAGGACAGGAACTGAAGGTCTTTGGTAGTGACTGGCACCCTATGTGTGAGCTGTGAGCTGTGAGCTGTGAGCTGCCTTGGAAGTGAGTCCCCCAGCTCCACCAAGCCTTCAGACTGCTGCAGCCTCAGGAAAAATTCCGAGCCAGACCCCCTGCTAGGCAGCTCCTGAACTCCTGATCCACAGAGATAGTTTGCGATACAAATGCTCACTGTCGTCTTAAGCCACTGTTTTGGGTTAGTTATGTGACATTTGATAACTAATACCGTGATACAAAATGATCTCTATTATATTTTATTACATAGGATAACAACTTCTCTCATGCCGGCACATCAAATTCATCAAATCTTGTTAGCCTCTCCTTTAAAACGTACCCAGAATCCCAATACTTCCTCTCTCTGCCAAAGCCACCACTGGGGTCCACAGCCACCCCTACCTTCGCTCACCTGGACCATTGCCACCTCCTCCTCCGTGGTCACTGCTTCACTGCTGCCCCTTCTCCAGCCTGTCCTGCCCCAGCAGCTAGAGAGCTCCTGCCCCTCGCTGAACAGGTGAAGCTACCATGGAAGAGGTGACGCCATGGCCTCTGGGAGGCTGCAGGGGTGAGGCTGTCCCGGGAAGCAGGAGTGTTTAGCAGGGGAGGTTGCCACCAGGGAGTGGCTGCTGAGGTGTCCAGAAAAGAGGGGTGTCAGGGCTGAAAGAGGGGTATGCATGTGGCCCTGTTCACATCATAGCACCCAGGGGATCATGTCCAACTGGAGGCTGTACAACTTGGAGGCTGGTTCCGAGTGAGCACGTGAATATGACATGGGGGTGTGTTTGTACACACCTGTATGCCTGTTCCTGGCAGCCAGGAGAGTGGGGTGGTTTAGAGCAGACTCTGCAGTTAAAATCTTAGCTCTCCCACTCTGGCTGTGTGGCCTTGGCCAAGTTGCTTAACCTCTCAGTGCCTCCATTTCCTCCTCTGTAACATGAGACTAAAAATGCAACTAATACCCACCTCATAGGGCTGTCATGAGGATCGAATGAGTTAATTGGCGCAGAAGTGCTTGGGACAGTATTAGCACACGCAGAAATTACACGGGGGTTGGCTGCTACTATCACAGGCATAGATCAAATCCTGTCTCTGCCATGGACTTGCTGTGTGACCTAGTGCAGGTCACTTTGCCTCTCTTGGCCCAGTTTCCTCACCTGTAAAATGGGATCGTTTTGGCACTATGATGGCACTAACTGTAGGGCAATTGCGAGAATTCAAGGAGATCATATATGAAAGGCCTTCTTCTGGGGCAAGTTTGGTTCTTGGTTATGCACATATGTGAGCCTCTGGATGTGTCTGCATATGCGGGGCACAGGCTACCGTTCGCGTGGCCTGGACTCCTATCTTTGCTCTGAATGCCCCAATCAGGGCCGGCAGGACCCCAGCTGTCAACTCTCCACGCACATCCCTTTCTTTAACCCCGTTTTTCCTGCTTCTTGGGCTGCAGCGCCACCTGCTGTCCCAAAGCTGCATTGCATCCAGCACCCACCCAGCCTGCATAGGTGGGGCAGAAGGAAGAGAATATGCACTTTTGCGCCTGCTGTGTGCAGAATACTTACCTAAATACACACCAAGATAGGTGTCATTACATCAATTTTATACAGACTGAGGCGGAGGCTCAGGGAGGTCCCACAGAGTCATCTGTGATGCTGGGGTTAGAATCCATATCTCCCTTTCATGGCCATTCCAAACACCCCCTTAGGGTGGAGACTCAGTTTTATCTCTGCTGGGGACCCTCGAGGACCCGCCCCTTCCTTCCGAGTAGGGAGCCAGGAGCTGAGGTAGAGGGTCCTTGGGAGAACGTGAGAGTTCTTCCCCTATACAGACTGTAGGAGAAAGAGCACCGGACGCGAGGTCCCCAGGCTCGAGTCTAGCTTTGCCTCCCCAACCCCCAACCACCAGCAGAACAACCTTTGGAAGCACTTGTCATTTTGAAATATAGTCACTGTGGGAGAGCATGTAATGTGGGCGTTAGATTCTAATGTGAAGAGAAAACTATAAAAATCAACACATTTTGAAAACACTCCTAAAAATCCTTTAAGTTGCCCATAAAGTACAATATGGGCAGTTTTCTAAATATGGTCTTTTGCAGTAATAGATACACTGACCATAAAGACGGGCAGTATATGGTAGTGATTACACGTATTTGCAGACTATAATTTTAGGGTTCTGTCCTCTCTCAGAGGTGTGTGGGATTCTGAACAGTGGATTGCGCCCCCACATCTTGCTCACAGATGGGATCGTGTCCAGGCAGAATCGCCCACACTGTGCGCATCATTCTCTGCCCCCCCCCCCTCTCTTTTTGGCCACACACAGGTTGCATGAAGTTAGATAATAAAAACAGCTAACATTTATTGAGCATTTATTGTGTGTCAAACACTGCTCTTAGCCCTTTATTTATTTATTTATTTTTATTTGAGACAGAGTCTCTCTCTGTCACCTGGGCTATAGTGCAGTGGTGTCATCACAGCTCACTGCAACCTCAAACTCCTGGGCTCGAGTGATCCTCCTGCCTCAGCCTCCTGAGTAGCTTGCACTGCAGGTGCCCACCACCACACCTGGCTAATTTTTCTATTTTTAGTAGAGACAGAGTCTCATTCTTTCTCAGGCTGGTCTCGAACTCCTGAGCTCAAGTGATCCTCCCACCTCGGCCTCCCAGAGTTCTAGGATTACAGGCGTGAGCCACTGCACCTGACCCCTTTATTTGTATTAATTCATATAATCAATGCTATGAGTTAGGTAGTATTATCTCTCCTCTTTACAGATGATGCAACTGAGGCCCGAAAGGTTAAGTAGCCCAAGGTCACACAGCCAGTGAGTGGTAGAGCCTGAACTTGAAGCCAGGGAGCCTGGGACCATGACCCATACTTAACCAGCATGGTACTCACCTGAATGAAGGCTCCATGTAGCCAGGTGTGCATGTTTATCTGCTTTCAGCCCACAAGCTCTGTTGAGCAGACTAGAACCTGGTCTGGGTCATCTTTGTATCCCTAGTTCTGTTCCTTTCCCTACAGGACCCGACTCAGAGTGTATGCGCAGTAACTGTTGTACACACGCCCATGTCTCACTGGGCCTCAGCTTCTTTACCTGTAAGACCAGAATCGTAATCAGTTCTTCAGATTGCTGGAGGCCTCAAGGCCCACATTGCTGGAGTTTGTATTGCAGCACTGTCACCTTGAACTGTGTGACCTTCATCCATCTGTGCCTTCCTTCCCCCCTCTATAGAATGGAAAAGATAACAACACCTGCGATCCAGGGTGCGGGGAGGATTGGTTGAGACAATCCACGTCAAGTGCACAGAGCAGAGCCTGGCACATGGCTTGTGGACATTTTTAAAGCTGGCTGTAACTCCTGGGCTCTTCTCCCATCATGAGGTGAGAACCCGACTGCTCGCTTTGAGTCTGGGCAGCAGCGGGTGCTCCATGATTTTAGAGGCTGGGTCATAACGAGGTACGCAGAGGATTCACTTCCAGAATGACAGGAACCCTGCAGACCAGCTTCCCAGTGAAAACAGCTGGTGATGATTACTAAAAAACAATCATCTGAAGTCTCTGGAATTGTCCTAAAGGCATACAGCAAATGAAGAAACATTTATTCCAGAAAATCTACTAAATCTAGATAAGACAGTGAGTCTGTGGAAATTGAGACACAATCCGCTCTCTTTCTTGCCTCCATTTCACTAATGTAATGGAAGCTCCACTCCAAGCAGCCATGGCCAAGAAGATGGGAGTCCTTGTCCCCCAGCTCTTAGCCACGGGGTACACCATCTCCCCAGGAAGGGCAGGCTGCCAGCATTTGTCATCCTGCCCCAGCCACATGCTGCAGAGGCTAGACTCCAGGCGGGTATGGCTGAGAGATTGAGGTTTCCTTCCTCTACTCAGTTCCCACTCACAGGGCCGTGGCTACCTCAAGTGCAGCCAGCTGAGAACATTTAGGCCCTGATTGCTTTTTCATCAGCTCACTTTTTAGGGTAGAGATTCCATGCCTAGAGATACAAGCCGAGAAAACAAGAGACTACTGCCCCCACCCACAGCCCTGCTCATAAAACAAAGGCATTACTCTGGGAGAAGTGGGCCATTGTCCCCACCCGCAGCTTCAGAGCAATGTCCCAGAGGTTTTTCCCCAGAGAAGCAGGTCTTAACAACACAGATCTCTGAAGTTGTTCCCAAAGGAACTGATTTTATTTAGAACAGAGAGTAGGGGAATTCAAACCTAAGGGTGCTCTCAGAAGCCATGGAGATTTTAGTAGCAATCAGGGTCCAAAGTTGCTACAATACATCATCTAAAATGTTCATTTTCCAAAAAACAATTTTTTTTTTTTTTTGAGACAGAGTCTCACTCTGTTGCCCAGGCTAGAGTGCCGTGGCATCAGCCTAGCTCACAGCAACCTCAAACTCCTGGGCTCAAGCAATTCTCCTGCCTCAGCCTCCCAAGTAGCTGGGACTACAAGCATGAGCCACCATGCCTGGCTAATTTTTTCTGTATATATTTTTAGTTGTCCAACTAATTTATTTTTATTTTTAGTAGAGATGGGGTCTCACTCTTGCTCAGGCTGGTCTCGAAATCCTGAGCTCAAACGATCCACCTGCCTCGGCCTCCCAGGATGCTAGGATTACCGCCGTGAGCCACCGCGCCCAGCCTCAAAAAAGAATTTCAAGAGCTGTAAAGAAACAGGAAAGTGTGACCCATATTCAGGAAAAAGGCAGTCAACAGAAACTGCCTGTGGGAGTGCTCAGATGTCAGACTTACACAGATTTCAAAGCAGCCATTATAAATATGTTCAAAGAAATAATGGAAGTCATGCTTAAAGAAGAAAGGAAGTTACGATGACCATGACTCATGAATATCAATAAGAAGATATTATAAAAAAGAACTAAGTGGAAATTTGGGAGTTGAAAAGTGCAATAACTAAAATGAAAAATTCACTAGAGGGAATTGACAATAGATTTGAGCTGGCAGGAGGCAGATTCAGTGAATTTGAAGGCAGGCAAATAGAGATTTTGCAGTCTGAAAAACAGAGAGAAAAGTGAACAGAGCCTTGGAGAAATGTGGGACACAACTACGTGCACCAACATATGCAAATGCTATATGTAACAGAAGGAGAGGGAAGAGAGAAAGGAACAAACAGCCAAAAAAAAAAAAGGTGAAGAAATTAATTGTTGAAGCCTTTGCAAATTTGACAAAAAAAATTAATATACACATTCCAGAAGCTCAATGAACTCCAAGTAGGATAAATGCAAAGTGGTCCACAACGAGACCCATCAAAAAAAAAAAAAATGTTGAATCCCAAAGACAAGGAGAAAATCTTGAAAGCAGAAAGAGAAAGGTAACTCATCACGTGTAAGGGAGACCAAATAAGATTAAAAGCTGACTTCTCATTGGAAACAATGAAGGCCATGAGGTAGTGGGACAACGTATTCAAAGTGCTGCAACAAAAACTACCAACCAAGAATCTCATCTCCAGCAAAATTATTTTTCAAAAGTGAAGGTGAAACAAAGACATTCCCAGATAAACAAAAACTGAGAATTTGTTGCTAGCAAACTTACCTTACAAGAAATACTAAAGGAAGTTCTTCAGACAATACATCGAATCCACACACCAAATAAACCCAAAGAGCTCTGATAAAGACAGTTAGTTATACAGTTATGAAACGCAGTATAAATGCATGTTTATTTTCCTTCTTGTAACTGATGGTTAAAAACAATCTGTAGGCCGGGCGCGGTGGCTCACGCCTGTAATCCTAGCACTCTGGGAGGCCGAGGCGGGCGGATCGCTCGAGGTCAGGAGTTCGAGACCAGCCTGAGCAAGAGCGAGACCCCGTCTCTACTAAAAATAGAAAGACATTATATGGACAACTAAAAATCTATATAGAAAAAATTAGCCGGGCATGGTGGTGCATGCCTGTAGTCCCAGCTACTCGGGAGGCTGAGGCAGGAGGATCGCTTGAGCTCAGGAGTCTGAGGTTGCTGTGAGCTAAGCTGACGCCACGGCACTCACTCTAGCCTGGGCAACAAAGTGAGACTCTGTCTCAACAACAACAACAAAAAAAACAAAACAATCTGTATATAATTATATTGTGGGGACCATGACACATAGAGATGTAACATATTTTGACCATAATAGCACACAGGAGGTGCGTGGGAGCCAAACTGCTTTGGAGTAAGAGAGTGAGACAAAATGGGAACTGAAATCCACAGGAACAAATGAAGAGAACCAGAAATGATAAATAAGAAAGTTAATAAATAAAATTATAACCAGCTCCATAAGCAAGAAAACATTTTTATAGGTTTTTTTTTTTTTTTTTTTTTGTAGTTTTCTTATGTTTCAAGTTCCCAGGTCAGTAAGATTTGCTGACCAGACCTTTGTAACGTCCTGTTGCACTGATGCAATCCCTTTCGAGTTTTTTTACCAGAAAGAGCAGAGCCTCCTTGCAGCCTCGATTTAGCTACAAAGCCTTATACCACCTGTTTGTCCGGAGAAGACAAGATAAGTGATACTCCACCACAGATTGTGCCCAAGGACCCATTGAGCCTGTGCATGAGGCTGAAAGAATGACCAATATTAGCCCCTATCTCATTATAATTCTAAAATCCCCACCCTGGGAGGGACTTACCAGCCATTTTTTTAATCATGCGATGTATGTATTAGCATGGTTTCTCACTGCACTTGCGTGCCTTGCACTCCACCCCAAACAGGTAATGATGCTCACTTCCTCATGCATTATTCATTTCACCTTCAGAAAACCCCTGACCCTGTTGATCGGGGAGGCAGATTTGAGGCAGTCCGTACCTTTCTCCTCCCAGTAGACGTGTCTCCTGCAATAAATCCTTTCTTTCTTAACAATCCTTGTTGTCTCAGTAATTGGCTTTCTGTGCAGTGAGCAACAGCGAACCTCCCTTGTGAGTTCGTTAACAAAATCTGTTAACATATACTTGTTCTCCTTTCTCCTGTCAGCTTCTTTACAAGACATAAAACTATATAAAGTAATAATTATAACACTGTATTACTGGGTTTGTAACATATGTAGATGTAATATATATAACCAAACTGGTGCAAAAAAGAAGAGGGAATTGAGCTGTATAGAAGTAACATTTCTGTATCTCACTGGAATTAAGTTAGTATAAATTCGAAGTTGATTCTGATAAGTTAAAATCTACATGGTAAGCCTAGAGCAGTCATTAAAACAGAACAGTAAAAAGCCATTAAAGTAATTTCAATGTTACACTAGAAAATATTCATTTAGTGTAAAAGATGTAAAGGAAGAACAGAGGAACAAAAAAGACAGGAGACATAAAGAAAACAAAAAAATTAAATGGCAGACATAAATCCAACTCTATCGTTAGCATTCATGTGAATGGATGCAGTCGAAAGGCAGAGATTTTCTGACTAAATAAAGATCCAAGTTCCATCTATATACTATCTACAGAAGACAAACTCTAGCTTAAAAGATACAAATAGGTTGAGAGTTAAAGAATGGAGAGGGATATGTCATGCAAACAGTAACCATAAGAAAGCTTGATTGACTATATTGTCAGAAAAATAGACTTTAAAATGAAATATGTTACAAGAGATAAATAGGGACATTTTATAATGATAAAAGGTTCAATCCATCAGGAAGGCATAAAAAACATAGACAGATACGCATCTAACAACCAAGCCTCAAAATATATGAAGCAAAACAGAATCCAAGGGAGAAATAGACACTTCAACAGTAACAGAGACTTCAATACCCCACTTTCAATAATGGATAGAACAATTAAGATTAAAAAAAAAAAAGCAGTAGAAGACTCGAACAACACTATAAACCAACACACCTTAAAAGTCATGTATAGAACACGCCACCAAACAACAGCAGAATACACATTCTTCTCAAGAGTACATGGAAAATTTTCTAGGATAGACCATATGTTAGTCCACAAAACAAATATCAATAAATTTTAAAAGACTGAAATCATACAAAGTATTTTCTCTGGCCACAATGGAATGAAACTAGAAATCAACAGAAGAAAACCAGGAAAATTCACAAATATGTGGAAATTAAAAACATTCTTAAACAGCAAATGGGTTAAAGAAGAAATTGCAAGGGAAATTAGAGAACACTTTGAGAGAATGAAAGTGGAAACACAACATACCAAAACTTATGGGACGCAGTGAAAGCAGCTCAGAGGGAATTTGTAGCCGTAAACAACTGCATTAAAAAATGAGAAAGGTCTCAAATCAACAATCTGACTCTACACCTTAAATAACTAGAGAAAAAAGAACGAGTAAAACCAAAGCTAGCAGAAGGAAGAAAATAATAGGGATTGGAGCAGAGATAAGTGAAATAGAGTATAGAAATCAGTAGAGAAAAAAAATCAATGAAACAAAAACATTGATCAACAAAATTGACAAACCATTAGCTAGATTGACTAAGAAAAAAAAGAGAAGATTAAAATTACTAAAATCAGAAATGAAAGTGAGGACATTACTACTGACCTTACAGAAATAAAAAAGATTATAAGAAAATACTTTAGACAGATGGTATACCAGCAAATTGGACAGCCTAGATGAAGTGGACAATTCCTAGACACACGCAATATAACAGAACTGAATCATGAAGAAATAGGAAATTTAAATAGACCTATAACCAGTAAAGAGAGCAAATCAGTAATCCAAAGCCACCCAACAAAGTGAAGCCCTGGACAGGGCACTGGTAAATTCTAGAAAACATTTAAAGAAAGACTAACACTGATCCTTCTCAAACTCTTCCAAAAAAATTTAAAAAGCGGGTCAGCTGGGCTGGGAGGTCTAACATGGCCTCACACACGTGTCTGGCAGTTGGTGCTGATTGTTGGCAGGATGTCTGTGTTTTCCTTTACGTGGTCACTCTTCCTTTATTAGGTCAAACATCCTCCCTTACATAGAGATTCAAAGGTCCAAGGTCCAAGACTGAAGCTGGAAGGCTTCTTGAGGCCTAGGCTATGAAAATCACATGATGTCACTTCTGCTACATGTTATTGGTCAAAGCAAGTCACATGGCTCACTCAGATTCCAGTGGGTGGAGAACAGACTTGGCCTTGGACGGGAGGAATAACATAGTTACGTTGCAAAGGGGCGTGGACAAGGGATGGGAGGAATGTCTGGCCATTGATTTACTCCAGAGAATGTTTGTGCTTTACAAGGTCCACATGTTCACTGACTTTGCGAGTCAGTGGAAGGGTTCCATGTGAGAACTTAGCCAGAGGATGTCATGCTGGCTGTTAAAAAGCTGAAAGCTTCTAGAAGACTGTGAGGACAGCTGTCTAAGCATTACCTCCTGTCACCCTGTTGTGAGGACTAGATTAGTTGATTCATGGGCGGTACTTAGAAAAGTGCCTGCCATGCTGTAAACATACGATACAGTTTAGCTGCTATTGTCTTTTCTAGATCAAGCTTTGTTACTTTCACTAACAAAGAGACAGAGGCTCAGAGATAAACAGTAAGGTGCCTGAGGGTTATGTAGCAAGTCAGCAGGGCAGCCGGGTTAGAACCCACATTTGTTAGACTCCAAAGCCTCACGTGAGTGGACAGAGGCAGGTGTGAGGACGCTTGTCACTGCATTGTGTCCAGTAGCTTAACGTCAGAGACAGGGCACATGTCCATCAACAGGGGCCGTGCAGCAAACCCCAGCATGGCCAGCCAGGGAGTGCTTGGTGCTGGTTACAAAAAATGAGGTCACCCTACGCATAGGACATGGGACCATCTCCAAGACATTCTGTTCAGTAAAAAGAACGTCTGAAAAAAAAAAAGTTCCATAACCCACAGAAAACACAGTCAAATAGTCCAAAAATCCTAAGTCCAAGCATGTGTGTATGTGACCTCTGACGGCTCATCTGAAGCAAATGTAGGTGAATTAAACAATAGGATCTATTTATAGAATGCTTCTTTTCTTACTTTTCTTTCTTTTTGTTGAATTTTGAAATAACGTATGTTCAAAGAAAAATTCAGAGTACAACAAAGTGTCAAGGAATACAAAAACCACCTGAAATTCCTCTTCTCTCCTAGAACTAAGCTAACATTTTGGTATATATCTTTCCAGTCCACGTTGTGTGTGACTGTGAGTATATGTAAGCATATGTATTATTCTCAACCCATAATCTAAGACAGCTGCTCCAGATCCAGCCATTACATCTGTATTCCTGCCAGCAGGAGGGGGAAATGGAGAGTGAAGGGCCTGCTCCTTCTTTCTAAGTACACAACACAGAATTTGCACCCATTATTCTTGATCACATCCCATTTGTCTAAACGTAGTCACACGGCCACTCCTAGCCACAGGGAAGCCTGGCAAGTGTGGTCTTTACTCTGGGCTGCATGGTGCCGGGTGAAAAGTCAGGGATTCTGTGATTATGAAAGAAACAAGAGAATGGACATTGTAGCAACTAGCGGTACTATTTGTTGCTCACCCTTATTCTCTCAGTGATACTATCTTTCCCCATCAAAAGGGAAAGCTCTGTGTCCTACGTTCTAACCACTGACCTCTGCAAGAGGACACTGGCCTGGGCCAAGTCACAAGTTATAATAGAGCAGCCCTTCTTTCTTAAGGCACACCCAGCAGCCAGCTGCCCAGCCAGCAATTTCCAAACGAAAGGCACAGTCCCAGCACCACCACCGGTATTTGCCAACCACAGCACTGCCCCAGATTTCACTCCTATGAACATCATGAAGAGAATCAGGAAAGGCCATCCCATGATAAAACCAGAAGCGCAGAACAAAGTGCGTGACAAAACTTCTCGGGCAACTTTCAGATCCTCTGCTAGTCACTCTAAAAGTGATACACCATCAGTCTGTGTGTGTAAAGCACATCCTGTCTAGAAGAGCACTTAATTTCTCTGCCCTTTTATTCACTTTCAAAGAGTTTGTGTGTGTCTGTGTGTGTGTGTTGGGGGGGGGGGGCTGATGGAGGAGGGACCAGAGGGCTCCTCAACTTTCCAATGTCAAATCAGAAGGTGATGACCCAAGGAGGAGCTTTATTTCCCTGTTATTGGGGGTTTGCAATGTCCCCGATAAAGATAGGGTCCCCTGGCAGAATGTGTTGCAAGAGATGAAAGAAACGGAAAGACAGACACAGAAATTGTATTTAAAAGAGCGGGGAAATCAGGAGACCACCAGCACTCTGGTGCCAGGTGGCAGAGACTGAAACCCAGCACTTGCTTTGTATTCTCTCTGCCATGCTGCAAAATACAGTGATCTCGTGTGAAAAAATCATGGGGTACAACGATCAAAGATCTCAGGGAGCCCCCCAAAATCACAAGGTGTCCTAGCTAATTACCGTCTCCTTTTAAGAAAGGAAAAACACATAATTCTTCAGTAGGTACAACACTCTTGATCAAGGTAAACTAACTGATTTTATCCCAAGCTCAAGCTATGTACATGGATATCAATCTTCTAACCTCAGTAGCTGTGACCCCTTTGATCAAGGAACAAAGAAACTACAGGCTTTCCACTGGGAGACTGGTTTTACATTAACTGAGGCATTGTGGAGAGAAAGGGAGACAAGGAACTTGGCCTTGTGTTCTGACAATGGAAGCCTTAAGACCCTTCTCCCGGGCTGACATGTGGCAATCTACCTCTACAGCCATGGGAAGTTTTCATGTCAGGCTGCTCTGCGGCTTTTCAGGCATGAGACCCCTCGGGCTCTGAGGTGGGAGCATGCCTTGCTGTACTCCCAGATGGCTGATATGTGTCCCCCAACTGGGAAGTTAACATCTGCCCTTATTTCAGGCTTCTGCTCAGGCAATTCCTTCGCCTCCTCTCCTCTCACAGCCTCAGACATAGCATCCCTAAGTCCCAGTGGTCTTAATTCCATCACCCTGTGACTCAGTTTCCCCATCTGAAGCCAGTGTTTGCTTTGAATCAAGGTTTTCTTGACCAAGTCACATGCTTTGAGGCTCATGTTTCTGACACAGACAGAACATGTGATGCAGACCTAGGCGGCCTGGCTCTGAGTCTCGGTTCTGCCACTGAACATCTCTGTGCCTCAGTTTCTTTATTTGCAAAACAGGACTGATAGGAAGTATTTCATAGGGCTTCTTTGAGAATTAAATAAGTAAAGCCTCAGAAAGAGCCCAGGGCATGGGGAGGCGCTCCGCAGATGACAGCAGGCATGACCTTATGCCCTGGCATGTGGCCAACCAGGAAGGGTGGCAGTGGGAAGGTGCTCTAAAGCCACAAAGTTGAGGGTCGCTGGGGTGGGCCTCCGTGGGGATGCACCAGGCAGATGCCTGGCCATTCCCGTGCTGCACGACCTCGAGGAAATGTAATACTCACACGTTCTCTTTCAGATGACATTGTGGGGCTGTCCTCAAAACAGTCCTGGCCTATTTGACATTTCCAAGATCCTGGGGCCACCTTCCTCCAGGACAAATCTGAAGTGTGGACACATCTTAGTATTTATGCCAACAGCACATCAGAAAGAACCCTGGATTCAGCCAACTAGAGTGGCCTTTGCATTCCGACTTTGCAACCCACTTTTGGGGTGACTCTGACTAGATCATTCCCCCATCCGGACCTCTGTTTCCACATGTGCAGTGTGATGTTGGACTCCTGGGGCTGTTTTGAGTCTGTCATGATGCACATGAACACACCTTACAGGCTTATGGGATGTCAGAACTAGCTAGTATCAGTTTTCTATCGCTGCTGCCAAGAACGACCACAACAGCAGGGTTTTGTTTTTGTTTTTTTTTTTTTTTTTTTGAGATGAGGTGTCATTACCCAGGCTGGCTTTGAATTCCTGGGCTCCAGTGATCCGCACACCTCAGCCTCCAGAGTGGATCAGTAGCTTTAAAACAATGCAAATTTATCATTCCACAGTTCTGTTGGTTAGAAGTCAGAGCCAGGTCTCATGAGGCTAAAATCAGGGTGTTAGCAGGGCTGCGTTCCTTACTGGAGGCTCTGGGAGAGGATCTGCTTCCAAGCTACTCAGGTTGTTGGCAGAATCCGGTTCCTTGCTGTTGCGGATTGAGATTGCCCGCTTCCTTGCTGGCTGTCAGCTGGGGCTGCCCTTAGTGCCCACGGGCTCCAAGCTCTCTCGTCCTCAAGCACGAGCTCATCCTCCACCCCAGAGCCAGCAACCGCAAGCAAGGGTGGCAAATCCTTCTCACCCTGGAGTCTCCCTGACTTCTGCGGCTTCTCTCTTCTCACCTCCTTCGCTGAGTCTCTTGCAATTCTCTGCTTTTAAGGGCTCATGGGATTAGATTGGGCCCACTCAGGTGTTGTGAAATAATCTCCTTATGTTAAAGTCTGTAACCTTCATTCCATCTGCAAAGTCTTTTTTGCCGTGTAAAGTAACATATTTACAGGTTCCAGGAATTAGGGCATCTACATCTTTGGGAGCTCTTCTGCCTACCGCTAATATTTGTTGAGCCCTTCTCAGGGTGAGGCAGCGTGCTGAGCAACCCCCCCCCCCCCCCCCGCACTGGGGCGGGGTGCGGGGGGCAGGGCTACAGGGCGAATAATTCAGACTCCTTCATGGAGCTCGGAGACTTGAAGAGTGGGCCCACGACTAGCATGCTACCCCATTTGCAGGGCCTGGGACACACATGCAGACCTAGGCACAGGCCATGTGTCTAAGCGTTAAAAGGTCTGAGCAGTCGAGCCACGCCCACTGGGAGCAGTGTGCCCCAAGGCAGGCAAGGACGGGGCAGGGCAGAAACTGGGCCTGGGTCCAGGATTCCTGAGCAGAGGCTGGACCTGCCCAAGCCTAGGACAGGACTGACTGGGTCAAGCTCCCCAAGGTGCAAAAAAGGGAAAGAGACAGACATTCCTCCTTCCCTTTTCTTCGAGTTAACTAGAAAACTTGCAGATTCCTTCTCTGTCCCTTTAAGATGTGCCCTTTTAAAAGTGAAATGAGCCTCTTGCCAGTTTTATAACCCAGAGATGCTTTCCTAAGGACCTGTGAGCCAACTCTTTGGAAGGTAAATTTCAAGGAAGCTAGAGCACCCTTGTCACCCAGCCTCTGTGGGAGAGGAGGAGCCTAACTTCAGTGCATGGCCCCAAGTTGCAAAACCATCACCTATCCTAAAGATAGAGTTTATGTTTCCTTTAGATAAAGACAATTAACTAACAGATGGCCACTCCAATTATCAGACAAATTCAGGATGAACTATATGACAAACGGCGCTGTCCAGTCATTCTACTCGAGGACTAGTTATTGTTTGAGAACATGTGTGCAGTAAGTTGTACCTGCCTGGCTATACAAAAGGAAGAAATGTGTTTCTGCCTTTGCAATCTCTTTCCTGCATTGCCTGGGATGCACACTGCAGCCTGGCTTAATGCGTGTTCGATAATAAGACTGTTGCCCTTCTCTTTGGCTTTTGCGGAAAGGTTTCTGGATTAACAGGAGATTTTAATTTTGGCCCCAACACTTTCCAA
The DNA here is from genome assembly GCF_041146395.1 of Eulemur rufifrons. Taxonomy (NCBI): domain Eukaryota; kingdom Metazoa; phylum Chordata; class Mammalia; order Primates; family Lemuridae; genus Eulemur; species Eulemur rufifrons. The sequence continues at coordinate 26,397,974 of NC_091002.1, forward strand.
TGTCTTTCTGCTGAGGGCTGGTTTAGATAAACGGGGCACCTCCACACAATGGAATCCTACCCAGCTGTTCCGTGACAAAGAATGAGGAGGCCCTCTCCATTTTCATTGTTGAATGAAAAGTGCAAGGTGCAAAATAGCTTACTATTTTTTCTGTAAAGAGGTCTGAGAAGACCATATATTTGTATTTGCTTACATTTGCATAATCTCTGGAAGGGTAAACAAGGAACCAATAAAAGTGTTTGTGTGTGTGTTTTAAGAGAAACTGGGCAGATGAGGGAGAAGAGAGGGATGAAGGCTTTTCTCTGTATACCATTTTATGTTTTCTGAGTTTTGAGACATACGACTATATTACCTATTCAAAATAAATTAAACGGAGAGGAGGAGGGTTGCGGTGGCGGTGAGCAAGCAAAACCTCTACAATTAAGCCCCAGGACCCAGCATTCTCTACACACTGATTCTGTTCATTTCTGAGCTCAGCCTGGACCTGAAAACTGATTATGTTGATACATTTTTTTCGGTTCGCATTGGACTTCTCTGTTGAAGGCTGATCTGTGCAAAAGCAGAGAATGTCTTTATTTAAAAAAAAAGAAAGACAAAAAGTAAAACAAAATAACTGTCACCTCTTTCCCCTCCAGTTGAGGAAACTGCGTCCAACGGTCCTCAGTGTCTAGGCCTCAGCCTGGCAGGGAGCCCACTTTTAGGAGTTGGGACTGGCTTGCTCCAATCAGCTCTGCCTCCCAGCAGGGCACTCACCCTCCAAGGAGTGGCGCTTCATGGGCCAGGAAGGATGACAGGAAGGTGTGTAGGGGGTACAGTGCCCCTCCATACTGGGGATTAGAAATCCAAGGTGCCCAAGATTCTACCATTAGCCATCTGTCTTGTAGGAGCGCCTCCGTGAGGATAAGGGAAAAGGGAGAGAGGGCAGGGGCCCTCTCTCAACCCCTCTGGACACTTCTAGGTCATGCTCATTGCCACTCTTGTTATTACTATGGGGCGTCAGATCAGGAAGCACCCAGGAGGGCTTGCCGCATGCTGGGTGCTTCACCCTCTTCTCCTTGGGCCAAGCCTATGAGGTAGGTGCTCTTTCTTATAATCCCCATGTTATGGACGAGGAAACAGAAGCACAGAGAAGTCAAGTGACCTCCCCAATGCCACACAGCTTGCAAGGGAACAGCTCACCCTCCCAGCTGTTTGCTATCTAACAGCCTCGGTGGGCTCCAGCTGGATGCTGCAAATCAGTTCTCTCTAAAGAGTCAAAGGAAAAAAGATCTGAAGCGGTGGAGACACAGGCACTGTGATACAGAGTCTTCCAGGTCCCATAGGAAGCCTGTGACATTCCCCACGATCCCTAATGGGTGTTCAGCGTTCCTCGTTCAAGTACTCGGGCTCTGCCTCCCTGCTCCCACCACTTGCTATGTGCCCTTGGGCACATCCCTTGCCTCTCTGAGTCCAGTTTCCAGGACTTGGTGACGGGGCGGGGTCGGTGTCCGGCCTAGGCGGGGCAGTGCAGGTTGCAGAAGTCAGCAGACACGAAGAGCCGCAGCACGTTGACCAGCGGGAACATCAGCACCGCCCCGAGCAGCGAGCCCAGCTGCACCGCCGCCCCGCACCACAAGAGGGCGCTGCGGCTGTGGTCGCGCAGGATCACGCCCAGCATCACCTTGACGTAGCTCAGACAGCCGATGAACAGCACCCACGAGGCCACCTGCGGGGCCGGAGCGGGAAGAGAGGCAGAGTGGCGGGGGCGAAGAGCCCTCACACAGTGACCTGAAGGGCTAAGGGAAACCCGTGGGCAAGGAGAGCCTTTGGAGGTGATGGTGCCGGGCTAAGGGGCGGGGCACCCCCAAGGCAAGGGAAAACGCAGTGGCTTTTCTGGCCCCCCCCACCCCGTGATCAAGTCAAGGGCATCTGAGACAAGGCCACTGCACGTGGTGGGAAGTGCTGCTGAACCAGTCACCTCAACTTCCTGAGCCTCCCAAACGAGAAGCGCCCCCTCCCACCTGGGGCTTCCTAGGAGAGAGACCACAGAGACCCTGGTCAGTAGAAAAGGCTGTACCTGGGGTCTCCGGGGGCCATGGCTAGGAGGTGAGAGGCAGGGGAAGGGGAGCAGCCCCAAGGTGGGATACTTACAATGAGGACGTCCCCACTCCAGTGGTCCTGCAGGAGGGGGCAGGGGCTCTTCACAGCCATGGCCATGTTGTAGGCCCCAAAGCTGGTCCCGAGCACTGTGAGGACCCCCAGGAATGGCAGAGACCTAGAGTGGAGTTGGGGGGAAGGGAGGTGAGTGGAGGAGGTGCGAAGCCTGAGCTCCACCCCCCGCCCCTGGGGCCATGTGGAACACCAACACCTGCGGGTCAGGTTAGACTCCAGGCTGCCTGGCTCAGATGGGCCAGTGAGGCTCCTGAGGGGAGGGACGGCCTGAGTCACCTGAGCATGAATGGCAGGGCCCGGTATCCCAGCAAGGGAAGCAGAATGGACTCTGGCACCAGAAGGTCCTGGTTCAAATTCCGGTTCCACTATTTAACCTGTGAGACTGGTCCCTGAGCCTTCAGAATGGGAGTCTTGCAGGGCTGTGGTGACCCACAGGAGCAGAGTACAGGGCTCTGCTCTGCGGGCCCCACCCGGCATTTTATCTGCTGTCGTTTCCTCCTGCCCAACCTCAGCCAGGAAGCCAGGCTGAAGCTTTGATTTTGGCACTGGCACTCCAAGGTGTGCCGTGTGCCCTCAGGCGGACTCCCCCTCTGGCCTCGGCTATGCCAGTCTGCAACAGGAGGTTGCATGATCTCTAGGGGCCCAGGCAGCTAGCTCGTTGCTGCAATAGCATCACTCTGCAAATGGCCTTCCATGCAGACCCTAGGTCTGACAACTGAGGACACTGTTCTTCCCTTTAGGTCCTTGTCCCTGGGGTCCCACCGTTCAGTCCCCAGAACACCAAGACTGGTCTGTGCCCTGGGCGAGAATGGAGGGGGTCTGCTGCTGCCCTAAGGACTCTTTCTGCTCCAAGATTCTTGTATTCCATGACTCTGAGATTCTGTGCTGCTAACATCTGGGGTTTCTCAGATTCTGCAGGTCTGGGCCTCTGGTCCTACTTCTTCCAATTCCTCCATCCTCTCTCCATGGTTTTAGGCCCCAAGGGAGAAAATCCGACCTCCTGGCAACCTCTATTTTCTCTCTTGCTCTCCTGTCCTCATTCTGCTCCTTCCTGGGCTTGGTGGTGGCTGTGAGCAGGTCTGGGAGGCAGCGAGGCAGGCAGGCCAGGGGTGGATGGGAGGCTTTGGGACGTAAAATGTCAAGATCTTAAGATAGTGTTTCTCCTGCAGGGGTCAGAACCACCTGGGTTGCTTAGTAAAAATTGAAATCTCTGTTCCCACTCCAAGCTGGTTCCACCTGCATCTTATCAACTTGCCCAGCCATGCTTCTAGAACCAGCTCCAGGCTGGGGGCAGGGTTGAAATCCTGGGAATTGGACCAGGTCAAGCCCTTTCTCCAAGCCTCAGGGTTTCCACTTGTAAGTGGAAACCTCAGTAGCCACCTGCCCCTCTTCTTTGCCTAATGGCAGTGACAGGTGACACTTAGGCTGGACCTGCATTGCTCCAAGAGCTTTCCAGAATTGGCTCATCTCATGTCCCAGCAGTCCTAGGAGGTAGACCTGTTATTGCCCCCATTTTCCAGGTAAATATCCCCGAAGCACAGAGAGGTGAAGTGACCGGTCCAATATCACACAGCTGGTGCAAGTGGCAGAGCTGGGATTTGGATCCGGGAAGCTGAGCTCCAGAAACCATCTTCTTAACCACTATATACACAGCCCCCTAGGCAGGGTTTGGAATTCTGGGTTCTGGAACGAAGTGCTCCCCCAAACAGGCTTCCCCAGGGCCAGATAGGAGCAGACCTGTTAGGCAGGAACATGGAGAGGAAGGAGGCGAGAGGGTTGGCCATGGAGCTGAGTGTGGCGGCCAGGTGGTAGGCGACAGGCCCGTAGGACAGGCAGGAGTAGGTCTGCACGGAGGGCAGCACGCCGTTGGTGAGCGCGTTCACAAAGGCCACCAGTGTGTAGATGAAGGCCAGGCGAGCTGGGGAGTCAGGGGCTGCCTTCTGTCCGTGCTCCTGGCCCTGGCTGCTGTCCGGGGGCCCCAAGTCCTTCTGCTCATGTGGCGAGATGGAGCGGAGGGTGATCTGGGAGTTGATGAGGTCCTCTGCGGAGGTTTCCCAGCGCCTGCGTTGGCGCTGGAGGAGAAAGAACGCGACAAAGCAGCCGGCCATCATGCAGGACAGCAGGAGGAAGAAGACCAGGGGCGAGAAGTGCGCCGGGAGGTAGCGGCTCTCCAGCCGCACTGCGGGGGCCGTCGTCCCGGGGAGGGCTGACGCCAGGGTGCTGGGAACTCCCTGCGGAAGGAGACAGGGGCAGTCAGATCCCTGAAGGGAGCTGGAGTGCAGGGAACAGCAACAATAATGGCAATGATAATATGTAATGCATACTATATATTATCATTAATTGATAAATAAATGAATAAGGTAGCACAAATAGTGGCTCGCACTTATCGCCCAGGGAGCACCGGACTCTTGCACATGTCAGCCCTGTGTGGCTCCTGACAGCCCTGCGCACTGGGGACCACTGCTCCCAATTCTACCGGGAACTGAGGTGTCAGCATGGTTTGTCACTTACCCGAGGCTCCTGGGGAGAACGTGGCAAAGCCCATCCACCTGGTGCTTTCTGACTCAGAAGCTGGTATGGTTTGCGTGTTTGTCTTCTTTAAATCTCATGTTGAAATTTGATCCCCAATGTTAGAGGGGTGGGGCTCGGTGGGAGGCCTTTGGGTGTGTGTGTGGGGGGGGGCAGATCTCTCACGCATGGCTTGGTGGCCTCCCCAGGGTAATGAATGAGTCCTTGTTTTATTAGGTCACTCACAGCGAGGCTTCTCCCCCACCCCCTCCCTGCTCCGGGCCTGCTCCCCTTGGCTCTTTGCCTCGGTTGGAAGCTTCCTGAAGCCCTCCCCAGAAGCAGATGCCCGCACCATGCTTCTTGTACAGCCTGCAGAACCGTGAGCCAAATAAACCTCTTTTGTTTATAAATTACCCCGCTCAGGTATTCTTTTATAGCAATGGAAAGTGGACCAACACCAGTGCTGTACCTTGACCACTCTGCTGGCCCACGGAGGTGGCAACCACAAATATGTTCAGAGGGGGTAGCTGGAGACTGTGAATGGGGGAGCCTCCCACCTACGGGGAGAACCTCCCCGCCCAATGCCGCCCTATGGTGACGTGGCCCGGTGTGGCCAGATCTCTTTCGGGAGATGTCATACATCCAGTTTTAGACATGTGAAATTTCAAAATTTTAAAATATCAACTAATTCAAACACTTAAAGAACACACTTGCAAGGCAGTGTGGCCTGGAGCCACTGGTTTGCAACTGCTGCCGTTCGGCTGTGGTTTGGCTAATACCAGACTTGCGTAAATTGTTCAATATCCAGTGATGAAAAGTTTGGTGTTTTGACAATGAGGTATTGAAGCAATGTCTGAAGTCTCTGGTTCTCCACGTGGCTGTTATGTTAGCATCACCCGGGGAATTTTGAATACATACATGTTCACAACCCCTTATCTACAATTCTGGAATCTAAGAAGCTCTGAAAATCAGCGATTTTCATGACTCCGTTGGCAGCAACACGTGAATGGACGTGAGGCTGTCCACAGCCCTGCTGTGCCCGTGGGGTGTGGACGCTGGCGGGTGGCAGGCCAGGCATGTCCTGCAGTCTAAAACTCCATACTCCAAAATAAAATCTCAGCCAAGGACTTCGGTTAAGGCCCATCCTCAGAGAGTTTTATTTAATCGATCTGGATGTATGGGGACCCGCTGGTACGCTTCCCCAAGGTGCCAAGGAACAGGAGCATGCCACATGATCTCAGGACATGCCACCCCAAAATATGACCATAGGACACCAGAATATACCACCCAGAATAGACCTCTTGTGCATATTGATTATTTCCAGCTGGTTATTTTAAGAAATTGCAGACTCAGGAGTGGCTCTGAAAAGTTGCCCTTTTGTAAAGGAAATTTACACCTAAAGGGAATTTTTGTTAGTAAAGGTATCTGTTCCGGGAAGTGATATCTGTACCAGGAAGAGAAAGGTGACCACCTTTATCACCCGAGAGACTTTTATCCACATAACATGGCAACCTTTTACCATACATTTACCGTACGTTTCTTCTCACACGCCCATAATTTATCCACCACCCCCCAGAAGCCTCAAGCCTCTGTTCCTTTCTGTAGCTCAGGATGCTATATAAGCTTCCATTCTTTGGCCCTTCCTCGAGTGTCATATTTTTATGGCACTTCCGTGCACACATATTAATGTAATGAAAATGGTTTTTCTGCTGTTAATCTGCCTTATGTCAACCTAGAAGGGCGAGGGAGCAAAATTTCCCGTCCCCTACACTTGTGCTCAAGCATACTGCTGCGATGGCTCAGGGTGACACGGTACCTGTGTTACGTTGCTTTCCCTGGTGGTCCTGGGGCTTGGCGTGACGTCTGATACCTCAGTGACGTTGACGCAGGTGGTGAGACCCGAGCCCTGGGCAAGAGCCACCAGGGCGGGCAGGAGGCCGCTGAGCCCTTCGCCCACGAAGAAGGTGGTGAGGTATTGGGTGGGCAGCTGGTTCATGAAGGGCAGGAAGGTGACTGAAGAGGTACAGTCCACCAGGGCCAGGAAGAAGGTGAGGACTATGAAGGCGATGCTGTGGGAGCCGCCCAGTAGCCAGGAGGTCACGTTCCAGAGGAAGGCGAAGAGGACACAGGCGATGGTGCCCACCCCCAGCAAGACGAAGATGATGGGCACCTCAGAAAGGCAGCCGGGCCGGAAGTGATGGAACAGGGTGACCAGGAGGGGGCCGATGTTGGCCAACTGGATGACCACCGTGAGGTAGGAGGGCAGCTCCCAGCCCTCGGGCAGCTCCGTCACCAGCAGGGGCAGCTCTACCCAGAGCCCATTGATGGCTACCCAGGAACCCATTCCGAAGATGCAGACCAGCAGGTGTATCAGGAGGGCCATGGCGGTGTCCGCCCTGGGCTAGAGGCCACTGCTTCCCAGGTCAGTCTGCAGCGGGGCTGATGGGAAAGACACCAGGTGAGCGATTTTAACTTCACTGCCTAGTAAGAGACTGTGCTTTTGGGCCCAGGGTTTTCTTTTATCATTCCCCTCCCCACGAACAAGCTGGCTTTTTTCTAACAGAAAACAAATGAATTCCTTTATAACTAGCCTTCCAGTGGGAAAGGCTTTCCTACCCATGACTCAAACATCCACAGGCCACAAAAGAAAAGTTTGATACATTCAACTGCATAAATGTTAAATGTACAAAGGCAAACCAGCAGACAAAACACCTTCTGCAAAAAATACCAACAGCAAGGTCAAAAGGAAAATGACAACCTGGGGGAAATAGTCGCAACATAAATCACAAACAGAGGGTTCGTTTTCCTAATATATAAAGAGTTTTTAGAAATCAAGAACAAAAAGGTCCAATAAAGAAGTGGGCCAAGGATACGAATGTTCAGAGAAAAAAATTGCAAGTAAGCCTTAAACATATGAAAAGATTATCACCTTCATTCACAATGGGAAAATGACTCCAAGGTGCCATTTTTCACCATGGGATTGTCTGAAAGCCAAAATTACTTGCCCTGGACAACTCATGTACAAGATTATTCATTGTTGCCTTGTTGGTAATAGCAAAATATGGAGAACTTTCTCCTCTGTGGCTATCAATAGAGGAGGGGCTAATTAAAGAGACCTTCTGGAATACCAAACACGTGTTTAAAGGAATAAGGAATGAGGAAAGCAGATCATGATGGTTGATAGGGAAAGGTCTCAAGGCTATCTTGATAATCTTGAAAGAAAATCAAGGTAGGTATACATAGTGTACTGCCTTTTGGATGCAGAAGAGGAGGAAGAATATGTTTTCTTTGCTTGTATTTGCCTAAAGCAACCCTGGAAGGACACAATGGGATTTGGGTGGCACCTCTATATAAGTTTTTCTTTTTTTTTTTTGAGACAGAGTCTCCCTTTGTTGCCCAGGCTAGAGTGCTATTGCGTCAGGCTAGCTCACAGCAACCTCAAACTCCTGGGCTTAAGCAATCCTTCTACCTCAGCCTCCGGAGTAGCTGGGACTACAGGCATGCGCCACCATGTCCTGCTAATTTTTTCTATATATTTTTAGTTGTCCAGCTAATTTCTTTCTATTTTTAGTAGAGGCAGGGTCTTGCTCTTGCTCAGGCTGGTCTTGAACTCCTCGGCTCAAATGATCCTCCCACCTCGGCTTCCCAGAGTGCTAGGATTACAGGCGTGAGCCACCATGCCAGGCCTATATAACTTTTAATATAGCTTTGATGTGAGAACGTTGTGAGCATATTACCTAATGGAAAAATACGGCTACCTGAAATAAAATTTCAGTCTGGATTTTCATCTCCAGAAAGTATAGAACTCTCTAGCTGGACAGGCCTTTGGAGACCACCTACTCCAGCCCTCCAGAGCCATTCTGCCACCTGTTCACCACCTTCCCAGGTACGAGTGTCACCCGCCCCGTGCTGTTACTGTCTTCCATCCACCCTGAGTCTGAGCGAACATATTAGAGAGGCCAGAGCAAGGCCCTGGGGCCAGCTGCCTGGTCTTGACCACTTACTAGCTGGGTAACCTTGGGCAAGTGACTTTTCTTTTCTGTGCCTCATTTCCCTCATCTGCATGTAGAGGACAATGACAGTATGAACCTCACGGTTAGTAGTGAGATGTCAATATGTTTGTGAGTGGGCTTATGTTATTTCAAACAGTGCCTGGTACACAGTAGGCACTCACTAAGAGTTAGCTATGATTATTGTGAAATGGCAGGTTTGGTGGTGACACAGTTATTTTTTTCTAATTCACATGAAAATTAACACATGACTATGAAATTTTAAAAAAGAGAAAATGGGGCTGGGTGTGGTGGCTCACACCTGTGATCTCAGCTCTCCGGGAGGCCAAGGGGGGAGGATCTCTTGAGGTCAGGAGTTCGAGACCAGTCTGAGCAAGAGTGAGCCCTGTCTCTACTAAAAATAGAAAAATTAGCCGGGCATGGTGACTCGTGCCTATAGTCCCAGCTACTCGGGAGACTGAGGCAGGAGAATCACTTGGGCCCAGGAGTTTGAAGTTGCTGTGAGCTATAGTGACGCTACCACCCTCTAGCCCAGGCAACAAAGTGAGACTCTGTCTCAAAGAAGAAAAAAAAAAAAAAGGAAAAATGTTCCTCCACGAGACAGCGACTGAAATCACCAGTGGTATGTGCACTATTTTGCGGAGATGTGTCCACTGGGCCAATCTCCCTTTATAGGTGGGAGACAGGGTGCAGAGGTGTGCAGGGGCTCCCCTGGGATCTGGATGGGATCCCCTGCAGCACTCAGCCTGCCCAGGGTGGCCTCTGGACCCCTCAGTTCACACTGCAGGTCTTTAACTTGTGCTGCTTCTTTCTAGCACGAGCAGGAGTGTCCCTCGTGCTTCCGCCTCAGCCGGGACGGTCCCTGGCAGCTCCCGCCACGGTTCCCACATACAGGATTGACTCAGGCCCAGACTTCCTTCCTCCTGCCTGCACTGGGGAACCCAATCCTCACGTGCCACCCTGGCCGCCCCCGCTACCCCTCCGGGAAGCGCTGCCACTGGGGTGGAATGTGGTCAGACCTACTTTTGGTCCCGCCCTGCCAGCTCTCTTCCGGGGACATGTCCCTTAGACTCTGTCCTCTCACTCAGGAAGCTGGCCTGACTAACAGCACAGTCTGGGGCTGGCTCTGGGCGTGCCAGGAGCACCCAAGGAGCAAAGGGAATCTGCCAGGCAACAGCCGCCCGAGCCCGGAGCACCACCCCCTTCCTCTGTCCTCGTCCAAGCTGTCTCCAAGATCCTGTCCCCCAGGAAGCCTCCTCTGGTGGCCAGTCCTCACCTGGGCCCCACGGGCCCTGCAGTTCAGGCCCTTCTTCTGTCTCTATACAGGCAGATGCCTTGACACCGAAGCTCCTTGGGGGCAGGGCTGCTTGGGAATCTGGCATTTTGAAGGCGGAAGGGACTGTCTCGATGATTTAGCTCAGGATTTGTAAACTGTCTACTCTCTGGCCAAAGCTAGGCAGCAGACGGACTACTCTGGCTTGCTTGGTGCTCTAAGCAATTAGATACTGTGACCTGCAAGTGAGGAGATGGCGTGCAACGCTCAGGACTTCTGGTTTCTCAGGAGTATTTTGGAAGACCCGGCCACATAGGCCTGTGTGCCACGTGGCAACAATCCCTCTCACCCTATTTAACTTAGGCGCCCTCCGACCCCACCTTCGGCAGCCCTTGCACCCCCTGATAAAGCCCAGCCCTTGTTTTTGAGAGGCAGACGTGGCTTGTGCAGGATCCCTCACTACTCAGGGGCAAATTGGGAGCTGCAGTGGCCCGCTTTGGCTCCTCTCTCGGTCCCAGACTCCGGGCACTGCCTCTGGGCACCGTAGTGCTCTCCCATCAGCAGCCAGAGCCAGCTGCCTGGGTTCAAATCTCAGCTTCAACCCTTACAAGCCGAGCAAGTGACTTAACCGCCTGTCCTCAGAGTTTTCTTTTGCAAAATGCAGAGGCTCCCAGTACCAACATCAGGAGTGTTATGATGATGAATGTGCCAAGGGCTAGAACGGTGCCTGAAACACGGTAAGTGCCTGATAAACATTAACTATCATAAGATTACTACTTTAGCAAACTTATCAATTGCTTTCAAAAAAACATGCAATTAGCTTGAGCACAATTCCAGGTACCACAACACAAATGACCCCTTGCAGCAAATGTGAGTTTTGTCATCGCTTTCTCCTAATTGATCCCTGAGAATTATTAAGCACCTACCTTGTGTCCTGCCTTGGGCTCAATGCCATGAGGGACGCGGAGGAAAGACGTGAGGAAGAGATGTGTGGGTGCAGACCCAGAGCTGGAAACGGTGTGTGTGGGGGGGGGCAACTGGGACTGGACGCCAAAGGAAGCGTTCCCTGCCCCCCCATGGCCAAGGAAGGTAACCAAATGGCGGCAGAGTGGGGCGCTGCCTCCTGGAGCATCAGCGAGTGGCGGAGAGGGAGGACCCCTCAGTGAGATGCTTAACTCCCCCCGGTTCTGTCCAAGAAGACCCAGAAACGGGGATGGCTTCCCACCCACTCCTGAGACCAGGACCTGGCACCAAGCAGGCAGAATCCCACTGACATAAAGCTGCCCCTCGACATCTCTGGGAGATGTTTGCCTATCACTGGTGAAACATGGAAGGGGGAAAATACTGGGCATTGTGTGATACTGAGACAGGGGCTGCCAGCTGCTTCCCATTTGCCACTGTCCCATTCTTCCTTAGTTGCCACAGAGACCAGATTTTTTTGTTAGGCAAAGGGCCACCCAACTAAAGGACTGCATTTCCCAGCCTCCCTTATAGCTGCACATGGCCATGTGATCAACACAGGCTAATGAAGTTGTGAGGGGCTTGGAGATGTCTCCTTAAAAATAAGGGAGTGTGCCCTTCGGCTCTTCCTCCATCCTGCTGTCTGGAACTCAGATGTGATCGCCAGAATTGCAGCAGCTATTATGTACTATGAGGGATAGGACGGGGGTTAGATGCAGGCTAGACTCCTTTGGGACTTTGTGGCAGGGAACAACTATACCAGCCCTGTTGTGCCAGCCTTGAACTATTTTGTTTGTTTAGTGCTATTGTTTAAGTTGTAAACAAACTTCAATTCTACTTAAGTCACTCTTATATACAACAAAACGCTAGCTGAGTATACAGAGATACATGTTCAAGGACGTATGTTGACCGATTATAGAAACCAAAAACTAATGAATACCACCTATTCCCTGACTCTGAAACTCAGATCCTGTCCCAACTGAGATCTGACCAAAATCTAACAAGAGTAGTTGTTTATACACACCTTAAAAAGACACCAAAAGATTATGAGTAAACTTGGGGGCAAAGTCTTCTAGAGAAATGTAAAAAAAGAAAGAAAGAAAGAGAGAAAGGGAGGGAGGGAGGAACACATGGAGTCCCAGAGTCATGTCGTGTTGATAGACTATAATTCATAAAGGAGTCGAAACGGCAGTGACTGTCTGCATTCTGAATGACCTTCCCCAGACAGCCTCAGACATTGTAGAGAAACGAGCAGAAGCACAGTACAGTCTGCAGTGCAGGGGAAGGGGCTCACACTGCTCCAGGCCCTGGCGGCAGAGGAAGGTGCAAAATAAATAAGGATATGAAGGAGGCAATAAATGATATACCCAATAAAGAGGAACAAGTAAATAATTAGCTTTGCCATCTGAAAAACCATTAAGCCAATGAGAGAGTTCAGCGAGGTGTCCGGTTACACATTTACAGCCCCCAGCAGCTTCCCCGCAGAGGTTGGATGGAGCGATACAGGCAGGCAGGGCAGGAGTCTGCATTTCATTTATGGGCAGTGAGTCCCAGGCACCCAAAGCCTAAATCCCGACTCCCCACAGAGTCTGAGTCCTCTGGGTTCTGACCCAGGTGCCACCACAGCTGTGTGACTTGAGGGACATGATGTGGCTCCGTGAGTCTGTCTTGTCTGGAAAACAAGCTCGGTGGGGGTGTGGCCCAGCCCCACCATCTCCTCTGTGGCTCCCCTGCTGGGTCCACTCCCAGGTCCCCTCCTGTTCCCCCAAAATGATATGTGCTCATGGACCTGGGACACAGAGGAACAGCCCTCAATGACAGTGAAGGGGGTGGCCGAGGCAGAGGGAACTCCATGTGCAAAAAGGCCTGGGAAACTTTTCTCGGAACCAGGAAGAGACCCAGAATGGCTGACACTAGAGTGTGCTGGGGATACTTTGAAAAGCTGCATGCCTGTATTTTCTATTTTTTCTACAGTTAACTTGCAGTTCTTGGTTATTCATTTAACCAATATTTATTGGGCACCTACTGTGTGCTGGACAACCATCCCTGCTCTCAGGAATGTGTGGGAAACAGTCACTAAGCAGAATAAAAATCAGAAAGACGAGCAAGTCAGCCCGAGGCAAGGACTGTGGAGGAAAGTGAAGCTGGGAGGGTGGCTGCAATTGTCAACGGGAACGTGCAGTTGTAAAAGAGGGAAACTGAGGATGGTGTGGAAGTGAGCTGCATCTGGGGAGAGAATGGTCCAGGAGAGAAACAGCAAGTGCAAAGGCCCTGTGGTGGGGCCTCACCTGTCATGTCCCAGAACTAGATCTTGGTATTTAAAGAACCATGTTGGAGGCCAGGCCTGGTGGCTCACACTTGCAATCCTAGCACTTTGGGAGGCCAAGGCAGGAGGATCTCTTGAGGCTAGGAGTTCGAGACCAGCCTGAACAAGAGTGAGACCCCATCTCTACAAAATATAGACAAATTAGCTGGGCGTGGTGGCGCACGCCTGTAGTCCCAGCTACTTGGGAGGCTGAGACAGGAGGATTGCTTGAGCCCAGGAGTTTGAGGTTGTAGTGAGCTATGATGACTATAGCTATGATGACAGAAGCTAGGGCTTCTGTTTTGCATTCTTGCATCAAGAGCAGAGAGTTCGGGGCCCAAGGGAGTGAAGGGAGTTAGGAGTGGGGTTCTGCCCAGGGCTGGTGCGCCCTTGCGGTGTGGGCTGGGCCATCTCTTCCCCAGCCCACCTACCCTCTCTAGCCTGGGCAACAGAGAAAGACCCTGTCCCCATCTCAAAAAAAAAAAAAAAAAAAAAAAAAAAAGGAAAGAAAAGGAAAGAAAGAAAGAAAAGAAGAAATAAAAAGGAAGTAACAGCTTGCAGGTGGCCAGTGTGGCTGTGGGCGTGAGAGGACGGGGGAGGAGACGGGGCCCTGTGGGTGAGAGCTTGGGCGTTTTCTCTAGAGCCAATAGCTCCATTCGTGGGCAGAGGAGAGCGAGCTCTAATGTAGTTTTTAACAGGGTCATGCTGGCTGTGGCGAGGAGAATGAGAAGCTGGGAAGGAAGCAGGAGTGAAGCCTGTTAGCGGGGTAGGAAGCTGCTGTGGCCATCCCAATGACAAAGATAATGACAACAACTGTAAAGACAGTAGCCACCATTTATTGGCCACTTATTGTCCCAGGCCCTGCACTAAAGTCTTTACCGACACAGTCCATCCAATCCTCCCACCCATCCTGGGGCAGGCATTATCCCATTTCCACAGACGAGGACGCTGCGGCTCGGAAAGGGAGAGGAGTTTGCCTGAGTCACACAGCTGGCGGCTGGGAGCTGGGATTTGAGCCCAGGCGTGTCTGACTGGGGGCCCGAGAAAGGCCTTGGGGTACAGGGGTTCTGGGAGACCCTGGGGGCCCAGTGGAGCAGGGTTTCTTTCCATTCACCAATGGCCTCCCTAGACCTGGGCTCGGGAAGGAGACGGGCCCAGGAGGACCTGAGAGAGGCGCTGAGACATTCTGCTTCCCAAGGGGCCAGGGCCCCTTCTGCAATTATGGGAGAACAGAAACCTGAGTCTTTGAATGAAGCAGTTAAGAGGCCCCAGAATGGGGGGGGGGGGGGGCAACGGACAGAGAAGCCAGAAGGATCAGTTCAGGCTAGGGCTTCTGTTTTGCATTCTTGCATCAAGAGCAGAGAGTTCGGGGCCCAAGGGAGTGAAGGGAGTTGGGAGTGGGGTTCTGCCCAGGGCTGGTGCGCCCTTGCGGTGTGGGCTGGGCCATCTCTTCCCCAGCCCACCTACCCTTGACCATCAGAGCCCAGGCGGCTCCCACCCCTCCTGCTCTCTGCCTTACTCCTTCCTAGTGTTACCGACACCAGCTCAGTTACAGGAGTTTATCTGTGTCTGTCTGCTGAGTGCTGGTCTCTCCCACGGGAGTGTAATCTCCATGTGAGTAGGGCCCTGTCCTCCCCCTGGGGTCCAGGCGGCCATCTGGTTTGCCAAGGGCTGGGCCACCCGACCCTCTGGCACCGTGGCCGGGTTCTTGCTGGCTACCGGCAGGCACCAAGCCCTGTTGGCCACACTGGAGGGAGCCTGATTTCACTAGGCAGGTTGAGTCAGCAGTGTGGCCCCTGGGCAGTGCCAGGTGACAGCCTGGGTGCTGGACATATCCCGCTTCTGGACAAGGGTCTGAGTCAACGTTGTCCTGGGTTCCAGGCAACTAGAGACCTTCTCCACCTCTCCTTGTTTGGACCTCAGAGAGGTCCTGAAACTCATCCCAACTCAATGTCCCCATTGCACCGATGTGGGGAAACCAAGGCCCAGAGAGGATGCCGTGCTTCCTTGCACCCTGCTCACCCGTGTCTCAGGCTGTGGCAGACATCCAGGCCTGTGCTCCCTGGCTGTGCAACCTAGCGTCAGCTGCTCAGCCTCTCTGGGCCTCGGTTTCCCCATCTGTGGAAGGGCCTGGGAATGCTCAGGCTTGCTGGCTGGGCTGCCAGGGAGGAGGGAAGGCGATAACGGGAGTGGCTGGCCATGGAGCGGACCAAGAGTTCTCTCCCTCCTTCATCTCCCTCCCAGGGCTGACCTTGGTGGAGTAGCCTCCCCCGGGGCAGGGCCGGTTCCCCTCCCCATCACGTTTATATCCCAACTCCCAGCCCTCAGGGCCAGGTTGGTGAGGCTCCAGCCCAGTCTAGTTGTTTCCTTTTGGCCTGGGAGCACGAGGGGTCTGGCATTACCTAGCTGGCTCAGCCTGTCTCAACTTGACCGCGTGCAGCTGAGGAGGAGGCCCTTCTTCCCTCTTACCCCTTTGGCCTCTCCCCACCCGGCACCCTGAAACTAGGGGAAAGGTCCCGGGCCACCCCCTGGCCCCAGACAACACCCCCCTACCCCGCCTCAGTGCCCTGTGCTCCCAGACGAGTGCCAGCCCCGGGTGGCTGCAGCTGTGCCCTCACAGGCCCGAGCCGCCCAGCTCTGCACACTCACCTGCTGGTCCAGTTCCCCAGAGGTTCTGCATGGGAGGAGCCAGAGGCAGCTCGGCTAGTATTAACCTGTCCCCGCCCAGAGGTGGAGGCAGGCGGAGGGTGGGTGGGGCTCCCAGCGTCACCAAGAGCCTACTGTGTGCCTGGAATCTGCCCAGCCACCCCGCTGGGAGGAGAATTCTGATGATACAAAGTCAAAATAAAGGGCTCTCTTTATTGAGAGCTTCCTTCCATCCAGATTTTATGAGAGTTGATCCCCAGGGGGCAAAAGACTTTCCCAGTAATTGTCTCTGATCCCACCCCAGGCCACCATAATTCCTTTCACTTAGGAAGAGAGTCCCCTGGAGCAAAAACAGTTCAAATACTGGTGCTTAAGCAAGTCATGTGGAAAGTTGGGTAACAATTGCGCCCTTCTCTTGTGGAGCAGAGATCCTAACCAGCAGTGAGTGCTAGGCGTGTTGCTGGGGCTTGACGTGAATTAATGCATTTAATCTTCACGGCCTCTTGGAGAGAGGTGATTACTCTCCCCATTTTACAGATGAGCCCAGAGAAGTCAAAAGTCTTGCACAGAGTCACACGGCTCGTACAGGGCAGAGCTGGTCTCCGATGTCCACTGAGCTACTCTGACAAATAGTTAATATCTGATTAAATCTTTCAACCATCCTAAAAGACAGGTGCTACTTTTATTCCCTACTTTGTACATGGGGAAACTGAGGCTAAGAGGTTAAAGAACTTGCTCATGGTGCTACAGCTGGTAAGTGTGGGGCTGCAGCTAGGATTCGAACCCAGACTCAAACTAGCGCCTACATGGTGTAAAACATCACACAGGTCCCAGCACTTAGTAAATGCTCATTGCAAGTTGACTTTTACAAAGAATTCTAGCCTTGCTTTTTTGCTTTTTCTCCAAGACATTCATTTACTTAATAAGCAATCAGTCTCCAGGCAGATGTTTGGGATGAGAGGTAAGCAGAGCCTGAAGGGGACCAGGCCCCTCCTCGCTCAGCACGCAGGGGCTCAGGACATACCACCCCAAAATATGTCTGTAGGAGACCAGAATATGCCTCCCCAAAATATACAGCTTTGGCACACTCTGAGCTGGCTATTCTGAGAAACTGCAGACACAGGAGCAGCTCTGAAAAGCTGTCCTCTCGTAGAAGAAATTCACATCTATCTACAGAGGAGATCTACATTAGTAAAAGTGTCTGTGTCAGGGAGGGGGCTGCTCCAGGCAAGTTTTAATCCCGGAGAGACTTTTCATCTGCACAACACAACCAAATCTTTATTCAGCATGCAGTTCCTCCTCTCACCTGGCGACGGCTCCACCCCCACACCGCCCAAGCCCCAAGGTTCTGGGGGCCCAAGTCCCTATTCCTTAAGCTTCAGTCATCTGACCCTCCTTCAAAGAGTCTCATATTTTGTGGGATTTTCATGCATACATATGTAACTAAATATGGTTTTCTCCTGTTAATCCGTTTGATGTCAATTTAATTTGTAGCTCAGCCACAGAACCCAGAAAGATGGAGAGATGCCATTTTCCCCTCCCCCCTACAAGTACGAAACACTTCGGGTCTGTGAAAAAAAAAAAAAAAAAATTCTGGACCCTCTAAATCTATTATGCCAAAGGGGAAGTTAAGCCCTGGAGACTGAGTCCTGTAGCCCCCAGCATGGCTGTTTTCTTCCTTTAGTCCATGGCTGTTACTTTCTGACCTTTATGTTAGTACAATTTAACCGTTGTTCCCTATTTCTCACTCAAACCTAGACTCCCTGGTGCATGAGACAGAGACCCTCGTGATAGAAACCTCTTGACAATGGAATGTTAAGCAACCCCTTGGAATGTAGCCAGTAGCAGCCAATCAAATCTCTGTGACTATTAATATATGCTTCTGGGGATTACAAGGAGGAAGGGAAAATCTTGGTTGGGGTTCATTCATTTATGGACGCAACAAGCACTTATTAAGCTCCCAATATATACTGCTTATATTTGATACAGATATCAGGACAGGTTTCTTTGGAGCCTTGCAGAGTGTGAACTAAAAATCTTAAGGCTCTTTCCCCGCCCCGCACCGGCTGACTGAATGGGTCAGCTGCTCGGCCTCTCTGGGCCTCGGTTTCCCCATCTGTGGAAGGGCCTGGGAATGCTCAGGCTTGCTGGCTGGGCTGCCAGGGAGGAGGGAAGGCGATAACGGGAGTGGCTGGCCATGGAGCGGACCAAGAGTTCTCTCCCTCCTTCATCTCCCTCCCAGGGCTGACCTTGGTGGAGCAGCCTCCCCTGGGCCGAATGGACCCCCTCCAGGCCAAGCGGATATCCTAAAGCTAAATTGCCGGCCAGGAGGAGGGAGTTCAGATGTCTCATCCTGTCCCCTTCCCTTCTTGGAGACATCCTTTGTAACCCATTAACAGGCCTAAGGGTATGCAAGACAAATCTGCAGGTCCTCAATTTACACAACAAATATATGTCTGGGTGGCTTATCTCTGATTAATACATCTCCTTATCTTAAAACATTCCAAGCCTTTAGACAAAGCTTCAAGTCTTTAAACAATTCAAGTCAAAGAATCTTTAAACCCACACCTTTTGGAGCCAAACCAATGTAAACCTCCCACGTATTGATTTTAAGACTTTCCCTGTAACCCCTGTCTCCCTGAAATGCATAAAACCGAATTGTAACCCAGCCACACCGAGTCCACTTGCTCAAGGCTTCTTGGGCGTGGCTCTGGGTCATGGTCCTCAAATTTGGCTCAGAGTAAATCTCTTTAAAATTGTTTTACAGAGTTTGGCTTCTTTTCCATTGACAATAGAAAACACTGTAATGCTGTTCCCTGTCTCCATTTTTGCCTATATAAATGACGCTCAGTGTAGGCTCTATGTCAGGTACTCGGAGAGGTGCCTGAGATATATATAAAATGGAACAAAATAGACAAAGTCCTTGCCCTTGGAAAGCTGATGTTCTAGTGGAAGGAGATGGATAATACAATAAAGACATTATGTAGTACGTTAGACGGTATGCTTTGTAGAAAAAAGAGAGAGCTCGCTGAAGTGAGGGAGGACGGAGTGGAGGCAGATGGCAGGGGCAGTAGAGCCACTCTGATTGGGAGAGAGTTCCAGGCAAAGCCTAGAGGTAGGAGGCTGTCTCTAGTGCTTGCTCGGAGAGGACCATAGCCCGCTGGATCAGAGGGAGGGAAGGGCAAGGTCAGAGGTGGGTCTGGTGAGGCTCTTTCCTCCAGGGCATGGTGTCCCATTATCTCCACGCCCCAGGATGCATTGAGCCCACCCCCGTCGCCGGGGTTTAGCATTTGCCATCAAGAACAATACTGCAACAAGCATCCTGCCAATCTGTCATTTTGCCCATGTGCAGAATCAATTCCTAGCAGTGAACTTGAGAGAGATCACCCACTTGCTTTCCAAAAGAGCTGCGCCTGGACCACGTGTTTCCCTACAAAGTGCTGTACCCTGCGCCCTCAAACTTAAATACTTCTGGCATGTCACGATGGCGCTCACATTCCACCGGGAGATGGTCTAGGGCAGAGATCTGCTAAGCCGCGTCTGCGCCCCAAGGGCCGGCACAGGCGGGGTTCACACCGAGGTAGGTCGGTGGGCAGCGCTTTGTGAACAGATGGATGCGAGAAAGGATTAGGAGCTGAAGGCGCAGCTGCGGTTACCCAGAGAAGCCACCAGGCGGCGCAGGGAGCCCAAAATTCTGGAGAAGTACCTTTTACAGGTATCTGGTTGGTGACTTAGGACCAGGGACTTGTGCCGGGCCTAAACGCGGCAGCCAGCGTGAGAAAAGGGTGGAAGATGGAAGAAAGGGGAGAGGGTAAAAGGAGTTAAGGGAGAAGAGGGTTACAGAGAGGGGCTTCTGAAGGGACCTCCAGACCAGTGAAGGACCATCTTGCCCCCCCATAAATGCCCGCAGCATGAGGCAGCCCCTCCATCCAAGCCAACAACCACCTCGTACCCACAATTGAGCTCAGGAGCCCAGAACAGAGCGGAAAAAGAAATCCCAGGATAAATATGTACATTTTAGAGGTGTGTGTCTGTTTAGGAAAAAAACTGGAAGGGTAAATTTCAAATTGACAACAGTGGTTACCTTTGGAATTGTGTGTTTGGAGGGGGATGGGGACAGGTGGGGACAATGGGGAATGGTTAAAGGGGACTTTAGCCTTAACTGAAATATTTTAATTTTCTAGGAGTCTGTAACCCTGTTATTTTATTTTATTTTATTTTATTTATTGAGACAGAGTCTCGAGTTGTTGCCCTGGCTAGAGTGCCATGGCATCAGCCTAGCTCACAGCAACCTCAAATTCCTGGGCTCAAGTGATCCTCCTGCCTCAGCCTCCCAAGTAGCTGAGACTACAGGCATGCACCACCATGCCCGGCTAACTTTATATACATATATATTTTTTAGTTATCCATATAATTTCTTTCTATTTTTAGTAGAGACGGGGTGTCGCTCTTGCTCAGGCTGGTCTTGAACTCCTGACCTCGAGCAATCCTCCTGCCTCGGCCTCCCAGAGTGCTAGGATTACAGGCGTGAGCCACTGGCACCCGGCCTATTTTATGTTTTTGAGACAGAGTCTCACTCTGTTGCCCTGACTAGAATGCAGTGGCGTCATTATAGTTCACTCCAATCTCAAACTCCTGGGCTCAAGGGATCATCCTGCCTCAACCTCCCAAGTAGAGGATCATAACACCATACCCGGCTAATTTTTCTTTTTCTTTTTTTTTTTTTCCAGTAAGATTATCATACTGTATTTTTGCTGTACCTTTTCTTTCTTTTTTTTTTTTTATTTCATCTTATTGTTATGGGGGATACAGAATTACAGGTTACATACGTTGCCCTAATTTTTCTATTTTTAGTAGAGACGGGGTCTCACTCTTGCTCAAGCTGGTCTTGAACACCTGACCTCAAGCGACCCTTCAACCTTGGCCTCCCAGAGTGCTAGGATTACTGGCGTGAGCCACTGAGCTGGGCCCCTGTTATTGTTACTGTGTAACCTAAAATTAAAAAATAATTTAAAAATAAGAAAAAGAAAGGAAAAGAAACAACAAAAAGTCAAACGCTCTCTTGTGTTACATCAGTAGAGGTCTTACATACAGCTCAAGGGAGGTGACAGCCCTCTCTGCTCAGACCACACCTCCGTTCTTCTCCTTGGCTCTGTCCTGTGTGAAGAACAATGACAGCCTGAAGCTGTGGGGAGGAAAGTGGGGCCCCCTGAATACGCTACAAATCAGGGAGCATTCTCTTTACCCAGTACCCAAGCTGGAGGAACTGGGCGGACAGGGGAAGAGCTTCCAGGTCAGACCTTAGGGCAGGAATGCAGGAGTGGGGGATGGTGGAAATTCCAGCCCAGAGTGGGACAGGGATTTCCCTCCCGGCTAGGTGGGGTGGTAGGGACTAATCTGGGGAAGCTGGGGTGTGGAAACCCGGATGTGTGCCAGCAGAGGGTGGGGGGATTCCTTGGAAACCCGGAGCAGCTATGGAAACCAATAGCTGGGAGGCCAGAAGGAGCAGCGGTGGTTGAGAAGGAGACCAGGCCTCAACCCTAGGTGGGCCTCAATATCCTCATCTGTAAAATGAGTGAGGCTGGGGTGCGGTTTCTGATTTTTACAGCCAGATTCTGTTGGGTCCATGTTCCCTTTTTACAGGCCGGCAACCCGAAGGCTTGCAGTTCCAAAAATTGGCCACCAGAGGTCGCCGTCTGACGGGTTTGAAAAAGGAAAAACCATTCGGGTCCGAGAGGGGAGCCCGAGGCTGGGATTCTCTGGGATTCTCGTCCTCTCTTCCCTTATTTGTTCTTTCTCTTTCAGTACCTATTTATTGAGCTTAACTATGTCCCATGCACCAGGAATGCAGTGGGGAACATGGTCCCCCAAATGGAGCTGCCGATCTTCCCTCGGGGCTCCCCACACCTCATCCCTCCATCTGATCCCTCCTGGATCCTGTTGGATCCAGGATCCGGCCGTTCCACACCCTCCACTGCGCCACCCCGCCCAGCCTCCTTCATGTCCTGCCTGGACTATTGCAGTAGTCTCTTCATGGACTATCCTGCTTCTGTCCTTTCTCCCCTTCGCCTCACTCTCAGTCAAAGGGATGCTGTTGAAACAGAGTCTTGTCCTGCCTCTGCTCAGAACCCTCCCAACCCTGCTCGGTTCCTGCTCCCGGGAACCTGCCCCCACTGCACCTGGCTGCTTCTCCATGCCCCCTCCCCCAACTCTCCACTCCAGCCACACTGGCCTCCTTGCGGTTCTCTCCCTGGGCAAACTCATTCCCTGCCTCAGGGCCTTTGCACTTGCTGTTTCCACCACTTGGGGCTCCCTTTCCCCAGGTAGCCCATGGCTGCTCCTTCTCTCCCCCATGTCTCTACCGACTGGTGCTGCCCTCATCTTCCTCACTGTGTTCCTTTTTTTTTTTTTTTTTTGTTGAGACAGAGTCTCACTTTGTTGCCCAGGCTACAGTGAGTGCCGTGGCGTCAGCCTAGCTCACAGCAACCTCAAACTCCTGGGCTTAAGTGATCCTACTGCCTCAGCCTCCCGAGTAGCTGGGACTACAGGCATGTGCCACTATGCCCGGCTAATTTTTTTCTATATAGATTTTTAGGTGTCCATATAATGTCTTTCTATTTTTAGTAGAGACGGGGTCTCGCTCAGGCTGGTCTCGAACTCCTGACCTTGAGCAATCCACCCGCCTCGGCCTCCCAGAGTGCTAGGATTACAGGCGTGAGCCACCGCGCCCGGCCCTCACTGTGTTCCTTGATTCTGTGTTATATGTTCATTTATGTACTGTGTTTGGTGTCTGTCTCCCCACAAGTGTCAGGTTCATAAGCGTCGGGACTGTGTCTCTACTGCTCACAGCTGAGGCCCTGGTACCTGGCTTGTGCCTGGCGGACAGAAGCAGCTCAGTAAATATTTGTTGACTGAATGGATGAAAGGGGACACTTCAAGGTGGCGCCACTGACTGGATGAGGGGTGAGGGACAGGAAGGAGTTACGAGTGCCTTTGAGGTTTCTGTTTGAGCCATGGGTGGAGGGTGCCTCCCCTGAGTTGGGGAGACTGGGGTGGCACTGATGGCGGGGACACAGCTAGGAGGGGAGAATCCTCACCTGCTGGGGCTGGGGGTTACAGCCTGCAGGTTGAGTCCCTCATCTCAGACACCTCAGACGTCTGGGGTCCTGTCCCCTACCCTCTGCTCATGACTCTGACTTGCTGGGGACCAGAGGCTGGCTGCTGGACCTTTCTGTGCCCTAGGCCTTCTCTCTACCTCTTCCGTCTGCAGGAGTGTTGTGTGTCCTGGGTCCCTAGGAAGAGTCCAGGCCCCGAGACAGGGGACTTGGGTCAGGCCCCTGGCCTGTTTCCCTTCCTCTCCAGTGAGGTGGACAGTGAGAGGACAGATGCCCAGGCCCAGTTTCAAAAGGGTGAGATGGGCTGGTGAGGAGGGGCTGGGCCATTCTGGCCCGTCCCCACCCCAGACCCTGGCAGGGCCTCCCAGGGCTTGGGGACAGCTAAGCTGTTGGCTTCCTGCCTGGCCCCGAACCTGAGAGCAGATGTCCTGGGGAAGGCAGGCAGTCAGCAGCCAGGCCCTCGGAGCCACGCGGAGCACCAGATGCCAGGGCTGGGGCGGAGGATCAGGGTGTCCCAGGGGAAGGGGCGCAGACAGGGGAAGGGATGCATGGGGCCCACGGGCCTCCCAGATATAGGGCTGGCTTTTGCAACCCAGAAGTTTCTTCCTGTCGCACCCAGTGTTCTTCCGTCCTCATTTCATGTTCACAATTTTGGCCATACCCAGGGTCAGCGGTGATGATTGTTTTCTTAACGTTTTCTCTAAATCAACTCATTTAGATGGAATTAGAATAATTTTAGTTGCACAGAAAAATAGAGAATGACATTATAAATGATATACCCAACACCCACCTATAATGTTAGCATTTTGCCATATTTGCATCATTTATTTCTTTCTGAAGTATTTTAATGTAAATTACAGATATCATGAATTTTCATCCCCAAATACTTTAGTCTGCATCTCTAAAAAACAAGACCATTGATTTCCCCAAATAACAGAGAACCATTATTTCACCCCACAATATTAACAGTTCTCTGATATCTACTATTTAACCCACCACAGATTTCCCCAATCATCCCTAAAATATGTTTTCCAGTTGACATAGGATTTATTGTGAAAAGAAACTTGATACACTAAATGAAAAGCGGGTTATCTTCTGGCATGAATAGACGGTATCTCTGGAAATGGACACAACGTTTTAGCCAGACGCAGCGCCCGGGCCCAGAGCTGTAGCTGGGACTTGCTGTTTGTTCTAGAGCCGATTAGCGGCTGCTAACCAAGGACAGAGCAGCAGCCAAGAGCCTTTTCCTGGCTGCTCTGATGGGACTTGAAAATGACTCAGAAAAGGAATCCCTGTCTCCAGGCTGGGGTCAATGCCATTTATTAAGTCAGAGTTGGTCTGCAGGGGTGGGGGATAGGAGAGTGGCCCCTTCCCCAGGTGAGGGAGGTGCTTGAGGCCTCAGAAGGTTCTGGACAAGACCTGGTGTTCCTGGATGATCACATTGACACAGTGGTAAGAGTCTGCAGGGTGTGGGCCTGTTCGTGCTCTGATTTGGGCCTCTGTAGTTTTGTCTGTAAAAGGGGACAGGGCCTCCCACTCTGTCCTGTCTCCCACACTGGACAGGGCTCTGAGGACTCTTGTGACCTCTGTGACCTGGCTTCCTACCTCCCCCAGCCCAAACATCTTTCTGTCTCCCTCTACCCCACACCCAGCTCACTCTCCGAACCTCAGCCCAGATGTCACCTCCTCCTAGAAGCCTGCCCTGGCCTCTGGAATGGATTAGGGGCCCCTCTTCTGGGTCCCACAGCTGCCTGTAATCATTCAGAACTGCCCTCCGCTGCGGGATTCTCTGTCTCTACCCCTCCTCGGCGTGAGCATGGAAAGCAGAGAGCAGCCTGTCTTGCTCCCTGCAGTAGCCCCAGCCCCCGCCTCAGCCTCTGGCACATAGTAGGAGCACAACTAATTTGTTGAATGAACAAATGATTATTGCTATAGTTCCCACTCCAGTGTGCCTGCCTCTTCAGGGGTCTTGGAATGAGTGCTTGGCCCTTCATTAATTCACCGAGCACCTACTGTGTGCCAAGCGGTATTCTAGGCATGGGAGATACAGACCAGGCCTCTGTCCCAGTAGAACCTACATTCGGGCGTGGGAGGGAAAGAAGCCCAAGAAAACAAACGGGAAATAATTCCAGCTGTCATTTGTGTGTGCAGGACAGACAGGGGCTGCAGAGGAGAGTGTTAAGAGGGCCTTGCTGAGAAAGTGACATTTATTTGAGCTGGGAGTTGGATGAGAAGGAGCGGGCAGGGAGAGAACTCCGGGAAAGGCATTTGTGACAGCAGGAACAGCGTGTGCGAAGGCTCCGTGGCGAGCACCAGCTAGGATCTGTGTGACAGGCCAGGCGCAGGGGTCTGGAGCAGCCACAGGGTCCGAGAGGAGGCAGGGCTGGGGCAGGACAGAAGGGCAGTCCCCAGGCGCAGGGGGCAGATGGAAGGTTTAGAGTGAGAGGAGATGGGACCAGATTTATGTTTTAAATGGCCTGCCTGGCTGGGTGGGGGGCGGGGGAGAGGTGAGAGCGGCTGAGGCTCAGACGCAGCATCCTGCAGGAGGAGACCAGGTGAGCCCGAGTCATGCCGGGCTCTAGCGTGAGGGTGTGCAGCGCATGGGCCTTGGGCCCAGGTGTCCTGGGACTCCGCAGCCCGCAGGCTCATTTGCATCTGATTTGCATGTGCAGCGGAGGGTCGAGTTGAAAGCTGGTAAGGCCCATGTCAGTGTCTTGGGTAGAGGTTCTTGGCTGTTAGTTTCCACAAAGACTCTGTCCCCAGGCCACGACATTCCAGTTTAGGAGGGGCCCCACCCCCCACCGCTCTGGCCCTGGCATCTGGGGCTGGGGAGAGGCCATGGGGACAAGGTCGTTTGATTTCCTGAGAGGGCTGCAGGATCTGAGGACAAAGCTCCCCCCTCACCAACCCCGTCCCCAGCAAAATCCCATCTGTCAGGCCCAGCCTCTGACCTTCGACCTCTCTGTCAGCACAGGCTGCGGAGTGGGGGAGGGGAGAGCCCCCGCCCCCAGCCCTAGGGGAGACCCAGGCCCGTCCTCCCAGCCTTCTCCATCTGTCCTCTCCTGCTCCTGCCACCTGCTCAGTGCCATCCAGGCCAGGTCACCTTCCCTTTCTGGGCCTTGGTTTCCCTGGGTGTCAAATGTAACTTTCCCAAATGCTAGTGCCTTATGTCCCACTTTTCTAATTGTTGCCATATCCACTTAATGTTTTAAAAATGAATTTACTCTCCTTTACTTAAATGGATTCAATTTAAAAAGAACTTTCATATCAGCTCTGTAAAAGGAAAACCAGTTTCATTTGTCACAGTTATAAAAATACTGAGAAAAATAATGAAATGGAAATAAAACAATGTTATTAAATTCTAGTCTAGCCTCAAGTGAAAAACAGCAGACACGAAAGTTTACATACTGTATAATTCCATTTATAGGATAGTCTAGAAAAGACAGAACTAGAGAGAAAAAGAACAGATTAGTGTTCGCCAGGGTCGGGGAGAGGGATTTGACCAAAGGGTATAGAAACTTTTCCGGATGACGGAAACTGTTTTTTGATTGTTGTGGTGGTGACAGATTTATATACATTTGTCAAAAATTATCAAACTGTCCACTTAAAGTTGATGAGTTTTATTGTATGTATAATTCACTTCAAAAAGACAAATTTTTGAGAATGAAATAAATAAAATTCCAGTTTAACCCCAAGTCTGAGGCCTCCTCTCTTCGTTAAAATTAGCAGATATAAGAAGACTTCTTACACAGAAGCCCTTCTTTTTGAGGCAAGAAGAAATATTTTGAAGAGAATTGCAGAGGAAATAATTTTGACCCAAGAGCTATACTGTCCAATATGGTGGCCATGACCCCGTGTGGCTATTTACATTTAAATTAAGTAAGGTGAAAAAAATTTTTTTAATTCAGTTCTTTGGTTGTACTAGTTACATTTCAAGGTCTCAAGAGCCACACAAGGCTAGTGGCTACAGTATTGGACAGATACAGAGCATTGCATTCTCATGGAAAGTTCTAGTGGGCGGCACTGCCTGAGAGGATTTATTTGATGTATACAATTTCAAATTGTCATCCTTCCCTTCCCCTACTGTGGGAAACACTGGGTTTGATTTTAACCTGACTCTGTGAAGACCTCCATCTCCTTCCGCTCTGACTTCCTTTTGCCTTAGATGATGACATAGGGGACATTTCGGCTTTCAGAGTCCGTGACTCTAAGAGCCGAGGGTGGTGGGAGTACAGGGATTGTGACTGAGGGGAGTCTAAGGATTTGAAGACCTCAGGATTTAAAAATTCTGGAATTTCAGATTCAAACCTCATTTCTGACCCTTGGGGTGTGACGGGCTCAGGAACAGAGCTGCTGGGTGAGCCTGGGCCGGTTCCTCCCCCGGCCTCAGGCCTGTCTGCCTCCTCCTTCCTCTGCTTCCCTGAGGTGTCAGCCCGCCCCTGACTTCCAGAAGACTGTTTGCTGCAAGTCCCCTGTCCTTCTGTGCTGGTGAGATAGTACAGGAGGTGGACTTTGGCTACCTGTCTGAGCCTTGAGCCAAAGCTTAAACCTGCTTACAATACTGAACAAAAGCTCTGAGATTGATTAACGGCAGGTTCCATAGAAGGTAGCTCTGTTTTCTTTAACAGGACAGGCAACCACTGGAGCAGGGGTCCCCCGACCCTAGTCAGAGCCAGCACGAACTGGTTACTGCCAAGATGAAGCCCAAAGTTGGCTGCTCATAGATCTTTTTGCCACATTTTAATGCAAGAAATCACGCCCAAGGGTGGAGATTGAACACGCTAATGTGACATGCGATGTATGAAGAAGCATGATGGCAGAATGGGCAGCTGCCAGCAAAACTCTGCCTCCACATGCTGAGATTTCAATGCTAGCGTCAAATTTTCTCTCCCTATCCTTTCAAAGTTCCCTGGCCCTTTGTTCTGAGAGCCGGTCTGGTTGCTCCTTAACCAGCACTTTTGTTCAAGCAAAAGCACCCCCACTTCCCCCCAAGCCTTGCCTGTATAAATTCCTTTTTCAGTCTCATGCCAATTTCTATTGACTCGGGGACCAAGAACCGTGAGCTTGGTGACACTGGTGTCTGGCTCAGCTGGCTGCAGCGCGCGAGCACGTGTGTTTTTGGACAGGATTTGAGGACATCTAGTCAGGACCCTGCATGGTTGCTCTGTATAATTTCTGTTATAGACTAATGTTTGTGTGCCCCCAAAATAGCCATGTTGAAGCTCTAACACCCAACGTGATGGTGTTTGGAGATAGGACCTTTGGGAGGTAAAACCTAGGGTTAGATGAGGCCATGAGGATGGGGCCCTCATGATGGGGTTAGTGGCCTTATAAGAATAGCAAGAGAGATTTCTCTCCCTCTCTCTCTCTCCCCCCTTCCCTTTCCCCTTCCCCATTACTCCATGCATGCAGCAAGGAAAGGCCATGTGAGGACACAGGAGAAGGTGGCTGTCTGCAAGCCAGGCAGAGAGCCCTCACCAGGAACCGAATCAGCCAGCACCTTGATCTTGTACATCTAGCCTCCAGAACTGTGAGAAATACATTTCTGTTGTTCAAGCCACCCTGTCTGTGGTCCTTTGTTATGGCAACCTAAGCAGACTCATGCCCTCTGTTGTCGTCATTAGCATAATGTACACATACAGAGCCATGCCCGGCCAGGTCCTGTGCTAAAGGTTTTGCCAGCATCATCTCAAGGACTTGATTTGACTGCCTACATCATAGATGATAAATTATTGTTCCCATTAAAGATGGGCCCACAGTGTGTCTGGGCTTGGTGGGGTGTGTCCTGAGACCTGGAATGTGACCATAGGATACTGGACCCAATTCTTTTGAAGGTGTAGCCTGGTTCTCCGTAGGCGTTGGCGGTTGGAGAGGCCCGGGCTGTGCGGAACTGAATACAGAGGACATTCCCTGTGTCTGGGTGGTCCAGTTCCTGGGGAAACACCCTGTGCTTTAAAGGGGGCAATGGTAGAGGAGGAAGTATCCCTTGTCACATCCTGGATACCCACCTTCTGGAGATAGCGTTCATTACTTTTGTGGATTGTTTCCCAAGTGCTGTGTGAACACAGGGCTTCAGGGTTATATATGTTTGGGAAACAAGGAATAAGCAAAGAGAAGGAGGTGTTTCTGCTTCAGTACTTCTCAGAGCCTTTAATACTGTGACGTGCATGGGGGAACCTCTAATTTCAGGACAAGTGGGCAAGAGAAGTGTGGACCCTGCGTTCTGGCATTCACGGTTGGTGGAGGAGACAGCCAGCACGTAAGCCTGGAACACACCACGTGTCAGGAGGTTGGAGCACTGTGCAGAGAGGTAACAGGAATGATGGGTGGGGTGGGGATGGGTCCCCCAGAGGGGGTGACATTTGAACAGAGACCTGACGAGGCACAGAAGGAGGTAAGAAAGCAGCGGGGTGACTGTCTGGGGGCAGAGAGGCCCAGACAGAGGGAATAGCAAGTGGAAAGGCCCCAAGGCCCGAGGTGGTTTGGAGTATTTGCAAAGCAGTGTGAGGGCCAGTGGCTGCAGCCAGGTGGGCTGAAGGGGAGGGTGTGGCAGCAGATGAGGGTGACGAGGATCAGCTCCCAAAGGCCATGATCTTCAGAGCATGCTGGGGAGCCCTTGATGGTTTTGGACAGGTGGTGATACCACAAGACACACTGCCTCACGGGCTCACACTAATGAAGCAACCACCTAAGAACAGCAGCCGCAGGATGCTGAAGGCCAGCCAGGGTGCTGGGTGGCCTACAGGCACCATCTGTGCCTCTCACAGGCCTGGAAAGCAGGCATCATTAACTCCCATTTTACAGGAGAGAAAACTGAGGCATAGAAAGATAAAGGAATTTGCCCATGACCACAAATGTTTGCTCTGGCTGTTGCACTCCTCTCCACCTGCCCTTGTCTATGAAGCTGCCCTGTCTGCTCAGTTGTCCTCGGCCCTGGCTATACCTGGGGTGGCAGAGTGCATTTCCCCAGGGTGGCCACACCGACATATAGGCATACCTCAATTTATGGTGCTTCACAGATACTGTGTTTTTTTTACAAATTGAAGGTTTGTGGACACCCTTCACCCATTAGATCTACTGGTGCCATTTTTCCAACAGCATGTGCTCATTTCATGTCTCTGTGTCAGCATTTTTTAGCAATAAAGTGGTGTTTTTTTTAGCAATAAAATATTTTTAATTAAGGTCTGTACTTTTTTTAGACATAATGCTATTGCACACTTAACAGAGTACAGTACAGGGTAAGCATAACTTTATATGTATGTACTGGGAAACCGAAAAGATTGTGTGACTTGCTTTTTATTGTGATATGCACTTTTTTGTAGCGGTCTGGAACTGAACCTGCAGTATCTCCAAGGTATGTCTGTATCTCACATCCCACATGCTCAGCCAATAGAAGATGTCTGAAGTGATGGTGGGTGGCTTCGGAGGCCAGGCCATAAAATCCTTCACAACTTCTGTGATCTCGGGGCTTGCTGGTTCTGAGAGAAGCCAGCGGCTACGCCATGAGGACGCTATGCCACTATGTGAAGCTACCCTGTGGTGTAGGCCATCTGGAGAGGGAAGGAGGCCCCCAGTGTGTATCTGCACAAACCTGCCGGCCACAAAGGTGAACCAGCCTCACCCAGCCTTCAGATGAGACCTTGTGGGAGACCCTGAGAGAATCCCATTGTTCCATTTGCCATTCCCATAGCCCTGTGGCCAGGCAATTAACTTGTGGTTGTCCCTCACCTCCCCCCCTTATTTTTTTATGTCAATAGCAATGCTATAGTAAATATTCTTGTCAAATCGTTCTAAATCTCCTTCATTATTTGGTTAGGATCAATTTCTAAAAGCACAGTTGCTGGATTAGAGTACAGGCCCATTGATGCAGCATTTATTTATTTTAGAAATGTGCCTGCATTGTCCTCCAGAAAGGACATCTCCATTTACTTTCTCACCCACAGTGTTTGGAAAGACATATTTTAGGCTGAATTTTCTTTTATTCACTTCCTTATTGTGTTCTTTCATAGAATATGTTACTTATTTTTTTTTAAATAGATAATACATTTACAAAGTACAAAATCCAAAAGATATAAAAAATATTTTCTAAAAAGCTTTCCTCCCTCCCTTGTCCCTTAGTCGGCCCAAGCCATCATTGGGACCAGTTTCTAGTGGGTCAATCCAGAAAGGTTCAGATGCAAGTAAATATATATAAAGAGAACACCCTTTAAATTAAATTAAACAAATGATAATAGAGCCACGAGGTGCACAGGAGACAGAGAGCTGACATCTGAGGCTGATTTCATCTCAGTTTCGAGTTAAGTGGAGAAAACTGCCAAGGTCAGGGTTCTGGAGGAGGCAAAATCCACATGCTGAATGAGCCACGGGCTTGTCAACAGGGCGAGATGTTATTGTCGCCTGTGTGCTGCATCAGGATGAGGCCATAAGGATGGCCCAGCTCCCTCTGATCTGGGTGCAGGTATTGACAGTTTGTCCACTTTCTTATTCTTACGGGCTCTCCCTCCCCACGCTCAAGGTCGGGGGAGGGAAGGACTAAGATGCTTTGAATAGCTCTGAATTGGTACCGGGTGCTTGATAAATTCTTGAAAATAGAGGACATCACTAGTATGCTGTTGGCACGTAGATGCCCGTAGTGTACCCAAATGATTTCTCTTTATGTGGCCTAATTTGGGATCCTGGCAAAGTTCCTTCTGTCCTCCGCTTGCCTCACTTTCTTAATCTTGGAATGAGGCTGATGGGTTTTGTTTTGTCTTGTTTATTCTAAGCTCTAGGGTATGCAGGGGAGAGGCTAACTT
This sequence comes from Eulemur rufifrons, assembly GCF_041146395.1. Classification (NCBI taxonomy): domain Eukaryota; kingdom Metazoa; phylum Chordata; class Mammalia; order Primates; family Lemuridae; genus Eulemur; species Eulemur rufifrons. The sequence continues at coordinate 26,429,737 of NC_091002.1, forward strand.
TGCAGATGCAGGGTCAGCAGGGCCTTTATCCACGCATCTCACAGATCTCCCAACCCCTGATTAAATTACATATCTCAGAGAAGAATCTGATCAACACCATTGTTGTCATTCCCGTTTAATGACAGGGAAACCAAGGTCTGGGAGGCACCAGGGTGATGTGTTCACATGGTCATGTGCTTCTGTAAAAATTTCCAAAGTAAAGCATTTTAACCTCACTCTGTTAAAATCTCTAACTCCTTCTACTCCAACTTCTTTTGTGAGTTGACGTTGAGGTAGGTGAGAATAGTTTAGGTATCTGCCTAAGAGGATCTTACCTTTAGTTTGGGTTTAGTGGGATATATTTATATTATTTCCAGTCACTTTTGTGAATAATTAAATTATTACTAACTGGCCTGGTATAGAAATGGCTTCCAGAAATACCCTTACTGAGTGCACTGAGCAGACTCAACTTGGCGTTGTGACATGCCGCTGCAGGGTCAGAGGTCATATATCAGTATATGTGAGTGTCTTACAGAGCTCAATGCCACAATGATATTGCAGTAGAGGAGAGGTTTAAAATGCATACATGGAGCCAGAGCTAGTTTACGGTAAGCATTACAGATGTATGTCAAACAGGTAATTCATAAAAGTAATGTTATTTTTCTGGGATTTTTTAATGCTTGTGGAATTTGTCATTTGTTGGGGTTTCTTGTCTCTTTCTACTCAAATATTCTCTTTATTACTTAATTTATTTGTAATTTAGCATTACTTTTCTTAAAGAAGTGCCCTGAAGTTGTGTAAGCATCAGGAAGTACCAAGCCTAGATCTGCCCTGCTCAGTTTTCTCTTGTATCTTATAGGATCACAGGATTCCCCTTGCCAACCGGTTCTCCATGTTTACAAGGGAATAGAACAGAGTGGTTAAAAAGACTTGCTCTGGATTCAGACAGACCTTAGTTTTCTCAGATGTAAAAATAATAATGGGATCTCTGTCCTTGGATAGTCATGAAGTCAAATGAGATAATGTGTGTAAAGCCTTGAACACAATCTAGCAGGGGGCGCAGTTAATGCCAGGTTTGATACTTAGTCCTCACAGATACAGATTCCCTATCTATGATGGTTGTCTCTTCTGATTTGGTTGGTGTCCATGCCAGAGTGCACAATCATTATTAGCTATAGATATATTATTAGCCCTCTCCTCTGTCTGTCCAAGGCATGTACACAGTAAGTGCTCAATTATTGACAATCCAATCAAAGGATGAAAGACACCTGCTGGAATAGAAAACAGACGCTGGCTCCAACTTGAGCAATGCAGACCCAGACAGTGACTGATATCTGTAAAATTTCCTCACCTTCAAGGGCTTTTACAATTAATTTATTCTAATCTCCATAAAAATGTTTTTTTTGTTGTTGTTGATATATTCAAGTGTTGAAAATTTGGAAAAATCCACAACACAAAGAAGAAAGTAACTGCAGTTATTAGAAATTATTACATATACATATATATTACAGTTATGAATTTAACATATATTTATACTGTACATAGTGCTTTGAAACATATTGTGCTTTTAAGAATTTAATACTTCCTTAGCATTTCCCCATATCTTTAAATATCTTTTAACTACATCATTTTTAATGGCTGCATAATATTCCTCATCAGAAAGTGGGGATAATTAAAAAAAAAAAAAAAAGGTACTGTCTCAGAGGGTTATGTCATAAGCCCTGACAAGAGTTATGTCGTGTAAAGCTACCTGGCATATAAAAAGCACAATTAAGTTAGCTCTCTGCCCCAGAATGGACTTACCTAATCAACCCCCTTTCTGTAGGCAGTGAAGTCGATCCTATTATTTTGCTGTGATGAATAACGCTGGACAATATTAATCTTTGCTCATATCTTTGGTCATTTCCTTTGTAAATTTCGGAATTGCTGGATATGCACATTTGCACACTCACTCATCATTACGCAATTAGGGAAACAGAGGAAGGGACTTGCCCCGGGTCACATAGCGAGTTGGCTTCAAAGACAGGACTAGGGACCGGCTCAGGAGCTCTGACTAGTGCTCTTCCAGCTGGGGACCCTGAGGAAGTCCCCGCTGGAAGGGGGAGGGAGAAGGAAGGGAACGAACCAGGCGCCCGGGCTGAAGCAGAGGCCGGAAGCACGTGGGGCCAGCTGGGCGGAGCGGAGCAGGGCTGCAGAGCCGCGCTCTTCCTGCAGGCGGCCGAAGCTAAGCGGTCGCCTGGCAACCCGGGCGGCGCGGCGTTCGAACGGAAGCGAGGAGCCAATCAGGAAGTCCGGGGCGAACCATTCCCGCGATGGGGCGGGGGAGTGCAGCGTGCTCATTTCCCCTTCCTCAGGGCCCCGGGGACCTTCGCTCAGGTGGTGGCTTTCCGACAGTCAGGGCCACCTGCTCATCACTGGTGTGGAGGGCACCTCCGAAGAGGCCCCTAGAGGTCCCCACGCGGGGCCGGGGCCTCCTGGGCCGCGTTGGGAGTGGCCACTCCCGGCCCGGGTCCGAGCTGTCAGCCTCTCCAATCCCCGCACGGGAGAAGCCGGGACACGCCTAGCGCGGGCTCCAGGTGAGGGCGTGGGCGGTCTGGGGCACGAGCCCGGGGTCAGGGGGCTCTGTTCACTGAGTGCCTGCTGTATGCGTCCTCCCGGAGTCGTATCTGCGTACCATTTCACAGATGAGGAGGCTGAGGCTCAGAGAGGCAGATGTCCTGGCCCGGCGAGGTCTGGCAGAGAATCCAATTCAAGTCTTTCCGCTCCACCTCGCAGTCAAAGCGGATCTAGATTTGCCTTGAGAGGCCCAGACGGGCAACTAGTGGTCACTTTCTCAGCCTTTTATCATCAGGGACATGGCCCGCGGAACCCTGGCTGTATCACCTGTCCCCCACGCCTCTCACCGTCCTCGGGATACCCCTCCTGGACATCGGTCCTCCCTTATCCAGAACGTCAGGGGTTGGACTCAGGGCTCATTTGGGGCCCTTTTGCCTACGAGGTTCTGAATGCCAGCGCTTCCCCTCTCAGAGAACCTCTCTTTGAGGATCAGATGGGACTGACATTTTTGAGCTAGATGTAGCTGGGTAGCAGATTCCCCAGCTGAGGGAAGGGGTAGAGTCAGCCCCTAAACCAAAGCTGCTAGGCACCAGAGACTTTGGAGTGGGATTGGGGCCGGGTCTCTCCCAGGTGGAGCACCGGGTCTAGGCCAGTTCCTGCTCTGCCTCCTGGGAACACATCCAGCGCCCACCCTTCCCCCTTCACCTCAGGTTGCTATATTGTTGGTCTCCTTTTGTAGATGGAGAAACTGAGGTTCTAAGAAGTTAAGCCCCTTGGCAACACAGGGCTTGGCTCCTAGTCCCTCTGGCTTCAATCTTAGAATCCTTGACACTCACAATCACTGGATTTGAGAGTCTTGCATCTATTCACAAGGGAGTTATTTATCCTCTCTCCTTTTGATTTTCCTCCTGGCTTTGGGGAGAGGAGTTCAGGGAGTTCACAAGTCTTTCGTTTATTCTTTCAACAAATATTTATTGACTTCATATACCTTGCCCTCCCCTGGCATGTTTTGTTTTTATCAAAGCATTTACTCTATCTTATGTTCTATATGTTTTACTTATTAGTGATTTATTATCTTCTTCCATGGGAATGTATTGTATGGCAGAGTCTAGGATGAAGTGATTGAGGTACTCATCACCAGTGCAAAATTTAGGGGTGCCCAAAACCTCAGTATTAAAGATAACAACTAAAGCTAACATTTCCTGACCATTTGCTGTGTGTTCTGCTGGTGGGAGGTCAACTCAGACAGCCTCTGTGGAGCATAGTCCCCCCATCTCTGTCACCATTGCGAGTGTATCCCCCCAACCCACCTGTCCCACTCTAGGCAAAATGGTACAGGTGCAGTGATGTTGCCCTGTGGTGCATAATAGGCAGAAAGTGGGCACATGCTAAGTGGTCTGGGTAGGGGCTGATGGGAAGTCATGCTGTGTAGCTGTGAAAAAAGATGTGGATGCTCTTTATGTATTGATATGGCACCAAGAATGTCATATATTATTGAGCAAAAAGAGCAAGATAAAAACTGTACACACAGCATGATGCCATACAGGTAAGAAAAGAGAAAGAATATATGTTCATACTTGGTTGTATCTGCCTAAAATCTCCCTGGAAGGATACACAACTGTCTGGTCACAGTGGTACCTGCAGGGAGGAGAACTAGGGGACAAGGATGGGAGTTTTGTTTTGTTTTGTTTTAGTTTTTTACTTGTTCTCTTTATGGTTTTTGAATTTTAGGCTTGTGCATGTATCACCTGGTTGAAAATTATATATATGTGTGTATATATATGTATATGTAAAGTATATATATAAAAAATTATGAGAGTACTGCTCTGTCACTGACTTGCCATGTGACTTTGGGCAAGTTTCTTCACATCTCTGTGCTGAGATAAGAAGCCATGATGGTGAGTTCAGGCCTGGGCAGAGGGCAATCTGGGACAGGAAGTGGGCTTGGCTGTAGGTCTGCCTCAACCCTCTCCTTTCCCAACCTGTGTGCCAGACCCTTCCCTAAGGCCTTGCATGTGATATCACTCTCATTCAGTCCCCACAGCAAGCCCTTTTGTCCCCATTGTGCAACCTCAGGTACAAACCGAGGCCCAGAAGATCTAGTTGGTGGGCATATCCATGGACCCGGGCATCCACACCCACACCCTCCCACAGCCTGTCACCTCTTGCTTCCTGAGGTTTGTGCAAAGCCGCCCTGGGCAAAGCTGACTCCTGGGCAGGCCAGGGCACGAGCGTCTGGGGAGACTCCAGAAATAGCTCAGGGCCTGGCGTGGCCCTGGAGGATGCCCGGCTGGGTGTCTGTGACCTGGACAGCTGGGCTGAAATTGAGCTGGGGCTGCCCTATGAGCTGGCCCCCTGGCCGCTGCCTGGAGCCTTCCTGATCCTTGTTGGGGGCAGGTGAGGGCCTCCATGTCTCTGCTCAAGTCTGGGGAAAGAGAGAAGCAGGTGGAAGGAAGGGGGTGGGAGTGCTGAATGTCATGAAAATTATAAATGTCAGAAACCACACTTCTCATGTCCTCAACAAAGATAAAAATCACTGACACTCCTTGAGCACTTGCTATGTGCTAAGTACTTTACAAGTATGAGCTCATTTATTTCCTTCAACTCTGTGATGTAGAGTAGTTACTGCTGTTTTATTTTCATCTTGCAGAGAGGAAACTGAGCACAAGAGAGGTTTAATGATTCCAGAGGTGGAACGTGAATCCAGGGAGCCCAGTTCCAGCTTTTGCACTGTTTTTTTTTTTTTTCTTTTTTTTGTGAATGTGGTAAAATGTATATAAAATTTACCATTTTAACCACTTTTAAGTATATAGTTCAGTGGCTTTAAGTGCATTCACATTGTTGCAAAACCATCACCACCATCCATCTTCAGAGTGTTTTCATCTTCCCAAACTGAAACTCTCTATCCAATAAACACTAATTCCCATTTCCCTTCCCACTATCCCCTGGCAACCACCATTCTATTGTGTTTCTATGAATTTGACTACTCTAGGTACCTCATATAAATGGAATCATACCGTGTTTGTCCTGTTGTGTCCGACTCATTTCACTTAGCTTAATGTTTTCAAGTTTCATCCATGTTGTAGCATGTGTCAGAATTCACTTTTTAAGACTGAATAATATTTTATTTTATGTAAATACCACATTTTGCTTAACCATTCATCCCTTGATGGACACCTGGGTTGTTTTTGGCTATTGTGACTAATGCTGCTCTGAACATGGGTGTACAAATATCTGTTTTTGAGTCCTTGCTTTTAATTCTTTTGGGTACATATCCAGAAGTAGAATTCCTGGATGATCCTACGATAATTCTATGTTTAATTTTTTGAGGAACCACCAGAGTTTTTCACAGTGACTGCAATATTTTACATTTTAATCAATGATGCACAAGGTTCTGATTTCTTGACATCCTTACCAACACCTGTTTTTTGTTTTTTTTTTTCTGTTTGTATATTTTTTGGTAGTGACCATCCTGGTGGATGTGATATAGTATCTCATTGTGGTTTTGATTTACATTTCCCTAGTGATTGATGATGTTGAGCATCTTTTCTGGTGCGTGTTAGCTGTTAGTGTATCTTCTTTGGAGAAATGTCTATTCAAGTGACTGCAGTTTTAACCATTACTCTTAGATTTGTAACCTCTGAGAGTAATGGATTAGCATTCTGGGCTGATGAAGGCCTCACCCAGGAGCTGGGCACTGGAGGATTTGCTTGAATGTATGGTTATCACAGCTCATACTTGCTGACATTTGTCATGCACAACCCTCACACTGGGAGGGAGGCACTGTTGTAAGTCCCATTCGCCAGTTGGGGAAACTGAGGCATGGAGAAGTTGAGTATCTTACCTAAAGTCTCTTAGCTAATCATTGGTGGAGTTGGGATTTGAACGGGTTCTGGAGTCCATGCTATACCCTACAGAGGTGGCCAGGGGGGTAGAGTGGGAAAGGGCACTGCAGGAGCAGAACCAGCATGTGCAGAGATTTGGACGTGGTGTCTTTGGAGAAAGAATAGGGCTTGGCTAGAAGTAGCCAGAGCCCAGCTTGAATGGGGGTGACTCACTGTTGAAGGAAGAGTGAGAAGGAAGAGCGAGACAGCCAGGAGCAGCATTGGGGATTAGGGGGGAGGCTTGGTGCCAGAGACCTTGGCCTTTCTTTTTTCTTCCCATGACATATTTATTCATAACAAAGGAAAAATATTAATTATGACTATACAGTGGAGAAATCTTGTAGCTACTACCGTAACCAACGAATTGGCTGATCCCTAAGGTTAGGACAAACTGTCGTCAAATGCCTCCTGCTATGACGCACTGAGAAGGACACAACGTCACCTCTGTGTTATTCCAGACAGATATGTTTAACTTGTTTCTTTTTTATTGAGGTATGATCGACATACAAAAAGGCTGTGTGTATTGAATGCATCCATTTTGATAAGTGGCCTTGGCCTTTGGACTGGGTTCCAGTCCGGCTACTTGGTCAATAGTGTTTCCTCTTGTGTTTGGTCCCTGGAGGAATAAAATGTGTCAGGAGGTGATGGAGCTCCCAGTCCAGTGGGAGATAGGAAACAAGCGATAGGTAAATGAATATCTAAAGTGGCAGGATGTGATGAATACCTGGAAAGGAACAGATGGGTGGGAGAGTTGGTGGGAGCTTCTCAGGTTGGTCAGGGAGGCCTCTCGGAGAAGACGACATTTGAGGTAAGATCTGAAGGAGGTGAGGGAAGGGGTTCTAGGCAGAGAATGGCTGGTGCAAAGGTCCTGGGGCAGAAAAGACCTTGGTGTGTTCAGAAACAGCCCTCAAGGGAGGGCTTTGTGGCTGGAGCTGGAAAGAGGTTGGAGATGAGGTGGGAGAGTTGGGCAAGGCCTGGGTCCTGGAGGGCTGAGGGACAAGTGGGGAGTTTGGATTTTATTCTAAGGGAGCCACAGGAGGGTTTAAGCACAGCAATGATGACATCTGATTTCTGTTGGGAAAACATTGCCATTATTGCCCCCATTTTACAGCTGAGGAAACTGAGACCCAGAACCATATCCAGGGAGTATTTCCTATGGTGGTCTCTCCCTCTGGGGCCTAGGCAAGGAGGCTGTAGATTCTTTAAGAGTCTCCTTGGTGGCTCATCTGGTGAGTGGCCAAAGCCCACCACTAAAAACACTGCTTCTTCCCCCTCCCCAGAGTTGAGCCTGGGTTCAAATCATGGCTCTGTCATTTACAGCTGCGTGACCTCAGGCAAGTGGCTTTACCTCTCTGAGCCTTAGTTTTCTTAGCTGTAAAATGGGCATAATAGCAGTACCTACCTCACAGGTAGGTGTGGGGGTTAAGCCAATTAACATGTATAAAGAGCTTAGAACAGTGTCTGGTACAAAGAAAGTACTCAGAAGAGGTTAGTTCTTTCCTATTTTATTATGAAAATTGTTACTGTTGCTTTGCTGTTACTACTATTAGTGCCTGAAGGAGCCTCCTCTCCCCTCCCCCCATTTTTGCCTCGGTGGAGGGCCAGACAGGGACCCAGTGGGCCACTGTGGAGGATGATGGTCTGATAGCCCCCACTCCGGTAAAATCAGGGCCTGGAGGAGGTTGCCTAGGCTGGACTTCCCAGGGTGACTTTGGGCTGGAGATGCAGCCCATCCCAGCCTCAGTTTTCCATTAGTGAAAGGGGGGGCAACGATAGAGCTCACTTCATAGGAATTGTTGGGAAGATTAAAATGGGTTAATCCAAGAAAAGCGCTTTCTCATGTCTGGCACAGTGAACAGTAACTGGCGGTCGTTGTGACAGTCGGGGGTGGGGGGGAGAATCAGTTTTTCCACCTCAAAGATGGGTGCGCTTGCCCGGCCACCGGGACCGGTGCGCCAGGTGTGCGGTGGGCGGGTCCCGGCTCCGGGAAGAGCTTCCCGGGGTGGGCCTGGAGCGGATGGGACCCGGCTGCCGGCGCGCCGGGGCTCGGATTCTGGCCCCTGCCTGGTTTACCTTCCCCCTTTCGAGTGATACCTGGGCCGGCGGGTTCACCTGCCCGCGGCCGCCGGAAGTTGCGCAAACGCAGGTTACCTGAGCCCCAGGTGGGCCGAGCCGGAGGAACGCAGGTCAGCGGCGGCTGCGCGGGCACAGCCAGGTACGTGCTGGCTGGGGCGGGGGCGCCCAGCTGGGGTAGGGGCCCGCCCGGGCACCCCTCCCTCCCCGGGACGGCGGGGACCGGGCAGAGATTCACCTCTGGGCCTAAACAGGACCGCAGGGATCGTGCCACCAGCTCCCTGATTTGAGAGCCAGCCCAACCCGGGCTCAGAGAGGGGCGGTGGGAGGCGGGTGTCACACAGCGCCGCCCCGCTCGGGGGGCCCCCTTCGTCTCCGGGAGTTCCCAGGATTACCCCGAAGTGAGGGAGAGCAGAAGCCAGGCTCGGGATCGGAGTTTCCCCCACTCCCTTCCGCGGCTCCTGAGGCTGACGCCGGGCGAGCCGGTGGGGAGGGGCTGTGGGCCGGGGATGCTAAGGAAAGGGCCCCGGGCCGGCGCGTCTGGGACATTCCCGGGCCGCGTTTGAATCCGCGGGTGGGCGTTGGGCGGTGAGAGGAGGCCTCAGAGGGGACACTGAGTCCCATCTGGGGACTGGGACCCCTGACTTCTCCTCGCAGAAGCCTCTGCTCCTCCGTTTGCCTAACTGTGACATGGGGCTGCTCAGGTCAGCTCACTGGTTAGCCTCTATCATGTGCCTCCTTTGTCAGCGGCTCGGGCTGGGACAGACCCTTCTGGCGCGTGCTTAGAGACCCCCGCATGAGGGGCGGTCTGCGGACTCGGATGGTCAAAGTCATAATAAAGACAGGGAGTCTGGTTCATGCAGTGCCGCCTTTTAGTCGGGTGCTGGGGAACGTCCTCAACCTGTTTGATCTCTCCATCCTTACTGTGACCTGGAGGCTCGGGAAGGTCTATTTTTAATCGCATTTCACAGATAAGGAAACCGAGTCTGTTAAGAGGCGCAGCTGCTTGCTCAAGGCACACAGCGGGCGAGTGGGCGAACCAGAGGCTGGCGGGCTAGCAGCCCCAAAGCTGGGCTTGGCCCTCACATCTGTCCAGGCCCCTCTGGTGGGGACGCTGGGGACAGCTGATCAGGCCACAGGGATTGGGGAACTGAGCAGGGCCGTGTTTGGGGCTTCTATCCTGGCTCTGCCCCTCTGACCTCCTTCCTCCCTCTTTCCCTGATGGTGCCCGGGAGGGAACTGCCACCGCCAACGAGTTGGACTGGTTTGGGAGGTGTCAGCCCGGGGGTGGGGCACAGTCTGGCTGCCTCTGCAGGGCTCTGTAAGGCCACCCTTCCTGTCAGACCCTTGCCGCCTGAGGTCTCCTGTGGGTGGACCCTGAGTGGGGCGAGCCTTCCTGTCCCAGTCCCATCTACTCCATCTCTTCTACCTGGGAAGCAGCCCTGGCTCTGGGCCAACAGCCCCCAAAGTTCTATTCCCAGCTCACCATTGCTGCAGAGCTCTCAAGTTGGTGGTTGGGGGTCCAGAGGGAGGAGGATGGGGCAGATGTGTTTGCAGACATATTTTATTTGCCCAGTACTTGCAATGTTTTAAAAATTATTATTGAATATGCTCTAAAAAGAATCTAGAGTTTTCATGCACTTTGGGATTTCCACCTTCCTAGAACACTGCACCTACCACCTTGGACTCATATGCCTGCAGTGGGCTGGGCGTGCCTCTAGTTCATCCCCAGTCTGCCGGTTCACATCTGGCTCCCTTAGGCAGATCAGTAAGTAAATATTTATTGAATACCTACTGTATGACAAGAGCAATATCTTGAAACTGAGATACAGTGAACAAAACAGACAAAACTCCCTGCCCTCATGGAGCTGACATTTTAGGGGGATGGGGGACAACAAAGAGTATAACAACCATAAACATAATAGAATGAATTATATAGTACTTGAACAGGTGATAAGGAAAAAAGAAATGGGAGGGGGGATCGGTAGTGCTGTGCGGAGAAGCAGGATGCAGTATAGAAATTAGTGTGATTGGAGCAGGCTTCCTATGAATTTGTGTCTTATTTATCTACTCTGGGACTTGGGGCAGTCACTTCTCTGAGTCTCAGTTTCTCCATCTGCAAAATGAGGTAACAATGACCCACAGGCTTGTGGCAGGTTATAGGAGAGGATGGTATCAAATGTGTGGCACACAGTAGGGATCCCTGCCTGCCCACCCCAATCCAGGCTCACCCCTTCCTGGATTCCTGGATGTCTAGATAGGGTTGTCCAATATAGGTTTCTGCCCTGGATAGAAATGCTCTATTCTGTGCTATCTAGTACAGTGACCACTGGCCAGATGTAGCTGTTGAGAACTTGAAATGTGGCTCATGTGATTCAGGAACTGAATTTTAAGTGTTTGTTTAATTTAAATTTAATGTTAAGGTTGAATAGCCACATGCGGATAGTGGCCATTGAGTTGGACAGCACAGGTCTAGGTGGCTTGAACTGCAAGTCCTGTCGGGGAATATCTACACTAAGTACCCCCTTCCCTCCATTTTACAGATGAGAATGTTTGGAACATTTTACAAATGATAAGGTTCCCATCTCCAAGGAGCCTGGGGGTGGGGATGGCTCTTTGTGGCCCCAGCCCTTCCTTGGAAACAGGGACAGGGTTGGCCTGATGCCTGGCATCAGGCCTTGACACTTGGGCAACCATGTGGATGCTTGTGCACCCAGGCGGAGCCGTCTTGCCCATGAGTGCCCATCCCATGGCTGCTGGCAGATCAGAAGTCTGCTGGTTGCCTCCATGCAGAGCTGTGTGATCTTGGGCATTTCCGGCTTCTCTCGGAACAGCATAGCTCAGGGCTTATGTTTCCACCTGACAGGCATCCATCCATCACTGCGGGCCATCCAGGGTCCATACTGGAAGCTGATGGGTGTCTGGACTCCACTGGGGCGGAGGTGGGGATTTTCTGTGCTCCTCCCCTACAAACTCTGCTCCTGTGCCTGGGGCCTGGCGTGTCTAGGCGGGTGGATGGCCCAGCACAGCTTCCTGCCTGGGTGGGTGAGGGGTGGAGGTGGTATCAGGCTCCTGTGGGCAATCCAGGTGGGGTGTGGGGCTCGAGCCCTTCTCTTGGTCACTTAACCCTAATACCCCTGTGCCAGCACCTCCTTGCTCGGAAATAAGGGGCAGAACCATCCACTGGCTTAAGCGAGTTTGGTGTTCTTTCAGGGCTTCAGTTTCCCCATCCGAAAAATGGGGCCCGTTGAGAGGACAGGTTGAGCTGGCTGGTACCCAGCACTGAGCCTGGAGCCTGCTTTGCTCCCCCCCGCCCCCCCCCCGCCTTTTTTTTTTTTTTTTTTGCTCTTTTCTGTTCAGGCCTCCCAGGTCTTTCTTCTCTAGCACCTCTCCCCTCTGCCTCAGCTGGGCCTGGTCCCCTGGGTAGGAGGGAGGGGGTGTGGGTGGGGCCGGGGCCCTTCAGCGGCGGCTTTCTCCTGCTGATTGGCTCTCAGCGAAGCAGGGGCGTGGCCTCTACCTTATAATGGGGAAGGCGTCTTCGCCTCGCTCAGCCCTCGCTCAGCGCGGAGCCTTTGTCTGAGCGCGCTCAGCCGCTCTTTTTCTTTCCTTCACTGCAGCCGTTGCGGGCGTCCAGCTGCCAACTTTCTGCCTGGACCTCTGTCTCCTCATTTTCCCGGTCTCCTCAGACCGAAGCCCTCGGGGTATGTAACAGCCATGCCTGTGGACACGCTGAGCCCCGGAGCCCCCGCCGCCCCCGCCCTACCTTTCCGCCTGCGCACCAAGGTCCCCGGCTACCTGCTACGGAGGCCAGCGGACGGTGGAGCCCGGAAACCGAGTGCTGTGGAGCGCCTGGAGGCCGACAAGGCCAAGTACGTCAAGAGCCTACATGTGGCTAACACGCGCCAGCAACCCGTGCAGCCCCTGCTGTCCAAACAGCCACTCTTTAGCCCTGGGACTCGCCGCACAGTGCTCACACCCAGCCGCCGAGCCCTGCCTGGCCCCGGCCGCCGGCCCCAGCTGGACCTGGACATTCTTAGCAGCCTCATCAACTTTTGTGATAGTCCCGTGTCCCCTGCAGAGGCCAGCCGTACTCCTGGACTGGCAGAGGGAGCTCGCCAGGCCCCCCCAGCCACCCCTCCTCGCCCTCCGCCTACTACGGCTGCGGTCCGCCGAGTGGACGTCCGCCCCCTGCCTGCCTCACCTGCCCGGCCCTGCCCGTCACCGGGCGCTGCTGCAGCCTCCAGCCCAGCCCGGCCACCGGGTTTGCAACGCTCCAAGTCAGACTTGAGCGAGCGCTTCTCTAGGGCAGCAGCTGACCTTGAGCGCTTTTTCAACTTCTGCGGCCTGGACCCAGAGGAGGCACGGGGATTGGGTGTGGCCCACCTGGCACGGGCCAGCTCGGACATCGTGTCCCTGGCCGGGCCCAGTGCTGGGCCCGGCAGCTCGGAGGGAGGCTGCTCCCGCCGCAGCTCCGCTACCGTTGAGGAGCGGGCCCGGGAGCGTGTCCCCTACGGCGTGTCGGTGGTAGAGCGCAACGCCCGCGTGATTAAGTGGCTGTATGGGTTACGGCAGGCAAGGGAGACCCCAGCCGCTGAGGGCTAGGCCTTCGCTGGACTTGGAATTCACCGCAGGACAGATCTTAGAGAGGCAGGCGGCCCGTGACCTCTCTTGCATCCATTGCCTGGGCAGACAGAGGCTGTTCCCTTTGTGAACTTGGTATACAGGCAGAGGCTCAGAGGCTGGACCAGCATCCTCTGGCAAGGACTGACCCTGGAGAGAGTTGCTCTTGACTTTGGACCCCACCCCCACCCCCATATACAAGGTGTTTGACATGAGTGTACCCCTGCTTGGCTCCTCTTGGGGGCTGCATTTGGGGTGCTTCACCGTCCCCACCGACAGTGAGGGGCCAGCGAATCTCACCAAGCCTGTCTCGCCAGTGGCTCTGTTTCCTCTTTCCTTCTTTAGCCTCTCTCCTTTGCTGACTTCCTCTTCCTTACCCAGTGGGTCCTGGTTCCCAGGAATGTACCCTGTGGTGGGGGCAGGGAGGAGAGGGCTTATCTACTGTTTTTCCTGGTCCTTGGAAGCTGGCCTAGGTAGGTAGACTACAGGAGGGACTGGTTAGGAGTCTTCACTGCTCTGACTTCCTTTCTCTTGGTTAATAAACACAAATGCTTGTTTCTCGAGGGCTGGGCCTTCAGACTCTTCTTGTTCACAGGGGAAGGGGTGTGAGAAGTCTATGGGTGTGGCCTTCAAAAGTTAGTAATTTTTTACCCCAAGATCTGGTGGGGCATGAGGTCAGCAACTAGCCTGGCCTGAGACAGGCCCCACAGGGGGAGGGTGTCCTCCTAACTCCCCTGGGAGGCTGGCAGGCCTCCTTCGTAGAGGAAGAAGCAGCCACAGAGTGAATTGGGGTAAAGCTGGAACTAGGACTTGGATTTTTCCCCTGCACCAGGAAGGGGACCTCCAGGGGAAGGACTGACGGGGGTGCTTGGATCCTCCCCCATCCCCTGCCCAGTTCCAAAGGGGAAAGAAGATAAGAGAAGGCAAACCCTGAACTCGAGGTCACATAACCCATAGAGTGGGAGTGGGAAGTGGGAGTTCTTGGAGGAAGAGGGACTTGGGCCAGACAGCACAAAATGAGTGGCGTTGCTCCCAACTCTCGGTGATCCTGGACAAGCCAGTCTCCCTCCTGGGCCTCAGTGGGAGAGTTGGGGCACTGTTATCTGGTCCCTTCCTGCTATATTGCAATAGCTGGGGAAAGGGGGAGGGGCTGGCACTGGGCTTTGAGGTCTCAGCTCCTTCCACCTTCCCACCAGGGCCCCAGCTGGGCACACAAAGGGTGAAAGCCTGGGGTGGCCTCTCCCACCTCCCAGGGTGGGAGTGGGGAGAGTCTGGGTGGTACTTCCTCTCTTGCAGGCTGCCTTGGCTGTGACACTCAGAAACAGGAAGCTCTAATGGGGGCCCTCGTGACAGGTTTGATGTAGGTTTTATTTTAAGCATAAAGAGGAGATTTCCGTTGGGCTGTTGACAAACATCCAGGTCAGCCCAGCTGTCTGTCCGTCCGTCTGTGCACAACTAGCCCCCAGGGGCCTGGGATGGGCCCGGGCAGTTTGGGGAAAGAAGGGGTAATTGGATTATAGAAGAAGATGGTGTTTGAGCTCAGGAGAATGAAGTCTACCCCTCGGTGACACAGATGGGGAGGCTGAAGTGTGAGGAGGGCGGTGACATGTTGACAATGCAAGAGCAAGCTGGGCATGGGGGGTGTGTGTGTGTGTGTGTGTGAGCTAATCCAGGCAGGCTCTGCAGAGGTGGTGCCCCTAGAAGGTGTCAAAGACTAGCTCCTTCAGGCAACCCTGCTAGAGTTCTGTGCAAGTCATTGCCTCTTGCTGTGACCTGACAGCCCCCCAGCAACCAAAGAAGTGGATAGATTGACTGCATTTTACACGTAAAGAAACTGAAGTTTGGGTCACAGGACTGGTGGGTGACCCCTTGTTCCTGGAGGTTTCCAGTGCTGGGCTCATCCTCTCTGAATCCTCAAAGTGGCTTTTCAAGGGTCAGGTATATTGTCAGAGCAGGATGTTGAGCTCAGGGAGGGGTAGGGACATGTGGGCTGTCACACAGCAGGTCTGCAAGACAGCCCGGGGTCATACCCTGGCCTGCCACGCCCCCTGCCCCCCAGTCAGCACACTCCAGATCCTTGATTCTGCCAACACCCCACCCCCACCTCTCTTCCTCATCTTCTCAGCCTTTTCTTCCTGTCGTTTTATTACTGAGCACCTACTGGGTACCCAGCAGTGAGTAAGACAGATACTGTCCCTGCCCTAGTCTGGGGACAGAGAACAGGCAACTATGCAGCAAGCACATAAATGGTCACAGAGTGTAAAGCAGGTACATTCAGGGACTTCTGCCCCGAGACCACAGCTGTCCCCAGGAGCTGGGCCAGGGGACAACTGAAAAGGGCATCAGGCGGGTCTGCTGGGAAGAGAGCAGGGTGGCACCTTGGAAGTGGGGAAGGTGCCAGAATGAGCCCTAACTTTCCCAACAGGTGCCACTTGGTCTTGGGAGGGGTCTTTGGAGGGAACAGGCTGGGGGCTTTCACCACTCGCCCTCTCGCTCCCACCCTGCCAGCTCCCACCCTGCCAACTCGGGGATCTGCGGAAACAGCCCCTCTATTGTTCTGCCTCCAGTTGGAGTGTGAGCCATAGCGAGCAGCAGCCGCTGCTTTTGAGCCCCTCTGAGGGCCTGCAGCTGCTGCCCTGCTCCGGGGGCTGCCTGGCCTCCGCAGCAGCTCCCCCAGGCCAGCCTGGCCCCAGCTGCCTGGCTCCTAATTAGGCAGAGATGAGATCTGCTCCTTGATCCATTTCCCACCAGCTAATTATATACACGTGGGTTTGAGAGCCAGGCAACCTGGCTGCTCACTTCTGTCATGAAGGTGTGATGGGCCCTGGGAAAGGGACTCCCTCTGACCTCAGTTTACCCTTTTGGCAGAGGATGGAATGTAGCTGCAGGGGCCTGTTGCTGTCCTTGGTGAAATGGTCTGTTTCTGCCACTGAGGCACTCAAGGCAGTGACCTGTGTACAGGGGAGCAGGGAGGGGCCGGAGAATTCAGCATTAGGTTCCTGACCCTGGGATCCCAGGGTAGGGTGGGGACATAGCTGAGGCACCGTAACAGCTACCCCCCACCCAGATAGACATGTGCATGGCAGGGCTTAGAGGTTAGAGTGTGCTGGTCCCTCCAGGCCCAAGACACCACACTCCATCCAGGGTTTAAAAAATGTAATATTATTTTTCAGATAATTCACTCATACATTTCCTCTAACATTAAGAAAAATTTCAAATATAAAGAGAAGTTTAAAGAATTACACAGTGAACACTCACATATACCCACCTATTCATGCACCACTGTTAATATTTTGCTGTATTTGCTCTGTTGGGAATCTACCCTTCTACCCATCCCTCTATGCATCCATTAATACAACTAACTGCTTAAAAAGATTTTCAGAGTTAGTCGCAAACATCAATAAACTTCCCTTAAAGAACTTTACCATGCATGTCATTAGCTAGAGCTCAATATTTATTTACAGTTATTTTTCGGGAGGCAAAATTTACACACAGTGAAATACACAGATCTTAAAGGTACCATTGGGTGAGTTTAGACAAATTCATACTGCACCCCAAACCCCCATCAGGACATAGAACAGTGCCACCACCATGAACAGTTCCCCTGTGTCCCTCCCCTGTCAGTTCCTGCCCCTTCTGCCTAGTCCCCAGTTCCTATCCCCTTCGTGGACATGTCTATGTAACTATTATATATAAATTCAATAACACCAATAAAAACCATTCCCTTGCCCTCTCTGTCCCCACCTCAGCCCTGCTCCCAGAAAGCAACCACTTTCAACTTTTTAAACTATTTTTTCTGGTACTTGCCTCCATATTTTAAAATAACTTGCTGTTCCTGCTGTTTTCTTGATTAATTTTAGGCCATGTGAACTGACTTTCTGGCTTTGGATCCCTGCCCTTCCCCTTACTGGCCGGATGACCTTGGGCAAGTGACTTAACCTCTTTGTGCCTCTGTTTTCTCATTTGTAAAATGAGAGTAATAAGAGTATTTAGGTTATTGGATTGTTCTGAGTATTCAAGATGTAAAGTGCCCCAAATATTGCACGTCACCCAATGAGTGGTCATAACTGTTTCTTCTCATCATTATTATCAAGGAAGACTTAGCTTTTACTCATCCTTCCTCCTTTCAACCTACATTTGTCACAATTTGTAAGTGAATCTTCAGTGTTATTTATATTATGACTATATGACCGTTTCCTGATAAGCCAAGGCACGTACTTTGCTTACCTTTCCTTTCTTGTGTAACTCTGTGTTTTTCCTGGAGTTTCTACCTGCTTTGCCTTTTTCATTTGCTTAGTGTCCTCTTAACCCATCCTTAATTCTCTGACACCCTCACTTTTCCTGTGCTTACATTACACATAGCAGATAATTTATTGTTTTCAATTTCCTTCCTGAAACCCTTTAAGTGCTTTTTAACAAGGCTCCCCTCACCCCCCCCCCCCCCGCCACCTTTAAGAATTGGAGTCAACTGTAAAAGTAGAATCTCAAGTACAACCTGTAAGATAAGCATTTGCGAGCACCCACTGTGTGCCAGGAGCTAGACTGGGCCCTGAGCAGGAAAGTAGCCGGACAGGTGATGTTCCTGCCCGCGTGGGGCTCTGAGAAGAGAAACAACTGACGCTCCACTCCCAGGCTTCCACATTTACCTGGGAACCCCTGAACTCCTCTGGAATTCTCAGGCCCTCGGGGAGGCCAGATTTACTCATATGTAAAATGGGGATCGTTTAGTCATTCTGCAATCACTCCCTAACCACGTGGTCAGGGGCTGTGTTCTGGGTGCTGGGTACATAGCAATGATCTGCCATCCCTTGAGGGGCTCATGAGGGCTGTGGGAGAGAGAGGGGGCTGCGGATAGCAAGGGAGCAAGGAGAGGAGGGGAGTGGGCTTCCCAGAGGAGGTGTCATGGGAGGAGGCTCCTGATAGGTAAGGGGAGTAAACAGCGGTTTCCATGTGCCAAGACCTACGTAGAAAACTTCCATATTATCCCACTTCCGTGTTATCCCACTAAATCTTCCCAAAGACCTTTTGAGGGAGGATTTAACATTTTCATCCCAATTGCATAGGTGGGGAAACTAAGGCCAAGAGAGTCCAAGGCCAAGGTCACACAGCTAAGAAGCTGCAGTGTTCAAACCCTTGCAGTTGAGTTCCAGAGCCCAGTTCCCAACCACACACTGCACTGCCTGCCACAGGCAGGTTCCCAGCTCCTGTCCCCACCCCATCCTGTCTGGTCTTCTCTTGTGAGCCTACTGGTGCCGAGCTCTGGCTCATTCTGTGCCTTTCACTTCATTCATCCATTCATTTGACAAAAGTTTATTGGGTGCCTTTTCCATGCCCAGCCTCGGGCTGGGCGGTGTCAGGAATATAGAGCTTGGGCAATATTGACTCACCCATTCCCAGGCTGGCATTTACATTGACATGTGAGCAGCCAGGAGGGTGGTCTAAATAAAGGGGTGTTTGGGTCGGGTGATGGCTGGGTGTGTATGTGGCCTGTAAAGGGCATGTGAACGTCTGTGTGGGCGCTGATGGTTTTCTGTGGAAGGCCATTTGTGCACATCTGTGTGCTTGTGTGTGTGTGTGTGTGTGTGTTGTCAGCAGGGCGTGTGCCCACCGCGTATGTGTTCCAGCTAGGCTCTGCTGCGTAACAAACCACCCTAAACCCAGTGGCCTAAAACAACTTAATAGCCTATGCGAACCAGCAGTCTGCCCTGGGCTTGGCTGGCAGATCTTTGGGTCTCCCTCACGTGCCTAGCAGTTGGCAGGCTGTTTGCTGGCGTGCCTCAGTTCACTCTGGTGAGGCTAGCTTGGGCTCACTCACATGACCATCTTAGGGTTCCACGTTCAGCGGGAGAGGACAAGCACCAACGCACAGTGCATTTTGACCTCTGCTCGTGTCATGATTACAAATGTTCCAATAGCCCAAGCAACATGGCCAAGTTAGATTCATAGGGTGGAGAGATGGACTCCATCTTTTAGTCACATTACGAAGGGGCATGAGTACAGGCATGGGGGAATTATTCTTGTGGCTGACTTTCATTCAAATAATTTACCTATGCATGCCAGGTAAAGAATTCTGGAAAGTTCCCAGCTTTGGAATTGGAAAAACTTGGGTTCCAGTCCTGGTTCAACCATACATTTTGTCTGACTTTCATCAAGTCACCTCACTCTCTGAGGCTCTGTAAACGGGATAAAATGGAATGAAATGAGATGATGTTTATAGAATACTTGTGCTATTTATTTGTACATGAAGGCAACACATATTTATTGAGGGCCTACTATGTGCCGAGCACTGGCCACACCCCGAGGATATTGCAATGAACAAAATGGACCAGAACACCTGCCTTTGGAAAGTTCATCATCTAGGTTGTGGACAGACATTAACTGATCATGCTGATAAGTTTTTGACCACTAGGAATAGATCCTAGAAGGAGGATTGCTGACCTGGCCAGGGAGGTCTGGGAAGCCCGCGATATTTAAGCTGAGATGTGAAGGATAGGTAGGAGTTATGCAGGAGAAGAAGGGATAGGAGTGGAAAAAGGATTCTAGATTGAGGGCATGTGCAAAGGTCCTGTGGTTGGGAGAATAGATTCTAGAAACAGAGAAAGGTGAGTGGGGCTGGACCTGAAACACAAGAGTCAGATCATGTGGGACTGTGGAAGCCTTTGAACAGTGGGAGGGTCTATCATTCCAGGCAGCCTGAAATGGAACCCAAAGGTCTACATGTATTCTACAAGGCCCTCACGATCTGGGTCCCTGTTACCCCTCCAGTCTCTCCTTTACCTACTCTTCTGTGGCTACACTGCCTCCTTGCTGTTCCAGGAACACCCCAGACACATTCCTACCTCAGGGCCTTTGCACTTGCTGTTTCCTTTGCCAGTCTCAGTCCTACTCCAGATATCCACGTGACTCATTTTCTCACTGCATTGTGGTCTCTGCCCATAGGTCACCTCCTCAGAGAGGGCTTCCCTAATCCACCTGCCACCACCCACCCCACACACACACCAGCTGAGCCATCAGCTTCTGGCAGTCTCTACCTCCCTAAACTGGATATTTCCCTTCCTAGCACATACCACCACCTGGCTTATATAAAACAGAGGCCATATTATCTGTTTCTTATCTGGATTTTTCACTAGAATGCAGCTTCAGCAGGCAGGGACTTAGCCTGGCTCTAGGCTGTGTCCCCAGCCTCAGGGAACAGTATTCCATAAACATTGGTGGAACGAAGGAATGTGTGAAAGCGAGTGAGTGAATGGCCCGCTGGACAGCACTGACTGCTGGGAATTAGGTCTGAGTTCAAGTTCTAGCTGGGTGATCCAGATAAATTGTTTTCCTTTCTGTTCCTTGTTTTCTCCAGTTGAGCTGTGAGGCACTTGTGGTCTTTAGGGAAGTTCTCAGACGGGAAAGGAAGACCCCAGACCATGGAGGGGACAGGGCCTGCGGGGGAGGAAGGGAGCTGGGGCCCTCTCCCTGGCCTTCTGCATTTGAAAATAGCCTTGCCCAGCCCCGGGCTCGGCCCCCCGCCCTCCCTGTGGCGTCCGGCTGGAGCCAGGGGGCTCTGTCTGGAGCCTGCCAGCCTGGCGCTGGGCTGGGAACAAGGCCACCTGACAGCTGGGCCAGGAAAGCCTGGAAGGTTCTTCGGGGAAACCGGACCTGTGGGATGCCACCTAGCCCGCCTCCCTTGGTGTCCACCGGCAGGGTAAATCCCTTAATCCTCCGCAGGCCACAGCCCGTGCAGCTTGCAAAGCTTTTTCTTGGTTTGTTTCTAATTTCAGCCCTGCACGGTAGCTACTTTACTGGTGGGGACACTGAGGCTCAGAGAGGACAGCTGCCTCACGGAGGTTACGTTGCAGTTACAATTCAAGCCCAGATCTGGCCCAGCCCTGCCCTGCCTCCCTGTGTGTGTGTGTGTGTGTGTGTGTGTGTGTGTGTGTATCTCACTACCAAAGACTGCCCTCCTTCCCTGCCGGCACCCGGGTCTCCGATAGGGCGCGGTGGTTAAGAGTACCGGAGCCAGGCAACGTGGGTTCAAATACCACCTTTGCTACTTCTGAACTGGGGGGCCTGTTGGGCCAGCCCCCACCTCAGTGTCTGCCAAGAGGACAAATCCCTTAACATGGATGGCACAGGTTTTTAAAATTGTAGTTTGTTGCCAATATTTAAACATCGAAACTGTTGGAAGAATAACGCAACAAACCAACGAGTGAACGTCTGTCCAGGCCCACGCACCTACTGTGTGCTGGGTACAGAGCCAGGTGCTCCAGGGGAGCTCGCTCCTGGGAGTGGGTGTCACTGTGAAGTCGTGCCGTTCCTGTTTTCTCCAGCACAGTCTCAGAAAGGGGAAGCCACGTGGCCAAGGTCACACAGCTGGGGAGGGCAGAGGCCCCAGCACTCCTGCTTTGGGGTCCAAGGCCCAGGGATCCTTGTGCTCGTGGCAGGTGTGTCACTACCTGCCTGAGTCTCTGTGTTCCCCTTGGCGGCAAACCAGGGGAGAGCGGTGGTGAAAGCAGAGGCCCTGTCCCGGCCCACTGTCACCACCCAGGACCTCGGGCTCAGTGGGGCCACAGCTTCCAAGTTCTCCTGAGAAGCGAGGCTTCAAAAAATGTTCAGTACGTTATTCTCTCAACGTTTCAACGTGGGCAGGTAACTACTTAAACGTAAAAGCATATAACGTTATTTATTACGCTGTCGTTGGTAACGGCAGGCAATTAGAAATGTCCATCAGTGAGAAATGGTTAAATAAGCTCGGGCCCAGGAAGCAATGGAACCCTACGCAGCCCTCAAAAGGACACCCCACACGCCTTGATGTGGAGTCACAAGACACACAGGCCAGGGAACAAAGCACGTTGCAGAATGACACGCGCAGAGCGCTGCTGCTCGCGGAAGCAGGAACACGTGTCTGTATCCTCTTGCACCGGCACGAAATCTCCCCGGAGAATTACACGGGGAACCCCACACATTGGCTGGTCCTGGGGTTGGGGGTGGGAGGGAAGATTCCCTTTTTACTTTTTGTATCTTTTGAATTTTGAATGGCGTGAATGTATTATCTATGTAGACAAAATAAAAATAGAATTAAAATTAAGTGCAAGACAGTAGACAAAACTGAAACAGACACACAGATCAACATCAGGACTGTAGGCCCAGCCGGCCACCACCCCCGGGCAACCTTGGGCCACATTTTGGGCTCTGCCCGGTTTGGTTTTGCGGCCCCACCCTCCTCGGTAATATTTTGGTTTCCACACGCACGCACCCACAGGAAACCCCAGCCAATGGGCATCGGCTCCTGGGCTGGGCCGGCCGCCAAGTTGGTGGTGGGCATGACACAGCCCCTGGAATGGCGTCGTGCAGATGCCTGAGCGATGACACAGCCCCGGACGGAATGATGAGACTTCCCACAGTCTCACAGGCCCTCCCGTCTCGTGTTTGTCTTGCAACCTCCGGGTGGGTGTCTGGACACTTCAAAATAGCCATCCCCACCCATTGACTCTGAGCCTGTAGGGACTGAATTCATTCATTCATCAAATATTCACTGAGCACCTACTATGTGCCAAATACTCTTCTAGGCACGGAAGATACAGCAAAGAACAAAACAAATAAAAATTCCTGCCCTCGTGGAATTAACATGTCAGTGGGGACACAATACACACCGGAGAGTGAAAATGCCGTAGAAAAATGAAGCAGAGAAGGCAGGTGGGGTTTTTTTCCTTTTTAAATTGAGGTATAATTCATATACAATAAAATCGACCTGTCACAGGTATGTAGTCAATGAGTTTGACAGCTGTGTGCCTCTGTGTATCCACCACTGCAAACTCGTGCTAGAATATTTCTATCCCCCAGCAACGTCCCTTCATGCCCCTTTGCACCCCCTCCACCTGGGAAACCACTGGGCAGTTTTCGTTTACTGTAGATTAGCTTTGTCTTTTCTAGAATTCTAAAAGGAATCTGCTTCTCTCACTCCGCATAATACAGTTGAGAGTCACCCACGTTGTATCTGTGATCGTTCCTTTCTACTGCTGAGTAGTATTCCGTGGTATGGTGGTACCACATTTTGTTTATTCATTCAACTTGTTCATGGGCATCCGGGTTGTTTCCATTTTTGTGCTATTACCAGTAAAGCTGCTAGGAATATTTGCGAACAACTCTTTATGTGGACATATATTTTCATTTCTCTTTGGTAAATACTGGGAATTGCTGGGCCTCATGGTAAATGTATGTTTAACTTTATTCAAAGCAGAGATTGTGTTTTTAAACAGGGTAGGCAGGGCAGGCTTCACTGACTAGGTGACATTTCAGTAGAGGCTGGAAGGAGGTGAGGGATATCTGCAGGGAAGAGTGTTCTAGGCAGGGGGAACAGAGGTGGTGTGTGCCTGGTGTGTTTGAGGAATAGCATGGAGGCCAGTGTGGAGGGAGTGGAGAGAGTGAGGGCAGAGGGCTAGGGGGTGGGTGAGGCTGGATGGCATAGGGCCAAATATGTCACGGTGAGGACGTTGGTTTTACTCTGAGCACCCATGGGAGGGTTCTGAGCAGAGGTGGGAGAGGGTCTGACTTGTATTTTAACACCCCTTTTACCCCCCACTCCCAAGTAGAGAACAGGCTGTGGGGCAGTAAGGGTAGGCTACTGCAATAGTCCTAGCAGGAGATGGAGGAATAGGACTGGGATGGAGGCAGTAGAGTGTGAGGAGTGGTTGGATTCTGGCCCTGAATATGGAGCCAATGGGGGATGTCCTGGACGTGGGGTGTGAGAGAAGTAGGAACACGAAGGATCGCTAGGACCTGAGGTGGCCCCTGGGAGCTGAGAGTGGCCCTCGGCCCCCAGGTAGCAAGGGCATGTGCACCTTAGCAACCACGAGGAGCTGGGCTTTGCTGAAAACCTGAATGAACTTGGAAGTGGACCCTGAGCCTCCACAAAGAACACAGCCCAGCCGACACCTCGATTTCAGCCTAGTGAGACCCTGAGCAGAGAAGCCAGTTATTTCATGCCAAGACTTCTGACCTGCGGAAGCGGTAAGATAATAAATGGGTGTTGTGTGAAGTCACTAAGTTTGTGCTAATTTGTTGCACAGCAATGGATGACTAATGCAGGCATCCTAGAATCCTACACAATGTCAGAGCTAAAAGCATCCTTAGCAACCATTGAGTCCAACCCCCTCATGTACAGATGGGGAAACTGAGGCCCAGACAGTGGACAGGACTTGAAGCCTGGTTCCTGCAGGGAGGCAGCATCAGGCAGAAGCTGCCGCAGCCCTGAAGGCCCTGCTAGCCCCAGGCTGTCATCTCCTAGGAGGCTGCAGTACCTGCTCCTCTGCCAATCCCTCTGCCGTGGAGGCACCAGCCTCCCAAGGAGCAGGCTCCTGCCCCCCCCCACCCCCGCGTCCCCGGAGTGCCCTACGCTCCCCAGGCAGCGAGTTCAGGCAGGCTCCCTGCTGGTCCAGGCCAAGTGGCCAGGAGGGAGGCAGAGCCCAAGGATGCAGGAGCCAGGCCCCAGGGAAGAGAGGAGAAAGCCCAGGCTTAGGTCAGAGGGACCCTGGCTAGAATCTCAGCTCTGCCACACACCAGCCGTGGGACCCAGTCAAGGGGCTTCCCTTTGCCGAGCTGCAGTGTCTACATCTCTGAAATGGGAGTAGGGGTGCTTTCCTCCAGACGGTCAGTGAGCTAACACGAGTGAGGCTCTTGCATGTCCCTAACCTCTTCCTCTTCATGGGCCTTCGTTTCCCCATCTGCTAATGATCCTAGATGTGCCTGGGGGACCCCTGTGGCTCTCCCAGTTGGCTATTTTAGGATTGAAATTCTGGCTCTGCTTCTTACTAGCTGTGCTACCTTAGATAAGTCACTTAAGCTCTCTGAGTCTCAGTTTTCTCACCTGTAACATGGGCCTATTAATGATACCTGCCATTACATGAGCCATGCAGGTCGGATACCTAGCAGAGCGTCTCAGAAAACTGTCAGCTAGTTGTATTACCATCACCATCACCGTTCCTAGTGTGTGAGCTTGGTCATGCCTGCTGGAAGGGGAAACAGGGCAGAGCCTCCCAGGGTGAGGAAGTTTGGTTTCCTTGGAGAAAATGTTTGTAGGCTGGGCTGGGCCCGTATACATTTCAGGAAAAACAAAATTAGTTCTTTTCCTTTCTGGCCTTGCATCCACCCAAAGCCAGGCCCCAAGTATCACAGCTTATAAATTGTAAACCCACAGGCAGGTTTGGGGAAATGAAAACGTGCATTTATATCTGTTCCCGCTTCTGGGAGCTACATCCTGTTCTCCTCTAGAGAGATGGCAATAGCTTGTGCACATGCCTGGAGGTGGGAGGGTGTGTCATGGACACAAACTGGGGTTGACATCGCTGCAATGTCCCCACTGGCCATGTGCGAATTACACACACCGTCCTCTGACCATAGCTGATTCGCTGGTGTTAACAGTCACTTGGCTGAGTCAAGAGTCTCACTTGGGAATTTGAACCTTGAAGGAGGGCGCACAGGCACAGTGGTTGGAGATGCGTCATTCCTGGCCAGCACTCTAGAGGAGAAAGCCACAGACTCTGCCACCGAGCGCCCCAGAGCTGCTCTTTCCCGTCCTTCCTGGAGAAGTGCTTACGCTGGCGGTTTGCTCTTCCCCCATCCTGGAAATAGCTTTCCATACATTCACTGCGGGCTCCTTGGTTAGTCACTTTCTGGTGTTTGTCATCTGATTCTCCTTGGCCGGCATGGTGACTGGGGAGACAGAGCGTGGTTGGGGGTCGAGGGCTGACTGTGGAAGGGAGCAAGGGTCCTCTGTTCCATGCAGGCAGCTGCGGGGTGGTTAAGTGCAGAAAGAGAGCTGGTTCTCCATGCCTTACTGCTGTGTGACCTTGGGCAAATCACTGAGCCTCTCTGTGTGGGATGGAAGCAGAGGGGACCTCAGTAAGCAGATGGAGAAATTGAGGATCAGAGAGAGGAGGGGCTTTATTTAAAGCCACATGGCAGGTTTAGGGCAAACCCAGGAGAGCTGGGCCCTGCAAATCGCAGCCCTAGAAGGAAAAGTTCCTGGGTTAGGAAGCTTGTTTCTAATTATTAGCCGAGCCTGTTGACCCCAGGTGAACCTCGTATCCCCAAGCACGTCATAGCTCACAGATTCCTTTCCCAAGTAATTGTCACATTTGGCCCTGGCAATACCATCAATGGCCAGTAAAGGGGCTGAGCAAACTGAGCCCCGAGAGGGACAGGAACTTGTGCAAAGGCACACCACAAGTTCATGGTAGAGCTAGAGTCTGAGCCAGACATAAAAAACTGGTGCTTTTTGTTTTAAGTTTGAGCTGGCATCTGGGAATGTATTGGAGGTGATGGTTAATGAGTTGTCCATGGGAATTTTTTAATTGTTTGCTTTCATTTTGATTATAATCCTAAAAAAGTAATTCAGACACATCACGTATCATCTGCAGGACCACAGGTGAGGCCTACCTGAGCTCGCATTTGGACTTGGGATCAAACTGGCACCAAAGATTAGCATTTGTTGAGAACTATGGGCAAGGCACCATATTCTGCACTTTCCATAAATTTTTCATTTAACTCTCACAACAGCCCTATGAGATAGATTCGATCGGCATCCCCAATCTACAGACCAGGAAGTCAAGGTACAGAGAGGTTAAGTAACTTGCAACGAGGTCAACAGCAAGCCTATGATCTTGCCCACTATGCTTTACCTCTGTAACCGGCTCCAGGTGATGAGAAAAGGGCAGAGGTGGCTTTGATATGTAAAGATGAATTCCTGCTAAATGGAGGCCAAGTGATGGAGAAGGAGGGGGTGGGAAGAAATTGCACCGTGGGTGAAACAGAGCCAAGTGGTGGGAGAACAAAGTCATCAGCACACGGAGTTGGGTGGATGTGCGTGACGAACCAAAACCAAACGGCATCACAGCGGAGTGTCCCACATTCACCCTGCTAGTGGCCATTCAGGTTTAGCAAAGCAACATCGTCCATATCATTAAATTAATGTTGTTATATTGATGAGATGGCAGCGTAGCTTAATGATCAGGGCTGCAGGCTTAAGAATCATGATTCCTTACTTCAAATCTGTCTTGTTTCTTGCCTAGTCCTCAGACTATGGGCAAGTCACTCAACCTCTCTGAGCCTCAGTTTGCTCATCTCTAAATGGAATTGCAATAGCACCTAGTAATAGACTGCTAGTTGTCTTTGCAATTCTTTTCTCTCCTTTTTTTTTTTTTAACCACACCCTGATTTTATTCCTGATGGCAATGTACCCAGCTAAATAAAAGACTATATTCCCAGCCTCTCTTGCACCACTTTTTTACTGGTGGCCAATAAGTGGAAGCTGTCAGGTGAGACTTCTGGGGATACCCTTAGAGGAGGCTGATGCAGCTGGGAGGAAAGCTCATTTGCTTTTCTTTCTCCTTCGTCCTACATGGGACTCAGGCATTATGGCTGGAGCCCCAGCAGCCATCTTGGATCAAGAAGTGACCTTGCAGATGAAGGCGTATGGTAAGGAGATTGACGCAACATGAGGCCAAAGGAACCTGGAACATTGATGATATAGTGGAGATTGCACCAGCTCTGGACTGACTCTTCCCAGACTTGTTTTTAAAAATAAGCCTTTTATTTTAGGACAGTTTTAGATTTAAGAATTATTGCAAAGGCAGTACAGAGAGTGTCTATATACCCCACACCCAGTTTCCCCTATTATTAACATCTTATATTAGTATGATACATATGTCACAATTAATGGACCAATATTGTATCATTATTAACAGAAAAGTTCATTCAGATTTGCTCAGTTTTTCCCTAATGTCCCTTTTTATTCCCAGATCCTACCCAGGACACCACATTACATTTAGTAGTTATTATGTCTCCTTAGGCTTATTTTGGTTGTGACAGTTTCTTAGACTTTCCTTGTTTTTGATGAACTTGACAGTTTTGAGGATTATTGGTCAAGTATTTTGTATTAATAACATGTCCCTCAGTTATAGGCTAATTTTTCTATTTTTAGTAGAGATGGGGTCTCATTTTTGCTCAGGCTGGTCTCGAACTCCTGAGCTCAGTTGGGATTTTTCTTGTGATTAGGCAAGGGGATGTGTTTGGGGAGGAGGACCATGGAGGTGGCACATCACATTATATCAGGGGTACATACTGTCATTATGACTCATCACTGTGGATGTTGGCTTTGGTCACGGGCAGTTTTCTCCATTTGATTGATACTGGCATCTCTCCATGTAAACTCGTTCCTTTTTCCTTTCTGTCCGTACTGTACTCTCTGAAAGAAAGTTACTATGTGCAGCCCACACTTAAGGAGATGTTCCACCTCCCTTAGGGTGGAGTATTTTCATAAATTACTTGGAATGCTTCTGCATAAAAAATCTCTTCTATTTATTTATTTAATCATTTATTTATATCCGTATGGACTCACATATATTTATCTTTACTTTGGGTTATAATCCAGTATGACTTTATTTATTTTGTTGCACAAATTGTTTTACCTCCGACTCTTTCGGGTGGCTCCCCAGACTTCCTGGCATGGGAGAAAAACAAACTGAGGTAGATATTTTGCAACGACGGTCTCAAATTCCTCCCATTCCTGATCATTCCCATGCTCACCCCTTTGCAATGAGACTCTGCAACTTCTCTCAGCAAGACCTCATCTTTTTTCCATCCGTTGAACCTGGGCTTGGCCATGCCACTTGCTTTGGCCAAAGGGAAAAAGCTGAGACTTGAAAAGGGCTTGTGCATTGGGGCTCGTTCTCTTGCAGCACCTGGGACGCTGAGACCACCATGTGAGCAAGCCCCTGCCAGACTGCTGGGGGCTGAGAGGCCAGGTAGACACCCACCTCCATTATTCTTGCCTACGGCCAGGCCACAGCCACGTGAGCGAGGCCATCGACCACAGCTGGCTGCAGAAGCACGATGGATCCAGAGGCAAGCTGTCTCCAGCCTGGGTCCATGCCACTAAGAACGGTTTATTGATCAATCCTCCAACGACCCCATGAGGCAGTAGTATTACTGGCTTGTTCCAGAGGGGGCCCGAAGCACAGAGGGGCTGTGCAGCTTGATTCAGGTCACACAGATAGGGAGTGGCTGCGCCTTATTAAATCTGTCAGCGGCTTTTCCAGCCTACGGGCTGCTGTGGGCCTGTTCTCTGCATCCCATCAGAAAGTAGGTCTGGTTAATTGTTTCTCCCCCAAGGTTAAGTGATTTCAATAAAAAGAATGAATATGTATCACATGGATTATTGGCAGTCATCGTTTGCCAACCCGCATGCCTGTGCCGCGTCGGGTCAATTCCTAGAGCTCTGTGAGGCGTTTATGAAGGAGGGGGTGGCGGAATGGACAAATCAGGGCAAGTCACCTCCCCTCTTTTTCTCATTTAAGAACAGGGACAATTACTTGCTGAGTTGTGAGGATTCAATGAAGTATCGCATCTCCTCGATTATAAATGGTGGCCTCTAGGTCTCGTAGATGCTATGTCTGAGGACATTTGGGTACAGAGAGAAAATAATAACTTGTATTTTGTCTAATGTTTAATTTATTAACTTTTTTTTTTAAACAGCTTTATTGAGGTCAAATTGACATGTGAGAAATGCATATATTTAAAGTAAACCATTTGGTCAATTTTAACATATGTACACACTCGTGAAACCATCACCACAGTCAAGATAAAGAACTTGACTTATCTAATATCTGATATCCAGCAGCATACACGTTCTCTCGTGTGTAATCTAGAGGAAGGTGCTGTCTCAGAGCAGGGGCTCTGGAGCTCTCGTCTGTCTGTGATTTGTAGGAAAGAGGAGAATGGTTGTCCACTGTGTATCGCTCAGTTGCTAAGCCTCAGGAAACATCACCCCCGACACACCCCTGGGCATCCTCTGCTCACTTTTGAAACCCGTCACAGCCATGCTCTTGTGCCTCTAGGGCCTTTTTAAGTTGCAGGCGACAAAAACCCAATTCAAAGTCGCTTGAGCAAAACTGGACTTTTATTGGTTTAAGGAGCTGAAAGTCCACAGTGAAGCTAGTTTCAGGTGCAGCTGGATCCAGGACTCTAAAATACCTTCAGACACATCTCTAGACTCTGCTTTTCTCTCTGTGCTGTCTCACACATGGCATGCTGTCCTCGGGAATACAGAACAGGCCCCAGCCACGCAAGAGGTGAGGGAGGGGCCAGCCTTCAGGGGTTTCTTCTTTCTTCTGGAGTCAAGTGGCAGTGACAGCCGAAAGGGTTTTTGACATAAGAATGACCTGATTAGGCCGGGCGCTGTGGCTCACGCCTGTAATCCTAGCACTCTGGGAGGCCGAGGTGGGCGGATCGTTTGAGCTCAGGAGTTCGAGACCAGCCTGAGCAAGAGCGAGACCTCATCTCTACTAAAAATAGAAAGAAATTATATGGACAGCTAAAAAATATATATAGAAAAAATTAGCCGGGCATGGTGGTGCATGCCTGTAGTCCCAGCTACTCGGGAGGCTGAGACAGGAGGATCGCTTGAGCTCAGGAGTTTGAGGTTGCTGTGAGCTAGGCTGACGCCACGGCACTCACTCTAGCCTGGGCAACAGAGTGAGACTCTGTCTCAAAAAAAAAAAAAAAAAAGAATGACCTGATTAGATTTGAGTTCTGAGAAGATCATACCACCAGTGGTGCAGAGCTAAAATGGTAATTTAAAAAAAAGCTTTTTTTCTTTAAAAATCCTTTTTGAAATAAGAGTCACAATTGAGTTAGCACCAGGCAGCATTCTGGATCCCTCTTTGGGATCTTATGTCTCTTATCAAGTCCCTGGGGAAAAAATATGTATCAGTTAAGATTATAAGTCCCAAAGAACAGTGGCTTAAAGAAGATAAAAGTTTGTTTGTCTCTTGTGGAAGGGGGCAGGGCTGGTGTGCGAGTTCCATGATCAAAAGAAATCCCTGCTCTTCCCATCATCCTGTCCTGCAGGCCCACCGCAGCTTTGGTCCTCAAGCTCACCTCATGGCCCAGGCTGCTGGTGCTCCAGCCATCACACCTGCACCTCAGGTAAAAGGAAAGGGGGGTGGCAAAGGGGCCCAGCTCCTGGTTGGGTCATCTCCACTTAAGTGGCTTTCCCATTTTTTACACATGGCATTTCTTCTTACGTGTCATCGCCCAGAACATAGTCACATACTATACCTTTATATCATGGGAGTCTGGGAAACATGATCTCTATACGAGCACACATGATGGTGTGTGTGTGTGGGGGGGGGTATGTCTGTGTGGTTTTTTGAATAGGCTGTACATTCTTCAACACTCTTCCCGTTAACAGGTGTGGGTCTATAACTACTGTGTACCCCCTGCTCCCCACCTGCATCTGGGCCGGCTCTGTAAGTGCTTTGATCAGTAGAATATAGTGGAAATGATGGTGTTACAATGTGATGTACCCTGCTAGGTCAAAAAAGGCCATGCAGCTTCTGCCTGATTGGCCTGGAACCAGAACCAGCTTCCTGGCATGTGATCTGTTCCATCTCTCAGGGCCCGGTACTCAGAGGTCATGCACTTGTTTGAATGCGTTGCTGTGGTCTTGAAATTCTTATTGATTTTCTTTGAATTTGTATTTTGTAAGTGACATCTGATGTGATAGTGGAGGACGTGCAGAGGCCTCTGCCACTACCTTGTCACCCTATCAGCATGTGTGTGATGCCTGCCACACGCTTCCATGACACCCTTACCTTGTATGTAGGGCCCCATGCTCAGAAGGGCTCCTCTCTTGGTTTAAGGCTCAGCTGTTACCATCTTGAAATTCTTTTTTTTTTTTTTTTTTTTGAGACAGAGTCTCACTCTCTTCCCTGGGCTAGAGTGCTGTGGCTTCAGCCTAGCTCACAGCAATCTCAAACTCCTGGGCTCAAGCAATCCTCCTGCCTCAGCCTCACGAGTAGCTGGGACTACAGGCATGCGCCACCATGCCCCGCTAATTTTTTCTATATATATTTTTAGTTGTCCATATAATTTCTTTCTATTTTTAGTAGAGATGGGGTCTCGCTCTTGCTCAGGCTGGTCTCGAACTCCTGAGCTCAAGCGATCCACCTGCCTCGGCCTCCCAGAGTGCTAGGATTACAGGCGTGAGCCACTGCGCCCAGCCCATCTTGAAATTCTTAGCTTTATCTTTGAACTTGGCATTGGAGGTGAAGTCTCATGGGAAATGGAGCATGCATGTGAGCAGAGGACATACATGTAATATGGGTGTCCACTGTGCACATGTGGTGTTCACAGTGCCCCATGAGCATAGAACTCTGGAGATCCCACAATGCATGGATGCTTGGGGAGACTCAAGGTGAGCACAAGGTAAGCATGCTGCAGCTACCCGGGCTGAGGCTCAGCTACCACAGAGCAGAGACAAAGCTGAACTCCTGACCCAAGGAATCCATGAGCATGATATCCAGCACCATGAAATACATGGTGGCTGTTTTTTACTACTAAGATTGAGGTAGTTTGATGTGCAGAAATGGACACAATAGAGTTTATTCACTGGGTGATTCCAATCTTTTGTTTATACAAATGAAGCCACAAAGAATAACCTTGTACATATATTATGTATATTCAGGGCAGATTCCTAGAAATGAGGACTACTGCATTCAAGGCATATATAATTGTTTTAGCTATTGCCAATTTTTTTCCCAACTCTTACTTTTCCCCGAGTGTCTTTCTTATGATTACAGTCTATTTGTATATGTGTAATCCACCAACATACCTACACACATGTAGAGAAACACACAGAGAGAAAAGTGCACGAATAAAGGTACAGCTTGATGAATCTTCACAAACTGAACATGGGTGGCTCTCACCCAGGTCAAGAGACAAACATTCCTAGCACCCCAAAAGCTGCCCCAGCACCCCCTTCCCAATCAATACTCCCTTTATGGTATGAATTTGCCACTGTTTATCCATTTTCCTCTTGACATTTCTAGTTGGAGAGTTTTATACTCTTTAGTTTCTATCATTCTCATCAGAACCTGTTGCAAAGATGTCAGGTTTGCTA
The DNA here is from genome assembly GCF_041146395.1 of Eulemur rufifrons. Taxonomy (NCBI): domain Eukaryota; kingdom Metazoa; phylum Chordata; class Mammalia; order Primates; family Lemuridae; genus Eulemur; species Eulemur rufifrons. Next base: position 26,462,797 of record NC_091002.1, read on the forward strand.
GATATTCCCTTAGCCGTCTGTTGGGCTAGTTGTTCTCAAACTAGGTTCCTGTGGAACCCTGGGGTTCTTTCCGGAAAGACAGGAAAAGAACAAATGCGTGGATTGGCTTCTCCCAGTTTAAAATTCTCCCTAAAACCTTCGGGGGACACTCCCACCTGTCTGCTACAGAGCAAGTTTCAGTCATGACAAATGATCAAGAAACAGGAAATAACAGGAAGCCCCAGAAATGCCACAGGCTACATTGAGAATAACAGTGACCACCATTTACGGAGAGGTGGCTTGGTGTGGGTCTTTTGTACACAGCAAGATACATTTTCTCGAATCTTCAAAAGCCCTGGCAACATGGGTACCGTGGTGCCTATTTCACTGGGAATGAAGAGCAAGTTTTTGAGCAGGGAAGTAACTTGTTCCAGGTTACACACTCACATCAGGGGACAGGAAAGACTGCAGGCTCTGGGCCACCCCACGCACTCTGCTCTTATGTCCTCTTTTCAGTCCGGCACCCAAGGCCCTGCCTTCCTCAACCCCTGCAGGGCTCCGGCCTCTTCCCCTCTGCCCCTTCCGAGCTGCCTGAAGCTGTGTCCCCCCAACCCCAGTCCTTTGCATGTGCCCTTCCCTCTGCCTAGAACCTTCTTCCTCTTCATCCAACTCCTCCTCGTCCTTCAAGGATGCCTCCCCAACTATGCCGGTGCCCTTACTCCAACAGCACCTCTAGTTCCCCTTTCACGTTCACTGTACTTTTGTCGTTGAGTTAATTTATGATGAATTTCTGCCTCGTCTTACCCACCCCAAACCTTAGAGCAGATGTCAGTCGGTTTTGTTCTTGGCTGTGTCCCCAGCGCCTAGCACACAGTTCCTGGCACATAGTAGGAACTCAACAAATACTTGCCGTGGGAAGGAACAATCCTCTTTGAGTCTTGTGGCAACCCGGTGAAGCCAGCAGGGCTGGGGTGCTCAGCCCCATTTTACAGGTGGGGAAAGTGAGGCCCAGAGAGAGATGAGGCTGGTCCAGGTCTCTGTGATTTGTGGACACGGATTGGACGACTGTGGTCCTGACACCCTCCCAGACACTGGGATGTGAGGGGGCAGGTGATGGCTGAGGGAAGGGACATCCCAGGCTCCCACAGTCCTCCCTGCTCCCAGATTAGAATCAGCAATCGTGGCCTGTCCCTGCCCCTGCGCTGCCCAGGGCACAGTGCGGGACGCCCAGGAGGTTGACAAGAAGAAAAAGTTCAGCCCCACTCAGAAAAGAGCTGGGGTGGCAGGCCCTGTGGCCACGCATGCTGACGCCAGGGCAGGAGAGTCAGGAAGTCAGAAGCCAGGAGGAGGGTTCCTGTCCCCTATCCCCAGGCTCTAGTTCACTCCCAGGAGGGACCAGTGGGGACAGGGAGCCTTTATCTTGTGTGAGTTTCAAGCACGGCCAGCTTGAACTCAGCAACTGCTTATGGATTTAATGATTTTTCTTTAACCTTCGTCACAAGATCAAGATAAAATACACTCTGGAGCAGGCGATTTGCATTCAAAGCCACCTCTGTGACCCTTCACTGTGTGATTTTGGCCAAGTGACTTCACTTTTCCCCACCTGTAAAAGGGGGTGATGACAATAACACCTATCCAAAAGGGTCACGATGGGGCTGTCATGGATGTGCTAAGGGAAGCTCTTTGTGTGGTGCTTGGCACAGAAAAAGACTTCGAGAGAACTTACTGTGCACAGACCTGTCCGAGGTGCCTTGCAATTGACTAACCCCGCGCAGGGATTTTAGAGGCTCTGTTGTCATCCCTCTAAGGGCAGAAGCGGGATTTGGACTCGGCTCTCTGCGGAACCAGAGGGCCGAACCAGGAAACCACATACCTGGAGCAGCTGCTGCAGGCTGGGCCTGCACTCGGTGTCATAGGGACATAAAGGTCATGTGGAAACAGGCACTTCTTCCAGGACAGCTGATGGTCATCTGAGACCCTTTCTTCAGAAGGGACACTCAGGCCTGAAGCCTCTGAGCCCCATACTGAGAACCCCTAGAGCAGAGGTGGGGTTGGAGACAAACAGAGCGTTAGACTTCACTCTCAAGGTACTAGGGAGCCACTGAAGACCCCAGGCAGGGGAAGTGACATGGACCAGGAGGAGCAAACCTGAAGATGGCGCCCTGTTGGGAGGCTGCTGGGATTGTCCAGGAAAAAGACAAGGCTGGGGTGGGAGGGTAGGTGCTGGAGGGGTGGGCTGTGCTGGATGTCCCATTTCCCTTCCTGCAATCGGGAAATGGCACTTTTGGGTGCAGCGAGCCTGGCCCCAGAAAAGAAAGCTGAGGATGGCAGAGCCAAGCACCAGCCATGGATTGCTCAGTGGCAGACGTACATGACAGACATATATTAGTAATTAATCCACTGAATTCCACAGCGGCTTAGCCTGTGTCCTAACTCATAGTGTGACTTCAGGCAAGGCACTTCCCTTCTCTGAGCCTCAGTTCCCACATCTGTAAAATTGGGGTGTAAAAGAACTTACTAGGATTGGATGAGATGGAGTATGTAGAGTTAGCATGGAGGAGGCACACAGGCCACGCCTGTTGTTCCCACCCAAGTCTCGCCTCCATGTAGGAGACATTCCTAACTTCCCGTTTGTTTTCTCTTCCACCTTCTGACTTCCCCAGTGGCTCCCAGCTCAGGGCAGTGGACGCAATAGGCCCTTGACCTGGATTGAGACAATAACAGGATTTGGGTGACTTTCGGGTGGAGGTGATTGGTGATCCCGCTCCTGCATTTTACAGACTGGGAAACTGAGGTCTAGAGAGGGGTAGGAATTTGTCCCAGCTCCACAGAGGGTCAGGCAGAGAGGTGACAGGATCCAGCCATCAGAGGGCATCGGGTTGGGTTTGGTCTTGGATGGAGGTGTTTGGAAGGTGCATCCTCCCACTTGCTCACTGGGCTCCAGCCACACTGGCCTCCTGTGGTTCTTCAAATTAGCCAAGCTCGTGACCACCCCAGGGCCTTTGCACCTGCTGTTCCCATTAGTGGGCCTGCTCTTCCCGCATCTCTTCACCTGGCTGCCTCTTTCTCACCTGATTAGCCTTCAATTTAAATAGCACCTCTTCAGAGGGGTCTTCCCTGAACCGAAGTGGGACCCTCTGTAATTCTCTTATTTCTACCCACTGATTATTGTCTTCATTTGCAATACGTTATTAATTTGTTAATTTCCTCTTTTAAACTATTTTTTTAAAAACTCAGGTTTTGCCAGTCTCTGCCTCTAGCTGCTCAGCTGTGAGTACAGGAGGGTGGACGTCAGTTTTGTTCACTGCTCCACCCCCACTACCCAGCCAGGCCTTGGCCCAGGCAGCCCCACACTACACATTTGCTGTGTGATTAAATGAACGCATGAAGGAATGTGCTGGGCTGTCCACTGGCACACTGAACTCTTATGACTTCCCTGTGAACCAGATCCCAGGTTCCCACATCGCAGACAGAGAAAGGGAGGCTCAGGGCGGTCCCATACGGTAGGGCAGGAATGTGTCGGATGCTGAAGGCTGTTAGACTGCCCTGCCCTCGGGACACACGAGAACCTCAGCTGCACAATCCCACATCAACCTGACACAAGAAAATAGCAAATTTCTGCTGGACATGGCGTGGACCAGACCCCGTTCTCTACAGGGCTGTTCCATCAAAAGATGCTGATGCTGGTGTTGCCAAGGCAACACGGTTAGTTTTCTGAAGCGTCTTTAAATGGGAGGAGTGAAGGCCCACACAGACACTGAGGGGAAGGAAGGAGAACAAGGGGTCAAATCCCCCAGCCACTAAGACAAACTGTCCTGATAGCGGCCATCCCCTACCCCCGCAGAGGGCCACTTTCTACCTCTCCCGTGGCTGTTGTCTCTGGGGTGTGCACAGTGAACTCTCTCCCCAATGTGGAAATTGCCTTTGCTAGGAACATGCGCAGTCTCAGAAACAGTATGTTCCGCCTGGCTGGCACCAGGATCTCTCAGGTGCCAGTAGGAAAGACAGCCTAGTCTTGGAGGCCTTTCCAGAAAGTTCCTTCAGCCCTTGATATAGGTGGAGAGGGCACCACTCCCACATTTTTGGGTAGATCCTCAGATGCCTCCAGAGTGCTCTGGCAGCGAGTGGCACTCATAGATGCGAGTGTGCTGGAGTGGTGATTGGCTGTGCTGCCTTGGGTGAGGCCCTTTCCTTCTCTGAGCCCTAATTTCTTCATCACTAAAATGGGGAGAAAACTGGTCTGGGGCAGGGAGAGGTGACAGAATTTTGCATGGGAATCTGCAGATGCAGGTACCCTAGAAGCCAGTTTCTGGTATGGTCTTGGCCCCAGCAGACCCAGCACGGGGCCTTGTGCCGCCCAGGGTCCTCTGGCTGGTCTTGTCTGGGGCCATCATGAGTCTACGGTGAAGGGAGACATCATCACTGTTCGAAGGGGTTTTAGAGGTTGGCAGATATTCTGTCCTTATTGCACAGAAGGGAAACTGAGGCTCAGAGAAGGCAGGGCTCTGATCCAGGGGCAGAGAGAGGCTACAACCAGGGTCTAATATCCCTGGGCAGGACACAGCTTTGTCCCTGATTATCTGAGGTCACCTGGGGATGAGCTGAAGTCTGGGGCCAGGCGTTGGGGACAGAGAGGCTGAGAGGGGACAGAGATGGAGAGAAGAGAGGTGGGAGTCAGAGACAGGGAAGGAGGGAAAGTGAACACCTGTTTTTACCTGCCCAGCATCATGACTTGAGTGGGACTGACCCCACCCCTGGTTCTAGGCGTGATCATGTGACCCAGGCCTGGCCAATGAGAATCACAGTGATAAGCGCAGGGATGGACACAGGACCAGCCCTGGCTGGAGAAAATCATTCCTGTGCTGGAACCACTGGGACAAGGGAGCTCCCTGTGTCAGGGATGCCGAGCTGGGAGGACATGAGCCCGGGGCTGCTGGAGACATCTTGTCAGAAGAGACCCTCCCTGGCTGAGAAGGAAGTCAACGCGGCAGACGGTAGGGCCTACAGGTAGGGCGACATCATTTGAGCCTCTGGATCTCCCCTGTTAGACCTCCTAGTTACGTGAGTCAATTTATGCCTTAGGATTGAGTTTCTCTCCCTTGTGCCCGAGAGTCCTGGCACGGAGGAGGAAGGAAGGTGAGAAGGAAGGATGAATATTTAAGAACAGGTGTCTGAGTGTAACGCAAATCGGGAGTACAGACAGAGATTTGGCCTTCACCCCACCCAGGGGAGTCCTGTCCCTGGGGCTCACCGAGTTGCCCCCACCTCCCCTCCAGCACGCAGCCAGCCTGTGAGCTCTGCAGCACAGAAGTAAGTGCTGTGGGCACAAAAATCCAGTGCCTCCCCCCCATCAGGGCCCAGGAGGGGGATGGCATGCACTGGGGGGATGCCTTCCTCACCCCGTTCACCTCTCTGAGGACTAACATTTATTAGGCACCTGCTTCATGCCCGGCTCTGTTAAGAGGCTGATAAACATGGCCCATTTCCTCGTTGCCACAGCCCAGTGAGGAGGGAGTCTTATCATCTTCAGTTTACAGACAAGACAACTGAGGCTTTGACAATTGGCGAGACAACTGTGGCCTTGAGAGGCTGAGCCACTCGCCTAAAGACTGGCCACGGCACCACGCTGCACACAGCAGATGCTAAATGAAGGTCTACTGGGCAGATGCTGCGTAAAGCAGTTTGAGCTTTCTGGGCAGCACCCTGCCCCTAAACACTCTCCCCATCCTGCCTGAAATGCCACCGCTGGCAACTACATCCTCTGGGGCTTGATGGGGAGAAAGTGCTGTTTCCCTTGGAGGAGATCAAAGTCAGTCTGTGCTGCGTTTACCCGGGGGTTGGGGGTCGGCTGGGCGTGGGACTCAGGGGCCGGGGCAGAGCCACGTGGGACGAAGGTGTCCCGTTCTGACCGGCCCAGCCTCATCCTGGAGAAAACCTTCTGGAGACAGAAGTGTACCCTGGGCTAGGGCAGGTGGGGCCTGGCTGAGCCTGGGTGTTGGCCAATGACAAGGGCTGAGAGTGACACAGTGAAGGGGTGGGTGACAGAGTGGCTGTGGACCCTTCCTGACTCCAGCCTCTGAAGGAAGCTCACGAGGGACCTCTGGTCCCCCAAACTCAGGCAAAGGCATCGCTGTTGGCTGAGGTGGGGAGGAGGGGGCTCGGGGTTCTGGCTGGGAGGCGGGAGGGATCTGGCCCCGGAGCCTGCTGTCCCGCCCAGCAATCCCTGTGCCTGAGCCTGGGTGAGCTGGGGTTACAGGGAGTCCTGAGGGCGGCCACACGGGCAGAGATCCGGCTTCATGGGGCCAGAAGGAGCCTTGGAGGACTTTGGCACATAGCACAGGCGGGGACTTAGTTCTAGATCTTTCTTCAGGGATGATGTGTGTCTGTTTCAACACGAAGCTTCCTTCCAGTTGTTTTTAGAGGCTGAGACTGTCACTGTGGCCCTTGTAGCCAAAAAGGTTGAGTACAGCTGGGGTGGAGGATGGGGCCTTGGGGTTCCTCATGATGGGCGAGGACCAGATTTTCCCAAGGGCATCTACAGCCTGGAGAGATGCCCTGGAACAAACTGGGACGATTTTCAAATAACTAAATCTGAAGAAACCTGCCTACGCTAGCCCCTTTGTGGGCAGTCACAAGGCATGGGACCACATTAAATGCTCTGACAAGTCCTGCAGGTAAGAATACCTATTCACTTTGAGTTAACCTGCTGTTTCCTTCTCTGACTTGATCACAGGTACTTTGAGAGAGAAGCCCTAGTTATTCCCTGTGGAATGCACTTTAGGACATGCTGGGGGTGAAGTAATAATGCCTTTTAGGTCTCCTGAAGCCCCTGAGCTCCAGACATCAGAGACTGGTTGTGGTGGAGTGTGGAGGGGAAATCATGATTAATCCACCCATTGGGGGTGGACGCATTCCTTTCAGCCTTGAAAAGAAAGTTCAAGGGCATCTCAGGTCTAGGAAAGCTTGGAACAGGAGCTTGGAGTGGGAGATGGCCTTTTCACCCACCTGAGGGACAGCATCTGAGCCTCCACCTGGGCGGTTTCTTGCCCGCAAATACCTTCCCACCTGCCTGCAATCCCGCCCCTAGTCACGTATTCCTTTGAGGAGCCAAGTTTGGCCTATTCGGGGTATTGCGACTCTCAGGCTGGCGGGGAGGCCCTGCAGAGGGGAGGCGGGGAGAGGGGCGAGGGGTACTGCAGGGGCAGGGGTCCCCAAAGCCCCACCGTTTCACAGACTGAGGGGAACGGGGAGGCAGGTGACTCTTCTGGACTTCTGGGGCAAGGGGGGTGGCTCAGGAGGCCCAGGGCGTCGAGGGCGAGACCCTGGCATTGCGTCCTGTGTTTGGGTGCCGCTGCCCACGGGATGCCAAGGCCCGGCTCCTCCTGGGTGGTCCGGCCTCAGGGCGCCCGCCCGTCAGACGCCCGCGGGCCGCAGCATCATGCGAGTGGCACGCAGCGAGTAGCTGGGGCCCTGGAAGTAGTGCCAGCGGATGCCGTTGAGCTTGCGCACGTGGTGGCGGGCCGGGTAGTAGATGCCGTTGAGGTTCGAGAGGCCGCAGGCGTCAAACCACCACCCTGGTGGAAGAGGGAGGAAAGGGGCTGTGGGAGGGGGCCAGGCCAGCGGGGCGAGGGCAGCCCCCTGTACCCCAAAGAGAACAAAGACTAACCGGGGCTGCTGGAGAGGCAGCTGGGTGGGCGTGGGGTGGGGGTGGGGTGGACAACAGACCCCCTGCCTTTGGGGCCTCGGGACAGCGAGGGGGCTCTCCCTGCCTTCCCCCCATCCCCTCTGTGACCCTGCCCTCCTTCGCCTTCCCTCCATCGCCCACACCCCTCCCCCTCGCCCGCCCCATGTTTCTCACGGAGCTGTCGGTGCTGTCGCTCTCTCTGAGTCTCTCACACCCCGTCCATCCCTGCCTCCCTGGTGGTCTCTGGGCTGTGTCCGTCTCTTCCTGACTGTTCCTCTTTCCCTGCCAGCCTCGCCTCTCTCCGCCTTTGGTCTCTGCTGTCCTGTCTCTCTCTGGGTCCCTCTCTCATGCTGTGTCCATCCCCCACCCTCTGCCTGGGCTGCACTCCTCTCTCCAGCTCTCCCTTTGTACCCCCCTGTCCCCGCACAGCTCTCTGGCAGCCTTGGCGTCTCCCTCTGCCTCCATCTGTCCCTGTCTCGGTCTCAGGAGGTCTCTCCTCCTGTCTCTGTCCTTCCCACTCTGTCTCTGGCTCTCAAATATCCCCACATCCCGCTCTCTGACGTCTGTTCACCCGTCTCCCCATCCTGGTCCTGCTTGGCCTGGGGGGTGTGGCATTTTCAGGCCAGGGGTAGGGACGACGGGACACTGTGCCCCGCCTGCGGCCCCACACCTCTAGCTTGGACTCCGAGGCAAACTGGTGGTGCCAGCTTTAGGAGGAGGTGAGACCCTGGCGGGGACCTCAGTGACCTAGCGGGAGGAGGCATGGATGGAACACCAACCTGCTCCCACTTCCTGACAGCACCTGGGTGCACAAGGACCGAGGGACGGAACGGGGGTGTCCATTCTTCACCCTACTATGCGCTCACCTCCAGACAGCATCTGGGCGCATTTGCAGAGGCAGTTGTCGTTGTCTGCGTCACGGGTGCTGAAGTTGGTGCCCTGCAGGACCAGGCTGCTCTGGCGCCCTGCCGAGCCACTGTACCCGCTCAGAGAAAGCCTGGAGGCCACCCGGAAGTGGTGACCGGAGAGGGGCCCAGAGTCAGGTTGGAGCTGTGTTGAGGAAAGTCCTCCCCAGGGGCTGTGTCCCAGGCTGGGTTTCCCCCCTGGCTGTCCCTGGAGGGGGAGCCCCAGCCTGGGTGGGTGCTGGGCCATTTCCCCTATTGGGTTGCCCTCCCCGCCTGCTGCCTCCCAGGACAAAGCCCCTACTGTGTGCCAGATCTCCCTCCTCTCAATGACCCTATCTTGCAGAGAAGTGAGCATGGTCACAATGGTGATAATAATGAGGACGTGGCTAACATTTTTTCTGAGCACCTACTATGAGCTGGGCATTGTTCAAAGTGCTTTGCATGGGTTAAGTCATTCCCGTTTAATCCTCACAACACTACATTATTCCCGTTTTATACACGAGGAAACGGAGGTCCCAAGAACTAAAGAAACCTGCCCACGGTCTCAGAACGAATGTCAGAGCCAGATGCTGGCCCAGAACTGCCTGACTTGGGGTCTGTGTGTGCTCTGCTGCCCAGCTGATGACGACAGAGCCCCATCACACCTCCTCACCACCTCTTCCAGGAAGCCTTCCCTGACCACACAGCCTGATGGATCTATGCCCCGGGGCAGCCCAGCTCTGAGACATTGACATCCACAGCCAGCTGGAGGACGTTTATATTTCTTTGCTGGGCTCTGTGGCCCTGGTGGGCACATCCACGCCTGCCTGGTGATAAAGACCATGAGGGCTGGGGGCAGAACGCCTGGATTCAAACCTCAGCTCTGCCACTCGACAGCAGCATGACCCGGGGAAGACTGCCCCTCCTCCCTGTGCCTTGGGTTCCTCATCTGTTCCGATGATACTAATAACAACAGTGACATTAACAGTGCTGGCCTCATCTGTCACTGCGATCAATGACATGAGCATGTGAAGTGTGCAGAGAAGTGCTTGCTGTTACTCAGCGCTTGGCCCACAGCTGAGCCTGGCCGGAGAGGGTGTGGAGTGCTCGCTGCTGGAGGGGGCGGCCTGCACTGCCGGCCGTGGCAGGGAGCGGGTTGGAGGATTTATGAAGGTCCTGCTGGGTGGAGCACAAGGATGGCAGATGCAGCTGGGGCAGCTTGAGGAAGCTCTGGCCACCCCAGGGCAGGGCCTGCCTGGGAGATGCCCCCCTTGGGGTCCAGAGGGAGTGTGGGACCCGAGTATGTGGCTGGCCCAGTCCCCACACCTCTCACCCATGGGCTCTGTCTGTGGTGAGGCAGGGACCCCGCCCTTGGGATCCAGATGGTGGTGACCTGCCATGAAGCCTTCACTGTGCTCTTAACCATGACAATCTGGGCTCACAGGGCTGGTGTTGCAAACCCCCCTGCAAAGAGGCCTGCCTGGCCTGGGGCTCCCTGAGGTGGGACAGGCAGCCTCTCATACAGTCCTGGCTTCTCCTTGTGGCCACTGAGGGCTCCCTTTGGGCTCAGTGATGTCAGCTCAAGGCCAGGTTCAGGGCTAAGACTGAGGTTTGGGGTCACATTCAACCTGGGGCACAGGGGAATCAGGTTGGATAAAGGCGATTGGTCTCATGGGGTCACTCCAGCAACACCAGCTCTTCTGCTGTCCCCAAGTCGTCAACTCAGCTCTGCCTCTCTTCCCTTCCCCTCTGGGAGGCAGGATGGGGGTCTGTGACCACTGGAGGACCCCCAAGTCACAGGCCAGGGAACTCCCACTTCAGATGCACTTTAAGTGTGTTCATGGCTCAGGCCTGAACAAACTCAAACAATTACACGAGTGTCTTGGGGTCCCCAAGTAAGACACACGGGCTGTGTTTTCCACGTGTCTGTGGATCTGTGTGTGAGTCTGCGTGTTTCAATTGTGAGCATTTGGATACTATTTGTGCCTGTGTGTGTGTATGTGTGTGTTGGTTTGGAGATTATGCTGGAATATCTATCGTGGGTCCGAGCGTGTGCTCTGGAATCTGCCTCTGTATCTGCGCTTGTGTGTGTGTTTACCTGCGAGAGCTTCTGGGGGGCATGTTTGCACGTGTCTGGGTATGTCTTGGTGTGTGCTTGCTGGTGTAGCTATTCGTGTGTGTGTGTGTGCGCGTGTGTGTGCATGTGTGTTCTGTTACCTGCCCCCACCCCCAGGAGGTCACTTCCTCTGCAGGCTTATGTGTGTGCCCCAGGGGTGTGGTGAGCCCCTCCACAGCGCATGTGTGTCTGTGTGTCCCTGGGCTTCTCTGCGTGCACCTTGCACTTGTAGTTGGGCCTGGGTGTGTGGGTGCCTGGGCCTTGTCTGTGCCTCCCCTCATCCCCCCACCCCCGATGGCCACTTCCTTTGCAGACTTAAGCACGTACCCCAACCAGGCTCCATAAGGTCCCCATGCCTGCATCTGATGAACAAGATGCCCCTCCCACCCCACACCTGCACCCGCTCCCCAGCTGCTGACTGTGCACACACTCCACCCCGGGCTTCCTTGTGGGGATCCCCCCGCCTTACCAGCCAATTGACCCTGTAGGGTCGGGGCACAGGGGCCAATGTCTGCTCTGTCCCTCTCCCCCAGCCCTCCTCTGGCAGCCTCCAGGCCCTGCTGGGCTTTCCAAGATCTCCACCTAGCTGGAAGAAGCAGGGGCATTTAATAAGAAAAGAGGTGGGGGCACATCACTAAGTCCCCAGAAGTGGAATTAGGTGTAAAGTGCAGGGGGGAGGGAAGGAAGATTCAGGGATTTGGACAGGGATTCAGAGAACCTCTGAATCTCATTCTGAGATTGCTTGGGAGGAAGTGACCTCCCCATCAGTGGAGGTATTCCAGCATCTGAATGATGACTGCAGTGTGGAGAGGATTCTGGCAACCTTTGAAGAACCAGGTGACGTGTGAGGTCCTTTGCATCCCCATGAGTGTGAGTCTGTAGATTCAATTCTGTCCTGGTTCAGAGGTAGCCAGGACCCAGGCCTATCTTCAAGATCCTTGAGTTTCTCAGAGAGGTACCATCATGCTGTGGAGACACCATGAGTTTTGGTGGCAGGGAGACCTGAGTTCAAATCCAGGCTGTACTGAACTTGTTACTTTGGACAGGGTATTTAAGCTCAGCGCCTCAGTTTCCATATTGCTAAAGTAGGTTCAGTAATGCATACCTCAAAGTGTTGTGGGGAGGATTAAATGGGGTAATATGCCCAGGATGTAGTAGGTGCTCAATAAGTGCCCATTTCTTTTCCTAAACACACCAAGAACCAAGCTGAGGAAGGAGTGGGAAACCTTGATTATCCTCATATTCAAGCCCATCCTGCTGTTGGAGACACAGAGGCACAAAGAAGCCAGACCTTGACTTGGCCACATTTGCAAGCTGGAGCGGAGCCAGAATGAGCCCAGGTCTCCCGAGTCCTAGCTCAGGGACCTTTCCACCCAATCCCAGGCCATAGGACAGGCTGGGCAAGTCACCTCCCTCCTTCTGGGTCTCCATAAAATGGCTGACTCAGGGTGACTGACCTTGGAAGGCCCCTTCTTGCTCCCGGGATGGCGGTGCCAGCAACATGCTTTCCACCCCACCCAGCAGCCGGGATGTGCTGAGTGCTAACCAGCCGCCTCCAGACGCCATGACGTGTGCCCAAATGGAGGACAGATGGCAAGAACAGGAGACGCCCAGGGACTGACCCTTGGTGCAGACTCTGTAGCCACTAGCTCAGGGACCCCAGCCTCCCACCAGCCTGGGGCGCGAGCCCACCTGTACAGCTGCCCCTCGCTGCCCAGCTGGAAATGCTCATACTGGGCGTAGGCCTCGTGGCCTTCCCAGTCTTGCAGCTCCACGCGCAGAGAATAGGCTGCCCCGCTGGTGAGCTGGTGCACCACCTCATTGCCCAGCCAGTGCTCCCCGGCTGGGTCGCCGAAGCCCTACAGGGAGGGGAAAGTGGGGGTGGGCTCCGTGCCGAGGAGGGAGGCTGCACCCCTGGCTGAGGAGCTGGGTTGGGCCAGGTTCCCGGGCCACTTATCCAAAACCACTGTGCCTAATGATCAAGTTCATAAGCACAGAGCAGGCAGGCCTGGGAGTGGGAGCCCCCCACCTCCTATAGGAGAAAGACTAAGATGTTTGCAAATGTAAAAGCCTGTTGAAAATAATTGAAATCACATTTCTCTGAAGTTCAAGAACAGACAAAACTAATCTGTGGTGATAGAAGTCAGAATAGTGACTACCTTGGGGGGTGGTTATTGACTAGGAGGGGCACAAAGGGGGCTTCTGGAGTGCTGGAAGTATTGTGCACCTAGCTCTGAATGGTGGTCACATGGGTGAATACATATGTAAAAATTCACTGAGCCTTACACTTACACTGAGATTTGTGTACTTAGCTGCACGTATATTAAACCTCAATAAAAATCAAATAAAAGATTTTAAGCAGCTGCACACATGGTAGAGCAAACTTTGTTCAGCGACAGCAGCCAGCACAAAATTTCAGCAACTAGAAATGTAAAGCTAAGAGTGCAGAGAGTGTCTTGTCCCAACGCCCTTGGCTGGAACAATAATTCAGCACCAAGGACAGGGACACACCTAAGCCCCGCTCCCCATTTTTGTCACAATGTGCCACTGCTTAGCCTGATGGTTAATATTCAGCACTCTTGTGTGTATTTATGCATTTGAACATTCTAGTCCTCTCTGGCATTTTAATGACTGTTTAAAACCCTATTGGTTCAAGGACACTCATCGTTTGGTATTTATTTTTAAGTATTTATCAAATGAACAGCCAGCAGACACAAATAATAATACTGCTGTATTACCTTGTGGCTATCTCTTTCTATTTCTTTTGTTTTGAAAACTTTAAGAGCTTTTAAGTCAGCTTACCAAAAAACCCCTTTATTCAAAATTTAATTTAAAAAGTTGGAAGACAATCAGGCTCTAGTTCTCATCTTATAAAATGCACGTGGTCTTTGAGCCCACAATTTCACATGAAAGAATCTCTCTTGCAGATGTGGAAAGACCAGGAGATTCATTTAAGCAATGCAGTCAGGAGTGGGTGGGAGGGTTTTTTTTTTTCTGTCTCATCCTTTGTATTCTTTAGAATTTTTTTTAGCAATGTATATGTTTTATCTTTCCCAAAACTTAAAACAAAAATGAAGTTAAACTTTCATGCTTAGGACATATGTCAGAACTTTCAAAAAGAATGTTCAAATTCAGGAGATAGGGTCCTGGAAAGTAAACGTGCACTGGGCAAATCTATTTGAGGGTGGTCGGCGTTAAGTGAGCTGATTCTTTTCTGGAAAGGGGTGAGGGCCAACCAGTCCCCTTCCAAAAACCCGGCTCCTGCCCCGGGTTTCAGTGCTGAATGGCCTCTCCCCAGGGCAGCAGTGTTACCTGTCTGTAATCCTTCCAGTTCCGCTGGAAATTCACACTGCCGTTCTCACGGCGCTGGATTAGGGTCCACCCGCCTCCATTGGCCTCCATGTCACAGAACACCTGGAGGGAATGGGGAGGTGGGGAGGGAAGCTCTTGGAGGCAGCCAGAAGCCTGGTCTGGGTTCGGCCAAATGTGACTTGGCTGACAGACACCCCCAGAGCAATAGGTGAGCCTGGTGGTCAAGGGCATCAGAAAGATCCAGTTCAAATTCCCCATCCATTGTCATCATTTTTCTAAAGTGACAGGTAATTGATGCCCTCTCAGAGCCTTCTTCTCATTTGCAAAATGGAGATTCATACCTTCACCTCTTTGTGCCTCAATTTTTCATCTGCAAACTGGGGTTCTGAGAAACTAAATGAGATGAGTCCTGTAAAGTGTTTAGAACAGGGCCTGGGACATACTAGGTAGATGGAGGCCTTGCAGTTATTATTGCAGGGTTGCTGTAAGGATAATCTTTCAAAATTCTTCCTTCCCCTCCCTCCCTCCCTCCCTTCCTTCCTTTCTTTCTTTTCTCTCTCTCTCTCTCCTCCTCCCTCCTTCCTCTCTCTCTCTCTTTCTTTCTTTCTTCATTTGTAATGTTTTTCTCTTTCTCTTTTTTTTAGAGATGGGGTCTTACTCTATTGCCCAGGCTGGAGTGCAGTGGCATGATTATAGCTTATTGCAGCCTTGAACTCCTGGGCTCAAGCAATCCTCCCCCCTCAGCCTCACCCCTAGCTAGGATCACAGGCTCAAGCTACCATATCCAGCATTGTAAGGATTAAATATCAATAGGTATAAAGTGCTTAGTGCATGGTGTAGACTCAGGAAATGCTATTACTACTGTTACTCAGTGGACAAATGTTTTCTGAGCACCTACCATGTACCAGGCTCTGTTCAAGGCACTAGGTATGCTGTTATGGATAAGAGTTCTTTCTCTCGAAGAGCTTATATCTATGACAACTAATCTTGCAGCCTAACCTTTGTTCACATATTTTTCTAGCCAGTTCAGTACATGTTCAAAGTTCAGTAGACACAAACATGGTGTCTGGCCCTGTATTAAATGAATCATCGACAAATCAGAGATAAATCAACCCTCAGGACTGGCTTGGTCTGGAAGAGGCTACGATAGGGCAGGGAGAATATTAATTATGAACATTTGGCCCACAAGGAGGGGCCCCAAGAAGGAGGGGGCAACCCTTTGAAGCCTTCCTGGAAGAGGTGGCATTGGAACAGAGCATTGAATGATGATGTGCCTGCCAGATAGAGACAGTGGGAATGGCATTTCCAGTGGAGAGAGCAGCAGGAGTAGAGTCTCTGAAATGGAAAAGGCCTGCTAAGGAGGAGAAGACAGTGGCATCTGTAATGGGGGTAGTAGAGGGTGCAGGAAAGGAAACTGAGGCCCAGAGAGGGGAAGAACTTGCTTAAGGCAAATGAGTCAAAAGTAAAGCTGAAGTGTGAGCCCAGATCTCTTGCCTTCCAGACCAGCTCTTCCCTCTCTATCCAAGCTCCCAAATTTCAGCCATTTATGCCTTCCTGAATTCCATCACAGCTGAATTTACTTAGTTTCATATTGCATATTGACTTTAAAAAATGGTGTCCTTTATTTTTGACATAAATAGACTAAATGTATTTTAAAAGGAAATCTGATCAGGACCGTAAATGGAAAACTAGTAACATTTGCCTTTGTTCAGGCCATTGTAAAAACAAATATAATGAAAACAAAATATTATAAAACCCTAGCTAGACATTGTTGCTGGCACAGAGCCCTAGGCTCTTTGCTAAGGAGCTCTTTTTGTTAAAAGGAGAGTTTAGCAGGTGTGGGAGAAGTTCGAGGCAATCGGAGACAATCTGAGCCATTCACCTTGATGTATTCATCAGGGTTGAAAGGAAAGTGAGAAGGGAGTTATGCTGTAGGAGCCCTGCATAGCTGTTACCCACACTTTTCCCCTTCGGGGCCTGGCCCCAAACCCTCACTCCCGACATCCACGCTTCCCTCTGACTCCTCCCTATCTGCTGACTGGACCTTAAAGCTCAGGTGACCTTAGAAGACGGAGGCACCTCCATCAGCCCAGGTTTCTAATTTCCCATGTGGAGCAAAGCCCCAACTCCTGCCTTCAACTGGACTGTATGTAAACTAGAAAGACACTTCTTTGTGCTAAGCTCCTGGAATTTCAGAGTTTATTTGTAATAATAGCTAGTATCGCCTTAAGCAACACAGAACTATCTCCCGCTATTCCAATTAAAAACATCTCTGGGGAAGGTGCTGGCAAAAGATGCACTTCCAACTTCGGGAACATCTGCTTAACCCTACAATCTGACCCCTGACGGGGCAGGGGCTTCAGGGGACAGGGCCACCCCCACCTCTCTAGTATTGCAGATGTTGGACAAAGCCTGATGCTGATGGGGAGTCTGTCTGGGAAGCTCTTGGTTCAGCATGCTTTGACAGTCTCGGTCCCCGGGGAGCCTCCTAACCTTCCTGGGCTCTGTCATGTTGCCCACGTGGATGGTGTAGACGCCACTGGCATTGGCCCCGAAGCGCTGGATCTCTGCACAGTC
This sequence comes from Eulemur rufifrons, assembly GCF_041146395.1. Classification (NCBI taxonomy): domain Eukaryota; kingdom Metazoa; phylum Chordata; class Mammalia; order Primates; family Lemuridae; genus Eulemur; species Eulemur rufifrons. The sequence goes on from NC_091002.1 coordinate 26,479,349, forward strand.
CTGGAACACCTGCTCAGCTGCCCTCATGGAGGCTGCAATGGGGCAAAACAGAAGTCAGCTACAGGTGAGCAAGGAGTGAGGGAAGGGCCCAGTGAGCATGCCTGCCTGCTCTGTGCCAGGTTCTGGGATGGGAGGTGCTGGGGACAGGGAGGTGGATCAGACCTGGGAGGTCTCCTAGAGGAGGTGACAGTGACCTGGGACCTAGACGATGAGGAGTTGCCCAGGTGGATAAGTGGAGGATATTCTAGGCAGAGGGGAACAGCATAGGCAAAGGATCCCAGGGGGAAACAGTCCTGGTGCGTGCAGGGGAGGGTGTCAGGAGGGAAACTGAGGCTGCAGCCAGGGAGAGGAAATGACTCACACCCTGAGAATAGGGCTGAAGTCAGACAGACCTATGGCTGTTTGGTGAAACGGAGACAGTAGGACAAGGCTGGCACGGAGAAGGTGAGGAAGGCAGAGAAAGGAGGCTGAGATTTTGGCAGGGCCAGGTCAGCCTTGAGTGTGGAGTGGGTCCTAGAGGGGATGAGACCAGAAAGGAGGCTGCTGGGGTCCTCTAGGGGAAGATAATTAGGGCCTGAACTCCAGTGATGTACTTCCCATTTCACAGACCAAGAAACTGAGGCCCAAGAGTGAGGTAATTGGCCCAAGTGCAGTGGACCCTTCCCTCCTTGGAGTTCCTTCGGGTGGGAGGCCTTGGGCTCCCCTCCATAGCCCACCCTTTCGGCTGGACCTTTCTGCTGCCCTGGGCGTGGGTTCCCTCATTCTGCCCTCCCTGGGAGCCAACAACTGGCTTTAGAGGGCCCATGTTTCTTCCCCTGGGACTGCGTGAGATCAGAAGAGTATTAGTTTAATGACCAAAACCTACCAAGGTCCTGGGGGCCTTCAGGCCTGGCCTGGAAAAAGTGACTGTTGCCAAATAAACTGCAGGGATTTAAAATGCCCTCTGTCTCAATTAGTGGAATCCAATTAGAGGTCTGGGCTGTGATTCTACCAGAATCCAGACTCTCTGGGCAGGTACCCAAGGAGGGGACTAAAGTTCCAGATGGATAGGTATCCACACCAATAAGGAACCAGGAGGCTACTGGGGCGGGACTTCCTGTTTTGGCTTTTTACCTGAAGTGTGGATCCCAGATCCTGGATCTGGGGTACTTAGCTGAAGGAGGTTGTTGTCATATCACAAACGAGGTGAGTAAGGGAAGTATTTCCTGGGCAAGAGTCTCCACTGTCCCACCCGTGAGTGGGACAGTTAGCACCCCCTAACTGCCCATGGGGAACTGGAGTGCAGCCAAGCATGGGGAGGGGGTGCCGGCCCACAGGTGAGCAGGGATGGGCCACACTTCCCCCAGTGAGGCAAGGGCTGGGGTTGGCCTGAGATTTCCAGCCACCCTTTCCAAGGCTCGGTCCACTATTGTTTTCCTTAGTCAACAATAATGCAATAACAACAACAATAATGGTAACAATAAAAGTGGAATACCCACCATGTATTGTAGTGTTTCCAAGGTGCTACATACTTCCACAGGCAGTTTGGGGCCAGGAAAAACATTTGGGGGGCGTGTGTAAGAACAGGATAGACTGCTATTGATATATAACAGAGTTTGACCCCTACCCGGGCCCCTCTGAGTCCCTGGGCTGGTAATTTGTACCAGTTTCACCCCTTTTTGGTCCTAGGCATGGTGCTGAGCCCCTTCGGATGCATGAACTCATCTGACCCTCCGGGCAAGAACTCTGTCAGATTGATACTCCCATTTTATAGATGAGAAAAATTGAGGCTCTGAGAAGTTAAATGATTGTGCACAATCCCAGTGCTAGTCAGTGAAGGAGCCAGTGCTTGAACTCTGGTCCATCTGACTGCAAAGCCAGTGCCCTTGCTATGACACACCTCCCCCAGGTCTCCACCTCTGAGCATATATCAGGCTGCGTTAACGAATGCTGCTTCTATACCGAGCACAGGTCGGGTTTTTCTAACCTCTGGACTGAACTCCTTGGTACCTGGAAACAGCAGACTTGCCTGTATTCTCCCTTCACCAGCCTCTACCTGCCCAGGACAAAGCCATGTAGAGGAAGGGAGCTCCCTTCCTGCTAGGCTTCAGGGACAGCTGGTTCCTGTGCCTAGTCCCATCCAACCCTCTGCTCTATACCCTCCTTCAGTTTCTCCATCTGGACAGGGGGCAAAAGCAACTCCCTAGTGTCCTTCCCTGGTGACAATAGGGAGGAGGACAGGGTGTTTGGGCAAAAGGTGCTCGAGGTGAGGTGCCCAACCTCGACCCAGACTGGTGAGCAGACATTCGGCCACAGCTGGAGACTGGGTTCATGGTGGGCTAGTGGGGAGAGGCATTGGGCCCAAGTCCTGTGACTTGGGCTGAGCTACAAGAAACCCACACATGGGATGAGTTCAGGCAGCCTCACTGCCAGGGCAATGCACAAGCCGGAAATGGGTTCGGGTCACCCCACATCTCATGGTTTGGAAGGCATCTGCTTCTCCTGCCTGTGGCTTCCTTGGGCCTCAAACCCTTACCTAGCAGGGTCTGCTGGACTTAGACGAAGCCAGGGTGAAATCCATGTCAGCCACGGTGGTGCCTGGAATCCCATCACTAGTGCCTGAATCTCTGTGGCTTAAAGGCTTCCAGCCACCCCCTGTGGCGATCCAGCGGCAATCAGAGCCTCTTCCTCCGGCTTTCTCTCTAATCAACCCATTCCCCACTCTGTGGTTCCCATCAGAGCTTCCTAAACGTAGCCCCACCCTGTTCAAAAGCCTCCTATGGCCCCCACTGGCCTCAGGTTAAAGGCCCTTCTCCTTAGCACAGCCTTTGGGCCTTTCATGGCCTGGAAACTTCAGGAACAGTGATAGCAGAATATCTGTGGCATAGTAGGCACTTGAAAAACACACATTTCCTTCCCCTTCCCTCTGGGACCCACAGACAGGGGGTGGGCATTTTTGCAAGAGACAGGGGCCATGATTACCCTGTTCATTGCTGTATCCCCAGCACTCAGCATTGGGCCTGGTGCACAGTGGATGTTCACTAAGTGTCTGTTCACTGAGTGATTGAAGCTGCAACCAGGAATGCCTTGGCCACCCCAGGTGGGCCCATTAGAAGCCCAGTGAGGGCTGGGGAGCCGGCCCAGGCATGGTTCTCCCTTCCCAGAAGCCGGGCCCAGGGATGCTGCCTCACTTCTGTTTGGCCCTATTGGGCTTAGGAGTATGGGTATGACAGTGAGAGAAGTCCTTTGGGTGCATTGAGTCCAACCCCCCCCTTCTATAGATAGGTAAACTGAGGTCCAGGAAGGGGTAGGGCAAGCCCAAGAAAGAAGAAAGTGGGTATGGAGCTAAATCCTGGGCTGCTGTTGTCCTTGTTATCACCTCCACTAAACAGATGGGGAAACTGAGGCCAAGAGAGGGATGGGGCATGCCCAAGGTCACCCATGGAGTCAAGGGACAGAGTCTGGATTGGCTCCTCTTGGGACTGTCATTGTCGCCATTATTATTTCTGATTGTTGTTCTTTTTCCGCATTGGGTCCCAGGCCCCGAGAGAACCGGGAGGGTGGGCAGGGGTCTCCTCCCCTCTCCCGCCCTTCTCCCGCCGCACTGGGGCGCACGCCGCTCGCTCACCCGGGCCCTGCGCCACGACGCGCACCAGACGCTGCACCGACTCCAGTAGCTGGCGCTGCTGGCGCTGCAGGAGGCTGGAGTTGCTGCTGGCGGCGCGCAGGCTGCGCTCGAGGCCGGCGAGGGCGCCGCTCTGGCGGCCCAGCAGGCGCCGCAGCCGCTCCTTCTCGCCACGGAGGCTGGCCAGCTCCGCCTGCTGCTGCGTCTCCAGGGCCTGCACCCGCGTCTCCAGCGCGCTGCGGGGCGGGGAGCGCACGGGCGTGAGGCTTCGTCCCCGCCAGGCATTCACCCCGCGCGCTTACCCTGGGCCCCAGGGTCCCTGCAGACCGGCGCTGGGGCTCAGAGGGTGGAGCGTCCTGCCCAGGGTTACACAGCCCGGCAGTATATGCATTGGGGTCCAGAGGAGGAAAGAGTGGGGTGGCAGGGGCGGGCAGGGAAACAACCAGGTAGCCATGATCAAATCCCAAGTATGGTCACCCTCTATCCAGCAGTCAGCTCCCAGGAGGTATCCTGCAGGGAGCAGGGGCAAGAATGCCCTCGGGGGAGGGTTGTAATAGGGAATAGCAAACAGCCTAGATGCCTGACAGCCAGGGCTGGCCGAATCTGTTGTGTTTGGGCGTCCCTGGACATGTTCTGCAACCATGAAGGAGGCAGAGCGCATTTGCACAGATTGGAAAGATGCCCAGGACTTGGGGCTCGCTCGTCAGCGCCTCTAGTCTACCCCATGTGCAGGAAGATAAAAAAGGAGAGAAAGAAAAAAGGTAACAGTGTAAATGTAGAGCGATATGGGCAAACGTAAGAAAGCTGGAAAGACACGTGGAAGGGAAGGACCGCAGTGGCTCCTGTGTTTGGGGAGACCGTGACTTGGGCAGGCGGTTTTGAGTGGAGGAGGAAGATGGGGGCCAGGTGTAGGGAACCAAGGTTCACTTTTATTTTACACAGGTCTCTGTTGCTTGTTGATACTATCATAAGCATGGGACATTTTTGTAATGGATTTAAAAGCAACAGAGAGTTTTGCAAAAAGAAAGCTTTTGACTCAGGTCTTCCCTTTTTGGCATTTTATCCTATTTACTCACGTGTGGGTGAAATAAGATATGGAAATGTTATTCATTGTGTCACTGATGGGATTAAAGCCTGGAAGCAACCCTGATACCCATTAATTGGGGACTGGGGAAATGAAAGCTGGGACAGCCACACAGCAGAACATTGCGAAGTTGGGGAAAAGAATGGGCGAGCAGGACAGGCAGTTATATGATCATTTCCCAGGTAACTGGGAAAAAAACAAAACATGACAACAACGAGGTATATGCTACATTTGGGCTTAAAAAGGATAAAGAAGGGAAAGTACAGATGCTCCTTGAGTTACAAGGGGGTTACCCATCAGAAGTTGAAAATGTTGTAAGTCAAAAATGCATTTAATACACCTAACTTACGGAACGTCCTCGCTTAGCCTAGCCTACCTGAACGGGCTGAAAACACATTAGCCCACAGTTGGGCAGAATCATCTCACATAAGGCCTGTTTTATAATAAAGTGTTGAATAGTTCATGTAATTTATTGAATACGGTACCAACAGAGAAAAACAGAATGGTTGCATGTGTACTCAAAGTACGGTTTCCACTGAATGCATATCGCTCTTGCATGGTTTTAAAGTTTAAAATTTTAAGTCAAACTATCATAAGTTGGGAACCTTCTGTATGTACGTTTGCATGTTCCTAAGATACCCTGGAATATCAGCTTATAGCATGTCAGCTGCATGAAGATGTGGACTTTTTCTGTTTTTCACTTCTGTATCCCCAGTGTCTACAATAGTGCCCGACACATGCAAAGAGCTCAGAAGATAACTGTTGATTGAATGAATGGAAGGACACACAAGAAAGTAGGAATAATGGTTACCTCTGGCTCAGGTGGGTGGGGGGCTAAGGGGCAGGGCTGGGAGGGAGAGGTGTTACTATTAATATATATCCGATTGTGCTGACCCGTTCTGCAGACTAAGAAAATGGATCCAGCTAGGGCAAAAGGAATTTCCTCCAGACCCCAAATTATGCTACAGAAAGAGAGAGAATTTGGGCACACTCAGATTCTAGAATTCAAGCTGTCTTCATGGGCCAGAAGTTTACTGATGACATCCTCCATCTTTACTGATTTCTAGTGATTGAAAGTGTCCCAGTCCTTGCTACTGAAACCTTGGGGCAAGGTAGCAATAAGAAGGGGACAAACTGTCATTAACCGCACTCTGATCAGAGGAAGCTGGGCCATCCTGTGGTCTTATTCTGACCCAGCATGTGAGCAACAATAACATCTTGCCCTGTTGACAGGCCTGTGGCTGGTTCAGCGGGTAGATTTTGGATCTACCAGAGCCCCGACCTTGGCAGATTTTTCTCCACTCAGCTTGAAACCGAGATGAAATCAGCCTCGGCTGTCAGATTTCTCTGCCTTATCTCTACTCCATGACTGTTCTTTTCTTTGTAATTTAAAGGGTGTTCCCCAAAGCATATTTGCTTATAAATGCAGAGACCCTGATAGTACAGACAAGAGCCTGGCAACTGTGGTTGCTTCTGGGAAGGGGAGCAGGTGGATGGGATCAGATTTATTTATTTACAAATAGGTAAAGTCATAAAATTTACCAGGTAAATTGTATGGTGGGTAAATTATATCTCAATAAAGCCATTAAAATTTACAAAAGAGGTTGGATGCGGTGGCTCATGCCTATAGTCCTAGCATTCTGGGAGGCCAAAATGGGAGGATTGCTTGAGCTCAGGAGTTCAAGACCAGCCTGAGCAAGAGTGAGACCCTGTCCCTACTAAATTTAGAAAAATTATCTGGGTGTCATGGTATGTGCCTGTAGTCCCAGCTACTCAGGAGGCTGAGGCAGGAGGATCGCTTGAGCCCAGGAGTTAGAGGTTACAGTGAGCTATGATGATGCCATTGCACTCTACTTGGGGTGACAGAGTGAGACTCTGTCTCAAGAAAAAAAAATTTTTTTTATACAAAATAAATGAAAGAAAGAAGGAGAAAGAAAGAATCAAGGTGTCCTGAGCCCCAGAAAAATGCCCATCCCTGTCCCCACCCAGTACTGGCCTGGCGCCCTCACCCCGCCTCAGTCTGGACTCCAGCCCTGGTTTCAGTCATTCCCCAGCCCTGGCTAGTCCCAGCTCCAGCTCTAGTCTCCAAAATACTCCCTCACCCCCAGCTCCTCTCCCAGACATCAGCCCAGGTCCGGCTTCCCGCCCTGGCTCTGGTGCCTGCCCTGGGCCCCAACCTGGATTCCTGGCCTGGTGCCAGCGCCGGTGCCCACCTGTTGTGGCCCTGCAGCCGGTGGAGCTCGTGGCCCTGCAGCAGCAGCTGCTTCTCCAGCTTGTTGGTGGAGAGGGAGGTCTCTAGCAGCTGGATCTCCATGCGCGACGTCTGGTTCAGGACCTACCCCAGCAAGCAGAAGGGGGTGGGGCGGGGGCCACGTAAGCCGGGCAGGAGCCCTGCCACCCAGAAACTTGCTGACCCATTTCCCAGCCAGCAATTGCTGTGGTCACTCACTCACAGGCCCTAAATGAGCTTATGACCTGCTCCTACGTTGGCCTGCCCTATCACGGCACATGGCAGTTTCGGGCCCTGGCTGCTTAGGCCCCGGAGGAGCCATCCCTGAACCCCCACGTGCAATCCATCAGCCAGTCCTGTCAGCCCCGCCTTCCAAATGGCACCTGACCACTTCCCCCCTGCTCCGGGGCTCCCACTCTGGCCTGGCCTCTGTCTCCCATGTCCTGTGTGAGCTTCCTCATGGGGCTCCCTGTTCCCAACCTTGTCCCTTGCAATGCATTCTCCACTCAGTAGCCTGGGATAGCCTTTTCAAACACATCCACTCTGTTCAAAATCTCCCTGTGACTCCCAAATTATGCAGTGGAAAAGCCCCAGTCCTCACCATGGCCTGCAAGGCCCTGTGATGCGATCTGTCTCAACCACCTCTGGCCCCTTGGCCACTACTCCTCCACCGGTCACTCCAGCACACTGGTCTCACGATGTTCCCATAACCTGCCAGCCTGGCTGCAGCCCCCGCCCCTGCCTTTGCACGTGCTGCTCCCACCTGGAACGCTCTCTGCAGTAGGCCTGGCCCCAGTCCTGCCTTCTCCGTGGTCCTTCCTGGCCTTGCTGTATGACTGTGCGGCTCTCATCCCTCCCACCGCTCCCGGCACACACCCTCCACCGCATGCTCGCTCCTTAGTACTGCTGCCATCTAGCACTTTGTTGTGTCACTTAAGCACGGGGATACGTTCTGAGAAACGCGTCCTTGGGGGATTTCATCGCTGCGTCAACATCACAGAGTGCACTTACCCAAACCCAGATGGTGTGGCCTGCCACACACCTAGGCTATGTGTCCCAGCTGCAAACCTGGACAGCACATTGCTGTACTGAATACCGTAGGCAACTGGAACACAGTGGTGTTTGTGTATCTAACATATCTAAACATAGAAAAGGCACAGGAAAAATACAGTATTATAATCTTATGGGACCATGAGCATGTATGTGGTCTGTTGTTGACCTGAATGTCGTTTCGCAGCACATGACGGTGCATGTTACTTATCCTGTTCATCTTCTGGGGAAGCTCCATGGGGTAGGAATACGCCTGTCTTGTTGACTGCTATAAACTAGAATCAGGTGTCTTCAACAGTGCCTGGCACACAGTAGGGATTCAACAAACATGTCACCCCAGGGCCCGGCACAGCCCTGGGCACTGGAGTCACAGAGCTGGAAAAGCCAAGCCCAGTGTCCACCCCTAGGGCTCATTGCCTGGAGAGATGGCTTTGTGAAAAGGTCAAGGGGGGGGGGAATCGAGGGGCTACAGGCCTAGAAGAGGCCTTGACCTTACCTAGGGACAGAGGTCAAGGCAAGATGAGCTGGCCTGTGAGCCGGCCTAGCCAGCCGCAGCCCCCTCAGCCTCGCTCTCGCACCCCCGTTACCTGAGCCTCCACGTCGCTGAGCTTGCGGGTCTGGGCGGTGGTCTGGTTCAACAGGCTGGTGCCCAGCTCCAGCATGGTGGCCGTCTGGTTCTGGACCATGTGCTGCTGGGCCTGCTCCAGCTCCGACCTCAAGTTCATCTGGATGTACCTCTCTAGCTGTGGGAGATCGTGGGCTGGGGTCATGGGGTAGGGCTGGGGTCATGGCGCAGGGCCAGGGTTGTGGGGCGGGGCTGGGGTCATGGGGTGGGGCTGGGGTCACGGGATAAGGCTGGGGAGGCCTCCTGTCCCTCCCACGTTCTCCAAGGAAGGGCATGGAGCTGCCAAGGGAGGCCCCCTGGCTTGGAACACGCCAGGCCACCATCACCTCAGGGCTGGACTGTCCCAGGAGATTTTCCCCTGGCCTCTCTGCCTCCACCCTGTCCCCTGCACAATTCATCCCCTACTCAGGGATCTCGTTAAACCTAAGTCAAGTCGCACCCCTCCTCTGCTCAAAACCCTCCCAAGGTCCCTATCTCTCTCAGAGGAGCAGCCACGACTGCAGGTTCCTTCCTGACCAGGCCTTCACTGCCACACTTCTCTCCTCTCCTGTTCCTCTCTGCCTCACTTACTCTGCTCCAGATGAAGTGCCTCAATGACATCCCTCCAACACAGCAAGCTTGCTCCGGCCCCAGGGCCTTTGCACACATGGTTCTCCCAGCGTTCCCTCTGGAACCCTCCCCGCAGCCCCCACCGCATCCACATGGCTCGCTCCCTCATGTCATTTCAGATTTCTTCATAACACTTACCACTCCCTGATTTGTACTACATATTTATCTGTCTATTATCTGTCTCACCATCTAGAATGCCAATTCCATGATGCCCCAAGGACTTGGTCTTGCTCACCGCTTTATCTCTGTGTCTAGCACAATGCATGGCACACTGTGGGTGCTCAGGAAACGCGTTCACTGAGTCGATGGGAAAGGGGAGCAGCAAGGGTCAGAGATGGCCCCGATCGCGTGCCCTTTGCCCAGCTTTCTCGGGGTGAGCCACAGGCAGGGCGTGGGCACACATCCTTCCCTCGTATGAGAGCTTGCATGTGCATCAGCCAAGCTGCACTTTCTATCTTCCGGCCCCGCCATCTGCCAAATGGGGCTGGACTGGCCAGTCTCCAGGGGTTCTTCCAGCTCTGATGTTCTGGGATCCCACGTGCTAATGCTCATTTCTCTGACAGGGCTGCTCTCTTTCCCGAAAGCAGGAGAAGCTGGCCCGGCATGACACCGGGATCAAGGTGAACAGTGTGTTCTCAGGGCCCCGTGCCTGCAGGCGGAGAGCCGGATCCCTCCCCATCCAGCACACACTCTGGCCTCTCTCCACCAGCCCCGGCTGGTCCCTGGCTCCTTCCCTTGCCCTGTCAGTCTTCCAGGAGGTCCAGCAGGGCTGCTCTCAGGGTCCCAGGGAAGACTGGTGCTCCCCAGGGAGAAGAGTTGACCTTGGCTGGGGCCAGGCTCCAGCAGTTCATCTCTCCTCCCCTCTCCCACTGTCAGATCCTGGAGGAGTGCTCATGGGGCCGGGCCGTGCTGATATGTTAGAGTCCCGTTTCTCAAAGTGTGGTCCTTTGATTGGCATCAGCAAACCCTCCAGCTGAATCCATGCGATGCTTGCTCAGGTGGGAGAGTCTTTGGTGTAGAGATGGCAGAGGAGACTGAGGGCCTGAGAGACCCCCTGCCCACTGACCCGGCAGCACACAAGCACGGCTAACAGCTCCCATCTGGACACTAACTCCACAGCCCTCTGGCTGCGTCCTCATTCTCTCTGCTGCCCCCAACACAAAACCTCTACCGCAAGTTACTATCTTCTCACCTCTGTGCCCGCCCTCACTTTTTTTAAAAACTGACAACATTAATAATATAATTATGGTACATTTCACACTTACAAAAAAGTATAAATATAAAGAAAAAAACAACCCATAATGCTCACCCTCCTGTGCACCCCCAGTCACATCTGTCCAGCCCCGGAAGCCCATTCGCTCTGTAATTCACCTTGTAAGGGACGCCTTTGTGTCCTTTGACATCTCAGCAGCCATCACCCCGTGGCCCCTCCCTCCTGCCGGAAGCACCTCTCGGGTGTACCCGCCGCCTCCCTCTCACTGCCCCTTTACGGGTCCCTACATGTTGGGGGCTCTCATCTCTCTGGACTTTCTCTTCTAGGTCAGGGGTCCTCAGTGGGGAGCTACAGGGTCCATGAATTTGGGGGAGAAAAAAGTTACATTTTTTGTCCACTAACCTGTAATTAAAAGTTGGTATTTCCTTCAGTTATGAGAGCTTAGGTCACAAACCACAGACATACTAGCTGGTCCCCCGACTCATTACCAATAGAAATCACAGATATTTTCATATCACAACGTGTTGTTACAATATATTAAGGTATTGTTTTTACTCAGCATGACTTTGGAATTATGGACATTATCAAACCCACCCGTGGATAATGCTACAACTTTGTCACAGATTTTATTTTTAATATTGTGATTATAATTTCAATATTACCGGTGTGCTTATGCTTTTATTTTATGCATTTCTGAGAAAGGATCCTCAAGCTTCACCCAGGACCAGATGCCAAAGGGTTCGGGGCTGCAGATGCATCAGGCCCTGCCCCAGGTGCTGAACCGGCCCTAGGACTTCCCCAGCCCCCATGCCGAAGGGGCGCCACCGTCTCCGGCCCAGCCTCTCCCATGGATGTCTCACGAACTCGCCATCTCCGCACGGGTTTCCAGTGGCATGTCAAGCATAGAATGCCCAACACGGAACTTTTGAGTCCTTGGCTTCCTCCGCCCCATCCCTGCAACTCCCATCTGGTTCTCCCAAGTCTTTCCCATCTCAGTAACTGACCCGCCCAGTTCTGGAGCCCCAAACCCAGACCTCAGTCTTGACTTCTCTTTTTCACCCGCCACACTCCACCCACTAGTAAGTTCTGCCCACTGTGATCCCTACGCGAATTTCGAATCTATTCACTCACCTTAGCCTGGGCCGGCTACCGTCACCTCCACGAGTCTGCCTCTCATGCCCTCGCCTCTAACCCCTGCACCGGCTCCGGCAGAGTCTAATGGCTGGGCCCACCAGGGTGCACAAGGGGCCAGCAGAGCTATACTGAGTCTGGTCTCGGGCTTTTCCATGCACCATGAGCCTCCTGGAACCTGGATTCAAATGCAGACTCCCAGGTCCTGAGCACCTGCTCCAGGTGGTCAAACAGCAAATTCATTCCTGAGGTGAGACCTTCCCAGGCATCTCCGCATCTCCCCCAAGGCTCTCATTTGCAGATGGACAAAGCAAAGCTCAGAAGTCTTGCCCAAAGTCACCCCTGGCAGGCTAGATCCCAAGACTCCTTGCCCAGGGGCCTCCCCAGGTCTGCAGAGCTGGGCTGGTGACCAGGGTAGCTTAGGGTCACCTTGAGTGACTGGAGCTCTCTAAACACCCTCACTTGTCCCCCATTTGTCCTGTGGTTACAAGTGGCCGGGCAGGGCAAAGGCCTCCCGCAGCTGGAGCCCATCACCCAATTTGCCACACCCACCCACCCGCATGGGCCCTGGAATGGATAATCCAGGCCAGATGGGCCCACTTTGGCCAGGCTGGGACTCTGGGGACTAACACTGGCCTGGGGGTGGGGGTTGGGTCTGGCCGAGGGCTCAGGCAGCAGCTGAAGGGTGAGGGAAAGGTCTGGATGGAGGAACCCACCCAGGATGGGGATGGACTGTTCTCCAGGCCCCACCCGCCCCAGGATTAGACCTGCCCCCTTCTCCATCACCCTCACACTGGCAAATTCTCAGGCCTGAGATGGGGTACAGGGGCTTGACCTCTCACCACCTTCCAGCTGCAAAGTGGTTGAGCTTTGGTCCCTGGGCTACCGTTTCTCTCCCCTCGGCCCTGGGTTTGAGTTCTGGCTCTGCGAGGACACTGTCGTTGTGGACCCTTGGGGAGTGCTACATTTCTCGGAGCCTCACTGCACAAATCTGTGACATGGGATCAGTAAATCCTGCTCTTTGGTGGAGACGGGGCATTTGAAAAGGGTCTTGAAGGAAAGCAAAGGAGCTTATTCAGGCAGGGGCTGGAGAAGGAAGGCAGGTTGTCCCAGACAGACAACAGATGCGTGTTGATGGACGAGCAGTTTCAGGGGCCATGGAGATCTGCTCAGGCCTGTTTCTCTCCTGTATTATTTATATAAAAAGGGACTTGAACTGGCAAATGGAGAAACAACTGTGGTCTATCCATCCAAGGGACTCTAGTCAGTAATAAAAAGCAATGAGCTATTGATGCGTGCAACAGCATGGACGAACCTCAGATATATTATGCTGAGTGAAATATGCCAAACTCAGATGGCTACATACTGTCATTCCATTTATATGACTTTCCGGAAAAGTCAGAATCTGCGCTTGCCAAGGCCTGGGGCCTGAGGGTGGGGATTGACTGCAAAAGGACACAGGGGAACTTTCTGGGGTGTTGGCCATGTTGTATATCATGATTGTGGTGGTAGTTACATGACTGTATCTACTTGTCAAAACTCACAGAACTGTATGTGAAAAGGGTGGATTTTACTGCATGTGGATGATACCTCAAAAAAACCCCCAAAAAACTCAACAACAAAACAAAACCTAGCAACGCAAGGTTCAATAAAATGTCCCATATAAAAGTATGTATTATAATATCAAAAATGCTTCCTCCAACTAGTCCCCCTACCCTCTGAGTTTCATTCATGTATTTTTCAGTAATTATGTCTCGAGTATCTACTATGTGCTAGGCCCTGTGGTACTAGAGAATCAGAAATGAACAAAATTGGTAAGCTTCCTGATTCCAGGGCGCTTCCTCTAAATATTAATAAATCAGTGATGTTGCAATAGTGATGAGTGCTATGAGGAAAATAAGAGAGGGTAATGCACGGGGTCAGGGGCAAGTTCAGCCAGAGGCAGAGAAAGCCTCACCAGAGAGGCCGGCCTGGGCTGAGAGTCTGAGAAGGGACCAGCTGTGGGAAAGTTGGGAGGGAGGGAGTTCCCGGTGGAGGAAAAGGCAAGTGCAAAGGCCTTGAGGTGGGAGTGTCTGATATCTGAGGATCAGAAAGAAGGTCAATAACAGTGACATGCCCTGCGTGTCTCTGCCATGGAAGATGGTGCATGAGGCTCATGTTTGGGAAATGCATTTTGTCAATTGCAGTTAAAAACTAATGCAGAGAGAGCCTGGGTTTGAATTGCAGCTCTTAGCTTATTGGCTGTTTGACCTTGGGCAGGCAGGTGCCTCTACCTGTCTCAGCCTTTTCTCTAGAATGAAGCTAATCATGACTTCTACCTTCCAGGTTGTAGGGAGCATTCCTGAGAGGACTCTAGTGCATGGTTACATAATCAACACGTGACAAACTCCGGTACGTCTGCGCCATGGCTTCCCATGCAGCTGTTAAAGAGCATGTGAATGAGCTGCATCAGGTGGTGATCTACAGAGATGTGTCAGACACACTCACCAGTCAGAAAGCCAAGATGTAGAACACTACCTATGGTGCGGGCCCATTATATGTAAGAACACTCCACATGATATATTTCCTAGGTACGCAATGGACCAAGAGGACCAAACTGTTAACAGCAGTGACTTGCCTGGGGGTGGGGGGTTACAAGAGGTGGGTGGTGATGGCATTTTCCTTTTCCATGACATATTTTGAAATTGTTTGGACTTAAAAAGTAGAATGAGAATGTATACAGGCATAATTCATATACTAGTTAACAGTGAGTATATAAACTAGGTGTTCTTAACTCATGTCCTGGGCCCCTGAGGGATCTGTGAATAGAACTCAGGGAATCTTTAAACTTGGATAAAAAAAAAAAATGATGTATTATTGTTTTCACTAATGTCTAACTGAAATTAGCTTTGTCTGGGGTGATGAATACAGGCCACAAGCTACTATGGTAGTGGCAGCGGTGCCCGTGGCTTTGTCACCAGCAGAAAGCGCAGGTATTCTTGTGTCTCATCACAGTGGTGGTGGACGTCTACAACATATCGTGTACACTCATCGCGACCTCAGAATGAGGGAGGGCACCAGATCCACCGCTAGATCTTGTTATTTAATGTATTAACACAGAAGCAATTTATGACTATCAGAAATCTGCTTTTAAAAATATTTTGAGGCCGGGCGCGGTGGCTCACGCCTGTAATCCTAGCACTCTGGGAGGCCGAGGATCATTTGAGCTCAGGAGTTCGAGACCAGCCTGAGCAAGAGCGAGACCCCATCTCTACTAAAAATAGAAAGAAATTATATGGACAGCTAAAAGTATATATAGAAAAAATTAGCCGGGCATGGTGGCGCATGCCTGTAGTCCCAGCTACTAGGGAGTTTGAGACAGGAGGATCCCTTGAGCTCAGGAGTTTTAGGTTGCTGTGAGCTAGGCTGATGCCACGGCACTCACTCTAGCCTGGGCAACAAAGTGAGACTCTGTCTCAAAAAAAAAAAAAAAAAAAAAATTTTGACATTTACATCTCGAGGCAGTTTGTGTCTTTTGTAAATCTATGCATTTGATTTTATATTTTAAAAAACATTCTTCTGAGAGAGGGTCTAGAAGAGATTTACCAGATGCCAGAGGGGCCCAGGACACAGGAGAGGTTAAGATCCCCAAAGTCCCCTGCCACACAGGTTTCCTCACCAGTGTGCCCCCTTGGGGACATCAACTCTGAGAGTGCGGGATTCTGTCTGCCTTTTCTTCTGGTGCCCAGAAGGGTGCCTGGCACTTTACAGGTGTCCCATAGATATTTGTTAAGTTGAATGAACGAATGCATGAATTGTACTCTTCCCTGGAAAAATAGCTTTGAAATAAACTACACTGCACATCTCTATGGTGCAGCCGTCGGGAAATATAAACAGGAAAGGAAAGAAATGCATTTACAAAGAAACTAAACCCCAGCCGAGCTGCCCCATGGCTTGTCACTTCCAGCCTTTGTGCATTTCCCTGTCCACAGATGGTGGGATCACAGTAGCACTTTGGGGGTGGAGTGAGCAGCAGTGCCTGTGGCGCTCACAGCCAAGGGCCTTGTCAGGAGACGTGTTTGGAGCGTCTCTGGTTGAGGAGGCTGCAGGGAGGCCAGTGGACAGGGTGAGCCCTGCTGCTGGCTTCCCTGCCCCAGGCTTGTCCTTGAAGCACCAGGGTTTCTGGGAGTTGGGGTGTGTGTTAACATAAAGGCCACGGATTCTCCCAAAACCACCCCCCTATGAAACTGCCGGTAGCTGAAGACCACTGGATTGGGAGGCAAGAGCCCGCCACTTCTGGCCCCAGCTCTGCGTCTCCCAGCTGCGGGACTTTGCTCCAATGGCTTCATCTCTCGGTAAACTCCATCCTTCCAGTTGCTCCGACCCACCCCTCCGAGTCAGCCTGCACTCCGCTCACTCTCTCACGCTCACATCCCTCAGACACATGTGGACTCTGACCACGTCTCCCCAGGCTCTGCCACTGCACTCTGGTCCCAGCGGGGCTCACAGCTCCTCGTTGCGCTCTCGGCTTTTGTCTTTGCTCCCGGGCCCCCAAACTGTGCTCTACACGTAGCCAGAAAGGTCCTGATAAACCTAAGTCAGATCACGACGCCCTCTGCTCTCAACCCTGCCACGGCTCCCGCCTTGCTTAGAGAGAACCAGGCTTCTTCACGGATTCCTTTCCAGGGAAAAAAAGTCTTTGCTTTGGAGACTGGCAACATCACCCCAAAGAGCAGAGTCCAGCCGAGGCTGCGCTGGGGAGCCGTGGGAATTTGCATGAAGCCTGCTCTAGGTCCCAGGCTGAGCCAGGTCAGCAGCTGGGGTGGGGGGGGGTGGAGATTAAAGGGCAAAGGGCTGTAGCCGGGGTGCCCAGGGCAGGAGCCCAGGCAGGGTGGCAGCAGGGAAGAGCTGGGAGGACCTGCAGGATGCCCTTAGGGACAACTCAGTCCCATCCCTCCATTTCACAGATGGGGAGACCGAGGCCCCAGTTAGGAAAGTGATATGCCAGAGGCTGCACACAGGGGCTAATAGCTGGGTCTGGGCCAGATCTATGAAAATCTGGGCAGTCAGAGCTTCGATGGCTTTGTGTGTCTCAACTTAAATGTAAATTTTGTAATTTTATTTTTTGAGTGGGTGATATAGGGACATTGTTCAAAATTCCAAGGAACTAAAACAAATATTCCATCCCTGCCGCAGCTGTGCGAGCCCCGGCAGTAAGCGTGCTTCGACCCCCACCACCTGCCCCTGCGGCTACAGGAACATCAGCCCGCCGTTCTCTACCTGGATTTTTCTTTTACTTAACATAATTTGGAGGTTGCTCCACATTCATCCAGATAGACTCGCTCAGCACTTTAACAGCAGCATGTGGATCCACGCACGGGACACCAGTGTTTGCCCTTGAGTCCCCTGTAGCTGGGCCTGTAGGTCATTTCCAAACAGGGCTGCTGCGAATACCCTTGTATGCTTGTCACTGAGGACTCCTGCAAGGCTGGGGGATAAACCCTCCAAGGTGTACTTGCTGAGTTAGGGTGTATACGCTTGTGATTTTGACAGTTAACAGACTGTCCTTGGCAGAGGCTGTGCCTGGTGGTTTCCACCCTGCGTTTGGAGGAGGGGCCCTGGGGTCTGCAGAGGTGGCCACAGGAACAGAGAGTTGGCCACTGAACACCCCCCAACACGCCTCCACACCCCTCAATCTCAGTAGCACCCAGAGCTTCTCCCACCAGCCTCCTTCTGACTTCCAGGTCGCCCCGCAAATGTCACCTTCTCTGAGAAAGATCCCTGACCACCCCACTGAAGCTAAGCACCACCTCCCCAGCCCTGCCCTCCTCCACCCAGCGTGTCTGTCATGGTGGCCGCAGCCCTGCACACCATGTGCAATCACTGTCATCCTTTGTCATTTGTTCCATCTCCCACCTGAACATCAACCCCAAGAGCCCAGAGCTTCATCTGCTTCGTTTGTGGTCACATCCTCCGAGCCTGGAATGGTGCCAGGCACGTAGAGGGTGCTCAGTATTTGTTGAAAGAACAAATGGGGCAGTTTTCTGTAAGGGGCACTGGATTTTCACGGAATAGCTGCTTGGCAGCCAGAGACAAATTTGGACCCTCCAGCCCAGCCCCAGCTGCTGCTGGAGCCCTGCAAGGGGTGAGGGGTGGAGGCGACAGAGGCTGGGGAGCAGAGAGCCAGCTGGTGCCAGGGCAGGAAAGAAAGGGGAGGAGATGCCCACACAGAGGCTGGAGAGTGGCTGGAGTGCTCACGGGGGAGCCCAGGAAGGCCACGGCAAGGGAGGGGGCCAGCTTGGGGTATCTGTAGGAGGAATGTTCCAGAAGTTCATAAGACAGTCTTGGTGTTCATTCACCTGCTCAACCAACTCGCTCAGATGTGTCGAGACCTGTGCCGGTGCTGGGGACAGCAGTCACCAGGACAGGACAGGCCCTGCCCAGCTGCCGCCAGGGGCTCCCAAGGAAGATATCTGCAGAGCTGCTGTGTCCCAGGCGTGGCCCCAAGGGCCGTATCAATACAGCTCATTCAGTGCTCAGTTCTCGCATTGTCCCCATTTCACAGACGAGGCAAGGAAGACACCGAGAAAACGAGCACTTTGGTTTGTGAGTGTCAGACGCTGGACTTAAATACAGGCCTTCGGGCTCCAAAGACCACATCCTTAACCATTCAGTGAGCTGCTGTAGCAGCCAGCCTCCACGATGGCCCCGGTGACACCCTGTCCTGGCGCTCGTGCCCTCCTGCAGTCCCCTCACTCACGGAGTCAGGATGGCCGGTGTGGCCCACTGGGTATTGTAGAAACGTTGCAGTGTGATGTCCCTGGCTGGGCCGTTACACTTTGACTTCTGTCTTGCCCTCTCTTGGATCACTTGCTCCAGCAGAAGCAGGTGACCATGTTCTAAGGACCCTCAAGCGGCCTGTGGAGGGCGCATTTGGAGGGGGACTGAGGCCTCCTACCCACAGGCCACCCCGGCTCACCAAGCGCAGGAGGCTGAGCCCCGGCCCCGCCGAGCCTGCGGGCCCAGCTGATACCTGAGTGCTACTGTGTGAAGAACCCCAAGTCAGAACCACCTTGTTAAGTTGCTCCTGAATTCCTGACCCTCAGAAACCGAAAGATATTATTATAAATATTTGCTGTTATTTTAAGCTGCTAAGTGTTTTAGAGTGATGTGTTATGCCACGATAGATCACTGCTTTTCCAGAGCTTTTAGAGGCTGGAGACCCTCATGTTTCCAATTTCTGCTACCCTTGCTTGGCAAGTCATGTCCCCACCCCGCCATCCCCAGGCCTCAGTTTCCTCATTGTGACAACGGACCAACCTGTGACTTGTGCACCCGACAGCCGGGGGTTGGGCCCTTCTCCTCTACCTGTGTCCACCCCTGGGCCCACACCCGGCCTGACCCCGGGGCTCAGCACAGAGCGAGGGTGTTTGTCTTGTCCTCTCTGAGCAGCAGGGCCCAGCCTGCCTCAGCCGTTTTCCTCTCCACAAGAGAGTCTGTGGCTTTTCTTCTGGGTCAGGGCTCAGAGCAAGCAGAGCGAGTGGGCCCGCGGCCAGGGGCGGAGAAAGTCGGGGACCAACCGGCTCTCCTGGGAGGATGAGCCTCTCCAGCTCAGCTCAACCACAATGCCTGGGCAGGGTCCCAGCATTTCCAAGCTTCCAGCTGCAGCCCCGAGTCTAGTCTGGGCCTGGAGCACTGTGCTGGGAGTCAGGGAGCTTGCTCAAGTCCTAGCTTTGCCATTGCCTTTCTGTGCCCGTGATGTAGCTTCTCTGAGCCGCAGTGGCCTCATTGGAAAATGAGGCTCCTTGTGTCCTGCGCACAGAGGGGCTGGAGGAGGAAAGGGCGTGGCCACGGGAATCTGTGCTCCACGGGGGCTGGGATTCTTGTTTTGTTCATGGGCCTTGCACAGGGCCTGGCGTGTAGTAGGCTCTTACCAGTATTTGTAGAGTATTTGTGACTGCCCTGCCTCTGGGCGTCAGCTGTCACAGGGTGGGGACCCAGTGTCTGCCCCAGGTAAGGAGGCCATAGGGAGAAAACGAGAATGTTGGGGAAGGGGTTGCAGAGGGAAGGGGGATCCTGCTCCGCCATCGGGACTTGGGGTGGTTCTCAGAAGATGGGGAGAGACTGCTGGGGTCCTTGCCCCTCAGGCTTCCTTGGTTGTCTGTGTTTCCACCTTGACCTTGGGAGGTCTGGCTGAGATGAGGCCCAGAAGATGGGCCCTCTGTATCCCTCCTCGTGTAACAGTTGGAAGCTTAGTGGAGAGAAAGTGAAGAGGCACATTTCCTGTGATCGCTCACCTCCCTGCCACCCGCGTCAGCTTTGCACAGAATGGGTGCTGTGTCTGTTTTGTTTGGCAAATGCCTATCGAACACTTATTATGTGCTGGGCACTGTTACAACCACTGAGTATATTAAGTCCTCGTAGCCACCCTCTGAGGTAGGACCTGTTGTCAACCCATTTTACAGATGAGGCACAGAGAGGTTTAGCAACTTGTGCAAGGACAGGCAGCTAGCTCTTCACTGGTGAATCCAGACTGCCTGGGAGCTGCTCCCCCAGGCTGTGCTTCTGCAAGGTCACCTTGGCTGGAGTGATCATGTGACAGCACCCCTGCCCACCCCCAACCCCAGTTCAACCTTGGGGAAATAGACAGAGGAAGGCTTTGCTGGGGTATCGCCCCACGGGGCACCAGGCCTTCCTGCCTGTACAAGTCCAGCACATAGCTCTTCCCTTGCCTCATCCCAGCAGCCTGGAGGAAAGGCGCGATTGTTCCCCACTTGTCAAATGAGTAAACTGAGGCCCAGAAAGACCAAGCATTACTCACAGCTGGCAAATGAGGATTCTAATTTAATGGCCGAGCTCTTTCTATGTGCCTACGTTGCATCCTTGGTGGCCGAAGCTGATCCTGCAGATGTGGTGACAGGGACAAGGTCAGGGTCACAGGCCCAGATGTCTACAGCCATTGCCTGTTGCAGTGATCCTCAGCAGGGGCAGGACGGAAAAGTGGCCATATCGGTTCCTGGTCCCCATGTCCCTGAGCACAGGGTCAGGCCCGGGAGGTCTGGCCTGACCCCTGGTGGGTACTCCAGCTTTCCCTCTCTGGCTGGGTGCAGACAGCCAGGTCCCACTGTCCTAGCTGTGTGCACCCAGCCACACTGACGCCTTTCACTTTTTGCTCCTTGCCACCCCAGGGACTTTGCACTTGCAGTCCCCTGTGCCTGGAATGCTTTTATCTTTCCTTCCTTGCCTAGGCACTGCCAACCCAGCCTTTAGATCTCAGCTCTGTCCTTCTTCCTGTTGCCCTCCCTCCATCAAGGTCAGGTGGCCCTTATCCATCCGACACACCTCGGCCCCTCCTGCACAGCACGGTCGCGGCTGCTCATTACATATGAGACATTACTAGGATATGGGAGGGGGAGAAGGATGGTGTCTTCCTTGCTCACTGCTGAATGCTTGTCACCTGCACAGTGCCTGGCACATGGTAAGCCCTCAGTAAACATCAGGGGAAGGGAGGACTGAGTGAATGCAGAAATGAATACTCTCACCTGGCATATTAAGTTCAGAACTATGCATGTACATGCGTGTGTGTGCGTGTGCGCCCACGCATAACCCCAGAACTGTAAGGACGCATGGATTTTTCACAATGTTCGTGACAGGCTGTGTGTCCTGTTGCCACTGGAGAGGAGAAACAGATGTCTCAGCTGGGTATCAGGAACGCTGGGTTCTGATCCAACCCCTGCCACTGACCCCCTGGTGAATGTGGTTGCGTCACTCCTTGCCCAGGCCGAATGTCCTCATCTGTAAATGGGCATGAAGAGGCGGTCTGTGCAGTGGTTGGGAGTGGGGGGTCTGGAGCCAGTTTGCCCAGGTACAAACTCACCTCCTTCACCTCCTAGCTGTGTAAACTCCCTGGGGCCTCAGTTTCCCCACTATAAATGGGGATCACAGCAGTCCTCACCTTTTAGGGTGTCATAAAGTTTAATGAGTCAATGTTTGTAAAACACCTATAAAGTGTTGGGCACAGAGAAAGTCCCATATGGGAATTAACCACAGCAGTGCACTCACCCTGGAAGAGAGAGGAAACAATAGTAGCATCTCCTGCTTCCCTGCATGCTGAAGCAGTGCCCGGCACGTGCCCAGACTAGCCACTTGGACCTCACAGCAAATCCAGGCACGGGCTTACCATCACACCCATTTTACAGATGGAAAACCTCAGGCTCAGAACTTTAAGAGCTAAAAATCTCACAGATAGAAGGCTGAGCAAACAAAAGCAAATTGCAGGAAGATATGGATGGCGTGACATCGTTTATATAGGAAACAAATATTATACCTTGATGGGGGGGCGGATAGACACGGAGTAAGAGGTTATCAACACAATTCAGAGAAATTCTTTCTGGGTAGAGGAGGAAGGGAAGGGACAGAGGCTTAATAGTATTGGTGGGGTTTTATTTCTTCAGCTGGGCTGTGAGATCAAGGAACTTTATTTGCTTTTACTCTCTACTTTTTCATATACCTAAAACATTTCAGTAAATTTTCAAAATGCATTAAAGAAAGAGCAAGGAAATTGACTAAGAGAGGGTCGAGAGTTGGGATGAGAAGTAATTTCTTTTCTTCTGCATCTTCACGTGTTTCCATATTTCCTGATTTTTGCACACTGAAAATTAGTATAAAGCTGAGAAAAGCAACTAGGCTGTTGGCAAGAGGTACAGCTGGGGCTGGAATCTGGGTCTGCTGGCCTTGGAAGAGAGATCCAAGCTCTCCCCCTGTTCCCCTTCTCCCGCTCAGCTCTGCAGAGATTTCCCCTCAACAGCTTGGAAACTATCTTCCCTCCTTCAGCCCTAGCTTGGGGCCCACACTGTGCTACAGGCCAACAGGTGTTGGACTGGGGTCAGGAGTGAGGTCCACAAGGCTCTGCCGGCCTAAGGGTCCCAGGCTCTGTTCCCTCGCCCCAGGGAAGGTGGTTTTGCTTCAGCTTCAAGGGTCCCCAGGCATCTCCTCACCCATAGACCATGCCAGATATTTGCAAACTTTGTCTTATTTTGTCCTCACCTGATGTACTTGTTATCGTAGCTCCCATTTTGCAGATGAGAAAACTGAGGTCCAGAGAGGAGAAAATGGCTCTTATACAAGATAAGAAGCAGAGAAGCGGGAGTTGGACTCCTGGGCTACCTGGCTCCAAAGCAGATTGCCTCCCTGCGCCGGGCATCCCTGCATCCCCGCATCTCAAGTTCACGTAGCTCCTCCTCTCTGCCAGGCACTGCACTGAGCCCTGCGTGTGTGCTACGTCATTTAATCTCTGCAGTCACCTGCAAGATAGCTTCTGTGAGTGTCCCCATTCCACAGATAAGGAGACTGGAGGTGCAGAGCTGCAAAGCAACTGTCTGAGAGGACACAGCCAGCCAGCGGGGAGCTGGGATTCAAATAGACTCAGCTGGGCCTCAGGGCCTGCATTCAGCCTCCGTGGGATTTACCCCCAGGCCCTGGCCAAGGACTGGGGTGTAACAGTGAGGACACCCAGACAGAGTTTCTGGAGCCCCTCAGCTTTTAAGGGTCATCCCTGCTGGCTGAGGAACCACCTGAATCTTCTCTGGCAGAAGAACCCCGGAGAAATTCTCCTTGGCCAAGGGGCTCCTGGGTGAAGGAAAAATCTAGCAGCCGTGAGTCTCAGCTTTAGGCATCGGGTCCCTGGTTTCCCCAGGCCCCAGCTGGTGTCCAGGGGCCCCCCCACCCCCGCACCACAATGGACATGTCTTGTTTATTAACCAAGAAACCGGCCTACATGCTGAGATGGTGGGTTCTGGCATCTGATGTTCGAATTTGACCTCATCTTCCTGGCTGTGTGACCTTGGCCAAGTCACCTAACCTCTTTGTGCCTCAGTTTCCTCATCTGTTAGTGGACAAACAATCTTACACCATTGGGCCACCGTGAGAATTAAATTAAACCTCCCACAGCACACAGGACAGAGTGTGGCACACGGTGCTCAATAAATGAACACGTGCTCACTGCTTCATAATGTTACTTCCGTTGTCTCTTTTAATCCTGCACTTGCTCCGGGGCAGGGGGGATTTTGTGTTCCACTTCACAGAGGAGCGAATTGATGTAGGTGCTTCCCCAGGGTCCCGCAGCTGGCCAGCAGTGCCCGTGGGACATGACCCCCTGACCTCAGCTCAGTCCGCCCCGGACCCCACAGCCAGATCTCGGGGTCCATTCCAGACATTTCAGAGCTGGCTCTGAGGTTATGCAAACAACCCGAGGCCCGAGTCTGGCCGGGCGCGGGCTTAGGGGCAGACCTGGGGCCTGTTTCCTCACGTTTCCTGCCCAACGAGGAGAAGAGGGAGAAGGTCTGTGTGCGTCCAGCCTGGCTGAGCTCTAGGGCCATGGGGGAGAGAGCCAGAAACACGTGGCCCTGCTCCTGTGGGGTGGCCTGGCCAAGCCACTTGAACAAATAAACTCGTCCCTCTGGGGAAGCCATGACAGGGGCCACTGCTGCTGTTGCCCACCCTGCAGCCTCGCCCCGGGCACCCGCCGAGGTCATCCCCAGGCCGAGGGCATCTGTGCCAGCCATTTCTAGGCCCCCTTCTTGGAAAAATAATCCCATTCCTCCAAGAAGCAGATGCTGTTCTCCCTACCCCACCCCCAGGCCCAAACTGCTCAGGCAGGAGCCAGCGGCGAGGTTAGGAAATCAAACCCGAAGATATTTTGTTCGGCAACCGAGACTCATTTCTTGTTTGTACAACTGATGGCTGAAAACGCCAAGAATTTATGGGCTGCCCGGGGAGGCTGGGGCAGCTGGGAGTCCCGGGCCAGCTTGGAGGGTCTCGGGCTGAGCCAGGACCCCACGCTGGGCTCCCGCTGGATGCTCTCTTGACCCACGTCCAGCTAGGCAAGGCCTCGCGACCAGGGGGCCGAGGGGCCGAGTTATTCTGAGCTTTGACGTCAGGGACCTGGAGCGAACAGCAGAGGCTGGGACAGTGCCAGGTCAGGAGGCCCCTGCCCAGCCCCTGACCCCTGTGGGCTTGGCTGTGGGCACAGAAAAGGGAGAGAAAGAGGCCCCAGCTACGCAGCCTGGCGGGGGTGGCACTGGCCATTGAGCCCATGTGTCCCGGGGCTTCCAGTGTGGACACCCAGGGAGGCAGGAGGGACGGCCTAGGGGACAGGGGATGAGGACCTGAGAGAGACAAGGAGAGACCCAGAGAGACAGAGACACCCACAGAGTTAGTGGCAGTGAGTCAGGGCCACCGAGAGCCCCGAGGGAGAGACCCACAACAGGCAGAGAGGCACAGAGATAGAAGAGAGAGACAGAGAGAGGCTGAGACAGGGAAACGGGGGCGGGGGGGGAGAGAAAGACCTGCCACGGCCCCTGGGCCAGCCGTGCTTGGTTCAGGTGAGAAAGTGGGGGCAGGGGCAGCCACAGTTTCGAGGTGCAGAGTCTGCACTGCCCCTGGGACCCCAGACACTCTGGGACAAGGTGGTGGGGGTGAGTCAGGGAGCCTGGGCTTATGTCTGACCCTGGTTTTCCTCATTCTCCTCATCTGTAGAATGGGTTGTTTTGCAGCAACGTGGGGAGAAGGCAGAGGATGGCACCTCCTGGCCGGGAGAGCCAGGCAGCTGCGGGAGTGGCAGTCACACGAGGGAGCTCGCTCTGAGCGCCTGCCGTGGGCAGATGCTGTACCTGCTCTGCTTCTCTTAACCCCACAGCAAAGGTCAAAGGTCAGGAGCGGTTGCTTTCACTCTCCCGCCTCAAGGAGGAGGCACTGAGCGAAGGCCCAGCACTGGGTCCCAGAGCCATGTGACTAACCCCTGGGCTGCCCGGCCCAGCCTGGGAGGCCCTGCTCCAGCTGGCGCTGTCCCCCCACCCCCTCAGCATTCCTGGCTGCAGCCTTCCACCCCGAAGAAGGGGTGGAGCAGAGCCCAGAGCTGACATGCAGCCCACCAGGGCTAGCTCCAGATGTGAGTCACTGGGGCAGGGGCTTTCCAGGAGGAGGGGGGAGGAGGGGGTGGGGAGAGAGGAGGCAGGATGGGGGTGGGGAGGTCAGGGAGAGGGAAGGGAAGCGGGAGGGGGCAGGAGAGGAGGAGAGCGAGGACGGAGGGAGAATGAGAAGGGGTGGGCTCCCCCATGCACCCCAGCACCGGCGGTGCCACACTGGCCAGCTGCATGCTGGGAGAAGAGTGTGGGTACTGGGGACTTGGAGACTGAAGCAGAAGGGAGCACCCAGCGTCTCCATCTCTGGGCTCCCTTTGCGTCCTTGACACCTTCCAGAGTCAGGAGAAGAGCCTGCAGTTTGGGGTGAGAATCCAAACTCTCCCATTTCTGCTGCACGACTCTGGCAAGTCCCTTCCCCGCTCTGGCCTCAGTTTCCTCACCTGTACACTGGGGGAGCAGAGGAGTTGGGGGCACAGGCTGAGCAGGTGGTGGCCACCGGGAGTTTGAGGCAGGGAGGATCTCCCCTGCATCTGCCCAGACAAACAGAATCTCGCTGAGAGAGCTCCTTCATCCCTAACGGCAATGATGATGATGATGATGATGATGCTATTAGGTAAGAATATTTTAAACTCTTTTTTTTTCTTTTCTGGAGTGTTAAAGCAAAACCTATAAAGAAGCCTTTGAATTTCAAAGGCTCTGAGATATGCCCAGATCAAGGGAAGAACCAGAGGAAGGTCATGGCCACAGCCATGGAGGGTAGTAGCATCTCCAGTGGGGGGCCGGGAGAGTTGGAGGTTGGGGGAGATGACTGCTCAAGTGAGCCAGGGGTCACATGCCTCACCTGAAGAGAGGAAGGGCCCAAGAGCTTCAGGGCTCATGTCTCTATTTCCAAGGAAAGCCCCAAAAGAAAATAGCCTACATGTGTTGAGCACTTACTGTATACCTGGCACCAGGCCAAGTACTACATGCACATCATCTTGTTAAATCCTCATAGAGGTACTCTTACCTCATTGTGCAGGTGAGGAAACCGAGGCTCAGAGACATGCAGAAACTTGCCCCAGGTCACACAGCCAGGAAGGGGCAGAACTGAGTCTGGAATCCCAGCAGCTGGGCTCCACAGTCAGGGCTCTCACCTTCCAGGCTGTGCTGCTGCCCAAGGAGGTGACAGACCCAGGGAAAGTGACCAGCAGGTGTGTCTGGGCCAATGGGTCTGATCTTGTGGCAGGCTCCACAGGCTCCCTAATGCCAAGAGGCATAAAGCGGGTGCTCACCCCAAGGGGCTCCTAACCCAGGAGATGATGGTACAGCAAACACCCATGGGGACCCCCCCAGAGACGGGCAGGATGAGGACCCCTTGAGAATACCAGCACGGACAGCTGACACTCCTAGCCCCGAGGACACCTGCAACCCTTGTGCGGGCTTGACTAAGATTGAGCTTCTCCCTCAATAGTGCAGGGGCTCAAAATAGGGATGAGGCGGAACTGAGTAAGAGCCCAGCACACGCCTGCACTGTGCCCGGGTGGGCTGGCCCGTGTCTTTATGAAGCCGGCAGCAGGCTGAGAGTGGGGCATGGCGTCTCACTAGTTGTCCCGGCCAACCCCTGCCATACTGCCGATTCTCTCCATTTTGCACTGGGGAGAACTGAGACTCGCTCATCGGTAGCCACGTGGTAAGTGCGTGCTGGGACCAGGATGTGGACTTGGGTCAGTTGGACTCCTGCAGCAGTGCTCTTAGGTTCCGCAGCTCTCCGTGGTGATGTGGCAGACCCCTGCCCAGGAGGGTCAGGCTGGGAGGATGGGCACCTAGAGAGGACATTCCACCCCAGGCTGAAGAGTTGGCCCAGGGACCTTCTGGCCCCGAAAGCCATCAGTTCAATCCATCAACTGACTCAGCCCATGTTTCCCAAGCACCTGGCACCCAAGGGGTTCAAAGATGGATGAGAGGGTGAGGTTTGGGGTGTAGATGGCAGCGTCCATGGGAAAGATGATGAGGCCTGAGCCAGGGAGACAGGAGGGTAGACGATGAGAGAAGCCCGGGTGACAAGATAGATGAGCCTGCTGCCTAGGGCTGAGGTGGGGACCACAGGAGACCCCCAGGGCACAGCCAGCCTGACAGCTGGGTGGTGTCATAGCCTAAACAGAGAGAGGTGGGCAGGAGGAGTGTGTTTTGAGGAGAGGGAGTCTCAGGCAGCTTTGGGGCTGAGAGACCTGTGGACCCTCAGAGGGGAGATGTCTGAGGACAAGCAGGGTGGTAGGTGTGGGGCTCAGGATCCCATCACATACCGATTTGGTGTCACTATGGAGCAAGATAGAGACCTGAGGCCTGAGAGATTGGAAGAACATTTCTGCATTCACTCATTTACAGACATTTATTGAGCACCTACTATGTGTCAGGCACTGTTCTAGGCCTTG
The DNA here is from genome assembly GCF_041146395.1 of Eulemur rufifrons. Classification (NCBI taxonomy): domain Eukaryota; kingdom Metazoa; phylum Chordata; class Mammalia; order Primates; family Lemuridae; genus Eulemur; species Eulemur rufifrons. The sequence goes on from NC_091002.1 coordinate 26,507,207, forward strand.
GGCACACAGTAGTGAACAAAACAGACATGGAGCTCACAGAACAAAAGCAATGCTTTTTAGAACATCAGGTAGTGAGTGATAAGTGTTAAGAAAAAAACAACAGTAAATATGGGGAAAGGAGTGGACAAAGGGTGACGGAAGGAGGATGGTTATTTACGTGGGGTGGGCAGGGAGGGCCTCTCCAGGGAGGTGACATTGGAGTGGATAGGAAGTCAGGGAGGGCCACATGGGGATCTGGGAGAGGGGCATTCCAGGCAGTAAGGGTTTTTGCTTTTATTCCAATGAGATGGGATCCCTGGGAGGAGCGGCAGGATGTCACTTAGGCTGTGGCGGGGATCTCCCGGTCTGCTGAGTGGAGAATGGAGGTGGGGGCCAGTGTGGAAGCAGGGAGCCCAGGGTGGCAGCTGGGACAGCCGCCCAGGCAGGAGATAGAGGTGGCTGGTCCAGATGTGTTCTGTAGATAGGGACTCACTGATGGAGAAGGTTCTGGAAGGATGGTGTTACTCACCAATATTCAGTTTGTCAAGAGTCAAGTAAGATGAAGGCTGAGCTGTGGCCATTGGATTTTGAAACTGGGTGGGGGTGACAGGTGACCTTAGGGCAAGGAGTAAGTGGGAAGTGAGGAAGTGGAGGCAGTCCACGTGGACTTCCACGGGTTGGAGAAGACGCTTGTGTTTCTCCTCCTCCTCTTCCTTCTCCTCTTCTCTTTCCTTCCCTTTTTTAACACGGGAGATAGTTGGGTGTGATTAAATACTGACGGGAAGGACCACAGAGAGGGAGAAGTTGTCAGAGACACAGGAGGGGATGGCTGGTTTGAGGAGATTCAGGAGCTGTGAAGGGAGGTGACCCACAGCCCAGGAAAGAAGAGTGGCCTTGGCCCATGGAGGGACCCCTTTCCTCTGAGCCCGAAGAAAGGCCTTGGGGACTGGTGGATGCACGGGTGATTCTGCAGGTGTGAGGCAGGCAGCTAAGGGGGCCCTCTCCCCTCAGCCTTCATTGAAGTAGGAGGTCTAGGGTCTGGAGAGAGGATGGGTAGAGGGTGGGGAGTGAAGATGGAGGTTCAAGGAGGGGGCAAGGCCTGGAGAAGCCCTCATGGGACTTGGGAACAGCTGCCCGAAGAGATGCACACAGATTCCAGTGCAGCATGCAGCCCTCGTCGGGTTGGGCCCCAGTGTGAGGCCAAGAGCTCCCTCAAGGGGAACACGGGCGTGGGGTGGTGGCAGGGGGACAGTGTTGCAGGGCAGGTGGGTGGATGTGCAAGTGGGCAAGGGACTATGGGGAGACGGTGAGTGAGGGACTGAGGCAGTGCTTGGGTCAGGGAGGAAGACAGGAGGCGAGGCGTGTGTGTGTGTGTGTGTGTGTGTGTGTGCATGCGCGAGTGTGTATGAACAAGCGCGTTAGACACGTGTAGTGCAGCCTCTCCACCTCGGGGATGGATAAACCCAGGCTATGCATAAGACAATCCTTTGGAAAACAGGAGGCAACTCTTAGAACTTCAATTGACATGATTTCCTATGTCATCTTTTAAAAGTTTCATTTTTATTTGTGTCACACCATGTATATATTATATTAATATGGATGCATATGGGTCTATATTAAATAAATCTGTGCGTATCGGGAGCAAGCGGTCCTCACTGATTGGGCGCGTGACTGAAACCACTGGACACCATGGGGAAGGCAGAGCCGGCTCCCTTAGGGAGCACCTTGGGGAATCCACTTACCTCCCCGGTCTCAGAGGCTGTGGCGCTTGCCTGCTGTTTAATACATTCTACAACTCCATGAATCGGCCCACATCCTACACCCCACGGCCACCACCCCGACTGTCTCCTGGTCCTGCTGTCTTCCCTTGGTGGTGCCTACTTAGAGGCTCTGGCCAGTCCCATCGTGGACCACCCCCCTAGGACATTAGCCATGCCCTAGTACCCACCCAGTGCCTCACCGAGGGCACACAGTAGGAGCTCAGAGTGTCTGCTGAAAGATGAAAGAACGACAGGGCCCTGGTCTCGGGCCCAAACCACAGTGGTGCCCTCAGCTCCCTGTGGCCCACACCCAGTGCATCAGCAGAGCAGACGGATCGGCTCTCCCTCCAGAACACACCAGAATCTGACCAGCCACACCCCCTCCCCTGACCCATCCCACTCCAGGCCTCTCTCATGTCATGCCTGGGGGCTACAGTGGCCGCCTCCTTGGGCTCCCTGCATCCACCTGCCTCCTATAATCTATTCTGTTAAAACCAAAGCAGGGGCTGGGCACGGTGGCTCACGCCTGTAATCCTAGCACTCTGGGAGGCTGAGGCGGGAGGATCGTTTGAGCTCAAGAGTTCGAAACCAGCCTGAGCAACAGCGAGACCCCGTCTCTACTAAAAATAGAAAGAAATTAGCTGGACAACTAAAAATATATAGAAAATATTAGCCGGGCATTGTGGCGCATGCCTGTAGTCCCAGCTACTCAGGAGGTTGAGGCAGGAGGATTGCTTGAGCCCAGGAGTTTGAGGTTGCTGCGAGCTAGGCTGACGCCACGGCACTCTAGCCAGGGTGACAGAGCGGGACTCTGCCTCAAAAAAAAAAAAAAAAAAAAAACCAAAGCAGGGGTATCTCTCCCCGCTCAAAACCCTGCAATGGCTCCTGTGACACTCAGAGCAAAAGCCAGAGTCCTTCCAGGGACCCCCAAAGCATGGGTCACCTGCCCTGCCCTCAGCTCTCAGACCTGCCCCACGCACTTTCTCCCATTCCGTCTCTGCCCCAGCCACACCGCTGCCGCTGCGCTGTCCCCCAGGCACAGCCCCTGCACGTGCTGGTCCCTTTGCCGGAACACTCCCCCTCCCCCGAGACACCTACATGGCTCCGTCACTTCTCATGTCCTTGACATTCAAAACATCACCTCCTCTGAGACATCCTCTCCAATGACCTGACCTCCAACAGCACCCCCCGCCCCCACGCTGCTTGCCCTCTTCCCTTCGTTTTGCTTCACCGTCTAACACAGTAGGTAACTCTATCACCTCTTTCCCCCACTGTCCAGAAGGGGACGTGCTACTCTGTTCACCGTTGTATCCCTCCGCACCTAGGATGGCCCAGCCCGTGTCAGCACTCAACGAGTTTCTGTTGGCTGAATGAATGAATGGTAGTTAAGGAGCCAGGCTCCCAGTTCGGACGCTGCCTAATCTTGCTGTGTGGCCTCAGGCCCATCCCTGTCCCTCTCTGGGCCTCACATCCCAATTGGTACAACTCAGAGCCAGCCCTCTGTGCCCAGGGAAGGCCTCTGGGATGGATGCTCCACCTGCCAGTGGTGACAAACGCAGAGCCACCCGCCGCCCCTGCAAGCCCAGCGCTTACCTTCTGCAGCCACTGCGTGTTGTTCTCCAGCACCTTCTCCAGCTGCCGCACGCGCTGCGTGGGCCAGTCCCCCAGGTGCAGCGCCGCGGCGGCCGGCGAGTCTCTCTGGAGGCTGTTGGGGCCCCCGAAGGCCTCAGGCTCCGGCGGGCAGGGCTCGGGCTCGGGCAGCAGGAAGGTGTAGCTGCACTGGCCGTGCTGGACTCGGTGTGCCCAGCGGCGCCCGCCCGCCTCCTGCCCCCTCCGTTGAGCCGCCGTCGTGGTGGCCACCATGAGGAGGAGGCCGCCCAGCAGCATGGCTGGCTGCGAGAGCATCCGGGGACGTGGCGATGGCGAGGGGTGTCGGTCAGAGCCCCCAGGGGCCGCGCCCGCCCACTGTCCAGCCCTGTGCCTAGCACACCCGGCTGGCTGCGGCCGCTGCAGCTGCAAACCCCTGGGGCCGAGCTCTGTCCCAGCGGGAGGCTATTTATACTTGTCTGAACGCCACAGCTGCTCGGCTTCCTCTCACCGCCCCCTGCTCCCCACCCCTGCACCCCTCACCTCTATTCTTTCCCCTTTCCCTTCCTTCCTCCTGTCCTGCACCGGCCTGGCTCTGCCCAGCCTCGCCCCTGAGGCCGTTTATTATCCAGTCCGGGCCTGGCCTCCCTGCAAGAAGGGAGGAAAGAAAACAACACACGCAGACACGCGAGCAAACGCAAATACCAACCCCCAAGGCTGCCCCTTCGGAAAGCCAAGCGCAACTTAGCAACTGAACTCTCTCTTCCTCCCTCGCTCTCTCCCTCCTCTGTCTCTCTTCCCCCCCTGCCCCCCAAGGCCGGGATCTCAAGTTTCACCCCCCTCTGCCTTCTTCTCTGGTTCTCCGTTAGCGCTTGGAATACAAGGGAAGTGACCCCCAGAGATAGCAAAGGGGGGGGCAGAGCGTGAGGGTGGGGAGGAGGCAGCGATCCAGTTTGTTCCCAGAGATACAGAAATCCTTCCAAGGCCAGGGAAGGGGGTGTCTCAGCTGGAGTTGGTCCTGTCCTCTCTTCTCCCTGGGGGCCTGGGACTACGTTATTCCCTGGGGTGGCCCTGGCTGGGTTGCTGTGACAGTAATGAGAAATTGTCCTGTCCTGGGGCAGGTTGTCCGGGGGTTGCCTAAGGCTGGTGGCTGGGGTGGTCGGCGGTGGGGAGAGGAGCTTGGGATGCAGCAGGGTCTCAGCAGCCCTGCGTGGAGTCAGAGCCTGGCTCTCAATCTGGCTCCCTCGCTGCCAGCTTCACCTCTCTGGGCCTCCACGTCCTGGTCTATAAACCAGGGAGAACCCAGCTCTTGCATGAGCAATGAACTTGAGCCCTCAGCATGGGGATTGAGGAATTTTTGGTTTACTGGTTCAAATCTTGGCTCCACCACCTACCAACTGTGTGACTTTGTGTAACCCACTTAGCCTCTCTGTGCCTTCATTTCCTCTTGAATGAGGAAAACAATACCACCTACTTCATAGGGCATGAAAATCAAGTGAGTTAGAGTAGGGCTGGCGCAAGGTGAGCACTAAATAAGTGTTTGCTATTGCTGTCAGTCTTGCAGTTATTGTTGTCTCCATCCCTCACCCACGGAATGTGAGCTGACGAGGCAGGGATTTGACCTTGGGGTCATGGATGGTCTCGGGTTCAGGAGCCGGTTGGGCCTCTCCTGGTTGGGCCTCTCCTGGCTGTGCCGGCTTCTTCTCACTCCCCTCTTGTTTTCCTAGCATGGGTCACTCCCCTCTTGTTTTCCTAGCATGGGGCTGATCCGGCTGTTTTGGTATTGTTTCTTTCCTTTGTTTTCCCAAATCCTGATGGAGTTTGAACTGGTGCAGGCTGGTTGGGGGCAGCAGTGGACTAGGGGCTCATCCGGGGGACTGAGCACATTTCACCAGGTGTGGGACTTTGGCAGGAAACAGAAAAGCAGATTGTCATCAGCTGCCAGCACCCGCCGAGCCCTCCCCAGTGCTCAGGGCTCTGCTTGCCCAGCTCTGCCCCAGTCTCCTCAACTGTGAGTGGGGTTGGACCACTCTGACCGCGTGGGGAGGGGACATGTTAATGAGGGTGGAGAGCGTGTCGCAGTGCCTGGCGCAGATGCAAGTGGTGGCTGCCCTTATGACAATCTTGGCTGAGCTGCTCGATAATCCTAATGAGACCAGCACTTATCCTCCCATTTCGCAGAGGAGAAAACTGAACCTCTCCTGGAGCAGGAGAGTGATTTGCCCAAAGTCATACAGCCTGGATGTGCTTGACCTGGACCTGGGGAAAGAGGGCAGGTTCAGCCCCCAGGCTGAGCCCGGAGCCCACCCCCTGACTCCCACTCACTTGCTCCCGGCAGTGGGTGAGGACTCAGCCCGCTCAGCCTCGATCTCTGCATCTGTTCACTGGAGACACATTAGCACCTCCTCAGGGGCTATTGTGGACACCAAGATGACAATGGGAGGGACAGGGGTCTCACTGAAGGAGACAATGAATGAATGAATGAAATGTGGTTTCCTTCCCTGCACAGACTTGTGCTATAGACATGGGCCCCATAATGGCACCAACAGCACTCTGCACAGAAGAGGAAAGAGATTTACCCATCCACAGGAGGAACGTAGGTAGGACCAAATGAAGAGTTCTGTGCCTGGTGGACGGGCTGTTGTGCCTGGCCTGCCTGGGCCATGCCGGGTCTGGAAAACCTCAGAGCCAGCCCTGCCAAACTCTGCACCTTCATTTCAGCACTGCCTCCTCACCCCAGGGCCTTTGCATGTGCTGCATTCTCCATCCAGAGCACTTCTATCCACCTACCCTTGCCCCACCTTTCATCTGTGTTCTATTAATAGTTACTGTCGACTCAACATAAGTGACTGAGGCAAAAATCTCAATCAATGGAGGTGTATAAAGCCAAAGTTGAGGACATTAGTGGGAAAAACACAAACCACAGACAAGGCTGTGGCTGTTTTTCTGAAGGGGAATTTGGAAGTTTCAGTATTTTAAGGCACACAGGAAAAAAAAAAAAAAAAGGTAGGATGAGGGTCATGAGCCAAAATGGTCACATTCTTATAAGACCCAGGAAAATCTACATTTTACATCAGATAAGGCAAATGTTAGAGGAGGAAAAGGGAGTGAAGGAAACATCAATTATGTAGATGTCCCTGGGTAGGTGGAAGAATGTCTGACTCTGTCTCGTCTCTGTTCTGCACCTGTGAAGATAAACTTGTAATTCATTATTAGTGTGGAATTGGAACAGACTTTAGTTTTAGGAGCTAGATGTGGCCTGCAGAACTGAAGTCACAGTTGGCATGTCCTTGCTTATGGGAGGCCAGCAAGAAGTTTCCTTATGAGTGATCTGGGCCCGGGCTGCACAGGTGCCCGAGGCCATTACCTTCCCTTTGGCACAAGGAGTTGGGGGTAGCAGGGGGTCTTGAGATTTTTATTTCCCTTTATGTTACTATTGCTGCAAAAAAACTACCCCAACACTTGGTGACTTAAAACAAAAATAGGCATATATTATCTCTCCAGGTTTCTGTGGCTCAGGAATTTGGAAGCAGCTCATCCGGGCAGTTCTGCTCAAGTCCCTCATGAGGTCACAGTGGGACGGTGGCCGAGGTGGGATCATCCTGAAGGCTTCTTCCCTCACCTGTCGGCACCTGGGCATCCGCACATGGTCTCTTGAGCACGGTGGCTTCAGGCAACCAGGCTTCTTACATGGCCACTCAGGGCTGCAAAGATGCACATCCCCGGAGAGCCAGGTAGAAGCCACATCACCTTTTACGACCTTGCCCTGGGAGACATTCAGTAGCATTTCCACCACATTTTGTGGGTCCAGGGGGTCTTCCCAGACTCAAGGCAGAGAATACGGAACCTGCCTCTGGATGGAGGAGTATCATTGTCATAAAAAGGACATGCATAAAAGGAGGGATACTGCTGCCACCATCTCTGGAAAGTGCCTTCTGTCGCAGGCAGGAGAATTTCTACTCATCTTTTATTCTGCAGCTTAAATGTTTCTGACACACGTCTACATAGGCCCCGAGTCCCATTCAAGTCTTTTTTTTTTTTTTTTTTTTTTGAGACAGTCTCTCTCTGCTGCCCAGGCTAGAGTGCCGTGGCGTCAGCCTAGCTCACAGCAACCTCAAACTCCTGGGCTCAAGCAATCCTCCTGCCCCAGTCTCCAGAGTAGCTGGGACTACAGGCATGCGCCACCATGCCTGGCTAATTTTTCTATATATATATTTAGCTGTCCATATAATTTCCTTTCTATTTTTAGTAGAGACAGAGTCTCGTTCTTGCTCAGGCTGGTCTCGAACTCCTGAGCTCAAACAATCCGCCCACCTCGGCCTCCCAGAGTGCTAGGATTACAGGCGTGAGCCACTGTGCCTGGGCTCCATTCAAGTCTTAAACCAGAGCGCTGTCTTGCAGATAAAGATACCGTCTTTATCTTAACCCTTCTTAAAGTGCTAAGAGGCTGATTACTCAACTCTCTCTGTGTGTGCCCAGCGTTTGATACACAATATGTTCCCAGGAAACACTTGCTGAATGAATGAGTGAGTGCAGGGCTTGAGCCAGGCTCTCCGTGTTGGGCCGATAAGGAGCAGGAGGCTGGGGTGCTGTTCCAGGTACCCCAAACAGAAACCTGGGAGCAGGGCCGCTTTCTGGGTGTGCAACCTGTGCAGTTACAGGGGACCCCGAGCCTAGAAGGGGCTATTACCATCCTAAAATTCTTAGTACATTTTGAACAAAAGGCTTGGCACTTGCATTCTGCACTGGGCCCCACAAATTATGTAGCGGGACCTGCCTGGGAGACACGAGCCTCCCCTCATCCTTCAACCCACTCTTGGCCATGCCACCCAAGCAGACCTGTTTTTCCAACATGACCCTTTAAATATTTCTCCCCTCCACTTCTTCTTCACTATTATGGGCATGCTGGCGCCAGCCCGTCTGGATTGGAATTCGGGCTCAACCTCCCATTAGTGTGGTTTTTGTCAAGTTGCTTAACCTATCTTTCCCTCAGTTTCCTCTTCTGTCAAATGGGGTGGATAATGCTAATTATTTGATAGTGACGTTAAAATAGTTAAAAAGCTGACCCCTGCAAAGGGGTTAACAGAGTCTGGCACACAGTATGTGCTCAATTAATAACAGCTGTCATCATTATCCCCTGCTGTGGTCTGAATGTTTGCATCCCCCAAAATAGATATGTTGAAACCTAATCACCAAGGTGATGAAATTAGTAGGTGGGGGCCTTTGGGAGTGATTAGGTCATGGAGGCTCTGCCCTGGTGAATGAGATTAATGCCCTTATAAAAGAGGCCCCAGAGAGCCGCCCTTTTCTTCTGCCACGTGAGGACACAGCAAGAAAGCTGAGAGCCCTCACCAGATGCCAGATCTGCTGTGCCTTGATCTCGGACTTCCCAGCCTCCAGAACTGTGAGCAATAGGTTTCTGTTGTTTACAAACCACCCAGCTCAGTGTGTTGTGCTATATTAATAGCAGCCCGAGTGGGCTAAGACCCACCACCGTCACTCTCTTAGCTCACTGTGTTTCCTCTCTTGCGAGGAGAACAACAGCCACAGAGGTGAAGTGTGGTTAGGCCATCTTTGACACTTAGAGTGATTTTTCTAAGACACAAATCCAGCCCCAGCTTCTTTGCTTAAAATGCTTCTGTTTTAAACTGCAGCTCTTTCTGTGGTTTACAAGTCCCTGCTGGATCTGGCCTCCTGCCTCACCACTGTCTCCCCGGAACTCTGTGCCCTGGGAGGGGATTGGCTTCCCTCTCCACATGCTCTCTGCCTTCCGGGGCCTCGGTGCTCCTTGCTGTAGCTCCTGTTTGACAACTTTCCCCACCTGCCTTCACCTGGCTCCCTTCTGCCTGTCTTTTGGGTCTTATCTCAGACATCACCTCCTCTGGGAAGCCTTCCTGCATCGGCCCCCGCTTCAGTGGGAGTAGGTGTTGGTGGGCACAAAGCACCCGCTCACCCGGCCTCTGCCCCTCCATCCTGCTCACTTGCCAGGTGAACCCACTTCCCCGTCTGAGCTGGCGGAGTCTCGGCATAACCGGGGATGCTGTGGGTCCTCACCTGGCTTTTAGCTCACGAGGAGACCGACACCCAGAGAGGGAGGCCACTTATCCAAAGTCACACACTGGGATCTATTGTCCCAGGAGAACTGATATTCCTGCTCCTGGGAATGAGGGGTGGGGAAACAGAGTCACTCCTGGAGGGCCACTTGCCAGGTTGGGCTCCTCAAGTATCTGGGTCCACAATAAGAGGATTGTCAGCAGTCTGAGTCTCCCACTCCCGGGAGACGGTCACTCCTGGGTGGTCCCCACAGTCCTGCACTTCCCCCAGCCCCTCTTTGCATCACAAAGTCCTGGGTGGTAAGTGGGGTGGCCTCCTGCACTGTGTTGGTCACATCCCGAGGACACTACCTGGCTGTCTCCCAAAGCCACTGATGGCAATGTGGCGAGATGCTGGTGGGAAGCTCTGGGCTGGGGACAATCTTGGGGGAGTCTTTCAGAGTCCCCAGGGGGTCAGGGGTGAATCTTGTGGAGCCAGCATCAACGTGTCATGCCTTTCCACCCAGGACAACAGTCTGCTTGTCAATTGTTTCCCACCCCCGCTTTCTGCCACCCCAAAACAGAGCCACCACACGACTGCTGGATCCAAAGGGTCCTGGGCTGGGTTTTGAGGTCACCCTGCAACACAGGCTCAGCGATCAAGAGCCCCGCATTCCTGGCATTGAATCTTTTTTTTTTTTTTTTTTTTTTGAGATAGAGTCTCACTCTGTTGCCCAGGCTACAGTGAGTGCCGTGGCGTCAGCCTAGCTCACAGCAACCTCAAACTCCTGAGCTCAAGCGATCCTCCTGTCTCAGCCTCCCGAGTAGCTGGGACTACAGGCATGCGCCACCATGCCCGGCTAATTTTTTCTATATATATTTTTAGCTGTCCATATAATTTCTTTCTATTTTTAGTAGAGATGGGGTCTCGCTCTTGCTCAGGCGGGTCTCGAACTCCTGAGCTCAAACGATGCGCCCACCTCGGCCTCCCAGAATGCTAGGATTACAGGCGTGAACCACCGCGCCCGGCCCTGGCATTGAATCTTGACTTCACTTTACTAGGTGAGACTCAGTTTCCTCATCTATAAATTGGGGAGAGCAATCCCTCTTTGACAAGGTGGTGGTGGGGTCCTCCAGTTACCAGAGCTGTGGAACAAAGAATCCCAACACTTAGGGGTTTAAAGCCACAGCAGCATATATTTTACTGACAAATCTGTAATTCCGGCCAGGTTCTGTGGGCATAGCCCGAGTCTGCCCGGTTTGGAGTCAGCTGGAGTGGCTTGCAGGCTGGGGCCCGGAGTCATCCGAAAGCTCTTTCACTCACGTATCTGGGACCTCAGCTGGGGCTCTCGGCCAGGACAGCTACAAACGGCCTCTTCGTGTGGCTGGGGCTTCCTCGTGGCACGGTGGCTGGCTTCCAGGAGTGAGCATCTCAGGGGAGAGACCTGGGCAGCAGGCACATGCCCGTGTGACCCAGCCTCCCGAATGACGACTGACGCAGGGTCAGACCCTCTGCGTTCTATTCACAGAGGCGGTCACACAGTCCCGCCCAGGTCCCAGGGCAGGAGAATAGACTCTACCTCTTGATGGGCCGTGGCGAGTTTCCAGAGGAGCACGTGGGATGGGGGGACATTGTTGTGGCCATTTTTGGAAAATACAATGGGCTACTGGAGGGTAGGATGAGAAAATGCCATTTCAGTGTTTAGCACTAAAGTGCTCTATGGTTGATAGCTGTTGTTATTATCCTTACTATTATTGGAAAGATCCAGCATCTCTTTGCACAAAAATATCCTTAGACCCTGTGAGAGCTAAAGGTGCAGGAGGAAGTAGGATTATTTCCACTGGGACTGCCAGAGAAATTGGCCCAGAAACGTACTGGGATTTGTCCCAAGTCACCCAGCGTATCAACACCCAGTCCTAGCCAGACGGGCTTTGGACACAGCTGCCTCTGCTATTAGCAACGCTGTCTCTCCCTGGGGTATCCTCCCTGGCCTCAGTTTCCCTTCTGAACAGCGACAGTGTCCTGGTTCTGCCGCCTCAGAAGCTGACGGGACCAGGGTGGAGAATGTGCCCCTTCTTGGCTGTGCCCAGCCTTGGCCACCAGCCATGCCCGTGCTTTCTCAGGCCTGGGGAGCTCGGCCGCTTCTGAGCCAGCATCTGGCACTCCCTCCAGGACGGGAAGAATGAGCCTGCCAGGTCGGAGGGCAGATCTATTTTGGAACCTGGGACCCCATGGAGGCCCAGAGGACCCTGTGACCCAGAGAACCAACAAGCTTCTCTGCGTTTTGTTTGTTTTTGTTAAGTAAGCACAGCATGTCCCTCATAGAAAAGGCAGAAAATACATATTGGCAAGAGGAAGAAAATAAATGTTGCCTATGCTCTCCCCAGCCAGAGGCAAAAGCCACAGACAGCATTTTGGAGTTTTTTTCTCCCCAAATAGTTTCCCTGTGCATATATTTTTTGGAGGGTTTTCTAGCAAAAAAATAAAAAACAACAATCAAAGGAATATTGCCTAGATCATTTTAAATTTTATTTTACTTATTTTGGATTTAGCTTTTGGGAAAAAATCAGACAAGTGCATGGGATAGTATATACCCCCATATATTCATCACCCCAAGTGAGCACAGGTCAACATTTTGCATATTTGTCTTAGATTGTTAAAGAAATAAAATATTACAGAGAATGTTGGTATTCCCCATAACTTCTCAGTTGCACTTCCTATCCCTTCCTGCCTGTAGGTACGTATATAGGCATATAAACAATGTATAATATTTTTGTGTTTTTGACTGGGCATGGTGGCTCATGCCTATAATCGTGGCACTTTGGGAGGCCGAGGTGGGAGGATCACTTGAGGCCAGGAGTTTGAGACCAGCCTGGGTGACATAGTGAGACCCGTCTCTACAAAACAAATATGAGAAATTAACCAGGTGTGGTGGTATGCGCCTGTGGTCCCAGCTTAGAAGGCTGAAGCTGGAGGATCCCTTGAGCCCAGAAGTTCAAGGTTGCAGTAACTGATGATCACAGCATTATTGCATTCCAGCTTGGGCAGCAGAGAGAGACACTGTCTCCAAAAAAAAAATTGTGTTCTCAAAACTTAAGTATATGCTATTATACTGGATGCAATGTCCTGCTTATACACCATGTTTTCCAGATCTACCTAAATTACACGTATAGTTCTTGTGACCAAGGTCATTTTCTTTTCATTGCTGTGCAACATGACATTATATAATTATACCACTCTTCATTTTTCCAGCCTTTGGCAGATGGATATGTGAGTCAATTCTATCTTCTTCTTATTCCTAACAATACTGCTATCACTATCTTCCACAGGACCCCTCGTGCCGAGAGCAAGGTTTCTCTAGGATGCTGAGAAGTGTTCCTCCTGGGACATGGACCGTATGAAGTGCCAGCCTGGGACAGTTCCAAATCGTGCTCCAAGCAGCTCTGCTGAGCTGACTCTGAGAGGGCACGGGCGTGCCCAGGGCTCTGCACCCTGCCTTTCCTGACCTGGTATGGTAAGACTTTATCTTTGTGCCAAGTGGGTGGCTGTGAAATGGTACACGTAATTTTATAGCCTGCTTTTCCGACTTAACGGTATATTACAGACTACTTTCCTCAGTTGAATGTTATTCTATAAGTGTGTGTTTCATGGCGGCATAAGCTTCGCGCCTCTGTTGGGTGCTGCTGGGATTTGCTTAACTCATTCTCTGTGGTTGGACACCAGGGTTTGTTTTTGCGGCGGATTGCAAAATTGGCCGCAGATACCGCCCATCCTCGTAAGCACGCTCCTCTGCAATGTGACTTTGCAGCTCCTCCTATTAAAAGGCAGAGTCTATTTCTCCAGTCCCTTGAATCTGACTTTGGGCACCTGACTTGCTTTGGCCAATGGGACATTTTCAAATGTGAGGTGAGCAGAGGCTTGAAAACGGCTTGTGCACGGGGACTGGCTCTACTGCTGCACCTGGGACCCTGAGAGACCCCCGGCCCGCCGTGTGAATGAGCCCTGGCTAGCCTGAGGGATGATGAGACACCCTTGGCCAAGTCATCCTGTCATCCCAGTTGGCATCGAACCATCCACCAGATCTGTGAGGGAGGCCATCCTAGACCATCCAGCCCAGCTGAGTTGACACAGACCAGACCAGACCAGAAGAAAAGTCCACTTGACCCACAGAAACATGAGAAATAAATTTTGGGGTGGTTTGTTAGCTAGCAAGAGCTGATACAAGTCTAATCATCTCTTTTCCTTTGCTTGGCCAGTTACTGGCTGTGAATCTTGGGCAAGTTGCTGAACCTCTGCTTCCTGCTCACTAGATTGGGGGATTCAATATTCACCCCTCAAAGTCACTGTGAAGGCAGAACGAGGTGGCACCTGTCAGTGTCACATGGCAAAGACTAGGTGCCCAGGGGCTCATCTTTCACATTCTGGTGGTCTGAGACGTGACCTTGAAATTAGGCATGGCCACACGACTTGCTTGGACTGATGAACATGGGTGGACACTTTTAAGAACCGTTTCGTGATTCTCTGTGCTTCCTTCCCTCCTGCAGACAACCAGGAGCCTTGGGTTGAGAGAGCAGCAGCATCAAATGGTCAAAACTCTGCCAGCCCCGGTCCCTGTGAGGTTTCCATGAGCTAAGACTTACCTAAGGACCCCCATTGGACGAGAAGCATGAGAAAGAAAAAAAGTGTGTTGTAATGGGCTGTTGGAAAAGGGCAGCGTAACCTCACTGCTATGGGGTGAGCCGTGTTCCTCCAAAATATATGTTGAAATCCTGGTCCTCGTTAGCTTAGAATCTGACCTTATTTGGAAATGGGGTCAGTGCAGATGTTACTAGTTAGCTTAGGATGAGGTCATGCTGGAGTCGGGTGGGCCCTTCCTTACAAGAAGACGATGCGATGACACAGAGGCGGAACCCATGTGAAGGTGGAGGCGGAGACGGGAGAGGTGCCGTTGCCAGCCAGGGTATGCCAGGGACTGGTGGCCATCCCACAAGCCAGAAAGAGGCAAAGAAAGATTCTACGCAACGTCTCAGAGGGAACATGGCCCCACTGACACCTTGATTGCAGAATTCTAGCCTCCAAAGCTGGGAGGGGATCAATTTCTGTTGTTTTAAGCCATCCAGCTTGTGGTACTTTGCACGGCAGCCTCAGGGAAGCGAATACATTAACTTACGCTCACTAATGCGACCATCAGTAAAGCAACAATCATCACAGTGCCTGTTTCGTGAGACTTTCTGTGTACAAGGCAAAATGCTCAATGCTCCACATGCAATATTCATTCCCTGATTATTTACGTATTTTATAGATCATGTGCTTCCCGTGTGTCCAGCACTTCTCCCCAGGCAATGGGGATGCACAGAGAACAAAACAGCCACACCCCAGCCCTCATGGAGCTGGTAGACTGGATAACTGTGTGATAGATGTGCGTGTGCCATTTTAGACAGGATGGTCAGGGCTGGCTTTTATGAAGAGATGATTAAATTCTGGCCAATGAGACATAAGCGAGGGTTTGTATGACCTCTGGGATAGGGATGGAGTTTGTTTTTCTCCTTCTCCTTTTGCCCTTCCTGACATCTAGAATGCAGCTCTGATGGAGCTGGAACAGCCACCTTGGACCATGAGCTGAATGTGGGAATCGAGGCCACACGTGGCAGAGCAATAAGATGGAAGGAGCCTGGGCCCCAGCCCTGATTGTCATTCCCTGGCCTTTAACTGAGATAGAGACAAAATATTCTGTTGATTCAGCCAACCCATTCTCAGTGCTGTCATTTCTATCTCATGGAGGTCTGGTGAGGACCAAATGAAGTAATACCCAGGAGGCAGTCAGAATACAGAGAGTGCTGGGAGGAGTAACGGAGTAAAGCAATGTGCCTCACCATCAGTAAACCCTCCCTGAAAGAGAGCTGGTATTGTTGTTATTGATGTTATTTCATGATCTTTGCCCAAGGTATCCAGCCTTTTGTGGTCACACTGTGACAACTTGATAAATAATAATATGAATAACAACCGATATTTATTGTGTGCTCTGTTCTGCACACTGTTCCAAGCTGCACACCTGCTAACTCATTTGTCACACTTTGTCTGTTCTAAGTCAGCAAGTATCCACTTCTTAATATCCTCCAAATCAGGATGCACTTTACAATTGATGGTATCTCGGGTCTGATGAGATATGGTTTCATAAAATTGCCTCAGGATACCCACAACCTCAGGAAGTCCGCGGAGCTCTCCAATGCCCAGCGGGCAGGGCTGGGGGATTCCTGCTGTTCTGTCTTCCTCTGACCTGTTGATCCCAACTCCCCAAGATGTCTATGGCCACCCTCAGGGTCCCTGGGGACCCTCCAGCTTTCACTGGCTGCACAGTCTCTCCCAGGTCTGTGGTGCCCTGGTGAATGAGTCCCCTTTCCCTCCATGCCCCACACCCCGACCGACTGGACCTGGAGGTGGGGGTGACAGTGCAGGAGCCCAGCCTGGACTGGAAACAGCAAACATTTGACCATCTCAGCCACAGGGGGTCCCCACCCTCCTCTCTATCCTAGACAATGGCTTTGTCCACTGTGTCCATCCTGCCCCCATACTAATCAGACACTTGCCCCCAGAAACCTGTCCTGGGCCCCACCTGAATCCCGTCCTCAAGCTAAAGGCACGTTGTGCTTCCTGATGCCAGAGCTTCCGCCCTCCAGCCTAGGTGAGTTCTGCCACTGTCCTCGGTTGGCTTTTCTTCCCTGTGATGCTGCCGTTCCTGCTGTCGGGGAGAGGTAGCAGATATCCTTCAAGGTCCCTGTCCCCAGGAAGCCATATAAGACCCTCCACTTCACAGCATTCTCCCTCCTGACAACAATCACAGAATCAACAGGGAGAGATTGAGAGGTTAAGAAAACAGACTCTGGAGTTGCTTGGATCTGGCATCTCTGAGCCTCAGTTTCCTTACCTGTAAAATGGGTTGAGTATAGCATCTATCAACCTTGGGTAGTTGCTGGGGGATGAAATTGGATCAACATACCTCACCGTCAGCACCCAGAGCAAGGGCTCCATCAGTAGCAACAACAGCTACCACAAGGAGCATTTACCAAGGGCTTACTGTGGGTCAGGGACTGTGCCACCACCTCTGTGATCACACCTGAAGTATTAATAACGGGGTGTTAGGATACCCATTTTGTGGTTGAGGAAACAGTGTCAGCAAAGCTAGGAGACAAGACATGAAAAGCCAGCCATGCACTAAAGATGTGGGTGACACCAAGGCCTGGCTTCCAACAGAGCAGACCCCGAGCCCCGAGGGTGGAGATCCCAGCTGAGCCCACACTGCTGCACAGGCCAGCTGCAGGAGGGCAGCCGGCTCCCTGGGCTCTGGCCTTGGACACCCTAGGCTCATTCCTCCACCTTCCAGCTGAGTGAACCCTGGAAAGTCACCTAACTTTCCTGAGCTCAGTTTCTGCCTTGGGAAGGTGAGATAATTGTCTCTACCTTGCAGGGGTGTGGAAGGATTAAATGACTAAGACGATGGAAAGCTCAAACCCAGAGCCCGATGCATAGTGGGGCCGGTTGGGAAGGTAGAATCAGGCGTGGAAATTCTGAAGGGCAAACATGCATTCCTCACAAATGTCACCTCCTTGGCCAGGACGGTTTTCTGAGAGTTGGCAGCAAAATGAAGTTCTATGGATGACAGAAATTTTTGAATTTGTTTATTTTCCTAAGTGGGGCATTTTTTCATTCCACACTGGGGCAAGAGGTATGTCCTTGGCCCAGGGATTGCTGTCCATAGATTTGCTCATTTATTGAGACATCTCCCACACATTAGGTCATTTAAGCCCAACCTCTGGGTCTTTGTATTTGCTATTCCCTCTGCCTGGATCACTGTTCCCCCAGAGGGTCTCTTCTTATCCTTCTAGTCTAGACTTAAATATCTGCTGTCCAAGAGAACTTCCCTGGGCACCACATAAAAATGCATCCTTCACATAAACTCTTTCTCCCGCTTTGGTTTCTTCCTGTGTCTTTTATTGTCTGACATCATATTCTAAATTTATTTGTGTATCTGTTTGTTGGCTGTCTCCTTGTCTTAGTCATTAAAGGCTGCTATACCAAACTACCATAAACTAGGTAGTTTGTAAACAACAGAAATTTATTTCTCACAGTTCTGGAGGCTGGCAAGTCTAAGATCAAGGTGTGGGAAGGGTCTCAGACTGCGCCTTTTAGCTGTGTCTGCACGTGGTGGAAAGGACACAGGGGGTCTCTCTTGGGCTTCTTTCATAAGGGCACTAATCCCACTCGTGAGGGTTCCACCCGCATGACCCAATTACCTTCACCAACCCCACCTCCTAACTCTGTCACATTGGGGATCAGGTCTCTATGAATTTTGAAGGAACACGAACATTCAAACGACAGCACTCCCCCATTAGATCGTGAGCTCTTGAGAATAACGAGTATATCTAAGGCATTCATCTCTATACCCCTGTTACCTACAGCATACCTGCCATACAGTAGGTGCTCAAAAAGTGTTTGTAAAATGGATGAAGTATTGCACTCTCTAATTCAAGCATTTTCTGAGCACCTACTGTATACCAGGCCCTGTGCTATAGGCTGTAGATACAGAAATACATCAGACAGAGTCCTCGGCCTCAGGCCACTTGGTCTGAAGAAAAAAGAGAAATTGTAGTGATGCCATAGCTGGGAAATTCTAGCTTCTGCAGATATTCACGGAAGTGAATGAAGGATGAAGGAGGAACGATGTGTTGAGTTCCTATTCTGTGACAGGATGTTTCACATGCCACCTTTGTCTCAATCCACACAGTAGCCCATTTCACAGATTAAGCATCAAGAACTCAGAGAGGTGAAATGACTTGGCCAAAGCAAACTCTGGTAGAACCAAGGCTGAGACCTGGGAGGCCCAATTCCAAACTTGGTGTGCTGTCTGCTCTCCCTTGAGGTCTCTCTTGCCCAAGAGAAAGAAGTTAAGTCCAGCTTAAGTGAGCACATGCAAAACAAATTATATATAAATATATACATATATGCACAGTCATTATTATTATTATTTTGCACATATGACAGATACCCCCAAGAGTAGTGGCCTTCAGGCATGGCCGGATCTAGGGTCTCAATCAACATCACCAGAACCACTCCATTCTCAGATGGGCTCTTAGGTCACAGTGGAAAGACGGCTTCCTGCAATGCCAGTCCTCTCTTCCCCTCCCCATCCCCCCATCCCCAAAGAACCAAGTCCAGAGGGAAAAAGAACGCCTCATAGCAAGCCCTGGGGCTGGCTAACTCAGCACCCATTCCCACCAGCCTCCTCCCACTACAGAGGCTGTGCAGCCTAACGTTCACTTTTCCACCTGTCCTACAGGTGGGCGGCCACAGGACACGATTCTGGCCAGGAAGACATTAGCTGAAGCCAGTGGCAGGAACAGCTTTTGCTGCTCTGACAACAGGAGTGGATGTGGCAGGAGCTGCCCCTGCCCACTTTGTTTTAAACACAAACATGACACTTGGAGCATGGACCATCTTGCAACCACAAGGGAAAGGCAAAAAGCAAAGCAAAACAAAACAAACAAACAAAAAACCCCACATTAGCCTGACATCGCAAAGCTGCTGGACTCCTAACTTCATTATTTATCTTTTTTTTTTTTGAGACAGAGTCTCACTCTGTTGCCCAGGCTAGAGTGAGTGCCGTGGCGTCAGCCTAGCTCACAGCAATGGACTCCTAACTTCAGACTTCTTCCTAAGAGAGAAAAATAAACCCCTATTGTTTAAGCCACAGCATTAAATTCCCTGTTACTTGTAGCTGAAAGCATTCCTAACTCATATACCTCTTTGTCCCAGGGCCTCATAAAATTCCTAGGAAGATACCACATTGGTTCCCAGGGGATCGTGCTCCTATTCTGGACCAGACTGTGGTGGCCAGCAGAGACGGGATGTGCCGACGGGCCACCCCAGTGGCCACCCCCACCACTTAGGGTTCGAGTGGTAGGGATGGTCACCCGGTGTAAAAGTTGGTGGGGGAGGGGGGTCTGCTGGCAGAGCAGGGAAGTGCTGGCTACACTCCCCACACCTCTGCACCAGCAGAGATAATAAATACCCTGTTCTTGGCCTAAGGTTTGTTCCATCACTTTCTGGAGCACAGAGATGCTGGCTCATTGGTCCTCCAGGAATTTTATCTGGGATGAGGGGGACATAATTCAGTGGAATTATCTAACTAGGGGATTTTCCTGGGAATAAGGACAAGCCATAAAAATGGCATGAAATGCCGGTGTGCACAGCGTCCTCTCTGTGCCCCGGGACCCTTCCCCTGCACGAGGTCTTGAGCCAGACAGCCCTGAGTTCAAACCCGCCTCCATCATGCCAGCAGCCGGGCAGCCTTGGGCACGTCTCACCTCTCTGCACCTGCGTCTCTAAAACCGGGGACAGAAGACCCACTTCAACAGCACAAGAAAGAGTGGCCCAAGTGCCTGCCCCATGGTGGCCCTGTGGCCAGCAGCAAGACCCAGAGCACTTTCTCTGAGGATCCTTCCCTGACAATCCCAGGATCCCAGGTAGAAAATCTGCTCCCACGTGAGGCAGGAACCACCCAGCGGTGAGCAAACCCGTTCTGCACCCCCCCAATACACCCCACCGCATATGTCTAGGCCATGTGACCGAGTTCCAATTCACCACACTCCTTCCCCTCCCGTGGGCTTGATGCACACAGGCCTGGAGACCTCGGGAGCCACGGGGGAAGACGGCAGAGCCACAGTGTGGCAGGAGCTTGGGTCCCGGAAGAGCCGCTCACTCGCCGGGAGCACCGTGCTGAGTTCTCGGTGAGTGAGAAACAGACCTCTGTGGTGCTCAGCGCATTGTGCACCTTACTAACCTTGCCCTCATCCACCGCCCGGAGGCACCTGTTAAAGTGTGCAGCGTGGTCAGTCAGGGTGTTCCCTGTGGCATCAGCAAGGGCAGAGGGTGGGAGGCGAGGACGCTGAAGAGCCAGTGGTGACCACGCTGCAGTGCCCAGACCAGGCTCCATTGACCACCCCCCCGCCGACCGCCAGACAGTGGCCCATGGTGGACCAAGCCTGCAGTCGGGCTAAGAGACTAATAACACCAATAACACTACGACAATAAAAGTAGGCGTCTCCGCCAGTGTTCAGGAGCACTTACCTCTTGCCAGGCAGGGCTGATTGCGTCATAGGACTGACCTCACCTCATCCTCCTGCGACCCGGCAATGAAGGCACCGCTGGTGTCAGCCCCATTTTACAGATGAGAACACAAAGGCCCGGCGGGTGTCTGAGGACACTCTCCGAAGGGCAGAGCACTTCCTTCATCAGCTTCCTTCCAGTACAGCCCTCCCTTGGGGCGTGTACCTTCATTCCACCATACTCGGGCATTATTCATGGGCTGAGGACACAGCAGTGAACGAAATAAATGGAAATCCTGGGCCTGGCCCAGTTCCCGGGGTCATGGTGAAGGTTAAGTGCAGGTTGCCTGGTGCTTAGGAACTGCTGGGAATCGCCACCATTGCTATCGCTTTGCATCCTATCAGGATCGCTGGTGTCACTATTAGTATTAGTGCAGGTCTCTCCTGAGGTCCCTTCCAGCTTTCTGACTGGCCTGGCTGCTGCCTGTCCCTAACCCCTTAGTGTCGGGGGACAGTGTTCCTCCACCTCACTGCTGCTGTGCCTGGAGTCGGAGAGGGGAATGGGACTAGACCTCCCTCCCCGAGAGGGGACTCCAGCCCTGCTTCCTGCCTCCCAGCCTCCCAGCGCTCCTCACCCGGACACCCTCCTGCAGGGACCCAGGCTTTACTCCCCTGAGAAAGAAAGTTTCTACCAGGAGGAGAAGACAGAACCAGAAATTGTCCCTAAGGCCTGAATGTCTGCTAGGGCAGGTTTTTCTTTTTGAGACAGAGGCTCACTCTGTCCCCTGGGCTAGAGTGCCGTGTCATCACCACAGCTCACGGCAACCTCCAGCTCTGGGGCTTGAGTGAGCCTCCTGCCTCAGCCTCCCGAGTAGCTGGGACTACAGGCGTGAGTTACCATGCCTGGCCCTCAGCAGATGTTTTTGAGTCTGGAGGGAGGAGGAAGAGGCAGGAAGAAGCAGCCCCAAGCCTGCTGCTCCCTCTAGGACGACTGATCTTCAGGGTCCAGGGACAGGTTCCTCCATATTCTTCCTGCTTCCCTGTCCCACCCTGGCTCCCCTTTCCCGAGAGCACGCTCCTTGCCCCTCCAGGCCTGCCCCAGGCCCACTGGAGGGCAGCAACTGGTCTTTCTATGCCCCATTTGATTAACATGCATAAGGCGCCTCTGTCCAGAAAACTTGCCGTGGCCCTAATCACTCCCAGCCTTCTTGGCTGAGTGGCCACTCGCTGCTGGCTGCCCTCATCCCACCCTGGACGGGACGAGGGAGCAGAGCCCCGAGTGGATCACAAGCCAGGCCTCAGACTCCCGTCCAGCGCTCAGGCTGGGCGGGATGGTTTGTGAGTGGAGGGTGGGGTGGGCAGCCCACCGGTTGCTCCCCGGGGCAGGACCGAGCGGTGGTTAGGGGGATGGGCTCTGATGTCAGACAGCCCAGGTTTGCAGCCTGACTTTGCTATTTACTAGCTGTGAGTGAGTTAAGCCCGCTGGGTCTCAGTTTCCTCATCTGTCAAATGGGGCTGATAATGGAAGATTCCATACTGCGAATGGTACCCCACCCATTGTTAGCACTCAACAAATCACTATATGTGACTTTAGCCCAAGACTGCCACTGTCACCTCATCCCTGCTTCCCTGTGCCTCTCCTGCCACTTGCATCAGAACTGCTCTCAGTCAGGCACTGGAGGCCACACACAGTCCAGGGACGGGGCCCTGACAACCCTCTTCACCAGTCACCAGGGGCTCACGACACTGAGCTCCTACCAGGTGCTAGGCACAGCGCTGCATGCTGCTCTCTCTTTTTCTTATTTTGGTGTAACAAGTTCTAGGAGGGCATGAGGCAAAGAGTTAGAACCGTGTCCTGTCCATCTGCTCATGGGTCGCAGCTGTCCTCGCACACAGCTCCGTGGACGCGCCCGCACAGGCCGCCCCGCAGCTTCCTTTGTCTGTGGAACAATGGGCTCTGGACGAAGCCCCGTCAGCGCATGAGCGAGCCCTACGTCAGGCTTTGTCATCACTGCAGTCTTCCCCCGTGTGGCTGGGCCACCATCAGTGGAGCCAAGTGCCCCAGTGGACATCTGGGCTGCAGCCAGTTTCCCTCTAACAGAGGTGCAGGGCAAGTCCCCATTGGTGTCTCTTTGTCCACAGGGACATGTTTCTCTAAGATGGACAGCGTGTATCCTTTACATGTGGGGTGCCGCCAAACCCCACCTCTCCAGCAGGCTGCTCTAGACTCCGTCCCCCGTGTGTGGGGGGTCTGTTAACTTCACTCCTCCATCCTGGCTGTCCCCAGCCTCCTTGCTTCTCTCGTTTTCTCGTTCAGTTCCAGGTGGCTCGAGGGCCAAGATTCCTCTCGCGGCCGCGCTGTGGACGCTTGGCCGTCAGTCAGCCAACACTGGTTTAGGTCAGTGTTCGTCTTCATCTCAGAGGACACCATCACAGGCACTCAGGAATCAGGGGTCCGTGGGGAAGCAGTTTGGGCACATAGACGAGTGCTTTGCAGTTGGGGTTTTGGAGCCACGTGCGCAGGTTCAAATCCCGCTGTGCCCTCTGCTGGCTGTGCGACTTTGGACAAGTCACTCAACGTCTCATTTTCAGCTGGGTCGTCAAAAAGCCAGGCCAGTAGGAGCATCTATCTAGCTCAGATGGCTGCTGTGTCGTTTGGATGAGTTAATACACACTCAGTGCTTGCAAGAGTGCTGGGCGCATGAGCTGTCGGTATTGTTGTTGGCACCGGCCGTACGGTAATGAGACCAGGGGGATGTCAGGAGGTGACAGCTAGTGCTCATTGCTTTGCATGAATGGCCTTACTTAATCCTTACAAGTACAGCAACCTGAAGCTCTGAGAGGTAAAGGGGGGTGCCGCCTGCAGCTCTGTGGGCTGTTCCTCCACATGCCCTGTGGGCTTGTTCAGGTCCCAGTGGGGAGGGTGGCTGGTCTGAGGGTGGCCCAGCCCGGCTGGGAAATGGGATTTCCAGGGCTGGCGCCCAGTCTAAGCAAGAGCCTTGATGAGGAACAGATGCACGCACAGTCCGAGGCCCCGTCCAGCCCTTCTCTGCAGCCTGGGGTGGGAGGTGGCGATGGCTTCCAGATGGGCTCGGCTCTGAGCAGTACCTTAAGTGGCTCAGTCTGGGGTCCTGCGGTGAGGGACCGAAGGCCTCTTCCCTGGTTCTCAGACCCTCTGGCCCTGGTAGACACCTGATACAGTACCTGAGTTCGAACCAGGTGACCTTGGGAACATCAGCCCTGCTCAGAGCCTCAGTTTCTCCATCTGAGAAACCAGCATTCTCCATCATGCTGGCTTGGCAGAGCAGCTGTGTGCAGGGAAACTCAAGGAAAAACAAGAGAGGACTTCCCGAACTGGAGAGGGCTGGGCACATGGGACAGAAGCTCCCAGACCAGGCATCCCTAGGAAAGTAGGGCTTTTTGGTTTGGTTTTATTTTCCTTTTGCACTTATTTTCTGAATGTATTAATATAATACATACCTATGGTACAAAATCTCAAAAGTACAAAAGGGAACATAGTGAAAAGTGAATCTGTCTCCCACCCCTGCCCTCCAGACACCCAGACCCCTCTTCCCCGAAGGCAACTCCTGTTACCAGTGTCTTGAGAATCTGCCCAGAGATATTGCATGCACATGCAAGAAAATACACTTTTTACCCAACGATGGCAAATGTCACACACACTATTCTGTGCTGTCATTTTGTTATTTAATAGCACATTTTAGAGATCTTCCTATGCCACTCTATAAAGAGTGCCTCATTCTTTTTGATGCCTGACCAAGATGGTTTCAGAACATCACACAACTGTTCAGCATGGACACTGACCGGCAGTGCACACCCGCTGCGGCTACACGTGGCTGATGGCCGGACACCAGCTCTGTGTCTGCACAGTTTACCAGTGCGTGGACGGGCCAACGTGCACGTAACTAGTCTTCAAACGATGGGTATGGGCTGTTTCCAATGTTTTTCTCTTTCAATCAAGGTTGCAATAAATATCCATTTTGTACATTTGTGGGAAGATATATGTAGGATAATTCTAGAAGTGAAATTGCATTCTACATCCACATGTTAAAAAAAAATCTCTACCCTCACCTCTCACCATGCATGAGAATTAACTTGAAATGAATCATAGATCTAAATGTAAAACCTAAAACTTCTAAACAAAAAAATAGGAGGAAACATTTGTGACCTTGGGTTAGGCAAAGATTTTTTAGATAAGACACAAAAAGCATGAACCATGCGAGAGAAAAAAATGATAAATTTGACTTACTCAAAATTTAAAATGTCTGCTGTTCTAATGATATTCTTAAGAAAATGAAAAGGCAAGCCACAGATTGGCAGAAGATACTTGTAAAAGTTTTACCTGATAAAAGATTTCTATCCAGGAAAAAAAAAATATATATATATATATACACACACACATACACATGCATACGGTGCTTTCACAACTCACTAATAACAAATAATCCAATAAAAATGGGCAAAAGATTTACCTAAATCTTCACCCTAAAATAGGTGTTGATGGAAAATAGGCACATAAAAAGATACCCAACTGCATTAGTTATCAGATAAATGCAAATTAAAACCAGAAAGTGATACCATGACACACCTCTTAGACTGGCTAAAATGAAAAACAACTGACATTACCAAGTGCAAGGGAGTGTACGTAACAACTCGAACTTGGGAAAATAGTTTGGTAATTTCTTATAAAACTGAACATTTGCTTACCATGTAATCCAACTGCCCTGCTCTTGGGTAAAAGAGTAATGAAAGAGAAATGATAATTGTGTTCAAACAGAAACTTGTAGGCAAATGACTACAGCAGCTTTTCTCATAGTCACCAAAGCCTGGAAACAACCGTCCACCAATAGGTGAATGGAGAAACAGTGGGCTACTACTCAGTAATAAAAAGGAATGAACTATTGACACAGGCGAAATGTAGATGCGTCTCCAAGGCATTACGTGGAGTGAAAGAAGCCAGATGCAGAAGGCTGGCTCACTGGGGGAGGGGACACGGGAAGGCATTCTGGACGGAGAGGGGCCTTGGCAAGTGGCCACCGGACTCGTGATGTGGTGGCACCTCGGTGTGAAGAAAGGAAACCCCACCGGCAGGGGCAGGGATACAGGGTGACAAGAGGCCCTCCTACTGCAGAACAGAAAGTATGAGAACTGGCACGATGTGCAGCTTCAAACTCAGGCCTCCCACCCCCGAGCTGTGTGTCCCCAAGCGAGGGACCGAATCTCTGTGCATCAGCTTTACTCTCCTGGGAAATGACCCCTTCTCTGTTGGGCTGCCTGCAGAGTGGACTGTGCCTGGCACAGAGGGGGAGGTCAGAAAGTGAGTGATCCGGTGCCCCGCCACCCCGGTGCATCCCTCCCTTCCTTCTCTCGTTCATTCCACAGCCGTCACCCGAGAGTCTGCCATGTGCCAGGTGCTCTCCTGGGTCTTTGGGATATGGTGTAAATGAGGCAGATATAATATAATCCACGCTCATAGTCTGCAGGGGAAGACAAACACAGTCAGACGAGGGAGGCAGATTGTAAAGAGGTACAGAATCAGGTAAATAAGATAATTTTAAATCCCATTGAGGGTTAGGAAGAAAAACTTTAACAGGCACTAAATAGAGAATGACTTGGAGAGGGGCATGATATTTAAGGTTGATAAGGTTATCAGGGAAGGCCTCTCACAGATCTGGTTGTGCCCCTTGGCTCCACCTCCTACTACCTGGGGGACTGAGCCTCAGTTGTTTCACCTGGAAAATGGAGAGAAGGTGGCCAACGTGTGAATAGATGCTCACTTAACCTCAGCAGTCATCAGAGAAATGAGGGTTGAATAATGACGAGGCACACCCTTCACCCACGCCCCCGGGCTGGCAGAAATTGGAAAGCTGGGAACTACCAAGTGTTAGCGAGGGGGTAGGAGATGGGTCCCATGTTCTGCTGGGTGTCTGGACTGGTGCAGTACCTAAGAAGGCAAGTCGGAGTGTACCCGACGACCCAGGTGCTTTCCTTCTGAGTAGATACGCCAGGGACATTCTCCTGCAGGTCCAGAAGGAGATGGGAAGAGGCCGTGAGTCACTGTGATGCGGTTTGAGGAAGTGAGTAGCAGATGACAACCCATGTCAGTTTCGGGAAGAGGAAACACCAGGTGGATGGGGGAAAAAGTGAAAGACAGGAGGGAATCTGTAGCACAAGACCGTTTCTGTGAATTAAAAAAACCTCACAAACATAAAAAACATCCCTGTGTGCTTTAAAAGGACTCACGTCCATGCAAGGACAGAGGGCAGAGCAGGTGCCTGGGTGGGAGGGGGAGGGGAGGGGCAGGGTGACATAAAGAGAGAACTTCAAACCAATCCAGTTAAGCAAGGGATACTTTGCAAGAATTGATTAAAAATGGTCAACTCAGCTCTTGGCACCCGAAGTCCAAATGAAAAAAAAAACAAGGGAAAGGAGATAAAGTGGGGATGATGGAAGGGCAGCCACAGGAGGGAGCACCTTTCTCAGGGGGAAGCCACGTGGCTCCAGTGAGCTAGAGCACTGGGAGCACTCAGCGAGGACTGCAGCCCACTGTGCGCCATAACTGTGTGCTGTGTTCTCTCCAGCCCCAGCGCCAGAACCCGGCGTGAGCCTTGTTCCTCCTGCATCCTGGGCAGGGCCGCCCTCTTGTGGCCCAGACAATAAGTCAGACTGAATAGAAATTGGCTGTGGCCCGAGGTGTCCGACTACAGTGTGGGAAGGAGGGAAGGGAGAGAGTCACGGGAGCCTTCCTGGAGGAGGAGCGGCTATGCTGAAGGACAGATGCAATTTGGAGTCAAGGCCATTGATGAGCGAATGAAAGAATGAATGGAGTTGTAATATCGAGTGCTACCATTACTTAGCCCTACTATGTGCCAGGCTTTCCATACCTCCTACCGTTCATCTTCCACCACCCCTGGGAAGGGGAGGTATTGCTTTCAGTCTCATTTACAGCTGCAGAAAGGGAGGCCCCGCGGATTAGTGACTGGCCCAAGGTCAAGCAACCAGCTGGGCGCAGAGCTGGGATACACACCCCGGTCTGTGTGACTTGCTGGTGCATTCTGCCATCCCCACTTTGGGGCGGACTGGGGAACCCTGGTGAGCTCAGGCACAAACCACCCCTGAGTCTTGTCTGGACCATGTCTTAGCAGAATTTCATGCCAGGTTTGCACAGTGGGTGGAAATGGAGCTTGTGTGGACAGGAGGAAGCTCTCCGTGGGACAGCGTGCCAGGCAGGCAGCTGGGCACCACATCTGGGGCTTAAAGGTGGGGCGGGGGGGGCGTCACTCCTTGAGTTCAAGGATCTGTCTCAAGACACTGTCTGAAAAACACCTTCATTTTGGAATTTATGTCAAAGCCACTTGAATCCTTATTGAGGGTATTTAAAGACCAGTTTTCAAAGTGTCCCCAAAGTATTTCAATTATTTTTGTGCTTGGTAATATATTTCCATGGCTTAAAATTTGAAAAGAACAAAAGAGAAAGGTGAGCCTCCTTTCCACCCGCTCTAACCACCTCCCCCCGCCGAGCAATCACTGTTGCTGATTCCTAGTGTGTTTTTTCACATGTAGGTATTCACATATGTGAATCATACACACATGTGTATTTCTCTCCTCCCCCACCCCGCATGGCAGCTCACCGTGCACTGTTCTGCACCTTGCCCTTTTCTCTTAAGCAGCCATCTGCGGATTGTTCCGTGGCATTAGGGCAAAGGCTTCCTCATGATGCTTCTTAGCTGCGTGGCACCTCACTGTGTGCTGTGAGACTGTCTTAAACAGACCTCCTCTGCGCACTGAGGATCTTTCCAGCTTTTTGTGCTACATACCCAGGTATGCTTGTCATTTTGCACGTGGGCCAGGCTAATTGGAGGATAAATCCCAGAGGTGGATTGCTGGGTCCGGGGACGTGTGCACTGTAATTTTGATAGATGTTGTCAACTCACCTTCTACAGAGGCTGGGCCAAGTCACCCTCTCCTGAAGAAGGTATTGGGGAGTGTCAGCTTACTGCCAACCCAGCCAAGCCCCAGTGGTTTCAATTTTTGGCTCTTTGTTAATCAGATACGTGAAGAATAGTAGCTTTGTGTGCTTTTACTGTCATTTAATTTGAGTGAGGTTGACTGTCTTTTCTGGTGTTCAGAGCCGTTTGGAGTTCCTTTGCTGGAAGAAGCGTTTTTGCTGTGTAGGAGCCATGCTGAGCAGTGCAGCTCTGGACACGTGTATGTCATATGATGCTCATCTCCCTGGGCTGAGCGGGACGTGCCCCTTGGGGGTGCCTGTGCAGGAAGGGGCCAGCTGGCGGAGGACAAGGTTTTGAGCTCCTGTTCCGAGGATTCCCTGTCTGTAAAAAATAGGAATAGTGAACTCACTTCAGAGGGATCTGGGGAGGATGAATTTAAGTATTTAATGTTTGATGCCTGGCACAGTTCCTGGCTCAGACTTAGTGCTTAGGAAATGTTTGTTGAGTGAACAAATGAAATACATGTAACAATTAAAAAAGTTTTTATTGAATACTTAATATGTATTTAAACCCTTTCTCATGTATTAACTTACTGAAACCTCCCAGGAACACCGTGAGGGGTTCTCTTATTATCTCTGTTTAAAGATGAGGAAACTGAGGCACGGAGAGAAGTAGGGAATCCTGCTTAAGGCTCACAGCCGGCCAGTGGAGGTGAGGGGATTTGCGGCCTTGCTCTCTGCTCTTGCCCATCTCACTGCCCTATCCCCCACCCCAGGAGAGATTTCCCGCTGTTCCAGTTGTCTATTGTCACGAAACAACCCTCCCCAACTTAGAGACATAAAACAGCAACCACGTTACTATGCTCGTGGGTTTTGAGGACCAGGACGAGGTGGGGTGGCTTATCTCTGCTGGGAGGACTCTACAGCTGGGGGCTGCAACAGCTGGGACTTCTGATGTGGCTTCTTCAGCTGCAGGCCTGGCTGGACAATCTAGTCCCCCCTGAGGATGGCAGGTCAAATGGAAAGGCATGGCCAGAGGTGAGGCTGGGAGTTGAGGGGAGAAGGGTGGGGGAGTCGGCAGACCCTGGGGCTGATAGCTTAAGAGGCTTGGAAATTCTGAGGTTGGCACCCCCAAGAGTGGCTTCTCCTCCAGGCCTCTGCACGTGCTGTTTGCTCTCTCTGGGAAACCCTCCCCACCCCTGTCATTAATGCCTCCTCATCCTTCAGCCCTCAGCTTGGCTATCTGGTCCTGGAGGAGGCGCTCCCTGGACTCCGGAGGCTGTGGACAGGATTTGCCATCTCTCCTTCCAGATTTTGCCCTCTGTGGAAGCTCTTATTACACCATCAGAATTGAATTGTCTACAGACTGAATGCTCAGGGGACAAGGTCAGGGTCCTTATCACCAGCACCCAGCACAGTGCCAGGCACCCAGTGGGCATTTTATGCATATTTATTGAATGAATGGATGGATTTTGAATGACTTTGAGTCTTGGTTTCCTCTTCTGTAAGTTCGGTTGCAGGGTTGCTGTGAAGGTGGCAGGAGATAAAGGATGGGAAAATGTGGAGTTCATAGAAAGAATTCAGCAAAATGACAGTTATGATGTATATTGAGGAGGGAAAGCAAAGGAAATGAGATACTGTACCTGAAGTGCTTAGCAGTGTCTGGCACGTAGTAGGTGCTCCAAAAATGTAAGACATCATTATCATCATCATCATCATCATTGTCATTGTTCCTGCTGTTTTTATTATAAGAATGCACATTTCTTGAGTTAGAAGGACTACGTAGGATGGCTTGAAATTTTCTTACAGGTGAAAATGGAGAAGTGTAATGCTCCACATGTCACCTGGGGCTGCATGTCTTGGCAAGAGGTCGTGTCATGGTGACTGGCGTGGGGTGTGGGGCTCCAGTCTCCTGAGTCAGGTTTCCCGGCCTGAGGCGGGAGGCAGCCTGTCCCCTGTCCTCCCCGGCCCTCCTCCTCTAGTCCTGCCAGAAGAGAGCCCCAGCAGGTCCCTCCTGTTTCAGAAAGGCGCTAAATTACGGTCTTGGCTGCTGCCCTGTTCTCGATTGAGCGGCGCACTCTAGTGGCAGTATATGGGAATGACATGCAGGGCCGCCGTGAAGGGTCGGCTTGGGATGGGGACCCAGTGAGGGGCCGGGGTCGGGGCTGGGGCTGGGGTTGGGGGGAGCCTGCAGAGAGGGTCCTGGTGTGGCCTCGCTGGAGTGGGGGGCGGGAGGGATCAAGCAGAAACCCCCCAGCACGGGCAAAGCTGTTGATGGAGGGCTCAGAGCAGCTGAACATCCCTCAGGGCTTCGTCCAGACTGTCCCTTCTGGCTGTGGGACCCCAGCCAGTTTCCGAGCTTCTCTGTGAACTTCTCCAAGCTTCTCCTGGAAGACGGGATTAGGGGATGACCACCCGAAAGCAGAGGGTCTCCTTCCCAGAAGGCGCCCGTGTCCTCCAGAGAACGTGGCAGAGGCTGGGAACAGCGGAATGTCTGAGAACCAAAGGTTCCCAAGTGGGGCTTGGGCCCCAGGAAACTTTATCTTCAGATTCGAAAACATTCACAGACCCCTGTTGAGGGCAGAGGACCAGGCCTCCTGAGGGGAAAGAACGTGGCCAGGGAATTGCAGGACTGGAAACTTCCACTCTTATCTTGGTCTTCTAGAGCTGTGGACTTTAGAACCTTCTATAGAATCGGATCGCTGGGCCTTGAGGTCAGAATCAGAATTGCAGCCACAAATCTCAACCAACCCCCAGCACTCTGGGCTGGAAGTCATCTGAGAGCCACCCCCGCCCCCAGCTTGTCCTGGAACGAATGAGTTTGCTCTTAAACTTGTTCATGATTAGTAGGCTGGGCTGGGGTGCTGAAATCTGAATTTTTCAGAAGCTTCCCAGCTGATGCTGTCGGGCCTCCCAGATTTGGGGAATAGATTTAATCCAGCCATGCCTCATCTTCATCTATCAGATGGGTAAACTGAGGCCCAGAAAGGGGAAGTGACTTCGTCTGGACCCCACGGATAGCTGGTGACAGACTGGAACTTGATCCTGGGCCTCCCTAAGGCTGAGGCCACTGTCACCAGCAGCCCAGGGCATTTAGGTGGCTCCAGGGAAGTGTCACCCTCAGAGGTGCCCCTGGCCCCTGAGACATGGCATACAGAGCACAGTAGGGCTCCGGGGGCCACTTCTGTGATTCCTGGGACTGAGAGGTGCTGGGGGACATGGTGCTGCCCTCTTCTGTCTTTGGCTGAGCCCCCTTCTTTAGAGGGGTCTTGGGGGTCCCTCCTCTTTTTTCAGTGCCCCCCAAGCTGAAAGCCTACCCTGTCCCCAATGCCCCCTCACCCCTCTCAGCCCTGAGCATTCCAGAGAAAACCACCCCGAGTGTTTCAGATTCTGTGACTCCAAACTCATCAACATCATGGTTTTGTAACACTCATTTGATGCCCAAGAAGCATTTGCAAGTTTCTTTTTTCTTTTCCTTTTATTAAAAAAAAAAAAAAAAGTTGGGTTCTTAAAACAACACAGCATTTCAGAGGCACAAAATTTTGCAGAAGGGAAGCTGATGGCCTGGCCGGGCTTGGGGTGGCTCTAAGTTGTCCTCAGGGAGGCAGGACAGAGGAAGTCAGAGTGAGGGTGGGCCTTGGGGGCCAGGCCTCCAGGGGCCTGAGCTGAAGCAGTGCCAGGGGATCTCCATCTGTCAGGTGGCAGGTCTGAATGGGGCACCCCCCTGGGGTGGGCTATGTGACATTTCATCACCTAGAGCTCCTCCCCCAGCCTGCTGCCCACCTCAGGGCTCAGACGCTTGTTCTCCTGCCCACTGCCATTGAGTGCCATGAGTTCAGCCAGCAGGTAATGGTGACTACAGATCGGGAGTGTCCCTTCCCGGGGATTCTGGGAGCAAAGGAGGAAGGGGGTACTACGATGGCGGGATGACAGGCAGTGGGAACAAACTTGCTTCTAAGCTCGGACCAACTTGGAGAGTCCTCCTGGGGTCCTTCCTGCCTGGGGCGAGGGGGCATCACAGTGAAAGTCCAATGCTCAGGGTGGCAGTGGTGGGTGCGGGTGAGTGGGGGGCTCTTCCCTTGCTCCTGCCCCCACAGTTTCCTTCATCCTCTCCCCCAGAGACCCCCGGAGTCTCCTCTCGGCCACGAATGTGCCAACCACCAGGTAGGAGGCAGAGCATGAAGGTTCCCTGTGTGACCTTGGGCAAGTCCCTTCCTTCTCAGGCCTCAGTTTCTCCATGAGAACAATAGGCAGGAGGTGCCGGGGTGGGGAACAGAGTGGCTGGATGATCTCAGCGCTGCTTCCAGCTTTGATGGCCTCTTCTGGGCTGGGCTGGCAGTTTCCCCAGGGGTGACAGCCCCACCTGATCCAGTGCTCGGGTCCCCAAAGGCCTAGGGAATACTGTCAGCTTGGGAACAAGGCGCATGGGAACCGTGAGAGGGAGGCCGGTGAGGGGCATGGAGGGGGATGTGGCAGGCAGCTTCCAGGGGACAGAGCTGGCGGGCACAGGGCTGGCTGTCCAGCCAGAGGCCCCGTCATGGCTCCTCTGCGGCCAACTGGGGGAAGCTGTCCAGGCCAGGCCAGGCCGTGGGAGGCCTTGGAGCCTCTTCCGCAGGCTCCTGGGGGAGCTGGTGGCCGAGGGCTGTGGAAATGGCCTCCAGGGACTGGGCAGGGGACGAGGCACTCACAGCCGGGTTCTGGACTCTCCTCTGGAGCAGAAGCAGAGCTCCCAGGACTCGCCTGTGCTGTGGCCCGGGCCCCACCCCTGAGCCCCTTCTCTGCAAAGGTGGGGTCAGAACAGGGTCAGGGAAAGGCCTAGAGAAAGATGTTTGCTTTCCTTAAGGAGCAGACAGAGAGAGCCGCAGGGAGGGCACAGGCTCGTGGTCTCTCTCTTAAAGTGAGTGTGTGTGGGGACGTGCTGGGGGCAGAGACAGTGAAGGACAGGAGGAAACACAGGAGCAAAGGAAAAGAAAGATGGATAAAAAGAAAGGAAGAAAGAGGAAAGGAGGGAGGGAGGGAGGGAGGAAGGAGAGGAAAATAGTGATTGAAGAAATAAAGGACATAGAGCACAAGACAGGAAGGAAAAGTAGAAGGAAAAAAGAGAGAGGAGTGAGGAGAAGATAAATGGAGGAGGAGGAGGAGGAGGAGGAAGAGGAAGAGGAGGAAGGAGAAGGGGGTGGGTGCAGCAGTCAGGGCTGCCTGGTGGGTGGGCGCTGCCTGGCGTCCAGCCTGCGGCCCGGCTTCCTGTCCTTGTGCGGGCGCCGGTCCTTCCGGCCCTTCCTCTGGCTGCTTCTCTCTGCAATGAGAGCACAGGGCCTGGTGTGAGGCTGCAGGGCGGGATGCGGCCTGGGAGGCTCCCAGCCCTGCAAGACGAGGGTGCCCCACCCACTCCCTCATGATGGGGCCCAGGACAGCTGCGGGCTGCCCTCACAACCCCTCCTTTTCAGAGTTCAGATTGCAGGCTGGGTTACCCCAAACTGAACATCCCCCCTCGTTCTGTAGGGAGAGGGAGGGGCGCTAACTCGCTGAGGGCCACCTGTGCTGGGCATCCGGTCTGGCCAGGCCTGGAGGTCCACATGGGGACCTGCGGTCAGGACTTAGGGTGGCCTCGTGGGGTCCCCATGGCCCTCCCAGGTGCACTCACTTCACAGCGTACCAGGCTCTTTGCTGGAGACTCAGCACTTTTTACCTGGGTCCCTGCACCAATTTCTCCACTCACCTCCCTGCCAAAGGCGCTGCCCTTCAAATATCGCGACGGCGACAGTAATTGAGCTTTTAGCTAGTGCCGGCTATGGCACCACGTGCTCAACTCACGACAGCAGAGAGAGGCAGGGACAGCCCCGTTGCCCCATTTGACGGGCATGGAGGGGACCCCCACACTCAGTGCCCACTGTGGAAGGGGTGGGCTGGGATGCAAACCTGAGACCTAACTTGGAATCGTGCCCCCTGCCCCCTGTGGAGCTGAGCTGACTCTCCAACATCTGATTAGCCCCGTTTCTCAGATGAGGAGTCTGAGGCCCAGCCAGGGGATGACTTGCTCAGTGTCACAGTCTGGACTGGAGTCAGTATACTCCAGCCCAGATGGCTGGGAGGAGTGGGCGGAGTTCCAGCACATTCTCTCTTAGAGCAAAAGAGATCGCGTGGTCCCTGTGCTCAAACTCCTGCAGTGAGCTCTGGCTCACCAGGGGTTAAGGACCAAGTCCCTGCCCTGGCCTGCCCAGCCCCTGCTCCTCCCTGACCTTGCTGTGTCCTCCTGGCACACTCCGCCCCAGCCACACCTTTGTACTGGCTGTGCCTGCCACCTGGAGTGTTCTTCCAAGCACTTGTTTGTCATTGTTATTATTGACAGGTAAGAAAACCGAGGTGTGGCTGAGAGCCAGGCCAGCCCAGATTTCTGCTTTCCAGGGTGTCTCCAACACCCAGGCCGTTGTCATACGATTTGGTCCCCACTCAGTTCCCCAAAGGGAGCTGTGTGCCCACTTGAACACGATGAAACCGAGGCTCAGTGAGTCACTTTCCAAGGGCACATGCAAGGCAGTCAGAGATCTCCGAGCCAGCTGCAAGGGGACAGCAGTCTCATGGCTCGAGTGTCAACTGTATGCCAGTCTCCCCAGGAGTCAGAGCTGCAGTGGCTCCAGCCCCAGCTCCTCCCTCTGCAGGGCAGGGGCAGGGGCAGCCCCTCAGACCAGCTGCCAACTCCTGGGGCTCCCCATGCCCACTCTGAGTCCGTGGAGGGCACTGAAGCCAGCTCCCTGTCTGAGCTCTGGGGCTGACTGTACAGCCCTCAGGTGAGGACAGCATCTGGGGAGGGGGTGTGGGTGCTGCCAGAGCAGCCCCTGCCAGCTTGAAGGTGGGGATGCAGGGGTGCGTGGCTTTGTGTCCCTTCCCTTTGCGTGCCTGGTAGTTGCCCATGTACCCACCCCTCCACCCACCCATCCCTCCACCCACCTTACCCACCCATCCCTCCATCCATCCACCTACGCACCCAGCCATCTACCTGCCCACCCTCCCATCCATCCACTCACCCAACACATGTCACCTGGACACCTACTACATGGCAGGCCCTGCTCTAGGGACTAGAGAGACAGCCATGAACAAGGCAGACAGGGACTCGCTCTTGCTGGAGATCACACTCCAGTAAGAAAAACAGACGCTAGACAGGCAAACACAGGAGTGAACACGATCATTTCAGAAAGACGCAAGTGCTATGACGTGAGACGATGGAAAATGACTCTTGGGAGGGGGAGACGCATGGAAAGCCTCTCTGAGGAGGAGATATTTGAGCTGAGACCTGGGTGATGCAGGAGCCGCGGTAGGGTTGCCGTGAGAATTAGAGTCATATGTACAAAGCACTTAGCACAGTGCCAGCACATGGTAAGTGCTTTGTGGATGTTTGCTGCTATTAATATTATTAATTATTATTATTATATGGGGGAAGAGCTTTCCTCTCTTGATCCTTCAATACAGCCAATCAGCCACCAGCTCTCAGACGCTGTAAGAGGTGTGGCCACAGCAGCGACGGCTGTAGAGGCCTGTCTGTCTGCCTGTGTGGGTGCTTCCCTGGGTCTGGGGTCTCTTAGTTTCTCTGGTCCCATCTCAACCTCGCTCTCTGTCCCCAAGTGCCCAGCATGTCTCCTAGAGGCTCCCATCTCTGCTATCTGCACTCCCAACCCAAATACCCATGTCCTCAAACCAGAGGTGTCTCTGGTTCAAATCCCGCCTCGGCCACATCCCAGCTGTGTACCCAGGTTGCCTGACTTCAGGTCCCTCATTCCTTGTCATGACTTCAGATTCCTCTTTGCACATCCACCTATGTTTGAATTCCAGGTCCACACGTCCTTGGCTGTGTGACCGTTGGTCGAGTGACTGAAACTCTCCGGGCCCCAGTCTCCTTATCTGCAAAATGGGGATAATAATAATACTTTCCTCATAGTGTCATTGTGCAGATAAATGAGCTAATGACTGTAGAGAACTTAGCACGGTGCCTGGCACATAGTACCTGCACAGTTAACACTGCTGACTCCATATCATTACTGTTAATACTTACCCTTCACATCTTACCGGCTACACTCTGTGGCCTCTCTTCTATTTAAATCAGTGGTTCTTAATAGCCTCCAGGGGTACTTGGGAAATCTGTGTAGTGGTCTCGGTTGCCACAATGAAGGGGGTTCCAGTGGCATTTAGTGGACAGGGAAGTGGGGTTCTGCCTGGGAGGTGCTGCGAGGGCTGAGAATTCCTGGCAGTTCAATCTTCCTACTGTACATGGGACTGATCCCAGCAACAAAGACCCTCCTTTGAAAGACACTGGGAGAGTGACACATACTTGACAATGTGGCCAGTGGTGGCCTTTCAGGCAGACTTACGGATACTATTAGCGGAGGCAACGTCCCAACGGCACTCAAGGCCACCCGCTGGCCCTGCCGTCTGCAGCCCCGCACACCCGTCCCGGTGCTCACCTCCGGGACAGCGCCGCTGGGTGGTACATCTCCTCGACTCAGACAGCACCGGGCAGGTGGCCGCCTCCTCCCGCCCCGCGTGGCTGGCCTCTCGGACCCGGGTCTCCAGGCCCCAGGCTGAGCCGCAGGTCTTCCCGTTGTGTGTGCAGGGGCTCCAGCTGCCCCAGGGGCTCAGTTCACACTCCTCTGCGGGGTCAAGGGGGAGACAGACAGACAGCGGGGTCAGCTGGCAGTGGGGGGCCTTCAGATCCAAGGGCAGGGCCTGAGGGGTTCAGGCCGCTGAGGACACCGTCTCCACTGGCAGCAGACTCAGTCGATTACTAGGATCAGAGGGGAGACATTTAAAAAGCTACTCCTGGCCGGGCACGGTGGCTCACGCCTGTAATCCTAGCACTCTGGGAGGCCGAGGTGGGCGGATCGTTTGAGCTCAGGAGTTCGAGACCAGCCTGAGCAAGAGCGAGACCCCATCTCTACTAAAAATAGAAAGA
Organism: Eulemur rufifrons; assembly: GCF_041146395.1. Taxonomy (NCBI): domain Eukaryota; kingdom Metazoa; phylum Chordata; class Mammalia; order Primates; family Lemuridae; genus Eulemur; species Eulemur rufifrons. The sequence goes on from NC_091002.1 coordinate 26,544,578, forward strand.
AATGATATGGACAGCTAAAAATATATATAGAAAAAATTAGCCGGGCATGGTGGTGCATGCCTGTAGTCCCAGCTACTCGGGAGGCTGAGACAGGAGGATCCCTTGAGCTCAGGAGTTTGAGGTTGCTGTGAGCTAGGCTGACGCCACGGCACTCACTCTAGCCCGGGCAACAGAGTGAGACTCTGTCTCAAAAAAAAAAAAAAAATAAATAAATAAATAAATAAAAAGCTACTCCTAAGAGCCTGGGGTGAGAAGCCAGAGTGACCGACTGTCTAGCTTTAAAGGGGAAGGCTTCCCGGAGGAGGTGACATATGACCTAAAGGTAGAGACAGTTCCTCAGGTGGAGAAGGAAGAACATTCTAGGTAGGCATGCAAAGCCTTGGGAGCCCAGCGACCACGTCTGAGAGACGGGGCAGCTTGAGTCGGGGGTGAAGGTTCTGGGGCGGAGGGGAGGGGCAGGAGAGGAGGCTGGAAGCTTGTCTGGGAAGCACTTGGGACCAGGACACAGATTTTGTTTCTATTATTGATTGATTTATTTATTTTTGAGTCAGGGTCTCACTGTTGCTTGGGCCAGAGCGCAGTGTTGTAATCACAGCTCACTGCAACCTCAATTCCTGGACTCAAAGCTATCCTCCTGCCTCAGCCTCCCAAAGGGCTGGGATTACAGGTGTGAGCCACTGCGCCTGGCCAGGACATGGCTTTTGAACTTGACCATGTGCCTTTGATCCACCTTAGAAGGCAGAAGCTACCCAGTGCTGCTGTGAGGAAAAAGGAGTCATGGACATAACAGTTCTTAGTAGGAGGTAATTTTAAAATATATGTAAACAAATAAATGTATATATATTAACATATGTAAATGTACATGTATATTTATTTCACATTTGATTATTTTAAGAGTCCCTGAGAAGTAGGCCCAGAGTATGGGTAACTATGAATACTCCCATTTTGCAGATTAGGACACTGAGGCCTAGAGCAGGCAAGGGTTGTGCTGAGGGAACACAGCAAGGGGCTCACAGTGGACACACCAAGTTCAGGAGGCAGTGGGGCCCAGACCTTAGAACAGCGGTCTTGTCGCTAGGTGCGTTCATCGACCAGTAACGACTGAGCACCTGCTATGTGCCAGGCACTGTCCCGGGTGTGACAGGCAGCAGACAAGACTGGCCCGGGCCTGTCCTCCTGGAATGCCCCACTGGAGACCAGGCTGGGAGGCAGGGTGGTCAGAGCAGTGACAGGTGCTGTGGGACCCCAGGGGCAGCCTGGGTCATGGAGGAGGAGACTCCTGCACTGGGTCTGGAAGGTGGGGTGAGATGGGGAGGTTAGCCAGGCTCACAGGGGGCAGGGGGTGCTCCAGGGGGAAGGAATAACTCCAGCAACGTCCCCAGGGGGATTCTGCTTGTGATGCCCGCCCAGAACTGAGCAAGCTGGAGCATGAACTCAAACGGGGGAGGCACACATGCAGGGGGTGAAGCAGCCGGCAGATGGGCCCCAGATCGCCCAGGGCCTGGGCGGCTCTGCCTGAGGGCAATGGGAGCCATGGAAGGGCCTTGAGCAGAAGAGGAACCTGTGCAGACTGTCATTTTGAAATAAGCCCTCTGGCTGCTGGGTGGAGCGTGGGCTGGAGAGAGTGAGATCTGAGGTAGGGAGACAGGCAAGAGGCTGCAGCCAGAACCCTAGTGAGAGGCAGAGGGTGGCAACAAGGCGGTCGGCGGCAGGGAGTGGGGAGGAGGGAAACAGATGGGTGGGGGCGGGGTGGGCTTGGGAGCATTATGCCGCTTCGTTTTTTCCCCCAAAAGTTCTTTCTGCCAGCCAACATATTATGCATTTATTCTCATGCCTCTCTTCTGTCTCCCCGCTGAAATGTCACGTTCATGAGGGCAGAGGCTTTGTCTGCCATGTCCTCAGCACCTAGGAAGTGCGTGGCCATAGCAGATGCTCTAGTAAATATTTTTTAAGTGAGCACAGGAGCAGATTGGATTGGATACAGGGTGAGGAGGTGAGAAGAGTGAGCAATGAGGCTTGCGTCTCGGCCATGGCCACCCAGGGAGGGCGGAACTGGCTGTTGGCAGAGGAATCCCAGGGGAAGCATCAGGCTAGCGGGGAGTAGAACGAAGGCACCCAGAAGGTGGGTGGCGGTGCGGGTCTGCTGCTCAGGGAGGGATACGGCTGGAGACGGTGAGTCAGCTGTTGGAATGAGCCCAGAGAGGACGTGTGGGCAGAGATACGTGTGGGTTCAGGTGAGAATGCCGAGGGGCATCCTCATGTAGGACTCACAGGCAGGAGTCTGACAAGGAGCTGTCGGGAAACAGTCAGAGCGGGCATAATAATGACCTCGGCATGTATTGAGCGTTTACTGTATGCTAGCTACTGTATCGAGCTCTTTAAATTGCATTGATTCATTTGATCCTCCTAACAACCCCTCCGCATGAGGTAGGTTCTATGTTCTAGTCTCACTTTTTCTTTTGACCCTTGGAGAAACTCAGGGACAGAGATCTGAGGTGACTTGCTTAAGATCACTAATGGGTAAGGGTTAGGGATAAGATTTGATCCCTGATCTGTCTCATTTGAAAATCAGTGCTCTTTTTTTGTACCCTGCTGCCTCTCTTGGTAGTAATAAAGATGCCAATGTTGGCCGTAATAGTATCCCTAAGACTGGTGGTCATGTTGGCGCTGGTGTATTGCAGGATTACCATGTGTAGGTGCCTGGAGTACCTGACGTGGTGCTGTTGGGCCTCCCATCGCCACGTGGCATTCGGCTATGATTTCTTCCAGGTCTCCTGACACCTCTCACCAAGCCCCTGCTCCAGGGAGAGAGGGGGAGGGGGCAGGACGAGGAGGTCCCCACTCACCCTGGCACTCCTGTGTGTTCTGGTGGGCCAAGGTGCCCGGCGGGCAGGTGGGCAGACACTTCCCCTTGTACAAGTAAAACCGCCTCTTGCACCGGATGCAGAAGTCCTGGCTGAAGCAGCTCTCGCAAGTGGCCCCACATTCTGTAACAGAGCCGGGACACCCAGGTGAGGGTGGCTGCCAGGGAGGGGACCCTCTGGGTCTGCCTGGGGTGGGAGGGCCTCTGAGCAGCCCCAGGATCTGCAGCATTGGGATCAGGACTCAGTGTCTCCTTTGAGGCCCAGACTTGGCCAAGGTCAAACTGGGCTGCCTATGAGGGAGTTGCGGTTCTCATTTGAGCTGAGGCTCAGAGAAAGCAAGTGACTTTCTTGAAGGCACACAACCAATCTGGGCTGAGAGTGAGGACTCCCTGCTTCTTTTCCACCAAGGCTCAGAGGCAGTGATGGCTTGTCCCAGGTCACAGAGAAAATTAAAGTTAGGAGTTAAGACTCCTTTTCCCTTTTGAGCCAGGACCAGAGAAGGTGAATCATATGCCCAAGGCCACACAGCAAACTTGGGCAGAAGTGAAGCTTCCCGGCCCTGTAAGTGCTGAGTAAGGCTGAGAGGGGACTGACTTGCCTAAGGCTGCAGAGCCAGCCTGGAACCAAGCAGGTGTCTGAGAGTCTGGCTCAGGCACACACCTGTGTCCCCTCTGGCTGTGTTGGGCTGAGAGGGTGGAATCTGGGCCAGCAGTGTCCAGGAGCCCAGCACTAGCACAAGACAAGGGAGCAGCCACGTACTTTTGCACCTGTTGGCCTCCTGGCCGCGAATGCCGAAGTAGCCGGGGGGACAGTCGTGCACGCACTTGCCGTACTGGCGGATGCCTTCCCGGCGAATGAACAGGAAGAGCTTCTGCTGGCAGGTGGAGCAGCCGTTCTCCTCCGAGCAGATGATACAGCCCGTGCAGTTGCCCCCCAGGCCAGAGCCCACTGCCAGCCAGACCAGGGTGGAAGGAGGGGGAAAGGAGAGAGAGAGATGATCAAACTATGTGTGTGAGCAACTCAGACCCTCTCGTTGGGATACTAACTGGGCACATGGCTGCCCAAACAAAAGACTACATATCCCAGTTTCCCTTACAACTAGATATGGTCATAGGACCAGAATCTGGCCAATGGGAAGTAAGGTAAAGCAGTATATGCAACTTCCAGAAAGCCATCTTAAAGGGCAGGGACATGCCCTTTGCATCCTCTCATGCCTTCTGTTGGTGGAATGTGAACACGATGGCTGGAGCACAAGCAGCCATTTTGAATCATGAGGTGGAACCTATATCCTGTGAGGTGGTGGAGAAATAAGATAAAAAGAGCCTGGGTCCCTGAAGAAGAAAGAACTGTTGTACTAGCCCTAACTTGCCTGTGTAGACTATTATGTGAGAGAGAAATCAACATCTATTTTGCTTAAACTGCTGTTATTCAGAGTTTCCTCTTACAGGCAAACTTAATCCTTACTAAAGTAGTGTGTATTTTTGAGTGTGTAGGGAGTGCACATGCATGGGGGCTGGGGCGAGACCTTCGGCCTCCTGCTTGGCTTCTGAACAATACTCCATTCCTCACTGTCACCAGCATCAAGGGCTCCCACTATCATCAGTAATAGCAAGTTGAGGGCTGGGGAAAAAGAGGTGGAAAATCCCCTAGAACCTTAAAGAGCTTCTCCAAGGCTCATGGGGAGTCTCTGTTACCCCGACCATCACTTCAGGATCCCTGATTAAACACTCATGGAGTTAGGGATTGTCAGCCTAGGGAAGTGGGTGCTGGTGTTGTGACTTTTCTTCTGTTCCCAACCCTCTAGGCCAAGTGAGGAGGCGCAAGGGAACTCCTTACAAAGATGGGGGTGCCTGCAAGAAGATGCCAGCATCTCCTGGCCCAGTTGGACATAAACTTGTGTTCGCAGCCCTGCAGATCTCCCCCCTTCCCACATCTCTTTGGGCAGAGAAAGGAGATCGGGACAGAGAAGGGCAGAGACAGCGGTGGAAGAGCCTGCGTGTCCTTCATGGCAAGCACGAGGAGGCTGTCAGTGGCCAGAGCCACCTCATGAGCAGCCAGGCACCAGTGGTATTGCTGCTGCCTCACACAAGAAGGCTGGCTGCTGGCAGATGCCCCAGCAATAAGAGGCAGCAGGGTAGACCATTGGGGGTAGGAAGTGGGGAGGGTCAGAAAGTGACCAGGTGTCATTAAGGGACAGGAAAGGACAGGGCAGCTTCTTAGAGGCAGCAATTGGGGAAATATTAAACTGTTTCCTGTTTATACCCCATTGGGGTCAGACTGTTTAATGATCTGGTGACACACCTTGGCTCCCCTAGGCCTCATGGCCACCCAGCAGGGGACATCCTGGCTCTCCAGCTCCTAGTCCCTCCCCCGTTCCTATTGGTGCCCCAGCTCCCTTTTAGAGGAACTCCTCATTGTGTGAGGCCTGGTGAAGGCCAAATCCTGGTGTCTTCCCCCTGGAACAGAAAGCAAAGAGGCCTGGCCCTTCTCAAGTTGGCAGTGAGTAGGCCTTAACCGAAGCCTGGCCAGATACCCAGCCCCCTGACTCCAAGTCCTGGGAGTGGGACACAAGAGCAAGGGGGCACACAGGAATGGGGTCCATGTGGTTGCAGAGCAGGCTCTCTGCCCAGCCTTGACTGGGGCCTTTCTGCCTCCCCTCCCTCCCTCAGTCACTCCATTCCTTCCTCCCCGCCTCCAGCTCTTGGGTGAGAACTGCCCCTTCCCCAAACCTCATCCTCAGCTCCCTGGATCCCGCGACTCTCCACATCCTGCTGATAACCCTATTTCTGTTGCTTATATGGAGGTGCACAATAACTAAATCATATCCTGGGATTCTGCCCCCAAGCAATGGTGGCAATGCCCACAGTGACCTTGCCCAGGGAAGAGAAACTGTAACAGGGAAGGAGAATAAAGGGTTTTGTGCTTCCAAAGCTCTATACCTGGCAGGGACCCCAGGGCAAAGAGAAAGTGTGATGTTGTAAGAGGGATTCCCAGGGCCAGCGAGAGAAGAACATCAACTGAGAATTTAGCAGAGCTCAGATTTCTCATCTACTTGGCAAAGAAAATTTAAATTTTGATGCTCCCAAGGGTTGGCAAACATAAGATAAAATGTTCACTTCTGGTAGAAGTGTAAACTTTGAAGAAAAATCTAGCAGTCTCTAGTAAATTTAAGGATGTCCCTTTTCTAAACACAGCAATTTGGTTCCTGGCATAAACTCTAGAGCAGCAGTTCTCAAACCCTAGCATACATCGGCAGCTCCTTGAGAGCTTGTGATAATACACATTGCTGGATTCCACCTGGAGTGTCTGATTCCTTAGGCCTGAGAACCTGCATTTCTAATAGGTTCCCAGGTGATGCTGATGCTGCTGGCCCAGGGACCACACTTTGAGAACCACTGGCCTAGAGGAATTCTTGCATATGTGCACAAAGAGATATGTGCAAAGATGTTTACTGCAGCATTGTTCAATAGCAAACAATTGAGAAAACTAACTCTCTGTCAAAAGAATAGATAAGCACATTGTGGTGTAGTCACACATCACAGCCACGTGCCACATACACAACCCAGCTATGACAAATGGCTGAGGCAGAGTGAAAGGTATCATTGTGGACACATCTCAGAGACAATGCTGAAAGGGAAAAGCAAAGTGCACAATGAATCATATGTCCAGAGCCATTTATATCAAGTTCAAGAACCTGCAAAACAACACTTTGTAGCATTTATGACACCTACATGTATACTAAAAGACATAAGAGACTAATAAACACTGAACTCAGGATAGTGGCACACAGTGTTCATTATATTATTTTTAATTCTTGACTGTAAGTTTGAAATAATTTACACTAAAAATACTCTTAAAGAGAAAAGAGTTTAGCCTCTACTGTGTCCTGGGCCAGGGAGTGAGCGACATTCTTTTTTCCTCTTCTCCCCGCTTCTTCCCTCCCTAGCCCTGTCCCATCCTCAAGCTGAGGTCTTGGTCAGTGGAAGGGGACAAATTCTGTAGACGTGGGACGGGGATTCTGAGAGCTGTGGAGGCCCACGTCCCTGATCACTGTAGTAGTTGTCCCCCACGTTCATTCCTTTCCTCGTCCTCCCTAATGGAACCCTGATTTTAAGCGGCGTGCACGTCTTCTAAGACTACATTTCCCAGGCACCTTTGCAGCTATATGTGGTCATGTGTCTGAGACTTAGCCAATGGTATGTGAGTGGGCGTGTCCCGGTGCCGCCCCCGGAAGTGCCCTCGCTATTCTCCTCCCCTTCTCCCTTCCGCCCGCGGGATTGCAGACTTGATAGCAGTGGGCTGGGCAGATCCAGGTGGCAGAGGGCTCTTAAAGAAAGACACCTTGGCGCGGCCTTACGAACCCGGGACTGTGTACTGCAGAGCTTCTTTTATGGGAGAGGGAGGAAAGCGTCGTCCATCTTGTTTAGGTCCCTGGGCCTTTCTGACACACGATAGTGACTGGTGATGTTGGGTCTTCAGCCGCGCAGGCCGGCACAGACTGACGTCAGCGGGGACGAGGGTGCCCGCCTCTGTGCCTCGGCACCACGTAAGCCCACTGGACCTGAAGACGCAACCCCATCGCCAAGGGGTAAGGGGACCCTCAACTGGTTTGAGGTGATCTCTGCCACTTGGCAGAATACGAGTTCCAATTACAAATTATGTTCCATTACAGCAAAACAAAGTGGCATTACCTACAAACTGGATTTGTGGACGGAGACTCACACCCCGACATGGATGTCGTTGCCCATTTTGCAGCTGAGGAAACCAAGGCTCAAGGAGGTGAAATGATGTGTCCAGGGTCATGCAGAATCAGCAGGGGCAGACCCACATCTATCCGCCCCACCCTGCTCTCTTGTGAGCATTTGTTCAGGGCCTCCTGTGCCAGGTAGAGCCTGGGGCCCCAGGGGTGAGCAACGTTTGGCCCCTGCCCATATGGGACTCATAACCTGGTGGGAAGGACTGCAGCCCACAAAAGTGATAGCAAAGTAGGATGCGATAAGGGTTCCAAGGTGGAGGCAAAGAAATCTCTTACCGTTCTCGGAAGAGCTTAGGGATCACTCAGCCCCACCCCTGCAGTTTCAATGGGGACCCTGAGGCTAGAAGGCGGGGCCCTTCCCCAAGGTCAGGCGGCCAAATTTTTGTAGAACGATGTCTCAATATGCTAAAGGCAAAAGAACCCAAGAACAGTCCCTGATCTCGGGGAGTGTTGGCCCGCAGAATGGATTTTCAAGCCCAGGTCTTTGAGGGGTGGCGGCTCTGTCTTCTGCTGCATCCTTGACCCTGGCAGTTGCCGAGGGTGCCCTCTAGTGCCTGTATGTTGTTATGGCACCTCTGACTTTTTGAATTCTCATGGTCTCAGTGGCACATCTCTATAACCCATTAGACAAGAAATGCCATTTCCCCTCCCCAGACTCCCCCTCTACGGTGACGAATTTAGGGCCTTGAGTGCTGACTTTATGAATAATAAGTAATGACAACTAGAGTTTGTACAGTGCTGCTCTAGAAAGAGCCAAACTTGATGGTTCCTAAACTTGACTATGCATAAGAATCCCTGATCCAAAGAGTGGAAAAGACTTACAAAGTATCTGGTTTGGGCCCAGGAATGTGAATTTTAACAAGTCCAAAATAAATGTAATAGGCATTTTGGAGGTGTCTTCCCAGCTCATGTCTTTCCCTGAGGACTGGCCCTGGCACCCGTGTTTGCACTACTTGGCCCTGATGCTGGCCAGTGGTGGTTTCAGACAGCGACCAGCAGCTCATCAGGATGAGCTAATTAGACCTCCTCTCTTGAAAATTTTGACTCTGGGCTGACAGACAATGGTCTGGGCTGGCCTTTTGACCTAAGGACATTTGCAGGTGGGGAAGGCAGCCTGTTCCTGTGCACGTGTGAGAAGCCTTGGTGGGTGCTACCTAGCAGAGACCCCACCCCTCTCGCTCTCAGACTTTGAGGTTCATGTGCCATCTCCACCCAGATGCACTTAATGTGGGCTTGGCCAATCAGAGCCTCAGGTCCCCTTGACTACAGAGGTTAATTCAGACACAGGCACACTTCCCAACAGGAGCTAGTTTTGGGATTTTTGTTTGATTGAATGGGTGTGTGTGTTTGTGTGTTTTCTTTTCCACTCTTTGGATCTGGAAGGATGTAGGCCAGAGCTTATGGCTGCCACATTAGGGAAGAGCCTCCCAAGAATGGAGGCCACACAGCAGCAGCAGAGACAGATTGCAAATGGAGTCACCTGGGCACCTGGATCCACCCCTGGGGGATCCACAAATTCTCTTCTTTTCTCAAGCCACTTTGAGTTAGGTTTTCTGTCACTTGCACCAAATGACTCTTGACTAATACAGAAGCAGAGAGAGAAAAAATAAACAAATCAGATGCAGAGAGAGAAGCAGCAACCAGAAACCTCGTGGGCTCTTAAGACAGACAAAGTTTCTGACAGCCTTCCAGTCCCTCCCAAGGCTTGGCTTGTCCTGTAGCTCCAAAGAAAGTCACTTTTTCACTTGGGCTAGTTCTCTTCTGTCAACTTACAATCAAAATGGATGTAGCTTACTAGTTAGGAAGCAGATCCTGGTGGAGCAGCTCTGCCTTGGCGGGGGTGAGAGCCTGGAGCCCCATCCCCCAGCATAACTGCTCTGATGCCCCAGGGGACCCTGGGGTTCTAGGGATCACACTTTGGATCTCCCTGGGTCCTTCTGCACCTCAAGTGCATCTTGGCCTCTATTGCTGCCCTCTTCCAGCTCGGATGTGTATTTCTAATTAAGAGCATTTAAGCTCTAATTGCCACCTCCCCAAGTTTTCTCGGGACATACATCAGAGCAGATGGCAGGCACCCCACGTAATTTCCCTTAACAACTGTCTCCCGTAATCAAGACCATCTTCGTCCCCTCCCCCCCATCAAAAAGCCAGTCAGCCCCAAAAGTATGGCCCTGTGTTGCTCCAGCAGCTGGAGCAGCTTAGAATGACATCTGAGTCACTCCGTCTTTCTCCAAGCACCCAAGGGATGAGTTGAGACTTGGCTGTCCATTTTATGGAGAATGATAGTGGAATTAAACACACCAGGCTTGACAGTATACAAAGTGATGAAGGCTCATGATGACTCTGAACACATGCATTAACCCAGGGTTGAGTCATTCATTCACTCATTCGCTCAGCAAATAATTACTCAGCCCCTACTCTGTGTCAGGTCCAGAGGGGCTCAATGGTTTTGAGCTTTAGGGGCAGTTGTGTGGCCATGGGAAAGGTACTTTACCTCTCTGAGCCTCAGTTTTTCTTGCTGTAAAATGGGAATAATAATGCTTATCTTACAGAGTTGTTGTGATTAAAAGAGATGGTGCATGAAAACTCAGCTCAGAGCTGAGCACACAGCAGGCATCTGATAAACTGGAGCTATTATTGTTACGTTGAAGAGGATGATGTGTCTTCTGCCCTCAAGGGACTTAAGACTCTAAGGACATTATGGTGTGGGTGCCCAGGGTGAAATCCTGGCTCCATCACTCATTATGTGACCTTGGACAAGTGCTCTCATTTCTGTGGGCCTCAGTTTCCCCATCTGAAAAATTGTGGCAGCAATTCCTACCCCCACAAGCCTTATTATGAGGGCTGTGCGAACAAACCAGCAGGTGTCTGGCACATAGTAGGTGTTCCTCTCTAAACATAAGTTCCCTTCCTGTTCCCTCACCATCATGGTGCACAGTGGGATTGCCAGCCAACATTTGCACCCTCCTCCTCTTTCACAGGTGAGCAAACGGAGGCCAGAGACGTTGGTGAGGCTGGAAGGTGGTCAGCAAGGTGCAGGCACATGGTCTTTGCCCCTCTGGATGGTGAAGAGCTCAGGGCAGAGACAGTAGGAGGCGGCTTTGTTCCTGGGTGAAGGGCAGGTTTATTCTTTCTATTGGGAACAGGGAATGACCTGTGCTCTTCAAGTAAGGCTTCCCAAGTTTAGGGTCAGGGTCACCCACATCCTAAGAATAGCCCCAAACCCCTTGTTTCAACTGGAGCCCAATGGCTCAACATTTGCTAGCGATCCCTGTATTTTCTTCCATTTGGGGATTTTGAGTGCAGTTAGGGTCACCTCTGCAAAATCATGCCTCCCATCTACCTTCTCTCTCTGCAGGACATTCCTTGAGGGGGGTCACAAAGCACAGGATGACATCTGGGACCCTGAAAATGACACGTTCTCCTGGACAAGTTCATCTCTTTAGCAGCCCACGGTGAGTCTGTTACTGAAATATCCTCAATACCCAAGCCAAGAACAACTCTAGTCCTACACTTTTTTTTTTTTTTTTAAAGAATAATTTGGGTAGATTGCCAAAATTTTAAAAAAATAAGAGATTTCACATTAAAAAGCCAGAATTTGGACTTCTCTGGAAAGAGTCAGGACATCTGGGCCTGCAACACTGGGCCTGCATTCTCAGGGCAATTGGTGGTTGGAATTACATAAATGGGACATATGCTCTCCGGTTTGCTGCAGTCCCTGCCACTCCCTATTATTGTCCCTGATGCTGAGGGCAGAGGTCAGCTGCCATATGTTATCGTCCCTGGGCTGCACCTTATGGCCACTTCGCTCACTCACATTAGAAGACAAGGTAGAGCAGGGTTCTCAAACTTGGGCCTGCGCCAAAGTTACCTGGAGGGCTTGTTAAAAACACAGGCTGCTGGGCCCCACCTCAGCGTTGCTGATGTTGCTAACAAGTTCCCAGGTGGTGCTGACGCTGCTGGTCCTGGGCCCACACTTTGAGAGCCACTAGTGTGGAACGGGGTTAAGAGCCAGACTGGTCAGGTTCAAATCCCAGCTCTGCCCCTTGCCCTTGTCCGGGTGACCTTGAACTAGTGCTTAGCCTCTCTGTGATTCAGTTTTCCCATCTATAATACAAGAATCCTACTGGCTGACCTCACAGGTGTGTTGTGAGGACCTGGGCAGGGCCTGACACTTAAGAGGGTCTCCATGGTATCCCTGTTACTATTACTGTCACCATCTGCCCTGCTTCCGCTGGCATTTGTGATCCTGGAATTGCTTTGACAATCAGTCCAGAGCTTTCTATTTTGATGCTAACATTTTGGGGGGTAGAGTTTCTTCATAATTGGGGTGTGCCCAGGGAAGTGTGTCTTGCATGAGAACATCGTGTGTCATGGTGGACTAAGGATTTAACACAGCTGTCCTGAGGACTCCCTGGGGGTGAGAAGGACGACGGGGAAGGAGAGAAAGACACCACTGCCCCCTGCTCCAAGGCAGTGAGCCTGAGGGGGCTAGGCCCTGCCCTGGTCCCTGCTCTGTCCTTGGGAAGGATCCAGAATGATGTACGGGGGTGGGAGGGGGGCACAGAAAGAGTGCTGTGCAGACCATCCTCCAATCCCTGCCTGGCAGTGGGGGATGCATGTCACTGATGACCAAAGGAAATAAACAACATCTGGGCACCCGCCTGCCCGCGCAGGCCGCCACATATGGGAGGCAGTCGCCACCGCTGGAGGCTGGCTCAGAAGAGCCCCTGGCACATTCCCGCCTGGGGGGTAGATTGCACCATCCCGGCAAGTGGGTGAGCCCTGGAGACTCCCCAGGGTGTGGGGCTAGAGGTCTCTGGCCCACTGGATCCTTCTTAGTAAAGGAAGGGGGAAGGAGGGAGGGGAACCCAGAAGGCCTCATGGCCTTATGTTCAGCGGAACACTGAGGTGGTCTTGGCTTTGGGGCCTGAAAAACTACCACTTCCTGGCTGGGTGATCTTAGGTAAGTGGCTTCACCACTCTGAACCTCAGTCTCCTCTTCTGTAAAATTCGGACAATAGTAGCATGCACCGCCCCCCCCCAGGCACCTGTGAAGATGACATGAGCTCATCCATGTAAAGTGCTTAGCACAGTTAAGGGCAGAGGAATAAGCGCTATGTTATTACTTGATTCATGAGAGATGCTCCCTTGAATGCTGGGGCCCAGCTTGGCTTGTTCTCCTTTAAATCCACATCGCCTTGCACGTTGGAGGTGCTGCTGTTTCTTAAATGAATGAATGAACTGTAGCTTCATAAATGTTCTCAAAAACTGTTCCCAGGGAGCTACAGTCTAGTTGGGAGGACCAGGCTCATAGAAATGTAAAGAAAGCTGACGACCTCTGCCCCTCGGGGCTCAGAGCCAAGTCCAACAAGGAGCCCATCAGTAGGTGTGTGTTCAATCAGGCGATGAAATGCCCGTTCCCTGTGTGTCAGGTCCCTTCCAAACTCTCTAGGAGTGATTCTCTGCCCCCCTGGAATCCCATATAGACATTGGTTTATACGGGCCGGTTGGAGGAGGGTGGTGGTGTAGCCAGGGTTCAAACCCACATCTGTTGATTTCACAGCCAGTGGTAATCCTCAAATTTAAACCTGCATCAGCATCACCTGAGGTTGCTTATTAAAAACAAGAGGTGCCACCACCTCTCCGTACCTGCTGTTGGTTTCATGCTTGCGATGTGCCCGGTGTTGGACATGCATGAACTCATGCGATCTCCAAAAGCTACTCTGTGAGGTCAGCCAGGGCTTCCCACCTATTATATAATGTGCACACAAGTGTCCGGGGGTCTGGGGTTAAAATGCAGATTTTGATGCCAAAGAGCAGGGTGGGGCTTGGGATTCTGCTTTTCTAGCAAGCTCCCCTGGGAAGCCGATGGTGCTGGCCCCAGACCTCACTGTCAGCAGCAGGGAGGGAGGTGCTGTCAGTGCTCCTCAGTTCACAGCGGCGGCGGCTAAGACTCAAAGACCAGCAACTGGAAGTGGCGGGGCCAGACTCACCACCACAGCTGACCCAGTCCACAGACTCTTTCTCCTGGGACACAGTGCCTTGCCCTGGTGGCCCGATGATGGATGGGGGTGGGGATGTTCGGGGTGATATTTGGAAGGGGCAACCTGGCTCCTCTCACCTCTCATAGGACAGACATTTCCCTAAGTGGTCCAAGTTGGGGACAGTCCCCGCTCAGCTCAGCATGACAGGAAGAGGAGGGGATGGGTTCTTACGTGCCCGAGCATGGGTGTGTGGACAGGTGAGACCCACCTCTGAAGGCTAGAGGCCCCCGAGTGGAAGCATGGAGAAGGCCCCTGGCCCGTGCTGCCCCTGCTGGGCCTTCTGGGGTACCAGGTGGGGGGGCGGACACTGTCCAGCGCAGGCTGCTTGTGCCTGGCTTTCCTCCCCACACCAAGCCAAATCTCTGCTTCCCCACCCCTTAAGGACCAGATGCTTTCTGCCTGCCATTAGTTACTCCTTAGGAGAAGTTACATTTGCGTTCCTGGTGGGAGCCCTCAGGGCACTGCATGGCCCAGAGCAGCCGCCAGTGACCTTCAGAAAGATCGTATTTAGGAATAAGGACTGTTATTGGATTCTTCATTATTCGGCAAGCTGAATAGGAGGGAGGGACAGCCAGCTGAGACGGGGACAGGGAAGGGAGTCACCCCCTCCAGCCAGCTTCCCCCGGACCCATTTCCCAGAGCTCAGCACCCTGTGAGCCATGAACACAGAATTGTCACGAAGCTGTCCCAAGTACGAAACTGTCACAAAACCAAATCTGTCTATGGAACTGTCACAAAACTGTCTTGTGTTTGAAAGCGTCACAATGCTGTCAAGTATGTGACACTGTGTAAGAAATTGTCTTGCAATTGTCCTATAGGCAAAACTGTCATGAAGTTGTCAGGTACGTGTGGTTTCCACTCATTGAGAAAAATATTAGGAAACAGTTCCTTTTCTTTTCACGTGATGGGGACAGGGAACTGTGTGTGTGACCTTGAACAAGATGCTGAAGTGCTCTGTGCTTCAGCTGCCAGTACCTGGTCCACAGTAGGTGCGCAATGAGTACTTGTTGAATGACTCTTCGGGGCTGGGAGTGGACTCAGACAGGTTCTGGCTCTTTCCTGTCCTGGTTTTGTCCCGCAGTGAGGTGGTCTGGTGCATGAGCTTGGGCAGGTCTCTGGCCTCTGGGACCCTCTCTGAGCCCACCCCGTTGTTGTAAAGTCCTGCGTACAAAGTGCCTGGAGATACGGGGGGGGGGGGGGGCGGGGAGAAACGTCCCCTGCTGATTGCCTCTCCCTCCCTCGGGGAGCTTACGATGCTCAGGGCTCTTTAGGACCCTGGAGGCCTCTCATGGCTCTTGGGGGCGCTGTAAAGGCTTCAGCTTTGGCTGAGTAGGACATTAGGACCCTGGCAGGACACCTCCAGCTAATCAGAATGCTCAATGTGACAAGGTGGGGGACAATGCCCACTGCTCCAAACCCAGGAAGCCCCCTCTCTGTGCCTCAGTTTTCTCATCTGTAAAATAGAGATAATAACACTACCCACTTCGCAGATTTATTAAGAGAACTGAATCAATTAATATCCATTAAGTACCTGGAACAAAACCTGACATTGTTAAATAAAAGAATGCAGGTGACATCTGGCATAGAGGAAATGCTCAACCACAAAACCAAACCAAAAAGAGACTTTTTTAAACCTTTGATGCCAATGAAAGTTAAGTACTTTTAAAGAAAAAAGATATGTTTTTAGGAACATACATGTGCGTAGAGATAAAAGTGAGGAGTGTGCTCCTGGGTGTCCGCCACGGCCGGGACCATTCTGTCCCGATGGTGCCCACAGCCCAAGGCTCCGAGGGAAGGACTGGCCTCCAGGCCATGATGGCTCTGTGTCTGGCCCAGGCCTCAGCCCAGTCCCTCTCATGGAACCACACAGCCAAGCCACAGACCCTACGTGGCAGCTTCACGTCACTCAGGTAACTCTAGAAGCCTTTGAGAGGCACCCAGCCCTGGGCTGGGCTCCGGTTATTAAGAAAGCTCTGCAGACAGCCTTCAATGTGGGAAAGCGCCTAGATTCCGTCTTCTCTTGTGACATTTATCCCAGCCCTGGGAAAAAGGCAAAGCAGACAGCGATCCCAGGTTACAGGGGGAAACTGAGGCTCTGAGAGGCTCTAAACCAGACCTGTCAGGCCCAGCAGCGGGCTGCCTTCCTCCACCTACTCAAAGCTGCCCTCACCCCCAGTCTCTCCCGCATCCTCACTCCTACCCACAGCTGGGCGGCCTCGGGTAAGGTGCTTCCCCACTTGTGCCTCCAATTTTACAAGTATCGGTCTCTTTTAAGCCTTCACACTCCACTGTTCTGTAATCCTTCTCCAGAACTCCAGAGAGAAAATGAAAGTTGACCTGCCATGCAAACTGTAAAGTGCCACACAAACAAGAGGGTGGTTAATAGCAGCATTAGATGGGTTTTCTGGAGAAGTCTACAGCGGGCAGGGTTTGCTCCTGTGAGTTTTGGAATCAGGAAGACCCAGGTCACACACGTATGTGCTACATGACCTTGGATAAGCCAGTCCCCCTCTCTGAACCAGCTTTCCTCTTCTGGAAGTGGGGGGACGTGGGGTGGGGGCAGCCACGTCCACCAGACAGGGCTAGGGTGAGGACGAACGAGAAAGGAACATACAACGACAGCCACACGCTGGCTGTTCAGAGGTGTCTGATGCAGGAGGATATTTAGGGCTCCGACTGATTATTCCACCTCCCAGGGGCTGAAATCCACACACCTGGGGAGAGATGTGGCCGCCAGATTCGGGGTGATTAGAAACGAGCATCTGAACTAAGCACCTGCAAAACGTGTCTGGAGCGGTGCTGCTCACTGAGGCAATTCCACGCGGCGTTCAGAGCTCTGGAGCCAGACTCCCTGGGTTCCCATCCCAGCCGCCCTGCCTGCTGCTGTGCGACCACTGGGCCTCATGTCCTCATCTGTAATACAGGGACCCTCCCGGAACCCACCTCTCACAGCTGCCAGGAGGGCCTGTGTCAGGTTACAACTGAAAAGGTCACAGAAGATGGGCTTGGCCGATACAAGAGCTTCCACATTTTTTTGACAATGGTTAAGAAATACATTTTTATATTAGTACACACACAGTACACACAATATACACGACCGACGGTACACACACCCACAGCCACACGCACACACTCATTGACACACACATCCACAGACGTGTGCACACGCCCCCACCTATGTGCATACACACCACCCACTCGCACACACATTTACATATGTCAGGCAATTGAAACACACTGGTCAAAATACTAATTAATCTTAACGCTTGCAATACACTCTGATATTTTCTAAAAAGGAGCTTGGCAGACCACAGCCCGTGGACCAAATCTGGCTGTTTCTGTACGATCTGCGAGCCAAGAATAGCAGAATGTGTGACAGATCATCTGTGGCCCGCAAAGCCTGGAATATTTACTATCTGGCCCTTTACAAAAAGGTTTGCTGATGCTACTCTATTTTATTCAATTCTGGTCTGTTCCTTTCCATTCCATTCCATTTCATTCAAACACGCTGGCTGCAACTTACTAAATTTATTGCCCCAACCTGCTGATGGACTGCAAACCACAGTTGGAAAAACTGAATTCATGTAAGCTTCAGTTGTTTTCACTAGACAGAAGGTTGGATGAATAAACCTTACCCTCGTGACACCTTAGCCCAGCAATGTCCCCTGTTCGAGTGTCAGATTCCTCAGCAGAGATGGGGACACCACTGGCCTGCCTGTCAAGGCTGCGTTGAGGAGCAGCCTTAGGGGGTCCTATCGGTGGCATTCTCACCGACAGATTTCAAGGAGACGCTGGGCCCTGTGACAGCAGGGACGGTGGAGCACCCATCTCAACACCTAGCCCGGGGCCTGGCCCAGAGGAAGGGCTCAATAAATATTTCTTCATGGCAGACGAGTGGCACCCAAGGCCCTCCATAACCGGACTCTGGCCCTATCTGCAATCAGACCTCCGGCCACACGGTCCCTTGTGCCCTTCCCACCTGGCCAACCAAGCTCTCCCCTCCTCCTGCAGGAGTCCCCACCCTCCTGCCACCTCTGCCTGACAAATTCCTAAATCCTACCCCTCTTGATGAGGGTCCTCTCAAATGCCTCCACCTTGCAGCCCTCAGCAAATCCGGACAGGATTCATTGCTGTGTTCATGCACAGGCTTTGGAGCCTCCAAAACTCAGGGTCCACATTCTGGTTCAGCTACTGTCAGCTCCTAGGCAGGCCATTGATCCTTTCTGAGCCTCAGTTCCCTGGTCTGGAAAATGGGTATAACACACAACTGTGGCAGGGTGAGGACTCACAGCCCTACATGCAGAGCACCCGGCAAGTGGCCAGCCCTCCCTCAGTGGCCTCAAGGGTCTTCCTCAGTGGCTGGGCAGTGGGGTTGGATGGCTTCTATCCATGGGAGAGGGAGGTGGGTTCCCCTGGGGTGGGGCAGTACAAGGTGAAAGTAGCAATTGTTTGTACCCACGATGGCTTTAGAACTGCTGAGAAGGAGAGGGAGGGTGAGTGGAGCTTGGCTGACTGACCACCTACTATGTGCCAAGTATTCTGCTTTCCGTTTCTCAACCAGCCCCTATGTTTTGAAGAAACCCAGGCCGAGAGGCACAAGGTGGCATTCTATAGAGACACAGCGCCATCCCCTCAGCCCTCAGTGTCCAATTATCACCCTCGCTCTGCTCCGTAGGAATCTCTTTTCCCTTTCAGAACTGCCCTGTATCTGAACCCAGCATCACCTGGATGCCAGCATCCCTGTCCCTGCTTGCCTGAATCTCAGCGTCTCTGTCTCAGGCTTTGCAACTTACGCAGAAGTATCACATTCACTCCACTTAACAGGCCTGGCATGGGGGCTGTTATTTTATGGTAAAGAAAAAGAGGCTCAGAGAGGGGAGGAGGTTTGCTTGAGACGCACAGCAAGGAAGACGCAGAGGCAAGATTCAACCCATGTGAGACTCCCCTCACCCACATCCGGGGCACATTCCACTCTGCTGTAAAATGCGAAGGGAAAGTGGATGAATCCTTTTGAAGCCCCTACTGTGTGCCTTTGGGCACCTCCCCTCTAGAGCTGTGGCAAATCTTCGCAACTTCCCACAGAGGCAGGTACAATTGTTTCCATTTCACAGATTTGGAAACTGTGGATCAGAGAAGGCATGTGGCCTTATTCAAGGTAACATATCTGGGGCAGAAGAGGGCTCAGGATTTGAATCTGGGCCTACCTGAATTCCAGAGCTCCTTGCTCTGCCCTTTGCTGGCTCAGCTCTGGAAGGATCTAGAAGCTCCATGTGACTGTGGGGAGCCCCCTGCCCCCTGCCAGCAGGCCTTGGATGTTGAGAAAGCCCATCACAGGCTGGCTTCTCCTCATTGCCTAAATGTAGCTCCACATCCAGGGCAGGGGACGCGAACCAGAGCCCCCTCACTCTGCCTGACTGTCCCATTACCAGGACACCCCAGCATATTTCAAAAGAAACGTCCCCATCTGGTTCTGATTCATTTACACTCAATTAACCAAAATGTTGTTTTGTAAGAGACACTTGAGATCCAAGAAACTTTCTCAAGACTTTTCTTTCGTTCTTTCTTAGAAACAGAAAAATTGGGTTTCATCATAAAACAGTGACGCTGGGGCCTAGGGAAACACGGTTCTGTGGGAGCCAGGCCCCCAGGGTGACGGCGCGGGCCAGGCAGCTGCTGGGCCCAACAAGTCGTTGCTCCTGACCTTGCAGACCAGGCTGAAGGCTGAGGCCAAGGACTTAGGTGTGGAAGGAGCTGGGGAAGGGCAGGGAAGGGTCACCCCTCCATACTGGCATCTCTTCAAGGGCAGGCCCAGGTCTGCTCACCTTGGTATCCCCAAGGTCCTTAACATAGAGCCTGGCGCATAGACTGCCCGGTGACACTTGTTAAATGAACAAGCAAATGAATGAATGAATGAACGAAGCACTGCCAATACCCACGTGTCTTCAGGCACATTCTTCTGCCAAAGTTAGATGAGAAAGTCAAAGCTGGTAGGACTGTGGGGGGATTGCATGCAGAACTTTCCAAGCAGATGCCTCATGAGAAGTGGTGTCCAATGGGTAATGAGTGTGGGAAAGGGTTTCCTCTCTATCTCCACCTCTTCCCCATGCTGAGAAGTCCTGCAGTCAAGAGATCTGCAAAACCCAGTGTTTCCCAAACCTATGTAGCCAGGACTGCTATGGCTGCCTTGCAAAATACGCTATAGGAAGGATTTGTTTAGCCACTCCCCCCCCATCCCAGTGCCAATAGGGAAACTGAGGCTGTGGGTGGGGAGAAGGGTGGAAATACACTCACCCAAAGTCACACAGCACAACCCGGTCAGGGATGGGACTGAAATCCAAGGCTTTGCCCATTGCATCCAACTAAGTGGAGCCCCAAGGCTCTCTCTAAAGATGCTGGGCAGGTGTGTGTCCTGCAGACAAGAGATCAGCTATGGGGCAAAGGCTGCTGAAAGCACCTCCCCAGCCTGGGGCAGTGCAAGGAGAGCTGTCTCTCACCTCCTCACTCAGCTCCTGGGGAGGTGGTGGTGAGCTGTGGATGAGGGGACGGGTTGGAATTTTTCATTTTTCTTTATTTTCTTCCTTTTTTTTTTTTTTTTTAGAACTGAGAAACATATTAAAGATCTTCTAAACCAGATCCTCTTCAGCTATGGAAACTGAGGCTTTGAAAACGGAAGACCAACACAGCTCAGGAGAGATCTCAGCATCCTGTCAGACAGATTGGGATTCAAGCCTCCTTTGTTCCTTACCTGCTGTGCAACCTTGGACAAGTCAGTTCCCCTCTCTGAACCTCAGTTTCCTCATCTAGAAAATAAGCATCTCCCTGTTCCTTCCAGTAGGCTGTTGAGAGCAGCCGAGGACACAGTGGACAGGAAATGAGAATGATGAATACCTACGAGTGCCCACCAGGAGCCTGTGCACCCAGCTGCTCATACCATACACACTCGCTCATCTTCCTTACAAGTTGGATACTTGAGATTATTATTCCCATCTGAAAGATGAGTCAATGAGAGGAAAGGTGGTTAAAGGACTCTCAGACGGGTAAACTGAGGATTGGAGAGGCAAAGTGACTTCCCCGAGGTCCCTCAGCTGGTAACTGAGGAAGCCGGGATTTGAACTTAGGTAGGCTGGCTCCAGAGGCCATGCTCTTAGCCACTAAACAAAGGCCACTCACAGAGGAGTGCCCCACGGAGCCCCAAAGTGCCCCCAGCTCAGCAGAAGCCCATCAGCCTCTCCATTCCTTTGGTCCCTCTGTCACAGCAGGGGTTGGGGCCCTTGGGGCCACATCTCCCCCACCCCATCCAATCCCACCTGCCACAGCCTCACTCGTCTTCCTGCTCCCCCCAGGAGTGACTGTGCCCATGCAGGGCTTTTTACACATTGGACTAGAAACCCCCAGAAGGCAAGCCACTCTCTTCCTCTCTCTACCACTTTGCCCTGCTCAGACCCAACACCAGAGCTGGGGAGAGAGAAGGCACAAGTTCTTCCACTCACCCGCTGGACAATTGAGCAAAGTTACTTAACCTGTTTGGGCTTTGGAACCCCAGCTTTACAAAATGGGATGACCCCTGTGTCGTGAGGACATAGTGGGGGTTCAGCGAGCTAGTGCATGGAAAACCCTTGGCACAGTAGCTGGCATTCTCAGACCAGCACCCAGAGGCCAGAGGGCTGCCCAGCTCAGGCAGGGGACTTGCTCGCCACCGCTCCTCGGTGGCACAGGCTCTGCCAACTCCCTCTCCCAGTGACAGCCTCAAACTCACCTCCTGAGGACATTCTGACCCTTGCAGCATGGGACCTAGAGGTAAGTGTGCATGGGGCCCCTGGTACATTTATAATCTGAACCTTGGTGCATCTTTCTAGTGGCTCTAAGAGGTCAAGATGGAAAAACTGAGGCTCTCTGAGGGGCTGGACTTCTTCCAAGTCGTCCCCAAAATAAGTGGACTTGAATTCAGACCTCATGTCCGGCTGAGCTCACCAGAGGGGCCCCACCGAGGATCACTGCCCTCTGAGAGGACACACCTGAATCAGAGTCAGTGATGGGGCAGGGACTGGGGGCATCTGGACTCCCAGCCCCGGGCTCCTTATGTCACCTCCTGGCTCAGCATGAACGCTTGGGATGGCTTCTAAGCCATTAACTTTGTCTCCTAGTCCCCGTGTCCCCCACCCCTCCCACCCCAAGCTGGCTCTGGTGGCTTGTCTCTGCACAGAGCCATGCTCCTCCTGGCCAGCGATGTGGCTACTATGGGGAGATTCCTGCTAGTCCTTCTCTCCATGGAAAGCTTCCTTGGTCCAGCTTGCTCAATGGTTTTCAGTGGGTTTCCCGGAGCCTCAGTCTCCCCATCTGTAAAGTGGGACTGCCGCCTACCTGGAGGAGCCAATGGCCCAGGGCTTTGGGTAACGGGCAGACGCCCCAAGCTCATCCCCGGCCACCCTGCCCAGCCTCCCCTCGTACCTTGCTTCTTCCTTCGGTTCAGGGCAAGCATGTCCACGGCGTGGGCGACGAGCAGCAACAAGTAGAGTGGCGCCCGCATCTGGGCAGCCTGGTCCGGGCGGGCGCGCGGGGCTCCTGGCACCCAGGCGGCGCTGCTGGGGCTCCCCGGGCGGCCCAACGGCCTGGCGGCGGCGCGGCGGGCGCAGGGGCTGCTCGGGGCGTGCCGGGCGCATCCGCCGGGCTCTGGTCTGTCCCGCCGCCAGGGACCTGCCGTCCGCCCAGGGGCCTGCGGCCAGGTCGAGTGAGGGAGTTGTCGGAGCCGGGCAGTGCCCTGGCGGGGAGGAGCCGGCACGGTGGGGGCGGCGCATTAACCCGCTCGGGGACCTGGCGCACGCAGGGGTGGGGGCGGGGGTGGGGGTCGCCCGGCCGGGGTCCGGGAGGTCGGTCTGTCTCGCAGCCCGCGGTCTCGCGTCGTTCCCGCCCCCTACACCGGCCTACACGTGTGCACAGATCCACCGCGGCCGGCCAGTCCCGGGGACGCACAGGCGCGCGCGCACACACTTGTACACTAAGGTGCAGACGCGCGGCCACCCAGAGACCCCCGTGTCCTGCGACCACTCCCCCGGTTTTCTTTCTCTCCCCCGCCCCCACTCGCTTTCTCTGTTTCTTCTTCCTCCTAG
The DNA here is from genome assembly GCF_041146395.1 of Eulemur rufifrons. Classification (NCBI taxonomy): domain Eukaryota; kingdom Metazoa; phylum Chordata; class Mammalia; order Primates; family Lemuridae; genus Eulemur; species Eulemur rufifrons. Next base: position 26,567,352 of record NC_091002.1, read on the forward strand.
CCCTTAAGGACCGCTCCTTCCCTCTTGCTTTGGCGGTCCCCCCGCATGTCTCCCTGCTCTGCTGCCTCTTCCCTGCACTCCGGACTCTGTCTGGTCTGTTCCTTTATCACTTTACTCGTGCTGTCATTCTCCTTCTCTCTGGCCCACTGTCTCTGTCTTCACCTGGCCCGCCTTCTGTTTCTGCCTTTTCTGTCTCTCCCTTCGCCCCCATTCCTCCCCTTCTCTCCTCCTGCAGGACAGAGAGAAGACGCCAGTTCTTCCACTCACCCGCCGGACAATTGAGCAAAGTTACTTAACCTGTTTGAGCCTTGGAACCCCAGTTTTACAAAATGGCACAGTTTGGGTGGGCTGGCTCTGCCATTCCATCAAGGTCCCCAGGGTGTTGTCTGCCCCTGTTCACAGAGCCCCGAAGGAGGAATGGCCCGGCCAGGACTGTATGGGGGCTCCCACTGCCGGGCTCTCACTTTTCCTCTCTGCTCTGCTCTCTTTCTTCCCAGAGAGTCCCCATAACCCTGAATGCTTCCGGTGCTGCCTCGAGGGAGCACCTACTCTTTGAGTGTGACCAGCACCTCATAAATTCACTTGTGACAGGGCTGGGGACCTGGACTGTGTTTCCTCCAACCTTATCACCAGACTGGGAGCAGCTGGTTCGATTTTAACCCTTTCAGAGCCAAATTCTTCCTCCAACCCCAAAGCACACTCCCACCTCTTGTCACCCTATCCACCTAAAATAATAATAAGAAGAAGAATAAGAATGCTGGCTATCAATTTTGAGACATATGCTTGTCATTGTTAAGAACTTTACACATAATATAATTTTCAAAATAACCCAGTGAGTTTCTATTCTGATTAAGCCCACTTTTCAGGGGTGGAAAGGGAAGCTCAGAGAGGCCAAGTGACTTGGCCGAGGCCACACAGCAGGTCAGTGTTCTGTCTGGGGCCAGTGCCTGCCCCTCTCAGCTGCTACTCAGACACAGTTTCATCAGAAGGAAAGGAGGCTTGGAGGCCCAGAGGAAATTATCCTTGAAACCCTCTTGCTGAACAATGATCCTTCCTTTTTCCTATGTGTGTAGCTTGATCCAAAAGAAATGGAAGATAAATGCTGGTGTCTCCTCCAGCTCCTCCTAGTGCCATGAGGGACACTTGAAGGCATGTCAGGTGGCTGGGGGGAACACATAGAGGGTGTGGCAGCTGAAGAGACAGCGCTGGCCTGGCCATGCTTTCTGTGGGGCTCTATGAACACGGGCAGATAGCGGCCCGGGGAGCTTGATGGAATGTCAGCCAGCCCACCCAGACTGTGCCATTTCACAGATGGGGCCACCAAGGCCTCAGGACTGGGGGTGCCTAGATTAGGTAGTCCAGTAAGTTGAGGGCAAAGCTGGGATGGACTTCCAGATGTCCGCAGAATGTTGGCTCTTTGAGAAATGAGGTGGCCCCAGAAGATCCAGCCTTAGGAAAGTGGGTAGTCACCCCCTGGAGTCTGCAAAGTCCAGAGGGGGCAGCTTCCATGTGAGCAGGGCCAGAGAGGAACAATGGCATTGTGAGTCACGCAGAGGCCAGGGCTGCGGACAGCCACACAGCTCTGCGGGACGCAACCTTTCACCCCTTTTTGGACTTCTCCCCCACTCTGCACTCCCTCTGCTCCAGCTACCCAGGCCTCCTCTTGTTTCTCAGACTCCTGCCATGTGTCCTCTGCAGGGCTTTTTGCTGTTCCCTCTGCCTGGAAAATCCTTCCCTGGATATCCTCAGGGCCCTGGATAAGACAGAACACCATTCCCTTTATCCCTGTGTCCTGCTCTGCCCACCATAGTACAAGCACCACCGGCTGTTTACGTCTGTAACTTGTCAATCTTCTATTTGAACCGCGGGTGCCCAACATATAAAGTGATTAATAAACATCTGTGGGATGAACAAAAGAAAGAATGAATGAATGAACATTCACTCATCCTTTGACTCAGGGGTCCCCAACCTATGGTGAGTTGTATAATTATTTTATTATATATTACAATGTAATAGTAATAGAAATAAAGTGTACTATAAATGTAATGTGCATGAATCTTCCCCAAACCATCCCCAGCCCTCCCGGGTCCGTGGAAAAATTGTCCTCCATGAAAACGGTCCCTGGTGCCAAAAAGGTTGGGGACTGCTGTTTTGATTCATGTGGGACCTCAGGTCCTGCTCTCTTGAGCTCTGTTGAGCTCAGTGTCCCCATTTGTCCAATGACACAGATGGGATTCTGGTTCTGTGAGAGAGCTCCCAGTCCTTCCAGAATCTGATATTTCTAGGGTTCTAAGGCCCAGAACTCCCACCCTGAGATGCTCAGAGGGTCTTGGGTTCTCTGTAGCTCTAGGGGGCTGTCTGGGCATCTCAGCCTGCCATCCAACCCCTCTCCCCCAGTACAGGTGCCCGGGGAGGACATTGAGGCTAGCGATGCTGATGGCATGCCCAGGAGCTGTGCATCCCAGGGATGTCACTTAAGGAACCACTGTCACAAATAGGTGAAGACAGGTATAATGGCCGAAACATATGTTTCAGCTCATAGCATGTGTTCCTGATCAGCAAATCCTCCTCCATGGGATAGGGAGGACCCTTCCAGCTTGTGTTCTGCCCTCTGTGGTTTAAAGCTCTCTGGGAAGGGACAGGGCTTATGGGAGGTACAGAGCGTGTCTACCCATGTCCCATTGGCCAGAACTTGGTCACATGGCCACACCTACCTGCGAGGGTGGCTGGGAAATGTAGTCTAGCTACGTGCTAGACTACATACAAGAGGAAAAGCAAGAGTTTGGTGAACATCTGGCTCATTGACCACATTGGGCCACCCTTGTTTCTTGCTCCGGTGATGCAGTAGCTCCTGCCTGTATCTGCTCTGGTTCCTACAAGCTTTTTTCTTCCTAAGCAGACAGAGGACCTGTATTTTCCACCAGGTGAAGCCTGAACTCTTAGAGACACAAGGGCTGCATCATGGCCCCTGCTAGGGGGCCATCTGCTAGGGTGACCAACTTTCTGATTTGTCAGGAACTGAGGGGGTCCCTGGGATGCAGTGTTATCTCATGTATAGCTTTGTAGAACCACAACCACAATCAAGACACTTACTGTGCCACCATCACAAGACTTGTGCTACCCCTTGATGGCTCCACCCTCCCTCTCCACTTCCTGCCCTAACCCCTAGCAACCACTAATCTGTCTCCATCTCTTCATTACGTTGTTACACAAGTCTTATGGAATTGAATCCTGCAGTCTGTATCCTTTTGAGATTGTCTGTCTTCATTCAGTACAATTTCCTTGAGATTCATTCCAGATTTTGCATGTATTGCTTCTTACTGCTGAGCAGTACTCCATGGTATGGATATACTATCGTTTGTTTAGCCATTTAGCCACTCAAAGACCTTGGGGTAATTTCCAGTTTTTGATTATTAGGAAAATAAAGCTACTATGTACATTTGTGAATAAGTTTCTGTGTATCCCCTTTGGTGAAACGCCTATGCATGTCTTTTGCACATTTAAAAATTTTTTTTTAGTTAATGTTATGTTTTAAGAGTTCTATATATTTTTCTAGATAGAAGTTCTTTGTTGGATATGGGATTTGCAAATAGTTTCTTCTGGTCTATAATTTATCTTTTCATCTTCTTATTAGGGTCTTTCACAGAGTCTTTTATAATTTTGAGTAGGTCCACTTCATCAATTTTTTCTTTTTACTGATTATGCTTTTGGTGTCAAGTATGAGAACATTTTATAGTCTCAAGTTTCAAAGATGTTCTCCTATTTTTCTAAAAGTTATAGTTTTGCATTTTACATTTAAGCCCATGATACATTTTGAATTAATTTTTGTGTAAAGTGTGAGGTTTAGGTCAAGGTTCTTTTTTTTTTTTTTTGGCCTAGGGATGTCCAATTGTTCCAGTACAATTAAGTAAAAGCTATCTTACCTCCATTGAATTGATTTTGCTCCTTTGTCAATTGGGCATATTTGTGTGGATTTATCTTGGGGTTATCTGTGTGTCTTTCTGTGGGCCAACACTATACTGTTTTGATTACTGTAACTATACAATAAATCTTGAAATTGGGTAGAATTATCCCTCCCATTTTATTCTTCTTTTTCAAAATTATTTCAGCTATTCTAGTTTCTTTGACTTTGCATATAAATTTTAGAATGATCTTATTTATATCTATAAAAATTCTTGCGGGAATTTGATCCAAATTGCATTAAATGGGTATACTAATTTGGGAAGAATTGACATGTTTACTATGTTGAGTCTTCTGATCCATGAACATAGCTCTCTCTCCATCCATTTAGATCGACTTTGATTTTAAAATGTGCTTTGTCATTTTCATCATACAAGTCTGGTACATGTTTTGATAGATTTACACCTAAGTATTTCCTTTCTTTTTTAGAAATTGTAAATGGTATTGTATCTTTAATTTTTCTGTCCATGTGTTCATTGGTAGTATATAGAAATATAGTTGATTTTTGCATGTGGATCTTATATCTGCCACCTTGCTAAACTCACTTATTAGTTCTAGGAGTATTTTTGAAGATTTCTTGGGTTTTTCAACATAGACAATCATGTCTGCTACCAATAGGGACAATTTTATTTCTTTCTGATCTTTGTGCCTTGATTTACTTTTCCTGCCTTATTGAACTGGCTAGAACTGGCTAGAGTGTACTGAATAAGGGTGATGAGAGTGGACATCTTGCCTTTTTCCCAGTTTTAGGGGGAAAGCATTGAGTCTTTCACCATTAAATATGATGTTAGCTATAGGTTTTTTGTTGATACTCTATCAAGTTGAGGAAGGTCCTCTCGTTGCTATTTTTTGGAGAGTTTTTATTATGAATGGAGGTTGAATTTTGTCAATTTTTTCTGCATATTGATATAATCATTTAATTTTTCACCTTTAGCCTGTTGATAGGGTATATTTCATTGATTGATTTTCAAATATTGAACCAGCCATCCTCCAATGGAATAAACCCCAGTTAGTCATGGTGTACCGTTCTTTTTATATATTGCTGAATTCTACTTGCTAATATTTTGCTAAGGATTTTTGTGTCTATATTCACGAAGAATATTGCTCTATATTTCTCTTTTTTGTTCTGCCTTTATCTAGTTTTGGTATTAGGGTAATACTAGCCCCAGTCGCACCAGAAGAACAAAGCAGACTAGAATAGAATTGCAAGGACTTTAATAACTAAACTGTCATTGGAACTATAGCCCACAAAAGTAGATGAGAACCTACGTGCTACACCTAAATGATGATACTACCTGCTAAAATAAAAGAGTAAACAGGGTCTGAAGTTGCCTAACATAAGCGCCAAAATGTCCAAGATATGATAGCAGATTGCCAGAAAAACCACAATTTTAATGAGAAAAAATAATCAACTGATGCTAATACCAAGATGACTCAGATGTTGAAATTGTCTGACAGGGATGTTCAAGTAGCCATTATAAAAATGCTTCAGCAGGAAATTATGAATTCTCTTGAAACAAGTGAAAACAGAAAAATCTCAGTAAAGAAGTAGAAGTTATAAAAAAAAAAGAACCAAATAGAAATTATAGAACTGAAAAATATAACAATTGGGGGGAAAAGCTTGCTATGGACTCAAGAGTAGAATGGAGATGTCCAATGATGGATAAATACCCCAAGGCACGCACGTTCAGTGATGTCTCCCAGAACTCCCTAGAAGGACTGAACTTAAGTTCCCATGATACTAACCATCTGGATAACCCCTTCATGGCTGCCTTCCCTTCCTGTTTCACCTCTTATGCCCCACATCATGTTTCTTGGGGTCAATTCCCCCCAAAATTTCTTGAACTCAAATCTTTGTCTCAGGGTCTGCTTCTGGCAATCCCAAAACAAGACAGTATCACACTAATTCTCGTGACCACCTTTAAAGTAGTGCAGAGAAAACATAGCACAGCATGTAACCCAGAGTAAGTTCTCACTAATAACTTTCATTATATGTGCCTCAATTTCATCATCTATAAAACAGAGACACTGAACCCCCTACCCACCTCCTCTAGACTTCATCTTGTTCTCCTCTTAAATCAAAACCTCTTTAGCCCCCACCTTCATTCTCTGTTTTATCTGGTTTTTTCCAAGGGAAGGCAAACAACCTTGTCCCTGTGGGATGTTCAGACAGACAAAGGAGCTGCTTCAAGCCAGCTGCCCCTCCCTCACCAGCCCTAGTGGAATCACAGCCTCCACGGTGGGTTGGGTTGTTGTTTTTTTTAATACCAGTGTGAAATAAATTGAAAAATTACCCATAAAATACAGGTCTTCAGCAGCTGGCCTGAAGTTTCTTTCCATAAACAAACAAGTTTAAAGAGATGCCTTAATGCCACCCGCCAATTCCTCCCCCAACATTTTATGTCCCCATGTGGGAGTGGGGTCAGCTGGAAGATTTGGCCTCCTGGGCAAAGGCAGGCTGCTGGGGGCCACAAGTGCCCCCTAGATGTTTGGACTGACTGGTGCCTGTCATCTTTGTCTGTCTGCTCTGTAAAGATTCCCCCAGACTCATCCCCTGTCCCCTTGCCCCAGTTCCTACGCTCAGCATAGACTTGGGAGCAAAACTGCCTGGATTTGAATCAGAGATTTTCCACTTATTCAGTGTGACTTTAAGCAAGTCAGTTAACTTCTCACTGCCTCAGTTTCCCCCATTGACAAGAGAGATAAGTACCTACTTCATAGGGTTGGTTGAGGATTAAATTAGTTAAATATACATGAAGCTCTTAGAACATGGCACAAAGTCATTCCGTGTAACTGTGTTTTAGCTATTATTAGTTTTACAGGCAGAAGAGAAACTAGGATAGAAGATAGAGTAGGAGGCTTAGTGACATTTGGACTTTCCCACAGTGAGCGTTCTTTGGAGTTTCTTCCAGGATGTTTACAGAAATGTCTGCCCGACACTCTGCAGTTTCCAAAGCTTGCTAATGTCTGCCATCTCCTTTGGTGTAACGTTTAACTGTGGAAGGATTCAGGATGGGGTTATGATTATCCCCAGTATCCCCAGTTTACAAACGAGGAAACTGAGGCCCAGTGAGTGAACTGACTTGTCCATGGTCTCAGGAAGTGGTAGAGCCAGGACTCCATTTTGGATGAATCCTGATCCTCATCACACACTGAGACCAGGTCAGAGCCCTGATCCTGCATCACACACTGAAACTTAAACCTGATTTTAGACCAATTCATAACCCTGGTCTCAGATGGGGCTCTGACCCCATTCTTGATCATAGACTGAAGCCCAGACTAAGCCTCAATTTTGGTTTCAGTCAGAACTCTGAACCTTGTTTCACACTAGGCTCTGACTCTAGCCTCAGACTGATCCCTGATCCTTGTTACAGTCTGAGTCCTAATCCTGGTCCCATATTGACTCATGATCCTGGTTCCATACTGAGCTCTAACTCTGGCCCAGACTGATCCCACTGTGTGAGCCTCTAACTTGGAATTCCACCTCCACCCCTACACTGGATCTGTTGTATAAATCCAATTGCCCATCTTCCCCAGGCTTTCATCCACCCACCCTTTGGAGAAGGCCCAGGCATCAGAGCAGAATTTACAAACCAGTGCAGGAAGCCAGTCCCCCATTACATCTCCTGTGTTTGCAACCCCCATCAACCCCTCCCCAGGGGGGACAGCCTCAAAGACCCAAGTCCTCCTGACGCCAGAACTCTGAGTTCTATTGTTTGGGTGGTTTTTAGTTTTGATTACTTAATGCAGTTTTTGCTGGTTTTACATTCACAGCCTTGGTCAGCTGGGGTAGGGTTTTTCTTCCCCCTGCGGTTGAAGTTGTAACACTTTGTCAAACAAAGGAAAAAATTTTAAAAAACAGCAGTGAAAATATTTCCCAAATATGTTCACAATCAAGTTAATGCCCTGATCATTGGCTAGGGGTGAGAAGGGAAGGACAAAGAGAGATTTTTCATAATGAAGGGACAGCAGGTCTCTGGTGGACTGCCCTCCTGGGGTTGATCTCTGGTTGGAAAGGAGCTGGGGAAGGAAAACAGATGGTGGAAAATGCCACAAAGGAGAAGGGAACTGGGAGAGGGAGTACCTGGGCGAGGCAGGGAATGGGAAAGTCACTCACTTGGGTGGTTAGATTTTGTGTGAGAGCAGAGACCTTTGGTGAGAATGATTTAAATAAGGTGCAGGTGTGTTCTCTCCGACAGCAGCCCAGACGTAATGCATGCAGTTTGGGAAATGTCTCCACGGCTGCTAAGGAGCTGCCCAAGGTAGCTCCCAGCACCTCGTATTCCAGTAGGTGGGAGTGGTCAGACCGCAGCTGCCCGGCCACGCCCAACCGCAGGGGGTGCTGGGAAATGTAGTATTCACCAGGGCAGCCTTGTGTGCACATAAAAATCAGGGAAATATTATTAAACAAGAGAAAGGGAGTTTGGATATGGGGGATACCTGGCAGTCCTTGCCACAGGCGCCAGCAGGAAACCACCAACCCCCACTTCCCTGTGTTTTGCACATTCATTTCTTGGTCCTTCCTCCTGCAAAGTGAAGGGAAAGATGGCTGCTCCCAGCCCTGAATGGGCCTGACCCCACGCCCGCTGGTAGTTCCCTCCTTCCCTCCCGTCTCCAACCTCCGTCTCCGGCTCTCAGGCTCTGTTCTCTGCAGCCCTCATTGCTCCCGTCTTCCCTCCGATTCTCCCTCTCATCATGGAACATCTTGGAAGTTCTGCCTACACACGCCCTTCTCTCTCCACGCCCTCTGGGATCTGGCCTCTCCCCCATCCCTACTCTGTTATGTGGCGTACTCAGCAGGGACCAGGCCCTCTCTTTTTCTCTCCAACCTCCCTGTGGGCCTTGTCCTGCTGGACATCCTTCCCAATGCTCTGTGTGACACTTCGCCACCCACTGGAATCACAGAATATGGGCTTTGCAGTTGGGCAGAGCAGGAACGAGGGTGCTTCTCTTCTCTGAGCCTCAATTCCCTTGTCTGTAAAATGGGATTGAGAACATCCATTAACTAATTAAACAAATTTTTTATCTGCAGCTAAGACATACCAGGCATTTACATAAACCCGTGTAAACACATCCGAAAGCGATGATAACACAATCCATATTACTACTATGGAGTGCTTAGCTCTTATCCAATGCGAATCTCTTCACGGGCATCCGCTCAGAGTGCTGCTCCTCCCATGGCCCTGTTTGTACCCTTTTCTCCTTTTTTGCTTAGCCCCTCTTTCTCTTCCCCCTCCTTGCTGCATTCCTGAGTGGTCTGTGGCTCTGTTCTGCCCTCTCCATCTCCGCAGCTCTCCCAAATCCTTTGCCAGCTCTGACATGTCACCACACTTTGTCCCTTCTGGTTGGACAGCACCTCTCGAGGTCCTGTGGGCATCTCAAACGCAGGGTGTCTGGAACCAAACTCAGCTTCTTCCCCTCCTGGCTTCCGACTCTGGGACGGACCCATGCACCTCCTCACTGGGTCTGTGGAGCCAGGCTTTGCTCTCTGGGGGGCCCCCACCCCCTCATCCCCAGCCTGCCGCCCCACTCCCCATCCCAACATACACGGCTGCTCAATCACTATTCCTAATATACTTGTTTTGCATCAACATCCCCCCCTACCCTGCCCCGTACCACACACTGTCACTGTCCTGCCCACATCCCCTCAGCTCTCATCTTTTCATGCCCACAGAGACTTCTGCAAACACCTGCCTCTTTCTGCCTGAGGCCAAAGGGGATGGAGAATTAAGAGTCCCCGAGCAGCCCTGGCCAGTGACAGATGGGAGGTGGTGGATAAAGCAGCCCCCTGCCCTCAGCCGGAGGTGTGTTGTTCATGGCCTCCAGAGCGCTCCAGGGGAGTTGAGCTCCCATCACCCACATCTGCGACTTGCTTCATTACACATTAGTGTCTTCAGTGGCTTACTGTTGTGTCCTCATTGTCTGTGGGCCACAGAATTTTATAAAAGTCACAGTGTTCTCCCTAAAGCCCATCTATGAAGCCTCTTTACGTCTGTTGGAGAGGTGATGGTCTCCAGGATGACACCCAAGCCCCTTATCTGGCATTCAAGGCCCATGACATGCTTACCCCACTAGCAAGTATCTACCCTTCCGTGCTTTGCTCCATGATCATTCTTTTGTTTAATGCTTGTTTAATACCTACCCTTGTTTAATACTTACCCTTCAAGACTCAGCTCAAGGTCACCTCCTCCAGGAAGCTTTCCAGACCACGTTAATCCTCGGAGTGTTCCCATAGCCCCATAAATCTGCTCTCCACTTGTGGCACAAATAGTACCTTGGGTTGTTTTTTTTTTTTTTTTTTTTGAGACAGAGTCTCGCTCTGTTGCCCGGGCTAGAGTGCCGTGGCATCAGCCTAGCTCACAGCAACCTCAAACTCCTGGGCTTAAGCAATCCTTCTGCCTCAGCCTCCCGAATAGCTGGGACTACAGGCATGCGCCACCATGCCTGGCTAATTTTTTCTATATATATTTTTAGTTGGCCAGATAATTTCTTTCTATTTTTAGTAGAGACGGGGGTCTTGCTCTTGGTCAGTCTGGTCTCGAACTCTTGACCTCGAGCCATCCTCCTGCCTCGGTCTCCCAGAGTGCTAGGATTACAGGTGTGAGCCACCACGCCTGGCTGTGCCTTGGGTTTTACTGGGTTTGCTCCTCCAGCAAATGGTTAGGTTAGCGTTTTCTCTGTGTATGGCCCTGAATGCTGGGAAAGCTGGTGACATGAGGATGCGTCAACACAGACCCTGCCCTGAGGTCTGAGCCGTCCAAGGCAGATACGTGCAGGAGGTGGAGTTGGGCATTCTAGGCAAGACCACCAACTCCATGAGGAAAGGGACCATTTTTTTTATACATTATGAGAAATGCACAAATCATTTATTTTAGCAGCTTAAAACAGGGGTTGGCAAACTATGAACCAGAGACTGAATTCAGCCTGTTTTTATAAATAAAGTTTGACTGGAGAACAGCCATGTTTATTTACGTATCACCTGTGGCTGCTTTTGCACTACAATGGCAGAGAAATTGCGAAAGAGACCACATGGCCCGCTAGTACCAAAATATTTACTATCTGGACATGTACAGGAAAAGTTCACTGACCCCTGGCTTAAAATACCATAATTGTTTATTATTTCACACAGCTTCTGAGGGCCAGGGATTTGGGAGTGGCTTAGCTGGGTGATTCTGGCTCAAGGTGTCTCAGGAGGTTGCAGGTGTTGCTGGAACTGGAAGATCTGCCCCCAAGGTGACTCACTCACGCAGCCAGCAAACCAGCGCTGGCTGTTGGCTGGGGGTCTTAGTTCCTCTCCATGAGGGCCGAGGGCCTCTCCACGAGGCTGGCTGAGTCCTACCACAGCACAGCAGCTGGTTTCCCCCGTGAAGGCTTCCATGCTAAGCACTTTACGTACAGCCTCGTCTCATCCTCACGAATATCCTTACGAGACAGATATGATTATTCTCGACATTTCCCAGCTGAGGAAACCAGAGCTTGGAGAGAGGAAGTGACTTGCCCAAGTCAGGGACAGAGCTGGGACTAGACCTCAGGTCCCTCAGGCTCCAAAGCCCTCCTCCTAACCACGAGGCTGTCCTTCTGAATCATCACGGAGTCCTGCAAGTGATCTGTGGCTGGGGATCCGGGATCATTGTGGTTTGAGTCAGACCTTTCCTTGCGGGGGGCGTGGTCCTGCTCTCTCTCCAGCGTCAGCTCCACCTGTGGCTCCCCCTTCTCCCAGAGCCTCTATCAAGTGAGCCAATGGCCCTGTCCAGCCTGCCGTCCCAATAGTTCTGCCACCCTCCTCTCCTGTTTCCCAGCGCCACTTCTTCAGTCTTACCTCGGGCTGTCTGGGCTCCCACCTGGGGACAGTCAGAGGAGGCGATGCTTTCTGCTGATGTTCCTTAATTTTACCCCCCACCCCTCCCTCCACTGGCCCTGCGCACTCTCAGCTCTTCTCTGTCCATCTTCTTGGAAGGCAGAGATGCAAAGGATGACCCTGGAGCTGTAGGAAGGCCCCAAACACACCCCAGAGTTCTGCAAATGGCAATTCCTGGTGAAGCCCTACTACTAACCAATTGAAAAAATTAATAATAATAAAATATTAATACTTTGCTTTGTTCATCCCTCTACATTCACAAATGCCTGGACCTTGGAGTCAGGTGAACTGGTTCAAGTTCCTGCTTGGTCTTTGCTAACATGTGTCCATGGGCAGGTCACAGTCTTTCTTTGGCCTCAGTCTCCTCATCTCAGGACTGATTGAGGAGGTTAAAGGACATTGTGTTGTAAAGTGCTTGGCATCACATTTGGTGCATAATAATTTCTAGATCCATGATGCAAAGAACATTCAGTCCAGCACGGGAATGAAAACCTAGGGCTCTTTCTACTCTCACTGACCCATCCTCTCACCCACCCAGCCAGTCTCCCACCCTCCCATCCACCATCCTCCCATCCATCCATTTATTCGACAGTTGCTGAGAGCCCACCATCCACCAATCACTGTTCCAGGGACTGAGGCATGACTTTGAGCTAGACAAAGTCCTGCCCCATGGAGCTCACATTCTGGCTGTGGAAGGCAGACAATGCACAAATAAATACACATTATACATGAGACTTAAGTGCTGCAAAGAAAAATAAAGGAGTAACAGGGAAGTCCTGTCTGACAAGGTGACATTTGAGCAGAAGCCTGAAGGAAGTGAGGGAGAGAGCCCCGTGACAACTTGGGAGGGAACAGCTGTGCAAAGGCCCTGAGGTGGAAACAGCTTGATGGGCTTGGGGACCAACAAGGAGGCCAGCATGGATGAGGCAGAGTGAGGAAGGAGAGGTAGAACACGAAGGGGCCAGCCAGGGCCAGATCACAGTTAGCTTTCTCAGTCACTGTGAGTAACTGGGTTATAAGGAGGCTGAGCCTGTCCTTCTCCCATTACTGAGCCTGTCACACACCTTAGCCAGGTTCATCTCCATCCTCCTGCAAAGATGGCATCCTCGGCTCCATCTCAAAGAGTGAGGCTCAGAGAGGTGGCGCAGCAGGCTTGGGGTCACACGGTCAGGGGGTGGCGCCAGATTCACCCAACTGTCTAGTCCCATAGTCTCATTGTTTCGTTCAAATTGAATCTTTCAAAAACTTACTTGAGCACCTACTAGGTGCCAGACTGGGAAGGAGCGGCAGGTGCAGATTCACTCCTGGCCGGTTTTGAGGGAGCTTCGCAGTCACACTCACCTGGCACTACCCAACTTTCCACCTGTGGGGAGCAGAGGCTCAGCCAAGGTACGTCCTTCAGACCACACAGCTTAGAGAGGAGGAAGTGGGGATATTCAAATCAGCTCATTTTATGACAGCTCTACAGGGTGGGAAAGGAAAAAGAGCCCACATTTTCCTCTACAATTTTAGTGGCTTGACATGGGGCCTGACAACAGCTGTGTTCTCGGACTGTTGACTAGAAAACAAACCAACTTCCCCCTCTGATTGTCACTGGGTTTTGGGAGATGGAGCCTGGGACTTCGCTGTGTCCACTGTGGGTCAATATCTGCCCCCAAACAAGCATTTCTGGTACAAGTGGGAACTTCTTAATTTATTTCTTAATTGATCGATCAAGTGATTTCTGTGTCCCTATTGGACAAAGGGTTTGAGGCAGCCTGGGAAGGAAGGGAAGGGTGGAGACTGGTCATCTTCTGTGCTTCTTACATCCACTCATTGGGAACATCAAGAAATGAAAAAAAAAAAAAAAAAAATCCAGCTGCTACATAGCTGGGGAACAAATTCTTGGTATGGAAGTAATTCCGCTAAGGCTAGCCTCCTTGGAGTACATTCCAAATGCTTTTCCTATTTTCAAATTTAATTAGGACACATTTCTGTAGTGTGACTCATCACTTAATAATAGGGACTGTTTATTAGGGAATGGGTGGGCAGAGGACAGGACAGTTGGACAATTCAAATCCTGGTTCTTCGAGTCACTGGCTGTGTGATCTTGAGTGAGTGTTTTACCTCTCTGAACACCAGTTTCCTTGTCTGTAAATTAATATTTACCTGGCAGGGATTTGGGGAAGTCTAAACTAGATCGTGCACATGAAAACTTGCCAGTGCGGCACATGGGAGGTGTCTAGTATTCATTGCCTTCTCTTCCCATTTCTCTTCTCGTTAATCTCCCGGGCAACCTCGGGGACCATGGTGGATGTGTTGTTTGTTTTATCCGGGATGAATGAGAACCTCCTAGAAGCTACTTAGCCACTTCTCTGAAATGGCATTTCGAGTTAAATCCGATGCTCCTTCTGACACTGGTACCTTTTTGTCTCTTCCTGTAGAGCTAAGCACATGTTAGTTATAAAAATATGTCTTTGGATGGGGTGGGAAGTTCAGAGGTGAAAGACATCCCTGGGGTGGGGTATTCGTGGAAGGATCCCTGGGGAAGCAATGCTAGGATTTGGTTAGACGCTAGGAGGGTGGCAGTGTGTGGAGGCAGAGCGGAGCTGAGAGATGCTCTTATTGGAAGTGATGATGGTAGATTAGTCTGAAAGCTGCTAAGAGCTTAAGAGCAGGAGAGAAGATGAGTTTCTATTGAAGAAAGACCGAAGTCGCTCACTGGCTGATTTGTACTTGGGGCAGGGGGAGAGCATCTCTTTCCTCCCTCTCTTGGAAGTCCCGTTTCCCTGGGATCATAGACATTGTTCTCTGCAGAGTGTGTTTGTCCACTATACTTTCTTTTGCCCTCTCCTGTCTCTGGGGAACTCCTCCCCGATTCCAGGAGACAGGTTGGAACTGTCACTGAAGATGCCTGTCCTCTGCCTGCAAGGGGAGGGCTTTCCAGGTGGGGCCCATCTAAATCCTTTCTTTCTGCCGGGGCTGCAGGGGAGGCTGTCTGTCTTCATGCTGTCAGGATGTAGCTTTGGGGCTGCTGGTGTCAGTCATGCCACATGGAATGAAGCTGTCTGAAGCAGGAAAGGATATTACCAAGCAATGAGAAAAGCAAAGCTGAGTGTGGAGCCTCCTTGCTGATACTGTCCATGTGCTTGGATCGAGCCATGCCTGAACTCCATTTGGTTTGCTCTCATGGGGCAATAAGGGAATAAGCAATTCCCTTTGCTTATTTAACAGGATTTCTGTCACTTAGCAACTAAAAGCATTTTAATTAATACAGCTGGCAAATGAGAGACAGGTTTTCTCTTCAGGAAAGGGCAGAGCAAGGAAGGAACCCACTGGCACGGAGAGTCTGAGCGAGAGTCTGTACTTCTCCGCTAACTCACTGCAGCCCTGGCTCAAGTTGCTGTCCCTTTCTGGGCCTCGGTTTCATCGTGTGAAATAGGCTGCTGTGCACAGGAAAGAAAATCATCCTTTGTGTCCCACCTTGCTGCGAACTTGATTTGAGGTGGCTTACATAGGTCATAAAACCAGGTGTTAGCAAAAGAAAGGGATAATGAAATTGTGAGAAGGGAAAAAAATGAGAACTTGAGGATGAGGTCAGGTTACTGAGTGCCTGCCGTGAAGTTGCTAGAGGTGAACAGAAAAATTTGTTCTGAGCTTCCTGGTAGCCAAAGCAAGAAAAAGGAAACATTGTTATGTGGAGTTGTAGGGAAACAAAACAAAACACACAAAAAAAGAGTTCGTGAGAAGAAGCCCAACTTTTCTTGGAATAAAAGTCTGAAATAATTTTCCTTGTCGTTCCCCATCAAAAGGACATTGTGAAACAGCATATGAGCAAAGAATAAGGACTAGTACAGGTTGAATATCCCTTATCCAAAATGCTTGGGACCAGCAGTGTTTCAGATTTTGGATTTTTTTTTTTTTTTGATTTTAGAATATTTGCATATGTGTATATCTCCTGTTCGCTGCTGAATTCCCAGAAGCTAGAACGGTACACCCAGACAGAGTAGGTGCTCAATAAATATTTATCAAATATGTGAGTGAGGGAATGAATGAATGAGTGAATGAAGGACATGGTGTAAATTGGGTGTAACATTTTGGTAGGCGATTTGGCAACATCCATTAGAATTCACATGCACATACATGGATTCAGAAATTCCTCCTTTAGCCATAAGCTCAATAGAAACATACAGATACTCAAGGCAATGTGTACAAAGATGTTCCTTGCAGCATTGTTTAAATGGCAAAAGTTGGAAATGACCTAAATGCCCACCAATACTGCACTAAGTTATGATACATTCTCACTGTGGAGTATTATGGGCTCTTTAAAGAAAAAAAAAAAAAGGAGAACAGCCCATTGATACTGATGTGGTTGGATCTTGAAGACATACTATTATATTAAAAGAAAATAGCAAGTCATAGAACAACAGTATGTAACATTTATGGGAGAAACAAAACAAATTCCATCTAGCTAGCTGGCTAGCTATCATCTATCTATCTATTTAACCATCTGTTTATCAGTGATCAATCTATAAATGTATACACACAGAAAAATATCTTGGAAGGAAACTCCAAGCCATCAACAGTGGTAGCTTCAGAAGAAGAGAATAAAATGGGGAGGTATGCAAAGGACTATTTTTACTTTAAAAATTTATTTTAGTATAATATGCATGTAAAATGTGCACAGATAGGTGTGCAAGTTGATAAAGTTTCACAAACTGCACACACCCCTGCAAGCAGCACTCGGGTGAAGAAAGAGATGTTGCCAGCACCCCAGCAGCCTTGCTTGTTGTCCTCTTGAGGATAATGATCACCACCCTTCTATACTTTTATCACCCCAGGCTAGTTTTGCCAATTCTTGAACTTTATATAAATGGAATCATAAGGTGGATACAATTTTGTATCTTCCTTCTTTGGTGCACTATTCTGTTTATGTGTTTCATGATTTTTACTTTTTTATTGATGTATTTCTATACATTTCAAATATTCAAAGAGGATATACCACTTTTATTCTACCTATGTGACTCAGATAATTGCAGTTTATTAGATAACGAGCACCCACGCCAACGCTGTGTGTGATGTAGGGGCTACGTCACCCATCTCTGCCTTCGCCTAGTACCGTGGGGGTGGAGGGGGTGGGGCAGGTTCACAAGATCAGACAAGTGAACCAATCACTCAGCAGGTCTGCAGGCTGCTTCTTTCAGATCCCTCATCCCAGAGCAGATGGTCCCTGAGTCCTGGAACCTGTTTTGTAGGGGTATTTTTTGGGCTTCGGCTGAAGATTTTACGGGAGTTGGAGACTGGGCTGATGGTGCTCATATTCCATGATAACAGCAGTTTCCAAGCAGTGAATTCTGGGGTGCCAGATACCTGGCAAGTGCTTGCAGGCACCCACACTCATCCTCAAGCAACAGCTCACAGAGGAGAGGTGACTTGAGACATTGGGGTTGGAACTCAGGTCTGTCTGGCTTCAGATCCTGAACCCTTAGCCAGCCTTTTGCAGTTTGGTGGTGAAGGCAAAATGGATAGCCAAGAAAAAGATGAAAACACGCTAACTGAGACACTTGTAGATGCACAGAAACCCACACCCCAGCAGGTGTGGCTGGGCCTGGCAAGGGGAGAGATGAGGATGGTGGGAGGTCAGGGGCACCAATGGACACTGATGCAAAATGCAGAACAAAAGGCCTGCATGCTGGTGGGGTGGCGGCCTGGATGCCCAGCCAGGGGTCAGGGGGCCTCGGTGCTCATCCTGGACCTTCCAGGCCTCTCTGCCTCCTCCTTCAGGGACCAAGGGGCTGAAGTCTCTCCCTCTAGTCAGTGGGGAGACAGGCTTGAACAGCCTCCTTTCATCTGCCATCCATGATTCTTTTCATGCATTTCCAACAGTGTGCCAGGATAGCTGGTATAAGTTGCCAATGAAATTTTCAGGTAAATTACCACTTTATTTATTTATGCCTGTATGTTTGCATTTATTTATTTATTGTTACATCTCCTTCTCCTCCTTCTCTCCCTGCTCCTCCGTCGTCTTCTTCCTTCTTCTCCGAATATGTAATATTAACACATGTTGTGCAAGAACACACAGTGCAAAAGTGTATACTGGGGAAACTAATTCTTCCTCCTTCCTGTCCCCAGCCATCCAGTTCCCCTTCTGGGAAGCAGCAACTATCTTCAGTTTCTCTCTTGTGTTTCCATGCAGAGATGGTGCATGTGTTTACGAGCGTGTGCACAAACATTCTCCCCCACTTTTTTTCTTTACCAAATGGTACCACACGCTGCAGTGTTCTGCACTTCACTTTTTGCAACACTTTTTGGAGAGCATTCTTCAGCAGTGCGTGCAGAGCCACCTCTGCACCAGCTGCATAAATTCCATGGTGTGGATGTGCCACCACTTACTTCCTTGTTCCCCTACTGATGGATGTTTAGGTTGTTTCTTGCCTTTTGCTACCATCATAAGGATGCGATGGCTGTCTTTACGCAGATGTCATTTTGCAAATACGAGAATGTGCAGAATAAACTCCTAGAAGTGGAATTAGTGGCGCACAGGGAACATGTATTTGTAACTGGCTAGATATCGCTAAATGACCTGACACTCGTTCAACCAATGTGGCAGAATGCCTGTTCCTCACCACACAGCCACCCAGTACTTTTTAACTAATCTGCAATCTGTATTTCAATTTTGTACACTGTCCCAGGAATGTCTTTTATAGAATTTTTTTTTTCCAGTGCAGGATGCAGTATGGGATTGCATATTGCATTTAGTTGCTGGGTCTCTTTAGTCTCCTGTAATCTGGAACGGTTTCCCAGCCTCTCTTTGTTTTTCATGACATTGACATTTTTGAAAAATATAGGTTAGTTGTTTGGTGGAATTGCATGTCCCTCTGTCTGGGCTTGTGTGATGTTTCCTCATGATTAGATTCAGGCTATGTCTTGTTTTGCAGGAATATCTTAGAAGTGACACTGTGTCCTTCTCTGTGTATCACATCAGGAGGTACATGATGTAAATTTGTCCCTCTATTGATGTCAACTTTGGTCACTTGGTTAAGGTGATGTCCGCTGTAAAGTTGTTACTTTTCCTTTTATAACATAATTTTTAGGGAGATACTTTAATATCTTTATTAACTATCTTATTCCTTGTCAAAGCTGTGGTATGTTTAAAATGTGAATTTCATAACTAAGAGTGTTGGGAAACATTTACTCCTGTGCTTAAGAGCCATTAGGTTTCCTTGTAAACCAGTGGTCCCAACCTTTTTGGCACTGGGGACCATTTTCATGGAAGACAATTTGTCCACCAACTGGGGGCAGGAGGATAGTTTTGGGATGATTTAAGTGCATTACATTTATTGTGCACTTTATTTCTATTGTTATTACATTGTAATATATAATGAAATAATTATAAACTCACCATAGGTTGAGGAACCCTGTTTTAAATTAATTTTGATGGCCAGGCGTGGTAGCTCACACCTGTAATCCTAGCACTCTGGGAGGCCGAAGTGGGAGGATTGCTTGAGGTCAGGAGTTTGAAACCAGCCTCAGCAAGAGCAAGACCTTGTCTCTACTAAAAATAGAAAGAAATTAGCCAGACAACTAAAAATATATAGAAAAAATTAGCCGGGCATGGTGGCCCACGCCTGTATTCCCAGCTACTCAGGAGGCTGAGGCAGAAGGATTGCTTAAGCCCAGGAGTTTGAGGTTACTGTGAGCTAGGCTGATGCCACCTCATTCTAGACTGGGCAGAACTTTTTTTCTATATATTTTTAGTTATCTGGCTAATTTCTTTCTATTTTTAGTAGAGACAAGATCTTGCTCTTGCTGAAGCTGGTCTTGAACTCCTGACCTCATGCAATCCTCCCACTTCGGCCTCCCAGAGTGGGAGTGATGGCCACCACGCCTGGCCATCAAAATTCATTTAAAACAGGGTTCCTCAACCTATGGTGAGTTTATAATTATTTCATTATATATTACAATGTAATAACAATAGAAATAAAGTGCGCAATAAATGTAATGCACTTGAATCATCCCAAATTCATCTCACCCTTTTTGCAGGATTTAACCATTACCCCACCTGATCTAAGATGCACGTTGATGCTTTTAGCTGTGTCTCCTGAGATTCACTCCCGTATTTCTGACCCTTGCAAATATAAAGCTCTTGATGTACCCATTTCAAACATCACATGCTGACTTCCCGGTATGAAAGAGGAGGGGTTTTAGCTCAATTATACCCATTTTTACTCTCTTTTCCTCCAAATATTATCAATGTCGATTTTTGGGTTAATTTTGTATTAAGTGTTTTCATTATTATGACTGTGAAAATATTGTTTGCAGCTGAGTAAGTACTCTATTGTGATGACATTTCCTTTCTCTTAAACTCCTCGCCCTTTCCCCTTGAATTAATAATCACTTCCACAGCCATGCCAGCATTTGTTATTTTTTTGTCTTTTTAGTAATAGCCATTCTAATTAGGACAAGGTGGTATCTCCTTGTGGTTTTGGTTTGCATTTCCGTAATGATTAGTGATGTTGAGCAGTTAGACAGGAGGAATAGGTCCTGGTGTTCTATAGCACAGTTGGGTAGCTATAGTAAACAACGTTCTAGTGTATATCTCAAAATAACTCGAAGAGAAGAGCCTGAATACTCTTTACCACAAAGAAATGATAAATGTTTGAGGTGCTGGATGTGCTAAATGTATACATATATCAAAACATCACACTGTAGCCCATAAATATGGACAATTATTGTGGCAATTAAAGTAAAAAAGCAAAAGAAACCATCGTTAGCAAAACTCTTTTAAAAATTGCCTTTTTTAGGGAGGATCGCCTGAGGCTAGGAGTTGGAGACCAGCCTAGGCAATAGTGAGACTCCATCTCTGCAAAAAAAAAAAAAAAAAAAAAAATCAATCAATAAAAACAATAGAAACTGCCTTTCTTTATTTGATTAGTTTTCTTCGAACATTTGACCCAAGCCTTCCCTCACCCTGAAAACAGCTCTGTAAAACACCCCTCAACATGTTTCCTCACAGACACACCTGCCCAATAATTCATGCTGCTGTCATTTTTTTTCTGGGCTCTCTGACCCTTAGTGCCATCTGGACAAGTTTTGCTCTAGGCCCGGGGCACATGTACCACCAGGAATTCCCTTGTCTCTCTCCTATGTTGCAACCACGGACTACTTTATCTCAAAGTCATCATATATTTACAAAATAAAGAAGGCAAGGATTCCCTGCCTATGTCCAAGTCCTCATCCAAGCCTCTCTCTCACGGATGTTGGGCTTGGTCATATGACTTGCTTTGGCCAATAGGATAATAGGAAACACAACATAAGCAGAAGCTAGAAAATCATTTGTGCATTTGTGTCTTTGCCCTCTTGCGCTCTGGGAACCCTGCGACCACCACCAGGCTGGCGATGAACCCAGGCTGGATTGCTGGAGGATAAGAGACCCATGGCCAAATCATCTGTTACCCCAGCTGATACCAAGCCAACCACCAGACATGTGAGTGAGGCCACCGATCACCAGCTGACCACAGACACACGATGGGGGCCAGCCCACACCACGTGGAGCCCCGCCCACACTACTGAACCACAGGTTCATGAGCAAATAAATGCGGGCTGTTTTTAAGCCTCTAAATTTTGAGTCAGTTTGTTACATAGGTAAAGCTAACTGATACATGTTTTTCTCTTCTTGGTTTAGTTCCTCTTTTTGGTGGAGTACATCCTCTGCTAGAGTGGTAATTTTAAACCATGTCCACAATTCCTTTGACATTTGTCCCATCAGGAGATGGGGTTTGTGACACTTACCCCAGCTTGGGCCTGGACCAACCTTAGTAATGCAGCAAAAGTGATGCTGCATAACCTCTGAAGCTCAGTTTCCACCTGGTTCTCCTGAGATGCTCATTCTGAGGGTAGGGGTTCAGCCACCAAGGGACAGGTCTGACTACCTGAGACCATCATGCTGGAAAGGCTACATATAAACACTCCAGTCAACAGTCCCAGCTGAGTCTAGCCTTCCAACCATCCAGGCCAAAGACATCAGGCACGTGAGTGATGCCATCTTGGACCCAACAGACAGCTCATTCCACCAGCTGAATCCTCCTGAGTGACCTCTATGAATACCATGTGGAACAGAATAATCACCCAGCTGAGCCTTGCCTGAGTTTCTAACTGATAACACTAATCCACTAATTTTGGGGATGATTTGTTACACAGTAATAGATAACCAGAACAGACTCCATCTTGTGATGGGTGGGCCCGCAAAGTCTCCTTGGAAAGGGGAAGACATTCTGGAACAGAAAGAACTTGGGGTCATTTGTGCGATCTACTGCACATATTTTAAATTTATACTTTCTTACTCTCTGTTCCTTTTAAATGGCTTCCTGTT
Source organism: Eulemur rufifrons (assembly GCF_041146395.1). Lineage (NCBI taxonomy): Eukaryota > Metazoa > Chordata > Mammalia > Primates > Lemuridae > Eulemur > Eulemur rufifrons. The sequence continues at coordinate 26,589,521 of NC_091002.1, forward strand.
CTTGTTTTATGATTGTAATATCTTTATCTCTTAAAGGATACTAATTGTAGGATTTATTTTTAAATGTTTTTCTGCTCCCTGCATTCTCTCTTTCTTGAAGTCCTTTCCCCCCGCCCTTATGGTTTGCTTCCATCTCTGTGTTTCATGATGGAAATGTCTTTAAATTTCCAGTAATCCTTGGGTGTCCATTCACATTACCGATCTGACTGGCGGTTGTGGGTGGGGATGGTGGACTGGTGGCCTTCTGTGTAGGGTGTGTGTAAGGTGGCTGATCAAGAGGCTGGTTGCCTTTTTCTATGGAGCGCTATCCCCCCAGATTGTTGTATCTGTAGGTCTTTGTCTTGGAAGGGGTTCTACAGATAATTTTCTGCCTGGGGGTGGTGTGAGGACATAAGCACATCCAAAGACATTCTAGAATGAGACAGATGAAGACAACTGAGGATCTCACCTTCCCTGGTCCCGGTGTCCCTGGCTTTAGAGCCTCCTTGTTGGCTTTTCCCAGATATGAAACCTCCCTTCACTGGCGCAGATGTGAGAGGGGCTGTTACTTTGCTGGGCAGGGTGAGGGTTGGGGATGTGGGGGTCTCATGCTCCTTGTGCAGACTTTGAACCACCTCCACCCTGCTTTCAATCCCCACCTCTCCAGCACTTCCTCTCATACCTGGGATCTCTAATTTTTGAACTTTTCAGGCAAATCTGCTTGTTTCTCTTTGTAGTAATCCACCCGTACAGCAGCCATTGGCCCCATCCACTTAGGTTTGACTTTTTTCCTCTCTGCTAAGTCACTGGCTGCCTTACCATCTACTTCCCTTCTTTGTACATTGTGGTTCAGGGTTAAAATGTCTCCCAGTTTTCTCAAAGACAGAGCTTGCATTTCCCTTTCTTGTTCTTGTTTTGAGGAGATCTTTTAACAAGAGAGGGGGAGTAGAAATGCCTTAGTCCACCATCTTAAAAACACCATTTCATTAGGATTTTAAATGGGAAAAGCACCGTTATATTGGGCAGAGGTGTGTAAGTGTGTCAGCAATGTGGGTTTTGTGACTCTAACTAAACAGTCTGTATTACACACCCCAAGATGACTTCATGTTCTGGTTTTACAAATGCACTTGATACAGTTAATGAAATAGCAAATTCTGTATTAAGGAAAATACCGATAAGTCATTGCTGGCTGGGCAAAGCGCAGAGAGCAGAGCAGTCCAGGCAGCCTTGGCCAAAGATTCCCAGGGGTGGAAAAGTGGGGTGGAGGCATGAGGCTGACCTGTCCCTGCTAAATGCCACTGTCCCCTGGCTAACCCCTCCCCACCTGCAGGTCCCTGCTTAGGGATCTCTGCCTACCCATCACTTTCTATCCACTAACTGTGCTTTATTTGGCCCCATCTGATTGCCTGGCAATGGATTTATCTTTAGTGTCTGTCTAGCCCACGAGACCATGAGCTCTGGGACCACAGGGAGTTATTCTTTTTCACCTCCATGCTCTCAGTGCCTAGAACAGCACTTGGTACATCAGTAGGTGCTCAATAAAGAGTTGTGGAGTGAACAAAAGGATGAATGAGGAATTGGGCAAATCCATACTTTTCTATGAGAAGGCAGAGCTCTGAGGACACAGATGGAGGCCCAGGAGGAATGGCCCAGGCAATAGCTTAGAGCTGCCTGCCATGGCGGCCGCGATCTTGGGCAACCACAGATGTTTCCCCTCTAATAACTCCCTCCTAGGAGGCCAGGGGGCTATGAGAATGGGAGAGAACACAAAGTCCCTTTATTCGGGGGAGTGGATTCCATCTGGAGGCAAATTATTACCTCCAAGGCCACCAGCTGCCCAGCTGGCCCTTCACCATGGGCACCCTCTCAAGGATGTGGGCACAAGCCCGGCCAGGGCCAAATTGCCCTGGAAACTAGTCTCCCCTTTGATTAACAGGGAGAGCGACCAGACCCGCTAACGGGGTAGGGTATGGGATGGGGGTGGGGTCAAGTTCATAAACTCCCCAAAGAATCAAGGCCTCCTTGTTTATTTTCCCAAAAATGTTCCCCTTTAACCAGAACAGGGTGGGGGCCGAGCAGGCCGCAGGCTGGGAAAAAAGCTTTAACCTCCTGCCTGCTCAGCTCAGCACGTCGCAATTTGACTTGCATTTTTTAATAATTACAAACTTAATGGAAAAATAACCTAACCATCAAATGGGCCAGGGACTCATGGCCGGTGTTGGCGGGAGCCCTGGCAGCTGTGAGGACAAGATGCAAGGGGTATAGAGGAGCCACTGGAAGACAGGGGATGGCCTTTGTCTAGAGACGCCCTCCCTCCAGAGCCAGCCTTGGCTCCCTATTGCCTTTTGTATCATGCTCAAATGTCTCACCCTATGTCTTAGAGCCAATTTTACTCAGGCCCTACATGGAAGGCACTGGAACCCAAAGGGGAAAGGAAGCTGCTCAGGTTGTGCACTGTGAGTTTGGTTGGGATGAGTTATTAGAGAGAGAACCCTGGAGGGAAAGGAGTATGTGTCTTTGTTACCACCTGAGCCCCAGCTGGGTGTGGCTGACATGCCAGGCAACCAACCCTGGGAAACAGGCACAGTGATTATCCATCTTTTACATCCCAGGACTTGAACCCAGGCCTCTCTGGCTTTTAGCCACCACATTAAGTGCTCTGAAGGGCCAACAAGAACAATAACAAGCAGCATCCATGGATTTGGACTTGCTGTGTGCCAGCACTGTGCTGACTGAGCTCTTCACCATCACCATCTCTTTTAGTCTTCACAATAGCCCCGTGTGGTAGGTGATGCTATTGACCCATTTTACAAATGAGGCACAGTGTCGGTCCGAAGTTCTGCAGCCAGGAAATGGCCTGCACTCTTACCCCCTGACAATAACACTTTACAGTGAGTGGGGTCTGAAATGAGTTTTGTGAGCTCCCAAGAGTAGGAACTTTGTCAATTTTATTCACTTTTGTGTCTCCAGAGCCTAGAAGAGAGATTGGCATAAAGTAGATGTTTAATATATATTATTCGTGGTATGAATAAGAATGAACAAAGGCTTAGAGGTAATTTCCAAAAGAATCATCCCAATTCACTCTTCCCCACTCCAGATGATCTCAACAACTTACCTTGAAATGGACAAGATATAAAGGGACTCCAAAAGCCAAGCTGAGAAACAGGACTTGATTTGAAGGACAGTAGGGAGCCACAGCAGGTTTTTGAGAAAAGGAGTCCCAAGCTATGGGAGTGACAGTCTTCCCATGTCTTCATGGATTCCAGGAGTTAGTCACAGTCAATGAACCTTTGGCCAGAAGGTCAAGTTATCTCCAGGGGCATGTGTTAAGGGCAGAAGAGGGCCCTTCTAAGCAGCTGAGGGTCTCCAACTTGTCATGCTCATTGGCCTTGTGGCTGGGAGTGCCTGGTCCACTTCCACCAGCCAGACTCCTCCCCATGGTCCTGGGTCAGGAATACCAAAACATGGTATGTCCACGGCCAGCTGACAGACTCATTGTGTCATTGACTCTCTGAGCAATGGATTCTTTGAAACTTACAACTCTGGAGTCCTCAAGGCCCAGAAACGGCTGTCTCAGACTCTGAGACTGTAGAAAATATTCATCTTTGAATAAAGCTAAGTGCAAAACACATGAGTGCTTCCTACTCCAGGCACTGTTTACAAATATTAACTCATTGAACCCTCACGACCACTCCATAAGGTGGTGACTATTATGATCCCTACCTTACAGATGTGAGAACTGAGCCCCTGAAAGGTCATGTAACCTACCCAAGGTCACCCAGTTAGTGGGGGTGGGGCTGGCAGCCCCCGGGTTCTAGAGCACACCGTATTGCCTCATAGATACTCAAAATCATGAAGACTTAGAATCTCCAGATTTTAGAATTATAGAAAGCTACAAGGGCAGGATCTTAGACCACCAAATCTTAAAATCATAGCATTTAGAAGCTGCCGTCATTGACTTGTCGAATTCTGTAGTCATAAAATCTGGGCATTTTATAGTCCTGGATTTCCAGACTCTTGGGGACTTTAAGTTAGAGGAGTTTGGATCCTGGGATATTAGCCTGACAAAATGGACTTCGGGTTGCAGACCCAAGCCCAGTCCTCTCACACAGCAGGCAGGGAAACTGAGGCCCATGGAAGGGAAGGGAGAAGCTTGAGAGAGGCAGAGCCTGGTGGACTCAGTGTCATGTCTGGAGAGAGAAATTCGAGCTAACAAAGAAAGGCCCTGGGCAGGCAGGAATCTGTTTGTGATTAGCGGTGGGTTTTAATGCCGCTGAGGAATGTGCCCGACGTTACCGTTCCCTGCAGGTGGCTGCCTCCTTTCCTCCCCACTCAGATGCCCTCCTCAGAGCCCGTCCTGGCCAGGCTCAATATCCTGTTTATACTGCCGACAAATTGAATTTTCAGAAGTTGGCCTCCTAACGAAGCCAGCTTAATAAGCTGGAGGTTTTCTTTGCCTGATGCTATTTCTTGGTGGACAGCCGCGCTCCAGGAGCCTAGAGGACGCTCGGAGAGGTTTGAACATAACTCTAATCACGAGGCCAGGAGGGACAAGGCGCAGGAACTGTGGGACAGGTGGCTGGGGGCATGGAGGGGACCAGGGGCAGGAGCAGAATTAGAATGTCCCAAGGAGGAGGTGACAGGTCCGCAGGGGACTCCATGCTGCTCAGGCCACACCTGGGAATTTGGGGGCCCCCGCTCTTTCAGAGACATCAACCAAATGGGGCTTGTCTGGAGGAGGGACAGGAAGAGGCTGGTGGGAACCCTATGCTCTGGGAGGTCTGTGGCCTGGAGCAGATGGGAGAGAAGCATGAATTCTAAAGCTCAGCCTCTTGGGTGCTGCCCCCTTGAGGGCAGAGATGGATGCAGCCCTAAGAGGTAGACCTAGGACCAAAGGGTGGCAACTCCATGGAGAAGATTTCAGTTCCATCAAAAGCAATGGTCCTTACCCACCACCCAGGCCATTCCAGGGCATCCACAAAGTCAAAACTATTTTCACAATAACATTAAGTCATTATTTGTTCTTGTCACTCTCAGTGGAGTTGTCCCAAGTTGATATGACACATGATGGCACTATTGCTCTGACAGCAAAAAAAACAAAGCAAAAAAATTTATCATGAACAAAATATTAAAATTACAAAGAGAATGTCAATATTACTGATTTTTCCTTTTGCCTCAAGCTTCAATGTAGATTTTTCAAAATATTGCACTGAAATATGTACCTTAATTACTGAGATTTTTGGCATACTTAAATTTTAAAGAAGCAAATGACTCACTTAATTCTCCAGTCCTGGCTCTGGATATAATCCACATAAACAGAAGCTCTTTGAGGTCCTCGATAATTTTTAAGGGTGTAAGAGGGTGTTGAGACCCAAACATGACCCAGGACTTGACTGCTGGCATCTGCCCAACCTCTTCTCTCCTAGCCTTCCCTTCCCCCTCCCACCCTGCAATGCTTTCTGTGTTTGGAACTCCCGCCATGCCTGTCATCATCTGTTGGTTCCTGGCAAAAGCTTCTGAGCTAGAGATTGGTGTGCAGTGGGTGTATTTGGGCAAGCACTCAGGAGTAATACCTGTGCGAGAGTGAGGAAGGCGGGGCTGGGAGGAGGAACAGCTGACACAATGGAGTTGCAACAACAACAACAAAATATCCCAGATGATCCCATGGGAATTCTGGAGCTGAGGGGTCAGGTAGTTTTATTGAACATCAACGAGTCCTTGGCTCTGGGCTGCACCTGGGAGAGGACGTGTCCTAGGGCAGGGCCACTCCCTGCAGCCGAGAGTGATTCCCAGCTGGGAGCCATCAGCAGACCAAGTCCCTTGGGCAGGGAAGGGTGTCTGAGGGCGAGTCCAGGTGAGCCCTGGCATCCACTCCCCTGTCTGTCCACTGTTATCTGACAACGATCATGCCACGGGGGCTCACTGTGCCGGGGCACTGCCCACCTCTCACTATGGGTGTTACGTGGATTCCTTTGTCTCATCCTCATGACAACCATGAGTGGGGGCATTATTATCCCCACTTTCCAGATAAGGAAACTGAGGCTCAGTGAGATAAAGAGTCCCGCAGCTGGAGGATGCTGCAGCTGGGATTCTAACCCAAGCAGTGGGACCTAAGGATCCTACCTGGTCCCATATAAGAACCTTTAATCCAACTCAGCACCAAGTCCCTGGAGTCCAAGTTCCTGCCCTCAAGGAGCTTATGGTCCAGCGGGGACGTCGGGACACATAGACTGGAAAGACAACGAGGTACAGTGAGTGTGGGGATGAGGAAGGCAGGCGAGACGAAGGAGGTGAGCCCTGCCTCTGTGGATGAGGAGAGTGTTGTGGGAAGGGGCAGGGCAGGGTAGGATTCCCGGCACTGGGATTGCAGCGAACAGACGGAGAGGGTGAAAGAGCAAGGCCCCTCGGGAGTGGGGAGTGGTCTCCTGAGACTGACACAGGGGCTGGGGGAAGGGAAACAAGGCTATAGGGGCAGAGAGGCTCCAGCCTTGGGGGCCCTGCAAGACCCATCCCCTGCCCCTCCATGAATATTGGCTGAACGAATGAATGGTTGGATGGATGAATGAATGGCTGCCGATTGAGGGTGGATTGGAGGTTATAGAGAGGAGGCAGGGAGACCAGTGGGGAGTCCACAGCAGCTATCCAGATGAGAGGAAATGGGCCCAGCTTTGCAGGGACCACAGGAATAGAGCGATGAGAGAGGAGGTGAACCCTGCAGGGTCTGGTGACCTGGAGCTTCTATTGGCACATCTCTCAGAATCCCACCCTGCTTCACCTCTGTGCCTTGCACCACGCTGCATCCCCTGCCTGGCACCTTCTCCTCTCCCCTCTGCATCTCCAAGTCTTTCACTGTCTGCCTGAGCTCCACTTCCTCTGGGAAGTCTTACTGACCCCTGCAGCGCTCCCTTACCCTTCTGGGTCAGTTCCCATCTCCTTACAGTTTAACCCAAGCCTTCTATTTGCAGAGGCCGGCATTCAAATTGCAGCTCTGCAACTCTTGAGTGTAAGGCCAATGGGGAACCATTGGATGCCCTTGAGCGAGGGTATGATGGGATGAGTGTGAAGCCACGTACCCAGCACAGGTGGGACCTCTGCGTCCCCATATTGCCTGCTTGTTAGCCCTCTGGGGGCAGCATCTGGTAGAAATTGGGACTCAGAATTTGGATGATTGGAAACAGGAACGGCATCTCCAGGGATGGTTCCCAAATTATAATGAAGCAGACAGCACAACTCTTCACAGAGGGGCTTGCAAAGCCCTTAATTAAAGTTAGTATCAGAACAAAGACTCTCTGCAGCAAGAATTTGGACCCCATGGGAGCCCTGAGTGCAGGGAACCAAGCCTGCCCAAGTGTGCAACACAAAGGCAGATGAGCCCCTGTGGGAGAGGAGGGAAGCCCCACGCCCGCAGCTAGCATTCATTGCGTTTGTGTCTGTCAGCTCTTTTGGTTTTGGAAAACTGGCTCATGCAAGAGAGATTTACTGGACTGGAAAGTCCAGGCCGGGGCTGCACGTGTGGCAGGATCCCAGGGCTCAAACGATGTCGTTGGGGTGGGGTTTCGCTCCACTTTTCTGCTCGGCATCCTTCAGGGTTGGCTTCATTCCCAGAGTCTTTGGAGGTAGCACGGCTGTGTCAGGGGAGTCTGTTGGACCAGTGTGATCACACACCCACCCTGATGTGGGGATGTGGGAGGGTGACACCTGATTGGCTGAGGCCTGGGGATGCAGATTACCCTGAGCAAAGACTAGGAAGAGTTCCCCAAACAGGAACTGGTAAGGAGAGTGGATGCTGGGGAGATAAGCGATCAACATCTTCCGTAGGGCCCACTATGTATTGTTTGCTTTGCCAATTTACAGACGAGGAAACAGCCTCAGAGAGGCGAAGTCACTCTTGCCATTAGGAAGGGGGCAAAAGCAGGCTTTGAACCCAGCTCCACCTGGCACCAGAGCCTGGACTCTGAAGTGTGCCACCATCCTTCTTGCCCGGCAACGTCTGCTGGGACTCGGGGCTTGGTGCAGGGTAAGTAGAAGAAGGATGACATTCCCAGGGGGCCTCCTTCCCTGACACCCTCTCAATTTGGCAGCATTGGCTTAAATTAAAACCACACTCACAACAAACCCGTCTGGGACTCTCTGGCAGGACAGAAGAGCTAGGAGGTGCCATCTGCAGCCTGTGTGGAGGACATCAGACCAAACAGGCCTAGAGGAGGAGAAAACTCCATCCTCCCACAGCTGCACAGGGTGATTTTGAAATCATAGTAATGATAAATAACACTTATTGGGCACTTTCTTCATGGCAGGGGCCATTCTAGGTCCTTCATGTGTTTTAACGTCTTCAGTCTTTTCAGCAGCCCTGGGAGGTCGGTGCTATTGTTGGGCTGGGGAAGCTGGGCACCACGTGGCCGCAGCGCAGAGAAAGAGCTCAGTGAGTGCTGTCGTTTATTATCAGCATCAGAGGATCCCCAAGATTCCCCCAAGCCTTGAATTGTGTGGGTCTTTCCAGGACTCAGTTTCCCCATCCTCAGCTGTTGCCATCTCTCACAGACTCAGTTTCCCCCACTGCACAGAACCAGCCCATCTCTGTTTTAGACCAAGACACAAAGTTGGTGTCAGATGGATCTTGGATAACCCTATTTTCAAAGGACAGATAGATGGGAGTTGTGTAGATGGATGCAGGGATGGATGGGTAGATGGATGGACAGGGGTGTGGATGGATAGGTGGAAGATTGGATGGATGGATTATTGGCTGGGTGGTTTATTGGCTAGATGGGTGGATAAATTGGTAGATGGTTAGGTGTCAGGATGAATGTGTGGATAGGTAGGTGGCTTGGCTGCTTGGGTGGTTGAATGAATGAGCAAGTAGAAGGATAGGTGGAAGGATGGATGAGTGGATAGCTAGACAGGAGGACAAAGAATAATGCTGACAGAAGCCTAAGCCAATGGTCCCCAACCTTTTTGAACCAGGGACTGGTTTCATAGAAGACAATTTTTCCATGGACCAGCAGGTGGGGAGGATGGTGAAGGATGGGGAGCAGCTGTAAATACAGATGAAGCTTCGCTCACTCACCTGCCACTCGCCTCCTGCTGTGCAGTCTGGTTCCTAACAGGCCACGGACCAGTACTGGTCCACAGCCCGGGTGTTGGGGACTGCAGGCATAGGAGATTGTGCTGGCCTCTTGGCCACCTCTTCCCAATTGCCTTTTTCAGTGGAAAAATTGAAAATCATGAGCCCCTGTGTGGTCTGTTAATAGAGGCCCAGAAAGGCCAGCAGAGGCTGTCAGCTCACCCCCCACCAGGACCCTGTCATTAGCCATGTTCCCCCCACCCTGCTGTTGGGTGGAAGTATGAGCTGGTGGCCACTGGAGGGTGGGTTGGCCAACCCAGGCCCCTTATTAAGCCTTATTAAGCCCACAGAGTGGGGAGGATTAAGGGGAGGGGACCTTCAAAGGTCAGCAGTTGAAAAAAGAAGGCACAGATGTGCTCTGGGGTGGTCGTCTACTCTTGGGCCACAAGGAATGTGAAAGTTTGCCTGGCCCAACCTGCTCCGCCTTTATCTTGCAGGCTGGGAAACCGAGGCCCGTACAGGAGAGAGGAGGGCCACACACAGAAGGGAGGACAGAGCCAAACTCAAACCCAGGCCAGGGTTACACATCACAGCCTAGATTTTTCCCAAAACTTGCAGCCTCAAGACCAACAACGGAAAGGGAGGGAAAGGAATTAGCATGAATGGGGCTCCTACTATGTGCCAAAGCATTTTCTGTTCCTGAAGCCACTGACTGGTCCCCACTAGTAAAAGGGATATTATTTGTCTACCCTTTGATTGATTCAACAAGCATTTATTAAACATCTAATTGGGCCAAGCACTGATCTACATGCTAGGAATATGGCATTAACTAGCCAAGCAAGGTTTCCAGCCCCACAGACCTTACCTTCTAGAAAGGGATAGAGACAGATAAATAAGTAGGTAGATAAAATGCAATAGAAAGAAAATCCAGTAGGGATATGAGATGTACAGTGATGGAAGGGATATTCTTTGGATGAGACGGTTGGGGAGGGCCTCTCTGGGAAGGTGACCATGGTCAAGGTAGTTAACTGTCCATCGAAATCCATTTTCCCCTTTGCTAGCATATGGTTGGAGCTGACGAATGGCTGGGACCCCAGGCAAGGCCAACATTTCCTGGCCCTCTCTGCATCCAACTGTGGCCATGTGACCAGCTATTGTCCTTTTCCTCCACCAGGTGTGAGCTCCAGGAGGGCAGGGTCCTGTCTGTTCTGTTCCCTTGCTTTATCCCCAGATCCCAGAACAGTGCCTAGCACATGATAGGTGCTCAATAAATATTTGCTGAATGAATACATTTCTATTCAAATTTTTAGCTCTGTGCTTGGCACACAACAGGTGCTCAATAAGTGCTGGTTCTCCTCACCCCTACCAGCCTCTCCATCCTGCCAGCCCCATTTCCACCTGCTCCAGGATGCCCTCCCATGCCTCACGGCATCCACTGCTGGCCGTTTGTCCCATGGAGCCTGGCTGTCCCAGACCAAGTTTCCCACTGACCTCCTGGTCCACCTCTTACACATTTCGCCTTCCCTGTGGAGAGCAGTTGCCCGAGCCCCCTGCGGCGTGAGGAAGTGCCATGCCCAGACCTGGAGAACAGAACCAGCCCAGAGAACCCCTGCTTCTCTGCCCACTCCCAACCCCAGGCCAGACGTGCTCTTGCCCCAGGACAGACCTCGGAGGCTTTCCAAGTCACTGAGGGCCCCAGAATCAGATGCCACCAGACCCTCCCTTCCCCCACCCGTCCCGGCTGCAGGGGCTGCAGTACCGCCAAGCGAGAGGCATCCCCTATTCGTGATTTCAACATCTGTAATACTCTCCCCTCTCCTCATAGATCTTCCCCTCCAAATTCCTCCTGCTTCATTATTAGTATATATAAAAAATAAAAAAATTTAAGCTGTCTTAATCATTTTCCATATTAGCTGACAGCCGGCTCCCATATGCCTGGGAGTGAGACCATACGTCCTGTGCCCCCCTCTGCTGTTCCAAAATAACTAGCTCCAAACGAGGCCCAGTTGTTGCAAACCCTCAGTGTTGGAGCTTCCACAGCCCTGTCTCTTTGGGTTCCTGTCTGGCTGCTGTGGTGGAGTCGAAAGCAAAGGATGGAGGTTCTGTTATGTCCCCAATAAACACAGACCTCAGGACTGGGCTGTTCACGGTTCAAATCCCAGCATCACCACCCAGGAGCTGAGAGTCTCCATTTTTGCTTTGTCCAGCCCAGGGAAGGGCACGAATTCTGGAGCAGAAGGATCTGAGTTCAAACGCCAGCTCTGCAACCTCAGGCAAGCCACTTAGCCTCTCTGAGCCTCAGTTTCCTTGTCTGTAAGATGGCAGGAACAGTAGCACCGACCTGCCAGGGTTGTGATGAGGAATCAGGAAGCCTTTGATAACAAGATTAGCGTGCAGAGAGCTCGCTGTGTGCCAGGCACTGCAACAGGCGCCCACCTGCATCCCTATTATTTGATCTGCACAACAACTTGCTTTAAAGGCGAGAACAAAGGCACTAAGAGCTAACGAATCTTCCCTAGGACAAACCAGGGAGGTGGAGGAGCTGGGATCTTAGCATAGGCATCCTGACTCCGCACCAGCACGTTCAGGCCCATCCTGGTTCCTGACCCCCTGGAGATGCTCCACAAGGATGCACCTGCTTGCCCTCAGTGTTGTCTTGGTCATTCCTCCTCTCTTGGCCTTGAACATGGGCATCAGGGATTGGCAGCACTACTGCATCCTCCCTCCACCGCCCACCCCACTGCCAGGGCTGTGGGCACAGGAGGGCAGGCAGGGGCCCATGACCCACATGTGGCAGACCCAGGCGGGCCCAGCACCATGCCACTGCTTATCAGAATCACCTGGGAATACCTAAAAGCACAGACACCCGTGTTGAAGAGATAGAGGTTCTGGGTTGAACTTGAACCTATGGAGAAGTCTGAAGCCAGAGGGAGGGAGATATACTACTTTGCCAGACCTCAAACTTAAGGCTATTTTTGATTTTACTTAACTGTGAACAAAACTGATTTTTTTCTTTGCAAAAAAATATGAGTCAGTTTATAACAGAAGCCACCAATACGCTCTTTGATTTTAACCAAAATATCCAAAGAAGAATTGGGCTAAAATAGCCACGCCATCTTGGAATATATTGACAGTGACATATCATAAAGACGTCTAGTGTTTTATCTGCACCCTTGATCCAACGCCCCGTGGTTCTGGTTTCTTTATATCAAGTATTCTTTCTGAACCATGTGCTTTGAATATATGATTTTTCAGCCTTTTATGGCCCTTTGAGGATTACCACCATCCTACACGTGAGGAAATTGAGACTCGAAGTGGTTAAATGATCTTTAAGAACCAGGATCTGGATTTGAACCCAGGTCTGTGATCCAGAGCTTTGTTTTTGTTAACACAGCCCCTGTGTGATCCTCCCCCGGCTCACCAAGAAGCAACCCCACCCCACAGTCCCCACTGACTCGTCATCCATGAACCCTCCCTCCCCAGCTGGAGTGGCCTGTGCCCTGAGAGGCAGCGTCCCGTCTAGCCGCCTGGGCTCCCGTCCCAGTTCAGCCACTCGCTAAGCACGACAACTCCGACGAGTCCTTTACCTCTTCAGCCTGTTTCGCCCAAGTTGAGTAGGAATAACACCCCCCACCCCTCGGGGCTGTTCTACAGGGCGCAGCAATCCTGTGCCTCAACTGCCGGCCCAGGATGGCCAGAAGTCTTATTGTATTCTAAGTCCTCCAGCCCCAACCCAGTGTTAGATGAAGCGTGTAGAATAGGTGCTCAAGAATTACTCATTATAGATGGTAAAAGAAAGCCTAGAACAACAAAAATAAGAGACTGGAAAGAAATATTACAAAATGTTGGAAGTAGATCCCTTTAGGGGTGGGATTATGGGTGATTTTATTGTCTTCTTTGTGATTTTTTTTTTTTTCATGTTTTCCAAACTCTCTGCCTGGAAGTCTGTTATACCACATTTCGCTAATTGTGAGACGCTATGAACTGTGAGATGCACTGCCAACTTAACAGCAGTTTTTGAGGGGAAAGAGGGAAACCCCACCACATTGAATCTTAAGACTTGCTCTAATTTTAGAAAAGTTAAACTCTAGGGGGTGAAGGGGGAGGTATCTTAGAGTCACGGAAATACATTTGTAATCAAGTGATCAAGGTGGTGTTCTGGAGGGAGGAGGCTAATAAAATGTATATTTAAAAGGAGGAAAAGGATACAGGCAACTTTTCATTATGCCCAGAGCCACTCACTGAAACTTCAGCTTAATCTTGCCAGCACACCTGGCTCATCTGGGCTACTTGAAAACAAAGGCAGATGCCCAAGCCCTGTCCCTGTCTGAATGACCCAGCATCTCTGGGCTGGGACCTGGGAATCTCTTTTAATTTGACACGGAAGATCCTGGATCCTGTGTTGGAAACAAACCTCCTCATCCACTCTCTGCCTCCATCTTACGGATGGGAAATCTGGGGTCCCCAGAGGGGGAGGTGATTGGCACTCACCTGTCCGACTGGTGTGAGCCTCCGATTTCCTCCTTCACCCCCCGGGTCTTCCTCACCCCATCACCATCCTCCTCTCCCAGCCCCAGCCCCTCTCTGGCCATGCTCTGTCAGCCTGGAGCTGTTTCTTCCTTTCTCCCTAGGGGAGTGTCCCCTGTTCTTCATTAAAGAGATGCTGGGTATTTTTGTCTCTCCCAGTACTGCATTCTGTTGCCAGCAAATAACTTTAAATAGAAAAAATATGCCCAAAATTAAACTGGAAAACAGAAAATAAATAAAGGGGGTGGGTCGAGTGTCAGCCTGCTCTCTCAGAGGAAAGGGTGGGCCCTGAGCCCCCTTTCCCGAATCTTGACACAGAGATAATCACAGCACCCACCTGCTGGGACGCTGTGAGGTTCAGCTGAGAAAGTGCAGGCCACGCACTTCGCACAGGGCGTCTAAGTGTCCACTGATGTCTGAAGTTACTGGGCATACTTGCTGCTTGGATTTTGAGATAATTGTGCAAAGGAAATGTCAAGGAACTCAAAGTTCCCCAGTTGACATTTCCCAGCCAAGAGCTATTTTATAACATGCTACCAGATGCCATTTTTCAATAGGTACAATTTTAAGTGCATCTCTCCACCTCCTTCCCTACCCCATCCAACTGTTCACAGCTGAAAGAGTGGCCTTCCAAAAGCCTAACTCAGATCATGTGATTCTCAGGCTCCAAACTTCCCAGAGCTCCCATTGTCTACAAAACGTATCTAACACCCTGGGCCTCAGAGCCCCCCAGGAGAGGGGCATGAAGGGTCTCATGTTTTGAACTCCATCTTCCTGTACCTTTCTCCCACTCTCTGCCCTCCAGACACATAGACCTCTTGGTCCCCAAATGGGATGTCCACTTCCTTTTTTCCCTAATTGGAAGCCAGGTGCAGAGAGTTAGGTTAATCACATGACTTAGCTCCTGCCACGTTTTTGTCACCAGAGCGAGACCTTCCCTCGTTTTATTGTTTGTGCCTTTCGTCCCATCCCTATCCTCACCTTTCCCAAACCTCGGCACCCCCTAAAGTGTTGTTATATGTCTTTAAATAAGTGCCTACCCTTGGAAAATATGCAGTGTTCTCTACTGTGTGGAGACTTTAATTTACATAAATGCATTATTGATTCTTACATTTTTCACTCGACACTGTGTCTTGAGATCTAGCCTGCACATTTGTGGAACCACCACCTGTGACTGCCGAAGCGTCTACCACCGTGGGCATCCTCCACGCTCACCTGCCCTGGTGCTGGCGGCCTAGGCTACCTCCCACTCCCCTCTGGACCTCTACTTGTTATGGAGGAGAACTTAACGATAGCTTCTGCTTATTGCGTAAGCCAATCGTTGTTTATTGACAAGTGGCAGATGCCTAACTCAAGCTGATTCAGACACAAAGACAGAGAAAGAGTAGATTTAGGTGTTCGCTAGCACCTCCGGCAGGTGTCCCTCTCCACCTTGGCAACTCCCAGATCCCCGCCTCCCAGCTTGGCCACTCCAGGGGAAGAGGAGTTCCCCAGCACTCACAGGACCCAGTCTTGTCCTGTGCTCGGCTTGCTGTCCTGGTAGATTGGGGTGGCCCAAGCTAAGGTCCAGAGGAAAGAAGCCCCTTAAGAAAAGAAGTCTCCCTCCCCACCCTACCCTCGTTCACACTAAGGGCTGTGGATTCTTAGAGAGGATCTGGGATGGGCACATTATGGGGCTGAGGCTAAAAGCCCCTTTGAACCAGCTCACACTTGCACAGAGGTGGTGCCATGAGGACTATTAGAAACAAGAAGCATCTATTGAGCGCTTAACATATGCCAGGCACCGTTCCAAATTCTCTGGCTGCATTAGTCATTTAATGTTCACGTTAACCTGAGCACGGACTGAGCATGGCTATGCAGACCAGAAAGAGGTGACACCTTGGAACAGAAGCAGGGGCGCCAGCTGGAGAAAGGCTACTTCCTGGACCAGGGCGCCTGGAAGCAGTCTGCCCCGGCCCCCACACGGCCAGTGCTCAGCAGAGGCATCGTGTGGCCGCAAGAGGCATTGATGGTTGCAGACTGAGCTACACCAACCAGTTATCTTTACACTTGATGTTTGAATAAACCCACCCAGGATCTCCACGCTGCCAAATCCAGTGCTCATTTTCCTAGTCTTATTTTATGTGAATTCCCCTGAGCATTCAACCCAGTTGTCCGCCCCCTCCTTGACATATGATCCTGTCTGGGCTTCTGCATCCTTCCAGACCTGGTTGCTCCGCTCAGTCTCCTCTGGTGGCTTCTCCGCCTCTACCTGGTCTCTAAACACAGTCTGACTTGGGACTCAATCTCAGTGCCTCTCCTCTTCCCATCCCCCTACCCCTGTCCCCTGTCCCCTGTTCCCTATCTCAGGGCTTCTCAAGCCTTAGCATCTATCACCATCATCTGGGGAGCTTGTTAACACATGGATTGCTGGGTTTCATTCACGCAGGGTCCCATTCCATAGGTCTAGGGTGAAACCTCAACATTTGCATTTCTAACAAGTTGCAGGTGAAGGCGATAATGCTGGCCCCGGGACCACACCTGGAGAAGCTCTCACTGCTCTATCTCGATCAGGGCTTAGAGCCTCCGTTCCCATCCTTGGCTGCATATTGGAATCACCTGGAGATCGATGCCTGGGTCCTATCCCCCAGAGATTCGGATTTTAATGGTCTGCATTATACCCTAGGTACCTGGAGTGTAAACACCTCCCCAGCTGATTCCAATGTGCTGCTCAAGTTGAAAACAGTGGTTTGGATACTGCTTAAATGCTGATGACTCCTAAATTTATTTCCTTTTCCCAGGCTTGTCCTCTGAGTTTCAGCCCAGCATACCCAATTATTATTCACTCCATCTTGCCACTTGGATGACTCACAAACATGTCAGAGTTAACACATCCAAAGTGGAAGTCTGAACCTATACTGCCAAGCTGCTGCTTCTGTATCTTCCTCATCTCACCAAACAGCTGAAATCCATCCATTTACTGTGATTTCTCAGGGTAAAAACCTCGGCATTACCCTTGGCTTCTCCCTGCTCTCTCCCCTCCAGGCACCACATACAATACTTTGGCATGTTCTGTCAGTTCCCCCTCCAAAACATATCCCCCAATTCTCCTGTTCTCTCCACCTGCACTGCTAACACCTGGGTCAGGATACCATCAACTCTTCCCTGGGTGGTCTCTGCAGCATCCTGACCCTCCTACTTCCATTCTTACTCCCTTGCCAAGACATTGTCCACATAGCAGCCAGAATGATCTCTTAAAATCATAAGCCAGACCATGACACACCCCAGTTTAGAGTCCTGCAAAACTCCTCCTTCCCCCACACTGAGCATGCAATCCCAGCTCTGGCACATGGCTAGTGAGGGCCTGACCCTCTTCTCAACCTTGTCTGTTCCACTCTCTCCTTGGCTTAGGTGCTCCAACCATACTGGCCTTCCTTCTGTCCCTTAAACACACCCAGTTATTTCCTGTGTTTGCTGTCCCATTCGCCTGGATTTCTGTCCCCTTGGGTCTCTTCTTGGCTGCCTACTTATCATCTTTCAGGTCTAAGTGTCACCGCCCTAGAAAACATCTCCCTGGCACACCTGTTATTCTTTATCATAAGACTCTATATTCTTCTTAGCACCTATCAGGGTCTATGATCATTTGGTTTGTAAATTTATCAGTTCATTATCTGACTTTCCCACTAGACTGTGAGCATGATGAGGGTAGGAACCATGTCTGTCTTGTTCACAGCTGGAGCCTCAGTGCCCAGAGAGAGGATGAGACATAACAGGTGTTAAAAAAATACCTGGGGAAGAAGAGAGGGAGGGAAAGAATGACAGGGAGAAAAGGGAAGGGAAGAAGGAGAAAGGGAGGTCTGACAAAACTCAGAGCCCAGAGACTACCCATCAGACACCTCCTGCTTCCACCCAAGAGGTGGTTCAGATTAGAGATTCGATTTCAAGTCTCCATCTTACTAGCTCATAATTGTTTCTACTAGAGATGGACTATTAAGGCAGCAGAATCCAAATGTGAAATGCTTTTACATTCCTTGACAGCAGCAATCATGGCTTGTTTACTCTTTCATCCCTGGCATTTGCACAGACCCTGGCTCTGAGTAGGGGTTCAGTAAATGGTTCAGGAATAATTTGAGTGACATTTGCTGGAAGGAAATCTAAGAAAGTCTTGTCTCAGTTTCCCTGTTAAATGGGGCAAGAAATTCTAATCTTCCTTTCCACAGAGCTGCTGCTAACATAGGGAATCCATCCTGGAAGAAAAAGCGGGTGGCCCCCTCCACCTGCTGCCCCCACTATATCTGCAGCCCTAAGCTTCCCAGGTGACCCCAGTGGACTAGTCTGCCCCGGTGGCTGGAGCATATCCTTAGGAGCACTCTGCAGGAGGACGTCTAACTGTCTTTGCTAGCTCATAGCTACTATCCCAGGGAGCTTCCTCTAATTAAAACCCAAACTGCAATTATAGCTGTGCCAAAGCATATGCACATGGTGCTGCTTAGAAGGGATAGATTTACAAGGTATTAACAACTCCAGAGGCAGCTTTGTTGCAGCACCAGGTGCTATAAATCATTAAAATTAGAACCAAATGAGTCACTGGGGCTCAAGAGTCCTGAGGCCTGATGGGTGATTCCAAGAAACTTATGAAGATCATTGAAAATATGTTAAATTTGCTCCTGCCACAGGGCCTTTGCACTTACTATTCCCTCTACTTCTTCACTGACTCCATTCAGATCTCTACTCAGATATCACCTCTTGAGAGATGCCTTCCTTGATCACTTGAGTGTGTATCTTGTTTTATTTTTCTTCATGGTGTTATCATCTGATATTATATATTTGTTTTGAGATCTATTGCCCAATATCATCTGTATACATTTAAAACACATATACACACAAACTTGTATTGTTTTCAGCAATACATATATATCAAAGAGGACACAGCATACACACTAAGGCGAGTGCCTTCTTAGGGTGGAGGGTGGTAAGGCAGGGAGAATAGAAAGGTTGATTCAGAAAGGAAGAAAAAGAAAAGAGAATAAGTGAGAATATTTATATATCCTGATGACAATAATGGGCTATGATTTGAGGATTATGATAAACTTGAACTTTTCTTCCTACCGCTCTTTATGCCTCCCTGAAATTATGTGCTTTGGAATAATTTTCTTTTGGCCTGTGGAACTGACTTTATTGAATATTTATTTTAGTGCAAGTCTTCTGGTGATAAATTATTTCAGCCCCCCTTCCTTTTGCCTGAAAACATCTTTATTTTGCCTTTCTTTTTAAAGGATACCTTCACTGGGTATAGAATTCTAGGTTGGCAGTTTTATTTTCTTTGTTAGCACTTTATAAATGTATTTCATTGTTTTCTGGCTTTGGTCATTTCTGTTGAAAAGTCTGATTGTTGCCCTTCTCTAGGTCATGTGTCATTTACCTCTGACCACTTTTTCTCTTTGTCTTTGCTTTTCAACAGTTTTATTATGAAGTTCCTGTGTATCATTTTCTCAGTATTTATCCTGCTTGGGATTTGCAGAGCTTCTTGTGTCTGTGGGTTGATGTCTTTCATCAGTTTTGAAAAACTTCTTGGTCCTTATCTCTACAAACATTGTTTATTTCCTATTCTCCCATTTCTCTCCATCTGGGATTCCAAATGCATGTATATCTTTTTACTAGGTCCCATATATCTATGACATACTCATGTATTTTCTATTATTTTTCTTTATATAATATACTTCAGTTTGGACATTTTTTACTGTTTAAACGTTTACTAATCCTGCCTTCTGCTGTGTTGAATCTGCTGCTAACTACATCTAATGGAGTCCCCATTTCAGATATTATATTTTTCCATTCTAGAGCTATCATTTGATGTTTTTAAAAATAGATTCCAATTTTCTGGAGAAATTCTCTGTATTTTCACCTATTTTGTGCATGTTAGTATTTTAAAATCATTATTGTGTATCTGTTTCTAGCGTCTATTTTATTCTCTTTATTTTCAGGTGTGCTCTCTTGTCATTATTAAATTATAGATTTAAGTATACTTTGTAGTTTTTAATCCACTTCACTTTTTCTTTTTTTCTGAGACAGAGTCTCACTCTGTTGCCCAGGTGGTGAACAAAGTTAATATACACATATGTAAAATAACTCATGCGTTTATACTGGTATATTCAGTTCTAACTTAGAACTCAGGTTGTTTACTTAACTTCTTTTACACTCTGTGTCTTTTTTCTTACATACTGAGGATTCTGGTTCTCAATGTCACAAAGGATGACGGAATTAGAAGGTCAATAGTACATAATTCATCACTTACTTTGTCCCATGTTGCACATACGGTCTCAGAGTAAGAATACTAATACTACCAATCTTAATTGCAATTACTGAGAGCAGTTAAAAAATTTGCATTTGCTATCCCATTCCCTCTCCCATTTTAAAATTTACATTATCAAATCATAAAGCCTTTAATATATACTCTCTCTTTTAACCATCACCCAGTCTTAGTTCCAAAGTGAGTATATATCAGTGCTCACCATCAATCTTTATAGTGACATCGCTCTACTCAGTTTTGCTGTCTGCATCTCATTTTCTAGTAGATTCCTCAGGAAAGGCCCATGGAAAAAAATACTCCCTGAGTTCTTATATGTTGATAAAAGTTTGCGCCCTTTGTATTTGAAAGTTGGTTTTGATGAATATAAAATCCTTGGTTCACATTTTCTTCCCCTGAATATCTTAAATATGTTACTCTTTTTCTTCTACCATAAAATGTTGCTATAAAAAAAATCTGAAAATGATTTAATGATCTTTATGTTATATACTCTTTTAGCCTAGATACCCAATATTTAAATTTTTCTTTAAAGTCCAGTCATTTTATTGGAATATATCTTGGTGTGGGTTAATAGAGGTCAATAATCTCAGATATTCGGTGTGCTCTTTCAATATGTATTTGCAATATGTAAATTCAAATTGTTTTGTTTTAAGAAAGTTTTTAAATTATATTTTTTAGTATTTATTCCGTTTCTTTGCTTTGATTTTCTCTTTCAAGGACTCCTATTAGCTATATGATGGATAATCTTCCTACCAATATTTGTCACTTTCTCTTGAATCTTTTTAATATTTTTCTGCATTTCTTTGTGTTTTTTTTTTTTAAACATTCTTCCTTCTTACCTCTGTTTCTCTTAAGGTATTATTTGTTGTGTTTAGCCATTCAGTTCCTTCTAGTTTAGAGTTTATTTCTTCAATGATGTTTCTTTTTTTCTGAATATAATGGCTGGTTTTGTTCCCAATATCTTTTAGTCCATTTGAAATCATACGTTGCAGCTCTAACCTGCTTTATGGACATGTCTCTCTGAAGCGCTTTCATTATCCGTAGGGATGTTATTTTCCATATTCTTTTTTTCTTATAACAATTTTGGTCCTTGATACCTTTCTGAGGCTCATTTTTATGTTAAATTACTTTACCTGAATGTTTAGAAGGAAGCTGTTTAGAATAAGGCCACAGTGCAGGGGAGCTCTTGTAAATTCCTAGGGCTCCCTCTTTTGTAGTTATGTATAATGTTCAAAAATACAGTGGCTTTGCTTTCTGAGATACCCTGGCCCTATTCCCCTCCCCACTTGAGCCAGGACCTTCTTTTTTCTTCACTTCCGTCATCTCTATCCTGCTCAATTTTGAATACCTGTTAGCTACTTGGTTTTATCCTACTAAAGGTAAGGTCTGTCAGACGTAGATTGCTTACCTTGGCTTCTTCTGGCACAGACTTGATATCACACCCATTTGTGAGTATTGATGGTTCCCTCCCGGTGAGCTTATTCCTGGAGTTAAAAGGAATACCTTGTCTCTTAGTTTCACGATAAATGTTGTCCATGAGTTTTGACTCGCTGTCCGCCTGCTCTGCCTGCCTCTGTCTGCAGGTTTGGGAAGATCCAGAAATTACGCTTCCATCATTTCTGTCACCTTCCCAGAATTTGCTGAAAAATTTCAAATCTAGATTGGATCAAATTCAAACTTGAATCTTTGACACTAGGCTATGAGGCAGATACCAAAAACGGGCAGTGGCTGTTGCTGCTGCTGCTGCTGCTGCTATTCTTATTTTTGAACAATGGAGAATTTTAAATCTTCTCAATGGGCTGTCAACATTTAACGCTAGCAAGGTTGTAAATACAGGTTCAGATTTCTGGCTTCTCTGGAAAAACTGCAAGTTCTGGATATATTGTGGCCTACATTTCAACATGGTGACAGTGGGCTAGAGCCATTCATTCCGAGGGGCTGTGTGTACTCCTGGTCTCCACAGCCCCGCTCCCGCTGGCTTCCCCCATTTATGTTATCTGCCTGGCCCCATGGGCTTCTGAGTTTGCAACTCCTGTTCTACAGGGACTCTGAGTGTACTGATTTCCTATGACTGATGTAACAAAGCGCCACAAACTAAGTGATTCAGAACAACAGTCTGGAGGCCACACGACTGAAATCAAGGTGTCAGCAGAGCCGTGCTCCCTCTGAGAGTCTTGCAGAAGTGTCTGTTCCAGGCCCCTCTCCTAGATTCCAATAATTCCTTGGTTTATGGCAACAAACTCCAGTCTTCACATGGTGTTCTAGCTGTGGGCATATCTGTGTCCAAATTGCCTCTTTTATTAAGGACGCCAGGCATATTGGATTAGAGGCCCACCCTACTTGAGTCTGGCCTCATCCTAACTTAACCAATTACATCTGCAATGACTCTGTTTCCAAATGAGGTCATATTCTGAGGTACTTGGGGTTAGGACTCCAACACATGAATTTTATTAATAGAGGGACACAATTCAACCCATAACACGGAGTGTCTCTAGTTTCCCCGTGGGAGAGAACCCCTAGGCCCCAAGGTCCTATGAGGACCCAGAAGGAATTCAGACCCAAGCCCATGTCTCTCTAAGTGTTTCCAGGAGAAACATTTTTCCACTGAGAGTGGTGACATATTATCTGCAGTTCTGAGGACCCCTAATCAGCCTTTATTCCTAATCTGCTAAGTTCTATTCTTTCCCTCCTGTTTGAAGCACTTCCTTTAACAATCCTCTTAGAGCAGATTTGCTCACTAAGAATTCTCTTAGTTTTCTTTCACCTGAGAATGTCTGTATTTCACCTTCATTCCTGAAGGGCATTTTTGCTAGATACAGAATTTTGAGTCAACAGTTCTTTTCTTTCGGCACTCTAAATATGCTGTTCCACTTCCTTCTTATCTGCGTGGCTTCTGATAGAAAATCTGAAGGAAAAAATGTGGGGGAAAAGTATAATAGGGATGTCAGACAGTTAATAAAAATAGTATGTTATTTTTCTGGATTTTGTCAGCTTTTAAAAAATTATGATTCATTTTCATTTTTTTTCTCATTCTAAATAAATGTTCACATTCATACCTAAATTTATATTCATAATTTTCATTTCTTTCCTTCTTTTTTTTTTTAAAGAGGGTCACCCAAAATGATATAAGTTTTAGGTCTCATGAAAACTAGATCCAGTATGACTTCCGCCCTCCACCTTCCCTCTCCCACCTTCCCTCTGCCATTCCTCCAAGGAGATGTCCGGGCAAAGGAAGACAGGCAGAGGTTGAGTCCCAGTCAGATTCCTCCTTCCTGGCACAGGACAGGAGCTGAAGAAATTCTGCAGGTGGCACCTAGGCAGATAGCTCTGAGCAGCCGCTGGCAGACTCCCACAGGTCAGAGAATCAAGGTGAGCAAAGCACCTGAAGGTGGCACAGGTGAGGCACCACAAACCAATAGTCCTGGCTGCAAATCAGGACGAGGAGGGCATCAGAGCCGCCAGCAGGGAGGGATGACTCGTAGCACCAGTCTCCAACCTTTTTGGCACCAGGGACTGGTTTTATGGAAGACAATTTTTCCATGGACGGGTGGTGGGGGGATGGTTTCAGGATGATTGAAGCACGTTAGATTTATTGTGCAGTCAAACCTCTTTTCTAATGATAATCTGTATTTGCAGCCGCTCCCCAGCACTAGCATCACCGCCTCAGCTCCACCTTGGGTCATCAGGCATTAGAGTCTCATAAGGAGTGTGCAACCTAGATCCCTCGCATGCGCAGTTTACAGTAGGGTTCACGCTCCTATGAGAATCTAATGCCGCTGCTGATCTGACAGGAGGCGGAGCTCAGGTGGTGATGTGAGTGATGGGGAGTGGCTGTAAGTACAGATGAAGCTTCACTCACTTGCCCTACACTCACCTCCTGCTGTGTGGCCCAGTTCCTAACAGGCAACAGACTGGTACAGGTCCACGGCTGGGAGTTGGGGACTTCAGACTTGTGGGACTAGAGGCTCCCTCCAATCCTGGGATTACATGAGCCCCTCAGGACTTACACAACCTGGTGGGGAGGAAGAATCTTAAACCGACTGAAATTTCAACCCCAATCTCTACTCTTCCTCCTCTCTCCCACCCTCATCCAGGCACTTGGGTCCTCCCACTGTTTCTCCCACGACACACGCTAAGCACAGTCCAGCCTCAGGGCCTTTGCACTTCCTGTTCTGTCACCCAGATGGACTCTTCTTCCCTGGGGCTTCCTGAGCCTCACTCCCTCACATCTTCCAGGTCTCTACATAAAAGCTCACTCATTCGGACACTTTCTCTGACTACTCTGCATAAACAAATACTCCTTCTCCCTTCCTCTTGTTTGATTTTTCTTCAGAATACTTATCACCGCTTCTGAAATTCTATCACACATTCATTTGCGTATTTGTTTTTCTTCTGTCTCTTCCACTGGATTGCAAATTAAACTCCATAGTGGCAGAGATTTTTTATCTGACATATCTACGGTTATATTCCTATCCCCCCACCCGCAGAAAAAAATTCCTGGCATACAGAGGCCCTTGATAAAGATCTGTTGAATTAATTAACTAATTAGTTGAGTCTCTGCGACCTGTATGCATGGAAGTTTATAAATAAATTAAGTTTTGTATAGGAGAAATAAAGTTATGTTTACTATAATAAAATTTGTATCTGGCTCATCTATATTTGGTGTTAAGATAGATTTTTAAGTCTTGCTGCTTTTAAGATCTGCCCTGTGTTTGTTTCTAAGTTTCTATAATACTGAGACGTGTGTCAAGGGTCCTTGGAAATCCTGGCCTTGGCTCTGGACAGCTCACCCTAAAATGTAAAGCCAGATCTTAATGACTGCAAGATGTACAGGATAAGCCAAGGGCACCCAGCGTGACTTCACACAGCAGTTCAAGCTCGAGGGGATAATTGAAAAGATCATCACCAGGAAATTGTTTACAGCAGTAAGCAAGCTCCAGACATGGCCATCACCACCTCCAGTCCCCGCCTGGTTTTTGTTTCACATTAGTGGTTTTGTAAGCAGAGCAAGGAGTAGAATCCTGCGTGATTTTGTAGATTTACGTACCACCAGGAATAAGGGGGGGGGAGCACCCACAGAGGCAGGGATGTCCAAGTCACCAAGGAGAAGAGAAGGTTCCGAGAACCTGGGTGCACCATGAGGTGACAGGATGGTCCTGGCCTGTCACACACCCACGGGGACCAGACAGGTGACTTAAATAAGCAAAGATGGGCAGATGGGTGCTAAGGCAGACAGGCCATCCGTATCCCTTCTCAAAGGGGTAACTCTGATCAATTTTTGTCAAACAGGGATGGAGGCCCATTGTAGCCAGATTTTTAAATTTTTCATTCAAAGCTAGAAATTCAAGTTTGTATGTGAAGCCTCCCTATTTTAAATGTTGGCAACAGAATTAAAAATTTTACAGTTACTATTTCCATGTGACAAACCACCCCAGAGTTAATGACGTGAAGCAAGTATTTTCTGATGTCCGTGGATTCTCTGTGTCAGAGGTTGGACGGGGCAAGTGGGGACGGCTTGACTCAGCTCCATGGTGTCTGGGGCTTCAGCTGGGAAGACTCAAATAGCTGGGGCTGGAATCATCTGGAGGCTTCTCCACTTACATATCTGGTGCCTGGGCTGGGATGGCTCAGAAGCTGTGCTCAGCTGGGCCTGTCTACAGGAGCACTTACTCATGGCTGTGTTCTGAGAGGGAGTGTCTCGAGAGTGGGGACTGCAGGGGAACGAGACAGAAGCCGCACAGCCTTTTATGACCAAGCCTCTAGTACCATAGTGTCACTTCCACCCCACTCTACTGGTCAAGTGGCCACAAACCCACCTAATTCAGAGAAGGGGAGAACAAATTACACCTCTTGATGGAAGAGCATCAATGAATTTGCAGGCATTTATAAAAGCATCACGTACCGTGTGGGTCATGCCAAGTGGCAGGCTGGATTTGGCTGGAATGTTGCTGGCAGCATCTTGGAAGGGCAGATGTGGGTGGGGATCCAGCTCACACAGGGGAGTGAAGCAGTGATGTCCCCAGAGCACATAGAAGGGTGTGGAGCCAAGAGCAGAGGTGCTCTGGAGCACACGGCCATGCGGGACCACTGGTCCAGACCCCATGCCAGGTACTCAGGCCCGTCCCAAGCCACAGCCTGACCCCAGAACACATCTTCAGCATGGCTGAGGCATCCTCTTCCTCCTGGACCCAGCGTCCCAACTATTTTCTCTTCCTCTTCCTCTCCAGGAGCACATTTCTTTAAGTTCTTGGACCTAAAGGGCTGATCTCACCCTTTCTCCAGGTGCCATAGACTGAATGTGTCTCCCCAAAATTCATGTTGAAACCTAATCTCCAATGTGATGGTGTTTGGAGGTGAGGCCTTTGGGAGGTGGGGCCCCCATGAATGGGATTAGTGCCCTTATAAAAGAGCCGTGGAGAGATCTCTTGCTCCTTCTGCCATGTGAGGACACAGCAAGAAGACTGAATGAGGAAGAAGGCCCTTATTAGACACCAAACCTGCCAATGCCTTGATCTCGGGTTCCCCACCTCCAGAGCTGTGAGATGCACATTTCTGTTATTTACAAGCCACCGGGTCTATGGTAGTTTGACCAAGCAGCACGAATAGACTAAGACACTAGGCAATCTGTCATAAGTGCCTCTGGTGGCCCAAGTATTCCCAAGTGGGAAATACCTTCCTTGCTGATTACCCCTTCAGAGTGATCCCCAGGAGAATGCACAGGAAAGGGTGTGCTGGGGACAGACAGGGACAATGTTCAGGGGAGGGGCTAGCACCAGCTTAGTGCCAGGCATAGTGCTGGCCTCTTTACATTTGTCCTTTCACGTAACACACGCAATGATCCTGTGAAGTAACTGTTCCCATTTAAGAAATGAGCAAACTGAGTTTCACAGAAAGCACAAAACTCACTGAGGCAAGTGCGTGGGTTCACACCAGGTGGAACTATGGAATTGACTCTGAAACGCAAGTGGGCAGAACAAGAGAAGATCAGCCTGCTTAGAGTGGAAGAAGTGAGTTAGGGAGAAGTAAGGTGGGCCAGCTGGAGCCAAACTATAGAGCCTTGCAGGGCCCATAGACAGTCGTGAACTTAATGAGTCAAGCAGTTGGGAGCCATTCAAGGTCCCTGAGCTGAGAGGTGACTTCACTAATTAAGGCCAGTGGTGATGCCAAGCAATTCCTCATAGAGAGCTTTATTGTGCAGATCTTTTCCATGCATTTCCTCATCTGACTCCCCATTTGCCATATAAGCAAAGTAAGAGTCCCAGAAGTTACAATATGCCAAAAGCACTAGTGGCAAAGCCAACATGGAATGCAAACCTGCAGACTCCACACCCTAGTCAGCAAGCGGCAGTAGGGACTGCATGATACAGTGGTCGTCTGCCATTCATCCTGGCTATCACTCTCCTTCATCCCCTCTTTTCCTTTTGAGAACCTCCCTCCCACCTCTGACTCCAAGTGATTCTACTGGGCTGTCAATCATGTGGTCTTATGGGGGAGGTGGACACAAGGCGAGGATGACCAATCAGAGTCCTTTTCAGGGATTGACATGGATGCTGGGGAAGAGACAGTCTCAGGTTTTCTCTAGCATTGCCAGTGGTAAGGAGCCTCTGGCAACTGTCTTTAATGTCATATGGGGAATAACTGCTTGACAATGAAGCCAACAAACAAGACAGCTGAGCTGAGAGACAGAGGGAGGGAGAGTGCCCCAATGACACCAGTTAAGACCCCCCAGATTCAGCCATGCCTGGGCTTCTGAACTTTGAGAGCCACTTTGATTTCATTTTCTGTCACTTGCACCTGAAGCAGCCCTTGGACTTTACTTAGGGGTAAGCCAAACTTGGGCTCTCTCCAAACCTCAATTTCTTCATCTGTAAAATGAGAATAACCAAAATATCAAACTTACAGAGTTTCTAGGGAATTAAATGTACTTCATAAACTATAAAGCAATAAGAAAAGGAAAGGAGAGAAGAGCATAAGAGCCCAGGAGTTTGAGGTTGCGGTGAGCTGTGGTGACACCACTGCACTCTATTCGGGGAGAGAGCAAGACTCTGTCTCAAGGAAAAAAAGCGGGGGGGGGGGGGGGATGGCATAATGGGAAAGGATAAAAATTGCTGCCATTTGCAAGTAATATAATTATCTTCATAGAAATTTCAAACTACAGACAAACTATGAGAACTCTTAAGAGAGTTCAGCAAAGTTGCTGAATAAAGGATCCATATTCAAAAATCAATAGTGTTTCTGTGTGCCAGCAATTGCAAACTAGAAAATATAATTTTTTAAAAGAGATCCCATTCACTCTGGCCACAAAATCTTAAGATTCCCAGGAACAAATCTAATAGGAGATATGCAAAACCTCTATGGAGAAACTCATAAATCTATCTTGAGGGACATAAAACAAGGCCTAAGTAAATGGTGAAATATAGCAAATTCATGGATGGGAAGGTCAATATTATAATATGGCAATTTTCCTCCCAATTTAATTTATAATATAATGCAATTTGATCCTAAAGTTCATGTTGGAGAATACAGGACCAGAACTATCAGGCCTATAAAAGGAGGATTCATCCTACAAAAGACATCAAGATTCACTCGCTCTAAGGCTATAATAATGAAACTATGAACTACTAAATACAAATTTGCTGTTATGCCCCACTGTAAAGAAATTCCTTTCTGGTTTACTGAACAATCCAAAGGAGGCAGTATTTTAAAGCAGAGTGGCTACCTTCAAAATGATAGTGTTAAAAAAATTTTAATTGTGGAGCCACTAGGCTGAGATGGCTCCCATGCTTTGGGTTCCTATGTAAGCAAACCAAAGCTCAACATAAACAATAAAACAAAACTAGAGACTCAAGCAATCAGAAACTGCCAACTAACCTCTAACTAGGGACTTTTCACCAGATCATGGCCAAATAAGGCAAATGCCTAACTTTCGTAGCCGACAAAGTAATTTCTGTACTTTGCTTTCACATTCAGCCTATAAGAGCTTGCTGCTCACACCCCTAAAATGGAGCTTTCTGAACCTCTTCTAGTTGTGAGTGCTGCCCAATTCATGAATTGTGCTTTGCTCAAATAAACTCTGCTAAATTTAATTTGTCTAAAGTTTTTCTTTTACCAACAGTGGAATATATCTTTTATTCCCAAAGCCCCCTCTTTCCCTGAAAGAGGATTATACTTCCTGTGGCATTGACATGTGTCTTACTTTGGCCCATGATATATGAGTGTGAGTGATGTAACGCTACTTCTGAGCAGAAGCCTTAGGAGCCAGCACATGTTTCTGCTGTGGCTTTTCTCCCACTTCCACCAGAGTATCGTATTCTAAACAGGGTTGCTGCATCAGCTGGGTCCCAGGAATAAGAAGGTTTGGCCAGAGCTGTAGCCAATCCTGGATGTAAGATGAGCAAGAAATAAACATTTGTTGTTATAAGGCAGGAAAGTAAAGGCTTCCCAGAAGGCCCCAGGAGGCTTCCACTTATGTCTCATTGGCCATAATTTGCCACGTGGGCACTTTTGGCAGCAAGGGAGGCTGGGAAAGTGGGTATTTACCTCTATAATGGAGACAGGCACAGAAGGGTTAAGGCTGATAGGGAGCCAGCAAATCCACAGTGCCTTCCTGGCTGAATTAAGTTCTAGCTACTCACTGCTGTAAAGCTTCCTGACAGGAAGTGGTACCAGTTACTTTCTTGGTAGTTGGAAGGATTAATAAAACGATGTAGGATTCAGGCCCAGGTTCAGCTCAAAAACTAAATGAGGATCCACCACAGTGGGTACGGACTTCTCCAACTTGTCTTTCTACGTCTCTCACTGTCTTTTTGTTTTCTACAGAGTCATTCATCCTGGAACATTGGGGAGATGGGTGCCCAGAATTCACTGGAAGAGTGAACAAGGTGGAATAGTTCAGGTTCCAAAGTGGAAGACCTAGGGCTAACTTCTGGTCTGTCACTTCTGCCTCTCTGAGCCTCTGTTTCATCATCTGTGAAACTGGGCTAAATGAGCGCCCCTGTGTCTTCCCCAGGGAGGTATGGGGACGAAATGAGATCAACTGCATAAAGTAACAAGCTCAGTGCCCAGTTCTAAGGTAGGTGCTCAGAGAACTAGGACCTATTATTGTCATTATTGTCATTATTTTAGTGGAAGCCTGTTGTTGTGGAGCTGAGGAGGTTGTTGTTGAGACATTGGAAAATAAGTGGGCAGGTTTCTCACTATACCTCCTCTGAGGGCTGCTTTCATAAAAGGCAGACTAAATTCTCATTAGCACGTCAGTCATGTCCATGTGCTTGAATGTCATAAGCACAAATGTGGTCCCCTTGGGAGGTGGGGGACACACCTTCCCCCTCAGCGCCTTGATCAGAAGGTCCAGCCCAGTGGGAGGAGGGGAGGTCAGTGACTGGTCCCCCACTCCAGGACGGAGGTGGCCAGCATTCCTCGCTGCCCTCTGCACTTCCTGACATTTGTGGTTTAATCAAGCCCCGTTAATTCCTCCCAGTTTCAAAGCTCAGCACAGGAACCACAAACCCCCACAGCCTCTGACGGGAATCGTGTGGCTAAAGCCAAGGGGAACTCTTTGAAAGGTAATTAGCGTCCTTTGAATCCAGGGCCCTTTGATTTTGCTTCCTGGCTTTAAATGGTCACAGGAGATTTTGCAGAAAGGGGAAAAAAACAAAAGAAGCAGCAGCTACAGCCCCTTTCGCTGGGCCTTCTGCTGCCTTTCAAGTTGAGCTGTGGCCTGAGAGAGGACACTTGTGAGCGTGATCAAGGGTGGGTGAGTTGCTGAATTGTACCCGGGGCCATTCATTCACCCAGGCTTACATACTATGGGCCAGGCATCATGCTAAGCACTGAACGTACAGTTTCCATTGTTCATTCATTCAATCATTCCACTATTACCTCTGTGTCGACTCTGAGCTCGGCCCCAGGGCTATAAGCTTATTGTTTAGTGGGAGAGGCAGACAATAAACAAGTAAATACATAAAAATAATTGCAGTTGAGAATAAAGCACTAAGAACTAAATAAGCTGAGAATTCATCCAGAGGAGAGCAAGGGATCGTCTTTACAAGAGGTTCTTAGGGAAGGCTACTCTGAGGAGGGAACAGTGCCTGTGGGCACCATGACACTTGGAAGTCAGTTATTCAATACAGGGCAGAAGGGTGTGTGGAGCAACAGAGGCTTGTCCTGTTGCCATGCTGGGGAGGATTAAGTACGCTACAGAGAGCAGCTGTACGAGTCAGTATAGGATGCTGTCCTAACAGCTCTGAAGTCTTAAAATACAAAAGTGGGTTTTTTGCTAACACGTCTGTCATGGCTTGGTTGTGGCTGTGGCTCTGTTCACACTTAGTGTTGTATAAAGCCAGGAATTGACAAACTTTACCTGTAAAGGGCTAGATAGTAAATATTTTAGTCTTTGTGAACCGTGTAGTCTCTGACACAATGATTCCACTGTGAAAGCAGCCATAGACTATACGTAAATGAATGGGTTTGGCTGTGCTCCAATAGAATTTTATTTACAAGAAAAAGTAGCAAGCCAGATTTGACCTGAGGATTACAGTTTGCCAACCTCTATTTTAAGCCACTACACTTTGAAATTTATTATGCAGTGATGTATAACTAAGCCACTCCCTGAATTTGTAAAGTGGCCTGAGCAAAGCACGTTTCAGATGAGGCACACTGTCGGTGATTCAGAGGCAGATTAGAAGCTGATGCCAGGGTGAGCCTTGTAGGACAATGGTCCCAGAAGAGACGATGGGCCCAGGCTTGGGCAAGGAGATGTATGAGTCCAGGTGACAGCATAAATGTCTTTTGTGCTACCTGCTGGCCAAGACGACAAAGATGATGCTAAAACCATAATGGAGACTGTTCTCTTTAATTCTCCCTGCACCATGCAGGGAGTCCTGGTAATGAGTACATGGGGCAGACAGGGAGGAAGCCTTTCCCCCAGCAGCGCTGTGAAAAGCTCACAGAGCTGGCACAGGCAAGCTCCTAAGCTGGTAACAAGGCTATCGACACCAACTGAGCCATGAGCCAGAATAAAGAAATACCCTGGGGAGGATTCCAGGATGAGGGCCTATTGCCCTGTTACTCTGCCACTTCCATGCACCCTCTGCTGCCTGTTCCTCACAACCCCTCTGATGACCCCGTCCCCACCCCTACTGGGTTGAGGGAGCAGCTGGGCTCGCACACAATGGACAGACCAGAGCCCGAAACATCTGCAATATGGTGGGTAGAGCAGCTGGTGGGGAGGGAGAATAGACAGAGGAAGGAGAAATGAAGGAGAGGAGGAGAAAAAAGAAAAGGAGGAAAGGGGAGGGAAGAGAGAACCAGGTTGTCCAGGAGAGGATGGATACAAGGGTTCAAATGCCATCAGAATCTGGCTTCTGTCTTAATCCATCTGTGTGGACCCCATTCTCTAGCAACCTAGGTAGCTACAGCTTCTAGATTCCAAAGCCACACAAAGCAGGGACAACCTTCCAGCAATGCCAGCGGCAGTTCTGGGATTCACTGTAATTGGCTCTCAGGTCATATGCCATATACCTGAGCCAGTCACGGTGGTCCAGGAAATACCTAACTCTGATTGGCTTAGGATCAGCATTCCCTCCTGCCCTCCTTGACTAAAGGAAGGAAAGGGCTGAATCCACCAAAGAAAACCAGGGCTTTTTCCAGAAGAAAAGAGAACGGATGCAAAGCAGGATGGAGTCACATGCCATAAATGACCTTTAGAGTTCAACTTCCTGCTATAACTTCTGGGAGAACAATTTGTCAAACATCTTCCAGTCTGGCTTAACCATTTGAGGCTATAAGTAATCATTAATATTAGATACCCACTGTGAGAGTGGAATAGCTGGTTGAAAATTTCCTTTTTGATCCCCTCCTCTGATTAGGCCCAGAGAGGGATGGGATCAAATTCTAGGCCTTGGGATACCAAGTCCAACCCTCCTTGGCAACACAGAAGGCCACATAAGCCAAGCCCCAAAGAAGCCAGTGGGTGGGAAGAGTTAGTAAGCACCGGGAGCAGGGAGGAGGATAGGGCTTTTCTCCACAGGAATTCCCCCTCTCGGGCTCGGTCTTTTTTTGAGGACATGACAGTCTGATGGGGGAATGAGACAGACAGAGTGTGATCATGGCATTATAGAGGGAAGCATTGTACAGGGGGGTGGGGACCCTTGCCCAGCTCGGGGAGGTCAAGGAGGCTGCCTGGTAGCAGTGATGTTTGAGCTAAATTTTGAAAGACGAGCACGAGTTAGCTAGAAGAAGGAAAAAGGCCTTCCAGTGATGGAAACAACACACACAAAAGCTCACGATGTGGTTGTAGAATGATAAATGGCACCATGTGACCAGATGTGTCAGTGAGAAGTAGGCGAGGAAGCTGAGGATGTCAGAAGGCCCTGATGGCACAGCTCTGTGGCTGAAGCCAGCCAAAGCCTTGACTTTATTGTCCTAGCTCTGGGGGAAGAGAGGAGGGCAGGGGGATTTTAGGATGAGGAGTGACCATTTGTAAAGATGCAAATGACTTTGATCTTGGGAGGGCTGGAGGGTGGTACAGGTGTATGAATCAGGACTTCTGGTTGTAAGGGACAGAACAGCCAACTCAAACCACCTTGGCCCAAAGTGCTGTTTAGGAAGGATCCTGGGGCAACTCGTGTTATCAATCCAAGTTGTGTGAAACATCTGTAGGGAAGTGACAGTGTAACTTGGTATTTTCTTTCTGGAAAGCAGTTGGGCAATATGAATGAAAGCCTAAAACATATATATTCTTCAACCTAGAAATTCCACTGCTAGGAATTTATCCAAAGAAAATCAATACAGACGAGGGCAAAGCTGTAGCTTCAAGAATGTTCTTGCATCCCTGTTTATATAGGAAATGATAGGAAACAATCTAAATGTCCCACAGTAGAAGCCTGGCCTCCGTAATGACTGGAAGTCTGATGGTGGACTTCTCTTCAGTCATTCGATCTTCTGCAGTGGTAAAGATTGACCGTTTCCAGGCATTTTAGTCCTTGGGATAAAGCTGCTCTATGAAAAAGTTTTTGCTAGTTTATGGCAAAATCAGAAAAACAGACAACAGCATGGTATGTTCACAAACCTTTTTCTTTCTGCAGCATTATCTCTGCTCTACTTCTTTGGTGTGGTGATGCTAATGGATGTTAACTTTTTCTTCTTTCCAAGGTTCAAGTAACAAAAAAATCCAATTAACAGTGGCATAAACAAATAGGAGCTTATTTTACACATTAAACGAAGCCTGGAAGTAGTGACTGCTGGGGAAATGTCAGTGCGCACCAACCCGAGGCAGGAAGGGGTCTCCGTGAGTCTCTGGCCCTTTCTCTTGTGGTCCCAAGGTGGCTGGCACTGCTCTTGGTGTAGTACTCACATTCATGGCAGGAAGAAGGAGGATGAAATGGTGCCAATGACACTGTCTCTTTTACAGCAAAGCCAAAGCTTTCCCAGAAGTGTCCAGTAGATTTCCTCATATGTCTCACTGGCTAAATTAGGTCACAAGGCCACCCTTCGCTGCAAGGGAGTCTGGGATATCAAGAATCTGGCAAAGGGAATGGGATTACCATGTTGGGCTTACTAATGATGATTAATTACCTGGGACACGGTTCATGGCCCCTCAAACTAAACCAAGAAAGAAGGGAATAGAGTGGTAGAAAATGGCCAGTGAGAGAGCAGCTAGCCATGCCCGCCACACTCAGTGAAAAGAAAGGTGGCAGCCCTAGGTCGGTCCCTCCTAATTTTTGGAAGGTGGAATTTACTGGTCCATGAAGCACTAGAAAAGATAACTGATTTTCAAACCAGATTCCTGTGTTGTCCAGAGTTATTTAGGGTCTGCTGTTAGGGCGGGAAGGTGGGAAGAAGAGGTGGAGGTTCAACCCAAACTTTTCTGCTCTTATCTAAGTGTCATATTACACAGACACGTAGATTACACTTGATGTCGAGTGGCCCCCTCATCTGCAGGGGATACATTCCAAGAGCCCGGTGACACCTGAAACAGCAGATAGTACCAATCCCAACTGCCACCCGTCAAAACAGGTTTCTGTTCATGTTTCTTCCACTCACGAATTTAATGCCTTTTCCATCTTGACTAAGTGCTTATCACATACTGTGGCTGTAACTTGCAGTTTGAGGTAGGACAGCAAAACTAGCATGAATTTCTTTTTCCTTCTTCACAATTTCACGGGCAGAAGACTTCTACTTATGAGAGATCTTAGCAACTTCAGCATATGATTTTCTTTCTTTCCTTATTAAGTTGAGAACTTTCACCTTTCCACCTAAAGGAAGTACTTTACGGCTTCTCTTTGGCATATATGCCTTGCCGCTGTCACTACTCTTGAGCTTTGGGGCCACTGCTAAGTACAATGAGGGTGACTTGAACACAAGCACTGTGATCCAGCAACAGCTGATCTGCTAACCTAGCTGGCTACTAAATGGCTAACGGGCAGGTAGCATACTCAGGGTAGATAAGCTGGACAAGTAAAATGATTCATGTCCAGAGGGGGACGGTGCTAGATGGCACGAGATTTCATCACACTACTCAGAACAGTCCACAATTTAAAACTTCATAATTGCTTATTTCTGGAATTTGCCATTTAATGTTTTTGGGCTGTGATTGACTGCTGATAACTAAAACCATGGATAGGCAGGGTCTAATGAATATGTATATATGTGTGTTTATCTGTCTATATGTGTATCCTTATTTTTATATATGCATATAATATATATACATGCATATAATATGCATATATGCATATAATACATATATGTATTATACATATATACATACCTATATGTAAAGATCTAGAAGAATACCTAGCAGGGATTTCAAACTGGTGGCCCGTAGAGCCTAAATCAATGTTTGAAATCTCTTTGACTTTTGAATGCCTTTACACTTGACTGCATACTCTCTATTACTTCCCAGATTCAGACATTCTTGGTATTGTCTAATGTCACAGTTTGCATATTTATATCAATATTAATTAATTCACCCTACCCATGCACTTATACTAATTTTACTACCACTCGATTCACACGTTTATGTTAATTTAATAGCACTCAATTCACGTTTACATTAACCGCCTGGCCCTGTGGACGTTTAGTTCGTGACTCTGAATATACCCAGGCATGAACACTGGCTTTCTCTGGGTCATGAGTCGTTTTTAATTTTTCTTTTTCCTGGTCTGTCCTGTCTAATTTTGCTAACATAAACAGACATGGCTTTTGTAATAAGGGGTAAAGACGCCATTTTAATTAAAAAGTAATAACAACGCGGCCTGTGATCGTGTGGGCTGTTTGGGCCGTGCTCCACGGCCCCCACTGAGCCCAGCTCTTCTGGGCTGCTGCCCTGCCTGCCTCGCCAGCCTGCCTCGGATATGTCGCCAAGTGAGTGGCCGGGGTCCCTGCCTTGCCCTGTGAGTGAGGTGTGAGTGGGAGCTGGGGGCTGGACGCTCTCTGAAGAATGGGCCCTTCCTGGAAGAGTCTGGAAACCCAGCCGGAGTCCGAAGTCCTTTCAAATGCTGAACTCAAGCGTGGGGACACAGCCCCTGCAAATGCCAACTGCTTTACTCTCACTGGGGCTGGTGATAGATATACTGCTTCACGCTGATGTGGTATTATCACAACACGGTTCCACGCTCAGCTACTGCAAGTCACCAGAACAACATCTGGTTTGAATCTTTTCTCATTATGACCTAAAAAACTAAAAGCTGGACTCCAAACCACCACTTTAACACTCTGTCTCTCTTCCTTCTTTCTTCCTCTCCCTTTCTTCCTCTCCCTTTCTTTTTCCCTTCTTTCTCTTTTTCTCTTGCACTCCAGAAACTTCAAATGAGGTGGAGGAGTATAGAAATTATCTGGCCTAAGTGCCCTTTTCCCCATTTTACAGATGGGGACACTGAGGCCCAGGGAGGAGCGGTGATTTGCTGTATCACCTGTTAGGTCACCTGCGGCAAGCAGCTCCACTCCCTCAGGTTCCTATCTACAAGACAGGATGGCGCTGACCTCCCCCGTCGCCCTCAAGGGCTCCCTTCGAGGAGACAGGGTAATGGGCAGGAGAGGGCCTGGTGATCATTAAGGAACCCAGAAAGGCATTAGCTATTGTCATTGTTATTCGAGGCCTTCTGGTTAATTGGTAGCAAAATTAGGCCTTTCCCGAACTCAAGTCTTCTGATTTTCATTGTAATTACAATTTACTTGATAGTGTCCTTTGAATTACAAAATTTTTTGATTTTTTTCTTTGGTTGCTTGTGCTTTAGGTATCATATTGAAGAAACCATTGCCCAATCCAAGGTAATGAAGACTTACTCCTAAACTTTAGTCTAAGAGTTTTATAGTGCTAGCTCTTAGATTTAAGGCTTTGATCCATTTTTAGTTAATTTACATATATACACATATATATATATATATATATATATATGAATTGAGACAGGGGCCCTCTTCAATCTTTTGTATCCTGTTATTCCAGTACTATTTGTTGAAAAGACTATTCTTTTCCCCACTGAATTGTCTTGGTATCTTTATCAAAAATGGATTGCCCAAAAATTTATGGATTTATTTCTGGACTCTCAGTTCTATTCCAGTGATCCATATGTCTGCTCTTATGTCAGCACCACATAGTCTGGATTGCTGTAGCTTTGTACTTGATTTTGAAATAGGGAAGTATGTTGTCCTTTTTGAGATTATTTTGACTATCTAGTCCCTTGCATTACCCTATGAATTTTAGGATCAGCTTATCAATATCTGAAAAATTGTCAGCTGTGAATTTGATAGGAATTACGATGACCCATAAATAAACTTGGGGAATATTGTCAATATTACTTCTTCCAATCCATGAACATAAATGTCTTCCCATTTATTTAAATCTTTAATTTCTTTCAATGGTGTCTTTGCAGTTTTCAGTGTACAAGTCTTATAGTTCTTTTGTTAAACTTATTCCTAAGCAATTTTATTCTCCTTGATGCTGTTATAAATGGAATTATTTTCTTTATTTCATTTTTGGATTGTTTATTGCCAATGCATAGAAATATAATTGATTTCCTTCTTACTGATCTTATATCCTGCAACCTTGTTGAACTACTTTATTAGCTCTAATAGTTTTTTTTGTGGAATCCTCAGAATTTCCTATGAGATCACAACACTGTCATCTGCAAATAGCAATAGTTTTAATTCTTCCCTTCCAATATGGATGGCTTTTATTTCTTTTGTGTTGTTATTGTCATACAAATTATATCTTTATAGATTGTATGGCTATCAACACAGATTTATAATCATTTCCTTACACAGTTATCTTTTAAGTCTGATAAGAGAAAAATATTTATAAACAAAAGTATATTTATAAGATTTATATATATATATTTACACTGTGTATCTTTACTAGTGTTCTTTATTTCTTCTTGTGTATTCAAGTTACTGTCTAGTGTCTTTTCATTTCAGCCTAGAGAATTCTCTTTAGTATTTCTTGAAGGGCAGGTTTGCTAACAATGAAATTCTCTTCTTTTCTGTTTATCTGTAAATGCCTTAATTTCTCTTTCATTTTTTAAGGATAGCTTTATTGGATATAAAATTTTTGTTGCTGGTGGTGGTGGTGGTGGTGGAGTTTTTTTGTTTTGTTTGTTTGTTTGTTTTGAGATGGAGTTTCACTTTGTCACCCAAGCCGGAGTGTAGTGGCAAGATCATAGCTCACAGCAACCTTGAACCCTTGGACTCAAGCCATCTTCCCACCTCAGCCTCCCAAGCCGCTAGGACTGAAGGCACATGCAACCATGCCCAGCTAATTGTTTTCATTTTTGAGAAACGAGGTCTCACGATGTTGCCCAGGCTGGTCTCGAAATTCTGGGCTCAAGTGATACTCCCACAACAGCCTTCCGAGTAGCTGGGATTATAAGCATGAGCCACCATGCCTGGTTGGATATAAAATTCTTGATTTTCAGTTTTTGTCCTTCAGTGCTTTGAATATATCATTCCACTGATCAGCTCTTAATCATAGTGAGGGTCCCTTGTACCTGATGAGTGATTTTTTTTTCTGCCTTAAAGATTCTCTCCTTGTGTTTCACTTTCAACAGTTTGATTGTGATGTGTCTAGGTGTGGATCTCTGAGTTTATCCCACATTTTTTGGATGTGTAGATTAGTGTTCTTCATCAAATTATTTCTACGAATATTCTGACTCTTTCCCTCTCTTCTTTCCTTCTGTAACTCCTGTTATACATATGATGTTATGTTTGATGATGTCTTACAGGCCTTTGAGGCTCTGTTTATTTCTCTTTATTCTTTTTCTTTCTATTCTTCAGACTGGATAATCTTAATTGATCTAACTTCAAGTTTGCTTATTTTCTTTCTGTCTGCTCCAATTTACTATTATGCCCTTCCAGTGAATGTTTTATTTTAGTTATTATGCTTTTCAACTCCACAATTTCCATTTGATATATATATCTTGTATTCCTGGCTTGGAAGAAAGTTTTTAAAGAATGCCCTTAGCTGGACATGGTGCTCATGCAGCACTTTGGGAGACCAAGGTGGGAGGATCACTTGAGGCCAGGAGTTTGAGACCAGCTTGGGCAACAAGCAAGACCCCATCTCTACAAAAAATTTAAAAATTAGCTGGGCATGGTGGCAGGGTTCTGTAGTCCCAGCTACTTGGGAGGCTGAGGCAGGAGGATTGCTTGACTCCAGTTTGAGGTTGCAGTGAGTTATGATGATGTCACTGCACTCTAGCCTAGGTGAACTAGAGTAAGACCCTGTCTCAAAAATTTAAAAAAAATTTTTTCCCAAGTCTTTTCCTTGACCCTACTAATATTTGGCTTTCTAGTTACCCCTCTGACCTCAGATCCCCTCCCTCACCCCCCTCCCTGGACTCTAGACACACATGTCAGGATTACTCTCACCTCAGGGCCTTTGCACTTGCTGTTCCATCTGCCTGGGATATCACCTGGCTCACTGGCTCACCTCCTTTAAGTCTTTGTTCAAACATGCCTTGTCAGTGAGGCCTCCCCTGGCCTCCCTAGTTAAAATGTCTCATTTGTAACCCCACTTTCCTCTCCCCATTTTGCTTTTTTCCTTAGGACAATTTTTTTACACAAGCCAATAAATTGCTGTTTTGCCCAAACCAGTTCTCTTTCCTTTGCAAACCAAGTATTCCTATGCATTACAGACCTTGATGAAAACTTGACGG
The DNA here is from genome assembly GCF_041146395.1 of Eulemur rufifrons. Lineage (NCBI taxonomy): Eukaryota > Metazoa > Chordata > Mammalia > Primates > Lemuridae > Eulemur > Eulemur rufifrons. The sequence goes on from NC_091002.1 coordinate 26,629,524, forward strand.
CTGAACCCTCTGAAGACAGGGGTTCCTCCTTTGACCTCACTGAGGGCTTGACCTGGAGTTGGGAGCATTGGAGCAGTGGTCCCCAACCTTTTTGGCACCGGGGACCGGTTTCATGGAAGACAATTTTTCCACAGATGGGGGGTAGGCGGAGCTCAGGTGGTGATGTGAGCAATGGGGAGCAACTGTAAATACAGATGAAGCTTCGCTCGCTTGCCTGCTGCTCACCTCCTGCTGTGTGCACCGCCCCCCATTCCTAAGTTTTACGGAAGACAATTTTTCCACGGATGGGGCTGTGGAGGTGTGGGGGGAGCTCTGTGCCCGGGTCCCTAACAGGCCGTGGGCCGTTAGCAGTCTGGGGACTGAGGGCCGGGGACAGAAGCATTGGAGGCCCTGACTCAAAGCAAGACAGCGTGCCTGCTTCTGCAATTGGCACAGCATGCTCTAAGGTGACAGCTGTGTGCAGGATGACAGCTGGGCCACAGACAAAAGAGGGAAATACTGATTCAGATGGAGCTGGCTTCTGTCCTGCCCTTTCCATCTCCTCCAACTTGGGGTTTGACCCAGTAACTGAAAAACATCTTTTCCGTTTCTCTAACTGTTCAAGTCCAGCTGGGGCCGGCCCTTTCCACTAGGCCACGTGAGCAAGGTGGAAACTATGGCGGTTCTGGACGGGCTATGGTTTGCGTGCCGGGGCTGGACTTCATCCCTGCCATGTCCCTGCCAGCCAGGCCCTGACCTACCACACCCATGCCACCAGCCTGCCAGGCCAGTCCCAGAGTTGCCAGCGTGGCAGCCGTGAAGTGCTCCGCCGAGTGGAGGGAATGGAGAAGATGTCACTCCGGAGGCCAGCTGACCCAATCCTCCTGGACAGATGGGCAGACCAGGGCCCAGCCGGGGAAGGAGGCTTGCCAAGGTCCACAGGCATTCAACAAAATCACATGGCTTGTGAGACTAGACAGACCTGGGTTTTAACCCAGTTCGTGCTTACTTTCAAAGTGGCCTTGGTCAGGTGCCACCTTCCTTGTGAACCTCGGTTCCCTAATCAAAGGTTACAATAGTCTCTCTTATATTGGGTTGTGAGGAGGAAGAATGGGCAGCACACACAAGCAAGGTCAGCAAGGTGCCTGACGCACACTGTCACTCAACATGTGGTGGCTCCCAGTAAGAGCAGTTCTGGAGGTAATAATTTGCTATCTGCGAGCCTCATTCTAAGCACTCTACCAGCTCATCTCTTCTTTGCAGCAACTAGGAGACAATACAATTAGTAACCCCATTTTACAGATGAGGAAAGTGAAACCTAGAAAAGCTGAGAAGCGCTAGATAAGAAGCCTGGACTCTCCAGGCCAGAATGGGCTATGGAGAAAACTATAGCGCCTCTTTCCCGGGGCTATGTGATTCTAGCACTGTTCACTGTGAGCTAATTTGCACCTCTTTGTGAATTGTAGGTGTTGGGACCGGAAAACAATACCCCAAAATTTGACCTCAGAAGAGCCTTAGAAGCAAAAGTTTCTCTCTGACCTCTTCCTGCCCTCCTGTCTCTCAGAACCATTCTCCCCAGAGGCAAGCCACAGAAACTACAAGCCCCTCTGCCCCCAAGGCAGGTCATAGAAACCAGAACCCCTTTACCCCAAAGCCAGCCATAAAACCTAAACCTAAAAATATTACTTTAACTTTCCTTCCACCTTGTTGTGTAAAACACTGGCCATAAAGAAATCATCTGACCCACTATTTGACTGTGGGTCATCAGACCCCCATTGTAGATCGTCCTGCCCATACCCAGAAGAAGAGAATGCATGTGCAGAGAGGCCAGGAAGAATCTAGACAGATTCCTTGCTGGGTTTCCCCACTCAGACTATTAGCACTAGGTCAGACCCTCTTTGTCCAAATATATTTCTACACAGCTGTCTATACTTTGTCGAACCTAAGCGTAACAATGGACAGTTCTCCCCAAATCTTTGGGTCTTCATTCTGAAGGCTCCTGTCTACACGTTACTAAGAACTTTGTATGCCTTCTCTCTTATTAATCTGCCCTTTGTGAGTTGATTTCTCAGCGAACCTTCAGAGGGCCAAGAGGAAGTTTTCCCTTCACCCCTACATAGGTAAACTGACAGATACATAAACTCTGCCTTGTCTGGTAGAATTGACTCCCCTCCCCTTTGTGGAAAAACTAGCTCTGCCTCCATTTATAACTCAGTTCCTTTACTCCATAGAAATTTGCACTTTCTTGACTTTTCCTTTGAACCAGTTATAGCATCTGTCTTGTTCACTCATTGTTTAACAAGTAAAATAAAATCTATAGCACATGTTCATTTTCATAGCTCTATCAAAACCACAATTTTAATCTTTTTCTGAAAATTATCTTTTGACAGAGACTTAGAAATCCATGTCTGATTCTTACTGTAATAGTCCTGGAAATCAGCCTTCCCACTCCTCCTTGCTCACCTCCAGTGCTCAGGATTCGGCCACTTTATGTGGGTTTTCTGAATAATCCTCATACAGGGTGTTAACTATCACCTCTCAGCTTACAAGTGAGCAAATTAAGACTCAAAGAGGCAAAGCAACTTGCCCAAAGGTTCACAGCTAAAGTGTGTGTGTGTGTGTGTGTGTGTGTCCTGCCTGCTTGACTAGATTGTCACTTCATCTCCAGGTGGAGTACTAGGAATACATTTGGAGACAGTCTGGGACTTGATGGGGGCCAGGTGACACTGTGATGGAGAAGCAGGTTGCAGAGGCCTTGGCAGTCACTCAATGTCCAGGGAGTGAGACTGCAGCAGTACAGTTGGTGGTATCCTTGACCCTCAGAATCCCAAGGAACAGTCCAGGCCGAGGTGATGGCCCACTTCTGTCCCTTCCTAGATCTTCCCCCCCAAGAAATGTGCCCAGTGTCATACTGTTTGTAAGTGAAGGAGCCCAGACTTGCACCCAGGAAGTCTGACTTGAGGTCAGCCTGCATGCTGCAGGCTTCGAGGCCAGGACTTAAACCCAAGTTTGTTCTTCTCAGCTGTGCAACTCTGGGAAAGTTACTTAATTTCTCAGAGCTACTTAACGTCTCATAAAAGTTGTTAAGGGCCGGGCGCGGTGGCTCACGCCTGTAATCCTAGCACTCTGGGAGGCCGAGGTGGGCGGATCGTTTGAGCTCAGGAGTTCGAGACCAGCCTGAGCAAGAGCGAGACCCCATCTCTACTAAAAATAGAAAGAAATTATATGGACAGCTAAAAAAAATATATAGAGAGAAAAAATTAGCCGGGCATGGTGGTGCATGCCTGTAGTCCCAGCTACTCGGGAGGCTGAGACAGGAGGATCACTTGAGCCTAGGAGTTTGAGGTTGCTGTGAGCTAGGCTGACGCCACGGCACTCACTCTAGCCTGGGCAACAGAGTGAGACTCTGTCTCAAAAAAAAAAAAAAAAAAAGTTGTTAAGAAAATTGAATGAGCTAATGTGAGCCAAGTGCCAGATACGTGGCAAATCCTCAATAAATAGGTGCTGCTTTCCAAGGCCTCATTATCTCAAATAATGAGCCTCCACTTAGGAGCCCTTGCCATGAGCCAGGCACTGTGGGACGCACTTTACTAACATCATCTCCAGGAATCCTCCCAACAACCTTGGGGGAGTTACCATTATAATACTTATTTGATAATTTGGTAAGTCGTTTGCCCAAAGTTGCACAGTAAGTGAGGAATGAGGCCGAGATGTGAACCCCGGTTTCCTGACTCCAAGATCTCAACACTCGCCCACACGATGCATCTGTTAATTTAAGCATTCATTCAACAAATATTTATTGAGCACCTACTATGTATGGCAGGCACTGTTCTAGGTGCCAGAGGTAAGGTACAGCAGTGAACCAGGCAGACACAAATCCCTGTGCTCACGGAGCAGATGTTCTATTTCGGGTGTTAGGCAAAGCCTCTGGCCTTTCAAGGTGAGGCTGGTCACTCATGACACCTGCCTGACCAATGTGGGCAAGTGTCTGACGGGACTGTGGGGCTGGAGCTGGACGTGGTGGGGAGGGTAGGGGAAAGGGTCAGGACCAAGTCTGGGAAGGAATGGAGACAGATGTCTGCTCAGGGAAGCAGGGGATGCGGGAAGGAAAGTGGCCTCAGAAACAGACCCTCTGTGCCCCCTGGGACGTGGGTTCTCTGAGGACTGTTTCTTCCTGAGGGCCATGATGCTCAGAGCTAAAAGCAGGTATTTTCAGGTGTGAAGACTGACTGCAGTGTGGACAGAGCCTGACAGGGGCTCCCGTCTAGGGCTCACTCCTGGTGGAATGAGTCAGGATAAAGGAGATGTGTACCGCGCCCTGAGTGGCTGCCCTCTGTGGGCATTTGGGTGGGCCCGGGCGCCCTCTTGTGGCTTCCTTTGTCTCTGCGTGGACCCTCCACGTGTCCCTGTGGTTGGAAGGGATTCCTATGCCTACACCATTTCTTTGTCCCCAGCTTGGACCCTTTTCTCTATTCCCAAGGGCAAGCCTTTCTTGTCCTCAGCCAAGGCCTGAAAACTCGTCCTTAGTTATGACTCTCACCTTTTCCTGCATAGACCTCAGAACTCAGTGCTTGGATCCTGCAAGCCCTTGGTGATGCTGTGGGAGGCATAGCGGCGTGACAGTAATGGAACATGCAGGCTTATCACCTGGTTCAAACCCTGACTCCGTTGCTTAGGGACAACTGTGTAGTAGCATCTCTGTACCTTACTTTTCTCATTTTAAAAATGAGGATCATAATAGTTTCCACCTTAAACAGTTGTTGTGGGAATTAAATGAGATAATAAACACTGGGTAATTTGTCTGTTAAAGCCTCAGTACACACACACCTTCTAGGCCCCTCCCCTGTATGTCAGGGGCCTGAAGCCTGACAACTGCAGTTTTCAGAATGGCTTGCCAGCAGGGTTCCGCGTTGGATTCAGCCAATGGGAGGCAGAAACCGAGGCACATTATTGCTTCTCCAACAGCACAGGCAGAATCTGGAGTTTCAGGGTTCAGTTTGGCAGCAGCCTCCACAGGTTTTCCCAGGACAGGAGGCAGCTGTAACCACTGCTAGTGGTTTCTGCATCTCCAGCACCTTCCAGACATTCTGAAAGCTGGTGGCAGCTTTCCCTAATCTTTACATTCCAGCCTATCCACTGGTGTAGTAAGCACCACATTTTTCATTTTCAACCCTTTCTGCTGGTTGTGGTGCAGCTGGAGCTCTCATTCATTGTTGGTGCAAATATGAAATGGCAAGGCCACTTTGGGAATCCATTTGGCAGTTTCCTTTAAACATATATTCTCCCATATGATCCAGCAATTCCACTCTTGGGAATTTATTCAAGACTAATAAAAACATAGGGCCGCACCAAGACCTATACACTTATGTTTGTAGCAGCATTTTTCATAATCACTCAAAACTGGAAACAACACAAACGTATATCAATAAGGAAATGGATAAAGTGTGGCACACCCATACTATGGAAGGTTACTCAGAAATAAAAAGGAACAGAATGATACACACAACATGAATGAAGTTCAGACATGATGATGAGTGAACAATGTCAAGCGTGAAGGAGAACTTATTTTATGTCAGCCATGGAGAGGTGACAATCTCCCTTCAAAAAAAAATTGCCAAGCAGCTGTGAGGAGTGCAGTTTGCTAGCAGCCCCCAGCTGTAGCACCACGGGGACAATGCTGAAGCCATGCTCTTTGTGGACAGCCCACTGGGCGTGGAATGAGTACAAGGTCTGGCCATTTCAACCCAACATAGGGCTCTCTATGGGAAATCTTGGTGCTGGAGTTCCCTGGTCCGCCGGCTGAGATTTTCTCAGAACTCACTGAAGCCTGAGGCTTTCCCTGTCCAGTCCTCGTTCCTTCCCTGTCTTCTTTCATAGGTGCCAGCCCTGCATAAAGGCCTGAAGGTTCTTCTCACATACCCCTGTTCCCACTCCCCTCGGTCTTTTGTGAGCCTTATCCCCAGTAAATCTCTTGACACTGCTAACTCCATCTTGACGTCTGCTTTCTGGGGATCCAACTAACATACATACATTTCACTTAAGAGAAATTTTAAAAGAGACAAAATTAATCTATGGAGACAAAAAGCAGATCAGTGGTTACCTGGGTGGGAGGTTGGGGAGATGAACTGCAAAAGGGCATGAGGAAATTTTCTGGAGTAATGTAAATGTGCTATATTTTGCTCATGGTGGTACATGAGTTTATACATTTGTCAAAACTCATAAAGTGTAATTGAAATGGGTGGTTTTATTGTATGTAAATTAGACCTCAATGAAGATGATTTTAAGAAAATCTCTTCCTTCTGGAAATACCTAGAGGGTATGCTGGTGGTAGGACTGTATGCAATTGTCAAAACTCACAGAATTGTATATTAAAAAAGGAGTTATATAATACAATACATAATGTACACTTTCATGCAAAAAGAATGAGCCAGGAAAACAATATTTCTTACTGATTATCATGTGATTATTACTGAAAATAATTTTGTCATATAGATGAGGAGGGGAGTATTGAAAAGTTATCTGTTCCACTGGTGGATTCACACTTCCTGATTTCAAAACTTACTACAAGGCTGTAATAATCAATATGTGTGATAAGGGCATAAAGACAGGTGTGTAAACCAATGGAGCAGAGCAAAGGGCCAGAAATAAACCCTCACATATATGGTCAAAAGACTGACAATGATACCAAGACCATTCAGTAGGGAAAGGACAGTCTTTTCAACAAAAGGTGCTGGGAAAACTGGATATCCACATGCAAAAGAATGAAGTTGCACCTGTAATCCTAGCACTCTGGGAGGCTGAGGTGGGAGGATCGCTTGAGCTCAGGAGTTCGAGACCAGCCTGAGCAAGAGTGAGATCCTGTTTCTACTAAAAATTGAAAAATTAGCCTGGCGTCGAGACACACACCCATAGTCCCAGCTACTTGGGAGGCTGAGGCAGGAGGAGCGCTTGAGCCCAGGAGTTTGAGATTGCAGTGAGCTATGATGATGCCACGGCACTCTAGTCTGGGTGACAGAGTGAGACTCTGTCTCAAATTAAAAAAAAAAAAAAAAGAATGAAGATGAACCTTCACCTCACACCGTACATAAAAATTAACTCAAAATGGATCAAAGACCTAAACATAAGACCTAAAACTATAAAACTCTTAGAAGAAAACATAGGGCAAATGCTTTACAATATTGGATTTGGCAGTCATTTCTTGGATATGACATCAAAGGCATAGGCAACAGAAGAAAAAATAGGTAAATTGAACAGTATGAAAATTAAAAGCTTTTGTCCATTAAAAGATACTATCAACAGAGTACAAAGACAACCCCACAGAAAGGGAGAGGATATTTGCAAATCATATATCTGATAAATAAATAATGTCCAGAATTATATAGAGAACTTCTAAAATTCAACAACAACAAAAAAACCCCAAACAACCAAATTGAAAAATGGGCAAAGGACTTGAATAGACGTTTTTCCGAAGCTGTACAAATGGCTATAAGTACATGAGAAGATGCTCAGCATCACCAATGATCAGGAAAAGCCAATCAAAACTACAATGAGATACAACCTCACACCCATTAGAAAGGCTACTATAAAAGAAAAACCAGAAAATAACAAGGGTTGCTGAGGATGTGGAGGAATTGGAACCCTTGTACATTGTTGGTGGGAATGTAAAATGATACAGTCCCTGAGGAAAACAGTATAGTGGTTCCTTAAAAAATTAAAAATAGGATTACCACATGATTCAGCAATTCTACTTCGAGGTATATGCTGCCAAAGAATTGAAAGCAGGGTCTTGCAGAGATATTTACACACCCATGTTCACAGCAGCATAATTCACAATAGCCAGAAGGTGGAACCAACTTAAGTGTCCATGGACACTTAAAAATTGTGGCGTATGTACACGATGCAATACTATTCAGTGTTATAATAAAAAGTAGGGGAATCCTGTCACAAGCTACAACATGGATGGACCTTGAGGGCATTATGCTAAATAAGCCAGTCACAAAAAGACAAATATTGTATGATTCCATTTATAGGAGGTACCCAGAGTAGTCAAATTCATAGACACAGAGAGCAGAATGGTGATTACCGGGGGCTAAAAAGAGTAATAAACGGGGAGTTAGTATTTAATGGGTACAGAGTTTCAGTTTTGCAAGATAAAAAGAGAGTTCTGGAGATGGATGTTGGTGATGGTTGCGCAACAGTATGGACGTATTTCGTACCACTGAACTGTACACTTAAAATAATTAAGATGATAAATTTTATGTGTATTTTGCCACAATAAAAAACTAATAGAGTTACATTAAAATGATAATACATTTCAGAAAAAAAGACAACTGCTCTAGGTGTCAAGTATGCTGGGTACCCCACTAACGAAGGGAATGGCAAGTCTTGGGTGCCAGTTAGCTGCTTAGTAGAAGCAAAGAACAATATTAACCATGGAGGGCTTCCTGAGGGAGGTGATATGGTGGGGCTGATGCTAGACCAAAGGAGGAGAATTACAGTGGTGAATGAGTCTGCCTCAGTGCCCATCTAAGTACTGCCCTTGGCTCACTTCTTCATGGTTTCCAGGGAGACAGGGAGTTTGGAATACCCACATTGCTGTCACTTGGCAACCAGGAACTGGTGGCTGCAGCCACCTGCCGAGTTCTTTCCATCATCCTGGGCCCTCATCTCTGGCATGGGCTCTATTCTTCCCAGGTAGTGGGGACTGAGCCAGGGAGGCACCTGCCACCTGCTTCCCTTCTCAGCCGCTCATAGGCCTCGGGGCAGACTGAGACACTTGCTGATGTAGGTAAGTCCACAGACAGTGCTGGATGGACCAGGGGCAAGACACAAAAAATACTCTAGCCCCAGGGGATGCTCCCATTTGTTCCCATCCCTGGCGGACCCTGGGGTTCGGGGCAGATAGGACACAGTTCTGGCCCTGAGGGCAGGAGACAGAGCTCACTTCATTCTTTCAATACACCGATGCTAATGCCTACTTCGGGCATGGCTTACCTTTAGTTGGGGGGCAGGGGTGACATAGCAGACTCACCCCTTGGCAGTCACCTCTAAGCACCAAAGGCTGCTTTCTCTAAATTCCAAGACTCTCTGCCTGAGGGCCTTTCATGACCCCAGAAGCAGCTCTCAACCCGTGGCAAATGCCTTCAGTTGGAACAGCTCTTGAGACATGTCTTGCACCGCCTCCCAGAGCTCCCAGCAGGCCTGAGCCCCAGCTGCCCACAGAGGTAAATGGCCTGATCACATTCCCTTTGTTACCTGCTTCCCTTCTTCTCTCAGTTCTCCACTCCCCTACTGTTATTTCCTGCAATCAGCTCCCAAGTAAACTGTTCAAAGCCTTGTCTCACCATTGGCCTCTGAGGGAACCCACAGGGAACCAGAGTTGTGTGAGACACAGGCTACAACCAATTGTAGGCAAAGCAGTGTTGAACCAAGGGTGGGGGTGCCGTCTGTTCAAGTGCATTGTCTGTAAAAAACTTAAAAGCAGTAATAAAACTGACCAAAAGCCAGTCTGCTTTTTATAATCACCCTGAACCAGCAATGCTAGTCAACCTCAGTGATAAAATTCTTCTCCCCACTGAAGCTGACAGCTCTCACTGTCCAATGCCCATCCTTTGGCACCCCACTGATGCCAAGGGCACTTAGGAGACAGTGATTAATCACTGGCAAAAGAGATGAGGGAAGGCCTCACTTGGGTGGCAACATTGACCCTCTAATCACACAGAATTATCCGTATTTCACACCTCCGTGCCTTTGCACATGCTGTTCCCTTTTACTGGAGCACCTTTTGTTCCTTAATCCACTCCCAATCTTCCTTTAAGGTTCTGTGAAATTAGGTCAAGAAACCATTTTTGAAGACCAGCCTGAGTTAGAAGCTTTCTCTGGACTTGCACAGACTTCCAAGAGCCCCTCTATCATGGCAGTTTTCATACTATGTTATTTTTGTCTGTAATCTTTTTTTAACTACCAGACAGTGAGCTCCACAGAGACAGGAAGTTACTCATCTGGCTCTGTTTCACAGTTGGCACTTAGGAATGGGGCTGCCACTGGGCAGGCACCTTTGTGCCATGTACATCCTGCACCACCATCCATGGCAGCCCCACCTATGGAGATTTATTGATGGAAAGAATGAATCTGTGGGAAAATTTCCATAAATGGGTAAGGATATTACAAGCAGAAGGGAAAGAAAAATCAGGGAAGACTGAATGTGCAGGGCTTCTCTGTGGAAAGAGCAAATAGCTTTACGCTACAGGCAGTACAACTCAGAGAGAAGTTCTGCAGGCACCAGCTTTAGCATCACCTAGAATGTGGTCAACATACCTGCACTCCACCTCAGGCCTGCTCACTCAGAATTTCTGCAAATGAGGTTCAAGAATCTGGGCATCTCAGGGAAACTCTAAGAACACAGAATTTGGAGAGGCACAGGGCCAGCTGATAAAGTGACTAGTGGAATGTAAAGGGGTGAGACTGGACTGATTGGATTGGTCTCAAGGCAAGAACTCATTCATTCAGTACTCATTCATCTTTTCTTTCAGTAAGTATGTATTAAGCCCAGAAGGTACTCAGGCACCTCTGTGTTCCAGATAGACTGTGTTCAACAGTCTTGTGGGAAGACAGTCATCAAATAAACAAGCAAACAAATAAATTCTTAATACAGTGTCAGGTCATAATTAATGCCTTGCAGAAAAATAATCAGGGTTAAAGAGTGGAGGTTATTTTGGATGGGCTGGTGGGGGAAGCCCTCTGTTGGGGCTGCTAGGGAGTGAGGGAAGGAGTTATTTGATATAAAGAAACAAACCATGCAATTATTTGGGAAAAGAGCATTCCAGAAATAGGAATGCAAAAGCCTGGAGAACAGAACACGTGACAAGGGAGACTGGTTAGGAAGCTAATGCAACAGTCTAGATATGAGATGCTAGAAGCTCAGACCAGAGAGGAGGCAGTACAGTTGGTAGAAAGTGGTCAGATTCAGAACACACTTTGAGAGTAGAGCCAACTAGCTTTGCTGTTGGATCAGATTTCGGTGCGAGAGAAAAGGGGAACCAAGGTCATTGCAGCCAGGAGTAAAGGGGATGAGGGGACAGAAGAGATGCCATCAGAGAAGTACTGGGCTGGTGGGGCTGCTGGGGTGGGAGGTTCCTGCAGACCACAGGGAGGATTTTACTTTTCTGTTGAGTGTGGTGGGAACCCTGAGAGGCTTTGAGGAGCTTCACACGGTCTGACTAGTATTCTAACAGTATCTCTGTGGTTACAGAGTGCAGAACAGACAGTAGGGAGACTGGGACTGACACCAGACATCCATCTGACAGATGACGTGGCTTGGACCAGCATGCTGACTGGGATGGGGAAACCAAATTTATTTGAATAAAAACAATAAGTGAATTTCAAGAAACTTGTTGAAGAAATAATAGGTGGTAAAAATCATAAAGTGGGTAGGCAAATCAATGATTGCAATTTGGTAGTGGGTCAGCAGTTGTGTCTTCTTGGGGAAGTGGCTTCAACTCTATGAGCTGTTTTGTCATCTGCAAAATGGGGATGAAAATGGAGAATGCTTCACAGAGTTGTTGAGAGGGTGAGGTAAAGGTTTTGGCACAGGATGTAACATACTATAAACACTTAATAAATGTTATCCTAGGAGCCAATCTGCCAAGTGCCAGTACCCTCTCCACCAGTCACTGGCTGACTGTCATTTTGGTCAATTTAATCCCTCTGTGCCTCAGTTTCCTCATCTGTAAAGTGAGCCATAGTAATCATGAATACCAACTGCATAGGCTGGGTCGTGAACACTAAATGAATCCAAGTAAAGCATTTAGAATAATGTGGCATGTAACGAGCACTGCATACACGCTAACAACTATTAGGAATATATTTTAGCCATATTTCCTGGCCTCTTCCCCGGCTTGCTGTACCCCATTTTGCGGATGAGAACTCTGTGGCTCACAGCAAGGTGGCCTGTCTGGCAACGTCCTGAGCGAAGCAGCGCTGTCCGCTGCAGGGCAGGTGGGGAGACCAGCTTTGAAGTGCCGCGCTCCCTGAGAGCACTCCCTGGCGGAACCTTTAAGCGTCGCGTTCGCGTTTCCAGCCGGCGCGCCTCGCACAGGCACGCCGGCGCTTGGAGCTGCTTCCGGCGGCCGCGCCCCACCCCCTGGCGTCTCCATTTTGGCTGTAGGTGTAGGACGGGCTAGAACAGGCGGAAGAGCGGTGCTGAATTACAGCCGTCCCGAGGGCCAAGCATACTCACTCCACTCTCCGCCTGCCTTCCTCCGCACGCAGGAGCCGCAGGCGCTCATGGCGGGCCTGGAGGTACTGTTCGCATCGGCAGCGCCGGCCATCACCAGCACGCAGGACGCGCTCGTCTGCTTCTTGCACTGGGAAGTGGTGACACACGGCTACTACAGCTTGGGTGCCAATGATCAGGTACGCCACCGAGCCAGCCATCGGGAGGGGGGAGCTGTCTTCTGCCCAAACGCGGAGTACCGAAGACCTGGTCCACAGCGTCAGACTTTACCACCTCTCCAAGTCTGGGGTTCAGGACAACATTGGTAAAGTTTGCAGGTCAGGGGTGCTCAACTCTCTCAGCCCAGCCCGGAGTCCCTCACAGCACAGCTGACACAACATGATTTGTAAACCCAAGGACAGAAACTTGCTTCAACACAGCCCGGTAGTCTCTTAGGCCAGGATTGTGTGGACTTGGCACTGAGACAGGGGTTTAGCTCCCCAGAGCATTCCACACTCACCTGATCCCCTCTAAGCCCCTTACCACACAGCCTGGGGTGAGGTTGAGGGGACTCACTGAATCCACCACACATCTGAATCCAAGCACGGTATGGAGGTGAGCTTTGACCTACCCAGCCCCAGTTAAGGGCCCTTTCTTCACCCCTCAGCATGGGCCCAGAGAACTCACACACCCTTCACCCTTTACTGAAGGGCCCAGTGCAGCCCACGCAACAACTGTCATCCCCAGTTCAGACTCTGGGAGAAAACCACTCCCTACATATATGCACACAGACACCCTGAGTGTGAGTATCAAATGAGCTGTCCCCATAGCTGTCCCCGTAGGGTCAGCCCCTCCTGTACTTGCATCCCAAAGCTCTGCCTCTTATAGCTGGGGACCCTGTCATTCCCACAGAGCCCCAGGACTGCTTGACCCAACCCACCTCACTAATTCTTTGCTCTACCACCATCTTCCCTGTTCCTTCCCTGTGACCCTCACCCCTCATGTCATCCTACACATCCGCTCCCTGGGAGAACTGGGCCTCACCCACTTACTGCCCCTTCACTGTCCATCTGCTCCACAGAAAAAATATCCTCCCAACCGTGCTCTCCACGTACACACACTTGGGCACTCTGTACTTCACGCCTGCTCCTCAGTGTCACTGTCTTCTCATTCTCAGAACCAAGACCAGCTTTGGGAAGCAGACCACCCAGTCCTTGCATCTTGCAGTGAGATTTTAACCTTCCCTCATTTTTAACTGCTTCAGTTCTCAACCCATGGCTCAATCCTTCTAATCCTTTTTTAGCTTCTCAGATGTACATCAGAGTCTTATTAATTTTATTCTCCTAATTTAGCATCAGTTTCCTCTCCTCAAACACACTTTATACATTCTAAGCACTTAGGCAGGTATCGCCCTCTCCCCAATGCTGTCCCCATTCTTCTCTGCCCTTAGAACTAAGAACTAAGGACCAAGACCTCTGTACACTTGTCTCTTTTTTTTTTTTTTTTTGTGACAGAGTCTTACTCTGTTACCCTGAGTAGAGTGCTGTGGCGTCAGCCTAGCTCACAACAACCTCAAACTCCTGGGCTCAAGCGATCCTCCTGCCTCAGCCTCCTGAGTAGCTGGGATTACAGACACGTGCCACCATGCGCAGCTAATTTTTTCTATTTTTAGTAGAGATGGGTTCTCGCTCTTGCTCAGGCTGGTCTCAAACTCCTGACCTTCGGTGACCTTCCTCCTTGGCTTCCCAGAGTGATAGGATTACAGGTGTGAGCCACCATGCCCAGCCAGTGTACCCTTCTTACACTTTACCCCCGTCAGCAGGAATCGGACCACAAGAACTGTCATGGATTTATGGCTCTTTTTTTTTTCAGACCTCAGGTATCTCACTGGGACCCCAGCTACACATTCGGCACCCCCATTCTCACCTCCTAACATACCTCATCCCTCACATAGGCTCTAAGAGTAGAAACAAGGCTGGAAAAGAAAGGCTAGTCTTTCTCACATACGTATACATGCACACACCTAGAAGCAGAAACCATTTCTTCCTCCCAGATGCATCTGTCCTTGGCCCTTCTGTTAATACTGCACTTCCTTCCGCTCCTTCCGCTCCTTCCGCTCTTGTCTTTCAGAATTTCAGACCTTGGGACGAGGTAGAGACAGCTCCCCTTCCCCCAGCCACAAGGATCAGACCCCCCTTTCAGCGCATAGTCCTCCTAACAGAAATCTTTTGTCTCCCCACTTGCCCTACTCTGGCTTTCTAATCTTTAACAGCTCTTCACTTGCACCAGTCATTTCATTTCAACTTTTCCTGGAAAGTTCTCCCAGGAAGCTGATGTGTAGGATGATGCAAGGTACAGTGGGGTTGGAAAGAGGAGTAAAACTTAGTTTTGACCTTGGAACTCCCTGCTCTTTGCTCTCTTCTTCAGATGGGACAGGTCTGCCCTGCTCTCTGCCCCTCCTCACATACCTCACTCTCCTTATATACTCCGAGCTAGCTACTTCTACTCTGCCACACTGTCAGAACCCCTTCCTCCTCTGTCCCCAGGACCAGGAACGTGTTTTAGAGGGCCTGTCTGACTCCCTTCGCTTCTTGCCATTCCATAAGCACATATCAAGGCTACAGATCTGCTCCCCCCACTGGTCCCATCACTCGTCCTGTGTGAGTGACCTTGTCAGTTTCGGGACATCAGTTCACATAGGTTGGTGCCTCTCTCCAGCGGATTTCATCCCCTTGCCATATACTTGTGGCCCCAAATTTTTCAGGTGACGTGTGCAGAAAGAATATGATCTCATTAATGCTGATTTTTTAAAAAAACAGAGGTTCTTGACTGGTTCCCAAAGGTCCATCTAATTCTGTGCAATTCATGGTGCTATGTGTTGAGCCCCTGCAGACCAAAAACAGATGCTAGTTCCGGACATCTTTGTGGAGGCCAAGGAGCCTGGGGGATGGGGGTTTTGTGAGGCATTGTCCACTGTCTCTCTGTCCACCCCAGCACAAAGTCTTTCATGCCCCCTGAGTGTACAAGTGTTTGGATTGCAGACCAGAGTGGGGTGTATTTTTTCTCTCTGCCTTTTCTCCTTAAATGCCACTGGGCTCAGGTTGCACTTGTCCTTCTCTCACTTCTGCTGAGTCTACTTTCATTCAGAGTAGAATCCGTTTGAGAGGCATCTTTCCTATTAGTTTATTTAAGAGAAGGTTTCATTTTCTAGTCTGAAGCCAGCAGACTCAGCTGAGACCAGTAGTGTTTGCCAAGCTCAGAGGATGTTTGTGTTGCCCCTCCATCCACCTCTTGCTCCCCGTCCTTCTGGGGATGATAAGGAGAGGAAGGTCCCAAGAGTGTGTACTTGACTATATAACAAAGCAGTTAAATAGAAAGCTAGATTGTCTGCCACTGGCTTTAATAAAAACCCAATATTCAAATTTGGATTTCTTTTTTGACATCAGCACCACTCTTCATAAGAGCTTTACAGCTGTGTCCAGTGATTTAGGTGGCAAGGGGATAGAGATGGCCATACACGTAAGTTAGAGAATTTTGGTTTTTGTTTTAGGAAATCTAGGGATTACGATGAAAGAGAGAAAATGCCCGAAATGATCCGTTCGAGTTTCTGTGGATGCATTTTAGCCCAGAGGGCCTGAGGTGAACTCGTGGCCATTAAAGAATGCTTCTAGCCCCAGGAATTTGCCTAAGAAGACAATTATATTTACTCTCCTGTTGCCAGTCTGGTGGACCTGGCTGGGAAAAATCTCCAGCCATAGCCTGGGCACCCAGGAGCTCTGAATTCCAAATCCAGCCCTGGACCTGACTTGCTGTGACCTTGGGCAGTTCTCAGCCCCTCTCAGGCCTTAGATTTTTCATCAGAGGGAGTTCAACTACACAGCCATGTACTTTGGCTGCTTTCCAACTGTAGCTTTCTGGGATGCTTGATATTTGATGCCAGGGCCTGCAGGGCAGTTGAATGCCATGTTTGGCCTGATATCACCAGGGCTTGTCCCTGTCAGTCCCACTTCTGTTTTTTGGGGGACATCAGTTCCACTGCAGTGAGAGACATCAGCCTCATCTGACCTCAGGGATTTTCTCTTAACTCTGGAAGCCAAAGGTGATGGGGTGGTGAGCAGACCAAATTATCTATATTCCAAGAGAGAACTCTGGTAGATTGAATGCTGTACGTGGAGGATATAATATAAACTGAAAGGCCTTTGACAGAACCAAGATTAGGCATGTCATCAAATTCCTGGCTTCCAAAGTAAACCTTGAATCCACAACACTAAACTGTTTACAGGAGATTTTCCCGGTTTAGGGTGAGGGAATAGTTTCTCTTTCTCACTTAGCAGAATGGTTTGATTAGTTTCACTTTTGTTTTTGATCACTCTCGTTTCTCTGCTTCAGGCCTGTGAATTTCATTGTCATCCAGCCAGGTTTTAACCCATGCCAATTGTGACATCTTGAATTTTATTTGGGGCTGCTTTCCCAATAAATTCCTGAGCACCCAGGATCACCCGCAGAGGAGAGGCCAGCAATTCTCAATTCATAGTCTCCTATGGCCTTCGGTGTGTGTGAAGTCCTGCTTTGCTGGACTTTTGTCTTTTGCCATTGTTCTTCATCTCTGGTCCCACTCCCACCCCTCCCACCATATTCTCATGAATATAGATCTTCCCAGTCCACCTGCCCATGTTGAGCAATATAAATATGCATCTATGAAAAACATAAGTAGTAGTTTCTGTGTGCTTTTTAAAAGTTTACATAAATGGTGCTGGGCTGTAAACCTTATTTTTTCTGAGCTTTTCTTTAAGTGATGTTTTCAAATTTTATATGTAATGTTACTTTTAGATCAAGTTTGTTTCTTCTGACTGTTATATAGTATTCCACTATAAGCATATTTTGTATTTTACCTCCACTTTGGCTACCCTAGCCAAGGCTGTGATGAAGAGCCCTTCTCATATGCCCGGTATGTCTGTGCTCAGGGTTTTTTCCAAAAGTAAGGGATTTGGGGTCACAGGGTATTGTCTCACCTAATTGTACTAAATACTGCCAGATTGCTCTCCAAAGGGGCTGTACAAGTTTAAATGCTCACCAGCAGTGCCTGGAGGTTCCCATTCTCCCCACATCCACACAAACATATGGCAAAAAAATAGAAAAGTGGACAATACCAATCAAATGGGTGTTACCTGATGTCTCATTATTTCAACCTGTGCATCTCTGATTGCTAGTGAAATTGAATAACCTTTTATATACTGTTAGCCACTCTTTTCCTTGTTTGTATTTTTTGTCAGTTTTGAGGGTCCTCAATTTTTATTGTTCATTTTCCAGGCCTTTATGTGCAGGTTATTAATTCTTTTTCATTTGCAGCCATGGCAAATATTTCTTACTAGTCTGTGGCTGCCTTTTAACTTGGTCCATAGCATCTGTTTTTGAATATAAGCTTTAAATTATGAACAGTCTCTCACAGTCGGGCACAGTGGCTCACACCTATAGTCCCAGATACTTGGGAGGCTGAGGTGGGAGGATTGCTTGAGGCCGGGAGTTCAAGACCAGCCTGGGTGATATAACGAGACCCCATCTCTAAAAAAATAAAAATAAAATCTAAAGATTTGCAGAAATTATGAACAGTCTCAAAGGCAACATTTTTTTCTTGTATGGATCTTGTTTAAGAAATCTTTCCCCACCTAGAAATCACTGTATTCATTTTTACTATAGAAATAATTTGAGAACTATTTCTCAAACTTTAGTGTGTAAAGGAAAGTCCTAGGATTATTAAAAAAAAAAAAAAAAAACGGAAGACGTCACAACTTACAAGGTGCATTTTACACCCACTAGGTTGGCAAGCATCAAAGAGTTGGACAATAGCATTGTTGCTGACCACCAGGAACAACAGGAGCTCTCAATACATTGCTGGTGGGAGCATAAATAAGTACCACTTTGGAAAACAATTTGACCTTATCTTATGAATTAAAAGTTCTTCCTCCAGCCGTATTCTATAGAAGTGTATCCACTTGTGTACCTCTTGTGTACAAGAATGTTCATAGCACCGTTGTTTATGATAGCAAAACAAACTGGAAATACTCCTAATCACCATCCACAAGTGACTGTCAACTGCAGCGTGTTCATGTGATGGACTGCTGGGTAGCTGTGAGTGTGAATCAACTATAGTCACATGCACTGACATCGATAAATCCCAAAAAAACAGTATTGAATAAAAAAGGCAAGTGGCAGAAGTGATGCCATTAATATAAAATTCAGAAACCTTTGAATCAGTGTATTATTATGGTTGCTTGTATAGTAATACAACTCTAAGGAATAGCAAAGAAATTTTTTAAAATAGGGAGTAGTGGTTACCCTTAAGGCAGAAGGAGGGACATTCATTGGGGTATGCTACCCAAGGCTTTAGTAGTAACGGTGATTTTCTGTTTCTTAAGCTGGTGATAGCTATCATACACAGGTGTCCATTTCGTAATCCTTTTTTATCTGGTACATATGCTACATTTTGTGTGTATATGAAAATTGTTTATAATTTTTGTTAAACCACTGCAGTCGGGGGCTAAGGTGTTACATTAGTGTCTGTGTTTTTGGTCAACACTTTGGTGACCCTATTGCAGATGGCCCAAGGTCTAAACTTTGAAAAACACTGTTTTAGGATTTTACAGTGTCCCTTGAGATGATTTGCCTTATTCTTAGCAGGGGGATGAGGAGGAGATGATTATTAAACAAAGGCTGCAGACTCTTGACAGGTTCCAGTGCAGTGTCATAACGGCAGCCGGATATGAGGAGAGCAGTAGAACACAAATCCAGGGACCTTGGTCCTAGACCTCTAACTTGCTCTAAGATCTTACACGAGTCATGCTCTTGACCTCTGTGTCCTCATCTGTGAAGTGAGGGGTGGTATTAGATTATCCGTAGGGTCCTTTATATCTCTGTGTTCTGAGATCATGATCTTTCTCCTTTCATCCCTGGTATCCTCTCAGCCGGGTCCCAATGATAAGAAATCAGAACTGCTGCCAGCTGGGTGGAACAACAATAAAGACCTCTACGTCCTCCGGTATGAGTCTAAGGATGGGTCCAAAAGGCTCCTTGTGAAAGCCGTCACCGTGGAGAGCAGCATGATCATCAACGTGCTGGTGAGTCTGAGACATGCAGGCGTCTGCTGCTGAGGGTGGCGGTTGGGATGGCCCTTTTGAAACCCATTTAACCATGTGGACCCAGAGCCATCAGTGTTTGTGACCTTTACCCAGTGATTCCAGTTCTGGAACTTTACCCTGAGGGGAGAACCCTAAATATAGAAAATATAAAAATACAGATAAGTACACAAAGGTGTTTAATGGCTGATATTAAGAAGGAAGGACTTTCTGTCAACAGGGGAATGGTTAAATAAATTAAGGTGAACTCATTCAGTGACAAGACGGGAGAAAAAACTTATTATAGCCCCAGTGGGCTACTTTAGTTCCTTAAATAAGCCGAGTTCTTTGCTGCCTTGAAGCCTTTGCACTTCATGTTTCCTGTGCTGGAGGGCTTCTGCCTTCCACTGCCTGCCACCTTACACATACACATACATACTCTCTCTCTCTCTCTCTCTCTCTCTCCCTCCCTCCCCGCCCCCCCCCCCACCACCATTCCTTCAGCCTGGCTAACTCCCTCTCATTTTTACTTCCTCGAAAAGTTCAGTTCTGTCTCCCCACCCCCACCTGCCAGAAAAATCTAGATTATGTCTCTCTAGTCCATCATTTTATTGTCCTGCCTGGTACTTGTCACAGCTTGTAATTATGTAGTATTTGTGCTTCGCTTTAATGTCTGTATAAGTGCCAGGAGGACAGTGACTTTTTTTTGGTTAAGTTTTATCTTGGTTGTCTGTGTGTGGTCGTATCAAAGTATCCTGCTATATGTATTGTACTGCATCTTGCGTTTTTCACTCAGTATGTCTTGGAGGTCTTGACATGGGAATACTATAGATAAACCTTATTTATTTTAACTATTATGTAGTATTCCATAATACCATAATTTATCCATTTCCCTTTTGATGAACATTTAGGTCTTGTATCAGATAGAGTTCTTGGTTGCAAACGACAGAATCTGTTCAGGTTAGTTTAAGCAGAAATGATTTATTAAAAGAACCAGGATAGCTTGTTGAAAGAGGTTCAAAGCTGGGCTTCCAGGAACAGTGTCCCAAATTGTGCCACGGAAACCACTGCTGCTGCCACGTCTGCCGAGTATTAGGTACTGGCTCATACTGTCCGCCCTGGTGCCCCTTTCTCTTCAGCCGTTGATATTGGGACCCCTGCAGCCTCTGCTGCTACCCTCATTAGCAAGATGGCTGGGTCTTGCTGGGCCTGCTTCTCCATGTTGCTCACCTTCAAGTCTCAGTTGATGCATCCATTTAACACCTCGCTTGTATGCCTGCGCCTGAGCTGTGAAGGAGCCTGGGAAGTAAGTTTTCTGGCCTCTGCCTTGGAAAGGCCATATTCCCAAATCAGAGAATTCCCCGAGCATTAGGAGGGTCTTTCATATACTGTAAATAGTCCTTATGTATGTGTCTTTGTGGATATACGTATTTCTTGAGGTTGAATATTTAATTGTTGTCCTCACGCAGCCTACCTACTCATTAGCCCACAAATATCCCAGTCTCTCATTTTCTGTTTTCATTTTTCTAGGAATATGGCACGCAGCAAGTGGCAGACTTGACCTTGAACTTAAATGATTATGTCGATGCCGAACACTTGGGTGACTTCCACAGGTACTTCTTATTGATGCCTTTTCCCTGGAAAAAAGAAAGAACCAGTGGCAAGATATAATGAATCTGGTAGAGGTGTCCAGAAAATTGAGCATGGTGAACAAAAGAACCTTTCACTCCTGGGCACAGTCACTTCTCAATTCTCTTTCTGTTTTTAATTTATTTGAAGAGAAGACTCACACAGGAAACGCCACATGAAAGAAAGTGATGCGGAGTCCACAAGTGCTTCAGTAGCTGCAGAGTAGAGCTGGGGCCAGGCCACATGGTTCAGTCAGAGTAGGTTCCTGGGAAGAGCTGTGCCTAATCAGGTCCCCACTCTACTCCTGACTTTTTTTTTTTAGTAGTCAGTATTTTTTAGAGCAGTTTTAGGTTCAAGCAGAATTGAACAGAAAGTGTAGAGTTCCCGTATACCTCCTGCCCCAACAGTCTCCTCCATCAACGTCCCACACCAGCATGGTATATTTGTTACACTAGAGGAGCCTACAATGACACATGATTATCACCCAATCCATAGTCTACATTAGGTTCCACTCTTGGTGTTGTAAACATTTTGACAAATGTTTAATGACATGTGTCCACCATTATAGTATCATAGGAATAACTTGATTGGTCCAGAAATCTTCTGTCCTCCTCCTATTCATCACTCCCTTCCCCCTAAATCCTGGCAACCACTGATCTTTTTACTGTCTGCATAGTTTTGCCTTTTCCAAAATGTCATATAGTTGGTATCATATGGAAGTATGGTTCTAGGTCCTTTCAGTGGATAGAGCTAGGATACTTTTTTCCTTAAATTATAAGTTTAAACTGACACTTCTATTTTCAATATAACATCACAGGATTCTTCTTCTCTTATTCAAAACTTCTATTTCCTTCTCCTGTGACAAGAACCCTGATTCCTGATAGAACCAATATATTTACTCATTTGCTTGATCCTGAAATACATACAAATAGTTTCTGAGCTGCTGTATCAGTACCTACCAAGAACAAAGCTAAGTAAAGTTTCAAATGATTTCCAGTTCTTTTTGTCCTTTTACTATGTCCTACTGAGGCCATAGTCAGAGTATTGTGTTCAAAGTACTTAGGTTAATGGTTATTCTTTCATCAGTGTAATGAAGTTATCTGTTGGATATATAGTTAGGCTAACTTATTTCTGCATTATTCACTTCAGGGACTTTTCCCCCATCTTCACTGACCTCCTCAGGGTTTTAGAGGAAGCTTGGCATCACTGTATATTGATAGTTATCAAACCTTAACCAAACCTCAGAATTACCCAGAAACCCTATTGCATTTAATTGCATCTAATCAGCAGTTACCACTTTGAATTCCTTCAGTTCCTCTCAGACTTTCACACCACCTGCTTCCATCATTCTGGCCACTCCTCTTTGTCTCCTCCCCTCCTCCATGCAGCTTGTGTGTGAGGAGAACGCTTACATGTTCTGCTCCTGCTCACCACCCTCCAGTGGATTTCCTACATAGCAGTGAGAGCAATCTTTTCAAAATGTAGGTCAGATCGTGGTTACAGCTCTTGCTTGAAAACCCTTCAGTGATACTACACCACACCCATTAGGATGGCAACTATCCAAAAAACCAGAACATAAACAAATGTCATCAAGGATGTGGAGCAGTTATCAATAGGACCCTTGTGCACTGTTGATGGGAATGTAAAATGGTGTTGTCACTGTAGAAAACAGTATGGCAGTTTCTCAAAAAATTATATTACCACATAATCCTGCATTTCCATTTCTGGACGTATACCCAAAAGAATTGAAAGCAGGTTCTTGAAGAGATATTTGTACACCCACATTCTTAGAAGCATTATTAGTAACAGCCAAAAGGTGAAAGCAAACTAGGTGTCCATTGACAGATGAACGGATAAACACAACGTGGTATATACATACAATAGAATATTTTTCAGCTTTAAAAAGGAAGGAAATCCTGTCACATGCTACAACATGGAAGAACCTCGAGGACATTATACTAAGTAAATAAGCCAGTCACAAAAGGGAAAATACTATATGATTCCATTTATATGAGGTCCCTAGAGTGGTTACATTCATAAAGACAGAAAGTAGATGGTGGTTGCCAGGGGCTGGAAGGGGGAGAATGAGGAGTTATCGTTTAATGGGTGCAGAGTTTGTTTTGCAAGATGAAAAGACTTAACAGAGATGGCTGGCAGTAGTGATTGTACAAAAGGGTGAATGCACTTAATACTACTGATCTGTACATTTAAAAATGGTTAAAATGATACATTTTATGTATATTTTACCACAATTAAAAAAAAACCTTCAGTGAGTGTTCATTGCTGTTAGGATAAAGAAAAAAAGTCCTTGATGAGGCCTTAAAGCTTCATCCCACCCCTTCAACCTTGTCCTTCACCACTTCCCGTCAGTCCCTGTGCCTCAGCCATGGTGTCATTGTCCTCCAACCCTCTTCAGACCTCTTCCTTCTGCCTAGAGCACTCTCTCCAACCTCACACAACCATCTTTTGTGCATCCCTTGGTTCCCAATTTAAATGTCAGTTCCTCAGATAAGCCTCCTCTGGCCCCCATGTTTGATACTTCAAAACGTCCTTTTTAAGCGTTTAATAAATGGGTATTTCATGATTAACTTCTTCAAGTAGGTCTTCCCCATTTGCCATGATCTCCTTGAGGGCAAGGCTTGGGTCTGTTTTGCACATACTAAACAAAAGAATGAAGGAGAGAAGTGAGGCCAGGCCTAGTCGTGGCAGAGAGCTGCTCCTCTGGGTGTCACACGATATCTCCAGCCCCCTTAAGGGGGTAAGGGAAGGACATTTGGAGTGTGGTCTCTCTCCGGACTTCATTCTGGAATTCCACTGGGAGAGAAATTGGCAAAACCTGTGGAAGAACCCAGGAACTGTATTGTCCATTCATCCTCATTGGAGCATTTAGTCCCCTCAGCAATACTGAGAGAGAATTGTGATTGTGTCTACATTTGTTTTGGGGCTTTGTGTGTGAGGGGGAGGGTGTATGTTTTGTTTTCTTTTTTGATTACTGTGAAATGAGGTACACAATAGTACTATGTCAGAGTGTTTTCTGAGAATAAAATGAGATGTCAGCAGACAGAGTGCTTAGTGCTGAGTCCAGCTCTTGCAAATATACAAAGGAAAAAAACCTGACCACCGGGAATCATCTCCATGGAAACTGAGGCTGTGAGAGCTGGGGTATGGATCTGCGAGGCCCTCTCTTGCTCCCATGCTTTCCAGCCAGCAGCACTGAACCCCCTTCCTCTCTCCAGCCCTCCTTGTTAGGTCATTGTGGTGTCTCAGCTCTTCTAGGAATTTGTGCCCCTCGGTGAGCAAACTCTGATTTGCTAAGGAGTATGAACCTGTTGTTTATACTCCTCGTATGCTCTTTCTGTGTCAGACAAGATGATGGGCTGTCTTTTGCCACTACCAACATGGGAATTGTTCTACCAAGGCTTAGAAATTGTGTGAGAACTACTCCTTCAGGACTTGGTGGTCTTTGAATCAGGCCTGAGTTTTACACCTACTTAGGGAGATCAGAGGCCTTCCTCTGATCACACAGCTCATCTGATTGAAAGGTAAATCGTCCACCCAGCTTGGTCAGGCAATCAGCAGAGTCCCTAAAGCTCTGTATTCTAAGTAGGAACATGATCTGTGTAAGATTTAGGCCAAGGTTCTTGTTTTTACCTATGGAAGCCCAATAGCTCCAACACTATTTGTTATTTCTTCATTGAATTACTTTCACAACGTTGTTTGAAATCAATTGTCTGTATTTCTATGGATCTATCTCTGTATTCTCTATTCTTTGCCATTGATTTTATGTCTGTTCTTCTGCTAATATTAATCTGCCAGTATTGGTTATTATAGCTATAGGGTAGGCCTTAATATTGAGTAGAATGATTTCTCCCATTTTTTTCTTTGTCAGTATTGGTTTAGCTATTCTAGGGGCTGTGCCTTTCCATATTAACTTTAGAATAAGCTTGTCTGTGTCTATGAAAAACCTTGTAGGGATTTGATAGGAGTTGCATTAAACCTATAAATCAATTTGGGGAGAACAGACATTTTTGCTATGAACATGATATGTCTCTCCATTTATGTAGGTCTTACTTGATTTCTGTCATCATTTTGTAATTTGCAGCATATGGATCCTGTATATGTTTTTCTTTTTTTTTTTTTGAGACAGAGTCTCGCTCTGTTGCCCGGGCTATAGTGAGTGCCGTGGCGTCAGCCTAGCTCACAGCAACCTCAAACTCCTGGGCTCAAGCAATCCTACTGCCTCAGCCTCCCGAGTAGCTGGGACTACAGGCATGTGCCACCATGCCCGGCTAATTTTTTCTATATATTTTTTTTAGTTATCCAGCTAATTTCTTTCTATTTTTAGTAGAGACAGGGTCTCACTCTTGCTCAGGCCAGTCTCGAACTCCTGACCTCGAGCGATCCTCCCACCTCAGCCTCCCAGAGTCTGCGCCCGGCCAGGATCCTGTATATGTTTTGTTATTTTTTTTAAGCAGGAAAGGGGGTAATTATAAATGATATCCTCTTCCTAGTTTTGGTTTTCAAATGTTGTTAGGATATAGAAATGCAGTTGATTTTTGTGTTTTGATCTTGTATTCCATCATCTTGCTGAATTCAAAGTGTTCTAGGAGTTTTTTGATACATTCCTAGGGAATTTCAAGGTAGACTGCCATGTCATCTGCAAATAGGCAGTTTTATTTCTTACTTTCTAATCTGTATACCTTTTCTTTTTCTTGCCTTATTGCAGTAGCTATAGTTTCCAATATTATGTTAAATAAGAGTAATGAGAAAGAACATCCTTGTGTTCCCAGTCTTAGGGGCAAAGTATTCTGTCTTTCACCATTAAACATATTGTGCTGTACATTTTTTATAAATGTTCTTTATCAAGTTGAGGAAGTTCCCCTGTATTCTTAGTTTGTTGAGAGTTTTTATCATGAATGGATTTATCATGTTGGATTTTGTCAAATGCTTTTTTCTGTATCAATTGATATGATCATATAATTTTTTTCTTTAGCTCATTAATATGGTACATTGCATTGATTGGTTTGTGACTGTTGAACCAGCCTTGCATACCTAGAATAAATCCTACTTGGTCATAGTGTATAATTCTCTTTATACATTTTTTTATTCAAATTGCTGGTATTTTGTTGAGGATTTTTCCATTTAAGTACATAGTGTTCTTTTTTGTGTACTATCTTTGTCTGGTTTTGATACTAGAGTAATACTGGCCTCATGAAATCAATTATTGAGTGTTCCTTCC
The DNA here is from genome assembly GCF_041146395.1 of Eulemur rufifrons. Lineage (NCBI taxonomy): Eukaryota > Metazoa > Chordata > Mammalia > Primates > Lemuridae > Eulemur > Eulemur rufifrons. The sequence continues at coordinate 26,655,697 of NC_091002.1, forward strand.
TCTTATATTTTCTAGAAGTGACTGTAAAATTGGTATTAGTTCTTCTTTAAAAGTTGTATAGAATTCTCCACTGAAATCATCTGAGCCTGGAGATTTCCTTTTTGGGATGCTTTAGTGTAAGTCACTTCTTTTAATAGAACTGTTCAGATTATCTGTTTCATTTTGGCTGAGTTGTTGTAGTTCATGGTTTTGAAGAATTAGTTTATTCTGAGTTGCTGAATTAAGTTGTTCTTAGTATTCTCCTATTATCCTGTCAGTGGCTACAGATCTGTTTTAATATCTCCTGTTTGTTGATATTGGTGATTTATGTCTTCTCTCTTTTTGTGTTTGTCAGTCTTGGTTGAAGTTTGTCGATTTTCTTTTCTTTTTTTTTTTTTGTTGTTTTTTAAGAATGAGGTTTTTGTTTCATTAATGTTCTCTATTCTTTTCATGTTTTCTGTCTTATTGATTTCTGTTCTTATCGTTATTACTTCGTTACTTTTATTTGCTTTGAGTTTAATTTGCTCTTCTTTTTTTGGGTTCTTTTTTTTTTTTTTTTTTTTTTTGACAGAGTCTTGCTTTGTTGCCCTGGCTAGAGTGAGTGCTGTGGCGTCAGCCTAGCTCACAGCAACCTCAAACTCCTGGGCCCAAGCAATCCTCCTGCCTCAGCCTCCCGAGTAGCTGGGACTACAGGCATGCGCCACCATGCCCAGCTAATTTTTTCTATATATATTTTAGTTGGCCAGATAATTTCTTTCTATTTTTAGTAGAAACGGGGTCTCACTCTTGCTCAGGCTGGTCTCAAACTCCTGACCTCGAGCAATCCACCCGCCTCGGCCTCCCAGAGTGCGAGGATTACAGGCGTGAGCCACCGCGCCCGGCCTTTTTTGGGTTCTTGAGATCAGAATTTTGATTATTGATTTGAGTTCCTTCCTCTTTTCTAATGTAAGCATTTAGTGCTATAAAGGTTCCTCTCAACGATGTTTTAGTTATATCCTACATATTTTAATGTTATATTCTTTAGTACTTCCTCTTTGATCCATGAATTATCTAGAAGTATGTTGCTTAATTTCCACATATTTAGAGACTTTCTGTTTTGATTTCTAGTATGATTCCATATGGTCAGAGAACATATTCTGTATGATTTCAGTTCTTTTAAATTTGTGAGGTTTGGTTAATGGACCAGAATGTGGCTTAATTTAAAACACCAGTTTTTTAGGGACCCTAGAGTCCTGCCCACTCTCTGTTACCTCAGCCTGCCTCAACACCTCAGCTGTAGCTCCCCTTGCTTGTCTCTCACAGGCAGAGAGAAGAGGTCCAGGCAGGATGGCATTGATGTTAGCGGCAGCCTTCTGAGGACCCCTGGGTTAGTGACAGAAGTGGACCTTGAATCCCCAGAGCCCTGACTACCTGTCCCTGGAACCTGGTTCATCCTCCCCATGGAGACTTTGCCTTCCCTGACCCTTCCCATGACATGTGATGAACACACAATGAAGCTGAGGGAGGGCTTGGGTGGGGTAGGGCAGAAGAGTAGCCAGTCCGAGCCCTGTGCCCCTCCACCCTTACCTCTTTCTAATGGGGTGGTAAACGAGGAGGGGCAACTCAGATGCCTAAGAAGCGTAGGCCCAAATCTCGGAGACAGCGCGGGGCTGTTGCCCCCCTCACCCAGGTCCGCCGGACGGCCTGCTCCCACCCTGGCAGAAAGGCCAAGCGCAACACCAAGAGCTCTCAGGGCTGCCGCCAGAGTACTGTTTGCGGGGTTGCCAGCCAACTGCAAACAGTTGACTCCTCTTCTACTTCCCACAGGACCTACAAGAACAGTGAGGAGCTTCGGTCTCGTATTGTTTCTGGAATCATCACACCTATCCATGAGCAGTGGGAGAGGGCTAATGTAAGCCATCCCCGCCGAGAGTTCCCCCCTGCTACTGCCAGTGAGGTGGACCCACTCCGGATTCCTCCACACCACCCACACAGCAGCCGGCAGCCTCCCTGGTGAGTACAGATCCCGCAGTGGGCAGCCCATGCTTCTGCAGAGGGGTTCCTGCCAGCCATCCCCATCCTGCCACTGATCCCTCCCTGGTCCTCATGTGTTTTCGACAAAATTGTCAAAGTCTTAGTGCATGGTGGAGGTAGAAAATGAAGATATAAATGAAGCATTGAGTTCTTGACACTGCTACTGGGCCCCCTAACTACAGCATCTTAAGGCCACCCAAAGTCCCCGAGTCTGCCCAAGAGTCCGTACCTATGGGACTTACATGCAGTAATCCAGGGTTGCTGCCCGGGTGATTCACAGTTAGTTCATTCCAGAGCTCTTTGTTCAGGCCCCAGGCCAAGCTTTTTGAGAAAATGCAGAGATGCAGAAGTATTATACTTTGTCAGAGGGGATGCCTTAATGTCTTACCCATTTCATTTTATTTCATGGTAGTTCCCAACCTCTCTAACAACTTTAGAAGTTTTCCAAAATAGCATGGGGTATAAGCAAGTGACGTCCAAGGTCTTTGCAAATTAGGCTGTGTGGCGTTGGGACTGGAGACTTCTGTTCTGAGAGAGGAAACAAGGACCAGGGACCTCAGTCTCTAGCTGAGACAGCACTTCCCAGTTTGGAGCCCACATTGTGATAGTAATAGTGGGGTTAGCAGGGAGGGTTGGCTGCAGAGCGCACACTAAACACTTAATAAATGTAAACTACCATTGTTATTTTATTCTGGTTTGCAATTACATACCTTTGGTTAGTTAAAAATGGGAAATCAATTTAAATTTTACAAGTAATAGTTGGCAAATCCCTTTGGCAAAATCTTCAAAAATATTGAGTCCTGTGGAGAGAATAGAGAAAAATAAAAAGTGGCTGAAAAGGTTGGGAACAGCTTGTCTGATCTAACCTTATTTTACAGAAGGGAACAGAGGTAAGATGACCTGCATAAGGTCACCAGCCACTAATAAAGTGGCAGGGCCAGGGCTGGGGTTCAGGTGTCCTCACTCCCAGCACTATGATCTAAGCAGCGTGTGGTGGCAAGATTGAAGATTAAGCCCTGGACAGCAGTCAAACTGAAGAAGATTTCTAGACCTGAAGTAAATAGTAATTCTCAGCTCTCTTAGACCCACTGCCCATTTCAAAACAAATATTCTTTGAATATTTGTTCTTCTACTATATTGAAGTAGAATTCACAATCTATTAACTTACCTAATGTACATTTCAAAACAAATCAGTATAAAGTCATAACTATAATATAAATGAAGAAAAAGTAATCAATAAGACGATAATGTGTATTTCAATGTGTAGGTACCTGAGCATGAGTATACTGGAAAACATTGATGTGTACATCTGTATGTGGAATTATCATGAATTCCACAGTAACAGATGCTGGCTTATACAGATGTATTATATCAACAACTCAAATACCACAAAACTATGTTGCTGTTATTAACATGACTGTTCTGAAATGGTAAATGGCTCTTAGGAGAATTGCAAGCAAAATAGTGGTTGGACGGTGTTTATTCATTTACACCATAGTTACATTCCTGGAAAAATGTGCTTATGTCAAAACAGTAGAAAAAATACTTTGTGTTCATATACAAAATGAACTTATACTCAAGTAATTTATGTAGGCTTTACACATTTCTAAGTGTCTAACAAGACATCCAAAAGTTGTGTGGGATGCGGGTCATTGTTCATCATGCAGAACTCTACTGTCTTCAGCATCTCTGCTCTCAGCCTATAAATGCCAGGAGGGTCCTCCAGCTACTGTGATAAGCAAAACGCCCTCAGGGCTTCCACAATGGCATGTAGAGTCTGTGCCTTAATTGGGAATCATAGACCTGGAGTCCAGAATTGCAAAGGTAGAAATCCTAGCCTTGAAAGAACTGAAAGAATTAGAAAGTTGCCATGTTGCAACTTCTGCTGAAATGATTTACCTATCACAAATTATCAATGGGTGCTAAAACCACTAGGTAAAGGTTGATAGGGGCCTTCATAACAGATGCATCAGGCTGATAGCACTTAAACCGGTTGATCAATGTTAACACTAAAAGCGGGACAGCCAGACATTGTACAATATTATATAATAGTAGGTTCACAGCAACCTCAATTTAGATCTAACTCCCAGTTTAAAAGTTTGAAGGATAGAAGAATGAGCTAAACAGACATGTGAGGTTATAACAGCCAAAATTGGAATATGGAAAGTTTTTACAGGATAAATTGACCTTGATTTTTCATCAAATAAATGAATAGCATGGGGAGAAAAGGGAAAAGGAGGCTGTTATTAAAAGAGCCATATCAACTAAATACAATGTTGGACCTTGTTTAGATCTTGATTTAAACAAACCAATTCTAAAAATCATTTTTTAAACATTTGAGGAAATTTGAGCATGGATCAGGTACTATATAACATTAGGAATTACTGCTAATTTTGTTAGGTGAAATAAATAAATTCTCATTATGTTAAAAGAAACAGAAGTCTTTATCTGTTAGAGAAATATGGTGAAGTATTTAAAGGTGAAATGCTATGTCTAGGACTTGCTTTAAAATAATTCAGCCCCACAGAAGAGTAAGGTGTTGGGAGAGGGTGGTGTAAGTGAAATAAAAATGGCAGGCTATTGATAATGATTGAAGTTGGGTGGGAGGATACACAGGAATTCGTGATAATATTGTTACTATTTTTTGGTGTGTTAAAAAATGTTCTTAATAATGAGTTTTTTTTTTATTAATACCAGTTCTTCACAAAGTCTTCCAAAAAATAGAAGAAGAGGCAATACTTCCCAACTTCTGTGAGGCCAGTACTACCCTGATATCAAAACCAAAGACATCATAAGAAAACTACAAACCAGTATCCCATATGAATACAGATCTAAAAACTCTCAACAAAATACTAGCAAACCAAGTCCAGCAACATATAAAAAGGATTCTATATACACCATGACCTAGTGAAATTTATTCAGGAATGGTTGATTTAACATCTGAAAATAAATCAGTGTAATATACGATATTAATAGGACAAAGGACAAAAACCACATGTTCATCTCAATAGACAGAGAAATAGCATTTGACAAAATCGAACATTCTTTCATGATAAAAGCATTCAGCAACAGAAGGGAAGTTTCTCAACCCAATAAAGAATACCAGAAAAAGCCCACAGCTAACATCCTCCTTAATGGAGAAAGATGGAATACTTTCCCCTTAAGATCAAGAACAAGACAAGCATGTTTGCTTGTGCCACTTTTATATGGTATTGTACTTGAGATTCCAGCCAGTACAGTCACTCAAGAAAAAGAAATAAAAGGTACCAGATTAGAAAGTAAGAAGTAAAAGTATCTGTATTTGTACCTGATATGAGATCTTGTATATAGAAAATCCTGAGAAATCCTCTAAAAAACTTAGAAGTAATAAACAAGTTCAGCAATGTGGCAGAATACAGGATCAATAAACAAAAATCAATTGAATTCCAAATATTCTATGTGGAAAAAAAAAGAAAAAATATCAATTGTATTTCTATACTTTAGCAGTGAACAATCTGAAAATGAAATTAATGAAATGATCCCATTTATAACAACCTCAAAATAATATACTTAGGACTAAATTTAACAAAATAAATACAAGATCTATACGCTGAAAATTATAAAACGTTGAAAAAAATTAAGGAAGATCTAAATAATGGAAAGAGATCCTGTATTTATTAATATTAGCAATACTCCCTAACTTGATTTGCATATTCAATGTAATCCCAATGAAAATCCCAGCAGGGATTTTTTTCCCAGGAATTGGCAAGGTGATCCTAAAATTCATATAGAAATACAAGGGAACTAGAATGGCTAAAACAATCTTGGGGGGTGGGGGGAAACAAAGTAGGAAGATTCACAGTTCCCAATTTCAAAGCTTGCTACAAAGCTTCATTCATCAGTAACCTACTGATTGGGAGAAAATGTTTGAAAGCCACATATCCAATAAAGGATTCATATCTAAATAAAGATCTTTCAAAGCTCAACAGCTTAAAAAAATCCAATCAGAAAATGGACAAAGGATATAGAGATAGTACACTGAAAAGGTTATACAGATGGCAGCTAAGCACATGAAAAGATGCTCAGCATTGCTAAGTGTTAGGGAAATGGAAAGTAAACCACAGTGAGTTACTCCACACATATTAACAATAGCTAAAATAAAAAATAGTGATGATACTAAATCCTGGAGAAGGTGCAGAGAAACTGGATCTCTTATGTAATACACTGCTGGTGGGAGTGTAAAGTGTTATAGCTACTCTGGAAAATCATTTTGCAGTTTCTTAAAAAACTAAACATGTGCTTAATAATTAGATCCAGGAGTCACACTCCTGGGAATTTATCTCATAAATGAAAATGATACCCACATTAAAAATCTGTACACAAATGTTCATAGCAGTTTTATTTGCAATAGCCCAAAACTGGAAAAAACCCAGATGTCCCTGAGCTGGTGGTGAATGGTTAACCAAACTGTGATACATCCTTATTATGGAATACTACTCACCAGTGTAAAGGAATGAACTGTTGCAATTTGGATAATTAAGATCATTGTGCTGAGTGAAAAAAGCCAAACCAAAAGGTCACATATTGTGCGATTCTACTTATATCACATTCTCAAAATGACACAATTATAGAGGTGCTAAACAGATTAGTGGTTGCCAGGGGTTACAGATGGGGCAGGGCTGTGGGTGTGATGATAAAGAGCAGTAACATGAAAGAGATCTTGGTGGTGGTATAACTATTAGGGGAAACTGAGCTAAGAATACCTGGAACCTCTCTGTACTATTTTTCCAACTTCCTGTGAATCTTTAATTATTTAAAAATAAAAGGATTTTAAAAATTTAGATGCCGAGAAGCCACTTAGGTTCTTAAGTCCATGGCATTTATTGAGGTCACTGTGTGAGGGGCACTGGATCTGGCCCTGGGTGTTTCACAAAGGCCGGTGAAACACCCAGGGCCTGCTCTGGGGCCCTGCTCTCCCATCTCATCTCATCTCATCTCGTCTCATCAGGGCTGAACGATGTACTTGGGAAAGCACATAGAAAAAGGAGCCTGAACCACACCTGGTATTCAGGGAAGGCTTCCCCAAGGAGAGGACCGACCACTAAGCAGGCTCCTGAAAATAAAGAGGAGATAGGCAGAGAATAGGACAGAAAGGGCATCCCAGCCTGAAGTCTTGTCCTGTGCAGCACCCTGGAAGGACAGGCAGTGTAGCTAGAGCGGGGTGGGGGTGGATAAGTGAGTTGCTCAGCCCAGGGCAGGCTTCCCCACTTAGAGGTAAGGGAGAGGTTACAATACTCCTTATCAAGGTGAAGAATTACCAAGTAAATGGTGTGGGCCTCAGTTTAGGAAACCCTTACTGAGTGAAAGCTCTGAGTCTTTGGGCTAAGGAAGGCTTTGGGGAAGGTGCGGATATTGTGCTAGGCCCAGAAGGTGGGGAGGGAGGCTGGGCATGGTACCAGTCAAGCACTGGCCTGCTGCAGGCACAGCAAGTCTTGCCCTAACCTGCCCTTCAGGTTGTTTTGGTTGGCAAAAACCCCCGGTTCTCTGTCCTTGGAGTTCACCCCATCTTTGATACCCACTCAGTCATTTTGATCTAATCCCGAGCTTATTGGCATTTTTCAAAGTACATATTTTCTTTGCTCACTTTTTCACCTCTTTGTAGCCCTGTTGCCTGGACCTGTGTCTGTGGGTTCTCTATTCAGCAAATGTTTGTTTTTGTCTGGGTTCAGGGGTTCCTGGGGCTGGGTCTCTACTTTGCTATGGGAGACAGGTGAGTTAAATAGAGAGATGACTGCCGTTTCGGAGGTTAGCACAGAGCTCCTGCAGGGGTAGCCTGGGAGAGGCCTCTTGGAGGAGGTGCTGCCTGAGCTGTGTCTTCATGGAGAAGAGACCTATTGGTTAAGCTCTTTCTTTGCACGTGTCTGAATTATTACATAACAGATTTCTTTTAGAGGGAAGGTTGTTCCAGGCTGAAGGAACAGTAGAACAGAGGCATCAAGGTCTAAAAGCATGAGACTGTCTCTGAAGTTTGGCTAGAGAAAGACTTTGTGTCTGGAATCCTAGGATATTAACAGCTGTAGAGGATTGGACCAGATTTTGGAAGGCCCCTGATGTGAAGTACATGAATCTCCTCATGGACGGTTGGAAATCACTGAAGTATTTTTACGAGGTCAGCAGTACATTTGGCTGAAGAGCCTGGTGGGTTGAGAGGGTAAGGCAGGAGACTGAGCCTTGTCACTCTTCCATACCACTCTTAGCAGGTTAGGCTTGGCCCCCTTCTTTCTGCCACTGCACCCCAGCCCCCATGTCAAGGAGAGGGTACTTCATGGCAGCTACGAGTGCAGGCTTTGGAGGTTGATCAGCTGGGTTCAAACCCTGAGCTTGCAGCTTTACCTGTCTCTCATTGAGCATAGTTAGCCTCTCAGAGCCTCGGTTTCCTGATCTGCACATTGGGAATAATTATGCCTGTCTCAGGTTTTGCAGGATTGACTGTGAAGATGAATAGCACATGTTGAGCTCATTGCTTAGAATATAGTAAAAGTAGCCAAGTGTGGTGGCACATACCTATAGTCCCAGCTACTTGGAGGGCTGAGGCAGGAGGATCGCTTGAACCCAGGAGTTCAAGGCTACAATGACCTATGATGGTGCCACTGCACTGCAGCCTGGGCAACAGAATGATACCCCATCTTAAATAAATAAATGGATAGATAGAGGATACCATTGAGGTAGCTGGCAAAGATGAGAACAAGACAAAGATGTAATGAGCAGAGGGTCCCCCAAAAGACAACCTTGTTTTATTTTTTTAAATACCTAGCATCTGCCCTCCAAAAAAGGATTTGATACAATGAAGCCACTTAGCTATTAGAGTGTCAACCCAGAGGGAATGTTGGGAGATTGACTTTAGGCTGTGGCCCAGCCCTTTGTGAACATTGTTTCCTGTGTCATCAGCATGGTCACTGTATGTCAAGGATAGAAGCAACTTCCATTTCTTGGCTGTCCCTCATGCATTGACTGATGAACCAAGTGCTTTCACTGATGGTTGCTCATCTTCAAGATAGCGCTGCAAGATCGGTGGGTCCCTACCTTGCTGGAGAAGCGACAGTTGATGAGGGAGGTAGTGTAAGTCCCCAGGGTTATCCAGCTGGGAGAGTGAAGACGGGGGCTTACCCCTACGTGGGGCTGGCCCAGCAGCTTACGCTTTCCCCGCTGCACCCATCGGCTTCCGTTCATGTAGTAAGCAATGTGCACAGATTCAGTGTGGTACAGACTGATTAAAGGGAAAAATCCATCCCATTTCCTCCTCAATTCAGTCTTTCTCAAGCAGGCCTATCTCCCAGGTCTGTGACACTGAATTAGGCGAGATAATTGGAAGAGGAGGCAGAATGGTTAGGAAGCTTTTTGTCGACTTTAGCCAGTTGACAGCTATCATCTTCCCTAAGTAGTCACCTCACCTGCCTCCACCCCCACTCCCTGCTTACTACCTTACTGGCCCCCACTGTCTGTCAGCTCTGCTGGCTGTGATGACACCGATTCTTTTACTATAGCCCCTCCACTGTGTTGCTTCACAACCAGGTACTCAACAATTCCACCTTTTTGTTTCTCCCTCAAATGTGCAATTTGGGGGTGGGACCACAGGGCAGGAAGGAGGGAATAAGCAGCCCAGAAGCTGTCCCTTCTGGCTGCTGCAGGGTGTTAATTACCCCATCACTGAGAGCCATTGTGGCACAGCCTTGGCTGGTGCTGAGCAGAAATAGCTGCCTCTGCCCCTTCCCCCAGGACACAGGCATCACCTGTCACCTTCCGCACCCCCATTTTGCCTCTCCTACACCTGGAAATTTCCAAATGCATACTGAAGTTGGGATGTCTGCCCTAGCCCATAAAGAGACTTGTTTTCCCTAAGTACAGTGATATGTGTCCGGAGCTTGTCACAGGATACTGGGTCTGCTGTGATACTGGGTGCTTCTAAGTAAGCAGTATAGCTGGAGAGAACATTCCATTGTGGCAGAGGATGGAGGGTGGGCAGTAGGTCTTTCTTGCTCCTGAGATATCTAGAAAGAATTATTAAAAACAACCCATCTGTAAGGGAAAGATTTTTTTATCGAAGCCTAAACTTTGTATTGTCATTATGGGACTAACCCATTTCCCTGTGCTCATTCTGTCCTCAGATGGGAAACTGTATGCCCCTAATCCTGTTCCCTGTTTTGAAAAAGCAATTTTTTCTGTGGTTAACCAGCTTCACTAAAAATAAATCTTTAGATATAAAGCTCTTATTTATGTCATTCTGAGTTCATTTTTAATCTCGATCAGTCTGTATCTTTACATATTTTTAAATGTTCCAAATAATTTGTGTTCCACATTTTCTTTTTAAAATTTCACGATCCATTTACTAAATGCTAAACATAGCTCTTTTAGTATCTGATGTTTTATTTTACTAGTGTGCTATGGTTTGCCTAACCTCCAGGCAGATATTTCAAGCACTTCTAATTTTCATTGTAAATAATACAGCTATGAACATCTGTATATATTAGAGGCTTTATTTTTCTTTTACTTCCTTGTATTATATTCCTCATGCTGAAGGTTCCCAAACTTTATGGTCTCGGGAACCGGTTCCTCCGGCACTTTCAAAAATTATTGAGGACCCCAAAGAGCTCTTGTTTGTGTTGTATCTCTCAGTAGTTACCATATTAGAAATTACAAATGAAATTTTTTAAATATACATTTTAAAATAACAATAAACCCATTATGTGTTAACATAAATAACAGACTTTTATGAAAATATCTTTTCAAAACAAAAAATTTAGTGAGAAGAGTGACATTGTTTTATATTTTTATAAATCTGCCTTAATAGAAGACAGATTCTCATCTCTGCCTCCTCTTTCGGTCTGTAAGGGATATCTTGCTTTTGTTGAAGCCTTGCATAGATAGGTTGTTGGAAAAGAGAGTGGCTTAATAGCCTTTTCAAATAATTGTGGATATTGTTCTTTGCTATTGCACTAAAACTTTACAAGTGGTAGTTTCTTTAAGGGTTAGTTGCAATGTGGAGTCTGAATCCCTATCAGTGAACTTTTTGTACATCTGTTACTTTAAAATCCACTAGTCTATCATGCCCTTTGAATGGGTCTTTTACCCATGAATGATATCAGGAGATCGTGTATTTGGTCACTTGGAAAATATGGATTTCACTGAGATATGCAGATCTGCTCAAAATTCACACATTTGGTTATATAATACAAAAAAATCATATTCATTAATATTACTGATCTCATCAGAAAAGTACTGGGAAGCTGTCAAGCTAATGGTGGATACAAATTTCCACCATTGCATTTTATCATTGGCAACAAGTACCATCCATTGTTTTCGTTGAAGTAACAGGCTCACTTCCTTTTGAAGAAAATGTCTACTATGTAGCCAAGTCTGAAAACCCCTGGTTTGTCTGTCAGTCATTCTTTCAAGTAAAAATGGTTTTTCTTGAAAAAATGGCCAGTTTAGCTAGCACCTTAAACTGCACAAGTACTTTTCATCATGACAGCCATTGTACTTCTATATGTAATATAATAGAAGTGCATTATGCATATTTCCCACTTAATGCAAAATATTTAAAAGACGTGCTCAAAGATTGAGATTTTACAAAACTTTATCAATTTTACTCCTTCATCAAGAATATTCTAAGTGAAACTGGGTGTGGGTGCCTGAGTGGTGAGGCAGGATACAGTGAATACTAGGTTAGTGCCACAAGTCTTTTTTTTTTTTTTTTGAAGTTCACTAGGATTTCCATTTGGATTTCCTCTTTTATAAAGAGTGGATTCAAATCTCTTATCCATTTTTCTATTGGGTGGTCTGTCTTTTTGTGAATTGTAGGCATTGTTTATATACTCTAGATTTAAGTCTTTCATTAACTATATGTATTAAAAATATCTCTCTGTAGCTTGCCTTTTTACTCTGTTAATGGTATTTTTTAATTAAAACTGTTTTAACATTTATTTAATCTAGCTTGTCAGTGCTCTGCCTTTATGTTTGGAGCTTTTTTATTTGTTTGAGAAATCTTTACCCTACCCCTAAGTCATGGAGAATTCTCATATATTTTCTTTTAGAAGCTTCAGTATTTTACCTTTTATATTTAGATCTACAATCCATTTAAAATGAATTTGTATTTGTGATGTGAGATAGATTTGTATTTTTTCATGTTGATCTCCAGTTGGTCCAGCACTGTATTTTGAAAAGAATATGTTCTACCTATACTACTTTAATAATTTAATTTTCATTACTTGCGAAACTATTATTCTGTGTTCTTAAAATTTGCCTTCATCCTTTTTTTCTTGGAGCCAAATAATATTGATCCCTTTTGTTTTTCTCTATGGACAGCAAAGTTAGTTCAATAATATTTATATAGATACTGGTTATTAAGTGCCAACTCTTCCAGACAACATGCTAAGCATTTCATCCATGTACTCTTCTTTAATCCCCTCAACAACCTCATGAGATCAGTAAAGGCTATCCCCATTTTACAGGTAAGAAAAGTGAAGTTTATGTAACAATAAGTAACTTCATCACAACCAATAAGAAGCAGAAGTTGTGTTATAATAATGAAATACTGAATTCTACTTACTGAACTCTTTATTATGTATTAGACACTATGCTTTTGTAAACATTCTCATTTAATCTGTATAACAACCCTGTGAAATGGATACTATTATGTGTATTTTACAGAAGAGAAAGCTAGGGCTTGGAGATTTCATGACTTGCCCTGGGTCACACAGCTGTTAAATGGTGAAGCCAGAATTTGAACTTGAGTCTTAACCTTAAAGCCTTTGCTTTTTCTTATCCTGAAGTCAGTCTATTTAAGTGTCCATTGTATGTGAAGGACTGCCCTAGGCACTGGGAATACACGATGAGGTGTGGACCCAACCGTCAAGGAATTCACAGTCGGTTAGGGCCAATTGTCCTTTTCATTCCAGATCAGAAGTCTTTTCAAAGCAATGACAGAAGTATGTCTGAGATCTGCTGAAGTACAGAGAAGGGTAATTAATCTGAAAGATAGAAGGAAAGGCTTCACAGAGATGATGACTGATGAGCTAAATTTTAAAAGGACCAGGAAAGTTCTATGGTTTGGGGGGTAATTGACTTTTTGGCCGAGGGAACAGTGGGTACCAATGGGGCCACGAGGGAGGTGGGTTGTGATTCATTCATGCTGGCATGTCAGTGTATGGGCCACTATGTTCTAAGGAGCTAGATCTGATCCTAGGGTGATGGGAACCATCAGAATGTTTTGAAAAGTGATCTGGTCGAGACCCCTTTAGCCACCGTTTTGTTTTTTTTTTTTGTCAGAGTCCCAGTTAGAGTCTAACAGCTAACACACTAACATGGTTAATATTTATTGAATATTACTGTGTGCTGAGCAGTTACATTAAGTACAAAATATATGTAAAACAATCTCTTTTAATCTTCATAATAAGAAAATGAGGTAGATACTATTGTTATCCTCATTTTATAGAAAAGAAACCTGAGGGACTGAGAGGTTAATTAACTTGTTCAAAGCAACATAGCTCATGAGTATTAGAGAGGATTCAGTCCTTAATATTTCCTCCTTTTGAAGCATGTATCAATAATTGTTTCAAAAGAGACACTCTTGGCTTGAGATTTTTCCAAGAACAAAGAGAGAGTTGGTGTGGCTGGAACATAGTACACCAGTGGAGCAGAGAGATGGGAGGTGACACTGTGGAGTAAGCATAGGCCACTGCATGTAGAGCCGTGGGGGCAAGATCAGGAGGAGCAGGAAGCCACTGGATGGGTTTAACAAGGGAGGGACCTCATATTGTTTACATAAAAAAAAAAAATCCTCCAGCTCCTTTATAGAGATGGACTACAGAGGGACAAGAGTAAAAATAGGAAAATAGGAAGACCAGGGAAGAGGCTGACACAGGCATCCCAGCAAGAAATAATGGTGGTAGGTGTAGATAGTGGTAGTTAGGTAGGTGGATCTGGGGTATATTTGGAAGTATACCTGACAGGACTTGCTGATGGGTTGGCTTAATGAAGGGAAGAAAAATCAAGGATGATGCAAGGGTTTTTTTTTAGCCTAAGTCATTTCTAATTTTGGGCTACCATAACTAACGCTTCAGTGGACATACTTTCTATGCAACTTGGAACACATCTCTGAATATTTCCCTAGCATGCATTTCTGTAGAATTAGTACATTAAGGACTAAGCCTGAGATTTTTTTTTTTTTTTTTTTTTTTTTTTTTTTTTTTTTGTTGAGACAGAGTCTCACTTTGTTGCCCAGGCTAGAGTGAGTGCCGTGGCGTCAGCTTAGCTCACAGCAACCTCAAACTCCTGGGCTTAAGCAATCCTACTGCCTCAGCCTCCCGAGTAGCTGGGACTACAGGCATGCGCCACTATGCCCGGCTAATTTTTTCTATATAGATTTTTAGGTGTCCAAATAATGTCTTACTATTTTTAGTAGAGACGGGGTCTCGCTCAGGCTGGTCTCGAACTCCTGACCTTGAGCAATCCACCCGCCTCGGCCTCCCAGAGTGCTAGGATTACAGGCGTGAGCCACCGCGCCCGGCCAAGCCTGAGATTTTGATACATACTGCCCAGTTGCTCTCCTAAACAGTTGTATTCCTTGGCATTCTTACTATGTTTCAGTGTTGTTTCTCTATCCTTACCAATGCTGGCATTAGTCTCATTTTTTTTCTTCTAAATTACTTAGAAAAGCATCATCCCCATAACATTTGTAAGCTAACTGAATGCAAAGTATAAGGCAAGTAGACTGGGGAAACTATTTGTAGCATATGTGTATAAATTTTCTATTGCTGCAAAACAAATTGCCACAAACTTAGTGGCTTAAAACTTACGCCTGTTTGTTATCTCGTAGTTCTCTAGGTCAATATTATGCATATGCTTGACTCATTCGGTCCCTGGAAGAATTCAGTTCCTTAGGGTTGTAAGATAGGTCCCATCCCTCCCCATCAGTTCCGGAAGACCTCCACATTTCTCCTCATGGGGCCTCCTCCATCTTCAAAGCCAGTAGTGGTGTGTGAGTCTCCTTTTCTGCTCTCCTCTGCCACCAGCCAGAGTTCTCTGCTTTTAAGATCTCCTATTATTAGATTAGCCCACCTAGATAATCTCCCCTTTTTAAAATCCACAGGGCCATATAACAAAACAATCACAAGAGTGCTTTCTCATCACGTTCTTAGGTTCCTTTCTCATCATATTCTTAGGTTCCAGGGATTAGGAGTTGTGGAGTCTTGAGAAGGGGCCAAATTCTACCTACCACATTCTGCCCTCTGGCCTCCCAAATGTAAACTACATCTTTCCAACTCCAGACTCCCAAGAGTCTTACCTCATTGTTGCATTAACTCATCTTAACTATATCTCATCATCTAAATCCATTGAGGCTCCATAGCACAATTCATTTGCATCTGTTAGCTAAAGAAACAAGTTATCTGCTCCCACTGGTCCCATAATACAGTAGTGGGACAGACAGAGGGTAAGTTACCAGTTTGTAACATAGAAGAAAAGCATGTGCATGAAAGTTATTACATACAGTATTATTTATAGTTACACACAACTCAGAAGCTATTATCAATCTACAGTAGAAGATTAAGTAAATTTTAAAAATTTTCTTCACTTGAGTCAATATTGTTGGCTATTAAAAATGTTAATAACACCTAGCACTTTGAAGGCCAAAGCGGGACAATTGCTTGAGGCCAGAAGTTTGAGGTTGCAGTGAGTTATGATGGCCTGGTGCAGTGGCTCACACCTATAATCCTAGCACTCTGGGAGGCCAAGGCAGGAGGAGGATCACTTGAGGTCAGGAGTTTGAGACCAGCCTGAGTAAGACCAAGACCCCGTCTCTACTAAAAATAGAAAAAATTAGCCGAGCATGGTGGTGTGTACCTGTAGCCCCAGCCACTCAGGAGGCTGAGGTAGGAGGATCGTGTGAGCCCAGGAGTTTGAGGTTGCTGTGAGCTAGGCTGATGCCAACGGCACTCTAGCCTGGGCAACAGAGCGAGACTCTGTCTCGAAAAAAAAAAAAAAAATGTTAATAACAAAGACAACCTGGGAAATAAATGCAGGACCTATGTGGATAAAAACACTGGAAATTCAAAATTATATTTATGATATAATTGTATAAAAACACATTTGTGAAAGAAGACTAGAAAAGAATAGCAAAAATAATCATGTCAGATTATGGATGACATTTTTCTTTTCTGAATGCTTTATAATTTTTTAGTATAGTTTTTGTATATCTTTTGTTACTTTCTCTTTTTCTTTCTTTAAGAAAAAATCTTCAATTGCTTAGCCTAAATGCAGTATTATTTCCCAACCCTTCCCAGTCTCTGGTTCATAGGATATCCTCAGAGTGGGCAAAAGGAAAGGTTTATTGCCCCATTTTGTCAGGGCAGTGTGACCGGTGCTATTCTTGGTTATGTACACACACACTTCTCTACAGTTACTGGCATCTCCACTTCCCCAATCCTGTTTCCACACTTGGCAAAACAAGATAAAATAAACTCAGACCACCAAAATTCCACAGCTGAACTTGTACCCTGACTGGGAAATAGCCTAGGCATCGGTAGTCCCCAGGCCAGCAATGGTAGATCTGATCCCCCTGGGAGCTTAGGAAAAAATGCAGAATCTTAGGCCCCACTCTTGATCTTCTGATTTAGAACCTAAAATGCAAGCTCTCCCACTGATTTGTGTGCCCATTACAGTTTGAATAGCACTGGCCTAAGCGGTTCAAACAACAGTGGGGAATTAGGGGTTAGGATCTGAAAATATTCAGGTCGTTGCTGCTGGGTGCTCCATGAAACCACAGCTGGAGACGCATGGTGTGCAGGAAGAGCGTTCACACCCAGCAATCAACCATGGGTGTAGACCAGCAGCTGCATTGAAAGCAGCCATATTGGTGTTCTGCACTTGTTAAGGGGGTTCTATAAAGTCCTTAAATAGCCTATTGAAACAAAAAAATAAATAAAAAGAAGATTCTGTTCTGGAAAAAGCACATCCCATCCTGACTTTCCTACTCATTGCAGTAGCTGTGTGAGGACTTTGCAAAGTCCTCAGATTGGGAAAGCAGACTGGAGAAGAGTAGAGTTAAAAGTACCACCAATTAGGCAGTGAATTCACCTTTATCCTCCTCTGTTGTCCTCCAGTCTGAATTCAGGGAAGCCCAAAATGAGGAAATAGACATTGGCATGGACAGACAGCGTTCCAGGAAAGCCTTGCACTTCTGACTACAGGGATAGGAAAGGGATCTACTAATGCTCAGAGAGCATGGGGAAAATCTCCTGTTTATATTTTTTCTTTTCTCCATTCATTTGTACCTTAGCCTGCGGCAATCTGCAAACATCTAAAACTAAGGGAGAAGAACCTTCCTTTCCAATAAGAGGACTTGTGGTCTCAGGAACATGAGGCAAATCACAGTTGCTTTTTTCCCCTTCCTTTTTCTTCCCTCCACTTGATTCTGGCGCAGGCACAGTGATGGGAAGAGCATGGCAGAGCAAGGTAAATAAAGCCCTAGCTTTCTGGCCAGAAGACCCAAAAGGGAGCCCCCTAGGGAAATGGAAAGTACCAAGGAGGCCACAGAGAGGGAAGAGCTCAGAAAGCACCTCATAAAATTGTTATGACCTTCCCCACAAGCTGTATATAAGTGGATCTGATCCTAAATAGCATATCAGAGGCTTTCAGAACAGAACTACAAGATAGCCCACTGTTCAGGTCCCAGAGTGGCCACCGGATAGCACACACATGGTATAGCTCTGAGTGATAGTGCCAGTGCTTTAGAAACAGAATTGACCTTGAAACTAGAACTTAAAGCCCAAACTGAGTTGGTTGATTGCCTGCTAAAACAAAAATACCAGGATTTCCCCAAAGCCTGTTGAAAAATGTTGAAAATGTCTGGGATAAAGTCCAAAATTACTGAGCGTAAGAGAACCAAGAAAATTTCAACTCACAAAAAGACAATCAACAGATGCCAGTACCGAGATGACACAGATGTTAGAATTATCTGACAGAATTTAAAGCAGCTATTAATATAAAAATTCTCTTAAGAAGTGAGAGCAAACAGTCTTGAAATGAATGAAATGATAGAAAGTCTCACCAAATAAACAGAAGACATAAAGAAGAACCAAATGGAAATTTTAGAACTGAAAAATATAATAATCAAAATAAACACCTCACTGGATGACTCAGCAGAATGGGTTTGACTGAGGAAAAAGTTAGTGGACTTGAAGATAGATCAATATAAATTATCCTGTCTGAACAACAGTGATAAAAAAGATTTAAAAATAAAGTCTCAGGGACCTGATAATTATAAAAAGTCAAACATTGGGACCATTGAAGTCTTAGAAGGAGAGGGAAAAGAGGGCAGTGCAGAGAAATATTTAAAGAAAATAGGCCGGGCGCGGTGGCTCACGCCTGTAATCCTAGCACTCTGGGAGGCCGAGGCGGGTGGATCGCTCAAGGTCAGGAGTTCGAGACCAGCCTGAGCAAGAGCGAGACCCCGTCTCTACTAAAAATAGAAAGACATTATACAGACAACTAAAAATCTATATAGAAAAAAAATTAGCCGGGCATAGTGGCGCATGCCTGTAGTCCCAGCTACTCGGGAGGCTGAGGCAGTAGGATCGCTTAAGCAGAGGAGTCTGAGGTTGCTGTGAGCTAAGCTGACGCCACGGCACTCACTCTAGCCTGGGCAACAAAGTGAGACTCTGTCTCAACAAAAAAAAATAAATAAATAAATAAATAAAAAAATAAAGAAAATAATGGCTGAAAACTTCAGATTTGGCAAAAGACATAACCTACAGATTCACAAAGCTCAGCAGACCCTAAGTAGGATAAACCCAGAGAAGTCCCTGCCCAAACATACATAATCAAACTGCTGAAAAGTAAAGACAAGTAAAATCTTGAGACCGGGTGCAGTGGCTCACGCCTATAATGCTAGCACTCTGGGAGGCTGAGCTGGGAGGATTGCTTGAGGTCAGGAGTTCAAGGCCAGCCTGAGCAAGAGCAAGACCCCATCTCTACTAAAAATATAAAAAATTAGCTGGGCGTGGTGGCAGATGCCTGTAGTCCCAGCTGCTTGGGTGGCTGAGGCAGGAGGATCGCTTTAGGCAACAGAGTGAGACTCTGTCTCAAAAAAAAAAAAAAAAAAAATCTTGACAGCAGCTAGAGAAAAACAACATATTGCTCATAGAAGAATAAGAATTTGAATGATTAGGAATTTCTCATTAGAAACCGAGAAGACCAGAAAGAAGTAGTGCACAACATTCTTAAAGTATGGAGAAAAAAGAACTGTCAACCCAGAATTCTATATCCAGTGACTATCTCACCTTTATTTCTGAAGGGTATTAAGATATTCCTAGTGAAAAGAAACTAAGAGAATTCATAGTTAACAGGTCTTCTCAACAGGAATAACAAAAGGCAGATCTTCAGACAGAAAAAGGGAACTGATACCAGATGGAAACTTGGAACATCAGGAATACAGGAAGAGCAGTAGAAATAGTAAATATGTGGGTAAATATAACAGACTGTTCTCTTGTATTCTCTAATGTATGCTTTATAGTTGAAAGCAAAAATTATGAGATTGATGGGGTTTTCAATGTATGTAGAGGTACCATATGACAACCATAACGTAAAGAGGGGAAAATAGAGGGACGTGTGTGTGCTGGTAAGGTTTCTACATTCCACTGAAATGGTAAAATATGGTTTCTAAGTAGACTGTGAGAAGTTAAGTATATAGTAATCTCTTGAGCAACCACTAAAAAAAACTATACAAAGAGATATAGTCAAGTTAAAATTGAATTATAAAAATAGGAAACAGAGGAACAAAAAAGACGGAACAATTGGAAAACCAATAATAAAATGGTAGGTCTAAATCTAAACAGAACAATAATCACATTAAAGGTAAATAGTCTCAACACACCAATTAAAAGAGCATGGGTTTTAAGTTGGGCAGGCATGATGTGAATCCTCTCTTTGCCATTGGTCTTGTGCAAGAAACCTACTTCTCTGGGACTCCGTTTCCTCATCTGTAAAATAGGGATAATAATCATACCTACTGAGAGAGCTGCTGCAAAGATGAAATAAGATAATGTATGTAAGGGGCTCAGCACCTTCATGTGTTAAAAATGTGGGGGAGAAACATATTTGCTTATATCTTTGGAAGGCTATGTAAGAAACTGGTGTCATTACTTTTCTGTGGGAAGACCTGGTGGGCTGGGAGACAGGGATAAGAGGGAGATTTTTGACTATTACAGGGCCACAATTTCTTGACTACAATTCTGAAGTCAAAAGAGCTCTCAAATGTTTGCTTCATAAGCTTAGTGGCAGAACCTAACCTGAAGTGGCACAGAGCTCCTTATATATTTCATTTATCCCATGTAAGTGTTAATATCCATTCATTTTGCTGAAATATTAGGGTATCAGTTACAGGGTGCTGCTTGGAATATCACACAAAATACGTTATTGTACCTTATCTATCCTTTCTAAAATATGAAAAATACTGAATTCCAAAACACATCTAGCCTAAGATTATGGACCTGCATATCTTTTTTAGGCGTGAATTTTGAAACTGGTGACTGCATTTCTTCAGAAAGTTAAATTTTAACAATTAATCTTTTGAAAACTAATTTAAAAAAACCCTAATTTTGGCACAGCATCTGACACAAAGCAAGCTCTCAGTAAATAGCAGCGGCTGCTGTTATTCCATTCTTCCAGGCCTTTCCTGTCAACAAATCTGTTCGCGTCCAAAACTACATTTCATCATCATGGCAGACCGTGTGAATGTTACTACTTAAATTTTGTATCTTAAAGGACTGAGATACAGTAGTTTTGTGGCAGGCCATGCCAAGCAGCTAGATAATCCCAAACCCAAAGTCCAGAGCACATCTTCTGACTCCCAGTCCTGAGACCTAGTTCACCAGGCCACCTGAGCCATTAGAAAGATGTCAGCTGAATTTGTGTGCCCAAGGCCGGGTGTATTGCTTTTATATAAGAGAAAAGGGGAGCACACAAGGAGGAAATATGTGTGTTGCAGCCGGGACATACTGGCCCAGTGGACCCAGCCACGCAGTTTTGCCTGCAGGGTTAGCATGGATCACTCTTTCCTTCAGTTGGTTACCAAATGAAATAGTAGGTGCTTGAATACAGAGGCCATGTACAAAAATGGCTTTTTAAAAATCCCTAGAGTCTTATTCAGCACATCCAACACTGAGACTCGGCCAAGGGGGCTGTGGAAAGACAGACAGACCCCTGTGCTATTTTCAGTGGATTCTAAGGGCGTACATGATGAGTCACAGAAGTGTGCATGTGTTGCAGTTAGCCTGTGTTGAGTGTGAGCCTACTGAATATGCTGTGACAGTGTTGAGTACACAAATTATTGGGGTGGGCCCTACAGCTGCTTCTCTAGCCTCCTTTCTTCTCTGCTTCTTCCCTCCCCACACTCTGGTCCAGAGAGAAAAACAGAGATGGCTACATATTTTAGGAACAATCAAGGCTCTTTGTTCTCTGACATTTTAACAGCCTCTAGAGGCCCCCTCTGTTTTCTGCTTTGTAGGGAGGGGGGCTCACCTCATGGAACCAGGTAAGAGGCTCGCTGCCCTCCAGTACCACCTGGTCTACTTCCAGTGAGGCAGGAGGCTGCAGACCACCAGGAACTTTGACTACTGGCTGCAGGAGCTGTAACTTGGGAACAGTAACCTAGGTCAGGAGAAATTCCTTCCCTTGGGAACCTAGCCTAGTCCACTTACCTCGTAATATTCTTTCCAGCCCACTAGGTTGAACTGACTGGATTTTTTTCCCAGTTCTCTAATGACTCTTACCTATAAGCTTAGATTAGATGCTGTCTATAAGTCTTTCCTGAGGTCTGGCAAGCCCCGCCTATACCTCAGAACTGTCAGGTTTGTATTGCTTACTAGGGCTCCAACACTGATTCCAAAGCACACTTTTTTTTTTTTTTTTTTGGAGACAGAGTCTTGCTCTGTCACCCAGGCTAGAGTGCAGTGGTGTCCTCATAGCCCACTGCAACCTCAAACTCCTAGGCTCAAGCAATTCTCTTGCCTCAGCCCCCCAAGTAGCTGGGACTACAGGCACACACCACCATGCCTGGCTAATTTTTCTATGTTTTGTAGAGACAGGGTCTCGCTCTTGCCCAGGCTGGTCTCGAACTCCTGACCTCAAGCAATCCTCCCACCTCAGCCTCCCAGAGTGCTAGGGTTACAGGTGTGAGCCACTGTGCCTGGCCACAAAGCACACTTTTTAAAATACTAAATATTTTATTATTATATCTATATCTTTTATAGGAAAAATGAAGTATAAAGTAGAAACTCACCACCCAGAAATAACTGTCATTGTTTACACTTGCAGTATGCTTCTTTCTAGTTTTGTTTATACACAGACACACGTTTTTCACAGTTGATTTCCCTAGGCTATTGATAATCTGCCTTTCCCCCCACACTTAACACTAGAGCGTGAACATTTTTCCACATCTTTTTTTTTTTTTTTTTGTTGAGACAGAGTCTCACTCTGTTGCCCAGGCTAGAGTGAGTGCCGTGGCGTCAGCCTAGCTCACAGCAACCTCAAACTCCTGGGCTTAAGCAATCCTACTGCCTCAGCCTCCCGAGTAGCTGGGACTACAGGCATGCGCCACCATGCCCGGCTAATTTTTTCTATATAGATTTTTAGTTGTCCATATAATGTCTTTCTATTTTTAGTAGAGACGGGGTCTCACTCAGGCTGGTCTCGAACTCCTGACCTTGAGCGATCCACCCGCCTCGGCCTCCCAGAGTGCTAGGATTACAGGCGTGAGCCACCGCGCCCAGCCTTTCCACATCATTTTTAAAACATTCTAAGAACATTGTTTTTCTTGTTTCCATGGCTGCATTTAGGGATATACCATGATGTACATAACTGGTCCCTATTTAGGCTAATTCAAGTTTCCTTGATTAAAGTTTTCATGGATATATTTTAATTTGAATTCTGTGTTCTTTCTTTAAGATGGATACCTAAACATAAACTTAGTAGATCAGAGAATATAAATGTATATGACTTTTGAGTTATAGATTATATTTTGTGTGTATATGTATTAGAGAATATAGACTTGTTCTGTGGAATCCGTGCACTCACTGATGCTCCTTCTAGCTTACGCATTCTCAGTAAAGGCAAAAATTTGTTCTTGGTAGGACGAGGGGGGTTTGTCCTAGAGATTACAATGGCTTGTGCCCCTCCAGCAGGCTACAGTGCATAAATAGATACATAGTATATCCGTGATACTGAAGTTTCATACAGGGACCATAATGACAAAAGGTTGAGAAGCATTATTGTAGCTATATATGACTCCATACATCTATCTTGCTCCACCTTGAAAGCTTTTAAATCTTAGCCTTGGGATTTTGGTTTTTGGTTTTAGAATAATACTGTTCTGATATAAAACTTCTTGGTTATTTGTATGAAGTTGAGGAATTTGACAAATATGTGAATAAAATAAAATGCATCTGGAGTTTACCACTTAATATTTTTTCTTTATACAGAATTGAGCTCGTCCATGTTTTTAGCTTTGTGTTCCACCCTTTTCACATAATTGCCATTGTGATATTGTCAGTGTTAATCTGGGCCACAGACCACTTGAAATATCCCTGTGCTATGATCTCATGTAGGGGTTTCCCGTGTTCTCCATGCCTAGGAGTGCGTTTGTGACCCCACAGGCGTCAGGTTCGGGCTCCTGGAAGCCCAGGCACTGGCTGCTCTGGGACTTGCAATAATTGTCCCTTGTTTGTTTCAGGTGTGATCCCCTGGGCCCGTTTGCTGTCGGTGGAGAAGACCTAGACCCCTTTGGGTGAGTACTACTGGGGAGGTGGTAGCAACACAACTTGCTTTTGTGGCTTTTCAGCCCTAGCTCATCTTCTAATTTTAGAGTTTTTCGTCAGTCTCTTCCTTTGGGGTGAAGGAGGCAGTTGCTGCTGAGCGCTGCCACACCGAGAGCAGTGCAGCAGAGCTCTGAGTGTTGGGGGAAGCTGAGCAAGTACAGCAGGCGGCTCCTCAGTCGTTTCCCAGTCCCCCCACCCACCTAGTGGAGGACAGCTGCCCTGCCTTGGATGGAAGGATACTGCGAGGATTTATTGGGTGCATATGGTGGGCTGCAGACCTTGGGAAAGCTCAGGGCTATTCAGACCTCACTTAATAAAGACAGGACTCTGGTTCTTGCCATGCGCCTAACAGAGTTCTTGCAGCTTCAGCTATGCACTATCTTCCCTGAACGATTTCCACTAGATTGTAACTTCTGCCGCAAAGTGACCCCAACTTTAGCATTTCATTCTTAGACAGAAGAGAAATCACTTAAGTCTACAGTGCAGCTTGAGCAGTGACCTCAGAATTTGGGGAACATCAGCCCATTCATCCTAGTTTGAGCACATAAGGTCAGGTCCATGGAACTCAGAGAGTGATAGATGCTGTCAGGAGCAGGACTTGGGCAACCCACAGGCAGTCAGAAATCGCCCTGAGACCCTTAACGGAAAGAGAGCAAAAAAACTAGCATCGTGAATTGTCTCAATGCTATTACTGGTTCTTAGACCTAGAGTAGTGCCCTCCAGAGCCTTTTGAGGGTTCTGCATTGACCCTGGCAAGTTCTGGCTCCTGTTCTTGATCACATTGGCCCCCTTGGGTGTAGAACACGGCAGGGACCTCAATTTTGTGGGCTCAGGAACCCTATAGAACCAAGCCTTGCAGAACCAGAAACACTTAGCAATAAGGTGTGCTTTTTGTATAGGCTTGTGTTCTGGCTCTTGCCCACTTCCTGGTGGCTCTCAGGCAGCCATCCACGTGTCTGTGTAGACCATCTAGAGTAGACGTCCAGTCATTCTTAGTCCATGCTCACCTCCCTCGCCTCTTCTCCAAGGGCAGTCCCTGCCACACCCGCTTACCTATCTTCCCTTCTTGCCTCAGGTGTCGGAGAGGTGGCATGATTGTGGATCCCCTGAGGTCTGGCTTCCCAAGAGCACTTATTGACCCATCCTCGGGCCTTCCGAACCGGCTTCCTCCAGGCGCTGTGCCCCCAGGAGCTCGCTTTGACCCCTTTGGACCCATTGGGACCAGCCCATCTGGGTAGGTAATCACTCAGGTATGCTGAGAAGTAGGACCTACTTCAGCAATGAAGGTTTCTCGCCCCGGGCACAGAGTTGCCACTCCCTCTGCCTATTGCTGCCAAGAGAGTAAGTCTCCTCCTGGCCTCTGCCTAATGCCTCCCTGGAGCCTTCCAGGAGCTCCCTATTCTATTCCTTAGTGCCTCCCTTCCCCCAGCTTTCCCCTAGAGAGGAGGAGGAGGAACTAACAGTTCTTGAAAGTTAAGTGTGTGTCAGAAACTCATTGGATCCTTATATCAACTGTCTCGGGTAGCTAGTACTGTCCACATTTTACAGACTCAGTAATTGAGGCCCTGAAAGATTAGGTGACTTATTCCAGATGGGGGAGTCAAACCCACGCTGGCTGGCTCTAGAGTGCGTGCTCTTAAATCCCATGCACCACCTCCTCATTCTAGGTCATATCTGCCTGTGTGCCCCTGGCCCCTTCACCACTCCAACTCATCAGCCCCTCTTTCCATTCCAGACCTAACCCAGACCATCTCCCCCCACCGGGCTACGATGACATGTTCCTGTGAAGGCCTCAAGAATGTAACATCCCAGCCTTCCCTCCACTCTCCTGGAGCTGCCACCACTGGCCCCATCAGCAACCGTGTTCTTGCGGGCTGGGGGCAAGGGACTCTGCCCATGTGTTTGAAGGCCGGCTGGGATTGCTTCCCCACCCCTTATCAGAGCCAGGGCACGTGCTGCAGCTCTCCACCTGGCTGCATATAGGTCCCAAAGAGAAATCAGTGTGTCTCTTTTACCACCAGCTCCTCCCCACTTCCCCAGGGATACTCCGGCAACATATACCCTTGAGCTGATGCAGTCCCAGTTGCAGCGCTATGAGAACAGAATGCATTTTGGATGTTATTATTAAGAACCAAATGTCAATACAAAATTCATGTTGCCGTTCTCCCACTTTTCTTTTTACTTTATTGCACATCCCCTTCCAGTTATAGACTTCAGAGCTTGAGTCTTTTTAGGGCTAAATGACGCTTTTCCTGCCCAGGGCCCGTTCTTGCTTCTCAGGCACCTTTCTTTGATAAATTGCTATTGCTCCTGACATCATGAAGATGGGTCCCAGTCTGGCTGCATGGATGGAAATGAATGACTAGAAATTCCATAGGCATGAGGATGACTTTTGCAAGGGCAGGCACATTGTGGAAAGATGGCAGCATTCTGGCCAGGGCAGAACCCTCCAGTTGTTCCTGTCTGGGTCCATCTGTGCCTGGGCAGCAGCAACCTATAAGCAGAGGAATAAACCAAACAGACCCGAATGCTAATCTCATTTTGCCACTAACTAACTGAGTGACCCTAAGCAAGTCCCTTCTCCTCTCAGGGCCTTGTGCCCACCTATGAAATCAGAGGTGCCTTTCCTGCTCCAAAACATTGTCATGTCTCATTCTCCGTACAGCAACCCCTGGAAACTGAGGCAAAAGGAAAAGAATGAAGGTTCAAGGTGTTATGTGATACGTACCCATAGAGTCTGTAACTCTGTGTTTCTTGGCCCCCTTGGGTCCCAGACAAGAGCAAGGAACATGGGCTCCATCTGAGTGTGGTGTTGAACTTCGGGAGGAGTAAGGAGCCCTAGCCTCTGGAAGCCTGTGCCCTTGTGTCCAAGCCCACCTGACCTTTGGTGTTCTCCGGATCCTTTTCAGCCCGAGGCCTAACAGACGTGGGCAATGATGAGCCCTTGTGCTGGAGTGGAAAGAGCACCACAGAGCACCAGGCTGAGAGGCACAGGATCAAGGCGCTAGAGTCACTTCAGCTCCACAGCTAGCCTTTCAACCATGTGCAGGTCCTTTCATTTCTCCGATCCTTGGATGCCTTCCCCTAAATTAGAGTGTATTATTTACCTGTAGGCAGCAGGCTACCATAGCTTTTCTGAGGTGTCTGCTAGGCTGTTTCTATGGCCTAAGATTGACTGACTGCTCAGCTGAGAATGGGTAGGGTTACACTAGACTAACACTTAGGCCCAGGGACAGTCTCAGATGGATGCTGGGCCTATGTGGAGAGGCTAGCACGAGCAGCTCCCTAGTTATTTCTGGTGGTCCCATGCCAAGTGCTGATTTAGTAAAAGACCCTGGAGACAAGGGAGCTGACTACCTTAAAGCCTTTAAAACATCTCTGTTCTGGAGAAAAACCCAGAGATCAGGCAGAGGTGCAATGCAGTCATTCATCATAACCTTCTTCCTTGAGGGCTGGCAAATGGGTGGAATGTTAGTTTTTGTTTTGGAATTGGACCATACCTTCAACTAAAAGGACTTGGAACAATTTGCTCATAAAAACATCTTTTATTATAAAAGAAAGCATTTAAAGGAATATCATACTAGAGACCATCAGATAGAGTGGAGAAAGTGTATAACTTTTAGGACCCTGATTTGAGGAAAAGATAAAACTTAAACAACAAATTTGCCTCTGAGATTTTCTAGTAGCAAAGGTCGAAAAGATAGTCATATACATAATTCTGTTTTCTGGAAACAGAAAATTGAGTGATTCATCTGCAGAATCGGCCATTTTTTGTGTGGGTCTCCTTGCATCAAGGATACTAAGGAACACAGATGATGTCTTAGATGTTATTTGGCGGAAAGTAAGTGGAGCTCTTAGGAACTTCCAAGTCAAGCTGTTGGTGTTTCTTTTGGTCTGGGTCATTTTTCTCCTTTCAGACATGAGTAATGACCAAGCAGCAAGTGGAAATATTTCAGGTCTATGTTTTGTAGAACCCAAAAGATTGGAGCCTTAACAATAAACATCAGCATTTAATAACCTGTTCCTCTTTTTTTTTAATAAGTTTTATTGAGATATAATTCACATACCCATAAAGTTCACTCTTCTAAGGTATACAATTCAGTGGGTTTTAGTATATTCACAGTGTTGTAAACCCATCACCATATATAATGCCTGAACATTTTCACCACCTCAAAAAGAAACTTAATCCCATTAGCAGTGACTCCCCCTTCCCCTCCTCTCAGCCCCAGGCAACCACCCCCATCTTCCATCTCTAAAGATGTGCCTGTTCTGCACAGTTCTCATAAATGGAATCATTCAATATGTGGTCTTTCATTTAGTGTATTGTTTTCAAGACTTCATTCATGTAGCAGTACTTCATTCCTTTTTACGGCTGAATAATACATAGTATGGATATATTACATTTTGTTTATCCCTTTGTCAGTTGGGCAGTTGGATTTGTTTTTGCTGTTATGAATAATGGTGCTATGAACATTCGTGTACAAGTTTTTGTGTAAACAGATGTTTTTACTTCACTTGGGAACATACCAAGGATTGGAATGGCTGGATCCCATGGTAACCCTGTGTTTTCCTTTTTGAGGAACTGCCAGGCTGTTTTCCACAGGAGCCACATCATTTACGTTCCCACCAGTGATGTGTGAGGGTTCCAGTTTCTCCCCATTTACACCAACACTTGTTATTCTTCATGCTTATAACCATCCTGGTGGGTGTGAAGTGGCATACCACTGTGTTTTTGTCCTCTATATTTTTAAAAAGGAGAATTTTGACCTAGGCCAAGCAAGGCAGAGACCAGAGCCAGTCCCCCTTGGGGAACAGACCATGGTTTTGATAATAGCCACCTTGGGGTGACCATGGCTGGTGAGCTACACAGGAGTTGACTTTGGCTTTTGGGGATGGTCTGGGCTGGGTGTGGTACAGGACAAGTTCTGTCTCTAGGGAAGTTCCCGTGACCTTTTCAGGTCTAGAGAGATTCACAATATCACTTTTTTTGGTTTGAAATGTCATTGTTCATCCAGTGATTTACAAGTAGAATAAAAGTCTGGTTCTAAATCATTGTCTTTCGATGCTGAAGTGCCATAGACCACTTGGACCATTTCAGCCCCCACATCCCACCTTCTCTTCCTTGGCTTGTCTCCTGCCCAGTTCTCAGAGCTGCTTGTGTTTCTCATTGCATTTATCTACGGACTCATGAGCTTCTGTCATGAGTCTCTTAAGACCTAAACTCCGAGGATGTATTGTGCTCACAGTGGAGGCTACATTCTTGTGCTGGATGGTCAGTGCCTATTGACACACAGTTAGGAAACGGCTAGCAAGTCCCAACAACCTCACTCTTTGGAACCCTGCTTCCCTCGTGGCCTCCCTTTCTGCCATCATTAATGCCATTCTGTTACTGATCCATGCCTCTCTTCACAGCAGGAAAATTAGAATCTGTGGAGCAGTTCGTATTTTCTGTCACCTAATCTTGTCTACTTGGTACAGTTACCAATAAGACAGGTCCCACTACTAAGGAGAGGAAAGAGTCCCTACATACATATCCCCAGTTTTCTCTGTCATAACACTTGCATGCTTCTAGGCCACGATTAACTTTTTGCACCAAAGCAGAGACTCAAAGGAAGGCTTCCAAGTCCCCAGCCCTTGGTTGCCTGTGGGGTAACACAAGGCACACCCCAAGTCACTGCAGCTGTGCTTGGCTCTGAATCTGCCCTGAGGAGTGGGTGAGAGGCAAGGGTGGCAGGCAGGATGGTGGGCAGTGAGGGGTGGGAAGGCCCAGGTGACTGAGGACGGACCCTAGAATTCAAAAAGCAAGTGAAGAGGTTTGAATACCTGACTCAGTGCCGGTGGGAGGTGCAAAGTGGAAGCCCCAGTCCCTGCTTAGAGGAACATGAGGATGATGGTGCAGAGGACACTGGATGACCACGTGAATGCTGTGTTTTAGATGAGCCACATAAGGTGAGTGTTGTGAGAGTCACAGTGTGACGGGTTCAGAGGGACGAGGGAGTGGGAGGGTCCTGCTCAAGTGTTAGTTTTCCGGTTCAGCTGCAGTACACAAACTAATGTAGCTTTTTTAACCAAAAAGGTGGTCCAGAGAGCAGCAGGATCATATCATTGCCATGATTTGGGGAATAGGAACTCCAGAGCCACACAGAAAGTGCCTACATCTATACCAGAAAGTGGATGCCCTTCATACCGCCATCTTGATCCCACTCAGTTCAGTTCCAAGTTCAGGGTTCAGTTGAATGCATCTGATTGTTGGAACCTACATTGCCTCTCTAACGGTAGTGGCAAGGGATCTGGGGAAAATTTCTTTTTTTTTGAGACAGAGTCTCACTCTGTTGCCCAGGCTACAGTGAGTGCCATGGTGTCAGCCTAGCTCACAGCAACCTCAAACTCCTGAGCTCAAGCGATCCTCCTGTCTCAGCCTCCCGAGTAGCTGGGACTACAGGCATGCGCCACCATGCCCGGCTAATTTTTTCTATATATATTTTTAGCTGTCCATATAATTTCTTTCTATTTTTAGTAGAGATGGGGTCTCGCTCTTGCTCAGGCTGGTCTCGAACTTCTGAGCTCAAACGATCCGCCCACCTCGGCCTCCCAGAGTGCTAGGATTACAGGCGTGAGCCACCGCGCCCGGCCTGGGAAAATTTCTTTATTCCATCTTCCCACCTCTACACTCAGGATAGGGCATTGGGACAGAGCTCTGGCAAGCCAATCTGTGTCTGTCTGCGCCTTGGAGCATGACATAGATGGGTACCACAGCCTTGCATGCCTGAGGTGCCTGCTCTGAGGACACATCAGTGCATGCTGGGCCCCAGTCCAGATCTCCAGGGAAGGACCTTCAAATCTGTTTTTACAAGTTCCTCTTGTGATTCATATGATCACTCAAGTTTGCGTACTGAGAAAGGAGGGAAAGACCTACATCCTGGCTACTCAGACCGGCAGCAGCAGCATCACCCGGGAACCTGTTAGGAACACAGAATCTCGAGCCCCACTCCAGACTTACTGCATGAGAATCTGCATTTTAACAAGTTCTCCACGTGACTCGTGTGCATGTTAAAGTTTGAGAAACTCAAGTGTACGAAGTGTATGTCTTCTTCCTTCACCTGGACATCAGGTACAAAGAATTGAGTTCGTCTTCTTGGTTGATGGTACATTATGAGTGCATGTAAGAACCTTTCATTTTAAGTTTTCCGTAACTTTACCCCAGTATCCCCACCATTCCCTTGTCCCCCGGGTCACTCAAATTTGTTTCATCTGTCTTTAGAAATGCAGTACCCTTATAAGATAGCATACATTGTATCTCCATATCATAACCATAATGAGGTATTGTCCCCATTTTCTAGCTCAGAAAAAGAGGGTTTGGAAAAGTCCAGTAATTTGCTCAAGGCCAAGCAGGGACCTCAGAATCAGTCAAGCAGGGGTATGATTCCTAGCTCTCCCTTTGCCACTGTGTGCACTTCCTTATGACTGTCATCCCAGTCTGCAGGATTGTTGCAGGGTTCAACCAGAAATGTCTTATGAACAGGTAGTTGAGGCTGGGGGTGTGTGGCTGGCCACTATTATTACTGCAGCCATATGGGAAGATGTGGGTGGGGCTCAAGGATGAGGAGAGGAACCTTGGGCTGCCTCCCCCACCCCCAATGCAGGAAACAAGCATTTATCTGGTGCTAGGCTTCTCATCTCATGCGATATCCTAACAACCCCAAGGTAAATTCTTAGTGGCATTAGTCAAGATGCTGGACGTACCCCCTGGGGGTGGGTGGCAGAACTGTTATCGGAAGCCAGGTCAGCCTGGTTCTAAAGTCAGTGCTCTTTTCAGTAGAACTGCTGTACCCAGACCTCACACCGTCTCCAGGTGAGAAGTATGGATCCCTGAGCAAAACCCATTTCAGAAGCTTAAAAACCAAGTCAGGACTATGTGAGAAGGGAACAATGCTGCATAATCTCCAAGATGGTCTGAGACTCCCGAATCAGACCTGCTTGCAAAGTGGGCCTTATGTTTCCAAATATTCTACCTATAGCAAGAGCTCCCAGAACACCCTGGCTAGAAGGAGCATCTGAAGCCACCCAGCACAACCTCCATTCCACGGGGGAAGAAACAGGTCCAAGAAGCCCCTCTGTGAGGGTGAGCCCTCGAGAGGCTTCTCTGGGCTGCAAGGATGGGTGTGGGTTCTGTGCAGGTCTCTGTCACCTGACCCCAAGTGCTGTTCACCTGGGCCCTCTGAGTTTAGTAGGACGAAAGCTACTCTTCTCCACTGATCAGGTGAAAAAACAGGTCGAAGGCCGTTGAATGACTGTCCCAAAGCCACACAGACCACAGAAATCCTGGCTCCAATTTCAAGGCTTTCCCACTAAAAACTTCCCAAGACAGTTATGGACATCCCTGAGTGACAAACATATGAGGGTCCCATTCCTTTCCACCTCCTTCTCCCCTCAGCTAGGCTTAGTGTTAAGACAAAGGCACTGCAGAGGTTCAGCACCCTGGTCAGCGCCCACCTTCCCTGGAGCGGCTGGAGGGAGGACATTGGTCCAGATTAGGCCAAACACTGCTGCTCCCCAGTCCAGGATGGCCCACTCCTGGAGACAGACAGGCATTCCGAGAGGAGGGGACCTGAACCAAGGTGTCCTACCTCAACTGCAGAGCCTGGCCCTCTCCCTCTCCTTCAGATTAGACCCACGGGAGCAGTTTCATCCTTTAGGCTTCTTGATTCCCAGGACATAGATTCAAGTGAAGAGTCTAGAAAGAGAGATAGGCCAGGAGCCTGAGCCATGGTGACTCTGGGCAAGTCCTGTCCCCTTTGGATTTCCTCATCTGTAAAATGGAGATAAGGGTGGACCTGACTCTGCCAAGATCCTGCCCACCTGTGAGATTCCATGACTCTAAGTGGGCTATGGGCCTGATGGGGTTCAGTGCCACCCCCCTTCCTGCCCACCTCTTCTCCCCCAGAACCTCCGAATTCACATGTAAATCACAGGCTTTAAAGTGGCAGCCACAGCGCAGATCTGCCAGCATGCTCTGACTGGCCTGCGTGTTACTAAATTTGGTGAGATGCACGATGGCATGTTGTTAAATGTGAGTCTGGACTCTGCTCTTTACCACCTATGTGACCTT
Organism: Eulemur rufifrons; assembly: GCF_041146395.1. Lineage (NCBI taxonomy): Eukaryota > Metazoa > Chordata > Mammalia > Primates > Lemuridae > Eulemur > Eulemur rufifrons. Next base: position 26,688,646 of record NC_091002.1, read on the forward strand.
TGGCAAGTCACATGACCTGCCTGTGCCAAAGCTTCCTCATCTGTAAAATGAGGTGACAGGCCCCCTCCATAGGGTGGTTGTGAAGTTTGCATAGGGCAGTAGAAGTAAGGACGTAGAAGAGGGCCTGGCACAAAGAGAACACTATGTTGTTGTTTTAAAATTGGATGATTCATTGTGTACAGTGAGTAACTGGTTCATTGCAATGTACAAACATGAAGTGTTTTTCTCCAACTGACCTCTGTCAAATCCCGTTTCTCATCTGAACATCTAGGGCCTAACCAATAACTAACTGGGTACTATGGTTTTCAAACTCAGTCCAGTCCAGTTTAAGCTTTCCAGCTCACATCCAGTTCCCAGAAGTCTCCTCTGACCTCTTCTGGGCTCTCGCTCCTCCAGCATGGTGGGTGGGGAGGGGAGGGGGGAAAAGTGAAGTGTCTCTAAACTGGCCATGATGATGAGGGTGGTTAGGGGAGGTGGTCTTACTCTAATTCATACTATGTTTGGGGGTTTTTTGTTGTTTATTTGTTATCGTTTTGATAAGAAGGTCCTTAGTAGATCACATGCATAATTTTTAGAGGGTGGTGAGAGCTTCACTCTGGGCCCTCAGAAAGGAGTGGGGTCTCTGTCCAGTCCACCAGAGACTCATAGCCCATCCCCTTGATGGAGTGTGCTGTGCCTTCCCAGCCTCCTCTCACCTCCCTCCATCAACACGTGGAGCACCTCGAGCACGGGGTCCTCCACCTGCCTTCAAGGACCTCAGAACACTGTCGGGGGGACACAGGACTGCCCTTAATCCCTAGTACCACCACCCCTTCTAGCCAGCATGGGCTGTTCCCATGGGCCTCCCACCTAAGGAATTCTCCAGGTCAGAAATAGACTTTGTCTCCATGTTCACAAACACCTCTGAGCTCCAGAACATACATGTCAAGCCCTCCTAAGAATACTTCCCTTACATTTTTCATCTGTTCAATGCCATATCTCCAAAGCCTAGCACAGAGTAGGTGCTCAAATCATTGTTGAAAGGATGAATGAAGGACGCTTGGATGGGCAACATTCAAGTGGTCTACAGGTCCTGCAGCTCAGCAAGCCTCCAGCTGGGAGGCCACCCCCTTTTTGAGCTCGCCCCCATCTCTGTTAGTATAAGCCCTAGGCTGGGGATGGGGTGGGTGGATGTCTGGCCCCAGCAGGCGGCATCTCATTGGACACACCCTTGTCCTCAGCTTTGGCCTCAGCCACAATTATCAGGCAGTGGGATAATCCCTCTCAGCATCCTTTTACCCATCCAAAGGCCCAGTTGTCCAGCTGCTCTTGAAAACTCAGGAGCTCTGGCAACCCTGAGCCCATCCACCACAGGGCAACCTCCCGCTAGAGCTGGCGTGGGCACCCCCTTTAATCCTGCTGCTGCCCACAGCCACCAGCTTTGATCATTAATGTCACCTGCTGAGTCCTGCAGGCATTTGCACTTGGGCCCCTGCTCTAATCTGATGGGGGAGGATGGGGACTCTCAAGAGGAGGGTCAGGTGCCTGGCAGGCGAGTCAGCAATAGTAACAGCTCTCCTGTGGGAGCCTGACCTCCATGAGCGACTTCAATGAAATGAGACGTGGACACAGAGAGAGGAATCAAAAAGAGGAGGAGGATAGGGAGATTAGAGGAAGGAAAAACAGATGAGATGGCAGAGGAAGACAAATGGCTTTTGCCGAATGCCCTTGGCCCTTAGTACTAGCCCAGACACTGCGCCACCCAGGAAGAGGTTGGCATGGAAGCCGCCTTCTTTCCCTGCCATCACTGCTCCCCTGGGGCCAGCTTTCCTGCCAAAAGTTCTTTCCACTCACTAACCTGCCCCGAGGCCCAGAAGAGCAGCGGCCACTACCTTGACCTTGGTGGCTCAGAGGCCAAGTAGGGAGAGGCTGCTGAGATGGAGGCCTGGACCTTAAGGTCATGTCCTCTGGCTGCAGTGGGAGACCTGAGAGAAGGGCAGGGGTGCTAGAGTCCAGAGTCCCATGGACTGGCCTCCCCAGTGCCAATGTCACCCCTACAATGCATCTGACATCAGAAGATTCTTCCTGCCACACACATCTGCAAGCAATTATAACAGCTAACAGTGACCTCTCAGCATGTGCAATGCACTGTACCTGCATGAACTCAGCGTCTTCATAATGACCCTAAGACTTTAGCACTGTGGTTGTCCCCGTTGTCCAGATGATGAAACACAAGCCCCCACCATGAGGGCCCTGCCCTTCAGCGTGCCTCATGTCAACACTCCTGCACAGAACCTGCAGCCCTCCCTGCCACCCAGCCCCTCCCCAGTGCACACCGGGCTGTTTTCAGCCTCTGAGCCTCTGCTCATGCTGTTCCTCTCTGGCCCACGTGCCCTTCCCTCTCTCCACTCTCTGGCAACAGCCTCGTTGTTTAAGATTCCCATTAGACACTCCCCTTTCAGGAAAGCCTTGTCTGACCCCAGCTCAATCAGATACCTCCTCTGCACACACGGCCCATGTGCCTCCCCCATCACAGCCTGTGGCCTGTGACCACCTCAGGGCGGGGTCTGTGTGTACGCTCAGGAAAGAATGCAGATTATGTGTCAATGAATGAATGAACAAACGAATGTGGATAGCTAATATTTATCAAGTGATTACGAAGTACCAGGCACTGTGCTAGGTGCTTGACAGCTATCATTTCGTTTACTGTTCGCCACAGCCCTGTGGGGAAGGTGCTGTTATTAGCACCACCCTTTTACAGGTAAGGAAACAGAGACTAAGAGGCATTAAACCACCACCAAGCACCCAGGTAGACTCTGGAGGCAGCACCCTCTCTCTCTCTTCTGATGGACCATGTTCAGTGGACTACTCGGTAGGGGCCCTGCCCCCAAACCCTCTGAGATTTGAGTAGGAAGAAAGCTCAGAAGTATGTGATTGTATTTATTTTCTGCAACCAAAGAAGAAATAGAAAAAGAAAAAAAGCTCAGAAGCACTTGGCCCCCTGGGAGGAGGAAGGTGGTAATCTCGCCACCTTCTGCACCATTCAGCTGTCCTGGCCTGCCCACCTGCTCATGGACTGCCTGATCTAGGAAGAGGAATGATGTGGGGAAGAGGGTTTGGGGGCCAAAGACGAGAAGATACAGAAGGACTGGGGGCGTTACTGTCCTTAGCCAGATGCTACCCACTGAGGCATTGGCTCTCCTCAAAAGAGAGGATCCTACCCAACTTCACTATGCTCCATCCCTGAAGATACCCAACACCTGACTAGTAAATGCTAATATACCTCCACTGACAAGGAGCTCCCTACCACTGCAACCCAGATCTCGGCAAGCTTCTCTTTCCCCTAAATGAAATCAGCTGGGCAACATTGGGCGGGTCCACTCTCTAGGAGGAGACAATAGGCCCAGCTGAAGGGCCGCTCCCTGACTCAGCCACTGACAGCCCCTCTCCCAACAGAACCCTTGCACAGAACCCCCTCCTGTGACATCATAATGCCTCCCTTCCGCTTGCCCCTTCAAAGCTCTTCAGACACAGAGTACCCTGCTCTCAGCTCTGGGAAGCCCTCTGCTTGTATTTCCTGATCCTCTGGCCCCCAGAGAAGGCAGAAGGGGAAGATTTTCCATTTTTGTCTGGAAGAACAAAGAGATGGAGTGATTTGCCCAAAGGCCCACAGGGAAGAGGTGACCAACCGGACCTGACTCGCCTGGTTCCCAGCCCAGGACCACACGGTCCTGTCCAGAATGGCAGAATGGAAACACTCGGACATCTCTCCCCACCTCCTAAGTAGGGGGAGGGGAGCAGGAAGGATACAGAGACACCCCTAGCTTAGCCTGGGGAGGAGAAACTGGACTGTTGCTGTGAGGTCAGCAACCTGGGAACTGCATGGCCTGCGGCTGGTGGAGAAGGAGAAAACACTGTCGGTCATCCAGAGGACGCCCTGGCTTGGAGCTGCTTCACAAGAGCATGCGGCCTTGGCTTTGGAGCTAGGTCAGACAAGAGAAAGCTCTGTATGTGTGTGTGTGCATACATGCGGATGTGTGCTCACACACTTGTGCACGTGTATGTTTACAGATGTGTGCCTGCAGGGAGGGACAATCTAAAGAGAATCCCAGGGAAGGCAATGCTTATTCACAAGGAAGGGAGCAATATGGTGGAATCTCGGGCCGCAGATTGTAGCTGGGAGACACCTGAGGAAGTGAGCAAATGTGATAACGGATCCTGGGGTCCCAAGCTGGTGTATTTCACAGGCTCCTAAGCACCCAGCAAATGTCTCCAGGTCCAGCTGGAACCCGGCTATGTCCCACCAAGGCTGGGGAAGAGGGGTCTTCCTCCATCAAGGAGACCCCTCTAACTCTTCCACATAAAAGCCATACCAAGGCCCAGAGAGAGGACGGCAGATGGGTTCCCGAGCCCAAGCTGCAGGGCCCAGTGACGAAATAAGTTCCGTCAACACTTCCAGGCATGTGGTCTTCTGCACAGCTGATTCTCGCCCCTCCAGAGGACTCCAGGAGGCCGAGATGGGACTGTGGGGCTCTGGGGTCCTGCATAAGGCCCTGCTGTGCTGGCAGGCATGCAAACTTTTGTCATAGTTATTCATTCATCCATTCAAAAATGAACACCTATTACACTATGCATCAAATGTGTTTCTAGCACTGAGAGTACAGCGTGAACCACTTAGACCAGAATGCCAGCCCTCACGGAGCTTGCAACCCAGCCTGCCTGGTGGAGGTTAGTGCTCCAGAGAAACATAAAGCAGGTAAGAGGTGGGAATAAGGCCAGGGGAGGGTAAGATTTCAGCAAAGGCCTCACTGAGAAGGCGATATTTGAACAAAGCCCCTAAGGAGGTGAGGGAGTGGGGCTTGCAGACACTGAGGAGACGTGCCTTCCAGGCAGAGGAAACAGCATGCAAAGACCCTCAGGTGCAACCCTGCCCGGCAAGGTCAAAGAAGGGCAAACAAGCAAGTGTGGCTGGAGTGGAGTGAGGGAGCGGGCGAGGAATGGGAGGTGAGGTCAGAGAGGCAAGGGGGCAAGATGGCATAGGGCCTTGGAGGCCACTGTGGGGGATGGATGTGGATTTGGGGGGACCTGAAGCTTATGCAGTTTGGGGAGCCACCCTTAGGAAAGATAAATCAAAATCACAAATACAAAATCCGGTTCAGGGCCTGGGATGGGGCCTGCGCAGATGAGAGGTCTGGACACTTGAGCTTTGCTAGTCTTGCTCTAAATCCGCCTCTGGCTGTGATGAGAATTTTGGCTCTTGCCTGGAGTAGGAGGGAGCCATAGGACAGTTTTGGGCAGAGGAGTCACATGACTTGACTACCCTCTTAACAGGCTTCCTCTGGCCACCAAGTGGAGGGCGAACTAGGGGCTGGGAGGGGAGTAGGGGAGAAAGCCACAACACTAGTGAGCAACCTGGACCAGACGGCGACAGTCGAGAGTAGACAGTGATCAGATTCTGGAAATGGTGCTGACAAGATCTGCTGATGGGTTGGACACAAGGGGTGAGAGGAGAGAGGCAGATGGGTTGGCCCCGAGGGTTTAGGCCTCATTGTAGGTTTCAGCCTTCCCCAGTTGAGGAAGGGAAGGAGAGCCGCATTGTTCCTGGACCTCATACCATGCGGGTCTCTATGTTACCTCTAATCTGCACCCCCTCTGCAGGCAGAGCTTTCATTAATCTCACTTCACAGATAAAGAAACCAAGACTCAGAGAGGTGGAGTAACTTTCCCAAGATCACACAGCCAGTACATGGCAGAACCTAGATTTAAATCTAGGTCTTATACCAACTCCCAAATTGTTATCTGTTCTGATGCACCAGGAAAAGCAAGGTTTGGGGGCCCTAGGGGAATGTTGGGTGGGAGAGGCAGTTCCTGGTGGTGAGGCACATTCTAGCAACCAACAGGGGCTCTTGGGATGACTCCATACTTACCCCAAAAAAATCCTGTGAAGAAAGTTCTCAGCACCCTATTCCATGCTCTTCCTCAACTTCTTAAACCTGTTTCTGACCCACCAGCTGGGAGACCTCAGCTGCAATCTTGGGGAAATGTTTTTTGGCATCTCTCACGTTTTTTCTCTTCACTGACAAGGTAATGCCTACCTCGATCCATTGCACACATTTTCTCAAGGAGTTTCTACATTAGAATGCAAAGCAGGCTTCTCTGGCTTAGAAAAACCTGAGGTTCCTGGGATTTAATCTTCGAACAGATTTAGCCCCTAAATACAATTCATTGCCTTTAAACTGTTACGAATTGATGGTCCCAGATGCATCCACTCTACAGGTTTAGTATCCAAATGAGTTCCCCACTGTCACAGTAATCCATATGGCTTGGATTGATATTTTTGTTATTATTAATACGGATTTGAAAAGCCTTAGCCCATTATTTGGGATGTCCAGTTCTACTGTAGTTTACCCAGAATGGCTCCTGCCACTTTCCGCTACTGCGCCTTGCTTGGAGCGGGGAGAAACTGACAAAGCAATGGAAGCTCAGGACTTGTGAATCTTTCACTATCTCGGGGCTTTGTTCTTTTCAAACCACACCCCTTCCACACTACAACAGAACCCAGTAGGCCCGGCTACACAACCCTTGCCCCTTCTAGCCCTCCCCCAGCCCTCTGTTCCTGGCAAAACCTGCCAGCAGGGGCAGAAATTTGATCTGTCACAGAAGCTGTGATATTACACTGCCCAGATGGTCGACTCACAGGCCTGAAGGTTCATGTTACAGCTGATCAGGGCCTGTCTACCCTACAGACCCCATGCCACCCCCAGGAGGCAGGATCCACAGCTCACGTGGCCAATGGGCACAGAGCAAGCAGGACCTGCATGTGGCAGGGGTCACTGAAAAGGCCCCTTTGGGGTCTTCATACCAGTGGCCTGGAAGGCATGTGCTCTCGAAGCCCTCTAGTGCCATTCGGACTGAAGGGTGCCTCCCCACAGTCCTTAAACAGCTGTATCTCCTTGCCCCTAGGGCCTACTTCCTCACCTTGTCAGGGATTCAAAGAGAGTCTGGAGGAGCCTGGAACATTCCACAAGACAAAGAGGACAAACAGCAATCAACATGGCCAGCATGTCCAGGCCACCCGAATGTGCCTGAATTCTCCCCAGATAAACTGGGGCTGTACTTTACTACTAAGTGGGGGACAGTGAGGTCACAAATACAGCATTAAAAACAATTTTTTTTCTCCTACCAGAATAAGGCAAGAACCAAGAGACATACTACTGGGGGCCTGCCTCATGCCAACAGAACTACAACAAAGCCCTCACCTTTCTTGTACCAGAGATCCTTCTTACCCAGAGAACTGGGGGAAATTGTGCATTTGGCTCTGTAAAATATGTCGCTGCAGAAAATTAGTCACTGCAGGAAGTTAGACTCCAAAACCCAAACCCAGGCTGTGGCAAACTTTGGATTGAACCCAGCCCGACCATGGAGCTCTTTGGCAGGACCACAAGAGCTGTTGGCTGCCTGACTGTGATCACCGAGGTCAAGGCCAGAAAATGGCAGGGAGAATGGTTAGTGCCAGGGGGTGGCCAGAGACAGAGGCTGGGCAGAACTGGAGGGGCCCGAGGGGTCACCCAGTCCAACCTCCTCACTTTGCAGACAGGGCAACTGAGGCCCAGTGAGGGGAGGATAACAGTTCAGTCAGTGGGAGTACTAAGGGGTCACCCCAGTGCTGACTTCTTCCCTCATCATGAAGCCACCTCCCACTTAAATGGTCAAGGCTGGAAGGGGGCCAAGGTCACCCGATACCCTCACTCAGCTGATAAGGACGTGGAGGTCCTGGAATTCCCCAAGGCATGAGGAATGGGAAGGGCAATCTTTCAAACAGCTCCCAATCCTCGGAAATGCCAAGAAACCTCATCCTCCAAGAGAAGCAGTTTCCAAACGTTTGTATTTTTAGCAGCAGAAGCCATCTTCCGAACAAAACCTTATGCAAAACCTCAGCTACAAAACAGATCAGTGGGCTGCTCGCCCACGTAGGGCCTGGGCCGGGCCCTGGGCTCTCCCTCCAGCACCTAGTACTCCTTCCACGGGGCCCTGTGGGGAGCTCAGTTTGAAACCTGCGGCCTTTAGGGGCCTTGTGGCCCTGCAGCTAAAGCAGCCAGATAAGGTGGGGTCTCATTTAAGAGACCTGGAGAGTGTGGCTAGTCTCTGAGACCTGTACAACTTCGTTCTCCACCAGGGCCTGGCCCCCATCCCCATTGAGCTGTCTCATGCGCAGGTTAATGGAGCCGTAGGTCTTCCTGGAGCCCCTGCCCGGGATGAAGGTCCGCCGGCGGTAGAGCTCGCCCTTGCACAGGGAGACCATGAGCAGCACCGACAGGAGCATGCCGCCCACCGTGAGCAGCCCCAGGCCCGCGATGATGCACTTGTCCAGGTGGGAGCCCAGACGGGCATAGTACATCTCTAGTCGTTCCATCTCCCGTGCTGTCACTGTGTCCGGGTTGACGCGGGCCTCTCGGGGGATGGCGTACGCTGTCACCACCAGGAGGATCCCACTCACCAGGAAAACCAAGGCAGAAACGAAGCCATAATCCACCGGGCGGCTCACGGGCTCCAGGCCCGGCCCCTCCTCTGAATGTAGGGACAGATCATCTCGCTGGGATCGAGGCAGTGGGGGGACACCCCCTGGGGGACTGGGGGAGCTGCCCAGTCTGGTGTTCCCAGGGTTCTGGAAATGGGTCTCGTGCTCCTCTGAGGAGAAGCAGGCATTCTCCACACCCTCTCTGGGTGGGGCCGCTGGGCCCAGGGGAGATGGTCTCCTTGGGGCCTGGGGACCATTGCTTAGTGTCTTCAGTTCCAGACCAGGGGGAGATGCCATTGGGAAGGAGGGCCCCAGCTCATCCCTTGGCCCCTTGGCAGCTAGAAGAGAAAACAGAAAGTCAGTTGCATTTAACAAACCTCTACCAAGTACCTCCTGGTGGCAGGACATCACACTAGTCCCCAAGCATGTGAAGGTGAGTCAGGCACAGTTCCCACCTGGGGGAGGTTGTCAATGGCTTTGGGCAATTCACTTACCCTCTCTGGGCTTCAGTTTTCCCATCTATAAAATGACAATAATACTCCAATTCCCGACTTCACAGGGCTGGTGCAAGGATTTGGATAACCCATGTAAAGTACTCAGAACAGCAAGCGCTCAGTAAGTATTAGCAATGAGCTACTATTATGATGCAGGGGATTTAGATAGAGTGGATAACAGGTTCAAATCCCAGCTTTGCCACTTGAGCTTGGGCAAGTCATGTAACCTCTCCAGACTCAGTCTTCTCACCTGTAAAGTGGGAATAAAGAAAATGCCTCCCTTATAAGGTTGTTGTGAGGATGTCATAAAATAGTGCATGGGTGGTAGAAATGATGAAGGTGTTGTAGGAACAAAGAGGAGAAGGTCCAGGGAGCTTCTGGGAGTTGGTGGCATGTGAGCCAGACCTCAGAGGATGAGTTGGAAATTCTCTAGCAGTGAGATGGGATGAGGACATTGCGGGAAGTAGAATGGGGTGCCTCAGAGGTCAGCCGAGGCCAGCTCACAAAGCACTCTGAGCCACGCCAAGGAGCCAAAGAGTGACAAGGAGCTGAGGTATTGGAGCAGGGAGTGCTGGGATCTGCCTGGGTTTCAGAAGACAGGAGAACTGCCGGGATGGGAGGGAACAGAGTGGAGGACAGGAGCCAGCAGGTCGTGGATGACAGGGCTGAGAGGGCAAAGAGGAAGGAGCAGACTTGAGAGCCATGACTAAGGTCAAAGTCAAATGCCTTTATGTCAACAGAAGCAGGAGGAGGACACAGGAGGGGAAGGTGAGCAAGGGGCATGCTCTGTGCTGCAAAGAGGAGATGCCCCACCCAAGTATCTGAACACACACCTGCACAGACAGACAGCACATGGGCATTCCCACTAAAGCATACCATCTTACAGCCCGTGGGCCATATTTGGCTCATAGAAGTTTTGCTTTGGTCTGTTCATTTGTTTTTGGTGAATTAGTTGCCAATACATAAAGAGGAAAAAATTTTACATTTTAAACTTTGAATTTCTGGTTTCTCTTACACAATGGAAGAATCTGGCCACCCCATTCCCTCACAACACTCAGCTGGAGTTGGTAACTGGGTCCTCCCTTAGGCAGATCTACTCTCTCCCTGCCAGGTTCCACCTCAACCCCCTTGCCCACCTGGCCTGTATAATTCCTGATCCCACAGCAGAACTATACCATTCCACGTACACACTGATGTCCTGACGGTACACACACCCAGGGCCCAAGGCACACAATTCCCACACAGTACAGAGACCCCCCCTCCCACCAGGTGCAGAGTGGTTCACACATTCTACACACACACACACACACACACACACACACACGATTCTGTGCATTGTCATGCCTGAGTTTATTCTCTGGTGCTCTGTGGTTGTGTGTGTGTGTGGTTGTGTGTGTGTGTGTGAGAGAGAGAGAGAGAGAGAGAATACGAGCAAATGAATGAAGTGAGAATGAATGAATTGAACGAATGACTGAAACTCAAAGAGTCTCAGTGCAGGAAGGCACATTTTTCAATCTTTCTGACCTTCCTTCTAACATGAACTTGCATCAGACACTTCCTCTTAGCACACATAGGGCCTTTCATCTGAGTACAAAGCCCGTGTCCACTTACAACCCATTTCTGTCACTACGTCCCTCCTTCCAAGTCCCAATTTAGTAAATGTTCACTAAGCACCTACTACCTGTTGGGCCCTGGACTCGGCACCTCACTCAGGAGTACCTCGTATAACCCTCACCAGCTCCTCAATCAGGAATTAAACATGGCCAAGACCCCATGGTGCAAACGTGGGGGGCCAGGCACTGAACACAGGTTCCCTAAGAATTATCACCTACAACTCTGCAAACCCACACACTGGTGTCATCACCCCACACTCACTCCCTGGCTCCTCCAGCCTCGCTCAGAGACCCTCCACTTTACCCAACCGTTGAACAGCAACAGTGAGCGTTTCAAGGGCAGAGACATGTCTGAATTCCGTCTGCGTCCCCAGTCCCAGCCCACACTGCTTTCACTTTCCAGTGACTAGAAAGGAAAGGTGTGCTGGTCGGCTTTTTATTCTCAGCACCAAAAGCATTTCCTGAGTGGAAATGAGTGGAAACAGGGCCCGGCAGTGGGTGCTACATGGGTGCCCAGATGTGCCCCCCACCCTCAGCACCCTCCACATAACTCAGCCTCTAACGGGTCTGAGGAACCCCTTCCCCAGACTGACATATTGATGCCTCCATATCCCAGAGGAAACTGGGGGGGACCCAAGTTCCGAGAGTGGGGCTCTCCTTCACCCTGCAAAAACCCAAAACTTTTTCAATAGGATGCCAGAGCGAGGGGGCAGAGAAAAAAGAGGTTCCTTCTCCCTCCAAGTTAGGATGTCTGTTTCTCTGATGCACAGGTTCAGAGATACCCACCAGTTACACAAGGCCATGCCGAGTCAATTACCCAAACAGAAGCAAAAACAGACAAACTGACAACATGCCGTGCCCACCGTTCACACCCCACAACCCCACTAGTTACCCTCCCATTTCATGTGCAGTCCGACAGGTCCTGAAGGAAACACTCCAGTTCCATGCTCAGCCCCCCAGGGGCCGTCCCCACACGCAGTACCCACAGACACCTGGAAGCCACGTAGTGTGACCCACAGATCCGCAGGCCACACTAGTACCCACACCCCAGGAGGGGGCGGAACTGGTTACATATACACACACACGCACACACACGCTCACACTTTACTCCTAGGACTGCTAAGATCCAAGCCAGATAGATCCACCAGGACCCGCCGGGCCCAATGTCCCACCCACCGCTGGCACTGACACGGGGAGACGTACGCACGGCGGATGTGGATGAAGCTTCACAAAACCCAATGGACAGACACACGCAGGAGTTGTACACAAAGCCTTGGGGCGCGCAGATACGCACACGCAGGTCCACGCTGTTATACCCAAAGTTCCGCGCAGAAAGCCCCAGCACGCCGGCTGCCCACCGCGCCCGCGCGCCCGCCGGCCCGCAGTTCACACCCCCTGCTCCTGCCCTTGACCGCAAACGCTGCGGGCCGGGCCAGGCCGAACCGGACCGGGCGGCGCCCGCAGCAGGGAGCCCAGGCAGCCCAGGGAGGCCGGGTTCCGCGGGGGCCGGCGCGCACCGGGTGCCCTCGCCGCTTGTCCTTCGGCGGGCCGCGAGGTCAGGCTAGCTGTCCTTCGCCGCCGCCCCCCGCCTCGGGCCCTCAGCCTCCAGCCGCCCCTCGCGGCACCCTCTCCGCGTGCGTACCTGTGCCGGCCTCCCTCCCTGCCTCCCCACGCGGGCGGCGGAGGGCGCCGGGCGGCCGGCGGGCGAGGGTGCATCCTCCCAGGGCGCCCGCCCGCCGGGGTCTCTCCTGCGGCGCAGCCCGGAGGGCGCGGGCCTGGCCGCCACTGCCTCGCCCTCCCCGGCGCCCGCCCCCTTCCCGGCCCGGCCCGGAGCCGCTGCCGAGGCGCACGTACCTGCTCGCGCCGCGCGGAGCCGTACGGCGGCGGTGGCGGCCTCTGGGGGGCTCCGGGGACGGAGGGACAGGGGAAGGGGCGGGGGCCGGGGATCGCCGAGCGCCGCGGATGGAGCTCCGCCCGCGGCCGGCGAGGGCGCCCGGAGAGTTAGCACCGGCAGGGACGGGGAGGCGGGTGATGGGCCGGGGTAAGGGTGTGGGGGGACCAGCCCATCCTCCTTCCCCTGCGCTCGGGGCAGATCTTCACCGCCAGCGCCCGGGCTTAGGGCGCTGGAGCTTTGAGCCCGAGGTCCCCGGGCGCAGGGGCGGGGCGGGGGGGTTGCGGGAGAAGACCCCTCCCCCGCCGCCTGCCTGTCCCCACCGCCCGGGAGCCCCTATTGCGCCAAGCCCAGATGCCCTTTCCCCTCCCCACCTCTATCCCCCCACCTGCCCACACACAGCCCTCGGGTAGAACCCCGGGTCCTCTCTGAGGTCCTTAGGTCCCGACAGGCTCCTCAGGCGCGTGCGGTTCCGTGGCTCAAGGGCGCCACCTGAAGGCTGAAAGGAAGCATCTGACGAACCCCCCTGCCCCCTTTCTCTGCTCTTTTTTCCTCTGTGGGACAGAGGAGCGCGCAGCGTCAGAGGGATGTTCTCTTGAGGCACTGCCAATGGCCACACACACCCTAGACCTCCACGGCGAGCCGTGGCGGCGCCTCCTCTGGGATGCCCGCCTGGCTCTCACACACGCTCCTTCACCCGGGGGCCCCTCCACCTCCGCTCGCCCTTTGCCTTTTAACTCTGACAGTTGCGCTGTTCTGTTGAAGGGCCGGCCCCTCCATCAGGCTGGAAACTCCTGCGCTGCAGGGCCCGTGTCTGATCCCCTGGAACCCAGCAGCTGGGTGTGGGTTAGCAGGTAGTGAGTGGGGTGACATTTCCTTCCTTTACAGGGCGGAGATTAAGGTGAGTTGAGTGAAGTGCCCAGAGCACAAAATTCAAGGAGACATTTCCTCTTTGGGGGCCCAGGCCAAGCCCCGAGAGAGGTTTGGTCCAAAGGTCATGGAGTTCCCAGGAAGACTCGGTGGCCGGCTGACTTGAGTGGCCCCGGGTAGTTCCTCTTACCTCTCTTAGCCTCAGTGCCCACCTCTGTCGATGGGGATCATGAAGATGCAGGCTCTGGGGGTACTGGGACAGCCAGTAGAGGTCGGCCATCTGGGAGGACAGCCAATGAGAATGCCCTGCCCTGGCTCCTCAGCCACCTCGTGGGCAGAGCCTGACTGATCCTCCTCCAAAGGCCTGTGTAGTCCTCAGCAACCAGCGGACTGGAGGTCACCCTGGAAGCTGGGTGCCTGTGCCTTTGAGGCCAGCATAGCATAGCACCAGGGCTAGGGAGGCCTTTGTCTCCTCCCCACATTCCAGAGGCTTGACCTGTTGTTAGGGACTTCAAAGGGAAGCTAGCTCTGGCCCCAGCTCCTGTTCAAATCCCCGCTGCACCCCCACATTCGTGTGCCCTTGTGCAAAGGGCTCCCCTCTTAAGGCTCAGTTTCCTCATCTGCAAAATGGACTTAGAACGGGTCATGGGAATTTGGATGAGACACTTCCCTTAAAGTACTCACTGTTCCTTCGCTTGGTCATGCACAGTCCTGCCTTACTGCCTTTGCCTTGGCTGTTCCTTCTGCCTGGGACGTTTTTCTTCCTGATATCCCCACACTTCTTCCATCTTTGCTTCAATGTCACCCTTCCCGGACCATCCTTTTAAACAGCAGCCGCACCCTTTACTCCTTATCAGCTTCTGGCATTAGTTTCTTTGTTTATTGCCACCTGCACTAAAAAATTAAGTGCCAAGAAAGTAGGGGCTTTGCCTGTTAACCTCCCTGCTCTATCCCCAGATGCTAGAAAAGGGACTGACACCTAGGAGGTCCTTGCTAAGTACTCATTGAATAAAGAACAGAAAAAATGAGCAAATATTTGTTGAACACCTATTATATACTAGCTAACTAGGTAGTCTAACCAGGTAGACTCCATCCCTACCCTCAAGACACTCGTATTCTAATGGGAGAAAGGGATAAGGAAATGTAACATTGCAGCTGTAGTAATGCTACGAGCCAAGGCACACAGTGCTGTGCGAGCCTCAAACAAGAGTGCTGCTTTCCTGTAAAAGTGAGGACTGAGCTGAAATTGGAAGGATGAGTAGAAGGCAGCCAGGGAAGGGAAGTCCAGCAGAGGGATGAGCCTGGACAAAGTCCCTGGGGCAGAAGAGAGCATGGTGAGTATGAGAGTAGAAGGAGACCAGTGTGGTTGTCATGGGGGCTCGTTAAGGAACGTGGTAGGGGATGAGGCTGGACTTGTCAGCAGGCCAGGTCACTGCACAGCCTTGTAGGCCAAGGAGTTTGTTCTTTATCCACAGAGTAGGGGGGAGCCACTGATGAGAATGGGGAAGGGGTTAACAAAACCTTTTCCTCGGCATGGGAATTTGACCTTCAGTTAACTGTCAAGCTCTGTTCCCTGGAAACAGATAAACATATGTCTGCTATGTTACTAAGCAACATTGCTTATGATAGAAAATGACCTCCTGAGGAGGAGGCTAGAATGATCCATGTGGTGATGGATTAGAATTGGAGGTATCAATATGAATTTGTGTTTAGTTTAATATAGATGCAGATGATGATATATAGAAATAGTCATAGATATGTATATACGCGGGTTAGTATACACATGTACATTTCCTTGCTCTACCAGCTGAGAGGGTCTAGAAGCAATGCTATTCCATAGCAACAAGCACACGTACTACTGAGATATTGGTTTCTAATACCATTCTCTAATAAAAGGATCCACAGCTCCTTGGAGAAATGGCTGTTTTGAGGACTTGGGCAGGAAATACACAAGATGAGCCTGGAGTATAATCTTATAGTGCCAGAAAGTAATGAAATGCTAAACACACACACACACACACACACACACACAATGATGAGGGTATGTCAAAGAACATACGGACCAATTGAAAGTGCTCCCAGTGACCAAAGCTTGAAAATTTTAAACAACAAAATAAATGAAGTAATATTAGATTGTAATGGAAAGCATGAAATAAATATCCTTGAATCCATACTGATATAAATAACTGAAAAAATATATGAACAAATGGGAAGAAAAGATAAATCTCCCACACAGAATTCTAAATTCTATATACAGATACTCAGTCCTCAAGGAGGGGGAATATAACTCCCCAATTCTTAACTGTGGGCTGCACGTAGTGACTTCTTTTCCAAGAGAACATTATGGAAAGGGGGGAAAAAGAGTAAGTGTACAGTGGAGAAACCCCACAAACCTCATCCAGGTGGTCAAGGTCGGTACCAACTGAGGGACAGTCTACAAAATACCTGACCCGTTCTCAAAACTGTCAAGGTCATCAAAAACAAGGAAAGTCTGAGAAAGTATCACAAACGAGAGGAGCTTCAGGAGACACGACAACTAAATGTAGTGAGGCATCCTCACTGGGGCCTTGGAACAGGAAAAGGACATTATGTAAAAACTAAGGAAATCTGAATTCAGTATGGACTTTAATAATAGTGTATAAATACTAGTTCATTAATTGTAACAAATGTACCATACTAACGTAAGAAGTTAATAACAGGAGAAAGCGGGCATGGGGGACACAGAAACTCTCTGTACCATCTTTCTAATTTTTCTCTAAATCTAAAACTGTTCTTTAAAAAAATAAAGTTGTTATTTTTAAACACCCCTGCTAGGTAAATTGCATCTGGACTGGGAGGAACTGTACATACCTGGTGGAAAATTCATACTTTGGGCCTCCTGAGCATGGATACTCATGTAACTGGGTATGGCCAAAGATGTTGGCTCCCCTGGAACATGAAGCGTTTAAGCCAGTATTGTTCCTGCACGGCCTGATGGGGATTTCCTCTTGCACCTGAGGGTACTGCTTGGCTGGATGAAGCAAGAACTCCTGCCGAGAGGAACACCTGATAGCATTGAGTGCTATGCCTGCAAGCTGATGTTCCTGTCCTATATCCTTTAGAGTAGGTCAAGGCCAAGTGTGGCTGATGGCCATCTGTTGAGTCTGAGTGCGCAGTTGAATCTAAGAAGATCCCTCTGTGGACGTGGCAGCAGGTGGGTGATAAGCAGGGGAGGGATGTGATCAGAATGGCATTGTGAAAACATTCTCCCTCTGGCTACTCCCAGAGGCAAAGGAACAGAGAGAAAACAGACCTCGTGGGAGGTTATTGTGGTCATGTTGCCACACAGTAAGTCCTCCATCAAAAAGCTGCAACTGTGTATCTGTGGAGACCTGTGATCTGTGAGAGAGAGAATGGGACCTCTTGTAGAATATTACAGTATCACTTAATTCAGAATTTACCAAAGGGTGGTGGCATATGACATGATTTTAGGTGCTATAATATATAGATAAATATTGCTGCATAATAAGCCACCCCAAAACTTAGCATTTTAAAAGAAAGTCATCATTTATTTGCTCACAGTTTGAACTGGTCTCAGCTGGGGCAGCTCAACTCTCTTCTATATGGTGTTAGCTGGGGTGACACAAAGAGTGGGAGCTGGCTGGAAAATCTCAGGTTGACCGTGTATCTGTGAGCTTGGTTTTCACTGTCAGCTGGGTTTTTCCATTCTCTTCCACATGGCCTCTCCACGTGGTTAGCTTGGGCTTCCTTACACAATGGTGGTCTCAAGGTAGTCAGAGTTCTTACATGGCACTCAACTTGCTCCAGAGCACAAAAGGAGAAGCTGTTGGGTCTTCTAAAATTGAGCCCTGGAACTGGCACCTCATTGCTTCTGCTGAATTCTATTGCTGTGTGCAGGTCCCAGGCCAGCCCAGATTCAAGGGGAAAGTACAGATACTGGGAAGCATGCCCTGAACTAGGAGCTGGGCACAAGGGCAGAGCTAAATGACATCTCTGAGTCCTACTTTCTCTATCGGAGAGATAGGAATAACTCTGCCCTCATGTCTCAGGGCAGATCGCCTACAACTCTCATATCTTAGTACCCAGTGAGGGTCACGGAAGTCCTGTCTCTGCCATGTATGGAGCAGATATGATCATGAACAGGGTAACACTTGGGAAAGAATAAGACATTTAAATACATAGGTAGGGGGATTATGGAAAGGGCTTGGATGGGGAAATTAGGGAACTTGGCTTCTGCTCTAGCTCTGCTGCTATATTGTTAGGATATTGATTTGACTCCTGTAATAGAGATTCAAAATAATTGTGCCTTCAGTAAAACAAAATTTATTTCTCATGTAAAAGTCTTCTTGGCAGTTGAGGCTGACATGGTGGTTCACCAGTCACACCATCCCCTACCTTGTGGTCCAAGACAGCTGCTCCAGCTTCAGCCCTTATCACCATGTTGCAGTCAGCAGAAGGAGGACCTGGGGGAAAGGGAGGCACCCTCTTTCTGCCTTTTAAGGGCACAACCCAGAGACTGAACACATCACCTCCATTTGTATCCCATTGGTCACCATTTAATCACACGGCACACTTACCTGCAGGATGTCTGGGAAATGTAGTCTTTTGCCATGTGTGAAAGGACGAAGAGATATCAAAGGATAACCTGTAATTTTTGTCATAGCTGCTGGTTTGCTTGGGCACCCACATCCCCACCTGAGCCACAGTTTCTTCATTTGCAAACTCATTCATTTGTGTAATATACACACAGAGGTGTGTGTGTGTGTGTGTGTGTATAAGGCAAGTGATATAAAGAAAGATTTTTGAACCAGTCGATTGCTACTGGGCCTCTTACCTGCTGGGCCCTAAGCCCTGAGAGGGCAGGTGTGAGGTCCTTCTTGCTCGTCACTCCATCTGCAGCATCACGGCAGGGTCTGGCTCCTGCAAGCCATACTATTGGCTGCCCACGGATGATGAATGGATGGCCATTCTGGCTTTCGTATTGGGTGGTGACATTTTCCCCACTCAGGGATTTAAGTTCTTTCCCTTTCCAGGTTCCACCTCCCCTCCCCTCGGCTTGCCAAGCCTTTCTGAACCTATCAAGTAAAATGTGCTCCGAGCCAGAATCCTGAGAGTGGGATTAAAAATAAATGAAAGTACATCAAAACAAGTTAACCACAAGAAATGGCTTTCCAGGGTAATTAGGTGTCAGTGCTAATGCCAAGGCCGGATGACCGGATTCTGACTTCCAAGTGCTCCTCTCAGTGCCGCCACTGTGTAGGGCAGAGGGCAGTTTGAGCCCCTGCCTGGCCCTCCACTCTTTCAAGACAACAGGCAAGACCCTCCTGACACAAGTGAGGAAAAACAGGTTCTACTTCCAGCTCTATTGCTGACCTGCCAGAGAAATCCTAGGGAAATCCATGCCTCTCTGAGCCTCGGTTTCCTCATCTGTAAAAAAGTTCTTATTAATAGGATCTACCTGAAATCATCTATAAAATGCAGATAATAATGGTACCTACCTCATAGGCAGAGGTTCCCAAACTTTCTCAGTTCACAGAACCCTTAGCATCTTAGTAATTTGTTCATTGTGCAGGGCCCAAAGAAATACCTAACAGTTGTTTATTAAGTAGTTAGCTTTAAACAACTTAATAATAGTTGTTGGCATAGTATCTGACAGATGTCATTGTATTATATTTCCCTCAAGATTTTAAATATTTTGCAGGGTCTCTGTGAGTTTTCTACAGTGCCCCAGGTGCCTCAGCACACAGTTTGGGAATTGCAATCATAAAGTTTTTTTTTTTTTCTTTTTTGAGACAGAGTCTCCCTCTGTTGCCTGGGCTAAAGTGTCATGGCTTCAGCCTAGCTCACAGCAACCTCAAACTCCTGGGCTCAAGTGATCCTCCTGCCTCAGCCTCCTGAGTAGTTGGGACTATAGGTGCGTGCCACCACACCTGGCTAATTTTTTTACTTTTAATAGAGATGGAGGCTCACTCTTGCTCAGGCTGGTCTTGAACTCCTGAGCTCAAGCGATCCTCCCACCTCTGCCTCCCAGAGTGCTAGGATTACAGGCGTGAGCCACCGCGCCCTGCCGAATCGTAAGGTTTTAAAGATGAAAGGAGGCTATGTATGTCAAGTGACTCACTTTGCCCAATGGCACGTGGCAAAAGCAACAACGTGACTGTTCTAAGCCTAAGCCTTAAGAGGCCTCACGTGGTTCCGCTTGCTCTCTTATCCTTTGTCACTGCCAAGAGAAGAACATGCCCTATCAGCCTCCTGATTCCAGGAGGACAAGAGATGTGCAGAGCAGACTCAGACCTGTAGGTCTACAGCCCCAAGCAAACCATACCAGCCAACCCACAAACCCACGAGCGAAAAAAAAAAATGTTGTTGGAAAGTATGGAGTTTTGGTGAGGTTTGTTAAAAAGCACTCTTGCGACAAATCCAACCTCTCCATCTGTGGCAAATTCAGTATCTCCAAGAGCAGATCTGATTGGGCCACTTGGTCACCACCCTGAACACAGCTCCTAGAATACCAGAATACCAGGATCTCCCTCCTGTCCAGTCTGTAGATAGCTGCCTCGGACGGGAGCACTCATCTCTGTTCCAGGCAATTGTCCCATGATTTCAGGGCCAGGTGACACACAGCCTGGTGACCTGCCAGGAAGGAATAATTTCTGGCCCCATGTATTCGGAAGGGGTGTGAATGTGGCAGGCAGGAGTTTCTCAGATCCTCTTTGGTTCTGAAGAGTGACAACTGAACTGGGAGAAACTGCACATAAAATTGTGCCTGCACACACAGTCACATGGCAGTCAGAATGCATCTCAGGCTGGAAACCCCAGAATACAAGAAATGTGACGTTCCTCGCAACACACTTTGGTAACTATTTTGAGCCTCATTGTCCCTAAGAGGGAAAGGATGAGGCCCAAGCTCACAAAGAAAGTTTGGTAGAACTGGGGTGAGAGCCCAAGTGTCCTGGCTGCATGTATAGTGCCTCTTTTCCTGCACAGTTGGTCTTAGCCTTGGAAGGAGCCCCAGGTCCCACCTCCAAGCCAGTGGAGCCCCTTCTCCAGTCTCCCCGATCATCTGGGCTATGCTTTTGCACTCCACTGACTGAATGCCCACTGCTTATAAGAATTCCAAGCAACACCTTCCTCCTACTGAGTCTCAGCCTGCCTCCCTGTGTCCTGCACCCACTGTCCTAGCTCTGTCTTCTGGGCTTACCATAAATGTACACTGTTTTCTCTTTAATTTATAAATATTGTAATTTTTACTTCTACAAACTCTATTGAGTTCTTTTTAAATAGTGTCTTTTTTGGTATGATTTTGATTCCTTCTTGTATGCCTTTCATTCTTTTCAAAATACTTTTTAATCACTGTCATCTGAAGCTTTTGGGGAAAGAGGGGTCTAATCCTGCTGTGGGTAGTGTCTGCTGACTCTTACTTATGGTGGATGGTTTCCCCGTGTGTTTTGTCTTTTTGGATTATGAGTTCCTCTTCAGGGGAGCTTTATCTGTGGATATTTTGTATAGTCAGAGTTGAGGGCAAGTCCCCCTAAAATGGGTTGAGTCTGTTTTGCCAGTCATCTGAGATCTTTATCTGGGATCACTATGCTGATTCTTACTTTGGGGTTCCTAGTTTGTGTGGATAGAATAAATTTATATTTTTAAAAACCTATGTGAGGCCGGGCGCGGTGGCTCACGCCTGTAATCCTAGCACTCTGGGAGGCCGAGGCGGGTGGATCGCTCGAGGTCAGGAGTTCAAGACCAGTCTGAGCAAGAGTGAGACCCCGTCTCTACTAAAAATAGAAAGAAACTATATGGACAACTAAAATATATATAGAAAAAATTAGCCGGGCATGGTGGCACATGCCTGTAGTCCCAGCTACTCGGGAGGCTGAGGCAGTAGGATCGCTTAAGCCCAGGAGTTTGAGGTTGCTGTGAGCTAGGCTGACGCCACGGCACTCACTCTAGCCTGGGCAACAGAGTGAGACTCTGTCTCAAAAAAAAAAAATAAATAAATAAATAAAAACCTATGTGAGACTAGATTCTATTTATTTTCATCACAGCATTAATTTGATTATTTTTTATTTCCATTCACTACTAGGATGTCAGCTCCAGGAAAGCAGGGCCTTTGTTTCTCTGATTTTGGGCGATATCCTCAGTGCCTGGAGCAGAAGTTTGGCAGATAGTAGACACACAATTGGTGAAAGAGAGAATTAGGAGATACTCACTTCACAGTGTGATGTGAAGAATAAATGGTGAGTCAATCAGGATTGTGTTTTCCTGCAAGTAGCAGAGTGCCCAATTAAAAATGGGGTCTATTGTCTCACATAATGGACAAATGCTGTTTCTGATTCTATGACTCAACGATTTCAAATGTCTCTACAGTTTTTTGGCCTTTGTCTTATGGTTGCAAGATGGCTGCTGTAGCTCCAGGCATCACATCTGCATTCAAGGCAGAGGAAGGGGGAGAAAGTCGGAGTAAAGGGAAAGCATCAGTGGCATTTTTATTTTTATTAGGAAGATAAAATTTTTCTGGAAGCCTAACAGAAAATGATATCATTTGCTAGAAACGGGTCACCTAGGTATTCTAGAAGTAAGGGAACTTGGAAAATTAGCACTTCCCTTAATCTAAGCTTATTATAGATAAGTGAGTAAGAGAGGAAGGGGGTTGGGGAGATAGGTGGGATCTCTGCCCCAAATGAGATGCACTTTATATGTAAAACACAAAACAAGCCCTCAGAAAGGAGCATCTATTTTCATAATAACCGTTATTGTTACCAACAAAATTATTGTTGTCACAGTCTCTGTGATCCTGTTGGCATCACATCTTGGCTTCTGGAACCATCAGACACTGAGGTACCCAGACCCTTAATGCTCTCCCTCCCTCCCTCTCTCCCTCCCTCCCTCTCTCCCTCCCTTCTGGTTCTGTTCAGAGAACTAAAGCCCTTTAAAAAAAAAAAAAAAAAAAAAACCCAAATGACATTTTCCACCGTGAGCTACTTCCTGCTCTCATTAACTCCGTCTTCAATGACTTGGCCAGAACCCGCTGCCAGTGTGAAGGAGGTGGGGGACTGTACAAGTCAAAGATCCCTCAGGCCCATAACCAGGTCAGTGTCAAGGTTGCTCCCAAGGACACTGAGATGAAAACAGCAGAAGAGCCAACGCCAAATCTTGGACAGACCCTGGCGTGGCTGAGAAAGGAGCTGGTAAGGCTTTGTATTTCCATTTCCCTGATGTCTCCACCATGTATTTTCCAAGGTTCTCTGGTCTCCTCTCCCAGGTGCCCCCCAGGCTGGGTTATGGGCCCTGCAGTCTCCCCTCTGGGACCAGCCAGCCACACAGAGCACAATTGTGATCTCAGGTGTGGGGTAAGTAGGTCGTGGCCTACATAAGAGGCGCTGGGTGTGGCACTCGCCAGACTGGTTTTACAATTACACTGAGTCCTGGGTATGTGCCCAGCTCTGCTGCTGTGTGGCCTCTAGCGGGCAGCTTTATCTCTTTGCACCTCAGTGTCCTTATCACAAGATGGGCGTAACAATAGTACCAACACCATAGGGGGTGTTGCAAGTATTTGGTGAGGAGATGCTTGAATTCACTTGGTGTATGCTTAGCACGTTGATGTTGACTATTATAATCCTGACCCAGGTGGACATGAAGTACACCCACCTTCTTAGCCAAGGATTGAGAAACTAACAATTTATCTGAAGGTACGAGCCCAGAGTGTTGGGAGGGAGGGAAACGGGGAGTTGCAGCAAAGACCAATGCTGCGCCAGAAAACCATGCCAGGCATTGTGCTACCCAGCTGGCCACCGCCTCAGGTCTCTCGCAGCTGGTTTGCCTGCTAGAGGACTTTTCTGCAAGAGTTGAAGGAGGAACTGCACCTTGGTGGGGAGAGAACAAAGAGGACATCTATCTGCTGTCTCTGCTTTCCCACTGGTAACGGTCTACCCCATGGGACACTAACTTTCCTGAACATGTGTGTTCTTACTTGGTCCCCTAGTGGCTGTTCAGGAAGCTAGGACTTGTGCCTTGCATTGTGATGTTTTCTCCAAGTCCAAAAATAGAGGGGTGCCCCAAAGTGCGTGGGGACACCAGCCAAGAGAGAGAGGGGGCAGTTCAGGGAACCTCAGAAGAGGTTTGTTTCCCAACGTGCCCACTTCTCATTCTGCAGAGAGACAGGATTGTCCAAAAATGAACTTTCTGGGTTGCCAGGCAACAGGCCAGCTGGGACCCAACCCCGTCTTCACCCTAGAGGGAGGTGCTGACCCAACAGGGCTTCTCATGGGACCAGGGGATTCCAGCAGCAGGAGCTGCAGCTTCTCATAATCCACAGGCATCCAGAGCTGGGCAGCTGGCCTTCCTCGTGCTCCCCTAAATAGTGGGCACCTAAGCTGAACCCAGAGCGCCCATTTCCCCACTGATGAAGTACCTCTCTCTCAGCCATGAAGAGGGAGAGCGGGGCGGGGGTCCCACCTGCAACACAGCCTCCGGGGCCCAAGCACCTCCCTCTCCCTGACGCCAAGAGGTGCGGAGCCTCGAGTCTCCTCCTGCAGAGCCAGACTCATAAACTTCCCAGTCGCGCTAGTTTTTAAGCCCGGTTGCACAGAATTATGACTCCATAAGAGCCCTTCCGGAACCCACCCAAAAAGCCTCTCTCGGCCATCCTCAGGAAAGGACCAGCACAGGACGGTCATCTCACGCAGCACCGGGAACAGCTCAGGAAGGCCAGTGGCTACCCTGGGCAGAAGTCTGGTGCTCTTCCTCTTTTCCTGGGATCTCAGGATCCCCAGAGTCCTGGCGGGGGTCTGCAAGAGGGGACCGTGCTGCAGCCACCTTGTCACAACAAGGCACCAGCCTGATGCCTGAGTGGGTGACCATTAGGCAGGACAGAGCTTCACGCTGTGGGGGTTGAGCAAACTGAGCCCAGAGCCCACCTCACCTCAGGGCCCCTTGCTTTGTGAGAAGAGACACTTCCCTACTGTTGGAGCAGCTTGGCCAGGGCTTCCCATCCTCAAAGCCAAAGGCATTGTGTCCACCCTAGCCCTTAACATCGCCTCAATACTGGGCACGCCTCCGTGTGACAAGCACGTACCCAGAGCTGGTGCCGAAGGGTGGATAAAAAAATGTGTTGGGGGAAAACCCCAAAATTGAGAAAACACAGGCTGAACAATTTCTGGGGAAAGAAAATGTGTGGAAAAAAGTTCCTAGGGGAAAATGGGAGAAAGGGTGGAGATGAGTGAGTGATGATAGTAGAGTTCTAACGCAGCGGTTCTCAAACTTTTTTATTAAGGAAACCAAAAAGCTTTTGTTATGTGAGTTATATCCATCAGTACAGACTGACTTAGAAACCAAAGCTGAGAAATTCTTAGCATTATATTACTAATGCATTTAAAAATATAATAAACTCATTACATGTTAATACAATATTACTTATCCAAAATAACTATATTTTTCAAAGCAAATATTTAGGGAGAAGAGCAGCCCTGTTTTACATTGTTGCAAATTGCTTTCAGTCTGGCTTAATAGAACACAGCTGGATTCTCATATCCGCTTCTGCACTCAATCTGTTGAGATATTACATGCCATTAGCTTCTGGAAAGCTCCACTGTGTGCTCATAAGAAAATGGAAGTTAAAAAAGAAAATAATATCTTAGTATTGTAATGAAAGCAGTTTTGAACCATGCTGACCCCCTGAAAGGGTTTTCCAGTGGGCTGATTCATCCAGTCATCATAAAATCCTTGAAAGGCAAGCAATTTGCTTTCCACTCTGCGGAGGAGGAAGCAGAGGCTTTGGCGGATATGGCCCCTACAAGGTTGTGCAATTCACAAGTGGGCTTGTCTACGATGACACGGTGGTTGGGAAGGGGCTCCGCAGGGGGACATCAGTGCTTTGCACACCCTCTCACGGACTTCTCCTCTCTCCTAGTCTGAGATGCAGATCCAAGACCAGAGGCTCCTGCTCACACTGAGGCATCTTCACAGCATCCTGGAGGAGCTGCGTGCTGACAGTGCCCACTGGGAGGATGCCAGGTCCAGCGGAGGGACCTCCCCCATCAGGGCTTGAGCGGGCTCTGAAGGCAGGGGCTGCCAGCACGTTTCCTCAAGGGGGCTGCTCCAAGTCCTCCGAGGGGAAGACAGCAGACGAAGCTCCCTCCCTTAACTGGCCGAAGGTGACACTGGGCTCAAACCCTGTTACTACTAGTCTAACCTTTGACTGTGATGTTTTTGGGGGAGAGCACCAGGAAGCCAGGGCTCTGGGTTCACCTCTGCCCTCATCTGCTGTGTGTCCCTGGATCCATCACTCAGCTTCTCTGTGTCTCTGGTTCCTTTTCTGTCCTTCAGGGTTTCTTTGTAAGGCACAAATTGGATGTGAACACACTTTGAAAGCACAAACGTGTTATGTGGCTCTGACAAGTGCCATGGCAGCAATCCTAATCTTGGGAATTTCTTAAAAGATGATTGTTAAAACAAAGAAAGAGCTAAATGTGCAATAATGGTTACCAGGTGTTGCCATGGTGAAAAATTGAGACCCCGTGTAGGGACTTTGTGGCTGTTTTCTTGTCTTCCCAGCAAGCCTCCCCATTCCTCTTCATCTGATAACAACAGGCCCTGTTGCCACCCTGGCCATAGGGGTGGGTATATTACCAGGCCTGGCTAATTATATAACCTATGGTTGCCCCAAAAGCATGATTGGCCCAGTGGGAAGGCATGTGACTCAACAGAGCCAATCACAGTCCTTCCCTGTGATTGCTATCTGGATGCTCTTTCTATTACAGTTATAAAGCTGAGGCTGCCGGCAGTCACGTTTCCTGCCAAGTGAAGAGGACCTGTCTGCAGTAGGAAGGAAACAGGCTAATATTCACAGAGAAGTAGAGAGAGGGCCACACAAGCGATGGACAGAGAGGAAGAGTGCTAGCTTTTTTTAGTCTGTGATTTTAGGCTCTAGTTTTGTGAGTTACCCCTGTGTTCTTTGCAGCAACTGAAGCCAGTAAATTCTACAACCACCACCCACAGCCCCACACACCAATTTGATTTGTTTAAGCTGATCTGAGTAGGGTTTCCCTCATTTGTAACCAAAATGGTCTTGAGGAATACAATCCAGATGTTCAAAGAATCAAAGAAGAGGAAATCATTAAGAAAATGGCATTTCATTCATTCAGGGTTTGTGACAACAACATCAGTAACAGCAGGCAACAAGGCTCGTGACGCAGCAGAGACTCTCAGTGGTATGGGGTACTGCAGACATAACTGAAAAGTTACACCTGCCCATAAGAAAACTAAAGCAAAAAAGGTGAAAATAAAAAAGTCATGGTGTTTAGATGGCCCAGTTATTGGTAGGCCCTGTTTGTTTTTGAAAATCTACCTGCATGTTGTTAGAATAGTGGCTCATGCCTGTAATCCTAGAACTTTGGAAGGCTGAGGTAGGAGAATTGCCTGAGGTCAGGAGTTTGAGACCAGCCTGAGCAAGAGTGAGACCCCATCTCTACTAAAAATAGAAAAAATCAGCTGGGCATGGTGGTTTGCACCTGTTGTCCCAGCTACTCAGGAGGCTGAGGCAGGAGGATCGCTTGAGCCCAAGAGTTTGAGGTTGCAGTGAGCTATGATGATGCCACGGCACTCTAGCCCAGGTGACAAAGCAGGACCCTGTCTCTCTCTCTCTCTCTCTCTCTATATATATATTTTGAGAGAAAAAAATATATATATATTGTTTTCATGGCTTTGAAAAAGTAAATCCATTGTGAACAGAGTGCATTATAAGTACAATGTTTGCAGTCAGACCAACCTGGGATTTTTATGTAATATTTGATAATATAAAAAAATCCCTGCTCTGTGAGGCTGGGGCTGACTCTCTGCAAATCACATTTCTGTGTTACCAGCTGCTCCCTGGTTAGACTTTGTTAGATTTTGACAAAAAGCAGGATGGGGTTAGACGACAAGGCTAGAGAACAGAGAAGGGACTTGCTCCTTTTTCTCTGTTCCCTGTCATATCCTGTGGACTTCCTGTTCCCATGATTGTCACCTAGCAATGGTTCCTCACTGCACAGTAGCAATTCCTTCCTGAGGCTCCATCCTTCTCCAGGGTCTGGGTCCCAGGCCCATGTGGTCCCTTTCCTGAACTCAGAGACACAAGCGCCAAATGCCAGTACCTCCTCCTCTGAAGTCTGGGTCCCTTCCCTACATACCTGGCCCTTTTCTGAGCTCAGAGACACCAGACCCAGCTAAGCACAGCTCCCTTCTCAGATATCTGAATTAAGCTCCACAGGGCTCCTCGTCTAAGTTTTAAAGTTTTAACAGTTTCTGCCTCTTTTCTTTGTTCCCTCAGACCTGGTGTGGTGGATGCTTCCTGCAGTTGCTATCTTAGAGTTCTTTTTATCACTTTTCAGTAACCTAGTTAACAACTTTATACTTCATTAACAATTCTTTAACCTTTATGGTTTACTAATCTTCTAATTGTGCCGGTCAATCTGGGAGGATTGTTTCGTTGAAACTTATTTTATTCTTTGGTATTTTAAATATGTTCATTTTAAAGATAAAATAAAAATATAAAAGGTGAACAAAAATGTATTAACAAAAATAAAAGGATTTGTTCTGTAAAATTTGGATTCAGTCAAAAGGCTGCACTTAAGGACCTAGAAAGCCACAGTTTCCCTCCCCATGCCTGCTCTAGGACAACACCTCTGGCATCACCCCAGCTAGTAAGCCAACCCAGAATCTGGTGTCCCCTTCCCTGCTCTCCACATGTCTTGAGCCCCTGTTTGTCAGTGGGATTTCCGTCCTGTCTCTGCCTTGTTTTGCCCAAACCCTCCCGAGGCCATAGTTCAGCTCATGTTTCACTGGACGGAAGTCAGTTTCACTGGGCCAAATTCAAGGTGTTGGCCAGGCTGTACTCCCTTGGGAGCCTCTAAGGGAGAATTCCCTCCTTGACTATTCCAGTATCTGGTGGCTGCAGGCATTCCTTGACTTGGGGCTGCATCACTCCAACCTCTGCCTATGTCTTCTGCTGTGCATGTGTAAGATCTCCCTCTGTCTGCCTCTTATGAGGATTCACGTGATTGCTTTTAGGGCTCACCCAGATAATCCAGCATAACCTCCCATATAAATATTCTTGATTTAATCCCACCTGCAAAGACCCCTCCTTTTTCCATATAAGGTAACATTCACAGGTTCCAAGGATTAGGATGTGGGAGCCATTTTTCAGCCTACCACAGTAGGTGATTATCGACAGGAAATTTTCCTCTCATTCCTCCTGGAAGTCATTCTCTGGCCAATGCGCAGGACTAAGAAAAATTTTACATAGCTGCTGAGTGCCTTGGTCCCTATCAGAAGAACTCGTTTGTTGAACACCTGCTATGTACAGGCATCATAACATGTTGACTAGTAAGTACGGGTTAACAATTCCATTTGACAGAGGAGAAAACTGAGACCCAAATGGCCAAGGAAGCAAAAGCAGGACAGGTGAGAACAAATGAAACTGGAGGTCCAAAGTTAGGCTTCTGACAAATGTTTGCGTTCTTTACCCTGAGCGGTCACTATGGTACAACTCTGTACGTGGGCGCCACCTCGTGTCCATATGGAGTCATTCTTCTGGGAACCTGTCCGCTCTGGCTTGTAGAACTAACTGGCTCCTTCAGCATCCGCGTTCCTATTGCGGGGCAAGTTCTTGGGAGGGCCCTGGAGGATGAGGCTTTCCGGCCCGGGAGAACTGGGTTTGAACGTCAGCTCTGACACTGACGGGGTGACCTGGGGCGAGTCACTTTCCTTCCTCTGATCCTCCATTTAGCTTTAACTCTTAATATGAAAATGACATCTGCCAGGGCTGTGGAGAGGATGTTGGGAAAGCGCTTTGTAAACTGGTGATAACTGGGGGCAGTGGAAAGAAGAATTGTTTGCAGTTGAACAAGCTTGGATTCAAAAAATACTTACTATGCACCTGCTGTGTGCCAGGCACTGTTCTGGATGTGGGAATGTAGCAACAAATAAAACAGACAAAATTCATGTTTTCATGTAGTTAACATTCTAGCATTCCCATTTCTGAGTCATTCATTCATTCACAAATACGTCTCTGATACTACTGTGTGCCAGGCACTTTCCTAAGCCACGGGCACAGAGGGGATCCAATATGGCTGGAGCCCAGGGAGCAAGAAGAGGATTGAGCAGGGGCAGATCCAGGTTTGAGGGGCCTGAAGCGTATGCAACTTAGGGTACTCTTTAAGAGAAAGAACACAAAGTCACAAATACAGAATTAGGCTAAAAACAGAATTTTCTTTAGAGTGAGAGAAGAAATAATAAATTACAAAATTTTAAAGCCTGACAAGTATCACAAACATCATGAAATCTAGAAAAATAGCATAATATTTTTATTAATTAACTGCATGATATGGCTCTATAATAATTTCTTTCTGTATTTTTTGCTGTATATTCTTTGATCATCTAGTCACAAGACAATGATTTAGTTGTATTATTTTCTACAAAGAGACTGTGGAAATAATTCAGTCTTTTCTCTACAGGATTAACTTTTTTGTGTGGATATCTTAAACAATTGTCTTTAAGTTGCAAAGCTTAATGGTATGTATGTTTTTAGGATTATTGTCAAATTTGGGGAAAACTATGTTTCTTTCATATATGATCTGTAAGTCTTCTTGTATAGTGACTAATTCTAAATATTCTTTGAGTTGACAGCACATTAGCCAGTTTTTTGTTGATGTCCCTATTGTAGTAGTATAAGTTCTATATTTTCTTCTTCTATGTCAGTATTTCATGTCAAATAATCAAGAAATTTAAATCTTTCCCAATATATTTACATGATCCATTCCTCTTAGTTAGATCATCAAATGATCTGAGTCTATGTATTACTTTGACTTGAAATGTGTCTGTTCCTCTTAATGAATCACTACTTTTGTTTTGATCTGTAGGCCATTTCATTTGTAAGCACTGGACATCGCTTAGGTAGATATGCTAAGGAAGACATGAGCCAATGCAATGAGATCATAGAACAGGCAACTTCCCACATGGATGATACTGTTTACAGTACTGCCACGTTTGTTCTACAAACACAAGACTCTGACATCTACTTTGAGAAATTCCTTTCAAAAAAAAAGAAAAAGTGTATAGTGCATTTATAAGTATATATGCTGCATTGACAGAATTCTCAAAGGAAAGAACTTCTGCTTTGACGAGAACCAATCCCTGGCTTATAGTTATTAATAGATATGCTTGATGATTGGATTTTCCATAGACTAGCTTCTGGCTCTGTATGTTTCAAATCTTGTTTCTTATTTATTGTGTACATACTCCTGATGCTGGGCACTAACACAGTTTATGGCCCTACACCTTCATGTCACAGCACAGGGTGGGTCAGCACTGTGGGCAGTGGGTGTGTTCCTGGAAGCCACTCCTAACTGAGATAATGACTTACTATAGATCAAAGTGACTGTGGATGACATAAATAGATCCCTCTGAACCTAAATTAAATGTACATCTAACTCAACTCTGCCTTAGCTGCATCCCTCAGGTACTCCATTGCCACCAACATAGTGTGACAGAGGGAGAGTTGGGAAGAGACATGGATCTTAAAGGATTACAGTTAAATATCTTATTTCTGCAACGTTTACAAAAACATAGCCCCTGTGAACAAATTGCTATGCTTCTCTCAGGGCCTTGGAGGGGCCCATGCAAGTGAGGACCCTGAAATTGAAGATTCATTATTGTTAAGGTAAATCCACTCATATGAAATGAAGCCAGAATAGTAAGTAAGGGGAAATCAGACGGGGCCTTGTAGTTGTTAGGAGGAAGTTTGAGTTTTATCCTAACAGCAACATGAAGACTTAAAAAGTTTTAAAAGGGGGCCGGGCGCGGTGGCTCACGCCTGTAATCCTAGCACTCTGGGAGGCCGAGGCGGGTGGATCGCTCGAGGTCAGGAGTTCGAGACCAGCCTGAGCAAGAGCGAGACCCCGTCTCTACTAAAAATAGAAAGAAATTATATGGACAACTAAAATATATATATACAAAAAATTAGCCGGGCATGGTGGCGCATGCCTGTAGTCCCAGCTACTCGGGAGGCTGAGGCAGTAGGATCACTTAAGCCCAGGAGTTTGAGGTTGCTGTGAGCTAGACTGACGCCACGGCACTCACTCTAGCCCGGGCAACAAAGCGAGACTCTGTCTCAAAAAAAAATAAATAAATAAATAAATAAAAATAAAAGGGGAGGTTAGGAGGTGATAGGATTTTATCTGTGTTTTTCAAAGATCCCTCCGGTTTGAGGAAGATGGGCTTTAGGGAGGAAAGTGACAGAAGGAAGACTGCCAAAGAGGCTATTGGAGCTTTTCCAGGAGAGAGGTGGTGGCTTAGACTAGGGTGGATTGGGTGGAGATCATGAGAAGTGATAGATTAAAGTTATATTTGAGGTTGGAGTGATGGGCTTGCTGATGGATTGGCATTAAGGTAGACGGAAGGGTGGCAACAAGGGTGTCTCCCAGACATCTGCATGAGTGGTTGCTGTGCCACCATTCCCTGAGGTGGGAAAATGGTAGCCAAACTTGAGTTTGAATCCTGTCTCTATGTCATCCTGGACGGGTTGCTGTTTTTTCTCTGGCCATTTCTTTATCACAAAAGGGGGAAAACTAACAACTACCTTGTGAAATTGTTTGCAAAGTAAATGAGACAACATATGAAAATGCCCAGCAAGGAGCATGGACTTTATCAATTGGCTGCCACTGCTGTTCCAAGGTTTATAAGTATTTACTATGAAGCTTAAGAGAAGAAACCAGCCTGGGATCCTTATGCTCTTGTATGAGTTTTTTCAGGTTCTAGCAATTGGCTTTAGCTATTGAAAGCTGTGATGCTCCAGGCTGGAAAATGTTTGCTGTCCCCAAAGGGCAGGTCAATCAATGTGAATGATCTTTTTAATAATAACAATGATAATAGTTAATATTTAAATATTTATTGAGCACTTATAATGGCTGGGTCTTTACATGTTTCATCTCATTTATTTCTTTTCTTTTCTTTTTGAGATAGAGTCTCACTCTGTCCCATGGGCTAGAGTGCAGTGGCATCATCAC
Source organism: Eulemur rufifrons (assembly GCF_041146395.1). Taxonomy (NCBI): domain Eukaryota; kingdom Metazoa; phylum Chordata; class Mammalia; order Primates; family Lemuridae; genus Eulemur; species Eulemur rufifrons. The sequence goes on from NC_091002.1 coordinate 26,721,051, forward strand.
AGCTCACTGCAACCTCAAACTCCTGGGTTCAAACTATACATCTGCATTGGGTCTCCCCAAGTGCAGGGATTACCTGCGTTGGCCACCGCGCCCAGCTCATTTATCTGTTATAATACCCTGTGGTGCAGGTACTTTTATTAATATTATTTGCACTTTACAGATAAGAAAAACTGAGGTTCAAGGGATTAAATAACTTCCCCAGAGACCCCTAGCTAGTAAGTGGAACAGACTGGACTGCATCATAGGGATGTTCACAGATCGGGCAGAAAGATCACCTTTCACAGTGGCACTATAGGGGCCGCCCCTGTCATACCCCTGCACAGGTGATGTAGGAAGTCTGAGCTCTAGGACAACGCCAGAGACTACGCCCCGCCCCACCGTTCCCTGCCGGTCCCCTGCCCCCGCCTTCTGTCTGCCCCACTCTCGCCACTGCCCCGCCCCCTTTACACTCCGCCCTTCGCTTACTGCCTCGCCCTGCCCCGCCCCCTTTACGCCCCGCCCTTCGCTTACTGCCTCGCCCCTCGCCCTGCCCCGCCCCCTTTACGCCCTGCCCCTTGCTCACTGACTCGCCTGCCACGCCCCCTCTACGCCACGCCCTCTCCACGCCCCGCCCCCGCCCTGCTGCGCGTTGCTGACGCCCGGCGGCGCTGGAGTCGAGCGCTTGGAACCTGACGCGTAGACCCGGCGAATCCTTCTCACAGACCCTGCTCGGGCGAACCTCGCCTCAGACCCGGCGCCGCAAGTAGGGCGCAGCCTGAGAGGCCGGGCGGGCCCCGAGGGCTGTAGGCGGGCTGGGTGATGGGGGCCGCGGCAGCCCACATCCCCACGTGCGCCCCAGTGGGGCGCCTCACCACCCCCTCAGCTCGCGGCGCCGGGTCTTGAGGGCCGGGCCTGAGGTAGAAACGCCTCAGCCGGCAGCCCTCCAGGGGCCGAGGCGCGACGAACGGTCTCCTCGCTCCCCACGTGGGGGGAAACGGGTGCTCGCGGTCTCCCCTCTGGCCCCAGGGTTCCCTCTGTGAGCTTCTGGCCGTAGACTCTGAGGAGCCGCACGTGGAGGGAGCCCCCGGCGTCCCAGCGGCTGCGGCCGCGGGCAGCTCCTCCCAGCCCTGGACATCGCCCAGCACCTTCCCTCACCCGTCCCTCACCCGCTCCTGCTCCCGGGAGGGTCTCGCCTCCCTCCCCGCCCGGGCTGGTTCTGCCCCTTCCAGAAATGCCCCCCAGGACTTCTCGGGGTTTTTGGGGGGGTATTTTGGGGGAGGGGTAGGTAATATGTGCTCGGGAAAATCAATATCTCAGGAGTATTAAATCACAGGGTTTTTTTTTTTTTTTTTTTAGGCCATTACTTTAAAAAGTCAATTTTTAAAGTACCTCACAGCACTGGGAGCGATTTAAAAAGACAAATTCAACTTTATTCAAACATACCAAAACACACGCAGACTAGAAAGGAGGAAAGTGGAACCAAGGCAAGGCACGGGCCGCAGATACTAAACTCTCTGGCTGCCCTTGAGGGAGCGCGGTCTGCAAGATCGCGTCACCTTTAGTCTGGGCATCATGGTTTTCTTCTTGTGGTGGAAACGGGCATTGATCAGAGTGCACCGAAGTTTTAAAGTCTGTGGTTGACCTTGTTTTTGTGTTCACTTTGGCTCAATTTTCTCTTTTGTCAGAGCTTTAAGTAGAAAAGCAGAAAAAGAGGCTTCCATAGTGGCGGTTTAAGGTTCCTTATATGTAAGCAGTAATTTGATTCTTTTCTAGAAGTCAGCCAGAGAGCCATAACATCCTTTCTCATGTGGGGCTTAACAATAGAGCCTTACGGTGTTATCAAGAATAGCAGAATTCGTAGAAATGTGCATCAATTCTTTAAGTGAAGATTCTTGTACCATTCTTGTTTCAAAACGTTGACATTTGATTCTTGTTTCTTCCTTGCCTTTTTCTGATTCTTTTCCTGTAGTTTCTTGTTTTCTTCATTTCCCCACTTTATGGTCCTTTGGAATCCCATTATTTTAACTCGAGGAGTTAATATATTGCTGAATAAACCAGAGCGTCTTGAAGAGAGAAATGAAATTCAACACCTGGATATAAATCAATGATCCAACACTTCTCAAATTCTTCAGTTTTAGAAAAGAAGTGACCTATATTAGCTTTTTGTGGTTCTGTCCGCCTTTTCCTATTCTTGTTTCTTTCCTGTTTCCATCTTCTGTTTTTTTCAACCTTCCTCCTTTATTTACTTCATGGTACTGGTAAGAAGAGAATTCAAATCCTTTGTACAGTAAAATGTTAATAACTAAAATGTAAGAAGAGATCATTAATCGGGATGCATTTAAACCAGGTTTGGTTCACAATGTACTAGAGCTCTGTCATTAGTTTATAATTTTATATTCTAAATAAGGTGCTCTTATTTACAAGAAAATAACTTGAATAATGCATTGAATGAGAATGTAGTCTGAGTATTATTTTATAGAATTAAAAAGTGTTTTTGCTTGCTGTAAAATAGCACTAGAAGGTTTTGTAATCAGATTTTAAATGTTGTCTTATTCCCTCTAGTTCATTAGATACAACTAATGAATACACTCAACATGTTCTATACACATGTGCTTATGAGTAAACGAGGGCCACTGGCCAAAATATGGCTTGCAGCTCACTGGGAGAAGAAACTTACAAAGGCCCATGTGTTTGAGTGTAATCTAGAGATAACCATTGAAAAAATTCTTTCACCTAAGGTATGTTACTGATTAAAATGACAGTTTGTATCTGCCATGACTTCTGGAGAGGAAATGAATCAAAATTCATTTATTAATATGTCATGAAATACATTTCCAAGGAAGTTTTACTTCTCAAATCATCTTTTAATTTCTATAGCATTTATTGTCTGAACATCGATATATTGGTTTCTGTTGATAATTAACTGTTTTGTAAATTTATCATAGGTAGATGGGACCCTGAAGGATAAAGGCCATGTTTTATGCATATTTTGTAATCCTTTCTTATTCCTTAACAAAATACTGTATACATAGTAATTACTTAGTATTTCTTAGAAAATAATGAATGAATCGGAAGATAGAAAAGAAGAAAGAGGATTGATTATAAATCAAAAGTATATAAAACATGTCAGTAAATAGTAAAGTACTATGTTCATTGTAAAACAGCTATTAGAATTTGCATTAAAATATTTTAATATTTTTATAGGTTAGGTTATTTTTCTATTAATACTTGAGAGAAGGATGAATTATAATTGAAAGCCTACTGTGTGTTAGGCACTGGGCTAGGCTTTATGCTTAATCATTTATTTAATCTTCACAGCAACCCTATGAGGTCGGCTTTTTTAGGCTCTGTGAATTGTGGTAGTTAGCATGAACTTTTGAGTTGGTCAAATGAATAGTTAATTCCTGTTCCATTACTTAATAGGTGTATTACTTTGGGCATGCTACTTAACATATCTGAGTCTCAATTTTTTCTTCTGTAAATAGAGGTTGTTATCAAAATTGAATGTACAGGCCGGGCGTGGTGGCTCACGCCTGTAATCCTAGCACTCTGGGAGGCCGAGGTGGGCGGATCGTTTGAGCTCAGGAGTTCGAGACCAGCCTGAGCAAGAGTGAGACCCCATCTCTACTAAAAATAGAAAGAAATTATATGGACAGCTAAAAATATATATAGAAAAAATTAGCCGGGCATGGTGGTGCATGCCTGTAGTCCCAGCTACTCGGGAGGCTGAGACAGGAGGATCGCTTGAGCTCAGGAGTTTGAGGTTGCTGTGAGCTAGGCTGATGCCACAGCACTCACTCTAGCCTGGGCAACAGAGTGAGACTCTGTCTCAAAAAAAAAAAAAAAAAAAAAAAATTGAATGTACAAAAAGCTCTTAGGATAACACCTGGTACAAAATACATGTATAATAAATTGTAGCCATTTTTCTTAAACTGAAGTTTAGGAAGGTTAAGTGACTCAGCCTCAGCAACTGAGACAAGGCTTGAACCCAAGTCTGCCTGACTGCTGAGTTTGTATTCTTCTCATAGTATCAATAATAGCATACTTCACTTAAGTGCCACTTTAGATTATCTTCGTTGAATAAGAGTAAAAAAGTTAATCATTTTACAAGGTGAAGTAAAAGTTAAATGATTTACTTTAAATAAGAATACAAAATGTCTGCTTTTCAAAGAGAAGAAATTCTTATGATTTCAGTAACTTTCAAAGAATAGGATTTATGAACCTAATTTTTATCATTCTAATACTTTAAAAATTATTGCAAGGTGAAAATTGCACTTCGAACTTCAGGACACCTTCTTTTGGGAGTTGTTCGAATCTATAATAGGAAGGCAAAATATCTTTTGGCAGATTGCAGTGAAGCATTTCTTAAAATGAAGATGGCATTTCGCCCAGGTATACATCCAATGTTAATTTGTCTCACACTTCTTGGTTCCCTTTTGCATTTTTATTTTGTATGTGCTCTTTTAATATTCTCCAAGTAAGTATAGTGAATGTAAACTTCGTTTTGACTAAATTTAAGTTTACATGGTCAAAGATAAATTCTTGTCCTTGCTCTTTTCCTATGTTTTCAGGAAAAGGTTATACTTTCTAAAACTTAAAATGTTCCTGCGTATATATGTAAGACATACTTAAAGCCACCACACTTGTGTAAGAAATTCTGATATTCTGTTTTTTTAATGGGTCTAGTTTGTCACATCTGTTTTTGCCTTTATGAGAGAAATTAGAAATAGTGTGATTGACAAATGTGGGTATCAGTAATTGTTTTTTTTTTTTTTTTTTTTTGAGACAGAGTCTCGCTCTGTTGCCCGGGCTAGAGTGAGTGCCGTGGCGTCAGCCTAGCTCACAGCAACCTCAAACTCCTGGGCTTAAGCGATCCTACCGCCTCAGCCTCCCGAGTGGCTGGGACTACAGGCACGCGCCACCATGCCCGGCTAATTTTTTCTATATATATATTTTAGTTGGCCAGATCATTTCTTTCTATTTTTTTAGTAGAGACGGGGTCTTGCTCTTACTCAGGCTGGTCTCGAACTCCTGACCTCGAGCGATCCACCCGCCTCGGCCTCCCAGAGTGCTAGGATTACAGGCGTGAGCCACCAGGCCCGGCCGATATCAGTAATTGTAATTGTTTTCAGAATTCTCAAGACTCAAGCATTCTGTTTATGAACTATTATAAAAAATTCCTAGACATTCCAAAGTGCTAGAGATTTACATATGTCATGAATATAATACCTTCAGATTTTAAATTTTTTCTTTTAGCTGCACATTCCAAACCTATCAAATTTTAATTTACATAGCATCTTCCCTTTTAAGATATTCATCATTTTCTGCCTTGTATTATGGTTATTCAAGTACAGGTCTTGCCTCTATCACTAGTCTTCAAGCTCCTTGAAGGCAATGTTTTTGTCATAATTGTTTTCTGAATTTCTTATAGTACCTGTCTCAGTGCCTTGCACATACTATTCCCTCAATCAATATTTGTTGAATTGGGATTGACAGTGTAGAATTTCTAGGTAGATTTATATTCATAGAAAGTATGGTTCATTTTTTCATTTATTATTTCAGTTATATATTCCACAAACATTTATTGATCCCATACTTTGTGCCAAATGCTGTGTTAGGCTCTGGAATACAAGGACAAACAAGGGTGGGCACAGTGGCTCACATCTGTAATCCTAGCACTTTGGGTGGGAGGTTAAGGTGGGAGGCTTGCTTGAGGCCAAGAGTTTGAGACCAGACTGGGCAACATAGTGAGACTCTGTCTCTACAAAAAGCTTAAAAGTTAGCCGGGCATGATGGCATGTGCCTGTAGTCCCAGCTACTGGGGAGACTGAGGCTGGAGGATCACCTGAGCCCAGGCGTTGAAGGTTGCAGTGAGCTGTGATGACATCACTGCACTCTAGGTTGAGAGACAGAGTGAGACTCTGTCTCGAGGAAAAAAAAAAAAAAAAAGACAAACAAGACAAATAATGTCCATTTCAGTCTGATAAGGAAATCAGATAACAAAAAAGTTTTTATAACTTATTGCAATAATTGTAGATTGTGATTGTGCTGTAAAGCAAAATAAACAGAACACTACCACAGAAAATAACAGGGAAATTCACTTTAGTTAAGATAGTCAGAGAAATCCTTTCTGAGAGGATAGAATTTAAGCTCGGACTTGAAAAATGAGAATTACCCAGCCATGTAAAAAGTCCCTGAGGGAATAGCATTCTGGGTAGAGGAAACTGAAAGAGCAAAGGTCTTGAGGTGGAAAAATGCTTGACTTTTTCAGAGAACAAAAAGGCTAGTATGGTTGCAGTATAAAGAGTGAAGAGGAGAGTGTCATTATGATGCCTGATAGGTTTGTTAGGGCTACAGAGCCCTGGATTAGAAATTTGGATTTGATTAAAATGTACTGGGGAAGTCATGAAACCATTTAAGCATGAGAGTCAGCTTTTTTAAAATATCACTGGCTGCTCTATAGAGAGAATGGACTGCAGAAGGGCAGGAGTGGCTACAGGGAAACCAGTTAAAGAGACTAAGCAGTAATCCAGTAAAAGAAAATAGTTAGTTGGGAGTTCCTTATTTTATATAGCATCATTGTTTATTTAACGTGGTTTTTGATTCTTTTCAGGACTGGTTGACCTTCCAAAAGAGAATTTTGAAGCAGCTTATAATACTATCACATTGCCAGAAGAATTTCATGATTTTGAAAACCAAAATATGAAGTAAATTATTTATTTTCCTTCAATTTTATTTTCTTGATATTTATTATTTTCATATTCACATTTCATTAAGGCAAATGGAATATAGTTAATAACTGAACAAGTACACATGTAGTTGACAAAGACTTAAATTTAGTATGAAATTCCAAAGTACAACAAAAGTGTATCATATTTATTGAATGTAGTTTGCAATATTGACAATATATTCATCTATTCATTCAGTAAATATTCATTGAGTGCCTTTCATATGCTAGGCACTCTTCTAGGCACTGAAGACATAGCAGTGAATAAAACACAGTTGCTGGCCTCATGGATCTTACATTTTAGTTGAGTAGACAGAAAACAAAGTAAATATTCAATATGCCAGAAGATGATAAGCATTATGAAGAGAAATAGAAAATGAAATAAATAATAAGATGGTCAGGAAAGGCTTTCCTGGAAAAGGTAAGAACAGAAACCTGAAGGAGGTGAAGGAACAAATCATTCAGTAATGTGGGGGAAGACTGTTCCAGGTAGAGCAAGGGAAAGGCCCTAAGGCAGAACACATTGGACATTTTCAAGGAACAGCAAGGAGGCAAGTGAGACTAGTGGAGTAGATGAGGGGCTGAGTGGTAGGAAATGAGGAGCAGGGGGTACAGGTGATGGTGGGGTGTTGCAGGCTTCAATAGGACTTTTATTTTATTCAGGAAGCATAGAAGGGTTTTGAATAGAGAAGTGAAGGGATCTGACTTGATTTCAACATGTTCCCTCTGACTACTTACTATTATATAAGGAGGAAAGGGAGGAAGCAGAGAGCCTATCAGAAGATTAGTGCCGTAAGAAGTCCAGATGAGAAAATGTAGTGATAAGTTCTCCGTCTTCATCTTATCCAGGTGGTAGAAGTCAAATTACAGATATGTTTGAAAGGCAGAGCCAACAGGATTTGCTAATAAATTGGATATGGCTCTAAGAGAAAGAAGTTAAGAATGACTATATGATTTTTGGCAGGAGAATGGAGTTACCACTTAATGAGATTAGGACAACTAGGGGATGGCATGTCTAAAAATTGTTTTATTAATAGATTTTTTTCACTGTATTGCAAAAAAATTGTCTTCTGTTCACGTTTTCTTGTATTTCTCCATAGTGCTATTGATGTTTCACAACACTTTGCTCAGAACCAAAGCAGACCAGAAGACATCACACTTAGAGAAGATTATGAAAATGATCTACTTTTTCCAGGTGAGAGTTTTGGTGAGAATATTTGAGAAATCAAGATTATAAATTATAATCAATTATATTTGCATTTTTGTATTGAAACAATGCCCACAGAAATATCTATAGAATGAATCTTTTGATCTATAAATGTAATCCCCAATAAATATTTCCTTCTCTTTTTCTAGTCTAGATGTCACTGCTAAGACTCATCTTAGGTTATACTTCCATTTTGAGCATATAACCATTTATTGATTAACTGTTATATGTCAGGTGCTATCATAGATACAGGTGGTACCAAAATTTAAAGAAGCAATTCAGGCCTTCAGGGAGCTACGGGCTGGAAGAGAGACATGCAAATAAACAGTTGCTATAGTTAGCATATATACAAGATTTTATATGTACGTTGCATAAATTACCTTCAAAATATATTTCTTCCAGTACACGATGATATCAATGTAAAATAACAAATTTTAAATTAGCCTGGGGGCAAGGAGGAGGAAATACTACCACACTAACATACATAAATGTACATATTGATTGTGAAACAGAAATTGATTTTTAAAATATTAAAATCTGTTTGGGCAAGATGAGTGTACTTTAAAATTGAAGCCATGTGGTGTAATTCAACTATATAATATTTGTTCTTTTTTCTGGCATCTACCACTCTCTGTCTTATATCATGATATTTATACACTTCCTGAATTGGTCTGCAAACTCCATTAGGATAGAATCTGTGTAATGTTCATCTTTGAATTTCGCCCAAAACGGTGAGGGTGCTATCTATAGTAGTGTTTCTCAAAAAATCTGTGGTGAAGGACCAATTTTATAGTTTTTGTCAATTTCCAATCTTTGTCTATTGTATTTTTTACAAAAATACAAAAATGAATTATTAGAAAATTGAAAAATTTAAAAATCAAAACACAAGCCTCAATTTTTTGTTATTAGAGTCAACATATATAAAATTACTATGTCAAATTGCTATAAAACTTTCTAAACATTTACTTCTAATTTCTGTATTTACTTTCTTCTGGACTAGCACCAGTCTGTTGACCATATTTTGAGTAGCATGGATGGATCTCTTACTGGCGTAACCCTAGACCTAGAAATGTAACACATTGGCAAAGAAATAGTCATATTTCCTATTCCCAAGACAGTCTACAAGTTTCCCTGTAAATGCTGCTATTCATTTCTTTGTGCCTGAAACTTTAGGATCCCTTTCAACTATACTTTCTGTCAACTTCCTACTACTGCTGATTGTTTTTCTTAGTTCTGAAATGTCTCTGTCTTTTTTCTATTTCCTTAGTCACCAGTATAATTCACCAATATCAAAGGCGTGAAGTACTGCAATACCCTCCTATAAATCATTTCTGCCTATTCCCACGTTTTATACACCTCCACAAGAGCAATAGTCTTTGAATTCCTTTTTTGTTCATACCACATTCCTCTGCTTAAGTGCCTTGGATCACTATGACTTACTTTCTCAAACACTTCTGCCTAGCCTGAAGGCCCTCTACCAATTTATCATCTTCTTTATTTTATCAACTTTATTTTATTCTTAATATGGACGTTTTGTTCTAATCAAGCAAATGTTTTACTATCCAACGAATACAATTTAGTTGTTCATAGTTCTGTGTCATCTACAATTCAAAAAGGTGGAAAGAACATGTACTTGGTAGACTGACAGACCTGGGTTTGAATCTGGACTTTCTCTGGTTGACTTACTGTCTGATATTGGGCAGATTGCCTAATCTCTCTGAGCCTTACTGCCCTGTCTGTAAAGTTGGGATACAGCTAGCAACATCGGAGGGTTATTTCTCTTAGTCTGTCCTTCAGTCTTTTCCACCAATATGTGATTTTTCTCTCCTTCAAAAACTACCTCAAACCTAATGTCTTCTGACAGATGTTTAATATTAATCCGTTGTATTCTGGATTACAATATAAGATTGAAGGCAATGATTTATTTCTTTCGTATAACTTCAGATTCTTGAGATGTTCAGTGCTCAGGGTGTAGTGTCTGTTCATAAATGTTATTCTCTGATTGACTAAGGCTGGTTTTTCTTTTGAGAGCTATCAAGCTGTACTTGGATGATGTGAACATAATCTTAGTTCCTTTTGAAAAGGTAGCTTAATCTTTTCTGTTGAGCAAGTCTTTAACCCAGTGCAATGAAGGTTGCTCTTCCTTTCTGGAAGATGTAGCTCTATGGAAGAATTCTCAATATGAACAATTCTTTATGATTTTCTTTACTGTCCAACACTTACTTGGGTTGGTAGAGGGAGGGAACGGAAGACCAACCTCTGACCTTTGGAGTTTCAGACTCCTGCACCTGAAGATTCAAACCCAAGGGGGGAGAAGAACCAGCTTCTGGTCAAGAGCTGACTCTGGTTCCCTATGACTATCAGTAGAGCCTAGTGACTATCAGAATGCAGGCTTTAGAGTCAGAGAGAGCTGGGTCAGATCCTGACTGGCATTTTTAGGATGTGACTGTGTTCAAATTACAAAACGTTTCTGTGAATGTGTTTCCTCATCTATACAATGAGGATTATAATAGTATCTTCTGTTACACAATATAGTGCATATAATAAGCACTCAGTTAATGTTAGCTGACTGAACTTGTCTTTTTTACTGCTGTATCCCTACCCCCTAGCATATTCAATAAATATTTATTGAATGAATGTTACAGGCCCATTCTTTATATTTTACCTACCTTTCCATTTCCTAAGGAGGTAGATATGTTCCTTATTTTCCAAACCCCCATTATGGATGAACAGTACAAACAATTGTCTTTAAAATAATATGAAATATTCTTGGCCAAGCAGAATTTAACTTACTTAAAGTAGAAGAAATCATTACACTGCCATAGTATTTCTACCTTAGGAAATTCTTCGACTATATCACAACTATAAACCCTTCCTAATGTTTTAGAATTTATTTTCCTATTGTATTTGAAAGAGATTTAGAGTAGAAATCCAGTTTCTACTAACTGATTGACTTTAGTTGAATAATTCAAATACATTTTTCAGCTTTCATTTTTATCTATAAAATGAGGGGGGAGATAATATCTGAATTTCCTTCTAACCCTAAAATTCTGTTTTTATCCGACTACCTTAGTATTAATGATATATATTTATTTAGGGGAGGAAGCTGAAATTCTCAGAAGACATAGCTTCTTTGATGACAACATATTACTGAATTCCAGTGGTCCTTTACTTGAACACAGTTCTGGAAGCCTTACTGGAGAAAAATCTCTGTTCTATGACAGTGGAGATGGATTTGGTGATGAAGGAGCTGCAGGAGAAATGATTGGTATGCTATCTAGTCATACAGAAATCAAATATTTATTTTAATTGGATTACTACAATGTGTTAATAGATTTATTACATCAATTTAAAATTTCAGATATGCTTTTTTTTTTTTTTTTTTTTTTTTTGAGACAGAGTCTTGCTTTGTTGCCCGGGCTAGAGTGAGTGCCGTGGTGTCAGCCTAGCTCACAGCAACCTCAAACTCCTGGGCTTAAGCAATCCTCCTGCCTCAGCCTCCTGAGTAGCTGGGACTACAGGCGTGTGCCACCATGCCCGGCTAATTTTTTCTATGTATATTTTTTAGTTGACCAGATCATTTCTTTCTATTTTTTTAGTAGAGACGGGGTCTCGCTCTTGATCAGGCTGGTCTTGAACTCCTGACCTCGAGTGATCCACCCACCTCGGCCTCCCAGAGTGCTAGGATTACAGGCGTGAGCCACCGCACCCGGCCCCAGATATACTTTTGTGTTATTAGTTCAACACATTTTTTACACAAATTTTCAAAGTCTATGGCATATTTAAACATTTAGACTAGGCCTAAGTAAATAGCCATCTGTTTAAACACATTTTACGTAGAGGTTGTGAACTACTGCTTGTTTTTATTTTTACAAATTCCTAATTTTTAGATGGTAAGGAGTGAAGGTAGTATATACCTCACAAATTATACTAGACTATACACTGGAAAACATTGGTTTCTTTAACATAAATTGTGGTACAACTATATCCTAAAGGATCTTTCCAGCATTTTATATTATTTTATATTTATATTTATATTATGATGTTATTATAAAATAATCATAGAAATAGAGTATACAAAAACTGGGCAATCCAAATGCCCATAGTTTAAAGATTATTGATCATATCAAATCTTTTTTTAATTCGTTAGTTCACATTAAAAGTCTGATTACTCCTTTACAATGCCTTGCATAATGTTAATAAATGTTTAGTCAATAAATGATGGAGTTAAGTCTATGACAAAAAGTATTTATTGCATTTTTTAAGACAATCTATTGCAAAATGATAAGAATATCCTGTTAGAAGACATGCATTTGAACACAGAGATTTCCCTGCCTGCTGAGCCTCCTGGTACTGTAGTGGGTATGTTGAAATTTTCCTTTGTGTAGAAAGTGAACAGATAGTAATATTCAAATTAAACCTCAGAACTTATGAATTAAAGTAGCAGTATAGTGTAGTGAAAGACAATAAAGAACATAGTCCCTCAAACTCTATTAGTCTGACGCTAGACAATATAAAATAGGAATTTGAGTTCTGAGAAAGCTACAATGAAGAATTTAGTCAGGATTGGGTTTAGTATTAGAGCACTTTTAAATACGCTTCTGAAATACTGTGCTTTTGAATCATTAAAATAATATATGGTACATGGTAATACAAAGTTATTAAATAATAAAAGTTATTAAATAATCTATATATAATTTGAAAGAAATTACAAATGTGGGAATAATTTCCCTACTTGAAATTTATATGAGAGTACCTCAGATGATTTGAGGTCTTTTAGTCTGAATTTTCTTAAGAATTAAAAATGTGATTAGACCCATTTGGATTCTTCTCAATTTTTGATGTTATATTTGCTTTCTAAAACAATGGTAGAAATTGAAAATATGAAAAGAATTAGGCAATAAAAATTTTGTTATAGTTATTTATGGGTTACCTAAAAAGTGATTTAACAGAATACAAATTTTTTAGCAGAATATAGCCAAATTTATGTCAGTCATCTATTGTAGTTGCCACCACTGTTTTTAATTCAGCTATGACTATAGCCCAACCTTAGATGTCTCATGTGCAAAAGGGAGTAATGATACTTGTCTCATCTGAACACTGTGGGTCCCAGATGATATAATCTCTGAGCTGCTTCAATTCTATTAAATATGTAATTCTGGGAATTCAGATGTGGCTCCAGTTAGCAATATAAATCTTCAATTAGTTTATCTTTCACTTTAATTCTCATACAGTCCTCTAGCTTGAAACAAAATCTTTTTTAATAATTACTTTTATGGCAATGTTGATTAGTAGAACCAGATAATCCAGAGTATGTATGTCTACCTGCAAATGAAAAAAGGGATGAAACAACATTATCATTAAACGAAGAGGAAGGATTTACTCTTGACCCAATTGATGCTTCAGGTTAGAGGCATTTATGTTTTTGTTTTTATTTTTGATACACTGCTAACTTACTTATTTTGAGATATTTAAATAAACTGTGAAATATTATAGGAGGTAGTAAATCTAGTAATAGAACTTATAGTACAATAGGAGAAGGGTGTGAAGAAGTTTGAGATCTTCCTTTCATTATATTGAGTTCTGTTCAAACCATATATCCAGTTTAGGAAACTGGAAAATTTAAGACTGAGTTCAATTGAAGAAGATATTGAGCCAATAATCTGTGGTGGACACAGGAATGAAGAAGACATGCTTCCTGCTTTTAAGAAGCTTACAATCTGATCAGGAAGATAAACATGCAAATCGAATATAATATAAGGCAGATTAAAAGGATCAGAAGAGAGGCACTGTGCCCTCTAACATTTAGCCTCAGCATGTTTTTAGGAATAAACAAGTATGAATCTAATATATAACTAGGTCCTTTAGGAACATTCTAGTTTTATGTAGTATAATTGATATGAATTTCAGTTTATAAATTCAGGCATGCAAGGAGTAAAGCATTCAAAATTTTTCTTTACTGAATTCAACTCTAAGCCTCTCTCCCCCTGTGCTGGCCAGCAATTTAGTCTGCTTAGCTCCTCTATCTGCCCTGAGCCATGTAGTACCAAAGTTTGGGGAAGTGGGAGAGAAGGTGGAAGGAAACCCCTGGTCATCAGCCACATCAGTGTGTGGTACCCACACTGCTACTGCTACTGTGCTATGTATAGCCTCTTGGATCATCACATAGCCAGCCCTTCTGGGATCTTGTCATATTCCCAGGATTTTACTGAGGCACATTAGCAAGAAGGTTTCTGTACCTTCTAACTCCATCTGATCTTAGATCTTCACCCATTCTGAGATATCTAACCCTCTCCCCTTTTTCAGCTTTACTAAAGAAAAGCTTGACTTCTGCTTTGTGCCTGGTAAAAATCCCTAAAGGAGTGCAATCCCATGGACCTACTTGGTATTTGTATATGAATTTTAGTGGGTAAGGAAAAATACAATGGACAAACACAAATCAATGCTTCAGAAAGTTATCCTGTTACATAGGCATTTTAAGGAACCCCTAAATTGGTTGACTTCCATCTCAATATAGCCTCTTCCCCACATTTCCTCAAGTTGCCCACTTAGCAGATCAACAGAGTCCCTCCTAAGCACTTTCAAACAACACCTTACAAAATGTATCAGCTATTGGCTGCTCAGGCACTCTAGCTGTGCAAAAATCTTGTAAAGCATAATTTTCAGAGGAGGGAGAAGGATTTTCTTCCCGATACAACTCTGTAGGTTGTTTTGTGGTAGACATTTCTTAAATATGCAGTAGAATATCGTTTTACAAAGCTGTATAACCAGTTACATTTGTGCCTATTTCTTATATTTAGACATTGCTGGGAAAAGGAGAGGCAAAAAGAGGAGATTGCTCATAGATCCAGTCAAGGAGATCAGTAGCAAAATCATGCATAAACAGCTTACTTTCTTTATGGACACACTCATGGTTTTGGAACTTGCACCTCCTTCCCAAAGATTAATGATGTGGAAAAAGAAGGGAGGAGCAGATACACTTCTGTCAACTGCTTCCCAGGACTTGATTCATGCTGAACTGAAAATGGTAATAGTTTCCATCCTTTTACAAGGGTGCAGTGTTTGGTTATAAGTAAATGCATATTTACATATATGTATACAACAGAATTTAAACTTGTGAAAAAGTACCCCCTCACTTTTGAATTAACTTGCTGGATGTGTGTATATGAATTATAGTTTTTACTTTTTAGCATATGTGCTTGTGTTTTATTGAATGGCTTTATTAGTGCAAAAACAAGAAACAAAAATGTGTATTTTTACAGTTGTTTACAAAATACTTTCTGCCCTCTGCCTTTAAACTTGGAAGAAAATTGATACAGAAGGAATCAGTAAGGGAAGAAATGGAAAGTAAAAACATAGTAGGTGAGACTTCCTAATTCTGTTGATGTCGAAGGGAATGTTGTGGGAAAAAAATTTTCATTTTACACTTCAAAATGAAGATGGGATACAATTACATATCCTCAAGTGTAAATGCTATCTCTAGAAGAGTATTTTGAACTTAAAAGAAATTGTTACTTCAGTATTGCATTTTTCTGCTTTTCAAATTAGTTTTTGTCTCAGAGACTTCATTAAAAAGATGAAGTTTATATACTATGTGGACCATTCTTATTCTCACTCCTTCCTACCTCCCCTATCCCCAAAGGCAGTATCCACAAACCCTCAAAAAAGAAAATATTCATGTCTAGAAGGATAATGTTTCAACTTAAAACAACATGAAAAACGTAAGAATAAGAACAGCACTTAATAAAATTAACTTGAGACATAAATATTTCTATCCACCCAGAGGGTCTGTAGGATATTAATAATTATTATTGTGATAATTATAAAGTTATAATAAAACCAATTTATATGGTGAGTGAGCCTCTACTTACTGATCACTCTTCCCAGAGGCATTAAAATAATGAATGATATACCATGATGGGCTTGAGCTGTCCATGTTTTCTTGTGAGTGAATATGTGAGAGTATGTGTGGAGGAGACAGTTGGCAGAGGATGGGGATTGGAGGTGATAGAGACAGTGGAGGGGAAAGGGAAATGAATATGTGAGACTTGGGGAGCCATAAGAAAGTTTGTGCGTGCTTTACTTAAATTCTTGGATCCCAAGTTGTCTATCAGAAGTTTTCTTTTATAACAACCATATCCCAATTCAAGTTGGAAAGGTATTTTGGTGAAATCTTCTTTATTTTCTTGATAATTCAGAGACCTCCATGATGGAAGAGCCAAATTTCCAGCAAGAGTCGAGTGAACCCCAAACTTGGACGGATGTGATTGATGTATCTAAGTGTAACTCTCATGAGGATCCCAGTAAAAATATTAACTCTGAGGTATGTTATCCAGAGAGAATCATAAAAATATTATTTTCTACAGTTATAGTGAAGGTATGTTGGAACTCTGGTATATCTTCTTACATTTATAATTCATATTTTCATCTTAAATTTTTCTGTAAGTTCTTAGTAAACAGCAGGGTAAAACATGATTTCATCTGCAAAAGAGTATTTTCTAGAAGTTTAGGATAGTAAATCACAAAATAAGGTAGTTTCATAGTGAAATAGTATTTTGCATGACATGTTTAATGAATGATTGTATTTAAATCTGGTTATTTGCTGAGAATCCTACTAGGCCCACATTTCATATGTCATGGAATCTTTTAGAATAGTAACCAATATACCTATGTTTTGTTTCTCATCATAGATTCACCCTTCCTACCTCTAAGAATAATTCTTAGACCTACCAAATACTTTGGCCTTGAATGTGAAAGACTGAAAGATCTATAACCAAAACAAAAAAAATTTTTATATTTTTACTTGAACAACATAGTTATTTAAAAATGTAGTTGGAAATGCTGTGCTTTAAAATATTGCCTCAATTGTCACTTTATTGGTTGTACAAATGTAAATATTATAGCCACATCAGATAAAAATAAACCAGTACTTTTCTGGTCTGTTCTATCATCGCTGTATTTTGATAGCTACTCAGGGAATTCAAAGTCAATGCACACTGAAACTAAATGCCTTTGGAAGGAAAGACAATTTCACAATACATTCAGACAGAATGTGTTTTACTAAATATTTGATAGTATATCGGGTGTTGGATACTGGATTGCTAGTACTACTGTAGTCCTCATTTGGGTTCAGGCATTTTTTAAAGTTCACCTACTGAAAATTATATTTAGGCAAACTTGTTTATGATTTGGGGTAAGGAAAATATAACTTTAGTTATAATAGACATTAACAAAATAGATTTTCCTATGTGCTTGAAATGGAGAGAAGAAAAGAGATTGATGTACCAGTTCTTTTGAACCTTTACTCCTTATGTTTTAACTTTCCATTCCATTCTTATTCTGCTTCCAAAAATGGCGAACAATTATGAAATATAGTCAAGTATGGAAGCACAGTAAGTACGAAGGAACAAGAAAATACTAATTCTGATTAATCATTTTCAAATCTTTATAAAATAGAACTTTTATACGTAGTAATGGCCAAACTGAAAGTATCTAAAATGCAAAATATTCATAGAAATTAAAGGAGAAAAAACATAAGGCTCCACAAATATGTATATTAAAGAATAAAATGCAACTCCTTATATTCACTAAAAATTTTAAGAGCTGAAGTGAAAAATCAAGTAAACTGTGTTAGAGGAGGCTCTTAATCAAGATCAGGGATGACAGCTATGGGATGAAGCTTAGAGACAGGGTGGAGATAAAAAGGGGCTGACAGCTTTTATAGCAATGAGAAGGGTAGGAGATGATGGGGGATTTCTGGCTTTCTCTTTTTACTTCTTCCTTTATGTCTTAGCTCCCCTTCCAGCAGACACAGTTTCTTCTTCCCTTTTGCCAGTGACAGCTTTAGCCGGGGTAGTAGGAACCCTGTCATGGCCCTGGGGAGGAATATTAATATCCCTTCTATCACTCTCACTCCCTCTGGCTGCCCATTGCAGACCTTTTTCAAACTCTGCCACCTGGTATTGGCATGAGAATAGAGATAGGGGACTGGGACTAGAAAAAATGCTTCCAAGCAAAGTGATCTCAGTAGCACAGGAGTAGAGACTTTTAATGTGAGGCTTGCAGTGAATTGGGAAATAGGAAGGAAAAAGATAGGAAGGGAAGGGGCATGGAAAGTTCCTCATTTGTGGGAGGCATATGGAAAACAGGAATATGTAAGTCAAAGATTGCCTATCTGGGCTATCTCAGAAATAATATTTTGAGAATGCGTGTAATATTTTAAATTAGTTTGAGAAATGAGCATTCATGTGATTAAAGCATTTAACAAAATTAGATTTTTCCTTTGATAACCACTAGCTGAATTACCTATCTTTCCCTAATTTGCTTCAGCAGTATATTGTTGAAATGATGTCTTCAGCTGCTGAGGAATCATCTTTAGTGAATACCTTCTTGGCACAAGAAATTGAATATTGTCCAGTTGAATTGGTAAATATATGTGTAGTCTTGGGGATATTCTTAAAAACTTTGTTCCTAAATATTTAACACCTTAAGAATTGATTTTTAGAACTGTCATGTTACTTTCTAAATTTATAATTTAAACTTGTGATCTCAACAGGGGTGTTTGTGAATAGTTTGATAAAACATTCAAAGTTGCTCCCATATTTTTTGTCTTTCTTTAATTTCTTCTGAAACTTCAAATAATTTTAAAGGAAATTGTGAGATTTTTATGCTGATCAAAGGTAGTCACAGGTTTTAAAATGTTGAGAATCAGTGTTTTAAGTCATTCTTACAACATTTCTAGAGAAACAGAGCTATATTAGAGATATGGCCTAGGACAATCAAAATTTTATTTTATTTACAAAAAAAGTCATGGGCATTTTTTTCCTTAACGTTAGGTGGCTCGCAGCCTACATCCATACAAGACTTCTGGCAATCAGAAGAAAGTGATCTGTTTAATGAGCCACATGTTAATAGCAAAGATAGAAGTAAAATCTGACTCACCTGACTCCCTATGTGTTACTGCCTTATTTCTCTGGTCCTTGTCCCAGAGTACTAAAGGCATTTTTAATATTGTAAAAGGAATTTTGTCAAAAGTTTTTTAGTAAATAATATCAAAACACCTATTAATGCCTAATATTAATCTGTTTTTAAATAAATTATCTTTATAATGAGTTCCAAGACCATTAGATTTTTTTTCTTTCATGGAAAACAGACTGAATTCTCTGAATAACCTAGGACAGAATAAATAACCAGAACTTTTTACCTGAAACATCCAAACAGCTGACCCAGAAGTGGGTTGATGCATTTTTGCCATTCTCTTTGCTTCTATAGACACAGGTTATTTTCGTAAGTGGTCAAGCAAACCACAACACAGCACAAGTTCAGCTGTTTTAATAATCCATCAGGCTTTCCACACAATGGATTCAGCTGTAGGATGTCCAGATAGATCAAGTGGACAGGCTTTAACAAAATGCACAGACTATTTCTTCTGAATCTTTCTCTGGTTAGTTTAGTTGTGTGTTATAGGTGAAGCTGGAGTCTCATGGATCTTTAACAAAGAGGTTTTTACATTTCAAAAATGGCATTTGTGTATTTAACAATAAAATAAACATTAGTAAGTGGGTGACCTCACTTATCCAAGGGCAGACTAGAAAGAAATAAACATAAATTGTAGCTGGAGTGATTTGGAAAACTCTTCAGGATAAAGTGACCATATTTTCAAATCAATCTCTTTGGGATTTAAGAAAGGATACAGCATAGACAGGCCCGGGAAGCTGATACAGCAATTTCTGGACTAAGTTAAAGGGTGCCTTTAGCCTCAAATCACTTAAAATGTCATGCAAAGTATTCTAAAGCTTTCTGATTGACAGTACTTTTAGGAAATGTCTGGGCTCCAGAGCTACATGAAGGCTAGACAAACAGTAGACATGTGATAAAGGTGACACAGATGCTGTTGGGTTGCATGGTCAGAACTAGTCCAGGAAAAAATATAAAGTAGGTCATATTTGTGCCACTTCTCTTTCCCCAACCCTTTGTAGGCCTGCTCTTTTGTCAGATTCGTAATGTTTCTATTCTCACCTCAGAAGGTGTTAGTTGGCAAGGGATTTGAGTGAGTTCTTGCAAAGGGATTTCAACTTTACAATTTTTAAATATTTAGTTATTTCTGAAAGTGGCTAAGCCTTAAGTACTGAAAAGAATATATCTAGATAACATCACAGGCAATGGGTCAATCTTTTTTGGACAAGGTACCTCAAAATCTGAAAGATTTCTAACCCAGTTATGTTTAGAGCTTCTATATCACCAGGTAAGTTCAGATAAAGGCCTTTATAAGGCAGTGTTTTTTATAGCTTTATATTTAATCCTGTCAACTGAATTCAGATTGACCAGAACTAAGATAGTCCTGGCCAAAAGTTGTTGTCTTTGCTAACTTTACTTTTCAAAGTAAGGGCATAATGCCCTAGATGCATTACCAAATAAAGACTGCAGAATGTACTACTTTGGAGCTGCCTGAGAAATATAGGTGTAGTCCTACAAAAGTTGATCTATATTTATATGTTAGTCTTATTCTATATTATAAGACTATAAGCTCTTTACTTGGCAGGATCAGAGTTATAGTTGTGTTTCTTGTGGTAGCTAATACTATGCTTGGCAAATACTAAAAAATTTAGTAAAATTTGCTTAAATGAAATATTTATTAATCACTGAAACAGGAGTCATCGGGGAATGAACAAAATATTGAGGCAGAGAGATGGAATCGAAGAATACTTCAGATGTTAAAGAGTTTACGGGTAAGATGGTAGACTTTGTCAATCCTATTTTTATTTTCAAAAATAAGTAAAATAGTGACTTCCAGCTTCTACATATTAATGAAAATGAAACAATTTTTCTTATACATTTTTGAGGCCAAATTGTACTAAAGTGAGATGATTTTTAGTGGTATATCCAAGGCTAAAGGTAGGAGTTTGTTTTTGGTGCCTGCATATTCTAATCAGCTTCTTACCCACAGTCATGCCCCTAGACATCTCATCTGTGTCCCATTCTTGTTTGTAGCAGGCTATAATTCTCAATATGAAACTAAATGTATAACAGTTCAAGAGTGATAACCTGGGTAATTTTTCATTTTAATCTATATTTTTATCAAAATAACACATGCATATAATTTTTAAAGTTCAATAGTACTATGCTATAAGACTGAAAAGGAAAGACTAAAAGGTCTTTGTCCTACCTCTCTCATCCCTAAGTCCTGCTCACCAGAAACAACTATATTAAGCTGTTTCTTTTAGTACGTATATCCATATTTCTAATTAACATGCTTATTGCTCTTGATGTTATCAGCTTTAAATTTTATCTATCGACTTCTTTTGACAGAAATGAAAATTTAGCTTAGTTACATTCCCCACCCTAGTATACTTATAGCATAATATTCAGTGTTTACAATGTTATAATTGTAAGGTTATAATGCAAGTTTGATTGTGACAGAAAGTCAAAATATTGGTGGCTTAAAAAAGATAGAAGTTTATTTCTTTCTCAGGTAAAAGTCCAATCTGGTATGGCAGCTATGCTCACAAAGTTGTCAGGCACCCAGGTTCCCTTTGTCTTGTTTTCTACGTTCTCATGATCCAAAATATCAAACTACCCACCATGTCTGTATTCTAATCAGCAGCAAAGTTTCCTTAAAGGTACTACCCAGAAATTGGGTGTGTTACTTTTTACATTTCATTGACCAGTACTTAGTCACATTGCCACATCTAGCCAGGAAATATAGTCCTTATTTGGTAAACTTGGGCCCAGCTAATAATTCTAGTACTGTAGAAGAAGAGCAGAATGGATGTTAAAGGACACTAGCAATCACTGCCACAAAGACTATGTAAAAATTAATTTACATTGAAGCTTCATAGTGTAGTTACATTTCTTTTCTTGTCAACTTTGTGGTGGTTTTGTTGTTGGGTTTTTTCTGAGTTAATCATTACCTCATATATTCTATTTGCTTAGTGTCTTGTCTACCCATCCTTAATTATTTTTCTGAATTCTCTGACAATATAACAGAACCTCTTTTAGTATGGTGAGATAATATCAACTGATCCATCAGTTGCATTTTTTTTTCTTAAAGTTATCTCTCCTAGAGTTTATCATTCTCTTATTCTAATCCAGCCTAGTTGCTCTTTAGATCTACTCCACAGTTTTTGTCTTGGGACATTCCTTTATTATAAACATGGGAATTTCTTTGTCTCTTTTCTGTACATATTAGTTCCTCTGTTTTGGGGGGCTTTGATCTTCTTTTATCTTAAATTTTTTGATGGTTAGCATCTCATAGTTTCTGTAATAACAAGTGCATAAGAGATGGAGACCCTGCATAAAAACCTGATTTTTAAAAATTTTACCTTTAACTTGATTGGTTGTCTTTGAACATAGGTTGAAAATATATTTCTTTCAGATGTTGAAGGCTTTGTAACATTTCTAGGATGCTTGTGTTGTTATTGAAAACTCAAATGCTGTCTTGATTCATGATCCTTTGTAGGTAACTTTATTTTCTCTCTAGAAGCTTTTAGATCTTTTTTTTTTTTAATCCCTGGTGCTCTGAAATTTCATAATGATGTGTTTTGATTTCTGTTTAATTACGCTGAGCACAATTTAATAAAAAAATTCATGTCCTCGAGTTCTACGAATTTTTTTTTTTTTCTTTCTTGGACTTTCTCTTTATTGTTTATCTGTTCTCTCTTCTGGAAGGGCCCATGCATGGGTCAAATGTTGGATCTCCTGAATTGCTCCTTTAATTTTTAAAAAAAATATTTCATCCCCTATATTAATTTGTCTTTGTATTTTTCTACTGTCTAGATGATTTCTTCAACTTTTTCGATCTTTATTGAATTTTTATTTCTGTTTTCACCTTTTTGTTTTCCAGGAATTTTTTTTGTATTAACTATTCTTTTTTCTTATAGCATACTAAGCTTTTGATTTAATTACTTATTTAGTTCGTTTAAGTAGCTTTATTGAGATATGATTAACATGCAATAAACTGTACATATTTAAAGTATACAGTTAGATAAGTTTTGACATATGTATATACCTGTGAAACCATCACCACAATCAAGAGAGAGAAAGAATATATCTAAAACTCTAAAACATTTTCTTGTGCCCCTTGAGAAACCCTCATCCCATCCTTCCCACTGGCCTCCCTCCCCGATTTCCAAGCAACCACTGATCTGCTTTCTCTCACTATCATCCGAATTATTTTTCATGGATACAGTGAAAAACTTAACTTCAGAGATTATACTTTTCTTCTGCTCCCTGCATTCTCTTTCCTTAGTGATTTTCTTGAATGCATCTTTGTTTTTGCTCTTTAATGTTAGGGAGTTTACTCAAATGTCTAGTAGATCCTTAGTTATCTGTTTTTATTTTAGAGTGAGACACCAGAAAACCGCTTAGAAGTTATATACGCATGGGTAGACCTTGTAGACTTGTGGTCTTTATAGTGAGGTAATTGGGTGACACCTTCCTTACCCAGATGTCATTATCTAAAGGTTTTTTTCCTTCGAATGGTCAGTTTTCCAAGAATAATCTTTAAATCCACTGCCTGGGAAATATAAGCATGATGCCAGTGGTTCAGGAACCAAAAGGAGGTAAGGAGAGGCTGGTAACCAGTCTCACTGTTCAGGATGTACAATTTCATATTCTCAAGATCTCAGATTCACTGTTTGTGGTATGATACTTCTCCACCATCCATAGTGCCAGTATCCCAAACCCAGAGCCTCAGTGGTTGGTATCTTCAGAAGGGCAACTTCTTGCCCCCTGCTATGTGAGTAGTGGTCTCTGATTCTGTGAGGTAGTGGAGTAGACAGAGGAGCTAACTAATCCCAAGTAGACCCTTAAGGAATTCTCCTGTTTTCAGCTTTACCTACCATCCCCAGTTTATAACATACTGATGTCTTCAATTCCTGAGCTTTTTCAAGGTTCTGTATCTCAAATTGGCTTACTTTTTGCTGGCTTTCCTCCCTACCAGCACTTAGGTTTTAGCTTTCTCTACTTTGCTAAGTCAGTCATGTCTTCCACTTTGTCTGTCTTTATCTCCTTCCTTTGTCACTTTTTATTCCTTTACCTTCATTTTAGAGGGGTTTCTAAAGAGAACAGAAATAAACACATATGTTCAATCTTGCATATTTTTCTATCTGGGTTTTTTAAAAGAATTATTGAAATTGAAAAAGTTGTCCCTGCTTTCTCCCAGGGGAAAAAGCCACCCAATTCATATCTTTTCTGTCAAGGGAGGGAATAAATGAAGGCTGGGTATGCCATCTCTGAAGGATTGCTGACCCTGGGCCATACCTTAGGTTGAAATAAAGTACAATAGAGTATTTAACTTATTAATTTGTTGAGTGTTATGAACTGGCAAAAAACTTGTACATGATATTTCTAAAAATACTTTCACAACTATTCAAGGAGTACGATGCTCATAGGGATACTGGCCATAATTCACTATACTACAGTATTTCTTACTAAAAAAACCATACTTCTACTCCAGGAATCTGATTCCAAGTCCTAGTCTTCATGAAAGGAGTTATCTTCATTCATAATTAAATACCATAATTAAATGCTTTATTGTATGTCTAGTGGGTACACAGGTGCCATATGGTAAACCCAACATCATTTTAATCTGTGCAAATAAACTGGGCAATGTTTACATTGTCATAATTCCCTGCAGCAGAAATGTACAAATGTACTTCTACATTTACCACTAGAATTGTTTATAGTCACCACCCCACCCAGTACCTCTAGGGAGAAGAAGTCTGATAGGCTGATCATTTTCATTGCATTTGAAGCCTTCCAAAGTCCTGTGGATTTTTTTTCTCCCTGCAAGTCTAAATTATTAATAATTACACTTTCCACAGAAGCAATTTATATTAACATCATTTTTTAAAAGACCTAACATGTGTATAATATATTATAAAATTGTGTTATACTTTGGAGTTCTTTTGCACACATTTTCTCAATGAACTAAGCTTGTGTTCAGTGACTTAGGGTGTTTTTGTAAGTTTACTAAAGAGTCATTTGCATTTTTCTATTTAAGGATTTTATAGTCATTTAATCAAAAATGTTAATATTTTGTTGTTCATTATGTATCCACAGTCTACTTTACTTCCAATGATCTTGTTTTCCTTTTCTCTTCTCTTTTCTAATTTTCCCAGGAATCTAACAAGATGGGAATGCAGTCCTTTAGTCTGAGGAAGCTCTGTAGAAACAATGATCGAAAACAAGCAGCTGCCAAATTTTATAGTTTTCTTGTCCTAAAAAAACAGCGGGTTATTGAGCTGAGCCAGAGCACTCCCTATGCAGATATTATAGCTACGATAGGACCAATGTTCCATGATATGTGAAGGAAGTCCAGAATATGCACATTTATGTCATCACTGGAATTTCTATAGATTATTCAATGTAATGCAGAAGCCATCTGGAAGCAGCTGAAGTCTGATCCATTTCATAGATAGGCCAACCTCGTATTTCCTCTCTGTAAGTTCAGAAAAATCATAGCCAGAATTAGAAGCCTATATGCTTACAGAAGTAATTATAGCTAAGTAATTTTTTAACTTAACTGATTTGAATACATAACATTTGTCATTTTCCTGACATAAATGTAGCCTTTAGGGTTCATTTAGGATACATTTAAAAAACACTATATATATGCCTTTGAGAAACATTGAAGGATGTTTTTTAAAAGGCTATTTTACATTGGATTATTTACTTGAATTTTATGGAATTAATTAATGAGTAATACTTTCATATTTCTACACAGTTTATTTGTTTGCAATGTATATCATCCTTGATTTGATCTAATGCTGTGGTTTTTAATGTAGTATCTTAATTGAAGAGTTATGAAATTTGTTTTAAATTACCTGAGTGGCTCTTAGTCTATTTATAGGTCATTTAATCATTTTATTTATTATTTAATTATTATTATAACCACCATTAATGTGTCAGCAAAACTAAATCTTATGTTAAAAAAAATTAGCAGACACTTATTCAGCATATTGTCTGCAGCTACAATTTGAGTAAAGATCACTAAGATAAATGTCCTCTCACTTAATGTTTACTGAGCATTTTTGACAGTGAAACCATAGTTTTTCTTTTTACTTAGTTGGATTTTGAGTTAGAAAATTTTCATATTCTCTGTGAGCTCCATAGTACACTGTAAAATAAAGCCTATGGTACTCTTTAAAATACTATTGTATCTGTAATTATGCTACAAACAACTAAATTCTAAATGTCCTCTCTGAATGTATTAACTATAAGATTTAAATGTCAAAATTGTGTTTTTAAAATTTTATTTTTTAAATTAACATGCAGAAAAATTGACTTCTTAATTTTAGTGCACAGTTCTACGAATTTTAACAGATGTATAGATTCTTGTAGCCACCTCCATGATCAGGATATAAACAGTAACATCACCCTGAAAAATTCCCTTGTGTTATTCCTTTGCAGTCAGTCACACCTTTCCCCGTCATAACATTTGACAACCATTCTTCTCCATGATTACATTTTGTCTTTTTGAGAATGTCATACAAATGGAATTGTATAGCATGTAACTTTTTGAGAACGGTTTCTTTCACTCCATGTAATATCTTTGAGATTCATCCAAGTTCTTGCATGTGTCAGTGGTTTGTTCCTTTTTATTGCTGAGTGGTATTCTGTTATCTTGATATACTATATTATTTATACTGTTACCCCCTGAAGGATATTTAAGTTGTTTTCAGTTTTGACAATTATAGTATAAATAGAACTACATGCTTTTGTGTACAGTTTTTGTGTGAATACAAGTTTTTATTTCTCTCGGGTGAATATCTAGAAGTGGGATTGCTGGGTCATATGGTAAGTATATGTTTCACTTTACAAGAAATCACCAAATTATTTTCCAGAGTGTACCATTTTGCATTGCAGTTGATTTTTTGTTTACTTGTTATTTTGAAATGATTATAGATTCATATGCAATTGTAAGAAATAATGCAGAGAGATCCTGTATACCAACGTCCCCCATACCAATATCTTGCATAACTTTAGTACAATATTACAACCAGGAAATGGGCCCTGATACAATCCACCCTCCACCCACTTTATTTAGATTTCATCAGTTTTACATGCACTCCTTTGTGTGCGTGTGTGTATTAATTCTATGCAATTTTATCACATGTAGCTTTGTGAAACCACCACCATAGTCAGGAAACAGAACAGTTCCATCACGAGGATCACTTGTGCTAACCTTTGTTAGCTACAGCTACCTCCCTCCCTCTCCTCCTCCCTAACCCCTGAAAACCACTAAGCTGTTCTCCATCTCTATAATTTTGTTGTTAATACAATTGACTTTTATGGGTTAATCTTGCATCCGATGACCTTTCCAAACTCTCACATTAGTTCTAGGTGATTTTGTTTTTGTTATTGTTTTTGTAGATTCCTTGGGATCTTCTATACAGACAATCATGTTGTCTGCAAGTTGGGACAGTTTTATGTCTTCCTTTGCAACCTGTGTTCTTTTATGTCTTTTTCTTACCCTGTTACACTGGCTAGAACTCCCAATATGACATTGAATAGGAGTGGTGAGACTGGACATTCTTGCATTGTTCCCAGTCTTAAGAGGAGAGGATTTACTCTTTTACCATTAAGTATGATATGTGATATACTTGGGTTATTTTGTTTTTGTAAGGTCTTTTTTTTTTTTTGGAGGGGAGGTGTAACTTGTATCATGTTGAGCACACTCCTTTCCATTTTTAGTTTGCTGAAAGTTTTTATCTTGAATGGATGCTGAATTTTGTCAAGTGTTTCTTTGCATCAACTGATTGGGTTATGAGGTTTTTCTTTTTTGGATGTAAAATGGTGGTATACACTGATGGATTTTTAAGTTTTTAACCAGTCTTGCATTTCCAGGATAAACCCCACTTGGTCATGGTATATTACGCCTTTCATATATTGCCAGATTTGTTTTGCTAGTATATTTTAATAGCTTTATTGAGACATAATTCACATACCAAAAAATCCACCCGTTTAAAGTGTTTAATATGGTGGTTTTTAGTATATTCATAGTATTATATAACCATAACTATTATATAATTTTAGAACATTTTCGTCACCCCCAAAAGAAACCACATTCTTTTAAACAATCACTACTCATTCCCCTCCCTCCCCACAACCCTTGGGAACCGCTAATCTGCTTTCTGTCTCTATGGATTTGTCTATTCTGTACATTTTATATAAATGGAACCATACAATATGTTACCTTTTGTGTCTGTCTTCTTTCACCTGGTACAATGTTTTCAAGGATTATTCACATTATAGAATGTATCCATACTTCATTCTTTTGTATGGCCAAATAATATTCTGTTGTATAGATATATACCACATTTGTTTATCCATTAATCAGTTGATGAACATGTGAGTTGTTTCCACCTTTAACTATTACGAATAATGCTGCTATCAACATTAGTGCATAAGTTCTTTGTATATATGTTTTAATTTTTCTTGGGTATAAACCTATAAGTGGAATTGCCGTGTCATATGATAACTCTATGTTTAACTTTTTGAGAAGCCAATAAGCTGTTTTCCAAAGTACCTGTACCATTTTACATTTCCATGAGCAATATATCAGAGTTCCAATTTCTCAATATTCTTGACAACACTTACTGTCCCTCTTTTTTATTATAGCCATCATAGTGAGTGTGCAGTGGTATCTCATAGTTTTGAGTTGGATTTTCCTAATGGCTAATGACATTGAGCATCTTTTCCTGTGGATTTGCTAATATTTTGTTGACCAGCACAGTTCAAACCTATGTAGTTCAAGGGTCAACTATAATCCGGAGTCATTAGGTATAGTGTTCTGTAAATGTCAGTTGGACCTACTTGGTTGATAGCATTGTTCAGTTCTTCTGTATTCTTGCTTATTTTCTGTCTACTAGTTCTACTGATTACTGAGAAAGAAGTGTTTGAGTCTCTGGCTATAATTGTCGATCTGTTAATTTCTTCTTTCAGTTGTCAGTTTTTACTTAATGTATTTTTAAGCTTTTATTAGATGCATACACATTTAAAATTATATCTTCTTGGTGAAGTGACTCTTTTATTATTGTGTATTGATTCTCTTTGTTCCTGGTAATTTTTTTTCCAAAGTCTACTTTTGCTAATTAATATAGCTATTCCAGTTTTCCTTTGATTAGTGTTTGCATGGTATATCTTTTTCCCTCCTTTACATTTAGCCTACCTATATCATTAACTTTTCACGCTCTACTTAGAATCAATATTTTACTACTTCAATGGAGTGTAGAAACCTTACACCATATAGGTTCCTCCTTTATATTTCTTCCTTTATATTGCATAGTTGTTTTATGTATTACATTGACATACATTAAAACCGTATCAGACAATATTACAATTGCTTTCAACTGTCAAACATTTTAAATAATTCAAGAGAATAGTCTATTAAATTTACCCAGATATTTGCCATTTTTGTCTTCCTTCCTTCATTTCTGATATTCCAGATTTCCTTCTGATATAATGTCCCTTTTGTCTGAAGAACTTTCTTCAGTAGTTCTTTTAGAGCAAGTCCACTGGCAATGTATTCTCTTAGTTTTCCTTTATCTGAGAATGTCTTCATTTTTATTCCTGAAGGATTTTTTGCTGGGTACAGAATCCTGGGTGATAGTTATAGTTATTTTCTTTAAGCAATTTTAAAAAGTTGTTCTATTTTCTTCTGCCCTACATGTTTCTGATGAGAAATCCACAGTTACTCAAATATTATCCGCATACGATTAATGCATCATTTTTCTCTGATTTCAAGATTTTTTTTTTGTTTTTAGTTTTCAGCAGTAACTGAAAACTGTTATTTTTATCATTATCATTATACTATTTGGTTTATACTTTTGGGGGTTAACGAGAAAGCTGGAGCTTAGAGCTTTATTTATTCTGCTCTGCCTTGCTGCGTACACAATTGTACCTGCATCTGGGGCCAGGTGGTGGGAGGACAGAAAGAGACAAAACACAGCAGGGGCTCACCCTCCCTCAGGACCAGAGCTACTCTGAAGAAGTTTCTCCTCCCTCAGAGTTTTAGGTACCTGTGAGTTCCTGCTGTCACAGCCACCACTGCAGGATTGCCTGGGGACTGGGTTGTGAGACAATGGAGAAAAGATTTGAAAGAAAAGAAAAAAATTATCCACCCCCCCCACCCCCAATTCATTCTGAGCATCAAAAGTCTCCTTTCCTGATCCTCAAATCAGAACTAGGGGAATTCTTTAGGTGCTTTCTCTCTGTTGATTCCCAATTCCAGATTTTGGTCTGCCTTGAGACCAGGCCAGGAGATACCAGAGGAAACAAAAATGGTAAATTCACCATTAGTTCAGTGGTACAGTAAGCCAAATTCTGGCCATCTTCCCCAATTTGCCTACTGTAATTTTGTTTTCAGAATCCTCATATAGCTGCTACATGCATTTCGTTCAGGTTTTATTCCTGAATTCAGTGGGAGGAGTGTGCTTATCCAGAATTGGAATAAAAATTGCTTTTGAGACTAAAAACAAAACAAAACAAAACAAAATTATTTCCCAATTAGTACAAAACAAAACAAAATTACTGATTTCATTGGAATAATTTTATTTTATTTATTTATTTTTTTGCTTATAATCCTCATTTGATGCAATTTACATTATAATTAAACACTGATTCTCTTCTCAGTCACCTGCTTTCTGAAGCTCAGAAGCATTCTTTACTAGCTAACACCATTCCAGATGGGAGTATTTGGGTGGAGATGCCCTCTTGCTTTGGGGACGTTCCTTGTGGAGATTTCTGGGAAATGTAGTCTCCTAAGTACCAAGCAAAAAAAAAGAAACATGGAGACAGACAAAAAAAATTATTTTAATGACAATCTCAGAAATATTTTCCCTTTAAACAAACAGTAATTATATGGCTTCCTTTGGTTTTGCTTTAAGTATAAAGATGTCACATATAATTTATGTGGGCATTAGGGTAGATAAAACATTTCATCAATTAACTTGTTAATATAGCATTAGGTGTTTTAGACAGCAGGCCCCAATATTTCACATGGCTTTTTCAACCACAATTTCCTATTCCTGCTACAATTGCTCTTCCATGTCTTCCCACAAATCATGACCATCTAATAAGAGAATTCAATTTAATTGAATAGAGGGGAAAATATAACCAATGCCCTTCCCCAAAATTTATAAACATTTGTTGCCCAAAGTGATGGATTTTCTGCAAATCAGAGCTACAGAAAAAGATTTCACTGTTGAAAAGGAGCAGTAAATTTAAAATAAGTATTTCTTCATGTACATTTATAAATATTAACTATTTCTCACCAAGCCAGTACTGCAGAGTCATGATGTAAGTCAGTGAAGTCACTTTATAAATCTTCTTTTGGAAAAGTCAGCTTGGCGTAGAGAGTAGAAGGTACCAAGCCCAGCCTTGGCAAGAGTAGACAGAGACTTAAGGACTTAAGAGCCTTAAGAGACTTAAGACATAAGGACTTCCAGAATGGCATCTGGCTGAATGTCCTTAGAGAAGACTGGGGCCTGGCACAATGCGTGCTTGCTCTCTCATTCACTGAGTCAATATTTATTGAACACCTAATATGTGTTAGGTCCTGTTCTGGGCACTGGGATATAGCAAAGGGAAAAACAAAGTTCCTTCCCTCATGAAGTATGCATTCTAGTGGGTGATAAATGAGAAACAAATAGTAAATATACATACAGTATGTCAGCTGGTAATTAAATACAGGAAAACTAGGGCAAAAGGGAGTGGGGGAGGGGGACTAATATTTTATGTAGGGTGGTCAAGGAAGACCTCCTGAGACAGTGACATTTGAGCAGAGAACTGGAGGAAGTGCAGGAGTGAATTGTGGATATCTAGAGTGTACTAGGTAAAGAGGACAGCAAATGCAAAGGCCCAGCAGCACAGTTTGACACAGGAAGGACAGTTTGATGGGAGGTAGGTGAGTGAGGGGGAAAGCTATGCAAGATGAAGGCAGAGAGGTGAGGTGAGATGGGGGCAGACAGCAGAGAGTGATGGAAAACCACTATGGTTTTGAGCAGAAGAATGACTGATCAGATAGGGCTGGTTCAGAAAGAAGGAGCCCATTCCCACTCCACCCACTTCCTACTTATGGAGCAGATAAGAAACCAGACCCAGGCTGGATGTGGTGGCTCATACCTCCTGCAATCTCAGCACTTTGGAAGGCTGAGGTGGGAGGATCACTAGAGACCAGGAGTTTAAGACCAGCCTTTACAAAAAATAGAAAAATTAGCTGGGTGTGTTGGTCCACAACTGTAGTCCTAGCTACTTGGGAGGCTGAGGCAGGAGGATCGCTTGAGCCCAGGAGTTTGAGGTTGCAGTGAGCTGTGATGATGCCACTGCACTCTAGTGCAGGCAACAGAGTGAAACCCTGTCTCAAAAACAAAAACAAAAACAAACAACAACAACAACAAAAATGGGCCCAGAGAGTGAGTTTTCTCATTTATAGTTACATAGCTAGAAGTGGAAGGGCTAGGCCCAGAACCCAGTTTTCTGAACTTTTTAGTCCCCTTGCTTTCCCTGCGGTATCAGATGGAAAACAGAGGTTAAAGTCCCCAGGTTGTGATTACTTATCTTTCCATCTTTCCAGTGATTCACTATTTTAATACTAAAAAAAAATTTTGTTCTTAGATATTTAAGATTTCTGCTATCATTTTTCTTAGTAGTCCAAGTGTTCTCAATAAATAACCCTGGTACTCAGACTTGGTTTGGAGAGTGAAGAATGTTGCTAAAGCAATTCAGATAAAATTACTACATAACGCAAGCCACCTGTGTGACAAGGAGTCATCATCCCATGTTACAGATGAGAAAACTGAGACCCAGAGAGGTGAAGGAACTTGCACAGGGTCACACAGCCTGTCAGTGGGACCAATGCGTTTTTCCACCATGCCCTATCGCCCAGCTCTAAGTACTGGCTGGAGTGTAGGTGGGAGAGGCCCCCACTCCCAGCGTGCCAGCGTCTTTGCTCCCAGGCCCTCTGGAGCAAGAGACTATCTCTTTAAGAAGGAAAGTGAAGACGGGCCTCTTACGCAGCTGCCGGCGAGTCGCCGACTGGCTCGTCCCTTCCATCCACCTCACCCTCTTCTCCCCTCCCTCCAGGCAGTCCCAGCTCTGCTAGCACCTAGCTAGCACCCAGCTCCGGAGAGCAATTCGGCGGCCCCAAAAGGGCAGCTGAAGCCATGGAAGCCTCCGCAGGTGATGACAAGGACGCCGGGGACCTCCTGGCCCACCGCCCAGCTGCACCCGCCTCAGCCCAGAGTGCCCAGGGCCAGGGGGGTGGGGAGGACGCGGGCCGCGAGGAGGAGCGGACGGAGAGCCCAGCAGGCAGCCTGCCCTCCAAGCTTTCTGGCTGCGGAGGCCCAGCTGTCAGGGGCCGCGGGCTCGGCTGTAGGAGTGTCCCCCGCCCACGTTCACCCGCCCCTGTCTGTCTCTTTTTCCCACCGCCGCAGGTTGCTGATCCGGGCCAGGCGGCTGCAGCAGCGACTGCAGAGGCGCTGCGCCAAGCCGGGCCGGAGTGGCGCGAGCCGGCTGGGCTGCGGAGGGCGAGTGGACTCAGGTGAGGAGGCCGCGGCGGAGCCGGGAGGGGGCCCTGCGCCGCACTGAGGCGGGTGGGGGCAGCTTGCAACCGCTCGCTGCGGTAGAATCCCTCACAGGGCACCGGCCAAAGAGGGGTTAATCGTGACTCATTCTTATCCTCCCTTCATTCCCTTACATCCTTCTAAGCGCTCCCCTCCCACAGTGAAATTTACTAATTAGAGGATGCTGATTGCAACTGGGAAGATGTCCAAGGTGGGCGATTAGAAAGGTTTTAGGGGACACCCCCCCATTCCTATTTGTCTTCCTCTTCTGGCGTTTGGCAAACATTTAAGCTTCTCTTTTTTTCCTTCTTGGAGCAAGGGTACCTGGAGGGTGGGAGAAGGTTGGAACCCCATAGCCACCCCAAGGTCAAGTGCCAATGACTGCTCCCTTCCCATCTTTCCCTGGGAAAAGCATCAGGGCCCCGCAGTAGATCTGGAAAAAAATGCCCATTAGCCCTAGAGTGGGAGATCGGAGCCTCAGTCTCCCTGGAGCTTCCATGGGATGTACAGCTTTCTCCCTCCATTCTCCAGCAGAGAGCTGGGCTGTTTGCAACACCTACTAGCCTGGGAAGCCCTATATTCCCTTCCTCAACCCTGCAGACTGAAGGAGAGGCCGGTCACATGCTACCTGTTTCCTCTGCCTTTTCTGCCCATCTGGTGATGTGGGGTGGGCTGGAGGAGCTTCCCAGAAAAAGGTGATCTCTGCAGGCAGAGTGGTGTAAGGAAAGTGCTAGAGCTTGGGGTTCTAGGCCTTTAACTTGCTAGTTGGCCACAAGTAGCCATCTTAAAATTCCTTAGGCGTAGGTGTCTGTCTGCTCATCTGTTAAATGCAGGAGTTGGATTAAATGATCTGTGCAATTTTAGTATACCACTCAAGCAGCTCTTACACGTCAGGGGGACTCCTTTACTAATTTAAATTTAAAATTAGGTTCATGAAATAATTGGGGTTTCCTCAGTTGATCTCTTTCAACTCCGGACCTCTCAGGTGAAGCATTGACCTTGTGTGCCTTGGAGGTGTCAAACAGTCCTATATTGACATCCCTGCTCTATCAATTACTTCCCTTCCCCAATCTTCAGTTTCCTCATCTGCAAATCTAGGAAGAGGAGTACATACCTTAGAGGGCTGTTGTGAGGATTATATGCATTGTATATGGAAGCACCTAAAATAGTGTCTATGCCTGGCACATAGTAGGTTCTCAGGGACTTGGGACTTGGGAGATAGACTGGGAGAAGAGAGGAGGGGGTGGCTGCTCGTAGTTGTCTTTTTCTCCCCATCTTCCGACAGTCTCTTCCACATCCCTGCGATGATGTCCCTGCCAGGGGATAATGAATGCTGGAGTGTGTTGAGCCACCAGGCTGAGGGCCTAGGCAGCAATCAGGAGGTACAGACATTTCCACTGCAAGGACTGTGACATCATTCTAGCAAATGATGGTCCCAAGGAGGCATTTATAGCCCAGCATTGGGTTTGGAAAATCCTAGCATCCAAGGGCGGAGTCTCTGAGGGAAGAGAACATCAGAATTTTGTGTGCTGGCAGTGGGGCAGGCACCCAGCCTTCCAGATCTCACATGAATCCCACTGCTGCTCTCTTGCCCTCCTTGGAGTCTCGCTCTGGAATCTCCCTGAGACTAGGCAGTCAAGTTTTTGGTGCCCATACTTACTATTCTTTATCTTCCCTCCTGCTGTCATTGTCAGCCTAGCACTCAATCCTTCTTGCTCCAGTTTATTCCACAGATACCTCTGCCTTTTGACAGCATGATAATGGAGGTTCCCTGTAGGGTGAGGTGGGGCATTTTGTTGCTGCACCAGTTGGACCAAAAGAAATTGTCATATTCCCCCCGCCCTAAATTCCCGTTAGACTGCGAGCTCCTTCTGCAGAGGCCCTGTCTTTCCTCTCTGTGTCTCCAGCCTCTGGCCCATGGCTAGGCACAAAGTAAGTGCTCAGTAAGTGTTGAATTGAATCAGTTTGAGGAAATTATGCCCCTCAGCTAACTAGGTTATGGAGAAATTGTGGGTATGTGGTGATTGTATACGTAAGTGCGGGACATTGGACAGGTTGTTGGTTGTCATCATTATTGCTGTTACTAACACTGTTATTATTGCTCTTGCTGGTGGCTGACAGATATTTTGCCTGTTCCTTTAGGGCTCCTAACTAGACCCAAAGGGGCCAGATGTGCCAGGGAGGGTGGTGATGTTGGCAGAAGGGGATCCAGATGGTGCTGACTGGTGTAAGATGACTGTGACGAGAAGAGGATTGGGAAGAGAGCCATCTTCCGTGTTTGAGGGAGGAGAGCAGATAAGGAGAATGAAGGGAGCCAAGATGGACATGCCGTAGAAAGTCAGGAGACCCGGATCCTGTTCAGCCCCACCTCACTGTGTGAACTTGGGCCAATTAAGCTTCCCCTCAAAGCCTCTGTCTCATCTATATAATGAAGGGACTGGACTAGGTGAACTGTAGGGCCCCTTCGGGTTCTGACATCCTGTCGAGTGGATTTTGTTAAATTAAAATGGGACAGCTGTTATTACTCTTAATATCGTTTGTGAAGTACCAGACCATTAACTGTCTCAGGTAATCCTCATAACAAGTTATACCTATTTGAAAGATGAGGAGACTGAGGCTTAGGGAGATTAAGGGACTTGCCCCTGACTGCACAGCTAAAAGTGGCAGAACTGTTACCTGACACCAGGTCTGTCTGAGTCAAAGAGCGGGCTCTTCCAACGGTTTTGCTGCCTCCCCATAGTACCTTGCTGTTGCTGTGAGTTGCGCGTGCACTTGCCGGCGTGAATAGGGATTTGGAGAAGGGAAAGCTGTGAAAGAGTCATGGTGGGAGATCAGGCATTTCCCCCAAGTGATTTCCGCAGGGGACTTGCTGGATGGAAGAGTGTGTGAGTCAGGACAGGAAAGGGAGGGTTTTCCTTTCACCATGAGCTCTGCTTTGCTGATGGGTGGTAGGTGCCCCTTTACCCAGGAGAATGGCTGGGCCTGGATGACATTCATGACAGACATACTTTTTGAGTGCTTCCCATGTTTTGTGCTCTGTTTTAGTTATTTACTGCTCAGACCATCCATTATGTAGGCACTATATGTAATTTTGCCCATTTTACAAGTGAGAAAGCCAAGACAGAGAGGCAGAGGGTCTTGCCCAGGGCTGTACAGCTAATATGTTGTAGAACCTGAAGCGTGTTTAGCTGGAAGTGTGCTGGACTGGGAGTCAAAAGGGTTGCTTTTAGTCTGAGCCCTCCCATTGACTTGGTAACCTTGGTGAACCAGTTTCCCTTTGAGAGTTGGTGTTCCCATCTCTCAGATAGACTGGATGCATCTACTGGCCACAAAAAGCCAAAATGCAACCTTGTTCCAGTATCAGGGGTGGAGGAAATTCCTTGTCTTGCTAAACATTGATCAGCATTTGTTATGATTTGTTAGCTACGCCCCTGGCATACAGGAAAGAGTAAGAGGTGATCCCTAGTTTCAAGAAGCTGATGTCTAACAGAGAGAGACAGATACCTAAGCATGTAGGTATGAAAAAATGTCTAGGAGCTGTGAGGCTTACTGTCACGGATGTAACGCAGGCACAGAGGGGGATGGTCTTTTCTACGGGGTGGATCAGGAAGACTTTTGAAAGAGGATGCCATATCCTTATTTTCTACACTGAGTTTGTGATGATGATGATGATGATGATGACGATGATGATAATAATAATACTAGGGTTCTGCCCAGCCTGGTACATTTCCAAACAGTTCTAAAAACCTGTTGACTCCTGTCCTCATCAACCCAGAAGGTGGCCACAGAGTCTGAGGGATCATAAAAGCTCACTCTATGGCACAGTTCCAATTGAACTATCCATTTTTTCTAGGTGGACCAGAACCTTTCTTGTCCTTAGAGGCTTCTAGAAGCAGGACTCTGAAATTTCTCTTGGAAAGCCCATCTAGTGCCTATACACATTCAGTAGGCTTGCAGAATTCTTCTTTATGTCTATTCTCAACATTCTACCTGTCCGGAGGAGCACTTAACAAATGAGAGATGAAGGCATCTACCTAAAATTGCTCAGCAGGGCTGGGTTTGTCACTTGGCCTAATGGTGACTGCATTTCTGAGCCACATGGGGTCCTTCTACATGTAGGCCACCAGGGGCCTGAGGGGCCGTTTTTCGTTAGAGGGACAGTTGGCACTAAGTGAAGGTTTGATGCAGGTGATATAAAGCTGGAGCTGAGCGCCTTTGGAGAGGCAGAGGCCCATGTTCCCCAGGCTGCTTTGCATCTCTTAATGGGCAGATATTTATGAAGTGTTTGTCACATGCTCAGCACTATCCTCTAAATTGAGGTTCTGAGCCAAGCAAAAGGGAATATCTGGGAAGCAGCCTGGTGCAGTGGAAAGAGCCAGCACCGAGGAGTCAGGAAGCTCGAGCCCTCACCCTGGCTCTGCCACTGACTCACTGGGTGGCCTGAGGTCGGGTCCTTTGCTTTTCCACATTTGCGAAATGGGAGTCAGAGGTGGTGATCTCCAAGAGCCCTTAGAGCTCTGACTGGCCAACAATTCAGCAACTCTTTCTTCTGTTCTGTAACCACCTAAGGGGGTGCAAGGGTGGATAGGATACAGATAACTGTAACTTGAGGAAGAATAAGATAAATACAACAAGAGGCATGAACAAATGAATGCACTGTGGATTTGCTGGAGGGAGAGAGCTTGGGAAAGGCTCGGTTCAAAAGCTACCTCTTCAAAGACAGAATGATGCAGATACAGATAGATGGAGTTGTGTGTGTTTTGATTTTTGGTGTTTTCATTTGTTTTTACCAGGAGGAGTCACAGAAGCGTGCTGTCGTGCTGGGACGGGAAGGCAGTGTAGCAGAGCAGGGGTTGCTGGGCTTAGATTTCACAAAGATTGTTACATTTGGGAATCTGCCCTAGGTTGGCCAGCTTTTTATTTTTCTGGATAAGGACATTTGAATGACACTTAGAGTTCTGTTTACTATCACTGTCATATAGTAAGAGAAAGAACATTTAATACATCTATCCCCAAAAGCCGTATTATCAGATATTATCAGAAAAAAAGGCACTCTTTTAAATGGAATACATTTTGCTTTATTAAAACCTCACTGTGTTGTCCATATTTTGCTCATTTTGCCACAGACTAATGTTCTTGTGTTTGGCTCTGAAGTCAGGCTGCTGGGCTTTGAATCTTGGCCAAGTTACTATTTCTTTCAGAGCCTCTTTTTCCTCATCTGTAAAATGGGGAAACGATGCTATCTCCTAAGATCATTAGGAAGTCTATGTGCCAAAATAAAACATGTAAAGCAAGGGATGTGACACGCAGTTGTCTACAAAGGTAAGATGGGTCGGTTGGGCTGTTTGTAGCACATTGGAAAGTGCTTGCTTGAAAGAGGCAGCTGCTGTCCTGTTCCCGCCATGCTTGCCTACAAGAATGTGGGCCCGATGTTTTCATACCTTCTAATGTATAAGACAGAAATCGGAATATTTGTGACATTCCCTAATTTTTAAAATGTGGGCAACTAGGCAGCATTTTAAAATGCACATATTAAAACATGTCTGTGGCAGGCCATCAGTTTGGGACCTCTGGTGTAGGGTTTGAGATGCTGGGCACATAATACCCAGAAATTGTTGGCTGGTCCACAGATGAGGGCAGAGAAGGGAAACAAGGCTAGAAAGGCAGGCCCAGGTCGGAGAATGCCTTGTTTGCAAGGCTGGGGAGGTTAGCCTTGCTTTGGCAGCTTGTGATCTTTTGCTTCTGGGCCCCCAGCTCAAAGGCCCTAATCGTGCTGTTTCTTTTTTGGCAGTGCTGTTAGGATTGAGGCTGTAGGGACTGAGGCCTCCAGATACCTCTGTACCCACTTAAAGCTGGCCCTAGCCAGGCCTCCCTACCACAGGGTCTCTGGAAGCTTGCTTGGCAGCCCCAGAGGAGCTAACTTGGCTGGTGGCCCGTGAAGCCTGGCACAGAAGCCACCCTTGAGAGACAGGCATGAAGAGAAGCTCAGGCAGCTCCTCAGTGGGCGGAGCAGTTCCTGTTCTTCGGAAGCCGTGCTGGTCTTGCCGCTGAGGTTCTGCAGCCTTCTCCTGGGGTTGCCATGTGGTCTGGACAGCAAACATCTCTCCATACACAGCGCTACCACAGGGCCCCGCAGAGGAAAAGCTGGGATCTGGTTGCGGAGGAAGCCTAGAGCGTTCTTAGAGAAGGGCCTCAGAGGAGCTCTTCTTAGCAGGAGGAGCCCCACTGGCATGATTTCAGGCCTTTTTCGGATTCAGATTAAAGCCACTGATGACAGTTTACATTTTTGTGGCTCCAATTAATCAAATATAAAGCACCTAATGTGATAAGGTTTTATTCTGGCCATAGTGAAGGAATGCCAAGAAGCATTTATGTCCATTCATTCAACCAGTATTACTGAGCGTCCACTCTGTATGCAGACACCAAGATGTGGTCCCTCCCCTCAGGGAGCTGGACAACCCGTCTGAAGGAAAGACATATGACTGGTGCAGAGGGCCTGCCACATAGAAATGTTAGTAACAGCTGCCATTTGACTGCGTGCCTCCTGCGTATTAGGCGCTAGCCATCATGGCGCCCATTCTAGAGGGTGGATGTGGAATTGAATGGAATCTTCCTCTAGCGCGCTCAGCCTGTGCCTGCCACACAGTGATGTAGCTGTGTTATTGGTAGCCTGGCAGATCCAGAAGAAAGGCGAAATACAGATGGGTCAGAGAAAAAAAGAAGCAGCAAAACAACTCAGTCCCACTTAGCATATGTTATCTTCATTTTATAGATAAGGACACAGACTCAGAGGAGGAAATTAGTTTGTTCAAGGTTACACAGTTGCAGTGTAGCAGAGCCTACACTTAGATGCTGGTCTATTTGGCATCAAAGCTATGTTCTTTCCTGTAAGCCATACTGCCTCTAAATAAGTGATTCATGAACAAAAACATAAAACTATTATTTGTTGAACACATATGACAGGTGAGTCACCGTGCTACTTGGTGAGGCAGGGAGTTTTTATAGTTGAGGAAACTGGGACTGCTAGAAAGAAGAAACTGGCCCAAAGTTATGTAGCCACAGAGTGGTGGGGTCTGAACTCCAACCCAAGGGTACTGGATGTGGCTTCCCACACTGTAGTGACGGAGGTGGTAGTCTTCATCTGTAGATAATCAAAGTATAGTCACAGGAGACAGTGTGAGCTTCCACGTGCCCTGAGGGGCACATCCCAGAACAGTAGTTGCAAGTGCCAGCAAGGGAGGCAAATTTTGGCTCAGTTCAAGGCAGAATATTCTAGAATATAAAAAGTCTAGTAACAAAACGGTGTGGTTTGAGAGCTAGTGCCTCATCTCTGGGCTGCTCACCTAGCCTAGATGTTCTAGGAAGAATTCTGACAGTTGCAATCCAAAGGATCTAGAATTCTAGTATAGGGCTGGTCACAGGTGATGCAAGCAGTGTGCGCCACTGGCACTCCAGGAGAAAGAGTAGCTGTAGATTGGAAATATCTGGGAAAGCTTTCTGGAGGAGGAGGAAGAGGGAGAGGAAATACTGCAGGACCTAAAGAGCTGGCAGAGTAAGGGCTGGGGGAAGGGAGAAGAAGAGGATTGTGTAAGGTGAGTCCTCAGGTAGTGAGCCCACGGTCTGGCTGGCTCATAGGTCTGGGTCCCCTCAGCAAAAGGCAGCTCCCTGGAAACATGCTGGGCATGATGGGTCACACCTATAATTCCAGCACTTTGGGAGGCAAGGCAGGAGAGTCACTTGAGGCCAGGAGTTCGCGACCAGCCTTAGCAACATAGCATGACCCCATCTCTACAAAAAATTAAAAAAAAATTAGCTGGGCATGGTGGCATACAGCTGTCGTTCCAGCTACTTGGGAGGCTGAGGCAGGAGGATTGCTTGTGCCTAAGAGTTCAAGGCTGCAGGGAGCTGCTATGATCACGTCACTGCACTCTAGCTGGGGCAACAGAGTGAGACCCTGTCTCCAGAAAAAAAAAAAAAAAAGGTGGAAACGGAGGCACAGTAAATCCTGGGTCTTTCCCAAAGCCTCGGTAGGTGACTAGTCTGGCTCCACTTCCCAGTCTGACTTCCCACACACCCCTCCTCTGCATGGTACCATTCATTCCCTTTCAGAGGTGGCAGATTTTGGACATTGAGCTCAAGTAGGAGAAAGTTGTACTAAACATCGCCTCTGCAGTGAGACAAAGGTCGTGGGCAGCCTCAGGCATCAGACAGCAGTCACTTCCCTCACATTTGGGGCACAGAGCCAGAGGGGGTGGAGCCACAGCTCCATCCACTTAAGTGGTGGCCCTGCGCATCCTCAGAGCCACTTGCTCAGAGTGAGCACGGGCTTCAGAGTTAGGCCTGGCTCATTTCTAGTCCTGTCACTTGTTAGCCTGGGACTTCAGACAAATCGCGTTCCCCCTTGGGCCATTTTTCCAGCTACCAGAGAGAAACTGATTGTTCCTGCCTGAGAGGAGATGGGAGGATCTGCTGGGGGCTTCGGTGGGAAAGAGCCACGTATACAGCAGACGTCCCCACAAACGCTGCCTCCTCCTGTCTCCTTCCTCTCTACGGGCCTCAACTGCGTCTCTGCCCCTCAAAGTCCCCTTATCCAGTGAGTGACAACAGCCGCACTACCTGCCAGGCACAGGGGTGTGTGACCCTATAGCATCGTCCTGACAGCCCGGGTGAGGAGAGCGTTGTTACAGAAATGCAAGCGGAGCTGCAGGGAATTTAGGCAACTTGTCCAAGGTCCCACAGCCCTGACGTGGCAGCTAAGCCACCCAATATGATGCCAGAGCACAGATTCTCCCCGCCTCTCATTTTGTCCCTTTGCTTGCTCGTTCTCTTCCTTTCCCTATTTCCATTCTATCAGTGTCTATTCCTCTCTCCTCAACTCTTAGCTGGGCTCTTTCGAGCCAGGTCACTAGTCCCGGTCCTGATTGGAGTGAGCTGGCCTGAGAGCTTGAGAAGGATACTGTGATGCTCTGTTACTTCCGAAGAGTCCCTGAGTGAGCCCTGGACATGTTCTACCCCAGGTCAGCAGTATTCCTTCCATGCCATTCCTTTTCATCTCTATTACTTATACCCTTCTGTTCCCTCTGCCTGAAATTTTCTTCCTGCTACTATTGCTGTCTCCCCATCCTCGGATCTGTCCCAAGGCCCAGCTCAAGCACCACCTTTCAGGGATCACTCTTCCAACTCCCACAGTTCCTTCCCAGTGCCCCAACTCTTAGTCACCATGCCACACACTGTGCTCTCACACCCTCCTTTTCCCTGACCCGCAGACACCACCCTCCCTGGGTGGTACCCAGGGCCCAGATTGGAGTTGTAAGACAACTTGAGCCAGCTCCGTTCTGTGGCTTCCTTCTGGAGAGCCCCTCCCCAGGGTGGGGGTGCTCACTGTGGGGGCTGTGTGTGTGATAGAAGATGGGCCTCAGAGTTTGTTAGCACTGGCAGGAGATCAGTGTTGCAAGGAGTCCCGGAGGTCAGCCATCCAGATGAAAAAGACTAGGATCCAACCCTGGACAGCATCAGACCCACCCCTTGCCCTGCTCTTTAAGCAGTCAGGAACAGAGAACACAAACTGGATCTGGGCATGGTTACACTGCCATCTC
This sequence comes from Eulemur rufifrons, assembly GCF_041146395.1. Lineage (NCBI taxonomy): Eukaryota > Metazoa > Chordata > Mammalia > Primates > Lemuridae > Eulemur > Eulemur rufifrons. Next base: position 26,764,125 of record NC_091002.1, read on the forward strand.
GGTCTCTACCATGGACTTACTCTGGACCTTTCTTACCTCATTAGCAAAAATGGGGATCATAATTGCAATCCTGGTCTCACAGAAGTAAAGCTGACATGAGAATTAAACTAGATTACAAATCCCATATGTGTAAAGCCCTTGCCCAGGGTTAAGCATACAGTGGTGCCTGATAAATGTAGTACCATTCCATCCATAATTAGAAAGAAAGAACTTTATAATTCCCCTGGTTTCCCAAATATCCGATGCATCTTCAGTTGGTAGTAAGCTCCCTCCTCACTGGAGGTGTTTGAACTGGGTCTGGGTGACTGCAAAAGAGGAATGTTATTCAGAGAAACGGAACTTCATTCAGAAAGGTGTTGGGCTTTGAAGCCTTCAGATTCTTTCCTGTCCTGAATTTCTGGATTCTGTGAAGACTTGACTCAGATCTCATTAGTCAATTATTAGAAATCAGTTGGGGTTCAGCTTGGATGTCTGTTTAGCACAGATAAAAAAAATTCTGCTGGAGTTGTGAGCTAATTGAAGGCTTTCTCCCAAGAAGTGGCAAGGCTAGAAACAAAATCAGGTCCAAGAAGAAGGGCTCTAATGGACCCTGTGAAGGGAAACTGGCTGGGGTATTAGGGGCATGTGGCTAAATGTTTGGGTTGAATTTGGGAAAGGCTACACCATGGCTGCTAGAATGAATTTCCTAGGGCAAGGACTGTGTTTCATTTACCTCTGAGTCCCCAGTGCCCAGGACAAGCTGGCACACAGGAAATACCCTGGAAAGATGCTGAGTAAATGACACGTAGCTCTGGTGTCCCTATCAGATGGAATCCTGGGTTGAGACTCTTGGGACTGCCCTAGAGGCCATGTGGCACTTTCATACTCGGTCTGTATGTGTACATGTGCGTGTGTGTTGTGTGTGCCTGGATTCCTAAGACTCCTCTTGTTTGCTGTTGCTCCTTCCCCTTCCTTTCCTCCACCTCTGTCCCTCCTCCTTCTTCTAGCTTTATTGAAATATATTAATAGTTGATATAGAACAAGCTGCACGTGCTTAAAGGATACACTTCAAGTTTTGACATATGTATATACCCGTGAAACCATCACCACGTCCATCACCCCCAAAAGTTTCCTCTTACACCTTTGTAATTCTTCCCTCTTGAGCCTCCTCCCCTCTCGTCCTCCGGTAACAACTGATCTGCTTTCTATCACTAAAGATTACTTTGCGTTTTCTAGAAGTTTATATAAATGTAATCATATAGTATGCACTTCTGTTTAATCTGGCTTCTTTCACTCAGCATAATTATTTTGAGATCAATGTTGTTCATATCAGTAATTGATTCCTTTTTATTGCTGAGTAGTATTCCATTGTTTGGATAAAGGATAAACTGTGATTTGTTTATACATTCATCTGTTGATAGACATTTGGTTTTTTCCAGGTTTTTTTTTTTTGATGTTACACATAAAACCGTTATGAACATTTGTGTATAAATCTTTCATGTCTTCCTTAAGAAAGGTTTGTTGGGCTCCACGCTAGCTAGGTTGGGGATGCGCTGGTTGGAGCGGTGCTCCCAGCTTTTCTGCCTTGCTCTGAGCTGTGTGGAGCCCAGATAAGGGCCTCATTGCCTCTCCTGCCAGAGCCCTTCCACAGCCCACCAGCTGCACACACACGTGTGTGCATGTGTATGTGTGCACGTGTGCATGTGTGGGCTCAGAACCCCCCAAAAGGGGGAAGACCGTGGTCTCCAGGTGGAGATGTACATAAACAGCCTTCATCCTGTTATGCAGGGCGTGCTCTGAAAGGAGCATTGCAATGAAGCCACCAGGAGAGAGCCATGAACTCTGCCTCCCGTGAAGCTACGTACAGGCGCCCAGGGCTGAATTGAACTTGGAGGATAAGTAGGCTGAAGAGGCTTAGAAGGGCTTTCCAGGCAGAGGGCACAGCACAGGCAAAAGTCCAGTGACTCCTCAGTATGAGCACAGCAAAGATGGTTGGGAAAGAGGTGCGATGGGATAAAGGTGGACCAGGAGGCAGAGGTCAGGTTGTCGCAACAACTCTGTGAGGTGGGAGATGTTATCTCCATTTTATAGATAGGGAGACTGAGGTACCAAGAGGTCAAGAGAGGTGTGCCCTTAGGCCTGTGAGTCAGTGGCAGGGCTGAGTGTCCTGGCTCCAAGTATTGTGCTCTCTATGCTGTGCCAGGCTTTGTCCCAAGAGCGACAGAGGGTAGAGCTCTCTCAGGGCCCCTCTTCCTGCTGCCTGGATTGACCGTGTGGATTGTCACGACTGCCAGCTCATCTGTCTGGCTGCCTTACTTCTTTCAGCAGCGTGTGCTAAGCCTTGCTTCTGCATCCACCCCTGCTCCCAGCTCCTGGGAAGACTCCAGGCCACTGAAGGCATGATGCTCGCGTTTCTTCTAGCCCTCGCAGGTCCTTGAGGCCAAGGTGGTGCTGCTCACAACTCATGGGCCAGAACTGCCACTGCGACTCTGGATCCAGAGTTGGGGGGTGTGTGTGTATGTTTTAGGCTGGCTACATCACCACCCCTGAATAGGGTCCCATTATTAAGGGACAAGGAGGCATTGAACGCTGGGCAGGCAGTGAGGCCCACCCACCCAGAGACCTGGTCGTCATCACCATTCTTCCCCCTCCCTCATTCCCCATGGTCCATCTCTTCTGGGCCCTGAAGAGTCTACCTCCTAAATTTCTCTTGAAGCCACCTTTACTTCTGTCACCTCTTCTCCTCTACTTTCATGTTAGCTTTTACAACCCTCATTAAAGCCTCATCATCTTTGATCTGCTCTCCTAGTGCCTCTCCTCATGTCTTCCCAGTCCATTCTTGGCAGAGCTGGTACAAGGTCATCTCCTATCATATAAACCTGACCTTGAGCCTTAAACCTGCCTTGACCTTGAACGTTAAACCTGACATTGACCTTAAACCTGCACAGAACTTTTTTTCTGTAGGCTCAGAAGGTAGCCCCTCCCTCCCTTCCTGGCCTGGCCTTTCTCTCCACTCCCCCTACGCCCTTACACTGTGTGATCTAGCAGTACGCAGCCCCTTGTAGCTCTCTCACTCCTCCATGACTCTGGACATGCTAACCCCTGCCCCCTGCGCAGCGGAGTCTGGAATGCTCCTGCACAGGCAGCTCCTGGGTACCCGGAGAACGCTCATGCACCCGTCCTTCAGAACTCGGCTCAGGGGACCTCCTGAGTTCTGCAGAGAGACTCACTCTCTTCTGCCCAACCCTTCACTGACACGTGCTTTGATTACTGGGGTCATTGGCAGAGGAGGAAACACTCCACAATAGACATCTGGCAAATATTGACTGACACAGTCACTGGAGCTGCCACACAGATAGGAAATGCTGTCACTAGGAGGGAAGGAGCTTTCGGAGGCTTGCTTTCAGTCTTGGAGCTCGGCCACTTCTGAGCTAGGCCTCAGTTTCCCCCCTTGCTACATGGGCCAGACAGACACAGAAAGATCATCGTGGATGATTCGTGTGTCTGAGCCCGAACTCTTTGCCTTTTAAGGCCTTGGCCAAGTGCCATTGGTTTTGTCAAGGAGAATACCTGACCAGCTGATGGGTCAGCAGCCTAACCCTTCAGGAAAGCAGTTGGCAGCACGCTCATACTTTTTGACCGTATAAATCCACTACCAGGAATCCAGCCTGAAGAAATAATTCTAAATACCGAAAAATAATTATTTACAAAGATAACTATTGTAGAATTATTTTCAATAGACAGTCTAATTGTTCCACAGAGAGGGGTAGTTAAGTGAACCATGATGAACCCATGAAATGGAATATTATGTAGCCCATAAAATATTTTTTATAAACAATATTGCATATTCTTACACCAGGTTAAATTTTTAAAAGATACAAAGTTGTCTATATACCATGGTTGTAACTATGTAAATATAACAACCCCGAGCCCCCTGAGAATATTATATCTGTGCTTAGAAAAAAACTGAGAAGGGGCAGCAATCAAATTAATCAGTGGTTCATCTTTGAGTGGCAAAACTGGAGGGCTTTTTTAAAAGGGTGTGTGCGACTTTTATAACTATATAACTACTTTTATAACTATATTTAAAAGTTCATAATGACCCAGTTGGAGCTGGGGGAGCCTGTTTTTGTTCTGCAACCTTTTTGGGATAAGTTATTCAGTTGTCTCAGGGACCTGGTTTATAAAATAAGGGGAAGCAACTACGGAGCAGTGTGTGCCAGACTCTTTGCATGCATCGTCGGTTAAATCCTCACGACTGCAACTTCATTTTACAGATGAAGTTAAGGCTATGGTCAGTCCTCTGCTAATAATCAGGTTTGCAGTTGGATTCTGCCCCAGGACAAAGCCCCTGCTCTTTACACCGTATCAGGGGCCCCTGTGATGCCTGCTCTGGGGAAACGGCACAGGTGAGAGGGACACTTGAGAGCACTGTGTCAACAGAGCTGGTGTAGGCTGAGCCCTTAGTCTGAGTTTATCTTACAGGGTGGGGGAGATCAGTGTTTGCCAGCAGGTGGGAAGAAGAGAGCTTTTTCCTGACTGCAGTCAGAGCTGATGCTCTCTACGTGACCCCTCTGGCCCCAGCGGGCTTTTCCTGAAAAAGATTTCCCCTTCAGCCCAAGTCTTCCGTTCTTCTCACCTGAAAGAACATTACAGGGCTGTGTTCTCAGCCTCTTGTACATGCCACCACTGTGGATTCAGAGCTACAATCCTAGAGTTCGAGTCCCCACTACTGATTTATCTGGGGCTTTAATAAAGTGCCTCCCACCCCCCACGCTGATCTTAGATCCTCTCTCTATAAAATGGGATTGGACTAGAGTAGAGATTCCAAACTCCAATGCCAGGTAGCTAACAAACAAAATAGACCAGATGTAAAAGCAAGAGCTCTAGTAAGAACTCTGGTAAAAAGGAACCACTTCTCAGCCTCAGACAATAATTGCCATGCAGGAATACAGGCAGGCACAGAAATGTAAGGTGTTTTTTTTTTTTTTTTTTTTGAGACAGAGTCTTGCTCTGTTCCCCGGGCTAGAGTGCCGTGGCATCAGCGTAGCTCACAGCAACCTCAAACTCCTGGGCTTAAGCAATCCTTCTGCTTCAGCCTCCCAAGTAGCTGGGACTACAGGCATGTGCCACCATGCCCGGCTAATGTTTTTCTATATATATATTTTTTAGCTGTCCGTATAATTTCTTTCTATTTTTAGTAGAGATGGGGTCTCACTCTTGCTCAGGCTGGTCTCGAACTCCTGAGCTCAAACAATCCTCCCGCCTCGGCCTCCCAGAGTGCTAGGATTACAGGCATGAGCCACTGCGCCCAGCCAGAACTGTAAGTTTTTAATTTGTTCAAGATAATCCAGAAATCTGGATTTTTAAAAAAAAATTTGAAACGTTTCAATTCATAAATATTGACTCAAAATACACATGCAGGTCTAAAAGCATGATATGACCTATAGGCTGCCAGGTTAGGATCTCTGTAGTCCCTGCCTCTGAGCACCTTCTGACTCCAACCTTCTGGTACCTGGACTCCTGGTCTACAGACACTGCTGGAGCCCCGTGCTGGACAGAATAAGACCCTGGCCTGCAAAGCAAGATCAGTCTGCAGAGAAGGAGGACGAGGAGACCCTTGGCTTTTCCGGGCCCCCATGCTCGCTCTTGCCAAACATAGCTTTCAAAGGCCCTGTCCTGCTACTGCTAGAAAGTCTATCCCAGCTGTGCCAGGGACCATGTACCTAGGGCTTGTGTGCTCAGCACTCTGTTGGGCAGTGCCACCTCCCTTCGTTGTCATGACAGTGATTAACCTCTTGTACATGCAAGAACATTGGTCCCGAGAGTGACTGGCGTGAGGCACACAACTCCTGGCTGAGCTGGGACTTGAATCCGGGAGTGTCTGACTCCACCCCCAGAGCTCTTGCATATGGTCATTACACCCCTTGGAGGGGACCTGCTGGTGCTATTTATTCAGAGATGAATGAAACCCTTCCAGCTCATAACCTAGCAGGAGAGATAAGCCCACTAAATAGGACACCGTGCGTAGAAAGAATTATAACAATATAAACAAAGTCCCACAGAGCTTTTTTTCCCCCTTTGTTGACTTGCTGAGAAGGCTGCATTTACTTGGGGTAGTGACATCGACCTGAGAGGGTGCAGACCCACTTACTCATTCAGCACACATTTACTGAAGACCTGCGGTAAATTGCACATTGGTCCAGGAGGTACTGGGGACTAGACTAAATAAAGGACAAAATGGGCACATATTCTTAACTTCCTGGAGCTATCTAAAGATAATAAACTAAGTAAATACATAAATATGTTAGACGTTGCTAAGGACTGTGGAGAAAAATAAAGCACGGGAAACAAGAGGAATGCTATGGGAGGAAGGGTTGTATTTTAAATAAAGTAGTCAGAGAAGGTGCGCTGAGAAGGTGACATTGGAGCAAAGATCTGAAGGTGGGGAGAGAATACAGGGGGCAGAGATCTGGGAGAAGAGCATTCCAGGCAGCGGGAACAACATATGCAAATGCCCTGAGGAGGAAGTGTGTGAGAAGGCAGGGTGGCTAGAGCAGAGAGAATGGGGGGGAGTAGTAGGTGGGGTCAAAGAGATAAGGGGGCTGGGGGAAGGATGTACAGGACTTTACATCAGCCAAAGTAAGGGCTTTGGCTTCTGTTCCAAGAGAGAAGCCACTGGAGAGATTTTGAGTAGAGGAATACAGGATCAGATGCATGTTCTAAAAGGATCCCTCTGGCTACTGTGTAGAAATTGTAGGGGATAGCGAGACTGTTCCATCATCCAGGAGGGAGATGGTGGTGGCTTAGACTGGGGGTTGGGAGGGAACACTGGAAATGCCGAGAGGTGTCAGATTCTGGGTGACGTGAACAAGGAAAGAAAGCTGACAGGCTCGTCTGACGGATGTGAGAGAATTGGCCTAACCAGCTAGAATGATGGGATTGCCCTTAACTGAAATGAGGAAAGCTGCAGAAAAAACAGACTTTTGAGGGAAAATCAGAAATTCTCTCTCTCTCTTTTTTTTTTTTTTTTAGAGACAAGTTCTCACTCTGTTGCTCAGGCTGGATTGCAGTGGCACAATCATAGCTCACTGCAGCCTTGAACTCCTAGGCTCAAGCAATCCTCCTGCCTCAGCCTCCCAAGTAGCTGAGACTACAGGTGCACACACATCATGCCCAGCTAATTTTTATATTTTTTGTAGAGACAGGGGGTCTCCCTATGTTGCCCAGGCTGGTCTCGAACTCCAGGCCTCTAATAATCCTCCCACATCGGCTTCCCAAAGTTAGGATTACAGGTGTGAGCGACCGTGCTTGGCCCAGAAATTCTTATTTTGAATGTGTTAATTTTGAGATGCTCTGTTGGACCAAAGTGGCAATGTCATGAAATTCTGTTGTTTGGTAGACATTTATTGGTTTGGAATTTTTCTTTCCTTTTCTGTTTCTGCCATTATACCTAAGAAGGCATAAAATGATTCTGTAGTCAGGAACTTCTCAGATACAAACTATTATAATATTTCAGATTAAGATTTTGGACTGGGCTAAAGATGTATTAATAGTATATATGAACAACATTAAGAATGAGATTACATTTTGGTGAATAAATAATTACTACTGTTTATGGAGCACTTTCCCTATGCCAGGCATATGTTTTATTGCTACTTGTGACCATACTGGTGCACAACCCTACTTAGCCCCATTTTATAGATAAGGAGACTGAGGCTTAGCCATGTAAAGTGGCATTCCCTCTGTCATAAAGATAGTGTGTGGTGGCGTTTGGAATTAAAACCCAGGCGTATTTGATCCCAAAGCCATGGTTTCTTTCTGTTAGGTTAGTTGGCCTCTCAGTAAAAGGGACAAACTCATTCTGAGACAAAGAGATTTTAAAATAGGACAGAGATGTTTTCAGAATCTCCCTTTTAAAGCACTTTTAAGTGCTCACTTTAACGAAATTAAAAGGTGAGGCAGTCTCCAGAGAAGGTAGACTTCTTCGGGAGAGGGGGTAATCAGTCACCACCTTCTTCCGGCAAGTGTGAGCCACGCTCGGCCTCATCGAAGGCCTTGGAGCCTATCAAAGGTGAAAGAATTCAGCATGACGTGGGAAATGCCACCGGAAATCAGCTGGACAGTGACCAGCTGCTGAGGATGGCCGGGCAGCTGGCAGCTGGAGAGAGAGACGGGAGCTGGGAGGACAGATGAAGGATGCTGGTGTGAGATGGGCGCGGCTGGGTGAGCTGGGCCCCGCGTCTCCGTGCTTAGCCCGCAGGAGCTGCAGGAAGATAGATGAGATTTGGCTTCCAACAGGAGCAGCATGCCTGGAGCTGTTGGTAGGATTAGAATGAGCCGGCCCACCTTTCAGGCTAAAGTCCCCTGCTTCTGGAGCTCCCACTGTGGCCTTTGGCAAGTCTTGCTTTTCTGCCTAGAAAATGTGGCAGTTGGACTGTCGTGAAATGCCAGGAGAGAGAGAGAGGGAGCATGAGTGAGCACAAGAGAGCATGAGACACGATTTTATGTGGTTATTTTCCTGTTTGGGATTTCCAGGATGATGGAAGCTCTCTGATCTCAGATTGGGTAGGACTATCTCCACGGAAAGGGGCCGTGGCCCCAGGCAGATCAGATGACATTTCCATATCCCTTTAGTCCCTTGGTCCTTGTAGTTCAGGGGTCCTTCAATCTCACGTGAGCAAGGCACAACAACACAGGGCACCGTGGGTGAGCTCTGAGGGCACCGTGTTCCCTCTACGCTAGGACCCTCCTTGCAGACTCCCAGTAGAGTCTCCCAATATTCCTGCCTTGCAGCCAATACCATGCAAAGTGTTTCTTTGTTTGTTTGTTTGTTTCTTTCTTTCTTTCTTTTTTTTGACATGGTTTTGCTCTGTTGCCCGGGCTAGGGTGCGGTGACATCATCCTAGCTCACAGCAACCTCACACTCCTGGGCTCAAGTGATCCTCCTGCCTCAGCTTCCCAAGTAGCTGGGACTACAGACGTGTACCATCACACCTGGCTAATTTTTAAATTTTTGTAAAGACAGGGTCTCACTATTTTTCCCAGGCTCAAAAATGGTTCTTTTAACATTCATTTTAGGGAGATCTCTCCCAAAGAATTAATTTTCTTCCTACTCTCCCCTAACCATGACAACAACAAAACCGAGCATACTTTCTTTTTTTGCAGCAGTGGCCAGGGAGCCCAGAATTGAAGCTGAACCTCATTATTGCCATCGTGTTTGTATTTGTGGTCAGCTTATGGTACACACTTCTTCCCTGGGCCTCCGTTTCAAGCATATTTTACTGCATGTCATTTGTGAGCTGCCTACAAGTTGGCAGGACTTTTCCCGTCTTACCCCTAGGCTTTCCTTCCAAGACTTCTTTACTTAAAAAGCTGCTCTTTGTTCTTATTTTATTGAACTTTTGCCTGGATTTAAATGGGGGTGAGGGGTGAGGGCTGCAGTGCAGAAGCCGTATCACTAGAGTCAGGCGTCCAGACCAAGCCCAGACTCTGTCCTCACTTGCCGGCCAACCTCAGGCAAATAACATGCTCTTTCTGGGTTTTGGTTTCTTTTTCTATAGAATGATGGGCTGTAACAAGGTCTACCCCAAGATCCTTTCCATTCTAGGATTCTGAGACCTGTCAGTACTTGGGGTAAATGCCAGGGGGAAGATCCTGAGGATCCTAAGAACCAAGGCAAATCTGAAACAAGGGAGAATCCATAGGGATGGAAGTCCCACCAGCTTCCCCTTCATATGACGCTTTAGAGCTGGAACCTTGGGAACAGGGGGCTGGGAGAGGAGCTGGGCTGAGGCTTGACAGCTCTATCAGTCAGGAAGCCCAGGGAAGCATATGCTGCAGCCAAGGTTGCTGAAGGGCCTCCATCTGCCAGGAGCCACTTGCCAGGCGGCCACTAAGCTGGGGCTGGCACCGTGGCCCCTCTGTTCCCCACACCTCTGTCTGGGTGTCTGCAGAGGGGCAGCCCTGGAGCAGCTGGGGTGGAGGAGGGATGGGAACCAGGGTTCCCCTTGCTGCTCCCTACCTTCTAGGAGGCCTGCCAGACATTGCCCTGGAGAGCCTTCCTGGGGCAGTCGGCCTAACAGAGGGTGCCAATAATTTTCAGAGTCGCTGGCACCTGACTTTCCCTGAGGTGATAAAGCAAGAATTATCTCTGAGGAAGGGAAAAAGAGAGAGCCCCTTCAAGAGGTAGTGGTAGTAATAGCAAGAATGTTCAGTCCTCTACTTTTCCAAGAACTGCCCCCATCCCTCCATTCATTACTTTGGTTGGATCCTGCAGAAAAAGGCAGGGCCAGGAGGGTGGTTCTACTGAACGCATGAGGTAGCTGAGACTTAAAGAGGTCAAGGGCCCAAGGTCACCAAGATGGACCACGTGACATAGCTCAGAGGAGCTTAGGGTCTCTCAGCAGTGGGCTTGCATGGCACCTGGGCTGCTGGGTAGGATGCAGCAATTGTTGGAGGAGGCAAGAGTGGGGGTCCTCATGGAGAGGGCTTCTCCTTTGCCCACAAGGCTAATTCTCTGAGGAACACTAGGGAGAAGGCATGCATAGAATTTCTTTTTAAACAAACTTCTATAGTATGCTTACCTCTTGCTTCTGTGATGTCCTGCTTTTATAGAAGTGCGACAAGCCCAGGATGCAGGGATGTGTCTGCATCCCCGCTGTGGTATTTTAGAGTCTCTTGGGAAAGTAGGTTTTTTCTTTTATGCAGCAGAATGATACGTGTCCTGGTCTGTTGTATTATGAGACCTTCATGACGCAATCACAATGCAGGCGACCACGACCTGGAAGTCCAAAGTACAACCGTGGACAACTCTTGTGACCTCTGTGGCTTCAGGTTTCCCATGTGTCAGATGGAATAGTCTCTGACCTCTCTCTGAAGGAAACTGGTGAGGATTCTGTGGCGTTGTGGGTATGCAAGAACTTCAGGGACAGCCTCACTCAGCTGTCTCCTCCAGGCTGACCCAAAGTCAGGAGCGTCAGGGAAGCGCCCTGGGCCCGGCTGCCTGAGGTCAGGTGGAGGGAGCAGTCCTGGTTCTACTTCCCTTCTGCTGGAACTCGCTGAGCCATTCTGGGCAGGACTGCCTCCCTTCGCACGTCCAGGAAGGAAGGTCCTGGGCTTTGCTGACGAAGGAGAAGCGGAGGAGCATAGTGGCCGATGAGACCATGAAGTCAGTGGCGAGTTTACTGAACTCAGCTGTGAATAGCCCTGGTCGTGCTAATCCTCTGAGATCTAGAGTGTGGCTGCTGGAACGCTCCCAGTCCCGTCTTCCATTCCCACTTCTCTCTGCATTAGCATTCTAGGAGCACCAGGCACTCTGCTGTTTGATGGGCAGAATGTTCTGCATTCTAGTGTTGCCTTGGCAGAGAGAGGATCCCTCCCAAGTTCTGTGCTGTTGGTTGCGGTGCTCTGCTTTCCACAGCTGTCAGTGGCTTGAGTCATCACACACAGATCATTCTGTTCTCTTGGATTTTAGGTAGCGTTCTTCTTTTATTGATGTCTAATTCTTTGAAAAAAGATAATTTATAGTTCATACAGGGACTTTTGCTTAGCTAGAATATTAGATTACCCTAAGCACCTGCTTTCTCCCCCATAACTTGCTGTTGAGTAAAATGTTGTCATGTCTCTTTGAAGAAAGCAGCTTCCTAATTTTACAGATGTGGAAATTGAGACCTAAGAGTCTTAGTAATTGAAGGAGCAGAAAACACCAATTAGAAGTCCATCATTTCATTTACAGCCCTAGAATCAGAGAATGTGAGATCCAGAGGCACCTTAGAGACCATCTAATCCAACTCCTTGGTCGATCAAATGCGCCTGTTGAAACCATCGTGTTACTAACAGTTGTGTGTTTATTGTTTTTATGAAATTTCCCCAGGGGGAACACTCGGGTGTTCCCTGAGTTTCAATCCAAGGCATGGCATGCTAAGTGGTCAAGACAGTAAGTGGTGGGAGAAGTCCCCAGGGGGAGAAGCTGCGGGCAGAGCCCACAGAGCGTGCCGTGTGCATAAGGACATGCAGGGAAGGTGCCACATGCAGGGCAGACAGCCTGCAAGGAGACATGGGGCTGGGAGTGACTAGGAGGAGCCTGCCGGGGTCATCAGAGAGCCAGCTGGAAAGGGTGTAGGTGGGAGAGCTTGACCACCAGGATCAAGAGTTTTGCTCTAATTTTAACTTAATTGGGGCCTCTGAGGAAATGTGAGCAAGATCCAGACCCTCTTCTTCTTTGCTCCTGCTAGAGCCCTGACCCAGGCCCACCTAATTTCTCCCCTGGGAGTTTCTAGTAACCTCCTAACTGGTCTCCCTCCCTCTAGTCTTGTCTTTTTCCAGACCTACTCCACACAGGCTCCCTGCCCAGGGGCTTTCTAAAATGCACATCTGGATGGTGGATAGGGTGGGGAACAAAAAAGTAAAATAAAATGCAAATCTGGGCCAGGCCCAGTGGCTCACACGTATTATCCCAGCACCTTGGGAGGATGAGGCGGGAGGATATTTTGAGGCCAGGAGTTCCAGACCAGCCTGGGCAACATAGTGAGATCCCATCTCTATAAAAAATTAAAAAAGAATTAGCTGGGAGTGGTAGTGTGTGCCTGTAGTCCCAGCTACTTGAGAGGCTGAGGCAGGAGGATCTCTTGAGCCCAGGAGTTTGAGGATGCTGTGAGCTATGATGACACTACTGCACTCTAGTCTAGGTGATTAGAGCGAAACCCTGTCTCAAAAAAAAAAAAAAAAATGCAAATCGGATTGTGCTCCTCCCCTTCAAAGCACTTCCATGACTCCCTGTTGCCTGCAGTACAAGATCCTGGCTTAAGTGGCTCTGTGTGGCCTGGCCCCACCTCCTGCAGCCTTATCCGCACTGTGCCTCTGCTGTCACCAGGGCCCCCTAGTTTCCTGAGCAGCCATGCTGTTGAATTACTCACTGCTTTGTCCAGGCTTCTCCTCCACTCCCACTTGCTTACTCTGCCTATTGAACTCCTATTCATCCTTCAAGACCCACTACAAATTTCTTATTTGAAGAAGCTTTCCCTGATCATCCTGAGGCCATTATTATTACGCTTTGAATGTGTTTCTGTTTTAAAGCTCACATTGTTACTTTCCAAATATTGGCTGCTCCCATTTTTGAGTGTTCATTGTGTGACAGGCACTGACCCAAGCCCCGTACTCGCATCATTTCATGTTATTCTCACGGTAACCGTATGAGATGCCTTTCATTACAGCCCCACTTACAGATGAGGACACTAAGGCTCAGAGAAATGGTGTGACTTGCCCAAGACGTGCAGCTGAAGGCTGACAGAGCTGGTGTTTGAGCCCAGATCTGTTTGACTCAATTTCTGAATCTTAAGTCTCCGGTCCCTGGCCCCTGCTGTACCCCCCTAGACCCCCATTGTCGGCCTTCAGGAAATGTTGAACGTGGGAGGGACCAAGCAAAGGCGTAGATGCAGCAGGGCTGCTACGGTGTGGCCGAGGTGGGGAAGTGAAGAGGGGCTGAGTTTACTCCAGTTCAAGTGGCAGGAGCCCGGCTCCCCATGGCTGAGGGCTTCCTTTCCACCTTCCATTTCAAGCAGCAACCTCTGGCTGCCTGGGGACAGGCCCGTGAGACTCCAGGCTGAGCAGGTGGCATGGTGACAAACACCATGGCAACCCGCCTCCTCTCTGGGGCCTAGAGGGGAGGGAGGACCTGAGCGCACACAGGGCACACACTGAGGCTTCTGCACAGGATCCTGGAAAGGTGTCTCCCTTCGGGCCTGGGTGGCTTCTGCCCTCCCACGGGGGACCCCGCCTGCTGGGTTCCATCCCAGCAGGGGAAATGCCACTTCCACCTCAGTCCCGGATGAATAGCTGGTTCTGGCCTCCCAGGAGACTGTCAGCTGCACCCAGGTACAAATGCCACCCCCTTCCCTCCCCCAGGCCAGGGAGGAAGGAAGAGGGAACGCAAGAGAAGGGAGGCATGGGGTTGCCAAGCAAGGTAGTAGCAGGGACAGCTGGGACAAAGCCCTCATTGTACCAAGGCCACACGCAGCTCCAAGGCAAACCAGGCATCCTGCCTGCCTCCCAGGACCCGGGCCTAGAACTCCGCCTGGGCTTTGCTGGCCCCTTAGCAACACTCCCCCAAGCGGGCTTGGAAGAGAGAGGCTCAGCCTCAGATGTGAGTCCTGCCCGTGCCGAGAAGTCCTGAAGGCACAGCCTCCTCTCTGCACCCTCCAAAAGCCAGAAGGAAGGGAGTGATGAGGGGAGAGTGGCCAGCGAAGCCAGGCTGACCTGGGCTAGAAACCAGAGCCCATAGCACCTGCAGCGCTGCGGCCCTGGGCCCAAGTGTGATAACCAAGTACCTGGAAGGATTTGAAGTAATGGGCCGAGGCACGTGAAAGCGCTCAGCATGGTCACCTTGCCACAGAAGGATTCAGTCAATGACAGGTGATCCTTGAAGCCCTCGGCCACCCACGAGGAAAGACTATCATCCCTTGCCCACACCACGCCAGCTGTTCCTGGTCAAGGTCCTCCTGTGCCCGGGAGGCAGGGAGCCATTTATGGCCATCCTACCAAGTGTGGAGGAACACTGTTGTTACCCACCCTCAAATTGCCCCTGCCCCGTGGTTCCTGCTCTGGAGGCCAGCCCTAGGTCCAGGAGGCCCTGCCTGGGCCATTGAGGCATGACGGGTGGGAAGCGTTGCCAAGCTGGGGCCAGCAGCTCAGGTGACGGGCATGGTGTCAGCAGCTCCTGCAGCCCAGCACCCGACACCTCTGGGCAGACAATGCTGGCTGTGTCCAGGCCCTCCAGGGGAACAGGCCGTGTTCTGTGTAACAGCCAGGAAACAGGCCATCTGAGCAGTGCCTTTGTGCGCGCAGGAGGCAGCCCCGCCACTGACCAGGACGACCAGGCTCCTCCTGGGAGGCCCCGATGTGGGAAGGGGGTGGTGCCTGGGCTGGGGACTCCAGGGTTTGGGATCCAGCCCCTCAGCATCTGATGTTGACCCTGCCACACACCTGGGATGTGACTTAGCCAAGTCCCTTCCCTCTCAGTGGCTCGGATTCCTCATCTGTAAAAGGGGACTAATCACAGCACTTCCTCATAGGGCTGTTGGGAGGAGTCAATGGCGTAATGTACGTAACGTGCTTGGCACGGGGTCCGGTGTGGAGTGGGGCTCGGTGAGCGCTTCTCTCCCAGCATGGGGGGAGGTCCAGGGCATGACATCCTCAGCCACGTCTCCTGTAACCAGGCTGCTGTCCTCAGTCCCTGCTCTTAGTGTGGAAGGAGGGAACTGAGGTCTCTGGAGCTGGCACAGGACCAGCACGTTGGCTGCAAAGAGCCCAGGCCCCTCTGTCTCAAACTCCGGGAGCTCTTGGGTGACGCCCAGCTTAGCCTCCTCCCCTCAACAGCCCAAATCCAGCCAGCATGGGGACTCTCCCCTCCTTACGCCCCTATAGGGCTGCCCTTGGGCCCAAGCCTCCACCCAGGAGAGAGGCCTACGGACTCCTGGGCCGAGTCTGCCTGCCCGCTTAGCCAGAGGAGCACTTCCTACTGGATCCACCTGCTGGGACTCCCCCAGGGGAGGGCTTCTGCTCCCACCCACCCCGTCCTCATCTGCTCTGAGCCCATGCCCTGAGTCCCTGGGATATGCCAAACTCAGCATGCGCATTTGCACGGACGGGGGTGGGAGGGCCCAGCTGCATGTCCCGCGGCGTGGGCAGGCTGCCTGAGCACGTTCACTGAGACAGTGTGGCACGTCTTGGAATGGCAGGGGCAGGGTACCTTTTCGTGTTTGTGTGTATCCATATGTCTTTCTACACATGTGCTGGTATGTTGGTCTGTCTTGTCTCCCCTGTAGACGGGAAGCCCTGAACTACGCGCCAACTGGGAAGGTGATGGTCGGCGAGACCAGCCCATCCTAATTTGGGGTTCCTGGTCCTGCTGCAGGAGTCCTCCAGCCTACAGCCCCCACCAAGGAGGGAGGACTGGACAGCACGGGGGGTGGGAGTGTGAGCGTCAGGGACCTGGGCAAGAAGCAGGCTGGCTGGTAGAGTAGAAGACTCAGTACCGGCCGCTGCCCAGGAGACCCTGCCCCTGAAGCCCTTGTGACCTCAGGCCAGGCCTTCGCTCTTCCTGGGGCACACTCATTCATCTGAAGGACACTGGGTTGGACTGATGATTTCTCGCTGCCCCTGAGGCCCTGACAGTTATATTTTAAGCTGGGTGGCGGGCACCTTGCACCAGCCCCATTAGACTCATTGGTGGAGGCAGCTGTGGCCTGCTAGGCCCTTGCTGGGTCCTGGGGTGTCCTGCAAAGGGTGAGAGGAGAAGCCATGCCGGGCAGCGGCCCCAGCGAGAGGATGACATGGCCCGGCCCGGCCCTCCCCGCGGCACCCCCAACCCGCCCTCTCTCCTCAGCCCCGGGGACACCGCCCATCCCGCCCCTCACCCGGACCCGCAGCCTCATGGCCATGTCCCTGCCGGGGAGTAGACGGGCCTCTGCTGGATCCCGCAGGTAAGTCTCCCCCTTGCCCAGAACCTTGGCTGCAGAGGGTGGGAGTGGGGGGCGGGCCTCTGTCTCCACCTGCCACTGACTTGCAGTGTGTCTTTGAGCAAAGCTGAAGCCGTGTAAGGTTCAAATGACACAGTGAATATGAAAGTTCTCTGAAGGCATAAACCACTGGATTCCTACCAGTACCAGCCTCATCAGTGCTGTTGTTTGATTTTCATGCTTACTGGAGGGGAGTCGTGCAGTGTCCACGCAGGCTCACTTGGCCTCCCTTGCTTCTCATCCCTGTGGGCTTGTCCTCCTGTCTGCCCCATTCTTCTCCACCTCTGTCTCAGTCCTTGCAGAGTCCTCCCTCCCTGGGTTTGAGGGACCCTGGAAGTTGAGAACCATTGGTGAGGGCAGTTGGGGTCCCACCCTTGGCCCGCAGCCCTGCCCAGCCTCCATTCTTATCCCTGGGGAGCCAGGAGGGCCAGCCTCCTTCTGGTTTTCCATCTTGATTTGCACTGTCTGTTCTGTCACCCCCGTCTGTGGTCTGTGCGTTCCCCTCTCTCCCTGCTTCTCTCCCCGGCGGTGACCCCGAAGCGGGGGCCCTTTGGGCCGCAGCGGCCTGGCAGTGTTCGCCCAGTGTCCGCAGCTGCCCCCCAGCCAGAACGAGCACCTGCCTCTTCTTCCTGCCTCCAGGCGCACCTCTCCACCTGTGAGCGTGCGGGATGCCTACGGCACCTCTTCCCTCAGCAGCAGCAGCAACTCAGGCTCCTGCAAGGGCAGCGACAGCAGCCCCACGCCAAGGTAACCGGCCCCTCCCTCCCCTCCAGGCCTGGCCCTGCTGGCTGGCAACTGGTGGCTCCACGGTGGGGCACATAGGGGAGCTGTGTGGTGTTCTGACCATCCGCGCCCCCAGCACACTCTCCGAGACTCAGCGCCTGTCTGTAGGGTGGATACAATGATGCCTAGCTGTACTTAACCGTGACAGTGGCTTAAAGAAACTAGCAGTGATGCTTTCAGAACAGCAAGCCAGAGCTAGGCAGCTCCCTGAAGTGTCAAGAATCCCATCTCCTTCTCTCTTCCTGCTCCGCCATCCTTGGGTTGCAGCTTTTGTCCTCATGATCACGAGATCGCTCCTGTACCTCCAGGCGTCAGGCCAGTCACCTGGGAAGGAGCAAGATAGAAAGGACCAAAACTCCCCCTCAGAGGTTGTTTTTTCTGAGCAGGGACATCTTGCCCAGGAAATTCTGCCTGCACCTTGCTGGCCGGAACTGGGTCATGTGACCAACTGTAGGTGCAGGGCCAGTTAGTGCAGAGAGAGTTAGCGTTCTCCCAGTACTGTGCCACCCCAGACAAAATCGGGGTTCTGGGAAGAAGGCAGGATGGACACTGGGAGGCATCTAGCAGTGTCTGCCTTCTTGCTCTTTTCAGGGGGACACTCGGAGGGTGGCAGAGGTGGAGTCGGTTTGGAAGGTGAAACGTGTTACAAAGGCGACACGTGCTAAATTGTGGTGGACCGAGACTCCCAAAGCAGGAGCAGGTTGGAGAGGCAGGTGAAAGGTCCTTGAAGACCAGGAAGTAAGAGCTGTCGTGGCAGCCCTCATTTCTGTGTTCCCAGCGTTGAGATACAAGTGGGAGATCAGGAAGTGGAGGCTTTGGATTCGGTCACTTACTGTCTCTGTGTCTCCATTTTCTTATCTGTGAAGTGGCGCTGACATCTGCA
Organism: Eulemur rufifrons; assembly: GCF_041146395.1. Lineage (NCBI taxonomy): Eukaryota > Metazoa > Chordata > Mammalia > Primates > Lemuridae > Eulemur > Eulemur rufifrons. The sequence goes on from NC_091002.1 coordinate 26,782,287, forward strand.
TGCTGCCCAGACGTCCTAGCTGGCCGATAGCTGAAAACTGCCGTTGTTAGGGCTCAGGTCTGACTAAGGGTCTTGGGCAGGAGAAGGCCAGGAGACACCCAGCCCATGGCTCCCATGTCTGGGGCACCTCCTGGGGGCGCCTGTCTGGCTTCTCCCAGTGAAGAGGATGGCATGTGTGTGAAGTGGTGCCTGGAGCCACTGAAGCAGGGGTTCTCAGAGTTTCCCAGCATGACACGCGTGATGGGTAACACACTGTGTACAACCTGTGCCCCAGCGTCCTGGTCATCACTCCACCCCCAGGGGGGGTGTAAAAATGATGTGTTAACATTTTAAAAAGCATATAATTGGAAACTTTAATATTTTTTCATTAGTAACAGATTTTTGTAACGCATCTCATCCCTGTAGTCCAGAAGGGCAATCTCAACCCCAAGACTGAGAACTGCTTCCGTGGAAGGGTCTTCGTCTTGCCCACCGTGAGGGTTGCTGCCCCTAGGTGAGCGGTGGGGCCTCGGTTAGGGCCTCACTGCAAACAGCCAGGCTCTCCAAGGCAGGAACAGCTGAGAGACGTGCACTAAAGCATATTTTTCTTCTTTGTTGAGATATATATTTTTATGCACACACACACACACACACACACACACACAGCTAGGGACTAAAAATGTATGAGTGAGAAATGTTGGGGAAAAAATACTCATGAATGCAAATGGAAAATTTTAAAATAGTTATTTCCTCTCTAATCCTCTCTGATTCTTACTAGTTTGACTAATCCTGGTTCCTCCACTACCACCACCCACCGCGCACCCAGGCGTCCCCTTACTCGTCACAGATCTGTGCCTCTCTAGCCAAAGTCCTTGCAGGGCAGGAGGATAACTGCAGGACTAGTGTGTGGAGTGTCAGGGTGACCTGTGTGGGTTGCTTCTCTTTTGAAGATAGATTTCCTAGATCAGAGGGGGGACCCCAAGCTCCCCAAACCATGCCACTCCTCTGTCCCTTGCTGGACAGAAAACAGGCCTGCTTGAGGCAAACTTAGGGACTGCAAGGTGAGTACATAGATGAAAACAATTTCTCCTTCTTTCCTCTTTTATCACCACTTTCTCTACAACAGTTTATAATTTACAAATACTTTTTCCTCAATAAGCATTAGACAGCTTCCGTAAAACATTACAAACCGCCTCGAGCTTGGCTGCTTCAGCAAATGGGCCTCACCGTGGCCTGTCTTTTTCAGCCCATAAGGGATCATTGCCCCTCCCTAGACCTAGGGGTCCCCATCCTCTAAAGGGGACCAGAGCTGGACGGCAGCAAGGCTGGAGTCTCTAACTGCATGAAAACATGCCCAGGTTTTGAAGCCAAGACCCAAGGAGGTTTCTTTAGGAACAGGACAACCAGCAGCGGGGAAGCTGTGAGCCGAGGCGGCCTGGTGTAGAATTACCTCCTAGTCTGTTGTAGGATTGGGGTGCTCTCCCTCCTTGTGAACGCCTTGGCCCTGCCTCCCTGCCTGGCACCTCTCTGCCCTCTGGGTGGAAATTCCTCCTCCTTTGTGTCGTTGGGGTCAGGGTGCTGCACACACACAATGCTGGTGCCACCGCGGGCTGGGAGCAGTGCACATCCAGCCTGCTGACACCTCGGGGTACTGTGGTTGGCGAGTCCATGCCCAGAGCTAACAGGTGTTCACGTGTGTGCTCACATGTGCCCCCAGAGCATGGACGTGTGAACATGTGCACGGGCTGCTGTCCTAGTACGTGCGAGTGCCCCCGAGGGCGGCAGCAAGGTGGTGGGTACGTGCAGGCACGAGCGTGTACCCACCCACGTATGTGGGCTGGAATCAACAGACTCAGATATGCACTCCTAGTAAGCACATGTACATGCGGTGCACACCCGTGTGTACCTGAGTGTGGGTGAGGAGTGAGAGTGTCAGTGTGCGCAGAGACTGTACCTGCACACCGGTGTCTGCTCCCCCTGTGCCCAGGCTGTGAGGGCTCTCACCTCCGGAGAGGAGAGCTTCTCCCTCCACCCTGGGAGACGTTGCCTCCTCTGCAGCGGGTGAGTCCTTGTCCAGCAAGCAGACCCAAGTCTGCCCCTCCCACCCACGCCTCCAGCCTTCAAACTCATTCTCTGGGCTGGGTTCTGGGGGACACCGGTCAGTCTCTGGGACTGTCTGTGGGGCTCCGGGCAAGAGCTAACCTCCCTGAGGCCAGCGGCCCCCCTGGAAGGTGAAGGCAATCCCTGCTGCCAGGGCAGCCGTAAGGACTGACGGGGTTGGTCAAGCACTTGGCGTGGTGCTGGGCTTACACACATGCTCTGGGGCACGTCTCCCACCCTAACTAGAAAAACCCCCACCCTGAGAACTAGAGAAACCCTGAGCCCCCCACCCTGACACTATGTCCTCCCTCACAAGAGCTTTACTAAAACCCACCTTCCAGAAGGCTGGGTATTCACATGCCCACATGGGCCCTGTGCAGGAGGCCTGGCTTGGAGCCGTCTGGCGGTCAGGGGACAACGATGATGAGGCTGGCCTCCGCTTGCTCCCCAGAGGCACAGCATCTGTGCCTTGCCTGACCTCTTCCTCCCTCCCCGATGACGGATGTCCCCTTGCAGGCGCTCCATGAAGTATACACTGTGCAGCGACAACCATGGCATCAAGCCCCCCACCCCAGAACAGTACCTGACTCCACTGCAGCAGAAGGAAGTGTGCATCCGGCACCTGAGGGCCCGGCTGAAGGACACGCAGGACCGGCTCCAGGATCGGTGAGCGGGTGGCCAGCGGCAGCCTGGGGACAACCTGCCAGCGCCACACTCAGAGGAACCCGGGCCTGGGTTGCCCGTGGGAGGGAGGAGTGGCTGGAGGCCTCCCAGATCCACTTGCTGCCTCCTTCCCAGCAAAGCCTTGTCGGAGCCCGTTTGCAGACACCCCACTCCGGCTTCTCACTTTGACTGCCCCAGTTGGCTGTTGGGGGCCAGGCGGGGAGTGGTCTCTCCTCTGAGGGCCTGTCCTGCTGGGCCCCGACCTGCAGCAGTCCTCTCCCAGCTTCAGCCTGGCAGCCCCTGGGAGCCACTTCTTATCCCTGGCTCCTGTCTGTCTGGGGAGTTGGAGCACAGGGAGAAACAACCCTCCATCCCTCCTTTGCTTCCTCCAGAGTGAGTCACCAGGGGGCTCTTGCTCACCAGTCCAGGCCCCAGAAGCCCTGCTCATCTACTTCCTGCTTGTAGCTGACGCAAGTTCATGAGAGACCTTTCACTGAGCGCCCAGAGGCCTCCCGGGAGCCCCACAGGCCCGTCTGAGCTCCTGCTCAAGACCATGAGGGTGCTCAGTCCTGACCCTCCCAGCCTCTCCTTCCCCAGCCCGGCCTCCCAGTGTTCTGGGATTACAGGCGTCAGCCACTGCGCCCGGCCCCCATAAGAGTTTATATCTCCGTGGGGAAAGAAACCTCATTCCCATTAGCACAATCACTACCGTGTTTCTCTTCACCCGCCCCAGTTCCTGGAAACCACTCATTTTTCCGTCTCTGTAGATGTGTCTATTCTGGACATTCCATATGAATGGGTCACACGGTGTGCATGGCCACGTAGCTCTGCCAAGTGGCCAGTCCGGGCTGGATTTGCTGTGGTTTTTGAACTGAGGAGGGTACAGGCGGAGCTCTGTGAGCCTCCTTTTCACAGAGCTGGGATTTCTATTTTTATTTCCCCTCGTCCTCCTAGTGCTGCCCAGGGTCTGCCTGGTCTTTTGCACTAAAGCCCTCAGGGAGCAGATGGCCCATCTCCCAGCGTCACTTCTAGGGCCAGCCCTGTGGCTCAGGGCAGACCGTCGCCCTGTGTGGTTTGGGCAGGGTGCCCTGTCGTGGGCGTGGCCACACCGCAGCTCCCTGCCCAGTCTCTGCCACGGGATCCTGTGGCCATTCTTTATGTGCTGTGTTGTCACTCCTCACACTCTACGCTGTGGGTTTCCTACCTGTAGTTCCCACAGTGCCTACCTTCTGCTCCTCAAAGACACCATGTGCTTTTACACCTCTGCGTTTTCATATCCTGCGTCCCCACCACCTGAGATGCCCTGTCCCCTGTCTTGCTTCCTTGGCAAACCGGCCCTTCAAGACTCAGTTCAGAGGTGATGCCCTGCGACCCAGTGTGGCATAGGCAGGGCTGGAAGCTAAGCTCCCTGGGGACCGGCTGGCTCCAAGGAGAGGGGGCCAGGGACCAGCCGAGCTGAGTGTGCCCAGTTCCTTCTTCCAAACTTACTGTTCCTTCCGGGGCAAGGTATGCGTAAGGAGTGGGTGTGGGAGGCCGGGAGGGTTACCCTAGAGTGAGCCCCTACTCTGGGGCGGGGGCAGTGAAGAGCAAGCATCTTCCCCCACGCCTGTTGCTGTGACTGTGACTGCCACACTAAGCAGCTCCATCCGGCTCACTGCTGCCACCTCACTGCCATTGCCGAGTTGTGTCCTGTGGAGTGGTCCTTCCCCTTCCGGGAGACACTGTTGCTGACTCTGTGGCGGCCACTGTGGCCTCTCGGTCCCAGTCCCTTCAGCATATTGAGGAATGAGATTCTGGGCCCGTTCCCCGAATGGAATTGCCAATCTGACTTTGAAAGGGACGTGGGACGCTCACTGTGCTGGGCTCCTAAACCCCAAAGTGGCAGCCGTGCCATTCGTGGACTTTATTTGTGTGGATATAGTGGTTTTGGCCAAGTGGCTGCCTTTTAAGTCTCATGAATGATTTTCCCCTTTTCTCACTCCTTTTACTCTGTCCCCGTTCAGCCTTGCTCTGGTTTTACCTCTAGGCTTGATGGGACGTTTTTCTAACTCGTCTCCCTCCCTCCCCTGTGCCTCTGCATTCAGCTGTGACTTGGGGGTTTGAAAAATCCTGAGCATTTCTGGACGAGAGTCTTCTGATTGTCCTGTTTGCCTGGCGCTTGCCCCTTCTCTCGGGGGTGACTCTGTGCCTGTCCTCTTTATGGTAGATGTGACTGCAAAGAAGAGACTTACAGCACGGATAAAAGAGAGCCGCCCTGTTTTGCTCCATCCACCACTTCCCATCCCTCCACTTGGGATGATGTAAAATTATCAGCTCCCCACACCCGGCATCGAAGACGGGCATCTCTCCCATAAAAATAAAGCAGCCCACTGCCCTATCCCCAGTAGTCTCTGTCCAAATACCCTTTCATTTAACATGTTCACAGCCTGCTGTGCTAAGAGGCCACATCTCTTTCTATAGAGCAGAGATTTTCTGCCTAGTTTTTGGTTTTTTTACGTTAAAATTTTATCAGGTTTTTATGGCAGTTTCTCTTATAAATGCAAAATCTTTGTTGTCGAGTCTCTTCTCTAGATGATGGATTTAAACATTGAGAGTCACATGCATTTCAGCTACTAGCAGGTGGGAATGTGGGCCGTGTCTCCTACTGACACTTCCCCTTCCAGGTGGGGGCCCCTCTCCCCACCCACATTCGCTCCTCCCCGTGGAATGAAAAGGAAGGGACACTGGGCGTTGGATCCTTCCTTCTGTTTTTGTCTCTGAGCAGCAGCAGCACAGGGCCCTTCATCAAGACGCTGTCCTTGCTGGTGACAGACCAGGCAGGCAGTGAGCATGTGTGTGTCTCCTCTGCCCGCAGGGACACGGAGATCGATGACCTGAAGACGCAGCTGTCACGCATGCAAGAGGACTGGATCGAGGAGGAGTGCCACCGCGTGGAGGCCCAGCTGGCCTTGAAGGAGGCCCGCAAGGAGATCAAGCAGCTCAAGCAGGTCATCGACACCGTCAAGAACAACCTGATTGACAAGGACAAGGGGCTGCAGAAGTACTTCGTGGACATCAACATCCAGAACAAGAAGCTGGAGACGCTGCTGCACAGCATGGAGGTGGCCCAGAACGGCCTAGCCAAGGAGGACGGCACCGGCGAGTCGGCTGGTGGGTCCCCCGCCCGCTCCCTCACCCGAAGCTCCACCTACACCAAGCTGAGTGACCCGGCTGTCTGCGGGGACCGCCAGCCTGGGGACCCCACCAGCTCCTCCGCTGAGGATGGGGCCGACAGCGGCTATGTGGCAGCCGATGACACACTGAGCAGGACGGAGGCACTGGAGGCCAGCAGCCTGCTGTCGTCGGGGGTGGACTGCGGCCCGGAGGAGGGCTCGCTGCACAGCTCCTTCGGCCCGGGCCCCCGCTTCTCTGCCAGCAACACCTATGAGAAGCTGCTGTGCGGCATGGAGGCCGGCGTGCAGGCCAGCTGCATGCAGGAGCGTGCCATCCAGACGGACTTCGTGCAGTACCAGCCTGACCTGGACACCATCCTGGAGAAAGTGACCCAGGCCCAGGTCTGTGGGACAGTCCCTGAGTCAGGGGACAGGCGCCCAGAGCCAGACCCCCACCCCCCGGCGCCCAGAGACCCCAACTCAGCAGTGGTGGTGACAGTGGGTGACGAGCTGGAGGCCCCGGAGCCCATCACCCGCGGACCCACCCCACAGCAGCCTGGTGCCAACCCCAACCCTGGGCCGTCAGTGAGCGTGGTGTGCCCCTTGGAAGAGGAGGAAGAGGCAGCCACAGCTGCAGCTGAGAAGGAGCCCAAGAGCTACTGGAGCCGCCACTACATCGTGGATCTGCTGGCCGTGGTGGTACCAGCTGTGCCCACGGTGGCCTGGCTTTGCCGCTCCCAGCGGCGCCAGGGCCAGCCCATCTACAACATCAGCTCCCTGCTGCGGGGCTGCTGCACGGTGGCCTTGCACTCCATCCGCAGGATCAGCTGCCGCTCGCTGAGCCAGGCGGGCCCCAGCTCGGCGGGCGGCAGCTCCCAGCTCTGAGCAGGCCCCCACCCCGGGCAGCGGCTCCTACGGCCTGACCACTGATTGTAGGGATTCTGTTCTCCCCTCCCCTATCCCTATGGGGCGTCATCTTATTTATTTAGTTTTGGTGTGTAACTATTTTTTTCAGGATGTTAACAGTGCCAGGGCAGGAGTAGGGGTTGGGGAAAGGCACCCCAAAACTTCAACGGAGAGAAGAGGAGGGAGACCAAAGGCAGGGCCATACGCCGACTGGACAAATCACAGGGAGAAGGAGGTGAGGGTCCCCCAACCTGGCCCCTCTGTTCACCTGGCCCTTCAGACAGGGCACACCCTGCTCAGGAAGTCTCTGGCTGTATTTATCTGGGGAAGCCGGGCTTGCGTTGCCCACCAGAGCCCCGCCGCCCCCCCCCCCCCCGCCCCGTCCAGGGCCCTGCTCACTCCATGCCTTCTCTTCCAAGCCACCCTTGCCCTCAGCCCAGGCTTCTGGGCCAGTATTATCTCCTCACATGGAGGCAGCTATGGCCCAAAGAGCAGGTCACTGACCCCAGGACTCGGAGCAGTGTCTGCAACCCCTGGGCCTGGGCTGGAGCTCTGGCCTCCCCAGACTGCTCCCCACCTTGGGGTTCGGAAGCCCAGTCAAGGCCACAGGCTGGAGGAAAGACGACACTGGGGCATGAGGTGGCAGAGGGCAGTGCGGGTTCTGTGTCTCTCTGTCCATCCCAAGTCCTCGTGATCCATTTCCTCTTGGCGCTGCTCGGTGTGTCTGGTCATTCTTCCCGTGAGAGAGCTCAGCCCGGCAAGCTCAGCGCGGGGGTGGGAACGCCTGCCTGAGCCCCAGCGCAGAGGAGCCGGCAGGGCAGAGCCCCACGGGCTCCAGCCTTCTGAGATGAGGCGTCTCCCATCTCCTCTGCAGTCCGGGAGGCGGGGCAGGACCCAGGAATCCTCAGCTTGTTTGAAAAGCCAGAGGCCGTGGCTGCCCCTGGAGCGTGCCCTGAGTTTCTCCGGGGACCTTGGGCTCAACTGCTTTGCGCTATGTTCACTGGGACCCTGGTTCTCTTCCATCCCAGGGTTACTGGTGAAGTAGCTGCTTGCTTTCTGCGCTGAGGGTTCCTAGATCTTAGACTTACCCGCCTCCCGGCGAGGGTGGGGAATTCTGACAGGAGCATCCCCAGACAGGGTACTGAAGCCATGGTGTTCACCCAGGCCAAAGCAGGGTGCCCTGGGACGTGCTTCCAGGCAGGGGCACGACAGGGCGGGCAGGCACCCTGCAGCCTCGCTGTTCCCGGCCCAGAGCCAGTCGGCCTGGGAAGGTTCACTGTCCCCTACTCCTTCCCTGGGACCACACCTGAGTCCCCCAGCAAAGCTGCTGACATTTTTATTACCATTATTACTTTACAAAGGAAACTCGCTTCCTCTGCAGGGGTTACACCCACTGGTCATCCCACCTACTCTTCAGAGATTAGGCCCCCTATTTGGGGGGGTTGGTGGGACCCTGTGTCTTACTCAGCCCTCTGGCCCAAGGGGCACTCTGGTTCTCTGCCAAGGATGCTTGCCCTCGCCCCCGATGCTCCCGCAGCCATTGCCTGACTCCCGGGCTCTGCCCTTCCTCTCTGTGCCCTTCACGTGAGGCCAGGGCACCTGCATGCACTGGGAGTGGGCGCCCAGCCCAGCCGTCGGGGCAAGAGGCCCCTCTGCCACGCGCTTTGTGCCTCCAAAGCTCCCCCCGCCTCGGTCGGGGCCTCAGACCAGCCATCCTTTGTGAAGCACCCCCGACCCCAGCCTAACCAAACCCAAATGCCTAGGGCCTGGCTGGGGCTGCCCCCTCGGGACACTGGGCTCATGCCACGGAGGGGGCAGTGGACAAAACAATCCAAAGCCACGCCGGGACGGGCCACGGACCCAGCCTCCTGTGCTGTGTACTCATGGAGCTGCTTAGTGTCTCCTTAGAAATAGTCAAAGCTTTGCTGAGAAAATAAATGTATGGACTATATTTGACAACATAAAATCTATATATTTTTCACAACTGGAATTTAATCAAGCTTCGTAGCCCCTCTGCTCCTGTCCGTGTCTTGCATCTGTGGCCTTCCTACTGTGTCTTGTGTTTTGGTGGACGTGGGCAGGGCTGGGGCCGTAGTCCAGTCTGTCCCTGCTGCTGGAGAAGCCACCTGGGAAGGGCTGGGCTGTGGCTGGGCCCAAGGCCTGTGGAGGAGGTGAGTGGGGCCGGCTGCCACCCTCTATTCCTGCTGGCCCCAGAGCTGCCCGTGTGGGTCACCAGGGGCCCTAGCACACAGCATTGAGGGTCCTTTTGGGGGTTCTCTTGGGGCCTTCGATGGGCTTTTCTTCTTAACAGTGGAGGAAGCAGCTCACCCCCCAGCCCTGGAACCGTGCTGGCCGGTGGCCCTGGTCCTGCTCTCGAGTGTGTGCGTGTGTGTGCTCAGAATCCGCATCTATGCAAAGGTGCAGGCTGCCTGTGCAGCTCCAGGCAGTGGAGACACGGCAGCCAGCTGGCTCAGGCTCCAAGCCCTGACTAGGCAGGTCAGAGTGGGCTGGGGGGACAAGGCTGGGGCCTGGGGCTGGGGCCTCCCGTTGAGAGTGTGCATCCTCCAAAGCTCCCCCTCTTCCTTCCTGCTTAATACCTCCTCCTGTTGGGCTGTGACCTTTTCCTCCTGCCCTTGGCTTCTGAGCAGAAATCTTTGGGGCCTCCCCTCTCCCGAGGCCTCTGGCCAGAGCTGATTAGGTCCTACAGAACAGTGTCCCCAGGAACCACCTTCCGAAACTGCTGGTTTCTGGGATGGAGCCAAGTGGCCAGAAGTGGCTTCTCCTTAGCTCCAGGGCTCGGGTCAGAGCGGCCCTGCCGCCCCTCTGGTCCAGGCTCCGGCAGGAATTGAGAGTCTGGGCCCAGACTTCTGCACAGAGAGCTGGCCTTGAGCGGAGTTTATTACAAATATCTCCCAAGGGGATAACTTAGCTTCTCACTGAAACACCCTTCCCAATTGCCACTAGCACAGGGGTGTCTGACAGCACTTTGGGGAGGGGTGGGGCAAACCACAAGGTCTGGGGCCGCTGCCCAGTCCACTCACAACCCGTCTCTGACCTGGGGGACAATGAAACAGGTCACAGTGCACTCAGATACTAGGCCATCCCCTTGACAGGGAATTCAGGGGGTGCGGGAAACGGGGAGGCCGGGAGGGGTCTTGACTCTTGTCTCCTTTGTCCTTTTGTTCAGACAGAGTTGTACCTGCGGCAGTCAGCTCTGAATTAAAGCATGAAAACACACACAGACCCTCGCCTGTTTTCTTTACGCTGTGTGGTTTTTCTAAGGGGGGTGATGAGGGGCTCACACTGTCCTCCCCCAGCACAGGGGTCATGACACTCGCGGGGAGAAGCCAGGGGGGCAGCGATCTTCTCCAGTGCAGAGGGAGGCGGGGAGCTGGGGGCTGACTCGGCTCTGCTGGGGCTCCACTGCTCTCCTGGGGTCAGGCACAGCGTCTGGAACCACCCCCACCCCCTGGGTGTCAGACCCCACCGGGCCCTGTAAGTACATCGCATTTCATCCTCCCCAGCAGCCAGGGTTCTCACGGCCACTCTGCAGAAGCAGAAGCAGCCGCAGTCATGCGGCAGGGGGGCCTACAGCCAGGGCCCTCCACCGGTGCCACTGCCCGTGGTCCCATGCCGTCACCCCTGCGCCAGACTGTCAGGTGGCATGGGACGGAGGCGGAGCTACATCATGGCTCTCAGAGGTGATCTGTAGAAAAGGCCTTGGTCTCACCACTGTTTAAAAGAAAACCAGCCCTGCCATGTCATGGGACCAAGGATTCCAGAGTTTTCAATTCCTTTGTGGAAGGGGTTTTGTTTAAAATCAAATCTTTATTCAAAAGACAGTAAAGGGTTATAACTTTGTACAGTCTGTGACAAAGAGCAAGTGAAGACAAAGAAAATGTAATTCTGTTCTCTGAAAATGTGTAATGTTTTCCTGCTACAGGCAAATTCTTGAAAGGGACCCAGTTGCAACTTTCAGAAGTGTGTAGCCGGCCTGCCTACGTGCCCAGCATTTAAACCAGCACAAAGAATCGGCTGCCTGTGGGCCCTGCCCGAGCCTCAGCCCAGCTAGGGGACCCGGGCTCCCAGGAGACCCGTGTGCATAAATGACAGACCTCGCCATCCGATGTCCACCCACCTGGAACACGCCCCCTGGAGACAGCCCGACCCCAGGCAGCAGGCCGGCTGCCCTTTCCTGCGGGAGGCCGGGAGGGCCCGTGCTGCCCTGCGGGGGCTTCAGACATCTGGGATGGAGTGGTCCATGGTGTGGTGGAGCAGGGTCGGGGACAACCTGGATACAGCAACAAGAACAGTGGCCAAAACTTCCAGCTCCTTCCCTGTGCAGGCCCCTTCCCCCGCCCCAAGCCTGTGCATCCCATGTGGGACTTCACTCCCAGTTCTAAAACTTTCAAGTCACCTGAAACCACCAACTCCCTTGGAGGGAGGGAGGGGAGGGGAGGACGAGGAAGGCTGGGCCTGTGCCCTGTGGGGGGCGGCGGAGTGGCCTCGCCAGGGTGCGCCCCAGGAGGTAGAGCCGTGAGAGGGAAGGCAGAGGGGGCTGCAGCCTTACCTTTTGACCATGTGCTCGTAGATCACAGTGGGGATAATGGTGAGGGTGATGACATTCCCGGCTGTGGCCAGAATCTCCGTGATCTCTTTATCCTGGAGGCGAGGCAAGTGAGTGGTCACCCTGGGGACTGGGGACCAGGGGCCAGGGGCAACTCGGCAGGCCCCTCTGCGGAGGGCCCGGTGTGGCCACTGCTGGAGGCCACCACTGACACCGGACCACAGGGGCGGGACTGCCTGTCAGGGGCGGCCCCAGGCAACATCCAGCTGCATTGTGCCTGAGCAAGAACGTGCACCTGCCACTTGAGGATCTCGTTGGTCAAATGAGTGCCACTCCCCACCCTCACCTTGAAGGCCAGCTGTGTGGGCCCGACATGTAGATGTGATTCCCCTGGGAAGCAAGGGCTCCCAGAGACTCACCAAGCCCATGTTTTTTATCCCATCTCCCTGGCCCCAGTGACACCTGGGTTCTGACCCCAAAGCACAGAGAATAACCATCCAGTGGGAGAGAGGCACACCCTCCCTCCCTCTGGCTCCTGTTGGCTGCCAGCCTGAGCCAGGGCCACAGGGGTCCTCTTCCTCTTACATCTGGTTGACAGGTAAAAAGAGAAAGCCCTGCAGGCACCACTTAGATCATGGAGAGAACACGAAACTAAGTTTCTAGATGGTCCAAACACTCAAGCTATGGCCATAGAAGAGCCTCTGGCCCTTACTCAGACCCTAGTGACTTTTACTTTACACATACATATAACCTGATTGTGTGTTTCCTTAGTTGACCCAGAATAAATGGTAGAAGATGTGCTAGATAGGACTAGTGATGGCCACTGGTGGAAATAAATAAACGCTGAAAAGATAAATGAGCTCAGGAAGCATAGCTGTCTGGAGCCGTGCAGCAAAAGGACAAACCCAGTCCCTAAGAGCTTCACAACCCCATGGTTCTGCAGAGTCACTGACAAGTTCACAGTGATGCCTTGGGCCATCAGTGAAGATGAGAGAATCACATCTTGGATTGACTGTTCTTCGGAATAGTTAAGATCAAAGCACTGTAATGCTTTGGAAGGAGTGAGCTCATTCATCTCGGAAAGCTCCAGCCACTCAGAATTGGTATTACTGTCCTCCACTTTTAAGTACAATGGGTTCCTTTGGATTGTCATGTCTGATCCCAGAGGAAGGGGAGAGGACGCAGCAGGAGGGACCTCAGACAGATATCAGAAGAACTTCCTGATCACAATGGTCACGAGCCACCAGAACAAGCCTCCCGGGAAGGAGGGGGGTTATTAGGCACAAGGAAGCAGACATGTGGCAGGAATGGCATGGTGATGGCCCTGTGGGAGCAGACAGCTGACCATGTGCCATCCACAGACCATGCCTGCTGGGGGGCCCTGCCACATGAGCTCCGAAGCTCCGGCTGCAGGAGGAAGGGCCTCTCGCTCTACATCACAGCTGGGATCGAGAACCACTCTTGGCCCAAGTGGCATCAAGTCAGGATACAGCCACTTTCACTTGTTCTGGGACCAATTCTCTGAAGATACCAACCCCTCATTCCATGTCCACCGATCCTAGACTACTTGCTTCTTCTTGTTTGTTAAAGATGAAACACACCACACATACGGCCTTGAAAAATGAATGAAGGTCAGAACCGGATTTCTGAATGACAATTTTCTAAAATATTCCTATTGTTGAACTTGATCCAATATGCAAACAGAAGTGCCACACGGAATAAGGAGGAGTCCGTATGGCCAGAAGCCATGGGTGCTCATGTCCTCAACACATCGTCACACCCCTCATTCTGTCTGGCCTCCGTGTGTGAGGAGCAATAGCAAACATTTATTGAGCACTTACTATGTGCCCGGCAAGGTGCTCAGAACTCTAGGTGTACTGTCTTACTGAACCCTCATGGCAACTTTAGGATGAGGAAGCTGACTCTTGGGCAGGGGCCGCAGCTGCCCACAGACCTGAGCCTGCCCACCACCACCCAGCAGTGCCCCCAGGCCCTGGTGCACCCCACCTACCTTCAGCCCGATGATGTTCTGCCCGTTCACCTCGCACACGTAGTGGTTAGTGAGGAGCCCGTTGCGGGCCGCAGAACTGCCTTTGACCACAGAGACAACCTTCCCCTTCTTGATGATAAAGCCAACATGGCCCAAGCTGTCCTTGTGCATGGTGACAGTCCGCTGGAATGGCCTGGCAGAGAGGGACAGTGAGCTTGCCTGGGGACATGGCTGGGGTGGGACAGAGGGCCTCCTTGGGTCTGGTACATACCTGTCCCGAACAATCATGACAATCTTCTCAGGCGATGCCCTTTTGATGGCCCGATGGGCTTTGCCCGTGCTCCACCCGGCACAGTCACGCCCATCAATCTGTAGGATCTGGTCCCCAAAGCGCAGCCCCACGAGGGATGCAGGGGTGTTGGCCTGGACCAGCTGCACAAAGAGCCCCTGGGGGGAGGCCGGGCCCAGAGTCAGCATCCTTGCCCACCCTGAGCCCAGGTCCCTCCTCCGAGCTCCTGTTTCCCCCTGATACTCTGGGAGCCTACAGGGTGCTAGGACTACAGCTCTGCACGGCGGGTGCCACGGTCCCCCCCTTTTCTAGGACACACAGCTAGCAAGGAGGTGAGTCAAGGTTTCAGCCCTGGCCAGAGGCTGCACTACAACCACTCTACTGTACCACCGCTCGCAAAAGCGTCTGGCTTCTGGGCTCTTCCTGGGAAACAGATCCAGGTCAGGTGAGGGGTAGATTGGGGGCAGGAGGGGAAGGGCAGCTCCGAGAGACAGGAGCCCACGAAGGCAGGCCGGCCGGCAGAGGGTCCGTGCTGCAACCCAGCACCAGCCCTGGGGCTTGGGGCAGGAGAGATTGAGAGGAAAAGCCTGCCTTGGGGCGCGGGTGCCTGCTCTGCACCTTCCTTACTCGGGGAATGGGGAGGTCTGACTCCGTGCAGGGGAAGAGCTCCCACCCCGCCCAGCAGCGCCCCCTCTCGGGCTGGTGAGTGACTGCGGCCGGGCGGGGCAGCAAGTGCAGGGGGCGGGGGCTCCTCTTCCCGCCGGCCCCGCCCACCTTGTCGATGGCCCGCAGTCGCAGCCCAGTCTTGCCACGCTCGTCCTTGCACAGGTGGATCTCGCGCACCCCGGGCTTGATCTCCGCGCGCCGCACGCCCAGGCTGTTCCCGGACACCGGTGCCACCACCTGGCCGGGAGAGGGGCCCGAGACCGCCGTCTGCAAACGCCAGGGGAGCAGAGGTCAGCCCGGCTCCTGGGACCTTGTGCCTCAGGGGTCGCTGGGGGGCGGGAATGGATGGGGAAAGGAGGACGCCCGGGTCCCTCGGCCAACCCGGTCCCCAGACCACACACATCTACGCAGGGGCCGAGAGGGCACGTAGCTCCATGAAGCCACTAGGGGGCGTCAAAGTCCATGCTCCTAAAAAGCCAGGGAAATGGGGAGGGGGTTTGGGATTCAGGAAGGGAACCCCCATATTGATATCAGGAAAAGACCCTTTTAAAATCCACGTAAAATAGAAAAAAAACACAGTAAGTAGTGAATGGTGGGGGATAAAAGGGCTCGATTTGATTTTTGTCTTGAAAAAAATTTAAGACAAAAGTATAAAAATTAATGGATGCTTCTCCCTAAGATGAAGAACAGGCAAGGATGTCCACTCTCACCACTACTATTAACATAGTACTGGAAGATCTAGCCAGCGCAATAAGGCAAGAAAAGGGTAAAAAGGCATACAAATCAGAAAAGGCGAAATAAAACGTCCCTATTTACAGACAACATGATGATCTACTAGAAAATCCCAAGGAATCTACAAATAAACTCCTAGATCTAATAAATGAGTTCAGTAAGGCCATAGGATACAAGATCAACATACAAAATCAATTGTATTTCTATATATTAACAGTGAACACGCGGAAACTGAAATTTAAAATACAATACCATTTAAAATTACTCAAAAAAAGAAAATACTTAGATGTAACTCTAACAAAACATGTACAGAAACTGTATGCTGAAAATGACAAAATACTGACAAAAGATATCAAAGAAGAGGTAAATAAATGGAAGATCTTCTGTATTCATGGATTGAAAGAACTAGTAAATTGTCCCCAAATTGATATATAGCTAAAACACAATTTCTATCAAAATCTCGAAAAGATGCTTTGTAGAGTCAGGTAAGGTTAATTATAACTTTATATGAAAAGACAAAGCAATTAGAATAGCTAAAACAATTCTGACAAGAAGCATGAAGTGAAAGGACTCACTCTACCAAATTTCAAGACACATACAGCTACAGTAATCAGGCCAGTGTGGTATTGGCAGAGGGAGAGACACAAAGATCAGTGGAACAAAATCCAGAAATCCAGAAACAGCCTCAAACAAGTAGGACCAACTGCTTTTTCACAGAGGTGCAAGAGTCTTTTCAACAAATGGTGCTGGAGCAATTGAATAGCCATGGGCAAAAATATGAACCTTGACCTGAACTTCAAAACTTACACAAAAATTAACTCAAATTCAATCATAAATTTTAATGTGAGACATGCAACAATAGCAATTTTAGAAGAACAGACAGCAGAAAATCTTCAGGACCTAGGGCTTACTAACAATTTCTTTCCAAAGTATGACCCACAAAAGAAAATATATCAATACATTGGACCTCACCAAAATAAGAACCTTTTGGTCTGCAAAAGACCCTGTTTAAAGGATGAAAAGATAAGTTATAGACTGGGAGAAAATATTTGCAAACATCCAACAAAGGACTTCAGAATATATAAAGAACTCCCAAAACTTGCCTTTAAAAAAACAAAAAACCGGCCGGGTACAGTGGCTCACACCAGTAATCCTAGCACTCTGGGAGACCAAGACGGGTGGATCATTTGAGCTCAGGAGTTCGAGACCAGCCTGAGCAAGAGCAGACCCTGTCTCTACTCTACTAAGAAATTAGCTGAACAACTAAAAATATATAGAAAAAATTAGCCGGGCATGGTGGTGCATGCCTGTAGTCCCAGCTACTTGGGAGGCTGAGGCAGAAGGATTGATTAAGCCCAGGAGTTTGAGGTTGCTGTGAGCTAGGCTGATGCCACGGCACTCTAGCCAGGGTAACAGAGCGGGACTCTGCCTCAAAAATAAATAAATAAATAAAACCAACAAAAACAATCCAATTAGAAAATGGAAAAAAAGACGTGAAGAAATATTTACTAAAAAGAATGAATACATGGATGGTAAATAAGCTCATGAAAGGATGTTCCACATCACTAGCCATTAGGGAAATGCAAGTTAAACCACGATGAGCCCTCACTATACACCTATAATAATGGCTAAAATTAAAAATAGTGATAACACCAAATGCTGGTGAGGATGTGAAGAAATGGGAGCACTCATGCATTGCTGGAAGGAAAGTAACATATTACAGCCACTCTAGAAAATAGTTTGGCATAGACTTATATGATCTAGTAATTGCACCTCAGGCATTTATCCCAGAGAAATGAAAACTTATGTCCATACAAAAACCTATACACAAACAGCTTGTTTATAATAGCCAAAAACTGTAAACAACGGAAATGTCCCTCAACAGGTTAAACAAACCCTGGTACATCCACAGTATGGAATACTACTCAGCAATGAAAAGAAACAAACTTGATACAGAGGACAACCTGGATTATGCTGACTGAGAAAGCCAACCTCAAAAGGTCACACACCATATGACTTCACTTATATGACAGTCTGCAATGACAAAATTATAGCCATGGCTGCCAGGGGTGGGCACGACTACAAAGGGGCAGTGGAGGGAAATCTTTGTGGTGACATGAATCTACACACTTGATAAAATGACATAGAACTACAGACACACGTTGTACAGTGTAAAACTCCTGGCCTTGATACTGTATTATGGTTATGTAAAATGTAATCATTCAGGAAACTGGCTGAAGGTTACAAGGGACTTCTCTGCACTCTCTTTGCCACTTCCTGCTATTATTATTTAAAAACAAAAAGTTAAAAAGCCATGAAAAAATTTTTAAATTATAAAAATGCATTTCCCATCTTGTATTTTTTTTTTAATCAAAATTTAGGTTGAATGCATTTGTGTTCTAATTATTGGAACAAAAAATGGTTAAAGTCGAGCTGGCTATAGCGTGACCTTTGCTTTGTGTTTGTCTCTCACAGCATGACCATCGAAGGGGTCACCGTGGAGAAACACCCAGGGTGTCACCAGTTCTTCTCAGGGCCCCACATGACCTCATCCTTGCTCTCTTGGTCCTGTCAGATCCTCATTTGGCAGTGGCTTTTATGTGGCTGTGGCAGTTCTCCATTGTCACCTCCATCAACTGCATGAAATCCTCCGGCCTTAGTAAGATTTGCAGTAAGTATTTCTGTTACAGTTTATTTCGCTCCCCAAAGCCACGGAAAGCAGGAATCAAGCCTTATTGTTCAATCTGGGGACCAGAGCTGGGTGACAAGCTCCGGCCCTCTCGGCTCTGCTTGTCCGAGGCAGCCCTGCACGAGATGCCCCAGGCTCAGGCTGGCTTTAATGTCCTCCCTCCTCATCCAGCAGGCTCAGGCCAGAGGTCAAAGGGCAGGCCCTGGCCCTCCAGCCCCGAGGCCTGTGGGAAGGTGGGAAACCATGAAACCCCACAGCGCTTTTCAGGAAGGCTCCAAATGAAAAGCGCCATCAAGAAACAGAGCCACAGGAATGCTGGGGAAAGAGGAGATTCAGACATACAGAGACAGGGAGTCTGTTCAAACGGCAAGACAGAGAAGGGAGGAGGGCTGGGACATTCCGCACCCGCAGTGGGCAGGAGACGAATACCTACACTGTCACCTGCTGGAATCTGAGGCAGGCTCTGCTGGACTTCTTGGCTGGAGAGGGAAAGACCCATATAACTGTCCAGTTCCGCCAGGTTTGGGTACAAAACTGATGGGAAGGAAGGAAGGAAAAAGAAAGGTGTCACTCAAGGGCATGTGTCCCACCATACCTGCGTGGCTCCTGGGTGGCTGCTCATTTTTATTAAGAAAGAGGGCCTGGGCGTGCCGCTCATTTCCAAGAACACCGCATAGCCCCAGGAACACGCCTCCGAAGGCCCAAGGTACAGGGGGTTTGCCTTTGTCCAGCAGCGGCATGGGACACCGAGTCCCTCGTGCACCACTTTGGCATGCAACTCCTCTGACTTTATGTGGCACCAAATAGATGTTCAGCACAAAGAGCAGAGCCTGCGCCCGGTCCAGGAGGCAGGGACAGGAGGCAGGCAGGCCTCTGACCACGGGCAGCTCCTGCACGGTGAGGAGGGGAGGAGCTGGGCCTGAGTTCAAGTTTGCTGCCACGGGACCAGAATCAAGACTGCCATGAGGAACTCCAGGGGCTGCAAACATCCTGGTCGCCCTACACGGCCTCATGTGCTAGCGTGATGGGCAGGGAGTTGCTGCCTTCACCAAGCCAGTGTTCCCACTGTCCCCCTCAAAAGGGGTACAGTGAGGGTGAGATGTGCATAAAGCCCACCCACGGTGGCAGGTGAGAGGCCAGCACACGGAAATGGCCAGAAAAGATGGCAAGCAGACCCTGCCCCAGCCCTGCACCTGGGAGCACCTTCCCAGAAACCCCTACTTTCCTTCTGGTGCATGGGACCTGCCAGGACCAGCAATGCGATCCGAATGTTTGTGTCCCCACAAAGTGCTTATGTTGAAGCCCCAACCCCCGGTGTGGCTATATTTGGAGACAGAGCCTCTAAGGAAATAATTTAGGTTAAATGAGGTCATAAGTGTGGGGCCCTAACCCTATAGGATTAGCACCTTTGTAAGGGACAACAGCAAGTTTGTGTGTACTTGCTCTCCATCACACAGATGCACTGAGGAAAGGCCATGTGAGGACTGATCCAGAAGGTGGCCGAATTGGCCAGAACCTAAATCTTGGACTTTCAGCCTCCAGAACTGTGAGAATATAAATTTCTATTGTTTAAGCCACAGCCTATGGCATTTTGTTATGGCAGCCTGAGCAGACTAAGACAAGCGGGTTCCGGCCCCTTCTCTCTCTGATGCTCTATCTGCTACCTCCTTTTTCCCCCATACACCCCTCACCCTGGGCCAGCCCCAGTGGCAGCAGGGAGGGTCTGGCTCTCTCCCTCTGACCGGTGTGGTGTTTCAATCCTGGGATCACATGAGAGTGGGTCACCAGAATGGTGCTGACGTGCTGATTTGGGGTGACTCAAATTGTTTCTGTAGAAAGAGGCCCCACAGATGAGATCACACTCTTGAGACAGCCTTGCTGAGGGCGTCAGAGCAGCCATGGCTTCCCCACCTGTCTGTGCTGGGTTTGGAAGGATGAATAGGAGTTCACCAGGCAGTTAAGGAGACAGGGGAGCAGCATAGGCAAAGGCCCTGGGAGGGGAGGTGACTTGGCCCAGGTCACCCAGGTGGTAAGAGGTGGGTGGCAGCTGGAAGCCTGGGTCCTCTCCTCCCACCATGTTGAATCCATGGCCCTAGAGCCACTCATAGCTTTGGTGCCACCATGCTGCCCTGAAGACCTCTGCCCTGAAGGGGCTGGGCAGCAGCCACTCTCAGCCAGGGGCGCCCACCCCAGCTCACTCACCTGCCGGCGGGGTGACGGCTGCCCTCTGGGCTGGCAGGGCGGGCATCCTGGGTGCGGCTTGGGCCTGGGCCTGGGGAGGGGCAGGGAGTGCAGGTCAGCTGTGGCCAGGCCCCAGCAACCCCTGGAGCCTGGGGCTCCCTGAGGCCAGGGCTGTGGACACTGGGTATGGGGTGAGCCCAGGGGTATTCATGTACCCTCAAGGGTCAAGGTCATGGGTGAATGTGGCTTCTGCTGATGTGGTTCTTTCCAGGAGGAGGCTCACCGGGGGCCCACGCTCCACCAAATGTCATGACCTGTTTACTGCCTGTGACAGGCAGAATATCAAGGCCCATCTCCCAACCAAGTTCTCAGCTGAAAAGTCCTAAATTCTCAAAACCTACTGGGACCACAGGGTGGTGGGATGGAGGAAGGAAGGGGCTTTTGGGGACTGAGCAGGCCAAACTCCATGTCCACTGGGTTTCTTCTGAAAGCCTGCCCTAGAGCATGGGGCCTACCTGTCGCAGAAGGAGGAAGCCCTGGGACAGAGTGGAACAGAGCAGATCTTTTCCATTCCTGCTGTAAAGCCATTGGCCTTGGCCTCTGGACACCCTCTCCGCCTAGGAGGCCCTGCAGTGGGACCTGCATACCTGGGGGCCTACCTGGAATGCCCAAGGGCCCCCAACATCCAGCACCTTCCAGGGCAAGCCTCTCTGAATTACCCCCGGGGTAATCCCCAAGTCCCCCATCAGGGAGCCCAGGCCAACAGGGCCTGGCAGCTTACCTGAATGGCTCGGTCCACCTTTAGGTCTTCCAGCGATGGGTACAGGGTGGACATGGCTGCTCCTCAGAGCACCCTGCAGAGTGCAGAGGGCAAGGAAGGATGAGGATGCCCTCTCGCCTTCTTGAGAGGAGGCTTGGACATCGCCTCCTGCCTATGTGTGCAGAGCAGCACTCTCCGATAGGAGAAAGATGTCAGGAGCTATTAGTGTCCCCATTTTAGAGATGGGGACATGGAATTGAACCAGTCTGTCCAGTTCCCAAGCCCATGGTCTCCATGTGCAAAATTCCATCCCATCAACTGACTCTGGGCTTTAGAACTCAGGCCCAGGGGACCACCCAGGACATGCTGGCCAGGAAAAACAGGCTCATGAAGCACGTTCTTCCCTGCCCTGTGTCAAAGGTCAGGCAAGCTAATGAGGTCTGGTCACTCAAGACCTAACTTTGATCCCGGTGTGTGCTGAGTGCCTGCTGCACACCAGGCCGAAGTTCAGGGTTTGCACAGCATCGTCCCACAGCAGCAAGTGGGTTGGGACTTAATATGAAAACAGAAAGGCCGCAGAGCACTCCAGAATCGCCCTGCCACACCCCTGCTCCCCTCTGGGTGTCTGGGTTGTGCTCTCGACCACCCACTGCCGAACTCACTGTCGCCTTGGGATCTTGGCCACAATGAAGTCACACCAAAGGAAATTCATAAACACACACACACAAACTATAGCAGAATTTAAACACCCAACAGAGCACTGCTCCAGAGGCTGGAGGGAGTGGGGAGGAGGGGCACCATGGACAGTTGCCAGGGCCTCACTGTCCCAGCAAAGAATCAGCAGGGACTCTGAGCAAGGTGCCCAGAGAAATTCAAAATAATTACTGCCTCTTGGACATGGTTTATTTCCTTCCTGGATGAAGTATGGGGGAGGGGCAGTTTGTCTTTCTGGATTCTTTCCCTTGCCCACTAACTGCTGGCTCTGTCACACCTCGAGGCCTTCGCTGGGGCAGTCCACTCCACACTTTCTTGTCACTCTCAGTTCCTGTGGGACAGGACTCCCCTGGCCCCCTGGCAATGAGGTCACTGCCCTCCCATGCAGGGCCCTGTCCCCTGGGACAGTGCTGGGCCAGCCTCCTGCCTCAACTCGTCAATTGTCCGGTCTATCTTCCTGGCTGGATTGCAGTTCTATGGGGTCAAGGTGTGTCCTATTCACCCCACATGCGGCAGGGCACATGAAAAGGAATGCCCGGTGGTGGCACAGTGATCTAAGCAGGCTGTGCCAGGCATGAGGTGACTCCAGCACCCCCAGGGCCAGACCTGCCAGCACCTCCCTGAGTGACCCACAGGCGCTGAGGACCTCCTCATCCAACCCCACTCCCTCCCCTCGCTGCATACCTGCTGCCTTGACCCCTGCATCATCCTCGGGGACCTCCCTGCCCCTCCCCAGGAGCCACAACATCCTCCAAAGAGGTCACCGCCTCCGCACTGCCCGCAGAATCAACATGCCCGAAAGTGGCTTTCAGGGCCTTCATGATCCTCCAGAGATTGGAATCGGTAGCCCATGGGCTAGATGTAAATAAATTTTATTTGACAATGCATTATAACATAAACATTCAGATTAGCGGTCTAAATGCAAAACTTAAGGCACTGCATTTAATAATCTAATTTCCCACTACACCTGAAAAATAGGAAGCTTTGGCAACCCTGGACTATAGCAGAGAAGATACAGTCAAATAGCAGCTGACTCAGGGTGCCCCAGTCCCCACCACTCTCTATTGTCTCTTACACCTAGACCACTGAGTCCCAATATACCTTTGTTTGTGATGCCTGCCTAACTCTCCAGCTTTACTTCTTGCCCTATGTCTTTCACCCAGCTGCCACTTTCAGCTCCAGCCACAGTGAGCTACTTTCAGATCATTGAATGGATCTAATTTTCTCATGTCTCCTTTGCATGTGTTATTCCCTCTATCCGGAATACCCCTCACTCCTTGCCTGGCTAACTCCTAATAATTTTCAAGCCTCAGACCGGAGGATTCTTCCTGCAGGAAGCCTTTCTTGATTTGTGCTCCACCTAGCCTTGCTCTGTCCTTCCTCCTGTTGATTATCCTCCATTCCTATAGCTGCCTCTTTACTTGTCTGTCTACCTTAGACTGGGAGTTCCAAGAGGGCAGGAATTGGGCCTTCTCATTGGCTGTGAAACCTCTAACCCCTAGCATGGAGACTAACACAGTAATATTGTCAGAGGCAATGCATCCTGCTTGGGCCTCCACTTTTCTCCTGGTATCCTTCCTGGGATGGAAACAAAAACCAGAGAACCCAAATGTGTTTCGTTGCCTCTCACAGTCTTGTTTCAATTTTTTAAAGTTTGAGTTAGTGCCAACATTTAAAAATCTAGAAACGCAAAATTCTTTATTGCTAACTTGTGCTGAAAAAAATAAAAATATTTGGCAAGGCAAGAGCAGGAATTGTGCATGGCAACCCCCAGCCAGGCTGAGTGGCAGCCTACCTCTTAGATGGGGCTGCAGGTGTTTTCCTGTTTCCTAAAGTGCCCATCTGGCCCTTCGCTGATTCATATTGCCTGCTTGGTTCCAGACCCTTACCCCAGCCTGGTCTTTGGGGCAGAAATTCCCAAGAGAGGAATTTCCTAGGGGGAGGATTCTGGCCCTGGCCTCCTTTAGACACCTGGGGGAAGAGAGTCCCCCCGCCCCCCACCTGTGGCCTTCCCCACTGCACACACACTCTGGGAGACTTTTTTATTTAGGGACAGTCCTTAGCAGTTACCATTTGCCAAAAGCATGCCTTTCCACCAGGACCATGAATGAATGGCAGATGTGAAAATAAGAGGCCACCACTGCCCTGATTTTTCTGACACTGAAGCAATAGAGCAGTTATATTTTTGGCAGCTGTTCTCTGGGAGAGCATAGAAGCAGAGATCCATTTCCTGGAAATCACTCCCCGGCTGGGACCACACCACCCTTTTTCTGTCTGAGATTATTTCACCACTGCCACTGTCTCTGGGTTCCAACTTGGTGCTGGGCCTTTGGGGCAGTCAGCATACAGGTACAGTCATTCCTCGGGATTGGTTCCAGGACAACCTCCCCGCCCCCAAACCACAGATAACAACATCCAAGGATGCTCAAGCCCCTTATAGAAAATGGCATGGTATTTGCATATAACTTAAGCACATCCTCCCATATACTTTAAATCATCTCTAGATTACTTATAATACCTTATACAACGTAAACGCTAAATAAATAGTTGTTATATTGTATTTTTATTTGAATTGTTTTTTGTTGTTGTATTGTTATTTTTTATTTTGTTTTTTAACATTTTCGATCTGCGGACGGTTGAATCCATGGATGCGGAACCCAAGTGATACGCAGGGCTGACTGCCTTGTGGCAGTTCACGACATAGTGGGGAATGGCTCCCTGCCCGCAAATATGGTTGGGCATCTAGCTATTCATTCAAAACATCTGAGTGTCCTTCAATCATCTAGCTATTCATTCAAAACATTTGCGTGTCCACTGTGTGCCAAGCACCCAAGACCTGTTTCAACACCCTCCTCCGTGTGGTGCTCCCTCACCACAGACCCCGCCCAGCGGCGCGGCGGCGCCTAGTGCGCATGCGTCTCGCTAAGGCGCCTCCCAGGGTTCCCCGCGGCTGTGGAGCTGAAAATGGCGGCGTCCTTGCCGCGTGGGGTGTCGGCCGGGTGGGCTACTGGAGTCCACCCGGACTCATGCTTTCTCCAGGCGCCCGTGGCAGGCGCCGGCATCCACAAAAAGAGATCAGGTAAAGCAGCAGAGTAAGGGATGGGAAGGCTCAGTCAGGCTCCGCGCCCCCACTTTACCGATTGGCGGCTGCGCGGGTCAAATCGAGCTTTGAAGGCAACTTAGTGCCCCTCACTCCCACGCCCCTGGCCTCTAAGCGCCATTTGTGGCCTCCGAAGGAGGGGCGGGGTGCGGTTGTGTCGCCTCCTCCTGACTTTATGAGATTCTGCACTGAGGCAGCTGTGGGTGTTAAGGACAAAAGTCCACGCGCCGCGCTCCCAGCTGCTTGTTGCTCGTACTGAAAAAGAAGGCCCCTCGCTCCCTTTGGTTTCATTAGCACCTTCAAGCCCCTGAGTATTTCCTACCCATTGTGACGTCACCCTTTCTTCCATTCTCCCGGGTTTCTTTCCGGACCTTGATTCCCGATCGGGTGCAGAGCTGAAAATGCCCGTCCCCACTCCGCGCAGATTCACCCCGGGTCCCACCCCGCAGTGATTGAGTGATTGGGCCCCTGCTACCCAGGGAAGGGGACTTGGCTTGGCCGGGCAGATCAGTTCCCACAGCGAAATCAGACCCACTGGCCCTTTAAAGGGACTCAGGCAATTGAGTCTGTGGGTGCAGGAGAAAGGCCAGGTCAACCTAGGAATACTTCCTGGAGGAAGGAAGAAGACCCTTACTGGGCCATCAAGGACAGAGGTTCAAGGGGGTGGGAAATGAGTGTTATTCCAGGGATAGGGAGGCCCCCGGGCCTGAGAGTATGGCTCCCTTCTGGATCCTTATTACATCTTGCCGGTTATCCGGACTGGACTGTTTTCCCACTCTGTGTCGCACCTCCATAGCAGTTCCACCAAATCCACCCATGGGCTGAGCCAGAAATCTGGGAGTTATCCTCAGCTCCTGCCTTGCCCTCCTCTAGAAGCCATACCCAGCTCTTACCCTCAGGATAAACCTCAAACTTCAACTTGGCATTCAAATTTTCGTGGCCTGACTTCTGGTAATGTCTCCAATCTCACTTCCTCACTCTTCCACACTCACCATGCATTTCCTTCATTCCAAAATACTTGCTGGTCCTAAAATCCAACCCGCTAGTTAATGTCTCCATGCTTTTGCACATGCTGTTCCCTCTGACTTAAATGCCATTCACTCCTTCTCCCTCCTCCTTGTTCATCTGTTGAACTCTTCTTTGTCCTTCAATTCTAAGCCTTCCCCCAGATCCCCACACCCACACATACCCATGGAGATTGGCAAGCTGCCCTTCTCTAGACCACAGCATCTCATATATGTTTGCCTGTTCATCATTCATTCCACAAATGTTTAATAGTCACCTATGGTGAGCAAAGCATTTTGCATTTCCTGGGTTGGATTTCCCCTGTGCTGCATTTGTTTGCCGGTCTCCCTCCCTGGCCAGGGAATGTCACTCATTTGTGAATCCCCAGTGCTAAGCACAGTGCCTGGCACACAGCAGGCATCCAGTTACTGTTTCTGAGTGTGGTGGAAGAGCAGACACGGAAGAGAGTCTGAAAACCTAAATATAGAGTCTTTCTTCCCATTCCCACCTGTATTTACAATCAGTAAATAGAAAGTCCTTTGAAGAAAAACCCTGAGCCTAGAAAGAGAGAAAATACAGTCCTAATGAGTTAGACTGAAAAGCTGCCTGGTTCCTATAATCTGACAGTGGGAGAGTTTGCTCAGTTCTGTGCTGATGACTGCCCAAAAATAATTGGCTCCTCTGAAAGGAAAGGAATCCACTTAACCCTTCTCTCCCAGAGGAATTTTCCTACAGCACTTTCCAGATTTCCATCCCTGAACTTTTGTACTCTTTGATATAAGCAGTAACACTACCCACAACAAACCAGCAGCCAGGTCCTTGAAGATCAGCAAGGCTGAAAAGGGGTCTTTGGGCCCCAACTTTGAACTTAGAATGAGAACGCTCCTTTGGAACACTTTGCAAAGAGCTGAAGCTGTGGGACTCCCACTCGTTCCTGTGGACAACTCATCCATCTTTTACAAGACAGTGTGCGGGAGGGAAGCGTGGGTTAAGAGTGTCAGAGGAATAGCTCCTGGAAGGCCAAATTAGCCCAGGGATGTGGTGAGTTGGAAGGGAAGAGGCTGTTGCTAGGCCACCAGCACGTACCCCCTCCTCCTCTCAGAGCTCTCCTGCCTGCTGGAGAAAGGCGATGGACTTCCTTAAGAAATACAGAAGCTCCTAAACCCAGGCTCAGGGGAGGCAGGGCAGAAGCAAGAACTTTGGAGGGAGGCAGGACTGGGTTCAGACTGAAAACAGAGCATGGGCAAGTCCCTTTTGAATGTCTTTTCTCCATTTATGATATGGGTAACAATACTTACATCACAGTTAATGGGGGATTAAAAGATTTTTTTAAAAAAAGGTGTGTGTGTGGAAAGCATTTAGCATAGTATACGTAGCACATAATAGGCATTCAATACTAGCTGTTATTCATTCAACACGTATTTACTGAGCACCTGCTGGGTGCCAGCAGTGAACGAATGAAAAGTCAGTCCTCAAGGAATGTACCTGGGGTGGGCACAGGAGCTGGAGGAAATACAGGCTCAGTGGCTTTGTATGCTCTGTCAGACGGTGGGAAGCGCTGGGGAGAATAGCAGAGCAGCATGGAGGGCAGAGTGTAAGGAGGTCCTCTCACTGGCAGGTGGGATGGCATTTGAGTAGAGGCTCGACAGGGTAAGGAAAAGCTTTCCAGGCTGAGGGCACAGCCCTTGCAAAGGCCCTGAGGTGGGCGTGCCTGTTGTGTTTGGAGAATGTCTGACCAGTGAGACTGAAGTGGATTCTTCGGGGGGGAGTGATGGGGGGGAGTTTGGGGAAGTAGTGAGAGGGTCAGATCCCACAGGGCCTGTAGGCCATGGGGAGGACGTCGGCATTTACTCTAGTGAGATGGGAACCCCTGGAGAGTTCTGAGCAGCATTGTGCTGTGATCCACCTTTCCTTGTAACAGGCTCCCAAGCTGATGCCTGAAGAATAGACTAGGGGGCAGGGTGGGAGCAGGGAGCCCGGGTGAGATATGATGGTGTTGGTAGAATTGGGACTAGCTTGGCTGCCGTGTGTGAATCAGCCAGCATAGTGCCTGCCTACACAGCAGGCTCATTTTAGCCCCACTTTCTGAGCCCCTGCTGTGTGGAGGGCAGGTACTGGCACCATGTGTCCATTGTCTCTTTAAGTTCTCTGATCATGTGGGCTATTTCCAGTCCCCAGATGAAGAAACCAGTTCCTAGAGAGGTAAAGCCACTGGCCCAGTTCCCTAGCAGGTTTTTCCGTGCTGTAGCAGGGAGGTTGCTGATAGAAACATATTCAGGCCAGAGAAGGAAGTGACAGACAGAGGCCTTTGAGCTCTTTGCCTGTTCGCAACCTCTAGTTTCAGCTGGGCCAGCCCGTTCAAGGAGCAGAGTGTGGGTCCCACCTCCTGGAGCACAGTCACAGGCAGTTGGAAGGAATCTGGAGGCCCTCATGATGTCTGGGTGAAGAAAATCACTCAGTCCTCAATCAGACCTGGCAAGGGCTGGGGTCAGAAGAGGAAACTCCAGCTCATACTTCACTCCTAGAGTGAAGCACTTTGAAAGGAAATTGCCTTGGAAATCTCAGGGGGGCAGGGCAGGGAGGGAAGGAGACAGGGCAAGAGCAGGTGTCACTCATCCCAATCCCAGCCAGTACGGGGTCAGGGCCCAGCTCTTACCTGCAGGCCAGGTGCTGCTGCACGTCCTTCTCCAGTCACTGCTGAGGCAGTCTGCTTGCCTCCCTAGAAGGTGGCCCTTGTCCCAGCTGGGCTCCTGCTCTGGGAAGGGTGGTGCCTGCCCCTGTTCGGCTGACTCACCTTGGACTGGGATGGGCCCAGGTAAGGCCCTGTGGCTGGATAAACAAGGCAGGTCACCAGGCCCAGAGGTCTTTGACCTTAGTGTACATTTGGAGGTAGGGTTAGGGGGCACACAGCTGCTGAGATGGGCATGAACCAAGACTTCCTTGCCTTGCCTTGAGGAACCTGGCATTGGGATTAGACACCGAATCCCGCTGATGGTGGAAAGCAGTTGACTGGAGGGCGGTTTGATGGGTATCTGGGGTCTTAAAAAATGGTCAAACCTTGTGACCCCACATTTCCTCTTCTAGGTATTTGTTACAGTGAGGTCCCAGGGCCCATCACCATGTTGCTTCTAGGAAGGAAAATCTAGAAATCCCAAATGCCCATTATCTCTGGAAGATCACAAAGCTATTAAAGTCATTTCAGGAAGAAGCTATGAGGAAATGTACCAGTGAGATACTGAAAAATCAATATTGTGATTCTGATCTTGTTCATTTTTTGAAAAGTGACGTAGACATATACTAAGATGCTGAGTGTCTCCGGATGGTGGCATTGAGGGTGAAGTTTCCAGTTTGTGCTTTCGTGTGTGTTCCAAGGTGATGGTGGGTTTTGTTTTTAGTTAGTTTTTGCTCTGAATGCTTATGGTTTTTATAAGGGAGGAGCAAATTAAGTTTATGTTAAAAAGGAATTCAGATTGGTTGTCTCCTGGGAGGGGACTAAGCTGTGTTCTGGGGCAGGAGGGGATTTATTTTTATAACACCTTTTTTTGTGTGTCTTTTAAATTTTGAAAAATTTAAATGTATTACTTATACCCAGAAACAATTATGTAAAATTAAAGTTAAACAGAAAAAAAGGAGGACTTTAGTTTAGATCCTGGTTTGGTTGGACAGAGTGCTTATCACCCTTGGTTCCTGGGCAGGGACTGGGGACCCACGTGCTGGGCAGGCCCATGAGGAGTGACGCAGTGTCCCCACTCAGGGTGTGGTGAGTATCAGGGCTGCTTGCCAGGCCAGTCAGGCGTCACCGTCACTGTGACCAGCCGGGGCACCGGCCTTGGGCGTGAGATCCTGAGTTCAGCCCCAGGGAGGAGACGCTGCCTGCCTATGAAGAGCTTACGGCCCAGCGGCCCACACAGGAAACGGGGAACAGGAGGAATAACAAGAAAGACATCTGCCACTAATTGAGCACTTACTGCCCAAAGAGCACAGAGACACTGCCCCGGGCACTTTAGAGGCCTCATCTCTGTGACTCCTCATATCTTCCGTGTGAAGTAGGTGTGATTGACCCTGCCCCACAGGTGGGGAAACTGAGGCATATTCCTCTCAAGTTACACAGCTGGAAGGTGGCTCCAAGGCCTCCTTTTCTCCTCTGAGACATGCTGTTTCAGAAGGCCGAGGTGTGGGACGCAGCTGGGGGCTGAGCCATGTGGGCCTGAAGCTGAGAGAACCGGGGGTCATGGACCCACCTTCGGCCAAAGCAAAGTAGGAAATAGAGACCCTAATTGAACCAAATGACGCCCACTCCCACCCCCCATACACACACCCCTCAGCTCACTCAGTCATGGTCTGAAGGGGCCTTAGAGGAGATGGAGAAGGAAGCAGGTCCTTCTGGGCGGGGGTCTTGCCTGTCGTCACCTGTCAGCGTAGAACCCAGGTCCCCTAACTCCCACCTGCACACAGGGGCTCTCCATTTTCTGGTTTCATAGTTACCCCTATTCCTGGTGTTTTATTCCGGCCACAAATCTTTCATTGGGCATAGCCATGTTTAAACTCCAGCTCCTCACTGCTTCCAGGTCAGGACCAAACTCTCAGGGTTGACATTTGAGGCCTCCACGGTCCACTCCCTTTGTTCCCTCTTCAGCCTTGTTCTCCTAGACACCTCTCAGCCAGGCCAGAGTCCTCACCATTCCCTCTTATCCTGATTCTGTACCTTTGCCTGTGCGCCTGCCTCCCGGCCTGGCCAGATCCGCTGAGCTCCTCTCCCGGGAAGCCTCTCACCCATCTCCTTCCCTGTGGCGTCTCCCACCTCTGACTCTGGATCAGACTGTCCTGTTCCGTTCTTTAATGATAACCATCTCGTATTCATGTGTACCGTAGGCCACCCAATTAGACCCTCAGTTTCTTGAGGGCAGGGTCTAGTTATTAGATCTACAGTGGCTGATCTTTTCAAAATAAAGATTGCAACCTATGCTCTGACCAGGATATAGTTCTGCTTTGTTATTTATTTGTATGAACAGTCATAAAAGGTCTTAAAACTTTGGGTGGCCAGTATACAGCATACACTCGGAAACTCCTATCAGCACCCATGGCAGACCTGAGTCATCAGCCACTACACCCCTCCCTGCTGACGGAGTCCTCTCGTGATGCTGCAGGCAGCTCTGTCACCTGGAGTTGGCCTGTGAGGTAAAATCCCTGTGCCATCAGGAATGGGTGCTCCACGATGGCAGGGGCCTAGCAGTGCCTGGCACACAGTAGGCTCTCGGTAAATATCGATGGGATGAATAAACACCCTCCTGGAAAAGCCAGTCACATCTTTGAAAGACCCTTCTTTCAAAGATGGTTTGGGCTGGGGCGTCAGGTTTGAGTCCCGGATGTGTGATGTTGCACGGATTGCTAAGCCTTTCTGGGCTGCAGTTTTCCACGTCTGCCTGCTGGCATTCCATAATGTTAGTTCCCTACTTCCTCATGACTGCAAGCTACAGAAACACAAGTCATCTGGTTCCAGTGAAAATGGAGGCGCCCTTCCTGGAAGAAGGGAGAATGGTGGCTGCGCAGTGAGGAGCAGCTGTGCAGTCCTGCCCTCTGCCTGGGATCTGGGGGGTGCGGCTGCGTCCCTACCGCTGAGTGCCAGTAACAGGAAGAGCACCATTGCCGAGCTCCGCCTGCTCTCAGGGTGCTCTGCTGGACACTGGGCACAAGCTGATCTCATCTGTTCACAGCAGCCCCCAGATTCAGAGAGTGAAGCATCTTGGCCGAGGCCAAACAGCCCAAGAGTGCTGAAGCCAGGCCTTGAACAGAGCCACCTGGGTTCTAGGAGTCTCCACCGTGCACAGCTGAGCCTACAGGAAGCCCACAAAGAAGTCCTATGTAGACTTCAACCCAGGTTGTGAGAGTTTCATCGCATGGCCACACAGAGCTGCATGGGAGGCTGGGAAATAGTCTGTTGGCCGGGCACGTTGCCAGGTACTATCAAGGTTCGGTTAGTAAGGAAGAGGAGGAGCATGGATATTGGGTAAGCGACAAGCAGTCTTAGCCACCTGTGCCAAGGTGTGCTGAGGGCTCCCCAGGCCAAACTGTGATGCTGCCTGAGTCTGTGAGCAGCAGCCTGAGGACACTGCCAGCGAGAGAGGGGGTGCATGTGGAAGAGCCCTGAATGGGGGTGGAGGGTCTGCCTTTGACTCCGCAGGCCTCAGCCTTCCTATCTGTCACATGAGGGTCATGAGTGCCAGTAAGAATTCTGGCCCTAAGTGGATTCTGCCACAGGTTTGTGCCAAGAGCATGCTGTCTGGTCCCTGCCCTCTCTGGGCCTCAGTCTCCACATTTGGCCAGGGGAGAGTTTGGATGGGTTATCTTTGAAATTCCCCCCAGATGTGCCATCTAAGGGCCCACAAAAGGCCAACTCAGTGCCATCCCCAGTCCCTTCGGGGGCCCAGATACCAAAGATAACCATTTTAAGCATTTGGTCTCCAGACGTGGAACGTCCTTCATGCCGTGTCTGAGCTCCATCTTGGTTTTGCTGTTTGGAGATTTGTACTAGTCGGGGTGGGCTAAGTTAGGCTGCGGCAACAACCCCGACATCTTAGTGGCTCCTAACACAGAGCATTTCTCGTGCACAGCACAGATCCATTGAGGGCTGGCGGGGCTCTCTACGTCTCCTCACTCCAGGACCCAGGGTGACAGAGCAGCTGCCATCTCAAAGCTGTCAGAGGGAAAGAGGTCTCCATCTGGCAATTAAATGCTCCAGTCTGAAGTGACAAATGTCACTTCTCATACCTCATTGGTTAGGTGACCCCATCCAGCCGCAAGAGGGCAAGGAAGTGTCATCCCCCCACATGCTTGGAAGGCAGAGAGTGGGAAATACGGGAGATTGATGCTGATGACCTCAGGCCCCTGCTCCAGGGTGTCACCCGTGCAGGACTAGGGGAGCAGATGTGACCTGAAGGGTGACGGAGCCCCACTGGGATCTACGTGGGGAGTGAGGGGGCTGAGAGACGGAAAGACACCTGACATTCCGGAGCCTGAGACTGTGATGCCAGACGGTTCTAGCTGCCAGTCTGCCACAGTCTGAATATTTGCGTCCCCTCAAAATTCATACGTTGAAAGCTAATCTCAAATTTGATAGTAGTAAGAGGTAAGGATCTTCCGGTAGGTGATTAAGTTGTGAGGGTGGAGCCCTTGTGAACGAGAGTGTCAGAATCCCGGGTTTCAGCACCGGAGATGTCAGGGGCGGGGAGTCTGCCCTCAATTCCTGGTGTGCTGTTGGCCAAAGAATGACCGGGCACACCAAAGTGTCAAGTCCAGACCGTTATCCCAGTCCTCTGAATCCTTTCTTGGAAAAGTCACCAGCAAGGCCGATACGACGGAGTAACCTCAGGCAGGGAGCAGTTTCACAAGAGCAGCTCTTTATTGTCGAATAGAACGGGCCTGTCTCCGTGAGGGGAGAGAGACAAACCAACTCTCTCGCTGACCCACTCGCTGCTTCTGACTTCTCAGATCATTTCCTTTTATTAGCCCAGTCTGGAGGAGGGCTCCTGGGAGGTGTAGGATGTTATCAGATGATCAACAGGTATCCTCAAAATGCCATCTGCGTATATGAGCTCCCACTAAGAAAGCCCACATGTTGGAGGGGGTGAATTACAATGCAGATGCAAGCTGATGGCATATTAATTACCCTTAGGTTACTCTGGCTCACTTTCTAAATCTCACTATGCCTGGGCTGGGGAATCGCTAGATTGGGAAAGCATGTCCTCCTTCCCCAGGTGTAGCAGTTGCTCAGGATAGGCTTAAGGGTAACAGCAAAATGGTGTGCCCACTCTTATCCTTCTTCCCAGGTGGAGCAATTGCTCCCAACAGCATCAAAACAGGGAACCCTTGCCCTGAGAAGAGCAGGAGATTCTAATTATCTACCTAGCATGATTAGTGCCCTTGTAAAAGAGGCCCACGGGAGCTGGGTGTCCCTTCCTCCATGGGTGGAAGCAGTGAGGAGGCGCCATCTTTGAAGCAGAGAGCATCTTGAGCCTGGACTTTCCAGCCTCCAGAACTGTGAGCTGTAAATTTCTGTTTATAAATTACCCAGTGTAAGGTATTTTGTTACAGCAAAGACACAGTCCCGGCCTGGAGCCTCATTTACACTTCCATAAAGCTGGGACAGTATTTCCTAACCTGCAGAATTTTAAGGTGAAATGTGTGAGTAACAGTGGGGAAACGAGCCTTTATACTCCCAGCAGCCGTCTAGGGAAGGTGGTACTTTTCAGTGGAAGACCCTTTGCCCTCCTGAGCCCTTTGTTAAATTTGGGTGGGCACGTTTGAGAGCAGAAGCTTGAGGGAGGCGGTCAGGTTGGAGGGGGCTTAGTGTAAGACTGTGCTCACAAAGCACAATGTATTCTTAAGATATCTTTGTGGTGACTTTATTTGGGACAGTTTTGGAGGAAGGAGTTGATGGAGATAGGGGACCTGCTCCAATCCAAACAGGAGGTTTGGGCGTTTCCGTGGGAATCCACAAGATGGGGGAGCAAGAAGGAGAGCAGGTGAAGGAAGGCAAGGAGGGGCAGGGGCTGAAAGGTACAGCGACCTTCAGGGAAAGTCCCCTGGGAGGGTGGAGGCGAGCAGGGGAGGGGACTCTAAGAACAGACCTAGGCTGTGGCCTTGCTGTGATATAAGCCCCAGATCCTTGCTCCTCAGATCTTCAGAAAATTCCCGTTGACAAGATTTTCGCACACCTGTAATCCCAGCACTCTGGGAGGCCGAGGCAGGAGAATTGCTTGAGCTCGGGAGTTCTAGGCCAGCCTGAGCAAGAGTGAGACCCCGTCTCTACTAAAAATAGAAAAATTAGTTGGGCATGGTGGCGCATGCCTGTAGTCCCAGCTACGGGAGGCTGAGGTGGGAGGATCACTTGAGCTCAGGACTTTGAGGTAGCAGTGAGCTACCATGACAACACGACTCTACCTGGGGTGACAGAAGGAGACTCTATCTCCAAAAAAAAAAAAAAAAAAAAAAAAAAAAGCTAGGCCCTGGTCCTGCCCATCGCAGAGAGAAATGTAGCTAAGGCTTGGATTTAGTCTCCCCGAATACAGCCCTGACCTGCCGGCACAGTTCCTTGACTAAGCAGAGAAAGGAGGGAGAGGCCAGCAGAAAGACGAGACAAAAACTCTCTGAGATGAGGAGCTAGCTCGTTAATGTAGGTGAGCGTGCCACTTTGCAGATCAGACAAACTAAGCCCTGGAGGGGTCAGACGACTCCCGAGGAAACCCAGCCAGCCAGTGGCACAGTCAGGGTGAAGAGCCACATCTGCCTTCCTGTAGCCGTCAGAGGACGGAAACTGGGGCACAGAAAGGGGGAGGGCCTTGCCCAGGGTCACAGAGTAATTCAGTAGCAGAGCCGAGATACAATGCCTCCATATCCTGGTCTCTTCCGACTGCCAGGCTGGGAAGGTTGCCCAGCCCTTTTACCCACTTCTGGCCTTGTGTTGGGGGGGGGGAATCTGGGTGTCGGGTAGGGAGAGGCAGCATGATCTTCTGAGAAATCTACTCAGGCCCAGACACTGGGGCCTGAACCGGTCCCCCTGCATCCTGGCTGGAAGCAGCATTTCGAAAGCTGATCTTGAGCAAGATGGAAACTCTGAGGACAGTCTGTCTGTTCATGGTTGCTCCCATGTTCTTGACCCTCGGGTGGCCCTGTCGGGTGGGTTCCTCGGTTGAGTAGGACTCAGTCTCAGCTATCGGCACTCCTAACTAGGGGGACTGTCCTTGCAGTGGAGTGGGGGAGGTGCCAGAGCTCAGACGCTCTCCTGGCCTGGCTGGAGCCACTCCCGCCTCGGTCCCGAAACAGGGCAGACAGGAAGGCAGGAACAATGGGCAGCCGGCGGCAGGGGGTTCCTGAGCCTGGGGTGGGACAGCTAGGGCCTGGCTGCCACCAAGGCTGGGTGTACAAGGTCCCTGTGCCAGAGACTAACAATAAGATTAGCGACCAACATTTTTGAGCATTTAATGTATGCCAGAGGCACCTGTGTTAAACACTTTAGATCAATTATGTCATGGAATCCTCACCTGACCCTTATTTTTGGCTCCATTTTATAGATGAAGAAATTGAGGCACAGTATTTAAGTAAAATGTCCAAAGTTAAGTCAGAGGTGAAAGCAAGATTTGAACCCAGGCACACTGGCTCCAGATCCTGTGCTCTTAACTACTATAAATATTACATATGTATGCATATATAATTAAATATATATGCTATATATACACTTTCTCATAATTCTCCTTTTTCACTTAATTTATCATTGACAGCTTTCTATGTCATCAACATCATCCTTGTTTAACGTGCTAACGTGTCGGTAAGACCTTATCCCTGCGCCCCCGCCCCCACCCCAGTCTGTTTTTCCTACCACCTGTGGGCCTGGATTTCCACCTTGTCCTGGTAATGTAAAAAGCCTACGTGGTCAAAAATAGTGAATGATTGACTAAAGCAGCAGTCCCCAACCTTTTTGGCACCAGGGACTGGTTTCATGGAAGACAATTTTTCCAAGGACTGGGAAGGGGTGGGGGATGGCGAGCAACAGGGAGCAGCTGTAAATACGGGTGAAGCTTGTCTTGCCCGAGGCTCATGTCCTGCTGTGAGCCACCCATTCCCAGCAGGCCACAGCCCTGTACTGGTCCACAGGACTAAAGAATGTCACACACACCTATATAACAGAACGTTGCTCAGGAGTGGAAATGGCACTGCAAGAGTAGACTTAATAACCCAGGCAGGTACTGGCATGTACAATAGAAACCCACTTTTAAAAAGTGTGGGTATATGTATGTATACATATTTCTGTGTGTGCGTGGGGAATAAAGCCCAGAACAAACCGCAGGATATCTGGGTGAAGAATGCTAGTTATTTTATTGCTTTTATTCTTAGCCATTTAATAAGCTTTCCAAAATGAATGTGCATTAGCTGCACAATTTTAAAAAATAAGGCC
Source organism: Eulemur rufifrons (assembly GCF_041146395.1). NCBI lineage: Eukaryota > Metazoa > Chordata > Mammalia > Primates > Lemuridae > Eulemur > Eulemur rufifrons. The sequence continues at coordinate 26,818,731 of NC_091002.1, forward strand.
GGGTGCGGTAGCTCACGCCTGTAATCCTAGCACTCTGGGAGGCCAAGGCGGGAGGATTGCTTGAGCTCAGGAGTTCAAGACCAGCCTGAGCAAGAGCAAGATCCCATCTCTACTTAAAAAATAGAAAGAAATTAGCTGAACAACTAAAAATGTATATAGAAAAATTAGCCAGGCATGGTGGCGCATGCCTGTAGTCCCAGCTACTCGAGAGACTGAGGCAGGAGGATCGCTTGAGCCCAGGAGTTTGAGGTTGCTATGAGCTAGGCTGATGCCACAGAACTCTAGCCTGGGCAACAGAGTGAGATTCTGTCTCAAAAAAAAATAATAATAATAATCATAAACATTAAAAAACCTTACTTTAAAAATATTAGAAGAAAATACAATAATTATTACAAGTTGTTTGGGAGGGGTAAGGTTTTGAATTCTTCTATACCTCTATTTTACTGTAAAGTTATAGTAATTTTATAATGGAAGAGTAAACTTTTAAAAGAGAAATAGGGGATTTGGTGACCAAGAGGATAGATTAGCACATGCTGAAATTTCTCCCTTTTTATTTCAAAAACATAAAAATGATAGCAAAAAAATTAAAAATATGCATAAATACACACACATACACTCATTCTCAAAATCTCTGTGAACCAGAAGCCAAAAATAAAGATGCCAGTGTAGTTAGCAGGGATTGAGCCACGAGGCCTATAGGAGCTGGGTCTAGAAGGAGGCTCTGGGCTGTGGCAGCCAGCCTCCAGGATGGTCTCAGTTGATTCTCCTCCTTGTACTCACGCCCTTCTGGTCCCCTCCCCTAATTACCCCCGCCCCGTATAAATCAGGGCTGATCTGTTACTAGCAGAGTATGAAGCGACAGTGTATGACTTCCAAACTAGGCCATTAAGGACATTGCAGCTTCCACTGTGGTCTCTTGGATCACTTGCTCTGTGGAAAACCAGCTGCCATGTTGTGAGGATACTCAAGAGGCTCTGTAGAGGGCTCACATGGGAAAGAATCGGGACAAGCAACCCTGCAAGTCAACCCTACGATCTTGATGGCTGATGACACAAAGACCACAAAGGAAAGGGTACGCACAGCTGGCAGCACTATGTATCGGGGCTTCAGATGTTTCCTCTCAGACGCTGTGGTTTTATTTCTAGAAATTTACTCAAAGGAATTTTTCATGAATGTGGGGAAATATTTAGCTAAAATGATGTCTCACACTGTTAATGTTAAAAACCCCAAATTGAAAACAGCCTAAATAAAAACAAAAACAAAAGAAACTAATAGTGGCCTTGGAGGAGCTGTGGTTGTAACGATCTACAAGATGGGTTTTCCCGAAGCTGCCAGTTCTTTTAGAACTCATCAAATTGAGGCTGCTCCAACCAGCTCTCCAGGTGATGGACTTAAGGCAAATCTTGTCTTTAAGGAGATTGAGAAGAAGGTTGAAGAGGAAGGGGAACAGTTTGTGAAGAAAATCGGTGGTATTTTTGCCTTCACGGTGAAGGATGGCCCTGGGGGTAAAGAAGCCACCTGGGTGGTAGACGTGAAGAACGGCAAAGGATCAGTGCTTCCTAACTCAGAGACAGAATCTCACTGTGTTGCCCAGGCTGGTCTTGAACTCCTGGCCTCAGCAATCCTCCCGTCTTGGCCTCCCAAAGTGCTAGGATTACAGATAAGAAGGCTGACTGCACAATCACAATGGCTGACTCTGACTTACTGGCTTTAATGACTGTTAAAATGAATCCTCAGTTGGCCTTCTTTCAAGGCAAATTGAAAATCACTGGAAATATGGGTCTGGCTATGAAGTTGCAAAATCTTCAGCTTCAGCCAGGCAAAGCTAAGCTGTGAAGAACTCCCTTTGACTACTTTTGAAAATAAAGATGAAATATATAGATATATAGCCATATATTTCATTGTCAGAATTTAGACTGAGACTACACATTTGCAAATTGTGTGAGATAGATTTTTTTTTTTTTTTTTTTGAGACAGAGTTTCACTTTGTTGCCCAGGCTAGAGTGAGTGCCATGGTGGCAGCCTAGCTCACAGCAACCTCAAACTCCTGGGCTTAAGCGATCCTACTGCCTCAGCCTCCCTAGTAGCTGGGACTACAGGCATGTGCCACCATGCCCGGCTAAATTTTTCTACATATATTTTAGTTGGCCAGATAATTTCTTTCTATTTTTAGTAGAGACAGGGTCTCGAACTCCTGACCTCGAGCTATCCACCCGCCTCGGCCTCCCAGAGTGCTAGAATTACAGGCGTGAGCCACCGCTCCCGGCCTATAGATTTGTTTTTAAATGGGTATGACCAATCCCGTTTTTCCTACGCTCTGGGCGAATAGAGCCTGGTGGTGCACTACTACTTTGCTGAATTGCATACAACTGTGGGTTACAAAGTGAATATGGTAATTATGGTTTGGGGTAAAATTGAGTTTCAGAGTAAAATTAGGAACAATAAAATCCAAAAAATTATGTAAACAAAAGCTCTTGTTTTGCATATAAAGTATATTTAAGGATTATTCTGCTGAAGATTCAGTTTAAGAGTTTTCCTTGGAGAGAATGAAGGAAGAAACAATACCAATAGTTGGTGAGTAATTAGTGTTGTGCGCTTAATGACCTTAATCAGTCTCTCATTAATAGTTCTTAAAATTCTGTACCGGGATTAAAAAGAAAAAAAAAAAAAAACTTTAAAAATTTTGCATTTCCTGCCATCAGAAACAGTATTTTCTTCCCAAATCAAAATAAAAGAAATATGATCACAGCTTGGGGGGAATGTGTAACTGAATGCAGGCCTATTTTTAAAATAAAAATATTTTAAAAATTTTAAAAATGGGTTTCCTTCTTGAAAAATCAGTGTACTAGAGTCATAAAACACTGTTGTTAAAATAACTGAACAAAGTTTGCTTAGAGATGCAGTTTTTAAATTATATTTAAATTTATAAAGCTCTCAATCTTTTGTTATAGTTTTCCTTTTTCATGTGAGTTTAATTATCTGCATTTATCTTTTTTCCTAGTTTTTCTAATACTAATGTTATTTCTTATATTCAGTAAGATATGGGATAAAATAATGCTTTTAGAAGAATGTTTAATAGAAAATTAAAATAGCTCTTCCTGGTTTAAAAAAAAAAAAAGAAACTAATAGCAACAACAAAAGGAAACGGAGGATTGGTTGAGGCACATGAATGCCACAGATCTAGGGTAGCTTGTTGGCAAAGACAGTAATTCCCCCCATCGTCCTGTGCCCCTTCGAAAAGTCACATTACTGCTCTGCTCATCAAGAGGTGGAGTCTCTCTCCCCATCCCTTCAATCCAGGCAGGCCTTATAAATTGCTTGGACCAAAAAGATGAGGTGGAAATGACATTGTATAATTTTTGAGCTTGGGCTTCAAGAGGTCTTGCAAATTTCACTCTCATTCTTGTAGAACAGAAATCTGCAAACTACAACCCATGGGCCACATTCAGACCACTGCCTGTTCTTGTACATAAGGCTTTATTGGAACATAGTCATGCTCATTTGTTTATTAGTGTCCGTGGCAACCTTAATGGCAGCGTTAAATAGTTATGACAGAGACTACATTTGGCTGGTAAAGGCTAAAATATGTACTACTTGGCTTTTTAAGAAAAAGCTTGTCTTAGAACATTGTATCACCATGTGCACCGCCTGGGTTAGCATGTAGGAGAATCCAGAGCACAAAGATGAATTGTTCCAGGCAATACCTGCAGCCACTCAGTCCAGGGAACTTTGTTACAGCAGCCCTAGAACACTAATACAATTGGGCAGTGTGATTCCTTCAGCTTTATTCTTTAGTTGTTTTTCCAAAATCTTTTTAGCTATTCTACTTCCTTTACCTTTTGATAGGAATTGTGTTAACCTATAGGTCAATTTGGGGAGAAAAGACATTTTTAGTATGGTCTTCCAGCCCATGACCATGGTATGTCACCTGCATTTACTTCTTTGATGTCGTTCATCAGTGTTTTGTAGGTTTCAGCATACAGATCCTGCACGTGTTTGTTAGGCTTATATTTCATTTCTTTGGGGCTATTGTAAATGATATTGTTATTAATTTTAGTCTCCAATTGTTTTTTGCTAATATACGGGCATGCAATTAATTTTTGTGTGTTGACCTTATGTCTTGCTACCCAGATAAATTTATTTATTAGTTCTGGGAATTTTTATATTTTGGGGATTTTCCATTATGTCATCTGTAAATAGGGATAGTTTTATCTCTTCCCTTCCAGTCTATATGCCCTTCATTTCCTTTTCTTGCCTTATGCTCTGGCTAGAACGTCCAGTATTATGTTGAATAGAAATGATGACAACAGACGTACTTGTCTTGTTCCTAATCTTGGAGAGAATTCAACATTCGTCATTATGATGTCAGCTGTGTGGTGTTTTTGGTTTTGTTTAGTTTTTTAAAATAAGGGCATAGCAACACCTTTATTTTGTCAAGTAACATTTAGAGGATAAATATATGTCCGTATTAAGATTTTAAAAATAATTCATAGACTTTATTTTTTTTACTATAGTTTTAGATTTACAGAATGAGCTGATAGAACACAGAGTTCCATATCTTTCTTCCCAATCCCCATAAAGCTTCCCCTATTATTAACATCTTGTATTATATGGTACTTTTATTATGATTAATGAACCAGTATTGATACATTATTATTAACTATAGTACGTAGTTTACATTAAGGTTCATTTTTTGTGTTGTACAGATCTGTGACAAATGCATAATGTCATGTATTCACCATTACACTACCATGCAGAAGCTTCACTGCCCTAAAATCCCCTGTACCCCACCTGTTTATCCCCCTGCCTTCACCCCAATCCCCTGTCAACCACTGACCTTTTTACTTTCTCTCTGGTTTTGATTTTTGTAGAATGTCATAGTTGAAACCACACAGTATATAGGCTTTTCAGATTGGTTTCTTTCACTTAATAATATGCATTTGAGTTTCCTCCATGTCTTTTCATGGCCTGATGGTGCATTTCTTCTTATTGCTGAATAATATTCTATTGAATGAATGTACCAGACTTTGTTTATCCATTCGCCTGTTTTGGTTGCTTCCAGTTTTTGGCAATTATGAATAAAGCTGCTATAAATATTCATGTGCAGGTTTTTGAGTGGACATAAGTTTTTAATTCTATTTGGTTAAATACCTAGGAGTGCGATTGCTAAATCATATGGTAAGCGTATTTTAGTTTTGTAAGAAACTGACAAAGTGTCTTCAAAAGTGGCTGTGCATTTTGCATTCTCATCAGCAACGGAAGGGCATTCCTGTTGTTCTGTAGCATTGTCAACATTTGGTATTGTCAGTTTGTGGATTTTAGCCACACTAAAAGGTATGCAGTGATATCTCATGTTAACTTGCAATCTCCTAATGACATATGGTGTGGAGTATCATTTCTATGCTTATCTGCCATCTGTATATTTTCTTTGGTGAGGTGTCTTTTCAGACTTTTTACCCATTTTTAAAATTGTTTTCTTTAGTTTTGAATGTTTGTATATTTTGGATGTGTTTTATCAGGTAATGTGTTTTGCAAACGTATTCTAATCTGTGGCTTGCCTTTTCATTCTCTTAATGTTCTTTCACAGAGCAGAAGTTTCTAATTTTAATAAAGCCCAACTTAAGAATTTTTTCTTTCTTGGGTTGTGCTTTTGGTGTTGAATTTAAAAACTCATCACCAAACCTAAGGTCAGCTAGATTTGCTCTTATGTTATCATCTATGTTTTATAGTTTTGTGTTTTACATTTAGGTCTAAGATACATTTTGAGTTAAGTTTTGTAAAGGTGGAAAGACTGTGTCTAGATTCACTTTTTTTGTTTATGGATATCCAATTGTTCTAGCACCAGTTGTTAGATTAAATCTTTCCTCCATTGAACTTGTCAAAGATTAGTTGACTGTATTTATGTGTTTGTATTTCTGGGCTCTCTATTCTGTTTCATTGACCAATTGTCTATTCTTTTAGTAATACCACACAGTCTTGATTACTGTAGCTTTTTAATAAGTCTTAAAGTTTAGGTAGTATCAATCTTATGACATTTTTCTTTTTCAGTATTGTGTTGGTCATTCTGGGTCCTTTGAATTTCCATATAAGCTTTAGAATTAGTTTGTCAATATCCACAAAATAACTTACTAGGGTTTTTACTGAGATTGTGTTGAATCTATGTATTGAGTAGGGGGAGAATTCTCATCTTAAAAATATTGAGTTTTCCTATCCATGTACATGGAATATCTCTCCATTTATATCTTCTTTGATTTTTATTAGAGTTTTATAGTTTTCCTCATATAGATACTGTACATATTTTGTTGGATTTATGCCTAAATATTATTTTTTGTGCTAATGTAAGTGGCATTATGTTTCTAATTTCAAATTCCAATTGTTCATTGTTGGCTTGTAAGAAAGCAAACAACTTTTATATATTAACTTTATATCTAAGTCCACTTTCAAATGACACTATACCACTGCCTGGGTAGTACAGTTACCTTATTTCAGATTATTAACAATTCTTCCCTCCCATCCCTTATAATATTGCTGCCATTCATTTCGCTTATCCATATGCTGTAATCACCTACTCACTGTTGATATTATTCTTCTGAGCAAAGAGTTATTTGTAAGATCAGGCAGGTAAAGAAAAAACAAAGATTTTCTTTTACCTTCATTTGTTCCTTCTCTGAGGCTCTTCCTTTCTACAGATCTGAGTTTCTAACCTAGATCATCTTCCTTCTCTGTGAAGAACTTCTAAGAACATTTCTTGCAAGGCAGGTATACAGGTCCCACGTTCCTTCAGTTTTTGTTTGTCTAAGAAAACTTTTACTTCTCCCTTACTTTTGAAAGATAATTTTTCTGGATACAAAATTTTAGTCTGGTTACATATTTCACTCCACTTTCTTGATTAAATAGTTTCTGATGAGAAGTTCAATGTAATTTTCATCCTTATTCTCTATAAGTAAGGTATTTTTCCTTTCTCTGGCTTCTTTCAGGATTTTGTTTTTGTCTTTGGTTTTCTGCAGTTTGAACATTATACGTTTAGAACATTATACGTTAGATTTTTTGGTATTTATCCTGTTTAGCATTTTCTGAGGTCCCTAGATTTGTGGTCTGGTGTCTATCTTTGATTTTGGAAAATTCTCAGCCATTACTACTTCAAATATTTCTTCGGCTCTTTTCTTTTGTTCTTCTTGTGTTCCCATTATGTGTATGTTACACCTTTTGCAATTGTCCCACAGTGCTTGGATATAATGTTCTTTTTTTTTTTTTTTTTTCATTCTTTTTTCTTGTTGTATTTCAGTCTGGGAAGTTTCTTTTGACATACCTTCAAGTTCACTGATTTTCACTGATTCTTTCCTCAACTGTGTCCTTTCTGCTGATGGGCCCATCAAAGGTATTCTTCATTTCTGTTACAATATGTTTGATTTTTTTATATTTCTTTTTGGGTCGTAGAATTTCTGTCTCTCTATTTAGATTGCCCATCTGTCCTTGCATGATGTCCACCTTTTCCATTAGAGCTCTTAGCATATTAGTCATAGTTATTTTAAATTCCCAGTCTGATAATTCCAAAATCTCTGCCTTATCTGAAACTGGTTCTGATGCTTGCTTTCTTTTCAGATTGTGTTTTTTTCCTTGCCTTTTAGCATGCCTAATAATTTTTGGTTGAAAACCAGATATGATGTATTGGGTAGTAGGAACTGAGGTAGGCCATTGGTGTAAGATTTTTTGTTTATGTGGTGAGAAGTTAGGCTGTGTTTACTGTTTGCTGAGGCTATAGGTGTTAGAGCCTTCTATTTCCTCTAGTATCATTGTTTTTCTCTGCTGGTACGGTTTGAATGTTTTTGTCCCCTCCAAGATTCATGTTGAAGCTTAGTCCTCAATGCAGCAGTGTTGGAAGGTGTAACCTTTGGGAGGAGATTGAGTCATGGGGGCTCCATCCTCATGAAAAAGATTAGGTGCCTTTATTAAAGGGCTTCACAGAGTGCGTTCCTCCCTATTTGCCCTTCTGCATTCTACCACGTGAGAACAGTGTTCCCCTCCTCTGGAGGATGCAGTGTTCAAAGAGCCATCTTAGAAGCAGAGATCAAACCCTCAACAGAAAACACACCTGCAAGCACCTTGATCTTGGACCTACCAGCCTTCAAAGCTGTGAGAAATAAATTTCTGTTCTTTACAGATTACCCTGTCTGTGGTATTCTATCAGCAAAACAGACTAAGATATCTCCCCTATTGTCTCTGGGTTTCTCTAGAGTCCTGTTAGAAGAGTCTGAGCCTTGCAGTTCTTTCACCTGTAGTCCAGTGTTGTTATTTAAGAGCCTGTTGACGTGGCAGTGGAGTGTAGGGGGAGAAGCAGCATTCTATAATCCCACGATTAGGTCTCAGTCTTTTAGTGGGCCTGTACCCCTGGGCTGTGAGCGTCACAGGTGCTTCTCAGCATCTCCCTCCTCCCTTAGATAGTTGAGTAGTTTCCTTTCCCCCAAGTTGGATAAGGCTCTGGTGAAGACTTTTCCCTTGCTACGTGTAGGCCTTCACTACTGAGAACGCACAGGGCTTATTTCAAAATGGTTACTTTCCCCTTCTCTTGCCAAAAATGAGATTTTTTTTCTTATTTTTTATTTTCACTGTAAGAACCTAATGGGCCTCCTAGGGGTAAAACTCCAGGAGTTTTTAACTCTCAAGCTAGTCCAAACTCAATGCTAGTGTGGAGCATTTTTAACTCTCATAGCTAGTCCAGCCTCCAGTGACCGACTGGAGTTACTATTACCTGTTCCTACCAGTTACTAACCCCACTGGCTTCTCCAGGTGAGTTGATCTGCACTCTCTGTATTCACCTGTCTCTCCAGTTTTTGGTGTGGCAGATTTTTCTGTGACTGTAATTCTCTGAAGAAAAGTCATTGAGTTTCAGTTTTTTCAGCTCTTTTCTTGTGGTGAGAGTACGAGTGATGCCTTGCTATTAATTGTTCTTTACACTATGTAAATTGTGTTTTTTTTAGGTGGTCTTTATCAAATTGAGAACATTCCCTTCTTAGTTTACTGAAAGTTGTTTTCATGAATGGGTGTTAAAATTCATCACATGATTTTTATGCATCATTGATATCACCATGTAATTTTCTTATTTAGACTATTAATATGGTTGATTATACTGATTAATTTTCAAATATTAAACCAGCCTTGTTTCCAAAGTATTGGGACTACAGGAAAAAAAATTAAAAAAAAAAAAAAATAAACCAGCCTTGTATTCCTGGAATGAGCCTCACTTGAGTGAGATATATACAGTTTAATTCCATCCTGATCAATCAGGAAACATATTTTGCATGATTTCAATTCTTTTAAATCTGTTACGGTTGTATGTCTCAGGATATGGTCTGTCTTGGTGAATGTTCCATGTGCACTTGAAAAGACGTGTATTTTGCTGCTGTTGGGTGGAATGAATCTTGTTGGTTCATGGTGTTGTTAATTTCTTCTATATATTTGATTATTTTCTGTTTAGTGGTTGTATCAATTAGTGAAAGAAGGATGTTGAAGTCCACACCTACAACTGTGGATTTATCTATCTCTTTCAATTCTGTCAGTTTTTGCTTCATGTATTTCACAACTCTGTTCAGTGTATCCCATTTTAGGGTGGTTATGTCCTCTTGGTTTGGGATTTGCTTGGCTTTTTAAATCTGAAGATTTATGTCTTTCATCAAATTTGGGAAGTTTTCATCTATTTCTTTAAGTATATTTTCAGTCCTGCACTCTTTCTCCTCTCCTTCTGGAACTCCAATAACATAAAAGTTAGATCTTTTGGTATTATCTGATAGTCCCTGAGGTTCTATTCATTTTTAAAAAATCTATTGTTTCTCTGTTAAGATTACATAACTTTTATTGGTCTATCTTCAAGTTCACTGCTTCTGTCCTCTGTCATTTCTTTTCTGCCATTGTGCTCATCCAGTGAGTTTGTTATCTCTGTTATTGTAGTTTTTAGTTCTAAAACTTTCATTTGGTTTTTCTTTTTATCTGGACTTTTTGGGTATTGTATTATGAGACTCTGGTTCACTTTTAAATCTTCTGTTCTAGCATGCATTCAACCTGTGTAAATTCAGAATGCACACTGTGGTCTGAGTTTGAATACCAATTTAGTTTCAAATTCAGTACTACCTTAGTCTGCCCTGCTTGTGCACTGCCCAGAGACCAATCCGAACCCCATGTGGTATTTCACATCATAGTTCAGCTCAAAGCTTTTGCTATGTTAACACACAGGTCACTTGGGGATGTGTCCCAGACTTCATGCACAAATGGAAAGAATCTCTTTCTGCAGCTTCCTCCTCTCTATAATCCTCCCCACATTCTAGCTATGGGACGGGGGGTGGGGGGGTGGGGTGGGGGGGTGGGCTGCCTCTTTGTTCTCTTTGCTTAGTGCAAGGCAAAGATACTGCCTCACAGTCTCCATAGCATCCCATGGGGAGGAGGAGGGAGTGGATATTACCTCTTACCATGTTAGTGCAGGGTGGGACTCACTAACAGAGCTCCATTTCAGTGCCCAAAATTCAGGGCGAGGGTGACAACACATTAACGCCACACCACAGTCTGCAGAGCCTGTTGGGGAGATGGAGGGCTGTGGCTTCCTTCATGGTGTTTGTCTGGAGCAGGGCAACTATTGTCAGAAGGGCTGTCCCTCATTGCTGTTGTCTTTTAAGTCCTTTGACTAGAGAAAGCATTTTCCTTGGGACTTTCTGCTTGTTGGCCGTTTCGGGTTGTGCCTTTCTCTAGTGCCCAGGATGAGATATATGAGGTAGGAAAGCCTCTAAGAATTCCCTGCCAGGCCACCCGCCGAGACCTAAGTTACCTAGCCAGCCCACCTTCTTTGCTCCACCTTTCAAAGTCTGCTGATATTTGCTTTATGTATTCCATCCAGAGTCTTTAGTTGTAATCAGTAAATTACAGATTAGACTTGTCTTTCTAGAGTTTTATATTAACAAAATTATGTAGAATGTTGCATTTGTGAAAGTCTGACTTCTTTTACTTAGTATAATATCTGTGATTCATCCATATTATTGGCATATCAGTAATTCATTCCTTTTGATTGCTTAGTATTCCATTATATTTTTGTCCATGCTTTCATTTGATTGTCACCATCCTGTGCTCTTGCCTGACAGACCCCAAGAGCCTAATGACCACAGCTGCTCCTGCCACCACCATTGCTACCATTTCTACTCTCAAAGCTACTGCTCTTTGATCCAAGTGGGGAAAATTCTGATGCAAATTAGTGCTTATTCCAAGGTATGGATAGGACAACATTCCAGGATGAAAGGTTTCTTCTGGATTTATCTGAAATGATCTGTCATATATTGATTAATGACAGGCTGAGACAAAAGTACATAAAAAATAGTCTTCTTGCCATGGAATTTTAGGAGTCTGTAACCTTGGGCAGCTTATATTGCTGTCTATGTCCCATGAGTTAACAGGACTATGGGAAAGTGGATACAAGATCATCCATATTCTTTGATGATCCATCTACTGCAAACTTATAGAATCTATTGGACATGGTCGTCTTCATTTTATGCAAGAATGACCACTGTATTGCAGTCCTGCATAGCTATTACCATGTCTCCATGCTGAGTACCTGGTGGCTTGTGATGAGTTGAGTGCCTCAACAAATGATCTTGTCCACCTCCTCAGGTTCTCTAAGGCTTGTCTTCTGTCCAATCTGTGCACTTGTATCCCTGGTGGTAGAAGTACAGTCATGCACCGCATACAACATTTAGGTCAACAATGGACCGTATATAAAACAGTGGTCCCATAAGATCATAATGAAACTGAAAAAATCCTATTGCCTAGTAATGTTGCATATGTACCTCACAGCACATTACCTTTTCTATGTTTAGATACACAGTACTTACTATTGCATTATAATTGCCTATTGTATTAAGTACAGTAACGTGCTGTACAGGTTGGTAGCCTAGGAGCCATGGCTATACTGTGTCGCCTAGGTGTGTAGTAGGCTATATCATCTAGGTTTTTGTGAGTGCACTCTATGATGCTTGCACAATGACGCATTTCTCTGAACATATCCCTGTCATTCAATGACACATGACTGTAGGTTACTCCTGGCAGGTGACTCACTTTGTGATGGCAACTGTCACAGCAACCGAGGGGTGATCTGACCTTGTATTATTCTCTCTTGGTTAATTATATTACAAATTGGATATGTGAATTTCACCAACTGCTCTCTTCACAAACTTCTACATTCAGACATACAAATGAAGTGCTAAGTGTTTTTAACACAGGGAAACAAAGCCAGTTTTGTTTCCTACCAATGCAAGGTTGGATACGTTCTTTTCAAAAAAGATGACTGAATATTTCCCATTTAGTCCTAAGAGAAATAGATGCCAGGTGTTTCTAGTTATATTGGTTTGGGTATTGCTATCTGTTCAGACACAAGCTTCCTTTAAAAGGTGCTTAGTTGTAATTTCTTATACTTCAACTAAAACAACAGATTGAATACAGAAGCAGATGTGAGAATTCACTGGAGTTCTATTAAGTCAGGCATTAAAGAAATTTTCAAAAATGTAAAATAATACCACTCTTCTAATATTTTTTGTGAGAAAATCTATTTGTGGAAAATATACCTATAAAGAAATAATATAAGAAAAACTTCCAAACTGAAGGACATGTTTCAGTGCAATGACCTTCTGAGTATCCAACACAGTAAAAATGAAAACCAGGAGAGGAAGAATAGATAAAAGGAGGGGGAAAAAAAAAAGACCCATGCAAGGCCATATTATGAAATTTCATCATACCATAGATAAGTAGAAGATCTTGAAAGATTTCAGAGAGGAATATAAGAGATTGCATAGAAAGGAACAGGAATCAAAATGGCCTCACCCTTCTCAACAACACTGGAAGCTACAAGACAATGCAGGAATGCCTTCATTCTTAGAGAAAATACTTATCAATCTAGAATAATATTATCAGCCAAACTATCATGAGGGTAGAAGAGAGGCTAACATAACATGTGATAGTGTTATAATAATGATCCCAATTAACCCCCTCCCTGTATCCATGCCACCATGCCACTTTGCACTGAGACTTAGCTGCCTCGCCCGGTGAGAAAGAGGGTCTATTTCCTCACCTCTTGAACCTGAGCTGGCCTTGTGACTTGTTTTGATCAAGAAGAGGTAACATTGAGTTCTGGCTTTAAGAACTTCGAGGAGAAGCCTCGAAGCTTCTCCTCTCATCTTCTTGGAACCCTGAGACCACCAAGCTCTGAGAAGCCTGGGCGTGTCCACTGGAGGACGGGGGGCCTCACGGCACGTTTAAAACTGGTACAGCAAGACACAGCAATAGGATGTGACATTCACAGAGTAGCTTAATGCTAGTCTCTATTTGACTATCTTTTTCTTTAGAATTGTTTAATATTTAGGGTATGAAATTTTTGTTATATTTTGAAATACTTTCTCTCCATTATGGCTCATCTTTGAAATATTCTTTTTTTATGATACAGAAGTTTTATTTTTTAGGTGGTGACATCTCATGATTATTTCCTTTATGTCTTTTAGGTTTTTTTTCTTGATTAGGAAGGACTTCTCCATTCAAAGATTTAATCTTATTTTTTTCCTAAAAGACAAAAAATACCTATTATAACTCTTTCCCTCACATTCCAACCTCAAAAGTGCACAGATAGAGTGTATCCTGAATCTGAACACTCAACTCACTCTCCTCACTTCTATAGTCTGGTCAATGCCTTCATCATTGCTTGCCCAAGTGATCCCAAAAGCTGGCTGCCTGATGTCCTATGTCCACCCTTGTCCCTGTTTCAGTTATCTGTTGCTGTGACATAAACCACTTCAAATCCAAGTTATTCAATCTCACAATTCTGTGGTTTTCCGGGGCTGAGTGGAGTGGTTCCTCTGTTTATGTTGTTAGAAATGACCTGTGGTGTCATTAAGAAAATAGTCAGACACTGTAAATTGTTTTGGCAAGGCAAAATTTTTATTTTTGATTAGAAGGGCGCCTAGTGGCAGTCAGAGTAGCCAGCTGGTGTGTTCTATAGGATTTTTTTTTTTTTTTAAATCTTTTTATCTCTAATGTAGATCTATGGCTGTGTCTCATTTTATTGGCTGGGATTTTAACTGTATGATTTTGTTTTTACCCGATTGGCTAAGGTGTGTTGTTAAGACATAAAGGAAGAGGAGGCAGGGGGCTCTTACTATAGTAAATGCTTAGAGTTGGTGGGCTAGTCAGGCATAGTAAGGCATGTGGAAGTGTGTTATTTTTTGATATTTTGGTAGAAAAGATTAAGTCAAGGTTATTTCCCCCTATAATTTTTCCTTTTTTATATTAGACTTTATTATTTTTTTTAATTTAGTGAGGAGGAGGTGATTTTGGTGTTTTTGGTTTTTTAATAGTAATTTGTTTTTATATGGGGGTGGAAGAGGTTGTTTAGCTAGGACTGTTTTTATTAATTTTTGGATTAGTTTTTTTTAGTATAAGGGATAATGTAATATTTTATCAATGTTAAGTTATTAAATATAATTAAGGGAGTTAGTACTGATGTTATTAATTTTTTAATTGTTTTATGAAGTTTGTGAAAGGGTCATTTATCTCTGAGTTTTTAGTTAGTTTCTTAGTCAAGGCAATAAGTTTTTGTAGAGTTTTGGTGATTGTGTCATCCGGAGCTGTGTTGCTGGGGATGTAAGTGTAATATTGGTCTCTATGACATATTTTTTATTTTTGTTGTTGATATTATATTTAAAGTCATTTTATTTTGTGAAGTTATTTTATTGGTAGGTCTTAGTTGTTTGGCTATATTTTTTGATGGCATCTCTGGTATAATTTATAAATTTTTGTTGATGATAGTATATGTAGTTGATTTAGTTTATTTTTTATTTATAGTGGACTATTAGAAGAATATAGACTTAAATTTAATAGTTATTTGATTTTTAGTTTTGAATTTATTTGGGTTTTTGGAGGGACTTTGATAGTATTAATAAAAATATAGAGTTTAAAAGATTTTTGGGGAGTATTTATTTTTTTGTCTGATGTCCCTTTTTGTAATTGGAAGTTGATGGAATGTCAGGGTAAAAGGGATGGTCAATTGTATTAAAGTGTAAGTGTTATTTTATTTTTTTGGTAGGACCTCAAATAGTCTGTCTTTATATTATTAGACATCTCCTTGGGGTATGGAGAGGGCAGACTGATTTTGCAGTTTTTTGAAGGTCAGGCTTTTATTGTATTTTGTTTTTTTAAGAGACGTCGTCCCTTCCTCCTGTTTAGAGAGACATGAGGTGAAGTTGATGTTAGAGGCTGGTGGTCTCAAGTTCCTTGGGGGCTGACCCGCAAGACCTCTCATGTTAACAATAGGGTTTTGTATGATTTATTTTTTTATGTCGTGGTCTCCTGGGAGAGTTTTTATATAGTGTATGTCTGTAGGATGTATAAACTATTTAACTGGAAAGGGAATTATTTGGGCCTTTGGTCTCCCTGTTGCACAGGTGTAATAATTGTTTTTATTTAGGGTGTAGACAGAATATTTGATTTATTTTAATTAGGCATTTTTATTTTGATACCTAGTTTTTGTTGTGATTGTCTTAAATTTTTGACTTTTATAATGGTTATTTTAGATGGGTTATTGGAGAAAGATATAGGTTAGGTTTTATAGAAGGAATAGGGGATGTGACGGTTGAAGCAGGAAGTATTACTTTTAAAGAAAATTGTCTAATTGGGTCTGCATTTAATATATTTGTTTCCATTTTAAAGGCTCTATTTAAGGTTGTGTCTTTAGGAGTGGGGACATTTATGAAAACAGTTACAGAGTTGTATTGATGTAGTTTGTAATTTGGTGGGGGAATGTTTTGAAAAGTAGATTTGAGGTTTTAAGGTTGATTTAAGACAGTCTTTTGGTGATATCTAATTTTGATATTGGGTTGCATATTAAATATTTATTTAGTGGTAGTATGGGCTATAAAGTTTGGGTCGTCTAGTGTATGGGCCAGTGATAATATTTTGGGTTTGATTATTTAGTCGGGGAAGATGAGGGTAGAGGTATTTGTCAGTTCCGGAAAGTTATCTGTGGTGTTTTACATTTTTGTACGGTATAATTTGACAGGCATCAAAGGTTATGGTTTGTGGTGTTTTAGGATTGGGATTATTGATTGCAAAAAGACCTGTTGATAGTTGCCAAAGGGAAATGAAGATAATGTTAATTAAATGTTTTGGAAGGTTATTTTTGGTGGGATTGGATTTAGGTAGGGTCTCCTATTTTTCCTTTGTGGGAATGATGTTTTTTTTATTTGTGTATGGTGTGTCTAACCCTTTTTAGCTGTGCGGACTGTTGTTTTTGTAGTTAAAAGTACTAAGAAGGGTCTTTTTTTAGGTTGGTTTGGGTGTGTTTTTTTAGTCTTTGACCAGTATGTAGTCTCTAGGTCGATGTGGATGGATTGGAAACTCAGCAGGTGGCGTTTGTGTCAGGAATCCCCTCTCCCTGAGAGAAAGTAGAGTGGAAGATAAATTAAGTATATAGTTTTTAAGAAATTGGTCTTTGGTTTTGAAGGTGGGAATGTTAGTAGTTGAATTTAGATAGGGTAATTTGTAAAGTATTTTATAGAGGGATAAGTTTATGTCTTTTTGAGGGGCTGTTTGGATCTTTAAAAGGGATATAGGCAAATATTTAGTCTAAGGTAATTTGGTTTTTAGGATTAATTTAGTAACGTGATTATTTAGAGTCTAGTTTATTTTTTTTAATCTTTTTTGAGGAAGGAGAGTGTTGGGTATGATATTTTTATTTCTAAAATTTGAGTTTTTTGATGATAGTAAAGTGATTTTTCTTATTTAAATTAATATTTTTGATTAGACTAAATTGGGGCATAATGTTTAATTAGGACTTTGACTATATTATTAGTTGTCTCAGTGGAATTGTTTTTATTTCGTGAGTGGGATGGTTTATAATTATAAGAAGGTATTTGAGACTGTCTATTTTGGGCATTTTTGTGTGGTCAATTTGAATATTTTGGAATGGCTGTAATTTAGGATTATTATTATTATTTATTTTTTTTTTTTTTTAGAGGGTGCCTGTCTTAGAGTTTGTTAGTTTTCTGGCATGTTATATATTTTTTTAGAGGTTTGTTTGGCTAACGTGTAGATATTTATGTAATTATAAATGTGGAGAATTGTATTATATATTGTTTGGGAATGGGGATCTTAATGACTATTTTGGTGGAGTTGGGTTAAAATTTTTTTTATTGATTTGGATGGTATTTTTTTTTAATTGGGTTATAGTCATTTTTTTAATTTTTTTGTCCCTATTTTTTTAGTTTTTTTTTGTTGTTTGGGTAAAAATGGGGGTTGTAATAGGGGCAGGGAGATGTGGTGTTAAATGGAACATTGGCGTTTTTGAAGACAGTAGTCTGTTTAGTTATTTAAGTTACTTTTTTGGTGTTTAAAGAAGGACTTTTTTGATGTCTTGGAACATGAATTATAGTTTTTTTGCTAATAGATTTTTTAAAATTTGGGTTATTTTTTATGTATTAATTTTTTTTATTAATTAGTCCTTGTTTTATTTAGACTTTTTTTAAAGGTATGAATTATTTTAAAGGCATATTTCAAGTGTGTAGATGGTCTCTTTTTTGTTAAGAATTTTAAGGTTTGGTTGAGAGTATATAGTTTTAAGTTTGGGCCAACCATTTGTTTGGGAGTTTTTTGATTTTATTGTGGTTAACTGAATTTTGTTTATTATGGAATATTTATTAATATTTATTATGTCTTTTTATTATCTGTGGAGATTTAATTATAAACAATTTGAGACTTGTTTGAAAGGGTTTTTTTCAAGGTCTTTCTGGCCTTTGGTTTGCTATTTTATTAAGTCTATATAACAGTATTTAGTTGGAATTTTTTTTTTTTTAAGTAGGAACTTGACGGGATTTAAGCACCCATCTGTGATGAGGTTTAAGTTGTCTTTTTTTAATAGGATAATTTTATATTTTAGGATTTTGAAATTAGTCATTTTTTTTTTACCTGTTGGTGAAGAAGGGTTTTAATTTGGTGGGGTGTATTGATAATTAAGTTTTTCCCAAAGGTAAGTTTGTTTTTTTTGTTAAGAGACTGGTGGCTGTTATTGATTGGATGTATTTTGGCCACTTTAGAGAGACAGGGTCTAAAAGTTTAAACAGAAATGTCACAGGTTGTTTGTTTTTTGTGTTTTTGAGTTTAAATTTTTAAGGCACTTTTTTTTGTTAAAGTTTATAAATAGATGGAAGGGTTTTTTAAGGGAGGGTAATGTTAGTATTGGGGCTGTGATGAGGGTCTGTTTGAGAGTATTTATTAGTTGGGGTTTTTTTTTTTTGGTCTTTAAAGGGGAGGGGGTTAGGTTCCTTATCTAAAAGTTTAAGATATCATTTTTTGGTTTTGAGAGTAGAGGAGTTTATTTATAATTTGTAGTATCCCATTAATTTAAAAAATTTTTTAGTTTTTTTCGTAGTTGGTAAAAGGCATATTGACTTTTTGAAATTTGGGGCTTAATTTTTGTTTGTTTTATTGATTAAATGTCTTAGATATTTTATTTTTTATGAATTGTAATTTAGTTTCTGAGACCTATAAGTCTTGTTGGCCTAGGAAATTAAGTAAATTTATAGTGGTTTTTGTCACCTCTTCCTGTCTGTCCCCTGAGACCAGTAAATTATTTATATATTGGAGGAATTTGATTGGAGGGGGAGTTATAAATTTTTTTAGCATTTGTTTAAGAATTTGTTTAAATAAGTTGGGTGATTTAGTAAAATTTTGGGGAAGGACAGTCTGTTGATATATATATATATTTTTTTAGTGTGTGGATTTTTTAATTTAAAAGTGTATAAGTTTTTGTTATTTTTAGTTAGAGGACAGGCTTAGAAGGCATTTTTTAGATTTATTATGTTAAATTATTTATGACCATAAGGGATTTTGTTGAGAAGAGTATATGGGTTGGGGATTGTAGGGTGTTGACACTGAATAATTTGATTGATCTTAAATTTTGAATTATATGATTTGGTTTTTTTATAGGTAATATGGTGGTGTTGAAGGGCAACATACTGGGTTTGAGACTACTTTTTAGTAAATTTTTTATAATAGGTTGTAGTTTTAGTCTTTTTTTTTTTTTTTAATACGAATTGGGTATTGTCTTCTTTTGATGATTTCCCCTGGAGTCTTGAGGTAAATTTGTATTGGGGAAATATTTAGTTATTTTTTTATTTATTTTTTTTTGGAGAATTTTTTTTTTTCTTTGTGGATAGTAGGTTTAAGGAAATTTGAATTGTTTTTGGTTAATAATTTTATTTTTAATTTTGACATTAAGTTTTGGCTCAGGAGATTTGTTTTTGTTTTAGGCATGGAATTATTTGTGTGTTTTGGTCTTTGCATATGATTTGTGTCTTTTTGAAAATTGGGATGTTAAATTCCTTTCTTTTATCCCTGATATAAATAGACATTTATTGGCCAGTTGGATAATGGCGGAATGGTATGTTAGAGAGGAGTGGGTGGCTGTTGAGTTAATAAGGGTTCCTCACTTTTATCCCTCACACAGACCTATGGCTGTGTCTCATCTCATTGGCCGGGATTTTGACTGCACAGTCTGTTCTTACCCAACTGGCTAAGGTGTGTTGTTAAGACACAAAGGAAGAGGAGGTCGGGGGCTTAGTGTAGGAAATGTTTAGAGTTGGCGGGGTAGTGAGGCACAGTAAGGGATGTGGAAGTGTTGCTTTCTGACACTTTGGCAGAAAAGACCAAGCCACGGTTATCTCCCACTACAGTGTGAGGTTGCTGGGGTTGTGGGCCTCTGTGGGTTCAGGTGGACAAAATGTCCATGGTGGCTCACTCACCTGGCTGGCAGTTGGTGCTGGCAATTGGCTGGGTCCTTGGCCGTGGCCTGTGTAGCTTGGCCCAGAGCGAGTGTTCCCAGAGGAAGGAAGTGGAAGCTGGCTGTCCTCTTAAGGCCTGGGCTTGGAAGTCCCTGAACATCCCTCCCACTGCCTTCTAACGGTTAGTCACAAGGTCAGCCTAGATTCCAGTGCTGTGGAGGAATACTAGCTACTTTTCAGTCAATCTTCCAGTTTCCAGAAACCTTTTCAAAAAATAAACAGACATTGTTTCCCTGCTGAAATCTACCAATGGCATCATCATGCTCACTAGGCCTATAATCTAACACCTTCTCTTACCTGGCCCCTGCCCAATTCTCTCCCTCACACCTCTGCTCTCCCATGCTGGTATCACCGTACCCAAACTCGCCACCCCTAGGACTTTGCACCTGACGTTCCATTAGCCTAGAACAATTTCCCTCCAGGCTTTCGCTTGGCCACTTCACTCTCTTCACATTTAGACTTTGGACACCTGACATTATTTGCTCATCCGTTTCCTTCTCCTTCGCAAGAATGGAAGGTCCTTGCAGGCAGCGCTTTTCTGTCCTATGATGTATTCACTCCTTGGTCACAGGAATGGCGTACAGTAAGTATACTCTGTGGTTAATTGAATGGACTGTCCTAAATCTTGGGTATTTACTGCTTTGAGAAACATACAAATGAATGTTAAAATAGGAAGAACCACAGTGGTCATTAGTAGGCAGATCGAACAGTACTCTAGGCCCACATACATCCCCCTGTCATGTTTCTACCTTCCTAGCAAGAGCCGACAGATGTTTGCTGCGTGCTGTGCTGTACGGGGCAGCTGCCAACACAAGCCCAGCCTCTGATGGGCATGTGATCCATCTGCCCAGCATGCCTGGAACTCAGGGAACTCAGATGAACTCATCACACACTCTAGGCAGAAGCCAGGGGAGTGCTGCCCTTGGCATTTTTATTTTAATCCATTTTTGGTGTCAGCTGTCCATTAATTCACTAGATTGAATTAGAGGTCGGAACGAGAGTCCCTACCCTGGCTTCTCGATGGTTCAGGAAGCTAGTGTAGCCCAAGGTTGTCAATACACGTGAACCCACATTTACCCAGAAAGCAGGTGATGTGTTAAAAGCAGAATTCTAATAGACACACATCCTACGTGTGTCAGAGACGAAACTAAGTCCAAGAAAAATAAAGGCTATTTATTAAGAAATTTGCAGCAAGGGAAGCCTTTCGCTGTCACCTTTGTTTCAGCAGGGGTTCAAAGGTGTCTGTATGTTTTATGGAGTAAAAAGAGGAAATACAGTGTCGCATTGGCAACTGTTCTATTACGGCAGGGTTTGCAGAAGCGAGTGAGAACTGGTTTTCAAATACGTTTGGCCATCCAAATGTACACAGCTGCGAGGGGCAAGAGAACAGTTCGGGAGCATTTCAAAAGAAGAAGGGGGCGGAGAGTTTTCTGTGGTCAGCCGTTTCCGGGAACAAGTGGTCAATGGGATGCTTTCTTGCAGTCTGTCCCCATGGTTCTTACGGGGTGGCGTGGCAGTGGTAGCAAGTGGTCATGTTTGGCTGCCATGGCAGGAGGTTTCTCGCATGGATCATGGATCAAATCTCGCATGGATCAAATTTCAAGTAATTAAAAATTTAGAGCTGGAGGGCATCTTAAAGTTCATGTGGTGACATGAACTCCCTACTCCCACTCCAAGTCCATTTAATGAGCAGAAAAACTCAGATACAGGGTAATTCAGTGTGTAACCTTAGCACAGGTCACAAGAAACTTAGAAACAAGTCTTCCTGAATCCTAGCTCTGTGAATATAACCATCATGTCCCTCAAAAATAAAAAAAAGTAAAATATAGTCAGTAGTGAAAATTATTAAAGTTAAAAATTAGTCAGTTCCAGCTGGGCCCTTTGGTCCCCCTGCTCCTTTATTATTAGAACCTGGTTATGTTTAGGGATCTGGGGCTCGGAGCTTTAGGGGAGTCTGAGCTCTTCTTTCTGTGTCACCCCATGGTGGAAGTCAGAAGGGCAGAGAGAGCAAGAGAGAGAGGGCAGGAGGGGGATGAACTCACCTTTTTGTAAGGAACCCACTCCCACAAGGACGGCATTAATTCGTTCACAAGGGCAGAGCCCCCAGGACCAACCACCTCCCATGAAGGCCATTCTCCCCGCAACACTGCTGCACCGGGGATCAAGGCCCCAACACATGAACTCTGGGGGACACGTTCAAGCCATAGCTGCAGGCTTCTGGAAACAGGGAGGCTTTTTTTAAAGACCATGGAAGCAATAGCCCATTTTCTGCCATGGGCCGTGGGTGGTGCTGTTGGTTGGTTTTGCTGTGGGAAAAGGCTTACACAGTTCCCGTCTAACAACTAGGCAACACTCGTCAAAAGTCATAAAACCTCCCAACCCTACAGTTCCCCTCTAGTACCTCATCCTATAGAATCTAGGTATTCAGAAAAGAAAAAAGCGTATTGGAAGATGTACCGGCTTTTAAATTTGTTTTAATAAAAGCAAAGAACCAGAAATAACCTAAGTATCCAACAATAGGGTGTTAGGAGACGCTGTCAGGGACACCCCTGCCACCCCCACTTACTGGGTGCTCCATCCAGCCCACCCTCTAGTTGTTTCCAACTTTCATTGCCTTTGAGCTACTTTACAATTATGTAAATTGAGGAAAACTCATAATGCAGATTTAACGTTTTTTATTTGTATGAGTCATAATTTTACTTTCTAAAAAAGGTTATCCTTTAACAAGGTAGTTAAACTAAATTTAGTATATTCATTTGATACAACTCTTAAAAGAGTTATAAAGACCATATAGGAACATGGACAAATACTGATAAAACATTAATTGGGAGGAAGAAAGCAGAAATGCAAAATATGTACTATGCTGTGATTAAGGCTAAAAAGTAAATGCTTAGGGTAAGAACTAGATGGCAAGGAGAAAAAAACTGAGGTTAAATTTGTTAAGGTCGTAGGATCCTGGATAGATTTATTTAAAAATTCTGAGTCATTAATCTGTTTTGTTGATGTATTAAGAATAAGAAAGATGGGCCTCTTGGGGCTAAAATCAAGATATGGACAGGGCTGTGCGCCTTTCAGGGGTCCCAAGGGAAAAACCGTTTCCTTGCCTTTTCCACCTTCGAGAGGTCACCAGCATTCCTTGGCTTGTAGTCCCTTCCTGTCTTCAAAGCCAGTAGCACAGCATCCTTCAATCTCTTTCCATCCTCACAGCTCCTGACTCTTGTGTGGATCCACCCAGGCAAACCAAGATAATCTCACCATCTCAAGAGTCCTTAATCAAATCTGCCAAGTCCCTTTTGCCACAGAAGGTGACACTTTCACAGGTCCCGGGGTTAGGATGTAGGCCTCTTTTGAGTGCCCCCCACTCCCAATCCAGAGGATTTCTCTGAACTTCAAGTTCAGTGAGAATAGCTTCCCTACGCACCTAAGTGAAGGCACACCACCAACTGCTGAGTGCCAAAGGACACACTGTAGGGTTCCATGTAAATTAACCTACAACAGGCAGCTCTATGGTAGGAAAATAACTGTTGACTCTAGGTGGGAGGGATCGACTAGGAAAGGGTATAATGAAATTTTCTAGCATGATGGTGATTTTCTGTATCTTGATAGGGGAACAAAAGTGCAAAGAAATACTGCACTCTAGTTCTAGTTAATATGCATTGGGGGAACTGTAGTGATGTCTGCCATTTGCTCTGAAATGTGACAAACGATGGATTGATGGAGGAGTGGACAGATACATGGTGAGTAGGTACAGTCACATGTTTATGACAGAATCTAGGTGGTGAGTGTGCAGGTGTTCACTGTAACAATTTTTTTACTTTGATGATTTTTATGCAAGAATTTTTGTGGAAATAATCTTCCCCTTGTAATTTTTCATCAGTTTGCTCGTAGCACATCTCCAGGTGGACTATGACTCACTCTTGAGAGTGGGTTGTATCTTCTTTGGAATTCAAGAAACCAGCACAGGGCTCTACCCAGAACACGCATTTAATGAACATCTGAGGACGGGGGAGGGGGTGCTCCCTGACTGTCCCAGCCTGACCTCGGGGCAGTCCCTCTGATGCAAACCTACAGCCTCTTATGCTCCTCGCTTCCCTGTCTCCCACCCCCCATCCCAGAGTGGCCAGCGAGGATGTTGATTGCGGCAGTTCTGCCAAGACACAACCTCGCACGCTACATCCCCACCGCCACCCCCCGCGCCAAGTAGCAGGGGAGACGCTTGGAATAACCACCCTGACACGGAGCTGAGAAAAGCCAGCATAAAGCACTTTTATTGCAATAATAAAACTTGAAACTCATATGTGGTGCTGGGGGGGAGGAAGGGGCAGCAACAATTTCTCTCACCAAATCACTACACAGGACAGCAAAGGGGTGAGAAGGAGCTGCGGGAGGAAAGTCAGGAAACTTCGAGATCAGCAGAGGGAGCCAAGCATCAAAAAACAGGAGATGCTGAAGCTGCGATGACCAGCATCATTTTCTTAAGAGAACATTCAAGGATTTGTCATGATGGCTGGGCTTTCATTGGGTGTTAAGTCTACAAACAGCACCTTCAATTTAAACTTTCAATTAAAGTTCTTAAATTTTAGGAAGTGGTGGAGCTTGGAAAGTTATGAGATTACAAAATTCCTGAAAGTCCATTAGAAAAACGACAGGATGGAAAAAAAAAAAAAAAAACTAAATCAGGCCACGAAGAAGGCTTCAGAGGTCCCTGCTGGCCCAGGGACAGATACCTGTAGTGTCCAACGTCGCAGTGAAAATGACCTGCTTTCAAAAGGCAGAGGGTTTAAGGGGACGGGTGAGGTGGGGCTGGGGGAGGCAAAGGCTCTCCCCCTCCCCACTTCAGTTTTGGGTAGGGCTTTTAATTTAACCCAAGGACATCTCTCAACTTGGAGAATAATTCAGCCCTCAACAGCGCCTCAAATCTGCTATGGCTTTGCAGCGCAGCAGCAAGAATGTTTAATATATAATAGATAAAAATTTCATCCAAAAAATAAAATAAAATAGATTCTTGCAAACCCCCCCCACAAAAAAAAAAGAAAAACACCAATTCCTATTCTAAAGTTAACCCATAACTTGTGCTGTTAATACTTGACCATATACTTAATTGGAAACCTAGGTCCAAAAGACTGAAACTGAATCTTCACCCCAAAATGAAAACAAAATAAAATGAGTAACTTGAGGTTTATGGCATATAGTTTAGGTAAACACACATACAAGGAGAAAGGGGAAGGGGCAATGGAGGTGTCGGAAGCAAAGCTGAGTGACAGAACACATTCAGTCGGGGTGGATGTTTATACAGAGTGTAGTGGAACACCAGGAAAAGCTCCGTATGGATTCGTGTGCACACGTCCGGAGGCGCCAGATCCCTCCATGGCCGATCTGTTGAGGACAAAATCTGTGAGTTCCAATAACTCTGTTCTTTGTATGCAGTGGGGGACAGCCACAATGCCACCTGCCATGCCAAGTCCCTTCCCAACAGCTGAGAGGTCTTACTGAGACCAAGCCAGTTCCAGCTGGAGAGAACCAGATGGGTTGGGCTGGGTGCCCAGGTAAGCAAGCTTCTTCCTGCTTAAATTGATCTGTTTTTTTTTCCCTGTTTGTTTTTAACCTAAAGTTAAGTTTACCTTGCTGAGGACAGCAGGAGGGCTGTCCACCCAGGCTGACAATACAGTTCCCTATTATTGCTGGGTCTCCAACTTGGCTACATATAGGAATCACCTGGCAGCTTTAAAAAAAAATCTTAATGCCCGGGTCCTGTTCCCCATGATTGTGATTATTAATTTAGGGTGTGGCCTGGGCATCAGGAGATTCTTAAAAACTTCCCTGGTGACTCTCATGTAGAGTCCAGACAGAGAGCTACAGCCCTAAATTAGTATTCAACTTGGAAAATGTCTCCAGTATTTGTTCATTCACTAAACTTACAACTTTCTGGGTTTGTTTTGCCCTTGCAGGAAGCTCTGAGATGCTCTTTGGCAGGGGGTGGGGAGGGCCAGGCAGGGTGACCTGTAGCCCTCCATCCCTCTCTCCCTTCCTTACCCTCCCTCTACCCCACCAGGTTTACAGAAAGCTTGCTCAAGGATCCCTCAAGTACATCTATGTTCAAATGACTCAGCTCTCAAAGGACAGGAAAGGGAGTGTGGACCACACGTGGACCTGGGGGCAGACAGAGGCTCTGCGAAGTGTCAGTAATTCCTCCCAGTAGGAACGACAAGCGAAGAAGCCAGAGTCATCAAACCTGAGCAGGCCTGCACTACCTAGGTATGTGTGGCTCAAGCCACTGAGGGAGAAGATAGCTAAAAATAAAAAAGCCCCTCCACTTAAAGAAGTCCATGACAGGACAAGGTTACAAGTAGCTCTGACGGCCAGCACACATGGCTGGCAGCCATTTGTTGCAGTTTCAAACACAAGTGTTCCCACCCACCCTGTGGCAGGAAGGGAGTGAGTGTAAAGGTCTGGGGCCAACTGGAAAGGAGATGACCGCATTCACGTGTTTAGTGATTCCAACACCCACATGAAAAGCTATGTGCCATTAGGATGCTGAGTTTGGTCTCCTAAGAAATGAGGGTAGAAGAGGGGAAATGGACTCTGGTCCTAGTTTGCCACTGCCTGGATGTGACCCGGAGTGAGGTCCTTCTCACTGGCCCTCAGTTTCCTCATGTGTTGCACAGTAAGGCTGACTCCGGGTCCCTAAGGTCCCTTCCGAGGACTGTGTGATCTAACAGCATCCCTTACACCTCCTAAGCACCCTTGGCGTCATCACTCTGCTTCCTCCAGCGAAGTGCCCTGGGCTTACTGCCCGAGGCAGGAGGACAAGGCGGTAACACCTCCCTCCTATCATCTAACAGGCACTGACCACAAACGGCATGGATGAGAGAGCGGCACAAGCGAGGATGTTTTTCTTACTAGCTTCTAGAAACACAGGGTAGAGCCAAGTCATTTTGCAAATTTGTCTTATTTCTAAAGAACTAAAATGTGGGCACTAAAAATTGGGCCTATGCTTCTGTAGTCCCAACTCAGTTTTAGTTTATGAGCTGGACATAAACACCTCATTTCAACAGCTCCCATCCCGGTGAGTGCGAGAGCGTGCACATGCCCCCCTTCCTTAGGGCGACCATCACTGACAGGCTACCCAGCACAGGAGGAATACAGGGGGAAAGGGGCCCTGCAGCACTTTCTGTTCTCTGCTACCCATCGAACGCCGGGGAACGGAGGTCGTTCCGGCTCTTCAGCATCAGGTTTCCTTACCCAAGAACAGGGAGCTGAGGGAGGAGGCCATTCTTGTCATTCAAGTTTCAGAAGCTCCACGTCAAAGATGAGAGTAGCATGTGGTGGGATGATGCCTGGGTGCCCAGTAGCGCCATACGCGTAGTCTGGAGATATAGTCAGTTTGGCTCTCTGACCCACACTCATCTGTTTAAAGAAAAAGGAAAAACGACTTAGCTGAACACCCCCCCAAAGTGTCTTTATAAGAAGCGGAGCCGTTTACCTGGGTATTCCTTGGCCAGGATGCTGCTAAGACATCCCAGCGACTTTGCAGCTGCCCGGGCAGGACCTAGAGGGGTGTAGGCAAGTCTCCATGATCCCTGCACCTCACTCCGAGGGGCCCAGTGTGGTTAAAAACCTCCCTTGACTCCCAATGGGTCAGGCCCTCAGCCTTTCTACCCAGGTCTTAATGACCGACGCTTGGCAAGTACTGCTCCGGCAGCGTCACCAATGAGTCCTCCAGTGGTCTGTCACTCAGAGGATCTGTTAAATGACACCTATGCTCTTCCTGACTGAAACTTTGCTATAACAGAAAATATACACGGAAAGTAACATTTGGGGTAGTCTATTTTTCTATACTTTCTATATTTATACTCTTATATAGGAAAACTTCAAGAATATGATTTTCTGGAGGTACAACAGCATGTGCAGTATGCTTCCACTTGTGAAAATATTTATATGTTTGTACCCACTGTATAAATAGAAGACATCTTTGGAAGGACACCAATAATACCCGCGTTTGGCTATGAGAACAGCGTGGATAGTGAGGATAAATTTTCCCTTTAAAAAATATACTTGTGTGTATTTTTTCAGTTTCTAATCAAATACACAAATAAGTGTAAATATCTATGTTCTGAACAGTGAGCACGTTCTCTGCTGTATTCCATTCTTTTACCTATCTCTATTTTTAATCTCCACGTGTGCATTCCTGGTTCTCTGACTACAGGGGAAGTGGCAGGAGGTGCTAAGTGTCCGACTCGGCTCAGAATCCTCGCTTTCCACAGCTGCTCTCAGCATCTGGGACATGCTGGACCACAGTGGTAAGGACAGGTAAAAGCGTAAGGCTTTATCTAATAAACAACAGTCATACCCTTTGACTCAGCAATTCTACTTTTAGAATATTCTGCCAAATGTCCATCACAAGGAGTGGTTTCATAGGCATATCTACAACATGGATTACTCATTAGAAAGAATATAGTGACTTTAAATGTACTCACATGAAAAGATGTCCA
Source organism: Eulemur rufifrons (assembly GCF_041146395.1). Taxonomy (NCBI): domain Eukaryota; kingdom Metazoa; phylum Chordata; class Mammalia; order Primates; family Lemuridae; genus Eulemur; species Eulemur rufifrons. The sequence continues at coordinate 26,847,076 of NC_091002.1, forward strand.
AGATAAATTGTTAGATGAAAAAAGAAGCTGTCAAAATAGTACTTGTGGCAGGATAAATATGTAAAACCAAAACAACACAATGAAAGGAAAAGGGGCACAAGACAACCCCCTTTCTTTCTGCTTAGCTCACTTGCTAAAAAATATCCTGTGGAGGAGAGTTTAGAAGATGTTCTACGTAGGTGTCAAACCTTACAAGTGATAGGACTGTGACGGACCCCAAAGCACTGGTTCAAGGAGGAGTTGGGCATCTCCCCAGTACTGTCAGGCCTTGCCAAGCCTGGGATGTGAAGAAGGGGATAATACTATCTCCATGGCAGCTACAGCACTTAGACCATACAATAAGGCTATTGTCCCAATGCTCGACCAGTCACTGGTATGGACAATGGCTGGCCCAGGAGATGCAGGATGGGCTACAGACCCAGAGCCGGCCAGACTGGGAAGACAGAGGCAAAAAGGTAGAGTTAGCAAGGCTTCCCAAGGGAAGTAAACCACAAAGATCCTCTTCCTCACACTGCAACCCTGCCCTGCAGGAACAGAAACCCAGATACCTGGGAGTGGGAAGGCTTAAAGTTTCTGAAAGTTAAGCCATTTATTTGGAAATAAATCAGTGATATTTTACAGAACTGGAGCAATGTGTATTCTGGAAAAGAGTGAGACAGATCAGTCTTTTCTTCTTGGTCAAATTTCCAGTTCTCCTTGGTGAGAGGGAAAGAGACCAATTACCTATCTTGCAGAGCCTAATTATACAGGCCCCCTGGGTCTCAGGCCACTGTAAACATCCCTTTACCTGGTTAGAGCCAAGAAAAAAATTCCTGGGCTTGATGGAAGAACAGAATCCAACTGAAATTTGGCAACCCTGGGTCCCCTATCATCTGGGAATTTTTGTAGAGTTGGCAGAACAAAGCTGTTTCCAAAAATGGGGAAGGAAGAGGTGAGGAAACAGACTCAAGACAAACAAAATGACTTTCTCCACCAGTAGGATCTCTCAGAAGTGGTCTGACACAACACGGTAAATAATAAGACAAGCATAAATGAAAACTACACTGAGATATCATTTTTCACTCATACTGTCCCAAAGCCAAAAGTTTAACAACACATTGGGCTGCTGGGCTGGAAGGAGGCAGCCCCTTCATGGCCTGCTGGTGGCAGCTCAAAGAGTACAATCCCTATAGACGGCAACTTGGCAAGATCTGTCAAATACAGTCCATATAGCCTCTGAGCCACTCACCCCACTTTGGAGAATGTCCCCCGGCACCATGAACGCACATGTAACAGCGTCCACGTAAGACAGTCACTGACTGCAGCACTGTTTGTAATAGCAAAATACTGGAAATGGCCACCAATCGGGCACTGGTCAGATAAATTACAGCACATTCTCCTAAAGGAATACTAAGCAGCGGCAAGAAAGCTTTCTCCTCTTTTAAGTACTAGTATGGGAAGTGTGAAGATAGATTAAAAGTACCCAACAATATGTGTGTGTGAAGTATGTTTCTGTATGTGCTTAAACTCTACGATACATTCACAATCATTCATAACCGGAGTTACTTGTGGGGCTACTGGGCAGATGGGGGTGGGAGGAGAGGAAGACTTTTCACTTACACCTTTTTTTGATCTTTGAGCCATAGGAATGTGCTACCTATAAAATAATTTAAAAGGCAGATATCAGGAAACAAAACAACTGAGAGCATACCTGGGCAACCCCTTCTTCCCAGCCTCGGATCACCTCCTGCTTGCCTAGCATAAACTTAAAGGGCTTGTTTCTGTCCCGGGAGGAATCAAATTTCTTTCCATCTTCAAGCATCCCTGTAAAAAAGGGCAGTTGAAACATGAGCAACAAGGAGTAATGACACGAGGCAAGTCAGAAGCCAGCAGCGGAGTACCCACCACAGACACCAGTGTTAACGGGGCAGGCAGGGTGTTGGAGGCCAGGAAGGAACCGCAGTGCCTACAGGGTTTCCTATCTCCTCACAGGGCCTCTAAGGAGTGGGGCAGTCCCTCCAGCCCAAGCTGGTGGATGTTCCTCCCTGACTCCAAGCAGTTAAGCGGACCACAGAAGGACCTCGCCTACCAGAGGTGGGCGGCAGTCTACCTTGTTCTGGAGATGTGGCGTATAAACTCCCTCCTGCCATGACTTCCCAGCACCCTGCGCACTTCCTCCCCAATAAGGATACCTATGGTCTCACAGGGCAACTGAAAGAGCAGTGCAAGAAGCAATATTCCTTCCCCAATTCCCTCATCACATTTTACATACAGTGTGTTGAGACACTTCTCTTCCACTGTTCAGAGGAAATCCCCCTCCTCCATTTGCCACCCCATGATCCCCTCTGTGGGTCACTGAACATGAGCCACGCACGTTGCTGCTCTGGGTGACTGGGTGTCACCCACAGGAAAGAACCCGCTTGGCACTGCGGGCTGTGGTAAGGGGAAGCTGTAGGGCAAGTTTGCACCAGCGTTCCGGTGCTGACTGTCTTGTACAACACAGAAACCGGACACAGACTTGGGCCCTTGCAGATCGGCTCTCAAGTTGTCATATCCTAATCTTTCTGGGAAAAGTAAAAACTGACCTGGGCTGAACTAGAGAAAAGACAGAACTTGTGCAGCATTCACCCCACTTATTTTATCCAGTGGTGCCCCAGCCCTCTGCAGCTCATTTTTGCACAGTTAACTCTTTCTAACAGAGATGGCTGAGGAGAACAGGAATGGTAAGGAGCAGGGCTGATGGCTGCCCCCAGAGAACTCATTCAGTACACCCAGCGACTGCTAGGGACCCTCGCTGTTGGCAGTGCTTCCACTCTGAGTCAGGGACCGGCACACAAACTCATCCAATCCTCTCCACAGCACTGTCCCTGTCTCATAGACGAAGAAATTGAGGCAAAGAGAAGTGAAATAACTTGCCGAAATAGTACGGCTAGACTATAAATCCAAATACCATGGCTCATTCTAATATATCAGTTTCCTAGAAGCCAGATAAGCCACAGTGACCCCTTCCAGTAAAAGGGGAACTCCAGAGATGGAGATCTCAGAGGGTAAGTGCCACGAGAAAAGAGAAACACACATCTGTGACAGACACCTGCAACTTCCTTTTCAAAAAACACCATCAGCATTGGTTTTTCTGGAAGCTGGTGCCAGTCAATTGTGATAGCTGACACCGAGTTCCTGAAAACTCTCAAACTAGGATCCCAGACTGGAAGGAGACAGCCAGTTGTTGACTTATAGTTGACTGAAAACTGATTTTATTGGAGACAAGGGTGGACACCCACCATGGTTCTAAGCATCACTCAGAAGACCCATCAAAACATACAATTCTGTTGTAAATATGCATGTGTATGTGTTTAGGAAAAAAGGGAAATACCAACAATATCCCAACCTAAAAGACGACGTCAACACTTGTAAGTAGGAAGGGGAAGCAGAGATGAATTGAAAGCGTTATCACAGCCACCAGACTATGTGGACTTAGCAAAATAGGAAATGGGGGTGGGGGATAGGGTGGGTGTTGCTCCCCTCCAGAGCAGGGGGGGAGACGGATGTCCTGGGGCAGAATGGGCACTGACACTGCCTGGAGCCAAGGACTAAGAGGGAGACAGGACGGTGGGGACCCACCCCTGCTCCAAGTCAGCTCAGAAGCAGGAACTGGCACCCCAGAACTGGTGAGTCAGGGTACACATTCAGCTTACTCCTTTACCAAAACACAAGCACCACCCCATAAAAGAAATGACAAGTGGCAGGGCTTGAACAGCTTTCTATAAATGAGTAACCGGGAGCCACAGGTCTCCAGGCTCCAGAGTACCGCACTGGACACACTGCCTGTGGCCCATTTCAAGGTCTACTTCGTACAATGAGCCCAACCCAACCGAACTCAGAGTTAAGAGTCAGAATAGGCAATAAACAGCAATGATCTCAGAATCCTTTCTGTGGCCAAGCAGGGAGCCTTTCCATTCACCCTTGTTGAGAATGCTCGTAGCAGAAATAAGGAAACCAACTCCAAAGCCCAGTAATCCACCCAAGGTCAGAGCCATTGAGTGGTAGGGCCTGGCTAGAAAAGGCTTTATTTTTACTTAGTGCAGTGGGGACTGGGAACCACGAAGGAGACTGAAACCAGAAATAGCCTCTTCCTGGTCTGCACTCTTTTGAGTAGACCTAAAGTTGGGGGCCCAGGGCTTCCCGAGCAGCCACGGTGAACAAGCACTCTAGGAAGGGCCAAGGATGGGAGGGTGGTCCCTGGCCTGAGCCGTGTCTGCGAAGGGTGGCTGGACAAAACCTACAGAGAAAAACATGCCCACAGGCCCACCCGGAACTAAGGCTGTGGCACCATCCAGAACCAGCACTCACCCTCCTTTCTAATTAAACATCAGCTTTCCAGGAGCAACAACAGGCTGGCCCAGCAGAAGAACTAGAATCAATCTAAGCCTTTCCCCTATGTCAGGGTTGGTGCAGGGTGGGCACATGGGTCAGTTTGGGCACTAAAACCTACATCTTTTCGGCACTACTTCACCTGCTGTGAAGTCTATTGGTGTCTGCCAGGAAAGTCCTGCCTCACTAGTAAAAAGAAAAAAGCACTCAGGAAGAAAGCGTCTGCCCTCCCTTCCTGCTGAATACTATCTTGTGAGGATGTGATGTCTGGAGCCATGGCAATCACCCTGTGCCTATGAGAAGGTCAGGAGTACCAGACGGCAGTCATTCCAGTGCTCTGAACCAGCCCCAAACCACCTCCCTCAAGACTTAAGTTCTGAGGTTAAAAGTGTGCTCTGAAGACAAAATCATGAAGACAGTAAGCAGATCGGTGGTTTCCAGGAGTTAGGGGCAGAGGGCAGGATGAATAGATGGAACACAGGGAAATTTTAGGACAGTGAAAATACTCTTTATGATACTGTAATGGTGGACACATGCCGTCATACATTTGTCCAAACCCACAGATGTACGGCACCAAGAGTGAACCCTAAGGTAAACTACGGACACTGGGTGATTGTGATGTGTCAGTGTAGGTTCATCACTTTCAACAAATACACCATTCTAGTGGGGGATATTGATAATGAGGGAGGCTACGCACGTGTGCGGACCAGGGGACATTATGAGAAATCTTGGTACCTTCCTCTCAATTTTGCTGAGAATCTAAAACTGCTCTAAAAATAATAACGTCTAAATTTTTCAAAAAGTCTACTTTGCCTTAAGTTGGGTTTTCAGTTACTTGCAGCTGAATACAACCTAACTGGCAAGAGGTAAACCTTTGTTTGGCATTTGGTTAGCACACCCCAGTGTGGTGCTGCCATGAAAGGAGCAACGGAGAAATGAAACTCAGCCACCGCCAAGACCACAGAGAGCTATCACTGATCTGTAACAACCAGACCAGTGTTTTATGTCCGGACCCAGTACACACATCTGCATTTTGTACATAAACAAAATTTTTATGTAATAGTTACTACATGGAATATACTTCTCATGCTTAAAAAGAATGCTGGCCGGGCATGGTGGTTCACACCTGTAATCCTGATGTTTTGGGAGGCTTGCTCAAGGCCAGGAGCTCTAGACCATCATGGGCTACACAGTGATATATCATCTCTACAAAAAACATTTTTTCAAAAATCATCTGAGTATAGTGGTATACACCTGTAGTCATAGCTACTTCAGAGACTAAGGCAGGAAGACAGTTTGAGCCCAGGGGTTTGAGGTTACAGTAAGCTATGATCGTGCCATTGTACTCTAGCCTGGGTGACAAAGCAAGACCTTGTCTCTAAAAAAAAAAAAAAAAGAAAAGAAAAAGAAATTGCTGATTGTAACCTACTCAGTTTATCTCATGATACCCTAATGGGTTATAATCCATAGTTTAAAACATACAGTATACCTGTAAAACAATTATCCTATTTCTTGGCAATCTGAACATGGCCCTGATCTGGGCAAAATCATATTTAGATTGCTATGAAAAACCACAGGGTAACTGAGACAGACTCCCTATACTTTCTTTTTATTCCAGATCAAAAACAATGCCAAGCAACCTCCAGATATTACATGCATCAATACTGCTTTGCCTGAGGTGAGATGCTTCAATTATCTGACTGGTACCAGGCCAGGAACACGAGGTAGAACACAGCATCTACCTGCTGCTGAGCCAGCCTGGAGATGCAGATGCTCTTCAGTGCAATGGTGGGTCTGTGAGGACGTCTGTCTAACCCCAGCTCTCTTAAGCCTATCTGGGACACTGAGGGGGCAAAGCCTCTGCCTATCAGCTCAAGAAACCATAAAAGCCAGGAAGCAGGATTTCTCAGCAAAGGAGCTTTTTAAGCAGGGTCTTTCCTTTGGGATCCTTATTTTCCTATGCTATTTTGGATGATCTCCTATCCCAAGAAAAGGGACAGGAGCCCTGCTCTCGAACTTCAGACCACAGTCACCCTCTGTCAATCTCATCTACTTCCTCAGAAGGAGAAACCTTCACAGGGAAGGGTAGGGTGGTGGTGGTAGGGTTCCTTAGGCCTGAGAGAATTTCCCATAATCTAAGTCCAAAAGCTAAACAATAATCCCCAGAGATGAGCAGGGTGGCACGTGACTAAGCAGGTATCACACAACTCGCACAAGCTGTAGGACAAGGAGATGCTAGAAGAAGGGCTTCCTGAGTAGGAAGGAACAGACCCCCTTATCTATGGCTGTAGTTGTCAGTTGGGGGAGATGACGGAAGAAGGGAAGCAGTGTCTGCTAAGCAGGAATGAGTGTGCTCATTTTCTGGAGTGGGAATTATGCTGGTTAATGTTGAATGCAGAACGTAAGAGAATCTGTGATGTCAAAACGGGTAGTGAAGACTTTCATTTTTGGCTAAGATGAAGACAGGGATCAGATTTGTTCCTGAAACAACCGCAACCAACCAACCAAACCTTACAACCCAGAAAACACCAAAAAACCCCCAGACAAAATAGCTAAAACAATGGTTTTTAAGACACTAGGCATCTGTAATGAAGGACAACAATCCCCAAGACATGGGAAACAAGATGAGCCCTACAATTGCTCCAGCTTACATCCTTGTGAGTTTCCAGGGAGAGGGAACTGGAATGGACCTCAAGGAAGGTAGAGTCCAGAGGACAGAGTACCAGGCAGGAGAGAGCTGTGTAGGGGGAGATTCCCCAGAGATTTGCAAAGGGTCCTCCTCGAGTATTTAGTAGAGTACTTATCAGTGCACGTGTTTGAGGAAACTATTCAAGGCCAGGAAAAGAATCATACAAAATGTTTAGAGTAACCGTGACCAGTGCTCACCCAGGGCTGGATTAGTGCCTGTTCCCACTAGTCAGACAGGAGAAGAAGCTCATGGTTCACAAGGTACTAGGGAGAATACTCAGGAAGATCTTGCCTCTGTAGCAGGAAATAATCAGTCCTAAATTGAGCATTGCTCCACACCTACCTAACGAATCACAAAAGCAAGACCCACAAGGATCATACCGTTTCCAAGTCACTTAAATGATTCTCAGCACAAAGCTCAAGAAGATTTATAGGCATATAGGAATTTATAAAAGATAAAATTCACAATGTCTGGCAACGAAAGATTACCAGGCATGGAAAGAGGAAGAAAAACATGACCCACAATGAGGAGACTTATCAATCATTGAAAACAACCCAGCATCGACACAAATATGTTAGAATTAGTAGAGACAGACAGTAGAACTCAAAACTTTCAGAGATGAAAACTACAATGTATAAGATGAAAAATACTATGGGCTGGAACAACTGGACAGCCACACATAAAAAAGTAAAAACTTGGATCCACACGTCACATCATTATCAAACATCAACTTAAAATGGATCCTAGACCTAACTGTAAATGCTAAACCTATCAAACTTCTAGAAGAAAACAGAGGAAAGAAATCTTTGTGACCCTGGGGTAAGCAAAGATTTCTTCAATATGAAGTCAAAAAATACTAACCATAAAAAAATAAATTGAACTTTGTCAAAATTAAAAATGTCTCTACTTTAAAAAGCACTGTTAAGAGAATGAAAAGACAAGCCAAACAGTGGGAGAAAATTTTATAAAGCATATATCTGATAAAGGACTTATATCCAGAACATATAATGAACTATTAAAACTCAATAAGAAAAAAAAAACCAATAAAAAAAGGGCAAAAGATTGGAACAGACATTTCACTGAAAAAGATATGGATGGCAAGTACACACAGGAAAAGATGCTCAACATTCTTAGTCATTGTAACAATGGAAATTAAAACCACTAGGAGATATGTCTATTACTACTAATTGGAATGAGTAAAACCAAAAAGACTGACTACATACCAACCCAAACATCCATCAACCCGGTAAATGGGTAAATAAGTATATCTGAGGCTGAGTGCGGTGGCTCACGCCTGTAACCACAGCACTTTGGGAGGCTGAGGTGGGAGGACTGATTAAGACCAGGAGTTTGAGACCAGCCTGGGCAACATTGTGAGACCCCGTCTCTACCTGCGCATGTAGTCCCAGCTACTCAGGAGGCTGAGGTGAGAGGACTGAGCCCAGGAGTTCGAGGCAGCAGTGCGCCATAATCCTAAGTGAAGAATCTCAGGAATGGAAAAACAATATCGCACGTTCTCACTTACGAGTGGGAACTTAACAATGGGTATACACAGACATACAGAGTGCAATAACAGACATCAGAGACTCCAAAAGGTGGGAGGGTAGGAGGGATGAAAAGTTACCTATTGGGTACAATGTACAGTATTTGGATGATAGATACACTAAACGCCTAGATTTCACCACTATGCAATATATCCATGTAACAAAACTGCACTTGTACCCCCTAAATCTATAAAAAATTTTTTAAAAATGTAGGCAGTGGCATTTACTGAAATCCTGCATATGTTTAGCTCCTACACTCACCCTGGCAATGAATGAAAAGTGCTTCCTCTGTTTGGAGAAGGAGCAGGTAAAGCAGGCAGCAAGTCAAGTCTCAGCAGTTGCTCCGATTTTAACTCTGGTGATCACTGTGCCAAGAGCTGGAACCCTTGAACAGCGAAACCACCTGCCAAGTTACTGCCGTAATTTCCTAGAGAAAGCATGCCCTGCTGACAGAAGGCAACTGAGGTCACAGTTCTGACAGTCTTTAAGCTCTGAAGGTCACTCAGAATTAGGCATCACCAACATTGCCTTCTATTTGCAGAACTGACCAATTTCATTTCTGACCATACACAAATCTGTACCTCGTGCCCAAGAAACTGCCTGGAATAGCTCTGTATTCTTGATTTCAAGTAGCAAGTCTTGGCTCTCCTGACTGAATGCAGCCCGAGCTCACAGTTCTGGCCTGAGTTCCGTGTCCTGGTGGCATTCAGCTCAACCCTTGGCACTCAAGGTGCTGGCGCTCATGAGCACTCTTGGATTTGCTTTACTTGTGTGATTTTTAAGAACCAGAAGAACAAGCATGAGGCTTTCACAGTTAGACCTTCTTCCCTATATGGAAACAACAGTCTGAGGGGTAATCTCAGAATGGTAGTCTTTACTTTCAGCACCTTTAAGTTACTAATCAGTGAGAAAAAGGTGACAATTTGGAGGTCTCCAGTTAAAAGCACAAGACCATGGACCGAAAGCTATGACTGCATGTAGAGGCTGTTGATGTCACTTTTGCCTGGGTCTCCTCCCAAACTGAAATCCTTGGAGGGGGAGCAGGAGGGTTTAAAAAAAAACAAGAGGGGTGTGAGAAAGAGTCTCAAGTCTGTCTCCCCCACCGCAGCCTGCCCTTTCCTGCTGCTTATCTGAGAGTGTTCTTGTTCAGAAGAAATCTGCAGAGGGAGACTCGGCCAGCAGCTGCTGGACAGACAGTACCGCCGGAGTGTGTTCCTGGTGCATCGCCTAAGCCAGAGCAGTGGTTAAGACCCAAGACCAGGGCTTAGAGATTCACAGAGACCACTAGGTTATTATTTCACTAATAACCCAACAGAAACGGAGTCACTTCCGGTGCACTCAGCTTTGTGGAAGGCAGAGTCCCCCATATACCTTCTCCTGGGTAAGGAAAGAGGACTAAAGAAGGCCTCTTAAAAGACTTACGGCTTGAGCACTTGGGAGTGAAAGCTCATGACTCACAATGTAGTTTGCAGTTGCACATGAATCTTTGCGGGTGGTTTTCATAGGCAGCATTTTAGAGGGACTAAAATATGGAAAGTTTTAAGACTGAAAAAAAAAAAAGCCTAAACAAATCAAACCATGACAAAATAAGAGAATATCCTAGGCCCTAGAACTTCAAAACAAAATGATGTTCTTGCCATTTTACAGTTGAGAGAGGGAGAAAGGATTTCTACTTTTTAACACACAGGTGAGTTTCTTAAGTACAAAAAGTACAATGGTTGAATGGATGAAGGGACTGGGAGCCAATGTTTTCCTGCAGATTTGCATTTCAAGGCACTTAGAACATTCCCAGATGAGTTTATGGCCCAGGTTTCCCTTCCCTCTTCTGCTTTTTAGATACAGAAGTTCTCTTAACCACCTTTTGCTTAACTGCCTTGCCAGAGACTCTTGTAAAACCCAGAGCCAGCAAACTCAGCATGCTGAAGAAAGCTCCCTCATGCCTGTCTCTAGCTCAGCCTCACTCCTTTGTTCCTATATGAATTTTATGCTTATCAAGAGAGGTGGTCAGCTGTGTTTGTCCCCAAACCCATTTATGGCAGCTGTCCTTACAGTATACAGATAATTAAATAGCATGTAAATTAATAAGATGAGTGTGAACACAGAGAGTGGTCTTAGGTGACCGCTTAGAAAGACTCAAAGGCAGTCACTGAAGTATTGCCAGGGAATAATTGTATGAAGGTAAGACACTGTACACTTGGAGAAAGAAATCTTAAAAATCTGGAAAGGTTTAGTATTTAAATGGTCTCACAACAGTCCTTGCTCCACTTTAAAAAAAGTCAAAATTAGTTTTTGTAAGAACTATGATGGGAAACTCCACCAGCAGAGCTGTACTCAAAGAAAAAGACACAGCCCTTTAGCAAATAATTTATGTCTGAGTTTGAAATGTTTAAGGAAGCTGTGTCACTTTTATGATTAACATATCAACTACCCACTTGTCCCAAACATGATGGGTGAAAAGAGATTCTACACTTAGGTAAGTAAAGCAATTAATCGAAAGCTTACATGTTTATCGCATTTCTGGGCCTCTATGGCTGCATCCCAGTGCAACCTTCCTGAATTGGGGCTCTGAGAACCCCTCTGAGCAGTGTAATCAGAAGTCTAGTGCCTACCAAGAGGGAACTAGCCCTCCCCTCATCATTTTCCCTATATCATAAACTCAGTGTAAGCGCATTTCCCACATGTAGTACGGAAATATTTCTAACCTTGGCTAAATCCCTTTAGATTCCACGACCGTGTCTTTTTCAAAGGCAGGGCCCATGATAGGAAGAACACACAGGATCCCAGCAACAGTGAAAGGAGCACAGACCAGAATGCACGCCCATGTGTCCATGTCCATCTTCCATTTTAATCACAGCATAAATAAGAGGACTACCACGCTATGTCACGTGAGAATGGGGAGGAGGAAATACCATTTAACAATGGTCACTCAAACAGTCACTGAATACCTACTCTATGCCAAGCACTGAAGGGGACACCCTGGAGACCACCACTAGTGTATGGTTTTAGCCTCCTGGAGCCTGCGGTCTGTTGGAGAAAGCGTAGAGGTAACCATACATGGTCTGACTGTGACGAGGGCTAAGTGATAAGGAAACCCCCCCATCTATTACTTGGTGCATCAGCCACCTGAGACCCCCACCCCTCACGGAAGACCTGCATCAACATAATACTAACCTATTACCTGACACATCAACTAACCTATTACCTGGCTCGTTAGCCACCTGAGACCCCACCCCTTGGACCACCCCAACTTAATAAAAGTGGGAAAAATCGGGTAGACGGGGCTCAGAATTTGGTGGCGAGACCCCTCTGAGCCTGCCGGTGAATAAACTTTGATTCTCTGACTCTCCGTGTGCCAGACTGTGTGCCACTCGGTTTGTCCTCGGGACCCCCCGCTGTAACACTTGCTGTAACACAAGAAGCAAATGGATGGGCACCTCGTTGGGGAATTAGAGGCGTGTGTGAAGAACCACTTTAGCCAAGGGTCGGGGGAAACCCACGGAGGGGATGTCATTTAAGCTGTGCTACAAGGACTAGGAAAGAGCCTGCCATGTGGTAGGGAAGGGGGGCAATATGGTGGTACCTAAGCAGAGGGGCACAGACCTTCATGTGAGGGAAGGCTTGGTGTATTCGAGGATGCAGGCCAGGTGGCCTGAGCTCCTGGGAGAAGCACAGTAAACGAAAGGAGAGAAGAGACAGCAGGATCTTGTAACTGGTAATTGCCGCACTCCCCTCCCCGCTCTCCTTCTCCCACTTTTTGCATTGCTAGAATTTACCTCGTCAAAATTGAAGGGAACCAGGGAAAGGAATGCAGGGACTTGGTTAAGCTCTTCAGTAACATAAGCACCTCGCGAAGGAAAAATAGAAATAAAAATAAATAAACCACTGTAAGCACCAAAGGGAGAACATGTCTGTTATTCATGATAATCCTGGCCTTTTCTATGGGAAACAGCAGGTGACAATATTTTTAGAGAAAATTCCAAGGCAGACAATTGGTTCCCAGTTCACAGATACAATAAACCCATTAATACTTCATAAAAATAAGTTTTAACAACTAAAAATGGTCAAGTTAAAAAGTCTATGGGTAAATTTTATGGTATGTGTATTATATTTGATAAAGCTGATTTTAAAAAGTCTAGGAGACCTGCTGACAGGAACCAGAGCTCTTTGGAGAGATGGCTGTGGCATACCAGGACCAGAGCAGTGAAACCACGACACAGATGAAGGAATAGTGGTAGCGTGTCAAAAAAGTACTGGAGCCAGCCTGAAGGGGCTCCTACTCGCCAAATTTAGTATAAAAAATAGTGAGTATCATTGATTTTAAGGCCCTAAAATTTGAGCCCATAGCATTCTAAAAACAAAGAGGGGGGAAAAGTCACTTGCCACCACTGAGGCTGGCAACACCCCATTGGTTAACACTGATTCCTCCTTTTAAAAATTGGTCATTAAAGGGAAAGAATTAGCTTTACCTTATCTTATAGAAGAATAGCAGCCAATAAATGTAGAAGGAATGAAAGAATTTTATAAATCACCACTTTGTCCATGCCAATGAAAAATGTCTTCAGGTGAGAATTATCAGTTGGTGTAAATACCACCACAGAAAGGCTGATGAGGAGCATCTAAGCACTCCACAGACCACTGCTGATTGCAAAGGGAAAAATGTACCTTTACAAAAAAGATCAAATTTGGCACCCTAACTAGTGATGTCCCCCATGTGTGCCAAGGATGAAACAGTCACACTAAAATGTTTAACCAGAACCTATTCAGACATTTAAAACTGCACGTCCAGTACGTCTAGTTTACAGGAAATCAAGGCAGGGGAACAAGTTAAACAATACCATGAGAAAACAATGAGACAGATGTGGAGCATTTGCAAGATAACTCGCCTGCTCTCTTCGAGAAAGCAGCGCTGATACCAAAAAAAGTGTGAGGACTCTTCCCAGTTGAAGACTACAGACATTAACATCTAACTGCAAAGAGTGACGCTCAGTGGAACTGTGGCTTTATAAAAAAGCAATACGAAACACGGTGGAGACAACTGGGGTAGTTTCATTAAGCATTTGCCTCACAGCAGGTTACTCCCATCTTACGGAGGGCACGGAAGCCGGGAAACACGGGACAATCTGCTCGAGCTCTCACAGCCTGTTACATGGCAGAGGCAAGATCTGAGGCGAAGGACCCACTTCCTCTTTGGGGATCACCGTCCACCGGGCACCACTTCTGCCCACGGTCTGGGCTGGCACACTACATACCCGGGATACAACCAGGGTCCTGTTTTTGCCCTTGCCCCCAGGAGCCCACTGTCCACTCAGTAGCCAGAAGGGCGGGGGTCCTGTTAAAAGCCAAGTCAGCTAATGGCTCCCACCTGACTCAGAGAAAAAGCCAATGTTCTGATAACCACCTACCGGGCTGTCTACCCATCCGCTCCTCTCCTGCCACATGCTGCCACGAAATCCACTCCAGCCACGTCGGTCTCCTTGTTGTTCCGCTAACACACAGAGCATGCTCCAGGTCCCAGGCTCGGGCACCAGCTCTTCCCTCTGCCTCGAATACTCTTCCTCTAGAGAGCCACACAGCTTCCGCTGCAACTTCCTGGGTGAATGCTAAACCGTCACTTCACCAGAGGCCTTTTCTAATCTGCCTCAGTCAAAGCAGCAAACTCCCCTTCCCATCACTCACCCTGCTTTCATCTCTCCACAGCGCCTCTTCCTGCCTGCGAGCCACACGCTCATGCTATTAGTCTCCTCACCATGAGCGAAGCCCACCAGATCGGGTCCCTGTTTACCTCATTGGCCATGTCCCCAGTGCCTGGCTTGCCGCTGTTGCTCAATAAACGTCTGCTGTAGGAAGTGAAAGGGTCCTGTTGCAGCCCTGCCCGAACAGTCACAGCCCGGAGACAGCCTGGAGACAGCACACGTCAGGGAAAGCCATCTGAGGTACCTCTGCTGAGGAGGAGCCTTTCTCCAGACAGCAAATCATACACAGTATGATTTGGGGCAGGTGGGATAAAGCAGAGCGGAGAGCGGGCACGGGGGCTAAGGAACAGCACGAGGCTTGAGGGGGGCTGCAGCAAAGTGGCCACACCTGCCATGGGAGCCTCAGCGGCCCTCCAAGACACCTCCTGAGGAGAGGAGACTGAGGGACTCCCTCCAAGACACCTCCTGAGGAGAGGAGACTGAGGGACTCCTGGTTTTTCTCAGTCAGAAGCCAGGAGGCTTCGGATGACTTAAACCCAATCCCAAGGACACAAGGTCCAGCTACTTTTTTAAGAAGATAAAAAGAATTCCTTCAATCCACTTGGGGTTGCTCTCACAAAGGGAGGCATGTGGCTTGCTGATGTGAGTAAAAGGGACATAAAGCTAGCTGTGTGCCAAGACAAGCTCAACAGTAAAGATGACGAAGCTACTGGAGGTGGGGGCGGGGGTGTGAGAATCCACTCCATCTCATGGCACTCATCTGGCGGGTCCTTTCCAGCTCCTCCCTCCCACCTCAATGCCTGTCACGCTAGGAGATGCTGAGCTGGTGCCAGTAAAGTTTTTCATTTTCCCTTCTGGTACCACAGGCCTTTTTTTTGAGGCCCTGCTCATGCTGTGCTCTGTCACAAGGTCATGGAAGGTACCAGAGGGAGCCTTGAGAGTGGCGTCAAGGCAACTACTGGCAGCCACTAGTGGCATTTACAAGATCCATGTGGTAAAGGTCAGTCTGTGCTGTGCACACCTCTGGCAGCTGAAAGGGGATTCTGGCCACCTTACTTCTGCCCCTTTCTTTGCACCTGCTCCCAAATCGGCAGTGGAGCACACCTGGCCAGAGCTGACTGGATCAACAGCGTTCACCTGACTCTAATCATCTCCTCCTCCTCAGGAACTATAATCAGAATCACACAGCCAAGCCATCTGAGCCAGACACTCAAAAGGAGACAGAGAAGCTGAGCATGGGGAGGGGGCTGGGGTGAGCATGCAGGGCACTTCCACCACCTACCTGCTGGGAGAAACAGAAACACACACACCTGTAACAGGAGACTGCTAGAGCAGCAAGGTAGAGAAAAACAGATGAGAACTAGGGGCAACAAGAGAACTTCTTTTCCCTTCTTGGGGCCGAGTGGGCTTCTACCTTTGAAGACCCTCAGATCTTTATAACCCTGCTTTCTGATCATGTTCCCTCAAGATGGATTCTGTTCCCAATGACTTAAAAGCCTTAACTGCTACCGATGAGATCTCACAGCGCCTACCCACTCCTCTCACGCCCCCACAGGTCTCAAACAGGTTCTTCCTGGAGGCTGGTGGCAAAGACCCACGGAACAAAGCCGCCAGCCCGCCAGAGAACAGTCTACTCTGTGAGCATGAGACAGGGCTGGCTTCTCACTAAGGCGTCTTTGTAAGGCTTATCAAAATGAAATAAAAAAGAAAGCTTTTGTCCTGCTGCATGCCAGGGTCCTGCTGCTGTGCTGGGAACATGTGGGTGGGTGCCACCCGCAAGGAAAACACAGACTTGAAGAGGCACTGGGAACCCTGATGGTGTTCTGGGTCCCACGACCATCTGCTCTCTTAGGAAAAAGCTCCAGACATACTGTGTGGGGACATTTCACCAAGAGGCACAGTGAAGTGTGGCTCTGCCTACATGCTGGTGTCCAGTCCTGTCGGCACACCAGAACACGGGCAAGCCAAGGATGAGGGGCAGACATGGGAGCGAGACAGATATAGCCAAGCACCCTGGGGTCCTAGTGCGGCTACTTTCAAACCAGGGTGCGGAGAGGACGCAGCAAAAGGCACCTCGTCACCTCTGAAGTCCCAGTCTCTGCCCCAGGTGGCCGTGGGAATTGAATAAACTGCCCACTCACCCTAGCACTATAAATAAAAGGCAATGGTTAATCTTCTCATCACACTGATCAAAAACGACCAAACTGATGCGCTTTCATTCACTAGACCTCCTGGGCTCAGGTGTTGACTGTGGCCTACCAGGGCAGCTATTGAAAACATCAAAAGCACTTTCCAGCTTCTTTCACAAACATGAGACTGTTCCCTACAAAGATTAGGTTCAGTATCTCCTATTTTGGCAGCCTTTACAAGGTTCTAGTCCTTAAATTCTTCCACCTCCTGCCCCCATTTCTGCCCACAGAGCAGGGCCAGAGAAATAAAAGGGCATGGGAGGGAGATGTTAGCTGCCTTTCCCCCCTCCCCACTGAAAGTCACTGTCCTCAACAGAGGGCTCCCCCCATGAACTGGAAAGAGAAGGGTAGAGCTTCTCCCTAAGCAGCTTGGTCAGAACTGCCCACAACCTACTACCCAGCAGGAGGAGGGCCAGGAGGAAGGGGAGGAGGGGCGGGGGGGGGGGGGGGAGAGGAAGAGAGAAGTGGGAGGGAGATGGGGAGGAGGAAAGGAGGAGGAAAGGGGGTGGGAGGGAGAAGAAGAAACAGAGGAAGGAGGAGGACGACCAGAGGAAAGGGTGTGAAGGGGGAGAAAGGGGAAGGAGTAGGGGGGGGAAATTATTCATATCAACAACCATGGCTACACCAATCACTCCCCTCCTCCTGGAGCTAAAAGCCCATGGGACCGAGCTGGCGGAGCCATGGGGGCTCCACCAACTCAGTGCCCCCATCCCACCATACAACCCAGGAGGACCTTGTAAGAGCAAGGAATAAAGGACCGTCCCAAGGCTTACAAGACTCTGATGTTTGAATTCTGGCTGCGGGGAGGGAGGTCTAAAATTTCCTTTGGCTTCCATTATCACTGTGTATCACCCTCAATGAACCTCCAGTTTCCACATCTCTAAAATGGGGATGAGAAAAATCTCTACTGCTAGAAGGGTTGGGGGACTAAATTACACGTGCAGCTTTCGGCCACTCTGGGCCATCATCACTGCCACTGAGGCTTGGATTTGTAAATGGCTAAAAAGAAAAAAAAAAAAAAAAGGAGAAGGACAGTGCAGCTCTACTTCCTCCAACGCCAGGTAGAGCCAAAGCAATGACTTAGGAAGTGGGAGGTTTCCACATTCGCGGGAGAGGGACGAATTCCGAGTTCCCCGGAGGAAGCGGCGGCAGCTCTGCAGACTCAGAATTACCTCGCCCTTCTTATCTCCACTGAAGGGAGGGCCGGAAGCGGGGGTAGGGTGTCAACCCCGGCACAGAAATGTACAAATCCTGCCTAATGGTCCCTGGCCAAGGGTCTACTCATTTCTGCGCGCGTGACCTTGGGCAAGTGACTTCGCCTCGCCAAGCCTCAGTTTCCTCCTCTGTGCAGTGGGCATAATGGCAGCATCTAAGGCACAGAATTGCTTTTGACGTGCTAGATAATGCCCAGCCCGCAGCCAACTTTCACTACCGCCGGCTCAGACAGCTCCGGGTTCGGCAGGCCCAAGGCTGCCCCCTCCGGGGCGCAGCCACCGCCCAGGCCTTAGCCTCGGGCCACGCGGGCCTCGCCGCCGCCACGCCCCAGGCCCCGGGCTCCCAGGCCGCGGCGCAGCCGCACGCGGGCCGGGGACCGCGGCCCGGCCCCCCACCCCGCAGGCCCGCCCGGGGACTCACCGGTGTAGTGCACCACGCAGGTCTGGCCGCGCTTCGGGAAGGTGCGCCCTGAGAAGACAGACAGACGGGCACAGTGAGCGGATGCGCGCGGCGGCGGAGGCACTGCGGGCCGGCCCGCGCCGCTACTCACCGTCTCCTGGGGAGATGGTCTCCACCTGCACTCCCATGGCGGCAGCGGACACTGGGCGGGCGGCGCGACCGGCGGCGTGGACCGACAGGGACTTCACGGCGGCTCCGCTGCTCTGCCTCGTCCCTCCGCGCGTCGCCTGCGCACGCGCGCGCCCCCGCACGCCCCGCCCTGCGTGCGCGCCCCACACGGCGCGCACGTCCCGGAAGCGCCTGCCGCCGGCAGGAGGACCGGAAGTCCGGAAGTCCAGGCTTCCGGATGCCGGTGCGTTTGCGAACCGTCCTGCTTCCTCTTCCCTGCCTTCCTCTGTGCTCTCAACCTGGCAAGCATCTCCTTAAAGAAATAGGAGTAACCATAGGGGGTCCGCCAGTTACTGACGCGGTGACTACGATCAGGTTCACACTTCTAAGCAGTGTTACTCATCCTGTGTAGAAAAATGTCTTGAGAAGTCAGCGCACACGTGGTGCCATGTTAATGTTCAGCGACATGGCTCAAAGTTGTGATCTCTGCTTTTCCTCATTGGAGGAGTCAGTATTTACACTGCCCCGCATGAAGCCTGTCCTCTCTTGTCTGAGTTTATTCATTCGCCGGTAGCTTGCTTACATGTATTCTTATTGAGCATGGGAAAGTTGGTGGTTGGAATTGGGTCATTCTTGTCATACTAAGCACTCAGGGCACATAGTACATATTCCCAGAACTAAATTTTCCACCAACTCAGCTGCTAAAACAGCCTGCTGTAACCCTAAGATCAGTTTTACCAAGTAGCTTCTGGAAGGACCCACCATGACCCTAAAACTAGCTTTACCTACCCCTGTCACTCACCAATCAGAGCTTGCCAGCCCTCCCAAAACTTTACTAGTGCCAATGAGTTTTCTTTCAAAATAATACTTAACATTTCTCTTTCTAATGAAACTCCTAACCTCTTTGTTTTTCAGACATACCAAAGACCACCTTGTCTGTGTGTATGCTCTGAATTGCAATTCTTGCTTCCCAAAATAAAACATTAAATTTAGAGATTCACCTCTATATTTTATTTTGGCTTCAACAAGTATCTATTATATGCCATGTACTGTGCTAGGCCCTAGGGATACAGCAGTGACGGAGACATTCAGTCCCTGACCTCACAGAACTTACAGTCTGGTGTGGGAGAGACAACCAAATAATTTTGTTACACTAAAAAAATAAATCATATAAATGTAAAGTTTCAAATCTATAAGTACTATGAGGGAGTGATACATGGTGTCATGCTATGAGGGACATATAATAGAGATGCCTGGCTTAGCCTGGAATGTGGTGAAATATTTCCCTGTGTTAGGTTTAGCCAAGTTCAGCAGGCAGTGACCAGCTAAATATGGGTTGGGATAGAGGGAGGCAGAAGGAATGGTACATGGAGGGGCACTGTGACCCAAGAGAATGTTGTGACACGGGCTAGGATGTAGGGAGGCAGATATGAATCCGGCTCTTGTCTCCCTGCCTGTGTTCCGGGACTGTTTTAAACATGACCCCAAAACACTCTTTGTTCCCTTCCATAGAACCTTGGTGAGCTTGTGACAAAATTTCTTTGGCAATTTTTATATTAGGTAGGATACAGGCTGTAATAGAAACAAAAATGACTGTGGCTGAAATTAGACAGAATTTGCTATCTCTCTCGTTTAACGGTCCAGAGGCAGATGGTTCAGTGCAGGTAGGACTTCACAGGCTGTCCAGGGACCCATGCTTCTTGTACTTGTGCCTCTCCATTCCATGGAGTTCTACCCTCATGAGCATGGTCCAAGATGGCTGTCCAAGATGTTTCCATGCCAGCCAGTAGGAAGGGGGAAAGAAGAAATGTGAGGGCACATCACCTTTCCTTTAAGGGCATGACTGAGAGGTTGCACACATCTCTTCCCCTCATACTTCACGTTGATGACAACTTAGTTATATGGTTACGTTTGGCTGCATAGGGGGCTGGGAGATACGGCCTTCATTCTGGGTGGACCTATGCCCAACTAAAAATCAGGGGTTCTATGTCCATAGTAGGGAAGAATGGGTATTGAAAGACAAAATTAAAAGGGGAGTTGTCAGGACACTGCCCCCCACCACCTAGAGAAAATCAGACTGCAGAAAGGATAAATGATGGAGAAAGAGAACAGCCAGGGGGCAAGAGACTTCTTGTATTCAGCTTTCCCTGAATCCCAGCAGGAAGGGGCTTGCCTCAGATTCATCCCATGATCTCTCTCATGGCTCTGGATCGGGTGTCTGTTCAAAACACAGACCTGCCTTTGAGACAGCAGCCATCCCAATCCACAGGTATAAGACTTTGTTTACCTCTTCCCGTGGGGATTCTCCGTGAACCTCATGTTTGCACTACCTCTTCTTCACTGCTTTGGTGAAAGGAGAGAAAGCATGTAGCTATGGTTTCAGCCGCCAGAGTTGACAAGCAGCACAGACCTGAGATGAATTGGACCCTAAGCCTGATGTGTAGATACCCAGGAGTGAGATTGCTAAATTTAATGGTAGTTATGTTTTTAGTTGTTTGAGAAATTTCGATACTGTTTTCCATAGGGGCTGTACTAATTTACATTCTCACCATCAGTGTATAAGAGTTTCCTTTTCTCCATATCCTCGCCAACATGTTATTTTTTGTATTTTTAAGAATAGCCATTTTGACTGGGTTCTATATTCTGTTTCATTGATCTGTGTTTACACTGATCTATTTTTATACCAGTGCCATGCTGTTTTGGTTACTATAGCCTTGTAGTGTAATTTGAAGTCAGATAATGTGATGCTTCCTTAGTCCTCTATTTTAAAGGTTTTGAGAACTCAGGTTAAAGGACAGTCTGTAATGGTGAAATTTCAGGCATTCACCAGTAGATGGAGTTGATACATTTGAGTCTTACTGAAGTCTTAGAAGGCTGGAGGAACCATAGACTTTGGCTCCCCTCTGCTTAAATGCTTGAATCTCCTTAAACAAGCTTCCAGGGGACTGCCCAGGTTCTGCTTGAATAACCTCACTGACAGGGAACCCACTACCTCCAGGAATAGAAACTTTCATCCCTGGAGAGCTCTGTGTATGGAGTGGAAGGGCCCCTGGGTATGGGACAAAGGACTGGACTGGCTCTTTTGCTTGTGGGTGGAAGTAAGTGCAGGAAGCTAACTCTGAAGTTCCCAAGTGTAATGGGCAGCAGGATGGGGAGGTGAGGTGCATTGCTGTATCAGGGCACGACTGGGGCTATGTTTAGTACAACACAAAACAGAAGGCTTGGGAGAAACTAGGTAGAACAGAGATGCCTAGTCAAAACTTGTAAATTTCTGTGGTGGACATTGGGTGATATTTGCCTTTTCTGGTAACAGTACTTTGTTTTTCATTTGGGGAAGCACTCCTCTTCCACTCTTTGGCCACAGTATTCAAGTGGAACCAATTTCACTCTCAGCTCCAGGAGTGGTCATGTGACAGAAGCCTGGCCAACTGGAGCTGTGCATCCCCATGGGTACAGTGATTGATTTAGGGATGGGCCTATGTCTTTGTCCATTAGGGCTGCTATCACAAGATACTATAAACATAAGCAACAGAAATCTATTTTCTCACAGTTCTGGAGGCCAGAAGTCTGAGATCAGGGTGCCAGCATGGGCAGATTCTGGTGAGGGCTCTCTTTTTGGCTTGCAGATAGCTGCCTTCTTGCTGTGTCCTCACATGGGAGAGAGGAAGAGGGAGAAGGAGAAGGAGAAAGAGAGAGAGTTTGAGAGAGAAAGAGAGAGAGAGGCTGACAGAGAGAGAGAGAGAGGGACGTTGAGAGAGAAAGCTCTCTGGTGTCTCTTCTCATAAGGGCACTAATCCCATCATAAGGGCCTCACCCTCATGACCTCATCTAAACCTAATTACCTCCCAAAGGCCCCATTTCCAAATACCATCCCACTGTGGGTTAGAGCTTCAACATATGAGTTTTGGGGAGACACACTGTCCAGTCCATAGTACAGAGTTAATCTCGGATTCTTGCGGGTGCAGTTTCCGATTAAAAGAGAGCCCTGATTATAGTAGATTCAGTAGTGTCTGAATCTAGGTGATCTTTAAGCTTTGCATTGGGTGAGCCAACAAATTCTCCTTTTTGCCACTTTGAATGGAACTTTCTACCACTTGCAACTAAAAGATTCTTGAGTAATATGATCCCCAAACTCACAGAGCACTTGCTCTCCCAAGGCTGCACTTGCTGGTGAAGCAGTTGCTCTGGGTGCGTGTGCAATGACGGAGGAGGTTCTTGCACTTCAGCACCAGCATCACCTGAGGACCTGGTAGGACCTGCATTGCTGGGTGTCACCCCCAGAGTTTCTCATTCTGTAGCTCTGAGGCACAACTGGAGAATTTGTATTTCTAAGTTCCCAAGTGATGCTGATGCTGTTGGTCTGGGAATCACATTTTGAGAACCACTGGTGCCATGGAAACCCCTGACTCCTGAAATGAGGACACCTGGAATCTTAGTAGTCCAAGCTTGATCAAGGGGGAGGGTGGAACTTGAGTGCAAAAGAACCATTCTGGAATGTCCCAGGAGTCTATAGGAAGTTTACTCCCCACTCTTACTCCCAAAGGGGAGGTATTATGGTCCTAGAACAGACTTTCTTAGATAACCTTAAAAATGTCTGTCTTGCCTCCCTGCAGGGCTTTTCTATTGCACTCAGAAAAAATCCCAGTGCCTTACAAGGTCCTGAATGATCTGGCTTTTCTGGGGAAAGGGAAGAGACCAGAATCCTTCATTTCTTTGACTCTCCTCTCATGTGCTACTTCTGTAGCTATGGGACTCACACATGCTAGAATTTCCCGTCCTGTCCTGATACCAAACTTTCTGTCTGTTGTCTTCAGTTTTCTAAATGTCTAGGACATTCCTATTTTATGGCATCTAAACTAAACTATATCTCTCAGATGGCTTTGGAGCCCAAGAATAGTTCTTAGACTCCCACGTATGGTACTCAGATATTTGGACTGGGAATTGTGACTACTAGATCATGGTGGCCACAAACAGTGACCCATGGATGGCTCTAGGAGGAGTTACAAAGCAGTGTGTACCAAGGGCCAAGACAGGTGTCTCAACCACCCCTGGGAATCGGGGAAGAAGCTCTTCACCATCTAGCAAGGCAATAGGTAGACTCAACTACAAGAAATATAGTGAAAGGTGTTTTGCATATAGTGCAAAATAATTATATAATCCTGATCCCAACATCACTGTTATTAACTCTCTTTTATAGGAGGGAAAGGTGAGGCTTAGTGACATCAGATAATTTGCCTGTGGCTACACATGGTAGCTTGAATAATGGCCTCCCAAAGATATCAGGTCCTAATCCCTGGAGCTTGTAAATGTTACCTTCATTGAAATCAGGGCCTTTCCAGATGTGATTAAGGATCTTGAGATGGGGAGATTGTCCTGCATTTTCAGAGTCATCCCTAAATGCAACCGTGTGTACATGTGACGGAAGCAGAGGAAGATTTGTCACCCCTCCCTGGCCTGACCAGAAAAGAAGGTGATGTGACCCTGGAGCTGAGAGATTTGAAGATGCTGACCTTGAAGATTAGAGTGATGTGGCCACAAGATGAGGAATGATAACAGCCACTAAAAGCTGGAAGAGCCAAGACAGATTCTCCCCTAGAGCCCCTGGAGGGTGTACGGCCCTGCTGACACCTTGGTTTTGCCCCAGTGGTACTGATTTCACACTCCTGGCCTCCAGAACTGTGAGAGAATAAATTTCTGTTGTTTCAAGCCCCCGTGTTTGTGGTAATTTTGTGCAACAGCCTCAGGAAACTAATAGACATAAATCCAGAAATATGCCCACGTCTGTCTGGCTCCAATGGCTCTGCTGTTTTCCTCTGCACCGTGGAGCCACAGCAGGAGAAAACAAGTGCTAATCCCCATGGTCTGCACTAACGGAGCTGGCATGGACATGAGAACCCACATAGGACCATTATTTGGCTTGAGAATGTGGTGTGCTTTTTTAAAATTATGATTATTGCCTTTGCTACATGTGGTAGCTTGAAAAATGCTCCTTGGTTCAGGGCTTCTGAATAACCAAGCCTGGGCCCAATGGGCCCACAGTGGCTGGATACTGAGGTGGGGTAGTGGGCAGAGACAACCCAGGATGAGGGCTGTGCCACAGATGACCCTCAGAGGGGACAGTCCTGTTGATGTGAAAGCAGTATTGTCCGACAGGCTAACAGATTCTAAGTAGTATCAGAGGCTGTTAGGTTAGCTTGCTGCTCTGCTGTAGATTTGGCCAGCGGGAACATATCAAGCCCAAATGGATTGAAACCATAGACGGCAAATGCAAGATCAGCAATGGTGTCAGCTCTCCACATCCCTTGACCACAGGATGTCACTGAAACAGGAGGGCCTGGATGACACGCAACAGGAGAGATGGAGCACTTGTCGCTGAAGAGCTAATTTTGCGCAGCAGCTAAGCAGTGTTGTAGCCCGCAGCTGTGCCCTAAGGAGAGGAGGGCAACGTGGAAGGCCCCACCTCATCAGGACCAGCCGGGCAGATGAGAAATGGCCCGTGACAGCCCCTGCAGATAGGGAGGTGGGCGAGAAATGGCCTCGTGGCGGCTCCTGCCGAGCCTGCCTGACTTCTCAGGATCACGGGTGTTCCACCAAGGCTTAGGGCAGCAGTGGTTAAGCCTTGCCATGTGGCCCAGGTAAAAAAGGGCATGGTTGTCAGGGCACCAGCGCAGAGCAGTTCCCCTACAAATGTGAACCCCTCACAGGGAGGAAGCAACACAAGGAACCCTGTGAGAGTTTCCAGGGTGAGGTCGGTGGTACAGTGGGAAGAGCTATGGGCAGGGTGACAGGAGCCCTGGGGTCTAGGTCTGGCCCTGCCAATGGGATTTGGGCCATGGGATTTGGGCAGGTCCCTTTCCCTCTCTGGGATTCTGTGAAGAGAAGGGCTTCTTCTAGATGACCTGCAAGGACCACCCAATGCTGTCATGATCTTTGACCCTAGAACAGGGCCTGACGCTTGTAGAGGTTCAACCTTGGGTTGCTGAATGTAATAGCAGGGAGTGGTGGGCAGGGAGTGGTGGGGGTGCTATGCACGGGGGAGGCCTCCCTGTTGGTTGTGTTGAGATGGGGCCAACAGAGGCATTGGCTGGATGTGCTCACTCCCCTTAAAAGCCCCCTGTGCCCAACAGGCTCTTGGGAAGTGCTTGGAGACATTTCCCAGCCACTCTAGACCACTGTCAATTGCTGAGGAGCCAAAGTCTATGCCAGGGTTAATATCCAAACTCACTGTGAAAGGCGCCGATTCCAGAAAGTCAACAGCACTCTTCGACAGTTGCTCAGAAGGAGCCATGTTGGCGACTCCGTGGCTCCCGCTAATCCAACAGCACCCATCTGTCCTTCACCACCTTTCCTCAGGTGAGCAGCAGGGAAGTCTGCAGGGTGTGTATGAAATGTGAGCCCAGAGCTCCCCTCCGTGCATAAAATTCCCTCATTCTGAGAGGCGAGGGATGGGGCCCTGGTGTGTACCTGGGGAGGACACAGACTTCTGCATCCCACCCGATGCCCATTATGAAAACTCACCACCCTCTTTACTAGTTAATATAACAAAATGCACAATCTCAACTGTACCGATCAATGAGTTTTGAAAAATGTGTACGTTGTTGTAACTAAGACCCCAAACAAGATCTAGAGTATTGCAAATGGAGGGTGGCAATGATGCCACCCCAAAATATGCCACTTTGTACTTTATGCAATAAAGATGATTTTGAACTAAAGCCACTGGAAAAACAGCAGGTACAACAAGGGCAGTCTAACCTCCTGTTTTCTTCCTGAAAGCAGGAGATAAAATGCCCATGTCAAAGATGTCCTTCCTATACCAGGAGGAAAGAAACATTCTTATCACCAGAGACAAGGAGACTTGAGGCAAAGAGAATTATGTATAATTCTTTCTTTAGTTTCTCTATATAGTTTATTTACTTTTCCACAATGGCCTTTCTTTGTTTTACTTAATTGACATAAGCATGTAGCTTCTGCCACTTCTCTTAATCTTTATTTCCTCTCCTATGTCATGTAAACTTAAATGTATATGCTTTTCCTCTGTTAGTCTGTTTTATGTGAATTTAATTCTCAGGCCCAGGCAAAGACTATAAGAGGGGAGAGGTAAAGTTTTGCCTCCCCTACACCGTCACCTTAGAATGTTTCCTATTGTCTCTTTTCAGCCAACCACCTCCTCAAGAGGCACTCTCTGTTCTGATTTCTATCCCTGTGGATTAGTTCTAGAACAGCACTGCCCAACAGAACTTGATGCAATGATGGGAACGTTCTAGATCTGCTCTATCCAGTACAGTATCCACTGGCCCCATGTACCTATTAAGTACTGGAAATGTGGCTAGTGCAACTGAAGAAATGAAATTTTTAGTCTATTTAATTTTAATTAATTTAAATTTAGATGTCACAAATGGCTAGTAGCTACCATATTGGACAGCTCTGTCAACCTTCTTTGTTTCAACCCAATGGTTTTAAGATTAGCTCACATTGTTGTGTGCCTTATTAGCTAGCTTTTTACTGCTGAGTAAGGTTTTTAAAATCTTTAGATTTATTTTTAATTGAGGTGAAATATACATAACTTAAAATGGACCATGGTACAGTTGAGTGGCATTAATTACCTTCACATTGCTGTACAACCATCACCACAATGCATCTCCAGGACTTTTTCATCTCCCCCAGCTGAAACTCTGTACCTGCCAAACAATGACTCCCCATCCCCTGCCCCCAGCCCCTGGCAATCATAATTCTCCTTACCTTCTATTGCTGAGGTTTTTACTCCAGAGTTAGTTTTTTAAAAGCTCAGTAGTATTCTTCTTTCTCTGTCCATCTCATTCTTCTTTGAGTTGGGTCTTTGAAGGTTAAATGTGTACCCGACACAATTCATGTGCATGCCTTGGTCTCTGCACGTTCCCCTGGACCAGAGCTGGCTTTAACAACAGAGCCATGCCTTCTATTTCTCTGAATCCCATGCTCCGGATGTCCTGCCATGAAGTTGGTACAGAAAAGCTGTTTGCTCATTATGAGTTCTTGGCATCTGATGGGGAAGTCAGGCCCCAGCATTTGCTGAATCTCGCGAGGTTTCAGAGTCCCCGGCATGCTCTCTGCATCATGTCAGCGGATCCTCCGACAGCCTGGGAGCTTCTTAACCCCAGCTCCTTAGTGCGGAACTGGGCCATGATTCACACTTCCCACTCTCACAGCCCCTCTGTTATTCTCAGGCCAATTCCTCCCAATGGCCAGGAACTAAAATGAGCCATGCCCAGAAATTATGACAAGGAAGGTAGCAGAAGGGGCATTATCCAACTTAGAGGACTCAATAACGAAATGGTCAAGAGATGATTAAGGTGAGCTAAACAACCATAAGAAATAGACTCATGATGTTAACACTGGAACATACCAGAAAGTTTATTGGTCTTTCATGGAACATTCTAGGGCAAATGCTCCAGCAGGGGTAGGTGGGGAACTCTGTTCCATGTAGCCATGCAGGGGCACAGGCTGACCTTGAGTCTGCCATCTTCACACATGGCTGTCCAGGTCACTGTATTGTTGTCACTCCAGCTCAGAGGGAGGGGGAGAGAGCAGGGAGGAGGGGTATGGGAGGCTTTCACCTCCACAGGACAGAATTTAGTCACATGGCCACAACCAACTGTATGGGAAGCTGGGAAGCGTGCAGGGCAAGGGGACAGAAATGGATTTTGGTGGTCAGTTATTGGCCTCTATTACACCAGATGTGTTTGGGAACCTCCTCACTAGTAACACTTTTGACAGGAACTTCAAAATTCTGCAAAGGATCTTCACCTTTAAACCTTGCTTCCTGAGTTGAGGGCAATGAGATACACACACACATACACATGCGCGCGTGCACGGTAAGCACACAGACGCTGTGAGCTCTCACTGTTCTTAGTTGACTCCCTGGTTATAACTCAACATTTACTAAGAAATCTCGTAAGTTGGCTCCCCATCTAGATTCACGCACTGGGAGAGATTGCCTTAACCAGGGAACGGGAGTGTGATTTGCTAGATAATTAGGTTTTGTGCTAGATGCTGCCATCTGTCCAAATTCCTCCTTTCTTCTTCCTAACAGAACCAGGTTTTGTGCGGAGCAGTAAAGCACTTGCGAAACGCCCACTTGCCACTGCCCTGCGCCCCCACCCTGTGCAGGCTCCTTTGCAGCTAGGGGCTGCCCTGTCAACGGCTCTGGCTGATGAGATGTAAGCAGAAGTCTCCTGGCTGGGGCTTCTGGGAAAGCCACTGCATTCCTGCTAAGAGAAGCATAGATCTGGCTGGCATTCTGCTCAATCTTTCACCTTTTGCCCTTCTTTCTACCCAGGGTACAGTCACCATGGAGTGCAGCAATCCTTCGCAACCCAGCTCACGGGTGCCCTCTTCTGAGAAGCCCTCTTTGTTTTCTCTGCCCCCCTGACCTGTCCCAGCCACTCTCCTGCCTCTGCCCCTGGGCCTGCCTTTCTCACAGCAGTAGAGCCTCATGGTCCAGGGCTGTGGCTTTGTATTCAGGCAGTCAGGGATTCAAAGGTGGTTCTGCCCTTTACTCTGTGTCCCCTACCCCACTAAGCCTCAGTGTCATCTTCCTTAAAATGGGGTAATCATGGTACCTTTGGGTTATTGTCAGACTAACTGAGGTGAGGCATACACAGGGCCTGGCACAAAGTTAGTGCTCAAATAATGGCAGCTTGTCATTATCAGTAGTAGCTAAAGGCCTCATCTGGGTCTCGAGGGTCTCGGGTGCTCAATATGGAGGGTAACTGGCCCTTAGTAAAACTCCTAGTCCAGCTGAGGCTGTGGTGGGAGGGGGGTGGGTAGGGGACATTCTGTTCACACCTGCTCCCCCGCCCCAGATGCACCTGTTTTCACTGCCTTAGCACCTGTGCAGGAAGAACTTGAAGCTACAGGTACCCTTTAGAAGGCTGCCACCCTGTGGCTGACTGAGAACTTGCTTTGGGAGGGAGGGACCGCAGTGACCAAGCGCGTATACATGTCTTCCATCCATTAGATAAGAAGGTCTTGTCTCCGTGTCACAGGTTCACTCAACTGTCTATTTGCTGAGGATCTACTGTGTCAGGCACTGTGCCAACTGCTCAGGATACAAGAACGAAGAACACAAACATCCCAGCCCTCGTGGAGTTTACAATCTCGCAGAGGGACCGAGGAAACAAGCACGTACATGGAGAGTATATATGATTCATCAGAGGGAGTAGGCAAGAAGGGGCTCTGCGGGTCTTAGAAGTTTCCAGGGCTAATGAGAAGCTCCTGGGGGCTGTAGAGGGAGGGAGTGATGGGCAAAAGGAGCCCTCTGCCTGGGTGGGCCTAGGGCAGAAGCCGGGAGACTGATGAGGAGGTTCCTGCCGTCATGGGTGTGAGAGATGATGGGGGCTGGCCAGGAAGACTGCAGGGGAGGGATGCCAAGGGGCACCTAGACGACTTGCTGATGGACTGGACATGGCAGGAGGGAGGAGGCCACTGAAACAGACAGGCACAGCCACACAGCACAGGAGCTGGCTCAGACTGGGACCCAAGTCAGATGCTACAACTCGAGGATGTATTTTCTACTCTCTTCCCCGTCCTGGCCTGAGAAGAGAGTGTGGCCTGGAAGAAGGGGGATAGGGGGCCCAGCCACAGACCTAAGACACAGGAGCCAGACCCTGTTTTTTTTTTTTTTTAAAGAAGGAAGATCTTTTATCTGGGCCTGGGAAGGAGTCTTGAGTCAGCAGTTCCCTCTGAAATGTGGGTGGTTGGGAGAGGAGGAGCAGCAGGGAACCCACATTTCTGTACCAGCTGCTTCCTTTCAATGAGCTCCAAGTCTCCTTTAAGTTGGCAGGGAAGGGCATGCTTTAGTCTGCTGGTGGGTATGAAAATGTGCTGCCCCTCAGGAAGGCACTTTGGCAACACCATCAAAAACTGCAAAGACGTGCCCAGCTCCTGCCCCACAAGCCTGCTTCCTCCCGTGGCCATCTGCTGAGGAAGCACCCAGATCCGCACAAGACTCTACCTACAGGGATGAACGTGGTTAACAAGACCAAACAAACAACTCATGTCCCACAGTACAGACTAGTTTGAGTCAGGGTCTCACTCTGTTGCCCAGGTTGGCATGCAGTGGCCTGATCCTAGCTCACTGCAGCCTCAAACTCCTGCCTCAGCCTCCTGAGTAGTTGAGACCACAGGGATGCATCACCATGCCTGTCTAATGTTTTTTATTTCTTGCAGAGATGGGGTCTTGCTGTGTTGCCCAGGCTGGTATCAAACTGGACTCCAGTGATTTTCCATCCTTGACTTTCCAAAGCCTTGGGATTACAGGCATGAGCCACCACACCCGGCCCAGTGGAGACTAGTTTAAGCTGCACTTGTTAGAAAGGACATCATGACAGTTAACTTGCCTTTTTTACTCAGATGAATTTTAGTTGGCTTTCCATCAAGATATATCCCATGCATTGACCCTGCCCATTTAATGCCAGGAGGTTCCCCTACTTGCCAACCAATTTTTGGGATGATGCAAAATGTCCCCATTGAGAACAACTGCCCTGAATCCAGAAGCCCAGAACCAGTGGCTATTTTTTTTTTTTTTCTTTTTTAACCTGTTAAAGCCTATGGAGTCAGATCAGTGTGATCCCTGGCTCTATGGCCACAATCACAGCTGGCCCAAGGTCAAAGGGGGATTGCGGTGGCTGCACCAATAGGACACAGTTACAGAACCTGCCTCACTCACTTCCCAGAGCTCTATGGGCTCTTTGCAAAGAGTTCCAGATGATGCAGGTTGTAAGTGGGTGTTTTTATGATTTCTTCTGGTGTGTACTAATTAGCATATACACAAACCCTGAGAATGGGGTGGGTTGGGGACGGCGTGTGTGGGCACTGTTGTTCAGAGCATGGGTTCTGGAAACCGGCAGGCAGCAGCTTACACTTCCCAGCTACGTGACCTGGGCTCTAGGTTTTGCACTGTAAAGTGGGGACATAGTCAACCATTGAAATACTTCCGAGGGCTGCTGTTAAATTTCCTTCAAAGCAACCCAATAGGAAATGCAAAACTCCGTCGCCCTCATTCTGGTTTTTAACAGTCAAGGTGACAGTAGTTTAGTTTTCCCAGACCCATCTAGAGTTTCCACAGTAACCTCCACCTGCTGGAGGAAGCACCGTGGCAGATGCCGTAGACTCGGCGGGCCACTGCTAGTTTGGGATGGAAAGCACCAAGCCAAGTCCCTTTCTCAGGATGGGACTGGGTTGAAACCACAAGCCCTTCTGCAGTGCTGGGCCTACGCGGTGTTGGTTCTTGGCTCGCTGCAGGGGCTGAAGCAGGAGACAGAAAGTGACTGATGCCTACTTGGAAAGAGGATCCAGGCATGTTTTGATTCCAAAGCAGGAGACTGAGTCAGTGTTGGTTCTAAGTCTGGTTCACTTAATAGGGAGCTGGTAAGGGTTCCATCCAAGAGCCCGTGGTCCTCCCCTCCCAAACTTGCATAGGAAGCAAACTTAGGGGGTGGAGGGTCTTTAGTAGGCTGGGCAGAGCACAACTAAGAAGCAGAACCCGCTAACCAAAGCCCTGTGCTGACATTACACCCACCCTCAAAATGCACTCAGCACCAGCCTCTTGCGAATATTAACGGTGAAAGGTGCGTGTAGCACAGGAAACCCAGCTCTTCTTCCACAGTGGACTGGCCACACTCCAGTGAACAGCTCAGAGGCATTCTGACTCTGTTTATCTTTTAGGCCAAGATACTCTAATTCTAAACTCATTTGGGTTGGCATGAGCAGCATCCTAGTGGAAAAAAACACCCCACCTACCTCCTGGGTACAGACTTCCGCACGTGAAGTGAACAAAGCTATGAGAGCAGCCGGGAACCCCAGCAGGAGAGCAGCCTGTACGGTGAGGGAGGAAAGGGCAGGGGCAGGCCAGCGTAACAGAACCTCAGCTGGCGGAGCCCTCGCGAGATTGGATTTCCCAGGAGTTGAGTGAAGGGAGCACAGGGAAGTATTTCTTTTCACCTGGACGGGTTGTGTGCATCTAGGTCCGACCTCACCCTTCAGGGAACTCTGGCTGCTGCCCGGTTTTATCCCGGCAAGTGACACATTCCTGTGGGAGCACAGGGGTGCAAAGCCTCCTTCTGCAGCCCCCCTCCTTCGGTATAAAGGGGGGAATCCTCCAGTAGTCTCGGGGCCGGCAGGTGGGACACACTAGTGGATGAGTGTTGTGTGCTGCAAGCGATTTTTATGGAGGATGGAAGGAAATTTCCTCCCACGGGCCAAGATAAGTGATTTTAAAGCAACCAAAGCCTGCTTCGGTGGGAGCGTTTCCGCACAACATGCTGGTGATATTCCTTCAATTTTTTTGGTTGTTTTTATTTTTTTTCATTAAAGTCCATTGATCGTCACAAAAACCCAGGAAATGCAACTAAGGAGAAAACAAATGTCCAACCGAGATCTAAGAACCCAGAGCTACGGAGGAGACGTGGCACTGGACTGCTGGGTGTGCACAAGGGGGCAGGAGGGGCGAACCCCACGGGGCATGGCCGCTGACCGTGGGAGACACAGGAGGGAGGCCAGGCAGCCAGCCAGGTGGTTATGTTAGCCGCTGCACGATGACAGCATTGAGCAGGTTAGCTTCCTTCAGGGTCTGGTTCTCGTCAGCCAGCTCTTTGTTCGGGAAGGTGGTTATGAGGACAAAGCTGGTGGCGGCCATGGCCGGCCGGGCATCCACGATGAAGAGTCGGATGTCGCTGATCCTGTGGGGGTAGGGAAGATGGGGAGTGGTCAGCACTGCCCTTCTCTGCTGTCCACAGCCCCTGTCCTGTGGAAGGCTCCACACCCTCCCCACAGAGCTGCCAAAGCTACCTGGAAGTATACGGGACCATGTCTCTCCCCTGCCGAAAGCCCTTCACTATGGCTCCTGTTTCACCTGGGGTAAATGCCAACACCTCACTGTGGTCCCAAGGACTCTTTCCTCTTGCCTTCTCCCACCTTTTAGCTCATCAGTCTATACTCCCTTCCCACATTTGGGTCCTTCTCTACAGAGGCTCTGCCTGCTCCCCTTCCCGTGATCCTGCTCATGCCTCGGCGCAAATGCCACCTCCTGAGGGCAGCCCTCCTCAGCTCCTGGCCTCTGTGCCCCGAACTTCCCCCCACAGTACTGATCAAGGTTGTGAGTAAACACTTCTGGGATGATCCGATTACTGTCGTCTCCTGTAGCCCATGAATTCTGCAAGGGCAGAAAATGTGTCTCTCGTATGTCACAGGAGGCACTCAGACTATTTGTCAGAAAGATTAGTGAAGGTTCACAACGCCTCAGTGCCAGGAATCCCTTCTGCAGACACTGCTTGTCTCCTGAAGCAGGTGATCGTGTGAAGATGAAATCACCTGGAAACAAAGCCCCCTTCCCCAGAGCACTTAAACAGAAGTTTCCTTCTGCCCCAAACCCCTAAAATCTACGAAAACCTACATCTAAGGGCCCGGACGTGCAAGGTGCAGTCTGAGACTTTAAGCAAACCAAGCCCTTTCACCCAGCTAAGCCCTCTGCATGGGCTGCCCACCCTGAGATTGGGCAGCAGTGTGCTGGGGTTGACAGCTCAGATCAGTGGGATGGGTCACGGCTTTCAATACCAAGCACCTGAGTGTAATGAAGGGTCCTAATGAAAAAGGGTTGAACAAGCCTCCAGATGCTCCAGGCTCACACCTAGGGCTTGTTTCATGCCTTTACCCCACAGGTGAACGCAGTTAGCACTCAAGGATCGTCAAACCATCCATTGGCCCCACATGTAGGTTCTGGCTTAGTTGGCCCAGATGAAATTTAGATACCTGTGTTCTAGAGAAAGACATTGCCAAATGTATTTACTGGCAACAGTCCTCCAGTGCCTCCCCCGCTACTCTCTTCATTCTGCCATGCCTCGTTTTCCCCATCTTTAAAATGAGGGAGGCAGCGTTTCCCTGATCCAGCCTAGATGATCTGAGACGGTAGAGCAGGCATTCCCAGAATTCTCGATGGCCAGACCTAGGAGAGACCTTGCTGGCCTGGTGATTCTCAGAGGCCACTTGGGAGGTGGAGGAAGCTGGTGAGTGGGATGCTGGCACTGCACCCCTCACCCCTCCATCAACCATGGCAGTTCTAATTTTCTCTCTTCTATACTTGGGCTTTAGCATGACACTTCCTTTGAATAGAGTGGCAAGGCTAAAGAGCCCCAAGGAATGCAATCCCCTGATTTTACAGACGAGGAACGAGGCCCACTGGAGGGAAGTGAGGGGCGCTGGCCACACTGGGGAAGAGTGTGGGCCAGAACCTAAGGCTTCAGACTTGCAGTCCGTCCCACCCCACCCCCTCCTTCGGGGAAAGCGTGGAGGGCCGGTGGGTGTTTAGGAGGAAGAACGGCTCCCTACTCCCCACACACCTGCAGGAGTCCGGGACACTCTAGCACGAGCTAGGGCAGAAAGCATGAGGTACCTGTGGCTGTGGTTAAATTTCTGCACCAGCCTCCCTCCGTCAGCAAGCCGTATTTGGATATTTGTGGTAGGCTCCGACTCGTTGATTAAGATGGAAGAGCTGGCTTTGGCTTCATTCTCTGCCTGTTGGGCTGGAGAGCTGGTACTCAACACCTGAGGGGCAGTGCTGAGGAGAGAGGACCACATTAGGACGTGAGCAGATGCAAGGCCCCTAAGCAGGAAGGGACACCCCTCTTGGATTTATACTGAGCATGGTGCTGCTGATACAGTGATCCAGACAGAATTGCTGCCCTCATGGAACTTCCAGGTCCAGCAGAATTTACCTGAAACCTTGCCTCGTAAGTTATTGCTAGCTCCCTCACTCCTGGGGTAACCTTGGGCAAGTTACTTAACCTTCTTCCCCCTCAGTGTCTTCACCTGAACCAGGGCTTCAGGGGAGAAAAGCGACAGGCTGGGCCAGGAGAGACAAAGTCATGAGGCTGGAGGACCCAAGAGACCAGGGTGAGTTTCAGCCTCGATGGAGTGGCAGAGGGGGGCACTCCAAGTCTGCAGCTGAGGCAGTCGGGGCACAGCCGAGCAGGCGACTGGTGGGAGGTAAGGGAAGCAATCCAGGTGCTTTCTCTGTGATGGAATTTTAAGGCCTGCATCCCCTAGTGCACCTCAAGTGTGTCTTGCACCCATGTGTCAACTCTGCGTGGGGGCGGGGGGCAGTGGGGCAACCAAGTGCCACACAACAAAGGGATCAATCATACAATGAACAGGACATGGTGTCTGCCCCAGTGCTTAGGGCTCAGATCTCTGAGACTCGGGTTTGAATTCACCCACTAGCTGTGCAGCCTTGGGCAAGTTACTCAAGTGCCCTTAGTTTCAACAAAGGTAGTAACAAGATTTTTAACAAGGGTTAAGGCCATAGCCCTTGCTCAGTTTTTGTGACGATTAAAGGGGATGATTACATGAAGCATTCAGGGTGGCTGACAAACGTAAAATGCATATAAACTCCCAGTTCTCCACAACTGTTTGGAGCCTCCTTCTCGCCTCTAAACCACCTGTCCACCTCACTGTCAGCTTTTCTCTGAGCAAATAACCTGGCCTCGACCTTTGCAGAGAATAGAGGCCATTAGATGAGATTTGCTCGCTTCCCCTCAAAGCCCCTAATTAAATCAGTTCCTATACCTTACGCTTCCCTTCACAGCTCAAAAAACGGCACTCATAGCAAATCCAACTGAAAGTGTGTTCCACAGGACCCTAGTCCCTTGAGCTATCTCCAGGAAGGTTTAGGAAATGCCACATATTATACCAGCATCAGAGGCCACTAGCGTATTAAAGGTCTTGAGAGAAAGTGCAGTTAAGGCTAACTTATTTAACCACCGGCCGGCCCTTTTTTAATGTTACACTTGTTAACTTCCTGCAGAAAGAGTATCCCTGGAACCCAGTTTGTGAAATATTGCCCTGGAGCATATAATTAACCAAGAGTGAAAAGTGAACTTACTCTTTTATGGGCATATGAAAAATATGGGCTTAGAGAATCACAAAGTAGAGCCCAGGGAAGAGTGCTGGCCACACTTACTAGCTACTAGAGGAGCTGATTCCGTGCTTCAGCCTCACAGCGTGTGCAACTCACACGTGGGCTGGGACACACAGATAAATGACACCATCACAGGCCTCAAGGGTTGCTTGGACATAGTGAAAAGTTAAATGTTATCCCTGTAAATGCCTAAGACCTACTATAGCTTGTTCTAAACTGGAGAGTTGACCTAATGCCTGTGAAACTAATGAACAGAACAAGGTAGTAGCCAATTACTATCATTCTTCAAAGTCCTGCTCCACTTATATTTGCCTGAATTCTGGTCCATAATCAATTCGAGATGCTACTGGCTACCCATGGGCTATAAGTGGAAGGTCACCTGAGGCACTCCCAGCCTGTGCTGCTCTCAAGGAGGATGGGGAGCAGAGGAGGTCTCCCTCAGTCTGGACCTCATGATTCTTCAAACAACAAGAGCAAGACACTCAAAGAGCGTCTAGAGCAGAGTTCCACACTGCTCTATTCACCGCGTGGGATAGCCACGCACATCCGTTCAAAGACGCTGGCCTCTGTCTGGTCTTGCTGAGAACTGTCAACACTTGGGCTACTGCTCTCAAGGCGTGGCTGGCCATTTGCAGCAGTGAGGGCATTTTACCCACAGGCAGGAAAGGCCAGAGCAGATGTCTATAATAAGAGGTGTTTCTTTGGTTTCTCCCTGCAAACATCGTAACAAGTTATGGGGAAACTAAGTCTCATGCAGATCCAGAACCCGAATCACCTGACTGTCCCTTGCCTTCATAGTGGGAACAAACTGGCATTTGGCACTTCCCTGCCACAATTAGAAATCCATCTCCTTCACAAAATGACCACTACACAAGGCAGCGGAGCAGCCAAAGCTCACCTCCAGCAGCAGTGACCCCCACCCCCAAGTGCACTCTGGTGTCTACAACTCAAAATCAAATAAATGCGGTCTTTCCCAAACTCAGTTTAGCTCCCAACCCAGACAAACTAACATAAAACCTAGAACCAAATAAACTTAATACAACTGAAAGAATTTTCTCAAAATCTTTGAACTGAGACAACCTATTTATTCACTTTAAAGTATTTCACCAGATAATCGAGAGAGAAAACCAAGACTAACTGATTTTTGAGGCAAATCTGAAAAAATTTTCTTAAATTTTTGGCACCTGATCATTATGGTGGATAACAGGACAATGGAAAACACAACAACATTTATGGAAAAAACTGAAGCAGCTGTCCACCTGATTTAGACTGAAAAGCCAAAATCCCATTTCACTTAGCTATATAAAGCTGTGGGGTTTTTTCCCAGCTCAGTTTTCATAAAAAGCCAGAACTAAAATAAAATGCAAGTGAAACTGGCAATGAACATTTATTTTGTTGACAAACATTATGCCTGATTATCAAGCTCTATCTCAGCTTGTGCTCATCTTGTACTTATCCCCATCCTGCTAAAATAGACTTCCTTAAAAATATTTTCAGTTTTTGAGATGTGGGGTCTGGAACACATAATATAGTTAGACTATCCAACAGTAGCAGCATTTCCTGTTAGTATCATGAAATCAAAACCAAACTGCATGGTGTTGAGTTCTGAGCCCTCCCTCATAACTAGTGGTGAGGGTAAAAATTTTACAACATCTTAAAAATATGAAGCCCTTTCGCGTCAACAATTTTACTTCTAAAGATTCAAATACAGAGATATTCACCACAATATTGTTCATAACACTGGCAGCTGCCTAGACATTTAACAGCAGGGACTGGTTAAATTACAGCACATCCATGGGCTAGAAAATTATGTAAGCATTAGAAACAAAAGTGCAGAAATACATTAGCTGATATGGAATGATAGCTATACTTCACTGATTAGGACAGAAGCAGGTGAGGAAACAGCCTGTTTACAAACATACACGTT
Organism: Eulemur rufifrons; assembly: GCF_041146395.1. Lineage (NCBI taxonomy): Eukaryota > Metazoa > Chordata > Mammalia > Primates > Lemuridae > Eulemur > Eulemur rufifrons. The sequence goes on from NC_091002.1 coordinate 26,885,200, forward strand.
ATGTAAGTGAACAAGAGTAGAAAGAGATACTCCCCAGATACTAACTGGACACTTCTGGGTATTAGGTTTGGGATAGTTTTTAATTCTTTATCTGTACTATTTTTTTTTTTAAAGATGAACATGTTTTACTTTAATAATAAAAGAAAAGAAATTATCAGATGTTCCTTAAAGTTCACCACAACTGACAGGGAAGCTCACTCTGAGAACAGCCATCCTGGGCTAGCTCACAGCCTCCAATGTAGTAAATGAAATGATAGCAGGGCTGACAAAACTGTTCTGGTCCTGGTAAATCTTATGTCCTGAGCTCTGACCCTTGCTCCTGATGAGGCGTGATTGCTGACAGGGAGGTAGGGGATTCCAGGATAGAGCCAACCAGAAGCTCACAAGGCACAGCTGCTGGTAGACCAAGCTCTGACCCCTACAGATGGTGGTGAGGTGAGCAAGGGCAGTAGCTACCTTGAGAACTGCCAGATCTGGGTGAGAGAGGGTGTCTTGCTGTGCAGGAGTGTGGCAAGGAATGCCAGTCAGAAGACCTGGGTTCCAGTCCTGGCTCTACCACACACTGGTCATGTGCTCAAGGGCAAGCCACTAAAGTTCAGGAGCCTCAGCTTTTCCTCTGCAAAGTAAGGATTGTATTGGCAAGGAGGGTCACTATGTATGCTCTGAGTGTTTGTGTGCACAGTCCCTCTGAAGAATACTGACCAAGTGACTCCATGGTCATGGCCAAAGCTAATGGGCTCTGAAAGAAGGCAGCCTACCTACACGCTGGCCCTATGGGTCTGGTGGAAGAACTCTGCCTATCAGGGACAACAGTGACTATTAACCAATCAGATCCCATCAGAGGGTTTGAATGCAAGATTGAGAATGTCTATTGGCAAAGTGTACGGAAGTGAGAAGACAAGGCAGTGGCAGAGGACACAACGTGGAAAAGTCATAGGAAGTGACAGAATGTCAGGAAAGGCCAAAGAAATACAGATAAGAGCAGCTGAGCTGCCATAATGGTGGAGCACCAGCCTGCATAGCAGGCACAACATCCTTGAGCGTCCCTGGATCCTGAGTTACGCTACTGTGAGGCCTGGCTGGGTAGGAGAGTAAAAATTCCTTATTCCCCCTGGAATCCCCATTTCAGCCTTAAGCTATCAAGGACACACATCTTCCCTGAACACCCTAGATTACTGAGTCAAAGCAGCAATTATGTTACACTTTTTATTTACACGGACTGCTCACTATGGAGCAGAGTTCTATGTGTATCAGCTCATTTACTTCTCGCAACATTAATCCCAGGAGGTATGAACTCTTATTAGTCCAGATTTATTTTTTGACTTATTTTTAATTTTTTTTTTTAGAGACACGGTCTCACTCTTTCACCCAAGTTATAGTGCAGTGGCACAATCACAGCTGTGAACTCCTGGGCTCAAGTGATCCTCCTGCCTCGACCTCCCAAGTAGCTGGGACCATGGGTGCATGCCACCACACCCGGCTAATTTTTTTTACTCTTTGTAGAGACAGGATCTCACTATGGTGCCCAGGCTAGTTTAAGACTCTTGGACTCAAGTGATCCTCTTGCCTTGGCCTCCCAAAGTGCTGGGATTATAGGTGTGAGCCATCGCACCTGGCCATTAGTCCCAATTTATAGTTGAGGCAACTGAGGCTATGCAGTCCAAGGTCACATAGCTAGAAAGCAAAGAATCGAAGATATAAACTCAGGCCTATTAACTCCAAAGCCCATGTTCTCCACATTCTTCCCCCCATAAAAATAAAATTTGAAGTACTTTGGCCGGGCGTGGTGGCTCACGCCTGTAATCCTAGCACTCTGGGAGGCCGAGGTGGGCGGATCGTTTGAGCTCAGGAGTTCGAGACCAGCCTGAGCAAGAGCGAGACCCCATCTCTACTAAAAATAGAAAGAAATTATATGGACAGCTAAAAATATATATAGAAAAAATTAGCCGGGCATGGTGGTGCATGCCTGTAGTCCCAGCTACTCGGGAGGCTGAGACAGGAGGATCGCTTGAGCTCAGGAGTTTGAGGTTGCTGTGAGCTAGGCTGACGCCACGGCACTTACTCTAGCCTGGGCAACAGAGTGAGACTATGTCTCAAAAAAAAAAAACTTGAAGTACTTTGTAAACAGTAAAGACCTAACCAAAGTAAACTATACACAAAGTCTGCCAGGTCTGGCAGGTGTGACTGACATAGTCCGGCTCCCACCTGTGCCACTCCTTACCTGCCCAGTTTCTGACCCTCGCCAGTGAAGGCTTTGAAGGCTCCCTTGGGTTTCACAAAATCCTCATCCCGATGGTCCTCCATGTCCAAATTCACCTGCCCACCGTGAGCTAACCTCCGCAGCTCTGCTGGCACCTCCCTGCAGGAAAAAAGGTCATGCTGGGGTCCACAAGGAGAAGATGGACGTGACAGTGATGGGGCTGAGGGGAGATGAAACCTCTCAGCCCCAGTGGTGGAAATCGATGGGCCTCTGCAGGGACCCGGCTACTCTAGTGGCTACCCATCCGCTCCGCCTTCTCTCTTGCCTGCTCAGTCACAGCAGACACACATTTCTTATTTGGCCACTTGGCTCTGTCCCAGGCCCAAAGGGGAAAAATGGACACACAAAGTTTTTGGAGCAGATTCATGAATATATATCTTAACTGTGCTAAATCTGCTTCAAAAAATTTGCTTCTCAAATAATAAACATCCTGCCTTTTCCTTTCCCATCTGCTATCTCATTCACCGATTCGGGACCTGGAGGAGGGATTTTTCTGCTCACCCTCTACGGATAGACTCCAGAAACTGGGCATTGGATGGGTCTTGGTAGCTTCTGAGTTCGCCATTGTCCAGGCTGAATCCACTCTTCCAGAGCTTCAATACTACATGAACCTGTGATGACAGGAGGTAAGCAGTTAATACATTGTCTGGAACCTGGCAAGCACACCACCTTGAACCTGCAAATTATTGTGTTTTTATTATTTCACTGTGTTGGTATTACTAAAACACACACAGACACATAAATATACACATGCATTCAAAGGGAAATCAATCAACAAGCAAACTAAATAAGCATTAACCGAGAATAGGAAGGAGGTATGGCACAGGTTAAGAGCATGTGCTTTGTTTTAAGGAAACCTGGGTTTGTGTCTTGACTTTGCCACTACTAGCTTGGTAGCTCCGAGTAGGTGACTCAGTCAAAGATGTGGCTTCCTCATCTGTAGTGCTACTAGTGTGCTTGGTATGTAGCTAGTGTTCAACTAAACTAGCATGGCAAATCTACTCACAGATTATTTTGCAGTCATTAAAAATGATATCTACAATTTCTTTTAATAACAACTCCCCACACATATTTGTAGGTAAGGATTTAGAAGGCTAAAAACCAATGTATTAGCAGCTGCTGCCTTAAGTAGATAGGATTTTTATTTTCTCCTTTATTTTATTTTATTTTTTTCTTTCTTTTTTTTCCCTTATCTTCCCAGATCTTCCATGGAAGATTTTTATTTTCTCATTGCTTTTGTCTTGAAATAAAAACCAAAATGATTTAAAATATATATTATAGAAATTGATGGTCTCAAGGCTACCAGAAAATGTTTGTGATATAATATGAAATAAAGATTCAAAATTGTCTATATAGCATGATTACACTTATAAGGGAGATCCCATGCACAGGAAAAAAAGTACTGGATGATAATTAGGGAAACAAAAAAAAGCTGCATTTCAGGCTTTCAGTGGTGGTGTGAAGACCAAGCTTTGCAGCCATCCCCACACCACCAGAGAACACCTGGTGCACTGTCCCTCTACATGAGATCCATGGAATGTTTAGAAAACTTCATTTGTCCACCCCTTTCTCCCACCTGTTCTCACCAGAACCCCTCGCCCAGGCAGATGAGAGCTGCCTTTGATTTTCCCATAAGCACCATCTCTGTAGGCTTCCCTTTCAGAGGCTGCCAATTCATGCACAATATGTAACCATTCCCATCTAAACAATGGCAGAACAAACAGTCTGCAAGGTTCCCTTGTGGGATGGTAGACACACACTCACATCTTGGCTGGAATGCTGCCTCCTTTCTCCTGCCACGTAGGCAGATTCTTCCTCTGGTGCTGCCCCAAGGCGGTAGCCACCTCCTGCAAATGGCTATAAAGGACAAATTCATAAACATTTGGGGGGTTTAGTCAATGGTCGGGGGGTTATTCAGATACAATGAGTGTATCTTAGGTAAGCAGGAAGAAAGAGTTTGATAAAGTTCCTGATCAAGCTTGTAACAACTAGACACACTTTCTCTGGGTGTCAAACTCTGTGCTAGGTAGTATGCTAAATAAATTAAGTGGCCAGGATTGGCATGAAAGCTGGAAGGTGCAGGGGTGCGGGGGATGTGGAGTGGTATGCACCTTAAGGGAACAGCTACAACTAAGCTCCAGTTAACTTAACCACGGCCATGTAGGAATTTGGTACAGGATAATATCAAAGACTTTATGATTTTCCCAAAGAAAAGAAAAACTCAGATTTTACATAAAACAGGTAACTATTAATTCAATTAAAACAAAATAAAGCAAAACACCAAGTACATCAAATTGGATAGGCCAAATAAAACATGTTTGTAGGACCTGATCCAGGCCATAGGTCACAGGTTTAAAAACTTTTTCTCAAATCTTGGTTTCATGTTTAAAGGGTAAGAGAAACTATACTAGTGTCCCGTACAGGAGGCCAAGTAAGCAAATGGAAAAAAAAATAAAACAAAATCAGTCACTACTGGGGTGAAGGCCTCCTTCCCAGCTCTAGAACTTGAGTCCTACAGGCACAGACAACAACCCTTATGCTCACTCTCGGTTTACTGGTCTCTCCAGGGCTCTTGGTCACTCGCTCCACAGCTACAGCTCCATGCTCCTTGGCACCTTTAAAGAGATCATCCACCAGCTCGTTGGGACTTTTCTTCCTGGGAGGGCCAACAATCTGCTGTCCACTTCTCTCTGAGCCCCCAGCATAAAACCTGCATAGAAAATGTACCTCTAACACCAAACGCACTTCAAAAACATGAATAGAGCATGCAACAGGTTCTGGGCTAAATGCTCGGCACACTCAGGAGAAGGGTACAATGCCTGTCTTTAGAGAACTTACTGGCTAGTTGGGGACACATGTAAGGAGGCAGGCAGGTACAATGCAGTGTGAGCAGCAAGAGAAGTAAGGGGTTTCTGGGAACACTGAACTGGGAATGACGGCCAAAGCTTCCTAGAAGAGCGTCTTTAGGGCTGAGTCTTGAGGACGGGTTTACCAGGTGAACAATTTGGGGAAGGGCACTCCAGGCATGCACAACAGCGTGTCAACTCAGGAGAGAGTCCCGGCTGGGAATTATCCATCTGGTGGCCAGCATCTCTCCAGGAGACAGCGACTACAGTCGTGGTCAGAAGCAGCTATAACTAGTAACTCTGGATTAATGGTGGCAGTGGTGTGGTTAGTACAAGCAGATGGGTTCCAGTCCTGGCTCTGCCACTGTGTGATCCTGGGCAAGTCAATGCACTGCTCTGTAACTCACTTTCCTTGTTGTTGAAATGGAAGGGAAGGACCACATGCCCTACCTACCTGCTTCTTAAGTCAGGGTCGTGAGGTTCAAATCAGCAGATGTATGCAAAAGAACAAGCACAGAGTAATGCACACACGTAAGATGGTGATACAGCACCAAGAGCTCCCCCAAGCCTCACCTCACCCTGCCATTCATGTGAGATACACTGCAGGCCCTGAAGAGAGGGTACTGGAGGTCAGGGAAGCTCCAGTCTCAAACACAAGCCTCAAGGCACCACAGAGGGCTTTGCAGTGAGCCAGGCATAGCTTGAGATTAACTTAGTACTTTTTTTTACCTGGGTCTGAAAACCAACTGTCATGTGCCCTGGCCAACCATCTTCTCCTCATTCCCATTCACAGTTAGATATCAATAGCATGTCCTCGAGTGGGGAAAATTGAGAACCTACAGAAATTAGTCTCGGCCCTCTATTTCCTGACATTTACCAGGGAATGTGAGGCAAAGCCACAGGTCCTGGCAAGAACAAGAGTACCAGCGTCCTTTCAGGTCTGAAATGCCAAGGAGCCAAGGGAGTAAAAGGGATGTGAAATAAAAGAAGGTCACTGCCTGGAGGATGTGCCGGGTGGGAGAAGGAGGTGGTCACTTAGGAGCTAGGCATCCACAAACCTGATGGCACTGCTTTTCACTCAAGGACCGTAAAACCCGAAATTAACATATATTGCTGCATCTGAGTGTATCTAAAAGGCGGTTTCAGAGGGAGTGTGAAGGTCACAATACAGATGAAAACAGAGAACAGAACACATGTAATTTCTCAGCTCACTTCCCAAAGACTGACCATGATGAAGTAACTGCATTCCCATAATGGTTATTATACAGCGTTCCTCAGGAATGTTTGACAGACCAAGGCAGATCCCATGGAGAACCAAAACCCATGAAATGAGGCTGCAGCCAGCTCATTCTTGTTCATGCTAGGTAGATGAAGTTCTGCTCATTGGACTGTAAGGTCTTTATTAAGGGATCTCAAAGCCTTGGCTTAAGAACTAGGAGTTTGTGATCAAGAGCCTTAAAAATATTCATGCTCTTGACTTGGTATTTCTATTTCTAAAAACTATTCTAAGAAAATAATCTAAAATGTGGCCAAAGATTAATACACAAAGAAGTTCACAGTACTGATATTTACAGTAGTCAAAAACTGGAAACAACATAAATGCTGGCTATCCCATATGATGGATTATTATTATAGCCACTGACTGAAAATGCTCATAAAGAATTTTAACGACATGGAGAAGTGTTTGAGATGCAGCATTGATCCAACAAGAGCAAGAAACAAAATTATCTGAACTTCACAATGTAAAAATATAAAACAAAGCATATTTGTATACAGAACAAGTACTAAATGGAAATATGTCAAAATATTAACCACAGTTACCAAAGAGTAGATGAGTGTTATACTTTTTAATTACACTAGTCTGTATTTTCCACAATGGACATTTTTACTGTAATGTTTCTAAAGGTTAAAAACAAACAGTAGATGTGAGTGTGTATTGAGGGAATACACATGTATATTATTCTGTTTATTACATGATGTATTGTTTTTAAATTAAAAAGAAAAAGCTGGAAAGAAATACACCAGAAAAATTGATACCTAGTCATGTCCTGGTTGTGATATAACGAATGAGCTTTTTCCTTCTTTTTAAATTTTTTAACAGCAAATTGGCAGTTTATAAGCATATATATTTATGGGGAACAAAGCGATGTTATGAATACGATGTAGCGTAATTAAATCAAGCTACTTAGCCATCACCTCAAATACTCACATTTTTTGTGGAGAGAACATTTGAAATTTACTCTTCACAATTTTGAAATGTACATACTCTATTATTAACTATATCCATCATACTGTGCAATAGATCTCACACACACACACACAACCACATTCCTCCTATCTGAGATTTTGTACCCTTGACCATCCTCTCCCCATTACCTCCACCCCCTGCCTCTGTATCCACATTCTACTTCTACGAATTCCATTCTTTTAGATTCTACATGTAAGTGAGAACATGAGGTATTTTTTTCCCTATGCCTGGCTTATTTTACTTAGTATGACGTTCTCCAAGTCTATCCATGTTGTTGCAAATGACAAAATTTCCTTCTTTTCAAAGGCTAAATAGTACTCCATTGTGTGTATATACCACATTTTCTTTATCCATTCATCTGTTGATAAGACACTTAGGTTGACTTCATAACTTGGCTGTTGTGCACAGTGCAGCAATGAGCATGAAAGTGCAGACATTTCCTTGACAAACTGATTTCAAATCTTTTGGGTAAATGCCCAGAAGTGGGACTGTTAGATCCTTTTTTCCTTCTTAACAATGTGTTTCCTTCCTCCAGTATTCTTCAATAAATACAAATTATTTTAATAATCAGAAAAACAACAACAAACCCAGCATGTCACAAAAGAAAAAAAATACTAACAGGGGACTGGGATCATTTCTAAACTCCAGGGAGTAAGAGACTGTTCCTAGGATATAACCCACCTAGACCAGCCTGCAGTCGTAACAGCTAACAATGACTGAGCATGTTTACCAGGTCCTGTTCTAGGTGATTTACACTGCACATTACTGTGGACTTTCGTCTGGACTGTGGGCGCTCCCCCCACCCACCTCCCCATCAAATACTCACCTCTGGCCTTCCTCCTCCTCCTCGTCTTCATCTTGATCATGAATGAGGTCTCTGAAGGATGTCACCCTATTATCACTGGAGACACAGAAAGGAGCAAAATGATCTCAGGGAGAGTTAAAGAAAGGTAACCCCCACTATCAGCTACCAAGGAGTTGAGGACACTGAACTTTTTTTTTTTTGGTAAAGCAAGAGGAGGATATATGTGGAAAAATGCGACATGCAAAATAATGTCGCATTTATTTCTTCAAGGTTACACAGGGCTGAGAATAAATGAGAAAGTGCTATTGTGAGGTAAAATGAAATCCAATTTAAGCTGTCCTGGCAGAGGTTTGGGGGGATACAGGGTCTGTAGTACTTTAAAAACTTACTACTGGATAGCTATTTTCATCATTTAACTTTTAAATACCGAAGGAATGCCTGTGTGCCAGGCACTGAATTGGATACTAGGTCTATAAAGATAATCAGACACAGTTCTTACCCTTGAGTTACTTAATGGCTAGTGGCACAGATGGGCCAGGAAACCATCCACTAAATGCTGTGCAATAGGGACAGTGACAGAGGAAAGGACACGGGGCCATGTTAGCACCGAGCCTCTTGTTCTGGTGGGGAGAGTAGGGAGGAATGGAGGAACAGAGAGAAAAGCTTCCCAGAAAAATGGGATATTTGGACCAAGTGCCAAAGAACTGGTGGACAGTCAGGTGGCTAAACGGTACTGGGGTTAGTGGGGAAGGGTGATTGGTGCAGTATTAGAGGAAGGCAGCATACACAAACAGTTAACACATTAAAGGACAAATAGTCAACAAGTAGAAATGAAATGTATATGTGGGTGATAGCAACTGGGGAGAGAAAGCTCCTGTCTGCTTCTGCTGTAGGTTAGTCAATTAAAAGGATTTATTAATATCTAGGAAAAAAGCAGTGTTGTGTGGGGTGGACACACCTAAAATGAGTGTGACAAGGGTTAACTCCCTCCTCTGACATTATCTTCCACTGTCACTTTTTTCCTAGTTTAGATGTGTCCTCAAGGAACAAGCTTAGTTTTTCAAGGATCATAAGTCACAAGTTTTATAAAGATAAAAAAAAAATTCTACATTTCTTAGGAGAAAAAAGTAGCTTCTCTATAATATGGGGGGAAGAGGGTAACACAGGTTTAATGAAGCTAGCCAGAGAGGAGGGGTTGTTTACTGGGAAGAAAGCTCCAGCTCAGTCTTGAAGACTTATTTCAAGGAGACAATCAGGGAACAGAAGAGGCTTTGAGGTTCCGTCAACTACAAATGAGAGGACAAAGACCAATCGACATAGCAAATATACCCCTGTGTGAGTTAGCAGCTGACGGCAGCCTCCTTGGGCATTATCTGATGCTCAATATGACATGGTTCAAAATGAGCCCTGTAATGAGATCTGTACTAGTGCTCTGAGACACTTATTCCACTCACTCTCACCTTCCATAGATACATAGCCCAGTCTCTTCAAATAACTGGCCTGAGTGTCCGCGGGGGGGAAAAAAATCTTCTATCTCCCCACTGTTAATACTTTCAAATATACAAGGGTACACTTGCTTGAGCAAACTACTTCCGCTGGCTTTGGGTTTCTTTCTCCAAAAATTCTTATACCCAGATTCTGATAGTATCTGACACAGATTCTGGCATCGTGTACCTGATTCCAATCTCAACTCTGCCTCCCACCCCGGGGATCTTGGGCATGCTATTTAAATTCTCTGAGCCTTCAATTTTTCCCATGTAAATGGAAACAATCATAGCACCAACCTTAAGGGTTTTCTGCGTACAGATGGGTACTGAGGCATGTAAAGCCCTTTGTATGGTGTGGTACACTAAAGTGCTACTCTTGAATAGTGGTTCTCCAAGTGTGGTCATGGACCAGGAGCATCAGCATCACAGTGAACCTGTGAGAAATGCAAATTCTTAGGCCTCACCTTAATCCTCTTGAATCAGAAACTATGGAAGGGGTACCCAGCAATCTGGTTTTAAGGAGGTGTACACGTAATTCTGGTGCACATTCAAGTTTGAGAACCACTGCTCTGGAGTAATGTTTTGAGTCATATTATGGCATGGATGTTCTGGGGACATTACCAATATCAAAATACTTTGCCCTGTGGTCTCCACAATTGGCAAAATGTCTCAGAAAGTTCAATTGTTTGGTATTAAAACTCTTTATCTCCCAGGCTACCCTGGCACCCTGAAATGGCACAAAAGTCCTTTGTCAGATCACATTTTCTGCTTTTAATTTGGTCATCTTAGCTCTGTGACAGCAGGTCTCCGTGATGACAGAAATGCTATATCTGTACTGTCCAACAGGGAAGCCTTTGCCAGGTGTGACTACTGAGCATTCGAAATGTGGTTAGTGCAAATGAATAGCAATGTTTGTTTTATTTAATTCTAATTAATTTAAGGTGGTTAGTGGCTACCTTACTGGATAGCGTAGTTTTAGAGACTCAGACAATGATGGTCCTTTCTATAATAAGAAAGTACAACTTTTGGCTGGGTATGGTGGCTCATGCCTGTAATCCTAGCACCCTGGGAGGCCAAGGTGGAAGGACTGGTTGAACTCAGGAGTTCAAGACTCCATCTCTACTAAAAATAGAAAAATTAGCCAGACATCATGGTATATGCCTGTAGTCCCAACTACGTGGGAGAATGAGGCAAGAGGATCACTTGAGCCCAGGAGTTTGAGGTTGCAGTGAGCTATGATGACACCACCGCACTCTACCTGGATGACAGAGTGAGACTCTTTGTCAAAAAAAAAAAAGAAAAGACAAAAAAAGAAAAAGTGAACTTTTGTTAGGTGAAAGTGGGAACAAAAGTAAGAAACTAACTTTAACTTCCTGCTTGATCCTGTGTACAGGGGTGGGAGATGTTGGGCAGGGAGGTAGCACGAGGCAGAAGCAAATCTGGATTTACATAGACTTGGCCTTGAATCTGCCATAACAGCAGCTGTAAGTTACTCAACCTTTCTAAGACTCAGGATCTGACCTGTGAAATGGTGAGCATTCTACCTACTTCCGAAGCTGTTGAGAAGTACAGCAAAAGAATACCTGGCAGAGCTAGACAGATAGTGCTCTTGAAATATTAGCCATCCCACTTCCAGGAACTTACAGTTTACTTAGGGAAGAAAATTAAGTTAAATGCCAGGAAAAAAGTTCAGAGCAACACAGGAGAAATGTCACCCAGTAGTACATGGCAAAAGAAGTGAATGAATTACACTGGAGTTGTGACTGGAGAGGAGCAGGGATGGAAGTGAACATGAAAGGATGCACGGGATTTGGATAGACAGAAAGCAAGAGAGCAGACACATCCAATCAAGTAAGAGGCTTAAACAAAAGCAGGAGAATAAAAAATAAGGCAGAATTGGGACGCCAAAGAAATCAGTTTGGTTGGAACAAAGGATTTAAGAAATGAGGCAAAGAGAGTAAGATTAGGAAGGTAGGTTCAGGGCAAACTCTGGAGGACCTGGAATGTCCACAAGGAAAGGCAGTACATTCTTGTGGCTGAGAGCTAAGATGCTGAATGCAGAAACAGCCCTGCATTTAAATCCTGTTTTACTTGCTCTGTGATCTTGGAAAGATGCCAAGCTTTAGTGTTCTCATCTGTAAAATGAAGGTAACAGCAACAGAACTACCCCACAGGGTTGTTATGAGGACTAAAAAGATGTACATGTAAAGGCTTAACTCAGTGCCTGGCAGCTATTAAGTACTCAATAAATGGCAGCTGTTATTATTGAGGAGTTTTTGACTTTCTCCCATAGAAATGGTTAACATATTTATGTCCCACAGCCCTTTGAGAAGCTCATAAAAAGTATGGACTTTCTTGCTAGAAAGATACCTGCCAACATATACATAAACTTTTGCCTGTAATTTCAGGTAATTTATAGACCTCCTCACGTCCATTCCACAGGTTCTTCCTAAGGTTCAGGGGCTCCATATTAAGAACCCTTGTTGTGGAGTCAAAGGAGGAACTTACTGATTGCTGCTCTGAGGCAGCAGTGACCACATGAAAGGTATCTGAGATGATGGTGGGGGATGGGAGAGCCCAGCAGCAGGCTAAGTGTCCTGTGACAGCCAGGTCACAGAAGAACTCCTCTGAGGTGCTAGGGCAACTTTGGCTTCTCCTGAGAATGCAGTCAGCGTTTTCTTCCTGGACAAGGATGACGATGTAACAAACTATGCCTTTCCCACCCCTTGTTCTTTCTTTCTTTTTTTTTTTTTTTTTTGAGACATAGTCTTGCTCCGTTGCCCTGGCTAGAGTGCCGTGGCATCAGCCTAGCTCACAGCAACCTCAAACTCCGAGCTTAAGCAAGCCTCCTGCCTCAGCCTCCCGAGGAGCAGGGACTATAGGCGTATGCCACCATGCCCAGCTAATTTTTTCTATTTTTAGTTGCCCAGCTAATTTCTTTCTATTTTTTTAGTAGAGACAGGGTCTGGCTCTTGCTGAGGCTGGTCTCAAATTCTTGACCTTAAGCAATTCTCCCGCCTCGGCCTCCCACAGTGCTGGGATTACAGGCGTGAGCCACCACGCCCAGCCCCCACTCCTTTTTCTTGGCTTCACCTAAGCCCAGTACTCAGTCTGAGGCTTAACCAAAGCAACAAGGCAAGCCCTCTTGGCCTGAATGTGTGTCCAGTCTTTTACTCACTTCGGTCTTAATGTTAAACTCTATTTCCTTGATTCTTTTACTTTTATGCCTATTTTTAAAAATACACACTTGTAGAATAGGCAGTGTACACAGAATAGGAAATTGAGGATGGATGCTAAAAATGATAATAATGACAGCAGCTAACACATACTGTGTTCAAAATGCTTTGTAAATATTAACTCATTTACTCTCCCATGTGGTAGGCACTACTGTCCTTCCCATTAGACAGGTGAGGAAAAAGAGGGACTGAAATGTTAAGTTACCTGCCCAAGGTCATAAAGCTCTTAAGGGGCAGAACTGAAATTTGAATGTAGGCAGACAAGCTCCTGGGCCCATGTTAATAAACCGCTACCTGGAAAGGACTTAGAGACTGCTGGAGAAGAGGGGAGTAAACATGTGGCTGGCACTGGAGGCTATGTTTCAACTTCTCCCATTCTGTATTTCTGACACGGCAAAACCCCAACATTACCCTGAGATGGCTGTCAAAGACTCATACTCAGGAAATCAGCCATCTCTACTGGCAGCCGCAAGACCAGCCCCTATCCTAACAACCATGTCCCAGGCAGTGACATCCTGATGTGCCATTACTGACACCTCACAGCTTAGCACCTGCAAATAACTGAAAGATCATCCTACTACCTACCCCCATCTGGAGATGGGAGTTAGGGAAAGAAGTTAAAGCAGCAATGAGATGCGGGTTTAGTCTTCAAAGGGATGAAAAGTACCTTAAACCTCAGATGCCCTTGGAGAGAAACATAATCTATTACTTCATAGCAAAGAAACACTATACCCATACTCTGGGGTTGAATTCAAACCCGAATAAAATTTTCTGGCTAAAACATATACTAGAGAGAAGAAAACAGGCTAAAGCAGAGAGTGAAGTCACAGTTCAGACACCTTTGCAGGAAGTGCCCCTGCCTGTCTCCTGGAAGACCAGCATTGTCCCACTCTGCAGATCACACCAGTGATCTGCTGTGGTAACCAGGGAGGCCAATGGGATCACAAAGGTTGGTACTGTTTCACCCAATAAGATAAGGTCTCCCTAGTCAATTTGGGAAAGGATAGGTTATATAGATTTAATTTGTACAGGACTTCCTAATACGGCAATGGGCATCCTAAAATATCAAAAGGGCCTTTCTAAAGTCATCTGACTTACTCTTTTACACCTATAGCACCCCTGAAAGGAAGTCCTTTGACTTCTACTTACAAACTTCAGAGAGGGAGCAGTCATTCCTCACATTTCATAAATAAAAGAGCCTCAAAAATCTTAAAAGTAGGTTCTATAGTTTCCCGCAGGATTAAACTACAAACTACATTGAGGTAAGAGTCATACATATATCTACAGGAAATAACTAAAGCTTGCAGGGAATTGCTACCCATCACTCAGTCTAACTTTCTGACTCAACCCTCCCTGGTCCACACACACCCAGGCCCGAACCCTTTGTCAAGTCAGAAAATAGCTCCTCATCACTGCTGGAAACACTCATGTAGCAATAATTGAAATTGGCCCTTACCTGGGGGCTGTGCCTCTGGACACTGAACTGGGGGTTGCCTGCGAAATGGTCACAATGTCTTCGTCCCCTCCGTCCTCATAAAAGCTCGCTAGCGCGATCTGAAACAGAGAGGTAGTACCTTGGGACCCTTAAACAGGCCTTCACCTAACACATATCTCCTCTGAGCACAAAGGAATAAAGACATGGCTCACACTTACTTATATATCCAGGGGCCACAGAAAATCAGACCAACAGGTAAAAGCCCAACTGTTAGCTTTCATATTACCTGAAACAAATTCTACTCACTAAGGGAAACAGAAGAAAGCCTGGGTTGGAAGACACTCCTCATTCTCATTTTATGAAGAAATGTGATCTAGTATAAGCAGCACACATTTATTGAGCACTTATTTATATGCCAGGTTGTTCCGAGCATTGTACATGTGTTAATTCATTTAATCCTCACAGAACTTTATGCTATTAGTTCTATTATCATTTCACTTTATAGTTGATACAGAAACACTAAGTTAAAAAAAAAATTGTCCAAAGTTACACAGTTGGTAAGGAGTGGAACTAGGTTCGATCCCAGGCAGTCTGTTCAGGCCCTCACTCTTAAGCTCTTCCATTATAGCCAGGAGTCAGGAACTATGTCAGTCCAGGTTGCTACTATTCCTTTCTTTCTGAAGCCATGTCCTAATCTGTGAAGTGGGGACATCCATCCCACCAACCCTGCACACTGGATGAGATGATCCGCTAAGATTTATGAATACTCAGGTCTATGCCTACAGAAGGAATATGGGAGTCCTTTGGCCATCCGTCACTGCATATCTCTCACCAACTCAATGGATAGGCATTTACCGATCACTTTGCACAAAGAAATGAAAAAGAGCACTGAGGTCATAAAGATGAAATAGACCTGGCTCCTGTTCTCAAGGTCACGAGCCTCACAGGAGGCAGTGAGCTGTCCTGGGACATAACCAATTGGCTGGGAGGCAGTGTGCTGCCCCAGGACATGCACTGCACTGGCATTCAGGGAGCATACGTTCCAGTCCTGGCCATCATATGCATGAGTCTCAGTTTCCCCACCTATACTTGGGGAGAATGGGACAGATGACCTGTTGACCATTATAGTGTGATTTCAGGTCTTTCAAGCAGAAACTTTTCTGTTTATTTCTGCCCAGCACAGCGACATCACACTGTGTCTGCACAGGTGTGATGCTTTACAAATTCTCTTATGTCTGGGAAGCAATTTACCTTTGGCACCAGACCCAGTTCAAATCCCAATTGAGATACTTACTGGCTATGTGACCTTGGGCACATCCCTTGCCCTCTGAGCTTCCAATTCCTCATCCATAAAATGGGGCTAGTCTTTACCTCACGGTGTCATCAGGATGGTGGTAAGAGCTTGGGCTCTATTTGCTTAGAATTAGAGAGAACTGAGCTCTTAATCCTATCTCTTCTGCTCAGCAGTCAGTGACGCCTTGAGCAAGTTACTTAACCTCCCTAAATCTCGGCACCAAAATGCTAAGGTTAAATAACATAAAACATGTAAAGCAGTTAGAACAGCACCTGGCTTATGGTAGGTACTCAATAAATATTAGTCATCATCATCATCATCATCGACCTAAGACGTAGGCTGGCCAAGAACATTTATGCAATTCTTTCTACAGTTAATTACCGAGTGCTGATTATGTGCCAGGTATTGTTCTAGGGCAGGCAGTGGGGATTCATCAGTGTACAAAAATCCCTACGTCGTGAAGCGTATCTTAAGCCTTCTTAAGTAACCAGCAAATATTTCATGACTATTTAGCACATGACAGTGGACTCGCAAGCAATTTCATGAGACTCGCATTTTACAGATAAATTAACTAAGAGAGGTGAAGAGGCTCCAACCTTGCGCCACCACACCAGTGGTAGTTTTCCCCAGCAATCAGATAGGAGGGGGCGTGGGCCAACTCCCGGGCCCGGCTCCTCCCTCCACTGGCTGCCGGGCTTCGGAAATGGAAAGGATTGACCACCTGGTCCGGAGCGCTGCTTCACCCAAGAGCTGGTCGTTCGGACCAGCCCGGCCTCCAGAAGACTCTCGGCGCGGCAGCCACGCCCCCAGATACCCTCTCTTCACGCCGGCTGCGGCAGTGCCCAAAGTCTGGCTGACGCCGTGGGCAAGCGAGACAGAGGGAGAAACCGAGGCATGGCAGAGCAGGCTGGGGCTAGTCCGCGTTCCCCTACTCCCCATCCGAGCCGGAGACGCGTGACAAGCGGACCCAGGACCATGAGGCCTGGGTCGGGCAGCCGCCGGGCGGGGATGACTGTGCGCTTCGGCCGCCGCGGGCTTAGTGCCCTGGACGCCCGCGCTCCGCAGTCCCCGGCCCACCCGATGCAGCCCCGCCTCGCGGCACTACCTGCAGGTCCCAGCCGGCTGACTCAAGGAAGAAGCGGGCCCGGTCCTCCTCGGCGTCTGTCACCGCCACGAACTCCCTCAGCGCCTCCTGTCGCTCCGCCGCCATCTTCGCCCTGTGCGCTGCCAAAACCGCTCCGGCTGCCGCGTTCGGCCGGCGGATCAATCCGGCCCAGCCGGTGGGAACCCGCCCTCAGGCCCCGCCCCACGCGGTGCCTCACGCAAAGCCCTCCGTGCGGGAAACCCGGCCGCTCCGCGCCCCCTCTGGCGGCCGCAGCGCAGACCGCAGCCTAACCGCGCGGGTGGAAGCCGAGCCGAGGATGGGAGGAGGGGCGGGCCTTACACGTGGGATCAAAGATCCCTGAAGGAGTCAGAGTCGCAATTATTCACTGACTCATCCCCTCATTTCATTAAGTTATTCACTCGTTCATTCACTTACTTGTTCAAACATTTACTGAGAGCTATCAATGGCCCCTCTTGGTAAAGATACGAACAACACAAAGTCCAACCTTCTCTCAATTGACACAGTAGTTGTTTGCCTGGAAAATTTGGTGTATATTAAAACCATGCAAAAAAATTACTTTAAGTATATATGTCAAACGGGTTAGGGTCTAGGTTTGGGTTATCAGGAGCAAGTGGGCAGCTGTACTGGGTGTAGGCCCTGGCAGGTCGCGTGAAAGGAGAGGCTGTTCTTTGTGGTGTGAGACTCTCCCTTCCATTGCAAGGCCACGCATCACCAGCTCTGGTTCCCAGTCCCTGCCCCTTTCATTGCTGTGTCAACCTGAAATGCCCCCCAACTTTCCAGAAAGTTCAGGCGGCCGGAGACTCATTCTGGACTGTGCTCACACTTAGTTGTCAGCAAGGTCTTTCCACCCTGGAAACTGAAAATGATTTACCCCGGCTTAAAGATCTCGGGGTGATTGGCTCCCCAAGATTCATCTCCTTGGCCAATATTGGAATTTTTGAACCTCATTGTCACCCCCTCTTCACTTTTGTGCCACTGGGAAAGCCCTTTCTTAGGCTAAGGGATCCATGGCTCCTCCAGAGGCCTTGGGGGCATCCTTCCTCATAACACTACCCGGCAGCACTTGCTAAGCCCCGGACAGTCTAAAAAGAGCATTAAACACACCAACTCATTCATCCTCATGAAAACCCTATGAAATATTATCACTTCCATTTTACAGATGGGGAAATCTAGACTCCTAAATGAGTTTGAACCTAAATATCGCACAGCTCCTGAATCTGCGCTCCTAACCACTGCCCCACCCTGTCTCTCCTTGGCCTGCAGGACTGTGCTGGCCAATTCCTATGTCTGGTTTCTGGAGGCAACAAATGACCACAAACTTAGTGGTTTAAAACAACACAAATTTATTCTCTTATAGTTCTGGAGGGCAGAAGTCCAACATCAAGGTGTTGGCAGGGCCACGCTCCTTCTGGAGGCTCTCGGGGGAGAATCCATTCCTTGCTTCTTCCACTTTCCGGTGGCTGCCGGCATTCCTTAACTTGTGGTCACAGCACTCTAGTCTCTGCCTTTGTGGTCACATTGCTTCCTCCTCTTATTCTACATCAAATCTCCCCCTCTCTCTCTTACAGGGACACTTGTGATCTCTTTTAGGGCCCATCTGGATAATCCAGCAAAACCTCCCCATCTCAAAATTCTTAATTTAATCACACCTGCAAAGTCTTTTTTTTTCCATATAAGGTAACATCCACAGGTCCCAGAGATTAGGATGTGGATATCTTGGTGGTGGGGGGAACACTTCTCAGCCTACGTTACCTACCTTCTCTAATGTCTGATAATTCAGTGATTTATTCAATTCTCAGACTAAATTAACATATTTTTGGCTTAGTTCAAGCTGTTTTCCTGTTTGCTATAACGAAAAACATCAGACGAATCCACTTCCCACCATGGCAGGTGCTAATACATGTTTGCATGGAAAAAGAAAAGGGACTTCACATGTATTGAGTGTACACAGTACACACAGCACATAGTAGGCCCTCAGGAAATGTGGAATTGGATTGGTTCTTATACAAGGCAGAGAAATCTTCAATGTTTCTCAAGGTGAAGTGACTGATTAGTCACTAAGGGCACCCAGTGAGGAAGTGGGGGCTTAGGAGTTAGAAGTCCTGGGCATGCAAACGTTCCCCTACATCAGAGCTTTACAACGTCTGCACTGCTGACACTTTGGGTCACATAATTCTTTGCTGTAGGGAAATAACAATGTTTGGCAGCACCCCTGGCCTCTACCCACTAGATGGTGGTAGCATTCCCAAAATTGTGACAACCAAAAATGTCTCTAACATTGCCAAAAGTTCCATGGGGGCAAAATGACTCTCCTTGAGAACTGCTCCCCCACGTTAATGCTGCCCTGGTGGAGCTGGTGGTGGGAAGAGGCGCTGGGAATTAAACTCCATTGTTCTACACAGCAAGTAGGAGGCTGCCTTTATGCCACTGTGGCAAAGATTACTGGTTATCCCCTGATATCCACCCTCCAGTTCAGCAGGGCAATTGCTGCCGGAATAAAGACTACATTTCCCAGCCGTTTTTGCAGCTAGGCGTGACCACATTCCAGCCAATTAAAAGTAAGTGAGGTGGGCCATTCCTGACTGTGCCCTTAAAGAGGAGAATCATGCTCCCTTCCCTACCTTCTTCCCCAGTTTGGCTGCCTGGAATGTGGACCTGGTAACAACAACATCAACCAATTCTCTTTTTTTTTTTTTTTTTTTTGTTGAGACAGAGTCTCACTTTGTTGCCCAGGCTAGAGTGAGTGCCGTGGCGTCAGCTTAGCTCACAGCAACCTCAGACTCCTGGGCTTAAGCGATCCTACTGCCTCAGCCTCCCAAGTAGCTGGGACTACAGGCATGTGCCACTATGCCCGGCTAATTTTTTCTATATAGATTTTTAGTTGTCCATATAATGTCTTTCTATTTTTAGTAGAGACGGGGTCTCGCTCAAGGCTGGTCTCGAACTCCTGACCTTGAGCAATCCACCCGCCTCGGCCTCCCAGAGTGCTAGGATTACAGGCGTGAGCCACCGCGCCCGGCCACAACCAATTCTCAAAACCGGGGAGCCCGGGTATTGCCTGGCTTGCTTATGGCCGGATGTTACTAGAGAAATCATCTTTTTTCTGGTTTAAGCCACTGTTATTTAAGAGCTTTGTTACAGTTGCCAGACCTGTATTCTAACTCTTACACTCACCCAGCCAGCCACAGGGGGAAGGAAAGGAGGCAGGAAGGTGGGAGAGAAGAGTGTAGATGAAGGCGCACAGGTGGTCTGGCTAGTTGAGCTCAGAGATGCTCAGGGACACCTTCTGGGAGGAAGACTCGGAGTTGGATATTTGAAGGACATGAAAAATGTGGCGAGGTGGAGAAAAGGGGAGGTCGACCCAGACGGGGCTGCAGCGTGGCCAAGGGTGTAGTGGGGAGACCCGAGCCAGGGCCTGAAGGACCACGAGGGCTCAAACAGGCTGACAGCAGGGAGGAGACCCATCAGGGGAGCCCAGTGCAAAGAGGGGAATTTCACTAGGTGAACCGACCGACACCAGATGTAGGGATCTAGGAGTTTGTCATGAGGCCTAGGGGGCGTCCAGAGGCTGAGAAATGGTCAAGGAGCCCTAGCTCCTCTCTGAAAAGAGGATCCATGCTGGGGCTGACCCTCACCCTTGCCCCTTGCCCCATGCTAATACGTGAGGCTCTGCTCGGCCCAGGGTCTTGAAGTCTTCTTGCTTAGAGCTTCTCCAGCAGGCAGCCAGGGCCAGTAGGAGTGCAGCCAAGGTCACTGCCTTCAGCCCCAGGACCACAGGTGTGAGCACAGACAGGAGGCCTGGGGGACACAGGGGAGAACTCAGGAAGGACTCCCGGTGGGTGCCCCACGGCCCACACCTCAGTACCCATGGGCAAGGGTGGGCCCGGCTGCTGTATAACCTCTGTAGCCATATCCTTTCTATTTGGGGAGAGGATATCAAAGACCACCTCTCCCTTTGCCCTGGGCCCAAAGAAGCCTTGCCGCACGTCCTCTCTGTACCTGTGATCATCTCAACAGCATCCCTAACCTCTGATAATGACAGAAACCTGCTTTCATGTGTTGATTACTCAGCTTCTCTGTCTCAGACCCCGAGCCAAGCTATTCCTCGTTGCCTAATATAATCCTCAAACTAATCCTACAATGTAGGATAATGATCCAATTTCTACAGATAAGGACACAGACCCACAATGGGTTTGGCCCAGGTCCACACATGTCAAAGAAGTGATGGGCCCCAGGTTGTCTGGCTCCCACGCATGGCAGGGACAGGGCTGAGACTCAGGAAGGCTAATCTGACCCCCCTGATCACAAGCTCCCGCCAGTTATTGGGTGCCCCCAAATGTTACCAGGTGATGTGCCAGGCACAGTTCTGGACACTTGGCATGTATGACCTCATTGGATCCATACCCAGCCCCAAGAGGGCGTCTCTCTGATTCGTACCCCCACCCCCACCCCAGTTCATAGAATCAGACGCCAGAGATTGAAGGAGTGACGTGTCCTGCCCATGATCACATGGCTAGAAAGGCGCTCCGTCCAGGAGGCCTGGCTACAGAGCCATGTTCTTTGGCACTGTTGTGCATGGCCTCAGTGTGTCCCTACACTCTGAATCATGGGGAGCTCACTATCTCTCAAGTAACGCTACCCACTGATCAATAGACGGTGCTAGCTGTTAGGAAGTCTTTTCTTGACTGAGCTGTTCCTGGTTCTATAGTTGAGATGGAGTCCTGGGGACTTTCTTGGTGGCAGGTGTCTGGGACTGCTCCCTTCTCATGACCAAGCCATCCATGCCCCCCTCCCCTTGCCCGTGGGGGACTCATTAACTCCACTGAGGTAGGTGCACTCACCTGTTGGAGATATCCTGGCTACGTGTTCACCGGAGAATTCTGCCTCTTGGGAAGAGGTGGGTTTTGCTGCAAGAGAGAGGCTTTCTCACACTGCCTTTCGTCATTCTCTCCTGTCACTTCCTGAGCCCCCGTGCCAGGACCTGGGGAAACTGAGATGAGTCTGCCAGCTTCTACCTGGGTGGGGACTAGAAGTTAAACCCTGCCTCTGTGGTGGATGAACTTACACCTGCTGGAGCATCTCTGGGGTAGGGATAATGTCTGATTCATTGCAGTGTCTCCAGCACCTAGTACAGTGCAGGACACTCCACAAGCATGCAATAGATGTTTGTTGAATTATTAATGATCTATTAAAAGTTCTGTAGAACCCCAATTGGGGAGAAATTAACTCTGCCTCGGGGGAGGAGAAAGGTTCAAAGAGGAAGGGCCATTTGTCTTGGGCCTTAAAGGATGAGTAGGAGTTCTCAGAGAAAAGGAGAAAGCATTTCAGGTAGAGGGAACAGCTTATGTAAAGACATGGAGGCTGAGAAGACCTGGCTTATTTGAAACATGGTAAAAATTTCCTTGGGGACCACCTGCTCCACTCCCCTGACACCACCTATATCAGCTGTCTCACCTTTCACTCTCAGCGTGGTGCCCTGTCCAGAGAGGTATTGCCTATTGGGTTTCCTCTGAAACTTTACACAGTAATAGGTGCCAGCATCCTCAGTGGAGACGCCTCCCAGAAGAATGCTGAAGTCGTTGCTGGAGGCCAGCACCGCTGTCACGTTGGGCTGGGAGATGCCTTCAAAGTTGTAAATGGCCTCCCGGCTCAGACCAGCCCCCCGGAACCACCTGACGGGTCCAGGGGGACCATCTCCAAGCACTGTGCAGTTCAGGAAGGCAGTGTCTCCAGTGGTCACCAGCACCAAGTCCTGGGGCTGGATGATCCAGAGGTTTGGCTTGGGGTCCCCAGCTCCTGAAGCCAAAGGGAATGTCTTTGTTGGATTCTTTCTCTTCCTCCATCATCCCCCCATTCCCTCCCTCATATCGTCCCTCCCTTTCCCCTTTCTCAATTGCTTCACTCCACCACTCCTTCCTGCTTTCTTTCATCACTCACTAGTTGATTCATTCAGTATAGGAGTACTGAGTACCTACCATGTACTGATGCTCGGACTGGGGAAAATGAATCCCACGAAACAGGAAAATACCCTGCCCTGAAACTGCCCTCAGGCTGTTGGTGCAGCTGGAAAGAAAATTGCCCGGAGGCTGGAAACACAGAGGACTGTAGGATTCCAGGGGAGGCACAGCACAGCTTGGAAGGCGCCAGAAAGCCTTCCCAAAATTCCGGCATCAAATTAAAATGAACCCCCCACATGGCAGACACTCTCCGTGTCCCCAGGTTATGGGGTGGTTCATAAGTATCTGTTCTCCTATTTAGTCACCTGAATGACCCTTGTTGCCCATTTTATAAGTTAAGCACTTGAGGTGTATAGAGCCGCAGTGACTGATTTAAGAACACACCGCTATTGAATGACAGGCCCAGGATTTGGGACTCCGGGTCACTGTTGGTGGACTTATAGATACCACGACTGATTACTTGGGGAGCGAGGTAGATCACGCTATCAGCACTAGGCCTTGACTCCACTCCAGTGACGTGGTACATCCACACCCTCCCCGTGGCCTCATGGTGGAAGAGCAAACTTCCTTGTCCCTTGCCGTGGAGCTGAGCCATGTGATTTGCTTTAGCCAATGGGTTGTTAGCAGACATGATGTGCGCAGAGGCTTGAGATGTGCTTGGGGAGTTGGGACTGGCCCTCTGGGCTTCTGCCATCTCCATGAGAAAACACGCCCCATGTAGCTGCTACCTCTCGGGCCTGGGCCCTGGCATGAGGCATGAGGAGTGGACCCACCCCAGCCACATGTAAATGTGCACGTGAGGTATACATACACAGTGTTGTGTGCCACTGAGGTTTTGTGTGATACAGCATGGCTGTGGATGAAGGTGACTGCCGCCACAGCGAGACATACCAGAGCGAGTATGTGCCCTGCAGGGACTAATACTCACGCTTCACAAGCACAGAGGTGCCCGCATCCGCCTTCGTTTCCGAGTGTTCACTCAAACCATCAAACCTCACACAGTGGTAGGTTCCAGCATGCTCCTTGGTGACATTGTGGATATAGATGGAGTAATCGCAATTCAGTGGCTCTGATGTCCGTTGGATCATGGGCACCACCCCAGGGAAGAAGCCACGTTCGAAGTTATAAATTTCTTGCTGGCCCCGAGAGCTGACCTTGACCCAGTTAATCATATCATCAATGCAGGAGCCGACCACCGTACACCTCAATAGGAGCGTCTCACCTTCTGCCACCAGCATGGGGCCCTCAGGCTGTAGCACATGCCTCTCGTTCCCATTGTTCTGCTCAGAGGCTCCTACAACAGAGGAAAAGAGGCCTTGTACTGGGCAGGAGGAGGGTTTTGCTGGAGAGGGAAGGGAAAGAGGGGCTGAGGTGGCTGGCTGCAGAGAGAGAATGGAGCTATCTAATGGGAAACCTACCAATAATAAATAACATGTAAGTGCTCACCACGTGCCGGGCACCGTGTGCATCCCCTCACATTTATTCCTCACGATGCTCCTATAGGTAAACAGAATTATCCCCATTTTATGACAGAGGAAACTGGGAACCCAGAAATGTTAGGTAACTCTCCCAGGATCATCTGTTAGGGGCTGAACTGTGTCCCCCAAAAGCATATGTTGAAGCCCTAGCCCCCAGGGCTGCAGAATGTGACTATATTTGGAGACACGGTCTTTAAAGAAGTAATTAAGTTAAAATGAGTTTGTTAGTGGAGGCCCTGATCCAATCTGACTTGTGTCCCTATAAGAAGAGGAGATTCGGACATAGACGTGCACATGGGGAAGACCAGTGAAGACACAGGGAGAAGGCGCCATCTGCAAGCTAGGGAGAGAGGCCTCAGGAGAAACCAACCCTGCTGATAACTCGATCTAGGATTTCTAGCCTCTAGAATAGTGAGAAAATACATTTATGTTGTTTAAGCCACACAGTCTGTGGTGGTGGCCTGAGCACCCTGTAGGAATGTGACAGAACCTTGTTTCAAACTCTTGCAGCCTGTTTCTGGAACTCCCGCTTTTTACCCTCAAATGCCACCCTTCGGAGACATGGGTTTGTGTTCAGTGTGTATACCCTCCCTGCCTCCTGTGAATTCTTTAACAAACTGCAGTTGTTGTTACGGTATCGTGAAGTGGGCTTATTTCAATGACAGGTTGAACTGTTGAGTTTGGCCTCCAAGTGGGCATTGAGAAAAAGGGCTGAGGCCTCCCATGGAAGTTCTCTGACACATGGGTGATGAACATCATCACTTTTACTCTTCCCAAGAACTCCATAAGGTAGATGCTATTACTATCTCCATTTTTGAGATGAGAAAGAAACCGAACGCTCAGAGAGGTAAAGAAACGGGGTGAACCACGCATTCAGTAGGTGTCATGGCCAGGACTTGAACTCAGGTGAGGTGACTTAAGATTCTGCTCAAATCAAGATCATCAGCTTCGTGCCTGTGTTTCCCTATTGTCTGTGTTCCCATCGGCCCTTGTGAATAGCTCGGTCTGACTCCAAGATACAAGTTTGCAGTACATCGTGGTGTTTCTCAGTTGTGAGTAAGGCAGGGACAGTAAGGAGGTGAAGCAAACCTTCCCTTCTAAGAGGATCTAGCCGGGATTTGTGGAATTATAAATTCTTTTTCTGCCTGTCTTCGGCTGGGCATGTGCTATGAACCACCGAGAACTGCCCGCAGTTGTCACCAAGTGACACTCCATGTTCAATCCTAGCGATTCCTTTTGTCCTTGATGTCATTCGTTCCAAGAAGTTCAGCAACATCTACCCCCAGACATTATTTGAGTTGTAGATCTATTATTACTGATCCTTTCTGTTGGTTTTTCCACCGAAAGTGTCATCTTTTCACACACATGGACTGGACAGTGCCCATCGCTCAGCACAGGGTTGGGAATAGTGCCTGTCCCCACCTGCCAAACTGTTAAACCTCACGGTTGTCAGGGCACTGGGGAGAGTGCACAGGAGAGAGTACTCCACACAAGGAGGGTTGTGGTCTACCTAACAAATCTTAAAAGCAAGGCCCCACATCGATAAAAATATAACATTTTATTGTGAGGCTTATAACACACATACATAAAAGTTATAACAAAAATAGAATAAAGACGGGGGGGGGAGAATATTAGTATACCACCTGTAAGTTTGTTTGTTTCTTTCCTTTCTTCCCTTCTTCCTTCCTTTCCTTCCTCTCCCTTCCTTCTTTCCATCATCTGAGTATTTATCATTTCTAGGTGTTGGCTACATTTCAAGTCTTCTCTTCTAGCTATTTCAAAAAATATACTACCTTGTTGTGAACTGTAGTCACCTTACTCTGCTGTCAAACATTAGAACTTATTCCTTCTATCTAACTGTGTGTTTGTACCCATTAACCAACCTGTCTTCCTCCCCTACCCCATATACCCTTCCCAGTATGGTGTCTATCATTCCACTCTACCTCTATGTGATCAACTGTTTTAGCTTCCACATATAATTGAGAACATGCAATATTTGCCTTTCTGTGCCTGGTTATTTCACTTAACACAATGATCTTCGGTTTCATCCATGTTGCTGCAAATGACACGATTTCATTCTCTTTATGGCCAAGTAGTATTCCACGGTGTATATACACCACATTTTCTTTATCTATTCATCTGTTGATGGACACTTAGGTTGATTCCATATCTTTGCTATTATGAATAGTGCTGTAATAAACATGAGGGTATGAGTATCCCTTTGATATACTGATTTTTTTCCTTTGGATAAATACCCTGTAGTGGGATTGCTGGATCATATGGTAGTTCTGTTTTTAGTTTTTGGAGAAATCACCACACTGTTTTTCATAATGGCTGTGCTAATTTACATTCCCACCAACAGTGTATAAGAGTTCCCTTTTCACCACATCCTTGCCAATATCCGCTATTTTTTTGTCTTTTTGATAATAGCCATTCTAACTGGGATAAGATGATATCTCATTGTGGGGTTTTGATTTGCATTTTCCTGATGATTAGTGTTGTTGAGCATCTTTTCATATACATGTTGGCTATTTGTATGTTTTCTTTTGAGAAATGTCTATTCATGTTATTTGCCCCTTTTTAAATGGAATTGTTATTATTTTCATTATTTACTGTTGAGTTGAGTTCCTTCTATATTCTGGATATTAGTTTCTTGTTGGATGAATAGTTTGTGAATATTTTATCCCATTTACAGGTTGTCTCTTCACTCTGTTGATTGTTTCTTTAGCTGGGAAGAAGCCTTTTTAGTTTAATATAGTCCCATTTGTCTATTTTTAATTTTGTTGTCTGCACTTTTGTGGTCTTAGCTATAAAATCTTTGCCTAGACCAATGTCCTGAAGAGGTCCCTGTGTTTTCTTCTAGTAGTTTTATAGATTCAGGTCTTACATTTAAGTCTTTAATCCATCTTGAGATGATTTTTATATATGGTGAGAAATAGGGGTCTAGTTTAATTCTTCTGCATATGGGTATTCAGTTTTTTCCAGCACCATTTATTGAATTAGAATTATTAGATCCTATTGCTGGATTGATCCCTGTATTACTATATAATCACTCTATTTGCCTTTTGTTGTACTGTTTTTGACTTAAAGTCTGTTTTATCTGTATAAGTATAGCTACTCCTGCTTGCTTTTGGTTTCTGCTTGCATGGAATATCTTTTTCCATCCCTTTACTTTCAGTCCATGTGCCTTTACGGATTGAGTGCATTTCTTGTAGTTGGATCATGGTTTTTTTTTTTTTTTAATCCATTCAGCCAATCTGTATCAAGTGGAGAATTTAATCATTTGCATTCAAGGTTATTATTGATATGTGAGGTTTTGTAGCAATTTTGAAATAGCAATAGCAATTTTGAAACAAACTGGTATTGTTTCCTGGTTGTTGTGTATATTCTTTGCTCCTTTCTTTCTTTCCTTGTCATTGTGGTTTGGTGACTTTCTGTAATGGTACCATGTAAGTCCTTTCTCTTCCTCATTTTCATGTTTCCTTTATAAATGAACTGTATATTTTCATGTTTTGTGATGGCAAATGCTGTCCTTTTGCTTCCAGGTTTAGGACTCCCTTGAGCATTTCTTGTAGGGCTGGTCTAGTGATGATGAATTTTCTCAGCTTTTGCTTGTCTGGTAAACAGTTTTATTTTTCCTTCATTTATGAAGAATAATTTTGTTGGGTATAGTATCCTTCATGGGCAAATTTTTCCCCTAGTTCTTTGACTATATCGCCACATTCTCTCCTGGCCTATAAGGTTTCTGCTAGGAAATTTGCTGTTAGTTTGACGGGAGTTCCTTTATAGGTGACTAGACAGTTTTTTCTTGCTGTCTTTAGAATTCTCTCTTTGTCTTTGACTTTAAACAGTTTGACTATAATGTGTCATGGAGGAGACCTTTTTGAATGTCTGTTGGGGGGATTGCTGAGCCTCCTGTATCTAGATGTCTAAATCTCTTCTTAGAGCCAGGAAGTTTTCTATTTTTTTGTTAGGTTTACTAACCATTTCATTCTCTGTCTCCTGGGACACTGGTAATTAGATTATTTGGTTACTTTATGGTGCCCCATATGTCACAAAGGCTTTGCTCATTCTTTTAAATTCTTTTTTCTTTATTCTTGTCTGACTGGGTTATTTCAAAAGACCTATCTTCAAGTTCTGACTTACTTTCTTCTGCTTGATCTAATCTATTGCTGAAGCTTTCAAATGTATTTTGCATTTCATTCAGTGAATCCTTCAGTTCCAGAATTTGTTTGGTTCTTTTTTACGATATCTATCTCCTTGGTAAATTCTCATTGATATCCTGATGTGTTTCTCTGGTTTTTTGTATTGTTTTTCAGAATTCTCTTATATTTCACCAAACTTCTTTAAAATCAGCATTTTGAATTCGTTTTTCCAGGATTTCATGAATTTCTTTTTGACTTGGATCTCCTTCTGGAAGATTATTGTGTTCCTATGGAGGTATCATATTCCTTTTTCATGTTTCCTGAATTCTAACATTGATATATTTCCCATGTAGTGTAACAGTCACTTTTTCCAATTTTTAAAAAATTTGCTTTTGTAGGTGAAGACTTTTTCCTGAAGATGTTTCTATGGTGTTGGAAGGGTAGGGCACTTTGGCTTTAATTCTGATGCATGCAGTAGTGTAGTGATTGTATGATTTCTTTGGCTGTAAACAGCATCAGTGTTGTCTGCAATTTCCTTGGTGGATCAGGGTGCAGTTGTTAGTAGAGGCTGTGGTGAAATTTTTCTGGGGACTGGGTTACTAGGTAGGCCAGTTTTGGAATCCCAGTTGTGGCTGCAGGCTAAATATGCCTGTCCGTGAGTCCCAAGGTGGCGTACGTTGGCACTGGAGTTAGCTGGTCCATGCAGGTTGATGGCTTGCTCAGGTTCCAGGAATGCCCGTGGTGGGCCAGGTGGCTGGGCAGGTTCTCCAGCCCCTGGATGTGGGCATGGCATGGGTGATGGCAGTAGCAGTGGGGGGACAACGTTCTGGGATACAAGTGGTCCATGCTGGTGTTGGCAGTGGCTGTGACAGGTTGGATGGGCTGGTCCCAAGACCTGCAGGTGATGTGTGTGCGTGGGTGCCAGCTGTGGTGGTAGTGGCAGGGTTGAGTGGGCCCTACTTCCGATCCTGAGAGGATTTCTCAGGTGTCACTGTTAGAGGACTGGGTTGGATGACAGGTCCCTTGGCGATATGCTCCGGTACTTGAGGAGAGGTGGAACCAGGCTGGGTGGTATCCTCAAACCCTGTGGGGTATGCCAAGACTGGCTGTGGTAGGCAGGGACAAGGTGATCCCCGGGCCACTAGCCGAACAGGCAGGTTGGAGTGGCAGCAGCTTTGCTGCAGCCCTGCTCCTGGGGAGCGTGGGGTTGCTTTTCCTGGGAGCAGCTGGAGGCAGGCAGCCGGGGGTACAGGCTTCACTTGCACATCAGCCCACAGACATCTACAGGGGTGGAGGTTTCAGGCAGTGGAATTTGTCTTTGGGGCATGTGAACATGTGTGGCTACCCTCTGGTGGGGAAGGCAGGGTTGCTGCCCCTGGCTCCTGCTGAGGCTGGGCAAAGCTGGCAGAGCAGGGCACAGTCCGGTGTGGGCTGGGCTGTCACAATAGGACAGTGCTATAGCTGCTTAGGGTTTGGCAGTTTGTGGGACCCATTGTGAGCTCTCTCTGTAGAGCAATGCCTTCATGCAGTTTCCAGAGAGCTCGCTATGTTAGTCTCAGAACCCACAAAAGTGGAGGGGCTCTCTCGTGGCTAGGGTTGTAGGAGTCTGTGGTGGAAATGTGGACCACTGGAGTTTCTCACTTAACCCTTTTTCCACATTAGGGAGCTTCTCCAGACTCCCAGTCAAGTCCTGCCAAACAGCTGGTTTTTGTACTATATGTAAAATGGTACGATATCACTTAAAGGCAGACTGTGATAAATTAAAGATGTATAGTACAAACTCTAAAGCAATCACTAAAGTGCAAAATAAAGACTTATAGCTAGTAAGATAATAATGGAAGTAAAATAGTATTAAAAATATTTAATCCCCAAAAGAAGACAGAGCAAGAGGGAAAAGGGACCAAAGAACAAGTAGGACAAATAAGAGGGTAATAGATTTAAACCTACTCATATCAGGAATCATTTTAAATGGAAATGGTCTAAATATCTAAGTAAAAGTTAGATTGTCAGGTTGGATGAAAAAGTAAGGCCCAACTATGTGTTGCCTACCAAAAATGCACTTCGAATATAAAGGCACAAATAAGTTAAAAATGATGTGAAAAAATATACTATTCTAACACTAATCAAAAGAAAGCTGGAGTGGATATATTAATATCAGAAAAAGTAGATTTCAGAGCAAAGAATGTCGCCAGGGATAAAGACTGTCATTTCACAATATAAAGGAGTAAATTAATCAAGACGATATAAAAATTTCAAACATTTATGCATCTAATAACAGAGTTTCAAAATTTATGAAGCAAAAACCAATAGATGGAAAGAGTAAGGGCATTAAAAAACAAAAACAAAAACAAATATCAACAGAATTACAGGGACAAATAGGCAAATCCACGGTTAGAGTATGAGATTTCAATATTCTTCTTTAATGGCTGATAGAACAAGTAGTCAGAAAATCAGAAAGAATATAAAAAGAGTTAAAAGACACTATCAACCAACTCGACCTAATTGACATTTATTCGATACTACACACCCAAATAAAAAGTCTCCATGAGTATAAAAGAATTCAAGTCATGAAAAGCATATCCTCTGCCCACAATGAAATAAATTAGAATCAATAATAGAAAGATGTCTAGAAAAACTTCATATATTTGGAAACTAAATACTTCTAAATAACACTAGTCAAAGAAATAAAAGAGAAATTAATAGCCAAAAAAGTCTCTAAAAAGAACAAAGCTGGAGGCATCATATTACCTGACTTCAAAATATATTACAAGGCTATACTAACCAAAATGCTATAGTATTGGTATAAAAATAGACACATAGGCCAATGGAAGAGTAAAGAAAACACAGAAATAAATCCGGGCATTTACAGCCAACTGATTTTTTTTTTTTTTTTTTTTTTTGAGACAGAGTCTCACTCTGTTGCCCGGGCTAGAGTGAGTGCCGTGGCGTTAGCCTAGCTCACAGCAACCTCAAACTCCTGAGCTCAAGCGATCCTCCTGTCTCAGCCTCCCGAGTAGCTGGGACTACAGGCATGCGCCACCATGCCCGGCTAATTTTTTCTATATATATTTTTAGCTGTCCAAATAATTTCTTTCTATTTTTAGTAGAGATGGGGTCTCGCTCTTGCTCAGGCTGGTCTCGAACTCCTGAGCTCAAACGATCCGCCCACCTCGGCCTCCCAGAGTGCTAGGATTACAGGCGTGAGCCACCGCGCCCGGCCCAGCCAACTGATTTTTGACAAAGGTGCCAAGAACATACACTGGGGAAAGGAGACGCTCTTCAGTAAATGTACCTGATAAAAGGTTCTGATATCTAATAAAAGGTTATATACCCAGAATATATAAAGAACTCTCAAAACTCAATAATAAGAAACAGAATTAAAAAATGGGAATTGAATAGACACTTCACCAAAAAGGATGCACAACATGAAAGATATTCAGCATCATTACACACCAGGGAAATTCAAATTAAAACCACAATGAGATATTACTACCCACCTATTAGAATGATGAAAATTAAAAAGGTTGGTCATAGCACGTGTTGGTGAGGATGTGGAGGAACTGGCATCCTCATACTTTGCTGACGAAAATGTAAAATGGTACAACTGCTTTGGAAAACAGTTTGGCAATGTCTTAAAATGTTAAACATACAAGTA
Organism: Eulemur rufifrons; assembly: GCF_041146395.1. Taxonomy (NCBI): domain Eukaryota; kingdom Metazoa; phylum Chordata; class Mammalia; order Primates; family Lemuridae; genus Eulemur; species Eulemur rufifrons. Next base: position 26,917,172 of record NC_091002.1, read on the forward strand.
CCATGTGATCCAGTCAGTTTATTCTTAGGTATTCTCCCCAAAAGAAATGAAAGCATGTGTCCACACAAGGACTTGTACACAAATGATCATAGACACTTATTTTATAATAGCTCCAAACTGCAAGCAAGCCAAATATCTGTCACCAGGTGAATGGAAAAGTGTTTATCCATGCAATGGATAGACACAAAAGAAATGAACCATTGGTATGTGCAAGAACACAAATGAATCTCAAAATAGCTATGCTGAGTAAAAGAAGCCAGACCAAAAGGAGTACAACTGTACGATCCTTGTTATACAAAATTCTAGAAAATGCAAACTAATCCTAGTGATGGAAAACAGATCCAGGGTTTCCTGGAGACAAGAAGCGGAAAGGATGAATCACAAGCAACTTTTGTGGGTGTTAGATATATGTTCGTTACCCTGATTTTGGTGATGATTTCACAAATGTGAAATATCCAACACCCACAAAACTTACCAATCTGTGTACTTTCTATAGGTACAGTTTATTGTATGTCAGTTGCACCTCCGTGAAGCTGTTTAAAAATGATAAAAAGTTTGCAGTGACGAAGCCTATGTGTGTGGGGACAGGGGAGCACTTCATGCAGACCAGGCAGGGGGAAGAGGGAGGACTCGGAAAGTCTTATCCCAGCTGGGGGTGGGTCTGGGGCAGGGAAACACCAGGGAAGAAGCCAGAGCCGGGAATCAGGCCAGGAGCCCCACAGCCCTGCAGCCCCTCTCCCTTCCTCAGTCTCCTTCTACATTGTGACACGGGCTTCAGGAGGTGTCCTGGGAGCTGGACCAGCCCCCTCCCCACAGCTCTGGGATTCCTTTCTCATCAATTTCCCACCTGCGTCCTCTGCCTTTTATTGTCCCTCTTGAGGGGTTCCCTTTGGAAGCCTGGCAGAAAATCAATATTTTTCAAAAAATATTTTTGATTCGGGGTAGTTTAGATTTCTGATTTCCTAGCCTAGTGCCTAAAACACAGCGGAACTCAAAAGTATTTGTGGGACGAGTAACTAGGAATTATGATTCACATTTTACAATTGAGGAAACCAGCTTGGAAAAGTGACGTCTTGAGTGACATAGCCAGTGAGCCCTCACTCGCTGACCACCCAGGTCTGACCACACACCTGGGTCCCACCAGTGCTTCTCCTGGGGTTGACCTCGCTGGAGGACCCACGGTGGGGTGAACAGAATCCAGGTCTCAGCAGGGCCTGGGGCAGAGGCCCAGATGGGACGAGCCCACTGAGAGCCAAGAATCCCACCTGGTGGGTCGGAGGGTTCTAGACTCAGAGGCTGAGCTACTCCAGGAGCCTCAGGACTCAGGAGCTAAAGTGGCTTGACCTGGAGTTAGGGGAGACATAGGTATGATAGTAATAGCCAACAGCTGTCAAATCTTTACGTTATGCCAGGTACTTGTAAGTGTTATCTTACTGCATCCTCCTAACAAAGTAAAGAGGTAGATCCTATGATTAGCCCCATTTTACAGATGGGAAAAACTGAGGCTCAGAGAGAAGTAACTTAAATCAGTCAGTGGTGAGGTTTAAGCCAAGCTGTGTCCCAAGCTGGGCCAGAGCTGGCTCCTGGGTGTGCGATCTGTATAGTCGCACAGGGCCCCATGCTTGGCGTAATGCTCTACCGTGTTGCTTAATACTTTTTGAACAAGGGTACTTGCATTTTCACTTTGCCCTGGGCCTCACGAATTATGTGGCTGGTCCAGGGCTGAGCCTCACCACTTTCCTATTTAATACTCACAGTACCCCTAGGGAGAAAGGTCCCACGAGTGCCCCTGTTCAGTAGAAGAGGACACTGGGGCTAACAGAGCCACAGTGTCTGACATGGGTACTCAAGCACCCACCTGGAATCCTGGGGCTGTGGGCTGAGAGCCTGACACTTAGTCACTTCACTACGCTGCTTTTCAGGACACTGGGTCTGCTGTTTGCTCTCTCCTGGAGTTGGGAAAGTTCTCGGTGTCCCCTCCGAGCTCCACTGTGATGGGGTCAAGCTTCTCCAGGTATGCCAGGGTCTTGGTGCCTCTCTTGGGGACCAGCCAGGGGTGGCCCCGTTCTCAGATCCCACTCACCTGAGAGGACAAGGAACAGCGCCAGCAGCAGGGAGCAGGGAGGCGAGTGGGCCAGGCGGGTAGGGGTGGGCATCATCGGGGCACACGGCGCCTCCTGTGGTCCCCAAGAAGGGCCACCGTTCTGCTGTCTGGTGGCTCCTGGAGTCTGAGGTGGGGCCAGTGCCCAGGCCTGTCTTTGCTTCCCTTTGCCACGGCTACTTGAGGAAGTGTTTTCTTCGCAGCCACACAGGCCTGCTGGTGCAAGAGGGAGGAGCCCGGTCAGAGGGTTTCCGGCTTTCGTGCCAGGGCTGGGGTTCCTGTAGTCACTGTGTCAAAACCTTACTGACCCCTGGCCACAGGCCCTGACCTGGGCACTCCGGGAGGGACGTGAGCACCACGGTCGTAGGGCGCCCCCTGGGGGCAGCTGGGCTTTGGATCAAGCATTGCGTCTTCCTCTCCCCGGCTATGTGAGATTTCAAAGTCATTGCCATCTCAGAGCCTCTGTTTCCTTATTTGCAAAATGGGAGCAGCGGCAATCTCCTCTGCTGAAAGGCGTTGCGAAGATTATAGGAGATAATGTGCGTGAAGGCACAGAACGATGTAATTGCTGAGCATATTAGCCATCACTATTCATGGGATGTAGGAAATAGAGGAGGCGACATTGCTTAAGAAGGAGGATTTATTATAAAGCAAGCCCCCCGGGGGCCTCCTTCTGGTACTGCGGGGACACCATGGACCTAATCCCTAAATGTGTAATCATGGGCAACTCTCTCAGGCTCGATTTCCTGGGTTCCAAATGCAGTACTCAGGTTGTGGCATCTTCATTTCCTGTGACTGATGTAGACTTCCTCAGGAGCCCCTTCGTGCCGGCTGTCAGGAGGGCAAGCTTAAACTTGGCAGTTGAAGCAATCCCAGGCTTTTCCAGCTTCCGACAGCCTCTTTGGCTGCACTGCCTGGGTTCAAATCTTGCTCTACCCAGATCTGGCTGTGTGATGTTATGACAATCATTTGAGCACTTTGTGCCTCAGTTTCCTGATCTGTAAAGCAGGAGTGGAAATATGGCTGTGTGTACAGGATGGAGTTAGCACGGTACCGGCTGCCACCATTCTCCCGTAGGTTAACTCAGTGTTTTCCAGGAAAAAAACAACAGCTCAGTCGTTCGGTGTTTCACTTCCTCCCTCCCACTCCAGATGGTCCTGGGGACAGAGGAGGCTGAAGTTTCTTCCTGGGACAGGGTAGTGGGACTTGGGTCTAAGCGTATCGCTTGGGTCCCTGAGGTCTTGTGTCTACCAGGAGGAGGTTGGTCTGGCCTGGTCCCTGAGGACTTTGCACTAGGTCTGCTGAGGGGTGGCTGGTCCTGTCTGGAACTTTGGGAACCTTGCGTACCACTGCTAAAGCCCATTGCTCCCTCTACTTGTTCTCCTGTCGAGAAGACCCATATATTGGAGCCTCTTTGAACTGGCCACAGGCCTAGACAATTCTAAGAGACCCCTCAGCATCTCCATGTCCTTCTCACACAGGAACTTCTGAGTTACCTGCTCACATATGCAGATTCCTTCCTCAGCTATTCATATTCTTAAGTTTCACATAAAAATAATTTTACTTATTTTAATAGGCAAGGCATTGTATCCATCAGCTATTGCTGTGTAACAAACTACCCTGAAATTTAGCGGCTTAAAACAATAACCATTTATTTAATTCATGACTCTGTGGGCTGAGAATTTAGTCTGGGCTCATCTGGGTGGTTCATCGGTGCTGATCTTGGCTGGGATGGCTCATGAGTTAAGGTCAGCTGAAGGTTGGCTACGTGGCTTCGTTACTGGGATTGGCTGATTATTGACTGGGACACCTCAACTCTCCTCCCTGTGGTCACTTATCCTCCAAGAAGCTAACCTAGACTTGCTCACATGAAAGTGGCAGTTTTGAGAGAGAGCAAAAGTTGCAAGGCACGAGGTCACTTCTGCTGTATTCTTTTGGCCAGAGCAAGTTACGAGACAAGACCAAAGTCAAGGATGGAAAATAGACTTTGCCTCCTGTTAGGAGGAACTGTAAAGCCTTATTGCAAAAGGTGAGGATACAAAGAGGGGTTATAGAACTGGAGACATTTTTGTAATTTATCCACCATGGGCATCTACAGAGTGCAAAATATACAGCACTTACTGTCACCTTTATAGGACTCTCAGACATTACCTTCCTTAGGGTTAACCACAGTCACCAGTTTCTGAAGACAGTCAATTTCTGCTCTATTTCTGATCAAGTGCTCAGAAGCCAGGGTGCACATGGCCCTTTGTGATGTCATGGCCTGGGAACACCCTGGGAAGCCAGCCCTGGTCCCTTATGCTCTAGGAATCTCTAAACACACCTGGGGTTTCTATACTCCATTCCACCCCACCCCAGCATTTTGACCCCAGGACTGTGGGGGTGCCAGGACTTTAGCATCTCAATTCCTGTCCTTCTCCCCTTCTTTTTCTTGCTGCCTCCACCAAGTCAAAAGGTAAGGATTTCCCCTTCTTTCCTTCTGGTAGGGACTTTCCTTACCTCAGCCCTCTTCCTAACAGATGGCCTTCTTGGTTCTAGCTAGAATCTCTGCTTCCTCTTCAAAGCAACGAGTCTCACATTCCACCTTTAAAATAGGAAAGAGCTGCCAGGGAAGGAATTGCACTACTGCAGGAGGAAAAGTGCACAAGGAAGTACTTAAAAATGTTCTATCTGTCAATGTCATCTGTAAAATGCGTGACAGGCGGTAATGTGCGAGGCACTGGCTCACAGTAATTGCTCAGTCACTAGGAGCAATGATATTGCTCCTGGTCTGTGTGCTTGGATGTCATGTGACCTGCGGTACCTGTTACTAGCTTGAGTTAGATTGTCTTCAAAAGGTGCACTAGAGGTATATATAGAACACAAGTCTACACGTAAATTGGCTTTCTTTCTTCCACTACAAAAATGGAACTTTGTTAAAACAACAGCTTTTTCATTGTTTATCCTAAAACGGAAAACACAATAAGTATAGGGGAAGCATTCCACCTCATCAGCAATCAAGTGAATACTAATTAAAAAAGGAACAACGCTGGTACCTTTGCAGTCAGCATTTCTCTCCACTTCTTTCTCTGCTCTTCCTTTATCAGAGGGGCTAGAAGCCTGGGAACTACATTTTACAGAACTCCTTGCCAGCACTATTCTGGATTAGGTCCTATCAATGAGAGGTGCTTGCATTAGATTTGGAAGGTGAAAGAGAAGGAGAGGCATGCTTGCTTCTCTAGCAACAGAGAGGGGCAGATAAGTGAGCATCAGCAGATTTAAGTTATGCACATGTGAGATTTTACCCTCCCTTCCATAAATCACCTCTAAATCACAGGCAGCTGTGATCACTGGTCGCTCAGATTTCTGATTATCCAAGAGCTAGCAATGAATTTGGGAGATAAAGTAGTGAGGTCTGCAAGCACCAGACCCTACAAATCCCATGAGAACAAAGCAGAAGTGCATCGCTTTTTATGACTTATCCTTGGAAGTCACCTAGTCTCATTTCTGCCATTCTTTTTATTTAGGTGGATGCATTTGGTGTCTCATTAATATTGAAGCCTTCAGGGCCCTTGAACTTGACTTTCTGCTACTGGCAACTTGTCCTGCCTTATGGCTTAGTTTACCTTTCCTGCTCCCTTTTCCTATTTTATGTCAAATTCCATTATGTGCTTTTTGGTGTTATTTAATATTTTTATTGAGGTATGACCTATATACAGAAAAGTGCACAGATATTAAATGTGTGGCTCAGGGAATATTTAGACTTGTTATGTCTGTAGACACCTGTTTAATCACCACTCCAAGATAAAGAAAGTTGCTTTTTTCTCCTTCCCATTCAATCTCTGGCCCCAGAGGCAACCACCACTCTTGTTTCTATTACTATTGATTGGCTTTGCTTGTTTTTGAATTTCATGTAAGTAGAGTCATACAATGACTTATGTCTGGCTTCTTTCATTCATCATTAAGTTGTTTTTTGGATATGAATTCTTTTCTTTATTGTGGTAAAAACACATAACAAAAATTTACCATCTTAACAAATTTGAAGTGCATAGTGATGTGAAGTATATTTACATGCTTGTACAACAGAGCTCTAGAACTTTTTCATCTTGCAATACTGAAACTCTATACTCACTAAATACTAGTTAACCCCTGTCCTTACCCCTGCTTTGGCAACCACCTTTCTTCTTTCTGTTTCTATGATTTTGACTACTTAGATACTTTCTATGAATGGAATTGTACCGTATTTGTCCTTTTGTGGCTAGCTTATTTCACTTGGCGTAAATGTCCTTGAGGTTCTGTCACATTGTAGTATGTGACAGAATTTCCTTCTTTTTAAAGGCTGAATAATGTTCCAATGTGTCTATATACCACATTTTCTTTATCCATTCATCTGTTAATGGACTTCTGGGTTGCTTCCATCTTTTGGCTATTGCAAATAATGGTTCCATAAACATGGGCGTGAGATATATCTTAGAGCTCCTGCTCTGCATATGTTTGGTTATACACCTAAGGGCAAGATTTCTGGACCATATGGTCATTCTATTTTTAATTTTTTGAGGAACAGCCATACTGTTTTCCACAGCAGCTACACCATTTTACATTCCCACCAACAGTGCACGAGGGTTCCAGTCTCTCTGCATCCTTCTCAGCACTTGGTACTTTCTGTTCTTTTGATAGTGGCCACCCTGATGGATATGAGGTAATATCTAATAGCCATTTTGATTTGCATTTCTCTTATAATTAGTGATATTGATCATCTTGTTATATGCTTTTGTCCATCTGTATGTTGTCTTTGAAGAATTTTCTATTTAAGACCTTAGCCCACTTTAAAATTGTTTTTTTTGTTATCATTGAGTTATACAAGTTCTTTATATATTTTTGATAACCCCTTATCAGATATATAATTTACAAATATTTTCTCCCATTCTGTAGGTTGACTTTTCGCCCTATTGATTGTTTCTTTTGATGGATAGAAGTTTTAGTTTGATGTATCCCAGTTGTCTATTTTTGATTTCATTGCCTGTACTTTTGTTGTCATGTACAATAATTCATTGCCAAATCCAATATCCTGAAATTTTCCCGTATGTTTTCATCTAAGAGTTTGACAGTTTTAGGTCTTTAATCCATTTTGAGCTAATTTTTGCATATGATGTAAGGTAAGGGTCTAACTTCATTCTTTTGCCTGTGAATATCTAGTTTTCCCAACACCAGTCGTTGAAGTGACTGTCCTTTGCGCACTGTGCAGCCCTTGGTGTCCTTGTCAAAAATCATTTGACTATATACGGAAGGATTTATTTCTGGGCTTTCTATCATATTCCATTGGCCTATATATCGACCTTTATGCCAGTACCACACCGTACTGTTGCTTTGTTGTATGTTTTGAAACCATATGACAAAATGTGAGGCCTCCAACTTTGCTCTTCTTTTTTAAGATTTCATTATTTTGGGTCCCTTGAGATTTCATATGAATTTTAGAATTTTTTTCTATTTCTGAAAAATTGCCATTAAGATTTTGATAGGGGTTGCATTGAAACTGTGGATTGCTTTGTGTAGTATTGACATCTTAACAATATTTTCTAATCCACAAGAATGAAATATCTTTTACTCCTTGTTATAGATCTATTCAGATTTTTATTTCTTCATAATTCAGTCTTGATATGTTGTACATTTTAAGAAATTCATCCATTTCTTATAGGTTATCCAATTTTTTGGTGTATAATCATTTAAATAGTCTCATATAATTGTTTTTATTTCTGTGACGTTCACTGTGTAATGTGCTCTCTTTTATTTCTAATTTTAATAATTTTTGTCTATTCTCTTTTTTCTTAGTCTAGCAAAAGGTTTGTTGATTTTGTTGATGTTTTCAAAAAGACAGTTCTTGGTTTCATTGATTTTTTTCCACTATTTTTCTATTCTCTATTTCATTTATGTCTGCTATAATCTTTATTATTTTCTTCCTTATGCTAGTTTTGGGTTTAGTAGGTTCTTCTTTTTTAGTTCCTTGAGGTTAAATTAGGTTAATTAGTTTGTTGAGTTGAGATATTCTTCTTTAATACAAGCATTTACAACTGGAAACTTACCTCTTAGTATTGCTTTTGATGCATGCCATAAGTTTTGGTATGTGTGTTTTCATTTTTATTTGTCTCAAGATGTTTTCCCATTTCCCTTCAGATTTCTTCTTTGAACCATTGGTTGTTTGAGAGTGAATTGCTTGATTTCCACATATTTGTGAATTTTCCTGTTTTCCTTCTGCTATTAATTTCTAATTTTATTCCATCGTCATAGGTGAAGATAATTGGTATGATTTCAGTCTTCTTGAATTTGTTAAGATTTGTTCTGTGGACTAACATGTAGTCTAACTTGAAGAATGACCACGTATACTTGAGAATATGTATTCTACTGTTGTTAGGTGAAGCTCTCTATATGTTTGTTAGGTCCAATTGGTCTATAGTGTTGTTCAAGTCCTGTTTCTTTGTTGATCTTCTATTATATCTACTTGTTCTGTTTGTAACAGAAAGTGGGGTATTGATGGCTCCTACTGTTATCATGTTCCTGTCTAATTTCTCCCATCAGTTTTGTCAATGTTTGCCTCATATTTGAAAGTTCTAATGTTAATGCATATATAATTGTTGTGTCTTCTTGGTGAACTGACCCTTTTATCACTATATAATACCCTTCTTTGTCTCTTGTGACAGCTTTTTGTCTTAAAGTCTATTTTGTCTGATGTAAGTATGGCCATCCCTGCTCTCTTTAGATTCCTGTTTGTGCGGAATAACTTTTTCCATCCTTTCATTTTTAGCCTATGTGTGTCCTTAAAGTGAGTATCTTGTAGACAGTATATAGTTGGATCTTGTTTGTTTATCCATTTGGTTAATGTATTTCTTTTAAATGAGGTGTTTATTTATCTTCAAAGTAATCACTGTGCTGAAGGACTTACTATTGTCATCCTCTTAATTTTTTTACATCTTGTAGTTTTTTATCATTTTCTTCCTTTTGTGTTTCATTGATTTTATTTTTGTGGTGACATGTTTTGATTCCCTTTTCATTTCCATTTGTGTATCCAAATGGTACCTGACCTACAATGGTTCAATTTATGATTTTTAGACTTCATAATGAGTTTGTATGAACATAACCTCATCATAAGTCAAAAAGCTCTTTATGACTTACAATGGGATTATGGTTTCTATTTAATATGTATCACTTGTGCATTATTGTAAATTTGAAAAATATAAGTTGAACCATTATAAGTCAGGGACCATCAGCTATATTGCTAACATTAAGTGTATTTTTTACATTCAAAGGGTTTATTGGGATGTAACCCCATTGTAAGATGAGGAGCATCTATATTCTATAAATATTTTATTTGTGGTTACCATTGCAACTATACAAAGAATATTAAGATTATAATAGTCTACTTTAAACTGATAACTTCAATTGCTTATAAAAACTCTCTGCACCCCCCCAACTTTATGTTATTGATGACACAAATTGCCTCTTTTTATATTGTGTATACATTAACAGAGTTTTCATTACTTATGTTTTTTAAAAATTCTATACAAAACTCAAAAGTGATTTACACATCTACAATACTACAGAATTTTGTCTCTATATTTACCTTTATCTGTGAGTTTTATATATATATATATATATATATATATATATTTTTTTTTTTTTTTTCCCTGAGGCAGAGTCCCGCTCCATCACCCTGTCTAGTGTGCTGTGGCGTCAGCCTAGCTCACAGCAACCTCAAACTCCTGGGCTCAAGCGATCCTCCTGCCTCAGCCTCCCAAGTAGCTGGGACTACAGGCATGTGCCACCATACCTGGCTTATTTTTTCTATATATATTTTTAGTTGTCCAGCTAATCTCTTTCTATTTTTTAGTAGAGACGGGGTCTTGCTCTTGCTCAGGCTGGTTTCGAACTCCTGAGCTCAAACGATCCACCAGCCTTGGCCTCCCAGAGTGCTAGGATTACAGGCAGGAGCCACCGCGCCTGGCCAGAGTTTTGTATTTTTATATGGTTTTGTGTTGCTGTTGATCATCTTTTCACTTCAACTTGAAGGACTCCCTTCAGTATTTCTTGTAGGGAAGGTCTATTGATGATGATTTCCCTCAGCTTTGTTTATCTTGGTAAGTCTAATTAATTTCTCCTTGATTTTTGAAGGACAGTTTGGTCCTCTGTACTATTCTTTTTTGGAAGTTTTTTTCTCTCATCACATCCCACTCTTTTCTAGGTTACAAGGTTTCTGCTGAGAAAACAGCCGATGATCTAACAGAAGCTTCTGCGTATGTGACAAGTTGTTTTTCTCTTGCTGTTTTCAAGATCCTCTCTTTGTCACTTTTGACAGTTTAATTATGATGTGTCTTGGTGTAGACGTTTTCACATTTATCCTAGTTGAATTCTTTGAGCTTCTTGAATTTGTATGTCTATTTCTCTCCTCAGATTTGGGAAGTTTTCAGCCATTACTGTAAAAATAGGTTCTCTAACCCTATTTCTTTTTCATCTCTTTCTCAGATTCCTGTAATGCATATGTTGTTCCACTTAATGGTGTTCCATAAGTTCTTTCTGCTCTTTTCACTTTTCTTAATTCTTTTTTCTTTTTCTTCTCTGCCTCAGTAATTTCAAAAGTCCTGACTGTGAATTTGCTGATTCTTTCTCTCTCCGGTCACATCTGCTGTTGAGTCCCTCTAGTGAATTTTTCAATTCAGTTATTGTATTCTTCAGTTCCAGAATTTCTGTTTGGTTCTTTTTCATAGCACTATCTCTTTTTTGATATTCTCATTTTGTTCATGCACCATTTCTCTGATTTCATTTAGTTGTCTGTGTTCTCTTTTAATTCATTGAATATCCTATGACTGCTATTTTGAATTCTTCGGTAATTCACATTTATATTTATTTAAGGTTGGTTTCTGCAGATGTAATTTGCTTCTTTGAATAGGTCATGTTTTCCTGTTTCTTTATATGTCTTGTTATCTTCTGTTAGGACTTTGGCATTTGAAAACTCAGCTACCTCTCACAGTCTTTGTGGCATTGTTTTGTACAGGGAGGACGTTCTCCAGTGCGCCTGGCTAGGGAGTCTGAGGATCTCTCAAGCCCTTTCCCGAGATGCTTTCTCTTCGGGCTTGTGTGCGTAACCTAAGTGAGGAGGTGGCTGTTTTCTATTCAGGAGCTCCCCCTAGTGTCCGTTTGTGATGCCGCGGGCTCCCTGGTACTGTAATACGCCATGGTACTGCCACCTAGTGTCTGTCTGTGGTACTGCAGACTCCGGTGCTAGACCAAGCCACGCCCATCATTTTTGTTTTCAATAGCCCCAAACCTGGCCCTTGTTCCTGTCAGCATTCAGGTTCTGACAAGACAGAAACCAGCACCCCAGAAAGTCAGAACACTGGACGGATGTTCCAGTTCTTTCCCTTCCCAGGGAGAAGTCCGGAGTTGAGGACTTCCGCCCAATCATTTTGCTCTGTGCTGGGCTGAGGGGCTCTGGTGCATGCCAGGAATTTTCCTTCAGAGCTTATATTTGGCTGGCTTTGAACTCACCCCAGGTGCAGAAACCTCTTGACTGTTTTCAGGCAATTGGTCCATGCATTGTTGTTAAATCTGTGTCTCCTTGGGGAAAGAAGGGTCTGGGGTTTCCTATGCCACCATTTGCTAGCATCACTCCTTCTCATCAGAAAGTTTTTGACATTCATCTTTGTTGTTGAGTGTCATATTTAGTTCATTATGTTGTTAAAAAAAATTGTCATATCATTGTGGTCTTTATTTGTGTTTCCATAAGTTCTAGTGAAGGTGAGCATTGTTTCCTGGCTAGAACTGTTTCCTTTTCTGGGAACTGAGCGTTCAAATTTTTGCTAATTTTTCTATTGGATTATCATACTTTTTCCTTCATTGTTGTATTTTTTATAGTTTTTTTTTTTTTTTTTTTTTTTTTTTTTGACAGAGTCTTGCTCTGTTGCCCTGGCTAGAGTGCTGTGGCGTCAGCCTAGCTCACAGCAACCTCAAACTCCTGGGCTTAAGCAATCCTTCTGTCTCAGACTCCCAAGTAGCTGGGACTACAGGCGTGTACCACCATGCCCGGCTAATTTTTTCTATATATATTTTTAGCTGTCCAAATCATTTCTTTCTATTTTTAGTAGAGACGAGGTCTTGCTCTTGCTCAGGCTGGTCTCGAACTCCTGACCTCGAGCGATCCACCTGCCTTGGCCTCCCAGAGTGCTAGGATTACAGGTGTGAGCCACCGTACCTGGCCTATAGGTCTTTTTTAAAAAAACCATTTTTTTCATTTCGAAATACTTACAGATACACAGGAAGCTGCAAAAATAGTACAGAGAGGTCCCACATAAGCTTTATCCAGGTTTGCCCAATGGTTACACTTTATAAAACAGTTACTAATAAAACAGTTTACTCTCAGAGCCATTCTTCATACTGTCATTAAATTAGTATCTCTCTTTTACTTTATTACTCAATTAACACAAATGAACAGTTCCCGGTGTACAACACAGTGACACAGACTTCCCTTGTCCAGGACTTGGAAATTGGAGCTAGATCCCTCTGTCTTGCTCCTTGGATCTCTTTCCCACACCATGTGCTATGTAGCCTGGTTCCCATTGGAGCTAGACTTCTCTCAATTACCCTGATTTTGTCCCCCAGGTCAAGGTTGGGCTCAGTCTTTAGTCTCCCATCAGCAAGGAAGCAAGTTCTCTTCTGTCTGATTTTCTACGTGATGCTATTGATTCGGGCAGTGCCGCTTCCTGGGCATTGACTTAGTAGTGTCCCATCGTGCTGGGCAGCAGTCCTCCCTGAAGCACCCTGAACACCCGGATTCCAGCTATTTCTTTTTGTTCATTATAGAGCTGGGTTGGACAGATCACATACTTTTAGGCCTCCTTTTCTCACAGTCCTGTATACAGTGTTTTTGTTCTTACTGACATCATTTTGACAGCAGAATATCTAGGATGGACCTAAACTCTGTGTGTGTGTGTGTGTGTGTGTGTGTGTGAGAGAGAGAGAGAGAGAGAGATACGTATTATGGTTGAGGCAGCTGTGGTGGGGCAGAAAGAACTCTGCTTCTGGGTCAGGTGGATCTGGGTTCAGATCCTGCCCTTGGTCCTATAGGGTGGCAAGAATGTGGGCAAGTCATGAATATCCCCAGCTTTAGTTTCTCTTCCCTCTGCCCCAATCTTGGGGAAGCCAGAGGCAGCAGTGAGGGGAAGGGAGAACGGAAGAGCAAGGTAGGAAATGGCCAAGAAGCCCACCTTCACCCAGCCCCACATGGGAAAATACCGACTGAGAGATTGCAATATTCATTACCTGAATGATAGATACTATTGTTACCTCTTAGGAGGGATGATTTGGTAGATTTGAAGGGGTGATGGTGAGGAAGAATGAAGTAGCTTTCTGCTTGAACCCTTGAGTCCAGCATGTCCAATAAACTGGTTACAGGAACAGGAACACAAAGGGAGACTGTCCAGGAGGGTTGGGTGAACTCGACCTGGAGAGAAATTGGGAAAGGTCATGTTCCTTTGTGTAGCTCCCCCTCTCTCCCTCTTGTCTTGGTCTGCAATATGAGTCGCCTCCGGGTTAAGACCCCCAGAACCCCTGTTCGGCCCCTCATCCTACTCACAGAAGGGTCTCACAAGTAGGATCAGCTGTAGAGGTGGCCAGGGGCCATTGATGTCAGTGGGCCGGATATGGCCAGCCTTGGTGCCTGGGGCCCCAGCCTCTGATACGCAGAAAATCTATGCTAGGAAGGGAGGGACAGGGAAGTGCTTGGGGCCAGAGAGGAGAAAAGAAGATTTCAGCCATATCCCTCATATCCCTATACCGAGGGGGTGGAGGAAAGGGCTGCTCCTCTCCTACCTTCCCTCCCTGGAACCTGGTGACAATGCCCCACATCAGAGAATGTGTCATTCAGGATCCAGGGAAATGACATTGATGAGCCCAGAACGATCTCACAAATCCCTCCTTGCTGTTTGGTATTCAAATGCCACCTTCCAAAAGAATGATTTTCTTAAATATCGTGATAACTTCTGGCCACAGATAATGGGATCCCCTGTTAGAGCTGGCAGGACCAAGGAATTTTCTCTGCAGCCCTAGGTAAGGACTCTCCTTTCCTCCACTTCTGCCTCCTGCTCTCCGTTCATCCTTCTCTTCATTTCTTCTCTTGCCCCAACATGAGAGATTGTAGGGTGTAGTCATTCATTCATTCAACCAATATTGAGCACCCACTATGTGCCAGAGGCTGTTTTTGGTGTTTAGGGTACATTTATAAAACAGAGAAAATGCACTGCCTTTGTTAACCAAAGTCTATGTTCTAGTGGGGGAGTCAGGCAATACACAATAGATAATAAAGTAAATAAGCAAATTACATAGTATCTTAGAAAATAATTCCTATGGAAAAAACAGAGCAGGGAGAGGGGGATAGGGTAAGCAGGTGGTGAGGGGCCGCGGGGGCCATGGGAAGGACTTTGACTTTTACTCTCAGTGAGACGAGCAGCTGTAGCAAGGTTTTGAGCAGAGGAGGAACATGGCCCTCTGCTGGTCACAGGGAGACTGGTGAGGGGGTAATTGCAGCACTCAAGAAAGAGAGGTTGGAGGGTGAATCCTAGCAGTGGGGATGCTGAGAAGTGGTCAGGTTCTGGATATATTTTAAAATAGAGTTAACATATAATAACTTCCTGATAGAAAGGATACGGATTGAGAGAAGAGGAGTCAAGGATGCCTCCTTGGTTTTTGGCTCCAACAGCTGGAGGTTTTTTTTGGTTCCAACAGCTGGAGGAATGGAGTTCCCATCAACTAGAATGGGGAAGGCTGTGGGTGGAGTGGATTTTGGGGGGATGAGCAGAAGGTCAGTTTTTCAATGTTAAGTTTGAAACATTATTGGGCATCCAAGAGGAGCTATTGAGTTGGCAGGTGGATACGGAATTCAAGGGGAAGGTCCCAGCTGGAGAAATAAATTTGTGAGTCCTTGGGCTATCTTTCAGTGATATACAAGGTCTCTGACTGGAAAAGAGCACGAGAGGACAGTATGTGGGGGTCGGGAGCAAGAAAGCTGGAACCAGACTGTCTGGGTTCAAATCCCAGCCAGGTGCTTAGCAGCTGTGCAATCTCGGGCAAGTTAGTAAAACTTCGTGTCTCAGTTTTCTCATTTGCAAAATTAAGATAATTATAGATTATACCTCATCTATTTGTTGTGAAGACAAAAGAGTTCATAATATGGAAAGCATTCCAAACAGACTGGCACGTAGTAAGCTCTGAGTACATGTTAGCTGTCTATTCATTTGGCAACAGATAGGAATGGCCCGATGATAGCTAAATATAACTTAATTAAAAATATTTTGAACCATTCTCAATCTTATGGAAAATTTGCAAGTGTGGGATGAAAAGAATTTTTCAGAAACATCAGTGACATGTTGCCTTCTCAACCCATGTTATGGTCTGAATGATGGTTTCTTTTTGCGGCTGCTTTTTTGCTCCTGAGCTTGGTATCGAAGGAATGAATGATTACTCGAAACACAGTGTTTCAAGAGAAGGGGAGAGTTTTGTAAGTGGTTGTAAGTAAGGAGAGAGTAGAGAGAAGCTTGTCGGAGGGGTAATGGAAGGAAAGAGAACCTACATAACTTGCAAGGGCTGATTGCCAAAGTAAAGAATTATGTAAAGTTGCTTTGAAGCAGTTTTTAAGGAATAGGGAGATATATAGTGTGTGGATCTAATCCAAGCAATTGTTGTGTATGACAGCGTCCCTTAATAATTAAAGAGGCAGAGAGATCTGGAAGGAGAGAAAAGGTTTTGGAGGGAGTGTGAGGTAGAAATAACCATTCCAAAGGAGTGATATGAGGTGTTAATTTGCCTATAATAGCAGTTGGAGATAGGGGCTTTTGAAGATAAATAAAAGAACAGGTTTGTCTAGGTAGATGCCTGATGACGGTGATTAAGGTGATTAAGGGCTTCGTTGATAGGTGGAATTCCTGTAAGGCCAGAGATGCTAGTGCATGAGGTGAAGATGGATCCGGATCACCCTTTAATGTATTATTAAGAGGACGTATTTGTTGGTTAGTAATTCCTAAAGTGGGACATATCCAATTCACATGTCCCCAAAGTTGTAATGAATATAGTGTCAGGGTAGAAGGCAAGGAGATTGCTCTTTGAGTCGCAGTGAATGCAAAAAAGTAAATAAGCAAGATAGCGCCAGGGTTGGGTAAACTGTATTTTGTCTGGGGCAATTTGCAGCCCATGGATGGCAGTATATGTTTGTACGAGGGCAAACAATGGTAATAATTCTGCTTGAGTAGCAGCTGCTAATAATACGTCATCCATATAGTGATGGATGGTGGTGGATGGGAACTTGCACAGAGAAGGGAGTAGGGCTTCATGAACATAATATCGACAAATAGTGTGACTATTTAACATTCTTTGCAGAAGGACTTTCCAGTGATACCTGTCAACCGGAGGGGCATTATGAGTGGGAACAGAACATGCAAATCTTTCCCGGTCTTGTTTCGCTAGAGGAATTGTGAAAAAACAATCTTTTAAATCAATTACAATCAAAGGTCAATCTCTTGGAATTAAGAACAGCTGGGGAAGACTGGGTTGTAGAGGTCTCATCGGGACTCTAATAGCATTAAGAGCTCTTAGGTCCTGTAGCAAATGCCACTTATTGTTCTTTTTAGGTATGAAGAATACAAGAGTGTTCCATGGGCTCAGAGAAGGTTCTATGTGTCCCGCTTTAAGTTGGTCCTGGATAAGACATTTTAAATGTTTTAATTTATCCTGCTTAATGGGCCACTGCTCTATCCAGATGGGCGAATTAGTGGCCCACTGTAAAGGTGTGGGTTGTATTGGATGCACCTGTGGGTTGTATTGGCTGCACCTGAGCAGTGGCCCCTAATGAAAAGACTGGGTAGTTAGAAGATTCCATCGTTCTAGCAAATCTCATCCCCATAAAGATTGTCCCTCTCGTAGGCAATGTTGAAAAGTGGGTGGTTTACCAGGGGAGGAATAGAGACTCCCTCTGAGAGGGGGAGGAGGAGGAGGAGGAAGAGGTAGCTGTTCCTCCTGTCGAACTGCAGACGGCGATGGTGGCGAGAATGGCTCAGGATTCAGAAATTTTATGGCAGGGGACGCCGGCTCCACAGTGGAGGAGGAGAAGTGGGTACCAACGGATTAGAATCCGCAGGAATATGCAAGGGAGTCAGCGCTGCTCGCACCAGACTCCATGTAGTTAACATGGCAAGGAGCACAGGAACCCCCTGCCCAAAATTCTTCTTAAAAAACTTCCCTGCTCGCTCCCAGAGTTCTAAATCTAACACACCCTCATCTGGGCCCAGGGGCAATGCTGTCTTACTGCTGTCTTACAACTGCCCGAGAGCTGTTGTAAAGCTTTTGGTTCTACACAACACTGGGCAGCTTTTAAGAGCTGTTGCAAAGTGCGCAGATAAATTTGCTGGTCTTTTGTCAGGTGCTGCCCCATGTTAGAAATTCCCTTCTGAAACTACACGCATTAGTCCCTTTCCCAAAGCAGCGGTGGCGGGGATGGGGGGGGGTTGGGGGGGGTGGGAAATGTCCCTTACCGAGATGATTCCACTTGTAGTCCTGTGGGCAAAAATGGTCACTGGATGCTCGAATTCCTGAATCACGTCGGAGTCATCGTTTGTTGCGGCTACTTCCCCCCCACCCCTGAGCTCGGTCGCAAAGGAATGAATGATTGCTCGAAACACAATAGTGTTTAGAGAGAAGGGGAGAGACCAAAATCTAAAGGAGAAAATGGCCTCCTCAGCTAAGTTCCTCCCCGTATTTATTTCCAAGGACACGTGCAAAGGGTCAGGGCCATTTTTTTAAATTTCTTTAACAATTTCCATACAGGTCAGCTGCAAACAGCTGAAAACAGGTCAGCACTTAGCAAACAAGCAGCTTGGGGCAGGTGTTTTCGCCTAACCATTCATTCACCTTGCTCACCTTCTTTCCATCCATCCATCCATCCATCCTTTCTTTCCATACAGGTCTTTTCTTCTAGGCTCAAACCCTACAGTATGTCCCCAAATTCACGTGTTAGCATCTAATATCCAATGTGATATTATTAAGAGGTAGAGCCTTTGAGAAGTGATTAAGTCCTGAGGACTCCACCCTCATGAATGGGATTAATATTCTTATAAAAGAGGCTTGAGAGAGCCCCTGAACTATCTTTGGCCACGTGAGGATACAGTGTTTACCCCTTCGGCCATGTGAGGACGCACTTTGGAAGCAGAGGGCAGCCCTCACCAAACAGTGACACTGCTGATGCCTTGATCTTGGACTTCCCAACTCCAAAACTGTGAGAAATAAATTGTTGTTTATAAATGACCCAGTCCAAGGTATTTTGTTATTGCTGCCCAGATGGATCAAGACACCCCTGAATATTTTAGTGTGTATTTCCTACAGATAAGGACATTTTCCTACATGACCACAATATCATCAAAATCAGGAAATTAACATATGTACATTACTACCATGTTATCTTCGGACTTCCTACAAATTATGTCAATTGTTCCAATAATATCTTTTATAGAGAAAGGATACAGTTGCACTTAGTTGCCATACCTCTTTAGTTTCTTTTAATATGGAAAAATTCCTCTTTACTTTATGACTCTGACACTTTTGAAATGTTCAAGCCAGAACTTTTGTAGAGTGTCTCTCATTGTGGATTTTTCTGACACTTCCTCACGGTTAGAGTCAGGTTTGGCATCCTTGGCAGGCATACCCAGAAGCAATGCTGTGTTCTCATTGCATTCAATCAGGAGGCACACGATTTTGATTTGTTCCATCACTGGTATTGTTCACTTTGAGTACTTGATGATATCTGCCAGACATTTCCACTGTATTCTTTTTTTCCTTTGTAATTAATAAATATGTCACTTGAAATTTTTTCTAACTCCAATTAAATCCAGTTTGAGCTTTTGCACCTCCCAGGATTGGAGAGAAAGTGAATAGTGGATATTTCCCATGGATGCGCACCCCACTCTTGGGCTGTATGAGGGCTGCTGGCTTCCAGGATGAACGGGATGAATTCTAGTTCTCCACCTTTATGGGTCACTGGGTCCATTGCTCTTTTCCCAGGCCTAACAGGCTCATTTGAAGGTGGCCAGCTCTGCTGGCTGCTCCAGCGTCTCTAAATCAAGCTCTTTCTTGGGGACACTTGATAAGGCTCCCAAGGCTCTGGTTCTTAAAGCCTAAACCTTCTCTGGCATGCACCTGGCACCCTGCAGGTCTGGAAGTGTCCGGGGCTTTGCATCCTAGCAGGGTGCAGCTTTCCACAGCCCACTGAATTCACCACCCACTGTGGAAGATACCCTTGTTTGGACCTCTCCACAGCCATGTACCCCTCCTTCTTTGCTGACAGAACCCCCATTCCACCCAAGAAATGTTTCAGGAAAACCTCAGCCCTTCCCCAGCCCCAGGAGATGGACCTTCATTGGTCCAAGCCATTTATGGCAGCCCAATTCCCTGACCGGTGATTGGTTGAATAATTGGTTGAGGCTGGGACCTATGTTGAGATTCTGGCCAATCAAATGTGCAGGGAAGTTGGCTGGAGGCTTCTAGAGAAAAAAATTCCACCAGCTGACTGCTTCTGTGCACAGGCAGTGGACACGGTAAAACAAACAAACAAACAAACAAACAGCCCTTCTACATGGGTGAGTCCAATACTGCTTTCATTAAGGCATCATAGAAACTGCCCTAGAAATAGAAGTTACCTTTATAAAAGCATCATAGAAACTACAGGCAGGAGATTCAGAGCTTTAGGTTCTGAGAACCAGGTAATAAATCCCACTGTCTGAACTTGCCCTCTATGTGACTTTTTTGCTTCTTCCCACCAAGTCTAAGATCAATTCCATCAGGGAATCTGGGAAACAATGAGGGTTTCAAATGGTTTTCATGGAACTCATTATTTCCTCTCCATATTTTACTAATTGAGGAAGGAGTGTTGGAAATTTATGGGAATAAGGCACTTAGGGAATTTGTGCGTTTTGTGTGGTTAATGCAAACATCTCTTTTGTAGCTTTGCTGACATAGAATTCACCCACACAAAGGGTACAATTCAATGGTTTTGAGTATGTTTGCGGAGTTGGGATTCACTGGGTCTCAGGGCGTACAGGCTTCTGACACACTGTTGTAACGTGTGCCTGCTGGCGTCGCTGCAGAGCTCTGCAGTCCAGTCTTCGCCGACACCTTCCCCTCCCCGTTGTGTGTTTTACTGTGACCAAATTAGGCAGCAGATAAACATAATGCATCTGCCTCAAGGGAGGCTGTCACCACAGAAACAGAGACAAACACACCTTCGAGTTTCGAAAGCTGAGGTCCAGATGAAAATGATGCAGAAATCTGGAAAAGTATGGGCTTCTGCAGAGGCAGCCTCTTCCTCACCACTCCCCCATCTTCTCAGTTACCTGCTGGGACTAGACCACATAGCTTGATTGGTAGGAGGGTGGAGATGGAGGAGATGGAGGGAGCTGACAGTGGTGGGCCCCTGGGAAGGGTCCTACAACCTGCTTCTCCAAACCCCAGGTCAAATTTGGAGGGATTAGAGAGTCAGGAGGACTTGTGCCTTCCTTCCTGGTGACACAGTTCATGGAGTTCCTGCTCTCAGCTTGGCCAGGCTGCAGAGGAACAGAATGGGCTGTATGCCCTGCCAGGGTGGAGAGGACCTGAGACCACCTTGCAGAGTTTCCTGGGGTGCCAGAGCAGCCAAAGCTTCCAGTGTGCTTATGAGGACTGTGGTGAGAGAAGCCCTGGAATCAGAAAGAAGTTAATGCCAGGGGCATCCACGTGGATCTACTGCCAAGGGCTGCACAGGGTGATGGACATCTTAGCCGATGCCTGCATGGGCTGATGTCACCAAGGCACCTTAGACACCACTGGGGATGGGAAGGATGGGGGGACGCTGACTTGATGGAGGAGATTCTGAATTGGCCAAGATTAAGTCCATGGAAAGGGTACTTAAAATAGAAATTATGCTAGATTATGGAAACATTTAAAAATGTAATACTTTTTGCATCCATGGAATGGTGGCCTGAGAGTTGCATTGTTTTATTTTGATCATATCACCTAATCTCTCCAGGTCATAACTTCCATATTTGTGAACTGCGGTTGGGAAGAAGAGATTGAACCTGTAGGTACCAAAAGCTTTTCCAGTGCAGATTGACTATGATGCTAAAGGTGTAGCGTCTCTCGGATCTCTCACTTCCCAACTGTGAACGCTTTCCATCCCAGTCACTCTCTTTGCAGGGCCTTCCCCCAGTCTCTGGGGGGGCTGCTGAGAGTAACCAGGATACTCGAAGGTGACAGGGAACAAGGGAAACATCCCCAGCCCTTGCAGATATCAGATCCTTTTGTGCCATTAATTCAGACCATATCTAATTATTTTAAAAGTGGCTTATTGAAGAAACATGCCAACAGTCCTCAGTAGATATGAAAATGAAAAGGGAAAATACATCTACAATCATGCCATCCCGACAAATGAAAGCATGTTACCTTCCTGCCTTCCCTTCCAATCCATGCCTATGTCAGCACCCGTTTTGCACCAGAGCCTGAAGAATGCATCATATTGAAGGGCTTCTGGGAGGCCAGAAGGATAGAAAAGGAAAATCTGGATATTTTAGCTCTGCTGATTGGCTGCCCTGGCAACAGACCCAATGCCTCCAGAAATATCTCTCCAGCTCTGACCCCTCTCCTGAACTCCAGACGCATCTGTCCATGTGCCTACTCAACATCTCCACTGGGATGACGAACAAACATTATATTTAACATGTTCAAAACAGAACTGTTATTTCCCACCACCAAATCTATGCCTCCACCTGTCTTCCTCATCTCATCCATTGCTCAACCCTGTCACGAAACCATCCCCAAACCCTCCCTCTCTATTGCCTTTCACATTCATTCCCCAAGTAAGACTTACCATTTCCATTTTTAGTCTCACCTCCTGTTGACCAATTTCTCTCCATCTCTGCTGACACCGCCTAGCTCAGGTCAGCCCATTGCCTCCTGGTTTGCTGCAGTAACCTCACATCTGAATTTTCTGATTACTTGCCTTCCTTTAATCTTACTCCACCGGAGTCACAGTGATTTCCAAGAATGTAAATCAGATCTTGTCATTTACCCTGTGGATGACTCTTCCCCGTGGCCAGCATCCCTGTGTACTCTGGCTCCCGCTCACCTCTGCAGGATTGTCCCATGGCCGGTCACTCACTTCATCTTCCTTGAACATTCCAAGTTCCTTTGTACCTTATGGCTTGGCATAAGAGGTTCCCTCTTACAAGAAGGGATTTCCCAGGTTCTTGCAACTTTCAGATACCAACTCAGATGTTCCTTTTTCAGAAAGGCTTTCTCTACCATTCTCTCTAGCTAGCAGCCACTTAATTCCTGATTCCTGTGGAGATCTCTGTCACTGCAATCCCTATTAATTTGTGTACCCTTTTATTTTCTTCAGAGCACTCGTCACATTTTTAATTCTTTCTTCCTTTCCCCCTTCCTCCCTCTCCTCTTTCTGCCTTTTCTCTCTGTCCCCATCAAACTGTAAACTCCGCAGATGCAGGGACTACCCTTACCAGTGTTCACCAATGTTTGCTCAGTGTCTACACGGTGCTTGAAGTACTGTGTGCCCCCAGTCACATTTGTGGAATAAGTGAGGGCATAGCCTTCTTTGCAATGAGCAAATAATTGTCTGGAAACTTTGGGCTGGGCTTGCCTAGGACACGGGATATTTCCTTAAAGGGAGAAGGGATCTTTATGTCCAAGCTGGGACTCTTCCAGCTGCCTCATTTTCCCTCTGATTTCAAGATATGAGACACCTGGGACATCATCTATGGCCTTCTTTAGGTATGATTTGGGGAATGAGGAACTATCTAAAGTTTTTGACTAAGTTATTCTAAACAGACTGTTGTAATGTAATGGATGGATTGGAGGCTCCAGAAGACCACCTGTGAGGAGGGTGTTGGTGTGATCCAGGGAAGCCCCGAGGAGAGTCTGGGCAACCATGCAGATGAGTAATAGGACTTGGAGATTTAGGGCACTAGGGCACAGAACGTAAGGAGGCAAAGTCCTACATGTGCTGATGCTGCCTTTGCTCAGCCCTGAGAACCAGTGTCTTAAGTTTCACTTCCTAGGCACTTGGCCTCACCCTAGTCCTGGCCCTGCTCCAAGGGGGAGATGAAGCATGATTCTGGCTTCATGATGCTCTCATCATGGAAGGAGGCTAAGATACCCTCAAGGCTCCCGACATTGGAGCCTGGGCATGGGGATGTGGAAGGTGAAGCTGCTCTGTTGTGCGTAGAAAATGTTGAAGAGAAGATTCATGTCTGAGGGGCAATATCTCTGTTTCTGTGAGTATAGAGGTTCAAGGCCATGATAAAACTAATACAGTAGGATGCCCACCTGCCCTGGGCATACTTACCTTTACAGAAAGCCTTTCTCCAAAACCTTCCCTGGGCTGCACCATCTCCCCAGGTCTTCACCAGGGCCATTTTGGTGTCCACGATGAACCCTAGATCTTCTCCAGGACCACTTTTCGAACCTGAGGAAGTGCACACGTTCCTCCCTTCTCTTCCCTACCCAGAGGCATAGAGTGGGCTTTACCGCAGAGCAGTGGGCCTGAGGGACTGGATCAAGAACTCCAGGCAGGGTGGCTCTTTGGAAAGCACCAAGAAGAGTTAGGTTTGAATCTGAGAGCTTCTTGGTGCTACTGCTTATTATCTGAGTAACACTGGGATCTCTCACAGGCCTCACCTGCACATGGGGCATGGTGCCCACCTTGTAGGCTTGGTGTGAGGATGAGACAGGGTACCACTGCACATGAAGTACCAGACTCACCGTGGGACCTAGTAACTATGTTTTCCTTCCTTATATGGAACCACAGAATGTCACAACAGGAAGGGAATCTAGGGGGTCTCCAGGTGATGCCTTTTCATTTATTTTTTCCCTTTGAGTCTTAAGTACACAGGATTGTACCTATCATAGTTCTTGCTTCATGACACTCTCATCATTGATCCATGCATGACCCTCTTTATTAATGTTTACCTACCCTTTCATCTGTCTGTCCATTCGTCATCTGTCCATCCGTCTATCCATGTGTCCATCTCTCCATCCACCATCCATCCATCCTCCCTTCCTCCCTCTCTCCCTTCTAATCATCTACCCATCTACCTACCTACATACCTATATCCATATCACATTGTTATTCTGTCTGTCTGTTGTTTTTTTATAGTAATATAAACATTCATGAAGCCACCATCCAGCATGGAAGTTAGAAACTTGACAATAACTTCCATCTATGTGTATGTACCCAAATTTCTCATCCTTCTGCCTACATCCAAGGTCACTGCTGTTTTGAATCTCATGTTCATTGTTCCTTTTTAAAAATATGGGCTTTATCCTATTTCCATGTATTCCTAAATACTATTTGATGTTAGCTGTTTTTTTAGCTTTATCAAAAGGATACCATGCTGTATGAAATTTTGGGGCGTTCACTTCCCCCACCAATATTTTATTGCTAAGATTTATCCACATCACTGTGTATGGCTGTAGTTCATTCATTTTGATGGCCATGTAACATCCTGTTCTGTGACTGTACTAAAAATGTGTTGCCCTTTATCCTGTAGATGTGCATCTGGATCATTTTCAGGTCTTGCTAGTTTTAAACAATGCCATCACATACATATTTGTACATGTCTCCTTGTGCACAAGTGCAGGAGTTTCTTTCGGGTGTAACCCAAGATTGGAAATGCCAGGTTGTAGGGTGTGTGAGTATTTAACACAACAATTTTCCCCTCCAAATAGCTGTGTCCATTTAGGTGCTCACCAGCAATGCAAGAAAGACAAAATTGCTTCTTTATTTTTGCTATCTGAACAGGGACAACATGGCATCTCAGTGTAACTTTGGCTGTGGCTTTTCCTGATTCCTAATGAGGTTGGGTGTCTCTTCATGTGTTTATTGGACATAAGTGTTTCATTTAACCCCCTTTTAATGGTAGGGCTGTGAGGGTTTCATGGTAGGGCTTGGGTGCCCACAATGGACTTTCCTTGAGGAGCCAGGAAGAAGCCATCAGAATTGTAGCACGTGTTTCCCTCTGGGTCGGGGGCCTGTTCTGCCTCTGCTGGGTTTCTTGGTCAGGGTCATGGACTTTGAGGTCAGACTGTCCATAGAAACTTCATTCCTGACTGGAGCATGAGAGCCCACCTCCCACTACTGACCTTCCCGGTCCAGGCTCTCTCTTCCTTTGGGGGCTGTAGGAGACAGGGAGGGACAGCCAGTTCTGGACAGGCCTCAGAAGGCTGAGGATGCAGGAGAAGCTGGGGTAGCAGCTGCAGGCGTCACAGTAGGTTCCCCTCCTAGGCCACTCCTCTTGAATAAGACAGGAGGGGACTGAGCATCTTGTGTCACTGAGGAGGGCTGCCTTTGCAAGGCCAGTGACCTGCAGAGGAAGCAGGAGACTGAGGCAAAGCCCTTGTTCTTCTCACACCTCTCCTTGGAGACTACCTCAAGGGTGTTGTCTTCACACCAATCCCTCTTCCTCTTCCTCCCTAGATGGCCCCCGATCCTAACCAGCAAAACCTGCATCTTTGAACATCCTCAGGCTGGAAGTGTGAGAGACAGAGAAAGATTGAAAGAAATGGGGTGCAGCTATAGTGGACCCTCTGGATTCAATACCCCCTCAAGGTAAAGGAGAAATGGGAGGGCCCCCAGGCTTTCTTCTCACAGTGCCCCTGTCAGCTGGAGACCCACCCCTGGGAACCAGCCTCCACCCAGGGTCCCCCCTTACCTGGAAGGGCGGTGCATCCTGAAGACACAGATGGCAGAAAGTGCAGCCAGAAGAAACAACTTCCAGGCAAGGAGGAGGAGGGAGCTGGACACTGTGGCACCTGGTGACAGAAAGACATCAGGATGAGCCTAATTCCTGCTTCCGTCACTCCACCCCCAGGGAGGCTCAGTCCCACCCCGACTCAGGTACCAAGACTACACCTTGGCCTTGGGGAGAGTCACCTCACTTCTGTGAGCCTCAGTTTTCTTATCTTTAAAGTGGGGATTATAATACATACTTCAGAATGTTTTTCTATCAAATGAGAGCACACAAGCGAAGTACTTCATAGGTGCTCAGCAATTGCTAAATCTGAATGCCTTTTGGGTCTGCGGCCATACCACCCTGAATGAGCCCAATCTCGTCTGAACGGCTTTTGGGAGGATGTGTGGGAATTGGAGAAAGATGTTTCATGTTAACTTAATTACTCCCAGAAGTATCTGGTAAAAAGGGTGGGTGGTCAGGGTCCAGCCATGTGATGAAAGCAGCGTTTACTGCCATTTGGTACTGAAGGCATAATGCTCTGAAGAGGTTGCTATAATTGCTTTCGTGTATTATAGATGAAGAATCTGAGTTTCAGAAAGGTGAAGTGGCTTTTGCAAGGTCACCCACGGCAAGCACAGCCAGGCCAGCATTTGAACCTGGCCTGAGCCTCTAACTGCTTGGTTATTCCGCTCCTACTCACCCAAACTCGCTTGCTCTTCTCCGAACTTGCTCAGCTGTCTGCTGGCCTGGACCAGAGCCCGGTCATTCTGCCACACTTGGCAGGCGAACAGCCTTTCATCCTCCCACTCTGAAGTGTTGACCAAGATATGACTGTCTTGGTTGAATGTGCCATCTGTGTTCTCGGTGGGGACAAGGGCCTCAAACGTCTCGAAGCCCCCGTTCTTCTTCAGCCAGGTGATTTGTATGTCTTTGGGGTAAAACCTTTGGACATGGCAGGTGAGGATGGCTGCCTGGAGTACTGGGACGTGGTGTGCTGAGATATTCACTGTGGGCAGAACTGAAACAATAGCCCTTCATTTGTTACTTTCTTCCTTCATGCAAAGCATGCTCGAAGAGCATCCACACTTTCTAGGCTGTGTGCCGGGTTCTTGGGATACAGCAGTGGACAAGACAGGCACAGTCCCTGCCTCATGGAGCTCCCACTCTGGTGGGGAGGACAGGGAGGAAACAAGGCAGCCACATGACCCCCAGACGGGTTCCTAGAGCCCACAACAGGGGCACCCGTCCTGGTCTGGAGGAGGGCAGGTTAGGGAAGAGTTTCCACAGGAAGTGTAAATATGAAAGATGAACAGGAGTTAACTGTATATGGCAGACAAAAAAAAAAAAATGGCAACAGCACACCCCACATACTCTTCCAGAACCTTGTCACTCCCCGTCAGAGAGGGAGTCTATTTCTGCTCCCCTGGAATCTGTGTGGGACTTTGTCACTGCCTTGGTGAACAGAATGTAGCAGAGATGACACTTTGTGACTTCCAAGGCTCGGTCACAAAAGTTGATGTAGCCTCCAACTAGTTATGTCTTTCTTGGGGCACAGCCTAGGAACGCAGCCACCAAGTTATGGGGAAGCCCACACTAGCTCACATGGAAAGACAGTGAGGAGAGGCCATGTTATGAAGAACCGAGGCCCCAAGCCAACAGCCAGTACCCATGGCCAGGCCCGTTGGTGAAGGAGTCTCCAGGGGATTCCAGCCTCTGCACCGTGTAGGTGAGGTCGTCATGGAGCAGAGACAAGCCACCCCCACTCAGCCCCATCAGAATTCCTGACCCACAGAATTTGTGAGCATAATAATTTTGGGTATTTGGAATAAGTTTGAAATATTGGAATAAGATTGGGGATAATTTGTTGCATGGCTCTGGTAACTGAAACATTAGGTAAAAGGTGTTGGGGGAGGGAAAGAGGAAGAGGAAGGGGGTGCTGGGAGAGGGTGGGGGTGGGGAAGGGCATCTCGGCAGAGGGATGGGCCTGGGCAGAGGCCCTGAAGTTCCAAGGACTTTAAAAGAAGACCAAAGTGAATGAAAGAGAGTGCCGGTGAGTGAAGCTAAATTCATAGCCAGTCTGAAGACCAGCTACACTTATTGGTGCCCTGGGGCACTTAAAGACCTTCTTTTTTTTTTTAATTTATTATTTATTTTGTTTATTTATTTTTTTCAGAGATAGAGTCTTGCTCTGTTGCCCTGGCTAGAGTGCTGTGGCATTAGCCTAGCTCACAGCAACCTCAAACTCCTGGGCTCAAGCAATCCTTCTGCCTCAGCCTCCCACATAGCTGGGACTACAGGCAGGTGCCACCATGCCTGGCTAATTTTTTCTATATATTTTTAGTTGTCCAGATAATTTCTTTCTATTTTTAATAGAGACGGGGTCTCGCTGTTGCTCAGGCTGGTCTCCAACTCCTGAGCTCAAGCCATCCTCCTGCCTTGGCCTCCCAGAGTGCTAGGATTACAGGCGTGAGCCACTGCGCCCAGCCACTTAAAGACCTTCTAAGGAATACAGACATTGATAATTTTCATACAATTAATTCCGAGGTCCTGAACCTTCATATGACTCTTTTCTTAAATTGATCTGCTAGAGAATGAGCCCAATTCCTGCTTCCATCACTCCACCCCCAGGTAGGCTCAGTCCCACCCCAACTCAGGTACCAAGACTACACCTTGGCCTTGGGGAGAGTCACCTCACTTCTGTGAGCCTCAGTTTTCTTATCTTTAAAATGGAGATTATAATACATACTTCAGAATGCTTTTCTATCAAATGAGAGCACACAAGCAAAGTACTTCATAGGTGCTCAGCAATTGCTAAATCTGAATGCCTTTTGGGTCTAGGGGCCATACCACCCTGAATGAGCCCAATCTTGTCTGAACGGCTTTTGGGAGGATGTGTGGGAACTGGAGAAAGATGTTTCATATTAACTTAATTACTCCCAGAAGTATCTGGTAAAATGGGTGGGTGGTCAGGGTCCAGCCATGTGACCTAGAAACCTGTGTGATCTGGTCCCCACCTCTCTTGCTCCAGCCCCTGCCTTTTCCACCCAGCCATCTTCTCACTGGTCAGCCACACTGGCCTCCTCTCTGCTCTCCGGACGTGACTTTCTCCCCTCAGCCCTCTGATACCAAGGCTCCAATCCCAGGGCCTTTGCACACTCTGTTTCCTCTGCTTGGAACACTCTACTCTTTTCCTGGCTGGCTCCTTTTCATGCCTTGACTCAAACATCACTTCTTCAAAATGGCGCTTCCTGAGTAAACTAGATTTCTCTTGTTTTCATCTATCTCAGTCTGTTCTTCCCCCTCATAGCAAATGTTACAAGTCACAGACATAGAGTTGCTTTTGTCTTGGTTGATGGGGTTCCCAGGACGGTGAACTCAGCGAGGCAGAACCGGTCGGTTCTGTTTACCACAGAATCCCCAGCACCTGTAACATGCAACCACATGGCAGATGCCCCATGAACGCCCCCTGAAGGAATGAATGAATGAATGACCTTCCTCCTCTCACAGACACTAGAGGCAAGGGAGCTCTGAAAGAGAAGGACCCAGTCATGGCCTTATGTAGGAAGCAGATGGTCGTATAAAACAGGGAACCTCATACTCACCCCACTGGGGGTTTTGTGGGGGGAGAATGGGAAGATGCAGGTGAAGTGTTCCCATTGGGAGCCTGTGTTGGTGGCCAGGTTTGCTGTGTGTGTGTGTGTGTGTGTGTGTGTGTGTTTTGTGTGTGCGCACACACGCAGCGGGGCTTACCTCGGAGGAATTGGGAGATGTTCACCTGCTCTCTGAGGGGTCTCAGCAGTTCACTGTGAGCCACTTGGCAAGTGACCTGGGAGTGGATTGAGGACACAGCCAACATCACCAGGGCAGTGCTGACGACAGTGTAGGAGGAAGCATCTCTAGGCGGGAAGACGAGGGTCTGAAAGGCTGGAAGCTCCACACCATTTTCAAACCATTTCACATTTATGTTTCTGGGAAAGAAGCCAGTTGATGTGCAGGTGAGGTTCAGTAGCTGGCCCGGGCTGGCCCTGTTGGAGGCGCCAGAAACCTCTGGGGGAGAGGGCTTAACTTCAATCAGGGCAAGGGCGGAGAGAGGAAGGACCGAGAAGAGAAATGAAGTGAGTTACACTCTGGCACAACACTCACCCTCATGGCTCACCCTGCTTGACTTCCCACCTGTCTCTTGTCTCTGGTTTTCTCCCTTCGTAAATTTTATCATTACTCTTCTTGTTATAACAGCCAATCAAATGGCCTCACTGACTTGACTTCTCAACCCTTTCAACACACACTTGGAAACCAGACCACAATGACTTTGCTAAAACGTAGATGTGACCATGTCATTCCCCTGTTCTCCTTCCTCGAACCCTCCCTCTGTCCCTTCTTCCCAAGGTACATTGTTTTAAAAGTCACATAAGGCATATCATGAAAAACAGTGGTTTCCTCTCCTTGGAAAAATTACAGACCAACCGCTATTAACTACTTTTGCTGAGTCTTTGGGCATTTCTCTCTATGTGTTTCTAAACAACATGTTTATGCTGTTATTTCTCAGTTTTTCAGTTTTATGTATTACGGATATCCCTACCACTACAGAAGATGGTGGTTTAGCTCTCTTCTGTCTCCCTCCACCAGCTGTCCACATTTCCCCTCCTTGCATCCTCCTATTATAGACACATTGTAATGTTTTGTTCTATCAGTGTTCAGTATTTATATTATTATGACTAAATGGGCATTATTCACAATTGGGCTTTCATACAGATATCTGCACCCCAATGTTATTGCAGCACCATTCACAATAGCCAAGATATGGAAGCAACATAAATGTCTGTACGTACAT
The DNA here is from genome assembly GCF_041146395.1 of Eulemur rufifrons. NCBI lineage: Eukaryota > Metazoa > Chordata > Mammalia > Primates > Lemuridae > Eulemur > Eulemur rufifrons. Next base: position 26,947,887 of record NC_091002.1, read on the forward strand.
AAACACACAATGGGATATTATTGGGTCTTAAAACAGGAGATCCTGGCATTTGTTGCAACATAGATGAACCTAGTAGACATTATGTTAAGTGAAAGAAGTCACCCACTGGTTTATTTTAAAGTGAATATCAGACATAATATTATTTCATGCATAACTACTTCAGTATGTATATCTAAGAGTTAAGAATTCATTTTTAAACAATCGAAATACCATTATTGTACTTAAAATTCAATAATAATTCCTTAATAATCATTTACTATTTGTCAGCATTCAAATTTTCTTTCTTGTCTCATAAATATGTTGCAGCTGGTTTGTTTGAATCAGGATCCAAATAAGATCAATGTATCACATTGTTGTGTCTCTTAAACCTCTTTTAATCTAAAGGAATTCCCCTTCCCTCCTTTTTCCTTTGCCATTTATTTGTTAAATAAACCAGGTCATTGACCCTGGTGAATTTCCCAAATCCTGTAGCATTTCCATAGCTTCCCAACTAGATTAAGCTGCAGTCACCCACGTGGTAGTGGGCGTGGCAACTCCCCCCTTATTCACTGTCTGACTTCACCAGTAGGGGTTACCTGCCCTCAAATCCTTGTCTCAGGGCCGGCTTCTCAGTGAACTCAAGCTCAAACTTTGTGCTTTAAAGTCCCTTAAAATAATTAATCTTTGTCTAGAGAAGCCATCAATATGTAGTTAGATTAATTATTAATAGTTTCATTTTGGATTTAGTAATTTAGATTGATTTTGGATTTTGTTTATTAATTATTTAAAACATCCATATGTTTGCAAAGTCAAAACTTAAGTTGAGGCACATTCAGAGAAGTCGAGCTTTCATCCCTGTCCCTTCAGCCCTGTTCTCTCCCTCCCTTAAGGTAAATTTTTAAAACTTTGAAAAATTTTAGTTTTTATTGTAGTGTTCTCCTTCACACACTGTTCTACATATTGCTTTTCCTATTTGATGCTATCCCTTGGGTCCCTGTGAGGGGAAGGGTTGAGGTCTTCCTCGTGCCCTTTGCAAGCTGCATAGTACCCAATCGCGTGACTGTGCCATAATTGAGCAGCTCATCTTTTGCTCTTACAAATAGTGTTGTATAAAGAGCCAAAGCATAAGTCATCTTGCACTTATGTTAGCAGATCTTTGGGATAAATTTCTAGAAGTGGAACTGTTGGATCACAGGGTAATATGTAGTTATGTAATACGTGTATATAATTTTGCTACATATTGCCAAATTCATCTCCTTATGAGTTACGTAATTTTGCATTTCTGTCAGTAAAATATGATGTACCTGTATCCACATACTGTCCCCAACAGAATGTGTTGTCAAACTCTCATTCTTACTTTTTCTTTGTTCAACCCTTATTTTGGTAAAACATAAAGGTGTGAAAGGCAGTTTTTGGTGATCTTGCATACTCTATAGATTAGCTGGGTATAAAATTTTAGGTTGAAAATAATTTTCCCAAAGAATTTTGAAGCCACTATTCCTTGTCTTCTAGGGTCCAATGTTGCTCTTAGACATCTCATGCTGATCTCATTCACAACGTTTCATGTACAACTTGCTTTTTATTTTTAACTCTCCAGAACTATACAACATTCTCTTTGTCCCCCAAGACTATCAACTTCTTTGTCTCTCCATGGCTCAAAGGTGCTAAAATTTTAAACTCCCCCAAACTCTGTTGATGCATATTTCTATGGTTCTGAGTTTCTATTATCTTACTCATTTTTCATTAAACAAATCATAATCATTAATTCATCGATACAAATAGGCCTGAACTAACTTTTCTGCTTCCCAGGTTTTCCTTTAATGGATGCTGTTTAGAGTCTTGCAGGCTTTGTCTTCAGCCATGATTGTATCAGCCAAGATCAAACTCAAGAATATACAGGACTCATAGAAATCAAGGATAAAATTTAAGAAATATAGGAATTACATATTCTACATCAAAAAATGTGATTTCTAAAATTTTCTGCCTCAATAAATCTATCATTCATATCATATGAAAATCTATGGTTTCATACTTTTAAGTTTACATTTTTTAAGTTTAATTGGTTGTAAGGTCCTAAATACTGATGATATATAGTAATATAATAATCATCATGTAGCAGATACTCTTCTAAGTGTTTTACATTGATAAACTCATTCACATTTATAATCCTCACAACAAATCTATGAGGTGGATACTATTATTATCCCTATCTTCCCTAACACAGGAGGAAGTCGAGGCACAGAGAATTTAAGGTACTTGTGAGGTCACATAACATGCAAATGGCAGAGCTCGAAGCTGACCCATCTGGCCCTGGCGTCTCCCTGTACCCACTGTGCTTTGTGGGCCACTGGAAGCTGTGAGATTCTGAAGGGTTCGGAGTCTGCCGACAGATGGCCCTGGGGTTATATTTCACTCTGCTCCTTCACTGTGACTTTTCACTATCACCATCTACTCTCCCAATCTTGGCACAAGGGCTAACAAAGGGAGACCCTTGGACTGAGCTCCTGGGGGCTATAATTTGTCTTAGAACAATGGGCTAGATTTCTAGGGATCTGGACTTACCACGCACAAATAACTGGGTGCCTGGTCCAGACTTAACCTCCACGTTGTCAGGACTTGCTCTCTGGAACTTCACACAGTAGTAGGTGCCGGCGTCCGCCAGGGTGATGTTACTGATGCGGATGGAGAAGTCCGTATTGTTTCTCTTTGTGTCTTCTCCAAGAGGCGTTACCCGGGGGTAGGAGCCTTTTTGACCGTGGACTAATTCTCGGCTTGGCCCGGTCCCCCTGAACCACTCGATGGGCCCCACGGGGAGCAGGGAGGTCACGGTGCAGCGCAGAGTGGCCGACTCTCCAGCCGCGACCGACACTGACTTGTCAGGTTGAAGCACCTGTAGCTCCTCCTCTCCTGCCACCCCTGGAGGGAAACACAAGTCAGCTCCAAGTCCTGCCCTTGCCCAGCTGGGGCTGAGGCTGGGCTCCAGGTGCCTGGGGCCAGATTGCAGCTGAAGTCCTGTTAATTCTTTCCACATCATGCATTAGCTTCTAGGATAGGCAAATTGCTGGACTGGGTGCCAATAGGGACATCAATATAAGACAGATGCCCCTTGCAAAGGCCTCAGATAGGGAAGTCATGAGAGAAGAAACACATCTAGAAGAGATGTTCAAAAACCCCAGTAAATCAGTGAAATGCACATTTAAAACAGAAGGAAAATGCTAAAGTCCATGACAGAATAGCTGGAAAAGTTAAAACAAAACGTACTCAGGTTTCAGCACATGAAACGTCAGAGCACATTTTCAGGCTGCAGTAATAGAGGTAGGTTGGTCCCAAGGCAGGCAGGGAGGTCAAAGAGACAGAACAGAGAGCCTAGAATTGGACTCAAGGAAACATGCACATTTCCTATATGATCAAGGTGGCATTTTGTGTCCATGCCAGCCAGCTATCTGGAAGAAAGCAAATAAAACTCTTAAAAAGTGGCTGTTTCCAGGGAGCCAAGAGTATGGGGACTTTTGTCATTTACTTGCACGTTTCTTCCCTGTTTGGGTTATTTTGACAAGTCTGTAATATAATAAAAATAAAATGAAACAAAATAAAACACTTTTTCTTCTGTAATCTAAGAGCAGACAATTTCTAGAAAATTAGCTCTGCAAAAATGAAAAAGCTTGTCTATTTTCCGTGTTGCCAAGGGTGTGGCAAAGCCGGCAGCCCCACATACTGCTGATGGGAATTAAATTGACACAACCTTGCTAGACGGCAATATGGCATTATAGTGACAACCCTATATGTACGATTGATAAGCCCATGTTTATAACAGGTGGAAGGGAAAGTCTTTAACCAAATGTGTTTTGGTCACGAATGTTCCAAATATCCCCTTGTCCATTGCTGCTGTTCCTGTATTGTATGTGTTGAGATAGCGTATTACTAACATTGAGACACTCATATTTTATTGGAACATTGCATTTCAAAAGTGTTTGAAATGCACTCATACCCGCTAACTTAGGAATCCTCTTCTAGGGACTTATTCAAAAGAAATGATCAGACAAGGATGAACACATTTTGTAAAGGAATGGTAATCATAGCATTCACAATACGGACAAGGTTGATGTGAGACCCATGTCCAAGAACAGGGAGTTAGTTAGATAAACGATGGTTTAACCACAAAATGGAAAACTATGCAGCTATTAAAATGAGAATGTTGGCGTATATATTGGGGATGTAGTGATGATGATGTAGGCACATATGTAGCTACGCGGAGGAAGGCCTCCAATGAGTGAAAGAGCAAATAAATTTCCATATTTAGTTTAATCCTATTTTTGTTAAAAGTTCTGTATATATGGAAGCAGCATGGTGGTCAAAGCAAGGGCCAGTGGAATCCCTTTGACTTGGGTTTCAGTGCCTCCTTGATTGCTATGGCTTGAATATTTGCCCCCTCCAAAATTCATGTTAAAATTCAATCTCCAATGTGGCAGCATTGAAAGTTAGGGTCTTCACGAGGTGATTGAGTTATGAAGGCTCTGCCCTCATAAATGGATTAATCCATTCACGAATTAATGGATTAAAGCAGAGGCCCCCGACCTTTTTGGCACCAGGGACCAGTTTCATGGAGGACAATTTTTCTGGGGTGGAGGATAGGTGAAGCGGGGTGGGGGGTAGGGGGAGACCTGACAGGAGGCAGAGCTCAGGCAGTGATGCGAGTGTTGAGGAGCGGCTATAAATACAGATGAAGCTTAGCTTGCTCGCTCACCGGCAGCTCAACTCTTGCTGTGTGGCCAATTTCCTAAAAGGCCATGGACCAGTACTGGTCCACGGCCTGGGGGTTGGGGACTGCAGGATTAATGGGTTATCACAGGAGGAGAACTTGGTGGGTTTATAAGAAGAGGCAGAGAGACCTGAGCTAGCAAGTTAGCATGCCCCACCCCCTCGCCCCAGATGATGCCTTGTGCCATCTTGAGACTCTGCGAAGAGTCCCCACCAGCAAAAAGGCTCTCAGCAGATGCAGTCCCTCAACCTTGGACATCTTAGCCTTCAAAACTGGAAGAAATAAATTCCTTTTCTTTATAAAATTACCCAGTTTCAGGCATTCTGTTAAAAGCATCAGAAAATGGGCTAAGACACTGATATTCGACCTTGAGAAAATTGCTTAACATCTCTGAACCTCTGTTTCCTTATCTATGCAGTATATATGGTACGGAAAGTAAGACTCCTCTTGCAGTTTTGCTGTGAGACTGAAACCTTAAAATCTTTGAGGAGCACTCAGGACCATGCCTGCTGCAGAGAAGGACTTCTGCGAAATGAGCTTTCCCCTGTTGACCCGGAGTCCAGGTCCGGGTGGACCCCCAGTCCACCTGACAGGCCTGGTGATTCTGGGAGGACCACTCCCTTCCTCTACTTTCGGTTTCCACTTCTGCCAAGCATGATAGATCATTCCCGTTTCCTATGACTGCTATGAGTTTTAATGAGGACACAGACTGGCCAAGGACACACAGTGGGTACCGTAAGGGTCAGATTCAGCAGGACCATTTTTATGTGTTCATATTTACACGTACTAAACCCTGAAAGGCTGTAACAGCCAGAGCTGACACAGATGCTTCTGTGTGCCACGTGTGACTCTAAATACTTAACCACATTAACTTACTTACTTGATTTCCACCACAACCTTATTATCCCCATTTCACAGACAAGAAAACCGGGGCACAGAGAAGTGTAGTGATTTGTCAGACAGTCTACAAATGATGAGACTTGGATTTGAAGCTTGGCAGGTTGGTTTTAAAAACTACTTGTGCTTTTAGCAAATGTACTAAGTAGCCTTTCAACTGAGATGTTACTACCATTAGGAGGAGGAGGGGTGCCTCTCCTGACTGCCCAGGCCAGCTCTGGAGAGGATGGAGTGGACAGCAGGAGAAGCACCCACATCGACAAAATAATCCTAGGGTGCTGGGATTCTGGGAGACTGAATCTAAAAAGCACTGTTTACCAGTTTTTTTCCTAATGGTTCTACATTGTGTGTAATGTTATCTACCTATCAATCTACCTACCTATCTATCTGTCTAGCCATCTCTCTATCTCCATCCTAATGAAGGCAGCCCTGCCTCCCTGCCAGGTGCTATGACCCTAAGCAGGACTGCTGAGTCAGACGCTGCCCCCCCCCCACTCCTTCCCTCAGGGAGGCACCAGGTCCTGCAGGCCAAGCCCGAGGGGGTCGTGGAGGATCCACAGGATGTCAGGGGTGTGGGCAGGGTGGAGGAATTGGGAACCCCCATCTTGGGGAAATTCCTGGGTGGGAGAGGAAAGGATCCCTCCAAGGGATAAGAATTCTGGGGGGATTTGTTTAGGAGATTCTTGTTATAAAAAGAATAATTAGGGAAATGTCTTAAAGAGGAAGAGGCAGCAAAAAAAGAGGGCCTGGAAGAGAGATCCAACTGTTCTGCTGGCAATGGGGAAATGGTACCACTGCCAAACTCGGAGAGCATCCCTGCACTGCGGTGCCCGAGGGCGGAGGTGCTCACCTGCGAGTCCCAGCAGCAGGGGCAGCAGCAGGGATGGCGGAGGCAGGCGGGGCTGAGAGGCAGGGATGGGCATCGTGGTGGGCCCTGGAGCCTGCTCTGTCTGGATGTCTGTCCTAGGGAGGCCCCAGACTCTGCTCTGTTGAGTTTTGTGTTCCACAATATTTAACATAAGAGGAAGTGAGCATGATAGGAGGAGAGGGCTGTGGGATTATGGCAGTTCCTGTTTCTAAATTGTGAAACGAGCTAAGAAGCTGATGATATAAAGGTCCTGAGATGCATGAAGAGGCTCCCTTAGTGCCTAGGCTCTACCCCCCGGAACCCTCAGCCCACGTCAGGGTGCTGGTGGCCCCATCCAGGAGCCTGGGGACGTGGTCTGCCATTGAGGAAGGTGTGTTCAGCCTTCTGTGATTTCCCAAAACCTGGGCTCAGATGAGCCTGCAGCTGGAGTCGGCGGGGGGGGGGGGGGGGAGGGGGTTCCTGGGCATGGGGCCTCACCGGGGTATCGCCCTGTTCTCCCTACTCCAGCGGTTCAGTGGTAAAAATGAGCCTGAAGCCATGTCTGATGGGCCCCTGGCTTTGCCCAGTATGCTTGCAGGGGAAGTGGCTTTGGGTGAGCAAGGAGCTAGCTCTTGGGAGGCACAGTAGGGTTGTTTCTGTTTTAGAGGAAGGAGGAGGCTTGTTGGTGGGGGTAAGGCCTTCAGGTGAGTGGCACCTGCAGAAACAGCTGGGAGGAGAAGGGTGCCTCTTCTGTCCCTAGTCTGGGGCCATATCCAGGGAGAAGGGAGTTGAGAGGCTGAAGAAACGTCCACACCAAGAATGTGCCTCCTGTTTTCCTTCTGAGCAGCAACCACCCCCACATACCAGATCAGATCCAGAGCCTCTCAGCCACGAGCTCTTCACTTCTATGGAGCCGGTGCCAGACTTCTGTGACTTGGTTTCCCCACTGTTCCCGACCTCTGCCTCCTTCCCAGTGGCTGACTGTATGTAGGGCAGAAAGGGCAGAAAAGAGAGGCAGTCAGAGACAAGATTCGATTGCTCTGTGGCATGGCAAGTGTTCCTTTTCCCTTGATACCTTATTTTAGCTTGTTAAGAATTTTTTCTGGGAGAGATTTCTTGCCAAGGAACTGGCCAGAATGTTCTCTTTAGCATTCATTGTTCTAACCCTAATCCCTCTTTTCAATGGTGACAGATTGTGTTTTCCAGAGCTGACTGCAACAAGACCCCTCTTCCCTCATGCCCTTTGGCACTCCTCCCATGGAGAAGTGGGTATGCATTCCATCCCTCTGAATCTGAGCAGGCTTGTGACTACAACAGAAGTGATGTGATGTGACTTCTGAGGCCAGATCATAACAATTCTCTGTATTTCTTCTACCTTGCTCTTTAGGGAATGCTCATGTTTGGAATCTGGCAGCCATGCTATGAGGAAGCCCAACTAGCACACACAGAGAGACCACATGGCAAGGGACACATGTAAGAGTTCCAGCTGACATCCCAGCTAAGATGCCAGTTGATCTCCAGCATCAATCATCAGACATATAAAAGAAGAAACTTCCAGATGATTCCAGCCCTCAGCAGTGGAATCATTCCCAGCTGAATTTTCCAACTGAGGCCCCAGATGACACATGGCAGAGACAAGCCATTCTTGTGCCCTGTCTGAATTCCTGTCCCACAGTATCAATGATCATAATAAAATGGTTGGGTTTTTTGTCCCTAAGTTTTGGGGTGTTTTGCTATGCAGCGATAGTAACTAGACACCACCCTTGACAACCTTGTTCCCACCCTACTCATTAGATTCTACCTCCTTCACTGGACTTGCTGTTCCTTGCTGGCAGGGACCACCGAACATGGAGATTAAGAGACAGGCTTTGGGGTCAGAATCCTGGACCCAAGTAGTCTCTGCATGGCGCCGGGAAAGTCTTCCACGTGCCTATATCCTACTGTCTTCTCAGCTCCTGCAGAGCATACTCACCACTCACCTCCCATCTGCTCTTCTTCCTGTATCCTCACCTCGGTGTGTGACACCCCCAACCACCCAGCTAGTTAAGCCAGAAAACCTTCTCGTCATTTTGATAACTCCTTTCATTCCCCCATATCCTTTCATCTAAACCTCTCTTAGTCGGTTTGGGAGGTTATAACAGAATACGTAGACTGGGTGGCTTATAAACAACAGAAATTTATTTCTCACAGATCTGGAGGCTGGGAAGTTCAAGGTCCAGGAACCAGCAGAGTTGGTGTCTGGTGAAGGCCTGCTTCCTGGTTCACAGATGGCTTCAATCTGTGTCCGCACGTGGTGGAAGGGGCGAGGCAGCTCTCCGGCCCTCTTTTATAAGGGCACTAAGCCCATTCACGAAGGCAGAGACCTCAAGACCTAATCGCCTCCCAAAGGACCCATTTCCTAACACCATCACATTGGGCATTAGGATTTAATATATGAATTTGGGGGGACACAAGCATTCAGTCCATAGCGACCTTAAACCTTCCCGTATCTCTCTCCACTACCATCTCTGGCTTGGACAGCCTGTCGGTTTGCCGCACTCACTCTTACCCTGTTCCAGTCTTTTCCTCACACTGTAGCCAGAGTGGTGCTTTTAGAAGAGGAATATATTCATGCCATTCTCTTTTAGTGGTTTCACACTGCTCCTAAGGGAAAGTAAAAGATTCTTCTCTTGTCCTCAATTGATCTGTCTCCAAATGCTTTGCCAGCCTCGACTTCCAGGCCTTTCACTCCTGCATGATCTTGGCTACACTGGCCTTTCTGCGGAGGCTCCAGCTCCCCAGATGCCTCACTTTCTTCCCTGCACTGCGGATGTCCACTCCCTTCTCCTTGTCGTTATAGATAAACCGAGAGCACCCGTAGTACCTCATCTGAATTCATAATCACATATTTGTGTTGGATGTTTGCCTTGCCTGCTAGAGCCTATACCTCCATGAGAACAGAGGTTGGTCTGTTTTGTTCCCCACGAGAGTGCTCAACAGGTGTTTTTGAACCCAGGAGAGGATGGCCAGTGGTTTCATTGTAAGTGTGTGTGCAGGAACCCCGGGTGTTGCCCTCTGGTTGGGCTCTCCCCAGAAGCATTAGTGCCGTGGGATCCCTACCTTTTCTGGCATTCCACAGGTTCCCTCTCTTCCACTTCTCCCTCTTTTTGGAGCTCCCCATGCCTGGAAGCCCTGGGAGCCTGACACTCATTAACTAAACCACAGTAGTAGCCTCACAGCTACCTCACAGGGCTGGACTCTACTCTCAGTATTGGGTGCTCCCCTGGGTGAATGTTGCCGAGGGGACAAAGAGTCGATATCCAGCCCCATGAGATCAGACACTGCCTCCTCCCTGGGTCCCAAGGACATCTTTTGCAAACCTTGATCAAACACCACCTCCCCATTACCACACCCCAGGTGGAACTTCTTAGTGGATCCCAGGAGATTCCTGGGGAAGTAAGAGTGGTGTGTCCCTCTCTTGCCTCAAGATGGACCTGGGTACCATGTGTCCTTGTGGGCCCTTCTTGGGCTGACTTCTCCTAATCTTAGCCTGCTCCCATACCAGGCTCTGCCCACCACCTTGTCCTGCCTCCCTGATCCTCCCCTCAACTTACAGTCAGGCCTTCTACTTCCTCCAGAATGGAGGGTCCAGACTCTATCACCAGCAGCATCTGGTGGCCTAGGAGAAGAGCCACAGAAGGAAGGGCAAGCAACAGGCATCAGCAGAGGGCACGTGGGAGTCCCTCCTCCAGGGCCTTCACTTTCCCATCTGAGGCCAGCAGGGCCCATCTCTGACCACTGCTCCCACTGCACTGTGCCCTGCTGGCATAGCTACTTGAGGCAGGAACCCAGATAAACACGCGTGCACCTCACACTGCTGGGCTGGGCCTTACCTAGGAAAAAGAAGGCAGCTTCAACCACTTAATTACCTTATACTAGCTTGTTTGCTCTCAGCATAGTCCTCTAAGGTATTATTGTCTTCATGTTGGTGAGAAAAGCGAGGCTCTGAGATTTCTAGGGTCACAAGGTTGTGAGAGTCAAACTCACATTTGTCAAACACTATGTTCATTCTTGTTGCTCCTCTAGATCGAGAAAGAACAGGATATCAGACACCCAGAACACCCAGTGCCTGGATTAGGAGAACACCACCATATCACGGCACAGAAGGATTTGTCTACACTGGCAGTAAGTGGAATATAGATGTGTTCCTCTTGGAAGAATTTCAAGACTGCCCTGCTCAGCACCAGGACCTGGGCTTAATCAGGAAATGATGAAAACAGTAAAAAAAAAAAAAAAAAAAAAAAAAAAAATCTCCTGGCAAGAAGCCATTAGGGTCATTCAAGAAAACAAAGACTCCTTGGCTTGGCAGAAGTCTCAAACTTTATCTTGTCCTCCTACCACTCAGTACCTGAAATCTACTTTGTGGGCAGATGAGACTTTAAAAAGATGTGAAGCAACTCATAAATAGGAGCTGTCTGGGGAGCTGGATTGGGTGTACTTGATTTCTAATAGATATTTACACAATTTTGGGTTCTGTGTGTGCATCCATGCACTTGTGTGTATGAGAGAGAAGGAATGAGTGAGATAGAGAGTTTTGCTTTTATAATTTAAAATTTCATAAGTTTGAAAAGAAAGTTTTAAGGAAAGATGATGGAGCCTCCTTAAATAAGTCCCATGGAGGCCTTGCCATTGGCTACGTCTTAAACTTGTCTAGATGAGCAGAGACACTAAATGTCATTTTTGTAGTGACCTTCTGCTGCCCATCTTGTTCCACTTGGCAGGTGAGCAGTGTCCTCATTGTGGTCTGTTGTCTTCACCAGGATGGAGCTCTGCACACTGTACAGTCCATCGCTGTCCTTGGTGGGGGTCAGGGTCCCATCTACCTGGGAGATGTTTTCATTCTTCAGCCAGGTCAGCCGCATGTTCTGGGGGTAGAACTTCTTCACCTTGCAGGTGACATTCATTTTGTTATTTGAGACAGGGTGTTGAAAAATAGACATCTTGGGTCGAACTGAAATAGCGTAGGACACATTCTCAGGCTTCATGAAAGAATCAGATCCATTTTGCTCGTTACTTGGTGGCCATTTACTTAGTACCTGCCTAGCATGTGGCAGTCCCTAGCACTTAGTAGGTGCTCAATAGCTGGAAGGTCTTGTTATTATTTATGCTTATTCCCTCAAGCAAATCTGGGGAGAACTGTGCTTCAAAGCCAAGTGAAAGTCACCTACCTATCATGTTCTCCATCAAATCAGCATCCCCATGCAGAGGGTGATGTAAGCTTTCATGGTTCACATCACAGGTGATATGAGAGTTGAAGTCATTTAGATCCAGGACCACCTCAGCGGTACTGAAGATTCTGTAGGCATTACTGTCCTTCAACTGAACCACCTGGGTCTGTAGGGATGAGATTTCCTTTCCATTTTTGAACCACTTCAGGGTGATGTTTTTGGGATAGAAACCATACGACGTGCAGCTAAAATTTACAGTCTGCTCAAGTAGGGCTCTCTCCAAGGGGCCTACTACCACAGGCAGAGAGGGTGAAGCTATAAGAAGGAAGATTAATAAATAATTAGCATTGGTGAGCCAAACAATATTATATGTACTCTATATAATTTTAATTCTGACAACTCTGTGATTAAATATGATAATGTCTATTTTATAGATAAGGTTTAGACAATGAGGAATAGAAGGCAACTTTCTTAGCCTGATATCTATCAAAACCCTAAAATAACAAAATCATCTTCAATATGCAACTTTACAAGAATGTCCTTTGGAATCAGCAACAATAGGATGCCTACTCTCATTATATCTATTCGACAATGTACCGGAGATCCTGGCCAATGCGGTGAGACAAGAAAAAGGAAGATTTGAGATTTTCTTTATGATTATGGGTGTTTACGGATATAAATTTCCCTCTAAGTACAACACATAAGATGCATCCCATAAGTTTTACGTTTTTTCTTAATTTTAATTCATCACAAAACAATTAATAATTTCATTTTTTATTTCTTTTTTGACTCATTGATTATTTAGGGATGTGGCTTTTAATTTATACATATTTGTATTTCTGTTATTGATTTATAATTTCATTCCTTTGTGATGGAAGAACATTCTTTGTATGATTTCTATTCTCTTAAGTTTATAGAGGTTTATTTCTTGGCTTATTATATGGTGTATCCTGGGGAATGTTCCATGTGCATTGAGAAGAATGTACATTCTGCTACTGTTGGGTGGAACATTCTATAGATGTCTATTAGGTCTAGTTGGTTTACAATGGTGTTTAAATCTTCTATTCCTTGCTGATTTTCTGCTTAAATCTTCTATCCTTTACTGAAAGTGGGATAGTGAAGCCTCTAATTATTATTGTTAAATTGTCTACTCTCTTCATTTCTGTCAGTTTTTGCTTCATATATTTAGGTTGCATATATGTTTATAATTGTTTTATCTCCCTTATGAATTGAGCCTTTTGTCTTTATAAATTATGCCCTTTCTATCTCTAGTAACTATTTTGTTACAAAGACTATTTTCTCTGATATTAATACAGGGATTCCTGCTTCCTTGTGGTTGCCTTTTGTATGATATATCTTTTGGTTTCTTTTACCTTCAATCTATTTGTATCATTGATTCTAAAGTATGTCTCCTGTAGACAGGATAGAGTTGGAGAGTTGGATCTTGTTGTTTTTTTTTTAAATCCAGCCTGAAAATCTCTGATTTTGATTAGGTTGTGTAATCCATTCTCATTTAATGTTATTATTAACGTAGTGAAGTTTATGCCTGCTACTTTACTTTTTGTTTTCTATATATTTCTTATGTCTCTTTTGTTCATCTATTCCTCCTCTACTCCTTTCTTTTGCATTAAATAAATATTTTCTAATGTAAAATTTGAGTTTATTTTTTACTTATTTGTTTCTTTAGTGGTCACTGTAGAGCTTACTATATGAAAGAGGTATTTAAAAAATCATAAAAATGCATGTTATGAAAAAATTATGCATGGATTTAAATATTTTTGCACCAAAATAAACTCACATTAACTTATTATAACATGTCTAAATAGGATCTAGTTTGAGGCACTAAGAAGGATAAGACATCAATTTGAAAAGAGCCCTTATCAGAGCAATATGAATTCTGTTAAAATTGAAGCAAGAACAAACATCAAATTTATGGTGAAGCTTGGGTGGAAGAATAGTGAAAACATTGATGCTTTACAAAAGTTTATAAGGACAATGTTCCAAAGAAAGCAGCAGTTTACAAATGGATAACTTGTTTTAAGAATGGAGAGATGACGTTGAAGATGAAGGCTATAGTGGTGAACCAACCACATCAATTCACAAGAAAAAAAAAATAAACTTGTTCATGCCCTAATTGAAGAGGACTGATGATTAACAACAAAAACAATAGCCAACACTATGGACATCTCAATTGGCTCATCTTACACAATCTGACTGAAAAATGAAAGTTGAGCAAACTTTCCACTTGATATGTGCCAAAACTGTTGCACCCAGATCAGCTGCAGACAAAACCAGAGTTTTCAATGGAAACTTTAAACAAGTGGGATCCAGATTCTGAAATATTTCTTTAAAAATTGTAATAGGAGATGAAACAGAGCCTTATCAGTAGGATCCTGAAGACAAAGCACAATCAAAATGGCTACCAAAAGGTGGAAGTGGTCTAGTCAGAGCAAAAGCAGACCAGTCAAGAGCAAAGGTCATGGCAACAGGTTTTTTGGGATGCTCACGGCATTTTGTATGTTGAATTTCTGGAGGGCCAAAGAATGATAAACTCTCTTTATTATGAGAGTGTTTTGAGGATGTTAGCCAAAGTGTTAGTAGACAAATGCCTGGGGAAGCTTCACCAATGGGTCCCTCTCAACCATAACGGTGCTCCTGCTCCTTCCTCTCATCACATAGGGTGAATTTGTGAGAGTTTCAATGAGAAATCATTAGGCATCCACCTTTCATTCTTGGATTGGCTCCCTCTGACTTTTTTTGTTTCCTAATCTTAAAATATCTTTAAAGAATACCCATTTTTCTTCAGTTAATAATGTAAAAAAGTCTGCATTAACATGGTGACATTTCCAGGACCCTCAATTCTTTGGGGATGGACTAAATGGCTGGTATCATTGCCTTAAAACGTGTCTTGAACTTGATGGACTTATGTTGAGAAACAAAATTTACATTTTTTATTTTTACCTTTTAATTACATTTTTTCATGAAATTTTTGAAGTGCCCTGATACATGTTAACTCATCAGAACCTGCTTCAGATTTATATTAACTTAATTCCAGTGAGGCATAGAAATTATTTCTAGATAATTCTATTTCCTCTTTCCCCCTTTTGTGGTGTTATTGTTATGCACATTACATCTATAAATGCTACAAACTCAACAATATATTGTTATATTATTACTTGATATAATTTTATGTCTCCTAAAGAAGCTGAGAGAAGAAGAATGCATATATATCTACATCTATATCTATCTATCTATACCTTTGGCTATATTGGTCTTATTATTTGTCATTTCTGGTTCTCTCCTGTTGTTCCTATAAGTCTGAGTTACAATAGGAGTCATTTCCTTAGCCCAATACAGCTCTGTTTCTAACCACCTCTTTTGTACTGTTTTTAGCAAATATATTACATTTCTATGTTATAGGCCCCAAAATACATTATGTACGTGTCATTTTATGCAATAGTTTTAAAACAATCAGGGAAAGAAAGAAAGAAAGAAGAAATATATATATTTATACTGTCATTTGTACTTACATAATTACCTTTACTGGGTATCTTTGTTTTTAGCGTGTGTGTGTGTGTGTGTGTGTGTGTGTGTGAATTACTGTCTGGGGTCACTTGCTTTCATTCTAAAGAATTTCCTTTAGTATTTTTTTTTTTTTTTTTGTAATGTGGGTCTACTTGCACCAAATCCTCTCAGCTTTCTTTGTTTTTAATCTGGGAATGTTTTTATTTTGCCTTCGTTTTTGAAAGGTAGGAATAGAATTTTTGGTTGGCTGGTTTTTTTTTTCCTTTGGGCACTCTATTGGTTTAGGCTCGTCACTGGGGGTTAGTTAAATATTGGGAAGTCAACCAAATATCCCTCATCGCTTAACTTTTTTGAGTCTGTTTCCCTTCCTGTAAAATACCTGACTCAGCTTGCTGAGAGTATTAAGAATTCAGATGTATATTTTACCTTCAATAATATTTGGCATATAGCAGTTATTCAGTGAATGGAAGACATAATCACTGAGATGATGTCATAGACCAGGGGGTGCAGGAGATACTCACCAATAACAGACACCTCAGTGCCCGGACCTGACTGGTATTCCTTATCAGGTTTCCCCTTTATGAACTTCACACAATAATAGGTGCCAGCATCTGCAAGAGAAATTTCACTGATGCGGATAGAAAAGTCTGTGTTGCCAAGTTTGGTGGTGTCTCCAGTTGCTTTTACTCTGGGAAAGTGACCTCGTTTGAAACTGTAGACTAATTCCCAGTTTGGCCCAATTCCCTTGAACCACAAGACAGGTCCCTTTGGGAAGGTATCTGGTACACTGCAACTCAGGGTGACTGTCTCCCCAGTCGATACCGTCTGTGACATCTCACCAGAACACCTCATCAGTGGCTCCAGGAAAGAAACTGGAAATCATTTCTCATTTCCCCTGCTCTGGCTTAGGCAGGACTGAGAAGTGTGGATGCAGGTCATGGTTGGGCCTCAGTCTTTAGTATCTTAATGACATGTGTCAATGCCCCCACGCTGAACACAGAGAGGCTTTTGTACGTGGAGGCAGTGTCTCCCCACAGTGCTGAGAGAGGGGAGTCGGTCCAGAGGAACAGATGCTTTACCCATTGAGTTCCATTTCTCACCCCCAACCAAGGTGAGAACAGGCCAGGGAGGGAGAAGTTGGGGAATGTCAGTGGGTAACATGCACAGAGAGAGACTAGCCCCTCTACCCACCTAAATGCCTAGAATCACGCAATATGCTTGGAGCTGGGTCCAAGTCCTGTCCTCCCACCCCACACCTCCACTGAGCTTGGGGTTGGCCTTCCTCTCTCCTCTCCAGGGCGATCAGACACTGAATTTGTGGAGAGATTAGTGCTGAGAGGTGTGGAGAAGGGGAAGTCAAGAGGTGACACAACTAACGAAGGAGGCGGTCATGGCAACAGCATATGGCTCCGCTGTTTATTCAGGAGAAGAGAGGGAAGACAGGGACAGTCTCCTCAACAAAAAGAGAGTAGAGCCTCAAGGGCCCTCAACAACACTGGAGGTCCTCACTGACCACCCTCTGTCCTCCCACCACAACCACCACCACCGTCCTACCATGAATCACTGCTGCTAATGATCTCTCCTCTTCAGGTTGGCAAACCGTCAAAACCACAGACCATCTAAGGAGTAGGTTGGGGAGAAAGAGAACTCTTGGCTGGTGAGTTAGTTAAAAACTAATTCACTGGTGGTGACTAATTTTTTGTTGACTGGCTACTTTTTTTTCTATTTTTAGTAGAGACAGGGTCTTGCTCTTGCTCAGGCTGGTCTTGAACTGCTGAGCTCAAGCAATCCTCCTGCCTCGGCCTCCCAGAATGCTAGGATTACAGGCGTGAGCCACCGTGCCCGGCCCAAATAAACACATTTTAAATGACTGGATGAATAGTTTTTTTCAAAGTGAAAAATGCAAGATAGGATTTGAGTCAGATTTTTCCAATTGTCTCAGAATTAGGGATAGGGCCCCAAGCTAAGGACAGTGTGTAGATAACCAGCAGACTAGTTCAGAGTGACCTGCATGTGGAGGAAGCGCCCTCTCATAACAGACCTTGTGTCTCGCAAAAGCCCACTCATCCACCTGTCCCAGAATAAACGTCGAGGCGTGCGTTCTCCATGAAGTTGGTATTTTCCACAAGGACCTGAAGGAAGGAGCAGCAGAGCACCGACCGAGCCAAGAGCAGGTACAGCGAGGCTGCCTGCCTGTTTGGCTCTAACAGGACTCACGAATGATCTGTGGTGTGGACAGCAGGGAAGGTGGCTGGATTTGACATGTTCCTGGGAAAGTGCCGCTGTCCTGGGGGACCTCCCAATCCTCACTGTATTTTCTGAAGTTAAGTCAGAAGGAGGGTCAGAGAGAGGTTTGGCTCAGAGACCAAGAGTGAGCAGACTAGTTAGGCTTGGAGATCTGAGCGCAGACTGGGGAATGTGGAGTTGCTCAGGTCCCTTTGGGTGGATTCTAACAAGCGAGGCCATAGGGGAGGCTGGTTTTTCGTCTGAAATTCCCCCAAAGCAGCTGAAGGCCATGGTCGGAGACCACGCCCACTCATTGACTTCCAGTGTGGGGACTGTGGTCCCGGAGTAGCTTGTGTGGCTACTCAGGTCCCTGCTTGCAGGAACTATCACCGTCCAGCCCACAATGGGAGGTTAGAGACTGTGCAGGCTGAAGAGGCTCAGGGGGCTTGGGCCCCAGAGGGCAGAAACACCTGCCCTTTGTTAGGAGATAAATGGCATCTGGGGACTAACCTTACCCACACGGAGATTCCATTCCTGTTTGGGCAGAAGCTGCAGGAAACAGCAGATGGAAGTTGTGTTGACGGCAGACACTCTAGACACGCTTACCCTTGTCATTCCTGGAGGCAGAGCCCTGCAAGAGGGGCGACCGGGGCAGGGACCCTTGGAGTGAGGCACGTGTCAGTGGGTGTGGCCAGGCATGGAGCGCCAGAGGGAAGAGATGCCGCCAAGCAAATCTCAGCCACAACGTTCATTTCCTTCTTTCCTTGTTACTTAGGATAAAAACTATTGAAACGAGTGTGTCCCAAATTAAGAGATACTTTCTCCAAATCAACAGAAAAGTGGTAAATAATAATAAAACTTTTGTCATGTATTTATAAAATACCAGCTAAGCCCTGTAATGAGACTAATATCCATTGCTTGGACCATTATTAGCCTTTTCAAACAGCCACATTCTTTCCCTGTTCACACTCCGAAGATAGGAAATTTCTAAAGTGAAAAGTAGGTTTTGGAATTTAGCAGTACATGAAATTATACATAAAAATATATTTTCACGTTTAACAATATTTCTCCAGCAAATGACATACTCAAAGGAGAATTTTCTATTTGCAGATTTTTAAAGATATTTTCTCTCTTTTACACACACATATATGCATATTTATATAACTTTACACTCTTCCTTCAGGCTTACCATTTTTCTATAATTAGCACAAAATAAGAAAACTTTAGGTTTTAATTTGTGTTAAAGAACTTTGCTTAATTTGGCAGTTTAAAAAAATTTACATCATAGATGTTTGATATTTTCTGGAAAGGAAAAGAAAAAAATTGAGTACTAAATCCACTGATTCCCTCCCTCCTCTTTCTTCTGAAAGGCTGTGAAAAACTTGACAGGTTATGAGGACCCGAGAGAGCCCAAGATCCAGAAAAAAAATTTAAAATTATAATTTACTTGTTATTATTGGTTCATCCTAAGAGTAACTTAAAGAATAAAAGCTTCTAGGAGCAGCAGGAAGACAAAGCGATGCTGTGACCAAGGTTGTAAAATTTGATGTAGCAAGGTAGGCACAGGAATTCTGGCTTTGATTCAGTTATAAACAGGACGTTTTCCCCTCTCTGGTTGGTCTTTAAGGGCATTATGTAGCTTAGGTATAGTGATTTCAAAGTAAACTGAGAATTCCCAAAATGATGTTTTATACATTTCTCCACTTTAAGCAAGTAATGGACAATTGCAAGCCAATGCATCAATTTCAGTACATCAGTTATATATCAAATCACCTCTTTTAATTGTGATGCATATAAAACATGCATTTATCTTTTTAAGCTGAGTTTTCTTTGACCTAATTTAAATCAATGAGAAGGCAGCATAGGCAATCACTAACGCCTTTGCTAAGCTTGGTACCAAATAGAAAGGGTAACATTTAGAATGGGGATTTTCATTCATAAAACCAAGATAAATTTGTGTTTTTAAAATGGGAAACTTCTATAAATTCTTTGTAAACACTTATTGGGCGTACGCAAGTTTGTCCAAGTATCATCCTGAAAGCCGCCAGCATGGCTGGGTATACTCAACCATCCCTGCAAGATGTTCCCATCTCTTCACCTGTTATCAATGGCTTAAGTTTCCTCTTTTTAATTATGTTTTAATAGAAATAAAATTTATGACCGTTAACTGTGCATTTTTGATACCCTATCATAAAAAAGTCATTGCCTGTATACTATACATAGTATAAAAAATAAAACGAAGGGTCATAAAGGTTGTGATGTCTTGTTCCTCCATTGATTTAGTAGGCTAGCCCTAGTGACCTTTGGGAGCTGTGCAAAACAAACTCGTAAGCCCAGAAACTCTTTAGTTCTTTCTCAAGCTCAGGTCACTGTTAGTCACTGTTTGCAGGGAGTTAGCTACGCTCCCCGCAAAGAGGTTTTTTTCTTCCAATCAGGTCTCTCAGGCAGGGGTCATCGCAAAGGATGAAAAAAATAGTAGGAAGCAGAAATAAAAGATAAAATAATGGCAATAATAATACACAGAGCCAAAGATATAGTTTATAAAGTAAAAGTTTATGAAAATAGATAAAGGAGGGTATCCGGATGGATATATTTTACCCGCATAAAATATATCCCCGACTGAAACTCCACACAGGTATTTTATAGGGTACATACAGGCTCCCCGTTGCCAAGGGCAACGGGATTTGTATACTAACAGGCAGTTTGCTTTAGGGTCAAAGTCTCCTAAAAGGCTACTACAGATCCTTTAACTAACTCTAACTAGGGGAACAATGAGTTATAAAATCATCTTGGGGCAAACTTCTAAGTTTTATGATAAGGCTATTACTTTAGCAACAAACAGAGACATCTTGGCTCTGGTGATTGTGTTCTTGGAGACAGAGATGATCCCAGAAGTCAACATGGGCTGTGCTTTGTGTTAATTACTTTAACTGCATGGTTCTGTCTGGGCCTGGCTTGGGCATTAGCACATCTATCTGATTAGCTCTCATCTCCGGGGGTCCACCTGTCAGCTCCGGTAACCTTTGGTTCTAAGGGAGGCCTGCCTTGTCTTTCAAAACAGGTGAGAACCAAAGGCCCAGTTTATAGCTGTCTCTTTGAAGTGCAGCTTCTACTGACCATCAAGACGCCCTCCTGAGACGAGGCAGCTTTTAAACTAACACATTTATTTTTTCTTTAAGGCAAAGCCTTATTTGACTTCTGAAATCAAATCTTGTCTCCAGAAATACAGGGGGCATTTCTATAACTCAGTATTCTTAGGCTCAACAACTAATAGAAATATATGTTGAAAATTTCATTAGTTTTCCCCATTTCAGTTATCTGGTCTATATATATATATATATATATATGCTTACAATTCATTTTGCTTCCTTTTCTGTCCATGACGAGGTTCTTCAGGGATGCTTTGAGATACATCATGGAAGACTCCCTTGGAGTTGTTGATAATGTAATGAGCAACCTTAGAATGCTGCTCTCTTCACCTCATTGTTATGCCCAAGTCATTTTTGGTAGCCATTAGTAACCCAAACATTTATTTTCAGCATTCTTTCATTGAGAATTCCAAAAAAGACTGGTTTTTCCAGGTGGGTACACAATTTTCTGTTCTCTTGTTGCAAATCTCTAATTTGTCTGTTTTCTTCCTGGATGGCCGTAACTATTGTGGATCATAGTCAATGTCTTGTGACTCTATTAAATTCCTGGATGTTTAAAAAACCCATACTACTTCATTACCTTTACTCACTCGGTGAGAGCCTCTTTTCAGATTCTTATTTTCCATCTGTGGTGGAAAGGTCTTTTGCTCATTTTAAAATCAGTATGTTCATTTTCTTAGTGTTGAGTTTTAAGGGTTCTTTGTATATTTTAGGTAAGAATCTTTTATCAAACATGTCTTTTGCAAATATTTTCTCCCAGCATGTGGGAGATTTGACTATTTAGATTCAACACCAAAGGCATAATTCATGAAAGAAAGAATTGATAAGGTAGACTTCATTAAAATTAAAATTTTCTGCTCTGTGAAAGATACTGTCAAGAGAATAAAAACACAAGCCACAGACAGAGGGTATGTGAGAAACATCTGTACCTGTCACTCAGTTTTGCTATAAACCTAAAACTGCTCTAAAAAAAAAAAAGTCTTTAAAAGAAAAATAACGTCTATTAATTTTTTAAAAAAATCATGGCCATACTCAAGGTCATCTGGATTTTCTCCTAGTTTCTCTCCTAGGAGTTTTACAATTTTGCGTTTTACATTCAGGTTTAGGAAACATTTTGAATTAATTTTTTGAGGATTGTTAGGTCTGTGTCTAGATTCTTTTTTTTTTTTTTTTTGCATCTGGATGTCCAGTTTTTCCAGCACCATTTGTTGAAAAGACTATATTTTCTCTATATTACCTTTGCTCCTTTGTTAAAGATCAGTTGACTATTTTTATGTGGATCTATTTCTAGACTCTCTATTCTATTTCATTGATTTGTCTATCCTTCACCAATACCACGCTGTCTTGATTGCTGTAACTTTATAGTAAGTGTTGAAGTTAGACAGTGTCAGTTCTCTGACCTCCTTCTTCTCCTTCAATATTATATTGGCTATTCTGGGTCTTTTGCCTCTCCATATAAACTTTGCAATCAGTTTGTCAATATCCACACAATAACTTGCTTGGATTTTAATTAGGAAAGTATTGGTTAGGAAAGCAATAGGTCAAGTTAGGAAGAACCAACGTCTTGACAATATTGAGTCTTCCTATCCATGAACGTTTATTTATTTCTTCTTTGGTTTTTTTTATCAGTATTTTGTAATTTTTGTCATACAGATTGTGCATATATTTGTTAGATTTATACCTATTTCATTTTCTTTAGTGTTAATATAAATGATCACATGTTTGTTTTTAGAATATAAAAATACAACTGATTTTTTTGTATGTTGATCTTGTGTGCTTCTATGTTGCTTGTGTCTTCCCTTGTTGGGAAGTGTTCCCTCCTCTTCTGTTTTCTGGAAGAGACTGTATGGAATTGGTGTTGATTCTTTTTTAAAGAGACTGTATAAAATTGGTGTTTGCTAAAATTCTCCAGTGATCCTGGGTGTATCCAACATCTGAGCCTTCCTCCCTCCTCCTCATACTCAGATAATGGTCTTGCCTCCTCTTCTGTCTGGTCTGAAACCCTCAAGCTGTCCGCTGTGGCAATCGGGACTTAAAGCCTCTACCAATGTGGACTGATGGGCTTGAGGAAGAGACTCCACATGCCTGCTTGGCTTTTGGGGCAAAAGGCAGAACTGGGCAGGGCTCAGCTTTCTCACTGACCTGGAGAGACTTCCAGTGATCACTTCTGGCCAATGTTCCATGAGCACTCAAACTTCTCAAAATTTTAGCAATGGTTATTTCTGGGTGGCAGCACTGTATTCTCTTGCATTATAATTTCATGTTTTCCAACACTGTTTTTTTGTCTCCATTGAGCAGGTAGCATTTTTGGAGTGATAATAAATTTAAAAGACAGATCCTCTATTTCCAGAGGCTGGAGGTGGGGGCTGTGATGGGTGGTATGTCCAGCCCTGTGGACATGGGTGTGACTCCTTGACCTGAACAAAGGGCTGTGGAACAGACACGGCCCCTGGGAGATTTTGTCAGCGAGTGGCTATCCCAGTCTAGTCTTCTAAATTCTGCCTGTTCTGGGGTGGGACAGAGAAAGCCCTCCCAAAAGAAATTCTGTGGGAACAGGTGGTGAGAGCACACTAAACAGGCAGAGGGGAGTCCCCACTACACAAACACCTGAGCCTCATTCACCTGTAAGTCCCAGCAGCAGGGACAGCAGTAGGGAAGGCAGAGGCGGGCAGGGTGGAGAGGCAGGGACAGGCATCGTGGGGGGCCCTTGAGCCTTCTCTGTCCAGATGCCTGTCCTGGAGAGGCGCTGGTCTCTGCTCTGAAGAGAGAGAGTAGTTCCTGTTTCCATGATGTCAGAGGAAAGGGATTGTGATGAGAGGTAAGGCCAGGGGACTGGGACACTCTTTCCTTTGTGATTGTAAAATTGGATGGACAAGGCTGCTGCTAGCTGAGAAGATCCTGCTGGAAATGCCCCGTATCGCTGGGGCTGGGGGCTTGACACCTGCAGGCTTGGGCTCCTCCCTGAGCCTCATCCCATCTCACAGGTTCTCTCCAACCTCGCAGCCTTGTCTGTCCAGGAGCTCCAGAGACACAGGCTGAGTCAGAAGCTTCTGGAACCTTGTGATGGGCAGGCATGCGTCCATCCCCTGCATGAGTTCAACATCTGGGCCTCACTGAGCTGCACAGCTGCAGGAGGAGAAGAGATCTCTGTAGCCTTGCTTTCTTGGTGATAGAGTTGGACTTTACAAGGGTCCCTTCCCTGCCCTCCAGAGGTGCCAGAGGTGAACAATGAGCCCTGGTGCAATGTCTGCCGTGGCCTCCTGGCTTTTCTGTGGGTCCCTCCATGCGATACCGAGAGACGCTTCCTTTCTTCTTCCTGAAGAAGAATCAAGTGTGGCTGAAAAGGATATTAGAGTTTTGGAGGTGGTGATGATCTGTGCTTTAGAGGATGGAGGCTTCTTCAGGAAAGGTGGAGCCATGGAGAACTCTCTCCAGGAGAGACAGCAACATGCCTAGAAACACCTGGTGGCGGGAGGGCTGCCTCTCCTGTCTGGGCTGGGTCTAGGGCCAGCTCTGGAGGGAGGAAGTAGAGGGAAGAAGAAATGCTCCCAGAAAGAGGGAAGAAAAAGCATGTTGGTCTCCTTCTCTCTCAGCTCTGGAATGGGCTGTCCTCTCCCCAGGCAGAAAGGTTTTGTCCAGGGACTCTCAGCCCACACTTGGTTGGTGAACATTTAATGTTGGAGCATCCACAGCCAGGTGCCGGCCTCTAGGGCTGTTTCCCCATTGTCTTCTCATGACCCCTGCCTCTTCCTCAGGGTCTGACTAGACATCAGGGCCAGGAGAGGTGTTAGAACACGAGAACACAGAGCAAATCCTGAACATCCTCTGTGAGATGACAAGATACCTTTTCCTTTGTGATGTCACCATCCTATCCTTCTGTTCTGGAATGATGAATCCCATGCAGGGATGCCCATCCATGGCCCTGCTGAGAAGTAGATAGGAACATTCCCCCAGCCTCCATCATCCCACCCTTCCCCCCACCTCTAGGAACCTTCTCACCTTCCATTAGACTCTAAGCTAAGGGTGAGTACTAATGAGTTCCAAGAGCACCAGCTTTGGAACCACATGCAATTGAGGTTCAAATCCTGAATCCACCTCGTAGTAGCTGAGTAACCTTGAGCCCATGATGCAGACCCATATATCCTGCACCCTTTTTGACATCTTCATCTGCATACCTCAAATATTCAAATCTGAGCTCAAGATCTGCACTCATAGACCTTGTCTTCACTCATCCCATGCGTGTTTGGTATTTGGCACCATCATCCACCCAGTTAGTCAAATCAGGAAGGGACCCACTTCCTACACTCTCACTCATCCATTCCTATTGCTCCCCTACCAGACCCTATTCAACTTACCTCCTAAATTGCTTTCGAATCAGTCTCCTTCTCCATCTCCATCATCTTCTCTTGCCTGAATGAAAACCACTGCCTCCTAACTAGGCTGTTCCATCTTCATTTGTCCTCCAACATCTCCTTCTCCTGCTTCAGCCAGAGTGGCCTCTTTATAACACTGATCTGATTACACCTCTCTCTTGCATAAATGCCTTTGTGGATTCTCTTTGCTCTTGATGTAATATTAATATAAACAATCCACCCTTCCAAGACTGACTTGCTCCCCTAGAGCTAAAGGGATTCCCACCTTTCTGACACCTAGCATAGCCTCTTTGTCCCAGGTTGGGTTCCCTGGGAGACAGGCTCTGAGCTGAAGATGAACAAGGAGATCGTTTTTCAGGGAGTACTTTAGGATGCTTTTTAGGGAAGTAGGGTTGGGTAGAAGGAGAAGTTGAGCTGCAGGGAAATTCCAGAGAAGACCTCAGCTGACTTCACACGGAGCTCTGGGACTAGGATGTGCCTTCAGAGTTGTTCTGAGCTAGGATGGGAGAGCTGGGCTTTTAGACCACCAGGTTGATGAGTTGTTGGATGTGGCCTGTTCCCAGGCGTGACCCCAGCATGGCAGCTCTCTTCAGCCGAGGCAATCCCAAAGAAGGCTGAGAGTTGAGGACTATCTTCTGCAGCCTGGTGCATCATCTCATCCACCACGCTCCCCTTAGGAACGTCTCCTTCCTGTGAACCGCTGGGCTCAGGACACATACTCACTCCCCCCACAGGCCTCCACACAACCCCACCTCACCTGTGTAACCCACAGTTCTCTCATCCCACTTGGTCTCATCTGGGCTTTACTACCTGGAAAAGCTTAGGGCAAGTGTCACCGGGGACTGAGAAGCAGCTTCCTTAGGATCTCTGAGTGCCTGGGTCTGGAGTGAGTTCTGGTCGGGGACAGAGGAAAGGACACCTCCGGCTTGTGAAGTGAGGTCAAACTCGGGAATATTAACAAAGTCTCCCCACCGCATATATCCTTGAATTGTTCACCAAGGGGTACAAGAGGCAAAGAAAACTAGCTGGGGACAAGATGTTGAGATTATTTTAATAGACTTAATTTTTTAGGACAGTTTTAGACTTGCACAAGAATTGAGAATATAGAGTTCCCATGTATCCCTACACAGATGCCCCTATTATTAACATCTTAACAATAGTATGATACATTTGTCACAATTAATGAACCAATAGTGATGCACCATGATTATGCAAAGTTCGTAGTTTTTAAAGATTTCTTTTGTTTTTACCTAATGTCTTTTTTCTGTTCCTGGATCCCACCCAGGATACCATGTGACATTTACTTGTCGTGTCTCCTTAGGCTGTTCTTGGCTGTGACAGTTTCTTAGCCTTTCCTTGATTTTGGTGGCCTTGAAGGGTTTGAGGAGTCCTGGGCAGGATATTGCAGAAAGCCTCTCTATTGGAATTTGTTTGATATTTTTCTGATGATTCCATGGGGGTGTGTGAGTTTTGGGGGGTTAAGGTAACAGAGGAAGAGTGTCATTTTCATCATATCATATCAAGGATACATGCTATTGACATGGTTTATGGTTATTGATGTTTCTTTATAACTGTTGATGAATACTTGATCACTGGGCTAATGTTGCATTTGTCAGATTTCTCCACTACAAAGTTATTTTTTCCTTTTCTTTCCATACTGCACTCTTTGGAAGGAAATCACTATGCACAGCCCATACTTGAGGAGAGGAGAGGTATGTTCCACCTTGTTTAGGGTGGAGTATACACATGAATTATCTGGGACTCCTCTACACAGGAGATTTTTCTCTTCTCCTCCATTCAATAACTTATTCAATCATTTATTTATGTCATCATGGATTCACAGATATTTATTTTATATTTTGGGCTATAGCCCAATACTGTTTTATTTATTTTGTTGCTGAAATTGTTCCAGCTTTGGCCACTGGGGGCTCTTTCACTTGGTTCCTGTACCCCTTTGACAAACTCCAATCAATGTGGGTTTTGGTTTTGGGATTTGGGAGGATTTTTTTTTTTTTTTTTTTTTAGCACTTTCTTATTTTCTGGAGGATGTTGAATTTTTGATGAGATCTTTTAAACAGAAAGAAGAGAGAGTAATCTTTAAAGAAAGAGCTGGGGAATATAACACACAAGTCAGGTGACTGAATGAAAAAAGTTTTGTTTTGAAATCCAACTTCTAGTAAAAACCAATGGCCTCATTGATGTATTCATTCATTTATTAAAACATTTGATGGCCTATTATATGGCAACCATTGGTTTGAAAACTGAGGATACATATAGTCCCTTCCCTGTTAGAACTGGCATTCTATTTGAGGAAGACAGACAGACAAATGCAGGCAGTTCTCACTTTGGTGCTGAGATGCATGAATTTTAGTTAACACACTTTAGGTAAATAACACCAGTCCCCCAACACAAGGTTCAAATTTTAGTTACCAAAGTGAATTTCCTGTGAGGAATTTGCATAAAGTACAAGCTTTAGCGCTGGCTCCTCCGTCCACAAATCACTATGTGAATAACAAAAGCTCATCACATCACGATCAGTGACCAATCACGTCACTTCTTCCAAAGTCTGTTGGTGTTGGACCCTGTGAATCTCTTACTGAGACAGCAAAACCTGACGCTGCATTGCCTCTGTGTCTCCCAGCGGTGAGCCCACTGACATTTTATGGAAATGAGTAACTGCAACAGGGATTTGGCAGGTAAGATGAAAGTGCAGGGAAGAAATGAGAAGCAATAACGCTGGAAGTGAAGTTGAAATTGAACGCAAGCTATAGAAGTATTGGCGATGTTGACCCTGATACTGCTCAAGGGACTTTAGATAGGCAGCCAGAGGGACTTCGTGAGCCCAACTTACCATAAATGGGAAAGCAGTGGTGACAGGAAGGGTGGAGATGTCCCAGAGGAAGTGACACCAGCAAAAATTTTCACATGAAAGCAATGTTTGGAGAGATTTCACAACATTGCAAGTGCAAAGGATAAGATGTGAAAGATAAACCAAACACAGAGGAGGATGGGAATTTACCAAGGTAGAAAGATGCTTGCTCTAAATCATAAATTACGTAAGAACGCGGACTGAACTCTGACCTTTTCTCATCTTGCTCAAATTCCTTTCCAAGGGACCTGGGCAATCACGCGTGACAAACCACAAAATCTTGTTAAAATTGGTCTTTTTGATCGAGTACAATGTGGCTTATTTTCCACCCTGGCTCTGGTATGGCATCACAGGACAGACGGCAGACTCCCTTATCTTAACTTGGGCATTCCTTCTTCCTACTGACTCCAGATTTTTAGACAAAGCTTTACTCCCTCAACCAATTGCCAATTAAAGAAACTCTAAATCCGCCTGTGACTCGCAAGCTCCCACTTCAAGATATCCTGCCTTTTCAGGCCAAATCAATATATGCCTTCCATGTATTGATTTATGTCTTTGCCTATAACTCCTGTCTCCCTGGAATGTATGAAATCAAACTGTAATCTGACGGCCTCGGGACCACTTACTCCAGGCTTCTTAGGTTTGCGTATCCTTGAGTTGCAGTCACTCATAATGGCTCAGAATAAATCTCTTTAAATATTTTGGCAGAATTTGTTTTTTCTATCATCAAGAAGGCAAGCACTGTTCTAACTACTCTTGATAGGTGATAGGTTTTTATAAAGAAATAAAACACTTTAACTCTCAATGTTTCCAATGTTTCAAGTTACAGTGTACTAAATATTCATTTTATTTTATTTTTCATTGCCCTATACATTTGTAACTGACAGTATGAGAGTCTCTAATACTTTGATAAAACATTATAGAGGTCACCAGAACAATCATTATTTTTCTTACTGACATGGAGATTGCTTCCAAGGGTTTCAGTTTGCACAGTCTTTTTTGTTTTTTTGAGATGGGGTCTCACCACGTTGCCCAGGTTGGCCTTGAACGGCTGGGCTCAAGCGATCCTCCGGCCTCGGCCTCCTGAGTAGCTGGGACTACAGGCATGAGCCACCGTGCCCAGCTCTGTGGTCCTTTTACAATCCTGCCCTGCCATGCAAAGCAAGGACAGCCTGTATTCAGTATAGTACAAATGGCAATAAATGTTAAGACAAAAATCAGGTTAGGAGGAATTGGTATGTCAGGGAGAAAGAAGGGAATTAATATTTCATAAAAGGTGGTGTGTGAAAAAAGCCTTTAATAAAGTGACATTGAGCAGAGACTTGAAAGAAGGGAGGGAGGGAGCCATGTAGCTATGTTAGGGAGTAGCAGAGGAGTGATCATTTGACTTACTTTTTCAAAGAATTGCTGTGGTTGAAACAGGGAAGCCGGTTAGAGGCTACAGCAATGGTCCAGGAAGAGGTGACATTGGCTGGGACGGGGAGGGGGACTGGGGGTAAGAAGGGTGCAGGTTATGGATGTGACAGAGGTGTGCTGGAGCAGGCTTGGACTGTTGCAAAGTGTCAGTTTTGCAGTCTGGTTGTTAAACTGTTGGTAACTTGAAACTGACCACACTGGGAGTATTTACACTGCAGAAATTGGGAAGCACCACACATCAGGCTTTTTTCCTCCCCTTTCAAAGTCGATTGTTAAACATTTACCATTTCACCAGGGACATACGCATTTTGAAGGCAGAATTGAATGCGGGGTGTTAAGAGGAGAGAAATCAAACAGGACTCCATGGTTTCTTAGACTGTCTCAGCATTTGCACCAAGAGCAACAGGGCTGGGAGGACGCAGGGAGACAGAGGAGCTGATTGATGTTCCCATCACAGAGAGAGGAGGGAAAGCTGCTTTCTTTCTGAGTTTAAGGAGTAGGACATCTAGACAAAGAGGAAGGAAAATAATTTTTTTCTTCTTGAATCGGGATGGGGGTTCATTTGTATTCAGGAGACACTGGAGAAGTTCAGCACGGCTGGAGAGCTGGGGTAGGCTGGGATCCAGGCAGCCTGGACGGGGTCCGAGGTTCACGGCCAATCCTGAGGCGATGGGTGAGAGAGGTCCTGAGGCACTTAGATTTGGTTTGTTTCTTGCATTCTAAGGAGGTGTCCCGAGTCAGTCCCTCAGCCTGATCCACGGCCCTGTTCAGGACCACGAAAGAAGACCTGGCCCTGGGGGCACCAGGGACGGACAATGCTGATACTCGAGGCTGAGGGCAGGTGGAGGTCCTGGGAGGGGAGGCATTTGGAGCCAAGTCTGTGGAAGGTTCTCTCCAGTTCCTTCTGTCTGGCTGAGCCCTGCAAGGAAGGACGGAGGCAGCAGACACAGAGGGTCCCACGTGGCGGGGGAGGAAGGTGCTGAGGGGAAACATGTCCATGTTTAATCGTCTGCTCGTCATTCCTGAGAGCCCGTTATGTCCCTGGTGCTGGTCCCCTCCTGGGATGCCTGTCGCGGGTGGATGTGTGGCCCTGAGATGGGGCTCTGCCGGCTCAGCCCTGCTCCCCGAGCCCCGACTCCCCTTCCTGAGTCCCTTCCGCTCAGGCTCAGGGAGGGCGAGAGCGGGAGTAGCCCTCAGAGCTGCCCGTCTGGGGCTTCTCAGCGATACTCTACAACGGGGACACCTTTGTCCCCACGGACCCTGGCGTTCAAGTAACCTAGAGACGGCCTGCAGCGGAGGCAGCCACTCAGCTGCCCTCATCCAGCCCCCTCTGCCCACGTCCTCCGTGGGCCCCCTAGGGCGCTGTGGATACCTCTGAGCACCCTAGATGCAGCCCATCCCTGCAGCAGCCACGTACTTCCTGGTGGTTGGAAGCCTCTTACAGGTGTGTCATCTTCTCTGAAGTCCACCGACCTGACGCTGTGTGGCATGTCGACTGGCCCCCTGCCGGCCTTGCCCACTGGGGCAGCACCCTTCCCCCCTACACACACTTACGGTCAGGCCCCCTGCTTCCTGTAGACATAGACGGCGGTGACACCAACCACCAGCAGCGCCTTGGGGCCCAGGAGGAGAGCTACGAGGAGGGGCACAGGGGAAGACGGTGCTGAGCCTGGAAATCAGAGCACAGGAGGAGCCATGAGAGAGGCCACCCAGGAGTTCATCCCAGGGGCCTCCACTTACCCAGTCTGAGGCCACCTGGGCCCATCTATGTTCTGAACTTTTGAACCTGCATCCTGCCCTACTGCAGCCCAAGGAAGAAGCCAGGGTAGAAAGGCCCCACATTCTCACTCAGCCCGCCCCAGGCTGCCAGGTTGTCCTCCTGGAGGGAAGGGGTGGGCAGGATGTGTACTCAGGGTTGCACAAGCATGGCACCTCACAACCCTGGGGGCAGGGATGGTTATCCTCATTCTGATGGGAAACTGAGGCCCAGAGAGGGTAGGGAGGGTTATAAGATTAGTGGGCTCCAAACCCAGGGAAGCCGATCACTGGTGTGCCTTAGGATGACCCCTAAGACCGGGTCGTTTGGACCAAGACAAGTCCAACCTCCTAGGGTCATAGGAATGACCATGGAAGGGCGTGTAGGGGAGTGGGGACGGTTTCACAGGGGAGGGGAGGGCTGCACGGATATCATGTTTAGCCCCAGAGGCTGGGGGAGGACGGCCTTATGTTCTCAGGAGCTCGGGGATCCCTGGAGAGGCCTGACCCAGTGAAACCTGCTGGCTGGAAGACGCCCCAGCGAGTCAAGGGAAAGGGTCTCAAAGTCAGGAGGGCCCCCAGCACCATCTGGTCCACCTCACCCACTGCACGTGTCTCTGCAGTCGTCCTGTGGGACACAGCTCTGGGGAAGCACGTTTAGATTCTTTGCACTTTTACAATGAACAGTTTTTGTTGTTACAATTAAACAAAAATATTAAAATACCTTTTTTTTTTTTTTTAATAAATAAAATAGCTCTGGTGGGTCCCTAAGGGAGGAGACCTGAGCATCTGTGGCTGCTGCAGCAATGGACACTGGCAGTTCTCAGCTGAGGGCCTTTCTGGGACTTTCTCCTCCTTGATAAGAATTGCGCTACCCAAGCGCACTGCTTCTAGGGGGCGAACCCATCAAAGACTGGCTGAATTGGGAGTAGAAGGCCCAGCCCCCTCCTCTCAATTTAAAACAACTCTAAAAGAAGCAGTTGAGTCTTTGTCACGCCTGGGTGGCCCAGTATCTCCCTCCTCGGGTCCTGTCTCCTCACACCCTCAGACATGTTGACCCCGACGGCACTCTAAGGTGCTTCGGGTTTCCTGTGTCCATCTCAGAGTCTGCCTCCCCGGGAAATGGATCTCGGGGAGCAGTCTGGGGAGCAGACTCTAAAATGCAAGTTTGCAACCTGCTCCCTCACCTGCTGGCTGGCAATGAGGCCCCAGGGCTGCTGGCGAGTGGAGCCCAGGCGGGCCTGGCCTGTGGTGCTTGGTGGTGCAGGTGATAGAACTCTCACTGGCAGAGAACTGGCATGGTGTAACCACAGGAAGAGAATCCCTTGCCCTCGGGCATTTGAAAACGAATGGTAGTTTGTTTTATAACAAGGTAGTCATAAGGACTACGGAATTGGATGGCTGCCACTGGGCACCAATCCTTTGGAGAGAGACAATGAGGAGTTGAGTGACTGATGGGG
Source organism: Eulemur rufifrons (assembly GCF_041146395.1). Lineage (NCBI taxonomy): Eukaryota > Metazoa > Chordata > Mammalia > Primates > Lemuridae > Eulemur > Eulemur rufifrons. The sequence goes on from NC_091002.1 coordinate 26,980,349, forward strand.
AGTTCAGGTTCAGTGTGGAAGCCAGAGGACTTCTTGTGGCACTGCACGGTCTTATCTCCTGGGGCCAGAGGGCAGAAAGAATAGAGGACTGGGTCCCGCACATCATAAGGGAAGCAGTGCTACAAAGCAGGCTGGATTCTGAACCTGTGGGCTGCTATGCCAGGGTGGGCCCTGACGGGGAAGCTGTAGGACCCTGAGATGCGGGAGGAGGTATTTGGGTTAAAGCACTCGAGGACCTTCAGTCAACTTCTGGGTTGCTGAGGGCAATGGTAGCGGCAGAGCTCCTTATCTCTAAAAATGTTCTCCCCAAACAAGAAGGAAAAAAAAGGAAAATCTATAAAAAACAAGTATTTGATATTACTTGCAGAGAGAATGCCAAACAGCAAAATAACTGAGTCAAAAGGGAATGATCAGCGAAGGCTGGTGCACGATCTCTCACGAGGCCACCATCCTGTCATCGCCCAGCCACAAGAAAAAGTGCAGGGAACACAGAGGGCAGCTAGCCAGGGTTCTAACTAGGGGTTATTTAGAAACACCACCAGCAATATCAAATGCACCCTAAAGTTGAGAATACGGGAAAAGTGTCCAGCAGTTCAGAGCACAGATCCTAGCAAGGGATTTCGAAGTGCACATAACTTAAAAGGGTTGGCACAGATGCCCTGAAACCTGTGGCTATGTCACCTTACATGGCAAAAGGGACAGTGAAGTGTGATGGGAGGTTATCCTGGATTATCCAGGGGCATCCAATGTAATCACAAGGGTCCTTAGAGGTGAAAGAGGGAGATAGGAGAGTTAGGCAGCGAAGGAGATGTGGGGATAGAGCAGAGGTTGGCGTGACGTGGGGCCATCCACCAAGGGATGCCAGAAGCCTCTGGAAGCTGGAAAAGGCAAGGATGCGGGTTGTCCCCTAGACCCTCCAGGAGAAGTACAGCCCCGCTGCACCATTTTAGACTTCTGACCTCCCTAACTACAAGGTAATAAATTTTCACTGTTTTGAGCTACTGAACTGTTGGGGATTTGTTACAGCATCAGTAGAAATGCAATATAAGGAGGCAAGAATATTTTAAAAGGACAGATGTGATTAAAAGGGCAGGCAGGACTTAAAGGGCATAACTTCTGGGGGGAAAGCAATGGGAAGGAAGAAGTTCTCTTTGGCCACAGAGTGGTAGAGGAAGAATAAAAAAGTGGAGGACAGAGGGAAAGTTAGGGTCCTAAAAGACAAAAGAGAGCCAAAGAATTAGAGGATCCAGAACTTTTCCCCACTATCCAAACAAGCTAACAAATGCAAAACTCCGTGAACACACCTGGATTATGCTATACGGACTAAGAGAGGCCTATTAAGCTGGAAATACTGTAAAATACCCTAATCCCAGGATAAAATAGGGGCTATCACTGCAGACTCTGCAGACACCAAAAGGATGAGAAGGGGGTATTATGAACAGCCCTACACACAGAAGTTTGACAACTTAGATAAAATGGACCAAAAATTCTTCAAAAAGCACAACCTACCACAAGTCATCCAATATAAAATGAGTAAAATTCACAATTTCAAATCCCCCCAAAATTCTCAAGGCTTAGATGTTTCACAGGAAAATTCTATCAAGCATTTAAGGATGAATTAAAACCAATTCATCCTTCAATGCACAGAAAAACAGTGGTAAAAGAAATTTGGTTGTGGGGCAGTGGGGAGAGGGGAGAAGGGGATGGGTATATTCACACCTAATGGGTGCGGTGCGCACCATCGGGGGGATGGACACGCTTAAAGCTCTGACTCAGGTGGGGCAAAGGCAATACATGTAACCTAAACATTTGTACCCCCATAATATGCTAAAATAAAAAAATATATATATAAAAAGAAATTTGGGGAAATTTGAATTTATACCATTTTAGATGATATAGTGGAATTATTTTAATAATTTTAATAAATTTAAGGATTTAAAAAGTTAAAATTTTATTAACTTGGTAATGATATTGGTTTTGTAAAAAAAAGTCCTTAATCATATGACCACCCAGTTATGGAGTCTGCACGTGCATACACGAATAAGTTATCAGTGGACATGACTTTGCACCTTCCACACACCTCTTAGTGTGAGGGAAATTGCCCTCCACTTCCTATCTTTACTCTTCCAGCAGGCAGGGACGCAGACCAAAGATGACCCAGCATTGACTCAGCAGAGGAGGCCAACACCATAGGGCATGTTGGAAGGAGATGGGGCCTTTGAAAAACCTTCTGGAGTAGTCCCCTCAAGACAGGGAGGTCTCCAGCCAACTTCAGGACCTTGGAACAATGCCTGGCTGAAAGGGAACATTCCTCTAATTAGCACAAATTTGCCTTTTAGGCACGTTGGTGGCCCTGTCTTTAGGGACTCAGATTTACCTTGATTAGTTTAGACCAATCACCTGGTCTAATGGCAGGTCTTCAACAACACCCCCCATTGCTTCTCGAGTCCTGGTTTTTCCTGCAAAACTCCAAACTCATTAGGTGGCTGGAGCAGGAAAAGAGACCATAGATAATGTGCAGGCAGCGGTTGTGACCACTGCTGGTCCGTTCTCACAGATCAGGACACAGCAGAGGCCCGAGCCGTGACAGGTCTTAACCATCTTAACTGAACCATCTTAAACTCCTAAAACCGTTAGGTTAAGAAGGCAAGAGAGGCAGGACGCCGTGAACCGGTGATCTCCCTCCCTCCCTTCTTTCCTCTTGTAATATATATTTAAGTCAAGAGATCTACCAAAGTGTGCACCAGACTCTTAGCAGTGGTGACTCTTGGAATGTGGGATTTGGAGAGATGAGCTGATTTTAAAATTCTGCTTTGTATTTAGACTTCTAGATTATTTTATAACAAGCATAAATACTTTTTACATTAAAAAAAGATAAAATTTAGAAATTTGTAACCTCACCAGGGGTGTCACCTGCACCCTGCTCCTTCTGGTGGGTGGAGACCACCAGGACGTGGCTTCTGCTGACCGGCGGCTGCCCGTCATGCTCCACCTGGCAGGTGAGCTTCACGTCCTCCCTGTGGGCAGACGAGTTCACCGGGAGCCAGCTGGTCCAGCTGTAGGTCCCATCCTTGTTCTCTACGGGGGTCGAGGCCTTTTCTGTTCGGGACACGTTTCCGTTCTCCAACCAGGTCAGCTGTAGGCTCTGGGGGTAGAACCTTGTCACCTGGCAGGTGACGTTCACCGGGCTCCCTGCCATCGTGGGCTGTTGAGTAACCTCCAAGGTGGGCGGAACTGAAACAGCACAGGGCAGAAGCTCTGACCTTATGGCACAGGCGGACCACAGAGGACGGGCCGGATAACTTAGCTCCCACCACCAGGGCCAGGGCATCACCCAGGACAGTGCTAGGCATGCAGCAGGTGCTCAAACACTGAAAGTGCTCTTTGCATATGAATGAACGTACTAAGTTCAATGCTGGGCACACAGTAGGTGTTCAAGGACTCGTAGCACCTATTAGGGTAATAATGAACGAAATCAACAAGCACAACCCCGGCAGGCAGTCACAATGTCATAACTGTAGCAAAATAGATGAAATTGCCAAGCACGTGGGGCCTGGCTCACAGTGGGTGCTCAGTAACTGCAGCTGCTATTGGTGAACTAAACAAACCCACCAGGCACAGTGCTTGGCACATGGTGGGTGTTCACCCGGCAGGTGCCATCAGAATGAGAGTAAGAGAGCGGCACATCTAGGCACATAGTAGGTGGGCGGCACAGTTAGGAATTAGACTCCAGGCAGTTTAAGCCCTGGAGCAAAAGCTGGGGGAGGAGCGGGCTTGGCGGCCAGGTGTGGGCTGGGGCTGGGCGTGGGGGTCCTCTACCTCGGATGGTCTCAGACAAGTTGGCAGTCCCACGGAGAGGGGCCCCCTGCAAGGTGTCGTGGGCCACCTCGCAGATGACCTGAGAGTGCACGTCCCCACGGTTCAGCGCCACCCTGGCTGTGCTGTGTATGCTGTAGGAGGTGCTTTTTCCTGCAGGGTCCACGCTGGTCTGGAAGTCTGAGAGCTCATTGCCATTTTTGAACCACTTCAGGGTGATGTCTCGTGGGGAGAAGCCACGGGACTCGCAGGTGAAGTTCACCGTCTGGTCAGCTGTGGCCCTTGCCGCAGGGCCCGTCACCACAGGGACAGAGGGTTTGGCTAAAAAGGAGCATTTACAAACAGGAGACATGATTGCAACGACCATCATGAATGATAAGAATGTGACACTGTCAAGGGTCTTCACAGACAATATGGTTTAGTCCTTCTGATAATGCTGGGGGGGGGTGTCCTTATCCTCATTTTACACTGCAGGAGGCAAAGGCTCCCAGAGGGGGGAGACCAGCCTGGGCCAGACAGTGAGTAGGGGCAGGGCCCAGAGGGAATTCCAGGCCTGAGTTCAAAGCGCTTCTCTCTGCACTGGGTGATTCCACCCCTCTCAGCACGGGAACAAGATTATTGATTGGTCTCACCCTTGGTATTAACTGTTCCTAGCCGGCCTCCCCTGGACACCTTGCCAACCCCAGAGAGAGCGGTTATAGACGTCAGTGCAGGGAACAAGTGGCAGAGTGGCACTGCCGTGAGAGCTGGCACCAGGCTGGCCAGCCGACAAGAGGGGTGGCCTGGCACATCCAGCTCCTCATCTGTAAAATGGGACACCAGCATTCCTTCTTCCCCGGGTGCAGGGAGGATTAACTGAGGCAATGGAAGCAGTTTTGCTTTGGATAAATCACAGAAGATGCTTCACAAAAATGAACAAGCACAAGCTATCTTTCACCTAGACTTTACATATATCCAGGGCTTTCCCTTTGGGTATTTATGAATTTATTCTATATTTTTCATTCTTTCCACAAACATTCCTGTAACGTGTGTGAAAGGAAATGAAGTAATTAAGGCTAAGGCTTGACGGTGGAGTCAGCAGGTTTGGGAAGATTGTGCTCGCACTGCTGAACGTTCCCACAGACCTGGATAACGACTGAAGCCAAAGTCTGGGGAGCTCAACATCTCTCACCGGGGAGGACTCTAATTAAGTAACCATTTAGAACAGGTTTGCAGTTTAGGATTTCTGCCCAGCCAATGAACTGTCTCCAAAAACTTTTTGTGAAAATCCCCCGTGCGAAACTTCTACACTCACCTCATGGGACACTATTCAGGGCTGCCCTGATTCAGTGTGCCTGAATTGCAATTCTTTGTTTCCCAGATAAGTGTCATTCCCTTTGACCTCCCTATCCTTTCTTTCTTTCTTGTTTTTTATTTAGTTAACAGGTCTAATCTGTGCCAAGTCCTGAATTGAAAGGGAGAAGCATTTTCTGGAATATGGGTCTTCTTTTTGGTCAGGTTTGGGTTGAAAACCCTTATCACTGAGTACTGAAAAGCTAAAGGTGGTTAATTTCTTAAGCATTAATTAATTACAAGAGACACAGGCCCACTAAACAGGTAGAAGCTCTTCCTGGGTCCTGAAAGCACATAAATTGCAGCATCAGAAAAGTAAGTGCAGTTTCTTCCTGTAGATGGGTCCTAAAGGTTGTCTCCCAATTGCTAATTTTTACCGTACACCTTCTGTAGCAAATATCACAAATATTTGCATTTGTAAACATTAACTTGCTCCCTAACACCCATCAAACATTTTGAGGGCACAGTAAGGAGGGTGTCACTTGAGGAAGTCACATCATCAGGACACGGCAGCCCAGACATCCCTAAAGGGATGGGAGGCTGTAATCAGTTCTCCTCGGGGGCCTGACACCTGCTGTCCCTTCTGTGCCCCCAGCTCTGTGATCCTCCCCCATCCCTGTGAGGTCCCCGTCTGAGCCCCTTTAGGACAACTCTCAGAGAGGAGCCCGGCTGGCCAAGGGCCCAAAGTGGATAAAAACCCCACCCTGGTGAGATGAATGAGGACAAATGCAAACACAGAGCCTGGTATATAGTAGGTGCTTAATAAAGAACACCTGTGACTGTTATCATGTGATCCGGTCACCACTGGTTCTGAAATTACACATTTATTCTTTAGGCAGCAGAACAAAGCAGAGCGGAAACACCAAGAAAAGTCCCAAGTCCTGCTCCCTGCAGCTGCCACGAAAACCCCAATGATGGCAGGACAGAAACCAGCGAATGACGAGTCTCCCCCCTTTCCTGAACAATCCCCTCAGGAAACAAGGTTGGCGAACTGGCTCTCAAAACACAGACAAGATCCCAAGCATCTCCCTCCAGAGGAGCCATTGACACAAGCTGGACGCATTTTGGAGGGAGGAGGGAGCAGAGTCCTCAGGGACATCTTGCTGTGTCCTGGCAGGGAGGGTTCCGAGGCTGAACCGGGAATATGTGCAGGGAATCCGGCGCCTGTGTAGACACGAGCATTTCCAAGATAGGCAGGTTCCCCAGCACCGAGGCTGGATCTGAGCAGGACTCGTCCGGGCCTCCCTCCCGCGATGGGAGGTCCTGGCCAGGTCACTGTGGCCTCCAAAAAGCTGTCCCCAGCACGTGCTGTTCCAAAGCCCCCACACCTGGAAGAGCTGTTCTCCCACCTGGCACCATAGAGGACCATGTTTTCTGGGAAGGGGGACCCAGCTTGTCCTCTGCGACCTCAGGGCCTCTCTCAGGGGTCCTCAGCCCTGGCTGTGTGTTAGAATCTCTGGAGTCATTAAAAACGTCAGATGCCCGGGCCCCTGCCGGACCAATTAAATTGGCATTTCTAGGGTAGAGCCTGGGTCTGGGGATTTTTTTGGTCAAAGATTCTAAAGAGCAGCCAAGGCTGACAGCCACCCGACCACACCCCAGCCCCATTTATATGTGAGGCCTGGAGAGGAGGGGACCCGTCCCAGGTCTCAGGGCTTCGGCGTAACACAGCGCACAGTCACTGAACGTTTACAGCTCTCCGGGCGCTGCTCTAAGCACTTGGCGGATGTGACTCATTCGGTCCCTGCTCCTGCTCTGTGGGGCCGCTGTTGTCATCCACAGGTGAGGACACGAGCCCCACTGTGGTGCAGGGCCTCGTCTGAGGTCACAGGCCTGGAGGTGGCAGAGCTGGGGTGTGGCCCAGGCTTTGGGCTCCAGCCCCTGTTCTAGCCCTGGTGCCACTGATGCTCATCATAACCCCGACGCCACCACCGGGGGTCTGCGCAGAGCCCCTCCAGTCCCCACAGAACCCCCAAGGGTGACATGACCATCACCACTTTAGATGGGGAAACTGAGGACTCGAGGGCAGCCAAGACCGGCCCAAGACCACACACCCTCGGGAAGATGCCCCCACTGCTCACTGAGGTCTCCTCTCTCCCCAGGCTCGCTGTACCCTCGTAACATCCTGCAAGGTTTGGTACAATCGTCCACATTCTACACGTGGGGAAACTGAGGCTCAGCAAAGGGAACCGGGTCGCCAAGGTCACACAACCTTCAAAGAACCCCTAGACTTGGGGGTGCCTACAATGTGCTAGGTGATTGCCAGAGAGGACCTCAAACCCTTTCCAGTCTCCTAAAGGAGTCCATGATCATCCCCATTTTACACATCAGAAGACCGAGGCTAAGAGAAGTGACACCACCGTCTCCTCGTCCCTATGTGTCCCAGTGGGCATGTCCTGTGCCTCCCAAGCCTTGACATCTGTCAGCAGAGCAAGTGCCCTGACATGACACCCCCTCCCTTCTCCCTCTGAGACCTCCGACTTACAGCACCTCTAGGGAGAAGCCCCCGCCCGGATGCCAGGCCTGGGTACCCTGTGGCCGGAAACGGAGGACGGTGGCTCCTGGCAGCCCAGGGGAGGATGTAAACTCTCGCTCACACAGGCCCCTCTAGGAAATGCCTCATCTCCTCGTCCTCAGTGTTCAGTGCCAAGAGCGGGCGGCCGGGGGCTGCAGAGGCCGACCCAGCTCCTCGGTGCTGCTCAGGGAAGGAGCCCCGAGGGCCCCCCCTGCGCTGAGCCGGGTCCTGCAGGAGCAGCTTCTGTGCATCACGCGGCGACTGCGGGACCTTTCTGATGGGGCTCGGAAAGCAGCCTCCCGCCTTCACAGCACTGGCCGTGCTTTTCACGCTTGTTGCCGTAGAACTGACCGACGCAGGAGTTTAGAGGGAGAAGGCTGGAGCATCTGCCCACACTCTGACCAGCACGGCGGGGTGTTGCAGAGACGGCTGCGGGTCAGGCTGGTGGGGTTGAAACCTTGGCTCCCCACCACCGCCCTCAGGTCAGGTCCCTTCTCTGAGCCTCAGCGTCCTCATCTGTAAAAGGGGCAATGATGGCCCCTCCCCCACAGCACTGGGTCCAGGAGAAACTGGCAGGTGAGGAGACAGCACCTGGCACAGCTGCCGCTCCCTGGCCCCTGCCCGCCTCCCCCCTTTCACACTCAGGGCGTCAGTTAGGCTGACGGCATGGCCAAGGCGCTGAGCCTCTACCAGGAGCCAGCAGCTCTGAGTCACGCCTGAGCCACCTCCTGGCTGGGATGGCCTGGGCGCGGACGCATCGTCTGGGAACTTCAGTGTCTCTGATTGTAATATCTGCAAACTCAGGACAGAGCCACCTTCCCTGCCTACGTCCAGGGGTTGTGGGGAGCCCTGATTACCACGTCATCTAGGACGAAATATTGTAACAGCCACATAAGTGAAAACACACATGCCCTCTGACCTAGCAATGCCACTTCCAGTGGGCATCGTGTACTTGAGCAGGACAACGGGTGCACAGGGCCATCCACCGCAGCCCAAGGACGGGAACAACTTAAATATCCGTCCATAGAAGACTGTAAGGTAAATTCTGACATTTCCATATGATGGAGTTTTCTGCAACTGTCGCACAACAGAGCAGCTCCCTACGCCCTGAGATGGAATCTCTATGTGGAATGAGAAAGTTTAAGATGGGAAGAGATTTTCCCATCAACAACAAGCCTCAGAGTCTGAATCAGGGGTTGGGGGGCGGGGCATTCAGAACCTTTGGGAAACTGAAGCAAAGGACAAGGGCCGGCTCCCTGCTCAGCGGTTCTGTCCCAGGAGCTTTGATTCAGCATCGGCGATGCACCAGGCTCCTCTATGGAGACTGTCTAACGCTGGACCTGGAAGGAGCCTGCCTGGAATCAGATCAGGGCTGTGGTCCCGATCCCGTCACTAACTGCCCCCGTGAGCCTGGGCAAGGCCCGTGTCATCCTGTGGCCTCAGGCTCCCCATCTGTAGAGGGGGGTTGGGCTGGATGGCCTGAAGGTCCCGCCTGTGCTGACATTCTAGGACACAGGACACAGAAGGAAGATCCCAGGCCACTGGCAGGAAACCCAAAATGAGCATCTTTGCTGCTTCGACTGGGGAACCCCTAAGTCACCACATGGGGGACCTCTTCCCTGGGGTGAGGGACATTCTGAGATGACCCAGCTCTGCTCGCAGCCTTCCGTGACTGTGTGAGGCAGCCCCTGAATCACATAAGGGTTTTCTGCGCAGACCCACAGCAAACGCCCAACCTCTTGACATCTCCTCCCACCAGGGTTATCAGATTCCACAGTGGGTCTGCGCCTCTTAGGAATCTGCCCAGGGACATGTTTCTGAAGACAAAATAAAGCAAACCAGACCCTCCCTCCGCCCTGCCCTGGACATTTCTCCTCATCAGGAGGGAGGAGAACTTGAGCTTCATGGGCAAGAGTGTTGGCCGTGTTGTTCACTGCTGTTTCCACAGCACCCAGGGTGGAGCCCGGCGCAGTAGGTCCTCAGTGAGTGTCTGCTGCATGAAGAGGACACTTGGCCACCCTGCATGGGACAGCGCTCTCTGGAGGCAGCAGGTGAGGTCTGGTTTGTGACTGGGCAAGTCACTCAATGTGTCAGTTCCCTCCTCCGGGGAACCGAAGGGCTGGGCCAGACTGGAAGGGAGGGCTGGGCCAGACTGGAAGGGAGGGCAGGGCTGTGGGGCCAGGCAGAGCAGAGTGCGGCCCTCCTGCCAGTCACCAGCGGGGAGCCTGGAGCAAGTAGGGTGACGTCCCCAGGCCTCGACTTCCCTGCTGCGTAGCAGAGGGCAACATCAGATCATGAACACGAGGACCCTCCACCACACCTGGGTGCTGCTCACAGACTGGGGGGCGTTTTATTGACTCACTGGCACAGACCGCAGGACAAAGGAGGCCCAGGCTGTACTCACCACTCACAGACAGCTCGGTGCCTGGTCCAGACTTAATCTCCACGTTGTCAGGACTTGCTCTCTGGAACTTCACACAGTAGTAGGTGCCGGCGTCCGCTGGGGTGATGTTACTGATGCGGATGGAGAAGTCCGTGTTGTTTCTCCTTGTGCTATCTCCAAGAGGCGTTACCCGGGGGTAGGAGCCTTTTGGACCGTGGACTAATTCTCGGCTTGGCCCGGTCCCCTTGAACCACTCGATGGGCCCCACGGGGTGCAGGGAGGTCACGGTGCAGCGCAGAGTGGCCGACTCTCCAGCCGAGACCGACACTGACTTGTCAGGTTGAAGCACCTGCAGCTCCTCTCCTGCCACCCCTGGAGGGAAACACAAAGCAGGCATTTACTCCTGTGGGATCCTGTGCCTTTCTCAAGTGTTTGTCAATGATTTTCATTGACTGGGTGCACACCCTGAGCAGGCCTTGAGCTCGGCACACTGCATGTATTATCTCATTTAACCCTCACAAAAATCCTGTAACATGAGCGAGTGTTACAGTGTCCTTATTTGTAAGAAGAGGTTAAGTTTCATTAGCAGAGCATCCTCTTGAGCACCTGAGCGGACCTCCTGAGGAATTTCCCAATTCATACAGATATCTATAGGTTTGGCTAAAGAGACCATTAAGTAACCTGAAATTCCTTAAAAAAAAGAGGGATCCAGCAAAGTCAATTTAAAAAAAGAAAGCCTATGGCCAATGACTATTCTTACTGTACTTATGCAAATAATCATATTTGAGTATAAGACTCAAATTTATTTTACCAATAAGTTGGTCTTACTATGATTTATCTTTAATAAAAATGAGAAACTAGAGAGAAAATTATGTCTCAAAATAAAAAAAAGGCCCATTGTTAAATTCTAGCCTGTCCTTTTGTTTTTAAGTTTTAAATTATTTGTCCAAAGTTTGAACTAAATCCTGGTTATTTCTTGACGACAAAAAACCAGGCTATAATTTTCTTCATAATGTTTCTATTTGGAACCTAATAGATAAAATAGGTTCCTTTTTCCATTGTGATACCCAAATTCTTCTTTAATTGTTAAATTATTAATGTTGTTTATCTCTCGTTTTACTTTTGAAAAAACCAGAGTGATAATATCCTGAAGACTAGAGATGACTCAGCGAAGACTACAAATTCTCATCTAATCCCACTGGGCCTGGTCTGCTGCCATTGCCAGTGCCCTGTTACTGTACGGGACCTTCCTCCCTCTAGGCCGAAGAGGGAGGCAGGTGAGATTGTAACGGCAACTTTAAGGGATAGAATGGTCTTAGCAAAAGGCTTATGTTTATATAACTAATTGCTACAAGTCTGTATCTAAAACCAAGACTATAGTAGCTCAATACTTATAAATAAGTTAATTTTATAACCTTGTTTTTGGCTTTTGGTTTTCAACTATATTGCTTAAAATGTTTTAAGGGATTGATGAGTGCCTGTCTACCCCCATTCCTGGTTGGCCCCAAACGTTTAATTGGCTGTAAGCTTTCATGGCTCTAAACCTCTCCTTGTCCACAGGGGTCCCACCGAGGGCCTAGATGGACCTGGGGCAAATGGCCACTCCACCCTGTCAATGATGGAACAAAATAAAGTTTGGCCATAAGCCACTGCCTCTGTCATATCTTGGTCAAAAGCGGAGACTGTAAATTAAAAATAAAATCCTAAGCCCTCTGCTAACTGAATGGACCCCTCTTGGCCAAAGGGGACCCCAGAAACACCTGAAAGCTGAGCTCCCAGCCATGATGAGATGGCAGGGAGAAAGCACAATTACATGGGTTTGACTTCCCTTCATAAATATTCATCACTCCTCCTATAGCCTGTTGAATATGTATGTTTGACTACCCCACTCAGTGTAAAATCCCGTTCCATTTTGTCTCCTCTTTGAAGCATGTGTGCTGGGCTTTTGGCTGGGCTCTGCTTCCCAACCTGTCGGACTGGCCACCCAACAGGCTGCTACTCTTTATGAAATAAAGCTTTCCTTTTTCCAAAGTAGAAACCTCGTGAATTTTTTTTAGTTAATGGGGAGTGTAAACAACCCAAATGTCCATCCACAGATGAATGGATAGACAAAATGTGGTATATAGATAGAATAAATTTTTCAGTTCTAAAAAGCAATGAAATTCTGGTGCATCCTGCAACACGGCTAAACTTTCAAAATATGCTGAGTGAAATACGCCACATGCAAAAGGAGAAAAACATGATTCCTCCTATGTGAAGTACTTAGAATAGGTAAACTCATAGAAATAACTAAGAATAGAGGTTACCTGGGGTTTGGAGGGGGAAAGAGTGGTCATTTATTGTTTAATGAGTACATAATGTGAAAACTGTCAGGATCAAAATAGTTACAAACTTGTGTTACAAACCAGGACAAATAGAGCCAGGGAAGGCCATGAGGGGAGGGTTCTCACGCACAAACTCCTGATAAAAAGAATCATCACAAAAGACTGCAAAAACCACAACCTTGGGCCGGGCGCGGTGGCTCACGCCTGTAATCCTAGCACTCTGGGAGGCCGAGGTGGGCGGATCGTTTGAGCTCAGAAGTTCGAGACCAGCCTGAGCAAGAGCGAGACCCCATCTCTACTAAAAATAGAAAGAAATTATATAGACAGCTAAAAATATATATAGAAAAAAAAATTAGCCGGGCATGGTGGTGCATGCCTGTAGTCCCAGCTACTCGGGAGGCTGAGACAGGAGGATCACTTGAGCTCAGGAGTTTGAGGTTGCTGTGAGCTAGGCTAACGCCACGGCACTCACTCTAGCCTGGGCAACAGAGTGAGACTCTGTCTCAAAAAAAAAAAAAAAAACCACAACCTTGCACAGTTACCATCTCAACCTTACACAAAAAAATACTTCCGTGAGTATATCTGCTCAGCAACTACCTGTCCAACCTCAAATTGGTGCCACCTTTATTATTGATCCTTGTAGCCAAGGATCATTTACCTGAAAACAATTACGTGATCCTCCTCATTTTTCCTTTAAAAACTTTTGTCTTCCTTTACCTCCTTGATATGCACGTACTTTGCTATGGCCCACGTATTCCTGTTGCAATGCTAAATCCCGAACCAATATCATTTGCTTCTAGTGAGTCTCCCTCTCTGTTATTTAGATTGGCAATAGTTTCTGATCAGGGTGTTGATAAAGTTCTGGAAATGGAGAGTGGTGATGGTTTCACAACACTGTGAATGTAGTCAGTGCTACCGAATTGTAGTCTCAAAAATAAGATTATGTTATGTGTATTTTATCACAATAGAAATGTATTAAAAAGATGGTAGCCCCGTGTATACCTTTGAATTAGACCAAATGCCTCAAGGAGAAAGGATACCACGTATGGTTCCAAAGCGGGGCAGACTTGAGAAATCTTGGGTTGAACCGGGAGACGCAAAGGTCGAGGCAGGCAAATAAGGAAACAGCAGACTTCAAACTTGTGGGTGGTGGGTTAGGGCCCTGTGACTATGTTGGGACAATGAGTTAGTTTAAGTGACATGAGTCACCTTTGTGTCACTATTTAACTACACATGCGAGACCTGCTGTAATACGATAGTTTGATTTCACTGCCTCCATTTCTATTGAGATTCTGGAGACCTAGAGAAATATACGAATGTCCCTTCTTATATAAAATATCCCAAAAGACAGGTGTGGTGTAGGGATAGAAATCAGAGGAGCTCTGGTGGCACCACAAATAAATCTTGCTTTCTTTCCATTTCTCAGCTACTTCTCAGGAAGAAAATTTGCGGTTCACCCTTGCAGGGCGTGCGCTGATAAGATCCAACCACTTTACAGTTTGTAACCAAATATGTCCCCTAAGCGGGGCACATCCTACCACAGGGCAGGTACTTTGGTGGGCCGAGAACACCAGACGGTTTGAGTTTTTAAGTCTGGAGAAGAAGACTGGGGGGAGGGGAGGCTGCTAAGACAGAAACATGAATGAATCTCGGAGGGGGAAACGGGGGACATGGGGGCAGAGGGGAGGGTAGACGTGAGAGTCAGGAGGAGCCGGGGACTGGCCCATGCTGCGTCATCTGTGCAGCTACCGTGGCCACATCTGCATCTCTGGCCCAGTCCTTTCCCTGAACCCGTCCGTGTACCCGGCTGCCCACGTGACAGGTTCCTTGGATGAAAACGAACATCTCAGAACGAACACGTCCAAAACCAACTCGTGACTGTCTCCCACAGCGTCAGCTAAGGCCCTTTTATTATTCCGGATGTTCAGGCTCTTCCACCCCACATCCCATTCATCAGACAATCCTGTTGGCTCCACTTCAGCGTGTGTTTAAAATCTGACCTGTTTCGCCTACAGCTCCTTGCTACGGTCCTGGTGCAGGCCAGCTTGTCTTGTTTGGACACATCCTATGACCCCTTACATGCTCTAGTTTCTTCTAACTGTCTGGCTATAGTCTGTTGTCAGCCAAATGCTAGAATAGCCCCTTCAAACTCCTGTCAGATCTTGGCACATTTCTGTTCAAAACCTTGCAATGACTCCCATTTCATTTGGAGTGAAAGTCAAAATCCTGAACACAGCAGGACGATGTACTCTCAGAGCCTTTGCACATGCTGTTCCCCTGCCAGGAAGACTTGTCCCCCAGATAAGCTCATGGCTCATGCCCGCACCTTCTTTTAATCTTTGTTCAAATTTCCCCTTCTCAGTGATTCCCACTCAGACCACCTATTTTCAACACATCTCACCTCGCAGATTCTCCCCATTCCCTTATCTCCCTATACTTTTCTTTCTTAGCACCTAACACTTTCTAACATGGTATTTTATTTACGTGTTTATCATGTGTGTGGATAACTGTCATTTCCCCTGGTAGGATGTAGCTCCAAAGGTCAACTACATTGTCTCTGTTATTCACTGATGCACCCCAAGCTCCCAGGTCAGGTCCTGGCACACAGTATGTATCCAATAAGTGTGTGTATAATGTGTGAACTGCTCAGTGTGACAGTTGCCCGGGACACTGAAGTTTATTTTAAGTGGATAGTTCCTGCAGAAATGGTTAGAAACTGAGTTTCCCCATAGATGACTTGGCGAGAAACAAAAATGATTTACATATACGCAGGAAGTGGCAGAGCCCAGAAACACCAAACCGCACTCTTCCCCTTATCCCACCCTCCTCCACTCTCAGTGGCAGCAACTGCAGAAATCTCATGGCTAGAGTTGGGCTCACAGCTATTTGAGAAAAGCAGTATTTGAACCTGTGATCTCTAGAGCCAGACTGCCTGAGTTCAAGTGACAGCTCTGCCAGTCACCAGTGAGAGAACTTGGGGCTCTCTGTCCTCTGTTTCCTCATCTGTAAGGCGGAGGTGACAAGAGTATCCACCTTGGACATGAGGATCACACGAGGTGAGAGCCGCAAGGCATTGCCAACAGTGCCTGGCACATGGCAGGTGTTCAAAAAGTGAAAAGTTATTACACAGTTGATTTCCTGAGGCATGGAGGCATCAACAGATATTCGATCATATGGCTATAGATATGAATATGGATATAACTATAGATATAAATAATGTAGGCAGGAATCTCTGTGTCTTCTATTCCCTTCTTTTCTCTTCACCCCCACCCTTCACGGAAGAGGGACTGTCCACTGTCCAAGACTGTGACGCACACAGGTTCTGTTTTGGGAGAAAACTCATCTCACCAAGAGAGAAGTTTGCTTACCTTAGAGTTTGGGGGAGGGCGAGAGGGGTTCACCATGGCTGTCTAGATGCAGCCTGTACCTGCCTTCTCCATGGACAGGAGCCAAAATAGCAAGTAGATATTCACTCTTCCAATCGATCCTCTAAGAGGGAACACTGGGAGTCAAGAGAGAAGTGACAAGAAGCACCAAAAGCAAGTAAGGAAAGGGAAGGGGGGCAGCCTGCCCGGCCAGGACTGGCTGGGAGCTGGGAAAGGGTGAGAAAGAGACCCCCAGGGCTCTACACTCCCACTGCACTCTCTTGTACTCCTGGCTGTGGGAGAATCCCTTAATCTACACAATCCTTGAGTCTAACAGGGAAAGCTGCCTAGAGACGCACAGAGGCATCGCTCCAGAGAGGGAACTTGCATGGAGTCCCATAGGCATCCAAGCCCTAAGCAGCTGCAGGTTGGCACCATTCTGAGAGCCAAGCCCCTGAAGGATGGTGTCCTGACTCCCATGCACCCCAAGGACAAACCCCAGCACCACTGCTGTGGGTTACCAAGAGAGTACACTGTCCAGGAGCCTCAAAATCATGTAACCCAGTCCACCACTCTTGTCACCTGAACACTCTTACTGTGGTCTGATACTAACACACCTGGGTCCCACCTGCACCTGCTAACAGTGGGCCAGGGGACTGGCCTGCCCAACCCACTGCAGTCACAACCAAGACCAGGACCGACCACTTGGGTTCCAGTGGGTTGCTCCACCAGTGCTACTGCCATCACCCACATCACCCCAGCTGCTCAGGGGCCCAAGGGCCCACCCACATGCCTGGCCTACTGCTGTTACTCCCAGCATCTGAGCAAGTCACCTGGAAGCTCAAAAATTGACCTGCCTAGACTGGTCACACCAGTGCCAGTGTAAGCCACCCAGGAGCCCAGGGACAGGCATGCTCAGCCCACCACTGCCACCACTGGGGCCCAAGGACTGGCCCACCTGGCAACCTAGTTCCCCCAAAAACTTCACCACAGTCTCCACTAATAATCACATAAGCCATTGAGAAAATCACAGATACCACTGACACTGTTTATAGCCCAACCAGCCATACAGAGGCCACACTACTGCTTGCACCCAAAATCAAAGCTAAAGCATCTTACCCGCCAATAATATGTATACATCTTCAGGAAAGAGTCCTCCCCTATGAAAGCAATTTCAAATACTTGGAAGAAGCTACTGTTACAGCAGATGCACAGATATCAATGTAAGGACACAGGAAACATGGAGAAGCAAGGAAATATGACACCTCCAAAGGAACACAATAATTCTCCAGCAACAGATCCCAATCAAAATGAAATTTACAAACTCCTGACTTAAAAAAATTCAAAATACTTATTTTAAAGAAGCTCAGTAAGATACAAGAGAATTCTGAAAAACAATACAGAGGTATTGGAAAAACAAGTCAGGATATGAATGAGAAATTTACCAAAGAGATAGATACTATAAAAGAGAACCAAAGAGAAATTTTGGAACTGAAGAATTTATTGAATGAAATACAGAATATATTATAAAGCTTCAAGAATAGACTAGATCAAACAGGAAAAAGAATCTCAAAACATGAAGACAAGTCTTTTGAAATAATCTAATTGGATAAAAACAAAGAAAAAAGAATGAACAAAGCCTTCATGACATTTGGGACCACATAAAGTGACTGATATTTGGATTATTGGTGTTTCCAAGGGTGAAGAGAGAATGGAAGGGTTATAAAACCTTTTTATTATACAAAGTGTTAGATGAAAATTTCCCAAGTCTAACAAGAGATCTAGACGTCCAGGTACAGGAGGCCCAAAGATCTCCAAAGAGATACAATGCAAAAAGGTCTTCTCCACAGCACATTATAATCAAACTGCCTAACATCAAAGACATTCTGTAGGTCATCCCTTCACTCTGTTGATTGTTTCCTTTTCTGTGCAGAAGCTTTTTAGTGTGGTGTAATCCCATTTGTCTATTTTTGTTTTTATTGGCTGCATTTTTGAGGTTTAACAATGAAAAATCCTTGCCCAGACCGATGTCATGCATCACTTTTCCTATGTTTCTTCTACTTGTTTTATCAGTTGGGCTGTATATTTAAGTCTTTAATAGATTTTGAGTTGATTTTTGCATGTGATGAGAGATCGGGGTCTAACTGCATCCTTCTGCATACCTACCACTGTGGTATCCAGTTTTCCTGGGGCCATTTATTAAAAAGACTGTCCTTTCCCCCATGTGCATTCCTGGCACCTTTGCTGAAAATCAGTTGTCTGTGAGTGCATGGATTTATTTCTGTGTTCTCTATTCTGTCTCATTGGTCTGCGTGTCTATTTTTATGCCAGTGCCATGTGGGGAAATGTTGAAAGCTTTTCATCTAAGATCAGGAACAAGACAAGGATGCTCACTCTCACCAATTTTATTTAACATAGTACTAAAAGTTCGAGCCAGAGCAATTAGGCAAGAGAAAGAAATAAAAGGCATCCAAATTGGAAAGGATGAAGCCAAACTATCCCGGTTTGCAGATGACATGATCTCATACATAGAAAACTCTAAAGACCCAACCAAAAACCTGTTAGAACGAAGAAGTTAAATCAGTAAAATCACAGCATACAAAATCAGCATAAAAAGTCAGTAGCATTTCTATGCACCAATAGCAAACAATTTGAAAAAGATATCAGGAAAGCAATCCCATTTACGAGAGCTACTACAAATACATACTATCTAATTATCTTAGTCCAGTTTTTGTTGCTATAAAGGAATACCTGAAGCTGAGTATTTTATTTAAAAAAGGTTTCTTTAGCTTGAGGTTCTGCTGGCTGGGAGGTTCTAGATTGTGTATCTGGTGAGGGCCTCAGGCTGCTTTCTCTCATGGCAGAAGGTGCAGGGGAGCTGGCATGTGCAGAGATTCCACGGCAAGAAAGGAAGCAGGGGGTGCTGGTTTCTTTTTAACGACTAGTTCTTGCAGGAACTACTAGAGTGAGAACTCACTCAGCCCTGGGGGAGGGCATTAATCTGTCCATGAGGGATCCACCCCCATGACCCAAACACATCCCATTAGGTCCCACCTGCAACACTGGGGATCAAGTTTCAACATGAGATTTAGAAGGGACAAACATCTAAACTATAGTTCTAGGAATAAATTTAGCTAAGGGGATAAAAAAATCTCTACACTGAAAACTATAAAACATTAATGAAAGTAAGTGAAGAGGACACAAATCGATGGTAAGATATCTTGAGTTTATAGATTGGAAGAATTAGCATTGTCAAAATGTCCAAACTACCCAAAGCAATTTACAGATTCAGTGCAATTCCTAGCAGAATACCAAGGACATTTTCACAGAAGTAGGAAAAAAAATCCTAAAATGTATATGGAATCACTAAAAGACCCAAAAAGCCAAAGAAATTTTGAGCAAAAAGAATAAAGCTGGTTGCATCCCACTATCTGACTTCAAAATATATTACAAAGCTACAGTAACTAAATATATGCATTTTCCAGTCAATTAAAAAGTAAAAATGAAATTTTTCTGTTAAAAATCCATTTAAAACAAAAAATTAAATAGTGAAAAAATTAATTTAAAAAATCAAACACATATATAAACACACAATGACACATATATATAAAAGTTGGCTTAGCCTACTAGCATACAAGGTTGTTCTGAGGATTAAATAAAATTGTAATACACGTTAAAAGCTTAGGAAAAAATCTGGTATGCAAACAAAATTCACACATCATTAACAAAAGGTTGTGAGCACACACACCGGAGTTTCAACTTCGGTTATCCCCCAGTAATGGGGGATGATTATACTTCTGTTTGCCTCTCTGCATTTTGTAATTATTCTGAAATTAGCCTCCACTGAGAAGCTGAGCAATGTAACATGATTAAAAGAATGAATTTTGAGTTGATCAGCCTGGACTTGAATCCCGGCTGCTCCTCTGACTGAGGTAGGTGACAACGGACAAGTGCCTTTCTCTGCCTCAGTTTCCCCAAATGTAAATAAGGAATAATAGTTGTAGCTATCACACAGGGATGTTGTGAGGATTAGATGAATTAATATGCACCAAGTGCTAAGAACTTTGCCTGCCTTATCACAAGAGCTCAATTGTTGAACTATTACTACTGTCGTTTGGGTACAGTATATGTATAAGAGGAATAAGTGAAAAAGGGAGACCCACCTGCCCTCTAGGACCTATGAGGTAGCATCACAGCAGGACCAAGTGGGGAGCCAGAGGGCTGCTGTGCCCAGCCTAGTAGGGTGGGGTCAGGTCCATGGCCAGAGAAGGGGTTGAGGACAGGCCTTTCCAGGAGCTACGAGCAGAGGCTCTCCTGGGACAAACCGAGAAAGGCCCTCTCGTCCCACCTGTTCTGGGGAAGAGGAAAAATAAACTTCACACGGAGAAGCTGGAGGTGTGGGGACCTCTTATGGGCTGACTTGTGCCCCTTGCTGCCAATGCACAGGCTGAAGCCCTAACCCTTCCTAACTGTATTGGAAGGCAGGGTCTTTACAGAGGTAATTAAGTTAAATGAGGTCATCAGGGTGGGCCTTAATCCAACATGACTGGTGTCCTTACAGGAAGAGGAGATTAGGACACAGAGACATACAGACAGAAGATCGTGTGTTAAGACACACGGAGAAGACGGCCATCTACAAGCCAAGGAGAGAGACCTCAGTAGAAACTAACCCTGCCGGTATCTTGATCTTGGACTTCCAGCCTCCACAACTGGGAGGACATAAATGTCTGCTCTTCCAGCCACGCAGACTGTGGTAGTATGTTGTGGCAGCCCTAGCAAACAGACACAGGACCGAGTCGGCAGAAAGTGCAGAGCTTCTCAAAGAGGAAGAGCTGTGGAGGGATGTGTGGTAAGACTCGGCTTGCGGTGCAGGAGAGGCGGGGGGAGCAGAGGCCACTGTGAGGAGCTGCACTTAGGAGGATGGCGGTGGAACATCCCCAGGGAAACAGTGTACCCTGCCCACCTCCAGTGGGCACCGTTTCAGACTTCACGAACTCAGGGGAACAGAGTGCTGGGCTTGGAGACGACCCTCACGGGGCTGTCTCTCAGCTCGCTCTGTGGCCTTGGACATACTGCCTCATCTCTGGAGCCTCAAGAGGTGCTGGATTTAAATAATTCTTCTGCAAGTGTTTTGTCAATTGAAATATTATAAAAATGTAAGTATTGGGGTGGTGATAGTTTGAAGCATCATTGGGTTTGACGCCTCTGGTAACCAGCTTTAGGTGACAGATGCCCGTGGAGAGTGTTCGGGCCCCTGATTTTATGCTCTCAGACAATGCCTTGTCCTTGGCTTTCTTTGGCAGACCTAATGGTATGCCTGTGCTTACCTAGGGCTTCTGGAAGTCTCCAGGTTGGGGGATCCTGGAGGCGGGGGGAGTGAGGATTCTGGCGCAGGGCAGTGCTTACCTGGGAGTCCCAGCAGTAGCGTCAGCAGGAGGAAAGGATGAGGAGGGTGGGGCCCGGAGGCAGCGGGGAGCATCCCGGAGGCCTAGGGAGCTGGCTCTGTCGGAATGTCTGTGCTGGGAGACCGCAGACTCTCCACTGTGGAGAGAAGACACGCCCTGCCACCCTTTACACAAGAGGAAGTGGCCGTGTTGGTATGAGATGGTAACTGGCTTCTAGATCCTGAAATAGAATCAGGCACAGCGGGCAGCTACGAGGACAGGAGTTACGCAGGTTACATTTTCAGAGAGACTCAGACAGGAGGCTTAGCAGAAATACTGCTTCCTCCCCGCTGTGGGTCTGTCCTGTCTCCACATGGCCCTTCACCCCATCGTCAAGTCTACTTGGTGATTTTCCATTTGGGAGTCTTAGGCCAAGAAGGATCTGTGATTGTGAGCTGTCCTCAACTCCCAATCTCAAGACCCTAGGATGTCAAGCTTGTGGCCTCGTGTCGCACCAGCCTCAACCAAGAGCCACTCAGCTGGAGGCGGGAGGGTTCACAGGACCTTCTAAAATTGGAGAAGCAGCAGGTCTGCTCCTGAAATGATTCCTTATTCCAACCTTCTGTTGGTATAACTGGCAAAACATAGCCCAAATTCAGTCGAATGTGGACCTTAGCACTTTTATGTGCCTGCACCCAGCAAAAGGAATCATTTCTTGGCTTCTTCCTGGAGAGGAAGTGGGTTTAGGTTAATAAGGAACTGCTTTGTGGGGTGAGGTGGGGATTATGGGTTACGGAAGGGAACAGGGTTATGACGGGGGAGAATGTGGTGGGCAGGTCACTTGGGAGGTCATATCCATTTCACCACTCTGTGTTCTGCATGCAGAGCACCTATCCCACTCACCGCTGTGTGTAGATGGGAACTGGGGCAGAAGAAAAATAGATGCCCTAACCAAAAGGGCATGCTAAGGAGGTGGACAAGTCACTGGACACTCCTAGCTCAGTTTTTTCCTCTAAACTGGGAATAACAAGTCCTTCTCTGCAGTGGTTTAATGGAGATTAAAGGAGATAATGTAACGTGCCTGAAACCCAGTAGGTCATTATTAATCCTCCTGGTGCAAGGTGAAGAGACGAAACTCAAATATTGTTTTTAAATGGATCCTTGCTGCGTGGTGCCAGTTGCTCACCAGTGTCTTTGTCCCAGCTCCCTGGACCTCCTGAGATGCAGCTTATATGGTATACTTGGACTAGCCCTGCCACCATGAGACCAAATGCTCCCTCTGGGATTCTCTGCATTCTGCTCCTTGTTAGTCCGTAGATGTACGTCTTTCAGAAGACTCTTGGCTTCTCTGAGCCTTTGTTTGATTATGTGTAAATGGAGGTTATAACATGCACCTTGTAGAGATATGGTAGGAATAATATAAAATAAACCATTGAAAATGCTTGATTCATAATTATAACCAAAAAATTGTGGTATGATTATTATTTGTATACAGGAAGAGTTTTGCTATATTTCTTCCAAAGTTATGCTTTAGAAATAAAACTTTTAAGGAGAAATGGTTTCTCTTCCAGCATCTATGACTATCACAGGACTGTCTGGAAATTTCTCTGTCATGCTCTGGGTTTTAGGCCTTTCATCTGTCATGAGTAACTGTCAAATGACATTGTAAAAGTTATCATATTTACATCCAAATTTCTGTTTCAATGTGGCAGATGTATACATTGTGAAATCGTTCCCCCTTCTCCATGTCCACAGAAATGAAAAATGATAAAATTATATTAATAAATGTCCAATTACACTTAAAACCAAGAACTGAGTCTCTATGTGACATGAAGGAATAGTAGCAGCTATCATTTATTGAAGATGTACTATGCTCCCGATACTGCATCAAACATTGTGTATCAGTCACCTCATTAAATCATCCCTCCGATCCTATGAGGTATTCTTTATCCTTGACCTCATTTTACAGGTGAGGAAACCTGAGGCAGTTTGAGAGTAATGAATTTGTTCAATATCACCCAGGTTTTAGAATTAGAGCACAGGCTGCCACACTCCACAGCCTTCACTTTTAACTGTTGCGCTAGGACAGCTCTTGTGGGAAGACAGAGACATCCCTCAAGAAGGAAGCAGAGAAGAATCCATAGCCTCAATTAGGAGCAGCTACCACAGCAAGGTTAAGGCAGGTGCCATTCTCCACAAGGCCCTGACAACCCAGGATCACTTGCGGCATTATGACTGAAAAGATGGCAGTGCAAGCAGGAATCGCCAAAGATTTGGGGAACCACAACACCATGAGAGATGGATAACAAATTTAAGAACAATGATAACTAAAAATAAAAGCAGCAATTAAAGGAACTTCACATCTGAGGAAATAGGAAAAAAATACAATATGAAAAGGTCTTAAAAATGTTTAATAACCTTATCTTTATAATCTTAATTTTGTAACAAAAGGGAAGTAAATCCATGAAACAATAACAGGAATTTGTGAAACAAGAAAAGGCAGGAAATAAGAACACACCTATAATCCTAGCA
Organism: Eulemur rufifrons; assembly: GCF_041146395.1. Taxonomy (NCBI): domain Eukaryota; kingdom Metazoa; phylum Chordata; class Mammalia; order Primates; family Lemuridae; genus Eulemur; species Eulemur rufifrons. The sequence continues at coordinate 27,004,000 of NC_091002.1, forward strand.
CTCCGAGAGGCCAAGGTGGGAGGATTGCTTGAGGTCAGGAGTTCGAGACCAGCCTAAGCAAGACCAAGACCTCATCTCTACCAAAAATAGAAAAATTAGCCAGGCATGGTGGTGCACACCTGTAGTCCCTACTGCTTGGGAGGCTGAGGCAGGAGAATGGCTTGAGCCCAGGAGTTTGAGGTTGCTGTGAGCTAGGCTGATGCCACAGCACCCGAACCCAGTTGACAGAGTGAGACTCCATCTCAAACAAAACAAAACAAAACTAATAGGTTGACTAGCTGACTATACATAATCAAAGAGTAAATTAGTGAGCTGTGTGACCATGTGGGGAAAATCTCCCAGGACACAGCACATAGAGACATACCAAAACAAAGCGACGTAAATGGGTATAAATATAGGAATAGCAAAAAATACACCACAAAACACTTCAGCAAAGTTGGTTTAGCAATATTAATACCTGAAAAGTATAATTTAAGGCAGAAAGCACAAATGGATGAAAGAGGAATAATTTCTTTCATAAAGGGAATGATTATGGAAGATATGAGCCACAAACCTTTATGCCTCCAATAAACATAATTTGGAATGTGTGACTCCAATATTGATAGAATAGTGTCAAGAAGATGGCAGAATCTGTGCTTGGAGCGGCAAGGTGCCTACCTATGAACTCCAATCCTTCAGTAAAGATCTACTAAACTCACATTTGCTTATCTGAGTGGAAAATTTTTGTGGAAATCATGCAAGGAATTGAGTTTCAAATTCAGGCTGAGTTGGTGCAGTACAGATGCAACCTGAATGTTTGAGAGAACCAGCAGCCTGGGGGGCCATGAGCTAAAATTCTCCTTACTCTGCCATATTCCCTCCCCCTACCTACTGATGACTGAAGGTGCAGGTAACCGGGGAAGGCTTTGGGACAAGTGAAGAATTGGGTCTAGCTGATGTCTTAGAAGGGAAAAGATTAAGCTTGTGGACTTAGGAATCAGAACTTCTAGATTTGAATTACAGCTCTAGCAGCTCCTAGCTTGTGACCCAGGGGAAACTATTTAACTTCTCTCATTCCTGAGTTCCCTCAACTGTAGAATGGAGACAATCATACTAACTTCATAGGTTTATTATGAGTATAAAATGGATTAATATAGGAAAAATTTTTAATAATCGCTGACTATGATCCAAAAGTTAGATATTATTATTATCATATACGGTTTTGGTAATAGTGATAATTAAAAAAAAAAAAACAGATCATCTGCCCTACATGCAGTGTCACAACATCAGCCAAAGGCTGGGGGAGGTGAAGGTACCATGATGATGAGCCTGGGTCATGTGCCCAGCACTATAATCACGGGTCATTACTAGAGCAACGGTCACCATACAAACATGGCCACTGGGGCAATCATTGACTGGGGACAGTGCAGCCTAGTAAGAGTCTAGGGAGAAGCTCTTAGAAAAGGTGCTCCAGATCTTATCTCACGCTGGGGTAGGAGAAAAGAAAATGCTTCCAAATGGAAATCTGCAGAAACAGATGAGATTGGCTGAGAGGGTAAGGAGACACCACCAGGCCTAGAGTTCCCAGGCCTGGGGAAACTTGTGTCAGTGTTAGAAAGAGATTGATTGTCCCAGGGTCAGCTCTCTCTCTACCAGGGGCACTCATCCCATGCCAGGGGTCCCATGGCCCTTCTTTATTTGAGAGCCCCAGATCCAGAGGGGTCTGTGGCTGCAGACTGAGTTTAGAGCTTCAGAGACCAGAATTCTGGGGTGCAGCAAGTTTGGGGCATTGTGGCTGTAGAAGTCCTTTGTGGATGGAACCAATTCAGTTCCCTGAATTGCCCAGGCAAAAAGTCCCCCTAGCTAACAACATGTAAAAAGATGCACCACCAAAAAAGAAGAACTCTTCTTAGATCTGTTAGAGAAATGAGGTCACAGGGCGAACTACAAATTCAGAGAGATATATAGGAGATATAGAGAATCACAACTTACTGGAGGAGAAATACATGAGCAGAACCTCTTTTGGGAACCAGCGCTGTGGTAGGAAAGCCTGAACTACAATCAGTAAGTTGCCAGAGGCTCAGTGAGGATGTGTCTGAGAATTAAAACTCCAGTAAGACCCAATCACAGGGCGGCTGTCATAATTTTGTGAGTTTTACCTCCAGGAGCTTGACTAAGTCCTCACAGTATTGGAGAGAAATACTTTCATGCATCCAGCAGGGGGAGGAGAAAAGGAACCATTTTGAAATATACCAGACAATTCAGAAAATATTTGCAAGGCATACATCTGATAAAGGAGTAATATCGGAAATATATAAGAAACCCAAACAACTTAATAGCATACAAACAAATAATCCAATTAAAAAATGGGCAAAGGACTTGAACAGACATTTTAAAAAGAAGATATACACATGGCCAATGGGTACATGAAAAAATTACTCAGAATCACTAATCATTAGGGAAATGCAAATTAAAACCTCAATGAGATATCACCTCACACCTGTTAGAATGATTTTACTAAAAAGATGAAGGGATGAAGGGTCATAAGTGTTTGGAGAGGATGCTCAGAAAAGGGAACTCATATACGTTGTAGGTGAGAATGTAAATTAGTACAGCCATTAGGGAAAATGGCTTGGAAGTTCCTCATTCTTTTCTTCTTAACAAAGCCTGCCCTCAGAAGAACCAGAGCCTAACCTGTGTTGGTTTATCGGAGCCTAACATGCTTGGGGGAAGGGAAATATCCAACTCTAGCTCCCTTTAATCTTCCACATGAGGGAAGAAAAATACACAACTCCAGCTCTCTCCAGCCATCCTGCCCCACCTAAGGGGGGCAAAAACTGAGAAGTACTGGTGAAGTTCATAGGCTCAGCAAAAGACTAAGACCTAATCATGACTATAGAATGCTTCCCTTTCCCCCACATCTTACCACAATACCACTAAAGTACTATTTACAGCAGTTCCCTCCATACAGTATATCATGCCCAACTAAAAATTAAAGGCCATACTAAATGGCAGAAAACACAGTTTGAAGAGGAAAAATAAGCATTAGAACCAAAGTCAGATATGGCAAGAATGGTAGAATTATCAGACCAGGAATTTTTTAAAACTATGGTTAACAGGCTAAGGACTTTAATTAAAAAAAAGTAGACAACTCACAAGAAGAGATGGATAATGTAAGCAGAAAGATGGAGAGTCTAAGAGAGAATAAAAAAGAAATGCTAGAGATCAAAAAATGCTGCAACAAAAATGAAGGATGCTTTGATGGGCTCATCAATACACTGAACATGGCTGAGGAAAGAATCTCTGAGCTTGAGAATACGAAAATTGAAACCATAAAACTGAAAAACAAAGACAAAAAAGATTTAAAAAAGACAGAATAGACTATCCAAGAACTGTTGGACAACTACAAAAGTTGTAACATACATATAATGCGAATGCCAAAGGAGAAGGAAAAAAAGAACAGAAAAAATATTCAAAATAATAATAACTAAGAATTTTTCCCAAATTAATATCAGACAACAAACCACAGATCCAGGAAGCTCAGAGAACACCAAACAAGATAAATAACCAAAAAAGACACATAAGCACATCATATTTGAACTTCAGAAAATCAAATCTAAAGAAAAAAAATCTTGAAAGAAGCCAGCGGGGTGGGGGAGGGGGCGGGGAACTTACCTAAAGCAGAGTGAAGATAAGAATTACATATGACTTCCCCTCAGAAACCATGCAAACAAGAAGAAGATGATGTGAAATATTTAAAGTGTGGGAGAGAAAAGCCACCAGCCTAGAGTTCTGTATCCTGAGAAGTGATCCTTCAATAGTAAAGGAGAAATAAAGACATTCTCATAAAATGGAGGAAATGTGGTTGTTAGTAAACCTGCTTTGCAAGAAATATTGAAAGAAGTTCTTCAGAAAGAATAAAAATGATATAGATCAGAAACGCAAATCTCCATAAAGAATGAAAGAGCATCAAAGAATAAGTGAAGGTAAAATAAAAACTTTTATTTTTCTTATTTTTAATTGATCTAACAGATAACAGTTTGTCCAAAATAATAATAGCAAAAATATATTCAATTATATATGTGTGTACATGTATGTGTAAATACCTATTCTTATGCATAAGTGAAATGAATGAAAGCAATGGTACTAAAGATGAGAGGGAGGAATTAGGAATATTTTGTTATAAGGTACTTGTACTACCCATGAAATGGTATAGTGTTGTTTGAAAGTGGATTTGGATTAGTTATAAATGAATATTGCAAACTCTAGGGCGACTACTGGAAAGTTTTATTTTTTTTATTTTTTTTTATTTTTTGTTGAGACAGAGTCTCACTTTGTTGCCCAGGCTAGAGTGAGTGCCGTGGCGTCAGCTTAGCTCACAGCAACCTCAAACTCCTGGGCTTAAGCGATCCTACTGCCTCAGCCTCCCGAGTAGCTGGGACTACAGGCATGCGCCACTATGCCCGGCTAATTTTTTCTGTATAGATTTTTAGTTGTCCATATAATGTCTTTCTATTTTTAGTAGAGACGGGGTCTCGCTCTTGCTCAGGCTGGTCTCGAACTCCTGACCTCGAGCGATCCACCCGCCTCGGCCTCCCAGAGTGCTAGGATTACAGGCGTGAGCCACCGCACCCGGCCAGAAAGTTTTTTTTTAAAAAGCATAATTGATAAGCTAAGAAAAGAGAGAAAATGGAATCATATATAATGCTGAATTAAAACCACAAAAGACAGAAATAGGGTGGAAGGCAAAGGTTGGAATAAAGAACAAGGGCAAAAATTGGAAAACAGTAACAAATATGGTAAATATTAATCCAACTACATCAACAGTCACCTTGAAACCTCAATGGCCTAAATAGTCCAGTTAATGGACATAGATTATCATAGTGGACCAAAAATAAGACCCAATTATATGCTGTCTACAAGAAACCCACTTTAACTATAGAGACACATAAAGACTAAAAGTAAAAGGATGGAGCAAATTACACCAGGTTAATATTAATCAAAAGAAAGCAAGTGTAACTATATTAATTTCAGACAGAATGGACTTCAGAGTAAAAAGAGAGGGGCATTACACAATGATCAAGTAGTCAATACTTCAAGAAGACACAACAAAAAATAGAAATGTATATGCATCTAACAACAGAGCATCAAAATACATGAGGTAAAAACTTACAGAGCTGCAAGGAGAAATAATCTACTGTTATAATTAGAGACTTTAACACTCCTCTATCAAAAATAGATAGATATGACAAGCAGAAAATCTGTAAGAACACAGTTGAATTCAACAGCACCATCAATCAACTGGATATAACTGACATATATGGACTACTTTATCTGACAGCAGCAGAATACACATTCTTCTCAAGCTTACATGAAACATTCACCAAGATAGAACATATTCTGGGCCATAAAACACACATTTTAAAATTTATTTTGTTTCAAAATTTTTTATTTCAGCATATTATGGGGGTACAAATGTTTAGATTACATATATTGTCTTTGCCTCACCAAGTCAGAGCTTCAAGAGTGTCCACTTCCCAGACGGTGCACACCACACCCATTAGGTATGAATATACCTATCCTCCTCCTCTCTTCTCCCTCACATATTTTTAATATTAATAAGTATTAAAAAAGTAGAAATAATACAATACCAGCTCTCAGAGCACAGTGGAATTAAACTAGGAATAAATAGCAGAAAGATACCAGGAGAATATCCAAATATTTAGAGATTAAGCAACACACTTCTAAATAATACGTGGGTCAAAGAAGGCTGGAAAGCCAAGGTGGAAGGATCACTTGAGGTCAGGATCTCTAGAGGTCAGGAGTTCAAGACCAGCCTGAGCAAAAGCAAGACCCCCATCTCTACTAAAAACAGAAAAATTAGCCGGGTGTGGTGGTATACACCTGTAGTTCCAGCTACTTGGGAGGCTAAGGCAGGAGAATTGCTTTAGCCCAGGAGTTTGAGGTTGCTGTGAGCTAGGCTGATGCTATGGCACTCTAGCCCAAGTGACAGAGGGAGACTGTGTCAAAAAAAATTTTTTTTTGAACAAAATAAAATGGAAACACAAACTTATCAAAATTAGAGAAGGAATCTTTTAAATAAGAAATAAATAGCAAAAATCAGTAAAATCAAAAGTTGATTCTTTGAAAAGATCAATAAAATCAATAAGCCTCTAGCTTGACTAAGAAAAGAAGAAGACATGAATTAATGATATCAGAAATGAAGGAGGGGCATCACTACAGATCCCATGGACAATAAAAGTATAATAAAGGAATTTTATGAGTAACTCTATGCCCACAAATTTGATAACCTAGATGAAATGGACCAACTCTTTAAAAGACACCATCTACCAAAGCTCATATAAAAAGAAATAGACAATCTGAATAGGCCTATATCTATCAAAGAAATTGAATCAATAATTAAGACCCCCAAAAAGAAAGCACTAGGCCCAGAGGGGTTCACTAACAAATGCTACAAAACATTTTTTTTTTTTTTTTGAGTCTTGCTCTGTCATCCTAGGTAGAGTGTAGTGGCGTCATCATAGCTCACTGCAACCTCAACAATCCTCTTGCCTCAGCCTCCTGAGTAGCTGGGACTACAGGTGTGCAGCACGACACTCGGCTAATTTTTCTATTTTCTAATATTTTTAATATTTTCTATTAGTAGAGATGGGGTCTCGCTCTTGCTCAGGCTGGTCTCAAACTCCTGAGCTCAAGCGATCCTCCCTGGGACAGTCTCAGTCTATGCCGGTATTCCTTGTGTTTTGACCGTTTTAGCATTTGTCCTTTTTCTTGTTGTTGTTTGAACAGAGCATCATCATTAATAGTTGCATTAAAATAAGCTGCGTGGGGTGGGTGGGTGTGGTAAACCTTCACTTTGTACTTATCCCTTCTGCCATCTTCTCATCTTGCAGGTTGGGAGATGTACACGCAGTGAACAAAACTCTGATTTAACGTTGGGTTACAGCATCACTAACTCCTCCTTTTCAAGAACAGCATGAGGGGCGCTCCATGATAATGCAAAGTGCAGTCTTGCACCAGCAGCTTGGAACAAGCTTGATTACACGGCAAGCAGAAGACACAGATTGCCAATCACAAGAAGCATCAGCATCAACTTCGAAAGCTAATAGCTACATTAAGAAGATGCTGCTGAAAGATAATGATTCAAATGCAGGCTACGAAAGGTGAGCTCACATATCACTTTATGAAGCATGACTTCATTTAGACCAAAAGACTGTTCTTCTAAGTTAATTATACTTATTTCTTTACTCCCAGTTTTTTTTATGCACACATGAAAAGTGAAGTAATGATCGTTACTGTGTCGGCTTCATTAAAAGAAGTAAACAGTTAAATAATGCCATCAGATGATTCCAGTAGAAAATCATGATTTGATTTTTTTTTCTTTCATTTAATTCACAAAATCAAAAAAGTCTTTTGGAAATTTACTCTGTTGTAGGTGAAGCATTTGACGTTATTGCGATTAACACTGAATTCAGTTTACAAGTTCAATGCTGAAAGTAAAATTATTTATATTGGTACAGATAATATTCTTACTAAATTAAGAAATCTGTGACTAGAAATGCACTTAGACCTGGTTATTGTCTGTGTATAATTTATAACTGCATCCAAATAAGCTTCACTATTCCACCATTTGAAATAGAAGGCAGAGTTGTCAAAATTTACAAAGATTTTATATCTACACAGTAAGAGGAACTGAACTATAAAATTTTTATGACAAAGCTGAACACAAAAGGATATTTCTGAATGGCAGGAAATGTTCTCCGCCCCCTGTCCAATTGCAAACAACCTCACATTTTGTATTATGAAATACAACTATTTCTTGAGTTGAAAATATTGCACCTGAGCATGGGCATTCTGATACACACTGACTGAAAGGCCGTCCCTGCCACTCCCCTGCACAACAAGCACGTTTAATGGCTAACTCATCGACCTGTACACAAGATATTTCATTCACGAGAGCTGACACTGCTTAACAACACTGATAACTTTCAAAATTCCTCAGAAGAGGTCTTACATATAGGCAACGTATAAGATTTTTATTAAACTGGTGTAGTATACACTTGAAATTACATATCCATGAAAAGAAGTTTGAGAAAGAAAAATTAAAATGCACTCATACATTTTTTCTTGCCACCAGTGTTAAATTCAGCTCTCTTTGCCTACAGAATGCAAAACAAGACACCTAAAAAGCAACCCCACTCTTATTAAGTTATAAATTGCTATATATATGAATCAGTTTCTTTGAAGGAGAATGTACTTATTTTTAGTAGCACACTTAACCTATAACCATTAGAAATGCCACTTTTTTGAAGGCATAGCTCTAGTCCAGCTCATATGCAAATCAAAATCTGTCCTATGGGCCCCACCTGGCAAGAAGGATAAGTTCATTGGTGTGTCCTGTGGTTCTAGAGCCTATCCCACAGCCAAACCCAGCCCATCATGAACCCATGAATGGTGTCCAGTTATATAAGACAAAATGTCCATCCTTCCCTCCCTCCTTCCCTCCCTCCTTCCTTCCTTCCCTCCCTCCTTCCGTTTTCATCATCTGAAAAGATTCTAGAGCCTCCTCAGGGCTTTCTTCATTTTCTGTGAAAGTGTGAGCAACTTCACTTTATCAAGTAGCATCAGCAACTGCTCCTTGGTGGCCAGGGCAGCAGGAGGTGAAGACCAGCAGAAAGCAGCAGTTGGCTGCGGGAACTGGCCTTCACATACTTGAAGCCAAAGGCTTTGAACAAGAATGAAACAAAATACATAACGTGCACTCTCACGTTTACTGCAACACTATTCACAATATTTGGAATTGACCTAAGTGCCTATTAAAGGATAAATGGATAAAGAAACTGTGGTGCATATATGCACAATGGGATATTATATAGCCACAAAAAGAATAAAGTCCTGTCATTTGCAACAACATGGATAGAACTAGAGAACCTTATGTTAAGTGAAATAAGCCAAGCACAGAAAAACAGATCTTGCATGCTGTTGCTCATATGTGGGAGCTAAATATTAAAAACAATTGATCTCATGGAGACAGACAGTAGAATGATGGTTACCAGAGGCTGGGAAGGGTAGCGGGAAGGAGGGATAACTGGGGATGGTTAATGGGTGCAGAAATACAGTTAGAATGAACGATATTTGACAGCACAACAAAGTGACTATAGTCAACAGTAAGTTAGGATATACTTTAAAATAACTAAAACAGTGGAATTAGAGTGTTCCTAACACAATGAAATGATAAATGCCTGAGGTGATGGACACCCCAATTACCTGATTTGATTAATACACATCGTATGCCAGTATCAAAACATCACATGTCCCCTATAAAGAGATACGATTATGTACCCATAATTAAAAATAAAATTTTTTTAAAAACCCCAAATACATAAGCCCTCCAACACATCAGAGGAAGATATATTTCTAGGAAAGTGAGGGCAGCTCTCCTTCCTGCTTGAGGAAAGAAACAAGAGTGGGCAGGGTGCTGACTGGCTTCATCGATCCCATAAAAGACAAAGGGGGTACGTAAAATACCGATGACGTTACTTTACTTCAAGATAGTGGTTTTCCTCAGAAAGGCCACTGAAAAATGTTTGATAGTAAACTATAAACGTACTTGTTTGAAAAAAAGGTTTAGGTCTAAGGAAATGCCTAATCTCGGAGTCTATGCCTGAAGATAATGAAGAGCAACACTTATTATGACAAAAGATGTCAGAGAAGGGAAATGAAAAAATTTAGAATGAGTGGAGATGTACACGCAGACTGCTCCCCATTCTGGTTTCATGCTTCTGTGGGGTGAGGGGAAACTTTCCCTTTCCCCCGAAAGTTCACTGAAAGATCAACTCACAATAAAGTAGGTTAATAAGATAGAAAGAAGTTTGTTAACCATGTGCACGGGGAGAATCACAGAGTGATCGCCCAGTGTCCCAGTGGGGCCCAGAAATGTATACGCCCTCCTTTTAGAGGGGAGGGGGGAGGAGGAACATAGGTAATTCTGCTTAGGGGCAATAAATGGTTGCTGGGGAGGATGGATAGATACTTGGGAGAAGGAATGGATGAGGGGAAACAGATTGACTTGTAAATTAACCGGAGAGACAGGTATCATATTTAAAATGATTTGGGCCAGGACTGGTGGCATTCCTGATCTTCCTTCCTGCAATATATTGAAATAACAGGGAGGGGAAGGGCAGTCAATTGTTCTTTTTGATGCGGACTTCTGGTTTATGCAAATAGAAGGAAAGCACCTTCCAAGGCCTTTAATTCAAAATATTCTTTATACCTAAGGAGTCATATTTTGGGTTGAAATTTTCTAAGCTCCTTCACTTCCAAGCAGCCTTTCACTGCAAGCCCTTTGAATTAGTTTTGCTTGGGCTGGATGTATGTCTAAAGTTTTTTCTTTCATCAGTTGTCAAGAACATAATAATGTCAAGTTCAAATGATAAACACACCTTGATTCTGATCACCTTCCATCACATTCTCACTTGCTAAGAGCATGAATGAAGTTTTATTTCTCCCTCCACTGGGATATTCATTAGACTCCTTGAGGTGGTTGGGACATGGCCAGTCTTCATAGACAGTTGTGTTGGCCGAGGGAGCTATCAGTGTTTATGGCAAGGTTGTGCATGATGAGATGGAACTTCCTCCACACACAAATTGTCCCACCACTGGCGGACGTGCAGCTGCCCTCAGTGCAGCCCTGCCTCTTTCTTTGCTCTGCTGTCTGAGGCCACTGCAGCTACAGTGCCAGACCTCCTGCTCTCCAAACCCTTGGGATAAGTGTCAAGTGTTACCCAAAAATTCTCTTGCCTGGTCTCAGGTGCTTCCCTCTCTCCCTTGACCCTGAAGATGGGAGGGGAATTGCTACAGCCCTTAACAGCCCCTTCTACAGATCTTTCCTTTTCCTGCCTCCCCACACTTTCAACTTCGCATGTAGGTTGGAGGTGGGTGCTCACTGATGCAGGCATGACACGTTTTTGCAGTCTCTTCCCACGTTCTGCTGAGGAGGTCTGGGCTCCTTGGGGGTGTTTGGCATGGGCTCTGTTGTCCTTGATCTTCTGGACTCGTGAAGACAATGGGAATATTTGCTTCTAACAAAATCTCATTGCTCACATATTAACTCACTATCTTGAAGAAATATCCAAGAAACCAGACTCAGGTTCTTAGAAATAAGCCCCACTTTTGTGTGTGTGTGTGTGTGTGTGTGTCTGAAGGTCCTCGCTATTCATCCTTCTTGCAACAGGGGAGACTCATTATTCAGGCCTGTGGGAAGAGAAGGGAGCCTTTCCTTTAGAAAAGATGCTCTTTATCTAAAGGTGGAAGTTTGAAGAGTAGGGAAGGTTTTTAAGTAACACACTCAGAAACAGAAGTGAGTTATGGGAGACAACTGGATTTCCACTTACAGACCTATAAGGAATTATAATAAAATTTTTTTAAGATTTCTTAACCTTTGGCCGGGCGCGGTGGCTCACGCCTGTAATCCTAGCACTCTGGGAGGCCGAGGCGGGTGGATCGCTCAAGGTCAGGAGTTCGAGACCAGCCTGAGCAAGAGCGAGACCCCGTCTCTACTAAAAATAGAAAAAAATTATATGGACAACTAAAAATATATATATAGAAAAATTAGCCGGGCATAGTGGTGCATGCCTGTAGTCCCAGCTACTCGGGAGGCTGAGGCAGGAGGATCGCTTGAGCCCAGGAGTTTGAGGTTGCTGTGAGCTAGGCTGACGCCACGGCACTCACTCTAGCCTGGGCAACAAAGTCAGACTCTGTCTCAAAAAAAAAAAAAAAAAAAAAAAAAGATTTCTTAACCTTTGAAACATCCTCATTTTTCTTATGCATTGCCAACTTCCTTTTAATGGCTTACAAGAAAACCATTAAAAGTGTCCTTGTTGTTATAGAAAAGGAAGGAGAGTGTGGGACATTGAAACTCAATGACTCTGGTGCCAGGGAGGTGAGAGACTCAATGATCTGTTCCCTATTGAGGCCCAAACTCTGGGCCTATCCAGTGTTGCTGCTGTAACTGTGATGGTGACAACTGAACTGGAGAAATGCCCTCCTGGGGTAACTTTCTTTCCACCTTCCACCATTGCTGGGCATGGTCTTTCTCTGTTTCTTGGAGGAAAGTCCAGGCTGGCCTCATAGTTTCTCTGGGCTCATGGATAGTGAAAAGTCTCCTGGTTATTTTCAGTTGGTTAGAACATTCTCACTTTAGTGACTGGGTTGTCTGTGTTTTAGATTGCTAGCTTCTCGGTTACCTAGTCTGGAATGTATGAGGCAAAAAGAAAAGCCAGGAAAATCATCACCAGGTCATTACACAGGTTCTGAGGTCTCAGCCAATCTTCCCTTTTCTCTCCACTTTTTCAGCATTTTATGTTTGTTTTATTTATAACTACCAAGGTTTTTAGCTGTATTTAGTTGGAGAGATAGAAAAGTATGTCTGCTCCATCCTTCTGGAAGTAGACGTCTCTTATATGTTTTCTTTGTGTTTCCCATTACTAATCAAATTTTATAAATGTTTAAGTCTTTGGGAAAACTACCATGCAAATTAATCTAAATGCCTAACAATGGAGTTAACTTTTTTTTTTTATATGAACCCTCCACATTTTGCTTAAATGTCACTTGGAAACATTTAACCAAAGCATTCAGCTTTAAGGTCTTTTTAGCAAATTGCAATTTGCAATGCCCACCAAGAGGTTTTCTTGGGCTCAATTAAATCTCCAGACTCACAAGTCTACCATAGACTTGGCACCAGTCTTGGCACAAGACTGCCATCCACTTGGCACCAGTCTACTCAGAAGTTTATAGCATATAGTCACGAAATATATATCATGAAATGGTGGTCTTCATGGTAAACAACCGAGAAGGCCAACATTGCAGCCATCCTAAGGTCTCAATGCTAGTTGGGACAAGCAAAAAAAAAAAAAAAAAAGAAAAACAACAAACAAACAAACAGTGGACTGGCCAGAAATTTAACAGAGAGATCAGGGACATAAGGCAGCCAATGGGAGACTTGATAAGATCTCACCTTTTCCTGGGTCTGGAAGGCTGTGTGCATGTACAAGGCTGCACACATGCTCAGGAAAGACTGGAGTAGCTCTAGTGAGCTATTCATTCCGGGATAAACCCGAGATCCTGTGCAAGGAGAAAGGGAAAGCCAAGGCCGACTGGTAAACTGCCTGAACTTTGAAAGCAGTCCCTGAAACATATTTGGGCTTGACCACGAGTCTGTCTTTGACCAATGCCATGTTAACGGACATGACACAATGAGAGATTTGAAGTGTGCTTGCACAGTGGAGCTTGGCCTTCCATGCTCCTGCCTTTCACCACGAGAAGAATATGCTGGCCACACGGAGGAACATGTGGAGCAGACCTGGTCCCCAGCTAAAAATCATAGCCAGCTGACCTCTGACCCTAGCCAACACACATGTGTAAGCAAGAAATAAATATATTATTGTGTGGCATTGAAATATTTGCCATTATTTGTTATATAGCAATAGCTTACTGATATAGTAACTGGTACCTGGGCTATGGTCAAAACAAAAATCTAAAATCTATGGCAGTGGCTTTGGGACCAAGTTATAGGCAGCACATAAACTGTTATAGCAAGCTGAAAAATCAGTATTATGTGAATGCAGTAGCGAGGCATTTGGTAAAACTGTCCTCTGTGATAATCTGAAAAGCAGAAACTGTACCTAGTAAACTTTCCATGTGAGTGGTAGGTATGTGATTGTTCCTGAATAAGCAGATAGACTGTAGTAAGTTACATCTTTTTTAGCAAATATCAGCTCCTTCTCACCAATTCCATATAAAAATATTCTTCCCTGCCTCATTTGTGTTTGGCTTAGCCATAGGACTGCTTTGGCCAAAGGAATGCTAACGGATGTGACATAAACAGAAGCTGGTGGATATGACACAAGCCCATGGTCCAAGGAAAATCAGAGCCTCAGGAAATAAACCTGAACCCATCAGAAGCTTAGATCAGCCAGACCAATCCCAGCCCAGATGAGCTGAATTCCAGCCAACCTGCACATAGATGACTGAGTAATAAATCTTTGTGGTTGCATGCCAGAGAATGCATGGTCATCTGTTACAAAGCAATAACTAACTAATATACTGACCTATTAATGTTCGGGAATGCTGGACTCAGACTTTGTCTTCTGCCATCTGTCTTCACTCTCTTCATTAGTAATCATTCTGCATGCCAATGCCTCCCAAATTTATGTCTCAAGCCCAAGCCTTTTCCCCAAACTTCAGATTTGTATCTAACGTCCTGTTCAATATCTCCACTTAGATATTGAAAGGTCATCCCAAACTCAACACGCATGTTCAAAAATAAACTTCTGATCTCCCCACTCAAAGGGGCTACATGTACTGCTTTTCCTAACACATCTGATGGCTACTGATTATTCCAGTCATTCAGGCCCCAAATCTTGGGGACATTCATGACTTCTCTCTCTTACTCTACACATGAACAGATCCTATGGGCTCTATATTTAAAATATATCCAGAGAAATTTAGCCTCTGCTTAGGATGGAGAAATCCAGAAATAGTAATCTTCACCCTTACAACAAAAATTAAAAGTTGTATAATCTACAAAATGAAATCCTTTCTTCAACCCACCAGACAACTGAGGTTGCAGGGCAACCCACTAACCTGAAATCTAGGGAGAAACAGGTGCCTCCAGGAAGAGATGGGTTATGAGCACATGCCTCCCTGGGGCAGATGCTGGATACCATATAAACTGTTAAGAAAAATTCACATAGTTTTACCAAATTGCTAAAGTGTAAGTGTGGGCTAACATGAGAACATAAAACCCCTAAGAGCCACAGACAAGAAAAATTCACATACACTTTCAGGCTCTTCTCTACAGACCTTACTGAATGCTTGGAAATATTGGGTCAGAACAAGAGTCCAGAAAAAGCTTCTCTCCTGGTACAGGCCTAGGGGAGGAGAGCAACAGCCACTATACAGAAAGACCCAAAGCCCCACAAAGAACCTTCACACCTGTCTCCCATATGGAACAAAACCTTAGGCAGCTGGGAAGGGAAGCAAATCTACTTGTTGTCAGATAAAGGAAATGGAAAAAACATTTTCTACCACTGGGGAAGGAGCAGGAAACTGTCCTGGGCCTAGACCATTAGGGATCCCCTGTTGAGATGCCCACGGAAGGACAGTACCATTGAGAAGGCTCCACCCCTGGGACCCAAGATCATAGTGACTAAGATTGTGACTGGGTCACAACAACAGAGAACAGCTCCCTGCCCCACCTCACCAGGTTAGCAAGTACTGAGTAATCAGTAAGAGCAATATTCTGCTGTGAGAGGAGCAAGAATGCAGAGAGAGACTCACTCTGAGACCCAGGTGCAAAGGGGAGACCTTAAGCAAAGTTAAAGCAGCTATGGAGAAAAATCCCCTGTGTCCTAGCCCATCCTAAGCACAAGGTAACATTAGAGGAATTAGAAACCTGGGTGCATTGAGCATAAACAATAAAAATAAATAGTAAAACAATAAAAACAATTAACAGTACCCAAACTTAGTTTTTCTAACAACTAGATTGACTCAACCTCACACAAAAACTGTCTAGCAAAAGAAAATATGTGCCCATTTCCAGATGTAAATATCATTTAAATTGGTCTCTACTGTCCTACACAGATTTCTAGATTTCTACCAGAAATTACATGACAAATTACAAGACAAAATCATTTAAAATAATTATATTATATATAATATATATCTCATTATTAATATATAATATATAATATATTAATATATTGTATTGTATTATTTATAATTATAAATATGTATTTTATAGTTATATAAGGTATATATTTATCTTATTTTATATTTATTTATATCTTTTAAATATATATATTTATATCTTTTCTTCTCTCAGCTTCTTTAAAGGACAAAACTATATAAAGTAATAATTATAATAATGTAATGTTGAGTCTATAACATTTTAGATAAAATATGTATGACAAATTATATACAAAAAAGAAAAAAGGAATAGAGTTATATAGGAGTAACACTTCTATATCTCACTGGAATTATGTTAGTATAAATCTGAAAGTAATTCTGATGAGATATATATGTTAAACCTTAGAGCAATCAACAGGAGAGAACTAAAAAAATGTAGTGAAAAATTAAGATGCTCTATTGCAAAATATGCACTTGGTGCAAAAGAAAGCAGTAAAGAAGAAATATAGAAACAAAAAATACACGAGGCATATAGAAAATAAAAAGTTAAATGGCAGATATACATCCAACTATATAAACAGTATTATGTGAATGAATTAAACAATTCAATCTCAAGGCAGTTGGACTAAAAAAGATAAGATACAACTACATTCAGTCTATAGGAGACATACTTTATATTTGAAGATACAAATAGATTAAAAGTAAAAGGATAGTAAAAGATATATCATATCAACAGCAACTATAAGAAAGCTGGAGTAACTATAATAATATAAACAAAATAGACTTCAGAACAAAAAATGTTACTAGAGATAAAAAGGAACATTACATAGAAAAAAAACACTGCAGGAGGGGCTTCAAGATGGGTGATCGATAGCATTTCATGCCCACCTCCTCCATTTAGAAGAACCAAAATAGTGTATAGACAATCACACTTCAAATACATTATCTAAGAGAGAGTGCTGGAATCCCAGCACTTTGGAGGGCTGAGGCAGGAGGATCCCTGAGGCCAGGAGTTCAAGACCAGGCTGGGCAACATAGCCAGACACTGTCTCTACAATTTTTTTTTCTAATTCACCAGGCGTGGTGATGCATACCTGTAGTCCCAGCTACTTTAGAGGCTGAGGTGGGAAGATCTCTTGAGCCCAGGAGTTCAAGGTTACAGTGAGCTATGATCGCACCTCCGCTCCAGCCTGGGTGACAAAGTGAGTTCCTGTCCCTGAAAAAATAAAAGAATAGTATGGAAGTTTCTGAAAAAACTAAAAATAGAACTACCATATGATCATACAATCCAGCAATCAATGTATCAAAGAGATACCTGAAGCCTCATATTTATCGCAGCACTATCCACAATAGTCAAGACATGGAATCAACCTAAATGTCCATGAACAGATGAACAGATACAGAAAATGTGGTCTATGTACACACACTAGAATACTATTCAGCCACTTAAATAAAAAAGGAACGAAATCCTGTCATTTGCAGCAACATGGATGAGCCTAGAGGACATTATGTTAAGTGAAATAAGTCAGGCACAAAGACAAATACCGAATGTTCTAACTCATGTGGGGGTTAAAAAAATTTGAGCCCATGGAAGTAGAGGGTAGAATTGTGGTTATTAAGAGAGTAGGAAGGGTAGCAGGAAAGGGAGACTAGAAAGACGTTGGTTAATGGATATAAATTTCAGCTAAATGGGAAGAATGACTTCTGGTGTTCTGCAGCACTGGAGGGTGGAAATGGTTAACTATATTGTATATTTTTAAAAAGCTAGAAGAGCAGATTTTAAATGTTCCCTACACAAAGAAGTGATAAATGTTTGATGTGCTGAATATTCTAATTACCCTGATTTAATCATTACACGCTGTGTGCATGTATCAAAATATCACTCTGTATCCCACAAATATGTACAATTACTATGTGTCAACTAAAAAGACAAAAAAGAACATCTACAAAAAAACAAAAACAAAACCCTACAGCTAAGGCGCTGAACAGTGAAGGACTGAAGGAGTTCTCCCTAGAGGGGGAGGAAAGACAAGAATGTTTTCCAAGTAGCAGCAGCACGTCCTGGTGGAGGTTCTCCTAGTGGTGGTATTTCTCGGACAGCCGCAGTTCTCACTAGAGCCCCAGGACGAGGCCGGTTGTGTTAATCCATGGAGATCTCTCTCCCCTCACTTGACTGTGGGGAATTGGGCTAAAGTGACCGAGTCCACAAAGCAGAGAGAAAAGGAACAGTTCCGTGAACGATTTATGGTGGCTTAAGCTTTGAAACCACCAAAGAAAGTCTGAGCGGCAACTATGAGAAATGCGGAAAACTTACAGACTGTGTGGCTTGAGGGATCCCGGGAGCAAAAGGTCAAGAGGACTTGGTTTGGTCATGTTCTCCTCCCTGGCTGAGGGTGGTGTTGCCATGGCTGCAAGGCCTAATTCAGTTGATCGATTGTGGGAGAGTGGTTGAGCCAAAATGGTGGCTAGAGAGGTTCATGTAACTGTGAAGAAGCCATTTGTTGGTGGAACTAAAGAAGATATTGAGGGACATCTCCTTAGAGATTACTTCGAGGAATATGGAAAAATTGGTACCATTGAGATAATTACTGATAGGTTTGTCTGGCAAGAAAAGAAACTTTGGTTTTGCTACTTTTGATGACCATGACCCTGTGGATAGAACGGTATTGCAGAAACACCGTACCATCAATGGTCCTAATGCAGAAGGAAGAAAGGCTTTGTCTAGACAAGAAATGCAGGAAGTTCAACCTTCTAGGAGTGGGAGAGGTTGTTTTGGGGATTCACATGGTGGTGCTGGTGGTGGTGGTGGTGGACATTTTGGATCAGGACCAGGAAGTAACTTTAGAGGAGGATCTGACAGATGTGGAAGTGGGTGTGGATTTGCGGATGGCTGTCATGGGTATGGGGGAGGACTTGGAGCTGGCAATTTTGTAGGTAGCCCTGGGTATGGAGGAGATAAGAGGAGGATGCAATGGTGAAGGACCTGGATATGGCAGCCAGGGTGGGGGCTACAGAGATGGTTATGACAACTATGGAGGAGGAGATTATGAAAGTGGAAATTACAATGATTTTGGAAATGCTAACCAGCAACCTTCTAACTATGGTACAAGGAGGAGTGGAAACTTTGGTGGTAGAAGGAATACGGGTAGAAGGAACCAAATGGTGAAAGGAACTGTGGTCCAGAAGGCCATGGAGGAAGTGGGGGTTATGGTGGGAGGAGCCAATGTAAGGTTCTTCCTGTCTGCCATGGGCTTCACTGTGTAGCAAAAGGTGAGAGCCCAGAGGTGACAGAACAGCTTCAGGTTATCAGAATAACACTGGAAAGGAAACTCTTACCTCAGTCACGCATAAATACGCAGTGATACGGCAGAAGACACCAGAGCCACTTTGTGAATAGATTGGATTATTTCATAACATTTCCTTACTCTGGAGAAAGGATCATAAAGAAAAATGCCTTTGAAAAAGATCCTTAGCTGTTTAATTGTTGTTTCTTTCTAGTGGTCTTTGTAAGAGGATAGAAACATTCCTTCTCTGGTAAGGTTAAATATGTAAGTTTTCAACTGACATGTGAAATTTTTTACAGACTTTTTTCTTAAAGTGTTTAAAAGCTGTTAGCCAGGATCATGGTGTAGTAAGACTTAATGTTTTTCTTTTAAAAAAATATTGGAGTGCATGTGTAGAGTTAAGAAACTGTTGTGCATTTGTGATTTAATAAAATAATTTTAAAGGGAAAAATAAGAATGTTTTCTCTCATCACTCTTTAAAGCAGGAATGAATAAAAAAATTAGTGATTTTTAAAAGATAATACATAGTAAGAAAGCTAAAACTTAAAATATGTCTACTAGGTGTTTCTATACAGTATATTTACAAAATGATTCTGATTTTATCTTTCCAAGAGCAGTTGCTCTGGAGAAAGTAATAGCAGCCTAATAGTAGTCTCCAGGGCTTACATTGCCCTCTCAAGCCAGCTACCCCTTCACAGAGCAAAGAACTAAAGAAGCAAGTGTCCCCTCCTCACCCCTCTCTCCTGCGCCTTTTGTTTTTACTGGAAGCATTTCTGAATAACAAATACAAAATGATATTTGGACATAAACCAAAAGAGCTACATGACCACCCCGATTCAGGACTGTGTTTCATTTGAAGAGAAATGGCACAAAAAGGACAAGAATTAGCCTTCATCCACAGGGATACGGCAACAAAAGCCAAAGATCACACAGAAATGTCATTTGCAATCTCTGAGCCAAGGCAAAGCTAGTATAAGCTCATCTGTAAAATGAGTGGATTTGACCAGGTGGCCTGTGATGGCCCGTCCGGCCTGGCAAGATAGTGTCACAGCCCAGATCTCCCACCCTGCAAGGACTTGCCCTCTCTGCTAAGGCAGATGCAGAAAGACATCAGCCCTCTGATGTATAGAATAACTACATTGGGATTAAAGTAGATCAGTAAAGTACAAATTTTCACCATAATTGTGGGGTAAATTAATATTCATTAGTTTGAAATTTATGTATGCTGTAAAACTGTGGTGAACTACAGTCTTAAACACATAAACCAAAGACTTCTCCCTGAGTATATAAAACTTGAGAGTAAGCCCAGTGAATTACTCCCTAAATCCTGAGAGTCCATAATCTGCACCCATGATGGCTCTCCGTTATCCATTTTTTTTTCCAGGTCACCTGGACAAGGGCATTTCTTGTCTCATGAAGAGTCTGAAACACCTTCTATATACTAAAAAAAAACTTCAAGAAATTATGATTCAAGGATTTGAAACCCTAATGTTATTGGCAAAGCCTCATTTTTACGGAATATAAAATACTCTGTTCATTCTGCTCCTAATAGCTCGTCAGGAGGAGCCACTATTAAATCACATTCCTGCAGCATTTCCGGGTAGCGGGACACTGCTTGCTCGATTTCCACTGAACATCATACAGGAGTGATGAGCTTCATGTCTTCCATTGATTCCAGGGATCAGGGAGATCTGTAATTTGATGCCAAGATGATTATCCTGTTCTGCCTTCCTTATTTGGGGTGCTGCTGTAAACTGTTCCCTCCTTTTTGGAGAAAGACAGACTTTCCAGATTCCATCTTCTTGGCCAGCTCTTCTGCTGATGTTTTATTAGCTTCAGCAACTACAGAGTCAGAAGTAATGCCTTCCATTGATCTGTTGCGTTTTGCAAAATATTAAGAACAACTTCCTGCAACACTTGTGTTGCTGTTGCACCCTCTTTAATGGCCTTTTCATATAGCCCAATAACACCATAGGTGTCTTTACTTGCTAACAACTTTGCTTTGTAAATCTAGAATTTAGCAAATTTTTCAGCCTCAGAAATAATGGGAAATATGGTAAACATTTCATTAGAAAGTACACCCCTTTCAATGAGCTGCAGACATTCTGTCAGGGCACTGTTAATCACATTGGGCAGTTCACGTTACGCTTTCTTTTCTTCTTCTTTAATGCCCTTCCAGAATGAAATATTCATTTCCTTTATTATTTTTTTATTGTTGTTTTAAGTCTCATAGGAAGCCATTTATAGATTTTCCCCTTAGATTCCTGCTGTTCTTCCAGTTGTTCCCTTTGATCCTCTGCTGTTGCCTTCTTTTTAATATTTGGGTTAGTTTGGGACCTTTTTGGGACTCCTTTTCCATTTTTTATTGTGTCACCAGTTTGAGTTTTGGGAGCTGTCTTGTTCAGAAAATGGTTCTGGGAAAGAGCCTTTTTCAACGTGGAGTCTAATATCCGTGATTTTGTTGAAAGCTGTGGTGGCATTTATCCCCATTGGTTCCATTTGGTCTCACGCTAGGGGTGCTTGGAATGACTGAATTAAAGCTGCCAACTGTCAAACTAGGCTTGACAAAAAGCTTTTGGCTTCTGAGTTTTGCAATACACATGATTATTAAGGTCTAAAACAAGGTTGACTGGACTGCTAATCTTGCTTAATATTGAGATGTCTGTTGTTACATCATCCCTGAAGCAAATCCAGGTATGTCCTTGGTTTGGTATGTTTTACTTTCTGTTCAGTAGGAGGGTATGATTGTAACTTACATGTTTACATATTTAACACTGCAACCTTTATATCCTCGACCTCTGTTTTATTTGTTTATTTATTTATTGATGCTTGAGTCCTACTAAGGGTCTGAACAAAGTGAGAGGAAACCATCCTTGGTGATTTTTCTCCTGGTCTTGCAAGATCTACTCTAGAGAGTTCCTGTGACTTTACTGGTAGAAGCCTGACTTGTGTTTCTCCAACAAATTGTATTAACTCTCTGTTTCAAAACAGCACCATTCATTGAACTTTTGCCTAAAGCTTGTTTAGGAACCAAACTGCTCTTGATTCAATTATGAATAATTCTTTGGCATTTGTATGTACCAGAATTTAGCTTCCTCTTAGAGTCCGATAATGTTTGAGCCAAGTTCTCTTTGTTTATCTCTTAGAAAGCTACCCGAAGATTCATTTTCAACATGGCTATTGCCCACAGAGCAATGTCCTTGATCGGTTACCTGCTGCTTTATGGTTTGCAAATCCTATACATTGCGTGACCCATGGGTTTTCTTGGCACTTCTCCTATAGTGGATGATCCAGCTCATGCTGCTACTGATGACTGCTGGGAGGCTTATAGTTTGGGTTAGAAGAAACACATCTTAAAATTAGCCTTTTGCTCAGCTTTGGTGGCTCCAACTTTGGCTTCTGGGATTGTGTAACATTGGCTGGTCTGGGCTGAAGTTTAATGCTGATGAGCCTTGTAGCTTTGACAGGCAAAATGGCATGGTTGGTAACATTCTTTTTGGGCAGATTTAAGCAGTTACTCTTGGTTTTTAGAGAAGGCTTGGTGTGATTGGGCTCTTTGGGTCTCTCTTGGCTGCTAGGTCCTCCTGGAGCTTTCTCTAATATTTTTAAGTATAAAGAATGAGCATATATAATTTATTGTACAAATCAGAACACTTTGAAAGTAAAAGAAAACACTCATTAAAAATTACATTGTCATTGGTTTTTAACTATGATTCCACACAAAATGTTGAATTTTTTAAAACTTTTGGCTATGTGACCTCCACTCTCTGCTTTAATTTTTAAAGATTCCATAAACTAGGAAATATTAAAGGCAGCTCTAACTGAGGATACATAAGACCATTATGAGAGAAAAACTATAAAATTGCAAATTGAAAGTTATAAAAGAAAATCTAAATAATTAGAGGTATACCATGGCCATGAATGGGAAGACAGTATTGGAAAGTTGTCAGTTTGCCCAAATTAATATATGCATTTAACGCAATCAAGTAATAACTTCTGAAAGGGCTTTTCATGAAACTTGACAAAATGATTCTAAAATGCATTTGGGCCAAGAATAGCCATGACAATTTTGAACAAGAAAAGGTGAGATAAGTGGCCCAAAAGAGGTATCAAAACTTACAGTAAAGCTATTTTAATTAAACAGTGCAGTATAGGAATACCTCAGAGATATTGTGGGGGAATGTTGTGGCTGGTTTGATCAACTATCCAGACCACTAAAACTTTCTCCACGTCAACAATAAGGCTATTTTGCTGTCTTATCATTCATGTATTCACTGGAGTAGTGCTTTCAATTTCCTTGAAGAATTTTTCCTTTACATTCACCACTTGGCTGTTTGGTATAAGAGACCCAGCGTTTGGCTTGTCTTGGCTTTCAACACGCCTTCCTCACAAAGCTTGATCATGTCCAGCTTTTGATTTAAAACGAGGGATGTGTGATTCTTCATTTCACTTGAACACCTGGAGGCCATGGTAGGGTTATTAATTGACTTAATTTCCAATATTGTTGGTCTCAGGGAATAGGGAGGTCCCAGGAAAGGGAGAGAGATGCGGGAATGGCCATTAACTAAGTTCACCATCTTACAGGAGACAGTCTGCGGTGCCCAACACAATTACAATAGTAACACCAAAGATCACTGATCACCGTAACAGGCTTAGTAATAATGAAAAAAGTTTAAAATACTGTGAGAATTACCACATTTTGTGGTACAGACACAAAATGACCCCATGCTCTTGGAAAATGGCACCAATAGATGCTGTTTGTTGCCACGAACCTTCAATTTGTAAAAAATGCAGTATTTGTGGAGTGCAATAAAGTGCAATAAAATGAAGTACGCCTGTATTGACAGAGAGAGAGAGACAAGTAGATCAATGCAACGAAGGGCTCATCACAAGAACCACAGATTTATAGACACTTGATATACAGCAAACGTGGCACTGCTTATCAGGGAGTGCTGAATAGTTTATCCTTGTAGAACAGATAAGATCCCTACCACTTATAATACACATGCACGTGCGCACACACACACACACACACACACACCAGAGGAGTACAGCTAGATTAAAAACTTAAATGGAAAGGTGAAAACTTGAGCAAAAATTGCAAATTTTTTTTTTGTATAACAATATCTCCCAAATGATACCAACACTGCAACTTTGTGGACCACACTAGAGGAACAAGAGGAACTCTCCCACATGTATGTGCCCAAGAAAACAACTATAAGAATATTTGTCGCAAAGTTGTACTAAACCACTCAATAAAAGCTTCAATGTCACTCATGAGAAGAACTGTGATGTAGTCTCACAAGAGAAGACCACAGAGCAGTGGAAAATTAATAAAATGAAACTCCATATATCAACATGGATAAATCCCACAAACTGTGCTAGGCATAAAACATAAAGCTGCAGAGTGCTCTGTGCAGTACCATAGCATTTATATAAAGTTCCAAACATGCAAAGTAGTACTGTATGTTGCTTAAGGATTTATACATATGCTGTAAAAGTCTAAAATCATGCTTGAGACCAGTAAACACCAAATTCAGGACAGTGTTTTTTAAAAGGACCTGAAGAACATAAAAGCAAAATGTTACTGTTTTGTAATGATAGGAGGGTAGGTCCGTGGATTTTTTAATATTATTTTCAATACATTTCAGAAGAGGAAAATGATTATTCGACTTACCGGCGATTTCAAAATGTATGTGTTAAAATGAAATAATGCTTGCAAAAGCCCTGAATAAGGTAAAAACTGCTCTGAAAATTAAGGATTTTTCATGATCAGGGGCAGGATGGAAATTTCTTTTCTTGACCTCTTTGATTCTCTCTTGGGTGGAGGCAGGGCCAGTTTGCAGCTCTGTACATCAGGGTTGAGACATCCTTGTGTCCTGCATAACCAAAGTCTATCCCTGACTCAGTTCCGAAGCTCTGAGGGAAGGAACGTGAGGAGGGTGTGTGGAGGATGGTGTGTCTGCCACAGCGGTGACAGAGTGAAGGACAGGGGTCTTGAGTGACCTACAGGTCTCTGCAGCTTCTTCTCCCTACTGGAGCCCTTTGGAGAGGAGCCCCTTGGAGAGGGTGGGACACGATGTCACAGGGCAGGCAGCAGCTGTAGGGAAAAGATCATTCATTTGTTTGTTCACTCATGTATTAATTCCACAAATATTTATTGAGCGCCTAGTATGTGGCAGAGTCTGCTTGGTCTGGGTTCATGGCACAGATCAGAAATGAAGCCCCTACGTGCTTCACCCCAATATCACTTTCTGGGTTCTGAACTCTCTCCTATACCTACATTCATCTTTGCTACTAGTCAGAACCTCCAACTCCCTTGGACAGGTTCTATTAGTTCACCGTAGCAATACCTTCCTTATTCATCCCAAAGATTTATCATATGAAAACAGAAATACATTTACCAGGGGGACTCTGGAGCTCGGGTCTTGACCTTCATCCCACTCCCACACCTTGGACCCCTACCTTCAGGGCTCCAAGGAACGTAATTTGAAAACCTTTCACCTCCAGGGCACTACACAATACACAGAGTTAGAAGCCTCTGGGAATTCCAACAGTCATTTGGAGGAAATAAGAGTGTTCACAACCTTCTCCTGAGGATGGATCACCCCTGGGGGCACCGTGTGACTTTATGGGCTTACCCTGGACTCCTCTTTCCAGCCCATGACTGTGGCCCTGACCTCCCTCCCTAAGGACTAAGACCCACCCCAAACTCACCTGTCACAGGTTCTACTTCCTGCAGATGTAGGTCACTGTGACACTTATCACCAGCAGCACCTTGAGGCCCAGGAGGAAAGCCACAAAGATAAGGGCAGGCATCTCTGGACCTAAATGCCAAGGAGCAGAAGGAGCCATCAAATGGGGCTCTGTGAGTTTAAATCCCGTCTCTGAGGTCACGACGCAGGCAGGAAATTCCAGAGCCTCCAAGTTGCACCTGATTCTACCTGATTCCAAGCCTATGTCTGTTCTCTACACTTAGCTCTCTCGGAGATGAGATTACCGTGACCCGTGAGCCTCACCTTGAATTTGGCTCAACAAACACCGATTTGAATACCTAACATATACCAGCCAGTATGTCGGGCTTTAGAGGTACAAACCTGAAGACAAATCAGCTCCACGTCCCCAGGGCCTTGTGATCATTTGCCATAACCTTGCTACAATCTTGGGAGTTTGGTATCTTCAGCACCATTTTATAGATGAGTAAACTGAGGCTCTGAGAAGATAATTGACTCAGTTGCCTAAGTTGACACAACTATAATTACTGGAAAGTAAATTTTAAAGTGTTACCTGAATTCATATAATAGTAACAGTAGCTGACATTTTATTGTAAACATATATGTAGATTATATAGAGAGTTTATATGTATTAATTCATCTAATCCTCATAAAGACTATGAATTAGGAACATTTATTAGACCCTATCTGCAGATGAGCAAACAGAGAAGTTACGCGCCTGTACAAGGATTAAGCAGACGAGCCTGCAGTATCCCTGCATCAAACAACGTACAGCCCCCAGGGTGAGGCTATTCAAACAAGTCTTATGTACAGGCAAACTCGCTTCCATACAACTCAAACAGACCAGGCTTTCAACAAGAAAGCCCTGCTGACAACCACCACCAAGTCTAAGTGAGCACACTAAGCTGAACTCTCTCTTGGAAATTTTCAAAGAGGTTGAGAGCCATGGGAACATTCTTTCCCCAGAAATCAAAGAACCTTTCAGGATGGCCACATATAAAGGAAGCCACTGGCCAGAAACCATTCTGGTTATTTAGGGAATCACAGGCTTGTACAAGATCTCAATTATAATCAAGCTTCCTCTCCTCCCTGTGCCTTCTAGAATCCACTCAGGATACAGAAGTTGCTCCAGGTGGCCACGGGAGAAGAGGTGAACCTACCTGGGCTCCCAGTGAACTTGTATACGGCGTGGGCTGCTGTGGAGAGTATGAGGTTGGCCCGTATGGGAGGCTGCGTCTCATGTTGCACCATACAGGTGAGCACCCGCTCAGACCCCTGCACCGACGCGTTCACCAGCAGCAAGCCTTCCAGGGTGTAGGACCCATCGTTATTCTTCTTGGATGCAGGTTGCTCAGTTCCTTTGAGCATATGGCAGTCCTCCTGCCAGGTGAGTTGTACACTCTGTGGATAGAATCTCTGCACGTGGCAGGTAGCCAGCACCAAGCCAGAGGAGGTGGAAGACTGGGACACTGTCACTGTAGGGGGAACTGGCAAAGCCCAGAGAGAATAGGCAATTACTGTGGGATCCTGGGAGCTCCTTGAGGGTGGGCTCATATGCCCACAGCCTAGCCCAGGGCCTGCCACAGGGGAAGATTTAGGTATTGGTGAATAGATGGATGCATAGGAAATACATGATTGAATGAGAGTGTGAATGGATGAAATGCATGGTTGGATGGATAGATGAATGGATGGATGGATAGATGAATGGGATTGATGAAAACCATCCTAATCTTTCTTTTCTTTTTCATTTTGGCCATTAAAGATTTAAAAAATGAGGTATGAATTCCATTGAAGAAGCTATAAATCATTTGACCCACTCTATGACTAGATAATTCTAAGATTTGAAGATTCATAGGCTCTAAGTCTTAGATTTTACACAGGAAGGAACTTCAGTTTAGAGAGGTTAAGTAGCTTGCCCAAGGTCACAAGTGGCAAAGCTTGGATTACACCAGAAATAGTATGTTTTACCTTTCTGCCATTCTGACACCCAGACTAAATGGCCATATACATTTATGATCTAGGCTTACAAAATTATGATCTACTGACTTCTAGAATTTTTTCAACCAGATTTTCAACTATGCAGTGGAATGCATCCACAATGGGGAAAATTTGAGAAATTTGCGATCTTATAAAACGTTAAATATTTCAGCAGATTTCATATGAACACACAACATGGTACAGCTCTAACACTAAACTAAGGGCAGGGGGATCTGGATTCTGGTCCCTGCACTGACACAATAGCCAACTGCCAGACCTTGTGCAAGTCACTTTCCCTCTGTTTCCAGAAATTATGAAATCCTCTAGGGTCAATTCAGTTCTATAAGTCTAGTTAAGACGAATTTCAGCTCTTGGTCGAGGGTACAGAGAGTACTTCCTTACTTAGTGCAGTTTGAAGGGGCTATGAGCATCTGAGCCCAAAATATCCTTTTCTCATCCTCAAACCCAGTCAGACTTGTAAAATTCTATAAATGATGCTGCTAATGGGTTGGACAGCCAAGGCAAGGCACCATCCTGGAACTTCCTTCCTGTGCTCAGTCTCTCCTTCTCAGCACACAGGCACGGCACAGGGTTCTCACCAAGCAAAGTGCTAGATCTGAGAAGGGGGGACCCAGGATGCAGAAAGCCTGGTAACTAGGGCAGTGCCCATGGAGAACAGGCTAGGGTAAGATGCCACCAAGCAAGTGTCATGGGCTCTAAAAAGTGGCAAAGACCAAAAAAATGATGACAGGCTCAAATGGCCCATTCCAACCACCAGTGAGCTCTCCTGGCTGTATGGTGTTTGGGGCAGTGTCAGGAGGACAGAGGCCTGGGCACAGCTGATGACAACTGCTTCCGTGCACTGAATGGCAGTGTTGGAGGCAACGTGTGCACACGTTTTCTTATTTAGTTCTCACAAAACCAAATAAGGTAAATACTGAAAGCTACTTGGTATTGGGGGGAGGGGACAGAAAGCACCACTTAGAAGGGACCCATACAAAATCAGGCCCCAATTTCTAGAAATTGTCAAAAAAGAATTGGATGAAATTTCATCTTGAAAATCATTGAAATTATAAAAATAATTTTATTTAATTTATATTTTTATGTAAGTATAGAATATCACTGCAACTGTGCACCAACTCTTAGAAGGAACAAGTATTAGGAGTGGAAGGAAGCTGGCATAATTTTTTCCCCAAAACTAATACTATAGTACCAACAAATCTTTCATTTTAAAATTTCACATTACCAGCACAATCATTTAAAGGTAATTTTGAAAATGTATTTGAATTATTTGAGTGTTCTAGCAATTTTCACAGGGGCCTCTTTTCATCAAAGTGTCCTCTTCTGAAGTGCCCACAGTGTCATCATTGTAGATTTTGTCTTCTCTTCCCTTGTTAACTGCTCAAGGGCTTTGCCTGGGATCCCAGCAATTCCCCAGTATCATTTGCATCAACTTCTTGAAATACAACTTTTGCAAGACCTCCAATTGCACTTTGCAATGGGTATGAATTCTATTTGCATGGTACGGTCTGATGTTTGCCACACTTCAATTAAGGCAAGACCCACCTCCTTTAGCAGAGGATTTCTGGGCTCCAAACCATCTCCCCAGCCACCTGACTTCAGGGCAGCAGTGCTGGACAGTTCCACTCACGCTGAGTCCCACCTGGAGTTCCCAAAACACTGTCCCACTTCTCTACCTCAGATTTCGCTAGAGCCGTGAAATGCCATCTAGTCCATGCAGGCACATGCCAGCCTCTCCTCTGTCATGGGACAATTCTGAGGCACAATCTACACAGTTACTCAGAGGGGCTTCAGCTTAATAACTCACCCTGTCTTTGTTGTCCCCCTTCCCTGTCTCTTTCTCTCTGCTCCACCACCCCAACCTCTCAGTGTCGCCTCCCAACCGCCTGCCCCTACATCCCAGTTCCAGGCTCTGCTTTCAGGGGAACCCAAACAAAGACATCCACAAAGACATTTCTATGACAGGAGACACACTCTGAAATACACAAAGTGTTGAGTAGGGAGGGGTTTTCAGTGGGAGTTAATTTTTTTTATAGGCAATCAATTAACTTGGGAGTATTTCTATTTTCTGACTTTTGCTTCTCTACAAAATCATCCT
The DNA here is from genome assembly GCF_041146395.1 of Eulemur rufifrons. Lineage (NCBI taxonomy): Eukaryota > Metazoa > Chordata > Mammalia > Primates > Lemuridae > Eulemur > Eulemur rufifrons. Next base: position 27,033,801 of record NC_091002.1, read on the forward strand.
AGCTCCAGGGAATGACCTAATACACCCTCAGATAAGGAGGACCCCCTGACCGACCGTTTTCCTATTTTATAGCCAAAGATACTGAAGACAAGACATGAGCAACTTGCAAGAGGTCCCACAGCTGGGAGACAGGGCAGAGTTGGAAGCTGGAGTTCATGCCAAGGTCTCTCACTCGCCAGCTTTGCAACCTTGGGCACCTTCTTTGAACCTCAGTTTCCTTCTGTAAGCCATGAATGGGACAAACAGTACAGGGAAGTTGTCAAATAAGAGTGAGGAAGTTGTTAAATAAGTGAACCCACAAAAATGTGCTCTACTTCCTGTCTGCCATGCTCGGTCAAGGCACTAATATCCATATAAAAGGATGTGTTTACTTCCATCATGATAACACACTTATTCCCCTATTTTTTAGTTAAGAAAACAAACAGATTTTGTAAAATCCATTTTGTTGATTTGAACGTCCAATGCACATTTAAGGAATTAATTTTACTGCTATGCAGCCTTAGACCACTCACTTGCCTTCTCTGGGCTTTGAAGTCATCATTACAATGGGATGATTATTAAGATTCCTTCTGGGCATGATACCTTGTGACCTCCCTGAATTCACAGATCTACCAAGTATTGGTGCAATCCAGGAAAATTAATAGAAAAGTTAGGTTCATACCCAGGTATAAGTAATAATCTAAAGACATCATAGTCCCTGAAATTTAGAAGTTCTTAAAGCCTTACAAATCTTCTTTAGATAAAATAATAATAATAAAATTAAATTCCCGGAAGATAAATATTCTGTCTCCAGACAAGAGAAGTGAGTTCTGAGAGGGAATGTGAACAATAACAGTAATAATAATTAACAACAACAATTGCCACTTCTGGGTGGTTAGTATGGGCAAAGTACCGTCTTAGGGTAATGATACCTGTGTTTACAGGTATTATTTCATGGAAACATTGCCACAGCCAAGCGAGAGTCGTGCCATTTTTCAGTGAGGAAACTGAGGCTCTGAGAAGTCCACAGTCCAACCCTGCGCTAACTCGGCCAAGCAAAGAGAAAGATCTTACCACGGAGATACTGGTCCAGGCTGATGGTTTTCTGGAAAAACTGTGTCGAATTCTGCTCGACGTGGCACACAACGTAGGAGAATATATCCTCATTCTTCAGTGGGACCAACACACTACTTGTCACATTGTAGGTGTGTCCACTATGGCGGACGCTGGTCTGGGGCTTGGGGAGCTTGTCTTTGTTTTTAAGCCACGTCACAGTCACGTGACGGGTGGAGAACCCGGATGTTGTGTAGGTCAGTCGAATGCTTGTGCCCGGCTCAGATCGCTGCAGGGGGCCTTGCAAGTTGTAAGCGTGGGCACGCCTGCCTGTAAGGAGAGACCCTCCCGTAAGAGGGCACAGCCATGCCCGAAATCCCAGTGTGAACAAACCCTCAGTGTCTGCATTAAGAACCCCATTGCTTTCCCATAGGGTTTAAAGATTACTTTCTGATAGGAGCTAGCTTCTGACGCTGATTTCAGAGGCTGGACAGTGAAACTACAGGGACCACAGCAGTTTGTAAGGAGGCCGACACTTGCTAACACCGCATGGCAAAAATCAAACACCCATGTCACATTTACCCTGTTTCTGGGCTCTTCCCTAACTCACTGAGTTCTCCCAGCACCCCTAGGAGTTGTTGCTATCCCCATTTCACAGACAAGCAAACTGAGGCTCAGACCAGCTAGGTAACTTGTCTAAGGTCCACAGCGGGTCAGTGGTAGAGCTGGGGCTCTAAGCCAGGCAGTCTGGCCCTAGGGTCTGTGCCCTTGACCACCCCTCCACCCCACCCTCAGGCCCTGAAGAGGGAAGAGCATCTCAATGCTTAGAGGCCAGGTCTCTGAGAGAGGTTAGGCGCACGGGCCTTGGAGTCCTGCTCAACCCAAGTTTGCATTCCCAACTCCTCCCCTGGAGCCGGAGCAACTGAACTCTCTAAGCCTCAGTTTCCTCATCTGTGTAATGAGGATGATTCTTAATTCTCAGTTAAGAAATTAAGTAAACTAACTCATGTAGAGTATGTGGCACATAGAAAGTACTCTATAATTGGGAACTGTCAGCATCATATACTCATAGCGATCATCTGAGAGATTGTTATTAATCATATTTTTAATGTTAACAGAGAAAGAAAAGGCTCAGAGAGGGCTAGTGACTCACCCAAGGGCCTCACAGTGAACAGAACTGACATCGCAAGCCAGGAGTTCTGACTCTAAGTTAAGGGCTTTTTTGTTACATCACAGCTCCCGCCCCTACTTCTGCACAGCCGGCTCTGCATGAATCAATGGTCTTTGATATTGTCCCACTTTCAGGCCAGCTCTGGGCTAGGCTCTATGGAGACTGCGAACAGTCATTGCAGGGCACTTACTGTGGCCCCACTGTCCAGATACCAGGCAGGAGTGAAGGAGAGGAATCCTCACCAGGGCCTCTCCAGGTGGGTATAACAATTATCATTACACAGATGAGGACACTCAGCAAGGGAATTGCTTTGCCTGACGTCACACAGCTGGGCAGTGACAGCCCTGCCGCAGGCCTTTGATCCATTTGACTCCAAAGTTTGGCCACCTCCAAATAGAAGAGACAGTCCCCGCTTTAGGGATGTGAGAGTCTAATCACGGAGAAAGGTGTCAATGACATAAACCCCAGGCCCTGGGCTTTCCGGAGGCCCCGTAGTTGAAGTACCGATGGTGAGAATTGAATGGTATAGACAGATATGCCCACATAGGTCAGGAAGAAATATATATCAGAAATAGAACATTTGAGATTGATATTTGAGAAAAGACTTGAGATAACGCTGAGGTTTGTATTCTCAGGCAGGACAGGAGAGAAAAACATAGAAAAACTCATTGAATTTGTGAACGGATAGCCCTGCATTCTAGTGCCAGCTCTACTATTTGAGACGTCTGAGACCTTGATCCCGGTGCTAGCTTTCTGGGCTCTGTCACAGGATCAGATAACATGTGTGCACAGTAGGTGCTCTGTGGGTGCCAGCCAGTAGGAACAGAGGCATGGGGGAGGGGTGCTGATGGAGGCTTTCATGGACCAGGTTGGGGAGGGACAGCTTCAAGGGTACATTAACACCCAATAGAAAGGGGCCTGAATGCCAGAAAAGCAGGGGCCGCCCTTCCCCGTGCAGACCACAGGGCACCACGAAGCTGTACAGGGAAGTGCCAGACTGGAAGGGATGCTCCCAAGGGGTTAATCTTGCAGCTGTGGGCCAGATAACGCTGTATGCAGGAGAAAAATAAGACAGAGGGAAAAACTCAGCATGAGTCAATAAAGAAATACCGCACTTGCTTCTGATCAGAAGGGGCCCGCTTGCAGTTTTTCACCCAGACCTGTGTATCCTGCTGGGTGAACGTTTTTCTTATTTCTGCCGGACAACAAAAAAAGCGCATGGAGAAATGTAAAGCCAAGTGGGATCATTCCCCTGAGGGTTCTTACAGCAGCCAAATAAAGGCCAGTCCTGTCGAGGAGAGATAGAAGGCAGGATGGAGGACCCTGTTGGGAAGCTGGGCTGGTTTTGCCTCGCCCGCCCGCCCGCCCCTCTCGGGTGGTGGCCGCGCTGGAATACACGTGCACAGACGCACACAGCCACGCTTCCCAGGGGAGCTGTCCTTCCCCGCTCCACGTGGCTCTGGATACATGACTTACCCCCGGCTCAGGGCCTGGCCAATCTTAATACACCCTCCACTGTCCACCCCACACCTATCCCCCCTGGGGACAGCAATGCATTCCCCCAAACTGATCGGAGCTGCACCAAAGGAAAGCATCGCGCCGCCCTCGGGGCCTGAACTGCCAGCGGGCAGCGCCCCCCCGTGGACAAAATTATCTGAGGCCACGGATGAGACTGGGAGGAACAGGAGGGGAAGGAGAAAGGAAGAAAGAGGAGGAGAAGCTGCACCCATCGTATGTGAGGACCTGCATCGACCCTCTTTCTCAGCAGAGTAAAGAATTCTGGACTCTCCTTAAAGTTGACTTCCAGAAACTTCCAACGGAACCAGTCTTGGTTAATAGCCTCCCCAGAAGGGATTTTGGTTCCCAGCAGCCCTTAATCTCCACCATTTCTTGCAGTCAGGTGTTGGGTGAAGAACTTCCAACACGAAGAGCGCATGGAATTGGGGAAGGGGAGTCCCACTGCTGCTTCTGGGTGAGGGTGTGGGGGAGGGAGCGAGGGCATCCTCCCTTCCTTACCTGCATCCAGCGCTGCCCTGAGTCTCCACCCTCTCCGGCCCTGCTGCCCAGAGGGCTGGGCCAGAGGCTGCACCCACCTTGCCCGTGCCTGGGCGGCTGAGCTCGCAGGGTGATGTTGGCCTTGACCGGGGGCTGCTCATCCTGGACGATCCAGCAGGCAAACGCGCTCCCCTCCAGCGTGGCCTCCGCCTGCCGCGTGTGCTCCAGAGAGTATGTCCCGTCGGGGTTTCCGGTGACCCGGGGGGATTTCACGGTCTGGATGGTGTGTCCGTTCTCCATCCAGGTGAGATGCAGGTGGGAGGCGGGATAGAAGTGGCTGGCGTGGCAAGTGAGGTTCACTCTCTCTTGCACGCGGACGTGCGTCCCAGAGGCCTGGGCGGTGATCTTCAGGGTGGGGATAACTAGACAGAGGAGCAGAAAGTAAGAGCTGGTGAAAGCAGCCCCTGCCTGCGGCCCCTCTCCCCCCACTGTGTCTCCCTCTCCCAGGGACCAGCCTCAGGATTGCTCACTCTTTTTAAAGAAATAATTTTTTCTTGTTTGCTCAATGTAAAACAAATCCGGCTAAATGTTAATATTCATTAAATACAGGTAGAGGTACACAGGAGTCCCATATATACTTCTCTGTAGTTTGAAATATTTCCTAAGAATTATTAAAATGCAATGGCCATGAAGACAGGGACTTTATTTTGCTTGTTGCTGTATCCCCAGCACTGATAGCAGTGCCTGGCAAACAATGGATATTCATTATTTGTTGAATGAATAAACATTTAAAATAAAAACAATAACAGTGATATTAATAGAGCAAGGTACTTGGAAAGGGATGCTGGGGCCAGGTCATGACAAAAAGATCAAACATTCCTAAGTTACTTACTGTGTGCCTGGCACTGTTCTAGGTGCTTTATAAGGAATAACTCATTTAATCTTCTTAGGAAGCCCCAAAATTCCATTTTCTCCTAAGCCCACAGGTCTTAATATCCTTCTCATTTTACAAGGAAACTGAGGCACCGACCCCCACCCAATGCCACTGCCCTTTCACCTCGGAGCACTTGGGAGAGATTCATGGTCGCTTGTAGGGGGTCCTTCAGGGTCCTGTGGGTGACGTTGCAGGCGATCTTGGATAAGACATCTTGTTGGGCCAGTGTCACCCATGCCTTGCTGGTGATGGAGTAATTGCCTTTCTTATCAGTCACCGGGTGCTGAGCTGAGGCTGGAAGTTCACAGCTGTTCTTCAACCAGGTGACATTGAAGTCCTGGGAGCTGAAGGGGCCAGCGGTACAGTTGAAAAGCACTGAATCTCCAGGAGTTGTCCTCTGAGACGGGCCCATCAGAGAGATGAAGGGCTGCCCAGCTGGGATAGAGAGCAACTGTGACTGCACACGGTGAGTGGGATGCATCCAACACACAACAGTCTGTGAGTGGCACCAGGGATCTGCCAGGCCTGTGGACCTACTATGTGCCCTGTCTGCTTCCAACCTCAGAGAACATACAGACACACGATAACAAGTAAACATGCGAATATGAGTATGATTATAACTGGGGCTCAGTGCCTTCTAGGAAACCCAAAGAGTGCAGAGAGAGACAATACAGGGAGAACTTATTCTACAAGGGTGGTGGGAGAAGGATTCCTTGAGGAGGTGACATTTTGAGCTAAAACCAAGGAATGAATAGCAGCCATCCCTGCGAAGGGACAGAGGAAGGACATTCCAGATGGCAGAGACAGTGGTGAGAAAGGCCTGGGGCTTGAGAAATCAAGAGGTCTGTAGGACTTCGACGTCATGGCAAAGAAGTCCAGGTTGAGAAGAGCGTTGTGGGACATGGTGACGATCTTGATTCTACTCTGAGTGTGATGGGACACTGTCAAGACTTTAAACAGAGGGGCATGGTGGTCTGATTTACATATTTTGGAAGATAACTGGGGTTGCTGTGTGGAATGGGCAGGAGAGTGGCAGGAATGGGAGTGGGAGACCCACAGGGAGGCTGGCACTCGCCTCCAGGCCCAGCTGTCTGTGGCCTGGACGAGGGTGGTGAGGAAGGGGGAGGGGCTGGAAACGCATGTGGAAGGTACGGCCCACTGGACTTGGTGATGGACGGGATGGGGGACGAGGGATGAGGGACAGTGAATGACGGATACATGATTCCCAGTCTTTCTCCAGAGCAGCTGGGAGGATGGTGACCTACTTCTTGAGATGGGGAGAACTGGAGAGGGACCGAGCTGGGATAGGAAAGGTATGGTGAAGACTCAGGATGTCCATTTTGGACGTAAGTTCATGATGACTCGAGTGTGAAGTCAAGGGTCGCTGCAGCAGGGATGGCTGGCCTACTCGGGTTCCTCCCCTCAACACCTCCATGGGTGTGCATCCTCTGCTTGCTCACCTCCAGTGATGGGGAGCTCTCTCCACCCTAGGCAGCTTCATTCACCCTCATGTAGCTTAGACTATGACAAAATACTTCCTGCTTCTAACCTGGGATCTACCTGCTAGAGTTATCCCAGGAAAACCTCAGAATAAGACGTGTCCCTCCTCCCCAGGACAGCCCTGCTGAGATCTGGAGTAGGGACCTCTCCAAGTCCTCACTGCGTCCCCTGCCCCCTGCTCTGCACCAGGTCGTGAGTTGGGTGCCGGGGCCACAGAGATGAGTCAGGTAGGACCCCTACCCTCAGGGAGCATCTGGTTAAGTGTGTGTGTCTCGGGGGCAGAAAAATAGACCAGCAAGGAGAACACAAGGTGACAGGGGACAGAGGGCAGCCTGTCCTCTTGGCACACAGCTCTGGTACCTTTTCATGTTATGTTCTCATCACACCACCTGCATGCAGCAGCCTGTGGTTTATAAAATGCTCAGGTGTGTGGGCTCATTTTCATCCATATCCCAGCCGTGGGATGCTATTAATAGCACTATTGTCCCCAATTTCCAGAAGAGGAAACAGGCTGGCTGAGGTTTAGCGACTTGCTGGCGGTTGCACAGCCTGTCAGTGGTGACAGGGGGTGGTAGGCAGGTCTGAGTTAGCAAGCAGAGGGCCCTTCCCGGGACACGCAGGCGCCCTCACTCAGGTTTCTTTCTCTCTGTCTTTCCAACCCTCACACCTACGCAGGACTGGCGGCCACCCAGACCGGAGTTGACAGCAGGGAAGCTGGGTGGGAGATGGGCTCCTCTCTTTCCCCTGACCCACCCTAGCCCCTCACCCTTGTGTCATGCCCTCCTCCGATGCCCAAGCTCCCACCATCTCCCTTTTCCCACAAGGTCCATGTTGAGGAAAAGATGCACGACAGCACCTGGCAGGCAGGAGAACGGCCCAGCCAGTCCTCGGGGCCTCCGTCTCCCACCTGGAACATGAGGTGGCTGGGTTCGGTAATCCCTGCGGGCCTCCCTGCCTGCTCCGAGAGTCTCTGTGGTCAGGACTCGGGACTCACCTGTGAGTCCCAGCAGAAGGGTGGGCAGGAGGGAGCCCAGCGCCTGCCCAGGTGTGGCGGTCATGGTGAGAGGCTCACAGTGTCCCCGGTCTGTGCTGGGCAACAACGCTTGGATGAGGCTCTGCACAAGCCCAGGAGCCACTGCCTGGTTTCCCGACAGCCTGGAGTGGCCCTTATACTCCCCAGCTGCCCAGCCCTCCCCAGCCCCACCAGGCCTGGAGCAGACGTTTGAGCCACAGGGAGAGAAGTGGTCACTGTGGCCAAGGCCTCCTCCCAAACCCCAAACATTCAGGGCTGAGGTCTCCAGCCAGGGGAGGCATCTGTGGCTTTTGGCTGGGCGCTGACGATCTCTGATGTCCCATGAGCCATCGGGGAAGGGGCTCAGCCCCACCTTGAGCTTCGAGCCCCAGAGCAGGCGTCTGAGGGGTGAGTCCCAGTGTCCCCTCTCCCAGGGGCTCCTCCATGCTGAACAAACATCCCTGAGAGCCTGCCCTGTCCCAGACCCAGAGGTGGCTTCTGGAAGTACAGAATGGATCCGAGGTGGTCCCAGAAGGGCTGGGGAACATATACGACCGACCGAGACCAAACACAATGAAGAAAGTGCGTGGATTTTGACACCTAACCCCGGCCTCACCACTTAACTAGGCTCACAGTGTCAGACAGGCCTTTCCTGTCGCCCGGAATTGTCTAGTAGGCTACAAGTTGGGGAAACAGCCAGCAGTGTCCCTCGCCGCCCCGTGAAAACAGCCTCTGCCCTTGGTCTCCCCATTTCCGTGCCTTAACTCGGCTTCCCAGGGGTTAGCCCAGACGTAGGTACTGACTGTTTTCATCTGTTTCCCTGATAGAAAACGATGATTCACCTTGAAGATTGCTGCCTTTTGTTCACTGCTGTCACCGGCCACCAGCACAGTGCTGGGCACAGACTAGGTCTCTATGGACCTTTGGGGCCAGGTGTGTTCTCAGGACTGATTATGAAGCAGCCAAGCCTGACCTGCTTCCCAGGCACCCCATCTCCCCGGGTCTGTACACTCAGCTAACTGAGGGGAGTTGTCAGCCGGGGGGAGACTGTTATGAAACCTCCTCCCTCCCTCACAGCACCCCCACCACCGCCCCGCCAAGCAAAGTGCTCGAGCAAGATGCCTCCCAGAGGACAGGGTGCCTGCAGGACGAGAAGGCTGGATCCCTTTGTCCTGGGTGTCTCCTGAGGCAACAACGGACTTGCTGATCCACCTCGATGCCACCCTGAGCAGGGGAGCAGGGACTGAGAAGAGCCGGCAGGACAGCGGCCTGGGCTTCCTCCATGCGGAGTGGCAAGGGTGCTAGGTCCTTGGAGGGAACCTGAGGCCACTGAGGAGGGTGGCCAAGCTTAGAGCCTCTTGTCTGTGGCTCACTCAAGAGGGCTGGCCGCTGGCTGGGGGGCCCAGGAGCAAGAGGCTGCAGCATGGGAGCTGTGAGCCTGGGTGAGGCACCCGCACAGCACACACACGCATGCACATGCACACATGGACACACGCACGCACATGCACACATGCAGGGCCCTCCTAGGGATCACACCTGTGCCCCAGGAGGCAGCTGGCCTCCAGATTCCAGCCCTAGTCAACAGCACTGTCGGGCGAAAGAAACCTTTCCCCATCTCCCCTCCCGGACCCCAACACACCAGAGGATAGAAGGGGCTCGATTCAGGGAAGGAAGGAGGAACAAAAGAACGCTTCACCTCTCCCCCTTCCAGATCCCTCAGCAGGGACTTGGGGGACAGTGCTGGAGCAAGGGGAGGAAGTAGGCGCTGAACTAGACATAATGTTGGCCTTTTCAACCAGACTGGTTTGGGCTAAATCTTAAACAGGGGCTGACACAGAATAGCTATTTCATAAAGTTTGATGAAATTATTCATCTATCGTCATCCATTTGTTCAGTAATTATAGAGCAGAACCTTTCTGCAAGGTATCCAGAAATGATGGGCTGTGCTTAAGAGAACAGAGGGGGCAGGAAGGAGAAATTTGACAGAGCCAAGTTGAAAGCAGCATTCAGAAATAAAACTGGTTCAGGCTGGGCACGGTGGCTCATGCCTGTAATCCTAACACTCTGAGAGGCCAAGGCAGGAGGATTGCTTGAGCTCAGGAGTTCGAGACCAGCCTGAGCAAGAGTGAGACCCTGTCTCCACTAAAAATAGAAAAAATTAGCCGGGCTTGGTGGCACGCGCCTGTAGTCCCAGCTACTCGTGAGGCTGAGGCAGGTGGATCACCTGAGCCCAGGAGTTTGAGGTTGCAGTGAGCTATGATCATGCCACTGCACTCTAGCCCAGGCAACAGAGCAAGACTCTTGTCTCAATTAAAAAAAAGAAAGAAAGAAAGAAAGCAAACCAGTTCAAGCTGGCACTCCTGCAAAGTTCAAAGTTTCAACCATCACACCCACCATGGTCAAGTTACTGGAACTTCCTGAGCTCCCGTTTCTTTACCTGTAACAAAAGACGAGTGGTGTCTACCCAGTGACTGAGTCTCATGCATACAAAGTCTGGAGTTTCAAGCATAAAATAGGAGCTTAATAAACGTGAGTTTCCGTCCCAAGGAATGTGACCCTCCCCAAATCCTTCACACCCCTATACCTGGTTGTCTCCTACCTGCCCTCGTCTCTCAGCTCATAGGAACAGTCACAGCCACACACGGGGTTTTAGATCTTCTCGTATCCATTTTAAAAAAGTAAAAAGGAACAGATGAAATTCATTTTAACTGCTATTTATTTAATCTGATATCCAAAGTCCTAGCAATTCAACATGCAAACAATACAAACATATTGTGGTATTTGACATTCCTTTCACAAGTCTTTGAATTTTCTACAAAGTAAAATTGTAGTCCTACCAAAACAATAAACTTGTATTTAACAGACAACAAAATCAAAATTTACACTGCTTTAGTTTTGAAAGTTAAACTTCAACTAATTACAACTAAGTAAAATAAACAAGTCAGTGCCTCGGTGGCACTAGCCACAGTGCAAGTGCTCAGGAGTCACGTGTGGCTGCTGGCTACCACAGTGGCCAGCGAGGTCTTGGGTAAAACACCCTTCCTCAGGGAATCTTCCCTACCCTAATGCCTCCCTGTGGGCTCAGGCACTTCTCTTGTGTAGCATTTATGACAGCTGTAGTTAAAATTTTAATTTGCAGTTAGTGCATAATAACTCTTCCCCTTATTTGACTATAAGCTCTGGAGGATGGGGACCACATCCTTGATCACTCCGTGATTAAGTACTGGGAGCTGAGCAGGTGCTCAATGAATATTTGTTGGATGGATGGATGGATGGATGGATCCGTGGATAAATGAACTAGGAGGAGGGTATGTGCTATGGGGTAAGGGAAAGAAGGAGGCACTCCCAGGGAGAAAGCACAGATGGCTTCCTGGAGGAGTGGGCTTCCGGGGCTCCTGCATCTGCCTTTCAGCTTCAAACACATCCTCTGCCCAGAAAGAGGAAATGGCCAATGCCAGGGCTGCAGAGGGTGGGGAGCTGTGGCCACCTACCTTGTGAGGATGGAAGGCTCGAGGAGAAGTGGGGAGGTTGGGGTTTTCCGAGGCGTGGCCTGAGGAATCCAAGGTACCCACCGGGCTCGCCCAGGCTGGGCCACATGCCCAGTGGGTAAGGCTCGGCTTCCTCTGAGTGGAAGGCACCTCCTTCTTCCCAACTTTAGCACCAGTGGGAACTGAATCACACCCAGCCTAGAAGCACAACCTCTTATGGGGGCTGGAGCTCCAAGAGCCCCCTTCATGAGTTTGGGCCCCTGTGCTGGCATAATGGGTTTGGGACCAGAGGGACAGAGAGCCACTAGCTCTTCAGAAAAGGGACATTGATGGTCCCTAAAATTCAACTCCTTGCTGCAAGGACCCATGGATCTTTTACCCTCCCCCCATCTTGTTGGCCCGGGCTCAGACTCAGCCTAGACCAGCCACTCATGTCACTCTGAGGCTCCTACAAACACAGAGCCGTCTGTCCCCAAGGTGGTGATCCAACTCCCTGAGGGCAGGGACCCTTCCTCGTCCACTTGCTCCACGCCCGAGTTCTTGGTGCCTAGCACAGCCCTGACACTGAACAGCCTCCGAACACGTGTTTGTTAAATGAATGTGTTTGATCACTGATTTATTCATTCCTACAACAATTTTTTATAGAGCGCCAGTTATGTGCCAGGCCCCATGCAAGGCACTGAGCAAGTGAGCAGTGAGCAGGACGGGAGAGGGTGAGAGTAAGGGAATAAATATGCGGTGTAATTCCAGGCTGGGGTCGCTGGTACAGAGGAAAATAAAGAAGGCAGAGGCGAGAGAGTGGCGGGGTGTGCTGTGCACAGCCTGCACGGGAGGCCCTCTCTGGGGAGGAGCTTGTGAGCTGAGACCCAACCGAAGGGACAGGGAGGAAGGGACAAAAGGATGAAGGGACGGGGAGCCAGAGGGAGTCCAGGGGAAGAGTATCCTGGAGAGAGGGACTCAGCACGCAAGGCAGACATGAGCTGGGTGCATCTGAGACACAGCAAGGTCACTGTAATGGCAGCAGAGAGAAAAGCAGACAGCCACGGAGAAGCCACAGGCCATGGTGAGGAGGTTGGATTGCAATCTGCGTGCAGTGCCTTGGGCTGAGAGCAGGGTGGGACAGGATCCAATTCACAGATTGGAAAAACACTCTGGTGGCCGTGTGTGTGTGTGTGTGTGTGTGTGTGTGTGTGTGTCTCTGTCAAGGGAGGGGAGTTGGAGGAAGGCAGGGGAGGAGCGGGAGCGAGAGGCCGCTGCTGTTGGGGACGGCTGGGCACAGGAGGCTGGAGCTGGGGGAGACACAGGTGGTGGGGTACTGGGGATAAGCACATGCACGGTTTCAAAAGACATTGCATGGAATGAGACCACCCCGGGAAAGCACAGAGATAGATGGAGAGGGACAGAGGGAGGGTCTCGGGTGGGTTCTGATCTCACTCTGCCGCCAGTTTGCAGGGCGAGCTTGGACCATCTCTCTGGGCCTCAGATTCTCTAACCAGACATGAAGGGGATTGAGCCAGGTGCTGTAAGGACCCTTCTTCCTTGAACACTCACCGGCCTGGTTTCCTTTCAGGGTTTCAGCCTGGTCCCCGCCCCACTCACCACGATGCCTACAGAGCCTGCCAGGGGTGCAGTCCCTGGGGTGCCCAGGGCCCCACACTCAGAGGGACTTGCGCGTGAATTCCTGCTCTGCTGTCCCCGTCTTGAAACACTTAGCAACTGTGGAACAAGGGTGCTGCCACATGCCCGAGGCCTTCCACCGCGAGGGGAGGGAGCAGGCATGATGCGGGTGGGAGGAGGCCCCTCAGGTCGCTGGACCCCTCTGAGGCATCCCAGTCCCTGCTGTCGCCAGCACCATCCTCCACCCGCCTTTCCAGACTCTGCAACCACAGAAAGACAGCCTTGGCATTCCTGCCTCAACTTCCTTTTCTTCTCTCTTTCAGAAGCTGAACAAATAGTCAAGGGTAGATGCCAAAATTTTGAAATTCTGACATAGCCCAGGGTTTCTGAAGATATTAGCCAGGACTGCCATGCAGATCACAGCCCCGGCCCAGACGGAGACTCCTAGAGAGGTCCCAAAATCTGCAGTTAAACAAAACAAAGCAACATTCTCATGAGTTAAAACTTGGGAAGTACTGATTGAAGCTAGTGAACCAGCCGGGCTCGGGAAGATGACAGGGACATTGATTCTGTCTGGGTTGGGGGTTGGGGAGGAGGGAAGCCAGGGAGAGAGAGACTGACTACTCGGCCACAGGCTCCTTGTCCTTCAGTGGCTAAAATGCCACTCCCTGGAAGCCTTCCCTGATCCACCACCCAGTGAACTGAGGTGACCCTGCTGAACGCCCTGACCTTAGCAGAGGACCTACTACCTCTCCTCATAATTGGCTGGTTGTCCTTGTTACTGCCAGACTGCATGTGCCAGGGAGGCCAGGGATGGGGACTGTCTTGGTCTCCATGGTATCTGCAACACCAAGCACAAGGCTTGGCACATAGAAGGTGCTCAAAAAATACTTGTTCAGTGAATGAATGAAGAAAGAGAGTTTGGACTTATTGGGCCAAGGGTATCATTCAGTCCTAAGAATTTGGCACTTATATCAGGGCGAGGGCTGGCTACTGCCTCTCTTCCCACTCCTAAGGAGACCTTCAGGAGGGCCACCGTCAGAATTCCCATCCCTTGGCTGATCTGAGGGTGATGGAGGAAAAGACTGGCTGGGGAAAATTCAGACTAACATGTTAAAGGCTAACATACTCTTTTACCTTTCAACAGTGATTGTGATTCCCAACATGCTATCTGTTAACCCAACTGGGTATCTCACTGGGAAGATTCAAGTAGTGGAGGAAAGGAAAAAAGCCAAAGAGATTTGAGGGGGCAAAAGAAACCCTCTTTAGATATTTCACACAGTCCCAATAAACTTCTCTGCTGCAGGAGCTGAAGACTTCAGCCACTACGGGTAGACTGGCCCAGTGACCCCCGTCCCCATGGGAACAAACAAACGCAGCAATGGGGGATGAAGGTGAAGGTCAATGCCCCAACTGGAACTAAGACTTTGTGTGGACTTTGAGGCGCTGAGCATTGGGCGGGGCCCATGTGTAGGAACAGGGGCAGAAAGGGAAGTCCAGCGAGCTGAGGCGACTTGCTTGATAACACGCAGCCAGAGAGCAGCGAGCCAGACAGGAGCCCATGGGGAAGTTGCAGGAGGCTCATTTCAGCTTCAGAGGAGGAAGGACTTTCTAACAATGAGTGCTGTCCAGCAACGAAACCACTCACCTCCTACGCTGGAACTCCTCTTCGCCAGGGCGTGCGAGCACAGCACTCCTGCCAGGGACGCAGGAGAAAGGTTCTGGTTGATAAGTGATTGATTTTCAAGCCAGAGGTCACAATGCCTTCATGGGGCATGAGATCAATTTAGTGGACCTAAACCAGCAGTTTTTAAAAATGGGAAAGATGGAAAAGAGAGAAGAGAAAAGAAGGAAAGAGAAGAGTTTGAAGGGGCTAGAAGAAGGGGTTAGAGAGAAGAGAAAAGAAGAGGAAATATCTGAGTTTATCCCACATAGCAAGGCCAAGGGCTGTTTCTTGAAGCTGTGTACACGTGTGTGTTTGCACTGGGTGGCAACATAAGACCACCGGGAGAGCCTGTGTTTTAACCACTAGGCTGCACTGCTGTGTGAAGGGCAGAGGAGTGGGCTACGGAGGCCCAGGGAGGGAGGGTGACTGCGGCGGCTGGGGGCGGGTGGGGGAGAGGTCAGGGAAGTCTTCATAACAAAGGGATCCTTGAGATCTGTCTTGGAGGAAGAGGAGTTTGATGGCTTGACAAGCAGGCAAAGGCTCTCCCTTCCTCCAGAGACAGTCAGTAGAAACCATGCCAGAATAGGAGAGAACGTGGGAGTTAGAGCAGGCCAACCTGGTTTGAACTTTTTAGTTCCAGCTTCACTAGCTGTGTGACCCTGGACAAGTTACCTACCCTCTCTGAGCCTCCGTTTCTTCATGTGTTAAATGGAGGTTATTGTGAAATTACAGATTATGTATGTAGTGCATCTAGCATCAGCACAGTGCCTGGCAAATATTAACAGTGGAGGCTTCATGCTAATTACAACCCTTTTATGACAGTTGCCTGAGTTCGAATCCCAGTTCTACCATTTACCAGGTGGGTAACACTGGGCAAGCTGCTAGCCTCTTTGTGCCTCAGTTCCTTCATGTTTAAATAGGAGTAACAGTAGCACCTACTATATTAGATTATGAAAATAAAATTAATTAATACATGTGACATGCTTAGAAGAGTATCAGGCAAAAATCAGGTGGATAATAGAGGTCGGCCACTATTAATGCTTCTACGTGCTACACGCTGTGCTGAGAGTTTTATAATTTTATTCGTTAATTATACTAACAAATGATTGTTGAGGGTTTCTTATGTTCCAGGAAATATTCAAGGAGCATCAGAGAATCTCAAGTACTTTAGGACATGGTTGGAGCCCTGGTGTGAGACAGAATTTGTTTTTGGCAGAGAGTGGGAGGGAGAATAGGCTTTGGGTGGGAGGTGAGGTAAGTGGTGAGAAATGAGGCTGGAGAGATGGAACAGGTCAGATCATAAAAACCATTTCACATCATGTCATCCTATAAACGGTGGTGGGCCCATGGAGATTTTCAATCTGGGGAATTTTTATTCTTAGAATTTATGATTCCCCAGTTGTAAAACTCTATGACTCTATGTGCCAAAGTCTTTATGATTCCGATTATAGTTCTATGATTTTGTGACTCCTGATATTTCTTACGTGCTGTAGTAGTCTGAGATTTAAAAATGGCCACAATGGAGACTTCTGGTTTCAGCTCTGACATGTAAAGAACTTGGAAGTCATTACTCCTGACCTTCCAACAAGAAAAAGCTAGATAAGCTGAAAATCAATCATTTTCCTCAAACCCATTAGAGAATTGGGGTTGCAGGGCAAACTGCCACCCGAAAACCCAGGGAGCCAGGTGCATGCAGAGCAATGTGGGTCCCGAGATCTGCTTGCCTGGAGCAATGCCATGAGCCCGTGGGAACGCCTCACTGGTAATCCTGATAATTGCCAAGGCTAAGTGCAGACTGGCATGAGAGTGGGGAGTGACTGGAGACCACAGCCATGGGGAGGGGAGGGAAGGCCTCACACTTTTGCAGGTTTTCCCTCCAGAAAGCTCATCGGGTTCTAGAAGGAAAGAGCTGAGAAGGCCCCCCTGTGGCCCTGGCAGGGCGGGGCAAAGAGCAGTTGATGATGGAGCCCTCCCAGACCCTTTCCCTGCTCTCCAGAGGCAAGGACTTTGCCAGAGGGCAATTCTAAAGCTTCATCCCAGCTAGGCAAAAGGGGCTCTGCTTCATTCCAGCCCTCTCCAGATGTCCTGTCTCACCTGAGGGGGCAAAGAAGCAGGGAGAGGGGGAAGCTCTACCCATGAAGACGGAAGGGAAACACTTCTGAAGGACACTCTACTGAAGCGACAGGCCCACAAAAGACTGAGACTTAATTATAGGGTTAGAGAATCTCCCCCCTTCCCCACGGTCACACCAATAAGCCTCCAGTAGAACACAGCCAATTACAGCTGAGGCTGAGAGACACAGGCTCTCTCTAAGGAGCAGTACAAAGGAAAACTCCAGAGCCAAGCAGGGAGGAGAAAACAAGGACATTAAAGGAACTTGAAGTCCCTGGTGCCAATGGCTAAAACAAGCATTAAAGGGAGCCCAATTCCTAGCTAGATTAACATCAATCCTCACGCTAAAGATCTATTTACCTCAGTATTTATTTTCCTATACAACACGTTCAGCTTTCACCAAAAAAGTGACAAGCCATGCTGTACAGGGTGAGCATCCATAATCTGAAAATGTGATATCTGAAATGCTCCAAAATCCGAAACTTTTGAGCACCAACATGACACCACAAGTGGAAAATGCCACAGCTGACCTCATGTGGTGGGTTGCAGTCAAAATGTAGTCAAAACTTTGTTTTATGCACAAAATTATTAAAAATATTGTGTAGCCAGGTGTGGTGGTGCATAGCTGTTGTCCCAGCTACTGAGGAGCCTGAGGCAGGAGGATTGCTTGAGCCCAGCAGTTTAAGCCAGTCTGGGCAACATAGAAAGACCCCATTTCTAAAAAAAAAAATATATTGTATAAAATTACTTCAGGCTATGTGTATAAGGTGTATATGAAACATAAATAAATTTTGTGTTTAGACTTGCGTCCCATCCCCAAGATATCTCAATATGTATGAGCAAATATTCCAAAATCTAGAAAAATCAGAAATCTGAAACACTTCTGGTTCCAAGCATTTCAGATAAGGGATACACAACCTGTATTGATTTCCCAAGGCTACTATAACAAATTACCAAAAGCTTCATGGCTAAAAACAACAGAAATTTTCTCTCTTACTATTCTGGAGGCCAGGAGTTGAAAATCAGTATCACTGAGCTGAAATCAAAGTGTTGGCATGGCTGAGGGCTCTGGAGGAGAATCGCTTCCTTGCCTCTTCCAGCTTCTGGTAGCTGTTGTCATTCCTTGGTTTGTGGCCAGTTCACTCCAATCAAGACCACTCTGTGGTCATGTCACCGCCTCATCTTCTGTGGGTCAAATCCCCCTCTGCTTCCCTCTTATAAGGAGATGTGTAAAAAGAACAATGTTGGAGATTCATACTCTCGATTTCAAAACTTGCTATAAAGCTATAATAATTAAAACAGTGTGGTAACTGGCATAAGGGTAGACATATAGCCCAATGGAATAGAATTGAAAGTCCAGAAATAAACCCATACTTCCATGGCCAATTGATTTTTGGCCAGGGTGATAAGTACAGTCAATGGAGAAAGAATAGTCTCTTCAACAGATTGTGCTAGGACAACTGGATTTCCACATGCACAAGAATGAAGTTGAGTCCCTACCTCACACTGTATACAAAAATGAGCTCAAAATAACTCAAAGCCTAAATATAAAATACAAAATCATAAAATTCTTAGAGGAAAACATAGGGGTAAATCTTTATAACCTTACATTTGGTAATGGTTGCAAAAGCATGAGTAACAAAAGAAAAAAATTAATTAATTAAAATGAAAAACTGTGCATCAAATGTCATTATCAAAAGATAAACTATGCAATGGGAGAAAATACTTGCAAATTATATATTTGATAAGGGTTATCAAATATATATAAAGATATATAAAGAGTTCCTACAACTCAACAACATAAAAAGGCAAACAACCCAATTAAAAAATGGACAAAGGACTTTAATAAACATTTCTCCAAAGAAGATATATAAATGGTCAATAAGCATATGAAAAGATGTTCAACATCATTAGTCATTAGACAAATGCAAAATCAAACCACAATGATATACTACTTCCTACCTACAAGCATAAGTATTTAAAAGGATAATTAAAAAAAGAAAACTACAAGTCTTGGCAAGGATGTGGAGGAATCGGAAACTTCTACACTGTTGGGGAGGATGCAATGCAGCCACCATAGAAAAGCTTTCCAATTCCTTAAAAAGCTAAACCTCCAGGAATTCCACTCCTGGCTTTATACCCCAAAGAATTGAAGGCAGGGGCATGCCGATATGCCAATGTTCATTGCAGCACTTTATCCACCATAGCCAAACGGTGGAAACAAGCCAACTGTCCATCAACAGAGGAATGGCCAAACAAAATGTGGTATATACATATTATGGAGCATTATTCAGTCATAGAAAGGAATGAAGTTGATACCTGCTACCAGTATAAACCTTGAAAACATTATGCTAAGTGAAATAAGCCAAACACAAAAGGACAAAAATTGTATGATTCCACTTTTATGAAATGTCTGGAATAGGCAAATTCATAAAGACAGAGAGTAGATTAGAGGTTACCAGGGGCTGGGGGAAGGAGGGAATTGGGAGTTACTAAATGGTTGCAGAATTTCAGTTTGGGGTGATAAAAAACATTTTGGATATAGATAGTGGTGATAGTTGCAGAACTTTGTGAATGTAATTAATGCCACTAAACAGGACACTTAAAATTACTAAAATGGCAAATTTTATTTTATATATATTACCAGAATATTAATAATAATACCAAAAAATGATGTACAATAATAAGTATTAGCAAGGATGTTGAAAAGATGGAACCTTCTTATATTGCTAATGCAATGTCAAATGGTGCATCTGCTGCATTAAAATTTGGTGATTCTTCAAAATGTTAAAATATAGAGTTACCAAATAACTCAGCCATTCTACTCTTAGGTATATAACTAAGGGATCTGAAAACATATATCCACACAAAAACTCATACACCAATGTTCATAGCAGCCTATTCATCAGAGCCAAAAAATGAAAACAACCCAATCCATCAACTGATAAACAGATAAACAAAAT
Source organism: Eulemur rufifrons (assembly GCF_041146395.1). Taxonomy (NCBI): domain Eukaryota; kingdom Metazoa; phylum Chordata; class Mammalia; order Primates; family Lemuridae; genus Eulemur; species Eulemur rufifrons. The sequence continues at coordinate 27,053,291 of NC_091002.1, forward strand.
GGAATGGTGCAATGGAACATTACATCACACAATGGAATATTATCCAGCCATAAAAAGGAATGAAGTGGTGATACATGCTACAACATGGATGAACTTTGAAAATACTATACTAAGTGAAAGAAGCCAGACACAATATAGAACCACATTGTATGATTCCATTTATATGAAATGTCTGGAACAGGCAAATCCATAGAGACATAAAGCAGACTGGTGGTTACAAGGGACTGGGGGAGAAGGAATGGGAAATAATTGCTAATGGGTATGAAATTTCTTCTTGGGGTGATTATAAGTTTCTGGAAGTAGTGGTGAGGATTGCATATCTTTGTGATTATACTATTAATATAATAGTATAATAATAAGCACAGAATTGTATACTTTAAGATTGTGAATTTTATGGTATGTGAATTATATCTCAAAAATTTTAAGTAAAGTAATGAAGGAAGATACTCTATGCTAACACAAATCAAAAAATGCTGGAGTAGTTACTTACTTTTTTTAGACAAAGCAGACTTTAGAATAAGGAATGTTGTCAGGAGTAAAGAGGGACATTATATGATAGGCGGTCAATTCTGCAAGACTCATAATGATCTTAAGCTCCTAACGACAAAGTGTCAAAACTCATGAGACAAAACTGACAGAATTGAAAAGAAAAATAGACAAATCCACTATTAGAGTTAGAGACTTTAATACTCCTCTCTCATTAATTAACAGATCAAACAGGCAAAAATCAGTAAGGATATAGATGACCTGAATCACACTATCAATTAATTTAATCTAATTGACATTTATGGAACATGTCATCCAATAACAGAATGCACATTCTTCTCAAACGCACATGGAACATTCATCAAGATAGACCACATTCTGGATCATAACATGCACCTTCAAAACTTTAAAAGAATAAAAGTCATACAAGTTATGTTCTCAGACCACAAAGAAATTAGACTAGAAATCAAAAACAGAAATAGAGCTGACTATATTTGGAAATTAAACAATACACTTCTAAATAAACTAACAGTCAAAAAAGCAGTCACGAGAGAACTTAGAAAATGCTTTGAACTAAATGAAAATAAAAGTTATCAAAATTTGTGGGATTTAGCTAATGCAGTGCTTAGAAGAAAATGTATACCATTAAATTTGTATGTTAGAAAAAAACTAAAGTTCTAAAATCAGTAGCCTAAACTTCCACCTTAGGAAACTAGATAAGAAACAAAAAACTAAATTTAAGACAACAGGAGGAAGAAAATAATAAAACACTAGAGCAGAAATCAATGAAATTGAAAACAGGAAAATACAGAAAAATCAAGAAAACTAAAAGCTGGTTCTTTGTAAGGATTAATAAAATGGATAAATCCCTCACCAGGCTAACCAAGAACAAAAGGAAGAAGACATAAATTACCAACATCAAGAACAAAAGAGGGGTATTATTACTGATCCCACAGAAACTACAAGGATAATGAGGGAATACTATGAACAACTCTATTCATATAAATTTGGTAATTTATATAAAATGAACCAATTCTTTGAAAGACACAAACTACCGAAACTCACTTAAGGAAAACCAGGTAACCTGGATTGCTCTACGTCTATTAAACCAATTTAATTAGTAGTTTGAAACCTTCCATAAAAGGAAACACCAGAACCAGATGGTTTCACCGATGAATTCTGCCAGACATTTAAGGAAGAATTAATACCAATTTTATATAATATGTTCTGGAAAATAAAAGAGAAAGGAATAATTCCCAACTCATATTATGAGGCTAGAATTGCTCTAATGCCCAAATCAGATAAATAAACTACAAATATCTTTCATAAACATAACTGCAGATATCCTTAATAAAATATTAGCAAATTTAATCTAGCAATATATAAAGAGGATGATAATATATCACAATTAAATGGGGTTCATTCCAGGAAGAGAAGGCTGGTTCAATATTTGTAAATAAATCAATGTAATACATCATATCAATAGATTAAATAAGAAAAAGCTTATCAATAGACACAGAAAAAAAGCATTTGACAAAGTGCAATGTCCATTCAAGATAAAAGCTCTAAAAATGCTAGGAATAGAAGGGAAATTCCTGGCCGGCTGCAGTGGCTCATGCCTGTAATCCTAGCACTTTGGGAGGCTGAGGTGGGAGGATGGCTTGAGGCTAGGAGTGAGCTATGATCATGCCACTGCACTCTAACCCAGACAACAGAGCAATACCTTGTCTCAAAAAAAAAAAAAAAAAAAAAAAGAAGAGGAAGAAAAAAAATTCCCTAACCAAATAAAGAATATATTAAAAAATCAATATGCAGCATCATACTTAATGTAATAGAGTTAATGTCTTCCTGATAAAGTTCAGAAAAAGACAAGAATGCCCTCTCATACCATTCCCATTCACCATCATACTGGAAGTCCTAGTTAGCGCAAGGAAATAAAATAAAAAGTATCCAGTTTGGAAAGGAAGAAACGAAACTGTTTTTATTCATGGATGACATGATTATTTACACAGAAAATCCCGAAGAACCTACCAAGCAAACAAATGAAAAACTTCTGGAATTAATAAGCAAGTTCAGCAAGGACATAGGACACAAGGTCAATATACAAAAGTCAATTTCCTTCTTATATGCAAGCAATAAACCAGTGGAATTTTTAAATTAATAAATAAGATTTATACCTAAGTACTTTGCCTGGGGGGATGCTTTTACAATAGCATTTTACAATAGCTTTTACAATAGCATGCCCCCAGGCAAAGTACTAAGGTATAAATCTAACAAAATATGTAGAGAATCTGTATGTAGAGAGCTATAAAACATTGACAAAACAAATCAAAGATCTAAATAATGGAGAGAGTAAAGAGACAACCAACAAAATGTGCAAAAATACCATATTTGCAAACCATACATCTGATAAGGGGTTAAGATCCAAAATATATAAGGAACTCGACTCAATAGCAAAAAACCAAATAACCCAATTAAAAACTGGGCAAAAGACCTATATAGGTATTTCTCTAAAATAGACATACAAATGGCCAAAAGTATGAAAAAACATTCAACATCACTAATCATCAGGGAAATGCAAATTAAAACAACTGTGAGATAACACCTCACACCTGTTAGAATGGCTATTATCAAAAAAGCAAAAGGCAAAAGGTAAGTGCTGGAGAGGACATGGAGAAAAGGGAACAATTGTCCACTGTTGGTGTGAACTTACGTTACTTATTAACTTACATTAATACAGTCACCATGGAAAACAGTCTGAAGCTTCCTCAATGATTAAAAATAGAACTACCATATAAGACAGCAATCCCACTACTGGGTATATATCCAGAGGAAATAAAATCAGTATTTCAAAGAGATAACTGCACTTCCACGTTGACTGTAGTGTTATTGACAATGGCTGAGATATGGAATCAACCTAAGTGGCCACCAATGGATGGATAAAGAAAAATTTAGTATACATACACAATGGAACACTAATCAGCCTTAACAAAGAAGGGAATCCTACCATTTGCAACAAAATGGATAAATCTAGAAGACATTATGTTGAGTGAAATAAGCCAGGCACAGAAAGACAACTGTGGAGTATAAAAGATTTGAACTCATAGAAGCAGAGAGTAAAATAATGGTGACAATGGGCAGGAGAAAAAAAGGAAAACAAAAAAGAAATAATGGAGAGATATTTTGTGTTCATAGATTGAAACTCCCAATATCATTAAGATATTGGCCGGGCGCGGTGGCTCACGCCTGTAATCCTAGCACTCTGGGAGGCCGAGGTGGGCGGATCGTTTGAGCTCAGGAGTTCGAGACCAGCCTGAGCAAGAGTGAGACCCCGTCTCTACTAAAAATAGAAAGAAATTATATGGACAGCTAAAAATATATATAGAAAAAATTAGCCGGGCATGGTGGTGCATGCCTGTAGTCCCAGCTACTCGGGAGGCTGAGACAGGAGGATCGCTTGAGCTCAGGAGTTTGAGGTTGCTGTGAGCTAGGCTAACGCCACGGCACTCACTCTAGCCTGGGCAACAGAGTGAGACTCTGTCTCAAAAAAAAAAAAAAAAAAAAAGATATCAATTCTTCCTAATTTGATCTATAGACTCAGTGCAATATTAATCAAAATCTCAGCATGCTTTTGGGTAGATACTGATAAACTGATTCTAAAATTTACATAGAAAGGCAAAGATACCAGAATAGCCAACAAAATTCTGAAAGAACCAAGTTGGAGAGAACTCACACTGTCCGATTTCAAGACTTACTACAAAGCTACAGTAATCCAAGACAGTGTGGTCAAAAAAACAGACACATAGATCAATGGAACAGAATAGAGAGTCCAGAAATATACCCACACAAATAGTCACCTGATTTTTGACAAAGATGTTGGAACAATTAGATGTTTACATAGGCAGAGAGAGAGAGAGAGAGAAATTCTCAGCATAGACCTTATAATTTACATGAAAATTAACTAAAATGAATGCAAAATAATTCATAGACTTAATTTAAAAGAAACAATAAAACTTCTGGGAAAAAACATAGAAGAAAATCTATTTGAGTTTGGTGATAACTCTTTAGATACAATACCAAAAACACAATCTATTAAAGAAAAAATTGATAGTTGGACTTTATTAAACTTTTCCTGTATAAAAGACACTGTTAAGCGGATGAAAAGATAAGATATAGGATGGGATAAAATTTTTGCAAATCACATATCTGATAAAAGATTGTTTTAGACAGGGAATTAAAATACTTTTAACTCCAAAGGCCTGAGAAGGGGGCAGAGTGACAGCTGGTATAAGATCCATAGTTCAAAGATCCAACAACTAGGAGCTCTGATGTCAAAGAGCAGAAGAATATGAATGTCCCAGCTCAAGAAAAGAGAATTTGCCCGTTCTCTGCCTTTCTGATCTATTCAGATCCTCAATGGGTTGGATAATGCCCACCTGCATTGGTGAGGGCAATGTTCTTTACTCAGTCTACTGATTCAAATGCTAATCTCTTCTGGAAACACCATCACAGACATACCCAGAAATAATGTTTTACCAGCTATCTGAGCATCCCTTAGCCCAATGAAGTTGATGCATAAAATTAACCATCCCAAAGATCATATCCAGAATATGCAAACAATGTCTAAAACTCAGCAATAAGAAAACAAAAATACAATTAAAAATGGACAAAACATAAGGATAGACATCTTACCAAAGAAGACATACAAATGGTAAGTAAGCATATGAAAAATTCTCTTTTTTCATTGGAGAAATGCAAATTAAAATAAGATACAAATCAAAATAACTAGTACACACCTAGTATTAATAAAATGGCTAAATTCTAAATACTGGCAATATCAAGTGCTGACAAAGATGCAGAGAAACAGGCACTCTCACTCACTGCTAGTGGGAATGGAAAATGGTACTTTGGAAGTACAGTTTAGAAGACAGTTTGTCAGTTTCTTAATAAAATTAAACATCGATTTACCATACAACCTCACAATTACATTCCAAACCTCACAATTACATTATTTACCAAACTAACTAGAAATCTTATGTCCACACAAAAACCTGCATACAAATGTTTACAGTAGCTTTATTTGCAATAAAGCTGGAGGCAACCAAGATGTCCTTTAATAGGTGAATGGACATACAGTGAAACATCCACACTATGGAACACTATTCATCGATCAAAAGAACAAACTCTCAATCCACACAACAATATAGATGAGTCTTAATTCATATTGCTAAATAAAAGAAGCCATTTTCAAAATGTTGCATACTATATGATTTCATTTATATGATTTTTTTAAAAAAAGAAAACCAGGCCGGGCGTGGTGGCTCACGCCTGTAATCCTAGCACTCTGGGAGGCCGAGGCGGGTGGATCGCTCGAGGTCAGGAGTTCGAGACCAGCCTGAGCAAGAGTGAGACCCCGTCTCTACTAAAAAATAGAAAGAAATTATATGGACAACTAAAATATATATATACAAAAAATTAGCCGGGCATGGTGGCGCATGCCTGTAGTCCCAGCTACTCGGGAGGCTGAGGCAGTAGGATCGCTTAAGCCCAGGAGTTTGAGGTTGCTGTGAGCTAGGCTGACGCCACGGCACTCACTCTAGCCCGGGCAACAGAGTGAGACTCTGTCTCAAAAAAAAAAAAAGAAAACCATTGAGATGGAAAACAGATCAATGGCTGCCAGAGGATTTGGAAGAGGGAGACAGCTGGCTCCGTGAGGCACAGTGGATATTTTAGAAACCTGAAACTATTCTGCATGGTACTGTAGTGACTGATACATCTGATAAGGGCTTAATACCCAGAATATATAAAGACGTCCTATACTGTTCATTTGTCACATCCATTTGGCAAAACCATAGACCTTTACAACACAAAAAGTGAACCTTGATGTATACTAATTTTTAAAAAATCCACGAAGATGGTAGGGGATCACAGGATGGAATGCAGACTATGACAAAAGAATCTAATTGTATTACAAGTGCATGAGATAATCTCACTGAAGGACATGGGGAATAGAGGTTATGACCTAAATAACTTTGGAAATAACTGGAAAGTAGAAGACTAAAGACCAAAAGAACTATCCAGAAGCACTGTACTCTAGTTGGTAAAGTTGTTTCTCCTGGGGGTATGGGTTGACAATTCTGATACCCAAGTACATGTGTACTAGAATTGAACAATTAAGTAAATGGATGGCAGATGGCAGGAGTTAAGTTTGACACCGCTGAAGTAGGAGCTTATAGATGAGCAAGAAGAGAAGGACAGAATGAACCATGTGAATGCCTTAGAGTCAGAGATGTTAGCATGAGAATGAGCTCATGTTTGGCTAAATATAGATACTGAGGATAGATACAGAAATAATTATAGTTATGTGTATCCACAGGCTAGTATACATATATATATTTCCTAGCTATACCCACTGAGAGTAGGTCCCCAGTAGCAACAAGCACACCCAGCACCCAGATCTTGGTTTCTAATACCATTCTCCAATAAAAGGTACCAGGCTTCTTGGAGAAATGGCTGATTCTAGAGGTGGGCAGAAAATATACAAGATGAACCTGGAGCATCTTATAGTGCCGGAAAGTAAGAAAGGGCTCAAAAACAAAACAAGAAAGGTATGTCAAAGGGACATGGGAGCCAACAGAAAGAGCTCCCAAGGGCCAAAACTGAAACAATTTAAGCAACAAAATAAATAACATGGTATTGGATTATAATGCAAAGTATCCAATCAATATCCGTGGGTGCACATTGATATAATAAATGATTGAATAAACAAGTAAAACAACAATTCCAAATAACTTATGTAGCTACTCCTCCCTCAAGGAGGCGAATCATAACTCTCCAGCCCGTAAGCGGGGCCTGTGCATAGTGACGTCCTTTTACATGTGCACAGCATGTTCTCTTGATATAAATGTGTTGAGACTGACACTTCACCTCTGTGGTCTTCCTCCCCAAAACTCATACCCCCAGTTTAACCATGAGAAAAACATTCGACAATCCCAAATTGAGAGACATTGTACAGAATACCCGACCAGTACTCCTCAAAACTGTCAAGGTCATCAAAAACATGGAAAGTCTAAAACTGTCACAGCCAAGAGGAGCCTGAGGAAATATGACAAGTAAATGCAATGTGACATCCTGGGTGCAGTCCTGGTAAAGAAAAAAGACATTAAAGAAAAACTAATGGAATCTGATTAAAGCATGGATTTTAGCTAATATGATAAAGAGTTTTTATATTTTACTGATTTGGGTTCTTTAGTTGTCATAAATGCATCACAGTAATATAAGATGTAAACAGTAGGGGAAACTGGTTAAGGGGTATAGAGAAACTCTCTGTACTATCTTTGCAACTTTTCTGTAAATCTAAAATTATTCTAAAATAAAAAGTTTATTTAAATATACTCTTACAGGACCACAGTAGTCCACGTCCCCTGCATCATATGCTTTGCAATGTGACTTTGCTGCTCCTCCCTGGGAGAAGTGGTTTCTACTTCCCTACCTCTTGAATCTGGCCTGGCCTTGTGACTTGCTGGGGCTGATAAAACGTAATAGAAGTAAATTCATACCAGTCATGAAGTCTCAAGAGGCCTGGCATGTTGCTAAATGATGACAGACACATGGCCTGAACACCCCTCTGACCTCAGCGGATGGCTAGCCAACTGCCAGACATGTGATTAGGACCATCCTAGACAAGCCAGCCCCCAGCAGACCTACCCTCTGATCCTAGACACCGGAAGCCGAGGCAAAATTAGCCCAGCTTGGCCCGGACTGGCAGCGCTACCCAGCTGCCCCCAATGAGCAATAACAAAAGCTTTTTGTTTGTAGACAGTGAGTTTTGGAGCAGTTTGTTGTACAGCAATAGCTACATGCTTCATTCTTACCTAGACATAACAGGGCTTTCACAAGGTTGTTTGTTGTAACATTATAAAAGAGCAGGTGCAACCTCAAGGCTCATCAATAGCAGATGGATCAAATAATTACAGGAGATCCAAACCATGGAATATCATGCAGCTGTTCAAAAGAAAGAGGCAACCCTATGAGAATCAATATGGAACAAACACCATGATACATTTTTAAGTGAAGCAGCAAGAGGCAGAAAAGTATACAAAGCCACTGATCCTGTAAAATATTTGTATTTGCATAGACTCCGTCCCTGTCTCTGGGAGGACACACAAGACACGTGTAACAATGACTGTCTCTAGGAAGGGAAACTGGGAGGCCGGGGAACAAGCGTGGAAGGCAGACTTTCTTTTCACTCAACCCTCTTTTTTATCTTTTGAATCATGTAGATGTGTTATCTATTCAAAAATAAATAAAAGCAGAATGTAAAAAACTCCCGTGCCTTTCAAATTCAGAGAGTCTATTATTCTTTCCCAAGTTCCCAGGATGCACCGGGACCGCACACAGCAGCGGGGGGACAGGACGAGCTCCCCGCTCCGTCCCGGGCAGCCCCCGCCGCGCGGGGAAGCCGGTTTCCCTCGCCCGCCACCGGGGGGCAGCGCGGGGCTTCCTTCCCGGGAGGAAGCGCGGAGGGCGCGCGGTCTGCCCTGACAGCACGCTCGCTCCTGCAGAGAAGGTTCCGGCGGGCCCTGTTACCACAAAAAGTCTGCCCTTGCGGGGAGAACCCGGCCAGGAACCCCAGTCCAAGCGGTAGGCCCCCCACCTGTTACCTCCCAGTGCCAGGCAGAGCGGCGGTCCGGGGGGAGCCCGAGCCTCTCCTCTGCGGAGAGAGGGGGTGCCCCGGGGCTCCTGGCCCTCCCCTTCCAGCAGGTTCTACAGAACCGTCTGGGGAACCTGCCCTCCAGGCTGTTGAGAAGGTTAAGAAGTCTCATAATCGGGAGACCTGGAGGGTTTGCCATTGACCCCCGGCGTGACCTTGAGAAGGTTCCTTCTCTCCCCCCCCCCCCCCGCCCCCCAGCCTGTCCCGTATCTATGTGCTGGAAGTGGTGCCTGTAAGAATGAATTAAGCGCTTGATTTGTGACGTTGACTGAACTAAGCAACTTAGAGATCGCGTTATGCCCCATTTTACAGATGAGGAGACTGAGGAACTCGCTCCTGGTTACAGGCTGGTAAGGGGCGGGCGGGATTTGCATTCAGGGCTCCCTGGTTCCCGAAGCCCTGCTCTTACCGCTTAACTTACCCTGTCTCCGACGGCTGCTGGGGCTGGGGGGCGGTTTCAAAGCAGAGGTGGCTGAGGAAAAGCTGGGAAAGGGCAACGGAGCAGATACTCACCAGCCCTTCTGCGTGCCAGGCCGGGCAGCCCTCTAGGAAGCGTGCTTTCCTCTGTTGGTTGTGACATTCTTGCACCCCAGTCGCACAGGCGAGGACAGGCTCAGAGTGGCCCGCAGCTGCAGGAGGGTGGGCTGCGGCCCCAGATCTGCAGGCGCCACCGGGCTCCTTCCGCCCCTCTCCTCTGGGCGTGCAGGGGCCAGCTGCCCGAGGCCTCCCGGGATCCCTCCGCGCAAGGGCGCTGTGCCCTGGACTCAGGCCTCGGTAAATAGTCCTGATGAGCGGGCAGAACTGCACCCGCCGCCCCAGACAGCACTTCTGGCTGTAATGGGAGGGACGTAAAATGGTGACATGCTCAAGAGAGAGCTGGGGCTAGACCGGAGCTGCTCCCACGAGGGTGTCAGTGACCTCTCTGTGCGTGGGGCCATCTAAATGGAGGCCTGAACGGTGAGAGGATCCAGCCGTGCGAAGAGCTGGCACCGCGGCGGAGAGAACGGCGAGGGCAATGGCCTTGGAGCGGGAGAGTGGACTCCATGAACATATGTTCCATGAACATAAGGGTGGCCGGGGCACCGGGGCTGAGCGAGCCGTGCCGTGACACAGCAGACTGGAGGTGGTCAGAAGCTGGGGGGAGCAGGCTTTGCTGGTCTTGGCAAGGAGCTGGACTTTTATTCCAGGTGTGATGGGGGAGTTAGTTGCATTGTTATGGCTGAAGTTGTTGTGCAGGTGAACTAGTTGGACTAGATGGTGGATGCCCTTCCTGCTCTGCTAGCCTTGGGTTGGAGGAGGAGGTTGATCACTCAGACCTTCAACTTGCTCTGTCCCATCTGACCTCCTGGCTTCTAGGAGATGCATGTGGACATTCAGGAAGTCCCCAGCACTTGGTCTCCCACACAAACTTGGAGGTGTTAGATCAGCTAAGCCCTCCTCTTACGGATAAGGCTGGGCCTGAGGCCCAGACTGCAGGGATGAGCCCCCACCTTCCATGGGTGGGTGGGCAGCAATGGGATCTGCTTCACTGACTCATGTACCCTCAGCACCCAGCACAGTCTTGACCGAGCCCACCCCTAGAGCCAGGCAAGGTGGGCCTTGCCCTGGCCATCCTCCAGCTGCGTACATCCCCACAGGGCAGAGGGTCCACAGTGCCAAGGGGACATACCCATCCAAGACTTTGCCCCTCTTTCTAGAATACTCCAGGTTCCTGGGATCCCTGAGTTTCCTGCCCAGAGGTCCCAAGCCTACTGCCAGGCCTCTTCCTGGTTTGTTAGGAGGCAGAACACTAGGCCCAGGGTGCAGCCAAGGGACACCACGGAGCATGGGCGTGAATGGAGCTTGGACGTGCAGCCTGAGGTGTCACACACGCATGTGGGGTGTGCGCAGTAAGAGATGGGGCTGAGCATGAGACCGGAAAAGGCCAGGTTGTCGGCTGAGAGATGAGCCCAGGAGACGGGGACACTGTCCCCAGCACCACCACACTCCGGTGCAGCTATCTGAGAAGTCTGAGGTTTCTAAATTGATCCTGGCCTTTCAGGTTGTTATGAAGTTATACTTTTCGAGGAGAAGGCTAGAGCATTTAAAAACGAGCTATTCATCTGATACACAACTCTTAAATATTCACATTTAAGGATGAGTGGACACCAGGCTCCACCAATACCAGGGGTGGGTCTGGCCTGGCCCCTAGGATATATTCAATATTTATCAAATTAGATGGATTAATCTCATTTAATTTAATCCTCACACAGACTCAATGGAGGGAAATCACATTGTTAGTGTTTTATTGATGAAGAAACTCAAGCTTGGAGAGATTTAGTGACTGGCCCAATTTGTCCAGTGGAAAAGTAGGAGAGCTGAGCCTCAAGCCAGGACGTGTCTGATTCCAAAATCCACGGCCATTGGTCCATGGCCAGTTCACAGCCATTATGATCACATTACATATAGTAGGACTGTTTGAGCATGTCACTCACTGGTCTTTCCAGACATAAGCACTGTGCATATTACATGAAAAAGGCCTTCTCTTCTTCACTCATAATGACTCCACCTTCCCAGGCACCTTTGGGAGGTAACGACAGGAGCTAATGTTTCATTTAACAAATGGGAAACTGAGCCCCTGAGCAATAGCCCAAGGTGTCATCAAGGCTTAAAGAGATAGGGTTTATTTTTCTCATGTAACAAGAAATCTGGAGATAGCCAGGTCAGGGCTGGTATAATCATTGCACCATCGTCAGCAAACAACTCTAACTTCTTGGTCTGTTATGGTTATTTATTGCTGCCCAACAAAATGCCCTGAAACAACAGCCATTTTATTTTCTGCAGTTTTGTGGGAAATTTGGGCAGGGCTCAGCTGGGTGATCCTTCAATGATGCATGGAACATTGACTGGAGTCACTCAGTGATATTCAGCGGATGGTCAGTTTAATTGGGCGGATCAAGTTGGTTTCACTTGGGTGCCTGCTGCTTTGGTGGGGACGGCTGGAATGCTGAGCTCTGTTGGGTTCCTCTCCCTCTCAATGGAATCTCAGGGCCTCTTGCAAGTGGTCCCTCCAGCAAGGTACTCTGAAATTTTTTTGTGGCAGCTCCTGACTCCAAGAGGCCATGGGAGAAACTGCTGGTCCTTTTAAGGGCTTGGCCCAGAATTGGCATAGCATCATTTCCACCATACTCTACTGGTCAAAAATGTCACAGGCCAGCCCAGATTCAACTAAAGGGGAAACAGTCTCCTCCCCTCAGAGAGGAGGATCAAAGAATCAACAACCATCTTTAATTCACCACATGGTCCAAGACAGCTGCTTGAGATGTAGTTGTCACATCTCGAATTCCAGCCAGCAAGGAGCAAGGAGGAAGAAGCTGTTTGCCCTTCCTTTAAGACATTTTCTAGAAGTCATACATAACATTTCCCATTGGCCAAAACTCACATGGCCATACTTAGGACATGGAAGGGAAGCTGGAAACTATAATCTTTATTCCAGAATGCCATAAGCTTATCTTAAAACTAGGGATTCTGTTGACCAAGGAAGAAGGGGAGCATGGATACTGAGGATCAACTAAAAATCTTTTCCACCATTGAGGGTATTTGCTACCAGCAGCCAAAGACATTGCTAGCAGAGATGTTTCCCAACCAGTCTTGTCTCTCCTAATGTGTCCTCCACACTGTCATTAAAATAATCTTTCCTTTTGTATTATTGTTATTTTTCAGGTAGAAATCACGTTTCCTTTTAATTGAGTATGTAATTCACACTGTTTCCTCTCTTGGCTACTCCTATGGTAAAAATTAGGTCCTCACCTCTCAAGAACATTGCATCTGAGTGTGAACATGGGCCTCAAACCAGGGCTTTCAGAATAACAGGGAACAGCAAAAGCCAGCCTTTCCCTTCACCTAGAAAGGGAGGGTCCAAATCTCCACCTTCCAAACATTGAAAACCTGGAGCTCAAGGCAGAAATGGAAACCAAAATGTATCAGGAATGAAGTAGAGTACCCCGCATATACTCAAGGTCAAGACGGTTTGTGAGAAATAAGTACCTGACCATCTGGCCTCTTCTATTACGAATGGGCCAACCCCAGCATTTTTAAAGGAAGATGTTTTCATTTCGGTTTCATTTCCCAAAGGGGTATAAAAGCTACTACCTGGGATATAATGAATCAGAATAAATCAGTTCACTCACAAGTAACATGCCTGGATGACGATTTTTGGTTGCTGAGAATATTCTGCACATTATTTCAAAGTGGAAAAAATCAGGGCACTCTGAGAAAAGAGAATTCAAAAGTGGTGGCTACATTTGCTGACAGGTTTATGTAGAACACACATACACACAAACGTCATTTTTTTCAGTGTATATATGTCACGAGGCCAAGACCCCAATCATCAAAATCAGTTATTTTGTATATTACAGCGCACAGAACAACGGAAGGAAAGACATTTTCTTGGAAGGCGACTGAAAGGCATTTTGCAAAAGGTCCATATCCCTCTGAAATGGAAGGACTGGAGCCCAGCGCCTGGTGGCCTTCATGAACTTGACCTTTCCTCTTCTTTGGTTGCAGTGGAACCAGTGAAAGCTGTTTCTTCTGTACATTCTGCTGGCTGCTTCTCCTCTTCCTCCTTCATATCCTCTGGGAATAGAGGTCTGGGTATTTTTGCATGCATCCCTGCATGGCCCGGAACTGGCCTACACAGTCTCACCCCTTGACATCCTCCATGCTATAGTGGAAGCAGGAAAAGGCCGAGTTGAACTGCTCCCCACAGGGGTCGCTGGCTATGTCCCCCGGGCACAGGCAGTTCCCGTTAACATCTCCATTTGGCAATCTGTGCTCCTCCTTGTAAGGACCACTGGGGTTGCCGGCCACCAGCTCTGCATTGCTCAGTTTCGTGGTTTTCTTTGGTCACTGTATGATTTGATCTTTCTCTTCCTGCCAGCAGTAGGACACGGCTATTGCCTGGTGCTTAGACCTCGCAGAAGCAGTGTCGGCAGCTGCAGCTTCAGGAAGTGACCTCCCTCCTTTGGTACTTTTTCTCCTAAAGGTAAATCTTTTCATCATTCCTGTGCCAACAGCAAGTGTCCAAAGCTTTTAGTGTTGTGTGAAACAGCAAGAATAGCGTTCACCACCCACCAGGCACTGTGCCAAGCCCTAAATGGAAATATCTCACTTGATCTTTGAGGTAACACATTGAGGGAGGATCACAGAACGGAAACCCAGAGAGGTTAAGTGACTTGCCCCAGGCCACACAGTAAGAAGGTGCAAGGCTGAGATTCAAACCCTCTCTGTTAGATCCCAGAGGCGTGCTGTGACACCCACACATGTGAAGCCCAATGATGACAGCCCTGGAGCAGGGGCAAGGCCTGTGCTTGGTGTGTGAATGTTGGAGGTGATAAAAGTGAGCCAGGAGCCTGTAGACCCCTACCCCCTTTTCCCCTGTGGTCCTTCAGTAGGGGAGTCTGCACCAAGCCCCAGGGTCAGGTTGGCATATTTCATGAAATTAAGCTGGCATCACGAATTCATGTCATTCTATATCCTTTACACCCTGAATTCACCCCAGGCCACAAGTAGGAGACCTTGCAGAACTGGCTATGTTGCTAAGCAGCATGTGAGCACAGGCCCAGTTAAATGGGGTGCCTTCCGGTTCCAGCTCTGAGGTTCTCCGCCGTGACCCCAGTCCTTGCTTTTACTTCACCTCTATTCAAGAGTCTGCAGTGGCTCCCTGTCTCCCTCAAGTTCAGTTTTGCCCTTCTGCAAATGCCCCTGCAAGGAGGGTGGAGGAGGAGGAGGACAGATCTGGGTTCAAATCCTGGTTCCATCCTTTTGGTGAGTCTCAGTTTCTGCATCCCTCAAATGGGAAGAAATAATTTCTGCTCTGCGAATTAATCCAAGTGTTGAGGACCACATAGGACAAGGGATGGGAGTGGCCTTTGCAAGCCAGAGCCAGTGAGGGATGCAGTCCCCACTTCACAGAGTTGCATCTAAAGGACTAGGTGTTATTTCCTTGGAAGGCAGAGGGGTCTGGGAGTGGGGTGGGGGGAGTTCAGGGAGAGTGCTGCACCTTCGGGGGGCTCCCGCTCACAGCCTCACAGAGGAAGTGGCCCAGGCTAATACCCTTTTGGGGGGGCACAGTAAGACCACTGGTTCTGGAGCCAGATAAACCTGTGTTTGAGTGTCCCAACGTTCTCCCTTAGTAGCTGAAGGACGTTTGGATGAGTCACATAACTTCTCTGTTGCTCCATTTTCACATCTATAAGGTGGGGCTGAAAAGAGAATCTATCTCATTGGGATTTTGTGAGGAATCAAAAGAGAATGTGCCTTTAAAGCATCTAATTTAGTGCAGATGAACTGTTCAACCAGTAGTAACGATAACCGTGACTGGTATTTGTTGAGCCCTAATTAAATTCTGTGCTATAAGCGTTTCGTTGATTAGCTTACATCCTCCTCACCACGACGCTAAGATGTGGGTAACTGTGTTATTTCCCACTTACAGATGCAGCGACGGGGGGTACGGTGAGGTTGAACGAACTGCCCAAGGTCACACAGTGAGTGGTGGAGGCTGGGCTTGGACCAAACCCAGTCTGTCTGACCCAGACGCCACCTTAATCAACACACCATGCTGTTGTTACTGTCGTCAGGGCTATTGTTGACCTTGGATTCTGTACTCCGAATACCTCTACAAGTGCCACGACACCTGATTGGAGCAAGAGCAGTCACCTGATCCAAAGACTGCCGAAATGCAGGCTGGCCGGCAGCCAATGATGTCGCCTGGTGCAGAAGCTCCACCCAGCAGGGCTGAGCCCAGAGAACTAACCGGATCAGTAGCTATTGGGCTGCCAGTTTGAATTTGGATCACGAAGAGTTGGGACAGTGCGTGAAAGCTGAAGATCCTAGAAGATCAGACAGCTTTTTTAAAAAATGTGAAGGTACCGAGGCACGAGTAAGATAAAACTGCAGGAGAGGGACGGGGAGCAGAGAGAAGGAAGTGAACGCCAACACACCTCTGCTCCTAGAGGGCCAGGGACCCACTCAGGCCCTGGAGCACTGGGTCCCGAATGATTTTCCAGTGGCTAAACTGCGTTCTGTTGTAGAGGAATTCTGACACACAATCAGAATTCTCTACAACAACCCTTGTGGCTCAAGTTAACCTGAGAGAGGTTCTGCTCTTTTCAGCTGAAATGAGGCTCACTCAACCCTCACCTTCACTTTAGGGTAAGTGCTAAGGATTGGAAGTGGCAAATGGAGAGGGACGTAGCACCAGGACATCCCTTCATCAAGCCCAGGCGAGGAGGCCCAGGAGACACGGCCTGGCCTGGCTCCCGTTACATCAGAACCCTGGCTCAGTCCTTGGTTCTCCTCTCCTTTGTACCCGCGATCATGCCCTTGGTGATCTCACCCACCACCTGGAGGGACTCCAGGCCAGACCTCTCCCCTACACCCCAGACCCATGTCCAGCTGCCAACTTGAGAGCTTTATTGGTGTTATGCAGGCATGTCACATCTACCTGTCCCTAAGAGAACTGAGTGTGCCTTCAAAACCCACCCCTCTCACATAATGTCCATTTCAGGAAATGCCAACTCCATGATTCTAGTTGCTTAGATCGATTACCTGGGAGTCCTCCCTGCCTGCTCTCCATGTCTCGTCTCCAACATTCCTTCAGGCCACAAATTCCATTGCGTTGGCTCTACCTTCCAAAGGTAACCATAACTGACCACTTCTGACCAAGCCAGCCACAGCCACCCTGGTTCGAGCTGCTATCATCTGTCACCTGGAATGACACAACAGCCTCCTCCTGCTTCTGGCCTTCCTTCTACAACTTGTTCTGAATTCAGCAGCCAGAGAGCTCTTGTCGAAACTCAAGCGAGAGCTTGCAATCTTCTTGCCCCAAACCCACCAATGGCATCCTTTCTCACTCAGAGGAAAAACAAAAGTCTTTACAAAGAACTTCAAGGTTGTACACAGCCTCCCCAATTTTCCCTACAGACTCCCTTCCTTGACCTCACCTCCCAGGCCTGTCCCAGCCGCACCTCTGCTCCAGCCACTCTAGGGTGCTCACTGCCCCTAGATGGAGAACTCCCACTCCCCAGCCTCTGCATCTTCTGTCCCCTCACCTGGAGTACTCCTCCCTGCCTCCCTCCCTCACCTGTTTGGGTCTGCTCCAGAGAGACCCTTCTTGGGCACCTTGTTGACAATGGCTGTCCACCCCAGCACTCCCCCCCCAGGCTCCTTCCCTGCTTTAGTTTTCTCTGTAGCACTTATCACCATCTGTCGTGCAATGGATTTTACTTACTGCCTATTGTCATCTTCCGCACTAGAATGTAAGCTACATGTGGGGAGGCACCTTCCTCTATCGAATGTATCTCCCTTACCTCGAACACAATATCAGGCACATAGTAGGTGCTCAGTGAAACCTTGTCAAATGAATGAAGAAACACACATAAGAGGACTTCCTGGCGGCATCCCCCCTGGCCATTCCCATACCCCCAGCAGCCACCCCCTGGGTGCCCTAGGCACATCCCCTCACCTCTTTGGTCCTATTAGGGGAAAGCAGCCCCTAGGCTCTGTCCCAAAACATGAGAAGCAAGGAGGAATTAGTCCAAATAGGTGGGGATTTCTTTTTAACTAGAACTCTTTTTTTCCCCTTAATACAAAAGTACTTGTGTCCCTGCTGTTGGCTCTCCTGTCAAATCTTGTCCTATGCTGAAAACCCGTGCTCTGCGTTCCCGCCAAGGATCTGCTGTCACAGAATCTCTGGGGTGTTACAGAAGGTTCTCGGGGCCAGCGGAGACGCATTGCCTCCCTGGAGGCACACACCTGGACACCCCACAAACAGGAAGGACTCAATGTGGATGACTGATGAGGCTGGGAACAGGCACCTGAGATCACTATCCTATTCCCTCCACTTTCTGTAGTTTGGAAATTTTCTTTTAAAAAAAGAAAAGAGTGTTTTTCCCTGAAGTTCTTTCTCCCCCACGCATGCCCAGAGGACTTCCTGTTGCTCTCTCCCACCGTCCTCCACCCACAACTTCTCTTTTCCCCTCCCGTCTGGTTTGAGGAGAGAGCAGTTCCTCTCTGTGCACTAGCTGCCTGTTTGCATCTGGGAGTCATCTGGGGCCACTTACGAACCTCTGATGCCCAGATGTCCCCCGCACACTCCCCAAGATCTGAGTCCAAATGGCCTGGTGAGGGGGTGCTGGATACTGACTGTTGGCAAGTGCTCTCCACATGATCCTAGCACTTGCTAGAGCCAACCTGAGCCTAATTCTTTGCTGCACCTAGGGCCCTCCTGTTAACAGGGTCTGGTCTCCTTTGAAGCCCATCCCTAGGGTTCCACCACAACTGCCTAAGTGACTCGAAGAGATATTTCTTCCAAATTCAGACATGAGCCTTATTCCCCACCAGAACTCCTGGTGGGTGACATCCTCCCCACTACTTACACAACTCGGGTTCACTGGCGCCCTTTCGAAAGTGCAGAGAGGCACACAGGAGCCAGCTATAGCCCACTTCAGGCCCAGGAATTCCTGAACAGAAAGGAGCCATTGTCCCCGAGTCACTTTAAGGGAACAGCTCAAAAACACATTCAAAAGGCCCTGATGATAATGAATATGCTAATATGATTTCCATTGGGCACCCATGCTACCTCTAAAAATGCTTTCTGACCTTCCTCATGGATTCAAAGCTTCCATTGAAGTCGATGGGGGATTTGGGTTAAAATAACATGAAAGTTTTCACTCAAATGGACAAAGCTGGGGAATTACAAATTAAGCATGCGACCTTGAGGGGAAATACAGGCTGTGGTAGGTCATCAGTGGACCTTTTGGCCAGGTGGCTATTGCCTTTGGGTGGACCAGCTAGCAAGCATTGGAGGGGCTCTTTTGCATGACAAATGAGCTCTGGAGGCCTCAGTTTAAATCCCAGCTCTGACAGTAGTTGAGTGACCTCGGGCAAGACAACTCATTTCTCCGATTGAGGCTCAATTTCCCTATCTGTAAAATGGCTTGAATGATACCTCCCTTGCAGCATTGCTTCCAAGATTAAATAAGATGTGTGTATGTGGGAGGGGTTAGGAAAGTAGAAAGCATCTTGGAGCTCCCCACCCTCTCGCCCAATCGCAGGCTCAGCAAGGGTGTGAACATCCCCCGCCTCCCATCTCCCAGACTTTCTTTCCTTCATTCAACACATATTTATGAAGCACTTTCTGGGTGCCAGGCACTACTTGGGGGCTGCAGATTCAGCTGTGAACAAAACAGATGAACTCTGCTCTCCGTGGAGCTGCCATTCTAGTAAAGAGACAGACACCAAACACATGAACAGATAGATAGTATTAAAGTGGTAATAAGTGCTATAGAGACGGAAAAACAAAACCCTTAATGAAAGGGGCAGAGCTTTAGAATCAGACAGACCTGAACTCAAATCCCAGCTCGCCCCTCCCTGGCTGTGTAACTCTTGGGAAAGTGATTTATCTCCCTGACATTCTTCTCCTATGTCCAGTGAGATCCATTGATCATCTGTCCACCCATTGGACAAATATTTATAGAACTTTGTCCTGTGTCAAGCATCGTTTTGAGTGCTGGGGTAGGGGGCCACAGTGAATGAAACAGACAAAAATCCTTGCCCTTGGGAGCTTAAAATCTAGAAGAAAGAAACAGACACTAAACAAATATGCACATATACACATATTGAGTGATGAAAAAAAAAATGCCCTGGAAGGAGGTCCCGGAGGATGGAGGGGCACTATCTTCCGGAGGGTGTTCAGGGAAAGCCTCTCTGAGGAGCTGGCATTTAAGCTGAGACCTGAAGAACATGGAGTTACCTATGTGGTTATCTGGAGGAAGAACATTCCCAGCCAGAGGGGACAGCAAGGACAAAGGCCCTGAGGTGGGACCATGCGCGACCGTGGGGAGGATCAGGGAATCAGAGGCAACGTATGAGAAGCACCCAGCACAGCACCCGGCTCTGAGTAGGTGCTCAATAGTAGCAGCTATTATTTGTGCCCGTTTCATGAAAAATGGGAGAGAAGTCAGTTTTCACTATCACAGAAGTTCTCGAAGGCTTTGTGGATTGGCAACTTCTTCATTCCCTTTTCTTCTCTTGTTTTTCTGAGAACCAGCAAGTCCAACTTCTCAGCCCTCCTGCCAGCCCGCCTGTGCGCCTCCAGTCCGAATCCGGCGGGAATGCGTGACATGAGGTAGCGATGCTGGAGGGAAGGGGTGCGTAATTAATGATGGTTATTAAATAATAATGGCAACATCTTGAATTTCTTTCCTCTCTGTAGCCTCACAAATTAGACGCCCTGGAAATGCTGTGCCGGTCGCCAAGATGCACCTCCATCTGGGGTGGACCGCAACATCTGCTAAACAGCTGCATCCTGTTTAAGAGCTGGTACTTAATTCAATTACTCAGCTCTGGCAGGGACAGGAGGAGCTGAGTGGGAAGGGGCAGGCCCAGGCATGGGCATATGTGCCACCTCTTCCCAAGTTCACCCAAATTCCACTCGGATGGTGTCTTCCTCACACCTGCTGATGCAGCTGACCTGGGCATCTGCACGTTTCCAGACCTGGCTGTGCTCACACATGCCACCTCCTTACCTTTACTCGAGCTGTGCCCCTGCCAGGAACACCCTCCTCCTGCCTGTCCGACTCCTACGAGTCCTTCAAAAGGCCCAACTCAAACATCAATCTCTCTTCCATGAGGTCTTTCCCAACCTCCCAGCCACAGGGAATTACCTCCCAGGCGCTCTCTCGGTGCTTTATGCATTCCTCGACTGAAGCATTCAGACCATTGCATTGCAATTTCATGTACCCTGTTGTTTTGTAAGCTCCTTGGGTTGGGGACCATGCTTAATTCATCCTTGTACTGTCAGCATTGCACCTGACTCCCTGTAGACACTTAATAAGTGTTCAGTTAATAAATGGATGGATGGGTAGAGTGAGGGAGGAATGGAGAAACAAAAGAAAAAGAGGGATAGATGAACAGATGGAGCCACTGCCACCATCCAAATCCAACTACCGTCATTTCTCACTGGAACAAACACCACGATCTCTCTCTGGTTATTCAGTTTCGCTCTTCACCCAATAGTCCCTTCTACTCAGAGCACTTAAGAATCTTTTGAATATGGAATTACATCACATTTAAAACCTTCCAGTAGCTTCCACATTCCTAACCCTGACCTCCAAACCCCTATAGGACACAGCCCCTCCGATCTCATCTCCTCGCTGTCCTGTGCTCCAATGACCTGGGGAAACTGCCAAGCTCCTCTCACCTCAGGACCTTTGATCTGGCTGTTCCCTGTCTGGGACTCACTTCCCTGGCTGTCTGTCAACCTGGCATGCTCTCAAGTCTTCTGGTCTAGCTCTAATCTCACCTCCTCAAAGAAACCTCTCTTTGCTCCCCTAGGTAAAATAGCCACCATCTTGATCCCAAAGGCAAAAGGGTCTGATGCAGCTGACCAGCACTTTGGGCTGCTGAAACCCAGAGTGTGCAACTCAGCTGCAGCGATGGTGCAGACCTGCCCCCAGGACCAGCCACGGGCCATCCCCTCCCCTGGTGCTCACTCCTCCTCTCCAACAACTAAAGATTCCTCATGAATGGGCTTGTCTGGAACTGCTGCAATTAAACTATCACAGCAACATCGGACCATTTGTTTACTATGGCACTTAGAGCTGGAATGGCTTGTTGTTTTGACTGTTTCTATTTTCGGCTCTGTTTCCTAGGGGTAGTGGGGAGAGGGTAGGCAATGAATCCTGGTCTATTCAAGCAAAAAGATGCTTCCGTGAAGCCTAGAATTTCAGACTCACAGAATTTTAGATTCATTGTCATGGAAGATGAGAGCAGTGAAAATCTATAATTTTGCTTATAGGTTCCTAAATTCGTGGGATCCTAGAATCTCACTCAAGGAAATTGGAATCTTAGAGTCAAGCCAATTTAAAGTCTTTGAGTGACAGGATCTTAGGAGACTCTTGCTTTGTTGAGGTCCCTGCTCCATGTCCCCTCCTCGGGAGATCTTCTCTGAGCACCTTGCCCACGTGTGCCTCCCCCGGCAGCCTGTCACTCTCTATTGTTTTACTCCTGTTCGTTTTTCTTTATAGCATTGATCACCACCTGACATTTGATATATTTCTCTGCTTATTTGCTTAGTGGCTGTCTTCCCACACGTTAGATTGAGGTCAGGAACTTTGTTTTGTTCACTGTTTAGAGGACTACTCATAACAATGCCTGGCAAGTAGTAAGGGCTAGGAAAAAAAAGTGTCCATTCATCCAACAAATATTTATTGCACACCCACTCATGTTGGTCCCTTGGAGATGATCTTGTCCCAGGGTGGGAGGGAGGGAGGTCTTGTTTTGCATGCCAAATGCAATTGGTAGGAGCTAACCAGAGCACCGTGTTGAAAAGGATGCTCAACGTGGGAAAGGGCGATTGAAGAACAATGTGTGGCATGGATCAGCAATGGCGAGAGTGGCCATCTCTGCCATGGCCTCTAATCTTACACCGAGGTCCAGAAGGAGATGTCCCAGGGTTGACTTGCTTGGGGACTCTGCAGCCTGGATCAGAACCCCCGACATTCTGTTTGAGCTCTTCAGTCTCACCTCGGCACTGGTCCCTGAGCACGAGGGGCACCTGTGTGTGCCCTCCCTCCCCACCAGCCCTCAGTGCCCCCCTCCTCCCGGCCCTTTCCCGGGGTGAAGGAGCTGCTGGAGTCCCTGGACCTGAACCCCCAGCCTGGGAACCCAATTCTGGAACACTGCCTGCATGCACAAGCCAGTTATTTTTAAAAATCCAAAAAGAAAAGGAAAAAAGAGAAAACTCACTGCTTCGGTCTCTGCACCAGCCCTGGCAGAGAGAATAGAGACTTGAAAGGAACAAAGGGTTTCCTCAGACACAGCAGATCAAGGGCTTGGCTTATGTGGTAACCGGTAACCGACCACGGTGCTTTGTGACAGATCCTTCAGAAGGCGGCAGCCTCTGTTCCCACTGCAGTCTTGGCAGGAGGGGCTGGGAGAGCAGGGGACACCCTTCCCCGTGCCCCCCCAGGCCAGGTCGCTTACAGTCACAGACTCGAGCACCCCTGACCATTAGGCCTCAGAGGAGCATGGAGTCCAACCCCCTCGGGGTCAGCCAGGCAGGCAGAAGCCCTGGAGGGGCACAAGGTCACACTTCCCTCCTCCCCAGGTCCCTTTTCAGGGGGGTGGAGGCCAGCAAAGTGCACCAAGGCCCCGTTACTTATTGCACGCACTGCTAGAGAGGCCTTTCTGGAACCCTCCCAGCCACAGTGACTTCCTACTCCCTTTCTCCTGCAGAATTCCCCATTCGAGGTGCCTTTGGGGCATGGTGTTTACCCCCAGATCTCTGGGGGTAGGCGCTGGTCACTTCTGAGATCACAGGACTATAGTTGAGCCTCAGACTCCAGGTGGGACGACGTCAACTGACACGTGATGGGCAGAGCGTCTTCGGTCCCCAGGTGCCGCGCCAAGCCCTTCATAGGCGATGCCTCCCGCAGGCGCCGCAGCGACCTGTGGTGCAGGCACTCTCATCCCCATTTCTCAGATGAGAAAGCCAAGGCCCCCACAGACCGAATAAGGTGCCCTAGGTGACACAGCAGCATTGGCAGAGCTGACATTGAATTCGGGCCTGCTCTGCCCCCTCCGTGTGTCACAGTGGGCGCCTAACTGAGGGGGGCGCCAGAGGGGCCAGACAGGGAATGGGGGGCTACCCTCCAGCGGAGCCCATCATGCACACCAGCCACATGCCTGTCCACAGGCCCACCCGGTCTCCTCGTCCACCCTCTGTGTCCCTGTGCCACCGTGTCTCTTCCCTGCCTCCATCTCTCACAGTTTCTCTGGCTGTTTTCTCCCCCATCTGTCAATCTGTGTCATCTCCAGTCTGTGGGCCTCTCTCTCTTTATCATCTTCTGCTCTAGCTCTGTCTCTTCTCCTACCCTCCCGGTTCCGCTATTCCTATGTTTTCCCTTTTTGTCTCTCTGCATCTGTGTGCTACTTTCTCGCGCCTCCATGCTTGCGCCTGCGCGCGCGCTCTCTCTCTCTCTCTCTCTCTCTCCCTCCCTCTCTCCTCTCTCTCTCCATATTCTCGCCTTTAAACCTCAGCCCCCAGGAGTTCGTGTCTCCACCTCTCTCTCCGCAGCCCCTTTCTTCCTATCTTCACCTCTCTCTCCCTTTCTCTCTAGCATCTCTCTCCCTCGCACTCTCCCCATCTCTCTTTTATCTCTCCTCTGTCTCTCTCTATGTCTCTCACTTTCTCTCTCTCTCACTCTCTCTCTGGCTTTGGCTCTCTCACCCTCTGTGTCTCTCTGTCTGTCTCTCTCTGTCTTTGTTTCTCACTCTCTGTGTCTCTCTGTGTCTCTCACTGTCTCTGTCTGTCTCTGGCTCTGGCTCTCTCTGTCTCCGTCTCTCTCTCCTTCTCTGCCTCCATCTCCCCCTCCTTCCTCACCTTCCTCCGGCCACTCTTCCCAGAGCCTGCTCCTGTCTCACACCCCCACAAGGACACCATATTCCAGCAGATCCTGGCTTCGCTGCGGGGGGACGAGGAGGGGTTGGTCAGGGGCATTCTGAAAGGTGGATTTGGGAAGGGGGGTGAGTAGGTGTCATGTTCAAGGAAACTGAGCCAGCCTCCTCTCTTTCTTCCTCAAAGATGACTAGTTGCTTTCCTGGGAGGTAGAAGAGAAAGTCCCTGAATAGAGATTTAAAGCACTAAGCTCGGATTCCTTCTTTTTAATATTTATAAAGAGAGAAAGGGGATAATTTCAGGAAGATCATTTCAAGGCGAAAACCCACATATTTTCAATAGAATTATTCCAAAAGCCCCTTTCCGGCTCATTGGAGTGTATAATTTTGTAAGTTAAAGACACGAGGCCTGGTTTCTAAGTTCCCTAAAATGACGCAGCAAGGGCCAGAAGGAAGTAAGATGAGAAGAGAGGATGGTGCCAGGGCAGGGGGACAAGCGGCAAGCAGCAGCTAGCGCCCGCCCTGCCCTCCCCTCCTCAACCCGCCTCCTCAACAATGCAGCCAGGCTCAGGGCTGTGACTGTCAGCAAACACCTGTCCCCCACCCTGAGACCTCCCTCCAAGGCTGGACCTACAGAGCCACTGTCTGTGCAGAGCCCACAGGTGCCTCAGCAAGGTGCATTCAGAGCTGCTGACCCATCGTCCTCCTCTCCAGACCACCCGTGCACCCAGTTGCCCGAGCTGGCATCTGGGAGCCGGGGTGTGTCCTCCCACACTCCTGCCACTCCTAGTCAGTTGCACACCGAGTTAGTCCTACCCCTCCATACCTGTGGGATCCCCCAGCCATGCTCCTGCTGCCCCAGGTCTAGGCCGCATGCCCCGCCCAGATCACTGTGATGACTGCAGCAGGTCTCTGGGCCTCTCATCTGTATGCACCTGTGTGAGCTTCCCGAAGCCCAGCTCTGATGAGGGCCTCCCTTCCTCAGAAACAGTCACCTCCCAGGTGAAGGCCAAGTTCCCCAGCCCTGGCATCCATGATCTAGCCACAACCAGACAACGCAGACCCACCCTCCCATCACAAGTGCTTCACTATGGCCAAAACGAGTCACTCTCTTTTCTGCCTACCCAAAAGGAATAGAAGCATTGTTCCACCTCCAAACCTTGGCCGAGGCTCCTGCCTTCCCCTGGAATGCCATCCTGCCATCTTGCCATGGGTCACTCCCACCCAACCTGAGGGTCCAGCTCCAACGCCGCCTGTCTACAAGGCATGTACATAACCTCTTGTGGTCCTCCCTGTCACTGGTTATCTTTCCTTCTCTGGAGCCCATGACATTTCACTCTGGACACAGACAGGCTGCAGGGCCTGAGAACAGGTGAGCTCCGTGGCTAAGACAGAGAACACGAAGAAAGGACCACGAGCTGGCATTCACCCAAACCAGATGGAGCTAGAGTCTAAGGTTCTGCTGGGTGCCTAAAGGTATGGGCAGCATCCCCTGATAATAATTACAGTTATCACAGTAATTAGCAATTTCGGTTAATTACTGAGCACTCACTATGAGCCAGGCGCTGTGTGAAGTGCTTTGCACATGTTATCTTCTGTGATGCACAACAATCAGTGTTGCGGGATTATCCTCCTCTCCGTGGCACCGATGGGGAAACTGAGTCTCAGAGAGGGGGAGTAGCAGGCACAGCATCACACTGGGAACCAGAGGGGTGAAGACGGTGGCAGGACAGCCTGACCCTGGAATCCACGTTTAACCTCAGACACAGAGAATGTTGACACTGCAGTAGCATCAGGAACTGGTCCCTGACTCATCTCCACCAAAGGGGGACATCATGTTGCGGGGCCACGGCCACAGCCCTCTCTTGGGCCCCAGCTTCCCCATCTTCTCAATGGTCCAGTTCCCGTTTAGAAAACGTAGACCTTTCAGATGCCAGTTCTGCAAACCCCAGCGGTGCAGTTCGTCTTCCTTTCCCTGGAGAAAGGCCCATCCGGGAGAGGCAGAGCTCAGAACTTCAAAAGAAGCCACAGGGGCAAAAGTGTGCTTCCCCCCTGGTGCCCCGGCCCCAGACTTGGCTTGACTTGGCTGAAGCTGCCCTGGTCCACCTCTTAGAGCCCTCGGGGATGCTGCCAGGCTGTTCCCACTAGGCTCCGCCTCCTTCTGACCCTGCTGTGGGCCGGCCCTAACTCCCACACTGTGGCTTCATCTCTCCCAGGGCGTCTGCGCCGACCTCCTCACTGGTCTCCCTGCTTCTACTCTAGGCCTTATCTACCCAGCAACCTTGTCATTTTAAGTAAAAATCACAAGGTCTCTTTCGTTCTTAAAACCCTCCATGGGCTCCCATCACAGTTCGAATCAAGGTCAAATTGCTCATCCCAGGCCCCAGGCCCTGTGTGCTCTGACTCCTAGGCCTCCTTGGGCTCTGGCTACATCATCCTTCCAAAAGGGCCCAGAATAAACCAGGTTCTTCTCCACCTCAGGGCCTTTGCTCTTTCCCTTTCCTCAATTCATTTCCTGGCTTCTTCCTTCCTGTTCTTCAGGTAAAAAAAATTCAGACCTTTCCCAAGGCTGTTTCTGCTCCCAATTAGCCATACTACCCTCCTCCCTGCGCACATGGACGCCAGCGATGCTGCTCATTTCCCCGTAATGTGCAGTTGGATATTTGAGTGTTTCGAATGTGCTGTCCATAGGAGGAGTGACAGCAGCAAAATTACAGACTAGGAAGCTCCAAGTTCTCATTCCCCTCCTGGAAGCATCAAGAAAAAAAAAAATACAGAAACGGGCTGAACTAACACAAGGGCTCTAGTAATAGTCAGAGGTTTATAGCAACCAAGTGATCACCTAATCAGGCAAAAGCCACCTTCGAACAGTAGAAGAAGTTTTGTGGCATTTTTACTCTCTCCCTTTTGCCCAATCCCCTTTCTGGCAGCACAGCCACCTTGGTCTGGAGGACGTGGCAGCCCAGTTCCCAGTTCCCTCCCTTGAACCAGAGGGAGCACACTGACCTTACCTGCAGCATTCTCACCAGGAGGGCTGCCTGGAGGACTGCTCTCTGTTTTGCCTAACTGGAGCCTCAGGCAGGGAGAGGCTGCGGGCACTGTTGGTGGAAGCTACAGGAAGACTATAGACCCCCAGACGATGGGTGGACACAAAGAGTAGACCATCGATGGCCCTGAGGAGAAGCGGGGTGCTGGGGTGAGACTCTTCTGGAAATTAAGACATTCAAAAGCAGCTGCGTGCATGGGGGACTTGAGAAAGCCACATGCAGACTCAGGCAAGATTCCTGCTCGGAGAAGACCTGGGATGACCCTAAGCTGTCACCTTGGTGAAGGGCTGTGCCTACACACAGCCAGTCTGCAAAGACTGGGAGAGGCAGCTGTTTCTTCAAATGTCCTATTTTCCATAAAAAAATCACAACAAAGAAACAGAAAACATGGCTCATTCAAAGGCATAAAATAAGTTGGCAGGACACCCAGACACTGGAGTTTGTGGGAGCCAAGGGAAAGGCTTCCCCTTCACCCTCTGAAGGTTTGCTGAAAAATAAACTTATGAAGTGCAGATTAATTGGAGGAAAGACATATATATTTATCAATATGTGCACGGGGGAAATCACAGCGTGATCACCCACCTCCCAGTGAGGATCAGGTGGTCTTGTTATGCAGATGAAACCTCACAGGTAACAACTCTCAGAGAGAATAGGTGGTAAACGTTTCTTTCAGACTTTCAAAGGTATCAGACTCCCAGGTAATCTTTCCTGGTCTGGACTAGGGAAGGCCTCAGAGAAAACCTGGCTTCATCAAAGCAGATTCTCTACAGATGCAAATCTCCCCACCAAAGCCAGCTTTGCAGGGTTACTTCTGTTTGCTGGCTCTCTGAGCAGCCATCGCAAGATATGCCAAAGAAATATATCGGGGGTAAAATGTTTTGATTTCCTTCAACTGGTTAGACAAAGACTTTAAAGCAACTATCTTAAATATACTCAAAGAGCTAAAGGAAACCGCAGACAAAGAAATAGAGGAAGTCAGAAAAAATTATTTCTGGAGAAAATGATAATATCAACAAAGAAGTAGAATTATAAAAAGGAACCAAACATAAATTCTAGAAATCAAAAATATAATAACTAAAATGAAAAAGTCATTAGAGGGGTTCAATTAAGATTTGAGCAGGCTGAAGAAAGAATCAGTGAATTCGAAGATAGGACAATTGAAATTATGGAGTCTGAAGAGCAGGGGGGAAAAATGAATGAAGAAAAGTGAACAGAGCCTAAGAGACTTGTGGGACGGCATCGAGCGGATCGATATAGGCATTATGGGAGTTGCAGAAGGAGAGGAGAAGAGAAAGGGAAAGAGAAATTATTTGAAGAAACAATGGCTAAAACTTCCCAAATTTGATTTTTTTTAAAAGACATGTGTTTATAAATCCAAGAAGCCCAAAAACGCTAAGTAGAAAAATCCCAAAGTGATCCACACCAAGATATATACAGTACTAAAAGAAAAAAAAAATATCAACCAAGAATTCTAACAAGTAAAATTGTCTTTCAAAAAGGAGGGAGAGATTAAGACATTCCAAGATAAATAAAAGCTGAGAGAGTTTATTATCAGTAGACCTGCCCTATAAAAATTGTTAAAGAGAGTCCTTCAGGTTGAAACAAAAGGATGCTACACAATAACTCAGAGCTGTATAAAGAAATAAAAGTCTCTGGTGAAGTAAATACATGGACAAATATAAAGGCCAGTGTTATTGTAACTTGGTTTTTAACTTCACTGTTTATTTTCCATAGGACTTAAAAGACAAATGAATTTTTAAAAAATTATAAATCTATGTTAGGTACACAATATATATAGGTATTAATATAATTTGTGACAGCAATAACATGAAGTGGGAAGGGGGCAGAGCTGTACAGGAGTAGAATTTTTTGTACACAAATAAAGTTAACTTGGTATCAATTCAAATTAGATTGTTATAAATTTAGGACATTATGTGTAATCCCCATGATAACCATATTGCTTGTTATCTATAGAATATATTTCTATAAATATCCTAAGTTTCTATAGAATATACACAAAAGGAAATGAGAAGGGAATCAAAATATATCACTACAAAAAATCAACTAAATATTCAAAAAGGCAGTAATGAAGGAAATGAGGGGGGGAAAAGCTGTAAGACATACAGAAAAATAATAAAATTGCAAAAGTAAATTCCTCCTTATCAGTAATAGTTTAAATGTAACTAGATTAAACTCTCCAATCAAAAGGCATAAATTGACAGAATGAATTTTTTAAAATATCCAACTATATTCTTACTACAAAAGACTCACTTTAGATCCAAAGATACAAATGAGTTGAAAGTGAAAAAATGGAAAAAGATATTTTATGCAAACAGTAACCAAAACAGATGAATGGCTATACTAATGTCATCCAAAATAGACTTTAAGTCAAATACGGTTATAGGAGACAAAGAATGACATTATTTATTGATAAAAGTGTCAATTCACCAAGAACACATAACAATTATATACATACATGCACCAAATAGCAGAGCTCTAATGTATTGTCCATTCCCCCCACCCCCGGATGTTAGTTGCACTAGAGCAAGAACTGGATCTGGCTTGCTCACTGCTCTGCTCTAGCACCAGGCGCTTGTGCTGAACACGTTTGCTCAATTCCCACCACCCCCAGTAGGCGACCAGAGGGAAAGCAGACAGGTAGGGTCTGGGGATTGTTACCAAGCCTCAGGCAGGAAGCCTCACTGGCCCCTGACTGTTCTCAGCTCCCCCAGCTATCCCCTCTAGGAGTTGATATCCTTTCTTTGCCATCCATGGGCCAATCATGAAGATGGGAGTAAAGATGCTTAGGAATTGTGGGCAACTCTAGTCTCCCCAGCCAAGCACTTCAGGGCTTGTGGCTGCACATAAGAGAATCCAAAGGCCCAAAGTGGGGAAATGGGTACACCAATGGAGATCATTCAGTCTGACCAGCTGGTGTTAGCCATGAGGACACTAAGGCCCAGAGAGGGCAAGGAACCAGGTTAAGGTCACACAGAGGGCTGAGGGCAGAGCTGGCATTCGGACCCAAGTCTGCTGACTGCCCGCCACATGCTATTTCTCTAAGTTGCCCTGAGGACTGCCCCGGGGATTGCCCATAACATACAATTCTTCTAAGTTGTGCCCTCCCCCTCCACTTCCCCTTTCACTCCTCTTTCTTCATGACGTTTTTTGCTCGCTATCCAATACCACGTCAGACCTCTTCTGACCTTTCCTGGACTTACAAGTTGGACCATCTCATTTGACTCCTACAATGGCCCTGTGAAAGAAGTATCTTTTGAAGCCCCATTTTACAGATGAGATAACTGAGCCCTGGGATAGAAAGAGGTCAGCAAGTGAGGCCGTGTGAGTCTAGAAACCTGCCCAGCCTTTTTACTCCAGGTTTCAAGGCCCTGTCTGCCCTCAAAAGTATCAAGAGATTTGTTTCAGCAAAAACCATCATGCCCACTCCCAGCTTCTTAGGAAAGCCTTCTTCCAACCGCAAACACTCCTGGCTCTTTCTGCCATGGATTTCCCCTTTCATCTCAGGATGGCCATGAGCTATGGACGTTACTCTCCAAGCTGAAGCAGGCAGGGAGGCTGGGGGCCACACCCCAATCCAGAGGCATGGCGGACGGTGTGGGATGTGCCCAGGTCGGGACAACCTAAACCTCAGCAAGCTCACTGCATTTGCCACTTGGTAAGTGCTGAGCTAAATGCTGTGCAGGTATTATCTCAAGTTCATGTCTGCCATGCCCAGCAAGGTCAAGGTCCTCACCCCACTTTGCAGTGGAGGACGCAGGTTCAGAAGGTAAAGGTGGATGCACAAGAGCAGCCGTGGTCATTAGCTGGGCTGCTGGACGGTGCTCCTGCCCCTTCACTGTCTCAGATCACAGGGCACGGGCAGCTATGGGTGGGGTGCGCACGAACCCGGATGTATGGAACAATCAGAGCATGCATGAGTGTGTGGATTTTTCCAGGTTGCCTTGGCATCACTTGCTTTTTCTTCTAGAGAGTGAAGGGCTGGGAGAATTGGAGGTGGGAAGACCCGAGATATATTTACTCAAAACACTTGTTCACGGCCTACTTCTGAAGGGGCCTGACCCACCTGGGGAAGGGGGCAGAACTGAGAGATGGTTGGGGGTCTGGCCAAGTTCTGGGGGTGAGTAGGAGGGGCTCGGAACTCTGCAGTTCCCCCCACCAGTCAGTGGGGGCAGCCCGGGACTGTGGTCAGCCATGAGGTCTGGGAAGGACTCGGGATGGAGGGGGAGGTGATCCTGGGGGGAGGCAGGGGACTCCAGTTTGTGGGAGCAGGCTGTGCCTCCAGGGAGAGTGAGCCGCTGGCTGGAGGCTCCTTACGCCTGCCACACACGCCCCTCTCTGGAGTTTCTCTCACCCTGGTCACTGGATCCTCTTACTCTTCCTGTCAGTGAGGAAGCTGTTTACTCCCAGAAAGTCATTCATTCCCTGATAAGATCAAGCTCATTGTTAAGGAGAATTCTCACTTCCTGCCTGGGAGGAGGCCAGGGGCCAGTGTCCAGCACTGAGAGCCCCATAAACAGTCCTAGAGACCACATTGCCCAACAGCTCCTGTTGTAAAAATGGGGAAACTGAGGTCCAGAGAAAGGAAGAACAGAAGGTCAGTGTTAGAGCTGAGCCCAAATCCAGCGCCCCATTCCCAGGCCAGGCACCCCACAATTCCACCAGCTGCCTTTCGATCGTAACATTGAACAAGCCATTCTAAGAAAACAGGCTAACAAAGCATTCCAACACAATACAATATTTTAATGTAACACTCTAATATGCTAACAATGCATTCAAATATAATGTTCTAACACAGATTAATATCGTAATTCAACATTGTAGTGCAGTTCTAACCAATATTTTAATCTAACATTCTAAAGCAACATACCATGCTAACACATAACATTACATAATGTCCTCATACGATATTATAAGACTTCGTACCACAACATTCTAATCTAGGCTGCTAACCCAATATGACATTTCTGTATTATTTGAACACAATTCTAACATAATACTTAAAATAACTTTCTGAGTTATTACTCTAATATTGAGGATTCTGGGATTTTAAGCTTCTAGAGTTTCTGTTGGACAAGGTGATGCCATGCCTAGCCGGCTTCTGATCCGTGAGGCCAGACTCCTTCCCAGTTCTGGGGGACCCCCAAGACCCAGGTCAGACAGACCCAACTGCCCAGCCTTATAGAGGGAGGGAGGGCACGTCCTTCCCAAGGCACAGGCTTTGACCTCTGATGGCTGCCTCTCCCCCTCCCCGTCTCCTCCAAGCCCCATGCTTCTGTGGGCTGGGGGTGGGGAGTGGGAGGTTCTGATCCCACTTTGAACATCATATTGGGATGATCCCAATATTCAGACCAAGCTTTTCTTGCCACCTTCCATTCAGGTTACTAACAGCAAGGATAAGAGGTCCTATAGCTGGGGAAGAGGAAGGTAGTCAGGTCCCTGGGGCAGCGTTAACTCCTTCAGGCCTGGGAGAACCACAGGGTGCCTCTCCACCTGGCCTCCTCGCTTCCTGCCATGGGCTGCCCTGCTGTTCATCACACTCACCATTCCCAGCCCCTGCACCTTCACACTTGCTGTTCCCTGTGCCTGGACCCCTTCCCCCCAATTTCCCATGCTCCATCACTGACTCTCTTTGGGTCTCTCCCTGCTGCGGGGTGGCCTCCCCAGTGACCCCCCGCACCCCCCCCCACCCCCCGGCTGGGCTATCTTAGGCAGCAGCTCCATCATGCTGGGCCCCTGCCCTGTGCAGATTCCCTTGTAGTCCATAGGTCCCACCGACCCATCTGCGTTTCCATACTGCTGGCCTCTGGCATCATGGGAGTGGCATTTAAAATCCCCATGCCCCATTGCAGACCAAGTCAGTGGAAATGACTGGGGTGGGGCCCAGGCATCAGGAATTTTTAAAGCTCCCCGAGTGATTCCCACGACATGTGGCCAAGGCGAGAGGCCTGAGCCAGAATGTTGCTCCCTGGGCCCAGGACCTCTTCTATTTTGTGTAACAGTGTCTGGCCTCAGTGTCTGATGAAAGGTAGGTGCTTAGTACACACCTGTTGAATGAATAAACCATTCAACAAAATATTTCCAGGTTTAAAACTTTCCACACAGCAAAAATTATACACAATACAGACGGATTCCCAGTGAAACATAACTTCCTCCTTCCCCAAGCTAAGTCGTCGTAAAAGGCCCAGCGGCATTAGCCTGCGGGGCGGGGGCAGGGGGCGTTCCCTGCAGAGGGCACAGCATGTGCAAAGGCCTGGGGGTGTGAGCCAGCATTAAGTATTTCTGCCTTGGAGAGTCTTTTACCACCTTCGTCAGGATCTGTCAGCCTGCGCCATGTATAACCCTGCCAGGGCCCTTCCAGGAGGCCTTAACTTTCCCAAAGTTTAGCTTCTCCAAACTTCCTTCAAGCCTCAATTTCTTCTTTAGTCAATGGGGAGTATTACTCTGCCTCCAGGCGTGGGGGTAGTATTCTGAACATCTAGTGAGATCATAGCTATGAAGTGACATATAAACTCTAAAGAGCTGTGCATTATAATGATTGAGTGCCCTCTCTGTGCCAGGCATGAGCCTTGTTCTTTAAAGATGCCATTTCATTGAATCTATACCACAGCTGGAGGTGAACTATTATCGTGCCATTTTGCAGATGGGGAAATAGAGGCTGAGAAAGGTGGAATGAATGACTTGTCCAACGGTCACCCAACCTGGAACAAAACGCAAGTCTTTTCGTCTCTAAAGGCTGTGGAAATAGCAGATTCAAGTGCTTTCAATCACACAAGTGCAAGGTCTGCAGGATTTAAGAATTCTCAGTTCCACGAGTACCAGTGGCCAGGGCAGAGTGGACAGTCTGGTTTCGTGATTTATTTCACCCCCACCCAATTGTTTGCCAAAGGGAGGGGTGGGGCGGCTGGTGGCTGGGAGCCCGGGCTGCCTGGTCACAGGGTGGACTTGTCCGACTGCCAGCCAATCCGGGCTGCCAGAGCTGGCGTTGGAAAGGCCCTGGCCCCATCTTGCCGGGACACTCTATCTTTGTCCCCAGACACAAAAGGGGCCTTGTCTTGGCCCGGCAGTGCTGATTCCACATGCTCCCGACTGCCCCAGCCCCTCTGCCGCGAGAAAGGCCCACTTTGTCGAGTCAAAAGACTAACTTGTTTCTTTTTTATCAAAACGTGTTGACTGACCTGGTTGATTTATCTTGGGAAAGTGATGAGAGAGAGAGGGGAGAGAGGTGACGGAGACAGGCATAATCCAGAGGCTGGATAGCCTGGCCCGACTTGGGGGTGGGCACCCAGCCCTTACCTGAGACAGAATGATGGCTGCATACTAAATGTAATTTCAGGGGGTTAGGACAGTCCTCCAACCTCAATAGCAATAGAGATTCCACCATTAGCTATTCATTTCTTTGGCTTTAACCTTTGAAGGCAGCTAAAGATAAGAACTTCCTTCAAATAGAAACACACTATTATCACACCTGAGAGTGAATTAGTTTTCCTGAGAATAGAGGTGAGTCAGTAGCAGGAGAGACCAAGCAGCAAAAGGGGGGGCCACTAGGAATCCAGAAGGGGAACTGGGTACTATGTACAGATAAAGTGAGATAAAGTGAGGGAGGATATAAAAGCAGACTTTTTCTTTGGTAATTTTTCCTCAAGATCAATCTTTCTGCCTCTACATCCACTAATACCATCACTTAGCCCCTCCCTCCCTCCCTTCCTTCCTTCCTTCCTTCCAAGGGATGATGCTGGGGGACAAGTGTTCCCTACAGAGGGAACATCACATACAAAGGCTTCAGGGTGGGGGTGACATGGAATGTTCCAGATATGCTGAGCAAGCCAACATGTTTGGCTTCCCACCACGCATGTGAGGGGAGAGTGGCAAGAGGAAGGCTGCAGGGTAGCAGGGGCCAGATCTGTAGGGCTGGGTGGCTCCTGGTCATGTCCTCAGGTTTTTGTTCTGAATGAGATGGGAAACTGCCCGGGGGTGTCATGATCTAATTTTTATTTTTAAGAAAGCCCCCAGCTGCTGCATGAAACAAGGATTGGACGGAGGCTGCTGCAACCATCCAGGTGAGAGCTGTGAGCGGCTGCACCCACGGGCATGACAGGGCAGAGCGGGCAGAACTGAGATGTATTTTTTAGAGCTAAGACACAGGAAATGAATGAATGAATGAACCCCTGAGATGGGAGCTGGGAAATTTAGACTCTAGCCCTATCCTGCCACCGAGTATCAGTGTGATCCTGGACAAATCTCTTCCCCTCTCTGGGCCTCAGTTTCTCCATCTATGAAGTGAGGTTGAAGGAGGCTGGGACAGCTGAGGCCAAGGTCTCCTGCAGCTGGGACAGCCAGCCTTGAGAGCGTGAGCCCCTGACACTCTCGGGGGCGGGGACCGTGATCCAGTTACTAATCTAGTCGGGCCCGGCTGGTCCAAGGGCAGCTGCAGAAACCTGGGGCTGATGCAGTGACTCACGCGTGGTCCCTCTGCTGTCAGCAGAAACTGGGACAGGCAGGGGCCCGAGACTCACCCGCAGGCTGGCAGGGTGCCTCCACGCAGCTGGGGGAAGGCAGCAGGCTGCCAGCACTGGGCTTCCTGGGTCCCTCTAGGGACTGATGTTTCAGCCACCGCAGCCACCACACCTTGCCACTCAGCCCGGGCTTGGTATCAGGCTGTGCCCTACCTCTGTGGGCCACCAGGAGGCCCTGGCAGGAGAACAGGACCCACGGTGTGCCCACTCAGTCATCTCTCTGCCAGACACTGGGTAAAGTATACTTTACTGCCCCCATTTTATTGATGAGGAAACTGAGGCACAGAAAGTTGTGGGGTGGCAGTGCCAGTAGTCCCGCTGGGTTTGACGAGTTCTTCCCGTTGTTTTGCTCTGCCTCCCAAGAATGAGGCAGAAGGGTGTGAAAGAGAAAGGAAGGGAGGCTAAATATGTTTTAATAAATATAGAAACTCACACCCTCATGTTTTACCAGGGACTTTCAGACAAAAGCTTCTTCCTTTTGCAGCCTAAGTATAGCCTTTTTGCAAGCCTTTTGGAGAAGCCACTTGGTCATTGTTCACAGCTCTTTTACTGCTCATTTATTTATTCGCAATTGCAGTAAACATTTACCAAGAGCTTTCTACGTGCCAGGGACTATGGGAGGCTCTGAGGAGGGGGACACAATGATTAACAAAAAGTGACTTAGTATCTGAACCCACTGGCTCATATGGTATAGACAGCGAGACAGATATTAACCAAAAACGTTTGGAAACTCTACAGTCATTTTCTAACTGTGCTTTGAGTAAGTTCCTTCCTTCTCGGAGTTTCAGTTTCCTCATTGTAAAATGAGATGGTTGGAGTTCTTCCCTCACGAGGTTGTGGTAAGGAACAGACGAGATATTAACTGCCCCCCAATATGTGCCTATTAAACATTAGTTGTTGCTGTGATCGATGCTGTATGTAACTTAACTTCGGCAGCCTAGCTGTCAACGGCTGCGTTAGCGTGATGCGCTGGGAAGCCGGTGCCAAGATTCGATTAGACGAGCAAGAGGTTTATTGAGAGAGGGAACAGGAGAAGGCAGGGGGAGCCTTCTGACCTTGACCATGCCGCTCTGGCATCCAGAAAGGGAGAGGGAGAAGGAAGGCAGATGGGGCAGGAAGAGTCTTGGGCTGCAGCACAATTCTAAGAAAGGTCCAGCCACGCCGACAGGCAGTGCTGGAGCAAAGTCCCGTACTGGACGAGTTCCGCACCTCTCCAGAGTGGGCCCGCCTTGGCACCCCGGCCACGCTCCGTGCTGGCTGAGAGCAGCCCACAGGAAGTGTGGGCTCAGCACAGACACGGCGGCGGCACGTCCCGACGGGCAGCAGCCGGGGCCGTCAGTCAGCCGGGCTCCCATCGCAGGGGATCTGAGCGGGGCCTGTTCTCGGCTGCCGTGGTGACCAGACTTGGCCCTGGAGCCGAAGTGTCTCCAAACCCTGCACAGCTCACTGAAACCAGTTCGCGCAGCGCTCTGTGCCCTCCACGTGATAAAGTAACTGGCCAGGGGATCTGTGGGGACAGTGCTTGGCCAACAGCGAGAGACACACGCCCGGGACCAGTTTTAGATTGTGCCAGGTGGAAAATGTGACGGGATCCATTTGGACCAGACGCTGCTGGCTTCAGGAATGGGGACGCTGAAACTGCACTTGAAACAATAGGGACATCCAAAATGCTCTAAGGAGACAGCTGCTGGGAGCCTTTGCTGTTATGGGGAAATGAACCAAATTTGGCGAGGGGCCCCAGCACCGTGCCAGAAAGGGTGCTGGGGTACAGGGACCCCTCCCCCAGTTGGAAGTTTCTGTGGAATCTTCTCGGCTCAGTGCGGAAGGGGCCTTCTCACACATCCAGGACAACCCTCTCATTACACAGACAGGGAGAGTGAGACCCGAATGGAGACAAGAGCTGCACAAAGTCCCCTAAGAGTTGCCAGATGAACCGAGTCTCGCTCCCCAGGCAGGGCTGGGTCCTCTAGGGGTGACCCTGACAGCACTCACAGAGGGTCTGCTGTGGGGGCGAGGGGAGGAGGGCAAAGAAGGGACAGATGCTCAGAGAGAGGACAGGGAGCCCAGAAAAGGTCTGGAGGCTCAGAAAGGAGGCTGGGGTCAGAGCGGGTCACGAGAGCTTAAATAGAGAGGGAGGGTTGGGGTGCAGGGGGCTCAGAAGACAGGAGCCCTCCTAGAGGGACAGGAGCTCAGAGATGCATGTCCAAGGGCTGGGCTCCGGCTCCCAGGGCTCACAGGGGTCCCTGTGCAGACCCCCACCCCGCTCCCCTGCTCTCGAGGCACCTGCACGGTTCACCCGAAGGGGAGGGACTGACACTCCCAGGCATTAGTCAGCTCGTGGTGTTAAAAAAAGAAGGCCCAGTGGCACTCGTGAGGGACATCTCTCTTCCAGCTTCGAGCACCCAGGGCTGCCACTTCCCCCTGCACCCGTGGGTGCGGGGAGTGGAATCAGGCACAGAGGAGAAGGGCCCGGAAGGCAGGAACCTCAGCCCCGTGAGGCCTTCCCCCCACTCCCATCTTGTTATTATCATGACAGTGATAAGGACAGCGATACCATTAGTAGCCATGTTTGTGATGTCACTATTCTTGCCACTGGCCCAGGCAGGCGAGGGGCCTCTGATCCCGCCCTGCCTGGGGTTGTTCACATCCAGACGCCCCGTCTCTTGGGCCACACGTGGGGCCCGGCAAGCGAGGGCTGGTCAGGGGAGCCACCCACATGCAGACGTGAGCTACAGGGGAGCGAAGAGGGCCCCCCTTCAGCCGCCACCTCCACTTCACAGATGGGCACCCTGAGACTCTCGGAGGCAGCGATCCTCCGGTGCCGTGTGGCAAGTCGCCCAGGTCTCCCGTGCCCAGGCCGCGGGCAATTCCAGGAAACCCACTGGCGCTTGAAGAGCCGGGCTCCCCGCAAACGTGTGACCCACGATGGCTAACAGCCATTAGGGCCGACTGCCGGGCACACCTGAAGACTCACGGAATCCTCAGCGACTCTGCAAGGCAGGTATTTTTGAATCCCATCTTCCGCATGAAGAAATTTAAATGAGGTACCAAAGGCCACAGAGCTGGAAACTGGTCGAACCGGAGGCTGGACCCAGACAGGCGGCCTTCAGAGGGCAGGCAGTGAGGCACCCGGCCAGCCTGCCTCTTGTTAACAGGCAAAGACAAAACTCAGGTAATGGTATTGCTTACTTGACGATGCCACTCATTGGCACTGACCTTGGCCGGCACTGACCTTGGCCGGCACTGACCTTGGCCGGCACTGTGCTAAGTGCTCTACATAGTGCATTCGCTCACTCATCCATTCATCTAACAAACACTAAGCCTAACAGATACAGGCACTGCTCTAGACACCAGGCATACAGCAGCCAAAAAGCAAGTCAGGACGCTTGCCTTCTGTTCTCAGCCTCATAGGAGGTAGGTATATGTATCCTCGTTGTTAAACGAAGCACAGAGTGGTAGTGTCACTTGCCCAAGGTCACACAGCAAGGAGTGCAAAGCCCACATTTGAACCGGGGCCTGGCGGATGCCTCATCCTCTGCTCTGAGGACCCTTTTCCAGCAATGTCCCCAGGGGAACTGAACGAGAGACGGCTGCACTGATGTCTGTCTGGGGCTCAGGCCGTTTCAGAGCCCTGAGCCCTACGTCCCACACGGCCTTGGCCTCACTCCCACGTGGGCTGGTGTCCCCATCCTCCCCGGGCTGTCGTGTGGATTCCTCCCTCCCTCCCTTGCTTCTTTCCGCACACCCACTGTGATGCCCCCTGCCATTGTCCTGACACCGTGGTTTAGGAAACCCAGCCTTTTCTCTTGGAGGCTAGTTTTGCTCCAGTCTGCGGAAGAGAAAACCCAGGGGGCTCAGAGAGGCGCAATGATTCAGCCAAGGCATGATCCAATCAGAACTTGAGCCCAGACATGAGTGCCTCGAAGCAGTGCCAGCCAGGGTCCCAGCAGGGGCAGATAGTACCCCCCAGCTGGGTGGTTTGATCTGAGTTTAATAAAGGGATTGCTTACAAAGGGATGGGAAAGGTATAGGAAACCACAGAGGATAAGGCAGTACCCCAGGGCTGGTGCAAGTGGAACATTTATCAGACCAAAGGGTGAGAGGAGGGAGAAGCTTCGTCACTGGGAGACAGAGAGAGAGACCTCAGTAGGAGGTGTGGCCTTCAGCTGGAGGACACAGGCAGCTCGAGATGGCCCTGCAGGCAGAGAACTGGGGAATAAATACCCCAGCCTCACACTTCCCCGCCTCCCAGATCCTCCCAGGATCCCAAGGGCCAGGCCCAATGGGAATCCAGACAGACAAGGTTTACCTTGATTGACATGGTCCCTGCAGGCCAACCCCTCGGGACAGAAAGCAGGGAGGAGGGCAGGAAGATCTGGGAGGAAAACTACAAGATCTCCAGCCAAAGTCAAGTGCAATTTCCTTACCTACCCACAGTGGCACGTGCAATAGTCACTGTGGCTGGTTCACGCTGCAGGAACAAACAACCTGCAATTCTGGAGGCTTCCAACAGGTTGGCGAACTATGGTCTGCAAGCTGACCATGCTGCCTATGGCTGCTGTCTGCTCCCGAGGCAGAGTTAAGTAGCTGCGACAAGCCTAAACTATTCATCCTCTTACCAACTCTTGGCTTTAGGAAAAAAGGTTTACCTTTTGCTCATGTTACGTATCCACCTCCAGTTGGCAGTGCCTCTGCTCCACAACGTCCACAGTCAAGGACACACGTGGGTGAGGCTTCCCCTAAAGAATCCGCCAGCCTCCCTGGCGGGGGATGGAGAGAGGAAACTGCTTACTAGTTCTCGACGTCCCCACCAGGAAGAGGCACACCTCACTCCTGCTCACAACATCTTGGCCGAAATCAAGTGCCGTGGCCGAGTTTAACTACAAGGGGACAGGAAGAAAATACTGTCCCTCTGTGTGCCCGACATGAGCAGATCCAGAAATGGACCCAGAGGGTGGACAGCACCACTGACAACCGCAGGATGGGAACATGGCGGACAGTTGTCAAACAGAGCAGTGAGGATGCGGCCGTGTCTTGCAGCAAACTGCCCCAGTGCCCAGGGCCCTGTGAAGCCAGCAGCGCACCTGGGTGTGGGGATCGGGGGGTTCCCGGGAGCTCCAGCTACACCCACCTCCTCTTCTCTGCCTTCCCTAGGCCCCAACCTTGACTGGGATATAGGGGAGGGGACAGGGACCGACTTCCACGGGCTTCCCTCTCGCTCCATCAAGGTCCCGGGACCTGGCGCACCAGCATCACCCAGGAACCACCGATGACAAACGCACATTCTCAGGCCTCACCCCAGATGCACTGTCTGGGGAGCTCTGGCGGAGGGGCCCAGCCATCTGGCTTCTAACAAGCCCCCCAGGGGATTCCGATGCTGGCGTTGTAAACTGAGGCGTAAAGGAACTGAGACGTGCGGAGCCCGGGCCACGCTGCCTTTCCTGCTGTCTTCCCCACCTCCGTAGATGACAACTCCATTCTGGTTCCAGCCAAAAAGCCTAGAATTATCCCAGACCAGGGTTCTCAGACCCTAATCCTGTGGCTC
Source organism: Eulemur rufifrons (assembly GCF_041146395.1). Taxonomy (NCBI): domain Eukaryota; kingdom Metazoa; phylum Chordata; class Mammalia; order Primates; family Lemuridae; genus Eulemur; species Eulemur rufifrons. The sequence continues at coordinate 27,095,054 of NC_091002.1, forward strand.
AGCCTTTAAAATAAATCCGAATCTGGCCCTTCCTCACCACCTCCTTCATTCCCGCCTGTCCCCAGGCCGCGCCATCTGACACCCACACACTGCAGTCACTTCCTAACCCACCTTGGCTTCCCTTGAGCCCCGAAGTACATCCTCACCCCGGCAACCAGAGCATCTGCTTAAAACAGATCGGATGATTCCACTGCTGCTCAGAACCTCCACCGGCTGCGGTCTCAGGCAGAGGGAAGTCTGGCAGGGCTGCGCCCGGTCCGGCTCCCGCTGACCCTCCAGGCCCCCAGCACCGTCCTCCACTCGCTCGCGCCAGCCACACTGACCTGTTCCCTGCTCCTCCAACATGCCAGGCACGCGCCCACCTCGGGGCCCTTGCTCCCGCTGTTTCCTCTGCCAGAAACCCTTCCCTAGCTATCCCCACACCGCTCGAGCCCTCACCGCCTTCAGATCACCGTTCAAGTGTCACCTCCTCAGAGAAGCCTTCTCTGACCCCGCCAGCCACCGCGCACTGCCCCCTCCTCCGGCTTTGTTTCCCTCCCTCTCCCTTACCGCCACCTGACCCTCTCTTTGTTGTTTCTGTGTTTGTGTTCCGCCTCTCCCCGCGAGGACAGGAGGGCCGGGAGGGCAGGCGCTGCCTGTTTGGTTCACTGCTGTGTTCATCCCAATGCCCCGAATGCTGCCTGGCACGGACTAGGCCCTCGGGGAATATTTGTCCAGTGTATGAATGGGTAGGCAGGTAGGCAGATAGATACAGGTAAACATTCTCTCCCCTCTCTGCCCCTACCAGCGGTGACTCCACCTCCCGGCCTTGCTGTAGGGGGCACAAGGCGGCCCCAGTGGGAGAGTCACACCACATGAAGACCCCAGGATTCAGGACCCGGGTCCTCGTGTGCTGCTCTGGAATCAGCAGGTCTGGGTTCACATCTCTGCTCTTCCTGTGACCTGGAGCAAATGGCGTCACCTCTCTGATGCTCAGTCTTCTCATCTCTAAAATGGGGATGATGCTAATAATGTGTAAGTTACCCCTTATCCCTTACAAGACTGCTGAAGGACTGAACAAGGTGCACCTCAGGGACACAGCACAATCCCGAACCTACTAAGCACTCGACGTGAGAATGACTGTTGTCACTATTGCTATTGTTTTGCCTTCTTCTCATTTTTGCCAATGGCCCCAAGGGGAATTTGTGCAGCAGTAGGACTTATTGAGAGTTTAACTAGCTTCAGGGAAAGGGGACCTAGGTTCAAATCCTAGCAGCTACCGTCTTGCTAGGTGACTTTGTACAAGTCAGTAGGCCTCTCTAGGCCTCAGTTTCTCCATCTGAGCAATGGGAGGGGTCTTGGAAGAGTTGGTCTCCATGGTCCCTGCAGCTTGCCTCTCCAAGTCCTTCCAGAGGACCAAGCCCACGCTCACCAAGCCCTCTGGGTGGCCTGCACCGTGGAGGCCCTGGGGCTGAGCCCTAGGCTGCCTCCTCCCAGCATCCTACCGACTCTGGGGGAGGGCAGGGAGGAGCCCCACCCAGGGGAGAGGCAGTACTGGCTGTGGCTGAGAGCACCAAACTGGAGTTCTCCCTCGGTTGCTGTGTGACTTGAGGCAAGTCCCTTGACCTCTTGGGCCTTAGTGTCCTCCTCTGTAAAATGGGAATAATTATAACTTGTGAGGATGAAATAAGTTGCTGTGTGTAAAGCACTGAGATGACACAGAGTAACCACTCTTATTACTAACAGCAGTTATTGTTACCAGCAACCACAGCCTGTCTTTGGACCATGCACCATGCTAAGTGTTTTACAGACTTTGATTTAATACTCACAAAAACCCTGTGACATTTTTTTCTCCATTTTAGACATGAACAAGATTGGCTCAGAGACTCAAGCTACTTGCCTAAGGTCACACAGCTTGCAGGTAGGGCTGGGTTTGAACCCAGAGCCCTCTCAAGCCTGGTTCTTTCCGTTCTCCACATGCCTTCCCCTTAGGTCTTTGTTTTACTGATGGGGAAACTGAGGCTCTGAGTGCTCATTCCCAGGCTTGAGTCCTGTGGGGCCCTTTCACCCCAGGCATCCCTGCATCCATGCAACCTCATCCTGTAGGCAGAGCTGTGGGGATGTTACCGCTCCACGCACAGAGAAGGAAACTGAGGCTCAGGAGGCAGAGGGGCCCCCAGGACTGCTCTACGCAAGGGGCAGAGACAAATCCAGGCCTGGTTGCCCACCAGGTGCAGGGCCAGGTCTCCAAGGGAAGCGGCCCAGCCCCCACCGGGCAGCCGGCCCCTCCCCAGCCCCCGGCCGCTCCTCCCCCCCATCTCCTGCTTTATGACCTGTTTTATGAGCGGGAGGCCTGGCAGCTTCCACGTTGCCATGGGAACCAGCCCAGTGCGGGCTCCTGGCAGCTCGATCTGGGATTGGCAATTTTAAGGCAGGAGCCAATCCTAGGACCAGTGGGGGGCGTCCAAGGGCTGGGGTCTGTGGGACCCTGGGATGCATGATGCCTGCCTGCCTCTCTCCTCTGCTCCCGCTCCCCAGTGACCGGAGAGCTCAGGGACCTCGCAGCTGGGAGATGACAGGCCATTAGAGCCCTGAAGGGGCCTGGGGCGGACAGGGAAATGACATGGGCTTCCAAGTAGGGGCTGGGAGAGCCAATGGGGCTAGGACATACAGGCTTGGGGACACACCGAGACACAAGGACAGCCAACACGAGGGGCCTCACAATGGTATGCACAGACACACAGACTCATGCAAACTCTCACACAGAAACAGAGATATGTACACAGCAGCCACATGCACATAGCAGGGAAAGATATACACAAACACACAGACACACACAAATCCACAGGAATGCCGGGGTGCCCAGAGACTCACAGAAACATATACAGATACACAGACTTCCAAAGACACTTACAGCAGACACCTGGTGTACACAGAGGACACCCAGAGATACACACACACACACACACACACAGACATACAAAGGAGATCTCTTAGGAAGCTCACAGTCTGGTCAGGGGACAATAAACAAACACACGAACAAAACAAGTCTGAATTGTGAGACTTGCCATGGAGACAATACAACAGCTAAGAGTGACTTGGTGAAGAATGGGATAGGGTAGTCAGGGAATGCTTCTTGTAAGAGGTGACGTCAGCCTGGGTCAGAAGGATGTGATGGCACTGACCAGGGAAATGGAGAGAGAAGACACCCAGCCAGCAGTAACAGGAGGTGCAAAGGCCCTGAGGTCAGAGTAGGGCTTGACGTGGCCAAGGAGCACCGAGGAAACCAGTGTAGCAGCAACGGAGGGAAGGGCAGGCCGTGAGTTCTGGATGAGTGACTGGAGGTCGGGTCAGGCAGGGCCTTGAAGGCCAAGTTACGGACTGGGGGTTTCATTCTCTGTAAAATGGGACCCAGTAAAGGGTTTCCATCAGGGCATGATCTGGTCAGAATCACATGGTAATAAGCCCACTTTGGCTTTAGGGAGGAAACAGCCTGGATGGGGCAAGACTGAACATGGGGAAACCAGGGTGGGGGCCGTGGCAAGCACCCAGGGGAGGGTGACTGCGGGCTGGACTGGGCTGATGGCAATGGCAGTGGACAGTCCCTGAAATCGTGCATTCAATGCATTTCTGCTGAGCTCCTACCCTGTGCCACACTGGGGACACAGAAGCGGCCAGAAATCCCTGCCCTCGTGGGGCATGTGATCCAGAGGGAAGAGCACGGTAAATGAGTATGTGCCAGTGATAAGTGGTGACAAGTGCTGTGAAAAAAATCAAAGCAGGGAGGAGTGGGGGCGATTTGCAGTTTTAAACAGGAGAGTCAGGAAAAGGCTCACTGAAAAGGCAACATGTGAGCAAAGATCTAAAGGAGGAATGAGAGTAAAGTTTGGGGCAGGGAGTTCCAGGCTAGGAAGCAGCAAGTGCAAAGGCCCTGAGGCAGCACCATGCCTGGAGCTCCAAGTGGCTGAGGCGGAATGCGCCAGTGGGGGCAGGAGGCAGATCATGTCGGGGAGCAAGGGAGGGAAGGAGGAGTGGGGAAGCTGAATGGTTAGGAGAGATCATGGCCCTGGATGCCCACAGGAGGGGCATGAAGCTAGCAAGGCAGGGCGAGGGCTCCAAGGCAGGTCTGGCCCTGTCTCCCTTCTGCTCAGGGGGCCCTGACCCAGGGAAGAAGCATCTCCCACTCCTCCTTTCATTCCACAAAGCTTCATCAGCCAAAAAGCAAAAATAAAAAAGGAGGCGGGGTGGGGGGAAGAAATCATTCCGGGAAAGGAAGGCCACTGAGATTGTGCCATCACCCAGGCCGCATGCCAGCCCAGGAGGGATGGGACTTTTGCCCTCTTCAGGAGGCTTGCCTGGGCCTGAGGCACAGAAAGAGGATACACATAGGCAGTAGCAGCCATTTCGGGGCTCCTCGCCCTGCCTGGGGACACCCCAGCCTGATGCAGGCAGCCAGGGATGGGGGCCCAGCTGCAGAGAGCAGAATGGCAGCTCCTCAGGGCGCTGCCTCCCCATCTCTCTGCAGGTCCGGAGGACAGAGGACGCCCCGAGTCAGATTTCAGGCTCGTTAATGTCTCGGCACAGATGGGCAGAGCCTGCCCTGGCTGTGAGCTCTGCCCGAACTTGCCTGGCAGGAGCGGGGAACAGGAGGGAGGCTCACAGGCTGCCGTCCGCCCCCAGAGCCAGCCCAGGGCGGGCCAGGGGTCGAGGCAGTCCTGGAGGCTCCACCAGCACCACGGCCCGGTGACCTTGGCTGAGACACCCTCCCTCCCTTTGCTCCGTTGTCCCTGTCTGTCCAAAGGGGATCACACGCCTTGTCCCACCCGACTCCTAGAGCTGGGATGAGCACAAATTAAGGATGAAAGTGAAAGTGCCCTGAATCCTCAAAGAAACAGGTGGGCGTCCCTGGGCCAGCCCGGAGCGATCTGCAGGATGTGTTGTTATGGGGAGCGAGGTGCCTGGCGACGGCAGCAGCCGCCCACTGGCCCCCCAGCTCTGCCCTGCCCCGGGGCCCGTTCCTGCTAGCAGCCCCTGGGTTCTGTCACACGAAACACTAGGTCAGAGAATTCCCATGGGACCCAGGAACTCCACTTCCGGCCACACACCCAAGAGAACGGAGAGCAGACTCTCGAGGGAATATCTGCACACCCGTGTTCCCAACAGCCAAAGGGAGGAAGCAGCCCAGGTGCCCCTCAACGGATACACGGATAAGCAGGATAAGCAAAGTGTGGTATAAACATACAATGGAATATTATTCAGCCTTATAAAGGAAGAAAATCCTGTCACCTGCTACAACATGGATGGAACTGGAGGACATCCTGCTAAGTGAAATAAGCCAGACACAAAAAGACAAATACTGCGCGATTCCACCTGTGTGAGGTGCCTAGCGCAGGCAAGCTCGTAGCAACGGAAAGTAGCTGGGAGTCGCAGGGGTGGGGAGGGAGGAGCTGGTGTTGAACGGGCGCAGAGTTTCAGCTATGACAGGTGACAGTTCTGCAGACGGGCGGTGGTGACGATTGCACGGCAATCTGAACACACTGATGCCACTGAACTGTATGCTTAAAAATAGGTAAATATTAATAGGTAAGTTGTATGTTATATATATTTTACCATAATAAAAAAATTGCATGAAAAAACCAAAACACTAGAGCATTCCTCTCCTCCCCCACCTTCCGGGGCTCCGGTCACACCCCCCCGTGCACTCTGCACCCCACCTCCCCTCCCTCACTCCTCTCCGGCCCTGCCGGCCTCCTCATACTTTTTCCAACCCTCTAATTTCATGCCAGCCTTCGGGCCTTGGCACCCACCCACTGTCCCCTCTGCCGGGAAGAGTCTGCCCCAGGACATCTGCGGGGCTTGTTCCTGGCAGCCCCCAGCCCCACTCCTGTCCTTCCCCATCTGTTTCCGAGAACGTGCGTCTCTTCACAGCATCTATCAGCACCTGGAAGGATAACTTAGACACACCTGCCGTCTGCTGTACTGGAATGTCAGCTCTGGAGGGAGGGAATCTCACTTCGTGTGCCTGGGAACACTGCCGGGCACATAGTAGGTGCTTCTTCAATAATTGTTGAATGAATGGAGGACGATCCCATGGGTGTGCAATACATCTCTACGACATGCGTGTTTCGTTATGTCTGTGCAGATGGGAGTATATGGGGAGGGCCTGGAAAGGTGCCCACGCATGTGCGGTGCTGAGCCAAGCAGGAGGGTGGGCACGGGGGCTGCAACAGGGGCTGGCAAGGGGCCCTTTCGTGGTTCACTCCATTTGTTCAGGTGTTGACTGAAACTCTTACGGTGGAGAACACAGTCACGTAGTACCTCGGGGATTTTAAACAAAGAGCTCTGAGATAGTGATGCGATGTCGTATGTCGTGTCCACAGTGTATTAGGGTTCCCCAGAGGGACAGAACTAATGGGATATATATAGAGAGAGAGATAGAATGTATATATACACACACACACATATATGTACATGGCAGTTCATTAGGGAGCATTGGCTCGCACGACTACAAAGGCGAAGTCCCGCCCTGCGCCGTCTGCACGCTGGGGAATGAGAAAAGCGCGTAGCTTGGCTCAGTCCAAGTCCGAAAGCCTCAAAACTGGGGACCCGACAGTGCAGCCCCCAGTCTGGGACCGAAGGCCTGAGAGCTCCCCAGGAGGCTGCCAATCCCAGAGTCCAGAGGCCGAAGAACCTGGAGTCTGATGTCCAAGGGCAGGAGGAGGAAAAGGCGTCCTGCTCCGGCAGGGAGAGACAGGGTAAAAAAAGAGAAAAGCGAGTGGGATGTCCCCTTCCTCCGCCTGCTTTGTCCTGGCCCACCACACTGAGGGTGGGTCTTCCTCCCCACCCCCCACTCTCCATCAGTCTTCCCAGGAACCACCCTCACAGACACCCCCAGAAACAACGTGTCACCGGCCAGCCAGCCCCCCTGGATCTGTGAGCTGACACCGGATGTTACCATCAGGACGGGTGATTCTCCCAAGCCTCCCAGCGACCCTGCCAGGGCCCTGTTACTCCGCCCCTGCTACCCAGCGAAGCTCATTGTCCGTTCCCCAGAGTCCCTGAGCTCCTGCTACGCACCAGGCACAGGCCTGGACTCAGGGACGCAGCAGAGGGAAGAGGCGACCCCGTCTTCACAGGGCTTATGCTTTGGTGGGGGAGGCAGATGTGAGCAAGCAGCTAAAACAAGGCTGTGGGGAGGGGCAGGGAGAGCAAGGGGCGGGCGGGGGCAGGGGAGGGGGCGGGCAGTTTGCAACTTGAGAGGGAGACCAGGAAAGCCCTCTGGTTAGAATGTGCCCCCCTCCAAGTTCAAGAGTTAGAAACTTAATCCCCAATGCAACTGTGTGGAGAGAGGGGACATTTAAGAGGTGATTAGGGCATGAGGGCTCTGCCCTCGTGAATGGATTGAATGGATTAATGCTGCTATCATGGCAGTGGGTTAGTGATGAGACAGTAGCTTCCTGATAAAGGGATGATTTCAGCTCCCTTCTCCCCTCTCCGCTCTCCCCTCTCTCTCTCTCTCTGGTACTTTCTTGCCCTCCCACCTTCTGCCGTGGGATGACGCAGCAACAAGGCCCTCGCTAGATGCAGCCCCTTGATCTTGGACTTCCCAACCTCCAAAACCATGAGCCAAATCAAGCTTCTGTTCTTTGCAAATTACCCATTCTGCGGTGTCCTGTCATAGCAACACAAAACACACTAAGACAGGACGAGCCAAGTGGGTTTATACAGGCAAAGGCAGGTGCAAAGGCCCCGACGTGGGAACGTCCCTGGTGTGCGGGAGCCATAGCCTGGAGGCCACGGTGGCTCGAAGGGCATGTCCCAGGGCAGAGCGGTGGGCTGAGAACCTCACAAGCAGGAGGGTAGCTGAGAGCAGCGGCTCGGGCCTGGCAGACTGTAGAGTCGGGCTCCTAACTGCAAAGGGCCCGCTGCTCTTTCTAGGGAGGGAAGCCGCGAGGGGCGAGCGCGTGCTGTGTACCAGGCACAGTGCCAGCACGCTGAGGGATCACACGGGGAAGCCCCCACCCGCCCGGGGCCGCCGCTGCAGCGCGGAGAGGAAGGGAAAGTGGGGAGTCAGCCGAGAGCCGGAGCAGGTTCTGTGGGAACCCGCAGTGATGGCGGGTCCTGTTTCCGTGCGTGTGCTGGGGGAGTGTGGCCATATGTGCACACAGAGCGTGCGCTCCTCCCTCCGAGTGTGGGAATCTTTGTCTTGCCTTTGTGAGTGTCCGTGCTTCCCTGGAAAGATCTCTGGGTCCATCGGGGGGTATAGATCTGTGTCCGCAGGTCTAAAAGTGAGTGTGTGTCATTGCGTGTGTGTGTCACGGGTCTACATGGAGGCTAAGAGTTCTGCCTTTGTGGCGTGACTCCCTGGTTGGAACCTAGGTCTGCCACTTACTCATGTGACCTTGGGCAAGTTTCTTAACTCCCTCTCTGCCTCACTTTCCCTATCAGTAAAATGGGGATATTAACAAGGTTGTTGTGAGGATCAAATTAATATATGTGCAATGCTTGGTATGATGCCTAGCATATACTGAGAGCAATGTGTGAGCTCTTGGTGTGTCAGGGCTCTGTCTGTCCGTGTGCGTGACTGAGTGCACTCGTTCCTGTTGTGTGCCTTGTAGTGCACCACTTGGCACGTCTCGGTGCGTGCCCTGTCCGTGTCTCTGTCTGTGTGTCGGCCTCAGTCTTAGCCCTGTGTTTGCAGCGTGCAGTCTCCTCTCTGCCTGATGAGAGCAACTGTGGCTGGCTGGACGGGGGGGAAGGGCCAGCAGGAGGGGGCTCCTGCCACGGCCTGACCAGCTGGACTTTTCACAGCCCAGTGACTCTGTCCGTCTGATCGGCCAAGCGGCTAGACAGGCAGGCAAAGGAAGGGCCCCTCTTCTGGGCTGCCCCGTGCCTGTGGCATCTCTAGCTCTGCCCACAGGGATTGAGTTTATGCCCCTCGGGATTGGGGGATCCCAGAGAGCAGGTCAGATCTGAGCCACCTCTGTGTCCCCACATCACAGCTAACACTCACTGTGGGCTGGCAGAGTGGCAGTCCCTGTTCTATACTGACACACGGTCTAACTCACTGAATCCTCACACTGGTCTCCTGAGATCTATCTTCCCACTAACCCCACTTTACAGATGAGGAAACTGAGGCACAGAGAGGTGAATTGCTCACTTAAATCCCATAGCTGGTAAATGGAGAGACCAGAATTCAAGCCGATTAAATATACATTAAATGACTGAATCAGTGAACGAGGGACAGAAGAGCGAGGGTTGGGGTGGAGGAGAGAGATGGAGAGCGAGGTGGAGAGTGGCTCTGGCAGAGCAAGGGACCAGCTTGGCTCCCTGCGGGGGAGCCCGGGGGCTGGGAAGGGACGGGTGGATGGGGCCAGATGGTCGGGGTCTGGAAGGCCAAGTGGAAAGGCTTGAATCTGAGCTGGCTCTACTCTTCAGAGCCCTGGCCACAGTGAGGTGCCATGGGGACAGGCCACCTGGATCCTTCCTTGTGCATAAATTGGTGAACTGAGCCCAGGTCTCCGGGAGAGCACGTGGCTGAAGGCAGAGTAGCAGAGTTGCTTAGAAGAAAAGCTCTGCAGTCAGTCTGGGCTTGAAATCCCAGTACCCTGTTCCCAGTCACCTCCTGTCATCGAGCCCCAATTTTCTCATCTGAATCAATTCGTTAAAAAGAGTAAAGTCATTATCCCAATGGCTGACACACAGTAGTCAATCAATGATCACCCACTATCAAACAGGGACTTAAGATCACTGTAATAAATTGATAAAGGATCTAGTGGAAAAGGTGGACACCATGCATAAACAGATGGGAAGTTTACGAAGAGAGAAGGAAACCGTGAAGTAAAAAAAAAAAAAAAGAAAGAGTTGACCGGAAATGCCAGAAACATGCTAGAAAAATATGCTACCAGAGAGGAAGAATTCTTTTGATGGGATTATCAGCAGGCTGGATACAAGCGAGGAAGGTGAACTTGGTGATGGGTCAACAGAAATTCTCCAAACTGAAAAGAAAAAGTGAGACTAAATATTCACAGCGCAGGTTTCCCAGATCTGTTAAGAAGGTTGAGGAAGCCCAGGGCCAGACACATGGGGCTCATTGGAATCATTGGGTCAATGGAATCATTCCTTCACTGATTCCCCAGAAAGGAAGCTCCTAACACACCAGACAGCCTTCCCAGCACTGGAATCTCGACGGTGATCAAAAGGACAAAGGACACTGCCCCCAGGGAGCACACAACCTACGGGGAGAGTCAGACTCACGAATCAGTAAAATATATAGTTACACAGTGATATGTCCCATGGAGAAAAATCACAGAAGGGCTGGGGGAGAGTCCAGTTGGTGGATGCAATTTTAAATAGGGTGGTCAGTCAGGGAAGGCCTCAATAAGAAGGTGACATTCGAGCAAAGACCTAAAGGAGATAATAGAGGGAATCATGGGAATAGGTGGAGGAAGAACATTCTAGGCAGGATGACAGCTGGTGCAAAGGTCCTGGGGCACGAGTGCGGACAGTTAGTGGGAAAGCCAGATGCCAGGGTGGCCAAAGAGGCATGATTGTGAATGACAGGGAAATGAGAGGTGGGAACCCCAGGAGGGAAGCCGATTACCCATGTAGGGATTTGGGCTTCAACTGTGAGTGAGACGGGAGCCTTTGGAGGATGTCCATCAAAGGAGTCATGTGCCTTGACTTCTGCCTTAACAGGATTCCTCTGGCTGCTGCCTGGGGCACAGCCCGGAGGAGACCAGGGTGGAAGCAGGGAGGCCAGCGGGGGAGTCTGTGTGATGGGCCTGGTGACATTACGGCCCTGGGGTGAAGGGGGTAGCAATGGAGATGACGGCAGGTTGTAGACGGCAGATGCATTTTGAAGGCTGAGATGATGTCAGGAGAGTCCTTAATGTTATTATCGCTGCTGATGTTGGGGCTAACCAGGCTCCTCCAAGCTTTTTCAGGGAGCCCCCACCCAGGCAAGCAGGAGCAAAGCTGCCTATCCGCCCTGCCCCCAGGGGAATATTGTTGACATTGTTGGGTGGCCGGCAGCCAAGCACCCTCTCCCCACAGCCCAGCCTCTCAGGTTCCTAGTCCCCAGGGCATCCAGGGACAGCTACAGGCTCAGGTCCACTCTGAGCAGCCCCCGGTTCCACAGCTGTGAGGCTCGGATTGTTTGTTTACTCCGAGTCAGCAGATTCGTCTAGAGAAGCGAGTCCCTGTAGCACCAGGCATCCCTGTCTCTCTCCCGGAACACTCACGGAGAGGAGGCAGGCAACTGCTCCAAGACACCCTGGCTCATGCCTGATTCTGGGGCCTCTCCCTCTCCTCCAAGCACTCCCCCCAGCCCCTGCCGGTACCCCTGCAGCATCCTGCCCTCTCCCGTGCACCCCACTAGGAGCAGGAGAAGGGGCAACACCCCTTAGCGCTTAGAACTCCACCATAGCTCCCCCTGGCCTGGATAAACATCTAGAACCCGTAGGGTGGCTTTCAAGGCCCTGCATGATATGGCCCCGCCCTTCATGGCCTGCCCCTCCTCTCACCCCACTTAGTACCTGCCAGCTACAAGAAGCTGTGCCCAAACCACCCCTGCCGAGCTTTGCACGCATTGCTCCTACCGCATGGAACCCTCTTCCCACCTTTCTCCACCTGGCAAACTCCCACCCGTCCGTCACCCCGAGTGTCAGTGCCCTCTTCTCGAGATGGCTGGGACCCACCCCAGGCTGGGTTCCCTTCTGGCTCCCACAGCCCCCTACCACCCCTCACTCCAAATTCTGCTGCATTAGATCACAAGGGTGAGGACGACACCCTGGCAGGCCTGCTGCAGTCTTGACCAGGGCGTTCTTCCCCACTCAGCCTGGATGGATATGACCTCAGACCACAAAGCCCTAGAGCTAATGATAATCGGAAAGAGGTGAACAGATCGGTTAAAACCTGTTTTATCATCCTCAATTGCCAGGCAATTATATGCAACACACACACACACACACCCAACCTTTAGTCCGCGGCTTCCCAGATGGCAAGGTTAAGTGTCTTATTCATCTCTTTCACCGGGGTGCCACGGAGGGCCTGGAACTGGGGAAGTGCTCCTAAAACCAGCCTGACATCTGGGAGACATCTGGGGAAAATGTTACTGACAACCTGGCCCTGTCCTCGAGTTTCACAGATGCGACAACTGAGGTCCCTAGAGAAGGCATCCACCGAGAGCTACAGAGAAAGACAGAGGCAGCACGTCTAGGACTAAAACCTGATCACCGCCACCCTCCTTCCCCCAGCTTCTCCCCTGCACCCTCTCCCCCAGCCAGCTGAGGCTCTCTAGGCTACTTGGACTTCCTGAAATTTCCCCTGTTCCCCATACTAATTAGCATTTATGTCTGGCCTGTTTTACATAGGGTGTCCCTCAGGAGGGAACTCAGAGACCAGTGGGGAGACTTTTGGGGAACTGAAACCTTTGCCTTCTCTCTTGAATCTCTCCCCAACTCTGCCTACATTAACCGTGTGTCTGCTCTCAAGTCACAAACTTAAAGTTTGCAGGGTAGGGTCAGGCTTGTCAGCATTTCCCAGTGACATCCAGTGATAAAAAGATTCTGGAGACAATATGTTCTGGAAATGCTGCATGAGATCTCCCCCTCTTGAGGCTTCCCGTTACATATTATCATATAAAGGAATCTAAGTCAAGCAAAAAAAAAAAAAGAAGAAGAAGAAGAAGAAGAAGAAGAAGAAGAAGAAGAAGAAAAGTTTGGTGAACTTGCTTAATCTGGTTCTTCAAACTTATTTAACCACATACATACACTTTTTCTCAAAGTTCCTGTTTGCATCTCTATTAGTTACGATCCTTTTAGTTGCATCAGAAACCTCCATCAAGCTGGTTTATGCAACTCAAAGGTATGTTATCTTCTGGGACTGAAAAATCTAGACTAATGAGGGCCTTAGCTCCGTTTCTCAGGGATTTCCTTGGATCTCTGTCCCCTCCTCTGTATACTCGTCAGCTTCAACCTCAGCCTGGCTTCTCTCATGGGAACAAAATGGTTGCGGCAGTTCCGGGCATCACACTCAAGTACTCCATTGCACAGAGGAAGAGGAGCTTTCTCCTAATTGTGGACCAGACATGCAAATGTCCTGGCTCTATTTAGACCATGTGCTCATCCCTGAGCCAATCAGCAGGTAAGACGAATTGGCATCAGCCAATGAGAGCCCCTCCACTATGAAATCATAACATCTTCCCCAAAGCCTATGGCAATGTCCTCTTTCTAGTGACACCCATCCCAGCTACCCCATCCCATCCTTCCCTGCTAAGAAAACTTTGATTTATTCTTATGACACTGGTGAACCACTGATCTCAAGGAGGGTAGGCCCCTATCTGAGTTCTGAGGGTGAATCTTGATTAGTCCAAAGGTCATGGTAACCGTATTTCTTTTCACTAAAAGTTGGTTCAGGAATGGCCATATGACTTGCTTCTAGCTAATGAGATGCAAACAAAACTCTCCTGGGTGGAGCTTCTAGGAAAGATTTTGCCTTCTTGATATAAACAAAAGACGTGGATGGCATGTTTCTTAGCCCCTTTACCTTACCTCCTTGTTCATACCTGGAATGAGGATTTGATACCTGGAGATGTAGCAGCCATCTTGGGACCATGAGGCAACAACTGCAAAAACAAATGTCACTGCTCCAGAGATGGCAGAACAGAAAGATGGAGCCGGAGAGCTAGAAAGCATCATTGGGCAGCTGTGCATACCTGGACTATCTCTTCATATTGTATTATGAAAAGTTAGAAATACACATTGTTTAAGCCAAAGGCATTCCTAACTGACACAAAGCCAAGTCATTTTTTGCAAGTTAGGACTTGTGAAAGCCTTAAGGCACAGCCCTGGAAACACAGTGAGTTTCCTTGAATCCCAGATACTTTCTTAAGCATATCCTGCCTCAGGGATGTTTATAAGAAAGCAGATCACCCAAGCCTTCACAGCCACCCCAGCAAAGGAGTGAGTGTTCCTGGTGCGTGGGGGCCAGGAGCCATGGAGCAGCAGGCTGCCGCTGGGAGCCACTGCCTCAACCACTCCCATGGCAGGGTGTCCCGGGTTGCTTTGGGGCTTATGTAAGAGGCCTGTAGCTATGCCAACCCAAAAGCACATTCCTGAGTCCAGATACTGGTTGGGGTTCAGCAAAATCTACCTAGAGCCTTAAAGTTATCTCTCCCTTCCATTACTGGTCATCTCACTTCTGGGATCGCTCCTGAGAAAATAACCCAAAATAAGAGGAGAAAAATCTAGGAACACAAACATTTTTATACAGTCACATATACAATAGGCAAAAAAAAAAAAAAAAAAAAAAAAAAAAAACCCAGACAAATCTAAACACCCTGTAACAGAGGAAGGATTAAAAAACTCTCTGTTTCATGGAATATTACGTAATCATGAAAAATGATGCTTACAAGTTTGTAAATAGCATAGGAGGAAAGCCAGCTGTAACATTTTAAATATATATGATATGATCCTGGTTATATAAAAATTACATGGGGAAAAAATAAGCCGGGAAAGAACTACCCTAATATGTTAACAGTGATTGTGGTTGGTTAGGGTTATTATGGGTAATCTGTTGGGGAATTTTTCCTACCATTCCATATTTTTCCATTTTACCTATATGTTCTACTTTTATAAGTAGAAAAAAATAAAATGGACTTTTCTCTTTAAAGCTTCCAGGCCCCTCCACTGTGTGAGATCATTGCCATCCTCCCTTCTCCAAGAAAGCAGGTACTCAGAGCTGCCTAGAGCCGGCCACCCCGTTCTGCACCAGGCCAAAATAAAAACAGTTTCCAAACCCAGCATATTTGATTAATAGCCTGAGATTCTTTCAAGAGGCATAGGGAGTGGTGGAAAAAGGGGAAGATCAACACCCTATTTTTAAATGGTGACGTGAGCTCACAGGAACTAAAGGCAAAAAGAGGTACACACCATTTCAGGCCTAATGCAAATCTATGCAAATGAGACACACTCTCTGGCTAAGCAAGAATTCTGGGTCTGAGCTCCCACCTGGGTCCTGGGTCTCACAGAGTGGGGAAGGAGGAAGGGAGAGGAGATCACCATTCATTGAGACCTACTAAGTGTCCGGCTTGCAAAGCATTTTCACAGCCTGGAGCTCATCCGACACTCGCCACCGTTTGAGGTGAAGGTAAGATTATCATTGCTACTTTGCAGGCAAGTCAGATGGAGCTCAGAGAGGGAAGCGGTGTGCGTGAGGTCACAGTGGGACTGGCCAGCTCCAAAGCCAGTAGTGTCTGGTGACCAGGCTAGGCAGCCCTGGGGTACAAAGACATGATGCCTCTGGTGGGGTCCAGGTTCAGCCTTCGGTGGGGAGGACAGATGCAGGCTGCTGGGGCCGTAAAGTGCGAAGGTCTAGAAGCCCTGGATGCAATGCCATGAGACGTCCAGGTGGAACACACGTGATCCCAGACAGACCTTGGCAGTGAGCTGGGCTTTGCACTTCCTGTGCCTGGAGCACCCTCCCTGCAGACACCAACCAGCTCTCTACAGCTCCCCCGTCAGCTCTCTGCTCAAAGGTCACCTTATCAGAGGGGCCTCAGCTGACCTCTCTATCTAAAAGAGCATCACCTGGCCACCTCTCCCAGGCCCAGCATCTATCCCCACCCGGCTGGGATTCTCTTCAGAGCGGTTAAGACTCTCCCACTTATTGTATATGCCTTTGCTTATCCGCAAGAAAGTGTGCTCTCTGAGAGTAGCGAATTAACTTTTGTTTTCAACACCTGGTACGTACTTGGTGTTCAAGACAGATGTCAAGTGAATTGATGAAAAAATAAATGAATTTCAATTTCTCCAGGACCTAGTTACACAATTTTGACCACTGACCCAACAACAATAATAACAACGTCATTATAAATGGTAAATTATTTTTGTAACTAACATTTCTGAGCACATATTTTTTTGCATGCCTTTCCTCACTTGATGCTCACATCGGCCATCTGAAGCAGAGAATGCAATTATCCCCATTAGGTGGCTGCGTAGACCGAGGCAGCGAGAAGTCTGGTACTGCCCAGAATCAGACAGTGTAACCAGCAGAGCCAGGACTTGAATCAAGCATGTCTGATTCTAGAACCTACTCCTCTCCCCATCACGTGATGTCCCAGGTCAATCCCACCCAACAGGAGGACAGGCGCTGCGTCTGCCTTATGCCCTGCTGTATTTCCGGTGCCTGGCACCAAGTCACTTGCCCTTGAAAGTATTAGATAAATCAGTGGTTCCAAAAGCAGTGTCAGCATCGGTTGGAAACTTGTTAGAAATGTGGATTCTTGCTTCCCACTGCAAACCTACATGGGTGCACACTGGAGTGTGGGAACCACCGGGACAAATTAACGATCGTCCCCCAAGCCTGCTGTCCCACCCCTAAAACAGGGATGGTCATCCCAGGGGTCATTGTGACGGTAAAATGAGAACCACGCCCAGCACCAGAGCCACCAGGGATTCAAGCTCTCCTGATTCCTTCCCACAAGCTATCGGGGGACAAATTTTCATCTCCAATTTTCAGCCTTTGATTTCGGCCTCATCTGGCCGGGAAGATGCCAGCTTGTCAGAGGGAGCGGGGAGCTGGGAGTGATGGAGTTGGAGCAGGAGGATCTATTATTAATTACCATGTAACATTGATTAAGAGCCCACAGGGCACCACAGCTGCAAGGAGCTTGGGAGAGCCTCCGCTCCTGCCTGGAGGGGAAAATGATTAGCAACATTATGAAAGGAAATATTCATCCTGTTGCGGCCCTGAGCAAACATCTCCAGGGATGGGGAATGTTCCTCTCCCAGTGATCTTTCCTCCTGGAGGTGGGGCAGCTGCCTCCACGGCCCGGGACAGACTTATTGGCGCAGGAAGGTGGACCAGCTGACCTCTAGCCTGCCTGCAGGTGTCGGGCAGATTGACAGATCAGAGAATGCCGCTCCAGGGGGCCAGAGATGCCTGGCGTGGACTCTTGAGAAAGCAGTTCAAGGTGGCTGGATCTTTCTGATTTTTTGCGAGATAGAGGCAATCTGGATTTGGATGTCAAATCTTCTAATTTTTAGATATGGTTAAGACAGATTCTGAGTTGGTAACTTCTCTAGCTGTTCACCAGCCCTGGTCACATTGAATCCTTTCAACAACTCTACCTCCATCTTTTAGATGAAGAAACTGAGGGTCAGGGTGATCACTCACATAGGAAGTCAGCGGAGCAGCTGGGATTCAAGCTTGCATGTGCTTTCTGGGTCCTCGCTTTCTCCACTGAACCACTCAGGTATCCTCAGGTGTCCTGCCCCTTGTGTCCCCAAACCATCCAAACATATTCCAGAAAGTCTATGACTGTTGCCCAATCCAAGCTACACTCCTCCAAACTGTGTCACACCCAGATGTAGCATAAAAACTCCTAGTCAGGCAGCAGGTTTGAACACCTGGCCGTCCCACCTATGCTGTGCTGCTCCCAGAAGCTTGGGTGCCAAGGAGCCAGCCCCACCCTCCCAGTGGTCCTGCTTCTGACCTTTGACCTCACATTTCCAAGAGGTTCTTGTGGGACTGACCAGTCACCTCCCCCTTTGCTTCATGGAACTCTACTTTTTCTGCCACTGACTAACTGAAAAGACTCAAACAAGTCCCTACCCTTCTCTGAGACTCGATTTCTCTATATGCCAAAGTGAACTGTTTGGACCCAAGAATCAAGTTTCTGACCTCATTAGTTCTACAGTCAAGCCACTGACCAAGTCATTCCTAAACTCCAGAGCGAGAACATGGACTTCCTGGTGATGATGATGATGACGACAATGACACCAAGATACTAGTTAACATTTTTTTAATGCTACTTAGTGCCAGGCACTTAACATGGATGATCATGTTTAATCCTCACACCAACCCTGTGAAGGTGGTGGTCTTGTAAGGGCCATTTCACAGACGACGAGACTGAGGCGAGGGGGGGAAATGACCCCAGAGCGCAGGTGCAGAGCCTCCACTCTGATGTCCACGCTGCGTCCTCCCCCACGGCCACAAAATATGAGGCTTGTCAGCTCCTTCTAAATTTCTCCATCTGTAATCCAGACCACACCAGGTCCCTGGGGGCTGAGCAAGCTGCTCTGTTTCCCAGGAAACCATTTGGAACCTTGAGGATTTATTAAGGAGTCCAAAAATTGGGGGAAGAGTTTTCAAACGGGTACAGCTGGCCACAGATCCCCAGGGAGGTAGTAAGCTCCCCATCCCTGCAGGTGTGCAAGCTGAGGCCAGGCAATGAATTCAGGGGAATGTTGTAACAGGGATTCCAACACCAGATGGGAGGCAAAGAGGATGAGCTAACACAGGGCTTTTTTGGGAAAAAACACACAAACAAAAAAACAGTAGCTAGGAGCCAGACTGCCTACTTTGCTGAGTGACCGTGGGCAAGTTACTAAACTTCTCTTTGCTCAATTTCCTTGCCTTTAAAACAGAACTAATGATAGTGCCTACCTAACTGTATTACTGTAAGATTATGTAATGGAGTTTGTGTGGGACATTGAGCAGAGTGCCTGGCACATGGTACGTCTGGAAAGTGTCAGCTATTACTTTCAAACTTTTTTATTTTCACTTTGGAGTCCTGTCTTGCAACCAAAACTTCAGTGGATGTCATATAAGAAATAGACCAAAGAGAAGCTGCCTGGCTCGAAGAAGTCGGGACTAGGAGCCCGGGGGCCTGTGAAACCTGCCCCCACCCCATGATAGCCTCAACACCACATCAGGGGTCTTGGGGACAATGTGACAACCATGGCTTGATGCCACTGCAGACAATCTCTGCCTCAGAAGCTGAGTCCTTGTTGTCAAAATCTAGTCTACTCAGCCCTCTCAAAACTAAGCATTTGGCTGCCACATTTTACAAATGGGGAAACTGAGGCCCAGAGAGGCGTGCTGAGGTCACCAGCCAGTTAAGATACAAGTTCCCTCTGGAGGGCAGAGGAGCATCTCGGCTGCTTTCTCAGAAAACAATAGCAGCAACAACCAGGTCACGGTCCCAGTGCCCATTGCCACAGAGGGGCCCAGGGAGCCTCCTTAATCCCCCGACCCAGCGCAGGGCGTCCCACTGCAGGAAGCTGGCTTCGAGGACAGTCATTGTCTGCTGGGAAATCAGCAAGAGGAAGTAATATTTAGAGAAAGGGAAGAAGGGTGGCAGGAACCAGAGCTTGCCCGGCAAGACGGGAGCAGGTGGAGGCTGGAGGTGGGGATGGGCGGCCCAGGCCTCCCAGAGACACAGAGAAGTGTGACCAGCCCCTGACCAGGTCCAGACACCAAGCCTGGGAGGGAGAGACTGGAATCAGCAATCCTAGGAGAGCCCCCAAACTTGCCCAAATGCCCCCTCCTCCAGGACTCGGCTGCCCTCCATAGAAAGACCCCACTCTCCAGGAGGGCGTCATCACAGGCCACCCGCGGCACGAGGGTCTGATAGGATGGGTTTCCAGCTGAGTCCTCTTAGGAGAGGCCTGTAGGACCCGCCCATCGGGCTCCAGACCCTCACTGCGCAGAGGGGACACCAGCCCAGACGGGGGCTTGTCCAAAGTTACACAGCGGGTAGGGGCAGGGCCAGGACCACCCCTCAGGCATTTGGAGCCTTATCGTTCTCACTGGCATCAAAGCCTTATCTTAGCAACTACGGCCACGGCAATAACAATCACAACAGCTATAGTCTTTTTGGATGTCTATTATAGGGCAAGCACAATTCTAAGTCCTTCACATGACGGAATGTTTTCATCCTCATAAAACAGCCTCATGGGGAAGGACCATCATCCCCATTTTATAGACGAAGAAACTGAGGCACACCAAAGTTACAGAACCTGCCTGAGACCACAGGGCAGGCGCTTGGTGGAGTGGGGACTCGGGCCCCGCAGCCCGGCTGCTCAACCGTACGTTGATCACTACGCTGACAGCGACAGTGCAAGGAAGACCTTGTTTCCGCAAGTTCAAGCCCCAGTCAGTGAGCATGGGCACGGGGACTTCAGGTTTGGGAAACCATTCTGGGGTGGTGGAGACCATGCGTAGGCAGCTGCCTCCCACCCAGCTAACAGCCCCTCCCATGCTAGCGACAAAAAAGCCAGAACACTCACTTTCCCAGCTTCTGTTTGATTACAGTGACATGTGAGGCTGATCCGGCCAAAGAGATTCAGGTAGCAGCCTTAGAGACAGTGTTCTTCCCTGGTTACAAAGCTCTTCCTCTGTGCTCATCTCTTCCCCTTCTTCCTACGTGGAACAGGGATGCCACGCCTGAGCACTGGCAGTGATCTTGCAACCATGAGGCACCGGGAATGAGGATAAAAAGCTACCTGCTAAAGGTGTCATAGGCACATGGCAAGTGGAGCCAGGGTCCTCCATGGCATCAGCGAGAACCATACTGGCACCAGGTGGCCTAGCCAGGACTTATGCCATGTAAAATAATAAGCACCAACTGCATTATGCCTCCATAGTAGGGTTTCTATTATGTGTAGCTGA
Organism: Eulemur rufifrons; assembly: GCF_041146395.1. Taxonomy (NCBI): domain Eukaryota; kingdom Metazoa; phylum Chordata; class Mammalia; order Primates; family Lemuridae; genus Eulemur; species Eulemur rufifrons. The sequence continues at coordinate 27,115,490 of NC_091002.1, forward strand.
GTCTACTCCTAACTGTCCCAAAGGCGGGGCCTAGGTGGGACCTGGGGACTGTCTGTCTGTCCCCAAGCCCATGTATGGAATCATGCTGCCTGCCAGGGTCGCACCTTCCCCCACTTTATCTCTGCCCAAATGCACCAGCATTAGGCCTTTCCCTGGGTCTGGAGTCAGAAAAGACTCCTTAGCAATTGCTCCTCAGGCCACGCAGTCACCGGCCACCAGACCAACCCATGGGAATTTACTTGGAAATTACGAGGAACGGGGTGGGGGTCTTGCCCTGAACCCACCGACCGTGAACATTCCAGAGTCCCAAGTATCCAGCAACTCAGACTTTCAGGAAACACATTTGGCTTGATGCGTAATTACCCGATGCATCCGTCATTCATTTTACTATTAAACAAATGTTTACTAGGGGGTGCCACGTTGCAGGTGCTCACAGGTGAGCAAAGCCGGCGTAGTCCCGTCATCGGCTCTCATCTCCCAGTGGGGGAGGCAGACAGGGAGCGCGTTGGGCAGGTGGATTCCCCTCGCTCCTGCCGTCACCTTTCCAAGGCAAAGTTCCTATTAGCCAACTTCGTCTCCTCAGCAACGCCTCAGAGCAGGGACCGCTTTCCCTTTCACAGAAGGAACGAAGGCACAGAATGGGACCTACGAAGAGACTTCCTCAGGGTCACTCGGCCACATCCAGGAGGCAGCAAGGATTTGAACCTCTGTCCGTCCAGCCGCAACTGCCTTCCCCGAGGCCCTCTGCCCGCAGGAACAATCACATGGGCTCCTGCGACATCGGGATCGGTTGCCCTGGGCGCCACCGAAACAGCCGGCAGAAATAACAGCCTCTACCCCAAATCAGAGTGGGGCCGGGACGCGGCGTTGCCAGCTCTACAACACCCCCCCTTGTCAAGCTGTTGGCGCCTGATGGTTCTTTAATTATTCATCCCCACTGAACACGCGGGCCCAGGGCTCCAGCCATGCTTTTTGGAGCTTACCCATGGAGGGCGCCTGGGTAATGAGTCCAGACCTGTCAGGAAGTTTGGAATCTAGCTGTCTGCCCACAAAATGTTCCCTGGTCCTCCCACACCAGCCTCGTCAGGCACAGCGAAGGATGACAATGAGCCAGGAGACTTCAGAGACACCAGGGCACAGGCGGTGCTTGCAAAGTTGGTGGCGAAAACCCGTCAGCCCGATTTCCATTCCACCCAGCCCAAGGTCGTTCAGACTCGGAGCTCAGCACAGTGTCAGGCCCGTTGTGAGGGTCGGTGAGGGACGGGGCCAGGGAGGCGTGTCTCCGGGGCAATGGTGGTCGGCGGGGACTCCAAGAAGCCAGCACACAGGGAGAAGACCTTGTGTTTCAAGATGGACAAAGCCCAAGAGACTTAGATCAAATCTTGGCTCTGTCACTTTCTAGCTGTGTCCTTGGACAAGTCACTCGCCCTTTCTGATCAGATGACTTGAACATAAAATGGAGATGTGTTCACGGCATAAAAGTATCTTGGGTCCTTGCTATGTCCCAGGCACGGGGGATACAGCAGTGAAAAGCACAGACAAGTCCTGCTCACAGGGGCTTTTGTAAAGTCGAGAGTTAATGTGTCTGACGCACCATGTCCCATATATAGTAGGTACTGGCCACATGGCTGTTACTATTACTTTTGTTATTATAGGAGAATGTGGGCTTTGTACATGCAGTTATTTTCTATTGCCACCTATATGATCATTATTACCATGGCAGAGATGACCCCTCGCCACACACATACACACACACACCCCGGCCGCTGTGAGGGAATCTATATTCTCCTTTAAAGTTGCCTTTGACATTCATTTTTCTAGCTGAGGAGTTTCTGTCTCATTCATTTCCCCACGATCCTAACGTATCCTAACTTGTCCTCACCTAATCTAGTGTATAACGGAGACCGATCAATGTTTTCTTCATTCCCTCGTTCGTTCATTCATCTACTCAACAAACATGTATGAAGTCCCACTGTGTGCCGGGCCCCGCTCGGGGCACTGGGGATGCAGCCATGACCTAGATAGACGATGTCTCTGCTCTCGTGGAGTTCGCATTCTAGAAGGGAAGACAGACAGACAGACAGAAAATAGACTCCACTCCTGGTAGTGCTGATGCTAGAACAGAAGAGCAGAGGGCGTCAGGGTTGGGGGGAGGGGCCACCTCCCCTGGTGAGGGGAGTCCTCGCTGAGGAGACCTGGGTCGGGCGGAGCAGGGAGTCCTGTGAACATCTGGGGGAGGACAGCGCCATGCAGTGGGAGCACTTCGTGCAAAGGTAGGAGGCAGGAAGCAGCTTGGCAAGGAAAGGGAGCCCACAGGGCATCCCGCCCAGGGTTCCCAGCCTGTCGCCTTGGGTAGTCGGATAGAAGCAAAAAAAATAGGCAGCAACGATGCCTGGCAACTCCTTAGCCTTGCTTAGACCCTAGAATAGGGCTCCAGGGGGTATCGCAGACTCCAGCCCCTCCCTAATGAATTGGAAGAACAGGGACCAGAGAGGGAAGGTGATTTCCCAAGATCACACAGCCAGTAGTGGCTGGGCTGGACCCAGATCCCACAATCCTAACTCCAGCCAGTGTCGCCTCCCCTAAACCACAGTTGTTGCTTTTCTTGGTGGCGGATTAAGGGGTCCTGGAAGATCCTGGGAGACACTCAGGGTCACACAGGTTGGGAGACAGACTAGAGAGACAGGAGCTCAAAGCCTGCCCTGAACTCAAAGCCTGTCCCCCACGCCCCCGCTATGCCTGTCCTCGCTCAGAGAACCACGGGATCCAGATAGCAACCTCCATCCTGGCTCTGCATCTGGGAACCATGGTTACGGCTGCCGCTTGATTGGCAGGGGGTCCAGTCGCATTGGAGCCACCCTCTGGTTCCTAGAGGTTGTGTGAGAAGCAGGAGCAAGGGCCAGGGGACAAGCTGGGGGGTCACCAGTAGCCCCTGGATTCCACCCACCCGAGCCCTTCATCCGGGCACCTCGCACCACCGTGAAATCCTTTTTAGAGCTCTGAATTAAAAATAAATTTGCAAGCACATAACCAGATGTTACATGGGGAAAAGATAAATAACTCAGCCTGTCAAGGAACTGCCTCATCTCAGTCAACCCTCTCTCTTTCACAAGGTTTTAATTTTTAATTTCACAGCGGTAACTATAGCAACCTGCAAAAATAATATATTCCAAAGCAAAACAACTTTCTTGGCTCTGCCTTGGCATCTCCATGTTCCCTCCTTCCCTCCTCTCCACCAACTTCACGCAGGTCTGTGCCCAGAGTTGGGGAGCGCTCTCGGCAGTTGAACTCCTTCACTCATTAAGTAATTAATTCACCCGCAAGGATCCCTCGCCATCCACCTCCAGGAATTCCTAACTTTGGGCAGCAGGATGTTGGACGATGAATTCAGAATCATGAGGGATGCCACGTTACCCTGATCTATTCGGTTCCTAGGTTTTGAGTATATAGGAGAGTTTCGATAGCAAGGGATACTTGTGTTTATTGGGGGCCTAATTTGTTCAGGGTCAGTGCTGGGTGTTGGGATGAGAAAGAAGAGGACTGAGCCTGCCTTCAGGGAGCTCACAGTCCTATAGGGGACAGAGACCTATAAACACATAACTACAAGAAAGTAAGGGAAATCTGGGATACGAGGGGCAAATGCTATGCAAATGGAACTCAAAAGAAGGGAGAGGTTGTCAATATCTAGGATGGTCTAGGAAGTCTTCAGAGAGGAGGTGACTTCTGAGATGGGTCTTGCTGGATGAGTAGAAGTTTTCTGAGTGACTAAGATAGGGAAGGGCATACCAGGCAGGTGGAACAGCATGTGCAAAGGCAGAGACATGTGAGTCAGGTTAATATGGCCTAAGCATGGGATGAGGGTTGGACCTCGGGCGGATGCTGGACAGGTTGACGAGGTAGAAGCACACAGAGCCCTTCAGCTTGGAGGCCAGGGGAAGTCAGCCAAGTAGTGAAGGGGAACAAACGTATTCTAAAAGGTGACTCTGGGGACAAGTGTGGGGAATGGATTAGAGAGAAGAAAGTAGAGACAGAGCCTGTGGGGAATTCAGGTGGGTGGTGGCTGCAGGGAAGAGCGTGGAAGTCCTTATGTGGGTTCCCTAATAAGCCAGCCCTGAGCCGAGCGGGTGGTCAGATAAAGCCTTCACGGGCAGACTCACGTACTGGCACCTGGACAGGGGGCCAATGTGTCCTGAAACAGGAAAGAAAAGACAAGGGGACATGGGTGGGGCCTCAGGGGCATCTGCCCCAGGGGCACTCTGAAAGTTAGCAAGTGGCCATAACGGGTGGGCAGACGCATCGACACACGCAGCGGGCACAGCCCGGTCACGGGCAGCATGGCCCACGTGAGGACAGACCCAAGGCCATCTTGAATCCAAGTTGTTCAAGGATCCCAGTGGGGACTGGCCAGAGGCTGGAGAGCAGACCCCAGCGCGGCCCCCAGGGCCTGCCCAGGGTGGGTCAGACCTTCTTTCCAAGTGACGAATCCTGTCTCAGGCAAGCAGAGCTGTCCCCTCTGATTAAAAGTGGAATGTGGCAAGAAAATGTGCCCAGTGGGAAAATGCACGCGCAGGGGTGTGTTCATGCAGAGATGTAGCACGGATGAGTGACCTTGGCCCAGCTACTTCACCTCCCCGGCCTCAGTTTCCTCTTCTGTAAGCTGTGGCTCATAGAAGTACCTACTGCACGGTCGCGTTGCCAGAATGTAATTAATGATGCGTCGTGATGCCTGGGAGCCACCTAACCAACATTACCTGTGACTGTTGTTATTTTTGACAATATTTTTGAGCGTGGCACACACACCAGGCCCGAGCCTACCGTGGTTGTCAGGCAGACGCGGCTCCTGCCCTCGAGCCGCCTGCAGCCTCGTGGACAGGCTGAAATGCTTTATATAGAACGTTAAAGAAAGCCGGGTAAAAAATTATGCACAAAGCATGATTCTAATTTTGTTTAAACACACACACTCACAAAGACCTGAGGGATATATACCAACATGTAACGATAGTTAACACTAGATGGTGGAACTGAATGTGGCTTGCATTTTTACAATTCCTTTCTGTGTGTTTTTTTTTTTTTCTTTTAAAATTTTCACAGTGGATTGTGTTATTTGAAGAGTCATTTCTGAAAAAAGAAAGGAAAACCAGCAAGCTTCTTTCTCTGACTCCCTGCCCATCACAAATTTCATCTGTTTCCTCGGGAACCAGGAGCTCCCCAATATTAGGGGATGCTTGCTATACTTCCCAGGGTCTCAGGTCCTGGCCTCGCCCCCACTGCAGGGCTCTGTCGGGTGATGAGCCTGGACTGACAGCTCGGGGAGTTGAGAGGAAGAGGTGAACTCCCTCTCCACCTGGGCCAGGCACCTGTGCAGATGTGCTCTGCCCCTGGGTTCAGAGGACAGAGATCTATGCTTCCGTTCCCACCTGTCACTGAAGAGGATTAGTGTTAGCAGTCACATCTGCCTACCTGCCCCAGTCTCATTCTCTAAACAGCTTTACCTGCAATAAGCTGAGGTTTTGTTCTTCATCTCTTGACTCCTGGGTCTCCTACTGTTTCTGAACTTAAGTGACGGAGAAAGGAAAGTTATATGTTGACATCATAAAATCACATCCACACCCACCTCCTAGAAATTGGCTATTAACAAAAATAGTAGCCACCTATTTATCTTAAGTCTCCTGTCTCCTTTGATGTTAGGACTGCGTGATAGGTTCAATGTTCTTAGAACATTCTAGTAAGGTACCATGAAGTGGACGCGATGGTATGACCGGTCTGAGTCCCTTTTTGGGAAAATGTCCCTCCCCCACACCATTTGGATGTCATGAGGCTTCCCTGGGGCCCCTGCAGGACCAGAGTGATATTTCGGGAGGAGTAAACGGGCATACAGAGGGATGCATGACATGCGGGGGAACGGGGCCCTCTCCCCCGCCGGGTGTGCTGATCTTGGAGCACGTGAGTTGGGAGCCACCGGCAAGTGGCGTCTTCCCTACCACATGTTGAGAGCCTGCCTGTTGGCGAAAGCCGAGCAGAAAAGATGACCTCGTTGAGTCCCCCTATCCAGCCATTCCTGAAACTGCCTTCCTAAACCATAACCAACACATTCATTGCCTTTTTCCCTTTGAGTGGGTTTTTGTTCATTGAAGCTGAAAGTATCTCGACGCGCATACTGCAGTGGACACCTATTGGTTAGAAGTTTGTGGGCACCCAGAACCCATGGCCCCTTCCTAAGCACCCTCGTTATTCGGGAAAACCACCTCTCCCCCATTGAATTTATCTGGGGGATTGCCGGATGCTGACATCGCACCCTCCTTCACTCCTAGGTCACCTGCATCGTCACACAGACCAGGTGAGCTGGCCATGAGCCCCTTCCAGGCCTGCCCCTAAAACCTCCCCCACAGTCCTCCGTGCCCTCCCTTGTCCTCCCTCTGTTGGGGGTTGCAGAAGATCCAGAGAAGAACCCGAGACCCCTTCCACTGGATGGAAGGGCCTGGACCTCTGAATGACCCACGCTGGACGGTGACCTGAGTGAGAAGAGCACAGTGACCATGTTGGGGCTGTTTGTTTCAGCAATTATCCTGCCCTGACTAACGCAATAGGCTGGCGCCTTGGAGAGCTTCCTGGGAGCTATTAAATATTATCCCTGGGGAGTCCCAGCTCTTCATTCAACCACAAATATTTATAGTGCTCCAATTCGGTCCTTGCAAAGACCCCTGTGTTCCCCCCTTTATCCTGCGCTGCCATGGTTGCCTCTCTCCTCACCTGGCTGGCTTCTCCATCTGGACCCTAAGTTCCCCAAAACACAAGTTCTTACCTGCCTTCCTCCTCTGTACTGTGCCCCTGGTATCTAGCTTAGTGCCAGGCACATAGCGAGCCCTCAATCAGTATTGATTGATTGGATTTGCAAAATGACCAGATGCACAAAGCTGTCGTGAGGCTAAGTGAGGTTCTGATTGTGACGCTACGTGGCACGCAGGAGGTCCTCAGCAAATGCGGGACAAAAAAGCTAAATAAAAGTGCATGTGAGCTGGGCAAGGCTTTCAGAGGGAGGGCAGATTCAAACCAGGACTTACTCTACCCCAGCCCTCCAGAGAGCTAAGTTCTCTCTGGTCCCTGGCTGGTCCCAGACTCTGTGCAGGAGGAAGGGTGAGGACCAGCTGCTTCTCGGAGGGAGCCTTGATCCCAGAGGCTTTGGGCTGTGGTTGGCGTGAGGCGACACTTCAGGAAATAACATTTCAAAGGCTTTTGCTGTGAGAGCAGACTTCTCACCCCTGCCTGGTGTGGAGGTGGGTGTGGGAGGCCTGGTGTGCCTCTGGAGTAAAGCATCCCTTCACAGTGTGAAATCTGATCTCAGGAGAAGTTAACTCCTTGCACCCAGTCTTCCTTGCTGTAGATAAGCGTCAGGGATTTAGCCCAAGACTCCTAGGAGAATGTCTAAACTCCACACCAGGCGTGGGGATGGTAGGTGCAGTGTGTCCAGGCTGCATAATGTGGTAGCTTGAGCTCTGGAGCCAGAATGCCCGGGTGCAAATCCTGCCTCTGGTCACTTACTAGCTATGAGACTTTGGACTGATTTAGCTTATGGGTCTCAGTTTTCTCATCTGTAAAATGGGATGATAATAATAGTAACCACACTAGAGGGTTGTTAGGAGGATGACCGCATAGATCTGACAGCTAGTGGAATGTGTTTTAAAAACGTCTATTTTAATTTCTAATATGGTAACTATCAATAGAGAAACTGACATAAGGAAAGCTCTTACATGGTAACTCTCCACTAAATGTGGCCGATGATTAATCTGACATCCATTCACCACCTTCCCCTCTCCCCTCCACGACCTGGTTTGGACCCCGTGCTCTGTCCAACTGACCAACTAAACCACCTGCCCAAGAAGGCCATGAGGCTGCTGCCTCCACAGCCCTGAACAGCAGCTATCCACCTTGAACCTTGCCCTGTTTCACTGTCCTTAACTAAATTGTGCTCGCTCTTCAAGGCCCTGTGGCTTCTACCTCCTCTAGGAAGCCTGGCTGGCTGCCCCAACCACGTGGAGCTCCCAATCCTCTGAGCTCATGCACTACCGCTTGCCCAGCCATGAGGGCAGGTGCCCAACACGGCTGCATCATTCTTGCGTGTGGAACCCCTGTCTTCCCACGAGACTGCATGCTGCTTCTGGCTTTGGGGTCAGAACAGAGGGGAACTGTGTAGCCTTGGGCAAGCCACTGCCCTCTCTGCGCCTCTTTCCTCATCTGTAGAAGGGGGTGATCATAGTATTTACCTTGCAGATCTTGCAAGGACTGGATGAGCTAATGCATCTGTTCTGAATTACTAGGGCCGTCTTAACAAACTCCCACAGACTGGGTGGCCTCGACAACAGAAATCTATGTTCTCACAACTCTAGGGGCCAGAAGTCCAAATCAAGGTGTGAGCAGGGTTGGTTTCTTCTCGGCTTGTCGATGGCTGTTTCTGTCTGTGTTCACATGGTCTTCCTTCTGTACACGTGTGTCCTAATCTCTTCTTATAAGGACACCAGTCATATTGGATTAAGGCCCACCCCGATGACCTCATTTAACTTAATTACCTCTTTAAAGGCCCTATTTCCAAATATAGTCACATTCTGAGGCGCTGGGGGTTAAGACTTCAACATATAAATTTGGGGGGGACACAATTCCATCTATCACATCATCTAGAATGTTCTTTCCAGGGCTACCACATAGGACAGAGCTGCGCTTCTCTGTCCTCTGCCACCAGAGCCCAGGGCTGTGGTCAGTGGGCTGGGGCCAGGCCTTCAGGCCCTGCGTGGATCCGTCGTGGGACATGAATTGCCCAGGGAGGGGGTATGAACTCAGGCAAGGCTGCCATCCTCAGCTGGGCAATCTCTGCACGGTGCTCTCTGCTGGCTGCATTCCCAGCCACTGGGCACTCAACATACCCCTCACTCGCTGTGTGACCTTGGGTAAGTCCTTTGCCTTCTCTGGGCTTCAGTTTCCAAAATTGGCAAAATGGATAAAACGACTTGCAGACTGATGATGGTGAAATGAGGTCATTGTAGTTATTTTTATTCATGTGGCAATTTCTTTTATTAAGCACCTACTATATGCCAGGCATTGTTCCAGGCTCTGGGGATACAGCAGTGAACAAAACAGACAAAGCAACAGACAATGTTGCTGACATTGTCATAGGGACTGCCAGGCACTAAACAAATAAGCAAGTAAAATAAATACACAGCATATCAGATGGTGATAAGTGCTGCGAAGAAGTAGCAATTAAAACAAGAAAGGAGAATGGGGAGTTTGGGGCAGGGGTGTTGCAATTTTAAATAGGACAGTCAGGGAAGGCCTGCCTATAAAGAGGTTTGGCAAGGTGAGGGGGGCCCTGTAGATAGCTCAGAGCAGGGCTTTGCAGGTGGAAGGGCCATTGGTGTGCCCCGTGTGGTCCATGCACCTGTGGCTGGAACTCAGCAAGCAAGCTGGGGACTAGACTAGAGACAAGGTCGGACGAGTGGCCACGGGTCAGCCAGGGCAGGGCCTTCCAGGCTACCCTGAGGACTTTGGCTTTGCCTCTGCCGAGCCACAGGAGTGTTCTGAGTGCAGGAGGGGGCGTGACCTCACTTTGATTTTACTAACAGAGCGTAACCAGGGTGACAAGATGAGATCGCAGCTGGCTCCTCCACTCAGGCCCTGCCAGCCACCGCTGTCTCAGCCTGCTCCCCCTTCTCCAGCTCCGCTGGGCCCCACCAGCGGGCCCTGAACCCTGCACTGGTCCACTGCTCCCAACCCCCACTCACGCGCGCCCTCAGCCTCAGCCTGCTTGTCCTCCGAGCCTCAGTCTAGACCTCACCTCCTCCTCCAGGAAGCCAGCCCAGAGCCCCAGACCGGCCTCATCCCTCCCTTCCCAAAAACCAAGAAGCAGTTCGGGTGTTAGGGGAAAGGCCTTGGCATCTAAGTGCTGGGTTCAAATCCTCCCTACTTAGAATCTCTGAACCTCAGTGTTCTTCATCTGTAAAATGGGGGTGATACTAATGACCATGAAAAACCCACCCTCAAGGAGTAAGTGGAATCCCAAAGATTCGACTGTGTAAAATGCAGCTTAGTACGATCACAGCGTTAATGAACATCAGCACTATTAGTTGGTCTGTGTTGTCACAGGACTAAAGACACGAGCTCACGTTGCCCAGCACCCCGGGAGAAAGGCCCAGAGGGTGGCAAGGCTTCTTTGCGACTCCCTCCGCCTCGTCAACACAAGACCACCCACACTTGAGAACGGGGGCTGGAGCGACACAGCTGCTCATCACCTCCTGAGCTGTGTTCACGATCTGACCCCAGGACTGTGGCGCGGGGCGATGAGTCCACGCATGAAACGTCCTTGGGTTTGTGCCTGGCTTGTTCTGTGAATGTCAACTGCTGCCACAACACCCATCATGCCAAATAGGAGGGACCTCCTTCCTTCTCCACTGCCCCCAGGAAATGATCATGCCCACACATGTCACCAATGCCTGGTACACAGCAGGGGGTCAATAAATGCTTGTTGGAGGCAACCAGAGCACAGCCAGAAGTTTGTGTGTCCTGGTTGTACCATTTCCCAGATGCATGCCCTGAGGCCCATCACGTCGCCTCCCTGAGCCTCTATTTCCTCATCTGTAAAATGGGAGGACTCATTCCTCCTTGGCCAGGTGAATAGGGCATCCCCAGGGCTCCTGTGCCTCAGCTGCAGTGGGAAGTGATGGCACCAAGGTACCCAAAAGACACCTGGCAGGTGCCCACTGGACATGATGGTGCCCATCAGAGCCACCATAGCATCTGGGCAGAGCAGACTTAGGTGTGAGCTCTTGTGAGTCACAGGTTGGGGGCTCCACAATATAACCTGGTAAGGCTCACAGGAGCCCCGTGGTCTGTAGCAGCAGTTGGGGACATAAGTCGGCTCATTGTTTCTGTTTCATCAATGATTCTATGTTCAGTAGGTTTGCTCTGGGCTCAGAGAAGAGCAGGGCCCTCTGGGAGCCTCTCCCCACTGCTGTGGTTTGAATGTGCCCCCCCAAAATTCATGTTTTAGAAACTTAATCTCTAGTGTGACAACGTTAAGAGGTGGGGCCTTCAAGAGGTGATTGGGTCATGGGTCCTCTGCCCTCGTGTGTGGATTAATGCCGTTATCGTGGGAGTGGGCTAGCTACCCAAGATTGGGTTCCTGATGAAAAGATGAGCTTGACCCCCTTCCCTCTTGCTCCCTCTTGTGCGCTCTCTTGGCCTTCCACCTCCCGCCACAGGACCATGCTGCATGAAGGTCCCTGCCAGATGCCAGTGCCATGCTCTTGGACTTCCCAGCCCCAGAACCATGAGCCAAATAAATTTCTGTTCATTGTAAATTACCCAGTCTGTGTTAGTCTGTGATAGTCCATAACATGGACTGAGATACCCTCCCTTGCCCCAGTTCAAGGCAAAGAGGCCCCAAGAAGCCCACATTTGTGAGGGCCACCTGTGTGTCTCCTGGACCCTCTAGGGACTTCCTGACAGCCAGCTGTAATGGAGCACTTCCTAGCATGAGGTGCTGCTCTGGGCACTTTTCATGGACCATCTCAGATGAGACCTCGTGGAAACCCTTTGAGACAGGTATTAGTGTCACCGTTTTGCAGGTGAGGAAACTGAGGCACAGAAAGGCTTCTAGCGTCACACAGGTAGTAACTGGTGGAGTAAAGATTGGAGCGGAGGTCTGAGTCCCTGAGCTTTCTGCTTAAGAGGCAGCCTAGCCTGGTAGCTAAAGCTGTGATCCCCTCCAAAGCCAGACCGCCAGGGGTCACGGCTGGGCTCTGCCCCTTTGTTCTCCCTGCCTCAGTTTCCTCATCCAGAAAATGGGAGTGAGAAGACCATCTTCCATCAGACGGTTGTGAGGATTAAGTAAGGGGCTCTGTTGACAGTGACAGGCAATCCGCAGTCGATAACAGCTTGCCTCTAGTCCTACCAGATCACTCTTTCTCTTAGCTGAGTGCTTCTCCCGCGTGTCGTTTTCTGTCTTATTTCTCTCTCTTGCTCCCTGCCATCTCTTCTGAGGCATATCTGTCTTGCTTTGAAAAGCTTCGCTTTGTCACTTTCCTCTCTTTCTCATTCCCTTCTGGGTCCTAAATCCTGGCTCTGAGTTTATGTGCTGCAGAGACTTAAGCAGAGTACGGGGCAGCCCTCCTGACAGTGGAGACCCCCAAACCTTCCTCTCTAGAAAACTCTCCTGGGGAACTCGCTAAATGCAGAGTCCTGTCTACTCTAGAGATCGGATCCTATAGGTCCAGGGTAGGGTCGGAGAATCTGCATTTTAACCACTCCCCTCCCCTCCACAGCATCTTACCCCCCCCCCGCCCCCCGCTGGGACAGCCTGGCTCTAGCCAGGCCTGGCCAGTAGACTTTGAGACCCACCATATTTGTCCTCAGTTTCCTCATCTGTAAAATGGAGGTAAACAGAATGATTTGTCTGGAAAACAAACACATTCTTTTTTCTGTCTTGGCATGTCTATAATTTCTTTCGTCTCTGCCTTTCCCATTCTCTGTTCCTGGTGTTTTCCTATTTCACTCTCTCCCTTCCCTCTCCCCACGCCCTCCCTGGAAGTGGACCCAACTCCAGAGCCGAAATGGAAAACTTGAACAAGTGTGGCCCTTCTGGAGGCCCCAGGACCATCCAAATGGCCCGTCTAGTTCCTCCCCGCCCGCACCCCAGCAGTCCCCCAAGACCGAGCTCCCCGCCCTGCAGCCCCCACAGCAGCAGAGCCCGGAGAAGATGGGGCACCCATTGTGCAGGAATGGCCCTGCTGCTATGGAAACCAGCGCTCAGGAAACGCTCAGAGATGATCCATTCCGGGGAGCGGCTTGGCCTTGGGGGAGGGGAAGAGACCAAACTGAGCCTTGGACTTTGCCCTCCCATTACCGGCCATGTGACGCTGGGCAAGTCACTTAACCTCTCTGAGCCTTGGTCTCTCTCACCGGCCTGGGAGCAGCAGCCCCCATTAGCGGTGGGTGATAACGGCCGCTGATGACTGAACGACGCGCTGCGGCTTCCAAGCCTGAAGACACGCCAAATTGCCGTTTGCTTTCATTACTGCGAGCTCGAAATATTCTAGTGCCAGCTTGCTGCAAGACCCCGTGCCACCAAGGGCCACCAAACGATTTCCATGATAGAATTCCCTCTTGCAGAGGCGCAGGGTCCAATCTGAGTCACCATCTGAGACACACACACACACACACACACACACACTCACACGCAGCAGCTACTGAGCTAATCTTTCCATACGCCCACCTGACCCTGGTTGAGAAATGTTCGCACTGCGGTTCCTCTGCGAGGAAGAGAAGGAGAAGTGAGCACAATGTCTGGTGATTACTCCATCATCAGCGCCCAATGCTCTGCAGCTGCAGAACTTATCGGATGGTGCATTTCCCTTCTCACGTCTCCCAGGGCATTTCCCCTCCGAGATGCCTCCCAGGATTCCTCATGCTTCTAGGCCTAAGTTCAAGTTCAAGGGGCTGAACTCTGAGGCCCCCAGCACCGGCCTGCCCTGTCCTCTTGCTCCCTGACATCACCCCTCTGGACTTGCGAGAGCAGCCCCTGCGAAGGCAGGGATTGTGTCTGTCGTGGTAGCCACTCGGCACCCGGTGCCTGGCTCAGCGGCTGGCACCCCGTGAGGCTGGGGGAGCAGCGGCTAAGGGTACAGGCTGCCCGAGGGCTGGGAATTGCCTGCCACCCACCCCAAGGGGCATCAGGTGTGGCCCTCACCCTCCGGTGCCTCAGCTCCTCACACACCGGAGCACACCGCACACATATGCACTCTCAAACCTCACTCCCACACAGTAACATGCACTCACCACACTCCCCACCACACAGACACATACACCACAGTGTAAATGAGCGTCGGTCCCCTGGGCATTTGACCATCCCACGAACGAGCCATGCACCTTCATGCCTCCTTGCCTTTGCTCACACAGCTCCCTCCACCAAGAACCTCGGGACCCTCTGTGGCCCACTTCTCCTCACTAATCAAATTCTTCAGAAAACACTGATTTACCCAAGATCACACAAGAAGTGTGTGCCTGCAGAGCCTAGGTTAGAACCCAGGCCTCGAGGGCCGGGGGCTGGGGTGGGTACACTGAGTCCAGCTGCTCCGAAGAGCATTCATGCATTTATTCAGCCAGCCAGGCGTCTGTTTGTTTGTTTTCCCAACAAACATTTATTACGCCCCAGGCAGGCTGCTCGGTGCTGGGGACCCAGCCATGAACAAGGCCAGCTCACGGAGCCCAGAGAAGCAGACAGATGCTAAACAAGTAATTACAAGCATGATGGATGCCACAAAGGAAAAGCAGAGGGAGCCCTGGGAGGGGACAACAGGGGGACGCCAAAGTCTCTCATTCGTGCAAGGTTTTGCGGCAGTCCTGCCCCAAAGGTGGTCCTCCAGCCCCCTGCGTCAGCATCCCCTGTTTAAAGCCCCCAGGCATGCAGACTCAGCATCCCTTGGGAGAGACCGTTTCTCTTAAACCCACACCCAGGAAAGCACATGTGAAGCTCGAGGACCACAGCTTTAGAGGCCTGGCTGGGGGTGGTTGGAGGGGGTGGTACATGTTTTCTAATCACCCACCACATCTTGGGCTCGTTTGCCTCCTGCCAGGGCTCTGAGGTAGGTGGAATTAGCTCCTCTTTACAGACAAGCAAGCCAAGGCCTAGAAAAGCCCAGTGACTAGTGAGTGCAGAGTGGGGATTCGAACCCAGGCCTGTCAGACTCCAGATCTCCAGGAAGGTCCTTAGAGATGGCCCAGCACGGGTCCCTGCTGAATCGCCTTGCAGTTAAAAGGGAAAACAACCAGCACCAAATGAGGCCAGTGTTATGGATGACAAGACAGCACCCGTACTTCATGACAGAGCATTTCGGTAACATGGTGATAAGCAGGTCTGACACCACAGTGAGTGGGTGTGTGGCCAGGTACCTCCATTTACCAGGTGTGTGGCCTCAGGCAAGTTGTCTAACCTCTCTGGCCTCAGTTTCCCTGTCTGTGAGATGGGGATGAGGTGGTTGTGAGGAGTTTTACTGCCTTGGCCTCCCTGCCTTCCCTCCCTCCACTCCAGCCTCGCTGGCCTCCCGGGGCTTCTCAAACACGCCAGGCCTTGTCCCGGCTCAGCAGCTTTGCACTTGCTGTTCCCTCTGCCTGAACACTCTTCCTCCATGTAGCTACATGTCTCTGTCCAATGTCACCTTTTCAGAGAGACCCTCCCTAATCATCCTGGCAGAAATCACCCCCGCGATACCACCCTGTGTCCGTCCTCCTCCTCCTGCTTTATTTTTCTCCCTTGCACTGTCACCAGCTTTGCTCCCCCTCCCTGCAGGACAAAGTTGCACACTTTGTTTTGTTCACTGTTGCTTCCCCAGCCCAGGCACTTGACTAGGGCCACCCAGAGTTAACAAGCACACACGCAGGGGCTCAAGCCAGGCCTTCTGCAGACCCCTGGCAGCCCACCGGAGGCGCCCGCCCTCCAATGTGGGGGCTGGTGCTAAGTACTCCGCCCCAAGCCTGGGGACACAGCATGTCCACAGCTGTGCACACCTGCTGAGAGCGGACAATCACCCAGGCCCTGGCCCACAGCAAAGGCTCTGGAGAGAGGGGCAGCGAACTCCCCCGGGCCCCCTCCCCGAGCCCTGGAACTGGCAGGCAGTGAGAAACCAGATCCAGGCTTGGCAGGGGCCTGGCAGGGGCTCCGTGCCGAGGGCCAGGACCCTGCCAACCTCCCTCCCCCCAAACAGCGCCCAATTGTCCCAGCGGCGCCCAAATTTCCTGAAGACCTCCCAGCAGCCACTCTCTCACAGGGACACCCGCTCTCAAAGGGGCCGGCAGCCTGGCTGCTTCCGGCCACGACCACGAGCGGGAGGCTGGACAGGCACGGTGGTCCCGGCCGCGCAGGAGACCCTGGGACTTCCGAGCTGGGAACTCACAGCCTGATGCCTGGCGAGGAGCAGGCGAGGACAGATCCTGGGGGCGGGCCAGTCCTCCTGGCATTTGTATGCAGGTGCAGGCCCACAAACATGAGCCGGAATCCATCAGGAGAAAATAAAACACTCAGACAGAGCCGCCCTCAGAAGACAAACTGCCACAGGGCGAAGGGAACGGCCACCTTCGCTTGCTGGGTGCTCACGTCTCGGGCCCCCTCGGAACGGGGTTCGTTTAACCCCTCACGACAGGGCGATGGGAGCTGGGGGTCTTCTGCTTCTCAGAAAAGGAAACCAGGCACAGAAAGGCCAAGTGGGATTTGAACCCAGGGCCTTGCGTGCTCTGGCACACCCCAAACCTCCCTTGATGGGGTGAGGAAGGGGGTCACCAGGAGTCATGTTTCCATGACAAAGTCTCATTAATGTCCCCCTCCCCCGGGGCAGCGGGTCTGAGTCCAGCTGCAGACCACCTGCACCAGAGGGGGATGCGGGCACTTTCTCGAAAGAACATTCCCGGGCCCAGCCCAGACCGGCTGGGGTTGGCCAACCTGCCTTTTTCCCATGATTCTAGTTGATTCGGAAGCACGCCTGAGTTTGAGAACCACTGGCTTCAAGACCATTCTGATTTAGACAAAACTAGCTTTTATGTGTCAGGCGAATAGACCTTTAGAAGAGCTGCCCATGTGGGATCGGGGGGTGATAATAAAAACGTCACATTTATTGAGCACTTACTGTGTGCTAGGTCCTCTTCTAAGTGCCTCATGCTCATTTCATCCTCAGCAGAACTCCATAGAGAAGGTCATATTATCTTCCCCACTTCACAGGTGAGAAAACTGAGGCGTAGGGTACTTAAGTTCACTTTTACAATGTTGCACACAAAATGGCAGAGCCAGGCTTTGAAGCGAGGTGGAGGAGGCTCCAGAGCCTGCCCTCCTACTGCTCCCACCTCACCCCATCCTGGAGCCCACAGACTAGCAGCAGAGGAAGAAGCATGAACAAGTTGTAAAATTCACAGGAACGTGCACTAAGGAAGGGGCATGCATGGGCTGGGGAAGCACAGGAAAGGGCCCCCCAACCCGGAAAAGGGAGCTTGTCGGAAAAGCCTTCTCAGTGGAGGCCTTTGAGAGTTGGGCTCTGACAGATGACTAGGAGTTCGCTGGGCAGATGTGGTAAGAATGGTGCTCGTGGCAGAGGGAAGTGACTGTGCAACAATGTGGAGGGAAACGCCATGTGACAGCCACGTGGGGGTGGGGGAGAACTTGGTGACTTAGCGGCCTTAGTGAAGTCTTGGCTAAGGAGTTAGACTGCACCCCAGGACGACAGAGGTGTCACCGAAGAGTGGAGGACAGAGTCTCTGCAGTGGGAAAGCCCGACCTGGAGCATGGCAGGGCCGGACTGAAGCGGAGAGATTGGAGGCAGGAAGAGCCATGGTTCCGGGAGGCCGGTGGGGCAGAGCCGGGGCTGCAGCAGTGAGGAACACCATGAGACAGACCAGACAGGACTGGGACGTGGCTCCCAAGAGGGAGGCAGGAAAAGGGGTTTGTGAAAATTCTGGAAACTGGGAGGACAGGGGCACCCAGGAGCAGGAGCAGGTGGGGGAGATGGAGAGTCCTTTCACAGGCAGGTGGAGTGGGGGCCCGCGGGGCATGCAGGAAGAAATCGGAGACACTGGGTGGGAGTCACAGGGTAGGCGCCCCTTCTAGTCTGAGGCTGGGTGAGTCGTGGGGGGGCGGTCCTTGGTGCCATCCTCTCAGGTTCCGCTACCCAGCCTTTGCCCATAGCAGGTGCCCGCCTTCCTGAGCAAACCCCTGCTGTGCCACCCACGCTCTCTCCTTTTCACATCCTCAAGGTGAAGGGTGCGGAGAGGGGCATCTGTTCTGCTGTCCTCTGAGATTCACACAATTGTCTGGGGGAGGTCTGCCTTCTCTCCGGGTGACCGCTGCACCGGCCGAGTGCCCCGTACATGCTCGAGGCCGTAAATGGGAACCAGGCCTGGCGTGTTGTGGTGCCGGGGGGTCCCAGGACAGATCTTCCAAGGGGACAAGCTCTGGGAGCTCTCCTACCCCAACAAGCCACCCCCGTGCTCACACATCCACCTTACCACAGTGTGCCAGTGAGCAAGTCGCCATCCTCTTCATCTTCTTCATCTGTAAATAGAACTGGTAGTATGGAGCTCTCAGGGAAATAGGGTCTAAATAGGACCACGCAGACAAAGCCCTTAGGAAGAGGAAGGGGCCGGGGTCAAGCCCTGGGGTGCAAGTCCAGACCCCCAGACCCTCCACTTGAGGGCTACACAGCCTTCCATGTGCCTTCAGTCTCCAAGTCTGCACAACGAAATTCAGAATTGTATGTGATCATGTGAAGATTAAATATGCAAAATGCCCGTACACGGTGGGCCTCACTGCGCCATGGCTGGCGAAGCGCTGTGAGACTGGTGCCATGCCCCACCTTCGCGCAGCCCAGCACCTCTGACCCCTCCTTCCAGGCCCTGAGCCCTGCAGGGACTGCTGGGAGGGCGAGCGGTGCCCAGCTGGTGCCCCGGCCTCCTCTGCTGGGGCCTGGAGCGGGAAGCCCGTGGGCTGGGTCGCAGGGAGATCTGAGCTGTGGAGCTGGTGCTGGCAAAGGGAGGTATTTGCATCAGATAATGGGTAAAGTGTCTCGTTATTCCATTAACTTGTGTAGCAGCGACTGCGGCAGAGGGAGGGAGCATTGGAAACCCAAGAGCAGGGCAGGGGATGAGATTGCTGACCCCCAGCCAGCCCAGGGGCTTCCTGAGGGCACAGCAGCCTTGACAGGAGCTGCAGGGGTGGTCTGTGGGCAGACGGGTGGGGGTGAGGCTGGGCCTCAGCCTGGACGCTCAGCCCCCAGCCTCAAGGCAGGGACCCAGCTGGGGGCAAAATCCAGAATCACATCCCTGGCACCGCCAGCGCCAGCACCTCCCCCTCCCCCCACCTAAGATTGTGCTGGGGGAGGGGGGCTCTGCCCATGGCCATGGTATTCAGCCTCCTAAATAAAAGCGGGGGTACTGGAGCCAGTGGATGGGGTTTGCATCCCGCCTCCAGCCTTTGCAAGGTGGGAAGTTGTGCAGGTGCTCAGCCTCGCTGGGCTTCCTATAAAATGGGATGATACTGCTATATCTCATCCGCTGAGACCATGTCGTCAAGCCTCCGACAAATCCCATGGAGCCCCTCCTATGTGCCACGCACTTTCTAGGTAGTGGAGACCCAGCAGGTAACAACACGGACTAAGTCCTGCTGATGAAGTTTGCATTCTAGGTGTTGGGGGTACATAAATAAATAAGAAAAATACTAGAAGGTGATAAGTGCTATAAAATTTGGAAATGGGATAACGAGGGACTGGGAGGAGGGGTCTTTTAGAGAGTGACAAGGGAGGAGGTGACACTGTGACCGAGGCCCAGGTGACATCACCAGTCATGGGAGGGCCCTGGGTTGGACTGGAGGGGCACGTTCGAGGAGAGGAAGGAGGCCAGTGTGGCTGACGCAGAGTGGGCAGCGAAGACAGTAGGACCTCAGATGGAGAGGAGGGAGGGCCTGGCTGAGTTGAGTGGCGAGGCTGTAGGATTTGGTTTGGTTCAAAACGCCATGGCAGTCCCCGGACATTCAGAGCAGGGGACGGGGGCAGGTTCAAAGGGCTCCCGCTGCTGGCAGGGAATGGGCTGCAGGGCCAGGGTGGTGCAGGGTTGCTGAAAGGAAGCTGGTACAGCCCTGGGCAAGACAGCAGAAGGTGGGCGGTGAGGCTAGCGCAGGGGGAGATGGGACCAGGCCACAGACAGGGCTGGGTTTCAAAGGTACTGTCAACAGGACCTAAGAATGATAAGTGGACGAGGTGAAGGGAGGGGACAAGGACGACAGGGACTACCTGAGACTCTGTATGTTGGTAGAGAGCTTATTTAGCACGTGAGGCACCTTGCACAGAGCAAGTGCTTGGTAAATACCGCCCATTGCAGAAGCAAAGTGTTCTGCACCAAGCACAACCTTTGAAAGGGACCAGCCCTGCAGAGCCCGCAGACTGGCATTTCTGGTCTCGGATTCCTGGGCTGGGCCAGACGACCTCCAAGGGGAGCATGGAGGACTCTCTGCACAGGAAGGGGTCAGGCAGTCACATTGCCCAACGTGTGCAGTGACAGCACAAGCGCCGGACAGGGACCCAGCCAAGGTCACCAGGCTTGTTAGGGGCAGAGTGAGAACCAGTGAGCCCTATGCAATCCTGTCCCCTCTCCAGCATCTGCTGAGAAACCGGCTCTGCAGTCTGCTTCCTGACCCTCCTTCAGACCCTGGGCTTCAGTAGCGACATCCAACCTCAGCCTTTGTGCTGCTGTTGCCTCTTCCCAAACCTTCCCATGCCCGCTGCGGGTCACTTGCCCCTCTCCACCCTCTCACCCCAGCTGTCCTGCACAGGTGACTCAGCCTGCCTGGGCCTTCAGCGTTTCCCAGAGTCAGCCATCAGCTTGGGTCAGCCCAACGACGAGGTCATTACCATCGCCTCATCTCCTTCCACAGTCCACTTGGAAGGACTCTCCAGCCTCACGCCAGGAGAGGCTGGCCTGGCTGGTAGAGTCCCACTCCACGGTGCCATGGGCCCCCAGGTAAGACTGGCCCTGGCTCCTGGCAGCCAAGCCACACAGGATAGAGCCACCTTTCCTGCTGGGACGCAGCCCAGGCGGAATCCCCCTTTCTTCCTCTTGGACCAGTTTGGATATGAGTCAGGGAAATTCTCATTAACAATTTTCCCTTCTTCCTCCTCCCCTACTACAAGGGCATGAGCGGGCGCAGCCCTATGTGGCAGAGAAGGAGAGGTGGAGCCAGTGGGAGCCGGTGCCCAACCTGTCCCTCGCCTGGTAAGCTCACCCAGGAGCCGCAAGCCAGCAGGCATTCCTTCCTCCGGTCTCCGAGGGCCCGGCCTTGTGCTGGCCCCAGAGACTCAGAATACAGGCTTTACACTTAACCTCAAAGCAGTCCCTGCCTCACTCGGGGCCAAGTTCAGACAAGAGGCAATCAGGGGCTTAAGTGGCTGCCAGAGAAGGCCAGCGCCTGGTTATTAAATATTAAGTGGCAAGAGCCTAGGAACATATAATTGCAAATGAGACTCTGAAGCAGATGTTGCCAACAGCTTGGACTGGCGCTCACAGTTGGGACCAACAGGGGATTTCAAGTCACCAAGCCAGGCTGTTGGCAACTGCCCTACATTTACTGGGCACCTGCTGGGTGCCAGGCCCTGAACTGGATGCTGCAGGTAGAAAGATGGACCAGATGTGGTTCCAGCTTCAAGGGTGATCCCCGTCTGGTGAAGAAAACAGTCAAAGTAAGCAAAGACTCCTGATCGTAGGTAATCCTAGGGGTGGTGTGGGCCCCAGGGAAATTCCTGGAAGCAGTTGAGGAATTGAGGCTTCAGAGGGGAAATGAGCCGACTTTGAAGGATACATTCAATCAGTCATTCAACAAACATTTTTTCAATACCTACTGTGTGTCAAAGAGTGTAGATTCTGGGAAATAAAGTACTACATAAGTCAAATTCTTTCTCTATTGGAATTTACAATAAAGCAAGAGTTTGCAATCCACGGATGGACAAGGCTTTGTACCATGAGGAAGAGGCAAAGAAGAAAGAGCCCATGTAAAAAGATTTGGAGGCATGAAGAAGTAAAGTAGATCCAAGGTGAGAAGGGAGTTCAGTGTGTCTGCACATGTATGGGGGGGAGAGATGGGATGGCTAGTAGTTGGAGCTTGAAAAGCTGCCAAGTTAAAGAGTTTGGGTGAGTCCTGGAAGATTTCAAAGTACAGTGGAGTGACCTCCCTCAGGGACAGTCCATGGCTCCCAGGATCCCTACGATAGGACATAGTCTGGTCTTTTAGGCAGCCATCCTGAGACAGGGCAAGAGGATGGAAACACCCCAGTGGACACCCTTGTGGACGGGGCTGCCTGGCTAGCCGCCCAGCCCCACCCGGGCTGGGTTCCTGAGCCTCCAGTGCCGGAGGATCTCAGAGGAGCCGAACCCCGCCCCTCTACTCCCCTCACACCTGCAGCCTGTTACACCAGCTCCTGAACTGCTGAAAACATATCTTGGGAACATAAGCGCCTTTGTCTTTGCCAGGAATTTAGTCCCTGCAGAAGGTGGGGGGGGGAGTAATATGAGATCCCAGGCCTTTCAGGCAACAAGTCCTTGTCCAGTGAGGGAGTGAGGAAAGATTCCAGTTCAACATTCCTAAGAATGTCCCAGCTGGCTGGACCTCTCTCTCTCCACTGCCCTGTCCAAAGCCAGGGGAATGGGCGAGATGAACTTTCAAGGTCATTCTTTGGTCCTATCCGAAGAAAGGCAAGGGCAGGGGGACAAAGAGAAGAACTGCATTTGAAGATGCTAAGATCCCAGGAGGGTTAGGGTCTGGAATATGGTCCTAAGAGCCTGAAAATGCATTAGGCTGAGATTTAAGAAATCTATAGATCTAAAATTCTAAGATTCCAGACACCTGTGATTCTAAGACGCTAACTTGATTAGGGGTAGGCAAACATCATAGCCATCACGTCCTCTTGATAAAATCCACGCCTGCAGAGAGAACCCCACACCCATAACTCCTAAGCCAAGCAGGCTTGTTTTCCCCCCTCTGCCTTTAAATTGTCTTCTCGCTGCTCAGTGTCTGCTCATCTGCACACCCCCCTCCACAGTCCCTCCTCCAAGCCTGGCAGCCACACATTTGCCATCTGCATATAACCCAGTGATTAGCACAGCCGAGCAGGAGAGGAGGGGTGCGGTATGCGCTGCCTGCCAGTCAGACGGCCTTAAGTCGACCAGGCTGCAGGGAGTCACCCGGCTCCCTGAAAGGGCTGAGCAGGGGAGGGGAGACACACTCCTGCAGACTCAGACACACACCGGGAGACACACAAAGGAAGGCCCCAGGCACACAGACACACAAAGACACAGAGAGAGATATGCACACCACACACAGATATTGCAGACAGCACACACCCACACGTGTGCAGTCCTCACAGACATGCAAACAAACCAAACATAATAGACCGGCACACAACCCCACAGTGACACACACCTGGACACACAG
This sequence comes from Eulemur rufifrons, assembly GCF_041146395.1. Classification (NCBI taxonomy): domain Eukaryota; kingdom Metazoa; phylum Chordata; class Mammalia; order Primates; family Lemuridae; genus Eulemur; species Eulemur rufifrons. The sequence continues at coordinate 27,138,489 of NC_091002.1, forward strand.
ACATGCAAAACCACGGAGGAAACATGCACAGCACACATGGATATTTGCGGTGCAACACAGACACACACGCACACACAGACACACAGCCACATAGCAAAACACACCGTGCATGTACAAACACATGCAAACAAACCCAAACAAACAGATACAGACTCAGAGTCACACAGACCAGCACACTCCCTGGGGGACAGCAGTGCTGAGTTGTTAGCACGCCCTGCAGATGAGAGCTGTCACAGAGTCGTCCTTCCCATCCCCCTCTCCCACTGCCCTCACTCATGGGACATTGTTTAGGGCCTACTATGCACACAGCCGGGCGCTGGGCCCCTGGGAGACCTGAGGGCTGTGACACAGTGGAGTGGAAGGAGGAGTTCAGTCAGCCCTGGGAGCTCAGAGATAGCGAGAGCACAGATAATAAGCACTGGGTTCAGGAAACCATTTCCAGAGCTATACAAGATGGATTGCCCAGAAAGGTAGTGAGCTCTCCACCACTGGAGGCAATCTAGTGCAACCAAGGCTTTTGTGCATCAGATGGGAGAATGGGTACCAGGGAAATTGAAGGCCTTTACAATCCCTTCAAGCCCTTATATCCTCTCTTTCTATCAACTTCCCTGGGCTTCAACACAGTAGTCTCCACAATTTTTTGTATCACATTACCTCTTAGTAAAAACATTTTAAACATGCACCCCCCATGTATGTATATTTTTTATTTACAAATGCATTATGTACATCTTTGCCTTATATGTTATATACTTCATAGAACATACACAAAAATAAAATAACTTGAAATAATGAGAGAAAAATATATAGATTACTACCTTCAAGGACAGGTAGAATGGAAAGGAAAGTGACGGAACATTTATTGAGTACCTCCCGTGTGCCAGACTTTTGATGTGTATTATTTGACTCTTCAAAATAGCCCTGTAAAGAGACGATCCGCTTTACAGATGAGAAATTAAATGGCAGCCGGGCAGAGTCCTTTACCCACAGTCACACACCTGGGCTGGCAGGCTGAGACTCGAGTGGAGTCGGGCAGAGAGCCCTCTGGTCCCGCAGGCAGCAGTTGCAAGGCTGGGAACCCGAGGGACAGCATAATTTGTCAAGAGCCCTGAGTGACAGCCTTGAAGCCGAGCAGCAGGTTCAACGCTCAAGCCACAGGCACAGGTGGGCTAGGCACGGCCGTTTCTGTCCCTTAAATCTCGCCGCTCAAAGTGGAGCCCAGCAACTTCGGCCTCACCTGGAAGTGTATGAGACGTGCAGAATCTCGGCCCCACGGCAGACCTACTAAGTCAGGGTCTGCATTTGACAAGATTACAGTTTGAGAAGCCTCAAATTACTTCAGTTCACCTGGACTGCGACCATATCCCATGGAGAAGCTGGGAAGCAAGCCCAGCCGTGGTCGTGCTCGGGGCTCCCACCTCTCCAGAGCCTGCCCAGTTCCAGGGCCTTAGAGTCCCTGAGCATGTGAGGTGGCTTCCAGGAATCTGTCCACACCGCTCCCTGCAGCTCCTCGGCCTGACCCTGCAGTGGCTCCCACCCGGCTCTGAGTAAAAGCTGAAGGCCTCCCCCTGGCCTGTGAGGCCCTGCCGACCCGGCGCTGCTCCCCCGCCACCTGTCTCCCCCTCACTCTCTCTGTTCCAGTTTCCTGGCTGCCCCTGAACTTGCGCCCCAGGGTCTTTGCGCTGGCTGTTCCTCTCACACTTCCTCCAGCAAACTCCACTCCCTGAGCCAGATGCTGGCCGGATAGAACAGCACCCCCGGACTCATGTGTTCCTCTTCCCATCCCCGCACCGGAATGTGAACGCCCCGGGTGCAGGAACCGTGACTGTCTCGTTTCTAGCACCCAGCACAGCACCTGGTGCTCAAAAAACAGCTGTTGGCTGCGGGAGGCCATGCCACTGCCCCACCCCGGGGGCCCCTCTGTGCCAGCAGCATGTGGGGCCTGTGGTGAGGGCAGAGGCTTGAGACCCAGGTCAGGCTTCCTGGGGCCACCGTGAGGCCTGCCCCAGAGGCCTTGCCCCTCCGGGTCCTGCTGGGTTGGGGGCTGCACCCCTGCTGGCCTGATCCCCTCCAGCCTCTGCAGCTGTGCTCTCCCTCTCCCCAGCCCCTCGCAGTCCTCCCTGGGATTCTCCCCGGGTTTCGACTTCACTAACAATGAGGGGGAGCTGACCTCGGGGCCTGCTTCCACCTAAATCCCTGCGGCACCTGTTTGTCATACTAAGGCCAACTATCTGCTCCACACTGGGGGAAAGAAACATCAAGAGGATAAACATATCCTAGTATTTTCTAACTTGGCTTGTCATGCCTATAGGTAGTGAGACCTCAGGGTACCCATTTCCCTCTCTGCGCCTCGGTCTTCTCATCTATTCCATGGGGACAGTTACTGCCTTTTTTGCTGAAGAGAGAATGAATGAGACTTGGTGAGAAAGGAAACTGTAAGGATGGAATTTCAGGTTTGAACCAGCGTGGTGCTGTAGGCATTGGGGCAGGGATTGTCAGGGGAGTACTGGGAGTAAGGAGGGGGACTAAGGGATTTGGTATCAAGAGATCCAGGTTCATGGCCCTGCGTTGCCTCTCACCCGGTTTGTTGCCCAGGCAGAGCCTCAGTTTGCTCATCTGTACAATGGGTACTTCGTGCTGTGAGGCTCCAGTGAGGTAACCGGCCAAAGGGCTCCAGAAAGAAGCCCTAGGGGGACTTCCCGGCCCACCTCCCTCCTTGCTGCAGTGGCAGCGGCCACACGAAGGCCGTGCTGCCCAGAGGCCACGGCCCAGCTCACCAGAGGCTGCGGCAGAGAAAGTGGTGTGCGTCGCTTGGGCTTTCCCTGAGAGCCAAGCCAGTTCCTGCCCTGGGACGGACACTTCCTCTCGGGAACAGGAATGGAGCCAACTAGAGTCTTGGCCTCCCTGCCTGGGAAGGCAGCTGGAAGTTCAACAAGGACACCTGTTCCTTGAGGAAAGCCAGGCCAGACCAAGCGCTCGGGGTGCAGGAGCCTGAACCCCTCAGAGCTGCCAGGGCCCGTATGGACAGAGCCGCTTCCTGCTTCCTGCTGGGTTCCTTCTTTCGCTCTGTCAGCGGCCATTTCCTGAGGCCCCACTCCAGGTGCCGGGGAGCAGAGGCAAAGACCCCACGTGGAGCTCAAACTGGAGTGGAGAGAGTCACGGCAACCTGTCAAGAACTAGAAATGCTATCAAGAAAAATAGGCCGGGCGCGGTGGCTCACGCCTGTAATCCTAGCACTCTGGGAGGCCGAGGCGGGTGGATCGCTCGAGGTCAGGAGTTCGAGACCAGCCTGAGCAAGAGCGAGACCTCGTCTCTACCAAAAATAGAAAGAAATTATATGGACAACTAAAATATATATATATATATACAAAAAATTAGCCGGGCATGGTGGCGCATGCCTGTAGTCCCAGCTACTCGGGAGGCTGAGGCAGTAGGATCGCTTAAGCCCAGGAGTTTGAGGTTGCTGTGAGCTAGACTGACGCCACGGCACTCACTCTAGCCCGGGCAACAGAGCGAGACTCTGTCTCCAAAAAAAAAAAAGAAAAAGAAAGTGGGGCAAGGGGATAGGAAGCAATGGGGCAATTTTAGCCAGAGTGCTCAGGACAAGCTTCCCTGAGGAGGTGACGCTGGAGCAGAGACCCAAAGGAAGAGTCGGGGCGAGCTAGGCAGCTGGCTGGGGAAGAGGGTTCCAGGCACAGGGAGCAGCAGGTGCAAAGGCCCTGAGGTGAGCGCCTGCTGGGCTTGCTCAAGGAATATTGAGAAGGTGGGTGTGGCTGGAGAGGAGTGAGTGAGGGGGAGGATGGGGGAGGATGGAGGAGGCCGGGTCAGAGAGGGTCGGGGTGGGGAGATCATGTGGGGCCTTGTGGGCTACATTGAAAACTTACGTTGAAAACTTCCGGTTTTATTCTAAAAGATAAGAGGGAAGGCTAGTGGGAGATGTTGATTGAAGGAGGGACGAGGTGCAGAATCTAGGGAGGAACCAGGGAGGAGGTGACTGCCCTAATCCAGGTGAGAAATGAAGCTGCTGGGACCAGAGTATACTGCAGGTGGAAGGAGTGGTCAGACTCTGGGTTTGTTCTGAACGTAGGGCCACGAGGATTGGCTGACACATCTGTGAGCGAGGAAGAAGAGAAAGAGATGAGCCAAGAGGCGCCACGGCATTTTGCCTGAGAAACTGCACGAGCAGAACGGAGATGGAGAACGTGGGACAGGAACAGGCAGCAAACATCATTCTCAGCTGCCATTTGCTGATACATATTCTCTCTCTTCCCCCCCCCTCCTTGTTACCCATTACTCCTGTCCTCAACCTGTTTTCAGATGGGAAACTGAGGCTGAGACCCACCCAAGATCACCCAGCTAGTAAGCGGCAGAGCCTGGAATTGAACGCACATCTCTCAGCCACTGAGCTATACTGTCCCATCACAACCAGAGAGAGTTAGGGTCATCGTTCACCCATTGCTTCACTCAGCAGATCTTTGTGTCCCTATAGCCTGCCAGCAGGGCCAGTGCTGGGCCCCACAGAAGGACCTGGAAACCATCAAGCCAGCACCTCCGTGGTGATGGAGACCCAGAGAGGGCACCGTGGGGCTTCCCAAGCTCACAGCAAAGCAGAGGCCAGAATGTGCAGAGGTTGGAAGCAGGGGCTGGGGAACGAGAGCCCATGAATTCAAAGCCTGGATCTGGAGCTCTCAAGCTGTATGCTCTTAGACAAGCCGTTTAAGCGCTTTGTGTCTCAGTTTTCTCATCTGTGCAATGGGGATAAGAATGGTGTCCCCGTGAGAGTCACAGTGAGGAGAAAATCCGCAGAAGCCCTTCAGGCTTAGGCTTAGCAAATGCTCCTGCATTTTAGCTGTGATTGGTACTATTAGGCAGAGTCAGCACTCGAACCCAGGTCTCTCAATGCAGGCTGAGACAGTCGGCTGTCTGCCTTTGCATCACCATCCAGTCGGGAATCCGCTCCCAGAGGTGTTGGGGGAGGCTCAGCTCAGCACAGCTGGGCTCGGCTCTGGGCGGGGTCAGATCCTCAGAGCCCGAGAGAACAGCGTTTAGGGCCTGACAGTGTGGTCCCGCCCCTGAGGAGCTCAGGCGAGCTGCCTGCCTGCCTGCCAAGTTGCTTAGTCTCTGACTTTCCCGGGAAAACACTAATTACAGCAAAGCTCCCCCAGGCCCTGGCCCGGGGATCTGTCACAGCCCCTCAGCTTCGGAGTGCTGGCTGCAGTCTCTGAGCAGGTGCTGTCCTGCCCTCTGCCTTCTCCTTAGGGGGACCGGCACCAGAGGAATGCACAGACCCGCCAATAGGGAAGCCGGGGCTGGGCTTAGGAATGAGTCCCACCTTGGCTTGAACCGCCATCTATTCAGTGGTTCTCAAAGCGTGGTCCCTGGACCAGCAGCCGGGGCCTCATTAGAAATGCAAATTTTCAGAGCTTCCCCAAGACCTACTGAATCAGACACTCTGGGGGTGGGGCCCTGGGATCCGTGTTTTAACAATCCCTCCAGGTGATGTTCAAACCCGCTCAAGTGGGAGAAGCGCAGCTCCGATTCCTGCACAGCTGTGGCTGAAGGGAGGGGACCGCAGGGAGGCCATTATAAAACGGGGTGGGCTGAGGCACAGGCTCGGGGGACTAGTCTTCAAATCCAGGCTGTGCTGATTCCTTACCCTGTGATCTTGAGCAAATCACTTTTTTACTTAATACATATTATCGGCAACCTGCTGTTCACTGTTGAAGGCCCTGGGGCTGCAGCTCTGAGACAAAACAGTGGTGGTTGCCAACATCTTCACATATATTAATTCATTTAATCCTTATAAGAAACCTTTTAGGTACGGTCCTATCATCACCCCAATCTGGGCAAGGGAGGCACTCAGATCGTCAGAGTCACCTGCCCCATGGCGAGGCGGAGAGAGCGTGGGATTCGACCCGGACAAAAGGCAGTACAGACACAATACTGGCAGTCCCCATGCATGCTACGAAGACAAAGTGCGGAAGAGGACAGGGGGCATACTGGGGCAGGGGTGGCCTGGCGTGTGAACACAGGCCTCTCAAAGTCTCAGCTTTCTCACCTGTAAACCCAGGGGATTATTAGCACCCCCTCCCAGGTGTGGTATGAATATGTCACAGGAAGAGTTTGTAAAGCATAGTAGATGCTGAACAAATGGGAACTGTTATTTTTTTGGAAAACTGAGTTCAAATCCTGACTGCTTCAGCCACCCACTCGCTGTGTGTCCTGGACGAGTCTCTCCATCCCTCAGTGCGCCTCAGTTTCCACAGCTATAAAATGGGAGTGATGGCAGCCACCATGGGAGAAGGGCTGTTGTGAGCCTTGGAGGGAGCCCACATAAGGATCAGAGGACATGGCAGGGCTCAGCAAGGCCACTCCCGCCTCCCACCCCCAACGCCGCTGTCTCTCCGGCCGGTCAGCAGCTTCTCTCCAGGGCAGTTGGTTCCCGGTCCGGGCTGCCCAGGAGGCCATGCTGTTTTTATTTTTATTGTTCTGGCTTCACAGCTGAGGCTTCTAACTCCAAATGGCTCTTCTTGCCCAGAAAAATAGGTCGTTGGCAGCTCCAGCCTCCTGACAGTCCCCACACAAAGGCAGCCTGGCGGGCCTGCCTGCTGACGCCAGCCCAGGGTTACGGGAAGCGGGGAGCAGAGCGTGGGCAGGGCCGGAGCTGGGGCCGTGCAGGTGCCAGTGTGCCCGAGCAGAGTGGCCCTGCTCATGTCGCTTTCTGTCTCTGGGCTTGTCTCCTCACCTCTAGGAAGCCAGTGGACTTGCTGAGGCTCCAGTGAGATGAAGACTATCGAGGGGCCCGGCACACACAAGGGCGCCATCGCCCGCCTGCAGAGCCCAAGCTCCAGATGGGCCCCAGCCATGGCTGCTTTCACATCTGTGCCACCACTGACCCCTTGTATCAGGGTTGTCCCTGTTATTTCTATTTCACAGATGAAAAGACTGAGGCTCAAAAAAATTTTTTTGCCCAAGTTTTGTAAGTCAAATCACAAAGTCTTAGCTTAGCCCCGATCCCCCTCTCCTGGTGCTCATTTAAGTCTTTCCAGCAGATCCTGGACGACAGGCAAGGGATGTGATCTGAGGATCCCTTGGGCCGTTAAGTGAGGAACAGGAAGAACAAGGTGGCAACAGGCCACCCAGGTGAGAGAGGTGGAGCTTTGCTGATAGATGTGCTGGCAGATCGCCCTCTAGGAGCAACAGGGAAGTGTCCAGGCTCCCCTCTCCCCTCCTCACTGAGACCTTCCCTGATCCCATTTCAAACTTGCACCCCAGCCCTCTCATCAGCACCAGGGCCCTTCCCTGCATTATCCTCCTGTAGCACCATCTCATCTGACAGACTATACACGTTACAGAAGGGTTTGTTTCCCCCACTAGAATGTCAGCTCCTTGAGGGCAGGGATTTTTGTCTGGGTTTTTTTTTTTTTTTTTTTTTTTGCAACTGCTGCATCCCCAGTCCCTGGTACATAGGAGATGCTTAATAAATACTGTGGAGCGCATGAGTGAATGTGTATGAAGGCAGTTCGATTTCAATCTAGTGTGGCCCAGACCGCCTGCTATGGGGGTGGTTGATTCACACCGGTTATGTTCCATCATCTCTCTACATGACCTCAGGCAAGTTGTCCTTCTGCCTCAGTTTGCCCATCTGCCCACTGGTCTCAGTGACCTCTCAGCCTTGAGACTGGCCAGGTGTGATTTTTATGTGGACAGAGGACAAGGCTCAGGGCCCCCTCCGGAGGCAGAAGTGAGTGTGTTGGGAAGCCCTGCTGAGCGCCTTTGCCAAAGGTGCTACGTATAAATAGCAGGTGGTTCAATTATTATCCTTCCCTAATCCCCAGTTTCCTAATCCCAGGCAGGTTTGTGTGTGTGTGTCTTGGGGAACAGTGAACAGCAGAGCCTTCTGGAAGCCCAGGGCAGGCGGCCGCCTCTTCTCTGACCTCATCAGCAGCCCCTACCCCACTCCCACCCCAGATGGACTCTGGTACCAGATTTTCCCAGGAGCCTCATTGGTCACCTTCATGGTTCCAGCCAGATGGGACCTGAGGAGTTGGAGACTTGCCCTGCCCCCCACCTCAGATACTAGGATGACCCCAGAACAATCTCCTTCCTCATTGGTGCCTGATTCCACGCTCCCCTCTCCCCAGCCCACTCTCCACTCACAGTGTGGCCTTTAAAACACATAAATCAGCCCACAGCCCTCCCCTGCTGAAAACCCTCCAATGGTTTCCCATCTGCAGAATAAATGCAGATAAACCTAGGCCTTCAAGGCCACCCAGCTGCCAGCTGGACCACCCTCCCCCCTCCTGCGCTCTTTCCCCTCCAGCCAAGTTGGCCTCGGAATCTGTCCTGGTCTCTCTTCCTGGAACACCTTTCTCCCCAGATCGTCACCTTTCTCTTCCTCCTGTGTGGGTCACTGTGATGCTCTCCCACATCCTACGAAATGAAAATTCCCCTGCACTGCAAATGCTGCCCAGACCCCTGTGGGTTCCCAAGAACTGTCATCAGACACTATACTTACTTCCCAAATGCTTATGTTGCACTTGGTACATGCATGGCTCTTTTTGAAGTGTGGTATAAATATCAATTCATCTAATTCTCACAATAGCCTTTTTAGGTTGATATTCATGTTGGCCTCACTTCAGATGAGGAAGCTGAGGCCAAGAAACGATAGGGTATTTGACAAGTACACACGGCTCACAACAGGTGGCCGAAGGGTTTGAACCCAGGGAGTCTGGCCCATGCTCTCAAGAGCTGCACCCTGTCTGCTCCCATCTGTCTCAGCACAACAGCAGGGCCAGGCATTTGACCAGGAGGCTGGGGTGGGGGGTGGGGGTGGTCACTTTGCACAGGTCTTTAGCCTGGGAATCAAGAATTCAAATCTTATTCCAACCCCAGGCCTTGCTGTGTGGCCTTGGGCAAGTGCACTCCCTCTCTGGGCCTCAGCTCCCTCTCCATTTACAGGCCTGGGCCTTCTCCCACCTTGCTACATTTATATCCTCTTAACTGCCACTGTGTGTGTGAAGCAAAACTGGTCCTCTCCAAGCTAATTTCCAACTCAAAAACCCTCCAATTAGCAGAGGGTCTTGAACTCCTTTCTCTCCCCACAGTGCAGAGCCTTCTTTTGCCAGATGCCCACAGGGCTCTCAGCCCCCATCACTGACCTGGCTGTCACTGGGGACACAGTGTTCCCTCAAGAGAGGGAACACGGGTTGCTTTTTCCACGGAGAGGTTCTGTCCTCTCCAACTCCAGGCCTCTTGCCCGTCCAACTCCTGTCCCCTCATCTTCCTCATGGCCTGTCATTTTCCTGGAGCCCCGGCCTTCAAGGCTCCGGCTCTCCCCCCTACACCCCTGCCTGGGCCTTCCCTACCAGCTGCATCTGCCCTCTGAGACAGAGAGGAACCAGGCCAGAGAGCTCCCACCTCCCGGGGAGGCCCCTGGCCCTTCCCAGCCACAGCCCCCTTCCCGCTACCTCTCCTCCCTGCGCCTCTTTTCCAGGCGGTACTGAAGTCCTTCCTACACACACGCTATTTTTGTACCATCACTCTCTTCTTCCTCTCCCCCTTCCCCCTACATTCACTTACTTCCTGCTTTTCCTTCACCTCCGCCCAGCCCTGGAAGAATCGGGCCCCTCTGGCCGGCACCCACCCCGAGAGGGCCTTCAGCTTTGGGGCTCAGGGGCAGGGCACCTCGGGGAGGGGCAAAAGGCAGACACGCGCCCACCCCCACCCCTCCACGCCCCCTCTCCTCCGCCGCCTCCAGCCTCTCGCCCCAGGGAAGCGGGACTAGCCGCGGCCGGAGTCCGGAGGCGAGGGGGGGTCGGCCGCAATTTCCCCGGTCCACCTTAAGAGGACGGTGTAGCCAGCTCGCGGCGCTGACCTTAGAAAAACAAGTTTGCGCAAAGTGGAGCGGGGGGCCCGGCCTCTGGGCAGCCCCCGGCGGCGCTTCCAGTGCCTTCCAGCCCTCGCGGGAGGCGCAGGTCCGAGCCTGGCGGGGCGCGGGAGGGCAGAGGGGGCCGGGTCGGGGCTGGGGGCGAGCCGCGCGGGCTTCTGAACTGGCAGACAGTCGGCGCCCGGGGCGCGTCCAGTCCCGAGCCCGAGCGGGCTGCGGCGGCTCGCGGGGCCGCCTCCCGGGGCTGCAGCTGGGGGCCCGCGCGGGGGTGCTGGGCTCGGCGCGGGCGCGGGGGGCGACACTGCCCTCCCCGGCCCGGCGCGCGGCGCGCAGCCCTCGCTCCCTCCCCCGGGGCGCGCTGCTGGAGGGCGCGCAGGCGGGCGCTCGCTCGCGGAGAAGGTGCCGCCGGGGCCGGAGCCCCGCAGCCCCCGGGCGGGCGGGAAGGCGCGAGGAGGGGGAAGGGAAGGAGGGAGGGGGCCGGGCTGCCGGGAGGGCGGGGGCAGCGGCCGGGACTGCGGGCCGGGAGCGAGCCGAGCCGCCGGCGCCTGGAGGAGCCCGGGCGGGGCAGGTGGGCAGCGGCGGGGGCGGCTCCGCGCGGCCGGGCTCGGCCGTGCTGCCCCTCGCCCCTGCCCGCGCGGTCCTCTCTCCCGCGCTGTCTGTCTCGATCTGCGCGCCGCCTCGCTCACTCCTCGCTCTCGCTCTCTCCTCCTCTCTCTTTCTCCCCCTCTCGCCTCTCGGTGTCTCTGGCTCTCTGCCTGGCTCCCTTGGGTCTGTTTCTCTCTCCTGCCGCCTCTCTCTGGCCGCCCCTGGCTTTATTTCTCGCGCGCTTGGGGTCTCTTCCCCTCTCCGTCTCCCGATCTCTCCGGGGGGGGGGGGTTCTCCGAAAATCGCGGCGGTGACGGCGGCTCCTAAGCCGCTCCAGGCGCCCGTTCGGGAGAGGGGGGGAAGCCCGGCCGGGAGGGGGAAGGGGGGGAGCCTTAGTCACTTCCCCGCTCCAGCCTGCGCCCGCCCGAGCGCTCACTCACGGCCGCTCTCCCTCCTCGCTCCGCAGCCGCGGCCCATGGAGCCCGCCGGCCCGGCCCCCGGCCGCCTCGGGCCGCTGCTCTGCCTGCTGCTCGCCGCGTCCTGCGCCTGGTCAGGTAAGCTGAGCACCCCCTACTCCCCACCGCTGCCATCCCCAAACTGCGGTCTCAGGCCTCTCAGACTGACACCGGGATCCGCTCCGCTAATGTTGAGCAGTAATAGGGGGAAGGGATGCCTGTAACCGGGATAATGGGTACAGAAACTGAGGCCCAGAGAGGGCCAGCGACATGCGCAAGGTCACACAGCCAAGGATAGAACCTAGGTCTCTTGCTATGAGGGTCTGTCTCTGTGGATTCTGACGGCGTGCACTGTGCTGGGCACTGGGACAGAGGAGATGAGTTGGTAGCCCCTGCCCAGTCCCATGGGGGAGGCAGGCTGACAGTGGCTTTCAGAGCAGGGCGCCCTGCCTTCCCTAGAAGCTCTCTCCCTAGACTTATGCTTTCCACATGTTTGGCTTCAGGGGCTGAGGGGGAGGGGTGAGGGCAGAGGTCCTCCCGGTGCTGCCTGGAAAGGAACAGAGACAGGCTGTTGCAATTAGGAAGGAGTGAGCTCTCCCTCTGGTGCACGGAGTAAATCGCTGTTTGTATATGGAGGGGAGAGAGAAAGAGAGGGAGGCCGCGGTAACCCCAGAGTGAGCCGATGCGATCAACAGATCCTATGTGAAAACACGGTGGATTGTCCCTGTGGTTGCCAAAGCCTCTCCCTGGATGTCTTGCTCCTTGATGTTCTCCTGGCTCCCCGCTTCCTCCTGCCTTCCCCAGGCTTCCAGCTCCCTGCAGTTCAGGTGCTCTGTGGGGATGTTACCTGTGGCTCTGAGCATGTCTTTCTGTTGGCCTACATCAAACACCTGGCTGTCGCCAGCAGGCGGGCTCTGAAGGCTACAGTGTGTGTTCGCCAATGGGTGAGGTCACCATTCCGGAGTCCTGCTTCTTAAAGGGGTTTTGCAAAAACGGTGGGTCTCCTGGGAGGGTGTGGGGAGCAGAGAAATGGCTTTAAAGGGGTTGGGAGGGAGAGAAGAATGGGGATCTTGTTTTCTGGCCTCTTGAAGCTGCGTTGTGGGCATAGGGGTCTCTGCACCTCCCAGCCTTGAGGAGGGAGGAAAAGATGAGGTCAGTATCCAGCCCCCCCGCTTTTGCATTTGCCTGGAGACCGGTAACCACCTGATAGCAGGGAGAAAGGGAGAACTAGCAAAGAGTGGGTGGAAGGAGAAGTGGGGGGCAGACAGCAGCTCCCCCTTGCCCTGCAGTTTCCCCTGAACCCCAGGGATCCACATAGACATCCCCCCCACCCCACCCCAATTCTTTTCAGTTACAGTTGGGTCCTTGCTGGGCGGAAGGAAGCACTGATAAATTTCATGTCTCTCCAGTGAGTGGCATCTCCGATCTGCTCCTTCCTGCCTGAGCCGGCCATTTCTACCCTGCAAAAGCCTGAGTTCCTGCCCTGCCATCCTTCCTGGCCTGGAAATGCACAAGCGTCACTTGCAAGTGCTTAATTTTCCCGAAGTAGGGAACTGGGCCCAAGTTAATTTCTAAATGTCTATTTCAGACCCTTCTCCGACCAGGAGCCTGTGGCTCAGTCCCTGGCAAATGAACAGTGACGCTGATTAACAAGTGTTCAGATGGGCAGCCTGCCTTTCCCAGGGCACTGGCTGGGAACACCAACACCTTTCTTGTGAGCAAATCTCCCCCTTTTGCCTATAAAAACAATCTATAAAATGGTAAAGATTGGGCCATAAAACTTCCGTTCCAATCCATTCAGCATCAATAGCCTGAAAAAGTGGGAGCAGCAGAGGGGCCAAGACTAGCTTTGAAATAAATAAATCTTAGGAGGTAAGAGTGAATTTCTTGGGGGAGGGATGGGATGGGACCCTCACAGTTCAAGCCTCCCAGCATCCTTCACTCTGTTCTTCAGGGTCCTGGTCACACCCTGGACCCAGCAAGGAATTCACCTGGTTTGGCTGAAGAGTGGGGCTTTGGGACAGCCCCTCTGTTGGTTCAGATATGGTATTTACGACAAAGCGGAAGAGAGACAGGATACAAGGGCAGGAAGGTGGAAGGAGGCAGTTGTCCAATTTTCTAAGAAAATGGATTTGTTCGAGTGAGAAACTCAAATGTCAGGCTTAGGAAAGCAGCCTTGGATTGAATGACTACGAGTGTCTCGGGCAGAACTGTCAGCCTGGGAGGTGTCACATGATTGCTGTGGCTTCACATGATCACTGTTTGTGGGGGGGAATGGGGCTGGTCATATGGATTATCTTGGTTGGGGGAGGCAAGGGAAGAAGTTTCTAAAGATTGCTTTCAGCGCAAGTGCTGCCAAAGGGAGATTCTAAAAAGATACCAGTGAAGTCACCAACCTGTGTTTTTTGGAGCCAGTGTGAGGCCTGTTTCCTAAAACAGCTGCAATGGGAGAGATTCTCAGACTGGGAGAAGGGCAAGGGGCTGGGCTTGGGGACTGCGGCAGCAGGGCCAGACACTGAACCTGCGGGATGCTTGCTTGTCCCCACCTAGGCCTTGGGACCTCTGGGTCGCCCCCTGGACAGACCTCGGATGAACTGCTATTCGATCCTTTGCTCTGGCTGGGAGGAAGCCAAGCCAAGTTGGAGTTCAGGCTTTGGGGGACAGCTGAACCCTCCAGTGAACCTCTGACCCTTTGGCAGAGGGTGGCATGCTGGTGGCTCCTCTGTACTTTCCTAAATGGTAAAGTTAATCTCACTTCCTCTTTCGTAAGAAAGCGGGGAGGATTTGGCTTGACACGTTCAGGCTCTTGGAAGGTCCGTAACGCCATGGTATTCTCTGGGTACTTTCTGGCCATTAATTATTCTTTACCAACCCCATGGAGACTCATGGTGTGATTCATACCTTTACTTGCAGTCATGCAGCACGTATGAAGTGCTGACGTGAACCACGTGTTGAAAGAAGGGAGGAGAACCAATGTTCACTAACTAGTTAACTGCGTTCCGGGCTCTATGCTGTGTCTGCATAATCTCATCAGCAAAGATGAATTGGCTCTTCTCCCCATTTTTCAGATGAGGAAAGTCGAGTCCAAAACTGGGGATGTAACTTGTCCAAGTGGTAGATGAGCTGGCATTTTGGATACTGGCTTTTCCTGCTGGGTGGCCTTTGAGGGAAGAAGTTAAATGACTTCAGCTGGAGAGGGTGAGAGAAGCCCCCTCGGGGCGTAGGTGGAGGATTGTGGAAGAGTTTCTTTTCTGGGCAGAAGTTTTTTGACTGAGTCAAAAGCATTTCTCTGAAAGACCAGGGTGGATGGAAGAGACACTGACAGCCCCTTGGTCCTCCCAAACGACAACACATAGGGAGTGATGTGGCTCCCTTGAGAGCCCCCCCATCCAGGCTGCTGAGCTCTGGAGCCCCTAGAGCTGGAATATTCCTCCCTGCATCTTCCTGGTGCCCTTTGCGACAGATGGAGAGGGGGTGTGCGAGAGGAAGGGAGTCTAAAAGTGTTGTACGGATCCCACACGCGCTCGCTCGCTGCTTCCAATGGCTCCGTGCGACAGGTTATTTTCTTATTTGTAGTCTTGGACTGACGGAAGGTTTCCCCCCTCCCTCTCTCTTTTTAAATGTGCTCAGCTTTCTGGCCTGTCAACACAACTCAGATCATGTCACTCCCCAGCTCAAAACTGTTGAGTAGGTCCAAGTTTTCTTTAAAAAACAAAAAGCTGCAGCAAGGCCTGGGCCTCCTCGCTGACAGGCCTCATTTCCAGCCACGTGTGTTCCTACTGGCTGACCTCTTGAGATGTTGTGAGATAACTGGACTTCCTCCCTGCAGGCCAGAGCTTTGCTGCTGGCTACCCAAGCACATGAGCACCTAAAAGACCCTGAGAAGTGCCGCATGGTAGAATCCCAAGTTGGAGCACGTTTATTCCAGTGTTCCCTGAACATATGAACAAGAGGCGTTTGATTTGTAGACCGCCCATTAACATGCAGCCTAACCCAGTTTGGTAAACACTTTTGTACAAATCCATGCCCTCAGCTCAACTCTCAGCTCTGAACCTGCACCCTTGCTGTTCCTGACTCCCGAAACGCCCTTCCCTGTACCTCCTTGTCTTTCTGTGTCCGCGTCCTGTGCATCCTTCAAGGTTCAACTTATATTCCTCCTGCTCCAAGGGGCTTCTTCCTCTTCCAAGCCTTCCCCCCAGGACTTTATCCGCCCCTTGTCTGAGGCTACTTTTTACTTCCCCCTTGTTTTGTCACTATATACATGCACCTTCACTCTTACACCCGGGTCTGCTACCTTAGTGACTGTTTAGCTTGGCCATGTGGAGACACAACCTAGCCTCGTGCTAGGACAGCCCTAAGACCCCTGGGTGCCAGTCGCAGCCCTGCTACTTGCTTGGCTGATCTTCTCTGTGTCTCATTTGGGTCATCTGTAAAAGGGGGATAGCACTAACATCTCTATTTCATGGATTAAGTCCATCAGTGCTTGTATAATGCCTGAGGCCATGCCTACTGCGTAGCAGGCTCTCTCTGCATATTATCCAGTGTTGTAATCATCATTGTTTTGTTCTGCTTTGATTTCCTCACCTGTAAAATTGGAACTGACTTTTGTAAAGCATCTAACACAGCTCCTTGCACACAGTAGGTACTCAAAGAACAACAAAAGCTGTCAAGTGAGCGAATGTCCTTCAGCCCGATGCTTTCCCCTGTAGCCATCATGCTGTTGGGGGATGAACAAATTGAGCAGAAACCCAGGCGAGTCTGGTGTGATTTCATTGCCTGTTGCCGGCGCTGAGCGCTGTGGGCACAGCCTGCCTCTAGGTGTCTCTGTCTGAATCCACAGGTCTGGAATGGTGGATTCCCAGACCTGGAAAGCCACAGGGGGCCTGAGAGAGCCTCTGTCCTTTCATCCAGTGCCTCATTGTGCAGCGGAGAAAACAGAGAAGGGGATTGGCCGCACTCACGCAGGGGATCCATGGCAAGGCCTGGGTGGGACGCCAGGCCTCCTGTGGGAAAGGCCAAGGCTTTTGAAAACTGGGCTCTTGCTGGAAGTTTCCACTGTTCAAGTCAGAGATCTGACAGGATCCTGAATTCCGTGGGAAAATACTAAAGTAATAATAGTAGGAACCATGTGGCTTTTCTGCTTATGGGGCTTAGCACTTGGAGTGTGTGATCCAGTGGTACTCACAGCTACCCTGGGCGGTGTGCACCATCACCATCAGACCCGGGGGGAAGCCGAGGCTCAGAGAGGTGAAGCACCTTGCCCAAGGCCACACAGTAAGTGTCAGAGGCAGATGACTGCTCAGGTCAGCCTAGTCACAGAGCCTATGTTGTTAACTATTGTGCCATCACTTAGCCTTGCTTGACAGGTAGGGAAACTGAGGCCTGGGGATGCTGGCATCCTGCTCTCTTGGTGTACCTCTCATATTTCTGTCGATCAGCGTATCCTCCCAGGAGGTGGGGACAGCAGGTGTCCCCAAGATGTGTTTCCGTCCCCATACTGGAGAAGGAAGCGTCTATTTTCACAGCTGAAACTGCTTTCCTGTTTTACTTCTGGCGTTCCTGGGGCTGGGCTTCTGAGGGAGCCCTCCGAGAGATGGATTTTCCCTGCCAGGTGTCTTGCCAGGCCCTCGGTCCGGAGGGATGCAAAGCAGCTGAGGTGGAAGTCGGAAGTCATGGAGAATTGGTTCTTTGTGTCTGCTAGATTTCCTGGCGCATCCATCCGGGGGCGCAGGGTGTTAGATGGCTGCCGGTTAACGCCAGGAGCCCAAGGAGATCAGGTGCTCGGATCAGGAGGGAGATTGCAAGTCGGGATGAGCGATGGGCGGCCTAGCCAGGAGGGACGGCCGAAGCAGGGGGGGAGGGAGGGGGTGGCGCTGCCAGGGCCACCCTTCTCTACTGCCCCATTCTTCAGGCTGCCTGTCAGCGCACAATGTGCTTGGCACACGCTGAGCCGTGAACACATGTTTTCTCTTCCATATCTTTTTATTTTGGAAAATTTCAAACATATGCAAAGTAAGAATGATGTAACAAACCCCAGCTTCGACACTGATCCACTGTCTGCCATTCTCGGGGAACATCGTAGAGCAAATGCCACTCTGATGTGCACCCCTTCGTGTGCACTGTTGTCTGATTTTTCCAACAAGCCAAAAAGCGTGGAGTCCTTCAACCCCACTTTACAGATTGGAAACTGAGGCTTCCTGAAGCCAAATTGGGCTCACCTCCAGGCCACAGAGCCAGTGAGAGTTAGAGCCAGGATCCAAGCCTTGGTTTACTCTTAACCACTTTGTGGTTGTTTTTAGTGTCATTTTAATAATAAATACTCATTCAACAAATATTTTTTAGCATCTTCCATGTGCCAAGGGTAGCTCTAGGTGTTAGGGGGATACGAACATGAACAAAACACACAGAAATACCTGCTGTCATAGAGCTGGCATTCTAGTGAGGAAGAAGAAACATACCCAAGTAAACATGTCAGGTAGACACAAGTGCCAGGAAGAAAACTAAAGCAGGACAGCAGGACGAGGAAATAGACAAGGTGGGGTGGGGACAGACCTGGATAAAACTGAGGGAACAGCCACAGGAGTATCAAGGGAAGAGCCTTCCATGCAGGAGGAACAGCGTGTGCAAAGGCCCTGAGGCAGCAATGAGCTTGCTATATTCCAGGAATAGCAAGGAAGCCAGTGTAGCTGGAATAAAGGGAGACGAGTGGGAGAGTTAGTGGAGGTCAGGGCCAGACCAAGTAGAATCTGGTTTGTTGAGCACCTGACATTGAACATGCCTGGCCATGTGACAGGATCACTGTACATTATCGTATTTAATTCTTACCATTGTTCTGGGAGATGGGAACAATTATTATACCCACTGGACAGAAGAATCGGAGACTCAGAGAGGTAAAGTGACTTGCATAAGGTCACATGGCTTTTAAGTGCAGAGCTAGGATTTGAGCCTGGACCCTAACTGGCAGCATCCCCGTCACTACTGTCCACGTCGACCCTTGCCTCCTCCAGTCCCTTCACCCATAGCAGCTGCAGTGAATCAAGTCATCTCTCCTCCTGCTCCAAACCTTCCCGAGGTTCCCACTGCCCTTAGAATATAATCAAAGTCCTTACCATGTGGCACTTTCTGGACCACATCTCTCTCTCCAACCTCATCTCTTACCACCCTCTCCTTCCTCCATGGGCTTCAGCCTTGGCAGCCTTCGTTCTGGCCTCTCTGCACCAGCTGCCTCCTCACCTCAGGGCCTTTGCACGTGCTGTCCTCTCTTACTGGAACACCTTCCCTGGCCTTCAGGTTTGGGCTGCTGTCTCACATCCTCAGAGGCTTCCTAACCACCCCCCTCTGAAAGAGGTTCCCCTCATGATTCTCAGTCATTGTGCCAAATTTGTTTGTGTCCTAGTGGTCCTACGTGTTTCTGTATTTATTTGTTTCCTTATTTGAGCCCTGCCCCACCCCACTGGGATATAAGCTACGTAAGAGTAGGGACTGTGTTTAGGTTATTCACTGCTGGGCTTCCCAGGACCTTAGCACGGGGCTTGGCACACAGCAGGTGGATTCATGCATATTGGTTGAATGAAGGAACAAGGGTGGTACTAAAATCCCTCTTTTAAAGAGGAGGCTCTGAGCTATGAAGTTGCACAGGCAAAGCTTGTGTCCTAAATACCACACGGTCCCACGTCTGTGGCCGGGGCCAGGACCTTTCCCCAAATCCCTGCCCATTGTGCTGTCACGGGGGCCCTAAAACATCAGGGAGCACAAAGATATCAGTGCCAGGTGGGGTGCGGGGAGGCAGCCGAGAAACCCCAGAATTTGTACTTAAAATTCCGGCTACACGAAACTGCTTGCCCTGCGTTAGACACCATGATGAATGGGCAGGCTCTGCAAACCGTGAGACGTGACACAATTAGTGCTGCACCCTTGGCTGGGGGTTGGTTCGGAGGGCAGAGCTCAGGGTCAACCGCCCCCCAGGGGTCGCCGTGGCACCAGGCGTCCAGGGCGGGCGGTTGGGGTGGACAGAGGTGGAGTCAGAGCACTCAGCAGCCCTGCGACCTTGGCCACGTGGTTGTACTCCCCGAGCCTCATCTGGTCGCCTGCGAAATGGGGGTGGCGACAGCCTGTCTTGCTGGGTGCCCGCGGAGGCTCGGTGAGGCCTGTCATGCTCTGGGCAGGGTCGGTGCTCATTAGCCATCGTTACTGTTCTTGTTATGACTGTGTTGTCATCGTTTTATGGTTTGGGGCTGGAAGAAGCAGGTGGAGGCCCCACTGTGTCATTTACCAGCGGGGAGATCTGAAACCCACTACTCTGCCACTTTCTGCCTCGGTTTCCCCTGCTGTGAAGCAGAGGCTCGGTTTGGTTGCTCTCTGGCAGGTCCCTTCTAGCTCTGGGGCTCCCGCCTGGATGCCCGTCTTGCCCTTGGTCTTGGTGATTCTGGGACCACGCTCCTTCTCTGGCAGGAGAGGCCGTGGAGGGAGCACCGGCTTTGGGGCACACGCCCGAGATGGAACGCGGCCCGTGCTGCCGTGGGCTCTGCAGCAGGTGTCTTCCCCACTGTGAGCCTCGGTGTCCCCATCTGCAAAATGGAAACACTACCACTGTTTCCTCCCACAGGGCGACTGTTGAGGGCTAAGGGAACTAAGAGCCGTGAAAAGTGCTTTTTCGAGCTGCAAAAAGCTCTATAAAAGGAATCAGTGAATAGTGTCAGCTTGGGGAAAAATCCCTTCAGTCCGGAGACTGTCTGCTGTCGGCAGCAGAGTGTGCTGAAACCTTGGCAAATGTCGTTTAATAAATGCGTGTCGCTTTTAAGGGGGCCTTAATCTCGGCTGGGAAAATGTGTGCGCATCCTTGGCAGCCTGAGCTTCCAGCAGGGAGACGCGATCGCACGTGGTGGCTGCGGGCTCCGGTGTTTGAATCCCACCTCTGCCACTTACCTGCCTCTGTGGGCTCAGCGTCCTCATCTGTAGGAAGGGGCTGGTGACAGCAGCACTCGCTGGGCTGGGCCGTTGTGAGGGCGAAATGAGAGCTTCTCAGTATCTGGCCTGATCCGTGCGTTGCACCCGTGAAAGCCCAGCCGTGCAGCACCAGCGCCTGTCTGGAGGGAATGGCTGGACCCTGGAGGTTGGGAGGACATCACCTGGCTTGTCAGCCTCTCTAGCCCTCACTGCAGGCCTCAGTTTCTTCCTCTGTAAAATGGGAAGGTGGGAAGAAGTTCCTTAGGCTGTCGAGGCACCAAGCCCATAGATGGTGGGTGTCGTCAGTGTCCTCTGCCTGCTCTCCCAGCCGCTGCTGGTCCCCTGAGGCCTGTTAAGTAGAAAGGGTGTTCAGAGTACACGCAGATTGACAGTTCTTCCCTTGCTAGTCTGCAGACAGGGTCACATGGCTGGCATCGCTTCATCACCTCCAGGTTCCGTCTAAACCCAGAAAACGCTCTTCAGGGCCTCTGGCCGTCCCCGTGTCCTTGCCAGCAGTGTGCTGGGCCCGCTCACAGGTCCCATTCTGGAGTGGCCTCGTGCACGTGTGGACGCTGGTGCAGAGCTGGTTCTGCCTCGGAGAGAATCCCAAACCTCTCAGGCTTAAGGACGTGATCATCTGTCACCCCCTTCATCTTAAATACCCGGCTGTGTGGTGACAGCTGCCCTGCACTGAGTGCTTACTCCGTGCCAGGCTCGTCAGCCCATTTCATCCTCAGAACAACCTTAGCATCGTTATCATTATCATTATCATCATTCCCAATCTAAAGAGGAGGAGCCAGAGTCCAGAGGGCCTAAGACGTTTCCTGGAGTCTCCTGGGTAGCAGAGTTGGAATCCAAATCAAAACACACCTTCGACAAGCCTGGGGAACAAAATTCAGTCTCTGTTCTCAAAGGACTTATAAGTTAGGCTCTCAAAGGACTTATAAGTTAGTCTAGGGCAGAGGGATGGACGCTAAAAAAGTTAAGAGGAAAATGCACAGTATGTCAGGTGGAGGGGATATATGGAAAAATAAAGCTGAGCGAGGGACATCGGGGGGCACAATGTTCTAGACCAGGTATCCAGGGGAGGCCTCTCAGATAGGCCTGAAGGAGGTGAGGGAGCCAGATCTGTAGATGTCCAGGGGACGAGAGTGTCCGGCAGAGCCATGGCAAGTGGCCCTGTGGGGAGCGGATTGAGGAAGAGCAAAGCCATGGAGCCCCGGGGCCACCGTAAGGATTCTGGATCTCACTCTTGAGTGCAGTGGGGGCCTAGGGAGTGTTTTGAACAAAGGAGGGATTTGAACAAAGGTCACCTGACTTGGGTTTTAGAGGCTCCTCTGGCTTCAGGGGGGACAGGTTGCAGAGAGGGGAGGCGGAGGCGAGGAGGCCAGTGTGGAAGCTGCGGGATCCAGGTGAGGGGTGTGGGGGCGGTGGAGGTGGTGAGAGGGGGTCAGAGTCTGGCCGGACCTTGGAAGTTGAGCCGGCAGGATCCACGAACAGACGGGCTGAGGGCATGGGAGAAAGAGGAGTCAAGGAAACAGTCCAGTACTCCTGACCAGTGAGCGTTGACCTTGGGGAGGGAGAGGATTGCGTCTCCTGTTTCCGGGAGAGGAAACAGAGGCTTAGAGGAAAGTGACTCTGCCAAGTCACCCTGCTCGGATGAGCCATACAGGTCCTCTGGCCCCAGAGCCCGAGCTCTGGGCTATGTTGGCACCTTGGGAGTTTACCTGCTCTGGGGGTTGGCGGGGAGGCAATAGGGTCTGTCCTTTCCCTGCGAGGATGTGGCACAGCGCCCAGTTCTCTGAGTGGCCTGGAGTGGGGTGAAGGAAAGAGCACCTAGGCCTGCTGGACCAACCCCCAGCTCATTTACCAGGCCACTGGGTCCGCGTTCTTACTGGCTGCAGTGCAGGTAGCAGTACAGCCGTATCCACCATGGCGCCTAGGTCATCTCCACCCGGTGGGTGTGTCTGGTGGTACCAGCTGAATGCTCCCAGTGGTGGCCTGCTCTTCAGATGGGCAACCAAAACCCTCTTTCAGGGTGCTGGGGTAGCCCAGTCCCAGGCAAGCCCCGTCCCAGCTTGCTTACAGCCAGTGAGCATGTTCCAAGGACTCTCCCCTGGTCCCAAGATTGTGCAGGGCTCTTTGTCTCACCTCTGTGTCTTTGCTCGTGTGGTAGTTCCCTCCTCCTGGAATGCCTTCCTTCACCCCAGCTTCTGTCGGCCTTCAGGGGCCACCACCTCCAGGAAGTCTTTCTGGATCCCACCCTCTTTTAAGATGTCATTCCAAACCTCTTGCAACACCAGTCACCCCGCATGTGGTCATTGCCTATGTCTAGGACTGCCCCACAGACTAAGACATTCTCCAGGGCAGAGGCCTGTCTTACTCGGCCCTGTGTTCTGTGGCATCTGGGACAGGGCCTGGAAGCAGAGTAAGGTTTGAGAGGGCATGAGTGAATCATTCTGACTCCAGAGGGAAGTCACTATCTAGCCACGGCTGTCGAGCCCCAAGCTCCCCACTTGGGAACTGTGGCGTCCACGCAGCCAGCCACTGGTACAGTCCCCTCCATGAATCCAGCCCGGGGCACTTCCTGCCTCCCTGCCTGGGGTCATGAGCTCCAGCAGGGCAGTTCTGGGCTGGCCTGTCCCCCGCTGTGCCCCATGGCTGGCGCATAGTAAGTAGGTGCTCCGGAAAGGTTAGCACCTCCTATCAAAGGCGGGAGCCTGGGCCGGGTGCCATGCAGGGCCTTGCCCACCAGGAGCCCATGATAGGCTGGAGGGAAGAGTCTCTCCTACCCCTCCTCCTCCTCTCACCACTCTGTGCATGGAAACTCACACGGCAGCCGCATCCGTGCCAGGCGCATTTCCAGCTGGGCACACTCCCAAACACCGGCGTAAGGACACACAGGGTGCACACGGTGGTCCCCACACGTCGCTGTCTGCTCCGTGTCAGTGCCCACCCCTCACGGTCACACTCACACGTGCATCGCTCTGTTGCACATGTGCCCACCCTGCACACACCTGCTACACACACACACACACACACACACGTGCACGCCGCTCCTGCATCACCCTCCCACCTTCCCACATACGCCCCAGCCACCCACAGTGCAGACGCTCCTGCTGCTGTACACAGTTCACACCCGCACCCGTGTTCACTACCCCCATTCAGACTCGCTCCTCTGCTGCTCTCTGACGTGTTCCTGCACACGCACTGTCTCTTTTACATGCTCACACGTGCACACAGCCCCTTGTGCCTACCCAAGTGCCCATGTGTGTGCAGATGCATGTGTATTCACATCCATGCGTGTATGTACACACTGCTCTTTCACTCGTGTGTGTGTGTGTGTGTACACTCTTTCATGCATGCTCGGCACATTCGTGTTCACATGTTTTGTGCACTCTTGCACAATGTCCTGTGTGTGCGCTTTCTGCACACTCTAGCGTACTCATGTTCGTGTGTCCATTTGCACACTCCTGTACTACATACTCTTGCACACAGCGTTGACTCACAACCCGGAAGATACTGGGGGCAGCACCTGATGAGGAGCCACTGCACTGTGGAGTGATGAACTGCAGGCCCCTGAGGATGGCAAATAATGATCATGGCTAGGGAAGGGGGGCAAGTGTCACTGCAGCCACCTTAGGATGCTCAGCCCCGGGCGGGCACTGCCAGAGCTCCAGCCAGAGCCTCCCAGGCTCCGGGGCTCCTTCAGTTTGTGAGACCAGAGGGGTGGCCTCTGGCTCGTCCCTGTATCTCTGGTGGCCGACTGCTTCGGGGGGACAGGCAAGCTCCCGTGCAATGGCAGTGAGCACCCTCCTGGGTGAGTCTGGCTCTTGGGAAATGTACTTGTCAGCTTCGTTCTATCCACGCGGATGAGGCAGGCCCCTGGAGGACTCACACCCAGGGATCGCCGTGGCCCTGCCTCCCTGCCCGCAAGCTTCGTTTCTAACTTGATTTGTTTTTTCCATTAGAAAAGCATCTATGCTTATTTTTTCACTTCTTATGAAAATCATTTTCATCTTTTCTTAATCTCAAAAGCCACACATGAACATTCTTTTTAAAAAGCAAATATATTTTTCTAAGCCCAGTGGTCTGTTCTCAGCCCCCATCTTCCCACATCTCTCAGTGGCTTTTGACGCAGCTGGTCACACCCTCCTGGGCCAATTGAAGGAACAGAAAGGAGACAGTAGGGGCAGCAGGTCAGGGAGGGTCAGAAATGGGGTCAGAGACGCTGGCAGGAGCCATTTGCCTAGGGGCTTGTGTTCATTCCAGATATAACCATTTGAGTGATTTCTTCAAAGTCTATGTCCACCCCTAGTGTGCAGACTCCAGGAGGCCAGGGACACGCCATTCCACAGGGCTTAGCCGAGGGCCTGGCACACGGGAGGATCCAGTAGTTCATCACTGACCACCCAGTGCTGTGGGCCCCCCTTGTCCTGTGGACACAAGTTCCTCTTACAACAAAGGCGCGGTTACCACCTTACCACCCACCGTGCCGACTTCTCCCCTTAGAAAACTTATTCATGTGTTTTGTTTTATTACTTTCACTTTTTTCCAAATGTAATAAATGTTCACTGCAAAAAGACTTCAATATATGCAATATATTGCTTATTATTATATAAAGTCATAAGAAAACATGCCCTCCCCATTCCACCCCAACCCCAATTCCCATATGTAACACACCACAACATTGTAGTGTTTGTCTTATCATCTTAGACCTTCTTCTCTAGACATGCAGTTGGTCAGTCAATCAGCAAATATTTATTGAGCATCTACTCTGTGCCAAGCACAGAAGCAGGAGCTGGGGAAATAGCAGTGAACAAAACAGACAAAATCCCTAGAGGTGAGATTCATTCAAATCATAGATACATATGTCACATATATATTACATGTATCAGTTTGTTTAAATGAGATACTGCACATATTCTTTAGTTTTCATCCAGTTTAGAGAATCTGAAAAATACCCAAAGTAGAAGGAAAAGAAAAAAAGAGAAAAACCCATCAGTTTTAGATTCATGATCCAAAAAGAGTTGCATTTTATAGCTTTGGATAGTACTTTGCAGTTGCTTATATATAGTTTTATTTTACAAAGTATGATCGTACAGAAAAGGACAGTTTTTCCTTCATCTTTTTTTCTTATACAAATAATGCAAACAAAACATAAACAAAAGCAAAATTCTATGTAGAGCTACCGATCAAAATTAATCATTGCTAATCCTTAATGCTACTTATTTTTCCCCCCAAAACTGAAAGTTTGGGATCACACTGAATCTATCACTCGGCAACTGACTCTGATCTTATAAGGTATTTCCATTGTAATTCCACACCATCATTTCCATAGCTGTAGACTTGACCAGCAAGTAGATTTACCGTAATGGGGTCAACCCATCTCCTTTCCTTGGATTTTAGAATATCTTCAATTTCTCATTTTTATGAGAACACTTAGATGAATAAAGCACAATGTTTGCATATATCCTTGGTTACCTGAAGGTATGATTTCACATTGTTTTTCTTCACTTATATTTTAACTGCATCAAAATGTTGATTGCCGTTACCTTTGATGATATTTTATGAGATCATTGCTTTGTTTTTATACTTTTTTGTTTTCTCTAAATGCCTTGCAATGAACAGGTTTTATTTGTATAACCACGATATTATTTAAAATTACACCATGCAAATTTCTATATTGCCACGGTTTTTATGGTAATGGCTTGTTATGGCTGCCTGTAATTCCACGTGGGGGATAGGCCGTAATTCACTTAACCATCCCCTCTCATCGGCCATTTGGGTTTCTTTCCAACTTTTGAGAGATCATTATGCAGGAAACTCACTCCATATCTGGGGTTATGTCCTCGTGGAACAGCCCAGCAAAGGCTGGTGAACAGATTTCACACCTTTGGTTCATCCTGCCAAACTGCTTTCCCGAAAGGATGTTCCAATTTCCACTCCCACCAGCAGTGCGTGGGAATAGCTGCCCAGCCGCCCTCCTCTCGCGGAGATAGTCCAGGCCCCTGGACAGCCTCGCTCTGCCAGGAAGGAAAGAGAGGGGAGGAAGTGGTTTGGTCAGCAATGCCAGCGCGATGACCCCCGGCCCAGAACTGCAGGAGTGATTTTTAACAAGCCTGTTTCCCAGAACAGAACCTGCCGAGAAGAAGAAAAGCAAGCAAGCGAGAAAAAAAGTCTCTGCTGGAAAAAACACACACATACACAGATTAAAATAATATTTGGCACTTACGTCGCACTTTTAAAATTCTTCAAACGCTTTATAAACACTGGCTAATTAATTAAGCTGCCTAAATCTGGCTGCACTTGGTGGAGAGAGCTTGAGAGGAGCTAAAAAAAAAAAAATGGGGGAGCCAGCCCTACACAACTCCAGATTTTATTGTCGCCTGCCCGGGGTGTGATTACAGGCCTCCGGCTGCACCACAAGAATAGCCCTGCTCCAACATGCCGCACGCCTGACTCTGCAGCCTCTCCCGCCTCGCCTCCCTCCCCGACTGCTGACTCACGCACAGCCCCGCGTGGCGGTATTGGTGAGGATGAGAGCTGCCACCGGGCTCGGTCCCCAGCTCTGGGCCCGCACCCTCTCCTGGACATGCCAGTATTAGCTCCATTTAACAGACGGACAAAGAGACTCAGAGAGGACATTTGCCCAGGGTCACGGAGCAAATAACACCCTTCCTTCCTTCATTGGTTAATGCATTCGTTCAGCACGTGTTAATATTTACGGAGGAGCCGGTGTGTGCCCAACACTGTTCCAGGCAGGAGGTTGGAAAAAGTCCCTTGCGGATCCTACATCCTTACTAGGAAGATGACGACCCAGAGAAAATCAAATATACAAATATCACAGCTTGGTGGCACTAATAGGGATAAGACTGAAATTTAAGCAGCACCATGGTCCTCGGGACTGTGCTGAGGGTGGACACTGGAACCCCACCTTATGGATGGTGGAATGGGGGGGAGCCGCACTGTTGTCTAGGACTGTGCTTCCCCCACGTGGCATTTCCAGTTCGTCCAGTCTCCATGCTGAAATGCAGACCCATCGGGAATGTTCCGGGATTGTTCCTGGCTCAGCGCTGCTGGTGCTGCCTCTGGTGCCCCAGGGTGGCCACGTGCCTCCGAGGGCCTCTCACACACCTGGCCACCCGCCCACCCGTCAGCCTGGCTGACACTGGCTGAGCCCCTGCCCCCACGGGCTCTGGTTTCTTCCTATGCCATGAAGGTCAGGGACGCTGCAGCTGGCACTCTGAGACTCCACTCACCTGCCATGAGAGCCGGGCCCCAAGGTGACCCCTGGCCGGGGTCAGAGCTGGGTGAGGCTGGGAACGGGGAAGAGGCAGGGCAATGGGAAGATGGCCCTGGGAGTGCCACGGTGACGGCAGACTGGGGTCTGTGAACCTCTCATTCCTTGGGTACCCCGCCTCTGCCAGCAGGGTGGTGCCAGGCCACAGGCTGGTGGCCAAATTCTCGGCGTCTCTCTCCTGCCCAGCCAGAGCTGGAGGGGCTGCTCAGGGCATCTGCTGCAGCCCTGCCTGAGGTCCAAGGCAAAGCTGGCCCGGGTCAGGGCGGGACATGGTCACACCGAGGGTCAGTGGAGAGCCCATCTGGGGCCCCTGTGTACCAGGCTGCTGCCGCTCTTGTCTCTGCCGGCCTCACCCTGCTCTCCCCAGCTGTGTCTCACTCTCTAACTCCATCTCTGTCTCTCTCTGTGTGTATGTTTCTCTGACGTCTTTATGATCTGTCTTTCTTTTTTTGTCCCCTGTACCTCTGCCGTGTTCAGGATCTGGGCGCTGGCTGCCTTGCTCTGAGCTGTTCTCACTCGGCCCCGAGCATCTGCAGCACATCTCACGGCAGCCTCATCCTGCCCGTCGTCTTCCTGGCTGTGCCCTCCCTCCACGCCCAGTCTCCCTCCGTGGGGTCCCTGTCTCATGTGCCCCTGTGGTCTCCGATTTGGGGCTCGGGCCCCTCCCCACGGCCGACCCCTAGGACTCCTTCCAGCTGCCTGGCCAGGAGCCCCTGAGGCCCCGGCTGGGTCCACCCTGTGTGTCCCCATCACCCAGTGGGGGCTTGGCCCACAGGGGCATCAGCCGGTGGGAGTGAAGTTTGGGCAAGAGCCCCCTCTGAGTTTATCATTATTTGTGTAACAACAAAAGCTGCCCGCACGTTTTCCTTTCAGAACAAAGCAGAGGCCTAGGGGTGTTCTGCCCATCTTGCAGATAAAGAAATAGCAAGGCAGGTACCAACCAGGTCCTATGACTCCGAAGACCAGATGCTTCTTTCTGACACTGGCCTGGCCTGGGCTTGTGTGGCCCTCCCAGGGATCCCTCGAGGTGGGGCCATAGTAACTATCCTACAGATGAGGAAACCGAGGCTGAGAGCAGTAAGGGGACCTACCCAAACTCAGGGCAGCTCTCATGTTTCCGCGGCACCTGGCAGTTGCCGCAAACACTCGCCCGAGTACCCGCTGGATCTTGTCAGTCATCAGAGTGTGCCCCAGGGTCACACGGCTGAGAGCCACGGAGCCAGGACTTGGACCACGTTCTCCTACCTTCCTGCTGCTGAGCACAGCTTCCCCACTCGGGGCCCACTTCCTGGGCCGGGCTGTACCCAGCAGCTGAGGCCTTGTAGAGCCCCACACCCTCGGCGCCTACCGCTGAGCCTTTGCCCAGGCTGTTCCTCTGCCAAAACACTGGTCGGTTGAGATTAGAATTCCAGGGCCCAGCTATGACTCTTCCATAGAGTTCTTAGACACTCAGAGCCACACTTTGCTATGTCACTTAGCCCGCTGTGCCTCAGTTTCCTCATTTGTAACACAGTCTCATGTTACAGGATGGTTGGGAGAGTTGAATGAGATGACACACGCAGTGTGCTGTGCTCAAGGCCCACCCAGGGTGTGCACCCAGTCAGTGAAAGTCGTTGTTGATAAACGCTTGAGAAACGTACAGGATCCCACAGGAGTAAATGCCTGCTTTGTGTTTCCCTCCAGGGGTGGCAGGAGAGGAGCTGCAGGTGCTTCAACCTGACAAGTCAGTGTCGGTCGCGGCTGGAGAGTCGGCCACTCTGCGCTGCACCGTGACCTCCCTGCTCCCCGTGGGGCCCATCGAGTGGTTCAAGGGGACCGGGCCAAGCCGAGAATTAGTCCACGGTCAAAAAGGCTCCTACCCCCGGGTAACGCCTCTTGGAGATAGCACAAAGAGAAACAACACGGACTTCTCCATCCGCATCAGTAACATCACCCCAGCGGACGCCGGCACCTACTACTGTGTGAAGTTCCAGAGAGCAAGTCCTGACAACGTGGAGGTTAAGTCTGGACCAGGCACCGAGCTGTCTGTGAGTGGTGAGTACAGCCTGGGCCTCCTTTGTCCTGCGGTCTGTGACATTGAGTCAATAAAATGCCCCCCAGTCTGTGGGCAGCACCCAGGTGTGGTGGTGGGTCCTCATGTTCATGATCTGATGTCGCCCTCTGCTACGCAGCAGGGAAGTCGAGGCCTGGGGACGTCACCCTACTTGCTCCAGGCTCCCGGCTGGTGACTGGTAGGAGGGCGGCTCGTGACTGGTAGGAGGGCGGCACCCTGCTCTGCCTGGCCCCACAGCCCTGCCCTCCCTTCCAGTCTGGCCCAGCCCTCCCTTCCAGTCTGGCCCAGCCCTTCGGTTCCCCGGAGGAGGGAACTGACACATTGAGTGACTTGCCCAGTCACAGGCCAGACCTCGCCTGCTGCCTCCAGAGAGCGCTGTCCCATGCAGGGTGGCCGAGTGTCCTCTTCATGCAGCAAACACTCGCTGAGCACCTACTGTGCGCCGGGCTCCACCCTGGGTGCTGTGGAAACAGCAGTGAACAACATGGCCAACACTCTTGCCCATGAAGCTCAAGTTCCCCTCCCTCCCGATGAGGAGAAATGTCCAGGGCAGGGCGGGGGGAGGGTCTGGTTTGCTTTATTTTGTCTTCAGAAACATGTCCCTGGGCAGATTCCTAAGAGGCGCAGACCCACTGTGGAATCCGATAGCCCCGGTGGGAGGAGATGTCAGGAGGTTGGGCGTTTGCTGTGGGTCTGCGCAGAAAACCCTTATGTGATTCAGGGGCTACCTCACACAGTCACAGAAGGCTACGAGCAGAGCTGGGTCATCTCAGAATGTCCCTCACCCCAGGGAAGAGGTCCCCCATGTGGTGACTTAGGGGTTCCCCAGTCGAAGCAGCAAAGATGCTCATTTTGGGTTTCCTGCCAGTGGCCTGGGATCTTCCTTCTGTGTCCTGCGTCCTGGAATGTCAGCACAGGCGGGGCCTTCAGGCCATCCAGCCCAACCCCCCTCTACAGATGGGGAGCCTGAGGCCACAGGATGACACGGGCCTTGCCCAGGCTCCCGGGGGCAGTTAGTGACGGGATCGGGACCACAGCCCAGATCTGATTCCAGGCAGGCTCCTTCCAGGCCTGGCATTAGTCTCCGTGGAGGAGCCTGGTGCGTCATAGGTGCTGAATCAAAGCTCCTGGGACAGAACCGCTGAGCAGGGAGCCGGCCCTTGTCCTTTGCTTCAGTTTCCCAAAGGTTCTGAATGCCGCCCCCAACCCCTGATTCAGACTCTGAGGCTTGTTGTTGATGGGAAAATCTCTTCCCATCTTAAACTTTCTCATTCCATATAGAGACTCCATCTCAGGACATAGGGAGCCGCTCCATTGTGTGACAGTTGCAGAAAACTCCATCGTATGGAAATGTCAGAATTTACCTTACAGTCTTCTATGGACGGATATTTAAGTTGTTCCCATCCTTGGGCTGCGGTGGATGGCCCTGTGCACCCATTGTCCTGCTCAAGTGCACGATGCCCACCGGAAGTGGCATCGCTAGGTCAGAGGGCATGTGTGTTTTCACTTATGTGGCTGTTACAATATTTCGTCCTAGATGACGTGGTAATCAGGGCTCCCCACAACCCCTGGACGTAGGCAGGGAAGGTGGCTCTGTCCTGAGTTTGCAGATATTACAATCAGAGACACTGAAGTTCCCAGACGGTGCGTCCGCGCCCAGGCCATCCCAGCCAGGAGGTGGCTCAGGCGTGACTCAGAGCTGCTGGCTCCTGGTAGAGGCTCAGTGCCTTGGCCATGCCGTCGGCCTAACTGACGCCCTGGGTGAGAAAGCGGGGAGGCGGGCAGGGGCCAGGGAGCGGCAGCTGTGCCAGGTGCTGTCTCCTCACCTGCCAGTTTCTCCTGGACCCAGTGCTGTGGGGGAGGGCCCATCATTGCCCCTTTTACAGATGAGGACGCTGAGGCTCAGAGAAGGGACCTGACCTGAGGGCGCTGGTGGGGAGCCAAGGTTTCAACCCCACCAGCCTGACCCGCAGCCGTCTCTGCAACACCCCGCCGTGCTGGTCAGAGTGTGGGCAGATGCTCCAGCCTTCTCCGTCTAAACTCCTGCGTCGGTCAGTTCTACGGCAATAAGCGTGAAAAGCACGGCCAGTGCTGTGAAGGCGGGAGGCTGCTTTCCGAGCCCCATCAGAAAGGTCCCGCAGTCGCCGCGTGATGCACAGAAGCTGCTGCTGCAGGACCTGGCTCAGCGCAGGGGGGGCCCTCGGGGCTCCTTCCCTGAGCAGCACCGAGGAGCTGGGTCGGCCTCTGCAGCCCCCGGCCGCCCGCTCTTGGCGCTGAACACTGGGGACGAAGAGATGAGGCATTTCCTAGAGGGGCCCGTGTGAGCGAGAGTTTACATCCTCCCCTGGGCTGCCAGGAGCCACCGTCCTCCGTTTCCGGCCACAGGGTACCCAGGCCTGGCAGCCGGGCGGGGGCTTCTCCCTAGAGGTGCTGTAAGTCGGGGGTCTCAGAGGAAGAAGGGAGGGGGTGTCGTGTCAGGGCACTTGCTCTGCTGACAGATGTCAAGGCTTCGGAGGCACAGGACATGCCCACTGGGACACATGGGGACGAGGAGACGGTGGTGTCATTTCTCTCAGCCTCGGTTTTCTCATCTGTAAAATGGGGATGATCATGGACTCCTTTAGGAGACTGGAAAGGGTTTGAGGTCCTCTCTGGCAATCACCTAGCACATGGTAGGCACCCCCAAGTCTAGGGGTTCTTTCAAGGTTGTGTGGCCTTGGTAACCCGGTTCCCTTTGCTGAGCCTCAGTTTCTCCACATGTAGAATGTGGACGATTGTACCAAACCTTCCGGGATGTTACGAGGGTACAGTGAGCCTGGGGAGAGAGGAGACCTCAGTGAGCAGTGGGGGCATCTTCCCGAGGGGGTGTGGTCTTGGGCAGGTCTTGGCTGCCCTCGAGTCCTCAGTTTCCCCATCTGTGAAATGGTGATGGTCATGTCACCCTTGGGGGTTCTGTGCAGACTGGAGGGGATGTGCGCAGACCCCCGGTGGTGGCGTCGGGGTTATGATGAGCATCAGTGGCACCAGGGCTAGAACAGGGGCTGGAGCCCAAAGCCTGGGCCACACCCCAGCTCTGCCACCTCCAGGCCTGTGACCTCAGACGAGGCCCTGCACCACAGTGGGGCTCGTGTCCTCACCTGTGGATGACAACAGCGGCCCCACAGAGCAGGAGCAGGGACCGAATGAGTCACATCCGTCAAGTGCTTAGAGCAGCGCCCGGCGAGCAGTAAATGTTCAGTGACTGTGCGCCTCGTTACGCCGAAGCCCTGAGACCTGGGACAGGTCCCCTCCTCTCCAGGCCTCACGTATAAATGGGGCTGGGGTGTAGTCGGGTGGCTGTCACCCTTGGCTGCTCTTTAGAATCATCCGGGAAACTCTGAACCGAGAAAAATCCCCAGACCCAGGCTCTACCCTAGAAATTCCAATTTAATTGGTCCGGCAGGGGCCTGGGCATCTGACGTTTTTAATGACTCCAGAGATTCTAACACACAGCCAGGGCTGAGGACCCCTGAGAGAGGCCCTGAGGTCGCAGAGGACAAGCTGGGTCCCCCTTCCCTGAAAAGATGGTCTTCTATGGTGCCAGGTGGGAGAACAGCTCTTCCAGGTGTGGGGGCTTCAGAACAGCACGTGCTGGAGCAGCTCTTTGGAGGCCACTGTGGCTTGGGCAGGACCCCCCGTGGAGCAGGCCTCGGCCCAGGGAGGGAGGCCCGGACGAGTCCTGCTCAGATCCAGCCTCGGTGTGGGGAACCTGCCCATCTTGGAAATGCTCGTGTCTACACAGGCGCTGGATTCCCAGCACATGCTCCTGGTTCAGCCCCAGAACCCTCCCTGCCGGGACACAGCAAGATGTCCCTGAGGACTCTGCTCCCTCCTCCCTCCAAAATGCGTCCAGCTTGTGTCCATGGCTCCTCTGGAGGGAGACGCCTGGGATCCTGTCTGTGTTTGGAGAGCCAGTTCGCCAGCCTTGTTTCCTGAGGGGATTGTTCAGGAAAGGGGGGAGACTCGTCATTCGCTGGTTTCTGTCCTGCCATCGTTGGGGTTTTCGTGGCAGCTGCAGGGAGCAGGGCTTGGGACTTTTCTTGGTGTTTCCGCTCTGCTTTGTTCTGCTGCCTAAAGAATAAATGTGTAGTTTCAGAACCAGTGGTGACCGGATCTCGTGATAACAGTCACAGGTGTTCTTTATTAAGCACCTACTATATGCCAGGCTCTGTGTTTGCATTTGTCCTCACTCATCTCACCAGGGTGGGGTTTTTATCCACTTTGGGCCCTTGGCCAGCCGGGCTCCTCTCTGAGTGTCGTCCTAAAGGGGCTCAGACGGGGACCTCACAGGGATGGGGGAGGATCACAGAGCTGGGGGCACAGAAGGGACAGCCAGTGTCAGGCCCCCGAGGAGAACTGATTACAGCCTCCTATCCCTTTGGGGACATCGGGCTACTGTGTCCTGATGATGTGACTTCCTCAAGTGACACCCTCTTTGCTGTGCCCTCAAAATGTTTGATGGATGTTAGGGAGCAAGTTAATGTTTACAAATGCAAATATGTGTAATATGCGCTTCCTGGTGACGCTGTAGAAGGTGCAGGGTGACGCTGTAGAAGGTGCAGGGTGAGAGTTAGCAATTTGGAGACACTCTGAGGACCTGTCCACGGGGAGAAACTGCCCTGGTTGTTCTGAGTCACCCGTCTGTGGGCTTTCAGGACAGGAAGTGCTTCTGCCTGCTTAGGTTTCTTGATTCCGTGTCTATTGTAATTAGTTAACAGTTCAGAAATTAAACACCTTCGACTTTCTCAGCACTCCACAATCTTTGTTTTCCACCTAAAACTGACCCAAAAGAAGACCACGGGGTTAGAAAAGTATCCCTTTGCCCTCTCCCTTTCAAATTCAGGACATGGCACAGATAGACCCTTCTGGAATATTTGTGGAAAGAATGAAAAATATAGACTAAATTCATAAATGCCTTAAGGGAGAGCTCTGCATATATGTGAAGTTCGGGTTAAAGATAGCTCTGTGGTTACTTTTGTGAAGCATCTTCTGTGTTTGATCCGAAGCAAAACTGCTTCCGTTGCCTCAGTTAATCCTCCCTGCACCCGGGGAAGAAGGAATGCTGGTGTCCCATTTTACAGATGAGGAGCTGGATGTGCCAGGCCACCCCTCTTGTCGGCTGGCCAGCCTGGTGCCAGCTCTCACGGCAGTGCCACTCTGCCACTTGTTCCCTGCACTGACGTCTATAACCGCTCTCTCTGGGGTTGGCAAGGTGTCCAGGGGAGGCCGGCTAGGAACAGTTAATACCAAGGGTGAGACCAATCAATAATCTTGTTCCCGTGCTGAGAGGGGTGGAATCACCCAGTGCAGAGAGAAGGGCTTTGAACTCAGGCCTGGAATTCCCTCTGGGCCCTGCCCCTACTCACTGTCTGGCCCAGGCTGGTCTCCCCCCTCTGGGAGCCTTTGCCTCCTGCTGTGTAAAATGAGGATAAGGACACCACCCCCCCCAGCATTATCAGAAGGACTAAACCATATTGTCTGTGAAGATCTTTGACAGTGTCACATTCTTATCATTCGTGATGGTCGTTGCAATCATGTCTCCTGTTTGTAAATGCTCCTTTTTAGCCAAACCCTCTGTCCCTGTGGTGACGGGCCCTGCGGCAAGGGCCACAGCTGACCAGACGGTGAACTTCACCTGCGAGTCCCGTGGCTTCTCCCCACGAGACATCACCCTGAAGTGGTTCAAAAATGGCAATGAGCTCTCAGACTTCCAGACCAGCGTGGACCCTGCAGGAAAAAGCACCTCCTACAGCATACACAGCACAGCCAGGGTGGCGCTGAACCGTGGGGACGTGCACTCTCAGGTCATCTGCGAGGTGGCCCACGACACCTTGCAGGGGGCCCCTCTCCGTGGGACTGCCAACTTGTCTGAGACCATCCGAGGTAGAGGACCCCCACGCCCAGCCCCAGCCCACACCTGGCCACCAAGCCCGCTCCTCCCCCAGCTTTTGCTCCAGGGCTTAAACTGCCTGG
The DNA here is from genome assembly GCF_041146395.1 of Eulemur rufifrons. Lineage (NCBI taxonomy): Eukaryota > Metazoa > Chordata > Mammalia > Primates > Lemuridae > Eulemur > Eulemur rufifrons. Next base: position 27,173,729 of record NC_091002.1, read on the forward strand.
AGTCTAATTCCTAACTGTGCCGCCCACCTACTATGTGCCTAGATGTGCCGCTATCCTAGTCTCATTCTGATGGCACCTGCCCGGTGAACACCCACCATGTGCCAAGCACTGTGCCTGGTGGGTTTGTTTAGTTCACCAATAGCAGCTGCAGTTGCTGAGCACCCACTGTGAGCCAGGCCCCACGTGCTTGGCAATTTCATCTATTTTGCTACAGTTATGACATTGTGACTGCCTGTCAGGGCTGTGCTTGTTGATTTCGTTCATTATTACCCTAGTAGGTGCTGCCAGTCCTTGAACACCTACTGTGTGCCCAGCATTGAACTTAGTACGTTCATTCATATGCAAAGAGCACCTTCAGTGTTTGAGCACCTGCTGCATGCCTAGCACTGTCCTGGGTGATGCCCTGGCCCTGGTGGTGGGAGCTAAGTTATCCGGCCCGTCCTCTGTGGTCTGCCTGTGCCATAAGGTCAGAGCTTCTGCCCTGTGCTGTTTCAGTTCCGCCCACCTTGGAGGTTACTCAACAGCCCACGATGGCAGGGAGCCCGGTGAACGTCACCTGCCAGGTGACAAGGTTCTACCCCCAGAGCCTACAGCTGACCTGGTTGGAGAACGGAAACGTGTCCCGAACAGAAAAGGCCTCGACCCCCGTAGAGAACAAGGATGGGACCTACAGCTGGACCAGCTGGCTCCCGGTGAACTCGTCTGCCCACAGGGAGGACGTGAAGCTCACCTGCCAGGTGGAGCATGACGGGCAGCCGCCGGTCAGCAGAAGCCACGTCCTGGTGGTCTCCACCCACCAGAAGGAGCAGGGTGCAGGTGACACCCCTGGTGAGACCTCCACTGTAGCTGACCCAGCTCTTTTTAAATTTTATCTCAATTTTATCCTCTTTTAAATGTTAAAAGTAGTCTGTGTGCTTACTATAGAATAATCTGGAAGTCTATAAACATAAAGCAGAATTTTAAAGTCAGATCAATTCCCCCAAATTCCACACCCCACCAGTCACCACTGGTAAGAGTTTGGTGCCCATGTTGGTATAGCTTTTGACGTAAATATATATTACGTGAGGCGAGAAGGGAGGGAGGGAGATGACCTGTTCACGCCTCTTGCCTTCTTCACCTGACAGTCATTATGCCCCTGTCCCTTGTCAGCCCACCCCTCCTCCCTCCTTTCTGACTCTGCCTGGTTTCCCCAGCTGCCACTGGGAGTGGGGGTGGGGCAGTCCGGGTGTTTGCAGCCTGTCTCAACTACAGTCAGTACTGCAGTGAAGGCCGGGCACGGTGGCTCACGCCTGTAATCCCAGCACTTTGGGAGGCCAGGGCGGGAGGATCACATGAAACCGGGAGTTCAAGACTAGCCTAGGAAACACAGCAAGATCCTGTCTCTACCAAAAATTTAAAAAATTAGCCGGGCATGGTGGTGCGTGCCTCTAGTCCCAGCTACTTGGGAGGCTGAGGCAGGAGGATCACTTAAGCCCAGGAGTTTGAGGTTGCTGTGAGCTATGATCATGCCACTGCACTCCAGCCTGAGTGCCAGAGTGAGACCCTGTCTGAACAAAACAAAAACATTAACAGCAGAAATACTGGAAGGGGCAACCGTGTGCGTATTCCATCCCACAAGCAACTATTTCTGTGGGTGGGACCGTCTCCCAAGGAGGTTTTCTAGGCCAAAGCACATACTCATTTACGGTGAAAATAACACTGCTCTCTCCTGAGAGCACGAGGTGGCATTTCCTCAGCCCCTCCAGTGTGTTGTCAGGGTATATCTCTTCTTTCTTCAAACGGTGGCCCCTAGTTGGCATTCACTGCCACCATGGAGTGTTCCATCACCTGTCATCAGCGTGGCTGGTGCCTTGTACATACTAGAAACCCTTGAATGGATTTGAACAGAGGGTACTTCTTCCCTTGGTGTACCCTCAGGGCGGCTCTAAAGAAGCCTTGGGACCGTGTCTGAGTGGCCCTTTGACTTCTCTGATGCTGGGTTTTCACGGGCCATGCATCGCATCAGGAGACAGGACGTGTGGATTTCCACTCTGGCTTTGTCGCACACTTGCTGTGTGACTTGGCGCAAGTCAGTGCCCCTCTCTGGGCCTCCGCCTGTTTGTGGCAGTGTTTAAGGAGATGAGCGTTGTGAGCCCTCAGCTCTGAGTCTCAGCTGGTAGGGCCACGACGGTCTTGTCCAGCATCGTCACTTCCGGGCCTGGCACCCAGCAGACAGTCAGTAAATACTTTGAGAGAGGATGAAAGCATTGGTTGTCTGGCTGGTTGGCTGTTTAGTTAGTTAGGTGATCCTCAGAGCGAGTCAGTGGGGTAGAGATTACTGTTGGCCCCAGTAACAGAAGAGGATGGCAGGGTGTGGGGGGAGGTTTAAGTGACTTGTCCAAGATCACACAGCTGGTCAGGGGCGTTGATTTGAACCCACATTTCAGCCCCTAACTAACACTGTGCTGTAGTCTAGGAGCCCCTACCTGTGCCCTGGGCCAGCACTAGGTGTGCTGGTTCAGGGCTCCTGTGCTGACTCCTGAGCTCAGCGTGCACGGCTCATGTCCCGGGCACAGATCAGGGGTCAGTCCCTGAGCTCTGCAGAGCCTGGCAGCGGCCGGCACGTCCACCGCTCCTCACTGTCCCTCCTTGCCCCACCCCTGTCCGACACCCAGTTGCTGATTCAGAGTTTCAGATGGATCTGTGCTGCTCTTGTGGCTGCTCTGTGGTTCACTGCAGATGAGAAGGAACGTGTTTCTCTTCCTCAGGAGAGAGATTTCTGCTCACATCCTGCAGCTGGGCTTCCTCTGTGGCTGTCAGCAGCAAGGATTTTCCCTCCTGGCGCCACAGCGTGGCTTCTGTGCTGCTTGTGGAGGGCCCTCGGGGGCAAGTGTGTGCAGACCCATGCGTGTGCCCGTGGGGCTCGAGACATCCGAGGAGGCCCAGCCAGATGTTCTCGGTTAATGATGCCTGCTCAGTGGTGAAAAGGCGCGGTGGGTTTTGGTTTTCTGTGTTCTTAATCTGCATACGTGAAGCCGCTGTTCCGTGTGGTCCCCAGGCGTGTCTAACAATAAGGACTGGAGCATCTACATCGTGGTGAGCATCGTGTGCGCCTTGCTGGTGGCTCTGCTGATTGCGGCCCTCTACCTCTTCCGGATCAGACAGAATAAAGGTGGGCACCTTCCCTTCCTTCTCCCCAAGCGTTTGCCCCTTGACTGCCCTTCTCAGGGGGAGAGGCCAGCAGGAGCTTTGGCCTCAGTAGCTTAAACTTAGGGACATCGGTGACTTCCAGTAGCAAGAGGTTCAGAGGTAGCGGTGCCGGGGCTGGGACAGCAGCTTCATCACATTGGAATCTGGGTGTGTCACTCCTTGGCATTTCTCTTGTGGTTATAAGACAGTCATCACTGCGCCAGACCCCGTGTCCTCCCAGGGCCAGTGCTCAGCAGGGAAGCAGGGGACCTGCCAGGGTGGCACGAGGGAACTTGGGGACCCTGCTTACCGGTCTCAGGGAGGAAACTGTCCTTCCCAGGAGCCACCTGGCAAGTCTGCCTTCCTCTTACACGCCCGGGTCATGTGCCAGCGCCGGACAGGACTCTGGAGCAAAGGGATGATGACACACCTGCCTCCAAGGCGGGAGGGTTGAGTGGGCGACTGCATGGACGATGTTAGGAAAGTACCTGGCGCACTACCAGCGCTCAGTGACTGTCAGCTCCTGTCGCCAGTACTGTATGTGAGCCAGAAACATGAGCCACCTCCCTGGGAGGTCCCCGTCACGGGGGCACGGTGTGCGTAACCTTTGACTGCACAGCATGAGGGCACAGGTTCAAACCCAAGACACATGGCCCCTTGTTTGTGTGCGTGCATTGTGTGTGTGTGTGTGTATGTATATCTGTGTGTGTTGGGGGGCCAAGGAGGTGTTGCTATGACAAGGACTCAGGCTTTGATGTCAGACAAACCTGGGTTTCAGACCCTTGATGGATACTCTAAACAATCAGTTTGGCCTCCACGAGCCTCGGTTCCTCATCTATAAAATGGGTATAGCAATGCCTATCTTGGAGAATAGTTATGAGACCCGGATAAGCTCATGTGAAATAGCAGGTCTGATAACATTCTAGGACCTCAATAAATACGTATTCTCTTTTCCACTCTTGGAAGAGAAAATTTTCAGCTGGTATTTCTGAAACCGTTTTTACTATAAGCAATAGAAATACAGTTCACGCCTCAACCCAACACACACACACACACACACACACGCACGCACGCACATGCACACACGCACCTTTATATATAAAATTGAAACACTGGTATTTTCTTTTTCATCATAGTCTATTCTGTTTTCTATTCAAAATGCTGGTTGTGAGCCGCTGTGAGCCACAGCCTGCAAAGTGCTATCCTGAGCTGCCCTCCTGCAGCCGGGTGCCCAGCTGAGCTCGGACAGGCGTGTCGTGCGGCAGCCTCACATCCCTTCTGTGCTGCCTCCCCCTCTGCCCTCAAGTCTCCTCCTCGCTGGGCTGGCTGCAGGGACTCTGCTGGGAGGTGCTGGCCGCAAGCTCCCATCCGGGAGGGCTGGTGTCTGGCCCTGGCTCTCCAGACCTGCAGGTTGTCCCACCAGGAGAGCTACCCAATGGCTCCCCTAAAGGTCTTGCAGAGCCCTACAAAGGAAGGCCCTTCCTTAGGGTGGGAATCAGGTCCCTTGCCCAAGGGTGACAAGCCAGCCTATGGGCTGTGGGGTGGAGGGTTCATGGTGGCTGTTAGTGAACTCTCAGCCCTGGGCACCAAGCCAGGCCCTGGCTCATGTGAGCTCACTGCTGTGGGGTCAGGTGCTGCAGAGGAGGAGTGGGGTTTGGAGAAGCTGCTCACGCTGGTGAAGGCCGCCCAGCCTGAGTGGCAGGTCTGTGTGCAGAGCCCAGCTCCCAAGCACAGGCTTCAGGACAGGGACAGCTAGCACTCACTCGGCAATTCTGACACTGCTCACAGGGATTTACCTGTAGTAACACAGTCATCCTCACCACAGACCTCGTGGGTGATATTATTAACTCCATTTTACAGATGTGGAGACTGAGCCTTGGAAAAGTTACAAAGCTTGCTCAGGGTCTGAAAGTTAGTAGATGGTAGGGCCCAGATTCAAACCCAGGCACCACATTCAGGGCCACTCTGTAGGTCACTTCCCTCCACCCTAATCGGATGCCCCTTCTCCCGCTCTGGGCCCTGGAGGGGTCCTGCCATCCTCCACCTCTCAGGACTCACAGTGCAAGGTCCTGATTCCTGCTCAGCACGTACCAGCTGTGTGAGCCAAGCTCACAGGGTCCCTTGGGCATAAAGTGGGAGCGATGGGTGTCCTGTCTCTGGCTGCCCAGAGACGACTTATGTCCAGCACTTTGTACCCTTGTCGGCCTCCACTCAGACATCAGATTCGGAGCTGCAGCCTCCCGGCTGGCCCAGGCTCAGCCCAGCTCACCTGAAGACCCGGTACCTGCCCAGGCACTGAGCGTTAACCTGGCAGCGAGAATCCTCACGCCACAGCAGCCTCCTGCCTATAACTGTGCATGTTGCTTTTTAATTAGAATTTTACAGCAAAATGGGAGTCAATGGCTGCTGAACCCTGGAGGCTTCTCTGTGGGTTGCCCCATATCACAGGTTTAAAACCTCTGAACCAGAGGAACGCTTTCTTTCCTCCCGAGATCCTTTTTTGGAAAGTGGTGATGTAAATATATAGATGTTCAGCCCAACCCTGCAAGAAGCTCAGAGAGGGCAATGGACCCACCCAGGGTCACACAGCGAGTGAGTTGGTGGCAAACCGGGGGTTCACACCTGATCCCCGACTCTCATCCCTGCTAGAATCTGTTCTCCACAGTGCAGGACCCAGACTGGAGGGTCTCCGCGGAGGTTTGTGTTTGAATGAAGGTGAGGCCCAGACAGAGGCAGGGCAGCTCGTCCCTCCCAGGCTAAAGGCTCCTTTTGGACCCTTGGCAATTCCCGGAAGTAGGAAAGCAGGAAGGCCTAGCCTGCCCCTCAGGGGCTCCCTTGATGGGAGAGAATGGACCACCCCACTGCATGGGTGTGGGGGGTTCCTGTGGTTCCAAGGATCTGATTTCATTAATTCCTCCCCACATCCCTGGAGCCAAACCTTTGCCCCCCAGAGAGTTACGTAAGAAAACTGTGCTTCTGCCTAAACAACTGGCTTTTGTTTCTTTTCTCTTTCAGCCAAGGGTTCCACTTCTTCTACCAGGTAAGTGTATCAGGGGCCCAGGATGCTTTTGCAGTTGGCATTTGGTTGTTTGTCAGCCCTGAAGCTGCATCGTGCAGTCCACGCCCACTGACCCTCGTGTGCCAGTCAGCCTTTCTAGTTCTTTCCAGACCGACTCACGCCAGGTTTGTTTTTAATCACTGTCCCACAGGAGGGGTCTCGGTGCACAAGGGCACTGATTTCTTGCCTGCTGTCCACAGACAGCGAGGCCCCCGTCTAATCCCCTGTGGTCTGTGGCAGAGACCTCCCGTGAGCTCTGTCCTCACGACATCCTGCGCACAGCTCCAGATGCGTGCTCCCAGATCCAAGCTGTGTACTTTGCTCTTTCCTATGTTTGGTAAATATTTATGAGTACCTTGTTGCGGCGCGGCCCTGGGAATGCCGGGGTCAGTAGCAGAGAATCTGTGCCCTCCCGAAGCTCACAGCTGGTCAGAGGCTCAGCGATGACATTACATCACAGCCGGTATGTCACTTTGCGGTGATCTGCTGCTGAATCCCTACTGTGTGGGTCCGCTGGTGACACAGCAGCGCACAGGAATCAGCCGAGGTCTTCATGGGTCTCAGACGCCAGTGAGGGAAGCAGGGAGCTGGCATTGAACCATCCGTAGTGACACCTCCTACGCAGCCAGGGGGTGGAGGTGAATGAGGGTGGGCGGCTGTCTTAGGCAGAGGAAGGGGCTGCCCCTGAAGAGGAGATGTGAGCAGGGACCTGAAGCCGGGGGCTGTGGCGGGAGGAGCAGGCAGGGCAAAGGGCCTGAGGCAGGATGTGCACAAAGGAACGGAGGAGGCCTGTGCGCCGGGCTAGATGGAAGGAGGGGAGGGTGGGAGACAGGTCAGGGAGGCGCAGGTCCTCACTCCCTTTGTAGAAGCCCAGGCAGCCAGATGTGTCACGAATCTTTTAGCAAAAAGGCTTTTTCAGCTTTTAGGAAGCCTCTGATGTTCACCCCCAGCAGAGCAGGGGCAGCACCCCAGCATCTGCCATGTGAATGTACCTGCGTGGGACGTGTGGACATGCGTACTAAGGGGGATAAATAAATAAAGCTATAAATAGCTTCGTGTTGGTTCGGGTCAGGTTTTGCCACCAAATGGGTTGTGTCAATCTCTCCATCTTTTTTAGTGCTGTCTGGATTTCAGAATCACCCAGTGGGGACAGAGGACCTGGAGTGGGGCCAGTGGTCTGGGGCTGTGGCTGTCAGAGGCACTCGGGCTTTTGCCCACAGTGGGATGGTGAGATACAGGACATACGTGACCTGACTTTTGTTTGAAAGTGTCACCCTGGCTGCGTGTGGAGCCCAGGCTGTAGGAGGTGAGGGTGGAGGCAGAGAGGCCGGTGTGGAGGCTACTGCAGCTGTCCAAGCAGGAGAGGATGGTGGCCTGGGCCAAGGTGAGGGGGTGGGCTGAGAGAGAGTCAGATTCTGGATGTCTTTTAAAGGTAGAGCCAAGAGGACTTGCAGATGGATTGGATTTAAAGTCAAGGACAACCTTAAGGTTGTGGGCAGTGGGGTGCTGTGTCCTGAGTTGGGGGACGTAAGGGATGATTGCAGTGATGTTGCAAATACTAGGCAGAGCGGGTGCACATAGCGGGATCATGTCCCCTGCCAGAAGGGGCTCCAGGAAGCATCCGGTGCCCCTCTCTTGCCCAGCGGCCGGGTCTGAGCCCTGCCCAGCCTCCAGGCCTCCTCCTCAGGCCGAGCCGCCGCTCCCGCAGGACAAGGCTCTTCACTGCCTCCCCGGGAGACGTGTTTCCCTGTAGTCACGCCTGTGCCTGTCACACTCCCACACCTCGCACACTCTTCCAAGGACAAGATTCGCTTCCATCCTTCGCCAAAAAACCTTCGGTGGCTCCCTGGGGCCCTCAAGATAAAGTCCGAATGCCTATCCCCTGCTGACTTGAACAGTTTCACTTCCGGCCACCCCCTGTCCTCGCATATGGTGGCTCAGCCACACTGTGTTCCCTTCCGCCCTCCTCCTCGCTGCTCTCCCTTCTCCTCGCCCTCGTGCACTGGCCTCTCCCCTGTGAGGTGCTCCCCACCCCTGCTCACGTACCACCGAGGGTCCCATAGCTCCAGGGCAGTGGGCACAGTGGGCTCTGTGAACGGCACCCCCTGGAGTTGTGCAACATGACAGCTAGACTGGGCCCCCTCCTTCACCTGGGCACCCCTGGCTCTTCCTTCTGAGCTCAAGCAGGCATCACCTCAATGGTTAGGGGACTTCTTGTGAGCCCACCTGGTGTGTTCAAGGTGTCTCTGCACCTGTCCCCATTTTATAATTCACCGCTCTTAGGGCATGTGTCCCTCATGTTCACTGCTAGTAGCTGCTGCACTTGGCACCGCGCCTGGGTTGGAACGGGTGCTCGGTAGGGTGTGTTGGATGAACGAATGATGAATGCCGTCCCAGACCGCTGCAGTGCTCCCCAGCCCCTTCCTTCTCTGAATCCCTGAAACACTTCCTCTCAGTGGCTACATAGCCCCAAATCTAGAAAGATCTGCTTTTTTGTTTTGTTTTTGTCTCTGTGTTTTTCTTTTTTTTCATTGCTCCTATCTCCCCAATTAGACAATGAGTTTCTGGAAGAAAAGGGTGTTGTCAGCAATAATAATGACAGCAGCAGCAGCAGCAGCCACCATTTATTGAGCACTTACTGTGCTCCTGGCACGGGCTGCGCCTTTGCATATGTTAGCCCATTTGTGATTTTAACTACTGCAAAATCCCCGTGGTTTATTTACTATCTCTGGTTTCTAGAATGGTGGTTCTCAAACTCGAGTGTGGCGCAGAAGCCCCGGAGGGCTTTTTAAAGCGCATTGCTGGGCCCCACCCTCGGTGCCTCTGTTGCAGAATTTGTATTACTAACAAGTTCTCAGGAGGCGCTGATGCGGTTCTTCCCCAGCCACACTTTGAGAACCCCTGTTCTGGGAGGTTATTACTGTCCCTGTCGTATGGTTGAGGAAACTGAGGCTCAGAGAAGTCGTATGACATTCCCAAGGTCCCGCAGCTAGAAAGTTTGGGAACTACGACCCCAGCCTCGGTTTCTCCGGCACCGACGCTGGCCCTCTTCCTCACTGCTCACAGCAAGCGCTTCTTGCTACCTATTTCTTCTTCCCCAGAGAAGCCAACCGTTTTCTGCCTGTTTCTTATTTTTCCAGCGTGAGCCTACCGAGGGAGCCATGAGATCACTGCTCCCTTTCATCTCTCTAAACCAGAGCAATAGCTAGTGAGTGGTGGTGGTGGTGGTTTCCCACGCAGCGGCCGGCTTCAGCCTCGGCTGGCTGGGATCAGACACTTTGCAGAGGACGTCGGTGCGGGCAACAGCCGGGCACCTCGGGGAGGCCTCGAGGGGGGAGGCCGCCACTTTGAGCTCAAAGGCTTTTCAGGTTGCAGGCCCGGTGGAGGGATTGGCTCTTTCTAACTCCCTGGGTTAGGAATGTACAGGCAGAACATTGTCTCTAATCTTCCCCAGCTCAGACAAGAGAAAAATGTGTCTGTGCTCCCTTAATTGGGCACTGGGGTTCATTCTGTCGGCCATTTGTTCACTTGTCAGACGTTCACTGCATTTATTCTTGGAATATTTAGGGCTTTCCCTGCTTTCATTTATTCATCGGGACTGAGCCCAGCTCGGTGCTGGGCTTTGAGCTGGGGGCTGCAGAGGGGAGCAGGGACACAGCCGTGGTCTCATGGCACTTGTGAGCCAATAGGAGAGATTCCTTCCTTCCTTCCTTCATTCAACACATACACACGGACTGCGGGCGATGCACCCCTCCAGGAGTAGGTGTTGGGGTCTCTGCGGTGAATGAGACCAGCCCAGCCCAGCTCCTCCTCGCACGGTCTGGTCTGCCGGGGAGACTGGTCGCTGAAGAAGCTGGAAGGTTAAGGACCCATGTGACACGGGGCTGAGTAAACAAAGCAGAGCCGGGTAAGGGATGGAGCAGAGCGGGGAGGCGGTGTGGGGCCATCAGGGGGGCTCATCTTAGAGGGTGACGTTTAGAAGATGGATGAGAAGGTTCCAGCCATGGAGGTACCTGGGGCAAGAGTAGACCAGACAGAGGAAACAGCCAGTGCCAAGACTGCAAGGCAGGAGCAGCGGGACATGTTCGTAGAAGCTGGAGGACGGAGTGTGGGCAGGAGAGGGACGGAGACTGGAGCAGTCGGCGGGGCAGAGCACGGAGCCTCGCCAGCTGGGATCCAGAGATGGATCTCGCCGTGTGGTGAGAAGGGGTTGAGTGTTCTGAGCAGAAAAGTAATGTGCCATCGTTCACGCATTCTAAATGTGGAGACTGCAGTGCAGCGGGGCAGGAATAGAGGGGCCGGGAGACCGGGGAGGAGGCTCTTCACGCGTCTGGAGAGCCCGATGGTGGAGGGGACGCGGTGGCTGGGTTGGATGGATATTGTGGAGGTGGAGCCCACGAGCCTTGCGGTGGGTTAGACGAGGGTAGTGAAGGAGGAGAGGACAAGGGTGACTCCCACGTCTCCAGCCTGGCAGAGCTGTTCGCTGAGACAGGAAAGACCAGGGAGGGACATGAAAAAAGCAGGTAACTGGTTACAGTCTGAAATACTGCTTTGAGAGAGACGAACCCAGTGTTGAGTTTGGGGGTTCAGTGAAGGTTTCTCTGGGAAAGGGATATTTAAAATAGCATCTGAGGGAAGAGAAGGAGTGAAGCAGATGAAGAGGCAGGAAGGACTGGGTGTGCAAAGGCCCTGCGGCAGACTGGCATTCATTCCAAGTCACTTTGTGAGCACCTGTAAGTGCCCATGGGGTGAGGAAGCACGGCAGACAGACAGACAGCACTATACACCAGACATGCAAATATGCAGGGACGTCTGAGATTGCCACAGAGGGGCAGCCCAGCCAGCCCAGCACTGTTGGAGAGGCATTCCCAGGCAGGTGACACCGTAGTTGAGTCTTGAAGGAGACACGAAAGTTAACCAAGAGAAAAAGTGGTCAAGGGAGTCATTCATGGCTGTTGAAGCATGAAGTGGCCCCCCTGAAATATGTGGCGGGTGGCTGAGTGGGTACATGAGGGCAGGGGAGTGAATGAGCCAGACCACGTGGGGCTCTGAGCAGGGTGATAAGTTGGACTTGAACCAGACAGCCAGTGGGGAGCCCCAGAAGGGCTGGAAGCCGGTGGGGTGTGGCTGGATCTGTGTGATATCCCCTAGCAGACGTGTCCCTGCTCCTGGAGGGTTGTTTCTGCAGCCACGTGGGGCTTGCCACTGCCCCAGAACTGCTTGTTGAGCCAAGCACTCGTGCCAAATCCATTAATAATCCAATGAGCAGTCCAAGCCCCATTGCTCATTTCTGACAGTATCCAGGCTGACGTCCCCAGCGTTGCCAGCTTGGGAATTTACACAGCTCCTGCCCAACCGGTGGCTCCGGTTTGCTCCTCACCTTATCCCTGCCCTCCGGTGAGCCAAGCCTGGCCTCCAAGGACAGAGTCAAGTGCATGAACAACTTCTTTGATTAACCAGGACACCCTTGGTCTTTCCCTTCTCTATTACTAATGATGATACATAGATGTTCACAACACAGAACATTTGGAGACTATGAGAAGCTAAAACGAAGAAAAAATACCATGCAGAGACCACCGTGGTTAGCATTTTGCGGTGTTTCCTTTCAGTGTTACCCACACATTTTTCATAATTGAGATAATTCCACAGAGAATTCCGCTTTTTCACTTATCGTTTTAATGCAATCATTTCTAATTTTAAAAAAATACCGTCTTATAAACCTTTTCAATCTTTATCTGTGGATTTATCCCAATTTCCTTAACCACTCCCAACTGGCAGAGCCCTAACATGTAAACCTCCCTCCCCCATCTCACCCGTGATAAATGCCTTTGTGTTTAAAGCTGTTTCTATATTTTGAATTCCTCCAAAAGAAGTGCAAGTATGAGTCAAAGGATGAGAACACCTTCCAAGCTTTAGATTTTGCCAGCTGCTTCCCAAAAGGTTGTACTGGTTTCCCTCTCCCACCAGCAACACATGAGAGTGCCAGTTAGTTTCACCAAACCTCCCCCAGCACCGAGTATTATAATTTTTAAAGATCCTTGCCAGTAGAGTAGGTTAAAAGAAAAAAAAGAAAAAAGATAGTACATTGTTTAAAATTCCTTTTTAGTGAGCTTGACCCCTTTGTCCAAACATTTGATAAGCAGCTGTGTTTCTGTTATGAACCGTTCACCCATGTCCTTTACCCATGTAGGAAGTGGGACCTAAATGTTATGCTTATCAATTTGCATGAGCGTTTGAGATAGTGAGGGTATTTTTATCTGTGTGTCTCTTTCCTTTTTAGGTTGCATGAGCCCGAGAAGAATGCCAGAGAAATAACCCAGGTACAGTCCTTGGTGAGACGCCCTTCCTGGGAATCTCCATGCTGTGATTTCCTTGCATCCACCGGAATTGCAGATCCGGATCTAAATTAAGACTCCTTGCGGGGAGGGGAGGGGTGTGGAGGATCTTGCATTCCTAACTTCCCCCGTGTCCCCAGTGCTGCCCGTGGCACAACTCTGGGGGGCGCTCTGTTATAATATGTCCTATGTCAGTGGTGCCCTGGAGCCAAGCTGCAGCCTCCCTCGGTGTGGACCGTCCCTTCCTGCCTCCGTGCATTTGCCCAGGCCAGTCCCCTCCCCCAGACGCACCCCAGCCCACTCCCACCTCCTCCCTGCATCCGGCTCTTACAGAGAGGACCAGCCCAGCGCAGCCTGCCGGCGGGTGGGGGTGGAGGTGTGCCTCGCTTGCCTTTGCTGATGAGTGAGAAGACCCTGTGACCCCGTGTCATTAATGACCTCACGCCAGGGCACACTCCCTTGAGCTGGTGATTTCTGGTCGACGTTGCCGAGGCAATTTTGCAAGCAACGTGGTTTCGGAGAAAACTAGCCCCGCTTATCATCGGCCGACACTGTCAGACCTCGGAGGCAGAGGGCTCCTCAGCGTCTTGTAACAAGACAGGCCTTGCTCTGAACCCAGAACGAGCAAGTGCCAGCTGTCCTTGACATTCCCCGGGCCATTGTCATCATTTTAGATGTCATCTGTTGAAGGAGTCGGGCTGGTGATGGTATTTGTGGGCCAAAACGCCTCGGTCTGCTGCCCTGACCCACGGGGCACCCCGGCAGCCCTGGGCACGAGCTCAGGTTGTAATTAGGAAAAACAAAACAATCTCCAATCATGGGAGAGGGAGGCCTTCTCCTTAGTCATTTTACGTCTGGACTTCCTTCTGGAATCTTCTGGGGGAAAGAGGATGGTGAGAGGAATGGGTCACTGAAACCTGCACGAAATTCACATTCAGCAAAGACCGACCTCGCGCCCACCGTGTGCCCCGCAGTGGGCAGGACAGTCAGGACCCTGCTCCTGTGGAGCCGGCGGTTGTGCCTCAGTTTCCCAGTGCCAGGGCCCAGTCCCCGCCTGGGAGGGAGTCACAGCCTGTCGACGTGGGCTCCCGGACAGGAGCGAGTGGGCGCACCCCGGGCTCGGGACAGAGGAGCCGTGTCCTGAGAGCACAGCCTCCGGGTCCAGCAGACTGGACTTGCCACCTGGGTGACGTTGACCAAATCGTTAACCTCCCTCGGTCTCAGTTTCTTCACCCGTAAAACGGAATCAATAATCCTTCCCAAGCAGGGTTGTCGTAAGGCCTGAATGGGGTGACCTGTGTGATCACGTGGTGCGCGTGGGCCCCGAGAGCTGAGACCAGCAGTTACTATCTTGCAGCAACTAGAAGCAGTGGCAGTCGGGGGTAGCTCCACGCCGAGCACAGAGGGAGCAAAGTTTATGATTCACGATGGGCAATTCCAAGGCAGCACTGGCAGGTGACAAGATTAACACATGGGAGGTGTTCGGGTTTGCTAAGTGATTGATGATTGCTGGCATTCATTGAACACAAAAGCTCCATGTGTGCCAGGCTCTGTTCTAGGTGTTTTGCCTCGATAATCTCATTTGATCCTCTCGGCAGCCCTGGCAACGGATACTATTATTATCCCCACTTTACAGACGGGGAAACCGAGGCTCAGAGAGGTTAAGTGAATTTCCCAAAGTCCCTCAGCTAGAGAAGGCAGAACCATATTTCAACTCAGGCCTTCTGACTCCAGAACATTCACCACCACGCTGACCGGTGGTCTCGTTCTCGCACAGCCCCTGTTCTCTGTCTCCCAGTGCCCAGCTCCACCCTGAGCGAGGCTGGCCTTGTTGCCATCCACTCTGCCATTCATTCAACACGGGTCAAGCTGCTTCTGTGCCAGCCTTGGTATTTGCATCGTAACAAATGCCCAGGGAATATCTGTTGAGTAAACTAGTAAATGCAGGGAGGTTCCCACTCACGGGGACAGCAGCATTGACTCAGGCCCCCAGAGGGACACAGTCCTGGGTGGTGGGCACTGTGCTGGGAAAGGAGGGGCTGAGGAGGCGCAGAGAAGGAGCCCTGGGGTCAGCCAGGAGAGTGGAGGGCAGGGGAGGGCCTTGGGGGAGGCCACGCTCAAGCTGAAAGTTACAGGGTGGGCTGGGGTTCGATACAAGAAGGGGCTGGACACTGCAGAGATGGATGTGGGAGAGGGGCGAGACCTGCAGGTGGTTCAGGCTGGGTAGAGGCAGGAGCAGGAGGAGGGACACTGAAGTGAAGCTGTAAGGTGACCACACTGCAGTTCAGAAGGACCCCGCAGGCATGAGGGGGAAGGTGGACCGGAAAGGGTAGGGCTGGAGGCAAGTGGCTTTGGCAGGAGAAGAGGGGACCCGAATTAGGGCTGAGCCAGTACGGGCCACGAGGAGACAGAAGCATCCAGACCTGGTACCCAGTTCTGGTGAGCAGGCTGGGGGGCCCAGAATGACCTTCTCTCCATCTCTTTTAGATCCAGGACACAAATGACATCACCTATGCAGACCTGAACCTGCCCAAGGGGAAGAAGTCTGCCCCCCGGGCCGCTGAGCCCAACAACCACACAGAGTACGCCAGCATTCAGACCAGCCCGCCGCCCGCGCCGGAGGACACCCTCACCTACGCCGACCTGGACATGGTCCACCTCAACCGGACCCCCAAGCAGCCGGCCCCCAAGCCCGAGCCGTCCTACTCGGAGTATGCCAGCGTCCAGGTCCAGAGGAAGTAAAGGGGACCGCAGCCGGCTCTAGGGCCCGTCCCCACGGGCTTTGTTGTCCCACGTGGAGCAGCCGTGGTGAGGACAGCCAGCCCAGTTCCCGGAGGGCCGGGGCGGCGCAGGCCCTGGGACCAGGGTGAGGGCGGCTCTCCAGCACTTCCAGGGCAGCCTTGGCCCCCTCATTGCCACACATCTGGAGGCTGACGTCGCCAAACCAGCTGGGGAACCACCCTGGGAATTGGCCAGAGCCGCCTGGGGTCCAAGAACTCTTGTGCCTCTTTCCATCAACACGTGGGTCTTGGAGACCCTTGACTGCCTCCTTGATGCTCCAAAGCCTGATCTTCCAGGGTGAGGAGGAGAAAACCGCACCTCCCACCACCACCGCCATCACCACCCAACTGGGGCTTTTGGGGAAAGTTTTCCCTTTAGACTGAACTGCCCCATCCACAGAGAAGCTGGAAAAAAACTCTGGAACCCACATCCCGTGACTTGGTGAGGTTGCTGCCAACGGTCCTCGCCTCCCCTATCCCTGGGCTCAAGAGCCACAGCCCTGGAGGAGGAGGGGACCCTCCAAGGACAACCCCTCCCCCCAGAGGACCTGGCGACAAAACCCTCCTCTTCCTCGGGCCCCCCATGACTCCCTGGGGCCCGACTGTGACGCTCCACCTGGACCCGCCTCTCCTTTCTAGACCCGAGCTTGCTCCCTCCAGCTAGCACTAAGCAACATCTCGCTGTGGACGCCTGTAAATTATTGAGAAATGTGAAACGTGCAATCTTGAAACTGAGGTGTTAGAAAACTCGATCTGTGGTGTTTTCGTTTCGTTTTTTTCTTAAAACAACAGCAGCATTATCTTGGCTCTGTCACGTGTCGAAGTACATGGTTGGGTCTTGTGAAGTCTGAGGTTTAGCGGTTTGTTGTCCTGGAGGAATTTTCTTACAGCAGAAACTAAATTCCTCCTAGTCCCAGAGCCCTGAGGACGGGCAAGAAGGATCCGTGTGGCTGCTCTCTGGAGACACTCAGCCTCCGTGTTGGGACTGCTGTGGCCATGTTCTCAGACGAGCCGCGTGGCTGGTTCTTCTGCCTTCCGTGACCCCACTGTGGTAAGTCCATCCTGCCCGGGGCTTCTCTAGGCTGCCTCGTGTCCAGACCTAATGCCTCAGTCTGCTCATCTGTAAAGTGGGGAGAGTAAAGGTGCCACCCCTCCCCACCACTTCTCACAAGCACTTTAGGGACGTACAGAGGCCACTGAGCCTGGCCATTTGCCCCACCCCTTAGCGACTGCCCCCTTCCAGATCCTTGAAGGAGGAATCTTCCATTTCTGCTCTCAAACCCCATCGGGATCAAACTGGAATGAATCAAAGACAGGCAGGAGGGTGGCACAGCTGTGAAGCCAGGGCCCACCCACCCTCTGTCCCTCCATCCCAAGAGGATGGGCAGAGGCTGTGACCCACTCACCCTTTGATCCCCACCCTTCCAATTGGGTGTGAGGGCCTGGCTGGGCCCAGGGCAGGCAGATGTTGCGAGCCCTGTTTATTCACTCTTAATATATGACTCTTAGGGTTGAGGTGTGTGTGACCCCCCGGCCATGGGATGCCCTAGGGGTTCTTGGCTCAGGCTGTAGAAGTGACATGCTGAGCCATCTTGCCCATTCCTGGAGTTCCTGCAGGTGGAACTTTGGAGCTCAGCAGAGACCCAGCTCTCTGGGGGATGGTGACTTGGTGTTTTCCATGATGGCATCCAGGAAGGAGCTGAGCCAACAGACCATGTGGACAGCTTTGGCCCTGTGAGCCAGAGCTCTTCTGGCATCTGGGAGCCACAGTGGCCGTGGCCACCTGGCTCGGGCTGTTTCCAAATTCCAAAAGATTGGCTTATAAACCTTCCTCCTCTCTTCTGCTCAGAGACAGCACACGCGTGTGCACCCACATGCACGCACACCTGTATACACGCATACAGAATTTTAAAAGAATGTTTTCTTGGTGCCATTTGAATTTAATTTTATTTTAATTCTTGGAGGGGGAAAATAAGGGAATGAGGCCACGGAAGACATATAGCTTTAGCTTCAGCCTGGCAACCTGGAGATTCCCCATACCTTGTGTATCGAACCCCAGGGAAAGGAAGAGGTTGAACCAACCCTGTGGAAGGAGTGTGGTTTCAGGAGTTTATTTTAAGACTGCTGGGAAGGAAACAGGCCCCATTTTGTATATAGTTGCAACTTAAACTTTTTGGCTTGCAAACTATTTTTGTAATAAAGATTTCTGGGTAATAACGACTCCTTCAGGTGTTGAGTGTCCTTGTCTTTGTGAGCGGCATGTCCTCGGGGCTCCTCAGGGGCTGGCGTCCACCTGTCCCCAGGCTCAGGGCTTCAAAACGGTCTGCAGCATGTGGTCCTCCCACTTAGGTTTTACAGACATAAAACTTCTGTTTTCCCGGGCTCTCAAGAAGTTTATGTAAGGTTGGGACAAAAGTCCAGACAGACAACCAGGTTTGGATCCTGTCTCTGCCACTTTGCAGCTGTGGGCATTTGGACAACTCGCCTCTCTGAGGCTTGGGCCCCTCAGCTGCCCAAGGGTGGGCAGTAATACCCCCGTGAGGGTCCCTGGGGGACTGAAGGAGGTAACAGGCACTGAGGCCAGGCCTGGCATGGGCAGGCCCTCACTAAGAGTTGGGTCTTTCCTTCCTGCCCTGGCCCTGCCAGCTGGGTCTGGTGGCCCCTCCCACCACTGGGGTCTTGGACATCTGGTTCCTTCCGGAGCGTCACTTTCCTCCTCCACCAAATGCAGAAATCTAGTGCTTGTCCTGTAATATCCTTGCCAGATGACTCAAGTCAAGTGCTGGGATATAGTAGGTGTTTAATAAATGTTAGTTTCTTTACCCTCCCTCCATTAGCTTATTAATGATACTGGTGATAATTATGTAATAAAGTTAATGTATTAATATAATAGTAATATTTAGTGGTTACTATGTGTCAGCATTTTACGTTAACTCCTTTCAATCTTATAATTTGATGAGGTCAGTAATGTTATTAACCCCCTTTTATAGACAAGGCACAGAGAGGTGGTATGACTCACACAGCATCACACAGCTATGTTGCCCCGAGTAGAGTCAGTGGCATCATCATAGCTCACAGCAACCTCAAGCTCCTGGGCTCAAGAGATCCTCCTGCCTCAGCCTCCCGAGTAGCTGGGACTACAGCACACCATGATGCCCGGCAAATTTTTGTATTTTTAGTAAAGACGGGGGTGTGGGGGGGGGTCTCTTTCTTGCTAAGGCTGATCTCGAACTCCTGAGCTTAAGCGATACCTCCCACCTCGGCCTCCAGAGTGCTGGGATTACAGGCGTGAGCCATTATGCCTGACCTTTATTGTGGTTAATTTTGCAATCAAGTGCTCAACACATGATGTTATTTACTCACTGGTTAGGCATCAGGCACTGAAGTCAGATAGGGGGAGTTTGAGTCTTAGTAACATCCATAACAACCACCATATGACATAGGAACTTTTATTCTCTGTGTTTTGCAGCTGAGGAAACCGAGGCACAGAGAAGTCATTTCTGCATTGTCCCATGGCAGTGCCAGGGCTCGAAGCCAGGGAGTCTGACTCTTTCCCACCACACTGTGCTTCTTGCCTCGTTTAATTCTCATAACTATCAGAGGGCCGAGGTTGTGCCCATTATGCAGAGAAGGAACAATGAGGCTCCACAAGTGCGTGTGATGTGGCCAGTGTCACACAGTGAATCTTTAGTCAAGTTGACCCTTGAACTCAGATCCACAAGCCCACTGGGGGTCATCCCTGCACCCCTGGCCTGATCCATGTGATCAGGGAGCAGGGGGCGCTCAGAGAGGTCGCCTGCCTCACAAGCCAGGACCTTGGCTGTGGCTGTGACCGAGCACTCAGCAGGCTCCTGGCCCTCGGCCTGCGTTCAGCTCTCCACCTCCCTTGGGCCCAACCCGTGAACTATGTGCAGCGCTTGCAGGACTGGGTGTTCACGGCACGGATCCAGGCCGAGTGGGTGGGGAAATGCCTTTCGTTTTCTGGGAAGGTGGCGGATGACGGACTGCGTGTCCGGGCAAGGAGACTCGGGGGAGGTGTTTCAGGCAGCACCTGGGCCTCGCTTCTCCACGGCTCAGATCTCCAGGGCTGGACGTTGGCAGGCGAGACGAAAGTTGATGGGAGCTAAGTGGCCCTTTCTCTGCCCGCCAGGAAATCAGTCAAGCATTTGGCATTTATCGGGCACCTCCTCGGGGGTCCTTGTGATGCAAAGGAGAAGGATCAGACTTCCTCCCTCCATGAGGACCAGCCCAAGGCCCCTGCCTTCTGCCTGAAGCTCTTGCCCATTTTACATGATAATCGGGAAAACCTTCACCTGGCCTTCCGAGATCTGCATGCCCAACCGGAAAAGCCCCTGGGGCTTCTAGCACATTTCTAGCCGCCAAGGTTTGAATGGGGGTTATGTATTCAGTTTTTACATAGGCACATACTACATGTCAGGCAGTCCTAAACTCTGTACAAACATTCACTTATCTGATATCAATTCATTTCATCCTCTTAACAAACCTATAAGGTGGGTAGTATGATTATCCCCCATTTCCTAAAGAAATGGAAACAGAGATTGAGCATCTTGCTCCAAGGCCGCCATCCGGGAAGTGATGCCACTGTGGGTGTGGCCCAGTGGGCCCTGGCTGGGCGTGATGGGAGGCTGGGGCTGCTGGAGGGACAGTGGGGGTGTTCAGGACGCACTAGACTCTGTCGGTAGCCAGGAAGCACAGCACAGTCTCACCACCAAAGCATCAGAGCGTCAGAGCAGAACCGTCACCTGCCTGGTCACCTCCCCAGGGCTCAGCCTGCCACTGCTGGGGTCCCCAGCATCCTTTATTCAGCATGGCGCTGTGCCTGACCAGGGTCTTGGTTTGTTTTCTGAATATAGGATGATGACATCGAAGATGCTTTTTAAAAAGACGTGAGTCCCAGATATTCAAAAACAGGCAAAACCTTGGCAACGAGTCCGAAGAGCTGCTGCCTTGGAGGGAGGGCCAGGAGCGGACTGGGGCGCGAACGTTCTGTGTCTCCCCAAGCGGTGGTTACCTGAGGGTTCGCGTGTGTAAAACCTGGAGCTGTACACTGAACTCGTGTGCATTTCCCTGGACATGTCATATCTCGAATCTCTGAAAAGACGGTGCCCCGTTCTCCCCGCCGCCCCAACCTTTGATGCCTGCCCCAGTTCGACAGTTTTTCAAAGATGGCGTCAATGCCTTATCTTTGCTCCCTGAACGCACCCCAGGTGAGGGGCGCAAGGAGTGTTGTTAATTTGAAAGACAGCATCCCAGGGACCAAAATAGCACATGAAAGGGTGAAAGAAAAGATGCCAAACTGGGCCCGAGAACAAGGACAGCTACAAGGATAAGCCATTATCTGTCATCACTTCGTCTCCCGGGACTCCCTTAGTCACTCTCCGTTCCCCCCTGACCCGGGTCATCAGAGGCAGCCGCACCACAGAGTCCTTGCCCTGCGACCTTGGGCACACGGATTCGCCTGTGAGCCTCCATGTTCTCACCTGGGAAATGGGGGTAGCAGTGGTCTTCACCCCTGGGGCTCCAGTGAGGGTCATGAGAGAAGAGACTTAAGGCTCTTTGATTGTGGTGGTTTCCTTTCTGGTACATTTGTTAAGTTTTCAAATGGGCCTAACTCTGCCACGTATATTATACCAGAGCTGGCAAAGGCTGGACGACAGAGATCGCTCTTAAGCCTTTTCTGCATCAGAGATGGGCTCGCCCACGTGCAGGCTGTAAGTTTAACTCCTTACACGCAGGCTGGCACAGCTTGTCTGGCCTGAGGACAGTCTGTGCCGAGGGGTCTCTCTCCGCCCTGTGATGGATTTGAGGGGAAAAAAAGGAAAAACAAAAAAAAGACACTTGGCAAGCAGTGTGGTGCAGACAGCAGTCACTGCACACAAACATACATGCACTCACGTACACAATGACATACACACATTCACACCCAGTCACACATTCACACACATTCACTCACATGCATTCATACCCACACACACATAGTCACACTCTCATAGCTTCACACACACACACATTCACACCCACTCACATTCACACCCACACACACATTCACACACTCTCACATACACCTTCACTCACACCCACACTCACATTCATTCACACTTACACACATTCACTCACATACATTCATAACCACACACACATTCACACACACATTCACACCCACACACACACATTCACACACTCTCACATACACCTTCACTCACACCCACACTCACGTTTACACATTCACACTTACACACATTCACTCACATACATTCATAACCACACACACATTCACACCCACACTCACAAATTCACATTCACACCCACACCCACATTCACATTCACACTCACATTAACTCACACGCATTCACACCCACACACGCACACATTCACACCCACACACGCACACATTCACACTCACATTAACTCACATGCATTCACACCCACACACACATATTCACACTCACACTCTCACATACACCTTCACACACACATTCACACCCACACACTCACACATGAAGGCCAGGCTGTCAGAGCAGCTCTACAACGGTGGGTCTTCTCTTCTGACTGAAATAATTTTGTCAAGTCCCTCCCTCCCTCATTATCCCGAGATAACTCCCCCTTACCAACCTTGGGGAGTCCAACACCCCAGCTGGTTTTCAAGGTCCTCTTCCTTGACCTATTTAAGGACATTCCCTGTTCCTCTCCAGCCCCAACTGGACTCTGGCCAGGTTGGGCTTCCTGTCCCACCACGTACCAGGTAGAGCCTTCTTCGCCTGCCTTGGCCTCACAGTGAGTCACTTCTCCCATGACTTGGTGTCCTCCCAACCAGACACGAGCCCCCCAACACCAGAGCGTCATGTCCTACCTAGCCCCAGCATAAGGGGGACGAAAGCTCACCATGTGCCAGACAAGATCCCTGACACTTGAATTCTTTATTTCACGGAACCTTTGCAGATGGGTGCTATGATGTCCATTTCACAGATAAGAAAATCGAGGCCCAGAGAGGTGAAGAGATAAACTCAATATCGCCTATTCAGCCAATAATTATTGCTCAAGCTCTCACTGGGAACCTTGCCCTGTGCAAAATTCTGAGAATACAATGTTGACAAAAGATGGGCCACACCCCTATGAGCTCATGGGGTGTGAGGGCGCCAGAGCTGGCCATCGCAATGCAGGGATGAGTGCTGCTAGGACACGGGGGTGACAAACAGGATGCATACAAATACAGAATGAACCAGCATTGAAGAGTCAGCCAGCAGGAGGGAAAAGCAGCTTCCAAGAGTAAATGGGTATTTACAGGCCTTGAAAAAGGAATGTGAGAATAAAATTTTCAGGTTAGATATAAATCTGGTTAATGTTCTACAAGGCAATAAAACCATACCTTTGGAATGATCTTTGCTGCCAGACAGAAGTCATTTGCTCCTCTACCAGACAAAACTCTATAAATTAGCATGTAGCTTTATAAAATCTGGGCCCCAATCAAATAGGAAGAAAAACTCAGGTATATTCCTCAACAGCATTAACTAATCCTTTAGTGGGTCTTCTAAACAATACCCCAGTATGGCAATGGAAAGAAGCACCTCCTTCTTTCGCCGTATTTCCAAGTTTGGATGCTTTTTCTCATCAGAGGAAAGTACATAGGCCTCGCTCAGCCTGCGTAGAGCAGAAAAGACCTCCTGAAGTGGAAATTCCTAAGCTGAGATCTAAAAAATCGGCAAGAAGGAGCCAGTGCCGGGCAGAGGTCAGCCTTCTCTGTGTGAGCTGCCCCCGTGGAGCTCTGCAGCCCCACTTACATTGCTCCCTCCATCACTCCCTGCACTGGCAACACCAACCTCCCAGTGATTTCTGAAATGAACCACAGGACCTTTGCACATGCTCCTCCCTCTGCCTGGAACACTGACTGGGGTCTTTCCTGTTCGTCCTCCAATCCAGCGACCGGGCCAAGTTTCTTTGTTGAACACTACCATAGTAACCATGTCCAGCACTTCTGCACTGACCCTGTGATTCCTTGATTATCGTCCCTCTCCTCCACTGCCCTGGTCGCTGCCTAAGGGCAAGTAGGGTGTTGGACTCATTCACCAATGTAACTCCTGTGTTCAGTCCATAGGAGACATCCAATAAATATTTGTTAGATGGATGGGAGGATGGACGGATGGATGGGAAGGAGGCAGGATGAATGGACAGATGGATAGATGCATGGAAACATGGATGGATGGGGGGTGGGAAGGCAGGAAGGGAGCGAGGGAGGGAAGGAGAGAGTGAGAAGGAAGAAAGAACATAAAAGTTGGAGACTGCTTGGTATTTCAGGAGAACTGAGAGCCTCCGGCTGGCAGATTTGGAACTAGATTCCAACTTCAGTCCCTCTGACTTTTCCCACTGAGTTACTCTGCCTTTCATCATGATCCCGGGTTCAGAGCAATCAGTTTTTTAAAAAATGACGCATGCTCCCCAACAGGCAAGGAGCCAGTGACCCTTGTCTGAGCCTTTGGAGCCTCTTCGAGAGAAACTGGAGCTATAGTTAGAAAACAGGATGAAAGATTGCAACGATCTTTCTCTACCCCGAAATTGCACAGCCCCCGGCCCTGCTGGTGAACGGCCCAACGTGGACAGCCGGAGGGGCTCAGGCTCTGGGTAGACGTGTCCTCCTGGCCTGGCTTCAATGACAACAGGCCAAGCACTCGTGGTAGAAGGTGCCATTCCCTCCCGCCCACCCGGGCCTTCTGCCCCCGCAGGCCGGCCCCGGGCTGGGTCAGCTGGCGCGGCAGCCGGTCTCGTGGATCTGGGCTGCAGCCCTGTCTCCAGAATGAGGCCAGGTGAGAGTTTAATGGCGAGAAGGCTGCGGCCTGACTGAGGCTGTCTGTCAGCTCGGTTCTGCCACGGCTCCCCCGGGCCAGCAAGTGGACCCCGCACACATGCAGATTAACGCATTATCGCTAATGTCATGTGCGGGAGGCAAAGGCACTTGGGCAGCCGGGCCGAGAGCTGCCATTACCGCAGGACCTTTCGCTGGAGAATTTTTCTTGGGGCAATTAAATCTTCAGCTGTCTCCTGGAAGGGAGTGCCAGCTTGCATTTTAATTATCCTCAAAAGAGGGAAGTAGGGAAAAGGACACAAGGCAAAGAATTAAAAAATAACAACCTGCTTTATAAACACGGCCGTGCATCTTTGGAAGGTTTCACCCCGCCCCCGCCCCCATCAGCTCCGCAATGCCCTCGACTCTTGCCCCAGCCTCCCCCGTACCGTGGGAAGGGGCCCTTTAAGGGGACAGAGGGGCAGGTGGTGGCAGAGAGTGTTTCTTGAGTGTGGAGTGAGAGCCAGTGCGGTGCATCACTCATGGGCCTGTTTGTCTCCGCCACAGTCTATGGGGTGGAAATTATTAACCTCGTTTTACAGATGAGGAAACTGAGTCTAAGACAATAATTGGTAATAACATGGGCTACGGCAATAAAAGCGAACAAACTACGGACACACACAACAGGGATGAATCTCAAAAAAACATGATGCTGAAAAGAGCCCGAGCTAAAGAGCACGTACCGTATGATTCCAATTGTGGAAAATTCTAGAACGGCAAAACTGATCTTTCAGGTATCAGGGAGAGGGCAAGGGAATTGGCAAAAAGGGGCAGAGGGAACTTTTGGGGAGAGGGAAAGGTTCTTGATTGAGGTGGTGCTTACACGGGTGTAGGTATCTGTCCAAATCCATCAAACTGTACACTTAAAATGAGTGCATTTTATTGTAAGTTATACCCTAATAAAGTTGATTTTAAAATACATAATAAAATAATGAGTTAATATTTACCTAGACCTTAGTGTAAGCACTTTCCACGTGTCAGGCTTTTTTATCCCTCACGCCCTCTATGACATAGGCACTGAGTGTCCCGCTTCCCAGATGCAGACACTGAGGCACAGAGAAGGTAAGAAACTTGCCCAGTGTGACACAGCAAGTGAGACGCAAAGCCTGAATTCAAATCCAGGCAGGATTTGAACCTGTAGCCTTAAAAGCCAAGTCCAAGGTGACTCAGCTGATCAGTCCTAGAGGCAGGTGTAAACTCCAGGGCCTTTCCAACATGAGGAAACTGACAGAGGGGAAAATTCATTCAATCGTTAGAGAAATAATATACTCAGTGTTTACTGTTGCTCCAACCGTAAACACACGGAGAGCAACAGACAAATCCCAGGCTCTTGTCGGGGAGGCACGACATCATCCAATGATCAGAAAACCAAATGTGGAATGTGGTCAACGACAAGTGCTCAGAAGGGGAGGTCACAGGGAACCCACAGCCGCAATCCAAACCGGGATTGTGCCCAAGACCACACCCTCCTCCTCCTCCTCCTCCCGTGCTGGTGCCGGAATGAGCTGCCACTCCAGCATGTGCCAAATTCTTGAGCCACCTGCTCCTAACTTGACTTCCCTCTCAAGCTGTGCGTTCTTGCTGACGGAGGGCAAACTGTAAGGGCTCATCTTTCAGGATAGTCGGCAAAGGCCCTTTGAAGCCATCTGCCCTGCTCCGGGCACCTTGCGCCTGGCGCTCGCTCGGCTATTTCAAAAATGACCTCTGTGCATTCCCCTGGCCTGGCCACCCAGAGAGTCACCTCCCAGAGCAGTGGAGCAGCGCAGGCGACAGCTGGGAGCGCCTGGGGTCCTAAGGGAGGACGCTTGCCTTCAGCCAAGCTACCAGGCCCCATGGAGCCTGCGGGTGGCGCTGGCTCAAGGAGCAGGGGGGGAGCTTTGAGGCAGCGAAGGGCAGGCCTGCTCCACCAGACCTTCCCATCTTTTGCTGCTGGCTGGGGTGTGTGGAGGGCCCCGGGCCGGGCACTTTGGGTCCCACATTATGCAATTTATTCCTCTCTGGAGCTCTGGAGCACCACCGCCGGTTCTTAGGTGAGCACAGAGAAGGCAGACGACTTGCTCACGATCACACAGAGCTCCAGGAATGGAATTGGCATCTGGATCCCACCCCCACCCCCCATGTCCCACCGCCTCTGGAATCTCACCTCAGCCCCTCTCCACCCCTGAAATAACCTCTCCACACCATTTAGTGAATATCTTTTTGGAAGTCAGACCTTCTAGATTCATTTCCCGCCTCCCCCATATCCCAGCGTGTTTCTTAACCTCTCTGTGTCCGTCTCCTCCTCTACAGAAAACTGCGCCTACCCCGGACGGTTGCCGTGAAGATCAAGCGAGGCAAGACTATAAACGTAAACATGGTTAGAACTGGGCTCAGATGACAGTGAGCCCTCAAAACCCACAATTCTAGCTGTATTAGCTTTAATAATTTATTTATATTTTTTTGCAAATGGGCTCATATCTATTTTATATATCTGGGACACCTTCCCAAGGAAGACACGGAGGTCTACCTCATTCTTTCCAGCAGCTTCCTAGCATTCTTACATTCATTC
The DNA here is from genome assembly GCF_041146395.1 of Eulemur rufifrons. Lineage (NCBI taxonomy): Eukaryota > Metazoa > Chordata > Mammalia > Primates > Lemuridae > Eulemur > Eulemur rufifrons. The sequence continues at coordinate 27,200,475 of NC_091002.1, forward strand.
GTCCACTCCCCAGGCGTGCATAGCGTGGGCGCTCTGGACTCCGGGCCGGGCACACACACGCTCAGCCTCTGCTCGCAGTTCTAGTGGGGGGCAGAATTAACAAGTCTGCAGGTAGATAACCGTGAGCATTTCACCGCACGCTGAGCGCTATGAAGAAAATGAGACGGGCAGAGTGGTGGGAGAGATACCGGTTGGGAGAGCAAAACGATTCAGAGGCGACGTCCTAACTCCCGGGGGATGTGGCATCGGTACTGCCACCAGGAGGAGGACGACAAGGGAAGGACGTGGGGTAGAACAGTCCAGGCAGACGAAACAGCAAGGGCGGAGGTGGGGGGGGGAGGGGCGGCTGGAATAAGCTCATGTGTGCTCTCACTGGAGCTAAAGAGGGAGCGTTTGGAAACCGTGTCGCAGAGGTAGCCAGGGCCAGCGAGGCAGGGCCTGGGGGCCCACGGCCAGGAGCTTGGACTCTATCCTCAGAGAAATGCGAAGCCACTGGAGCAGGGGACTCTGCTGCTGTGGAGGAAGGGACTGGAGGGGACGATGGAGGCAGGAGGAGGGCATCTGGCTGCAGGAGTCACAGAGGCGCGGTGGCAGGGACTAGCGAGGCAGCCTCCAGCCTGGAACGTGACTCAGTGGCAGAGCCCACAGACCAGCTGATGGGGGAAGACAGAGCTGAAGGAAAAGGAGAAACGACTTGTTGCTGACAGATGTCACCAGTCACTTAATGAACGAAGTCCCTATTGATGGAGATTCGAGATGTTTCTATTTTTTCCCTACATGCAAACAATTTCGTCATAAACATCATTGCACCGAAATTCCCAGAAGTGAGAGGCTTGGGTCCAAGACAGGAACATTTTTGAACACAGCCAGATTGCCACGTTGCCTCCACTCCCGTCCCACATGGAAGAGCTCCAGTTTCCACTCTGGAACTTTCTCCTCCTGCTGTGCTCCCGGGAACACTTTGCCCAGCCTCCGCCTCTGGCGCACACCCAGTCTTGAACGCATTTGTATTTCTTGTTGCAATGTGGAATCACAAGTTGTTAAGAAGAAAACCTCAGAACCAGGCTAAGTGGCTAAAAACACTGCCCAGGGCCTGTTTTTTTCCAGTGGGAGGCAGAGAGACGCCTCCAGCACCCTGAAGAGGGCCAATTTACCCCTATTCTTCCAAAGACAGGGATTTTGCTTTTTTTTTTTTCTGTTCAGCCCTGAAAACAAGGCACGGCACTGAGATGGCCATGAAAACAGGCGGTGAAAACAGGCCCTGGGGTTACAGAAAATCCTTCTCCAACCACTCTCCGAGCCCTCTGCCTTCCACCCCTCTGGGGCCCCCCTGCCCTCCACGTCTCACATCTTGTCAGCGTCCCCTGGCTGTGGCCTCCACCTGCTGCCTGACACCCGCTCACACCCCCTCCCGCTCCACGCCTGCTGCGCTGCCAGCTCCCTTCGCATAAGTGGCCTTTTGAAAGAAAGTATTTTCTTTTAATCAGCAGCCGCAGCATCCGCAACAGTGTTAAAGCGTAATTTTATTATTTTTCCATCCCTTGGGGCTTATTCTTTCCATTTGTTTTGGGGAAGGGGGAAGAGGAGCTGAGATTTCAGAGACTCATAACTAGCCTGCGTGCGGTGCGATATCTGATTTTGACGTTGGCATTGGGAGATGCTTTTGGAGATGGTTTGTTATCTTTCCGAGACTTACCTGGTGAGTTCCTTAATTCAGAGAGGATTTTGGAACATGCTGCTTCTTTTTTTTTTTTTTTTTTGTTGAGACAGAGTCTCACTTTGTTGCCCAGGCTAGAGTGAGTGCCGTGGCGTCAGCTTAGCTCACAGCAACCTCAGACTCCTCGGCTTAAGCGATCCTCCTGCCTCAGCCTCCCGAGTAGCTGGGACTACAGGCATGCGCCACTATGCCCGGCTAATTTTTTTTTTTTCTATATAGATTTTTAGTTGTCCATATAATGTCTTTCTATTTTTAGTAGAGACGGGGTCTCGCTCAGGCTGGTCTCGAACTCCTGACCTTGAGCGATCCACCCGCCTCGGCCTCCCAGAGTGCTAGGATTACAGGCGTGAGCCACCGCGCCCGGCCTAACATGCTGCTTCTTAATAGCTTCTAAGACAAGTGACTTTTTCCATAGCAAAATAGATGGATAGCAAACTCTCCGACACCAATAGCAATTATTACCAATTAACTGCTTAGACATCAGCTGCCTGTCTCATTCTGTCTTCTCAGCGACTCTGTAAGGGAGGTACACGTTGTGTACACATTTTCCAGGTGAGGAAACCAAGGCGCTGAGAAGTTGACGACTCCTAGTAATTTGCCCCAGAGCTGGACAAGGGCAGAACTGGGGTGCAGCCCTCTTACTCTCCAGGGCCCTTCACCGTAACCTTGGTGGCAAAGCCTCTCTGAGTCCTGGGAAAGGCGACAGGTTCTCCCGCAGGTCACCACAGCAGCGACGTTGGAGGGGGTGACGGACAAATACAGCTTCCTGTCTGTCCTTACCCTCATCCGCAGCACTCTCCTTTCCGGCTGGTGGGGAGGCTCAGCCACAGACCCTCCAGCTCCACGCTAGAGGCAGATCCGTTGTTCTAGATGACTCACAAAGGCCCCGCTTCTCTGCTGGGACCCTGACCGACGCACAGGGGTTGGAATTTGATTTGGGAAGTGGCCTGCTCCCTTCCACATAGACTTGACAGATGCAACAACTAAAAATAGAGGATACCCAATTACATTTGAATTTCACAACAATAATGAATACTTTTTAGGATATCTCATGCAATACTTCGAATGCACTTATACTAAAAAATCATGTGCAGTGTATTTTGAATTCAAATGTCACTGGGTGTGGGTACCCTGCATTTTCCCCTGGCAGCCCTATCCCCATCACCCACCACCCCCCTCCAGTGGATGCCCTTCCAGAGAGATCTGCCAGACTGAGCTCTTCTGTTAACGAGGCATGACAAGAAGAGCATCTGAGTGAGCACGTGGTCACCAAGGCCTTGGAGGATGGAGTGGGCAGGCTGAGGTTAGAGCCTGCAGGGTCTCAGTTTCCCTTTCTTGGGCTACACTACAGAGCTGGGAAGTCCTCAAGGAGCCCGTGGTCCACACACTGATGGCCACTGCCTGCAGGATAAAGTCCAGCTTCCTTAGAGAGACATTCAAAGGCCCTGCCTGCCACCCCACCTTGCCTCCTGCCACCTGACGGACTTGAGCATCCCCTCAAGACAATCTCGTCTCACCTGCAGGGCTCTACCTTCACTCCTTCTCCTTGCCTGGAATCCCTCTCCCTCCTTTGTATGTGCTTAAACTCCTATTCACCCTTTAATGCCACCTCTTCCCAGAAGCCTTCCCTGACCGCTGCAGGAAGAGAGGCACTTGCTTTCACTTTCCTGTCCCTTTGGGCCTCTTTGACACTTCAGTTACAATGGAAGCACAACCTGTGCATGCTTAACATGCAAGGAAGGAAGGAAGGAAGGGGAAGGGAAGAAACCATGTGGCCTATTGGGCGCACACCCTGAGTGGCTTTGAGATAGAGGCAGAATCTGCTCTAGGGTTCAGTCCCCATAGATCCCCTCATCCTACCACTACCTGAGGATAAGTCTTTAAAGATAAGCTGAGTTTTGTTTTTTTTTCTTTTAATATACTAGCAGTATAGTGGTTACTATTGCGGGATTTGGCAGACCAATCTAGCCTAAGTTCAGATTCCAGTTCTGCTGCTTACTAGCTGCACAACCTTGAATAAGTTATTAACTTCTCTGTGACTCAGCTTCCTCATCTGTAAAATGGGCTTAAGAAAAGTACCAAGCTCATAAGATTGGTGAGAGGATAAAATAAGTTTAAAACCTGTAAAGTGCTCACGGCAGTGCATAATACACGCTAACCTTAGGTCGCATAATAACAGCACCCCAGGGGCCCATGTGCTCTGTGGAAGGAAGAGCACTGGCTCCAATGCTGCGGAGGAGCCTGACTGTGCTGGACCCACCGGGAGACGATGTATCGCCAACCTAGTGTCTCCTGAGGATTTGGCAAGGGGACTTTTTATTATACCTGATTTCCGCTTTCCCTGCTGACTCCACTAACTAGCGCCCTCAGAGAAATAGAACCATCAGATAATCCTGGGTTGAAATTCCCATTCTGCCATTTCTAATTGTGTGATCGTGAGCAAGTCAATTCGGCTTTGCTCATTTCACCTGTCAAATGGAAAGGGCGACACCCACCTCCCAGGGCACGAGGAGTTAACACCTGTGCTGATGCCTGCCACCTGGTCGACACTTGGCACCCGGCTGCTCTTACCATTGTATTCTTCATACAGATGTTATTGTACTGCTTCATCTTCAATTTACATGTAGCTCTCCCCCACAGCCTGGGAGACTTCGAGGATGGGGATTCGTTCCAAGTCAGCCCAAGTTCCCAAGGTCAAACCTCAATGCTAAACGAAGGAGGTATCCAAATACGTATAAGAAGGGAAGGAAGGGAGGGAGGGAGGGAGGGAAGATCAGTTACCTGCTTTCTCCTCTAGCCCCAGTCTTGTCTGACAACAAGGATCTGATCAGAAGAATGGATCAATAGCCCCGTTCGTTCTCCTATCTCTTTCTGGAATCACAACTTAGGTTTGTAGCTGTCTAATTTATTATTATATGGTGCAGTGCAGGGTAATTATACACTGTGGTATAATTTGTTATAACTTGGGCTGAGGCCTATAACTGTATAATTTATTATTATACAGTTCAGTGCTGAATAATATGAGGAGTATATAATTTATTTCAGGCTTACGAGCCTAACCTGTAATCCAAATGCAGCACGCAGCCTATGTGGATGAGTTAATGTTTCTACGGAAACCTCGGCTTAGATATTTCTTCATTTCTAATTTCTTTCCTTGGGCTTTTCAGAACACTGCCTGGCTGGTGTTGCCAAGTTCCTGGTACTTTTTGTCTTAAGCAAGGCTGAAATGTTGGGCAACCTCGGCCCAGGCTAAGCAAGGCTTACACGTCGTGTCATAGAAAAGGAAGGCCCAGAGCTGTCACCCTGCCCGGTGACAGTTGTCATCCCAGGGAGGCCACAGCTTGCCTAAGGTGTTGCCAGCAGGAGTTGCAGAACCGTGACCGTAGCCCAGCTTCCTGTGTCCCCAGCAAGATCCCCTGGCTTGCAGGAGCTCCATTCGTTTATTTGATAACTATTTTTTTGTTCTGTTATCAGCACTGGGAATATGTTATTGGACCAGAAAAAATCCTCCCCCTCATGGAGCTTGCATCCTGGGAGTTGAGAGCTTACATCTCTCCGGCCCCTTGTTTCTCAAAGTGTGGTCCCCAGACCAGCGTCATCAGCATCATCTGGGAGCTGGTTAGACTTGACCTGTTGAATCACAATCTGCATTTTAATAACCTCCCCCCCTGATTCACATGCCCTTGAGAAGCACTGCCTGAGTTTCTGTTTGGTTTAGGAAAGCCATTTTCTTCTATACTTCCCTCCCACCCAAAAGATATAATAACTTCTTCCTAAGTTTTGAAGCAGAGTTCCTTCTTCTTCTTCTTTATTTTAAAAAAGTTTTTTGTTTGCTTGGGGTTTTTTTGTTTGTTTTTTTGTTTTGCCTTGGTCACAGATGTTCATTGTGTACCTTTTGGAAATTACAAAACAAAAAAGAAGAAAATCAAAATCACCTGGAATCCTGCCCTCCAGAGATGACGCTGTTAGTATTTTAAGGACTAAGCCATCAGACATTTTTTATACATACATATACATTTTTTCAAAATTTCAAGAAATGATAGCATAGTGTCGTGTTGGGGCTCAGCAGACAATACCCCAAAATACGGTGCTTTGACGTGCTGGACTCAAGAAGCAGCTCCTAGGTCTCTCTCTGACCTTCCCCACCCCCCCACCCCACCCCCCGTCTTTCTGATCTTCTTACTTTCTCAAAGCACCAGGAAGACTCGCTCTGGAATTTCCTTATCTGACTCAGAAAGCTTCTCTCCAGGAGAAATGCAGTTTCTTAAGACCTCCTTCCTAGGAATCTCCTCAAATAACCTGGAAAGCTTAGCTGCTGGAAGTGAGACTAAGCGTCCTCTCCAAGCCCAGACAGACTTGTCGTCTATGCTACTGAGGGCAGCTCCAGAGATTACCTGGGGGACTTTGCGTAAGACAGCATTTGTTCACAGTGACGTTCCACCCCTCACCTTCCCTCCACCTCCCCCAGTGCTCAGAGAAACTTTGTCCCAGGCCGTTGTTCTTTGGGCTCATTCATTTCCCCTAAACATCACTTACACCTACACCATCTCCCCTTCCCCTGTGAAGAAGGGTATATAAGCATCTGGACCTCATAGGGTTAATGGGCAATCATTCTCCCACAATACCCGTGAGTTATGCACAGTAAGTAAATTTCATATGCATGTTTTTCCTATTAACCTGTGTATTATCAGTTCATTTTCAGCAAATACTGAAAGGGCGAAGGGGAAACTTTCCTTTGGCCTCCACGGTTCCACAATGGCTCTCAAAATTGAACAAGTGTCCACCTGGAGGCTTGATAAAACACCTTTGCTGGGCCCCACCCCTAGAGTTTTTGATCAAAGGGTCGGGGACCAGGCCTGGGAATTGGCATTGCTAACAAGTCTGGGCAATGTGGAGCTGCTGGTCCAGGGACCCCACTTTGGGCATCACTGGACTCAGGGACATCAGGGCTTGGAGTCCAGCTCTGCCACCTGCCACCTGCCCACAGGGAAGTCAGTCTGTCTCTCCACGCTCAGTCCACAAGGACATTACCTGCCTCATAAGCTTCTTATAAGGATCACATGAGTTAATTCAATTAGTAAAGCACAAAGGAAGTATTAATTATGATGAATACGAGCATAATTTTATAATCAAGATTTCTTAACAATTATTCATAGACATTTGTCATGTCATTATTCTTGTGTGTATTTGTTTTTAAAGGCTGCAGGGTTGTCCTTCACATGGATGCATTAATCTAGTCCCCAGTTTCGACTAAGCAGTGCTGCAATGAGCGTTCTCGTGGATAAATCACAGAGCACCTGTCTGCTTATTTCCTTAGGATAATATGTGCTAAATGTGAAATTGCCGAGGAAAATTGTATGAGCATATTTAAGACTTTTGATACATTTTGCTAAACGGCCTTCCAGAAAAATTATATTGATTTATAATGCCACCAACAGCATATGAGAGCATCTTTCCCCTACATTCTCCTTAATATTCCATGTTTCTTTTTTTTTAAATTATGCCAATATTTTGTTTGTTAATTTGAATTGCTTTGACGACTCCTGAAGTTGGATGTCCCCCCTTCCATATTTTAGGACTTAAACCTTTTTTTAAACAATCCCTCAAAGGCTGTGTTTACAGAATGTTAATCAGCATTTTCCCCTCTAATGAACCGACTCTCTGTGTTGGCATCACTCCATACTCCTCACCCCTGTAGGAGCAGAGGCGTCATCTCGCGGGTAACAGCTGCCCGATTTAAATCCCACCTGTGCTGCTGGTCGCATACCTCCCACTTAATAGATGGTGTGGATTAGGGGAGACATGAAGCAGTGAGAGAGCAAACAGAAGGGGAGAAGTCATTTGTTCAACAAAAAGTCCCTCGTCACCTCCCATGGGTCAGGCCCTCTGCTAAACTTGGAAGATGCAAAAGCAAGGAAGTCTCACAGTCCAGGTGGGGATGGGAGAGCACAAAATAATCAGAAATGTAACAGGGCAGATTGAGGACAAAGGGGTGGGAATTTCATGGAAAAAAAATGGTAGTGGCTTTGAAGTCAGGGATGACTTGGGTTCAAATTCTCTCTTCCAACTCCTAACTTTGGGCAGTAAAATGTAAAGACTATTTTTAGATTTAAACTAGTTAAAATAACAAGTTAAAAAAAAAGTCTGGAAACATGTAAGGTAAGAGTCTCAAAATGGCATCCCAGGGCCAAATACAGCCTATAGAAAGTCTTGTTTGGTCCAACCAGAATTTTTGAAAAGATTTGAAAAGAGGAATTAGGATGGCTTAGATCAATAGTTCTCCATCCTGGTTGGCCAATAGAAATACGTGGAAATACATTGATTCCTGGAGAAGAGTTCCAGGCTCATTCATTGATTTCTCCTTCTGGCCAAGATGTAACAGAGAATGGATTTATTCTCTCATCTGACACAAAAAACTGGGGAAAATATATGAAAAAACTGTTTCCAAGATGTTGGACAGCAGGTAACAAAGAACACTGATCCCTGAGAGAGAGAAAACAAAGGAGGAGAACCCAGCATCGTAGCAATTCGCTATCTGGAGAGCATTTCCAAGCCACGGCACAGGATCGGGAACCTAGGTGGGGCCCGGTGATGTCCCCGAGTTGAGGAGAGGCAGCTGGGAGGCTGCTATGGTTCGAATGTTTTTCTCCCCTCCAAAAACTCACGTTGAAACTTAATCCCCAATGCAGCAGTGTTGGGAGGTTTGGCCTTTTGGAAGCTGTTTAGGTCATGAGGGCAGGGCGTAATGGCTTCATGTCATTATAAAAGGGCTTGGTGAAAGGAATTTATTCTTTTGTCTGTCTGCCTTCTGTCACAAGGACACAGTATTCCTCCCCTCCAGAGGACCCAGCATTCAAGGCCCCATCTTGAGAGCAGAGAAGAGTTCTCACCAGACAACAAGGCTGGCAGCTTGATTTTGGACTTCCCAGCCCCCAGAACCATGAGAAATAAATTTATGTTCTATATAAATAGCCCAGTTGCAAGCATTTTTTTTGTAGCAGCGCAAATGTACTAAGACAGAGGCCAAGGTGACTACAGTTCAAAGGGCAGAGTATCATTGAGAAGAGAGCTGGGGGTGGGGGGGTGGAGGCATGTGCCAGGGCACATGTGAGCTCTGGAGATCAACAGAGGACGCTTGGAGTCTTCTGAGCACTGATGAATATGTGCATGTATGGAAATACCTGAGGCCAGCAAAGAACCATCTGGAAGGATTAGAGGGAATAATCCCAGGAGTCCATACAGGGCTGGGAATAATCCCTGTTCTTAGGAGCCAGAGTGAAAAATCTCACAGGGAATAGGCAGAATACTCACAAAGTTTTTGCCTTAGTAGGAGGGCGAGAGTAGCTCCAAACTAAACATTACTCTGGTCCCACCTAAAAATGCTTAAAAGCAAAGATGAAAAACTGGCTCTATGTAACTTAACTGTGTTCCAGAAAAAAAAAAGCTCAAAACATTTATTAAAAAGAAAAAGTCTAACACCCAACAAGGTAAAATCCACAATGTCTGGTATCCACTAAAAAATTGCCAGCCATGCAAAGAAGCAGGGAAATTCAACCCACGAATGAGGAGAAAATTCATTCATTGGAAACTGACCCCCCAAATGACACAGATGATAGAATTGATAAAGAAAGACATCAAACCATAATTATAGTTGTCTTTCATATGTTCAGGAAGCTAGAGGAAAGATTGAGTATATTAAATCGTGACGTGGAAGATAGTAAAAGGGCCCAAATCAAAAAGATTAGTGAACTTAAAGATAGAGCCGTAGAAACTATCCAAAATAAAACACAAAGGAGAAAAGACTGGAAAAAGAAATGAATGGAGCATCAGTGGGACACCTTCAGACAGATATATTTATAAGCAGAGAGAGAGAGAGAACTTGAAGGAGAAAGAACTGGAAAAAAAATTCCAAATTGGATAAAAACAATACACCCACAGACCTAAGAAGCTCAACGAACCCCAAGCACATTAACTTATCACAGTCTACCTTCTACCTCCAAGCAATGTCACGCTATGGCACCTTACAGTGTTGGACTGGAGAATGGAGCATCATACTCTCATTTCTCCCCTCCCGCCCTTAAAGAAACATTAACAAATAACACCAAGGCCCATTATAATCAAATTACTCAAAACTAGATACAAAGAAAATAATCCGAAAAGCGGCCGGCAAGCAAACAAACAGAAAAACAGCGTTTTACGTACAAATCTGAGGCTGGCATCAGATTTCTCAAACGAGACAGCGTAAGTGAGAAGACAGTGAAGTAGCATCTTTAAAAGGCTAAAAGGAAAAAAAAGGAGCCAACCTAGAATTCCACATCCCGCAAAAAGATCTTTTGAAAAATGAAGGCGAAATAAAGATGTTTTCAGGTATACAAAAGTGGGAAGAATTCATCACCAGCGTTCGTGGGTACAAGAAATGTTAATGAAGTCCTTTAGGCAGAAAGAAAACTAGACCAGATGGGAGTCTGGATCTACATAAAGGAGTGAAGAACGCTGGAAATGGCAAGTACTTGGGTAAATAAAAGCCCCTTTCCTCTTATTTTAAAAATCACTTAAAATAATAACAGTGTGCTGTGGAGTTTAGAATATATGTAGCAATACGAGGTATCACAACTATAGCAAAATCCAGGAGGCAGAAATGGGGGATAAGGTTGTAAGGTTTGGATTGTATATGTGGGGTGGTGTCATATGCCTTGAAGGCAGACTGGGATCAGTTAAAGATGTGTGTAATAAACTCCCAAACAACTGCTAAAATAGCCGAACAGAAAGTTATAGCTTTGTTGGCTTATCCAACAAAGGAGATAAAATGGGATCATAAAAATGTATTCTCTTAATCCAAAATTTTTAAAAAAGCAGAGAAAGGAAAAAGGGAGAAAACAGAAAATGGGACAAATAGAAAATAAATAACAACATGTTGGATTTAAACCAATTATCACATTAAATGCAAAATAGTCTAAGCACCCCAATTAAAGGGGCAGAAATTGGCGGGGCGCGGTGGCTCACGCCTGTAATCCTAGCACTCTGGGAGGCCGAGGTGGGCGGATCGTTTGAGCTCAGGAGTTCGAGACCAGCCTGAGCAAGAGCGAGACCCCATCTCTACTAAAAATAGAAAGAAATTATATGGACAGCTAAAAATATATATAGAAAAAATTAGCCGGGCATGGTGGTGCATGCCTGTAGTCCCAGCTACTTGGGAGGCTGAGACAGGAGGATCGCTTGAGCTCAGGAGTTTGAGGTTGCTGTGAGCTAGGCTGACGCCACGGCACTCACTCTAGCCTGGGCAACAGAGTGAGACTCTGTCTCAAAAAAAAAAAAAAAAGAAAAAAAAAAAAAAAAAGAAAAGAAGGGGCAGAAATTGTCAAATTGGATTAAAAATCAAGATCCCCCCCCAATAATATGCTTCCTATAAGAAACCTACTTTAGGCCAGGCAAGGTGGCTCACGCCTGTGATCCTAGCACTCTGGGAGGCCAAGGAGTGTGGATCCCTTGAGGTTGGGAGTTCAAGACCAGTCTAAGCAAGAGCAAGACCCTGTCTCTACTAAAAATAGAAAAAAATAGCCAGGCATGGTAGTACATGCCTGTGGTCTCAGCTACTCAGCAGGCTGAAGCAAGAGGATTGCTTGAGCCAGGAGTTTGAGGTTGCTGTGAGCTAGGCTGATGCCACGGCACTCTAGCCTGGGCAATAGAGCAAGACTCAGTCTCAAAAGAAAAAGAAAAAAAAAACCTACTTTAAAACCTACTTTAAATATAAACAGGTTAAGTGTAAAAAGATAGGGAAAGATATACCATGTTAACACTAACCAAAAGAAAGGTGTGTCACCACTTCAATATCAGATAAAATAGATTTCAGAGCTGCCAGGTGCAATGGCTCACGCCTATCGTCCCAGCTATTTGAGAGGCTAAGGCAGGAGGATCGCTTGAGGCCAGGAGTTCAAAGTAGCCTGGGCAACATAGCAGGACCCCAGCTCTTAAAAAAAAAAAAAAATTAAGAAAATAGATTTCAGAGTAAAGGATATAGTCAGGGATAAAAAGAGTCATTTCACAATGGTAATGGAGTCAATTCATCCAAGATATTGATGTCGTGGTCCCACCCCCTAGAGATTCTGACTCAATTGGTTTAGGCTCAGACCTGTACATTGATATCTTTTGAAAGCCCCCCAGGGGCTTCCAGCTAAGGACCACGTCTCCAACTGGCCCACTTTGGGCTGCCTTCCTGGCCCCTTTAGGCACTCGAGTTTGTGGCCCCCGTAGTAAAGACTCAGGAAATAACAACTAAATCTTTTTTTTTTTTTTTTCTTCTTAAGAGATGGTCTTACTCTGTCACTCAGCCTGGAGTACAGTGGTGACCCTCCTGCCTCCACCTCCCGAGTAGCTGGGACTACAGGCGAGTGTCCATGCACGGATAATTTTTCTATTAGTTTTTGTAGAGACAGGGTCTTCCTACATTGCCCAGGCTGGTCTGGAACTTGTGGCCTCAGGTGATCCTTCCTCTTCGGCCTCTCAAAGTGCTGACTCTTACTGAACACTTCCTGTGTGCCTCGTAGTGTTTTAAGAGCTTGAAGTGTATTCTCTTATGTAATCCTTCCAACAGCCACATTAGGTTGGCACTAATATCACCCCGGTTTTATGACTGAGGTTATAAACTAAGGCCCAAAGAAGAAAAGGAACTTGTCAAGGCCACGTTCTAGACAGAGGTGGAGCCAGGCAGCCCCGGTAGCCATGCTCTAACATCTCACTCTGCTGCTGCCTCTTGGACATCTGGTCCCTTTGCTGTGGGGCCAAAACGCAAGGCAGGACGGTCTGTCCCAGCACGTGGTGCAGGAACGTCGGCACAGAGCAGCGGCGAGCTGGCCTGGGGAGGCAGCCGCTCACACCTCTCAATGAGCCTTCATCCACCACCGCCCAGATCCTAAGCTCTGACTCCAGAGTTCACCTGGCCACTGTCATCCCAACAGCCGGGTAGCCTGTGCATGGCCCGTCCCACCCTCAGGACGGTGTTCTGCCAGCCAGCCTTGCAGACAGGCTCTCTGGGCAAAGGCAAACCCTCGCAGCCCAGACCCAAATGCCAAGCAGCCAGACTGTCGTCGCACTTCATGGGACGTGGATCTTTGTCAAGCACCTGCAGAGCTGCTCCCCTGGTGGGATAAACGGCCAGGCTGGACACACAGCCATAGGGGCCCAAAGAGGAGCTATTGGTCTAATCCAAACCCGGCATCTGTGGGGATATTTTGTTCATTCATTCATTTGCCCATAGAATGTTTATTGAGCCCCTCTGTGTGCCAGGCACTGTCCCACTCACTGAGAAGGCAGTGAGGACTGTGAAAGGCTTTGCCTCTTAGGGGCTCACAGTCTGGTGAGGGGAGACAGACAGACACTCAGTGAAGCGTGATGACTTGTGAAATAGCAGTCATGACGAGCTCTAAGGGATACACCCGGCCACGTCTCGAAGGACGAGCAGAAGTCTGCCGGGGGTCAAGGCTGGGAAAGCCATGGCAGGCAGACGCCTGGCAGTTGCAAAGAGGCAAAGGTGAGCAGGAGCAGGTGTGCTGGGGGACACTTGGACGTGGGTCAGCACGGAGGTACGTGCAGGAGGCGGAGCCAGGCAAGCCTGGAGACACGGAATGTGCCGGATGATAAAGAACTTGAATGCCTGGCCTGGGAGTTTGGACTTGACCCCTGGCCTGGAACAAGGGGCCCTTGAAGGGTTGTGTGCAGGTGGAGGACATGAGAATATCGGTGCTTCACAGAGGCTATTCCGGAAGCAGGGGAATGGCCCTGTAGGGGCTGGGGAAGCCACTGGAGGCAGAGAGACGAGATGGGGCTGGAAGGGAGACCTGGTAAGAGATAAGGGGCTGAATTAGGCAGGTGTCTCTCTGGCTGGCCAGGAGGGGGTGATGGAGTGACGAGGCGGAAAGGGCAGGGCCTGGGGACCCCTCAGACATGGGGGTGGAAGCGGAAGCTGGTGGGGGCTGCGCTGGAGTTGATCTAGAAGACATTTCTGTGGAGGCACCGCAGCCCCGAGTCCCCACAGAGGGGAGCGTGCTGGGGGTCTCTTCACCACTGGCTCTGACAGTGATCGGGAGAGGGGGGCTCTGTCGCGAAGGCCACTCCGGGGGAGCCTGGGTTACTTGCAGTCCTACAGAGCTGTTCTCGCAGAGCTGACAGAGGCCAGAGGGGGATTGGGGTAGAGAGAGCACCTAACGTGGCCAGCCGCACAGCCCACAAAGCCGAGTCTTAGAAGGCAGTACTGGGAGAGAACAGTGTGATTCCAGGGAGCCAGACCCACCCTCTGCCCCCCTGCCCTTTCTAAGCCCCAGCCACACTTGCCCAACCCCAGTCACTCTGTGCCTGCCCGCCTCCAAGCATGTGTGTATGTTATTCCCTCTGTCCCAAATTCCTACTGCCTCCATCCTGCTCCCTTTGACTAACTTTTCCTTTAGGATTTGGCCTACATCTCCTCCAGGACTCCCCACCCTGCAGATGACTTGGAACCCCTCTGTGCTTCCCCCAGCCCTTTGTCATAGTCTAATCACAGTGACGTGGTGGCCTTTCTTCTTCTTATCCTTCCCCACTACTAGATGGTGAGTGCCTTGGATGTTGGAACTGGGTTTTATCTATTTCTTCATTTTCAAGGTCAGCATGAGGCCGGAAGGAATGGATAGGCGGATAGAGGAATAGGTGGAGGAAAGGAGGGAGGGATTGACAGAGTGGATGGAGGAATCTATGGATGGAAAGAAAGAAGGAGGGAAGGAAGACAGGATAGAGGGAGATGCAGATGGATGGAAGAGTGGATCAATATGTGATGGGTTGATGGAGGGACAAGTGGAGGGATGGATGGATGGATGGATGGAGAGATGTATAGACAGGTGAATGTGTGAATTAGTGGAGGGATGAGTAAATGAGTGAAGGATTAATGGAATAGGAGAATGAGCAAATGATGAACCAGTGAATAAATAAATAAGTGCATGATCATTATAATGAATGAGCAAGTGAATTGCTGGTTGAGTGGATGGATGAACAAGTAAATGAGGAAATAAGAGAATGAGAGAATGAGTGAATAAACCAATAATTCAGTAAACTCTTTGTGTAAATAAAGTAAACAATAAGTGGATGGTCGAATGAGCTGATGACAAAAGTGGTAAGTGGGGGAATACTGTTGGTAATCTGGGCCCCCAAGCAACACTTGTAGCCCTAATCTCTTCAGCCTGCCCTGCACACTGCCATATCTCCATTGCTTAGAACTGTGTCTGGCAGGTACTCAGTAAACATGTGATGAGTAAATGAATGGGTAAGTGAATGTTGGTAGACCAGCTGACCCAGTACTATGGCAAACACCAGGGTTTGTATCAAGAGACTTGGTTCTAATCCTAGCCATTCATTTTTCAATGATACCACTTTGAGCTCAGCCCCTTTCTTCTCTGAGCCTCTGTCTCCCCATCTGCAAAATGGGCTAATTGTCTTTATTTGGTAAGGCTATAATAAAGATGCAACAATAAGAGCTACGTGGCAATAACAGGGGCTCAACAAATGTTAGTTCGATCCAGTCTGCCCACTCACTCTTTTTGTACTGCTTGAAATTCCTTCTAAAATTTTGTTTAATATTAGAAAGCCCTTACGATGTCTCCTCTCTCTCAGAATCACGCTTGTTCATTTGCACATCTAAGCAGCTGAATTTAATCCATAGCACCTCCCAGGATTTGGTCAAAGGAAGCAAAGACTCTCTGCTTTGACCAAAACTTCAGTCTGTCTGCTCTGAGTCCTCTGCTCGACTAGGCCTCTCTGTCCTTGCAGACTCTAGTTTGAGCAGGAATCCTGCTAAATCAGGGCAGCAAAAATCCCCCACCCCTGGTGTCTGATTATCCCCTGTATTTTATCACTGTGTCCTGCCTTCGGCGATAATCCTATTACCGATAGGATGTTTCCTCTCAGTAGTTTCCCATCCACTGACTCTCACCCTGCCCAGTGGTTGCAAATCCCCACTTGTCCTTGCTGGAGTCTACAGTCTCGTCTCTGTCCCGCAATGCAAGACCCCCTTGCAGTGGTCCCTGTACCTGTTGCCATGGTCCCCTTGAGTAAAGTCTGCCTTATTGTCATTGATGTCATGAATAATTTTTTCTTTAACAGGTCTGCACTCATGAAATGCTCTTGCACTCGGGCATTTCAGTCTTAGCTGAGAGCCCTCAGCATTTATAGTTTATTATTTCTGCTTTTATCATCATCATTATTATATAAAGTTTCCCCCAGAGCTTCAGGCAGAGCTAGATAGAAAAAATACCTTGGGCCCGTTTTTATCTTTGCCTTTTAATTTTAAGTGGAGAAAAGATGGGATGGGTGGAGAAAAAGAAAAGTGCTTTTGTGTTCAAGTGACGCTTAAATTTCTGAAAGCCACTTGTCCAAGCTCACCCTCCACTGGTGAGAGCTATGGCAAGCCTTACTTCCTTCTCTTTGTGGTGAAGAAATCGCTTAATCATTTGCAGCCAAAGAGAAAAGACAGCGCTGAAGAACACCATATTTTAATAGGAAGCACCAAGATTTCTCATCTTAACGCTAACGACTGACCATTTATGTTAAATGGGCCCCTGGAGCTCCCTCCTTAAAAATCCTTTTTCTTTTTGTCTTGTGGAGTTGGAACCTTTAAGACCGCCTGGATGATGGGCAGACCGCCCTCAACGTGTATTGCTCTGTCTAGCCACGAGGGGGCGCTCCCAGATCAGATACAGAAGGCAGCCGCCCACCTGCCTCGCTGCTGCCACCTCCGGTGGATGCAGCATCTCCGCACACCTGCCCAGAAGGGCGGGGCCAGGGGAGGGGTCTTCTGCCCCATTAAGGTCTCCATGAATTCCAGCTGCGGCCCTGAAGGCTGGAGCAAGGTGCTACAGAGGATCAAGATGTTCCTTGAGACCTCCTGGGATCACTATCAAAATACACTGGGCTTCTGGGTCGGCAATGGGAATTAATTAGGCCTGCTGTGTGCCAGGGCTTTAAATATAATAACTGAAGTCATTCCCTGCACAAACACAGCGGGCCTGCGCAGGTGGCTCTCCAGGAAGGCGAGGAGGCTGAGGATCGAGGAGGGAGCTTGGCCCTCAGGCCAGTTTCCTTGGCAGCCAGCAGGGCGTTCCATAGCGTGTTGCCAATCAAGGAAGTGGTCTCAGCTGTGGACCAGCACCCACGCGAGCTCTGAAGAGGGAACTGTACTACCACGAGCTGAAAGACTGGTCTTTTGCACCCCCAGGTCTGGAATGGGGAGGGGTACACCAGCCAGAAACAGGGGTCTGGGTGTGGCTCCCAGCACCTACAACAGATGTCAGCAATGACTGTTTTCAGATTGTCATTAGGTCCAGGATTCGTCCCTTCCCAGGTAGAGAGTGTGGAGATGGCTCTCAGAGATGCCTTCTCTTCCAGGGCTCCTCATTGTCAGCCCCAACTCTTTCACAAGTGTCAGCTGGGACCTCTTTCGCTCCAGAGGAAAGTCTCCAGGGAAGATCAATGTGTCATCTTGGGCGGGTGTGATGAGGTGGGAGGGTCCTCCTAGGGGCTCCCAAGGCCCCAGCATGGGCTCTCTGACTATGCACACCTGCGCCCAGCCCGCACCTGCGCCCGACCTGCAGCAAGTTCATTCTCAGCGCCTTCTCTCTTGATCTGTCCCCATCCAGTCAGGTGCATTTCCTGCCAGTTCCATCCCTCACTGTCCCCTGCCCAGGCTGGCAATTACTGTGCAGCCAGCAGACAAGCAGGGACTTTTGGGTAACGCCCAACTCCAGTGTAGCTCCTGAGTGAGCTCAGGAATGTCAGTATGGGAGATGTTTTGGATGCAGGAAAGGTTTCCTACAATTGCTTGTTATTTAATTTATATTCAATGTATTACAGTAGCTTAAAAAAAAAGCCCTAGTCATTCTTAAGCCTTTAAGTTCAATTTACAAAACTTATCATTCTATTTCTATGCAGTCACTTTCAAGGGGCTTTTGATTAATGGTCAATCAACTTACTGGGTTAAACGATCCGTGCCATTTGCAAACTTGGTTAATTAAATTATCTTCAACATTTTACACAGGACTTGCTAATTTAACATATTCAATTTCCTTTTTTAAACACCTCTATTGCCTGACCTGACAAGCAAAACTTTCCAAAGTACTTAAACCACTTTGGAAAATCTCATTTAAAAACTTCTACAACAGTGAATCTCAAGATCTCTCACACATTCTGGAGTCATTTATAAATTTAATATAAGAAGATTCATATGCTTCTCAACAGAAGAATCACAAGTCTAAACTCAATTATACATTTTAAATTGGAGTCACAAGTCTAATTTGTTCATAGTCTGATATGCACACACAAAAAAAACCCCAAAACCTCTTTCCCATGGTGGCTTATGTTCAAAAATAAATAAATAAAACCTCTGCAATGTTATGAATACTTTTATTTATTTATTTATTTTTAGACATGGGGTCTTGCTCTGTTGCCCAGGCTGGAGTGCAGTGGTGTAATCACTGCTCACTGTAGCTTCAAATGCCTGGGCTCAAGCGATCTTCCTGCCTCAGCCTCCTTAGTAGCTAGGATTAACAGATGCATGCCACCATGCCCAGCTATTTAAAAAAAAATTTTTTTTTGTACAGATGAGGTCTAGCTATGTTGCCCAGGCTGGTCTCAAGCCATCCTCCTGCCTTGGCCTCCCAAAGTGCTGGGATTACAGGCATGAGCCACTGCACCCAGCCCATAAGTACTTTCAATACCAAGGACACAATAATATGGATTCAATTTTAACCGTTTGCAGGGGTAAAAGGCATCTGTCCAGTGAGGATAAAGTTCTCCATCTTAAGGGAATTAGGGTCACTTCTTCCAGTACATTGTACTATATCAGGAGCAAAAAATTCCATATTGTGGCAGAAACTGCTGGGTCCCTGATATTCATGCTCCCCAATCTCCTTGGAAATAGAACCTCAGATTCTGAATAGGCATTTGGCCACCTACAATAAAGAAGGTATTCCCCAGCCTTTCTGTAAGTGTGGCCATGCAACTCAGATCTTATATGGCGACATAAACAGAAATGTTATATGGCAACTTCCTGAGCCCTTTCCATAAAGACAGCTGGTATATGTGTCCTTTCCCTCCCTTTTTTATCTATTCTTCCAACTTGGCACCTTCACCATGGGTGTGATGGTTGGACTGTAGTCACTGTCTTGGACCCAGAGGTCCAGGGTCCCCTCCAGGGCTGGCAGTTCCGTGGGCTACAAGGATGCTGGGATTCTGATGACTTCACAGAGCCTGTGAGAGATTGTTTGGAAAGATCCTCCCCTTCCCAGTGCTCCTTGGCAATGTGACTTTGCCCTCTTCCCATCTGTTACCCTCCCCTGAATCTGAACGTGTTCTGTGACTTGCTTTGATCAGCAACAAGCAGGAGAATTGGCATTGGGTGACTTCTAAGGCCTGGGGCTCCCATGAGAGGAAGCGAGTCTAGCCTCCTGGGGGACGCCGGTCTCCAGCCAGGAGCACCAGCTGCCGGCACTTATGGGAGCCCCTTTGGGACCTTCCAGCCCAGGCCGCCCTCCGCCCACCACAGCTGCAGGAGGGAGCCCGGGTGAAACCTGCAGGGGGAAATGTTCCACCAATATATGGAATATGAGACACAAATTGTTGTTGTTTTCAACCCCGAGTTTTAGGGTGGTTTGTGCAGTGAAAGCTAAATAAAACAGCCCTCGGCAGCCCGACTCTGACTTTTTCATGAGATGGCAGCTTTGATCTTGTTTAAGCCATTATGGGCTTGGGTCTTGGGTGAACCGAATTCTGATGCACCTGTGCACCTGTGGACCTGAGATTTTTGCTTTGATGTGATACCGCAGTGTCCAGGCTGATTCTCTCTTGCTGCTGATGGACGTGCTGAGCCCTTTTTTAATTGGTTGCCATGACAACCAGGGACTCCATTTCCTCCAAAGAGGTAGGTCTTGTGGGCAATTAGATTCTGGTCATACCATTACTTAATTCTTCTCTCGGATCCGAGACTACAACCCCATCCCACCCCACCTCCTACGCACACTCCCTGCCTTGCCCTCTCCCTGCCCAGGAGGTCAAAGCTGGTTTCCTTTGCTAATCTCCTTACTGCCTAATTGAATTCTGAAGCTGTTTCTTGCCCTTGCTGTCTGCTCAGGCCGTAACTCAAGATAGATATTTAGAGGCTTCCTTTTGGATTCTGTCTCTCTCTTTCTGGGCTCTGAGCTATGACACCCCTCAAGTCAGCTTAGATAGAGAATGTGATCCTTCCCCTGTCTAAGCCTCAGTTTTCTTGTCTGTGAAATGGAGACTCATATGTACTGACCTCATGGTATTGCTGGGCGACTCTGAGATTCTGTCTACAAACATCTTGCAGCTCTCAGCCCCTTCACTCCCGGCTGCGTCCCCAAATGGCAGTAAAGTCTCCGATGCTCACTGTGGCCTCAGGGCCTGCTCTGCGCTCCCCTCCTCCACCCGACTCCCGACTCCCGCCTCACTGGCCTGAAGCTCCTCCAGCCCCCAGCGTGCTCCGCCCTCAGCCTCCGCCCTGGCTGTTCCCTTGGCCCAGGGTGTCCCCCAGCTTTTGTAGCTGGCTCCTTCCCTGTCCTTCAGGTCTCACTTTAAATGTCATGTCCCCAGATAGGCCTTCCCTGACAATATTGTCAAAAGAGCCAGCCCATCCCATTTCACCCCTGTCCATCCAAGGTAATAAAAACGACACAAGTAAGTTATAACTTTAATAAAAATTAAAGCTCTTAATTGAAAACTTATGTCCACACAAAAACCTACACAGGATTCTCCATAGCAGCTTTTTTCATAATTGCCCAAACGTGGAAGCAACCAGGATGTCTGTCTTTCAGTCCGTGAGTGGATAAACAAACCGTGCAACGTGCATCCGACAGAACATCATTCAGCGATCAAAAGAAATGAGCTATCAAGCCACGAAAAGACGTGGAGGAACCTTACATGCATATTGCTAAGTGAAAGACGCCAGTCTGAAAAGGCTACGCACTGTCTGATTTCAGCTATGCGACTTTCTGGAAAAGGCACAACTATGGAAACAGTAAAAAGATCAGCAGTTTCCAGGGGTTCAGGAAGGAGGGATGAACAGGAGGAAGACAGAGGATATTTAGGGCAGTGGAACTATTATTCTGTATAATACCGTAATGGTAGATATATGTAATTATACATTTGATAAAACCTGTAGACTATACAGCATGAAGCGTGAATCCTAATAATAATGTATCCATACTGGCTCATCAATTGTAACCAACGTTCCACACATGCAGATGCTAACAATAGGGGGAATGCTGTGTGTGGCGGGCAGGTGAAGGGGTATTTGGTACTCTGCACTTTCACTCAGTTTTTCTGCAAACCTAAAACTAAAACATAACATCTATTAACTTTTTTAAAAAATTGGAGGAAGGGATGGGTATATTCACACCTAATGGGTGCGGTGCACACCGTCTGGGGGATGGACACGCTTGTAGCTCTGACTCGGTGGGGCAAAGGCAATACATGTAACCCAAACATTTGTACCCCTGTAATATGCTGAAATAAAAAAATATAAAAAATGACAGCACTTCACTTACTTAGAGTTAGAATGGCGCTTTATTTGTTCATTCCTGCCTCATCCTCTGGAGAGTGAACTCCAGGAGCGCCGGAAGCTGGCGGGTGAGTCCGCATGATGAATGAATGAATGACTCGATGAATTAATTGATGGCACAGGGCTTGGCACAGAGCGTACATGGTACCCATTGCCACTCTCAGGCTTAAAGCCCCGGAAGTAAATGCCAAGTTCATTACTGCTGTGCACAAAGCCCGTCATGATCTGAAGCTACCTCTGTTCTCAATGCGTACGACTGCCTTGGGGGCGCTGGGCCCCGTGTTGCCACCTGGAACCCCAGAGGGAGGAAGTTTTCATTGCTCTTTGAAACCTTCCGATTCCACTAAAGGGATAGGCCCCATGTGATGCAGGTCTTTACCGCCCCTCTAATGCTTGCAAAGCCACCTTTTGTCCCGTCTTCAGCAGGCTCCGCTCAGAGCTGGGCCTTCATGGTATTGTTCCCTGAATTGTTGCTTGAAGTCATTGTTATGCCACTTCTATTAATGGAACATAACACTGGGTTTCTACTCAAGGTGATAACATTAAGCTTCCTTCTTAAATCAACTCATTCACAGGTTTAAAAAGTAAATTGAATTACAGAAAAATGTTAAAGAATGGTGTCGGTAGAGTGTGGCCAAAGCAGATTGCAGGGGGATGTCTGAAGTTTGGGAAGCATGACATGAATTCTGAGGGTCCTTGGAATAATGACTGGTTGTGACTCTGTGGTTTTCAAGCTGATTGGCTGAAGCATATTCATCGCAGGGTGATTCACATCAGTAACAACAATAATGAAAGCACTTTACCCCATAGCAAAGGGTGGCCATTTCATTTTTCATCCAGACTCTTTTAAAAGTGAAAGAGGTGCTATTAATAATGACCCCAGAGGAAAGGCCCAAGCGTGGAATATTCTAGACAAACCATAATGTTCATCAGGAAATGCTACAGTAAATTATAGTATATCTAATTTGTGAACTATTATGTTTATGTAGATTTATAAAGAATGTATAAAAATGCTTAAGACATATAATGCGAAATGAGAAAAGCATATTATCCGGTGTTCAGAAACGAGCGGAGGAACCACCCTGGGGAGAATAGATGCTAAAATATTAATCAAAGCTACCTCTGAGAGGTGAGCTCAAGGGTGATATTTGTTTTCTTTGTTGGAGGTTTGCATGTAAATATTTATGCCTCACCTTGTCCCAGAAAGCTCTGATTAAGCACATCTGACCATGTCACTCCTCCCATCCAAGTACCAAGCAGGGCCAACCCTGCTTAGCTTCCAAGACTAGGTGCATTTGAATGCTCCTGAGATAAAGTCCACACATCCCAACATGGCCTGCAGGTCTTGTGTGATCAAGCTCCCTCTCTGTGTCTCTGCTCAGCCACTAAACCCTCCCTGCACTCACCCCCACTCGCACCAGCTCTCTCCTGCTCGCTTTAGGTGTCAGCATCAAAGTCACTTCCTCAAGAGGCTGTGTCATCCCTCACTAGGCCAGGCCTCTGCTCCCCACACCTGTAGCAACTTTGTTACCCACTCTTCCCAAAGTAACTCTTCGTTTATTTGCCATAGTTATTTGCTCTGTGAGGTCCTCCCTGCTGAGCTGCAAACTCCTTGAGCACAGAGGTCATGCACCAATCCCCACTTTATCCCCATGAATGAGTTAATCCCCACTGTGCCTTGGCCGGGGGTAGGGGCTCAGTAAACGTTTGTTATCTGAACCCTGACTGTTGGTTAATTTCATGTGAACCTTCTTGAGGCTTTCTGGGTTTTTCAAATGTTTCTAAATGGGCAAGAGACACTCTTGTGATCTGTAAAATCAATAAGGACATTCAATAGCAATATTCCCTAGTGCATTAAAACACAATTCAATTTGCAAAATTTTGATTTGTGCACTTTCCAATGATGTATCTTTTATATAAAGCAAGTTCCAATTCAGAGACTTTTCTCTCCAAAAGATCAAATCGAAAGGCTACATTTTTCCAGGCTGAGATGGGGTGGGGAGATGAGGGCTCTGAGCTGGCTTCTGCAGACTGGTTTCCTAAGTGCAATCCACCATGACCACTGGCGGCACTCTGGGAGCTTGTTCCACCCAGGGCCATGGGACTGATGCCCAGGGCTGCCAGTTAAGGAGAGAACATTGTGACTGGGGCTTTGATCTCAGCAAAGAAAAGCCCCCGTGTCATTCCTTGTAGCCCCATCTCTTGTGTTCACTCGGGAGAGTGCCATCAGCTGACAGGACTGCAGCCTGTCTACACAGCAGCCAGCATGATCCCTCTAAGTCTGGGTTGGATAGTGACCTTCCTGGGCTTAGAATCCTCCAGGGGCTCCCCTCTTACCACAGGTCAAAAGTCAAGGTCCTTTCCATGGCCCTTAAGTTGGACAACAATATTATAAATTATCCAAACCTGGACACTTTGAGAGTAAAAAGGACTCCAGAGTCACACGGGGTGCCAGCATAAATGGGACAATGCAGGATGTGGGAGGCACCCGGGATCTGGTCCCGTGAACACTGCACCCAGTTCCCCACCCTCTGCCCTCCTCACATTCCCTTAGCTTCCTTACCCTTCTGTTCACAAGCAGCCACGAACCTACCTCTGGGCCTTTGCACGTGCTGTTCCCCTTGCCCGGAAGGCTGTTCCTCCACCCCCTCACCCAGACACCCACAAGGCTCAGACTGACCTCCTACACATCCTGGCCAAATATCTCCCCCTCAGAGAGGCCTCGTGACCTCCCTGAGGACCCCCCACCATCACTCGCGTCCCCTCACCCTGCACTTTTCTTTGCAGCACTCACAGCTGCTGAAGCACTGAGACCCTTTTGTCCGTTTACTCATCTCCCCCACCAGAGAGTGAGGCCCAGCGAGTAGAGACTCTGTAATCACCACTGAATCCCTGCCCCCAGCCCAGCGCAGGGTATACAACAGATGCTCAATAAATGTGCATCAAAGATCGGATGAATTCAGGTGGGGAGAGCCTTAACACAACAACTTTGGGCCAGCCCCTGTCCCCATGTCTTCTCATGGGACGTCCCTTTACCAACCAGGGTACGAATCATCCCCTCATTTTAGGACGGGGAAGTGGAAGCTCAGTTGCTTGGTTCCGTGTTTACAGACAGGTGCGGAACAGGTGTGACGTGTCGGCTCCTGAAAGGACAAAAGGCCTTACAACATCAGCAACATCATTTTACAGAGGAGAAAACTGTCCTGGAGAGGTCAGAGCCCACCTCCTCCGGCCGATTAGCAGAGTGGGGACCATCTCAGGCCCCCACGTGCCAGACTGTCGGCCCAGCATTCCTTGTCCGAGTCCCAATACCGCAGGGATCTTACCGACAACCAGAAAGCCCTCCCCAACTTCCCAAACCTCAGGGCAGGCCCTGGAGGATCTCAGCAGGTGTAAGGAGGGGTGTCAGTGAGACAGACGCACATTTTCAGAGGGTAAACTTCATGTCAAAGGTGATGAAGGATGAGGGGAGCCCTGGGGACAGAGAACACTGCAGCTTGGCTTAGGTTACACAGAGACAAGACAAATGGTGGGGGAGTGCGAAGTACGGGCAGATTTACGTATTAGAGGAGTAATTATAAATCTTTGTTATAAATCTCCGCAGCTAATGGGAAGCGACATGGACCCAGCACATGAATCAAGAATGCCGAGATGACATCTATTAGGGAGCCGTCGTTGCCGACACTGTCATGGGGATTTTTGTTGTCTTCACTTTGGGGCCTTTAATTAACAGACGAGCCCCCTGGCTGGGCTTGTTGTGTGAAGGGCTTGGAGCGTGGGGGTGGGGGGAGGAGCGATCCCAATCCGAGGGCTCATAATGACTGTCATGATCATTATGACAAGACTTTCCTCACCGGTGATGGTGTACGGCGTTGTCGTGGAAACCGCGTGCTTATTAGTAACATGCTCTTTTGAGGTTACCGGGACGTTGGCATCCCTTAACCAATGCCTGCTCTATGATCGCTACACAGTGGCCTTTGTGGCGTGGACAAAGAAGCGGTACTCCGCAAAGCCTGCATTATTTTTGTCCCCATTCTAACTCCGGCTGGGTCCACATCCTCACAAATAGCTCATTAAATCGACCTCCTCGAGCCCTCTGGGTGCTGGAAATGTTCTGTATTGTGATCTGAGCGGTGCTCACACAGGTGTATGCAGATGTTAGACTCCATTGAGCTGCACACTTAACACAAGTACACTTTAGAGCATGTATGTTACAGCTAATAAAAAAATTGTTTTTAATTTCACCCTTTTCTTACCACCAGCATAATTTTGTCCCTTCAACAGCTGTGTGCCTCCCTCAGGTGACATCGAGAACACCATAAGCAGAGGCACCACCTTTTAAGAGAGGCTACAAGGTGTATTACACACTCCTGTGTCAAGCACACTTTGTGTTACTGAATCCAGTGCAGGCAGAGTCAGTGTTTTCCTCCCCATTTGACAGACTGGAAACTGAGGCTCGGCGAAGCGCAGTGGCTTTGCCCAGAGTCACCCAGGGAAGCAGCGTCTGCACCCACTTCCCTGTGACCCCTGCCGTGCTCTTTCCTCCCGGTGCAGACAGGCTTCCTTGACCGTGTGAAGTAGGTCCAGAAAAGGGAGTCTAGAACAACAGCATTCTGTAATTCATGATATATGGGAAAAATGTGTTTAAAAAGGAGTGTTTCTCATTTAAAAAAAAAGAAGAAGAAAAGATTTAGAAAGAATGCACAAAATGGTAGTGAGAGCCTGATGTGTCTTATCCCAAACATGTTATTGTTTATCTTACTCGGTCCTTTTAAAAAATTGCTTGCCTGATTGAAAAACTGAGAGATGTCACATGCAAACCCAGATATCTATAGTCTCTTGAAAATCAGAAGGTCTCACTACTCTGGGGCCACTCTCCCCGTAGTGTGTACTCTACATTTGCTGCAGTCCCCTCCAGCTCACTGTGGAGGTGACCTGTGTTTGGTGGTCAGGCATTCATTCACTTGCCTACTGGGTCCCATGCTCCAATTTTCCTCTAACGAGCCACTTCCTTCCTTCCCCACTACTTTGAGTGGGGTTGAATCCATGCCTGGCTCCATGGGCTCCATATGGTCCAGTCCTGAGCAATCAGAGTATCACATCCATCCCCATGATCGGCATGAGCTCAGGATGGGACATATGACCCAATCAGGGCCAATGAGATGCCACTTTGATTGGGATTGCAGTAAAAATAATATGTAAAACTTGAACCTGCATGGTATAGACTGAAGCATCTGTCAACCATCTTAAAAGTACATGGAGCTTAGAACGAGCCCAACACAGAGGAGAAAAGAGCCTAGTGATGGAGAAGTCCTGATGTCTCTATTGAGCCCTTTGATCAAGCTCTACCTGAAGCCAAATATCCCAGGATTTTTTTATTTATGCAAGCCAACAAATTATCTGTTTTTTTGTTTATTTGTTTAACCCATTTGGGATAGTCAGGAGCCATTTGTTTTCAAGTGACAGAAAATTCTTCCCTAGAGAAGCTCCCAGACTAGCAACAACAGGATTAGGACTCAATGGGTAAAAATAACAGTACCTAACATAAAGATGGAACTTTCTAACACTGAATTGTTGGAGAGTGGGAATATTTTGTCAATAAAAGTATTCAAGCAGGTTAAAGTTTGTTCTCAATTCATCAGTTTTGGCCCAGGTAGGTGGTTGGATGAGATGAACCCAAACCTTAGGTTCCTTCCATCTTGGTGATCCTACAGGTGTCAAGAATGAAATATTCCTCCGAGAGGATTTCCTAAATACCCTAGAGAGATTTCTCCCTCACTGTTGCTATCCTTTATATGCCAACTCTTTTCTTCATGACAATTACTACAATTTTTTATTCTAGATTTACTCTAGATTTTATTCTATATTTGTTAACTTTTTATTTCTCTCTCTCCCACTAGACTGCAAGTTTCATAAGAGCAGAGACCCTGTCCATTTTATTTTTCTGAACTTCTAGCACCTAGCAAAAGGCTACCATGCACAGTAGGCTTTCAATTTATGGTTTGCTGAATGAGTGAGAGAATAAAAGAGACCTCTCTGACCCTGTGTTTTCTATGAAGTCACTCGGAAAGCCAGCATCCACATGGAATCCTGGAGGCCTGTAGCCACCAAGTCTCTCTCACATTCATTGTGTTTAAAGACATCTCATCTACATCATTTGGTGAAGGATGTCATTTTGGTAACGGATGTTATACCAGCCAATGGCTAGAGTGTTCTTCATCCCTAGCACACTCACCCTTGTCTAGGAACATCGCTACCTCCCATCCAGGCCATCTAGCACAAGAAACAACAGCCTCTGGGAGTTGCGTAGGGAGCAAAGTCTCTCTGCAGCACCTCTCCCACTCTTCCCACTGTGTTGCTGAATGCCTGAGTTGTGCCGCTGTCCCATAAGGCAACGTAGGAAAGGAAACCCTCATTGACTGAGCACCTACCACGTACCGGGATCTTTGCACAATAGGAGCTCATCTAATCCTCAAAGCAACCCTACAACATTGGCACTATTAGTCTTTATTTTATGGAAGAAGGAACTAAGGCTCAGAGAGGTCAAATGGCTTACCCAAGGTCACACACACCCAGTTTTCAAATTTAAGGTGGTGGCACTCTAAAGTTTGTTTCTGTTATCCCACACTTAGTTTTCTAACCTGAATATGTGTATGTGTGTGTGTGTGTGTGTGTGTGTATGTATGTGATGCATTAATATATGTGTGTGTATTTTTGTTCATTCCCTAGCACTCTCCTCTGCAAATGGTCTCTTGCTCTCTGGGGACTGAGGCGTGCACACATAACACACACACCAAGTCATCAGCATCTTTCTTTTATTTATTGTACTGGAGGAGCAGGAAATTACACAGGCCTATTAAGGACTAAGCAAATTCCAAGTGAATTGCGTAAATGGGATTTTTTTAGAAGCACACAAAATAACTTTATAACAATCTATACATTTCAGAACATCATGAGACACCTGGGGACTGCAGAGGAAGAGGTGTGCTCAGGAGCATCTGATACAAATTATCCAAACTCCAGTCTATCCAGCCTCATCTTCTGGACCCACAAACTAAAACATAGTGTCTGGGGATGAATGAGCACGAGAGAGATGGAGAGAGAGAAAGAGAGAGAGTGCTTTGACTGAAACCAAGGCATCAGGAGGTCTCTGCTTTCTGATTCTGGGTTATTTGAATCAAGGGAACTCATTTGGCCTCAAGCACTTAATCATTTCATTCCTCTTTCTGGTTTTATTTTGAGACATTAAGAGGAAAGAATCATCATGGGGTCGAACAGGGCCTTTTTCTCTTTCTAGCTGTTGCTTTTGGATTCCCTTACCCAATGCCCAATGCATATGTCAGGCCAGATGGCTTGGACTCTTGGCAGCCGATTCAGCTGCTCAAGAACATGGTTGTGCTTAACTTCATCCACTTGACACTGCTTCAGTTCATCGTGGGATAGAAGTGTGATACCAATCCATTTAATTAGCTTAATGAGGGCTGAGGGAACTGGTCCACATTTTGAGTTTGTTGCACAGAACAAATTGGTTTGCCTCACTCCCTCCCTGATCATTTAAGCACACAGAAGGAGAACGGCTCTGAGCCATTTCTGAAAGAAATTTCACTCCCTTATTCCTCTGGGAAGGGTTGGGCGCTGTCCGTGGTACCAACATGGCCAGGAGTTCAGAAACTTGGTTCTTCAAGAGGTGCGTTTCTCAACAATGAGAACTCAGAGTACACTAGTTGAACATTTAACCCCCTAGAAGACTGAACTCTCTGGTATAAGAATTTTGCTCCGATAAAAGGTAGTGTTTAAACTTTTTACCTAAAGCGAGTTCTCCAAAGTAGAGTGCACAGGAGATCTTTGAGGGTTGGGAATAAAATGTTAGAATTTCCATTTATGTTTATCTATCTTGTTTTAAATTTCTACTCTTCATATGTTATATATGCATGGAGGAAATGCTAATTTTTCTTCTGATAGGGCATGTGATCAGTTAAGTTTGGAGATCATAAATCTACAGGCATAAAAAACAAGTCACTCTAAACTCATAGAATTGGGGGGTCACATGATCGGGGTGGAGGGATGATATCACAAGCTGCTGGTGGTAGTTTCAGAGTCTAGGGGTCTGAGCTGAGCACTGAGCCTACTGGGGGAGGACCTCCACCCTTCCCTGTTACTGACCCCAGACAAATGCTGTACTCCCAGGCAGAAGAGAGGTAGGCTGGGCTTGGATACTTTGTAGGCAATGCTGAACTGAGTGTGGGGACGGGACACATACAGGAGGATGAATGAGTGCACTCCAATGTGGAAGGGGCTCAACTCCATGATGGGGAGGTATTTATGCGTCAAAAAGCTCTTCAGAGTAAGCATTGGGGTCTTCCTGAGATCGGGTCACCACCTTGAACTGGCGCCGGAGAAAACCACCATAGCGCTTCTGGTTGTCCCACTTGAGCTTGGGACGGATGCGCCGCAAGAAGCCCCCGTAGCGTTTGTACAGGTCCTCGTGGCCCACCCTATCCCCGTCCCCATCCCCCTCCCCGGCCACCTCTGAGCTCCTCTTGGGGTATTTGCGCAAAAAGCCCCCGTAACGTTTGACCTGCTCCTTGGGGTCCTCCTCATCAAAATTGAGTGCGCCAGCCTCCATGGCACCATCACTCATCTGGGCGGCCCCCACCAGCTCAGATCCCGCTCCCTCCCCAAAGCCACCAGACAGGCCTCCGAGCTTCTCCTCCAGGCTCTTGCTCAGAGCATTCTCCTTTGTCGGGGTTCTAGGGAGGAACTTGCTTTTCTCAAGCTCCTTCAGCAAGGGCCCAGACAGCTTGGCCAGCTCACTATAGGGCCCTTCCAAAGCCACCTTGCTCCCCAAGTCTTCCTCGCCATCGAGCCCAAGGGTAGGGGGAGCGAACAAAGACAGAAATCCCTGGCATCTCTCCCACTCCTCAGAGGGCAGCAGGGCGGCCTGGCATTCCAAGGAGCAAATCTGCAAAAGACCCAGAAAGACCACAGTGGCAATGTCACCCTCATCAAATCATCAAAACACATACTCTGCCGTGCCCAGGGTCCCCTGTCCAGTGGCTGAGAAAAATCAAACTGCTTAGCACTGGGCCACCCATGTTCCTGCTCCCAGTGGCGCATAAAGGGAGGGGACTTTGTGCCGGTGTGAAAGGTGAGAAAATAGACCTGGAGAGCTGTCCCAAGGACACAGAGCTACAGGTGGCAATGCCGAAACTGGAAGTAAGCTCTTCCCATACTGCTCTGTGTGATCACCCTTCCCTTCCACTTCTGACTCCTAGAGGGAGGTGTCGGTGCTCCCGGCATTGCCCAGGTGTGAGGGATGCTGCTAACACTTTGTAAAAGGGACAGAGCAATGCAGAATGACAGAAAGATCATGGGTGAGGGGACATATGGGGTTCCTCAAGCCTGGGGTGGGAGGACAATGGTACCTACTTCACAGGGCTTTTGGGAGCCTTCGATCATCATGATGATGACAACAGAGAACAATACTGGAACTTGAACCCAGGAGTCTAAATGCCATGGGTCCCCATGCTTAACCACAGTGCTATCCTGAGATCACGCACATGCTGCCCCTGGCACACTACATGCTTCTCAATGAATGTTCCATACTTTCTGCCATTATCTCATGGAGTCACGCCCACCTTGCAGATGAGGAAACGGAGGCTCAGAGAGGAGGTTCCAGAGCCACGGAGCTAGAAAAGGGCAGAACCAAGGCCTGTGTTCTGTCCATCACGCCCTCGTCCAGACTTTCTGCTGTCACAGGACAGGCGCGTGTGGGAACGTGACTGAAGGCAAAGAGCACAAGGCGGGGCCAGGAGCAGCTAAGACCCAGGAGAGGGGTCATGCTCTGATCCTGTCACCATATCCTGGGCTTTAGGGGTGGTGGGGACGGCTCCTCCCACAGGAGTGACTGGATTTGGAGGTGTCCATCGGCCCACTGGTGAGAGGCCCTGAGAGTTCATCCAGAGCTGTGGACTGCCGAGGTCAGCACCACCCCATGAATGACACTCCCCGTTGCCAGGCGTCATGCCTCCTGAAACCTGAGTCTCCGTCCTGGCCCGACTGAGCCCTTGGCGGTGAGGTCTGGGCAGGGGACGGGAGCTGGGAAACAGCAGCCCCTGCTGCCCAGGCCTCCCACGGGGCAGGACGACCCCTGCACAGGTGGACGAGTCTGCAGGACAGGTGCACAGCTGCCCAGGCCCGCGACCGCCCCTCTCTGGGCTCCACACACAGATGCCCCTTCCTTGCTCTGGGACCTGGGCGTCAAGGAACCTTGCCCGCAACCTACCAGGGGGTTGATGGGTTTGGGCCCATCCTGGGTCTTCACGGCACACAGGGAGCACCGGGCCAGGCAGTCCGCGGTGGCCGAGGGCAGCACGAGGAGGCAAGCAGCCAGCAGCAGCCCCCGCCAGGCCATCCCGTCTCAGCTCTTCCTGCCGGGGAAGGAGAAAGAAGGCAATGAAATCTGTGATCACCACTCTGTGGGGTGTGTCCTGAGCCCGCAAAGTCATCTCTTTAACTCCACCGGCAGCACTGCCAAGGAAGCATTTTCATTCCCGTTGTACAGCTGAGAAAACAGAGGCTCACAGAGGTGAAGTGGGCGCCCAAGGCCAAGGGTCAAAGGAGGCAATTAACAAGTGCTGCGTGCCTGCGCCTGCACCTGCCAGGTGTGAGGAGCTTTCCCGCACGGTCACGCTCCATCTGCACAACAACTCTGCAAGCTGAGCTGTGCTGTGTTCATTGGACAGATGGGGAAGTTACCGCTCAGAGAGGGCAAGCGATTGCACACAGCTCGGAAGTGGACAAGCCAGGACTTCACCTGCATCTGTCGGACTTCAAAACCCATTTCGACCACCCACCAAGCCAGAAGATACCTGGCTGTGCTTTTCTGGCTTCTCTGAGGCCTTTGTTCCTGCTCTTCAGGTTGTCCCCAGGCCAGTGCAAGGTGTCTGGAGTTTGCCTTTCCCTGGCCACAGCTCCACCTTCACCCCCACTCCATGCTGGCCTCCCTGCCTCTAGTTCCTCCTCTGATCCCTCCTGCCTACCCTGAAATGCCCTTCTTGGCAATGTCTATTCTGTCATCAGACCCTTTAGGCGGGGTCAGGCCTGGCCCTTCTGCCTAAATGTCAGGACACCTCAGTCACTCCAGCCCTTCAGCTCTGGGCTCCAACCACAGCCAGCTACTTGCAATTCCCTTAATGAACGTCTCAGGCTCTGTCCTGCCTCTGGGCCTTTGCACATGCTGTTCCCTCTGCCTAGAGAACCCTTCCTCTCCTCTTCTGTTACCTGTCACGTAAGTCCTAGATTAGCTATCACCTCCTCTAGGTAGCTTTCCCTGATTTCCTGGGCTGGATGAGAAGCTTCTCCTTTCTATTCTCCCTGTCCACTACTTGGTAATTAGCTGTGTGAGTCTCCAGACTTTGGTTCCATGGAGGCAAGAGCTGTGTCTTGTCTTTTTCTATGTATTAAATAGTACTTTCTCTGTTCCTCAAACATGCCACGCTTGCCCCTACCTCAGGGCCTTTGCACTTTCTGTTCTTCCATCTGCAGTATGTTGACCCCACACTTTCATGTTACTGACTTCTTCTTGTTATTAAATGAACTAAATGTGACATTAGCAGAGAGGCATTTGCTCACCCCTGTGTCTGTTGTAGCTTCCTCGGTCTCCCTTTCCCATCACCCTCTGTTCTTTCAACAGCACGCTCACCACCGCATGCTTTCCTATTTATCTGATGTTTGTTGCTGTGGGTTATCATCTCCCCACTAAAATGTTAGCTCCTTGAGGGCACAGACCCTACCTGTCTTATTCCCAGGCTGGATCCTAGCGCCTAACACCCTGACTAGCTCTTGGTGGGTCCTCAATAAATCCTTGGCAGATGAATGAATGCTTCAAAAATTGTCTGTTTAGGCTGGGCGAGGTGGCTCACGCCTGTAATCCTAGCACTCTGGAAGGCCAAGGCGGGAGGATAGCTAGAGGTCAGGAGCTCGAGGTCAGGAGTCCGAGGCCAGCCTGAGCAAGAGCGAGACCCCCATCTTTACTGAAGAAAGAAATTAGCTGGACAACTAAAAATATATAGCAAAAATTACCGGGCATGGTGGCTCATGCCTGTAGTCCCAGCTACTCGGGAGGCTGAGGCAGTAGGATCGCTTAAGCCCCAGAGTTTGAGGTTGCTGTGAGCTAGACTGATGCCACGGCACTCTAGCCCAGGCAACAGAGCGAGACTCTGTCTCAAAAAAAAAATTGTCTGTTTAAAGTTGTTGCTTTCATAGTCAACTCTTCATAAATCAAACATCAATACTCAAAGTCAAATGGGTGGGGGGCGGGGGGGCACAGCGTTGTTCTCCCAGCTGGAAGCGCAGAGCCCCTGGTCGGGCTGGGGGCTCCATGCTAGGCCCAGCCTGGTCTTCGTAACCTGATGCCACCAATCTGTTCTCGGAGGTGGCAGCCCTCCTTCCCTCCAAGTTCCTCGTTCCTGCACACTGCCCTGTCTGCTCAGGTGTTGAGGAGGTTTAAATATTCCACCCCACGGGCCCCAGAGCCCCACGCTGTAGCCCAGAGCGGGGTCTCCCCCATCAAAGCACAAGGTAGGCTCCCCCACTGGAGCGAGCTTAATAATGATCGGTCACCGTGTATTGAGCCCCTCATGCCCCAAGTCCCTGCCTTCCTCACCTCATTTATTCCGTATTAGTGAGCTGGGCACTTCTGACTCAACGAAAGGCCAAGTCCAGCCTCGAATAGTGAAGCTGAGGTGTGAGACCTGTCCTCTTTGACCCCCTACACTTAATGACTACAATGTCCAGAGCAACTTTGATTGATTCACAGCTGAACCCTCTATGAGATCCAAGGGGCTTTATGCACAGGGCTGTGGACCTGTGCCTTGCACTCAATCCACCTGCGTGCTATAAGAGCATCATTAGCTCACTCTACAGATGAGAAAACTGGCGCTCAGAGAGGCTTGGTAAATCTCCTGAGGTCACACAGCCATGAAAAGTGAGAGCTCGGGCCCATGTGCCTGTCTTGAGGCTGAGCAAGGTCTGCTCCCCTGAACGGGGAGGCGCAGAGTGGCAAACTCGGGGAGGTGGCCTTGCATCCAGCCTGTGTCTCTCCCCTGCCGTCGCCTTTCTCTCCTGCTTCATCAGCTGTTGAGTGGATTAAGGTTCCCGGCCAGTGAGCCACACAAAACACACAGCTCATGTTTCCTCTGATATCAGCAGTGGTTGGGCTGGCCGGTTATAAGATTAGCAGCGAATTAACCCACTGGAGAGGGGGAGCCTACACCACCCTCTGACTCCTGGCTGAAGGCTTCCCACGCAGCTTGGCTGCTAAGGTAGGGAGCCCAATGTGCGATCTCTTTGTCCCAGGCAAAAATAGTGCTGGCATCCTTTCCTTTCATCCATTAACTTTCTGTGTAATAATAACACTAGTTGATCCGCTGGTTGGCAAGTACCCAGGCTGTTCTGAGCCATCCTTATGGATGAACTCATTCATACTCACAGCAACCCTAGGGCATGAGTACTATCATCATACCCACCTTACAGATGAGGAAACATAGTTAAATCATCTGCCAAGAGTCTAGAGCTAGTGAGTGACAAAGCTGGGATTTGTACCAGGCAGCCTGGCTCCAGATCCCACCTTCTTAACCACTGTATACTGCCCAGGCCCCTTCAGTTCCCCGACCCCCAGCCTCCAGCTTCTCCCTCCAGGGGTCTGTGTCAACCTCCACCTGCTTCAGAGTGGCCCCCAATCTTGCCTTCCTGGACACCCTCCACACAGCAGCTGGAGGACTCATCTAAAATGCAAATCTGACTGCACCTCTGCCTGCGTCCCGCCTGCAGGACTCTCCATCGCCTTCCACAGGAAACCTGTCCCCTTTGCCTGCCATGCAAGGGCTCTCCTAATACAGAGAGCTGACGTTTGCTGGGTGCTCCCTGTGTGCCAGGCCCTGTGCTCAGTCCTGGATATGTCTTAATGTAAGGGGGTTCTCATGACAACCCCATAAGGCTGGGAATAATATTGTCCCCATTCTACAAATGAGGAAAGGAGGCACAGAGAGGTGACATAATCTGTCTAAGGCATCCCAGCAAGCACACAGCACTCAGACAGAGCGTGGGTTCTGCTTAATCTGGGCTTGACCAAGCCACCTACGATTCCAAAAAAAATGCCCCATGTCCCCATCTCCCAAGCCTTTGCACACAGGATTCCCTCTGCCTTGAACACCTTTCTCACTCCATCCATCCATGCCAGCGCCCTTTGACCTGGCCAACTCTTACTCCGTCTTCAAAGCTCAGCCTCACTTACCTCCTCCAGGAAGTCTGTCTGGATTAGGTCCCTCCTTTGAGCTCCCACAGCCACCTGTGCTGGCTCCATGACATAATTACCTCTCACTTTTCTGAGTCCCCTGGAGGGGGTGCTTTGTAAGCACGACGTCCCTCAAATGTGAGTGTGTGTATTGTGATGAGGATGACAAGGAGGCCAGGTGGATGAAGTCACGTAAGGGAGGAGTCTGGGGTAGGAAAGCAGAGAGGGGGCAGAGGCTGGATAACACTGGTCCTCACGGGCCAAGGGAGAGTTTGCATTTGTTCTAAATGTGACACGAAGACTAAGGAAGTTTGAGAGATTGATGAATGAAAGAACAAATGGTGTCCCGCTGCCTCATGTGTGAGGGCAGGAGCTCCACAGAAGTTTGTTGAGTGAATAAACAAGGAACACTCAGAAACTGGGAGATTTTTATATTTTAAAAAAAATCTCAATTTCCAACTTGTCTTGAAGAACCTAAAGCCCTAAAGACAAGGGGCTTGCTTTCCACTCAAGCAGGGGTCATGCAGAGGAACAAAGGCTGCCCTGTCACCATTGTCCCCACCCAGGGGCTTCCCTCATGTCTGTCACTGCCGAGCACCTGATAGACATTTGAGTCTGCAACCTTTGAATCGTCCACTCTAACCACCCGGAGAGGCAGCGTGGGGTGGGAGGGGGTACAGTTGGTGAGAAAGGAGAGGTGAGACCTCAAATCCCTTCCCGACCCAGAAGCAGTGTCACCAAGTTGTTAGGAATGTGGGCTCAGAGCCCAGCCCGCCACTTACCACCACTTTGGGAAACTGAGTTAACTTTGCTATGCCTCAGTTTTCTCAGCTATAAAATGGGGCCAATGATAAGCCTTCAGACGGTTGGTGTAGGGATTAGATAAGAGACCATGTAGGGAGCACCGGGCATGCACCTGGCACAGAGGTGCTGTAAATAGTGGAGAATGAAGGCGCCAGTCTAGTCTCACCTGGGCTGTAGGAGATAGAAGAAGACAGTGGCAACAGGAGAGGTAATAAAGGGATGGCACACAATGAAAGCACAACAGGCTGTGGCATGATCTAACGGCCGTGTGTGCAGGGCTGCTGGGTGCCAGGCTGGGCTGAGTGCCCCTCATTCGTGACCATATCAATCCAATAACAGTCCCCAATTCTCAGGAGCCCACTAGGTGCCAGGCTGTGCAATGCCACTTTGCACATATCAGAGCTAATCCTCACAGCAACCCCAGGGGTGGGTGTTTTTATACCCAATGTACAGAGGGCAAGACTGAGGCTAAGAAAGGGGAAGTTGCTTGTCCAAGTTCACTTGGCTTATAAATGGGAGAGTTAGGCTTCCGACCAGATCCCTCGGGTTAAAAGGGAACTCTAATAGAGGCACATTGGCCCTGAGATTTTCCTAAGCAATCTTATTTCCTTTCTTTTATAAGATAAACAAATTGCTAAGCAATGTCAGATGGGTCCTAAGGGGAACGTTTTCACCTTTTCAACGGGGATTTGCTGAGGAATGGTACCTGGAGGTCACGCATCAAAGACAGTCCTACCGGTGCGTCACCTCTGATTCAGGATTAGCAAGGAGAAAAGGAACTCAGCCATGCACTGGGGTGAGAAGTAGAAGAAGCCCGTGGAAGGGGTGACATCCAGCAGAGGACCCCAATGGAGGGCTTGCGTGGCCCTCTCTCATGGCCTTGGTGGAACAGGGGGCCTTACAAGGAAAAACCCTCCACACGTGGCAGTTTAGGAAACATTCCCCCAGCCACTACCTGGGGGCGCTTTGTAACAGCCCAGGCGGGGAAAGGAGGGCTGACGGGGAGGAGGCAGGGGTCTCCCCTAACAAGGAAGGACGTCTGGACCCACCAGCCCCCATGATCACGGAGCCAGTTCCTTGCAGTAAATCTCTTTCTGTGTAGACACAACCCATTGGTTCCATTTCTCTGGAGAATCCCAATATCATACCGTGCCCACTTGTTTACATCTATGTCTACGGCTGGTTTCATTCTACGAAAGCATAGTTAATTGTTGAAACAGGGACTCTATGGCCCAGAACACCAAAAATATTTACCATCTGGTCCTTACAGAAAACATTTTCTGACTCCTGCCTTCAAAATAGCTTTTAAGCTGATTTTCTTGAATCCCCAAGTACGTGAACCTATTATCAAATAATAGGCATCCCCTACCCTTGCTAGTGTGTGTCTCTCTCACCAGGAGGGCGGGCGGCTTATCTGGGGCTGAGGCAGGTTGGCCCCTGGGTCTGGGGCTCTTGCTAGTGGCCTCTGCTGCTCGCTAGGCAAGGGCGGAGAGGGCCTGGGAGACCTCGCCTTGGGATTTTCCTTTTCCTCGGGAGGGAAAGACATGGGCTCTGGGGTCAGACTGGACCCCATGCCATCTCTCTCACAAGGCTCAGTCTTCTCATCTCTGAATGGGGTTTGTCACCTCCCTGCTCTGTCCCATGAGGATGACCTGAGACGCAATCGGAAACCTGCAGCTTTCTGATTTCAAGATTGTTCTTTTTTAAGCACCAAAGGAGGCAAGAGAAGCTTCGTCTTTCTCTGCTGCACCCCTTTTAATAAAAGGATTTGTTCTGTAAAATTTGGATTAAGTCAAAAGGCCGCACTTAAGGACCTAGAAGGTCATGTGTGGCCTAAAGTCTGTAGGTTGTCCCCCCTGATTTCGAGGGACAGCACAAAGTAGACCCTCTTTTCACCCAGGGGCCAGAGTTCCTTGGAAGGGAAGGGTCTTCTTGCCCTCTTAACTCCTCAGTGATATTTCTATATTGTAGTCAGCTGAGAGCTCAAAGGAGCCACAAGCATTTTTACTAAAAAAGCCAGCGCGGAATAATAATGTCTTGATTTAACATCTCAATTATCTCTCCGAGCACTTTATCGCATATGATTATCTCTATTTGATAGAAGAGGAAATGGGAAGAGGCAGAAATGAAGTCACTTGTTTAAGGTCACGTCATGAGTCAGGCGAGAAGTGGAGACAGAACTCAGCCCTCCCACCCCCTGAGCCACGACTCCCACTGAGATGGCGTTGCTTTGGCGACCCTCCTGGCAGCCAGCAAGACCTGTGCCGCCGCTCGGCGCCAGGCCCTGTGCACTCCAGCTGCCCCCAGGCGCAGGCTCCAGGTGGGGAAGGTAAGGACCACGTG
Source organism: Eulemur rufifrons (assembly GCF_041146395.1). Taxonomy (NCBI): domain Eukaryota; kingdom Metazoa; phylum Chordata; class Mammalia; order Primates; family Lemuridae; genus Eulemur; species Eulemur rufifrons. The sequence continues at coordinate 27,239,229 of NC_091002.1, forward strand.
ACAGCAGCCCCTATGGTCACAGGGCACATGTGACTCAGCTGGAATTCTCTCAGTCTATAGCATCCTCCACTGAGGGCACAGCTACAGGGAGACAAGCTCTTTGCTGTACATTTTATCTCAATTATTTCATTTTTGCCCTCAAGTGAATCCAGGGGGTTGGGCACTATTAGTCCCATTTCCTGGATGGGGAAAACAGAGGCTCAGAGGGGCAGAAAGATTGGGCCAAGGCCAAGAAGCAAGGAAATAGCATAGCCAGGCTTAAAATCCAGTCTGCTAACTCCATGCCACACACCATCCTGAGGCACAGGTATGTGCTAAATGTCCTTCAAATGACCCCCCCCCAAATGCTCACATTCCTGAAGATGAAAGCATTTCAGGAGCTTTTACCCCACTCAGAAATATAAGGTTAAATCTTTGTGGGTCTTCTCCATCTTTGTGGGTGTCCAAAGGGAAACTCTGAAACTGGAGAAATAATTAGGCCTTAGCATCATTAGAAGGGGTGAATGGTCAATTTGGGGTGGGGGGAGCTAGGTTCTGAACAGGAAGCAAACCCACCCTTTAGTATGGAAAAGATCCAAGCACAGCCTGCTGAGGGTCAGCTGAGGGTCCTGCATCTGTGTGCGGAGACCAGAGTGAGACACGCCCCTGCAGGGACGGGGATGGTGGGATCATTCACTGAGTTCTTAAGAGAACATTTTCAAGAGCAGGATCCGGATGCCATCCCCACCTTTTGTTATCTGGTGCAATTAAAGGGTGGGGAGAAAGGCAGAAAGAGGGTGAACCAGGGAGATACAGCGATGAAGAGATGCAGAAAGAGAAAAGAGAAAGAGACGGGCCCCAAAGAGCAGCAGAGATGGGCCTTGCAGCCCAGAGAAAGAGATGGAGACGGCGAGAAAAGCGGAGAGAGATGGAGGACCACGTGTGACAAGAAAATAAAACTGAGACTTAGAGACAGGGAGGGGACAAAGGAGAACAGAGGGAGAGAGGAGGAGGAGGAGGAAGAGGAGGGGGAGGGCAGGGGAAAGAGGAGGGAAGTGAAAAACTCAAGGGAGAGACAGAGGCAGGAGGGAAGAAGATTTTGACGGAGTTTGTCCTACCTGGGAATCACTGACACCGATTGTCCCCTCCTGCTCCTCTCTGAATCTGCGACCAGTGGGCAAGAGACCCAACCACATAATAACTGCCCAGTAAACCCTTGTCACGTTAAATTGAATTGTCCAGGACTAGGACAGGGACCAAATGGCATTTCAAGCCAGTGTGTTGACAAATGGCCCTTGGTGCCTATGCCTGCAGCTTGTGGCCAGCCACCCTGGCCAGTGGGGTGAACTGGGTGGACTCCGGGAGGAGCGTCCTGTGCCTCATGGATCGGGGACATTCCCCTCCAGGCGGGAGCATCAGCCTGGATCCAGACGGGTTGAAATCGATGAGGTTGAGCCTCAGAGCACTAAGGGACCTCGCTCCATCTCGAGGGTCTGATCCTGGGCTTACCTGGGTGTCTGCAGCCGATGTTTACTGCCCACCACTGTGGCCAGCTCTGTCTCAGTGAAATCATTTTACCACTGTGTCAGACCCAATGAGATTAGCCAACATTTATGGGCTGAGATGAGCGAAAATGGCCAGAGAAATCAGTTGGCTAACCACACTTCTCAGACACGCGCTGAAATCGAACCAGCAACTATTGATCCCTCGTACGATGATGGAAGAGATCTAATAAATATGACAATTGCGCAAGCATGACCCAAGGAGGAGGCAGTGGGAGGGAGAGTTGGGGGGGATCGATCAAGAAGAGACTTCGTGATCCTGCTGAGACAGATGCAGAAATACAGTCTTCTGTTGGGGTGGGGAGGGGAGAGCAGTGACAGCCCCACAAGCGAGAATATTAGACATTAGATCATATTTCCTGGACGCAGCACGCAGCGTGATGGCGTGGGATGCTCAAGGATGTTATAATCGATGGAGGGGGAGGTCCAGCCCTGCCAGTCTGAACAGTGAAAACTTGAGCAGTCATGCTAGCATTTATCGAATACCTACCAAATGCCAGGTGTATGAGAGTATCCCACTGGGATCTCACAGTAACCTTAGGGGGTGAATACTGTTATTAGCTTCATTATACAGGTAAGGAAATTAAGGCTCAGAGAGGGGCAGCCACTGTCCCCAAATCACACAGCAAATGCATGGTGGGATCTTAGATTTGGACCCAGCGCTATCTCAGGTGTTGTGAGACACACATTGAGACGAGATATGGAAAATTCCTGGCTCCCAGAAGTTATCTCAAGAAACCCTAACCCTATTCCATGTGTTTTAAGATGATCGCAAATTTCTCAAACAGCCCCAGAGCCGGCCCCTTTGCCGACTCCCTTGAAATGTGCTGGGCTCTGCCACAGACCCTCAGGAAGGACTGCGACATCCCACTCTGAGCTGCCAGTGGAGAAGCAGGGTTCGCCTGCCACCGATCACACCTCTAGCTCCGCTGGGGCAAAGCAGTGGGCTTGAGATCCCGTCAGTGAACGCAAACCACCCCCGGGCAGCATAACTCACCGGCTTGGGCTGCTGCAACAGCTCTCCCCACGCAGATCTCAAAGCCTGGAGACAAATGACCTGCAAAAATAGAACAAAGGCAAGGTGTGGTGGGCTGGTGGGAGAAGGTGAGAGGGAAAGAGAAGGCAGGTGCCGCAGAGGGGGTGATGGGGGGCGGGGGGAGAACTGACATCGCGAAACGCTTTGTGATGGGTCTTGACTTGAATGTCTGTCAAATTAGAAAGGCAAGCCTTGTCTATTTTCCCAACCCTTGGAAGAAAGATGATAATGAAGACTTTCAGTCTGTGGGAGGGGAATTGAAATCAGATCCAATAACCGAAAGAGCTCGTTTCCCCTGGGAAGCTTGGAGACTTAATTAAGGAATGTTTGTAAAGCTTGGAGAGATTCTCGATAAAAGATACCCAGGAAAAAGTAAGCGGTTGCAGAATTTACTATTCAGCCTTGTGGAGTCGACAGCAGGCTTTTTTTTTTTTTTTTTTTTCTGAAGCTCCCCAGCCTTTTGCTAGAGTCAAATTTCGGGATTTGATAATAATACTTTCTTTGAATGTGGGCATCTTTACCAGGGAGCAAATGGCTTTCCCGTCTGAGCTTCCTCCCTGCCTAACTTAGACTCTGCTGGCTGTGATTAACAAGAGAGCAACAAGTCCTTTCAAAGTAAAACTGGCAAGAAAACACCGGCTCAGCCTGGTCTCCTGGCTTGCTGTCACTCTTTTCCCTTTCCCTCCCAACAAAACAACCCCAAACTTCACTTGGTGGAAAATTACATCAAAGCAAGGCGCTCAGAACAGCACCCTGTCAGCAATTAAACATGATCCAAGAAGAATGAAAAGGCTGAACTTGGTTGTACATTGATGTACATGTTACATGGTAAATGCCAGAGCCCTGAATCTCATTAATGTCCCCAAGCCCTTGTTCTCCAAGTCCAGTGAGAATCACTGACCTTTAAAATCACCCTGATTAACTAAACCTCTCACTGCTGCCACCCAGGATATCCCATTCTCCTCGGACCCTGGAAATGGCATGGCAACTGCTGTGTGGCAGATTGCGAGAGGCAGGAGACCCTGGAGCTAAAGCCAAAGAGTGGTCCTCCTGGGAGAGAGCCGCCCACCTGCTTAAGCAGGACTGTAGGGAGAGGGAGGCTCTCCCTGTCTGGCTTTTTAAACTAGCCTCGTAACGGTAACTACCTTCGCCAGATAATCAGACTCCAACCTAAAACCCCCCAGCCTGAGCTCCCAGCATCTCTGGGTCCAGAGGACCAGAAATAAACAAATAGAAGCAAGAGAAAGCATCCCAGTGCCCCCTTTGGATGTTACCTGTGCTCTGCTGTGTCCCTGGGCAGCTTCTGGCCGAACAGGTCGGAGGCGGCAGGTGGCTGGTCCGACTCAGGGACCTCCCTGACTCCGGCTCAGAAGGAGGTGCCAAAGAGGCAGCTGTGAGCACCACCAAGCCCCTTAGAATAGCAGTTCTGGTGTCTCATCCCCCCTTTTATGGACTAGAGCCTCCCCTGTCGCTCAGCCCTTGCTGAGCACAGGCTGCTCGGAGCCAATGGGGAAGTAGCTGAGAGCAGTCAGAGCTCAGACCCCCAGGCCCTTCAACTTGAACTCCCCGGGCAGACACAATAGGCTTCTCTGCACCACAGGGATGTGGAGGAAGAAGGCAGCCAGCGTGGGGTGGGGGTGGGTGCTGGGTGTCGTGCTGTTTATCACCTGAAATCCGGCCACTTCAGTTTTTGATGCGTCCCCAGGAGAGTGTCACAGGAAAAAGGAGTCAGAGGTAGGGAAGGGCAGAGACGGAAAGAGTTAGAGAAGGACAGAGAGACACAGAGTCAGAGTCAGACAGACAGACAGACAGACAGAGGCAGAGGAGGAGAGAGCAAAACAGGGAGAATGGGAAACAGGGAAGAGGCAATGTCAGAGAGACCGGGGTGAAACAAAGCTGGAGAGAGACAGAAAAACACGCAGATACAGAGTGTCAGAGATGGGGACACACGGAGACAGGCAGAAACAGAGAGAGAGAGAGAGTCAGAGGAAGAGAGAGAAGGGAACCAACAAGGAAGACAGAGCCAAACCCCACGCGGATCGAGAGACAAACGGACGCTGAGACAGACAGAGGCTGGGAGAGTCCCCCCAACAATGGGAGAGAAGAGCGGAGGCGGCAGAGGAAGGCGGCGGGCGCGTGCGTGCCCTGGGTTGTGTGCCGTGGAAACTCCGTGCTGGCGGGTGCACGCGTGTGCTGGAATGTTTTTGTGTGTGCATTTGCCTGCGAACGGCAGTCAGCTCTGGTACATGCCGGGGCTGGTGCCAGGCACTCCAGGCCTGGCAGAAGCACAGCCCTTCCCCGACAGCCAGGAGCTGCAGTTCAGTTTTCTCTGGCGGCAACACAAAATGAATATCATGAAATCCCCCTCAAAATATGCGCCGCGATGTGCCTTTGCACACACTCTGGGTGGGGGACTGTGTACCCACCTCATGTGTACCCTCGGCCCGTGCCAGCGGCAGCTTGCAGCCTGCACTCTTCATGGCTACAAATACCTTCCAGAACACAGGGGGGTTCTCTGGGTTTGGAAGAGAACCTGCTTCCCTCCTCAGGCAGCAGCAGACTGGCAGGGGATGGTGGGACGGTTGTTTCAAAGTCTGGCGGGGCCGCCCGCTTGGTGGGCACCTATGCTGCACCAGGCAGCCGGCTGGGCTCATCCTTGTGACCTAGCCAGTTAGTTAATATCATCCCCATCTTGCAGATGAAGAAACAGAGGCTCGAGAGCTGAGAAATTTGCCTGACGACACACAGCAAGTCACTCAACAAGCTACAATCCAAAGTCAGGTACATCTAGCTCCAAAATCCCACCCTTCCCAAGGCATGAAGGCTTGAATCTCCCCACACTGAGGGTGGGGTCGGGAGCCTCCTTCTCTGGGACTTGATCTCTCCACCTGCACAAGGTAGCAGAGGGCTACATCTAATGACATTGAAGATGTGGGTTGGATTTCCAGCTCTACCACTCACCAGCGGAGAGATCTCAGACAAGTTACAAACTCCGGCCTCGGTTTGCTCATCTGTGAAATGGGGACAAGAGTATCCAGCTCATTGGGCTCTGGTGAGGGTGAAAGGAGGGTGTGGGTGTTAGCACTAGACACAGCCGGGCACTGAGCGAGTGCTCCATTACCACCTGTCATGATTCGTCACATCGTCCCAGCTCTGACACACCAAGGGTGCCCTGGGTGCTGTCCCCTCCTTGCATCTGGCTCACTCCGCTCTGTCACATGAGGAGGATGATAGTGGGGGCCATTTGCTGAGCACCCAGTCTGTCTTAGGCATTCCACACGACAGGCACACCCGTGGCGTGGATATCACAGTGTGTCCTCAAACGGATAAGGAAGCTGAAGTTCAGAGAGCCGCAGACACACAGGGCGGAAGGAGGAGTCGAACCCCAGTACCTCGGGCCCCCAAGCCACAGCTCCCCATGCTCCCCTCTGGGTCCCGAGCTTGCTTTCCTGCCCCTCCCTGTTTCCGCCCTGAGGCAGATGAGCACCCTGTGTGGCATCCTCTGCCCGGTGTCTGACGGCCACTGCCCGGGCCAGTGAGTGCTTGGCCACACCCCGGCTGGCTTCCTGCCTGGCGACCCCAAGGACTTGGGAGGGGTCTATTCATTGCCACTCTGGGAACCTGGGATCCCAGAGCTTCCTCTTCACCCCCCACCAAACGTTCTCCCCCACCGTGCTCTCCCCCTGACTTTTCACCGCCTCCTCCTCCCGCTGACCTCCGCCTCCGTCTGCTCTGGGTGACCACCTTAGAATACCTACAGGCTCTAAAGACGGGGTACAATGGCCCCCATGGCTGGAAGCAGGAAGACACTGGAAGAACAGAGGAGTAGGGGCCTCTCTGGACTATTATTCATCATAAAGGAAGCCGGGATTATCGTGTGGGTAGGGACACTCCTAGCTAATCCTGCTCTAAGCCATTCGTGTGTAATATCCTTCACCCCCTGAGTCTACCGTCAGCCCCAAGAGCAAATAGTCCCCGCATCTGCTTTTCTTCTCTTCCTGCAATGTCCTTCACACATGCATGCGTGCACGCACACACGCACACACGCACACACGCATGCAGAAGGCCAGGAATAGCCTTCTCCCTTAGTCCTAGAGAACCTTGCCATAACGCCCACCCCTCTCCTGAGTTCAGTGACACTTGGTCACAGTGCAGGCCCCCGGGGCAGCAGCAATGGGGTGGTGGGAAACCACGGGCTCAGCCAGGCTCCCCGGGCTCGCTCACTGTGTGACAATTGATGGATACCTCGCCTCGCTGAGGGCCTGAGTCATCTTCTGAATACAGGAAGATGACGCTGGCTTTATACAGTCATCAGGGCTAATTCCAAAGCTCTATCCTGCCCCCTTCCCTGCACATCCTCAGTGCATCATGAGTCTAAGGCAATGAATCAAGAAAAAGATATACTCGAAGCAACCAACCCTCAAATCATTTGTTGGACTCAGGAAGCTCATGGCGGAAGACAGAAAAGTGAAAAAAACAAAGCCAGCGGTTCTTAAGGGCTTCCTACTGCCAGGCCCATTGCAAACCCTTTATACTTATTAACAAACTTCATTCTCCCTGATGCCCTGCAGTTAGATGCTAGTCCTCCCCTCCCCTTACAGGTGAGGAAACAGAGGCTGGGAGAAGTCAAGTCACTTGCACGAAGCCAGGTCCCAGGCGACCTGACTCCAGGCTTATGCCCCAGCTGTGTGCTGTGCTGCTCCTGGGCTGCTCCCCCTGCTTCGGCCTCCTGCACACAGCTCCGTGTATTCTCTAGTCGCCTGTAGTGGCAGGTGACGTGGATCACTCAGGACTTCAGTGGGATTTAGTTCCCGTCCTCCAGTCAGCTTCAAGTCTCCAGGATCACTGTTCACGCTGCCGTGTGTCCAGCGTGAGTGTCGGGGAAGCCACGCAAGGGCTGGGTGGGGCAGTGCGTGCTGGGCTCCCACTGCCCGATCGATCGGTGTTTGTGTTCGGCTGCTGCGGGAGGGAGGCAGAAGCTGTGCCAGTGTGTGTGTGTGTGTGTGTGTGTGTGTGCGTGTCTCTCTCTCTCTCTCTCTCTCTCTCTTGTTCTTTCATATTGAAACATCTCAATGTGCCAGTCTCTGTGCTTAGCCCTGGGGGTGAAACATGCCCCCACAACCTTGCTCCCGGTCCAGCTTGGGGGCAGATGTAGGAACAGCCACTCCCAGCAGTAGGGTAAGCGCTGGGCCAGGAGGAGACCTGGAATACAGCGGGGACACAGAAGAGGGGCTCCCGACCCAGCCTGGTCGGGGGTGAGGGGAAGCCTTCCCGGAGCAGGTGAGGGGGAAGCTGAGGACTGATGCACAAGTAGGAATTTTCCAGGCAAGGGGAAGGACAGCGCAGCCCAGGCAGAGGGAACAGCTGGGCGAAGGCCCAGAGCAAGAGGAGCTGTGTGGGCGGGATGATGGGGGAGCCACCCTGACTCCCTCCTTCTGTGCCCGGACACCCAGTTCCTCAGCACGTCTTCACCGTGCATGGCTCAGTGGCCGGCGCCATCGTTCCTCTCCTAGGTGACCTCTCCTCCCGGCCTCGCTCTCTGCCCCTCCACCCTTACCCCTGACCGTACCCCTGAGGAGCTTCACTCCTCAGCAGCCAGAGAGATTCTTTCCAGAAGGTAACTCAGACCATACTGCACTCCTGCTTAAAACACTCCAGTGGTTCTTCATCCCACTTGGATGAGATCCGCGTGCCTCCCCTGCAGGAACTGCTCTCTGCCAAGCTCCTGTCCCCACCCCCCGCTGTGCAGCTGCTCCAGCCTCCCTGCTGCTCCTCAGACACACCCAGCACCATCCTACCTCGGGGACTCTGCACTTGCTGCCTCCTCTCAGGAACACCCTTGTCCCTCCTAGCCACTCCATCACAGCGTTCAGGTTTGGGATTAAATGACCCTCCTCAAACAGGGCTCTCCCACAGGCCCTATGTGCCACCACTGTCCATCCCCCACCCAGCTCTACTGATTTCCACAGTTTGTCCCCAGCTGGTATGACATATTTATTAGTTTATCCGATTATTGTCCGTTTCCCCTGGTGGAATGGAAACTCTATGACGGCAGGCATATTGTCTTCCTGGCACATAGTAGGTGCTCAGTAAACATCTGTTGAGTTAGTAACTAAAAGAATGACAAGCAGTTTAGTGTGGCTGGGGCACAGAGTGAAAGATGGGGAGTCGGGAGGGACAAGGCTGAAGGACAGGCAGGACCCTGAACGCCCTGGGAAGGCACAGCACTTCGTCCGAAGAGCACTTGGTGGCTGGAAAGGGTTGAAAGCGGTTCCTCACGTGGGCAGAGAGCCCAGAGATCTGAAGAAGCAAGGTGCTCCAGCATTTCCACCTGGTTCATGAGCATTTCTTTTTTTTTGAGACAGAGTCTCACTTTGTTGCCCGGGCTAGAGTGAGTGCCATGGCATCAGCTTAGCTCACAGCAACCTCAAACTCCTGGGCTCAAGCGATCCTCCTGTCTCAGCCTCCCGAGTAGCTGGGACTACAGGCACGCGCCACCATGCCCGGCTAATTTTTTCTATATATATTTTAGTTGTCCATATAATTTCTTTCTATTTTTAGTAGAGACGGGGTCTCGCTCTTGCTCAGGCTGGTCTCGAACTCCTGACCTTGAGCGATCCACCCGCCTTGGCCTCCCAGAGTGCTAGGATTACAGGCGTGAGCCACCGCTCCCGGCCTCATGAGCATTTCTTGATGCTGGTGATTCAGATTCAAATCCAACATGATTCCTGCCCTCCATAAGCTCACAGTCCAGGGGGAGACATATGTTGGCATAAAAAACTATAGAGTAGGTGCAAAAGCAAAGCAATGCAAGATGCCACGATAGCAGCACAGACTCTGTCCGGGGATGTTAGGAATGCCCAGGAAAGGCTCCCCGAATACGTAACACCTGAGCTGGGATGCCCTTGCAACCACTCAGCCTTCAAAGAGGGATCTGCCAAACAAATGAAGGTCCTAATGCACCTCAAAGAGCCAATGCCAAGGATGTGTAGAAATTGTAAACTTCATGCAACGTGGCTGGACTGTGAAACAGTGCAGTGCTATGGGAAAAAAATGTTGGCAGTTCCTCAAAATGTTAAATAAATTACCATACGACTCAGCAATTTCACTCTTAGGTATATACCCAAAAGAATTGAAAATAGGGACTTAAACAGATACGTGTACACCAACGTTCATAGTAGCATCATTCACAATAGCCAAAAGTTACAAACAACCCAAGTGTCCCTCAACAGATGAATGGATAAACAAAATGTGGTATACATATACAACAAAATATTATTCAGCCATAAAAGGGGAAGAAGTTCTGATATGTGCTACAACGTGGGCAAACCTTGAAAACATGCTGCTAAGTGAAATAAACGGACACAAAAGGACAAATACTGTAGGATCCCACTTTGAAGAAGTACCTACGGTAGGCAAATTCGTAGAGCCAAAAAGTAGAACAGAGTTTAGCAGGACCTGCGGGGAGGAGGGAAGTGGGAAGTCACTGATTAAATGGCGCAGAGTTTCTGTTTGGGATGATGAAAACCTTCCAGAAATAGATAATGGTAATGCTCGTCAACATTATGGATGCGCTTGTTGCCACTGAACTTCCCATTCCCAATGGGCAAAACTCCCACTTCTCTCCTCTTCTCCGCAGCTGCAGTACAACCTTACTGCTCCTGGCTAATAGTTATTGTCTGTCTGCCTGGCACCCCTCACTGCTAATTCATCTCATTGTATTACCTCATTTAATCTTCACAGCAAACTGACAAGGTAGATGCTATTTTTGCCTTCGTCTGCCAGAGGAAGTAACTGAACTCAAAGAGGTGGTGACTTGCCTGAGGTCACACAGCTCATAAATGGAATAGACCCCAAGTTTATCTGACTGCAAAGCACATGCCTTGAGCTACTACCCCAAGCTGCTACCCAAGAACAGCAAGTGCGTGCATGCCATTAGGCACTGAGAGTTACCCTGTGCCAGGTGCAATGGCGAGGAGAAGGAACTCCTGGTTACTGAGCACCTACTATGTTCTGAGCCCTGGACTGCAGGCTTCACATTCAGTCTGGAGCATGCGCATTGACTTCTGCCACCAGTCAAACAAGAGGTCAGCGGTGGGAGTGGATGCCTGGTCTAGAGGCCACTGGGCAATGATGTGAAACGTTTTTACCCAAATGGAACAGAGAAAAATCTTAAATCTCAAATCACTGAAGTCTCATTATAACCGCTATGTATCAAGCCCCAACTAGGTGCTAGGCATGGCTCCTAAAGTATCTCATTTAATCTTCACAACAACCCTAAGAGGTAGATAACATTAGCTCCACTTTGCAGATAAGGAGACTGGGCTGACAGCAGTGAAGTCACTTGCCTGAGGTTGCACAGTCAGTAAGTGGGAGAGCTGGGATATGAACCCCAATCTCTCTGCCTCCAAAGCCAGGCTCTTTTCACTCATCAAACTGCCTCTCAAAAGCCACCAGCTCTTAATTCCTCAGCAGCAGCCTGCGCATGAGCAAGAGGACAGATCCACCCAAGAGATCTGGGTATTTGATCTGCAATGAGACCCTTGATCCAAGAGCTGCTCCTCGTCATCTTGTGAGCACCACGAGGTACATCACTACTAATAATAGCTTTTCACTACAGGTGAGTTTCTTTTTCCCAAAGGGGCAAATTAAATTGCTTTTTTTCTCAGTCAATGAATCCTACAGTTTGTCCTAAATCCTATTGAACTGACAGGTTGTGGCCTTTTCTGTATTCATTACCCAAAACACTCCCAGAATATCTGCTTTAGGCTAGATTCTCTGCTAAACACTCAGCTGCATGGCTGAGAAGACCCAGTTCCTGCCCTCTGGGGATCACCGTCTGGTGGAGATCATAGGAAGTAAACAATTAATTTCTGTGCCACGTGGAAATGGCTGAGACAGAGGCGACTGTGGAATCACACAGGAGAGGTACCCAAGCCTGTCTGGTTGATATAGAAGTTATCCTGGAGCTGGAGACCAAGACTGGGTTTTGAAGGTTGAGTAGGAGTGCTCAGTGGTGATCAGTCAGGGTTCAAGAAAGAAACCACACAGGCTTTTAAAAGCAACAATGGATTTGACATAGGGGATTAGGAACTTTAAAATGTGCTGGGGAAGGAGGGTGCTGGAGGATTAGATGGGCCTCCAGGAGTGACTCCCGGGACACCACATGACTGACCAGCTGTGCAGGCAGAAAGCTGAGCAAACAGGAAGCCTCCCCTGCAAATCTTGAGTCCAGGAACTTACCCCTACACTAGCATCCAGGGATCTGGAAGCTGGGACTGGAGAGCCACGATGCCACCATCACAACTGGCTCTCAATGCCCATGGGGGTGGCCACTGAACCCTGAGATGCTGCTGCAGAAACCCCCACACTTCCGTGACTGCTCTTGCCAGAGGACAGAGCCAGAGCAGCAGCGAGACGGCCTCCATTTCACTTCCATCACCTGAACCTCACACAGTCTGGCTAATTGTTAGAACTTCATTGACATCTAGAACTCTAGCTGCAAAGGAGTCTGGGGAAAAGAGTTTTCAACTCCCATCTCTGCAGTGTGGGAAGACACACTGGAAACAAGAGAGGGAAAGGGCTGGGAACGGGTGCTGAGGCCCGGGCAGGCATATCCACCGCGTGGGAGGAGGAAAGGAGGGAGCGTCCGAGGCCAGCTGGACACACGTCTTGAATTTCCTCTTCTGCCCCCACACAGAGGCCCTTTTCCAGCTCAACAGCCCCCAGGTGGTATGGGGGCCACCCACAGAGCCCCCTGCCCTGTGGCCCACACAGTCAGACAGGGAAGCACTTATCAGACCAAGGAATCCAAATCCTCACTTTAGTGATGAGGGAATTGAGGTCCAGAGGAAAGAGCTATGGTCTTAAGGCCACACAACTACATGGCCAAGCAGGGCCTAGAACCTCATTCGTCCCATTGTATCTCACCCATTCTGCCATCCTAAGCCCCTCTTGTTTACATTCTGGGGCTGGAGGCTGGTGCAGGTGAAATATTGCAGACCGGAGTGGTGGAAAAAGCTCAGCCTCTGGAGTCAGGTAGCTCTGAGTTTTCCTCCTGGCTCCACTCCTCCTCACTGTGTGACCTTGAGCAAGTTACTTTACCTCTCTGAATCCCAGCTGCCTCCTCTGTGAAATGGACATAATGATAGCACGGAGTAGTGATAAGAATGGCAGATAATTTATATGCAGAACATTTAGTAGGTATTCTTCAAATGGGAGCTTGTATGACTAGTTCTACAATACTCTATGTTAATTATAAACTACAATTGTTAATATAATAGTAGCCAACCTTCCCCTAATTGAAGATGAAAGCTTTTTAAAGGTTTTATATGTGACTTAACCTCCACTTCTTTTTCTTCTCCTACATTAATAGCAGCATCAAAAGACTTGCCCTGTAACTGCTTTCACCATCCTAGCCTACCTTTCCTTGTCAGTTTCTACCTAAACACCTAGGATCCCCTCCTCATAGAAGTCCTCAGAAATATACACTCAGAGACCCACAAGTACCCACAAACCCATGCACATAGATTCACAGCAAATACTTACATGCACACAGTTGTGAACAGATACATGAAAACATGATCAAATACACAGACTCCCACCAGCACTCTGAGACTCACACATGAACTCAACCACACCCAAATACACACACACACACACACAGACACAGAGCAACCACAACAGCACCCGTGCAAACGTACCCTTTGACACGCACACCTCACCCTCCCAGTTTTGTGACACATTCAGTAATATTAAGAGTTGCAGGAAATGGAAGCAGCTGGGAGCCCTGTTCCTGACCTCCCTTTAATAACTGGTCAGTGACAACTCAGGACTCCTCGGAGCCCTCATGGGAGGGTCTGTATCAGTCTAAAGCTGAGTCTTCAGCCTGGGTCCCATCTCTGATAAGATCATTAATTTTCCATTGTAGCTTCTCCCTCTCTGAGTCATCCTTACAAGTTCCTGGAATAATGGCATTTAAGGAGGGAGCTTTCTGAACACCTCAGCCCTAAAGAAAGGTTCAGCTTCTTTGGTGAGGCATTTACGTGCTGGGGGAGGGTGCACGGAGTGACATGGTTTCCACATTTAAGAAAAGTAAGTAGGAGGGAATATCAGACAACTGCACAGTGCAGATCATCATTTAAATAAAATCCCCATGGGGCTTGGTGGCAGCGTTAAAATTGCTCTGTGCCTCTGTGACAGTGTCACAGAACAGGTTCTCTCCTTTACTCTGCTTTACCATTAAAAGAGGCAGTGTGGTGCAGCGTAAATATCCTGGCGTTTGATTCTAGGTTCAAGTCTGATCCATCATTTCTGGAGTGTGTATAACTGGGCCAGTTGCTTACCTCTCTGTGTGCTGGTGTCTTTATCAACAGAATACAGTGATTAAGAGCAAGGAAGGGTCTCAGAGACAGACTGCCTGGCGCTGCCCCTGTCTAGCTGTGTGATCTTTGGCAAATTACTTAACCTCTCTGGGCCTCAATTTTCTTATCTGTGAAATGAAAATAATAATGACACTTTCCTCATAGGGTTGATGCAAGTATGAAATTAATATATGTAAGATACTTAGAATAATGCCTACTACATACTTAATGATGGTAACGCTGCTATTCTTATTCTTATCACTGCTACCTTCCAATATTATTGGGAAGATTATGAGAAGTTAAGAATAAGATTGTGCCTTGGAAAGAGTAGAGATGTCAGGTGCTACCATTATTGAAATTGGCTGTGCATATGCAGGGGGATTGGTTATTTTTTTAAGCCAAACAAATGAACTGCGTGCTTAAGACCTGAGAAAAAATTGGGACTTCAAATGGTTTTGGGATCAGACAAATTTGGAACTGAATCCCGTTTTATCTCTTAAAGTGCTCTGTGACCCTGGGTGAGTTACTTAACCTTTCCAAGCCTCAGTTTCTCATTTGTCAAAGGAATAAATGTTACTCTGCTAACATCTCAATGATGTTGAGAACCCTACAGCACATAAGACAGGGTATATAAAATTCCTTTGTAACCTAAGACCAGTGGGGAAGGGACTCTTCTCCCTGCTTGGCAGGATTTTGTTCAGGGACTCAGAAGCCTCCTTACAGGGGTGATAATGCCCCACCACCTTGTGGAGTTGATGTGAAGACTAAATGAAATTCTTAGCAAAGATGCTTGGGATGTGAGTTCCTTTCCTCATGCTGTCTGGCAGGAATTAGCCCACACTGCTTTCCTCTGAGTAAAGAGGAACGGAGCCCTCTGGAGCACGTGTTTCTTAAGGCAGAGCCTACCCCAGACCACTGTCATTCCCCATCTCTCAAGATGCCCTGTTGAAGAACAGGTAAGAATCACAGCAAAGTGGCTTCATCTCATATTCTGCTGCCTGGAGTTTCTCATTTGTCTTTAGACATTCTTGTTCCATCCAGTGATGCTTTTCCTCAGCTGCTAGACCTGAGATTTGTATCAGACAATGGTGGTTGGGTACATAGTACATACTTCAGAAAATGTTGGCTGAGTCAATGTGCATTGCTAGCTCCTGCTGACCTCCATTTGTTAGATCATCAGACATAATGAGCCCTGTAAAGGCAGGAGCTCTTCTCTAATGATCCCTGTATCCTGGGGGTACACAGTGCTATGGCACGGCCATGGCAGCTGCAGCACTCACTGGCATTTTGTGAGTATTTCTCATATTCCAAGCACTTTGCCTTGTCCTCCTCAAGACCTACAGGATCTGGTCTCCGTGGATTTATCCGACCCTTTAGAACACCCTCTTTGGTAAAGCTGCTCCATCCACACTGGCCTGCTTGCTGTTCCTTGGATATACCATCCTGTTCCTACCCCAGGGCTTTTGCTCTTGTTGTCACCTCTTCCAAGAATACTGCCCTGCTGCAATATTTACATGTCTTATTCTTCATTCATTCACATCTATGCTCAAATGTCACCTCCTCAAAGAAGCCTCCCATGATCACCTTATCTACAAGAACATTCCTTATCACTGTCTATCCTCTTGCCTGGAATTACACGGCACATTCATTTGTGTAACTTGTTTATTTTTTGCCTCCCCACTGGAATGTAAGTTTCAGGAAGCCGGAAACCTTTTCTTTCTTGTACTTGACTGTATCTGGAGCTCCTACGGTAATGCCAGGCCATACTAAGTGCTCAATAAATATTTACAGAATGAGTGAATAAAAAATTATCACATTGAATACTGGTCAAAACAGATCCCTAGCTAGTTGGAACGCTCACTCAGCTTCTGCCTATTACTTCCCAGACGCTACCTCTTCCTGGTTAGAGTCATATTAGTACATGACTCCACCGTATACCATATATATGACTCTACCTATATCTCAGTCAGAACCACTGTAGCCACATCTGACTCAGAGCTGCCTACGTGCTTGAGTGACAGATATGGATGAAATCAGCTGGAGAAGGAATCTATGACTGCTGCTTTTTCCTTGCCCAGGAAGAAGCTGGATAAAGGGCCCACCACTCTTCCAGAACATTTTTATATAAGGCTATGGGCTCCCAGTACCTCCTCCATTGTAGAGATTATCATACTGTGTAGTTATTAAGAACACCTATCTGCACAGTGTTTCCAGCTGGCAAGAAATGCCAAGTGGGGACAGCTGAAAAAAGAAATATCAGCTTTGGATTCCAAGAGATGGCAAAATGAAGATGTCACTAATAGCCAGTGAAAAGCTGGCTCGTTCTTTGTCTCTCTGCGCACTTCCCCTGAGCTCCATTTTCTTCCTCAGCACCTGCGCTGCCTCTTCCCGAGCAGCAGGAATTTGCTTTTCAGCACCGCGGACAGCGATCGGCTGGCAGCCGGGGAGGCAGAGGCAGCCAGAACGTGGGGCATTCGTGCAGCCAAACAAATATTTACGGAGCACATCCTGGGGCCAGACATACTGGAGAATACAGTGATTTATGTGGCCTTGACCTTTAAATAACTTAATCTCTTCAAGTCATCAACATTCCTGGGCTGATACAGCTGGGTCAAGGCCGTGAGCCTCCTGACTATATAAAAAGTGGGGAGAACCAGAGGGAAATGTTTCCCCTTTCAACAGTTGTTGAATTTCTGCTGTATGTTTGCACGTGCCATCTAATTTTCGCACCGGACTGCCATGTTATAAAAAAGAGAAAGTACAGCAATGGTCTATTCATCATTATATCCCAAATACTCAGCACAGTGCCCGGCACATAACAGATACTTAATAGTTTCTGAATGGATGTGTGGATGAATGAATCTTCACATAACCCTATTATATCCCTTTTATTTTTACCCTTATTTTACGGACGAGAAAACTGAGGCTTCGAGAACTGCCTTCTTATGATGACTATTCAGTGGCAGAGCTTCGATTCGAATCCGCAGCCTCCCAATGTCATGCTGTGCTGCCAATCAGAGCCACTTACTCTGTTCTAGGCACTCTTGGAACCTAGAAAAAGTGCTTGTCCAGGAGAGGCTTGTTCTGACCTTCACACTGACTCACTATTCAACCTTGGCTAAATTATGCTTTTCTTTCTGACCTCAGTTTCTCCATATGTGAAATGTGAAAAGAAGGTTGTATGGGTAGGGCTCCCCTCCCCACCCACACCTGGCTTGTAAGGGGGTCCCTGGAGGCTGGATCATGCAGTGTAGTTGGACAAGGGTACCAGCAGGGGACGCCATGAAATGACATCCTCCCCTCGCCTTCGCAGGACGTCAAATGAGAAGTATATTGATATCCCAACAGACCTCGGGCTCCTTTTTCATCTTCCTGCTATAACCAGAATGTGTGCGCAAGCAGTGTAGGCTCTCTTCTTTTTAGAGTGCAACAAATGAACTTCAACCCCTCTCAAGAAGTGAGTAAAGAGACAGCCCCAGGACACAGAGACAGTAGAGTGAGGCTGCGGTGACTTATTGCCCAGGAACCCACTGATTGAGTAACTTTGCAAAAAGCCTCGAGCAAAGATAACTGTTTAAATGGCTGCAGCAGTGGAAAAATCAGTTTGGCTGATTGATGTCCTGGGTTTCTAGTTAGTGGGTGGCTTCCAGCCACGGCTCTGCCTCAGCTCCCAGAATTACTCCAATAAGTGATTTGCTCATCCCTAACTCTTCCGGGGGAGGGGGTGTGGGGCGCCTGAATCAGCTCTCTCAGAAGCCTGATTGGGATTTAATGGGGACCAGTGGGCATTGGCGCGATGGGGACAGTGTCGGGGGAGGAGCGGATCTGTCGGGCTTGGCTGAAGTGTCTGGCTCCTGCCTGTGGGTATGGAGGGGAAATAAACTCAGGAAAGAAATAATTGCAGAGTGAATATCTTTCAATTATTCGAAAAGAATGCAAATCAAATGTGTCATGAAGGCTGTTTCTGTAACCAAATCCTAGTCATTGAACTCTAGATTGACCAAAGTGGGTCCCCAGATTGAAGAACCAGTAATAGGGAGCTTGGGAGATTTTGTGAGGGAGCCTCACTCAGTGTGGGTGGTGTCTGGGGTCAGCAAAAGAGAGCAAGCTCTGCAATTAGCCAGATTTTGATTCAGACTGTGGCTCTGCCATTGACTGCCTACCTGTGAGACCTGATCTAGTTGCTTAATCTTTCTGAAACTCAGTTTCCTCATTTGTGAAATGGGAAGAATACGAATAACATCTACTCTTCCAGCTATCTATTCCTGCATAACAGACCACACTAACACTTTGTAATATAGCAAAGCCATCATGTTGTTTTGCTCACAGATTCTTAGGTCAGGAATTCAGACAGGACGTAGCAGGTATGGCTTGTTTCTGCTGTATGATGTCTGGGGTCTCAGGTGGGAAAAGCCAAATGCCTGGGGGTTGAAATAAACTTGAGGCTCTTTCACTCACATCGTCCCAGGGGGTGGGTGAAGGGGGTGACTAAAGGGCTGGGGTCAGCTGAAACAGTGACCGGGGCACTTACCTGTGGGCTCTCTAGCATGGCGGCTCAAGACTCTAAGAGCTGATGTTTCAGTGAACAGGCTGAAGGTGTATGACCTTTTAAAACCTAGCCTTACAAGGCACACAGTGTCACTTCTTTTGCATTCTATTGGTTAAAGCCATCACAAGCCCACCCAGATTAAGGGAAGGGGACATAGACCCTACCTCTAAATGAGAGGAACATCAAATTGCAGCCGAGTTTTGAAACTACCACACCTACCATGCATGAATATTATAACAATTAAATACATGCCAAGTACTTGACACTGGCTACTCCTGTTTCCTCAGAGCATCAAACAGTTCTTTGTGAGAGCTTTTCATCATTCTTAGATAAAATCTATAAATCCTTATCAAGGCCTACAACGCCTTGCATGGTCTGGACCCAATTTCTTCCCTAACCTCTTTCTACCCATCTCACTTCTCAAATGCCTTGCCATTTTCTCTCCTTCAGCAGCTAAAAGGCATCATGCCCCTCCCCACCTCCCAAGCCCTGTTGCTGTGCTTTTCCCTCTGCCTGGCACACTGCTTGTCCACTTCATTGTCTGGCAAAAAATCATGTATACCTTGGGCCACTGCTTCAGGGAAACCTCTGATTCTCAAGACCTCCATCCGGTCCCCCTTTATGTGTTGTTAGAGCACCCAATACTATTCCATCATAGCACTAACCACAATCACTGTGTAATTATTTAGTTAATAGCCATCCCTTGCCTCATACTCAACTTGATCACTATCATGTTAACTAATGGACAGGGACCCCTGTCTGTCTTTTGCCCTCAACACCTAGCACAGAGACTAGCACAGAGTAGGTGCTCATTAAATATTTGCTGAGTAGGCTGGGAATGGTGGCTTATGCCTGTAATCCCAGCACTTTGGGAAGCTGAGGTAGGAGGATCCCTTGAACAACATAGTGAGACCCCGTCTCACAAAAAATAGAGAAATTCACTGGGCAGGGTGGCACACTCCTGTAGTCCCAGCTATTTGGGAGGCTGAGGCAGGAGGACAATTTGAGCCCAGGAGTTTGTGGTTGCAGTGAGCTAGGATGATGCCACTGCACTCCAGCCCTGTCTCAAAATAAATAAATAAATAATTGCTGAATGAGTCAGTGATTGGATAATTAGGCTATCAGGGCTTTAGATGTGGGCTTGAATCACATTTACTAATAGTAATTAGCACATGCTAATCAGAGATCTGATTGGCTTTGATGTTATCATGGGACCTACTGGTATTCAGGGAAGAAGTTTCTAATATTGAAATGAAACTCCCTGGGATACACCTTTCAGAGTTGGTCTCCTGGAGAGGCCTTAATGGTCCCCACCTCAGCTGTTACACCCAATACTTTCTGGGACAGCAAAGAATTTAGAGGACGTCTAGCTGAATTCTGTAAGGTGTAGTAAGAATGTTTGAGTGTTAATTCATCTGAGCTCAGCTTCTTTTCAGCCAAGTGGTGCCAAGAACACCATAAACATTAAGCAAATAACTAAACCATAGACTTGTATACACTTAACACACCCTGTGTGCTAGGCACAGTGCCAGGCAGTAAAAATACAGTAAGAGAGAGGGCAGACGTAGTCCCTGTGCTCATAGACCTTAGCGTCAAATGGGGAGAAAGACTCAAAACAGATAACTAGAGAATAGTGAAAGTTCTGTCCTTGTGGAGTCCCGAGGACCTGTGAAAGGACAAGGGTGGCACCAATCCTACCTGTGACGGGTAGTTCGGGAAGGCTTTAATGAGGAGGTGATATCCAAACAAAAATCTTAGGAATGTATACGCGGTATTAGGGAAAGGAAGAAGGAGGCGATGAAAAGGGGTCTCAATAATGGGAATGGCATGTGATGAAAAGAAGTAAAGGAGAAAAATAGCATGGCTTCGTCAAGGAAGTAGAAGACACGAATGTGAGAAGGAAGAGGCACAAGAGAGGCCAAAGAGCAGGCAGAAGTCCCAGAAGTGAGGACAAACTCCAGGCCATGTTGGGGAGCTTGTATTTTAACCTGAGGGATGAGAAAGCTTCAGCGTGGAGGACAGGCTATATGGGAAGACACTGGGAGCAGGAAGCCTGCTGGAAGGCTGATCATTGTCCAGGCAGGAGCTGATGGTGCCGTGTACTTGAGATGGATGGTGGAGTGAGGAGACATTGACAAGTTTTAGGGACACCTGGGAAGAACAATGGTGATTCATAAAACATGGGGAACAGAGGAAAGAGAAGAGTCAAGGGGACTTGCAGAGTTCTGTCTTGAGCACCTGGTTGGAAAGGGAGTCAGAGTCTCAAGAATAAAAGCAGGTTTTGGCAGGGGATGGCGATCAGTCCAGCTTTTGACATAGTGGGCTTGAGGTGTCTGTGAATATCCATGTGGAAATGTTATGTTCATCTTGGAAAATCCCAGTCCCAGAATTCCTTAAGGATTTGGCTTAATTGAGGGAATAGACGAAGCTAGGAAGAGAGGGTGCCATTTTGGCTAAGAGCCTCCTTAAAACTCAAAGTCTTACTTAATAATCTGAGTTCCCCAAATCCAATCAGCTTTCCCAAGGATCAGCTCAGGATACACACAATCTCCTGGCATGTGTCTGCTCTGCGGTAGAAAGAGAACAAGGTAGAAAGGGTCAGAAACTAGGGGTTCTTGTTAGACCTGGGCACTAACAAGTTCCTCTCAGTAGAAGCATTTGAGCACAGGCTTCAGAGGGCTGCTGTAGAGGAGACTCAAGTACTGGAGAGGAATCAGATCAGGTGCCTTTAAGGACCCTTAGAGCTCTGACCTTATTATAATTCTGTATCTGCCACTTAAAACAAAAACTAAAAACCAAAACACCAAATATCTCCTTGCCTCAATTTCCTCATCTGCAGAAGAGGGTGTAGAGTAATGATTTCAAAGGACTCTTCTAGCTTGGTAACTACAACTGTTTTGTCAATATCCTCTTTGTTAGATCCAAAGGGCCCTTCTCAGTTCTTATCTTGACTGATCCCCCATAAGTACTGTATGCTGTTAATTACTTTCTCTTTTTTGAGTCACTCTCTTTCTGGGGCTTCCAAGACAAAGAACTCTCCTGTCTCTCTGAGTACTCCTTTCAAGCTTTTTCATGAGCTCCTCTTCCTCTTCCTTACAATAGGCTCCTCTTTTCTTCTTCCTCTCGACACATTCTTATTCCACAATCTCATTCATCACCATGGCTTCCATACCTACTAGAAGCTTATGTATCATTCAGAACTCTTTCCTGGAACTAATCTAACCTAGTTTAAGAAATACGGAAATTAATTGGCTCAAATGATGGAAAAGCCCAGAGACTAAGCACAGATTGGCCGAGGGCTCCAACAGCATCCTCTAGATCCACTCATTCCCAGTCCCTCAGCTCTGCTTCCTCTCCTACTGATGGGTTCTCAGGTGGCTCTTGCTTCATGGAAGCAAGATGGCAGCAGCATCTTCAAGCCTGACTTCCTATCAGATCAACTCAAATTAGAAACAAAAAATGTCTTCCCAAGATTATGGGACAGAAGTATTGGACCTCATTCTCATTCAGTTACAAGTTCAGTCATGAAGCAATCCCTATAGCCAAGGGGAGTGGGATATAATAATAAGTTTAGTCCACTCAAAGCCAACTTCTAGAGTTGAGAGTGGATTAGCCTTTCTCCTGTGGCCAAGAGTTAGGGATGGGTTGCTACAGGTAAATAAATTTTGATGTCTACTGTAACTGATGACTTCCAAATCTATCCTTAAGCCCAGGACTCTTCTTTAATTTCAGACTCATGTGGCAAATTGCCTTCTCGATATCTCCACTTAAATGCTCCTCAGGTGTCTCAAGCTCTACATATTCCAAATCAAACTTATTTCCCCTGGATCTGCCCCTCCATCTGTACTCACCCTGGTAGTGAATGGCATCACCTTATACCCAGTTACCTGATCCAGATACTTCAGTGTCGTACTTACATCCTCCCCTTTCTCTACCCTCACACTGACCCAGTCACCACATTCTCTTTATTCTATATCATCTGTAACTAAGTCACACACTTTTCTCCATAAACCCACCACTTTCCTAGGAGAGGCCACCGTCATTTCCCACCTTGACTCTTGACTCTAGAACAGCCTACCAACCAGTCTCACTACCTGCAGTTGGGCCTCCACTAATATATTAAAATATGATCAGTTTCAAATAAGATGGGGTAAGCAGCCTCCACCCTACCTCTCCCACTGAATGCATCTAAAACTTAGGGAGCATGCATGAAGCAGCTGTCTTCTAAGTAAAAACTAAATGGTCTCAGCTGACTGGGGAAGGAAATCAGAACTCTGAGCACAAATGATCTAAATATGGCAGGTAATTTTCTGTTCCTTTTTCCTTCTGTATTATCTGGCTTGGATTAAAATGCAATATGAATCCTAGAACTGTGTACACAGCATGAACAGAAAGAGCTCCAAGAGAAGCATTCTGTTTCTGGTCTGACTAATGGAAAAGGGAATCTCTCTACAGGACAGAGAGAGTAGGTGAAATTCTCTGATTTTGTTTGTTTGTTTGTTTGAGTTTTATGTTTTTCTAACCCCAGCCCCCAGCCAAGCCCTACCCCAAAACTGCAATACCACAGTGTCTGGCAGTGACTGGGCAGTAGTTAGGGGGCAACACCAAAAACAGCCAGGAACGCAGCTAAAATCCTGAGGAAAGGAATTTTCTCAGTCTCTCTCTATATCTCTTTCTCACTCTCTCTCCCTCCTTCTCTCTTTCCTTCCCTCCCTCTTTCTTCCATTTAGCCTTAGAGACTGACACAGTGCATGATGGAATGGTGAGAATCAAGCCTTGGATTTCTAACCAGAGGATCAGGAAGGGTGGACCCTGAGAGCCAGCATGTCAGGTAGATCAAAATGAGCAGGCAGCTGGAGAAAGGGATCTAATAAAGTAGTCTATGTATTCCTAGCTTAACCCTGAAATAAGCATATATGGATCTGACCGTAAACCCATACCAAAGACTTTGAGAATTGTACCAGAGAGCAGACCACCACCAAGATCCCAGAGTAGCCAAAGCACAGTGAATATGTAGAATAGATCAGATTAGCACTACAAATGCTTTGAAAACTAGACTGGCATTGAAACCATAGCCCAAAGAAGGTGTAACAGAACTTGTAGCCTGAAACTAATTGGGTCAATTGCTTGGCCAAAAAAAAAAAAAAAAAAAAAAAATCAGCATTCTGACTGAATATTGTGGCTCACACCTGTAATCCTAGCACTTTAAGAGGCTGAGGCAGGAGGATCCCTGAGGCCAGGAGTTCAAGGCCAGCCTGAGCAAGAGTGAGATCCCGTCTCTACAAAAAATATAAAAATTAGCTGGGCATAGTGGCATGTGCCTGTAGTCCCAGCTACTTGGGAGGCTGAAGCAGGAAGATCGCTTGAGCCCAGGAGTTCAAGGTTGCAGTGAGTTAAGATGAGGCTGCAGAAAAAAGAAATATTTAAATAAATAAGGGCTATAAAATTCCCATATTGTATGTAAAGCACAAACATACAGATTCAAAAAAATAAGCAGATTCTAAACAAAATAAATTAAGAAGTCCATGCCCAAGCATATTATAATCCAAACTGCTAAACATATAAGATGAATAAAAATCTTGAAAACAGCCTGGAAAAATAATGCATGACATAGAGAAACCATTATTCAAATGCCTATAGATTTCTCATTCAGAATCATGGAGGCCAAGGGGAAATAGAACATTTTCAAAGAGATAAAAGAATTTTCAACCCAGAATGCTATATCCAACAAAAATGTCCCTCAGGAATGATGACAAAATAAAGGTATTCTTGGATTAAAGAAAACTAAGATTTTTTTTGGCACCAGAATACCTGTTCTAAAAGAAATGTTTAAAGAAGTTACTCAGGGCTGGGCAAAGTGATGCAAGCCTCTAATTCTAGCACTCTGGGAGGCCAAGGCAGGAGGATTGCTTGAGGTCAGGAGTTCAAGACCAGCCTGAGCAAGAGTGTGACCCCATCTCGACAAAAAATAAAAAAGTTAGCTTGGTGTAGTGGTGTGTTCCTATAGTCCCAGATACTCGGGAGGCTGAGGCAGGAGGATCGCTTGAGCCCAGAAGTTGGAAGTTGCAATGACCTATTATGATGCCACTACACTCCAGACTGGGAAACAAAGCAAGACTCTGTCAAAAAAAGAAGGAAAGAAAAGAAAGAAAGAAAGGAAGGAAGGAAGGAAGGAAGGAAGGAAGGAAGGAAGGAAGGAAAAGAAAAGAAGTTACTCAGAAGGAAGAGAAATGATATCAGAAGGAAACTTGGGATGCAAACAATGAATCAAGAGCAATAAGAATAAGTACCTGGGTAAATAGACTGCCTTTCTCCTCTTAAATTTATTTAAAATATTTAATATAAGACAGTTGAAAGCAAAAATTATAACACTGGTTGGGTTTTCAATATGTGCAAATATATAACACAAATACAACATAATAGAAGAGCAAAGGGACCTGTATAGTGGTCAGGTTATACATAAAACTAGAATTGATAAAATATTGATCATACTAAAGTTAAGTATGTATATTGTAATCCCTAGAGCAACCATTGAAAACTGTATACAAAGAGATATTGTAAAATAAAAATCAAAAATTTTAAATGGAATTCTAGAAAATATTCAGATGATCCAAAAGAAATCAGGAAAGGGAAAACACAGCAAAAATAAATAAATAAATAAATAATGAAAGAAAAAAAAAACCCAGAGGTTAAAAATTTAAAAAGTAGACCTAAATTCAAACTTATCAATAATTAAAATACTTGAAAATAGTCTAAATACACCAATTAAAAGACAGAAATTGTCAGATTTTGACAAAATAAAACAAGACTCAACTATAAGCTGTCTACAAGAATCCCATTTTTAATATAACGACATAGGTAGTTAAAAAATAAAAGGATGAAAAATACTATGACATGGAAATATTGATAAAAAGAAAACTGAAGTGGCTCTATTAATATCAAAATAGACTTCACAGAAAAAGTTACCAGAGAGCAAGAGGGCATTAAATAATAAGAAAGGGTTCATTCACAAAGAAGCCATAATACTCTTAAATGTGCATGTATATAACAACAGAGTTTCAAAATATGTGAGACAAAAACTTCTACAACTGAAAGGAGAAATCATCAAATCCAAAGATTATGGTTGGAGGTATGAACACTACTCTCTCGGTAACTGACAAAACAAGTACCCAGAGAATCAGCAAGGATACAGAAGAACTGAATATCACCTTCAATAACTGGATCTAAATGACATTTGCAGAATATTCCATTCAAGAACAGCAGAACATACGTTCTTTTCAAACATTCAAGGAACATTTACCAAAATAGACCATATTCTGTGTCATAAAACAAATCTTTTTTTTTATTTCAGCTTATTTGTAATGCCTACATAAAACAAATCTTAACAAATTTAAAATAATTTAAATCATCCTAAGAATGTGGACTTAAATTAAAAATTAGTATCAGAAAGTATCTGGAAAATGCCCCTAATACTTAGAAATAAAAAAAAAACAAAAAAAAACACTTGTAAAGAATCCACAGGTCAATGTGGAACTTTCACAGGAAATTAGAAAATTTTAGACTGAAGGAAAATGAAAATACACTCAAAATTTGTGGGATGCAGCGAAAGCAGTGTTTAGAAGAAAAATGCATCTCATTAAATGCCTGTATTTGAAAAGGAGAAAGGTGTCAGATTCACAATCTAAGATTCCACTTTAAGAAACTAAGAAAAAGGAGCAAAATAAACTCAAAACAATCAAAAGGAAGGAAATAATAAAGATAAGGCCAGAAATCAATGAAATTGAAAGCAGTAAAATAATAGAGAAAATCAATCAAACCGAAAGCTGTACACTGTGAAAAGATCAATGAAATTGATAAACTTCTAGCCAGATTAACTAGGAAAACTAGAGAGAAAACACAAATTACCAATATCCAGAGTGAAACATGGAATATTACTACAAACCTCACAGACATAAATGGATAATAAAAAATACTATGAGCAATTTTATGCACTTAAATTCAAGAACTTAGTTGAAATGAACAAATTTTTTGAAAGCCACAAATTACAAAAACTCACTTAAGAAGAAATAGATGACCTAAATATTCCCATGTCTATTAAAAAATCAAATTAGTAGTTAAAAACATTCTGAACAATATAACTCCAGACTCATACATATGGTTTCAGCAAAATATCAGTTAATCATATACAGTTATGCACTGCATAACAATGTTTTAGTCAATGACAGATCACATATATAACAGTGATCCCTTAAGATTATAATGGAGCTGAAAAACTCCTATTGCCTAGTGATGTCATACCCATCCTAACGTTGTAGCATGACTCACGTGTTGTGGTGATGCTGGTGCAAACAAACCTACCGCACTACCAGTCATACAAAAGTATAGCACACACAATTATGTATGGTACATAATATTTGATAGTGATGATAAATGACTATGTTACCCTTTTTATCTTTATTTTAGAGTATACTCCTACTTTAAAAAAAAAAAATTAACTGTAAAACAGTCTCAGGCAGGTCCTCCGGGAGGTTTTCCAAAAGAGGGCATTGTTATCACAGGAGATGACAGCGCCATGCATGTCATTGCCCCGAAGACCTTACAGCTGGACAAGATATTGGGGATGGAAGACAGTGACATTGATGACCCTGACCCTGTGTAGGCTTAGGTTTATATGTGTGCATTGTGTCATTTAAAAAAAAATTTTAGGCTGGGCGCAGTGGCTCACGCCTGTAATCCTAGCACTCTGGGAGGCCGAGGAGGGTGGATCGTTTGAGCTCAGGAGTTCGAGACCAGCCTGAGCAAAAGCGAGACCCCGTCTCTACTAAAAATAGAAATAAATTATACGGACAACTAAAAATATATACAGAAAAAATTAGCTGGGCATGGTGGCGCATGCCTGTAGTCCCACCTAATCGGGAGGCTGAGGCAGGAGGATCGCTTGAGCCCAGGAGTTTGAGGTTGCTGTGAGCTAGGCTGATGCCACGGCACTCACTCTAGCCTGGGCAACAGAGCAAGATTCTATCTCAAAAAAAAAAAAAAAAAATACTCAATGACAGAAAATGGTAGAACAACGTGCACAAAGTTCTGAACCCAAACCCCAGAATTTTGTATTCGGTCATGTTTTCATTTGTGTATATAATGGCAACACAGAGACTTTTTCAAGCATGCATGAGCTCAGGGAACACAGCAGCAATAAGCTATTCTTGAAAAAAGTACTTATTTATGAAATCCAGCCAATAAAGAGATAAGTCACAATAAAGAATTCAGGAAACAAAAGGACTGGTGATGTGGACCAAATGTTATTTAAATACACAGTTAAGATTAAACTGCTTCAATAACAATTATGATTGCCAAAATAAGATGTAAATGTTCTAAATGTTGACAGTTCAAAAATAATTAACAGAAATTGGCAAGTTGGGGAAGAGAAAATGAAAAGAATTATAACAGTGCTAATGTCATTGTATTTCATAACAGGGAGCGATTCCATACTCTCTAGGAAAAAAATATAAACTACCCCAATCTCTTGTGTTTTATAATTTTTTCATTAACCTTAAAGGGATCTTAAAAAATGTTTTAATTTTGAAACAATTTAGAATAATTGAAGAATCCCAGAAAAGTTGAAAATATAGTATGGAGAATTCAGTATGCCCTTCATCACTTCCCTAATGTTAACATTAACATTTGATCATAGTACAATTACCAAAACCAGGAAATAAACATTGACACAATACTGTTAACTAAACTACAGACCTTACTAAAATATTGCTAATTTTCCCACTGATGTCCTTTTTCTGGCTCAGAATCCAATCCAGGATCTCACATTGCGTTTACTTGTCATATCTCCCTTAATAAACTCCTTAGGCCAATGTTAGGAAATATTAACCCTTGGGTGAAGAAAAATCATTTGAAAATCAGCAATTACTTCCATTTCACTTCAGTTTCATTTTTTAAATTCAGGTAAAGTTAAATTTAATCCTTTTATGTAAAATGCTATTGCTATTGCAATATCGGTGTGCCAGGAGTTGAATGAGAGATTAATATCTCATTATTCATCAGAAAAAAAGCTAATCAAGGTGCTGAGATGCTTTCTGAAAACGCTCATTTAGCATACGTTCACTCATCCGTTCATTTGTTTATTACTTTTAAAACCTGCTATACACAAGGAATGACACTGGGCACACACAAGCATGAAACATAGGCCACGTCCTCATGGCTCCCCAGCCCGTCTGGGAATGCTGGAAGTCTATAGCTACAACACACAGTGCAGTGAGATCCAGCGGTTCCTAGAAATATAACTTAAATCTACTGTTTTAAGGCAGGCACCAGGGAAGACTTCTCAAAGGAGGAAAGATTTGAGCTGAGTCTAAGGATGAGTAAGCATTTGCCAGATGGAGCAGTAGCTTTTTCATTAGGTTATTTTTTTTCCCCCAAATGATAGAAATATCCAACCTAAGAAGGCTTCAACAAAAAGGGGGAATTTATCAGTTCACAAAACCAAAAAGTCCAGGGGTCTGCCTGGGTCCAAGTGTGGTTTGAGTCAGAGGTTGACAATACCACCGGTCCTCCAGCTCTGCTCCTCTCTTCTCTCTTGGGCTCTGCCCTCCTGTGCTGTTGGCTTTCCCCAGGTGGAACCATCCATTTCCCGCTGTAGCCATGTACGGTGTCTCTATAGCCATCAGTATCTATGCAGGTATTATACATCCCCATACCTTGCCTTAAGTAATTTTTAAAATAATAATCAAAACAGCCACTGTCTAATAAGCCCTTACAATGAACCAGGCGTATTACCACATGTTCTATATACATTATTTCATTTAGTCCTTATAACATTTTAGTGAGTTCAGTCTGTTTTGGTTATTGGTATATACCAGTGCCCAGAACAGCACCTGACATATAGTAGGTACTCTATAAATATTAGTTAAACAAAGAATGAAGGGAAGGCAGGATTATCATTATTTTACAGATGAAAAAGCTGAAGTTCAGAGAAGTTAAAGGGCTTACCTCACTGAGGTCTGAAATCTGCAGAATGGCAGGGCCCAGAGTTTAGCTTAGCTCTGTGCTTGTCCACTGTGATTTACCACTTTCCTGTTAAAGCCACGAAGCCCCAACTTCTTCAGAGAAAATGGAACACTGGGAAGTTGGAATATTTCCAGAAACCAAATCCTTCCACAGCCTGCCACGTCCTGGGTGATCTGGCATCCCAATAACTCCCCAACTCAATCTTCCATCACTCCCCTGCTTAGGACACTCAAGCCACTTTGCTTCTGCTCATGCTGAGGTTGTCTCAACCTCAAAGCTGTCGTCGGCCTCTTCTGTCTACCCTGAAAGCTCCACCCAGATCCCAGATGGATGAATGGCTTTTTGTCAGAAGACTTCCCTGACCCCAAGACTAGGCCAAGTTCCCGGCCGGGCGCGGTGGCTCACGCCTGTAATCCTAGCACTCTGGGAGGCCGAGGCGGGTGGATCACTCGAGATCAGGAGTTCGAGACCAGCCTGAGCAAGAGTGAGACCCCGTCTCTACTAAAAATAGAAAGAAATTATATGGACAACTAAAATATATATATACAAAAAAATTAGCCGGGCATGGTGGCACATGCCTGTAGTCCCAGCTACTCGGGAGGCTGAGGCAGGAGGATCGCTTGAGCCCAGGAGTTTGAGGTTGCTGTGAGCTAGGCTGATGCCACGGCACTCACTCTAGCCTGGGCAACAGAGTGAGACTCTGTCTCAAAAAAAAAAAAAAAAAAAAGACTAGGCCAAGTTCCCTAGGTACAGGAGCTCTTAATACCACCTAACTCTTTTCTATAGCATTTTTGGAGACTATGACTACAAAGTTATTGGCGTGATTATCTGTTTATTGACTGAACTCATGCTAGCATGTAAGCTCCATGAAGGCAAGAGCTATATTTGACTTGTTCACTATATCCCCAGTGTTTAGCACAGTGCTGGCACATGGTAGATACTTAATACTTATTTTATGCATGACGGATGGATGGATGGATGGATGGATGGCTAAACAGATAGAAGGATGAGTGAACACATAGATGAGTGGATGCTGCTATAAGTGAATACACAGATGCTAAGTATGGGTAAAAGGAGAAATGGATGGATGGATGGATGAAAGGCTTTCTCTAGACCACCTGGCCCAGAGAGTTCTCCATCACACATTCCCAGATTTCCTGGCAGGCTTCCCCCTGTTGCAGTTTTTTATTACTCCTTCCTGTGCTGACAAAGACTGCCTGGTTGGATCTTACCTGGGCCCACACTGCTGGGAAAGTAGCCAAGACACTCCAGATCTGACTTGGGTATGCAGCAGCAGGAGACTGTGGGCTGATGTGGAAATATCTTCTCCCGGGGAGAAGGTGGGCCCAGAGCAATTATGCAACAGAAAGGGCTCCTGAAGTCAATCTGTCTTGCACAAACAGGTTAGAGTTAAATTTGACCTGAGCGATGAATCATGCTGTCAGTTTCCCATTCAACCACATCACTGAGCTAGCAACCTTTGTGAGTGCTACTATTTATACAGATACAAATATATGTATTTATACAGACAGAGGTATGTGCGCAACTGAAGCATTGTGATTAATTGTATCCTTGGGGAGAAAGACTTTTTTTTTAATAACTCCTCCTTTTGTGTTCAGTAAAAGCTGGTTCAAGGCTATAGCGAGGGAGGGCCGGAGTGGGAGGAAAGATCGAGGATTCATTCAGCAAACATTTCCTGATGCCTACTCTGGGACAAGCACTTGGGAGTGGGAGTGGGGTGGTGGAGGATGTGAAAATTAATGACATGCTCTTCACTCCCATGTTATTCAAAGTCTGGTGGGGCTGCTGACTGACAGATGGAAGGAGAGTGGGTGGTTAAGGATTTAGACTCCGAAATCAAATAGATAGGGATTCAACTCCCAGCTTCACCATGCACTTGCTGTGTGACCTTGGCAAGTTATTTAATATCCCTGAGCCCAAGTTCTCACCTCCATGAGTAATAGATATATGAACACATAGATGGTATGTACCTCCTAGAGTTCTTGTAAGTCTGGAATAAGAAAACAAATGTGAAAACCGGCACAGAGTAAACACTTAAGAATCATCATCATTGTCATCATCATCATCATCATAGCTTCACAACTAACCTTTTTTCCGTGTTCAGTATGTGCCAGGTACCAAAAGCGCTTATGGGTATTAACTCAATCTTCAAGGACTCTAGGAGAGTGATACTATTATTTCCCACGCACCCTCATGTTTCAGATGAAAAAAAGTATGACAAAAGAGGTTAAGTGATTTGTCCAAGGTTACACCCAAGGTCCTTGTCTAATTAGCGGAACCAGGCTTTGAACTCAGAAGACGAACCTAGATCCAAGAGGTCACAATCCGCCCCAGGGTTCCTTAGCACCTTCTGGCTCCTTTTCTTATCCGTGATGCTCCTCCAACCAGAACTCGAGGATAGGGGGGGAGATTGCTTCTTCGATCATTATTTATTGTTACCTGCCAGATATTTTATTTACAAGAGAAGTAGTATTGCGTAGTGTTCATGGTTCGAATCCATGCTCTTCTCCTATGTTAAAGAAAAGTTGAATACCAGTAGTAATAAGATGAACAATCTAATTTAAAAGGCATTGCAGAGTGGGAAGGCTTTGGCTCAGATCAGCTTCCGATGCCACTTACCTGCTACATGACTTTGGGCAGGTGAAGATTCCTCTAATGCCCTTTCAGCTACTATCAGGTGCTTTGCTTATTTAATAAACACGTCTCTCATCACTGTTCTAAGCACTTTATTAATATTAAGGTTCCTAATAATCCCATGAGTGGGAGCTATTATATCCCCATTCTACAGAAGGGAAAAATGAGACATAAAGAGGTCAAATGACTTGCCTTAGGTCAGACAGCTGGTAAAGGATGGAGCCAGGGTTCAAACCAGGCAGTCTAGACCCAGGGTCAGTCCTCTTCAGCATGGCACTGTCCTGTTTTAGGTACCATATCACATTGAATCCCCCCAACAACCCAGAGGGGATAAATAGCTTCATGCCCCTTCCAGATGAGGACAGGGATGCTCAGGGAGGAAAGCACTCACCCGAAGTGCTCTGGCCTGTCAGAGGCAGTGCCTGAGACAAAAGCCAGTCCATCACGGGCACGGTGCTCTCCACACAGCAGCCACCAGGATCTTCCTGGGGTATACATCTGACCATGCCACTTTCCCAGTCAGTTTCATTATCCTCAGGATTAAGGCCATGGGCTTTCATGTAGTTTCCCAGGCCCTGAGGGATCCGGCCAGTGCCCTCCCCCACCCACTTCACACTACCTGAGCCAGGTGGAACAGCGTGCAGCTCCCAAAGGGGCTGGACCCTCTTTTCCAGTGGAACCAACATCCTGCCCTGATGCCCCCAGAAAGCCTGCAATCTCTCACTCTGTGGTTCCTCCGAAGTTCCTGTGACTTTCATGGGGCTTTGCCTGGTCCCCTCTGCCAACTATCCCTGGGAACATTGTCTCTGACATCCCTGCATCCTCCCAGACTTCATCTGCAATCCCCTCAGTGGGCTCCAATCACAAAAAGTTTTAGGCACGATCCAGGGGTGAGTTATTGGGAAGGTGTTCTTTTTTTTTTAAACTTAGTTTATTTATTTAGAGACAGAGACTTGTTTGGTCGCCTGAGCTAGAGTGCTGTGGCATCAGCCTAGCTCACAGCAACCTCAAACTCCTGGGCTCGAGCGATCCTCCTGCCTTAGCCTCCCAAGTAGCTTGTACTATGTGTGCATGCCACCACGCCTGGATAATTTTTTCTATTTTTAGTAGAGATGGGGTCTTGCTCTTGCTCAAACTCCTGAGCTCAAGTGATCCTCCCTCCTCAGCCTCCCAGAGTGCTAGGATTACAGGTGTGAGCCACCACGCCTGGCCCACAGGGGAAGGTGTTCTTAAGGGCTGGGATAGTGGCTGGAGACCAGTGTAGCCCCAGAGCGTGGTATGGTCTGACTATGGAAGGCACCCCACAGGGAGGAGCAAAGGAGGGTTAGAATATGGACAAGCACACCGGTAGCACCCCACCCCACCACCATCCCTAAGTCATTTCAGAACCAAGATACACTGCTCCTCTTGTCTCAGTTTCCACATTATTGGAATCACCTCTCTAGACTTACGTGATGGCCTTGAGGATCTCATACTTCATTCACCCCAAGGAGCCCCTATCAACTTATACCAACTTATTCTTCTATCAACTTATTCTTCTAATTAGGCTCTCCTTAAACAGATCATGCCCAGGCCCCACCCCAGCCCAACAGAAACCAAATTTGTGGGGGTGGGACCCAGGCATCAATAATTTTTATCTCCCCACCAACTCCCCACTCCTAACCGTTTTCACTCCCCTTTTGTGGTTAACTGTCACTGGCCTCTCAGTCTCTTCCTCCAGGACGCCGTCCCTGCTGCCATTCCCAACCCAGGTTGGGTGCACGTCCTCTAAGCTCACTGTACACCTCGTGTCAACTCTTAACTACGTTGGTGAAATTGGACATTCACTTACTTTCTCTTCCACTCTGAACCTTGAGTTTTTAAAGTCCAGACTATGTCTTAATACCTGTGAATACCTCCAGAGTCTAGAATAATGCCCATCACATTGTTAAAGAGCTTAATAACTGTGGAATAAATGAGTGATTTGAACATTGAGGATGCTTCCAGCTTTTTACTCTTATAATTAACAGTGAACATCTCCATAGATATGCCTTTTCTTGTGTTTTAGAATATTTCCCCACAGCAGGGCTACAAGGACAAGGACATAAAGATTTGTGTGTCTCTTGCTGTAGGTGTGTAGGTGACTCATTCCACACTTTTCTCTTCCTTCTTCCTAACAAAACCCTGAATGTGTCACCCATAGAATTTGGACAGGATTGATCTAACCTTCAAATCGTTCATTAAATCCCCGGTTTAATCCAATTGGAATATCCTGTGACTCCTCCCACCCACACACACCTCTACCCCATATCACCCACACCTCACATACGCACACAGAGTGATTCACTTAGGGATGAGCACATAATCAAAGCTTGGCCAATCAGAGCCAGCCAGACTCAGAGCCAGTACTTTTTCTTAACTGACAAATAAAAATTGTGCATATGTATCAGGTACAACATGATGTTTTGAAATATGTATACAATCGGCAGTCCAATTCTGCAGGGTCTGCATCCACAAATTCAACTAACTATGGATTGAAAATGTTTGGGGAAAAAAAACCAATAAAAATTAAAAATAACAATGCAACAATAAAAATTAATACAAGTAAAAATAACACAAATGAAAAATACAGTATAACACTTATATAGCATTCATTAATATATTATATTAGGCATCACAAGTAATCTAGAGATGATTTAAAGTATATGGGAGGATGTTTACATGTTTAATAATGTTCACATGAAAACATCCTCCCATTGTGTATCTAACATCACATTTTCTTTATCCATGCATCTGTTGATAGACACTTAGGTTGATTCCATGGGCTATTGTGAATAGTGCTGCAATGAACATGGCAGTGCAGAGAGATCTCTTTGACATACTGATTTCACTTCCTTTGGATATACATACCCAGTAGTGGTTTTTGTTTTAGTTTGTTTTCCTATCAGGAAAATGTATTATTCTGACTAGAGCCAAAAAGAATAGAGCCCTGGTGCTGGTGATAACCAGTTTTGTGGCCATGAGGGGAGACCTCGCTGCTTTCTGAGGGTTAGCACCCTCCCCGCCAAGGAAGCAGAGGAGGAAAAGACAGAGTGAGACATCACAGCCACACTGGTGCTAGATTAATCCTCATCTGAAGCTGGATCTACCTCTCAGCTTTTTAATTATTTGAGTCAGTGAATTCCCTTTCATGTTTAAACCACTTTAAGTTGCATTTTTGTTTTTCTTTCAAATATAAGCATCCTAACTCATGTACTACATGCTGCCAATTGTTTTTCAAAAGAGATGTCAACATTTGCAATTAGGCTGAAATTGTTTTTAACCTATTAGATAAGACAGCTGCTTCTGAGAGTTCAGTAATTCAGCATATCAGGGGTCTCAAAGAGGACACCGACTCATTCATTTTGGCCCTTTTGTGAGCTATAGAATATGACGCCAAGTGATATCTGTCACCCCCACCCCTCATGACCTGGAGGAACAGGTAAGTGGTGACACATTTCTGTTCTCAGAAGGTGCTGTGAATTTTGTTTATGCTGAAAATTTTAAGAGTAATTTTTGCTAGTTTTAAAAATATGAAACTTGTTCATTGCAGAAAAAATTTAAAAATCTATGTTTCAGCTATCATTTCTGTGTAACAAACCATTCCAAAATTTAGCAGCTTAACATAACAATTTTATTATCTTTCCACATTCTGAGCCAAGAATTTGGAAAGGGCACAGGGGAGGTGGCATGTATTTGCTCCACCACCGACCCTCAACTGGGAAGACCAAAGGCTGGGGTTGACTTGATTGCTGGAAGCAGAATGATCTGGAGACGTCCTCATTCACATGTCTGGCTATTGAAGTTGGCAGTCAGCGAGGACCTCAGCTGGGGCTGCCAGCTGGAATAAAGAACTAGCCGAAACCTCCTGGCCTTTGATGACCAAGCACTGGAAGTCACACAGCATTGCTTCTACCACATTCTGTTTGACCTTTAGTCACGAAGGTCACTCCAGATTCAATGGGAGAGGACAGAGACCCCGTCATTTGCTGGAAGGAGTATCAAAGAACTTATGATCATTTTTAAAAACTACCACAATATTCAAACAAAAAAGGAGACAGTAGGCAACAACACAAGCCTGCCCACCCAGAGATATTCACAATCAACATCTTCGTGTATACCTTTCTGGATACTGTGTTGTTGTTGATTTTTATAACACTGAAATAGTTTTAGTCAAAGACTCTTTTGTTTGAAAGTGAGAGAAACCCAATTCAAACTAATGTAAGGCAGGGGAAAAAAAGAAATTTATT
Source organism: Eulemur rufifrons (assembly GCF_041146395.1). Classification (NCBI taxonomy): domain Eukaryota; kingdom Metazoa; phylum Chordata; class Mammalia; order Primates; family Lemuridae; genus Eulemur; species Eulemur rufifrons. The sequence goes on from NC_091002.1 coordinate 27,275,660, forward strand.
GGCTCATAGAATTGAAAATCCCAGGGGGATTCAGGAGCAGGCGGATCCAGGGGCTTCATAAATGCAATCAGGGATCTGTCTCCCTGTGCCTCTTGGCTGTGCCTTCCCTTGGTTCTTTTCATCTCAGGAAGGCTCTCCCATATGGTGGCAGAAACGGACATGACAGCTCTTAGCATGCATGGTCCTTAGTCCTTATACTTGTAGAAAGAGTGTTGCTTCTCTCCTGAGAGGCTTATCGTTATCCTGAGATGGCCTTCGTTGGCCAAGCTTGAGTCATTACGGGGTCCTCTAATGACGTGGCCCGCCCCAGACTGTCCTGAGGAGATGAAAAGCTCATGTCCACTGCAGGGATCATAGCACACATGCAGTTTTGTTCCTTGCTATTTTCAATTAATTTTATAGCCATGCCAATGCAAATGCTTCCAACAAAATCATTTAGAATGATTTCTCTGTAGCCCTATGAGTAGATGCACCATTATTCATTTAATTAAGTACTTGCCAAACATTTAGCTATTTCCGATTTTACACTGCAACAATCAGCATGGTATACCTTTTTAACTAAATCTTTGCAAACATCCACTGCAGTTGACCCTTGAACAACATGGGTCTAAACTGTGTAGATCCACTTAGACAGAGATTTTCTTCTGCCTCTACCACTCCTGAGATGGCAAGTCCAACTCCTCTTCCTCCTCCTCCTCCACCTACTCAATGTGAAGACGATGAGAATGAAGAACTTCATGATGATCCACTTCCACTCAGTGAATAATAAATATATTTTCTTTTCCTTATGACTCTCCTAATAACATTTGCTTTTCTCTAGCTTACTTTACTGTAAGAATACAGTATATAATACACACAACATCCAAAATATGGGTTAATCGATTGTTATTGATAAGGCTTCTGGTCAACAGTAGGCTATTAGTAGCTAAATTTGGGGGGAGTCAAAGTTACATGTAGATTTTCAACTGTGCCAGTGTCAGTGGCCCTAGCCATTGTTTTGTTCAATGATCAATGGTATATATATTTCCAGACATGGAATTGCTAAGTCAAAGGACATAAGGACATACACGTTTTTAATGTTCCTGATGCTGTTTTGTTAAACTGTCTTCAAGAAGAGTTGTAACTTCTTTTGAAAATTAATTTTATATTTTATATAATTTTGAAAAGTTTCTGTTTATGTCTTTTGCCCACTTTTTAATGGGGCTGTTTGATTTTTTTTCTTGCTGATTTTCTTGAGTTCTTTGTAGGTTCTGATTATCAGTTCTTTATCAGATGTATAACATGTAAACATTTTCTCCCATTCTTTAGACTAATGGCCAAGAAACATGAAAAAATGCTCAACACCTCTGATCATCAGAGAAATGCAAATCAAAACCAAAATGAGATATCACTTAACTCCAGTGAGAATGGTTTTTATCAAAAAGTCCCAAAACAACAAATGTTGGCGTGGTTGCGGAGAGATAGGACCACTCATACACTATTGGTGGGACTGCAAACTAGTACAATCTCTATGGAAAGTAATATGGAGATAGCTCAAAGAACTAAAAGTAGACCTACCATTTGATCCAGCAATCACCACTACTGAGTATTTACCCAAAGGAAAAAAAGATATTTTATAAAAAAGACACCTGTACTCAAATGTTTATAGCAGCACAATTCACAATTGCAAAGATGTGGAAACAAGCCAAGTGCCCATCAATACATGAGTGGATTAATAAAATGTGCTATGTTCATACCATGGAGTACTACTCAGCCATAAAAACTGGTGAACTAATACCTCTTATATTAACCTGGATGGAACTGGAGCCCATTCTCCTAAGTGAAGTATCACAAGAATGGAAAAACAAACACCACATGTACTCATCATTAAATTGGAACTAACTGATTAACACTTATGTGCACATATGAAAATAACACTTATCGGAAATCAAGCAGGTGGGAGGGGCGAGGGGATAGGTAAATTCACACCTCATGGATACCATGCACACTATTTGGGTGACGGCCACACTTATAACTTTGATTCAAATGGGTACAAAAGCAATTTATGTAACCAAAACATTTATACCCCCATAATATTCTGAAAATAAATAAAATAAAATAAAATAAGAGTTGTATCAAGTGATACTCCCACCTGCACAATTTAAGACTGCTAATTTCCCCCCACCCATACCCATACTAGGTATTAACACTTCAAAAACAAAATCTTTGCCAAACAGACAAAATAATATGTTGTGATTTTGATTAGCTTTTCTATTATTGCTAGCGAGGCTCAATGAATTTCGATTCCTTCTGCACAAATTGCATTTTCTGGTAGAGAAGCAAAACACCGGTAAGAGGGAACTGGCTCCAGGCCCACAGCCCCAGTTCCTGAGAGAGAGTGGGAAGGAGTAAGAGCACTAATTACCATGATAATTTAAATAATAATAGCTACCACTTACAGAGCGTTTACCATGATCCAACACCATCCGTCCATTATTGTGCTTAACCTCCTTAGACGCCATCTATTAGGGCTCCCTCTGGTAGACTAGGAGCTTTGCTTAGACCCTAGTGTCAAGGCTACAAAGTCTTCCCTTATGATTCCTGCCAAAGGGTTTTCTTTACGGCGCCCTCTGCAGTAAACCCTTATCTATTCAGCGTCCTCACTTATTTGTCCAAGAATTCCACTTGCACGGAGCATTTTGTGCGTTTTGTTGACTTGATTAAAGACCTGGGAGCCGCAGGATGCAGGCAAGTGGCCACACCACACTGTGTGACCCTGCTTGTCTGCGCAGAAGCACAGGAGTCACATTTAAGTATCCCCTGGAAGGCAAGGGGTGGGTGGGTGTCTGTCACCCTTCAAGGGCTTATCAAATTATTTTTTTCCAAACATATAACAGAAAAAAAGAAACATTAAATGTTCTCTCTCTCTCTTTTTTTTTTTTTTTTTTGAGACAGAATCTCACTCTTGCCCATACTAGAGTGCCGTGGCATCAGCCTAGCTCACAGCAACCTCACACTCCTGGGCTCAAGTGATCCTCCTGCCTCAGCCTGCCGAGTAGCTGGGACTACAGGCATGTGCCACCATGCCTGGATAATTTTTTTTCTCTCTATATATTTTTTAGCTGTCCAAATCATTTCTTTCTATTTTTAGTAGAGACGGGGTCTCGCTCTTGCTCAGGCTGGTCTCGAACTCCTGACCTCGAGCGATCCTCCCGCCTCGGCCTCCCAGAGTGCTAGGATTACAGGCGTGAGCCACCGCGCCCAGACAATGTTCTCTCTTTTAACCTCTATAAATAAGGTAAGGGGAGGGACTAATGCTGTCCTATTTTGTAGACAAGAAAACTGAGGCTGGAAGAAATAAAATAATTAGTCCAAGATCCTGTGCTTACCGACCCAAGAAACTCTAAGGGATGCTGCCCTGGCAACAAGAACTACCCACTTGCCCTACACTTGCTGCTTATCTTCTGGACCCTGTGCCTTCCCTCTTGCTGTCCCCTGTGCCCTCACCGACTGCACCACAGTCTCCCATTGTCCCAGTGGTGGGCTGCACAAATAGACCACATCCCCATCCTTCAACGCTCGAAACAGAGCTCAGCATGTAAAAGCCAGAGAGAGTCACAGACGCAGACCCCTGTCATCATGGACTATAGGGCAGTTGTGACCTTGAGACCTCTTCCTCCAGCACCCTCCGGGCTCAGCCTTGAGAAGAAGGAGACCTGGAGCAGCTCCAGGGTGGGACAGAGCTACCTGGGACATGGGTAGAGATCAGCCTGTACCAAGGCTGACGACTGACTCATTCACCCAGACACGTTGCCATTCTCTCAGCGCTGGCGGTTCCTGATGCAGAGCTGAAATTCTCCTCTGCCTCATTGTGTGTGCCTGCTCTTGGGGGCGGGGGCTTTGGGTAGATTTCTGCAAAGCAATTATGCTTATTACTGGTTAGGATTTCAGAAACCTTCTCTGTTTGCAGAGTGCATGAATTTTCAGCCCTTTCCATCACTCATCCTTCCTGACAGCCCCATTTTGCAGGTGGCAAAATGTGCAGACGGAGAGCAATGGAGAACGGCTGTAACAAAACGCCGAAAATGGAAAAGAGATTCAAGGATGGAAAGAGAGATTCCTAAGGACATTATTGGTGTCCATGGAGTTCCCAAGGTGTCACCCTGGATGTCTTAGTTATGTGAGCCCACGAATTTCCTCCTCTACTTCAACCAGCTTGAGATGAATTTCTCTCATTTGCAATCAGAAGGCTTCTGATTATTATGCCTCTTTTATGTGACATCTTTGAAAACAAAACAAAAATATTTTTATTGCATTCTAGTTTGTTTTACAAAATACAGGCTCATTTTAAAAATTGAAACCATATAAAATTATATAAAGCATAGAATTAGTTTAAGTAGAACTCATGAAGCACATGGTTACCTCTGTTTCCTTCCAAACTTTCACTACAATTAAAGAGATAAAAGGGGTAACCCCAAGGACAAGGAGAATGGCAGAGAAGACACCCGCAATGAAACATTGACACCACGCAGCAAATGGACTCCTGGCAACTGACTTGGCAGACCTAAGAGAGCTGAAACCTGTGCAGGCATTGGAGAACCAGAAAACCTATCTAATTCACGTCATTGATACGCAAGAGGCTCAGGAATTGGCAGTGTCATGTGCCTCTTAGCATACAGTACATTTGAAGCAAGAGGCTCTGGCCTTGAGGAAGCCCATCTAGAAACAAGGAAGGGCTGAGTTAAGTGCAAGTTCTCACCTGAAGGCTGAGGCCTCATGCTCCTCTCTGCTCTGAGAGACACAGGCTTTTATATACCAGGCTGGCAACTGGAAGATTCCACTTTGGAGAAATGAGCACCCAAGAGAAAAGTCCCACAGATACTCACAGCTGGAGCCTCCCCCAACTAAACCCCTCAGCCACATCAGCCCTTTCCCAACCAACACCTCGCTCCTATGTATTAGTATTTATTAACATACACAGTAGCTGAAATGGAGGGAAGGTTGTAATCACACACACTGCTCTGCCATTTGCTTTTTAAATTTAATTAATGTACTGTGGGTACAGTACAGGTACATCCATGTCTATACATATAAGTCATTATGTGTAATAGACTTACATGCATGAACAGGATTTTCATGTGGTCTCCAGTATCACTGTAAGAGTTACTTATTTACAGAAGAAGGAAGGTCCCTTCCCAGTGGAAAGTAAAGATGACCACCGAGTAACCAAGGGGTTGAATTTGACATCACCAGTGAGGGACAAACTGATACTACATGGCTTCCTATGTGTTTACTAACAAGGACACAACATGACCTCTAAAGCATCGCCGCCGTACATGCACATCCTGAATCTAACCAAGAAGAAACAAGCAGACAAATCCAGAGTGTGAGATACTCCCCTAGACTCTTCAAAAATGTTAATTTATGGGGAAAGGGGGAAAAAAGGCTGGGGAACTATTCTAGATTGAATAATTACCTAAATGCTGTGCATGGCCCTGGGTTGAATCCTAGATTGGGAAGAAACTAACTAACAAGGACACTCTGGGGACAACAGAGGAAATTTCAAATACAGACTGTATAGAACTTATGGTATTGACCTTGAATTTCCTGAGTGTGGTATAAATGTGGCAAAATATTAAGAACTGGTGAATCCAGGTGAAGGACATACTAGTGTTCATTTTACTAGTCTTGCAACTTTTCTGTAGGATTGAAATTTTTCAAAATAAAAAGCTGGGAAAGACGGGCGTTGGCCTCTGGAGTGTGACCTACCGGAATCGCTCGGGCAGGTGACTCAACTTCTCCAAGTGCCATTTCCTCCTCTGTCAAAGGGGGATAATAATAGAACCTATCTCATGAGGCTGTTGAATTAAATGAGATAATGCCTGCAAAGTGCGTATCATAGTTCCTGACATAGTAAATGTTAACTGTCATTATCATCTGCCTTGTTCTCTTTAATGGATGCATAATTCCATTGTCTTGAGTTTCTCTTGGTTTGGCAGCAAAGTCATCACCCAGCTAATGAGCTCTGTGATTTTCTTGTCAGTGCACGACAAGGTGGTCACAGTTTGTGCCATCTGCTATTGATTGGAGCAGAGAGAGGTCTTGCTCTAATTGTCTTTAGAGGCCTGACTGGTGGGCACCTGTGGTTTAGAGCCCCTTTCCCTACTTTCTTGGGGAAATAGAACTCCCTTTTCTGTGTGGAACCCATTCAGTGTGGTTCTGCACCACCACAGAGGTAGCCACCTGCTCAGACCTGGACAAAGTTCTCTTTCATCCTGGCCATAGTGGTTACTTCAAGGACAAGCATCATCTCAGACAGAGTCCTCCCCAGGAGGTCTTCGCCAGCATGACCTGGAAGACCTATGATGAACCAGGTACACACAAGCGCCTAAAGCCCAGCCCTGGCCCCAGGCAATCCTTAGGTCTAGAAGGGGAGACAGACATTATACAGATGCAGCATCCTAGGACCCCACGTCCCCAAAGTACCCCAAAGGGATCAATGCCTTTCCACTTCTCTGTCATTCCTTCAAATGAGGCACCAAAATTGAACTTCTCAGAAACCTGCTTTATCTGCAAGGGCAGAGATTTAAGGTTCACTCTCAAACACCTGGAGGAGCAATTTCCTTCCAATTGCCCGTATTTTCTCGTCAACACCATTCCCCTAGGGGCCATTAATAGAGAGGAGATGGTACCAGATGATAATGTCAGGGAACCAGCACTATTAAATAACTTTTGGAAATCCCCAAGGTTTAATGACAATGCTGTTCCTTCTTCTTTTTTTAGCCCTCTCCAGTTATTTCATTTTATTGTGTTCAAACCATCCTTTGACGCAAGTAGGACAAATATAGTCATATCCATCTCTCTAATAGCAGAGAAGGTGGTGCAGTGTCACAGAGAAGAGCGCAGGCTCTGGCGTCAGACTGCCTGCATTCCCTCTTGGCTCTGCCAACTAGCAGGTTTGTAACCTTGGGCCAGTGACTCTGCATCTTTAAGCCTCAGTTCCCTCATCTGTAAAATGGGGGTAAAATAGTACCTACCTCATGGCATTATGGTAAGCCTTAGATGAAATAATGAATGCAATGGCAAGACCTGGCACATAGTAGGTGCTCAATAAATGCCAGCTGTTATAATTATTGACAGTCCAGGAGGGACAAAGGTAGACAAACAATTATGGAGAACTGCTAGGTAGAAGCACTGTGCTAGACACGGAGTCAGATATTGATACAAAGGGCCAAGAAAGTTGTCCTTGCTCTCAAGCATCTCACCACTAGGTACAGGAAAGGGACAAAATGCAGGGGAAAATAAGACAATAATACAAAAAATTTAAAAAAGAGCCCCCTATTAGGGATGTTCAAGGTGAAACCAATGATCAATCACACAGTAGAGGCATTTGAGTGAACTCCACAGGGCAAGGACGAGAACCAATTCATCTCTGTGGCTGGGAATCAGCACAGAGTCGAGCCCAGATGCTCAGGTGAATGACCCTGTAAACGCTGAAATGTTCAGAATGAGAAAACATGTTAAAGACCCATGTGATTTGAGAATGTCTTGCCAAATTCTCACAGGGAAGTAATGTTAGGGGGTCATGGAGTAGGCCTAATCCAGAATCCAGAATCCAGATCTGCCTGACCCCAAAGCTCCTGATCTTTCTCTGACATCCCACTGCTTTTACTGATTTATCTCTAAATCTACAAGTTCTGAAGCATGGTAGCTGTCTCCTTTGTATTGGTGGAAAAGATAGAAGGATGGGTAGATGGTGGATGGTAAATAGGCGGTGGAGAGATGAATTGATGGTGAATGAATGGTAGGTGAGTGGATGGATGGTGAATGGTGGATAGATGAATTGCAGGTAGATGAATAGTTGAGGGATGAATGGATGGGGGGAGAAGGAGGGGTGGTGGGGAGATGGTCAAAGGCATAGAATTTCTTTACACTTAAAGGCTCATAAAATATAACCTATAGATCAGGCAGTAGCCCAGAGTAGAGTGGGGATAAAGAAATACCAAATATAGTCAGGTACTTAAGAGCCCAGTTTTTGCTTGTTAAAATAACAGCTACTTAATACTACTCAATAAGTGCTATAATTCAGCATTTATGCACCAGAGCCTGTGCTAAGCCCTTTACAGAGGTCATCTCCTACAGTCCTCACAAAAATCCTGAGTTCGTTATTATACTCATACGGGAACTGGAGCTTAGAGAGGCAGGTCTCCAAGCTGCACAGCGAACAGCTGGCAGAATCAGGACTCCGACTCAGACTGCTGAAAACTCTAAACTGCTTTTAACCTCTGTGCCAGACATCTGTGGTTGACCTTTTTCTTCCCAGGAGGAGCTCATAGCACAAACTAGGAGTCCGGAAATGTTTCCCAGGGAAGGAGACACCTGAGCTGAGTCTTAAAGGTCAACAGTAGAAAGGACTTTTAAGGCAGAACGAACAGACAGCCTAGCACCAACGCACGTGAGAATGGGGCAGGAATAAAGGCAAGACTGGACAGGTAAACCAGGACCAAGTCATGCAGGGCCTTGAATGCCATGTATAGAATAATTAATAAAAATATTAATAACAGTGTATACTAGCCAAACATTCTGCTAAGTCCTCTTGTTTGCATTATTTCATCTAATCCTCCCAACTGTGGGAGAATAGTTGCCACTATGAACCCATTTTGCAGCTGTGAGCATCTGAAAGGTTCTGTACCTTACCAAAGGTCACACAGCTAATAAGTGGCAAAGCTAACACTTGAACCCAGGTCTCTCTGACTCCATGGCCCATGCTCTTAACCACCAGACTGTACTTTGTCCCATAAGGGCTTGGACTTCATCCTGTCCAACAGGAAGCCACTGAAAGCTTTTAAACAGAGGAATGACCTGGTAAAGTATGTGTTATTAGAAATATGCCTTCTGGGTCAGGCGCGGTGGCTCACGCCTATAATCCTAGCACTCTGGGAGGCTGAGGCGGGAGGATCCCTTGAGCTCAGGAGTTCCAGACCAGCCTGAGCAAGAGCAAGATCCTGTCTCTACTAAAAACAGAAAAAAAATTAGTCCCAGCTACTCAGGAGGCTGAGGCAGGAGGATTGCTTGAGCCCAGGAGTTTGAGGTTGCAGTGAGCTAGGCTGACACCACTGCACTCTAGCCCAGGTGACAGAGTGAGACTCTGTCTCAAAAAAAAAAAAAAAAAAAAGAAGAAGAAGAAATATGCCTTCTGATGACTATGAAAGTTGGACAGAGGAAGACAAGACTAGTCTCTTTTGTCAGCCCACCTTTGATTGGCCCCTTCTGCATGCCTACCTTTGCCTAGACAACCTGCATCTCACCTCCCAGGTCCCTGAGCCCGTTCATGAGAACGGAAAGACAAGACTTGATTTGCTGTGTGGCCTTAAGCAGGACCTGACCCTCACTGGGCCTCCTTAGGGGGAGTGAGAACGGACTGGGCTCACAGAGCCTTAAGAATCTCTTCAGCTTTGACATTACAGCTTTCCTTTGATACGCTCTAGGACTATGCAGCTAAATGCACCACTTTTAGCCACTTAGCCTCAGGAAAGTTGACGTCTGCATTTTTTTCCCACTGCCATGAATTTCTGACAGTTCTTCCTCCCAATATAAAAGAGTTATTTTTGGCCACTGTTCAATATAAAGCTTTTGTTCTCCCACCCTTGGGTGTCATTGCTAGCTTTTCTCTACAGAATCCTCTTCAAGACACCTTTGCCTCCCAGAGCCACTAACTCCAAGGGGAAAGCTATTTATAAGTCCCTGACAGTGTTTAATCACTGATTGCATCTAGCTGAGGAGTTGTCAACAAGTACCATTATGGCAGAGATGGGTTCCTGAAATGCCAGCAGAGGTGTCAACTGTCACTTGCTGAAAACAGTGGGGAAGGTTTGCACTCCATTTAAGTAGTTGTAAACAAGATGGGGAGCAGGACCTTCGGCCCTGCCCTGAAAAGCATTCAGTCAGTCTTGGGGGAAGGGCAGATAGCATCCTGAGCAGTGGGCAATGCAGTGTGGTGTTTACAGGTGTGGCATGACAGCCAGACCACCTGGGTTCAAAGCCCAGCCGCAGTTCTTACCGGAGCTACAACCTTGACCAAGTTACTTAACATCCAAGTGCTTCAGTTTCCTCATTTGGAAAATGGGGACATTGTGGGTTTAAGTGAGTGATTGTGTGTGAAGTCGTTAGAACAGTATCAAGCACATAGTAAATGCTCGATAAGATGTTGGCTATTATTATTATTGGGCTTCTGAAGCCAGAATTGAAAGAGTCCTACCATATTATTCTATTGATATGATATTTGAGAAAAGCCAAATCTATGTGGATAGGAAACAGCAATGGTCACCGGGGGCTGGGGGAAGAGGGAAGAGTTGACCACAAAGGACCTCAGGGAAACTTTTTTGGGTGACAGAACTGTTCTATATCTTGATGGTGGTGGTGGTTCTGTGACTGAGTGTGCTTGTCAAAATCCAAAGAACTGTAAAATGAAAAAATGGTGAATTTTATTGTATATAGTTATACTTTTTAAAAAAAACATCACTTTTGCTGCAGAGAGGAGCATCGATTGGGTTGGAGGCTGATCAGAAGAACTTGGCAGATCACAGATGAGATTGCAGTGTCTGTACCAGTGTGGCAGTTAGGGTAGGGGAGTAGGCAGATTCGAGAGCTATTTGGAAGATAAACATGATATACAAAATGCCATGTAGCATGAGGTGGCACCTATAGGCTCAATCTCAGTTGCTCTCTCTGTGTCATTTTTATGAGCCATTTGTATACGTAGATGACTTTCAAGTACATATCTGCAACTTCTGCCAATTACGGCATACTGTGGAATTCACAAGGAATTCCAAGGGGAAGGAGACAGGGATGGTAGTCAGGTGAGTGGGCAGAGGCACCCTTGGGGACACAGTAGACCAGAAATTCACAGGACTGCAGGGCAGGCTGGAATCAAGACACACCCTGAAGTGGGCACAGGGTCCGAACTGATGGCGGCAGAGGGACAACCAGCCCCCATCCATGAATAAAGAGACCAAGGTAAGGGTGACTGGTGACCCTGACAGGCGTGTCAGGAGCTGCCATGTCCCCTGCCTGGGCCAGCTTGCATTTCCCTTCTCATCTGAGGCTTTGATCTCCACGCTTAGAACTCAGAGGAGAGTCATGAATCACGGGTTAAATCTCAGGTCTAATTATTTCCCTGGGTGACGTTACCCTCGAGTCTCGGAGGCAGAGAGTGAATTCCGTGCAATGAGATCCGGAATGGGAGTCATAAGACCTGAGTCATCGTCCCGGCTCCGACTCCGTGACGTTGGGAAACTTGCTTTCACTCTCTGGGCTTTGACGTCTTCATTTAGAAAATGAGCTAGTTAATCTCTAGGGGCTCATCTGGCTTTAAAAATAGGGGTGTTCTACTTAAACTGTTTTTATTTTACCCAACCTAATCCTGAAATATATGCAAATTTTAAAAGTTTACCAAAAAGAATAAAATGGGATAAAATAAATAGATTAGGAAATTAGGATGAAGGTAAAGTTAAGAATGCAGCCTACACTTTGTTAGAGATTTGCCTTATCCTTGATCTTGAAGATTGGATTTATGTCCAAGCTTTCCAGCAGCCAAAGCAGAGACAATTAAGAGTTAGGTCAACACTGTTCAACAGAAAGCTCTGCAGTGAAGGAAATGTCTTGTATCTGCATTATTCTAATATAGTAGCTTCTACTCACATGTGCCTCCTGAGCACTTGAAATGTGGCTATTGTGACTCAGGACTGTAAATTTTTATTTAATTTCAGTTGACATAAATTGGAATAGCCACATGTGGCTAGTGGACTACTGTATTGGACAACACAGTATTAGATAATTCATATTGCTCAATGTGCAAGTTATAAATTTACTGCCACCTCAGCTCCAAATTGACCCTTATTGTCTGGTCTGCAATAGTGGAGTTGGGCCTTGTAACTATTTCTTCTTTGCCAGCTGGCACAGTGTTGAGCTTTGTAAGCAGGGGACACGGGAGAGTCGCTGAAGGAGAAAGGCATTTCCCTTCCTGTTCCCAGTGCACTCCTCTGTGTAGGCTCCTACAGTTTATGCATCACCAGGCTCTGGTGGCGCAGGCAGCTCCTTCAGGTCCCAGCTCCAGCAGCGCATGTGGCTTCTCCAGGGTCTGGCGCCTGCAGTGCACATGGCTTCTGCAGCACCTGACTTGAGTAACGCAAGCAGCCTCTCCAACATCCCGCCCCTGGAGAGCGGGCACCCGTTCCTGCAGGGCGCAGCAGCCCTCAGTACCCAAAGGCAGGCAAGTTTCCCCAGAACCTATTCAGGTGGTTTCAGAGTGGAATGCTACAAATGAGGCATCTCCCTGTGAACACCCTCTTGGGCAGTTTTCCAGCAAGTTCTAAGATATGGCGTCTCCGTATGGATGACTCATTTTGGGGACCCCAGAGGGAAGATTTCAGCAAGTCCTGCTGGTCAGTACCTTGGACACTTCCAGTACCTTGGCCACTTCTCTGCAAGGCAGTGAGTCACAACAATGCCCTCTCAGACTAGGTCTGGATCACAGTCTGGGGCTGGGAGCTGTTCCTTGAGCACTCGATCTTAGCTCTAAGGGTAGTGAGTCCTCCTTATATCTGCTATTTCTGCATTCTTTACAGTTCTTTACTTCTTACTAGCCAATCTCTTGGTACTCCAGTCCTCTCTTACAGTTCACAATGTTTATATTAAATTTTCTCTGTTCAAATTACTGTGTGGTTTTATCCCCTGCCTGGACTCCAGCTACTATCAGAGTAGTCTCAGGAAATAGACCTGTAAAGATGGGATTTGGGCATTGGTTTGGTCATGTCCTTGGGCTTGAGCCCCGTAATGAGCTCCTTACCCATGGAAGATGGGATGCCAGCCATCCATCAGGTGAAGTGCCAATTAAGCAAGCTATAACCTATGGTTGTGATGAGAAGCCAACTGGAGCAAGTGCCTAGGGAGCCCAAGTGGATGCTTCACTTGATTGTTACGGCAGTAATGATGACTGTAGTGATTCGTAGTGTGGGATATATTCTTCTGAGTGGACTTGAATTCTCACAGAGAGAAAAATGCCAGACTCAGCTCAAATCATGACCTGAGATCCAGAGAGGTCAAATGAATATTTTATTTCTTATAGATATAAGGCTGATCTAGCTGAAAATAAAAATATAATCGTGTAGACGGCTGAATTACAGTGTCAGTCAGATTCAGACTAAGTTGCTCATCTAAAAGTTGACTAGGGAAGAAGGGATCACAAAACTGAAAACAGGGACATCTGGTGAGACCCAGATGCAACTGATAATCTTGAATCCCCAGATCACTGCCAGCTTCCCTTACCATTGGAAGGAGCTTGCCCTCTAGCGCATTAGGACACTAGTATTTTGTTTGTTTGTTTTGCTTGAAAACCCTGTGAAAACCTCATCTGAGGCGAATGTCTTCAAAAGGTACTGCCATTCTCCTCAAGACCTGCCACGACCACCTCTTGTTGCCACTAGACCCATATCTAGGATCAAATAGCAACATGCTCCAGGGTGGCGGGTACACACCATGACCTTGGAGGAAATAGCCTAAACACCAAAAGAACTGCAACAGTTTGCTGGTATATATTAGCATCCACCTGGGAAACATGTGTGGCGTGAAGGGTGTTAGACCAAGGAGGGCAGACTGTTAACACTGTAGTGAGCAAATTCTCTGAGACAGGTGAACATACTAGAGACTCTGGATTTAACGTGTTAACTCACATCTGGAGGTGTCTCTGACTGCTTACTTGATGGTTCACTAAAACTTGGGCTCAAAAGTTACCTGGATTTAATGAGATTGAAATGCCAGAATCTCCCTAGGATTACATGGAGGGGGAAATGCAGAGGCTTTAGGAGATCAGAAGGTTTGACTGCATTTACCACTTGCAACCTGCTCACCCACTTACAAACTGACTTCCGTGGGAGGGCCCAGAAGACATTCCCTTGACTAAGATATTGAGAAATACATTAGTCCCCAAGGCAGAAATGCTCCAGCCAGAGAACACAAGAATGATTCCGTTGAATTGGAAGATAAGACTGTCATTTGGCTATTTGGGGTCTTTATCTCATTGAATCAATAAGGAGAAAAGGGGTTATTCTATTAGTTGGAATGATTGATCCTTATTACTAAGAGGAAATTGGATTGCTGCAACAGAATGGGGACAAGAAGAACTATGTCTTGAGTGCAGTGAATTCTCTGGTTCGCCTCTTGGTGTGTCCATGCCCAACAATAAACATTAAGACAAAACTATAGCAACCAAAAAAAAAAAAAAAAAAAAAAAGGCAGACTAATTGAGGAATTGAGGACTTAGGCCCGTCAAGAAGGAAGATTTGGGTAACTTCATCAAATAAAGAATCCTAATTAACTGATGTTCTATCCAAGAGCAAGGGAAATACAAAATGGGTAGTGGAAGAAGAAAGCCACAGGTACCAACTGTGATCTCATGGCCAATTACAGAATCAGGACTGTAGTAGCTCAGCATATGTTCTCTTTATTTGTTATATGTATGTGCTTGTTTGTATAAGCTAAATACTTTATTCTTCTCTTTCTTTTCATTTGTTTTGTATATACAAATTCTCGAAGCTTAATTTTACAATTTAGCCTTTAGATAACAGAATATTCATTGAGACTGTGACAGATTGAAATGCAATTAATATAGCTAGCAGTAGATACAATAACTGTCAGGATGGTACTTCCTCACTTTGGGGAGAGCTCGAGAACGTCTTCATTGTAAGGAGGATAGCTATGGCTTGTTAAGTGGAAAGGTGAATTGTTTTGTTGTCTGGGATTCTAAAGGTGTGTGGAGGGTTCACAGGGAGGCTGAGTAGCTGTGGGGGACACATGCTAAGGTGATCCCAATGAGTAAGGCTTTTGTATAATCACTTCCCCCTTAAGTTTGGGCAAGATCTGTGCCTTACTCCTCGCCAAAAGAGTGTGGCAAATGTGACAGGATAGTCAGTCCCATGATTACATTATGCTATACAAGTCTCCATTTTAGCAGACTTAAGCAAGAGACTCTTCTGCTGACTTTAAGAATTAAGCCACCGTATTGTGAGAGGGTCTACGAGAAGTCTCGTGAGAGGGCCACGTGGTAAGGAACTGTGAATGGCCTCTGGAAGCTCAAAGTGACCCCCAGCCAACAACCAGAAAGAAAATGGGGACCTCGGTTCTACAACCACACAGAGAACTGTATTCTGCTACCAACTACATGAGCCTGGAAGAAGATTGCAAGCTCCAGAAAGGAACACAACCTAGAAGACACCTTGATTGCAACCTTGTGAGACCCCAAGCAGAAGGCCCAGCTAAGCTGTGTCCAGACTCCTGACCCACAGAAATTAAGACCATAAGTGTATGCTGGGTTTTTTGTGTAGGTTTGGCTTTGTTTTTAAGTGTACAAATAAGTGGTTTTTAGTATTAATATATTCACAGTGTGCAACCATCACCGGCATTTAATTCCAGAACATTTCCATCATTCCCCCCAAAAAACATCATATCTCCCAATTCCTCCCTCCCCCATCCCTTGTTAACCACTAATCTACTTTCTGTCTCTATGGATTTGACTATTATGGACTTTTCATATAGATGGAATCACACAATATATGGGCTTTTGTGTCTGTCTTCCTTCGCTTAGATGTTTTCATGGCTTACCCATGTTGCAGCATGTATCAGCACTTCATTCATTTTTATGGCTGAATGATAGTCCATGGTATGAATATTTTAATACCACATTCTGTTTATTCATTCCTCGGTTGATGGACATTTGGGCTGCTTCCACTTTTTATGGAACATTCAATCCTATGAACATTCATGTATACTTTTCATGTGGATATATGTTTTTGATTCTTAACA
The DNA here is from genome assembly GCF_041146395.1 of Eulemur rufifrons. Classification (NCBI taxonomy): domain Eukaryota; kingdom Metazoa; phylum Chordata; class Mammalia; order Primates; family Lemuridae; genus Eulemur; species Eulemur rufifrons. The sequence continues at coordinate 27,291,497 of NC_091002.1, forward strand.
CAACAGTTTTTCAGTTTGATGAAGTCCAACTTACCCATTTTTAAATTCTGTTCGCAGGTATATGCCCAAGCGAATTGCTGGGTTACATGGCAACTCTATGTTTAACCTTTTTAGATATTGCCAGATAGTTTTCCAAAGTGGCTACACCGTTTTACATTCCCACCAATAACATATGAGTGTTCCAATTTCTCTACATGCTCAACAACACGTGTTATCTGTCTTTTTTGTTACAACCACCCTAGTGGGTGTGAAGTGGTATCTCATTATGGTTTTGAAATTTGAAAATTTCCCTAATGCCTAACGATGTTGAACATCTTCCTTTTGCCCATTTTTAAATTGGGTTATTTGTCTCATTACTGTTGAGTGGTAGAAGTTCTTTATTATGATACCAGACTTTTATCAAATATATGATTTGAAAATATTTTCTCTCATTCTGTGAGTTGCTTTTTCACTTTCTTTGATAGTGTCCTTGGATACACAACAGTCCTTAGATACACTCTACAGTGGTTTTTAATTTGGATGAAGTGCAACTTATCTATATATTTTTTTCTTATGCTTTTTTTGGTATCATATTTGAAAAATCATTGCCTAATTCAAGGTCACAAAGATTTATGCCTATGTTTCCTTTTAAGAATTTTATAGTTTTAGCTCTTACATGTATATCTTTGATCATTTTGAGTTAATTTTTGTATATAGCATGAGGTAGGAGTCCAGATAAATTCTTTTGCAGTTGTTCCAGCACCATTTGTTGAAAGACCATTCTTTCCTTATTGAACAGTCTTGGCACCTTGTCAAAAAATCAATTAAGCATAGATGAATGGGCTTATTTCTGGACTGTCAATTCTATTCCATTAATCTGTATGTCTATCCTTATGCCAATACCGCATTGTCCTGATTACTGTATCTTTGTAGTAGCATATGCCACTTAGCCATTTGTAGCATCTAAGTTGAGGGTAATTTGTCACACAGCAATAGCAAACTGATACAGTAACCAAAGGGAGTGGACTCTGTCAGTTATCAACATGTTGCCTTGGAGCTCCAACCCACCCTTCACTAATGGAGCTGGGCTCCATAAATATATCTCCTTTTCCAGCTCTGTCAGTAAAAAATGCTATGGGACACTGAAAGAGAAACAAGTTCCTCTTCCTGGCTCCTATATTCTCCTCCAGGTGGGCTACTATATGTTTTGTCCAGCACCAAGCCCTGGCAACATGTGTGGCATTGCTAGCTCTCAGCTCCTCCAGCATGGGTGGCTTCTCCAGTGCCGCTCCCCTACAACACAGACAGCTTCGCCAGCACTTGGCTCCTGCAGGGCCCAGTGCCAGTAGCCCACATGGCTTCACCAGCACTCAGCCTCTGCAGGGTATGGCTTCTCCAGTGTCCTGCAACATGCAGTGGCCACAAGCTTTCCTGGCACCCCTTGGACAAGATTGCAGCAGAGTGCTACTTTCGAGGTACTTCCCTGTGAGTAGCGTCCCAGGCTTCCTCTCAGGCAGCTATGCAGTGAACTCTGAGGCATGGCATGTCTCTGTGGATGGCTTCCCCAATATCCCAGAGAACAGACCCCCAAAAGTCCTGCTGGCACTGCACATCAGCAACGTTATGTTACAGCCTTGCCTTCTCCAACAAGATCTGGATTTCAGCCTGGGAGAAGGGCAGCTCTTTCTTGAACACTCTGTCTTAGCCCTAAGGGTAGTGTCTCCTCCTTACAATATACTATTCCTCTATTGCTTAAGTTATACTTTTTAAAAAAAGGAAAAGAAAAGCACCCTCTTCACCAAAACAAACAAAAAGCCAGTCGATTAGAAGCATGTCAATGACCCCTGGGTAACTGGGAACTAAAGGAACTTTTCCCCCAGACCCTCAAGAGATAAGGGGGAGAACATCTTCGTGTCTCTATGTCTCATCACTAGACCCAAGTACAAAGAGTTCTCAGTTACCCAATGGAGTCGTTGTGCCAGTGCTAGACTGCCTGATTTCTGACTTATGACTCCCTGGGAAAGAATGAAATGCCTTCTGTCTTCGTGTTTCAGTTATTTTTATGTGCCAATCATTTACTTGCAGCCAAAAGCATTCCTAACCAATACAGCTGGGACTGAACAGTTCTCCATCTTGCGAGCAGAGTAACCTGGGTTGAATCTTTCTAAGTCTTATGCCTTAACTTGGGGACCTCCAGAAACAGATCCTAAGGTAAGGATTCAAGTGAAAGTAGTTTATTTGAGAGGTGAAGGGAAAACTAATAGGAGAATAGGGAAGTGAGGAGCAGAAGGAAAGGCTGTCAATAGAGGTTGTGTGATTAAGGCGTTTGACGCCCTGGGTCACGGGCGCTTAATCCCACTGGGGATTTCTGGGAGAAAGTGTAGAACATACGGCTCAGAGTTACCCCGAGGGTTAAGGGAGATGGGGTACTTATGCCCAAACTCCATCAGTCAGTGGCTGGAAGCAAGTAGGGAGAGGGTTATTAATGCTGCCAACCTACCAGGCCAAATGCAAGAGAAAACCCTTGGGCACAGAAATGCAGGTGCTAGTTCTTAGAGGTGGTCAGGGCAAGAGGGTATGAGTAAGAACCCAAAAGTGTCTGTGACACCTCAGTTTCCTCCTCTGTAAAATGGGGAGAAGAATTCCTCCCTTGAAGGGCTGCTGCTGCACTGCTGAATTGCAAACTCCAGGGGTTACTATGTGTGCTTCAGAGGCCCTGGGTTTCTGTGAAAACTAAAGGAGATTGTGAACAGAGAGCCCCTGCCATATAGTTAAGTCCTCAATACAAGTCCATTCCCTTTCCCTTTTTATTTTAACAATTGCTTCACCATTTGAGGACTAACTCTGTGCCAAGCACTGTACTCGGTGTTACCCATGCCTGAGATACAAGTATTAAGCCTCTTTTACAGAAGAGGAAACAGAGGCTTGAGGGATTTAAGTAACTTCTGCCAGGTCTCCGAGCACATCTGAACCACAGCTATCTGACTCCAGAGCCCTTGTGCTAAACCTCTACAGCACACTGAACTGCCAAGGGCTGGTTTCTGACACGCTGCCCGGCTGTGCTTGTTTCAGAGCTCAGGTGCCAAATGCCTCAATCAGCATCTTCCCTTGTCAGACGTGACCCAGAGTAGCTTTGGGAGAAGCTGCTGCCAGGAACGGGCATGTCTTCTCTTGCTCCCCTTCCTTCTTGATTGGTGTACTCCCTCCAAGATAGCACAGGTGGGTAGGAGAGGGTCTTGTTCCTACCTGCCCGAGCCTTTGACCTCTTCCGCCCACACATGCCCCACAGGCATCTTGCAGCACCACCTTTTGAGGAATTAATTTTGGCATCTTGAGCACCACCCTCAGGGCAGTTAATTTTGAATCTCTGCCTTTAGGCTTGTAAAGACAAGCAGCATGGCAAAGCTCCTTGTTCTGTCAAAGCGGTTCACCTGAGCCCAGAAGAAATGGGCATTGTGCCCACTTTTGTCTTTCTGCCTTGGGAGGCCCGAGCTGTGGCTGCTCACCTTTCCCTCCAGGGGTCCTGGGATTTCCAAATCTAGGTAGCTGTGTGGAGACCATTCACCATTCATGTAGTGCAGGCGCCTGCCCCGGTCCTGAGCTGGGCACTGGGAATATAAGTATGACAGACATGTGGCTGACTCCCCAGCATCCCTTCCACTCAGTCCTACGTGCAGCGTGTTTTTGGAATTGCTCCAGTTCCAGGAATGGGTCCTGGTATTTGTGGCTAGCTATTCACCAAATCCATTTGCCTTTCCCCTGGGCACACAGCTGGACTACATCTCCCAGCTTCCCTTGTAGTGCTTGGCCATGTGACTACATTCCAGTGGAGTGCTGGTAAATGTTTAACAACCTGAGTGAGTGGAGGCCCTGATAGCAACAATTGCTGATTTCCATGGTGTAAATATTTCCAGCATGGCTGATTTCACCGTACCAATGTGACCGTCACTGAAAGTGGAGTTCAGAACAGATGTGTAGGCTGGGCACGGTGGCTCACACCTGTAATTCTAGCACTCTGGGAGGCTGAGGTGGTTGGATTGTTTGAGCTCAGGAGTTCAAGACCAGCCGGAGCAAGAGCAAGACGCTGTCTCTACTAAAAATAGAAAGAAATTATATTGACAGCTAAAAATATATATAGAAAAATCAGCCAGGCATGGTGGTGCATGCCTGTAGTCCTAGCTACTCGGGAGGCTGAGGCAGGAGGATGGCGTGAGCCTAGGAGTTTGAGGCTGCTGTGAGCTAGGCTGAAGCCACGGCACTCTAGCCCGGGCAACAGAGCAAGACTCTGTCTCAAAAAAAAAAAAAAAAAAAGAATAGATGTGCAATTGCATACTGTTACAAACTATTCCTACCACTTGGATACAATAGATATATGTAACTCTAAAGCATGATATTACTTGCCAGGCCCTTATTTATGGGCCTTACATGCTGTCACAGGTGAGTTTAGTGTGCAGGACACTTATTAAGGAGGGCCCTTGGGATCTACACCTCTGACAGGGAGGAGACAAAAGCAGAATTGAGCAGAAGGACAAATCAAGCTATGATACAGGTCCGATGACAGCCTTGGACAATCCCACGGACAGCTCTGAAGCTAGAATGGCCCTTCGGTGTTATCCCAATTTGGGCCAACATGACCAGGGCTTTTTTTGGGGGGGGGCAGGGACAGTCTTGCTCTGTTGCTGGGGCTAGAGTGCAGTGGCATCATCATTGTAGCTCACTGCAACCTCAAACTCCCGAGCTCAAGTGATTCTCTTGTCTCAGCCTCCCGTAGCTGGGACTATAGGCATGCACCACCACGCCCAGCTAATTTTTCTATTTTTTCTGGAGATGGGGTCTTACTCTTGCTCAGGCTGGTCTCAAACTCCTAGTCTCAAGCAATCTTCCTGCCTCAGCCTCCCAAAATACTAGGATTATAGGTGTGAGTCCTTGTCAGCACCCGGCTAACAAGGATTTATGCTCCTAGATCAGTCAATCTTTGGTGTGAGCCACCATGGGAAGGTTAAGACCTTGCGAAGGAGGCTCTCTGCACTGACATAATCCCAGCAGCCGGAGCAACAAGTCTTACACTGAAAGGGCCTCTGGGAAACACACCCATTATGTCATTTTGTCTTCACAAAAACCCTATGAAAAAAGGGGCTATTCATAAACCCATTTCATAGGAAAGTAAATAGGGGTGCTAGGAGGTTGAATAATTGCCTGAGGCTGCAGGTCTGTGTGACTATCAAGCTCATGCTCACTCTCTTTCATCCCTGATGTCCTGCCCTGCTCACCTTCACCCGTCACCTGCAAGGCAGACAGGGCAGGAGGGGAAGCAAGGGCAGAAGCCTGCCTGCAGCCAGGCAGCTTAAAGCACAAACTATCCTTGGAATGTTGGAAAGTTCTTCTGAGCCTGGGGCACATTCTTCTAAAGAACTTTGTTGATTAGAAAAATCCTGTGCTTTGAGGATGGAATTGAATGTGTGGGAACAGCCAAAGGTCACCGAGTGCCACAGCTGCAAAGAAAGGAAGCAGATCAAACTCGGGAACAGCGTTAGAGATGAGTGCCAGCCACAGCTACAGAGAGGCAGACCCAAAAGGAGAGTCACCCTTGTCAGGGCCATGACAATCTCCATGGAGGAAGTCCTAAGCCACCCAGAGAATGAGGGGCCAAAAGTCACTCATTAGCTGTGCAACCTTGGGGAAGTCACTCCACCTCTCTGAGACTCAGTTTTCCCATCTGAAAACTAGGGACAACAACCCTCCCTGCCTGAAATGCAGCACATCATAGTGGTTAAGATTGCTGGCTTTCGAATCAGATGATTGAGTCCTTGGCTCTGCCACATACTGTGTGGTTTTGGGCAAGTTCTCCCCTTTCTCTGTGCCTGTTTCCATATCTATAAAATAAGAATAAGAGGGTGAAACAGGGTTATTGGGACAATTAGATGAATTGGCATAGGAAAAGGATTCTGAGCTGCACTGGGCACTCGATAAATGTTAGCTATTGTTTTTATTACCTTAGAGGGGAGTTTGAGGATTTTTTTTTTTTTTTTTTTTTTTGACAGAGTCTCACTCTGTTGCCAGGATGAGAGTGCCGTGGCATCAGCCTAGCTCACAGCAACCTCAAACTCCTGGGCTCAAGCAATCCTCCTGCCTCAGCCTCCCGAGTAGCTGGGACTACAGGCATGCGCCACCATGCCCGGCTAATTTTTTCTATATATTTTTAGTTGTCCAACTAATTTCTTTCTATTCTTAGTAGAGACGGGATCTTGCTCTTGCTCAGGCTGGTCTCGAACTCCTGAGCTCAAATGACCCGCCCGCCTCGGCCTCCCAGAGTGCTAGGATTATCTCATCTGGAAAACGGGAATGATAATCGCTCCAAACAACAATTGAGGTCATGGGTAGGTAGGATGGCAGCAAATTAACAAGCTACAAATCAGATGCATTTTTGGAAAATGTAGCATTATTTTTTGTTTTAGAAACAGATCTCCTCTCACTCTCCAACTTCCCACCTCACTAAGTTGTGGCGAGTGGGCAGAGGATAGGAGATTTTAAATAAGCAATTAAAAGTATGCCTTTACAAGATAGGAAATCATAGCAAAACATTAACAGTGGTCGATCCCCAGAGGATGGGATTATAGGTGATTTTTTCTATTGCTTCTCTAGTGGATCCCTGCATCTTACAGTTATTTTACTTCTATAATAAAGACATGTGTCTATAGGGAATAAATATATCACAGAACGCCTCCCACCTACACCCACACACTCCTACTCGAGTTCATCTTTCTACAGAACAGGTTTTCTACAAGGTGATGCTGTTGGAACTTCGGGCCAGACAATTCTTCCTTGTGCGGAAAACCACGCATGGCAGGACATTCAGCATCTCTGCCCTTCCTTCACCCACTTAAATGCCAGTAGCACTCCTCGTGTCAACTGAGAACATCCCCACACTGCACAGAAAAAAAATGTTCTTATTTTTCAGAGATGCATTTAGGGGTAAAATGTCATGATGTTTGTAATTTACTTTAAACTGCTTTAGAAAAAATAGAGGAAACAATTATGGCCAAAACCCCCCACATAACTGAGAAATCTAGAAGATGGTTACATGTATATTCTTTCTACTTTTCTGTAGTGGGTGGAAAACTTTCCACCCATTTCCAAACATCCCCTATTGGCATGATGCCACCCCTGGTTGAAAACCCATGGCTTCATTTTATCTCAGCCTCTTTGTCGTAAATGTTGTATCTGATGATCAGTTTAAACCCCTACTGGGGCTGCTTTATTTTTCTTCAAATGTTTCCTCCTCTGCTACCTTCTCCCCACAAGATGACATTTGGATGTAGGAGAAATGTCCTCATGGCAATGGAGAGAGGCCACCTTATACTGTCCTTTGGGTTCTTGCTGGTTTCACAAGATGCCCCTTGCTCCACCTGGTCAGCCGTGTCATGATGGCATCAGCTGCTGGAGTCCACAGCCACTGCTCTGTGCTCACTGGCACTGACTCACAGCGACCACTTCCTGGGCACCTGAGCAGCTGAGTCCTGGCCGCATCCTCCATCCAGCCCTGCCTCATCTGGTCACCCCACAGCTCCATTGGCTCCCTGTTTCTCACGCCACGCAGCAATCTCCCCCTCCCTCATTGGGGACACATGAGGACGTCTGGATCTCTCCCATGCCATGTGCATCCAGGAGAGGATTCCCAATACAGGTGACAAACTGGGTTGAGATAAAATGCAATGATGGGGGGATCCCAAACATCTACCCATGCCTTACATGTATGTGGCATCTTACAGCATACGTGACCACTCTCCTTTCAATACTAAGCCTTTTCTAGGTGCCTACTCTTTGCCAGGCACTGTGCTAAGGGTCTGGGTGTCACCCCCCCTTCATGTGCACCCTAGGAGGCTGTTGATATGGGAAAGGGCAAACAAATCATGATGCACCTATACAAGATATTATCAGAAAGCTGTTGAAAAGAATAAAATTAATTGATATATGCTGAGAAGGAAAGGTGGCCAAGTTATATAGTTATATGAAAAGGCAAGTTTCAATGTATTAATAATAGGTAGGGTATGGTCTCTTTTCTTTTTGTTTTCTTTTTTGGGGGAACAGAGTCTCACTCTGTTGCCCTGAGTAGAGTACCATGGTGTCATCATAGCTCACTGCAACCTCAAACTCCTGGGCTCAGGTGATCCTTCTGCCTCAGCCTCCCAGGTAGCTGGGACTATAGGTGCACACCACCACACCTGGCTAATTTTTCTATGTTTTGTAGAGACGACGTCTCACTTTTGCTCAGGCTTGTCTCAAACTCCTGACCTCAAGTGGTCCTCCCTCCTTGGCCTCCTAGAGTGCTAGGATTACAGTATGGTCTCTTTTCCATGAAAAAAAAAATATGTGTAATAATGAGAACCAGGAACAACACAATTTTCTGTCCCTGTGTTAAACAATATAGGGGCCAGGTAATAATAATGTAGCTGCTTGCTCCAGGAAATGCCTGCTCTTAGAAGATAAAATTAAACAAACTAAACACCTTACTTATCAAAATAGATCACTGGCTCACTTCACCAATCTAAAGCTAAGTAGTAAAGTCTGCCCAGTCCCAACCAGTTACTCCCTTGTATGACCCACCTAAAAATCACCCAGTAAAGACTAAACCCTGTAAGTATCCTTTCCTTAATTTCATTTAGAGATACTACTAAGACTTTTCAAGGTATCGTTCTCTCTCATAGTAAACTTAGCACACTTAGCTTTGTTGGATCAACAGTTTTTCCTAGTGGCCTTTCAGGGAATCAGTCATCAAAAAATTGTAATTTAATATGTGCTGAGCACTAGGCTGTTTTATACACTAATCCTACTCTATGAGATTTTAATGTCATTATTCTCATTTTACAGATGAGGAAACTGAGGATTAGAATTTGAACAATATTTGAACAATTTGCCAAATATCACACAGGGGATACGTGTCAGAAACCACATTCAAACCCGAGCAGTCTGGCTTGAGAGCCTTTGAGTTTACCCACCTCTATTGCCTCTATGCTGGTTATTGTGACTGGGCAACTAATTATGCAAAACCTCAGTGGCTTAAAAAAAATAACAGCATTTATTTTGCTCACAAATCTCTCATTTGGGGAGGGCTTGGGGGGAATAGTTTGCCTCTGCTCCACCCAGTGTCGGCTGATGTGGCTGGAACAATGGGAGCCGGAATCATCTGGAAGCTCATTCTGGCAACTGATACTGACCGTCAGCTGGAATCTCAGCTGGGAGATGAGACAGAACTCTCACATGTGGCCTCTTCATGTGACCGGTGGCTGAGGTGCCAGGGTGAGGTACCCTGAGAGAGAGAGAGACAGAGAGAGAGAGAGAGAGAGAGAGAGCGCGCGCTCCAGGCGGGAGCCATCTTGCCTTTTAGGACATAGCCAGGGAAGTCAGGCAGCGTCACTCCCCACAGTCTACCTGTCAAGGCATCACAAAGCCCTCCCCGGGGCCACGGGGAGGGAAAATAGACTTACCTTGTGATGGGGAGGGCAGTGTCCAGATGAGCACTCGCGACCAGAAATACTGCTGTGATCCTTTTTTGAAATACCATCTTCCACAGACCCACATATTCAGTGTGTACACCATAAAATCTGGACTATCATATAAAAAATAGTCAGCAGTGGTGATTTCTGGGGCTAAGAGGCAGTCTTTGATTTTCTGTGATATTTGGATTTTTGCAACAGATGTACAAAGCACTATGGCAACATTATTTTTCGAAGCCTTGACGTCTATTCTCAAGAAGCTTATGCTGAAGGTGAGTACCCTGATCATTACCTGTTTCTTCTCCTATCTCCATTTCTGCCTCTCTCTGCCCCGCTCTGCACCCCAGGAGGCTGAACTCTACACATTCTATCACCCAAGCTCCTTTACCCTCTGACCTCTGGTTGGGATCAGCCAGTGGGAGCAGGGGAAGGAAAGCAGAGGGTGAGAGAAGACAGAGGTTGGGGTGTTTATTCTTCCCTCCCCACCTGTCCTTGGTCCTCACAACGGCTGTGTTCTCCTCCAGCCTGTGGCATCTGCTGGGCAGTCCCTCTTCCACAGCTGTAGGCATCGCTAGGTTTCAGTAACAGTGTCTTCATCTTGATCCTTCAGGCCCAAGAGTGGTAGAGGTCTGTGTCTGTGGAGGCCCTGGGTGCTCCATCACCTCTTGTGGGTTCCCTTAATCCTATCTAATCCTCTCTTTGATGAAGCTCTTTAAGTGTGCTTTTTGCTTCCTGCCCAGTCCCTGACGGATCCAAGGCATTGATGGAGACAAACATGCAAACCATGACGTTATGGTGTGCTGATTGCTTTGAGAGGGATGTACAGGAAAAGAAAATCTGTGCTTTCTTGGAAGAGTCAAAGAAGGCTTCCCAAAGAAAGTGATACTTAAATTGAGACACAAAATATGAGTTAATGTTCATGAGTTTGTAAAAAAGCGGACTTTCTTTTTTTTTTTTTTTATGCCCCTTATCAGCAAGAAAAAAAGGAACTTTCAACCCTGTGCTTATGTGATTAATGGTCATTCTAAAAGTTCAACTAAAACGTGAAAATCACCTGTAATTAATCCTCCCTCACCCCACTATAATAATCACATTAAAAGTTTGATCTATAGTCTTCCAGATTTGTTTGTTATCATGTATGTCATTTTATGTATTTATGTAATTTTTTAACCTACACAAATAAGAGCACACAGTATGTGTCAAACACTATCATTTGTCTGCAACAAACACTTCCCAATCATTTTGTCTGCTAACAACCCCAATATTTTTCAGGTGTCTAGTGGCCAAGGGAGAAAATTGCCCCTTCCCTAGCCCTAGGAGGTGAATTATGGTTAGTGTAAAAGAGTGATATTGACCCCTGCTACTCATCAAAAATACTGAGGGAGTTAAAAATATATACAAAGCCCAGGGCCCACCCCAGAAATACTACACCGCCGACTGTCGGTCTGTGTGGGCTCAGGCATATAGACTTTGCAGGTTACTCACATGCAGCTGGAGTTGAGATCTACTGGTCCTGACTCTGTGATATTCCTGTTTCCCTTACCACTGACTGGTTTACAAATGGGGCAGATGACTCAGTTCTGTCCATGAGTGAGGAAGGGAAATCTGATGGAGATTCTGGGAATGTTTTCCTCCATCTCAAAAAAGGTGCGTGGGTAAAGTCTTTTCTGCCTCTACACATTGTCATCGCATGGCACTCCTGGAACAATGGCAGCCACTTTGGGCCCAGGAGGTAATGAGAGTAAGATGAAGGGCCAATGACCTGGGGATGGCAGTGCAGAAACAGACAGAGAACTTGAAGGCTGAATCAGGCAACTCTGGAAACACTCTACTTCTGAACTTCTTGAGTGAGATAACATTTCATTTATGTTTTTGCCATTTGAGTTACATACGGCCAAAAGTTTCCCAACTAGTACATGGTATAAAAGTTGTTTATAGCGTGCTTTATTAACTTTTCAGGCATCTCTCACTTAATACCACTAATGTGTTCTTAAAAACATGTTTGCCAGGCATGGGGCACATGTTTGTAGTCCCAGCTACTTGGGAGGCTGAGGCAGGAGGATCCCTTGAGCCCAGGAGTTCTGGGCTGCTGTGCACTACATCCATTGGGTATCTGCACTAAGTTCAGCAACAATATGGTAATCTCCTGAGAGCAGGGGACCACCAGGTTGCCTAAGAAGGGGTGAACTGGCCCAAATCAGAAACAGAGCAGGTCAAAACTTCTGTGATGATCAGTAGTAGGACAGTGCCTATAAATAACCATTGCACTCCAGCTAGGGCAACATAGCAAGACACCGACTGTCTCTAAAAAAAAAAGAATAAATGTTCCTGGTGAAAATGCCAATAGGGAACCTATTATATTAAATAGGAAGCCCATTTTATAGGAAAAATTATCACGCATTACACATCAACCAAAACTTCAACCAATTTCCTCAAACTTTACTAAAACTCAGTGACATGCCTGTAAGCTTTTAAAAACCATTGTTTAGAGCATAGAGAATTTTTAGAGCAGTGAAGCTACTCTGTATGATACAATGACAGTAGATACATGTCATTACACATTTGTCCAAACCCATAGAATGTGCAACACTAAGAGTGAACCTTAATGTAAATTACGGACTTTGGATGATAATAATGGTGTGTCAATATAGGTTCATCAATTATAATAAATGCACCACTCCAGTGGGTGATGTTGATAACAGGGAAGCTATGCATATGTCAGGGCAGGAGGTATATGGGAAATCTCTGTACCTTCTGCTTAATTTTGCTGTGAACCTAAAAGTGCTCTAAAAAATAAAGTGCATTTTAAGGAAACCTATTGTGTTAGAACGTAAAATGCTTAACATCACTTCTAGATCACCAGCAATTAAAATGGTTGTTAAACATTTGTTTCGTGTCCAGTAGCATCGTCTCTCCTACTGCCAGCAACAGCCAAGATGCACAACCGCTTTGTGGTCACTCAGTTGATTTTTTTTTAAACTCCTTTCTATTTAATGCATTCAGGTATTTTTTGTTAGAACATGACACACTTTTATCATTTGGTTTTAGAAATAGATAAAAAAAAAAAAAGGGAAAATGATAACAACTGCATCAGGATTGTGTTTAGAAGCATATGGAAGAAGCTATGACCAAAAAATGGCAAAAATCACTAAAAGACTTATATGTCTCATGTGATAAGAAGTCCTGGGTATGCCTCTGTTTTCCTTCTTTCATCTCTGCCTCTTCTTTTCTTCTTTCATCTTCAGGCTTTGTAGCCTCACAGTGGTGGGAGGTTTGCTGCACATCTGGGCAACACATCCACCTTCCAGGCAGGAAGAATGGGGAAGGGGCAAAAAGGCAAAAGGAGGCAAACAAACAGGGTCTGTCCCTTTCATAAAAGCATTCCTAGAGGTCTCACCCAGTGACACTCACTGCACTTCATCAGCCAGAACTCTTTGGTACTGGAGCGTATGGGTCACTCGGTTGCTTTTCTACACTTCTACATGTAATTCTGATCTTCTATAAATTTTGGGGGGGGATATAACAAGAATCTTTTTCCCCAAGATAATTTTACAATATTCTATTGAGTCTTAGGAATATAAATAGAAATGTTTTTCCATGTAAACGTTTCCCAAAAAGGCATTGTTATTGAGGGACACACATGCTCTATCAAGTTTGGATATTATAAACTGAGAGCGATTCTACTGGTAAAATGTGAACCAGAGAAATATTCCACAGGATATGGCCAAATACTGTGGAGGTATGTTCTTACCTGCAGCTCTACCTCATCCTTGGCAACAGTTGCATAGCAAGCATGACATTGTATGGATATGCCACAATTGATGTGCCTTGTCACCTATTGTTGAACATTTAGAAGGTTTCCAATTTTTCACAATTATAAACAAGACTATATTGGACATCTTTATACAAATACTCTTACCCATTTGTCCAATTACTTCTTTGGAATAAATTAAATCCCTGAAATGAAATTGCTGGGATGACAGTTCCGCAAATTTGAAAGTTTGATAATATTGCCAAATTGCCCTCCAGAAAGGTTGTACCAACTCCACTACTTTCCCATTGCTGGAACAATGAACATGCGTCACAGGGGCACCCTGGCCCACTTAGATGGAGAGGAGGATGAATGGCTCTGTTAATGCAGCCTTAGGAAGCAGAGAGCTTCATAATTCAGACACGAATTACATTTGGAAATGAGATTAGCACATGGGCTCTTCCCATTCATCTCTCTAAGAGTCTCAAGGTTCCATTCCTGGGAAGATGAAACAATAAAACAAAACCAGTGAAATGAAGTCAATGTGGACCCAGGACATTTACCTTGACAGATGTTTGCATTTAGGACCAACTTTCAGGGCAGCTTGCTTAGGTCTGACTTGAAGGAGCATCACTACCATGCTCCATCCACAGTTTCTCTCCATTAGGGATCCCGCTCGCTAAAACACGTGGCTGCATCTCATTAGCCCCCTTCTCAAAAGTATGTTGTGATGCCCCACCTCAAGCATGTTGTTGAGAACGATGCCCAATGTCTTAGTCGAAGAGTTGCAGTTGTTTCCTACGTAATATTAATGACAGCATCAGCAATAATATAAAAGTTAGCACTTAATGGGGAGTTAATGTTTAACAGGTACAGAGTTTCAGTTTGGGGTGATAAAAAAGTTGTGGAGATGAATGGTGGTGATGGTTGGACAACAGTGTAAATGTACTCAATGCCACTGAATCAAATACTTATGGATGACTAAAATGGGAAATTTATGTTATATATTTTATCACAATAAAAAATGTAAAAAAAAAAAAGTCACTGACTTTTGGTTTAGGTAAGAATCTGGAAATTATTTCTTCCTAAAAAGTAAAAAACTGAACAAACTGAAAAATCAACAACTCTTCTTAGATCCAGCAGAGAAGTGAAATCACAGGACATGCCACTGTCCCCCAAATTAGAGAAAGGCAGATATATAGAATCACAACTTATCAGAGCAAAAATCCCTGAGTATAATAGAAAACTGTGGGAACTAGTAGCAGGGTAGGAAGACCTGAGCTGTGATTGATGAATTGCTGGAGGTTCTGTGTGGACAAGTCTAAGAGATTAAAAACGTCAGGAAGGCCCACTTAGAGGGAGGCCCCATATTTTCTGTGAGTTTTACCTCCAGGAGTTGTATCAGGTTCTCACAGTGAATACTGAGGAAAAATCCATTCATGCTTCCTTCAGCCAGAGGAGGAAAAGGAACCAACATGAAATACAGGAGAGCATTCTATTTCTCACAAGGCCTGCCCTTAGGAGAAACTATTTTGCCAGATCCCAACCTATTGGTTTTTATCAGAGCCAAACTCAGATAACCTGGGGAAAGGAAAATACCCAACTCCAGCCCATTCAGTCAATCTCGTCCCACCTAAAGTGGGACAGAAAACCAAGAAGCACTTTTGCAGCTCACAGGTCATGGGCACAAGGTAAAGACTGAGACCCAATTATAGGACTATAGGCCTGTTTATTGGAGTTTCTTTTATTCAGTACAACATGCTCAGCTTTTAACGTGAAATTACAAGGCTTACTAGGAGGCAAAAAACATAGTTTGAAGACACAGAGCAAACATCAGAACCAGACTTAGATACAGAATTTAAAACAACTGTGATTAATATGCTAAGGCCTCTAATGAGAAAAGCAGACAACATGCAAGAACAGATGGGTAATGTAAGTAGAGAAATGGAAATTCTGAGAAAAAATCAAAAAGAAATGTTAGAGATTAAAAACCCTATAGCAGAAATGAAGAATGTCTTTCATGGGCTCATTAGTAGACTGGACATGGCTAAAGAAAGAATCTCTGACCTTCAAGAAATGTCAGTAGAAACTTCCACAACTGAAAATCAAAAAGAATAAAAGGACTGAAAGAAAACAAAGGAAAACAGGTAGAGAATATCCAAGAACTGTGGGACAACTACAAAAGGTGTAACATATGCATAACAGGAATATCAGAAAGAAAATAGACAAGGAACAGAAGTAATATTTGAAGCAATAATAATTGAGAATTATTATTAATTAAGAATTTAAATTAATATCAGACACTAAACCACAGATCCAGGAAGCTCAGAGAACATCAAGCAAGATAAATGCCAAAAAAACAATAACAACCGCCCCCCACAAAAAAAGACATTTAGGTATATCATATTTATACTGTAGAAAATCAAAGCTAAAGAAAAAATCTTGAAAGAAGCCAGAGAAAGGAAACAGCTTACTATAGAGGAGCAAAGATAAGAATTACATCTGACTTCTCTTTAGAAACCATTCAGGCAGGACCTAATAAACCTTAATGCATATGCACTTAACAACAGAGAATCAAAATACATGAAGCAAAAACTGGTAGAACTGCAAGGAGAAATAAATGAATCCATTATTATAGTTGGAGACTTCAATGCCCCTATATCAGGAATGCACAAATCCAGCAGGCAGAAAATCGGTAAGGACATAGTTGAACTCAATAGCATCATTTATCAACTAGATGTAATTAGCATCTATAAACTACTTTTTCCAACAATAGCAGAATACATATCCTTCTCAATCTCAGATGAATATTTACAAAGATAGACTATGTTCTGGTCCTAAAAGACATCTAAACAAATTTAAAAGAAGGAAAATTCATACAATGTCTACTCTCAGACTACAATGGAATTAAACAAGAAATCAATAACAGAAAGATAGATGGAAAATCCCCAAATACTTGGAGAGTAAACGACTCACTTCTAAATCACACATGGGTCAAAGAAGGAATTTCAAGAGAAATTAAAAATGTTTTGACCTAAATAAAAATGAAAATACAACTTATCAAAATTGCTGTAGAATGCAGCAAAAGCAGCGATTGGAGGGAAATGTACAACATCAAATGCATATATTAGAAAAAAAGAAAGAATTAAAATCAATAATTAAGATCCCACCTTAGGAAACTAGAAGAAAAGAAGAGCAAATTACATCCAAAGTAAGCATAAAAAAAGAAATAATTTAAAATAGAGCAGATAACAATAAAATTAAAAATAAGTCAATAGAGAAAATCAACAAAACCAAAAAATGGTTCTTCGAAAAGATCAATAAAATCAATACAACTCTAGCCAGGTTATCTAAGAAATAAAAGGGAAGATAGAATTTATTAATATCAGAAATGAAAGAAGGGCCATCACTACAGATCCCATGGACATTAAAGGGATACTAAAGGGATATTATGAATGATTCTATGCCCACAGATTTGATAACCTAGAAGAAATGGACCATTCTTTGACAGACACAATCTGCCAAAACTCCCACAAGAAGAAATAGACAATTTGAATAGGGCTGTATGAAAGAAATTGAATCAATAATTAATAATCTTCGAAAACAGAAAGAACCAAGCCCAGATGAGTTCTCTGGTGACTTCTACCAAACATGTACGGAAGAAATTATACCAATTCTTTTTGCTTCTCCAAGGTCCCAGAAGGAGTTGAGCCCTATTTCCTTTAGGAGCTACCTTGAGAATGCACCCTTCATAGACTTTTCCTCCTTCCCTCCATAATTCTCCTTATTTCCCAACACCTACTTCCTGGAGCCACCTCCCCCAAATAAACCATCTCCCCCTGAGGTTCTTGTTTCAGGCTCTGCCTTCAGAAAAACCCAAAGGAAGACAGGGACTTTGCAGTGGGAAATCAGGCTGAAAATCAAAGTACAGGACAGGTCCAGGAGGGACACATCTTATCTGGGGAAGCACTAGACATGGTGTAGTGCACCACTGATCCTTCCTGCCTGGGAGCCTGGATGCTGCTCAGCACCACGGCCAACCCTGCTGCAAAAACATGAATTTCCTGTGACTTCTGCCCCTTTAAGCAAGCCTTCCGCACTATCCTCATTTCCGGTGTCACTTGCTTTTTCGCTAAAGTGTGGATGAGTATACCTGATTGGCCGAGCCTGGGTCACATGACCATCTTGTAGCTGCAAGGGAGGCTGGGAAATTGACTATGCCTCCTTTGAGGCTTCAGAATCTCAAGTGGTGTCTGCCTCCCCTTAAGACTCATAAAGTGGGGAATTCTCCAAATATAGCAAACAAAGGCAGGGTGTCCCCCAAAGGAATAATGTCTACTCCACATATCATGTAGGTTAGGGCTGGACCTACTTGGACACTTCAAACCCCTGTCCTGACATATGCTAGCATCTGGCACTGAATCAGAAGGTCAAGGTGTTGTCTTGTCCTTGACTTCCCCTTACAAGTTCAAGTTCAGTTTCACAGTATTCATAAGAGCCTCAGTGAGCCCAACCCAAGTAGGGAGCCTAAGGACAGAGGCACAAAGAGTTTCAATAATTGCCATGTATTCACCTTTTCCCTTTTTCAGTCAACCCACTCTGCCTTCTTTCTGCTGGGCTTTGAAGTGTATTTCAAAGGACTGAGCTGATTTACTCCTATCCAGTCCCACTCTCAGCCCAATTAACTAGTACTTCATCCCTGACACTGGGGACGCAGGTGCTGCTGGGATGTCATTGCTCAGCTCTCCAGCCAGGCTGTTGGGAGAGGATGGGCTTTTTCACCTAGAGACAGCAGACATATCCCTCTAAGGGAAATGGGGAAAGTTCACAGAGGGCTGGGGAAACACCAGGGGTCACCTAACCCAGACAGGAGTTCAGGGGTCAGGGCAGACTACCCGGAAAACCCAATATTCAGATAAGTCTGGAAGAGAGAGTAGGAGTTAACTCCACCTAATAGGAAAAAGATGCTCCAGTCAAATTAGCTGCACGTGCAGAGGCCTGGAGGTGTGTGAAGACAAAATACATTCAAGGAACAAACTCAGGGAGAGAGCTTAGAGACCCAGTCAATGAATGGTTCGTCACTCTTAGGGGATGTGAGACCCCCTGGACAATCTCATGGATTCTAACCCTGAATTCAGCCCATATGCTCACCTACCCAGACACTGGCATATGCTGCCAAGGGCCGCAGGGATCCCAGGTTCGGAATCCGTTATGTAAGTCAACCCTTCATTTACAGAGGCACAGTCAGGCCCAGAGAAGGCCAAAGTGGCGGTTGCAGCAAAGTATTGTTTCTGCAACAGTATTTTGTTTAGTCTCTCTCACGCAGGTCGGAAACTTGCCTCAAGTGACTGATGATCTTTATGTCAAAGGGAGGCAAGTAAAAGCTGATGGAAAGCTTTGCAAGCATGGAAAGGGCTTGATGTGTTTCACTGTAGGGCAACCAAGGGTCCAGCCTGATTTTTCACAGAGATGCCCCAAAGGTCATGATTACAGGTCCTTTCTCAAGGGCAGTTGGATTTCTTAATAGGAAGAAGTTCCAATCCATTGCCTGTGAGCAAACAAGGGATGTTGCTTAATGAGCCTAGATGTAAGTGTTCTGGAGCTGGGCTGGGAATAGGCTTGGGGTGTCTGGAGTGGATTTAACGAGAAGAGAAGTGCAGGCCACGCATGATGGCTCATGCCTATAGTCCCAGCTACTCGGGAGGCTGAGGCAGGAGGATGGTTTGAGCTCAGGAGCTCGAGGCTGCAGTGAGCTATGATGATGCCACTGCACTCTAGCCTGGGAAACAGAGCAAGACCCTGTCTCTAAAACATATATATATATATATAAAATAAAAATATAAATAAACTATAAAAAAAGAGAGAAGTGGACAGAAATAAAACTCAGCCCTCCTTGAATATGCTTAATACTACTGAACTATATGCTTAAAAAGAGTTAAAATAGTAAATTTCATGTTATGTGTTTTTTTTTTTTACCACAAATTAAAAACAAGACAAACAAAAATCAGCCATCTTAAAACCAGAAGTGTTCCTACTGAGTTTCCCATGAATTTGGAAAAACAAACATGACAAGCCATTTCCTTTGAAATCTATTTACATGTAGAACTTAAACATTTTAATTCCTTCTAAACAATTTATTGAGACTATTACAACTGCATGTGAGTCTACGGTGACCTCAAAATTAAAAGTTTTTAAAGGATTGAGGACTGCAAAGAGATTTTGTTCGTGTGGACTATATTAGTTGATATTTATTTACCATATAGGAAATTAAAATAGAAACATTTTACAAGTATTTATTAATTTTAAAAACAATACACCCATTGCATGTTAATAGCAACAAAACATTTTTACAAAATGTAAGTATGTTTTCCAAAAAACAGTGAGAAGAGTGACATTGTTTTATATTTCAGCAAATCTCTTTAATATCTGGCTTATAGAGAGCTGGATTCTCATATCTGCTTCTGCATTATAGTGTCACACATCATGTAGCCTCTGGAGGGTTTTCTGGAGGTATACAGTTAACTCTTGAAAGATACGGGTTTGAAGTGTATAGGTTCTCTTAGGCACGGATTTTTTCCAACCAAACACAGACCGAAAATACAGTATTCCCAGAATGCAAAACCTGCGTATACATTGACTTTCAGTTTCAAAGGGTTCTGCTTGGCCAACTGTGGGACTCGAAGATGCATGGATTTTGGTAGATGGGGAATATCCTGGAACCAGTCCTCCAAGTATACAGAGGGATGCCTGTGTGTGCATACGGGCTCCATTCTAGGGCGGAATCCTCTGCATATTTGTGAAAGAACGAGAGTGAAAAAGGCAAAGAATGTCTTTGTGTTATTATGAAAATAATTTTAACCTCACAGATCCCCTCAAAGGGTCTCGGGGGCCTCCAGGCGTCCCCAGACCACACTTTGGAAACTCCCGCATTATTGTGATCATTTGTCTGCATGTGCCCTGCTCTTTGAGGGCAGGGAGAGCTTCTTCTCTTCTCTTCTCTTCTCTTCTCTTCTCTTTTTTTTTCATTTTATTTTTATTTTCTTGCCTGACCCATCACTGCCAGGGAGGGTATCTTTTTCATCTCTGCCTTCCAAGTGCCTTGCATAGTGCCTGGCGAACCTGATACCCATAAATATCTGATGGCCCAATGGAATATTAATGCCTTGTTTGCCCTTAGAGAGAGAGCGAGGGAGCACCAATCTGGTTGACAGTATATCGCTTTAGACTTCTAGTTCTGAGTCACAGTAAAGGTCAGAGTGTTCTGCTATGGCTTGGTCCCACGGAACAAACATTGTTCTGAAAAACCAGGAGGCTCCGGGGGCATGAAACATGGGCATGCGATGACTGAGTAGCCTTTTGAGAAAGGTCGCGCTGGGTAACAATTTCTCACAAGTCTTGACCTTGAGGCCTCTACACACCGTTCAGACCAAGCATGGAGAGAAAAAGGCTGAGCGGCTTATGCAGAGATATAATAAATTATTTTCTCCCGATGGATTACCTTCCTTACAACTCCTAACTCCCTACCTGTTCCCAAAGCACCCATTCGTGGCCAGTCTCAGGCCACTTGGTCCAGAGCTACTCTGGGAAGAGGCAAAGAATTTCAGGCCACCGTTTCAGATGATGAATTGGTTCTCAGTTCTCATCCAAAGTATTCATCAAAGCACAATTTAGCAGGGAACTTAGAAAAATGCAGATGCTGACTTGAAATTGATGTTTGTTGGTATCTGCTCCGTGTCAGACATGAAGCCAGACCCGTGGGAATATCCAAGATGAGCAATCTTGAACCCTGCCTCAGGCAGCTCCTGGTCTCATGGGGAAGTGACATGACTCAGCGCTGACCAGTGACAAGGACTCTAAAATGGAATGAGCACACAGTGGAGAGAAACCAACTCATCAGGGAAAGGAGGTGCATTTGATTTTGTCCTTGAAGAGAGGGATGTGGCCAGGAAGCTGGAGGACAGCACACCCGAAGATATTGTATTAGGGAAGGTACAGTGCCAGTTGCTTTAACACAGATCTAAAGTCACAGAGGTCAGAATTAAATGGAAGTTTCTTTCTTTTATCACAGTCCAGGTTTGTGTATTCTACGGTTCCCAGGGTGACCCCACAGCAACAGGAACCCACACTCCTTCCTTCCCAGTTCTCTACCATACTGGCCCTCATGTGTTTCCATGGTCCCAAACCAGCACATCCTTATTCCAGCCCATGGAGGTGGGGAAGGGGGATGGTGAGCATGCTCTGCTTTTCTAATGACACAATTCAGAAGTGGCATACTTCACTTCTGCGCCCATCCAATTAGCCTGAGCATAGCCACAGGGGAGGCTGGGAAACACAGTTTTAAAATGTGGGCTTCTGTTGCTCTAGAAGAAACCGGGGGACAACTAGAGGTTTCTGCCCCGAGCACGGAGGTGAGAAAGTGAAGGAGGTTTTAGAAGAAGCCAGTTGCTAGATGTTTTAGAAGTTGTTGGAGGGAGGAAGGAAATATAGCAGGAAAGGTAAGTTGGAGCCACGGTTACCAAGGCTACAGACTTTATAGGTCAGTGGTTCTCAAATTCGAGCACACAGCAGCATCACCTGGAGGGCTTGTGAAAACCCAGATTGCCAGGACCCAACCCCAGAGTGTCCGATTGCACAAATCTTCAGTAAGGTCTGAAAATATGCGTTTCTAACCAGTTGCCAAGTGCTGCTCATGGTACAGGGACTTTGACAAATGTGGAGCCACAGAAAGTTTTGAAGAGAGAGATGACGTCTTTATTTCAGAAAGTCGAGTCTATTAGAGTGGTAGGGAACAAGCAGTACCGAAGCTTCCCAGAGCACTAGAGCTTCACACCTTCTTAATCCTTCATGTTCCTGAGAAATTGCAGTTAAGAAAAGCAGGGATGATATAGAGCCTGCAAAGCAAGTTCATAGAATTCTCAAGTACCCAGTGCCCAGGGGTTACTCTCCACCTTCCGGCAGGGCTCATGTCACCAGACTCAACCTGGACCCATCATTTCTTTGCTTTGTGTACAGAAGCCTGGACATGGGTGGTGGTGGGCAAGTCCCTTTCCTCCCTGCAACTGGGTTTCCCCATCAATAATAATAATGAGGATCAATGTAGCTGTGTGAGGTGCTAAAAACTATCAATGGCACATATCAAAAAGTTGGACAGTGTCCCAAGGCTGCGGGGACTCAGGCACTTGCCTACACTGTGGATTAGAGAGTAAATTGGCACAATCCCTGGAAGGCAATTTGACAATCAAACTGGAATTAAAATGCTAATATCCTTTGACCTAATAGTTCCATTTCCAGGAATTGAGCCTACAGATACATTCATGATTATGTGCAAAAAACAAGGTTATTCAATGCCAATAGTTTGTACTGGCAAGAAATGGGAAACAGCCTAACTGTTATTCACAGAGGGCTAGTTAAGTAAATCACATACATAATACACACACACACACACACACACACACATATATATATCAGAACACATCTCTGGAAGGATTTAGAGAAACCCTTTACCTTTCAGGATAGGAATTGGAATTTGGTCCAGATTGAGAAGGAAACTTACTTTTCACTGTAATCTTTTGCTTGATTTTTTTTCCAACCTTGAGTAAGTATTACCTATTTAAATACATAAACATACAAGCAGGGCCAGGTGTCTTATATGCTTTAGCTCATTAAATCTTGAAAATAACCTAGAAGGGAAGCATTCTTACTCTCCCCAAGGCACAGGGAGGTGAAATCATTTGGGGGAGGGGGTGGGGGAGAGGGAATGGGGGAGGGAAGGAGCCTTGATGTGTAGGGCTGCCGATTTCCAAGGTGTACATGCTCCCACCATGGCTGATTTCAAGCTACCGGCAAGATGTCCCTGAACAGCAGGGGGAAGAGAGGCGCACAGTAAGCTCTCAGGAGCCTGGAGAAGCCAGCCCCAGCACACCACTGTAAGGAAACTTGCACTCCTAAGGAAGACACCAGTGACTATTCCCGCTCACTCCATGCTTGAAAGAGTTGCTTTTCAAGGACAAAACAAATGTAAGCAAACATATCACTTCAAGACCTAAGAGCTGCTTTCAGGAATCTTTACAGATAGATACTGGGAAGTTTACTTGCCGTGTTATCAACCTGCCTTCTTTTGCAATGGATTTGAAACAGGCACCCAGAAATTAAAATTAAGCATCTGGGCTTTACATTTGCAAATTGCTTTGCCATTTTCTTTATGAAATACTGCACACAGGTATACAACCATAAGGCAATAAAAGAATAATAAATTAATCAGAGTTAGCATTCTGTCGACACAGCTCTGCATACTACGGAGGGACAGCAATCTAAATTAGGAAAGTGGTTTAGAAACTTTCTCAGTGCTTTAATGGGAGAGGTGGGGATGAGAGAATCACACAGACTTAGATTTGAGCTGTGTCCCAGCTCTGCCACTTGCTAGGTACGTTGGGTAAATCACCCCACCTTCCGAGTCTCAACTTACTCATCTGTGAAATGGGGATAATGTCCACCGTACAGATCTGTACACACAGGTTTGCCATGTTTAATAAATGAAGTTAACATACAGGATATACCTGGATATAAAGCAAGTGTTTTTTTCCCCTAAAAGTAAGAGAGAGTTGCCTTACATTTAAGTTCTTACAGTGGCTCAGAGACTCTTTCACATTCCCTAGACTCTCTCCATTATTTTATTTTAAACAACAAAGTATTGTTGGAGGAAGACCAATTTATAAAAGTCATCTGAAGGCAATAGTTTAAAAAGAATAAAAATGAACAATTTTTGACATAGATGTAGGTCATTACACTGGGGGTTGACCTCACATCCCTTGTAGAGATGTAAGCATTATGAAAGAGGCTTTTTAAAGCAATACATTAAATGTTAGGATGTTGTGATCACCACTATAAACCAATAGGGGAAATGGAAAAATAACCTGTCCTGAGATTAAGTGAATTGAGACTTTGAGGATAAAATATTTCAGCGGCAGCACCATGTAAAAGCTCAAAAAGGGCTGGATCACAATTTAGATAGGAGTGAAAATTATGTGAGAAAGTGAGCAAGTGATGCAGAAACCATCTCCAGTGATAGCAAAGATACTGAGATCAAAGGCGCTTGGGAAGAGATGACATGAAATTGTTTTGTGAAATGAGAGAGTGGGAAAAATCTCCTGATATTTCTAATGAACTGGAACATGTATGCATATCTAAAATAATAAATTAACTATTATACATAGATATCTGATTATTTCACCTATAATCTTAAGAATTTATAATAGGCAAGTTAACCTCAAATATTTTCTCTTTTGCAATTCTTCTCATTGTGAAAAATGGAAAGGACACCTTATATTTGGGACCACCCAATATTGAGACATGTCTAGTATGTGAAAGTACTTTATTTATTTATTTGGAGATGAAGTCTTGCTCTGTTGCCCGGGCTAGAGTGCCGTGGTGTTAGCCTAGCTCACAGCAACCTCAAACTCCTGGGCTTAAGTGATCCTCCTGCCTCAGCCTCCTGAGTAGCTGGGACTACAGGTGCGTGCCACCACACCTGGCTATTTTTTTCTATTTTTAGTAGAGACAGGGTCTCGCTCTTGCTCAGGCTGGTCTCAAACTCCTGAGCTCAAGCAATCCTCCCGCCTTGGCCTCCCAGAGTGCTGGGATTATAGGTGTGAGCCACCACACCCCTCCAAGTATGTGAAAATACTTTAAAACCCACAAAGCTCTGTGTGATTTGTGACAGGTATTGTTATGGTGGTTACTATTATAATACTTTTATCATGATTGTTCTACCGCAAGCTGGCTCTTTTGTTATATCTTATGAGCACTTTTCCGGACTGGAATCCCCTGATCTCCCACTTTCTAGCTGTGTGATCTTAGGCAAGCTGCCTAATCCCCCTGTATCTCGGTTTCCTCATCTGTAAAATAGAGATAATAATAGTATCTCCCAGGGTTGAGGAGCCAATAAATTAGTATATGTAAGAAGTGGTTTTTTTTTTGTTTTTTTTTGTTTGTTTTTTTTTGAGACAGAGTCTCACTCTGTTGCCCGGGCTAGAGTGAGTGCCGTGGCGTCAGCCTAGCTCACAGCAACCTCAAACTCCTGGGCTTAAGTGATCCTACTGCCTCAGCCTCCCAAGTAGCTGGGACTACAGGCATGCGCCACTATGCCCGGCTAATTTTTTGTATATATATATATTTTAGTTGTCCATATAATTTCTTTCTATTTTTAGTAGAGACGGGGTCTCACTCTTGCTCAGGCTGGTCTTGAACTCCTGACCTTGAGCGATCCACCCGCCTCGGCCTCCCAGAGTGCTAGGATTACAGGCGTGAGCCACCGCACCCGGCCTGTAAGAAGTGTTTGAAACAGTGCATGGTAAGTGTGTCTTAAATGTTAGTTATTCTCATTATGTTCGTCAAGGGAGAACTGTAACTATTTGTAGACACATCAGTTTTGCTCTTTATATGGTGAACTTTTACCAGCAGGGACCCTGTCTTATGCATCCTGGGGTTCCCAGCTCACACATGGGGCCCAACACCCAGAAAATGTTTGTTGAACCAATAACAACTTCTATAGAGAAAGAAAGGTCCTCTAACTGAGGCTAGCTTTGAGAAAAAAAAAGGTAGTGTATTATATAATGTTCAGAGCCCGGCACAGACCCTGGTTCCCATGAGTTTTAAGAGGCACATTCTGAGTCTAGATAAAAAACAAATATAAACAAGTATGAATTCATATTTTGTTTAAATATGTGTATCTAATCGCTAGCCTTCATTGAGTTATTTCTCTGTATTTGGGGCCATCCTAAGTGCTCATTTGTAATAACTAATTTATTATTCCAATATGTCCTAGGGTAGATTTTTATCATTATCTCCATTTTCCGTAGAAACTGAGGCACGGAGAGGTTATGTGACTTTCTCAAGGCCATACCACTCAAAAGTGGCTCTTATTTGTCACTGGCCAACCAAACTCTGAAGCAAAATCACAGTGTGATAGAGCCAGAAATGACTCTAGATTGGATGTTTTTTTCTTTGCAGCCTCACTAGACCATGAGGTCCTCTATGAAAGGAACTGAGTTCTATTCCTCCCAGTCCCCCATGTGGCAAACAGTAGGAGCTTGATAAGTACTCATTGAGCAAATGAGTGATGAGGTGTATTCTACATTATTGTATAGTATTTGTTTTCTTCAACTGAATTTTATGATTTTTTTCATTCCTACAAAAAATTGCTTAAAATTAATACACAAAATATATACACAAAAAGTGTGAATTACACGAAATTATGTTGAAAGTGAAAGAATCACCTAGAGAGAATTCTTCTTGGCATCTAAAGCACCAATTTATCCAAATGTCTCCATTATGTATGCATAATCTAACATGCAAGTACAAAGGCTGTATTCTATGTGGTACGTAGTTCAAGATCACAACCTTTGGAACCAGGTATGCCTGGGTTTGAATCCAAGCTCCATCAATTTTGAGTGGTACGGCCTTGAGAAAGTGACCTAACCTCTGTGTGCCTCAGTTTCTATGGAAAATGGAAATAATGATAAAATCTACCGTAGGGCATATTAGAATAACAAATCAGTTATTACAAATGAGCACTTAGGATGGCCCCAAATACAGAGAAATAACTCAATGAAGGCTAGCGATTAGATACACATATTTAAGCAAAATATGAATTCATACTTGTTTATATTTGTCTTTTATGTAACAAAATATCGTGAATATTTGTTGTGTGGTAGTATATACAGAGCTAATTCCTTCTTTTGGGTGGCTACATTATTTTCAAATGTATGGCTCTATGTAATAAATCCCTAATGTTGGGACTTAAGTGTCTCTAATATTTTATTATTATAAATAGCCACAATAAAAATCAGTGTTGTACATATATTTTTCCACACTTGGGTATTTCTATAGGATAAATTCATAGAAATGGAATTGCTGGATCAAAGTGTTATGAATTTTTAAATATATTAATAAAGAATGAGTTATCAAATTGTCTTCCTAAAAGGCTGCATCGCTTTACACTTTGATTAATGAGTGTACTTTGTTGCCTGATGGTTGTGTATTACACATTTTAACCAGACTCCCCAATAATTTATTTCCAATGTTCCAGTAGTTACAGAATTAAGGACTTTGCCCTGCCAGTTCTGCATTGCAGTCCTTTATCTTTCCCAAAATCATAAACAACTCCTAAGAACTTAGCAACCAATTTCCTGCAGCAAATATTCAGATACACATAGCCCGACAAAAAATCTTATGCCATCTCCAGATGGAAAAGGAAGAAATGTTGGCATTTCTTAGCCTTTTCAGTGGCTGATAGGAAGAAGGTTTGAAACTAGAACTATCCATTAAGTTTTGGAGACCGGGTGGCTGTATCTGCACCCAGCTTCGTTTTCTGTGACTGGGACTCTCATTTAATAGATAAGAAGCTCCCTCTCTTGAGTCTCACTGGGTGCAATGTCTCTGATTCAGTGTTCCCCAGAGTGTGATGACGGCACTACTGGTAGCCCTCCGGATTAGGTAGCACAAGGACAACAGGTGAAGCTCCTGGCCAGAAGCTGAACAGCGCCACCAAGCTGATAGGCTGCTTCAGTGGTGGCGAAAGCCCACACGCACTTTTATTTTTAATTTCGCTTTTAATACAAGTAATAAATATACTAATGTTTAAGAGTTAGATACTACTGCAAATTAAATACTGCCACAAAGCTTATAACAAAAATCTCCTGCCCCACCCCTAATCTCATCCCAGAAACAATAATTTTAATTCTGTAGTTACTTTTGCATACCCAATTATGGGATCACTTATTTACTTTCAAATTTTTTTCTTTTATTCTTTTTTTATTCTTTTTTTTTAGCTAAGTAAATTGTCTGAGGATACTTTTAAATTTTTGATCTTCTATTAATCCACAGCTATGAAGATAAGGATGTAGTGTTCTCTCTCTCTCTCTCTCTCTCTCTCTCTCTCTCTCACACACACACACACACACACACACTTCCCCTCTCCAATTCTCCCCAAAATAATTCTGTCATAATTTTTAGTTAAATCAATGTGCTGTTTTACATTATAATGACAATGTAATATTATTTCCAGCTGAGCATTGTAGTTTATGATGATTACAATGTTTTCCTTATAAATTGTTTTTGTTTCTTGGCTTTAATAATCATCGCATGTCTTCTTTGCTTAGTTTCCTACGTCACGGCTAAATTCATTGCCAGAGCTCAAATCTTCTGTGATTGCCTCGGCCTTGTGCTCAGTCTGGAAGCATTACAGTGTTCGTGACACGGTGCTTCTCAGAGCGTGGCTCGTGGCTCACAGAGAGCAGCATCAACACGAGCATCACCTGGGGCCTTATCCCAAGTGCAGATTATTAAACCCCACCCAGACTTGCTGAATTAGCTGCACTGGGGTGGGCCCAGTAGTCTGGGTTTTAACCAGCTATCCAGGTGTGCTAATGGGAAGGGCACTCAAGCTTGAGAACTGCAGGTATAATGGTTAAGAACTTGGGTACCCAAACTTCAGGCTGCTGGGTTCAAATCCTAGATATTCCACTCATTTGTGGTGTACTTCCGAGCCTCAGTCTTCTCTTAAAATGGGAAAAAAACAGTCTCTCCCACACGGAGTTATGGTGAGTGGCATGCTGTTAGGTGGCATGACAAGCTCCAGTTTTTCCTGGAGACAGCCCTCCTGGAGCACTTTGAAGTGCAGCACCTATATGGGAGGTGAGCTCTCCAAGGTGGCCACATAGTCTTTTCTCAGGCCCCCCAGGGTCCCCTGCTCAGAGGATCTCCTCCACTGAGACGCTGACCTCAAGCTTCTGTGTCCAATGTCCTTCTCTCTTCTTTTACCCCCTCCCACCCTCAGCTCTCCCTGCTACAACCACCATGCCACATGATCTCAGCCCACAGCCCCATGCCAACCCTCAGCCCTTCCTCACTCCCCTAGCCCCTCACCCAGCCCCCTCGAGCAGTCTCAGCCCCCTATCTCCTACCTTCCATCCCTCCCACACTCCTCCACTCCACCCAGCCCTGCTCTCCTGGGCCAGAGGAGCCCCCTGCCTTCCCATGGAACCCCCCACCACCTGCTCTCCAGGGCTGGCTGCCCCCTGGGAGTTCTCAGGCCCCCGAAGTATGGGGATGGGTAAGGGGGATAGATTACCAGCCCCAGCCTCACTGTTCTGCTTTCTCACTTGGGGGAAGTTCTTAATAGAACCACCTATCTGAGCCTCAGCTCTCTCATCTGTGGAAGGAATAGCAACAGCATCCAGCTACATTGCTTACCACGGTGCTTGGTATATAGTAAGTCCAATGTCCTTATCATGGTCCCCAAGTCCCTGGCTCATTAAGGGGCCCCACCATCTCTCTCTCTGCTTATTTCCACTACTCTTCCCCCATGCACTTAGCTCCAGCCACACTGGCCTCCTCACATACTCCCACCCACCTATGACATGGAATGCTCTTCCAGTAGATACACATTCACTTATTCTTTTACTTAAATCAGGTCTCTGCTCAATGGTCATCTCCTTAGAGAGATTATCCCCAAACCATCCCAAAACTGCCTAGCACATACAGTAGTTAAGGGTCAAAAAACATTAGCTAAATGAATGATTTTTCTTATAGTTAATGTAGCCATTGCCTTATTCAACCAGTATGGGAGTGAGTTCTCACATACAGAGAGCATGACTAATGTCTGCCATTCCACACGGCCCTCCATACTCAGTAGATGAAGGGCTTCCCTTCTGCATCCCAGGCCTCCTGGAAGGGCCTAAAA
Source organism: Eulemur rufifrons (assembly GCF_041146395.1). Lineage (NCBI taxonomy): Eukaryota > Metazoa > Chordata > Mammalia > Primates > Lemuridae > Eulemur > Eulemur rufifrons. Next base: position 27,321,462 of record NC_091002.1, read on the forward strand.
CCTCACTGCCACTCTTCCCTTTTTCCTTTATTTCTTCAATCACTAAATATTGAGCTTCTTTCATGTGCCCAGCACCAGCTGAGGCCCCTGGCAGGCTTGTTTGTCGACAAGAAAAGCATAGAAGAGGGTTTGCTCTAAGGGTTCACATTGCTTACCCTGGCGAGGGGCTGAACAAGATAAGGGGGTATGAAGTTCCTGGGGCCTCAGTTCGAACCCAAGCTGTGCAACCTTCATGCTCAGTTGCTACATCTGTGAAGTGGAGCTGACGAAAGTTACAAGCTCACAGGATTGTCATGATAATTCTTTGTTAATCCCTGTGCCTCGCAGATAGAAAACTTTGGTAAATGTTGGCTATTAATCATAACAATAAGTAGAGGTTGCCTCTGTAATTTAAGCCAAAACAAAGTAAAGAAGAAAAATGTGGTCAAGCCATCAGTGATTTATCAAGCAGTCTGGTCCTTCTAATAGCATAAAAAGGGTTCATATTCCCTGTGATCTTCCCAGAACTTTATATTCAATCTCTCTCAAAGTTCTGGTGGGGAAGCCAGGTGCAGTGGTTATGCACCTGTAATCCCGGCTACTTGGGAGGCTGAGGCAGGAGGATCACTTGAGGCCAAGAGTTTGAGACCAGCCTGGGCAACATAGCAAGACCCTGTCTTGAAAGAGAGAGGTGGTGGGGAGGGAAGGAAGGAAGGAAGGAAGGAAGGACAGATTTCAGCTGGGGAAACTAGCCAGGAGAGACACTGCTGGCCTTGCTCAATCTGTGGAGCCAGTGATGCAGAGATGAGAAACCTCAAAGTAAAGACACAAGTGTTCATGGCTGCAGGGTTTTTTTTTTTTTTTTTTTTTCACCTTTTAGTTAAACTTTATTGTGGTGTAATTTACATACAACAAAATTCCATCACCCAGAAAATTCTCTTGTGTCCCTCAGCAGCCAATTCCCCCCTGAAAGACACCACTGGTATGATTTCTGCCACCATACACCATTGTTGCTTAATTTTATATTAATGGAATCATACAGTATAAATATGTACTCTTTTTCCTCCGATTTTTTTTTACAGTTTTATTGAAGTGAAGCTGCAAAACTGATGTGCATAAACCACATCTAATTTAAAGGGCAAAATTCGAAATGTTTTAACATATTCCCTCCTTTAAACTACCACCACGGCCCAGATAATGAACATATCCATCACTCCAAAAAGTTTCCTCGTCTGTTTTCCATTCCTCCCACCCCATTCCAACTACTGATCTGCCTTTTGTCACTATAAATTAGTTTTCATTGTTAAGATTTGTATATAGAATCATCTAGTATGTACATTCTTGTGCCTGGCTTTTTTCATTCAGCATAAATTATTTTGGTTCATCCATGCTGTTGCATCAATATTTTATTCTTTATTTTTTTCCTGCACAGTGTCTCTTATTATGGGAATACCACAATTCATTTATCCATTCATTTACTGATGAAAGTTGGAGTGTTTTCCAGTTTGGGACTCTTATGGAAAAAGCCACTGTGAACATTCCTATACAAGTCTATTTGTGAATGTAAGTTTTCATTTATCTTGGGTAAATACCTAGACATGGAATTGCTGGGCCATAGGATAGATGTGTATTTAATTTTATAAGAAACTGCCAAACTGTTTTTTCCAAAGTGGCTGTTACCATTTTACACTCGCACCAAATGGCTGGTTTAACATCAAGCTTACTCCTACCTCATAGATTTTGTACTTGTTCCCTGTTCCCTCTTCCTGGAAGGACTTTCCACTAGTTTTGGCTGGCTTCTTGACATTCAGGTCTCGGTTCAAATGTCATATTCCAAAGAGGCTGTTATGGACTCAATTGTTTCCCCCAGAAATTCATATGTTGAAGTCACAACAAACCAGTACCTTAAAATGTGACTGTATTTGGAGATGAGGTATGTATGTATGTATGTATGTATGTATTGATTGATTGACAGAGTCTCACTCTGTTGCCCAGGCTAGAGTGCCATGGCATCAGCCTAGCTCACAGCAACCTTAAACTCCTGGACTCAAGCGACCCTCCTGCCTCAGCCTCCTGAGTAGCTGGGACTACAGGCATGTGCCACCTCGCCCGGCTAATTTTTCTGTTTTTAGTAGAGACGGGGTCTCGCTCTTGCTCAAGCTGGTCTCGAACTCCTGAGCTCAAATGATCCTCCCGCCTCAGGCTCCCAGAGTGCTAGGATTACAGGTGTGAGCCACCACACCTGGCCTGGAGATAAGATCTTTAAAGAGATGATAAAGTTAAAATAAGGCTTTTAGAGTGGGGCCCTAATTCAATGTGATACTAGTCATACTAGACCAGAAGAGAAAGAGACACTGGAGACGCACCTACACGGAGGAAAGGCCATGTAAGCACATAGTGAGAAGGTGGCCATCTGCAAGCCAAAGAGAGTGTCAGGAGAAACCAGACCTGCTGATACCTTCTCGGCTCTAGAGCTGTGAGAAAATAAATTTCTGTTGTTTAAGCCACCCAGTTTGTGGTATTTTGTTATGGCAGCCCTAGTGAACTAATATAAAGGACTTCCAATCACCATTTTACAACCATTATAATAATTGTTTCAAGCAAGAATCATTAATGAATACTAAAACCAGTGGGTAAGAGTCACATGAAGGAAGAGGATATTTAAATAGTCTCAAACTATCTTTCCACAGGATACTTAATAGTTACAAAGGGGAAAAGTGTGACTTTACGGTGGGATATATCTCAGCAGACACCACCCAACCAATTGATGGAAGTTAATCAACATCATCAATGGGCCGGGCGAGGTGGCTCACACCTGTAATCCTAGCACTCTGGGAGGCCGAGGCGGGAGGATCGCTCAAGGTCAGGAGTTTGAGACCAACCTGAGCAAAAGCGAGACCCTGGTCTCTACTAAAAAAATAGAAAGAAATTATATGGACAACTAAAAATATATACAGAAAAAATTAGCCAAGCATTGTGGTGCGTGCCTGTAGTCCCAGCTACTCGGGAGGCTGAGGCAGGAGGATTGCTTGAGCTCAGGAGTTTGAGGTTGCTGTGAGCTAGGCTGACACCACAGCACTCTAGCCTGGGCAACAGAGTGAGACTCTGTCTCAAAAAACAAACAAAAAAAAGCCATCAATGATGGCACAAATGCAATGTCTTGTGCCGCTTGATGAGAGTCACTGAAGATATGTTCTTTCAATAGTATTCTTGTCAAAAAATGCATTTGCTGAACCTAATCATGAGAAAATATTGGACAAATACAAATTTAGGAACATTCTACAAAATAACTGATCAGTACTCTTTGAAAATGTCAAGGTCATGAAAGACAAAGAAAGGCTGGATAATGAACTGCCTTTCCAGACTAAAGAAAACTAAAGCGACATGACAACTAAATGCAACATGTGATCCTGAATTGGATCCTGGGGAATAGCTATAAAGGACATTATTGGGACAATTAGCAAAATTTAAATATGAATGCTATATTAAATAAAAGAATTGTATTATTGTCAAAATTCCTGATTTTGACCTTTGTACTGAGATTATGAAAGAGAATGTCTTTTCTTAGGAAACACACAGAAATGTTTGGGATAAAGGAGCACGAAGGCAGAAACTCTGAAATGATTTAGGAAAAAAGGATATGTATATATTATATATAATACCATATACACGCACACAATATGTATGTATACATGTTCTCTCTCACGCAAGAGAGAATGTGATATGGAAATATATGCAAGATATAACAATTGGTTATTCTGGCCGAAATATAGTATGAGTTCGTTACTATTCTTGCAATTTATATGTAAATTTGAATTTTCATCCAAAAAACAATTACAGAGGCTTTCGGTGACCATACACACCATCAGAAGTGGCCTATCCCCAACCCCAAAGCACTCTGTAGCTCATTCTTTTTCTTCGTCGCACTTAATCACTGGCAAAAATTATCCTGTGCATTTATTTAATAACAATAACCTAACATTTGCGTGCAAGACTGTTCTTTTCTAAGTGCTTTAACTGTAAAACTTCTGCGAATCCCCTAACTACTGTTCCCATCTTATAGGTGAGGAACCAAGACTCAAGAAGGTTGATTCCAAGATCACTTATGTGGTTTTTCTCCTCCAGCGACACAGAACTTCAACTAAGGGAGAGACTATCTCGTCCATTGTTCTTTTCCCAGCGACTTTTTAATACAATGGTACCAAGCACGTAATAGGTGTTCAATACGTATCTGTAGATTCAGTTAACAAATACCGCGCACCCATTAGGCATTGGGGTATAAAGCAGTGAACAAACTATTCAAAAATCCATGCCTAAATGGAGCTTTGCATTGAGAATAACTTTCAGCCCCACACCCGGTTAGCCACCCTCTCTTTCATTTGGTTCAATCACCCCTGAGAATTAAGGCCCATTCTACCCATTTTGCAGAGGTAACACGATCAAGGTGAGGCAATGATTTGCGCAAAATCATTGGGCTACGTAGAAGGGAAGGTCGGGATTCCAACTCAGTCCGCGAGGTTCCCAGGCCCGAGCTACGAATCAACAGACAAAGCCAATCACCCGATCAGTATTTATTGAGCGCCTACGGCGTGCGTTTAGTCTTCATGCAGACCAGGTGAATAGGGGAGGTTGTGGTGCGCAAGCGGCTGCAGAGACAGGGAGGCCGCCGCGGATCACTGGGATTTGGCGCTTATTTTTTGTTGGGTGGGTGTTCTCGCCGGTGATTGGGCCCCGGCGCGGCGTGCCGGTGCGCCTGGCTGCGGCTGCTCCGTCGACCTTGGCAGGACCCGGGCGGCGCAGAACTCGGCTGGCCTCCCGGGGGATGGGCCACCAGGAGTCTCCGCTGGCCCGAGCGCCGGCGGGAGGTGCGGCTTATATAAAGAGGTTATGTAAAGGGCTCAGCTGGCACGAACACGTGGAGAGCCACGGGAGCCCGGAAGGCTGGGCCTCCCCCGCGAGCGCCGCTGCCACTGCCTGGGCGGCAGCACTACCCGCCGCACGTCCGAGCTCGGCCACCGCCTCCCGAGCTGCTCGGTCCCGGAGGCACCCAGGGTCCGGAGCGGACCATCTCCAGGCGGGGGCTCCAGGAGGGAAACGCGCCGCCCGGAAGTGGAGGTGCGCGGGCCAGGTAAGGGCGCAATCCCAGGAGTGAAGGCAAGCGCCGAGGCTGGAGTCACCCCGCTTCCTCGGTGTTTGGGGAGGGCAGGCGGGTCCTCGGCCTGTCGCGCTCAGGGAAGCTGAACTTCTAAGCCAATCCCCTCCACCCGCCGCCCTCGGGGACTTGGGTCGGTCCGCGGGGCTCCGCTAGGGCTCAATTCAACGGACTGTTTACACCCGGGAGGACGCAAGGCGGAACGCGGGGAGGGGGATCTGGGAGGGAGCAAGGCAGGGAAAAAGACTACAACAGTCCACATCGTTTCTTAAGGCTATTTTCGTAAGTTTCGAAGGCAGCAAGTTCTTGTTTTTCCTGTTGCTACACGATGAACTAGCTGAGGCAGCGGAGAGCTTTTGCTTTTCTTTCCGGTTCCCCCTCTGAGCCGCTGCCTAGTGGTCTCGTCTTTCCCGCTTTCCCCTCCCCTCCCCCGTTCAATCGGCTGCGCTGGCTTCCGTCTTAAAGGGGCCGCGGCGGCTGGAGGAGGAGGAGGTGGGACGCTTCGCGGCCTGCGCTCCTTGCCTCCCCGCCTCGGCCTGGTCGTTTAACCGATTCTTTCGCCCGCAGGTCACAATCCAAGGTCCCGCTCCTCCGCGTCCCGGGGCCGGACGGAGGGATGAAGCAGGGGCGGGCCGGGCAGCGCCGTTGCTGCTCCCCCCGTCGCCTGCAGCCATGGAAACGGGGGAGGACGGCGCCCGCAGAGGTACACAAAGCCCAGAGCGGAAAAGGCGAAGCCCAGTGCCGCGGGCGCCCAGCACGAAGCTGAGGCCGGCGGCTGCGGCCCAGGCCATGGATCCAGTGGAGGCCGAGGCCCCGGGCGAGGCCTACCTGGCGCGGCGGCGGCCGGAGGGCGGCGGCGGTTCTTCGCGGCCGCGCTATAGCCTTTTGGCGGAGATCGGGCGCGGCAGCTACGGCGTGGTTTATGAGGCAGTGGCCGGGCGCAATGGGGCCCGTGTGGCGGTCAAGAAGATCCGCTGCGACGCCCCCGAGAACGTGGAGCTGGCGCTGGCTGAATTCTGGGCCCTGACTAGCCTCAAGCGGCGCCACCAGAACGTAGTGCAGTTTGAGGAGTGCGTCCTGCAGCGCAACGGGCTAGCCCAGCGCATGAGCCATGGCAACAAGAGCTCGCAGCTTTACCTGCGCCTGGTGGAGACGTCGCTCAAAGGTAGGAGTATCGCGGGCCATCCCGCCCGCGCATGGCCGGATCCGCTGCTCTCTGGACTGCTCGGTTCAAACTGTCCCGGGTCCCCCTAGGCCTTGGTCCTGGTCCTGTCACCCTGGGCCCAGACACACCCTCGTTTCCCCAGGCCCAGGCACCGGGGCCTCAGTCTTCTTTCTCTGGGCCTAGGGCTAGTCCCTGGCCCAAAAGCTGGCTGGGTTTTTCATAAGAAGACCTCATTTGAGTGTTAACCATTATCTTAGTAAGTGCTCTATAAATGTGAGCCATTGATTATTAAGCGGCTAGCACTTTTAAGATCCGGTTGGAAAGTAGAGGGTATTGGATTCAGAGTTGGTGGCAGAACTGCAGAGCCCTCTCGCCCTTTAGTGCCTTTTCTTTTTCCCTCCCAAAACAAACAGAAAAAGTTAACCGAACGTACCCACACCCTCTCCCTCTTGGTTCTAAGTTTCCTGACATCCTCCATCTCCAGCTCCCAAACTCTTGCTTACTAGCTTGCCTTTTCCTATGAGACCCCCAGCCCTTCATCCCAGGCACTCAAGCAAAACGACAGTTTTTCTGGCTTGGTCCTCTGGGATGTGAGGGCTAATGGCCCCCACAGGTGGGCCTAGAGCTGTCACGAAACAAAACTTCTAACAATCTTTTTCCTCCATTTTACATTCTTAGTCTTTTTCTTAATGTCTGAGGCTGGCTGGGAAGTGGTTTTACTTATGAGGAGAATGGGGTTCATTGAGGGCAGGGGTCTTGCAGACCCGGAAGACTAATAATCCTGGTGTCCGGGTTTTAACTGCAGTTAGGGAATGTGTTCATCCTAAGTGCTCAGTCCTCACAAGCCTTGCTCAGACTGCAAGTAGCTGGGGATCTGCTCAGAGGAGAGGGGCAGTGGGCTAGGAAGGTCCGAGAACACTTCCTGAGGCAGGAGAATCCAGGAGAAAGGTTACTAATCTGAGTTCTAGCTGTGGTCTGAGCTCTGACATAATTTTAGGTAACAACTTTAAAAGTAGATTCTGTCCCGATTCTATAAATAAACTAAGGCTTACAGGAGAACAACTAATAACTTGATTAAGGTTAATCCACTTGAAAGTCAAACTGTATTCCTGATTTCCTTGTACTTCTCATAGCTTAAGTGATGTGAACCTAGATCTGTCTTGATTAAGGCCTATATCCTTTCAAAGAGTAATGCTCTCCTCCTTAACCTTTAAGAATGGGTAGGATTTTGGGTGGGGTTGGAGGGTGTGGTTTCCTAAAATCTTGTTTGGAGCTTTGGTGCAACTTTAAAGATTCCACAAGCCTGTCCTAAGAGAACTCCTCTCATTTCAAGTCCCTTGTTTGACATTGGATTAGGAGACATAGTATCACCTGGGGTCCTTTTTAGACTTCTACCTTTATGTGCATCCCTGCCCCATCCATTCTGAAAAGCCCACTCTCCTGGGGGGAGTATTTTTTTCCCAGGAGATTATTTTGATCTTTTTTTTTTTTTTAAAAAAAAAAACTTTTATATAAGAAATGGGGTCTCTTATGTTGCTCAGGCTGATCTCCAACACCTGCGCTCAAGTGATCCTCCCGCCTCAGCCTCCCAAGTAGCTAGGATTATGGAATGCACCACCGCATCTAGCCCCAGGAGATTCTTTTACCTTACCTATATTCTGGGAGCTCCTCCCTTATTTTGAAGTCCTAGTCTCAGACTGTCTCCTACTATATGGTTAATGAATGGTCTGGACTTCCATATTACCGCACTGCCTTGGGGTGTGGGAACTTGCTTTGCCAAACATTCCATCTATCCTCAGTTCATTCATGCCAGTCTTGGAACCTCAGCCTCAGTCTGAAGCCCTTGCTTACTCGCTCAACATAAATACTATTTAGACTTTCCTCACTTGTAGAATTTGTCAAAACTTCACAGTAAACAAAGGCAGCATAGCATAGCAGATTAATACTGTGGACTTCGGGGTTAGACTCAGACTGCGTGAGACATGGGACAAGTTGTAAAACCTGAGGAGCATTCCTCTAGATAGGGGTACCTATGGCATAGGGCTGCCATGCAGACTGGGAATGTCCAATAAGTGCTCCAGATAAGGAGGAATTCACTGCCTCAATAAATTCAGGCTACCTTCCCCATCCTCTTCTGCCATTATCGCCTTCAAGATTCATTGTTCTTGTTCAAGTTTCTCAAACTTGTTTGACCATGGAACACACCTTATTTCCTGTGTTGTCAGCATTACCAAGTTGACAGAAACACTTGTATTTTTAGCCTCCCTTTATAAGCTAAAATTGAGACCTAGAGAAATGAAATATTTTGCTTTAGGCCACATACTAATATGTCTCTTTCAATTGTTTAGAGTCTTCAGAATATTTGAGTGTTCACAATGTTCTGGGATTGGAGACAGAGCAGTGAAGAAGATGTGCACTGTCTCTGCTTGTGAATATGACTTTCAAGCTTACATATCATGTAATTTAGCAAGTAGTAAATTTAATTTAGCAAGTAGTAAATAGGCAGTCGGGTCTTTTTGCATCTTAATTTTAAAGTAGAGAACAAAGATCCAATTACTCCAGGTTAAGTTTTCCTAAGTCTGCCTTTCAAAACTTAGTGGACTTGGTCTGTCCTGGGGTCCTGTTTGCAGCATGCATTATAATACTACCCAGTAACGTTAGAGCTGGGAGGGATCCTAGAGATAACCTGGCTCAGCTCTCTAGCAGAAAAGTCCTCTGCAGTCACTGTTTGCCAGGTCTCCCGCAACTTAGAATGATGTTGAAATAGACCAGAAAATGTTAATCTGCCTTGAATTCTCACCTTCACTCAGTACTGAGTCTGTACTGTAGTATTTGAAGGGAAAGAAAAAAACCAAAAAACAAATCATTCCTTGCCCCAAAGGAACTTACATTTGAAAAGCTTGAGGACTAGTAAAAGACTTAATGCTATTCAAGGTCACTGGAGGAAATGGCAGGTTGGCTCATTAACAAGGGCTTTGTACACAAGTAAGAGGAAGGAGACTTGATTGGGAAGGTGGGCTTGAAAGGTGTGTGCCTAGGATCCTGGGTAGGCAAGGAAGAAACAAAGTGAATCTATTTCACTATTGGGCCAATAGATTCGTTTTTTTTCCCCCCCTCAGTCTCCAACTTCCTAATGAATACATAGAAGGCATTTGTATGGTCTCAAATTATTTGATGTATAAAACTTCCAGTATCAAAAGAAACTTCTGGAAATGAATGCTGTTCTTGGTCTTGCCCATTTTGTTTGATAGACTTCTGTGCCTTATGTTTGTCCTTTGAGTATGGAGCAAACAAAGTCCTCAGAAACATTAATAAAGAGAGCAGAAGCTGTAGAGGGTTAGAAGAGGTCTTAGGTGTCTGATCTGGCCTTCTGTTTCACAAGGAAGAAAACTTGATCTCCAACTCCTGAAGTCCAGAAAAGGAACAGGACTTGTCTGAAATGAGTTAGTGGCAGCACTCAAATCAGCTTCCTAGGCTTTTATAAACCAGATTGATAGTCTTATAAATTATTTGGTTATTGGGTTGGTGCCTGGGTCTTTGTTTAACTTTGAAGTACTTTTCAAATAAAAAGAAGAGTGAAGGCATCAGTGGTTTGCTTTTATCCCCTTGTTTTCCATGGCTAAAGGACCCTGTCCTGAATACATGCAAAACAAAGTTCAAGATCACTGCCACTTAGAAGACAGCAGGCAAGCCTGATTCATTGTCAAACCCAGAAATTCTGTTGCTTTCTCTAATTAGTGCATGCCCTGATCCTTCTGACAAACAGCACACAAGGACCAAAAAAAATCCAGTACAAACTCTAAGCCTCATCAAACTGAATTATTAGAAGTTTGGAAGAGCAAGAAGCCTAGCTTATCCTCAACTTGGTAAGACACTGACTAGTTTTGCTTTACCAATTGTTTGTTTTTTGTGCTCAAGATGCCTTTAGGTAGCTTGAGATCGCTGGGAACATAGGCTTTGGGAAGTAATCTTTTTTTTTTTTTTTTTCTTTTAAATAGAGACAGGATCTCACTCTTGCTCTGGGTGGTCTTGAACTCCTGAGCTCAAGTGATCCTCCTGCCTCAGCGTCCCAGAGTGCTGGGATTACAGGCGTGAGCCACTGCCCCCGGCCCTTGGGAAGTAATCTTGCCTGCACACCAAGTAGCTGCTGTGAGCCAGGTCACTGTATTTGAAGAGCTTCCTCCATGGGGCCTGCAGAGGACACATGCCCAAACGAACACAGCGTAAGGTCACAAGTGGCAGCATCCTAGAAAGCAGAGGTTCTCTCTGGGAGTTTAGTTAGAGGCTTTGGGGAGCAGGCAAAGGAAGTAGCTGAGGGAGGAACCAGTGTTCTAGCTGGGGGAGACCAGGGATTTAGCAGTAGATTAGTTGTCAGCCTGCAGACTCCTATGGAAAACAGCTAAGCAAATAACCAGGTCAGGATTCAAGCCTAGGCATTCGAACTTGAGGATGCTGTTTTAAACCACTATGAGGACAAGAGGCTTACGTTCTGAGTTCTCTTTTTCTTGGTTGTAAAATGGGCATAATCATGTTTTACTCAGAAACTAATGACTACTATTTATTTTTAATTGTATATTAATCAGTGCTCCTGGCACTGCCGGTTTCTGCTGGTGCCTTCCATGCGTTCTCACCTACCAGGGACTCTGTACCGGCTTTCTGGTGTACTCTTGAATGTTTCGAGGCAACCATGCCGGCTTCTCTCTCACTCTTGACTGACTTCTGCGTTCTATGCATTGGGGATTTTAGGTTCCAGCCCTGGGAGACGGAAACAGCCCTTCCTTAATTGAGAGCTTTGGTTAATTGGGGTTGCATTGGGTAGGGCTTTTTGTAGTGTAAACTCTCAAGGAGAGCTTAGCTTCCTTAGTAGAACATCAGTTCATTTTCACCTCATATTTGGCCTGTGGTGGTATCTTTAGGGCTAGGTACCCCTCTTAGTGACTCTCAAATTCTGCATCTTGACCCAGTTGTCTTTATATATTATACATGCCCTACCACTACTTTTCCTATTGCTTCTCTTATTTATACCTCTCCAGCTCACGATTCTTACCATTATGGAACGCCTGCTGTGTGCATGTGTGGTGTACTGTGAGGAGCCCAGAGACTTGATTTCATTCCACTGAGAGTGCCCAGTCTAATGGAGGAGATGGTTACAGAACAACAGATGTTACTTCACTGCAGCCCTTGAGAGGTGCTCTGGGGGAACCAGCTGCCAGAAATGTGGACTGAGTTTGGGGGAAGGAAGGATGACTTGTAAAATGGTAAATCAGAAACGACCCTGGCAAGAGCTGAGGCTTAGGTGTGTGGCAGGGACAGTTGCGTATGGAGAGAGATGCCTGAGCCCTAACTGCCGTGGGTTAGGGTGACTCCCTCTGTGCCTGGCTGGTGGAATCCACATTTTAACAAATAGTAATAAGCTACCTTTTCATAGTATTTTCGTATTCATTCTCTTTTAATCTTCTTTACTGTGAAATTGGTGTTTTTATTTACAAAAAAATCAAGGTCAAGTTACTCGTCCAGTACGACACTAGTGAGGGGTCGGAGTCTAAGAGTTACATACAGATACTCTTTCCAATTTCCATGTTCTTGACACGCTGCCTTATGACTGTATTGGATGACTGCCAGTGGTGTCCAGAGACATTAACATAATTAACACCCAGTAGTTGCCTGCTCTTGTGTCCAGGCACCATGCAAGGTGCTTCATATGTCACAAGCCTTACAACAGCCCAGTGATATAGGTGTTTCCTCTCAATTTATGGAAAATGAAAGATTTTTGAGGTCTTAAGTTTGCCCAGGATGATACAGCCATGTAAGTTGGGGGGCAGGAGAAGTGTTGGCCCCACGCCTGGCTGGCTCAGCAGCCCTGTCCTTTCTGTTGGGCTCATGGGTTCATTCTTGTCCTTTGTAGAGCACTGTATGACTGTATCTTGCCCTGGCAGCCACCATAACAGATCTGTTTGATTAATCTTAGGAGTAGCTTGAACATAGCCTGTGGTGTTTACATGGTATCCAGCTTCTTTATGGTGACATGACACTGCGTAAAATTGAGCATGGAACCACATGCTCATCTTTGTTATGGGAAGACCTGCCAGGATGAGTACTTGTCATCAGCCTCTCAGGACTGAGCTCTTTAAATAAAATATTTTAATGTACAACTCCTAATTAATCAAAAACAGGGATGGCCATAGTCACAACTTGTTCAAACTTTACTTTTCTGGGTTTTCTCTAATCGTTTTTCTTAAACATAACTTTATAATTTTATATTCTGCCTTTTTCCCCTTGATGCTTAAACTTGCTCGTAATGTGTTATGTGACCTTCTCTTGGCTTTTTAAGTAAATTTCTGTTGAAGTATAACAAGACCCTTTAAAGCTTTCAACCAAGTGGCAATACCATAATTAAGTTACCCTTCTTGGATAGTTGTTTCCAATCCTTCACTTTTACTATGCTGGATGGAATACCAGTTACGGGTGTTTGAGAGGATTGGGTAGAGCACTGTGAATTCTTTCTTTTCATCTTACATGACAAGTTACTAAAGTCTATTGATCTTAAACCTCCAAGACCTTTCTCCCATCCCTGCCTCCCCCTGCCCCACCTCCTCCCCTCGCCTCCTCCCTTGCCAGCCCTCGCTTCTCTGGGTTTCAGAACCTCCTGATGAGTCATTTGGCCGCTAGTCTGTCTCCCGTCTTGTCTCTGACCCCTCGCGCCTCCAAAGGGAACTTGTTTCATTGTCAAAGTCATGCTGTCACCTGTTAATGTTTCTGAAATCAGCAGTCAGCTTGGTCAAGTGGTATGTCAGAGTGCTGTCAACAGCCCGTATAGCTTACTTAAATGGTATGTCTCCAAATCGATGACTCCTTAGATTCCATAAGCAATGTATCTTTCTGTAATATATTAAGAACTTTTAGCTCCTTCTCATTTCTTAAGGTCTAAGTCTGCTATAGAACATGTCAGCCTCATTCCTGCCCATCTACTGCATCTCTTCTGTGACGACCCGGACTATTTGGGGCTCTGGTGCATGCTCGACCCCCGTGCTGTGTGCCCACCCTGCTCATCCTGGGAGATGCGGCTGAGGGGCCTCTCTCACATCCCACCTTCCTTCCCCACCCTTTGGGCAGAGCTGGGCCCTCTTCCTCGCTCTCACAGCTTTCATCATTCTGCTTCTAATGACCAGAAGCCTTTGTCAGGGCAGGGACAGACTCTTAACTTAGCTCATCTCTGATGCCTGACAAGAGTGTGTGCTCAGGAATTGTTTAAATGGAGTTGACGAGAACCTGGAAATCTAACTTCTGGGACTTGGGAATAGGCTTGTCCAATCCAGGACATTTTCTATCTCTTTCCAGGAGGTGCCTGCCTTTCCGAGCTCATACTGACTTGGCCTTTTGCTGGGCCTGCTGGCATCGGGTTTCTCAGTGAAGCAGGCCACATTTTATTGGAGACTTTAACACTATAATTTCTATGAGTGAGATGCAAGACACCTGCTTGGTTTTTTTCTTGGTGTTTGTTTTGTGTGGTTTGGTGGTTTTTTTTTTTTTTTTTTTTGGCATATTCTCTGTCTGTGAACTATGGCACAGAATGTTTTGAAATCCATAATTTATTTTGTGGTCACCTGTCTGTCAAACTTGAGGGGAAAAAAGTAGTAGAACTATCCCAGAGGTGGGCCTTCGTCACTTTAAAAGTGTGTGCTGTTGGCCCTGTGTGAACCTGTCCTACCCACCTATTTGTGGCCGTGCTCTTGGACAGGTTACTTAGCCTTTCTCAGCCTGGATTTCACCACCTGTAAAACAGTATCTGGGAAGATGAGACAGTTCACATCATGAGCTTTTAAAATAGTGCCTGGAACGCAGTGGTTTCTCAAAGGTTAATTTACCTCAAATGCTTATCTCCAAATAACACTCACTGTTTTCTCCCTCTCTGGGAAGAAAGCTAATTTTTTTCTCTTACTAATCTTGTAGAACTGTCAGATTTTACCAGACAAGGGAATTATAAAACTTAAGTAAATTTTGTTTCTGTCAGCTCAAAAACTTTAAGTTTCATGTGGGGATTTTAGTGGTTGTTCCATATGTCTGTTCCAATTATACATCCTGAAACTGGGGAAATAACCACAGGGTGGGGTTGGGGACACACTGGGCCCACTGTGATATGGGTCTGAAATAAAACTCCATTGATACGAGCCAGGGGCCTTGCCTGGTCAGAAGAGGGAAGTTACCTGGAAAATCAGGCATGTGCAAAGTGGATTGGCGTTCAAGCTGGCTTTAAGGTGTACGTTCTCTTACACCTGCAGAGATGGGGGTGTCCTCTTTTTAGCTAGAGAAATCACCCCAAATAAAAGAGCGGCCTGGTCTAGCTAGAACATGGATTTTAGCTGTTACAACCTAAAAAATATTATGTCTTAAATGAAGTCATTCCTTTTCATTTTCTGATCCAAATGTCAGCTTTTGCCTGACATGTGAGAACTTTATTCTGTGGCCTACAGTACTGGGATTACTGGAATCCACGAGTTCCAAGGACTTGGGTGGGGTCGAGTGTTAAGGATGATGATAGTGATGGTCAGTGAGTTATTCCCCCAAAATGTCTTCTGCTCTGCACGATGCAGTTCATGTCTGTGACTAAATGCACTGCCGTCATGTGGAGCAGGTGCCATTCTCTCGTTTGATAGATGAGAAGACTGAGCTGCAGATAGGTTCGGGGACTTCCCTGAAGTTCTAGCCATCTTTCTGTCACACCTTGGCCTCCCTGTATTTTCCTTTGAACCAAGAGTCCACCCAGTGAGCCACTGGGCAGCGTTGGTCTACACCCAGACTCCTTGCTTGCTGGTCTTTGCTCTTTGACATCCCCAAGTGCCTGATGAGTGCCAGGTACCATCAATGTCCCCTCCTACCAGCCCTCCGATCATAAGGTAGCTGAGAGAGAGCCCAGGTAGACGAACTGCCTGAAGTCAAGGACTGGGATTGTCATGTGTGTCTTCTGTTTTCTCATGGGTAGCTGGTGAAAACACGTGCTCAGCCTCTCATGGAATAAGCCCAGGGCCCTTGCCTGTGCAAAGAAGTACTTTTGTCTCTGGAACAAGGAGCCGCCTTCCCAGTTTTCCATTCTGTCATGGTTGCTGATGCTGTGCCTGACTCTGAGAAGACTTCTTCCTGTCCAGGGTTTTCCTCTCAACAAACAGCCCCTCCTTTAGCGTGTCCTGAGCTTAGCTCCCTCCTCAGAGCAAGCTCCTCATGCCCGGGGTCCTGTCTCCCCCTTAATTTAGGGCACCTTTTTTAAAAAGCTTTCCTTTTCCTGGATTCTCATAACCTGGACTTGCATCATAGTCTGTTGCAGACTTCTTTTACTTGAGTTGCCATAGTTACCAACTTTGTATATAAAATAATCATCATTCCCCACCCTTCATTCTCCCACCAGAAATTTCACTGTTTTCTGCTGTGACCTTTGCAGAAGGAATTTGATGACTTTTTAATCCTTTCCTTTCTGACTGTACCACCAGCAAACGTTTCTTGCTCTCCTTTTTACGGCTCTTTACTCCAGAGTCTAGATTCGCTTGGGCTTCAGATGGCTGCTTCATTTTGCAGTCTTTTTAGATACAGAGCCACAGCTACACTCAGCCGGTGACCCAGAAAGAGGATTATGAGAGGGGAAACAACTGAATTTAAAAAAAAAATCTGCCCTAAACTGGTTTTACCTGTATTACTTTGATTGTGAGTAATATAAACAAAAATTATATAATTATAGGGGAAGTGAGTCCATCAGATTGTGGTCAAAAACCTAAAGCTTTTGTCTTGTACATCAAATCATCTTGGATTAGCCTAGACCTCCCGAACCACTGGCTTTGGTCTACTGTGTGGCTTGGTAATTTCAGGGCTGTTTTGGGTTAGCACAGTATCATCCAGATCATAGGTCTCTCTATAGTCATCAAGTACCTTCCAGGTATGGGCTCACTGTGCCACCAGTTGCTTTATAAATATTGGGATTTGCTTGATGGCAGTCACCAACTTTCCTGGAGTTTCAAGCCCACACAACTTAATTCTACCTTTTATACATTTACTTCAGACTCCACTATTCCTGCCAGACTTAGATTCACAGCTTTCTGGTCTATTTGTCCTGTGTTCCATTACCCATTTAGGTCTCTCAGACTAGAATTCCCTTTTTGCCTCCCCTGACTGACTTATTGCCTGTCCTTCAAAGGGTATCTCAATTCCTGTCCTTTCTGACTTCTTCGGGTCTGGTGATTCCTGTCCACCTTCACTGTTCAGAGAAGTTGACCTTGATGCAGATGTGTGGCTTATGATGGTTACTGCTGTGGTTAGCTGTCCTCTCCTTGAAACTAAGCTTCATAGAGACAGGGGCATGTTATGTGCCTACCTTGTGCTAGGCATATGGTAGGCTTGCAGAAAATGTTGATGGATTGGAGTGTGCCTCTGAAATGAACAGAACTGTAGTACCATTCCAGATGCATTAACAAGAATGATTGTACAAGTCAGGGAAGACAAGAAGGAACATTTGCCTGGCATTGAGTAACAGTGACAATAGAAGCAATAGACATTGCACGACCATCTCACTTGCTTTACCTTGTTTCATCTTCCCAGCAGCCCTGGGAGGTAAGGGTGGCCTGCTGCTACCTGTTTGGAAACAGTATAGTGAAAGAAAATGGTTTTGCAGTCAACCAGACAACAGTGAACCTGAGGTTCCACCCAGGCCTCTTAATTCCAAACCCTAGGTGCTTGACACCAGCCACTAATGCCTGTGACATTCCTTGACTCGTCCTATGTGAGTAGAAACAGGACTCAGTGCCGATTATGCGGATCCTCTTGGAGCAGTTGTTTGTCACATCTGTCACTCTCACTGTATTATGTTGCATCCCTTTAGTCTAAACATAGTGTGAATGTGTCCATCTCACTCAGGTTCTTATCTTCCTTTGATTTAGGAGAAAGGATCCTGGGTTATGCTGAGGAACCCTGCTATCTCTGGTTTGTCATGGAGTTCTGTGAAGGTGGAGACCTGAATCAGTACGTCCTGTCCCGGAGGCCGGACCCAGCCACCAACAAGAGCTTCATGCTGCAGCTCACAAGCGCCATTGCCTTCCTGCACAAAAACCACATCGTGCACAGGGACCTAAAGCCGGACAACATCCTCATCACAGAGCGGTCTGGCACCCCCATCCTCAAGGTGGCAGACTTTGGACTAAGCAAGGTCTGTGCCGGGCTGGCACCCCGAGGCAAAGAAGGCAATCAAGACAACAAAAATGTGAATGTGAATAAATACTGGCTGTCCTCAGCCTGCGGCTCAGACTTCTACATGGCTCCTGAAGTCTGGGAGGGACACTACACGGCCAAGGCGGACATCTTTGCCCTGGGCATTATCATCTGGGCAATGATAGAAAGAATCACGTTTATTGACTCTGAGACCAAGAAGGAGCTCCTGGGGACCTATATTAAACAGGGGACTGAGATCGTCCCTGTTGGTGAGGCGCTGCTAGAAAACCCAAAGATGGAGTTGCACATCCCCCAGAAACGCAGGACTTCCATGTCTGAGGGGATCAAGCAGCTCTTGAAAGATATGTTAGCTGCTAACCCACAGGACCGGCCTGATGCCTTTGAACTTGAAACCAGAATGGACCAGGTCACATGTGCTGCTTAAAATTCAGGGCTAAGCATCTTGGGTGTTTTTAAACTAGGTGAGTGCTCTCTTTTTGTTCACACACTTACTGGCCTGGGTTCTTCATCCTGGGCCCTGGGGTGGGCCCTGGAGTTGGGGGTGGGGGGTTGCAGGTTTGAAGAAAACTTAATGTTTATTATCAAAGATCCCCCCAAGTCTTGGTAAGGAGATATGTGGAATTAACTATCTGAGTACAAGTTGGAAAGTCTAGAGAAGTCTTCTGAGAGGAGATGGCATTTGAGCTGAATCTCTGAGTTTTTTAGAAACACCTTTTCTCATCAAGTCATAAATACTGTAGAAAATGTGCAAAAGAGGTACAAATTTTTCAGAGAATAAACACTTTCCAGTCGTATCCCTGCTACTCAGACATCCAGTTCTGTGTAGTTTAGATCTTGCTATAGTTTTGTTTCATGCTTTTTACTCAACACTAATCTGAGTATTCCCCATGTCATTCTTCGAAAGTATGGCTTTCAGTGACTGTATGGCACTCCATTGTATGTACCATAATGTAATCATTCTCCTATTCTAGATATCAGATTGTTTCTCCATGTTAGGTGCTGTAAAGAATGTATTGGTGAATATTCTTATATGGAAGTCTTTGCTTATTTAACAGATTTATTGTGAGCTTTTTATTTGTCAAGTAGTCATGCACCATGTAAGATTTAGATGAGCTGATGGACTGCATTTGACCTGGTCCCATAAAACTATAAGGGAGCTGAAAAATTCCTGTTGCCTAGTGATGTCACAGCCATCGTAACTTCAGCATGCAGTGCATTACCTTTTCTGTTTAGATACAAAAATAGTTACCAGTGTGTTATAGTGGCCTATGGTATTCAACACAGTAACATGCTGTACAGGGTTATAGCCTAGGAACAATGGGCTATACCCTCTAGGTTTGTAAAAGTACATTCTATGATGTTTGCACAACTATAAAATCATCTATAAAAGCATTGCTTAGAACATACCGCCATTGTGAAGTGGCACGGGATTTGCCATGCTAGCTTCTGGGGTAATATGATAAGCAAAATCAGAAACTTGCCCCATCTTGAATTCTGCAGCTTAATTAAAGAGAGGTATGTTCATCGATATTTATCATAGTTATTTTACCATGAAGGAGAAGAGGTATTAAGGAAAATTAACCTTGCAGTTGTTAGTGCCTAGAGTCAAGAGAAGGGAACTAGGGTAGAGGGGAGCATCCCAGGCAGAAGAATTAGCCTCTGCAAAGGACCTGAGGCCAGAGGGAGCCTGACTGGACCACCATGGGTTAGTAAGGAACATACAGACATGTAGACGTCAGAAAGGACAGGAACCTGCCAGGAGAGGGAACGGTGTGGACAGAGAGGTTGAGGTAGAAAATCCAAAGGTGTGTTGTACCAGAGCAGCAGGGTAGTTCAGTTAGACCAGAGTGTGAGATGTGAACAAGGAAGGAAGATGAGAAATTGACCACCATATATGCTAGGTATTTACACATGTGCCATTTCATTTCACCTTTAGAACCCTGGAACGGGTTAAGTAATTTATCCGTGATCCTCCTAAATTAAGGTCAGGTCTATTTTAGTCAAGCAGGGTCCCCCCCCCCCCCTTTTTTCTTTTAATGTCAGTATGGCAGCTAGAAGTAAACTACTGTAGTATTTTGCTGAAGCCTTGAGATGAGCTGATGGGGGTGGTGTTGATCCTAATGATCATACGGTAGGAGCCTCAGGAACCATCAGACACACGGCCTTCTGTTACCCGGGTGAGTTCTTAGTCTCTTCCTTTCTCTTCATCTCCCTCCGATTTCTACGTGGAGTTGGTTCTTACTAACTTAGGCCTGGTTTCATCTCTCTCGGTGAATGTATTTCTGGAGTGAGTCACCAGTTCAATTCTTCATTCCACAAACATTTATTGAGTACCTTCCAGGTGCCAGGCCAATTTGTCCTACTACTCAATGGGGAAGAGAACAACATTCCCCAAAGCTAGGTTTGGGGTAGTGCCATGTTAGAAACCAAAAGGGTTGGCTAGACAGCGTTTTAATTGTATTTTGTGCTGTCACTTCCTATTTTTCCATCTCATTTTTTCTGCTTTTTGAAAGACCTCTTAGAATTCAAGTTTGCTCTGTCATAGGAAGGTTGTCAATGGAAGATGGACCTGAATTTGGATTAGGATTATGGGGTTGTCACGACTAATTGAGATCAAGGTGCCCATTTGGCCAACCACACTTGGGATTTGTGTTGTTTTGCAGGGCAAAGTTTTAGCTAAATAGGAGTGATTCCTTCACCTAGGAGAAATAGGTGCCCTTGAGAAGAAAAGAAAGAAAAATTAGGAATGGAGTTACAGTCCCAGGCTGCTAGGTTAATTCATTTTGTGGCTCTGACAGCTAATTAGTACAGCAGTGGTGGTGCCAGTTTGGCCGTAGCCTATCCTGCCCTGTCCTAGGTGAGCACTTAGAATTGTGGGCCTGGGCCCAGGTCTGTGACCAAAGCCAAACCTATGGTGCCAAAGCTTGAGATCAGTTGTGTTGTAGATGAGCTGTATCTGGCTGGTCAGAGGGTTGAGTTGGGAAGAACATTGAGTCTAACCTCCCCTCCCCCTGCCAAACTTCTTAGATGGACAAGCTACTTCCATTTATTCCGTATATTTAATGGGAAACTAACTGTCAGGTACCATTTTAGACACAGACGATACATTAGTGAACAAAACAGACAAAAATGTTTGCAGTGTGGAGCTTAACATTCTATTGAGAAGACAGACAATAAACATGGTTAATATACTAGGAAGTGCCAAGTGCTGGGGTGGGAGGAATAGAGCCAGGCAGGGGTAAGGGAGATCTGAATGGTGGGAGGTGGGATGTGATATTATGCTCTTAAGTGCAAGAGATCTGGGTGGATCTCCTGGAGACATTGACCGTGGAGCAAAGGTTAGGAGTTGAGGGAGTGAATCCTGAGGATTTCTGGGGAAAGAGCATCCCAGATAGAGGTAACAGTCAGTATAAAGGCCTGAAAGCTCAACAGTGAGCAGGGAGAAGTATTTGGAAAGAGGCTCGAGGGTAAGTAGGAGCCAAGTAGAGCAGGTCTAGGTCTGGTAGATAAGATTTTGACTTTTATTTTTGAGTGAGGTGGAAAGTCATTGTATGTTCAGTTGTGTGATATCTGATCTTTTGAAAGGATCACTTTGGTCTTCTGTCCTAAAAATAAACAATAGGGGAGCAAGTGAGGGGATAAAATGGGAGGCCACTGTTAATAATCCAGATAAGAGATGATGTTGGCTTAAAGCGATGGGGGAAGGGGAGAGATGATGATGATTGGACTTGGAGTAGGTATATTTTGAAGTCAGAGCCAATGTGATTTCCTTCTGGATCGATTGTGAGGTGTGCAAGAAAGGAATTAAAGATGATTCCAAAGTTTTGGCCTATGCAATGAGAAAGATAAAGTTGCCATTAAATGAGATGGGGAAGACATGGGGAGGAATAGGCTTGGCTGGGGAAAATTGGGTTTTAGACATCTGAAAGTTTGATGTGCCTATTTGGAATCCAAGCACAGATACAGAGTAGGCAGTTGGAGTTCAGGGGAGGGGTCCAGCCTCGAGATACAAAATTAGATTGTCAAGTACTAGAGTGGGTGTAGATAGGTCAGAGAACTGAGCTCTAGGTTGTCTAACATTGAGCCTGGGGAGAAAGAAAAAAGCCAAAGATGGGAAGTGAAAGCCACAGAATATGCTGGGGCATATTCTGCTTGCAGATTGAGGGAGATGAGTTCACCATTGGGTTTAGTTAATGGAGAGTCCTTAGTGCTCATGGGCAGTTTTGGTGAAGAATGGGAGGCCCTCTAATGGAGTGGATCTGAGGGAAAGAAGAGAGGAATTGGAGAAATAGACCCATAATTCTCAAAGTTTTTGGTCTGAAAGCCTCGTTATGCTCTTGAAATTACGAACTCCACAGAGCTTTTGGTTTGGATTCTATCTGTGGATATTTGCAGTATTAAAAATTAAAACAAATGTTTTAAATGTTCCTTTCAAATGAATGAATAAATAATAAAGCAGTTACATGTTATCATGAATATCATATTTTATGTAGTAACTATTTAAAATGCCACTGTACTATTTTTTTAGTGTTTGCAAATCTCTTTAATGTTTTAATAGTCAGCTGGATTCTCAGTTCTGCATTATAATCTGGTACCATGTCACTCATCATGTTACTTCTGGAAAACTCCATTGTACACTTAGTAGAGAATGAAAGTGAAAAAGACAGATAATGTCTCACTGTCATTATGAAAGTGTTTGGCTTCACAGACTCCTGAATCAGACCACATCTTGTAGATGTCTCATTCTGAGGAACATTGCTGTGAAGAGGAAGTGAGAAGTGGGTGATAGCCGGAGACCTAGAGAGAAGGGGGATTATGCAGGGTCCCGAATGAAGGAAGGGACAGAACTTGTCCACCCTGATTCGTGGTCCACTTTCCCATTGGGCTTGTGGCTTGCACGCCAGCTGCAGATAGTAAACATAGCACCAGTGTGATGAAAACACACCTTAGTATTATTCTGGGATTGTAGATTGCAGAGTAGCATTTAAGTCAGGGCTAAGTGGTTAGATTTTGCGAAAGTGAAAGGAAATGCACTTGGGTTGGAAACTTGGGATTGCCCTGGAAAGATAGTTGCCTAGCAGCGGTTCAGGGATTGAGTCCTGTGTCTGGTTTACTGGCTGGGTGGCCTTCGGCAAATTATTTCACCTTTCTGGGCCTCAGTTTTATTATCCATAAAATGGAGTTCATATTTATCTTGTTGAGGTGGTTGGGGAAATGAATCACAACACGAGGCTGTGAAAGTGTCCTGTATAAATGGTCAACGTTACATGGCATACGGTAGAATTTTGGACACGCCTTCTGGCCCGAAGTGGAAGTATTGTCTTCCATTCCCCTCAGACAGGGCTCTTTAATAGCCTTGCTTCCGAAACAAAGCTGCAGTCCAGGCCACCGTATCCAAGCTTGTTCCAGAAAAATATATCTATTTTTAAAGTTTACTCAATGATGGGTCTTATCTGTCCCTTATTTGTCACTTTTGGAAGATATTTACTAATTCTTAATGGTTCCTTCCAGCTAGCCACAAGCCTTACCCCAAGCAGGAAGCCAGCCAAACTGATGTTCCAGGTGCCACCACCCGCGTGTTACCAGGGAGAGTGTTGTGGGATGAGGGAATCTGCATTCGTGGCCAAGTCTGCTGTCTGATACACAAACCTCCGTTACTAGGGCCTTTTGAAGCCAAAGCCCTCGGAATGACGTCTTTTTGGAGTGGGCAGCTAAGGCCTGCTGAAGGAAATCAGATGTTGTTGTGACCTAAGAGATCACAATAAATAATTCTATGCTACATGAGATCTTGGTGTAGCTGCTTAACATCAGAAAAAGAAGTCAGGCCTAATTTCTTGGAGTAATAAATAGATGATATATTTGTCCCCAGTCTGGGGTCCAGAGATACGGCTCTAGGCTAACATGTTGGATGACCTGGGCTGGCCCTTGGCCCGGGCTGCAGATTTTACTTCTGTTTTATGAGATTTGGGGTTTTACCCTGGGAGTCCCCAGACTTCTAGTGCATTCCTAATGCTGTTACAGGGATTCGTAAGCCTTTTCAGTTTATCTTACAGGCAAGAAACAGCATATTTGCCTGTTGAAGTCATAGAAGCCAGTTCATTTACCAACATCCTTTTGGCTGAAATTATACCAAAATTGTGTCACGATATAGGTGTCAAGTTAATTAGCAGTGATGCTAAAAAATGGAAAAGAGATGCTTAATTAATGTGGTTAGACTTAAACAGCAAAGCCTTCAAACAGTCCCTGGAGGATAAATTAAAAAATAGTTTTAGGTGAGAAATTGGGACTCTAGGATTAGATAGGTCTCCAGGTCCCTTCTCTGTTGAGTGTGACAGCTCAGCTGTCGGGGTGGCCATGAACTAGCCCCTGCCTCACAGGACTGCCCTCCCTGTGGGAGGTGGCAGCGTGAGGCCATGGGTGAGACTTCCGCTCCTGGGGGAGCCTTGCCCCTCCTGAGTTGCAGATGCCTGTCCCAGGAGTGTGGTGCTCTAGGGGGTTAGGCTGTGAAGAAGGTGACAGTGCTGAAATGACCAGAGATGATGATGGTGATTATGATTAATGGCCGTCCCTGGGCTAAGTGCTTTATGACTATTTTTCATTTACTTTTTTTCAAGTAAATTCCTGAAGGCCACGAAAGTAATAAGGGACTAAATCCATGGCTTTAGCCAGTGTGGTGTATTGCCTCATTGAATCATGTATAAATTTAGAATGTTTTTGTAATTGAGTTCATCAAGCTGGTGAGCATGAAGTTAGGGGGGATTTCCCGCCCACCTGGCCCCGAGCAGTCTGAGATGAGTGGCGTAGACATGGGGCAGCTGGCACTCAGTGGCTTCCTGTGGGAGGAAGGTCGTCTCCTATGCTGGTAAGTTCCGAGTGTGCCGAGGAGCAGCCAGGTAGCCCAAAGGACAGTAAAGGCAGAGTTCTTCCTACTTGGAAGGTGTAACTGCCAGGGGGCTGAAGTAAGTGGTTCAGTTCTGCACTCCAGGAGCCCATCCCCAATTGCCAAGAGGGAGGATGGGAGAAGGGAAATGCCGACCGTACCTTGAAGAGGTTATTAGATGCCCGAGAATGGGGGTTTTATTTAAAGCAGAGATCACTGAGGGGGAGGTATGTGTGCATCTGTTGACTCTCAGTTCTTAGACCTGGATGGATCTCAAACCCCTGAGCCTCTTTTTGAGTCCCTGTCCATACAGTGGGGGTCACAGCCTCACCTGTCTCACGAGCACTTCACAGAGCTGTGCACGAGGGAAGTGACTGGGCGTGAAGGTTCAGTGTTTGCTTCTCTTTCCCTCAGGAAATTAAAGCTCAGCCTTCCAACTGTGAAGACCCTGGTGGCTCTCGGTACCTGTATACAAGGAGATGTGTCCCTTGAGGCCTCCTGTCTCTACTGGTGTTTTCTGAGGAGTTTTCTTCCCCAGGTGGGGAAGGCTGGTGTTTGTGTAAGGCCCGGGCAGCTCCCCAGTGGCCTGCTGTTGCCATCTCTTGATTGTTCCTGCTGCATCAACAGCAGGAAGCTGAGCTGTCAGTTATGTAATGGGGCTGATGGCCCCCAGGGATAATCTGTCCCTTGGAGCTCTGCAGGACGAAAGCATCCATGAGGGGACAGGCCTGCCCGGGGGCTGTTGACGTCAAGGCCCAGTTGCTGCTCACATGTTCTTCCTCCCTGGCATCCTTGGCTCCACCTAACCTAGATAGCATCCCTTTGGGCAAATCAGAGTGGTTCTTGTGACCATCCAGCTGTGAGCAATGCTGCCTGATGGTTCAGGGTCCTTCCAACTCCCGTTTCCTCTCACCCCAGGGACACAAAGACACTCCCACCAATAATAATAGCTACTAGTCATCAAAACCTGCTTTCAGGGGACCCTCTGACTTGTGCAGGGCAGAGTCCCCTGCCTTTTTATCCCCAGTCGTGAATTTAAGCGCTTTACGTATGTTGTCATCATTCATCATCTGTGTGGCTGTTCTGTTTTTTGCCCTCATTTATGCAGGTGAGGAAGCTGCAAATCACTTTCCTGAGGTTTGGGGAGTCAGGATTTGAAATAAGATATATCTGGCTGGAAATTCGATTTCATTCTGCATTCTACAGCCTCTTAATGAGCAAGTTTTGGTGAATTTCTAGTTTGAGGCAGGTGGTGGGTTCCCCTCCAGCGGCTACTTTAGGTGAGGTCAGTCTGCACGTGGGTTCCTCTTGTCGCACTGATACAGCCCCGAAAGATTGGAAAGTGGGAGGCCCAAAACACACCTCCACCCACCAGCAGCCAGGAAAGCATCCGGCACTGAAGGATGC
Source organism: Eulemur rufifrons (assembly GCF_041146395.1). Classification (NCBI taxonomy): domain Eukaryota; kingdom Metazoa; phylum Chordata; class Mammalia; order Primates; family Lemuridae; genus Eulemur; species Eulemur rufifrons. Next base: position 27,347,253 of record NC_091002.1, read on the forward strand.
TGTCAGTAGAACAGTGTCTGGCACCAGCTACAAGGAAAGGGCTCTGCGAGGAGCCGAAGGCATCCTAGTTGTGTGTGGTCCTGGTGCCCATTCCAAGTCAGATTTGGTGGGCAATAACCCTTCTGGTATATGGCAGGCAGTAGCCTCGTGGTGACATTGATTGTTTAGACCCCAATATCTTCCCATAAGAACACGGTCTAGTAGTTTGGGACAAGACGTGGACACTCAGTTGTAGTAGGTTGTGGCTCAGTAAAGATACAAGAAGACTGAAGAGTGGAGGGAAGACTTCCTGGAGTAGGTGCTGTTTTAGGCTGGTTCTTGGAGGTAGGTTTAGGGGGGTACCTTGTAAACCAGGTGAGACATGAAGAGCTCTCATCTCAGGATACAAACTCAGGCTTTGTTTAATGTACTCTCAGTTGCAAGAGGAAAGGGTACTGTTCTAGAAGTGAAATTCCTAACAGGGCCTGGGGAGAGTGCCCAAGCTTCTGTCTTGATAACTAGGGCAGCAGCATACGTGCTCCCAGGCCCTCTGTTCATTTGCACTAGTGAGTCCTCTGTGGTATTACAAAATCAGAGGAAATGGAGATCTCCTCCAGCATTTCTAGGATTCAGAGGCATGGCAGGCCTTAAAACTGCCAACCAAGTTTAAAATAAATCAATACCGTAAAACACTGCAATGGATTTCCCAACTTTAAAGGAATTTCACTTTCAGTTAGAGGTGCCAGGGGAAAGCTATAACTCAGCCTGCATTATACACAGGTCAGAACTCTATATTTTGTTTCTTTGTTAAAGAAAGTGATGCCTAGGGACCTGAGAGGAATGGAATAGAGCCACCCAGGCACACCATAGGGCATGGGGAAGAAGATGAAAATGCTGCTATCTTCCCAGGCTGCAAAAAGGTTCTTGACGTGGGGCCTGGGGAGGTAGTCTTATGAATGGTTACTTTGGGTTTTTCTGAATTCAGAGGCATGATACTATAGCAGTAATGGAAAGCAGGCTGGCTTTGGTGTATCATGTTGGGTTTTAGTATGGATCATATATTGTAATGGGAAATATCACAAAGACAATGCGAGCCAGTTGACTCATTCTGCATTTACTTCTGTCCTTTTGGAAAAAGGAAACTCAACCACATGTAGCACCCCTTTGTTTTTTTCTTTTCTGCTTTTTTCAGATGTGCCCAAGATATGCCCTCCCAGAAAGCTGAAGTCTAGGGCAAAGCAAGGCGTGCATTGGGAGTGTAGTGTTGTCAGATCTTGGCAGATTGCATGGGCATTACCAGCACGGCCCAGCCTTTACCAGACATAAAGAGAACTGGAAGTCACAAGTAAAGACTCATTTGTTGTTAGTAACCAGATTGCATCTTGGACCTGATGAATGTTTGGAAGGAACCCTTGGTTTACATGGAGCAGCAGAAATGAGTGTGAATATACCACACCCCAGACAAACAACAGGCTGACTTTTACCTTTAAAAAAAAAAAAGTTATTTGGGGGTTTAGGCCAAGTGCCTAAACTGAAATCCAGATGCCACCACTGACACAGTCCAGAGGTCCTCCTCCCTCCCCTTCCCTGAGAGGGCCTGGGCACCAACAGGTGTAGCAGGAAAAGCCTTCAGAGAGCACGTAGCTCCACCCTGCTGCTCTGGAGTTCTGTAGCACGGAAACATCTGTTGCTAGAATGGCAGATTCCTGCCTGCTCTTAGAATTGGGATTGAGACCATAGCCAGACCCAGCTGTGAGTCTTCTGCAGCCTAGTGACATGACCCTGTGTGACGTTTAACCATAGTTAGAAGATTACTTCCATTTTATCAGTGGCAGTCACTGAGGATGTCATGAGTGAGTCAGTGTGGTCCCCAGACCAGCAGCATCACCTGGGAACTTGCTAGAAATGTGTGTTTCTGGCTCTACCTCAAAACTACTGAGTTGGAAGCTGGGGAAGGGTATTTTATCCAGCCCTCCAGGTGATGAGCACAACTTTGAGAACTGCCTTAGCAAAAAAGGGCAAAGGCACAGTCAGGCACCCTGCTGTCTTTTAAACATGCAGACCACTGCCCTTATCTTGTATCGCTTTAGTCCTGGCTGCTGTAATTCCATGGGTAATTCTATGATTACCCAGCACTGTGACTTTGGTCAAGTCACTCCTCCTCTCTGGGTGTTGGTTTCCCATCCAGAGAACCAGGGTACCCGCAGGACCACTCCTGGCCCCTTTCTCCCCATTCCCTGAGCTCTGACATGTTCCTAATTCCAGGGAAGTGCTTCTAGGACCCGGGACGACTGGCTTGTGCTCAGACCCTCTTAGTGCATATATGTCTTTAGGGTGAGGTGAAACCCTGTGGCCTCCTGCTCCTGGGAGGAGGAAATGATTTAACTTCTCCATGGGCTTCCCTGGCCTGGGGAAGTGGACTTCTTGAGCCATCATAACAGCGAATGTCTTAAGATGATCCCAGGTGAGTACTGTCAGGGTCATGGGAGCCCTGTGAAATGTAGGAGGGGAGCTCACCTGTAGAAAAAGGGGAAATTGAGAAGCAATGGGGCATAGGAACGAGGGAAGCTTTGTGACACACAGGTAGGCGTTAAGTCTCTAAGTGGAATTCTTAGACATGGCTTTCAGTCTTGACTAGCAAGTGTCATTTATTCCTTCTACAAGCATGTGTTGTGCCCCTGCTGTGAGCCTGGTTAGGGCCGTGGCGATGAGAATAATGAGCCTCAGAGTCCGTGTTTGTAAAGTGCAGTTGCTGACACCCCGTAGGATTGTCACGAGGATTAAGTGGAACAGCATAGTCCTGCCGTCCCTTCGCGCCAGTTCTTGGCCGCTGGTAGCAGAACTAGAATTAGCATCTTGGAATGTGTGCACAGGTTCGTGTGCTTCCCACCCTGCCACACCAATTAAATAGGAAAACATGCACACCGGAGGGGACCTATTACATTTTTTGATTGCCTAAGTACCAGGCACTGTGGTGGCTGTTTCTAGCACATGGGTCCCACCCTTGAGGCACTTAAACCTCAGTTTCAGAGACATGTCCTACAGGAATACCACAGTTGTGTATGGATGAAGAAAACAGCAGTCAGAGGAAGTCTTTCTGAGGAGGTGACACTGAAGCCGAGACCTGAAGGATAAGGCAGCTGAGCAGAGGGGGAAGGAGCTGGCCTTGAGAGGGGGAGGCCAGGAGGAGATGGGGGTGCCTGAGCAGGCGGAACTTTATAGGTCATGGTGGATCACTGAACAGTGTTTTTAGCCATTGGCGTCATGTTTAGGGGATCACTAGCCGCCGTGTGGTCACTAGAATTAGAGAGAGGCAGGCATGGAAACATGGAGCCCAGTTAGGAGGCTGTAGCTGTCCAGGTTTAGAGGGGATTCAAGGTGCATTGGAGATTTCTCAAGGGCTCTCAGATGGACTGAATTAGGAAGGTGAGGAAGGGCTGGCTCAGAGATGATGTTATCTGTGGCTGGAGTAATTTGGCAGTCAGGACAGAGCCATGTAAGAGATAGGGGACGTTGCAGGAGGAGAGGGTGTGGGAGATGGAGAGACACATAAGAGTATCTCGGATATGTGGGCATAAGACCAGCCCCTCTCTCCTGCATGGGTATTTGCGGTAAGTTGTGCATGTTTGGGTCTTCTTGGAGGAATGTTGAATCTCAATTTAGGTGAAAAGGGGGCACTTTTGCGGCATGGAATGGCCCCTTAGACCCCAGGGCTGGGTTCTCATCTCAGCCTTTGTTTGGTGGCTGAGTCTTGCTGTACTTCGTTCTTCCCTTTGTAATCAGCTTCTCATTAGGTGTCTGATGTCTGGCTATTCTGTGTCTTTATTTGCATATACACTCTGCTATAATTGTCTTAAGAACATGGCGTTCTGTTTTTGTATTGTTTTGCTTTTTAGAGCTGAAAACCTGTGCAGGGTCCTGTCACATGGGCATCCTGGTGATGCTGTCACGGGGCAGCTTTTCTAGTGCAGCATCTCTTTATTTATTTATTTTTAGTAGTTATATAACATCAGGACCATGATTGCTGGCTGGAAAATTGATTTCGAGAACCACTTTAATTTGTAAATTGGGAAATACTTTCTATTTTGGGTTAAGAAGAGTACAGGGAATAGAGGTGGGGGGAGAAGGTCTCTGGTCTCAGTTGCCTTCAGGTTTCTAAGTGCAAGTACCAGGAGCTGAGGGGTGGCCCTCCAGCCTTAACTCGACTCAGCCAGTGGGGAAGGGGCTTCAGAGACACTCCTTGAGCATCTTCCATCACCGTGGTTTCAGTGATATATAGGGCATGGGGCTGTTCACGCACTAACTATTCACCAGACCCCTTTCTCTGGAACCCAGGGGACCATAGGTCTTTTTTTTTTTTTGAGCTCATTTAGCAAATTCTTACTTGAGAGCCTTTGGAGCTTGCTGGTAGTCCTGCGTTCATTATGCAGTCGTATGTGTCTTAACAGTGGGGATATAGTCTGAGAAATGTGTTGCTAGGCGATTTTGTCCTGTGAACAGCATAGAGTGTACTTACCCAGACCTAGGTGGCATAGCCCACTACATACTTAGGCTGTATGGTATAGCTAACCCATGGCTCCTAGGCTACAAACCTGTACAGCACATTACTGAGTACTGTGGGCAGTTGTAACGCAGTGGTATTTATTATTTAAACATAGAAAAGGTACAATAAAGATATGGTATAAAATATAAAATAGTACATCTATATAGGGCACTTACCATGAATGGGGTTTGCAGGACTGGAAGTTGCTCTGGGTGAGTGAGTGGTGAGTGAGTGTGAAGGCCTAGGACATTAGTGTTCACCCTGTAGACTTTATAAACACTATACACTTAGGCCACACTAAATTTATAAAAAATATTTTTCTTCAATAATAAATCAACTTTAGCTTACTGTAATTTTTTTGCCTTATAAACCTCTAAATGTTAACTTTTAATTCTTTTGTAATGACACAGCTGAAAACACAAACATAGGGCTATATAAAATTCTTCCTTTATATCCTTACTCTGTGTTTTCCTACTTAAAAAATTTATTTTGCTTTTTAAACTTTTTTTGTTTAATACTAAGACACAAACACACATTAGCCTAGACCTACACAGGTCTTCCGTCTGCATGTCTTGTCCCACGGGAGGGTCTCCAGGGGCAGTCGTGGGCACGGAGCTGCCATCTCCTGTGATGACATGCCTTCTTCTGGAGTATCTCCTGAAGGGCCTGCCTGAAGCCGTTTTACAGTTAACTTTTTTTTTTATCAGTAGGAGTACAGTCTAAAATCATAGAGAATATAGTATAATACATAAATCAATAACTATCATTATCCAGTATTACGTACTGAACATAATTGTATGTGCTAGGCTTTTACACAACTGACAGCGCAGTTGGTTTATTCACAACAGCACCACCACAAACACACGAATGTGTTGCGCTACGACGTTATGATGGCTGAGACATCAGTAGGCAACAGGAATTGTTAGCTCTGTTATCTTAATGGGACCACCGTTGTAGTATATCTGGTTCATTATTGATGGAAATGTCATGTGGTGTATGATTGTGTTTGTTTCTGGATAGGTACAAGCCTGGTGCAAGCCGGAGTCTATCATGGCAAAGCATAAGAAGGGGTTGTGGGGGGATGTCCCCCTGCCACCTGAACTTGCCCCTGCCACGTGATTGGCCACCTGCCTGCTCAAGGGCTAAAGCTCCAGCGCCTATGCTCTTTTCTTTCAAGCTACCAAACAGAGGTCAACTGGGCAAGTCCATGGTGGCACAGCACTGTCTCAGTGCCACCAGGAACTCGGGGGGCTTCTGTTGAAGAAGTGATGGTAAAATATAGGCCATGTGACTTAAGGTGGAACTTGAAGAAAGGAAGACAGGTGAGGGTATTCTCAGGGGACATGGCACGAGTGAAGGCAGAACACTGGAATACGTGGAAGAGCCTTGAATGCCAGCCTGAGGAGGATGAACTTCATCCTGCAAAAAAGATGAGGATGGTGGGTGGGTGGTGTACAAGGCTATATTTTAGGAAGGTGAGTCAGTAACCATGAGGGGAGAACTGTCAGCCCCCCAGGAAAGGGAGATGAAATGCCACACTAACAGTACCCATCTCCAGAAAGTGTGAGACTGCACAGGCACCTTCCTGAGCATGTGAAGGCAGAAAGGGCGACAATTGCATAGGAAGATGTGAATCCCTCTGCTTCCATATTGGTATCAAGACACTAAGGGACTTGCTGTTGAACCCAATGGACTGGTAAATGTAGGTTTAAACTACAGCTCTACCCCTTACCAGCTGGGTGATTTTGGATCACTTACCTTCTCTGGGCCCCCATTCTCTTGTCTGTTAAATGCAGAAGATGATGCTCACTGTATCCAGTGCAATAGCACATAGTGAGAATTAATAAATGGTGGCTCTGTGTATTGCCCTCATCCTGCCACTTTGTTTGTTTTTGCCAAATCCTCATAGGCATCATTTTCATTTTGCCTCTCACCAATAATTTGTGGTAAACTTCTTTCCCCTAAGATCTCCAAACCCCTTAGTAAGTGCCCCCAGTGAGTTCCTCTTGGCATGCTGGGCTTTGCACTGGTTGCTATAACCAGAAGCCCATATGGACCACTCCAGGCATGACCTTGTTTTAATCTTTCCTTTTACAACCACAAATTGTCCTGCCTCCACGTGGAAGAGTGACCTTTTCCCTCTTTAGCTAGTCACGGCACCTTAGACATCTTCCTCCTGGCAAAGGGCCCTTAAGGATCTCGGCCTTTCCCCCGAGCCCTTTCTCTGCTAATCACAGTAGACACAGCTGAACCCGTCTCTTTGGGGACCAATTGAGGCAGTTGGCAGCTTTTATTTCAACTCCACACTTAATAAGTTGAGGAAGGGAATTAGTTAAGAGTATCCACGTAGCTAACTGCCAATTACCAGGACTGTTTCTGGGGGCAAATAGTTCCCTTAGTTGGTCTTGAGTTGCACCCAGTGTGTGTTTATTAGCTCAGGTGCTTAGGGGGGACACTACCAACCCCAGTGTCCTATCAGCCTCTTGACTTCCAAGGCCAGAAAGACCAGGTTAAGTGGGACTGGGTTCCCAGACACAGAGCGTGACTCAGTGTACAGCCCTGCCTGCTGCTGGTCACCATGGAGACCTCCAAATCTCAGAATCATTGGTCTTGCCCAGTGTTTCTTCTTTTTGTGCATTTGGCAAACTTCTTAATACTAGCATTTTTGGCAGCACACTCCAAGGAATCAAAAGGTTTAAAACAATATTAAGTCAGTCTCCATGTCTAAGAGCTTGCTGCACTGCTGACTGATCCTTTCTGGCACACTTGAGCCAAAGCTGACATCTATTCACGGCAGCATACTGTCTTGGCTTTAAGCTGTGCCCATACTCTTTCTCTCAGTCCTGCCCTGGATCAAACTGCAGCTGGTATGGCATTTTACTTTAGTGTCTCCTAATAGGTTGCCACCTGGGAGTACATTCCTAAGATTGTGTTTGTGCTTTTATAGCCTGGACAGCAGTCTGTCTTTCAGAGACTCCATGGGGCTGGCCTCCTCTGGACACACCTACGTAGGTGAACAGGATGTGAAAGATGGGTGCCAGGGGTTAGGCAAGGGGTGGACCTCTGGCTGTGCGAGGGCTGGTGCTCGGTCCCTTGTAGGGCTGCCCTCTGTCCCCAGCCACCTCCTCCAGCAATCTCTGTGTTTTGAGTGTGGTATATGGGAGATTGCCTCCATCCTCCACCATACTTGGCGGCATCCAAGACAGAGCTCTACCTCCTGAGCCATTTGTTAGCTATGGAGATTCGGGGGTGGTGTTGCCGTTTTATGGACAGTTGGGTCTGGAAAGGAGACCATGGTGAGTCTTTACAGTCTGGGGAAGTCCATGTTTTTAGGCCAAACCCAAGTCTTCCAATCCTAACTCCTAACTCTGCCTTCTCCTTAACCTCTTACTGTGACCAACTTAGACTCGGGGGACATGTTCTAAAGCCATGCCTGCCCCAGCTAGCAACACCTACGGGGCCCTCCCCACATAGAGCAGAGTGTATTTGCAGGCCATTGGCTGTCATCTTGCCCTCTGAGAAGAGGGCCACCTGTCGGAAAGTTGGTAAGGGACAGAGCAGTGGAGAGAGCTGGCATCGAGGCCGGAGCCCCTGGTTCCGTAACTGTAATGTCAGGAAAGGCTGTCATCCCTTCCCACCCAGCGCTGAAGAAGTGAGAGGGGAGTGGCGCAGCACAGCATGGGAGAAAAATAGCACAGGCTTCAGAGTTGGACACAGTCCCAGCTCTGTCCCCTACCAGCTGTTGGAGTGTGGAGAAGTGGCCCAGCCTTGTGAGGTGGGGATGAGCCTCCCTCTCCGCACCTGGCTCGCTGGGATGTGTGGTGCGAACGTGTGCAGGGTGCTTGGCAGTGAGGCAGGAACTGAACTAAAGGCAGATAATTTTTTATAACCATGTTTTTGTGTTAAAGCCTGTCATGTTGAATGAATGATTCAGTTAAGTTCATAAATTAATTTTTTATTGCTGTGTGTTAACTCTCAGTTTCTATCAGTCACCTGGTATTTGAGCCCCTTGTAAAAACCCAACAGTGCATGGCAACCTGAGAGGCCTAAGAGGAACAGCGGACGGCCCTGTCCTTGAGGAAGCTGGGAGCTCGCAGCACCATCGTGGGGTCTGAGGCCCTACAATGCCTGCTCCCGGGAGAACAGAGAAGAGTCCCCGTAGAGACTGGGTCCCCTGGGCGTGCCTCCTGGGGGAGGCATGTCTAGGGGACACTCGAAGGATGAGTGTGATCCAAGTGACTGGAGGGGGGGCGCGGGGGGGGGGTGTTGCCAGACCAACGGGAGCTGAGGCCCAAAGCAGAAAAGAGGCTGTCACCTCGAGAGAAGACCGACTTGAGACCAGGTTGTCTTGTCTGGAATTTTTGCCTGAGCAAATGACTGTTGAGAGGTTTTTGTGGGTTTTGTTTTGTATTTTTTGGATGTGATTTTAAGCTGCCATCATAGCTTATTAAGCATCTCCTGTGTGCCTCACTGTATCCATTACATAGACCGATGCTGGTGTTCAGACCCAGCAAAATAGACACTTCCTCATTTTAAGTTGAGAAAACTGAGACTTGGGTGGCCTTGATAAAGGTCTGACTTGATAAAGGTCAGAACTGGTCATTGGTAGAGCTGGGATGTAAGTTTTGGATCTTCCTGCTCCAAAGCCTGTGCCCTCGAGAGAACAACAGCTCTTTGAATAACACTCCCCCCACACTCAGGGCCTGCCCCTGAATACGTACCTGTGGGTGAACTACTTTGGTTTGGTCTCCTGGTCAGGGCTCAAAGCCAGAAAGCGTGGGCCTGTGGTCTTCCAGATTGTCGTGGACCACTGTGAGACTCTCGTTGCATGTCTTTATCATCTCTGGCCTCTTGTTCCCTTTTCCCTAATACCACGCCCCTTCTGTAGACCGAAGACCGAACTAAATATTTTCCCATTTGTTGTCTCCACCCCCACTCCTTGCACCGTGACAACAGGCACGCTCACAGCACAGGCGTCCTTGTTTTTGCCCTACTTTAAGCTGCACGGTCGCGAGCTCGGCCTCAGAGTGATGCATCAGAACACGTGGCTCCCTGGCCTCAGTGCTCCTGATGGATTGGAATAGACAGTAGTGCTGGGGCCGCAGAACCCCCTGGGGCTGGCATATTGACGTCTGAGTGTGAGAAGCCAGATGCTTTGGTGTACTAAACAGGTGAAGAGTGACTCATTTGGACGCCAAGCCTAGAGGGCGGAGAGGACTGCCCTGTGCACCTGGGATGCCTGCTTGCTGTGCAGCACCATGTGCTGGACATTAACCTGAGTCTCAGTTTGTTCATCTGTAAAATGAGGATAACTCCAACAGGGTCCTTTGGACAAAGGAGGCGTTGCATTTTAAACTCTGCATGGTGTCATTAGCTACAGTGGTACTACCACTGTGCAGGACTGCAGGGGAAGTGAGGGAGGAGTGAGTTCTTGGCTACCCAGTCGATAATACCACACTTTGAGTTTACACTGTGTCTTAGGCTACGAATATGCCAGCAAGATGACTTTCTTTTCTATTAACTAGATCTGAGAGGCAGGAGAGAATAGAGAAAACCAGGCCTTAGGTTTGAATCCCAGTCAACCACTTACTAGCAATTTACATGGCTACTTGCTTACTCACCAACCTTTTACAACTTGCTAAGTAGCCTCTGAGACTGAAATCCCTCCACTGTGGAGAGGCCATTTTCCCACAGATAAATGTTTTTGTGTATGTAATAAAGGGAGGGTAAGCGAGGGCATGCACCTGCCATCAAGTGCCTAACGTTCCTGTCTACCTTAGCAGCTGCCCAGGGCCACTCCAAAGCCTGCAGACCAGCGTGTGAGCCACCTCTTAACTGTGCCAGTGGTCGCCTGGGGTGCTGGCCCACCCTTCTCCTGGTGACTGTGACACTTTGGTTCAGTGCCACAAAATGGATCCTAGCAAACAGCCAGGTCATATTGCAGAGTTCTGGGTTCCTAGGCTCCTTCACCTGGGCTTCAAAAATCTTTTAGGTGTGAACAGGTTGAAAGGTGCTGAGGATACTTCTGCCACCATCTGGCTATCCCCAGGGCCGTTATGGTAATGGTGGGGCAGAGGCTTAGAGAGCTGCCCTCCGCTTCTTCATTCTCTCGTCTCCGTGTTCAGGGAAGTTCCTGAATTAAGCCTTGACTCGAGATAGGATAGACAGTCCAATCTGTGACACCCTAAGAACCAAAATGACCACAAATACTAATAACGGCAAGATAGGTCTTACTGAGTGCCTCACTCTGTCCCAGGTGGTATGATAGGCAATTACTAGCAGACCCCAAAAGGGTAAACTGTCATCTCCATTTACCAGAAAGGAAAAGGAAGCTCAGATCATGAAAATGGCTAGTAAGTGGTAGAGCTCAGATTTGGGTTTTTTGGTTTTCTTTCTTTTCTTCTCTTATTTTTCCTTCTTTTTTTTTTTTTTTTTTCCTTTTCTTTTCTTTTCTCCCCTTTACCTCCCTCTCCTTTGCTTTTCTTTTCTCTTTCCATCCAGCTGAGGTTGGAAGAGCTTGGATCTGAACCCAGGACCATCTGCCATGAAGTATGTGTGCTTTCCCTGGTAGAGCACTGGGGTCAGGATGCTGAGTTTATAACATGGTTTTAAACCATGGTGACTCCCAGAGAGATGTGGTCACCAGACTTACACATTTCCTAAGATAGTACAAATTTAAAAGCCTAGGGAGGGGAACAATTTAAGCTGTTCTCACTAACCTTCATCATCATTTCATCGAAGAAATGACATTTTGACACCAATAAGGTAGGAAGGCCATGCTCTTAGAAGAAAAGGTGATCCATTTTTCACTGTGTGCCTGCAGGTTGAGGAAGGGGGAAGGAGGTGGACATGTTGAGCATTCATTCCTGGCCCCATCCTCCTGTTCCCTGCTCACCTCAGCTCTCCCAGCTTCTGTTCTCCAAGCTGCTGATGGCCTTAATGGGAGCAGTTTGGTTCCCCTGTCTCCTTAGACCAGACAGTTGCCTGGCCGGCGGAGGAACTTGCCAGAAGGCTGTTCACTGCCAGGTTGGCACCACATCCTCCTCTATGCCCTGAGCACCAGACCTGTGCACAGGCACCTAAGCCAAGCCTTCCAGGAGCCTTTTCCTGAGTGATTCTATTTATAAATGAAGGGATTAAATGGATTTTAAATTCTACTCAAGTTCTTCTTGTCTCTCTAGGAAGGGATTTTACGTGTTTATAGCTACATGTCAAAAGCAGGGGCTTTGGAGCGAGACAGCTCTGGGGTAAACCCTTTTCTCTGCTGCTTGCTAGCTCTGTGGCCCTTCTCTCTGAGCTTCCGTTTCCTCATCTCTAAGACTCGGTGACAGTAGCTCCTGCCTTACAGTGTTACCGGGGTGAAAAGAAGCAATAGATGTAAAACGCTTGATTCATTTTGGGACACAGTGATTGGAACGCAGTACAAGCGGGTTGAAAGTTGCCTTACTGCATTGTTAACCTATAAAGCACTTAGAACTTGGCTGGTACATATTAACTGCTCAATAAGTGATTGCTGTTATAGAGAATTAATAAGAAGGTGGGGTGTGCTGAGAGAACTTAGTCCAAGAACTGAAATGAGAAAGGTAAGGACTGCAAACAGACCTTCCCGGATCCACTGACACCTTCCGCCCCAAAGACCGTGTCAGATGCGCGCTCTGCGGACCACTGGCTGAGCGAGCCTTGAAAGCACCAGATGAAGACTGTCAGGGTGCAAAGACCTTGGGCAGCGAAGCTGGAAAGTTTGGATTAAGTGCTGGTTCTGCAGCTCAGCAGTTCTGTGGTGTCCAGTGAGTTGCTTCATCTCTTAATCTGGGCCCATTCCCTTGTTAGAACTGGCCAAAGCCATCCTCCCACTAATCAAGACGTACACTACAGCTATCAATTGCGGGTTTATCACATGACCATTTTTCATTATGCTTAGCCGGTGTGGTTGTGCCTTCGAGGAGGGCTCTGTGGTCAGAGCTGGGAGTTCCCTGAGAGGCTGAGGCAAGCCCTGGTAACCTCGAAGCTGGTAACCACACAGTCAGACCACATCCTGGGCAGTCAGGGAGCAGAGACGTGGCATCTGCTAGGGTGAAGTACAGCAAGCCTGAGGTCTTCTCAAGGCCCACCCAGGGCTAGGGACCTGTACCCTTTGTTATGCCAACCAGTGCCTGGGAAAGTTTGCTGCTTTAACCAAAGCCATGTGGTCTGAGCCATTCCTATTCATAGCTATAGAAAGGACCTCTACTGGCTTCCAGTGAGCTTCCTGTACCTTCTCTGACAGGAGATGGGAGAGGACCCCAACGAGAACCCCCTTATTTTCCTTCTCCCTGCCCACAAGGGAGAACCAGACTCAGACCTGTGGACTGTCCTGGGGCCTCCGACAGAGGGCTGGAGCCAGTGCCAGAGCTAGAGGGAGGGTGGGGGAGCCTTTGGGAAATGTCAGCTTCACTTCCTGGCAGGGACCCGAGATTACAGCGGTCATTACAGGCTGCTGTCTCAGGAGCTCTTGCCGAGTACCATGCTATGGGTTTGACCTTCTATAATCACACTCTGTTCTGCTGTTTATTGTGTAAAAAAGGACCTCTGGCTTCTGAATGCCTCTGCCTCCTTGTCAACATTGTTTTTCAGCCGCTGTGTGCTACCTTCCTGCTAAGGGGCATTCTTTTGAGGTTGTCCGCAGCTTAGGTCCTACCAGAGAGGGAAGAAAGGAATGTTGAAAAGTCATTAACTGGTCCCAAAGATGACTTTGACATATCACGTGACCATACAATTTCCTCGGGCTTTTTTGTCATATTTCACAAGGTCTTAATGTCTTAGGTCAGCAGTCCCCAACCTTTTTGGCACCGGGGACCAGTTTTATGGAAGACAATTTTTCCATGGACAGGGGGCGGGGGGTGGGGGGTGCAGGGGGAGGGATGGTTTTGGGATGATTCAAGTGCTTTACATTTATTGTGCAGTCAAACCTCTCTGCTAATGATCTGTATTTGCAGTCGCTCCCCAGCACTAGCATCACCGTCTCAGCTTCACCTCAGATCATCAGGCTTTCGATTCTCATAAGGAGTGTGCAACCTAGATCCCTCGCATGGGCAGTTTACAGTAGGGTTCACGCTCCTATGAGAATCTAATGCTGCTGCTGATCTGACAGGAGGCGGAGCTTATGCAGCGATGTGAGCCACGGGGAGGGGCTGTAAATACAGATGAAGCTTTGCTCACTCGCTGTTCACCTCCTGCTTTGCAGCCCAGTTCCTAACAGGCCACGGTACCGGTCCGTGGCCCGGGGGTTGGGGACCACAGGTCCACAGGTCTTAGATGGTGAGGGTCCCTCTAAACACCTTCCTTCATCTTCTGATTGATATGCTTCATGTACTGAAAGCTCGGAGAGAAAGCAACAGGCATGCTAATTTAGGGTTTGAGATGGCTGCTGCCTCATCAGGGAGTATGTTTATGGTCATTTTATTTTTCCAAGTCAAAATCTGGGATACAAGACCCACACCTGGATTTTTGTTGAGGGGGATTAACAGGCAGAGCAACAGAAGCAGCAGAGTAAAAGGTTGGGCCTGAGAAGTCCTGTGTTTTCTCTTCAGATCACACACTTCGCCAGTGCCTTTCTCAGCCACCCCCACCTCCCTCCGCACAGACAGTGGGTCACTCCGCAGCTTTGCTGGGAGCAGGGAATCACACAGCCTAACCTCTCGTTCGACAGGTGTGGAAAATTCTCCATTGTCTACTATGTGTGGAAGAGGCCAGACCAGAGCCCACGTCTGGACCTTTCTGTTGGAGCTGCCAACTTTTCTTGTTCATTAAAGTACCTGATTTTTCCTATTAAAAAGTAAAGTGTGACAACGTAGCATGTGTTCAATATTAAAAATCAGAAGTGGGGGAAGAGGGCAATCTGTTCATGACAAGTACAATGACATTTTGTTGTATTTCTTGCCAGATTGTCCTACACTGGAGGGTTTGTTTTTTTCAGGTGGTTATGGTCATGCTATATGCCACAGAACTTTGTAACCCGTTTTTCACTTACCGGGGAAGTGGGTTCCACCATAATGCCCAAAATGCCACATGACTATCTCATTTCCTCTACTAGATCGTTGAGTTGATGGATCATTTTCCTAATTGTCCCTTATTTTTGGACTTGCGAGTTATTGCTTCATAATTTAAATAATACTTCAGTGAACATCTTTATTCATAAAATCCTTTTTATATTTAGGATTATCTTTAAGCTTAACTTCCAGGAATGCAATTATAGGAGCTACTGGTCTAAACATATCTAAAGCTCCGAAATCCCATTGCCAAACTGCCTTCCAGAAGCTTTTTCCACTCCCCAGTGGTATGGGGACTGCCCTTTCCCTGGCACCCTCGCCGCTAGCTAGAAGCGGTTTTGATGGTTGAATGGCTGAGAACTGTGGCCTGTTTAAATCTAACACATTATGATCTCTGGTTGGGGACAGTTGGCTGGGAAGGGGTGGGCTCACCGAGGATGTCAGCACCGGCCACGGTCCAGGTGTACAGTCACCATTCCACTGAGACCTCAGAAGAACTCCCAGTGTTCAAAGGAAGAAGCTGAGGCTGACAGGAAGTAAATTGCCCAGTGTTGCCCTACTCCGCTGCCTCTTGTGAGGACTAGCTAGGTACCTCCCCAGAGTTGAGGACAACAGGCCTCCTTGTCAGACTGCACAGGTGGCAAGTGATGGTGGCAGGGGTGCTGGGCGGGGAGGACACACCTCGGGCTGCAGAGCGGCTGGTGCTGCCTTACGGAGCAGGGGAGCCCACGCGGGGTCGCAGGCACACAGGGAAAGACTGGGGCGTGACCAGGCACTCAGGTGCAGCGAGGCTGGAGCGTCGTTGTCCTGGATGTCCTGCCCCGCCTAGGACAGGGCTCCACTTAGCACTGATCAGGTGGCTCAGAGTGGGGGCTGGCCCAAGACTAATCTCTCCGTAGGCTCTGGTGTTCTAGGCCTCCACTAGAATAAGCCCCTGCAGGGCGGGCTACTTATCTTATTCCTGAGGCCTGGCACCAAGGTGGTTCTCAAATAATATTAATTAACTAATACTAATAGGGTCAGGCACTCTTGTATTTTATATGTATTAGTTTTTATTTTCTGTAGTAGCCTGTGACATAGGTACAGATGATGAAATCAGTGAACAGAGGACTTAAATTCACCTACAGTCAAGTGGCCGGGCCTATTTAATGGGCCACAGGTTCTGGATCCAGAGCCCTCGTTCTTAACCCCAGCGGCCTGCTGCAGGGGGCAGCATGGGGCCAGGAGTGGGCTCAGGGGAGGTGGCAGAGTCCAACACTGGCCCTGGCTGTGGGACTCCGGCCCCTCTTAGATGTCGGCAGGCAGCCCAGTTCAGGTTCTCAGAGGCCTGAGCCTCACTTTTCTCTAAAATGATAACTAAACCTCCAGGGGGTTGCTATGACATTTATTACAGCATAGTTGGTCATAGAGGCTGTCAAAGTATGAGAATAACCAAAGCTGGCAAGGTCTGTGGGGACAGGCCATCCAGGATGGGTCCCCTGGTGTCTTTCTCCTGGCAGTACAGGGGAGCCAGGATGGGAATGAGGGATGGACTTCATGATCATATTGGTAGCTGGAGCCAGCATGCCTGGGCTCCCAGCCAGGGTCTGCCCTTAATCGTTGTGACCTTGGCTAAGTTACTTAACCTGAGCCTCGGTTTCCCTGTCTGAGAAAATAATAGCATGTGTCTACAGCAGGGCTGTTGTGGTCAAGCTAGATTGACTCCGTATATATAGAAAACTCCCCCATTGCACACAGCTTCAGCGTCCCTCTGGGTTGGCAGCTGGTGCCTCAGGCCCACTGACCCGATGTCCACTCCTTGCCTGCCTTCTGTCTTCCAGGTCGATCCCTCGGGACCCCCAGTCTCACCATGTCTCATACAGAGGACGGCAGAGGGGACAGGTGGTGGCTTGGCCGGTTGGCGATCTCCTGACAGCTGGATCTCGGGCAATGTGAAGCTTTTGTTTGGGTTTCCCCCTTTTAGTTTTGCTTAATTTTTTTTTCTTTTTTGTCTTTTTTAATTTAAACTATTAAGACTTCAGAGGAACAGGAAGCTACGCTGTGGACAGGCACCAATGTCTTTAAAGAAATTCAATGTGGACAAGGCATATGTATAAATTTCACTTTTAATTTTTATAGGGGGTTAGGGAGCTACTTTTGTTTTTGTCCTTCGCTTTCCCTCTGTCTTCCTTCTTTTACACCTCTCTCAGTTCTGCTTATAGCATCTCACTTCCATGGAGAAGGCCTGCCTCCCCATAGAGAATTTGGGGGTTCCTTCTAGAACGGGGCATGAAGACATAAGGCCTCCAGGCCACCTCCCTGCCAGATGCAGGAACTGCTGGACTCCGTGGTCGGCTGCCCTGGCCAGCCTTGTGCCTCAGAAACAATCAGAGGCGAAGAACCATCTGGAAGAGGAAGACCAGGGTTGGCCAGGAGAACTGGAGAACGAAGGTCTAAACTGCGTATTTTGTTCTCTTTAAGCTGTTGGGAGCCCCAGGACTTTACAGTGGTGGGAATTCGTTGCCTCTTCTGCCCCGTGTAACTGGGAAGTCAGAGGAGGGTGGAGGGTGACCATCTCCCACTTGCTGGCGGGGAAGGGGCTACCCCAGTTCTATAAACCTACCTTTCTGTTAGGAAACACTGTTGTGCCAAACTCTTTGCCTAGGACGCAGCTGGGTCTTCAGCAGGCATCTGTCACTGCTGTGAGGTCAGCACCCCTCACCTACTGTCTCCTGGATCGTCATCTTCCCAGATATGTCCAGAAGTATCCAGGTGTCACAGACTGCCTAAGGCCCTAAGATCCAGTTGTGACCATTGCCATGATAACAGGGTGTCCTGAACTGGCTGCTATTGCCGTCTTGCAGCAAAGGGTGTGCCCTGTGTGCCAGGGTCCATGGTGTCACATACAGTGACACATACTGTCAAGCGCCATCTCCCTCACCCCCAGGGACTTACTATTAGGTGCCCACCCTCAGTATAAACATGTCTGATGGGTAGAGAATGGACCTGCCTGAAACAGGGAGGCGTCGTGGGACCGGGTAGTCCCCGTGGCTGTTAGGTGCCCATCTGTGGGCTCGCCGCCCTCAGTCTTCCCCAGCCACGACCCCTCCAGCTTCCCTAGCGACGTCTGTCATAGCCATTCTCAGCTCTCCGGCAACGCTCCTGCACCCTCCTCCCCCAGGCTGCTCCTCTGAACCCCCCTGCTCTCTCCCCCTGCAAGGAGGAGGGGGCATGTTCTGTGTTGTCCCTCTCTGGACGTGACTTTGGCCACTCCAGAGGCTTTTCACCGCCTGTA
Organism: Eulemur rufifrons; assembly: GCF_041146395.1. Lineage (NCBI taxonomy): Eukaryota > Metazoa > Chordata > Mammalia > Primates > Lemuridae > Eulemur > Eulemur rufifrons. The sequence continues at coordinate 27,365,077 of NC_091002.1, forward strand.
GCCAAATAGGATAATATCTCTGGGGAAGGGGAAAGGAAGTCTCCTGTATTTGTATTTTGTTTTCTGTTTTACCTAAACCAGCATAGGATCGATAGGGGAGATAGTTGGAGGGCATTTTGGTTGGTATGTGACCAAGGGGGCCTTTGCCCCAAAGCAGCAAGCCTTTGGCCCTGAGGGTTTGGGCGAGACCAGCACAACATCAAGCCAGACTCAGCAATAGTTTCTCCCATTGTTTCCGCCGCCTCTCGAGTCCCTCAACACCTCAGTTCCTTCCTCATGGGCAGAGAGCGGGCTGCCGTGAGGATCGCTCGGGGCCAGAGGTGGTGACCAGGCCCTGCCCTTCCTGGGCTGAGTCCATTGCGACTGCTCGTCTCTCATCTCCTCCGACTTCTCAGTACCTCCTGAGTACTCCGAGTGGCAGCTGAGAAGATGGAACAGCAGCATCGCCTGATCACAGAGCACGCTCCTGCTCTGCCCGCCCCCGCCCGGGGGCAGCTCTGTACGTGAGCAAATGGGAAAACAGCCCCCAGACCCAGCACACCCTCTGTCCTGGGCTGCAGCCCGCGCTCTAACATCCCCGGCGAGGCTCCAGTCTAACAAGTTTCTTCATTTTTGCCTATTTTTTCCCTCTGCCCTCCCCAGGTCCTGTAGCTCTGCTGTAGTGCTTCCCTTGTGCTATTTTTCTTGGTGTCAGAGTATCCCCTGTAGGTCACACGTGGGCAGCGTGGCAGGGGCAGCAGCTTCCATGCCCCCCCAATATCTTCGGGACTCCCAGCCAGCTCTGGCTTGGTGACAGAGCTCTGTCCCTAGCTCACGTGATGGCCAGCTCTTCAGCCCCAAGTGCCTGTCCCTCCCTCTCCTGCTTTCTCTACTTTGCCCATCTCGGGCACCCAGCCAGCTAGGTGGGAGTCAGCCGCAAGTGAGCGTTGGCTCTGCCCCAGTCAGTGGACCAGCTCCGGCTGGCACCTGTGGTCTTCGTGGTACACCTCCGCCTTGTCCCCGTGGGCCGGCTTCCTGATCGTTGCTGCCCTCCGCCTGCCACCTCACCCGGGTCTCGGGCCTGCCAGCAGCTCCCTGTGCATCATCTCAGCACCACCAAGTTTGTCAGACGTGTCCGAGTTCTAGGAGTTTCTAAACCTTCCAACCTGGGTCATCCATTCTCTTCTCCTCGGCCCTGTGACGAGGCTAGCCTGTTGGAGGGAGGATCTTGGCCTCAGCCGTTTCGGGTCTGAGCGTGGTTTCCCTGCCAGTGAGAGGAATCAGCAGGACAGATCATAGTGCCTTATTCCATTGTCCTCCCCCAGCCAGACCTCCCAGCTCTGCTGGAAGGGTGTGGCTTCTTCTGTGTGTCCATCTGTCACTTGCACTCTCACTCTCTCCCGCTCCCAGAGAGCCACGGGGGAAGGACCCCCCACCCCGGCGCCCCTCGCCCTCCTCCCGAGGGCTGTAGCCAGATCCACGCAGCACCAGGGCCCTCACTAGCAGCTTCCAGGCCAGGAAAACTGTGCTTCAGACAGGTGCACACTCTCTGCCTCTCACTCACTCCCCAGCAGGTCCCCTGCCTCTTACCTCTAGCCAGGAGGATGCCGCAGTCTGTTCACTCAAGACTGGCTCCATCTGACCCCTTTCTGGGCACCGGGGACTAAGGTTGCAGGCCTCAGCCTCATCTCATCCCAGAGGCGTCGGGACAGTAGAATAGGAATTCTTTCCTCCCACCCAGACGTTGTGTGCCCCCATGGCCTTTCTGTGGGGGTATGTTAAATGTTTACTTAAGAAATACCCTGTTTACAGCTGGAGGAGAAACATGCCCAACACTGGGTGGAGATTTGGTTCTCTGGACAGGGCCTGCCCTCCTTTATGGCGCTGCCAGTGGGGTCCCCAGAGCAAATGAAGGCAGCGATGCCTGGGACAGAGGCGAGCACCCCTCACTCCCTCTGCTCCCCACCCTGTGGTGCTAGGACCACTCACCCCCTTCCCCGCAGCCTCCTGCCCCCGCACATTCCCACCTCCATCATTCCCTTCCTCCCGTGTTCTCAGCTCTCTAACATATCAGTTGTCTCTTGTCCTAGAAAACCAGTGTTGAAGCAATAAGATTATTATTTTTGCTTGAATCTTTTTCTAAGAGAAGTAAAAGAGTTGGCATTGTGGGAATCTTTCTTTTTGTGCTGTTGGCTGTTTACCCTTTTAGAAGACGGATCTCAACAGGATGGGTGTCTGAATTATCTTTTGGAAATTTAGGAAAGCAAGATTCGGGCTGCCACCACCTATGGGGAGGGGTCCCTAAATCTCTGCCCTTGCCTGGCTCCCAGCCCTGCCCACCAAGTGTCTCTCCTCCCCCCACACCTGGGGGCACTGGTGGCTCTTACTCTATGTGGGTCTCAGATTATCCCTCCCGTTGACCTGTTTCCCCTCCTAGGCCTGTGTGGCAGCCCCCAGACAGACACAGCTGCTGGGAGTCTCCTAGGGCCTGACAACCTCACAACAGCCGAGCTCCCGTTCAGCTCTTCAGGCCACTGGGTTCTGGAGGCAGAAGCCTAGGATGCTGCCTCTGCCATCCTCCCATGGTGTAGCACAGCCCTCGAGACAACACAGGTCCCTCTGGGCTGTGGGGGGCTGGGGGCTCCCATCTGGAGAGATGTCCTCAATGGGTACCCAGTAGGTGTGGCGTAGGAGTGGCCAACGTCAGCATCCACAGCCACCACCAAAAGATGAGTCCACTGCCATTGGTGGCCCGAGGGCCCCCTAAGATTGCAAGGGTATCAGTAGGGGAGCCCCCATGTGTTTTTCCAGGACAGGCCACAGGAGGAAGGGAGCCTATTTAGGGGCATTTAAAGAACTCTTTTGTGCCCAGGGGCTGCTTTCCATCAGAGCAGGGGAGGATATTTCAGTGACTTTGAAAATACTGGTGTGGCACAGACTTGAGTGTGAGGGAGGGTTTAAGCCAGGCACAAAGTTAGTTTCAAATACTAGTTAATAAATCTATTTTTCTTTATTTCCTTTTTTTGCACAGAAGCTGGTAATCTAGGACCTACATGTATGTGAACAACTTTATATGAATATTTTTTGTACTTGGTTTACTTGGGTTGGTATGATACATTATATTTAAGTTCCTTGAACACTGTGGATCCCCCTAATATGTATGAATGACTGAGGCTTTGTAAATTAAGGGACGTTTGTGTGAATAAAGTTATTTGATGGGGTCAAAGAAGCCATATGTGATTTGAAAACGAGTGTTTTGTGGTTTGTTGCGGCCGTTGGGAAGGGGCAGAGACGCCAGCCCCTGCTACGGCTCCCCAGTCCTGGCTGATGAGCGGCTGCAGAAAGGGTGCCCGGCTGCCTCGGTGTTCCCGTGCGTGGGGAAGCTGCCCTGTGGCCTTCAGCTGCCCTTCGCCTTCTGCACCTGAGAAGCAGGCCCTGGGAAGCGAAGGAGCCTGTTTGAACGGTGCAGCCAGTATTGGGGGGTCCCAGATGCAGACGAAGCCTGGCTGCTCTTCCAGCAGATGTGGTGGGCCCCTCCTCCAGACATCGCAGGGGCCCTCGACCCCAGCCCTGCGGTTCAAGTTCTACCTTTGAGGGGTTTGAAATGCGGAGCTAGGACGGGTGAGTCTCCACACCACAGCAGCAAGGATGCGGGTCAGGTTCTGGAAAAGCTCAGCAGAAAGGTGGGTTTTGCTAGAGGTCAGAACAGCGCCGTGGGCAGAGGTGTAGCATCCACGTGTGGGGAAAAGAGCGCACAGCCTGTCCCCCTTTCTGCCTGGGCCGACAGAGCCACATCCCATGCGGAACACGGGAATTTATTGAAAGCCAGGCGCTCCTCTTGCCTCCACCGTACCGCGTGGTAGGTGTGATGTGTGCCCCCCCACTGATGAGGAAGCTAAAGCCCGGAGGAATCGAGACTACAGGGTGGGTGCCTGGTGGACGGGAGAAGAGGAACTTCTGCCGCTCGCCCGCTGGGACAGGTGACTTAGCCTCACTGGACATCTATCGTTATGTGGGGGTGAGGAGAGCCACCTTCAGAACGATTGAAGGCTGAATAAGAACCTCACGCTGGGCCCTGCACGTAGTAGGCACCCAACAAATGGTTCTGTAGTTTCCTTTTCCCAAAGAGGCAGGTGTGGGATTCTCCTGGCATGCGCTGAGCACTGAGCCCTGACCGTCCTGGCATCGCGTGAGCTGCAGCTCAGCAGCGTGACCAGGGTCGTCTGACGAGGAGCACGCCATTCGGTGGCTCTCCCGAGGGGACCTGGTGAGCCCAGGAAAAATCAGACTCCTGCAGGAGGACGGAGTCAGGAGTCAGGACTTTGGAATGTGTGAGTTAGAGGAAAAGATAAAACAGGCTTCCTGCCTGGTCTGAGAGTGAACAAGCTACATTCCAGGCCCGGGGTCTGGTGTCCAGTGGCTGCTGGGCACGACACTTCCTGTGAAGGCTCCTTCTGCCCTTAGCCTGGACAGTAACCTGGAGCTCGACAGACAACCCGCAAGTTGGTTTTTGTATTAACAGATTTATTGGAATAATTCACCCTTTTGAAGTATACGATTCATCTTCCAGGAGTGATTATCAAAAAAAAAAAACCCATGAAGTCTACAATTCAGTGGTTTTTAGTATATTTACAGTCTGCAAGCATTACCACTGTCTAATTCCAGAACATTTGTGTCACCTCAGATGAAACCCACACCCATTAGCAGTCACTCCCCAGTTCCCCACGTTCTCAGTCTCCTGGGGGATACGCTGAGCAGTGGAATTGCTGGGTCATTCGGTAGCTTTAATTTTTTCAGGAACTTCCAATCAGCTTTCCAAGGAGGCTGCACCATTGTGTATCCCACCAGCATGTGTGAGGATTCCAGTTTCTCTACGTTTGTGCCATGTTGTCTTATCTTTTTTATTCTAGTCAATGAGCAGGTGTAAAGGGGTCACAAGTTGTTACAGATGTCAACACCATCGTACCGTGTATTAATATCGGATAAGGGCAGGGTAGCCAAGAGGTGCTCTAGACTCTTGATTCAGTCACTCACTAATCCAGCAAGTAGGTCATAGCCTTTGCCTGGTGGAGTTAAAAACACGGACTGGCTCTGCCATTTACTGGCTCTTTGACCGTGGGGCAAATCACTTTTCCTTGTTTTCTCACATAGTAGTAAATATCCACTTCACAGGATGGTTAGCAGGACTAACGATTTTTCATGCAAAACCCCTTCAGTGAGCATTTCCTTCTCTCCCTCTGTCCTAGGCACTGTGGGGTTAGGGCGAGGTTCAGAAACGAAGGGCTTTGAGGAGCTCACAGCATGGTGTGTTTGGACACAGGTGCTCAGGAACATGGGACATACCACGGGAACACGGTCAGTTGAGCTCCAGGCTCTGCGTGGGTGAGAGGTATGTCACTCAGACCCTGGAAGGAAGGATCTAGAATACCAAACCAGGCCAGTGTTCATGCCAATGGAAGGAGAAGTTAGACGTCTGGGCCCTCAGTCCTCTTCCCCTCCCAGCCTGCTGCCAGCTGTCCTTCCAGCTCCAGCATCTGATGTAGTGGTTCGATAAATGCCCGCTCCAAGCCACCTGCTCGGTGCTTGTGTGTCGGGCCCTGCCCGCAAGGTGCTCCTGGACTAGTGAGGGGGCCTCAGAGAAGACAGGCACATCACGGTAGCGGGCCAGGCCCCACACGGGTGCTCCAGGGGCTGTGGAGCACAAAGAAGGCCCCAGTGCCACCCCGGGGGGATAGGGGAGACTTCCTGGAGGACGTGAGGCCAGCGCGACCACGCTTGGTCCACTCTGCTGCCTGACCTGCCCCTGCCCCTCGGCCTGCAGTGCCCCGACCGACTGCTCACCTGCCCAGTGTTCTGAGGCGCAGTGCGCACGGCACCCTTGTCCTGTTCTAGCCTTTCGACTTGGAGAGCTGCAGCATCTACCTGCCTCCCAGGAGATCTCCACCTCATGATATCCTGCCCTGAGGACCCAGAGGAGCTCCTGGGGCACTGAGACGCACCCCTCAATCCCATCTCCACGTAACTGAGAGATTCTCTTTGAAGTCATCAGGACAGGCCGTGCCAGGACACGGAACACCGTAGGCCCCCGTGCACTTAGCATAGTGCCTGGACCCCTGTCTTTGGCCTAGAAAGTCCTCCACCTGCCTCCTGCTTGCTCCTTGGGCCCCTCTGCTACCCAGCACCCCTCAGGCTCTGCCCCTAAGCTGTCTTGATGTTGCTGTGCTGAAGCACACAGGACGTTTCCAGCCCAGGCCTTTGCGCTTGCTGTTCCCACCACCTGGAAGACATTATTACTTCATTGCTTCATAAACGTCTCTGCTCGTATCACCTGGGAGATCCTCTCTGGCCCCCTTATTTAAAGAAACACCTCCTCACCATCACTACCTCCTTAGCATGCTTTACAGTGCTTATCACTAGCAGAGAGTTTTATATGTTACATACCTACATATTATATATATACACACACAAGTGTGTATATAATCTATATTTGTGTGTGTGCGTATATATGTATCTCAAGCAATGCCTCACGTGGCGCATCGTAGACATCCGACATATATTTTTCAAGAGCACGTTACATCAGAAGCGTGTTATCCCACGGCCCCAGTGGAAGGAACTTGCTTGGGGGCCTGCAGGGTGGAGGGCAGTGCCGGGACACTCCTGAGCCCGGGCGGCCCCCTCTGCCTGGCGCGCAGCTTCTCCTCATTCCTGAGGCTTAGTCACTGGCTTCGTTCCCGCCAACCCCCGAGAAGCAGGAATGAAACTAGCTACTTGAGAAGGAAATCACCAGATGTGAATGATGATGGTATTGGGATTTGATTTCTTTCATCTGGAACAGGGTTCGGCAAAGCTTTTCTGTCAAGGGCCAAAAAGTAAATATTTTAGGCTCTGCGGGCCACAGGGCCCCTGTTCCAGCTATTCGGCTCTGCTGTCGGAGCGCGCAGGCAGCCATAGGCAGTGTGAGAACCAGCGAGAGCGGCTGTGTGCCGAGAGAACTTCATTTATGGACACTGAAATCTGCATTTCATATGATTTTCACTGGAGCGTCACAAAATATTCTTTTTTATTTTTCTTCAACCATTTAAAAATATAAAAACCACACACCTAGAGTGAGCTAGGGCTTGCTTCTGTGAGCTGGGCTGTCAACAGCATGGCCCATGACAGATGGACCCAGCTTAGGGACTGGTCCACATGTTGGGTCCGTAGAGGTGAAGGTCATGTGCATGTTGGTGATGGGGCAAGAACCAGGCTGAGAACCAGGTTCTGCTTCAGCCCCAGCTGGTCCCTTGGCCACAGCTCTGGGTGTGTGGGAAGGAAGTGCACGTAGGGAGATGGACACCACCCACCGTCTGACATGTCCATGAATCCAGAAGCAGCAGAGTATGAAAAAGCAATTGGAGCAGGAGTGAAGACGCCTGAATCCAGAGCCATCACGGCCTCCTACCAGCTGTCTGGGATGCCACACGTTCTCTCCGCTCCCTGGGCCTGACAGCGTGGTGGATTCCGTAATCAGACAGAGAGGTTTGGACCACCGCCTTGCCACTTACAGTCCTGTGACCTTGGGCACAGTTTTATCATCTCTAAATAGTAATAACACTAGTACCCACTTCATAGATTTTTCTGAGAATTTATGAGATAGTGCATATATAACATATAGCACAGTACTTGGCATGCAGTAAATTATTCATAAATACTATTTATTAATAGTATTTTAATAAGCTCTAATCCAATATGATTGATAGTATTTTTTAAAGCAGAAAGACATCCTGTGAGATGCTCCTCAAATAAAAGGGCTTCAAGTTCAAATAATGTTAAGAAATGCTGTATGTTTCATTTCCTTCCTAGAAGGTGCCAATGCATGCTTAATGCTCCGCGAAGTCTTATAGGAAGTCCTGTTTCTCAAGCTTCTTGGATCACTGATGCTTCTACATTGAACACCTATTATCAATTCGTGATGCTAGGTTTTAGGGGCAATGGTTCAGAGTCCACTTTGAGAGATGCTAAGCAAAATCGTCTTTGCTAAAATCCTAATCCCCTTTTAGGGGATTTTAGCCACCCCATCCTGTTTTACATGGGGCTAGAATCACTTTCTTCTTGCAGAAGCCTCCAAAAATTACCTCTGCTTGGTCTACTGGCTCCTTGAGGGCAGACTGGAATATGAAGAATTTAATAACCACGTCTTCTGGGGCCCCTGCCAAAATGCTGTAGGGCCGAGGCCCAGACAACTGGAGTGTGGTAAGAACAGCGAGTGCAGCTCCCCCAGCCAGCAGACCAAGGACACTGCCAGAACCCTCACATTCCCGGTTCCCACGTTGGCAGAGCCCAGCCACCCTCCAGCTACTGTTTACCCAGTGCCTAATACATGCAATTAGCCTCTGCTGGGAGGCACCTGTAGATTAGAGGTTCCATATGCAGGCTCTACCGCGAGGCTGCCTGGTTTCAAATTGAGTTGCTCTACCTCTTTGCAACTCAGTTTCCTCATGTAAAATGAGGATAATAACTGCACCTGTGAGGATTAGGTACTGCTGCACAAACGGGAGACCCCAAACAGCAGCCGCAGAGACAAGATAGAACTCAGTTTCTCTTTCACATAAAACAAGAGGGGAGGTGGCAATCCAGGTCTCTCACGAAGTCATCAAGGATCCCATCTCCTTCCCAGTCTTCATCAAGTGGCTTCCATCTTCAAGGTCACCTCCTGGTCTAGGATGGCTGCTGGAGCTTCAGGCATTTCGTCTTCATCCCAGGTAGCAACAAAAAGGGAGGGAGGAAGAGAACTTGCCCTCCTTTTTGGGAAATTTTCCTGTAGATACACACCATACTTCCACTTACATCTCATTGGCTAGAACTGAGTCACGTGGCCACATCTGGGGCCATGGAGGCTGGGAAACAAAGGAAGCCATGGCCCTGTTATTAAGGTTGAGGGGAGACTGGAAGTTGGGGTAGGCAGCTAGCAGTTCTGCCACACCCAGTGTGCCTCTGGGTCACTCCAATAAAGGTTAGGTAGTATCATTATCACTGTAATCATGATACAATGTTATAGCTCTGCAACCCTGGGAGGGAGGAAGGAAGGAAGGAACTAAATTAGCCATTTTTCTCAGCCAGAGGGGATCCAGGGTTCCTTAATCAGAGCTGGGACGACAGCCAACTGTATGGCACAACGAGCAGGACTACACGATGCTGGAAGAGTTGTAGACTTGGGCTGCTGTCGCTGGCCTGCCGTTTATTCAGTAAATATGTATCGAGTGTCATCTATCTTAGCACTCTTCTAGGGCTGGGCTTACGGAAGAGATGGGGGCAGAGGCAGTATTTTGTGGTGGTGACAAGAGTGGAGTCTGAAATCCAGTGCCTGCTTTAGAGTCCTGGGTTTGCCCCTTCCCGTGAGATCCTGGGCGATGTACTGAACCTCTCTGGGCTTTGTCATCTTCATCTCTAAGACAGAGATGATGATACGGATGCTGTCACAGGATTATGCTAAGGGTGAAATGATTTCATACAAGTACACTTCTTTGACCCTGGGGTGTGAAAATAGCTCTGACCTCAAGGGCCCCATAGAGCTGCTCCACACCTGCTTTGCTGCCTTCTTGCCTTGAGCACTCACTGAGCACCTCTCTGCCGGGCACTGGGGATCCAGAGATGAAATCCGTGTCGACCTGTACCCTTTGTAATCATACAAATGTTTCCTGAGCCCCTACTGTGTGCCAAGCTCCGGTCACAAGGCGACGGTACTGAAAGAGACTAGGCAGAGTGTGTGGAGTCAGGTGTGGGGTATGCAGACGACCTATCCTGAGAACTTTGGTTTCAGACACGATGGATCTAAGGGGCTGCAGAGACGTGGGTCTGGTCCCGGCTCTGTTGGTGGGATGTAGCCTGTGGACGTCTGTGTTTCATAACTCCGGACAGGCGGCTAAGCCAGACCTACGGATGGGGCGTGGGAGAGGAGGCCACCCAATTCCAGCACAGCAAAGTAGTACTGTATTTTCCTGGGTCATCAAATGAGCAGTAATCTGGGAACAAAAGATGATGAGCCACAGATGCCTGCCATGCTGAGCCAGTTGCCTGCACCCCGGAACCCAGCCAATTCTCTGCCCTCGGGGCCCCAAACTCACTTCCCAGGACTTCCTTTGAGACCTGCACACCCCTCTCTTGCCAGCTTTGGAGAGCAGGTAAAATAGCTAGTTCCACCCATCTATGTCAGTTATATATTGCATCTCAGTTCTGAGTACCCCTTTAATATACGTTCTCTGGTAAGCAACAGTATTCCACTCAGCATGATTTAAAGCTCTCACTAGAGGACCCCGGAAGGATATTGAAGAAGGAAAAGTCTTCCTTCCCCAGCCACTGGCCCAGAACACAATCTCTCTGCGACCCTGCAGCCTCAGCCTGGCAGTACCCTTTCTTCAGCCCTCTTGAAACCAAAGCCCTCGAGGGGCCTGCACACAGTTGACTGTGGCCTGGAAGGTTGAGTCCACCATAGCCAGGAGTGTTCCCTCTGCAAGACCTTCTGCCCCCAGTGGAGCCCAGACTCCCACTGTGTGCCCATGACACTGGCTACTGAAGGTCTGCTCCTCCACCCACACCCGAGACGGTGGCCTATTGCTTGCCCGGTAGCTCCAGACCACCTCCAGATCAGTCCAGATTAGAAAGAAGTAAAACTGTCTTCATTTGTAGATGATCCGATCATCTAAGTAGAAAATCCAACGGAATCTACAAAGAAGCTACTAGAAATAAGTGAGTTCAGCAGGGTTGCCAGATACAAGATCAATATACAACAATCAATTGTATTTCCATATGCTAGCAAAGAATAATCAGGAATTGACAGAGAGAAAATACTACCACTTACAATATCATCAAAAAATGTGAACTACTTTTGGATAAATCTGGCAAAAGATATCAAAGACTTGCACAGTCTACAAAAGGCTACCAAGAGAAAATAAAGAAAACCTAAATAAATGAAGAGATATAAGTCAATCCTTGTTATCTGTGGATTGTGTATTTGTGAATTCACCTACTCAACTAAAATTTATTTGTAACTCCAAAACCCATAATCACAGTGCTCTTTCAGTTATTCACAGATGGGCAGGTAGCAAAAATTTTGACTAGCCCGATGCTCACATTCCCAGCTGAGGTCAAACAAGGCCGCTTCCTGCCTTCTTGTTTTCGCTCTCATAACTGTTAACAGGTATCCTTTTCACAGTCTATTTAGTGTGACTTTTTCACATGTGTGCTTTTTGTTGGTAACTTTAGAATGGCCCCCACGCTAGTACTGAGTGCTACCTGCTGTTCCCAGGTGCAAGGAGGCTGCAGTGGGCCTCGTGGAGAAGATACGTGTGTCAGACGAGCTTCACTGAGGGACGAATTGTGCTGTTGGTTGGGAGTTCAATGTGAATGAATCAACAATAGCTCTTACATAAGGTGCCTTTTTTTTTTTTTTTGAGACAGAGTCTCACTCTGTTGCCCAGGCTAGAGTGAGTGCCGTGGCATCAGCCTAGCTCACAGCAACCTCAAACTCCTGAGCTCAAGCGATCCTCCTGTCTCAGCCTCCCGAGTAGCTGGGACTACAGGCATGCGCCACCATGCCCGGCTAATTTTTTTCTATATATATTTTTAGCTGTCCATATAATTTCTTTCTATTTTTAGTAGAGGTGGGGTCTCGCTCTTGCTCAGGCTGGTCTCGAACTCCTGAGCTCAAACGATCCGCCCACCTCGGCCTCCCAGAGTGCTAGGATTACAGGCGTGAGCCACTGCGCCCGGCCTTACATAAGGTGCCTTTAAACAGAACACACATAAAGCAAGGTAACATACGTGTGTTGATCAGTTGATGAGAATGTTGTAACCAGAGGTTCACAGAAACCTAACCCCTAACCTTTCCCCTAGGGGCAATTTTTCAGCAGGGTATTTGCTAATTCAGCGTTCAGAGAGAACTTATAGGACATAACTACCGCAAATAACATGAATTGACAGTACTTTGTTCCTGGGTCAGAAAACTCAGTATTGTTAAGATGTCAGTTCTCCCCAAACTGATCCCGATAGGTCCGTCATAATCCCAATCAAAATCTCAGCAGGCTTTTTTGGAGGAATCAACAAGCTGATTTAAAAATTCACATGACAATATAAAGGGCCTAAAGGGGTCAAAACAACTCTGAAAAAGAACAGAGAGGCTAACACTATCTGATTTCAAGAAGTATTATGAAGCTGCACTAATCAGAAAGTGTGGTATCGGCGTAATAGACGTATAGCTCAACAGAACAGAACAGAGAGTTCAAAAGTAGATCCATGCATATTTGGACAGCTGATCTTTGACAAAGTCATGAAGGCTATGTAGTGAAAAAAAGATAGCCTTTTTAACAAATGGTGCTAGAACAACTGGACAACCAGGTAACTCAATCTTGTCTTATACAATATACAAAAATTAAATCAAAATGGACTGTAGACTTAAATATAAAATCCAAAATGATAAAACTTCTAGGAGAAAATATAGGGGAAAAATCTTTTTGGCCTGGTGTTAGAAAAATATTTCTTAGAGGTGACACCAAAAAGCACAGTTTTTTGTTTTTTTTCCGAAATATTTTATTTTATTTTTTTGTTTTTCAGCTCATTATGGGGGTACAAAAGTTCAGGCTATATACATTGCCCATGCCTCCCCATCCCCCCGAGTCTGAGCTTCAGTTGTGTCCATTCCCTAGACAGTGCACATCACACTCATCATGTAGCTGTGCACCCATCCCCCCCAGTCAGAACTTCAAGCGTGACCATTCCCCAGGCAGTGCGCATCGCACTCATCAAGTAGGTATACACCCATCCCTTCCACCCAGCCCCGACCTCTGTCCGATACCCAATTGGTGTTATTCCCAAATGTGCACTCAGGGAAACCAGTTTGCTGGTGAGTACATGTGGTGCTTATTTTTCCATTCTTGGGATACTTCACTTAATAGAATGGATAAATTGAACCACATCAAAATTTCAAATTTCTACATCTCAAGAGACTGTTAAGAGAATGAACAGACAAAACACAGACTGCAAGAAAATCTTTACAAAGCATATATGTAACAAAGAAGTTGTATTTAGAATTATAAAGAACTCTCAGAATTGAACCATAAGAAAACCAACAACCCCACCAAAAGTTGGCAAAAGATTCGAATAGACATGTCATCAGAGAACATAAACATGGCCATCACACCATAAAAAGATGCTCAATATCATTCACTGTCAAGGAAAATTAAATTAAAAATTATTTTAGGGCTGGTTGCGGTGGCTCATGCCTGTTATCCTAGCACTGTGGGAGGCTGAGGCAGGAGAATGGCGTGAGCCCAGGAGTTTGAGGTTGCTGTGAGCTAGGCTGACGCCACGGCACTCTAGCCTAGACGACAGGGCAGAGACTCAGTCTCAAAAAAACAACAACAATGACAAAACAAACCAACAAACAAGATTTTTTTAACTTAAAATTTAAAACACCAAGGAGATACCACTACACACCTAATAGCGTGGCTAAAATTAAAAAGACCGACTATGCCAGTGTTGGCAAGTGTTCGGAGGAACTGGAACTCTTACCCCCTGCCGGTAGGAATGGGAAATGGCATTAATATTATCACTTTGGAAACACTGGCAACTTCTTAAAAGTTAACCATACACCTCCCATGTAATCCAGCCATTCCACTTCTAGGTACTTACCCAAGAGAAAAGGAAATCTATGTCCATACAAAGACTTACACCAATGTTCATAGCAGCTCTATTTGTGATAGCTCCACACTGGAAACAACCCAAATGTACATCAGTGTATCAACACATGGAGAAACAAATTGTGGTACTCTGGGAGGCCAAGGTGGGAGGATTGTTTGAGGTCAAGAGTTCGAGACCAGCCTGAGCAAGAGCGAGACTCTGTCTCTACTAAAAATAGAAAAAATTAGCCGGGCATGGTGGCACATGCCTGTAGTTCCAGCTACTCGGGAAGCTGAGGCAGGAGGATCGCTTGAATCCAGGAGTTTGAGGTTGCTGTGAGCTAGGCTGACGCCACGGCACTCTAGCCCGGGCAACAGAGCGAGACTCTGTCTCAAAAAAAAAAAAAAAAAAATTGTGGTATATCCATACACTGGAATGCTACTGAGCAACAAAAAGGAAAGAACTATTGATACACACAATAACATGATGAATTTCAAAGTAATGATGATGAGTGAAAGGAACTGGACACGAAAGAGCACATACTGTAGGCTTCTATTTACATAAAACTCTAGAAAATGCAAACTGACTATGGTAGCTGAAAACACATCAGTGGTTGCTTGAGGATGGCGAAGGGCCAGCGAGGAGGACACAGATGCATGAGGACACTTTGTGAGTGATGGGCATGTTCACTATCCGGAATACAGAGAAGCTTTCATGGTGTATACATAGGTCAAAACTTACTAAGTTGTACACTTCAAGTATGTGCAACTTATTATACGTCAGCTGTGGCTCAATAAGATTGTGTAAAAGGGGGGTGGAGTGGGGAGAGACATACGGGGACTCCCATAGGCCAAACTTGGAACAATCTGAGCATCAATAAAGAACAGTGATGATAACGGATTTTCAACATATTGAATAATAACCATAATTCATAAGTGTGTGGATACCACAAAAGGGAAGAGGGTGAAGGGAGGGTAAAACATTACAGAAGAATGCAGAAAAAAATAATAGAACCAGGAAGATCTCTATTTTGCAGCCACCAATGCAAAAATCAATTCAGCAAGATATCAATGGCTGCTAAAGTCACTATGTGAAATTTTGTGAGGAAACAGGGTATTCATATGTCTCAAGTATCATAATTCATCGCACAGATGAATTATTATTTACAAAGCAAAGGATTAACTTTACAACGGGGAGATCTTTGGGATGCACTTTAATCAAATAATCACCCTTAGCAGCACCAGTGACAGGACGAGCTGGCGCGATGCTCTCCTTATGCAATGCCATGGGGAGGGCGTCGCCTCCCCCCTGCGGCGTTCCTGCCCGGCTTGCTTAACCCGAATGTAATCACGGGGAAACAATCAGATCCGCCCAAATTGAGGAACATTCTAGAAGACAACTGGGCTGTCTCTTTTCAAAATGTCAATGTCATGAAAGAAAAACACAGGTGGGGAGGATGGGGGGGGCGGGGGGGGGGGGACTGTTCATTCTAGGTCAGACGCCGAAGCAATGAAGCAGCCAAGTGAAGTGTCTGCTCTTTGATGGAATCCTGTATTGAGAAGAGTAAAAACAAAACAGCTATCAGGGACATTACCAAGACATTTCGGGAATTTAGAATGTGGGCTGTATGGGGATATGGTCTTGTGACGATGGTAAACATTTTGGTTGTTTTGGTATTTTAGTATTTTTGCTGGGCAGGAGAACGCCTGTTGATTTGGGGTAATTCATGGTTACACACCGAAGGATTTAGGAGCGAAGTGTTATGATAGCTATGTCTACACCTCTATCTGTTAATATCTAGCTATCTATCTGTCAAGAGGAGCACAAATGTGGCAGAATGCTAACAATTGGGAGCCTAGGGGAAGGCTATATGCGTGTTCATTCTACAATTCTTTTAACCTGTCAGTGTGAAAATATTCAAATGAAACGTTGGGGAAAGGAAGAGGTGGCTGGTCCAGAGGGGTCTTTCCACCTCCAAGAGTCAGCTTAGGGCTCTGACCTTTGACCACCAGGCTGTCCCTGGGCCTCCCGAGACCCTCATGGCAGCTTCTTCCTCCCCTCGGCAGCCACAGCACTGCCTGGGTCACCTGCCTGGGCCACTGAGAGCCAGAGCTCAGCGTGAAAGCCTGGGCGCGTCGCGGGGCAGGAAGCAAACGCTGGGAAGTGACACAGTGTGCAGGCCACCGCTGTCCTACTGACTCCCCGCACTGGCTCAAGAGGGAGAGGAGCCACCAGCTCTGCTCGCAGATGACAGACATGCAGCCACCACACCAAGGACACTGGTGGCGCCAGACTTGCCCTCAGTTCTGTTCACTAAACCTGCCACGGCGTCCATCTCCCTGCGTCCCAACCATGCATAGGAGGCCCTTGTCTGCCACTGTCCCCTCCCTGCCTCATCCACTCCCCTCTGCCCTCGCTCACTGTTCCAGCCCCACCAGCTCTTGTGTTACTTTGAGGCCTCACACTCCTTCCCTGCCCTGAAATGCTTCCCCTGTCCCTGCCTGGTGTGTGCCCAGCCCACGCCTTCTCGCCCTCTCCCCTGTCTTCCCCGCTGGCTTTGTTGTCACCATCTGACATGCCACCTATGTGTCGTGTTCCTCGTCTGTCTCTCCCAGAGATGCCAGCTCCCCACGAGCCATCATTTTTGTCCATTGTGCGCACTGTCATATCCTCAGCACCCAGAAGAGTGCAAGGTATACAGCAGGTGCTCAATAAAGAGTTCCTGAGTGAATGGCTCCAAAGGCAGGCTTCTGCGTTCCCAGGATGGCGGCGTGTGTGCGTCGGTGCGCACGTGTGCGTGTATGTGCGCGTGAGCTGGGCGGGCTGGGGGAGTCCGGCTGGCTGGGTCATCCCCCCAAGACTCATTTCCTGGGGGTCAGGCAGGGTCCTCGGAGGGCTGGGCGGATGCCACTTGCAGCATCAACACGTTACATAATCTGGCACTAGGCAGGGGTGAGAGGGGCAGGCAGGGCCTTTATTCTGTGTTTGCGCAGAGAAACTTCCCCAGGCCATGTCCCCAGCCGCCAGCCCTTCAGCTTTGTGCTGCCTAATTGCCCTGACAGGGCCCACCGCCCATTCACCCGGCCCACTGGCTTTGAAAGGAGGTTGTGTGGACTGACGCGGCCGCCCGGGGCCGGGAGGAGCTCAGGCCGGTATGTCCTGGACGCTGCTGCCTGGGGCCTCAGCCCCACCCAGGCACTGATGACCCTGCGAGGCTGAGCCTCACCTGTCCACCTGCCTGCACACGCCCAGGGTTCTAGGGGCTCCCCTGGGGCACCGCCTAGCTGCCCGCTGAGCTCTCTTCCCTGGGACTCACAGCCTGAGCTGCCTCAATGGGCATAACCCATGCCTCAGGCCTCCTCTCACCCACAGTGACCCAGGGCAGGCCGTCCTCTGTCCTCGCAGAGCCGTGGGGAGGCAGTGCACACAGGGGCCCAGTCCCTTTTTGAAGGTCAGTGAGAGTGAGCTCCGGTTACAGTCACAGTCACCAGGGTCCGCTCTGAGCCACGCCCGTGCCAACTGCATGGGGATTCACAGTCATCCATTCCTTTAGCTCTGCTTTGATGCCACTTAGAGCCCGGTACAGGGAGACACATAGAAATAGGCAAACATACACATCAGGCAGTGAGCACTTTGAAGAAAGAGGAGTCAGCGGTCAGGGTGGCTCCCCTGCAGAGGTGAAATTTGAGCAGAGGCCTAACTGAAGGGGAGGGGGTGAGCCAGGTGATAGGGGGAACAGAGCAACAAGTTCAGAAGCCCTGAGTGGTGGTCTGGCGGGGGGAGGTCTGAGGCCAGGAAGAGGGGAGGAGATGAACTGGGGCCTGTCAGATCCTGGGGCCTTGTAAGCCACTGTGAGGGCCTTGGCTTCTCCTCCAGGTGGCAGAGAAGACATCAGAGGGTTTTGAGCAGTGTGACAGGATCTGGCTTCCATTTTCAAAGTGTCCCTCGGCTTCTATGTTAGGAAAAGATTTGGGGTGGGAGACAGTTGGAGAAGCAAGGGTCAGGCCAGCACCAGGCCAGCACCAAGGGAGGTGGCAGTTCCTGGGCCAGGTGGGCAGAGGTGGAGGCATGAGAAGTGGCCAGAGTCCAGAGAGATTCTGAAGGTAGAGCCACCAGGATTAGCTGTGGAGGGTAGGGGGACAGGGTGTCAGGATCACAGCTGTCTCTGAGTCATGCCCTTACAGACCGGACACACCTCGAATCTCCACAACACCCTAAAACTGCACGTTAGTGTCTTCGTTTAAATACACAGGAACCGAGGCCCAGTGAGTGGGAAATGGCTCGAACCAGGGGCTGCCGGCCCAGCGTAGGTATGGACCCGAGGGCTGTGACCACCTTTCTTAGGAAGGTCCCCTTTACGGCTCCCCCCCACCCATCGCGCCCCAGACCCCTCCTTCCGCAGGTGCACAGCACTGTCCTCTGAGGGAGGGGCTGCCGGCCCTGCCAACCCCCTTTGCGGGGCCAGTGCAACCTCCATGCCTCTCATCCGCCAAAATGTGCCCCGATTCCACCCACCCAGCCCAAGGGCACTTCGAACTCAACAGGCTGAAAGCCGAGCTAACCCGCTTTCCTCCCTTCACCCTCCTTCATACTCTTCCTCCCATGCCCTGGGGACAAAGACAGTAGGAGCCTCTCTCAGCACTTGGCAGGAATGAACTTGTTCGCTCCTGGCATCTACTCTATGATGTAGGCACCATGGGTGACCCCATTACACAGATGAGAAAACCAAGGCTCCAAGATATTAAGCGACTTGCCTAAAGTCAGCCAGCTGGGGAGTGGGGGGTTGGGATTGGAACCTCGGCAGTCCCGCTCCCGAGCCTGACCCTGAGCTTAGATGGGACTGAAGGAGGCCCGAGGTGCACAGGAAGTGCTGGGTGAATGTTCGCTCCCTCCTCGCCTTCACACCAAGTCCTGCGGCCTGGAACAGCTCACGGGGCCACTGTTGCTCCCGGCTCTGTGCGTAACATTCTTGCGTCTGTTCTACAGATGAGAAAAACGAGGCCCAGAGCTGTTGGCTCGTCAGCCAGTTGCACACACGGAGATTGCAGCTGGAGGAAGAGTTTCTTCAATGCCTTTGCTGGGTGACGGTTAAGTGTGCACAAGGCTGGGCAGTGGCCCCCACCCCCACAGATAGCAGGCCAGGCACGGGGAGGGGAAACCAATGCCAAGGCTGATTTTACACTTTGGGTTTTCTTTTGGATGGAAAAAGCAGGTCATTACTGAGACGGCCACTGCGTCCTACTGCCTGGAACGTCGACAGCCCAGGTAATTGGGGGCCTCCGTCCTGCTGCTTGGTCCCTGAGCAGAATTTTCAGGTAGAATTCAGCCAAGAGCACTGAATTCTACTTAGAATGTAAAATGTGTCAGTGGAGTGTTTTCTCTGAAGTGAGAATAGGTAATTGATTTTTTAAAGAAGACGACCTTTCTGGGCTCTGGAAAACACTTTCAGGTCCTATTCTTATTTTTCTGTGCATAAAGGCAATTATCCCAGGTCAGCACTTGGCGCAGGAAATGGGACTCGCTAATTTTGCACAACAAATGTTTCACTGTTGCATTTTCCTCATGGCTAGAGTATTGTATCAGCTTGTTTCACATCAGAGAGAGAAAAACAGAGTTCTGCCTTAAACAGTGCACTGAGGTTAGACATTCCCCAGAGTTTGGAAGGTCCCCACTCTGCCTCCATGCTGTGTGCTGCTGGGAAAGTCCCTCTCTGTGCCTCGGTTTCCCCATCTGTACAATAGTGATGAGCATGGCACCACCCACCTCTAATAATTCCCGCCCGTGGTAGGTGGTAAAAAGAGCCACACGTTATTCTCTGTCTCTCTCTATGCCCTTTTGGTAGTCTGTGTCCACGTGACTTGCTTTGGGCAATGGGGACAGTAGCAAATATAATGCAGGCAGAGGCTTGCAAAGCACTTGCTGCTCTTTAGAACTCTGAGAGCATCATGAATGAGCCCAGGCCAGCCTATTAGACCCTGAGAGTCCACGTGAGAGAGGTGAGCCATCCCAGTTTTGCCACACAGGTGAGCGAGGCCGTCCTAGGTGAGCTGGTCCAGATTGGAAGAACTTCCAGTAGCCCCACCGAGCTGTTAGAAATGATGACGTTTTAAATAAATAATGACTTGTAGTTCTAATCCACTAAGTTTGGGGGATGTTTTGTTCCATAGCAGCAGCTAACTGATACATCACCTCTTGTTCTTGCATCTGTTAATATTTGGCATGTGAGTAGAAGGGGAACTTATTGGGAGATTGTTGGGGGTCAGAGAACTGAGGGAAAGGTTGGAGAGGCGGGTGTGGAACCAGAATAGTAGGTATGTGATTGTCAGGGCCCCGCCCCCGGCATGAGCAACTCCACCAGTTCTTTTTTTTTTTTTTTTTTTCCAGAGACAGGGGTTTCACTCTTGCCCAGGCTGGTCTCGAACTCCTGAGCTCAAGCGATCCTCCCACCTCGGCCTCCCAGAGTGCTAGGATTACAGGTGTGAGCCACCACACCTGGCCTTGCAACTCCACCATTTTTTCCATCCTGTGTCATTATGCTCAGACGTTACAGTCCCCTGTGGCCAAGTAAAGTCACAGGTCTCACTTTGGTTGCATGAGAGTGGTGAGGGGCAGGGCCTGAGGAAAAGACACCCCCAGGGTAGTGATAAGGCATGAAGCCACTGGAGCCAGTCTACCTCAGTCTGCTACCTTCTAGCAAGTTCCTTTTTCTCTGAGCCTTGTTTTTGCCCTCTAAATGGGCTGGGAGCTGCATCTGTGTCTGGGTTTACTGTGAAGATGCAAGGAAGTGACATGTGGAAAGCACACAGAACAGCACCGTGCATTCAAAAAGCACTCAATAAATGTTCATTGGTATTATTATTATTATCATCAGATTCTGCAATGGGAGGGGAGAAGTAGAGAATTTATCTTGGGGAATTTATCAAATCACTAAGCCTCCAAATGATGAGGGATTTCCCCAAAAGAAAACCAGGGCATTGTTAGGAAGGGGAGGGTGGATACCAGGTGACTAAAAATGATGAATGTCCCCTCTAGGGGTGTTGCGAGGACTCGTCTTCACCATTCCTATTACTGAGCACCTGCTGTGTGCCCAGCGTGGCGCAGGGGAGGCAGACACCTTTCGACAGGATGGACCTGGTCCCTGCTCTGCTGGAGCTGACCTTCCCGTTGGGAAGGGGCTGGCAATGAATAAGGGAATCACCAATTCACATGATCATTTCCTTGTTCTGTCTCACTCTGTTGCCCAGGCTACAGTGCCGTGGCGTCAGCCTAGCTCACAGCAACCTCAAACTCCTGGATTCAAGCGATCCTCCAGCCTCAGCCTCCCAAGTAGCTGGGACTACAGGCATGCACCACTACACTCAGCTAAATTTTAGTAGAGACGGGGTCTCGCTCTTGCTCAGGCTGGTCTCGAACTCCTGAGCTCAAGCAATCCTCCCGCCTTGGCCTCCCAGAGTGTTAGGATTATAGGCGTGAGCCACCTCGCCCGGCCACACGTGATCATTTCTGACCACACCAAGTGCCAAGCTGCTGCGAAGAAAGGGGCAGGATGCTACTTAGGAGCGTGACGAAGAGGAAAGAGAATTCTCATGACACTGTTTTAAAGGGAGTGATTTAGCCTTTACTGGCTGCTGCCGAGCCCCGGTCAGAGAGCCAGCAACACGCAGATGCTCTACACGTG
This sequence comes from Eulemur rufifrons, assembly GCF_041146395.1. Classification (NCBI taxonomy): domain Eukaryota; kingdom Metazoa; phylum Chordata; class Mammalia; order Primates; family Lemuridae; genus Eulemur; species Eulemur rufifrons. The sequence goes on from NC_091002.1 coordinate 27,386,387, forward strand.
TTATTTCCCATCTCCCCGGGTTGAAGGGGAGCAATGGGGACCCACAGGTGTGGGGGGTCAGGAGCTCTGGCTTCTAGGCCTTGCTGCACCCCTTGGGCAAGTCTTTTTCCCTCTATGAGCCTCAGAAGGCACTGAATGGGTCAGCAATTTTTCCAAAATCATCTTAGCCTTTCTTTTTTCCTTGTGAGACCCAAAAAAAATTGAAGGAAATGAGGAAGGATTACCAAAGTGTCACTTGTGAGCTCAGCATCTCTTCCCCCTCCCCTGTGGGGCTCCTGAGACACTTCTGCAGTCACCTGAGGCACCAAGGAGTCCTGTCTGCAAGCACAAGGCTACATAAAGATGCTCCAGTCATCTTGCAATAGACAGACCTGGCTGCACGCCTAGCTTGGCTCCTTATCTGCTGTGTGATCTTGGGTCAGTCACTTGACCTTTCTGAACTGTCTGCACTATCCCTCCAGTGGGGATGGGAAGTAGGAGATAAGATCCAGGTTCTACAGCCTACGCCCCACCACTGGCTTGCTCTGTGTCTTGGTGAGCTCCTCCCCTTCTCTGGGTCCCAAACCCGGTGACAGATTGGGAATTCTTATTTTAGCTTCTCTTGGGTCTGCCTCTCAAGGGGCACAGCAACTTACAGAGCCCCCAGAGCACAGCCTGCCCCCTCATCCCACCAGGCCCAATCAAGGCCAGAAATCCCGGAAGCCACTGGCAGCCCCCACAGCCCAGAAAGAGCAGGCCAGCTGGGGAGTGGCTGGCCCTGGGGCTCAGGGCCTGAGCTGGGGCTTGTTGCCTGACAATAGCCACCATCGCCCACTGTGGGTGGCTGAGGGCTCTGGTGGGACCTGCGCCACCAGCCCAGCCAGATCTGCCTGGGTGCTGGAGGGGGCCTGTGAGCGTCCTTGGACGCTTGGGAGAAAAGCTTCCAACGGCAGAGGTATTTGTATGTGGCCTCCCGACCCGCAGCCTTCCAGCACCTACCAGAAGAGCCAGGTACTGTGTGTGCAGTTATCACTGTCTTTAATCCCGCCAGAAACTCGGCAAATGAGGCTCATCCTTGCAGGGAAGGGAACCGAGGCTCAGCCTGGCAGTGTCCTGCCCGGGATCCGGTGGCAGGTCAGCAGCACAGCCCACGACTGTGGCCAGAAAAGAGGGACAGGGGAGGGTCCAGAGGGCCCAAGTAGGGTTCAGGGTGGGTTTGGTGGGAGGTGGAAGGTGAGGAGAAGGTGCAGAGAGCCGGCCTTTCTGGGCCTGATACCACCCCCTACCCCCAGTCCTGGTGAGGTAAGGACTGCCAGTCCAGGGTGTGACCGCAGTGGCAGTGGCTGTCCAGAGGTGAAATGTCAAGACTCTGAGCCACTTGGGGTGGGAGGGCCTGCATGGCACCTGGGCCATGGCTTTGGGAGGAAGTCCCTTTGGTGGACCCACCCAGGATCGTGGGCCTAGAAGCATCGAGCCTCTGGGTACTGGTGCATTTCTTCAGACACCACCTCGTCCTTGTCCCTTCCTTGGCCAACCCAGCTTGGACCCTTAGAGAGTGCTCCAGAGTACCCGACAGAGGCCCCGGACTGTGCACTGCGCACACCTCGGGCTCCAGCTGCCCTGTCTCTCCTTGTCTCTAGTCCACAGTTGAGGACACTGAGACTCAGAGAGGTGAAGCAACTTGCTCAAGCTCACACAGCTGGTAAGGACAGGGCTGAGCGTCAAGGTTATTTACTTCAGTTATCTATCGCTACATGACAAACCAATGCACAGCATAGCAACTGAACACAGGAGCATTAATCGTATGCATACATGTGTAACTGGGCAGGGCGTGGCAGAGACAGCTCATCTCTGCTCCTCTTGGCATGAGCTGGGCCTGGAACCTCCCGAGGCTCATACACTCAGGTGTAGGGTGGTGGGTGCTGGCCAGCGGCTGAGACCTCAGCTGAGCGGTGCCTGGGGTTCCCAGAGTGAGGGTCCTGAGAGTCTGTTTCCAAAGCCCACGTTCTTCCTGTCTTGCAGGATTGAATGAGTAAAGACAATAGCGCTGCGGGGTGGAGTTGCTTGGAACTGAAAAGTCCCCAGATAGGATTCCAACAGAATGGTCTGTTCCTGAGTCCTGCAGGGCCCCAGGTGAGCCTGGAGGGCAGAGCGGAAGCAGCTGTTTCCAGAACCTCTCTCTCAAAAGAACAGGAGGGAGGAGGAACCGGCTCTCGGAGGCCTGAGCTAGTCAGAAGATTCAGGAAGCCAAGCCAGAGAGCCCCTGCAGAAGCAGGCCTTGAAACTGCCAGGCCGCCCCGACACAGCTGCTCCCCTTAGAAATCTGACCCCGTTCAGACCATGAGCCAGGAGCTGCCCTGCTTCCGCCTCTCACCCTGACTCTCGCTGCCACCTCCAAGATGTGTGGGGTCCACACCCTTCCTCGGCCCGACGGTCACACAGCAACTCTTGCTTGGCCTGATGCAGTAGCCTCCCCACTGCCGCTGGCCCGACGGTAAAACATTTCCCACTCAGCCGCCAGAGAGCTTCCTAAAGTGTAAATCACATCACCTGGCTGTTTAAAAATGTCTGCGGGCTTGCTACCCTTGGCGTTACATTTGGGCTCCTCAAACTCAAACGCCTACAAGACAACACCGATCCGGCCTTTGCCCTTGTTGCTCCCTCTGTCTGGAACGAGCCTGGCCGACTCTGTCCTGTCCTCTGGTCTCAGGACCAGGGTCACTTCCTTGGAGGGGTGCTCTGACCTCGTGGGCCAAATCCGTCCCTCCCCCCCCACATGCGACCTTCATCACCTTGTGGCATCACCTTATTTATTTATTTTCTTGCTTTTTCTTTCTCTCCCCTCTCCCCAGCCCCGGTCTCATGCGAGCAGGGGCTGCATCCGTGTGGGTCACTGCCGTGCCCCAAGCTTCTAGAGCAGGGCTTGGCACGGAGTAGGCACTTAACAAGCTGAGAACAAATTACACACACATCCCTGCCCCAGGCACTCTCTCACCCGTGCCCACTCAAGCACACACTCAGACCTTCTTCCACACCCAAAAACACAAACACACACTCGTCCACGCCAGGCTAGCACATGCAGACACCCCCAGGCACGTCCGGCCGAGGAGCTGTAAGAAGGTAGACACTCGGGCGCCTGGAACCAGGGACGCTTCCGCCCCCTCCTGGAAAGATGGGGGAACTGCAGTCAGAGTCTTGTAAACAGCTCTGACCCTAACCTCAGGCTAATCCTAACTCTCCTTCCTTGCAGATAGCAGGGGCGATTCCTGCCCGGTCTCCGGATCATTTCTAAGCCTTCTCTCCCTACCCTGGGATTTGGCTTAGGGCCTGGGCTGGAGGTCCTAACCAGGAGTGGAGAAGGAAGAAGGGAAGACAGGAAACTGTGACTCAGGAGTGTAAGATGGTCTTTTCCTCTCTGAGTCTCCGTTTCAGGGTCACTGTCGCAGGCCTGACACAGTGTGTGTGCAACAATTGTGTGTACACTCACAGGTCTGAAAGGCTTTGAATGCCAGAAGGAAGCCTGGCTTTTGTCATGCAGTTCATAAGGAGCCCCGAGAGGAGAGTGTTTGGGCAAGACAGGGACAGCATCAGAACTGTGCCCTTTGGAAAGATTAACCAGCCTATGTGCATTTATTTATTCATTTGTTCATTCATTCATCTAACAAATAGTGCTTTAAACATCTGTTGCATGCCAGGCTCTGGGAATGCAGCAGCGACCAGACAGAAGTGCCGTTGTCCTTCATGGAGCTCATGGTCTGGAGTGACGTGTGGGAGGGGGGATTGTCGCAGAGGGGACATCACTCCTGTCGTAGGCAAGGTGAGTCCCGGGGTGACATGAGGCTCACACAAGAGCCTCAGCCCTTGCCCAAATAAGCCCTGTAAGCAGAGCAGAGGTGAGGGTCAGCTCAGCCAGGGGTGTAAGTACAGCACCTGGGGCAGGGGCAGGCTTGGTGGCGCTCGGCCCCCGTTCCAGGTAACAAGAGGTCAAGCCAGCCGGCTCAGGAGCTGCACCTGTTCATCCCAACCCTTTCCAATGAAATAGATGCAAATAGCATGCTAATATATGCAAGAGGTCCTAACTCAAGCTATGTTAAATAAATGTATTATGGTCTGCCTACTGCAATTATAGTCAAACTCAGCATTTAGTATGTGAACGACATGAAATGCTGAACGGGTTTTAGTATCAGACAGCATAATCACTTTGGAGACAAGAGGCCCAGGGACCCTGACATACCATGTGGGAGACGCACACACAGGCAGGTGTTTGTAGAAGATTCACTGCATTCGGAAGGGACAGATTGCGTTTTCAGCCATTGCTGGAGTTTCAGTCCTTCCTTCAAAGGAACATGGATAAGGAGTTAGAAATCCAAGAACTCGTCCCCGGCTGGGCCACCTGGTAGCTGCGTAAATTCTGACTAGCCACTGTATTCCCATCTGTACAATGGGTCCCACGACAGGGATGCAGGATGCAGACCATGGAGGTGTCTTAGGTTGGGATCCCCAGAAGTTGAGCCCGAGACAAGAGTCCCTATGAAAATGAATTACTGTGATGTTTCCGGGAACAGCTGGTGGAGGATGGGGAAGTAGGACAGGGAACGGAGGAAGCCAAGCAAGGGTGTGCTACCTCGAAGCCCCATCTTGGACCAGCCCTGCAAAGGAGGTAGCACAGGTCACACCTCCGGGTAGTCCCATTTAGGGGGCAAGGGAGCTGGGGCATTTATATTCCTGCACACATCAGTGATTGGAGGGGGTGAATTCCCCCCTGGAGGACATACATTTCCGGGCACTTCCAGCTCTCCATACATGCCAGCAAAGCCAGATCCAGCAGGCTCAGAGCTGTCCCCTGAAAGACACAGGTGCCTCCAGTAGGAGTGCGGCATCCTGGGAGTTGCTGTACACAATGTGGGAGCCATGGGCTCATCTACCCCAGGAGGGGAAGTGCTTTGTAAACTGTGAAGTGCTGTGCCAGGGTGGGGGAGGGTGCTCATCCGGGCACTTCCTGGAGCTCACCGATCCCTCTCAGGCAGGTGGTCTCACTGCCCCGAGTCTATTTCTTCCCGGGCGACTGAGGGCCACAACACACATGGATTGTCCTGAGGGCGGGAGGCGTTGGGAAATGGTCACTACCCCATGGGGAGGCTGTGGAGAGAGGAGCCCTTTATACACTGCTGGTGGGAGTAACCCATGGCAGTACCTATCGATCGAAATTACAAATACACAGATCCTTCAACCCAGCAATTTTGCTTATAGGACTTCGTTCTCCGATATATACTCGCACACATGAAATAACATTACACATTTATCTGTTGCAGCACTGTTTGTGATAGCAGAGAAATTAAAACAACCTAATTGTTAAATAAATTATGTACACTCGTAAAATGGAATATTCTGTAATGGTAATAACAATGACAAGAAAAAGGAGAATGCGGAAGTGTTCTCTGTACTCTTATTGGATGATATCCAAGCCCTGTGGTTAAGCTATTAAAAAAGCAAGATAAGGAAGTGTGCATGATAGTTCTTTAGCAAGCTTTTAGGAAGCCATATATTGTCTTAGGGGCGTTACACAAATATGAGTCCACTTGGTCCTCCTGACCATCCTGAGATAGGTGCTATTATCATGTCCATTTTATAGATGTGAAAACTGAGGCAAAGAGGTTAAGTAACTTGACCAAGGTCAGGAAGCCGGTAAATGGCAGAATCAGGGATTGAAGGGGGAGGGGCTCCAGACTCTGCTTTTTGTCCCCAGGCTGTATTTCCTGGCCAGTGGTGGCTTTGAAAGGGCACATAACCCAATTCTGGCCAATGAGATGCGAGGGGATGTCTGCTGGGGAACTTTTGAGAAAGGTTTTCTCATTGCTCAAAACGCATGTCCAGAGGTGGCTGTCCCCTATGCTTCCTGATGTCATGGTGACGCTGTCCATGGAGCAGCCGCCTAGTGACTGGGAGGGGTCGAGCCTGAAGACGGAGGCCCACGGGCGCCAAGGATGGCAGCGAGGATGGACAAATGGGAAGACAGATGTCATCTGGCTCCTTACAAAGTCATCGAGCCACTGGAATAACCCATCCTGGGCCTCTTGTTTTGTGAGATAATAAACACCTCGGCTGCCTAAGGCCCTGGGTCTCAAACTTGAGTGGGCATTAACATCACCTGTTAAAAACACAGATGGCTGGACCCCGCCCCAAGGGCTCAGGAGGCAAAGGCAAGAATTGGCATGTCTAGCACGTTCCCAGGTGATGCTGATGCCGGCTGGTCGGTGAACCACACGTGGACAATCACCCATTTAAAGCATTTTGAGTTAGAGTTTTTGTTCCTTAAAGCTGAAAGCATCCCGAGGCACCCTGCGACCTGGAGCTGTGTGCCTCTCAAATCCTCTGGAGCAGGGGAGCCCAGGGGTCAGGTGCCCAGGATTCTCCCTCCCTCCTCCTGACCGTGAGCAATTTGTTTCTTCCCTGCAGGGTCTGTGTCCCCATCTGTCGTGGGCAGGAGGTCGGATGAGACCACAGCTAACTTTCCTTCCGACTCTGCCACTCCATGCTCCAGGATTCTCTGGAACGGGACGGTCTGACCTGGGGGATTATCCCAGTGTCAAGTCAGGTCCCATCATCGCCTCTCACTTCCACTGTCACACCCTAGGAGGCTTCGGCTCCCGGAGCATCGGGTGCTGGGAGGCAGAGTCCAACCTCACAGTCATTCTTATTAATACCATATTAAAATTCCGGCCAGAAAGCTCATTTGGAGGCTGTTTGTGCGGGGAGAAGATGGGGGAGGGGGTTCATCTCCCCCGCTTGTGCCGGGATGCTTCACCAGCCAGCACCCGAGGGGCACGGTGCCCAGGCCCATGGGAGCCGCTCCCCAGGGGCTCGGAATGTGAAGGTGTTGGGTAAACACAGACTTGGGCACCATTTCCCCCTCTGTGTGCAGTCAGCCACTGTGCACTGGCTTCCACCTCCTAAGTGTCGTTCTAACCTGCCAGGTTCCCCCGTCGCTGTGCCCCGGATTCTCGGCGCAGGCTCTCGCTGGCAGCTCTGCCGTGGCCTTGCCTCCCGCACACTCCGGCCCCTCCGTTAACAACTGATATGGGCTTTGCGGAAAGTCGAAACTCCGGAGCATGGAAGACCCACAAGCCCTTCGCGGTCTGGCCCCTGCCACCTTCTCCGGCACCCTGTGCCCTCTACACTTCAGTGGGACCAAAGTACTACAGTTTCTGGAACATTCCAGGCTCTCTCTCGCCTGTGAGCCTTTGCACGTGCGTGTGTGCTGCCTGGAACACACTAGTTAGCACCCGACCTCCCTCCAGGCAGCCCCACCCCCACTGGGTCTCAGTACGGATCTCATTCCAGGCAGGACCAGACGCAGGATTTGTGGGGCCCAGTGCAAAGTGGAAATGTGGGGTCCTCATGCAAAATGTATTAAGAATGTCAAGATGGCAACAGCAAAGCATTAAACCAAGTTTGGGGCCCTTCCAAGGCTGGAGCCCCATGTGACTGCACAGGTCGCACGCCCATGAAGTCAGCCCAGGGTCTCCACCCAGGGTCCCCTCTGTGCCCCCGCAGCTCTCCGTGTGTCCCAGGCTCAGGACCGACCAGCCGCAGTGGATTGCCTATTTTTCTCCTCCCCCTAGACTCTGAGCACCAGTGCCGAGCTCCCATCTGTCTTGTTCTAGGAAAGTCTTGGCGGCCCGGCGTAGAGCTTGGCAGAACAGGCACTCCGTCACTATTTGTTGGATTGTCACTCAGTGCATGAACAATCTCAACAAATATTTTCCAGAGCCTCTGATGCACCAGGCACTATTCTAGGTACTGGGACCACATCAGTGAACCAAAAACCCTTGCTGTTGCTCCCATTGGAGCCGGGAAGACACGCAGGAAACGGCTTAGGGTGGGTCCTGGCGGAAGCGGACCCTGAGGCTAGGATTTGAGCCTAAGCAGACTGTTTCAGAGAGACAGGAAGCATCTGGCTCTCCGGCCTCCAGGCCTGGGCTGCAGCTACACCACCCGCTTTCCTGGGCCTCCAGTTCGCAGACGGCAGAGAGTTCCAGGATCCCATGAGCCAGTCCCTCGTGATAAATCTCTTTCTCTATTTCCATATACATCCCCTCGCTTCTGTTTCTCTGGGACATTGACTGCTGGAGGGACGGTGTCCCACCAGCGGAGCAAGGGGGTGGCAGTACTCACCCAACTCCTGTGCTTCAGTGGCTGAGGGCTGCTCCCAGGGCCATGACTGCTGGTCACTTGTGGCCTGGCCCGTGCAGACTGAGCTGTTCCTGCAGCCGGACGATGTCCTCAGGCAGTCATCGGTGCTGCCGTGAGCAGCCATCGCCGGGGAGAGGGACACCAGAGCAGCGGGGGATGCGGGCGCCCTGCACATGCACTAAACAGCAGCGCTAGGGAATGAGCGAGGTGGGTCCTGGTGACAGGTGTGAGTGGAGAGAGTAAGGGGGAACCGGTGTGTGTAGGGGGTGTGGCAGAACACACTTGCCCTGAACTGATCTCCCAAGCCTCAGCCACCCACCGCCCTGTGGGCAGCAGCTGGTGCCCATCACCCCTGCCCCACCCCACGCCTGCCCCACCTCGGCCCCTTGGGTGCACGCCACAGTGTTTTCCTTTTAGTCTTTAATTCTGGCCATAAATTACAATTTCATGGGCACCGATGGCATGAGAGATGAGGACCCAAATTGCCAGAGATTTTTAATTTGGCTTTTGACAGACCCTCTGCCAGCCCTACCCCACCCCCAGGCCTGATGTCCCCCAACATTGCCCAGGGGTCCTGCCGGGCTGCCGGGGAGGGCGCCAGCCACTCTGACACCAGCCCGTGGGCAGCCTCCTCAGAGAGCAGGCGGCGAATCACATTCGTCTAGATTTTGCCTGGATTTGCAGCCCTGGCTGAAACGGGAGTCTGGGGTTCAGCGCAGCTGGTGCACCCGGGGCTCTAATGCGCTTCTGCACGGACTGAGCCACCCGCTTGGAGCCGGCCCCTCCCCCCTCCCACAGCCCAAAGGGATCCTCAGAGACCTTCTGTTTCTGAGGGTTTCGTGCTGTGCTCTGTGGTGCCCCGGGTTCTGTGAAGGCACCTCGGGGCCGCCGTGAACAGTTCCATCCTGATCTATGATACATATCACAGGTTCTATGGAGGACAGTATTTTGTTTGGAAAAGAGACTGCAGGCCTCAAAAGAGATTGGAAACCACCACTCTAGGCCAACCCCTTTATGCGACAGCTAGGAAGACTGAAGGAAAGGACTAAAGTCACCCAGGGAAGATCAGGTCTCCCTGATATGCCTCCTCGGTGCACCTTTCATGGAACTCGTCAGTTTGTAATGATGGGTTTTCGTGGTTGTTTGATTAATAGACCGTGAGCCCCCAAAAGAGAGGGACCATCCACTGGGTTCTCGGGGCCTAGCACAGTGTCTGGCACACAGTCGGCCCTCCATCAGCACTTTTCAGCTTTGAATGAACCCATCCATAACTGAGGCAGGACTAGAACCCAGATCTTCGGCCTCCACATCCTTTCCTTTGAGGAGGAGTTAGGACGCAGTGGACTCAAGAGGACCGGAAGGATCGGGATGTTCTCAGATGCTGGCTACAAAGGCTGAGCCCAGTGTTCCTCATCAGCCAGGCTTTGCAGAGAGCTTCATACCAGGTGGAGGGAAGGCCATGGCTCTGGGGTGGTTTGGACGCGTGGATGGAGGGGTGGACACGTACAGGCAGGCAGGAGCGAGTCACTCCTGAACAGCTGCCGGGCTTCCGGTCACCGTGAGGAAGTTCTTTTAATACTTTGACTCTCAGTTTCTCCATGTATAAAACGGAGGAATGCAGTGGGCCACGTGGTTTTTAAGGCCCTCCCCCTTGTAGTATCATAGAAGGATAACAATAATGGTCGCCTGAGTGACCTCGCACTGTGCCAGGATCTATGCACACACTACCTGACTTGATCCTCCCACAAGTGCTCTTTTAGCCGCATTTCCCAGATGAGGAAACTGAAGTTCCAAGAGGTGACGTAACCTGTCGACAGGGTGGTGGCTGGAAATCTGGGATCTGAACCCAGGTCTGTTGACCCAAACACCCACCCTCCGTGCTCTCTCTCTTTGTTCTATGAGAATCCACTCAGAGCAGAAGCAGAAGACAGATGTGACAACCTCAAAGTCCCTGCCACCCAGGGCGTCTGATTTCTAGGGCAAAGCTCCCCCATGGGACACCCCAGCATCAAAGGAACAGTTTGCCGCAGGACTTAGGAGGTAAGCGAGAGCCCCGCGGGGAGCGTGAGGAAGCGTGGGGGCCGAGAGTCACAGTCCCGGCAAAGTGGGCTGACTGCACAGCCAGCTTGCAACGCCAGAGGCAGGGCTGCAGGAGCTCGGAGAAGCAGGGGCTCCATGGGGGTCTGAGTAATCCAGGAGAGGCAGCTCCAAGGCTGCGCCTAAAAGATTACATATTGGTGTCAGTTTCAGAGAACAGAATTACTCTTGCTAGTTTATACAAAGGGATATTAAGTCTTAATACCCGAGAGTATTAAGTGGCTTACATAACTATCGGACAAGTTGAAGAAACAGCCTCTAGGCTCATTTTCCAGAAACTCCCATCGCAGAACTGGGTGACCAAGTGAGTTCCCGTCCTTGCCACCATCAGGAGGCTCCTACTGAAGTGAGAAACAGCCACTGTACTTGCTGGCACCAGAACCACATTGTCCCTGCTGTGACCCACACAGCGAAGTCAATGCCTTGTGTACAGGAGTCTGGAAAAAGTATTTTTGGCTCTACGTTCTCTGCAGTACACAGGGGCCCACTAGAAGGAAGCTCAATAGATACCGGCAGAACTCACCAGTGAAACCACTTGGGTCTCTGGTATTCTTTGTAGGAAGCTTTGTGATAACGAAGTAAATGTCTTTAATAGATATAGCACTATTTAGATTTTCTGTTTCATCTTGGGAGGTCAGTTTTGGTAAATTGTATTTTCCAAGAAATGTATTCATCTTTCTATATCATCCCATTTGTTAGCTAGTCTAGGTTATAATCCAATCACTCCACTGTGTCCACTGTGTGTGGGTAAACTTTGATCTCCTTGGAGCTGGGAGATGCTGGGATGGTTTCCACGTGTTTGGACCAGAGCTAGGCCAGCTGCCTAGATGATGACAAGGTACTGAAGGGAAGGGGACATGCAAGAAGCACCTCTGTGGCCAGGCCAGCACCAGCTCCCTAGGAAGAAATGTTCCATGCCTATCTGTCCACAACTGCAGAAGCTAAAATGTCTGATATATTAGTGTTTCTTGAGTACAGTGGACACCTTTGGGGATGCCTTGCCTAACTTTCTCTGGAAACAGTTCAACTACCATGGGGTAGGATCTAGGCTGTCATATTTAAGCAATATGACCCCTTCCCCCTCCCCATAGCCGATCGGACTAGGGGCAGATCCCTGATCCTGGCTGAATCCATTTCTTTCCAAGGATTTGGGATGAAAGCTTAGTTTGGAATAGAGTATTGAACGGAGGAGCTACAAAAGCATTACAGCTCATGGTGGCCATGGCAGAGATGCAGAGAAAGCCAGTTTGCATTGAAGGAAGAGAAATGCAGTGAGTAACAGAGAAAGAGTCTCTTGAAGGCCTGCTGGGTCCCAAGTCTGGGCTACACTTTTGTCCTTGGACCTTCAGGAGAAACAGCTGTATCTTTATATATTGTTTTCCCTTAAGCTACCTTTGGGCAGGAGGGTGGAGCTGGGAGGAGGTCTCTGTTATTTGCAACCAAGAATTATTATAATGAGATTCTCTAACCCTGAGGGTTCAACTCAAAGGCAGATGGGCCCAAAGTCAGGCAGGTGCTGATGCAGGGAGGACCTTCTCATATGGACCCCAGGATTCTTGGGAACTCCAGTGAGACGACGGGCGTGGAAGCCTTGTGTGAGATTATATATATAAATACGCATGCTCATTGCACATAAGCAAAAAGCACATGGCACTCTGCCATCTCACCCTCAGTGGGTATATGCATGATGAAGCTCGTGGCAAAGGGTGGGCATGATAAGCCTTTGTGGTTGACTGAGCTTTGTCCCGGATACCAGTGCAGAGAATCTAGTGACTGATGTGGGGCCATCCTGAGCTGCTCCTGCCTCAAGCTAGTCAGAACTAAATAGCTCCAAACCTCACCCCACTCCCCATCAAATGCCCAGACTCAAGAGCAAATCAAGACCTCGACCACTCCACAACCAAATGCTGTGCACATAACAAGGAAAAATTACCTTGTGTTAATATTTGACATCGGAACTTCTCTGATGGGGAACAAGAGTGGGGAACTCTCTTTGTTTGGAAAAATAGCTTGACAGATCACCAAGGAAGAAGGCCCAAGCATTGGCAAGGAGCAGGGCACCAAAGAGAAAAAGCCAAACTGCTTTGGCTGAGAATTGCTCTTTGCTCCAGGAAGGAAGGAGGGAAGGAGAGAGAAGAGAGCAGAGAAGGGAAGGGAATGAGGAGCAGAGGGGCGGAGGGCTGAGCTGGGTGGGGCACAGGCCCCAAGGGATTTTAAGAACTGAGCTGGGTAATGCAATTTTATGTCACTTTCGGAGTGGTGCACAATGTGACTCCTCCCCCCGAGTCCCACACTTTATTAAATTGTGCCATTTTCACAAACGCTTCCTGTGGATTCATTTTCTTTTCTTCGGCTGGGGATGGTGGTGATGGAGGAGAGGTAGAAACAGATGGGAGCCATCTGAAGGCACTCGGTGTAGAACCAAGACACCACTTGGGAAAACAGGGGCCCAAAGCTGGACTTGACACTGAGGGCATGAGCCACCCCCTACCCAACCCTGGAAATTCACAGATACCTTAGGGACGGCTGTAGCAGGGCTTGAAGCCAAGTGTTCTAACCGGTGTTAATTAGATCTCAAGAGGCAGGGAGGCCCTCGCTGACACAGGGGTTGGATAAAAACGTAGAAGATTGCAATTCCAAGCACTCATTCCTGAGCACAGCTGGAGCAGCATCCAAAGAAGGTTGAAGTAAACACACCCAGGAAGACTGTGTGCCCAGACCCATGGCACGAATCACAATTGCTCTAAGCCAATCTCAACAGTCCTGTTCCCTACTTTCCCAGTTCAGGATGGCCTTGTGACCCACTTCTGGCTAATGAGACCTAAGCAAACATCTTCCAAGTCAGGCGTAGTATAAGGGTAGGGGTTCTGGAAGGTTTTGCTTTTCCCTTCTGCCTTGAACACAGACATGATGGTTGGTGTGGTGGCAACCGTTTTGTTACATGAAGAAAAGATCAAGAAGAGAATCAGTGTCCTGACATAGTTGAGCTGCTGAACCAAAACCAGCAGCCATCTGCCTCTGGCCTGTTATATTAGAAAAATAAACCCCTGTTGGCTTTCTGTTCCTTACACCGAACACATTTGTAACTGCTATAGAGGTGGATGAAGGAAACTGCTCCCAAAGGACTTGGTTTTACTCATGTTTGAGAATTAAAGACAAATTCAGAGGACAATTTAATCAGATGCTTGGAACCCCAGGCTCAGCTCCAGCCCCGGTAGAGAGTAGAAAAGAACTGCCAAATCTCATTACCGAAGGCACAGAACAGCCCTCCAGTGAAGCATCAAAGTTAATGGCGTATCTCAGTCTCATCCACCGGCAAATCCAAGGCAGCAAAATGACTCCAGTGATGGATGCCACCACATCAGCTGTTAGCTTGCGATGGCGTTAGTCCCTTAATCACCAACAGCTTTAGGATCCCACTGGAGAAATGAGCGATCAAACAGGAGGTGAGAAGGCTGGGAAAGGGTGCGTTGAGTCTAGCTCGTCCAGGAGTAGGCATTCATGGGCAAGAAGACTCGACCAAGAGCCGGTAACTCTTGTCCCTATTTTATATGTATTATTAATAGAAAACAGATAAAATAGAAAATGTCCCTATTTTATATGTATTATTAATAGAAAAGCGAGTTTTAAGAGCTTTGTGTTTAAATTGATGTACTCATCAAACATTTATTAAGTGCCTACTGTGTGCCAGGTCCTATGCTGGTTATCAGTGAGATGCTCTGAGTCTAGTAGGGACAATAAACCATGGGCATAAATGACTACAACATGAACCAAAGGGATCCTGGGAGTCTCAGTAGAGGAAGAAAACACACTGGAGTCTTGGGAAGGAAAATAACTTTGCATCGCTAGCGGATGGGATATATGCCGTGAGCATGCAAGAATGCATGGAGAAAGAGGAAAAGGAACGGACTTGTCCTGCAGTCCCTGGCACCTACAGCATACTAAATGGACCCATTTATTAGGCACCTACAGTGTTTGAGAGGCACTATGCTGCGTACCTTAGGTATATAGGTAGAGGCATTATTGCCATTTTTCAGAAGAGGGCTGAGACCCAGAGAGGAGAAGTATTGCCCAAGGCCTCACAGCCAGTGGGTGCTAAGTAGGGATTTGAACCCATTTATGTCTAAATCCAAATCCAGGCTTGATCCATTGCACTCTACTAACTCCTTCTACCAGTCAAGACCTGCTCAAGAAATCCCACTAAAACTGACTTAAACAGAAGAGGGGACTTACAGGACCACGTAACCAAAGAGTCAAATGTAGGTTCAGGTAAAGGTCGAAGCAGCTCAAATGATGTCATCGAGGGCCCAGTTTCTTTTGATCGCACAACAGTGTGTTGTTTAGCTTCTCACTCTGGCCCCATATCTGCCCCATGAGAAAACAGGTCAGAATTCTCCTGTGCAAACAATGGTGCGCCTGTTCTAGACCTCACATCGTCTACACTATTGACTAAGGGACGAGAGAGGGTGTGCTCTGGTAGCCTTTGTAGGGGAAAAAAAAAAAAAGGCCTCACCTTTTTAGAATTCCTGGCAAACATTTTCTCACATCTCATTGGCTCCGCTGGGTCATGTGCCCATCCCTGAAATAGCAGTGTGAGTAGCCCGAGGATGACTTTTTTTTTCTGAGACAGAGTTTTGCTCTGTTGCCCAGGCTAGAGTGCCGTGGCGTCAGCCTAGCTCACAGCAGCCTCAAACTCCTGGGCTCAAGCAATCCTCCTGCCTCAGCCTCCCGAGTAGCTGGGACTACAGACATGTGCCACCATGCCCTGCTAATTTTTTCTATGTATTTTTAGTTGGCCCGCTAATTTCTTTCTATTTTTAGTAGAGACGGGGTCTCGCTCTTGGTCAGGCTGGTATCAAACTCCTGACCTCGAGTGATCCACCCACCCTGGCCTCCCAAAGTGCTAGGATTACAGGCGTGAGCCACCGTGCCCGGCTTAAGGATGAGTTTTATACATAGAAAAATCTATTTTTGGTTACTTTGGATTTTAGATTTAATATGGAATGTATTAAGGTTAAAAATTAAAACCCTAGTTCTTTAAACTTTTAAGTTCAACTTATAAATCTTAGAATTCTACTTCTAGATCTAGCAAACTTTAACAGCCAAGTTTAAGAAGGCCTTTGTAATTAACTTAAACATTTTAAGCTGTATGAATAAATTTAGTACAGTTGCTTTTCTTTTTAGGCACTTTAATTACCTGTCTAATAAACAAACCTTTTAAATACTTAAATAAAGCTTGTAATGTGCTGGCTCTAAAGCCTTCTTAAATGTCCCAAATCCATTTACAAACTTAATAAAATCGCTTACACTTTTTAATGTAAAATCATAAATCTAAACCAATTATTCAATTACATATTTTAATTAAAATCATAAGCTAATCTCTTAGATACGCCAATGTAGCAAATAATCTTTAATATTACAAGTACTTAGAAATACCTGATATACACACATTTTTCCTTCACCGAACACAAAAAAATTCAAACTGCAGGTATGATTTATTCATTGTTTCTATGAACGATGCTAAAACCTCTTGGAGTTAGACTCTTCCCCACTTCAAAAACACTTTTAGCATCCTTGGTGAGACAATGTCCTTGTCGTAGAGCAAAGGGTGCAGGTAGACTTGTGAAAGATTGGGCGGGGGCCCAAACGGGACTCAGGCCAGAGCTACTGATGAGACATGCTAAAACATACTTAGAATTGCCACACAGGGATCCCGTAAATTCCAGGGAGGTTGTGGCAGAGCAGTAATGAGGGGAAGGGGCAGTGCTTCAATCACATAAGATATCATAGGCCATCATAAGGACTTTGGCCCTGAGTTAGAAGGGAAACCTTTGGAGGGTTTGGAGTAGAGAAGTGGTATTTTCCTATATTAAGGGTGGACATGAGACCCAGTTCTTACCAATGAGTGGTGAGAGGAAGTCTGCCTGAGGGCTTCTGAGAAAGATTTCTTTAATCTTAAAAAGAAATATGAGAAAGAAATCCTCCCAGCACATATCTTTTTATTTTGGTCTACATATTGTCCCATAAAGATATGATGCCTGGAGCAATGGCAATCATTTTGTGAGTATGAGAAAGCAAGATGAAAACAGTCTGACACTAAATATGGCAAAGATGGAACTTTTTAAGCAGCTTTATTGAGACATAATTTACGTACCTTATAATTGACCTATTTAAATTCAATGGTTTTAAGTATATTCAAAGAGTTGTACAAACTATTACTACAGACAATTATAGAATTTTTTTATAACCATAGAAATACCTTTCAGTTCAATATGTGCATTCAAAATGCTTTGCCACAGAGACCTTTGTAAAACAAAAATATGACCATGCCACCCACCTACCTACTCCTACCAAAAGATGTGGCAACAACCCAAGTGCCCATCAATCCATGAGTGGATTAATAAAACGTGGTATACGTATACCACAGAGTACTACTCAGCCATAAAGAAATGGTGAACTAATACCTCTTGTATTAACCTGGATGGAACTGGAGACCATTCTTCTAAGCGAAGTGTCACAAGAATGGAAAAACAAACACCACATGTACTCACCATTAAATTGGAACCAGTGGATCAACACTTATGTGCACATATGGAAATAATATTCATCGGAAATCAAGCAGGTGGGGGGAAGGGGATGGGTAAATTCACACCTAACGGGTACAATGCACACTATCTGGGGGATCAGCACACTTATAACTTTGACCCAAATGGTACAAAAGCAATTTATGTAATCAAAACGTTTGTACTCCCATAATATTCTGAAATAAAAAATAAAATAAAATGAAATAAAATAAAGTGCATCAGTGGTTCTACTCCACCCTGAGGATCAAGGCGAATCCCCTATTCGGATCTAGAAGCTGCACCCACCAGGGCTCTCGAGAATCACCCTCCCCTTTTCTCTCTCTGCTCCAGCCGCTCTGGTGTCCTTCTGTTTCCTCACACAACCAGGCTTCTCTGTGCTGCCACAGGACCTTTCCACATGCTGTTCCCTCTGTCTAGAATGTTCTCTCTATCTTCTTTCCTCCTCTCCACCTCTCAACTCCTGCTCATCGTTTACTTCCACAGGGCAGCTCTCACTGCCACCCAGACTAGATCAGGTCCTTCCATTCGGGGGATTTGGGGCACCACATGCCTCCCTTGCCACACATTTATATTCTGTTTGTGTGATTATTTGGTAGTTTTTGGACTGTAAGCATCAGGATACGAGGTTATCAAGAGCATTGTCTGTTTTTGCTAATTGTAGTATCCCTAGTGCCCAGTTAGAGCCTTGTACCCAGTAAGGGTCTTAATGTTTTTTGGAATATTAATGAATGAATTAATGATTAATAATTGCTTGTGACCTAGACTGTAGCCCCAGGCCAAGGACAAGAATCCCCAAGCTGTGTTTAAACCTACCCAGTGCAGCTGGCTACTTCAGCCAAATATATCACGAAGGCCTCATTCATTCATTCATTCATTCACTTATTCATTCAGCAAAGCTTTATTCAGTCCCCACCATGTTCTTGGTACTATTCTAGCGGCTGTGGATTCAGTGGTGAACAAAACAAAGTCTTTGCTTTCATGAAATATATTCCAGTTGGGGGGTGGGTGAGTATAGAATAAACAGATAAATAGGATGAGTAGTATCAGGTGGAAGAAAACCAAAGTGGGTGAGTAGAATGGGTGGGAGCGGGTGCCCACTGTAGCCGGAATGGCTGGGGAGGCTTCTCTGATGAGCTGGCATTTGAACAGAGACCTGCAGACAGTGACAAAGCAAAGCCCTGCACAGACGCAGGGAAGGGCATTCCAGGCAGGGGAAGCACCTGGGCGGGGACAGTGAGTCAGGGGGCAGGGGGGAGCCTGAGGGCAGAGCGCTAGGGGTTACACTTCAACCTCAGAGGAGGAGGAAGTTGACAGCTGCGCACACTTGTCACTGCATTTAAACTGGTTTGGAGTTGTCTCTTTGAGGTCCTGTGGGAAGCCTGCATTTGGAAACAATGGAGCAGAAATGAGCCTGTTTAAGGGGCCACTTGTGCCTACTTGCCAACACCCTCGGATGGGTCAAGCAGGCCACACTGTCACACTCACTCAGGATGTCTCTCTCTGGAAATGCTTCTGGCTGCAGAATTGTTTCCAACACAGAAGCACTTTTTTTTTTTTTTTTTTTTGAGACAGAGTCTCACTCTGTTGCCCAGGCTAGAGTGAGTGCCATGGCATCAGCCTAGCTCACAACAACCTCAAACTCCTGGGCTCAAGCAAGCCTCCTGCCTCAGCCTCCCAAGTAGCCGGGACTACAGGCATGTGCCACCATGCCCAGCTAATTTTTTCTATATATTTTTAGTTGTCAGTTAATTTCTTTCTATTTTTTAGTAGAGACCGGGGTCTCGCTCTTGCTCAGGCTGGTCTCGAACTCCTGACCTTGAGCGATCCTCCCGCCTCGGCCTCCCAGAGTGCTAGGATTACAGGTGTGAGGCACTGCGCCCGGCCCAGAAGCACTTTTTGAATCCAGCCATCCCTCTCCTCTGCTCCCCTACACCAATCTATTGCTGACGTGTGTGAATGAACTGGAGACGTCAACCAGGGGACTAGGAAGAATCCCAGAAACCTCGAGGCCAGGAGGATGTGGCAGAAACTGACTTGGGGGTTACAAGATGATCCAGCTCGGTGGTCTCACACCTGTGCGCCAGGGTCATCTGAAGCACAGATGGCAGAGCCCTGTCCCCCAGATTCAGCAAGTCTGGGGCGGGCCTGAGACTGAGTTTCTAACAAGTTCCAAGGTGCTGGTCTGGGACCACACTTCGAGAACCATGGATTTAGCTCAAAAGTCCTCCCTCCAGCAGGTCCTCTTGGACTTTTCACTGGAGTGAGTTTCCTTTCCCTGGTATGGCTCATAACACTCTGTTTGGACCAGTTTTCAGGAATCTCTCACTTTCTTCCTTGGGTTAAACCAGATGATGAGACAGGAGCACAGGGGTCCAATGCCTGGCTCAGAGTTGGGCTCAGTCAACACTAATTCCCTCTCCCCTTGTTTCGTGGGTGGCAGAGGCTGGCTGGGAGTCAGCAGGCTGTGTCCTTTCTCTCTGCTCCTAAGTGATGGTGGGAGCTCACATGAGCCCCTTTTGCTCTGTATGTCAGAGTTCTCGTGGGGAAAACAAGGTGGCTGGGCTGGCTTCCCCCCGAGGCCTTCCTTTAGGAGAATCCGTGAGCACACAGAGGCCACGTGTGGTTGTCACTGTAGCTAGCACACTGCTCGGCATGGAACCTGGGTCCCCAGGTCCCAGGCTCCAGCCTCCTCTCCAGGCCCACCTGTGACCATCTCTCTCTGCACGCTCACACACACACACGCACACACACACACGAGTGTGCACACACACCCATGGACAATGCTCCCCCTCCTCCTCGGCCTGCCCAGCCTTTGCAAGTGCTACCAGAGTATTATTTCTGTCTACAACGCCCTTTCCCACCCTCTCCATGGGACGGAATTCTGCTCGTAGGAGTCCTAGCTCATGTGCCCTCTGGAAGGTCTACCTGACCAGCCTCTCCCCTCCCCAGTCAGCGTCCCAGGTAGCATCAGTGTCTCCCTCCCTGGCTCCTTCAGCATTTTGAGAGGCTGTTTAGCCTGGCGGTTCAGAGGCCTGGTTCCAGATGTGCTGAGCCAAGCCAAGCCATTTAAAGTTCTGTGGCATTGAGCAAGTTATGTATCCTCTCTAGGCCCCAATTTCCTCATTTGTAATATGTCAGACAGGTCTTCCTCAACCTCAATTTGCATTGCTCCTTTCCTGACTTATGACATGTAGCAGAATTACAATGATATGATATGAGATGAGATGAGAGGAGATGAAATGAGATGAGATAAGAGACGATGATAGCTACCACCCCATGGATTTGCTAGGAGGATTCAGTGAGTTAACCCGGTTAATCTTAGTTCTGGTTATTCTGAGTCATTCTGGTAAGTGCTCAGGAGTGTTCGACCCTCCCTCTTTGTACCCAGGGCAGAGTGAACAGTTCTTATCAGAATTGCCTGAGTAATCGTCAAAAATGAGGCTTTCTCTCCCCACACCAGACCTCCAGGATCATAATCTGGGGGGGGGGGGGGCGGCGGGTGAGGCCCGGGAGTCTGCATTTTATTTCCCACTGCTCTGGGAGATTTTTATGCAGAGGGGGCTGCAGGGCAAGAGCTTTCAAGCTGGGAGAGCTGGGTTGCATCCACCGAAGGCACTCAGCGCCAGTGGGACCGTGAACGAAGCACCTTCCTGGGACCCGGGGGAGCCTCACGCACTAACGTGGTGTGAAAGGTGCAGACACCTGGCTGAGTGGTGCCCTCAGCCCTCAGCCCCGTCCCCGGCACGCCAGGAGTGCTCCCCAACCCGGCTGGGAGCTCCCGGCCGCTCTGTCTCCTCCAGAAGACCGAGCCCCTGTCCCAGCCAGCACCAGACACCTCCTCAGCACCATCAGAACCAGCCCCAGAGTCGCCCGGACTCCAGTGGGCTCCTTCCCCTGGTTCCCATCTGTCCAACGTGGCCAAGTCCTTTCCCTTCGTGCCTGTAGCCATGGTTGTCAGCACCCTGGGTGGGAGGCCCCGTACGACAAGTAGCCGGGGGAACAGAATCACAGGGAAATTTTACACACATAACTTCCTGTTGTAAGTAACTGCTTAAGAAAAAGCATGCTTTCTTCATGCTTGAACACTGACCACTCTTTTGAAGTTAGTAGTAGAGCGCAAACCGTTAACGCCACGGGCTGGTATGAGAGAAATGACATGGATGGATGGATGGATGGAGCTGTGGATGTCGACCTGATGAATGAGCAGGTGGAAGTCCTGCACCTGAGGAAAGAAAGCAGCCTCACTAGGAAGTGGGCACCAGAGTGCTCTGTGCCTGAACCACATCTGGGCCCCTGGAGGGGGAACACTGTCCCCGTCCCTCCCTGGCCCATGGAACTGTGTACCAGGCTTCAACATTTTTAGAAGGTGAGTCCCCAAATCTGTCTTTGGCAAACTCTTTTATTTATATGCTTCTTGGAAGGCATATTTTTCTTTAGTTTCCTGGCCGACGCTCTACTTGAAAAATTCCAACCTAACCAAAGGCTACTCTAAGAAAAGGAACCTTCTCTGCATTTCAGTGAGGTAATGATATTCACTTCATATTAACTTACTTTTGTACAGTGTTTCACAGATGACAAAACACCTGCCTGTGCTAGTCCCCCTGCACAAGTGTAAGACCCTCTGCTCCCTCAGTGCCGGCACCAGAGCCTGACCCCAGGCCAGAGCTCCAGCAATAACGCTGGGTGGACCCTGCCTGATCTGAGCCTCTAACAACTGTCACCAGACTTTTGTCATTGGAAACTGAGGATCAGAGGGATGACGTGGCCTGTCCATGGAGACTCAGCCTAGAGCAGAACCTGGAACTGGAAGTCACATCTCTGGGGATTCACCCTGGAGAAGGGCGCAGAGGAAGGGCTGGTACTGGTGACACAGAGTGGGGTTCCCAGAGGAATGCAATGCTTCAGTCAGAGGGACCAGCTTTGAATCCAGGCTCTGGGCTAAGTCATGGGACCCCCAAGCCTCTCATTCTCCATCTGTAAAATGGGAGGAATGGACAGCTACTTAGCAGGGCCATTTGGATTAGGTGGGACCACATGTCCAGGGCACTTGGCCCACAGGGAAATGTCCCCCATCCCAAAAGACCCAGGATGACCTCCATGTCTCACCCTCTTCCATCCCTGGCCTCCCCCACCTCACTCGGGGTGTGATGGCCCAATGAACACGTTCTCCGCTCTGCATCGGAAAGAATGACACAAGTCAAGGGGCACAACACAGCTTCTTTGTTCCCAGATTTTGCAAGAAAGAGACATCTTAAGATCTCAGTTGCTGTCTCCCTGGCATACCCTGGCTGATTTCCTGAAGAATGAATGACAACGCTGATTGCTACTTCACAGAGAGGAGGTGGAAAGGAAAATGGATGCATAATTTGTTAAGGAGCAAGCTTTTCAAATGTCAGCAACTTAGCAGCAGGGAGCTGCGGGCTAGGGGGCCTACTGGGACTCTGCTTCAGGGAGCAACTGTGCCATCATTTTGCTCGATTAAATTCTGTATTTCAGCCCATTCTGCCTCTATTGATCTGCTTCAGTGTGATACTCCTAGTCTGAGCAGCTCTAATCGGCTCAGATGGATGGCTGCGAGGTAGACACTCTCCAAGGATGGCACACTTTGGGGACTGTTCATAATGACGCTGGATTTTAACCAAAGATAGCATGGAAAGAGTGCAGCTTTAGAGATGGACGGGCATGGGTCATTCTCTGAATGAGCTTGGGCAATATTCGGCCACTCTGAGCCTCCGTTTCTCTGCCTGTAAATGGGGATTGTGTTGTGACTTCCTAAAGCCGTTGCAGGGATAAATGAGGTCAGATGTGGTATAGTGGCCGGCAGGAGGCAGAAATTTTTGACAATAATCTACTGCATTCTCACCAAAGAATACATGTGAACTCGGAAATGCCAGGTAGCATGATGGCTCTGTGAGCAATGTGGCACTAGTGACATCTGTTGTCAAATCTCGGAGACTCACAACCTCCTCCAAGTCATTACAAATCCAGCCCTTGTTCCTGTAGGCTGCAGTCTAAATTGACAGAATACAACATGAACACAGTGTCTGGAAAACCACATCATATTTAGGCACTTAGAATACAGGTTCAATTCTCTGGCTCGAAATGCTGGTGTTTCTATCAGTTATAACAAATAAACATGCAGAGGCAAAGCCGGTCAACCGTTTCATTCCTTTTAAGAAACAACGAGATGAACAGTTTTCCTAAATCAGTGTGGCACAACATTTAATTTGATGATGTTGTCTGGAAACTCTACGTACTGTTTCCCAGGCCAAAACATATCACTCATTTACAAGAAGAAAATCAAAAAATGAACTACCAATTCCCAGTAACGAGGGTTATTTGTTGATCATAAGCATGACTTTATTCCCAGTGGAGGAGGGACAGGGGCTCTTGTAGGATTGAAAACGAAACAGCCTGTTGAGCTAGGACCATCATGAGATTGAAGCACAGATAGAAAAACCCTCCCTCATTCATTAACAAATATTTGCTGTATGGTGTGAGCCAGGCACCATTCCAGGTGTCAGGATTATGGTGACATATGAGCAGAGTAGGGGAGACATACAATAAGTGAGTAAGTAAAATAATTTCAGATAGAGCAATCGCTATGGAGAAAGTGGAACATGGGTTTTCAGTATGGGGGTGGGGGGAGGAAATTGAAACTGAGGTCAGGGAAGATAAATAGGGGCATTCAGAAGGACAGAGTGCCACTGGGGTCAGCAGGCGCAAAGCCCTCAGAAGGAACTAAGCTTGCCACGTGGAGGATCGAGAGGAGGCCAGTGTGGCTGGAACTTAGTGAGAAAGTGCTGGAAGGGGAAAGCGGAGAAGAGGCAGGTGGGTTACAAGGCCTCATAAGTGAAGAAACTAGATTTTCTGTTAATTAAGATAAGAGAGTTATTTAATTCATGTAAAAATTGTAATTTAATCAATTTATTATTGGACAGATAACAACAGCTAATATGGCTGTTCAAGAGTCATAGGATTCAAGATTCAGAAGTACCAAGAAGTAGACAGTCTCCCTTCCATCCTACCTCCCCTCCTGCCCACATCCTCTCCCTGGAAGCCAGTTAGGGACGAGTGTCTTGTGTTTTCTTGCAGAGATGTCATACATGAACAATCCAAACATGCACACACACTCTTCTGGTCCTTTTCTTCATAAATGGTAGCATAATATTCACACTTTGCTTATTTCACTTCATGTCTCTTGGAGCACATTTGCATCAGTACTGGCAAGAGAATGTTCTCATCCCCATTCGTTTTATGTGTGCAGAGTATTCCATTGCTTGGGTGTATGTACTGTTATTTATTTAACGGCTCCCTATTGATAGTCATTTAGGTCATTTCACTTGAGGGTTTGAAGGTGACATTCTGATTTACATTTTAGAAAAATCCCTCTGGCTACTGCTAGGAGGATGGATTGTAGGAGAGAGAGCATGGAAACAGTGGCCTAACCCTGCCCCATTAGGAAGTGACTGTTCTTGTCCCGGAAAGAGAAGGTGACGGTCTGGGGCAGGATGGTGGCAATGAGGGTGTGACAGGTGGATGGATGTGGGATGTTTATTAGATAGAACCCAAAGTACTCACTGATAGATCAAATATGGGAGGTAAATAAAATGGGATCAAAGACCACTTTGGGGCTTTGGCAACTCGGGGATGGTGAGACTCCCTTATTCTCTCAACAGCATTTTGTGTCCAACTTCTGCAAACACCAGGCGGTGAAGTCAGGAGAACTGGCATCAAAGGTGGATCTTCTGCACGAGACTCCTCCTTTGTGCGGCCCCCAAAAATGTATTTTATGCACGGAAGGTAACATAATTCTTCTTTGGAATTTTCCACCCCACCATGGCTGAATGGACTCAATTCCTATGAGTGATTTCCTCCAATCTCACCAGCTGCTCTTTCTCAGTCTCCTTGGCAGGGCTTCCTCTACCTGGGGTCTGTGCAGTGGCATCCCCCAGGGATCAGCCCCGAGCCTCTGGTCCTTCCTGGGGGACCTCATTGTGCCCTGTGGTTTTCAATGCATCCACACACTTAGCCACAGCTTCCTGTCTTCAGCTCAGACTCTTCCCTGAGGTCTCCTGGGGACCTGTGTGCCCATCTGCTTACTTGGTACTGTCACCTGGATGTTTACTAGACACCTCACACTCAACATGCTCCAAACAGAACGCTCTTTTTTTTTTTTAATTTTAATTT
Source organism: Eulemur rufifrons (assembly GCF_041146395.1). NCBI lineage: Eukaryota > Metazoa > Chordata > Mammalia > Primates > Lemuridae > Eulemur > Eulemur rufifrons. The sequence goes on from NC_091002.1 coordinate 27,411,430, forward strand.
CTATTTTTTTCTTCTGTATCTCTAGAACAGACATTTTACAAACAGAACTCTTGAGCCTCTTCTCATAACCTTGCCTTTCCCAGGTCTGCCACATATCAGGAAACGGCCGCCCCGCCACCCGCCACCCAGATGCACACGCTACAATCCTAGCACTCATGTTTCATCTCCCCTCTTCCCTTCAACAAACCCTGATGGTTCTGGCTAGAAGTACCTTCCCAAAACCATCTACCGTAGTGCTATCCCCGGGAGCCGCTTATCCACTCTGCCTCCACTCTGGCCTTCCTGGAGCTGTTCTCCACCCACCAGCCAAATGGGTCTTTCCAAAGGTGAGGCAGCTCAGGCCTGTTGAAAACATCAATGTTTTCCCATCACCACTCAGATATTATTAAAATTCTTTCCTTTTGCTTCCGACTACCTCCCACCCTGTCCCAGGCTCCTGTGCTTGGTCCCTAATCACCTGGGACCAGGTTGTTTGCACCGTCTCTGCACCTGATACGCTCTTGTCTCAGTTCTCACCTTGAAAGTCACTTCCTCAACTTGATCAGAAGACCTCACCCCCTGCCCAACACACCCCTGCTCTCTGTCAGGTCACTCAATGTGCTGCCTACATTGGTGAGAGTGGAACCTCTTAACAGTTTGCCAACTCCAAAGGAAACTGTGAAATTCCCAGGTACCCGGCGCCATATTCCCCATTTGTTCCCTTGACATTTTAGTGCTGCTTATGGATTTGTGCTTTGGGCAGCTGCACAGATAATCCCTCCTTTGATCTGGCTCTACCTGGCACATAACACAATAAATGTCACGAAAAATGTCAGCCAGGATTACTGTGCTTCCTTCAACCTCAACACAGAGAGTTTCTGTAAAGATTGCTTGATTGCCTTTTGTCTAATTCAACGCCATTTTGATCGTTTGATCTTTTTTTTTTTTTTTTTGGCTTAAAAGGGGTGTGAATTTCATTTTGACAAATGAAATAATTTTCCCAAAACATACACAATCACTTTGGCAATGTTCAGTCTTCTTTTCTATGCTTGGTAGCGGTGCAGAAGAACTACACAGAATCGCACGAAATGACTTAAAATACGTTTAGTTCAAAGACTGTCATGTGTCATATAGTTTAACAGTTACCTTGGGCACAGTTTCCTTTAAGGACACCACTTCATTCCAGTGCGGCCACTTCAATGGCTTCATCAATGGCTTAGAGAGGTCCAGGGATTTCAGAGAGTCAGTGGGAAGCCGTCTTAGAGATGATCAAAGTCCGTCTTCCTCCTTTCTCAGACAAGAAAACAAGTACCTGGTAGTGCTGGTGCCTCCCTTGTCAGAACCGTCGTGTTCCCTGAGTCATATCCAGTGGATGTTTCATACACAGAATTGTATTCTGACTGCATAGGCATACTGTGCTAATGAATCACCCTCTAATCCATCTATACAGGCTGCTCCATCTGTATAGTTATATGTATTAATACATCAGCGTTCTCTCGAATAGGCTTCCTGGGTGTTCAGGGTGATCCATTGGGGTGGGAGACTATTAGTACTTATTAAATATCTTCATGATTATGTTTATTTAAAAATAAGACAGACACTAAGCTTTACTTGCATTTACTATGTGGCTTGACCCTGAAGGCCACTTTGGGTCATGTGTCATGGATGGTAAGCGTGGGAGTACCAGAGTGGCAGACTAGGGCACGCTCCCTGGTGTACTGGCCTTTAGCACAGACCTGTGCATTACAGTGTCCCTGCTGCAGAAGCCATCAACTCACCAGCGGGGGTCATCTGATGGAACTTAGATCTTGAAATGATAGAATTTTTACAACAGTCTAAAAGTTGGCTGTATGTGTTTCCAGATTTTTGCCCTAAGCCTCCACTAACAAATGGTTATATTTTAAAAAAAATAGATTCATCATCTACATACACATCTCTTCTTCCTTTAACCATATGGTTTGGGCATCTTTTCACGTCAGTATATATAGTTCTACCTCATTTTTTTTCTACCTTATTTCTTTTGCATAATTGCATGGAATTCAGTAGCCTTTCCTCTCATTACAAGATTAATTTGTTACTAAAATATTCGTAGGGTGAATTTTCATAAATGGGAAAGATAATTACTATTTTAACTGATGGTATACAATTACTGTAAAAGTTCATAAGCAAAGTATACATATGATTCTCAAAGTTATGAAACTGAAAAAAAAAAAACCAGAATAATAAAGACAAAGGAAACAATGCTTGTGAAGCCTGTGTTTGTCGCTGCTGTAACTAGCAAACTTAACTACAACCCACACCAACTATGTCACTGTCGAGAAGATTGTGTGGAGGTTGTGCCAGAGGCTCAATATGGGTCCTTGTAAATGCAATGAAACTCCTCGTGGGCCAAAGAGAGGATATTCAATGAAACTCCTCCAACAGCTGAAATCTTCAGCTTGCATGGATAAGACTCTCCCATAATATGGATGCACTATAATTTATTTCCCAACTGCCACTTGTTTGGATGTTTGGGTTTGTATTAATCTGCTAGGGCTGCCATGACAAAATATCACAGGGTGGGTTAAACAATACAAAAGTATTTTCTCACAGTTCTAGAAGCTGGAAGGTCCAAGATCAAGGTGTCGGCAGGTTTGGTTTCTCCTGAGGCCTCTGTCCTTGGCTTACAGATGGCCACCTTCTCACTGTGTCCTCACATGGCCTTTCCTCTGTGCCTGTGCACCCCTGGGGTCTCTCTTGTTGGATTAGGTCATATGACACCATTACCCATGTGACCTCATTTAACCTTAATTATCTCTTTACAGACCTTATCTCCAAATACAGTCACATTCTAAAGCACTAGAACTTAGGATCGCAACACATGAATTTTGAGGGGACACAATTCAGTCCATAGCAGGGTTGTTTCCTGTATTTCTCACTAGATATTTCTCACTTCACACACTCCTCAACCTACACCGATTTCATTTCCACCCTCAACTCTCCACTGTATAATACTTCTCTCCTCTGCATGCTGCCTGGTCCAATTACAATTGTTCCTGTGGACAACTGCAGTGGTCTCCTTCTAACTGGTCTCATGGTGTTTACCACCCTCCCTCCCAATCCATTCTCCATGTAGACATCATAAAAATGTATTGCTAATCTAATCATCCCACTCCTCATCTTGATACTGTTCCCTGACTCATTGCTTTTAAATTAAAATACAAGCAATTTAGGGTGGTGGGTAAGGCCTTGCAGGTACAGGCTATCGTCCACCTCCTTCCTTCCCCAACACCCTCCCTCTGCCCACTTCATTCCAGCCACACTGACCTGCTTTCATCCCCTCCGAAGGGCCAAGCCTTTTCCTACTGCAGGGCATGGGTTGTTTCCTCTGCCAGGAAAAACCTCCTCTTTGTCTGCAAACTCCAACTCATCCTTCACATCTCAGATTAAAAGTCAGTCTCTCAAAGTACCCCTCTTTGCCTCCCCAGCACTTGTCAGGTTGCCATTGTCCCAAGCTCCCACAGAACTCTGGGATTTTCTTTGCAGTGGTTATTATACATTGTACTCTTTAGTGTTATTGCTTAACATGCATCTCCCCGACTGGATCGAGAGTTCCTGGAGGGCAGGGACCACTTGGAAGACATGCATTCCTGCCTCTCCAATGCACAGCCCAGTTCCTGGCACAAAGTAGGCACACAATAAATATTTACTGAATGAATAAACCCCTTGCATTTGGCTGTCCCTCCATCTGGAAGGCCTTTTTCATTCTCATCCATCTGGCAAGTTGAGGCCAGCCAGCTCCTCTCTCTCTGATTAGACTGAGAGTTATTTCCCGGCAGGGCCTGTGTCCCCAGTGCCCAGCAAAGGGCATGGTGGCACACGGTAAGCCTTCCAATTGAAGCAGATCATCTTTACCTTGCTGTGCATCCAGGTCCTACACTATTGCCCTACTGAATGAAGCTTCCTTAGTCAAGAAGCAGAAAAACCAATTATCAACCTTCTGCCTGATTCGTAATGACTATCACTGGTAGAAACAACACAAAATAAAATGGACAATGGTTAAGATAGCACTTGCTAAAGTTGTTATTAAAAAGAAAACTCAGAAGACACATCTTGAGGGTAACATAGAAAATTTTCAAAAAATGTAGGAAATTGGATCTGGTTGAAACACCTGAAACAGACTGCCCATGTAAAATTTGTCCCTTACTAAACATTTATAGAGGACTGCCATTGACAAGTTTTAGACCTACAAAATTTCACCAAAGAAAATGAAACTTGCTAGGGTCAATGCCTTCTAGCGAAAGACCACTGGGAACACACTTGAGATTGAACAAGTTGGGTTTATTACTCATTGTGTTGAGGGAGAGTACATACCTCGAGGGAACTATAGAGGTATCTCAGTAAAAGGGTATTAGAACGAACCTATTATTGGATTTGTGCCTGAAGCAGGAGCAATTCCATGATCGAGTATCTCAATAAATCTAATCTATGGGGAAGGCAGACTCAAACAAAGATAAAACTGTAAGTGGTAAAGAAATAGTAGTCACTCACTTTTGCCAAGAGGGAGGTTTGGTATTTCCTGGATGGCACAATGACTGTGTTTTTGTCCGTGCTTAGACAAAATTACAAAATAGACTTGCTGTGTCTCATTTTATCATGCTCTCAGTAACCTTGTCTGAGGTTGTCATTCTGTGATGTTGTTTATTTCTAATAGGAGAAGAGCATGGCTGAGCTATGGTGCCAGGCCAGCTTCTGACTGTCCAGGTTGATTTTTTTTTTTCTTTTTCAATAAAATAAGTGTGAAATAAGAAACCTCACAATGACTGAAACTAAAGCTCAAAATACAAATTATTAAAGAAGTAAAATCTTCATGATGACATTTACATGTAAAAGAATCACTGATTGAAGACAATTTCCATAAAATAAAAATGGGATTGGATACTGTTTAATCGTGTTGTATAAAAAACTGATCAAAGAATTAAATTGGCTTAATGGCATTGACTCTGGAAAATTCTTTCACAGCAGTTTATCGCTGTTGATATCATCCTAATTAAAATGACCAGACTCCAGTTTTGGTGGGGACATAAATTTGCTATTGTCTCTGGAGAGCAGTTTGGCCATGGCCATGAAAATTAAAACTGCATTTGGTCTTTCACATAGAAATTTTACTTTCGTAAATTTGTTCTACAGAGAAAACTGCACATGTACACAGAGGTTCATACAAAGATAGTACTATATTACTTTAGTATTGTTTGTAATAACAAAAGATTGAAAAAAATCAATGCCCTCCAGTAACAGAGATCAAGATCATAGCACATCCATGCTACCCAAAGCTGGGCGGCTTTGAAAAGATCAGAGGGTCTCCCAGCGACAGGGCGGCCCACCCCCGTGCACACCCGCCCCGAGATGTGAGTCCAGGAGGGTGAGGTCAAGAGGAGCCCCAGGAAGTGTGTCCAATGCCACAAGCAGTCCCCCACCCCGACAGTCCTAAGAGTCTTGGTGTAACTCTTCCATTGCCGTCTACTACCCATGGCCTGGGGTAAAGCGCATAGCACGCGACTCGCGCTACCTTGCCCTCCTCCGCTGCCCGCGTCACCATGGCAACCGCGGGCTGCCGGGCACTGATGGCAGGTAAGTGAGGACCAGAGCTGGGGTATAGCCTTGGAATTCAAACAGCCCAGGGAGAGTCTCGGCATCTCCGAGCTCCCACTTCTCTTGCTGCTCGGTGGCTGTCACCTGGCAGCGAAGCCTGCCAGGAGGTGCCCCCTGGCTCCTAGGAGGCCAGAAGTGCCTCGACACAGGACAAGGCAGAACCCGCGCGCAGGCCACCTCCGCGCGCTTCCTGGGGCCCCGGCGCGCGCAGATGGCCCGAGGACCGCCCCCCTTCCGGCGCTTGGCCCGGGTTCTTCACCGTGGCAACCCCCGGGTCGGGTTGCGGGCCTGGCGCGGGGGAGCGGGAGGCTGCAGGCGATGGTCAGCCATCCCCGGGGAAGGGACCGAGGCGGTGGGAGGGACGTGAGGGCGGGGAGGAGAGTGCAGAGTGCCCCGCAGCGGCTTCCGTTTGCTCTGGCGGGGGCATCGGGTGGCAGCGTGTGCGTGGGGGTCGTGGCCGGGAGGGGGCCGGGGTCGGCAGCCCCGCGGCTCAACTCGTAGCAGGCTGTCCCCGCGAGAGCCGAGACGGGCGCGGGCTCGGGCCCTGGGGCCGGCGGGCAGCAGGGGGCAGTAGCCGCCCGCGATGCGCGGAGCTGCCTGGTGCGGTCCGGACGCTGGGATGGGGAGGGGCGGAGGGCCTTACACTGCGATCTGACCTCCCTCCCGGGCGACCCGCGCTGAGGACTGCAAGGGACAGATCTCTGCCCAGAGTGCGGTCCACTCGCGCCCGGCCTGTGTCACTCGCCCTGCACTTAGCCACGTAGCTAGTGGTTAAGAGCACGGGCCCCGGGCTCGGGCTGCTTGGGCGAGTTACCCCCTCAGCTCTGTTGGCTTCATCTGAAAGTGTGATAATAATAGTAATTATCTTAGGGTTGCATTAAGTATTAAACGAGTTAATGGCACTTAGTACAATTTCTAGACTTAGTTTCTACTATAGCACATGGCAAGTGCTCAATAAATGTTAGTTACTATTAAATGACGTTGAGCAAGTTAACATCCCTACTTGACCTTGCCTCATTGAAAAATGGAAACAATAGTACCCATGTATCCACAAGAATTATAAGAGTTAATATTTGTAAAGTCCCTTGCCTTCAAGAACTTAGGGCATTAAAAAAAATAAAAATGTGTAAAGTCCCTAGAACAGTGCCAGGCACATGGTAAGAGTTCTCTGTCATGACCATGGTCACATTGTTGTCACTATGTCAAATAAAATTCATAGGAGGCTGTTGGTTTAGACTGAGCTCCTGCACTAGGCCCATCAGACCAAACCAAAATGAAGTTACTTACTCTGGAGTTCTATGCCAGCAAGCTGAAACTAAGTTGTTTACCTGAACTTCTGAGAAATAAAGAGAGAGAGAAAGACAACAGCCAATTCCCCAAACAAGCCAGTATTAGCTAATTGTTTAGCTAATAAGGAAGTCCCCTCTGCTTTAAACCTTTACAAGGAAAGTAACTTTGAAATGACCAATTCACTTTTGGTTCTATTTCTGCTTTCCTCAGCCCTTTCTGTCTGTAAAACCAACCTCCTTTGATTATTGGAACACTCGTTCTGTTTTATGGAATGAGGTGTTGCCAGAGTCTAGTATTTTACATAAAAGCCAATTAAGATCCTTAAACTAAATTTCTTGTAATTTTGTCTTTTGACAACTGTTATCTGTTTGCCTGGTGAGGTTGGAGAGGATTGCTTTTGTCTTGCTATGGCAACTTTCAGCCTCTGGCTGGATTGCAGAAACATTTGCCTATATTTCTTTTACCTCTCAAAGATTTCTAGCCTTTTACACAGTTAAAAGAGGCAGTATAGTGTCCTTAAAAGATCACTGGGCTGTGAGTCAGGTGGATTTTGGCCTTGGTTATGCTACTGGTTCTTTGTGTGACCTTGGGCAGGTCACTTGCTGTTTCCTCATCTATCTCTAGGGCTCTTTCAACAAAGGGTGCCTGGTGTTACCTATTTATGTATGTTTAGCCTCTCCTGGTAATGTAATGTATTCAGTAAAATACATTAGCACCTATGTCAGCAGCTCTCCAGAATAGTAGGAGAAGGTGGCCAGACCTTTGAGGAAGTTGTAGATGAGAAGTTATGGGGTTCTGAGAAGGGAGCGTATGTTTCTTAATTTACAGGTTAATTTCTAATAAGTAGAAATGCCAAGATGTATGGGAATAAAATGAGAGTGGTTATGCCCCTCCACCCCAGTAAAAAGTCCGGGGAGATGTATTTTCTCTTGAGCGCGCTCATCTTGTTTCTCAGTTGGCAGCCGGGCAGCTCAATGCAATGTTGCCTGCCTGTCTAATCCAGACTTTGCCATGGATTCCCAGACGTGGACTCCTGGGCAACTTATTCCACCAGCTGGAACAGGAACATCTGGTTATAGTAGTTTTTTCCTCCTTTTGTTTTCAGAAAATTTTTCCTTAACTCACCAGAGGGTGAGGCCCCTACTTATCCTCCTTGGTTAATCCACTAGATTAAAGACTAAGCAGTATTCATGAAAGTTATGAGCATTGGCTTTGATAGTGAGAGGGGATTTGTGCTCTGATGTGACCTTGGATAAATATCTGAGCCTCAATTTCCTCATCTTTGAAACAAGGATAATAATACCCAGGGCTGTCTGTGATGATAATCTGAGATATTGTACTTAAAGGATCCAGCAGTACTAGGTGCAGACCAAGTCCTCAAAAAAAAAAAAAAAAATGTTAGCTGCTCTTTTTTATCACCATCATCGTGGTTATTATATTGTTAGCTTACAAAAGGCAGAGTAATCTTTTGCAGTATTTTTCCTCTCTTTATTGCTTGGCACATCTCTTTATTGCCAGCAAATGTCTGTTGAACGAATGCACTCATCTACCCAGGAAGCTCTAGTAACAGTGAATCTCACATTGCCCTGACTAATAGCAGCTAACGCTTATTGAACACCTGTGCCAGAAACTGCGTTCAGTCTCATCACCTCATTTAATACTCAAGTTCGATGACCTTGTCTAGCCTTTGCATTTGACTCCTGAAGCGTTGGTGTCGTTGATTCACAGTCCAGAAGCCGAGAGTGCTTGTCTGCTGCAGATTTCCGTGCTGTTTCCCTAACGAGGCCGACAGCAGCATGATATCTGCAGCCTGTGCTAAGATAGGATGCTGGTGTCATGCTGACGTCAGGTGCTGTGTTCTCATCTCCCCAAGGATGAGCAGGCTTCCTTGATGCAATTTCCTCATCTCGTTAGTGGATGGCTTGACATTGCACTCCTGAAACAGCAGGGCTTAATCAGAGTTTAGCACTGCAGCCCCATGTATCAGAGTGATAATGTCGCAGAGCATCAGGTTCCTTCTTCTGCCTCTCTGTGGCCACTTTCACAGGAGTGTAGCAGCTCTAAGGGGAAGGCCAGACCAAGGAAGGCTTTTTGCTTCCTTTGATCCACTCACTGTTTTGAGTTTGAGGTTAGAGAAGCCTTTAGAAGCCTCTAATCTAGTGCTTTTTGTAGTGTTCTATGGCAGTTTTAGGGTTCATAGGACTCCTTCCCTTCACCAGGAGCTGCTTTTGGGGAGGAGGACTACCTGAACAGGCAGAGCTTGGGCCATCCTTCCTCTGGGTCAGAGTGAGCTCCTTGCCATCTTTGGAACACTGAAGAACATTTGTTTCTCAGGAGACTTTGAAAGCAAGTCAGCGCTGTTGTCAGACAGGGGCTTTGTGCAAGCTATATACACATTTACGGTGTTTGTTCATTCATTCCTTCAGCACATTCCCAGACACCATGCTAGGGTGATGGGGATACAGCAATAAACAAGGTGAAGGTCCTGCCATCGAATAGCTTATGTTCTAATAGGAGACAGACAGTAAAAGTTGTACCATGTAGGGCCTCTCTGAGCAGGTGGCATGTGAACAGAGGGCTGAAGGAAGTGAGGGCTGGCAAATGGTGGAAGAACATTCCAAGCAGAGGGAATAGCTGTGCAAAGTCTCTGAGGAGCTGGAGAAGAGGGAATGACGGAGCCAATGGAAGTGCACCAGAGACTGGGGTCTTGATTATTAGGACCTTAGAGACTCTGGGAAGGACTTTTGGTTTTATTCAGAGGCAGATGGGAGGACATTGGAGAGGTGAGAGCAGAGGAATGACAAGACCATTCTGGCCACTGGGTGGAGAATAGAGTTTAGGGAGTGAGATGGCAGCAGAGACCAGTTAGGAGCATCTTAAGAGAGTCCAGGTGTGAGGTGACAATAGCTTGGACTGGGGTTGGTAAAGAAAGGTGAGAGACTCTTGGATTTGGGATGACTTTTGAAGGTAGAGCTTACAAGTTCTTTAATGAGTTCCATGTTGAGTGGGAGAAAAAGAAGAATCAAGAATGACTCCAAGGCTTGGGGCCTGAGTACCTGGAAGAAAGGAGCTATTGACTGACACAGCGAAAGTGCGAGGGCAGCAACAGACATCAGTCTCGGTTTGTCAATTCAGCTGCTTTTCATTGTGGGGGAGAAATCACTGTATGGTGATGCTAGGAGGTCTTGAGGCCAGAAGGGTGTTTTAGCTGAAGTTTTCTCATAATAGTGATTTGCCAAAGATCACACAAATTGGATCTAGAAGCTAGATCAACTGATCCCTGGTGCTAAGGCCTCCTAGTGTCTATTAGTGACAAAAAAATTTTATTTCTGTTTGGCTGCACTTCATGTTCAGGCAGCTGTGACCACGGGCGCTGGGCTCCAAGCAGTGTGTCTTGTTCTGATGCTTTGGTGGTTCCGTGCTGTGAGAAGAGTTCATGCCATGCGGATTAGCAGGTGGGCCAGCCTTTTCTTTTCCCGCAGCGGCACACCTGCAGGAGAATCAGACTGGAGTCCATTCCGAAGAGGATGTTCAGAACGGCCCCGGCGCTAAACACCACATCCTGAATGGGGACAGCCGACGGAACGGGGGTGTTTGCCTGGAGAGGACTCAGGTGGGACTTGAGGACTGTGACGGAGCATCCTTCCTGCTACTGTGTGTTTACAGGTTCCGATTATATGTAATTTGTGGTTTTCCTATAATTAAAGCATGACCCTGTGACTCTTGGTGGGTTTGACTGCTTCGCCCCGGAGAGGGAGGCGTGTGACTTAGAGATGAGGTCAGCATTCCATCGCTACAGTTTTGCCAGTGTCTGACTGACGTGTGTTCCCCAGACCGAACCTGAACACTGAAACAGCCTGGGGGGTCTAAGAAGTTTTAAAACTGGGTCTTTGGGGTCTTGACCAACAAGGAGATGAGACTGTTCCCAGGTGGGCATGAACTGAGGTGAGGGCCTTGCAGGAGCTGGAGGAGTCGGGGAGAAAGAGACTAGAGGAGGCGCCTTGTGGCAGCTATAGAGGCAACGTGTTGGTTTAGGGCCAGAGCCCTGTCCTTTGGAAACCTGACTGCTCTGCCAGTTAGGAAACGTAACAGAATGCCACCTGGGATGCCTTTAAGAAAGCAGAGCTTTATTTTAATCACATGGCAAGACAGCTGAATTGGGCAGTTGCTGGTATTGGTTCAGCAGCTAAACGTTGCTATCAAGAATTAGGCCTTTATATTTCACCTCCCTTTGGAAGGTTGGCTTTTGTTTCCATGGCCACAAATTGACTCAGGCAGTCATTAAACCGTTGTTTAGGACAGGAAGAAATAGAAAAGGGGGGAAAGGGGCAATGCTAGCTGGGTCTGTCTCTTTTTTATTCTTTTTCTTTTAAGCCTTTATTTTTTAAAGAGTAGTTTTAGATTCACAACAAAATTGAGTGGAAGGTACAGAGATTTCCCATATAGCTCCTGCCCCGCATGTGCACGGCCTCCCTATTGTCAACATCACGCACCACAGTGACAGGTTTGCTACATTTGGCAAACCTGCATTGACACAGCACTGTCACCTAAAGTCCATAGTTTACATTAGGGTTCACTCTGGGTGTTGTACATTCTGTGGGTTTGGGCAAATGTATGACGGCGTGTGTCCACCATTATAGTAGCACACACCGTGTTTTCACTGCCCTAACAATCCTTTGTGCCACTTAGTCTTCCCTTTCTTCCCCTTAGCTCCCGGCAACTACTGATCTTTTTACTGTCTTCATAGTTTTGCCATTTCTAGAATGTCATATCATTGGAATCATACAGTGTGCGACCTTTTCAGATTGACTTCTTTCATTCAGTAACATGCACTTAGGGTTCCTCCGTGTATTTCCATGGCTTGATAGCTCATTGCTTTTTAGCACTGAAGACTGTTCCATTGTCTGGATGTAGCACATTTTATTTATACATTCACCTGCTGAAGGACATCTTGGTTGCTTCCAAGTTATGGAAATTATGAATAAAGCTGCTATAAACGTCTGTGTGCAGGTTTTTGTATGGACGTAAGTTTTCAACTCTTTTGGGTAAATACCAAAAAGTACAATTGTAAGAGTATGTTTAGTTTTGTCAAAAAGCACCAAACTGTCTTCCAAAGTAACTGTACCGTTTTTCATTTCCACCAGCAATGAGCGAGAGTTCCTGTTGCTCCACATCCTGACCAGTATTTGGTGTTGTCAGTGTTCCAGATGTTGGCCATCTAATAGGTGTATTGGGTCTGTCTCTTTTTGTCAGGAAAACAACTTTCTCAGATTCCCACCCTAATCCCCACCCCAGTAGCCTTCCACTTGCCCAGAACCATGTGACTTGGCCATCCCTAAATGAAAGAGGGGCTGGAAAGTGAGTATTTAGTTTTGTAACCTCTCTGGTAGAGGCAGGCAAGGGAGAAGGGGTAGGGCAACACTGTCCAGTGGAAAGATGATATGAACCACATATATAATCTTAAATGTTCTAGTAGCTACATTTTTTAAAAAGGTAAAAAAAAAAAAAAAAAAAACACCTTAGGTGAATAAATGTTTAAAATACATTTTATTTAACTCAATGTATCCAAAATCATTTCAGCATGTAATTAACATAACAATTATTGAGATATTTTACACTCTTTTTTTTTTCGGTAGAAAGTCTTGGGCACATATTTTATATGCACAGCTCATCTCGATTTGGACCAGCCACATTTCAAGTGCTCAGTAGTCACTTGTGACTAGAGGCTGCCGTATTAGCACAGGGGTGGGCAGCGTGTCAGGTGAGCAAACTGGCAGTGTCTTACCACAACTACATTGTTACTGCCAGTATTCTCTGCAGTTGTTTTCCTTTTCATTCTCCCAATTAAATTTGGAAAATGCCATCTTAGCCTGTTAAAGAGGAAGAAGAAAAGGAGATTTCGGTTTGTGTTGGTGCTAAAGTAATAAAGAGGGGCACAGGGACATCCTGGGCCAGGCAAGGTGAGAACAGTGGAATTCAAACTTCAAGAGCCCCAGGGGACACATGATGGATGAGTGGGAGAAGGGGACAGCAAGAGGTAGGCTGACTGCTGCAGTGATGAAGAATACAATCCTTGAATCAAAATAAAACTCTATTTTTTTCTGATTACGGAAGTAAGTTTTTGTTGTTGTTGTTGTTTTTTTTTTTTAGAATAAGGAAAACAAAGGCACTGGATAAATATTTCTGTAATACTAGAGATAGTCACTGTTAATAGCACATTTTATTAATTTTTCTATACTTACATATACAAATATACTTTACACATATACATGTTATTTTGAAATAAATATTTGTGTCATTTTATAACCTGTTTTATCCCTTTAAAATATATTGTGAACGTTTCCCTGTGTCATTAAATATTCTTCTAAAATAGGATTTTTAGTAATTGTGATTGTATAGTATTCTATCTTATGGGTATACCATGATCTAATTTAACCAGTCCCGTGTCCCGTCATGTTGGACATTTAGGTTGTAATCAAGGTTTGCCTGTGATAGACAATGTGGCTATAAACATCTGTACATCAATCTTAGTGCACATTTTTTTTTATTAGCAACACATTCCAAAACTAATAGTGCACATTTTTGATTTGCTGATTGAGGAGGTATAAATATTTTAGGGTGATTTATACATATTGTCATCTTCTTGAGACTTTGTACTAATTGGGACTACCTAACAACATTGTAGGAGAGTGCTCATTTTATGAGAAAGAACTTTCTAACAGCCACAGAAAGAATGGGAGGCAGCAAGCTTTTCATCATGAAGACTGTTGGAGGATAGGCTAAGGCCACAGTCTCAACTCTTTTTTCTTCACTGGCACTGAGCAGCAGTTAGGATGGCTTATAATGGAGAAAGTTGCTTCCTCTTGCCCCGCTAGTTGGACATCACAGAGCTAGATTGTTTGGTGGAGGAAATAACGGAAGAAAGAAATACTGCATTGAGACCAGCATTGGGTGAATGACCTTTAAGTTCCTCCAACCTCAAGGACCTGTGCACGATACTTACACATATGAAATTTCTGTGCTGATTCTAAAATGTGGTCTGCATTCTGCTTATGTGTGCTCTCAGGAGGTAGGAGTATGGTGATTTCCTCAAGACATTTTCCCAAGGTACGAATCTCTTTGAAGTAGACACATTTCTCCCAGAGGATGAAAAATATGTCCTAAAACCCGCACCATGTTGTTCAGCTCTTCTATATCACTACTGATGTTCTGTCTAGAAGTTTTATCAGTTGCTGAGAGGGAGAAGTTGAAGTCCCCAACTATACTTGTGAATTTATCTAGTTCTCCTTTCAACTTTATTAGTTTTTGCTTGTGTTTTGAGGCTTTGTTTGTTTGATGGATACACATTTAGGATTGCTATGTCTTCCTGGTAGATTTATTTTTTATCATTATGTAATGTCTTCTCTTTGGCTCTAGTAATTTTCTTTGCTCTAATCTACCTTACCAGACATTGATATAGCTATTCCTGATTTTTTTAAATTAATGTTTGCATGGTTTATCTTTTTATATTAGTTTACTTTCATCCTACCTTTGTTATTGAATTTGAAGTGAGTTTCTTGTAAGCAGCATATATTTGGATCATTTTAAAAACCCTACTCTGCCAATTTTTGTGTTTTGATTTATGTATTTAGAAAATTTACACTTAAGGTAATTATTGATATGTTAGAGCTTAGGTATGCCATGTTATTATTTGTTTTCTGATTTTTCCCTCTGGTTTTTATTCTTCTGTTTCTGTTTTCTTGCCTTTCTATGGGTTTCTTGAATATTTTTTAGAATTCCATCTTGATTTACTTACAAGGCTTTTGAGTGTATCTCTTTATATAATTTTTTAGTGGTTGCTATCAATATTACATTATACATATGTGACTTAGCCACTTTGAGTGAAGCATGGAAATCTTACTTTCATTTAGGTCCCTTTATGTTCCCTTTAAATATAATTTACATGAGTATCAGATAGAGTCTTATTTTTTGCTTTAGTCATCAAATATGATTTATAAAACTCATGATGAGAATAGTCTATTGTATGTGCACATATTTCTGGGTTTTTTGTTGTTGTTGTTGCTGTTCCTTCTTCCTTCTTGATGCTCCAAGATTCTTTCTTTCTTTTTTTTTTTTTTTTTTTGAGACAGAGTCTCACTCTGTTGCCTAGGCTAGAGTGCCGTGGTGTCAACCTAGCTCACAGCAACCTCAAACTCCTGGGCTCAAGCAATCCTACTGCCTCAGCCTCCCAAGTAGCTGGGATTACAGGCATGTGCTACCATGCCTGGCTAATTTTTTCTATATATTTTTAGTTGTCCAGATAATTTCTTTCTATTTTTTTAGTAGAGATGGGATCTCGCTCTTGCTCAGACTGGTCTCGAACTCCTGAGCTCAAATGACCCGCCCGCCTCAGCCTCCCAGAGTGCTAGGATTACAGGCATGAGCCATCGCGCCTGGCCCAAGATTCCTTCTTTTATAATAATCTCCTTTTTTATTTGAAGAACTTCCTTTAGCCAGTTGCCCATGCTGGAGTGCAGTGGCAAGATCATAGCTTTGTACTCCTGGACTCAAGCAATCCTCCTACCTCAGAGATCTGAGTAGCTGGGACTCCAAGTACATGCTACTACACCTGGCTAATTTAAAAAGTATGTATTCTTTTTAGAGACGGGGTCTCACTCTGTTGCCCAGGCTGGTCTTGAAATCCTAGATTCAAGCAATCCTCCTGCCTTGGCCTCCCAAAGCCCTGGGATTACAGGCATGAGCCACCATGCCTGGTCACCTTTTAGGCAATCTTTAAGGATATGTCTGCTAGTGTCAAATTCTTTTAGCTATCCTTTGTCTGAGAATAGTTTTATTTCCCCTTTATTCATAAAGGATCATTTTACCAGATATAGAATTCATTATTGACAGTCCTTTTCTTTCAGCACTGAAAAAATGTGCCACTTCCAGCTGGCCTCCATGGCTTCAGATGAGAAATCTGCTGCCATGCTGTCATTCAGATTGGGTTCCCTGTAAGTAACGCATAGTTCCTCCCTGGCTGCTTTAAAAAAAAATTTTTTTTTTGTCTCTCATTTCCAGAAATTTAATTATGATATGTCTTGTTGTGGATTTTTTTAGATTTATCCTCTTTGAGATTTGCTCAGCTTCTTGAATCCATAGGTTTGTGTCTTTGCCAAATTTGGAAAGTTTTCAGCCATTGTTTATCTGAATATTATTTTAACTTCTCTTATTCTCCTCTCCTTCTGGTACTGCAGTGATGGAAATGTTGGCTTTTATGTTATTGTCACAAGCCCCATGGGCGCTGTTCATTATTTTTCTTTTCAGTCTGTTTTCTCTCTGTGTTCACATTGGTTAAATTCTATTAGTCTGTACTCAAATTCACTGATTCTGTTATGTCATCTCCTCTCTAAAATTGAGATCATCCAGTGAGATTTTTATTTCTATTTTTGTATTTTCAGTGCTATAATTTTCATTGGTTCTTTTTTATAACTTCTATTTATTGCTGAGATTTTCTATTTTTTCATTTAAGAGAATTATAATTCATTGGTAAAACATTTTTATGACAACTGCTTTAACATCCCTGTCATATAATTCTGACATCGAATTCATCTTGGTTAGCATCAGTTGATTGGTTGTCTTTGCTCACTCAAATTGTGATTTTTCTGGTTCTTGGCATAATGGATGATTTTTTTTTTATTGTATCCTTGACATTTTGTCTATTATGTTAGGCTACTGAGGGTTCTATTTAAATCTTTTTATTTTAGTAGGCATTCACTGTGCTTACATCACTGTGCACACAGGTCCTGGGCCACTTTTGTGGGCTGTGGTTGCAATGACAGTTTCATTTTCAGAGCCTTGCAATGTTATTTGCGTCTCTTTGGTGTGTCTGGTACTTCTGGGGCTCCCATATGTCCCTGCTGTGCATTCTGAAAAGACAAGTGGGGCTTGGCTCCCTGAGTCATTATGAGAGGGTACAAGGCACAATTTTAGAATACTTCGGGGGTAGATAAAGGACCAAGCACATCGGGTCAATTTCTATCTGAAAGGGCAGAAGAGGTTTCCCCAGACCAGGGTCACTAGGTGTTTCTTAGTAGGTGAGTGGCGTCTTAGACCCATGGGGACAAAGAAGCATGTAGGTCATGAACTTGTGGCAGAATCCCTTCTGTTGGTGCCACATGGCCACCTCTCATGTCTCTGGATGGTGGGAATGGAGTTTCAGGCCCATGGGCATAGAGAGGCTTCCTGGGCTGGGCTGCTGGTTGTGGCAGGGTCCCCCATGCCAATGCCACCCCACTACCCTAGTATCTCTTGTGCAGTGATGGAAGTCTCAGGCCCAGAAGGGAAGAAGAGCATCTCCCTTGGCTGCCTTTTTATTTTTTTTAAGAAGGGTTTCCACTTTATCATACTCTTTACACATACTGCCAGGCTCACCTGGTATTGTTGGAGGGACTCTTGTCAGATGTGAGGGAGGAATGGGCCTACTAGGCTGCTTTCTGTTGCTAGGTTGGGGGTCAGTAGTGCGGGGCCTCCGTTAGGACATAAAACAAGAACTCTTCAGTCACTTTGTATAACACCACCCTGGCCTCCTCCCCCTTCCCTGCTTCACTTGCCCTTTGTGCAGTAATTGCTGGTTGAGTGACCCTCAGAGTTGACCCAATGTTGTGCTTGGCCCTTTATCTGTCCCTGAAGTACTCTAAAATTGTACCCTTTTATAATGACTCAGGGAGCCAAGCCCCACTCTTCTTTTCAGAACGCACAGCCTATGGTTGTGTTGTTTTGATCAAAAGCCTGTATCTGGTGGCCAGGCAGGTCTCACTTGAAAGCATTCCCAGAAAGCAGAAAAGTGAAAAAGGGATTGAAAGCCCTTCCTTATTGTTCCATAGGTTCACAAAAGCACAGACGTTCTGGGCAGCTCCCTAAGTGGGATTTCCTTTCCCTCTCCGGTGTGAGTGTTCTTAAGAGCCAGAGTTTAATGGACTCTAGGTTCTTAAAGGAGCAATAATGGTTACATCAGACAACGCTTTGACAATTCCCTGTCATCATTTTTTTTTTTTTTTTTTTTTTTACAAATTTTAATCTCCAATAAAAGGTCTAGTTGTCCATTATCAACACGGAGCTTCCTTCTTTCTAAGAGTCAGCTGTTTTGGTTTTGACTTTGTTAAAGAAAGGGCTGTGGCATGTCCTTTCTGCACATGGCCTTCCCAACCCATCTGTGGTCCTTGAGGTCCAGCTCATGTTTCCTGCTCCTTTGACACTTTCCCTAAAGTGTGGCTGCCCAGTGTCCCCATCCTCCTCTGAATAATTTTGGGACCATGAAATTATACAAGTGTACTGTTTTGCTATCTCTCCTACAAGGGCATTTAACTCTTGCTTAGTGTTTTAATTCCATTTAGAAGAAAATCCAAAATCTTTTCATGTTTTACAAGGACCTACATGAGCCTGCTACTCTCCAATCTTTCCACCCCTTCCTCCTTCCCTCTGCCTCAGCCACGCTGCCCTTCCTGATCCTTGAGATGCCAAACGCATTGTTGAATTCCAGCGCCCAGAACCGTGCCTGTTGCAACAGACACTCGGGGAGTGTCTGAACTTGAGTTAATTCATGAATGGATTTATGTAAAGTTTATTATCTTGCCGTCAAAAATGTAGTCTGTGCTATTTTGGAACTTCGGGAAATATCAAAATATAGATTAAAAAAAACCCTATATAATTCCACACTCGTGAGGCAAAACATAACTTACACTTTTTAAACAAATATTTCTTTCCACTCCTTTTACTATTTGTGGTATTTTGGTTGGTTTGTTTTAATATGGTTCTGTTCGCAAGATATTTTATGTAGAATTTGATCTTTTTATGTGTGTACGCCTTTGCTTTTCCTGTTGTTTATTAATTTATACTGCTCCTTATTCCAAAAAGGATATGAGGTCCTATGAGACAGGTAAATACAGCATTTCTTTCTGTTGCCTGCAGCGTGGGAGCCTGTACCTTGCTCCTACAAGTGCTTATGGAGTGATGGGGAATTGAGTCTGGGGAGACTTGTTTTCTAGTTGAGGATAGGGGGTTACATGATTGTGTCTGAAGCAGCCGGGACTTCTCAGCTGCGACTATGGCACAGTAGCTTCTGCCTCTGGCCATTTGTTTGTCCTGGTCCACCTTTGTCTCTCCTTTTTGGAGGGGAGCATGTCTGAAGGTTTGGTCATAAGGAGTGGCCTCCCTGTAGACCAAATCAGATTCATTCCACCCCGCAGATGTGTGTTACCAAAAGTGCTGTCTGCACGCAAAGAATGCTAAGCCCCAGCCCAGCAACTGGAATGTATCAGCTCCTCCTCCCCTCCCATCCCCTAGAGGCAGGGCCAAAACTGCCATAACCCTCCACCCTCCCAAGCTCTAGAATCTTCTAACTGGGAGATTGCAAAAAACGGATGGCATGCATGGGTTTCTCAGAAGCCAGGGCGCTAAAATGGTGCTTGGAGTTACGGGCATAAGTGATTATACCACATTCCCTCCTGCCATGGGGTCATTACACAAGCTGTTCTCGTCACTGATACATTTCTATCAGACACAGACGCACACACACATACACCTGCCCCAGCCTACTCCCCCATCAGATCTCAGCTCTGGTGATACTTCCTCCAGGGAGTCTTCCCTGAACCCTGGGCTTCATCATGTGACATATGAAATGGCCTCATAGCAAAGCACTATATGTCCTTTCTTCCTTGTACCCATCACAGTTTATAGTTATATATTTTGTGTGTCTTTGCCCCTCCCCCATTAGACTGTAAGTTCAACAAGGGTAGGGACCATGTCTGCTTTTGTGTCTCCAGAGCTTAGCACAGTGCCTAGAGCATGATAGTGCTCAACAAATATTTTTTAATTAAATGAATGAACAATGGACATTTGGATTGAGGCAGTGACGAGTGCTGGTTAAGAGAGTGAGCTATATGACCTTGGATAGTAACATAACCTCTGTTTCCCTGTCTGTAAAATGGAAATAATAATGTCACCTACCTCACAGGGTTGTTGTGAAGACCAAATGGAGAATTCCGTTTAAAAACTTCAAGAAAAGCCAGTCTCATAGTAAGTCTTCAACTTATATTAAGTATTATCATGATTATTGTTTTCTACTCTTTTGGCCAATAGAAATATGGCTATAATAAATATTCTTTTATATGTATCATGATACACTTTTTATGAGTATTTCAGTAGATGAAATTCCTTGCATCAGAAGGTGAATTTATTTGGAATTAACTTTTGTGTATAGAGTAAATAGAGCTTTAATTTTGCACTTTTGCTAATGGAGAGTTATGGGAAGCCAACACCCCTGTTGGTTTCTGGGTCAGCAGAAATTAAGACACTCAACGTGTAGACAGTGGTGACAAGTATTTACTTAACTCAAGTAAAGGACACCCTGAAGGGAAGTTGTCACAACTCTCTAGGGCCCACTGTCCCTCTGAGGCTCACTTGGGATTGCAGAGATTAGGCAGCCAGGACTGGATTAGCGCAGTCTACTGTATCTCCTCTGCGTGAGTTTAAAACCCAGCAATGTGAGAAGTCATGTCATTAGTACAATAGCTTCCAACCCTGCCTTACATGGCAGTTTAACTATTCTGTAACTGCCATTGACCTGGACTTGACATCTAGATGTCTTGATGTCTAGGTGCTTGTTAACAGGTTTTTATCTGTGCTATAGGCCTAGAGCATTTCAATTTCAATTTCACATAAGAGCTCTCCGTGCAGTGGAGATTTCAGCCGGGGGCCTCCCCAGCAGAAAGCCGGGCCATGGCCTCTTGCACTAGCCCGTTGTCCCAATACCATTGACAAATTTCTTATAAATACAGGGGTCTGTTTCTGGACTCTATTCTGTTCCTTTAATTTTGTAGATGATGTTCCTTCATTCCACCCCTGCTGTTATTGTTTTCTTAAAAAATCCTTGGCTACCGTCTCATTCAAGAAAACTTGAGAGGGCCGGGTGTGGTGGCTCATGCCTGTAATGCTAGCACTCTGGAAGGCCGAGGCGGGAGGATCGCTCAAGGTCAGGAGTTCGAGACCAGCCTGAGCAAGAGCGAGACCCCGTCTCTACTAAAAATAGGGGAAAAAAAGAAAAAGAAAACTTGAGAATCAATTTGTCCAAACCGTGCAAACGTGCTTATCTACATGCATGTGTACACATGCCCATCTATGCTCACGTGCACACATACTCGCATACACTCTTGCTTCCACTGGGATTTTCACTGGAATTATATTGAATCCATGGAATAATTTGGAGAGGATTGATTTCTTTTCCAACCTGAATTCTTCCATCCTGGAACACAGAGTATTGTTCCTTTTATTTGGGTCTTCTCTTTTATGTTCTTCTGTAAAATTTTAAAGTTCCCAGATGTACATCTCACATATTTGGTATTCCTTCTTGCCATTGTCAGTAGGGCCTTATTTATTATATTTTTTTCAGTTGGTTATTACTTAATATAGGAGCACCATCTTTTACTTTTGTTGCTCATGGTAAGAGGTGAACTGAGAACATTTGAGACAGATGGCTAAGCTGATTTTAGTTGCCAGGTTACAGGCAGAGTGCTAAACCAGATACTATAAACAACTCCTAGGCAGGGATTAGAATGATTTACGGATTGTTTACAGGGCACAGAGTGCAACAGTGGTCCAATAACATCTTTACTTGGTTCGGTTGCTATATAGCATTGGATACAAGTTTATCTTTTACCTTATAAATATTTTTTCTTGAGCAATCCAGATTGACTTACAGAATAATTTAAAGCAGCCTAGGCAAGGTGGTATTGAAATATCTTTTTAGATGATCCATTTTTATCTGTTTCAGAACGTTTGGATTTTCTTAAGAGTGCCATCCCTGGAGCAAGCATTTCCAGTTTCACACTGATGAGAAGTTTTGCCTAGGGGTTTGCAGTTACCCAAACTATCTTTTGATATTGTCTTTATCATCAAGATAAGATCCTGTATTGTGCCTTTGAATTTATTTTTAATATAACAGCTTTCTAGAGATATAATTCATGCACCATACAATGCACCTAATTAAAGTATACAATTCAGTGGTTGTGAGTATATTCACAGACTTGAGCAACCATCACCACAGTTGATTTTAGAACATTTCCATCCCCCTAAAGAGAAATCCTGTGCTGACTGGTGGTCACTCTCATGTCCCCCCAGCCCTCCGCAGCCGTAGGTGACCACTGATCTACTTTCTGTCTCCGCGGATTTGCCTATTCTGCACATTTCATATACAAGGAACAATACAATAGGTGGGCTTTTGTGGCTGGCTTCTTTCACTTTACATAATGTGTTCAAGGTTCATCCATGTTGTAGCATAGATCAGTACTTCATTCCTTTTTAATACTGAATAGTATTCCACTGTATGGATATAGCACATTTTACTTATCTGTTCATCACTTGATGGACATTTGGGTTATTTCTACCTTTTGACTTTTATGAATAATGCTACTGTGAATATATATGCCCAAGTTTCTGAATGGACATATGTGGACGTTTCTCTTGGGTATATACCTAGGAGGGAAATTGCTAGATCGTATCGTAACTCTATGTTTAAACTTGTGAAGAACTGCCATGCTGTTTTCCAAATCAACTGCACCATTTTACATTCCCACTAGCCTTAGGGGAGGGTTCCAATTTCTCCACAACCTCACCAACACTTGTTATTATCTGTCTTTTTGAGGATAGCTGTCCTAGTGGGTATGAAGTGGTACCTTCTTGTGGTTTTGATTCACATTTGCCTGATGGCTAAACCTTACTGTTTCTTGAACCTAACACTTGAGAGCTCCCTTTTGCCTTTCCTTGGAGCTACCCTGGCTAGATTTGTGATAGGGGTTTCACACTTATTTCCACCCCGCCCCGCCCCCCGCCCCGGCAGATCCCAGAAACCCACACAGGTAGACAATGTATCATATGACTATTGTTATTCTGGCAGAAAGGGTGGGGCTTGAACAGAAGCTCAGGGAGAAAGAAGCATCTAGAATGCCTGTGACTTATATTCTCATAAAAAGGAAATTGGTCATTTAGATATCTCAATCAACCATAATCCCTTGTCATAGGTATTATGGAACTCAGAACTAAATCAGGAAACAAACTCTTTTTATAGAAGTCGTCATTTATTGTTAACTCCTAGTGACTCATGGGAAGAAACAGTTAATGTGACATGAAAATGCTGCTGTGACGTTCTCTATGTACATTTCATCACCTAAAGAGGACAGCATTAAGGATAGATACAGAGGGAGTGTAGGGGGTGTACATGGGACAAAGATCACTAAACCAAGGGCACAAGTGCCAACAGAACTCAGATGTCTTAGAGAATAATCTATAAGAGAATAAGAAAAGACAAAACAAGCAGTGAGTTAATAAAAGATAAGAAATGGCAGAAAATGCCAATACTTTTGTCAGTGTGTGGGCCCCTAACACCTGAGCTTCAGAGAGCAAGGCGCACTGGAGGCTCAGAAACCTTAGCTGTGGCGAGTGACATAATAATACCGGTTCCCGTCTATTCAGTGCCAGCTATGGAGACGGCACAAGGCGAGGGCGGCACAGGAATTATTGCATTGACTCCTCGCAGCCTCCCTGTTTTACAGGTGAGGAAAATGAAGCTCAGGGAGGTCTGTAGGCTGTCCAAGGTCCACAGGTAGCATCTGAAACCAAGCCCTTCTGGCTCTTAACCACTCAGAACAATGGTGTTTCTGCAAGGGAAAGGAATAGAGAGGGACTATTCTAGTTTGAGTAGAAGTAGAATTGGGTGAAACTAAGAAGAAAATAGAGATTTCTTAGTAAACTACCAACAGAAAGACCCAGAATTGTGGGCAAGGCTAGACTCAGATAACTATATGAAAGAATTAAGACTAAGGATTCTCTAAAAAACAACTCAGTCTTACAAAGACTTAGATGGTCTCTCTAATTGTTTCGGAATATCAGTGACCTACTTATCCATGCGGGTATGAAACTGTGTGAGTAGCACTTTGGTTGTACCCTTTGTAACACAGTAGTAGCTTTACCTATAGTTGAGTGAGGTTGTCACTTTCAAGACTGGTGATGTTATGTGTTCCTGGGAGGAGTGAGGAGCGTTGGGAGAGAATACAAAGGAAAAGTCCATGTGGCCACTGTCGAAGCTCTAGGAAGGAGGTCAGTCCCTTGGCTGATGGGGGTGGACAGTGAAGGGCTTACCAGGCCTCGTCCCTTACCCCACCTGGTGATATCATCTTATAAGGTGTGGCTGCAAAAAACACTGTGACTTACAACACAAAAAGGCCCTCCAATCCCTGGACATTTCTCAAGGAAGCTTCGCTCAGTACTTTGGGACCTTGGCAGTTGGCAGAGCAGAGCCAGTGCAAAGAACCATTGCTGTCCTAGCAGCTCCTCCCTGAGACACACCTTTATGACTGAGACCCCGTGGAGCCCTGGCTGGGAGAAAGAGAGATTCCTGGACTGGACAGCTTGGGGATTAGAGAGATCAAAAGTCTCTGGAGCATCACAATTTACTCATCACCTCTTAATTGGGGCTGCTTTGGATTCTGGCCATCGGGGGAGGATTCACCCTGCGCCTCCTTCTACAGGCTTTGTGACCATAAGCCTTTGTTTCCTTGGTTGGGATTTGTCTTGGGAGAATCCCAGATCATTCCAGTACGGAGCAATCATGGAGTCGCAGACTGTTGGAATTAATAGGCACTCAGAGGCCACGCAGTCATCACCAAGCACTTTGCTAAAGCTCCCAGGGATGAGCAGCTGGGTTTGAGGCACGCGGCAGAGCCAGTAAGACCTCTGTCACAAGACAGGTGTAGCTGTGGGATCACACCTCACTGGCACCACACCTTTTTTCTGAGAAACTCCGGGCCTGTTTTAGATGAACATTGAAAAGTTATATCTTCATTTGCGACTGTGACGGAGAGATATTCGCGATGGTGAGGAAAAAGGCCATGCAGATCTAGATTTTGAGTGTATCTCCCACCTCATCCCCCACCTGGGGGAAGGTGTGTCGAGGGTCCCCAAGACCACTCCAGGTTCGGTCATTTCCCAGAAGGACTCACAGGACTCAGCAGATAGTTGTACTCATGGCCAAGATTTATTACGGGAAAGGACACAAAGCAAATAAAGGGGTACTGGGGGGAAGTCCAGAGGAAACCAGGAGCAAGCGTCTAAGAGTCCTCTCGCAGAAGAGTCACACAAGATGTGCTTAATTTCTCCAGCAACAGACTGTGACAATGCATGTCACAGTCAGGTAGACAGACACAGACATTGTCTACCAGGGAAGCTCACTCAGTGCCCGGCTTTTCTAGGGGGGGATGGTCGCAGAGGAACCCTCGTCCTGGCAGGTACAAAAGTTCCAGACTTCCAGACACAAAACAGGTACTCAGCATAAGCCAGATTGTTTCCACACACAGTCCAGGCGCAGTGAGCCACCCATCTAATTTAGGGCAAGTTTCACATCAGTGTGGGGAACTGTTTACCGGGCAGGTTCACAGGAGCCAACCAAGGGCCAGCCCTGGGAAGCCCACCTTTCTCAGGATGGCAATTTCGGGCCCGCTGAGTTAACTCCTCACTGCACAGAAAGGTAACCGCATTTCATCCTTTATTGTTAGAACTTAGTAAGTTACCATGGATGATGTAAGGGTGATTGTTTATCGTCAGGAATCCTACACTCACATTTCTTTCTTTTTTTTTTTTTTGGAGACAGTGTCTCACTCTGTTGCCCTGGCTAAAGTGAGTGCCATGGCGTCAGCCTAGCTCACAGCAACCTCAAACTCCTGGGCTCAAGCGATCCTCCTGCCTCAGCCTCCCGAGTAGCTGGGACTACAGGCATGCACCACCATGCCTGGCTAATTTTTTCTATTTTTAGTTGTTTCGCTAATTTCTTTCTATTTTTAGTAGAGGAGACGGGGTCTCACTCTTGTTCGGGCTGGTCTAGAACTGCTGAGCTCAAGCAATCCTCCCACCCCGGTCTCTCAGAGTGCTGGGATTACAGGCGTGAGCCACCGCACCCAGCCAGACAGTGGCTTTTTAACAGGTCTTTCCTTGTAGTTGGCCTTACATATTCACAGCTTCCACATCCCTGGAAACAAAACAAAACAATAAAAATAACGCAAATACAATGTAACAACTATTTACATAGCGTTTACATTCTATTAGGTATTATAAGTAATCTAGAGATGGTTTAAAGTATCCGGGAAGATGTGTGTAGGTTATATGCAAATACTACACCATTTTATATAAGGGACTTGAGCATCTGTGGATTTTGGATATCGAGGGACGACTGTCATGACTCTTTTTTTCCCATCCACCAGTCATGATGGACTGCCAGAGTTCTTTTCAAATTTTCTCTTAATTAAACATTATTTTTTTAACTTTTCAGTTTAAAACAGTTTAATGTTCACTAAACTACTTCTTTTATTTGAAAAGGTAATACCCGCACATGGTGGAAATATAAAGGGTACACGACAAAAAATGAGTTCTCTCGCTTGGCGTTCCCAGTACCGTTCCTGCGAGGGGCTCACTGTTGTTACCCTTGCAAAATTCGTCTCTGCCTCTGCAAGCACATGTACATAGGGATACCCCAAAACACACACGCTTTCTAAATCTCACACACATATGGGAATGCCCTGTACACACGGGTCCACACTTCGCTCTTTTCATTTAATACGCTGACTTAGAGAGCTTCCCGTACCTCTACATGCCGATCGATTGCATTGTTTTTAAAGTACCGTAGTATTCTATTGAATGAATGTAATTGATTTAACCAGTTCCCTCTTGATGGGTATTTAAGCTGTTCCTAGGATCTTGCTATTCTGAAGAGTTATCTCTTGACAGCCGGAATGTGCTCTGTTTATCCCTGGCTCAGACATCTTAAACGACTTCCCTCCTGTTGTTTACAGCTCTGCCTCCAGCTGGCAGTCGGGGATGCAAGTAGGTTGCCAGGGATACCCGAGGCACAGGAGACACAGCGGCATATATCCCTGGATTTCCATGTAAAAATATTAATTGAACTGGTAAGTGGTTAACATTGTTTCTATTAAATCAATGCAATTTTCTTATGGTGTAAAATGGAGAATTCTCATGAATTTTTCAGAGGGCGGTGCAAGACTTCAAAAGAAATTCATGGAGGTTTCTTTGAGCTACACTTCCAGATTCCCCTAAAGGCTCATATTTTCCTTTCTTGCCTGAAGGACGTTTGTGCAAAGGTCTCAGGACCCAAGGCCACAGGATACAGTCATAGGTTTGTATGCCAAACCTTCCTGGCATAGGTTTGAGAATCTGAGTTTCATGCACACAGAACTGCTTGCTATCTTCCCTATTCCCTTTGCCTGGAAGGTTTCTGTCCTTTCCCTTCTGGTAGACTACTCATCCCTAGAAAGGCAGGACAGCCTAGTGCTGAAAAGCAGGGACTCTATAGCCAGACTGCCTGAGTTTGAATCCTGAGGGTGCCACGTTTCTAGCTGTGTGATCTTAGGCAAGTTACTTAGACTCTCTGAACCTCACTGATCTCATTTATAAAATACAGGCACTAAAGGTAACTGGTAAAACTGTTGTGAGGTTTAAGTAGGTTAATATAGATAAAGTGCTCAGCACAGTGTTTGTACATGGTTAGCACTCACTCTATGAAGGTATTGCCATTAATGTTATTATTATTTTTATTTTCCAAGGTCTAGTTTCCATCATGATTCTCCCAGGTACCTTCTGCCTTCCCAAACATCTGCTCATATTAATAGTACTCAGCACATCATCCTGTCCTTGCTTTCTCTTCCCCTTTAGCGTAGCGCCTTCCTGCAGAGAGAGGACCCCGTCTTATTCGTATTTATGCCCTTCGTGTTGAACACACAGCAGATCATTCATCAGTTGCTATTGAGCATTTGTTATCTGAACGAGATAGTAGTTACAATAATGGTCTGAATTCTTGTATCTACCTCCATTTCCATGTCCTGTCCATTTGGTTATTCAGTGACTGATGATTTTGGTCCTAGAGGAGCTTTTCACATCTTTAACAATGATTTCTAAGTGAACACTGCACGGTAGAAACCATTTACAGGAAGCCAGTGTTTCTCAAACTGTGTTTATGGGTGTTTTCCAAGCACAGGTTCCATGGATAAATAGATTACACAGTTCTAGGTTACACAAAACTAAACAGACATCTTTAACTATAGCACTTCTCAGAGTTCTTGCTGGGCTAACGTCCATGGGCGGATGGGTAGAATGTGGGGTAAAGTTAATAAATTTCTTAACTTTTTTTGACCAGAGGGCCTTTCTTTCACAGAACATTATCAGCATCCAGTGGAACTAGTTCTATGGAATACAGCTGATGAAAACCTGCACTAACTTAGCCTCGTTCCCTCTTGCAGCCGACTTGCCGGGAGCGTGGGAGTGCCTCTCCTAAAACCCTTATCAAGGAACAGCTGTGGCAGCTCACGAATCCCTGCAGGAAAGATCGACTGAGTTTCTGCTGTGTGTATACGGACTGTGCAGAAAACAGGATTCTTGCCCTAGACAATCAGAACAGATTCAAACACGCACAACGCAAGGCTTGGTGTGTGTGATGTACAGAAAGCGGCAACTCTGCTGGCTGCACGGGAAGCTTAGGGCACAACAGTTCCAGGGAGGATGAGACTTCTTTATTTCTCAGTCAAAACCTCTCAATGAATAGGTGGGTAGTGAGGAGACTAAAGTCTAGGGAGTGGTAGGCTTTTTTGTTCTGTTTTGTTTTGTGAGCTCAAACAGCTAGCTCGGGGCAGACAGGGAGTACATTGTATGAAATATTTTCCCGCTGCACCACCCTACTTCTGAAGTTCAAGTGCCTAAATCAGAGCAACACATATACATGGGAAGGTGAAACCAGGGAAGGGTTCCGTTCATGTAGCTGCCTGCAGGTCCTTAAACTTGTTCAGAGCCATCCTAGGTTGGATATCTTTTCTGCTTTCATTTTCCTATCAGTGGCCCCAGATCATGTTCTATTTTTTATGTATTTCCGTCTTCTCATCGCTTCCATCTCTGACCATTCTTGGGGAAGACATTTGTGGCCTGCTGCAGTCAACGCAGGGCACACCTTAGAAGCCAGAGGGATAGGTTTGGCTGGTTGCGGTTTGCTAGCACGATTGATAATTGCTGGTGGGAGGAAAGTGACACAGAGAACATAAAGCCCGCAGAATGCTGGTGAGTTTGTGGTATTGTGGTTCCTGATGTTCCATGCAGATCCTAATCCGCAGGAATGTAACATATGCACTGCAGACTAGGAGGAAATAGGTCATCCACTCTCGCTCCCCGCTGCTCATACAGGGCCACAGGCTGGCTCACCGAGGCACCTGGTGCTCAGCGCTAAGGAACAACGAGCATTAACTCCCCAAGAACAGCGCTGCTCATGTCTCCCAACAATTCCTCTCGGCTTTCAGAATGAAGTCTGCATCCGTAGACTCGGAGTCCCTCTGGTCTTCCTTCCCTGGCTTCAGCCTGCCTTCCTCAACTTCTGATCTCCCTCTCCTCTCACTCCTGCTTTGCCAAGAGCATGCCCCATGCTTTCCCCACCCAAGTATCTGCTTCCGCTTTCTTCTGTCTCTGCTTATTGAAATCCCATGACTTTTCAACGTCTGTGAACCATTCAGGTTTGGGTTCAGAAAAGTTCTGCTACTTGGCTGAAACAAATAGGGATTAATTGATGTCATGCAACAGGAAGTCTCGGGCTCACGTGGCAGCTCAGGGATTCCGTTCAGTAGCCAGGTCCGTCCCATCTTCTTACCCCACCTTCTTTAGTGATAGCTGGTGTAGCCCTAAGCATTTCACAAGTTCCAGGTGGGAAGAAAGAGATAGAAGTGGTACAACCTTCCCTGGAAGAAACCTGCTCATGTCTCGTTGGCCAGAATGGAATCTCCTAGCCACCCCTAGCTGCAAGGGAGTCTAGGAGGGTGTTTAACACATTAACTGCCATGAGGGTTGTATTTAACTCACTCTAGTTTTGCCCCTGGGGCCATGTGAAGCATATATAAAATCTTACTTGTTGATATTCTTATTGTTAGAATTCATACTGACAATTTAATTCTAAATATGTGGATTAAATGAGAAGTCAATAAATTTCATTTGTCTATGTATATTTACCTTTAAATTACATTCAAAGCTTTTATTCTATTTTCGTAATAAAACACTGTGGCCCCAAGGAAAAGTTTCTCATTTTTTTGTGTGACAGTCATGTGTTAGCTTTCTAGTCTCTAAAGGCCAGTTAGGAGGGAGTCAGAATGGGTGTCGAATGATTTAGCCTGGCTGACATATTGCCTCCTCCCTGAAGCCTTTTCCCAACATCTTAAACTTTCTTTGCTTTAATCTGACATGTGCAAACCTTTTTAGAGCACTTATATTTTGCTTTGTGTTATATATTTGTCTTATCTTTTTTCAGGATTATAAACTTACTGAGGGTGATGGATACATCCTTGTTTCCCTTGCAGCTTCTTTTGGATTGATTCACAATTTCTGCTTCTTTCTATATGTCTGTCCTACTTCTCTTCCTCTCCTACACAGAGTAGACATTCTACAAGCACAGTCTGATTTAAGCTGAATTGAATTAAATGGGACAATGATGGTGTGTCTATTGGATTCAGAATTAGGAGACCTGAATTTCAATCCTTGTTTTATGGTGTAACTTTGTGTGAATCACCTGGACTCCAGTTTCTTCATCTGCAAAATTAGGGGATTCAATTAAATGGTCTCAAAGTTTTCTACCAGCTTCACGAACTTGAGGACTCTTGTGAATTGAATCAATTAGCTACCTTAGGGCATTCCAAGCAGGTGGATCCTATTTAGGCCCAGTGTGAGCCAATAAAACAGGGGCTGGAGGAGTCCAGGCACTTCTCACTCAATCTCAGGTTAGGAGCCCAAGCCAAACCCAGAAAGGCAGGAAGGTGAGTGGCCAAAAGTGTAAAGGAAACTGGGCCAGCCCAGCATGGATCAGGAGGCTGGAGATGAGAGGTAAGTCCTGGTGTAGGTGGGCAAGAGCTGTCTTAGGAGGTCATGTTTCAGGAAAGCAGAAACCCTCCAATTCCCAAATACTGAAGCCCTCTGAACCCCACCTCCTAATGACAAGAGAAAGGCTCCCATTAAGACTTCCTTTAGGTCTAGGGAAGGTAGAGTCCCACATCCAGCATCATCTGTAAACGGGAATGAGTAACTAGTGTGTCTGTCTCCTGTCCCTACATGGGACAGGGAAACAACTTTGAACAAGTTAATTGTCCTCTCTGGGTTTTAGATTCCCACCTATAAGAGATAGGCACTGATTTTTAAATCTTTAGCACTGGAACAAAAACAAATTAAAAGCTTGAATAGGTCCCTCAAACAGCATAGCAAGCCATTCTCTTGGCAGGAAATACTTCATGACGTGCAGCATCCCTGAAGCATCTCTGAAGACCCCTGTGGCCTCAGCGTGAAACTGACTAGACTAGATGGCCTCTCAGCTCCCTCCCAGCTCTCTGACCCTGGGCCTTTTCTGTTTTTTTTTTTCTTTTTTCTTTTTGCACATTTTCTATCTACTACTCCTTGACCTCAAGCATTGGTGTTTCTCTCAGAGGTAGTTGAGTTAAGAAGGTATCATCATCACTCTTGCTCTCAAGCTGACACGTGTCATCTCCATACATTGCGTGTTTCAGATCATCCTTCATTCTCTTCATTGAAGTTCTAATTTTCCCTTCCCCACCCTAATACAGGGCTTGGTTCCTAGTTGCTTTTGTCCTCATCACACACACTCATCCATGAGATGCTATGACAAAATCAGTCATTCTTATCCCTTGTCTCCAGGTTTAGTGAGTCACAGGTAGACAGTGAAGCTGATACTGAAAAGAAATCTCTCACCTGGATGGGACTGCTGAGTCTACTCAGCACCTCATCTCAGGTGGGAATTGCTGACTCCAATATTTTGCTTTTGTGATCTCTTGGGGGAAAGACATTTTGATGCTAGTTTCACAAGTGACCTGCCAGACCAGTTCCACTAGGGTTCTCCAAGTGGTAACATGGCCAAAATTTGTGATTCTTCCTCCTCCTGCTTCAACTTATTATTACTACTAATAATATTAATAGCAATAATGACAATGACAACAATGCTCAGCTATCATCTACAGAGCGTCTGCACAGGGCCAGGCACAGAGCGAGGTGTTCCAAATATATTATTAATATCTTTAATCTTCCTAACTTTAGAGGGTAGCTATTATTATCCGCATTTTGCAGATGAGTAAGGCGCATGGAAATTAAGTCCTTTGTCCAAAGTTGCCCAGCCCGTAAGAAGTAGAGCCTGGATTCAAACCCAAGTCCATCTGATTTCAGTGCTCGTGTTCTGCCCAACTCTGCCTTTTTGGGGTGTTGAAGGTTAGTGTCAATTTTGATAAGTAAAAGCAAAAAGGAAGAAAGAAGAGAAAAAACTATTAATAACTTTAAGACTATTACAAATGGAAATTAAGTAAGAACAAATTATAAAGTCAGATCTTATTTCTGAGGAGAAACCACCGATTGACATAGGCACAAATGTATTTATGGGACCTTAGGTAAGTCTTTAAAACTCTCTGAGCCTCAGTTTTCTCATCTGTAGATGGGAGAGTCTAGGCCTGTGTACAGCACCTCCTGCAAGATGCGGATCATCAGGTCACTTGGAAAACTCAGTCATCTTCTCAAAGATTTTCTTAAATAAATGTCAAGTTGAGGATGCATAATTAAAATGCCTAATTTAGATCTACAAAGTACTTTGCAGTTTACAAAGTTCACTTACATCAGTTCTCACTTAATGCTCCTGACAGCCCCTTAAGGAAGGTGTTGTCATAGCTAGCACTTTTAGCTAACAACAGATCAATAAATGTTGTTCTGGAATTTCAGTGGGATATAGAAGTGATTAAAATAGGGATCACGGGTGATTTTATGTTATTTTATTTTCATTATTTTCCCGCAATGAATTTATCATTAGAAAAGATTATCCTCTGTCCCCCCCTCCAAAAAAAAAGACAAGAGGAGAAATAAAAAAAAGAGTGAGCCCATGCCCATTCACGGAAATCAGAGTCAAGTGGAAAGAGAGATGTACACAGGGAACCAACATACATGGCAGATCCTAAATTTTATCAAAGAAGTATAAACAGATGGTGCGATTAATTTTGACTCCAGAAGCAGGAGGCCTTTAAATGCTCTGTTAATTAGGAGCAAATCCTGCCTCACAAAGTGGTTTCAAAAGTTCCACAAAATGAGCAAACACTCTCAAACCTTGCACATATCTGTAAAGAATTACTATCATTTCTGCTCGTGTTTCCCAGTAGAGTTGGGAGCATTGGCCATTCTGTTGTGCTGGGATAGTTAGTTGTGTTGTGCCAGGGACATCTGAGGATTGTCCTCTGAACAGTGTTGTGAGCCCTTGAATTCACACTGGGTACAGCAGCCCCAGAAGAGACTCAGTTCAGTCCTACCACTTTTGACTCCTACCCCCATTGTTTTTCTTTGTCCCTTTTCCCCCATCTTCTTGTACTGTCCTATCTTCTTCCTTTCTCTAAATCTCTTGAATCCTTTTTCTTTTTCCATACTGTGTTGGGGTCCCCAAGACCACCCCCTGGTTCAACATTTGCTAGGAGGACTCACAGCTGTGCTTTCGTACAAGGAAAGGGTACGAGGGAAAGGGGCATGGGACAAAGTCCAGAGGAAAGCAGGCCCAAGCTTTCAGGAGCCTTCTCCCAGTAGAATCACACAGGAAGTGCTTAATTCCTCCAGCAACAAATTGTGACAACAGGTGTGAACTGTTGTCTACCAGGAAGCTCGCCTGAGCCCAGAGGTCCAAGGCTTTTCTTAGAGTCGCCTAGCACACTCTGCCTAGCAGGTGCCAAAATTCCAGACTCCCAGAAGGAAAGCAGGTGTTTGGCATAAGCCACATCGTACAAACAATTTAGTGCAGTGAGCCGCTCTTACCATTCCGAGAATGGTGGGGACCCTCCCCAAATCTATGTTCCCAAACGCCAGTCAAAAGCCAAATTTGTGAGCAGGTCTTTCTAAGAATGTCAGTCTCAGGCCTGCTATGCTTCTTTTGGCACAGTGCACCTCTGTGGCCCTTGGCCAAGGCATACTTACAGCGAAATTATTCTCACTGTGACCCCATGCAGCGGGGTGAGACCAACCTGTAGTACCAATCTCTGTTACGCCCTTTACCGGTCCTGTGCTTAGCCAGTTAAAGCAATCCAACCAGCCACAGAGATCTAGCTCAGAAATCCGGGTGGCTTCCTCCTTAAGTTTTTGTATGAACATTTTTGACCTGGTCCGAGGTGTCAATTCAGGTACAACACGGCTCTGTCCAGTAAGTTGAAACTGTCCTGAAGGCTTTCTAGGGCCGAGGCAGCGTGTGACAGGAGGGGACACATGTAAGAAGTGCAACTCCAGAGGGCAGATGTCATACCCTGGAAACAAAGAGTTGACAATTACTGGGGCACCCAAACAGAACATACGTTAGTCGGGCAGGACCCCTGACCTCCCATCGTGGGGCCTCCCACCATAGGCTTCCAGTTCCATCCGATTAACTCAGTTCAGTCCGTGGTTTCAGAGGGACTGCCTGAGGCGGTCGGTTGCAAAGGGTTTGCTTGTCTGTGACACCAGTTCACCTGCCTCCCTAGCGTGGGTGTCATCTGTAGGTGTTCTGTGTGGGAAGGGCCAGAGCTGGGTCACCCCCTGCTGTCACATAGCTGGTGCCATCAAGCATGATCGTAGGCTCTGCAGTCAGTTAGAGCTCAAAGCTCTCCCAGCAATTTGGAAAAGCAGCACTGGGGATTTCTCCCTCCAGGAAGAGAGAAAAGCTTCCAGGAGCAGCTCCGAAAGACAAAGACTAAAAAGCCTTCACAGCTCCCCTGAAGCTCCCTGGGTGCTGGGGTCTTTGTTTTCTCTCTGCTGTTTCAAAATCAGTGTGTCCCATTTTGCAATCATAACTTTACATGTTAAAAATTATCCCCTGCTGTTATCCATTCTTTTTACCCGGAAGGTCTGTATGCAAGAGGGACTAAAACATTTTCATTGAAAACTATTTTTATATAACTTAACCAGAAAGATACATGATGCTTAGGAATTGGTCAAGGATGGTTCTGTTGTTTGGATATTTGACCTCTCCAAACCTCACGTTGAAATTTGATCCTCAATGTTGGAGGAGAGGCCTAATGGGAGGTGTTTGGGACATAGGGGCGGATCCCTCATGAATAGATTAATACCCTCCCTGGGGGTTGGGGAGTCAGTGAGTTCTCACACTGTTAGTTCCCAGGAGAGCTGGTTGTTAAAAAGAGCCTGGCACCCCCCTCCCCTCTCTCTTGCTTGCTCTCTCCCCTTGTGATCTCTGCACATGCTGGCTCCCCCTTGCCTTCTGCTATGAACAGAAACACCCTGAAGCCCCTGCCAGATGCTAGGGCCACACTTCTTGTACAGTCTGCAGAACCATGGACCAAATAAGCCTCTTTTCTTTATAAATTACCCAGCCTCAGGTATCCTTTTATAGCAACACAAATGGACTAATACAGAAAGTTGGTACCAGGAGTAGGGTGTTGCTATAAAGATATCTGAAAATGAGGAAGCCCAGCTTTGGAACTGGGTAATGGGCAGAGGTTGGGAGAGTTTGGAGGGCTTAGAGAAAGAAAAAGAGATGAGGGAAAGTTTAGAACTTCTCGGAGATTGTTTAAGTGGTTGTGACCAAAATGCCGATAGAAATATAGACAAGAGGCTGCCCCAAGTGCAGTGGTGTTTACAACTAATTGATTGTATCAAGGTACAGATTCCTTCATTCCCTCTCTACCACTCTCACTGTTTCCCTTGACTAGATAAAGAGAGAGAGAGAGAGAGAGAAAGGAAGGCAGGAAGGAAGGGAGGGATGGAGGGTAGGCCAGGCTGATGAAGTCTCAAATGGAAATGAGGAACTTACTGGGAACTGGAGCAAAGGTCACCCTTGTTACACCGTAGCAAAGAACTTGGCTGCATTGTGTCCATCCCATAGATCTTTGTGGAAGGCTGAACTTAAGAGTGATGACCTTGGGGATATGGCAGAAGAAATTTCTAAGCAGCAAAGCCTTCAAGCAGTGGTGTGACTGCTTTTAACAGCTTATAATCAGATATGGAAGCAAAAGAATGACCTAAAGTTGGAATTTACAACTAAAAGGGAAGGAGAGCATAAGAATTTCGAAAATTTGCAGCCTGGCTATGTGGTAGAGAAGGAAAGAATGTTTTTCAGGAGAGGAATCTGAGGATGCTATAGAGCAACCACTTGCTACAGAAATTACCCCCATGAAATGGAGTCAGGTATAATAGTCAGAACAATGGGAAAAAGGCCCCAAAGGCATTTCAGGAATCTTTCATGGCCATCTCTACCAGCACAGACTCAGAGGCCTAGAAGGACAGAATGGTTTTGGGGGGACAGGCCCAGGGCACAACTGCCCTGCTCCACCTCAAGATATTACTCCCTGTATCCTGGCTGCTCTGGCTAGAGCTGGGGCTGAAAGGGCCCCAGATATTGCTTGAGCTGCCACTCTGAAAGGTGCAAGCTGAAAGCCTTGGTAGCATCAGTGTAGTGCTAAGTCTGCAGGTGAGCAGAATGCAAGAGCAGTGGAGGCTTGGCAGCTTCCACCTAGATTTCAAAAGTTGTATCAAAAAGCCTGGGTGCCCAGGCAGAAGCCTGCCTCAGGGACAGAGCCCCTGCAAAGAGACTCTACTAAGGCAATGCTGAGCACAAATGTGGGGCTGTTGCCCTGGCAGAGTCCCCAATGGGGCACTGCCTACTGGAGCCCTGGGAACAGGGCCATTGCCCTCCAGACCCCAGAATCATAGAGCCACTAGCAGTCTGCAATCTCAGCCTGGAACAGCCATAGGCATTGGACTCCAACATGTGGAAGCAGCTACATGGGCTGCACCCAGCAAAGCCGTGGGGATGGGGCTGCCTGAGGCTTTGGGAACCCTCCCCTTGGACCAGTGTGCCCAGGATGCAGGACATGGAGTCCAAGATTATTTTGGAGCTTTAAGATTTAAGGTCTGCTCTGCTGGGTTTTGGACTTGTATAGAGCTTGTTACCCTTTTCTTTTGACCTATTTCTCCCTTTTGGAATGGCAGTATTTACCCAATGACTATAAATCGTTGTATCTTAGAAGTAAATAACTTGTTTCATTTTTTATTTTACAGGCTCACAGCTATAAGGAACTTGCCTTGAGTCTGAGAAGAGGCCCTGGACTTTGGACTTTTGAGTTGATGTTGAAACCAGATAAGACTTGGGACTATTGGGAAAGGGTGATTGTATTTTTTGATGTGAGAAGAACATGAGTTTTAGGGGTCCAGGAGTGGAATGGTAAGGC
The DNA here is from genome assembly GCF_041146395.1 of Eulemur rufifrons. Lineage (NCBI taxonomy): Eukaryota > Metazoa > Chordata > Mammalia > Primates > Lemuridae > Eulemur > Eulemur rufifrons. Next base: position 27,448,626 of record NC_091002.1, read on the forward strand.
CTGGATATTTGACCCCTCTAAACCTCATGTTGAAATTTGATCCTCAATGTTGGAGATGGGGCCTAATAGGAGGTGTTTGGGTCACGGGGGTGAATCCCTCATGAATGGCTTGGTGCCATCTCATGGTAATACATTCTCATTCTATTAGTTCCCATGAGAGCCGATTGTTAAAAAGGTCTGGCACCTCCTTCCCCTCTCTCTTGCTTCCTCTCTCACCATGGGATCTCTGCACACACTGGTTCCCCTTTACCTTCTGCCATGAATGGAATCAAACTAAAACCCTTACCAGAAGCAGATGCTGGCACCAGACTTCTTGCACAGGCTACAGAACCATGAGACAAATAAACTTTTATGCAGCCTCAGGTATTCTTTTATAGCAACACAAATGGACTAAGACAGATGGAATCCTGAATTTTCAAAAATTTTCAAAATGGGTTTATATAACCTCTCATCCCTTTTATCTTGGGCAGCCTAGAAAAGATCACTCACTTACTGGGCACTAAGGTATGTGTCCCAGGAAACAGAAGAGTCAGTCTACCAGTCCATTGTTGCAAACTGCAACTAATCCCAGGAGTTGAACACGACAATCCACAGCAGTGAGGTATCTCCAAGAGGGGCTTGAGAGTTGACCTGTCAGGAGTGAGAGAAGGGGTCACAGTCCCTGTATGTACCCTCCCCACCAGCAGCTTTCGGCAGTGATTCAAGTTAGAATGCAAGTGGTCTCTGGATCAGAAATGCAGAGCCTACAGCAGCGTCATTTCAGATGGTTCCATCAGAGCATGAACCCTTTCCTGTGAACATTTGTATGTGACCTAGAAAGTCCAGCCAGAATGTTCTCATACCCTAGGGCCCCAAAGCCATGTCTAGTATCTGCAACAGTCCCAGAGTCAAAGTCATGTTCCTAGAGCCTGTGCCTGCTTTCCGTTCAGTGCAGCAGAGCAGAGGCTAAACCAGCTCATGGCAGATGGCATCGGGCAATTAGCATCAGTGAATTCAAGATTCAACAAAAGCCAGTGCCATTGCTTTGACAGCAGAAAAGGTGAGACATGAGACATGAGAGGGCCCAATGGCTGTGTTCCAAGTCCAGGTGACAAACAAGGCTTTCCTAAGCCCTTTGTGGCATGTCATTCTTAAGAGTCCAAGGTGACCCACAGCTGGCTGGAAAATGATCAGCTTGTGAAGATCAAATTTTACAAGATCTATTATGATTTATAGGGGGTCATTAGCAACTAAAAACTGCTTTTTAAAACTCCAGAAGAGTATTTCATCTGGCTCTTTTTTCATGTTGATGCCCTTTTCCTGGAGGCTCCAATAGGCAAAAAAATTGTAGTAAAAATCATCCGTGCAGAGACTTACTCTCTCTCTAATACTCAAAAGAATTTAAATTCTAATTTGATCACCAGTGGCAAAAAGCAAGAAAGTTGTGTCCCACTAATACTTTTTTTTTTTTTTTTTTTTTTTTTGCGGCTTTTCCTGATTGGGATGATCACTCTAGCATTTATGAAATTACAAAGCCTATAACACTTGTCATCAATTCATCCCACACATCCAGATGCAATAGCCACAAAATACAAAGCCATTAAAAACAACAGTAACGGAGCCATGCTCCAGGGCTAGAGCCAGTGGAGGAGGTGCAGCGGCCGGCCACAGAGAAGCACAGTGGGGAGAGCCAGAGGGCCAGCACCAAGCAACCACCAAATGGCAACAGAGGTTCCCCCGGGAGCTGGTGTGTGTGTGCGTGTGTGTGCGTGTGTGTGTGTGTGGTCCGTGTGCAGGCGGCGGCTTGGGAGGAGCGAGGAGCCATAGCCGTTCCAGCGGGTCACATCATGGACAAGAACGTGTTCACCAAGGAGCTGGACCAGTGGATGGAGCAGCTGAACGAGTGCAAGCAGCTCCCAGTCCCAGGCCAAGAGCCTCTGCAAGAAGGCTTTCTTTAAATCCTGACAAAAGAGTCCAACGTGCAGGAGGTTCGATGTCCAGTCACTGTCTGTGGAGACCTGCACGGGCAATTTCATGCTCTCATGGAACTGTTTAGAATTGGTGGCAAATCATCAGATACAAATCACTTGTTTATGGGAGATTATGTTGACAGAGGATATCATTCCCATGAAACAGTTACACTCCTTGTAGCTCTTAAGGCTCATTACTGTGAGGGCGTCACCATTCTTCCAGGGAATCGTGACAGCAGACAGATCACACAGGTTTATGGTTTCTACGATGAGTGTTTAAGAAAATATTGGAAATGAAAATGTTTGGAGATATTTTACAGATCTTTCTGGCTATTTTCCTCTCACTGCCTTGGTGGATGGGCAGATCTTCTGTCTATATGGTGGCCCCTCGCCATGGATAGATACACTGGATCACAGCAGGGCACTCAGTCGCCTGCAAGAAGTTCTCCACGAGGGTCCAGTGTGTGACCTGCTGTGGTCGGATCCAGATGATCGTGGTGGTTGGGGTATATCTCCTCAAGGAGCTGGTTACACCTTTGGGCAAGATATTTCTGAGACATTTAATCAGGCCAATGGCCTCGCATTGGTGTCTGGAGCTCACCAGTTGGTGACGGAGGGATATAACTGGTGCCATGACCAGAATGTAGTAACGATTTTCAGTGCTCCAAACTATTGTTATCGTTGTGGTCACTGAGCTGCAATCACGGGACTGGATGAGACTCTAAAATACTCTTTCTTGCAGTTTGACCCAGCACCCCATAGAGGCGAGCCAGGTGTGACTTGTCGTACTCCAGACTACTTGCTGTAATGAAATTTTAAACTTGTACAACATTGCCATGAACCATATATTGACCTAAGGGAAACGGGAAGAGCAACAGTAACTCCAAAGCGTCAGAAAATAGTTAACATTCAAAAAACTTGTTTTCACAAGGACCAAAAGATGTGCCATATAAAAACACAAATCCTCATGTCTTCAACAGCCGTGACCACTTTAGAATGAACCAGTTCCTTGCATGCTGAAGCAACAAGAAACCAGTTTCTGGCATAGCTATTTGTAGTTACTTTTGCTTTCTCTGAGAGACTGCAGATAAGATGCAAACATTAACACCTCGTGAATACAATTTAACTTCCACTTAGCTATGGCTTTACTCCTCGCGACTATACACAAGGATAGCAGCAAACAATCATTGGAGCTTAAGGGACATTTTAAAATAAGTACTGAGGCTTTCCCTCTACTTGTGAGTTTTGAAATCATTTTATTTATTTTTGGGGATACCGTTTAATTTAACTATATGATTTGCATTTGGTTTATTCCCTCAAATCTCAGCCCCACGTTGCTCTCCGTTCTCGTTGGAACCTGGTGAGCTGTTTGGAACAAAACTACTTTTTCCCCTCCTGTAAGGTGATGTTACTGCGCAAGAGCGCTGCAGCGTTTTTCCTAATAAACTTGTGAACTAAAAACGGAGAAAATCAAATTTTAATTGTATTAATGGACCAGACAGGTGCTGTTTATTTAAAAAGTTAAATCAGTTGATTGAATTTTAGAATTTACAGACTCCCAGGTAAAGAAAAAAAAAAAATCAAGGCCACTAAAAACAAAATACAACCACAACAACAACAAAAAAAACCACAACCATAACAAAACTCTTTTTCTTCTCATTGCAAAGTTACGCAAACCCCTAGCCATAAATTCAGCATTTACAGGATGAACGTAGTAGCTGCCAGGAGGTCTGCGCTGGAATGCAGACGGGAAGGGTGTGAAGAAATGGCTGCACCCACCCCACCCCCTGCTTCTCTGATATATCTAAGTTTTGCTCTTGGCAACTGCTTTTTTCTCCCTCTTGGAGGAGAGAGCAACAACACAAATTTTTAACATCTTTGTCCCAAAGCTCGCCTTTTGGAATGGTTGGGCCTTTTTTCCTCCCACCTGGAGGAGAGAACAAAATCAAAGATATATCAAGTGGGCTGAGCTCCCACCCCCTTCCCCAGCCCAGCCAGCACTGCCAAAAGCAGCAGGGGACCTGGCAAGCCAGTTCTCCTGGCACTGGAGCCATCGTGCTCAAATTCCATAGGTGCCTTTTACTTCTCACAACAGACAGTAACTCAGTTGGTGTTTTACGACATCCACGTCTCCACAGCTGTCCTGACACCAAGCGTTCATCTTCTTCTGCCCCTTCATTCTTCCTTGTCCCAAACTGCACTTTCACCATATTTCAGAGTCAGGGTTCTGCTAGTGCGGCCCACATCTGGTGCACCGTGTCAGGGTCCCCACGAGCACTCCAGGTTCGGTGGTTCACTAAGAGGACCGGCAGGACTCAGCATGTCATGCTACTCACAGCTACGGTTTGTTACGGTGAAAGGATACAAAGCAAAATCAGCGAAGGGAAAAGGTGCACGGGGCAATGTCTACAGGAAACCAGGTGCAAACATCTGGCAGTTTCCCCCAGTGGAATCATGTAGGGACGGGCTTATTTCCTCCAGCAACAAATTGTGAAAACACCTGTAAAAGTGTTATCTGCCAGGGAAGCTCGTCTGAGCCTAGAGGTCCAAGGTTCTTATCGGGTTGGTCACGTAGGCATCTTTGCCTAGCACGTACCAAAATTCCAGACTCCCAGAAGGAAAGCAGGTGTTCGGCAGAAACCGCATTATTTGTACAAACAGTTTAGCACGGCGAGCCACTCTTATCCTGCAGGGAATGGTGGGAGCCCTCCCCAAAATCTCAAGTTCCCAGACGTCAGCCCAGGGCCAAGCTTATGAGCTGGTCTCTCTAAGGATAACAGTCTCAGGCAGATTACGTTAACACTTTTCTACACACATACCTAAAAATGAAGGAAAGCAGATGGGAAAATAGAGCAGACAAGAGAAAAATAATATGAGAAAATAATGAAGCAGAAAAGGGAAAAGAGAAAACATGAAAAGTGAGGACTAATAAAAAAAAGGCAGAGAAAACAAATTGTTTTATAATAATCTCATAATGAGTAAAAATAAATACCTAAAATCATAGAATCTCTTGAACTTGTACTTTGAGGAGATCATTCTGGATACTGGACAATTCCACTAACTTATTTAGTGAACCCTATATTTTAAGTTTTTAAAGTAGCAAAACTCGGCCGGGCGCGGTGGCTCACACCTGTAATCCTAGCACTCTGGGAGGCCGAGGTGGGCGGATCGTTTGAGCTCAGGAGTTCGAGACCAGCCTGAGCAAGAGCGAGACCCCACCTCTACTAAAAAAAATAGAAAGAAATTATATGGACAGCTAAAAATATATATAGAAAAAATTAGCCGGGCATGGTGGTGCATGCCTGTAGTCCCAGCTACTCGGGAGGCTGAGACAGGAGGATCGCTTGAGCTCAGGAGTTTGAGGTTGCTGTGAGCTAGGCTAACACCACGGCACTCACTCTAGCCTGGGCAACAGAGTGAGACTCTGTCTCAAAAAAAAAAAATAAATAAAATAAAAAATAAAGTAGCAAAACTCTTTATTCAAATGAAATCTCATTTTATTCAAATGAAAGCTTATGCAGAAGCTCAACTGAAGTGCAAAAATTGAGCCACCGTGGGCCTTGTGGGTATGGGATCATCACCCTGCTCCCTCATACGCTCAAGGTTCCATGAAGCATAGGTGAAAATCACTGATTTAGTATACGCTCTTTTATTTTTCAGATGATGAAACCAAGGCCCAGCTAACTAAGGTGTCATAGTCTTAGAAATAGAACCCATTTATTAGGAGTCCCAGCTCATTTTGTTACTGTTGTAATTTTCAGTAAATTCTTAGTGTCCCTTGGAAAACATGGATCAAAGTCAGTATCTCCTAGTAATCTCAAGTCCACTCATTCTTAAGACAGACAAAAAATAATAATAATAATAAACAATCTGGCTTTTGGGAAATTCTCCAAAGTATTCCAGGCTGTTGCATCTCAGCATGGACTGTTCGCCTGTTCTTTAGAGTTCAGCGTGAGCAGCTCATTTTCCTTCGACTCTTAACTTCTCCGGCCACCAGGACGTCTCTTCTACTCTCTTGAGAGTTTGCACCTTTCCTCCATTACAGCCTTCTAGGCTGGCTTTGGACTGAGGTTGTGCACATGCTTGTTTTACTCTGAAGGCAGGTACTGTATCTCATTCATGTCTTAATCCTGTGCAGTGCTGAGCTCAGCACCTTGAAGGCCCAGCTAATGTTCCCTGAATTATATTGAGCTGGGTGGGGTTCGCAGAGCCTGCTGTGCTCCTTGGAGATAGGAGGTTAGGGTCTGATGAGCACTGAGTTGTCTTGGGAAACATCTCTTCTACTTCCTCCTTGATGTCATAGCCTGCAAGCTGTTTATAAAATTGATGAGGATACAAAACACAGTCATTATCTTCCAGTTGTGTTTCATTTGTTTTTGTGGCGTTCCCATAGCTTCTCTAGTCTTCAGTATATCCCTTCCCATTAGCTGGAATTTCTAATGTTGCTGCAGAGTGTACGCTTTGACTTCGGTAGTTTTTTGCTTGATGTTAAAAATATTTGTGATTTGCTTTAGAGCTGGACTAGCTATAATGGAATATTATATTTGGAATAGACATTAGAAGCCATTGATTCAAGTTTCCTGCCTGGATCCCCTCTCTAACCCCTCAATGGGTGGCCACCTTGCCTTTCTATTTATTCACTCGGGACAGGAATCTGACTTGCTTTGGGTTCAGCACATTCCAGGGCATGATAAACTCCAGGTTTTGGAGAAATCTCCCTTCCATTAAGCTGCAGACGGCCTCCTGTGCCACTGCCCCCTGGACTTGGCTCTGTCTTCTGGGACCACATGGTGTAGACCTCGTCTCCCACATAACCCTTCTTTGGGTTTAGGCGATGCAGCTTTCCACCAGCCCATTTTGCTTTAACACAGAACATTCACAAAGGTTGCTGTGCATTTTGCCAGGGTAGATAGAGTAATATTAGGGGACAAAGGCAGGGTGACACATTCAGTTCAACCTAATTGTGACCCACTGTATGTTGTCATGTTTCAAGAAAATAATTTCAAAGATAATATCTCATGACTCCATTTATATGAAATTCTAGAAAAGGCAAAACTATGGTGGAGTTTCTAAAACATCAGTGGTGGCTGAGGTTGGGGAGGGGATTGGCTTTCGAGAACAAGGGAACACTTTGGAGTAATGGAAATATTCTATCTCATCATTGTGATGGTGGTTATACTACTCCAAATTTTTCAAATTCTACACTTTAAAATTGGAGAATTTTATGGTGTGTAAATTATAGCTCAATAAATAATTTATCTCTAAAAAGAGAGAATAGAAATACCCCTTCTCTATCCTCTGCCACAAACTGTTTTCCTGTTGTTCGAAGGGTAGCAGTGGAGCCAAAGCAGACTCTGACCTGCTTCTTTTTTTTAAATGCAGATTTTATTGAAGTATAACATGCACACTGGAAAGCGCATAATTGTAAGAGGTTATAAAATGTTTATGGAAATCTCATTTTATGTGATCCAAGCTAATGGAGATCCGTTTCTAAGACTACATTAAAAATTAAACCTCAATGAATTTTCACAAAGTGAACATATCTGTGTAACTACCATCTAGATCAAGAAAAAAAAAAATTACCAGAATCCCCAAACCCTCCACTTGTGTCCCCTTCCAGTCATTCATCCACCTCCCCAAGAGTAACCACTACTGTGACTTCCAACACCATGATTTGTTTTGCCTGTTCTTGAACTTCGTATGGATGGAATCGTGTGGCATGTTCTCTTTTTGGTCTGCCTTCTTTTGTCCATTATGATGCATGTGAGATTCATCCATGGTGTTGTGCAAGTTTGTTCGTTCTCATTGTTGTATGGTATTCTAGCTGTGTAAATAAACAAATTGTTTATCCATTCTGATGCTGATGGAAATGGAAGTTGTTTCTAGTCTTTGGCTATTCTGAAGAGTATTGTTATGAACATCCTTGCACCTGTCTTTTGGTGAACCTATGTATGCAATTCTGCAGGGTATACACCTGGAAGTAGAACTGTTGAGTCATGGGGTACACGTATATTCATTCTGCAAAATGTTTCCAAACAGTTTTCCAAAGTCATTGTTCTATTTTACACACCCATAAGCAATGTATGGGAGTTGTATTTGTCCCATGTCCTTGTTAACATTTGCTATTGTCAGTTCTTTTCATTTTAGCCACACTGGGGGGTGTGTACCGCATTACATAGCGTTGCGGTTTCAATATTCATTTCCCGATGACTGAAGAAGCTGAGCATCTTTTTATATGTTTGCTTGCCACTTGGATATCCTCTTTTATAAAGTGTTTCTTCTAGTCTTTTTCCCATTTTCCTGTTGGGTTGTTGTCTGCCTTTTTAGATCACTTTTAAAGTAGTAATTTTCCCTAATATATAATGTTGTAGTGATTTTTGTAATAAATTTTTTCAGGTACAAATTCACAACTTCTTTATTATTTCTTTTTCTTTCATGAAAATGTATTGGAGATGAGGAAAAGTTAATCCTAGAAGGAATGTTGGAGAGTTTCGAACACCTTGATTATAAATTCTATTTAGAATACCTTTGTGAGGCACATACTGTGTCTCCAGCCTGTGTTGGGTTCCTGCCTCCAATGAGGACAAAAAATAGAGAAGGAAGAGCTGGGCACACACCTGAGTTAGATCTTGCAAACCAAGAGGAGGAAACTGAGGCCCAGAGAGATGGGGTCACACAGCCATACCAGATCCTTTCACCAAAGCATCCAGAACAGCAGTAGAGGCTGGGAACACACTTTCCTGAAACCCAAAGAGTTTTTCCCAAGTCTAGCCAACACGGCCTTAATCAATAGAGCCAATGAGGAAGTCTTTGCTATCCAAATTCTACTCTTCCTTCAGGGTCTAGCTCAGATGTGATCTCTTTTGGGAAAGCTTTCTCATCTTTCCAGCTGAAATCAATCGTTTCCCATTATTTCTGTCCTGGGTTGGGTTGCAGCATTTACCTGATTCTCTCTTGGACTGTTTGTGTACATGTCTTGTCTCCTGTGCTAAGTGATCAGCTCCTGGGAAGGCGGGCTTGGCTTGTTTCTTTTTGTTGGGGATGGAGGGAAGGAGGCTTATATAAATTAGTTGCTCAGTAAAAGACTGAATTGAATTGCATGGCCTCTAAGGAGAAAGGATCTCAGGAACTTTCTACGAAGCATGAAGTGTGTTCTGGGAAGCAATTGACAAGCATATTCATATTGAGTTGATAAATCTCTTTGTTTTGAAGTAGTGGCTCCTACACTTTTGAGAATGGGATCATGGGTCCAGAGTCTTTGTAGATAGAGAAAAAGGCCTAGAATGTACTTTCCTTGGTAGAATGCCCAAGGGTGTGAGAGCTGCTCTGCAGGTCCCTGCCATGCCCAGGGTTGGTGGCTACCCTTTTTCCTGTTTCTGTGTTACTTTGTTGCCTAGTGTAGACTCAAGAGCTGCTGTGAGGCAGGACTGTGAATGATGAGAGCCTTGGAGCTCGTAAATTAGGTTAAGCTAGAGGAACGAAGATGAACCGAGAGAGTAAACATGCCGCAGTATGGGGAGGCTAAGGTCTTCTGCCTCCTTCCTCCTTCCTGCTTCTTGCCCAAGAGCTCCAGGTCCCCAGCTGGCAGCCACAGCAGCATGACAATAGCTGCAAGGGTGTGTGCATCTTTCCTCCGCTTCCCTTGCAGTCTGTCTTGCCCTGCCCTCTCCACCACCCCCCACCCTCCCGGCACACTGGGTGACTGCAGAGTGGCGAGGCACAGGGTGTGGGGAAAATGTGTCCTGTCATCACTTGGGCAGGGCTCAGCCTTAGAGCACAGAGACACTTAGAGTCCCCAGAGCTGTCATGCACCAAGATCCAGCAGTCCTGACCTCAGAAGGAATTTCATTGGACTTGGGAATATGGGTAGAATAAAGTCTTTCCTAATGGCCTGTTAAATGGTCCCTGCAACAGACTTAGCAGGCCTGGGAGGAGCTGTGGGCTGTGTCCTTCCTGACTCCTGCTCCTGAGGAGGAGAGGAGGTGAACAGGGAAAGGGAAAGGGAAAAAGGGCTCACTAGTTCCTAAATACATATATATAATTTATTTTTGCATGTATATAATATATATATATATACATATTTAGCACATTAGGGCCATATAGTCACATTAATGGAAAGGAAATATAAAACAAGAGAAGCCAAATAACTGGTTGGAAGCAAAACTTGAACTAGAATCCAGATCATGAGATATGAGAATTGGAAGGGACACCGGGACGGGGAAAACAAGCTATTGTCACAGCCGCACGTCAGACACTGTGCAGGGTGCTACCTCACTTCCTCGGTGTAACAGTCCTGCTGAATCGATTTTACATCATTTTACAAGTTCAGTATTTTTTTTTTTAAATGCAGAGCCTACCGTGTCGGCCGGCACAGTACCTGTCACTGGGGGCACAATGAAGACCAAGATCACGGTGGTCCCCGCCCTGTGGCGCTCGGGAAAGAGGCAGTCGTAACGCATCGTGTGCGTGTAACAGCATGCCATGGGAGCACCGAGGCAGGGCCCGACGCAGACTTGGGAAGTCAGGGAGGGCTTCCTGAAGGAGCTGTCAGGCCCTGGAGTGACTGGAGCGTGGGCTGTGAGGATAGAAGTGGGTGGGCAGCGAAGATGGGAAAGGAGGCCAGGAGGCAGGGGCAGGCCCAACCCTAGAGCGCCCAGTAAGGCGCTTGCATTTCACCTAAGAAGGAGGTTCAAGGTGGAGGCCACTGGAAGCTTTAAGTGGCGGGATGACAGGATCAGATGTCCCTAGTCTAAGGGAAACTTTGGCTTTGGTGTGGAGGGTGGTCTGGAGGGCACAGGACCAGGAGGAGATGCACTGGGAGCCGCAGCAGTGATCACAGGAGCCTGAACTAGGATGGTGTCCGAGGAGGCAGAGAGAAATGGATGAATTCAAGAAATTGATTTAGGAGTTAGGATCAGCAGGACTTGGTGACTGATGGACCGTGAGGGGATGGGAGGTGGAGGGACCCAGGAGGACTCCCAGGTTTGTGGGTAGCATCATCACTACGGTGCCACTGCCTGCTCGGTTGTCCAGATGAGAGCTGGAGCTCACAGGAGTCACTTAGCCAGGGTTGATCAGCTCGTAAATGGTAGAACCAGGGCTCAACCCTGTCCCCGATTGCTACCTTCCTAATTCCACTGATTTCAGAATTCTTCTGTTCATAATTGTCGGGACAGCAGCCATGAACGGCTCCAGCCGAAGTGCACAGTTGCGCTTCCTGGAGCTGTGGGCTTCTGCAGTGGTTAGTGTGTGTTTATTTTGAGCCTCAGCAGTTCATTTGAAAGAAATGCTAAGAACCTCCCCACCCAATCCCCTGGTGCAGAAAGCCATGCACTATCCCAGCAGGCAGCCTGAGTTAACAGAAGAGGCAGTCACCTGGGCTAGGAGACCTGGGTTCCAGTCCTGGTCCTGCCACCTCGTATACTTGCTCTGGGCCTCAGTTTCCGAATCTGACAATGAGGGGGCTAGGCCAGATGACCTCTAACAGCCATTTCAGCATCAGCTTCTAAGATCTACATGTCTAGGGGGCAGGGAATGTGTTTAAACATGTTGGGGTACAGGCTAGAGGCATTCTGGAGGCCACGTAGTTCCATTTCTAAATGATATGTTAGTCTCCTCTAATGTGGTCCCAGCTGTGACCTATGTAAGTCGGGGAAGACACAGGCCCCATGACACATTGATTAAATCAGAATTTCCAAAGCAGGGATGCAGAAGCATCTTTGAATGCTCCCTAGTGATCCCGGCGTGCAGTGAGGGTTGAGAAGCACTGTCTTGGAGGATGTGGGGAGATCACCAAGGTGTGGACTATGGCACAGGAAAGAAAGCCCGTGGGAAGGATTGGTGGCCCCCACAGAAGAGAAATCAGCACTGGGAAGAGCCAGACATTCCAGAGCAGGGAGGGGAGCTTGGCTGAGAGCTAATCCTGACTCAGTCTCTAAAATGTGTTCCTGGTGCCACAGAAGAAAGGTAGGTAGGGGAAATGAAGCAAGAGTTCTAGACTTTCCCCCCCAGTAGCTCCTCTCCTTCAATCCCTGAAAAGCCCCTTCCCCTCTCTCGGCTCCTCACAGCCTCAACACGGGCACTGCTGCGCTCACCAGGCCCAGGGGGGACAAGCCTGCTACAAGTCCTATGAGGGAAGATGGCAGAAAACACTCTGGGTCATTTGGAGTAAGGTGAGAGTATGTCTTGTGAAGACATGGGGGAAGGCTCTGTGAAAGCAGTCCTTCATGGGACGGAAGGCTTCTGCTCTTCATCATGCCTTAAAGGTCATTGGTGTCTGTCGATACACACTTACTACTGTGTGCCCACCCTGTGGCAGAACCCTCCCCACCCCAAGAGCTGCAAACAGGAAAGACTCAGACTTTGCTGTTTAGCCTCCAGACCAGAGGAGGCACTAGACCAGCAAACATGCAATCATGGTGCAGTGCCAGAGGCTCCGGGAGCCCAGAGGAGGGTCGTCGGAGCTCAGGCGGGCACTCCAGGAAGACTTTCTGAGGGATGTGGCCCTGGAGCTGGGTCGTGAAAGACAGGTTTAAATCATTCTGGTAGAAAGGAGTGTGTGATGTGTAAGGAGGGAGGAAGTGGTGCCATTGCCGCATTCCGTACAGCCCAGAGCCCTTATCCACCCATTATCTCATCCGGTGTGGATGCTAGCTGGGAAATTCCCAGACTGAGATTTTCTTTTGGACTTCCTGACCCTCAAGGAGCTAGGGTGGAAAACCACCCTCACCATTACAGCAGGAGAATCAGACGCCCTCGTTTGACAAGCACAGTGGTTATCAAAGGGATCTTCTCCCATGGCTAGTATCACTATCCAGCATCTCCCTATCTCCCCAGTAACTTGCAAAAGAGATGGAACTATCTTTAATTTATAGACCAGGAAGCCGAGGCTCAGGGAGATTGATTTTATTGGCGCTCCTGTTATTTACTTAAGGGAGGGATTCTTATCTTTACATACCCTACCCACTCCCTGTTTAATCCCAGTTGTTTAGCTATGACAACCCAGGAATATTAATGACCATTAGATTGTTGTATTTATTAATAATACTTTGACAATGGATAATTATGATCATGCTATTTTGGCAAGCTTCTCCTGTGATCACTTAATTCTAACTTAGAAGATGGTCACAGCAGACCTAATGATGTGCAGGGCTTAGGGATAAGGTCATTGACGTTTTCAGGTAGGTTTTGAGCAGTGACTCAGAGAGGTGGGTGGTGGGCTTTGCCAGAACTCCCTAAGCTTTCCAGGCAGTGAGATACAGTAGCTCCCAGGTGTAGGGGTATATGTGTTCAAGGCAATTTATTTCCAATGAATCAGAGTAGAATATGGAGATTTGTGAAGGATCTCTCCTAATTCTGAATATTGTTCTGTAAATTGGCTTTTAGAAAAATTAGATAGTCTTAGAAGTGTCCTTATAACTAAAACAGAGGAACAAAGAGAAAAATCATGGCTGCAAATTTTAGATGAAAGGGAGAACCGCCATTAGAGTTCTGGAGTTGCCAGGATTTGCTAAGGACCTATGTTACTTCCTTTCTCTTTGTAGAACTTGTCCTTAATTTGCAAACCTACCTTGTAAATTTGGTTCTTATATCAAGTGACAGTCAAGTTCCCTGAACCGTAATCACATACTTCCCCAGTTCACACATGACTTCTGTGCCTGTGGCAGTTGGGATGGGGATGGTGGCCGCTGGCCAGCTGCCAGCAGCTACCAAGACCCCAGCACACCTCCCACCTTTTCAGTTATGTGATGAAGGAGGGTGCAACTGGAACTTTAGGGAAAGGATTATGTAGAGAGAAGAGAGAGGAATGTTTCTTTTTTGTTGAAAAGAAAATTACTGCCCTTGCCTTTGTTTCTTAGGTTCTTGGCTAGCCTAAAGAAATAATTTTTATTGAAAGTTTAGCAATTCAATATATAATTCTTTTTCTAAAACGTCCTTAAACTAGATTACAGTGCTGTCCAATGGAACTATAATGCAAGCCACAGAAGCAAGCTGTAAATGGAATTTGTAATTTTCTAGTAGCCACATTAAAAAAGTAAAAAGGAAAAGGTACAATTCATTTTAATGATATTATTAAATTTTATTTAACCCAGTTTATCTAAACTATTACCATTTCAGCATGCAATCAATATAAAAAGTACTAATGAGATATTTTACTTTTTTTCACCACAAGCCTTCAAAATTTGAGATTGACTTATGGCCCATTTCAATTGGGATCAGCCACATTTCAAGTCCTTCATGGCCACATGTGGCTCACAGCTGCCGTATTGAACAGTGCAGGACTAGAACTTCATAAGGGTTGAGGAAAGCCACTTCATCTCTGAGGAGTAGAAAACATGGCAGGAAACGAAATCATTTCTGGGAGAGTGTAGTGGAGGGAGAAAAGTGAGTTCCAGATCTAAGTTCATTCAGTCATTCATTCATCAAGTATTTATTGAGCACCTACTTTGTGCCAAGTGCTGTGGTCTCTGCTCTACAGCCAGCTCAGTGGCTTTGAGCAAGTCCACTTCCCTTCTCAGGGCCTCAGACTCTCTGTTCCACCTTGTAGAAAATTAAGATACCCATCTAGGAAGGAAAGAAATGATTGCTCCTGCTAGAGGAAAATGCCTTTGGAAATCATTAGCTTCTGATGGAGTTTTGAAAGGCCATCAGCACCGATTACTTTCGTTGATTTCATGGATGGAGCTCTTGCAATCCCTTTGTTATTAATATAAAAACCACCCGACTCTGTAGGATTTTACTGGAAGAATTGATCACATAAGTCTTATCCATGGAAACAGTGATTTGTCATACTCATGCTGTCACCCGAGACCTGATTTCTTCACCAATGTCTTATTGGCCATCCTTTTAGGGGAGAGTCTAAGGGAGACCTAATAAAACAAGTCATAAATTCCAAGTGCTTTAGACATGATAAGTTATCATTCCTGTCTATCAGTAGACTGTGGGAAGATGTCTAGGAGGTGTTGCAAGGAGTGATGCTAGGAATTAGCATGGAAATAAAGTCATATTCACCAACTTGTAGGTGGCCATGACTTAGGAAGGACTACAGCTTAAATAGAAGAAGCAGAGTTACCATTCCCAGGAACTGGGTGACATTTTTCACACAACTGGGCTTTCAGGTGAAATTCGTTTTCAGCTTCTGTGCTGGGAAGATGATTCTACACAGGCATTTAGAAGGAGAGAGAATGGCTTGGACAGAAGTGTTGGAAACTTATTAAATAGATAATGATCAGAAAATCAGATACCATAGCTTGCGATTGCAGCCCAAGCCGGCATTAGTAATCGGAATGCACAGGGACAGGCAGACATTGCAATTGCTAATCCAAGTTCAGGTGGTGAGCACCCAAAATTACCCCTGTCATCAGGGTCTTTTAGCTTTATAAAGTGCTTTCACATCACTGTGTCGTTGGAGCTTCAAAGCAGCATTGCATGGTAAGTAGGCTGTATGTTATGATCCTCATTGTACAGCTAAGGAGATGGTAGCTCATCAGTTAAGTAACTAGGTGAAGGTTATGGGACTAGTAAATGGCAAAGATGTCTGTATGAGTGACAGACTTTTGTATTTTGCTTTTGTTTATCATTACACCACACGTTGCTGCCTTCCTAAGCTTCCCCAGAACAGAAAAGTGGCCCTGATGCCTTATCCAACTGAGGACAGGTGTGGAGTGTGTGTCTAGAGAGGTCCTGGCAGACTAATTTGCTCAAGGAACTCAAGCACAGAAGGAGATTGGCCTCCATCTTCTCATAAGTGCACAGACTTTTCACTGTGGACAGGGTACAAGGAAGGGACCTAGTGTATTTCTAGTGCTATCAACCACTAAAGAAGTGGGATCATTGCTAAGAAACACTTCCCTAGAACTGGACATAATGGGCTTTATTAGAAAGGAAAAAGTATTCTAGATCCATCTTATATATAACAACCATTTCTCCTCACAGTGCACTTTATAATTTATAAACTTTTTTACAGACATATTTAAATCAATTCATGCAACAGTTCTGCAAGGCAGAGAACTGTCTTGCATGTGGTGCTTTGTGCATTGTAGACAGTCAGATATTTGTCACGTAAATGAATGGATCAATCTCCATTGTACAGATGAGAACACTGAGGTCCAAAGAGGTTGAGTGGTTTGTCCCAGTGAAGGAAGCATGATTGAAACCCATTATTTTATGAGTTCAAGTCTAATCATGTTCCCACATAACTTCTCCATTAAGATCTGGTTTTTGGACATGCACCACGGACTACTACTAAATAGTTACACTTACCCAGCACAGTTTTCCATTAAGCAGGGATTTAGGGATATTTCAGGTCTTTCCAGTCATTCCTAATCACTTATATTACTATAAATTAAATCATTATTCACTCTCTCTGGAAGAGCTGGAAAAACACCAAATTAGCATTCTGCTTCCCTAACAGCCCAAGGCAAAGTGAAGATGGCAGTAAACAGTAGCCAAATTTCTCATTTTCTCATCAAGAGATCAAAGCAGAAGGATTAATCCATGAGCCACCAATTACAAGTATAAAATAATGCCAACTTGGCAAAGAAAGTGGAAAATATATATACTAAAAATCCCTCCAGGAGCACCTGGTATTGAAATCCCAGTCTATGGGCCAGAAATCGCAACACAGAATAGAGCTTATTTTTCTCCAGGAATTTCAAGATTGGAGAGAGAAATCAGAATCCCAAGAAATGGCTTCAAAGGTGTTTATTACTAACACCCAAAGGAGTAACGACAAAGCTGGTGGTAAGGGAGAGGATGTGATTTTATAAATCCAGAGGCTTTTGGACAAGTATACAAATTCTTTTCTTTCAGGAAGGATTCAGCACTATTGGACAACCTCTGCCAAGAAAAGCAGCATCTTCTTTTTTTTTTTTTTTTTTTTTATTTTATTATTATTATTTTTTTTATTTCATCTTGTTATGGGGGATACAGAATTTCAGGTTACATACGTTGCTCCTGTTCCGCCTTTCCCCCCAAGCCAGAGCTCCAGACGTGTCTGTTCCCCAGGTCGTGCGCATTGCACCCATCATGTAGCAGCATCTTCTTATCAGGCATTTTCCAGAATTCAAGACTCCAGATTGAAGGGAACCTTAACTGACCATCTGGTGTAACCCTGACCAATCTGCCACATGTCTCTAAAACATTTCTGTCACTGTCATTGAGACTCTATTAGTCCTTCCGTGGCAGACACATCTGCTATCCCTTGAAGTACTGTTTTCCTTTCCCCGAGTTCTGGGAAGCGTTGTCCTATGTTGAGCCCAAACCTGCCACTCAGGTACTTCTACCTCGGAGCCCATTCCAAACAAAGCTAATCCCTCTTCTGTGTGACATGTCATCAACTACTGAAGACCATAATCCTGATGCTTCCATCCCGTGCAGTTAAATGTCTCCAGTCAGAGGGGAGTCACTTCCAACATTCCAAAAAGAATTGGGGTTTCCAGAATCATTGTCATCAGAGCCATCCTTCCGGCCAAGTTTCAGGACTGGAGGCTGGACCCCAGAGACAGCCTGAATTGCAGAGGGCGCTCCCTGGAGGATGGTTGCTTAACACCTACCTCTGCCCTCAGAAAAATGCCCACTTAGTAGGGAGGGAGCGCAGGCTGGAAGGATGGAAGGATGGTCGCTGCTCTCCGGGCTGGACGCTTGAGGACTGCAAGGACCCGGGGCCTGGACCTGGGCTGCGTTGTCCTGACGACTGGCAGCCCCATTTCCGCACCCCCACACTGTAGCTGCCGGGGCTGGCCTGGCCCATGCTCGCAGCTGTGGCCCAGCAGTGGGTGAGGGGCCGCAGTCTGCAGAGTCTCTCAGGGGCAGGCTGCCACTCCCTCCCTGCAGGCCTGGGAGCAGCCACCAGGCCCACTCTTGCCCCAGCACGTTAGTTGTGATTTACACACTGCCAGCAGCAAGGCCCGCCCATCTGGGCCTTGAGTCTCTTGAACACAGGTTCTATAACCTCCAGAGAGAAAATATGCCCAGTAAGTGGCCAGGGAGTAACAGGATGAGATAGCAGAGCAAGGGCGTTGAGAGGCCATCGATGTCAGCAGTGCTTTGACCTTTCAAGCTCCCTCCTGTGGAGCATCTGCAGAACTTTACAGCTAAAGGGAACATCCCAAACCCAACTTCCTCCTTGTAGACAAATAAACAGGCCCAGGGAGGGGCAGTGCCCCATCCAAGGACACAGTGGCACAGACGCAGAGGCCAGACAGTACCCACCTCCCGGAATCTGGGGCAGCCAGTCTTGTTTTTAGTGCTCGCCTCCCAGCTTCACTTCCCCCATTTGGAACATGGTTTGGGTTAGCTGGTCACCAAGATTTCTTTCCGCCCTGACATTCTGTGATCATTCTGTGATCAGGCCTGCCAGGAATCACTGTAGCCTACACTGCAGGGGATTTCACCCAACTATAGCAGAATTCAAAAGGAAATCTATCTACGCTGATTGCTTCTTTTACTGTCACAAGAGAAAGAAGAGTTTTGAGGATGGGACCGGAGGTGGAGTCTGAAGACAGCCCAGCTGTTTAGAATGGATGTGTGGGGAAGGGCACAGAGGCTGCAGATTCTCAGGAGAGGTGCTGGCATCTTGCGGGACCAGGGGGGGTCCTTTGATCTGTGCAGTCCCCCAGGAAGGCTTACCCAGTCCCCTAAGCCTGCTTCAGGGCCAGGCCCATGTGGCACCAGAGGCTCATCAGGACATAGACTCCACACCACACTGCTGGATGGTTGCCTCTCCACGGTGCCTTATTACAATGTCTCTTTTATCCCCAGGCCTGGCACCTGGTAGGTATTTACCTCCTTCTTAATAACTGATAAAATAAATGAGCAGCGCCTCTCTACTAAGACAGGAGTGAGGTTGTGGTGTGTTTGGAAATACGTTGCTTCAGCTTGTCATATTACTTGGGCAAGTCTCCCATCTCCCTTTTCATATATTAAAATAAGGGAAGCATAGATAAGTATTTTCCAAACTGTTGCTGGAAACAGTCTTGGTTTCTTGGATATTTTACAGGAAAAATAAATAGCAGTCTCCTGGGTAATTTGGCTGATGGGACACACTGCAGCTCCCTCTTGGAGATTCACAGGCACATTAGAAGATTAAAGGCTCTGAGAAGTCCTGCAGTAAAGATATCTATTTAATTTCATTTACACCAACTTTCTCTAAACATTTTTGGCCTCTTCCTGCTTGTGTCTGAGGAACTGGTTTTTTGAAGCATGCAACCTGGGAAATACTGAACTAGATAATTTCTAAGTCCCCTTGTAACTATATCTCATCTAGAGATGAAGTAGCTTGGTAGGGGGAAGAGTCTGGACTTTAGAGTCAGAAAGAACTGAGTTCAAATTTTGGCTCTGCCTTTTAGTAGCTGTGTGGCCTTAAGCAAACTGTTTAACTTTCCAGACTTGGATTTCCTCATCTGTAAGATAAGCCTAATGATAACTATTTGGTTTGTTATGGTTGTAAGTTGTTGGGAGTATTTTATTTATTTATCTTTTCAGTTATCTATTTATCTAGAGACAAGGTTTCACTCTGCCACCCAGGCTGGAGTACAGTGGTGTGATCTTAGCTCACTGCAGCCTCAAACTCCTGAGCTCAGGCTATCTTCCTGCCTCAGCCTCCCGAGAAGTTAAGACTACAGGCATGCACCACAAAGCACAGCCAATTTTTTTTTTTTTTTTTTTTTTTTTTTTTAGTAGATTTGGGGCCTTGCTGTGTCGCCTAGGCTTGTCTCAAACTCCTGGCCTCAAGAAATCCTCCCACCTTGGCCTCCCAAGATGCTGGGATTACAGGTAAGAGCCTCTGTTCTCTGAAAGTATTAAATGAGAGAACAGATATGAAGTATCTAGTACAGTGTTTGACACATAGTAGGCCCATGATAAATATGAGTTCCTTCGCCTCATTATTCCTAACACTCTACTTCCCACACCCCTACCCCTAACCCCCAAGCCCAGAGCCAGCCATGGTAGGGCAGAGAGCGTAGCAGAGAGGAAGACTGAGTCCAAGTCCTCTCAAAGCCCTAACTATGTTCCCCCAAGACCACAGAGGACCACACCCCTGCAGGGCCTTTGGTAGGGAGACCAAGGTGAAAGGGCAGGGGGGAGGTGGTGGAGAATCCTGCCTTTCTTTGCCAAGCAAGTGTGTCTTCTCTGTGCTTGGCAACTAGGTGCTGTTGGTGAAAAGAGAAGATAAAAGAAGGCGTTCAGACTGTTCCAGGGTGAATGCCCACTTTCATAAATCTATTACTTAAAATAGCAAAACCAGCTCAAGCCCCAACTTGCGGGCAAAGCCTGGGCAAGAAGCTAACACAAAGGCAGGATCTAAAGCATGGCACGTGAAAGGGCTAGGTTGGGCATCTGAAAGGGCAGGGCTTAGAAAGGCTTCTTCTAGGAGCCTTGGCACCAGGACAGGCACGGTGGGATCTGCCCTTGGAGCAAAGCCACCACTTGGCAAATAGACATCAAGCCCCAGGTTCGTGCCAGACATGACTTGATTGTGGTGGAAGAAATCTAGAGTCTGCCAGGGAGGCAAGAATGGATGCTGGGGCTCGGCTGTTTGTAGGGACCAAACAAGAGATTCAAATGCATCGCGTCTCTGTGGATCCATCTCATTTTTGTATCCTCTTTCCCTTCTCCCTCCCCACTGTGGGGCAATACTAGAAGACACAGCACAGGCCTTGGAGACAAAAGTGGTTTCGAGTCTTATTCTACCTTTGCTAGTTTTGTGACCTTGGGCAGGTTACTTAACCTCTCTGAAGCTTAGTTCCCTCATGTGTAGGATAAGGACAATAATCCCTATCTCGTACGGTAGTTGCGAAAACCAAATGAGTCATTGTTGATGCATTTCCAAAGTGTGGCACATGTATCCCTGACATGGGGACAAACATTTTTTTAATTGTAATAGTTAAATGTTTATTTTTATACACACTAGAACAATCATTAACATGCCAAATTGTTTTATGGATGTCGATGGGCTGAAGGTAGTTATGTAAGTTAAAGAAGAAAAAGAAAAGAAAGTTGATTTAAAGAAAAATATTAAGTAAATAATGGTATAGCTAGTGTGCAAATATGACAAGTCATGAAGGTGCTATGTGAGGGACGGAAGCATGGGAAACCCTGAATTAATACTGATCGGGCTTGTGGCAGGCACGTGGCAGCCATTGAAGGTCATTTCTCCCTCTTTTCCTTCCATTCCCAAGCAGGGAGGGAGGCTGGGAAACGGAGGGAGGGAATGAGGGAGGAAATAGATCTACCACTTGTCTACCTGCTTGACCTGCACGTCTGCTTCGGCCCCACTCTTCTTGCTCCAAAGGCTCCCTTTCTGCACGAATGCCTCCTCACTACCTCTGCGTCTGCCCAGAGAGCTCTTAGCTTCTTCTCGCCTTCAGTCTGCTGATCTAATGCGGGTATCGGAAGCTCTAACCGCCTAGACCAAATCCTCGTCTCCAACACACTCCAATACCTCTTCCAGAGCTGTTCAGGAGATGAACATTTTCATGAGTGAGAGAGAACGAGAATGAGAATCACTTATGGGAGGAGAGAAGACAAGGACCGGAGACAAAGGGAATGGGGACGATAGAGTCAGATCATGACCCTTGAGTCTTTGGGACAGTCCTAATGTGTCCTTTTGTTTCCTGAGTGGGCTTTCCTTTTTTCCCTTGGGGAAGTGCAAATGCAGAGAGGAGAAGTGGCTTGCCCGAGAAAACAGTGAATACCCAAGCCTGGAAATCTCAACTCTTAGTTCCATTCGTTGTTTTCTGTCGTCATGGGGGAGTGTGAGCTTTATCGCCCTGGGAGAACCAAAGCAGTTTTAAAACAAGTTCAGCTGTTAAAAATAAAATGAAACAAAACCAAAAGCCATGGGGCTAAATATCTCTAAAATCCAGACCCTGTTGGGTCAGGATCCAGCCCTTACATGACACAGAGGAATGAGTGTTGGAGAGGAGATTTCACGACCAGAGCTGGGGGTAACTCAAACGTCACCAGCTCTCGTTGTCCCCATTGAGATTTAGCAGATAAATGTTTTTCCATTTGCAGTATGGCCTTTGAACAATTTCCAAAGCCTTTAAATGGTTATTTTTATAGTTCTCAGCAGCTAAATGGTTGTTTTTCTGGGGGGAGTCCCTTAAGTTCCCCACTCCACCACCCACACAGTCAGCTCTCCTGTTGTGACTTTTTTCCAAGGGTTTTTTTTATTGCGATATATCCATTTAAAAGACAATACATGTATAACAGACACTGCAGATTATCAAGTCCAAATCCATTCCCTCCATTCTTACTAACAGAAGCCATCCCAATTTCACAAGGGACGGCAATATGCCCAGTAAGAAAACTCTACTTCCCCGCCTTCCTTGCAGCTAGAGGGAGCAGCACCACCCAGTTCTGAGCAGAGCTGTGACGTAAGCAAAAGTCACTGACATGGGCTCCCAGGAAAGCTCCTTCAAGGGGCCGTAATCAGCTGGCAGTGCTCTTTGCCCTCCTGCCTTCTTGCCTGAAACACAGGGGTCCCACCTGGAGGCAGAGCAGCTGTGTGGGGGCTTGAGGCCAGAGACAGGCCACAATCTCAGGAGGTGGAGCAGAGGGCTGGGAGGAGCCTGGGCCCCTCATAATGTTGTACCAGCTCTGCACAGCCTGCCCAGACTTTTCCTTTAGCAAGAAAAATAAAACCCCTCACATGCTTAAGTCACCATCCCTCAGGTCTTTGTGACACACAATCAAATGAAATTCCTAACCTAATATGTCTTCAGTAAAAAAAAGAAAAAGAAAAAAAATGGGCATACAGTGAAAAGTCAGTCTCTTTGTTTCCTTAACCATCAGGCTCCTAGGTCCCTTTTTCAGAGAAAACTAGTGTTAGCATCTTCTTTTAAACCTTCCTTTTTTTTTTCTTACAGACAGGGTTCTGCTCTGTCACCCAGGCTGTGATCAAATGGCCTATGATCATAGCTCACTGCAACCTCTGGCCTCAAGCAGTCCTCCCACCTCAGCCTCCTGAGTAGCTGGGACTACAAGTGTGCACCACCATGCCCAGCTCATTTTCCTTATTTTTTACAGAGAGAGGGTCTTGCTATGTTGCTCAGGCTGGGCTTGAACTCCTGGCTCAAGCAATCCTCCCACTTTGGCCTCCCAAAGTGTTGGGATTACAGGTATGAGCCAATGCACTGGCCTTCTTTTATATCTCTCCAGATATTGTCTAAGTATTAATATATAAAAGCATAGTTGTGTAGAAGCCTATTTTTTTCAAAGCTCTTTTGATGATAATTTAAATCTAGAATCTTACAACTTACGAGTTGAGGGAAGGATGTGTGCAACACATTGAGACCATCTTGTTCAGAGATTCTCAGTAAGGATCGAGAAATGGGCAGAGATGCTCGTGCTCATTGACGATGACTGTGGCTAGTGAGAGGTGTTTGTGGTGAGCGTGTGTAGAACATAAAGAAAAGGCTATGACTTACTGATGCAAACCAAACTCCTTTCCCAAGGTTTCCAGGGGAGTTCGTGACAAAGCCAGAACTAGACCCTGGGCCCCCAGGTATCTAATTTAGAGCTCCAATTTCACCCAGATGTAATTGCTGAGGGTAGAGACTCTGAGCCAGAGGAAATCCTCCCAGCCACTTTGTTGCAGGGCAGAAGGTCAAGAGAAGGTCCCAGCATTTGGGGAGGCCGAGGTGGGAGGATGGCTTGAGGCCAGGAGTTCAAGAGCCACCTGAGCAATGTAGCGAGAACAAAAAATTTTGAAAATTAGCCAGGCATGGTGGTGCGCACCTGTAGTCCCAGCTACAGGAGGCTGAGGCAGGAGGATCGCTTGAGCCCAAGAGTTTGAGGTTGCTGTGAGCTATGATGATGCCACTGCACTCTAGCCCAGGAAACAGAGCAAGACTCTGTCTCAAGAAGAAAAAAAAAAAGAGAGAGAGAGAAACCAAGTGTTTGGGGCCTGTTGGTCACACACAGTAGCTGGGAACTTCTTTATTTGGTCTCATGTTATAATTAACTTGAATGAATAATTCCATTTCCTCTCATGTTTCCCATGCACAAGTCCTATAAATATCGCCACCGCTCTAAGAGCAAGCCTTGTTTGGACTTTCCAGACTTTTATGTTCCAGGGGCATTACGTGACCAGGGGCATTTCCCAGAACGCCTCTCGCTTCCTGTCGCCCATACCATCTCCCAGTAGAATGTCATGTGCAAGTCACTCTTCCAGTTTAGTTATTAACTTCCTTGCCGTGAAGGCCCATGCTATGCCAGGACAAGCCTTAGCCCTCTGAAATTTATAGCTCTCTTTATAGATGCACGAAACTGAAATCTAAATCTATGTGGGAAACTCCTACTTTGTCCTTGAGCATGAAAGAAGCTTCACCGCTCGATCCTCTTGGTTAAGACCAACATTCCCAATCAAATCCGACCAATAGCCAATTAATTTCCAAACTTTAAAATAATCCCCTAAAGTCCTCTAGTGCTGAATCCATTTTCATTTACCTCATTCAATGTGTGATAAGGTCAAATCAGAATGGAAGATGCACACTCTGCGCCTGTGTATAGCTGCCTTATTTGAGAAGATATGGGAGGGCTTTGAGAAGATATGGAGTAGCAGGTGGCTAATCCGGGGACTTGCTCACCTGCCACCAGTCCCCCTTAGATGTGCTGTTTCCTGGACATACCTACACTTTGCTGCTTCCTGTCCTTTCTTCCAATTTTTGTTTATTCATATCTGTCTTTTAAGGCATGGCCCAGATGTTGTCTCTTCCATGAATCTTTTCTCAATTCAGTAGGTGAAACTTCTGAGCCCTCCTGAATACGTGCATTCTTGCTCTCATCTCCTCTTTTAGGTTTTCAACTCTTAAAAGGCAAGACCCTAATTGATTTTATTTTATATTTTATTTATTTATTTATTTGTTGAAACATAAGTAAATGAAAAGTATTTTATTAATACTTTTTTAGGAAAAGAAAGTTTTCTTTCTTGTTACATCATATATGTATATTCATTATAAACCACAAGAAAATGCAGCAAAAAAAAAATCAGTCCAGTTTATAACTACAATCGATAACGCTGCTATAAACATTTTTTTTGTGTTATTTGATGAATATTTCTCTTGAGTATGTATCTTGAAGTAGTATTGCTGGTCGTAAGGTGTGCTCCTAGTAAATATTACCAAATTGTCCCCCGCCCCCAAACAAAACAAAACAAAAACAAAAACAAACCAGGGAATACAAACCATTTGTATTTTGTTGTATGACATTCTAGACTTTTAAAATTCCTATATTTGCTATAAAGATATATCAAAATTGGATCATACTATACATAAAGTTTTTAAACCTATTTTTAATTATAATATATAACATTTCATGTGTTAATATGGTTATTTTTAAATGGAAAATTTTTTCTGATTATAAAGATATGTGCTTATCATAAAAAATTGAGAAGAAATGTAGAATTACATACAGAATAAAATAAAAATTATATTTTAATCACACCGCATAGACTACTGTTCTTATTCTAGTACATAGCTTTTTACATTGTTTTCTGTGAGAGCAAGTGTGCATATATGTATCACATTCATATATATTTATTTAAATACGTTCATTGATACATGCAATTTCTTTTTCTTTATCATAAACATCTTTCAGTGTCACATAATTAAGATATTTATATCATAGTTTTTAATATCTGCATAGATTACGTGTGGCTTTGTCACAATGTAATACATTTCTTGTTATTGAGCATTTACATTTTTCCAAAATACTTCTTTAACAAATTTTAGGGATTATCCTAGTATATGCGTGGATGCACTTTCACAGGTTTTCATACAGATTGCCCTCCATACAATGTGTTCAGTTTTTAATTTCCCAAATTGTCTAAAAGAGCCTTGCTCATAAAGACATAATAAATGTTGGGTGCATGGATGAATGAAATCCAGAAGAAATTCTTTTCCCTTCTCTCAAGTCTTTTTTCTTGAAGACATCACTGGAAAATCTGTTTATTCTTCAGCCACCATGGGAGGGGAGCCATTGGAGATAGGGTAGTGTAAACCAACCATCTCGATTCTCTTACCACTAAGGTAAACTGAAAAAATGGCTCGGAGAGGAAGTAACTTGTTCCAAATCTAACTGTGGGTGAACCACGAGGTGTGGGTCAGAGAGGGCTCTCAGAGGCATCGGACTCCCGGGCCAGCCCATGCCTTCCCCATTTATCACACTCTCCTAGACAGCCCTTCACCCCTTCCCAAACCTTTAAGTTTCTTAATAGATGATACTGCCAGATGGCAAAATTAAGCAAAGCACTGTATGTACAAGTTACTATAAAGCAGGCAGCACACCTGTGATTTTGAACTTTTTTTTCCCCTGAAACTCTTTTATTATTTATCCCTAACATGAGGTGGAGGACAAGGAACATGAAATTGAAATCCAAAGTTTTAGATCTCAGTCTGGGAACTTGAAAGGCCTAGAATGTCATCTAACAAAACACAAATGGTTTGTATTCTCTGGTTTTGTTTGGCTGTATTTTCTAGTGTCTATAATGAATATGCATAAAGTATGTAACAAGAAAGAAAAGCAGAAAAGTAAGTTTTCTTTTTCCTAAAAAACATTAATAAAATAGGGTCTTACACCCTTTAAAGAGTTGACAACCTATCTTGGCATTGATTTTCTCCCCTGTAGAATAACAGGTCTACTATTAAGTAATATCTGCTTCCTTGGGGCCTCGCAAAAAGCAGGTGAGACGGTGACTATAAAAGCAAGCTTTGTGATTACTGTACAAATGCTTAACGATGTTGATAATCACATTTGCTGCTATCAATACCATCAAAACATATTTCTCTAACCGTGCACACCTGGCCCCATAGGCCTTTCTAAGATGTGTTTTTCAACTGAGAGAAGGAAATGACTAAAAGGGTATAGCGGAAAGAGCAGGGTTCTGAGACCTAGAAAGCTGCATTCTAGTTCCAGGTGATTTGGACATCAGTGTTCGCATCAGGAAAACGAGGAAGTTGGACAAAATGACACCTAAATTGTCTTCCGGCTCCGGGACTCAGGTTATTCTGTGATCGTAGGCAAGTCATTTGTCTGCAAGGCTCTGTTTCCGTATCACACATGCGCAGAGGTTGGGCTGGATGACCTCCCTGGTCCCAGTGACCTGCCCTTTGTCAGTGCCGTTCCCTGGTGTGCTCTTATGCAAGCCACACCTTGGCCTTCCAGGTTGTGGCCTCAGAGACCACAGATGGTGGACTGTGGTTTTTTTTTTCCCCCTCTATGTTTGGTTTCTCTGCTGCATGCTCACAAATGGCCGGTTTGACAACTTGGCAGATAAACCCATCCTCCCATCAAGAGACCTTGGACACGCGGTGGGCTGGGGCTGCTCTACCTTCCGGATGCCTGAGGACCAAGTGCCGCCATCAGGGGTAAGGGTGGAGCCAGACATGTCTAGTCCTTTCCCACGGTCCCCAGAAACTGAGTTCTCCAGATAAACTCATGGGCAGTCTTTCCCGGGGCTGGGCTTCCTGTGCCTCCCTCCCCCTTCCTCCTGCCTGCTCGCCTCCATTACGGTCTTTCCCTTCAGAGTTTACCTGAAATGCTCCTCCTCAATGAACAGCCCTTCCCTGTCTCTGTAATTGGCACCAGTCACTCCCCTGAAATCTTTCTGTGAGTGGTATGCACCTCTTTTTCATTGTTTGCAGTTTGTCTTTCAAGCTCCCTTGCTGCTTGTCCCTTGAGGGCTGGGTGACTCTTCGTGCACACAGAGCTTCATACAAGCAGCCATTTTGGTTTTTGGGCAGAAGTGGAAAATTTGGGCATAAATCCATTAAGTTGAGGCTCTGATATTAGTCCCCGAGGGGCCCTGCCTTCCTGATTAGCCCTGAATTAGTAACACCATCATCACTAGAATCAGTAAGAACAGTTCCCCCCCACCCCAAAAAAGACCCAGTTGTGAGCCTCCCTGAGGACTCACCAGAGACAGTGAGGCACAGCGGTCGTGACCAGGGTCTCTGCTGTCAGACAGACCTGGGTTCAGGTCCAGTTGTCGCCGCTTGTTAGCCGTGTCACCTTGCCGAGTTACTTAGCCTCTCTAAGCCTCTGGTTTGTTATCTATAAAATGGAAAGGTAACACCTGTCTCCCAGGGAGGACTGGAACTCAGCGCAGAGCTTAGCATCAGGAATGGTGGCCAGCCACACGGACATGCACGCTCCCCTCCTGGCGTGCTGCACCCCCAGGGTGTTCACAGAAACGGCACCAACGGAGCTAGACCAGGTACTGTCGGGCACCCGATGAATGGCACAGGGCATGTTCGAAAGGCTGAGAGGTGGGAAGTCAGTGCATTTTGTTATTTACAAGGGGCCTTTACACATGTCTTCTCATAATGCCACACGACACTCTTCAGGGTACAGGGATCATCATTTTTCAGAGGAGAAACTTTAGGCTCAGAGAGCTTAAGTGATTTGCCCAAGGTGGCTCATGTGATTAGAATGTGCCCCTGGGGCTTAGACCTAGGTTTGCTCATTTCGGTACAAATCCTCTTTCCACAACACCACACTGAGTGCTCAGGAGGAGCAGAGACTTGCTCTGGGACTCGGTGGTGTTGAGACATAGATACCTAAGGAGTAAGGTGGGTGTGCCAGGCAGGCACGTTCTACAGACAAGCAGGAACAATCATGTTGGGCTCTAGGAAAAATGATTAGACACAGTTTGCTGAGTAGGAGAGTTCATGTAAGAGTAGCAGAAAATAATGCAATTAAGATTGAATATATTCTGGAAGGCTTTGACTGACAAACTAAGGAATTTGGGCTGTATGAACCCATGAGGAGTCATTAAAGCTTTCAAAGAAGCTTCCAAATCATGACTTGTCAGTTTCTTCAATGGTTGAAGAAACTGGTGTTTAGCCTAGAAAAGAGAAGACTTTTGGGAGAGAGATAGTGTTTGCCAGACTTGGGGGAGAACATGGTCATTTTGGGATGAAGGGGTTTATGGGGTTCCAATGAGGGGGTGTGGGGGGAGCAGTGAGGGTCAATGGGTAGAAGCTCTAGGGAGACAAATTTTCAGTTCAAATAAGGAAGAACTTTCTGGGCCAGGCGCGGTGGCTCATGCCTGTAATCCTAGCACTCTGGGAGGCCAAGGCGGGAGGATTGCTCGAGGTCAGGAGTTTGAGACCAGCCTGAGTCAGAGCGAGACCCCGTCTCTACTAAAAAATAGAAAGAAATTAACTGGACAACTAAAAATATACAGAAAAAGTTAGCCGGGTATGGTGGCACATACCTGTAGTCCCAGCTACTCGGGAGGCTGAGGCAGTAGGATTGGTTGAGCCCCGAGTTTGAGGTTGCTGTGAGCTGGGCCGATGCCATGGCACTCTAGCCCAGACAACAGAGTGAGACTCTGTCTCAAAAAAAAAAAAAAAAAAAAGGAAGAACTTTCTGTTCCCTCCAATGCATTTTAACCCAATTATCTTGAGAGCTCACTGCATGCCCTGGACACAGAGCTAAGCACTGGGGAGGCAATTGTATGGACAAAGCCCCTGGCTTCCTGGAGCTCATAGGAAATGGGGGAAGTCAGGCTTTAAACAGAACCACCCTAGAAATTAATGTTATAGCCAGAGCTATAGTTCAAGTTCAAGTTCAGGCTGCTCTGAGAGGTCCAATCCTCATCACTGGAGCTGTCAAGAGAAATGTGTCAGGAAAGAGGATTCTTTTGCTACAAAACCGTCTGGGCCGGATAACTTCTCCTGAGATTCTGTGCCTCTGCACATGTTGTGAAATCTTCCCTAAATCCCTTAATTAGAGGGAGAAAAAAAGGCAAGTGATCAATTAGCTTCTCTTTTTAAAAGCCCACACTCGCAGGCTCCATCTTCACTGGAGTCTGCGGTGCAGAGCGTGGCCAAGCAGGAATTTCATCCTGTGTAGCCAGGTGACTCCACCTATGAATTGAAAATCATTTAGCTGGAATTGTGACACAGCGCACAAATTATAGTCCGCCTGCAGGGAGGCTGGGGCTGTGGCTGCGGCCGTGGCGCAATCCCCCAGTGGCTAACATGAAGTCAACTCCCGCGGGGGCCCTGCTGCTGGTGGGTTTGCAGGCTGCAAGCGAGCCTGGCTAGAGGGGCCACGGAGGGGAGGAGGGAAGCTGGCCCCCGACATCTGGGCCCCCAGCCTGCCTACCGAGGAGCATTGCACCTGCGACTTCACTGCGGTTTTGAGCCTCCCTACAGCCCCGGAAGGTGTGTGGGTCAGGCTGAGAAGGAGGCAGAGAGCCAAAGAAGGAAAACGACTCAGCCAAGGTCATGTAGCAGGCAAGCTACAGAGCTTGGCTTTGCATCCAGGTCTTCTGAATCCAACTTGGGGTATTTTTCTACCACACAAGGTCAAGATTGATCAGCTAAAGACCCTTCCAAGGAAAGACCAAGCGGTCAGTGGTCATGCACCACAGTCCAAACCTGTGGGGCCCCTTGAAAAATCTGTGCCACCTGGCACCCGGAAGGATGATGATGCTGATGTCATCAATACTGACTTGTCACACTGGGCAGTGTCAGATGCTGCGCTAAGCACTTCGCAGTCCTCCTCATCTCCTTAATCCTCGCAGCGATTCCGCCGCAGCTTTGCCGATGAGGAAGCAGAGGCTCCGACAGGTGAGGTGACTTGGCAGAGCCGGCGTTTGGACCAAGTCTGTGTGTCCTCAGGTTCCTTTCTAAGGGCACCACCACCTGCCTGCCTGTCACCTCTGTGGGTTTCTTTGTCGGGTCATTGAAAGGACCTGATTTTTCTTGGCTCCCAGGCCAACAGCAACAACGATAATAATAAGCAAAACCCCTCCTTTCTTTACACCACGCTTCAGAGCATGCAGAGCATTTTCACGTCCGTTCAACTCACCTAGCAGCTCTCGAGGTTTCTGGCAGGACTCGGCATAATAATAAGGGCTTTGCCCAGAGTCACAGCTAATGCCACGGCAGGGGCCAAGACCACACTTGAACCTTCTAATTGGGTCCAGTGCTCTTTGCATACACCTCTCTGCCCTCTACTGTCTTCTGGGTCATCTGCCAGATCCAAAGTGGGTCCCATTCCGCCTGGCACGGGTGCGGAGCCACTGCTCTTGGAGCCGAGTTCCCGCGTCATGCAGGCGGCTGACCTCAGAGGTTAAGCAAACAGAGCCACTTACATGTGGGTATGAATGTCCTGGTTGGACACACTCAGATTAATCTGTTTGCCCCCCTATGAGATAGCAATAATAACAGCACCTGTGTGGCCAGGAAGGTGAGAAAAGGTAGTACGTGTGAAGTGTGTGCCAGTGCCTGCCCACAGTAAGCACTGAATCCACGACAGTGGTCATCCCCATCCTCACAGTGACCGATTGAGTCACTTAGTCAGAAATGTGTGTGTTCCTGCCATGTGTCAAGTCCTGTGGCAGGTCCTGAGAATACTAAGCAACCTGTACCTTCGAGGAGCTCAGTCTAGGGATGGGGACAAACACAAACAGATACTTGCAGCGCAGTGGACACGCGTGGTAACAGAGTCCTGTTACGGAAGCCCAGAGGATGGAGAAAGGATGTTCATTCCTCTTTTCTAATTTCCCAAGCCATCTAGCCATTCAGTCTTCCCCTTCTCAAGACCCAGCGTCCCCACCTTCTCCCTAAAGACCCAGCCTTGTCGTGATGATACTTGCTCTTCCTTCCCCACTCCAAGGCTGGCAGAAGCCTTGGGAAGTGTTATTCTGTCGTGAGTCCTTGAAGCATTACTTTTTAAAAATATTAGCTCCTTTGTCTATCACAGGAACCCTTGATACTTGTAAATATCCCTAACAGGATCTTTGGAAAAACATATCCCCTTAAAAACAAAAAAGCAAACAAAGAAGTGTAAAATGTCAGAGCTTCTCCCCGCTCCCATGTCCTTCCTTTTAACTGATGTGGGAGCTGGGCCCAGAGAGCGTCAGTAACTTGCCCTGCAGTCCAAGAAAGAGCACGTGGCAGAATCAGAGGGTCAGGGGCTGGGCCCCCTGCCCCATTAAGAAGAATAGTTTTGGCTGGGCATGGTGGCTCACGCCTGTAATCCCAGCACTTTGGGAGGCCGAGGTGAGAGGATCGCTTGAGATCAGGAGTTCAAAACCAGCCTGGGCAACTAGCAAGATCCCGCTCTACAAAAAAATTTTAAAAAATTAGCTGGGTGTGGTAGCATGTACCTGTAGTCCCAGCTACTCGGGAGGCTGAGGCGGGAGGACCGCTTGAGCCCAGCAGGTTGTGGCTGCAGTGAGCTGTGATCCTGCCACTGTATTCCAGCCAGGGCAATAGAGTGAGACCCTGCCTCAAAAATAAGGAAAAAAAAAAAAAAAAAAGAACAACTATCCCCCCAATCTGGAATCAAACTGACATTCAATTCCAGGTGCTCTCTGGGTTTAATCCATTAGGGTATACATACATGCTCTTTCTAGTTGCATTATCTTGTGTGATTTTGCCTACAATGCTGTGAGTTGAGAGGGGTGGGCGTGATTATCCCCAATCACAAACAAGGCTTCCAGACTTCAAGGTTAGAGATAGCCCAGGGCACACCCACCAACAGGACCAGCGACTTCTAACTCTAAATCAAACGCTCTTTCTGCTGAACCACAGCACCGTCCAGCAGAAACAGACTGTGATGTGTCTGGCGTCCCTACACAGATGGAAACTGCTAATATATGTGTGTAGTGAGAAAGGGCTTCACAGTTTTCTGCCTCTGGGTTCTTCTGAGATGCTACTTTGACCCAGAGAGAATGTTCCGGTCTCAGCTCTGTCCAAGATACTTCAAGAAAAGTATGACCTCATTCCCTAAACCGTGTGGTCCAGGAAGTTGTTCATCCTTTTAAGAAATCATAAAAGTGAACTATTCGAGTTTTCTTCTTATCTTCCTCCTTCTCCCCAAGCTGGTCTTGCACAAGCGTGATGACCTTCTATTGGGTGACAAGCGTATGTCGTAAGTGAAACGTTTACAGGCACTACAGGAATGACCTGGTGCCTCGCCTACCTCATTAGAATCCTAATTGGGGTGTGTAGGAGAGGCTTCTATAAATGGTAAGGCGATCCCCGTCTCTCGTCTCTCAACGCTGTCTGTGCCATTCCCAGAGGAGCCTGAGAGGAGGCAGAGGAAGGCGAGACATGGCAGGTGAGTGTGTGGCATCCGCTGCGCCAGGTTCTTGTCCGAAGTCTGTGCTTCCCCTGGACCAGCCACGGTGCCCAGCTGGGATGGCTGCCTGCCCTGGGGGCTCTGAAGGCTGCACTTACTATTTCAGGTTCTGTTCAGAGGCTGCTCATTGTCTGTGGCTGTCTGGTCCATTCCCGGGGGTGGCACATGGCTGGAATGTAGCTCTGAGTAATGGGCAGGGTGTTCCATGCAGCCGGAGGTAAAGCAAGTCCCCTTAGACAGAGGACAGGCTTTGCCTGGGTGTTTCTTTTGCACATTGGCCGCCACCCACTTGTTCTCGTGTTTCTCAGGGTGCCTCTGCCCCATCGGGAGTGTGGACAAAGAAAAGCACATCCAAGAGCTAAAAGGGAGGGAGAGAGTGACAGTGTTTAAGTTGCTTTAAAAGAAACCATCGTCACGGCTGGAGTGCTCCTGAGTAAACCACACTCTTTGTGAGTGACTGATGAGTTGAAACCTCCCTGGTAGCAGGAGCAGGTGTGCCACGAGATGTCCCTTCCCCGGTCCCCGTGAGCAGCACCAGGGAAGGGGCTGGCAGACAACAGGAAGTGCAGGTTCTTTATCTCTGCGGTTACTGTCGAGGATTTAGGCTGAGTTAATCAGCATCCCTGCTAAGCAGCATGCTAATTACTGTCTGTCACGTGTGTGAGCCTGTCAACCTAGTGGGTTGACAGGGACGCCAAACCCAAACAAGACCTGAGTTAAACCTGTAAAATATTGTGAATGGTGGTTAGGGCTGCGGGAAGGTTTGCCAAAGATAGCACCGAGCCAGATGTGAAAGGCGAATGCTGGCTGCTTCGAAAATCACAAAGAACAGGACAGGTGACTGCAAAAACTCCCCCGCCCCATCCCCCACCGTCTTCCATTTCCCCCTGTGAACGCACAGCACGGCTGGGATGCTAAGACGAGCAGCTGTGGATCCTGCAGACCTGAGCAAGAGTGGATGTTAGCTGTCATCTAGCCCACCTCCCTCTCCCTGGGGAGGGGTTAGAGCCTTACCGAGGTCCCACAGCAAGTCCGTGGCAGAGACCTCCTAGGTCTCAGTGCCCTCCCCTCTGCGCCCTGCAGCCAGAGCCGAGCTCACACAGGTGTGCAGGTGACATCTGAGACATAGGAGAGCAACCCTGAACCTGGTTTCTCATCTGAGCTTTGTCACCAACCACTCATGTGTTCCCTGCCACTCCTGAGCCTCAGGTTTGCAAGATGATGGGCTTGAAATAGATGGATTTTTGAGGCTCTGCCCAGGACTGACTTCTCTGTCTCCACAACAGGAAACCAGGGGCAGCGGGAGGATGGGTCCCAGCATGGGGCCAGCCCTGGGAGGGTGTGCACCCCTATCCCTGTCCAGGACCTACATGGTCCCATATGAATACCCTGCCACCGTGAGCCGGCCCCACTTGACACGACTGAGGCCAGTGTGTTGGGTGCCCGTGATCCGCGGAGGCATGTTCTTTGTGCCTCCCTGAACAACCAGAAATGTTCTAAGGTCACAACAGAATGAGGACAATGGCTGGCTGGGAGAAAGTCAATTTTTAAAAAGGTGGAGGAGAGACAGGTGAACATATTCAGTTCTTTAAATTTGTCGCACATGCAGTTCCTAGCTCAGCTCCAAGTCACTCAGCCAAGAGGTGCCCTGTGACTGTCTCTTGGATGGATGAATTTACTGATTGGGCACCAAGGAAAGGGGCTGTGCTAGGCGCAGTGGGAGACAGAGATGAATGGGATGCAGTTGCTGCCCCGGTGAGCTTTCAGTCTGATACTGCTTGGTAGCACCAGCTCCTAGGGAAGCGGCATGCTGGTTAGACTATCACTAGGCTGCATGACAAATACAAACCAAGTGCTGTGGGGACCAACAGGATGGAGGGGATTAACCTTGCCTGGGATTCGGGACGGAGAAGACTCTGAGAAATACATGGCACGTGGTCATGGATGATGAGTTGGATTTGGTCTGCAGTGGTTTTGTGGGGTGAGGAGTGTTCTGGGCAGAGGGAACAGGAAAATAAATGTGGGTGTGGGCCGGTGTGACCCAGAGGACTATGAGGGACACAGGTGTGTGGCTTAAGAGGTCTGTGTCCAGGTCTTAATTTCAGGTTCTTGTTGGACTCGGAGGGGTTCAGTGACTCTGCCTCTTGGTAGGGGGGGCAGCCTGGGCTGTGGGTGGCAGGGAAGGTGGTGTGGGGGAGGAAAGCCCAGCACTTTCTGCACCAAGCACATGGAAGGGTGCAGATTGAGAACACTGATCCCCAAAGCCACTCAGAGGCTCAGGATTGGAGGCAGAATCCTCATGTGCAAACCTGAACCCCAGCCCTCTCCCTGCAAAAAAACAGAACCTCCGTTTGGGAGGCTAACAAATCTATCCCACTGGGGCAATGGGCTTTCTTGCCAACTGCTTTGCTGGGCAGAGCCCTGGCTTTGGCCTCAGGGACTTACCTTCTCTGGCCTCATTTCCCAGTCCCCAGAGGGCCTGTAGCATTCTGGGCCTGTGGGTCTGCCACAAACGGTGCTCCTGGGAGCTGGGAGGGTTAAGAGTGCAAGTCCAGAGGTGCTCTCTGGGTTACACCTGTCACGAGCTGAGAGGTCTCGGGCAGGTTGCTTAACTCGTGTGTCTCAGTTTCCTCATCTCTGAAATGGGGTTATTGTGGTATCCACCTTAGAGGTGCTCAGTCAACATAGCTTATTATTACTTGGGAATATCTTCCATGAGCCTGATTTCTCCTTGCCTCGGCCTCTGAAGAAAAACCCTATGAAGGGAGAATAAGAATAAGCCCGAGAGGCAGGAAGGAAGTCAGAAGATGAGACCTTAGGGAACCCAGGGAAGAATGTTTTAAAAGAGAAAATGGCCAACAAGAGTGAATCCTGCAGAACAGTCAAATAAATTAAGGTCTAAACATTGTCTACTAGAGGAGACTTTTTGGTAGCTTGGGTGAAAGCATTTTCAAAGAAGGGGTGTGAACATAACACAGATAGAAAGAGTTGAGGAAGAGGAGGTGAGAAAATGGAGATAGCAGGGAAGGTCAGTTCTTCCAAGAAATTTGAAGGATGTGTATTTGAGAGGCTGCTTTTTTCTAATGGGAGAAACTTAGACCTATATAAACATTAATGGGGATGAGCGGAATGACATGGCAAAGAGAGCAATGGAAAGACAATATAGAAGAGAGAAGATGACTCGTGGGGTGCATCTCTTGGAAGGCAGGAGGCAGGATTAACCTTAGAGGAAAGGAGAGGTGTCTAGTCCATTTTAATAGGAGAAGAGCAGGAAAGGGTGAATGTAGGTTGTGTATTATGTCATTTAATCCCTTACAAAACTCTCTGGGAGTGGATATTGTTTCTCCTAATTTGCGGGTGATGCAATGGAGGTCCAGAAAAGTTAGGTCACTTGCCCACAGTCACACAAGGGAACCCAGGTCTGCCCCCAAGGTCAGTGTTTGCTTTGAGCCTCAACTGTAATTCTCGTTTACCTGCAATATTTTAAAAACTTCAGTTCACCACAGGAAGGGCCCTGAAAATGACTGAAATTTAGTTGGGTTTTTGCTTTATGACTTAATAAGCCAGAATGCAAAGAGATTTTGCTACCAAATACAGTGCCATTTGGTACAGATCCAGCAAAAGAAGCTGCCCTTAATTAACATCTGACCAACTTAGTACCAAAGGTCTGACTTTTCTTCCTGAGTAAGACTTTGGTAGAATAAACAACCTTGATTTTGCCTCTGTGCACAGTGGAGATGCTCCCATACACATATATTACATAACTATCTTCCTCACTTCTCCCAACGATCCCTCCATGGACGCGATTTTGTCTGTGTTACAAACAGGCTCAAAGAGGTCAAGAACGTGCCCAGGCCACACAATAGATGTTGAAGCAAGAACTTGAACTCAAGCCTTTCTGACTCCAAAGCTGTTGCTCTTTCAACAGAGCATTGCGTCATGCATTAATAGCTTGGGGACAGGAAGGGACCTGCTGATTGGAGGGTGAATTATGAGGTTTTGTAATATCCCCTGGCATACAACTTTCCTCCCAGGATTTTGTCTTTCTTCTTTCAACTTCCTGAACTTAAACTTAGAAAGGGTGCAGGACTAATGACGGTCAAAATTTACATAGTGCCAACTCTATACCGTGCATTGTCCTAGGTGCTGCAGAGATAGTATCTTATTCCTAGAGCAACCCAACGAAGTAGGTTCTATTATTGCCTCCATTTTACAGAGGATAAAACTGAGGCACAGAGAGGCTGAGTAACTTGCTCAAGGTCACACAGCCTGTAATTATCAAAGTCAGAATTTGAACCCAGAAAGCCTGGCTTCTGACCTGAGTCTGGGCTCTTAAATGATTATTTTATTGCCTGTCAGGAAGAACAATTGGTGTTGGTGTCTGGTGAGAATAACTAGACTTGTTCTCAAATCTGACTTTCTGACTTTGTTTCCCCATATACTCAATAGTTACTTGGCTAAAAGCATAGACTTTGGAGTCAGACCTGGGTATGAATCACAGCTCTACCACTTACAAAGTTGTGTGGCCTTGACAGATTACTTAACTTCTCTACAGTTCAGTTTCGTCATCTATAATGTGAGGACAATAAGAACACTCGACTCAAACAGTCACGGTGAGGATTAAATGAGATGAAGCATGCTCAGAATGCCTGGCCCATAGACGTTGGGCAACAGATGTTACCTGTTCTTTTTAAATGTCCTAAAGACAATAACAGGCACGTTTGGAGCAGGGGTCCGCTTGACTCCGGAGCCCCAACACTTAAAGCTCTGTGCAAACTGCCACCAGCATCCTCATGGCAGGGCGAGGCGGCCCCTCCTGCAGACTGCCTTGACGTTGTCACACACCTATCTGTCTTCTGTCCACCCAAGTGTCCTCTTCCAAAAGAGCAAACAAAACCCCATGAGATGAATTCATTTGCTAATCACTGGGGTCAGGCTCCCAGGGGCACCTCTCCATGAAGAGCCTCCCTGGCACAAGTCCACCCTCAGCCCTCTTCGCACATTCCCCAAGTCCCCAGTTCTTGTGCCTCAGTGCTGCTCTTGTTCACCTCAAATAACTTCCTGCGCCGCCTCCACCCTTCAGGGCCGCAGCGCTCTGCGGATCTGGCAGCCATCCTCCTCCCCAGGGCCCGCATGCCAGGCTGGGTGTGTGCAGAGTGAGGAAATTCCTTTCCTATCGCTTAGGCGTGGAGGGAACGAGGCCCCAGGGTCTTTGGTAGGAGCTGAGAGATGGGTTCAGAAGGAGTCCCCTCTCTAAGCCTTATTTCCCTCATTTGTGAAAAGAGCACAGAGACTCCTCCCTGCCTCCTTCCCGGAGCTGCTGGGCGGCTCAGGTGAGATAATTAATGCGGAAGAGCTTTGATAAGTGTAAATGATATCTGGGCCTAAGGTAGTGAGTCTCAGTCCCAGCTGCACATTCAGATCACCAGGACAGCTTTAGAAAATTACCAACGCTGTCCCCAACCCAGAGATTCTCATTTAATCGGTCTGGAATGGGGCTCAGGCCCACTCCCCAGGTGACACTTCTGTGCAGGGAGGGTTGAGAGCCTCTGGTCTCAGAGAGTTTATTTTTTATTTATTTTTTATTTTTTTGAGACAGAGTCTCACTCTGTTGCCCGGACTAGAGTGCCCTGGCATCAGCCTAGCTCACAGCAACCTCAAACTCCTGGGCTCAAGTGATCCTCCTGCCTCAGCCTCTCGAGTAGCTGGGATTACAGGCATGTGCCTCCATGCCTGGCTAATTTTTTTTCTATATATATTTTTAGCTGTCCATATAATTTCTTTCTATTTTTAGTAGAGACGGGGGTCTCACTCTTGCTCAGGCTGGTCTCGAACTCCTGAGCTCAAACGATCCGCCCGCCTCGGCCTCCCAGAGTGCTAGGATTACAGGCGTGAGCCACCGCGCCCGGCCGGTCTCAGAGACTTTAAACTCTCTTTTTGGAAGGGAAGCAGGCCGAGGAGGCCTTCCTTCCTCTCTTCTCTGCCTGACCACAGGATGTCCAGGTGGGAGGAGGTTGTGGGTGGTCCTTTCTCTCTGGCAGCTTCCGGGCACTGTGCCCAAGTCGTTGCCCCACAACCAGCTCGGTTGGCTGCAGGGCGACAGCTTGGAGTCATATCTGGTCAGGCAAAATTGGCTTCCAGTCTGGACTCTGCCTGAGTGTGTGATTTTGGGCAAGTGACTTCACATGACTGGACTTCCCAATCCCTCATCTGTGAAATGGGTATAGCAACATCATAGGGTTTTTGTGACTATTAAAAGACACAATGCAGGTGAAATGCTAGCATAGTGTCTAGCCCATAAGAGGTCCTCCATAGCAGCCTATAAAATGCTCAACTCTACTCTTGTGTTGGTTTTGCCATTATATGTGAGATCCCAAGGCATTTGTTCCCGGCAATGTCTGGGGGCCTCAGTGCTGGCAATGAGTGTATCTTGGATCCCAACAATACACCTAAGAGGGAGGATGTTCAGGTCTCACTATCTCCTTTCTGCTGGCGATGAAAGTATAATTCAGAGACATTGCCCCCCTGTCATGCCTGGGTGCCAAGAAATTGGGCCACCTGTGCTGCACAGGGGTTGACAATGTCTGAATATGCGGGGGCAGCTAAAAGGGATGGCACAGCCTAGAAAGAAAGGAAAGGGGGGTGAGAGCTGAGCAGGAAAGCACCTGTGTCCTTGGAGCCAGAGGTGGGGCCAGCCGGGAACTGCAGATGTTCCCTGTGTCCAGGGGCAGGAGCTGGAGGGTGGCATTGAAAAGGACTCACAGCCCTTCGGTGACTAGGATCTTAGACCTGGCTTCTGGGCCAAGATCAGCTTCTAAACGACTCTGTGATCTCTGCCGATGGCTTCCCCTTGCAGGGCCTCAGTTTTCTGATCTGTAATGTGGGGATATGGGATTACATCACTGTTTTCCAAGCTGCCAGTTGTCACCCATTAGCAGGTTGTGAAATCGATTTAGTGGATTGTGATCAGCAATTAAAACAAAAAGAAGCAGAAGAGAAAATATCAGAGTACACTATACATAGTAGCCGTCAGTATGGCTTTATGAAACTTTGTGCCAGTTAAAATGGATTTTTTAATGTGGTCTCCATCAAAAAAGCTCAAACTCTACTCAGCTAGATGACTTTTAGTATTTCTATCAGCCCTAATTAACTCTAGACGCCTGTAAGATAAAAATGCATCTTTGTCCAGAGAAGAGATGTGGGGAGTAGAGTGTGGGCCAGGGCTTGGGGGAGTCCCAGCCACTGGGGTACCAGCCGTGCGATGTTGAGCCACCTGCCGTCTCCTCTATGATGTGGTCCTCCCTGGACTAGGAGGTGAGAGCCGCAGTCTCACACCCAACAACCGAGTCATTCTCACCTGTGGGCTGCAGGTGCTTCGATCCCAGAGCAAGGACTGAGACGGCCGACTGGCAACTTCCCTCTCATAGTCTGGAGTCTTCTCTGTGCTTCTCATGCGAGCCCTGCCAAAGGGGGGCCACAGAATAAGTGGGCAGGGGTTAACAGGGGTACATGATTAGGTTTGGCTGTGATTGGCAATGAACCCCCAAAAACAATGGCTTAGAAAAACAAACAAGACAGAAGTTTATTTCTTCCTTATGCAAGAGGTCTGGATGAGGCAGTCGTGGGCAAGGAAGGCATTTGTCAGGGTCCAGCTCTGTCCAGTCCCCCACTCTGCCACCCTGGGGCATGACCCTGCCAGTCTGAGGTGCCCAGCAGAGCTTTCTCCAGGTCGTACCCACACTCCAGACAGCAGGATGGGTGAAGAGGGAGGAAAACAGGCAAAGGGCATTTGCCAGCTGTTCTTAAAATGAATTTTCCTCAAAAGAAGTGAAAACAGGTATTCAAACACTTACTTGGATATAAGTGTTCATAGCAGCACTATTCGCAATAGCCAAAAGACGGAAACAACCCCAGCGTCCATCAGCTGATGAACACATAACAAAACATGGTGTATCCAGATGATGGAATAGTATTCAGCCATGAGAAAGAATGAACTGTGATACATCCTCCAGCATGAATGAACCTTGAAAACTATGCTAAGCGGTAGACGTCGGACCCAAAGGCCACATGTCGTGTGATCCCATTCACACGAAACGTCTAGAATCGGCAAATCCACAGAGACAGCAAGTAGAGTGGTTGCCAGGGCGTGGGGAAGGACTGCTAATGTTTGGGGGATTCTTTTGGGGGTGATGAGAAAGTTCTGGGACCAGACACTGGTGATGGTTGCACAACATCATGAGTATACTCAATGCCACAGAATTGTACAGTTTAAAATGGTTAAAATGGTGAGTTTTCTGTTGTGTGACTATTACCTTAATTTTAAAAAAGAGAGCAATTTCCTGAAAGTTAATACGTATTAATAGATAACTTCTGCCTACAAGCCATTGGCCAGAACTTCCTCATGTGACCATCTGGCTGCAGGAGCCTGGGAAAGTGGTGCGTGTTAATATGGGGAAGTCGTGACCAGGACAGAAGGGTGTGAACACGGGGATGGACATTTACGTAGCAGTCGGCCACACTGGGATCGCTGGTGGCACTGACGTTGTCAGGAAAAACATCTGAGAAATTGCCGCGGGCCTGACACTGAAGCTAAGCAGGGACTCAGGGAGGTGGCAGGGATTCGTGAGATGAGCACTGGAGTGAGAGTCCAGAGACGTCCCACCGTGGGTGCATCGCCTCTCGGGGCTGCGTCCGCGCACATCTGGACTGAGGGTTAGGAGCACGCGGTTTGTCTCGGAGGTTTCTTCTCGCTCTGATGTTTTCGAAGTGTCTAAATCGATGAGTCAACTGTAGGAATCGTGCCACTCGCCCTTCACCTCCTCCCTTCACGTGGGCTGGTGAGAAAACAGCCCCGAGGCTCATAAATATACAGGAAGCTGTAAACGGTGCCTTCTCCCCTCGCCCTCCCTGCACACCCTGACCGAGTGGGCTGTGACCAGGGCCATGCCAAGGGCAGGGGGCGGAGGGGGCAAAGTGCACCAGCTAATCCACAGACGGGATCACCAGATCCTTGATTTGGGGGCTGGCAGAGCCAAGCCTAGGCTTTAGGGGTGCAGCAGTGATTGAGGGAGGCAGCAGGTGGAAGGAGAAAGGTTTTGAAAGCGCATCAGAAGCTTTACGGGCATGCACTCACCCTGCACTTGGGGGTGCAAAGGCAGGCCGCCCCCATGTTTCCACCTCCCCTGAGATCTCCCCTTTGGGAGGCACCTCTTTGCCCTCCAGGGGCTCACTCTCTGCTCTCTGCCGGGGGGCAGGGTTGCATCAGGAGGGCCCCTCACCACCTAGGATACCCCCTGCATGGAACCTCCTTCCAGGGGGGGAGACTGAAGACCGCGGTGACAGGGTAGCATCAGCAAGGCCCGGTGAAAAGGACACTGTTTTTTCTTCCAGTCCGCTCTCAATACTGTAGCCACAAAGGTGTGGGATTTGTCCCACACCAAGCAATTCTGCAATTCTGCAATTCTCGGTGGACACTCACTGAGTGTCCTACAAGTTTCAACTCAATTCTGACACTAACTGTTCGGAGTTAGCACACCCCCCAGTCCCACAAGACTGCCCCCAACTTCAGACAGCAATCACACATCCGGGTTGTCACCTGTGCTTCTGACCAACCCAATATACATCGGGCGTTCCCACCACCCCTCCTCAGGTTTGAAGATTTGCTACAGCAGCTCACAGAACTCAGGAAAACAGATTACTCGTTGGTTAGAAAAGGATACAATTCAGGAGCAGCCGGATGGAAGAGAAGCATGTGACAAGGCATGGGGGAGGGGCGCAGAGCCTCCATGCCCTCCCCTTGTTCTCCATCCTCCCAGCTCTTCAAACCCGTCCTTTTGGGTTTTTATGGAGGCCTCATAACATAGGCGAGATTGACCGATCAGCAGTCACTGGTAGTTAAGTCAATCTCCAAGTCCAGAGGTGGGGAGGAGGGATGGGTCTGAAAGTTCCAAACCCCTAATCCTGTGGTTGGTTCCCCTGGCAACCACATCCAGAAGTGATCCAGGAGCCTCCAGTACCAGTCATCTCATTAGCATACAGAAAGACACTCATCATCTTGAAGATTCCAAGGGCTTTAGGAGCTGCCTGTCAGTGAAAAGCAGAGACAAAATATATATGGTTTATTATGTCACACCTGGCTTCGGAATCCCGGCTCTGCCAATTACTGGGTATATGACCTCAGATAAGGTACTTTGTCTCTCTGAGCCTCAGTTTCCTGTTGAAAGAATGCATTGACGACATACACAAAGTGTTCTGTATACTGTCCATAGCAGTTGACATAAGGCAGGCTGATGCCAGATGTGAGTCCCACTCTTCCTCCCCCCCAGCTCACAGCAGCCTTGCGTATCCCGCAGCCACCTTAATGGGGAGCAGGGCTCCTTGTCACTCCAGGTTCATGCTTGGTGCCAGGAGAGGCAGAGCTGGTGAGTGTGGGCTCTGGAGCCGGCAGTCCTCCACTTGGGAGTGTGGTGACCATGACCCAGTGCCAGCATCACGGGGTTAACGGACTAAAGCATGCAAACACTGCATGCCAACTGTCACACAGATGCCAGTGGACTTTAGCTACTGATATGATCGTCACCACCGTCCGACCGGGAGCATGGAAAGTGCTCTTCTCCTTTCTGCAGGTGTCCCTAGTGGGAGGGACAGTGTCTCTACAGCCTGGGCACCATGGAGCTCAGTCTTTCCTTTGTCATTCTCCCTAAGGACAAGCTGTTGGTCTCTGGGGTGGCTGGGAGACGCTATTGGCACAGCCGCAATACACAGTGCTGGAGCACAGAAGTGTGTGGGCCCGTTGAGGGGAGGCAGGTGCCAGCTAGAGATGCCGAATCCCACATCTCTCCTTACCCCTGTGCTGGGCAAAGGGCCATCTGGGGGCAAGCTTTCTGCACATAAAGAGCTCGTGGTCTAGAATAGTGAGCCTCACCTGGAGAAGGACACACATCCGATTTCGGGGGGTGTGTGAGAGGGGTGGAGAATCTCTGGGGAGGCTCGTGTGTTCCATGGAGCCCTTATTTTTTTCCTACAATGAGAGAGTAAAGCTCTACTGAATCACAACTGGCTGGGATGCCCAGAAGGTAGTGGACAAGGCTGGCAGGAGGCAGGGGTCAAAAGCCGGGGCCATAGAGTGAGCTGGCATCTAGCAACCCAGCCGTACACAGCTATCAGGGCTCAATACTGCCAGAGTGTCTGAGATCCGGGCTGTCTCCACTGGATATTTATGCACAGAAACACTTTCCGTCCCCCTCTCCCTCTGTCCATCCCTCCCTTTTCTCTTCCCTCCATTCAACAGATTCTTGTTGATTGCATGAATGTTTTCGTTTCCCTGAATTTGTACTAAAACATGTTAATTACTCTTTCAATAAATATTTGTTGAATGAATGAATGAGTGAATGTATGAATGAGTGGACTTTTGGTACCCTGAGCTGGTGGCAAGCTCACCTCCTGAGCCCCTCTCTCCAGTCGCAGGTTGGGCTCACCACCCAGACGGCCTGTATTTTACCCAAGAGAGCACTTCCAGGGACCCTCTGCCCAGTCTCCAGCGCTGCTTGGCTGGAAGCCCCCTACCGAGTCCTGCCCTGCCTCGCTC
Organism: Eulemur rufifrons; assembly: GCF_041146395.1. NCBI lineage: Eukaryota > Metazoa > Chordata > Mammalia > Primates > Lemuridae > Eulemur > Eulemur rufifrons. Next base: position 27,493,269 of record NC_091002.1, read on the forward strand.
CTGTCTCACCTTTCTCTCTTCTCATGCTGAATAACATACCTCACTCTCCTGTGCCCCCGGCCTCTCTCTTCCCATTGTCTAAACTGCAGACAAAATTCTCTCTCCTTTCAAGGCCCAGCGTTGCCAATGAAGCTTTTTCTGATCTCTGCAACCGAACGTGATTTTTTTCCTGCCTGCATCCGCCATGCACTTTTCCTTGGGGGAGACTGGCTTTGCCCCGTTCCATCATTCACGACCACTTATCCTCGTCTTACCCAGTGCGGAAGCTCTTTGGGAGTTACAAGTACATTTCACACAGTGTCCCACAATGCTAGGTACTCTGCAGAAGGGTACTGGATGAACGCCTCAGTCGCCTTGCCTGATGGACTAACCTTTGAGCTGTAGTCATTATGGTCATCCCCTGACATTCGTCTTTCTTTCTTTCTTTGTTCATTTATTTCTTCCTTCCTTCATTTCTCTATCCTAATCCACTCGTGCAGTGTGCTAGGCATTGGAATAGAAAGATCAAGAAGGCAAGTTCTGATGAAGAGAGACAGACGTGGATAAAAAAGAGTCGTGTCTGGCACTGGGATGTTCCATCACGCTCTCATCATGGTTGAGACCAGTTTGGTCTGCAGAGGAATGGGGAATGCAAACTCTCAGACAAAACTCAGAGGAAGATTTCCCAAAAGGTTGATATGGGCACTCCTCATACATGGAGTATGGCATCTCTCATAAACCCTTCCCAGTTTAGCTTCCGTCACCTCCACCATCATGTGAGAAGCAGTTGCGGAGGGTGGATTTTGAGACGGTTGTCCTTACGGTCTGATCCAGTGATTCCACGGCCTTCGACCAGCTCCTATATACAGCTCTTGTCAGTGAGGATTTGCAAGTCCCCTCTGGGCCAGGGATTTCCTGATCTCTGGGCCTAGAAATGCAGCTCAGAGTCACAGCTACCCTGCCCAGCACCAGTGGCCCAGGCCAACGCCAAGGTGCCGCAAACACAGAGGAGGTAAAGGACACATAATTAAGTGTTCGCTGGACGCTGGAAAGCTGAAAGGCTCTTAGTGCCTGGGGAGACCCAAGGGGACAAGAAAACAAGCCAAACCAGGCCAGTGGGGTTAGAAGTGTCCTCCTCCCCCCGACTTCGGTTGGAGCCCCCACCCGCAAGGCAATGAGAGATGCTACATGTGGACAACATAGGTGCTCTGGTGACACCGTTCTCCTGGCTGGCTGGGTGAAGCTTCACTGAGCATTTGGCCTGTTCCTTAAAGGCTGAGTGACATTCACCAGGGGGAGGGGGAAGGACACTCTTGGCAGCGGGAACAGCATGGGGAGGGGTCCGGCTGTCTGTGATCTCACATCGTGTGAGCTGGCGCATCTGAGTCTGAAACATTGAATGGGAACAGGTTGTGACGTTCTTGCTCTGCGGGATCAGGGTCTTTGGATTTTAATGCGACTCCTCCTAGAAGTTTGTCTCTGCCCTGACCCGCCTTACCCACGCCCCTTCCCCACCCATCGTTCCTTGCATCCCGGGACTTGAGGTTCTCCTTTCTGTCTCACAGGTTTACAAGTCCAGAATATCAACTGGCAGCTAAGCTCCAACCGGCGGGCACATCACACAGACCAGTTCTCCAGCCAGGAGCTCATCGTGCGGAGAGGTCAGACCTTCGAGATCCTACTGACCATGAGCGGAAGTCTGAGCTCTAGAGACAGACTGGAGTTCACGGTCTCCACAGGTACCTGCTCCACACCCCCGACCCCCAAGCACACACATATGCCTGAGCAGGCCTCGGGGCTGTGCATTCCGGAGGTGATGGTGACCATCCTGGAATCATGGCTCTGTCATTGATTCCGTGTGACCTTGGGCAAGTTGCTGCCCGTCTCTGAGCCCGAGACTTAGTCTTCATGGTCACTCCTGTTACTTCCAGTGCTACAATGTGGTGCTTCTTCGGATGATGTCCCCGGGTGGGGGGAGGGTTGCTGGAACCTGATCTCTCCGCACAGTGTGACCTTCACCCTCTGTCTTCCTTGCCAGGGCCGCAACCCTCACAGTCGGCCATGACGAAGGCCGTGTTTCCACTCTCCAATGGGAGCAGTGGCGGCTGGAGCGCAGTGCTCAAGGACAGCAGCAGCAATAACCTGACCATCGCCGTCTCCAGTCCTGCCAGCGCACCCATCGGACGCTACGCAATGAGCGTCCAGATCTCCTCCCAGGCCGGCAGCGCCTCTGTGAAACTGGGGGACTTCATTCTGCTCTTTAATCCCTGGGTGAACGGTAGGTGTCTAACCACCCACACTCCCAACCCTGACCCAAGCAACGACCCAGGAAAGGAGGGGGTGGATGATCTTCCCAGGCCCGGCTTTGATTAGGGAAAGTGTGTGGGTTGTGGAAAGAGCACAGAAGCTCTGCCACTTAATCAGCTGTCTGAGCCCGGGCAGCCACTCTGTCCCTCTGAGCCTCAGATTCCTCTCCACTCAATGGACATCCTGCTGTTTCCTCTGCAACTATTGTGGAGATCACATGGAGCTTTTACAAATTGCATAGTACACTTAATTTTAAGGGACAATGCCTACCGTACACTTCTGCAGCATGGAGACAGCTTCCCCCAAGAAGGAGCAGGTGTCTCAGCCCTGGGGTCTCATTTTCTGACCCTCAGATCATCCCAGCTTCTCCTTCTAGCTCACAGTCCCCACAATTAGAGCTGGAAGCATTCCAGCCCATGGGTCAGGGAAGGGCTCAAGGTGGCGCTTGCTCCAACCCCAGGCCGGTCTCGGAGTGGGAGGAGGACTGACCTTTATATCCTCTGTAGGATTCTAGTCTCTGGTGTCTGCTTTTTGTGTCAAACAGTGGATAGTGTCTTTCTGAGTAACCAGGCTGAGAGACAAGAGTATGTCCAGGAAGACTCCGGCATCATCTATGTGGGAAGCACAAATCGAATTAACATGATTGGCTGGAACTTTGGACAGGTAAAAGGGTCCCCAGGAGGCTGAAAGTAATGGCCCTATTGCCCCAAAAGCCCCAAAATTTCCCAATTCTGTCTACCTGCCCTTCTATTCATTCATTCATTCAGAAGACATTTATTGTGCCAGGCCCTGGGCAGTAAGATGTACACACACACACACACACACACACGCACACACAACTCAATGCTATGAAGTATTAAGTATCATGGTGCCATGATGTAGGAATAAGCATAAGGCCCATTAGAGACATGGGGGACAGTCATGTAGCTTCTGTTTTTCATCCCGTGTGAAAATGTGATGACACTTCCTTGGTGTGAACACTCAGCCTTTCAAATCCGCAGCCTCTTGGTCATTTATTACTGAGATTCTCATCTGAATCCACAGAGATCCCCAGTGGGCTCAGCTCTGCACGGTGCCCTCCACCGTTTCTTCTACCCAGCAGACAGAGACATCAGAATGGAGTGCCTCGGGCAGGGTGCATGCTGGGCGCATTACGGACCCCTGGTTCTGTAGTCAACCCGAGCAAATCTGCTGTTGCTTTTATATGTTGGGTTTCTATGTCAAATTTTATTGGAAGGAGTTTTAAAAAAAAAAAAAAGGTACAGGCGTAGAGGGCTCCTAGGAGTGGAAGAGAGGCTGTCTTTGATGGCTTAGTCTGGGAAGGACTCTCTTAGGAAGAAGCCTTTGATCAAGGATCGGAGGAGGCCAGGGAGCCAGGCAGAGGTCTCGGGAAAGAGCTTTCTAGGCTGAAGGCAAAGCAAGTGCAAAGCCCCAACGCAAGAGGAGCTTGGCCCTTTCAGTTTGAGAAGCAATGACTTAAATCTTATTTTGTGAAAATAGCTTCAGATAGATATTTTTAGCAAGATAGCTCATCTTTATAACTAGTTCCCCAGGAGTCTAAATAATATGCCCAACATCATAGTCAGAGCTTGAAGGAAACTTTGAGATGAGCTTGACCTGATGCCCCATTATACAGATGGAGAAATCAAGGCCAGACAAGCTAAGTGACTTGCCTTTGGGTCTGTGGCAGTGAGGGGGTCGGTTAGATCAGGCTCCCTCAGGTTCAATTCAGGAGAGTCGTACAGGCTCTGACAGGTAGCAAGAACTCCAGATGGGTTTGCAAGGTTAAAGGCTGGGTGTGGTAGGTGTCCTAAATACTCTCAGCTCTGGAGGCCACAGAGTGAAAGGACCTAATAGTTCTGTGGTTCTCACCAGAGTGGCCATTCCCATACCCTTTATCAGCAGATGCTACTTGTCATTTCTTTGATTGTAACATATGGTCCCATTTTGAACAGTATGAAGAAGACATTCTGAGCATTTGCCTCTCAATCTTGGATAAGAGTCTGAATTTCCGCCGTGACCCTGCTACTGACATGGCCCACAGAAATGACCCCAAATATGTTGGCCGGGTGCTGAGTGCCATGGTGAGTAACAGGAAGGCAATAATGACTGATTGTTACCATAGATTGAGCACCAACTACGGGTTTGGCATGCACACTCTTGACGTATGTCATCTCACTGAAGCCTCCTCAAATGCAGCTGGTGGCTAGAACCGTCCGCATGTTGCCAACTGGAGGTTCCTCTAAGTGGAACCCTGATACACACGGGGAGTGTGTGGCAGAGGCAGCACTGGACCAGGTCTGGCTGGCTCCAAAGCCCTTTCTCAGAGAAGGGACCTTGGCCTCTGGGTGCACACCAGGGATGGGAGGATGCAAAGCTAGGCCTCTGAGCCATTGCGGGGCCTCCTGGGAAAGGAAGGAAGGCCCCTAAGTGAGCCGGAAGTGGTACCCTCCTTTGCTTTAATCCCTCTCCTCCACAGCCCGGAGTGTGAATGTCAGATTACCGGTGATGTAGGTGGGGAACAGGCTTCAGGAGCAGCTTGCTCAAGGTGCACAGCCTGTGGGTCCTACCCAAGCAAGGCCTCAGGCTGCCTGCCCAAGGGCTCCTTCCACCCTCCCCATCCCGCCACATGAAAGACTTGTCCCCTTACAATACACATGCATGCACACACACACACACACACACACACAGGCAAGCTAGATCCCCGGGGAGGCATATCTGCACTCTGTGGAGAGAATACCTCCATCCAAAAGCATCCAAATATAAGATCCGCCTGCTCAAAAGCTACAAGTTAAAAAAGCTAACAGTGAAAGCGAGTTCTTCTACTTTAACCTAGAAATGTATTAACCTTTGGGGGTTTTGTTGTGCTGTTATTCATGGTTTGGGCATTTCTTGGTCTCTTTACTTTTGAGCTGGATAACATCCGCGATAGTGAGCTAGTTGCTTGGTGAAACATTTGGACAACCTTTCAGCTGCATGGTAAATATCTGGGGTTAATCAGGGAGGGCTTTTTCAAAGAGCTGAGTCTTAAACTGGGCCTCAGAGGAGAAGAGTTGGGTAGGTCCAGAGAACTTGGGGCCCTGAGGAGATGGATGAGGACCAAAGCAGCCCAAGAAGGGGACAAAGAAGTCCCCACACCTTCTTGGTCCCCTTCTTGGGCTGCTTTGGTCCTGAACCTTGTGGGCTTGGAGCTGAACCTTGAAAGCAAATGGCCTGGAAGAGGTAGAATTAAAGCCAAGGCAGAGGTCAAGTGAAGCCAGAGGTCAGGGCCACTTAGCAAGGTGAGCCTACTTGGCCGGGAGAGGGAGTGGGTGAGGCCAGCCGGCTCCTGCAGCTGCTGACTCACTCCCACCTGGGGCCCAATCACTTTATCTTGGAGCCAATTTCTTTAGCTGCACCTCCCCGATGCTCCCTCCAGACCTCCCAGCTGGGCTGGGCCACGAGCTAATTATGGCCTGTGCAGGGCTTTGAACTGCTCAGCTTTCAGCCAGAGATGACCTGCTGATTACCACTTTGGTGGCTGGAGCATAGTGACTCAGGAGACAGGAGAGGCCGCACAACCTCCCAGCTTGGAGGAGGCCCTGTCTTGCTGGATCTGTGGTGACAACCCAGGCCCTCCCGGAAGAAGTGCAGAACTCTGGGCTAGGCCTGTCCAGGGCAAGGATCCTTGTGTTTCCAGACTGTCCATTCCCATAGGCCTTGCCATTTATAGACGCTCCAAAGAGAGGGAGTGGGACTCACAGGCTGGGGGCACCCGGGGAGATCCCGGTTCAGCCTCTCATTGCACAGCTGGGAGGGACGACAAATTGTCACAGGCTCTGAAACTTGGCTGCTGGAAGACACCTCAGAGCACCTTTGTTCTAACTTTCCCTGTGTCGGTAGGTGAAACAATGAAGGCCCAGAAAGGTGACTTGACTTGCACGATCACCGAGCTGTCAAGTGGCGAGATGGGGCTTGTAGCCTCAGTTTCTCCTTCTCTCTTTCTCTTTTAACTTTTTATTATGGGAAAGTTCAGACCTACACAAAAGTAGGCAGAAAAGTATGATGATCTCCTAGGTACCCATTACCAGCTTCGGCAGTGACTCTGACCCCCTCCGCTGATTATTTGATAAATCCAAGACATCACAGCATTTAATATCATTTCGCCTGGAAATGTCTCAGTGCATGTCTCTCAAAGGCAACGGAACGCGTGGCTCTTGATTCTTCGTCCAGGGCTCCTTTCAGGCCGCATCATGGTTATGTTACATGAAGACCGGACCTTACACTGAATGAATGAACAGACAAAGGGCTGAAGGAATGAAAGAAAAACAATATTCCATCTTTATTCTTTCCAAGAAGAAGATAGTTGCTTAAGTTCCCAAGTGATCTTTTTAGAAGACCAGTAGACCAAAAAAGAGTTTCAAACCGTGGACCCCGAGCAGAGAGGGGTCTGTGAGTTCTTTCTCATGAGCGGTGCTCTGCAAGCTGGGTCTCCGAGCCTGCCTTGCTGCGGACAAGCCGTGTCTGTTTCCCATGGCAGCTGGCAGCATAGGATTAACGTAGGGATCGAGGGCAATCCAACACGGCCTGTTTGGCAAGGCACCTCTAAACTCATAAACCACTCAATGCCCCTAAGGAATAATTATGACAATTATCATCCCCAAGTCACCTAGAAAGACAAAGAAAAGTTCACTCCGTGGTCCCTGGCTGCCTTCCTCATCTCCCCACCTTGTCCTCTGAATTCTGCATGTCACTCCCCATAGAAGCATGGTGCTGATTCATTTGTGTGTGTGTCTGTGTGTGTCTGTGTGTGTCTGTGTGTGTGTGTGGGCTTTCTGTCTAGGTCAATAGCAACGATGACAATGGTGTGCTTGCTGGGAATTGGAGCGGCAATTACACGGGTGGCCGGGACCCGAGGAACTGGAACGGCAGCGTGGAGATCCTCAAGGAGTGGAAAAAATCTGGCTTCAGGCCTGTCCGATACGGCCAGTGCTGGGTCTTTGCTGGGACCCTCAACACAGGTACCTGGGGTGTGATGTGCCTTCACTGGGTCGGTGGGCAGCAGTGGGGGACACCAAGGTAGCATCTCCGCCCCAACCGGCGTCCTCACACCCACCTTGGCTTGCAGTGCTGCGGTCTTTGGGGATTCCCTCCCGGGTGATCACCAACTTCAGCTCAGCCCATGACACAGACCGAAACCTCAGCGTGGATGTGTACTACGACCCCATGGGAAACCCCCTGGACAAGGGCAGTGATAGCGTATGGTAAGTACCTGACCTTGTCCCTGAACCTCGAGCACCAATCTGAGCAGCTTCTTGCTCTCACCATGGCCCTGGGACCCAGCTCCAAACCGGAGTTGCCAGGCAAGTAACATGTCAGTACATGGTTTAGAATGGAAATGCTGACGATGCTAATTACACACCTAGCAGGACCCAAGACACCTCTCCTCGGTGCCCTGCAAAGTCTGACGGTCTGTTCTATCTTGCTGCCATTCGATGAAGGGTCTGAGACCCCTGAAAGACACAGCTCCTGAGCTTTGTGAAACCGCCCTGAATTTACAGGATCCCTTGGACCCTATACTGCTTTACAAGATAAAACTTGAAACTATTGATTTTTCAGTAAGAAATATAAATTTATTTCATTTCAGGCAAACCATATGACTTATGGACTTTCTTAAAGAGAGAAAGAAAAGCAACACATTTTTTTTCTTAAAATATAGATACTACTAAGGTATCTTAGTTGACAGAATGAAAAATTAGACGTTTATTCTGGATTCCAGATGAAAATAAGAAGTTTTATCTGTATTTGGGCATTTATATTTCTAACCATAAATATGCCATGTGCACATCATCAGTATATTATGTATGTATACATATGTGTGATTTAATAGTAGATTTAAATATAGAAATAGGTTCTATAAAACTTATAGACATATAACTACCTAGAACAGTATCTATTCACATGAAAATAGATATTGATGGTTATTTAAGATTACACCACATGCCAAGTTATTATCAGATAGCAATTGAAAATAAGGTGTATATCTGCACATACACATAGATATCTGTGTGTCTCTATATATAAAGTACCGTACACATTTGTCATTAATCTAATGTTTTAATCCATTTCAAAGGCTACATACACACATATAATTGCTCACATGCATATAAATGGCTAGATAAACTTATAGCAGATGCCATCTTGTTTTCAGATGTTTAAATTTGAGATAGTCTATTTAAAATATCTCTATTACTTATTATTCCCAGAATAAGTCGACCCGACTTATCTGAAATGTGCTTAATGTAACTAATGGATAAAGTGAAAGGAAAAAAGAAATTAATGGGAAAAGCTGCTAAAACAAATAAATAACTCAATGCAAACAACTAAACTAAGTAATGAAATCATCCTCTCTGAGCTGATTGTGGTGGCTCATGCTTGTAGTCCCAGCTACTTGGGAGGATGAAGCAGGAGGATACCTTGAGGCCAGAAGTTCGAGACCAGCCTGGGCAACATAGCAAGACCTCATGTCTAAAAAAAAAATAAAAAGCATCCCTCTCTCTGCAGGAGAGCAAAGCTTATGTAATTCACCGTGGGTCACACAGATTCCCGGGTTTTCTTAGGGGAGAGAAAGCTTATTTTAGAATTTTCTTTCTTGATCTGCACACAACTTTCTCTCTAATGACGTTGCTACTTATGGCAAGGTTTTGTTTTTTAGTGTCTCATAAATGAATGTCTTTTCTTTTTGCTGGCTTTTTCTTCTGTCATTGTGTCTGAAATCCTACCACAGCCAGTTCCGACTGTCGGGGTAATGCCATTCCTAGCCTTAGTTTCCTCTCAAAAAGGAGATGATTGGTCTAACAGGATAACTGATCTGGGGTCCCCTTTGGTATAACCCTCCTGTGATTATCCTGCACCCTAGGAACTGCAGGGAGAGGGAAAGCTTAAGACTCAGTTCCTCTACTAAAAGGATTTATTGTGCTGTTAGGGCACAGGGTGTGGGGAAGCCATGAGCAGAGGTGAATTAGTGACACAGCACGGTGTGTGATGTGCAGGTGAGAGATTCTGGGAATGCAGGGAGGGAACCCTTAAAGAAGACTTTCTAGAAGCAGGAAAACCGGCTTTTCAGCTGAATTTGGTATTGGAACCCGGGTGTCTTAGTTACTGATTCACACTGCTACTCCACATCAGCTTATCAATTCATTCTGAATACAGTCACCTTTAGGGCAAGTATGGGCTGGGGGGGACATCCCAGGGTGGCTCCACTGCCATTTCTGTGGCCTCACTGGGGGAGGTCTCAGGTCCAGAAGCTCTGATTGTTCCTAAGGGTCCTGTCCCCATCCCTCTCCCTCCCCTCATTTGAACCTTCTCAGAAACAGAGAGAGTCGGTGGTCCCTCCCTACCCCATTCCCCACCAGCCGTGGGTGAGGAACCAGTCCCAGACGGTATGAAGACAGGGAGTTCCAGGCACTGCTTTCGACCCTACTACCGTCTTGCTTCGAGACTTGTGCAAGACATCTCATCCTTCTGGTCCCAAGTTTCTTCATCAGTGAAATACAAGGATTGGCCTAGGACTAGAAGATCACTGAAGTCTCTCCCCAGCTTGAATTTTTTTATACTCTGCAGCTTCAGCCCATCTCACTTTTTTTAGGAGAGCCAGCCGTCCCCAGGAGAGCCATACTGCCCCTTGTCCATGGAATCCCGTGCAGGGGAAAGCTAAACCACTCCTCTGCCTGGAGTGAAACTGCCAAGCTATTATTATAAGGACAGCTTGGGTTTAGACAGAAAACCTTTGGTCTGAATCTTTGTGTGTCATAAATGCTGGAAGCTCTGGAACCTTGTCCAGATTTGCCTAATGTAACAGAATGTGAGGATCGAGTGAGGCAAAGCATCAGAGGGGCTGAGTAGTCCTAACAGTAGCAGCTAATGATGTGTTGAGCAATCGTCATGTGCCGGGCACTTTTCTACATGCTTACATTTATCCTTCACAAATGACGAGGTAGGCCCTGTGCCCATTTTGTAGGTGAGCAGACTGAGGCATGGAGAGATTACATAATTTACCCAAGGGACATCCTTAGAAGGTGGTGGACATGGGATTTGAACTCAGGCAGCTTCGTAAAGCATACAGTGTCAGAGAGATGCCAGAGAATGTTGTTACTATTATTCCTGACTGATGTTTGAGAAATCTGACAGCTCTTACCTTGAGATTTTTCCAGAGGAGGTTGGCTAGACGCCCGTGGGGGCTCTGGTTAGGTTGGGGGCTGTCCCACCCACGCAGGTGGAGAAGCTGGGTCCTTTGGTTCATGCTTCGGCAGCAAATGTTACTTCTTCGTAAGATTAAAAGTTGTCTCAGGGGCTCGGTAAAGAGAAATGACTTGCCCAAAGTCGCATTGTGAATTGGTGTCCAAGCTGGGACTGGAACACAGGCGTCCTCGAACAGGACTCTACCAAGTCAAGAACATTAGGACTGCAAGGGACTTAAAGAAGGACCTGCTCATTTTGTACATGAGAAAACAGAGGCCCAGAGAGAAGTAACGTGTCTAAAACAGCTGGAGACACGTAGGCACTCTAAGTGTATAACATTACAGAAGTTTCTCACCTGTAAATGAAGGGCCAAAGGACCTCAGAGATTTCTTCCAGATCTTTCTTTTACTCACATTCACAGCATCCAGCTGGGTAATTTTTTTCTAAGCCATTCTGCACATGCCCACGGTTTGGCTGGCACAAGCTGTGGAGTAGTCACTTTCTTCAGAGTCAGGACACTTTTGTGGGGAGCTTAGTTCAGGATGCTTCTTGGATATGGGTCCCCTCTGGGCCACTCTGAAGAAGTCTCTGGAGCCTGCTCAGCCCCTGAGCAGCAAGCAGCCAAATGAGTTGGAACAGTTTCACTAAGGTTAGCTTGACATTTCTGGCGCGTTTTTTAAATTCATTTGACTTGATGTGCCAGTCTCTAGAGTCGCAGAGCTGACTTTTCTTGTAGACTTGGTAGGGCTGGGAGGTACAAGGCACGTGGGGATCGCCCCGGCCCTGTCGGGGAGGTGCAGCCGGGCAGCGCTTCCCAAGAAGAGCTGTGGGCACCCACACCTGGCTGAGTCCCCGGCTCCTTATGCAGTCTTTCCACGGCCTCTGCCTCTGAACACCTGCCTGTAGCAGCACTCAGCCAGCTCCCAGGGTACCCAGAGCGCCTCCCCCAGATCTGCAGTGAGGAAACCAAGGAAAGCGGTCTTAGCTCGAGAACAATGTGATTCAGTGCATGTGTGCACTGGACTCGGGGCTCCAAGCGGAGTAAGATGCAGGCACCGTGCTAGAGGAGTTTATAGCCACGTATAAAGATGGACGATTATGGAGCAGAAGTGAAATCACTGAACATGTGCAAGATGCAGAGATAGCATAGAGATATGGTTGCCACTCTCAGTATATCAGGAAAGATTTTTTGGCGCAGGCGGTATCAGTATCTGATCAGCATTTGGGAGGACGAATAGGAGTTTACCTACAGAAGGAGTAGGGGGTTGGGGCCACTTTCTAGGCAGGGTCTCCTAACTCTGTGAATTCAAAGGCAAGCGTAGCTCAGTTGCTGGCTCTAGAGCAGTGGTTTATAAACTTCAAAGATTACATCAGGTTAATTTGGGTGGGGGAGATTAGAGGGGCAGGAACCTGCATATTTTAATAAATGCCTCAGGTAGTTCTGATGCCTGCAACCTGTCCTCATCCTGAGCTCCTGCCTCTGAGACCCTCAGGACAGGGACAAAGTCCAAGTTTGGGGGGTGAGAGCGAGTGTGGCACACAACCAAAAACTCAAACCAGAATTTCCACGATGGCGCCCACGGGCATTTGAAAGGTGCCTATCCCAAATACGTGTAACTGCAGTAGCTGGCTTCCAGCGTCCGCATGAAGGAGGAGCCAGGATGTATTTATGTGTCTGTTATCTGCTCTGTCTTTAATTCCGGCTTTTCAAATAAGTATTAAAACACAACAATTTACCACTTTTTTTTTTTTCTTTTTTTAATCAACCTACCTTTCCCCTAGGGTTGTCTGCCAGGAACAAAATGAATGTGAAACGCATGTTCTCACTGCTTTTCATCCCTCCCTTGCCCCTTTCACCCACCTGGAATCTCCTCCCGTCCTTCTCCCCTTGCCTCCTCCTTGGTGAATTCTAGCCAATCCTAAAGCACCATTCAAAAAGACATTTTGTGGGTCCAGGAGATCATTTTTTTTTTCCTGAACGATTATAGGAAATGTCAAAATATATAAAAAAGTAAAAATCATCTATGATCTTATTGCTCACATGTTTCTAACATTTGATAATGTTCTATTTAATCTTCTCTGTGTTCGTTGTTATTTATGGAGCTGGGATTATACATTTTACAAGGCATGGGTACAAGACAGAACATATAATAGATACGTCCTACTTTTTCCCACACCTTGATCACAGTTTCGATCATGTGTTTTTGACTAAACATTATGAGCATTTCCACCACGTCATTAAATAGGCTTCAAAAATAAGATCTTTTAAAATGCATCATATTCCATTATATAGTTGAGCTATTATCCCCCTATTGTTACTGTGACATCTATCTCCCTTTTTTAACTGTTTTGCCTGGATTCAAAGCCCACTCTGCCCATTTACTTGTTGTTAGAACTTGGACAAGTCACTTAACTTCCCTGTGCCTCAGTTTCCAGAGTTGTTGAATGGGAATAATAATTATTTCAATTTTATAGATGTTGTGAGGATTAAATGAGTTAATATATGTAAGAAAGTTAAAACACTTAACTTTCTATGTTAACACTGTTTTGGCTATTATTTATATGATACACATATTTTAAAATATTCATTTATTTTCTAATTATATAAGTAGTGAGTAATTCTCATTAGAGAAAATGAAAACATTACAGAAACAATGTAAAACTTAGTTCATATGCACATAGTACATCCATCAAATTGTTAATGGTGGTTATCTAAGACAATAGAATTATTGGAGACTAACTTTCCCCAATTTTTTAATTCAAATGAATTTATCATATATATAAGCAATAACACATACACTATTCTATAACTTGATTTTCTCACTTCATGATATATTTGAGACATCTCTCCATGTAAGTACTAGATTGAGTTTACTTGTTCTTTTTGACAGCTGTTTAATATTCCATTGCATGGCTGTGCCACAATTATCTGACCACTCCCTTATTGAAGAACTTTTCCTCTAACATTTTTGCTGTTCCAAACAATGCTGCAATGGACATATTTATATGTGCACTCATGTGAGTTCTTCTATAGGAGAAATTCCTAGACATGGACTTACTGGCTCAGTGGGTATGTAGATTTTTAATGGTTTTTTATATTCATTGCCAAATAGCTACCCGCAAAGGTCATACCAATTTAAACTCCCACCGACAGGGTATGACAGTGCTTGTTATCCCACCTGGGAATGAGTATAGCAGTGAGTATCATCCTATGCTTTAATCTCTGCCAGTCAATAGGTGTAATCTCTGCATCTCTGTAATGGTATCTCTTTGTCATTTTAATTTTCTTTTGATAGTAGTGAGGTTAAAACTATTTTCCTATGTTCAGTGATCATTTGCATTTCTTATCACAACTGCTTGCTCATTGCCCTGAACTGGTATGCTTTTCTTCTGTGTCTTTTTCTTATTGATTTATAAGTACTTTATAATATTAATATAGCAAATCTCTATCGAGTGTATACGTTGCACATATTTTCTGTATTGATTTTTCTCAATCATTTTTCTCTCTCATCTTCAGAGTGGATAATTTCTACTCATTTATTTCAAGTTTATTGACTCTTTTCTCTGTCATCTCTATTCTGTGAATAAGTTCATCCATAGAATTATTTAATTTCACATATTGGTCCTTTTTCCAGTTGGATATTGCCAATTGGTTCTTTTTTTATATTTTCTATTTCTCTACCAAGAATTCCTCTCTTTTCATTCATTATGAGCATATTCCCTTTTATTTCATCAAGCATAGTTACAGTAGCTGCTTTAAAGACTTTGCCCAACAATTTCAACATCTGGCTTATTTTAGAGTTGATCTCTGTTGATTATTTTTTTCCCGTGAGGATAAATCACATTTTCCTGGTTCTTTGTATGTTGAGCAAGTTTGGATTGGACCCTGGATACTGCCATTTTGTCTTTTGTTCTAGCAGCCCACCTTGGACAGACTCCAACTGCAAGCAGTCTCGCCTGCCGTGGGCAGCAGCTCCCACATCCATTCAGTTCTTTTATCTTTAGCTGAACTGCTGGTCATCTGCCTTGTGCATGTGAAGTTCAGGGGTCACCCAGAGGTTTGGGCAGTTTCCTTGACTCCCTCTTTCCAGAACTCCCCCCTCACTCTCCAGCAATCCAAGTTGGCCTGGGCCCTGTTTCCTGGTTCCTCATGTCAGGAAGCTGCAGAGTTGTCACTGCCCTGTGCTGTACCCCCAACAGTGCCCTGTCCTTAGGACAAAGCCACAGAAAGTACAGCTCACCCCACGCTGGTGGCTTCCTTCAAGTTTTGACTCCCTTTCAAAATCTTCCTCCTTGGTTCACTCTCAGACATTTGTCTTTTCTAGTTTTTTTTTTTTTTCAGAGTGCATCATTATATGCAAAAGGGTTCATCTGTTATGAGCATATCCCCCACCCCAGAAACAGAACTACAAAACTTTTGTTTGTTTATATGCAACTTGAATATTTTTAGATAGTCAAATGTATTTTTAGATAGTCTTTTATGGCTTCTGAAATGGGTGATCTGCTTAGAACTATCTTTTCCACCTTATGAGTATTAAAAAGTGTTTCTTTCATGTTGGCTGGAACTTGGATTTATGTTGGACTTATATTTTCTCCAAGTTGAACTGAAAACTGTCAAGGCCAGTGTTACTGTAATTTCTGTGGGAGTGGAGAGGAGGGGAGAAGAGGGCAGAGGCCAGGGACCAAATGAATAAGACTGACCTTGGCGAGCTGGCTGGGTCTGGTGCAGGGTGAGCAGTGACCGAAACATACAGACTGAGACACAGGCAGAGAGCATTTGAGGACTGGTCTACTTCCTTCTCCAGTGTAGACCCCAGCCAAGAGGTGGCGTGGCTCTCAGCCAGACTTGTCACTCCAGTGGCAGCACCATTTGTTTTCAGCCGCACCAAATACAGACGTGTGCCCCAACAGGGCACAGAGACAAAGCTGTGTGATTTGCTGGCTGGGTGGCTGGCTCCAACCTAGATGTGTTCTGCTCCTCAGAGGGGCAGTGGAGCGTGGTGGTCAAGGCTTTGGCTTTGGAGTTAGGCATACATAAGTCCAAACTTTGACCTTGCCATTGTTAGCTGCTTAACTTCCTTGAGCTTCAATTTCCCCTTTTATGAAATGGGCATCAAAATAGTACCCATTTCACAGTGCTGGGAGGATTTCCATGAGACAATGCTCACCAAGGCTTAGCACAATAGCTGTCCCAGGGTAAACTCACTTGATGTCTATCAGGGCAAAGATGTGATGTTTTGCCAGTCACCTGCTGTGTGGCCTTAGGCAAGCTCTGCAGTCCCTGGTTCTGTCTGCAGGAATTTCCACGTCTGGAATGAAGCTTGGTTTACCCGGCCTGACCTGGGCCCCTCGTTCAATGGATGGCAGGTGTTAGACGCCACCCCCCAGGAGAGGAGCCAAGGTAACCCCCCACCAGCCCTTCTCTGGGCATGGCTCTAAGTCATGAGCCTCTCAATTATTTACAGCAGTGGACAGCAGCACAGGGAAGCAACCCCAAAGCCCTCCTCATCTCTGGAACGCACAATGGGATTAAAACAAAAACATTTTAAAAATAGATTTCCCCTTCTAATTTTGTTTGGCTCGGGCTGCTATTTAAATGAGTGCCTTCCCTGTACTTACACTGGCTGCTATTCCTGCCACCGAGACCCTGGCACGGGCCAGGTGACAAGGGAAAGAAGCCTTCCTCTGCCAGTAATGATTTCCCTGCACCGCCTCTAGCAGCCTGTCTCTCCCAGTGCAGAACCTTGCCGTTCCCCATTGCCCTTGGGGTCGGTCCACATTCCCCACCAGCTCTGGGCCTCCTTGATCACAGCCCAGAGCAGCTGCCTCTGCCACGCCCCTGTCCCAGGCCTGTGCTCCTGTTCTGGCCTCTCTCCCACTTCCCTCCCATGAGGAGTTGGATCCCACACTCTCCAGGAATTTTTCCTCTTCCCTTCTCTGCTCTCCAGTGCATGCCTTGTGTGTTTACCTTCATTTCCAGTCGTTTCTTTCAAACATAAAAAAAAAAAATCATTTATGAAGTAATATGTGCACATAGTTGAAACAAATTCAAACTGTTCTAAAAGGACTTCAATGAAAATTGTCCTATCCCATCCCCAATCCCTAGCCCTTCCATCAGAATTGATGGGTGTTACCAGATTTGGGGATTGGGGAGTCACCTTGCAGATATGTTCAAGGCCACGATTGTTCAAACTTTTCATTGCAATCCCTTGGTGGTAATAAAATCAAGTTAGTGGATTGTGACCATCATTTTAAGAAATGAAAATGAAATGGAATGGGAGAAAAAAGGAAAATAAAATAGCATGGCTCATTAGATACAGCAAGACTAAGGACTATTGTCCTGTGAAACTTTTGTTTCAGTATCAAACATGTGCCAAGACATCAAATGTATTTCTTTCTAGGGGTCATGGTAAAAAAAAAAATTGAAAGTTTCTGATAAATCAGTCTATCTATCTATCTATCTATATAATCTATCCATCCATCCATCCATTTGTCTATCTACCTATTCATCTACCCATCTATCTGTCCATCTATTCATCTATCTATTCATGTATCCATCTATCTCTTCATCTAACTATCCATCCATCCATCCATCTATCCACCCATCCATCCATCCATCCATCTGTCTATCTGTCCATCTATCCATCTATTCATCTACCTTAGCTACCTATGCTGAGTGCTGAGAGGAGGGAGGTAATGGTCAGGCTTGGGAGCTCAGAGGAGCAGGAGACCCTGTGGGCTGGGAGTTCAGGGAATTCTTCCAGGAACAGGAGGACAACAACCTTCTAGGGCAGAATGATTTGTAGAGGTAAAAAAGAAGCAGCCACCCTGAGCACAAGACAGCAAGACTTTAGGAAACAGACCAAGGACAGTGGTTCAGCACAGATTAGGTACCCACAGAACGCAGGATTGAGCCAGTATTATGGAGACGGGGAGTTTGACCAGGGTGACATTGCAGAAAGAACAATAGCACGGGAGGGTCTCTGCTGAATGCCAAATGAGCGGGGCAGCCAGTCAGGGCTGAAGGAGCTTGGCAGGGGAGAGGCAGCAGGTGGGATGGGGTAGAGTGGGGAGCTATGGAAGGCCCTCAGAGGAGCGGGCCCTGGGTGGGCTCTTGTGGGTGGGCCTGGCCTTGGCGTACATCCAACCTCTGCATGCTGGCCACCAGGGGTGTTCCAGTGTGGCCCTGCTTCAGTCCACGCTGTGCGAGAGGGTGACGTGAAACTGCAATTCGACACACCCTTCGTCTTCGCGGAGGTTAATGCTGACCGCACCAACTGGATCCAAGATAGCGCCAACAGCACACCGAAGAAGAATTCTGTGGACACTCGCTCGGTCGGCAGGTACATCAGCACCAAGGCCGTGGGCAGCTACTCCCGCATGGACGTCACGGAGAAGTACAAGTACCCAGAAGGTAGGAGGGGCACTGAAGGGGCGGTGCTCTGCGGTGTGAGGACGCGGTGTGTCCTCCACGGTGGGAGGACAGCTTTGAGGGTGGAGAGGAGAGAAGGCCTCATCCTCCCGCACATTCCCAGCCAGTCCCGCCTGAATGGTAGGGTTGCCCCCTCAAATCCAACACCCACTCCCAGGACTGTTTCCAGTGGGGACTGAGCTGCCATGGCCGGCCGCAGTGCAGGTGGAAGTTTGCTGCGGGGCACAGGTGGCTGACAGCTCAGTTCATCTCCAGCTGGGTCCCTTTCTCAATTGTACAACTGGGGTGACAGCACCATGGCTGAACATCACCTGGAGAGACACGGGCCCTGTGGAAGGCCCTCAAGGGCCTGGGGGGAGATTTCTCTATCACTCTGCTCCCCTGGCCTCCGAGAAACGGGCGGAAAACACCATCTGAACAAAGAAATGGACAAAGAGACCCAGAGACTGGGGTTGTGCTATGTGCACTCAGCAGCCTCCCAAGAAGCCAGATGAGGTGTGATTACATGGTAGAGTGAACACCCTAGTCCCCGAAATCACAGGTGTCCACCCAAGTGCTGGGTCCCCCAAAGTCACCTTGGAAGGCCAGTTGGTATGGGGCTGCCTTTACTCAAATTGCGTTTGTTTCTTAGAAGTTGCTTTTGGAACCAGCAGCATTTATCTCTTTGAGGATTCTCAATGGTGACAACAGTTCTGCATTTGAGTGTGAAGTTCACTTTTAGATACATTTTTAGTGCTTTCTCTAGCAGGACACAGTCAGTCCTTAATGAGCTCAACATTTCACTCTTTCTAAAATGCTTCAAAATAGTTGATTCCATTGATCCTCACAGTCTGCTTTGAGGGGTCAAGAAAAGTACTCTCGTGAAGGCACCTACAGTACCCTCTAAACTGAGCCCCAAATCTCTGAGCAACTACTGGCTGTTGGTGTTGGCTGGAATTTACAAAAGAGGAAGGCTGAGCACAGGAGACGGGTCTGACTCCAAGTCCAGATGGGTGACTCTTCCGGGGACTGGTGTTTGTGGACGTTTTGAGGCACCACCCTAGGGTAATGAGATGGGTGCAGTCTGCCTCTGTGGGCCATTTCCAAGGCCGAGGTCAGATGCACCTTCTCCCAGTCAACTGGCTGTTCTCAGTCTGGGCCCTCCTGACAGCCTGGGGCATGCTGGGCCCTGGGGGTGCAGCAGAGAACACCGCAGGTGAGGCCAGGAGGGTGAAGTCGGGAGGGCAGATGTAGGACAAGTATTTTCAACCATGTCATGAGGTAGAAACCGGCGTAGGGGGCCAGGGACGCAAATCCCAAGGCGGAAGGTGAACCCCAGTCCTACTACTCATGACTGTGACCTCAAGCGTGTTCCCTAGGACCTCTGATCCCTGGTTTCCTTACCTGTAAAATGAGAGCAGCAATGCCTGCCTCCAGTGAGACTTAAATGAGCTAATGCACGCAGAGTGCCAAGTGCAATGCTGATGTGTAGTAAGGACGTGAGAAATCGCAGTGGTAATCTTTATCAATTTGAACATCGACAGCCTCACTGAAACAGTGACCTCCCAAGGTGACTATTTTGCAGGCACTGCTGACATGGAGGTATGATCCCGTGGGGTTCCTTACCTTACTCTCATACCTTAATCCTGCTTCTTGGGGCCTCTGGCTGTCCCAGCTAACCCTCCTAAACAATGGAGAGGAGCCAGGTGTGGCCAGGTTGGGGGGATCCCTGCAGGACTTGTGGCAACACCCTAGCCCCTACGTGACAGCAGGACAGATCACCTGCCTGGTGTTGCCCAGCTCTTCTTACCCAATGATACTAGCTTGTCTTTGAGGGCCCCAGGGAGGAAAAGCTCATAAAATGGGTTGCTACGCATTGACGCAACAGCAACACCAAAGGGAGAAAACAGCAGCAGGAAGCTTAGTCTTGAGTAAGCCCAGCAGGTGACCTATATAGGCATCGAGGCTCTGAGCCTCATTGTGCAAACACACCTGCTTCGAGGTCCCAGGCACGAAGGCTCAGGTCCCCTACAGCCTTCGGCTCTGGGTGTGGACTTTCAACTCCATCAGAGGATGGGAAGGCACCAAAAGGAACCCAGCCCACCAGGAGCTATGGGCATAGGTAATCTGGCGGCCGCCTCCTCTCTAGTAGGGTTCAAAATGGGAGGAACCTTAGACCAGGGATCCAGACACCCCTATCTGTCTCTGTCTCTAATCCTCAGAATGGTTTGGGCCGGTTGCTCCTCCTCTTAGGGCCTTAACTCTAGCACGATGGATTTGGATGAGTTTAGCTCTGAAGTCTCTGCCAGTTGTTACACGTAACTTACAGGAAAGGGCTAGCTGAGTTGCAAAGTGCTTATAAGTCATCTGGTGCCTTAAAAATTTCACAGGTTGGTTGGGGAAGGTAGAGGACCATAGATATGGTTGTTCTGCAGATACAAATGTGACAATTCTTCTTTGTGCACCTCTGTCTGTGTTCCTGGAGGGGCAATACCTTCTCCTTTGTAGCAGATCCATCTTCAGGCCGAGGCAGAAGGTCCTGTGCGACCTGCTTAGTCAGCCTGGCTCAGAGGCTCGCAGGTGGTTACTCAGCACGTAGTGCCCCAAGTGCCATCTTAGGGGACATCACCTCACCCTCTGCGGGTCACTTACACCATCACCTTCAGCAGCACCCGTAGCCTGAGCCAGTCAGAAACCTCATTCTTTCATCCAGCCCCTGCACTGTGGAAACCTGGAATGTCTCGACAATTTAAACTAGTCATAACTTGGAACCACACCAGCTGTGGGATGTCCTTGCCGACCGGCAGAGACCCAAGTGTCACTCTTTGACTCTTATAGCACCTTTAGAAACAAGGCGGAACAATGTGGTGAAATGTTTTAAACATTTCTAAATCATAACCTTTGTTTTTGCTTATGAATTTATTCTAATCCTTTTCAGCTCAGTTTTTGTTATTTATTTAAAAATGATGTTTGTTCTTTAAGTTTCATCAGAACTTTGATCAAAGAAAGAAATCTAACTTAATGAACATAAGCAAACAGTCAAGCCAAGTGGTCATTTTGGGCAGGTGCTGATGCAGCTTCCTCTACGGACTCTCAGGCGTTTGGAACTGATTGGAAAAGCACCAGCGGCCAGCTGGTTTGCACCCTGGGTCGCGGGACGCTCTCCTGTGCTCAGGTGGCCACCACATCCCTGAGCTGCTTCTGTCTTTTCCCACCACACAGGTTCCAACCAGGAAAGACAAGTGTTCGAAAAGGCTCTGGGGCAACTTAAACCCAATGCATCATTTGGCCCGACATCTGCAGGGCGTTTGGAAGCAGAGGACCAGGAGCCCAGCATCTCTGGGAAGTTCAAGGTCGCTGGCATTCTGGCAGTGGGCAAAGAAGTCAGCCTAGTCCTGCTGCTCAAAAACCTGACCAGCGAAGAGAAGACGGTGACAGTGAACATGACAGCCTGGACCATAGTCTACAACGGCACGCTTGTGCACGAGGTGTGGAAGGACTCGGTCACAATGTCCCTGGGCCCCGAAGAAGGTAACTCATCCTGTAGCTTGGTGGGGATGCACGAATCCAAGGTAGCTGATAGTCTGTTGGGGCTGGAGGGTTTCTGCCGGGCTTCCGGTTAGTCAGCCGGCTGAGGATGGGCCAATGAGAGGCCCCAGGGTTAAGCCTTGGGCTCCGATGCTTTGGAAGTTGCTGTCTCTACAAACAGCGCAATCCAGGGTGGTGCCAACTAAAATCCTTTTACGCCCTGGGGGAGAAAGGAGGGAGGCTTTGGCAGGTCATCGTCATGGCATGATATCCCTTACAGGTGTATACCACCTTGCAGGGTTTGCAGAGCACATCCTTACATATTACCTCATTTGGCCTTCTAAAAAAAGAATAGATTTTAGTATCCATTTTATTTTATTTTATTTTATTTATTTTTTTTTGAGACAGAGTCTCGCTCTGTTGCCTGGGCTAGAATGAGTGCCATGACGTCAGCCCAGCTCACAGCAACCTCAAACTCCTGGGCTCAAGTGATCCTTCTGCCTCAGCCTCCTGAGTAGCTGGGACTACAGACATGCACCACCATGCCTGGCTAATTTTTTTCTATATATATTTTTAGCTGTCCAGATCATTTCTTTCTGTTTTTAAGTAGAGACGGGGTCTTGCTCTTGCTCAGCCTGGTAGTATTCATTTTATAGAGGCAGAAAACTGAGGCTTAGACAGATTTATGACTTGCTTAAGAGATTAAGTATCCTTGCTAGTAAGTGGCAATGCCGGGTCTTGGTCCCAGGCCTCCTCATGCTAATCCAGCGCCACCCCGTGTGCTATGTCGTATTGCTGCCACCCCACAACAAGTCACTTCTCAGGTCTGGTCCTGGAAGTGTGAGTGGCAATAACCGCAGGGCCCTGAACACTTGCCCCGGGTCCCCCACAGCTGCTGGGGGTGGGTGGAGTTAGAGGTCTGAGCATTTGGGAGAGACAGTGACTTCTTGCCCCTGGGTAGCAGGGATGGGACGGGAACAAGGTGGAGCAGAGAAAGGTTGGTGCCATGCAGGGATTAAGAGGCAGGTGTGCCTACATTGACAAAATCCTTCCAGCTGTTATGAAAAGTTTGGACTTACAAAGCAGATTAACAAGGGTGGGGTGGTTATTTGCTTCACATAAGGAACTAATAGAAACTGATTAATTATACAGCCCATCTTGAAAGAATTCTGTCTGCAAGAAGCTGAGAGGTGTCACACCTGGCAGAAGACAGCATCCCCATGGCAATCTGTCTTCTGGCAGAATTTTAGCAGAAATCTTGTCAAAGTCAGAAACAATTGCCTGCTCTGATTTACCTTGGAAGCTCAAAAAAAAAAAAAAAAAAGAAAAAGCTATTTTTGAAGGTCAAAACAATTCACGAGAGGGAAATGGTTAAAAAAGGGAAAAACATCCTTTTGCAAGAAACAACAGAGTGGACTCGGAAGGGGATGGGGACAGAGGCAGGGGAAGTGCCCTAGGATGCTGTGGCCAGTGCATACTTGCTAGGTGACCCTGGCTAAATCTCCCTCCCTTTCTGAGCCTCAGTGGTCCTTGAGCCCAAGCTCTGGGCAGCTGACGCAAGGGCCTGACCTGTCCACCTTCGGGGCAGTCGTGGCCAATTCCTCCAGTGCTAAAACCTCCTCACGGTTTTGCCTAAAAGAGCATGTGACACCGTTGGCACCCCGGGCCACCCAGCATGACAGCCTGAGGAAGGGCAGCACCCAGGCCCATGTTTTGCCTGAGGAATGGCAAGAGGCACCGAGGGTTCCCTTAGGGGAGAGGTGGGGCGGGCTCAGATGGTGCAGGGCCAGGTGAGGGGTCTGAACGTCATCCCTAAGGCAGCAAGGAGCCGTGGATGATTTTTGAAGTGACATGATTTAGAAAAAAACAAACCCAGTCTTCTAAAGCTTTCTCTGGCTGGCGTGGGGATGGTTTGGAAGCAGGAGAGACCCGAGGGGGGTGTGATTCCGGATGCTGTTGCAATAGAAGGGCAGGTTATTAGACGGCGGGGAGGACCAGAAGCATTTATTTAGCCGATACCCTGGCTTCCCTTCCTGCCTATTCTTGTGTTATCATCGGGATTGCTGTTGTCACAGGTAGCGTTTGTGTTCTTGCCCTGCACCTTAGAAGGACATTTGCCTGCTGACATTTCCCAGGCTTGGGAGGAAGCAACCCATCCTCCTGGGAATCTGCCCAGCCAGCCAGTGTCCCGGTCTCCCTCCCACTCGCCCAGGCTTGGTGTCAGTTCTGGAGAAGGTTCCGAAGCCATCCCCACTCCCTCTCACTCTGCTGCCTCGCTCCCCCTTCCAGAAGCGCAGCAGCCTGTGAAGATCTCATACGCTCAGTATGAGAACTACCTGAAGGCGGACAACATGATCCGGATCACAGCCGTGTGCAAGGTCCCTGGCGAGGCGGAGGTGGTGGTGGAGAGGGACGTCATCCTGGACAACCCCACCCTGACCCTGGAGGTAACGGGGTGGGACAGGGTCCTCCCCCAGCCAGCCCAGCCCCCGCAAGCCCTACCAGTCCCCCCTGAGCCTCCGCTTTCCCAAACCACAAAGGAAGGTTCTTTCCTACTGGGAGGAGCGGAGAGCTGGGCCCAGCTTGGCTCCAGCGTCTGCCAAGTGGACCAGCCAAGAACCCCCGCTCAGGCCAGGGTTCTTGCCCCCTATCTGGTGAGATAAACGGAAACATTTGCCTGGCAGCTTCTTTGGTCCTAGTTCCAGACCCCCTGGGGATGTCAGCCGAGGAGGGGCTGCAGGGAGCTCATTCACCACCCACTCAGCTACTGAGCGTCTGCTGTGTGCTGGGCCCTGCCAGGCTCGGGAATCACGGAGAGGCCCAGGTGTGGGCGCTGCCCACGGCAAGCCCATGTGTCCTTCCAGGGCCATAGCACAGCCCCTGTTCACAGGCCAGATCGGAGACAGGCTGACCCACATGCATCTCTGTCACCCTAGGGTGACAGAATTGTGGACTCCTAGGAGGCTAGTCCAATGTCCTGTACCCTGTTGTTTCAACATGAGTAAACTGAGGCCCAGAGAGAAGGGGACAGCCAGTTACTGCCAGAGCTCACGCTAGCCCTCGGGCCTGGGACTCCCAGCCCATGCCCTTTCCAAGGATCCTGGGACCTCAGTAGCCAGCGACAGCATCTCCAAAGTGCTTGAGAACAAGGACTCCTCTTTTTCCAGTTTAGGGCTTGCTTTTGTTTGCAGGCGTGTGGGGCTTGCAGGCCTGTGGGAGGCCCCTGGTGCAACTCTGTCCCTTCCGCGGCACCCAGCGGGAATACCTGTGCTCGCCTTGCAGCCCCTGGGCCCAAAGCCCCCAGCCCAGGGGGGATGGCACTGAGCCGGGCAGCACAGATCTGAGGGCTAAGAGGGCGGACAAGGACAGGCAGACAGATGGGTGGAGAAGATGGGTCTTCCCCTGGGCTCCAACCTCATGCATCGGGCTCCTCTCTTGTCTGCTGTATCCACCGTCTGCCCCAGCTGTCTTGACAGCTTTTCCTGTCCAATCACAATGCCACCAGCTTCCCAAGCCCCCGATCACTAGAGGAGCCAGAAAAGTCATGGCTGCCCTGCCCTGGCCCCGCCTGCCCCTAAGCCGCAGCCTAGCTGCAGGGGTTCCCGACCTCAGACAGAGAGCAGGGGGACCCCGGGCGTCAGCTCTGATGTGGGGTCCAGTTCTCCATGCAGCTGCCTACGATTTCACCTGTCACTGTCCTGGTTAGTCTGGAGTGTGCTTCAGAGTGGGAGAGCTGGTCCCCGCCGTGGAGGTTAGGGAGCCAGTTTGGGGGCAGCAGAGAGAGGCAGGAGATCAGACCTTGGTCCGTGTAACCAAATGGGCCTGGCGTTGTACCTGAGCCCCTCCATGTATCAGCAGTGACACTGGGCAGGTCCCTTAATCTGAGTCTCAGTTGCTCCAGCTCTGTCATAGGGACAGCAAAGTACTTCCCTTGCACACATCCTCAGGGACACCTTTCCTGATCCCCCCCCCGTCCCCCACCGTAAGGCCTGGTCCCAGTTATACACCCTCAGAACCTTCTGTCCTCCTCCTTCACAGCATCTGTCCCAGCTGAAAGAATATCTTTCTTTATGCAATGAAATGGTTGTGGTTCCCTACCCAGCTATAAACTCCACCGCAGGTTCTACCTCTGTTCTGGATTTATCACCGTCCCCTTGGCACAGTATCTCAGTAGATAATCAATATTTGTAAAAGAGAAACAGCCCCCTCCTCGGGGCAAGATTGGAACAGAGCTTCTTGCCTCTGGGCTTGCAATCTTCCCTGCCCAGAGGAGAGCTGTCAGTCCACGCTCGTCCCCTGCGTGGAAAGCCTCTCCTGCTCCACAAGGCACTTGCAAGAAACACTCCCCATCTCTGTTAACGTAAACAGCCGGCCGAGTGCCCATCCCAACTCCCGAGGCCAGAAAATGACGCTGGGTAGCGGCCAGTTCAGTTATGGAAACATTCTGCATGAAAATGATCAGTGTTTAAATGAAGTTAGTGTTTTCCCCATTATATTCCCTTTTCCAATATCCTCAAACGTTCTTACAGAGTTATCTTTTATTCAGCACTTTGGCTCGGCATCTTTTGGATTTCCATAGCAAGTCTAATTTATCTGTAAAGACACTATAATATGTTTAGAAAGGAAATCAGAATACATACAGGCCAGAAATGTGCCGTCGTGAGCTCTCTTATTTAATCTTTTAAAAAGACTCTTCCTTCTCCCCTCTACTTAAGCCCACCCAGAATTAAGACATTCTTGTCCTGATTGTGCATATCTCACTCCAAGCAGGGCACAGGGTTTTAAACTCGGGAAGGTGATCTGCATGAAAAGATAATATTGGGCAAAACCCCGTTATGTCATCTGGCACTGATGGGCAGTTAGCATTGAGGACCTTAGACCATAGACTCAGACCATAAAATGTGAACGTTATTCCAAAGGGTCATGTCCTTCAAATTAACCCGTGACCTGTGGCTGTCAAACACAGGTTTTTACGGCCCCCAGTCCTCTCCTGTGGGTGCATTTACAGATAGGAGAGGGTGCTAAGCAGAAATGAAGAAAGAAAAACAAATTTAAGGCAACCTCAAATATCAATGTGGAAAATATGGCCCCATTTCTGTAGCTTTGTTAGATCCCAACAGCAGAAAATTATGTTCACTCTTCAAATTATGCCTCACACTTAAATGAGTTCTACGGGAAAAATTATAGCACAGATCATGGTCTCCAAAATGCTTCAATTATTCACAAATTATTTGTAGGTGTTGCAGAGCCTATCAAAAAAAAAAAAAAAAGCGAGAGCTTTGGAACCAGCTGGGCCCTGCTGTTTCCTAATGTGCGAAGTTTCCAAGTTGTTGAGTCTGTCTGAACATCGGCTTTGTCCCTGGAAAATGGCTGCTCTGGGATTAGTGGCAAGAGAGACAAAAACCAACCTAACACCAAACAGCAGCCTCCAGCCATCCTCACACGAAGAAAAGAAATCCATTAGCCAAATAGAAATTTTAATTTCCATCTCCCATATGCATTCTTCCCTGTCCTGTGGGATCTCATTTGGTCCCTTCTAGCAGGGAGGGTGCCTGCTCTTCTTTATCAGATGAGGACGTTGAGGCCCAGAGAGGTGACTGTCTGCCCAGAGTCGCAGCTGCTTCTTGGCAAAGTGCAGCAGCTTCCGTCTTTGTGTCTGAGGACACAGTCCTGGTTGCTTTTTTGACCCCAAACCCAGGCTTCACCTTCTCTGACCCCTGATCAAGGACAGTGCGGCTATGGTGTGAGAGCCGGGGATGGGGTGGGGGGTGACTTTCCTGGGGGGAGGTTTGAGGCTTTAAGGGAAGAAACAGGACCGTGAGCAGGAAGTTTAGGGAAAGTGATGTTGTTAAATTCAACACGAAAATGTTCCTAGCCCTCAGAGAGCCCACGGTGGAACCAGGCTGTCCGGGGACGCAAGGGCTCCCTGCCCTGGATAAGCCTGAGTCGGGCAGGGAAGTCATAGTGCTCTCGGCCACTGCACTGTGCCCTGTCTCCCTCCGAGCCTGGGTTCCCCGTCCACAGCATGGATGATGGCAATGTCCTAGGAACCCCCTGCGTGGACACCAGGAGGCTGCTGACACAGTGTGCCTGGCCCCTACAGGACTAAACACGTGGCCCTCCCTTCCTTGGTCCTCAGTGACAGCCTCCCCTTCAGGCACCCCTGCCCAGCCCCACCGAGTGGCAGGCAGGGGCTGAGCGGCGGGGTCCTGACTCGGCGCCCCTCTCTCGGCAGGTGCTGGACGAGGCTCACGTGCGGAAGCCCATGAACGTGCAGATGCTCTTCTCCAACCCCCTGGACGAGCCCGTGAAGAACTGCGTGCTGATGGTGGAGGGCAGCGGCCTACTGCGGGGCAACCTCAAGATCGAGTGAGTCCCAGGCCCGAGTGGCTGTGTGGGGACAGTGGCAGGGGGTGGCAGGGGCCTGTGGGGCCCCCGGGCAAGGCAGACAGAGCTCTCTTTGGCCTTGGGTTCTCTACTGTTTTGGGGGTCTTGGAACTCGAGACTCTGCCTTTGCATTTGGTTTACCAAACTTGAACTCCTGGGAAGTCCAGGTCACCAGAGGTAAGAGCTGGCCCTCAGGGTTTAGAATATTTGGGAGATCATGGGACACCCCCCTCCCCATTCCCCTGCTGAAGTGTCCCAGGGCTAGAGGGGCCTGGTGACCCAGGGAGGCAGCTAGAGGGAGCTAAAGCAGCCCAGCCCCCACCAGAGCAGGACAGGAGGCCACGGAGGCCGATCTAGTCCAAGGTGTGTGCATCTCGCATCAACACTGACCCGTGGCCTCCCCATCAGCGTGCCGACCCTGCGCCCCAAGGAGCGGTCTCGGGTCCGTTTTGAGATCCTGCCCACCCGGAGTGGCACCAAGCAGCTGCTCGCCGACTTCTCCTGCAACAAGTTCCCTGCAATCAAGGCCATGCTGTCCATCGACGTGGCCGAGTGAAGGGCCCCAGGGGCCCCCCGTACAAACTTGGGTAACACAGAGCCGGGAGGGCTCATCTGTGGAGTGAGACCCCTGCCCATGCTGTCCAGCCTGGGAAACCCACTCTGTCCCCCAAGACTGCCGGAAGTGGACCTCCAGTCTCCAGCACATGCCCCCTCCCCTGTCCCCAAGTTGGCTGGGTCTACCCTGGCCCATGACTTGGTCACTTTTGCACGTTCCCTGGCTGCTTCTCCCGAGGACCTGCTCTGGGAGCCCCATGGCCCTGCTCATCCCTGGCGCCCTTCACGCTGCAGGACAGACCAGCCCCAGACTCAGGGACTCTCTGGATGCATACGGGGCAGAAGCTGGCGTGGACCGTTTGCTGATCCCCAGCCTGCAGTTGGGGCATTCCAGGGGGTGCTTAGTCACCTGCCACGGCATCCACACCCTTACACTCAAAATAAATATTAAACAGTGCAGCCACGTGGCACCGACTCTGCCAGACTGCTGTTTCCCCTAAGGCGGTGACGAGAGAGGGGAGCTGGGGTCACCCCTTCCAGAGATGGGATGAACTTGGGGGGCCTTGTTCCCTGTGTTCCAGTGTCTAAGGGGAGTAGGCTTGTTCTGCATGGCTCCAGGTGCAAAAATAGGAAGACATTTCAAGTCAATTTAGGAAAACTTTCTAGTATGACGTCCAAAAATAGATGAGGCCACCTTGGGAGACAGCTCCTTGTCCCGGTAGGCTTCATTCTCTGTGTGGCCAGGCAATCTCTTTAGGGCTGTTCTACATGATTCAGTGTAAGAAGTGACTTTAGAGTCTTTGCTGGAACCCTCCGGCAGGGCAGGCTGCTAGTGGTGGCCACAGCACTGTTAACTCAACCAGAACCTTCTCTGCCTTCATACACACTCTGAAGGTTCTTCTGCCTTTGTCCCTTAAAATAACCCCAAGCAGATCCCATCAGCTTTCCAGTCACTTGTGTTGTCTGATCCCATTTTGACAATTCTGCATGACTCTCTGAATTTAAGGGACCCATCCAGGCCAGGTAGAAACCTTAACCTCACATCCAGCTCAAAGCTTCTCCCCTGTGCTCAGCTCAGGCTTTGCCTGTGCTTGCAAAGGAGGCACTGTCGGTTTCTCCTCCACCTTCGCTTCCTCCCTTCCCGTTGCCCGATCCTTCAAAGTCGGAGCAGGGAGAGAGAGAATTAGAAGGAAACTGACAATCGTGTGTTTCCCTGATGCTGATGTAACGTGGCCAACAACACCCTCTGCGCCGCTGACGTTTAAATGCAAGCTTTCTGTACTGCGTGTTGCCTGACACAGGCAACATGGCCCTCAGCTTCCGCCCCTGGAGGTCCACTCCGCTACCTCTAGCTGGCCTGGAGGGAGTGGCACTTTCATGGTGGCTCAGTTCCCTTTCGTGAGGTCCACTAGCCACAGGAAGTTCATACCTTGCCCCACCCAACAGCGGGCTTTAGTTGTCAGTCTTCTTAAGTGCCACCCTTACACATTTGAAGATAGAATGCCACTCAGTATAAATTAGTCACTGCCTCTGGAGAATGCTTATGAAGTGCCAGGCTCTGCACCAAGTGCTTTATATGTAGTATCTCATTTAATCCTCCCAACACTCCTATGGGACAGATGCTACTATCCCCCATGTTACCATGGAGGAAACTAAGGCTCAGAGACGTTGAGTTATTTGTTCAAGATCACAGAGCCATGAAGTGGAGAAATTGGGGGTCAAACCCTCTATCTACCTTCAGAGCCAAAGCCACTATGCTAATGTGTTGGACACTTTTGGTGGCCCACAGTCATTTCTCCTTCTTTCTTACTAATTGGACCCTGTTTTTTTGTATGGGGTCCAAAATCAATGTGACCAGCCTCAGAAGATAAATTCTAATTGGTCTCATCCCATCATGACAATCCTTTTCCCTTTTGCAGTGATTGCTTTGGAGGTGGACATGTGACCTCATCTGGCCAATGGGACATAAGGGAAGTTTTATGCTAGGCCTTGGGGAAAGATTTCCCCTCCAAATAAAAAACAGAAACTTGGTCCAGCTTGGGCAATAGTGAGACAATCATCTCTACAAAAAATAAAAAATTAGCTGGGCGTGGTGGCACACGCCTGTAGTCCCAGCTACAGGAGGCTGAGGCAAGAGGATCACTCAAGCCCAGGAGTTTAAAGCTGTAGTGAGCTATGATGACGCCACTGCACTCTAGCCCAGGCAACAGAGCAAGACCCTGTCTCAAAAAAAATAAAAAATAAACTAAGCCCTGCCCATTTTTATTTTAAATAGAATCCTAAAAGGAGGATGTCTGGAGCTGTGGCAATCATTCTGTGAGCATAAGAAGAAGACAAAAAGAATAGAAAAAAATGACTCAGAGCTCTGACATTGATGAGACATTGAATTAGCCAACCCTAAAACCACCAAATTCCAGACCCGCTATTAAGTGAGAAAATACATATTCGTATTGTTTAAGTCACTTTTGGCTGGGCATATTGTACTTACAGCTCTCTGATTTAGCTGTATTGCCGTTACTGGGGCGTACAGAGATGAAGGAGTCCCAGCCCCCTGGCCAGGGAGCGCTACGTTCAGAGAAGGAGCAGGCCCGTTACTGAACTCCTGTTCCAGCTGCCTCCACTCAAAGCCTGGCTCCGTCACTTCCTAGGTGTATGAGCTTGGTCGTACTATTTAACCTCTCTTTCCTTGGTTTTTCTGTTTTGTAAAATGAGAGTAATAACAGAACCTATCTCATAAAGATTTAATACACCTGGTGTATAGTAGAGGCACAATAAATATCACTGGTGGCAGAGTGTTTGCAAAGATGGCCACAATAATTTCTCCCATCCCTGTAAGCATGGCCCTTTTATTGAAACTACCATTCCTTACCATTGAGAGGTAGAATCTGTTTCCTACTTCTCAGATCAGAGCTGGCCCCTTGACCTGCTTTGGTCAATAGAACATGGTACAAGAGAGGTTGTGTGAATTCCAAGGACTAAGCCTCAAGAGGCCTTATGTGCTTCTGTTCTCACCCTCCTGGAGCACTGCCCCCATATTGCTAAGTGAAGAAGCCTGGTCTATTCTGTCACTCATTTGTCACCTCGTGAAAGAACTTGTTCAGCTTCAATTAGCTGATGGCTTCCAGCTGTTAGCAGCTTCAGGCTCCATCTTAGCTCTGAGGCTAGGCCATGCTCTTCCTGGGCAGCCCCAGGCAATTACTGAGCCAGCAGGGGAACCAGGGCCTGGTGATTTCTGTCCAACATTGGGTTCCTCTAGTGGGCAAATTTTGCTCTTGAGCTCCCTGTTGGGTTAGCTGAGACTTTGTCAGATCTGCATTGCAGTCTGACGCTCTCCTTAGCCCAAACTTGCTTTCTCCCCCTTTTTATCTTTCAAAGGCATTATCCCCCAATAAACCTCTTAAACTCCTAACTACATCTCGGTGTCTATTTCCTGGAAGATTCAACATGACAGTCGGTACCAGCAGTGGCGTAAGAAAGCAGCCAGTAATTTAGGGCTTTGGGATTGAATCACTCACCACCCAGCTGCCAGTGAGAACCCCATCTTCATCCCATATCATCCCAGGTGACATGGAATGGGTACTTCAGGTGGATGCCCACAAAGATTCTGGATCCCAGACTCCTCTGGACCCTCAGAGCTTACAGAGGTGGCTGACTCCCTTCCTGTTGAGATCTGGTAACTACTCCCTGCCCTTGTGGGAAGATACCGAAGAAGCCTCTTCCCCTGCAAGGCCACAGGAGCCCTACTCAAAATCTGTTTCTGCCTCTTCTCTTGGCCTCCAGGCTGATAAACAATGTTAACTTGTAGCATAACTCAGCTGGGATGTGTCATATCTGATAAGGGAGTAAGGGGACTGTAGTCCAAAGGAGCTGAAAAATAATAGCCATCATGTGATGGTAGGATCAGGGAAGTATTCTGAGAGTGGATTTGAGGGCATTTAATCAAGAAAACTAGAACTTTAGTCTGAACAAGAAAGAATTTATTGACTTGGGGCCATTCTTTTATGGGATTTAATACCCTGGCAAGCACCCTGGGAGCTGGTGCAAACTTATGGCATAGTGGTTCCAAATGTCTGGAAAAAGTCATGGCTTATGCTGAGTATAGTTGAAACGGATGAATTGTCATGGTACGTGGGGTCAGGAGACAAGCTGCCCAAAGGCTTATGTTCCAACAGAGGGCACCGAGGACACACTCACCACTCATCAAGGCCATCAGGAATGAGCTGGTGAAAGAGACATCAACATTACTAAGAAATTTAATGGTAGCATCCTCTACATTTAAATCAAAAATAATAACAACACTGTAGAAGTAAAATGTATGAAAATAATAGCACAGTGGCCAGGAAGGAGAAAATTAAAATATATTGATGTAAATTTCTTATATAACATAGAAATGATGAAATATTATTTGAAGAAAGACTGTAAGTTAAAGATATATCCTATAAACCTAAAGCAACCATTAAAACAAAACAAAACCAAAAAACCCAGAGTTATGATTAATAAACCAACAAGGTAAATACAATGTAACAGTAAAGAATACTCAATTAATAGAAAAAAGGCAAAAACAGAGGGAAAATGGGATAAAGAAAAGATGAGACAGAGAAAAAATAAGTAGCAATCTAGTAGATTTAAACTCAACCATATTAGTAATTACATTAAATGCATATGGCCTAAATACCCAATTAAAAGGCAACTATTGCCAGTTTGGAAAAAGCAAGACCCAGCTATATGCTGCCACAAAAAATTAACTTCAAGTATAGAGGTAAAATGGGTTAAATCTAAAAGGATGGAAAATGATATGCTACACAAATAGTAACCAAAAAAAGCTGGAGCAGCTACATAAATATCAAACAAAATACACAAAACTTGTTACTAGAGAAAAAGAGGAATATTTTATAACGATAAAAGGATCAATTCATCAATAAAAATAAAAATTATAAACGGTCTCAATGTTCTTTGGCCACAATGAAATTAAATTAGAAGACAGTAACACAAATATGTCTGGAAAGTCCCCAAATATTTGTAAACTAAAGACAAGCCTTCTTAATAACCCATGGATCAAAGAAGAAATTTTAAAAGGCGTTATAAAGCATTTTAAACTAAAAACACAGCATACCAAAATGTGTAGGATACAGCTAAAGCAGTAGTTAGAGGGAACTTTACAGCATTAAAATCCCTAAGTTAGAAACAAAGAAAGAAATCAGTCAACTCAGCTTCCACCTTAGAAAACTGAAAAAAGAAAAAGAAATTCAATCTAAAATAAGAGGAAAGGAAATAGCAAAGAGCATAAATCAATAAAACAGAAAAAAATAGTAAATCAATGAAACTAAACTGGATTCTTTGAGAAGATGAAGAACATTGATAAATCTCTAGCCACACTGACCAGAAAAAAATAAAAAAGACACAAATTACTAAAATTGGGAATAAGAGACCCTATAGCTATTTGAAGAATAACAAAAGAATATTATGAACAAACTTATTATGAGAAAATAAATTTTACAACTTAGATGAAAAGGACAAATTACTTCAAAAACACAAACTACCAAAACTCATTCAGGAAGAGATAGATATTCAGAATATCCCTATATTTATGGAAGAAATTGAATTTGGAGTGGAGACCAGTAGAAAACCATCCAGCTGAGCCTAACCCAAATTGCCAGCCACAGAACCAGCTGTTGTTTTGTCACTGTTCTCAGGTTTGTTATGCAGCAAAAAATATTATTTATTATTATCGTCCATCTCCATGAAAACATTTATTCACTCCAGCACCCAGCTCAAATAAATGTACCCTCTTCTGGGAAACTTTCCCTACATCCCTCCCACCTTGCTGCACCCAAGCACACATGGTCCCTTTTTTCTCTATGCTTCCCTTCACTGTGCACGTCTTTTTAGACCACTTTGGCTTAAAGTCATCTGGCGTGTGTCTACCCTCCCCCCTCCTAGACTATGTACTTGTCATGGGCACAAACCACGTTTTCTTTAGCACTACATTCTCCACACTAACATAGTGTCTGGTGTAGATTAAGCATCCATAGATATTCATAAAATAGCTGAAGAAGTGAATGAGATTGAGGATGAATGAATGGGTGAAGTGACTGATTGGAATGACTAAAAAAAAACTGTAATATCTAACATTCATTGAGAGTATACAATCTGCTAGTCACATTCTAATCCTTTTATAGGAATTCATTTAATCCTAACAATTCTTTGAGGAAAGTAATGATATTAATACTATTCACATTTTACAAAGGAGGGAGCTGAGACTTAGTTACTGAGGTCACGGTAGAGTTAGTTAATGGCAGAGCTGGGATTCATGCCCAGGTAGACTGGCTCTAGTGCCTAACTTGTACGTTATGCAGTACTACCTACACAAATTCTAAAGAAGTATCCAGTGATGAATGCTATCACGGGTTTACAAACTATGCGGAAACCCAAGGGAATGTCCCTCGGCTGTGGCACCCAACCCTGGGGAAGCATTCTCGAATGCCTCCTCCCAGCCTCCTCTCCTGCAACTGCTCAGTTATTGGCTCTCTCATTCCTGTGCTGAGGAGTATCAGTGCTGGGAACCCAACAGTCCCTATTCCCAGAAGCATCTTTCCCACCCATCCTGCTTATGGCTCTAGACCACTCCTCCTCCCAACCTCAATCACGCTTGCCTGGGAGAGCCGGCCATGGACAGCTGGATTCAATCTGGAGCCCGCCAAGTACTAAGGGTTCCCCTTGACATTATGTCATTTCTCCTCCCAGGAACCTTCAAAGGTGGACATTATTACACCCTGGTGCCAATGGAGAAACGAAGCTTGGAGCAAATTTTCACCATGCCTTGGTCTCATGCTAGTCTTCACATACCTTTATGATCACCTGCGGCACTTTATTGAATTCATTTCTTTATCTGTCAGTGGTTGCCAATATAAGTTCAACAAGTGGCCCCTCTTTAAGGCGTAATTGGTTGTACTGTGCAAAAGTGCAATGAAAGTGGAGTGTAATGCAGCAACTCCATCAATCTCACACCCTGCCTTGGATGATCTGTCTCTGGTTTTCACTGAATAACCTGCACCATTAGCACGCCTCAGAAGATGTGATCAACGGGTTCCATCTAGAACAAAACAATATTACTTATGGATTCAGGCGTTATGGCCACCCTAGTAGATTCACTTTGTCTCTGGTAAAGTATAGTTCTAAAACATATATAGATACACTAAAATATTTTTTGAAATATGTTCACAGTATAAAAATCCCTTAAATATGTAAGCCTATAAGAGAGGAAAAAATAGACAGCCCTCCTTCCCCACTACTCTTTCACTCCTTCCCAGGAGGACACACATGTCAGTTTGGAGCGTGCCCTTCCCAGTATTTCTCAGCCCTTAGGGATGCGAGTGGGGCACCTCCTAGCGGTCCATGTGGGAATTACAGGCATTTGTAAAGTCATCTGACCGCCACTGATGCAGACTGAAGGCCCAGCTGTGTTTAATCATGAAATGCTGTGGGGGCTGAGGGTATAACTCTACAGGAAGATTGTGGCATTTTGTGTGTGACACTGGCGATCCAACCCACCCGATCCTGCAATATGTGACCTTCCAGGGGCAGAAAGCCATTGAATTCAGTGGCCAAGATTTCACCAAATCACAGGCGATTAGAGAGCCACACCTGTGATTAGGGCCCAGGGATTCTGCATAGAAAATCTGGAAGTTTGTTGTCAGGGGGGCAGGAGGGTGGGTAGGGGGTGGAGGTGGGAGAAGGAAGAAGGAGATAGATGATGAGATGAAAGCAATGATGAGCACACTGACGAACAGAAGTCAGGGTAGGGGTACGTGTGGGGACAGACCGGGCGGGCAAGCCCCCTGCCAGGTGATATCCGGGGAGGAATCTAGCATGAGCTGTGAGGGAGCCACGTGAAAATCTGAGGGAGCGAGTCCAAGAGAGTGGGGCAAAGCCGCGAGGTGGGAGTGGCCCTGATGTGTGTGTGCGGACACGGAGGGGGACGAGCAAGGCAAGAGCAGTTGGAGGTGAGGACAGAGCAGTGCTGGGAGGGGACACAGATCCTGCAGGGCCTTGTAAGCCATTGCAAGAGCTGTGGCTTCTACTCTGAATGAGATGGAAACCCCAAGGGGGCTTTGAGCAAAGAAGTAACGGGATCTGACTTGTGTTTTAAAAGAAACCTTCTGGCCACTGGACGGAGCCCATGGAGGAGGTTACTGTAGGTGTCCAGGTGAGAGATGAGGGTGGCCTGGCGCAGGGTGGTAGCCATGGGTGGGGGGAGAAGTGGAGAGGGCAGAGCCCACGGGACGTGCCGAGGGGTAGGAGGTGGGGTGGAAGGAAGGAAGCCTGCGACTGACAGCAGCGTGTCTCAGCCTGAGCAATTCAGGGATTCCAGGTCTCCTGGCGCACAGCTCTGTGGCTCCTCCTCCCCCAGGTGGCCCCCGAGGGACTGGGAATGTGGGAAGCTCCTTCACTCCCCTCCAGGCTCACTCTGGCCCCTAATCCGCATCCAGGACCCTGGCCCAAGCCCAGGGAGCTGAAGCTCATCTTCTTTGGTGGAAGCCCCAGGTGCTCAGGGCCCCACAGCAGTGCTGGAAGGAGGAGCAGGTTTCAGAGGGGAAAGGAGGCTTGAGGTCCAGCTGGGAGGCCGAGGCGATCAGGAGGACGTCCCACACGAGCCGGCCTTGAAGGACGTTGCGACTTCCTCAAGTTCAGGCAGGGGCCTTGGACTCTGGCAGGGGGAGAAACATGAGGGGGGAAGATGTGTCAGTAAACCTGAGCGACGTGAGGCTGAGGGCGGCGGGTGGAAGGGACTGGGAAGAGCCCAACCCTGACTGGCCTGAGCAAATTCCAATTTGGTGGGTGGAAGAGAGAGAGGGGCCCCGGGGCAGATTATATTTTCCAGAAATGACCACAGTAATATTTCTAATTCCATGTGCTCTTCCAAACTCAATGAAAAGGTGGAGTCTAATTTCTCCCCTTGAAATCTGGGTTGTCCTTTGAGGCTGCTTTGACTAGTAGGATGCAGTGGAAGTGACGCTGTGTGACTTCCGATAAATGACAAAAGGCAAGATGGCCTTTGCCTGGCTCACGCATGCTCGCTCATGCTCGCTCGCTCTCTCAGGACACTCACCCTTGGAGCCCAGCCACCACGTTGTAGGGCAGCTCAGGTCACATGGAGAGGCCTTATCCAGGTGTCCAGCCAACAGTGCAGCTAAGGTTCCAGCCTGTAGCCAGAATCAACCACCAACCTTCAGGTAAATAAGCCTTCAGGTAACACCAGCCCCAGACACGGGGGATCCTCGGCCCTCAAGTCTTCAAGCTGAGGCCCCAGACACCGTGGAGCAGAGGCAAGCCATCCCCACGTGCCTTATCCAAAACCCTCACCCATGAGCATAATAAATGAATATTTCCCACCACTGAGTTGGGGGGGGCGTTGTTATTCAGCAACAGTAACCAGAATAGGCCCCAACACTTATCAGCCTGGGGGGTGATTTCCCAGTGTCATCAATGTCTCCCCTATAATTTCCAGGGTTATCGATGTCTAAGTAGCCATTATGCACAGGCATTAAAGCCAATTATAACCTTCATCTAACTATTATTTTATTATTGTTTCCGGTTGCTGTTGTGCTTGGCTGGTGCCTGTTTGTTGGGGTGGCAGGCACCCTCCCCACCCAGGGCAGGGGCACCGCTCGTGACTCTGGTTAAGAACAGGGTTTTCTCTCCATGATGCCCTCTTGGAGTCAACAACGGGCCTGCTCATCACAGAAAGAACAGAACTGGAGTCTCCACGTGACTCTGGAGGAAGGAATGCGACCTGAAGTGAGGGATTTATCTGCCCATCTGGTGACTCCCGGGTCAGCCCCATCTTCAAACAAGCCTTTTAACCATCCACACATCTATGCATCTATTCAGCCGACCACAAGCATGTTGGACACCTACTATTTGTCAGCCTCTGTGCTGTCCACACAAGAACACAATGGCCTCGTGGAGCTCAGCACCCAGCAGGGAGCCAGACAGAAGCAGGTAAACAAACAAAATACCAACAGGTTGCGATAAGTGTCATGAAGGAAGGACACACAGCTTTTGTCCTTGAAATAGTAGGCAACTTTCCCCTGAGGCCATAATTCGCTGTGGAATTATGCAGCATGGTAGACCTGTCTGTAAGCAATGGGCTCCGACTCTGGCTTAATCAAGGACAGGAGAACATAGGAAAGTACATTGGGGAACTCATGGACCAGCTGGAAAAATTAGGAAACCAGGCTTAGAAAATGGGCAGGAGGAAAGGGTGGCCACACAGCCAGCACCACCATCAAAATTGCATTTATAAAACCCATCAGGTGAGGACATCATGGCTTGAGCTAAGAATAATGGGGCACAAGATCCGTTTGGGTCACCAGAACCATCACCATTGTCCCCCAGAATGGCCCACTGTACCCTCTGCTTGCCACCAGCTCCAATTTAAAACTTCCAGGTGAGAACTTCTGCTAGGCTGAGCCTGAGTCCTGTGACTATGCTCTTGCTGCAGCAAAGTCTGGGAAGGTCACTATTTGGACAAGATGCCTGGATCTGCAGCAATCTCCCGACAATGGAGCCACACGGTGAAGAACAACCAACAGCCAAGGACAGTGAAACACAGAGGCTGGTGGCACTGCTGAGCTGCCACACCGGTCTTGAGACTGTCTAATTCTGCATGTTTTATTAAATAAACAGTATAAGATCTTTAGGATTTTAAGCCACTGTTGTCAACGACTCTGAGACTTGCATTTTTTAACCATTATGAAGAGACACACGCTCATGTAATTTTTCTCTAAGGTGACTGATAGGATGTGCTCTAATGGGAGTGGCAGGTTGGGGACCAGAGGGTTTCCCCAACTATAGCGTGAATCAGGATCAACTGGGGGTGCCTATTAAGATGCAGAGTCTCACAACCTGTCTCTAAATCTGCTGGGTCAGAACCACGAGGAATATGCATTTTCATGGCATCCAGATGCACCTTATGCAGGGAGTCCACGGGGCAGACCTAGTTAATTCAGGGGCGCACAGAGACAGGCAGACCTGAGTCCGCTCCATCTCCTTCCTCCTCCTCCTCTCTGAGTCCCAACATCTCATTTGCAAAACTAAATGTGATAATGGGTGCCACGTAGCTTGCAGTGCCTGGGCACAGTGACAACAGAAACACTGTTATTTATTGTACCAGTCTGTCTGGGGATCCTGCCTCTGCCTCTTGACTGACTGTAGGACTCTGGGCAAATTACTTAAACATGCTGTGCCTTAGCTTCCTCGTTTGTATAGTGCAGGTGATAATGGTGCCCAAGTCATTGCGTTATGATGGTTACTGA
Source organism: Eulemur rufifrons (assembly GCF_041146395.1). Taxonomy (NCBI): domain Eukaryota; kingdom Metazoa; phylum Chordata; class Mammalia; order Primates; family Lemuridae; genus Eulemur; species Eulemur rufifrons. The sequence continues at coordinate 27,532,974 of NC_091002.1, forward strand.
GTTAATGCACATTGAACACTTAGAACAGTGCCTTGCACGTAGTAAGTGCTCAGTAAAGGTCCGCTTTCATGATTACCGCCAGGGCCAGGCATTGGCCAAAGCATCATCTTAGTTGGTGGTTCCCCACTGCCACCCCACAGCATGGGGACCAAGGAGGACACAATTCATCCTGAGTGCAGGTAATTGGGAGGACTCTTGAGGGAGGTAAGATTTGAGTTTCCCTTGCAGGGCTGAGTCCGTGGCACCAGGGAGATGCATAGGCTGGGGCTTATCTCAGGGCTCCGAGAGTCTGCCTAGAGCAGAACAGAAGTCCCCTTTTCTGGAGAATCACAGGAACAGGCGTGGAGAGCTGTGGCCTGAATATTAAGAAAACCCAAGGCTGCTGAGCGCTGGGGACAGCCTGCTGCAATCTTAACTATCACCAGAAGAGGGAGCCCTAGACTGCAACCCGCCTCCCGAATTTAACAACTCGCAAATACCAGCCTCAGGACACCGGTGATTTCAATGTGCATTCAAGAATGAGAACAAGTGCCCTACAGGGTGCATTGAAAGCACCTGGGAAGCTTGTTGAAACTGCATTTCTAATCCAGCACGGAAAGGGAGACAGGGAGTAGGGTAAGAACATAGATGTGTATCAGACCCTCCAATTTCTCTTGCCCTCACCTGTCACTTGTCCCAGTCACTGCTGGAAGAACTGACTCTGGCACCTGACAGCACCTCCCTTTGCACCTGCACCTTGGCTCTCAGTCCCTGTCTGTGACTTTCCTTCTGAGGCTAAAGACCCAACTCAGCGTCCACACACGTGCAATTAGAAGGGCAAAGTAGTTAATACCCTGATGATCCTTTCATCAAAGGGAGATAGGTCTCAGTGGCTGTGTTCTTCTGCCTCTCTCACACAGATGCCTGGTCCTGAAAAGCAGCTTATAATGGCTTCTCAATAGCAATCAGTTGCACTTAGCAGTGACTGCTAAATATCACACCCTAGAGCTGGCTCTCCCTCTGGGAAAGCCCTCCTAAATAAAGTATCTGCATGTCTTTGCCTCAGGCTCTGCCTTCTCAGGATACAGGCTAAGACAAAAATGAAACAATATCAGCCATATGAACCTGGCTTGATGGGCACCTGGGACTTTATTATCCCATTCTCTCTAGTTGTGTATGTGTTTGAAAATGTCCATAATAAAAAATACATACATAAATAAAATGCATGCTCTGAAGGTGGGAATTCAGGAATCATGAAACCCATAAAAGCAATGAAAAAAACCAACAAAAATTGAGATTATCCAGTCTGAGGAACAGAAAGAAGAAAATTTTTTAAAAAAATGAACCTATGTGACACCATCAAGCCTATCAACATACACATAGTGGGAGTCTCAGGAGGAGATGAGAGAGAGAAAGAAGTGGAAAGAATATTTGAAGAAATAATGGATCAAAACATTCCAAATCTGATGAAAAACATTAATCTACAAATCCAAGAAACTCAATAAACTTCAAGCAGGAGAAATTCAAGAAAATTCACCCTTGAACACACCATTATCAAATTGTTCAAAGATAGAAAGTCTAAATATCAAGAGAAAAATGACTCATTATGCATAAGGGCTCGTCAATAAGAATAAAAGATGACTTCTCATTAGAAACCAGAAGTTGGTGGGATGACATATTCAAAATGCTAAAAGAGAATGACTGTCAACCAAGAATTCTGTATCCATCAAAACTTTCCTTTAAATATGGAGGAGAAATTAAGACATTCTCAAATAAACAAAAATAGAATTCATCACTAGCCAACCTGCCCTATAAGAAATGCTAAAAAGAGTCCTTCAGACTGAATGAAAGGATACCAGACAGTAACATGAATCACATGAAGAAACAAGAGGCACTGGTAAAGTTAACCACATAGGTAAATATAAAAAAACAGTACAAATGTATTGTTTTTTGTAACCCTGTCTCTATAGTTTTACCTGTATTGGATATTTCATATAAAAGAAATCATACAGTATATGACTCTTTGCCTGACTCCTTTCAGTTAGCATAATGTTTTTATATGTTGTAGCATGGGTCATTACTTCATTTCTTTTTATGGCTGAATATTCCATTGTATGCATATCCCATAATTTGTTTATCAATTCATCTGATGATGGAAATTTGCATTGTTTTTTCCTTTCAGCTATTAAAAATAGTGCTACCATGAGCATACAGGTATGTGCACTTATTTGAGTCCCTGTTTTTAATTCTTTTGAGTATATCCCCGGAAGTAGAATTTCTGGGTCATGTGATTATTCTGTCTTTAACTTTTGAGGAGCCATTACTGTTTTCCATAAATGTTTTAGGCTGCTAAGTTTATGAGAATTTGTTACAAGACAAAAGAAATTACAAGACAAATTCACCTTTCTTTTTTCTCTGATTGTTTTAAGATTTATATTCATATCTCTAAATAACATGCTCTGAAGAATATAACTTCTTGACTTGTCGGAAATATAGTGACAACTGTCCAGGGACCTCCCAGTATGGTAACTGAGAGCTTAGTCCTCTTCCACACCTATCCCCATCATACCATCATACCCAAGTATGGCCGCCACCTCTCCCATCCTCCCAGTACTGTTATGTCATAATTTTGATTAGGTTACTACTGAGTGCTTATATTATTAAACTCTGTAAATTCATGGTTGATCCATGTAGTAAAACTATGTTTACTTTTCATTTCCTGAACAGCATTGTGTTTTCCGTGGAGTTAAAGATTCAAAGTCCAGGCTTCAGTTTTCTACATACCCAGTACTATTTCAATGTCAAACATTTGCCAGTTGCTAAAATATCCTCTCAAAACTTTTAAACATACATATTAAAAATTCAATATCCTGAAGAAATTTCCCTCCGAGTCTTCTGATCTTGCCATACCCTGGACTGGCTGGTCTTTGCGCACAGTTCCCAGCTGGCATCCTGGGGTTCCCTGTAGGATCACCCTGGAATCTGTGTCTCTTCTTGCTGGATCTCTCGTTGCATCCACCACGTGTATGTTCTTACCTGGCTTACTCCTTTCATGTTGCAGCATAGCCTCCAGAAACTTCTCAGGAAAGAAGTTCCCCTGGCTGGGCACGGTAGCTCGCGCCTGTAATCCTAGCACTCTGGGAGGCTGAGGCAGGAGGATCGCTTGAGCTCAGGAGTTTGAGACCAGCCTGAGCAAAAGTGAGACCCCATCTCTACTAAAAATAGAAAAATTAGCCAGGCATGGTGGTGTGCACCTGTAGTTTGAGCTACTTGGGAGGCTGAAGAAGGAGGATCACTTGAGCCCGGGAGTTTGAGGTTGCAGTGAGCTAGGATGATGCCACTGCACTCTACCCAGGGTGACAGAGAGACTCTGTCTCAAAAAAAAAAAAAAAAAAAAAAAAAGAGACAACATTGTCTTATGAGGGACTAAGCAAACCAAAACAGAAACCAGAGAGCCTACATGTGTCGTCAGTGCTAGACCACAGCCCACTGTTATTGGTTCCCTCCGCCCTTCCCCTGAAACACTGAAATGCTTGGCTTCACTGGGTGGAGTCCCAGGGCAACAGAATTTACCAGGAATACAGCTGAAAATATTCCAAAACACCATCCCCATCACAGAGTGAATGAGCCAATATGAACGGCTGAGAGGATGTAGAGTCCGATGATATCTAGATGTTGATAGCAAGTGTCACAACCGCTGACATCTCAGGAGGCTCCTCGGTGTTTCCTTTTTAGTGACACAAAGAAGAATTTGTTGAATGAATTTTGAAAGGAATGAATGAATGAATGAATGAATAATGGATGAAGAAATGGAGAGAGGGACAGAAGGGAGGTGATTCCTGAGCAGGCAAAGCACCAACACTGCAAGCTCTGAACTCTCCTGACAACGCTGAACATGTGGAAAGGTGGATAAACAGGGCAATACCAGGACACTGGTGGCAGGGGTGAGGCCACCTATAGCCTCTGGGCTTGCCCGCGGCTTCTGGCCCACACACAGTGGGCAAGAGCAGGGTCTGCTGATGACGATACGAGAGCACCTTGCCTTCCAGCTGGGCGGGCACCTCCCTCGCAGAGTTTGAACGCTGTCTGCCTACGTCATCAACCACGGTCATTACCCTCAGGACAAGGTGATGTGGACGTGAGTTAGAGCTTCACAGTCTTTTATTTGCGGCTCGATGACTTTGCCCAGGGGTGGGAGGGAGCAGTATCGTCTTCCATTTTATAGCTGGGTTAACAGAGGCCCGGAGAGGGGCAGAGACAGCCTGCCACCTGCCAGTCCAGGTCTGGCTGTGATAGGTCCTTCTGACTCACTGTGAGGGAGTTTGTGAGGACAAACTCCCAGGACAATGTAGGTGACTCCAGCCAGAGTGCACAGGGACCCTACGTCCAGCTGGCTGCTCAGACCTTGGAGTTTGCCCATGGGCAGCACAGGCCCGCCATGGCTGGGGCCATGGGACTCTGGGAATGGGGGTGTCCAGAACTAGAGGGGCCTGGGGTGCCATCTGCAGAGCACAGCTGCCCTGGCTTTGTCCGGCCACAGCCACAGCCTCAGACCCCCTCCACTGTAACTTGGGTTAGTCCACAGTTTTCTCTTAAGGGAAAGATCTGGAACCCTAGAGAAGAAGCACACTCTAGCCCATCAGTTCTCAGACATGTGGGCCTCGGTACCCCTGCACACCTCTAAAAATGATTGAACGCCCCCAAAAGCACTTGTTGATGTGCGTTATACCTATGGATATTTACTGATTTGGAAGTTAACATTGAAAAAATTACAAAATACTTATTCATTAATTCATTTAGAAACTAATAAACCCATTGCATCAGAACACAAATGACATACATAGGAGAAAAATAACTGTATTTTCCAAAGTAAAAAAAATATTAGTAAGAGTGGCATTTATATATATATACAGCAAATCTTTAAATGGAAGGCTTAATAGAGAGCAGCTGGAGTCTCATAGCTGCCTCTGCATTTAATTTTCTGTAATATCGTATATCATACAGCCTTAGAAAATTCCACTGTGCACTCAAGAGAGAAAGAAAGTGAAAAAGGCAAAAACAAACAAACAAAAGGCCTTTATAGTATTACAAAAATTCCCCAAAACAGGCCGGGCGCGGTGGCTCACGCCTGTAATCCTAGCACTCTGGGAGGCCGAGGCGGGTGGATCGCTCGAGATCAGGAGTTCAAGACCAGCCTGAGCAAGAGTGAGACCCCGTCTCTACTAAAAATAGAAAGAAATTATGTGGACAACTAAAATATATATATACAAAAAATTAGCCGGGCGTGGTGGTGCATGCCTGTAGTCCCAGCTACTCGGGAGGCTGAGGCAGGAGGATCGCTTAAGCCCAGGAGTTTGAGGTTGCTGTGAGCTAGACTGACACCACAGCACTCACTCTAGCCCGGGCAACAGAGTGAGACTCTGTCTCAAAAAAAAAAAAATTCCCCAAAACAGTCTTGGGGACCCTGGATCTCCCTTGGAGGACCACGGCTCTACATAGAGCTTCTGGAACGTAACATGCCTGAGTCCCCGAGGACCTGTTAAAATGCAGGTTCTGGTTCAAGAGTCTGGTTTCTACCCAGCCCCTGGGCGATGTCGAGCTGCGGCCTGAGGACACACGCTCCAATGGACACATGCTCCAATTCACAGCTCCGCCTCTGCCGTGCCCTGAGTTCTGAAAAAGTCATGGTGCTCTCCCAATCTATATAATTAAAACATGAGTAAACTTAAAATTAAGTAAAGTCAACACAATTCTTATTTTTCCCAAGGTGATTCCTTTGATTTTTTAAAAAAAAAGTTTAAATTACTTTAAAAAATTGGTTTGGTGCCCGCATTCTGTTAGTGCCTTAAGCACGTGACTAAGCCATCACCGCTCAAAGGGAGGGCCCTGTCCAGGCCTCTGCTGCTGGGCTCCCTGGACCAGGCCCCTCCTCCGTCCACCACTGCACACAGAGAGGCCCCTATGTCTCCGAACCTCCCCCCGAGAAAGGACAGGGCGCTTTAGCATGGCCCCCTCTCCATCGGATCCAGGGCTGGGTGCTGGGAAGCCAGTGGGGGGAGAGAGAAGGCCGAAGCCCTCAGCACGTCCTCATCAGGGAGACTGACGTGGGAGGGAAACAAGCCCCTGCAGCCTGAGGTGCATGGGTAGACGGACAGGTGGACAGGTGGACAGATGGATGGACATGCCCCGGAGCTCCGAACAGGCGACACCCCCGGAGGCAGTGGACCCAGGCCAGGCTTCCCGGAGAAAAGCGGAGCTGGGATTCCATTTGTAGGACAGGAATGAGGAGCAAAATGAACACTCAGAAAGCTTCATTGTTGGTTTTTTTTTTTTCCTCCAGACTTTAAAGATAGCGCAGATTCATGTAGAAAAGTCACACAATACAGAACATAAATAGAAGAAAGTAAAGTAATAGCAATTATAACAACCAATACTTGTTGACCGTGTCAGGCACTGTTCCAAGTGCTGTATGTATTACACTCACATTTAATTTTTACAACTCTCTGAGGTAAGCCCTACTTTTATCTCCATTTCACTCCTGGGGAAACTGCGGCCAGAGAGGTTAACTTGTTGGCCAATAGGAATTAAGTAGTGGAGTTGGAATTTGACTCAGGCAGTTTGACCCCAGAGCCAAGATCTTAAGCAAACCTGAAGCACAGGTAACCCCTCTAAACATCATGGATACACTGAGCCTCGACTGTGTATCCATCTAAACTCCAGATTCTTGAATGTGACTGTTGGCTATGGCCTCCCACCTGAGCAGGTAGGATGGGAGAATGGGATTTCTGGAAGCAGCTTGTCCATGCCACGGTGGGGATGGTCTAGGGATGCAGTCCCCAACCCTTGGGCTGTGCCCCAGTACTGCTCCATGGCCTGTTAGGAAATGGGGCACGTATCACCGGCTGAGCCCCACGCCACCTCCCCCCAACCCACCCCCTACCCTCGGTGCATGGAAAAATTGTCTTCCATGAAACCAATCCCTGGTGCCAAAAAGGTTGGGGACTGCTGGTCTAGGGGGCGCTGCTGAGCCTGCGTGAGGCTGAGTATTCATACAGAGAAACAAAAGACGGGAAAAATTAGGATTGTGTTGCAAAGGGCACAGAGGCCATGATAAAGAGTTTGAACTTGACCCTATCAGCAGTGAGTTGCCACAGGGCCTTCAGGACCAGGGTGCCACAGAATAAAAATGGTGTTTTGAGAATATGCATGTGTCTAGAGGGAAGTTTGGCAAAATATGCCATCATTTTATTATTTTTTTACACAACGTTTTTGAAAAGGTAGTCTATGCCCACAGTCAAGTATTTCTAAGAGTTCAAAAATCAGGTTTCCCCCTCCTCCACTTCTGTCCTCTTTTTGTTGTTGTTAATACCTTACTTTTTCTTTTTGACTTAGCAATGTATCTAGAAGACTGTTTCATATCAACATGTATTAATCTACCTCCTCCTTTGGAATGGCTACATAATATTTCATTGCACAGATATATCATAATTTAACCCACCAATGGATACAAGGGCAATTAATGTTACAAAAAATATGGACCCATCTGTCTGACAAATTTCCGCATGTGAAATTGCTACCTCGTGGACCAGTTCACCTCAATAATTTGACTTTCTCCGAAATTGTCCCCTCAGAGAAGTACACGAAAATACATGCAAAATGTATTACAATTTATTCTAAGAGCAAAAATCCTAGGAAAAGACCTAGACTCCTCTCAGCTGGGAAGGGTTAGCAAAATTATGTAAATTCACACAAGAGGTGACACTAATAAGAGATATAGTCTGTGATTTGAAAGCAACATGATTAAGCAAAAAGGGCAGGTTACAAAATAGCTTCTGTGTAAATTCCATTTCTATAGATTTATTTACACGTTTGCAGTGATGTGCACGTATGCTTTCTACTTTCTCTGTATTGCTTGAATTTGGTACATGAGTACGTATTATCTTTATAGTCAGAAGAACTATTAAACTGCTTTTAAAGCGTCTGATTATTCCATAAGCACAGATTTTAATTTGTGAAGCACCCCCCGTGTGCCAGGCATTGGGGTGCCCTGAGTTGCCCGGGGCTCTGGCACCTGTCTGCCATCTCTACCCGATCATTAGGTTCGGAGAATGTTGGAACCAGTAAAACCCAGCTCACACCCTTATTTCACAGATGGGGCACCGAGCCCTAAAGAAGGCAAATGACCTGCCGAGGGTCACACGGCCAGTGTGGCCCAGAGATAACAGAGCCCAGGGCTCTACTGCCCGGCTGTGCTGCTCTCCCCTAAATCGGAGGATGAATCCTTGTTTGGGGTTGGGCAGACAGTGATTTCGAATGCCAGTCTCTGGGAGCCCCTGTCCAGGCAAACCCAGGATGAAAGATAAAAGGGCCCTGAATAAGACTGTCATTAGTGGGGAGGAGCCTGACCCTGCACAGGCGGAAAAGCAGCTTTGGTAGGGCCCGGGGGTCTGCAGGGCAGCAGTCTGCAGGGTGTGAGGGAAAGAGCCTCCCTGGGCTGGTGCCAGATGTCAGTAATTATAAGGCAACGTGGGCCTGCAAATCGCCCATTAAAGATGTTTGCTCTGCAGCAAACCTGGAAGCAGAACTCAACCCCTCTGCCACTTTCCATAAGAAATCCAACCACATCAAACAGTCTGGGATTTTCCTGTGCTCTCCTGAATGTTTGAGCGATCCCAGGGAGCGGTCACATCGCACCGCGTTGGGCACACAGCCATCTGTGTGCCTCTCCTTGCCCCGTCTCACAGATTCTACCCCTTCCCACTTCCCCTTTCTCGCTGGCCCTGGCCACATCCAGCCTCTGATAGCCCCAAGCCATCCATCAAAGCATTTCCCCAACCAAAAGAAACTTCCCTTCCAGCTCCCATGAAAATGAAATTCCCTCTATTTCATTACACATTAGAGGACTTGAATTCCAGAGACTTTGAGCTCAGAATCTTAGACTTTGAGCTAGAATGGCCCTGAAAAATAATTTAATCCAGTTCCTTTGGTTTACAGGTGGAGATGCCAAGGTCCAGGAGAGGAGAGGTCTTGCCCAAGGTCACGGGACACCCACGGCCACCAGGTCTCTAAGCTCCTGGCTGCAGCCAGCTCACAAGGTCAGGGCAGACGAGACTTGCCTTTGCATCAGAGAGCCAGCTCTCCTGCTGTGCTCGTGTTCCTCCTCCCACGAGTCTAGGTCCATCTCACTCCCGGCAGTTGCGCTGTGACAGGGAGGCCCTGCAAGACGTCCAAAGGACAGAAGGCCCCACAAGAAGCCAGGCGAGGGTCTTCTCCCAATTTCCAGGGTAGGTGTACCCCAGGCAGAGGCAAAGCAGCGTGACATCACCACCTCCCCACCTCAAAGCTCAGAAGTCCCAAACTGGAGCGTTTTCATATGGTGAAGGGGGTGGACGCGCTCTGAGGAATGGTCCAACTCTCAAACTACAAGACATGGCAGGCGTGCGTAGTGTCCACCAGGGGAGGGACAGGGGAGTCAGGCTTCCTGAGTGTCCAGGCTCTGGGAGTCACCTTCTTAGTCACCCCTGAGTATCCTTGGGAAGAGGAGACACTGCCCTCACTTTGCTAAGACACAAGGAAGACCACAGACCCAGCTGGGGGCCCAGAGTGGACAGGGAGAGGATCTGTCTCCAGACCCAGGCCTGAGTGGGTCTGAAATTTGTTCCTCTGAAGCTAAGGGCCCTCCATCAAGGCTGAGCCTGCCCATGGGTGGGTACAGGTGGGTGGGGAGGGTGGGAAGGCGGGGTGCATGTCCCAGAAGAGAATTGTGGACCTTTGCTTCTGTAGATATCTACAGAAGAGAGAGGAACTGTACCTCCAGGATCTTCCGGTCTCCCCCAGGAGGGGAAAAGACAGCGCTAGACTGGGCGCCACGAGACCTGGGTTCCAGTCCCGGCTCTACAGCTTATGACCATTAGTACTTAGGGGTCCTCGTTCTGAGCCTCCATTTGTTCATCTGAGAGGCCATTTAGGGGGAAAGAATAGCTAACCATACACCTAGTTCCCGCCCACTCTCCCTCTCCTTCCCCATTCTGTTTCTTGCCAGCCTGTGACCTTTCTGTGCCTCAGTTTCTCCACAGTTCAGCTCTCAGCGGTGCTTCAAAGGCCTCCTAGCTGGAGCCAAGCCCACGGTGGACACCTCGGTGCACACCAGGGCGATTACCAGGTGATTATGTGTTTCCTAGGAGTCACCTGGGGTGGAGGGCCACGCCTCCTCTTTTGAATTCTGACGTTCCTGCCTAGGAGTGTCCTGAGATCCTCGTTCATGTTGGTCGGGCTGGCTGCTCCGACACGCCACACCATCCTGACGGGCCACACGCCACCGTGCCGAGGAAGCAAGGAGTCCACCTGGCTGTCGCATGGCAGGTGAGTGGGCAGGACGCTGGTGAGGTGAGGGGCCTTGGGGCAGAGGGACCTATGAGAGGAGCATTAAGAAACACTTTGATCATTGACGGGTCAGGATTTTATTTTTTTTAATCTCAGAATTTTATGGAGGTACACACATTTTGGTTACATAATTTGCTTTTGTACAGTTTGAGATATGAGTGCCCTTCAGTTAGTTACTATGCATTGTACCTGTTAGATGTGAATTTACCCATCCCTCCTCCCCCTCCCACCTGCTTCATTTCCCTGGAGTTTTATTTCCACGTGTGCACATGAGTGTTGATCGATTAGTTCTGATTTAGTAGTGAGTACATGTTTTTCCATTCTTGAGCTATTTCACTAAGAAGAGTGACCTCCAGTTCCATCCAGATTGTTACAAAAGATACTAGATCACCATGGTTTTTATGGCTGAGTAGTACTCCATGGTATGCATATACCACATTTTATTAATCCACTCATGTATTGATGGGCACTTGGGTTGTTTCCACATCTTTACGATTATGAATTGTGCTGCTATAAACATTCAAGTGCAAGTGTCTTTTTTATAAAATGTCTTTTTTTCCTTTGGGTAGATACCCAGTAGTGGATTGCTGGATCAAATGGTAGTTCTACTTTTAGTTCTTTGAGGTATCTGATGGTTAGGATTGCAGAGCTGGGTGGTCCATGAGCTATTCCTGAGTGTTCACGAGGTCCAAGATGAAAAAACCAGTCCCCGACCACCCAGAGGCAGAGGCTCGAACCCTCCTCCCTGGGCTGGGGCCAGGCCTTCTCCACATGCTTTGCAGAACTGGAGGTGGCAGGAGAGGAAAGGCAAGGGCAGGCTAACTAAAATCTCCTCACACCGTGGGCATGTTCTGAGGATCCAAGGACATTTCTAGGCATAGCTGGGGATCATGGTCTTGGAGGGAAGGAGAAAGACATCCCACAGGCTGCACCCTGGCCTAACTCCCACCCCAAGCACTGGGGCGGGGGGGGGGGGGGCAAGAACAGCTCTGTCCAAGGTGAAGAGAGGTATATGACCTTGAGAAGCAAGAGAATTTGCCCTTGGTGCCTCTGCATTCTCATCTGTATAATGGACATTATAACACAACATCTTACGTGGGGCCTTGTAAACAGAAGACTCAGAAACAAACGTGTCCCCCGTGGCCCCAATTCAGTGAGCGGCGAACTCCCCCACCCCAACCCAGGACTTGTCTGTCAGATGCTGGGTCCAGTGACAGACAAGTCAGCAGAAACAGGGATCCTACACTCAGGTCATTAAGGGAATTAAGAGATATTTCTAATTCTATGCCTGCTCTTTTTCATTGTTCAGCATTATGCGACAATTACATGAATCAACTCTTGTTTATTTTTTGACTTTCAAAGGCAGGCGTTTTAATTTCCTCGTAGCATTCGAGCTTCCTCTTCATGTTTCCTCCTGGCAGCTAAGAGCTTTACTGGGCATCTGGGGCCTTTCTGGCTCCTGGGAAGAGTCTGCTGCCCCGGGGACCAGGCCTTGCCCAGCCCAACTCACAGCCTCGGCTGCCTGTCTGCAGAGCTGGGGTTGCTTCTACCCTGGGCCCTGATGAAGAGGGGACTGGCTTTATTCCTCCAAGATCTGCTTTTCAGGGCTCACCTAGAGGGTCCTTCTACCCTAAGCATTTGATAAACTATCAGTTTTAAACTGGACAGAACCAAGTTTAATTGCTGAGGAATGAACAAAGGTGGTGATGAGGGTTCCATTGTCAGGCCTGCAACTAACTTTCTGGGTAACCGTTCCTCTGTCTGAACCTCAGTTTCTCCATCTGTAAAATGTCAGCATTGGATCCATCATGACTAGCATACAAACTATTTGTTCAATTGAATTCAGTTCCCTGGGTCTTCTGGATCCTCCTGGCTTCTTGGAAGGATCTGTTCCTTAGAGCATGGGGCCATGACCACTACGTGCTCTGTGTATGAAGGAATGAGACATCAGATCCTGGGTGGAAAATGTATCCATCACCTGGAGTTCCTCCCAGCCCCTCCCCCACTCTGTCCATGGTACACATCCCTAGCTGACCCCAGAACTCTTCCCTACAGAGCCTGGATGTGGCCCTGGATGTTAGACATAGTTGAAGTAGTCCCTACCAGGTGATCAGTGTTAGCAAATGAGGTGAGACCTTTTTGCATTACTGAATTACAATAATCTTTTGGCTCAGAAATTCTAAGAATTGAGTGAAACACTCTGTGTGAAGTTGGCTCTGGCTGGGACATTGGGTTGGAGTTGATGGGCCACTGCCTACTGGTGAGAGAGAGGCCAGCAGCTTCCAACAAGACCAGGAAGGAAAGGGAGATTGGGCAGTGGCCCCAGGAAGGCCCTGGGCAACTCCCCAATTAATCATTTGGCTCTGACAGTCAGGTGCCCATGATGCTTACTAAGGATATGGTCATAATGGGGCCCATTAAAAAGCAATTATGTTGAGTCTGGGAGATGTTGCTGGCTTCAGCAGAGCTTGCTGGGCTCAGCCCCACTGGTGCGATGCCCGGGCTGGGACAGAGACTCGGGGAGGATAGTATCACTCAGCCCTCTGGTATCACCCAAAGGCGGGAGGAGGAAGAGCCAGGTGAGCTAGGCCTGGGGGTGGACGGCTGAGTGGGCAGGAGCCACATAGACCCTTCCCTCCAAGCTGATCTCTGGGACCAGCTGGTGAGCAAGTGAGCTGGGGAGGAGGGGAGGAGGTTGGAAGGACCTTGAATGCCAGCAAGACGGTTGTGGATGCGATGGGTTTGTTTTGTTTTGTGTTTACACCTGTGCTGCAAGAGCAGTGGTTCTTCAGCAGGGCAGACAGTGGACGCTCATGCAATGGGAAAAGTCTCTGAACCTCAGTTTCTTCATAGTGACAGAATGGATTGAACAGGATGAGCTGAAAAATACCCTGAGAGGCTGCTAGGGACATGCAGTAACTTAAGCCAGAAGTGAAGGGGAGAGAATAAAAGGAAAACCAGTGTGAACTGGAATTGGGGAGGGGAAGATGAAGCGATGAGGGAGATGAGGGAGCCCCCTGCTCCATTGGTCTCACTGTCCCATGAGGGCTGGGAGGACACTGGTTAAGACAGGACTGAGCCATACTCACCAGGACAGTAGTTTCTCCCCTGCAGAATCTTGGACCCCCAGCCTTGGCCATTCTGCAAATAGCAGGTCATGGGGGTGCAATGCTGATGGGTGTGGATGATCTACATCAGCCCCAGGGACAGGTCACAGAGGGACCAGAATGGTGACCTCCTGGGTTATAGGCAGGTATAGAATCAGGGGGCAGGTTGGGCTTTCTAGGCAATATTTCTACAAAACCATCAAGCAGCAAAAGGGAGAGGTGTGTTCTATCAGGGTAAGGGGGAGCAGAGTAGGGATGAATGGGGAGAAGTTCCCCCAAAAAAAGAGCTTGACTCAGCAGAAGGAAGGACTTTCTAACATTCGGCAGTAGATGAGCGAGGTGTGGCCAGCTGGGACCATAGCTGAGTATCCACCAAGAATTCAGCTGAGGGAATTTGACCCTGAGCAGGAAGCTGAGAGAGAGATGGTCTCTGAGATTCAGGGATAATAATGATAATGACAGTTCTGACTCATCCCACTTGCTTGTGCCTGTCTGTGATAAGGATGTAGATGCCTTGAAGGGTGACAGAGCTGCCTTGGGCTGTGACAGGGAAGGGTAAACCAATGCAGAATCCTCAGGGCTTGAACCCGTGACCAGGGTCCAGGAGTCCTCATCAAATCCCAAACCCCCCTTGTATCCAGCCCTGGGGCATGCCAGGGCTGAGCTAATTACCACCCAGTAACCTCATTCTCTGCTCCTGACTCAGATATATATATATATATCTCATCCCGATACATATTGGTTAGGCAGCAATAGATAAGCAGAACATCAGCTCTCTTGTCCCTAATACTCTCTCATTATAACAAATATTTAATAGTGCCCCTTCACCATTCTGAAATTAAATTGATGCATCTTGTCCATACATCACTTTTAAAAAATGTTATATTCTAACTATATTGGAAGAATCAACATTGTTAAAATGTCCATACTTCCTAAGATGATGTACAGATTCAACACAATTCCCATAAAAATAACAACATCATTTTTCACAGACCTAGAAAAAACAATCCTAAACTTCATATGGAACCAAAAAAGACCCCAAAGAGCTAAAGCAATCTTCAGCAAAAAGAACAAATCTGGAGGCATCACATTACCCAACTTCAAATTATACTACGAAGCTATAGTAAGCAAAACAGCATGGTACTGGTATAAAGGTATGACACATAGATCAATGGAACAGAATAGAGAACACAGAAATAGAGCCATATAGCTACAACCAACTGATTTTTGACAAAGCAGACAAAAACATATACTGGGTAAATGATGCCCTATTCAATAAATGGTGCTGGGAAAATTGGAGAGCCACAAGCAGAGGAATGAAACTGGATTCCTATCTCTCACCATATACAAAAATTAAGTCAAGATGGATTAAAGATTTAAATGTAAGATCTGAAACCATAAGAATTCTAGAAGAAAATGTAGGAAAAACTTATGGACATTGGCCTATGCAAAGAATTTATGACTAAGCCCCAAAAGCAAATACAGCAACAACAAAAATAAATAAATGGGACTTAATTAAACTAAAAAGTTTCTTTGCAGCAAAGGAAGTAATCAACAAAGTAAATAACCTATAGAATGAGAGAAAATATTCACAAACTGTACATCTTACAAAAGACTAAAAAAACTCAAACAAATCAGTAAAAAAAAAAATAACTCCCTCAAAAAGTGGGCAAAAGACATGAACAGATGTTTTTCAAAAGAAGACAGACAAATGGCCAAAAAACATATGAAAATATGCTCAACATCATTAATCATCAGGGAAATACAAATTAAAACCACAATGAGATATCACCTTACCCCTGTCAGAATGGCCACTATTTAAAAGTCAAAAAACAATAGATGGTGATGCAGATGCGGTAAAAAGGGAACACTTATACACTGTGGGTGGGAATGTAAACTAGTACAGCCTTTATAGAAAACAGTATGGGAAAATCCTTAAAGAACTAAAAGTAGAACTACTATTCAATCCAGCAATCCCACTACTGGGTATCTCCCCAAAGGAAAAGAAGTCATTTTACCAAAACAAGAAAAGACACATGCACCCAAACGTTTACTGCAGCACAATTCACAATTGCAAAGATATGGAATCAACCTAAGTGCTCATCAACTGAGGAGTAAACAAAATGTGGTATATACATATATGCTATGGAGTATTACTGAGCCATAAAAAGGAATGAAATAATGTCTTTTGCAGCAACTTGGGTGAAAATGGAGACCATCATCCTAAGTGAAGTATCTCAGGAATCGAAAAACAAATACCACTTGTTCTCACTTATATGTAGGAGCTAAACAAGGGGTATATATGGTCATAAAGTGGGGTAATGAGCATTGACAACTAAGAACGGGGGAGACTGGAAGGGAGGTGAGGGGTGAAGATCTACCTACCGGGTATGATGTGCACTATTCTGGTGGCGAGTGCCCTGAAAGCCCTGACTTCAGCACGACACAATTCATCCACATCACAAAAAACACCTGTACTCCCTAAATCTATTGAAATAAAAAATATGTATATTACATCCTAACTATAATGTACACAGTAAATGAAAGGAAATCAGTTTTAGCTAAACATAAATATGCAAATGCTCATGGAAACTTTACCGGAAGACGCGATGAAGTGGGCGGCACCGTCCTGCATGGAGAAGCACTGCTAGTCCCACAGCTGGGGATGCAGACTCACTCCCGCGGCTGTGCTGGGGCCACAGCTTGATCCAAGCAGTGTCACCATGTGTGGCAGGACTTTCCAAAATCGAAATAGGAAACTGGGAAAGTTCCAAATAATATAAGCTACGATCTTCAACCTACACAGCAGTTGCATTCCTATGGATTCAGCAAATTTTAAAATACCGGGAAAAAAATGAATATATGCATATAAAACAGACTTGGATTTAGGGCTCAGATAAGAGTAAGGTTTTCTCCTACATGAATGTCCAATAGGTCAAGTTGACTTAAGACAACTATCCCATCCTTTGCGTTTCTGTATGTCTGACATCTCTGGCCTCTCTCCATCAGTGTAGCAGCGAAACGATGTTTACACAAATGTCCAAAATCTCCTGGGGCGATACCATCTCCTAAACCAGCCCTACTGAGAATGGAGCTAAACTGCAGCCACTTGGAGAGCAAGGCCCTGTCATTCTTCTGCTGATGTTTGCTGTGCTGGCCCTGCCCTGTGTCAGGTCCTGTGTCACAGCCTGTGCTGGAGCAGAATTCCAGGCCCTTCCCTCCAGGGGGACACAGCCTAGGAGGGTCTGGACTCTAGATCAGTGGTTCTTAACTGAGGCTGCACATTGGGGATATTTGGGGAGTTTCTGCAAATCTCAGTGCTCAGGCAACCCCCTGGGCTAATGAACCCGGGATCTCTGCCCAGACGTCAGATCTGTCACAGCTTCCCAGGTGACCCTGATGTGCAACCGGGTTTGATAAGGATGATGACAGTACACACTAAATGATCATCATGCAGAAGCTGCCCACTCGTGGGTCAGGAAGTCAAACGGGTGGCAAAATTAATTTGCAAAAAACGTATAAAATTGAGAGTGAAAAGCAGCCCCTGACATCCGGGGCTTGCCTGGTGTTATCGGCCAGACCGTGGTGATGCTCCGAGTGGCCGTGGTGTTCTCCTGTTGAACACAAGCAATTTTATAGAACATCAACAGCAGACAAGGCCCCTGTGTGACTGTGGTAGGTCATCACAAAAGCAAGACCACTCTGTAATCATGTGTGAACACAGACAAAAGCATGAACACGGTCTAAGCCACAAAGGTGACTAAACACCCCTATAACCTGGCTCACGTGAATGACGGCTGCTTCTTTAGCACTTAGAACCTCAGCCTCCATGCACTCTTCCCACCTCCTCCATAAGGATTACTAAGATACTTAAACATAGCCTTGCTCTGCTCCTGACAGCATCCAATCCAGAGCAAAGCCCCGCTTCTTCAAACTCTCCCCAAAACCACCCAACACAAGCCCAAATCTGCCCAGTCCTTTCCAACACCCTCCCCCTGAGATGCCTCCGTGGAGTGCATTCTAATTCTCATCACAATGAGCAGTGAGCACAACTTGTTCAACCACTGATGTGTTCCTGGTGATCTTTGGCTAAAGAGCTTTGACAGAAAAGGACACAAAATTTCAGTAAAGGGGAAATGGTAATGAAACTTTTGTTTCAGTTTATATCTGTGCATGTATATATTTTTGCATGCATTGGAATACGGTGAAATAGTCCCCGAGCAGTATGGCGTGCTAACATTCCTAAGTGCAAGAAGGCTGGGATGGGCCTCACACGGAAAACATGTGTGTTAGATAAACTTTGTGCAGGCATGAATTTATGGCGCTGCTGTAAGTTCAATATTAATGAATCAACAAGGTATTAACATATAAAATAACGTGTCTTTAAATAGAAACACACATAAAACAAGGTTATGTACCCGAATAAGTTGTGCCCAGAGGCTCAGAGGAACCTAAGCCTGTATTTCCCCAAAGGCAATGGCTCGGTACTCGCTAGTTCAGTGTTCGCAGTGACTGTGTAGAACGTCACTACCGGGGGTAAAGAGCAGCTCCGGTGTATGATAAATAGTGGCCGATGAACAAATGACCGGTAGGGTGAAGCGGAGGGATGGGAGGACGTGCCAAGCGCAGGTGAGGGCCTGGCCTCACCTCCCCGCGCTCGCCCTGCGCAGGGGTCAGAGTCACCGCGGTGGACTGGCAGCGGGCAAGCAACGGCACTGCCCACCACACCGAGGAGTACCCCTGCCCTGAGCTCGTGGTTCGCAGGGGCCAGTCGTTCAGACTCATGCTGGAGCTGAGCCGAGCCCTGGACGACGAGGAGACGCTCATCTTCACGGTGGAGACAGGTGAGCGGCTCGCGCGCGCCCCCTGCTGGCCACAGCAGCCGGGGCTTAGCCCGAAGCAAGTCCCCGGGCTGAGCCTTGAGCCCTGGAGGCTTTTGATGACAGCTTTCTGGGGATGATTGGAAGGTGCTGCCGCAAAAAGTGGGATGAGATGACTTCTCTGGAAGCCTATGCGTACCAAGTAATCAGGGCTCTGGAACAGCAGGGAAAATCATGGGTCACTTTTGGAACCCAAGCTGTTCTCCGTCCCGCCCCGACATAGGCAGACTTTGGTTTCAAAGGGTGCTGCCACTTTCTCCGTGGCCCAGGAAGTGGCTGGGAGTCAGGACAGCTGAGGCGTACCCCACCCTGCCACTGACCTTCTGGTTCTCGGTCAGTTCCTTCCCCCCTGCAGTCTCCCAGCAGTTCAGGGGGTGAAGGCTGGGCCTCCAGGCCTCTCTGAAGCTGGGTGGCCCAGGGCCAGGGTCTCCTGATTCCCTCTGTCCTCCCCCAGGACCCGGGGCTTCCGAGGCGCTCCACACCAAAGCTGTGTTCCAGACCTCGGAGCCAGAGGGCGGTGATGCCTGGACAGCAGTGACGGAGGCTGAGACGGAGAACACCCTGACCGTCAGCCTCACCAGCCCTCCGGATGCCGTCATCGGCCGCTACCTGCTGAGCGCGAGGGCTTCCTCTCGCCGCAAACACAGCAACCGGAAGCTGGGGGAGTTTGTTCTCCTTTTCAACCCATGGTGCCCAGGTAAGAGCTGCCGAGTCCAAGGCAGAGGTTTTCCTGGGGGTTGTCCTCAGAGGTGGGCCTGCCCTCAGAGGAGGCCTGGGAGGCAGGTTAAGGCACAGGCAGTTGAATGCCAAGAGCTGGGCAAGGGCTTGGCCCAGGCAGGGGTGAGCACCGGGCACAGGAACCTGGTAGCAGGTGCTACAAAGAGCTTGTGCCAAAGGGGCAGGAATCTGGCAGTTTCTGGTGTGCAGAGCCCAGCGGGCAGGAGATGCCTGGGGTGGGAAAGCGCCAGGGCTGGGTAAGAGCCAGGGCTGGGTAGTCAGACTGCCTTGGTTTAGTCCTAGCTCTACTAAGTTGCTTCCTTCTATATGCCTCAGTTTTCTCATCTGTAGTATGGGAATAATGGCAGTGCCTACCTCTTAGGACTATGGTGAGAATTCATAGAGCTAATGCTTGTAAAACACAAGGTACATTGTAAGGCCCCCATAGGGGGTACCTGGAATTAGTATTCTTATTAATGTTTAAGGACTACGAGGCTGCTATTGGCATCAAGGAGGGTCACCCAAAGGTGTCAGGACTCCTAAAATCCTTTTGTCTTGGATTGGGTTGGGGATGGTCCCAGCTTGGGGAAAGACCAGCCAGAAGGGCTGGGACTTGGCAGGGGGCACAGGGGAGCCCGCAAGCCCCCTGGTGCCCTCCCCTGCCCCAGTCAGTCTCCAGGCACTGTCCTGCCATGGATCTCGATGCAGCCCCTTCCCCAGGCTGGCGAGTCCAGAGCCCCTGCCCACAACTGGCCTGGTGACTGCTTTTCAGAGGACGATGTGTTTCTGGCCTCAGAGGAGGAGAGAAAGGAGTACGTGCTCAACGACAGTGGCATCATCTTCCGAGGCGTGGAGAAGCACATCCGAGCCCAGGGCTGGAACTACGGGCAGGTCTCCAGGGGCAGAGGCCAGACAGGGACGTGGGCTGGGTGTGGGGAAGTCAGCTGGCACAGGAGCCCTCAGGGGAGACAAGTTGGGCTCACTCTTAGAGCAAACCCATTCATTCATCCATCCACTGTTCACTGGGCCAGGGTGTGTGCTGGGTTCTTGGGAAGGGGAGGTACTTTGGATATAGTTCTGTTGTGGAAAGATACGTAGCTCCAGTCCCTGGTTTGCAAACATGAGCATGCATGGGATCACACAGAGGGCACATTGAAACCTAGATTGCTGGTCCTACCCCCAGAGTTGCCCACTGAGTGGGTTTAGGGCAGGGCCTGAGAATTTGCATTTCTACGTTCCCAGGTGAAGCTGATGTGGCTGGCCTGGGACCACCCACTGAGAGCCTCTGGCTTAGCTAACTAGTCATGATACCAGATGCAAAGGGGGAAGGAAAGTCAGGATGGTAGGGACAGGAGCAAAGGGAGTGCAGAAGAAAGTGAGAGGGAACTCCACCTTGGGGACTGTGCAAGGTGTCGTGACACTGGGGTTGGGTCTCTAAAGTTAGGCAGGATCTGAACAGCAGAAGGAAGAGCAGACAGAGCCGCATGGTGGTGGGAAGTGAGGGAGTCTCTGAGTCTGCTAGAGGAGCTCTGTCTGCCTGAGCTCTGGGTGCCCAGCTGGGAGACAGGCTGGACAGGCAAGTTGAGGATATGATTGTCAGGTCGAGGAGTCCTGCATTGCCCTGCATTCCAGGGGTTTAACACATTCGGGGTTCAAGAGCTGGGCAGAGAAGATATTCTGGAGAGTTCTGGGTCCCTCTAGGGGTAGCCACTACTCAGCACCCGCCTCTGGTTACCATGTTGGGAAGGGAGCCCCGACTTACCAGACCTTCCAAATCTTCAGATGCCAGAAATCTAAATTTGTATGTAAAACTCCCCCAGTTTTTCAATGTTGCCAACTAATTGAAATGCATTTGAAAACATCATGTAGACAAATGCACGCACCAGTGAGGAAGATGCAGCTCAGGAGCCACTGGTCGGACCGCAGTTACCATGGTAGCAGGGAGCCAGGGGAGGTTATTGGACAGGGAGGGGCGTGACTACAGCTGAGCTTCTGGCTCCACAGGAGACCCTTTGAGGAAGGGTTTCTGAGACTAGGGGATGCTCTGTGATGTCCCTGGGGGTGGGGGAGGGGAACTCCCCTGCACAGACACAATGACTGACCGGGTGAAGGTGGTGGTGGGGCCTGGAATGTGTGGCTAAACACGGCCTCTAAGCACAGCCTCTCTGGGGAGCAGTTTGAGGAGGACATCCTGAACATCTGCCTCTCCATCCTGGACCGAAGCCCCAGTTACCAAGACAATCCAGCCACCGACGTGTCCCACCGCCATGACCCCGTCTACGTCACTAGGGTCATCAGTGCCATGGTGAGGAGACCACTTCCATCCCTCAAGGGTCCCCAGGCCAATCCTGGGGTCACACCCTGTGCTTCTTCCCAAGTTACCCCTTGTTTTAATCATCTATTGCTACATAACAAACCACCCCAAAACTCAATGGTGTAAAGCAACCCTTTATTATGCTTACAATTTTGTAGATCAGGGATGTGGGCAGAGCATCATGACAATGGCTTGTCTCTGCTCCAAGATTCTTCAGCTGGGGGTATCAGAATAGCTGCAGATGTCTGGCATGGTTTGGCAGGACCACATATCTGGGGCCTTGGTTCTGGTGGTCAGGAGTCCCTCGGTCCCTATCCATGTGGTATCTGCTGGAACTGGAATGTCCAGGATGACTTCTTCACCCTCAGATCGGCCCCCTGGGCTCAGATGGCCAGAACAGCTGGGACCAGCAAGTTATCACTGTGTCTCTCCATAGAGCCTTTCCACGTGGCTAGCTTGGGCTTCCTCACAGCATGGCAGGCCCATGCATGGCAGCTGGCCCTCCTCTTGGGTGATCGTTTCAAGAAAGAGGAAGTGGAAGCTCCCAGTCTTATAAAGCCTGGAAACTGGCATCACTTCCCCCAGTCAAAGCAGTCACAGGCCAGCTCAGACTCAAGAGGGGACATAGACCTCACCTGTCCATGGGAGGAGTGCAAACTCTAATCTGCCACAGGCCCCAGGCCACAGTGCTTCCTCCTTGAAAGGTAGCTGGAGGGCCTACCAGCTAACTGTATCACACGGAAGTGTTAGAGTCAGTGCATGGGTACCTGAGATTCCAAAATTGCACAAAGCTTTATTTCTCATATTTCATACCCTCCATTCCTCCACACCTTAGAGAGCTGTTGGAGCACAGAGAACCAACATCAGTGACAATCCCAAACAGTGAGCATCACAGCCCTGTGGACAGTTAAAGTCCTGAACTCAGGAGCCTCAGTCCAAGTCCTGAACTCACAGGTCACCCCTTTCACGAATTTGCTGTGTGATTTGAGCAAGTCCCTTAATGCCTCTGTAGCTCAGTTTTCTCATCTGAAAATAAAAGAGAACAATAGAACCTACATCATAGACTTAAACAGGTGACTATGGCGTGCACAAAGTCCTTAGCATAGTCCTGGCACACCCTAAGCATTCAATAAATGTTAGCTGTCTCTATAATTACTATACCACTGACAGCCCCAAAAACAGATCATTTAAGACAGGAAATTCCAGATGATTTTCAACCAGAAAGTATCCAAATGGAAGATAATTGAAAATAAGTAGTATCAAAAAAGTAGATATTTTACAGCAGCAGATGCCCCCAATTTTCAGACAATCTAAAAGCGGGAGTGACCCTGACCGACTTCACAGTGGCAAGGCTCCTGGAGGGGGAAGCCCTGCCTGCTGGTGGACCCGTGCCCTCCCTGCCCAGGTGAACAGCAACAATGACCGGGGCGTGGTGCAGGGCCAGTGGCAGGGCAAATACGGCGGCGGCACCAGTCCACTGCACTGGCGCGGCAGTGTGGCCATTCTGCAGAAGTGGTTCAAGGGCAGATACAAGCCGGTCAAATACGGCCAGTGCTGGGTCTTCGCTGGAGTCATGTGCACAGGTACCCTGGGGAAGAAGGGCCCCTCCCCTAGCCTGCTCCATCATTTGTATGTATTTGCATGTATTTGCATATATTGCAATTTGTCTTCATTGATGAGGGGGAAATAGAAGTCTGGTAAATAAGAGAGAAACTGGATAGCTCATTGACTTGACTTTTGGCCTTTTATTGTGCAGAAGGAGTCCCACCTCCCTCTGCCTCTCATTCGTTGGGTGCCTTGGGCGAGCACTGGGGCCCCCTCGGCCTCGGGTCCCCTCAGGAAAATGAATGGGCTCTATTAAGTGGCTCCCAAGGTCCTGCCAGCCTTAAAGCCTGTCTGTTCGAACATGGGGGGCAGCCGTGTCTCCAGAGTCCCTGAGAGAAGGTACAAGATGGTGGCATTTCTGAGAGAGCGGAGACAGGAGTCACGGCCCCGCCACCTGCCAAAGTAGACAGACAAAGACAGGGTCGTGGGGGTTGGCGGGTGGCCAGAAATGAGGCAGGGCAGCCTGCTGGCGGGGGTCACATCCCTGCCTCTGGGTTTGGGGTCCTGGCCTGCTCCGGAGTCCCCTGGCCTCTGCTCTGCAGTCCTTAGGTGCTTGGGGATCGCCACGCGGGTCGTGTCCAACTTCAACTCGGCCCATGACACAGACAGGAACCTGAGTGTGGACAAATACGTGGACTCCTTCGGGCGGACCCTGGAGGACCTGACGGAAGACAGCATGTGGTGGGTCCTGCCCCCAGCCCAGCCACAGGGGCTCCTAAAGCCCAGCAGCGGTGGCGAGGCCTCACCTCCTGTGACATGGCCTGGGAGGGCCAAGTCTGGAGCCGCTTTCCTGAGTCTAAGCCAGCTCTGGAAGGCGTGAGAGGCACCTGCAGATGGGGTCCCCTTCTGAGATACAGGGTCTTTGGACACGTGACTCAGATCAGGAGGAGGCTCAAGAGTTGATTGCCTTGAACCCCCAGTTTTACCATCTGTGGGAATCTGAGCCCTCCCTAGATTCCTGTGACCCCCTGGGGGTGGGGTGGGAATTCCTTCCACCTAGTCACCTCTGAATCAGCCCCCTGCTGCTGTGTCAGCTGCCCCTTCTCCATGCTGTGGGTCTCGGGTGGGAAACAGCCTCGCTCCTTGGCTAAAACAAAACTCTTCACGCAAAGCTTTTAAAAATTCTTTTTGATTTAATTTCCTAAAATAAATACATTCATGTGGTTTAATATTCAAAAGGTACAAAATGGGCCAGATGTGGTGGCTCACGCCTGTTATCCTAGCACTCTGGGAGGCCGAGGTGGGAGGATTTCTTGAGGTCAAGAATTTGAGTCCAGCCTGAGCAAGAGCGAGACCCCGTCTCTACTAAAAATAGAAAGAAATTATATGGACAGCTAAAAATATATATGGAAAAAAATTAGCCGGGCATGGTGGTGCATGCCTGTAGTCCCAGCTACTCAGGAGGCTGAAGCAGAAGGATCGTTTGAGCTCAGGAGTTGGAGGTTGCTGTGAACTAGGCTGATGCCACGGCTCTCTAGCCCGGGCAACAGAGCGAGACTCTGTCTCAAAAAAAAAAAACCAAAACAAAAGGTACAAAATGAGAAAATGAGTCACAGCAACAAGTCTCCCTCTCACCCAGTTCCACAGCCTCCCTGTCCCCCTCCTGGAGGCAAAACTAGTTTCCTACATCTCCTGCCAGAGAGAGGATCTGCAGATACGAAAACACACGTATATATAGCACCTACGCACCTTTACCTGCTTAAACAATCTCAGTAGCATGAGGTAATGCTGTTCTTGCTTGTACATTTGACAATTCCTTATCCGTACATAAAGTTGTCCTTATTTTTCATAATGTTTGAAGTATTAACAATAACAGCGCACTCACTGAGCTCCTAGTCTGTGCCAGGCCCAGTTCTAAGTGCTGTACATGGATTAACTCATGTATTTCTCCAAACAATTGTAAGTTTAAGTATTGATTCTATTGCGCAGCTGAGCAAACTGAGGCACAGAGAGGTTAAGTAATCTGTCTAAGACCACACAGCTACTGAGTGGAAGAATAAGGATGTGAACCCAGTCTGCCTCTCAATTGTATGAAAAAGCCATCCTTTATCTCACCATCCTATAAAGATGGACATTGCAGTTGCTTCAGTTAAAAAAAAAAATTGGCTTTTACAAACAAGTCTTCAGTGAATAACCTTGTTTGAATGTCTGTTCACATATGTGTGAGTCTGTCCCACACAGCCAACTTTCTAAAGATAAGGGGAGAGAATATGACCCGGAAACACAGACAGCTCTGCATTAGCAAGCAGCCATGCTGGGATGCCTCCATCCTTTCTGTTCCTTGAACACACTAAGCTTTTCCTATTTTCAGGACCTTTGCACATGCTGTTCCTTCTTCCTGGAATGCTGTTCCCTTCACTTTTCCTGTAGCTAATTCTTTCTCATTTAAGTCTCACCTCAGATGTCGTTTACCTAGCGTAGGTCTGTGGCAGTTATTCTCTAGCTCAAGCCTCTCTTTTCTGCATTTAGTGTCACTTGCATTTGTTGGGTTAATCTGCTGACTTAATCTTACCTGTCTCCCTCATTAGAATGTAAGTTTCATGAGAGCAAAGATCTTCTGTCTTATTTGCAGTTGTATTTCTGGTACATTGAACAACAGGATCTTGATATATACACACACATACATATGTATACACAAATGTATACAAACAGATGTATGAATGGTATGTGCTCATCAAGGTGGTTGAATGAATGATTCACAAGATGCCGCCACAGACCTCATGCAGAGTGGCAATGGGCCTGGCTCACAGTGGGACCCCCCCCCGCCCCCGCCTTGGGTCTCTGTGCTCACTCTGGGCCACCTCACCCATCCTCTCTCTGTGGCAGGAATTTCCATGTGTGGAATGAGAGCTGGTTTGCCCGGCAGGACCTGGGCCCCTCTTACAATGGCTGGCAGGTTCTGGACGCCACCCCCCAGGAGGAGAGTGATGGTAGGGCTCAGCCAAGGCGGGGGGACGTCCCGGGCCCCAGCCTTTCTTCAGCCACGCTGCTCACACCCACCCCTCCTGCAGGCGTGTACCGGTGCGGCCCAGCCTCAGTCACTGCCATCCGTGAGGGCGACGTGCACCTGGCCCACGATGGCCCCTTCGTGTTTGCGGAGGTCAATGCAGACTACATCATCTGGCTGTGGCACGAGGACGAGGGCCGTGAGCGCGTGTACTCGGACACAAAGAAGATTGGGAGATGCATCAGCACCAAGGCGGTGGGCAGTGACTCCCGGGTGGACATCACAGGCCTCTACAAGTATCCAGAAGGTAAGAGCCATAAGGCGGCTTTATCAGCCTCCCCAGGACTGGCACCTGGGGCCCGGCCCTTTCCCACGTGCATGATGGTTGGTGGCAGCTTCCATTCAGCATTATCTCATGCTCTGAGCTAAGTGCCTTTATTTAGGTTCTATTAATAGCTTCCTCTGTTTGCTAAGTACCTCTTTGGTGTTAGAAAATTTCCCATGTATAACAATAATAGCTGCATTTCCTTGAACACTTGCCAATGCCAGACACTGTATTAGGTTTATTTGCATATGACAATAATGATTACTATTAGTAATAATAGTGATGACAGTAGCAGGTATTATTTATTGAACACCTAGGATACATGGCATTAGGCATAGCTCAGACTAATAATAATAGCAGCTCCTGTTTCTCATCTGGCATGGCCTGTGTGTGGTCACTAATTTATGGCCACTGGTTTATTGAAGAGTCTGTACTTGTTGGGATACAAAAACAAGACACTTGTATTTTTTCTTGTAGCTGCCTCCAGCTATACCCTTTCCTACTGAATATCAGGTTCCTTAGCACTGTTGTGATTTGACACATATATTTTCTGCCATTTCTGTCTGTTAAAACAAATGTTACCAAGCAATTAAGACATCAAGCTCAAATGTCAATCAGACCTGTCTCCTCCCCTCCCCTGAGTGCACAAAAGCAGTGACCCTGGAAGGTTGCTGTAGAGAAGCAGATAGAGTCTGCTCTGGACACCTCCTCACCTCCCTTTTCTACTCAGTAGCAGACTTGGTTGCACATTGGAATCACCTGAGGAGCTGTTTTAGTTATATGTCTTAAACCACAATTACTTATTTGGTCGATTCTGTGGGTCTGCAATTTGGGCTGTGCTCAGCTGGGATGGCTCATCTGTTCCACGTGGTGTTGGCTAGGCTCTTGCATATGTCTGGGCCTCACGTAGGACTGCTGGGATGGCTGGGCCTCTCTCCCCACTTGGCCTCTCTTTCCCTGGTAGGTTGGCCCTGGCTTGTCCAAATGGCAGCAGCATTTCCAGAAGTTGAGAATTAAAGCTGCAAGTTCTCTTGAGGCCCAGCTCAGAATTTGTACCACTTCACTTCTGCCACATTCTACGGTCAAAGCAATTCATGAGGCAAAGCAATTCAAGGAGTGGGAAGTAGACTCCACCTCTTAAGGGGAGAGGTTGCAAGGTATTATGGCCATTTTCAGTCCACTACAGCAGCCCAGATTGCACCTGACTAATTGAATCATAGTCACTAAAGGACGTGGCCATCAAGATTTTTAAAGGCTCCCAAGGCAGCTCCAGTGTGCAAGCAATGTTGAGAGCGTGGGTATAAGTCTTCTGGTGTTAGGCCAAGAAAGAGGAAGAGGAGGAGAGAAGAGAGCAAATGTCTTTGTCTTAATGGGTGAGGATCCAGTGCCAGTTGGTGGGCAGGAGCTGCTGCCCTGGTTCACTGTCTGTGCTTGACGGGCACAGATAGTGGATCCACTGCAGCCTGCTGCCATTGAGATTCACTCCTGTGCTGTCCCCAGGCACTGCTGAGTTCTTCAGCTATTTGGCCCCTTTCAGTGGATCCCCTTGCACCCCACCCCCTCCCACCCCAGTTGCCAACACACAGCTTCCCCCGGTGCATAGTGATCTTTGTCCCCAAGTTCTGCAGGGGGTTTACAACGCTGTGACCGCCACCCTCACCTGTACTCTGTACCTCACTCCAAAGCTGGGAACCGAGACCTGGCACTTGCGGGGTAGGGAAAACAGTCTGGACTGGTGGTCTCCCACCATGCCATCTCCCTCAGTCCTCTTCTCCCTGATCAGGTAGTACATGGGTCAGTAGGTAAGACAGGACAAGTATATCGCCCACAGGGAAGGAAATGCCAACTTCCCCTTCCTGTAGGCACCCCCAGTCTTGACCAGCCGGCCCCTTCTTCCTGGAGATCTTTAATGTTGATCTTCTTAAACACCCACACACCCACCAACATTCGCTTAGTTCCCATCTCTAGGAACATTGTACTTTCAATGGGGGAAAGGACAGTCTTTTCAACAATTGATGCTGGGAAACCTAGATATCCACGTGCAAAAGAATGAAGTTGGACTCTTACCTTACACCATATACAAAAATTAACTCAAAATGAATCAAAGACCTAAATATAAGAGCTAAAACTACAAAACTCTTAGGAGAGACCAGACATGGTGGTTCATGCTTGTAATCCTAGCACTCTGGGGAAACCAAGGTGGGAAGATTGCTTGAGGTCAGAAGTTTGAGGTTGCAATCAGTTATGATGGCACCACCGTACTCTAGCCAGGCCAACAGAGCACGACCCTGTCTCAAAAACAAACAAACAAACAAACAAAAAACTCTTAGGAGAAAACATAGGGGAAAAGCTTCATGACATTGGATTTGACAATGATGTCTTGGATATGTTGCCAAAAGCATAAGCAACAATAATAAAAAATAAATAAATTGGACTATATCAAAATTAAAAACTTCTTTACATCAAAAGATACAATCAAGAGAATGAAAAGGCAACCCAGAGAATGGGAGGAAATATTTGCAAATCATATATCTGATAGAGGGTTCATATCCAAGTATATAAAGAACTCCTGCATCTCAAAAACAAACAAAAACAATCCAATTAAAAAATGGACAAAAGACTTGAGTAGACAGTCTCCAAAGGTATACAAATGGCCAATAAGTGCATGAAAAGATACCCATCATCACTAATCATTAGGGAAATGCAAACCAAATCCGCAAGGCAATCCACCTCATGCTTATTAAGATGGCTACTACAAAGGAAAGAAAAGAACAAGTGTTGTTAGGGATATGGAGAAACTGGAATGGGTAAGAAGTGATGGGAATGTAAAATGGTGCAGCCATACTATGGAAAATAATATGGCCATTGCTCAAAATATTAAAAATAGAATTATCATATGATTCAGCAATTTCACTTCTGGGAATAAAACCAAACAATTGAAAGCAGGGACTAGAAGAGATATTTGTACACCTGTGTTCAAAGCAGCACACACAGGTTTCAAGTAGGGAAGCAGAAGGATCAGATCAGAGATGGATTTTGGAATGAGCAGAGTGGTAAAAGGACGGGAGGGGACATTCTTGACCATTGTGCTCAGTGCCTTGCCTGTGAGCCTCTTGTCCCCAATTTACAGATGGGAAAACTGAAGCTCAGAGGAACTAAGTAATGATAACGGTAATAAAAGTTCACAAACTGACCTGATAGTGAGGCAGTTTATATGGCGGGAGAAGAGGACAGATTCCAGAGATTAAGGACACTGCTCAGCAGGACTTGGGGAGGGGTCAGTGGTGGGTGCTGAGGATGAGAACACTCCCAGGTTTTCAGTTTGTACAACTGGCCAAATGGTGGTGCCATTTGCTGAGATGGGGAGGGCTGATGAGGTGTTTGCTTGGATTGAGGCACCTGCAGGACATCAGGGGGTGTGTCCAGTTCTGCGTACTGGTCTGGGGCTCAAAACAGAGGTCTGTGCTAGCAATGGGAAGGTGGAGTCTTGGGGATCCTAAACTCACACGTCTACAGGAGGCCGCAGATGGCACCTGGTGAGTGCAACAGGCTGGTGAGAATTACAGGGTGGAGACCATGGACAGCCAGAGGCCATTACTGCATGCAGAGAGTGATAAGGGAGCATGAATGGAATTCAGAGCCTTACTGCCTGGGTTCAAATCCCAGCTTCCTCACTTGCCACATGAGCTGTGTGACAGGAGTTACTTTTCTTCTCTGTGCCTCAGCTTCCCCGTCTGTAAAATGGGGGTGATAATAGCACCTACATCCTAGGGAAAAAATATAACACCAAGAGCTATTGTGCCTGGCACATAGTAAGTCTACAACAGTGGTTAGCTGTCATTGTTACATGTGGCTTTGGACCTAGTTGTCAGGAAAACTGGAAATACGCATTCTATGTGAAATACCCTGATCTGAAGTTGTTGGCAACTGATTAAAAATTTGTTTAAATAGTCAGCGAACCACAAGGCATGTGGCTGAGGTCTGCACATGGCCCTTGAGCTGCCCGTTTGAGACTCAGAGAGCCGTGGTAATTAAAGGAGGAGGAGGAGGGGGCCTGTGCTGATGATGCATGATGCCCTGCAGGGTCCCGGAAGGAGCGACAAGTGTACAGCAAGGCGGTAAAGAAGCTGTTCGGCGTGGAAGCCGCTGGGAGGAGAACCCGTATCCGCAGGGCCGGGGTACGCAGTCTCTGGCGTGATGACCTCCTGGAGCCCGCCACCAAGCCCAGCATCACTGGCAAGTTCAAGGTGTTGGAGCCACCCGTGCTGGGCAACGACCTGAGACTGGCCCTGTGCCTGGCCAACCTCACCTCCCGGGCCCAGCGGGTCCAAGTCAACATGAGCGGCGCCACCATCCTCTACACGCGCAGGCCGGTGGCGGAGATCCTGCATGAATCCCACGCAGTGAGGCTGGGGCCACAGGAAGGTAAGAATACCCCGGCTTGGAGGGACCTGGCCCACCCACCCCTTTTCCAGGAGGGCTGGGTGGGAACGGGGTCTTCCTAGGATCCCCATTCATTCCCAAGAAGGAAAGGAACAGTCCTGAGCATTGTGCTCAGTGCTTTGCCTCTTCTTCCCACTTTACAGATGAGAAAACTGAGGATCAGAGAGGCCAAATAATGATAATAGCAGTAATAAAATTTCACAAGCATCTGGTGGCAAACTGGTGGTGAGGTGATTTATAGTCTCTATTTCTCCCAATTAGTGTGAATATGTACACACCAAATAAATACATGCTGGAAGTGTTTCAGAATATATGGAATATGCTTTGTGTTCCTTTTCTAAAATAAAAAAAAAAAAATTTGGAGTGCATTTGGCTCCAGGTGTTGTGTATGAGAGGGCTGGACCACTAAGAGATGTTTCAGTGCCAGACCCTGGCCTGAGAATTCCACGTGCAACGGCACAGTCCCTACAACCACCTTGCACAGCGTGCTAGTGGTGGCTCCTTCTTTCGCAGGAGGAAACTCACACCCAGAAAGGTGAAGTCACGGGTCCAAACTGACACAGTCAGTGTTCGTAGCGGCAGGACCCAACCCCAGACAATATGGTGTTAGATGTATGCTCCTGACCAAGGCCAGGGAAAGGGCAAAACCAAGGTTCCAAGCCAGGAATATTGACCCCAAAGCACATTGACACCACGGGTTCAGTTGTGTGACTGCAGGCTGTGGGGTGGTCAGGTCAGCCCACACCAAATACGCTTAAGGTGCCTAACATTTGCCTAAAGTTCGTTCTTAGTGTTTCACAGCAAAATAGAATGGCTCCAGTCCTTTTCAAGGTTTTTATATAATTTTAAATGACCTCATTCCAATTGCTTTTTTAAAAAATATATCAAGGGGCTGGGCATGGTGGCTCATGCCTGTAATCCTAGCACTCTGGGAGGCCGAGGCGGGTAGATCACTTGAGGTCAGGAGTTTGAGACCAGCCTGAGCAAGAGCGAGACCCCCGTCTATACTAAAAAAAAAAAATAGAAAGAAATTAACCCGACAACTAAAAATATATAGAAAAAATTAGCCAGGCATGGTGGCACGTGCCTGTAGTCCCAGCTACTCGGGAGACTGAGGCAGGAGGATCACTTGAGCCCAGGAGTTTGAGGTTGCTGTGAGCTAGGCTGACACCACGGCACTCTATCCTGGGCAACAGAGTGAGACTCTGTCTCAAAAAAATAAATAAATAAATATATATATATATATATATATATATATCGCAAGGATTTTCTTCATGATCCCTAAACACATAGCACTTCATGTACAATTTACTAAATATATCCTGTTTGATTACTTTTGACTTTTTTCCTAGTTTCTCTCTCTCTTTCTCTCTCTCCATCTCTCTCTCTCCTCTCTTTTCTTTTGTCTAACTCTATCTCTCACCTATCTCTGTCTCGGTCTCTGTCTCTCTCCTTTCACGTACTTTCTGAACTTTAAGGATTCAATTAAACAAAGAAGTTCCTGAGGCCAGTTTCTGGTTAGTGAAGCTTGCAGATTTTGACAGGGTGTGAAAACATATGAAGGAGGTGTCACTTTTTTTAGCAGTTTTTTTGTCATTTGTTTTTCACAAAATCTAAATGACAAAATAACGCTTCATCACGAAATATTAATTAACATACAGTTTCCCCTGGCTTTTAGCAAAGTTTTTTCATGTTAAAAGGGATTCATATTCATTAAAGATTTTGAGAGCAAAAGAGAAAAATCACCTCCGATGCTACCACCTACCTACAAACTGTTACTGCATTTTCCTTCCAAATTTGTAATGCCTGTTTGCTTTTTGAAAAACATAGTTCTAGTTAAATGCTGCAAATACTTATTAGTTACCTCTCCTTTTCATATTACATTATGATTTAAATATTTTTATAAACTTCATAAACATCATTTTATAGATGTGTAATGTTTAAATAAATACATGATGATTTATTTTATCTTTCCTTTTGGGTAGTTATCAGCTTATTGCTATTAAAAATAACAGTAAAATAAACATCTTGGTGCAAAACAAAATCTCTACCCTTTTCTTCTGGATTTTGGACTACTTTGTTAGAATAGATCACAGCAGTAGAATTTTTGAGCCAAATGGTATGACTATTAAAATATATGACTTATTAAAATTTATACTTATTTTCTAAATGAATAGCCTTTTTTAAAGCAGTTTCAGGTTTACAGGAAAATTGAGTAGAAAGTATGAGAATTCACATATACCCCCTCCCTACTCACCCTCTTCTCCTATTATGAACATCTCGCATTACTGTGGTAAATTTGTTTCAATTGAGGAGCCAATATTGACACAATGTTATTAACTAAAATCCATAGTTTACGTTAGGGTTCACTCTATGTTGCACATTCTACTGAGTTTGACAAATCTACAATGGCATGTATCCACCATTAGAGTTTCACTCCCCTGAATATCCCTTGTGCCCCATCCCTTCCTCCCTCCCTCCCCAAACCTTTGCTCCAGTACTTTTGCCTTTTCCAGAATGTCATATGGCTGGAATCATGCAGTATGATTGAACCTTTTCAGATTGGCTTCTTTCACTTAGCTATATGCATTTAAGCCTCCTCCGTGGTGTTTCGTGTCTTGATGGGTCATTTCTTTTTATCGCTGAATAGTATTTCATTATATGGATATACCCAGTTTATTTATCCATTCACATGCTGGAGGATATCTTGGTTGCCTCCAAGTTTTGACAACTACAAACAAAGCTGCTATAAACATCCATGCACAGGTTTTTGTGTGGACGTAAGTTTTTGCTCATTTGAGTAAATACCAAGCAGTTCAATTGCTGGATCATGTGGTAAGGGTGTGTTTGGTTATGTAAGAAATTGCCAATCTCACAGAAGCCACTGGGAAAAAAAAAAAAGAAATAAAAAGGAAACTTCCAAATCATCTTCTAAAGTGGTTGTACCATTTTAAATTCCCACCCGCAATGAATAAGAGTTCCTGTTGTTCCATGTCCTATCCAGCAGGTGGTACTGTGTGCTGGAGTTATTGTCATTCTAACAGATGTACAATAGTAGCTCATTGTTTTAATTTGCAATTCCCTGATATGATGTTGAGCGTCTTTTCATATGCTTATTTGACTTCTGTATATCTTCTTTGATGAGGTGTCCAGATCTTTTGCCGATATATATATATATATATATTTTTTTTTTTTTTTTGCCCCAAATGTGTTCACAGGAATTTTGCCGATTTTTTAATTGGGTTGTTCCTTTTCTTATTGTTGGGTTTTAAAAGATCTTTGTGTATTTTGGATAATAATCTTTTATCAGATTTGTCTTTTGCATATATTTTCTCCCAGTCTGTGTATTGTCTTCTCATTCTCTTGATGGGTTTTGTTGTTGTTGTTTTTTTTTTTTTTTGCAAAGCAGAGTTTTTAATTTTTTAATTTTTTTTTTAGAGCTTTTAATTTTAATAAAATCCAACTCATCATTTTTTTTCAGATCATGCCTTTGGTATTGTATCAAAAAAGTTATTACCAAACCCAAGGTCATCTTGATTTTCTCCCATGTTTTCTTTAGGAGTTTTGTAGTTTTGCATTTTACATTTAGGTTAATGATCCATTTTGAGTAAATTTTGTGAAGAGTGTAAGGTCTGTGTCTAGTTTTTTGTTTCGTTTTGGTTTGGTTTCCGTTTTTTGTTGTTGTTGTATGTGGATACCCCCTTGTTTCTGCACTGTTTATTGAAAAGACTACCTTTTCTCCATTGTGTTTCCTTTGCTCCTTTGTCAAAGATCAGTTGACTATATTTGTGCAGGTCTTTTTCTGAACTCTATTCTGTTCCATTGATCTGCAAGCATACCACAGAGATATTGTGGGTTCCGTTCCCAACAAACACAATAAAGGGACTATCACAATAAAGCAAGTCACATGAATTTTTTGGTTTCCCAATTATGTTATATTTATACTTTACTGAAGTCTATTAAGTATACAATAACTTTATATCTTTTAAAAACAATGCACATGCCTTAATTTAAAAATACTTTGTTGCTAAAAAATGTTAACGATCATCTGAGCCTTTACTGAGTCATGATCTTTTTGCTGGTGGAGGGTCTTGTCTCCATGTTGAAGGCTGCTGACTGATCAGGGTGGTAGCGGCAGAAAGTTACTGTGGCTGTTTCTTAAAATAAGACAACAATGAAGTTTGCTGCATCGATTGACTCTTTCTCTCAGGAAAGATTTCTCTGTAGCATGTGATGCTGTTGGATAGCATTTTACCCACAGTACAACTTCTTTTAAAATTAGAGTCAATCCTCTCACACCCTGCCACTGCTTTATCAAATTTTTTATGTAGTGTTTTTAATCCCTTGTCATTTCAACAATGTGCACAGCATCTTCACCAGGAGTAGTTTCTGTCTCAAGAAACCACTTTCTTTGCTCATCCATAAGAAGCAACTCCTCATCTACTCAAGTTTTATCATGAGATTGCGGCAATTCAATCACATCTTCAGGCTCCACTTCTAATTCTGGTTCTCTTGCTATTTCTACCACATTTGCGATGACTTTCTCCACTGAAGTCTTAAACCCTTCAAAGTCATCCAGGAGGGTTGGAATCCACTTCTTTCAAATTCCTATTAATGATATTTGACCTCTTCCCATGAATCATTACTGTTCTTAATGGCATCTAGAATGATGAATTCTTTCTAGCAGTTTTCAATGTATTTTGCCCAGATCCATCAGAGGAATCAGTGTCTGTGGC
The DNA here is from genome assembly GCF_041146395.1 of Eulemur rufifrons. Lineage (NCBI taxonomy): Eukaryota > Metazoa > Chordata > Mammalia > Primates > Lemuridae > Eulemur > Eulemur rufifrons. Next base: position 27,568,410 of record NC_091002.1, read on the forward strand.
AGCTATGGTCTTATGAATGTATTTCTTAAATAATAAGACTTGAAAGTTGAAATTACTCCTTGATCCATGGGCTGCAGAATGGATGTTGTGTTAACAGGCATGAAAACAAATTAATCTCTGTGCATCTCCGTCAGAACTCTTGGGTGACCAGGTGCATTGTCAATGAGCAGTAATATTTTGAAAGGAATCTTTTTTCCTGAAAAGTAGGTCTCAACAGTGGGTTTGAAATATTCAGTAAACCATGCTGTAAACAGATGTGCTTTCATCCAGGCTTTGTTGTACCATTTATAGAACACAGGCAGAGTAGATTTAGCATAATTCTTAACGGCCTTGGGATTTTAGAAATGGTAAATGAGCATTGGCTTCAATTTAAAGTCACCAGCTGTATTAGCCCCCAACAAGAGAGTGAACCTGTCCTTTCAAACTTTGAAGCCAGCCATTGACTTATCCTCTCTAACTATGAAAATCCTGGATGGCATCTTTTTCCCATATAAGGCTGTTTCGTCTAAATTGAAAATCTGTTGTTTAGTGTAGCCACCTTCATTAACTATCTTAGCTAGATCTTCAGGATAACTTGCTGCCGCTTCTACATCTGCACTTGCTGCTCACCTTGTACTTTCACGTTATGGAGACAGCTTCTTTCCTTAAACCTCATAAACCAACCCCTGCTAGCTGCAAACTTTTCTTCTGCAGCTTCCTTAACTCTCTCAGTCTTCATAGAATTGAAGAGAGTTAGGTCCTTGCTCTGGATTAGGCTTTGGCTTAAGGGAATGTTGTGACTCGTTTAATCTTCTATCCAGACCACTCAAACTTTCTCCCTATTAGCAATAAGGTTGTTTTGCTTTCTTATCATTTGTGCTTTCATTGGAATAACACTTTTAATTTCCCTCCAAAACTTTTCCTTTGCATTCACAACTTGACTAACTGTTTGGCACACAAGGCCTAGATTTCAGCCTATTTTGGGTTTCAACATACCTTGCTCACTAAGTTTAATTATTTCTAGCTTTTGATTTAAAGTGAGAGATGTGAGACTCTTCCTCTTCTTCATCCGAGAATTGAGTAGAATAATGCCTGTCCCAGGACGGTTGCAAGGATCAGAGAGGGTGTAGCTATTAACCGGGTGTTCCCTACCTCCTTCCATTGAAGAAGGACATCAAGCCCCCAGCCCCCACCTCTGCTTCCCTTCCAGAAAAGAAGATCCCAATTACCATACCTTACTCTAAGTATAAAGAAAACCTGACGGAAGACAAGAAGATCTTGTTGGCTGCCATGTGCTTTGTCACCAAAGGAGAAAAGCTGCTAGTGGAGAAGGACATTACTCTGGAGGACTTCATCACCATCAAGGTGGCCACTGTCCACATCCATCACCCTGTCCCTAGTAGGCCCCCTCCAGAGCTGGGAGAGGTCATCAGGAGCTGGGGGTTTTGTGCCTTTAGCTCCAGCTTTAGCCCTCAAGGGTGGGAGGAGTAGGGTGGACACAGGGGGATGGGTGTGACGATGGCACTCACACGGCGGGGGGGGGGGGGGGGGGGGCGGGGACATGATTAATGCCTCTGACCGTGGGTTTTCCTGGGTGGATGAGGAGGAGGCAGATGCTCATGGGCATTGCCCTTTCAGGTGCTGGGTCCAGCCGTGGTGGGAGTGGCAGTTGTGGTGGAAGTCACCGTGGCCAACCCCCTCTCGGAGAAAGTAGAGGACTGTGTGCTGATGGTGGAGGGCAGTGGCCTTCTCCAGGGACAGCTCAGCATTGAGTAAGTGCCAGCCCGGGGGGTGGGGGCAGGGAGAGGGCCTGCCTTCCTTACAGATGGGCCGGAGAGAAGCCGCCAGGGGTCAGGGGTGTGGGAGAGATTCTGGATCCCCCAGGACCCAGGTCACTGCCTATACACAGCAGTCTTCATTCATTTATTCATTCCTTCATTCAATCACTCATTTGCCTAATCATATAACTCATCTACTCACTCACTCGTTCATATCATTCACTTGTACTTTCACTCATTTATTCATTGTTTACCCATTCATTCATTTGCTCTCTTTCACTCATTCATCCACTCTTTTTTTTTTGAGACAGAGTCTCACTCTGTTGCCCGGGCTAGAGTGCCGTGGCGTCAGCCTAGCTCACAGCAACCTCAGACTCCTGGATTCAAGCGATCCTTCTGCCTCAGCCTCCTGAGACTACAGGCATGCACCACTATGCCCAGCTAATTTTTTTCTATATATATATTTAGCTGTCCAGATCATTTCTTTCTATTTTTAGTAGAGATGGGGTCTCACTCTTGCTCAGGCTGGTCTCCAACTCCTGACCTCGAGCCATCCTCCCGCCTCGGCCTCCCAGAGTGCTAGGATTACAGACGTGAGCCACCTCGCCCGGCCTCATCCACTTTTTTATTCACATTTATCACTCATTAATTCATGTACCATGTATCTATTTGACTCAGCTTTGACTGGTTCGTTCATGAGCTCATTCATTGACACATGTTGCATTGATTCATTTGATTATTCACTTAGTCGACATCAATCATTCAGTCCCTCATTCATTTTTTCATTCATTCACTCACTGCTCACAGGGCCCTTGATCATGCTGACCCACGCTCTGAGCTACGTGTAAATTGTTAGGGACACTAAGATGGACAGACGGGGTTCTGCCTGGAGAAGGACTCTCCTTCACACGAGGACAGTGTGATTTTGCAAACAGAGGGATTAATCTCTGAGGTCCAGGGGATGGGAGGCAGCCCTTGAGTGAAGGTTGGGGGACCAGAAAAAAGTCCCAGTGGAGCTGATATTTGAACTGGGCCTTAAATGATGAATCAGGGAGCTTTTCGGGAATCAGGAAGGCAGAAGGACTTCCCAGCCAGAGGTCTGTATGGCTGATGTGGTCAGGGAAGCCCTCCTGGAAGGAGAGAAGATTGATCTGGGCCTTGGGTGCCACTGGAATGGAAAAGGCATCCGAGGTGGGAAGAACAGAGCAGACAAAAGCCCAGAGGAGCAAGGTGAAAGATGTGTTCAGGGCACAGGCAGGCAACTAGCCTGGCTGGATGGGAAGAGTGTGGGAGGTAGAAGGGCAGATTGAGCTGGAAACACGTTGATGAAGCCTGAATGTCAAGCCACAAGGTGAACTTGATTCTGAAGGCTCTGGCAAGGCAGCCTCAGAAAGGAGAGAGGACTGATGTCTGCCTTTCGCCCATCCCTTTCCTCCAGCGTGCCCAGCCTGGAGCCCCAGGAGAGGGCCTCAGTCACGTTTGACATCACCCCCTCCAAGAGTGGCCCAAGGCAGCTGCAGGTGGACCTCGTCAGCCCCCACTTCCCGGATATCAAGGGCTTTGTGATCGTCCATGTGGCCGCGGCCAAGTGACGGGTCACAAGGGACCTGGAGGGGAGGATTTGGCCCCGTTCTCCTCCTGTCCACCTCTTTGTCTCTCCCACGTGGGGCCAGGGGCCTGGGTTGGTCCTGCTCAACCTCTGCCCTACTTGGTAAACTTAGGCAAGCTCCTTCCCCTCCTGGGCCTCAGTTTCCTCATCTGTGAAATGCGGTGTTGCATTCAGTAATCCATAAACTTTTGGACAACTGTGGATGATGTAAGAACCTTGGGAGCCTCCACATAGCTGGGAGGCCGACAGCCCAAGCACTACTGTGGCCCCAGCCCACTCAGCTCTGCCATCTCCTGCCCGGCCAGTCCGCCATCACCCTGACTGACCCCTGGGCTCTTCTTGCTTCTCTGTCAGCTCTTCACATGCCCTGGCCAGAGCCAAGAATCCTCCTCCCAGCCCTGCCGGAGAACCCAGCAGAGCTCACACCAGAGCGACCCACCATGCTCCCATTACGGAGAAGGGGCAGCCCTGCTGAGGCCACAGAGTGAGCTGGAGGCAGAGTGGGGCCCCTGTGGTGCCATTGACACCATCTACCCCAAAGTCACGCCCCTGAAAAGCATTAGCTTTTAGGCAAAGATATGAAACACAGGCCCAGGGTCTAAGGGGCAACTGAGAAGTTAAAGGAGGGGGCATCCAGCTGGAGCGCATTCCACTAACACCTGCAGCCCCCAATCAGATCTAGTTATGGTCACTAAGGAGCTCATAGGACCAGCCCGGCTACACCCCGTGTGGGCTTCTTCCTTTGGAACTGGTACAGCGCTGACATCCCCAGCAGCTCATCCTATGCAAATCGGGGACTTGGAGCCAAAACAGAACACAGACCCCTGAACCAGGACCAGAGCAGACGCCATCAGGCCCTGATGATAACTGCACCAGACATGGAATCCAACTCTGCAATCATCTAGACAGCCAAACAGATTATAACTAATCATATAATTTAAGTAATTTGAACAACAATAATAAAACAGGCTCCTCTGCAATGAGACACCCCCTGGATACAAAATCAAGTGAAAACAATGTATGTAGTGGGTCTTTGCTAAAATAGGGTCAGGCAGACACACAGACAGGGTCTAAAGGATGACCCCTGAGGCCCCCGAGTGGCGGCATAGCTCTGATGATTCTAAACAACATGGGGACTTGGGAACCAGATGAGCAGGTGCATTTGATGAATCAGGCCCTGGGGCTGCCTCAGCTCCAGGACCCCATTCCAAGGCTGGGTTTTTGATGCTGATCCCTTGTCAGAGGAGCAGCAGCCTCAGGGCTGTGCAGCAGGAAGGGGTACTGAGGGCTGAAGTCAATGGGAAGCCACCTGCCACTCCTGGTAAAAGGAACGCTCCTTCCAGCACGGAGGCTCTATGTGTCAGCCGAGAGGGGTCTCCCCTTGTGGTGGCTCCAGACACCTCATCCTTCCAGAAAATGCCAACTGCCCATCTTCCTCAAGCTCAGCTGTTGCATATTGAGTTTTCCAGGAAGCTGATTCTGAGATGGAGTTTAGAGTGCAGGTGTTGCTTAAGGAGTGACCTGGGGATCAACACCCATAGAAGGAAGTGGGGGATGCAGAAGTGGGCAGAGGGAGGAATCAGACCATGAAGCAGGCCCAGAGACAGCCTCCACCGACCCCTAGGCAGCTCTGGAGCTAGAATGGTCTATCAGACTGTGTACACGGGGTCTTCAGATAGTCCATGGAAAATGCATATTATGAAAAAACTATGCATGGATTTCAAAATAACTCATACTCACTTGTTATAATGTGTCTAAATGGGATCTAGTTTGAGGAATAAGAAGGAAAAGACATCAGTTTGAAAAGAGCCCCTTATCAGAGCAATAAAAATTCTGCTAAAATTGAAGCAACAACAAACAAATGTATGGTGAAGATTGGGTAGAAGATCGGTGAAATCGTTGGTGCTTTGTGAAAAGTTTATAGGGACAATGTCCCAAAGAAACCAGCAATTCACAAATGGACAACTCGTTTTAAGAAGGGCTGAGATGAGGTTGAAGATGAAGCCCACAGTGACAACCATCCACATCAATTTGTAAGGAAAAACCTCACCTTATTCCTGCACTAATTGAGGAGGACTCACGATTAACAGCAGAAACAATAGCCAACACCACAGACATCTCAGTGGGTTCATCTTACACAATTCTGCTTAAAAAATTAAAGTTGAGCAAACTTTCCACTTGCAAGGTACCTTGCACCCAGATCAGCTGCAGATAAGAGCAGAACATTTGATGGAAATTTTAAACAGGTGGGATCAAGATCCTGAAGCATTTTTTTTTTTTCAAAGAATTGTAGCAGGAGATGAAACGTGGCTTTATCAGTACAATCCTAAAGACCAAGCACAATGAAAGCAATGGCAACCGAGAGCTGGGTGTGGTCTAGTTGGAGCAAAAGTAGACCAGTTAAGAGCAAAGGTCATGGCAACAGCTTTTAGGATGCTCAAGGCATTTTGCTTGTTGACTTTCTGGAGTGCCAAAGAACAATAACACCTGCTTATTATGAGAGTGTTTTGAGAAAGTCAGCCAGAGCTTTAGCAGAAGAATGCCTGGGAAAGCTTCGCTGGAGATCCCTTCTCCACCGTGACAGTGCTCCTGCTCATTCCTCTCATCAAACAATTTCGTGAGCATTTCCACTGGAAATTATTAGACTTCAACCTTACAGTCCTGATTTGGCTCCTTCTGACTTCTTTTTGTTTTCGAATCTTAAAAAGTCTTTAAAGGGCACCCATTTTTCTTCAGTTAATAATGTACAAAAGATTGCGTCGACATGGTTAAGTCCCGAGGACCCTCAGTTCTTTAGGGTTGGACTAACTGGCTGGTATCATCACTTACAAAAGTGTCTTGAACCTGACAGAGCTTGTGTTGAGAAATAAAATTTATATTTTTTATTTTTCTCTTTTAATTTCACTTTCCCACAAACCTTTTGAAGTCCCTTCGTACATGTTTGGGGTGAAGGCCACCTGCCGGGTAGCTCTGTTTTCAGTATAACTCTCTTGCCCTTGGCGCCTCTCAGCTGAGCTGAGACAGCACTTTAATGGGACAGAATTGGCCTCCCAGGTTATTCCAGCCCCAGCTGAAAGCAGAGGCCACCCCAACAGCCAGTGAGAAAGCCCTGGTGGGGGTGGGAGAGGTGGAGAAGTTGAGAGGAGACAGCTGAGAGGCCCAAGGGAGCCTGTGGATGGGAATGTGGCTTTGGAAACTACAAAGAAAAATATGCGGTCAGGAAGCCCTTTCCCTTGGCAGGGCAACACCCTGACCGTGCCCTTGACATAGGAAGGGCAGAACAGGCAGTCAGAACTGAGAACGGCCATGGGGAATCAGAAGGATGCCAGCCACAGGGTTTTACCTGGGCCTCAGACCTCCTCCTTCCATCGAGTCCCCTTGGCCCCTTAAATGCCATCTGAACCTTCCTGGAGGCTCTCAGCACCGAGTTGGGTCAGGGATCTGGGCTTCCACACACCAGGGGGCCTCAAACACCTGGGCCAAGGCCAAGGCCTGAGAAGACCCCAGACTAAAACTGGAATGAGGCTCCAGCTTGTGCCTGTGACCTTGGAGACAGCCATGACCTCATGGCCCTGATGCTAGATGAGCCCTAACCTTGGCCTCACACTAATCCCTGGTTCCTACCACAGCGGAATCCTGACTTGACTCTGGCTCTGGACAGAGCTCTGACTCCACATGGAGCCTTGATCCAGCCCTAGACAGTTCTGACCCCAGCCTGAGCCCTCATCCTAAACTCAGACTAAGTCCTGACCCCAGCCTGAGCCCTCATCCTAAACTCAGACTGAGTCCTGACCCCAGACAGACCTCCAAACCTTATTCTGATTGAACCCTGATTCTAGGCTAAGCATTAACCCCAAACAGAGCCCTGATCCAAGACTGAGCTCTGATCCCATGCTGAGCCCTGACCCAGCCTCAGACCGAGCCCTAACCTCAGTCAGACCCCAGCTACATCTACCTCTAGGACTTAGCCTTGAATTTCCCATGCACATCTGAGCTGCTCACATTGGGGTCCATATCCACCTGGTCACTGGGTAAAGTCAACCTGTCTTCCTGGACCAGTCTGAGCTCCCCTTCCTTTCCCTTTGAGGTGATTGAGTGAGCAGCATGGTGCACCCTAGATCATTTTAGCTCTGTCATGTTGTGAGAATCTACATTCACAGCCCAGTCCTCAAGGAGCACCTGACCAGGGCCCCCTCCTCCATCACCTGGGTTCATTTCTCCTCTTAGGCTTTGCCACATGTGAAAGAAACTCTATAAGCATCTGCCCTGGGACAGGAGGCCATCTGCTACTCCTGGTGTAAGGAGTCAAGTCCAAAGGCAGGGGGAAGCCCAGTTTGAAGGCAGTCAGGCAGGAGGAGTTCCCTCTTCCTCAGAGGAGGGTCAGCCTTTTTGTCCTGTTCATGCCTTCAGCTGGATGTCCGGACTAGACGAGGCCCACCATGTTAGGGAGGGCAATCTGCTTTGCTCAGTCTACCAATATAAATGCTAATCCCATCCAAAACACCCTCACAGAAACGCCCAGAATAATGTTTGATCAAATGCCTGGGTACCCCATGACCCAGTCAGGTTGACACATAAAATTAGCCATCACAGTGCCAAAGTCATCTATTGAATCTCAAGGAATCCACAAAGGAAAGTCCTAGAGCTAATAAGTGAGTACAACAAAGCTGCGGGATACTAGATGGCAACATGCAAAAATCAACTGTATCTCTATGTACTAGCAATGGACAATCCAAACCCAAATTTAAAATATATTTACAGGCCAGGTGTGTGGCTCATGCCTGTAATCCCAGAACTTTGGGTGGCCAAAGAAGGAGGATTGCTCAAGGCCAGGAGCTCAAGACCAGCCTGGGCAGCACAGTGAGACACCATCTCTACAAAAAATTTAAAACTTAGTCGAAAATGGTGGTGTGTGCCTATAGTCCCAGCTGCTTGGGAGGCTGAGGCAGGAGGATCGTTTGAGCCCAGGAGTGCCAGGCTGCAGTGAGCTTTGATCCTACCACTGCACTCCAGCCCCGGTTACAGAGCAAGACACTGTCTCAAAACAAATAAATGAAATACAATATATTTATAATTGCTTTTTAAAAGTTAAATGCTTAGATGTAAATCTAACAAAACATTTACCAAACTTATATGCTGAAAACTATAAAATTATGATGAAATAAATCAAAGAAGATTTAAATAAATGGAGAGACACACCGTGTCCGCAGATTGGATGACTCAACATCATTAAGAAATCAATTCTCCACAAACTGATAGAAAGGTTTAATGCAATCCTATCAAAATCCCAGCAAGAAAAATTGATAAATTGGACTTCATTAAAATTTAAAACTTTTGCTCTGCCAAAGATCCTGTTAAAAGGATAAAAAGACATACTACATACTGGGGAAAAAAATGTTTGCGGACCACATCTGCCAAAGAACAGATATGTAGACTATATATGGAGCCTCAATATTCAACAGTAAAAGACAATCTAATTAAGAAAATGGATAAAAGACATAAATTTTTCACTGAATAAATTTAAAGGCTTTATTTGGGAAGCAAGAATTGCAGTTGGGGGCATATACACAGAGTGGGGTTTTCGGTATGTCCAAAGAAAAGGTTGAGTGTTTTATTAAGAAGGAAAAATGGTATGTGTTGTTTTGAAAGAAAGCTCATCAGCGATAGTAAGCTCTGACTGGCCCGTGATGGTGGTAGGTTAAAGGAGTCTTAGAGTCAAGGCAGGTTGTTTCAGCAGCTACTAACTGGTGAAACCAGTCTTTGGGTTATAGCAGCCTGCTTCGGCAGCTGGGCTTGTGCACAATTTAATTCTTGGAGTAGATGCTATGTGCCCTGAGTACTTTGTTCCCCTGTCCCCTTGACTCTGATTTAGTTGGGGATGACAAGAATGACCCGATTTATATAATCAACTTTCACAGGGGATAGCCAGTAAGAAATACAGAGAACTCCAAAGAGTATAGGCATTACAGATTTAAGGAGCAGCTCCTACCCCTAGAGAGCCCAAAGGAGAGCATCCCCCCTGCCCCCCTCTCCAGCAAGGTTGAGGTCCAGGCTTTGTGGGAGAGGACATGCTGTGGCTCAAGGGATGGCAAAGAAGCCACTGCAGTGCCTCGCTGATGGAACTTGTGGAAACCTGCCCTGTAGGATAAGCAGGGAAAGTCATTCATGGTGAGGTGTCTCCCCAGAGGCTCTCTGCTACAAAACCACCCAAGAAGGTGCAGAGGAAGCTGCTGGTTGCTGGGTGCCGATGGCCACCGTGCATCACGAAAGCCACTTTCCCTGCAGAAGCCTGGTGCTGGGGAAATCGCCCTGGCTGTGAGCTGGAAGTGGAACTTCTAGGGGGTTAAGAGGGTGAATCCCGTTGGAGGCCAACATCCACCTAGTTCGGGAGTAGGGGCCAAACTTGAGTGGTAAAAGGCTCAGAAAAATCCAGCGAAGAAGAAAATTTCTGAAATAATAAATAATACTATACCATATCGGAGGCCTTTTTGGACAATTGAGGTGTGGTGACCCTGAAATGTACCTTCTCGTACAACGTCTCATCATCCCTGATATATTGTTAGCAGATTTGTTAATATACCTATGGATAGAAGTGTGCTAGAATTAAAGTGGAATCATATAGCGAGGCCAGACGTTATTAGTAAAGCAGAGAGAGCCCCAGTTAGGGGTCAAGGACTAGGATTAACCGTATGCTAGGCGTGGGTTTGGTGGGGAGCAGGGCGGGCTGCGGAACTGCTGAGAGAGCACGGCAGAACCTGAAAGCAAGCCTGCCTTCCCGCAGCGTCCCTCCAGCACCCTCTACTGGCAAACCTTCACATCTTGCCCGCTGACACTATTTTGAGTCCAGCTACAGAGCAGACACTGAAGGGTGGGTGTGGAGCCGAGATGCAGTATTGATGACTGGCATTATGACCCTCTTGATGTTCTCTGAAAAAGAACCCACCTCAGTGCCTTTGAAGCTGCTGTACCTGGAGTCCTGTTTCTCAGTTCCCAGCCACAGCGGCATGGCGTGCTCCCTGGCTTCCTACAGGTTTCTGCTCAGATTGCTTTTTATCAGTAGAGCCTTTCCTGACCACCCCCCCCCCAATTAAATTAAACCACACTCACAACACTTCCCACCTCCCTCTCCCCGATTTACTTTTCTCCGTAGCGATGCTTACCATTTGACATAGTTTATTTACATGTTCATTATTATTATTATTTTTGTCTTCCTTTCTAGAGTGTTGGCTCACCAAGGACAGGGAATTCTATTTTTTCACTCTGGGATATCCAGCAGAGTTGAACGGAACAGTGCCTAGGGCACAGGTGTTCAACAAACATTCATTGGACGAATGGGTGAACCGTAGTAAATTAGGAGCGTACAAGAAAAGGGAGGCCGGGCACGGTGGCTCACGCCTGTAATCCTAGCACTCTGGGAGGCCGAGGCGGGTGGATCGCTCAAGGTCAGGAGTTCGAGACCAGCCTGAGCAAGAGTGAGACCCCCGTCTCTACTAAAAATAGAAAGAAATTATATGGACAACTAGAATATATATATATAAAAAATTAGCCGGGCATGGTGGCGCATGCCTGTAGTCCCAGCTACTCGGGAGGCTGAGGCAGTAGGATCGCTTAAGCCTAGGAGTCTGAGGTTGCTGTGAGCTAGACTGACGCCACGGCACTCACTCTAGCCTGGGCAACAGAGTGAGATTCTGTCTCAAAAAAAAAAAAAAAAAGAAAAGAAAAGGGAGAACACCAGCCCTAATCTCATTATCATGTTAACTACCACACTTAACACGACGGTAAATTTCCTTTCGGATTTTTCCCCATGAGGTTTTCTGCTTTCTTTTGTTTTGTTTTTTAATTTTTATAGGAGCTTAGAGAGAGCTAGGGAAATGTATTCATTTCAAAAGTGTGTGGCTCACTGAATTTTTTCACAAACTGAACCCACCGGGTAACCAGCACTCAGACCAAGAAATAGAACATCACCAGCGCCCTAGAAGCTCCCTTCGTGCCCCCTTCCAGGGTAACCATTATCCTAAATTGTAGAAGAAAAGATTAGCTTTTGTAGTTCATCTGAATGGAATTACCTGGTATTACGCTTTTGTGTTTGGCCTTTGGCTTCTGTCACTTGACATTTTGTACAGAAGATTCATCCTAATGGTGTTACTGTAGTTCCTTTGTGCTCCTTGATGTGGAACATTCCATTGCGTGGACACACGACAGTTTTTCTGTTATACTATTGATGGATATGTGGGTAGCTTCCATTTGGGGCTATTATGATTTGAGTTGCTATATGCATTCTTGTACCTGTCTCTTTGTGAACACATGTCCGCGTTTCTGTTGGGCATATATTCAGGAATGGAATAGCTGGATCACAGGACATACGTATGTTCAGCTTTACACCAACTCCCAGCCCCAGAGATATAATCTTTCACTCATGCCACGTAGAATGCCTTGACATAACACACGCAAAGCACTCAGCACTGCACAGCCTTCAATACGAGGCATTCTGGAAATGGGCGTGTTCTTTCTTTGACTCCATGCTAAACACTGTACATGGTCCCATGGGGAGAAACAAAGATAAATAAGCCACATCATGTGTAAGAGCAGCCGAACCCTGTAACAATAGATCTCACTCCCCCAAAATAGTATAAGGTGATATTCAAAAGAAAAAAGCCTCTTGTGCTCGCTTCGGCAGCACATATACTAAAATTGGAACGATACAGAGAAGATTAGCAATTAAAAAAAGAAAAATGCCTCTTTACAAAATTAGAATTGAAAGGCTCAAAAACAACAATAATGGCAAATATTTATTGATCTCTTCCTCTGTGCTAACCACATTATATATAGTACCTCATTTAATGTTCAATGAGATGAGGTTTTATCCTCCTGTAATAAAAAGTCTGGCTTTTTTTTTTTTTTTAGTAGAGACAGGGTCTCACTATGTTGCCCGGGCTGGTCTTGAACTGCTGGCTTCAAGTGATTCTCCCCCCTCAGCCTCCCAAAGTGCTGGGATCACAGGCATGAGCCACCACACCTGGCCTGACTCCATTTTTTAAAAATGTTTGCTGATAGCTTTCAAGTATCACCCTTTTCTCTTCCCCTCTTGTCCCACAACTGGGCAAGCCCATGTGAAACCTGTGTGCTCCCTGTCTTGGCACCATGCAAGCCTTGGCCTTCCTGCAAGTCCCTTACCAAGCCCCGGCCCCCAGGCACAACAAAATGGGCCAGTCGCCTCTCCTTGCTCTCTCAAGCCTTTTTGGACCTGCTTGGAAGCCAGAAAACCTCATTCTATCAGTAATAAACCTTTTCAGCCCCTCGTGATACGTGTGGAGGGTCACCAGTCTCAGACACCCAAACCAAATTTGGATGAAGGGGTCAATCCCGCCCTCCCATGAGGCAACTACAGGACACATCCCCATTTTACAGATGCGCAAACTGGAGCTCAGAAAAGCTGTTTATTAATCAATCATTCACTCAACAATAGACACTTTGTGCACAGAGCTGTGGAAACCAACACAGACAAATTTCCTGCCCTCATTAGAGTGGCGGAAGCAGTTCACAGAAAAATAAATACAAACTGCTTTTTAATGCATGAAAACATAATCAGCCTCCCTTATAACTAAATATATACAAATTAAAACAAGGAGATATTTTTTAACTGATCAGATTGAACGAGATTGAACAATGTAACAATACAGTGTATTGGCAACGATGTTAGGAACAGGCGCCCGTACACACCGTTGTTGATGGCGTAGGCTAATACCACGGAGGGCTCTCTGGCAAACCCACCAACATTCCAAATGTACTCCCCCTCTTCCTCAGTAACGCTGCTTTTAGGAAACCATACACGTATTACGGAGGTATATGGCTACACAGCGAAGAGGGACAGGGCCTGACACTTCTTTCTTTAAATAAAATATTTTATCTCTACATAGGCTTTTGTGGAAACTGGGGACCAGACAGAAAATGAGGAAAAGACTAACTCATAATCCCAGCGCCCTCGCATGAGACTGAGCCCACACATCGCTGCTCCCTTCCTCCTTACAGAGCAATGCTGCCTCCTGGTGGATTTGGGTTTTGGGTTTCTGTTTTGTTTTGTTCGCTTTTGTTTTGTTTTAGTACAGAACATTCATTATTTCACCATTTTCAATTTTTTTAATAAACTTAACTTTTTAAAATAGGTAATGCTCTTACCTGGTTCAATATTGAAAAGGTTCTAAGTGGGATTCAGTGAGAACTCTCCCTTCCATTCCTGTTCCCTCAAACCAGGTTCCTTCCCCCACAGGCAACCACACTGGCCAGTTCCTTACAGATGGCCTTCCAGAGATATTTCATGCGCACACCCGGATTCAGTGACAGTTTCTCTCTTTCCAGTTCCTGTCTTTGAATCATGAATATCGCTCCTAAAAACTCAGAAAATCCAAAGAAAAAATACTTCTACACAAATTATCCATTACTGCCTGATTTGTGGTCATGAAAAATCAAAGACAATATGAATTCCCAAAATGAGAGTAATGACTAAGTTATGTTACACCTGTTGGTAATCATTATGAAGATTTGTGTAACAATATCGGAAAATGTCTATCACAGGTTTTTTTTTAAAAAAGACAATACACAAAAGAGGAAATAGATAAAAATAAAAATGATCTCCTCATTTGAAATAAAAAGAATGCAATCACATAACGATGGGCCATTTTTCAGCCATCAAACTAGAAAAGTGTGTTTCTTCTTAATGACAAACATTAACTCTGAGGAGCATGTTGTGAAAAGTGTAATTGTGTCTAATTTGTAACAGGGCAAACTGACTCAAGCTTTTAAGAAAGTTAATTTAAATGTTTACATCCTTTGACTTGGAAATTCTATTTTTAATTATCTAAATATAGAATAATCTTTATGCAAAAATATGGTCATCACATTATTTGGTGGTGAAAAAACTAACCTAAATGTTCAACTACAGAGGATTGGTCAGGTAAATAGTGATATGTTCACTTAATAAGATTCTAAAATCATTCTAATGTTTGCAAAGATTTGGGGATATTTTTGATGTTAAAAGAAATAGAAAGTTGAGTTTATAGCAAGATGACAAAACTCAAAAAGTGGAGTATTCTACATTCCTTAATGGAGCATGTTTACATAACAAAATATTTTTAAAAGGAACAAGCAGAATACATAAAACATGGAATAGCACGCATGTGGGTCTAAGCAGAATTTAGATTTAAATCCAACAGCAAACCTAACACCTTTCCTCTATTACCTTACTTAGTCCTTGAAGCCACAGACTGATTTACTGACTTCCTGTTAGAGGCTTGCTAAGGAAACCGGAACGGAGTGAAGTCCACAGGCAGGCCAGCACATTAGAATTCTTCACCCTAACCTCTTTCACCACCAGGGACTTGGGAGTTATCTTAAAGATACAATGGTCAGAATTCCCAAATGTCTGATTGCAGACTTTCCCTTTTGTTCTTTCTCTTAATCTGTGGTTCTTAAAAGCCAGCGTGCCTAAGAGTTTTCAGTGTAGAGTTGTATATACAGAACCATATATGCTGCACTTCAAGGGAGTTTGAGTGGATTTTCAAGAATAGTTTTCAGGATACAGGATTTTCACTTTGCTAACCATTAGGCCATGTGTGACTAGGTTTTTTTCCTTTACGTGATTATGTTTGTTATTTGCATGATAAAAATAAGAGTACCTGCCTTTCAGCTCAGGCTGGGAGTATAAAACCCTTTTGGGTCACACGTGGCAGGTAACGGGAGGCTAGCCCACGAGTCGCCTCAGTTCTGCTTTGCGGTTTATGCTGCTCAAGGTATAGGTTCCTGTGACACTGGGCCAACCACTGACTCTTCCACCAAAAGCTGCCACCAAACTCACCTCCCTGGTGTCCTCATTCCAATAAACCCAGACCAACTTCATCTTTGCTCAGCCTTTTCTTCCACTGGGAATATCCTCCCTATGACAAAAAGCCTTAGTAAGCTCTTTCTGTGAAGAAACTTCTTCCCTTTTTTGAGACGAAATTCATAGAGCAACAATTAATCATTTTAACCATTACAACTCAGTAACACCTGGTGTATTCACAATGCTGTGCAACCACCGGCTCTCCCTGGTTTCAGATCTTTTTCACCACCCTATAAAAGTACCCCACACCCATGAAGTAATCATTCTCCATTTTCCCCGCCCCCGCTCCTAGTACTTCTACTCTACTTTCTGTCTCTACAAATTTGTCTATTATGGATATATCATATAAGAGGAATTATATAACACATAATCTTTTCTCACTCAACACAATGTTTCTCACTTAACACATCTAAGTGGTAGCATGTATCGTTCCTTTTATGGCTAAATAATATTCCATTGTATGTATTGTGAAAGTTATCAGAATGAAAATGGAGTCACTTGTGCTAAAAACAAACACACACACAAACAAAACTCTTGACAAACACAGCCAAGGAAGGCCATGAAGGGAGGGTTCTCATGCATACATGACTGATAACAAAAACTATCAGGAGAGACTGCAAAAACTGCGACCTTGCACACAGGCCAGCACAACATCACACATACACACACACAAATTTCTGCAAGGACATCTGCCTAGGAACTGCCTGTCCAACCCCAGACTGGTGCCCTCCTTGTTATTGATCCTTGTAGCCAAGGATAATTATCCCAAAACAACTATGTACTACTCATTTCTCCTTTAAAAACCTTCATCTTCTTTTACCTCCCTGAATACGCACATAGTTTACTATGGTACATGTATTCCCATTGCAATGCCCTATTCCCGAATAAATATTAACATCATTTTCTTTTAGAGAGCCTCTCTGTTATTTAGGTTGGCAGTATACACCATAATTTATCCATTATCTTTTCTTGGACACTTAAGTTGTTTCCACAATTCAGCTGCTGGGAATGATGTTGCTATAAACACTCATGTACAAGTTTCTGCGCAGGCATATATTAATAGTTTCACTTCTCTTGCGTATTGAGTAAACACATTCTGTTTCTCTACACTTTCACACAACACTTCTGACACCAATTCTGGAGAACACACTCACCGCTTCTCTCCTACTAGACTCTCACAACACGGAAAACCTGTGTCTAGATGTGGGGTTTTCCCACACACACCAAACAATTCTCCAGTGGACACCAACTGGGTGTCCTATAATTCAATTCTGACACTATGTACTGGATAGAGTGTCAAATCCCACAGATTAAAGGCTCAATCTGACAAAACTGCCTCTCACTTCAGATGCCAATCACAAGTCTCAGGTTGTGACCTGTGCTTCTGATCGACCAGCTACAAATCGGGGTTCCCACAACCGCCCTCCTTGGGTTTAATTTGCTGGGATGGCTCACAGAATCCAGGCAAACATGTTTACTAGTTTATTATAAAGGATATTATACACACAGATGAACATCCAGATGAAGAGGTACATAGGGCAAGGTATGGGGTTAAGGAACTCGTAAGCTTCCTCGCCCTCTCCAGATGCACCACCCTCCATGTATTCAGCGACCTAGAAGCTCACCAAATCTCATTGAAGTTTTCAGAGCTTGATCTGCAGCCACCCCTCTCTGGAGGCTGGTGGATGGGGCTGAGAGTTCCCACCCTCTAATCCCTTGGTCTTTCTGGTTACTGGACCCATCCTGAGATTATCTAGAACGCCCTAAATCACCTCATTAGCATGAACTCAGGTGTTATCAAACAGCTCATTATGAATAACAAAAGACACTCCTATCACACAGGAAATTCCAAGGGCTTTAGGTGCTTTGCAATAAGAACCAGAAACAAAGACCAAAAATTAATATATTTCATATTATGCCACTAATATCTAGGAGTGGAATTGCTGGATCATAGTGTAGTTTTGTTTGGCTTTCAGGAAGCTGTTTTCCATAGAGTAGCTGTACCATTTTACGTTCTCACCAGCAATGCACGTGAGTTCCTTCCCAAGTTACTTCTCTTCATTAAAGCCATCCTAGTTGAGCGTGAAGTGGTATCTCATTGTGGTTTTGATTTACGTTTCTGTAATGACCAATGACATTGAACGAATTTTCGTGTGCCTCTTGGACATTTGTATATCTTCTTTGGAGAAATGTCTATTCTTTTGTTTATTTTGAAATTGGGTTATCTTTTATTGTTGAATTTTAAGATTTCTTTATATAGTCTAGATAATAAACTCTTATTTCATTCTTCATCACATCCTTTGATGCACAAGTTTTTAATTTTGAGGAAGTCCTATTTATTTTCTTTTGTTGCTTGTGTTGTGTCAAATCTAAGAATTCATCACCAAATCCAAGGCCATGAAGATTTTCTTCTAATAGTTCTAGCTCCTATATTTAGATTGTTGATGAATTTTGAGTTAATGAGTGATATATGGAGTAAGGTAAAGATCCAGCTTCATTCCTTTGCATGTGGCTATCCAGTTATCCCAGCACTATTTCTTGAAGACTACTTTCTCCAATGAAGTTTTGGTGCCCTTTTAGAAAAGTAATTGGCCACTATGTGCAAGGGTTTATTTCTGGACTCTCAATTCTATCCATTAGTCTGTAATGGATAGTCTTATCTTTACAGCTTTGATTACTGTAGCCTTGTAGTAAGCTCTGAAATCAGGACTTGCTTTTTCCAAGGTTTTCTTTTTTTTTTTTTTTTGGCTATTGGAGCCTTTTGTAGCTTCATATAAATTTTGAGAACTGACTTCATTTCTGCAAGACTATTAGAATTTTTATAGGGATTACATTGAATCTTGTTTGGAGAGTACTGCTATCTTGACAATAGTTAAGTCTTCCAATCCATGAACATGAGAAGTCTTTTCTCATTTACTTAAGTTTTCTTTCAGGATTTTTAGTGTTCAACATACAAGTCTTCATTCTCCAATTTGATTCCTTGGTTTTCAATATTTAGGTGTTTGGTATTTAGGTAATTCCTTGGTTTTTATTCTTTAGTTTGCTATCCCAAGTGGAATTCCATTCTTAATTTCCTTTTCAGATTGTTACTGATGTATAAAGTTGACTTTGATGTGATCTTGTACGCTGAAAACTGCTGAATTTATTAGCTCTTGTAGCTTCTCTGGTTTTTTCATATATAGGATTATATCATGCATAAAGAAATAGTCTTACTTTTTCCTTCTCAATTTGGATAACTTCTGTTTTTTTTCTTGCCTAACTGCTCTGGCTAGAACTTCCAGTACAATGTTGAAAAGCACTGGTGAAAGCAGGAAGCCTTGTTTTTTTCCTAATCTTAAGGGAAAAAACCTTTGTCTTTCACCATTATGTTAGCTGTGGGTTTTTCATAAATGCCTTCATCATGTTTAAAGTTCCCTTCTATTCCTAATTTGCTGGGTGTTCTTCAAAGGGTGTCGAAATCCTATCAAATGCTTTCTCTGCATCTATCAAGATGACCTATGGCTTTTTTCTTCTATTAATGTGGTATATTCCATTGACTGATTTTATGCTGAACCACCCTTACATTCCTGGAGAAACTCATTAACACTAGAGTGGTATGCCACTAGTCTTTTTCTTTTCATTAACATCTCCTTCACATTTAGAATTATCTTCCCCCTATACCGTAACCTTAGAATAGTGTCTATCCCTTATTTCTGTACCTCGAAGCTTGATGTACTGAGAACTAGAGTGCGACTCTGACTCCATCTGTCCACTTCACATAGACTTTGGGTAGAAGAAATCACGAAGATTCCACAACCCAAAAGTTTTAGGTTATATGTATGTGAGCCTGGGAGGTATCAAATTTGTTTTTCTCCCAATATGATTTTCATTTTTGGCATTTGCTTCATATTTTATTGGATACAAAAAAGAATATAAAGTACTGCTTGAGGAGCTAAACAGAATGCCCAAGAGCTTGTATCAGTTTATACCCCTCACCAACAACGTATGAGTGTTTATTTCAACAAACTGATCTTTGACTTTGATAGGTGAAAAGGTCTCATTGTAGTTCAATTTTGTGATTCTCTTAGTATGTGAAGTTGGGTATCAGATGCAAGTATGTAATAAAATGTTATAGGGAAGCAGATAAGATTAGGGTTAATTTTCCCAAGGAAACCCTTGACTCAATTAAGCACCCAATGTATCAAAGATTTTTATAAGAATAAATAGATACATAGGTGCATTTATGATATTCTCTTAAGAGTTTATTATAAACCAGTTTCATAGGCCACAAGGAAATAAAAGGACTATGTACAGCCTTACAGGAAACAGGCAGGGAGCTGAGGAGAACCAAGATGAGCCTAGGGCCTTGGTGGGCGAATTCCCGGGGGAGGGGGCCCTGTAAGGGAAACCAGACAATCCGGTGAGACTCCTCGAACAACAGCATAACAAACAAACAGGTCTGTGGTAACGTGGCCCTGAGGAATCGAGCCCACGCCTCCGTGGAGCTACTTCCATAACTCTGTGGCCAAGGGTCAAAGAAGGCCTGAAGTAAGAGTAAGAAGTTTAGTCAGTGCCTGATCTGCAACTCGAATCCCCAACCCTACCCCAGCCTCCCACACCCAGCAGTTAGCAAGTGACTAGAGGGATGCACATGGCATATGTGCTAACTAGGGACTTCCCTGGGGCCGACTAGGTTTCTATGCTTATAAAACCCATAAACAGAAAACCCAAAACTAGAGACCCAAGTCACCAAGTTTGGCCATGAGTTATCTTAGAGGCCACTGTGGCTTGGTAAAAAGAACACTAGACTGGGAGTCAGGACACTGAACTCTCTGGGCCCATTTTCTCATCCACATAGGAGCTGAGCTCAGCATTTCTCAAACTGAAGTTAAACAGAAATACATAATATCCTCTTTTGATTACGAGGTACTATCAAACCAAAGGGCATAAGACAATCTCATAACTCTTGTTAGGGATCGTCAGAACGCATTACTTCATAGTGCTCTGGGGACACTGCCCTAGACATTGAGAAATACCCTGGGTGGAGTTGCTCTAACTGTTCTAAGAGGGGAGGTACGGCCTATTTTAACAATGCTTATTCCCCTTTCCCTGTTCTTTCTGCTCTAGGGAACGAAGCTAAAGTCACTGCTGCAGGCACTTACCTCGCATCCCTGGGGGAGGGGGCCGCATCCCCGGAGGGGGCATGCCCATCGGAGTCCCTCGTCCAGGGGGGATCCCCATTGGGGGGCCCATGGGAGGTCTCATACCAGGAGGTGGGCCCATCATGCCTGCAAGAGAAAACCCCCAAGAATACAACTCAAGTGTCTGTCTTGAAAAGGTGGCAGGAAACATACAAAGCTGACCATTCCACCCTCTCAGCCTCTCCTAGAACACTGGCACTTGAGCCAAAGAGCTAGAGCTCCCAATGGCTGTTGTCCAGCAACTTTCATGATCAGTCAGCCAGGCTGGATCTCAGAGTAATCCTGCTTAATTATACAAACTCATCATCAGTTTCAGTCAAGGTTATGTCTCATCATGAATCCAGCTAAGGCATTTTATATCACTTAGCACTCATCTCCCTATGAGCTCCTTACCTGGAGGGGGTGCTCCTCGGCCCATAGGTGGGGGAGGACCCCCACGGCCAGGTGGGTACTGGGTCGGGGCCCCTGCAATACTGGCTGTGGCAGCAGCTGCAGCGGCTGCCACAGTACCTCTTCCTTGTGGGGTCATCACCTAAGGGGACACAGGAAGAAAGTGTTAGGCAGAATAGTACAGTGCAACGCAGCTTTCCACTGTCCTCCCCAACGTGGGGAAGGAGAGCAGGAAACAGCAGACACCAAATCCCCTAAAGCTATAACTCACATTAGACTTCCTATTCAAAACCACTTTCCAGAAAGATCAAGCTTGAATGCCCAATTCCCATCTTCTAGGCCTGAGTTTAAGGATGAGTTAAGGATGCCCAATCCAACTTAGAGAATACACTTTCAAATGACTGATGATAGGTTATAACAGAATATATTTCAAATGTTATCATGGAAACATTTTACTCAAACACAGTTGACTAAAATACCTTCTGTGTATTTCTCAATGAAATTTACAATGGCCAAGTTTTCCTTCTCACTTCTGAGGCCACATACAATGCACAGCGAAACACTGATAGTCTTGACAATCATAGGTTGGTCATTCTGGACTCTTTCCAAACTATGGACCCTCCTTTCCTTTATCCACCAAAACCTGGTGCCCATTCCCCAACCCCTCACCTGTTGAGATGGCCCACCAACCCCACGGACTGGCCCGGCAAGTCCTGCGGGAGCCTGGGGCATGGGAACCCCAGCTGGGATTCCTCTGCCAGCAGCCCTGCCGATCCCTGGGCCCCCAGCAGCTCCAGCAAGTGGCACTCGGGCAATACCAGTCTGAAAAATAAATTTATAGGGCATAAAAACAACTTATAAATACTGCTTGTCCATCCACATGTGCTGACACCATTCTTCCTCCATCTGAGATTATATGTCTAGCTGTTACCCGTGAAGCAGGCTAGACAAACTTAAAAGAGTGTCCAGAGAACTATGCCACGCCTCACCCAACTATATGCATTCCTTTAAATATTAAACCAAGAGCAAAGGGCCATGGTTCCATTTAAGGGACATGAGATCTATTCCCAGCGGATTCTCACCTGCTAGGCTGAGTGTGGACAAATAATCCCACAATTCTAGGACTGTTTCCTCATCTGCAAATGATGGGATTATAGTAAAACTGGATGTGGTCATGACGGTTTACAATGGGCTACATCAGAGTAGCCAACTCTACTGGAAGTAGGTACCAAGAGTTATGAACATGTACATATGCTTTGAACCAAGAAATATGCTAATATCCCTTGTAGACATTTGTAATTGGAAAAAGCTGCATGTAAGAATCCAAAACAAGGAAGTAACTAGGATAAACTACTCTGTACTCACTTGAGAGGGTATCTTTAAGTCATTAACATGACTTTACTTAGAGTCTGTAAAGACTCTCTAAATGTAGCCTGGTGTTTACAGAACCATGATCCTCTGGGATCAAATGTCAGTTTCACCACTTACTAGCTGTGATACCTTGGGCAAGATACTAAACCCCAGTTTGTTTTATCTATAAAGTGAAAATAATTTACCTCACAAGACCACTATAAGAACTAAATAAAATACTGAAGTGTTCGGTATACAATAGGTGCTCAATGAATGTTAACTATTATTCGAAAACTCTGCAACACAAAATATACACATATCCTATCGTTTGCAGTTAAACGACTTTAAAGGTCCACCTAGACTTTGTCTTCACATTAAAAACTGACCTAGATAATCTTGGGTTCCTTCACTGACTATGTATGTCAACTGAGGAACAGGCAAGGCTTTAAAGGCAGAAATAACCCAATTCTAGTCCCCTCTCTCCACCTCTTTCTTGCAGGGTAACTTCTTTAAGATTCCATTTATTATCTGTAAAAAGGGGGCAAAACCCAGAGGATGGCTGTGAGGACGGCAACGAAACACAGAGAACCTGACAGAGTGTGGTACGGCCTCCCTTCCACACGGCTTCCTGCTCTGACTTACATCTTTAGGAGGAGGTCCCTCTACTGTCATCGAGACCAGGTTCTCCCCTCTTAACAGCACCAGACCGAGGACTCGCTTCTCTTCCCTTTCTGCTTGTTTGGAGTTCTTTGGCCTACAGACAAGTTGAGGGTAATAAACAAAAAAGCAAGCGTTAGAGGATAGGTAACGTTCAGGCTCACCTGCCTAGAGGCCTCCAAGATTTGCTTATACTACATCTCCTGACAAATGGTACACAAACTTTCCCCTGAGACAGCCCTTCTGGATAGGCTGAACACATAACCACGTAGGTGGTTGCCTGCCGGTTCCCTACTACTTCAAGAGGATGCACTGACCAAGAGATAGGACAGGGTCAAGAAAGCCTAGCCCTGGCCAAATGCTATTGCACAGCAACTGCGCAGGCCTTTCCCTCGGTCAAGTTTTCTTTGCTATCAGCCTGTTCCTTCCCTTCAGGAGGACGTCAGGAGGCAGTCTAAGGATTCCTCAAGTCAACTGAATCCCACCCACCCTACTAACGTGCAGTGTCATTCTAGTACCAATTCATTGCCTCTCAGGCCTATAATTCTGTCCCTCACCTCACATCAGAAATAGGAGAAGTCAGAAAGGAAAAGAGAAATTTCATACACAGAGAAACTGAAATTTCACACCTGTTCCTCAAAAGCACAAAAACAGAAATCCCCAAACAGCAATAATCAGAAAAAAGATCAACAAAATATAAATGTAAACTAGGAAAAGTAACAGGATAGGGGAAGGGGTAAAAAAAAAAGGCAAAGCTAAGATCCTAAAAATAAAGAAAAAAACAAAATATTCTGATTTTAAAAAATAACTCAAAAGATTTCATTTTGATATTTTACATTAACTGGTATTCTGTGAATGGACATTATTTCCTTTTTGGGCTCATTTTCTTTATTAATAATAAGCATGTATCATCCTTTCCTAATTTTAAAAATCCCTTCTCATAGACTTTTGTAAAGTTTTTTCTCATTGACTTTTCTGTGTCTTGAAAAATATTTTCCAATAAACATTTTTTATTATCAGAATAAAATCAGATTCATTCAAAAAACAGTAGGGAACTATCTGGAATAGTTCCGCACTGATCTGTTGGCCCCTCTCTAATATGTACCTGGCACTCAGGCATCCCTACCACATTTTTTATCCTGTACTTCTTGATCTTAGGCCACAAAAGAAAATGGCTCCAAAGATAACCAAGGGGAACTCACAGTGACAACATAATATGGACACTGCATACGACAAAAGAACTGGATGACCACAAAAGTCATGTAACTTCTTTGGGCCTCAAGTAGCCTTCAATGTAAAATAAGATGGAAAGCTAGACCACATCTTTTAATGGGCCAAGAGCTTAAGATCTGTGAGACGTAAGACAGGGAGTTAGCTAATACCTTATGGAATTGTAGCAAAGTAGAAAATATCTCCAATTGTTTGTATAAACGCCAATAAAAATTGCTGGCCCCAAACCCACATGGGGAGCTGAGCACTTACCCTGAAGAGGGTCAGAGGCTTCTTAAAGCAGTTTCCGACCAGGCTGCATTGGGAGAGCCCTTTAGGCTACAGCTTTACAAATAGGCAATGAGGCCAGAAAATCAAGCTCTCCCCCCTCACACACCTGTGGGGAGAACATGAGAGCCCTTTACCCCAGTACCCAGGGGCATGCAAAGCCCGAGAAACAAAAAGCCTAGTAGCCCTCCTCACAACTTGTACCTTGCTAGAACTAGAGAGCAAGGCTTGCTGGACTAAGGAAGATTTCTTAGTGTTCTATGACCCCATTTAAGTCTGCCCTTTAAAACCGGAGAACAGAGAGGAACCAACTAGCTACATCACCGCCTGTCACTTGGCCCACCCAGCCAATCCACTTCCCTCACCCAGTCTCCCCTCCCCATGGTCCCCTCCTCACTTGATTTTTCTGAACTCATCACAGTCACAAAGGATCAAATTCATATGCTTGTCGAAAGCCTTGAAGGTGCCAATGAAGATCCGGCCATCTTGCAGGATGCACCTCATCCTGTAGTCAATATGCTGCAGCATCTTGCTGCTCTTGCCCACAGTCTGCAAGGAGAAACCAGCAGGGATGAGACTCGCTCTTCTGGACACGCATCCCCCTGGCCCTCCCCTACAACTTCCACCACAGCCTTCTATTCCGCGCATCTGTCTTTCTCAGTAGATTCTCAGTCTTCCACCCACAGCCCTTTCATGGGAATTCTCTCGTGTCACGCTGTTTTCAGTCCTGACCTCTACCCAGTAATCTGCTATTCTCCCTTCCCTTAAAATCAGTCTTTCTCATATTACAATTGCCTTTACGTTGTGTCAGTTTCAGGGATTAGAATGTGGGGTGTCCCCAAACTAATCAAATCCATCCATACTAGAGATCAGCCATCTGCCATTGTGCAGATTACAGAGGCAAGACTCAAGTTCTGTGGAACACCCAAAACCCATTAAAAAGACTGTTTAAAGAGCAGAAATGGGGCTGGCACTAAAAATCTAATCAATGAGAAGCCTGTTATTAGAAAGGATATCATCTTCAGGGTGGAGAAGGGAATCCCCAAATTGAGAATTTGTGAGAATGCCTCCAAGACTATCTTTGGCAGAGGGAAACTTCTGGTGGCCAAGGAGCTAATTGGTTTGGACACATAATGGTCTTTAAGAACACATAATTTGGTACACTTAATTCTTAATTAACCCAACATTTCTGCATTTACAGCCTGGCTTCCAATATAGCTTTGCTAAAATAAAGGGAACAGCTACATAAATATCACTATGTGAACCGTTCACATAGCTATATAGATATCACTATGTGCCCTTGACAGTTATATTTCTCTCTAGAAACAAATCACCTGACATTTGATCTGTACAGCATCTTCCCATCAGTCTGATTGGTATAGACCAGTACTAACCCACCCAAGAACCTTCTACATACCAGGCACCAGGCTTGTTTATCACTGTGAGCTTGGACAAGAACAAATTTCTGAATCTACAAATGTGTAAATCAGAACCTTGACTCCACCAACATACTGCCTGCCACCCAGAAGGCCCCAGGTCATGTGATTCAGTCTCCTTTAGATGACCATTTAACTGGCTTCTGACCACAAGATATGAACCTTTCGGACAACATTCACTTATCCATTTGAGCTAATGCTTACCAGGCGCTCTCCGTGTATCAGGCACTGTGGTAAGCATTGTACATCTCACTTAATCCTCAAAATTGGGTCCATTATTATCTCTGTTTTACAGATGAGACCACTGGGGCTGGGAGAGGTTAAGTAACTTGCCCTGTTTCACAGCTGGGAAGCTGTATCGAAATCTAGTCAGACCAAATCCAGTTCCTATTCTAACCAATTCTCCAATATCCTACCAGGTTTCCCTGCTTCCAGCCTCACCCAATATGTAACAGCTAGAGTGATCTTTCTAAAACACAACTAAGTTCAGGTCATTTTGCTGGCTAAAATCCTTCAACGACAGGCCTCACCACCAACAGGATTAAGTAACATGCAAAGCCCTTTCTAACAAGGCTCCTGCCAATTTCTCCTCTCTCCTACTTCCTTTCGTTCCCCTTCAGCAACTTTCAATCGTACTCCCCTTCATGGCTCTGCTCTTGCAGTTCTCCAGGTCTTTAACATTCCCTCCCGTTTTCGCTGGGAAAACTCGGGACAATGCTTTCTTTAGGGCTCTGCTCAGCAACCGTCTACTGGAGAAAGCACTCTGACCCCGCCTCCTGCCTAAAACTTTTACCAAAAGCTAAATTACCACACTTAATTACATTATCCGTATCCCCAGTGAAGGAAGGAAACATTTCATGGTGTAGCCCCCAAGCGCCTGAGAAGTCGGGCATATGCAAACATACAAATAGGCTGAACAAATGAGTCGAACTCTTTCTCCAAACATTCTCATACACCCTCCCGCTCCCTCCTCCCGGTTTATTAGACCTAGCAAGACTCTCTAGCTTGTACCACAAACTCTTCCACCTCTTTCCGCAACTTCTCAGACTCTCATCCCCTTTCACAAGTCTGAGCCTTTTATCGGTCCTCCCTGGTCGGCCCGCAGTTCTAGTGTCTGCTCCGAAACCCCGGACACGTATTTATCCAGCAAAAGTTTACTTAGTGCCTACAGGATCCCAGGCATTGTGAGTACAGCGGTGTCGAGAGCCGCGGTTCCACCCTCGCCCCACCGAGCTAGCGACCTCGGCCTCCGTCCCCCAGTTCCGGACTTTCCCGACTACCCCGCCGCCCCACCGAACGGCCAAGGTCCGGTCTTTCGTGCCCGGACCGAGCAGCCCCAGCCCGGGCCTTCGCCGCCATAAGCGGCTCCAACCCACGGATTCCTCCCCGATCAGTCGCGGTCCCCACTCCTCAAAGGACTCGGAAACTCCCGCGCCGCCGGCCCGTGCCTCCTCACCATGGTGGCGGTTCTGATGGCTCCGATTCCCGCCGGATTGCCTCCGCAGAGGCCTAGTCGCCCGCCAGCAGCCGAATTCCCGCCGCCACCACCGGAAATGCAGCCGCGGGTAAAATGCGGCCGGGTAGAAAGCTACTTCCGGTCCCGGCCCAGAGCTCTTGAGTTCCGGCCCACGACCGGAGTTTTGTGTTTGAAGCAGGGGCGGGGCTTCGGGGGGCACTAACGTCCAGTTTGAAACTTCGAGAGGCCAGAGACTCAGGATCTACTTTGAACACCTTGCTAGCTAAAGTCAGGACTGCCACCCTCCGCTGCTCTTTCCTGTACAGCCACTGTCGTTGAATTTCGTGAGCTGGCTTGACGTGCTCCTGCTTCAGCACTTCTGCATTAGTTTTTGCCTCTACCTGGAATGCTAGTTCCCCGAATATAGGAAAGGCTCATGCCCTCATCTCCTTCAAGATTTCAGCTTAAATAACATTTTCCCAGTTGGAAGAACTTCCCTGACCGTACTGTTTAGAACTGTAACCTTTCCACCTGCCTAACCCGTTTTTCTCCTTAATATTGATTGCTATCTAACATGCTAACGTGGATATTTTTATTATCCACTCCCCATTAGAATGTAAGCTCCTGAAGGTATGGATTTTTCTTTGTGTATTGCTCATTGCTGTAGTGTCTGGAACACTTTAGCACAAAATAAGGGCTCAATAATATCTGTTAAATAATCTCATCCAGTCCCATGCCTTTTAAATACTACCTATACACCTAAGATTTTCAAATTTATTCCTTTAACCCCTCCCTGCCTTTTCATTTAAGTCTCCACCTTTTATATCTAGCAGATGGCTTGACATGGATTCTAACAGGTATACTAAATTTAACATGTTGAAAACTGAATTCTTGATTCTATTCACTCTTCCCCAAACCACTTTTCTACCAGTGTTCACCATCTCTGAAGTTCCTTGGGTTAAAAAAGAAAAAATAAAATGACAAAGCTTGAAGCATACTTGATTCCTCTCTTTCTCTGCCATCTGATAATGTCAGCAAATTCTATAGACCCCAACTTGAATATGACCATTGTCACCTGCTTCACTGCTACCACTCTAGTCCTAACCAGCATCATCTTATCTTGTTTTTTTGGGGGGGGGGGAGCTATGGGGGTTTTTTGGGTGTTGTTTTGTTGTTTTTTGTTTGTTTTTGTTTTTGGCAAGGTCTCACTCTGTCATCTGGGCTAGAGTACAGTGGCATCATCACAGTTCACTGCAACCTCAAACTCCTGGGCTCAAGCAATCCTCCTGCCTCATCCTCCCAAGTAGCTGGGACTACAGTAGGTGCACCACCACATCCAGCTAACTTTTCTATTTTTTGTAGAGATGGGGGTCTTGCTCTTGCTCAGGCTGTTCTTCAGGTGATCCTCCTTCCTTGGCCTCCCCAAAGTGCTAGGATTATAGGCTTGAGCCACCTCGCCTGGCCTCATCTTTGTTTTGAATCACTGCAGGAGACCCTAACTGGTCTCTCTACTTTCTTTCTTCTTCCCACAGCAGCCAGAGGGATCTTTCTAAAATGTACTGGGATATCAGATGATGTCATGCCCTGCTCTCCACCTCCCAATGATTTCCTAGCACAGGTAGAATAAAATCCAGCCTTGCGCTCCTCTCCAACCTCATCTCTTTCAACATTCTCTTCATTCGTCATCCTCCAGTCACACTCGCCTCCTTGCTATTCCTCAAACCCAGCAAGGAAAGATTACACCTCCGGGCTTCATCATCTTCACACCATCTCTAAGAGCTATGTTCTGTTGTTCTGTTTCTGTAACCTGTAGATGAAGAGGTAAAAGCTCAGAGAGATGAATTATCTTGCTCAAGGTGGCAGAGTCAAAATGGGAATATAGGTCCACCTGGCTCCTCAGCTGTTCCTTTACCCCCAAGTTACCCTGCTTCCTAACACATCGTTCATGCATGCATTGAAAATAATATTTAGTTGATACCTACTAAGGCCATGCACTGTTACTGATACAAAGTCTCTTCTCCCAAGGAGCTTATGTTCTAGTCAGAAAGACAGACAACAAACCAAATAAATAAATATATAATGTAACATTAGAGAGACATGAAAAAAAGTAAGAGTAGAAGACTGAGAGTGCAATTTTACCGAGGTAGTCAGGGAAAGCTGCTCTGAGGAGTAGTATGTGGGCAAAGAAAGAATGGAAAGAATGAATAGTATGAAGGACGTTCTAGACATTTTATGTAAAGTGAATCATGTAATAATGTGGTCTTTTATGACCGCCTTCTTTCACGTAGCATGGTATTTTCAAGGTTCATCTGTGTTGTAGCATGTATCACTACTTAATTCCTTTTTTTCTTTTATTTTTTTTAAACACCAGAGATTGATACCGAACTTCAGTCCTTTTTATGGTCAAATAATATTCCCTTGCATGGATATATCCCATACCTGTGGTTTCACTTTCCATGGTTTCAGTTACCTGCGG
Organism: Eulemur rufifrons; assembly: GCF_041146395.1. NCBI lineage: Eukaryota > Metazoa > Chordata > Mammalia > Primates > Lemuridae > Eulemur > Eulemur rufifrons. The sequence continues at coordinate 27,598,093 of NC_091002.1, forward strand.
TCAACCACAGTGCAGAAATAGGTGAGTACAGTACAATAAGATATTTTGAGAGAGAAAGACCACATTCACAAAAACTTTTATTACAGAATATTGTTATAATTATTCTGTTTTATCATTAGTCATTGTTAATCTCTTATTGTGCCTAATTTATAAATTGGACTTTATCATAGATATGTCTGTGTAGGAAAAAACAGTATGTATAGGCTTTGGTATAATCTGCAGTTTCAGGCATCCACTGGAGACCTTAGAACATAACCCCCTCAAATAAGGGGGGACTACTGCACCACATTTTGTTTATCCATTCATCTGTTGAATATTTGGGTTGTTTCCACCTAGTAGCTATTGTGAATAATGCTGCTATAAACATTTGTGTACAAGTTTTCATGACATACGCTTTCATTTCCCTTGGGTATATAGCTAGGAGTAGAATTTCTAAGTCACATGATAACTCTGTTTAATCATTTGAGCAACTGCCAGACTGTTTTCCAAAGTGGCTTCACCATTATACATTCCCACAAGCAGTGTATGAAGGTTCTGATTTCTCCACAGCTTCACCAACACTTGTATTATCTGACTTTTTGATTCAAGCCATCCTAAAGAGTGTGAAGTGGATCTATCCCATCATGATTTTGTTTTGCATTTGCCTCATGACTAATGATGTTCAGCATTGTTTTGTGTGCTTATTAGCCATTTGTATATCATCCTTGGAGAAATGTCCATTCAGATCCTTTGCTCATTTTTGTCTTTTATTACTGAGTTGCAAGAATTCTTTATATATTCTACATACAAGACCCTTGTCAGATATGTGATTTATACAGATTTTCTCCCATTCTGTGGGTTGTCTTTTCATTTTCTTAACAGTGTCCTGCACAAAAATTTTTAATTTTGATGAAGTCTAATTTATAGTTTGTTGTTGTTGCTGCTCATGTTTTTGATGTAATACTAAGAATCTTTTGCCAAATCTGAGATCATAAAGATTTATCCCTTTGTTTTCCTCTAATAATTTTATAGTTTTAGCTCTTATATTTAGATCTGTGACATAATTTTAGTTAATTTTCAGATGTGGTATAAGGTAAGGGTCAAACTTTATTCTTTTGTAGGCAGATATCCAATTGTCCCAGCACCATTTGTTGAAAAGACTGTTCTTTCCCCCATTGAACAATCTTGGCATCCTGGTGGAAAATTAGTTGACCACTGACATGTGGTTTTATTTCTGGACTTTCAATTCTATTCCATTGATCTCTTATATATGTCTATCCTTATGACAGTACCACACTATCTTAGTTACCATTACTTTGTAGTAAGTTTGGAAATCAAGAAGTATGAATCCTCCTACTTCTTCTTTATCAAGATTGCTTTGGTTCTTCTAAATCCCTTGCAAATCCATATAAATTTTAGAATCAGTTTGCCAATTTCTACAAATAAGGAAAAGGGGGTTGTGGATTCCAGAACTGGAGGTTAAACAGGCGATTCATTTAGCCTTTATTTGATAAAATGTTTCCAAGTTTCAGACTAGATCAGGAGTGTGCAAACTTAATTTTTAAAAATAAGACTGGTTAGTTTCCAATAAACTTTTTTGGTCAAGGGCCAGATAGTATTTTAGGGTTTCTGGGCCATATGGTCTCTGTTGCAATTACTCAACTTTACCATGTAGCACGAAAGCAGCCATAGATAATATGTAGCAAATTAGTGTGGTTGGGGTCCAACAAAATTTTATATGTGGACACAAATATGTGTCACAAAATATTATTCTTCTTTTGATTCTTTTCAACCATTTAGCATGTAAAAACCATTCTTAGCTCAAGGACACACAAAAACAGGTGGTAGGCCACAATTGGCCTGCAGGCTGTAGTTTGCCAACCTCTGGTCTAGAAGACCATTAGATTTCTGTGTCTGGGTTCAGGGTCATAGCCCCAGCTGAGTATTAATAACTTTTACTTGAATTATTTCCTTGGATTATCTCTGGGTTTACTGAATAAATGCAGTCAAAATTCATGTCTTTGCTCTCATGTAAAAAAATACACATATACATTCACACCTGTATCAATCTGGGTTCAATCAGAAGATAGAAACCATACAGTAACTTAAATGGGAAATTCAACATAAAGAATTATTAGATAATAATAGGAGAGTCACTATAGATACTGAAAGAAAACGCTACAGCTAAGGGAGAGTACCCAGGGAAGGATAAACTTGGAAGGAGGGTTCCCTCCCCAAGACTCACTGGAGAAGTTGGGGGGTTGTGCAGGCCAGAGCTGGTCCAAAGTCACTAGGCAAGCAGAAATAACCCTCTGGGGCACAGAGAAGCCAAAGATGATAGACAGGTGCACAGAGGAAGCTGGAAATGCAGAGATTGGGGGTGTTGATGCTGACACAAGGCCTGGATTATGTGATGTCTGTGTGGGGAAGGCCCAAGGAAACAAAGAGAACCAAGGCCAATGGGTAGGTGAGTGGAGGGGGCCAAAGCACTGCTGTGGGCACTGCTGGAAATGGAGGCTACAAGAACCTAGTGCACTTCTGTGCAGCTAAGGGCAGCTAAGGGCAGCTGCTGGAGCCCTGGTGTGCACACACTGTTGCTGAGGAGAGGGTCACAGGAACAGCAACCTAGACTGGGGTGGCTCTGAGCCTCTGCACAGGATGGAGGTCAGGTAGCCTGCTTGCTAGATAGCCAGTCCTGTGGGTCCCCCAACATATATACCTGTGGGGCTGAGAAAAGGGTGTAGGAGCAGCGACCTGGGCTGGGGCACAGGCCTGTGCTGTTTGGGTTCCCAACTAAACCACCAGTGCCTGAGTGGAGAGCTGGAGAAAACATATGGTGGCCAATCAGTGGAGAAAGCTGTCCAGCAGGCATTTAACATGGGAGAAAACCTCACTGGCCAAGGAATGAAGGGGATAAAGGGTACTTTCTAGGGGTCTGGTGAAAGAGCCATCTGACCCAAGAAAGGGCCCTTCCTCCGGCAATGTTGTCCAGTGCCCTCTACCAATAAACCTTACCCAGCTGGCAAAGGAAACAAAGGGCCCAGATCCATTTTTACAGATCAGGTGAATCTGGAGCTGAAACAGTAAGTTAATAACTGACATAATTCCACAGGCTCACAAACGTATTCTACCACACAGATAGGCACAAGCCCAGACTTGGATGGGAAAAAGAGCATAGCCAGTTCAATCCACCCTCAGAGAAGGAACTAGTCTTAAGATAAACACAGATAAGAGAGATGTTGACTTTCTACTTGGATTCCTGGAGTGGTGAGAACTTTTTCTCTGTTGCAAATATGTCTTCTGTTGGCAAGCTGTGTTCGTGGGAGTTCTCATACATTCTCCCCTTTCATCTATATCCAGGCAACTACCACGTGCTCTGAAGACAAATCCTACAAAGTCTGTCTTCTCTTTCAGCCCACTCTGCTATCACCATAGTTCAGATATAAATTGTGCCTGGACAACTGCCAAGTTTTTCCTGGTCTCAGTGCTATATTCGTCATGCTTTATCTTCCATTCTCTTAAGTTTCCTCTTAGATTCCCTGAAGCATCTCTTCCAAATCTCCAACTCCATACAAAATTTCTTTGCTAATATATTCAGCAGAAAATCTGATCTGAAATGTTTTTATAATTTTACTAGCTTAGTGAGGCACACCTCCACTATTATACAATTTATTTACTCTAAGATTTTTACAGGTTGAACCCTTCTCTCAAAAGACAAGTAAGACTCTTTTAGTGGCAGTTTGCTAGATCTAGTTGAAGGTACGGGTCCTTCTACTTTAGCCCTGGGTTACTAGAACAGACACAAAAGAGAGGAAGCTCAGGCAAAAATTATTTTAAGTAGTGTTAAAATTCACAAAATTAATTTCTCTTCCTCCCAGCCAAAAAATAGCTTTCTGGTTCCCAAAGAAACTGGAACGTAGGGCAAAGGTAAGAAATGGTGACGAGCAGCAGTGAGGGTGCTGCTAGCCAGCTGCTCTGCCTGAGAGCTCAGTGAGCTGGGCAGGCTGGGACTTGACCTTGGGGTCTGCATCAACGGCAGATGACAGCACAGCCTGCCCCCCCGTGTGATCTGGCTTTGTGAGACTTCTCCAATCCTCAACTCTTGCCCTGACACTCAGAGAAGGAACGCTTTTATCCTTTTAAGAACAATGGTGGGTGGAACTCTAGGCATTTAGTTTTATTTTTTTTCTTTTTAGGATTCTAGAATGTCATGTTTCAAACTGGCCCAAATTTCTCTTTAATTAAAGAAGAGCTAAGTGTTTGGCTACTCTTCAAAACAATTTCTAGATTAAAATTAAGGAATAAGGGACAGGGCTAGATCAAAATAATCTTTCTACAATGAGAACATAGGTTTTATCCCTTACATGTTTTATGCACATTAGGAGAAAATAAAAAAGCATAACGTGATATTTACTAATGGAAAAAAGATTATGCAATGAGAGAATCTCATGTTTGCCAAGAATATCCTACCATCTGTTCTGTTTTAGAAAAAAAATTGATTACAAAATATATGCTTACTTTGAATATATGAAACATATACATACAGCTATTTTAAAATTAAGGTAGAGCTTGTGTGTATAAATTATTTCACCTCTAATCTGAATCACTGTACCTAATTTCATAACCAGGTGCTATCAGGTTGCCAGCCATCTTCAAAGTCCCCACAACCCAAATATCCTCTGTGACCCAGGTGACTCGTTTGGACTCATCACAAGAGGTACTACCTTGCTACCCCCAGTAGTCCCATTTCTACAAGGTTTTTGGTCTGATTTCATTGTTTTCACCCATTGCGATTAGTAGGTCAAATGTTCCCCTAGTAAAACTGATGTTCATTTTTCACGATCCACTACCATTTTTTCAGAAAACTCACCAAAAATCAACATGAAAAAGATGATTTTAAAACTGGAAGTGAGGAAGAATGATGGTGGGTTCAGAATCCAAGGTCATGGTAGCCAGGCGTGGTATTGCATGACTGTAGTCCCAGCTACTGGGGAGGCTGAGTCAGGAGGATCACTTGAACCCAGGAATTTAAAAAAAATTCTGCATCATTTTCTTTCTTTCCACCCTTTTTTTCAAAGGCAGGTGTTAGTTTTCTTGTTTGCTTTTTTCTTTCCCAATGGCAAGACATAGGGAGGGGTGCTGGGATTATCTGGAATGAAGAGGGTCTATCTCTTCCCTCTTCAGACCCCATTATGTACCTACATGCTTTCCCTAGTGGCTTTCAGTTCTGACCAGAAGCAAAGTGTTGGTGTTACAGGGGTGGTTCTGATAAAGGGACCTGAGGGGAATCTGGCAAAGGGTTGGGACCCACACTCCCATGTGATCACATTTTTCCCCACCAGAGCTGGAAAGTGGATGTGATGGTTTGAATGTCCCCTCCAAAACTCATGCTGAAATTTAATTGCCATTGTGATGGGATTAAGAGGTAGGACCTTTAAGAGGTGGTTAGCTCATGAGGGCTGAACCCTCATGAATGGATTAATGTCAATATCACAGGAGTGGGTTAGTTATTACTGGAGTAGGTTCCTGATAAAATAGAAAAGCTCAGCCCCATTTCTTTATTTCACATACTCGCTTGCCCTTGCACCTTCCTCCATGGGATGATGCAGTATGAAGGCCCTTGCCAGATTGCCAGCACCATGTTCTTGGACTTCCCAGCCTCTAGAATCATGAGCCAAATAAATTTCTGATCATTATAAATTACTCAGTATGTGCTACAGAAAACAGACTAAGACAGCTGACTTCATGCCTGGGGGAGTGGGTGGAGGCCATGGAGCCAGTGACTGTCTCACAAATTTGCTGGAGCCTAGGCAGACCCTCTCCAGTTAATAGTTATTGGCCCAAGACCTAAAAGTCAGAGCTAGGGCATGTGGAGTTGTCAAAAATCTGGGCAATCTGGGCTCTGAGGGAGGATTAGAAAAGGGTGTGGCTAAAAAGCAGGTCTTTGGTCTGAAAAACAATACAAGGGGTATGGCTAGGCTGTCTTAGGCCAGTTATTAGAGGGGTGGTATGGGGGTATCAGTAGAATTGGACTCTAGGACTGGACAGCTGACAGGACATGGTATTGGAGCTGTGTTTTAGGGGTCTATACATCTATTATTGTTGATCTGACATGGGGAGGAGCCAAGAGGCCCAAAGCAATGACTCATGCATGGAGAACAGTTTGGGTGTGGTTAAAGGACCTGCCCCTGGAACCTGGAAGGCTGCAGAGGGGGTGTGGTTAAAGTGTCCCTGGAACTAGAGGATATGAACAGATCATTAAGGAACCACAATACTTCAATGGGGTAGAGAAAGATTCAGCAAAGAGAACTGCATGGAGACCAGAAAGAAAGGACACTCTGGGGAGGGAGCTTTCACAGAAGCCAAAAGAGATAATCAGTGGGAGAAGCAGCAGCCAGCCCTGGAGACCGGGGACATGCCCTCCCTGCAGCTGGCCCGTTTCAACCTAATCACTCCTCCCCATGAAAAGGATCAGATTCTCTAAGAAATCTATTAGATTGATTCTCAAGGGTTGAATTCATGCAGGAATCTCAGGCTGTGAATCTGAATTCCTTGCACCTTTCTAGTCAGATGAGTGACTAAGATATACACAGCCTGAGCTTATTAAAGAAACTTTGACTAAAACAATAAAAGGATAGAAAAACATGGGAAAGAACTTGTGCCTGAAACTAAAACAAGATGATAATTTTTTAACTTTTTTTTTTTTTAATATAAGACAGGGTTTCAAATTCTTGGGCTCAAGTGGTCCTCCCGCCTCAGCCTCCTGAGTAACTGGGACTATAGTCATGAGCCACCATGGCCAGTAATCATTTTGTGATTAAATAAAGCTTACTTTTTTATTCCATCTGATTGCAAAAAGTGTGGGAGGGGGGAATCTATTTAATTGTAATTGCCATCTTCACTCACATAGAGTTCAGGGGGAGTAAAGACATCTCCTGAAACCCCCTCAGAGGTGGGTGAGGTGGTGACTCATGGAGGCAAGACCTGCCCTGCTAAGTCTGTTGAGGAGAGACATCGGGATAAAGCTCCAGCCACAAACCCTGCCCACACAGGTCTTCTCCCTGAGTGTATCCTCTGGTATAAGATGAGGTTTAACTTACTGCTAAGTGTTTCACATTCTCCCTCCCCACTCACATAAAGCTTGTCCCAAAAAAGCTGTTCTCTGATGAGAAGGATTTTTCCTAAATCCTTGCCCATTCTCCCTGCACACAGAGCTTCTATTCTGTGTACTCTGTGATTTGTTGAGGGTTGACTTATGGCCACAGCCTCAGCCACACTCCTTTTACACCACAGATGTTTTGGATCAGATTCCCTGGAGAGACAATTAGATGGAGAACTGAGGGTTCACTGGGGAGACTCAAGGGTAAGGATGGGCAGAGAAGGAAGCTGGTCCATAATGTGTTTGCAACTGATAGATCATTTCAGTCCAATGGGGACCTCTGGATCTGGGATGGACCTTTGGAGTTGCCCTAGTTGAGTCAAAAGGTGGGGTTTTATCCCCCTACATCAACCAGTCATTGGGCAGGAGCCACCCCTTGGGAAGGTGCATAGCCCTGGGCTATGCAGCTCTCTGGGGTCCAGGTGAGGAAGCCAGTCCAGGTGAGGAAGGCAGCTCTGGCAGCAGCAGCACCGTTCTCTCCTCTCGTTCTCTCTCGAGCAGCTGTGCTGTCAGCCCTGACAAGCTCATCTGGGTGGAGCTCCACAGTGTCCCCTGTGGAAACAGGTCCTCCCTGCAGTGCGTGGCCACAAAAGCCTTGCCCACACTCCCTGCAAACAGAGACCTCCTCCTGAGAGTGCCATCTTGTGCCCGTTTCTTCTTTTGCAGATGCTCACCAACACTCCCTGAACATGTGACACTTCTCCCCTGAGCCTGGCACTGGATGCGCAGTATATGTTGACTCATTGCCGAAGCCTCATCCACAGTCCCTGCACATACAAAACTTCTCCCCGAAGTATATCCTCTCATGTATGCTGACAGCTGACTTATAGCTACAGTTACCCTTTCTGTACTCACAGGCTCCTCTCCTGCATGTGTCCCGGTGCCTGATGAGGGTTGACAGGTCTCTGAAACTTCATTCACACCCAGCGCACATGGGGACTATTCCCCGTGAGTCTCTCTGGTGTAAGATGAGGTCTGACTGATTGCTCAAGACTGCCCATGACCTCTGCATACACAAGGCTTCTCCCTCAGTGTGTCTTCTGGTGTCTGATGAGATTTGACTTGTGGCCAAAGCCTCGCCCACACTCCCTGCAAACATAGTGCTTCTCCCCTGAGTGTGTCCTCTGGTGGACAAGGAGGCGTGACCTCTGGCTAAAGCCTCGGCCACACTCACTGCACACGTAAGGCTTCTCTCCTGAGTGTGTCCTCTCATGCACAATGAGGGTCGACTTGTCACAAAAGCCTCGCCCACACTCCCTACAAATGTAAGGCTTGTCATCTGAGTGTGTCCTCTGGTGTCTGATAAGATTTGACTGGTGGGCAAAGCCTCGCCCACACTCCCTGCAAACATAGTGCTTCTCCCCTGAGTGTGTCCTCAGGTGGACAAGGAGGCGAGACCTCTGGCTAAAGCCTCGGCCACACTCATTGCACACGTAAGGCTTCTCTCCTGAGTGTGTCCTCTCATGCACAATAAGGCTCGACTTGTCACAAAAGCCTCGCCCACACTCCCTACAAACATAAGGCTTGTCATCTGAGTGTGTCCTCTGGTGTCTGATGAGATTTGACTTGTGGCCAAAGCCTCGCCCACACTCCCTGCAAACATAGTGCTTCTCCCCTGAGTGCATCCTCTGGTGGACAAGGAGGAGTGATCTCCGGTTAAAGCCACGGCCACACTCATTGCACACGTAAGGCTTCTCTCCCGAGTGTGTCCGCTCATGTATGACGAGGGTCGATTTGTCACAAAAGCCTCGCCCACACTCCCTACAAATGTAAGGCTTGTCATCTGAGTGTGTCCTCTGGTGTCTGATGAGATTTGACTTCTGGCTAAAGCCTCGCCCACACTCCCTGCAAACATAGTGCTTCTCCCCTGAGTGTGTCCTCTGGTGGACAAGGAGGAGTGATCTCCGGTTAAAGCCACGGCCACACTCATTGCACACGTAAGGCTTCTCTCCCGAGTGTGTCCGCTCATGTATGACAAGGGTCGATTTGTCACAAAAGCCTCGCCCACACTCTCTGCAAATATAAGGCTTGTCATCTGAGTGTGTTCTCTGGTGTTTGATGAGGTCTGAGTTCTGGCTAAAGCCTCGCCCACACTCCCTGCAAACATAAGGCTTCTCCCCTGAATGTGTCCTCTGGTGTTTTCTGAGGGTTGACTTATCACTAAAGCCTCGTCCACACTCCAGGCAAATGTAGGGTTTCTCACCTGAGTGTGTCCTCTGGTGTCTGATGAAGGATGACTTCTCGCTAAAGCCTCGCCCACACTCGCTGCAAACATAGGGCTTCTCCCCCGAGTGAGTCCACTGATGTCTATCGAGGATGGACTTATTTCTAAAGCTTTGCCCACATTCTCTGCACATATAAGGCTTCTCTTCTGAATGTGTTCTCTGGTGTCTGCTGAGGTTGGACTTCTGGCTAAAGCCTCGCCCACACTCACGGCACTCATATGGCTTCTCCCCTGAGTGTGTCCTCTGGTGGTTAATAAGGACGGACATCTGGCTAAAGCCTCGGCCACACTCACTGCACACATAAGGCTTCTCCATTGAATGGGTCCGATGGTGTCTGATGAGAGTTGACCTGTCTTTAAAGCCTCGCCCACAATCACTGCAAACATAGGGCTTCTCCCCTAAGGGGATCCTTGGGTTTGTAAAAAAGTCTGATTCCAGGCTATAGTCTGGTTCAAACACTCCACAGTTGATTGCTCCAAATCTCAAGGTTTCTAATTCCTTCAATCCTTTGTCTGGTTGCACAGAGTTTACCCTTTGGGCTGAGATGGGCTCTATCTCCACCACCATGTTGCCTTCTCTAGGACTTGCTGACTGTCCTTGCGGTAGGCTAGAGAATGCCCTTGAGGTCTCTCTCTCTTCTGTCTTTGCAGACAAAGGTTTGGAGCTGCCTTCTCCCTCTTGATCTTCTGTGTTTTTACTCCAGCAGCTTTGATCAGAATACTGCTGCTCCTGCTGCTGCTGATGTCCTGGCCTGGAATTCCCTGGATGGAAGTGATTTTCTGCACATAAGCCCAGGAAGATCTGAAGCTCGTGTTGGCTGAGGAATTGCTGACAGGAGAAGGCCAGAAGACAGAAGGGACAAGCGTAGGTTTCTGGCTGTGGTTCTGCTGAAGAAAGAAAGTTTTCAGTTAGAGCAGCCATAGTGGGGCTGCTGGGCTATTCTGCCTTATATTGGGGCCCAGAGTGTCTTTCTGTCACTTCTGTAATTCATACTATATGTACAGTACAATTTGCTTCTGACCAGTAACTCCTTTATATTCCATTTTACACATTACATTTTCTATTGCAATCGAGAAAACCCACACCAAAAACGTCTTCTATATGTCAGACTAGGAAACTTTTGAGTCTGCTCTGTGAACAGTTTAAATTATAGTTAGGCTTTTCCTTCTATTAAAATTGTCTAAACCATACACACTCACATTGATATATACTGTCCACACTCTGTTCTACTTGGAGATAATGGTCTCTATGATCCATGTGGAAATCTCCTTCATGGCTTTTCTTATTATAAAAAAGGGACTGATAGACACAAAAAGCCAGTCTGGAGGGCTTTCAGATATAGGAGAAAATATGAGAAATATTGGTTAAAGAGATTTTATATAAAATAAACCTGAATTTCAGGCTGCCCATCAGTGAACAAAGACTTCTTAGAAAATTTCTAAGTGTGAGGTTCACTACTAAGTATTGTGGATTCAGCAGTAAACAGGAAAGACGTAGCCCACAATTTTAGGATTCTTGCACCAAACTAATCCAAAACCTTCCCTTCTTTCAGTTTTTCAAAAATCAGTGTAAAAGACAATACATTTCATTTACAGCAACACCTGCCTACGAGATATCAAAACTACACGTTGGATTTCATCACAACTGGATCTATTCAGATGACGCTGACAAATGACCATGTACTTGGCCCCAGAACCCTTGGACCTAACTGAAGACTCCTGCCTGACCAATGAACAGTGGAGTCTTTATAACCAACGATGTACCTAAAAATTCATTCTATCCTATCCAGAGTGCTAGTTTTCAAACCTTAATAAGCATAACCACCACGAAACCCCTACCTAACAGTTAAAACCCTTGCTTTCTCCTCCTTACCAAACCATACAGTAAAATCACTGGTGTATGGCATTGCCCGGTAAGTAAATGAATTGTGCCTTTTGATCTTTTGACCTTTTGTGATCTTTGTTTTACTTTTTGACAATGTGTTTTTCCCTTGGTTGCTCTGACGCACTCAGCAGTGCTGGGACGGCTGGACTGCAAGAGGAGCACAACTGTGCTTTAACTAAGCCCCGTGTGCACAGAGCTGCTTGTGTGGCAGCTTGCCATGGGTGGGTCTCTCAGAAGCTGCCAGGCTCTGGTTGCTATCATTGAGCACTCTGAGTTTATTTTGTTTACTTGGGTTCTCGAAGTAACCATAATTCATGACTTGTTTTTATTTCAGACCAGTCATGTCTTATAAGACTTTGTGGTAATTCTAGAGTTTTGTGACCTCAACTTTCAGTCTTGATTTTTTTTTACTGTGACTTGTTGCTGCTTCCCTTTGGCTTATCTAGAAGCATATGATGCCATTCAGACTATCATGTGTTACACCCTGCATCCCTGAGAAGTATTTCAGTAGAAGAAATCCCATTTGTGTCTATTCTGTGTTAAACATGGGAACCACAAGCTCATTACCGTTCACATCCTGTTAAAGGAACCCCGCGTATACTCATTATAATTCTAATTCCTACATCTTACTAGTAAAGTGTCATCGTTTCACTAAAGATAATTTAGATTTACAGAGATCACTTTGAGGAACTTTGTTTTATATCATACCCCTTTGCCATGTATTAATTTAGTATATATTTCTAAAGAACAACTACATAGTTGAGAGAACTGGCTTCCCAAATCATCAATGTATTTATTCATTTGCTTAATCTTAAAATGCAAGGAACATAGTTTCAGAACAGTTGAGCCACTCCTTACAAAAAACAAATATACAAAATATAGTTTAAGATATATATGCAGTTTTTCTTTGCCAATAGAGAAGGAGTTGGCCAATTTTTTCTGTAAAGCACCAAGTTGTAAATATTTTAGGCTTTGTAGGTCATGTGGTCTCTGTTGCAACTATTTAACTCTGCCACTGTAGAACAAAAGCAGCCATGAATACATATGTGAATGAGCATGACCATGTTCCTTTATTTACAAAAGCAGGCAGTGAGATGGATTTGGCCTGTAGGCCATAGTTTGCCAACCCCTGCTGCACTATGGATATATGGTCAGCCCTCTGTTCAAAAGTAAACTGGGTTGTTTTCTCCTGTTCCCTGTGGTCATGTTGTTATTTTGAAACATAATTAGGTAGATTTGTTCCTCTTTGTATTCTATTTTAGGGTTTTCCCCTCCTCTCTTTGTTGAGTATATAAAACACTAATATGTTCCAAAAGTGAAAAACTATTCAGGAAGGTCTCCTCAGACCTTTGGAAATGCCTCTCCTTTCCATATCCTTCCAGCCAGATTCCACACACAACCCCACAGGTATCCAATTTCATTACTTTCTGGTTTCTTCATCCTGTGTTACTTTGTGCAAAAAAGGAAACAGACATATATATTTCCACTTTTCCTAATTTCTCACTCCTTTGAATATTCTTTGCACTTGGCTTTTTTCACTTAATATATCTTATAACTCACTCCGTATCACCACACTCGGCATGAAGCTTTTTGTTTGTTGTCTGTCTCCATATACTAGAAAGTAAGCCCAGTGAAGGAAGGGATTACTATTTCATTTATTAATGTATTCTAAGTATCTAGTCTGGTACATAGTAGATGATCAATAAATCTCTACTGAATTAATGAAGGAAAGGACACGGCCTCACCCAATGAGAGCAGATTCCTGTAATTCTCCAGCATCACCTCTTTGTATAGGTTCCTTTGCTCCGGGCTCAGTGTCTTCCATTCTGCCTCTGTGAAGATCACAGCCACATCCCTGAATATAACTGGTGCCTACAAACAACCAGTAAATTAACATACAGCAAGTCATCATTGATTTTCCCTGTGTGAGGAGCACAGCTGGTGGCCCTGGAAAGTCTAGATATACAAGAAGTTGAACTGATTCTTTTCAGAGTACACAGTTCTCCATATGATATTCTTCTGGGCATCACTATGTGTCTGGCTTTATGTTAAAACCTGTAAGGAACATAACAGATGCACAAAACACATTCTAGGTGCTTGAACACTTACAATTAGAGAAATGATTTGTCAATCAATTTGAAAACCTCAAGTGTTCAGGACGGTGACCTTGAGGATTCGTAATGAAGGAATTCAGAGACGGAACAGCAGAAGATAGGCTGGAGAAGAAAAAAAGGCATCATGGACTTGGGGCTTGTTCTGGGCAGTAGGCAGTGGTAAAGATTTAAAGGAGAAAAATGGAGGAAAACTTTGACTACAGAAAAAAATGGGAATGAATGATGGGGTCTGGAATGAGTATTTTTCAAAAGTCCAGATTACTAAATGGGATCTGTAAAATCCCTGTCTTGGCCTATGTATTATTTTAACAACCTTTTTTCAATAAAGCCCCTAATGCTTCACTTATCTACCTAAATGTTGACCACCTTCTCCCTTCCCAAGAAAGACAATATATGTCTATTTTCTGGGAAATGAGCCAGCAATTCAGGAAGGAAAAAAAAAGTAACCCCAACTCACCAGTATTTGGGGCCTTTCCTCCTTTTCTTGGGGCCAGGAAGTATAGTTACAAGGCAAACCTAGGGGAAGAAAAAGCAGCTATGAGAAACCAGATCGTCCATTATGCTTCCAGAGTAGCTTTTCTGAGCCTTAGGATGGAGAAAGCAGCCACTACACTCAGCTGTGACCTCTGAAGCATTCTCAAGTGAACCTGGAGCCTTGGCACCCTCTTCACCTCTCCAGACCCTCAACAATTCTCACCTCTTGCCTTTTGATTGTGAGACAGTTTCTTCATGGCCTCCATATCTTCCTCATTCTTTCAAGGCAAAATCTTCTCCCAGGCTTGCTCTTGTAGTACAGAAGGATCAGGCAACATCATGGCCCCAGAGTCAGCCCAGTGTATGCCTTGATATGCTGCCAGAGGGCCAGGTAGATGTTATTTCATCTTAAGGTGGATTTCTGCTGTGTGGGGGGACTTCTTCCAACCTTAATTGTAAAAGCCCATCTTGTTTCCATGCAGCCAGAACCTGTGAGATGGAGAAGCAATCTGATGTTGCTGGGGCCTTTATCATGGGCTTCATGCCTCTGCAGCAGGGCTCCTGTCCTCTCACACCCTCCTCCTTCAACACAGAGTTCCTGTCTACACGGGTTCCCTGGATTTTCTACCTTCATTATTCTACTTTCATTTCTAGGCCCTCAAGTCTGTCTTCTGTCACTCTCCCCTTAGCTTCCAAAATGTACAGCTTCTTTCACTTCTGCACCTCAGATTCAAACTCCATGTCTTGGATCAATTTTCTGCTACCTGGAGCCTGAGTCAAAGAGAAGACAGAAGATAACATAATGCCCAGGGAGAAAGAGCCTCTGTCTTCTTCCAGACCAACCAGGGCCTGCAGAACTCAGCTTCTGACTCTCCTGGCCCAAGGTTCCATCTGTGTTCAATCTTCTATGTCCCCATACTCTCAGGAGTTTCAGGGATCTAAACTGAGTCCTTCTTCAACTAAGGGAGAGCTCCAGGTCTCACAATGACTTTGTAAATATAACTCCTGCTTTCCATTTCTATGCGTGTGCACCACATCACCATATCAGAGTTGCATATTTGTGTCTCCTGATGGGTCCATGTCAAAATTATCCACTCATGTGGTCCTAAGGAGCTATGCCACCTTCAAAAGCTCCTCAGATACCTCATCCAGGATCTCAGCCCAAATGACAACAGGCCTCCCAATGCCTAGCACCATTCTGGGGCTAGCTGGGGTCCCCCTGAGAAGCTCTTGTGATTCACTCCCGAAAACCAGAGGCAGAGATGATCACTCCCTCTTTTGTCCAACCTGGGCATCTCACCTTAATCATACTGTATTGCAATTTCTCTATTTATATGACCGTCTTTATTAAAATGTGAGCTTCTTGTAAGAAGAAATGCATCTCAGTCTTTTTGCTAATCTAATCCTAGCGATTAGCATAAAATAGGCCTTTATGGTAGGTAGATTTTATCATCACTCACAATTATTTGTTTCTCTATAAAAGGATTGTCCTTCCTGACCCTGACATTAGGTTTGGCCTCGTGACTTGCCTTAGACAATGAAGTGTGAGTGAAAATGACAGTGTGATTTCTAAGCATGGCATGATTCCACCATTTCTCTTGTCCTAAGAACAGTATGTTCCCAAAAGGGACCGTGGTTCTATGGTAAAAGGTCATGGTCCAGAGTTAAAGCCAATCTACAAAGGAGGAGGAATAAGACTGAGTTTGAGGTTAGATTGCTGTGTGAACCACTGCAATTTGGGGGTCATGTGTTACTGCAGTACGACTTAGCCTAAGCTGGTAAAGACAGCCCTCCTCCTCCTCGTCACACACATATCTGTGGCTAACACTTATAAAGCAGGATCTGTACCAAGCGCAGAGTTCTACTCATCTTCACAACACAGCCAAGAGACAGACACTGCTGTTCTTTCCATCTCACAGAGCAGGACACTGTGGCACTAAGAGGTTGGTTTATTTGTCCTTAAGATTACACAGTGTCAGACAAAGCCTAGAATCCGAGATTCTCATTCCAAAGCCTTTTTTCTTTACCATTGCCTAAAATAATGTCCACCGAACAAATGACTAAATGATTGGGCAGAAAGTAAGCAGATAGGGTTTGAAATTGATCATGAAGAAAATAAGACCCTCAGAGTGAAGTGGAGAAAGGGGTCTATATTCATCAGGATGGGCCGAGTTATTGTGTGGTAACAAACATCCCCTACCCCCAAATCTCAGTGGCTTAATGTAATGAAGGTTTATTTCTCACTCAGGCTCCATGTACATCATCTGTTGGTATACAGTAAACATAGCAAGAAAACATCAAACAACCCCATTAAAAGTGGGCAAAAGACATGAACAGAAGCTTTTCAAAAGAAGAAATACTACTGGCCAAAAAACATATAAAAAATGCTCAGTGTCTCTAATCATCAGGGAAATGCAAATCAAAACCACAATGAGATATCACCTAACCCCAGTCAGAATGGCTTTTATCAAAAAATCCCCAAAACAACATATGCTGGCATGGATGTGGAGAGAAAGGAACACTTATATACTATTGGTGGGACTGCAAACTAGTTCAACCTCTATGGAAAGTAGTATGGAGATACATCAAAGAACTAAAAGTAGACCTACCATTTGATCTAGCAATCCCACTACTGGATATTGACCCAAAGGAAAAAAAAACTTTAAAAAAAAAGACAAGATACTTGCACTTGAATGTTCATAGCAGCACAATTCACAATCGCAAAGATGTGGAAACAACCCAAGTGCCCATCAATACATGAGTGGATTCATAAAATGTGGTATATGCATACCATGGAGTACTACTCAGCCATAAAAAATGGTGAACTAATATCTTTTCTAACAACCTGGATGGAAGTGAAGATCATCCTCCTACATAAAGTATTGCAAGAATGGAAAAACAAACATCACATGTACTCACTATTAAATTGGAAGTAAATGATCAACACTCATGTGCACATATGGTTGTAAAATTCAATGGAAATCAAGCAAGTGGGAGGGGGGAAGAGGAGATCAATGAATTCACACTTAACGGATACAATGTACACTATCTGCATGATGGACAAACTTAAAACTTTGACTCAAGCTGTACAAAAGTAATTTATGTAACCAAAACATCTGTACCCTCTAATATTCAGAAAATTTTTAAAAATGGCCCTTTTGAGAAGGTCAGTGGCATGATCATTATTTTTTCCTCAGAGGAGCAACTCAAAAAGCAGGGTGAAGGGTGAATTAGAATGTGGAAGAGAAGAAAATCTGGGTAACACAGCAGTGGAGATGGGGGGTGGAGGAGAATAAAGGGGCATGCCAAAGTAGAATTGAGAGGACTCAATAGCCAAACAGATAGATGGGAATTTCAGAAAGAACAAGGTGGCAGGAACTCAGAGTTCCCATTTGCAACCAGGGGTGGAAGATGTGGTCATTAACTGACATCAGCAACAGGTGAGGGAGAATTTACCTTGCTGAATTCCAGATACTTCTCCCTCTCATGGTTCTTACCTGAATTGTTAAGAGTGTAGGGTTTCAACTGCAAAATGATAGTTTTAAGGACAAATGAGCAAATTTTAAAACACAAAAGGAATTACGACATTAAGGAATTACCATTAATTTTGTTGAGTGTACTTATAGTATCATGGTTATATTTTTAAAAAACAGTCCTTCTCTGTTAGAAATGCATATGATAGTATTCACAGGTGAAATGATATGATTTTTGGGGTTTCCCTCCAAATACTTCAGCAGCGAAAACAAAAAATGTGAGGTTGGGGGGTTTTGGATGAAATAGGAATTATAGAAAGTTGGTAATTAAAGAAGCTCTAAATCCTGATTCCAGCTGACATAGCCATGTTACACAGGTAAAAGTTTCTTAATACCTGTAATATGTCACTTCACCTGTAAAATGGGAATTTTGATTCCTAACCTTCAAATTTTTGAGGGATTAAAATATTGTGGTGACTGTAAACCTAGTGCCTGGCACAGAACAACTTTCCAATAAATGGTGGGAATGGTTATCATCACTTTTTATTTCACAGCACCTGACACAGCCCTAGGACTACAATAGCCAGGATGAAATATTGTTGGGGTTAGGATGGTGGGACCCTGAATGACAGTGCTGGTCTGGGGCAATGTTCCCTGTGGAGGCCTTGCCCTTAAAACAGCCTTGATATCCTGGGGAAACAAGCAGGACCTCGACCCTCAAATGGGACATTGAGGGCACAAAACATCAGGATGAGCAAAGAAAATTCTCCCATGGTTTGGAGCAGATAAGACTGGTGGTGGGAACATGAAAGATAAGTGGTACCCACCTGAAATTTGGTTGCCAGGAGCACAGAAGACCTCCCTTTCTCAATAGACAGTCCTTTCCTGGCAGGCAGGGATTCAAGAAGGTAGACTTGAAGATGAAACAGGCAATATGAGCTTCAGAATTGTTTCCTGGCCCCCAGATAAAAGGCTAGAAATCCCCACATTTAAAATGAGGGGGTGTCCTCTTCCTTTCAAAAAAGGCTCAGATCAGCCAGAGAAGAGAGTAACGTAGACAGCTAGTGGGGGATAGAACCAGGTGTGGGCATCAGAGTACAGCCTGCTCTAATATGCTGCTGTCAATGCTTATGGGCCTTAAGTTGCAATATTACTAGTAATAGTTAACACTTAACTAAACTCTTACTGTATACCAGAGACAATTCCAAGCACTGCGCAAATTTTACCTCCCAAACGCTCCGTGAGTTAGGTCTTGTGATAAACAGGAACAGTTATTTATCTTGGTCAATTGACAAAGGTAGAAAGTACTGAGATTTGAAGTCTAGCTGTGGAGTGCCACGCAATTAGTCAGTTGCCTCAGTGGTAATATAAATACTGACCCTATGGGGTCTGACAATTTTCAAAGTGTACCCACACATGGTGTTGAGGGAATATCAATGAAACAAGATTGGCCACAGTTAACAAAAGTTGAATCTTGTCCATGGAGGTTCACTGTATGATTCTACTTCGTAGATTTAAAATTTGTCTTTACCAAAAAATTTAAAATAAAATTAAAGTCCTGATACCTGGGCCCACAATATGCCAGAAGTGATGTGGATAGTCAACCAACAGGCCTCAGAAGTCCCCACCCTGCCTAACCCCCTTAAAGCACCAAACCAGAGGTTTGGCCCCACCATGCAAGGGAAAAGCACACAAGAAAAGAGGTTATCAGCTAAACTGGCCACCCACATTACAACCAAACCCGGGGTCTTTGCTACAAAGCAGAGTGGGCACCTGCCACACGATAAACCCTGGAACTACAGGTCTCAGAAAACAAACCTGCCTCCATTCAAAAAACTGCAGATGCATCACTCTGGCCTAGACGCAGTTCAGAGTGACGCAATCCACTATTACTAGAGGACAAAACCTCCCTCACCCCTCTAAAAACCTCAGGGACTCCAGACCCAAGACACTCCTCCAGACCACTTAAGGATATTCTGACAAAGTCACGCTCACCTCCACCTATTCCCCACCCCCACTGGAACAAACCAAGGCATGTCAAGGCCTGAGATGCCCTCCCTCCCACCCATGCCCAAACACCAGTGGAGACATATCCAGCCCCACCCCAAAAAGTAAAACATAAATAAAAACAAAAAGCTGGGCATTCAGGATCAGCCCTAGGTTTCCACAACCACTCGTAGCTGCAAGACCCAAGTAAACGCTCCCTCGCTTAAAAAACACCCAGATATATAAGGCCCTAGCCACGTCCCTACTCCTAGCACGGAGGACGTTGCTCTACTTAGCCCTGGCTTAACTCATCCCCACAGCCCAAATAAATCCCAGGGATGCACGATGGGGCCGCTCTCCCTATTCGGAAATTAGCCCATAACAATCCCACCACCGTCAAAAAAGAAATTGGAGTTCCAGATCATTCTTGCCCCAGCTAGGGAAGGAAGGTCCCCGTAGCGCCCAGAAATTCAGAGATTCCGGGCTGTCTGGGTCTCACCCCATTGCCCCGCCCCAAACGCGCTCCTTGAGCCGCGCCCCCTCCTCTAAAACCCAAACGTGCGCCACCCGCCGGCCTGCGCTGCCCCAGGACCGCAGCGCCGCCCCCACTCCCCCACCAGCCACACTCTACCCTGGATCCTAACCTAGGCCCCGCCTTTGCCGACTATACATGCCCCACGGGAAGGGACATCCTGGAGCCAAGGACCCAAGTAGGCCTCGCTCACCACAGCCAGCAGGACCGGTCCCTCCAGCCATCGGCCGCCGCGATGTACGCCAGAACTCCGGAACTACAGTTCCCAGAATCCTCGCAGGCTCCGGCTCCCATTGGCCGCCATGAAGCCGCTTCTGGGCCGTGCAACAGTCCTGTTAATTTAACAGGACAGTGGCTGCTGTGGCGACAGCCTCCCGTCTCTTTTCTTAAAATACCGATGCTGAAAACAGGTCCTGCTTTCCAAGTGAAGTATCTGTCCCCTCAGCCCATTATTTAGAGAGACTACCCTCCCCAGAAGCCTCTGCGGCAGCTTCCACAAACGCTTCCGGATCCTGGCGAAGATATTTCCGGTTGGCCCATCTAGCTGGTGGAGCTCTCTGCTTAGGCGGTCGGCTTTCAGTTCGCATTTTCTCTTCTTGGTCTGGGTAAATTCCCTGGGCTAAGGTTCTATAACATATATATCATCTTACGTGGACACTATCTAGGTTTGACTTCCTGCTTTCCTCGCACCCCTATGGTCATCTCCATTTTACTTGCGGGTCGGGAGACAGATGGACAAAGCGTCTCCCAAAGTCTCAGTTGTGCCCTTACCCTCAACTCCAGTGCACTCCTTTGGTTGCCTTGTAGTCAGTTTCCAGTTGTCAAAGTTCACAAAGTTAGTGACAAACTCTTGTTACTGAAAGTTCTCACTTGTCCTTGAGGCCTCATCAGAAGAATGAGAACAAGTGGTTTGAGGAGAAGGAAAGAGGAGTTTTATTAACTTGCAGGCAAATGAGGATGATGGAGACTCTTGTCTGAAATGCCATCGGCCTAATAATAAACAGAAATACAGAGCTTTTAAAGGGTCTCACCTTCAGTCAATTGCTGTTCAACTACAATTGATAACCTTGATGGCCCTATCTCCTCTGAAGACAATCCAGTGACTTCCACCCAGGGCCTCCCTGTGCCAGGTCTAGGCTGAACTAACTCCTGTAGCACAAAGAACAAAAGACATTCCTCTGCCCCTCCTCACTGCTGGTCTGAGACAGGAAGAAGGGTTTTAGTTCTCAAAAAGGAGTGGAGGATGTTTTAAAGAGACAGAAAATATTTTCTTCAGGCCATTCCCTCTGTTACACCTTCCAGTTCTTGGAGGGTGGAAGCCTCCCTCGGGCTGGAGTCTGGCTCTAGGGCCTATTACATAAGGTCTTAGTTAAGAACTGGATGGTGCTTATACCTTCTGCAACATGCCAGTAGGGGTTCTGCATAGCAGGCCTAATTCAGCTCATGGGGAGAGCATTTAAATCACAATGGTAAATAAAAATTAAATTGAATTTTCTCTGTTGCCAAAAGGGAAATAGACCTGTTCTCCCTCCCTTAAGACTATTTCCATGAAGAATCTATTTGTAAATCACGATGTCATTGTACAGGAAGATCTATCCAGAACAATTTGACCACAAAGGAAAAAAAAGAAAGGCCATCCAAATTGGAAAGGAAGAAATAAAACTATCTTCTTTTCATCTTCACATATTCACGGATGATATGATCTTGCATGTAGAAAACCTTGTATTTCTATAACTCACAACGAATAATTTGAAAATGAAATCAAGAAAATAATTCCATTTACAATAGCTTCAAAAACAATAACATACTTGAGAATAAATTTAACTAAGGAGGCACAAGACTTATATTAACACACTGAAAATTACAAAATGTTGCTGAAAAAATTTTTTAAGAGATCTAAATAAATGAAACTATGACGTGTTCATGTATTAGAAGACTTAATATTGTTAAGATGGCAAGACTCCCCAAAGCAATCTACAAATTCAATGTTATCCCTGTCAAAATTCCAATGGCCTTTTTACATAAATGGAAAATCTGATCCTAAAATTCATATGAAATTTCAAGGGACCCCGAATAGCCAAGATAATTTTGAAAAAGAACAAAGTTGGAGGACTCACTTTTCCTAACTTCAAAACTTAATACAAAGCTGTGGTAATCAAAAAGTGTGGTACTGGCATAAGGACATAAAGACCAATGGACAGAATTGAGAGTTCAGAAACAAACCCATACAGAAGTGGTCAATTGATTTTCAACAAGGGTGCCAAGACCACTTAATGGGGAAAGAATAGTCTCTTCAATAAATAGTGCTGGGACAACTGGATAACCATATGCAAAAGAGTGAAGTTAAACCTCTGCCTCCCACTATACACAAAAATTAACTTAAAGTGGATCAAAACCTAAATATAAAAGCTAAAACTCGGCCGAGCACAGTGGCTCACGCCTGTAATCCTAGCACTCTGAGAGGCCAAGGCAGGTGGATCGTTTGAGCTCAGGAGTTCAAGATCAGCCTGAGCAAGAGTGAGACCCCGTCTCTACTAAAAATAGAAAGAAATTAGCTGGACAACTAAAAATATATAGAAAAAATTAGCCAGGCATGGTGGCACATGCCTGTAATCCCAGCTACTCGGGAGGCTGAGGCAGAAGGATTGCTTGAGCCCAGGAGTTAGAGGTTGCTGTGAGTTAGGCTGATGCCACAGCACTCTAGCCTGGGTAACAGAGTGAGACTCTGTCTCAAAAAAAATTAAAAAGAAGGAAAAAAAATTGGTTGGACCCCAGATCCTCTCTCCCGCCTCTGCAGATTCAGAGTTGGCTCTCTGAAGAGTTGACACAGTGGGAAGCTGTGGGCTGAGGGATAGTAGACACAGCCAGAGTAAGATGAGGAACCAAATGAACACCAGAGAACTGAGTGCATATCCACACCCTGGACAGCGCGACTCCCAGCCCTCTTCTCTTCCTCAGCTCCCAGGGTATATTCACCAGGTAGGACATGGGACAATTTCTGTCTGGGAATTCTGCACCATCCAGAAGAAAAAGCCCAGAAACACTAGGAATGGGTGTCTTTTATCCCTGCCTAATCACCCTATAGCAGTGGTTCTCAATCTTGGGTGATGCATCCTTCCCCACCCCCCAGTACATTTAACAACAGAAAGAGACATTGTTGGTTGTGTTATGGGATGTATATGGCGGGTATCTAGTAGGCAGAAGCCAAGGATGCAGCAGAACATCTTACAATTCAAAGAACAGCTCCCACACAACAAAGAAGTATCTGGCCCAAAATGTCAACAATGCTGAAATTGAGAAACACTGTCCTAAAGCAAGGCCCACCCATCAGCAAGGTGGGCTCACATGCAGAAAGCTTTCACATACCAGTGCCTCGCAGTGAAACACAAACAGATAGCCAAGGGCCCCTGGACAATAAAACAAAGGTCAGGAGAGTGAGGACTTTTGAGAGTTTGCCCAAATGACTAAGGGAGATCAATGTTGTCCCTGACAGACACAGGCACCTCAATGGTGACATCCCCCTGCATCCTCTCCAGTTCCTTTGCTGTGGTCGCTGCCCACTGAGCCATGTTCTAACCACAGCACTAGTGATTTCCCGCCAATCTTAAAACAGGGGGACTCTTTGGCTCGGTGAAGGTCCTTTTCTCCACCCCAAACTGTGTGCGTGAATACCCTGACGTTCTAGCATACCAGATGGGTGGTGTCTTGCTAGGAAGAGGGAACTCTTGAAACAAAGTGTGGGTGGAATTCAAAACATCCAAAGAGGGTGGGGTAGGGGTGTTTCCTGTGGCAGAGGTAGCCAAGAAACTTAAGCTGTTAGGTTTTTCCTTTTGGGGACTTCCTGCTCTGGGCTCTACACCACTGCACCAGGTTGGCCCTAAAGGGTTGACGATGAGTGATCACGCACCACAGCAGGGCTCAGTGCTGCTCTGCAAAATGGTGGCGAAGCTCTAGCACCCAATGGGATGGAGAGAGCACAGCAGAGGCTGGAGGTAGGGCAGCTGACAAGGTAAGGCCACCTCTCTTCCACCATGTGGCCATGCCTCAGAGAGGAGCTCTGTGGCAGGGGCACAGTGGAGCAGAAGAAAGGAGCTCGTCCATGCCCTGGCAACAGTGGGGCCCAGATGCACCGAGTCAAGGAGCAAAGTGACAGCAGAAATTCCACAGAGCCCTCTCCTAACTCTTCAGGGCTTTGGGGTTCCAGTTATGGCCACATTACCTCACTCAATCCCCAAAGGGCCCTTGTAGGAGTTGGAGCAGAATTACCTCCCCTCAACAGCTGAAGAAACAGAGGCATAGAAATCTTCAGTAACTTGCCAATGGTGGGCGGGGCTGGAGAGGGATTGTCACCTGTCTGATTCAGCTGACAATTATAAATAGAGGTTGATTTTATTTTTAACACATTTGCTTTGAGGAGCATTCCAGTTGTTAATTGTCCTTATCCTGTAGGGGCAGAAGTAACAGAGCCTCTGAATTTTGGCTCCCTGGTCTCTTTCCCCAACTCTGCCTCCTGGAGTCATAGGGAGAAGCAGAGAAATAACAAACCATGGCCCATGGTCACCAGCGGGCTTTTCCTTGTGGGCTGTTAGGTCATCTCTCTTGGTCTGTCTGGCTTATATCTGCAGTAATCGTCCCTTGCCCTGGGAGAAATGGGTGCATCCCTTAGGCCTCAGATACCTGGATGTGGGTCTAACTTCCTTCCTAAAAGTCTGGAATGGCAGAGACAGCCTGAGCAGTTTCTCACAAACAAAACCCCCTCTGCCCACCTTCAGTGCTAATCCAGAAAGTTGGAGGAACTAAGCTCTGCCCAAAGGAGCCTTAGAAAAACTCTATTTATAATGAATTCCCCAAAGCTTGTGGGAAAACATTGCTACCATCCAGATCCCATGGCCTCTCTCCCACCCTGTACCACAAGCCACCCCAGCACCGAGCCCTCAGGTGTGGGTTAGTAGGTGGAGGGCAGTGTGCTCGAGATAGCACAGCTCACGTTATCCAGCTAGGGTGTTACCTGCCCGTAACCAGATCCTGCCCATTGTGCTGGTTTACAACATTCTGTGAGTGACACTGGATGTTTTGTAAGCAGATATCCACAGCTAATTATACAGATATACGAATATACTTTTAATTGGAGAGAGAAATTAACAAAATGGCCCAAGAAGCTTCACCATTAAAAAGGGGTTTTGTGACCAAAGTGCCACGGGATTTGGACACCCTGCAACTTTTGGTTGAGATTACACATTTTTATTGCCATTGTATTGTATTTTAGGGTTTTATTTTTCTCTGATCAAACCACATCCATGGAAGAATTAGTACAGAATTTACCATCCTTAGCTCTAGCAGTAGGAACATTCACCATCCTAATAAAATAGAAGAGCACATCACTCCGATGTTACTCCTCTTCAAAACAATGTTCATGTTGAGCTGAATGTCCAATAAATGTAATTCAAATATTAATTAGCTAAAGCTTTGTGTTAACAAGAATGAAGAAAAAGAAAATTTCATGAAAAGCTGAAGGGCACATTTTAGTGCCACCTTTTTCTTAAAAGTTGCAAATGTGTGAAATCAAGAGGTTTCACATTAAAGACGTTGAAACCACCACAAAGAAAAGGCAAATCTTAATGATGGGAAACTCAAGGGCAGAGCAGGATGGAATCTTCCCAGAGGTTTGAATGCTCTCCTGGAACACCAGGGCCCACCTGGCAGTTACTTAGGGCTCTAGCTCATTCTCTGAGAAGAATGGTTGCTGTACCATCCTGTATCTCCCCCAAACAAGGACATGTTTATCTTCTAACAGGACTTTTCAGGGTAGTCTCATGCACACTGCCTCCCCTTTCTCTGAAAGAAACCTACCACATGCCCCGGGGCAAGTATCCTCCCTTGCTGGACAGCTAGAGCTCTGCTGGGAAACATCATTCCATGTCATATTGGAAAGTGTTGGGTGGCCAGTGTGCCCAGGGTCACAGGCAGAGACGGTAGGAGTAGCAAAGGCTATGGAAAATAATAGTACCCAGAGTGATAATGCAAATGGCACCAGCGAGTTGGAATGGCTGGGCTGAAACAGACAGGCAGACGGGGTGGGAGCTCTCAGGGCCTTGGGTAGCATAGCAGGGAATCAGACTTTTACTGGAGAACATGGGGTTTCAGGGGAGGGTTTCAAGCAGGGGAGAGATGATGTCAGACGTCTCCTCTGGGGGCTGTCCTGGCTGTCGGGTAGGAGAAGCACTGAAGGCAGGGCCAGCAGCCAGGTACCCAGATGAGAGGCAAACACAGGGACCTTTAGGAAGGGGGACATGCTGTGGTCCAGATTTTCCCAAGAGGTCAGAAGAGTATAGGGAATAAAAGCCTGAGCTCTGGAGCCAGAGCAGCTGACAGGGCTGAACCCCATCTCCAGGGACTGCTGGGATGTATTACTCATCTCAGCCTCAGTTTCTTTATCTGTAAAGAAAGATAAATAAGACAGTCTGCCTCAAATGGTTGTTAGAGTGATTAAATAAGTCATTTAAAGGGGTTGACAAGGGCCTGTCAGAAAGGAAGTGGCGAGTAACTCTCAGTTGTTGCTGTCTTAGTGGGGGGCCTGTGCTTAGAACACCCCAGCACTTGGTCCAATGTTGTGCTGACACCATTTTGAAATTTTTAAGAATTTTATCTTTGAACTTGTGTTTCGTAAAGGAGTCCAATGGGACAAGGGGAATGTACCTGAGCAGAGGAGACACAAACATATGCCAGCCCATTCACAGATCACATACATGCCACCTTGTGAACACATAAATCCAGTGAGCCATGACGCCTGGGAATTCAGCAAGACTCAGGCCAAGTACACGGCTGACTGCGTACGAGCCCTTGCAGCCCAGGGAGGCTGCACTTCCCACTCGAACCAGAGCTTGCTTCAAACACTGAAAGACAGCAGTGGCTCTAACAAACTTGACAACTAAGGATCATGTCCTTTCTTATTCGTGCTACTTCCCTGCATTAACCAACCACTTAGGCTGAAAATAATGACACAGAAGAAAAGGAAAAGATAGAGCAACTCCTAATTCCTTTTCTTCTCAGTTTTTTCCACTCATCAGTAAGCCAAAGGCAGGGAGTATGGGTAGAACGTGCGCACATCAAGAAGTGAAATAAAACCATCAAATTAGTTTTGTGTGGCATTTCTACCATCCCGGTAAGATTGAAATCCACTCGCATGTACAAATGTGTCATTTCAGTGATTTTACATGAGTCAAGTGCCTTTCTGCTTGCACTGAAAACTAGCATTGCTCGATATAAAGATGAACGGTGAGACGTGTACTAATGATTTAAAATTTTAAGTTTTCTTTGCATTGGCATTAAATGGCAGAAAGGGAAAAGCTTTATATTTTAGTACTCTAAATGGTAATTTTTTTTCCTGCTTTTTGAACAAGGGGTCCCACATTTTCCTTTTCCACTGGGCCCTGCTGCTTTTATTATTATATTAACGCTTAGGGGTGAATGAAGACTGGGGAGAGACATTAGAATCCTAATAGTCACCAGAGGCTGGGGGACAGGCACGTTATAGAACCCTTGCACTTGGGTCCAGAGATATACCTTGGATGCCATGGCAGAGCAGATGAGCCAGCCCAGAGGGAGCTCAGGCCTGTCCTGCCCTCTTTGCAGGCTGAGTGCAAATCCAGTCCGTGCCCTCACCCTCTGTGCCCCTCCCCCTACTAGGCCAGCTCCCCTCCCCCATTTGCTGCCCCAGCCTACAGCAGATGAACTGATTCCAACACCCAGTGTAAGCCCTGGGAATCTGCATTTTCAACAGAAGCTGGAGTGATAGCTTACACAAACATCCTAGAATTTCTCTGCTACTTCATCCCAATCAGGGAATTGAGACAGTGGGAAAGAGCCCTGGGGGGGCTCCTCACACCTCCCCTGGCTGGAGTGCAAGTGGCGTCCTTGCTTCATTGCCAGGAGATGAGCCCGCAGCGCTGGCCCTTCCAGGGCCCCTCATGTATAAGTGATGCCTGAAACGTGAGGCCACCCTGCCTCTCTGCAGGGAAACCCGAGCGGAGGAGTGTGTGGCCGGATTGATGGGTTGGGAACGCGCTGCCTCCTTCCCTGTCTCTCTCCCAAACTTCACCCACCTCCACATCCAATCTCCAGCAAACCGAGGAGCCCTGGCTGCTGTCCCGGCCCCGGCAGGGAGGCCAGCCACCATGAGCGCAGGAAAGCACGCCGGGCTGAAGGCGTGCCTGGTCAAACAAGCTGCGTGAGCCTGCGCGGGGACCGAGAGCCCTGCTGACCATGAGCCACCAGTCAAAGAGGCTGGAAGAGGAAGGTGAGTCCATGTCCTCGTCCTTGTGGGGCCCACCTGCAGGGGTCCTGGGACAGGTGTTGAGAGGCACAGGGAGGACCTGGGTTTGAGGACCTGCGTCTGGATGCTCAGCCTCTCCGCACCTCACCCACGGGAGGAAGATGGTGATCACCTCCTTGCAGGGCTGTTGGAGGGATTCAAACCCACCTGGGCACTGCTCCAGGCACAGTGCTGGTGTGAACACGAGCCTGGAGGTCGTCGCGGCCGCTGTTTGCTCCTCAGAGCCCGCCAGGGTCTTTCAGCCTCCCGTTGCCTTGGTTAGAGTCACCTTTCCTTAGCAATCCCCCCAGCCAATTTCTGTCTGTCTGTCTGTCTATGGATGGGGATGTTCTGACCTCATTTCTCAGGGTGTCAGAGAAATGTCACAGGCTGTGGACTCTAGAGCTTGTTGAGTAAAATAATTGGAGCTGAATTCCACAGTCAGCTGAGGGTCCCCACGGTGACCTGGAGTGGTGCAGGGAGCGGGGACTCTCCAGAGATCAGCCATTTGTCCCCATTCCTCTCTTCCAGCCCATGGTGGAGCGAGAGGGCGAGCGAGGAGCGGCTCTCCGCGCACAGGTGAGATGGGTGGCAGGTCCCAGGGTGCCTGTGGTGCCAGGCTCACCTCTGCCCAGCCCCACAGTCCAGCCCCCTCCGTCCCCGATCCCTCTCATTTGACACCCTGCATGGAGCCCTCCTGGGAGGCAGGCAGTGTCACCAGGGAGGGGCAGAGCGCCATGAAGAGAGGGCGTGCTGCTCAGCCCCAGGGGTCAGGGGAGATCTCAGAGTTAGTGACACTTTGAGGTGAGCCTTGGGAAGCAGTGAACATCCCCAGACTCCAGAATGTGACCTCAGCTCTTCTGTCAGCCAGTGAGGGAGCCAACCGGCTCCAGGAGGAGCTAGGGAGTCCGAGGAGCCACAGGCAGGCAGGAGAGAAAACCCGCGGAGGGTTCAGAGGGGAGGGGCAGAAGCCACACCCACAGGTTGGGCGTCCTCCACTTCGTGTCACAGAACATCATGACATGATGCTATTTTCTCCTCGTCACATCCCAGGCGGGGCTGGGAAGCAGAATCTTGGGGGACACTGGGGGCTTGGAAGAGATCTCCCCACATTCTGAGAGGGAGGGCCTCGCCGTGGGTGGAGGAACCCCAGGATCCACCTCATCTCCCCCACCTCCCAAGCCCTTCTCCTCTCATCCCTAACCCTAACCCACTAGCCCCCGATTGTCAAGCCCTGAGTCCTCAGTGAGGCAGCTCCATGACGAGGGGAGAGACCCAGGGCAAGAGGCCCCCAGGATCAGGCAAGGGGGTGCCGAGGATGCACCGCTGGCCTCTCAACAGCCCTCCTGCCCCCACCTGCCTTCCTCATCCCCTATCACCTCCCCCAAAGACACAGCAGCGAACATGGGAACGTGCCGTGCCCCACGGTGGCCGGATGAGAAGCCCCTTCCTCACAGGAGGGGTCAGCCCGCGGGGCTCCTTTGATGACAGGTGCGTGTAGGGTGCTCGGGTCTGGCTGTCCACATCTGTTTCCCCTTGTGTCCTCCAGGCGTCATCCCCTCCGCACCCAACCTGGCTTCCTTCCGCCTTGGCTGAAGGAGCTGGGCTTTGTGGGGGTCACCTGTGAGCAAACGTCCCTTGGGTAGGACAGAAATGGAAGGTCATTTTGCCCAAAACACAAACCTTTTCCTGCTAAAGTATGCCCCTCCCTACTGCCATTGTCCCTTTCCCACAGAAAATGGGAAATGGGTCCGAATTTTCACCTCAGGAATCCAAATGGTCAAGGGATGTAGTGAAGTTAAACATCAGAAATCCATTAAATCAACTGAAGCCTAATTACCTAAAGGTTCCTCCTCAAATCTCTAGAGTCACCTCTGAGGGGGCCCGATATCCTCTTCCTCCAGCTTATACCCTGCAAGGAGAAAAAATAAGTCTGAGAATACAAAGTTCTGTTCTCAGAATAACTTCGGTGTGCCACTGCATTTGTAGAAGAGAAGGACGTGTACTCTCCTTCCTCCTGTGCCATTTGGTCAATGCCCCAAACTGTTGCGTTCACTGGGTTTGGGGGCGAGCCGGTCCCGCTTCTCCTCGGCCTGTGTGTCGCTCTGTGAATCCTCCGGCTGAGTCAGGTGCACACACAGGAGGCCTGTCACGTTTCCAGGGGTGCATGCAGGGCTTGGAGGTCTTCCTAGCGAGACAGCTGCCTCTGCAGCTCCTAAATTATGCATCATGTGGCGTCCATTGAAAACTCTGAAAGGGAAAAAAAAAAAAGCAGCTTATTTTCTGTGTAGAAGAGGCTTGGGGAAGATTGAAGCACAAATTCCAGCTTGTTTTTCACATTCTGCATGAATTTTGTTCAGTTTTAGCATGAGATGACATCAGGAATTACAGTTCAGAAAAAAATTTGTAACCCCCAAGTTATATCTACAGGGCTTGAAAGAATGCTTGGTACAGTTCGTTACCACACTGAAAACCATTTTATTAGCTGGTTGAGGACACGCAGAGAGTTCAGAGGAGGACGCAAACATGCTATGACTTTCTTATCCAGTCCTTCAAGCAATATGGAGCTGGTCTTTGTGGGAGCCCAGGAGACCCTTCTCCTTGTTCCCTTGCCTTGATCTCTGCTTCTCTGAGAGCTTGGCTCGTCCTAGAGCTCTCCTAGGGGTCACAGCTGTGGTGATATTTGTTTTGCTTCATCCCTCTTCTGAGAGGGGCCTAAAGCCTTCCAGAGCGGTGGGTTGGAGCATTTACAGGACAAACTCATCTTTCACTGGCTGATACCGACCAGCTTCCTACCTTGGATGAGTTATGTTATGCTAAAATACTCTTTCATTTCATTGTCTTACCAAATACCCCTTTTCCATAGGGAGTGAGGAGGAGGAAGGGAAAGAGATTGGGAGAAGAGTGCAAATAGTGCTTGTCAACTGAAGAATGATGAGGTTCATAAATTTGGAAAGGAGAGCTTTATTTCTCACAAAGCGTTACAACCTGCCAGCTGGCCATCTTGAGGGCTGGGAAGTGTAGCCTCGGGCAGAAGCCAAGAGCAAGCACTTTGAGTGAAAGATAAAGGAAATAGGAATTCATGCTGAGCAGGTTGGCTGAATATACATATTTAATAAACTATAGGAGGAGAATGTTTATGAAAGAAGAAACATGGGCATGCACGAGTAAGCTTCACACCCTTTATAGTTTGCATGTACAAAAGATGGCAGCATTAGCATGATGCAAGGGTAGAGTTTTCGTGCCTCTGATATCAAAAGGTGAACCACTCTGTGGTCGGTGGTCTCTTATCAGGAAGGAATGCTGGTCAGCTCTTGTGTCAAAACCTCAGAAAGGAAGGAGCAGTGTTAGGCAGTTGGTTGAAATCAGCAGTGGAGCAAGTCTTTCCAAAGAGCTGGTTTCTGTTTAACCCTCAGGAGAGAAAGCGTAATGGTGGTTAGTGAGGGAGGGGGTATAACGAGATGTGTCCAGACTCCCATCCTGGCATGACCAGGATTTCTGTTTTTAATGTTTCTCTTGGGTCCCCTTAGCCAAGAGGGTTCAGTCAGTTGGGGGGTTTAGAATACTATCTTTATTTCTCACACTCAATACTTTTCAATGCTCCTACTCCAGTTATCTCATCGGTCCCTGCAGGAACCTCAGCACTTAGAAACTGAGTCCCAAAGACACAGATTATTAATGGTGGAGTCAGACCCAAGTTTGATGCCTCTTCTTGCATTCACAGCAAAGGAAGCAACTGCAACCCCCCTACTCACAAGACCCTCCCTACAGCAACTGGGGACCAGTATCCCCTCCACATCACACTCTTCCACACTGCTAGTGTGAGCCTTTGCTGCAGACCTCACCCTGCAAAGCATGCTCCTTTATTACACCCTCATCCTCTGAATTTCAACCCAGCTGCCTATGAGCACGGACCCTTCTCCCCACCCCCCAGCACCAGAGCATACCCAGACTCAGCTCTGCCTTGGTCACCCATGCCCAGACGCCCTGGCATTTCCATGGGGCCCCTTGATCCTGTTTCCTCTGCCCAGAATCCACCTGTCTTGCTACCATAACCACCTCCAACATTTCTCTACCTGCTTCTTTTCTTGGCAAACTCCTGTTCATGCTTCAAGATTCAGGGTAAGTGTAGGGTAGGAAATTTTTTTCCTTCTACCATCTTTGGTTCAGTAGCTTCAGGCCCTGTAAATCAAAGTGACAAAAAACAGATTAACAAGAGGAAAAGAGGATTTAATTATGCATGTACAGGAGAGAATTCACAAAGAAATGTGATTCAAGGAGGTGGTTAGAATTTGGGGCTTAAATACCATCTTAAAGGTATATATCATCTTAAAGGGTGATAAAGGGTGGAGAAGAGGCTTGACAAAGAAAAAGAGGTTTTGGGCTTCTAGGTGGGGGTAAGTTATGAAAGGTGATTGGGAAATGTACGGTAAATAAGGGTTATTTATTTAGTAAGGTTTGTGATGCAGGTAAGAGTCTTCTCAGGTGCTAAGAGTTGTCTCTGGAGTAGTTCTCTTCCTGGCATAGGAGAGGGAGACCTTTTACAAATTGAAACTCATGCCCTGATTTTAGTCTGAAAGGAGAAAGGGAAGGCAGAGAAATAATTGGCTTCAGCTCAAAACAATCCTTATGCCAAAGTGGCATATTTTGGGATGACATACTCTGTTCTCCTTCACAAACATCAGTTCTTTGTGAAGCATTCCCAATCACTCTGACCGTAATTTATTACTCCCTTTCTGTATTTCCAGTCTTTTTTATGTAGTCCACCATTTATTCTTTCTTTTTAAAAACAAAATACGTTTTTCTAAGTTATTATAAAAAGCTGGCTCCCTAAGTATCACCATGCAACCTGTTGACAAGGCTGATTTATTGCTTACAGAGGGCAAAACTTTTCCAGTGTCTCAGAGAGGAGAAAGTAAGACCAGAACTTATTGGGAATTGGAAAATTGACTTACGGCAGGTCTTTCAAAGTGGGAGCTGACATAGGATTGGGTAAGAATCATAATATATAACAGTCCACAATGAACGGCAGGGCCAGGATTTTGAGATGAGGCATTAGAAGAATCTTAGGGCCCAAATATCTGTTGATGCTTTTCCACTGAAGAACTGACAGGTCTTTGGGAAAATCTTGTAATGAACAATCATACCATTTGCCTGGGCAGGAGACTCCTGGAAAAATTAAGTTATGCTCATGAAGAAAGAGGCACAGCCCAAAGTCATGTTAACACAGACACTAAGGTGTAACTCAGGTTCTCCATGTCCAGCTTGAGTGTGGACAAAGATGGTTTAAGTTCTCAGTCCCTCCTTGTGGTCATCCTTTAGCCCAAGCAGAAGGAAACACCATCAATATCGGAGAGCATATCAATCCAGATCTTCACCACTGTTTGAGGGTCATAGTTACATGTCAATTGCCTGTTAACAGTTATTTCAACCTCCAAGTTTCTGGTTGTTGTTGTTTGAATCTGTGTGTCCGTTTTTCAGTTTTGCTGGATCATTTGAATGACAGCATCTGTGCACCAGC
Organism: Eulemur rufifrons; assembly: GCF_041146395.1. Lineage (NCBI taxonomy): Eukaryota > Metazoa > Chordata > Mammalia > Primates > Lemuridae > Eulemur > Eulemur rufifrons. The sequence goes on from NC_091002.1 coordinate 27,631,751, forward strand.
TTCTTAAACTCTGGAGATCACACGTCTGAACAGTGGCACAGAAAAATACTAAGAGAAGGGCTGTGATCAGAGTTTGTAGAGTCCACTTCTCAGCCAGGGGCCAAGAGCACACAGACGAAACAAGAGAACAGATCTCATCCCCAATCTGAAGAGTCCATTGAACCAAATATGGGGTCATGAGTCAAATTACCCAATTTTCTGATCTTTGTTTACTTCCTGGATCTTTTTAGTAATAGTAAAGATCTCAGAGAGGTCTACAGGAGTGTAAATATACCATTCTTCCCCTAAAACAGCACATGTTCTCCCCTTGAGAGGCCAATATTATATCTAAGGCGGCTCTATTCTGAACCACCACCCACCCAATTTCATAAACCTCTCGGGAGATGAGTTCTATGGCCTTGGTGGAGTTGTCTAAATCACCTGCAGTTCTCTCGACCACAGCATGTAAAATCTTCTCTGCTATCCAGGCCTCTTGTAAAGTATGAAGTGAAGAGTCCTGAGAAGAGAAGAAAGAAATCCAGAATTCCCCTAGGGTAGTTAGGTTTTCTGTTCTTGAGTTGGGCCCCAGTTTTTCCTCCTTCTTCAAGAAAACTATGTACTGATCTCTTTTTCCTAGGGAACAAACCAACGGGTGATGTCCTACACAATCCTGAGAGTAGGTGTTAGTTTAGCAAGGTAACAAGTTCCTGCCTAGTTTGTAAGTCGTAGCCAGGAGGCTTCTGTGCCACAGCCAATACCAGTCACTGGGGGCAACTCAATGATCTGGTTTGGGCCAAAATACTCCCATGGGATTATCAAATAATGCTGCAATCTCTTGGCAGCTTTCATCAAGAATAGTTTGGTATCAGGCAATGAATTTTGTAGTTTTGAGATCACTGAGTAGGTTTAAAGCAAAAAAAAAAAAAAAAAAAAAGTAGGGGGAGTAATGTGCCTTATTTATAAAATCTGTGTGAGACAATCTTCAAATACACATCTCCTGTTCCCTAATCCCCTCCCAAGTTCTATTTCAGTGAAAGATGGGTCACAAATACTAGTTCTTACAAAAGGTCCCCAAGTATTTTTGAGTGGAGGCAGGGCCTTCTGGGATATGATGGAGATTTTGGATTTCTAGCTACCTGAAGTTGCCATCTAAAAAAAAATCACCCAATGATTGAGTCCAGTTACCCAGGAAATCAAATGATTTCTTACAAGGAACTGGAAGCAAAGGAAACTGGGTGGTTCCCAAAGGAAAATATGCACTTTAGCAGTTCATGAGTTAATTGTAGCTGGGTATTGGACGCATACGAAGGAGTGATTAAGGATATAATCATGACAGGGTCAGGGAGCAGACAACTAGGGACAGTTCCTAGGCCCCAGAGCCCACTGAAATTATTCAGACTAGCAATGGTAAGCCTGCCTACCTGCCTCTGTCATTCCTCCCCATGGAAAGCACATTAAAGGCTCTTGCCCACATTTTCTGCCCCACTCCCTGTGCCTCCCGGCGGACCTCGCTGCTTCCCCATGTGGCCCTCACGGTGTGCCATGCCTCCTGTTTCTATGATCTGTGTGCATAAAAACCATTTCCTTCATGACAGTCATTTCCATGTTCATGCATCTCACCATACCTGATTGAAACAAGTCCCAGGTAACCCTTAAAACATTACCAGTCCTGGTTCCCAGGGAGGGCTTTTGCTCCTGGGCTTCTGCCCCAAATAAGCTGATTCTCTGCCTCTCTCTCCAGTTTGGGGGGCAATAATTTGCCTGTAGGACCCAATTCTCTGGTGGATCTAAGAAGAATTATTGTTTTTCAGTTTGTTCAGCTTTTTCTTGTTGCTGGGATGGAAATAATGACTTCCAAGCTCTTTCATGTTAGAGTGGAAACCAAAAGTCCAGTCATTTTGTTAACAAACCCACAAGGGGGGTTTCTCTGTTGCTTATAGCACAGAAAGTCAATTACTGAGACCACAGGACTGCCAAGGAAGGAAGGATTTATTGTAGAGGATGCGTCCCCTGGGAGGTGGGAGGAACGGACTACCTCAAATCTGCCTCTCTGACCAACAGGGTCAGGGGTTTTTCTGGAGGTGAAATGAATAATGCATGAGGGGAGTGAGTATCATTATATGTTTGGGATGGAGTGCAGGGCACACAGTGTAGTGAGAAATCATGTTATTGTATATATCCCATGATTTAAAAATGGTAGACAAGTCCCTGCCAGGGTGGGGATTGTAGTTGCATAATGAGGTAGGGGTTGATATTGGTCATTTTTTCAGTCTCGTGTGTAGGTGGGATGTGGGGAGTAGGTTGCTCAGTGGGTCCTTGGGCACAATTTGTGGTAGGGTGTCATTTTTCTTGTCTTTTCTGGACAGACAGGTGGTGTAAGGCTTTGTAGTTACCCTGTCACTGTAAGGAGGCTCTGACATTTCTGGGCTGGGAACTTGAAACATAAGAGAACTACAAAAAAAAAAACTATAAAAAAAGTTTTCTTGTTTATGGAGTTGGTTACAATTTTATTTTGTACATATTTTTTCTGTCTTCTTAGCCAAGGCAGGGCAATTTTTTTGCCCAATGTCTTTTATGTTTACAGATTCTTTGAGTATGTTTATCAGGAGACTGCCTGCATTAGGGTTTGAATGACTGAATGCTTTCTACAGAAAGCACAAAAGTGATCATGTCACGTCTCTGCTTAAGACTTTTCTAGGGCACTTCCCACCTACAACTAGGGTGACCACCTTGTCTTCGTTTACCAGGGACACTACCAGTTTTAACTCTGAAAGTGCCATGTTCTGGGAAACCCCTCAGTCCCTGGCTGAGGACTGCTTCCATTTTACAATAGGAAGTCCTGTGTCCAGGAAATCCTCTTCCCCACACCCACTTGGCATCCACCCCTCCTCACACCACTCACTACCTACCCCTGCCCCATATCCACTCGCTGTGTACCCCTACACCCCATGTCCAGGCCTCAGTCTAGAGGTTTCTTCCTTCAGGATGCCTTCCTCAGCTGCTCAGGTCTGAGTGAAGCTTGCCCTTGTGCTTCTTGGCTCATGCTCTGCCTTCTCTGCTAACTCAAAACTCAGTGAGGCAGTGTCTTGTCAGTCTTGGTTACTGCCATAGCCCCTCACTGTGAATGGCACCTGGAAGATGCTCGATACGTGTTTTTATGCAGGTGAATGAGTTAGTGAATAAAACGACAAATGTATCTCCTGTGAGTGCTCAGCCAACTCAGTGGGTCAGGCAGGCAACCCCCTTGTCCACTGGAATATGCTCCCAATATCCCAGCTTGAAATCCAAGAAGAGAACTTTGAGCAGTTTCTCTTAGAACTTCAGAACAAATTCCCGTCACTAAACCCGGCCTGCTCCAGCTGACATCACACTGGCGCAGACATCAGAGGTGGGGCCTGCGGAGAGGCCGGCTCCCTGGAAGCACAGACTGAGTCAAGGGTTCTCGGCATGAGGCTGATTGCTCTCAGGAGACGTGGAGAGAGGGGAGCAGGATTGAGCAGGGCAGGAGCTGATCCAGGATGTGTTCTCAGCTGGATTCCAGCCTCGGCCTCACCGCATGGGGAAGTCTAGAGCGTGAACAAAGCACAGACTTCCTCTTGAGACAGCAGGACTTCGTAACCTAAATCAGTTAGTAATTGGCTGTGGGCTGCTCGAGGAGAGGAAAGGGATGTAAACTGCCAAGCATTTCCCAACAAGATGACTCCCATCGACCCAGGGTTCCCTGGGGAAGGGGGAAGCTGTGAGCTGGTAGAGCCAACGCACACAACATTTAGGGGACGATGCCAGAGCCAGGCAGTGGGGACTTGGGGAGACCACCAACAGCACCTACCTGAGTGCTCAAGAGGAAGCCAACTCGGAGAACAAGCCGCCTGCCCAGGTTACCTAGGTAACAACCAGCACAGCCAGGCTCCCAGCCCAGATGTCCAGACTCCAAATCCCCAGCTCAGGCTGCCCAAACCCAGCCCCACCTACCATCAACCAGGTGTGGTGCTATTTCACAGGGTGGCTTGTTGCTCAGAATGTAAGAGCTCACGGGTTGAGAAAGCAGAGAGGAAGCATTCAGGACTGCTGTGGGGGGCTGGGGAGGACTCCCCTCTGCTCTGCCCAGAGTGTGAGCTCTCACAGTGCAGGGGGGGCCCACCTGGCCATGGCAGAAAAGCCGGGACGGGGGCCACTGCAGCAGACAGTGAGAGCAAGTGCTCTGCAGCCAGCCTGGGGGCCAGGCCACGCCCACTCTGACACAGGGCCTCAGAGGGCAGAAGCGGCAGGCCAGGCGGGCTGGGGACACAGGAGAGGAAAGAGCCTTTGCTGAGTAGCTCCCACGTGCAGATCCCTGACCCCTGTTTTTAAGAAACTCTCCAACCATGCAGGGAAATAGGGGCTACTAGAGCCATTTGACAGGTGAGGAAACTGAGGTACAGAAAAGTAATTTAGCTGTGGTCACAGAGATAAGTAAGTGATAGAACTGGGATTTCCATGCAGACCAGCCTCGCCCCAAACCCGTGTTCTTTTTACAAACAAAAAGATCTTATTTTTGTTTAAAAGAGGCAGAGTCATGACGTCCACTCTCAGATGCCATAGCTGTGCTACGTTTATTATCAATTTAACAGAGTATTAACATCCCCATGTTAGGGATGAGCTAAGACTCAGAGAGGTTAGGACACTTGCTCAAAGACACCCAGCTAGGAAGTGATGGAAAGGTTCATGATTAGCACCAGAACCTCATTATCCTTTCTCTTGTGTTTGATTTATAAATGCCTATATGGATAGTTGTGCTTAAACTAGCTGTTGGGCAAACTGGGGAAAGTTCACACTGTAGAGTGGATTCTGCACCACTAGACCATTTGTCAATGCTGTAAAGTCACTGTTCAAAACAAACAAAAACTGCTGGGCGTGGTGGCTCACGTCTGTAATCCTAGCACTGTGGGAGGCCGAGGGCGGGAGGATCCCTTTGAGGCCAGGAGTTCAAGATCAGCCTGTGCAACACAGAAATACCCCGTCTCTACATAATATAGAAAAATTGGCTGGGCATGGTGGTGCACGCAGGTAGTCTCAGCTACAGGGGAGGCTGAGGCAGGAGGATCACTTGAGCCCAGGAGTTGAAGGTTGAAGTGAGCTATGATGATGTCACTGCACTCTAGCCAGGGAAACAGAGCAAGACCTTGTCTCAAAAACCAAACAAATATTTAGGCAGTGCTGAGGAACAGGACCTAACCTAGCTCAGCAGCTCTCACCCCTTGTCCCCTTCTCCATGCAGAGGGCACACCAGGGGGCAGCCCCTAGAGAATGGAGCCAGCCAGGCCCTTCCTGTCCCAGCATCCAGCCTTACCCGACAGAGGCCTACACTTGGCCTTGGCACTGAGGATCAGGACAGCTCTGACCCCAAGGAACTATAAATCCAGGAGGGGGAAAGGCACCTGCCTAGATCTCTACCTGAGGCTTAGGCTAGAGTGTGGGAGAGCCAGCAGGTCAGAGAAGGGAGGCAATCATGCTCACCTGAGACCAGAGGCTTCCAAAATCGGTGCACTTTGGAGCTGCAGGGCAGACAAGATTTCTGTCCTCAGCCATCTCATGATTCATGGCTGAAGCCCCAGTAACAAAAGACAGATTAACAAGAGAAGAGCATGCAAATTTATTTAACATAAGCTTTGCATGACCCAACAGCATTCAGAAATGAAGGCCCAAAGGCCCAGGGAGAACTGTGTTTTCATGGACAGTCGTGTAGAAGTATGATTGGAGGACAAAAGGGTGTGATCTAATGGTAATAACTAGAGGGAGCTTAGCAAGGCCTGTTTGTTCAGATTCTCCTTGGCCTCTCTGTGACATTAGGACACCTGTCAGATGAAGGTCTTCGGGGAGAAGGTCAGAGAGTGACCGCCCTGTTTCTGCCGTTTTCTCAATTTCCTTCAGTCTAAATCACTCAGTGTGCCAAGGGGCCATATTTTGGGGCCTCATGCTCTGAGCCCTGACAGAGCTGACGAGCTCCAGGAAGCATCTGGGACGACTGATTTTTCGTGGCTTGGGACACATTCCAGGACAGATGCTGGTGGGGCCAGAACTGTCCATTTCTTGCCTCTGTAGGTGACAGGTTGGGGAGGAGACCCTCCAGCAAGCGGCTCCCCCCAGGCAGGCGCGGATCCCCGCCTGGCCAGCAGGAGCAGGCCAGGGGCAGCCCACGGCCGGGGTCTCCCCAGAGGAAGCAGAGAGAGCGCAGGAGCCAGACAGAGCGCAGGAGCCACCGAGGAGAGCTGCGGGGACAGGAGCGGCGTGCAACAGAGAGGACCTGCGAGGGGAAGCGGAAGAGGGATGGGCGGGCTTCCCTCAAGGAGCGGAGAGCATCCCCCAAAAAGGAAAAGGAGGTTCTGAAGAAGGAGGAGCCACGGACGAGACCAAAGAAACCCAGGTGTGTTGTGGCTCTGATTGGGGCATTCGCTGTGCCCTGTCCCTCCCTGATGAGGGACTAATGCCCCGTCCTCTGCTCTGCTCTTCTAGAATTGTGGCATGGGTCTAGAAGACCTTCAAGGGTTCTAGCAGCTTGGAAATTCTGGGATTTGGGGGTCTGATTTGCTTGTTTTGTCTCCTTTGTTCCATTAGCACTAATGCACAGGGGTTAGTGGACAGAGCCAGCTTATGGAGTCCACGAGTGGGGGTTTAGGTTTCATGTTTTGCTATCGATTTTGATGGGCATCTCCCTCTCTCCTCCACCCACCCTGCCACCGCTGTCTGGGTCTTTTTATCCCTGAAGGAGACAGATAGTCCCAGGGCTGTGAGGAGCACACAGTAACTTGGATTTTGTGTAGATGAGTACACAGTGTGGTCTGGGCGACGGGAGGGTCATTGCACAGGGCGTTTCTAGCTGGACACTCTACAGCTGTGCTGTCCCGTAGGACAGTCACTAGCCACCCGTGGCTGCTGAACACTTGAAATGTGGCCCGTATGACGGAGGAACTGAATTCCTAATTTAATTTTAATTTGACATTAATACCACTGAGTTGACACAAGAGTTAGTGAATTTACTTAACTTGAACAGACAGACGTCGTTTTAAAACTAATTTGATTTGACTTTGAAGGCAAAATATTTCTTCTACAAAAAGATGACCTAATGTTGTCAAAGCAGATGCAAGTATCAAGGGAAAATGACATTTTGCTACTTGATTGAGCTATTGGGAAACTTTTAAGTATGTCTAAAGCAATGTGGGCGTGTGAATCTACTTTTTCACCTATACATTTATGAAATCCAAATACACATTAAATATGCCTGATGAGTTTAGTGTGTGAGTTGCTGTGTGCTGTGAGTACAAAATGAACATCAGGCTTTGAAGATAGCGAAAAAAAGACTGTAAAATATCTCTAATAATTCTATATTGATTACATGCTAAATTATAATTTTTGATGTATTGGATTAAATGAAATGTATTATCAGAATTAATATACTCATTTCTTTTTACCACTTTAAGGCAGCTTCTAGTACAATAAGCAGCTCCTGTTCTATTTCAGCTGGGCAGCGCTGCACTAGGGTGTGGTGCGAGGGCAGGACTCGGAGAAACGGAGTTTGGGGAGGGAGCCCCAGTGCTGAGGGCTACGGGATAGAGTTTTGGCCTCTGCTGATAGACAGCCCGGCTGGAGTCATGCTGATGGCTTCCGAGCAGGGAGCAAGAGTGTCGTCTTGCCTGTGGGCTCCTCTGCATTGAGGAACACCTGAGGACACCCACCTCCTTCCCAACTGTCCTCTGCGTCTCCCCTGGCCCTGCCTCCAGATCGTCCTCTTTGGCCTCCAGTGCCTCTGGCAGGGAGTCCCTGTCTGAGGAGGAACTGGCCCGGATCCTGGAACAGGTGGAGGAAAAAAAGAAGCTCATCGCCACCATGCGCAGCAAGCCCTGGCCCATGGCGAAGAAGCTGGCGGAGCTCAGGTGAGCAGGCTGGTGGCGGCCAGGGTCTCTGGGTGTCCACAAGGCTCAACCCCTTCCTCCCCTCTGTCCCGGCACGCGGAACACAGCAGCCGGGAGCCCTGTTAGAGCCAAGGCAGGCCTGCAGGGGGAGAGACGGAGGCTCAGTGCGCTCCCCCCCCCTTCCCAATCCTTGCATCGCCTGCAGCCCTTTCTGTCCCATGCCCACCTCATCTGGTGGCTTCGGTGCCTCCCTCACAGGCCAACACAGTATGCCTTCCCCAGGGATGCTTTCTGTGACCCCCCCCCCTTCTCAAGAGCAACTCTCTCCTGTGTTCTTTGAGCACCCAGCATCTCTCCGTGTGGGGCACTCTTGCTTGTAGTGGCTTGTACGCCCAGTGGGGAGAGGGTCTCTTAGGTGTTCTCACATCCGTATCACCTAAGGCCACGGTGGGACGGATGCTCCATGAATACCATTCTGTGGATGATAACGGGCCTCGTACCCACACCGCTCAACTCCTATTTTCTTTTTTTTTTTTTTTTTTTTTTTTTTTTTTGAGACAGAGTCTCACTCTGTTGCCCAGGCTAGAGTGAGTGCCGTGGCGTCAGCCTAGCTCACAGCAACCTCAAACTCCTGGGCTTAAGCGATCCTACTGCCTCAGCCTCCCGAGTAGCTGGGACTACAGGCATGCGCCACCATGCCCGGCTAATTTTTTTTTTTTTTTGTATATATATATTTTAGTTGTCCATATAATTTCTTTCTATTTTTAGTAGAGACGGGGTCTCACTCTTGCTCAGGCTGGTCTCGAACTCCTGACCTCGAGCTACTTACCCACCTCGGCCTCCCAGAGTGCTAGGATTACAGGCGTGAGCCACCGCGCCCGGCCACAACTCCTATTTTCAACTCAGCCACTTCTCTGGTTTCCACACGAAAGGCTGGCACCCCGAGCATGTTATGATTCTTGAGTCTCTGCTGCACTTTTGAGATAGGAGCAGAAGTCACACTGCACGACCTCTGGTTTTCCACTAAAACCTTCCCATCCAACATTCCTATTTCTCCCCTAGGTCCCACCTGTTTTGCTGTCACAGCATCAGAGGTGACGCCCACATCCCCCTTCCCACGATAGACAGCCCATGTCCCCTGGTTCCTCTCACACCTGAGTTTTCTCAATGCTGAAGTCAAACTAGTCACCCTTCGTTCAGCAGAGCAATTGCCAGCCATGTTTTGTCACCGTTTGCCCTGTGCGGCATAGCAAAGGCGATGGCTGCACCAGCACGGTGAGACCCTGGCTGGGTTTCTCAGAAATAGAGCTTACTCCACTGCCTGCAAGTTACTACACCACCGCCTATGCTGCTGCAAGAAGAGACACCTCCCCGCAGTGCCTCTAGACCTGTGCTGCAGACCAGTGCTGACCACCAGAACTTTCTGAGACGATGGAAATGGTCCTAGATCTGCACTGTCTAATATGCAGCTGCTAGCCCTGTGTAGCTATGTGAGGTAATACACATGTTAATCGGCTTGATTTAGCCATTCCACAGGAGGTACCTATATCAAACCGTCATGGACACCATAAACATATACAAGTTTTATTTATCAATTAAAGCAATAAAATAAAAATAATTTTTCAACATTTAGATAGTCACACGTGGCCACTGACGACAGCGTGGACTCTAGGCCCAGCTCTAGGTGGTGGGCTGTCTTCCTTCCTGGCCTCCTTTTTTGAGTCCCTTCTCCCTGCTCTCTCCATGTGAGGTTCTTCCTCCTGTCAGCAGGGTGCAACAGCCACCTGTCACTCTCACAGAACCTCACTCCCACTCAGGTGTCACCAGAACACATCTTTTATTAACAGTGGAAAAAGAGCACCTTTGATGCATATGGAAATGAGATCGCCAGCAGGCTGGAAGTCTCAGGGACCACGAAAATCTCTAAGGGCTATTCAGCTGCCCAGAGGAGAAATCTGACATCCTCTCCCTGCCATGGAGGGGCAGTCCCTGCTCCCAATGGGATGGGCAGAGGCTAAAGTCTGAGATGCTGAAGAGACCTGTCTCTCTCACCAGAGCGGATGGATCTTTCTGGCAAACAATGGGTCTCTGCCCTCCAGGCCTCCTCCCTCCCCTCCCTCTCTGCCTCCCTCCCCCAAGATTCCTCATCCTAGGCTCAGGTCTAAGGCTCTCCCCACACTCAGGCTGAGTTATCTACTGTCCTTCTGGTCCCCAAGGCACTGTCCCCTCACTCGATTGGATGCTCTTGTCTTCAGACTGTGTCTTCTTCATCATTTAACAGTCTTTCCTTTTTATATATAGCCAACACTGCCAAGCACGCCCTACATGCCGGGCACTGCTCTGAGTGTGGTATGTATAACAATTCACTTAATCCTCACAACCGCCCAGTGATTTTCCCCATTTTACTGATGAGGAAACTGAGGCACAGAACAATTGAGTAATTTGCCCAAGGTCCCAGAGCACGTGAAGTGGCCCAGCCATGATTTGAACTAAGGAATTCTGGCTCCAGAGCTTGCACTGTTAATTTGTAATCACCTCTCCAGCATTACCACGCATTCTATAATGTACCCGTTTGCCTCCTGTATGATCTCCTCTTCTGGTAGTAAAATCTCCAACCACGGAGAGTGTCCCCAGACTACATCTTCTTTTTTAGAAACAGAGGTGTGGGGGCCCAGCCTCCGGCCCAGTCAGGCCGTTGGCTGAGCTGAGCATAGTTGTTGTCGACTAAGAAGGACAGCAAGGCATAAAAAGCAACATTAGTGGGCCGGGCGTGGTGGCTCACGCCTGTAATCCTAGCACTCTGGGAGGCCGAGGTGGGCGGATCGTTTGAGCTCAGGAGTTCGAGACCAGCCTGAGCAAGAGCGAGACCCCATCTCTACCAAAAATAGAAAGAAATTATATGGACAGTTAAAAATATATATAGAAAAATTAGCCGGGCATGGTGGTACATGCCTGTAGTCCCAGCTACTTGGGAGGCTGAGACAGGAGGATCGCTTGAGCCCAGGAGTTTGAGGTTGCTGTGAGCTAGGCTGATGCCACGGCACTCACTCTAGCCTGGGCAACAGAGAGAGACTCTGTCTCAAAAAAAAAAAAAAAAAAGCAACATTAGTGAAACGGGCAAACTTGAGTTCACATCCCTGCCACCTTCAGGGACTTGGGCTGGCCACTTGCTCTCTCTCAGGCTGGTTTCCTTCCTTGAACTTCTCTGAGCTTTGCATTCCTCATTTGTAAAATGGGAATAATATTATCTACCTTACAGGGTTGTTCTGACAAATTCAAAATATTTATATTGAGGGTTCAGCACATAATCTGCAATTAATAAATAGTGGTTATTGTTATTATTAAAGCTTGGACATCTTTTGTGCCAGACACTGTGCTAAGCCCTAAGAGATAAGGGAACAAAGACGAATCAGAGAAGCACAAGGACGTCGTCAACAATGACACACAGGAGGATGTGAAGTTGGCATAAGAGCTTCTGGTTCCATGAGGGGTATTTGCTTTAATCTTAGAAAATTACCCACACCATTTGCTTTCTTCAGAGAGATCAGAGGACTTCTGCTTCTGGAAGATGGAATAGACTTACTTTTCCCTATACTTCCCACGAAGCACAACTAAAACCCTGAACATTAGATATAAGGCAAACGTTAGAAGATTTGGAGAGGTAGAAAGGTATAAAGAAGAAGGTAGACTGGCTAAGGACCTCAGGACCAAAAGAATGACAGGGCATTGAGTTCCCTGGGTTTTCTTTCTTTCCTTATGTATCCCAGACTGGGTACTGCACAAGCTGGCAACCCAGAAACATCAATGGGTACAGACAAAAAGCACCCCAAGAAAAGCCTACTCTCTCTAGCCAAAGGACCAGGGAAGGGACAGCCTGGCAAGACAGAAAGCTTTTGGACAATAACTGCTTACTCCAGCCAAACACCATAAACAGCAGCCTTGGCAGCAAAGGCAAGTGGGGAAGCCTAGATATCCGCCCTTGCCAGGCTAAAGCAAGGTGCCCCCCGCTCCCAGCAGGGTGGTGTCAGAGAAGGCTGAGTGGGGAGCAGGTGATTTTATCTACACCAGGCAGTAATGAATCCTCCCTTTCCCCCTGGCGTCAGTGGGGACCACGTGGGGAGTCTAGACTTTCACCACTCCCTGGCAGTAACCAGGCATGAGTAGAGGCCGAGGGGGGAGCCTAAATTCCCATCCCTACTCAGCAGTGACAGGAGCCCCTTCGAGTCCCAAGTGTCAAAGGAGGCCAAGTGAAGAACCTCGACTTCCAACTCCACCTACAAGTAACTGGGCAGCATCCCCTGCCTCACCTACCGGGGCAATGTCAGAGGAGGCCTGCTAAAACACAAGACTCAAATAAGATCTGGAGTCTTATAATGTCCAAAATGTCCAGGTTTCAATCAAAAATCACTTGTCCTACCAAGAACCAGGAAGATCTCAAATTAAATGGTAAAAGACAATCAACAGATGTTAACACAAAGACAACGTAGATGTTAGAATTATCTGAAAAGGTTTTAAAGTAACCATCATAAAAATGCTTCAGTGAGCAACTGTGAACACATGAAACAAATGAAAAAAAATAGAAAGTCCCAGAAAAGCAATAAAAGATATAAAGAAGAAAAACTGGAAAAAATATAATAAATGGGTTTATCGGGACATAAAAAGAGCACTTATTTCTTCCTATTGCTGTTGCAACAAATTACCAAGAAGGTTAACAGTGTAAGACGCCACTCCTTGATTGACTCACAGTTCCTCAGGTCAGGAGTCCAGCATGGTGTGACCGGATTCCCCGGGTCTCACTGGGCTAAAATCAAGATATCAGCAGGGTGCAGTTCTCATCGGGGCTGGAGGTTCTCTTCCAAGCTCCCTAGTTGTTGGCAGAATTCATTTCCTTCTCCCACTTTCCATGTGGCCCCTTCCAGAGATGCCCCAGCCACAGAAAGTCAGGCATTTTCCTACTTCTAATTTCTCTTACTCACCCTCATGCCGCATGTCTCTCTGACTCTTCCGCCTTCCGCTTCTGTTTGTAAGGGCTCATGTGATTACATTGGGGACATCCAGATAATCCAGAACAATCTCCCTATTTTAAAATCAGTAATCTTCATTACATCTGCAAAGTCCCCTTTGCCACGTAACATCATATATTCATGGTGTAACACCAGCAGGTAAAGGTCACAGGGGCCAAAATTCTGCCTACCACAAGTGCCTGGTGTGTGCCAAGCACTATTCTTGGCATTTAGGAAACTTCAGTGGACAAAACAAACAAAATGCCTTGTCTTCATGGAATTTATATTCTAACTAGAGGTATAAAAACACATGGGCTTTCAGCCACATGACTTTGAGCCTTCATCTTTCAGCTTTCCTTTGGTTAGGTGCCAACTGAATTCCTGCTCTTTTTTTTCCCTCCTAACCAGGGAGGCCCAAGCATTTGTGGAGGAGTATGAAGGAGCCTTGGGAAAGGGGAAAGGCAAGCAACTCTACGCCTACAGGATGCTGATGGCTAAGGTGTGTGATGCGGGGGCAGCAAACCTGTCGGGGTGGGGGGGGGGTGCTGCTCAGCTTCGGAACCTGGGGGACGGAACACAGTAGCCATCTGCCCAGCCTCACCATTTGTGCCCAGCTGACCCCAAAATCCTGAGCGTGAGGGCCACCTAACCATTCTGATTCATGCAAGAGTGGAAACCAACTGTATCCTGCCAATTTGCCCATATTCATCTGTGAGGGCTTCAACATATTTGAAACTTGTTTCCTCTCCAGTAAATAAACTCACAGAATCAACAATGTTAAAACCACTGGGATCTTATTTTCCCAACCCCAAATCAGGACACTGGTTTGGTTGGAGACCCAGAAGGGCTGTGGTGTAGTCAGGGTCACATCAATGGTAAACAGTGATGTGCCCAGAGGGGTGGTGAGAGCTCTGTTTTGTGAGTTGTGTTGTAACCTGGACTTCTGATTCAGGCAAGGATAACGTCCTATGATTGGATATTTGATGTGAGACTGATGGAAGTATCGTTCCTTCCCCACTGATTTGAGAAACTACCATTCTCACTCACTTAATTCTTATATAGAGCCTATTTCAGGGCTTTTATTCTGAACAATCATTGGATATCATCATCTCACTATTAGTTCTGATGCCTGATAGTTCCTACATGCCCATTTTCTCCTTTGTTTTTCAAAAATATCTTGACTTGTCTTGCCTGTGTTTCCATATGCACTTTTTAAATCACTTTGCCAACTTCCAATATAGCTCCTTGAGATTTTGATTAGAATTTTTTAATCTGTGATTTAATTTGGGAAAACTTATCTATATATAATATTTAGTCTTCACATCTAAAAATACTAGGCATTCCTTATTTTACATCCTTCAGCAAAGTTTGTCATTTTCTTCATATAGATCTCTTCCATGTTTTAAGTTTGTTTCTTTTTTCTTTCTTTCTTTCTTTCTTTTTTTTTTTGAGACAGAGTCTCACTCTGTTGCCCAGGCTAGAGTGCCGTGGCATCAGCCCAGCTCACAGCAACCTCTAACTCCTGGGCTTAAGCAATCCTCCTGCCTGAGCCTCCCGAGTAGCTGGGACTACAGGCATGTACCACCATGACTGGCTAATTTTTTCTATATATATTTTTAGTTGTCTGGCTAATTTCTTTCTATTTTTTTTTTTTTTTTAGTAGAAACAGGGTCTTGCTCTTGCTCGGACTGGTCTCCAACTCCTGAGCTGGAGCAATCCTCCCGCCTCGGCCTCCCAGAGTGCTAGGATTACAAGCATGAGCCACCACGCCCAGCCTTAAGTTTGTTTCTATGTAGTTTATACTCTAGTTGCTTTTGCAAATGGCATCATTTTCCATGTATTTAATAACTAGTTATTGGTGGTACATAGGAAAGCTACAGATTTATGTGTTAATATTATATCTAGCTTCCTTATTGTACTCTGTTATTAATTCTAATCATTTTCATCTGACTAGGTACACAAGATATTTTTGTCAGATTTTCCTAAATGTGACATATCATTCCTATCCTAGAGTGTGGGTTAGCAATCCTAGAACAGTATGAGTTGACGATGACGATCATAGGTCTTCCTGCCTTTGCAGCACTTCAGTGAGAATGGCTCTAGTGTTTCACATTAAATTCATGGGAGTTGTTGGCTTGAAATGGACTTTCTTTCTTGTAATAAAAAATTATCCTCTGGTTATAGTTTAGTAAGACTTCCATTTTATTGGAAATAGGTAATAGGTTTTGTTAAACATCTTTTCCTTTCTGTTATTAAACCTCAGTCACGGTACATAATTTTTAACACCACAGACACATTTGATTTTCCAGTATCTTACTTATGATTTTTATATACATTTTTATAAGATTGCTCTGAATCTGTGTGTGTGTGTGTGTGTGTGTGTGTGTGTGCATGTGTATGCATGCATGCTATCTTGGCAGATTTTACTATTTAGGGCTGCACTTGCTTTATAATATTAAATGAGTAGCATTATTTCCTCTTTATGCTGTAAATCTGTTTATGAAGCATGATTATTCCTTCTTTGAAAATTGTAAAGATGATACCCTTAAAAATGTAGAGATTGAGAGCCATTTTTATAAAATACCTTGGTAATTTTTTTCATTTTTTTCCCTGTTTATTGATGTATTTAAGTTTTAACTTTTTCTTAGAGCCATTTTGATAATTCATATTCTTCCTGAAACTGGATCATCATCTCATTAAAATTTTCATGTATATTAACAGAGAGTTGCATATGGTAGCCCCATAATTTTTGTAATTACTTTTTTTTCTTTTTTTCCATGGAGTAGTTTAAGAAGCAAGTAATTACTTTTTATATCTGTTGGATTTGAATCTTTTTTTATATCTAATATTTTTTTAGTTATAATTGCCTGGCAAGTATTTATGGGTCATTATATTAATTTTGTCTAAAAACTATTTACCACTTAACAACTGCACACTCAGATTTTTTTCCCAACTGAGGAATGTGCTCTTCAAATATATTTTTTTCTAGTTTTTTACTGTTACAAACAATGCTACAAAAACACCTTTATTCATTTATCTTAGATACATATGTTTTTGATTACAATAGGACAGAGTCTGTTCCTAAAATAGTACTGCTGATTCAAAAGTATGCATATTTTAAATTTTACTACACATTTCCAGATTATTTTTACCAATGTGTAGCAAATCATGCTCAAATGAACAAAGTCTGAGAATGACTTCTCCTTGTTAGTTATGAATGTTATTATCTTTTAAACTAATCTAATTGGTTTTTTAATAGGTTATTATTCTTTTAATTTGCACTCACTATCTTTTTTATTGTGGTAAGAACACTTGAGATCTAACTTCTTAACAAATTTTTAAGTGTGCAATGCAGTATTGTTAACTATAGGAATGATGCTGGCATGGTGGCTCATGCCTGTAATCCTAGCAGTCTTGGAGGCCAAGGCAGGGGGATCTCTTGAGGTCAGGAGTTCGAGGAATGATGTTATATAGCAGATCTCTAGACAAATATATCTTTGATAAATGATTCTGTTCAATTACGTTTCTGTCCAAATGTCTCCAGCTTCCTCCTTAGGAAAAGGATCGATGCCCATCCTCTGCCCTCTTGTTTTAAATTCTTTTCTTTTTCTCTCTTTGCAATCTCAGAAATTTCTCTGGTTTGTTCTCAATATCATTGAATCCATTTACCTCTGTGTCAATTATAGTCAATTACAGTCTTTATTTTTTCTAACGTTTCTTTTCATTCAAGTATTGAACTCTTGATTTCCCGGCAATCCTTCCATATCTCACTGTATTCTTTTTAAAATCTCCAATTGGTATCCTTTTAGAAGCCATGTTTCTTGCATCCTATTAACAACGCTGACCTGCTTCCTAGAATTTATTTATGCATCCCGGAGGAAATATTTTCCACAAATATCAAAGAATGGTGTTGCTTCTTCCTGGTTCTGCAGTCATATTTCTCAGGCCTCACTGGTTGTTTTCATTTCAGTCACCCAGACCCAGATTTCACCCATAGACGGGACATGCAGCTTGCCTGCGTACTGCGGGACCACGATCTGAAAACTTTTTTCCTATATGTAGCTTGAGAGCAAGATGATATGACAACTAATAACCCAGTCCCAGGGCCAGCAGCTACCATCTCACACAACCCCGAGGAAGGGGCTTGGGGTCTCCTGCCCACACCACCAGCCTAGTTTTCTGACACTGTCAGCCAATGAAGGATAAGAGCTTCCATGCCAGAGCATCTCCCAGGCCTCGCTCTGCCTCTGCCCAAGTTCCAGAGCATCACCTTTCAGTCCCAGATACCCATAGCCTTGAGGGTCTGTCAGGTGGTTGCCAAGGAACCAACTGTCAGGCTGTGCCTCCAGGGGCCTCACTTGGCAACGTTCATTACCCTACTGAGCCTCAGCCTTGCAAGCTTATATTTTGTACTGATTTTATCAGCACTCTGACAGTGGATCCATCTCTACGGAAGGACTCACATTAATAAAGCTTATGAGACTGATATATAAAACCAGATGCTGGATTATTAATTTACAAGGAGAAATAACTGATGCAAGAACTGGAATATTGGAAGTCCACATCAGCAGTGCCTTTTATTTTTGATAGTGGAGTTAGTTATATGTGAGACTAAACCATCATCCCGATTCCTGTCTATTAATTTACCATGAAAGTCACTGCCATAGAACCCAAAATACTCATGGCCCAGGTGATCAGCAAATACTCTCTTCCTACACAGGAAGTCAGATGAGCCAAAGATTATTTCTGAGCACAGAATCGGAACTAGGGAGTGTAGATGAAGCAGGGAGACTGGAGGGCCCATTGTCTGTCATCTGCCATCCCCAAGTCCTCCTTATCTCTGCCTTCACTACCAAGAAACCAGTCTTTTGCTTATGGGCCCCTCTTCTCTTTAGCATTTGTGATCATCTCTCTCTTCTGACAGCTGGTTCCTTTTTTATATGGTAATCATCCAATCAGGATAGGGTCAAAACCCTATCTGGAAAACCAGGTCTGGAAGCCTGTCTGATTCCTTCACATACATTTCCCCTTTCATCCTTTAGTGAATTTACGGGGGAAAAATCTCATTTCCTTCATGAACAAATTCTTTAGGAGAACTTTTAATAATGGAAACTGGGCCTGCTATTTTCTAGGAATTTTTTTAGTCCCCAAAGGGATTTATTTCCAGGGAGTAGGACTGGCGGAGAGAAGCCCCTTGAAGAGTTGACAAAACACCCCACCGTTAGACAGACAACTACCCAGGTCTCTAGTTGGTACAAATCCTGGGGGTCAGAGCTGGGAACAGACCACAGGAGGGGGCAAAATGCCTTCCTAACTCCTCTCAGCAAAGCGAGGCTGTTGTCTCTCAGGAGAAGAATGCAGCCATTGGTTGAGATCTCTTTGTGTTCCACCAGCCTTGGAGTTTAGCGATAATTCCTATGGGATTTAGCACATGACTGTCTGCCAAATGTGGGTGTGAGAGTTGTGAGACTTCTTTCTTCCCCTGAATTTTTGTTTTAAGATGAAGAAAGTTGTATCAGAGGTTGCTAAGGCAATTTGATCCCCCAAACCAGAAATTGTACACAGAATTTCTAAGTTTGTATATAAACTGTCCAAACTTGGAATTTTATCAGCACTGTAGACAAACTCGAGGTCTTGCCGTGGCCGTGGCTTCTCCATCACTCCACACCTGACCGTGGAAAAGTGAAGGCTTGAACACCCACCTCTGGCAGCCTGGACTCAAGGACTGCTGGAGACGGGGACCCGAGACAGCAGCCTCATCCAGGTGTCAACCTCATGTTGACACGTTGGCAACGACATGCCCCTCCTACATGCCCCTTCATGCTTCAGCACAACAACGAATTGAGGGTTTTACCTGTTTTCTTTCAGAAATGGGTCAAGTTTAAGAGAGACTTTGATAATTTCAAGACTCAATGTATTCCCTGGGAAATGAAGATCAAGGGCATTGAAAGTGAGTATTTTGACGTCACTGGTTTTTAGTTGGTTTTCTGAAGAGTTTTCCAAGAGTTTGGATGGTTTCCTTGGACTTCTGATTAGATTATTGCATTGATTCTGTTGTATTAGAAAAATAAGAATGGGTCTTGAACTGGTCAGACTGAGATTTAATTCTACTTCTTTGCTTTCTGATTATAGGAGCTTAGGCAAGTAGGTTCATGCCATAGAGCCTCAGGTCATTGGTCTAGGAAAGAAAATGGAGATGAGGATGTTGTTCCACAGACTGATGTGAAAATTGAACCCATCACAGACTATAAAGTGCTCAATAGTGTCAATTTCCTCCTGCAACACCAAAACCCACCGTCTTCTCTCTCTCTAGGTCACTTTGGGTCTTCAGTGGCGTCATATTTCATCTTTCTCCGATGGATGTATGGAGTTAACCTTGTCCTTTTTGGCTTAATATTTGGACTAGTCATAATCCCAGAGGTAAGAAAAGAACTTCTATTAATATATCTTTAGATAGTTTGTCATGACGGCCATCTTCAATTACATCAACCAAATACTCTCTGTTTTACAAAGAACCAGTCATTTATTTTAAATTCTATACTCACATCAATTGCCCAGACTGTTCAGGACAAAGAATAGGACCAAAATATTTCTGTTTCTGAATTAAGAGGTGAAAACGGATATGTCCTGCTCTGAGAAGGAAGGTATTTAACCCAGTATATGAATAGAGACCTGTGCGTTTGTGTTTTCTCCACTCACACCAATGTCATTGTGTCGCTACCCCAGGTACTGATGGGCATGCCCTATGGAAGTATTCCCAGGAAGACAGTGCCTCGGGCTGAGCAGGAAAAAGCCATGGACTTTTCTGTCCTTTGGGATTTTGAGGTACTATTGCCAACATGCCAATGCTCTTTCACTTTGTGATTGTGAAGCCTAAAGATTGCGTGGATTTGTGAAATAGTGTGTTTAATTATTGAAAAACCAGTGCTTTAATAAATAGGATCTCAGCACTAGGCTAGATGAGCTCCATGTCTCTCAACAGTCCTCCCAGGTCTCCTTCATGGGCTCCTCCCACCAGCCACACCCCATGAGGCCATGGCTCCCCTCTTTCTGCCGGTTCTCTGCAAGGTGATCTCGCAGTGTGGTTTTTTCCTCCCTGTTCCACATTAAGACCCCGGCTCTATCCTTACTGCAGGCTTTCCCCTGGTTTCACAGGACATCATCAGCTGAATGTCCAAACTGCTCCTCAAATTCAACACCTATCCAGCCAAAACCCATGTCTCTCTTTCCCGTCTCCTTAATGGAACCACCATTCATCCATCATCCAAGTCTGAAGTCTGAAAGTCATCCTACACTTCTTCCTCTTCCTCACCAGCCCCCCCCCATCCAATCAATTGCTAAAGCTGAGCCTACCTACTAAATATTTCTTGAATCTTTTGTAAACTCAATTAAAAACAATGGATTTTATTCCATTGGTGAATGAGAATCAATGAATATCCAAGGAGGAAGAAAGTCTGAATACCTGGGCTGAATAGGAAAAAGCCATGGACTTCTTCCTCCTTTGGAATTTTAAGGTACTATTGCCAACATGCCAAGGCACTTCCATTTTGTAATTGTAAGGCCTAAAGATCACATGGATATGTGTGAAATAGTGGATTTAATTATTGGAGAACCAGTGTTTTAATCAAATAGGATCCCCGCACTAGACAAAATGCTTTTCTATATCCCTCTTATCATCTCTCATACCCTTTGAGTAATGTTCTCCCTTTACCAGGACTACTGTCAAGAATCTTCTACCTCGCCCCCCTGCCTTGGCTCCTAAAATCTCCATTCCCTCTGCGACCAGAAGGATCTTTCTGAAATGCAAATCTCAGTCTGAGCAAGAGCAAGACCCCATCTCTACAAAAAATAGAAAAATTAGCTGGGTGTGGTGGTGCACACCTGTAGTCCCAGCTACTCGGGAGGCTGAGGCAGAAGGATTGCTTAAGCCCGGGAGTCTGAGGTTGCTGTGAGCTAGGCTGACGCCACGGCACTCTACCCTGGGCAACAGAGTGAGACTCTGTCTCAAAAAAAAACCAAAAAGCAAAACAAACAAACAAAAAAAAACAATAACCCCTTGCTGTCATTTACAAAGATGTATAAAAAGTGCTAAAAATCTACATTAATATTACACCTAAATAATCACACCTAAAAAGTGTACTAATTATGCTTACACCTAAAGCCAATTACACCTAAAAACCAAAAATAAAACAAAACAATATTTGAAGTTGGGGTTAGACTGTGAGCCTTATTGTCGATAATTTTCTTTAGAAGTTTTGAAGTATTGCGAAAGCTCACAGACTCCCATCTGCTTCTGGAGTGATAAATATGACCCTGGGGATGGGAACGATCATTTGGGGACAATCACACACAGGCACACTCATGCACAACCCCTTATTCCTAATTTTGTCCCAAGTGTTAACAACACTCTCCTCTCCCTCCTGTAGCTCCATGCTCTGTGTGTAATGGGGAAATGAAGAGATTGAACAAGGGAAAGAGGGAGAGACATGGGGGGATCCTGGAGCCCTGGGGACAAGGGATTAAGGGAAGACAAGAACATCCAGAACTCTTCCTTCTTTCCCTTCAACTCCAGTTAAAACTTGGAGAAAGAAACCCCTGGTAGAATGGAAGGATCTGATGGACACCTGCTTTACTTACAAACCCAGGGCATTTGGCTTTGCCGTCCCACAGGGCTACATCAAGTATTCTGCTCTCTTCTACGGCTACTACAACAACCAGAGGACCATTGGGTGGCTGCGGTACAGGCTGCCCATGGCCTACTTTATGGTGGGGGTCAGCGTGTTTGGCTACAGCCTGGTGATTGTCATTAGATCGTAAGTATGACTGTCTCATCTACAGGCTTTGACTTCTTTTTCACAAAAACAACTCACTCCTCTGGCTGCTCTATGCCTACTTACCTTCTTGTGGGGCATTTAGAGAGAAAGCAAGGAAACAAATACACAAAGCAAATGCGGATTGTAATGTGTGGTATGAAAGAATGTGGGATGTTCTAGAAAATGAGGCAGAAACTCCTTTACATGAGGCTGAGAGCTGCCGGCCACACTGAAAGTCTGGGGAGCAGCATTTGAGACAAAGGAAGAGAATGATGTGCAAAGGCCCTGAGGCAGCAAATATCCTAGTGTGTTCCCCAAATTGGCACAAGGCCAGTGTGGCTTGGGGGGCAGCATGGCACCTGGGAAGGTAAGACCAGAGGTTTGTAAGGCCTTTTTCTGCTTTTCTTCTGAGCTCAGCTTCCCCAGAAAAACTCTTTTGCTCCTCCATAACTCTAGCTTGTGCATTAAAACTGAGCCTGGCACTTATAAAGATATAAACAATAAACTTTTTTTTTTTTTTTTTTTTTGAAACAGAGTCTCACTCTGTTGCCCGGGCTAGAGTGAGTGCCGTGGCGTCAGTCTAGCTCACAGCAACCTCAAACTCCTGGGCTTAAGCGATCCTACTGCCTCAGCCTCCCGAGTAGCTGGGACTACAGGCATGCGCCACCATGCCCGGCTAATTTTTTTTCTATATATATTTTAGTTGTCCGTATAATTTCTTTCTATTTTTAGTAGAGACGGGGGTCTCACTCTTGCTCAGGCTGGTCTCGAACTCCTGACCTCGAGCGATCCACCCGCCTCGGCCTCCCAGAGTGCTAGGATTACAGGCGTGAGCCACCGCGCCCGGCCTAAACAATAAATTTATACTAAGTAATTTTATGTAGCTGTGAATGATCGTGGCAGCCTCTCTGCCCCCAGCTTCTCTCTGTGATCAGAAATGGCCTTTTAATTTGTCTGCACCTTTTAATTCATATTCTTGGGGGAAAAAATTGCACAACCCATAAATTGCCTTCTTCAGAGTCAGCGGACCCATGGGCTGTGGCTGGGGGCTGTTGGGGGAGGGAGCCACAGTCCCCTGCACAAGCCTGACCACCAAGGCCTGCTCGCCCTTCAACAGGGGTATTAGGGGCCACTTCTCCGAGAAGACTGTAGGAGCTGTGTCTCCGGGAGAGGGGTGGAGCCCTCCTAAAGCCTAGTTAGAACCCCTGAAAGGGCAACGGGGAAGCCTGGCTTGGCTTTCTATGTTATCATCTCAGGGGAAAAAGCTACCATGGGCGAGACCCCGCCCAGCACTCAACAGTGACCACTAGGTGCTATTCAGCTGCCTAGCTCTATCAAGCAAAAGGGAGAAATAAAGAGACGGGCTGGGTTTTATTCTTAGCCCTTATGTTGTTACTATTCCCCTGCTATTATCCCAGATAAGTACAGGGATATGGAATGTTTCCATGATGAACCAAAAATGCTAACTAAGCCCTGTGGCACAGCAAATCCAAAAGCCCAAACCATAAGACAGAGTTAGAGAGGCACACAAACCACACACGCACCCCCGTAATACCTGGTAGACCCCTGCTTGGGATTCCCACAGGGCCAGGCTCTGGGAGCACAGGTTGAGGACAGAGAGGATGGAGTAGGAAGGTCCAAGGCACTTTTATCCAAGCTTGCTTAAGAAAAGGATGTGAGCATTACCTGACTGTCGTACCCAGTGCCTCAGGGTTTCTTGGGTTTTATATTAGAAAAAAATATGTTCTGTCCAAGAAAATATATGACTTAGAAGGGGATATTCATCTTTGAGAAGAGTCCCCATAGTCTATGGCCATACTACCCCGAATGCGCCCAATCTCCTCTGATCTCAGAAGCTAAGCAGGGTCGGGCCTGGTTAGTACTTGGATGGGAGAAGAGTCCCCTCAAAGAGTTCTCAAACTGCATTTGCAGATGAGTCAAGCCACAGGAAATCAGGTGTGAGGGTAGAAAACATGGTCAAGTGTCCTGCATCCTACAGGCTCTTTGGTGCCCAGGTGACACCATATGTGCTTCAGGGGACTCTGAATTTGGGGGGAAAGGGGCCCTGCTTATACTCAAAGCTATCTTGGCTCTAGCTTGCTCACTCATTAGATGTCAGCTACCTGTTCATCTGCCACTCGTGCCCAAGACTGGCTCAGGCCAAGGTTCCCTGGGGGTGACGCAGCAGAATCAGGGCAGGCATCACAACAGTGGTGTGTGCCCTACAGGATGGCCAACAATACCCAGGGGAGCACAAGCGATGGGGAGAGTGATAACTTCACGTTCAGCTTCAAGATGTTCACCAGCTGGGACTACCTGATTGGGAATTCAGAGACGGCCGACGGCAAATATGCCGCCATCACCACCAGCTTCAAGGTAGTCACCCCAGAGCAGTTCCCACTTCTGGGGAGCTCCAGGTCCCTCCGGTCATTGGGAGATTTCTCCAAGCTGCAGCATAGGAAATAAAATCCCCAAATAATTTGTGGCAAGAGCTTTCCTGGAAGCACAAGCCCAGCTCTCAAGCCCTCAAGAAAGCAAACAGGTGGCTGGCGCTCATCATTCTTAATATGGCAGAGAAGCCAGATGCCGAGATCTGCTCCTGCCTGTTTCCCATGGAACAGCTTTCTGCTGGAGAAAGTGGAAGGACTCCTTGGGGGTAGCATTTCTCAACCTTTTCTGCACTCTAGAATCACCTAAGGAGCTTTAAATATCTCCTAAGTCCCGCCTACACAGATTCTGATGTAGTTGGTCGGGTCTAAGGTCCTGACATTGGTTTTTGCTTTGTTTTGTTTTGTTTTGTTTGAGACAGGATCTTGCTCCATCGCCTGGAGTGCAATGGTGACTATTATAGCTCGCTGCAACCTTGAACTCCTGGGCTCAAGCGATCCTCCTGGCTCAGCCTCCCAAGTAGCTGGGACTACAGGCATGAGCCACTACATCCAGCTAATTATCTTATTTTTTGTAAAGATGAAGTCTCACTATGTTGCCCAGGCTGGTCTTGAACTGCTGAGCTCAAGCAATCTTCCCATCTCAGCCTCCCAAAATGCTTTGGGATTATAGGCACGAACCACTGTACTCGACCCTGATGTTTGTTTTTTAAAAGCTCCCCAAGTGATTAGAGCACCCAGAAAGAGTTGAGAACCCTGGTTTGGGGGTATAAGAATAAAGAAACCAACCCTGTGTTTCTCACAATCCACAACAATTACAACTAATTATCTCGTTCGTTTGTTCACAAGAGAGATTTGCGGTGGCCTACAGAATTATAGTCCATAAAAAATCACCATCCAGATGGTAAACACATGGATGAAGGCCCAAGCTGTGACGTCAAAGCACTGCACATTATGTTTTCTCCCCCATGACTGTAAAAACCATTCCACGTTCTTGATGGTCCATTATTCCTCCTGTGTAATCAGACTTTTTCCCCCCAGGACCTGGCGGAGATCAGATCTACACGGCAACTGCACTTGGCTGTCTTCTCTTTGTCCCTCTCCTCTCCCCAGTCCTTCTTCCTGCAGATGACAGGGACCTCCAACAGGCAAAGGGCTTGGGCTCAGGAACTCACTGCATGGGTTTCATGAGCCCCCGAGTCCTATGGGGTTGGCAGTGGGTGGAACGGGGTGGGGGGGGCTGTCTCTTCTCCTTCTCAAAGCGATGGGGGGCTATGGCCACCTGCATCCAAGGGCAAGGTAGGGGCAGATGGGGGCTTTGACTCTTCCTCTAGACCTATCAGAAAGAGATGAGGATCACTGCCTGTGAAGCACTTTGAATATCTGAGAAGCAGAAAGACTTCTTTGAGTCTATTAAAAACAGACATCATAAATGCACTTACGTAACAGGGCAGACACGAGAATTATGAGTTAAGACTTTGGTGTCTAGGAGACCTCATTTTTCATCCTGGCTCTACCACTTACTACCTGTGTCTTTATAGTTATTGATGCAGGGCACAAGGTTAATCATCAAAAATCAAGTGTATTTTTGTCTACTAGCAGAAAAAATTAGAAAATACTTTTTAAATTCTATTTACAATAGTACGAAAAAACCCTGAAATTCCTAGGAATAAATTTAATCTAAGACCAAATCTATTACACCAAGAAGTATAAAATATTGCTGAAAGAAATTAAGAAACCCTAAATAAATGGAGAAATAGGCCATGCTTATGGATTAGAACAGGGATTGGCAAACCATGGCCCAAGGGCCAAAGCCAGCCTGCTGCCTACTTTAGTAAATAAAGTTTTATTGAAACAAAGCCATGCCCATTTATTTACATATTGTCCATGGTTGCTTTCCGGCTACAATGGCATAGTTGAGCAGTTGTGAGAGAGACCATATGGCCTACAAAGCCAAAAATATTTACTATCCAGCTTTTTATAGAACAAATTTGCCAACCCCTAGATTAGAAGACTCACGATTGTTAAGATTCAATTGGAATCTACCTGATCTGTAGATTTAAAACAATCCCAATCAGTTACTGAAATCTCTCGGGGCCTTGGTATCTGTAATGTGGGTAATAATAGTAACTACTCTATAGGTTAGTTGTTGGAATAAAGGAGAATAATGCATGGAAAATGTTTGGTACCATGTCTGGCATATGGTGAATATTCAATAAATCTAAGTTTTTCTTACTATGTGTACCAAAATAGCAGTAACAACAAAATGTATTTTCTCAAAGAAAATAACATTCTCCATAGGGCACAGTGCATTCTATCTCCCTGCTGTATTATTTCATTTATGGAAATACAGAGTAGCACTCATAGAGGCCACCAGCAGTGGTTCCTGTTGGTTTCTGGTCTAACATTGCTCACATCTCATTTTCACATGTTAAGGAATCAATAGTGGATGAACAGGAGAGTAACAAAGAGGAAAATGTGCATCTGACAAGATTCCTTCGTGTCCTGGCCAACTTCCTCATCATCTGCTGCTTGTGTGGCAGTGGGTACCTCATTTATTTTGTGGTGAAGCGATCCCAGGAATTCTCCAAAAAGCAGAATGTCAGCTGGTATGAAAGGAATGAGGTAAGCAGGACGTCTCTGAAGAGGTCAACCCCAAGGGCAAATGCTGCGATCACTGGTTCCTCTTCCACTCGGCCGAGTCATCAAAGGCTGGGTTAGAAGACTTGTTTTCAAATGTGAAATTATATTCCTTTCCAGTCACGTAGCATAAACACCTTGAACTAAGAGTCGTCTGTTATTAGGCTTCGGGGGCTGGCTCCCAGAACTAGATAAAACTGGATTATAATTAGCATGTCCATCAATGGGAGGGCCAATTGTCCAATACCGATGGCTAGAAAGGTGACTCTCTCGCAAGGACACTAATTCCATCAGATCTTGTGGCTGTCAGTAGTTTGTTCCTACCCACTTGTATTTTAGGATTCATGAGGGCACCGCGTCACCCAGTTTTGTCGTCTGTGGGTTTTTGGTTTTGTTATTTAATTGTTTTGTCCCATTTTTACATGGGAATTCAGGGAGATTCAAAAATCATTTTGTGGCTATCACTCTCTTCCCAGATTTCCAAGTTATCGTTTTTAATGTGAAGATACATTCACCATTAAGATCATCATCTTCTCTTAGGATAAAGTCCTCAGTGGCTTCCCCTGACTTACACCCCAGTCACTCTTCCCCCTTCTCTAAGCTGAGGCTACACTGGCCTCTGTCCTATTGAAATGCCTTTTCCCTCATACCCCCAGTTCACTCCACTAATTTCAGGTCTGAGCTTAAACATCATATCCTTATTGCTATTAAATGCTTTATGTACTTACCATTTGTAACATTTTCCACTTTCATGATGATTAACTAGTTACGTAATTATCTACCTCTACCCAAGCCCTTTTGGGCAAGTATATGTGTCTTTTTTGATTCTTTGTTACATCTTCAGAATTTGGCACAGTGATTCACATATAGTAGATGCTCAATAAATAAGAGATGGAGGAATGACAAAGGAGAAAACTATTCACTGAATACCCCCAACGGACTTGGCACTGTCTATGCATTATTTTATTCATGCTTCATAGCATACTGGAAGACAGACATCATTGTTCCCAGTTGTTGCAGGAAGTATCTGAGCCCCAGAAAGGTGAGGACACACAGCTTGGTAGTAATGGAGTCAGGGTGAGGACCCAGTACCTGTGTGGCTCTGAGTATCTCTGATGCCTTATTTTTGATTGCGTGAGCTTGCTTCCAACCAACTCTAGATCAGTGCAGCCAGATGTCAACTCACATACTCCCAATTTGGAGGCCCCAACGTCACTCCTGACCTGGCCAGAATGGGTTAGGGATATGGGAACGGCAAGGACTCTGGGGCCCCTGTGCAGGATGGGAGAACCAGGGAATAGAGTCAGAGGGGGAATCCCTTCCATGAAGCCCTCTCTGGGTCACTAGGCTATGCGAGGCATATGGAAGACGCCCAGGATGGAATCTGCCCTTAAGGGGATTGCAGTTTCCTTAGGACGCAGGCTCGACAAGAATCAGCCAAAGCACAAACAACCAGGCAGGAATGATGTGATCGAATAAGATGTTTTGGGTCACAGATGAAAATGTCCATGAGCGCTGGAGAGGCAGCGGAATTCTGTGGCAAAGGCAGCGATTAGGCTGAGCATTGGACAAACATAAAGAAGGGTAGTGGTGGGTGTGGCGCAGGGATGGCTGCTAAGGTGAGAACTGCATGAGCAGGTATGGAAGTGAGGAGATGACAAGAAGCCAAGTCAAGGGTCAATGTGAGAAGGAGTAGGAGTCTCGGGACCAGCCCAGAAGAGTTGGCCAACTTGCAATTTGGTCAATAGTTCAAGGATTTACTTTCCACTGGGTGCGCAGTTTTAGTTGCAGAAAGACGTCTTATGGTGGTCAGATTCAGTTATATGAGACAGGATTCTCCCAAAATAGGAGCCAAAGTGTATTGCTTGGTGCTTTAACCAGGCTCTGGGCTAGTAGACTTACATACATTATCTCCTCTGACTCTTACAACAAAGACTGTCATCACTCTTTACACGAGAGGAAACAAGAAGCTCAGAGAAGCTGTGTAACTTTTCCCAAGTTACAAAGACAGCAAGTCATAGAGCTGGAGCTTAGGCCCAGGGAGTTGACTCCAAATGCAGCCCTCTCAACCAGGCTTCTCCTGGTCTGAGTTCCCTCCTGTGGTCTGCGCTTCCTGTCTTCCATGCTCTTGAGATGAGGGCTACCACACTGACTCCCACCTACAGAACACAAAGCACTGCCCCATGCATTAAATGATTTGCTCCACAAAGAGAGTTTGCTGTTTTTATCAATCCTAATAGCAACAATCATGATGGCAAGCAGTCACATGGGCAGTTATGACATGCGGAGGACACATGCTGACTGCTCAGGGCATGTTGATACCTTAGCCAGGGTCACACAGCAAGTTGTGCAGACCCCAGGGCATCTTCAGGGGCAGGGCGACAGGGAGGTGGAGAGGGATGGCCATGGGGTGCAGGGATGGCAACCAAGCCCGTAATATTAATGACATAAGTAACCCAGGATTTCCTGATTCCTCAGGTAGAGATTGTGATGTCCCTGCTTGGGATGTTTTGTCCCCCTCTGTTTGAAACCATCGCAGCTCTGGAGAATTACCACCCACGCATTGGACTGAAGTGGCAGCTGGGACGCATCTTTGCACTCTTCCTGGGGAACCTCTATACGTTCCTCTTGGCCCTGATGGATGATGTCCACCTCAAGGTAAAAACCGCAAACTCTCCCTAATCCCTGGGACCCACCGTATTTCCCTTTTTTTTTTTTTTTTTTAGAGACAGAGTCTCGTTCTGTCACCCTGGCCAGGTGTGGTGGCATCATCACAGCTCACTGCAACCTCAAACTCCTGGACTTAAGCCATCCTCCTGCCTCAGTCTCCTGAGTAGCTGGGACTGCAGGAACGTGCCACCAAGCCGAGCTAATTTTTCTATTTTTTTTGTAGAGGCAGGGTCTCGCTGTTGCTCAGGCTGGTCTCCAACTCCTGAGCTCAAGCAATCCTCCCTCCTCGGCCTCCCAGAGTGCTAGGATTACATTCGTGAGCCACTGTGCCTGGCCTCCTTTTTTGATACAATAATTTCATTACACATAATTCATATGAATGAAATAAATTTTTGAAGTTCAGAAAAGCAAAATGAAGAAAAGATATTCCCAGAATCTATGACCCAAAGGCAAATATTGTTAATATTTTGCTGCAGTTCTTGACTTTTTCTTAGGTTGTATTTTTTCACATCATGTACATGTCATTTGGTACCCTTAATATTTTATCTGCAGACTTTTCCACACTGTTTCGTAGCTGCCATCAATGATTAACAGCCAAGTAATTGTCCACTAGGCGAGAGGTCCTGGTTGACGTAACTGCTCCTCAGTGCTCACACCAGTTGTGGAGCACACACTATGTCAGGCTCTGGGGTACAGCAGAGAGCAAGACACAGTTCTGTTCCAAGTGCGCTCACACTGGGCGGGGAGACAGACTTACTCGCTCCAGCACTCTGTGCGATGTGCTTCAGTGGGGCAAGCCCAGGGCAGCACGGCACTGGATCGGAAGAGCTCCAGATCCCACCCTGGGGAAATCTTAGCAGACACTGGAAAAAGCAGAGGGAACAGCTGGTGCCCCCAGGGAACTGCAGGATGGCTGCCTGGAGGGGAAGAAGTGAAAAATTAGGCTGGGGGAGGGATGACGCTCCTCTTCCCTACCCCTCCCTCCTTATTCCTGAGCTGCAGGAACTTTTTCCTCAGACTAACTGGAAACTGTTCTGAGCATGGAAGTGCCTGGATCTGGCCCTTCCCTACCCTTCCTCCCTCAGCTCTCGCTTCCCTTCTACCCCAGGAGACTGCTCTACCCTCCTGAGCCTCACTCTTCCCCCACATTTCTCCCCGCTTCTCCCCGCATTTGACCAGTTGGCTAATCCTCCCTGAGGTTTGGGCCCAGGTGTCACTGCTTCCAGGAAGTCTTCTGGGGCCCCCATTGTCCAAGGTGGGTGTTCCTCCTTCCCCAGAGAAAATTTCCCACAACTCCTATCACTCTGCTCT
This sequence comes from Eulemur rufifrons, assembly GCF_041146395.1. Lineage (NCBI taxonomy): Eukaryota > Metazoa > Chordata > Mammalia > Primates > Lemuridae > Eulemur > Eulemur rufifrons. The sequence continues at coordinate 27,662,443 of NC_091002.1, forward strand.
ATAATCATGTGTTCATGGTTTACTGTCATTTACTAGACTGTGATCTTGCCGTGGGAAGCCCCATCTCTCTGGGTCACCTCGGAATCACCCCTGCCTTAGATGCCCAGAGTAGACCCTGAATAAATTATTCTCAGAACAAGGATGAATGAGTGGATGGATGGATAGATGGATGGATGGACAGATGGCTGGATGAATGCTAACTTAGAAAAGAAGATAACTTCATGGGAAAGACTCAAGGATTTCCATCAATTCCCCACCCACAGCCTTGACCTCCTGTATAGATTGAAAGTCTGTGGAGGGAATTTCTGGAAGGATTCTGTCCAGGGATAGGGCGGAGGCTAGATGGTAGGGTGGTGGCATGTGCCAGCCTGTGGAAAGAGTCGGATCATCCCTGGCTCCTTCCAACCCTGCATCTCCACCTTCTGTTCTAGCTTTCTAAAGAAGAGAAAATAAAGAACATCACTCACTGGACTCTGTTTAACTATTACAACTCGTCGGATTGGAATGAGAGTGTCCCCCGGCCACCCCTGCACCCTGCAGATGTGCCCCGAGGCTCTTGCTGGGAGACAGCCGTGGGCATTGTGAGTAGTTACGTTCTCTGAAAAGGCGACTCCTGTTCTCAGTTCTTTGTTTTGCCTTTCTTGATGTTCCCATTGGAGGAGTAACCCTGGAAAGTCATCAGCTGTCCATTCGGCAAACATTTCTTAATCATCTTAGAGGGTACAAAATGAATAAAGCAGACCCTGCGCCCCATAGGACCTCCAGATCTCTTTGGTGTCTTAAAGGTTGTAATGGTGTCTGGTAGGTAGTTTCAGTTTTAAAAAAAAAAAAAAATTAGCAAATTATATATAGTCTACAACAGCAGAGAAAGCTTTATTCTTTTGCTTTTGGCCCTTCTGCTATGTGTCTCTGTGCAAAACCTATTTTATTTTCTTTATATACCAAGAAAAAAATCCAATTTGCAGGAGGTGAAGAAAGCCAGCCATTGTCCCCAGTGACTGATGGTCACCTTCAGTCTCAGTGGGGACAGCTGGCACTTCAGAGCAGGAGGGGAGAGCGAGGGATGAGCCTTCAGATCCTAGTGATGATAACTGCGTGGCACTGGGCAAGGCCAACGTGCCAGGCAATTTACACACGATCACTAAGTTTCCCAGTAACCCTGCAAGACTGATACCATTATCAGCTTCAAGGGGTTCGGAGATTATTCCAAAGCCACACAATTAGTAATTTGTAGGGCTAGAACCTAAATTGAGCATGTTCCAGATATTTTCTCCACACCACCACTCTGCCACAAAGACTCAGGGTCACAGAGACGAAGTCAGGTGGGTGGGGGAGAGTTTGCGAGACTGCAGGAAGGTGGGGAGAAGTGGGCAAGACCTCTGACCACCCCCTTTCTCTGTGTTCCTCCTTGTAGGAATTCATGAGGCTGACGGTGTCCGACATGCTGGTGATGTACATCACCATCCTGCTGGGGGACTTCCTACGGGCTTGTTTTGTGCGGTTCATGAACTACTGCTGGTGCTGGGACCTGGAGGCGGGATTTGTAGGTCACCATTTCATAGACAGTCTGCACAAAGGCACTTCAACCACCTCTTTGATACTTAGAGTCAATGGGATGAATTCTTGTGCATTTCATTTCTTTAGATACTGAATGCCAGTCTCTGCTCTGTGGAGTAGTAAAGTGTTGAATTTGTATGTCCTTTAAGGGTCCTATTTTCCTTAATAACATTGCTTTTGCCCAGTGTAATTAACAATGTGGCCTTCTAATTGGGGGAGTGGAGGCATTTGGCCATGGGAAAATGTGGACCACACACTTCCGTGCTGAGCAGGTGGTTGGTGGAGAAATGCACCTCCCCAGTATCAACTCTCGCTAGGGAGGGTGAAGTCCTAGACGGCATGTGAATGTTCCAGAAAATCCTGGAACATGCCAGGAACACAATAACCAACCATTGGTCCTGTCTTCTGGATTATGCTTTGAGAAACTTCTTTTGACTCATAGTCCTTGTACTCCTCTTCCCCACCTACCTAGTAAACTACTCGTTCTAAATGTGTGTCATTTCCTCCCCATAATGGCTGTCTATGTCTGGTGGAACTTCTGGCCCATGCATCTCTCCTATATGTGTCTCTTCCCTGACACCTCAGTGGCCCACCCTGTAGTCATGGGTGTGTGTGCGTCAGGGGCCTTCCCCTTAACTGAGCTCCTGGTGAGAGGCTCCATGTCCCCTGCAACAAGGTGCTAGGCCCAGGAAAGGGCCCCTGTATGGGTTTCTGTCACATTTTTTTCTTTTAGTCAGGAGCTGCAGTTTTAAACAAGTCTACTCAACTCCTCCTCAGCAGCAAGGAAAACGTCATAATTTTTCTCCTGTCTGAGAACCAGGATGAAAGAACTTTGTTCTCAAAAAGGACGACATCTTTGATAAAAAAAAAAAAAAGTCACAATATTGCTAAGATGTCATTGTCCTCAAATTAATGTATAAGTTCAATAAGATCCCAAAATAACACTAAAGTTTATTTGAAAAATAAGAATGTGGGAATATCCAGGAAAATTCTTTTTTAAAAAATAATTATATTTCGGCCGGGCGCGGTGGCTCACGCCTGTAATCCTAGCACTCTGGGAGGCCGAGGTGGGCGGATCGTTTGAGCTCAGGAGTTCGAGACCAGCCTGAGCAAGAGCGAGACCCCATCTCTACTAAAAATAGAAAGAAATTATATGGACAGCTAAAAATATATATAGAAAAAATTAGCCGGGCATGGTGGTGCATGCCTGTAGTCCCAGCTACTCGGGAGGCTGAGGCAGGAGGATCCCTTGAGCTCAGGAGTTTGAGGTTGCTGTGAGCTAGGCTGACGCCACGGCACTCACTCTAGCCTGGGCAACAGAGTGAGACTCTGTCTCAAAAAAAAAAAAAGAAAAAAAAAGAAAAAAAAATAATTATATTTATACTAAAACATATTATGGAGCCATAGTAATTAAAACTGGTACTAGAGACCAGACAAACAAGTCAATGGAACAGAATAGGAAGTCTGGAAATAGATATAATCTATATGGGAATTTAGTTTATAGTAAAGGGGGCCTTTCAAACCAGTGGGAAAAAGAAGGATTATATAAAATTATAAGTTATATAAAAATGTGGGGGACTATAGATTTTATGTAACTTTTATTTCTGGACTTTCTTGTTTGTTTTTAAACTTTCCTTTCATTTGACTCCTCCTTTAATTCTTTGTACTTCATTATTTGTTAGAGTTAATCCTTAATTATAAGTTCAAGGTATATTTCTGATTAAAATATTGATAAAATGTTCTCTTAGGAACCAGGGTCTTCCCAAGAACACACTGTCAGCCTGCAGGCCCCACTTTTTTTAATTGAAAAAGACATTGAGGCTGAGCATGGAGGCTCATGCCTGAAGTCTCAGCTACTTGGGAGGCTGAGGTGGGAGGATCACTTGAGCTCAGGAGTTCGAAACCAGCCTGAGCAAGAGTGAGACCCCATCTCTACCAAAAATATAAAAAATTAGCCAGGCGTGGTGGGGTGCACCTGTAGTCCCAGCTATTTGGGAGGCTGAGGCAGGAGGAGTTTGAGGCTGCAGTGAGCTATGAGGACATCATTGCACTCTCTCTACCCAGGGTGACAGAGCAAGACCCTATCTTAAAAAAAAAAAAAAAAAAAAGGGAAAAAGAAAGAGACATTGAAAAAGTTCCATCTTTGAGAACTTCAAAACTTTTCTTAAAAAGTTGAAAACATTTTAAAGAAACAGAACCCTGAATCTAAGGCTCCTCTCCAATCACCAGAGCAGGCTCTTTGGGATGAGTGGCCTTGGCTTGGCCAGTTGGCTGGTAAGTGAGGTTGGTCCAACACTACCTAACATGCTCCTCTCTCTCTCTTTCTCTCTTGCCATCCCCCACCAGCCTTCATATGCTGAGTTTGATATTAGCGGAAATGTGCTGGGTTTGATTTTCAACCAAGGAATGATCTGGTGAGTCATCCATTTTGTCTGGGAACCACCTCATTTGGAGAGTCAAAAAACTGGATTCCCAGGCTTTGGCACTCAACTAGCTGGGAAGAAGCTGGACAGATCATCTCACCTCTCTGGTCCCCAAATATAGTGGGCAAGACCAGATGGGAACCAGGACAGTTTCTGGCCCACTCATGTGCTACCATAGAAGTAGAGGGTGGAGGGAAGAAGAGAAAAGGGAAAAAAAGAAGGAAGAGGGGAGAGGGAGAAGAAAGAGGGAAGAAGGAAAAAAGAAAAAAAGGAAAGAGAAAAGGAAGGAGGAAGATGGAGAAAAGAGGGCAGGAGAGAAGGAGGATGGTAAATGAACTAAGGAACTCCCTCATTTGAAAAGGAAAGGGGGCTTAGAGGAGGCTGCATAACTTCAGCCAAAGACTTTCGAGATGCCAAGGGCTCACTGCAAGCCACTGTTCAATTCTCTTAATTGAAAGACTTTGATAAAACAAAGCTGTTTTATGGAGACCAAGGAGAAACAGACAGGACACTGTGTAATTTTCTAGATGCCCTGGGGCGAGGCGGTGGTAAAATCTCGGCCAGAGCCCAGGGCAATAGGATGACTATGGCTTGGTGATGGATATTCTGGTTAAATGGGAGGCCCCTTCCCTTGGGACCTGGCAGAAAAGCAGCTTGGCCTCGTGCCCCTAAGCCATCAATCCCATTTCCTTCTATCCTCCTTTCCTCGCCTTCCCTGCTGTCAGGCCAACCAGGTGTCCGATTTCTGCCCTTCCAGGATGGGCTCCTTCTATGCCCCGGGGCTGGTGGGCATAAACGTGCTGCGCCTGCTGACCTCCATGTACTTCCAGTGCTGGGCGGTGATGAGCAGCAACGTCCCCCACGAGCGCGTGTTCAAAGCCTCCCGATCCAACAGCTTCTACATGGGCCTCCTGCTGCTGGTGCTCTTCCTCAGCCTGCTGCCGGTGGCCTACGCCATCATGACCCTCCCGCCCTCCTTTGACTGCGGGCCGTTCAGGTGCAGGATCTCGGTCCTCCAAGGGCCTGGTTTCACGGCAGCCTGTGAAAGGCCGTGGAGCTTTAGCAAATCATCTGTGCTGTTTAGCAGAGTTTCCTTCGAGGATAGAAATGTTCTATGTCTGTGCTGTCCAATATGGCGGCCACCAGCCACAGTTGGCTGTTGAGCACATGAAATGAGGAACTGAGAAACTGAATTTCTAATTTTCATTAATTGATATGTAATAGTTTTACATATTTGGGGGCACATGTGATAGTCTGATACATGTATACGATGTGTAATGATCAAATCAGGGTAATTTGGATATCCATCACCTCAAACATTTTATCTTTTCTTTGTGTTGGGAACATTCTGATTCTTCTCTTCTTGCTATTTTGAAATATACAATAAATTATTGTTAACTATAGTCTCCCTACTATGCTATCAAATGCTGGAACTTATTCCTTGTATCTAACTATATTTTGTATCTCTTATCCAGCCTCCCTTCATCCCCTCCCACCAACCATTCTCGGCCTCTGGTAATCACCACTCTACACTCTACCTCCATGAGATCCACTCTTTTAGCTTCCACATATGAATAAGAACATGTGATATTTGTCTTTTTGTGCCTGGTTATTTCACTTAACATAATGACCTCCAATTCTATCCATGTTGCTGCAAATGACAGAATTTCATTCTTAATTTTAATTTAAATAACCACATATGGCTAATGGCTACCATATTGGACAGCTGCCTGGGATTACCTTGCCATAGGATGAGTAGTGGTGGATATTCCACAGATGAAACGACCATAATCTTACAAGTGCTGTTCAGACGTGAAGCCACTGCAGTCGACCCTTGACTCAGACCTGCCTGGGCCTCATGCTCTGCAGAGCACTGGCCAGCACTGTGGGTTCAGGGTATAAGTCGAACTAGTTTAGGAGACTGGATATTGTATGAAAAGATAATTAGTTATATAAGGCAATAGATTCATAAATGACATACACCTACTGCTCTCTTTACAAATATGTGACCTGAAAACAAAGCCTTCTATTTCCTCCTTACAAAGGGATTCTGTGGTTAAAGCGGTTTGGAACGGCCATCTTGTCACTTAGAAATGTTTGATGCATGCTCATTTATATAGGGCTCTAAAGAATCATGCAATGAGATAACATATATAAGCTGGTGCTTTCCTCCTTACTGACCACGGAACCCTTTCTGCACATAACACTCATCCAGAGCTCAGGTGGGGTGAGGCCAGCGAGCAAGGCCCTGCACTTCACAGGTGCAACCCTGAGGGTGATCACCTTAAATCGTGCACCCCTGGGCCTCCCACGCCTCACTCTAGTCCTGGCCCTGCCTACCAGGGTGGAGAAACACACGTTGGGAAATGCTGATCCGGGACTTCTCAGTTTATAAGGGACTCACCTAGGTAAAGGCCTGTGGTTGGTGGAGCCCAGAGGAAATGTTAGCAGGAGGCTTCCAGCAGAGCATGATCTGGCAACAGCGGTTCACTCAGAAGGAGCAGGGAAAGAATGTGCGGAAATGTAGAAGGCCTGAGACACCAGGCTGAAGGAAGAACCACAGGAGGGAGCCTCTGTCACCTTCTTCCTGAGCAAGGTTTGGAGGGCTGGGTCCTGGGTGCAAATGCCAGTGCCCCTTTCTCAGGCTGCCCAACCTGTCCCCAGGTAGGAGGTCAGCAAGTAGGCCTATGCCATGCCTGGCCCTCCCCACCTACCTCACTTTTGATTCATCTGAGAGGCCCTAACAACCTGCACCTAGATCGAAGGGGAAGGGACCTGAAAATGGAACTCAGAAGGAAACATGGCTGCCCACTCTCTCCTGTCACTGCTCTGACCAAACCCACCAACAGCAGGAATGTTCATCCCTCAGATATTTCACAGCTGGTCTCTCATTTGCTTTAGGTATTTACTCGAAGGTCACCTCCTCAGCGAGGCCTTTCCTGAATACCCAGACTAAAATGTCACACACACATGCACACGCACATACACACTTTCATCATTTCTGCTTATTATATCTCCTTATCATCCTTGAACATGCCATACCTTTCGCTTTTTTATCTTGTTTATTGTCTGTCTCCCCCACCAGGACACAAGGTCCGTAAGGGAATGGTTTTTGCTGCCTTTCTCACTACTCTCCACCCAGTGTCTAGAACAGAACACCTGGTTTATGGTCAGTGCTCAGGCTAGACCCATTACCTCACAAAAATGCAGTTATACAGGAAGGGACTCAGGGTTTGGACCAGATCAAATGACAACAGGGGGCAGCCAGGCCACATAAGTGAACGAGGGGGCAGCGTTGCCTAGCATATGGTTAAAAGGGGGGGGGGGTTGATAAACTATAGTTCATGGACCACATCCAGACCACTGCCCATTTTGTAAATAAAGTGTTTTTGGAACACAGCCATGCTCATTTGCTTACACAGAGTCTATGGCTGCTTTCTCGATATAACAACAGAATTGAGTAGTTGTAACAGAGACCATCTGGCCCCCAAAGCCTAAAATCTATATCTAGCCCTTTCCAGGAAAAAAAAATTGTCAACCCCCTGATTTAGAGAATAGACTCTAGGGCCAGCTCTGCCATTTGCCAGCTGGGTGATATTGAGCAAATTACTTAGCTCTCTGCACCACAGGTTTATTGCCTATAAGATGGAAATAATGGTAGTGTCCACCTTATAGGGTTGTTATGACGATTTGGTGTGTTGTTATTTGTAAAATACTTAGAGGAGTGTGCTGGTCCATGGTAAGGTATATATACCAACCCACAGAACAAACCTATGGACGTGGACCATACACCATCTAATTCAATGACAAAATAATCTACACTCAACTGTTACATAAAAGCATAACATTTGAAGTCCACTTTCCTTTTCTTGTTTTTACACAGTGAGTATGCACTGGTAATAAAAAATAATAAAAGTTAAACATCATCATGCAGTGCTATGCATGGCACTTGAAATATTGTCATATGATGCCTGCATCATTGCAATTCACAGTGTGCTGGGGAACAGTTCTCAGCAATGAGATGGCCACAAATGGTCTCTTATGCAACTGCTCTTCTCTGCCATTATAGCACAAAAAATGAATGAGCATGGCTGTGTTCCATGAAAACTTTTATTATAGACACTAAAATTTTTTTTTTGAGACATAGAGTCTTGCTCTGTTGCCCAGGCTAGAGTGCCATGGCATCAGCCTAGCTCACAGCAACCTCAAACTCCTGGGCTCAAGCGATCCCCCCAAGACACTAAAATTAGAATTTCATACTTTAATTTTTACATGTCACAAAACAGTATTTTTCTTTTAAATTTTTTCAACCACTTAAAAATGTAAAAATGATTCTTAGCTCTCAGGCCATATAAAAACAGGTGGCCAGCTGAATTTGTCCATGGGCCATTGTCTGCCAACCCCTCATCTATACTTTACACGAGAGAAAATTGAGGCTGCCAGCTGCAACATCTTGGTGAGCACTTATAACTTGACAACACCATAAGCAATGTTTTATGCAAATTCACATCTATATCCTCTAAACAATTTCCTGAGGCAAGTACTATTGTTATAATATCATATTCTAATTTTTTTTTTTTTTTTTTTTTTGAGACAGAGTCTCGTTCTCTCACCGTGGAGCACAGTGCTGCTGTCATAATAGCTCACTGCAACATCAAACTCCCGGGCTCAAGCAACCCTCTTGCCTCAGCCTCCCGAGTAGCTGGAAATACAGGCGCACACCATGATGACCAGATAATTTTTGTATTTTTAGTAGAGACGGTGTCTCACTCTTGCTCAGGCTGGTCTCGAACTCCTGAGCTCAAGCAATGCTCCTGCTTCGGCTTACCAGAGTGCTAGGATTACAGGCATGAGCCACCATCCCCGGCCTCTACTATATCATTGTTATTACTATATTATACAGAGGAGAAAACTAGGGCAGAGAAATTTTCAGTATCTTGCCCAAAGATACTGAACCTCTGCAGATATGGACTGTCTAATACAACTTACTGTAATGATGAAAACATTCCACATCTGCCTTTCTAACATAGTAGCTATTGGTCACATGACTACTGAGCACTTGAAATGTGTAACTAAGAAACTGAATTTTTAATTCTATTTCATTTTAATTAATTTTTATTTTATTTTTAATAGCCACATTGGACAGTACAACTCCAGTGGGAAGAACTAGGGTGTGAATATAGTCAGAAAGAGAAGAATTGTCCCTGGTGTCTCACAAGTAATAAATGGGGGAGTAAAGATTTAAAACATGTGTTCAAACCCCATTGTCCACATCTTGGCACCAAAATTACTAACTAAGAGCCAGCAGTGTCCAGGAGTGTCTGGGCAGGTATTTGTAGAAGTCAGTCTGCTTGATGGTTCATAGGTATTTGAAGAAAATCAAAATTACTGTTGTGAACTGGCCAGGAGCCTGGACTAGGTGATCCAATTGTCTAGAATTATAATGGTAGGTGTTTTTGAGAGACCCCATGGAGTTGCCCATAATGTCAGCCTCTACAGAACTGTTTCCATGCCAGGGGGCCCATGTTGGTCTGATAGCTACATCACAGAAATTTTCTCCCATTAGAATATATTAGAAAACTTTTTTTCTGAGAAACATGTCAGACACAGAAGACCACTGTAGTTGGAGAGGTCGTAGGTTACGCAGGACATGAGGCTGGTGAGCCAGTGTGCTGACCCAGCCATAAGCCCTAGCCAAAATGGCAGCCACTCGTGGGGCATTTTTTATTTACAGTCCATTTGGAGGAGACCTCTGGTTCTTCTAAGCAAGCAGTGGCAAGTGGCAGCTCTGGACCTGTGTGGGCATGGACAGAGTTGTGTATGCCATATGAGCTTTGCAGCATGCTATAATGCACCCTCTCCTTTTTCCAGTGGGAAATACAGAATGTATGACGTCCTCCAAGAGACCATTGAAAACGATTTCCCGACCTTCCTGGGCAAGATCTTTGCTTTCCTCGCCAATCCAGGCCTGATCATTCCAGCCATCCTGCTGATGTTGTAAGTTAGCCACAGCCCATGGCTCTACCTTACAGTTGAGACTTCCCTAGCAGGTCCTTCTTTCTTGCCTTCTTAGTCTGGACATCCCAGAAGTCGACTCCATGACAAGGATTCAAATAGTGTATCATGGAAGGGGTAAGGACTTGAGAGGGAAGGGAAAGGAAATTGCATGCTTATCACTCTGGGGACTCTGGGGATAGTGTGCCTCAGAGTTACCCCTCTGTAAGGGTGAAAGACCTAGGGCATTTGTGGACCAGCCCCCATCAGTCACTGGGGGCCACTGGAACTGGTTAATTCCCTGGCAATTTTGGCCAGCTACATGCACAGGTAAAATGGCTCGGGGGGGCGGTGGGTTGTGGTGGGGAGAAGGGGAAGCTTCTGGTACAGAGGTGAAGGTACTGCAACTGTTACAGCCCAACCAGGTTCATTGCCTGCTGCTCAGGAGGAAGCCAATGCACTGAGACAGCAGGTTTTACAGGAGACAAAGAGTTTAATATCACAGACGCCATGTGAGGAGATGGGAGGAACTTTGCAAATCCATCTCTCTGCGAATTTGGGAGAAAGGGATTTCAAAGATAGTTTAGTGGGCAAAGGGCCAGGGAATTAGATCTGCTGATTGGTGGGGATGAACACATAGGATTGGGTGACAGAGATTATCTTCTAGGTCGGGAGATTTCCTGGGTAGAGGGGGTCTCAGGGCTGTTGGATCTGTTCCCACGCCTATCCCTGGGTCTGGTTGGCATCAGCGGGTCCCCCCAGAATGCAGAGTCTGAAAAATACTTCAAATACTGGTCTTAGGCTTTATAATTGTAATGTTAGCTAGAAAAGCACAAGTCCTGGGCTTTACAACGGCAATGTTCCTGTTTAGCATATGTTTCCCACCCTTTTACTTTCAATCTATTTGTACCTTAAATCTAAAAGTTGCCTCTTCAGAACAGCATATAGCTAGAGCATTCTGTCAATCTCCACCTTTTATTTGGTTTAATCCATTTACATTTAAAGTAATTACTGATAAGGTAGCGTTTACATCTGCTGTTTTCTACGTGTCTCGTGTTTGGGTTTTTTTGTTTTGTTTTGTTTTTGTTTTTTGGTTTTTGTTTTGTTTTGTTTTGTTTTTTTGAGACAGAGTCTCACTCTGTTACCTGGGCTAGAGTGCCATGGCATCAGCCTAGCTCACAGCAACCTCAAACTCCCAGGCTCAAGCAATCCTTCTGCCTCAGCCTCCCAAGCAGCTGGGACTACAGTCATGCGCCACCATGCCTGGCTAATTTTTTCTATATATATTTTTAGTTGTCCAGATAATTTCTCTCTATTTTTAGTAGAGATGGGGTCTCGCTCTTGCTCAGGTCTCCAACTCCTGACCTCAAGCGATCCTCCTGGCTCGGCCTCCCAGAGTGCTAGGATTACAGGTGTGAGCCACCATGCCCGGCCTGTCTCATGTATTTCTTGTTACTTTATTCCTCCACTACTACTGTTGAGGAATAGATATTTTTGTGTTAAATAGATATTTAACTCCTGATCTCAAAGGATCCTCCTGCCTCAGCCTCCCAGAGTACTAGGATTATAGGCATGAGCCACTGCGCCCGGCCTTCCAGGAATATTTTGAAGCTTTTTAAAGCCCCCATTGAACATCTCACTCTCCAGTTCTCTTTAAAAGCTTTTTGGTTAGCTTATTGTTTGCCCCAGCTATTATCCAACACCTCACACAGCTATAATGTTCAACAATTGCCTTTGATTGCTTTTGACAAACAATCTCAGAGAAAAGGCTGTTCACACTGGTTGAGCTCTGAGCCAGCTCAAATAAAGACAGCCTAGTGAGTGATGTTTTCCAGGAAACCACTGGATAAATCAAATAATGACAATTCTCTGGAAATGAGGGTATGAAGGCACCCCAACACCATTCTGCCTCCAGTGACTGCCAGGCAAGTTACGATGTGGGACTGTTGGTTTTCAAACCTACTGTGGGAATAAGGCAACTTGAATGCTGCAAATCTTGTTCTTACTGAGATTCAGCTGTTTTCCTTGAAAAGATACTCCCTAGATTTGCAGCAAACCTATGGTTAATTTTCAGAGTTCTGAAAAAGTTGATTCTGCCCATTTTTTTTTAAAGAGATAGGGTCTTGCTCTATCACCCAGGCTAGAGTGCAGTGGTGCAATCATATAACACAAAAGCTCACTACAGCCTCAAACCCCTGGGCTCAGGCAATCCTCCTGTCTCATCCTCCCAAGTATCCCAAGTAGCTAGTACTACAGGTGCACACTACCACACCAGCCTAGTTTTTTTTTTTTTTTACTTTTTATAGAAATGTGATCTTACTATGTTGCCTAGGCTGGTCTCAAACTCCTGGCCTCAAGTGATCCTCCTGCCTCAGTCTCCCAAAGTGCTAGGATTACAGGTTTGAGCCACCATGCCTGGCCTTGATTCTGCCAATTTTTGCTCATATTCTCACTTTTATGGAAGTGAGAATTTTCGGAGGTTCTTACTCTGACATTTTTGCTGACATCTTGGATAGAACTTTAGCCTTGGATGGGCTGTAAAGATTTAGTTAAAATTCTCCCTTTTTGAGAATCACCTTTTTTATTCCTTAGCTATGTCTCTTTGTCTCTGCCTAGTAATGGGTTGAAATTCCCAAAGATTATTTCAAGAAATGGCCTCTGCTGCTCCTCATCAGAGCTCCCTTCATCTCCAGGACAGTCTGATAGAGCCAGCCTCCCCTAAACCTGTGGCCAGTTTCCTGGCTGCTGCTCCAGGGCCACCAGCCTGGGGGGAAACTTGGTTCCATACTGCAAGGGTTCCTCTCCTTCAGCAACCCTCCAGGAGCTTCCTGGAAGTAAATACAGCCTCACGGGGACTCCAGGGCCCTATAGGGAGCCAGAGTGGATGCGGAATCCTTTCATTTGTTCATGCATTCATGTAGTACCCATTTTTGAAGGTCTGCTCTGTGCCCTCAACATGCCACTGCCAGCAGCAAACACCTGCATGTCATTTTACATCCTTGATTTCAAATACCCTCTGCTGCCAGTCCTGGCATGAAAAGAATGACATAACAGTGACAATTTGGACTGCCCTGTGACCTCCTGAGGAAATTCTGGAGCCCAGACACAAAACTTGACCCTGCAGGCAGCAAGGAGAAATGCTAAATTTGGAAACAACTTCAGGAGGAACACATCCGCCCATGAGCATTTTATCTACCATTTGCTGGGTGTGTGGGTATGATCTTAGCAAGACAAGCCACCTCTCTGACCTCTGGGTCTTCCCTAAAAATGGGTCACCTGGCCTGGCCCAGAGTAAGGCCTCACAAAACAGAGATTGATCCTCCCTTCTCTCCTCCCCTCGAGCCCAGTCCTCTGAGTCCTTGCTCCAGGAGGCTCACACGACAGCCTCAGACCCACCCTCTGCCCCAAGTACCATGTGGTTCCTCTTCTCTGGCTGGAGAGAGCTCATAGGCTCCACAGCTCTGGATGGCTCACCCTGGAGGGGTAAGCCATAAAAGACCCAAGCTGGAGCAGCCAAGGCTTGAAATTCATGGAGAAAAGTTACCAAGAAGGATGGACCTAAAAAGCTCACAGACAACAGGCTGGCCAAGCACCCAATCCAGGTGGCACTCTGGCTTTTGTGTCTCCTCCCCTCCCAGGTAGTACAGCCCAGGTCATAGCTCCAATCTTAGGACCTGTGAGAGGGAAGCCCCGTCTGCAGCCTCAGAGGACAGCCAGTCACCCAGTGACCCAATGGGGGATGGACTCTGGAAACCATAGGGCCAGGGCTAGACATGCCAGAGCACCCTGGGCAGGGGACCTCCAGGGCAAGCTCGGAGTAGGTCACTTAGTACCTCTACCTCTCCTCTCACAGGACTTAAAGATTGTGGAAAGCTTTGGCTTCAAATGTGGGCTCCAAGGAGTGCTAAGGGTGGGATAACCTTGGGCAAATTATTTAACCTCTCTGAATCCCAGGATACCGGTCTGTAAACATGGAAGTCTACTCTCTGCTCCATGGGGTTTTCATCAAAACCAATGAGATGTTGGAGAGGGTACACATGGCACAGAGCCTGGCACAGAGCAGGTGCCCAGGAAATATGACCAGCTTCTTCTGCAGACAAGAAGCCCTGCCACTCCCCCACCTCTTCAGATTTCCCAGAAGAGGGATAATTCCTTTAGCTAACCTTTACTGAGCAGTCTGAGAGCTAGAGATGTGTAGGTCATGCCCACGTTCAATAAAATAGACAGGAGGGAGGGCCATCCAGGACCTTCTCAATTTGAGACTAGAACTTAGGGTGGTAGGACATCCCCCTACCCCGAGGCAAAGCCTCAGCGCCTATTCCAGGAACCCCACCTTGTTCCCCAGGAAAGGTCGCCAGCTCCTGTCATTTGCCTGGACCACAGGACCATAAGAGACACACTTTTCTCTTGTAGCCTGGCCATTTACTACCTGAACTCAGTTTCCAAAAGCCTCTCCCGAGCTAATGCCCAGCTGAAGAAGAAAATCCAAGCGGTGAGTCTGTCGGGAGTTTCATCCCGGAGGGTAAAAAGATGTCATGTTGTTGTTTTTTGCTAATTGGCACTGTGAGCCCAGTTGTATAATTTAAATGGCTTTCCGCTAAACCAGATCCCCAAATATCTGTAACACAGGAAATGGCCTTGTGAGATTTAACAGCAGGCATTTATATTATGAGGATGTTTGGGGGTATCTAACAGTAATGACTTAAATGTTAAGAGGTTGCTAAAGAACAGGAGGAATTCAGTGGGTTCAACCAATGTTCATACATAGTAAATCCAGCACTCACAATAATTCCTACAGATTAAAACTAATCATATAAATACTAAAAGAAATATTGTTGTCAAGATGATGTATTGATTGTGCTCCTTAGCCTAAGAGGTCCCCTGAGTCCCCTTCACACACGGAAACCTCTCTGCACATCCCAGCTGGCCCTAACTTCTGACCGATTTCCCAGGACACACTCGCATACACCATGAAAGCCAGACTTCGACCCTCCCTAAGCCCTGTCCTTGCTTCTCTGGCCGCCTTCTGGAGCTAACCTCATCTGTCTTGCTGCTTGTTCCCCATCCACACCTGCTTCCGTTAACCTCACTGGGCAGCCGCCCAGATATAGAAAATCATGGAAAGAGAGGCTAGGAAGGATGGCTGTCCTGTGGCCAGATGTTATTTCAAGCACTGTGCAAATCGGAGTCTCAATCAGATGTGAGGCCCAATGACAGGCAGTTGAAGGTCGTTACTGAGAACTGAAAACATAGTCTTCCTCTTTTGGCATCCTGGCTCTGAGCCCCAAACACTCCTTTACCCGGCCAGGACCGACAGTTCATTCTTTCCTGCAGCTCCGTGAGGTTGAGAAGAGCCATAAATCTGTCAAAGGCAGAGCCACAACCAGCGATTCGGGGGACACACCTAAAAGCAGCTCCAAAAATGCCACCCAGCTCCAGCTCCCTAAGGAAGGTACGTTCTTTTTTCATGACGATTGTTTTCCACAAGGCCACGTGGAAAGATGTAAAGAGCTTACACTGTGAGATCCGCCTGATCTGGGATTGAAATCAGAGTTCTGGCATGTGTTAGCTGTACAAAGTCAGGCAAGTTAGCACAGGGGTAAGTCACAGCGCCCACCCCGTGGGATGGTGAAGATGAGATGTCATCACACATGTAAAGTGTCTAACAGAATTCCTGGCACAGAGACTGAGCCAACGCTTACTAGCTGGTAGTAGTACAGTCATGCGCTGCTTAATGACATTTCTGTCAACCATGGACTGTATATACAACAATGGTCCCATAGGCTTAAAATGGAGCTGAAAAACTGCTATTGCCAAGTGATGCTGCAGCTGTCGTAACATCACAGCACAACACATTGCGCACGTGTTTGGGGGATGCTGTGTAAACAAACCCACTCTGTTGCCAGTCGTATAAAAGTCTAGCACATACAATTATGCAAGTACATAATACTTGATAATGGTAATAACTGACTATGTTACTGGTTTATGTATTTACTATACTATACTTTTTATTGTTATTTTAGAGTATACTCCTTCTACTCATTAAAAAAATAGTTAACTAAAACAAAGCCTCAGGCAGGCCCTTCAGGAGGTATTCCAGAAGAAAGCATTGTTATCAAAGGAGATGACAGCTCCATGCATGTCATTGCCCTGAAGACCTTCCGGTGGGACAAGACGTTGAGGTGGAAGACAGTGATACCGATGACCCTGACCCTGTGTAGGCCTAGGCTAATGTGTGTGTTTGTGTCTTAGTTTTTAATCAAAAGTTTAAAAAGTAAAAAAAAAAAAAAAAAAAAAAAACACTAAAAAACAGAAAAAAAGCTTAGAGAATGGTAAAGTTTATAAAGTAAAAAAGCTACAGTAAGCTAAGGTCAATTTATTACTGAAGAAACAAAAATATTTTTTATGAATTTAGCGTGGCGTAAGCATAGAGGGTTTATGAAGTCTACGGTAGTGAACAGTAATGTCCTGGGCCTTCACACGCACTCACCGCTCCCTCACTGACTCACCCAGGGCACCTTCCAGTCCTGCAACCTCCACGCATACCCTCTACAGATGTGCTATTTTTTAAAATCTTTTATACTGCACTTTTATTTTTCCTTTTTTATGTTTAGACAAACAAATACTTACCATTGAATTACAAATGCCCAAGTATTCAGTACACTAACGTGCTGTACAGGTTTGCAGCCTAGGAGCCATAGGCTAGACCATATAGCCTAGGTGTGTAGTAGGCTGTACCATCTACATTTGGGTAAGTACATTCTATGATGTTTGCACAATGACAAAATCACTTAATGACACATTTCTCAGAATGTATGCCCATCCCTAAGCAATGCAGGACTGTAGTCTGTATTTTCTAAAAAAGGGAAGCCCTGGAATATCTAGAATAAAAGGGGAGAAAAGGCCACATAAGAAGTTCCTAAGAAAGTGTCCCAGAGTCTCAAAGGGGAGGGATCACAGACCAGCCTCCAACTTGGGAATGAGAAAGGTCAAGTTGAAAGAGACCATCTCTGAGGTGACCCCATTTTCCAAGGATTGTCTCTGTTCTAAAATTAAACAGTGTCGGTATACAGTAATTTTGTATTCTTGTGTAATGAGATTCACAAGAAACAACTGATAGTTTAGAAATTTGAATTTTTTTATGTGCTCCAGTTTCTTAATAATTGCATATTTATTTACTTATTTATTCTTATTTTTAAGTATTAGCTAGAATGATACTAGCTGCTGTAACAAACAGGCCCAAAATGGCTAGTGGCTCAAACACAATAAAAGTTTACTTCTCCCTCAACACAGAGTCCACATTGGGTGTTTGCACCTGATGGCACTAGCGATAATGTGGGGACCCTGGTTCCTCCCATCCAGGCTCTGCCTGCAGCAAACTAGTGCCCTGCAAAGGGCCCAGGAGTGCACCTGGAAGTGGTACCTGTCACAGCCTGCATCACAGGACACATTTACCCACAAGGGAAACGTAGTCCATTGCTGTGTCCCAAAAGAAGAGGAACTGGGTTCAGTAAAGAGCAGTCAGTCAGTCATTGTCCCCACCTTGGAGTTAGGGGACGGGGAGGAAACCAGTTAAGTGAAGGAGCCAGAAAGTGGATCTGATTGCAAAGTTTGCACAGCCGCTTCCCTTCCACCATGTATTTGATCCTGGCAGTCCCCCTGCAAAGCTGCTGTTATTATTGTTCCAATTTTATGCTCTAAAAAAACCAGGATGAGAGAGTCCAGCCTAAGGCCAGAGTTCAAAATCCAGTTCTCCAGCCGGCAGACCATGCTGCTCCAACAGATCTGTCCATGCAAAAGCCATACCAAAGCACCCCCAGACTCCTTAGGGCTACCTAACAGCTCTCGCATTACCAAATAGACTAAAACCTGCACATGCTGCAGGCTGGCTCCAGAGAGCTCCAATTCAACCCGTACAAAATCTCCCACATCTCATTCTTATATTGGTTTGTTTTCCCAGACACCACGCCTGACTCTGCCAGCCAAAGCCAGATCCCGGACCAGAAGGCACAGGGCTCTGGGACCGCGCTGCCTGCCTCCCGGCACCTTCCTGTATCTCAGCCCCCTGGAGCCAGGCCAGGTTCTGGCCACCCCCGGTCTCAGACTCGTCCTTGCAGATCGGCCTCTGGGAGGAAGGCTCAGAGACCTCCCTGCTGACAGCTGGGGCTCATGGGATCCCTGGTCCTGACCCTCCCGCCACACGTCCCCTTTTCACACATACCCACACTGGTGTTCTCTCTTCCTCTCTCCCCTCACATGCATACACTTTCTCTCCCCTCTCCTTTAATGTGGGGACTTCTATTGCTTAGCTTCGTACCCTTGTCACCTACCAAAGGAGGAAGACAATGGCTTCACGTGCCCTTTAGGGGAGCTGTACTGACTGCCCTTCTTGATGTTGTGGTCCAGGCAGCTCTGAACCCCACACTCACAGTGGCTCCCCTTGGCTCCGGACGTCGGGAGGAGAAGGCAGGGCTGTGACCACCCTCGCAGACCATTTCCATGGAGCACATGTTGGGACACAAGTTTCTTCCAGGTCCACAATTGACCTACATTTCCAACATCACCTTTATGCAAAGGAGGTGAGGTGGTTTAAGTAAAAGAGCCAAGAAATGAATGAAAATAAAGGTAGATGAACCAATATCCAGTCATGGAAGGTGGGAAGACTGCTGATACCCCAGCAGCCAGCCTGAGGGAGCTGATGCCATTAAGCATAAACAAATGCACTGGGGCCTCCTGGCAGCCAGGCAAACGAGCAAGTGAGCAGCACAGTTCTGGGGGGGTTTTTTTGTTTTGTTTTGTTTTTTCTTTTCTTCTTTTTTTTTTTTTTCCTTTCTTCTTCTTTTTTTTTTCTTTTCTTCTTCTTTTCTTTTTCTTTTTCTTTTCTTTTCTTTTCTTTTTTTTTTTACAAACTTCCATTGTCAATACTCAGCAGCACAGTTCTTATCTAATTCAAGGAAACTTAAAGATTGCTCAGGGAAGAACTTTTTTTTTTTTTTTTGAGACAGAGGAGGCTCTCTCTGTCACCTGGGGTTGGAGTGCTGTTGCATCATAACTCGCTGCAACCTCAAACTCTAGGGCTCAAGCGATCCTCCTGCCTCACCCTCCCGAGTAGCTGGGACTGCAGTCGTGCGCCACCATGCACGGCTAATTTTTCTATTTTTTGTAGAGATGGGGGCTCGCTCTTGCTCAGGCTGGTCTCTAACTCCTGGCCTCAAGCAAACCTGCCTTGGCCTCCCAGAGTGCTAGGATTACAGGTGTGAGCCGCTGCACCCAGGGAAAAAACTCTCATGCACCAAATTCTAGGAGGAATTTGGTGTCCTGCATATTGTATAGGGGACCTTGAAAATGGTTTTTTGGAAAAGGTACAACACAGAGGCTTGTCCCTGGTAATTCTATGTCCATATAGTGTCATATCGTAGTTCTATGCAGAATATCTCCAGTGGGGCATAAGCCAGGGAGACCAGACCATTAAGAAGGCTTTGCTGCCAAGGGCAAAGGCTTGGCAAGGTGGAATCAGAGTCCAGGACTATTCAAAAGCCCCAGGTGTCTTGCAGTCAGCTCCCTCCTTTACTCTAATCTGTGTACCCAGACCCAGGTGAGCACTGTGGCATCAGGATCAAGGGACCATTTCACCCCATGTCTCTGAGTGTTCTAACGGGAGTCCTCTACCTCAGCCAGCTGCCCCTACTATTAAAGTCCCCTCCCAACCAGCTCCCCAGGTGTTTCCCAGGAGAATCCCCCACATCCTGGAAGTCAGGCAAAGTCCTGGTGGAAAGATGGAGATTTTACAGAGATTTCATAAGCTGGACAATTAAAATAATTTTTAAATTCCCTTCCAATTCCTTCCGCTTCCCGATCCAGCACCAAAATTTCACATACAGCCTGTGATGGAGTGGGAATGGGGACATATGACCAAGAGAAACCAGATAAATTATTCCACCCCACTCTATCTCTGGCCAAGGCTAAAGAAGTTGTTGCAATGCCTCATCTCCATGGAACCCAGGTCCAACCCCAAAATCCAAAACTGCCCATGTGTCATATGCCTTCCCCAGGGAGGAAACACCCTGGCCCTAAGCTAACCCAGCTGAGACCTCGACACAGGAATCCTGGCAATTGAACCCAACCAGTCAGGGCTGGAAGGCCCAAGGATGGCCCATGCCAATGCCTGGCCTTCACATCAGCCTGCCTGGGGATAATGCCAGGCCCTGGGGAAGGGATCAGGAGTGGGGTGCCTGCCTGAGCCATCAGCCTCCTGGTGATTATTGTCAGGCCTCCGATGGTTACTAATGCACCTAAATGCCCACCACAAACACAAGCAAATCATCCTGTTCTAAGGAAGCATGATTTTATGTGACAGAATGTATTTGTTGTCTATTGCTGCACAACAAATTATCCCCAAAACTTAACAGCTTAAAACAATAAACATTTATTTATTATTATTATATATAGTTTCTGTGGGTCAAGAATTTGGGAGTGGCTTAGTTAGGCAGCTCTGGTTCTGGATTTTGCAGTCCAATTCTCAGCCAGGGCTACAACCCTTATAAGGCTTAACTGGGGCTGAAAGACCTTCTGCCAAGATGTCTCCCACACACAGTTATTGGCAGGAGGCTTCGGTTCCTAGCTAGCTGGACAAGAGACCTTGGTTACTCTCCAGGTGGCCCTCTCCAGAGGGCTGCTTGGGTGTCCTCACAACATGGCAGCTAGTTTCCCCTAGAGCCAGTGATCCAAGAGAGAGAACAAGGAGAAAGCCACAATGCCTTTTATGACCTAGTCTCACAAGTCACATCATTGATTCTGCCACTTGCTGCTCAACAGAACTGGGTCACTAAGTCTAGCTCACACTCAAGGGGAAAAGAATTGGGCTTCACCTCTTAAAGGGAGGGTTATCAATGAATTTGTGGACATAATTTAACAGAAAATTTTCTGATTCAAATAGTTACAAGACCTCTACCAAGAAAACACTAAAGCTCTTTTGAGAGGAATCCACCAAAGGATTAGTTAGTTGATGGTGGCCCCTGGGACCCTCAAGCAATAGGAAACTTCTGGGGAGCTAGGGAGATGGGTAGAGGAAGCAGGCAGAGGTAAGAGAGGATGGGTGTTGTGGTGTGGCTTTTATAGCTGGGACATGCTGTTGTTAGGGAACAGACTACAGATTGCTATCATCTCTGTGTTCTTGAGTTTAACCTTCCAGTTCATTCCATCTTAAAACTTTGCTATTCAGCCTACAAGCCATCAGGCATGAACGACATTTCCTTCCTTTGTTTCTTCCTGCCTGCCTTCCTTCCTTCCCTCCCTCTTTCCTTCCTTCCTTCCTTTCCTCAGCTCCCCTAAGAATGATTTGAACTAGAAAGTCTAACACTTTATCCCCAGAAATGGAACCGATGTCTTGCTGATATTGCCCTAGGTTGTCTGTGCATTCCTTACTGAAGGGAAATAAAGCAGATACTGAATTTTATCCATTGGAGGCTATTTTTGCAGGCAGATCCTGTCACTTCCAATAACCTAAGTGCTCAACTTTTATTTCCTTTTCCTAAGATCTCCATTGTACACAGAATCACATAAGTAGGAACGCACTTCAGGCTAAGAACATCAAAGGGGACATCTGCTCTCCCCCGACTGTACACTTACAGAAACTGGGGGTGGGAGCGACACAGCAGCCAGTAGGGGTCTGGCAGGGTGCCAACAGCATCCACTATGCTGGTAACCCTCCGCTCAGCAAAGTCACTTCAGATATGCTCTGTGGAGCCACACCGAAACAGGGGCACCAAATTCCTCATGCTCTGTAAGGGACAATAAGAAATAAACCTGCCACACTGAAAGAGACATTTATCTCTCTTGACCTTGGCAGAAAGTGGAGAAGAAAAAGTCTCCCCCGAGAAGTCATATCCACACAGCAGCCCGCACACACAGGATGCCAGGTCCTCATGGCCAAAACAGACAAGGGACGCTGGGCTAATCGGCCTTCCCAGGAGGTTTTCACTCTTCTGTGTCTATGTAAAGAAATGCTGCCCATATGTATAACTTGTTACTGAAGAATGTTGCACGGTTTCTTTCCACATTTGAGAAGATAGCCCAAGAATTGCGAGAGGCCCTTTCAAATGTGATTTTCTCACTCTCGAATGAAGTGCCGCCATCTTGTGGTGGTTTCATGCAGTTTCCTTTCCTGAAGTTCTCCCCAGTCCCTGGAATGAATTTATTTATTTATTTATTTATTTATTTATTGAGACAAAGTCTTACTCTGTTGCTCCGGCTAGAGTGCTGTGGCGTCAGCCTAGCTCACAGCCACCTCAAACCCCTGGGTTCAAGTGATCCTCCTGCCTCAGCCTCCCGAGTAGCTGGGACTACAGGCATGTGCCACCATGCCCAGCTAGGTCCCCGTCAGCATTGCCACACTAAAAACTCTGGGTTAATTTACACCAAAGTGACACAGTTAACCATAGGCTGGACTAAATGAAAAATGTCAGATGGTATAGTGTTATGATCCTTCCCAATGGGTGAAAACAGTTGAATCTACACAGGAAAAAGAGGCCCCAGGTGCCACATGGCTTTAACCTTGAACTTGGAGCACACCTGGGAAACTCACAGCTCCCACTCAGACCTGCTGCCCTGCAGGACATTTTTGCAGGTGGAACGCTTTGGCCAATCTGTCTCGCACATCGTCTCCAAATTAACCTCCAAACACTGCTTGCCAGAGAAGCAAGAGTCTTACCAGACCCAAACCACTCATCCCGACTTATGTTCAAGGCTCCTTGTATCTAGGTCTTACGTTCTAAACCCTTCAGTCTTTTGTTCAACTACTGACCAGGTTGGATTTTACAGCTCTAACAGGTTCTTCTCTTGTTTCTGGCTTTTGCTTCCACTCCCTTTCCATACTGCATCTCTAAATGACCTACACATTCTTCTAAGAATACATAAAATCCCGTGAGGTCCATCCAGCCATGAAGTCTACCTCAGGAACAGTAGGCCAAATTGTCTTCTGGCTCAGCCCCCATGCCACCGCACTTCAGCACTTATCATAGTCAGTCTCCTAGGATTGCAAAGTTTCTGAAGTCAGAGGTCGTGAGTTATTACACGTTGAGCATCCCTTATCCAAAATGCCTGGAACAAGAAGTGTTTTGGATTTCAGATTTTTTTGGGGGGGGGGGCGCAGATTTTGGAATATTTGTATCATACTTACTAGTTCAGCATCCCTAATTTGAAAATCCAGAATCCAAAATGCTGAGTAATTCTATGACTATTATAAATTTGAATCAACAATT
The DNA here is from genome assembly GCF_041146395.1 of Eulemur rufifrons. Lineage (NCBI taxonomy): Eukaryota > Metazoa > Chordata > Mammalia > Primates > Lemuridae > Eulemur > Eulemur rufifrons. The sequence continues at coordinate 27,685,676 of NC_091002.1, forward strand.
TTAAAAATGCCTTCAAGATCCTCTGTTTGTTTTTACTGAGGACAATGAGGTGCCAAAAAAAAAAAAATTGTCTGTTTGGTTTTGGTGTTTTGCTGTCTCATTATAATGAGTACAAGTGAGTGTGGGTTTCTTCTAATTTATCCTGCTTGGGACACATTGCTGAACCTTTGGATCCAGGCTTTTCATCAGTTCTGGGGAAATTGCACCCATTATCTCTTCAAATATTGTTCCTCCTCTTTTTCCTTCCTGCCTTCCACAGCTCCAATCAAAACAGATGGTAGACTCTCTCATTCCACATTGTATGTCTTCTAATCTTTCTTCACCTCCTTATCTCTCTCTATTGCATTCTAGATAAATTATTTGGCAATATCTTCCAGCTCACTGATACTTTCTTCATCTGTGCCTAATTTGCTAAGGGGTCATTTGCACATCTTTTCAATTTCAGCAAGTATCCACTTCTACAAGTACCATGTCTGTTCCCTTGTACCTGCTCCTCCGACCATGGCACAGGTGAAGCTGCATGCCTCAAGAACAGGGACCAGCAATCTTTTTCTGCAAAGGGTCAGATAGTAAGTATCGTGGATTTTGTGGGCCACAGTCGTTGCATATTCTTTTTTTTTTTTTTTAACAACTTAAAAATTTTTTTTTTTATTTCAGCATATTATGGGGGTACAAATGTTTAGGTTACATATATTGCCTCTCTCCCACCCAAGTCAGAGCTTCAAGCATGTCCATTCCCCCAGACTGTGCGTACCGCACCCAACAGGTGTGACTATACCCATTCCCTTCTCCCCCTCCCCTCTGCCAGACACCCAATGAATGTTATTACTATATGTGCACTTAAGTGTTGATCAGTTAATACCAATTTGATGGTGATTAACAACTCTTTAAAAATGTAAAAATTATTCTTTGCTCTTGGGCCCAGCCACAGGCCAGATGTGGCTCATGAGTCATAGTTTGCAGACCCCTGCTATAGAGGTACTAAGCTCGATCCAGCATAATGATCAGTACAGCACAGGAAAGCCAGTACAGCATTCGTGGGGGAAGTGCTAGAATAAAGTCCCTGTGGTAAGGAACCTGGTCCTCATTATATAGCAGGTAGGTGATCCTAAAGACCATGCATGCCTCCATGAGGGAATACACGTATGCCAAATGGCTTGGAACCAGTAGAGGCCTGCAGTAAGGAGTAGGAGACCGCGAGCTCGGAGATTTGACCATCTGGCTGGGATCAGCACATGTGAGAGGACAGAGTGCACAGGCCTAGCAGCCAGCCCAAAACAGCCACATTACAGCAGGATTAATGCCTCCCGCAGCTCTAGAACCTGAGCACCAGCTTCATTACAGCTCCTTTGTAACCAGAGGAGTCGAGTCTATCCAAAGAATGACTGTGGTTATCTTTTGGCTTATTGAGTGACTCAGGTTTTTTGTATCCTGATCTAACACACAGAAACGTGTTTGGCTTACATATGTGTACATATGTGAAAATATATTTCCACATGTACACATGTATTTCTATGTGTGTATATATATAGTTGAGACAAGTCTTACAAATCTTTTACTCTATGTGGCATCCTTTTTTTTTTTTTTTTTTTTTAGACAGAGTTTCGCTCTGTTGCCCGGGCTAGAGTGAGTGCCGTGGCGTCAGCCTAGCTCACAGCAACCTCAAACTCCTGGGCTTAAGCGATCGTACTGCTTCAGCCTCCCGAGTAGCTGGGACTACAGGCATGCACCACCATGCCCGGCTAATTTTTTTCTATATATATGTTTTAGTTGGCCAGATAATTTCTTTCTATTTTTAGTAAGAGACGGGGTCTCGCTCTTGCTCAGGCTGGTCTCCAACTCCTGACCTCGAGCTATCCACCCGCCTCGGCCTCCCAGAGTGCTAGCATTACAGGCGTGAGCCACCTCACCTGGCCGGCATACTTTTTTCTTTAGACAAGGTCTAACTCTGTCACCCAGGCTACAGTGCAGTGGTGCCATTTCAGCTCACTGAAGTCAAACTTCTAGGCTCAAGCAATCCTCCTGCCTCAGCCTCAGGAGTAGCTGGGACTACAGGCTCTCGCCAGGATGCCTGGCTAATTTTTTCTATTTTTTTAAATAGAGACGGGATCTCGCTCTTGCTCAGCTCAAGCGATCCTACTGCCTTGGCCTCTAAGAGTGCTTGGATTACAGGAGTGAGCCACCACGCCCGGCCCTTTCCTTTTTTTTTTTTTTTTCAAGGTCTTGCTCTTGCTCAGGCTGGTCTCAAATTCCTGGCCTCAAGCGATCCTCCCGCCTCTGCCTCCCAAAGTGCTAGGATTACAGCGTGAGCCACCTAGGCCAGCCCTCTATGAGGTATACTCTTATTTCCTATTCTCTTTAACCTATTTTTTTTTTAATACTGTCTGTGAATGACTGAATTTTGCAACCCATTAAAGGATTCTGATTTCTCACTTAAAAACCCCTACCTTAGTGCTGGGTCCTCAATCCCCGGGGCTGTCCCCGGGGTAGACCGCCTGAGCTCTGCACCACTGCCCCCAACTCCGTTCCTCCCATGTCCTCCACCCCAACCCCCGGTCCGTGGAAAAATTGTCTTCCATGAAACTGGCCCCTTGTGCCAAAAAGGTTGGGGACCTCTGCAGTGGATAAGCACCTGGAACCCAAGGAAGACTTAGGATAAAGTATAGAAATAATGAAGTAAACAGAAGTCATCGCATTCATATTTTCCATTACATTTTGGAATCATCTGTTTAATTTGGTATGTGAAGTATTTATCATGTTTAAGAGAATTTGATATATTAATACATAATAAATTAATCGTGCAATTCCATTTTAAAATGTGAAATGAGTGAATGTGTAGCAGAATTTAACCACATCTGTAAGCAATATTGAGATTATGAGATTCATCAACCATATTTTTAGGTTTAATATACTGGATTTATAAGAGCGAACTATGTACTTGGATTTTATTTGTCAAGTAACTGAGTCGCTTAAGAAGAAAATAACATTAAATTTATAAATGCGATGTATAGTTGTAAGAATTTAAGTTATAAGAATCCACTTAGAATTATTTTCTTCATTTACCAGGGCATATACTACTTAAGAATAAACGGGTTTTGGGTTTGTAACTCTATTATTGGTCATTAAAGCAAAAATAATCCCGAAATAGTCCCCTGAGTGCCCAAAAGCCACCCTCGAGGACACAGAAGCAGCTCCCATTCACTCGGATCTAAGAACTTAGGGCTGGTCAAACCGGTGAGCAACACGTGGCCCAGCAAAAGGAGCTGGGTCCCCTGAAACAGGAACAAGAAACCGGCTTAGGCAGACGTGGGGATCATCTTTCTTTCCCACGTTATTGCCTGCCACCGTCACTTTTTAAAAATAATTAATAAATTCAGCAGCACCAAGACGACCGCGAGGAGCCATGTTTCCAGAAGTCTGCGCCAGAGCGCCCCGGGGACCGCTCCTGTCCCGGGAAGGAGGAAAGGGCGCGCGCGGCCCACGGGGCTCTGGGGAGGACCGTCCCGGAATGGGAGGCGAGAATGGAAGGGTCCTGGGGGCGTGAGGCGCAGGGAGGGGTCTAGGGCCCGAGGTCACCGGCGCTGCGGAACGCCGGCCAGGCAGGGGTCTCGGAGGGTCGCCGCGCCCCACACAAGAGCCTCCCGCGCCGCTTCACCGAGCTCTACTGCCCGCAACCTATGTGACGAAAACATGAGCGATCGGACTACTATCCGGAAAAGGGCCTTTCCAAACGTCTTGCGGCCTGCAAGGCCCGACTGGGTCCAGCGCGTCCCAGGCAACCGCGCCCGGCCGCGCAGCTGCAGAGGCCGGAAAAGACCCGCTTGCCTGCGCTCCGCGCCACCCTTGCTCGCCCTCCGGGCGCTACCACCCCGGCGGGCCCCTCCGAAGGCCCGGGAATGGTGCCGTCCCCGGCCTCTGATTGGTCGGCGAGGTGGGGGCGTGGCCTCCGGAGCCTGGGTCCGCGAGCCAGAGCGCGCCAGCCGCATTGCGAGCCGAGCAAGGAGTGGGCGCCATGGTGAGGAGTGGTGGCGGGTCGCGGGAGAAGCGGAGGCGGTGGTGTGGGCCCGGGATCGGGCCCAAGGCCGGTCCCGAGCGTGCGCCAGGAGCGGGGCTGGGCGCACACTGAGGCCGCGTTGACGCTTGTGCCCCGGCTCCCATTCCAGGTCCTGTTGCACGTGCTTTTCGAGCACGCGGTTGGCTACGCGCTGCTGGCGCTGAAGGAGGTGGAGGAGATAAGTCTGCTGCTGCCGCAGGTGGGTGCGATCAGTGGGCTCTCCCGACGCCGCAGACCCTCGGGCCGTGCAGGTCCCAGCATGCCCCGCGCGCTCCCACGTGGCCAGCCGCTCTTAGGAGGGGGAACTGGGCCTGGAAAGGTCTAGAGCGGGGTGGGGGGGATCTTCACCTTGAATCATGGTTTGAATCACTTTAGGAGCAATTAGAAATGGGGCTCCGGGACTTGGCCCCGTACCGGTTGAAGCAGAACCCGGATGTGGGGCCCAGGCATTGGTACATTTTAAAAGCGTCCAGGGATGAGAACCGCTGTTTTACTGCGCCGCAGAGGCAAGAGCAAAGAAACCGTTCATCCTCTTTCTCCCCACACCCGCAGGTGGAGGAGTGTGTGCTCAATCTGGGCAAATTCCACAACATCGTTCGTCTAGTGGCCTTTTGTCCCTTTGCCTCATCCCAGGTTGCCTTGGAAAATGCCAATGCGGTGTCTGAAGGTGAGTCAGCCACTGCCAAGTATTTTAAAGAAAGAAGCTACGTGCGGTTTCTTACGTTATCTTCTTAAGGGGTTTATAATAGCATTTACCTTTCTTCGCTAGCTCTAAATCTGGTAGGTGCTTGGGCAGTATTGGAAGTGAACAGGATGTAATTTAAGATAATTTTCTTCCCTGAGCTCAAGATCTGGGAACTGGTAGACTGCATCTTCCACATTTAAAGCACATGATCCAGGATGTAGATATTTCTCTTGGGGAACTTTAGTGACAAATGATTCTTCAATGAAATGGAGGGGACTGGTTTAACACCCACCCAGTTGGCTGAAACACAGTCAAATGTCTACTTCTCTGCTGTACCTTTCAATTGATTGGAAAAGGCAATTTTGACAAACAAAAGCCAAAAAAAGGTTTGTTCCCAGAAGGCAGTTTGGGTACTAAATACTTAAGGGTGTGTTATAAGCTTTCAGTTATGTATTTCATACCTGTGCTGTTGGACCTCAGTGTAGTTCCTCCCTTGGTTGGGCCAGGCTTTGCAGTGATGACTTTCGTATCTGTCAATCCCCTGAGTGCAGTCACTGATGTCTCTGTGTCTCTGAGCAATGCCTGGAGGGGAGGGGTCTAGGCATGCCACTCCAGCATGCTCCACAGGACCAGCTGAGGGGATGAGATCCTTTTGCATCTTTCAGTGTGTTAGTGGGAGCTATGTTCTCTGTGCCCTGAGGTGTTGTTCATGAGGACCTCCGTCTGTTCTTGGAGACCCACCTGCCGACCAAAAAGAAGAAAGTACTCTTGGGGGTTGGGGATCCCAAGATCGGTGCTGCAATACAGGAAGAATTAGGGTACAACTGCCAGACTGGAGGCGTGATAGCCGAGGTCCTGCGAGGTGAGACCATCATATGTCATGCTCCTGCCATTCTTTGCCTCTTCAAGGGGGTTTCTGGGAGGCCTCATGTTTGGCTGGTGCCCATGAGTGCAGGAGCTAGCTCAGAGCCCTTCCTTGCTTACAGTCCTGCCCTCCTCTTAGGAGTTCGTCTGCATTTCCATAATCTGGTGAAGGGTCTGACCGATCTGTCTGCTTGCAAAGCCCAGCTGGGGCTGGGACACAGCTATTCTCGGGCCAAAGTTAAGTTTAATGTGAATCGGGTGGACAATATGATCATCCAGTCCATTAGTCTCCTGGACCAGCTGGATAAAGACATCAATACCTTCTCTATGCGTGTCAGGTAAAGTGCAGGGGCCATCCCTAACACTGGAGTCTTTGCCCTGTAGTTTTAGCTAATTCAGAGTCTTGAGCAGGACTAATTCCTGTGGGTAGAACCCTGTGGGCTGGGGCTGGAGCTCGGCCTCCTAGTGCTTACCACAGGCTGTGTTCTTACACTGCCTGTATAGAAAAAGGAGGCAGAGTAAAGCTACCCCATGTACACCCCAGCCCAGGCCCTGTGCCTGGTCTGTATTGTGAATGGGGGAACATGGAGTTGAGGGGGATTTGAATCTAAGGTGTTCCCATTTCCTCCAGGCAGGGAGTAGGTGTGGAGAGGGCTGAGGCTGTGGCTTTGTTGTTTGAGATGAAGCAGCTGGGCTGAGAGTGACTGTGGCTCTTTGCAGGGAGTGGTACGGGTATCACTTTCCAGAGCTGGTGAAGATCATCAACGACAATGCCACGTACTGCCGCCTCGCCCAGTTTATCGGAAACCGAAGGGAGCTGAATGAGGAAAAGTTGGAGAAGCTGGAAGAACTGACAATGGATGGAGCCAAGGCTAAAGCTATTCTAGATGCCTCACGGTCCTCCATGGGTCAGTACAGAGCCTGGCAGCCACCATAAGGTACGGGGCCTTAAGTAGCTGGCTGTTGGATTCACATTTGGTGTTTCCTAGGTATGGACATATCTGCCATTGACTTGATAAACATCGAGAGCTTCTCCAGTCGTGTGGTGTCTTTGTCAGAGTACCGCCAGAGCCTACACACGTACCTGCGCTCCAAGATGAGCCAAGTAGCCCCCAGCCTATCAGCCCTAATTGGGGAAGCGGTGCGTCGTGGGGGACACTAAAATAGGGGCATGGGAGTGTTGCCATGTGCGTCTGCAGTGCTGTATTTCCTGGCCCACTGTATCGTCCCCAGTTGTGCTTGATGGGGAGGAGGAGAGCAGGGGTCATGCAACTGGCAGGTCAGCGGTGACAGCTTCTCTGACCCCTTCCTTGACTCTTTTCTCCAGGTAGGTGCACGTCTCATCGCTCATGCTGGCAGCCTCACCAACCTGGCCAAGTATCCAGCATCCACTGTGCAGATCCTTGGGGCTGAAAAGGCCCTGTTCAGGTACCAGTGCGGGCACCTGCCCACACTCAGGTGCCACTTCTGGTGCCCACTGCTTGTTTGGGGATCACAGTGATGGCCAACCAGGGCTCCCTGACCTATACAGGCCTCTGCTATGGGGGTGATGGCCAGTCCTGGTGTCTGAGTGATTCCCAGGGCCCAGCAAAGGGACCAAGTTTCCAGGTCAGCGACATTGGATGCCTTCCCTCTGCCTCTGGGAGCTGTGGGTTGGCATGCACTGGGGAAGCGATCCAGTCTGTCCTGAGGCTCTGGGGACTGGGCGGGGGGCCGGAGCGAGTTACCTTGGCTAATGGGGTTGAAATTTCTCATCTCAAACTCTCCACTGAATGTTCTCTCAGAGCCCTGAAGACAAGGGGTAACACACCAAAATACGGACTCATTTTCCACTCCACCTTCATTGGCCGAGCAGCTGCTAAGAACAAAGGCCGCATCTCCCGATACCTGGCAAACAAATGCAGTATTGCCTCACGAATCGATTGCTTCTCTGGTATGGGTGGGGGGGTTGGCACTTGTGAGGAGACGGGGCTCGGGTGGGGGGCTGACTACCTTAGCAGCTTCTACGATGATGGTAGTATTTTTCGTCAACAGCAGTTCACCTAGTGAGTGTTGATACTTTGGGTCTGAGTGAAGCTGAGGGTAGAAGGAACACTGGGTGGGGTGGGGGGCTGTTTGTCCATTCAGGGGCTGACCAGCTTCGTTTACCCACGTACACACATCCAGAGGTGCCCACGAGTGTATTTGGGGAGAAGCTTCGAGAACAAGTTGAGGAACGGTTGTCCTTCTATGAGACTGGAGAGATTCCTCGGAAGAATCTGGATGTCATGAAAGAAGCAATGGTTCAGGTCAGTGGTCAGGGTCTCTGGGTAGGGGGAGAGCCACATGGCTGACTGTTGGAGGTGATGAACTGTCTCGGCCTGACCTTGTAGAGTGGAGGCAAAAAAACTGATTTAATGAGCCTGATCCAATAAAGTCAGAAAGGAGGCCTTGGAACACCAGAGGTTTTCAAGCCTTTTCAGCACTTTTCTTTAACCAGGCAGAGGAGGCGGCTGCTGAGATGGCTAGGAAACTGGAGAAACAGGAGAAGAAACGCTTGAAGAAGGAAAAGAAACGACTGGCTGCGCTTGCCTTCGCTTCTTCAGAAAACAGCAGTAGTACTCAGGAGGAGTGTGAGGTCAGTAGGCAGATGAGATTCTAGGTGGTAGGATTTTCACCAGCAGAACAAAGGATGTGCTTCGTCAAGCCGTGGTCTTGAGTCCAGGCTTTTGGACTGAAACAAGGACCTGAAACATCTCAAACTACCTCTTGATTCTATAGGAAGGAGATAGGTGCTGAGACAACTTGCTCAAGAGCCCAGAGAGCTGGTTGTAGCACACACCCGTTCCCTGGGCAAGTGTGTTCTGTCCTCGGCTGCCTCCCAGGAGTCCTCAACCTGGGGTAGTGTAAATTCCTGCTCTGCTTCTTCTCAGACGTTTCCGGAAGTGGTAGTGTCTCTCAGTGGGGATGGGGGCAGGGAGGTTGCCAGCCTGCGAGACTAGACTCATTCTCCCTGGGGTTTTCCTTTAGTCCCCACTTTGTTAAAGTGTTTCAGGGTCCCCTCTTCAACTTGGCATGATGGTTCTATTGTGACCAGCATGGTGGGTTTTTCTATAGGTTATTTAGTGGGCTGAGGTACTTTCTCATGACATGTTCTCCCTTGCCTTCTAATTGGGAGTAGCCTTTGGGGTGGATTTCCAAAGTTATACCCACACAATTAAAAAACCATCCCAGAAACACTGCGCAATTTTAACAGAATTTTGCCAGTTTTCCTGCCCTGGCTACTGCTAAAAATGTAATGGGTGTGTGTGTGCGTCCAGACTATAGTTGACACTGTTCTCATGCCTATCTCCCCCTCTTCCTTTTAGGAGACGGTTGAAAAACCCAAAAAGAAGAAAAAGCAGAAGCTCCAGGAGGTTCCTCAGGAGAATGGAATGGAAGACCACCCATCTATCCCTGTCTCCAAACCCAAGAAAAAGAAATCTTTTTCCAAGGAGGAGTTGGTTAGTAGTGACCTTGAGGAGGAGGCCATTGCCAGTGTAAGTCTTCCCAAGAAGAAGAAATCCTCACCGAAGGAGGAAGCAGTAGTCAGTGATCCCGAAGAGACAGGCAACAAGAGTGTCTCTAAGAGGAAGAGGAAATTCTCTTCCAAGGAGGAGACAGTCAGCAGTGGCCCTGAAGAGGCTGCTGGCAGCAAAAGCAGCTCCAAGAAGAAGAAAAAGTTCCACAAAGCACCCCAGGAAGATTAGAATGGACATTCCCTGTGAGGAGGGGTGTGCCATGCCCCACAGTGACATTTCCCACTCCACGTCTCATACTCCCAATAAAAACAAAATTCACCAAAAAGTTGATTCACATGTTTTATTGAACATCTTACATAGGTATGGGCAGGACCTATGGATGGGGCAGGGCAGCAATGACAGCCTCAGTGAAGTCGTGGCAAGTGGCATAGCCACCCATGTCAGAGGTTCGAACCTGCGGGGGAGAACTGTCATCATCCCTGCAGCCTAGGCCCCCACCCCTGACACTCCCACCACCAGCATCCAACAGATGCAGTTCCCTAAGGAAGCCAGCCCTAGGACAACCTAGGCTCTGCTCAGAAAAATGGCTATGGTCCACTGCCTAGAGGTTCGAGATCTCTTCCCTGGTCCACTGTACTGAAGGAATGTATAGGTAGTATGTGGTCCTTGTGAGGTTGGAAGGAATAAAGGGCTCTAGCTCCCATGGGGGTGCAGGTGGCCGATGACAGACTGGATGAAGTCGGTTGTGGTGCTGTAGCCGCCCATGTCTCGAGTCCGCACCTACAGCCACCACCGGCAAGAGCCGTGGGGGAGAAGAGAAGAGAGCCCATGAAGGCAGGCAGGGCAGTGTGATCAAGAAATGGAATCCAAGAAGGGGTGAAAGAAGATGGCAATGCAGCAGGGAAGGGAGAGGCCAGGTTCGGCAGCACACGGACCTGCCCATGCCTGAGCCACCATTAGCTAGCTGGGCAGCCACATTAGGGCAGGAGGCTGAGCAGGAAGTGAGATGATAGGAAAATGCAGATTAGAGACAAGGAGGCGGCTACCTTATAGGATATACAGAAACAACAGGTGGGAGGAAAGAGGACAGCAAGAGGAAGATGAGGACTGGCTCCCAGGTGTGGAGAAGGTGAAGCTGGCGCCTCATCCTGTCTAGCTCCCTCATTGCTCCATCCCTTGAGAGAGCTGCAAATTCTGCATTCAGATGGCCCACAAAAGGGGCAGAGGATGGAGCAGGAAAGGGAATAGCAGATGAGAACTCAGGCAAAGGAGAGATCAAGAGATGAAACAGCCAAGAGAAGGGAGGTAAAGAACAGCCCTGAGAGGAACCGGGAAAGATCAGAGAGCAAAGATGTTCTGGGGACCCGGGGGGAAGGAGGCCCCCAGCCAGGTTCCCCAGAGAGTAGTGCGCAGGCCCTGAGGCCGCAGCCTTTCTGAACTCACCTTGCCGACTTTGATCACCTTCTTCACCGCCTCTGCAATCATGTTGGAGTGATACTCAAGGCTGTCAATGTGGACAGGAAGAAATTGAGACACCCCCCCCTCAAAACACCATCCCGTGGCTCCCTGACAACACTCAGCGTCCCATGACCTACTTGAGATGTCGCAGCATGTTGGAAGCTGACAGCAGCATGGCCGTGGGGTTGGCTATATTCCTGCCCACTGCCTGGGCAAATGGGTGCCGGGCACCCTGTGGAGAGAGGGGCAGGCCAGAGTCATTGGCAGGAGGCAGGATGTGTAGCAGAGGCTGAGGTTGGGAAAGGACTCCACGGGAGGCAGGGAGCAGGCCAGGGTCACTTAGCAAGAGCAGGCATTGGGATTGGGGCTGGGACTCATGGGAGACCTGAGGTCTGAGGACTGGCACAGGCAAGGAGAAATGGCTGAGGGAGGAAGCAGCCTCACTCACCATCTCAAAGACTGCGTACTCTGCACTGTAGCTCTCACCAGGGACCACACCAGCTCCGCCAACCAGGCCAGCAGCCAGATTGTCGATAATGTTCCCATAGAGATTGGGCATCACAAGCACGTCAAACTGGTAAGGATTCTGCACCAGCTAGGGGGTGAGATGTAGGTGTGAAGAAGTGAATTCCACCCCCCACCCTCCTCAGTGCCGTGCGAGGGGAGGCATGGGGAGGCCTCACCTGCATGCAGCAGTTGTCTATGATCATTGTCTCAAATTTGATCTTGGGATACAGTTCAGCAACCTCCTCGCAGCACTGCAAGAACAACCCATCCCCAAGTTTCCTGTCCATGGGCCAAAAGGAACAGAATCAGCCAGGAAAGTACAGGAAGCTACCTTCCCAGGAGCCCATCCTATGCAAAGCCATGGTCCTCACATGATATTGGCTTTGTGGACAGCAGTGACCTTGCCCCGCCCCTTCTTGGTGGCATAGTCAAAGGCAAACTTTGCAATCCGCTGAGACTTGGCTCGTGTGACAATCTTCAAGCACTCAATCACACCCCTTGCACTCTGGGTAAGAAGAGAGAAGCAGCTGGGTGACCTTGGGAAGGCGCTCCACCTCTCTCCCACCTCCATCCCTGCCCTCCCCAGTTTCTCCGGCCTCACCTCATGTTCCAGAGAGCTGTACTCCCCTTCCGTCTGCTCTCGAATGATCACCAGGTCTAGATTGTTGTGCCGAGTCATGTACCCAGGAAGTGACTTCACATGGACTACGTTGGCAAATAAATCCAACTTACGCCTAAAGGTGGGCAGAGTCATCAGCTCTGCGCCTGGTGCCCCAGTGCCCCTCTCACCCATTCCCCTCACCCCCACCACCTACCTCAGCCTCATGTCATAGGAGGCTAGTTCCCCCTTATACTCCATCGGCGTGTGGATCTTTCCTGTGTAAACACAGTAGAAGGAGTGTCAGGCACAGGCCACACTTAAGGGAGCCCAGACCAGTGTCCAATCTCCTCGGGTACATAATGCAACCCAGGCTCCCATTTCCCACTCCTAAATCAGTAACATTTAATTGCCTCTGGTGGAAAGCGGCAAAGGAGAATAATGTATAAGGTCAGAAACATTTTTGTCTACTGCATTTATTTTTAGTCATCATATTTAATTTATGTTGAAACTTCAAAATGATCTGAAAGGACAGATTTTTTCATGTTTATCTGAGAAGAGCCTGGGTTTTAGTATTCCATGGTGTGTATATTTAAAAAAAAAAAGAAGAAGAAGAGGAGGAGTCTGGGTTTAATAACAAGTTGAGAAACAATGCTAGCAGATCTCTGACCTTTTTTCGATGTTTCTGTGTTTATTTGACATTTTTTCAACCACCATTTATTGAAAATCAACTATGTCAGGCAATAGGGATATCAACCAAAAACCATACAACTCCTGCCCTCAAGGAACAAACGGTTCACTGGGAAAGACAGATACTATGAAAGACATGATAAATACCATGGAAAAAGTGTTAACATGCATAAGAGCACAGAGAATGGCCGGGCATGGTGGCTCATGTCTGTAATCCTAGCACTTTGGGAGGCCGAGGCAAGAGGATCGAGGCCAGGAGTTTGAGACCAGCCAGGTAACATAGTGAGACTTCATCTCTACAAAAAAATTTTTAAAAATTAGCTGAGCGTGGTGGCGCAACCCTATACTCCTAGCTACTCAGAGGCTGAGGCAGGAGGATCACTTGAGCCCAGAAGTTTTGAGGCTGCAGTGAGCTATGATTGCACCACTGTACTACAGTCTGGGCAAGAGAGTGAAACCCCATCTCTAATATGAGGAGGTATCACAGAAGAGTGGGCCACTCAGACCTTAGGTTGAGGGCAGTGGGCTGAACAGTGATCCCCAAAATGATTATTCATGCTCTAAGCCCCAGAACCTGTGACTTTATTTGGGGAAAGGGGCTTTGCAGATGTAATTAAGTTAAGGGTCTTGAGAAGACATCATCCTGCATTAGGATGGGCGCTAAATCCAATGAAAAAATCCTTATAGAGCAAAGAAGGGATACAGATACGGAGACACAGAGGGGAGAAAGCCACAGGCAGAGATTGGAGTGATGTGTCTACAAGTCAGGGAACACCAAAAGACACCAGAGCTGGAAGAGGCAAGAAAGGATTCTCCCCTAAATCTTAAAAGAGAGCATGACCTACCAAAACCTTAATTACAAACTTCTGGCCTCCAGAACTGAGAGAGAATAAATTTCTGTTATTTTAAGACACTGGGTTTGTGGTAGTTTGTTATGGTAGCCACAGGAAACTAACACACTGAATGAGTGAGAAGGATTTCGATAGGTACCATCAAAGGAAGACCATTCTGGGCAGAAGGAACAGCATAAGTATATATATTTGGAAACTAACACATATTCTAGTGTGATCAAAACACAGAAAAAGTGTTGTGGAAACCAAGACAGAAGACTAGGAGCCAGCTTATAAAGAATTTACTTTCCTATGCTAAGGTTGGGCTTGGCAAAATCAGGCTGGTATTTCCAAAATAAGAGAGGTGGAAGATGGACTACAGAAGCAGAATGAGAAGCTAAAAAATCAAATGAGGAGATTAAAGTAGGGAAGCAGAAGGAAGATAGAAGAAAAGTGGCAGCTAGAAGTGGCATGCTAGAAAGACAATTAGTAAGATTTGATGATGGTTGATGTAGCCTCAGGACAGACTCCAAACCCCTGGAACCTTCCTGCATAGACAGCTGATATGATTTCTCAATTTCTGGGTTCCCAACAGGAAGGAACAAATGCCAAAGTATGACTGGTGGGAGGTCTGGGGAGTTAATATATTTGTATGTGGGGAGAGGGGCTTAATAAACATTTATTTGTTCATTTGATTTTAAATGACATGTGGGCAGATGTCAAGGGGACACATATACCAATGATGGCCACTTTGTTCTCCTTCATGGAACTCAGCACCTGCTCCAGCTTCTCCTCAGATGCCATATTCTGCACCTCACTCAGGTGGTGCTCCTGGAATTCCACTGGGACAGCAGCAGCCTTCAGGGACAAGTCCCCAAAAATTGCAGGGTCAAGGTCAAATACTTTCCAACCCACCCCGTCGTCCCTGCTGTGGATCCCTAAGGCCACTCACCTTGAACACCTCCTTGACAGCGTGCATCAGCTCAGGCCCCACACCATCCCCGGGCAACATGGTCACGGGAAAGGCACCCTCCACCCTCACGTCCTCAGCCTGCGGGTAGGGCCAGCAGAGCTAGAGCTGGGGCAGGAGCAGGGGTCTTTCCCGGAAGGGAGAGAGAGGGGCAAAGGAGTGGGAAAAAAGAGGAGGGAGCCGCGAGGAGGTGACAGGAGAGTGAGCGAAACTCGAGCCGCTTCAGGCATACCTGGCTCCGCGAGGCAGCTTGCGCCGCGGCCGACGTACCCAGACCTCTCCATGCCCCAGGGTTGCTGGCGGAGACCAGCGCCTGCGATAGGGACAAGCCTGTGAGGTCAGATCTGGCACCCCCAGACCCCAAACACTGCAGTGACCTTGCCCTCTTTAGGAAACCCAGGGGCAAGTCTCGATCCCCGTTCCGCCCCTGCCCAGAGTGTCCCCGTGCCTCACCCGGGTCAGCCAGCGGACACCGCTCAGCGACGCCATGTTTTCCGCAGGAAGTCGCGCAGGAAGTGACGCCGAAGCTGGCGCGGCACTTTCCCTCGACTTCCTGGCCGTCCTGGGGTGCTTGGTGGTGCTTTATCTGCGCCAACCCGTACCTCCTGCCCGCTCCTGTACCTCCTTCTTAGCGACGGAGGTCACGGGATGCGCAACCACTTTGTCTGTTGCTTTATTTTCAGTCGCCATATTTAATTTATGTTGAAACTTCAAAATAACATTAAAGGAGAATGCGTGACTTCGTTTTATTGAATGAGGACCTGAGTTTAACAAGAGGTTGGGAGGAAATTACGAGTATTCTGTCTTAAAGTTTTTGTGTCTATGCGTTTGTTCTTTTAACCAGTGCTCACTGAACACTTGTATGTCAGGCATTAGAGGAACACAACACAGTCCTAAGGTCCGGAAATTTTCATTTCATTTCAGAAAATATTAATTTTCTTGAGGATAACTACACAGACCTGAGCTCAGCCTAACACTCAAAAAATATCTGCAAACTGATGTTATGTGGCTGTCGCCAGAGTGAAAATGACTGATGGAGGTTACCAATTGAACCAGGCCAAGGAGATGAGACCGTTATTGTATGAAGGTCGCTGTATTCTCCCTGTGAGCTCAGCAAGCTCTCTGGGCCTTCAAGTCCCCACAAAAGTATCTTTCACCAATACCGCCTGATAATAGAGAAATCCAGCTAGAACCTTTGAAAAGTTCTTTAACCAATCTCTTGGAGCAGGAAAGGGAGGTTATACTGCCATGTTCCCTTCTAACATTTGTGGAGCCTCCTCCGCTTAGCACCAGGGCATATAATGATGGACAACGTGCCCATACTTGAGTGTTCAGTGTGAGGCTGGATGAATTGAATGTCAATGTCTTAGGCCTGCAAATCCTCCAGTACAGGGGTCCTAACTTGGGGTCCACAGAACTCCCAGCTGCCGATGAGTAGAAATTAGTACTACTATGGCTGCCCACGGTGGCTCATGCCTGCAATCTAGCACTCTGGGAGGCCAAGACAGGCTGATGGTTTGAGCTCAGGAGTTCCAGACCAGCCTGAGCAAGAGGGAGACCATCTCTACTAAAAATAGAAAAATTAGCCAGGTGGAGTGGCACCTGCCTGTAGTCCCTGCTACTTGGGAGGCTGAGGCAGGAGCATTGCTTGAGTCCAGCAGTTTGAGGTTGCAGTGAGCTATGATGACCCACTGCACTCTAGCCAGGGTGGCAGAGCAACACTCTGTATAAAAAGAAAGAAAGAAATTAGTGCTATTAACTTGATGAGAAATAGCAAAAAATCATTATCTTTATTTTCACTAACCTCTAGCTGAAATTTAGCATTTCCTTTCATTATGAATGTAGGTCACAGATCACAGTGCTACCTGTAGTATGACTTTGTCACTTGTAGAAAGTATAGATATTTTCATTACACATTTCAGTTGTGGCAGATCTTTTTTTTAATTAATTAATTTATTTATTTTAAAGGCTAGTCAAGTGAAGCAGTGGAAGTGGAGAAGGAATAAAGGAATCTGTAACTGGTTGTGATCAATTAGTTGTAAACACCACTGCAGTAGCAGATATCTTAAAATATCATTTACTCTCATCCCTACTTTGACATCATTTGACCCAATGCTAGATCATGTTATTTAATGCATTAATGAAGCAGCACACATAGTAGTATATTACAAGGTAGCTTTTTAATTACCATGTATCAACATAATTGATTTTCTTTGTAAACTTATTTATTTTATGCATTTACAAGCCTTTCTAAGGAAGGGTCCACAAACTTCAACAGCCTTTCAAAGAGATCCACTGCACACAAAAGTTTCAGAATTTCTGCTCCATTAGGCCTACTGGATCTTTTTCTAAAACCATGAGCAATCAAAAAAGTAACATAATAAATGACAATGCCTTGAAGATTGAAGTCTGAGAAAGCTGCTTGGAAGTGGGAGAATTGGATCTATGATTGAAGGACAAACAGGATTACAGAGAAGTGACTACACTATAGGAGATAGTGGAAATGTAAGCAAAGGAGCTACCTTGGGTCAGCTTCCCTAGAAGCAGAGACAGGGATTCTTATGCAAGTGACTTATGGAAGGAGTGTTCTTGGGGGAAAGATGTTGGGAAGGGAATAAGGAGGAGGGGAAGGAGTTCAGCAAGATGTGGCCTCAGCTAAAGTCTACCTCAGCCTCCACTCTTGGGGAGCTCTGGAGCATGAATTATGTCTCAAGGTTGTCAGAATTTGAAGCAAGGCTTAATAACCAGGCTGTGGCCCTGCATGGCTCTAGGACCACTCCTACTGCAAGACAGCCTAGGAAAGAGGGGAATAGGTTTGCTATGATTGGCTTAAACTAATTCTTAAACTAAACTAATTCTCCCGATTGCATATTAGAATCACCTGGGGAGCTTTTTAAAAATACCTGTCTGGGCCTGACCTCCAGAGGTTTTGATGTAATTGGTCTAGGGTAGGACCTAGACACTGGTGTTTTTTTTTTTTTTTTTTTTGAGACAGAGTCTCACTTTGTTGCCCAGGCTAGAGTGAGTGCCATGGCGTCAGCCTAGCTCACAGCAGCCTCAAACTCCTGAGCTCAAGGGATCCTCCTGTCTCAGCCTCCCGAGTAGTTGGGACTACAGGCATGCACCACCATGCCCGGCTAATTTTTTCTATATATATTTTTAGCTGTCCATATAATTTCTTTGTATTTTTAGTAGAGATGGGGTCTCGCTCTTGCTCAGGCTGGTCACGAACTCCTGAGCTCAAACGATCCGCCCACCTTGGCCTCCCAGAGTGCTAGGATTACAGGCGTGAGCCACCGCGCCCGGCCGACACTGGTGTTTTTAAAAAGCTCCTCAGATGATTCTGAAAGTCCACCAGAGTTGACAATCAGTGGCTTACACCAATCACCTGGGTGATCCTTCACCTGGGGCTGGGCAGGTGTATCAGTTGTGATCATATTCACACAACACACCCAAGCCTACATAAGAGAGTCCAGCAATAGATGATCCAGGGCTGGAGAGACCCTCCACAATGTCAGAGGCACAGACTCATTATCTTGCTGGCCCACCTTGCATAGCCTTCATTCCCAAGGTCATTCAAGATCCAAGAAGGCTATTCCAGTTCCAGCATTCCAACAGCAGGAAGAACGGGGAAGGAAAAGAGTAGAGGCCTCAGCCCTTTAATGGTATTTCCTGGAAGTTGCACGTACGATTTCTTTCCTCCACCCCATGTCTTATTTATTTGTTTGTTTTTATTGAGGTAAAAAATATATATATATATATATATATATAAGTTACCATCTTTACTGTTTTTAAGACATGCGCCATTTCTGCTTACATCCCATGTAATACTATAAATGTGTTGGTTTTCTCCTTTGAGGTTCTAGGTTTGTTTCAGAAGTCCTCCTCTACCTTCAGATGATAAGCATATTCTCCCGATAGTGTGCCTAATGCTGTTAGGGTTTTGTGTGTTTATGTGGTTTAATGTATCTGAAGTTTAGTTTTGTAAAAGGTGAAAGATAAAGGCCTTAACTTTATTTTTTCACAGAGGTTAGCCAATTGCCCAGTATCATTTATTATCATTTCCTCCAGATAAGAAATTCTACCTTTATCAAACACTAAATTCCCATATGTGTTAAGTCAAATCATGTGAAACTATTGTTATCTGCCACCTCAGCCCAGCTTTATTTTCCCAATTATTCCAGTCACTACTAGACATCACATATTTATTCTTTATATAAATCATTCCTTGTGTTTGCAGTGAACAACCTCGAGGAAGGAGGCAATATCTCCCTCCAGGACAAAGAGCAGGTTTGCTTATTTCCTGCCATAAAAGAAGTGGGCTCCCTAAGCTCAGTGTTCCTCAGATGCCACACAAACCCACTGTATGCACAGCATCTACCAGGCCACTCCACATTGCCCCTGTGGAACCTGAGGACTGAGGGAGCCAATGTAAACATTATGCTCATATTGTTGCCATGCTGTGAGTAATAAAGTCCTTTGTGTCTGACCCAGGAGTCATCTCTGCCAGCATACAGGATATAGTAAGAGGCTAATTATTCATATATCAACAGGGTAAATTCAAATGCCATACCCTGACAGTTTTGGCAATGAGGACAGGATGCTGACAGACACATGGCTTTCTGGAAGAAGAAGGACAAGGACCCTGTGGACCACATTAGGGGATATGAAAAGACTCCTTGGTGTATGTTAGTGAATCCTCTCAACCAAATTGTGGGCAGCAGGGGGAGGGTGGATAGGATAAGGGTCTCGCACTGTCCTACCTGTCCAGAGGCCAAGCATAAGGGGCAAGAGTGGAACAAGCCACCCGAATGGTGCTTTAGTTCCTTCTCACTCTCCTCCATGAAGGAGGAGGATGGGACGCAATGACAATGGGGCAGCAAGCCCCACAGCCCCACTCAAAAGGCAACATGGATGTGGCTGCCAAGTCAAGGATCTCCAAAGCTGAAATAAATAGTATCAGCCATGGTGTTTGATACAGAGCTTTAGGTGAACCAAAAACAGTTAAGCAGCTTGCTCTTTCCCTCTGTGCTCCCCAATGCCTCTCTTCCCTCTCTACTCCACCTTTGGCTGCTTTGATGAAAAAGCTGAGGATGCTGGGGGAACTTCGTGGAGGCAAGGGCCTCAAAACTTGTATAGCTCTGTTGGGCTCAAGCACCCGAGTCACCATCTTACCCAGTCCTGTGGACAGATGCAGAGCGGGCACGAAGGACTGCACTGTGGAGTGGGGGCAAAATGAAAGGGGCCCCTGGGCTCGAGCAGTCTCTGGAGGAACGCTGGAGGTACACAGGGGAGGAAGCAGCAGCAATGCCAACCCTGAAGCCAGGGGCCAAGGAAAAACAAAAGCCTCCCAGCTGCACCCCGTGAACTAACCTCCCCCACCACCCTGCACATCCCTGATGTCCCGGCTGAGCTAGCCTGAGCTCTTGGCAGCTGGTGCTGTAGCTCCTGTATGTGTGCACACCACACTCCTTGTTAAAAAATCACCCAAGTTCAACTAATGGGCTTTGAAAACAAATTAAAGTGACCTGTAGGTAGGGTCTTTGGGCCAATTCAGTGGCTTCCACTGTGAATGTATTGCTGGCACTGATGCTTGTGCAGGTTTGGACTGTGAATGCCCACAAGCGTCTGATGGGATTCACCCATTCAAAGACTGCTGCATGTAGAAGGGTGATTCCTGAACTCTCCTAGATGGTCCAGAAGAATCGATATGGAATTGCAAAAGGAGAAAGCGAAATCCAAGAATTAGACTCAAAGGCTGCTACATTACTGAGGCCATTTTCCAGCACAACAGCGCCACCTGCCTGACATAGTCACCAAGCGCACCCCCTTTTTAAAAAAGACCTAACTTGTTACTGACCCAGAGTTCCTATGACTACCTGTCACCCCCGTTTGGGGATGGGTCAACTTGGATTTGGTGGCTATTAAGGGAAGGGCATCAAAGGCCTTATTAGTCAAATGGAAATGCTATAGTTAAGAGCACAACTGGCCTGGCCCTAACATTATCTGGGTTTTACATGAAAACGTGGCAGCAAAAATCTTTTTTGGAGGAATTTTATTCCCCACTTCACCACCTGAAGCAAAGCTGCTGACTCAGTGCAGCCCTCAAGTCACAAAGGGTCCCCTAAGTGCCTGGCCTGGTGGCTTGGCTAAGCTGACATCTTATGATGTCCACGTTCAACCTCAGCATCAGCTGGGCAGAATCAGACAGGCATGGGCGCTATGCTCAGTGGATAGAACTCAGGACAGTGCTGAGCCTCTGGGCCAATACTCCCTGTGATAATCCCTGGTACATTTTTACTGCCTTTTGTTGCCAGTGGCCTAGATGTCTTGCCCACAAGACTGACAGATTAAAGACATTCCTTGTTGCAGCTGCAAACCGTGGAAACAAATTCAGCTGCCAGTGAGACAGCGGGGGCCATTCATAGAGATGCCCACGGTAAGGGCCCTCTTCTAGTGAGACCAGCTGGAATTGAGCTGCCGATCCAGCCTTCAGTGCCCCTGTCACCACCATCACTGCCTGGATCCGTCATTGAACCAGACATGGCATCACATTCACCATCATAGACTGGGCACAAAGTAAAAAACTATGCTTCTGATGCAGAAGCCACCACTACATACCAGAGTAGTGATGCCACTCAAAATTTGGACCATGTGTCTTACAGTGAAGGAGGCCACACTGCATGAGCCTTGCCCCACTTGCTCCCGGATGACTATCTCAGACTACTGACCAACACCCTCTCCGGGCTATCATTGGTGTCTCGCTGCTCTCAGCACATTTTAAGGTTGCAGTGTTGCTGTTCTAGTCTGATCAGAGTCTGTGGCTCTGGCCACACCATTTTGGCCCTTGAAACAAAGCTGTGTCAAGTTTTTGGCTTTTCATACCATCTGCAGTCTAATGATGAATGCTTTGTTGCAAAAGCCACCCAACGATGGGCCAACAGTCAAGGCCATGCTATGCTCCCTCCCAGCTGCAGGCACCCAGTATTACTGAGCACTGAATGGCCCATCCAAAGCTTCTGACTACCTCCCTCCTTACCTTCTAGTCCACGTACTTCAGTGAGGCAATGTGACCGCTGAATGCCTCCATCCCCAGACAAGGATCATCTCTTCTTGGCCACTTCCTGGGTAATGATCAGGACACAAGGGGCAGAGGCTTATATAGCTCTATTCTAAAAAGCTGGGATATGACAATTCCTGAGTATGGTGCTCCTTTTCTTCCATCTTACAGCAACCGCAGGCCAGCCTGGTTGGTACACCCTCCAGACATCAGCCTGGCAAAAGGAGGGTAAGGGGAGTCAAACTTAATTCTAGTTCGGGTTTAGCAACCTGGATTCTTTTGATGGATTAACATGGTCCTAGATCATAAAGCTAATGGCCACTTGATTGAGTACACTACTTGCCAAGTCCCGCTACACTGGCCCACACAGGCCAAGGTAGGAGATACAATGAGTTTCTGTAAATTTTGTTAAAATGCCCTTGTGCCACTCAAGCGTGGCCCTGCAGACAAAAAGTCTGGCTATGAGTAGGGAGAGATTAGAGAAAAGATAGAGTTAAAGCTAGTGGAAAGGGACACACTCCTTTTGTGGCCATGGAGGCCTGTGAGACGACACCTTAGAAGCCAGTAAGTGCAGAGATAGGGAAGTGATTGGGGTGCTCTTTGTCCCCTGGACCCAGTACTGAAACTGAGCAAAGCCATCATCTGGTCTGCAGCAGCTGTGGCTGACAACCTGACCCTTCTGGGTTTATCATGCTGCCCACATGCTATGAAAACAGAGACATTCATATGGGTGTGGCCAGACCTGAACTATTCAGTTGTGCCATCTGCCAGCTTCAGTGGCAGCTCCTGAGTATGGAACCTCCCCCTCTCCCATACATGCACAAACACACCATCCAGCACAAACTTATTTCAATCTGACTAGTAAAATGTGTGAACATTTCCTGTCACCCCAGTGGCCTTGGTTCATGTATGATAACTGAGGATGCAACTATTTGGTGACACTGCCCATGTGGCTTACTTATGATCCAAATCTGATTCAACAACAAATTCTAATTCACATGACATGTGACTTTTTGGGTTACATGGTATGTGGGCCATGGACTATCTCTCTATTAGGGATGAACATTGCTTTTTAGCCCATCTATTGCCTCCTATAATTATTGGCAACGACATTAAAGATCAGCAGATCAATCTAAAACTCACTTGTGGAGGTTGTAATGGCCTTAACCTATATCCTGTCCTACCAAAGTCTACTGGTTGCCTTGAGACTTACTCACAGGTAACTGAGTCTGATACCCTGGGCGGCATGATTGAAACCAATGCTGAAGGTTGGCTTCATCTTGCTTAAAGTTCTGTTGATAGTAATTCAATTCCATATGAGACAAATTGAACAAATTTGGTCCCAGCCTCTGTTAATGAGATTAATGGGAGTGGTAAACTCGTGTGAATATTCCAGTTCAGCCAAGAATGTGTAGGGCCAATTGTTGGGAGAGGAGAGCTGTCATAGGCCCTGAGCAACTCTGCACATTTTTACTGGGCATGCCAAGACTATACAACCCTGACCACTCTGCCTGGGCTATTTCTCAGGGTTGTGAATGCAGCAAGCAACCTTGAGGAGGCTTGCTTAATGCTGCCTATAAAAGAAGTGGGTTCCCCATGCTCAATGTTCCTCCCATGGGACACAGTATCCGTAGGGCTCCTTCACATTGCCGTGAAACTTGGGAGACAAGGGAGCTGTTGCAAACATGGTGCTTTTGCTACTTGCTGTGCTGTAATAAAGTTCATTGTCTCTAATCCAGGGATCTCATGTCTTCTGGCAGCATTCATAAACAATAACAAGTTAACTTATTAGTTTGAAAGTAGAGGAAAATCAAATCCCAGATAATTTATATGTAGTGAGGTGACAGAGAACAAATAACTGCTAGAGAGGGCCTTAGGGGAAAAGATGTCCCTGGGTGTTGTCTTAGTCAGCTCAGGTTATCATGGCAAAATACCATAGACTGGGTAGCTTAAACAACAGAGATTTTTTTTCTCTGAATTCTGGAAGCTGGGAAGTCCAAGATCAAGGTACCAGCTGACTCAGTTCCTAGTAAGGGCTTTCTTCCTGGCTTGCAGATCGCCACCTTCTTGCTGTTTCCTCACATGGTGAAGACAGAGAGCTCTAGTGTCCCTTCCTCTTCGTACAAGGGCACCAGCCCAGTGATTAAGGCCCCCCCCCCCCATACCTCCTCACAGGCACTATCTCCAGATTTAGTCACTTGGAGGTTATGGCTTCAACAAATGAATTTCAAGGGGGACACAAACCTTCAGTCCACAGCAGGTGTCATCCAGATTTCACTTAAGCCTGGAGGTTAGAGAAACCTTTAAAAGAAATGTCAAGAACACGAGGAAGTTGGTTAATGTTGCAGAAGGGATTCTGAAGGGCTTGGCCGACGTTGGAGGTGAAGAAGTGTGACGGATGGGTCAGGCCAAGAGAAACAGAGCATTAAGGGACTGAGGAGTCAGTGGAGGTCACACTGGAGGGCCAAGCAGCAGGAGCCACAGTTTCAGGGGTGAGTGACAAAAACAGGCATGAGAAGTGTAAAAAACTTTTATTAAGTTAAAGTTATTAAAATTCAGTGCTAGGGCTACTGCTCAGAAATGAAAATAAATGAACAACTGTACTCTTCCAACAATATGAATAAATCTCACAGATATTAACATAATGGTAAATGAAAACCAGGTATTAAAAAACTGCATAGTGCATAATACCATTTACATGAACTTCAAGAATGAGAAAAACTAGTTTATGGTCTGAGGAGTCAGAAGAGGGCTTACCTCTTGAGGGGCATGTGTTACTGGGAGCAGGAATGAGAGAGGCTGCAAGGATGTTGGAAATGTCTTGTATCTTAATCTGGATGGTGGTTATATGGGTGTATATGTGTGTCAAAATTTACCAAGGTGTGCAGGTAATATCTGTGTACTTTGCTATAAATTATGCCATAATATAAAAAACAAATAATTTTTTAACTAAAACAATAGAGGAACCTTGGTCCAACTTGATCATCTACATATATTTCAGCCACATGAAGTGATCTCACCAGCAAAAGAACTGCCTACATACAGCTTGGAACAGATTGTGAGGCCTCATCACTCAACACTTTGTTCAAATAAGAGGGGACCTCAGTCACTGGGACCCACACAGGAATGTGCTGGAGTCAGATTGCACAGGCTCTGGAGAAACTATTGTGCGCATCTCTCCCAACTGGTAGTTTGAAATGAGCCACGGTGGGAACATACACATCATGGAAATCAGTCAATGCCACAAAGCAGGTTTATTTTTTGAGGCAGTTGTTAAACACTTCCCATCACACCACTGGACTCTCAGTACTGCAGGTTTACCCATGAAGGAATCTCAGCTGAGAATAATTAAGTGACTTGCCTACTCAGGTCTTATCTCCAGACCCTAAGTCCAGTGTTCTCTCCACCATGTGGCACGTTCCATTGGCCCTGGCTCCCAGTGGCCAAGTGGCCATTGAGGCTAAGGGGAGAGAGGTCTTGATGTGCTCTCTCCCAGGAATGGGCCTAGGTGACAGGGCAGAGCAGTGCTAGGTGACAGGTGGCAAGTGTGATGAGCTCATCTCCTTGGGGCACCCTGTGGGACCCCCACATAACCAATCAATTGCGAGTCCCTGACCTTTACCTCCCAGACATGTAAGTATTCATTCCACAAATATGTATGCACCAGCTACTGTTCTTGGCACTGTGAATACAGAGCAGAAGAAAAGAGATAAAAATCCTCATCTACAAGAGCTACAGGCCAATAAATGACAGCCCTTTTCCATTAAGACACATCTCGCTCCCCACTAACCCTATCTTAATTTAGGTCTTTATTATCTCTTGTTCCTACCCAACTCCAAGGTAGAAACCCAACCCTGGAGTTGGATCTTGTCACTAGGACCAGGGGCCTGCCACTAGGACCAGGGACCTGTCACTAGGAGCAGGTTGTTCCTACCTGAATTATTCCTACCCAACTCCAGGTCCTACCAACTGATCTAGGTTTTGGGGGGCCTGAAGCTTATACAATGGGGAGGTGGGTAACTCCTTAAGAAGAAATCAAAATCATGAATATACAATTATATATAACCCTGTGAAAGTATCACAGTGAAATTTTGAGGGGCCTTGGAAGGGGCCGGTGTGGCTGAGACCCTGAAGACTAAGCCTCATGGAGAATCAGCCTCTGCCAAGTCTTCCCCCTGCTTCACCCAGGAGAAGAGGAAGAGCAGCTCCCTGCTGCCTCCACTCTACATTGGCCTCAGCCCCTACCCCACCCTGCTCCACTTCAGGGATGGCTTCCTTCCCGTGTTCTCCCCACCCCCAGCAATCAGAAAAGGAATTTGATCTTCCCCCACCATTAAAAAATATATATACTTTTATTTCCAATTTTTTTTTTGTCATTGCCTATGAGTAGCTAAGGGGCAGCCATCCAGTGCTGCTATAACTCTAGGTTAGAGATGGCAGGGGACAGCCATCTCTGCAAAATAGTGTGGAGTGGGTGTAGCTTGCCGTGCTAGGGAAAATGGCTCTCTTCCTCTTCCTCAGTGGGGATTGAGATTGGTTGTTTGTGATTGGCAGGAGTGTGGACAACCAAGAATAGCCAGGGACATCATCTGCCTTTGCTCCAGCCCAGAGATTGGATGCAGGCGCTCGACTATCCTGCCAAAGGGTCCACCATTATGCTCCTGTTGTGTTATTATTCAAGACTGAATAACTCAGCCTAGATGCAGGGAATGGGATGGATCCCAAGGCAAGACTAACACTGTGATGTGGGGTTTTCCTGAAGCAATGGAAGAGACCTCAAGAATCAACAGGCAAGAAGGATGAGAGCTGGCGCAGACCCACCAGCAACCTTCTGAGATGGACCTTGGTTTGTCTGCTTTCTTTATGGAACTATGCGAATAGCCAAGATTAGTGCATGCTTTAATTTTCATATTCTTCCTATCGTTCAATTCCCATCGGGGACTTGACAGGAAGTGGATCCAAGTGCCTGCACAACACTCTAGGGCCTCCAGGGGGCGCTATGGCCAAACACACAGCCTGGCCCAGCGAGTCTCGGCCTAATACACCACTTTGGATTTGTTTTCTATGGTTTACACCCGCTTTGGGTGGGGGAAAAAAAGAGTGACGACAAGAGCCCTTTCCATGGACATGAGCATGCATGGCCGTGAAGAGGAGGATGGGATCGGGGGCTCTGGCCTGCGGGTTTGGGGTGAGCCCCTGCCTGGGCCAGAAGGGAGTGCCATTCTCCACAAGCTTGCATCTGCCTCCTCTCTCTGTCATCTCCGCCACTCCAGCTCTCTGTGGCCACAGCCACAGCAGGCTCCCAAATTCCTTTCCCATGGAGAAGTCGCAGCAGTTAGAAAGGGGAAATATGCTAAGGAACTAAGATAAATAACGCACAATGAAACACACACACAGAGTTCCAAGAAAAATGTCTTGCCACTGGATCTAAAGCAGAGATGCTCACCCTGACCCCAAGTGCTGACCCCGAATTGCTCTTTGGCCTGCCCCCACTGGGCCCACAAGATGCCCTTGTGCCTTGGTTCAGCGGCTCTGATCCAGAAGCCCTCCTCTGGGGCTGCAGGCTCTGGGAAGCCTCAAACACCTCCCTGGCTGGTTTCTTCCCATGCCATGCGGTTAGGATAGAATGGAAACCCCGGCAATCAGAAATCTGTCCCAGCTTACTGAGCCTTAGCTCAGTGCCACCTTGCTGGACTGACTGATTCCCCCCTCTGCCCCAGGTTAATTCTAAGTCCCTATTCCCCAAATCTACCTTGGGGAGAACCTTTCAGAACCTTGATGATCCACAACATCAAAGCACTTGAGGATCAGGAAAAGGAATGTAAATCCCGTTGCCTCCAGGCAACAAGGTGCTGCAAAAGTGAGGGCAATCCAGCTGGAGGGGACAGCTGGAGTAAAGGAAGGGAGTGGGGTAGCTGTGTTTGGGAAATTGTGAGATCTTCATGTCAGGCAAGCAAGGAACTCACAGCAGGGCATGGAGGGAAGGCTGGCTGGCAAGAGAAATCGGATCAGGCATCAAAGGGCCTAGAATGTCCCTAAACGGAGTCCCCAAATGTCTATTTGGGGAGCCACAAGAGACACTTAACAGTTTCTAAGCAGGCAATGGCCCAATCCAAGCAACATTTTAAAAAACTGTGGCAGGAGGCTGGAGGTGTCTGGGAGTGAGCAGCTGGGGCAGGGAGCTAGAGGAGGAGGCTGTGGGCAGAACTGGGGAGTTCTACACCTCCTCCAAGTCAGGGTGGAGTCCAGTGGAGGGCAAGTAGTCTCACTGTTAAAGATATTCTCTGTGGGCACCCGGGTAGGGAGAAGGACATGGACATGGGAGAATCCCTAAGACCTGACAAGCAGGTAGCCGCAGAGCAGAAAAGTATCAGAAATGACTCCTGAGCCCCAAGCCTGGAGGGCAGCAGGAGGAGGTGCCATGCACAGACACAGGGGAGTCAGGAGGAAGAGCTGGCTTGTGGCCAATGGGCGTGTGGAGACCAAGCAGCCCCACCGAGGCCTGGGGGCAGAGCCACTTGCCATGGGGACCCTCCCTGGAGGCAGGGGCCCCTCTCCTCCCCAGGGCCAAGCCCAGCTCTGTCTTCACCAGTTGATATTCAGGACTGACTGAAGCAAGAGAGAGGTCCACTCTGGGAGACCATTTTTCTGAAGACAGACTTTGAGACCGTGGAAGAACATGAGTGGAGAAGAGAGCCCGGCATGGCAGCTTGGGGTGCTCAGAGGGTGAGAGGAGAAAGAGCGTGTGCTCTGGCCAACAGGATGGCTTTCCCAGGTGCGTGGGGAGGAGGAGGTGCAGTGAGCCCACTGGTCACAGGGAGGTCAGAGCCCCTGAGCCCAAGAGAGACCACAGAGTCTGAGACAGCAGCCAGCAGTGGCAGAGCTGGAAGGGAGCCAGCCCACCAGGGCTCTGGGAGTGGCCGGCTGGGGCCTGGCAAGGTGTCCTTGGTGGAGTGCTTCTGTGACAGACACAGAGGGGGGAGGAGTGGAAGGCGGTAGGGACAAGGGGACAGTTCTTTTAAGAATGGGAAGATATGAGCAGAGAAAAGAGGGAGGATCAAGACTCGAATAGTAGATAGGATGGGGCAACCTCAGGAAGGGCAGATGAGGGGACTGAGCAAAGAGGTCCCACGCCCATCTCCAGGGCAGAAGGTGAGGAGAAGAGAATGGGTGAAGAGACTGAGAAATGAGGAGGCGCATGGACTGCTGAGAGCACCAGCAGGGCTCTGCCAAGATTCTGAGTGCTCCACTAGGTAAGATGTAGCCTGCCTACTGGAAATGAAAGGGCCAGGGGTAGGCACAGTTGGGGAGAGAAGTAGAGCACATATTGAACAGCTTTGGGGGTTTCCTAGGGCACTTCCTCAACCGTAATGTGTGTACAAATCACCTTGGATCTTGTCAAAATGTAGGTTCTGATTCGGCAGGTTTGGGTAGGGCTTACGATTCTAGGGACTTAGAGAGTGGGAGAAGGAGATGGAGAAAGAAACTGGCATAAGAATTCACCTTAAATGAGAGACCTAGCTTTGAGCACCCCACCTGGGGTAAAAGTCTAGGTGGGAATGGCAGCCCCTGTGTGGGTGACAGGGAGGAGGGCACAAAGAGAAAGGGATGGCAAAGAGGAAAGAGGTCAGGAGAGGAGGTGGGGGGACATTTGGGGTAGTAGGGAGCTCAGCAGTGCTCCCTGAGACCCCTCATCTGGGTCATTGTGGGGCAGAACACTAACTGCACACTTGGAGGCCCCCCAAAAGAGGATGGGAGTCAGCTGGAATTGGAAGATGATATTCCAGGGGTGTCTGAGCATGCAAGCAGCAGGCAGGGCAGGCCACCCCCATGCTGTTCTGCAGGAAAGTACTGGACTCATTCTGGCCTTGCTCAAAGCCGGCCCAGGACATATGAGGCCAGACTGTGGGGAGAGGGACAGGAATGGCCCTGCCCCAGGGTCAAGGGTGAGATGATTTCTGTGCCAGGAACTAATAAGAGAGGAATGGAATCTGAGAGGAGAGGTGCCTGGGGAGAAACAGGAGTGAGCTGGGCTCTGAGCCCTGCGTGTCCAACTTGCAGTCAGAAATCAAGAGGTTTCTGAAAGGCACAGGTGGGGAATGAAAATACTTTAGGTTTAGACAACCCAGGATCGGCAATAGGGATTGGGGGGTGAAGGGAGGTGCAGGGAAATCGCTCAGCATGTCGGGGCCCCAGCGTAAGAGAGAGAGAGATGTTTCAGTCCTTTTCTGTAACCGAGGTCAGGTACGCCAGGGGAAACGCCGGAGGACAGCGCCAGCGGGAGAAGAACATCAAGAGTAAAAGCTTGGAGGCGTCAAGATGAGCAGCAGATCTGGGAACAAGGCGTCGGGCGAGCAGAGTACGGCGGGTACTTGGGGGAGGGAGATGAGGCCGCGAAGATGCTGGAGCTTCGTCCGGTGGCGACGGGGAGGCCGTGGGGGTTCCTGAGAGCGGCGTGGCCCGGCTCCCTCGCCGCGCAGCCCCGGATCCTCCCTGCCCGGGCCTCCCTGGCCCCGCCGGGCTCCTCTGTTCCTCCTGCGGCCTCTGCCAGGCCGCAGCCCCCAGCCCGGCGACCGACTCGCCAGGGTCCGCCCCGCCACCGCGGCCCGGGCCCGGCCGCTCCTCCCCCGATGATGTCACGTCCCCGGCCGCCCCTCGGCCGGCCGCGCCGCCCCGCCCCCGCCTCCCCCGGCCCCCAGTCCCCTGGGCCCGCCCGCTCCCGACATCCCTCCTCCCGCCCGCGCTCCCTCCCTTCGGCTCCCGCTCCCCCGGGAGCGGCGGCGGCGGCGGGATGGCCCGGGCCCGCGGCCAGGCCCCCGGGAGCGGCGGGCGGCGGCGGCCGCGGCGGGGCGGCGCGGGAACCGGGCCCCGGGGGGAATCGGCCGGGCTGCTGCTTCTGCTGCTCCAGGTGCTGCCGCCCGGGGCTGCGGCAGGGCCGGGGCGCCGGGGCACGCGGGGCGCTGGCGGCGGCGGCGTCTGCTGGCCCGGCGCTGCCCCTGCCTTTCCCCGGGACGCGCGGCTGCTGCTGCTCCTGCCGCCGCTGCCGCCACTGTCGCCGCCGCCGCCGCCGCCGCCGAGCTCCGCGCCCGCAGCCTCCGCCTCCCGGATGGTAATCAGCGCCCCGCGCCGGCGCCGCGGGCGGGCGGGAGGTGGGGGCGGCGAGGGGGAAAGGGCGGGCAGCCCCGCGCCCCCGCCTTGCCCGAGGCAGTTCCCGGGGCGCTCGGGCCCCCCCTCCGACGACCGCGGCCCTGGGCAGCCGCCAGAGCGCGCCTCTGGGGCGCCTCCGCGCGGACCGGTGCGGGCTCCGCTCCCCGCCCTCCCCGCCCCGCTCGCAGTCCGCCCGCCAGTGCTCAGGCCGCGGGGGAATCCCTCCATCTCCCCGCCCCGCGCCCCGGGAGGGGAGGGGACAGCGCCGGCGCCCGCGGACCCGCTTTCTCCGAGGGAGCGCCCAGGAGGCGAGCGCGCACTGAGCCACCCCGACTTGGCGTGGCGCTCCTGGAGGCGCCTGGTGCCGTCGGGTCGGGCTGAACTGCGACGCCAGCAGCCTCGGCGGGACCGGATCCCGGGCGGTGGGGGCGCCCACCTACTGCGCGCCCTTATGTTCCCTGCGCAGGACGCTCTGCCCCGCGGCGGGCTGAACCTGAAGGAGGAGCCGCTGCTGCCCGCCGGCCTGGGCTCGGTGCGCTCCTGGATGCAGGGCGCGGGCATCCTGGACGCCAGCACCGCGGCGCAGAGGTAAGCACTTGGACCGGACCGGTGCGCTCGGGTTGGACGGCTCCGCGCCGCTGCCTCCGCTCAGCTCGCTTAGCTGCTGGAGCGCGGGGTGGAAGGATCCCCTAACTCTGGACGGTCCGGGCGAGCTCTCCCGCCCACCCTGTCCCCGAGCGCCTGTGCTTCCTCGGGAGGCTGTGGGGCGGGCCGGGGCGGGGCTTCTGCCTCCACTCTGGCTGTCCCGGCTCTGATTTCTGACGGTCGCTCGCAGGCGCGGCGGTAAACGCCACCCCAGGCCGGGCCGTCTACGGCTCTGAGGGAGGAGGCATCCCCGCTGCCCGCAGTCCCTGAGCCATGACCCACAGCCACCCACCGTCTAGGAACGTCCAGCCCCTCCTTCCTGGGCAGTCCCAACGCCTCTGCTTGTCCAATTCCGCGGCTCTCTGTCAGGAAAGGCAAGAAACCCAGCCCCTTTCTTCTTTCCCACGCCCCTCGGAGTTGGAGAACGAGGGTGCGCAGAGCCACAGAGGCGACTGGGGGCTGAACTTCGGGGAAGGGATGAGATGGGCAGTCGCCTTGGCTGGACTGATGGGGGCCGGCAACGGGGCAGGGCCCCTGCCTCTCTCGGTCAGGTGTTTTTTCTGGCAGGTCCTGTGGGAGGCAGTGGGAACCCAGCACCCACACCTGTCTCTCCTGACTCCTTTGCAGATGGGTCTAGGCGGGAGATTGACTCTGGGATTTGGACAGGGACTTTAAAACTTTATTGGCCCACCCCCAAAGCACCTGGGGCCGCTGGGCTTTTTGTACCTCCAGCTGGGTACAAAAAGCAGGGAGGATGGCATTTAGACATCAAACGGGGAGTTCACAGTGGTTAGAACTGGGGAGGTGCTGACTCTGCCATCAGCTGGGACACTGGGCCCCGGGCTTCCCGGAAGTCTGAGTAGCTGCTGTCCCCACAGGCCGAAGGGATTCTGATAGGGGATTGCCAAAGCCAACCAGGCCTGACACAGGGACCCACACACCCCCAGTCCTGTCCAGAGGACATCACTCCTAGTCCCCCCCACCTCACCCTGTAACAGACACACACCCCGTTTCTTGCACCAACTGAAGCCTTGTTCCCGTGGGTCTGCCCTTTTGTGGCTATCAGGAGGGAGGGCTCAGGGCTCTGCCTGGAGCTGATCTCCTCAGGAGGAGAAAGGCTCTTGTGGACAATTAATTTCCATAAGTTTTACAAGTGATACAACTATATTCCAGGAAAACTGGAAAATAAAAAAACCAAATCCCACCTCTCGAACACAGCTACCGACAACATTTTAGCGTATTTCCTTCCCCTATTTCTCCCCAATAACTTGTGTTTTCCTGTGCTGTGCTTACAATTTCATATCCTGCCCATCTCTCTGCTGGTTCTGGCTTTTCGCTTAACTTGAGATGGTCGATTTCTTCACATGGCTCCATCTTTCTCCTCACCTCTGGCTGTGTGCTGAGAGCTCCTTGTAAGGGTGGGCAGTTCCAGAGGGGTCTCTGGGAGTGAGGGTTCCATTTTTCTCTGACCTTCCCCCAGTGCCTGCCCAGAGCCACCAGTCTTGATGAAGGGGCAGCAGGGATGAAGGAGGTGCCCTTGTAGCCTGCCTGGGGTGCATGAGGTGTGTCGTCTGCACACAGTGGCTCTTGAGTGGGGTTGAGGTGTCCAGTCTGAGTCCCCAGGGCCCATTGCTGGGACTCAGAGGGCTTCTGCAGTTTGAACTGGGGCATTTCTTCAGGCCTGGTTTGCTAATCTCCCAGTCTGGAGACTTCTCTGTCCCAGGACACAGATTGGGAATCCCCACGCATTTGGTCGTTTGGTGGTTCGGTTGACTCTACTCTGCGCTCCCGGAGGGAGCAGGCTAGTCCCGTCTCATTCTTCTCAATGTTGCCTGTCATCTGTCCCGTTTGTCTCTGGTTCCTCAGTCAGTCCTCTGCTGAAGTCTTCCCATCCTAAAACAGCAACAACCACAATTCCTTCCCCTGCCCCTGCCTCCCTCTCCGACCTCTGCCTGGTTTCTCTCCCTCTCATGTCTGAGAAACTTTCACAGAAGCGCCCTCCCTCAAGCCTGCGTGTCATCTTTGGTTTCTTCCTCACTGTCACCCTAAATGTGCCTGGTTGTCAAGGCTTAGGGATGCTCCCCTGTGTGTCGTAGTCCCAATCTCAGTGCCCACAGCCACCACTCTGAACACTGACACCCCTTTCCTTCCTGGCTTGAAGGTGAACCCCAGCCCCAGCCCCAGCCCCTCACCACTCCTCCACATCCATCTTCTGTGTACCGGGAGCCAAAGCAATATTTCCAAAGCACTTTTCTCTGATCATGTCTCCCCCTTGATTAAAAATAAAGTGATCCCCCACTCCCCCCGGATACTTGGCATTCAAGGCCCATCACAATCTGACCCCAGCCTTCCTTCCCGGCCTCAGTATGACATTTGGCATCCAACGGACACTTGGAGAACTAGCTAGACCTCCAGTAAGTCCTGTCTTCTCTTGAAACAGTCCCTGCCCTCAGTACCTAGAACACCCACTGAATCAAGTCCCACCAGCCTCAAGGTCACCCACCCCAACACCTGTTCTATCTGTGCCCTGCCCCCCTGCCCAGGGGAACAGTTCTTAGTGCTGCCTAAGGAAGCTTACCATAGGCCAGTGTCTGTTGTCCTCTGCCTGTCCTGGTCTCCCCTGCCCTGCCACCTGGGGCCTTCCTTTAGGACAGGGGTGGTGACCCATTCATCCTTGTGTCCACAGCACCCAGGACAGACTCGAGCAGTCTGTAGGGGGACAGTGAGGATCTGCTGAAGAAAGCAGGGGTGTATCTTAGAAGTTCCTGAATTCCTTTCTATTGGGCTCCCCTTTGACCTTGGAGGGCTCTAGGTTCTACCTGACCAGGTAATGGGCCAGCTACTCCTCCCCAGTTCTTCAGCTCGGCTTTTACAACAACGTTAAGGTTTTATAGGAGATGGCTAAGGAGGGGAAGGCCCAGGAGGCCTGCTAAAATCAGTGAGGGAGGGAGGCTCTGCCAACAGGAAGGAAAGTTCTGGACAAAAGATCGATAGGGAAAGAAGAGGGGCTGCATCCTCTTCAACCGGAGGCAACAGGGAAGAGAAGGGAAGGCTGGAAGGCTGGTAGAGAGGGTCTCCCTACCAGGAAAGTCTCCAAGAGGACCCCTGCTCCTGCCCTGAACCAACAGAACTTTATCTCTGAGCCCCATATGCCCCGTCCCAGCACACCTTTCCCTGACTCCCCTGCAGACCCAAGTCCTCCTGCTGGCGTGCTCAGCACAGAAGTACCTCTCTTCTCCTTCTGATGTACTTCCCAGTCTGGGGAGACCTCTGGAGGGCCCAGGCCAGCCCTTCCCTGGAGGAGACCCCCAGAGGACCCAGACCAGCCCTCCCTCTGGAGCTGGTCCCAGCACACTAGCAGGGCCCCAGAGAGGGAAGCCCACGGGGGCTGCTTTTCCTGTAAGCAGCTGCAGGCCAGCCTCCCTGCTAGGAAATGCTTTTGTTTGCTTTAATAATTAATAGCCACTCCTCAGCCTGGGACCTGGCAGGCAGGCCTGTGAGTGGGTGACGAGAGGGTGGGCAGAAGAGAAGCAGGGCAGGCAGCCTTTAGGTAGAATCGAGGGCCAGAGGAAGAGTGGGAGAGCAGGCCAGGGAGACCCTTCCCCTTCCCTCCCCACCTCCCAATTGCCTGGGGCAGGTGAGCAGGGCAGCACCTGGGGCCGTGGGGAGAGGGGATATGGAGCCTCCCCAGCCCCGAACCTCCTCTCCAGCAGGACTGTCTGGACACAGGGTCTGGGCAGCTGCCTCTAGCCACCAGGCCCTCCCTCTGCCTGCGTGGTTGAGGTGGGTGTGCCCCAGGGAGCTGCTGCTTTTATCTTCCCCATCTGCCTTTGCAGCACAGCCAGGTGCTGGGCATGTCAGGGGCTGGGCAGGGCTAGGCCAATAGATCTTGGCTGGGACGAGAATGCTAGGCCCAGCGTGACACTCATCAGCAGTCCTAGGGGCCCAGAGGATGCCTGCAGGGGACAGTCAGGCCGACTGTCTTGGAGGCAGGGAGGATAACGGGCAAACGAACGACTTATGAGCCATGCCAGGAGGGGGCAAAGACAAGCTGGACTTAGCAGAGAGCGACTTTAGGGAAATCTGAGAAAAGGGATGGGATGCCAGAGACATAGCCTCTTAGGGGGCAGGAGACAGTTAACAAAGAGCCTCTCCCTGTTGTTGATGACATCAGAGCTTGTCCCCCATTTCCCCAGCATCCCAGACAAGCAGCAGGCAGGCCAGGCCAAGGCACTGCTCAGAACCTTGGGCTGTCCAGGTGGCCAAGAGTTAGGATTTGGTGGCGGGAGGGAAAGACGGAAGGCCTGGGGGTGCCTCGGAGGGGAGACCAGGGCTCCATCCTCAGTCAGTTGTCCTCCGTGGGGCTTGATTGGCTGTTGTTAAATTGCTCAGGTTTATAATTAGCAGGTAATCTAGGATATAAAGAGCCACGAGTGGCTTTGTGACTAGAGAACAGGGACTGCACAGGGGCTTCATCTGTTCCAGACAGCTGTGGCTGGAGGAGAGTGGCTGCCACGAGAAGGACCCGAGAGCATCCTGCTCAGCCTTGCCAAGGAGCATCTCCAGGGACCTGTCAGGTGGTCCCAGCAATGCAGCCAGACGTCCCTGCAGCCCCCATCGTGTCCCCACATGCATCCCCGCATAGTCCGGAGTGCAGGCCACCAGAGTGGCACAGGCTGGCAGGGTCAGGGTCCTCTTGGTGTTGCCTTGAACCCGGTCTCCTGCACACCCCTGCTTGCTACAGGGCAAGTTTACTCCAAGCAAAAAGTACCTGTGCAAACAGAATCTTTTCTGGTGTCACAAACAGTCTCCTTTAATTTTTGGTCTATTTCAGAACAAAAGATGGGAAGGGGTCAGGAAGGCATGGCGGAAAATACAAAAGTGACCATGTTCTCCCAAATCTGGGCTCTTGAGGACAGGAGCAAATACCCCACTACCTTAGCCCACTCTGGGGCTGAGAGGAAAGCGTTTTGAACACAATGTTTAAAACAATCTTTTGAAGAAAGCAAGAAAATGTATAATTCATTTTGGAGTCTTGCAAAAGTGGTTAATGTGGCCGTTTTGTCCCCCAGCTGCATTTATCTGAAAAAAGCGCTTATGTGGCATGGGTCGTTCACTAATGTCGCTTAGTGAATAAAATGTTTCTGAATGAGGGGCTCCAGCCGTACATGTGCCAGATGAGGCAGTTCTTATATTTGCTATAAATTGACACCTGCCGAGCTGCACTCAGGCCCTCGGGGCTACAGCCCTGCCAGTTCCATCGCAGCCCAGGCCTCTGGCTGGCTGGTCGTTGGTGGCCACCCATACCCCACAGGCCCTTGGTAGAGGGCCTGCTTCTCCCGCTGCCATCTGCTTCCCTCTGCTTGAGGACGTGCCCACCTGCAGGGCAGGCCAGAAGCACCTGAGAAATAACAGCCCCAGTGACCGACGGGAGCTGGTGGATAAATGCCCCAGCCCCTCACCCATCCCCTCCGGGGGGACCACTGAGGCACACGTCCCGTGCTGTTTCCAGAGTTCCCCGTGGGACTGCGCTCCAGGTGGCCACAGTGATCCCTTGTTGAAAATGTGCCCTTTATGCGCTGCCTTCTCAACTTTGTCTCACCCCCCACCGCAGTGTCCTGGAATCACTGCCCAAGTAGACTAGTATTTGAATCTTTGTCTCGGGGTCTGCTTCTAGGGGAACCCTAACAGAACGCTTGCCTCCCCGGGCTTCAGGGGCTGTATGCCCCCTTCCCTCCACCTTTCTTTTAGATTAAGGATGTATATTAATAGGTATCCTCGAAGTTTCTCCCCACATCCCAGTGGCTATCTTGGGCAGCCCCACCTTGGAGACCACGGAATCAAAGACATTGGCCTTGGTCCACATGGCTCTGTCTCCAAGCCAGTCTGAGAACAGGCAGTGGCCCCCACTTCCCACCAGTATCCCACACATCTGCACCCAGGATGTGCCCATCTGGGGCTCCCAGAGCACTCAGCACCTCCTGAGTTGTTTGAGCAAATCTCTCTTTTCTTTCTTTCTGTTCTTTAATCTTGGTTTGTTTTCTCATTACAAGAGCATCAGCTATTCCCAAAGGATAAAAATCTCCCCTTCCCTCTGCTCAACTCTCTCCCTTTGGGGCTTGCAATTCCATTGGCCGGTGTTGATTGGTCACCTCCTGCATGTCCTGGGTGGAGGGGCCTTAGGATCAACCAGGAGAAGGA
Source organism: Eulemur rufifrons (assembly GCF_041146395.1). Taxonomy (NCBI): domain Eukaryota; kingdom Metazoa; phylum Chordata; class Mammalia; order Primates; family Lemuridae; genus Eulemur; species Eulemur rufifrons. The sequence goes on from NC_091002.1 coordinate 27,722,885, forward strand.
AGGCACCCTCCGCACCTGCCTCTGTCGCTCTCACTTCCTATTCCTCCCCACGGGCTGCTCCTCTTTGCCTCTTGTTCATAGGAAATACTAGGATGTCTTTAAAGCAAAACCTTTCCTCCTTTTACCTTGATCTTCTCCGGGTCCAGCAGGGCTCTGAATGGGCCAGGCTGGCAGCATTCCCAGGCAAGGAGCGGCCCCTGCTGTGCTCTGCAGTCCTCCCCCGGGGCGGGGCTGGGGCCGGAGCTGTCATTAATATTGTCCTGTTGTTGTTTACCTGGAGCTGCAAATCAGCCCAATGGATGGGTGTGAGCTTGGGAGGACGGTTGTGCCCGAGACCCACAGAGCTGCAGTGAAGAAGGACAAGTTCTCTCTGGCTGCCTCATGGGAAGCGAAACTGAGCCCACCCCCGCCAGGGGACAGGGCACAGGCTCTGGAGGCAGTGCAGCCCCCAGGACGGCAGCACTGGACACTGGTCCACAGACCCTAGGGAACCTGCCCTCTTGTCCCTCCCCTGGTGCCTGTGCCCTCTCTCCCCAGTAATCCCCTCCTGCGAGGAAGGGTGGTTCTGGGCAGGGAGCTTGTGTTGGGTCTGAGGCCAGATTTCCCAAATCCTGGGGGACAGCCAGGACCCAGGACTGGCTGATATTTGCCAAGGGGGATGGGTAGGAGCTCAGGCCGGTGTCACTGATTTATTCTGCACCTGTCTGGAATTTGGCCTGGGCAGTGCAGGCTGTCTGTGTAGAAAGGGCAGGCTGAGTGGTCTAGGAGATTCCATTCTTTCTCAGCATCCACCGTTGCCCTGCCAAACCCTCTTTCTCTGTACCTTCCCTTCCCGATGTCTGAGAGCCTTCAGGCACCTTTCCTGGGAGAGATGACAGAATAAAAGGCCACAGTGACCTGACCTGGAGTTGCTTCACAAACCCACCTTCTCTCGCCTTCTCTCCCACCGGGTGGTCCTGGAACCTGTCCTGGGTGGAGTTCAAGCTAAACTGGTCCAGGGAGCAGGAGGGAGGAGCTCAATGTTGATGCCTCATTAGCATATTCATCAGCAGTAATCAGGGACCCGCTGTGATCAAAAGCCCTCTTCGGGCTTCCCTGCCTCTTGCTGGCTGGGGAAAGGGGTGAGGGGCTGGTCATGGCCTCCAGGAGAAAGGACTACAGCCAAAGGGGGATGGGAGGCCAGAGCAGAAGGATTTAGGGGGACGTTCCTGAGGAAAGGAGCATCTGCAGAAAGAACCTTTGGAAGGAAAGAAAAGGTGTTGGTGCTCCCTCCAACCCCCATCTTGATCAGGGGACAAGAAGACCCATCATTTTTGCCTCCTAAGTCAGCATTTCATCTGGGCCACTGAGGCCCCGGGCAGGCTCTCAGTAGGAAGAACAATTTTCCTTTTCTTGGCTGCAGTGGTGGCTCATACCTGTAATCCTAACACTCGGGGAGGCCAAGGCAGGAGAATCACTTGAGCTCAGGAGTTTGAGACCAGCCTAAGCAAAAGCAAGATCCCATCTCTACTAAAAATAAAAAAATTGGCTGGGCATGGTGGCATGCGCCTGTAGTCCCAGCTACTCAGGAAGCTGAGGCAGGAGAATCTCTTGAGCCCAGGAGTTTGAGGTTGCTGTGAGCTAGGCTGACGCCACGGCACTCTAGCCTGGGCAACAGAGCAAGACTCTGTCTCAAAAAAAAAAAAACGATGAGAGCTGGGACTGCAGTCATCTGAAGGCTTGACTGAGGCTGGGGGATCTGCTTGCAGGGCAGCTCAAGGTGATGAGTTAGGGCTGGCTGTTGGCAGGAGGCCTCACTTCTTCTCTATGTGGACCTCTCCTAGGACTGCTTGAGTGTCCTCACAACATGGCAGCTGGCTTCTCCCTAAGTGACTGATCCAAGAGGGAGAACAAGGCAGAAGTCACAATGCTTTTGTGATCTAACCTTGGAAGTTATATGCTATCACCACTGCTGTGTTCCACTGGCCGCACAGACCCGTCCTGACACAATAGGAGAGGGGACTAACTATAGAAGGACATGAATACCAGGAGGCAGGGATCATTGCGAACCGTCTTAGAGGCTGGCTACCACATGTGGGGAGCACCAGCCGGAGCCAGCTCAAACAGGGTCCATTCCTACAGGGTGTCCCCAGGTCCCCAAACACACCCTTGTATGTTATGAAGCCACATTTCCCGGCAATTGTGGTCACAGCACCCTTTTCTAAAGGGAGAATCTGGAACCATGAAAGATGTAAGGAACACATGCTGGAGGGCCCTGGCCCAGAGAAGAGAGTCTAAACTCCTCCCCTGGGTGTCTGTGTCCCTGCATGGCCTGGCGTGAACTTGCAATACAAACATTTCTCTCCTTACTCAACTTTTTGCAATCTGTGGCCCCGCGACACCAACACGCACACATACAGCTGTCTCTTGGGCTGTTTGCTCTGCCCTTGTGCCTCCACCACCTCTTGAGCTCCTAGTCATTCCTCAAGCACCTGGGGAAAGCTGCCACCTTCATGAAATCTTCCCCTCATCTCTGACAAAAAGAAGTCATGTCTTCTCCCTTTGCTGCTCTAGTTTTGTGCATGGTCACATCTTCTGTGGGGCACTTACTGCTTTGTCTTGTGTCACAGCTCTCTGTGTCTGTCTTCCCTCTCCTTTCAGGCATTTGACCCCAGCCCCACTTGTTGCCATGTGGCCAGTGCTGGGAACATCACTGGAGCTCAGGAAATATTTGGCAAACAGGGCCTTGGTTCTTCCCTTCTCCTGCTGTCCTTGCTTCTGGGCATGGTGTCTGATGAGCCAGGAGAGGGCCCTCGGCAAGGCCAGACTAGAAGGCCCTCCTGCCCGAGGGAGCCCAGGGTTGTCTTTCCCCAAACCTGGAGGCAGGTCCCTCTACCCCCCGGGCAGGGTCCCCCCACCGTCAGCCATACCCCAGGGTCCAGGCTGGGCAGACTAGTGGCCCTCAGGCAGTTTGATGTCCCTGAGGGTCTGATGAACATTGTCATTCTCCAACCAAACACTCCAGGCTCCTAGCCCCCTCAGCCTGGGCTGGGCTACAGCGGGATATTTGTTCCAGGGCCTCACGGGTGCCCCTTGTTGTCCTAAAGGGCAGCCACAGGAGCCTCTGGCCAGCAAGATGGACTGGTCTGTACATTTGATGGTGGAGATCAGCCTTGTAAAATGTGGGGCCCAGGGAAAAGCCCGAGGAGGGTGGGGGAGCCTGCCAGGGCTGCCTCGGTTGCAGTCACCTGCTGTGCCTCTTGCTGCCAAGAGGGCAGGCTGGGGTGACCCCGGTGCTGGTTCGCCTCTACCTGGAACTCAGATGGCCCTGGCCAGGGTGGAAAGGGCCTGTCCAATTAGATTTCCTGTCCAAACTCTTGCCATGTTTGAGCCAAGTGCTGGCCAGCCCACCTACCTGGCCCGAGGCTCTGGGCCTTCTCACCGCAGGGCCCTTCCGGTGGTTTTCCACCTCCTTTCCTCCCACAGTGGCGTGGGCCTGGCACGGGCACACTTTGAGAAGCAGCCCCCCTCCAACCTCAGGAAATCCAACTTCTTCCACTTCGTTCTGGCCATGTATGACCGGCAGGGGCAGCCCGTGGAGGTGGAGCGCACGGCCTTCATCGACTTCGTGGAGAAGGACCGAGTGAGAGGCTCGTGGGCTTGGCTGGGACTGGACGGGGCGGGATCCCCCTCCCCCGTCACACACTGTGGCAGATGAATGGATGGATGCTGGATGCTGCAGAAGGGTGGGGAGTGGAAGGCAGGGAGAGAGGGCGGGGCTAGGAGGAGCCCTGAGCACCAACTAGACCATCCTCCCCATCTTGTCCCTGCAGGAGCCTGGGGCCGAAAAGACCAACAACGGTATCCACTACCGCCTCCGGCTCGTGTACAACAGCGGTGAGTTGGGGGCCACCGCCCCCGCCCAGCCCTGACCCTGAACAAGTCTGGGCACCGCAGCACCACACAGCACGCCAGGGCTGGGAGGGTGTGGGTGTGGCCTGGTCATCGGAGGCTGCACATGCTCCTGACTGCAAGCCCTCTCCACCTGTCTACCCTAGGACTTCGGACAGAGCAAGACCTGTATGTGCGGCTCATCGACTCCATGTCCAAGCAGGTGAGCCAGGCCGGGGTGTGCAGGCCCTTCCTGCCCTCCTCTCGGGCTGCGTGAGCGTCCTCTTCCCCCTGTTCTGCCCCAGCCTGTGGCAGGAGGATGCGTGGCTCTTGCCGTCTGTTCTGGAAAAGACCCTGGCTAAGGTCATGTCCCTAGCAGACCAGCCTGACATGCGAATTCAGGTGCATGGATTTATTGAGGAGATGGGAGGGGCTCCCAGGAGAAAGGGAGGGAGGGAGGCAGGACAGGGAGCTGTGCAGGGAGCTCTGGACAAGGAATGGCACCAGATGTGTCCCCACTTGAAGCAAGGAGGCCGGGATCTTCTATCCTGTATGGATCAGTCAGTCATAGTCTGGGGACCACTCCTAAGGGGAGCATGTCACCTCCCAGACATTTTCAGGTGAGGCAGCGCCTCTGCACTGAAAGCAATTCTCCAGAGAAAGCCCTGGGCCGTCAGCACTGCTGCAGCGGGTGGAAGGGTGCACTGGCCCAGCGAAGGGGCCTGGGGCAGCCTGGGAACAGGAACAGCCTGCACACAGGAGGATGCTCAGCGGTGAGGGGAGGGCCATGATGTAGGGTGGGGATAAAAGTATGTCTCCCCCACCAGCAGCCTGACCTCCGTCCTGGTGCTCTGGGGACCTCCCTGGCCCCAAGCAGCTCTAGCTCTGGAAAGAGCTGCTATCGATACACAGAATTTGCAGACCTCACACCATTCTTGCCACTGTGGTGGCGATCCTGGTTTAGGGGGAGAGGATTATCCTCCACCTGGGCAGCTGGGTTCTAAGCTGCTGGGCTCCCCCAGAGCAAGGAGGAGGGTGTGTTCTTCCCTGGTGCAGGGCCTCCCTCGGCCTGGGTCACTGGCCCACTCTGTCCTGCCACCTGCGCTTGAGAGGAGCCTCCTCCCCCCACAGCCTGTGCACTTGCCCTCTCCCCAGGCCATCATCTATGAGGGGCAGGACAAGAACCCCGAAATGTGCCGAGTGCTGCTCACCCACGAGATCATGTGCAGGTGAGACGGGCTGTTACTTGCACCTTCCTCCTGTGCCAAGGTGTTGCCAGGGACTCTCCCACCAGGCCCTGCCCCTCCCAGTGCCATCAGCCCTTCCTCCCTCTGCCATCACTCCCTGGGGAAACCCGGTGGGGGGAGGGGGAGGGAGGGGGGATGCCCCTGGGCACAGCGCTGGCTGGGGAGAGGGTCCCTGAGGCCCCATTAGTCTGCCCTGTTTGTGTGGCTTCCTCAAGTGTTTTTGTGAGCGAGGCCTCCTGTCGCTCAGGGGAAGCTGAGCTAATAAGCTGGGGTGTGGGGGCAGGGCTGGGCCAGGACCCAAAGGCCTCAGGATTAGCTCAGAAGCTAATCTTTGAGGAAACTTTGAACCTCAGGGCAGCTCTCTGGTGGGGCAGAGTCGGGGTGAGGGGACACAGCTCTTGGCTTCCTTTGCCCCATTGCTCCAGAGCTTGGCATTGCTAGCAAGCTCTCCCCGGGAGATTCCAGTCATACTGGGTCCTTGGGAAGTTTGTGCTGCATGGAAAAGGGAAAAGTGTTCAAAATTCTGTGGTTGGGATGGTGGCTACTTTTGGGGAGGGGAGTGACAAGGAAGGGGCACGGGGGGGGGTTTCTGGGGTGCTGGTCACATGGTGTTGCTTGGTCTGGGTGCTGGTTACACGGGCAGGTTCACTTGTATCTTTCATGAGCTGCACACTTGCCCCTTGAGCTTTTCTGTGCGTAGACTGAGCTTCCATGAAAGTGGACAGAGACAGGGACACCCCAAGGTGGCTGTAGCCTGCCCTTTGCTGGCTCCTCCAGCAGTGACGTGTGTTTGGGACGAGGCTTTTCTGGCCAACCTTATCCCCAGGGCTAGGCTCTGGAGGTCCCTGCCGAGAACCCTCACTGCCATGCCCCCTCCCCAGGCCCCGGGACCTGAGCCCCTCAGGCCCAGGGATTCCCCACCCCGGGGACAGGACATCAGCACCCTGGGCCACGTGTGTGCGTGCGCGCGCGCGCGCGCGCACATACACACACACACACACACACACACACACACCCCTTACATGCTGTAGTCTCCTCTCCTTCACTCGCTTCCTCCTTCCCTCCCTCCTCATCTTTCCTTTAGCCGGTGCTGTGACCGGAAGAGCTGTGGCAACCGGAATGAGACGCCCTCAGACCCCGTCATTATTGACAGGTACAGGCTTGGGTGCAGCTGGGAGCCGGCTGGGGAGCTGGGCAGTGCTGGGTTCAGCCACAGAGCACGGGGCTCAAGGGAGGTGCGGAGCTGCCCCCCAGGGCACTGTATTGGTGTCTTTGAGCAGAGAAACTACCAGGGACCAGGGAGCCACTGGCCATGGCCCCTGAGGGAAGCCCCCGGTGGCAAACTTCCTGCAGCTGCTCTCCCTGGCTCCCTAATGGAAAGATTATGGGGTAGGAAAGAGAGGGACCCAGGAAAGGAGGGTTGAGCCAGCACGCAGGGACAGGCTGCACGAGATGGAAGGCCTGGTGTGGCTGTGTCAGCAAACACCAGGTTCTAGTCCCGGGTCCGCTCTGCACTGTTTCACTTGACTTCTCTGAACATCTGTTTCCTTCGCTGGATAAATGGGGAAATACTTGGCAGGTCAAGGTGACGCGTGTGAAAATGCCTTCTCCCACCGTGATTTTTATTATTTAAATTTTATTTCTTTTTGAATAGGACATGCATAGATAAGGTACAAAATTCGAAAGGTACAAAAGCGTAAATAACGAAAAGTAAGTCTGCCTCCCACCTCCATGCACAGCACACTGTACACACGCTTTTGCATTTTACTTTTTCTGATAATAATGTATTTTAGGAATCATTCCCTATCAGAACATAAACCGTGACTTATTCTCCTTTCAGTAGATAAAGCATTCACAAGGTGCAAAAAATTCAAGAAGTTTAAAAGGGTTCACAGCAAAATGTCTCCTACCTCTGCCTCCCACCCATCCAGTCCCCTCCAAATAAGACACCCTTGTTACTCGTTTCTTGTGTATCCTTCTTGAGATAGTACATATTCAAGAAAATACAGACATAGATTCTTTTTGTACCCTTTACCTTTATTTTTTATAAAAATGGTGACATATTAAGCCAACCTTTCAGCACCTTTCTTTTTCTCTGAAAAACATAGATCTGGGAGCTTGTATCAGGACACAAGAAATCTCATTATTATTTTTTGCTACGGCAAGATATTCCATTGTAGGGGTACACCGTGATTTATTTATACTCTGCTATGGCTGGATATGTTGGTTGTTTTCATTCTTTTTCAGGGACAAAAATACTACAGTGAATTACTTTGCCCATGTGTCATTTCACACACGTGTAAACTTATATGGAGGATATCATTACATTAGAAGTAGAATTGCTGGTTTGAAGGATACGTGCATTTGTAATTTTGATAGTTATTGCCAATTTTCCCTCTGAAGAGGTTATACCAACTGCATTCATACCAGCAATTTTGAGAACGCCTATTCCCTATGCTCTCAGTTAAATATTTTGTTTATTTGTTCAATAAATAATTGTTGAGCATCTATTCTGTGCTGAGATCTCTTCTATATGCTGTGGATGAAGCAATGGCCAAAAGAGGCAAAAAGCCTTGTGTTCCTGGGCTTAAAATCGGATAGGGGAGATAGACATGCACTAATGAATGAATAAAATGTATGGCATGTTAGATGGTGAGAACAGCTAAGAGAAAGATAAAGCCATCAAGGAAGACCAGGAAGTGCCTTAAGAAAGGGTTTTTGCAATTTTAAAGTATTTATGCCCTCACTGAAAAGATAACATTTGAGCCAAGACATGAAGGAAGTAAAGGAGTGAGCCAGGAATGTATCTGGAGGAAGAAGGTTCTCAGCCTGTGGTGTTGAAGGAACAGCAAGGAGGCCCAGGTGGCTGGAGCGAGGCGGGGCAGGAGGAGATGATGTCATAAGTAGTGAGTGGGGCAGAGGAAGGAAAGCCCAGCAGGGCCTTGTAGGCTGCACGTGGGCCATGGGCCATTGTAAGGGCTTTGGCTTTTATTCTGAATGACATGGAAGCCACTGGGGGCTTTTGAGAATGATAAGACCTGACATATTTTAGCAAGATCACTCTAGCTGCTGTGTCGAAGATAACCTGTGGGAGGCAGCGAGATGAGTTAGCAAGCCATTGTAATAACCCAGGTGAGAGGGGATGGAGGCCGAGACCAGGGATGTGATAGAGGAGATTGTAAAAAGTGGTTGGATTCTGGATATATTTTGTTTCAAGGGCGGGACTAAAAGGATTTGTTATAGAAGGAGAGAGAGAGTGAGAGAGAGAGAAAGGCAAGGGTTTCCAACTGATCAATTTAGAAGGATGGAGTTTGCTGAGAAGGGGGAGATTTGGGGAAGAGCAGGTTTCGGGGAGGAAGATTGGGAGTTTGCTTTGGGATGTTATGTTTCTGATGCTCGCTAAACATGCAGGTGGGGAATTAAGAAAGCCACTGAGAACCTGAGTATGGCTCTCAAGAGAAAGGTTCATGCTGCAGATGTAAACTTGAATGAATTAAATCATTGGCGGAATGAGCGTCAATAGAAAACAGAAGAGGTCTAAGAACTGAATCCTGGGGTGTCCAGGGTTTGGAGGTCATGGAGATGTGAAACCAGCAAAGGAGAATGAGAGTGGCCAGTGAGTTAAGGGGGAAATTAGGGGAGTGCCGTGCCCTGGAGCCTAGATAAGAACACGTTCCAAGCAGGAGGCCGTGCGCGGCTGTAAAAAATGCTGCTCCTGGGTATGATGAAAAGACTGAGAACTGACCGTTAGATTTAGCAATGCGGAAGACATTGGTGACCTCAACAGGAGCCATTTCAGTGGAGCAGAGGGACAGAAAAAGAAGTCTCATAGGATTGCATTTTAGAAAGAACAGGCTGCCAGGCGCAGTGGCTCATGCCTGTAATCCAGCACTCTGGGAAACCAAGGCAGGGTGATGGCATGAGGCCAGGAGTTTGAGAAAGAATGGGAGAAGAGAGCTTGGAAACAATGAATAGAGAAACTCTTGAGTTTTGCTCTAAAGCTGTGGTCACCAACCTCCAGGCCGTGGACTGGTACCGGGCCGCACAGCAGGAGGTGAGCAAGCAAAGCTTCATCTGTACTTGCAGTTGCTCCCCATCGCTCACATCACCGCATAAGCTCCGCCTCCTGTCAGATCAGCAGCGGCATTAGATTCTCCCAGGGGCCGAACCCCACTGTAAACTGCGCATGCGAGGGATCTAGGTTGTGTGCTCCTTATGAGAATCTAATGCCTGATGATCTAAGGTGGAGCTGAGGCAGTGATGCTAGTGCTGGGGAGCAGCTGCAAATACAGATTATCATTAGCAGAGAGGTTTGACTGCACAATAAATGTGATGCACTTGAATCATCCTGAAATCATCCCCACCCCCAATCCATGGAAAAATTGTCTTCCATGAAACTGGCCCCTGGTGCCAAAAAGTTGGGGAGCGCTGCTCTAAAGGGATCAAAGAAATGGAGTGGTGGCTGGAGCACAATGTAAGGCCAAGAAAAAATATAGCTTGTTCATATGCTGATGAGATACATCCAGTAGGGAAGGGAAATATGGGGATGCAAGAGAGAGAAGGGAGAAATGCTGAAGAATTCTGTCTGTATTGATATTGAAATCACCAAGAATTATGACAGGACCAAGTGTCCAAGAGTGTATATAATGATCCAGGAGTAAAAGCTTCAAGGAGTGCAGGTAAGTAATCTCACTGCAACAAGCAGTGGTTACTATATTTTTTTTTCATCTTTCTCCATTGTACAAGTGACCAGTGATTCCATTTCTCTTACTCTGAGTGAGGTTGAATACACTCTCATGCGTTTAAAGGCTGTTTGTGTTTCCTGTTCTGTGAGCTGTCTGTTCATACCCTATGCTTATTTTTCTGTAAAGGATTGGCTTTTCCTACTGATCTGTAGGAGTATATATTAAGGGAATTAGTCCTTTGTCATTAGCAATATTACTTTTTTTGAGTTGGTTTTTGTCTTTTAATTTTGTGTGTGGCGGAATTAGTACTTTGTTCAATTGTTTATGTACTCTGTGTTTTTGTTGTATTTATTAAGGTCTTTATCACGCCAAGATTATTTTTAAAAATTTCTCCTGTGGTTTCTTCTAGTATTTGGGTGGTTTCATTGTTTAAATATTTGATTCATTTGAAAAAAATTTTAAGTTATCGTGTCATATATGATATATACAAAAGAAAAATATGACAAAATAGAAATTATCAAGCATAATAATCAATGCATACCTGTGAACCTACCAACAAACTTAAAATTAGAATGTTAAAAATACCACTGAAGCAATCTTTCCCCACTCTCGTACCACTGCCTACCCCTCTCCTAAAGGTAAACTTACCTTTAGGAGTTTTGTGTTTGTCATGACCTTGCTTTTAAGAAAAATAATTTATCACAGATTGTACAATGCTAAACAATATGTGGTTTAGTTGAGCTTGTGTTTAACTTTTATCAAAATGATATCGTATTTTAGCAGTCTTCTGCATTGCTCTTTTTAAATTCAACATTATATTTCTAAGATTTATTTATCTTGCTGTATTTGGCTGTAGTTCGTTGTATATAGTTTTTTTTTGTGTGTGTATAGTTTTTGATATTACTGTTATAAGCAAAGCTGCTATGAACTTTCTTGTTTGTGCCCCTAATTTGAATAAGTACAAGAGTTTTTTAGGATATAAACTAGGACTGGGATTGTCAGGGCAGGGAGTATGCACGTGATGAACTTTACAAGTTAATGTCAAACTGTTTTCCAAGGTGGTTGTACTGAGTAACACTTTCACCCACAGGACTGAGGTCCTTTCGCTCCACATCCTCACCAACACTTAATAATGTTGAACTTCTTGTTGTCTGCCAATCTAGTAGGTGTACAGGAAATTTTGTGGTGGCCTTCATTTGCATTTTCTTGATTATTAATGAAGTTGAATATCTTTTTATTTATTTATTGGTATTTGCATTAGTTCTGTTAAGTGTATGCTGAAGTCTTTTGCGCATTCTTTTTGAATTGTTTGGGATTTTTTCATACTGGTTTTAGTGAATCTTTATAGACCCTACATACTGATCCTTTCTCTGGGTGGTATGTTGCAAGTATCATTTTTTTCCCCACAGTCCACAAGGAAGACTGAAAACAAGTATCTTAATGTATCTGAATTTATCAATATTCTCCTTGTGGTTTTTATTCTATGTTTTACTTAAGAAATCTTTCCCTCTGCTGAGGTCATGAAGATATTCTTCTATATTTTCTTCCAGGGCTTTCACAGTTTTCCCTTTCACATTTAAGTTTGTAATCCATGTGGAACTAGTTTGGGAACATGGTGTGAATTAAAGAATCATGTAATTATTTTTTTTACTTATGAACATTAATTATTCCATGACTGTTTATTAAATAGTTCATCCTTTCCCACTGAGTTGTAATACCAGCTTTTGCCTAAATCAAGGTTCCTTCTCTTTGTGGGTCTGTTCTAGACCATTAATTTTATTCCTTTGGTCTATATGATAATTCCTGTGTAATCATCACATTGTTTTAATCACTACGTCTTTATAATACCAATATAGGACAAGCGTAGAAGACAAGTCTCCCACCTTCCCTGAATATTCTTCAGGGGAATTTTGGATATTGTGGCCTTTTATGTTTCCATATAAATTTTAGAATTCATTTGTAAAGTTCCACACCAACACACACACAGACCCTCGTTGGTTTTTGAGTATTACAATGAACTTACACATCAATTTGAAGGAGAATTTACATCTTTATGCTACTAAGTCTTCCAATAGATGAATATGGTTTATCTCTCCATTTACATAGATCTTCTTTAATGCCTTTAAATATAGTTTTATAATTTTCTCAATAAAGGCCACATACACTTATTGTTTTCATTTCATTCACTTATTCAATAAATATTTGTTGAGTATCTACCTTGTACCAGGCACTAGGTATATAGTACATGTACCAAGTTCTAGGCTTTAAGAATACAAGAGTAAACAAAGCAAGCAAAAATACCTGTCTGCATGGAGAGAGAAGACATATGGGAGATGGGCAATAAGCAATAAGTCCATTAGATGGTAATAAGTGAAAAAAATTGAGAAAAATAAAACAGATTTGGGTGGGGGGAAGAGGAACAATTTTAAATAGGGAGGTCAAAGTAGGCCAAATTGAGAAGGTGACATTTGAATAAAGACGTGAAGGGATGAAGGAATGAGCCATTCAGATGTATGGATAGTTTATTTCTTGGTACTATTTATATTTTGTTGCTAATTATAAATGGTATCTTTTGTTATGTGTTCTGTTTGTTAGATAGTATAGAGAAATACAATTGATTTTTGCATGTGATCTTTGTCTTTAGGTTTGCCTTGTTTTAATTTTTCTATGTAGATAGCTATCTTTTGCAAACAGTAACTTGTTTTTCCTATCCAATCCTTATATACAGTATTTCTTTTCCTTTTTTTTTTTTTTTTTTTTTTGAGACAGAGTCTCGCTCTATAGCCCGGGCTAGAGTGCAGTGGTGTCAGCATAGTTCACTGCAACCATAGACTCCTGGAGTCAAGCAATTCTCCTGCCTCAGCCTCCCCAGTAGTTGGGACCACAGGTGTGTGCCACCATGCCCAGCTAATTTTTCTATATTTTGTAGAGACATGTTCTTGCTCTTGCTCAGGCTGGTCTGGAACTCCTGGCCTAAAGCAGTCCTCCCACCTTAGCCTCCCAAAGTGCTAAGATTACAGGCATGAGCAACTGTACTTGGCCCTAGTTTCTTTTCTTGCTTTATTGCATTGACTAGGACCTCAAGAGTAGCTATGTGTAGCTATTTGGAAGCTATGTTTTATCAGGTTAAGAAAGTGTATTTTTCTTTTTAATCATGAATGATGTTGAATTTCACATAATACTTTTCTCTAAATATAGTGAGTTGATCATATAGCTTTTCTCCTTTAATCTATTAATGTACTGAATTACATTGATAGATTTTCTAATGCTAAATTACTTCCGGTATAAAGATAACTTAATGATGATTTACTATCTTCTTTATATGCTGCAGTATTTGCTTTGTTAATAATGTGTTTAGGGTTTTGCTTTTATGGTCATCAGTGATTGACTTGTAAATTTCTTTTCTATAATATCCTTGTGTGATTTTGACATTCAATGATTTGCAAGCCTCAAATAATTATGTGGGGCATTTTCTTTTTTACTATTTGCTGAAAGAATTTGTATGACTTTGGAATGCTTCATTCCTTGAAAATATGTTAGAATTTGACTCAAGTTTGTAGGGATAAGTGGGAGAGAACTTTCAAATCATTGATTTGATTTTTTTAATGGTCATAGGACTACTGAGGCCTTCTGTTTCTTTTTTACTCTATTTTGATGAGTTATTTTTTTAAGGAATTTGTACATTGCATCCACATTTTCAAATTTGTTCCCATAAGGTAGTTCTCCCTAATGTTCTCATATCTATTTAATCTTTGCTGTATCTTAACCGTGAACCTTTTCCATTCCTGATATTGTTTGTATCGTATCTTTGTTCTTGATAAATTTTTCCAGCAATTTGTCATTTCTTTTATAAAAACTTTGAGTTTTGTCAATCTTTTGCATTTTGTTTTGCATTACATTAATATCTGCATAATCTTTATGATCTCCCTTCCTCTTTCATTAGGTTTATTTAGCTGTTCTCTTCTAACTTCTTAAGTTGGATGGTTAGCCTATTAATTTTTGACCTTTTTCTTTACTAATATAATCATTTAAGGCTATGACCTTTCCTTAAAATACTACTTTTCCTGGATCTCACATTTTTATATTTCATATTTTCATTTTAACACAGTTCCAAGTATTGTTAAATTTCTGTTAGGATTTCTCTTTTAATTCATGGGTTGTTAGAAGTATATTTCTTTATTCTTTATATTTTAAAATAGCTTTACTTGTGTATAATTGTTGTACAATAAAATTCACATAAAGCTTTTACATATGTGTGCACTCCTGAAACCAGCACCACAATCAAAATAGTGAACATATTTCTCATCCCCAAAAATTTGCTTATGCCCCCTTGAAATCGCTACTTTCTCCCCTTCCCTTTATCCCGAGGCAACCACTGATCTGCTTTCCATCATTATAGATTTCTTTTTATTTTCTAGAGTTTTATATAAATGCAATAGTATAGTGTGTGCTCTTTTTTGTCTAGCTTCCTTCACTCATCATAATTAGTTTTTGAGATTCAGCGGAATTGTTGTATATATCAGTAGTTCATTTCTTTATATTACTGAGTAGTGTTCCATTGTAGGAATATAGCAAAATGTGTTTGTCCCTTCAGCTGTTGATAGATGTTTTGGTTGTTTCCAGATTTTGGCTATTACAAATAAAACATTATAAACATTTATGTACAAGTCTTTGTATGGAGTGGAGAGGGCCCCTCCACAAATCTCTGGGATTCTCTTTGTATGCAGTTCTCTCCTCTCCAATACTCAGTCTCATGAAGTCTGGCTACCTTGGTCGTCCCCATCCCGGGCAGGGGTGGGGAACCTGCAGCCTTGGGGCCACATGTGGCCTTCTGGATCCTTGAGTGCAGACTTTTGACTGAATCCACATTTTACAAACAAATCCTTTTAATAAAGCTGGGGCAGCTCCTGGACTTTGGGAGTCTGCTGGGCTGTGCCCCAGCGCCTCCTCCCTGCGCCACACCCAAGGAGCTCTCAAAGCAGTAGGCTGGGATATTTATAAGGTTCAGCCCGTTTCTTTTCTGTCTCTTGAGGATCACTGCCCTTTGTTGTCTGATATCTATTGTCCTGAAAAATGTTGTTTTGTGTATTTCGTTTGGTTCCTTTTGTTTTCAGGCTGAAGGTAAACATGGTCTCTGTTACTCCATCTTGGATAGAAGCAGAAAGTATGTTTCTTTAATTTCTAAACAGATGCTATTTTTCTAGTTATCTTTTGTTACTAATGTCTAACCTAATAAGTGTGTCTAAATGGGTATACCTATGTCCATTAAATTAAGATTAATTGTGTTGTCCAGGTCTGTGCTTGACCTATTAAAAACTGAGAGATGAGGTTATAATCTCCCACATGACTTTTCAGCTTGTCCTTGTTGTTCCATCAATTTCTGATACATGTGTATCATTGACTATTTTACAAAATGTGGACAGTTTTTAAAAACTTTACAGCTTACTTGAATTGAACCTTTAATCAGTACTGATTGATACTTTATTTCTAATAATACTTTTACTTCAAAGTCTATTCAAAGTGCAGAACTTCTCTTGATGGATCTTAACTCTTTAAAAGCTGAATTTGACTGACTGCAAACCTGTATCAAGATAAGATTTTGGGCCGGGCGCGGTGGCTCAGGCCTGTAATCCTAGCACTCTGGGAGGCCCAGGCGGGTGGATCGCTCAAGGTCAGGAGTTCGAGACCAGCCTGAGCAAGAGTGAGACCCCGTCTCTACTAAAAATAGAAAGAAATTATCTGGCCAACTAAAATATATGTATACAAAAAATTAGCCGGGCATAGTGGCACATGCCTGTAGTCCCAGCTACTCGGGAGGCTGAGGCAACTCCTTAAGTCTAGGAGTTTGAGGTTGCTGTGAGCTAGGCTGACACCACGGCACTCACTCTAGCCTGGGCAACAAAGGGAGACTGTGTCTCAAAAAAAAAAAAAAAAAAAAAGATAAGATTTTGTCTTTGTCTCTATTTGTTTTTAAAGAAGTGAAGATGTAGGCTGGACACAATGGCTCACACCTGTAATCCTAGCCCTCTGGGAGGCTGGTGCAGGAGGATTGCTTGAGGCCAGGAGTTCGAGACTAACCTGACTAACCTGACCTAGAGCGAGACCTCATCTCTACAGAAAATAGAAAAATTAGCCGGGCGTGGTGGTACATGCCTGTAGCCCCAGCTACTCAGGAGGATGAGGCAGGAGGATCGCTTGAGCTCAGGAGTTTGAGGTTACAGTGATGATGCCACTGCATTCTAGCCTGGGTGACAGAGAGAGACGTCTCGGAAAAAATAAATAAATAAAGGAGTGGAGATATAGAAGCAAACATATTCCTAGGATGGAACTTTTAGGAAATAAAGTTACCAAAATCTCCTTTAATCTCAAATGCTTTCTCTAAGAAACAACAAAGCTACAAGTCTAGTACCTGTGGTTGTCTCAGTACTGTTAGTAACTAACCTTATTCCTTTATATTCTGTAGCTAGTGGTGTGCTTCCTTTTCTTTTTTTTTTTTTTTTTTTTGAGTCTAAGTCTCACCCTGTCACCCAGGCCAGAGTGCAATGGTATGATCACAGCTAGCTGCACCCTCCAACTCCTAGGCTCAAGCCTCAGCCTCCTGAGTACCTAGGACTACAGGCATGTGCCACCATGCCCAGATAATTTTTGTGTTTTTTATAAAGATGGGGTCTCACTTTTGCTCAGGCTGGTCTCAAACTCCTGGCCTCAAGTAATCCTCCCACCTCGGCCTCCCAAAGTGCTGGGATTACAGGCATGAGCCATGCGCCTGGCCTCAAAGTCTATTTTATCTTATATTGTTTACAGGCTTCATCTATTTACTTTTGGTTATATTTGCCTCAGATTCATTTTATCCTGTATTTATTTTCAACCAACATGTGCCCTTATTTTCAGATGTTTTCTCTTTTAACAGTATGTTGCTGGATTTTTAAAAAATCTAATCTACTTTTTAACTGGCAAGTTTAGTCCATTACTTTTGAGATTATTGATTTTTTCCAACTTTATTAAAGTATAATTGACAAATAAAAAATTGTGTATATTTAATATGTACAACATATTTTAACTATTTTCTACTGTGTTACTTTGTGTTTTCTATTGGTTCCACTTCTTCTTTCTTTGTGTTCCTTTCATGCTATTTAAAAAATTGAGTATTTTGTTTGATATTGTATGTGTGTTTCTTATTCCATTTTTTCCCTTTACTGGTTTGGAAGTGTATTCATTTCATTTCTATTCTTTTAGTTGTTACGTTTGAAATTAACTACATATTCTTAAGAAAGTCATAATTCCTTCCCTGACTATTAGAATCTTTGGCAGTGATGTGTTGCAGCTGGCTCATACTGGTCGTTAGCATCTCTTCTCAATTCCGTCTTCAGTGATGTCACATTGGTGGCATAAAATCAGCCATGATGGAAACATACAACTATGGAAATCAATAACACTATCCACAGGGGTTTTCACCCTGACAATCTGGAAATGATTGTTCACCATTTACTGGCCCACAACTGACCTTAGACCATTCTATCACCCTTGCCCTATTTTTAACTCCATTCATTGTTATTATTCATTTTATTATACATGAATAATTTTTCTTTAGATTTACCAATTTTTTAATTTTTTTTTTTTTTCGCACACCTCTTTCTTGCATTTCACAACTTCCTTTGGGATTATTTTCTTTCTTTCTGAAGTACATCTTTCAGAAGTTCCTTTAGTGAAGGTCTGCTGGTGCTAACCAACATTCTTACTTTTGTTTTACTCTATATGTCTATATCACTCTCTTCCTTGGAAGATGGTTGTTCCGGGAACAACATTCTAGATTGACAGTTACTTTTTGCTTATCGCTTTAAAAATATTTCCATTTTTTTTATTGGAAAGTCCAGTGTAATTGTCATTCTTTTGTAGGCAAACTCACTTTCCTGTCTAGTGATATTTAAGAGCTTCTGTTTGTCTTTAAAGCCTTCAGTTTCATTCTGATGTGTTTCCGTGTGGATTTTATAAAATCCTGCTTAGAATTTGTTAGCCTATTTGTTTCTATGGATATACATCTTTCAACACTTCTGGAAATTTTTTAGCCTTTGTCTTTCCTAATGTTACATCTCATTCATTTTCTCTCTTTTCTCCTCTAACACTCCAAAGGTAGACCTTTTTATTCTGTCCTTCATGTATCCTAAACAATTTTATATTTTCTACCTGTTTTTCTCTTTATACTGCATTCTGGATAATTGTTTTTTATTCATCTTCCACTTCATTAGTTCTCTCTTTAGCAGTATCAAATCTATTATTTAATTCATCCAATGAGTTTTTTATTTCAATGATTTTATTTTTCATTTCTAAAAGTTTTATTTAAATATTTTTCAAATATGTTTGGTTATTCGGGTAGTCTCTTCTTGCTTGCTCATTTTTTAATTAATTTTTTATTTCATTAAAGTTTTTGTTGTTATTTTACATTCTTTTTTTTTTTTTTTTTTTGAGACAAAGTCTCACCCTGTTGCCCAGGCTAGAGTGAGTGCCATGGCGTTAGCCTAGCTCACAGCAACCTCAAACTCCTGAGCTCAAGCGATCCTCCTGTCTCAGCCTCCCGAGTAGCTGGGACTACAGGCATGCACCACCATGCCCGGCTAATTTTTTTTCTATATATATTTTTAGCTGTCCATATAATTTCTTTGTATTTTTAGTAGAGATGGGGTCTCGCTCTTGCTCAGGCTGGTCTCGAACTCCTGAGCTCAAACGATCCGCCCACCTCGGCCTCCCAGAGTGCTAGGATTACAGGCGTGAGCCACCGCGCCCGGCCTATTTTACATTCTTTATTTAGTAATTTCAATTTCTGAAGTCCTTGGGGCTCTAAATCTGTTGTTTATTATTTTTGCTGACTATCACTCATGATAGCCTATTTCTGTGTTTGGTGTTTTTGTTGTTGTAGTGGTGGTTGTTTTAGCTCATATTTGGTTGAACTAATGAGCTAATGTTTTCCTCGAAGGATTTTGTTTGATTCCACCACGAAGGGGATGCTAAACAACCTGGGACCTTTTGGGGTTCCTCAGAGGATCCAGGGCCCCTCCCCTCAGGTAGTTCTTATTCTCCATCCTAATGTTTATGTTGGCATTTGCCACAAGTACAATCTTGATCCTGTGTTAGCTCATAGCTCATGGCTCCCAATCAGATTTCAACTCACTTATTTTTGTTTTTTAATATTCTTATAGATTTTCCTTGCCTTTTTGATAAAAGCTCAGTATCTAGTCGTATTAGGAGAGCACCTCAGGATATGCAGTCTACCATAATCCTGGAAGAAGAAATCATCCATTCAGAATTTATCATGGTGAAAGGTAGAAAATATGGATTCACCTGTATTTTTTTTTTCTTGTGGCTACCAGTTGTCCCAATAGCATTTACTGAAAAATCCATCTCTCTTCTGCCAATTAGAAATGTCATCGCTGAGCGAGGTGGCTCATGCCTGTAATCTTAGCACTCTGGGAGGCTGAGGCGGGAGGATCGCTCGAGGTCAGGAGTTCGAGACCAGCCTGAGCAAGAATGAGACCCTATCTCTACTTAAAATAGAAAGAAATGATCTGAACAGCTAAAAATATATAGAAAAAATTAGCCGGGCATGGTGGCACATGCTTGTAGTCCCAGCTACTCGGGAGGCTGAGGCAGAAGGATTGCTTGAGCCCAGAAGTTTGAGGTTGCTGTGAGCTAGGCTGATGCCATGGCACTCTAGCCCAGGCAACAGAGCGAGACTCTGTCTCAAAAAAAAAAAAAAAGCAATATCATCCATGCCATATTCTAAATTCCTAAATGTAATTTTGCGTATTTCTGGATTTTCTATTCAATTTTATTATTCCATTGGTTTATTCATGTGACAATATGATGCTGTCTTAATTTTTGAATATTTAAAACATGTTTTAATAACTGGTAGATCTATTCCCCTTTTTCCTTTCTTTTTTTTTTTTTTTAATATAAACAGGGTCTCGCTATGTTGCCCAAGCTGCCTTGAACTCCTGGCCTCAAGTGATCCTCCCACTTTAGCCTCCCAAAGTTCTGGGATTACAGGCATGAGGCACCATGCCCAGCCCCTGCAATTGATATTTTTAACCTGAGTACAGGATTTTATGTTTGTTGTTCCCTGTTAAAAGCGATTTGGGTGCTTTGGTCCAGCATTCATCATGTCGCAGTAATTTTTGACTCTTGAGTTCCATCATGAATCAATTAGCACCTTCTGTGGGGCAGGCGCTATGATAGAAGAGAGGAGCTTAAACAATGATTCCTGCCCTCTGAAAGCTTACAGAGCAGGTGAAGAGATAAAACCTAATTATGTAAACAACATTTCATAATTATGAAAAAAAATCAGTGAACTTGAAGAGAGGCTAGTTGAGACTACCCATAATTACATAATGATACGAGGAAACAGAGAACAATGTAAGGCTTTAAGACAACACTATCCAACAGAACTTTCTGCGGTGATGGGACTGTTCTGCACTGACCAGTATAGTAGCCACACATAGCTATTGGGCACTTGAAATATAGCGACTATGACAGAGGAACTGAATTTTTCATTGTACTTAATTTTAATTAAGTCAAACTTAAATAACCACATCTGACTACTTATTGGCCATCACAGCTCTAAGACTTTAAATATTTGCTTAATTGGCCAGGATGACCCTGGGATGGGGGTGGGGGTGGAAGATTCTCTCCCATGGGAGGCCCATAGTTCTCCTCCTCTGGCTGCCAAGGGTAGACAGGAGCTGGGGCTATGGATGCTCCCTGGCATGTAGTGGTGCCTGCTGCACAGTGGGTGTTGTTCGGTGACACTGTTGAAACAGGTCAGGTCTGAGCCACCCGGTGGAGGTAACTCTAATGTTTCCTGTTAGGGGCAAACCTAGACTCCAATCCCTAGATCAGGCAAACCTGACAAATGCAATTTGATGAGAAGGAGTCGTGGGAGGTGCAAAAGAATCAGCCCCCCTTTCTAATCCAGTGGTCAATGCAACATGCCCTGTTTTCCTCCAAAGCCACAAAACAAGCCCGTAATAGTGTCTGTCCCCTTCCACTCTTTCCAGCAGCACAGGGTCTCTTTGCTCCCACACTCGTGCTACAAGCACAGGCTCCTGTGCAGACACATGCTGGCAATTCCTCTGAAGGTCCCAGAACCTCCCTGCTGGGTCGGTGCGGAGGTGGGACTAGGTTTTCCCTCTTGCCACCTGAAAGCACTGCACTTCCCCCACCCCAGGCTTTTCAGAGCTTGGAGCATTCGAGAGAGGGAGAACCAGAGGGGGGTTCAAGAGAGATTTCCTTATGTGCCCTGGGGGTCATATAAGCTGAGATGCCAGTTATAAAGCCAGTGGTCCCCCAGGGACCCCTAATTCAGAGCAAGGACTTGGGAGAAGATCTCTGAGCAGCTGAAGCCAAGCTTGGAGCCACCATGCTGAGGCAGGAGTAGAGCTTTGGGCAATGCCCCCATGGGAAATTGGAGGAAGAGAGGGGGTGCAGGCATGAGGCAGCCATAATAGGTGGGGGGGGGTGGCTAATGAGTGAGCTGTCTGCAACTTGAATGATAGGTTCTCCCAATAAAGTGAAGGGTTATTCAGGGCTGGGGGCTCAAGCCAGCCTGGGATGTCTGGCCGTGTAACTTGGAGCAAGGTCTCACCTCTCTCAGCTTCAGTTCCCTAATTTGCAAGATGGGGCTGACCAATAAGCCCATCCGGCAAGGATGCTGGGAAGGGAAGGACGCTGTGCAGTTAGGTATATTCATGCAGCTCCCAGTGCAGTGACTGTCACAGTGTCATTTCTTATGCCCCTGCCACCCCACCCCATGGGTCACCTTAGAGGGTGAGTGCAGCTGAGTAGACAGCAGTTAGGACGTTCAGGGAGCACCAAGGCAGGACTTCCTGACTCTGGCCACAGTCAGTGATGAGCAGGAGTGTGAGACTCTGCCGGGGACCTGGGATGTCTGGGGCTGGGAGTGGGTCTTTCTCTGAATAGGAAGGGGCCACCCTCAGCCTTCTGTCTGTTCTCTCTGCCCTGGGTGTTTGGTGAATTGCAAAAGATGCCAGGCCCTGCCAACACCCCCCTACGCACCTCTCATATAATTCATAAATAGGAGGTGCCGAGGTCTCTGGCCTCCAGAGGCCCTAGGAACACGCACCTTCTTACCTTCAGTCTCAGGACTCGCCCCTTCACTTTGTACCCCCATATCACTCACAAGCCCCCTTCCAACTCTGCGGCTTCCGACTGCCTGTCCATCCCCCATCCCCCACCCCTCCTACTTTTTCTCTACTGCTCCTTCTCTCCCATTCTTCCTGTGGAGTCCAATATCTTGCATTCGCAGAAGACTCCCCAGGTGGGGGGACTGCAGGGGACGAGTGTCTGTCTGTGTCCATGTGGGCACAAACCACAGCGACCACTCTCCAGCCTGTCCCTGCCACTCTGCAGGCAGTGCCCAGAGACCACTATCAGCAGCCTCTCTCCACCCCTCTTCCCCTCCCCTCAGGCCCAGTTTGGGGGAAGTGGAGTCACCTCCACTCTTCTGGGCAGCCGGGGGCCCTTAGCAGTCTCTCAGCCCCCCTCCCCTTCTCCTCAGGCCCCATGCCCAGCCCTGAGGTTTGGAGAGCCTAGTAAGTGCCCTATCAACATGTTAATCAAATTACTTAGGAGCTAAAATTGACGCTGTTCATTAATTATACAAGATTATGCTAATTGTGCATGCAAATGCATGCAGGGGAACAGAAGGTGTTCAGGCGCATGGTGGGCCATTAGCATAGAGGATGGGGCGCGGGAGCATTGGCATGCTAATGTATGCGCCCTGGCTATTTATAGTCCCCGGGCCCATCTGCACTGTAGCCACCTCTACCCGGTGGGGATCATGGTGGGGAGGCCAGGTCCAGGCCTGGCAGGTGGCTATGGCCCTGGGGACACTCTGTCTTGGCTGCTACTGTAGGCCACATGGGCCTGAAGTGTCACAGCAACTTCCTCATTCTCGTTCCCTTCTCTAGCCTAGGCCCTGTGGTGCCTGCTTCTCCCTGGAGGCAAAATGACTCTTCCAAATGACACAGTCAGTAAGGCATCACCTGCGGACTCCCCATAGCCCACAGGGTCTACATCCTTCATGATTTGGTGCCAACCCCCAGGCCCTGGCCCACACTGCCCTCCTCGCTCTTGTCGGGCACCACTGGGTGAGGGGGCCATCCATGCCACCTGCCCTGCGGCCGAGCTGTTAGTCCCTTTGCAGGGAGTGCCCTTGACAGCTGCTTCTCTGTAAGGTGCTCCAAAACCCAATGCCCGAGGTCAAATGTGAGCTCTGGGAGCCCTCCCCCCTCTCCCAGGTGAAATGTGTGGCTGGGAGCAGACTACACTTGGCAGAGCCTCCCGCCCTGCCCACCCACCACTCTGTTTTACTGAGTTTCTCTTTCCTGTTGGAGTGTAATTTTTTTAAGATCTTGTTCACTTCTAGATCTCCAGTGCCTGACACAGAGAAGGTATTTAATCCATCTTTTTAAGTGGGTGTATGGAATGAATGAGGGAATGAATGGTCCAGCCATCTGTATCCTCTGTCCCTGAGCTGGGATAGAGAGCAGCAGACGGTGAGGACCCTGGAGAGCCACTCTGCCCAAAAGATGTTCTGTTTCTTCTGAGGCTCATGAGCTTAAAGGCAAATCCTTTAGGATAATAATTAGCAGAGGGTCCAGCTCCCCCATTTCCCCATCCCAGGCTGCAGTGCCAATTTGGGGCTTGGAAACATATCCAATTGCATTCTACCCTTTGCTGTCAATCTGCCTTCTTTCCCAAGACCTTCACAGGACACTCCGTTTTGAACACTCTGCCCCCACTCGTGTATCCATTCACTGCACTGTCCAGTATGGTAGTCACGAGCTGCATGTGACTATTTAAATTTAAATTAATTAAAATGAAATGAAATGGAATTTAAAATTGAATTGCTCAGTCACTCTAGCCACAAAATTTCAAGTGCTCAATAGCCACACGTGGCTAGTGCATATGATTCTGGAAAAGGTTCTATTGGGCCGCACCTGTGCTTCCTTGCCCTTGACCGTCCTGTAGTTGAAAATACACTTGGGCTCTTCCTCCAGCTCTGTGAGTTACTAACAGCTTTCTCTTGGGAAGTGGGAGCATAATTTCAGCCCTAACTAAGTGTCTCACAGAGATGCAGGGAGGAAAAAGCCCGTGTACAACAGCTCTGTGACCTGAGATTTCTCAGGATGGGATCCCTGGAAGCAAAGCCTGAGATGGGGGTTCCTGTGAAAGTGGTTTATTGGAAGCAGGTGGGGCTTAGAGGGAGCTTGGCAAGGAGGTGGCCTCAGCTGAAGTCTAGTGTCAGCCTGATCGCATGGGGAGGGCTGGAGTATGAATGGCCCCAAGAGTTGTTCCTCCTGGTGACATCAATCTGTCATTGGCTGTGGGCTGCCAGTGCAGAGTGTGTGCTCCTCCTGGCTGCAGGTAATTCTCAGGTAGTGGGGGCAGCTGTGAGCCATTTAACAGCCAGCACAGCAGCTGGGGGTGGGGGAATCAAGCACATCAACCCACTCTACAATACCTGAACATTGCCTTCCAAAGAGCTCCATCCCAACCTTTGAGGACCCAGAGATTAATAGTGGACTCACATCAATCACCTCCACACTTTATCTACTGAGCGTCCCTTTGGGAAAAGCACCATGCTAGGGGAGCTTTCCTTATGCAATGGTGTCACCCCTGTGAAGTTGTGTGCAAGTCAAATGTTTGCGCTTGAACCATACTCAATCCAACATTTGCTTCTTTGGTAGGAAATACTCCATTGACAGGAAAGGTTCATTTAAATTTCATCTTGAGCTGCTTTTACAGGGAGTAATAAAAAGCATTTATAGAAAAATTAGGAGGGCTAGATTAAGTTCAGGATGTAGAAAGGTAGGTGTGCAGGTGAACTACTCTTAGCTGTCATTTAAATCATAGGCATCAGAGTCATGATGTGTGGCACCCTTTCAGTGCTTTAGTAACTGGATGACCACTGGTCACAGCTCTTCATCTGGTCTTGTATTAAACTTTTCATTATAGAGAATGTTGAATATAGGCAGACTAGAATAATGAACCACTTATACCCTGTTGTTCAGTTGTTCTTTAATCCTGGAAATCTCAGACCGAGAGAAAGTAGCAGTCAAAACAGCCGAAGGCCCAAAATTAGGAGCAAAGGGACCTGATTTCTCCTTTGCAACCCTGTTACATTTGCAATCTTGAGAAAATGCCCATAAAATAGCTACACTGGTCCCCACACAGCCCGTCTCTCAGCTGCTTTTAAAGGAGGACTTGCCGGACAGTCCTGCAGCACCAGCCTGGGCTGGCCTCTGAGAGTCCCACCTAGGGGGACTTTTCCGTGACTCTTGTCAGCATCAGTGGTTCATAAAGACCCAAGTTCATATCCCAACTTTGGCATTACCATGACTATGTAGCTTATTCTTGCTTAACCTTGGTTTTCCCATCTGTAAAGTGGGGACGATTACAGATCTATACCACGCCAGAGTGTTGAGAGTATTAAGCAAGATGATGCCAAGTAAGCAACACGGTAGAGTTCCAGACTCTTGCTAAGTGCTTGATAGATTAGACTGGGTTCACTTTTTATCTTTTTACTTAGTACCTGCCTGATGCATTTTATTTGTAACTCGTGTTGTATTTACGGCATTTTCTTCCAGTGATGGCAGCTCTGGGGACTTGCCCTTTCCCTCACAACCCTCTCTGTGAGGTCCAGATGAGAAGGCCGCGCCCCCAGAGAGCCTTGTGGCCACCAGTGGGGATGGCATTGGTCCTACAGTGCTCACTCTCCATGGGGGTCCTCCGGTCACCCTTGGCCTTGCTTCCCCCACTGAGGGTCAGCCCAGTCAGGAAAAAGGGGCTTCCCTAGACCCCTCCCAGCCCCACAGGGCCAGGGGTGAGGAGGGCTGCTCAGGGCACACCCTGGGCTCATCCAGGCTTTGGAGATGGGGGTGCTTCACAGCCCCTCAACAAAGCACACATCCTTTCCTGCCTCAGGTCCCCGTAGGGTGTCCCAGGCCCAGAATCTTCTCCTCGCTTACTCGGACCCTGTCCAGGATCTCTTCTTTCAAGGAGAGCACAGTCCCTCAGTTTCCTTGTCCACGTGTGTATTTGTGTCCCTCCAGCTTCTCTGTCCAGAGGGTCCCCTGACTCTCCCCCAGTCCCCAGCCCCCACACCCACATCTGGCCTCTGCACAGACATGGCTGGGAGGAGCTACTACCCTTCTTTCTTCGTCCCCGACTCCATTCTCATCCTTTCCCAATTGCTCAGGTGGAATACAGTGTCAGCCCATGAGTGTCAGTCTAGGGAGAAGTCTCCTGAGCTATTCTCAGTTCACCCTGGTGGGGAAGGACAGGACCAGGGGACCCTGAGCCTACCCTGAGGGGGAGGGGAGGCAGGCACTCTAGGGACAGAGGAGAGGACTGGGGCACTACTCCTGGCCCTCCTGGACCCCAGCAGAAGTCCTCCAACTCCAGGCCTAGCCTTGCAGGGCAGGAGCCTTTGGGGCCAGTCACCTTTGCCAAAGCACAATCTTCAAAATGTTAAAAGCGTGATTCTCATACAAGTTGTTATTGAGAATGTGTCAAAGTTTTCTTTCTTTCTTTTTTTTTTGGTGATGTTTGATTTTGGGTTTTTTTTTTTTTTTTTTGAGATAGGGTCTCACTCTGTTGCCCCAGCTAGAGTGCAGTGGTTGTCATCACAGCTCACTGTAACCTCAAACTCCTGGCCTCAAGCAATCCTCCTCCCTCAGCCTCCCAAGTAGCTGGGGCTACAGGTGTATGCCACCATGCCCAGATAATTCTTCTATTTTTTGTAGAGACAGGGTCTCACTCTTGTTCAGAGTGGTCTAGAACTCCTGACCTCAAGCCATCCCTCCCACCTTGGCCTCCTAAAGTGCCAGGATTACAGGCATGAGCCACTGCACCCAGCCATATACAATTTACTGATGAGGGAACCAGTGGGATGACAAAGCTGGTTCCAAGACGACTAAGAGAAACTGACTGATATGTGCATATGGAGGGGGAGAGGGAGAAGCAGGGGGTATGTGAAGAATACTGGAATAAGATTGCCAAGTTAGAGACAAAGCTAATTAATGTCCACAGGACAATAAAATTGTAACCTTAGGGTGAATTTCTCTACTGAACAGATAGAGATTATTTACTTCTTCTGAGAAATATCATTTGCATCTTATCAGTTTTCTGCAAATTAGCACCTAACTTTACAATCAATAGTAAATATGAGTCAAAGTTACTTTCCCGTGGGGAATCAGATGACTCTTAGGTGGCTTCATTAACAGAATACTCTAGAGCAGACTTGTCTGATATAAATATAATGCAAGCCACATACATAATGTTAAATTTTCTAGTAGCCACATTTTTAAAAACAAGAAACTGGTAAAACTAATTTTGATAATTTATTTAACGCAATATATCTAAAACATTGTCCTTTCAACATACAATCAATATAAAAGAATACCAATGAATTCTTTAATATCCTTTTTTCTAACTAAGTCTTTAAAATCCGATGCGTGTTTTACACTTAGAGGACATCTCAAATTCGGACTAGGGTTCAATGTCGTGCAGGGCTAGTGGCTACCATACTGGATAGCGCAGCTCTAGAGCAGTGGGTTTCCAACTTTAGGGTGCATCAGAGTCACGTGCAGGGCTTATGAACACACGGATGTCTGGGCCCCACCCCAAGAGTTTCTGATTCAGCAGATCTGAGGTGGGGGAGATTCTGCATTTCTAGCCAGCACCCAGGTGATGCTGATGCTGGTATGAGTGCCACACTTTAAAAACCACCACTCCAGCATGACTTGGAAAGGACTCCCAATGGTCTGCTTATTTCCAAGTTGTGGATCGTTTTCTTCACACTCCTCAGGCTGGCAGGGTGGGCGGCAGTAGTGGCAGTCCTCCTGGAGGGTGTTTGCACTGGCTCGGCCTCAGACTGGGGGGCTGCAGGCTCTCAGACTGGGAGCAGCCTCTCGGACTACCAGCTGGAAGTGGGTGAGGTTTCGGCAGCACCACTGATGGCATTGACTGTGTGCTGGCTCTGAGGTAGAGCCTCAGAGGGAAGGGAAAAGGGGACTGACCCTCGGTGCCCCATGGCGGGCCCAGTCCTTGTGCTGGTTGCGTCTTACTCATCCTGGGGCAGGTCCAAATAGATGGAGGTGCTGGCAGGGCCCCAGGGCTCTCAGGAACAGCAGATGGTCCTTGAAGCCTAGAGTGGCCAGAAAAGGGTTAGCCAGACAGGGCATGAGAATTGCTGTGGATCCCAAGGACAAGTGGGCCTGTATAGGAAATGGACAGTGTGGGGAGACCTGCTGAGCAAGGGCTTGAGGAAGGGCCAGTGAGGGACCAGGACCCTGCAGGGAAACAGCAGCCTTGGGAGTGGGAAGTAAAGGATGTCCCAGAGGCAGGACTGGCAGGTACCTCCGCAGCCGTTGATTGCTACTCTCTCGTTCACGGATGCGGAAGGATTTACCTGGCCTAGGTCACATCTCGGCCCCATCTCAGGGACCCTTTTTCTTGGGAGTGGGGTTGGGTGCAGCAGGCACCTGTGTGGATGTACGGGAAGTGCGTGTCATCTTTTGGGGGGCACTCCCATGCTCGTTGCATCACCAGTGGTATCCCCAGGTTAGCATTCATCCCCTTCAGGACAGGGACTACATCCCATCCTGGTGTTTTTCCCTCCTTCTAGCACATGATAAAGGACTGAGCACATGAGTACTGAGTTTAAATGAACTGGTTTGCACTGTGGGTATGATTAGGGAGTCTATACTCTATGTCACATATGAACGTGGGCCATGTATCAGGTGACTACTGTGGGTGTAGAGGTGTTTACACCATGGAATGTCATCAGGGGTGTAAGGAGTGATTACTGTAGTATATAAAGTGAGATAAATGGAGTGTCTACACTGTTCAGGTATACTATTTGGGAGCATTGGAGGTGTCTGCACCTTGGGGTGACCTACAGGGGTATCAATGGTGTCTACACTTTGGTGACTATGTAAGCTGTTTGCACTGCAGGGTATCCCCTAGGGGTGAATGGAGTGTCTACACTGTGGGTGTGCACTGTTTGGGATCCCATGAGGTATCTGCACCTCAGAGTGCTCTGTGGCGGTGTATAGAAGGTCTACACTATGTGAAAGTATTTCCTGGGTGGCACCCACTGTGGATGGACATGCACTGATGTAATGTCTCTGCAGAAAGGAAAGCAAAGGGAGTGCCCATTATGCAGGGGAGCGTGACAGGTGCAGAGGGTTCAGCAGTGTGGACAGAAGCAGGGCCCTGGGGAGGTGCATCTCCAGGAAAGTGACTGCCACTAGCTCCCAATGAGGGGCTGCCCGCTTGGGACACCTCTATTCCAGGGCTTGTGCCCACTCCTCCCAGCACTTGGAGACCTCCTTTTTGGGTACTAGATTTTCAGGGCTTGTAACAAATCACCCTCTGAATGTGAATTTCATGTTTGCAGACTTGGGAGGCAACTCCAGTGAATCAAATGGATGTTCAAATTTGGGTATATAAATAGTATGTAAGTGACTGTATAGTAGTTAAAGGTACACTCCCTGGTTTTGGACCCTTATGTGCTATTTACTTTAGTATATAGTATAGTCCAAATCCCTGCCGAATGGGTGGAGGTAAAATGAGGAAGCTGACCAGAGGAACTCATACAATGGCCCAGGAGGCTGTGCCATGTCAGGACCCACGGCAGACTTTGGCCCTGCACTCTACAGTTTGCAAAGAGCATCTCCCTGGATGCTCACGGAGTCCTATAGGGGCAAAGGCAGATATTGATAGTATTCTGAGTTTACTAAGAGTACAACAGCCCGAATATTGCCCATGGTTACCTTACTGGTGGGGGTGGGACCAAGGCCCCACCCTCCCAGCCAACTACCAAGGCCCCACCCTCCCAGCCAACTGCCTGGAAGGAGTGGAGGACCAAATGCTCATGTGTTTGTACAGAAAGCAGCTTCATCAGGCGTATACTGCACTTTTTTCCAATTACTCTATGTGAAGAAGATGATATTCACTATGTATCTGTACCACGTGTCTGACAGATACACCCTGTGTATATAGTGGGTATATGCTCCGTGTGATTAGGTTTTTGCTGTATATATAATGGATATGGAATGTGTAAGAAGGGGATTTGCTGGGTGGATCTCGTTGGCAGGACTCAATCTGCTATATGGGATGGCTATACAGCATTTGCAATGACTATATTTTGGGTAATCATATAGAAGATGAAATGGTGTATTAATGTATATACTCTATGTGTTCCATATCGTTTCTGTGCATATACCATGTGGGATGTGCATAAACTGTGCATGGTGGGCACAGATTAGTGTACCGTGTGTGATGCATATAGGCTGTATGTTGAGTACCTATTGTATAAGCTTATGTGAAGGCTATACCCCGAGTGTGTGTGATGGCTGTATGAGTAATAGTATCTAAGGCATATACAGTGTCTATAATGGATATGCTATTTATGATGAGTATACACACAGTGTACGATAAGGTTACATGGGCTAAGTGTGAGTACATGCTATGTATGGAGTATGCACTGTATATGTATGTGTTGGGTATACAGTGTGTTGGGTATAATTTGTGAGTAACAGATATATATAGTGTATATGATGGACATACTCTTTGTGATGAATGTACCTTGTGCGGGATAAATAAGCACTGTGTGCTCCATACACTGTATGTACAGGCCGGTTCTGTGTAATGAAGTGTTCATGTGATGTGTCTGTTTGGTGCGTATCAGGCACCCTGCGTATGTGCAGCTCGTGATGGGAACGTGGGGTGTGTGCCTGTGTGTGAGCAGGCAGACGGGAGTCACCCTACTGGGCAGGGGCATGGCTGGGAGCAGTTGGATGTTCATCTGTTTCAAGAAACCCCAGACCCTTGAGCCCACTGACCACACTGTTTCAGATTCTTCCTCAAGTTCTTCCTCAAATGCAACCAGAACTGCCTGAAGAATGCCGGGAATCCCCGTGACATGCGGCGCTTCCAGGTGGGTCTGGAGAGGGGGTTCCTGCCCGCAAACCCACCCTTTCCTGATAGTGTCCAGGCAGGGAGGTGAAAGGGAAGGTTGTGAGCCTGCCACCCTGGGAAAAGCGCCCAGGGCAGATCTCTGCCCAGCCCTGTGCCTTCGGGCCTGGTGCCCGCTGGGGGTGGGGCAGCTCCATCTCAACTTATGCTGGCTGCCAAGGGAGGCTTCATTAGAGTCCCACTTAAGAAGATGCTAATTGTGACATTTTTACATGATTAACGACCCAGGCAATTTGCATAGCGTGAAGCGGAGAGCAGCTGCCCTTAGCACATCCCCAACCTGCGCACCCCTCCCAGTGCACCGGGTGGGGGGAGAAGGCAGCTCCTGTTTCCTCCAGGAACAGGGCAGGCGTTCCTGCCCCTGTTTCTCCCTGTGCTCACTTGCCCAAGACCCCATTCCTGCCTAGGAGCCCTGTGCATACAGCCTAGAGTTCATGTGTTTGCAAAAACAGTAGCCACTCTTTGCCCTAGGAGTTAGAGTTCTTTCAGGGCTCTTGATTTTTCCGGCTTTTGGAGGGGTCAGTTCATGGGGTGTCATGTGATCCACCTGGCCCCATTCCTCCAGCTGAGCCCCTGGGGTTGAGCCCATCAGTGACCCTAAATTTCAGCATCCAGCCACAGGTCTCAAGTTGCTGCTTCCCCACACATTCCCCTCCCGGGAAGCCCCCGAGGGCCCCAGCCAGGCTGGCCTCGGCTCTCCCCACAGGTGGTGGTGTCCACAACGGTGAGCGTGGATGGACACGTGCTGGCCGTGTCCGACAACATGTTTGTGCACAACAATTCCAAGCATGGCCGCAGGGCGCGCCGCCTGGACCCCTCCGAAGGTCAGGACCCCTGGCCTAGCCCGGCCACCGCGGGCCCAGCCAGCCCCCAGCCCCCACCTTGGCGTGGTCCCCTGACCTGGGTCCTCTCCTGCCTCCCAGCTGCTACCCCCTGCATCAAGGCCATCAGCCCCGGGGAGGGCTGGACCACGGGCGGCGCTACCGTCATTGTCATCGGCGACAACTTCTTCGACGGGTTGCAGGTCGTGTTTGGAAACGTGCTCGTGTGGAGCGAGGTGGGCCACCCCCGCCAGTCTCCCTCCGGGCCTCCGGGCTGGGCCCTCCCCTCGCCCGGACGGGACCTGCAGGCCTCCCCTCTCCCCTCGCAGCTAATCACGCCCCACGCCATCCGGGTGCAGACGCCCCCTCGGCACATCCCCGGGGTGGTGGAAGTGACCCTCTCCTACAAGTCCAAGCAATTTTGCAAGGGAGCCCCCGGCCGCTTTGTCTACACAGGTAAGGAGTCAGGCAGGGGAGGGGAGGTGGAAGGTCCTCAGGAAGCCCCACCCAGCGCAGCAATCTCGGTCTGTTCTCCGAGAGAGCAGCGTCTGCGGTGTGGCATCTCCCCACCTATACCCACTTATACCCACTTATACCTCATGACCGCTCTGCACGCCTGACCTTCTTTTCCTGGCTTTCTGTGCTTTCCTCCGTGGCCTCTGGCTCCGCAGTCCCTTCCTGGGCCCGGAGTCCCCACCCTGCGGAACATTCCCTCTGCCTGGGGCTTTCTGACCAAAGTGTCTCCCTCCTCCTGGTCTAGAACCCCTCCACAGAGATGTTTATTTCAAAGATGCCCCCAAAGGGGCTTGCTGCTCCCCAAATCTTGCCTGGGTCTCTGGATTCCCCCAGGCCAACCCAGGCTTCACTCTGCATGCACACTCACATACACTCGCCTACACACACACCTTGCACGAAGCCAGGGCGAGCCGTTAACACACGTGGAGATGCAGCATAGAAGCCCCCATCCCATCCCAGTGGCTGGATTTTTCCACTTCCATCCTCCCACCCCAGCCCAAGCCATTCACTTCTCTGCCCCCCGCCCAGCCCCCAACCATCGAGCCTTTCTCCAGACACTCAGTAGTGACCCTACTTACCCTCAGGGAGCTCCAGTCTAATGGGGGAAGGCTGAGTGGAGAACACCGTGTGGGGTGGGTGGAGTTGCTCGGTGGAGAGGTTGACAAGTTAACCAAAACCTCTGGCAGGGAGTGTCGGCTGAACTGGGCTAAACTGAAACCGGAGGGATGACTAGGGAGGTAGACAGGGAGAAGGAATGGCAAGTGCAAAGACCCAGAAGTGCTTTCTGCTTGGGGGGAGGGGGCGCTAACCAAAGGAAATTCACTAAATCAAGAGTTAGAGGAGGAGAAGGTAGGACTTTGGTAGCTCAAGTCCCGGCCAGGCTACCCAAAGAGGAGGAGGGCAGAAACAGGGCAAGGAGGACTCCTGCACCCTCTGGAGAGCCCTGGGCACGGGCCAGTCCCTTCCCTGCAGCGCATGCAAACCTTTAAACCCTTCGATGCTTCTGAGTCCACCTGGGCTGTGACAAATGGAGATCGTTGGGTTTTTTCTTTTTCATAATAAATAAACTCCTGATATGACCAAATGCAAACAGAAAACTTGGCCGGGCCAGTGGCTCACGCCTGTGATCCTAGCACTCTGGGAGGCGGAAGCAGGACGATCACTTGAGCTCAGGACTTCTAGGACAGCCTGAGTAAAAGCAAGACCCGGTTTCTACAAAAAAAAAAAAAAAAATTAGCCAGGCGTGGTGACACCTGCCTGTAGTCCCAGCTACTCGGGAGGCTGAGGCAGGAGGATTGTTTGAGGTTGCTGTGAGCTAGGTTGATGCTAGCCAGCTCAACAGAGTGAGACTCTGTCTCAAACAAACAAACAAACAAAACCTCTCCGTTGTTTGGTCCCTAGGAGTATAGAAGCTAGAACGTGTGTACTATTTCCCTTTTTTTAAATCACAAATGAGATCATACTGTGCATGTGTGTTAATGCCAAGCGCCTGGCACAGAGCCTGGCTCAGTGTTTGTTGAATGAATGAACAAACTGAGGAACTGAGGAAACTTCCCTGAACCTGGCTGACCGGTGTACCCAGAGTTTTCCGGGGACCTGGGGCTGGGTTTGGTGGAGAGGGTCTGCAGCGAGACTCCTGGACTTGTCGCTTGCCTGCTTTTTGTGCCCTGTGTCCCTCTCTGGGAGGGAACGTCCTCCAAACGCTGCCCCTCTCCCCAGCCCTGAACGAGCCTACCATTGACTACGGATTCCAGAGGCTACAGAAAGTCATTCCCAGACACCCCGGAGACCCCGAGAGGCTGCCCAAGGTACTCAGAGGGGTGTGGCGGGGACGAGGGTGTCCTGCGGGCGAGGGGGTGAGGAGGGGCTCCCGAGGGCCCCTCCGCCGCCCCCGGGGGCTGCCCCTCCGTCCCGCTGTCTCCTCCCCTGCCCGCAGGAGGTGCTGCTGAAGCGGGCGGCCGACCTGGCGGAGGCGCTGTACGGAGTGCCCAGCAGTAACCAGGTATGGCGCCTCCGCCCGCCTCCTGGGGCCGCCGGGCCCGGGACTCTCCCCCACCCGGCGCCTGCGGCTGCCCCGGCCGTGCCCCGCTCTTGTCTTCGCAGGAGCTCCTCCTGAAGCGCGCGGCGGACGTGGCCGAGGCTCTGTACAGCGCCCCCCGGGCGCCTGCGCCGCTCGGACCCCTGGCCCCGAGCCACCCACACCCCGCCGTCGTGGGCATCAACGCCTTCAGCAGCCCGCTGGCCATCGCCGTCGGGGACGCCACGCCCGGACCCGAGCCGGGTGCGTCCGCCGCGCCTCGCTGCAGCCCCCGGGTGCCCCGACGGCTCCTTCCCTGCCTGCGCTGCTCCCCTGACCGCAGCTCTCCCGCAGGCTACGCGCGCAGCTGCAGCAGCGCGTCCCCCCGCGGGTTCGCGCCCAGCCCGGGCTCGCAGCAGAGCAGCTACGGCAGTGGCCTCGGAGCTGGCCTCGGCGGCTACGGAGCGCCAGGAGTGGCCGGCCTCGGCGTGCCTGGGTCCCCCAGCTTCCTCAATGGCTCCACGGCCACCTCGCCCTTCGCCAGTGAGTGTCCCCCGCCCGCGAGGAGGGGGCTGGGGCCCTGTCCAGCTAGCCCATCCCGGGGAGCGAGGCGGTCCCCCAAGAGGGTAGACAGTGGCTTAGCCCTCGGGAGCAAGCCCAGCCCTCCCCGCGTGTGACCTCTTCCTGCCCTTGAACCTCGACCCCACCCCTCGGCCGCACGTCCCGGGGTCCTGCGGCCGGAGTACTTCTTGCTCCTTTAGCTCTCCTTGCTGACCCCAGTCGCACACATTGCTTCTCGCTGTGCAGTCCTCCTGAAGTCGGCTTTAATGGGGTGGGCTGGGGGGACGTCCGGCGGAAACCTGATGCACAGCCACCTAGCCGACTTCGCCGCGACTTCGGGAGGAGGCTGGCGCCCCCTGCTGGAAGCCTAAGGAAACTCAGGGCTCCGGAGAAGGGGCTTCCACCTGGCCCCAGCCCCCCTGGAGGAGAGGCCGGGTGGGCGGTGGGCGGATGCGGTTCCCTGAGATGTCGCCCCGCACAGCGAGTGAATTCTGTGTGGTCAGAGCTGTACTCAGAGTCTGAGTGTCCAAATCAGGAGCTGTCTGGCATTCAGCAATTTTACTATACTACTTTGAACTTCAGTTTCCTCTCAGTAAAATAGGGTCAGTTCCACCCCCTCGCCTAAGGTTGTTCTAGATCTGAATGTGCCACTATGCATAAAGGGCCAGGCAGAATTAGGAAACAGTGTATGATTTCTCAGTCCCAGCCCTGACTGTGCGCTCTAAATCCTTCATCTGGCTTCTCGGAGTGGAGCAGCTCAGGGCTGGGTGGATGGGCAATGCCTGGGTGTCATGGG
Organism: Eulemur rufifrons; assembly: GCF_041146395.1. Taxonomy (NCBI): domain Eukaryota; kingdom Metazoa; phylum Chordata; class Mammalia; order Primates; family Lemuridae; genus Eulemur; species Eulemur rufifrons. The sequence continues at coordinate 27,758,455 of NC_091002.1, forward strand.
TGACATCCATGATTGCTTTATGCCTGACCACTTTACACTGCCCTCAAGTCTCTTCCAACGTGAAACTCCAGATCAGCATGTTTAGGGCTCTTTTTAACTTAGCTATTCTGCAGACATTTATAAAGCGCCTACTGTGTGCAAAGCACAAGGCTTGGGAGATAACTCCACCCCTGCTCGCCTGCAAGCAGCCTCCCTATCAGTCATAAAAGAGGTTGTCCCTCCAGTCCTGGGAGACTGTGCTGAGCTGGAGAAATGGTGAAGGCTGCCCAAGAACGAGCTGGCCATGCTTTGCATTCAGTTCCTGCACCTCCTCGCCAGCCACCTGGGGTCTCCCTATTCAGCAAAAAGATGGAGAATTCTAGAGCTGCTTAAATCCTGCTTCTAGCATCAGCTGGGGACACCCTGGACTTGCCCAGGGGTCAGTCCTATCTAATGTGGCTATGGGCTCTAGGCCTTGAGAGATATAGTACGTCTTCTGAGCGTTGATCTTAAGCCCTCCGTGGGGCTCCCCAGCAAGCAGTGAGCATTGTCTTAAAGGAGATGGGGCTGAGGACATTTGGAAGAGGGGCAGCCATTGGAGGCATCATTGTATCAAAGTAGGGGGAGATGCTCATAGGGCAAAGGCAGCCTTCTCAGGCTGTCGCTTCCCTCCAGGAAGCCCCAGCCCAACCCCATTGCCTGCGGCTTGGACAACACTCACATCACAGCCCTACTGGGCTTTACAAGAGAGAGCAGGGAACTAGGTTTAGATGAAGATGAGGAAAGGTGAGATGTCCTGCCCTTGGCAGGAGAGGAGGCTGCAGGAGGAAGGGGCGGGCACAGGCTGTGTGCAGGAGACTCCCTTGCTATTCCCAGGAGAGCAAGCCACAGCCCCGGATGGCTGGGGAGTTGGAGAACAGGAAGATTTATTTCTTTAAAATTGATCATCTGGAAGAGGGAGATACAGGAGGCCTCCAGGGCCCAGGCTGGAGATGACAAGGACCTGCATTAAGCTGGAAAGAAACAAAGTGCCCTGGGGTGAAGGTGAGGGTGGGAGGGGGCAGACAGAACACTGGGGGTGTTGGTAAGGAGAGCATACCTGTACAGGAAGTTAGGGTGCTTGCATGAGCTATGGTCCTGGACAGACAGACCTTGTAACAGGAGCCTGTTTGTGCCCCCCAGATTCATACCTGGCTACTTGCCCCAGGGCCCCTAAATACTTCCTAGCATCTCAGAATCCCAGGGGTTTTCAGCAGGAATCCTAACCTATTGCAACTCTTGTTCATCTCATCTTTGGGGCATCTCCACTCTCTGCTTTTGTTGGATGTTCTGGTTTTGCTTATGTTTTTACCTGGTGTGGCCTTGTCATCTCCGGCCCTAAGAAAGAGTCTCCAGAACCCTCCAGAAAGCCAGGGCGGCAAGCCCAGGACTCTCACAGCTCCCAGTGAGGTCTGAGCCTGGGGCCTGGGGCAGCAGCCCATGTGGGGCCCACTGCCCACGCCGGGGCCCCAACCAAGCTGCTCACTCTGGTGCTGTCTCCCTGTTGTGTCTCCCACTGCCTTCCCTGCTGCCCCTGCCCCTCCCTGCCCCGCCCCGGAGTCATGCCTTCTAGCCCCCCGCTGGCGGCTGCCTCCTCCATGTCCCTTCCGGCCACGGCCCCCACCACCAGCGTCTTCTCCTTCTCGCCTGTCAACATGATCTCCGCCGTCAAACAGAGGAGCGCCTTCGCCCCCGTGCTGCGCCCACCCAGCTCCCCACCCCAGGCCTGCCCCAGAGCCCACGGAGAGGGGCTTCCAGGTGAGCGATCCACCTGCCTCGCTGTGGCCCAGGCAGGGCCCTGACGGAGCAGCTGGGCTAGAGTGGCCCCACTCCGTCCACGTCTCACCAGTGACCAGCTCTTCCTGGGGGTGGAAAGCAGGAAGCCCTGCAGGAGTCCAGGGAGGTCCATCTGGACCCCACTTCCCTGGGCCTCACAGCTTGGGGTGGTCACCACTCCGGGTACTCTCAGTTGACCACTTGGCCAAGAGGAAGGGATTCAAATCCCTGTCGGGGAAGGTCTGGAAACCACCCCAACACCCCTATGCCAGCCAGTTGAGCCCAGAGCAAAGACCCAACCCTCGGAGCTAGAGGAAGCCAAGTGGGCCGAATGCCTGTGCCCTGTGCCTCTGTGTCCACCAGAGGGTAGCACACACCGCTGTGAGAGACTGCGATGGAAGGGGACTGACCTTAGATGAGGTTTAGCCCGGCTTCCCCTCCCGCATTTTACAGATTCAGAATTGAGACCAAGTCACCCCTCCCGCATCTCATTAATGGAATGGTGGTTCTCTCCTTTTACACACACGCAGCAGAACCTTTTAGCCAGCAGAACTTTGCGCATCCGAGTGCTCATTGGAAACTCACTAGCAGACAGAGGGAGCACTGCCTGTGGGGAAGGGGACCACAGGATGTGGGCGGGGCAGGGCCCAGCTGACAGGGATGGTTGGGGCAGGGCTGGAAGAGGGTGTCTTCCCCAAAAGGCTTACAGGTGTTTCTGTGCCTGGCTAGGGGGGTGTCTCCATGGGATCCCCTGGGACTCAGTACAGAGTTTAGCACCTAGCTGTGTGCCTAGCACATAGTGGGTGCTTAATAAATAGAATTCTTATGTGAATAAACGGGTCAGAAGGGCACCCCTTCAAACCCAGCGGCAGAAGGCTGCAGTGTGGCTTGCTGGGCACCGAGCCGAGAGGCCGGGTTAGGGCCGGGTTAGAGCATGTCCTGTGGGGCATTGCCCAGGACAGTAATGGGCCATTGGAAAAGAATCAGTTGTTCAAATTAGGTAAGTGGTTTGAAGAATTTATCAGAGCCTTTAATGCGCTAGAGTGCATGATGGATCTTCTAGGGAATAGAAAATGCAAATTTGAGCACAAAACCTATTTTTCAAAGAGCATCTTGAGATTAGTTCCCAGGGAATGGCCTCAAGGTGGAGGAATAGACACTTGCATGGTGTCCTCAGCCTGCTGTGGGGGCCAGTCAGGCTGGGATGCCTGTCACGAGAGCAAGGCCAGTGGCTTGGCCCCAGAGTCATCTCTGGATCCAAGGCTGGGCAGGTGGGGTGGCCTCCACGCTGAGGCGGGGAGGTGCTGTGGATGGTGCCCTGTAGGGTCTCTGTGCTCCGGGGAGAGTCCCTGGACACTGGAGGGACAGTGGGGAAGCACAGGGCCTGGGAGAACAACTGAGGATGACACATGTACACAGCAGCCAGGGAGCCTGAGAGAATCGACCGTACCCAGGGTACACAGAGCAATTCCAGCACAGTCCAAAAACTTCTTAGCACTGTGCTCATGCCCTGCTCGGAGGGTAGAACAGGGCCCCTTCCCACCAGGAGCTGCTGCTCTGGGCAGCACCAGCAGGCCCGTGTTGGTGAGTCAAGTCATAACAAACTTTCGTGCCAGGGAGGGAGGGCAGGCATGGGGGCTGGTGGGCAAACCATCCAGAGGGTGGGCCATCATCAGAGAAGACCTTGCCCAAGCAGGGTTTGAAGAATAAGTAGAGCTTTCTAGCGGGGGAGGAATGCGCTGGACAGAGGAGACCTTGGGATGAAGGTGTGTGGGTGGGGAAGGCAGAGATGTTGGAGCCCACATTGGAAATGCTCGATGCATAGCTCGTACCAATGCATGTTAAAGACGTATTTAACCCATTAATGAGGGAGCTAACAGGAGGACAGAGCAGCTCAAAGGAGAATGGGAGAGACTAAAGCTAGCAAAATAAAGAAGGCAGGAATAATACTGCTCCACGCAAACTGCTTCTACAGAGCAGTAAAGCAATAAACCTGCAGCCTTCCTTTGGGGCCTGTCTTTTCTGCCAACTAGAAGTTGTCATTTGTCAACGTTCTCCAAGTTAACATCCAACTTAACAAAGCCTGGGTCCTACCCAGTAGTGCAGAACAAGTAAAAAAAAAGTCACATCCCCCAGAATAAGATGACTCCTAAGGTGGGCTCATTAGATAGGGCTCTTGGGTGACTTTGAAAGGATTTGCAGTCATTTTTTGCCTTATTTCCAAGTTTTGGATAATTTTTCTTAAGTGTGTCTGGAGCTTAGGATGGGAGGGATGGGGAAGGCAGGGGCCACCAGGTTTCCCTGCCAGCAAAGGGAACCGTGGGAGGGGGTCAGGCAGGGCAGGAGTGGTGAGGTGATGAACTTTGTAGGTGTGGGAGGCAGACAGGCTGGTGCAGCTGCACTATAAATCAGCGCCCTGGAGGCTGGCCTCTTTCCCTCTCTGTCCTGGTTCGTGGCCATCTGCTCCCTCCCCGTGAGACGGGCCTTCTGAAACAGGCAGGCCTGGGGAGGGGAGCCCAGAGTCATCTCTCCCTGGAGGAAGCTGGGGAGCAAGGACTGCGGCTGCACCTGCCCCTCACCCCTTACCTGCAGTGCTGCCCCCAGGCCAGGGCCAGGGCTGGCTGACTGCCTTCAGAAAGTGCTATATGTCCTGCCTGCTGTCCCCAGCCCATAGAGGGACAGGCAGGTGAGATCCCCAGGCAGCACATGGCTTATGGCTCCCTTCTCCTCGACCACCGCAGACCAGCCTTTTGAGGACTCTGACAAGTTCCACTCTCCAGCCCGGGGGCTTCAGGGCCTGGCGTACTCCTAATGACGGTAGGTCTCTGGCTGAGTCTTGCCTCCTCCCCCGGCCCCGAGATGGGCTCTCTCTCCCCAAAAGGCCTTACCAGGGATGGGGAACTGGGGCCCAGGTCTTCCTGTCCAGGGCCTGACAGCTGTCAGAGGCACATGCCCATCCCAGTGGCCCAAGCTGAACAGGGGAGAGAAGTGGCTTCCTGTCCCCTTGCAGCCAGCCTTCCTCCAGGACCGTCTTCTCTCCCTGTCTCTCCCCACCAGGTCTGTAGGTGTTGCCCACACAGAGCCCAGACTGGAGGTTCCTGGATGGCGGCACAGACAGAGGCAGGGCCAGGGCTGCAGGCACACCTCAACCCGTGGGCTGAACGGGGAAAGGCCTTCGTCCTCGCGCTCAAGCCTCCCCCACCACCCCCACAGGCTCCTCTCGCCTCCCTTTCTTGGGGTGCTCGGAAGCTCCAGCGCTGTGCAGATGCTCGTGGCAGGGGAGCGCCCCAGGGGGGTGCTGGGATGCCGGGGCTCACTTGCTGGGTCTTGGTTCCTCTGAAGGAGATGGATCTTGTGCAGACCAGAGATGTCGGGTGAGGAGAGCGTGGGATGGGGACTGTGGGAAAGAGGACAGCTCAGGGAGAAGTGACCTGGAAAGGTCCTGTGTGCATCTGACCCATCTCAGCTGGCCCAGCATCCCACCTCCTCTCCGGAGCAAAGGGCAGTGCCCGGCGGTCGCGGGAGGCCTGCCCGGGCTCCCATGGAGCCTCCATAGCCGCTCTGCGCCGCGCTGCCCCCGCTTCCTTCGAGACCTGAGCACTCATGCTTGCCGCATCATGCCTCCCTGTGGGGGCCTCGGGCATAGAGGAGGCAGAAGAGGGGCTGCCAGGCTGCCTGACTTTGGGGTCTCTCCCCAGTGGCTGTCTCACGGACTCTGGCCCCCCCTCACACACTAACTCTGGCTGGCCCCATGGAACGGGCCCAACTGCCCCCCAGGTGGCCTCACACTCTGCTCTGCTAAGTTTGGAGAAAACAATAAACCAGATGCAGGTGGCTGCCTGGCCTCTCTTGCCTGCTTCCTTGGTGTGGGTTTGCTTTTCTCAGCAGGTCAGCAGCTCTCCTGGGGCCCCTCGAAACTGAAACCGTGCCCCTGGGCAGCCTTCTGGCCCCTTGGGCTTTTTAAACAGCCCTGGAGTTCAACTAAGCAAGTGTTCCCTGCCCCCCACCCCACATCTGCCCAGTCCACTCTTGGGTGCTGTGGGGAGGGGAGCAGGCGAGCAGGCCTGAGGACCCAGGAGATGGGCTCAGGCCCCAAGAGCTCTGGCTGGGAGCACAGTCAGGCCACGGAGGACTCAGGCCCCCACCTGTCTGCTCAGGGCCAAAGTGGGGATTGTCAGGACATTGCTGGAAGCCAGGACAGAGCAAACCAAATGCCACCAGATGTGCAGGGGCTCAAAGTGAGATCTAGTCCAAAACAGAGGCTGCAGGGCCTTGCCTGCGCTGGGTGGGGTGGCTTGTGGCTCCCGCAGCTGCCTGTCTGAGCCTCACGCCAACCCCACCCATCCCCCCCAGGGCCCGGGCTCCTTCTGGCCCACCTGCCTCGGAGACTGAGAGGAGGGATGGTAAAGAGACAAGACCCCTGAGCCCCTTCACTCATCTACCCTCCTCTCTAGGATGAATCCCATTGTCCCCCTGAGACAAGTCCCGTGGACGAAGGTCTGGCTGTCTGACCCTGGAAGCCACCTTTTGGATGCCCTATCCAGTGAGCCCAGTGTCCAGCTCCAGGCCGCAGGCTGTCCTATCTCTCCCCATGGCCGTGCTCCTTGGGTCTGGCTTCTGGACACCCTGCCCCTCCCAACCACGCGCCCAGGCCCTGCAGCCTTCCGGACAAGCACGCTTGCCAAGGCACACGGGCTGGTCCTGTCTTTCAGGGGCCTCCACCTCTTTCTCTGGTGTTCTTGGCCAGTCCCTGGAATTCATGTCCCCTGGCACCCATAGTGAGGGTCATCCTGCCCTACTCTTAGCACCTGCCCCCCCCCCCCCCCGCCACCTCCTGCCAACAGTTCGTGTTGCAGCCTGTGTCACAAAGCACCAACGCCTGCCTGCCTGCTCTGCTTGGCTCTGAGCAGCCGCACTGCCCAGACCCTCCCAGGCCAACCCCCTGCAGGGCTCTAGTCTGCACTGGACATGGGCAGTCACTGGACAGTGGTCACACTCTGGCTCCCAGGATGGGTCAGGTGCTGTGGTCAATATAAAGGAGACATGGCATCTGTCCCCTATGATCACACAACAGTGCTCAAGCCACCGTTTGAGTCAACACTGCCCTCTCCCTCCTCTGCAGCAGACATAGCCAATCAATTATGATGTTTGCTATGGCCTAAACTGTGTCTCCCTGAACCTCCCAGGTGACTGTATTGGAGACAGGGCCTTTAAAGAGGTGATTAAGGTTGAATGAGGTCACCAGGGTGAAATGCTGATCCAACAGAACTGGTGCCCTTATAGGAAAAGTGAGAGCCGGGCGTGGTGGTGTGCACCTGTAGTCCCAGCTACTCGGGAGGCCGAGGCAGGAGGATCACTTGAGCCCAGGAGTTTGAGACCAGCCTGGGCAACATAGCAAGACTATATCTCTAAATAAATAAATAGATAGATAGATAGATAAAAATTTAAGAAAGAAGAGTAAGAGACATGAGGGCTCTCTCCTCACTGTGTAAGGACTCAGCAAGAAGGCAGTTAGTTGCCTACAAGCCAGGAAGCGAGGCCTCCCCAGGCACCAAATCAACTGGCACCGTGATCTGGGACTTCTGGCCTCCAGGACTGTGAACAATAAATTTCTGTGATTTAAGCTACCCAGTCTGTGGTATTTTGTTGCGGTAGCCCAAACTGCCTGATACAATATTCTTTCCCACATGTCTTAGTTTTGGCTCCCCCAGAAGCAGAAATTGAGACAAGTTCCCTGCTGGAGAACTCCGAGAGACAGTGCTGGATACACGGCAAAGTTTTCCCACCGAGGGGCAGAGGATGTGGGATATCGATCCTCCAGCCTCCATCTGTCCCTGGCTGAGTGCTGCTCCCGAGAGAGTGACGCTCTGCCGCTTCTGGCCTGCCCCTCCCACCTGCACAGAGACAAAAAAGCCACCGGTTAGGCTTTCGTTGTAGAGTGCTGTAAGCAAATACTGGAACGTTAAATCCGAGGTAATATGAACAGGGCACCAGCAGCTTCTGTTGTGCTACAGAACCACCAGGATCACAGACTTACTGTCAACACAGCCACTGATCAGAGTTGTCACTTGAGATGAAAGCTATTAGCCAAGTCTGGTAAATTTCACCCCAGGCCTTTTTGTAGCCAATAAATCAAAAAGGAGTGAGTCAAACTGGACCATGAGTCACAGGTCAGTACCAGACCAGCCTGCCAGCAAACCTGGGCCTTGGTCTGGGGCTGTAGCATCTCCAGCAAAGCAACTGGGAGATTTTTCTGGGCCTCACAGACAGAACCCGTCTGGACTTCCTACATTCTTTAGTCAAAAGAGGTTCCATTCTCAATAGCTCTAGCAATCCTGTGTCTGAGAATGACATTAAGCCAAGTGGCAGATGCTTGGTCTTGATCGTACATAAATCTGTAGTGGAGACCCACTGCCTGATAAATGCTGTCAGATAACCAGGTCATAGTTTAGCTACAGTCCCGAGGCCTTGTGCAGAAGACAGAATTGATTGTCTCACTGGCATTGACCGCTGCAGGTGCTGACACCCCAGACCAGTGATGGGAATCCTAATCTTAGCTCTAATGCCTAATAGAATAGTGGTTAGGGTGGCATCATTCATGGGAATGGAGGTTGTCTTAGTTTGCTTCCCCCAGGAGGAGAGCTTGAGGCAGGAGTTGGGTTCAAATGGTTTATTTGGGAGGCAATCCCAGGAAGCACCAGTCGGGGACAGGGAAGGGAGGCAGTGGAGAGAAGGAAGCCCACTACAGAGCACTGTTGGGCAAGTTACTACTGTGGGTTTTCTAGGGCTTAATTCCAGCTGGGAAACCTGGGAGACCACAAAATACATGCCCCAGAGATTTCCCACCTGAGGGGTGAGGGAGCTGGGGTATCTATACTCCAACTCCCATCCGTCAGTGGGGCAGGGCTTCTGAGTAGCGTAGGAGTACAGCACCAGCTTCCTGGCACATCCAGGCTGCCCCATGGGTGGTACAACAGTCCCAATGGCTAGAGAAAGCACTCAGGCAAAGAGATGCAGGTGCTGGCAGTTGGGGTTAGACAGGTGTACACTGGAGAAGTAACGATGAAGGGATTCAGGTGGGGCACGCAGTGCTTGCCCTGGAGGTGGTCCCTGGCAGTCATGCAGAGAAGTTGGTTTTTCCTACTTGAAGTAAGTTCATGGTGGGCATGATTTTGCCTTTATCTGCAGGTCTCACCTCTCCTGGGACAAGGTGACAGAAACTGCCCAGGCTGTTTCTTGTTGAAGTACCAAGATGCCAGATGACAAAGGAATCCATCTTGGCAGCAGCCCACCTCCGGGTTTTTATTCCACAGGGCTAATGGGGGGAGGGGTAAGACGGGCATCAGACACTTGGCCACTCTCCCTTCGGAGTGAGAGCATCTCCAGGAAGTCCTCTGGTTTCTTCTTACAAATGCTTCCCAGCAGAGCCAGGCTGCTGCGTTCTGCATCTGGCCCTGGGGATTGGGCAGCCTCTGAGGACACATTTGGCTCAGGCAGGACCCACTGTGGACAGGTCTCACTGGAAGCAGCTCTGCCCAGCCCTCCTGCTGCCTGTTCTGCAAAATATCCTTCTCCTTCCTACCCACGCCCCGTATTGGTGGAGCCCTTAACTTCTTCCAAAAAGAAAAATCTCCCAGAAAAATGGAAACTCCCATGCAGTGTGGAAAAGATGGTCTTTTTTAAAAAACGGTGTTGGAGCCCAGTGTGGTGGAACACATCTGCAGTTCCAGCTACCCGGCAGGACGAGGCAGGAGCAGAACTTGAGCCCAGGAGTTTGAGGCCAGCCTGGACAACATAGGAAGACCCCGTCTCTAAATGGTGTTGGGTCAACTGGATATTCAGTTGAAAAAATCATACTTGACCTCTTCCTCACAGCATACACAAAAATCAATTCCAGGTGGATTGTGGATTGCAACGTGAAACCTAAAACAGTGAAGTTTTATGCCCTTGAAGATGGACCCGAGTGACCTCAAAGTTCTGTTTCCCTGCCCATATAACCAACTTTGGAATGAGGCAAGCATTGAACATGTTTGAGGTGGTTCAAATGGACCCTAGAATCTCTCTTTTCTTCTCTAGGATAATTTTTACAAACATTGGAAAAAGTTCACAGTTTATAGTGTCTTTCTCCCCAAGAAGAGAAAGGCTCTTCACAGCTAGTGATTCTCTGAAGCTCTCAAGTGCTTAAGCTGGGATGGCCACCTTCTCCCACCCCATCCACACCTTTGCACCTACACTCTGGAGCTCCCCTCCTCTGCCACCCCCTCGGTGGCAGTAACAGCTCCCACTGGATGATGGAGGGGAATGAGCCACCTTCTTGGAGCCACCAGGCTTGAAGTCCGACGTTCACCAGAGGGTCCCAATGGGTGGTGAGGCGCTGACCACAAATACGCACCTCTCAGATCCTCTTGTCACTTCTTCCACAGTCCCCTTCTCGTCATTCTCATTATGAGATTTTGTTTTTAAGGCACAGAACCAGTGCATCATTATAAGATTTTTGATGACTAGAACTTCTTAATTGAATGTAGTCTAAGTTATCAATCTTTTCTTTGTGGTTAGTGCTTCTTGGATCCTTTAAAAAAATTATTTACCTGCCTTAAAATCAAGACAATATTTTAGAAGCTTTCTTGATTTTAGCCTTTATATTTAGATCTACACTCCAGCTGGAATTGATATATTGTGTATGATGTGAGCTACGGATCAAATTTATTTTTTTTTCATATGGATTGCCAATTGTCCCAGCACCATTTAGTGAAATGACCACACTTTCCCCATTTCACTGCACCGGAAACTTTGTCATAAATCAAGTGTTCATATATGTATGGGGATTCTCTGTTCTGATACATTGATCTTTTTATCCATCTTTATGCGAATACTACACCATCTTAATTACTTTAGATTTATAGTAAGTTTTGATACCTAGTACAGCAAGTCGTCCAACTTAGTTCTTCATGATTATCTTAGCTACACTTGGTCCCTTGCATTTCCATACAAATTTTATAATCAGCTTATTGATTTCTATTTTTAAAAAACCCTCCAAGATTAAGGCAATCTCGGTTAAAAAAAAGAAATAAACAAAAAAGAAAAAAGAAAAAAAGAAAAACCTGCTGAATTTGCATTGAGATTGCATTAAATTTACAAATCAATTAATGGAGAATTGATATCTTTAAAATATTGAGTATTTCGATTTATGAATATTGTATATTCCTCAATTTATTTAGGTCTTTTAAAACTTCTCTTAATATTTTATAGGCCTCTATGTGAAAGTCTTACACATTTCATTTATTCCTCTTTGATTATTTTATGCTATTATAAATGATGCAATTTTTTAACTTTATTTTCTATTTGTTGCAAAGATATAGAAACACAATAGATTTTTGTATAACCTTATATCCAGAGACCTTGCTTAGCTCACTTATCCATAGATTATCTTAGATTTTCTTAGGTACAGAATCATGTCATCTTCAAACAAGGACAGTTTTATTTCTTCACTTCCAGTCCTTATTTCTTTTTTATTTTTATTTATTTTTCTTGCCTAAGTGTAGTGGCTGGAACCTCCAATGCAATGTTGAACATAAATTACAATAGTGGACACTTTCTTTTAACTTTTAACATTTTTACCATTTAGCAGCATGTTTGGTTTTATTTATTTTTTTTTTTTTTACTTTTATTTTTTGAGACAGGGTCTCACTCTGTCACTTAAGCTGGAGTACAGTGGAGTCACCATAGCAATCCTCCTGCCTCAGCCTCCCAAGTAGACGGGACTATATCATGGTGCATGCCACCATGCCTGAATAATTTTTTATTTTTTTATTTTTTATTTTTCTGTGAGACCAAGTCTTGTTCCATCACCCTGGGTAGAGTGCAGTGGCCTCATCATAGCTCACCACAGCCTCAAACTCCTGGGCTCAAGTGATCCTCCTGTCTCAGCCTCCTGAGTAGCTGGGACTACAGGCATGCGCCACCATGCCTGGCTAATTTTTCTATATATATTTTTAGCTGTCCATATAATTTCTTTTTATTTTTAGTAGAGATGGGGTCTCGCCCTTGCTCAGGCTGGTCTCAAACTCCTGAGCTGAAGCGAACCTCCCGCCTCAGCCTCCCAGAGTGTTAGGATTACAGGCGTGAGCCACCATGCCCAGCCCTATTCCTAACTTTCTAAAACTTTTTAAAAATTATAAATAGATGCCAAATTTCATGAAGTATTTTCCTAAATGCATTAAGATAATCAAATTACTTTCTCCATTATTTTGTTAATGTGCCAAATTACATTAGTTATATGTCTAATTTTAAACCATTGCATTGACTGTCTAATTACATGTTTAATGGTAAACCTCCATATAGCCTTTACCCCGGTAATACCAGCTGTTACACATAGCCCTGTTCTCTCTCTCTCTCTCTCTCTCTCTGCACTTTGCTTGCAGGAGGCACCCACTGGCCCTCACCCTTCCCTACTCCTGGAGAAGCTAGGCTTCCTGGAAACAAAAAGATCTACAGAGCACCTCAGTGCTTTACCATGCTAGCTTCTGCTACCTTCTGGGAGCAGGGGAGGGAAAAACACAACGAGAACAAACACAAATTAATCTCTTACTAAGTCATTCTACCTTGATTCTAAACCACCTTTTACCATTCTATTCTAACCATTCTGACTCTAGTTCTGGGTCCCTTCTGTCGGAGATCCAGCAGAGATGCTGGTCATCTGCCTAGGAGCCCCCACCTCAACTCACTGCCCAGGGGTGAAGGTGCCCAAAGCTCCCTGTCCTCGCCTCAGCCTTGGCAGGGGAGCACAGAGTGGCAGTCCCCAGGGTAGCTGGGAGTTCTGCATTTGAAGCTGCAGGGACTGCCAAGGGCAGGAGTAGACCCCCACTGAGACAGAATGGAAGAGACTGTAGGGCTCTAAAGACACAGAAGAGGCTTCCCCAGGGCGGTAACAGAAACAAGACCATTTTTGCACATTTTTTTTTTTTTTTTGACTATTTTATTCCTTGAGAGAGAAGGAGCCAAGTGTTTAAAAGGGGAAGGAAAAATGCCGTCAAGTAGCAGGTTTGTTGTTCCTTGGGGCCCAGCCTCCTAGCATCTTGGTTCTCCGGAGCCTTTCCTGCCCCCTCTCCTGCTGGCCTGGGAGTGAAAGCTGTCCTCGATGCACCTTGGCTGGCTAGCGGCGGGAGGAGGCTCGGGCTAGACTGCCAGGGCTCTGGGCAGCCGTCCCGTGAGCCCGGCTCCTGTAGGCCTGCCTTGCGATCAGGGTAGGGTGGAAAAGCCCTCTGGCCTGGCTCCCTGCCCCACCACCTCTCTTCTCTTCGGGTTCCACCCACCTGGGAGCCTGCCGCCTCCACACACCACCCACTCACCCAGAACTGACTTCACCTTTCGGGGGTGGGGGAGGATCCAGCCACTTTCAGGCTGGCACGGGCTCAAGTCCAGCCAGCTTTGGCTTCTGTGGTGAAAGCTAGTTTGTCTGGGCCGCTCCCCAGGCTCCTCCTGGAGCGTGGCCTAGAGCTTCCCCTTGCCAAGACACACTGTGGCTGCCTAGAATGTGGTGGGGGCACCGCTGGACAGGCCCAAACCTGGCAGGCCTGTCAATGGCGCCGCTGCCGGTTCCACAGCACCAAGCCCTCCAGCGTCCCCAGAGTCAGGCCAGGCCAGGAGCAGGTACCCGGAAACTGCCAGGTATCTCTCTGCCCCCTTGTTGAGTGAGGCACGGACATCCCTTCTTTTGGTCTCACCTGAAAACCAAAAAGCCTATCACTGAGTCTCAAGGTTGACGGAATTGATCCAGACCCGCTTCCTCTGGGAAGCAGCTGGCAGCAGAAAGCGTTGGGGCAGCAGGGGTGCGGGGAGGCCTGTGTGCCCGTGGGGAGGGTAGGTATGGAGAAGGAGCTGCCAGAGCAAGAGAAAGAGCTCCAGCAAGGCCTCCCCTTCCCTCAGCACAGCCCAGTATGATGAGGCTACGTTGCCATTAGAGCCACAATTTATTCAGCACTTACCATAAGTCCATTATGCGTCCAGGATGCAGAGCCTGAAATGGGTATTTCCGTGCACACAAAAGTGCCTCTTGAAGACAAGGAGAGAGGGAAGCGGACATGGCTGGGGAAAGAGCTAAGCAGGAGTGTGGTCTCTGCAGAGCCTGCTCTTCCTCTCCTCTGCCACCCTAATTTTCCTTTAGGCAATATGGACACTGCTGACTGGGGGGAAGATCACAGAAATGAGAAAAAAGAGGTGAAGGCAAGTACAAGGGGACATGGTGCAGTGCCAGAGAGCAAAGACAGCAGCATCCTCTGGGAGGGTGAGATCCGAGAAAGAGGCACTCCACAGGAAAGGCAGTGGGGCAGCATTAGGAAAAACTAAAACATGTGTGCAGAGCACTTAATGTGCCAACAACCAAACAAATAAAACAAACAAAAAAGAGCAATAGAGACTTCCGAGAAGATCGAGTAATGTAGTTTTCCTTATTTCTTCTACTACGTATAATTTAAAATCCTGGGCCAGGGGAGGTGGCTCATGCCTGTAATCTCAGCACTTTGGGAGGCCAAGGCAGGAAGATCGCTTGAGGCCAGGAGTTCCAGACCAGCCTGAGCAACATAGTGAGACCTCGTCTCTACAATAAATTTAAAAATTAGCAAGGTGTGGTGGCACATGCCTGTAGTCCCAGCTACTAGAGAGGCTGAGGCAGGAGGATCGCATGAGCCCAGGTGTTTGAGGTTGCAGTGAGCTATGATGAGTCCATTGCCCAGGCAATAGAGCAAAACCCTGTCTCAAAAATAAATAAATATTAAAGAATAGAAAAAAATAAAACCCTGGACATTATATATAAAACAAACATAAAAAGAGTCTGAATGGTGGAGAAAAGGAGGCAGATTATCTAGGGACCTCAGCACCTGAGACATGGCAGTGAGTTCTCTGGGTTTTCTTTTTGCTCCATATATCCCAGATTTGGAACTTAAGAAGGTGGCAACTCAGAAATGCCAATAGGTGCAAAAAAAAAAAGAAAGAAAGGCCCCCCAAAAAGCTGCTTTCAAGCCTGGTGCAGTGGCATATGCTACTGTACTTGGGAGGCTGAGGCAGGAGGCTCACTTGAGCCCAGGAGCTCAAATTTAGCCTGGACAACATAGTGAGACCCAGTCTCTAAAATAATAAAAAATATTTTAAAAACCTGCTCTCTCTAGCCAAAGGAGAGAGGAAAGAGCAAGCTAGTAAGGCAGAAACTTTGAGACAATAACCTTGCTGCTCCAGCCAAACCCCACAAAATAAACAGTGACCCCCACCTACACCCAACCAGCAAACGCCCAGTGGGAGCCTAAACTTCCACTCTCCCAAGGCTGCAATGAGGTCGCCCAACAACCACCATGAGTGGTGTCAGAGAAGGCCATGCGGAGAGCTAAGATGTTCATCCACACCAGCCAGTAAGGAAGCCTCCTCCCCACTGCATGTTCTCACTAGCTCCTCAATGAAAACCATGCGTGGACCCTGGATTTCCACCTCTCCCACCCCTATGCAGCAATAACAAGGTGCCTCTCACCCTTCCTGCTGGAAGGGTGTCACAAGAAGCCTAGTGGACAGTCAGGATTTTCTCCATGGCCCAGAGGGTAACAGTGCTACCTACCGCACCTCCTCACCCCCTGCTCGCAGCTTCAGTGGAGATCACATTTGGAGCCAGACTTTCCACTCTTGCTCATCAGTAAAAAGACCACCTCCCCCCATAAGTGTCAATGGAGTTCAGGTGGGAACCTGGATTTTTCTACCTCCACCTGGCAGGGCAGATCTCCCTACCCCACCTTGCCCTGCCAGATTGGTGTCAGAAAAAAAAAAAAAAAAAATCTGGTTAAAATTTAAAATTAAGTAAGATTCAGCATCTCATATTACAAAAATGTCCAGGTTTCCACCAAAAATCACTTGTCATGCCAGGAACCAGGAAGATCTCAAACTAAATGGAAAAAGACCATCTACTGGATGCGACACCAAGATGAGAGATATGCTAGAATTAGTTGATGAAGATTTTAAAGTAGTCATGATAAAAATGCTTCAACAAACAATTATAAATAGGCTTACAACAAATGAAAACAATAGCCTCAGCAAAGAACTAGAAAGTCTCTGTGAAAAAAAAGTAGAACATATAAAGAAGAATAAAATGGAAACATTAGAGCTAAAAAATACAATAACTGAAATAAAAAGCTCAGTGGTTGGGCACAACAGCAGAATGGAGGCTACAAAGGAAAAAATCTGTAAACAAAGAGTAAAGGTGTCCCACTTATGCAAGAGCAGTGTCGTACCAAAATCTCAGTGATAATAATACAAGGGTGAGAAGCAGCTTCCTGTCCTGGATAAAACCCAGTTTCTTGCACCTGATCATGTCAACGTGAGTGAACTCATCAGGATAACTAGCAGGTTCTTACAGCTCAGTGCTAATCAAGCTTCTCCCTGCCGGTGAACAGGCACTGCACGGTGAGCGTCTCCACACAGATCTAGGAGGTGTATAAAAGTGCGAAGGACGAAGACGGAGTCCTCTATGCTGTATATGCCTCCCAGGAGACATTTGGAATGAAATTGGCAGTGTAAAACTGGAAACATGCATGTATTCTAGAATTTTTTAAACCCTTACCAAGGGGGGACAAAACAGATGTTACCAATTAAGACTGATCAGTTCATCTAATCACAGATCATCAAAACAATAGTGTTCCCACCTGGGAGTTTGAGGAAGTTGTTTTTGTATTTGAAGCAGAAAAACTGAGCTCCAAATGAGCACATTCAGCTTTGGGGAAACTCTATTATTCAACATAGGCCATCTTGTTACCGAATCCTAGTGTCAACAGGATGGCCCTGACAAAACGGATGAAAACTGTAACAGTTTCTTTTCCTTCTCTTTTCTTTCTTTCTTTCTTTTTTTTTTTTTTTTTTACAATTTTTCTTTAGTATTTGTTATCTGGAAGCACAGTTGCTCAAGGACACCAGAAGGCCCAAATACTACAAATAGCCACGTGACCCCTGCCTGATGCCAGAGGTCCAGACCCGCACAAAGTCGATGCAGACCAGAGCAGGCATCCAATTACCTTTAATCCATAAAGACATCATTATAATACTAAAAATCACTTCCCCAAGTAAGAATCGCATCCATTTCCTGTACACACGATGTATGAAGCAGCGTATATGTGAACTGTGTTTCCGCGCCTGAAACTCCACCCTATATATGCTCACACACCTCCTCTGTCCCGCATCTGATTCTTTAAAACTCCCGCATCTCCCTTCGCTCAGGGAGAAGGTGTCTTCAGAGCACAAGTGCTCTCTTCTCCATTCTTTGGCCAAAGGATTAAAACCGGAATGCTTTACCAATTAGATGTTCTTTCTTTGCAGCTGATAAAAAGTAGGGAAAGAACACAGGTTTTCGGTAACATTAGAAGTTTAAACATAAAATACTTTTCATTCCAAGTTGCCAAAAAAAAAAAAAAAATAGCGGCTGAAAACTTCCCATTTATCACTCATGTCATAAGGGCCCCCAACCACTGAGACACACTTCGTTTTACCATTATACTAACAAGAAGGAACACTTTTGAAGAGATCTTAGATGGCTTACTTGAATTATTAACCTAATTCCATATACTTATGGAATTATCCTATACTTTTTTTGTTTTTGTTTTGTTTTTTCTTAAGAGATAGGGTGTTGCTCTGTCACCCAGGCTGGAGCGCAGTGGTGTCATCATAGCTCACTGCAACCTTGAACTCTCAGGCTCAAGTGATCCTCAGCCTCCCAAGTAGCTTGGACTATAGGCACACACCACCATGCCTGGCTAATTTTTTTAATTTTTTTTTTTTTTTTTTTTTTAGAGATGGGGGGGTCTCACTATGTTGCCCAGGCTGGTCTTGAACTCCTGGCCTCAAGCAATCCTCCTGCCTCTGCCTCCCAAAGTGCTGGGATTACTGGCATAAGCCACCATGGCCAGCCCATTGTTGTTTTTCTTATAAAGGTCTAATTAAAAGAACACTTGAAACTTCTAAGTTCCAAGAAGCCTGAGGAGTTGGGTCAGTATATTGAGTATGCCCGCCCAATTCTTCTTGCATGCGGATGTCAGTTCAGTGATAGTTTTACATTAAATTTCTAACCTGTGGTCTTTATTTCCTCCCCATTGCCTTCACAAACTTGGGGACATTTAGCTTGAGACTTCTCTTTCAGAGGCTGAAACCACTTGTGTCTTCCTTTTCATGGATATCAAATAGGTTTCATCTCAAACAAAGCGCATATGTCTTTGTACAAATCAGAAAAAGGTATCCCTTTCTCAAGCTGAAAAAGTGCTATCTTAATATTTATTTCTTAACAATAATAATTAGGACAAACATACAGAAGCACCTGCCCTTCCCCCAAAGGTGACAGCCACAGCCTTTGTGTCACCTGATATAGGAGCCAAAGCAGTATTCCTGGGTGAGGAATGTGCTATTTCCAGAATACAGAGGCCACCAGGCACTTTGCTTCCTTCTCTGTGGCAGGGGACACAAGTTGCAGCAATTGGTCTCTTACTTTGGAGGAGACACCCTAGCATGCCCTTGACCAATGGGCCCTGTAAAGCTTTACATAAATGGCAGTTTCCTTAATTGTCACATGGGTTATCTCCCACTATCTGGTGTCATGTGTCTTTTATAGAGACGGGGTCTTGAGATCTTGTGCTAGGCTTCAGTGGGCTAGCCATGTCGTGCTCTTCTTGCTCAACCAGCATGATGTCAGTAATGTAAAGGGTCACTGTAGTATTTTGCATGATGCACAATGGTACAGGTATCTTCAAACTATGTGACAATAGAGACCAGGAAAGTTAACCTGGCCCTAGGGCAAAACTCTCAGTTAATATTTTTGTTCATTCTATGTGAATGAGGACTATTTCTGATCTTCTTTCCTAATAAAGGGCATCTGTGAAAATTTAACAGCTAACATCAAACTGAAAGTTTCCTTACCCAAATCAGGAACTAGGCAAGGATGCCCACTCTTACCACTCCTGTTTGGGATTTCCTGTGCTTCTTTGATCCGAAAATATATCTTTCACCAAATTTGAGGTGTTTTCAGCCATTATTTCTTAACTTCTATTTACATTGGAAGTCCTAGCTAGTGCAATAAGGCAAAAAAAAAAAAAAAAGGTTTAATATTGGAAGGAAAAAATTAAACTATTCTCACTCACAGATGATACAATCATTTGTGCAGAAAATCCCAAGGAATTTTTTTTGAGACAGTGTCTCACTGTTGCCCAGGCTGGAATGCAATGTCGTCATCATAGCTCACTGCAACTTCAAATTCCTGGGCTCAAGTGATCCCCTGCCTCAGCCTCCCCAGTAGCTGGGATTACAAGCATGCACCACCATGACCAGCTAATTTTTGTATTTTTTGTAGAGACAGGGTCTTGCTATGTTGCACAGGCTGGTCTCAAACTTGTGGCCTCAAGTGATCTTCCTGTCTTGGCCTCCCAAAGTGCTAGGATTACATGTATGAGCCACTGCACCCACCTGGCCTCAGAATCTTTTTTTTTTTTTAAAGCTCCTAACTAGTAAGTTTAGCACGATCACAAGATACAAAAATCAATCATATTTCAACATACTAACAATGAACAATTGGAAAATGAAATTTGTAAAGATTGTACCTGTATCAGTTTGCTAGGACTGCCATATAAAATACTATAGACTGGGTGGCTAAAACAACAGAAAGTTATTCTCTCATAGTTATGGAAGCTGAAAGTTAAAGATCAAAGTGTCAGCAGATTTGGTTTCTCTTGAGGCCTCTCTCTCTGGCCTACAAATACCCATTTTCTCCCTGTGCCCTCATATGGCAGAGAGAGAAAGCTCTGGTATCTCTCCCTCTTCTAAAAAAGACACCAATCATATTGGATTAGGGCCCACCCATATGACTTCATTTAAGCTTATCTACTTCTTTAAGGATGTATCTCCAAATGGAGTCACATTCTGAAGTACCAGGGGGTAGGACTTCAACATACAAATGTGGGGGGGGACACAATTCAATCCATAACAGTACCATTTGTGATAGCTCCAAAAAAATGAAATACTTAGATATAAATTTAACAAATCATGTGCAGAATCTGTGTGCTGGAAACTACAAAACGCTAATTAAAGAGATCAAAGAAAGCTGGAGTGGAGGTGGCGCGTGGTAGCGCTCGCCTGTAGTCCCAGCTACTTGGGAAGCTGAGTGGGGATGGTACCTTGAGCCCAGGAGTTCAAGGCTGCAGTGAACTATGACTGTGCCACTGCGCTCCAGCCTAGGCAACAGAGGGAGATCCTGTTTCCCAAAAAAAAAAAAAAGAGTGAGAGAGATATCAAAGAAGACCTAATAAATGAACATACTGTGTTCAAGGATTGAAAGAAAGAGCATAGCTAAAATTCTTGGCCGGGTGTGGTGGCTCATGCTTGTAATCCTAGCACTCTGGGAGGCCGAAGCGGGAGGATCGCTTGAACTCAATTCAAGAGCGAGACCCTATCTCTACTAAAAATAGAAAAATTAGCCGGGTGTGGTGACATGTGCCTATAGTCCCAACTACTCAGGAGGCTGAGGCAGGAGGATCACTGGAGCCCAGGAATTAGAAGTTACAGTGAGCTATGATGGCACCACTGCACTGCAGCCTGGCCAATGGGCAACAGAGCAAGACCCTGTCTCAAAAAAAAAAAAAGAAAAGAAAAGAAAAGAAAAGAAAGAAAGAAAACAAATCAATTTTTTAAATAAGCACAGGAACTCCTAAACCTCAACAGTTGAAAAATAAAATAAAATAAGTCCAATTTTAAAATGGGTAAAAGACATGAACAGATATTTCACCAAAGAGAAGATATGAATGACAAATAAGCACAGGAAAGTATGTGCAACATCATTAGCCATTGGGGAAATACAAACTAAAGCCATGATGTTTTACTCCACACCTATTACAACAGCTAGAATAGGTGTGCAACGATCAGCTAAAATAACAAGTAATGATAACACCAAATGGTGACGAACGTGGAGAAGCTGGATCTCACATACATTGCTGAAGGGAACGTAAGTGGTACAGATGCTCTGGAAATAGTCTGGCAGTTTCTTACAAAACTAAACATACACTCACTATATGATCCAGCAATCACACGCTTGGGCATTTATCCCGGAAAAATGAAAACTTATGTTCACATAAAAACCTGCTCATGAATGTTCATATTAGCTCTTTTTAGAATAGCAAAATACTGAAAACGACTCAAATGTCCTTTAATGAGTGAATGGTTGAACAAATTCTGGAACATCTATATAATGGAATATTACTTACCAATAAAAAGATAGGAATTATAAAAATTCTGTTCGGTTATTCTAAAAATAGCTCGTGTTTGTGTTTTTTGAGTTGAGGATACACCTTCTACAACTTTGATTTTGATACAATGTGAACATAGTTATTTTATAATCCACATCTTATGTTTCAAATGTATTAAATCTTTGTAGGTCTATATCTCCTATTTGTTATTTCCGCCTTGTTACCTTGTTTGTTTGGAGATTTTTGATTATGTGATGTTTACTGTACTTGAAAAATGATTTGTGTCGTACTAGGGTAACATATTCACTGATGGAAAATTCTTGATTCCTTTTAAACAGCATCCCCTAAAGTAGTACAATACTATGATCCTGCTACTCGTGGACACTCTACAATATTTCAGATAATATAATCTGGCTCACTTAACATTCATTTCAACCTGTCTTTGGCTTGATTTCCCACACTGTAGAGGCTGGAAAGCTAAAAGCTAAATTTTCTAGAACTCTTTTCTATCTGGTGTACAGGGGCAACCTAGGTCCTGCCAAACAGATACACTGGCCCTGAACTTAGAGCTAAGAATGGGCAAAAGGAGATGGCAGTCACATGCAGGGAGATCACATTTTCTAGCAGTTATGGTAGTGGAGGTGTATGGTTCCTCTGGTGCAAATATGGAATTTTCTGGCATCTATAGTCCTTAGTATATGAGCTGCCAAATAGAAAGCAATGGTGAGAGTGGTGACTCTTCTAGGATATTCCCATGACATGGTTGGGCATTCCCCTGACCCTCGTTGACACTGACTGTAATGTTTCTGGTTATACAGCATCCAAGCCTGGTTTCTATCTCTCCTGGAGATTGTGTAAGCTTCCCAAGACCTTTTAATCAATCCCTTTCTTCTTGAGCTATCTAGAGTGAATTCTACCATCTACAACTAAGAACTCTTGTTACATCAGTGAAACTAAAATAGAATCCAAGAAACTGTAAACCAAACTCGAGTGCGATAGCAGGGAATTCCAGACCAAAAAAAAAAAAGCAGGCAAAGTTAAACTATGATGTTAGTTAGATGTCACGATAGTGGTTACCCTTGGCAGGTAAGGAGTATTTATTGGAAGGGTATAAAGCAGGGGGATTCTGGAGTGCGGGTATTTTTTTTAAACTGGGTTGTGGGTACCTGCATATGTTCTGTTTGTGTACATTTATATAGCTGTGAACTTATATGCACTTTTCATTATGCAATTTTTTTCTAAGAAGTAGGATCTCTCTCTATAACCCAGGCTGGAGTGTAGTGGCCTGATCATAGCTCACTACAGCCTCAAACTCCTGCACTCAAGTTATCCTCCCCGCTCAGCTTCCTCCCAAGTAGCTGGGACTATAGGCACACACCACCATGCCTATTTATTTTTGTAGGGACACGGTCTTGCTATTTTGTCCAGATGGGTCTCAAATTCCTGGCCTCAACTAATCCTGCCTCAGCCTTCCAAAGTCCTGGGATTTCAGGTGTGAGCCACCATTCCTAGCTCATTATGTACATTAAACTTCAGCGAACAAAAAAATTATTTTCTTGAAAAGTTGCTATACAAGAGGAGTTTGATGTGCGGAGAAAAGGTGCAAGGAAACGTGGCACTAAATCTCTCATGGTGAATAAGTGAGATTGCAGATGTGAGGGAGAGACAGAGACACCTCAATAAACAGTGCAAGAGCCAAGCACTAGGCGGAACGTACATAACAGAAGGCTCTATGATGTCACCAGGCCAGCTTTTGCCTGTTAGTATTTGCCCCGTTCCTGCCCTTGGAATCTCTACTCTGAATAGCCGGGAAGCTGGGAGCCTCCATTTGGTAGGCTTCCTTGCCAGCTGGGTTACAGTGAAATTTTGCCAGGGGACTTCATAGGTTGGAGATTAGCAAGTCAGAGAAAGGAAGAAATTATTTTGTTTCTGGCTCTAGCCATGGCAGGTAACCACGAGTGATCACAGGTAGCTACAGGTGGGCACAGGCTCCGGCACCAACAACCGCAAATACAGGATTATAAACACCAGACTAAGGGTGTTACACTGATTGCTGTGTAAAATTCCCTTCTCCCTTTTTCCCATTCAGCTCTTCCAACACCCTCATATCCAATTTTCAGCATCAAATTTCCGTCCACTTCAAATACCTAGATAGGGTTGTTTACCTGGCAAGACACTAACACATAACTCCCCTTCGGTCTGAAAAAACCTAATCAAAGCCTACCAGCTGCCAACACTCTCCGACAATAGCGGATGAAGCAAATTCACGTGCTCTCAGCTGATCTGTAGTTGATGCTGTCCTTGGAGCTGTCCCTGCTACTACTCCACACCCGGCCCAGCTCCCATCTGAACTCCTAGAGCCATCGTCTCTATCGAGTCCCTGCTGACCTGCAGTGTTTATTCTGCACGTGTGCAACTCCCGTCTGTGTTTCCACAGCACCCGGCCTCCACTACGGCATGCGTCAGGATGGACTGAGCTGTCCCTGCTCTTTTTTTTTTTTTTTTTTTGAGACAGAGTCTCACTCTGTTGCCCAGGCTAGAGTGAGTGCCGTGGCGTCAGCCTAGCTCACAGCAACCTCAAACTCCTGGGCTTAAGCGATCCTCCTGCCTCAGCCTCCCGAGTAGCTGGGACTACAGGCATGCGCCACCATGCCCGGCTAATTTTTTCTATATGTATTTTTAGCTGTCCATATAATTTCTTTCTATTTTTAGTAGAGGTGGGGTCTCGCTCTTGCTCAGGCTGGTCTCGAACTCCTGAGCTCAAACGATCCGCCCACCTCGGCCTCCCAGAGTGCTAGGATTACAGGCGTGAAGCCACCGCGCCCGGCCTGTCCCTGCTCTTGACTGGGGGCCTAGGCTGGGGATGGGCACTGTTGATCCTTGCACGCGTGGCACTGGGCAGGTGCTTACAGAAATCTGACAGCACTGTAATGGCACTTGTGGCAGACCTTGACGGGCAGAAATGAGCTGCTCTGCCAAGCCCTTGGTTCAAGAGCCCCAGTGGGCTGCTCTTTCTATACAATGTCTCCAGAAGTCAACCGATGAGAGTGTGCAAGTGTGTACAGAATTGCAACAGAGAGGCTGAGGCCTGTCCCAGGGGGAGGACCTGGGACACAGAGACAACAGGAGGATCAGTAAGGTAGGTGCCAGGTAGTTTAATGAGCCTGAGCACCTCTTCCTCCACTTTGTCCCTCCCTCCCTAGGCCTCCCCTTCAGTTCGGAGCAGGTCCAGCCTGCCTAAGGCTTTGGGGCTCTTCAACGAAAGGTGTTAATTCTTCCGTCCCCTCAGCCGTTCTAGCCGCCTCCGAAGGTCTGGGGGTATCTTCGCCCCGGTTGCCAGCAGCTCTCGCAGTCTCTCTTTGGGAGTCTTGGTGAGCAGGAAATTGCAGGGGACGGGGCCCTCTTCAAAGGGGACCCGGCAGCTCCGTGTCACAGAATGGTAGCCCTCAGCACTGGCGGTCACCATATAGTCCCCTGGGGTCAGCAGCCTCCAGTAATCCCCGTCCCATGCTGAGAGGAGTGAAGGTCAAGATCAGGGCCCAGTGATCCTCGGTTTCCACCCAGCCCGTGCCCCCCAGCTCCCCTCCCTGGCCCTGCCACACATACCAGTTGTGACGTCATGGTTAATCCCATCCACGGCAATGACAGCATCAGCAATCCCAAGCTCTGTGTCCTTGTCCCGCACAACTCCTGCAATGCCCATGCGCACCTGTGTGGGAAAAGGTTATCAACACCCTTTCCCTTCTGAGAACCTGACTTTCAGTTAACTTGCTGGCTCTGTCCTGCTGCAAACCTGATAAAGATGGTGTGTCTACTGTGTTCCTAGGTGACTATACTCATGGTTAAAAATATCTCCATTGGTAAATTCCATCTGGACTGAGAACTATAAATACCTGGTAGGAAGGCATATGTTCGGGCTTCCCCAAGTTTGGAGACCCTTGTTATTGAGTTTGTCTTTGGCAGAAACTTTGGAAGCTATTAATACACTTATGGAACCTTACAGGGGATATGAAGCTTCCATGCCAGGACAGTTCCTGGACCCGCCATATGTGAGTCTTTTCCGAGAATGGCTCTCCTGAGAATAGCTCTGGGACAGCCGGCAGGGGTGGGGAACCTGCGGCCTCAAGGCCACACTGGCCCTCCAGACCCCCAAGTGCGGCCCCTCAACCAAATCCAAACTTCACTGAAAAAATACCTTTATTAAAAGGATTTGTTCTGTAAAATTTGCATCCAATCAAAAGGCCACACTCAAGGATCCAGAAGGCCAGATGTGGCCCCAAGGCTGCAGGTTCCCCACCCCGCTAGCCTGCAATGGGGGCTGTTCCCACCGGCTCTAACATTGTCCCACGCCATGCTGCTGGCAAACATGCTTCCTGTCCTATATGGTTCCAAGATAACCAGATGCCAAGCGTGGCCCGTGGCATCTGTGTGTCTGAATGTTCAGCTGCACCCGTGAAGAACCCCTGGTAGGAGCTGCAACCTAGATGGAGCAGCTCAGGCAGTCTGGGGGCCTGGGGGCTTCACATCCGACCTGTTCTAGGTAGGTGAGGAGGGCGTCTTTGTTGTTCTCCCACTCCTGGGGCAGCTCGTGCTCATGAGGGAATTTGTCACAGGACAGCTCCACAGTGACCTCAAAGCAGTTGGTGTGCAGGTAGCTGAAGTCATTCATGCCTAGGGGGTACCACAGACACTGGAGCCTAAGGGGACAGGATGGAGTCCCACCCTCCCGGTGCCCTCCTCTGGGAGACACTTCAGGATGGGACTGACAGCAGCGCTGCACAGCAGATGCTCTCATCAGGCAGGGGTTACGGGGACAGGGCTCACTTCACCCTTGGGCACATACTCCCAGGGACTGTGTGCCAGTCAGCCCCGTTGATGACGTTGCCGTGCAAGGAGAAGTCCTGGTTGTGGCAGGGCCGGCGGTCGGTGTCCTGCATGGCCCGATTTGTGCCGGCATAGACGGTGCTGAGCCAGCGAAACACAGCATCGTCCGGGGTGGGTGTGAGTTCGCGGGCAGCCCACGGCGTCCGAGTCATGTCGAATGGGTAGGACACCACGAGCTCGCCCCCGTGGAGGTTAGCGCTCAGTACAAAAGGGATCCGCTTCATCCACTGGATCACTGCCCGCGTTTCAGGAGCCACCTGGACAGGGGCAGGTCAGGAGGGGCAGGGGACAGAGACAAGGGCCCCCCTGCCCCGAGGTGGCCCTCCAACACCCCCCAGGATACTCACAGTGGCATTGGGCAGGGTGTAGTAAGTGGGCAGGGGCAAGTGATGGTTGGGAACAGTGTGGGGCACCAGCCCATCATCCTCTGCTTCCCACAGTTGTGTGTTGAGGTCAGCGAAATTGTGGTTAAGGTCAATGCCCTGGTGGTTCCAGCGGCCCTCCGCCCAGCCCACCAGCTCTGAGCCCTGCCAGGGAAGGGGTTGGTTCAAGCCAACCAGGCTCCAGGCATCGCGGCAGAAGGACAGTGGGGGGAGGGGGGACAGCTAGTGCCAGGTGGCCTACCCGGCGGTAGGCGGTCTCATAGCCATCAGGATTCATGGAGGGCAGCAGGTGGATGCGCATCTCGGTGAGCAGCCGAGTCACCCGTGGGTCCCCTTGCAGGAACTCACGGCACAAGAACTGCATCAGGAGCAGAAGCAACTCCCGCCCCAGGGCCTCATTCCCGTGCATGCCAGCCACGTAGCGCACCTCAGGCTCTCCTGGGAACACACGGTGGCTTGGAGCTGGCTCACACCCACGGCCCCGCCCTGTGCCTGCCTCTCCCTCGCCACCTGCCAGTACCCAGCTCGTGCTCCTCAGGGTGGTCCGACATTTCCATCACATACAGCTTCAGGCCCTTGTGGCTCTTCCCGATGCTGTAGATGCGGGTGATGTTGGGACACTGCTCGTTCACCTGCTTCATCAGCTGGGGGGTGGGGTGTAGCATGACATGAGACATGGGAGGGTTACACCCAGGGCCAGACCACTTGTGGCCATGGAGGGACTTACAAAAGTCAGCGGTGGCCCACACAGATGGG
Source organism: Eulemur rufifrons (assembly GCF_041146395.1). Classification (NCBI taxonomy): domain Eukaryota; kingdom Metazoa; phylum Chordata; class Mammalia; order Primates; family Lemuridae; genus Eulemur; species Eulemur rufifrons. Next base: position 27,785,519 of record NC_091002.1, read on the forward strand.
GCACCATGGCACGGTGCAGGGGGAACAGTGGCAGACCTGGGAGGAAGGGGCAGGGCAGGGAAGGTGCCATGAGAGGGAGACTGGGGCAGAGAGTAGCGGTCAACAGAAGAGAAGGCTGGGACAGTGGGGAGGGTGGGCACGAGGGCAGTCACAGCAGGTGGTGCCCTGGAAAAGAAAGGACCTGAGACGGACTCCTCCCCATGTCACAGAGGTTATATCTGACCTTCCTCATGGCCTTGTAATCGTGATGCCGAAAGTCCAGAGGGTCAGAGGATCCCAGCACAGAGGCCTCGGGGAATAGGTCGTTGGGATCTGGTGGAGGGTGAGTTGATGGTAAAGGGTGAGGCCACAGTGGAGGACACACCCTGCATCCAGGCCCTGCCACCCAGCCCTTCCCTGACTGCCCACCTGAGACTGGGCAGGCCAGGATCTCTGCCCGGAGGCAAGGCGCGCCTCCCTCGAGCCAGGTCTGGGGCAGCAGGCGAATGAAGCGGGCCACCTGGGGCTCCGGCAGGAGGTTCAGCACTGGGGTTTCTGGGTCCGAATTGGCAGGAAATACCTGGGGGCATCAAGTCCTTTGCTGGGGCTGCTCAGACCCCGGCAGCCTGGCCTAGGATGCAGGGGAGGGGCTCAGGCCTCCAAGCTCACTGTCTAACCCACCCCAGTAGGCTTGGCTAGGGACTCATACACTGTATCAAACGCAGACCCCCTGACCACGGCTCCTGCCAATGGGTAGCCCTAGGCAGCCATGCTTTCTGGCTTGGTCACAGCTCGTTAGACCAATATGGCCTAAAGATGGTCGGGACCCTGTTCTGTAGCCTGTTGTAAAAACGGGTCCACGAGATGGGGAAGACAGCCACGAGGAGCCCAAGGCCAGAAGGAGTGTGCCAAGAGGAAGCTGCAGCATGGAGTGGCACCCACCCATGGTGGCATTATCTGAGGAGGATGTGGGTATGTCCCAAGGCAGCCTGGCTCCCGAGGCTGGGTGCCATCCATCCTGGCAACAAGCCCCTTTCTCCTAGGATCCTTAAGTGGGCATCTGTTCCTTGTCCTCAGCCTAGCCAAGCACCCTACAGTGGGCTGGGTGCTCCCCTCCCAGCAGAGAGGGCACCAGCTACTGTGGGACTCACCGCATCCATCCCACTGCTGTGGTTCTTACTCCCCCACCAGGTCCGACTGTCATTGCTGAACTGGACCTTGTATGACGTGACCCAGTCGTACCTATAGGACAGGTGAGGAAAGCATTGGTGCCCCCAGGACTTCCATTCCAGTCCTCCCGTGTCTGCCCATGACTTCCTAGCCTGGCACTAGCCCGCCTCACCTCCAGACAGAGTTCCTGCCCTGTGTAACAACACCTGAGAAGCGGACGGGGTGCCTGGCATCCACCTGAAGCCATGGCTCGCTGTCCTGCTCCTCAGCACACCAGGCTCCATCATACAGATCTCCATCCTCCAGGCCTGACTGTGGACACAGGACACAGTGATCAGGCCCAGGCTGGGATGGGGGGACAGGGGCAAAGCTCCCGGGGGTTGCCCTGCCTACCCCTGGGACCCGGGCTCTGAGCCAAGGTTGCTGACCTGGATGTTGAGCCGTCCTCGGTGTGGTCCAAGACCAAAGGACTGGCTGGTGGATGCCTCAAGCTGGTAATCTGAAACTCGCAGTGACTCCAGGCCCAAAGGGGGACAGCCTGGGGCAGGGACAGAGTGGCAAGACAGAACCAGAGGGAGGGTAGTCAGGCAGGCGGGAAGCTGAACTTAAGCTTGCTCAGGTGCTAGGCAGGCAGGGGGCATGCCCGTGCCCATGAGGCCAAGAGCTGCCTCGGTAAGTGCCCCAGGGGCTGCAAGCCTGGGCAGGGCCCCGGAGAGGCAGTACCTGGTTCTTGTTTCTCAGTGAGGTTGAGGGTCCCTGCTGGGCTGGTGGTCACCTGAGGCCTAGCAGTCACTCGGGGACTAGGGCGAGTTAGCTTCTTTCGCTTCTTCATAATGACCTTTTTCTTCTTGATGACTCGAATCCGGAGGTGCTGTTCTGATGTCCCTGAGGTCCAGAGAGGCACAGCCCCGGGGGAGGGAAGAATGGATGAAACCCCAGAAGTGTCTGCCAGCCCATGAAGGCATGTGAGCCCACAGCAGGCCCCACCGCAAGTATCTAACACCCTCAGCATGGCATTAAAGGCCCGCAGTCTAACCCCAACCTGCTTCTCCAGCCACTCTCCTCACTCCTTCTTCTCCTTTCCAACACGACCACGTGCTTGGCCAGCCTCAACTCTGACCTTGAACCCAATGGAGGGCTACACCCAGCCACCAGGAACTGTAGGGTTGCTCCAAAGAGCTGAGTTTCATTCTTTACCTCTGGGCCCTTGCACTAGCTGTCCCCTCCCCTCCACCCACCACGTCTGATTTTTTTCGCCTAATTCCCAGTCCTCCTTCGCATCTCAGCCCAGATAACCTCCAAGGAGCCCTCCTTAGCTCCAAACTAGGTCTCATGCCCCAAAACCCCAGTGCCACCTCCATTGTTGTGTCTGCCCTCTGGGCTGAGATGTCCCATCCTCAAATCCATGTTTGCCCGGGTGCTAAGGCTTTCCAGGGCTGGCCTGCCTGTCTGCCCTTAGCACAGGGCTTTGTACAGAGCAAGTGTTGCTCATTCCCTACCCAAGCTCCATAGAAGCCTCAGAACGGGCTGCATGTTTTCATGTCTGGTGCCCCCGTGCCTTTGCACATGCTGTTTCCGACTTGCCTGCTCTCTCTCTTCAGCTTTTCCTGACTCAGGGATACTCACCCTTCAGGACTCAGTTCTGCCTGCCTCCTCTAAAAGTCCCTGAATGCCATCCCCTTGCCTTCCGCCTCTGGGCTCCCATATCTGCCAAGCTGGGAGGTCAGGCAGCCTGCCTCCCCAGCTGGACGCCAGAGCCGGGCACCCAGGCAGCTTCAGCAAGAGTGCTCTCCTTTGCCTTCTTTTGTCCTTTCTCCTCATCCCTCGCCCTCAAACTCACCTAGGCAGTCTTGCTTTGCATCTTTTGCACCTCTTTTCCCCCTCCTCCCTGCCCTGGCCTCAGTTTCCTTATCTGTGAAAGGACTTGGAAGAGCCAGCATCCCATGGCGCCTGTCCCGGGAGTGCTGACTCGTCTGGCCGGGAACGGGGCTGCTGAGTCAGCAGCCATTGCTCCGGGCAGGGAGAGTGTGAGTGTGTGTGCGTGTGTGTGCGCGCGTGCATGTGTGTGCATGTGTGTGCGCGCGCGTGTTGGGCAGGGGTCGCCACACGGGGCGGGCAGTGGGGCAACCCACTTGCCCGAGAAGCGGTGGGGGAGCTCACCGTTCGCCCTCTCCGCGGGCGGCTGTGCCGGGCTGCTACGCGGGGCCGGGGTCGAGCCCGGGGCCTCGGTGGTCGCGGGCGGCGCGAGGCCCAGCACCGAGGCGCCGGGCGCCCCCAGACCCAGACCGACGGCAGGCGCGAAGGCGCCCAGGGCGAGCAGGAGCCCCCACATGGCGGGGGTCGAGAGGCGGGGGTGCGCGGGGCCCGCGGCGGCCGGTGGGTTCGTCTCTTCCTGCCGGGTGCTCTGGAGCCCCCCGCCCCTTCCTGCCCGCCCGCGCCGTCGCCCCACGCCCCTCGGCAGCCTCCGGCCCGCCCACAGCCCGCTCGCTGCCCCGGACCTCGGAGGAGAGGGGACGGCGCGGGCGGAGCGAGCGGGGCTGACCCCCCGAGGGCCGCCTGAGGTCTCCGGACCCCTCCCCCTCTCCCCAGCCCAGTCCTCTCCGCCGTCTCGGGCTAAGCAGCCTCACTCGCGCGCTGCCCTTTACAGTCTGCAAAGCTGCACGATTCACTTAGACCCGTGAGGCGCCCGTCCCACAGCGGGCACCCACTTTGTACCAGGCACGATGCCGGGCACTTTACTCGTGGCCTCGCAATCAAACCTCATTTTACAAAATGGTAAATTGAGGCTCAGAGCGGCTAACCGACGGCCAAGGTAGCAAAGCGGACAGCTTTGGGAAGGAAACTGTAACCCTAGAGGGAAATCCATCCAGAGCCAGAGGACCCCTGCCTCGGCGGGTGGGACAGGAACGAGAGAGACTGAAGGGAAACTGAGGCGGGGGACAGCGCGGGCGCGGGGGTGGGGGGAGGGCTGGTCCTCCAGGAATCTCTCTGAAAGACAACCCAAGGAGCCCAACCAGAGACAGCGCTTCCCACCACCTCCCCCACCACCCGGCCCCGCCTCCCCTCTCTCCTCCTTTCGCCTCCCTCCCCTACTCCATTGCTCTCCCCGCTGCCACGTTCCGGGCTTACATAACCCGCGGAGAGAAGCCCGAGCGATAGCCAGCGGGCTGGGGCCAGGGATGGAGGGGCCGAGGCTTGGCACGCGCCCTGTCCTCCCCCTCCAGCTCCTTGCCCCCTCCCCTATTCCCATGGGAGCCCGCAGCCCTGGGTCTGTATTCGCGGACTGCCCCGGATCCGGAGATGCCCGAGCGCGGGACCCTTCCCATCCTCCCTCCAGGGCCCCCTTTGGCTCCTCCACCCCTGGATCTCCTCCCAAAAAGGAAGAAAACTCGTCCAACCGTGTGCCTTTGGCCAGCACTTGGCCTTGCAAGGAGCCCTCCAGGAAGATGCTGCCATCCCCACAAGAAGCGATGCCCAGAGGTAGCCGGGAATCCTCTGGCGTGCGCGGGCCCTGAGCAAATATTTTTTGTTGGGCCACTATCTGTAAAAACAATTTAAATCACCCAAAAGCAGCGTGTCAGCGCCATTCTGGTGGCCCAGCCTCACACGAACCCTCGAAAGAAATACTGGACCGCCCTCTGTGACTGAGGCCCACACCACCAGGGATGACCCCATAGGCACAAGTCTTGGAGCTTCTCGAGGCATCTGGTCCACCCCACTGGCGCCAGATAGAGAACTAGAGAACCTTCTGAAAGCGAGTAACCAGACAGGGCCCACGCAACCCGATCCTGCCTTGGAGCCCCCCACCCCCCAGTAGACGGCGCTGCCAGGTCCCAGGCATGGGGAGGACAGGCGGGGGGCGGGGGGGGACATAGAAAAATTCAAGGGAGACGTTCCAAAGTGGGTAAGTCGCTGGGGGCGGGGGCGGGGCTGATGGGGGCAGCACCTCCTTCCGGAGGTGGGAGGCTGGGGTCCCAACAGGTCCTGAGGGCTGCTCCGCCTCCTGCCAAAACTCAATCTGGCCACTTCCCAGTCTCTGGTCCTCCCCGTCCCAGTTTCACAGTGGGGTGGAAAGGGAGGAGGGGTGCAGGGGCACAAGGAATAGGACATCTCAGCCTCTGAGGCTCCCACCTACTCTAAGCCGTTCTTCACACAGCAGCCAAATATCAAGTTCCTCCTGGCTCAAGTCCCCAGTGGGCTCATCTGCAAGGCCATTCATGACCAAGTTCTTCCTACCCACACCTTCCCACCCGTGTCTCTGGGCTGTCCCTGGCTCCCATCCCTACAGGCACACTGGCGGGCTAGCTGCTCCTGCGAGGCACCAGCTCCACCTAGCCTTCCCACCTCACCACCTTTGCATTCTCATCATTCGGATTTCATTTCACTGTCACCTGCTCCCAAAGGCTTTCCCTGACCACTCTGACTAGCTCTATCATCCTGTGCACTTCTCACCTCTTTTTATTGTCTTCAAGGCACTCAACGGTATCTGAGATTATCTTGGTTTATTTGTTGTTATATGTTCACTCTTCAGTGCTCCCCGAAACCAGCAGGAGGTAAGTACCCTTCAGAAGAGCCTTTGCACCCAAATGTTCACAGCTGCACCTCAGGACCTAGAACAGCACTTGGTCCCTCGTCAGCACCCTTAAACTATGTGTGCAATATATTTAAGGCTAGAGGGGACCAAGCACTACTGAAGGGAAGCCAACCCTCCCCAACAGCACCAGGTCTGTAGGATTTGGCAGGCATGAACTGAAAGAACCACTCCCAAAGGGACTGGGATAGGGCAGTTGGCTCCCTCCCACCAATCCCTTAGGGGCCAAATCTGCAGGATCCTCAGACCTCTTATGTCCCCTGTGCTCCCTCCTCCCCTTCCTACCACTCTGCAACCCTTTCCTCTCTGCCCTGTTGTAACCCTTAGAGCCCCTTCTTGCCTCTCGATGAGTCCCTCAGCACCTTGTTATACCCTCTGGACTCCCAGCCCAGCTGCCACCTCTGGCCCTTGCCACTGGGTACCTGGGACTGCAAAGGCTCGAAGCTCCAAAGCAGGACCTGGAGGTGGTGGCTCCAGGGGCATAGTGGCAGATGTGTACCCAAGTACCTGCACAGCCAGAACTCTATGGCCAGGAGCCAGGTAGATCTTTCATGGTCTAACTGGGATGAGTGTGTGTTGCAAAGCGCAACTGAACAGGACTGCATGGTGGCACCTGTCCGATAGGGGTTTTAGTTTAAGGGATGGGCTGGGGATCTCTTGCCAGCTCCCTGGTGTGATCAGGTGTAGGTGAAGAGGATAGATGACTTTGGTGACAGACAGACTTCATTTCACATCCCACTTCTGCTATTTATAAGCTGGGTGCAGTGGCTTACACCTGTAGTCCCAGCTATTCAGGAGGCTGAGGCGGGAGGATCACTTGAGCCCAGGAGTTTGAGACCAGCATGGATAATATAGTGAGACCCCCATCTTAAAAAAAAAAAAGGGAACCATATCTTCTTCCCAAGTTTGCTGTGATGATGAAGTGAGATAATATGTGGTCCCAGGGGGCCCCTAGATTAATAAGGTGAATTAAAGGTGGGGAAAACAGCTTAACACATCCCTCTTCCCCCCGTGTATATAGGTGGAATAAAACGCTATCCAGGAAAAGAAAGGAGGCTATGTGTCCAGCTACACAAATAATGAAGAGGTGGGATCTGCTGCCTGCCTGCGCCTCCAATCTGCTGTCCCCGGTGCTAAGGCAGAGCTCATTCCTTGCTAGGTGCTCTCCCTGTCATATAGGTGAGCATTGACAGGAACTCAATTGATGGCTCAGGGCAGCATCTCCCCACGTGCCCAGCCTGTCCTCACCTCCCCTCCAGCCTCCCCGCCTCCTCCGCCCCCTGGCATTCTCTCTTTTGTACATCAGTGTCTTTGACAGCCTTGTTCTTCAAACTGTGGTTGAAGACCAGCAGATTCGCATCTCCTGGGAACTTGTTAGAAACGCAGATTCTCTGCCCCGGACCTATTGAATCAGAATCTGCATTTTAACAAGATTCCCAGAGGAGTCAAGCCCAGGAGGTTCATATGCACATTAAAGGCTGAGAAGCACTAAGGGGAGGGCTAAAGCACCTCCCTCTAAAAGGCATGATCCACAACTTTCTGAGTTTGACGATGTTTGATGCTGTCACTGGTCATTTTTATCTCACGCCACAAGAGTATAATCCACATAACATTAGGAAATAGGTTTTTCAGTCATCCTGGGAGGGTATATTCCTGCTTTTCACAGCATGAACCTATATCGATTTGCTTTTTGTAACTAAATCATTTTTATCAAAATATTACACAATATAGTTTAAAAGTTAAATCACATTTAGGCTTATAGTAGAAAACCCTACCCTATGCCTTTCCATTCCCAAGTCAACCACTTTTAATTCTTTTTGTTATTTCTCCTGTATTTATCTCCATGCCTTTGTTGCTGTGTTTTTGGTTTTTGTGTTTTTTTTTTTCTTTTGTTAAGGCTGGTCAAGTGAAGCAGTGGGAGTGGAGAAGGAACAAAGGAATCCGTAACTGGTTGTGATCAATTAGTTGTAAACACCGCTGCACTCTGACCAACCTATTGTTGTTTCTTGATCTTTCTATCTTTAGATGTTACATATGGATTTCCTGCTATGGAATTAAGGATTTAGCTTTCCTACCACACACACACACACACACACACACACACAGGTCCAGGTAACACAAACACACCCATTCCCCTCTTCCATCCTCCCAATAAAGCTGTTTCACCATTTGGAGTCACTATTCAGTGCTTTTATTATGATCATGTAAATATCATTATTCAACTTTTTGTGCTCCCTGGAGTTAGTAACTACTTTGTTTTATCATTTGCTTTGGTTTTCTGGGCACCGATTGCTAATTCAACCCCAAAGTTTCCAACGGAACTATTTACTCTGAATATATCTAAACACAGCCAAGGACCAATTGATTTCATTTTTCTCTAGAGACATCCCTCCCAGAGCAGTGTTCTGGGTTGGCTACTTTCTTCACCTGGGGGCACAGCTGACATCCCAGGACTTTCTCATCATCCCTTTCTTATGTTTAGTCTCATTTATTGAATGCTATGTTGTCCTCTTTCTCAGTTTAATTCCCATTTTGATGAAGCACATCCTTCAGGAGCTTCCTAAAAAAGGATATATAAATATATGCAAGGTCAGTTTTTTTTTCTTGAGACAGTCTCATTGTGTTGCCTAGGCTAGAGTGCCATGGTGTCAGCCTAGCTCACTACAACCTTAAACTCCTGGGCTCAAGTGATCCTCCTGCCTCAGCCTCCCAAGTAACTGGGACTATAGGCACATGCCACCATGCCTGGCTATTTTTTTCTATTATTAGTAGAGATGGCGTCTCGCTCTTGCTCAGGCTGGTCTCGAACTCCTGACCTTAAGTGATCCTCCCACCTTGGTCTCCCAGAGTGCTAGGATTACAAGTGTAAGCCACCACCCCTGGCCACAAGGTCAAATTTTTGAGATCTTGTATGGTTGAAAATGTCATTATTCCACCCTCACTCTTAGCAATCATTCGGACATACGTTTGTAGGTTGGAAACCATTTCCCCTCAGAATTTGCCTTATTGTCTTCTAGTTACCAGTGTTGGTGTTTAAAAGTCTGATACCATTCTGACTTCTGGTCCTATGTATGTGATCTTTTTCCTTTGGGGAAGTTCTTAGGAGTGTCTTTTTATCCCTGGTAATTTCAATTTCATCATGTGCCTTGATGTTAGTCTTTCTTCTTTTCTTTTCATTTTCAACACGGTCTTGCTCTGTTGCCCAGGCTGGAGTGCAGTGGCACAATCATAGCTCACTGCAGCCTTGAACTCCTGGGCTCAAGCGACCTTCCCACCTCAACCTTTCAAGTAGCTAGGACTACAGGCTCAAATTCCTGGCCTCAAGAAATCCTCCCACTCCTGCCTCAGCCACTCCAAAGCACTGGAATTACAGGTGTGAACAACCGCACCTAGCCCCTTTTTCATTTACTGAACTGTGAACTGGTGGGACCTTATGGGTCTAGAGAATCATGTCCTTCAGTTCTGAAAAGTTTCTTGATTTTTAAGAAATTCCCCCTTCTTTTTCTCTATTCTCATTTTCTAGAACCACCATCATTCAAATATTGATCCACTAATTTTATTGTCTTTTTCTCTTTTCTTCATGGGCTTCAGTTATTTTGCTTTCTGGAAGATTTCCTCAACAATTCCTCGGGAGTTGACTCTGTCCTTGATAAATTCCATTGGTACCTTTTACCTCCAGTAACAGCTGTGATTCCACACTGTGGGTGACCAAGTGGCCACCCAGAAATCAAAGGCTTGCCAGCCCCCACCCTCTCAGGGATGACTTCCTTTTCTCAAATCATGCTTTCGCCGCGTTTCAGTGAGCTGTGATCGGGCTAGTGAATCCAACTTCTGACACCAGTTCTCTTCAGGGTTCCCAAGACCACCGTCAGGTTCAGTGATGCATAAGAAGGACTCACAGAACTCAACAAAGTGCTTATACTCATGGTTACAGTTTATTACAGAGAAAGGGTACAGATTAAAACCAGCAATGGGAAAAGGTGCACAAAACAGGATCCAGGAGACACCAGGCACAAGCTTCCAGTTGTCCTCTGGAAGTAGAGTCCAGTGGACGGTGCTTAATTCTCCCAGCGTGATATATGACAACATGCACAGAGTATTACTAACAAAGGAGCTCACTGGTTTTTATTGGGGGTCTGTCTCATTGGTGGACTGCCCACGTGGCTGACCTTAGTTCGGCCCTTCTAGAGGTCAAGGTCCAAAGCCCTGCAGTAGAAATCACATCACTATCTGATGTAGCCCCCGGCTCCCAGATAAACAAAGACATTTTTATTAGACAGGATATTCTAAGGATTTAGAGGTTACTTCCCAGGAGCCCAGCAAAAGCCAAACCATTCTTTCAAATGTGCAGGGTTTTGACAACCCAGACTTGGTGAGTTAATCCTTCACTGCAGCTTATGCTGTTGGTGCCCCACTGATGCCCCCTTCGCTGATTGGTGCCCCTACCCCTGCTATTGTAAGTTTTCAATGCTCCTAGGTCACAGCAGTCTGCTCTCTTCAAATGCCCTCAGCTGATAGGAGCTGCCTCACCCAGAAGGTTACATTTCTCAGCCACCACCTTCTCCCCAGTTCCCAACCCCCTTACAGGAGCCACAGCCAATAACTGACACAGGAGTACATGATGGGACCGACTCTATGGTACAGTTCACCTTCCAGAGCTGGACTCCAGCCAAGACCACATCCTAGCTTAGCTCTTTTCCCTGCCCTGTCCTGCTTCCCTTGCCTCACTGCCCTAAACATTCTCCTCCGGAGAGCACTCCCTCAATAAATCATGTGCACGAGAATCCCCATCTCAGGCTCTGCTTTTAGGAATTATGACCCAGCATCTGGCACAGTGCCTGGCACACAAGAAATAATAAATAATTGCTGAATAAAAAATAAACTCCGAGGAAGTCACAAATAGAACTCGCTCATAAATCTATGCTGAGCACCTAGTGCATAGTGAACACTTAAGGAGCTTTAGTCAACCCCCCCCCATTGCCCCACCCCTGCAATATGGAGTAGCCTTATCTTGTTGGGGTCATCAGGATGTGATCCTCAGGTTTGCACATCCAGGAATGCAATCTTGTAGATGCATCCAGAATTGATCAGGCTCAGGGGGCTGGCAATCTTAAACTTTAATGCTAATTTGCTCATTTCCAAAAACAATTGGAACTTATGCAAAAAAAAAAAAAATGCTGGGATCTTCTGTTATACCTTGTCCCCTTATGGACAAATCTACACTTAAAGCCCAGTTGCTGGATAGGCAACAAGAGCCAGAGCAACGGCAATCAGTGGATAGTCCCAAGGGCTGGTGACAATGGCTCTATGGACTGCCAAGCCCATCACTCCTGAAGATGCCAAGGCCACCAGGCCTGAGTCTTTCGGCAGGGCCTGCTGGGGGCAAATATGCAGCCTGACTCTTATTCTAGCTCCTCCTCTCCTAGGGGCTGCATGGCCACTGTCTACCCTATTGCCACCCCCTTAAGTTTTCCTTAAAAGTATGATATGAGGACAAGGATTAAGTTCTCTTAACTATGACACATTTCCACTCTTGCCTCTTAAGTCACTAACCTGAGAGGTGCTGGAACCTCTATAGCCATCACCCATTTACAGGTTACCCGTGGGACAGGCTTCTTTTCCAGGTGACCAATCCCTTCATTACATGTTCACTTTCCTCCCTAATTTCATTCTCAGAGAGTAACTTTTTTTTTTTGTGAGACAAGATCTCTGTCTGTCTCCCAGGCTGGAGTGCAGTGATGTGATCATAGCTCACTGCAGCCTTGAACTGCTGGGCTCAAGTGATCCTCCTGCCTCAGCCTCCCAAGTAGCTGGGATCACAGGTGTGCGCCACCATGCCTGACTCCTAGGAGGATAACTTTAACCTCCAATATGGGGTCTGCCCCATTTCTGGAACCCCAGTATCTGTAACTCCTCCCACACACTATAGTGCTTAGAATACCTAAACATCCCCCTCCTTCCCCCACCCCCATTTAGCAGTCTTGTGGCAGCCCAGCCTCAGAAAGCCTCAGGTGGCTCTGTGGCAGAGCCTGTCTCTACATTCCAGGACTGCAGGCCTGAAAAATCCCCAATAAGGTCCCACAGGCATCACCCCACTCTCAGGGAAGACAGCTGGGGACAGAGATAGTGAATGATGTGCCCCTGGACACGCATCTCTGGGACCTCACAGGAAGAAGAAAGAAGCCTTTCCTTCCTTGGACAGATGCCCAAGTAGTAATGGGGTTAGAATGCCTTCCTGACAACTCAGATCCCATGGGAGGGCCCTAGGGCAGAGAATTAGCAAAGGCAAGAGGGTGAGTCTTAGTTCTCAGAAATCCCTGACTTCCTGGCTAAGCCCCACCTAGGCCACCAGCTGCTTATGAGGACTAGCAGCAGCCCCCTCCCTTCCCCAGGGCCCCACCTAGCAACAGGTCACAATGCCCCACCTGCCCAGTCCCAGAATGGCTCACCAAGGTGGAAGGAGGTGAAGAGGGTTTGGTGGGTGGGCATGTGGGGAGGGGGACATTCCCAAGGAGTCCAATTCCCTATTCTCCGAGCTCAACCTTGAGTGTCTGCCAGGGCGCCACCACCTCCCACACTCCCACCTGGATACTCCTTCCAGCACTGCTCTTCTGGTCACCTCCACCTCCCTCCATGACCCGGCTCTGCTTACCCAGGCCCAAGGCCCTTGCAGATCCAATGCCAGTTCCCCCCAGGGGCCTGGGTGCTGGGGAGGGGTCGGGTAGCCCAGTGCATCCATGTGTGTCCCCCTGTGACTCTAGCCGGGCCCAGCTCCTGGACAGTGTCCTAGGGCTGGGAGCACTCGGGCTGACGGTTCGGGCAGTTTTTTCCATGGCTGGTCCAGCCCTGCTGCTGCTGCTGCTACTGGTCAGCTTCCTCGCCTTTGACGTGCTCCATAGGTAAATGGGCGGCAGCCTGGCAGGTGAGTGTGGCAGGCAGGTGGGCAAATGGTCTACTTCCCTAAGCCCAGCTGCCACCGTCTCTTTCCACAGGCCCGCAGGTCCCACCGTGCCACAGCATAGACTTCTCACCAGAGGCCAGAGTCAGGGGGCTGGCGAGGGTCCAGGACAGCAGGAGGCTGTCCTACCAGCAGGGACAGTCACTGGACAACTCAGCCTCCAGGATGCGCTGCTACTGCTGCTCATGGGACTGGGGCTGCTCCTGGGAGCCCGCGGCATGCCTGCCGCCCTACTTGGTCTGGCTTTCTGCCTGCATCCTTGGGCCTGAGTGCCCCTCCAAAACCGCTGTGTGTCCTCCAAAAATACATTTGCCATCCTCTTCCTCAGGACTCCTTTCCTCCATCTTGGCTGGGAAGGTGGGAGGTTACCCCTTTATTCCCAGCCTAAACCTCAGGGGACCGCTGGCCTCTTAATATGGGCAGTGGATACCTGGGTCTGAGTCAGGGATCCCAGGGCAGGACGTAGTAGCCATTTCAGAGCCTGGGGTTGGGGCAGCCATTCTGGCCTCCTCCATGGTTCTAGAGTATGAGGGTCCAGAGAGAAAGACTCGCAAGAGAGTGGGGTAGGGATGGACATCAGTCAGCAGGGAAGGGACAGGGATCCCGGGAGGGCTCCCACAGAAAGCATGAGAAGCTGTATGTACTGGGCTCGCCAGGCTCCCCTGACAGGCTGGAGGGTCCATGCAGAAGGACTCAGGTGAGCCTCACACCCTGCAGTGGCTTCTCTCTTGGTAGGACCCCACCCAGCGCGGGTCACAAAGGGGCTCCCCTGGGGAGGGTGGGGGTGGGTGAGAGTGAGGGCTTGGATGGGGCTGCCAGGCGGTCCTTGGGCGCTGCAGGAAACAACATGACTTAGGTGACTCAGCCCAGAGGTAAGTCCCAGGCCCCAGCTCTCAGCTCCAACCCACCCATGCTGCCGCCCTCCTGATCCCTGCACCCCCACCTGCCCGGGGGTCCCAGGCATCTCCAGGGCTGCTCCTGCAGCTGGCCTGGCCCTCTCCCCAGGTGCACCAGCTGTGATGCAGCAGCCGCGAGTGGAGACGGATACCATCGGGGCCGGCGAGGGGCCACAGCGGGAGGTGCCCTGGTCAGCCTGGGTCACGCGGCAGGGCTGGGTGCGCTGGTGGGCGTGCCACGTGCCCCCAAGCTGGGTCCAGTGGTGGAGCACCTCGGGCTGGCGGCAGCCCCTGCAGCGTCTGCTGTGGGGTCTGGAGGGGATACTCTACCTGCTGCTGGCGCTGATGCTGTGCCACGCGCTCTTCACCACCGGCTCCCACCTGCTGAGCTCCTTGTGGTCCGTTGTGGCCGCGGCGTGGCGCCACCTGCTGCCGGCTGTCCTGCTGCTGGTGCTCAGCGCCCTGCCTGCCCTCCTCTTCACAGCCTCCTTCCTGCTGCTTTTCTCCACACTGCTGAGTCTCGTGGGCCTCCTCACCTCCATGACTCACCCAGGCTATGCTCAGGACTTGGACCAATAGAAGGGCAACCCCATCCCACTGCCTGTGTCTGTTGAGCCCTGGCCTAGGGCCTGAGGCCCGAGGAAGAGGGAGGGCAGCAGGACCAGGGCCTCCTGCCTTAGCAGGCCCCAGACTCGCAGTCCCTAGCACGGGCCAGGGCATGTGTGGTGTTGCTGGAACCGGCAGGTAGACTGACCTGGCCCCTGGGCACTTCCTCAAGCGATGCTGCAGGTGCCTGGTGTGAGGCACCAGGGGACTTTGAGAATGGGGGACAGGACAGACGGCTTATTAGCCAGGGGCAGAGCTTGGCCAAGCCATTGAGAGTGCCCACGTGGATGTGATGACAACACTATGGCCCCCTTAGCAACTGGCAGCATCTTTTTCTCGAAGCTTCTCAGCTCTCTCAGCTTCAGACTCACTGAGAACTTCTACCTGGGTACCCCTGGACTTGCCATTCCTCCCACCAACTCCCTCTTTCCACTTCCAGGAGAACCCTAGGCTCTAGGAAAGGCCCCGATGACAGAAACCTGGCTGGGAGAAGGCTTGCCAGAGCCCATGAGACCTCAATTCACCTCCCAAACATCTGAGCCTAGGCGTCGCCCCCTAGACTTCCTACCTCCTGCCTCAGTCCACATCCCTGAGTCTGAGAAATGGGCCGGCCAGGGTAGTGAGTTTCCCAGAGAGTACCTACTCACTTGTTAAGAGTTCCAAGGTCTGCTATGGAAAAATGAACAAGTCCCATTTCATTCACCTACACAATGTGAGCCTTGGCCAGTTAATCCTTTGGAACCTCAGTGTTAAGTGGGTCCCAACCTTGTCATGGGGTTATTGTGAGTCAAAGGCAATATCTATTTGTGAAGCACTTTGTAAAGACCAAAATGCTGTAAGATGTTGTTTTGAGCTCCAAGAAAAATCTGTCGGCTCAAAAGATTTTTTGACCCTGAAGGCTGCTGAAAGAGCAGACAGGCTCCCTAGGCTTTCAGAGAAATGCTCTGTCGTGGATAGAATTTTGGCCTTAAAATGGGAAACAGAGTTGGATGGGTGTGGACAAGATGTAAGAGGCTATGTGCCATGAAATCTCAAAATGTGCAGATGTTGAACTCTTCTGATTGTGAAATGCTTGGGCCCGGGGCTGGGTGCCAGGAAGTGCTTGCACAGCTGTGCGGGTGGGGAAAGCATAGCCACAGGGTTTCCAAACCTGCCCCAGCAAGCTGCTTACAGCCCCAGAAGGGCCTTGGAATGTGGCGTCCCTTGATGCCCCGGAGCTGGCCATTTGCACACCTGCTGACCCCTCCAAACGAAACATTGAATGATCAGTCATTACCAAGTAAGGTGCGTAATAGACAACTTTACCCACAGCCGAGACCCACGCACCTGACCCCCACCCAATCCCTGGCCATCCTCAACTCCCGCCTAGTCCTGATCCCTACTCTATATCTGACCCTAAAATCCCTGCTCCTGAAGTGCTAGCCCCAAGGTCCTCTTTCCTGCCACCTAAATATTCAGGCTCTGGGAACCAACCACTAGAACCCTGGTTCATTTTTGCCAAAACCCACTTACTATAGAGCTTCCCAACTCTGCCCGCCACTGGTTAGATGCCTTCAGCATCAGTGCCTGAAACCCAAGGACCAGTCCTTCCTTTCTGTTTCTTTGTAGTTCTCCCTACAATATGGCCTGGTAGCAAGGGCAAGGGAAGACACGGAGATGACATGCCTTGTGGTTAGCATGGCTTTGGTGTATGAGCTGGGGCTGGGCTTGAATCCCAGCACTGTCATTTCTAGCTCCATGGCCTTGGAGGAAATTGCTAAACCTTCCTGAATGTCACTTTCCTCAGGAGTAAGACGAAGGCAAGAACACCTGTCTTAGGGCTTCTGTGGGGCTCCTGGGACGTGGGTGAAGGACTTGGACCAACTCCTAGTACCACAAATTACAGCTACACCATGACTATCCCATTTTAGAGATGAGAAGTCAGGCTCAGGACAGACACATGCCAGGGACTAGGCCAGGCCATCTAAGTCTCACTGTGCCCTAACAGGCTACTCAAGGGAAAGCGAGAGGGGCTGAAGGAAACACAAACAGCCTAACTGAAGACCCCCTGGCTTCTCAAGAGCTCCTGTCAGGGATAAAGCCCAGGCCTGGGGAAGTTATGAGTCAGAGCAGTCCAGATGTGTGGTAAACTGAGGATTCAGGGTCCTTCACGGTGCGGGTCGAGATCGGAGTGCCTGGCCTGGCCCCATCGCTGATTTGGCCCTGCACTGCTGGCCAGAGATGTTGCTCTGGAGCCTTGGGTCCATTCAGTTAAGGGAGAGAGGGGGTTCGGGCCCAGACCTGCTGCACTGGTGGACAGGATGCAGGCAGGAGCAAGGAGAAGGCTGTTCTCCTTCCCACATAAATATATACTTTTCGCCCTCCCGCCCTGCTAGTGTGGGGTAAGGTGGTGCGGCCAGGCTGGACAGCAGATGGGCAGTACTCATCAAATCAGATCAAAGCATGCCCTGTGACCCAGTGACCCAAAATAAATTCTCGCAGACATCCATAAGGGCTTTGCTCCTCATGGAAATGTGGTCCTGGGACCAGCAGTATAGGCATCACCTGGGGGCTGGTTAGGAATGCAGTCTCCGGCCCCACCCAGACCGGCTGGATCAGGGCTGCATTCTAACAAGATTCCCGGGTGATACATGTGCACACTAACATTGGAGAAGTGCTGCAGAAGGGGATGTGCTGGAGAATCGTTATGGCAGTTATTGGTGGGGGCGGGGTAGGGAAAGGAAGGGTAAACCAAGGCAGATGAGCAGCATCTAGAGAGGCAGCAGTTAGAAGGGGCAGAAGCGACAGGGATCTATCTTAAAATCTTAGCATTGAGTGAAAAGAAGCTGGATGAGAAAGAATACAATTCCTTTCACACGAAGTTAAAATGCATGCCAGCAAAACAAGACACTTTTTTGGGGGCAAGAACACATAAAAGCGAAAGATAAACAGAATGGAATGGACAACTCTAGGGGGCAGGCAGATGGGAGTGGGGTTAGAGATAAAAGGGAATAGAGTGAGGGATATTGCAGACAGGAAAAATGATAACGCCAACGAAATTCTCAAAATTCCTTTAAACGTACAAAAAGTCTTCCATTTTAGAGTTAAAAGACTTAAAAATGCAAGCCTGGGGAGAATGAACATGCCGGAATGAGGGAGTTCTAAGCCTTTCCGGTTTGGGCCAGGAAGGGAGAGCTGTCCCATTGGCCTGAGTGACCTGGGAGGCTGGGTGGATATCTTTGCCTGCCCTCCCCTCCCCCACCCTGCAGCCTGCTCCGATGGGGTTAGAGTGGGGCTGGGGATCCAGCAACCCGTTTGGCCTGGCCAGAAAAATAATCAGGTCAGGCAGGGCATAAGGAACCAGAGCGGAGGAGGTGTCAGTGGAGAGGGGCCTTGCTTCTAAGTAGAGCGGGGACGCGCAGCGGTACGAGCGAATGCTGGGGGCGCACCTAGGCGCGGGGCGCACGGTCGGGCTTCCCTTCTCCCCAAGCCACTGGGAGCAAGGAGGAGCGGCAGGGACGCGGGAGGGCCCGAGAGGGCGGCGTCAGGGGGCGCACGCTGCTCTGGGGTCCCCGGAAGGAGGAAGCCGTGCGGTGCCCAGGGAATTTCCAAGGGCCGGCTGCGGGGATCCGGGAGGGGACGCTCTCCCTGAGACTCGTGGGTGCAGAGGAGGAGGAGGGTATGTTGGGGCTGAGCGAGGCTCGGGGTGGAGGGAGCGGCTCATCGGGCCGAGCAGTCAGCGGCCACAGGGAAGGCGGGAGGAAATGGGGTCACCGGGGAGAGGGAGGAGGCCTGTGCAGAGCTTGCGGGACGCCCGAGAGCCAGGGGCAGGGGGTGGGGCACCGAGGCCGCGGTCTCCCCTGCACGGGGGCTGAAGCGGCTACTCTGAGGCAGAGGAGGTAGCGGGGTGGGGGTAGGGTCCCTGAGCCAGGGACACCAGAGGCTGGTCGCGGGGTGCGGCTTCCTGAGGGCCCTGCTCTCTCCCCCAGGCCCAGGTGCGCGGGACAGGGGCGAGGGCGAAGGCTGGAGGGCGTCGAGGCGGGAGCGTTGACCTTGGGGCAGAGGGGGCCGGACGAGAGTCTGAGGCTGGGAGGGAAATCCCAAGCCCAGCCCCAGATCGGAGGGTCGTGGGAATCACACTGAGAAGGCGCTAGCGGTCCGGGAGCATTGACGTCCCCCGGAATCGTAGCACGAGGACCCAGCGACCGACGGCGTACGGCGCGCCCCCTGGCGGAGATCTCCGGCTCTGGCAAGGAAGAGTCCCCCTGGGCTGGGGAGGGGAGGAGGGGAAGGAGAAGGGTAGGGGAAGAAGGGAGGAACGCTGGAGGGCAGGAGGGAAGGAGGGGAGGAGGGGAGGAGTATCCCCCAGGCTTGGACACCTGCACTCGGGCCTAGGGGGCAGAGCTTGGAGCCAGGGAGAGGCATCTCGGGCCCACCATCATCACAGTGGCAGCTTCGCTGACTTCACACTCCTTGCCCCAAATCTCTGGTCTGGGTCCCCCAGCCAGAGACCCAGGGGCATCCAGGGCAGAGCTCCTGAGAATCCTGGGGAAGGAACAGCTCAACATAGCCGGCTTGACTGTGACTCCAGGCCCAGCCCTAGTCTGATATTATCCCATTCCTCCTGGGGTAAAGAGCCGTCTTCTGTGAGGTTGACAGTGTCTGGATGCAACCAACTTTGGACAAGTTATTAATACTATTTCTTTCTGCTGAGCAAACATTTTCATCTATATTCTGGAATTAATGCTTGCTTCCTTTATAGTGATTCCATATCTTTCAAATATTTTCCATCTTAAAAATAAAAGAACTCTATTTAACATCTGTTGTTTCTACCATATTTTCTGGCCTGTGTCTTTAGATGTCTAACCCCCCCAAATACCAATTTTTTAAATTGATACGTGATATTGTACACTTGCAAAATATTTGTAACATACACGAAAGTTATGAAGCTCTCTAAAAGAAACTGCATCAATCTAAAAGGCAGGTGTTATCAGGATAGGGCCTCTTCTTGTGTGTTCCTCATCTTTCTGTGCAAGCTGGATTCCCAGACAATGGGTACAGAATTGCTGTTCAGAGGCACCTTTGACTTGATCCTGATTTAAAAGAAATTGCTGGCTGGGTATGGTGGCTCACACCTGTAATCCTAGCACGCTGGGAGGCCAAGATGGGAGGATCGCTTGAGCTCAGGAGTTCAAGACCAGCCTGAGCAAGAGCGAGACCCCTGTCTCTAAAAAAAATAAAAAATAAAAATAGAAAAATTAGCTGGACAACTAAAAAATAGAAAAAATTAGCCAGGCATGTTAGCATGTACCTGTAATCCCCAGCTACTCAGGAGGCTGAGGAAGGAGAATTGCTTGAGGCCAGGAGTTTGAGGTTGCTGCGAGCCAGGCTGACACCACAGCACTCTAGGCCAGGTGACAGAGTGAGATTCTGTCTCAAAAAAAAAAAAAAAAAAAAATAGAAAAGAAAAAAAAGTTGCTTCTAAGTTTCCACCATTAAGAATTATGTTTACTGTAGATTTTTGGTAGTTAACTTTTATCTAGTTAAGAAATTCCTTTCCATACCTAGTTCACTAACAGTTTTGATCATGAATGGATGCTGAATGATAAAATTGCATTTTTTGCATCTGATGCATATTACTTAGTGAATTACATTTTTTCTTTTACTAAACACTTTTATGTTGCAATATTAAACCATGTTTGCATTCCTGGGGAAAAACCATCCTGATTCCCTTTTTTTTTTTTTTTTTTTTTTTTGAGACAGAGTCTCACTCTGTTGCCCAGGCTAGAGTGAGTGCCGTGGCGTCAGCCTAGCTCACAGCAACCTCAAACTCCTGGGCTCAAGCGATCCTCCTGTCTCAGCCTCCCGAGTAGCTGGGACTACAGGCATGTGCCACCATGCCTGGCTAATTTTTTCTATATATATTTTTAGCTGTCCATATAATTTCTTTCTATTTTTAGTAGAGATGGGGTCTCACTCTTGCCCAGGCTGGTCTCGAACTCCTGAGCTCAAACGATCCGCCCACCTCGGCCTCCCAGAGTGCTAGGATTACAGGCGTGAGCCACCACGCCCGGCCCCTGATTCCCTTTTAATTGACATATAATTCACATACACATTTTGTTTTTTTTAATTTTTCTATTTTTTAATTTTTTTTTTTTTTTTTGAGACAGAGTCTCCCTCTGTCACACAGGCTAGAGTGAGGTGGTGTCATCATAGCTCACTGCAACCTCAAACTCCCAGGCTCAAGCGATCCTCCTGCCTTGGCCTCCCAAGTAGCTGGGACTACAGGTGTGTGCCAACATGCCCAGCTAATTTTTCTGTCTTTTTTAGAGAGATGGGGTCCCACTCTTGCTCAGGCTGGTCTCGAACTCCTGAGCTCAAGCAATCCTCTCGCCTTGGCCTCCCAGAGTGCTAGGATTATAGGAGCGAGCCACCGCACCCGGCCTACACATACACATTTTATAAACAAGTAAAATATACAAATGTTAAGTGTGTGGCTCGATGAATTTTTGCCTGCACGTGTCTCTGTGTGTGTGTGTGTGTGTGTGTGTGTGTATCCATGTAACCGTGACCTAGGTCAAGATATACAACTTTTCCATCATCCCAGAAAGTTCCTTTATGCCCCTTCTCAATCGATACCTCCCCCAAAAGGTAATCGCAATTCTGACATCTGTCACTATCGGTTAGTCTATTGAACTCATATACAACAAAATCATCCAAAATGTACTCTTATGTCTGGCTTCTTTAAAGTACATGTCTGTGAGTTTTAGCCATATTGTTGCATTGATCAGTAGTTTGTTCTTTTTTTTTTTTTTAACTAGTGTATGGTATCCCACTGTATAGAAAGAACAGAAATTTGTCCATTCTCTCACTGATGAACATTGGGTTGTTTCCAGGTTTTGGCTATCATGAATAAAGCATCTAGGAATACTTTTGTTCAAGTTTTTTGGTGGACAGATGCACTCATTTCTTTTGGAGGGGAACTGTTGGGTCATAAAGTATGTAAATGTTCAACTTTAGTAAATGCTGCCCCAAATTTCCAAAGTGATTATACCAATTTACACTCAATTTCCACTGCTTTTTTCAGCCAGTCCACCTAATTTGTTTGGAGTTTCTGCTCTTTCCTGGTTTCATTAGACATGGTATTTGCATTTCTGTTTCTCATTTTCACTTTTGTTTGGCTGATTTCTGAGAGAAGGAGGAAATACTATCTTTATCACCTTCAAACTGTACAACTTCTTTCCTTTTAAAAACCAGGAATACAGGGTTGGTTTAATATTCAAAAAACAACTAACGTAACTTAGCACATTATCGAGCTAAAAAAATGATCATTTCCATAAATACAGAAAAGGCTTTTAACAAAACCCAACATCCATTCCCAATAAAAGCTCTCAGCAAACTAGGAATAGGAGGAAATATTCTCAACTTGATAGAAGTTATCCATGAAAAACTTCAGCTAACATCGTACTTAATGGTGGAAAAACTACACACTTTCTTCCTAAGATCAGAAACAAGTATGTCCACACTCATCACTTCTATACACGTAGTACAAAATGTCCTAGTCACTGAAATAACACAAGAAATATAAATAAATGGCATACAAAGTGGAAAGTAATAAGTATAACTTTCTTTATTGGCAGACAACAGGATCGCCTATGCAGAAAATTCAGTGGAATCTATTTAAAAAGCTACTAGAATTAAGTACATTTAACAAGGTAGTTAACATGTGTATACATTCATAATTATAAAGGCAATATATAAAAATCAATTGTACTTCTCTGAACTAGCAATGAACAATTAAAAATAGAAAAGTTTTAAAAAATAGCATTTCCAGTAACAGAAGCATATGAGCACTTAGGGATAAGTCTGCCAAAAGGTGTGAAACACCTGTACACCAATGACTACAAAATATTGCTGAGAAAAATTAAAGAAGACCTAAATAAGTAGAGAGATATACCTTGTGCATGGGGTCAGACATGGGTCATATTGTTAAGATGTCAATTTTCCCTAAATTGATCCATATATTCAATGCAATCACAATAGAAATCCCAGCATTTTGTGGAAGTTAACAAGCTGATTCCAAAACTCATATGGAAACGTAAAAGACGTAGAAGAAGCAAACTAACTTTGATAAAGCAGGACAAAGTTGAAGGATTAACTGATTTCAGACTTATCATAAAGCTACAGTCAAGAGAGTGGAATTGGTATAACGATGGACAAACAGATTAATGGAACAGAGTGTCCAGAAATAGATCCAGCCACATATGGACAAATGAGTTTCAATGAAGGTGCAAAGGTAATTTAGTGGAAAAACGACAGTCTTCAAAAAATGGTGCTGAACCACTGTATATTCATATAAAAAAAATCTCAATTTACACCTCACATCATAAACAAAAATTAACTGAAAATAGATCATAGACTTAAATGTAAAACCTAAAACTATAAAGCTTCTAGGAGAAAACACAGAGGAAAATAGTTGTGACTTTGGGTTAGGCAAAGATTTCTTAGACATGACACCAAAAGCACAATTCATAAAAGAAAAATTTCGTAAACTACACTTCATCAAAATTAAAAACTTATATTCTTGAAAAGACACTATTAAGAAAAAGAGAAGACAAGCCACAGACTGGGACAAAGTATTTTCAGATCATATATCTGATAAAGGACTTGTATCCAGAATAAAGAACTCTCAAAGCCCAATAAGTAAAAATGGGGACAGAGAGGAAGAGGAAGAACAAACTCTGTGAACAGCACTTAACGAAAGAAGATCTATAGATCAAAAATAAGCACATGAAAAGATGTTCAACATTATTAGGGAAATGCATTAGTCATTAGAGAAACACAAATTAAAACCATAATGAGATACCACTACCAACCTACTGGAACGGCTAATATTAAAAAGACTGACCATACCAAGCGCTGGCGAGGACGTGCAGGAACTGCAATTCTCATACACTGCTGCTGGGAACGAAAAATTGTACAACCACTTTGGGAAATTGTTTGGCAGTTTCTTAAAAAGTTAAATATACACCTACTATATGATATAGCCATTTTATTCTTAGGTATTTACTAAAGAAAAGTGAAAAATATGTACATATAAAGACTTGTCCATAATGTTCATGGCAGCTTTATTTATAATATCCAAAATCTGAAAATAACTCACATGTCCATCAACAGGTAAATGGATTAATACTGGTATATCCATACAATGGTCTACTACTCAGCTATAAAAAGGAATGGACTATTTATACACACAATATGGATTAATTTCTAGTTGTCCCATTAATCCCATTCATTAGGCTGAGTAAGAAGCTGATGAAAAAAAGAGTACCTATTGAGTGATTTCATCTATATAAAATTCTGGAAAATGCAAATTGATCTATAGTAACAGAAAGCAGATCAGTATCAATGGTTGCTCGGGGCCAGGAGCAAGGGGATGTGAGGAGGGTGTGGGGAGGGGCAAGAAGGAGGAATTATAAAAAGATAGAAGGATAAATTTCATTATCTTGATTATGATGATGCTTTCACAGATGTACATGTATCAGCTTGTACGCTTTCAGAATGTGCAGTTTGTCCATCCTATTTCAATAGAGCAGGTTTTTGTTTTTAAAAAGAAATAGATTCATTTCCTTGCAATCAGAATTTATCTTTCACCAACATACATGTTTCAATGTACCTAAACACTAAACTGAGCACACAAGGAACTGTAACAGAGGCAAGTTATCTACTTTTGTTGGGAAAATTCCAGTTCAGATAAAATGTTTTTTAAAAATCCACTAGTTTTAGTTTTCCTCACAGAATTATTTTCTCTGGAAAATAAAGGCTGACATCACAACTGAAGTGTTCATGAATCTTTTATTTCTTTCAGGAGTATCTCAGTAGAGCAAAGGAATGAATACTGGATCCATTCTTTAAAAACCAAGATTCCATGAATGGGGGAGAGTCAATGTAAGATTGTCTTATTTAATGATTTGTCAATAGTCAAATATGAATGGTTTTTGAGACAATGAAGTTTGAGTTCTCTCCTGCTTAACTAGCAAATAGTGGGCCTACATATTGGGTCAACATGAGATTATCATTATTTTCACATCTCAAAGGCAAGGAAACAATTCAAATGCAAGTGATGAGTCCTATAAAGCTATTTTTAAGACTCTTGTTTCCCAGTCATGATTGAATAAAATCTGCAATAGAAGAGTCAAATTTTTTGAAGCATTTTGTACTACATGCTTATACGAAGAGAAAGTTAATTGATTGATTGACTGATTGAAAGGGCCTCACTCTGTTGCCCAGGGTGGAGTGCAGTGGTATAATCATAGCTCACTGTGACCTCAAACTCCTGGGCTCAAGTGATCCTCCTGCCTCACCCTCCCAAGTGGTTGGGACTACAGGTGTGCGCCACTACTCCACACTCATTTTTTTATTATTATTTTTTTGTAGAGACAGGGTCTTGCTGTGTTTCTCAGGCTGGTCTTAAAACTCCTGGGCTCAAGTGATCCTCTCAACTTAGCCTCCCAAAGTGCTGGGATTACAGGTGTGAGCCACCAGCCCAGCTGTATCTCCTTTATTCTATTCCTATAAATTTCAAATTTAAGATTAAGCTATTTCGAAAAATTTTAAAGAGATGTAAGAAAGTTTTAAGGACCAAGGTATTGGGATGTTGAAGTAAAAGTTATGAAAGCTCACCATGGGCAATATGAGCCACATAGCAAAATGGGGTGGAAATTAGAAATACAGAGGTAGAATGAAGGGGATATTGAGCACACTGAACAGTCTCAAGGTTGCTTGCAGGGAGTTGCAGAACTGAGATGGAGTTTGAAGTTAGTAGAAAAGTGCTGGAAGGGCTCAGTAGGGAAGGTGACAGGATTCTTGGAGAATAGGATGGCAGGCAACAGAGGAGGCCCAGCAAGGCTGGGTAGCTCATGTTATTTTTTCCTGCAAATCAGTCCAGGAATACAGTTTTCTCCAGCAATACAAAGAAGCCCCAGAATCAGAGGTACAAAGGTACCTGCACAGAGAAAAGGGCTTTGAAAAGGGAAGGCAGAATGACAAGTGATTGTCAAACTGGGGACGGCAGAATAGGGCTGCTCCAGGGCTGGGTTTTGGTTAATGTAAAGAAAACAAATGAATTTTTGTGAAGAAAATGAACTAAAATCTTATCTCCCAAACAGAAAAGCTCTTTCATTTTTTTATATCCCCTTCCACTTTTTGTTTATGCCAGAGAAAGCCAAACTTGTTCGTTCCAGGCACTGTGCTGGTGCCTTTGCACACAGTCTCATTTGACTGCTCTACAGGGTTTTATTAATTCAGTTTCCTCAGCACCAGTGTTAATTTAATAGCTTCCTTTCATTTGCATTTAGTTTACATGGCTTGCAAGGATCAACACTTTTCTGATCTATTTCCATTTTCTTTTGTGTGAGATGTTCTCTCTTTTGACAAGGTAAAATTTCATTAATAAGTAAGGAAAGCTAATGCAGTAATTCTACTTCAAGATTATTTAAGGGGTCTTCATGTTACCTCATTTTTCTGCCCCTCCATCACTCATCAGCCCACTGCTATGCGCTATCCCTTAGCCCACCTCACATTTTAGTCCACACTCCACTGCTGGTGCTCTTTCTAGGGTCACAAACTTAGGGTCGGGACCACTTGTCGAAGCTGAGATCCTACACCTCCTCTGCTTGTCACTTCTGTATGGAGTTTAGAACAGCCTCCCTGCCACCACCCCTGCCCCGGCACCCACCCTGGATTTCTCCGCCCTCCGCTCTTTCTCATCTCATCCCCCGCCCCCCCCACCAGAGAAGCTGGTCTGTGTTCACCTTGCTTCCATTGCGCATCACATCAATTAAGTAATGGGTTTCCATCTGGTCTCCCACTTGGGTTTGGGAGCTTCTGGTTTAATTCCAACTACTTGAGTGTCTACTATGTACCAAGAATTATGCAAGATAAGGTATGTGTCTTCCTACCTCCAGGTGATAGGCGGATATTGAATGTACACATAAATGCCTGAGATTGGGAGGTACAGGTAAGAACTGGCCAGATCCGAAATTCCATATCAAATACTGAAAAATTCAACTCAGCCCTTGATTTTTCCCAATCCCAAAGAGGTGCTAAAAACAAGGGACCCCTCCAGGATCTTTGTTAAGTACACACATTCTGGTAAGGGTGGAAATGCATGTGAGACAGCAGAAGGGCACAGTCAATGACTTCTAAATAGTGCGGGGTCAAAGGGCCATGCTGGAGACAGCCCAAAGGCAACCTCCCCAACTCTTAAGATCATGGTTTGGGAGACCCACTCCCTCACACAGGAATATGTCACTCTGTTCTTCCATGCCTTTATTGGTGACAGCAATGGACAAGAACAATACCAGGCATAGCAGATACCTAGCCCAGCACCTGCGATGCCAGGCAGGCCCTGCCTGGCCATCAGCACATCCAGCCCCAGCCCAAGATCCAGCCTACCCAGGCCATGTCCCCGAATGGGCAGGAGGCCGTCTGTCCAGTTTGTATGTGTGGACCAGTCTGTCTGAGTGCCTGAGCCGCTGCCTGCAGGGCCCCCCCGTCCTCGGCACATGGTAGGGGCCGCTGGGAACACAGCGTGACATCCCCCGGTGGACCACCGGGCCCCGGTGCTGACCATGGGGATTAGAGCCAGAGACTGGAGGCGGCAGGGGGCCAGGCACAAAGTTCACTCCAGGGCCACATCCTACAAAAGAACCAGTCATTATCAGAGTGGGCTTCTGGCCAGGCTGAGTGCAGCTCTGCCTTCAGGCAGCTCTGGTCTTCCAGCTGAGCTTCTCTGGGATTTAGTTTTCCCACATGCAAAACACAGATATCTCTTCCCCTTTCTCCAGGCTGGGAAATTGTGACAGTTAATGGGTTGATTAAGGAGTACACAGATGCTATTCCAGACTCAAGGACGGCTGTGACCCAACCTAATCCTGGGGGGTAGGAGGGAGGACAAAGGGCTACCCAACTCCTCTTAGCTCACCTGGGCACAGGAGACTGGGTTGGGGAAGGTACAAGGGGAGGCTGCAGAGGTACCTACCTAAGTGGGGTGGCATTGAGAAGTCCTCTGCTGGATTATGATTGAAGAATTCTTGGGGTGGGAAGGGTTGGCCTGGGAAAAAAGGGGCATCCTGGGGCAGGGGTGGGAAGAGGGGAGGTGGAGAAGGCTGAGGAAGAGGGTAGGGAAGAGGCATGGGAGGGGGCAAAGGAGAGGGTGGGGGTGGGGGCAAAGCCAACTGCTCCCCAAAGTCGGGGGACTGCCCATGGCTTCCCTGGAACGGATGATCCGTCTCTGGCCAGTCCTCCATCCACGGGTCTAGGAAAGGGATGGTTGTTTCAGGCAGGCCTGGGGAGCCGGGCTGCCCTGAACTCTGGCCATGCACATTTCTAAGGCTCTCCTCCCTTCTGTTGGAGAATAGGGACACCAGGTGGGGCACCCTGTGTCTTCTACCCACTCTTCCTCACTTCCTCTCATTTCAGGCCAAGCCCAAGGTGTGTTCCTTCTTTCTGCTTCTCAAGAGGAGGTCTTCTTTGTTCTGACCTCATGTTCCCTCCAGAGCTTGCTCCCTGTGTTTGTCCAGTTCCTGTATCTTTAGCTTTTTGCTCTCCCCACAGACCAATAAATAAGCCAAACACAAAGATCCTGTTTCTCCCTTCCCCAACTAGTCCTCTTTTCTTTCCAAACTTCCACAAGGAATATTTTGCCCAATTTCCATTCCCTCATCAACTGCCTACTGCCTCTTGTAACCCTACTCCACACTCTCAACACTTTTCCTACTAAATGTAACCACTCACTAACAAATTACAAACTTCTTCCCAATAGTCACATGACATCACCAATGGCCTCTGCTCTCATGTCCTTTTGTTTCCACCATTAGCCCCTCTTTCCTGCCAATCCAAAGTGTGAGCACTGTTCTGCTTTCTCCTTCAAAGTTCCTGCTCATGTCCTTGGCTTCCATCTCTCTGCTGGGTACCAGTGACTCCAAATCTATGCCATATTTTCACAGTACCTCAAATAAATCTGCTTGAACCAAACTCACCAACCCATCCTCCCACCCCAAATCAACTCTTCCTTTTGATGTCTCCAACTTCTGGACTTCCAAATTGGATTTGGAAGGCCTGAGCCACCACAAATTAGCCTTACATTTAGAGCATCCCTTCCTTGGCTGGAGATCAATTCTCTCATCTAAAAAACAAGAAAGTCAGACCATTACGTAATCAAAGTCCTATTCACCTGGTGCTCCAACTCCTGGCTGCCAAGTCCTAGAGGTCTGCCTCTGTGATATTCCTGGCTTCTCTGTGCCCCTCACACCCTCTAATGCTGTGACAAATAGCCATCTAACATGACTTATATCACCAATTCCATAGACACTGTTCTGTCGGTACTACATACAGAGCAATTGTGCTAGACTAGGGGTCCCCAACCCATGGCGAGCTGTATAAATTATTTCACTATATGTTACATTGTAATAATAATAGAAATGAAATGCACAATAAACATAAGGCACTTGAATCATCCCAAATCTACCCCTCTACCCTAGGTCTGTGGAAAAATTGTCTTCCATGAAAATGGTCCTTGGTTCAAAAAAGGTTGGGGACCACTGTGCTAGACAATGGGGCTGAAAAAGGTGAGTCCTTGAGCCCAGGAAACTTGCTCTTGGGGACATGATGAAGGAGAGAAGCAGCCATGGAAGACAACCAGCCACGATGCCTCCATTGCGAGTATGCAGGAACTGGGAGGCTGACAAGGAAACAGATGTTCTGCAGCAGCGAGTGCTATAGCTGGGATGTGATGGGGAGCAGTGCCTCAAAACAAGCAGGAGGGGTGGGACCCTCAGAAGCCTCCACCAATGACCCAGAGATGGGGCCAGAAGAAAGCTGCACCAAGCTGCAGCCAGTCACACTGGGACCATGAGGCTGAACCAAGACGCCTATAGCATGTTTTCCGTTGAGCCCATCCCCATGAGGCTGACCTTCCCAATGCTGGGTCTCTGCTCAATAACCTTCCTGCTGACTGTGCACCCCACCCCCCAAGGATGGGATTCCTTGCTTCTGCCACCCTTGCCTGAATTGCCCTTCCTCCATTTCTGTCTTTCCACCCCCCATACCCGTGCCTAGCTAGAGGTACCCCTATTTCTTTCCTGTCCATCTGTTAGGGAAAGGTCTTTTAACAAGCTGCCTTATGTGATCAATGCTTACATAAGCTAGTTCACGTACAAAGAGGTGACCACAGGGCTAGACCATAGAACAATGGAACTCAGACTAGAACATTGCGCCTGTGATCTAACCCTTCTCAGGGGATGAAGAAAAAGCACTCAGGAGCCACATGTCCTTCAAGGGCCCCTTGCTCCCCTTGAGTAGTTTGGTCCTGTTCCATTTCTGAGCCCTGTGCTCTGAGGGCTCTCTCTGCATCACTACCCTCCCAGCTTGTGACAGGGCTCACCAGGGGAGTAGTCACGCTTGGGCAGCTCCACGCCCCAGGCATCAGCCACATGGGTCAGAAGCAAGTGTGAGAGGTGGCGGTGTGCGTGCTGGTCCCAGTGGACACCGTCCCGATGACGGTGCTGTACTGCATGCCGGAAATGAAAGTGGAGGTCCAGGACGTCGAAGCAGTGGTCCCCAGCCAGTGTAGCACTGTAGAAGTTCCCTTCAACCACATCCCGCCGCAGGGAGCCTGCCAGAGGCTGAAGCTGAGTGAGAAAATGCAATCTCTAAGAGCCACAGAATGAAGCAGGGTTGGGAAGGAGGGTCCCCTATCTACCAGCCAGCTGTCCCATCTCTTGCCCGAAGGGGTCTCAGTCACTTGCCTCTGGCAGGAGAAAACCCCCAGTGACACGCTCCCCCAGCGGCATTGCCATGTTCCACACCAGCAGGCAGGAGTCTGGCAACACTTGGTCCATGCGCACGAATACCCGCTCCAGGTTCTCTCGGTAGCTCTCCATTGGGCAGCGGCCATACCTGTTGGGTACCACACAGGGTGGGCAAGGGCACAGGGGTGGTCTACTCCCAACCAGTATTTCCCTTTCCCTCACCCAACCTGGAGAGATCCCAGAGGCAGGAGTTGATGATCACCAAGTCTGGGGCAGGTCCATATGTCAGCTCCTCCAAGACGTCCTCGAGGTACTCAGAGTAAACGCGGGTGAGGAAGTAGAAGCGCACAAGGTGGTGGCCAGAACCCGAGCAGAACTGGCGGACTTCGCGGTACTGTGTCCCGTTGTGTAGCTCGCCCAGCTGGCCCCCAGCCACCAGCTGGTCCTGTTCAAAGCTCAGCTCCCCCTACCCGGCCCCCACCCCTCTGGTCAGATCCATGCCAGGGAGGAGGACCCTGCCAGGCCAGGGTCTGCACCCGCCCACCAATGGCATGGCCACCAAGCTTCCCTCACCTTGGCTTTCAGCTGGGCAGCTGTGAGCAGTGAGTCTTTCTGGAGCAGGAGCACCAGGTCCTTGTACACAGCCCGCTGGACTGTGGGGAGACAGAGATCCCAAAGGTGCAGCAGACCTTGCACCACTCCAGATCCTCCCAAGTGCAGGCCTCCCATCTTCCCAGGGCTGGGCTCCCCAACAACAGCTCTGTGGAGTGTTGACTTAGAGGCAGGAGAAAAGGTGAGGTTAAAAAGTCTTGGCACTGCCTCTGTTCCTTCTGTGTGACTCCTGGCTAGCAGTATATAGTGACCCAAGATCACCTGGCAGGAGTTAAGTCGACCAAGTCACTGGGGAGACACACATCACAATCCACAGCTCTTATAAGGGAAATTATGGGGGACTGTGAGGGAGAGAAATGCTGAGCGAGGATGGGCTAAAAATGCACAGGTTACATCTGTCAGGACACCTGTGGCAGATGTATGAGAAAATATAGAGAAGAGAAAGCCTATTGGACTAGAACAGACAGAGAGGAGCTTTGAAATGGAGACACAGGATCCAGACATAGAGAACAGGTTAGGCTGCAAGGTGCGGGACTAGGAAGCGTCATCCTAGAGGGGGCACTCACTGGAGTCCCCCAAGATGACCACGAATTTGTTGTGCAGCAGCTGCTGGACTTCTGAGGCCTGGAAGTGGACCATGGCGCTTCGCAGTGGGCGGCGTGGCTCCTCGTTTTCCAGACAGAAGACCATGCTGCCACCGACAACGACGGGCTGCAGGGACAGGACACTAAGCCACGCGAGGGCGGGGACTTAGGGAAGGTCAGCCCCAGGGCCCGCCCCGGGGTAAATAAGCCAACCCCTCCCGGATGGCTCAGAGCTACAGGGAGGAGATGACAGCGGCATAGGGGTACCCGTGGTGGCGCCGGTCTTGGTCATACTTGGACCAGAGGCAGGGGGTCGCCCGGCTAGCCGGCCTCCAGGGCACCGAGGCGCTTCCCGCGCGGCGCCGCCCTGCGCCCCGCCACGTGCCCGCCACCGTCTCGCGCATGCGCGCGCGCCCGCCCGCTCACGCCCATTACCGAGTCCCAGGGCTCCGCGCCGTTCACCCGCGACCAGGGCAGGTCAGGGCACCGCGCGCCTCGCCCGCAGCGGGATCCGGGCTAAGCCTCATGTTCCCGCGCCCCGGACGGCCAGTCGGTTCTGCAAAGCCCCCGCCCTGCAGAGCCCGTGCGTTCCGGTTAGCCGTCGGTGCGCAGCCCGGCGCCCAGCGCTCTCCATGCGTGCGTCGCGGTGGCCCCGACGGCGCCTCAGGCCTTGGCGCCCCGGGCGCGACGCTCACAGTTTCCACTTCCGGTCACCCATGTCCCGCCCTGAGCGACCGCCAGCGCCCAAGGGGACACGAAAGCGAGGGGGGTGGCTGCCGCGGGGGACAGGAGCCCAGGCCGGGCCCACCTGGGGGGCGTGAAGCCCAGGTACGGGCGGGGGGCGCGGCGGCGGCCAAATGCGACTGCCCACAGTGGTGATGGCCGCGGTGGCGGCCTCGCCACGTGACCCGAACGGGCGGAAGCGGAAGTGCCGGCCTGGAGCCCGAGCTAGGTGGGTGTCCCCGCAGCGCTGCCTGGCCGCTGCCTGCGCCAGCCATGGACTGCTACACGGCGAACTGGAACCCGCTCGGGGACTCTGCCTTTTACCGGTGAGCCGCCCCGCCCTGCCGCCCACGTCCCGGCTTACCCTGCTAGCCCGCTGGCTCGAGTCTACAGGCGGAGCCGGCGGCGCTGGTCCCCGTCACTACTGGCGCTGGGGTCCGCCCCGTGCCCGCTTTCCCGGAGTGTCAGCCAGTTAATGCACAGCCGCCTATGGCCAGGGAGCCGGGTCTTCCCTTACTCCAGAGAAGGAAATTGAGGCAAGCACGATGGTTACCCCGAAGCCCAGGTTTTGGAGCCTCCGGAAGGATGCTCAGAGGGAGGTCGCCCGCGAGTGATAGTGAGTGCCCAGTCTCCTGCCGGAAAGTGCTGCTGAAGTCAGACCACAGGGGCGCTCCGAGGGGGGCGGGATCGCACGGCGGGCGGGGTAACGATGCTGACCAAGGCTGGGAGAAGGGGGCAAGTCGTCAGTGAATCCTGGTGCACCGGGAGTGAGCACCCCTGGCTTGGGGCAACCCTCATGGGAGTTGTAGAGTCCTAAACCACGGATCTTTCTAAAGTGTAGACCGATCACGTCATTACCTCGATTAGTATTTTTCAATGGCTTCCCTACTTCCTAGGATAAAGTACGAACTGGCTGTGGAACATCTATCTATGAGGCAGACCCTTTCTGGCTCCTTGTCTTTCCAATCTCATTTACTGCTCTCCTACCCAAATCTTGTGTTCTAGCTGCGCAGAAGTACAGGGGCCCAACACACAATTGGTGTTTAATGGCTCCCTATGTTTGCACCAGTCTTAAGTTCCTTTTGTGGACACTGCCGTTTCTTTCTTTATCTCACTGAAGATTTTGTTTTTTTGAGACAGGGTCTCGCGCGGGTGGAGTGGCAGTGGCACCATCATAGCTCACTGCACCCTTGAACTCCTGAGCTGGAATGAGCCTCCTGCCTCAGCCTGCTGAGTAGCTGGGACTACAGATGCAGACACCAAGCCCAAGTGATTTTTTGTAGAGACAGGATCTCTTTATGTTTCTTGCCCAGGCTGGTCTGGAACTCCTGGCCTCAAGCAGTCTTCCTGATTTAGCCTCCCAAAGTGTTGGGGTTACAGGTGGAAGCCACGACGCCTGGCCTCTCACTGAAGAATTCTTGCTCATCCTTCAGGATTTAGTTCAATGGTTCTTTATGGAACCTTCCCTGATTCTCCCCCAGTAGAATCTTAGGGCCCAGTGCTAGGGTCTGTTTTGTATGGCCCAGTAGTGCAATATTTGTATACATTACTTCTGCTTAACCATGCTCACCGAGGGCTGAGAACATATTATTTATTGCACCTCTTTATCTGCAATGAATATTAGGAATAGAGCTTGCTATGTAATATTTGCCCAGTAAAGTTTTTAACAAATATTTTATTGGGGCCGGGCGCGGTGGCTCACGCCTGTAATCCTAGCACTCTGGGAGGCCGAGGTGGGTGGATCGTTTGAGCTCAGGAGTTCGAGACCAGCCTGAGCAAGAGCGAGACCCCATCTCTACTAAAAATAGAAAGAAATTATATGGACAGCTAAAAATATATATAGAAAAAATTAGCCGGGCATGGTGGTGCATGCCTGTAGTCCCAGCTACTCGGGAGGCTGAGACAGGAGGATCGCTTGAGCTCAGGAGTTTGAGGTTGCTGTGAGCTAGGCTGATGCCACGGCACTCACTCTAGCCTGGGCAACAGAGTGAGACTCTGTCTCAAAAAAAAAAAAAAAAAAAAAAAAAAAATATTTTATTGGGCTGAGTGCAGTGGCACACACCTATAGTCCCAGCTACTTGGGAGAATCGCTTGAGCCCAGAAGTTGGAGGCTGTAGTGAGTAACGATTGTGCCTATGAGTAGCCACTGTACTCCAAGCCAGGGCAATGTAGCAAGACCCCATCTCTAAAAAATAATAAAATAAAAATATTTTATTGATTGCAACTAAAGATCACAAAGACTTTGCATTGGGGCCTTATTTCAAGAGCAAACAATCATTTGTACAAGTGAAACTATGTACTATTCTCATTTACATATTGAAACTTTTTTTTTTGAGACAGAGTCTCACCCTGTTGCCCGGGCTAGAGTGCCGTGGCATCAGCCTAGCTCACAGCAACCTCAAATTCCTGGGTTCAAGCGATCCTACTGCCTCAGCCTCCCGAGTAGCTGGTACTACAGGCACTTGCCACCATGCCCTGCTAATTTTCTTTTATATATATTTTTTTAGTTGTTCAGCTAATTTCTTTCTATTTTTTTTTTTAGTAGAGACAGGGTCTCACTCTTGCTCAGGCTGGTCTCAAACTCCTGACCTTGAGCAATCCTCCCCCCTTGGCCTCCCAGAGTGCTAGGATTACAGGCGTGAGCCACCGCGCCCAGCCTACTCAAGTGATTTTATCCACCTCAGCCACCCCATCCCTGGATCCCACCTCATCCTACCTCATTAGAGCTGCTCTACTTCTGAAATGTTAGATTCAGACATCCCCTTCTCTGACCACAAGTTTGGCCACACTGATACTCTGATACTCCCCATACACCTGTTCTGGGATCCCATCCATGCAGCCCTCTGTTCTCTTTGTGTCAACATGCAGAACCCCCTTTTTGTAGAGGTTTCCCTCCCTCTCCAGCTTGGAGTACAGCCATAGTCAGTCACTTTAGTTTCTGTCTTACCTTTTCTTTAACAACCTTGTTCCTTTGTACTTCGGTTGTACCTGCCTGGTGCAGAACCACCTCCCAGTGCGTCAGCATCCCACCATCTCTCCACCTGTGCCCAGGCTGCTGAGCACTGCCGTGAGGCTCCCACAGCAGACAGGTGGGAGCTGCTACCAATCCATAGCCACCAACCTCCACTGGGCCCTCGCAGTCCTGTTACGGGGAGTCAGCCTACACTCTCACCACAAGGGCTGTACTTTTAAAAGATTAAACAAAGAAACAATTGTGAACAATTATAATGTTTTAGAAATACTGAAAATTGAAGTGTCCTTGCCCCTTCCTCCCAATAGCTGATGTCACCTCATGCTTCCCAGAGAACTGGAAGCCAGTGCATGGAAGGGCCTCAGCTTCCCCCAGCAACCTGCCCACTGCCTTTCCTGAAGCACAGAGGAGATGTGCCCATGTGTAGCCATGTCCCTGTCTCCCTGCCTTCTCAGAAACCATGTGCCAACCTCCATACCTCCCCTCAGCCATAGTGTTTTTCCAGCTGTTGTCCAGAACCCCTCCATCAATTATGTGGGAACCGGGCAAGATGGCAGGTGCCTGTAGTTCCAGCTGCTCCAGAGGCTGAGGTGGGAGGATGGCTTGAGCCCAGGAGTTCGAGGACAGCCTGGGCAAGATAGTGATATCCTGCCTGTTAAAAAAAAAAAAAAGAAATTTAAAAAGGTCACCTGAGATGCTGGCTACCTACAGATTCCTAGGCCAGATCTACTTTCTTATCTATGGCGTGAATCTTGGAAATTTTGTTTATATTTTAACAAGCATCCAAGTGTTTCTTTGCTGAAGGAAAATTTAGACCACTGTTGTACATTATTTTCTACTATCCCTGCCCCCAAATGGATCCTATCAGATTTCAAGTATACTTAAATCTCCTATCCTAACAAAAGGATGAACTTCCTCATCTCACAATTCCCTCCTCTTCACCCCATCTTTCTCTCCCCACCCACCCACCAGCCAAAGGTCTGAAGACCCCCATCTATACTTGCTTCCATTTTCTATCTTCCCACTGACCACTTAACTCAGGTCTGACCACACTGTTCTCAGTGACATCCTGTCACTGCAGGGGACATACCTCAGGCCTCATAAGAACTTGACTTCCTGGAGCATTGGCCAGAGCTGACCCACAGTCACTGGGCAAGCAGGAAGCAACCCTCCTGGGCACACATGGGGCACAGGTGAGCCACAGCTGGTGGGCCAGGTACATGGGTTTGCCAGCAATTGGGAATAGCAGTGTGAGCAGACCTGGAGCATGCAATGTCTATGGAGAGAGCCAGGGGAAGGTGGACACTGACTTGGGCCAAGGCTGTGAGGTCATCAAGGGATTGTGTGTTCTGGGCACATGGTTGGGGCAGAGCACCATGTGGTGGCCTCAAACCCACACTGCTAACTGACCATGCACCTCCTGGAAACAGCAGGAGAGCCCCTTCCGCCTACATTGTCCCTCTGGTACCAGTGAGCTTCACGTCCAGCCCACTGCAGAGCATGTATTGAAGGGTGAATTTGGAGCTGAGAGGAAATAAATTGCTAACTGGCATGTCCATCCCTTGGCTACTCAGCTTCCACATGCACCCTTTTGCACACTTTCGAACTCCTTTACAACAAAACCACTCTGTATTTCTGCTTAACAAAGATATTGCTATCCTTACAGGAAAAGAACTATTCTTTCTCCAAATGAGGAGGTACACAAGCTTAACAGTTATTATAGCCATCACTGTATTAATTACTCCTCAAACTGAGTCACTCTCCCACTGAATATTCTGTTTCCTAAAAACTAAACTGTAAAGTTAACCTCCAATAATTTGTATGTAAAGTAAAAATGAGTAGGAGAGAAGGTAATGGCTAGGCTATACATATAACACATATGTATAACAAGCATAGAGAAAATATGCAGTGACTACAGTCTTCGTTTCTATAACTGGTCACAAGATCATAGTTGATATCTATGGCTTCCTTTTTCAACTGCTCATCCCACATTTCCCTTGCCCTCTGCCAGAACTGCTACTGTTCTGGGTTCTTTACCTAGGGAAGTGACCCAAGCCTTCATTCTTCAGTCATTCTGCTTTCTTCGGTTGCTGAAGTTGTTACTAAGCTTCACTGTTGGGCATGGAAATACTGGGGTGCCCCCAGAGGATTCCCTGGATTTCAGACATAGTCCTCCTTGCCTCCATTATGTAGCAGCAACTCAATTTCCCCTTTGTAATTAGAATAATCACTTTAGCCAGTAAATTAACTCCATTTTTTTTATGACTGTTGATTCAGTGGCACAGGGAGCCCTAAATTGCAAGGTGGCACTCTTATCTTCCAATTCAGTGGATCCATTGTTGTGTCTCGTGGTGGAAACCTTCTCCCCTTGGAGACTAAGCTCTTCTAGCCAAGAGATGTCAAAGTTACTAGGGCTGGAAGCAACACTTTTGTAAGATGGTTACTAGGTGTAATAGTGAGAGGAGCCTTTTCTGCTCCTTGAATCCAGGTCCCATATATTCTGACTATGGAGGAGATAACACCATATAATGGTCTTTGATCAAAGCATAGTCTGCATCCCATAAAATAGAACCCTCCCCTTTTAAGGGTGTTGTCTCCCAATTGGTGCTGTAACTGAGTCATCAGTAAATTTGGGCCAGCCACTTGTGGGTGATGGGGTACATGGTAGGGCCAGTTGATTCCATGGCCCTGAGTCCACTGCTGCACTTCCTTTGCTAGGAAATGAGGTCCTCAAGTGCTTTGCAGAATGCCACGATGGTGGTTAAAGCATTCTGTAAATCCGCAGATGGTGGGTG
This sequence comes from Eulemur rufifrons, assembly GCF_041146395.1. Taxonomy (NCBI): domain Eukaryota; kingdom Metazoa; phylum Chordata; class Mammalia; order Primates; family Lemuridae; genus Eulemur; species Eulemur rufifrons. The sequence continues at coordinate 27,823,195 of NC_091002.1, forward strand.
CTGGAAAACACATTTCAGGCAAGAAAGGCAAATCCACATTTGGAATATGTGTCTGTTGTAGTGAGGATGAATCTTTCCCCTTCCATAATAGAAGAGGCCCATTGTAGTCAACTTGCAGGATGGTTCCCCCAGGAATGGTGCCATATTGGGGCCAGATATTGTCTCTGCTGTTGGCAGATAAGGCACTCAGCAGTGTTAGAGCAGCCTTGGATTGGGAGGCTGCCAAGACATCTATATCCAGTGAGGTTATCACAGGGTTTTCAAGGAGAGGAAGGCTAGTCTCCTCAGGGACAGGAAGGCAAGCTACTTCCACTGGTAAGGGAGGCTCAGAATGACTTGGAAGTCCAAAATTGTAAGTTTCATCTGGGTCTAACCAGCTATCCCCCTTCCAAGTTTCGGGACCCCATTAGTACCTTAATTGGTACCTAATTTTCACATGAGAAATACCATGTTGGTGAAATTCAGCTGTTGTAATTCAACAACCCACACAGTTTTGGGTTTGATTTTCAGCAATGGCAGCTATGTGGCTACAAGAAATAAGATACTTTTAGAGCCGTTATAGAAGCTTTCTGCTTCTCAGACCATGACTTGAACTGAAAGTTAATGGACCTGAACTTGTCATTTTCTCTTTGTAAATGTTCAAGTGCACTCAAAATAATCCATCCCACAGTCCAGTCCTTATATTCATCAGTACTGCCATACAGTGGAATATAGAAGTCACTCCCAAAGCATGTTCTTCAATTGGCACTTCATCACAGTGAACTGCAGGCTTGATTACTTGTGATGCCACTGCATACAGTGGGTTACTAGCATCCCTTTCCCATTGGCACAGAGCTCAACACCAGTTCCCAAATCCCCTCTTTAGGGGTACATCTCCTGGGACCATTCCCTGTACCTAGTCTGTATCAGCCTAGTTCCAGTCAGGAGGTTAAACTGGGAAAGTTTAAAGAATTATCAAAGTATGATAAAAGTATACGATAGAGGAAAATTTTATATGATAGCCCGGGGCTATGGGAGAGTACCCAAGGAATGACAAACTTGGAAGTGGGGGGCCTTGGGTTCAGACCTCCATGGAAAAAATAGTTACAGCCCACTAGATGGCAGAGAAGTTGGCTGGTTTGCCGGGGCCAGAGCTGGTCCACAGTATCAGGCAAGCGAGAAGCATCCCCTGGAGTGCAGGGGGTAGGGGGACATAGGCAAGCTGCAACTGTTGGCCCAGGGTGTCGGGCATGTAATGTGAGTGGGGGTGCTGGGGCAGGTAGGAGGCCTGTAATACACAGGGTCTATCCATATGGTGAGCCACCACCAGTGGCTGAGTGTGCAGGTGTGCAGAGGGAGTCAGTGGAAACACTAGGGCACAGGCAGGGTACCGCCAGTGACCAGGCATCTTGGCGTACAGAGGAAGTGGGGACCTGGTGTGGGCAGAAGACCTGGAATGCAGTGTCTGTCCAGAGAGCCTGAGAAGGTGATCAGGGCAGGACTGTGAGGTTGCTGAGGAACCACGCCTCCTGGTTGCATGACTGGAACAGAGCACCACCAGATGTTCTCACACCCTCACTGCTGGCTGGCAGCCACCACTGGACGTAGCAGGGAGCCCCTTCCTGGTGCAGTGTACCTCTGCCGCCCTCTACTGAGAAAATTTAACATGCTCGCTATCAAAGAGAAATGCTTAAAGAAATACTGACCATTACACAGAACATGTGTTGAAGGGTGAATTTGGAGCTGAAAGGCAATAAATTGATAACTGGCCTGCTAGCTCTGAAAATATGAATATCGATTTTCCCATCATATTATTTTTCACCCAATGATTTTAGTTACCATATGTCAAAAGAAATGCATATGGGTTGTAAAGAATTCAAATAATGCCGAAGCATACACATTCTTTGAAGATATTGCAGGTTTGGTTTCAGACCGCTGCAATAAAGATAATACAGCAATAAAGTGAGCCACACACATTTTTTGTTTCCTAGTGCATGTAAAAGTTATGTTTACATTGTACTGTATGCTATTAAGTGTGCAATTGCATTGTGTCTAAAAAATGTACATACCTTAATTAAAAATATTTTCTTGCTAAAATAAAGACAACAATGAAGTTTGCCAGAGCAATTGACTCTTCCTTTCATGAAAGATTTCTCTGTAGCATGCAATGCTATTTGATAGCATTTTACCCACAGTAGAACTTCTTTGAAAATTGGAGTCAGTCCTCTCAAACCAGGCTGCTGCTTTATCAACTAAGTTTATGTAACATTCTGAACCGTTGGTTGTCATTTCAACAACATAGTTGAAAGGTTCACAGCATCTTCACCAGGAGTAGATTCTATCTCAAGAAACTACTTTCTTTGCTCATCCAGAAGAAGCAAATCCTCATCCATTCAGGTTTTATCATGAGATTGCAGCAATTTAGTCACATCTTCAGGCTTTACTTCTAATTCTGGTTCTCTTGCTATTTCCACCACACCTGCAGTAACTTCCTCCACTGAAGTCTTGAACCCCTCAGAGTCATCCGTGAGGATTAGAATCAGCTCCTTCCAAATACCTGTTAGTGTTGCTATCTTGACCTCCTCCAGTATTCTTCATGGCATCCAGAATGGTGAATCCTTTCCAGAAAGTTTTGAATTCACTTTGCACAAATCCATCAGAGAAATCACTATCTATGGCAGTATTAGCCTTATGAAATGTATTCCTTAAATAATAATACTTAAAAGTTGAAATTACTGCTTGATCCATGGGCATGCAGAATGGACGTTGTGTTAGCAGGCATAAAAACAACATTAATGTCCTTGTATATATCCATCACAGCTCTTGGGTGACTAAGTACATTGTCAATGAGTAGTAATATTTTGAAAGGAATGTTTTTTTTCTGAGCGGTAGATCTCAACAGTGGGCTTAAAATATTCGGTAAACTATACTGTAAACAAATGTGCTGTCTTCCAAGCTTTGTTGTTCCATTCATAGAGCACAAGAAGAGTAGATTTAACATAATTTTTAAGGGCCCTAGGATTTTTGGAATGGTAAAGGAGTATTAGCTTCAACTTGAAGTTGCCAGCTGCACTAGCCCGTAACAAGAGAGATAGCCTGTCCTTCGTAGCTTTGAAGCCAGGCATTGACTTCTCTCTAGCTATCAAAGTCCTAGATGGCATCTCCTTCCAATAAGAGGTTTATCTACATCAAAAACCTATTGTTTAGTGTAGCCCACCTTCATCAGTGATCTTAGCTAGATCTTCTACATCAGCACTTGCTGTTTGACCTTGCACTTTTATGTTATAGAGATGGCTTCTTTCCTTAAATCTCATGAACCAGCCTCTCCTAGCTTCCCGCTTTTCTTTGCAGCTTCCTCACCTCTCTCAGGCTTCATGAAATTGAAGAGAGGGCCTTGCTCTGGCTTAGGCTTTGGCTTAAGGGAATTTTCTGGCCAGTTTGATCTTCTATTCAGACCACTCAAACTTTGTCCATATTGGCAATAAGGCTGTTTTGCTTTTGTATCATTTGTGTGTTCACTGGAGTAGCACTTTTAATTTTCTTCAAGAACTTTTCCTTTGCATTCACAATGTGGCTAACTGTTTGGCATAAGAGGCCTAGCTTATGGCCTATCTTGGCTTTCGACATGCCTTCCTCACTAAGCTTAATCATTTCTGGCTTTTGATTTAAAGTGAGAGCCTTGCAACTCTTCCTTTACTTGAACACTTAGAAGCTATTATAGCATTATTAATTGGCCTAATTTCAATACTGTGTCTCTCAGGGAATGGGGAGGTCTGAGGAGAGGGAGAGAGAAGGGGAGAACAGCTGATTGATGGAGCAGTCAGAACACACACAACATTTATTGATTGTATCCACCATCTTGTATGGGCACGGTTTGTGATGCCCCAAAACAATTACAATAGTAGCATTGCTGATCACAGATTACCATAACAGATATAGTTTGAAATATTGTATGAATTACCAAGATGTGACACAGAGATACAAAGTGAGCACTTGCTGTCAGAAGAATGGCACTGATAGACTTGCTTGTCACACGGTTGCCACAAATCTTCAATTTGTAACAAAATGCAGTATCTGTGAAGTTCAATAAAGCAAAGTGCAGTAAAACAAAGTATGCCAATAGTATAAAAATGCATAGTACCCCTACTAGTGGGTGGCTCCCTCGTCCACCACCATCCCCAAAGGTAACCACTGCCTCTGGCTTAGTGTGAAAGTCTCTGAGCATTTTTCTATGTATTTACACACAAATGTGGTTACATATAAATATTCTTATCAAAAACATATGCTCTGATTTTAAATATATAAATGAGTTCATATCATTTATATTGAACTGCAGCTTACTTATGTAACTTCACAATATACCTTAGAGGTCATTTTGTGTTAATACACAGAGTTACCTTATCAGTGGCCAAAAATATTCCCTAGAATGGGCATACTATAGTTTATTTAACTAGTCCCATTTTGATGGACATTTGAAGAGGTTTTCCCAGGTTTGAGCTAAGTCAAAGGATGTACACATTTGCAACTTGGATAGATAGTGCTTCATTTTCTTCCATGGGGCTGAACCAATTTATACTTCCACCAAAATGTATGAAAGTGTTCATTTTTCCACATCTTCAACAATACTAGATATTATTAGCTGCTTTTAATTTTTTCCATTCAGATGGCCGAAACATGAAAATAATTTTTAAATTCCTATTTACCTCGTAGTTAGGTATGTCTATTCATATCGTTTGACTTTCTCAATTGTGTTGTTCGTATTGATTTGCAAAGGAGCCCTTTACATGTTCTTTGTATTAACCCTTTGTTACAAATCTCCTAAGTATTTTCTCATGGCGGTCACTTGGCTTTTATTTTATGTATTAATTTTCACTGTACAGATTTTTAAATTTTATACAATCTATCAGTCTTCTTGATAATTTATGGATTTTATGTCATACTCTGAAAGACTTTTCCAACATTATATAAATATTAGCCTATATTTTTTCAAGTTTTTTATGTTTAGTTTTTAAATATTTTCACATAAAATAGCATGATATAGCCCCCGACTTCTTTTCTTTTAGTTTTATTTTCATTTTAAAAAATTAATTAAAGTATAGTTTAAAGATGAAACAGAAAATTAAAATTTAAAAATTAAATTTTACCTAAAACTTACTTAACATTTACTTAAATAAAATGTTACTATTGTAATTAATTTAAGAAAAGTATTCCTTTTTCACATGTCTCACAAACATTTTTGTCCTTTTGATAGTTTGTCTTCCTACCTTGTTTTTTTATGTTAATTGCTTAATAAATAGCCATTAATGTGGTTTAAAAAAATCAAAGCCTCATTCCCATCCCTGCCACCATTCAACTGATCATACCCCTCACCTGCAAATAACCACTGTTAGTGGCATTCTTGTTAATCTTTCCAGAGTTTCTTTTTCCAAATAGAAGTAAATATGAATGTGTATTATTTTTACCCTTTTTTAAATAGAAAAATACAGAAGTCCTTTAATTTTTATTTAGACCCACTTGTTAGTGTTTTTACTTTTTTTCCCCTCTCATAATCATAAGTCTTTTGGTGTCTGGCTTTGTTGATCAGACTGTAGTGCAGTGGCGCCATAATAATGCACTTCAGCCTCCAACTCTCCAACTCCTGGGCTCAAGCAATCCTCCCATGTAGCTGGGACCACAGGCCGAAGCAACTCGCCTGGCTAGTTTTATGTTTGTTTGTTTTTAGAGATGGGGTCTCACTACATTGCCCAGTCTAGTCTTGAACTCCTGGTCTGAAATAATCCTCCCACCGTGGCCTCCCAAGTCACTGGGATTACAGGCTAAGCTACCCTGCCTGGCTTGTTGCTCTTTTTCTTTGTGACTTTTGGACTTTTTATCATGATCATGCTTAAAAATTATTTCTACTTTGAGATTGTAAAAATATCAAAGATTTTTTTCTGATAAGGCTTTACTTTTTTAATACTTGAATTCCATCTGGAAAATATTTTATTGTAGAGATTAATGAAATAGCATTTATTGTGTTTCGTCCCATATGGCCCACTGTCTCATTTCAGGTGTCAATTTGCACCAGTTTGAAACGCTATCTTTGTTGTATGTTCAATTCCCAGGTCTTTTTCTGAACTCTATTCTCTTCTATTGATCTATTTGCTTATTCCTGTGCCAAAACAATAGCTTTAATTAACCTGAGTCTATATAGTGTTTTTGATATCTGGTGTGTTTCTGTTCTCATATTTTTAAAATGTTCTTAAATATTTTCCAGTATTTTCTCTTTCAGATGATCTTTTTTCCTCTAGATAACTTTAGAATCAGTTTTTGCATCCTCCTCCCCCCAAAATTGGAGGGGATTTTTACTGGAATTCCTGTGTATTTATAGATCATTTTGGATATTTCTCCTTGTCTTCTGAATCCTTAAGGAAACTCTGATTTGATTGTGTAAAATTTTTCATTAGATTTATTCTTGCATATTTTATAGCTTTATTGCTATCATGATTAGGATCTTTTAAAAGTTATATTTCTGATTGATTCTTGCTATGGTATTTCTTGGCATAGAAAATAGATTGATTTTTGTTGAGCACCCTACTGAGATCTCTTATTCATTGTTCCTTAGACTGCTTTGGATTTTCTAAGTAGACAATTGCATTATTTACAAATAGTAATCTTGCTCCTTCTCCAAAATATAAACCTCTCTTGATTTTTTTTTTAAAGTTATTTTGGCTAGAATCCCAGGAAGGATGTCAAATGGTAGATAATGGTGGGCATCTTCCTGATCATTGATAGGAGGCCCCTGAAATGATACTAGCTGAAAAGTCCTCCTTAAACATTGTCTTCTCTTGGCATCCTGAAATAGCGCCCACTCTTTCTCTGTCCCTTTTGCTGTCCCCTTTTCCCCACCTCCGGGTGCCAAATGATGACACGCCCCAGGCTCCCTACTCCAGCTTCACATGCAGTGCACACTTGGTGATCCACGCACATCTCAGCTTGCAGTCATTCGTGCCTGCTTATGATTTGGTTACCCCCTGTAATCCAGGCATTCACAGGTTGACATCTCCAGGACTCTTGCCCGCACCATCTCACTGAAAAGCTCCTCTTGTATTTCTTCTCAGGCACTGCTAATTCAGTACCTCTAAAACTGAGCTCGTCATCCATAAGCATTGAGCTGGACCCCTGGGTAAAGCCCACAACCTAATTCATTGTTAAGAACCAGAAAAAGGAGAAAGGCTCTGCTCCCTTCCCTAAGAGACGTTCTCTGAGGGTCTTCTTTCCTGTTAATGCTGGCCCAAGTCAGCCACCCGCTATCTCAGCTTGTGCCTTGGATATCGGCCACACAGCCTGCCTGTCTAAGGAGCTCTTGCCATTCTTGGACACTTGCCCCAGGAACCGCATCCTTCTTTGCCAACACCCTCCGCTCCCTCACCTGCTGTCCCTAGGCATGTGATCAGTTCACCTACCTGTTTCTAGTCGTCACTCCCCTTCCTGTCTCTGGGGGGAGGGGGTCCTCTACTGCCCTGTGAGGGGCACATGGAGGCTTTAGAGATTTCTCTGGGGATCACTACATCCGGGTGGAGGGTCACGTGGAGGCTGATCTTTGCCCATCTCTATGTGGGCAGGAAATATGAACTGTACAGCATGGACTGGGACCTGAAGGAGGAACTCAGGGACTGCCTGGTGGCTGCTGCACCCTATGGGGGTCCCATTGGTATGTCACCCCTTCAACACCATATGCTCTGGAACCCTGGGATGAACTCAAGGTCGATTCTCGGGGCCCTTGCTGTCAGGTTGTTTTTGCTGCCATTCCCCCACCCCTACTCACCCTGCTGAGAGGCTTTTAATTCTGGCTTTTGTGAGGCCTGCTTCACATGGCATTGGCCTGGGGAGCTGGGACAGAAGGTGTCTTCCCAATGCAGCGCTGCTGAGGAACCCCTGGCGGAAGGAGAAAGCTGCCAGTGTGCGGCCAGTGCTCGATATATACTCTGCTTCTGGCATGCCTCTGGCCAGCCTGCTGGTGAGTACCCCCGAGTGTCCCTGGGGTTAGGAGGTGGGCACGGCTTCCTCATCCTGACGATAGCCTCAGGAACCTCTCTCTCCTCTGTAGTGGAAAAGTGGGCCTGTGGTGTCCCTGGGCTGGTCAGCTGAGGAGGAGCTGCTCTGTGTGCAGGAAGACGGTGCAGTACTGGTTTATGGGCTTCATGGTGACTTCCGGAGACACTTCAGCATGGGCAATGTAGGGGCCTCAGGGGACCAGGGAAGGGGGATAGAGTTTGTGACCCTGTGGCAACCTCAGCCCATGGCCCTTCTCCCTAGGAGGTACTCCAGAACCGGGTTTTGGACGCCCGGATCTTCCACACCGAGTTCGGCTCTGGGGTGGCCATCCTCACAGGGGCTCACCGCTTTACCCTCAGTGCCAACGTGGGTGACCTCAAACTTCGCCGGATGCCAGAGGTGCCAGGTAAGCACTGACTGCCTTGAGACAGCCATTCAGCACCCATAGATGTGCCTCCAGACTGGGACCAATAGAGGCACAAGCTGTGGGCTCTGGTCATCTTGATGTTGTCCCCTTCTCTCATCACAGGTCTGCAAAGTGCACCTTCATGCTGGACCACACTGTGCCAGGACCGAGTGGCACAGATTCTTCTGGCCGTGGGGCCCGATCTTTACCTCCTGGACCATGCAGCCTGCTCCACAGTGGTGAGGGCCCTGGGTGGGAATGACATGGAAGAGTTGGGGAAGGCAGTGGGAAGACTCTGGGAAGCCAGCATAGCTGGTGTCCTCCCGGCTCTGCCCCAGACACCCCCTGGCCTGGCCCCAGGAGTGAGCAGCTTCCTACAGATGGCTGTCTCCTTCACCTACCGACACCTGGCGCTCTTCACAGACACAGGCTACATCTGGATGGGGACAGCATCACTCAAGGTGTGATCCTGGGACAACACTGGGGTACTATGCCTTGTCCAGGGAAGGTCTGTTGAGGGGAGGGGAGGGGCTTTTCAACCAGACCGATGACTGCTGGGACAGGGCCATGACATTCCCCGCACCCTTTCAGGAGAAGCTGTGTGAATTCAATTGCAACATCCGGGCACCTCCAAAGCAGATGGTCTGGTGAGGATGGGGTTATGATGCTGGAGTGGGGATGGGCCATAGCTTTTTCCCCTGACACCTTGATTCATCCTGTCTACTGGCAAAGCCAGGAGGACCTTGACATACCTCTGGCTAGCCTGCTGGTGAGCACCCCTGACTGTCAGTGCATACTTGAAGGAAACCATTGTCCTCTGTGGGCCACAGCTGCCCTCGGGAGATGACAGCATAGGGGTAAGAGGGAAGTGGACCTGTCAACATGTGGTCAGGGCTGTCCCATGACAAAGGCATGTAAGCAGTGATGTGGGAGACATGGCTATGGGCCTGGTGTCCTGTGTGTGTCCCAAACGTGTGTATGGTGCTGCCCACAGGTGCAGCCGTCCTCGCAGCAAGGAAAGGGCTGTTGTGGTGGCCTGGGAGAGGCGGCTAATGGTGGTGGGTGACGCGCCTGAGAGCATCCAGTATCCTTGGAGGGCTGCCTGTGTGGGGTGAGAAGTGGGGCAGGGGGGACCACCTGCCTCGGCCCATCTCTGAGTGCTCTCGGAAGCCTTAACCAAGCTCAGGTTTGTGCTGGACGAGGACTCCTTCCTGGTGCCCGAGCTCGACGGGGTCCGCATCTTCTCCCGCAGCATCCATGAGTTCTTACACGAGGTTCCAGGTGAGGCCCTCACAAGGGCACCATGTGAGCACCCAGCTGCCCTGGGCCAGCACCCCAGAGCAGGATCAGGGTGTTGAGGCAGGGCTGAGGGTATCCCTGCTCCTCCCCCACTCACTAATTCCTTCCCCCAGTGGCCAGTGAGGAGATCTTCAAAATTGCCTCAATGGCCCCCGGAGCACTGCTGTTGGAGGCCCAGAAGGAGTATGAGGTAGAGCTCTGGGCTTCTCCCTGGGCCTCAGGATGCTCCCCTCCTCTCCTACCCCCTCCTGAGCGTGTGTGGGCATAGCCGGGTGCCACCTGTCAAGAAAGGTGTCCAGGCAGGACACTGCTCTGGGCTGGGGAGGGCCAGCTCAGGTGGACTGAAGGGAAACAGTGTCTTCCATGTGGTGTTAAGGGCAGGGTGTCCCCATTGTCCAGCCAGGCACAAGTCAGTTACTAGTACGAGGTCTAAAGGCCACCCATGGGTAATCACGGGCTGATATGGGATGATGTCCTTGGGCATCTCAGGTGGATTGAGTGGGCTGCAGGAGTTTGGGATCTGGCCTGTGCAGCCCCTCCAAACCAGCCCATTTGACCCACAGCCCAGAGCAGCTAAGGGCCAGATGTAGGGGTATCCTCTGTCATGACAGAGTGTCCCTGGACCCCTCTCCCCCCAGAAAGAGAGCCAGAAGGCGGATGAGTACCTGCGGGAGATCCAGGAGCTGGGGCAGCTGACCCAGGCCGTGCAGCAGTGCATCGAGGCAGCGGGACACGAGCACCAGCCAGACATGCAGAAGAGTCTGCTCAGGGTCGGCCTGGAGGGCAGGGCTGGGCAGCGCTGGGAAGGGGGTGGGATGGACAGCTGGGGAAGCTCTCTCTGTTGCCCTCTGGCTCTTCTCAGGCGGCCTCCTTTGGAAAGTGTTTCCTCGACAGATTTCCACCCGACAGCTTCGTGCGCATGTGTCAGGACCTGCGTGTGCTCAATGCCGTTCGGGACTATCACATTGGGATCCCCCTCACCTATAGCCAGTATCCCCATGCGTGTTGGAAGGGTGCTTACAGCCAGGGGTGATGGGGGACAGGGCTGCAGATGTGGTCTGCAGGTCCTTGGCAAACAGGGCTTATTCCCCAGCTGGATCCTTAACCAAGGAAAATACAGATATAAGCAGCTCACCATCCAGGTGCTGCTGGACAGGTACGGCAAGCCCAGGGTGCTGTAAAGAGGCTTTGGGTGGGCGGGGTCTTTGGTGGGGTCTTACAGCCACTGCTCCTGACCCTTCTCTTTGTAATCTGGGAGGCCTAGGGCACAGGCTGGGGCCACTCTGCCCCCTCTTTCTACTCCTTCTCACTCCTTGTACCCTTTGTCCCCCTCACCTTCCAGGCTTGTGTTACGGAGGCTTTACCCTCTGGCCATCCAGATATGCGAGTACCTGCGCCTTCCTGAGGTACAGGGTGTCAGCAGGATCCTGGCCCATTGGGCCTGCTACAAGGCAAGGATCTGGGATGGGGTCGAAGGGCATTTATGGGATTCCAGGCCCTGGTGAGGTGGAGGAAATAGGAAGTGTAGGACTGAAGAGGTGGGTCCTGACCAAGCGCCTATGGGGGTGAGAGGTGAGGAATGACATCCAGATGTATGTGACACCCTTCCTCCTTGCAGGTGCAACAGAAGGATGTATCAGATGAGGATGTTGCTCGAGCCATTAACCAGAAGCTGGGAGACACGCCTGGCGTCTCTTACTCCGACATTGCTGCACGGGCCTATGGCTGTGGCCGCACGGAGCTGGCCATCAAGGTGTGGGCGCCCAGCCCTCCCCAGATACTGTGATGTGGGTGTTCGAGGCCCCCACGCCAGTTCCTTCCCTCTGTGCTTTCCCTCCCACCCTGCAGCTGCTGGAGTATGAGCCACGCTCAGGGGAGCAGGTACCCCTTCTCCTAAAGATGAAGAGGAGCAAGCTGGCACTGAGCAAGGCCATCGAGAGTGGGGACACTGACCTGGGTGAGCAGGGTTTAGGTGAGGGCAAGGCTGGGCCCCCTAGGACAAGCAGGGGGCTGGGCTGGAGTCCCCTCCCGACCTTTCCATTGCACAGTGTTCACGGTGTTGCTGCACCTGAAGAACGAGCTGAACCGAGGAGATTTTTTCATGACGCTTCGGAACCAGCCCATGGCTCTGAGCTTGTACCGACAGGTGTGTGAGGTGGGCAGGGTTAGGGATGGAGCCTCCTAAGCCTTTGAGTGGGCCTCGCTGACCGATCGCCTGCCCGTGGCCCCAGTTCTGTAAGCATCAGGAGCTGGAGACACTGAAGGACCTTTACAATCAGGATGACAATCACCAGGAGTTGGGCAGCTTCCACATCCGAGCCAGCTATGCTGCGGAAGAGGTCTGAGGTCCATGGGGCGGGCAGGGCCCATGGGCTGAGGCTGTTGGTCTCAGAGGAACCAGCCATCCACTAGGACACCAGAGCAGTGCGCCTAGTGGAGAAGGCTGACCCTGGCAACCCTGGGCACAGTGACAAGGAGAAGGCCGTAGCCTGGGTTGGGAGGGCCAGGGTCCTGCACTGTAAGTACAGGCCTCCCTTCTTATCCTTGTAGCGTATCGAGGGGCGAGTAGCAGCTCTACAGACAGCCGCTGATGCCTTTTACAAGGCCAAGAATGAGTTTGCAGCCAAGGTTTGGCCCACCCTTTTCTAAGAGCCTCCTCTTCCCCACTTCTAGTCTTCTCTCCTTGTCCCTCATCCCCGATTTGCCTTATCTCGGTCCCCAGGCCACAGAGGACCAAATGCGGCTCCTGCGGCTGCAGCGGCGCCTAGAAGATGAGCTAGGGGGCCAGTTCCTAGACCTGTCTCTACATGACACAGTCACCACCCTCATCCTCGGCGGTCACAACAAGCGTGCAGAGCAGCTGGCGCGTGACTTCCGCATCCCTGACAAGAGGTAGGTGAGGGCCCAGGCTGCATGTGGGTCCCGGGACTTCCTGCCTCTCCTGCAACACCTCCAAGCCCGGCTTTCCCACAGGCTCTGGTGGCTGAAGCTGACTGCCCTGGCAGATTTGGAAGACTGGGAGGAGCTAGAGAAGTTTTCCAAGAGCAAGAAGTCACCCATCGGCTACTTGGTGAGGCAGGGGTCTACTCTCCAGCCCACTTCAGTGAGGGTAGTCCTGGGGCAAGGACCAGGTAGGGAGACAGACGGATGGCCCATTCAGGCACCTGTTCAGCTGTCCCACGTAGTTAGCAAGTGCCTCCTGTGTACACACATTCACGGGCAGACACCATCCACTGTGTTGGGAACACTGGAGGATGGGCCCAAGTCTACCTACAGATACAGGGGGAAGGCGAATGAGCTGCTTTCCCCAAAGAGGGCCACAGGGGACACCATGTGCCTGAGGGAAAGTCATGTTTGAGCCAGGGTTGGAGGGGGACAGGGAGGGCGCATCTGTGAGGCAGTAGAGATATTGAGGGGCTTTGTTTTCTGTGGCAGGCAGTTGGTTCACAGATGTGGAGGGCAGATTTGAGGATGGCAGCCACAAGAGAAAACACAGGCCCTGAGAGGACGGGGGCAGGAAACGCCTGTTGCGAGGGGTGACAGTGGGAGGGGGAGCAGAAGCAAGGAAGTATTTGGTCTCAAGGCTCTAACAGAGCTTTGGTTTAGGTTGTTTCTGCCCTAAGAATGTTGAGATCACAACTGTCTGTGCATGGGGCGGGAGGATTATGCATACCGATGGGTGTATAAAATATACACAGATGATGTATCCACTGGGCTTTTGCTCATAAGAGAGAGGACAGGAGGGCTCTGCATTATCTCCTCCCTCCACTTTCTCCCTCTCTTGCTAAGCCTTTTGTGGAGATCTGCATGAAACAACACAACAAATATGAGGCCAAGAAGTATGCTTCCCGAGTGGGTCCCGAGCAGAAGGTCAAGGCTTTGCTTCTCGTTGGGTGCGTTGATGAGGGCCCGGTGGGTGCTGCGTGGCTGAGCTGGTGGGCTGACGAGAGGCTGGCTTTGGGCCCCCGGGTACCCCCGAGCGACACCGTCTCCCCTCCTGCTCACACCACAGGGATGTGGCTCAGGCTGCAGACGTCGCCATCGAGCACCGGAACGAGGCTGAGCTGAGCCTCGTATTGTCCCACTGTACTGGAGCCACAGATGGAGCCACGGCTGACAAGATTCAACGGGCCAGGGCACAAGCCCAGAAGAAGTGAGGAGTCCACCCTGCACATCTCTCCAGCAGGGGCTCTTCCCCCAGTTCCTGGGCGTGGCAGAAAGGTCACTGTTGATCTAGTTCCTCCCGCGGAGCAAAGCTGAGAAGCTGGGCGGGAAGCAGGGGGTCTGGCTGTAAATAAAGTTGAAACACTTTAGAACGCTTGTCTTCTGCCGTCCAGCCTAAGCAAAGACAAGCTCATGACAGAACCATCCAAACACCACAGCAAGCTCCACGTGTTTGACTGTGTTGGGACTGGAGGTAGGGGTTTCTCCAGCCATACTTGCAAGAGACCTGTCCCTCTCCTCAAAGTACCAAGGAAAGCTCTCTCCAGCTGTCAGCCCCTAGAAAGATTATAGGTAACGATGGCACAAAACTTAAGCACCAACTCATCAAGCACCATAGTGTAAAGCATTACATACATGTGTGCACACGTACACAAAAGCCATGCTAATCACTTTACCATTGTTATTTCTTTTGTTCCTCTTGACAGCCCTGTGAGATAGGTAACATCACCCCACTTTACAGAAGAGGAAATTGAGGACCAGGGAGGTTGGTAATAGCAAATATGTGACCAAACAGGGATTTAAAACCCAGGCCAACTGTGAGCTGGCACTGGCATCGGGCCCTCTGTGAGCCAAGGAGCCTGAGACAAGGCCCCTACGGTGAGGACCAGAGGACCAATGAGAGGCATGTGGCCAGGAGTCATAGGGATAGAAGGAGAGGCCTCTGGAACCCCTGCCCCTCTGAACTGCGGTAAGCAATTCCCAAGTGGTCCCTGGACTGAAGAGAAAAGGCGGATGGAAGATCTCCATTCTGCTAAAGAAGAACTACAAACTGGAGACCCCTGGCCTGACCCTACCCCCAGTGGGGGCTTCACCCCCAGTCCATAGGAGCGCCTCCTGGGCCCTCCGCTCTCCCATCTCTAGCCTTCAGTCTGCGCTCCAGTGCACCTTGGCTTCATGCCCCAGCACCCCACCCAGTACCGAGGGCATTGCCTTTTCCTTCAGTTGACCCCCTTTGTCTGGAGGATAGAGAGGAATCCAAAGCCCAGAGGAAGGGCAGACCTCACTAGAGCTTCAGGTCTTTCGTCTGTAACACTCCCAAGGGCTGACCATGCTTTAAAAAAGAGCAAGAAACTCGGGTAAAAGAAAGTATTTTGTCTTTTTTTTTTTTTTTTTTGCCCCCACCTGATTTGTAAATGTAAGTGTGGAAAGTTCTCCAAGGGGATAGAAATCAAATTGTAAAACAACCATTTATGATGCTCACTATTTGTTATGTGGGTCAAGAATTTGGACAGGACACAACAGGGATGGTTTGTGTCTGCTCCACAGTGTCTGGGGCGTCAGCTGGAAGACTCAGAGGTTGGAGGTGACCCGACAGCTGGGGGCTGAAGTCCACAGGCCTGCTTACTCACGGGTCTGGCAGCCAAAGCTAGTGTTTGACCAGGACCTCCGCTGGGGCTGTCAGCTAGAACATCTACAACATGGTCCCAAGGACAACCATCCCAAGAGGGAGCCAGGCAGAATCTGTACTGCTTTCCTAAGCTAGCTGTGGCAGTTACATGGTGTCACACCTGCCACATTCTGTTTGTCACAGCAGTCACATAGCCCCATGCCACCAATTTTAAGGGGCGATAGACTCTCCTCTTGATAGGGGAGTAGAAAGGTTCTGGAAATGTTATGGCTAGTTTTTGGAATCACAATCTGGTACAGCCTGTCAGCTTTCCCTTTTGGAACCACCAGACACCTCTAAGGAAAGGAAACAATCCCCAGTAGTGGGCTCATCATTCTGGGCTTTTTTCCTCCCCAGTCTTGGCCCCACAATTCCTCACTGCCCTATTAGCTCTTTGATGCTTCTCAAAATTGTTTTCTCTAGCTTTTTTAGTTCTTAGTGAAAAAGAGTTGCTACCAAACAACCTAGTCTCCCCTGTCTGGAAGGGGAGCCTTGGCCAGTGCTTTCAGAATGTGTACAATAAAAAACCCACATCTCCAAAGTAACATACAGCATATTTGCTGTGCAGACATGAAACACTGTACACATGAAGTTTTAGAAATATGTTAGAAACAACTTTAACAATGATGACAGACTTACACAGTGAGTACAACTTTATAAAATTTATGTGCATGTAGAGAAGCAGTTTGTGTGCTTTTTAATAAAGTTAATCACTGATTTTTCCTCCAACATTTTATTATGAAAACTTTCAAACATACAGCCAAGTTCAAAGAGTTTTACAGTGAACACCTGTATAACTACCATAACGACCACCTGGATTCTACGATTAACATTTTACTATACTTGCTTTATCACATATCTGTTCATCTATCCATTCTTCTATCCGTTAGTTTATCTTTCATGCATTTCAAAGTTGCAGACTTACAAATACTAAATACTTCAGAATGCATTTCATTAATTAGAATTTATTATTGGTTTGCATTTTTTTTCTTTTCAGGCAAAATCTACATACAATGAAATGCACAGATCTTAATTGTACATTTTCTGGGTTTTGACAAATGTATAGACCATAGTGATATTTGAAAATCAGAAATAGGACTTTCTTTTTTCAAATCCTTGAGTGTTCAGTTGAAATTAGTGTAAAATGCTTTCTACCCTGAGCAATTTGTATAGCAGGCATGCGCCTACAATGCTGGGTGAAGCCGAGTCTTGTCCAATGCACGGGGCTAGGATTGGGGCTAGGACCAGGATTGTGGGGCTGGGGGCAGAAGATCTGGAAATATTTCTTCTACTGGTTTAGGGTATCAGTGGTAGGCCATGAGTGAGAGTCAGGGCAGAGGCTCTTTTAAGACACCTCAGGGTAAGGGGGCTGCATGTCCAGTCTCTTTTAGGTACAAAGCTCCAGCAAATGACCCTTGGGATTGAACAGTGGCCTGGAAAGGCACTTGGCTCTC
The DNA here is from genome assembly GCF_041146395.1 of Eulemur rufifrons. Taxonomy (NCBI): domain Eukaryota; kingdom Metazoa; phylum Chordata; class Mammalia; order Primates; family Lemuridae; genus Eulemur; species Eulemur rufifrons. The sequence continues at coordinate 27,839,981 of NC_091002.1, forward strand.
ATTTACTTCAACTTTCTATCTTACTGCCTTGCTTTCCTTTCAGTATGGCATTTAGGAAATTTTCTTGTTCGTTTGTTTGTTTATTGTCTGTCTCTCCATCCAGAATGTAAGCTCCTGAGAGCAGAGGCCTCTTCTGTCTTACTCCATGCTGTGTCCAGCTCATGGTCTGCACTCAATAAGTATTTGTTGAGAGCATGACTCATTGTTCCATTTACTAGATGGGGAAAGGAGGCCCCAAGAGGGGAGGTGATTTGCCTTAAGAAACAGGAATCCTTTATCCCCATCCTCCAGCTCTCCTGGTCCAGTCCTTTGTTCATGAATCCTATGACTGTTGGGGCACCTGTGGGGTGGCTGACAAGTCCCTACCTGTAGGTGTACATTCCTATGGGCTGGGACTCAAGCAGGACTGGGAGCAGGAGAGCTGCAGCCCCCTATTAGGGCAGGCCTGGGCACAGGAAGCCTGCCCCCTCCTCTCAGTTCTTCTCTCCTTTATTTTGTGATAATGATGGTGGGGCGGGGGTGCTCTGGACATCCCCAGGCTCAAATAGGATGGGGGTCTGGGCAGGTCTCCACAGGCAGGCACCTGAGGAAGAGACTGTCCTCTCCCAGTGGAAACAGGGTCTGTATGGTTGCCCAGCTGAAGCCTCCTTCCCAGGGTCTCCAGGGTGGGTCACCTAAGACCCTGCCTCTCAGTCTGAAGTTCTGTCACCCCTGCACACACACCACAAATGCTCTGACCACAGTACAGCTGCCTCATGGCGAGATAAGGTACTGAGATTTCTTGAGAATGGGTTACTTGCCAAGCTGTAAGTATCTAATTCTAAGCACAGCCCTGGGAGGTTCCAGGAAGAGAAGCAGAGGGAGACTCAGGTCACCCAGCACATGGCGGGACTGGAAACCTGGGGCTCTCTGACTACTACACCCCAAAGCAGTGTCTTTCCAAGTGTGGTCAGATCTGGTAGGGGTCCTTCGGATGGTGTCCAAGATGAACACTTATTTTAATAGCTATTTATTTTAATTATATTAGAAAATGTAAATAGTATGTCAAACCCTTTTATGGTAATATAAACAAACCACAAATCAACCAAAGGCTACATTAAAAATTAACAGTGTAGGTTAGATATAGATAAGGCAAAAGTAAGCTGGTGGAATTTGGTCCTGGGGCACAAGGCTGCCGTCCCAGCTACTTGAGTATCTCCTGCACTCACAGTCATTATTTTTCAGGGGTTTTTCACACGATGAGTTCTAGCTTTTCACTTTTCCATTCGTTCCATAGATTGAGATTGGACTTCCCCCAGAAACGTGAATGTTGGCGTGTGGAAGGACCCGCCCTCACTGGCTTCCCCGGGATCTGACAGTTAAGAGATTGGACATGTGGCTTCTGGATCTTTGGGCTGGAGTGGCTATTGGTCAGAAGCGCCTTGACTTGGGCCATTTCACAACACCTCTGGGCTGGCCCTGCTGAGGAGAGGGAGAGAGACAGAGAGTCACAACTCCCACTCTAGGAGAGACTTCCCTACTGGGGAGGGGGACAGCCTGAAGGAGGCCCGCCGCACCCGCTATTCCCAGGCTGTGGCTCTGGTCTGCATGTCCACAAATCCGGGGGGCAGGGGTCAGGGGGAGTGCATAGAGTCCTAAATTGGCGACCCGATAGCAGGCAGTGGTGGGGACTGGAGAGGGTAGGGGCACCAACCCTGTGGAAACCGCAGCTGACGTGGGTTCCTTCTCCCGCGCGGAAATGTTCCCAGCCATGAAGCGTTGCTGCCAGCCACAGGCCCTTCCCCCCGTGCGCACTGAATGTGGGACTCTGCGCGGCCCGGGGTGGGTGACGAGGACTCAGGGGCTGTCCGGCCTGGAGGAGAGTCTCGCCACCTATCCCAGGTACCACAGACTCCGGAGCTGAGATGAACCGTGTCCCCCCTTGCCACCCTCCTCCAGCTCTGTTCGCGCAGGGCTGTGCAATCTGTCTTCAGCCTGCAGTCGCCCAGCCGCTTGCGCTGCGCGGGTCCCGGAGCGTCCGAGGGACCTCTCTGGGGGCCATAACCCGGAGAAGTGACTCACTCGCCACTCATCACGACTGTGCAATCTGCTTTCAGCCACAGACGCCCAGGTCCTGCAGCACCCGGGGTGCTCCGCCCGGGAACCCGCTGCCGCCCGATGCACAGACAGATGGCTTCGGGGCGCCACGCACTGAACGCGGTGCGTGGGGGACCTCGGGGACGCACTCCAGGTCCTCTCTGCGCTTTGAGCCTCTCCTCCCCCAACCCCCAACAGGCCTATCGCAAAAGGTACCCCCACCGCGGAACACCACGTGTCGTGCTTCTACCCAGTTCCGTGGCGAGCCAGGCCCCAGTATGTGCATCTGGAAAGCGGGGGAGATTTCGCTGGAGCTCGGGTGGGGATGGTGTGGGCTAACGACGTGAGGCAGCGCCCACGAAGCCAGGCCCGTTCTAGGGACTTGGCAGGTTCCTCTCTCCCCAGTGAGATCCATCGTCTTTTAAATACCTTGCAGCCATTGGGGGCGAGGAGGGGGGAGGAAAAAAAGGCCCACTGGATCACGTTTGGAGTTGGGTGGAAAGATGGCTTTCGAGTTTCAGGGAGCCCTGGTGGCCAGACATTGGTGTGGCTTGTGCCTGGCCTCAGTTTCCGCATCTATAAACTGGGTAGAAGGCCCAAGTCCAGGGGGCCTGGGACTGTAGAGAGGCAGAAAGCACTGGCGCACCGGCCGCTGGTGCTGTCGGGGTGCAGCTTCCCGGAGAAGCCGGAGGCGGGGGCCAACCCTCCCCAGGCTATCCCGGAGACCGTGAGACCCCGCTCTGCACCCCAGGCCAGAGTGAGCGCTCGGAGGCGCGCAAGGGCGGGGCCCGCCAGCGCCGGAGACGCCCGTTCGGTGTCGGCCAACCAGCGCCTGCCTCTGAATGGCCAATGAGCACGCGCCTTACAGCCAAGGCCGGGTCGGGAGCGAGGCTGCGGCGAGTGCGGCGCTGACAGAGACGCGCGCGCGCGATCGAGCTCGGACCCCGGGCCACTGCCGCCATCACCGCTGCCCGCCCAGTCGCCCCTCAGCCGCTTCCCCTCGCCATGGAGGCGAGGCCGCCGCCGCCGCCGCGGGGCTCTGGGCCGCGGGCCGGGCGGCGGCCCTGAGGGAGAGTGGCGGGCCGAGACGCCGCCGCGGAACCGAGGCGGAGCTGCTGTCCTCGTCCCCAGCGGTCCCGCCCAGCGCCGGACTCGGTGAGTGTTCGCGGCCGCCACCGCCCGGGTGGGCTCCGGAGGTGGGGCGGCTCCCAGGCGCGGGTGGGAGGGGCCCTCGGTCGGGGCCCAGAACCCCCCTTTCCGGGTAGAACCCATCAGGCTTCTGCAGTGGGATCCTGCATCCTTGCGCGGTCCGCAGGGGGGAGGGGGTCCCCGGAAACGTGCCGGACCCGGCGCTGACCCCTCTCGACTGCCCGGGAACTTTGCGTGCGTCCTCCTGAGACCAGGCCAGGGCGCTGCCATAGTTCATTCTGAAAGAAGAAACTTAGAACAGCGAGAACAGAATTCGCTCATGTCCATTTAATGGGAGGAAAGAGGAAAATTGGCATGAGAAAATTTGCTCTTGCAATGACCAACTTTTCTCCCCCTTTCCCCCCCACCCCGGCCCATCTCCTGGGCCCTTTTCTTTGCCGCCCACTCCCAACTCAAGTTGAGGCTGAGAAGGGAAATAAGGGCTCAGAGCTGCCCAGAATGCAACATGAGTCAATTGGGAATGTGGTAGATCTCCTCCCTTTTTACTTTCGGTAAATAAAGATAATATATATTTTTTTGAAAAATGAGTTCCTAATTGTATTTTATGAAGGTATAAATAGTAAAAGTAGAGCTGAGTCCAATGTTGAGGATTTGGGTGTTTTGTTTGTTTGTTTTGAGATTAGTGATGAAATTTGTAAGACAGGAAAAGAGGAATGTTCAAAACCTTCTTAGGCAGGGTGAATGCCTTCAGGCAGCTTTGCCCAGGATAGGGATTCTGGCTCTAGAACCCTCAGTCACATCTCCCCGGAGATGGCTTCACTTGCCACCTGCAAGCTGTTGAGGCAGCTGGAGAAACCAGAAGATGGTGGGCGAAAGGACTGACTAGGAAAGGGCGAACATCTTCCTGCTTGGCCACTCCTTTAAAAAACACAGATCCGATGCTGTCACTTGTTTACTTAAAACTCCCTTGATTTCCTTTTCTCATGGGATGAATGAAGCCCAAATTGCCTTATCAGGTCATGCAAGGCCCTTGACAGTCTTGCCTCAACTTACTGTTTTTCTTTTAGCCTAATCCTTCAACTCGCCTTCCCTTCATCCCCCTTCCTAGTTATTCAGAGCTGCTTGACTGCCCCCTCATATGTTGGGATTTTTTTTTTTTTGCTTTTGTGGTCCTCTTTTCTCCCCATCTTTACTTGCCACGCTCCACCTCTTCCTTTAAAGCTCGTCTCATTTGAGAAGCTTCTTGAGGGCAGGAGCTGTATCTTGTTCACCTTTCCATCTCCCATGCTGGGAAAATTCTTCCTCCCAGTTAGTTGTCTTGTAGGTCCTTTCCCATCTCTTCTGCCTTATGCCTTGACTCTGTTTACTTCCATGTATCCACTTCCCAAGATAATTTTTTGTTTCCTGAAGGCTTGCTTGGAGTTCAGGCCCAGAACTTTTAGTACCTCTGATTCCCTCTCTCCCTATCTCCATCCCACCTGGCCCCCATAAGTAGTCAGCAGGCAGGAACTGGGAGGTCCTGTGTCCCACTGGCCTCCAATCTGCTACTGTCGCTTGAAAGACTAAAAGTCCCTCAATCTCTTTTTACTTTTGCCTGCCCTAAAGTGGCCTGGCTGATATGTGCATTGTAAGGCATGGGGGGATTCAGGGGGTTGTTCTCTGGGTACCTTTCAGCCACTTATTATCTGGGTGAAATACAGAAAAGCCAACACTCTGACTTAAGTACATTCACATGCCTTCAATTTGCCAGGCAAATTGCTTGGGGTACAAAATAAAAGTGAGGAAGTCACATCGTTACCTTTGAGGAGCTCACAGTCTTAATACAGGACAGGTGAATATAAATACATCACAGGTGCTATGAGATAGTAATAATACCCATTATCTTTTATTTGCCTTGTGACAAGCTATGTAATAAATGCTTTCCATGAATTCGCTTCATTTAATCTTTTTAACAGTCATGTGGGGACTTATTCCTACTCTACAGGGTCAGAAACTATGGCCATACAGTGGGCAGATGAAGGAATAGTCAGGATTTGAATCCTGGCAGTCTATTTCCAGAGCCTCTGCCAGGCTGTGCGAGGAGCACTCCCTTCCTGGGTGGTCTGGGAAAGCTTTCCTGGGAGGGGCTTTTTGGGTCATGAAGGATGCATAGGAGTTTGTGTGTGGTGGACTGCACACATAGGAAAGAGGGAGCAGCACAAGCAGACTTGGAGGTGGAAGGAACCCATTGTCCTTGGGGAGCAGGGAAGCAGTTAAACACAGCTGGATTGGGTAGGGGTGGGAGATGAGATCCACGTCAGCTTGGAGGGCTACATGACTTAGGACAGTGGAGAGCTACTGGAGGATTTAAAGCAGGTCAGGGAGTTGGACTGACTGGGCTTTGGAAAGGTCTTTTGGGGGCGTGAGGCCAAATGTAAATGCCCCTGCAATTTAGAAGGCGGTGACCATGCCCCACAGAGGTAGAATCACAGCTTCTTAGACCCAGAAGAAGGTGCAGAAAGAATCCTGCTCAGTTTTGGGAAAAGATAATTAATGTATATGAGAGAAGAATTCCAGCAATACAAAAGAGTATATAGAGAAAAATAAGTCTTCCTCCTATGTTGACCCTAAGTCTCCTGTCTCCCTAACCTCCTCCCCAGAGATGGCTGACATTTGTAGTTCATGTGGCCTTACATGGACACTGTTCCTCTGTAAGCATATGCCTGCCCAACCATACTCCTCCCACCATGGTACATACCAGTTACACCTTACTCTTTTTTACTTAACATATTTAGGAAATCACTTTATTTCAGTACATATTGAGTTATTTGATTCTTTGTATTGACATTCTTTTACTTATTTCATTGTATGGCTGTACTGTAATTTGTAACTAGTCTTTGGGTTAAATAACATTTATTTCCAGGTTTTTCTATTACAGCAATACAATGAATGTCCTTGTACATACTTTGTTATGTGGTCATTTGTGAAATTATCTGAACAATATACTTTAAGAAGTGGAATTACTGGGTCAAAGGATGTGTGTGCATTTTTGATTTTTAGACATGTAGCCAAATTACCACCCCTTCGAGGAGGCTGTACCAATTTATCCTCTTTCCCCAAAATGTGTGACTCAAGGAATCTTCATCAGAGTATCCAACAGGATCACCTGGGCTGCTTTCTCAGCTACCATATGCCTACTTTTGCTCCACCTACCCTCCCCCCACCTCATGTGATTCTACCCTATTTCTTTCAATTTATGGAGGGAAACATTGAAACTCAGAAGGGTTAAAGTAACTTTGTGTGGCTGAGCGTGGTGGCTCATGCCTGTAATCCTAGCACTCTGGGAGGCCAAGGCAGGAGAATCGTTTGAGTTCAGGAGTTCAAGACCAGCCTGAGCAAGAGCAAGACCCCATCTCTGCTAAAAATAGAAAGAAATTAGCTGGACAACTAAAAATATATAGAAAAAAAAGTTAGCCGGGCATGGTGGCACATGCCTGTAGTCCCAGCTACTTGGGAGGCTGAGGCAGAAGGATTGTTTGAGCCCAGGAGTTTGAGGTTGCTGTGAGCTAGGCTGACGTATGTAGCCTGGGCAACAGAGTGAGACTCTGTCTCAAAAAAAAGAAAAAAAAAAAAGTAACTTAGGAACTTGTGCAAGATGATCAGTGTGGGTGATGGTGGTGGGTTTTTTATTTCTTTGTTTGTTTGTTTGTTTTTTGCAGCTCTGATATTTGTATTTGCCCAGCACCTTTCTGGGAGGCACTTGGTGTGAATTTATAAACCTTATTGCATTATGTTTCTCCATCTTCACTTGGAAAAAATGAGGTACAGGTGAAGTTTGAGTTATGAGTGGGAAGCTGGCCAAATATAGAATCTTGTCTTTTTATTTCCAGTGCAATAGCTAATAAATATTTCCAAATGCCAATGTTAAAGAGCAATTTTTTAGTGAGTCTGAGTGCAACAAACATAGCAATAATATAACACTAATTTAATAAAACTGAGCAGCAAACCCACAAATAACCCAACATTAAAATTTATTTTAATATACTCTCTGTGAAAAAGACAATCCATTAAATGTAAAATTCTATTTATTTTACTCTAACTTCACATCCATTTGTGTTAGTGTACAGATGTAGTTTTTATAGTTGCAATCAGTACATGCAGAAATATGCTTTTTATATTCTTGAATAGCATAAAATATTTTATATCTACTCATTTATTTGTTATTTTTAAATCACAGTGTAGTATTTCGTGCATCAGCAGCCATAGTTTGTGTAATCTTTTTATTCATTCCTTTTTTTTTTAACTTATTATAAAAGCTACTTTTATAAACCTGAGCACCCTTATTCAAATACTTCTTTCTTTGGAATTATTTCCTTGGACTCTTACTCCCAAAGTGGTCTCACAGAGGTGGAAGATACGGTTTCAGTGCCGAATTGCAATCTAGAAAGGTTTAACTAGTTTACAATACCATCAGCAATTTATGTGGCCCTGTTTCCTGACAAACTATCCAGTACTTTACAAAGAAATGTAATGGTACCTTGAATTAGTTTTAATTTACATTTGTTTAGAAAAAGAGACCAATAGCTCTTTTAGATTTTCTAAATAGTACAGTGCTGTAATATATACCATATCCAAGAGTTATGTAGCTAAAGTCAACTTGTGGTTGAATAAAGTTTTGGTTGATGAGACAGAAATAGTGTGGGAATTCAGAAGGGGATCATAATGGTATGAAATAAAAAACTTGATGGCTGTTCATTTGAAAACACTAGGCATTGTGACAAGAGCTGGGGACACCTCAGAGTAACATGGATGTGATGTCTGTCCTCATGGCACTTATGGGTTGATGCAGTAGACAGACATTAATCACCTTATGGTAATTACAGCTGTGATGGATGTGATCAAAGGGGAAGAATAGGGTGTCTTGGGAGTGCCAGAGAAGTTCAGCAGTTAAACAACATTTGTAAAGGCCCTGAGCTGGGAAGGGATTTGGTAGCTCAGGGCAGTGCTTCTCTAACTTGAATGTGCACATGAACCATCTGGGAATCTTGTTAAAATGCCAAGTCCTGAATCAGTAGGTCTGGGGTGGGACTTGGGATTCTGTATTACTAACCAGCTCCCTGATGAGGCAGATGCTGTTGGTGGGTGGATCACACTTGGCATAACAAGGCCTAATTGAGAGGTTGGTGAGCACCTGAAACTGGCTGACCATGGTGAGCAGGAAGGGACAGGTGACTTGCAGTGACATTAGAGTAATCATTCTCTCCCTTGGCTGCACTTTAGATTCACTTGGGGAGCTTAAAAAATCAGAGATGCAAATGCCCCTCAACCAGGCATTTTGATTTAATGGGCTTTGGGTGGGGCCTGAGAATGAGTATGCAGTCCATGCACAGCATAATGATGTTTCAGTCAAAGATGGACCGCATATACAACAGCGGTTCCAGAAGGTTATGATACTTGGTCCCTTAAGATTATAATACCATATTTTCATTCTATAGTTAGATAGGTTTAGATATACAAATACTTCTCATTGTATTACAGTTTTCTACAGCAGCGGTCCCCAAACTGGTTTTATGGAAGACAGTTTTTCCACAGACCAGGAGTAGGGGTGGGGATGGGGGGTTGGGATGGTTTTGGGATGATCCAAGCATATTACATTTATTGTGCAGTCAAACCTCTCTGCTAATGATAATCTGTATTTGCAGCTGCTCTCCAGCACTAGCGTCACCGCTTCAGGTCCACCTTATATCATCTTATATCAGGCATTAGATTCTGAAAAGGAGCACACAACTTAGATCCCTCGCACACAAAGTTTACAGTAGGGTTCCCACTCCTATGAGAATCTAATGCCTCCGCTGATCTGACAGGAGATGGAGCTCATGCAGCGATGCGGCTATTAATACAGGTGAAGCTTTGCTTACTAGACACTCACCCCCTGCTGTGTGGCCCAGTTCCTAGCAGGCCACCAACCGGTACTAGTCTGTAGCCTGGGGATTGGGGCCTACAGTCCTACAGTATTCAGTACAGTAACATGCTGTACAGGTTTGTAGAGTAGGACCAACAGGTTATACCAGATAGCCTAGACCAGCGGTTCCCAACCTTTTTGGCACCAGGGACTAGTTTCATGGAAGACAATTTTTCCATGGGTGGGGCAGAGCTCAGGTGGTTTCCTAACAGGCCGCAGACTAGTGGCCCAGGGCTTGGGAATCACAGGCTTAGACCATATAGCCTAGGTGTATAGTACCATTTAGGTTTGTGTAAGTATACTCTATGATATTTGCACAGTAATGAAATCACCTAAAGATGCATTTCTCAGAACGTATCCCTTAAGTGACTTATGAATGTATATATAACTCTCCAGGTGATTCTAACATGTAGCCAGGGCTGAGAACCACTGGATTAGAGAGAGGCAGGGGCCAGAGTTGAGGGCCCTATATGCCATGCGAAGGTTTTGGATTTTATACTGAAGGCAGAGCTAAGTCTTTGAAGGATTTTAAGCAGGAGCGTGAACTGATCTGATTTGCAGTTGTAAAAAGCTCACTGTGGCTACAATCTAGAGCAGTAGATGTTTGTTTGTTCCCCTCCCCCACCGCCCCAGAGACCGGGTCTTGCTCTGTTGTCCAGGCTAGAGCGCAGCAGCATGATCATAGCTCCTTGTAACTTGGAACTCCTGGGCTCAAGTTTTCCTCCTGCCTCAGCTTCCCAAGTAGCTAGGACTACAGACACATGCCCCCATCACTGGCTAATTTTTAAATTTTTGTAGAGATGAGGTCTCGCTATGGTGCCCAGGCTGTTCTCAAACTCTTGGTCTCAAGCAATCCTCCCATCTTGACTTCCCAAAGAGCTGGGATTACAGGCCGAGCCACCTTGTCAGTAATTTTCAAAGTGAGGTAGATAAGACAATTCCCTGGGATGCTAGAAGAAAATTTAGAACTTCTTATTGTTTTTATCTAAAACAAAAAAATTAAGATATTTAATTTAGGGATTGTCACTGGCATCTTCTTGGGTCTATAGGTCAAGTGTGTTAACTACAGAACTTTGGGTGTCCTGAATGAAGAGCGGGAGTTCTGCAGTGAACAAAGCTATAATCATATATTTGCGTTCAGTGTATTGCAACATATTGTTAACAGTTTATATTATCCAGTTTTCATTAAACTAACCTTTATAAAACGGACCTGCAAAGAAACCAATGATTGAAGAGCATACTAATAAAACAAGCACAAGCAAACAAACAACATCATAGAGCTGACACTTGCCCAACTCCTATTATGAACTCTTGGTGAGCTATTAAGTAATAGATTAAATATCAGATTAAGTAAATCAGCTCTTACTAAATTGGATAGTATCAACTTACATGAAACACAGATATACATCCTCTGTCATTAATAGGAATCTTGCTTTAAGCGTATGTAGAACCTAGAAATATTAAATACTAAAATATGAGGTTGTCACTAGTCCCAGGACATTTGAAAACTAAGCATCTGGAACATAAAGAGAACCTCTACATTTTTTTTTTCACTGATGTTTAAAGTTGTAGGCCATTCAGTCAAATGCTTTACAAAATTTTACTAACCTTAATGATTAAAGTTTATATTTTGAGGTTTATCGTTCTTAGACAAAAGGCACATACTCTTGGCAGGTTCTTCCTGCCCCACCCCCAAAAGGCCTGCCTAAAGAAAAAATAGACTGATATAATGGAAAATAATATGTCAAGAAACCAAAATTCATTCCTTTATCAGATACTGTTGGAAGATGCATAGAAAATGTTGCTGAATATGTGAACAAACAATATTAGAACAAATTTTGTGTGGGAGGTTTGCTATACAGTTACAAAAGTAGAGAAGCTTCTAGCGTGTCTCATATTACTAGATTCTCTTAATAATCATTTCTAAGAAAAATCACGTTTTTGAGCTACTGGAGGAAAGTTGTACTGGAGGAGACATTCTTAATGGTATTAAAAATGATTGCTTTAAGAACATTGCTATACGGAATGATTGACTAAATGTAAACTACTCATGGAACAGCTACTTTAAAAGAATGAAATTCTTTCATTGCCTCTTCATGAATAAGCTTTTTTTTTTTTTTTGAGACAGAGTCTCACTCTGTTGCCCAGGCTAGAGTGAGTGCCGTGGCATCAGCCTAGCTCACAGCAACCTCAAACTCCTGAGCTCAAGTGATCCTTCTGTCTCAGCCTCCCGAGTAGCTGGGACTACAGGCATGCGCCACCATGCCCGGCTAATTTTTTCTATATATATTTTTAGCTGTCCATATAATTTCTTTCTATTTTTAGTAGAGGTGGGGTCTCGCTCTTGCTCAGGCTGGTCTCGAACTCCTGAGCTCAAACGATCCGCCCACCTCGGCCTCCCAGAGTGCTAGGATTACAGGCGTGAGCCACCGCGCCCGGCCATGAATAAGCTTTTTTAAAAAAAAAGTTAGGTACAGGGTCTTGCTATGTTGCCCAGGCTGGAGTACAGTGGATAGTCACAGCCTTGACCATAGTGCACTGTGGCCTAGAACTCCTGGACTCAAGCTGTCCTTCCACCTTGGCCTCCTGGGTAGTAGCTAGGACTACAGGTGCATTGTGGCACTGTGCCTGGTTATGGGCAAGCTATTGAGTCAGGTTATTATTCATTGCTTATCTTGTAATAGAGTTGTTAATAACTTCTTTATTTTTCTTTTTACAAAATGCCAACTTTTTTTGTTACAATAAGTATCTATAGTTTGAGTATCCCTAATCCGAAATGTGAAATGCTCTAAGATCTGAAACCTGACTGTTGACATGATGCATAAAGGAAATGCTCATTAGAGCATATCAGATTTTGGATTTTCCAATCAGAGATGCTCAACCAGTAAGTAAGTATAATGCAAATATTCCAAAATCTGAAAAATTCTGAAATCCAAAACACTTGTAGTCCCAAGCATTTCAGATAAGGGATATTCAACCTGTATCTAGCAGATATCATTTGAAAAAAAAAATTTTTTTTTTCTATTGCCCAGGCTAGAGTGTGGTGGCGTTATCATAGCTCGCCGAAACCTCAAACTCCTGGTCTCCAGTGATCCTCCTGCCTCAGCCTCCCAAAGTGCTAGGATGATTACAAACATGAGCCACCTCACCCAGCCCATTTGAAAAATTAATATCCTTAATCTGTCTCTTTAAATAAAGGTATTATTTTAATAGTGAATGAGAAAGTAACTGGCTTCTTAGCATAATGTTTTTGGAGTTCATCCATGTTGTACTATCAATTAGTACAGCATTTCTTTTTATGGCTGAATAATAAAATATTCCATTATATGGATATACCACTTTTTTTTAATCCATTCATCAGTGGATGGACATTTGGGCTGTTTCTACTTTTTGGCCTTTGTGAATAATGCTGCTATGCATTTTCATGTCTAAGTTTTTTGTGGACATCTGTTTTCATTTTTCTTGGGTATATACCTAGGAGTGGAATTGCTGAGTCATTTGGTAACTCTGTGTTTAACTTTTTGAGGAACTGCTAACCTGCTTTCCAGAGGGTCTGCACCATTTTATAATCCCAGCAGTAGTGTATGAGAATACCAATTTCTCTACATCCTTGTCAACACTTGTTTTTGTTTGTTTTTTAACTTTAGCAGGCCTAGCGGGTGTGAATTGATAATGCATTGTGGTTTGATTTGCATTTCCCTAATGACTTGTGGTCTCATTGTAATTTTCTTGCATCTGTAAACATCCTCATAGTTTTAGACATGAAAAACCTGGAAATATTTTTTGAACTGATAAAAATCTCGAAATGTATTTCTAAAAAGAATTTCCAGTTGATATAATGAAATTATAGTAGTAGTCAGCATTGACTACCAGTAACTGTTAAAACCATTAGGAAACTTATAATACAGGGATCAGGCTGACAGTCTTCTTATCAATCATAACATCTCTAATATTGGGACAAACAAACCATATGTTCCTTCTATGTGATACAATAAGAACATAACATCATTCATGAAATATTCTTGCTACTCCCTTAAAACAAATTGAATCAAATATGACTCTGATTAAATTTCTAGATCAGACTACCAGTTTATAGGATATATTCATAATTGGCAAATTCAGAATGTGGGAAATATTATAGGACATTTGCTTCAAATAAATGGCAAGAAAAGAGTGGAGGAACAATTACAGATTCAAAAAAGACATGCGACATATTAACTAAATGTAATGTGTAGACCTTGTTTAGTTCCTGTTTTATGCAAACCAATTGTAAAAAGTTATTTATGAACCCATTGGGAGTAATTTGAATACCACTTGCATATGAGATGATTTTTAAACAACTTAAATTTTTGTTAGGTATGATTATAGTATTATGGTTATATTAAAGAAATACTCCTTTCTCTTAGAGGTAAGTACTGAAGTATTTATGGATGAAATGATATGATGTCTGGAATTTGCTTTAAAATAGTGTGTTTGGAGGATTACAGATAAGAATTGCCATATGTTGATAATTACTGAAGCCTGATCATAAGTGCGTAAAGGTTTATCATAGTGTTCTCTCTACTGTTGTTTATGTTTCAAAATTCGATAGTAGGCCGGGCGTGGTGGCTCATGCCTGTAATCCTAGCACTCTGGGAGGCTGAGGCGGGCGGATTGTTTGAGCTCAAGAGTTCAAGACCAGCCTGAGCAAGAGTGAGACCCCATCTCTACTAAAAAATAGAAAGAAATTATCTGGCCAACTAGAAATATATATAGAAAAAATTAGCTGGGCATGGTGGCACATGCCTGTAGTCCCAGCTACTCGGGAGGCTGAGGCAGTGGGATTGCTTGAGCCCAGGAGTTTGAGGTTGCTGTGAGTAAGACTGACACCAGGGCACTCACTCTAGCCCAGGCAACAGGGCGAGACTCTGTCTCAAAAAAAAAAAAAAAAAAAAAATTCAATAGTAAAAAGTTAAGAAAACACTCTAAGAATTTTAGTGGATTTCAAACCAATTTGTTAGAAATATAAGAAAGTACCATATTCTGATTGGTTTTCAAGAGTAATTGCATCAGGGAAGATGGACATTTGCTAGACATATTTAAAGGAAAATGTATAATGGGGATTGGAAAAATGAATCTCACAATTTAGTAAGCACAGCCGTAGTGCTTGTTCCTTTTGGATTCTTGTTTCTTTTTGGCTTTGATATCCATTAAAACCAAATATTGACTTGAAATCAGACTCTCTAACTGCTGTATGATAAAATATTAAAATGAGATTTTTCAAACCTATTGAGAAATGTTTGATCATGGATCACACTAAAATATTTTAAAATGAGTTTTATATTAATACTTTAATGATAGAAATACCATTGTGATCATTATTTCATTTGAAAATAAGTATTTTATAGTATCAATATGTATTACTACTTGTGTCATATTTATAAGTGAACATATGTTGGGTTGTGTACTCTATTTATTGGTGGAGGTGCAGTCAAAAGGTTTGATTGTCACTACTGTGGAGAATGGACTGGGCAGAGAACAGAGATTTATTTGGTGATTGTTAGAGCAAATCTGGCCAGTGATGATGGTGTTCTGGACTGGTTTAGGATAGGGAGAGTGGTGATGGAGAAATGTGGACAAGTATGATTTAAACAACAGAAGTGTTAGTAGGGTTCCAGATTTCTGGCTTTTAGGAAGAGATGATTGTTAGTTGGTGAACTGAGCTTTTGTGTGTGGGAAGAAGTTGAAACCCAGCTGCTGTGAATTGTGCAAGTAGTTCTCAAATATTGATTGACAAATAGCTTAACCAGCAATTAGTTTTCAAACATTGGTTGACAGGTGGCTTAATACAATATTGTAAATGCATTGATACTACTCATTAATAAAAAGAATATCTTCCATTGATGTATCAGCAGCACTGTTGCCAGAGTAGTGTGGGATAATTCTAGGACTTCCACTGTTCTTAAAGAAACTGGGGCGGGGGGGAGCTGAGCTTTAATAGGGTTGCTTCTGCTCTCCTGGTCACCCTTTCCATGCCTCCAGTGATATGAATGTCCCTGAGTCAGTGCCTCTGCCGTCCGTGTGACCTCTGCCCCCTAATGCCTCTTACTACCTACTAGGCCTGCCCACTTTGTTAACAGGGGCTGAGTTCACAGTGATTTCCAGCTGGTGTTTCTCTCTTTCCCCAGTCTGGAGCGTTAGCTAGAATGGTCCTCAAGTCTAAAACCCTCAAGCACAAATGAGAAATGGAAGAAGCCCAAGGTGACTACGTCTCACCTAGGATCTTGCTCCTAGTCAGTGGAAGTCATAGAAGATCCTTTTCCTTCCTGTACTTCATCCCCAGTGAGCAGTAGTGCTGTTGGCAGCAGTTGTGAACCTCTAAGGCACTAATTCTCAATATGAGTGGCTGTGGTGGGGAGGAGTTTGAAAAAATATTTTCAAAAAAAGAAAAGGCATAGTTTTGGTATGTTTTTTAGTTATTTATCTTTTAAAATTTTGCTTCATTTAAAATTATGTATTTGTATTATTAATACATGTACATGTTAAAATATATAAATAATGCTAAAATGTATATATAGCAAAAGGTAATTGTCGTATCCCCCCCCTCCAAGTTCCCTTTCCAGAGGCATCTACAGGTATTATTATAAGAACAATACTTGTGAAACCTTCCAGAAATATTACATGTCTATACAACGTAAGAGTTACTTAAGTTTGATATTTCAAGTAACAATAAAGGAGGGCATGTGGTCGGGTGCGGTGGCTCACGCCTATAATCCTAGCATTCTGTTAGGTGGAGGCAGGAGGATTGCTTGAGTTTAGGAGTTCGAGACCAGCCTGAGCATGAGTGATACCCCCATCTCTACTAAAAACAGAAAAATTATCAGGGCATTGTGGCGCACACCTGTAGTCCCAGTTGCTTGGAAGGCTGAGGTGAGAGGATCAGTTGAGCCCAGGAGTTTGAGGTTGCAGTGAACTAGCATGACGCCACTGCAATCTACCGAGTGCAACAGAGCAAGACTCTGTCTAAAAAAAAATAAAAAAAAATAAAGGAGGGCATTAAAGTTTTGTTTTTTAAAAGGGTGAGTGTTACAGCAGATTGAGATGTGCTGTTTTTACCTCTGGGTGGGGGGGTTCGGTGGAGTTAAGTTCAGTTTCTGCAGTGTTACTGAGAGAGATTACTTAAACCATTCATACTCACTCAGTTGCACTTAGTAAGTTTTCAAAGGTACTACTTCAAAGAGGGCTTTTGTAGAGCCGGTAGTAGTTAATAGAACAGCTCAGTTTAATGTGGGAGGGGGACTTTTGTGCACAGAAAGGACTACTTAAAATTACTTGGGTTTCAAATTAATACTTAAGTTATTAAAGTGGCAAATTAAAAACCTAGTTTTCCTTTTGTTGCTGTATTTGTTATTTTACTTATAAGTATAGTAATTTTGTGTAGAAATAAGAACAATAACTTTCACTCGTTCTGTAATTAATGTTAATATAAGTTTAACAGATTCAATTCCTTCACACCCCTTACTTAGTGAATTAAATTTCCTTAGATGTTTAAAATACATTTATATAATCAATCTGTCAAGCACAGTCAGTCCTTGACAGGTAAGAGTTACCACCTTAACAAACAGAATCTCCTTAAGCACTTGGGCGGTTTGTGATAGTACGAAATTAAAGTTGTAAATGTAGTAAAGCAGGTTCTCTTAAGACTTCAGTGCTTTTCATTAGCTGGATCAGAATTACCATTTAAAAAGTATGTATCCTAAACTTAACTGAAAAGTATTAATAGTACCATGGGTTTGATATACCGTGTTTTATTGCTCACGTTTTTTCTTTCCAGGGTTGTAATGTCATTTACTCAGTTAAGGAGGATGGTTTTACCATCTCAGAGAACCATGGTTTATCCAATTAAAAATACAGGACCATAATACAGTTATTTATTGGTCAGAGGTTCAAGACTGGGAAAAGGGAACTAAGGGCTCTGTGTTTCCAGGCTAATTCTACGCAAGAGGTGCCCTTCCTTATGTTAAAAGTCCTGAATGTGACATCAGAGGGGAAATCCATGTCTGGGGTTTGTTTTCCAGCTCTATATACTTTTTTTTCCTAAGTTAACCCTTTAATTAGTTTTTTTTCCCCCTAGACCAAATTGAATTTTGTGTTTCATTCATATATGCCTTGTCAGGCCCTACAGTTATTTTAATTTTGGGGGATGGACTAGGGTTCATATCCCATGCCTGCCATTCTTTGTGAACTTGGGCAAGATATTAATACTTAACCCTTCTTAGACTCAGTTTTTTCAGTTGGTAAATGGGTTCCACAGTAGTACTCTTATGCAAATGTTTGTTTTAAGGACTAGATAGTGCATGTCAAGCACCTAGCACTGTTTTTAGCACATAGTAAGTTTTCGATAAATGTTAGAAAATATTATAATGTCTTGATTATCTCTATCTTTCCCCCCAGTAGTTGATTTGGGATACAGTGTAGTTCTGTTTGAATTATCATGGGATAACTTTTTACCTTCCTGGTTTTAACAGGGAAAAATGTGGAAGGGATGAGAGAAGGCAGAGAGAGAGAAAAATTAAGTAAATGTGATAAACTATGTAGCTTTTGCTCCCTGAACTATCTTCTGCTGAGTTTTGTTGCATACTCTCCTGGGGACTATGGAGCTTGTTTATTTTATAGTTTTCCTTTGTATCTCCAGCTCTAGTGCAGAGCCTGGTTTATAGTAGGAACGAGGGATTTACTCCAATAGAGCTATATTTAAGACCTTACACTTCTGGATTACAATTGATAGCTTTGTGAGATAAACTAGTATTCCTTTTAAATGAAGCAACATGACCGACCTAAGCAGAAAGCATAATCAGCTACATGACTCCAACAAGAGCACCATGTGTCCCTTTGGGGAGTCCAATAGTGTGGCTGGGAGATGGAGTTATGCACACCAATTGAATATTTTGGAGAGCTGGGGATTTGTTACATTTTGGTGACAGTTTAGATTAGGAATATTTCGTCTTAGCTGTATCTAATGTATTATATATCATACTATATAAACATGTATATTTATATGATATATCATATTAATGCATATCACATTTAATTATCATTTAATCCTTAGCTATATTTTCATCCCCAAAATGATATGTGGACCTGTTTTTCTTGTTAGATGACCATTTATTGTTGCTTATGCATGGGTCATGAAAATCTCCATGTTGCTTGTGATATCTTTCACCCTCCCTTTTGAAGGACAACGTAGGATCTTGACCTTCTAACCCAATGACTAAAGAGGATATGAAACCATGGTACACTGCTTCCCAGGGTTATTTATCTCTATTCTAGATTTCTATCTTACTTATTGTGGACATGTTGACTATAAAAGATTATTTTGATATATAAGATATATAGGAATATAGTAGACTGTATCTACTATGTAACTAATATATATAACATTAAATGTATAGTATTCTACTAGAACTAAAATTAACAAGGATTCGAAATAGTCTCATTTAAGTAACTAAAATAACAATAACACCTCTTTCAAGAAAGCTTTCTCATAATATAGTAGAGATAATGGCATGGCCAAAGGAAGAAGTTAATTATTTTTGGTATTCCCAAATCTAATCAGTAGATTGCCATAGGTCATAATAGTTATATAATCAAAAAGCAGAATAATCTTATATGAAGTTTATTTATACAGAAATGTTTGGTTCTGTGTTTTTTTTTTTTTTTTTTTTTTTGAGACAGAGTCTCACTCTGTTGCCCAGGCTAGAGTGAGTGCCGTGGCGTCAGCCTAGCTCACAGCAACCTCAAACTCCTGGGCTCAAGTGATCCTCCTGTCTCAGCCTCCCGAGTAGCTGAGACTACAGGCATGCACCACCATGCCCGGCTAATTTTTTTCTATATATATTTTTAGCTGTCCATATAATTTCTTTCTATTTTTAGTAGAGATGGGGTCTCGCTCTTGCTCAGGCTGGTCTCGAACTCCTGAGCTCAAACGATCCGCCCACCTCGGCCTCCCAGAGTGCTAGGATTACAGGCGTGAGCCACCGCGCCCGGCCTCGGTTCTGTGTTCATGTTTTAGTTTTGTAGGTTTTATTTTCTGATTTCAAAATTGGAAAATACACTTAAAGAAACTTTCAGCCTCTGTAATGCCCTCAAAACTCGGAAGGCTTTTAAGATGCCTTTTTCTTCTCTCCTTTCCTCCTATTCCCCTTATTTTTGGCATTAACGGAGCCAGAGGTTGTGAACTGAAATATGTCTTTGGAGGCCAGGCAGGCAATGTGAATGAGAGAAATAGATGTATTGGGTCCTGTGCCCTCTAGAGGTTCCATGGCCTGTCTAAAGCTTTGAATTCAATTTTTTTTTAAACACACCATGCCACCAGTTTGTGGTTTTCACTTCAACTGTGAAAGGACTATTAAAGATTTTAGGTATAAGATTCAGTTTATCTTTCTTTTTGAAACTGAATTCATTAAACAAAAACGTTTAAGTTTTAACTATACTACTACTTATTCTTTTAGACCCAGCTGAAATATCACCTACTTAGTGAAGGCTCCTTAACTAATCTTAAAAGAAGATTGTTTTCTCCTTTTCAGATTAGCATAACAGCTATAGTATTGAGCACTATGTATTTTAATTACTCATTTTCATGTCTAATTTCCTGGTAGTTTATTGAGGTAAGGAGCATGTCTTATTAATCCTAGTAGGAACTCCTTGCATTTGTGTTGAACATTGAATGTAGTGCCAGGCACACAGTAAATAGGGAAACGTGTTTACTGATGAACATATATTGATTAAAACCAAAATGTAAGGGTCTATAATATAACAACATTTCTTTTTCTTTTGATGACTGAAGGGCTATGTCTACACTAAATTTCAGCTATATTTCTTGGAAATTACCAAGAATGTTAGTGATAATGTATCTGTGCTTGGTTTGATGGTGACTAAGCAACTTAATCACAAATAACCATGGGTTCATCCCCATGAGAAAAGGTCCGTTACAAAAGGAGACTTCCTGCTTCCAGCTTTATACATTTAAAGTAAATTAGGACTGGGCGCAGTGGCTCGCGCCTGTAATCTTAGCACTTTGGGAGACTGAAGCAGGAGGATTGCTATTTGAGGTTGCAGTGAGCTATGATGACTCCACTGCACTCTAGCCTGGGCAACAGAGTGAGTCCTGTCTTGGAAAAAGGAAAAAAAGAGAGAGAGAAATTAAAGAACTGATGATTGTGGAAAATGTAACGAAATTTTAAGTATACCTTGGATGACCAAGGGGTTTGGAGTTAGCAGAACTCAGCTGTTTCTAGCAATACTGCTAATTAGCCATGTGACTTTAGGCAGGTCTCTTTGATTAGTTTCTTCATCTGTAAAGTGATAAAGGACTTGATTGTTTAAGATCCTTCTGTCCCTAAAATTATCTAATTCTAAAACACTGCAGTTTCTACATAAAATATTAGAACCAGTGAAGGAAGTACTTACGGTCTAGCTCCTTCTAAGGAAAACTTGAAGTAATTTACTGAAATTCATATAAGACTATAATGTGTGTGTGTGTGTTTAGGAGCTCTCTAGAAAGATGCAGAAAAGGGCGGGCACAGTGGCTCAGCCGTATAACCCTAGGCTAAGGCGGGAGGATCGCTTGAGGTCAGGAGTTTGAGACCAGCCTGAGCAAGAGTGAGACCCTGTCTCTTAAAAAAAAAAAAGTAATAATAATTAATAATAAAAAAGAAAGATACAGAAGAAACTGGTGATAATAATAATTACCTCTGGGGGAGGGTAACTGGATGGCTGGTGGAAAGAAGGTCTTCTATTCAGTGTATTCTCTTTTGTATTCTTTGAATTTTATAACATGTACTTGATTGCCTACTCAGTAAGAACAAATAAAATGTAAATATATAAATATATTTGTAAAGAAGTCAGAGTAAAGGGAAAGTAAGGGTCTAATAGGAATACATAGTGTGAGACTGTTAGTACAATGAGTGTAGCCCATTAGATCCTATGCTTTTACTTGAAGAAGACTATATACTGAGCTCTCAAGTTACACTAGCCAAAGCAAGGAAGTGCCAAGAGATTTCACTTGCCTTGCAAGCAATAACCGTTATAAAATTGTGAAAAACATAGTCTTTCCTGGGTGCTATGGTTTGAGGCATTTTCCTCTCAAAAGAGGTATTGTGTGATATTTTTTTCCCCTTTTTTTAATAGAGACAGGGTCTCGCTCTGTTGCCCAGGTTGGGGTGCGGTGGCCCCACTGTAGTTCATTGTAACCTCAAACTCCTGGGCTCAAGTGATCCTCCTGTCTCAGCCTTCCCAGTAGCTGGGACTACAGACACATACCATCACACCTGGCTAATTTCTTTTTATTTTTTATAGAGACAGGGTCTTGCTGTGTTGCCCAGGCTATTTTCAAACTTCTGGCCTTAAGAGATCCTCCTGCCTTGGCCTCCCAAAGTGCTGGTATTACAGGCATGAGCCACTATGCCCAGCCTGGTTTTTTAATTTTTGATAATCTGACATATAAGCATATAGGTGGCTACTCACCTTATAATTGAGTATTGTGACATGATTTTAGTGCTTATGTTTGTGTGTATATTTTGGATCGTTAGCCATATACTTAATTTGTAAGTAATAAATAAATGGTTTTTAGGACTAGTGGAAGGCCAAGTAGCATTGGGCATACTCTAGGAATAAAGGCTTTGCAGTTGTTTGAAATGGGAAAGTGGTGGCATATGTGTTTAGGCATGTTAAACTTAAAAAAAACAAAACTGTTGTTGTAGTTAGTACTGTACTCATGTTGTGAGGGGTGATTTAACTTCAGCATTAAGTCTATTATCAATATTGTTAATTTGAATTTTATTAGTTTTTTATCTTTTATATCTAATTTGTAAATTTGTTTTGGTTCTGTCACAGTTATGACAGCATAGTTTTATGTTTATATGTATTCATTATAAAAAATTTAACTTAGTATTGGAAGTATGTAAGAATTTTCTTATCCTTTAAAAGGGATCTATATCTCTCAAATTTGAGAAACTAGTGATTTTCTTGTAGATCTTGTCACAGCATTGCTCATTCTAAGCAGAGTCTGTTACAGTACCCAAATGAAAGATAATTTTCTACATATCATTTCTCATAATTGAATTTGTTAAGAGAAAAAGAAACTTAGAAATTATGAGTACAGTTGCTGATTAATGACAAATCCAACTTACTTTGGAAATAGAATCTAAAGACAACGCTCCCTTGGCTGGTGCAGTGGCTCACGCCTGTAATCCCAGTGCTTTGGGAGGCTGAAATGGGAGGATTGCTTGAGGCCAGGAGTTCGAGACCAGCCTGGGCAACATACTGAGACCGTGTCTCTGTAAAAAGTAGAAGAAATTTAAAAATAAATAAATACATACATACATACACACATACAAACAATACTCCCTTGATTGGGTGGCCACTCAAGCTCTTCATGGAGCAGCTACAGCCGGGACTGCAGAAAAGAGGTTCAGTTGCTTCAGTGCACAAATGAATGAATAGACCAGGTTCCATGCTTCTCTACAATTCAATAGAACATGATTTGAATGAGTTCAGTCTGAAAAAAGGACAGAGTTCAAGTATACCTACTTATTCATCATAGCTAAAGAAAGATGTCAGTAATGTGCCTATGAAATGCCTACTTTCAAACAGCATAATTTCCGGGCAAGTCCAACAGGACAACTCTTGGAAAAGACAACTCTAGCAAACAGAATTGTGCTATTTAAAGAAAACTGTTAAATATTAACTTCCTGCCCACAATGATGATTTTGATTTTAAAATTGTTGATCTTAAGACATTTTTTCAAACGGTAACTTAGAAGAAACATTTTCCTGTTCTTGACATCAAAACAATATTTATGAACATAGAGGAGATAACTTATTTTTCTCTCTTTTATATTTTAAATAATTCTGACAGAATTTTAAAAGAAATGTGCAAGGTTTTATATTCCATGCAATGCTATCGATATGACAGAAGTCTGTTAAATCCATCTCTATGATTTTTTAGGGCAATTTGGCTGTAGACAACATTTATCAGATTAAGAAAGTTCCCCCTCTCCATTCCTGTCTATTAAGATTTTCTTTTAATGAATGGATGTTGAATTATACCTCATGCTTTTTCTGCATATTTATATGATTTTTTAAAAAATTGTCAATATGTGTTATAGTAAGCAGTAATTTTTGAGAAAATGCTATTTTCTTTTAAACTTATCATTTTACCTATTTTTTATTGTGATGAAATATACATAACATAAAATTTAGCATTTTAATTATTTTTAAGTGTACAGGTCAATGTATGTTCATATAGTTGTGCTCCCATCACCATCATCCGTCTTCAGAACTTTTTCATCATCCCAGACTGAAACCTTGTACCCATTAAACAGTAACCTCCCTTTTCTCCCTCCCCCTAAGCCCCTGGCAACCACCTTTCATTAACCTTTTAGTTTTTAACATTGAGCACAACTTGGTCATGCTGTATGGTATCTTTTTTATCTTACATGTTGGAGTCAGATTACTGATACTTTGGTTAGATTTTTTCAATAATAGATCAGACTATTTTCTGATATCCATTGTGGTTTTCTTCTTTGATCCATGGGTATTTATAATTATGTCTTTTAATTTTCAAATATGGGATTTTTCTAGTTGTCTTTTTGTAATGGGTTTATAGATTAACTTTGAATTGTGGTTAAAATTTATATGCTTTCAGTGCTTTGGAAATTGTTAGTGTTTACTGGCTGTTTGGCCTAGTATACCTTTCACCCACATTCCGCAGTTCTTAATATTTTACCAAATTGCCTTCTCTTTCTCACTTTATTCATGCATCTATACAATTTTTCTGAATCATTTGAGAAATAAGTTGCAGACATAATGCTCCATTATCCCTAAGTCAGTGTGTATTTCCTAAACACAAGTGCACTCTCCTGGTATAGCACACCCATTAAAAATCAGGAAATAAATATTGATATAATACTACCATCTAATTCACAGACCCCACTCAAATTTCACTGATTTCACAATTATATCCTTTGTAGCAAAAACAAAACAATCACTACAAAAACCCGCAAAACCCCCTCAAGAGAACAAAAACAGAAAAACCTCTTCCCTTTCTTCTTTTGTTTCTCATTCAGGGACCGTTCAAGATTATGCCTTACATTTGGTTGTCACGTCTCTTCAGTCTCTTTCGACCTAAAAGAGTTCCTCAGTCTTTTGCTTGTTTCCAGTGATCTTGACATTTTTGAAGAGTAGGTCAGTTACTTTGTAGAATGTTTCTTGGTTTGGGTTAGTCTGATGTTTCCTCATGAGTAGATTTAGGTATACCACAGACATGGTATTGTGTTCTTCTCACTGCATCATATCAGGAGGCACAAGTCAATTTGTCCCATTACTGGTTATGTTCAATTTTATAATTTGGTTGCGATGTTGTCTGACAAGTTCCTGTAAAGTCAGTTCAAAAGTATTTTGTATTTAATTAGTTAATAATATGCATTTTGTAAGATGATACTTTGAAACTATATAAATAGCCCATTTCTCTTCAAATGTTTATCTACTAGTTTTAGCATCCATGGATGATTTATACCCAAATCAGTTATTAAATGTTAATATAGTGGTTGCCAGATGGTAAATTTAAAAAATTTCACCATTTGTTCTGAATTCATCATGTAGCATTTCACTGTAAGGAAAAGCTTTCTCTCCCTGTTTTTTAAAAATCTTTTAAGCATATCGGCATGGACTCATTGATTCCTATTTTATTCATTTTTCATTTATTTTGATGTTAGAAGTGTCCTACATTTGGCCAGTGGGAACTCTTTCAAGCTGGCTCCCCTGTGCTTTTCTTCATGTTCCCATCATTCTTTGATCACTTTTTTAAAATTACTATTATTTTTTTTTTTTTTTACTTTTTTGGCACAACAAGATTTTCCATGCTCATCTTATACTTTTGGAGCCTCAATCCTGGAATCAACCATTTTATCAAGGAACTCTGGTTCCTTTTATTAGTGAATACGTTTAAAAAATAAGATCTGGGTACTAGATGTGTTCCTTGCTGCTGAGGTGTCATTGCTCTTAGACTCTATCCGAGGGTAGAACTAGGATATTGTTTTAAATTTTACTAGGATTTAATTTATAGGTACGAATGATGACACGGAGAGATCAATACCGTTGAAAGTTTATTGTTCACAGTTCTGCAGAAGCAGGAGGCACAACATACTTTGCAGGACCACATGGGGAAGCTCCGGGGGGGGGGGGGGGGTCAGGAGGCAGAAGGAGCCAGAGGAAGGTATGGGTGAGATCTTTTTTACTGTAATGGTAGGAAATTGTTAGGTGGGGACGTCCCCTGTTGGGCAGAAAGCAAAACACAGATGTTGATGTCTGTGGTTGGAGGGTTTGTAACATGACTTTTGCATACCCTCAGAAACACAGGGATGGTGTGAGTGTGAAAACAATGTTGGCCATTGGTTTGGTTGATGCTTTCAGGATGCCAAATCGTCAATTACAAAATATCAGGAAAGATTATGCAGATATGTGTGCATGTCTATATATACATATGTATAAAATATCAGGAAAGATTATACAGATATGTGTGCATGTCTATATATACATATGTATATAAATATACACAAACGTCTATGTTGGCCTATAAATATTGAAAGCCATGATTTCCTTCTGATACTCCTAATTCTAAACACCATAGGGTTTTTTCTAGTCTTTTCCTTTTCTGTATTTGTATCTCTCTTCTTTGACTTCGAAAAAAATCTGGCTTTCAGCCAGGTGTGGTGGCTTAAACCTAAAATCCCAGTAGTTTGGGAGGCTGAGGTGAGAGGATTGCTTAAGGCCATTTGCAAAAGGCAAAAAAAAAAAAAAAATTAGCTGGACCTTGTGGTGCTTGCTTGTAATCCATGCTACTCAGAAGGCTAAGGTGGGAGGATCACTTGAGCTCGGGAGTTTAAATTTGCACTGAGCTGCAATGATGCCTCTACACTCCAGCCTAGGTGACAGAGTGAGACCCTGTCTTTAAATAAAGGAAGGAAGGAAGGAAGGGAAAATAGAAAGGAAAGATAGATAGATCTGGCTGTTATTATCCTATTACTCTACTCCCCTGTAGGTAACAGTCTCCTGACCACGAGGGCTATCTTCTTGGCCCCAGCCCCACTGAATGAGCTGGCTTGAGTACCCCCTCAAAAACCATGAGCCATTTTTATATACAGACAGTCCTCACTTTGCAGCCTTATGCACAAATTTCCATTACCATGTCTTAATTAAATAATACCAGTCCCCAAATAACAGTTAATGATATACAAAATATAACTTGAGATCAAGAACAGCTTCTCCAAAATTTGAAAAATTCACTCTTACCCTGATTAATACCTTCTAGACATCATTCATTTGGAGCTAGCCTATTTTATTTTATTTTTTTTAAGGAAAATTACAGTCTCTGCACTGCTCTCAGCTGAACTTTACACAGCTTTGCATTTCCCTCTGTCAGTTCCTCTTGTAATGGTGGGTGGGTAGCAGAAGGGAGGATATGTACAATAATGTATTTTTAGTTCTTTTGAACAGAGAGGTTGCTTCAGCCGTTGCTATTGATGACAGGAAGTGTATATTTATAGCTCCAGGGAAGAAGGGGTGGTATGAGTCCTTGTTTAAGAAAACCTGGGAGGCTGTACTTAATACGTTTTATTTAAACTCACTTGCAACTTCATTGCCTTAGAAATGTAGTTGAGATGAATGGACCTATAACTTATGAAGTGTATTTTCATAAATGTATTGAATCTTCTCCCTAATTTGGAAAAATCTTCCATTTTGAAATTTTACAATATGCAACACTTGAAACAAAGGATACTTCTAGAACATACAGGACACATGTGGAGAATTCAGGTGTTAGCACTCAGTTGAACAGTAAAGATACTAAATGGCAATAAATATTGTTCCCAGTTAGATATTATTCATAAAGTTATTATTGGTACAGCTTCTATTGTGATTCTTTTAAAGATTGAAACCAAAATATTATATACAGATCATAAGATACTCTCAGTGAAACCAATTTGAGATTTTCTACTAAGTATCACATACCTTTTCTGACAACATTGATTGGGACAGGACTTTTGCCTATGATTATCATGTGCAATGGGCACATTCAACACAAGTTAAATTATTCTGAAGCTTTCTCTCTCTTTTTTTCTCCCTTTTTTAATTGAAGGAAGCAAAGAGTTGGTTTCCAAGGATACGTCTTCTTTCTTATGCTGGTCTCAGATTGATGCAGTCATGGAAACCAGGCAGTAAACTCATTCTTGGCAGTTGCCAGCACTGGTCTGATTCTTTCCTTTAAAAGCATGAGATTCTTTAATAATACATTTTGGGAAGATTGATGCCAAATGATTCCAAGTCATCCTAGAGGGAGGTTAGGAACGTTGTTCAATAGATTTAAGTGATTCAGTTAAGTATTAACAGGTTGCTAAACAAAACTGCAGTGATTTAAAGGGGTTTATGTTTAATTTAAACAGAAGGACCAACAAAATATAGAATAATTCATCTTTAGTCCTTTTTTAGAATATTTAAAACATTTCTAATTACAATTTGAGGATTTTTTGTTTTGTTTTTAACTTTAAGAGTTCAAAGTGTTAAGAGTTATAGATGTGCTGAGCTTTATTTAGCACAGTGAGCACAATTAAAGGTTTCAATGAAGGGTTTCAGCTGACTAATGAAAGCCAATCTACTAATGAAATGAAAATATGAAATAATGTGTTCTTTAAAATATTTTGTGGATTCTGAAACTAGACTGCCTGGGTTCAAATCCCATCTGTGCTACTTGTTAGGTATGTAACCTTGGGCAAATTGCTTAACCTTTCTGTGTCTCAGTTTCTTCATGTGCAAAATGAGGGATAATACAGTTTAAGCATCCCTAATCTGAAAATCCAAAGTCTGAAACTTTTTGAATGTCAATATGATGCTAAAAGGAAATGCTCATTGGAGCCGTTCATATTTTGGATTTTTGGGTTAGGGATGCTCAATTGGTAAGTAAGTATAATGCAAATATTCCAAAATCCAAAAAAAAATCTGAAATTGAAACCACTTTTGGTCCCAAGCTTTTAGATAAGGGATACTCAACCTGTAACAGCATCTATTTCATGGGGTTGTGGTGTGGAGTAAATGAGCTAAGTTGTGTAACATGCCTAACTTACAGGGAATACTTAGCAAATGTTGGCTATTCCATTTATATGGAAGAAATAGAATTATTGATGAGGTTGTAAAGGCTGAAAAATAAATTCAGAGAAGGTTTGTACTGAAGTCATTTGTGAAAGACCTTTAAAGGAAGGAAGGTATGTGTGACATATGTACCCTTTTTTAGGTTAACAAAGGTGGTAGAGGAGTTAGGAAGCTCCTCCTTACCTCAGATGAATAAACCATCTATTTTCCTATCCCTTTTAAAGATTTTTTTTTTTTTTTTTTGGACAGTCTTGCTTTGTTGCCCGGGCTAGAGTGAGTGCCGTGGCGTCAGCCTAGCTCACAGCAACCTCAAACTCCTGGGCATAAGCGATCTTACTGCCTCAGCCTCCCGAGTAGCTGGGACTACAGGCATGCGCCACCATGCCCGGCTAATTTTTTTTCTAAATATATTTTAGTTGGCCAGATAATTTCTGTCTATTTTTAGTAGAGACGGGGGTCTCGCTCTTGCTCAGGCTGGTCTCGAACTCCTGACCTTGAGCGATCCACCCGCCTCAGCCTCCCAGAGTGCTAGGATTACAGGAGTGAGCCACCGCGCCCGGCCCCTTTTAAAGATTTAATATTGGGTTTCCATGACTTAGCAAGGTATCTATCAATTTGGTGAACATTGATCACTACATGCTAGGTGTTACAAAGATGAATAAAACACTTTTTCCTCAGTAGCTTTCTGTTTTGGCAGGGTGTGGGTGGAGAAAGGTTAAGAGGTAAGGATGACCTATTCTTTTTTTTTTTTTTGGTTGAGACGGAGTCTGGCTATGTCACCTGGGCTAGAGTGGGCTACAGTGCCATGGAGTCAGCCTAGCTCATAGCAACCTCCAACCCCTGGGATCAAGCAATCCTCCTGCCTTAGCCTCCCGAGTAGCTGGGACTACAGGTGTGTGCCACCATTCCTGGCTAATTTTTTCTATTTTTAGTAGAGACAGGGTCTCGTTTTTGCTCAGGCTGGTCTTGAAATCCATCCTGAGCTCAAGCGATTCTCCTGCCTCGGCCTCCCAGAGTGCTAGGATTACAGGCATGAGCCACCGAGCCCAGCCAGGATGACCTATTCTTACAAAACTTAATTCTTTACAAGTCCTACACTAGCAGAATTTAAAAATTTTTTAAATGATACAGAGATAGAGAAGGGAGAGCACAAATTAATAAGAAATATGAAAAAAACTATAAAGCTTTACTGAAGGATTTTCTTAAAAACATAAAATGTAAAGATACTGTACAGATGTCAGTGTTTCCCAAATTATTCTAATATTTATGCAAATCAAATGGGGTAAACCTTTTTGAGAACTTGGTAAATTGCACAGTTTATTTAGAAGAATATGTTCAATTTGAGAAAATTTTGAAAAATAATGATTGATAGGTAGTAGAAAGGGGAAGGATATGTGACACTTGACCCTCCAGATAGTAAAATATATCAGAAGTTTAAAGGTATTTAGAACAGTTTAGCATCTGTGTTCGAATAGACAAATAAGTTAACTAGAGAGGGATAGAAAGTCCAGCAACAGACCTGTATATGTATGGGAATTTAGAATATGATGAAAATGGCATTTAAATATCAGGGAGAAAAGGATTGATTATTAATAAATGGTCCTGCAACAGTGGGCTGTCTGAGGAAAAAAAATACATAAAGATTCCTGATTTAGACTATACTTAATCATCAGAGTATATAGAGTATACAGACCAAATTATTGAAATAACCACACTCTATTCTTCCTCTAGAATGTACTGAATGATTCCTAAGGAAAGCTGAACACTCATGGCTTGTAGGCTAGTCTCTAGTATACATTGCTTTCAGCTCTTACTAGTTGAATCTTACACTTACAGGGGTCAGTATGTTTGTTCCAAATCTGATTATGCCACTTACATTTATTACTGTAACTTTTAAATCTAATTATTATATAAACTGATATAGTTTGGATATTTGTCCTCCTCGTATCTCATACTGAAATTTGATTACCAGTGTTGGAAGTGGGGCCTGGTGGAAGGTGTTTGGGTCATGAAGGCAGATCCCTCATGAATGACTTGGTGCTGTCCCCTTGGTGAAGAGTTCACTGGAAAGCTAGTTTTTTGAAAGAGTCTGGCACCCCCCCCCCCACCTTGTTCCTTCCTCTCCCCATGTGAAACCTGCTCCCCCTTTGCCTTCTGCCATGAGTAAAAGCTTCCTGAGGCCCTCACAAGAAACAGATATTGGCACCAGCCTTCTTGTACAGCCTGCAGATCTGTGAGCAAATAAACCTCTTTTCTTTATAAATTACCAACTCCCCTTAGAGCAACATAAAACAGACTAAGACACTAGTGAAATAAAAGTGCAAAAATAGTTGTTTTTAGAAAAATTAAGTTGAAGATCTTGAACAGATTAGATAAATACAAATCCCTTCTTCCCCCAAATTAGTGTCTTAGTTACAGGCATGAACATTTTAAAAGATTGTCAGGGGGAATCATAAAATTCTTATTAAAGGTTATACACTCAGTTGTCTCACAGTTGTCTGGGTTCTTGTTCCACTTTAAAGAAATTGAAATTTGAAATCACAAATGTGTATTATGAATATGATCTATGTAAGAAAGAACATGTGACATTAATCAGCAGCTCTGTACTCAAAGAAGAGGCCTTGACTTTCTACCAAAATATGGGCAGATGAGTACACATATTTTTTTAAGTAAAAATCAGATATTTAAGTTACATATGTATTTTTTTAGTTACCTGATTTAGTGTACTTTTTCATGTAACCACCCAGCCATTTGTGTTGGGTAAGTTTGTACCAATGCCAGAAGGAAATAGAGGAGATACTTTTATATGCTTAGGCTGAAAAAAACCTTTCTCCAAAACAGGAGTCATCTGGCCTTTCTGTAAAGGGCTAGATAGTAAATATTTTAGACTTTGCAGGCCAAGAAGTAAAATCAAGGATATAATGTGTAAGTACTGATATAACAAGAGAGAAAACATATTTCCACAAATTTCTTACTGATGGAATTCAAAATAATAATTGAATACAACTTTTCATAATATAGGTATACAAATGAGAAGAATATAGATCTTTTTTGGAGTAATAGCATTTTGCTTAATTGGGGTTCAGAGCTAGTGTTTCCTATTCAATGAATAAATCCTCAAAATTGATTGCAAGGGAGCCAGGAGTGGTGGCACACACCTATAATCCAAAACACTTGGGAGGCTGAGGCAGAAAGATTGCTTGAGCCCAGGAGTTCAAGACCAGTTTGGTCAACATAGACCCTGTCTCAAAAAAGAAAAAAATGTAATAAAAAGCGATTGCAAGTATTCATCTATTCATGTTAATCTATAATGAGATTTTACAGATTTCATCTTTGAAATGTCTTCACACAGAGGCACTGCCAAATGTTGATATCAGCCAACAAGCATTTGATTTTAATTGAGCATATTAATTGCTTGGGAAGCATTAATAGAATTATATTAGATTTTTCTTATAATATTTATCCTTTAGTATATCATTACATTGTAGGTTAATTACTTCCAATTGAAGGTTAGGTGGAAGCTCCACAATTGTCCTGTTAAATAGATTTTGACCCCAGCAGACTTAAGGTGAAAAAATAAATAAATAAAATAGATTTTGAAATATGGAAATTTCCTTTGTTTTTGTATTGAGGCCCTAAAAATTCTTCTGGAGCTGTACTTTGAACTAAGAAAATATATCCACTGAAAATTTGTTGGGAAATAGAGTTCTCAGTGCTTGTTTTAACTTTTGACAGCATGGGAAATGTATAAAGCAGCTTGACATTGCTTGTGATTCAATAGTTGGTTGCCGAAATGACTTAACCACAGTTTGTTTCACATGTAAGTCTTGTAATTCTAGGTTGAATTTATTAAATATTATAAAATCTACAGCAAAAGCTAATTTTCAAAACCATTCATTGTTTTATAATAGTGGCTGAAAGCAGTCTTACTGTTCTGAAAATTTTCAATCTCAGCTCCAAGCTAAAAAGGAAAAAAAATCATGACAAAACTTTATTGATGCTACGTCATCAAACTTCTGTGTGATCAGGCAAGTCAAGTTATTCAATTTCTATTTCTGACAATGGTTAAGCCCATGACAGTGGATGGAGTTCGCCATTGACATGCTTGGTTGAATAATACATGATAAATTCATATATTTTCCACAGAATACCTGTTGATGAATTTTTTTTTTTTTTTTTTAGACAGAGTCTTGCTCTGTCACCCCGGGTAGAATGCAGTGGCATCATCATAGCTCACTGCAACCTCAAACTCCTGGGCTCAAGCGATCCTCCTGCCTCAGCCTCCCAAGTAGCTGAGACTACAGGTGTGTGCCACCGTGCTTGGCTAATTTTTTTTTTTTTTTTTTTTGGTAGTGACAGGGTCTCACTCTTGCTCAGGCTGGTCTTGAACTGCTGAGCATAAGCGATCCTCCCACCTTGGCCTCCCAGAATGCTAGGATTACAGGCATGAGCTACCATGCCCAGCCACTACCTTTACATCTTCACAAGCTTTGTAAATTATTCAACTAAGCCTTTTTCTACTCCACACATATTTTTACCAGATTTTTACCTTAACAGATTCCACTTCAGGTTGTACTGAATTATTATTTTCTCAGCTTCTCACCTGCATTTGTCCTACACAGACCATTCATAGAAGCTGATTCTTCATTCATTTTAATTTGGTGTTGACACCTTGAATAAAGAACAGCTGAACAGTATTGGTAACATCTGTCAGCTCATCAAAAGAGATGGAAATCTATTTGAAATCAGTTGCCTTTTAAAAAAATAGATTCTTGATCTTATTCCCAATATTCTCAACTTTTAGAGCAGCTGGTCTTGCTGAAAGGCTGATAGTCTTAAACAAGTTTGTTTTCTCTGGATACATTTCTTCAGCTGCTGCAAACATGACTTAATTAACTCACCATTAGAAAATTACTTTTCTTGCTTTGCTAATAAATGAGCCACTTAGAAACTTCCCTGCCTCCCTCTCTTTTTCTTCCTTTCCCTGCCTTCTTCCTTCCCTCCTGTCTCGCTCTCGCTCTCGCTCTCTCTCTCTGCTGTAATGAGATACCCCACTTTAAATTTTCTAATTTTTCTGGCTATTGCTTTCCTTTGACTTGGGAATATTGTGATCAGTGTATAGTTTGGTAGTATTGATGTATATTGAATTATTTTAGCGCAGATATACAGTTGACCCTTGAATAACATGGATTTGAACTGTGCTGGTCTACTTAAGTGCAAATTTTTTTCAATAAATACAATTGGCCCTCTGTATCAGCGGGTTCTGCATCCACAATCAAACTTGAATAAAAAATGCAGCTTTCACTGAATTCAAAACCTGTGCAGGCCAACTGTGGGACTTGAATATGCACGTATTTTGGTATCCAACATTGGTCCTAGAACCAAACCTCGCGCAGATACTGAAGGATGACTGTAGAATCATTTCGTATAAAATGCTTTCCCATCTGACTTGATAACAAAATAATCCACACCCTCCACTGTGCTCTTAAAAGCGTGACATTTGCAGCATACTTTTTTTTTGTTTTGACATGATAGTTATGCACTGGTAATAGAAAATAAAATGTCACAATATGGCAATATGCACGTTTGGCCCTAAAAACACTGTTGAGTTATAACTTTATCATAGTGATTTATGGTGTACTGAGTAGCAGTGGAGTGGTCACATACACAAGTAGTCACCCTACCCTGCCGTTGTAGCATTGAAGCTAGCCGCAGACAGTATGTGAATGAGTAAGTTCAGCTGCGTTCTTTATTATTTATGGACATTGAAATTTGAATTTCATATAATTTTCACATCACTAAATTCTTTTTTTCCCCCAACCATTTAAAAATGTGAAAATCATTCTTTGCTTGCAGGCCTGATAAAAACAGATGGTTTGCTCACTCCTGTTCAGTGTAAAGCATTACACTAAAGCCAGAAACCAAGAAGGAAAAAGTTACTTAAAATTTGACTGCATATCTTTTTAGATACGATAAGCAAAACTAAAAGATAAACTGCAAATTGGGGGGAAAAATTTGTAACTAGTTGTCAAGGAAAGGTTACTGTCATCCTAGTATAAAGTAAGGATCCTTTTTACCTACAGCTAAAAAGAAACAGGCTAATACCCTATTAGGTAAATGGGCAAACGACAGAAAAAGACAACTTACCAAATAAATACAGATGTCATTAACTGTAACCTACTGATCTAATACTGAAGCAGGGAAGGCAAATGAAAACATGGGAAACTTTCACTTCATACTATAATAAATAACACCTTATGCGGCGCGTGATGGCTCACGCCTGTAATCCTAGCACTCTGGGAGGCCAAGGTGGGTGGATTGTTTGAGCTCAGGAGTTCGAGACAGCCTGAGCAAGAGTGAGACCCCGTCTCTACTAAAAATAGAAATTATATGGACAGCTAAAAATATATATAGAAAAAATTAGCCGGGCATGGTGGCGCATGCCTGTAGTGCCAGCTACTCGGGAGGCTGAGACAGGAGGATCGCTTGAGCTCAGGAGTTTGAGGTTGCTGTGAGCTAGGCTGATGCCACGGCACTCTAGCCCGGGCAACACAGTGAGACTCTGTCTCAAAAAATAAATAAATAAATACACGTTAGTATTGTTTGGGATTTTTACTGAAAGCAGGTATTACATTTATCATTTTTTAAAAAGAAAAAAATGTTTTCTTGAATTTTTGAATTGCTTGGTTTTCTGGTTCCTAAATTTTCTGTATCCCTAAGCTGAGATAGAGAAAAGAGGGTATAAGTCATGTCCCTTTCCTGCCACTGATACACTATATGTGTTGCTCTTTTTCAG
Source organism: Eulemur rufifrons (assembly GCF_041146395.1). NCBI lineage: Eukaryota > Metazoa > Chordata > Mammalia > Primates > Lemuridae > Eulemur > Eulemur rufifrons. The sequence continues at coordinate 27,875,124 of NC_091002.1, forward strand.
AAGACAGAACACATGTAGTTTAGGATTGTATAGCCCCATCAGATTCCCCGAGTCCTGGTTTTTGTATATTCTTTTTTATTTTATTATTATTATTTTTTTTTTTTTTTTTTTTTTTTTTTTTTTGTTGAGACAGAGTCTCACTTTGTTGCCCAGGCTAGAGTGAGTGCCGTGGCGTCAGCCTAGCTCACAGCAACCTCAAACTCCTGGGCTCAAGCGATCCTACTGCCTCAGCCTCCCGAGTAGCTGGGACTACAGGCATGCGCCACTATGCCCGGCTAATTTTTTCTGTATAGATTTTTAGGTGTCCATATAATGTCTTTCTATTTTTAGTAGAGACGGGGTCTCGCTCAGGCTGGTCTCGAACTCCTGACCTTGAGCAATCCACCCGCCTCGGCCTCCCAGAGTGCTAGGATTACAGGCGTGAGCCACCGCGCCCGGCCTATTTTATTATTATTATTATTTTTTTTTTTTTTTTGAGACTCTCACTTTGTTGCCCAGGCTGGAGTGCAGTGGTGTGATCATAGCTCACTGCAACCTTGAACTCCTGGGCTCAAGTGATCCTCCTGCCTCAGCCTCTCGAGTAGCTGGGACTACAGGGGTGCACCGCTACACCTGGCTAATTTTTCTTATTTTTTGTAGAGACGGGCTCTTGTATGTTGCCTAGGGTGGTCTCAAACTCCTTGCCTCAAGTGATCCTCTTGCTTTGGTCTCCCAAAGTGCTGGGATTACAGGCATAAGCCACCACACTCAGCCAGCTTTTGTAATATATAATATAATGTAATGTAATATAGTGGCCACTGCTTGCATTGATGCCATGTTTACTTTGAAGTCTAGAGCTTGATTTTTCAAATGAAGATGGAACTTTGTTGGTTCCATTAAGATCTCATAAATAATTTTGATGTTAGAGATTTTGAGTTGCTTTTTAATTTCATTTTTGTGGTTTTAAATATTTATTAATAGAAGCAAGGGGTGGAGGAATCTTATAAATCAAACTCTTCCTTAAAATAGTTTTACTTTTGATAGGATTCCAGATTTTCCTAGCTTTGTTAAGTGTTTCTAAAAATGTTTGACATAGGTGTTAACATCATGGCCTTTTGTATACAAACCAGTTTCTTTTTTCTTATTCTGAATGAACAATAGAGAACCTAGTAGGTGAGTCACTCTGCATTCTCTCAAGGCAGATTACCAAGGTGAATCACGAAGGATGAGAATTCTACTTTGCATTTCTATTCGTATCAGAAGTTGTAGAATTTGAAATGCCTGTTCTGATGGTATACATGAAGCATGCTGTTATTCTTTTCCTGTGGTCTATATAGATGATGTCATTAAACTAGCCTTTTGACTTTTAGTTCTTGGCTTGAAATATTGAAATGATTTTCTAAGCAATAGCTAAGTATAGTTCATGTGGAAAAGGAATAATATGTTTGCCCTGAAATAAGCTGATCTGATCAGGAGGATATCATGCTGAGCATGGCCAGAAATAAACTTGTAGCACCAGTTTATACACTGTAGCAGCTCTGACTGGGGGAAGATGAGTATGAGAGGGAGTAAAAAAGTACAGTGTGAATTATGAGAAACATGGGAGAAAGTGACTATGGGATCTAACTTCATAAGAGCAGGGGTGAGAATATTGGATAGATATGTACATGTCCCCCAGATTTTAGGAAGGCATATTTCAAAAAGTAGAGAAGACATGGGTGTGAATCAGTAGGAATGGTACACTAGAAGGGAAGTCAGTTTAAAGAAAATAACTGCTCTCAAACTAAAGATTGATAGTGCTTCTAATAGGTATTCGGATTTCATTAAGAAATTAGAAGATAGGAGTTTTGAAAAATATACAGAGCCAATGGTCCATTAGCAAATATAGAAAAACTAAAGTAACTTAATTCGTGTTAAAATCTAATTAGTATTAAAACTAATTTTTAATGAAAAAGCTCTTTAATCTTTTATGGCCAAACTGCTATACTCTTAACTGACACTGTCCAATATGATAGTCATTAGCCATGTGTGCTACTGTATTGAGCAGTGCATACGTAGAACATTTCCAATATCATAAAGTTCTATTGAGGAGATCTGTGAAATGAGATAAACTATTAGAAAAGCTAGTAAAATTAATACTGGGACATTGGTACGTGCTTTTTTGTTGTATCTGCATTTTGTTCTCTTTATTTTTGAAATAATTTTAAATTTACAGAAAAACTGCAAAAATAGTACAAAGAGCCTTTTTACACCCTGAACCATTTGAGAGTAAGTTCTCACCTGATGCCCCATCCATTGGCCCTGAATACTTTAGTGTCTATCTTCTTTTTTTTTTTGCTTTCTCAGGTTGAACTTCAGTGTGTATCTTTGTTTGGACATTGTCCTATATAACCACAATATGCCTATTAAAATCAGGAGTTTAACACCAGTACAGTAGTACTGGCTAATCCTCAGGCCCCATTTATGTTTTACTAGTTGCCCCCAAAATGTCCTGTATAGCAGAAGGATCCAGTTTAGAATCACACATTGCATTTAGTTGTCATGTCTGTGTTTGACTTGATCACCTTTATGCTTTCAAAGATCGTAGGCTAATTATTTTGACGAATGTCCCTCAGTGTGGGCCTGATATTTCCTCATGTTTAGATTCAAATTATGCATTTTGTCAGGAATATTTTGTATTCTATTGTGAGGTGCTACACAATATCCATGTGTTCCATTTCTTGTGATGTTAATCTTGAATACTTGATTAAGGTTGAGTCTGCCAGTTTTTCTACCATAAATTTTTCTTTTTTTCCTTTTGTAATCAGTATTTTATGAAGAGGAGTACTTTGAGACCATATAAATATCTCATTCCTTATCAAACTCTCACCTACTGGGTTTAGCATCCATTGATACTTTTTTGCTGGATTATTACTATGATGGTTGCCAAATGAGCATCATCCCTTCCATATTCATTCATTGACATTCCTTTGTAAGGAAAAACTTTTTGGCCCCATTTATTTAACTTACATCAATGCAGACTTATAGATTCCTATTTTATTCAGTAAGTTATTACATATTAATATACTTTGTTACTTAGGTGCTGGATTTTTCCCAGATTTGGCCAGTGGAAATGTTGTCAAGCTGGCTTCTGTATTCTTTTGGCATGTCCTATCATTCTTTGATCACTTCCCTCCTTACTTTCTGTCACAACAAGATGATCCAAGCTTTTCTTAAACTTTTCCTGTCCCAGCTCTGAAATTAGTCATTTCATCTAGGAGCCCTGGTTCCTTTTATTGGAGAATGTATGTGGAAACCAGGTCTGGACACTAGATGTGTTCTCCTGGGACATCACTGTTCTTAGGCCCTCTCAGTGGACAGAGCTAGGGCATATATGCATGTATATACATGTGTAAGCACATATACACACTTAAACATACACCTGTATCTTTATTTTTCTCTGTGTGTGTATATGTAATTCTGGGAGTACCCACTGGTACCTCAGCACCTCAGAGATCATTTTATTTTTCTCCCTTTTTATATTTGTAACTCCCTTCTCTGACAAACTGGGCTCCATTGTTCTTAATATATTAATTGATCAGTCCCCTCAAACGTACTCAGTCTTTTCTTTCCTAACCAAACCATATGGATGCCAAGCTTGTGCAGCGTCCCTGATATTGAATTATTCAGGGATGAAAGAAGTACAGTCGATCCTCATTGTTCACAGATTTTATATTTGCAAATTCACCTACTTGTTAACATTTGTTTGTAACTCCAAAATTAGTAATAGTGCTTTCATGGTCATTCATGGACATGTGCAGAGGGTGAAAAATTTGAATTGCCCAACATGTATATTGCCAGCAGAGGTCAAGCAAAACTGCAGCCTTCTTGTTTGAGCACTCATACAGTAAACAAGTGTCCTTTTTTGCATTCTATTTAGTGCCATGTTTTTTGCATATTGGCTTCTTAGCATATGTTTTCAAGGTTCATCCATGTTTATGGTAAATATCAGTACTTCATTCCTTTTTAAGGCCGAATAATATTCTATTGTATATAATACCACATTTTGTTTATCCTTTCATCCAATGATGGGCATTTAGGTTGTTTCCACCTATTGGCTATAGGTGAATAATGCTGCTATGAACATTCATGTACAAGTTTTTGTTTGAATACCTGTTTTCAATATTTCTGGGTATAAACTTAGGAGTGGAATTGGTGGATCATATAGTAATTCTATTTTTAACTTTTTGAGGAACCATCAAACTGTTTTCCACAGCAGCTACACCATTTTACATTCCCACTAGCAGTGTACAAGTTATCTCCACATCCTTGACAACACGTTGTTTATTTATTTGTTTATTTATTTATTGCCATCTTAGTGGGAGTGAATTGGCATGAGACCTAAAGATGTTGAATATCTTTTCCTGTGTTTTTTGTATATCTTCTTTGGAGAAAAGTCCTTTGCCTATTTTTTAATTGGGGGGAGTGGTGGTGGTGGTGTCTTGTTTGTTGTTGAATTGTAAGAGTTGATATTATATATTCTGATTACTAAACCCTTATAAGATACATGATTTGCAAATATTTCTTACATTCCATAGGTTGTCTTTTCACTTTTTCAGTGTCCTTTGATACAAAAATTTTTAAAATTTTGATGAAGTCCAATTTATTCATTTTTCCTTTTGTTGCTTACGCTTTTTAGTGTCATATCTAAGAATCCATTTCTAAATTCAGGGTCAAAAAGATTTAGCCCCATGTTTTCTTCTAAAAATCTTATAGTTTTAGCTTTTATATTTAAATTTTTAATCCACTTTGAGTTAATTTTTATATTTGGTATGAGGCAAGGATTCATTCTTTGGCATGTGGATGTCCAACTGTCCCAGCACTATTTATTGAAGAATTTATCCTTTCCCTGTTGAATGGTCTTAGCACTCTTGTCCAAAATTAGTTGACCATAGATGCATGGGTTTATTTCTGGACTCTCACTACTATTCCATTGATCTATATATATCTCTTCTTATGTCATTACCATACTGTTTTGATTACTGTTATGTCGTAGTAAGTTTTGAGATCGGGAAGTGTGGGTTCTCCAACTTATTCTTTTTCAAGATTGTTTTGGCTATTCAGGGTCCCTTGCAATTCAATGTAAATTTTAGGATCAGCTTTTCTATTTCTGCATTAAAAAGAAGGTTGTTAGGATTTTGATAGGAATTACATTAAATCTGTAGATTGTTTTGGAGAGTATTGTCATCTTAACAATATTAAGTGTTTCAATCCATGAACGTAGGATATTTTTCCGTTTATTTATGTGTTTAATTTCTTTCAGCAGTGTTTTGTAGTTTTCAGTACACAGGTCTTACACTTCCTTGGTTAAATTTACTCCTCAGTATTTTATTCTGTGGTGCTCTTTTAAGCAAGATTGTTTTCTTAACTTCAGTTTTGGAATTGGTAAATAATAGTGCATAGAAACAAAACTTATTTTTGTGGGTTGATGTTGTATCTTGCAATTTTACTGAATTTGTTTATTAGCTCTAATAGTTTTTTGTGGATTCTTTAGGATTTTCTATGTATCAGATCATGTTATCTGTGAACAGAAATAGTTTTTTTTTTTTCTTTCCGCTTTGGATGCCTTTTATTTTCTTGCCTAGTTGCTGTGGCTAGAACTGCTAGTACAGTGTTGAATATAAGTGGCAAAAGCAGGAACCTTATCTTGTTCCTGATCTTGGGGCAGTGGGAGGAGCTGTATTCAATCCCCTATTGAGTAAAGCTGTGGTTTTTTCATAATGTCCTTTATCATGTTGAGGAAATTCCCTTCTCTTCCTAATTTGTTGAGTGTTTTTTTTTTGTTTTTTTTTTTTTATGAAAGGGTATTTGATTTTGTCAAATGCTTTTTTTGCACTGAGGCGATCATGTGTTTTTTTCCCTTTTATTCTATTAATGTGGTACATTACATTGATACATGGGCTTTTTAACAGCAGTTCATTAGCTATTAGCTTCTGTTTCATTCCATCTTTTGCATTGTGTATAAGGTTTATTATGAATGATTGTGTTCAGCACAATAAAATTGGATTGCACATATATCTTCAGGATATCAAATATAAAATGAGCTTTATCAAGGCATGATCTTCTTACAATAAAATGTGCTCATTTTCCACATACAATTGGGTAAGTTTTGTCAAATTTATATGCCTGAGTAACCATCCCCCCACAATCAAGATATATAGTATTTCCTTAACCCTCAAAAGTTCCCTGTATCCTTCCCAGTCATTCCCTTCTACTCCCTTCTTGAGCTTTACATAACTATTTATCTGCATTCAGTGACTAGATTACATTTGTCTTTTCTAGAGTGTTATATGACTAAAATCGTATAGTATGTACTCTTGTCTGGATTCTTTCTCTCAGCAGATTTTTAATAGTCATCCATGTTGTTAGGCGTATTAGTAGCTAATTCCCTTTTTTTCTTTTTTCTGAGTAGTATTCCATTCTATGACTATCCTATGATTTATCTTCCTTATGTTGATAAGCATTTAAGTTATTTATAGTTTGGTTCCCTTATGAATAAAGCTGCTAACATATAAGAACCTGGCCAAACTGTTTTCCAGAGTTTTATACTCTGCATTCTCATCAGCAATGTGCAGGAGTGACAGTTCTTCCAGGTACTCACCAATACTTGGTATTGCCAGCCTTTTAATTTTTAACCATTGTAAAGGGTGTATAGTGGTGTCTCACTGTGGTTTTAATTTACATTTTCCCAATCACTAATGATGTTTATGTACCCATTGGCCATTTGTATGTTTGCTTTTGTAAAGTGTCTCCTTGAATCTTTTGCCTATTTTTTGTTGGATTATTTTTACTTGTTAATATTATCATATGTTTGAGTTGTAAAGGTTCTTTATATATTCTGGATACAATTCATTAATCATTTATATGTATTACAGATATTCTCCTTCAGCCTGTGGCTTGCCTTTTCTCTTTTCCCCAGTGGTATCTCTCAAAGAGCAAAAAGTAATTTTGACAAAGTCTAAATTATTACTAATGGTTCAAGTTTTTTGTATCCAGTCTAAGAGATCTTTGTCTGTCTGTGGTGGGCAGAATTCTAAAATGACCCCCAGTGACCTACATCTTTGTATAATTTCCTTCCCATAAGTGTTGCCAGGTCTTGTGAATATGATGGGATTTTACTGCAATGATCATGTTACATTACCTGGCAAAGGGGGCTTTACAGATGTAATTAAGTCGCCAGTGTGTTGACTTCAAGTTAATTAAAAGGGAGATTGTGAGGACAAGCCTGATCTAATCATAGGAAGCCTATAATTACAGATTGAGGAGTCAGAGTTAGGAGAAGTCAGAAGATTTGAAATATGAGAAGGATTTGACAAAAGTGAGATTTTCTATTGCTGGTTTTGAAGATAGAGGGGGCCACATGTCGAGTATTGCAGGTGGGCTCTAGGGGAATGGCCCATGGCTGAGAAGTAGCAAAAAAAAAAAAAAATAGGGACCCAAAACTGCAAGGAACCGAATTCTGCCACAATGGTGTGAACTTGGAAGAGAATCTCAAAATTGAGATGAGAGCACAGTCTAGCATACATCTTGAGTTTATCCTTGTGAGAGAAGCCATGTTGTGCCCGGGCATCTGACTTCTAACTTTGTAATAATTTGTTCTTCAGTAATATCAAACTAATACACTATTTCAAGATTGCAAAGAGTTTCTCTTATGTGTTCTTATACTTTTAGCTTTTGCGTTTATCTCCAATAGCCTTTTAAGTTAATTTTTGTGTATTGCATGAGGTTAAGGATCAAAGTTTATTTTTTTCCATTTGAGTATTACAGTTTAGTACTATTTGTGGAAAAGACTGTTCCCATTGAATTGCCTTGGCATCTTTGTATTATAGAAAACCAATTGCTCATATATGTGTGGTTCTATTTCTGGACTCTCTAGTCTATTCTTTTGATTTATATGTCTGCCTTTATACCTGTAACATACTGTCTTATTCACTGTCAGATGGCCTTCCAACTTTCTTTATCAAAATAGTTTTGGCTATTCTAAGTTCTTTGCATTTCCGTGTAAATTTTAGAAGTAGCCTGTCAATTTCTACTGAAAAACATCTGCCGAGAATTTTATTGGGCTTGTGTTGAATTTGTAGATCAGTTTGGGACAAATTGACATCTTAACAATATTGAGTCTTTTGATCCATTAACAAATTATATCTCTTCATTTATTTAAATCTTTAAGTTCTACAGTGTTTTGTAATTTTCAGCATACAAGTTTGTATATCTGTTGTTAAATTTATCCCTATGTAATTTGGGGGTTTTTTTTTTGGATCCTATTATAAATGATATTTTTAAAAATTTCAATTGCCAACTGTACATTGTTGATATATATCGATATAATTGATATTTCTGTGTTTATATTCTTATATTCTGCTACTTTGATAAACTTATTAGTTCTGACTTTTTTGTTAGATATCTTAACATTTTCTATCTACAAGATCCTATTCTCTATAAGTACAGTTTTAATACTTCTTTTCCAATCTGAATGCCTCTTTATTTCTTTTTTGTGCCTTTTTGCACTGAGCAGGACCTTCAATACAGTGTTAAACAAAAGTGATGAGAAGTCGGTGTCCTCATGTTGTTCCCAGTTTTAGAGGGGAGAATTCAGTATTTCACCATTAAGTATGACATTAGCTTTAAGTTTTTTATAGGTGGTTCTTTTCAGGTTGACAAAGCTGTCTTATAATTCCTAGTTTGTCAAAAGGAGCTTATTTTGATTACAGGAATAGAGAATGCAAAGAAGTCTTGTTTTTTGAATTCAGCCATTTATAAGTTTTGGCTCTGAGTTAATTTTCAAAATCAGCAAATGTTTCTTTATTTCTCTCTGTAGCATTCTGGATAAATTCTTCAAATATATTTTCCAGCTTACTAATTCTCTCTAGATTTCAGCAACTACTTTTTATTTCTAGAAGTTCCATTTGGTTCTGCTCTCTAATTTTCTAGAGTGTTTTAGTTCTTATGGTTTTGATGCTTTTTATCTCATAATAATTGTTAAACACAAATGTTATTCAAATGTTTTAACAAATATTCCTGGAGCCAATATAGAGGTCAGCTCGTAATTCTGGCTCTGACTTTTGGTTCACTTTTTGTTTCATGCCACTGGTGGTTTTCCCTACTTACTTACTTTCATTTATTTAGTAAGCTAGTTAGAGACGAGGTCTTGCCACATTGCCCAGGCTGGTTACCTGCTTTCTTGAGAACTTAGCTAAGCTTTTCAAAGGATATTAGTGTTTATTCAGCATTTCTAGATTTTAATAGCTGGAGAGTTTTAATAGATTTTCTAGACCACTATATTACTAGATTAAAGAAAGATAAGACTGTGTCCTTTGAAGGTTACGTTTAATACACAGTGTCACCCAAAGTATAAAATTACTGGCCTCCATCTCCTGGGCTCAAGTAATCTTCCTACCTCAGCCACCCAAGTACAGGCATGGGCTACTGTGGCTGGCTATATATTCATTTCTTAAATTCTATTTTTAAGTGGCAGCTCGTCTGTAAAAAGTAGATCAGGAGCCTGATTTTCCTATCTGCTTCCTGAGGAAGCAAAAGACAGAAACTTGGTGAGTAGCAAGACTAGTTGTTACTATAGTAAGCATGGGGCTTCCTGTCAGTGGCTCTGTTAAGAGTAGGAAATGGAACCATAGCAGTGTCTCTAATTTGCCACAAGGTTGTGTTTCCCATCTTTGGGGTGGGAGGGTTTGCCATATCATCAAATTGGCTTTTCCCATTTGTTTTATTCTTTCATTTAGTCAAACAGTAATTGGAAAGACTCACTGGCTGTGTACATTACACATCATACTTAGAAATATATGACAATTATGATACATTTCAAACAGGGGGCTTTGAAACTTTCCATTCAGCTCCTTTTGGAGAAGGCCCTTTTCCTCAGGTGACTGTTGACACGCATGGGTTATAGGCTTTATTCAGCCAACAAGTGAGAGCAGAGATTTTGGAGTCATATATGCCCGGGTTTAAGTTTCAGTCTTGCCACCTACCAGTTGTTTGTGGACAAATTATTTAACTGCTCTGTGCCATAGTTTTCTCATCTGTAAAATCTTCAAAGTGAAGTGTCTATTCCTGTGATTATTTTGAAGGTAATGTTAAGTAATATACATTATACAGTTTGACACAGTGCCTGACACACAATAAGTACTTAATAAAGAGTAGCTGTTATTCTTTTTATCCTGATCCTTGTTGAGCTGCTGCTTTTTGATGTGCTCTGTTTATCTGTGATGGGTAATCAGCCACTGTATTGTCATCTTCCAAGATGTGACCAAGTTGATTGTTTGAAATATCCAAGCAGAAAAAGCACCCAGAAAATGGAAATTAGGCAGTTATTAAAGATTTGAATAATGATCATTATTACTTGTGCCTAATAAGGAATTTGGGCCATGTCTGCCTGGGCCTTTATTTAATGCATTTTAAAATTTGCTGGTTTTCTTCTTCCTTTAAGCCTTACTCTGATAGTTCAGGAGTAAGCTAAACTTAAAAAAAAAAAAAAAATCAATGTCTCAGAATAAAGTGGGTGGGAATGGCTTGGCCCTTGTACTACCACGTTGCTCAGTCAGTGGCTGAGGGTGGGTCTTTGACCAGTGCAGAGTTTTTCAGCCTTGGCCCTGTTGACATTTGGGGCCTGATAATTGCTTGTTATAGAGGCCTGTCCTGTGATTTGTAAAATGTTTGGCAGTATCCCAGGCCAGCAGCAGCCCCCTGTTCTTAGCTGTGGTGATCAAAACTATCTAAGACATTGCCAAATGTCCCCTATGAAGGGGCCAAATGGTACATAAACACTTCTGCAGTAAGTGGCATAGTGCAAGTTGTGGGACATGGAAGAGTGTTCCATCTTGTTCCTACTGGAAAGATCTAATCTCTTGCTGAATTCATTTCTCATGAACTCTTCAGTGATCTGAACTATTTAAGATTGTGCGCACATTTCTTCTAACGCTTCTAGAGTTTTAAGTACACTTCCATGAAACATCTCATTAGGGTATACTCCTCTCCCCAGAACAATCCATGGTTTTAAAATAGGGCTGTTTTATATTTCTAAAGGTATTTTTCCTTTGGTTGTAGGTGACACAACTTAAAAAGAGATATTTATGGAATTCCAATGAGTGGTGATGGATGATGCAGTTCAAATAACTAAGGTAAGAGAAATAAAACCAGAACTGTGAGGGGGCTTTTTGTCAGCCAAGTTAGTGTCCTCACAGAATAAAGCTAAGGTCAGATTCTTTCCCATTTCATTTTGTTTCCAAGCTATAACAGTAGTTTATTTTTTATGACTAAAAACATTATAATTATCATCCTTTTACATGATGGTTCTCAACCTGATCGTGAATCAGAATCAGTCTGAGTGTGGTGGCTCACTCCTGTAATTCCAGCACTTTAGGGGTCCAGGTGGGAGGATTGCTTGAGGCCAGAAGTTTGACACCAGCCTGGGCAACATAATGGGACCTGTATCTACAAAAAATAAAAATAAAAAAGCTAGGCATTGTGGTGCATGCCTGTAGTCCTAGCTATTTGGGAGGCTGAAGCAGGAGGATCAGTTGAGCCCAGAAGTGTGAGGCTACAGTGAGTTATGATCACGCCACTGTACTCTAGCCTGGACAACAGAGTGAGACTCCATCTCTTTAAAAAAAATTGCGTTGTTTTTGTGACCTTTTTTCCTGGAATTATCCCTATTTTCGCCAGCCATTTTCTTTTCTTGCTTGTTTACCTTGGCCTAGTGATCCTTGCTTGTTCTTTCATGTTTAAGAATGAAAGAGTAGAAAGGTTGTATAAGAGATTTGAGCACAAGAGCAGAGCTTGTCAGCTTGCAGAGTTAAGTGGTCAAGAGCTGGCTGCTAAACGTTGAAGAAGGCAGAGGGAGTACCTGCTCCCAGATCAGCTGCTTTAGGTCTCTCCAGTCAGTGTGTTAACTGTTTACATAAAATTCTTACCCCAACTCTTTCTTTTCCTGTATGAGGGTTAATAGTTGACCATCACATTAGCCCTCTTTATTCTTTGTTCTTGTTATTTCTTCAGCTTTGTTTAGCCCCTGCTGTGTATTCACACACATTCACTTTTATTTGCTTGATGTACATCCCTTCTTTTGAACACTGTATAGTCATTAATGAGAGTGAGATAGGATTTTATGTACTGACATAAAGAATGACCATAAAGTATTTTTGGAGATAAGATCTTTAAAGAGTTGATAAAGTTAAGATGAGGTCTTTAGGGTGGCTGTAATCCAATATGACTGGTGTCCTTATAAGAAACGGAAATTTGTACACGGACCAGAAACACACACATACAGAGATACAACTGCGTGAGGAGAGGACGCAGTGAGAAGGTGCCATCTTGCAGGGATGAGAGGCCTCAGAAGAAACCATACCTGCTGACACTTTGATCTGAGACATCCAGCCTCCAGAACTGTGAGAAAATACATTTCTGTTCTTTAACCCACCCAGTCTGTGACACTTTGTTATGGCAGCCCTAGCAAAATGAATATAGACACTTGCAAGAGGCTTCATGCATTGTAGCACATGGTAAATTATAGTGCAAGTAGTCGTTGGTAGGGCTATTGTTGAGAAGAGACAGGATGGATGGGAAGCATCAAGACAAAGTAAAATACAAGTATGGTATGATCTTGTAGTAGGTGAAAAAAGGAGGATTCTGGAAGTAGAAATGCTTATGAATGAAAAAAATCTCAATAGTGTAAGAATTTTATATTAGTTTAACTTTAACAGAGAGTTTAACAGTGAAAGATGAGATTGTAAGTGTAGTTTGGGGATCTGTATTGGTTTCCTAGGGCTGCCATAACAAAGTACAATAAACTAGATGGCTAAAGACAACAGAAGTGTATTGTCTCACAGTTCTGGAGGCCCTAAGTCCAAAATCAAGGTGTTGGCAAGGTTGATTCCTTCTGAGGGAGAATCCGTTCCATGCATCTCTTCCTAGCTTCTGGTAGCCCCTGTGTTCCTTGGCTTGTAAATGATCACACAAGTCTTCTGTCTTCAAATGGCTCTCTCCCTATGTCTGTTTTCACATGACCATCTTCTCTAAGGACACCAGTCATATTGGTATTAGGGGCCCACAGTACTCTGGTATGACATCATCTTAATTATGTCTTCCTTATGACCCTATTTCCAAATAAGGTCACATTCTGAGGTAATAGGGGTTAGGACTTCACGATATCTTTTTGGGGAGACACAGTTCAACCCATAACAGCAAACAAATTCTCCAGGGCTTCTTATACAGCCCAAATATTTTCAAATGTATTATTTATTCAGTGGGAAACCATTGAAAACTTTGAGCAGGATGAATATAACACTTGTAGGAAGACTCCTGGGGGTGTAGTTGGAGGGCTGTTAGCTGCACTAGAACTCAGTAGAAGGTCTGGACACAGATTAGTGTAGGGAAATACAGATTCTGAACAAGACATCCCAAACCAAAATCTTCAAATAAGAGACCTAGGACGCTGTTTTTTAAAAGCTCTCCCTCTCCCATCCTATGGTTCTGATGATTAGCCTTGTTTGTATAACACTGAGTAGGAAGTGATAGAGGCATGAAATGGATTGGTGGTTGTACCAGTACTATTATAGAAAGAGCAGAGGCAACCTAGGAAGAGAGACATCTTGAAAGAGTAGTACATAATTTGGTATCTAAGAGACTGAGACAGTGGTAGAATCCCTAACAGAAATAAGGAAGTATAGAGAATAAATTGGATTTAAAGAGAAGGTGATCAATATGGTTTAGAGTTTAAGGTGATAGTGAGACATTCCATAGCACTTGGAGAATGGTGGTGTATGTTCAGAAGTGAGACGGTGGAGGTGGGTTTCTGTCTTTCTAGGGCAGAATGGATATGCATCAGGAAGACAACATTGTAGACACTCCTTCCTTAGCCCCCCGAAACAAATGGAATTGACTATTCTGTCATGGCACCTGGAACACATGTGGGCCTTGTTTACTTATTGCCTTTGCTGTGAACTTGAAGACAGGGACTGGTCTTAACTTGCATTCTAAGCCTAGCACCTAGCACAGTGCCTAACTTTTTGATGACAGTTTGTTGAATGAAAGACTGAACTGGAAAAGGAGCACGTGAACTTGAGAATAAGAGCTTTGTCTTTTTATTCCTTGCATCCCTAACATTTAACCCAATGCCTGGCCCCAAATAAGGTATAGTTGAGATTTTGATGTGTGAATGGTAGAGGAAGAAAAGCTTTTGGAACTAAAATTGAGTAGTCATTGTGTCAAGAGAACCAGGAACTGAGAAACTTTTGAGAGAAAAAGATAGCTATAACATGTCAAATGCAAGACGAGACAAAAACTGAGGGAAAAAGTTGTATTTGATCAGAAAGTTATTGTAGAGTTATTGAGAGTGAAGGAATTAAGAGCATAATGAGGTCATTAAGGAGAGGTGGACAGTGAGTTAATGAAAGCAGAGTATATCTTACACAAGTTTAGTGGTATGAGGAAAGAAGGGAAAAGAGGGGCCTGTGGGGTTAAATGGTGAGTTTATTTTTGTCTGTATTTTTAAATATCTGTTTGGAACATCTGTGCCTATTTGTAAACAGGGAAACGAGGGTTAGAGCGGGAGAAATTGAAAGTACCAGAGGGAAATGCATAATTTTGAGGGAAAGATCCCAGATAGGATCAAGGACATAGGCAGTAACCTTAGAAAGGATGAGGGGATCTCTTCTAGTTTAAAACATGAGAAGAGAGGCTCTGTAAAGGAGAGAGAGGTGGTACCTTCTTGTCACTATAACCATCTACCCAGACTTGGGTAGAAACTGACTGTGCTAGAAACTGACACAGGAAACTGACAAAGGAAGGATGTTTTCTGCACAGCACTGAGGAGTGTGGTACTCCTGAGTGATGGTTGGCAGCCTGAGATAGGAATGGTGGAACTAGATGGCGAGGATAATCTAGAAATTAGATTAGGGAGTTGTGGGGTAAAGGTGTACTTTTTTTTTTAAGTTTTTATTTCAGCATATCATGAGGTGTACTTTTTATTTACTCTTCTCTGGTTCAGAGGTTTTATAATTTTCCCTATCGTTACAACAGCATTGGATGCCTCTTATGTGTAGGTTTTGATTTTTATGTTGAAAAAACAAGAAAGTTAAGAAAGTCACTGCCCTGAGGTTTCTGGTTTTGTTGGGGAGATCATATATGTAAAAAGCAAAATTAGTATTGGCACGTAGCATTATAGACCATATCTCAAATGAGTAGTTTAGACAAATGTCACAGAGATTACAATTATAGCAGTATACTTTGAGGTTCATTTCCCCATAGTTTATGAACATTTAAATATTACCACTTTTATAAATATGTGTGAATTTGAGAGGTAATTACCAGGTTGCTTTAATTTGCTTTCCTTATTGTTAGTAAAGATGAATTTTTTCCATTTATTTATCATAATTATTTTACTTTTATGAATTGCCTGTTCATGACTTTTATCCATCCTTCCACGAGTGTGTTGGTACTTAACTGATTTGGAAACACTTTATTTAATAATGTTATTTAACCTTTTGCCTGTAACATTTTGCAGATGTTTTTTCTAGTTTCTGATTTTTTTTTCTGGTTTCTTATTTAATTTTAGTTTTTGATGTTTTGTTGACATATAGGAGTTTAAGCATTTTATATACCTGAAGCTATTAAATATTTAGTTTTAATATTTAGAAAGGGCTATCTCACCGCAAGAACAAATATTTCCAAATGTTTTCTTCAAATTTTTTTATAGTTTATTTATATTTATTTACATGGTATTATGTTATTTCTTGTTATTTATATACTTAGAACTTTAAACCATTTGGAATTTATTTTTGAGATATTGCATGAAATGAGGAGCTAATTTACTTTGTGCTGAATAGTTCAGCAGTTTTCCTAGTACTATTTATTAAATAATCCATTAATTTTCTATTGACTTTAAAGAGTTCTTTATCATGTACTCAATACTTACATGTACAGACTTTATAAATCTGTACCTGCACCATTATCAGAGAGTTTTAATGAATATAATTGTGTAGGCCGGGCACAGTGGCTCATGCCTATAATCCTAGCACTCTGAGAGGCCAAGGCGGGTGGATTGCTTGAGCTCAGGAGTTGGAGACCACCCTGAGCTAGAACGAGACCTCGTCTCTACTAAAAATAAAAAAATTAGTGGGGTGTGGTGGCGCATGTCTGTAGTCCCAGCTACTCAGGAGGCTGAGGCAGGAGGATCGTTTGAGGTTGGTAAGAGCTAGGCTGATGCCATGGCAGTCTAGCCTGGGCGACAGAGCGAGACTGTGTCTCAAAAAAACAAAAAAAACAGAAAAAAAAACAGTGGCAAAGGATCCTCTTGAACCAGTCTTCCATTTCTGGAAATAGGCCAGTCCCATTAAACAGCGATGTCTCATTTCAGGATATGGCATTGCAGACAAGATTTCAAACAGAAGAAAGACAAAGGTTAATATTTGGAACAGTTTATGAACCAGTTTTCTTGCTGTCTGGAGGGCGTCAAGTTGGGGTGTCTAGATGTTAAACTCTAAGCATCTTTAGTTAAAGTAGAAGGTAAGCAGTGGTAATCTGACAGGTTTTTCTCACCTGAGGTTTGTATGTCACAAAGTATGCTTGCAGGGCTTCAGGAAATGAAAGGTAGTGGCAATTTCATTAAGTCCAAATTAGAAAAATGAAAGAAAAATTTAAAAATGTTATTTTGGAGACTTGTAGCCAGAATAGAAATATGCTTGCAGAGCCTCAGGAAATGAAAGGTAGTGGCAATTTCATTAAGTCCAAATCAGAAAAATGGAAGAAAAATTTAAAAATGTTATTTTGGAGACTTGTAGCCAGGAAAGAATTCAGGATTTAGTCCAAATTGTAGGCAAGTAACAAAAACTCAAAAACAATGGACAAAACTGGAATCTAATAACAAGTAGCCTATAGTTTTTTTCTGAAACATAATTTTCTCTCTCCAGTTTCCCATTTCTACCAAAGACAAATCATGGTAGGACTAATTTATTTGCAGAATAAATTTTAGTCTCATTATATTTAGCCTGATTGTTTGCATAAACTGTAACAAGAATTGGCCTTGCTGGAACTTTTTCATAAGGAATCTCAGGTTAGACTTTTAAGCTTCTTGAGTCAAGCCAAGGATTTATCTGTGTCTGCAGATAAACCTGTATAAATTCGGTAAATTCCTCTTTTCTTGAGGTCCCAAAGTAACTTGAGGGACGTGTCAGAAAGTGACATTCTTTACTTACCACAGATCAGGAAATGTCATAGACAAGGTACCGGGCCTGTTTTTCCAAAGAGGTTTTTATCAGCTCTATGAAGTTAACCTTAATTCCTCAAAGCAGTCTGGGCATAATCTGAAAATATGCCATTCCAGTCAAAGCCTTGGTAAAACAACTAGTGTCTCCACTTGTGGCCTGTTATAAAAGAAAGATTCTCATTGGACTTATGTAAATAACTATATTGCTATAAAATAAGAATGCTCACAAATAGTTTCCAATCTCTGGAGAAAACAAGTAGAAAAATAATTGCTTCAAATTTTGCTCACAAAAATGTCCTTTACCAATTTGTTGTAAGCTATAAATAGCTCAAAAGAAGAAAAAAAGTTTTCTTTACTTCTGGAAAAGAAAAGCACAAAAAAAAATCAGCAATGTTTCAAGCAAAAAAAGTCATTAAATTTTTTTTCAGTCCTCTATAAGTTCAGTCTCCTGTAATTAATTTTTATTCTGCTTGAGGTTAAACCATACTTAATTTCCAAGTAAAGATGAGGCCATTCTTCTGCCTAACATGATAGAACAATGCTGCATACCACTGAAAACATACTATCCTTTTCTCTAGAAGAGGCTGTAAGTACTTGGATGATGTTTATTTACTTTTCTTCTTGATACCTGCAACTTAAATACTATGATGTAAAGTTAACAATCCTTAAGTCTTATGATCAGCTGTTAGTCCAATTGTTTTTCCTTGAAGAAATATTTCTGTATCCACTTTATATAGCTGCATAGGAAAACATCCCCAAATTTAGTTATTTTGAAGGAACAACCACTTAATTGGTTCACAATTCTGTGAACATGAATCTGTGCTGAGTTAGCTGTTTGGTTCCTCTGCTGGTCTTGACTGTAGTCATCCATGCAGTTTTTTAGTCAGCTAGTGGTTTATCTGGGGCTCAGATTGTCTCAAGTGCAAGTCAGGCTGTTGGTGTCAGTTATTGGTTGATCCTTTCTCTTCATATAAGGAGGTGAGCCAAGGTTTCTAACATTATGACAGCAGTATTCCCAGAGAGCCAAATGACAGCAGCAAGGCCACTTAAGGTATCAACTTGGAAGTCACACCATTACTTCTGCACTTTATTGGTTTAAGCAAGTCACAAGACCAATTTAAAGGGATAGGGAAATAAACTTTACCTCCTGATAGGAGGAGTGGCAGTGTCTCACTATAAAAGGCATGTGTATGGGGTAGGAGTTTTTGTAGCCATCTTTGCAAACAGTCTACCAAGTGTCTCCCCCCCCGCCCCTTTTATTCTGGCTGCTTAAACAAAAAAAAATTTTTTTTCCATAATTCTTTGGTTTTCAGAAGTCTTACTATGTTGTATCTAGACCCAGGTTTCCTTTTTATTTATCTGCTTAAGAGTTCTTAGGACTTCTTGAATCTGTTGTTTGATATCTTTTGTCAGTTTTGGAGAATTTTCAGCCATTGTTTCTTCAAATATTTCTTCTGTCCCATTCTCTCCACCCTCTTATCTACAACTGAAATTACACATAGATTAGATCATCTCACTGAGTCCTTTATGCCTCTTACCTTCTCTTCTGTATTTTTTTATCTTTTTGCCTCTTAGTTTTATTCTAGATACTTCCTTTTGACCTATCTTCCAGTTCACTAATTCTCTCTTCAGCTGTATTTTATTTGTTCTTAAATCCATCCACTGAGATCTTTATTTCAGTTTCTGTATTTTCTCAGTTCTAGAATTATGATTTCTTCTTCCCTTTCCCTTTCCGTCTCTTCTCACTCTGTCACCCAGGCTGAAATGCAGTGGTGCAATCATAGTACACTGCAGCCTCAAACTCCTGGGCTCACGTCATCCTCCTGTCTCAGCCTCTTAAGTAGCTGGGACTATAAGCACGTGCCACCACACTTGGCTTAGAATTCATATTTGATCTTTTTTTTTTTTTAGATTCTATGCCATTACTTTTTTAAAAAAATTTTTTTTATTTTTAATTATTACAGGTACATAATAGATGTGTTGGCTGAAATTCTTAATGCTGTGGGACTGTTCTTTCTTTTTTACTAATCCTCGTGTTGTCTTTTTATAGACTAGACACTATAGTTTTAAAATTGTTTGTAGAAATAATTTAAGACCTAGGATGCTGTCTTTTTCTACAGAGGGTTTGCATTTGTTTTGAGCCTTGCCTAAAGGTCTTGAATCATTTTAATCCAATTTCAGGGATTGAGATGTTTTAAAGCAGCACTGTAGTCCCTACAGAGGCTGATTAACTTCAGTTCATTACCTAACATACCTGTATGTGTGGAGCACTTAGCTAGATGTTGGGTAGGTCCTGTGAGCTGAGCAGACCTGGTCTTTGGTCTATATGGAGCACAGAGTCTTAATTATAATTGATTGGTAAATATATGTACAATTTTTATTAAGTTCTGTGGAAGCAATGAATAGGCTGCTATCATAATAAACATTTGGAGTAGGGAGGGGATGAGAATGGTTTTACCATAACTAACTGGGGCAGATTTTGTTTAAGATGAAAACTGTATGATAAGAGAGAACTTGGAGCAGAAACTGCCAGGCAGCAACAATTGCCAGTGTGAGACTAGATGACTATCAAAAAAGTATGTGGGGGGAGAGAAGAGTTGAGATTGATTTAGAACTATAATAATGAGCTCTGAGACATTTTCTTTCCCTTCCCGATTTTTTTTTTCCATTTCCCTTCAGAAAAATCAGTGAATTGGGTGCCAGTGAATCTAGGTTCTGGATTTAGCTCTGTGGTCTTGGACTAGTTACCTAATTCTTCCTTCAAAGCAAAACTTTGGGGAGGAAGGAAGGAAAGAGAGGGCAAACATGGAAGTAAGACGGAAAAGAAGAAAGGGAGCACATTAGGAGACTGTTGAATTTCTTTGTGATTCTCACAAGTGTCATCTGCACAGTTTGACACCTATAGTAGGTATTCTGTAATTGTTGATTTAGCAGAATGAGAACAGATTAGATAATTTTTTAATTATAGAAGAGATGGTGAAATAAGAATTTTCCATCTTATTTCTCTATTTAAAGGAAAGAGTAAATGAATCAAAATGAAGAAAAGCCACGTTCATCTGCTTCCTGGATAAAAGAGTTTTATTGATTAACATGAAACATTTTGGTTAACATGCAAAAGGGATTTGAGAAAACACTGGAGATGTGAGCTCCTTGAGGACAGGAGCTGCTTTCTCTTGCCTCCCCAGCCTGGCACAAAACAAGGAGCTTAGTTGAATGAACAAACAAATGAGTGGTTCTCTACTTTGAAGGAACTTGGACTGTCATTACCTTACAGTCCAAGTTTTACTTCCATTTGCTTTATGTGAGTTCTAGGAAGAATTTAAGAAACTATTTCTTCTCATAATATATTACTAGCCCAAACTTCTGGTCTGTGATCTATGGGTTATAGATCTTAAATTTCCTAAAAGCCCAAGAGTCAGAGAACACCTTGTTACAATGAGGTACGCAAGCATACCTCTTGGAGCCTTATTGAATATTTTCTGTCTTTGCCCACAGACCTGAGGACTTCAGCTATTTCAGAGGGTAAGGTTGGAGCTTAGCAGAGTTATACTTCCTGTATCTTAATTTTCCGACTATTATGTAAGGTTTTCTTTTTTCTAGAAAGAGACTAATCTGGAATGAGAATGAATTCCAACAGTAAAAGCAAAGCTTTAAGTAGGTCATCTGACTTTGCTTTTGTGCTCCACATTCACCCTGGTTATAAAAGGGCCTTTCATGAGTTTTCTAGGCTTTCATCACTGCCAGACTCTCCACAGGCATTGTGAAAGAATTAAACTAGCCACCCTCCCCCATGCTTGTCTCATGGACTCTTTAGTAGAGTGCACACTGGACTATGTTTAGCTCAGCAGGAACTCTTTGCAAACGCTAAATACATGAACCGTCCTCCTGGAAGATAAGAGATTTCAGTATTGATTAGTGTCATAGCTACAGAAGTTAGTGTCTGCTAGTATTTGATAGATACGATGACTTGCTGCCTAATTTTTGCCACATTATTAGGCCAAAGTTTAAGAAGTATTCTTATTAGAGTTATTTATATTTAAAATTTGCCTATAGATACTTTCTGACAATTCATTTGGATAGGAGGTTGATGAATGCTTCAAATAACCCAGATACTCCTAATTAACTTTTTAAAAGAAGCTAGTCAGTACTGAAATAGTTTTTCCAAGTTTTACCTACAGTAGAGAAGGAAAGGAAGCATGGAAATTTGCAGGGATATTTAGGAAGCTGCTTGTGGCAAAATCTGGGGGTGGAGGGTAGGTAGTAAAGGATTTGCATTTTACTGGCGTTTGCCTTTTACTTAGATCCATACATCTCAAGGAAGCTGTACATAGAGGTAGCCATATTTGTTGATTTTTCAAGAACTATAGTCCATCACAATAGGTTCCAAACAATTCTGGTGAAATTAGTCTCTTGGGGCCTTCCAGTTTACATACTGTATTGTTCCTACTATAAAATATTTTCCAACAATTTCTGTGTTTTTAGCCACTTAAATCTCTTGTTTTTTCTAATCGTCTCTAGTATCTACCTTGCATCCCTGTCAATGCTAAACTCTGTGGTTCAGCAGTTCAGCCATTCTCTTGCCAGTACTTAGCCCTATTGTTGATAGTTTTGTTACATTCACCCAGCAAAACCTTAATTCTGTATGTTCTCCAAACCATTACTGCTTAGAGCATTTTTTCATAAAAGAATCCTGGAAAAGGCTGGGCGCGGTAGCTCATGCCTATATTCCTGGCACTCTGGGAGGCCGAGGCAGGAGGATTGTTTGAGCTCAGGAGTTGGAGACCAGCCTGAGCAAGAGCGAGACCCTGTCTCTACTTAAAAATAGAAAAATTAGCTGGACAACTAAAAATATATAGAAAAAGAAAATTAGCCAGGCATGGTGGCACATGTCTGTAGTCCCAGCTACTTGGGAGGCTGAGGCAAGAGGATCGCTTGAGCCCAGGAGTTTGAGCTAGACTGATGCTCTGGCACTCTTGCCCCGGCAACACAGCAAGACTTTGTCTCAAAAATAAAATAGAATAAAATAAAATAAAATAGAATCCTGGAAAAATGGGTCTCATCTCACCTGGGTCGTTAGGGCTGCCCAGTGTCAACACTTCCTGTCATTTTGTGCAGCAGCAGTATTAGTCTTATCACTTCAAAAACAGTTTCCCATTATATCCTCCTCTGTCTTAGCCTTTGACCTTGTTGCATACTTCATGGAGATTTCTTGAAGATGTCAGATTGCTGCTCTATTTTCTAGTGTTTTTCTGCCTGTTCCTACCTTTCTTATGTACCTCCCCTTCCTTCCCATCTGATTTCTTCTGATCAGCATTTACACATAATTAGTTCTCTCTTAACCTAACAAATCCTTTCTGAGTGCACATCAGTGGCTATTTTTGCTAGGGTATAAAAATCCTATATCTAGTCACCTTAACAGACCCACCCTATTATTTCTAATAATTTACCTGTAGATTCTTGTGGGGTTTTCTATGTAAACAATCATATTTTTTGCAAATAATAGTATCCCTTTTAATTTTTATGATTCTAATTTCTTTTCTTATTGCAAAGGCAAGGATCTCATACAATATTAGATACAAGTGATAGTAGGTCATCTTGTCTTATTCCTGATTTTCAAAGGAATGCTTTCAGTTTTTCTCTGTTGAAGATAATTGCATAGTGGTGGTGTTGTTTTAGAATAGTAACTTTTTATCAGGGTAAGGAAGTTTTCTTCTATTCCTAATTAATAGGATTTTTAAAAAAATCTTGAATTCATGTATTTTTATCCAGTTCATTTTCTACATCTATTTTAATGATTGTATGATCTTTCTCTAATAAGGGTGAATTATATTTATAGATTTTTATATTAAAACATACTTTTATATCGTATAAATTCAAATTGATCATGATTTATCTTTTTTATGTACTAGATTCAATTTGTTAATATTTTGCTTAGAATTTTTAAATCTATGTTATTGTGTGAAACTGGGCCTATAATTTTCTTTCTTAAAATATTTTTGTCCAATTTTAGGGCCAAGTTTTTCTCTCCTCGTAGAATGAGCTGGGAATTGTTCCTTCTTTTTTCTCACCCTTAATACCATCTGAGCCCAGTGTTTTTTATGTGGGAAAATTTTTAACTTCTGGTTCAACCTCTTTAATTATAAGAATATTCAGGTTTTTTATTCTTCCTGGGTTAGTTTTAAGTTCTCTTTTTTGGGAGGGATTTGTGTGTTTCCTTGAAATTTTCAAAATCATTTGCCTATAAGTTTTGATAATAGTCTCAGTTTTTCATCTGCTATGTCTGTAGTTATTTCCACTTTTCAAATTCTAATATTAATTTTGCCTTCTCTTTTTACCTGTTTTGTTAATTCTCAAAGAACTATCCTTTGGCTTTGTTTAACTTTTATTATTATATTTTTTGTATTTCTCTGTTGATTTTTCCTATAATTCTTAACAGCTTTGTAATTGACATACAATATAAGCTGTACACATTTTAAAGTCTAAAATTTATTAAGTTTTGACCTGTGTATACAGCAGTGACACTATCACCACAATCAACAGAGTATGAACATATCACTTCCCAAAGTTTTCTTTTTCTTTTTCTTTTTTTTTTTTCCTTTGTGAGGACTGGAGAATTATTTTCACCATTTCTTCTTTTTTTATTTATTTATTTTATTTTATTTTTTTTCCCTCCCCTCCCACCCCCCCTTCCCGAGTCAGCACCTTCAAGTGTTACCATTCCCCAAACAGTGTGCAATGCACTCATTGTGTATGCATACTCCCATCCCCTCCCCCCCAAAGTTTTCTTATGCCCTTTTGGAACCTCTCCGTTTTGCCCTTGTCTACTCCTTCATTTCTAGGCAACCATTGATCTATTTTCTGTCACTATAAATTGGTTTGTATTTTTGTTAGAGTTTTATACAAGTGAAATCATGTAGTATTGTATTAACCATGTGTTTCTGATGCTTTGACAGAGTTAGCCAATTCCTGGAGATAGTAAATAACTCACCTATACCCCAACCACCTCTTTTATCTAGGACTCTCACAGGGCTCTCATGTTCTGGGCCACTGTTCACCTTAGAGACCACTTAGAGCAACTAGGGACAACCCCTATGCCACAGAACCCACTGAAGTTAATCAAAGTAGCCAATCCTGAGCCTGCTCACCCTGCCCTGCCTATTCCTTTCCACTGAAACCACAGTAAAAGGTCTTGCCCATGTTTTCTCCCTGTTCCCTCTGCATCATCAGTGACCCTGGTGCTTCCTCATCTTGGGAACTGTGAGTAACTATTTTTTCAGTGCCAGCCATCTCCTGATCTGTTGGCCTTACCATACCTGAATAATAAAATCTGTTTGAAAACAAGTATATACTCTTTTACTTCCTTTACTTAGCATAATTATTTTGAGATTCATCCATGTTGTTGTATACTTCGGTCATTCATTTTTAAAATTGCTGAGTTGTATTCCATTATGTGCATATGCCAAAATTTGTTTATCCACTCATCTATTGATGGATGTTTGGGTTGTTTCTAGTTTTTGGCTACTACAAGTAAAGATTCTGTGAACATTAAAGTACAGGCTTTGGTGTGGATATACATTTCCTGTTCTTGTGAGTAAATATCCAGGAATGGAATGCCTGGATCCTGTTGTAGCGGAGGTATGTTCAACTGTTGAAGAAACTGCCAAGTCATTTTCCAAAGTAGTTGTACCATGTTATATTTTTATATTTACACCAGCAATGTATAGGGGTTCTGCTTTCTCTATATCCTTGACATCATTTGGTATGATCGATCTTTTAATTTTAGCCATTTTAGTGGGTGTAATGATGGTATTTTGTTTTACTTTGCATCTTCCTGATGATTAATGATTTGCAGCTTCCTTCAGGTGCTTATTTGCCTTCCATACATCATCTTTGATGAAAATGTCGGTGTAGATCTTTCGCCCTTTATTTTATTGGGATGCTTATTTTCTTATTGTTGAGCTTTGAGAGTTGTATATATCTGGATATCAATGCTTTCTAAGATATATTTTTTTGCAAGATTTTCTCCCAGGCTGTGGCTTATCTTTTTAAAAATTACAGTTAAAATAGTAAATTTTATATTATGTATGTGTAACTATTTTTAAGTATACAGTTCTGTGGCATTAAGTATATTTACAATGTTGTACAACCATTACCGCCATCCATCTCCTGAGCTTTTTCATCTTCCCCAGCTAAAACTCCATACTCATTAAGCACTAACTCCCCATTCCTCCTTCCCCCCAGCCTGTGGCAGCCATCATTCTATAATACTTTCCATCTCTATGAATTTGACTACATCCTTCATATAGATGGAATCATATAATAATTTCATTTTATGACTCTTATTTCCCTTAGTATGATATCTTCAAGGTACATCCATGTGGCAGCATGTGGCAGAATTTCCTTCCCTTTTAAGGCTGAGTAACATTCCATTGTATGTATGTACTACCTTTTATTTATCCATCTGTCAGTGGACACTTGGTTGCCGTCAACCCTTAGCCATCGTGAATAATGTTGCCGCGAACATTGGTGTACAAATATTTGTTTGAGTCCCAGCTTTCAGTTCGTTTGGATCTATTTCCAGAAGTAGAATTTCTGGATCATATGGTAACACTATATTTAGTTTTTGAGGAATTGCCATACTGATTTCTATAGCTGTTGTACCATTTTACATTCCCACCAGCAGTGCACAGGGTTCCAGTTTTTTCACATCTTAACCAACACTTGTTATTTTCTGGATTTTGTTTTATTTTGGTTTTTTGATATTTAATGATAGCCATCCTGGTGGGTGTGAAGTGGTATCTTATTATGGTTTTGATTTGCATTTCCCTAATGATTAATGGTGTTGAGCGTCTTCTCATGTGCCCTTTTCATGGCCATTTGTATATCTTATTTGGAGAAATGTCTGTTTATGCATGTCCTTTGTCGTCCCTTTTAACTCCCTTCCCCCACCAAGTTAAAGGATTTAAATCTCTACAGGATTGATGAGGGACTGGTTCCCTGACCAGGAATCAAACCTGGGCCATAGTGGTGAAAGCACAGAATCCTAGCCACTGGACTGCAGGTTGGAGTACCCTTTGCCCATCTTTTATTCAGGTTGTTTTTGTTGTTGGGTTGTAGGAACTCTTTATATATTCTGGATTTCAGTCCTTTGTCAGATATGTGATTTGCACACTTTTTCTCCCATCCTTGGGTTGCCTTTTCATTGTGTTGATAGTGTCCTTGATTCACAGAAGTTTTTAGTTTTGCTGAAGTCCAACTTACTATGTTTTGTTGCCTGTGCGTTTGGTGTTATATCTACGAAATCATTGCTAAATCCAATGGCATGAGGGTTTTTGCTGTATGCTGTTTTGTTTCTTTTTTTAAGAGACAGGATCTTGCTGTATTGCCAAGGCTGGACTTGAACTCCTGGACTAATGCAATCCTCCCACCTCAGCCTCCTGAGTAGCTGAGACTACAGGCATATGTCACTGCACCCAGCTCTTGCCCCATGTTTTCTTCTGTGAGTTTTATAGTTTTAGGTCTTTACTCATTTTAAGTTAATTTTTGTATATGGTGTAAGGCAAGGGTCCAATTTTAGTCTTTTGCACGTGGATATCCATTTTTCCAAGCATCATTTGATGAAAAGGCTATCGACTGAATTGTTTTTGCACCTTTGTCAAAAATTTTTTTGGCATATTTGTGTAAGTCTGTTTCTGATTCTGTATTTTATTCCCTTGATCTTTGTGCCTATACCTCTGCTAATACCACACTGTCTTAATTATGGTAGCTATATAGTAAGCCTTAACATTGGGTAGATAGATTGTTCCATTATATTTTTTTTCAAAATTGTCCCTGGTTTTTATTTTATTTAATTAATTAATTTACTTATTTATTTTTTTTGAGACAGAGTCTTGCTCTGTTGCCCGGGCTAGAGTGAGTGCCGTGGCATCAGCCTAGCTCACAGCAACCTCAAACTCCTGGGCTCAAGTGATCCTACTGCCTCAGCCTTCCGAGTAGCTGGGACTACAGGCATGTGCCACCACGCCCGGCTAATTTTTTCTATATATACTTTTAGTTGGCCAGATAATTTCTGTCTATTTTTAGTAGAGACGGGGTCTCCTTCTTGCTCAGGCTGGTCTCGAACTCCTGAGCTCCAGCGATCCGCCCGTCTCGGCCTCCCAGAGTGCTAGGATTACAGGCATGAGCCACCGTGCCCGGCAGCTGGTTTTTATTTTTTACTTTATGCAGATAATTTGTATTATACTCTGGTTTCATGTATCTAGTAGTTTGTTCCAAGGTATGAATTAAGCAGAACAAATACTTTTCCATATTGTTCTCTTCCTTAATCTGCAATATAAATTTATACCAAACTCTATTTTGTGTGTTTGTTTATTGTAGTAATCTGACTTTCCTGCCTCCAGGGCCTCTCTCAAGGGCCCCAGGTGAATCTTGCCTTAGGTGTAACTTAAAGGCAGTAGGACTTAAGAATCTGTGTATTTCACAGCCCTAGTGGTCCAGCTTCATTCTCTATATTAAACTGTGGAAGTGAGCTACTCTCCAGTGCCTCAGTCCCACTGATGTTGGGGAAGGTCTCTTTTCTTTGTTTTGGACTTCTCTATCACATTGCCTTTCTCAAGAGAAGACCTATAATGTAAGTTGATTTCTGGTGTTCTAGGACTTCTTTAGAAGCTCATCAGTAGTTTTTTCAAGCTGATTTCTCTCACTGGCAGCTCTTCAGAGTGCTGTTCCCACTCCACCCTCCGTTGGTGGTATGTATCAGTTTTCTACTCATCAACACCCACCTACTCCTGCCTCCTGTGCTTGTCGGATGTCTCCTGCCTGGCTCACTCATTGCTGCTTTTGCCATTCTTACAGCTGTCTTCTTCTCTTCTTTGGCTTTCTGCCTGACTTCCATGGCAGCTGCTCTGTTGTTGCCTGCCATTCTGCCCCTTCTCACACCACCCATTGCAGGCACAATGTGCACTGTAGTCCTGCACATTCTCCATGTTCACAACTAAACTCATCACCTGCCCCATTGTATGCCCCAGAATGGGCCATCCTCCTGTCTATAGAATTATGATTTATTAAAGTCAGACACTTGGGCCTTCCTTACCTCCAGCATCTCATTAAGTCTTCAATTCTACCCCTATAAATTCTCTTCTCATCCTTCTTTAGATAGTCTTGCCCTGCTTTGAGGTCTGTCTGGTTTGTTGGCTAGATTACTTCTAAGGGCTTCTGTCAGTGACCCTCCTTACAGTCCCACCAATTGATCCTCCACCCTCTGTCAACTCTTTCTAAAATCCAGATTGTTCCGTTCTACTTCCCTGTGCTAAAACCGTTGGTGGTTTCCCAGTGTGTTCAGTGGTTGAGTCAAAATTTTATTGTGGCCATCCTCAGCTTCATTGCATGTATTCCCCCCCACCCCTCCTCAACCTCCTAAGTCTTTTATGTCTGCCATTTTCACACTCATTTAACAGATATTTATTGAGGTCCTGCTTGATGCTCTTAGCCAACTCTTTGTCATTCCTGGGACCAGATGGGCCTTTTAAGTTTCCAGGTACTCTCTGCTTGAAAGACTCTGACCCTTCTCTTGGCTAACTACTTTATTCTTACAAAAGTTCAGTTTAAGCATTACCTCCTTTGAAAATTCCTTCTCTGGTATGCAGTTTCCCCACCTCACCTTAGTGTTAATTGGCTAACCTTTTTTTTTTTTTTTTTAATGACAGGTGGTAGATAATTCAGAATTTGAATAAATAGTTTATTTGTGCCTCATTACTGGTTAGTGAATTCCTTGATAACAACGTCCATGTGTAATCCGCCTATGTACCACCAGTATCTGGTGAAGCATGAAAGGAAGAACCTGAGCTTTGGAGTTTTAAAAGCCCTGAGTTTGAATACCAGTAACCATTTATTAGATATATGGCCTTGAGCAAATTCCTTAACCTCTGTGATCTTTGGTTTCTTTATCTGTAAAATGGAAAAACAGTACCTAACTCATGAGGTGGCTGTGAGGATTAAATGGTTAAAGTATTATAAAATGCCCATTACAAGTGCCTAGTACATAGCAGGCAGCCAAGGATTGTAGTTGTAAAATTAGTTTTTATTCTTAATAATAAATAATATAATGTTGATTGAGTGAACAATTAGCTAAAGTGACTAAAACTCTCTTTCTAGGTACCTTTTTCTGAAGTCAGATAACTTGAATAGCTGGAGGAGAAGGCCCCAGGACAGAGTTTAACATTCTCATTGTTCCTCCCACACCTGGAAGACACCCTTACTAAGGCTGAGAGTTAAACACGTTATCTTTCCCACAAAGAGCTTTATTTCTGCCAAAGAATTGAATTTACTTAAAATCAAGACTAATACTTGAACATAGGTATTGGATATCTGAAAAATCAGTGATTGATTAACCTGAGCACATTAAAAAGAAACTGCTGCCCCTTTGTTTAGAAATCTGTAAAATGGAAATAATTATCAGTTAGTTTTTGTTGGAATTGGGAAGATTTAACCTATTTCTTCATTAGTAAGCTTTGAAGGATCAAATAGTGATGAGATATGTGGAGAAAAGCTAGGTAGTCCTTCATTTGAATTGTATCTCCGCAATTTACCAGCTTTGTAGCCATCTCTCAATTTCTTTATCTGCAAAATGGGAGTAAAAAGAGTATCTAACTTGAAGAGTTGCTGTGAGATTTAACTTAGATAAAATGTGCGAGTGTTGAGATAATACTTACCTGACATTTGATCATATCTTATCAATAATAATATATTAAATGTGGAATTCTTAACTTTGAATAGAAAGACTCTTAATGGAAACTATCATCACCAAAGTCTAAATTCTGGCAATGTGCAGATTATCTGAGCTCTCATTATGAAGTGAGGACTTCATAATGTTGATTCCTTGTACCATATTTTCTTTAGTAAATGTATGCACAGCACCCTCATCATTCCCATTCCTGGATCATCACACATCATAATGTGAGGAGTTGGTCTTATTCCTTATGAATAACTATATCAGGATTGAGGTTTGTTGCATATATCAGAAAATGAAATAGGTTTCTTTCTCATGTATACAAAATATGAGGGTGTAAGCAGGGCTTGTGTGGCAGTTTGATGGTGTCATCAGAGAACCCAATCTCCTTCTAGCTCTGTTCTATCCTCAAAGTTACCTCGGAGTCCAAAATGGCTGCTGGGGCTCTAATTATCACATCTGAATTCCAGATTATAGGAGGGAAGACAAGGAAAAAGACCAGTCTTCTCCCTTTTAAACTACCTTCCTAAACATCTCATATTGCTATATGGTTTATATTTCCTTGGCTAGAATGTACTTACTTGTCCATACCTAACTGAGGAATGGGCATGTTTTTTTTCATACTGGAGCCCAATTTTCTTCCTACTCTCCTTGTCCTCAGGTGAGAGTAGCATGGCTCTCAGAGCCTCAGGGTTCCTTGACAGGCACTGTGGATCTGAGCAAGGAGTGCTGCTCTTTGTCCAGAAGCCAAAAGAGTCCCTCTCTAGCAGGTATTAATTATGCCTATGAATGGTTCCTTCATCTTGGATACAGGATATATATTTCAAATAATTTACCCCTGAAACGCATGTCAGCATATGTAATCAATTGTTAATGGATTTGATATTCAAGGTTTCCGCAATTCAAGAGAGATTCTGCCCTTCCCGGGAGGTGCACAAAGTCAGCATAGCAGGGTTGGTGAGAATTAAATGAGAGGAGGCATACAAAGTGGGCTTTGAGATGGGCAGGCAAGTGTGAGTGATTTAACAACCAGTGCACATTGCCCACCAACCGTGTCCCCACTGGAGATTTCAGAGCCTTATTCTCTTGCCATTGTCTTTTGCAGAGCAGTTTTTGATTTTAATGAAGTCTAGCCTATCAATTATGTTTTTCATGGATTGTGCTTTTGGCATTGTGTCTAAGAAGTTACTACCATATGCAAGGCCATCTAGATTTTCTCCTATGTTATCTTCTAGTAGTTTCATAGTTTTGTGTTTGACATTTAAGTCTATGATCCATTTATAGTTAATTTTTGTGAAAGGCACAAGGTCTGATCTAGATTAATTTTTTTGCATGTAGATGTCCAGTTGTTCCAGTACCATTTGTTGAAAAGACTATCTTTGCTCCATTGAATTGCCTTTGCTCTTTTGCAAAAGATCAATTGACTAATATTAATGTGAGTCTATTTCTGGTTTCTATTCTGTTCCATTGATCTATTTGTTCTTTTGCCAATACCACATTGTCTTAATTACTGTACTATAAGTCTTGAAGTCAGGTGGTGTCAGTCTCTGACTCTTGTTCTCCTTCAGTATTGAGTTGACTCTTCTGAGTCTTTTGCTTCTTCACGTAAATTTTAGAATCAGTTTTTTGATATCCACAAAATAACTTACCTGGGATTTTGATTGTGATTGTATTGACTATGTAGACCAATTTGGGAAGAACTGACAATATTTAGCCTTCCTACCCATGACCATTGTTTATGATGGGTTTCTTTTATATTTAGTAGCTTTTATTTTTTCTACTATCAGATATTCCATTTTTACCTTTGTGATTTATGTTGCCCATTATGCTTAGAAAGTCCTTCTTCCTTATCCCAAGCTCACAGAAATACTCATTTATTCTCTTTTAAAATGTGTTTTTAAGCATTTAAAAATTCTAATAATATATTACTGGTTTAATGATCACAGCCTAGGAAGAATGGAGAAGTGGTCAAAATCTCATGTGGCTGCCCCTAGAGAAGGCCACCCGCTGAACCCATTTCCCTGCTAGGCATGGCTGCTGATACCAGGGGCAAACTGCTGGGGTATATATGAACCACCTACATCTCCCTCCCTTCCTACCCCTCCTCCAGAGATTTTCATATACTCCTTCAGGAGGCATGCTTCCCTTGGAGAGTCACTACCATATTGAATCACTTCTAGACTGTGAATCCCATGAAGATGGGGCTTGTGAGTATATTTCATCCCAGTTGTTTCTCTAATACCTAGCTCGGTGTAGGGCACAAAAATCTAAATAGATGAATGACCCACTATTACTGTGGGAATGTGCCACTGTCCTCTTATGTGGTTTGAGGTAGAATAAAGGTTGAGAACAGCTATGTAATGTCTACCTCAAAGGGCAGTACGTGAGTGCAGTCAGCCTACCTTTTCCATACTTCTCACTTTGAAGACTGCAAAGCTGTACTTAGCAGTCAATGTGGGAGCTTTAAAAGGAGCTGCTACCTAGCTCTCACCCATAGAGATGCAGTCTGGCATCTGGGAATTTTTTTTAAAGTTTTTCAGGTGATTCTAAAGTACAGCCAAGGTTGAGAATCACTGCTATAAAAGCATTTTTAAATGCATAAACAATATGTCTTAATATGACATATATGTGCAGGTTTGAACATCCCTAATCTGAAAATCCAAAATCTGAAATGCTCCAAAATTCGAAACTTTTTGAACACTGACATGACACTCAAAGGAGATTTCAGATTTTCAGATTAGGGGTGCTCAACTGGTAAGTACAATGCAAATATTCCAAAATTCAAATAAAATGTGAAATTTGAAACATTTCTGGTTCCAGGCATTTCAGATAAGGGTACTCAATCTGTATAAAGATTCAATTAATAGTTGGACTCCTGGGGAAACATACATATAAGGCTCCCAAAAAATCATTGGTCTGTGTGCACATTTTAATAGCTTGGAAACCCAAAGGTGAGTAGTTATGATAATATAGGACCTCATCTAACATGGCTTCCTATTTTCCAGGTAAGCATGGATTCCTGGTTCATTCTTGTTCTGCTTGGCAGTGGTCTGATACATGTCAGTGCCAACAATACTACCACAGGTAAATTGTCATTTGATAAGACTGGTATTTAGAATTGAATTTTGCTTTCACATTTAATGACCCTAATTTGAAGATCTAGGTAGTATTGAAAGAATATTAAAATTTTACTCAAAAGGATGGCAATAGGTGTCTTTGGAATTCTCTGAATTGTATTGAATGCTCAGCATTGTTTTATATACCATATACTTACTACTTGGAGATTATTTATTCAAATAAATCAGAGATTATGTGTTCTTTCCTAAAAAGTAAAAGAAATTGTTGAGAATTAAGACTCTATATATTTATTCTGAGGAGCTTAGTAAAAAAATTCTGTCTCTTCTTCCCTTAGTTGGTAGTCCTTTGAAGGAGGTAGAACAGTCCAGCATTAGATAAAAATGAATTGCTGTGTGTGTGCGTGCTTGCTTGCACATGTGCGTATGTCTGGTCTTTGCTTGGTCTCCAGGTGTTTGAGAGTTTATTAAGGCATGCTGCTTTGTGTCTTACAACTTTTCAGCTTCACGTTCTTCATATGTTTCCCCTCTGTTTTTTTTGGTGTTTGTAGTTGCACCTTCTGTAGGAATAACAAGATCAACTAAAGCATCAACAGCAGAATCAGTTAAAGAAGAGACCAAAACTTCAAATCCAACTTCTTCAGTAACTTCTCTTTCTGTGGCACCAACATTCAGCCCAGATCTAACTCTGGGACCCACCTATGTAACCACTGTCAATTCTTCAGACTCTGACAATGGTACCACGAGAACAGCAAGCACCAATTCTATAGGCACTACAATTTCACCAAATGGAACGTGGCTTCCAGATAACCAGTTCACAGATGCCAGAACAGAACCCTGGGAGGGGAATTCCAGCACTGCAGCAACCACTCCAGAAACCTTCCCGCCTTCAGGTACTAGAGATAGTTTCTATTTGTTCTTTTGCTCTTTGAGTTCATTCACCCTTTTATTATCTTTGTGTTTTCTAGCCATAAAACTTCTTGAAATAAGTAAAATTGCTCAAGCAAAGTGATTGATATAGAATTCTTAGGAATATCTGGTTAGCATAGAGTTCAGAAGAAAGCAGAAGGATTCTAGAGGATATCATTCTGCTGGGTGGGACTCTGGTTAGATTGGGAAGGTTTAAGTGTGTTTAAAGGTAGAGAAGAAGGTTGAAAAGACAAGAGAAAGAGGGGAGCTAATGGATGACGGAAGAGACTGAAAATGAAAGGATACAAAACTGAGTAATAGGATTAGCCTTGAAAGGAAGGGATCCATGGAGCCCATGGGAGAGAGAAGAATAGATATGGATGTCTGTGACAATTAGATATGGAGTGGGAGGCCAGAGGCCAGGATGGAGTTAGAAAGAAGGGCTAAGGAAATGGTTATGTTGCGGTACCAGTTGTTCAGGGCCTCAGCCCAGCCCTCTCGTCTCCTTGGATCAGAGTCACTGGGTTGAAGCAGAAGTAGTCCCAAGGATAAAGTCAGAGACCTAGCTCTGAGACCAGGTGGGGAAAGGCAAATTTCTGACCTCTTTGAACCTCAGGCCACTGGTCTGTAAAAGAGGATTAGAAGGGTCCCTTAAAGGGCATCAGTGAGGAGTAAAGTAAATAATTGTTCCCTGATTGCTGTGTAACTGTCATTCCTTTTCTAACAAAAATCACAGTTCCCTCTTCTTTGATCCCATCCCTTTGGCTCAAATTTCTTTCCTGTTAGATGGTGAGCACCCCTAGGTGGAATCACATCTAGCTCATGGAGGGCTGAATTGAATCTCATTTGGTTACCATAGATGACATCTTTTAGCTAGACCTTGCATTCCCAGACCCTTCACCTGCCTGCTTTAATACCATATTTTCTACTATACAGGCAATATAGCATTTGCATTTAAGAGCATAGTCTGCAGACCCACACTACCTGAGTTTGAATTTCAACTCTGCCATAAGCTAGCTGTATGACCATAAGACAAGTTTAATCTGTTTGTACCTCAGTTTGTTTGTAAAACAGAAATGAATGACAGTAATAGTTCTTACCTCATAGAAGAGCTATTAGGATTAAATGAGTCAATATGGGTGAAATACTTGCAATGGTGCCTGTACATGGTAAGCACTATTTTTAAGTGTTACCTGTCATTATTGTTGCAATTATAGCTCTGATAATTATGAATAAAATATATAGAGGTAAACGTATTTATTTTTTTCCTGAACAATCCATGGGAAAAGAATGGAGGTACATTTAATATGTATGGCATCTCACTATTCTTGATGAGGTAGGGGTCTGATACTTGCTTTGTACTTTAAAGTTAATACAGTTGTTTGGGTTTTTTTGTTTGTTTGTTTTTGTTTTTGAGACAGTCTCACTCTGTCCCCGCTGGGTAGAGTGCAGTGGCATGATCCTAGCTCACTGCAACCTCAAATTCCCGGGCTCAAGTGATCCTTATGTCTCAGCCTCCCGAGTAGCTGGGACTGCAGGTGCCCACCACAATACCTGGCTAATTTTTCAATTTTTAGTAGAGATGGGGTCTTGCTGTTGCTCGGTCTAGTTTCCAACTCCTGAGCTGAAGCGATCCTCCCGCCTTGGCCTCCCAGGGTGCTAGGATTATAGGGGTGAGCCTCCACACCCAACCTAAAGTTAATATAGTTTTGTCATAATTATTACTATATGCTAGACATTGTACTAAGGGTTTTATACAATAATCCTATGAGATAAGTTCTATTTTATGTTTTACAGTTGAAGGAGTTTTACAATGATGAGACTGTAATTTCTAGAGTGTTTTTCAAAATGCAGGTTATGACCCAATTCATGAAATCAGTTTAGTGGGCCACCCCTAGTGTTTTTTTGTTTTAATGGATGGTCCAATTCCATTTCTATTCTAGTTTTTTCATGTTACATACATAATTTTGTAAAACTTTTATTTTTTTATACACAAATGCAGATACAGATATTGAGTAATGACATAAAGTATATTTCTTGCTGTGGGTTATGGCCACTGCTCAGGGAGGAAAGGCAGATTAACTTTTACAAACTGAATGAGCAGATGGAAAAGGTGAGACTGTAACCCAGGCCTGACTAATTTCACAGCCCATGTTCCATTCTGTACTGTCTTTCATTTCACAATTCTGTGGCCTTCCCTTCTCACTCGTGCGAAGGACTGCACGGTTTCCTTCCAGTTCCACTACGAGCTTGGGTGGGAGCGCCACCTTTGAGAAGAGTGTAAAGGCTAGAGTAAGAAAAGAAAAGAGAAGCCATGTTTCGAAGACCTGTATTGCAGGTACTTCATCAGTTTGTAAGACATGAGTCTGAAATAGCTAGCAGTTTGGTTCTTGAAAGATCCCTGAATCGTGTGCAGTTACTTGGGCGAGTGGGTCAGGACCCTGTGATGAAACAGGTGGAAGGAAAAAATCCAGTCACGATATTTTCTCTAGCAACAAATGAGATGTGGCGATCAGGGGATGGTGAAGAATACCAAATGGGTGATGTCAGTCAAAAGACAACATGGCACAGAATATCAGTGTTCCGGCCAGGCCTCAGAGATGTGGCATATCAGTATGTGAAAAAGGGGGCTCGAATTTATTTGGAAGGGAAAGTAGACTATGGTGAATACATGGATAAAAATAATGTGAGGCGACAAGCAACAACGATCATAGCTGATAACATTATATTTCTGAGTGACCAGACAAAAGAGAAGGTGTAGAATGGACGATTCTTCTTTGGCCGTTGTTTGGTACAGTCTCAATTCCAAATCATGTATAGTCTTTTTAGTTTCTAAAGATAAGAATTAAAATACTCTTTTATATAAATGAATGATAAAAAAAAAAAAAAACAATTCTGTGATGTGACCATGGATAATTATCTCCTCTAAACAGTGGCATAATTTAACACTATATATGGAGATTAAATGATTTTCTTTAGATCTTAAGGCTAGCAAATTAGGCCTATTTCTTACTTTTGTAGTCTTTCCACACTGCTGGTAGAGAATTTAGTTTTCCATAAACTACGTTAGGTCCAAATTATGCAACAGCTAAGAATCCAGTTATTGTACACTTAACACATTTCATGTCAGAGGAGACTGAGACTATATTTCTCTGGTAGTTTTTATTCAATATTAGTAAAACACAAACCATTATGGCCCATGAGGATGTCACAGTCTTAAACCATACAGCACAATCACCACAATCTCATCAATTCTCTTGTAATAGTTATAATTTTTGCTTACATCAGTATTTGATGTTTTATATTATGGCTATGAAATATTCATTGCTGAATTATAGATATAATTTGATTATTTTTTCTTTCTTGTGCAGTTTTTTCCTGAATTTAATAATCGCCTTGTTTTTTGTTTAGTTTTCTAGTTATTGCTAGTCAGTTCCTCCCACACTCTCCAGAGCCTGTCAACATAGTTTTCTACAAAGTCAGACCTATTAGATAATCTGTTATTTCTTTTTTACCTAGAGAAATTCATCCTGAGCCCTCCTTTGTCTTATTCCAATCTAGGCTTATTAATCTCCAGGGCTAGTACTGGTAAAAGCCTGGGATTTCCCTTCTCTGTCATTCTGGGAATTCCCTTTGCTGCTGCTTCCTGGCTTTCACGTTTTCTTCTTTTTTGTCTTCTTTCATCATTTGGTAGAAAACATGCTCCAAAAGCTTCCCGAGAAAAGGGGTCTGTGGGAGGTAAATTGCATTAGACCTACATGTCTGAAGATGTCTTTAGGGATATATATAGAATTTGAGGAAATATTTTTCCCCAGAATTTTTAAAGTATTGCCCTGACTGACTTCTACTTACCAGGCTTGGATTCTACTGCTATCTTAATTCATAATTCTTTGTGTATTTTTTAGGATCTTCTCTTTATCATTAGGATCCTGAAATTTCACAGACATGTGTCTTGATGTGGGTCTTTTTCATTCATTATTATGGGTAGGATACTTGATGGGCCCTTTGGAGCCTTGGAACTTAAACTCTGAAAATTTTCTTGCATTTCTTTGAAACTTTCCTCCCTCTTCCACTTCCTTTGTTCTCTTCTTCTAAAACCCCATTATTTGGATATAAACATATCCTGAATTAATTCTTTAATCTTCTTAATTTTTCTTTCTTGCTAATTTTTGCTTTGAGTCTCTTTTTCCTCTTAAAAATAAGCAAATGCGTATATATTTCTTATTCCATTTATAATACAAATAATAAATATATTGAGTTAATTTCTGCACATTGCTTTTTCCAGTTGACCTTATCATCATACTTGTGTATTTTAGTTAAGAGCTGCTTCATTGTATGGATATACCTGAATATATTTAGCCAGTCTCCCCTATGAATGGACGTTAAGGTTGTTTTCAGAGTACTCTTAGGAACAATACAGTTTGTCATTTCAGATGTATGAGAATATTAGTAGGATAAACTATTTTAAGTGTGCATTTAAAAACTGATGGATATTGCCACATTTCCCTCTATTGGGAAATATATTCCTATTAGCAATATGTCAAAGTGCCTGTTTTTCTAAACTCTCTTCAGTGCAGTGAATTATTAAACTTCTGCATCTCTGCCAAAGTGGTGAAAAATGGCATATTAGTGTAACCTTAATTTGCGTTTCTCTGAGTGAGGTTGAGCAACTTTACATAATTTAAAAGATCATTTAAATTTCTTTTTCTGAGCACTCTCTGTTGATATCTTTTACCCATTTTTCTTAATAGACTGTCAGGTTTTCCTGACTCATTTGTAGAAGCTTTTTATGTACGTTCAGGAAATGAGCCTTTTGCCTATGGTAAAATTGCAAATATTTTTCCCTGGATGGTATATCTAGCTTTTGTGCATTGCAGAAGATACCATTAGCAATTTTTTTTTTTTTTTTTTTTGAGACAGAGTCTCTCTCTGTTGCCCAGGCTAGAGTGAGTGCCGTGGCGTTAGCCTAGCTCACAGCAACCTCAAACTCCTGAGCTCAAGCGATCCTCCTGTCTCAGCCTCCCGAGTAGCTGGGATTACAGGCATGCACCACTATGCCCGGCTAATTTTTTCTATATATATTTTTAGCTGTCCATATAATTTCTTTCTATTTTTAGTAGAGATGGGGTCTCGCTCTTGCTCAGGCTGGTCTCGAACTCCTGAGCTCAAACGATCCGCCCACCTCGGCCTCCCAGAGTGCTAGGATTACAGGCGTGAGCCACCGCGCCCGGCCACCATTAGCAATTTTTAATACTAAAAATTTAAATATTTATCAGTTTGTTTTAACTAAATGTTTTCTAGGTATTGGGTCATATTTAGGAAGGCTTTCCTTACTCCAAAATTATAAAATAGTTTTCTTCAGGACATTTATATTATAGTTTCCTTCTTGTGTGTGTGTATATGTATGCATACTTAAATTTTTGATCCATCTGGAATTTATTCTTATGCAAAGTGTAAGCGATGGATCTGTTGTTCCCCAAATAGCTAACTAGTTGTCCCAGTACCCTTTAATGAGTAATCTGTTTTTTCCTCACTGATCTGAAATGCCACCTTTATTATATACTGAATTCAGATATTTATTTAGGTACTTATTTGAGCATTTGGGGGCATTCATTCTATTTTATTTATTTATTTATTTTTTTATTTTTAAGAGATAGAGTCTCACTCTGTTGCCCATGCTGAAGTGCAGTGATGTGATCATAGCTCACTGTAACCTTGAGCTCCTGGGCTCAAGCGATCCTCCTGCTTCAGCCTCCTCCCAAGTAGGTAGGACTATAGGCACTTGCCACCATGCTTGGCTAATTTTTTTATTGTTCTGTTGAGACAGGGTCTCGCTATATTGCCCAGGCTGTTCTTGAATTCTTGGGCTCAAGGGATCCTCCCACCTTGGACTCCCAAAGTGCTAAGGATTGCAGATGTAAGCCACCACCCCTGGACTCATTGTAGTTTCTGTTGATCTTTTTCTCTGTCCATGTACAAAACCATACTGTTCTAATAACTATAACTTTGTAAAATATTTATGTCTGGTAAAGCAAGTCGTTCTTTGTTAATATTATTTTTCAGAATTTTGCTAGCAATTCTTGATCATTTTTCCTTATAAACATTAGAATCAGCTTCTCTAGCTGGAAAACAATTTTTTATTGCTTATGTTAAACATATTAAGTAACAGAGAGAATGACATCTTTAAGATGTTGTCTTCCTATTCAAGAATGCAGTACATTCATTCCATTTGCAAAGGCCCTGCTTTTTTTTTTAAATCTTTTGTTTTTGTTAGTATAAATGGAATTTTTTTTTTTATGTCTTATTGGTTGCTGTTGGGAATATGAAGGCTATTGACTTTTGTAGGAATATTTTATAATGACCATCTTAAACTCTCTACTTCCAGCCCCTGAGAAGGAAGAACAAAAGGAATGGGGACAACTTCTTTTCCAAAGGATGTGACCTGGAAATTACCCACATTGCTTTTGTTCGCATCCCATTGGCTGGAATTCATCTCATGACTACACCTAGCACAAAGGAGCCTCAGAAATGTAGCCTCTAGCTATACGGTTTTATGCTCAACTAAAAAACAGGGGTTCTGTACCAAAGGCAAGAAGAGGAAGAGAGACTGATACGGGGTGGGGTCGGGGGAGATGGCAGGTTCTACACAAAGGTGTTTTCGTCATTGTTATTATTTTAGGTACTTTGCAGTTTTGGTTTCAATGTTTTCAAGAGTTTTCTTACTTTGTTAATTTCTAATTTTATTGCAATGTGATAAAAGAATATTGTACTGTTTCTACTAATGGAAATTTATAAGGGCTTGTAAATATCCCATGGGCCTTTGAAAAGAAGGTTTTTCTCTGTTAGTGTATAGAGTTTGGTATGTACCAGTTAGATTTTATTACCTCTTATCGTTTAGGTCTTTTAAATCCTTACTTAGCCTTGTCCTCCTGCATTTTAATGGACCAAAAGCCATAAAGTCTTCTAATATCATGTGTTATTTCTCTTTGCATTCTTGTACTTTTTAATGAATATTGATGCTGCATTGTTTGTGTACTCAGGAGGAAAGCCAGACCACTGACTAAAGTTTAGTGGATCTGGACAATCTTGTTTCCCAGCTGTTAGAGGATACATTCTAGGTCCAGCATTGTATATACATAGAGGAAAGTATCCCTTTACAAAACGGGAGCTTGCTCAGTTTTACCCTAAATTGAATAGTAATGTTTTTCTTTAACCTGAGTGAATGTTTCTATTTTTCACTTATTACACAGGTAATTCTGACTCGAAGGACAGAAGAGGTGAGCCGCTCACCTTATATCTGTTGTCTCTTTTACACAGTGTATGGTATTCATCTGTGTTTCCTCTGCTCACAGTCTGTGGTAACCTTGTGCATCTGTGGCTGTGTTGTTTGTTTACTTTCCCTTGATTCCATATTAACCTCATACAGAAAAGCAATAGAAATAAGTACTGTATTTAATATGTTTTTAAATATAGATTATCGATTCTAACAGCTATGATATATTTTAACAAGCAATAAAATAATTGTATCTTACTTTGTCATGTCACCTTGTTAATACTGCCTTTGGTGATACCAGGCTATAATTTTTATACCATAAGTTATTTCTGCTTTCTAGGCCATAGTTAACATTTAAACATTCTGGCTTTGTGTTGTCTTTCTCCTAGTCTGTAAAATGTTGACCCTTTGTGGCTTTATATTGGCTTTCATGGATTTTCAGCCCTCTAGTGTAAAGTCATTATGGCCTCAGACGCTGTGTCTGTGGTTTCAGCTAGACTGCTGAATTCCTGGTCATCAGAGAGCAGGAAGACATGGATACTCATGTGTAGAAATATGGCACGTTTCGCCTAAGACAACAGTAAGGCTGCCATCAAAGAGCATGAGAGAAAGAGATCATCCAGTATTCTAAGAAATGATCGTTACATTTCAGTTTGGAAAATGTTACTGTACGAAGCAGTTTTTTTAATCATGGTTTTCTATTTTATCAAATCAGACTTTTTGAGATTCTTTTTCTGACTCCATTATTTATGTACAAATTTCCCTGTGTAATTAAGTAATGGAACATTTAGAAGTTTATGAAGTCCCACCAATTAGGGAGCATTTGAGTCAGAAAAGTACTCTGTAATGTCCATCTGCCACTATATTTGGTGAGCAATAGTGAGGTGTTACCATGCTGTGTACAGATTTCTCTTACTTTCCTAAACTCAGCAACCAAACATAGGATTAATGCAGTGTCCTTGCTATACAGATTCACTTACTATCACTATCAAATGTGTAGAACTTAATAGGTTTATATTGCAATAGATACTTATATTTGCTCCCTAAACTGCTCTTTTAACCAGTCCTACAATAAAATCAAAAGTCAAAGTGGTAGGCTTTAAGATCTGTTGATTCTTTCCACTAGTTAGTGTATGTTTTAATAATATTCAGCCCTTTTCTTATCCCAGATATTATACCTCTTTTACCTAGCTGATAGTTAAGTAGTTTCCATGTTATAATTAAAAAATAAAATTACCTTAATTATCTAGATTATTGCTAATAGTGACATATGAAAAGTTTATTAATATAATAAATCTCATTTTTAAGTCAGAAGATAATTTTGTATAATTCCCTTGGCCAAACAGGGAACTCAAGAGGCATACATATTCTAAAGCCACATAATGTAATAACAATTTTACCAGAGCAGATCTTTAGAAGTATTATAAATTTGGATATCACATTCTAATTTTAAAACCAAATGCTTTTTGAGACATGAGTCAACTGTTTGGAAATATGTGTATTATAATGTGTTTGATAAGCAAATTATGTCTTATGCAGATGAATTAAGGGTTACAAGTTTTTATGCACTAGCCTTTGGGGTGCTTTTGAGCACCTGTGGTTGGTGTTTCAATTGTCAAAGCAGGAAGGAATAAAACAAGAGAGGGAGGGAGACGCAGGCAACTCTTCTTCCTCTTTTGAAGTCCAAGAAACTGGTTATTTTCTTGTGTTGTTTGTTTTTTCTTTTTTTGGAGACAGGGTCTCCCTTTGTTGCCTGGGCTACAGTGCAGTGGTGTCGTCATAGCTCACTGCAACCTCAAACTCCTGGTCTCAAGCAATCCTCCTCCCTCAGTTTCCCGAATAGCTGAGACTACAGGCATGCCCCACCATGCCTCGGCTAATTTTTTCTATTTTTCGTAGGAATGGGGGTCTCACTCTTGGTCAGGCTGGTCTTGAACTCCTGACCTCAAGCAGTCCTCCTGCCTCAGACTCACAGAGTGCTAAGATTACAAGTGT
This sequence comes from Eulemur rufifrons, assembly GCF_041146395.1. NCBI lineage: Eukaryota > Metazoa > Chordata > Mammalia > Primates > Lemuridae > Eulemur > Eulemur rufifrons. Next base: position 27,918,335 of record NC_091002.1, read on the forward strand.
AAGCTACTGTGTCCGGCCTCTGTACCTTTTAAGCAAAATTCTGCATAAACCCATCTCATCCTACTTTCCTACTTTTTTATTGTAATAGTACAATTTGGTTCCCTTTTTTTTTTTTTTTTTTGAGACAGAGTCTTGCTTTGTTGCCTGGGCTAGAGTGAGTGCCGTGGCATCAGCCTAGCTCACAGCAACCTCAAACTCCTGGGCTTAAGCGATCCTACTGCCTCAGCCTCCCAAGTAGCTGGGACTACAGGCATGTGCCACCATGCCCGGCTAATTTTTTTTTTTATATATATATATATTTTAGTTGGCCAGATAATTTCTTTCTATTTTTTAGTAGAGACGGGGTCTCACTCTTGCTCAGGCTGGTCTCGAACCCCTGACCTCGAACGATCTACCCGTCTCGGCCTCCCAGAGTGTTAGGATTACAGGCGTGAACCACCGCGCCCGGCCACCTTTTTTTTTTGATAATGGGATTTTCATGTGAAGACCTTATAACTGGTATTTATTTATTAAAGAGCAAGAACACAGGATAAAGCTGATTCTAATCATACTTTAAAAATATTTTAGATGTAATCATTTATATAACCGCCTTTTTAAAAATCAGAAAATAGTATATTTGTAAAGAAGGAGTCCTTGAGACTAGAGTTCTAGAACCAGTCAGGATAAGTATTCGGCTGAACCCCAGAGACTCCTTAATGTTTCTCAGCTCTCATTTCAGATCATCTAGATCTGCTCCCTATGGCTTTCTCCTTCAATACTTTGCTAGAGTCGAGTCTAGAAAAGGCTGACATTCTTGTTTAGAGAGGTATTTTTGGATTATCTTAGTAAGCGGCATTATTGTGAACTCCATTTTTGGTGGCTTTCCTTAACACCTTTAATAATACATTCAGCATTCGTTCAGTGCCTGTCAGATGCCAAATATTCCAGGAAAAAAAAAATGCTTCCTATCTCAGGAAACATGTGAACGCCAGGTATCAAAGTCCACTCAGTACATGCTGCTGGGTATACCACACAAAGTGCCAAAAGAGCTCAGAAGACTTATTGCACCTGGGGGAATGGGAGGGAGGCACAGAGATGAACTTTGGGCAGTTTAAATTAAAATAGTAAATTGGGGAAGGAGGACACACCAGATAGGGCAAGAGCAAAGAGGTATGAAAGAGCAAGTTGTATGTTTCAAGAACTGTGCACAGTTGATGTATGTGAGGTGGGGAGTGGGTTTTAGAAAGATAATTCCGGAAGCCTTAGAGAAGATAGGTGGGTAATAGAAATTAAGGTTTCTAAGCCTGGCCTGGTAACCTGCGCCTATAATCCCAATGATTTGGGATGCTGAGGTGGAAGGATCACTTGAGACCAAGAGTTTGGAGCTGCAGTGAGCTATGATCACTCCACTCCAGCCTGGGGACAGAGTGAGACCCTGTCTCTTAAAAAAAAAAAAAAAGACAGTAAAGTTTCTGAATGGTAATTTGGCCCAAGACAACAGTGGTTGGGCTCAGCCCAGTGGTTTGTGCCCTAGAGGCAACTTGATGACTTTTGCTGTTTTTAGAGCCAGTTGGAAGCACTTAAAACAACATTACAACTCTGCCTTTGAGAGCTGATAGACACTACTGCCTAAAATGTGGAGAAGAGATAAATACGTGAGTGTGAGGAACTGAGGTTATGGGTGTATGGCATTTACTTCATTATTTTTGTAGTTGACAGGAGTGTGTCTCGAGTCCTTAGATTACTTGCGTATTTACATATGAGCCCTTAGGTTGATATGACCCTTTGTTTTCTTGGACATCTGTTGTCCTAGAACCCCATTTTAGTGTCTTGAAATGCCTGCCCACAGGCTGAGTCTAGGAGGCAAAACTTTGCTAGTATGGAAGTTGGTGCGGAATGGGTAGGCAGTGTGGAATGGACCAGTGTGCCTGCCTTGCTTGTACCAGCCTGCGCTGTGTGAGCCCAGCTCTTCAGAGGACCCAGACTAAGATAGTCCTGAGCATGAGAACGCAATGAATCTATACAGTTTGGGAGGAACCCTAGGAGGGTGACTTGATCCTGAGCTTATCTCCAAGTCTAAGATTTGATATGGGGAACTGTAAGTTCTCTCTCATTTCCTTAATAAATCTGAGTCTCCTTCCCTCACAGAGACCTGGGGACATCTTTGCTATCTGTATTGCCTTCTGACCATGTAAAAAACATGGGTGTAATTTTGATGTCAAGAGGTAAAATCTGGCTTTCATGGTGGTGGACTGTTCTGGCCTGAAAGCTTGTAAGAGTAAAAGTGTTGTTGGTCCTATAATTTATGGATAGTCTGGACAATAGTCTTACTTTGTTTTCTTGCTTTAAATTTGCAGCTGTGTAATCATAGGCAAGTTATTTAATCTTTGGTTAGTTTCCTTATCTGTAAAATAGATTTAATAATGGTGTATCTACCTTAGGGTTGTTAGGATAATTACATGATATGGGATTTTGTGCTTTGCTCTGTTCCTGCCTTACATTACTATTTAAATACATGTTTAAATATTAACTGATAATTTTTATTAATTTATAAGTTATCTGGGTAGCTATCTCCCTCCTTTCCCTATTGCTTGTAGTTGTCACCTCTCCTAGTGGTCATAAACAATACTGCACTCTTCCTTGCCCTTTCTGATACTCCGTTAATTCATTCATGCAGGATCTTTCCTGGCCACCTCATCTTAAATAGAACCCCCCATTCTCTTTTTTTTTTTTAATTTATTTTTTTATTTTATTTTATTTTTTTTTTTTGAGACAGAGTCTCACTCTGTTGCCCAGGCTAGAGTGCTGTGGCGTCAGCCTAGCTCACAGCAACCTCAAACTCCTGGGCTCAAGCGATCCTTCTGCCTCAGCCTCCCGAGTAGCTGGGACTACAGGCATGCACCACCATGCCTGGCTAATTTTTTCTGTATATATTTTAATTGTCTATATAATTTCTTTCTGTTTTTAGTGGAGACGGGGGTCTTGCTCTTGCTCAGGGTGGTCTCGAACTCCTGAGCTCAAACGATTCACCTGCCTCGGCCTCCCAGAGTGCTAGGATTACAGGCGTGAGCCACCGTGCCCGGCCCCCATTCTCTTTTTCAGTCTTATTTTTCTTCATGGCACTTACCACTACCTGTGTTATACATTTCTTATTTATTGTCCTGTCTCCGCTAGAGCATAAGCTTCATATGAGCAAAGATGCTGCATCCTCAGGACCTGCCTGGTACAAGTAGTCACTCAGTATATACTATTTATGGAATGAAAGAATAAATATTGAGCTTAGGAATATGGGGTGTGGTGGCCTTGAATCATGGCTTCAAAATTTATCATTTAGTGGATATATAACAATGACCTTAATCCAATGTGGTAAGGGTTGTACCAGAGTAGGTACATAGTGTTATGGAAGTAGCAATTGGTTTCATTAAAGGGAGTAATCAGAGAAGGATTTACCCAAAAAAAGGTGATATTTGAGCTAGAATCGTGTAAGAGGAGAGGTGGTAATTACATTCTAGATTAGGGGTTGGCAAAGTTTTTCTATCAAGGGCCAGATAATAAATACTTTCAGTTTGTATGACTACGAGCTCTCTCTGGCATCTACTCCACTCTGCCTTTATAATGCAAAAGCAGCCATAGACAATATGTAAATTAATGAACATGGCTGTGTTCCAGTAGAATTTTATGTACAAAAACAGGCAGTGAGCCAGATTTGGACTGTAGTTTGCCAGCCCCTATTCTAGACAAAGACCTGCCTGAGCCTAGGAAGCTGGTCTGAGGTTCTCTGCTGGTGTGTGAGCTTCTGGATGCCAAGGCCAATCCTTTTCCATTCATATCAGGCACTTTGCAAGTGTGACTTTTAAACGTCCCATTAACTCTGAGAGGTGGAAAGTGCTATTACCTTTCCATTTCTTGAATGATTCTAAGAGATTGTCACGCTATTAGTGAGTAGGATAGTAGAAATTTGAACTCCCAGGTCTGTCAGACCCTAAAGCCCCATACTCTGGAAATGGCTTTCTTTTGACCTCATGATGATATGAAAATTTGGCTAGATAACTCTAAGTTCAAAATCCTAAGAACTTTGTAGACAGTGCACCATTGATTTCTGGCAATGATGTTTTAGATGAGCAATCGTAAGTGAATCTGATTGTTTCTCTGTAGGGAGTCTTTCTTTCTTCCACTGAACATTTTTTTTTTTTTTTTTTTTTTTTGAGACAGAGTCTTGCTTTGTTGCCCAGGCTAGAGTGAGTGCCGTGGCGTCAGCCTAGCTCACAGCAACCTCAAACTCCTGGGCTTAAGCGATCCTACTGCCTCAGCCTCCCGAGTAGCTGGGACTACAGGCATGTGCCACCATGCCCGGCTAATTTTTTTCTATATATATTTTAGTTGGCCAGATGATTTCTTTCTATTTTTAGTAGAGACGGGGTCTCGCTCTGGCTCAGGCTGGTCTCGAACTCCTGACCTTGAGCGATCCACCCGCCTCGGCCTCCCAGAGTGCTAGGATTACAGGCGTGTGCCACCACGCCCGGCCTGTTCCACTGAACATTTTTTTAAGTGGCCTGTGGCTGGTTGGTTGATTTCAACCCAAAATTTCAGAATTTTTTCAGGATGCATCTAATTAAACATCTTTTTCCCATATCACTCCTCAAACTAGGTGGTTTCTTTTGGCCTGATAACTCAGGGAACTTTCTTGTGTTATTTCTTTCCCTCCTTCCTTACTGGTTTCTTATTTGGGATGTACTACTGAATAGATATTAGATCTCCTAGATCTATCAAGCTTGTTTCTTTTCTCTCTCTCATAATTTCATCTCTTATTCTATGTTCTGGGAGCTCCCATGATTTGCTCTTTCATATTACTAATTTGGTTTTCAGTTATGTCTGTTCTCCTGTTCAGTCTTTCTAATGAGACTTTTCCCTCTAATCTTGTTACTTCCTAAGAACTCTTTCTTAATACTCAGACAACTCCTTTTCAAAAAAAGATCACTGTAGTATCCTCTTGCACAAATTAACAATGTATTTTTAAAGATTTATTCTATTTTTGTGTTGCTTCTGTTTCCCAGGGCTACTATTGTTCTCCTTGCTATTTATTAAGGTCACCTGTAGGGCTCTGGTTGCCCTTTGCCCTGGAGCATTGAGTGGCCTGGAATGTGTACACTGTAGGTGTCCCCTCAGGAGGAAAAACAGGGACATATATCCTAAACCAGCAGTTCAGTGATGGTCCAGGAATTTGGGACAGGACACAGTTATCCTCCTTTCTTTTTCTTTTTCCCTTCTTTCTCTCTTGTGGCTGCCTAGAGTTATCTCAGACACTACCATGTTCTTTTTCTGGTTTCAGGGCCCACTAGGAAACCTTCTGTGGACCTAATACATCTAGCAATCATGTATAATGTGTAAACTCACTCTAGTGCCAATTCTAACGGAACCAGAAAAGGCATTTATAAGGCAATCAGGGGACTTTAAATAGTAACTGAAAAAATATTAGATGATATTAAGGAATTGGTGTTTCTTTTAAAATGGGATAATGGTATTATGGTTATATTAAGAATCCTTAGGCCGGGCGCGGTGGCTCATGCCTGTAATCCTAGCACTCTGGGAGGCCGAGGCGGGTGGATCGCTCAAGGTCAGGAGTTCGAGACCAGCCTGAGCAAGAGCGAGACCCCGTCTCTACTAAAAATAGAAAGACATTATATGGACAACTAAAAATTTATATAGAAAAAATTAGCCGGGCATAGTGGCGCATGCCTGTAGTCCCAGCTACTCGGGAGGCTGAGGCAGTAGGATCGCTTAAGCCGAGGAGTCTGAGGTTGCTGTGAGCTAAGCTGACGCCACGGCACTCATTCTAGCCTGGGCAACAAAGTGAGACTCTGTCTCAACAAAAAAAAAAAAAAAAAGAATCCTTATCTCTTAGTGATACATATTGAAGTAGTTACAGTTGAAATGATATGTCTCAGATTTGCTTTAAAATAATCCAGTTGGGGGGTTATAGACCAGTGGTTCTCAACTAGGGGTAATTTTCCCCCCACAGGGCATTTAGCAATGTTTGGAGATGCTTTTGATCACCACAATTGGGGGTTTGCTACTGACATCTAGTAGCTAGAGGCCAAGGATATTGTTAAACATCTTATAGTGCACACGACAGACCCACACAACAGAGAATTATCTAACCCAAAATGTCATTAGTGTGAATTTGAGAAAATATATATATGCAGCTTATCATTTCCAAAAAAAAAACACAACCCTCACCACTCTGTGTGACAAACTCCCCACTCTGTTTTTCTAGCTGATTCTGGATGGAAAACCCCAGCTTGTCATTTAGCCTGTGGGTGTACTGGCCCTGGGTTGGCAGGCCTTTGTTTAAATACCATCCTGATATCCCAACGTTCACTTTCATCCTCAGTCCCAGCTGACTCTGAGCTTGAGGCCCAAACTGGTAAAACTAGTACTTAGTTTTCAACTGGAGCTTCCTGGGCTGATTGACCTCTCCAGAAGCTGAGTCCCTTCTGTTTTGTCTTCCAGAAATCTCTCAAAATTTCTGGTCTATAGATGCCACCCTTTGCTGCCTTTCAGATATGTTGTTGATTCATTAGTATTTTTATATTTCTTATATCATTTCCATGTGCTTTGGGGAAAAGGAAGAAGTAAATTTATGGATTCAGCCCACTGTCTTAAGTCAGATGTCTCTAATTACCTTCTTATAATACCTGATATACTTCCCTCTGTGATTAGAATTTAACAAAAACATATTTAGTGATAAATCACTAATTCTTTTGTTCATTCACTCAACATAATCCATTATTTGTTTAGTGCTTACTGTGTGTTAAACTCTGTGCTAGGTTTTAGGTATATAGTGAGAAACAAAGCAGATATGTAATCCTTACCCTTGTGGAGTCTATTGTATAAAGGAGGGACACTCATTAATCAACTATAGTCAAATAAATATATAGTTGCAACATGTGCTAGGTATTATCAAGGGAAATAACAGGGTGCTTGCTCTGTGAGAATAATATAGAAAATAATAGCTAACATTGACGGGGAGTACACAATGTGTGCTAGTTACTGTGCCAAGAACTCTACATGGATGATCCCATTTAATCTTCAGAATAACTTATTTTAGAGATGAGGAAATGGAGACGTATGATCTTAATTTAGTATTAGAAAGTCAAAGAAGACCTCTTGGAAAAGTAACACATTTTTAAAAATGAGAACTGGGTGAGTGGGAGTTAGCCAGGCAAAGAATGGAGGGAGGCTATATGAAGCAGAAGTAATAACATGTTCAAAGGCCTAAGGATAAAGGAACTCAGCATGGAAGGATGCCTGTGGCTGAAGTTTAGAGAGCAAGGAAAGAGCGCAGGAGATAGAAGGTAGGTAGGGGCTAAATTGGGGAGGTTGTGCGAGGACACGGTAAGGAGATTCGATTTCATTCTGCAGGTGTGGGAAATCACTGGAAGGTTTTACATAAGAGAAGGACATGATCTGATTTGCTTTCCTAGAGATCACCTTGTCTGCTTTGTGGAAATGGATTGGCAGGGGCCAGAGGCCAGGTAAGATAGGATGGAGGTTGGAACTACACTGGTGACAGTAGAGAATGGGAAAAGACAGACAGATTTCAGGTTTTAGGTATATCCTTAAAATATATTACTTGCAACTGGGTTGGATGTAAAAGATAAGCATGAGGAAGAAACAAAGGATTTCCACATTTCTTACTTGAGCAACAGGGTGGATGAGAGTGCTAGCTACTGAATGCCAAGGAAAAGGTTTTAGACACAGAACATTTGTGTTGCCTGTGAAATTTGAAGTGGAGGTGGCACACAGGCAGTTGAGAGTCTGGAGCTCAGAAGAGAGGTCTGACCAAGCAATGCAAATGTGGGAATTGCTAGCATATCATTTGTACTTATGGCCATCTATCTGATCAGGTCAACTAGATAGAACATAGAGAAGAGTACCAAGGACAGAACCCTGAGGAATGCCCATATTTAGAGATCTGGTGTTGGAAGAGGAACAACTAGCAAGGAACACTGAGATGGAGCAGCCAAGATTCAGAGAAAATCAGAAGGCTGCTCTGTAGTAGAAAGCAAGAAAGGAAAGTGCTTCAAAGAGGAGGGAGTTTTTGAAGGATAGCTTACTTCACTGCATCACTGCAAAAAAAAAAAAAAAAAAAAAAAAGGAAGCAGTGATTAACCAGTTTGAATGCTCATTTTAAGACGAGAGCTGCTTACCACAGTATGTTCAAAACTTGCCATCAACAAAAAAGCATGGTATAATATCTCCCATCTCTTTGAAACAAACAAAAAACAACCATCCACCTCATACCTCCCTCCAGCTGCCACTCCTTTCCTCTGCATCTCTTTATGGTAACAGTCCTCATAAAAGGAGTCAGTATCTCACTTTCTCCTCTATCTTTATTTCACTCCATTTAGGCTTTCTCACCCACTACTCAAACCACCCTTGAAAAGGTCACCAATAGCTGCCATCTTGTCAAATCTGGTTTTACTTCTGCCTCTTCCTACTGAATCTGTAGGCAGTATTTGAGTTGATTACTCCCTCCTTGAAAAACTCTGCTCCAGGCTTCTATGACACCACATTCTGCCTGATTACCTCCCACTTCATGGCTACTGCTTATGAGTCAGTTCAGCTGATCTTTTAAAAGAATGTAAATCCGGTTATGTCTCTCCTCTGTTCAGAAGCCCTCCAATCACATGGTGTTTCTCATCACACTCAGAATTAAAGCCACACTCAGTACCATGAACTACAAAGCCCTACATCTGCTAGTTCCTGCCCACCTACCTCTCTGGCATCTCCTATCACATTGGCCTTTGTACTAGTCCTCAAACCCATCAAGCTCCTATGGGTTATTATGCTTGCAATTCCCAAGTCTTTGCTTGGTTCACTTCTTCACATTATTTAGAGCTCTGCTTAGATACAGCCTCCTCAGAGACTTTCCCAAACCGCTTTATCACTGCCCCCCAACCCCGTCACTTTCTATCTCCTTACCCTGCTTTTTTTCATTCATAGCACTTGTCCCTGTCTGAATTTAAGTATTGGCTTGTTTGTGAACAGTGTCCTCCTTCTCCCTCACAGAACGTAAGCTTTCTATCACTTGTCTGCTTGATCGCTTCTCCATTTCCAGTGTCTGGCATACAATTGCTGATCCATAAATATTTTTTGAGTGAATGTTGCTACGAGGTTGAATCAGATGAAGGTGGGAATGTGTACATTGGGTTTGACAATATTCCATTTGTTGGTGTCCTGGCTGAGCAGTTTAAACAGAGCACTGAGGGTGAGAGTCAGAGCAGATAGATTAAGGAGAACCCAGAGGTGAGGAATTCGAGAAAACAAATTAGACAACTGTCGTGAGAAGTCAGCTGAGAAGAATAACACGGGACTGGTGGTAGCTGGAGGAGGGTGAATGAGGTCAGGAAATCTTTGAGATGACAGAAATGGATATAATCCAGAGCACACGTGATGGGATTGGCCTTTACGTGGGAGGAATGTGTCCCCTCTTTTAGTGGGTAGGAAAATGGTGAAGATAGGTACAAACTCACACTGGTTGTGTAGTTCATGGTGGGGAGTGAGAGTGGACGAGGATGAGTTGGCACCCAGTCGGCTGAATGAGAAATGCGGCCAAGCACTGGGTGAAAGGAAGCCAGGCCCTGTGGAATGGAGGGAGATCTCCAAGCTGCATGTTGGTATAGTTAAGATCCTGGCAAGAGGTGGCTGGGAGAGCAGGGTATGTATAGAAGCTTCCAGCCGTTTTTGATACATGGTGCCTAAGGGTCTGATGTTTGCTTGTCTTAATCAGGAACAATATTCTCTGTGCCAGGAAGCCATTTGGGTTTATGACAGGAAAATTGTCTTTTTCCCTTCCTTTCCCATCTTCCTTTAGATGGAGCCCATTGAGGCTAGGAGAGAGTACGGTATTTGCCTTGCACACCCAACCTACCATTAGGATTGGATGTGTTTGTGCCTCCAGATATTTGAGTGCTTTTTATGTGCTAAGTACTGTTTTGTGCTCAAAGATTACAGCAATGAATGAAACAAAGTCTCTGCCTTCAAAGAGCTTTTATTCTAATGCAGGGAGACAGTAAATAAATGTATGTCAGAGATGGAATAGGCATGTCACCCTGGGCCCTGTGCTGCCCCCCACGCCGGTAGCCCTGGGGTGGCAGTGGGAGGTACACACACTCTCTTCTGTCTGTGTTTCGATGTCCTGCCATCTGCAGAAGTACTGAATGAGCCCTTCTTCCTCATCAGGGTGCTTCCCTGAGCAGCTGACTTGAGCCCTCCATTGCACTATGTGGTAATTAATGACTTATTCTGTTCTCTTGATTTCAGATGAGACGCCAATTATTGCAGTGATGGTGGCCCTGTCTTCTCTGCTAGTGATTGTGTTTATTATCATAGTTCTGTACATGTTAAGGTGAGCATGTTGATCCTTCTGCTTAGACTCTGTTTCAATACCCTAGTGTCTCAGTAAGCCCACACAGTCCAGTAGATAGTAGGATAAGAACAATGAATAGGATAGAGGGGGAATGACTCATGATAGTGCTAAGATTAAAATTCTACTTAGAAATGGTTTAAAAGCTCTACATAGTCTTTCTTAAGCCCTGGATCCTCCCCTTTTCCATCTGTCCAAGCCTAGTCCCCCAGCTGCAGTTCAATCTAAAGCCCAAATGGTGGTTTGGAGGTTGGGGTAAGAAGCCACAGTTTGTTTTATTAGTGACAGGTGTTTCAGGATCTTCAGATCTAGCCCTGTTTGAGCAACCCCTAAAAGGGCCTCAGTGAGATTACATGCTCAACAAAAGCCTACTTTATTTCTAGTTGGGGCTTTGTCCCCAAGCCCCTCTGGGACCCCTGGCCCTGGTGTGCTGTGCTGAACCATGTGAGTTACAGGATTCCTCTTTCTGACCTTCTTTCAGGGTCCTCTAGACATTACCACTCAAATGGCGAGCAGAAGCAAGGAAGGGGAACCCAAGGGAGAGAAGGGGGTGGTGCATTTTTTGTCTTGCTGCTAAAGCTACTGCCCTGACTAACTGGGTTTAGCTCTCCCAACTTATCTTTGGCTTAACCTGTTCTGTGCTCCCTCTTGTTCTGCAGGAATAGAGAAGGGAACCTTGTGTGCCCCCTACAATTTGGCTTGTCTCCCCATTATTCTGCAGGAGACTTGTGGCCAGACCTGTGCCCACCCAGTCTGAAGCTCTGGACTTCTCCCTGGGGGCTCCCAGGCTGCACTGATGAAATACCAGGATTTTTTGTTTGATATAGATCTTCCTATCTCCCCTACTGCATTCCACTCACTCATCCTTTCTCCACCTGGTACAGCTGTGCTCTCTAGTGGGTCTTGGAACTAGGGCTGCGTAGAGGAGCCGTGCCAGCCAGAATATACTATTGGTGTTACCTGGGTTGAATTCTAGTGTGCTGAGGGTAAGCAAGAGCAGCCCAGGGTACTCAGTCACCAGGGCATAGAGCTGCCTCAGGATGTGTGTGACCTGTCTCTGAAAGAGCCTGATTATTTGATGAAGGAGATTTAGAAAGGCTGTGTTGATAAGTAGGAATACACAGCCAATGACTTGCCTCTTGCTCCTCTATGCTTCGTTTTTCACTATGAACATTTTCTCATTAGGTTTAAGAAATACAAGCAAGCTGGGAGCCATTCCAATTCTTTCCGCTTATCCAATGGCCGCGCTGAGGATGTGGGTAAGGCACCTCTTAATGGCATGGGGAACCCTCACAAGGAGGGAAATCAAGAAATTAGGGGTTTCTTCATCCTTTAAAAAAAAAAACAAGACTATAAAAAAGGCAGGGGGAAAATCTTGAAGAAAACAGCCCTAGATCTTGGAGGCTTGATCCATGAGATACAATCTCCAATTGTCACCAGAAAAGGGGCTGGGCGCCCAGGGCACCTGACTGACCTCTTCCCCTCTTCTGCACTGCAGAGCCCCAAAGTGTGCCACTTCTGGCCAGATCCCCAAGCACCAACAGGAAGTACCCACCCCTGCCTGTGGACAAGCTGGAAGAGGAGATTAACCGGAGAATGGCTGATGACAATAAGCTCTTCAGAGAGGAATTTAATGTGAGTTCTTTGTTGAAAGTGGCGTATCAGTTGAGAGGAAGGCAGACCTAAGGTCAGGCCTTTTGAGTCATGGGGTAGAAAACAGGTTTCTAATGCTTAAGAGGTGAGAAGTTTTTACCAAATTTATTGGATTCTCTTCTTGTATGATTATGGATAGAAAATGAAAAAAGATTTGCCTCAGTTTCCTAATCTACCCATCCATCCATCTGTCTATTCATCATCACATCTGTTACTTCTTTTGTTTAAGCATCTAATACGTGCCAGGTAGTAGTCTAGCTGCCAAGGTTATGGTAGGGAGCAAAAATAGATCCAATCCCTACTCTCAAGGAACTCACTGTCCAGTAGGGAAACCCTACAAACAAGAACAAAAATAACAACATAAATCCAAGCAGCAATACAGGATATAAAGGACTAGTGCATAGTTGTAGGAGCCCATATTAAGAAATGGCCATTTAGAGTATAGAGCAGGGGTTTCAGAGTGTCTAAAGTAGCACAGTCTGGAAATGAGGACCATGGCAGACTGCAGAACACAGGTCTCATCTTGAGTATTTAGATTTGTATTTTTAATAATTCCCACAAGGAAGTGGAACATGTTTGTAAACCACCAGTTCTAATCCCAGGTCAGAAGAGATTCTTTGAATAAATGTTGTTTTAATTGATACCTAATCATAGATAAGGGTGGCTGGGAAAGGGGAGTGAGGAACATTCTAGACACTGGAAATAGCAGGAGCAAATTGTCAGGAGTGAGGGTGGGTAAGGGAAGGGCACATTCAAAAAATTAAAGAAGGGATGTGTATGGCTAAAGGGCAGAGATTCGGGGGAATAGAAAGAGGTGAAACAAAGAAGGCTGGCCAGACCATCAATCTTGTAGCTTTCCATGAGAGAAGTAGAAAGCTATGGACCAACCAGATCTGTATTTTGGAAAGATGACTCTGGCTTCTGTGTGGAGAGTAGCCTATGGAGAGATCAGAATAGTTGCAGGGAATAGTTAGGGTCTGCAGAAGTTGTTAAGATCAGAAGTGCTGGTAGATTGACCTAAAGTGGTAATGATTAGGGAGAGGGGAATGGAATTAAGAATGCAGAGGAGCAGTTCCAGAGTTGGTTCATTCATCATTGCTAAACTATCACTTTCCTTCATACCTTTCCACTAAGCCATGTGTCAGCTTGTCTTGTAGTCTGGTTCCTCTCATGGTGCCACAATGGCTTCCCCAGTTCTAGGCATCACATGAGCTCTAACAAGGTCCAGTGGGCAAAGGATGACCACTTCTTCCTTTTATCAGGAAAATTTTCCCAGAAGACTGGGAAATTTTCCCTGGAGACTTCCCTTGTCACATGCTCTTTCTTAAGCCAGTCACAAGCAAAGGAGAAATAGGGTTACTATGGCTAGCTGAGAACAATCCAGATTATTATCCCTGGATCATGTAGGGCATGGGTGGACAGCCCTACAGAATAAGAGCTCTGGGAAAGGAGGAATGGTTACGGGGTGGGTAGATCACCACTCATACCTACTCCACTAGTGAAGGGCTTAGGGAAGTGGAGAGTGAGAAAATCACTACTATATAGAGAATAAATGGAAGGGGACAGAAAGAGTTGAAGCAGGAGACCAGTTACCAGGCAAAAGTTTAATGGAATAGTTTGGACCCTTTTTTCTGACTTTTGGAAAAACAGCACCATTTAATGTTTATTATTGATAGAGAACATTTATCATACACCACAAGACAGCACCCCATCCTCAGCACTATACCTGGGTCTGTGATAGACATTGTACTGTTTCATAATCTGCAGTACCAACTGCTTCTGGGTGATGAAGTGTGTGATCCCATTGCCATGAGTTTTGTTTGGAGATAAAATTCCCTGAAATCACATGATAAAGGCCTTCCAGTAAATCCCTGGATAGTGGTAGTGTCCTGGAGACACGGTGGGTAAATTCAGGTAGATATTGTGATGAGAGCCATTTGCTCTGCTATCGATGCTTATGAGCTCATTGGGCCAGCAGTGGGGTAGCAAAGAGCTGACCATCATCTCCTGTGTTCTTAGCAACGAGTGCTGTCCGGTAAGGATTCACATGACACATAAATATTTCCTATCTTGCTCCAGTTTATACTCATTCAGAGCCATTGGTTAAGTAGGTTACCCCGCAGCAGTCTACTTCCAGCATGGGCCAGCATGTCTCATTGAGCCATTTGTATGCCAGGGTGGACTTTTTTCTTCCTTCAGTCAACTGTTGATGTCAGCAGGCAGTCAGGAGTGTCTATTGAGGGAGTGGGTTGTATGGCAGGCATCCTGTGCACATCACTTCCAGTTGATGGTGGAATTCTGCTTGGCATGTCCAAATTTTTGGCTTAATTGGATCACATAATACCTGGTTTATGAGGAGGATCTGAAGTCATTTGCATACCTAGTGCCTTATGGTTAGGCTTACCGTCTCTACTCTAGAGCCCAATATTAAGCTGGGAGCATGGTCTTGTCCCCATGTCCTAGGGTTTTTCTTTATGATCCTCCTTTTTTAGCCTTACCACAAGCACTTTTGAGCCCCATAGAATCTACCAGAGCCAGTATCTCCATGGCCTAGATCATCTGGAGAGCCTTCTCTTTTCAGATCACTCAATAAATGGGTCAGAGCAGGATACAAGCATATGGTATATGCCTATTGTCCCCAAACCCCGGGCCGCGGCCCAGTACCAGTCAGTGGCCTGTTAGGAAGTGGGCCAGCTCCACATCACCTCCCCCACCTCACCCTCAGCACACTCAGCCGTCCCCTCAGTCCATGGAAAAATTGTCTTCCATGAAACTGGCTCCTGGTGCCAAAAGGATTGGGGGCTGACTGCTGGTATGCTATACCCAAAACCCAAAATGGCCTAGAAGCATCGCTCCTCATCCTAAGCAGGGGAGGGGTGTTGGGGCAAGGACCAGCAAATTGTCTTTTATGTTGGAGGAGAGATCCGTCATGCTGAAGGTCTTTGACCTTTAGAAAACTTGGCTGAGGTGGCAGGCCACTGTATTGTGTACATCTTAGCATGTATATCTAAGATAACATAACTTCCTGCTCTTTAATTTCTGTCAGCTTGGTGTTATCGGTATAGTTGTCAGGGTGATGTCCTGTGAAACAGACAAAATCCTCATGAACCAGATCACAGCACAGAAAGGTCAAGATTATTTATCACTGAGGCTGCTCCTGTCTTGAGAAAGGGTAACTGCCTTAGGTAGTCTGCACAACTTAAAAACAACATACACTTGCTCCTATTAATAGCATAACCAGGAGTTACGTGTTAATCTGTAGGAAGGAGAGTACATCTGGGAGAAGCAACTATAAATCTACAGCTCCAACTGATTCAGTTTACCATAGGCCACTGACATTCGTAAAGACGGTCAGTCTTTCATGCTCGTCTGTTTGGTGGCTTGTGTGGAGAGGTAACATGAAACAACAGAATAGCTAATACTAGTAGTTGCTGAACACTCACTCTATGCTATCACTAAACTCAGAGATGTAAATGGATTATCTCATCATGATCCTACAGCTTTTAAAGTTTTCTG
This sequence comes from Eulemur rufifrons, assembly GCF_041146395.1. Lineage (NCBI taxonomy): Eukaryota > Metazoa > Chordata > Mammalia > Primates > Lemuridae > Eulemur > Eulemur rufifrons. The sequence goes on from NC_091002.1 coordinate 27,933,912, forward strand.
TAGCACTTAAGATCATGCAGTTCACCGAGGGACTTAGACTTTCGGTAAAGAGAGATCACTGCTCTGGGAGCTTGCATTTGCTCCTTCTGTAATGGTCCCTATCTAATGGGTTAGGGAATCAGTGTGGGCTATTCTGCCACTTAATAGGTAGCTTCTAACGTGAAGCCAGTTGGGGCCAAAACTCCTTCCATCACCTGGCCTGCAAAGGCTCCATTCTAATTAGCATATCATGGTCACATTCTGGGATCCCGGGAATTAGTTAGCTCAAGGCTGGAACCCAGTAGACCCCAAAAGATGCATTTCCCTTTACCTAGTTCACGGTTACCATGGTACATAACTATAGATTCTTAGGGAAAGATGAAGAGGGAGGTTCATGGTTATATATGAGTGTTGATGTGCCGTGGCAGAGTTTTTCCTTGGCGGTGACTTTCCTCTCCCTTTTTAAAGGGTTCTGGGTCTATGAAATGATCCAGGCCTAGGACTTGGATGAGAGGGGCTATTTCTCTAGCATGTGGTCTTTAGTAGGCTGCCTAAACTGACCTGGGCTAGCTACCTTCCATTTTCGTTATTGGGAGCTTTACAGTGAATTACTCACAACCAGAAACTTCTGAATCCTAATGCCAGTGGCCTCTGACACACCTTCCAACCCTCTAAGATCAAGAACCCATTTTGAAGCCAGGCCCTTTACTAGCATATCAGTGTGGAGAGGACTGCCAGGAAAGCACTTCTGAAAGATTCCAGCACTTTCCTCAACGGTGCACACCCTCCAGCAAAGCACATGTTGTGGATTCCCTCAAGGACATACTGAAGGTATCAGTAGAAAGGTTGAACCTTTAGAGCCCATGTACCACTCTGATCTCCTCTACTTGTGCTGAGATTTTCTGGCTTTTCATTATCACCTCGCTGAATCCAGCATTCAGTCCAGGTTTCCACTGGCCACCCTAACCCAGCCTTAGAACTGTGGCCAGTGCCTGAGCTGTTATGCTACCTGCACAAGTTCATTTGACCATACCAACTAGAAATTTGGCCTCATCCAAAAGTTATCCTCTCTCCTCTTCGGTTTGACATCCCCCAAATCTATATCAATGACTATTCTTATAATTTTTAATTACAGAACTGAGTGTATTCCCATAATTTCTTCTAAGTATTTATTAGCTCTTTGCTTTTCTACTTTATTTATGTATTTTACTCTCCAGATTATGTTATGCTTATATCCTGATTATCCATAAGCAGTGAGACCTGGGCTGTGGGGCAGTTTTCATCATGAAAGCAAGATGCAGTAGAGAGCATAATAGAGATTTTTGGAAGTTACCTTTCTCCAAGTACTCTGTTTCCTTCATAATTATTTCAGTTGTCTCACTTAAAGCCTGAACACCTCAGGAAAGATGGTGAATTCTGTTGGCATTAAAATTCAGTAGCCAGCAAAATCCTGAAATTGTAACAGTTGGTTTAGCAAAATACATTTATAGTCATAGAAAAGCCCTGAGTCTTATGCTGTCATTTGGAGGTGAACATTTGATGTTGGAGCTGGGCTTTTTCTTGTTTGTTACTTAATGTCAGAAGTAATCTTACTTCTTGGTTTCAACATTTCTCATCTCCTTTTAATTGGGACGCTCCCACACCTTTACCACTAGCTAGAATACATGCCAGGTAATAGTAAGTATTAAATGAAGTAGAGTTGTATAGCTGTGAACTGTGAGTGGCTTGCTTTTTCCCATCCTGGAAATTGGTTGACAGTCTCTTTCCTTCCATCTGAACCCAGTAACAAGCTCACATCACCCACATTTCCCCCAACAGTTTCTCAGCTACAACCCACTCAGATACTAACTGCTAAGTCATTTAAGGTCCAAAGTTAAAAACAAGAGAAGTCAACTCAACTCAAGCAAAAAACAAAGAGAACTATCAATTTAGGAAGACACTGGAGGAGCTGGCAGAATCAAAAGATGAGTTGGAGTTCCAGGCCTTGGGCAGAGCAGGTACTACCGTGGTGGCTCTTGGACCCTCCCAGGGAAGCACCTAGTTTTCAAAATCCTGAGAAAGAGAATCTGATTGGCCCAAGTGTGAGTCAGGTATGACTATGCTTGGATCAATCAGCCCTGGAAGGGAAGAGGAGAAATATCACATAGGGAAAACACAACAATTTGTGTCTGCTATCATAGAGTAATATTTTTATAGTCATCATATGGGGAAGGCCTTTCTAAACTAACTATAAGAGTCACACACCAGAATGGAAAAGATTGGTAGATAATAAATATATTAAAATGTTAAACATCTCTATGACAAACAACGCCATTAAAAAGTGACCAATGAGGAGAACCTATTTGCCACAGGTAAACAAGAGTTTTCCATACGATTTAAAGAGCTTCTACAAACCTATGAGGAAAGGGTAAACAATTCAGTAGAAAAATTGGCAATTTACAGAAGAAATACAAATGGTTTATAAACATAGAAAAGAAGATCGATGTATATAGTAATCAGGGAAGTATATATTAAAGCTAACCATTATTTTGGACCTACCAGATTTGAAAATTTTAAAAGATTGATATTAAATGTGGGCAAAAATATGGGAAACGGATACTCTTATACACAAGTGGGGGGAGTTTAAATTAGTATAGCATTGGAAGGATGATTTGGCAATATTAATCAAAATTTAAATGCTTATGCTATCTGACCTAGCTTCTGGGACTCTATGTAACAGAAAAACCCTCATGCACAGGTGTGTATTTGTATAAGGGTTTTCATTATAGCATTATTTATAATAGCAAAGGAAATGAAAAGCAAATATCTATCAAGTAGAATAGCTAAATGATTTCTTCTATCCATTATGAAATCCTATACTGTCATTAAAAGTAATGTGTTTACATGGATCTCCCAGTCATATTGTTATGTGAGAAAACACATAGCAGAGGACATGGTATAATCACATTTTTATTTTTAAAAATATCTATGTATATCTGTGTGTGTTTGGGTGTGTTAATACTTTTTTTTTAAGTCTGGAAGAATACTGTGAACTGTCAACAGTGGCTTCCAGTGAAGCAGGGCTGGAGGGGAGTTGGGTGGAAGATAGGAGAGATAGGAAACTCCCGCTTTCTAAAGCTGAATTATTTGACTTTGTTTTACAACAAGCATTTTTTTAAATAATATTTTTTAAAGCAGAGTTTTCTTTTTAATATGGAAAACAAGCTAATGGACCTTAATGTGCTGTAATGGATATGTAGCATCTAGAATAAAGAAGCTACTATCCCTAGTTTGAACTGTGCCAGGAGTCTTGTGGTCAGTTCACTGTGAAAAGGGATATCACCAAATGGAATGTTCTGGAGAGAAACTGGACCATGGGGGTGACAGCTGAAGGAACAGTAGGCATAGGATATGACAACTGTTCTCAGATGTTTGACTTTGGCTGAAAGGAGACCCTGTAGCATGTCTATGAATGCCCACCATGATCAGAAGTTCCAGGCTATGGCTTTCATCCTAGTTACAAGCTGGAACTTTTTTACTTACCAGCATTTGTCTTTGGAGGAGTCATTGAATTTTATTTAAATGAAACACTTGGAAAAGCCACTCATTGAGGTCCCTAAAGCATGATCAAGGTTTAAAAATAAAAAAATTGGTTAGCTCCTGAGAGGAAGGGAATAGGAGAGAGAAAAAAGAGGAAAAGGTGGAGCCAGTGAGACAGTCAGAATCTGTGCATTGTAAGGTGTGACCTCCTTCCTCAGGACCTCACATCTTTAATAACACAGTTAAGCCCAGTGAAGAAGTGTGTGTGTATGTGTAATCTGGTGATGGGACTGAGTGTGGCATCTGAATTGAGGCAGAGGTGAAAGAACCTCTGCATTGATGAATTGTCTCAAAATAAATGAATCAGAGCCAAAGTCTTATGGGATTTAGCAGGAACTGTGGCAAGGGCTTTGAAATTCCACAGTCCAGAAAGTTGGGGGTTCAGGCTTTGCAAGGAGCAGAGAAGGTACCAGCTGACATCTGTGTTTCACACTACTTAGTACAAGGGAAATGCAAAAGAAATTGTGTATCTGGATGTTGGTTCCTTTTAAACAGAACTCGTCCGAGAATTACCTTGGAAAGTAGTAAATTTCCCATCTCTGCAGTGTTTCAAGCACTGGTGACTATTAGGTGAGAGTATTGAAAGGGGATTCAAGCATTAAAAGTGAATGAGATTCAGTCCTGTACTGGAGATCTAGGCAGCACAGTGAGTCAAGGAAAAAAATGACAGGATTGCAAAGGAAGAGACAAAAAATGAATTTTTCATGGAGGAGAATATTGTCTTTAGAAAAATCCAAGGACTCATCAGATAAATTATTAGAATTAAAAAGTTATTTTAGCAAGGTTGCTAGTTACAAAAACATAAAAATTAACGCATTTCTATAGATAGGCCACAAATGGAAAGTCTAATAATACCTTTTAAAAGATGCCATTTATATAAAATATATATAAAATATAAAGTACCTAAGGATAATGTAACAAAATATTTTGAGAAAATTATACAAATGCTTGAACACTTTAAAGGAAAACAGTTTAAATTAGTGAAGAGAGAGGATCAATGGATTAGGAGGCTCAGTCAGTATTGTAAAGATGTCAATTCTCCCCAAACTGATATATAGATTCAATGCAATTCCAATAAAAATCCCAACAGGTTTTTTGTGGAACTTGACAAGCTGATTCTAAAATTTATATGGAGGAGAAAAGATCAAGAATAGCCAAGACATTCCTGAAGAAGAAGAACAAGGTGAGGAGACCTGCCTTACCAGATATAAAGAGATTATAAAATTTTAGTAATTAAGACAGTTTTGTATTGACTCTGGGATAGACACATTGACCAGTGGGATAAAATAGAGAGCTCAGAAGCAGATCCATGTGTAAGTGGAAACCTATTTATGACAGAATTGCTGTTGCAGTTTGGGTGGGGAAAGGATGGTCTTTACGATAAACAGTGCTTGGGACCATTGGGTAACCCTGTGGGAATAAATCAGATTGAATGTTTGTCTCATACCAAACACAAATCAATTCCAATTGTTGTAAACACTGAAATTTAAAGGACAAAATGATAAAATGTAGAGATAATAATGTAGTAAAATATACTTACGATTTCATAGTAGGAAAGGATTTCTTAAGACGTACATTGATGAATTTGACTATAGAAAAATGCAAAGATTCTGTTCATAAATAGATAACTGTAAAGAAAATGCAAGGGTAGGCCACATACTTGGTAAAAGATATTTGTAGCATGGATAACTGATAAAGGACAAGTATCCAGAATATGTGAATGCAAATTAATAAAAAAATAAACAAGCAATCCGGTAGAACAATGGGGAAAACACTCGACTTAGGTACTTCACAGTAGAGGACAGCCTTTTGACCAGACAACTGTGGGAAGATGATGAACCTCATTGATAATCAGAGAAATGTAAATTAAAACTACATTTAATACATGTAAAGCCTGACAATATCAAATATCGATGAGGATACAGAACAACCGGAACACTGTACATCGCTGGGGGAAGTATGAATTGATACAACTGCTTTGAAAAACAATTTGGTCTTATCTGGGAAGGTTAGATACTCATACTTGAAATTCTTGAACGTGTGCAGGAGAAACACACATAAATTTGTGCTCGGAGCAGAAGCATTAGCTGTAAACAACCCAAATATTCATCAGTAGTAGAATGGATAAGTAAATTTTGATACAATCTCAAATGAAGTGAGTGAACAACCTAATCTTAAGAACATAATATTGAGCAAAAAAAAGCAAGTTGCCACTTGGTCACAATTCCATTTTTATCAAAAAATAGACTTAGCAATAATAATATATTCTTTAAGAATACAAATATATGGGATACAAGTTTACCTGTGAGAAGGGAAGGAAGAGGATATGAGGAGAGGGGCCCAAAGAGAACTTCTAAGTTAAATTGAATGACGGATACTTTTTTTTAAATAAGTGTGAACAAATATGAAAGATACTGTCTAAAAACTGATGTGTTTTAAAAAAGGAATTCTTGTTAAGACTTGAGTAAGAGATGAAATGGTCTTTGATGCCACCTAGTGTTCCTAGAGAGTTTAACATCTTTTAGGCTTCTGGCCCAGCTGCTCCTTTCTAGCTCTGTGAGCTGTTTTTCAGAGTAGAAACTAAACACCAGGGTTCCCCTTGTTTTCATGTTGGACTTAGGCTCTTCATTCTGAACTTCTGCATCTAGCCCTGTGTTCCTCAGGGCAAGCCCCTTCTTTTCTCTTGTAAAACAATGGCTCTGTTTCTAACTTTCCTTTTAAGAACTTTGCCTCACCCAGAAACCTAGTTTTTCTTTATTATGACTGGGGGAGCTAGGCATGCTGATAGTTCTGTTAGGTGGCAGTCATTGTCATTCCTAACCTTGCTGTGTTGAAGACTGTTTTCAGTTGTCTTTTCATTACCTCTATTCTACATCATTTTAGAGAAAGGATGTACAGGAAAAGTCGTGCCTCTGGATTAGTCACGAGGACTTAAAAACCTGGTGTCTCATCCTGCCCTGTACTGGAGTTGGGGGCAACCTGTGGAAATGTATCCTATGTGAGGGAAGAGAAGGCAAACTGTGGGTGAATTGGGAAATTCCATTCTTAAGGATGATCTCTGTTCCATGTGCAAGAACCCAGCCCAGGAAACTCTTTCTCCCCTTTATGTATTCACAGCATAGTGTCAAAGGGAATTGCCTCTCTCAGTGAAATCACATGCAGAACCCCAGAGTTTTAACTCTGAAAGGAAAATCTCTTGAGTAGGTGAGGACAGATGGACTGTAAGACCCTGATTCCCCTTGTCTTTGAGTCTTTCCCTTTAATTTCTCCTAGCACTTTATGCTGGTTCCCAGGAAATATATTTGTTCTCTTCTTAAAGCTCTTGCTTCCATCTGGCAATATTAGTTCGCTTTGGGCTGGCATTTCCTTTATTTAATCTTTTGGGGATTTTTTTTTTTCAACTATCAAAGCCAGAAACCCGAGAGTCATTCTTCATTCCTGTCTCTTTCTCTCCCCAATCCACCTTCCCTTCATTTCGTCTCCAAATTTAGTGATTCTTATTCCAGAGTATATCTCAAATACATCCATTTCCTTGTACCACCATCTTTTCATGTTTCCACTCATGCTTCTGTTCTTGCCTCCCTCCAGTCCATTTTCTACGTAGTAACCTGAGTGATTCTTTAATATGTAAAACGGATCTCACATTTAAAACTTCAGTGGTTTCCAGCCAGGCGTGGTGCCTCATGCCTGTAACCATAGCACTCCGGGAGGCTGAGGCAGGAGGATGGCTTGAGCTCAGGAGTTCAAGACCAGCCCAAGGAAGAGCAAGACCCCATCTCTACTGAAAAACAGGAAAAAATCAGCCAGGCATGGTGTTGCGTGCCTGTAGTCCCAGCTACTTGGGAGGCTGAGGCAGGAGGATCACTTGAGCCTAGGAGTTGGAGGTTGCAGTGAGCTACGATGATGCCACTGTACTCCAACCAGGGCAACAGAGAGAGACTCTGCCTCAAAAAAAAAACTTCAGTGGTTTCCTCATGCACTTAAAACTAAATCCAATCTCTCTTTTCAAGGACCTACATGGAAATGGGTGATCTGACCTTGTCAAGCTCATCTCCTCCCACTTCCTTCTGCCATCCCCACCAACCTCACCTTCTGCATGGCACCCTCACTAACCTTGTGGTTTCGTACACAGCCAAGCCTTCTCCTGCCTCTGGATTATCACAGATGCTGTTATCTGTGCCTGGAATACTGTCTTCCACACTCATCTTTCCTCATAGAGACCTACCCTTCATCTAAATTTGGCCCCTTTCTGATACTTCATCTCTAGTAACAATGTGTTCTTTCATTGCATTTATTGTGATCCATAATTATGTATTTATTTGTTTTATTTGTTTAATGTCTGCTTTTCACTCACAAGTTTGTGTTGTCCGTGAGGGCAGGAACCATGTATATGTTTGAGTCATCACTCTTTGCACTATACCTAGCCCAGTATCTAATAGGTACACAGTATGTATTTGTTGAGAGAATGAGTGAAAAGTAATACATAAACTATAATTTACTTAACTGTTACCCTACTGCTGAATACTAAGGTTGTTCTCAGTTTTGGGTCATTCTACATAATGATGAAGTAATTAATTTGAACATAGAGATTTTTATTTCCTTAGGGTAGATTCTCGGAAGTGGAGTTGCTAGGTCAAAAAGTATAAATATTTTTAAGGCTCATAAAACATATTTCCAAATCAGTTATTTGGAATAAGTGTTGGAATTTTAAAATGTTTTCCTTTTGACTTTCTTAGTTTTGAATATATGGAACATGTAAAAGGAGAACAGCTCAAATAAAAAAACTTAGCTTCCTACTCTCATAAAATGCATTTGTTGAATGTTTATTCTGTGCCACACATGAGATAACAGATTTGCCCCAGTTCATACAACCCAGACTATCTCATGTCAAACCATTTTATGCTTGTCCACATACCTCCCTGCACTAATTTACTTTTGTTCCAATGTGCTGCAGATTTAATATCACTTCACCCAAATCTTCTTCCTAACTGTTGCATCCATTTGAATGCTCTCCTATTCACCCACCAGTCCTTGCTTTTTTGCCATATGATGCTAGAGGCTGGGATGCCATGTCCCCTTGTCAGACCCCCTAGAGAGAACCAAATTCAACTGACCATGCAGAGCCCTCCTGTCTGGTTCACTCTGAGATGTACGTCATCTTTGTGGGGTGGTTAGCATGAAGATAGATGGCCCATTCCTTCATTTATGTCCCCATGCTGATTTACATGGGTGGTCCATTTTGACCCAGCATTGTAACAGGTCCCTAACCACATAGTAATCATAAAAACAGCAGGCTGCAATTATAGTCATAGGAAAGGCATTCTGCCTCCTGGGATTCTTGTTGTTGAACTCTAAGGAGCTTGTGGCTATTGAGGGGAGAAGTCCATTCTCTATGTTAGGCTGCAAGTATTCACCTGGGCCCATGTTTATCCCCCCAAGAAAAGGTAGAATTTGCTGCCAGGTCAGGGTTTGGTGCAGCAGTTTGCATGTTTGGTGTCTATCCCTGCTAATAACTCTTCTGATTTCTTTTAATCTTTCAGGCTCTCCCTGCTTGTCCTATCCAGGCCACCTGTGAAGCTGCCTCCAAGGAGGAAAACAAGGAAAAAAATCGATATGTAAACATCTTGCCTTGTGAGTGTTTGTAGTGTTTCTTGGGACGTAACCCGAAACTACATCTCTAGCCAGATTTTCTGAGGATAGAAAGAATCTTGTGGTTGGTAATAACAGTAGGGTTAAACCTTTGGGCTGAAAGGGTCTTTATAGTTCCCAGGGTGACTCCACATGCTCACAGAGTCAATTAAGTGGTTGACCAGGATTTTTGTGCCAGGCCTAAGGTTTCTAGTAGACCAGAGAGAACAGCTTCACTAGGACGAGTCAGGAAGCAGGTTGTGGTGGTAGTGGTAGTTTTTTGTAGAGCTCATTGAAAGAAATTCCAATACAGAGTTCTCCTTATAACCTTTTTCCCGAGTTAGCCATTGCTGATCAGTTGATCTATAACCTACAGACATTTTTCTAGGCCAGCAGTCTCCAGAATGGGATATGCATAATTTAGTGGGATGTCAGAGGAAGATGTTTGTACTTCCCTTTATTTTTATATTTGCTTTTTTTCTTCATCCTTTAAAAAATTTCATATTTTGGGGTGCATAATACATTAGTACATGTACATAATTTACCAGTAAATGAACATATATCAGAGATGCCACTCAAATTTTTATTGGTGGGATATAGTACTAAAAAAATTGTAGAGATCACTACACTAGGCATGTACAGATACTTTTGTCATCTTATTTGTGTACACGTGTATGGGTAGGGGGTGAATATATTACATATTTTTTTAAATATATATATGTTGTTCTGACTTTTTTCTTTTAAGAGTATTGTCAGTTCATCTGTCAAGAAACACTTTCCTTTTTATCAGCTGCTTAGTATTCCATATTGTGAATATATCTATTTAACTAGTCTCCTAATGATAGCTGAGGTATTCCAAATCTTTGCTGTTACAAATAGTGTTAGAGTATGATAATCTTTATACATGTGTGTCTCTGTACACATAGGCACAGATGTCTCAGCTATCCTGGTTACATCCGGAAGAGTGAGAAATAAAATTGGATTTTATTGAAATATTAATTCTTAGGTTTTTTCTCTAGATGATCACTCTAGAGTCCACCTGACACCAGTTGAAGGGGTTCCAGATTCTGATTACATCAATGCTTCATTCATCAACGTAAGAAACTGTTGCTTTTCTCATTATTCCCCCTGAATGACCATTGACTACCATCTGTTGGCTGCTTCCCAGCTGTGCATTAGGGGGAATATTTGTCATTTCATGTTTTCCTTGAGGAGTCTGATTTTTACCCTGTCATCATTCCCAAAGGTTTCCCATGTAGAAATCTGAATCTAAATAAGTATTTTTCTATAAGAGTCAGTGAATCCTTTTCTGAGCTGATTCAAATAACTATAAACAAAAGCAAGCCTTGCACTCAATAGTAAAAATAAGCCAGGTGCAATGGCTCATGTCTGTGATCCCAGCTCCTTGGGAGGCTATGGCAGAAAGATCACTTGAGCTAAGAGTTCAAGCCCAGCCTGGATGGTACAGCAAGACCTCATCTCAAAGAAAAAAAAAGGCTGGGCATAGTGGCTCATGCTTGTAATTCTAGCACTTTGGGATGCCAAGGCAGGAGGATAGCTTGAAGCCAAGAGTTCAAGACCAGCCTGCAACATAGTGAGACCCTGTCTCTATTAAAAAAAAATACAAAAATTAGCCAGGCATGGTGGAATGTGCCTGCAGTCCCAGCTACTTGGGAGGTCGAAGCAGGAGGATCTGTTGAGCCTAGGAGTTTGAGGTTATAGTGAGCTATGATGATACCACTGCACTCTAGCCCAGGCAACAGAGTGAGACGCTGTCTCAAAAAAAAAAAAAAAAAATCCTGTCTGAGCATGAAGGATGATGGGAGACAGGAAATACACGCACACACACATAAATGAACAGGTCATGTCTACTGTGAACCAAGGGCTGAGGGAAGAGCTGACACTGGGAGGGGGATTTTTTTGGGGGTGGCGGTGATTTGGAGAATGTTTATAGAGGTGGTCTGAAAGACTTGAGTATGTTTTATAGGTTATGGGGGAAGGAGCTTGTAGAGTGAGTGAGTTTGAACAGAAAACAGAGAAAGCTAGCAAAAGCAAGCCTGGCTCCTAATGGGGGATGTATAAGAAGAATACTGTTAGAATTTGCACACACATTTTTATTAGCAGCATTACTCACAAAAGGTCGAAGCAACCCAAGTGTCCATTGACAGATGAACGGAGAAATAAAATGTGGCATATACATACAATGGAATATTATTCAGCCTTTAAAAGGAAGGAAGTTCTGACACATTGCACAACATGGATGAACCTTGAAGACATTATGCTAAGTGAAATAAACCATTCACAAAAAGACAAATATTATATGATTCTACACATAGAATATAGAATATATATGCATATATAGAGTAGTCAAATTCATAGAGACAGACAGTAGAATAGTGGTTGCCTGGAACCAGGAGGAATATGAAGAGTTAGTGTTTATTAGGTGCAGAGTTTCAGTTGGGGAAGATGAAAAAGTTCTGGAGATGGATGGTGGTAATGGTTGCACAACAGTGAGAATGTACCTAATGCTATAGAACTGTATACTTAAAATTGGCCAGGCACAGTGGCTCACGCCTGTAATCCTAGCACTCTGTGAGGCGAGGCAAAAGGATCGCTTGAGGCCAGGAATTCAAGACCAGCCTGAGCAAGAGTGAGACCCTGTCTCTACTAAAAATAGAAAAATTAGTCGGGTGTCATGGTGCATGCCTGTAGTCCTAGCTACTCAGGAGGCTGCAGGAGGATCATTTGAACCAGGTGTTTGAGGTTTTATTGAGCTATGGTGACACCACTGCACTCTAGCCCAGGTGACAGAGACCCTGTCTCCAAAAAAAAAAGAAAAAAAAAGTCTAAAATTATAAATTTTATGTTATATTTTACCAAAAACAAAAAAAGAAACACTGATGGAGAGGTTAGTCTGAATGTAAGAAGGGGCATTTTTTTCCTGAGATTAATGGTAAAGGAGGGGATAGAAGAGATAGAGATGATTTGTAGGTGTTGGTAAAGCAAATTGAAGGAACTCATCTGTTTTCTCCATGAAGTAAAGTCATGGTTATCTGCTGAAAGGAGGAGGTGAGACTGTGACGTGAGAGTAGTGAAAGTTTGGAACAGCTTCTGAGATCCCTGACAAAGGGTACTGAAGAGGGAAAGAATAGGGCGTGTCTAGCTGCACAGAGGGCCTGTCTGCCTACCACGGGAAGTCACTGGTTGGTGAGGCCTCAGTTGCGTGATTTTCTCCAGCTGTACCCTGGAATTGGTAATAAATGCAGAAAGCATGCGGGACTTGGACAAAAGAGCGAGGGAAGATCAGTTGCTGCTTCAAGTAGTCAGCCAAGGGCTTCGGGGTCAGTGGAGAATAGAAGTGTTAAGAGTGAACCAGTATACTAGGAAAAGGTGATGGGATCAAGGAATTGGAGCTCTTAGAAGGTTGAAAGAGCAGTGTACGAAAAGGTGAAAGATGGAAGAACAGGAGGTTGTGGCCAAAAAATAGGCTATAAGATGGACTTCAGAAATGCCTCATGTCCAGACATTCTCACTAGAGTGGATTTGTTGAAATTCCTGTATATGTGTTGAACAGTGACAGTCACGTTTGTAGTTGGAAGGAAAAGGACCCTGATTAGACAAATAATTGCTGCAGTACCTGAGGAAAATGGAGAAAGGCTTATAGTCAGCTGGAATTCCTAGGACTTACATCAAAGATCATGATGAAAAGATTGGGTGGAACAGGTTAACTTTAATATTATGCAAGAGTGTAGTAATATCAGGTAGAATGTGTCCAGCTGCAGGTAAGAAAATACTCAACTAAAAGTTTTCTAGATGATAACATTTATTTTTCTCATATAATATGGATGCAGCTGCAGACCAGTTTTAAGGTTGCCTAATTCCATGGCTCAGTGACATCCTTAAGAACCCAGGTGCTTCTGTCTTTCTATTCAGATGTCGTCAGCCTGTCAGCAATGTCTCATGGTCACAGGATGGCTGCAGCAGTCCGAAGCATTCCTTGTAAACACAGCACATTTCTGTCTATGCTTTTGTCTTTATTAGGAAGCAAGACCTTTCACAGGAGCCTCTCCAACACACTGTCCTTTAGGGCCAACAGACTAGGACTGAATTACATGCTCATATCCGCTCTCCAGCCACTGGCAAGGTCATTGAGAATTACTATCATGATTTATCCCTCTGAGGCTGGGGAATGGTCACCTTCCAAGCTAATGAAAGATTAATGTCCACACAAAATTATGGTTCTGAGGGCAAGGAAGAAAGGGGAGGAATGGCTTTTGAGTTAGTAACCAGCATCATCTGACACTGTAACCAATTTAGCCCCTTCCTATGTTATTTGTTTTGTTTTATTTTGTTTTGTTTTTTTGAGACAGGGTCTTGCTTTGTTGCCTGGGATGGAGTGCAGTGGCATCGTCATAGCTTACTACAGCCTCAAACTCCTGGGCTCAAGCGATCCTCCTCCCTCAGCTTCCCGAGTAGCTGGGACTACAGGCGTGTGCTATCGCACCTGGCAAATTTTTGTAGTTTTTGTAGAATCATGGTCTTGATATGTTGTTCAGGCTGGTCTCGAACTCTTGGCCTTAAGTGCTCCTCCTGCCTCGGCCTCCCAAAGTGCTAGGATTACAGGCTCGAGCCACTGCGCCCCGCCCCCTTCCCACATTGAAGGTGAAAACAGTCAAAAATTAGTTGAATGTTAAGGCTAGTAAGCAGGTAAGAAGGAGGTCTATTTGTGGTAATAGCACAGTGGAAAGAAATAGGCCTTCTCCCTTGACCATGCTTAATGGGAGCTCACAGAAGTGGATCTTACAATGCCTTGATGGTTATTAGAGAGTTATTAATATAATAGCTGGAATGAGAGTTTAGGTGAAAAGAGTTAAATTGACAGCCTTATGAACTCAGTGAGTATAGAAAAGCAGGAAAAAAACTGTGGTTAACTGTGAGTTAGGAGGCAGGGATTAAAGAGGACTTAGACTTCACAGTTTGTTAAACTCAGCCAACACTTTTTGAATACCTGCTGTGTGCCCCACACTGTGAGTAGGCTTAAAGGTTACAAAGATAAGATGTGGTCCCTGGTATAACACAGAGATAGGTAGATCATTTCTTGTAATGTGCTGCATGTGCAAAGGAGGTAGCCAGCTTCTGTGGAGTTCAGAGAAAAAACATTCATCCCAACCTGGTGATCCAGTAGAGCTCAGTATTGAAGGGTGAGTCAGAGTTCAGGACAAGAAAGATGGGTAAAAACTTCAAAGCAAAGGAGAAGCATGAGCAAAATCACAGACTAGAAACATCAGTCTTAGGTTATAAGGTGGGAGATGAGACTTGATCTTGGAAGGCGTTGAATGTCATGTGTGTCCATTGGAGTTCTTGGTTGCAGACCGGAGTCTACTTTTTTCCACTCTTTTAAGCAGAAAGGGGTTTATTATAAGATGCTGGGTAGCTTATAAAGCCTGTGGAAGAGGCAGTGGACCAAGCCTAGGTGCTGCTTAGCAGGGAACAGAGCAGCTATAGATGTATGCAACTACATTATATGACTGTCACAGTGAAACCTAACAGGTGCTACCAAAGAACTGGATACTTCTGCTACCATGCCTGCCCAAAGACTAGGTTTCTAGCACAGTTGCCATCTCACATTTCTCACTTCTACCCCAAGTCTTATGTGGAAGCATGTACTAGGAAGAAGCTAGATCTTGTGAAGAACTGAGCGGCAAAGGAGTCTAGGAAATTTAGCTTTTAGTTTCTCAGCCTCTGTAGTAAGAAAGTCAAGTTTAGAAGGGGGTGGGAGTGAGTGCTGAGTGAGCCACCTTATAGTGCCTGACAGCTTTCATTTCAGCTAAGGGGTTTTGATTAATTCTCTAGCGGTACCATCAAAAGGTGTTAAAGGCGAGGAGTATCGTGGCCAAATTTGCATACTGATCACTCAGGTCATCGTGTGCAACATATATTTAGGAGGGCCAGTTGGGGGCTATTACAATAGCAGGTCATAGACGATGAAGGCCTGTTGAAGAGGATGCAACAAAGTAAAAACCACTTTGGAGGTAGAATTAAGCAGGAATTCGTGATTGATTGTATATGTGAGAGAGTATAGGGTGAGATCCACGTGGTTGAACCCAGCATACAGCTGGTCATATTGATCTGGAGCTCAGAGGAGATATGCCAAAGCCATGGACTTGGAGTCATTAGAGAAGAATAGGCCAAGAGCCCCACAGCCACTGCCAGACACACTGAACAGGAAGTGCCCATGGGTGAGACAGAAGGAGACCAAGAGAGGAAAACATCTGAAAGAGCAGAGAGTACAGTGTGGAGGAAGGGTTTGGTGACCAACAGGGTTAAGTGCATGTTGAAGATCCAGTGGGAAGGAGGGAGCAGGTATTCTTTGGACCTTGGTGTGCAGGGCAAACAGTGTCCTTTGCTGAAGCAAATTCAGAGGCCATTTGTTGAGCCTCTTGCGAACTGCTAGTTACACTTAGGCTTTTTTCCCCTAACTTTATTGAGGTATAATTTATATAACATAAAATTCACCCATTTTTTTTTTTTTTTTTTTTTTTTTTTGAGACAGAGTCTCACTTTGTTGCCCAGGCTAGAGTGAGTGCCGTGGCGTCAGCCTAGCTCACAGCAACCTCAAACTCCTGAGCTCAAGGGATCCTCCTGTCTCAGCCTCCCGAGTAGCTGGGACTACAGGCATGCGCCACCATGCCCGGCTAATTTTTTCTATATATATTTTTAGCTGTCCATATAATTTCTTTCTATTTTTAGTAGAGATGGGGTCTCGCTCTTGCTCAGGCTGGTCTCGAACTCCTGAGCTCAAACGATCCGCCCACCTCGGCCTCCCAGAGTGCTAGGATTACAGGCGTGAGCCACCGCGCCCGGCCAAAATTCACCCATTTTAAATGTAGGATTCAACGATTTATAGTAAATGTACTGAGTTATGGAGCCATCACCATAATTGTTTTAGGACATTTTCTAACAACCTTATTGAGATAAAATTCACGTACCATACATTTCACCCAAAGTTTACAATTTGGTGGTTTTTAGTATATTTATAGATATGTGCAACCATCACCAATTTTAGAACATTTCATTCCCTCAGAAAAGGAACCTTGTACTCTTGAGCTATTGCTCCTTTAGTTTTAGAACACGTTGCTTACCCCAACAAGAACCTTCATGTCTCTATACAGTTTCTTCCCATTCCCACCTCTAGCAACCACTTACCAAGCCCTTTTTGTACAAAGAACCAAGATCACACATAGATCTTGAAGGGAAGTGGTAACAGGCACCATGGAGCGGTGGTGACAGGCAGAGGGAAATGGAGTCTGTAGTTTGAAGAACACAAATGTTAGCTAACCTAATGGTCACAGGAGACGGAACAGTGGCAGTGACACAGATGGCAGGTGGCCTTCCAGCCTAAAGTCTTAGGAAGAACCACTTTCCTCAACTTATTGTTAGATGTCTAAGAGCTAAGAGCATATAGGGTCTTTTTTTTTTTTTTTTAAATAGAGACGGGGTCTCGTTCTTTCAGGCTGGTCTCAAACTCCTGAGCTCAAGCTATCCTATGGCCTCAGCCTCCCAGAGTGCTAAGATTACAGATGTGAGCCACCGCGCCCGGCCTGGGGTTTTTAGAAGTGTTTCTTTTTACTGGTAGGAAGGTAGCTACCACCTACAGCCAGCTGGGATTCAGCTTTCAGAATCCAGAGACATCTTAGGAGCCAGGGAACCACATTTCATCTTTCCCTGGAACTATAACACAAGGAAGATCTTGTTACACTGTACTGGTTAAGCAGTGACACCACCTCACTAAATAGGCGTGCTTTCATGAGGGCGTGTGGCCCACTCCTGGTAAAGATGGAGCAGGAAGCACTTTGGGGCTGAGCCTTCCAAGAGCTTCCAACAGCTTTCAGGCTGTTCAGGGCCCACATGCTTTGATGAGAATTTAGCAGTGACTTTTCATGGAGCAGGAATATGATGTACTTAACGTACTCTTAAGAGCTTCTCAGTTTTAATTACAAGTTTAGTACTATAAGCAGAATTCAGCATCCTGCATTAAGGCTGTCTCAGTTTCCATCTTCTAGTGACTTAAAAACATTTGCTAAAACTTAAATTCCTCTTCGCAATAAAAATTTTAAGTTTTCTGTTGCTGACTCTGAACAGGTCCATCTCTGAGGCCTAAAGCTTTCTCTTTCTATTATATGTTGGGAAGCCACCCTTCCATGCCCTTGTTTGAACTAAAATAAGAAATTGCTTCTCAAATTTAGGCTCCTGCCTTTATTTGGTCACTGCCTTGCAGCTCTGTATGTCACATTGTCATCTTGGTGTGATGTGACATCCCATAGATGAAGCTGCCTCTCATGTTGCACATCTCATTGCTGTCTGAGTGGGGCAGAGGGTGATTCACAATCCTTAAATCAAATGATTTTCACTTACCTAGGACTTCTCAAGTGAACATTACATTTAAACGGGTTGGAAAGACAGATAACTAGAGCGGTAAAGACTGAGAAAGAAAGTTACTGCCAGATGTTAGTTTTTCAAAGGCTCCTTATCTGTTGACTGGCACCCGCAGGCTCCTCTGCTTCTTGTCTCCCACTGCCTCTGGAGAAGCCTTTTGTCAAACGCTGGGAGCTGTTCCACCATACCCACAGGCTATTCCCAGAAAGTGTTTGCACCTGGGTGAAGCATCCTCGAGAAAATAACCTTTCGTCCTTCCCAGAGAGGACCTGGCTTCATCCCTGGAATCACCACATATGCCTCTGCCTGGAGGGTTCTTACCTACTGAAACCTACATTGTTAGCGGCTGATACAGCATCAGAAACATGGTCTAGTCTAGGAGTTGGTATTTGGATATTCTTATGTCAGTATTTATTAATAATTCACTTTGAGAAGACGACTAGGCCATTTGAGTTTTGTAGTCTTCAATTCCTAGCTCCAAAGCTAATCCCTTGGGAATTTCTAGACTAGAAATCTTTGTTAAGTGCCTGCACTTTTTCACAAGGGAGGCTTTGTTAACTGGTTGGCAGTCAGACTGGAGAATTTCATTAACACCCATTTTTGATTTTCACTTTCTTTTTCTCCCCCTACTCCAGGGCTACCAAGAAAAGAACAAATTCATTGCTGCACAAGGTAAAGTAATGACAACTTTTTACTTTAGGCTTAACCATGAGCCCATAGTGGGTTTGGGTTTTTTCTTTCAAATGCTAAATGGATTAATCAGAATGCATTAGCTTTTCTGTAATTTTTACCACCTGAAAAAAATATTATCCACCTTATAGGTTTATAACTAAGAGGCTTCATCTTAGTGACTTAGTATCCAGGGGTCCTTTAAAAGAAATTCTTTTGTATATGTGTATTTAAAAAGACATACACACACACACCCTTACCCCCACACCCCCGTTCTTATTTGGGCCAGTTAACTTACACACACACACCACCACCCGACCCCTGCCAGATTGGGGCCAATTAACCTTAGGTGCTAGTCAGGCTGCTCAAAGTTTGAATTTAGAATTAGTCTCCAGAGAGGATTAGCGACCTCACAAGGTCCAGGCTGATTCTTCTTCCCCAACTCATGGGCTTGAGTGCCACCATTATTCGCAGGTGGGTGGTATAGGAACCCTAGAGTGGGGACAATGCCATGGTCTTTTACATGTTCTACATACATTTCCATAGCCTGCTGTTCTAACAAAAAGTGTGTTCACTCTTGGGTTCCTAGCAAAAATACCTTGATGTTTGCAGCATTAAAAAGTAATTGATGTTATTGTTGTCCTCCAAAGCTGATTTATTCAATCACTCAGCAAACATTTATTGACCATCTGTTATGCGCCAGGCACTGGCCTAAGTAATGGCAATATGGAGAGGAATAAAAAAAGATATGGTCCCTGCCTTCTTGGAGCCTTTAGTTGGTAGAGCAAAGTTTATAGCAAATAAGTACATTATTTGGTAAGTGACTATGCTGTTCATTACAATAGCCACGGGTAGCTATTTAAAATTAAGTTTCTAATTAAAGTTAAATAAAATTTAAGTTTCCTGATTGTAGTAGTCGTATTTTAATGTTCAATAGCCACATCTTTCTAGGGGCTACCATATTAGTACAGATATAAAACATTTCCATCATCACAGAAAGTTCTGTTGGGAAGTACTGTGACAGAAAAAATAATGAAATAAGCTAAATTAGAGATACAGGTCAATTAAGGTAGTTGGAGAAAGCCTCACATCCTCCTTGCCTTTGCAGTCTCCCACGGGGGCCTGGCCATTGCCTAACCCTAGTTGGGCCCCGCCCTTCCCTCTGCAGGCACCTGTCAATTGAGGCCACCTTCCAAGGCCAAGCTCAGATGCTACCTACTCAGTGATGATTTTGCCATGGTCAACCACATGCAGTTTCTTCCTGTCTTTGTTTGCTATGTTGTTGGTGCTAAATACTGATTGAATGAAAGTCACCTGTGACTTCCTGATGGCCCTTTTCTCTGACTCCCATCCTCTTGAACCTCTCCTTTGTTATTTGCTGACATTGAGTTCTCTTGATTTTTCTCACTTTCTAAATGTTTCTCTTCTGGCTTTCGTTCTCTTTCTGCCTTTTAAGTATAGTTTAATTTCTCCCCAAATTTGTAGATGACCACTTCGTTGGAACGCTATCTCCATCTTTCATGGCTCCGTTTTCTCTCGGTTCTCCTGTCTCTCCATCTGTCCTCCTTCGTCTCCTTCCCTGGCTTTTTATTCTGTCTGAACTGGAATAATGCTGAGGATCCCCAGCATTCTTTGGCCCCTTTTTCTCCTTCCCCTCTGTATTCTCTTTGCAAGACCACATCTATACCCACCTCTGTTTGGCTGGCTGCTGTCCTTTGAGCTCCTGAGCCACGTTTTCAGAGGAGTTTTGCACCCCTCCACCTGCACATCCCAAGACTCTTCAGATTCAACATCAGAAACTAAAATATTACTCTTACTCAACTTCAAAATTGCTTTTCCTCCTTTATTCTCTGGCTGTCATGATGACTGAAATGTAATGCACCTAAATCAGTGAGCCAGATTCCGGATTGTCCAGATATCTTACCTGTCCCCTGCTCTAGATATGACTAGTCCTCTTGTTCTTTCTTCTCTGACATACGGCCTTATCCCGTCTTTCCTCCCAGCTCTGTTGCAGTCGCCTGCTGACTGATCCCTCTGCCTTAGCCTGGCCCTTTAGGTTCTGGTATCTCACCTATCTTTCCAGCCCCATCTACTGCTACTCTGTGTACCCTGCACAAAGTCCTCGCTGAACTCCTTGCAGTCCCTGGATCTCTGGTGCTCTTTCTAAGCTGCTAGCCCCCCTCCTGTCTGCTGGAGTGCCCCTTCTCCCTGTGCCCCCTTTCTAAACTCCCAGCCACCTGATCTACCGTAAGATAGGGTTCAAATGTCACCTCCCCTTGGAGATTGCCCTGACCTTGTGTGGCAGTGAAGCACTTCCCCCTCTGTACATCTTTCTGGCATGTATACAACTGTTACTGTTGTTTGTTTTTCTTTTTTTTTTTTTTTTTTTTTTTTGAGACAGAGTCTCACTCTGTTGCCCAGGCTAGAGTGAGTGCCATGGCGTCAGCCTAGCTCACAGCAACCTCAAACTCCTGAGCTCAAGCGATCCTCCTGTCTCAGCCTCCCGAGTAGCTGGGACTACAGGCATGCACCACCATGCCCGGCTAATTTTTTCTATATATAGTTTTAGCTGTCCATATAATTTCTTTCTATTTTTAGTAGAGATGGGGTCTCGCTCTTGCTCAGGCTGGTCTCGAACTCCTGAGCTCAAACGATCCGCCCACCTCGGCCTCCCAGAGTGCTAGGATTACAGGCGTGAGCCACCACGCCCGGCCTGTTTTTCTTTTTAATATTATTATATTTTTATTTTTACCAAAGGGAATACAAAGTTTAAGAAAAGCAGAAGGGACTACAAGACTTATACTACAAAGTTCTCCTTTTCATTTTCACTTTTTTAGACTAATTGCCCTGAGATAACTATTTTTATCCACTGACAGCCATCTAATCCCCTTACAAGGCACCTCCCCTCAGTCAGACAGACATGCACACACATGTCCTCTTCCCTATTCTCCCAGTAGAGTCAAATCACAATTTTGGGTTAAGGTAGTATTTGTTATTTATATTATTGTGAGTATACAAATATCATTCACAGCTGAAACACATAGTATTATGACTTTTTTTGTAGTTTTCCTCCCCCTCTTTTCCAAGAGTTAATGGTTGCCCTTTTTTCCTAATTATTTAGTTTTTTATATACATACTACTAATTTTCCCCCTAAACTCTTTGCTAGATGTATATATCTTCTCTCAGTACCCTCAGATACCTGAGGTTTAATTCTTACAAGTTTCATTTTTTATCTTGGGATCCTTCTAGAACCTTCTTTCTTCAGTTCTGTTATAGATTGATTGACCTCTAGCCTCTGGCAAAGTTATCATCCTAAGATTTTCCTTCACCAATACCCTGGGAATTCTATTAGTCTCTCTGCTCTTAGATCTCATTTCTTTCCCTTGCTTTGTTTACTTTCTCATTTTTGTTTAGAATTTTCTAGTGGCTTTCTGAAAAAGGCTGTGTGGGAGGTAAATTTTGACTTCCAGCCTGAGCAAGTCATCCAGCCTTTCTGGGGCTGATGACAACCCACACAGAGCATGATACGAAGCAGTAGATGCCATATGGAGCACTTAGCTCATTGTCAGGCCCATATGTAGGTATTCAGTGACCAGTCATGATTTTTATCGTCAGCTATATCCTTGGGAGATGTTGTTCATATTCTGTTTATATTTTGACAACTTTCTCTACCCTCACCCTATCCTGGTGAAGTTCCTAGCAAGTACATGGTGGAAATATGGGAAATGTTCAGTTAGGTGGGTGGATGGATGGGTTGGATATTTAGTTCAGGACATACGGGCATAGGCTGCCAAAAGTCAGGAATGAATGTTCCCAATTTCCCAGCATTTTTCTTCTCCTTGGTGTGTAATCTCTTCATCTTTGCTATTGGCTTTTAGGACCAAAAGAAGAAACAGTGAATGATTTCTGGAGGATGATCTGGGAACAAAACACAGCCACCATTGTCATGGTGACCAACCTGAAGGAGAGAAAGGAGGTAAGTGGAGAAATTAGTAGGAGGGCCCCTGGTACAGGTGTGACCAGCAAAGGGACTGCTTGGCTGGAGCTCTGAGCTTGAGCCTGGCTGTCTACCTTTGGTGGCTGCTCTGCCAGCAGTTCTTCCAGACAGACAGAGGCTGATTTATCTACCAGACTTCCCTATGGCCTGGAAGCCTCAGATGAACCTAGGGTGTGCCTAGAGCACGTTCCCTGTTTTTGGTAGTCAAATAACTCACCCTGGTTCCAAAATAACCTGAAAGAAAGACTTGTGCCATTAGCTAAAGAAAAGCCACAGAGAGGGTTTTCTCCCCTGGCTTCTCTAGTTTTCATTCCCCTGGCTTCTTGTCCTACCTCCTAAGGCTTGGTATATCCTAGAGTCAGCAGAGGAAGCTGTATGAAGTGAGACCCCTACATAGGGGATGGGAAGGGAATGGGAGGCCTTGGCCTGATCCTGCAGGCAGCCTTCTGGCTGGTCCTTTTCCTTTTGAGACTACCAAGTCTGTGCCTGGCCCAGCCAGCCCCATCACTGGGCCACAGCCAGTGCCAATCCTGGGTCCTGGATGTAGTCCCAGAGAGGAATCCCCATTCATGACAGTCTTTCTTGAGGATGGCCCTTGAGTCACCTTGATCACCATCCTGGCGTATTGCCTAGGAAGAATAATGCTTGGGCTGGGCTTTAGGTTAAGTTTCCTCCTTCCAGACCTCTGGCTCTTGGAAGCTGTCCAAGGCCCAGGCAACAGAGAAGGCCTCAGGCCTCTCATGGCAGGTTTACAGACTATCAGTCCATCCTGGTGGCCCCCTCATAGCAGACTGCTGGTTTAAGGGGTTCAGACAGACTTGTCCCTAGAGCATGACCTCAGATATCATGGAAGTGCAGATTTTATAGGTAAAATGGCTTCAGATTCACCCTGAGCCAAAGAGGAGCAAGTGGAGCTGGGGCCACGTGTAAGTTAGGAGATTGTGCTAAATAGGATGGAAGCTGAGAACTTGAGAAAAGGACAATTTGAATAAATAAGTCTACAGCTGACTGAGATGAAGGAAGAGGCCATTTAGTCTGGGCTTTGTAGTCTCTTCCTTTTATGCCCTTTGCATCTACCAGGGGTGGGCGGTCTGAGGTCAGGGAATGCATGTCTGTTTCTTTCCAGTGTAAGTGCGCCCAGTACTGGCCAGACCAGGGCTGCTGGACTTATGGCAATATCCGTGTTTCCGTAGAGGATGTGACTGTCCTGGTGGACTACACAGTACGGAAGTTCTGTATCCAGCAGGTACTGTCTCCTACCTCCTTTCTCAGTTCTTGTGTAGGATTTGCTGACCACTAAGAGAGAGAGAACAGGCTGGGGTCTTCCCCCGTCTTACTCTCAGGGTGGTCAGGAATTACTGATTGTGCAGTGCGTTTGGATTCTGAAACCAGAGATCTGCGCTCCAGGGAACTTCTCTGTCAAAGCTAAGGGAGCAGCATTTTCATGACTAGCAGAAAAAATACCATTTGAGATAGAGTGTGATCATCTTAGATATGACCAAGTGCTATGGAAAGGGAGCATAAGGAGGTGGAATAGTCTCCTAGGTGCTTGTCTCACCTACCCTCCTTTTCTACTCCAAAGGCTCCCAACATGAAGGATGTGGTGAGCCGGCTCCTGGCCCTCCAGAGCAGCCCTGGAAGCCTGAGCAAAGGTCACCTTCAGCCGAGGGGCAGCATGGTGCTATGAAAAGGGATTTACTAAGACTCAGGAGCCCTGCATTTTAGCTGTGACCCTGCTATTTACTAGTTCTGAGACCTTGACCAGGTCATTTAAGTTCTCTGAGTTTCACTTTCCACATTTGCAGGCCAAGAATAATAGTAATAGCCCTGCCTAATGCATGGGGTTACTGGGAAGATTCTCTGTCCACGGTTAACACTTCCCTGGGTACCCTCTCACTTCCCCATTGTCACTAGCAGCCACACTGTCACCTCCCTGCCCTGGTGTTACCTACCCCTGAGTATCAGGGCAACACACAGGATCTCACTCCACAGGTGGGCGACGTGACGAACAGAAAGCCACAGCGCCTCATCACTCAGTTCCACTTTACCAGCTGGCCAGACTTTGGGGTGCCTTTCACCCCCATCGGCATGCTCAAGTTCCTCAAGAAGGTGAAGGCCTGTAACCCTCAGTATGCAGGGGCCATCGTGGTCCACTGCAGGTCAGTGTGGCCTGACCCCTTGGCTCCCCACATTCTGCCCCCATAGCCAGAACAGAGGAATAGCACAGGGGCCCTGGCTGAGGGGTCTGGCACAGAGCAGATGAGCTGTTGGGGCCCCAGGGCAGCAGTCAGAGAGACTCCTCAAGTTCTAGTGCTGGGTGGAGAATATGACTTGAGAAAAGAGGGAAGGGCAGTCCTCCAAGACTGGGAGAGGAGAGACCCTGCTGTGAAGCCAACAGTGTGGGTCAAGTGCTGGCCATGTATAGTTGAAGCCTTCAGACCCTTCTGAGTATCCAGGTGCCCAGTTCTCATAGCTGGAGGTCAGGAGTTCACAGTGAGGTTCTTGACTCCAGGAGAGCCCCAGCTCTGCCCCACTCAGAATTAGAATTTAGAGCCTGGAGAAAGAGCATCCCCCCTGTGCTGCCCCTCCCCATCTGCCCCGCAAGGCATGCTGGCCGTCCTGGTAACACCTCTGCTCTCTGGCTGCAGTGCGGGTGTAGGACGTACAGGCACCTTTGTCGTCATTGATGCCATGCTGGACATGATGCATATGGAGCGGAAGGTGGACGTATATGGCTTTGTAAGCCGGATCCGGGCACAGCGCTGTCAGATGGTGCAAACAGATGTGAGTGATCTGTGGGTCAAGCGAGGGCGGGGGAATTCCAGGACCAAAACATCTGTCTACACAGAGGATTCACTCAGTCTCCCAGGTTACTGTAAAGGATGATCATGTGGTGTTATGAAGGGCCCTTATAAATCATATATTTAAAGAAACAGCACAGAGGAGATTGTGGCTTTGTGCCTGGAGGAGTCAGGAAGGCAGATACCATGTTCACTGGACCTTAAGGGAACAGGCAACTGAGAGAGCCAGTGCCCACAGAGTCATGACACAGCTCAGCCGCGACTGGGAGCAACAGTGCGATGGGGTCCGTGGTGAGGGCACAGCACCAGGAGGGAGGCCAGTGGGAGGCTGGGACCAGATTATCACAGATTTTGTGCGTCTCCAGTTTCTGACAGCCCCTTCAGACTGTTGAGTCTGCACTCTCAAAATAAGCAGGAGTTGGATTTGTCCTCCTCTGCAGGTTTCCAACATCCCCAAGGTATACTGGGACCCTCCCTGTCAAGCTAAGCACCCCGGAGAGGGACTCATGCATTTCAAGTCCTGCTTCACTGAATTGGGGCAGTAAGAGGGAATCAGTTTATCCCAGCTAGGATCAAAGGAGAAGTGGACTGGAGAGAAGTAGGGGCTAAAGGGGGTGACCTGGCACAAGGACCATGCTGTGTGTGACTGAGAGCTGGGCTCGTCCGTGTTTCAGATGCAGTATGTCTTCATTTACCAAGCCCTTCTGGAGCATTATCTCTATGGGGATACAGAACTGGAAGTGACCTCTCTAGAAACCCACCTGCAGAAAATTTACAACAAAATCCCAGGGACCAGCAATAATGGATTAGAGGAGGAGTTTAAGGTGAGTTGGAGCTGGGCAACCTTCAAATGAAGGATCCCAGGCAATGTGGGATGTTTGACTTCTTGTGCATTTACCAGCAGGTGGTAAATTCCCTTGTGAGGCATGCCATTGGTTAAGGAGCTGACCCTCTCCTCATACTCGTCATTCTCAACCTGTCCTGCATGTTAGAATCACTTGAGTTGTGTTTAGGGGGAAAAAAGAAATAGGCAATGATTTTTTTTTTAGGTGACCCCCGCAGTCCCCCAGGTGATTATAATGTACAGCAAGAGCAACGGTTTTGTGTAAGGGCCAGATAATAAATATTTTAGGCTTTGCAGACTATATGATCCCTGTCCCAACTGCTTAATGTTGCCTTTGTAGCATAGAAGCAGCCATAGACAAATGAGCATGGCTGTTTCAGTAAAACTTTATTTATAGGCAGCAGGCTGGATTTGGCCTGTGGACCTTAGATTGCTGACTGCTGCTATGTGCCATTAGAAATGGCTCTCAACACACCTAAGGCCTAAGTCATGCTCTCATCAATAAAAGTGCTCCCAGAAGCAAGAAATTCTGGGTTGGGGTGGGGAGGACCACTTTCCTTAGAGCAGTCCTTGTCAGACTATAGCATATACACAGATTTCCTTGAGATCCTGTCAAAATGTAGGTTCTGATTGAGCAGGTCTGAGTTAGGGCCTGCATTTCTAAGAAGATGAGGCCAGTGCTGATGTGTGGGCTACACTTAGAGTAGCACGGATCAAGAAGGAACCTCAGAATCAGGGGAAGGGAGGATGTACATCTGAGTAAGTTTTTTTTTGAAGAGTCTAAGACTGCCTCTGGGGCTGTCAGACAGCAGTGCAGGTACACTCCCTCCTGTGGTACTGGGACCCTTGCCCTAGGATCACAAAGTTCCAGGCCAGGGGAATCCCAGGAGGGTCCATAGGAGCCTGGAAGGAAGTATTTCCCAAATACCTCTCTTCTTGGCTTGTTCACTGAGCTTAAAGGTAGAAGAAACGGCCGGGCGCGGTGGCTCACGCCTGTAATCCTAGCACTCTGGGAGGCCGAGGCGGGTGGATCGCTCAAGGTCAGGAGTTCGAGACCAGCCTGAGCAAGAGCGAGACCCCGTCTCTACTAAAAATAGAAAGAAATTATATGGACAACTAAAATATATATATACAAAAAATTAGCCGGGCATGGTGGCGCATGCCTGTAGTCCCAGCTACTCGGGAGGCTGAGGCAGTAGGATCGCTTAAGCCCAGGAGTTTGAGGTTGCTGTGAGCTAGGCTGACGCCACGGCACTCACTCTAGCCCGGGCAACAGAGTGAGACTCTGTCTCAAAAAAAAAAAAAAAAAAAAGGTAGAAGAAACAATATTCCAACAAGAACATGTGGAAATGGAGGTTGGAGCCAAAGTGGCCTGAAGGTGCAGGCCCAGTGACAGGCATAATCTTGTCATGTTCAGTTACTGGGATCAGTGACGTTTCCCCTTCCTTTCCTAATTCAGAAATTAACATCGATCAAAATCCAGAATGACAAGATGAGGACTGGAAACCTTCCAGCCAACATGAAGAAGAACCGGGTTTTACAGATCATTCCATGTAAGAGCCTTCTCCCCACCCCAAAGCCTTATTACCCCGTCCTTCAACTCCCTCCACCCCTTGTACTTCTCAGGTACTAGTTAATGACTGGCTTGCAGACAAGAATCATGGCATTGGCCTCTTATTGCTCCCAGTTTTTAAGTGGCTTCTGGAAATAAAAGACTATAAAGGCCAAAGGCTTTCTCCCTCCTGGGCTAGAAACAGGCATGTCCTTGCCCAGCTGGGATTGTATGTGCCCAGGGCCTGGGGCAGGAGCAATGGAAGGAGAGGGAGAGGACAAGTTATGTTGGTGAGCCACAAGCCACTGTCCTTGCAGATGAATTCAACAGAGTGATCATTCCAGTTAAACGGGGCGAGGAGAACACAGACTACGTGAATGCATCCTTCATTGATGTAAGTGGTGGGTTTTTCCCTGGAGCTCCCAGCACCCCGTGGAGATTCAGCCCTGGGGCTTTCATTGCCTCCCTCACATACCTGCTTGACAGGATCATCTTTGAGACAGTCAACAGTTACTGAACTAATATCCACCCACCCACCCTGCACACTAGATCTGTCCAGCCCCAAAGAGCAGATGGGGGGAAACCAAGGGCATGCACCAGTGTGATACCTGGAGGGAAAAGATTCCCAGCACAGACCACAGCCAAGAGGCTGAAAAACTGACTGAGTTCTGATCTTTCCCATTCCTGCTCTCTCCATCCTTGCTCCATTCTCCTTCCCTAGCCCTGACAGAAATGGACCAGCTTGTTAGACGGGGAGCTCTGCCTGGGATGGGTTCGCATTCAAGCGGCTCCCATTCCTTCCTAGTGGCTTGTCTCACTGATTCCCAGACAGGCCTATCTTCTCCACCAACCCCTTCCTGATTAAACCATCTCATCCCTGCAATTGATATGTCCTATATAGGGCTACCGGCAGAAGGACTCCTACATCGCCAGCCAGGGCCCTCTTCTCCACACAATTGAGGACTTCTGGCGAATGATCTGGGAGTGGAAATCCTGCTCTATTGTGATGCTAACAGAACTGGAGGAGAGAGGCCAGGTGAGCTCAAAAAGGTCCTGGGCTGTGGGGGACAGACAGAATGAAAAGGGGTGTGTCTAGGGGTGTGGGGGGGGGCGGTGGTGTGTGTATGTGAATGAGGAGGTGGTAGAGGCTAGAAGGTATGTTTGGACCTTTTCTTTGACTTACACTGTCCAAAGGGCCATTTCCAGGCACTGTTGCCCAGCCAGTTGGTGTCTGAGCAGTCATTAGCTTCTCCCAGGACTGGAAAAGCAATATGGTCTGAGCCTCCATTTGATTCCCAGACAGTTCACACCCTTTCACTTTTCTCCTGAGCACAGTTCCCCCCTAGCCTAGCCTTTGTGCACACCCTCTCCTCTCTACCTCCCCAGGTAGGGCAGTGCTAGCAAAACGAGGGGTGCAGAGCCAGACCAAGGCTCTGAGGTGTAGTCCGTGTGAGTGTCCCTGAGGAGAATCGCATCTTTGCTAACTACACGAAAGAAAGCAATAGAATTTAAGAAATCAAAAAAACAAATTTACAATTTAATATTCAGTAACAAGAAATATTTTAGGAAAAAGCCCACAAGTCCAATTAAAAAGTTGCATTATCTGGGAACTCTGACTAAAAAGGGACTTTAGAGGCCCCCTAGGTCAGCTCCCACCCAGTATAGGAAGCTTCTTAACACTTCGTGAATCAGAATCTTGTAGCCTCTACCAAGGACATTCAATCTCAGGGATATCCCCCTCACCCCCCATTATTACTGGGTAGCCCAGTCTGTGTTGTGACATTCTGACAGTGCTTATTCTTTTTTTTTATTTTTTTATTTTTTTTAGAGACAGAGTCTCACTGTATCGGCCAGGCTGGAGTGCAGTGGTGCAATCATAGCTCACTGCAACCTCCAGCTCCTAGGCTCAAGTGATCTCCTGCCTCATCCTCCCAAGTAGCTGGGATTACAGGCACATGCCACAATGCCTGGCTAAGTTTTGTAATTTTTTTGTAGAGACAGGGTCTTGCTGTGTTGCCCATGGTAGTCTCGAGTTCCTGGCCTTAAGCAGTCCTCCTGCCTCACAGGCATGAGCCACCACGCCCAGCCCAGTGCTTATTCTTTTAAAAGTCTTTCTGTTGAGGTTGCACATTATAGTAAACAGGTGGTTTGTTGTGCCTGGAGCATTACTTAACAGGGATCAGATAATCAAGAGAATGAGCCAGGAGAATCTAGCAAGGTCTAGTGAGAAAGTTCCTTCTAAGCCATAGTGAAGAGTTTTTTTGACTTCATAGAGCAGTTAAAAAGCCCTTATCTGATTTGTGTGTTTTTAAAACTCCCTCTGGCAGCAGTGAGGAGGACGTATTAGAAATGAGCAAGCCAGAAGCAGAGAGGAAGGCTGTGACAGCAAGGCTGGTGGTGACGGGCTGCCACCAAGAGAGTGAGGGGGGTGTTAATTAAGCATGGCACCTACTCATGACTCACTGAATTTGTAGTTAATTAAAAATTAAAATACAGAATATCTTTTACGTTTGTTATCCTAAGTCATTAGTTCTCCATTCTGTACTTGTACAGTTTATTTTAACTTTGATACAAGGCTTGACATATACTTGGTTACCCTGATGTTTTATTGTCAAGACTTTTTTCAGTTTCAGCCATTTAAGTCATTAGCTATTCTCCCAGACTTGAGTCTTGTACCTAATCGACAGACATACTTGTAGGTCTTTATCATTAACAACAATACTGATGAGGTAGGAGGTTTGGTTAAGGTGCTCAGCTTTATGCTCAGGGAAGCATACACCCAGTAACAAAGGCCAGTTGGGAAATGTGCCTCTGTTCTCAGGAGCATGGTGCATGTCTGCTAGCCCTCTCTCACCAGCCACGATGGAACATGCAGATTAGACCAGGGCCCTGCATGTGGTCCTTCCCCCCCACCCCAGTCCAAATCCCCAGATCTGTGATGGGCGGGACTGAAGAGCATTAGAGGAACTGGAACAGTGAGCACAAGGATCATCTCTCGGTCCATTGCCCTATGATTAAACGTGGCCCAGTGAACACCTCTGACTCCATCTGTCAGACTCAGGCTCTTCCATCCTTGAAGACTAAAGGGCAGGAGGGGCAGGAGCATTGCATATGGGTAGCAGGGGGAGAAGGGTCATGTGCACACACATTCTCCAGCCCGTTGGCCAAGCCTGCCATCAGTTGGGTGAGGCATATTCCCCTCTACCTACTGCCTTATGCCTCTGTCTTCCCAGGGCCAGTGAAACGGGCAGAAGCTCTTGTCCTCAGAAGCTTCTGAATGGATCAGAAAAAGATATTAGTGAAATTCTTTTTTATTTTTTCTTTTTTTAAGAGATGGAGTCTTATTATATTACCTAGGCTGGAGTATAGTAGCTGTTCATATCTGTGATCATAGCTCACTGCAGCCTCAAACTCCTGGGCTCAAGTGATACTTCTGCCTCAGCCTCCCAAGTAGCTGGGACTACAGGCGCACACCACCACACCTGGCTTAGTGATATTCTTTATGAGGCCTCACTGGCCCCCAAGACAAAATTTCACTTTCTGCTCCATTTCCCATTCATGTTGTCAAGTGTAGCTCCCAGAGATGGTAACACAGTAAGCCTAAATGATACATTGAAGGGTGCCTACATTTATACAAAGTGACACTACCACTCCTCACCTGCAGTATCAAACTCCCACAGAAAATATCTGATCCCAAAATATAAACTCTGTACCTATATAAATTAATATCTCAAAGGAATTAAAACTTGAAATTCTCTTCTCCCCATTTTCTCCTTCTGCTCCATCTTAAGCTTGATAAGGCCTGGGTTCTCTCAACAGCTGTAGCTGTTGGGCAGAGCCATGCCAGCAGCCCCTGTACTGGGTCAGCCAAACCCAAAGCCGCACTGCGTTCTGCTTCTCCGAAGCATCAGTTGAACATGATTGCATCAGTCACTTGCCCACAAAGCTGTGCATCCTCATCACCATTGTCAGTGTCAGACCACACAAGAGACTTAGTGCTGTCTGGGGGAAGGAGGGTAAACAAAGACAGCAGAAGAAAAATTCAGAAAAGCTGCTCTGTTTCAGCTTCTTTAGGATGCCATTATCCAGAGTTCATAATCTGAAGGCAAATCTGAGATTAAACCCCAGTTCTTGAGCTTGCTTTTGTTTTGTGTGTGTGTGTGTGTGTGTGTGTGTATTGTTTTTGTTTTTGAGATAGTGTCTCACTGTGTCACTCAGGCTGGAGTTCAGTGACAGGACCATAGCTCACTGCAGCCTTGAACTCCTGGGCTCAAGAGATCCTCTCGTCTCAGCCTCCCCAGTACCTGGGACCATAGGCGCACTCCACCATGCCTGACTAATTTTTTAATTTTTTGTAGAGTCAAGGTCTTGCTATGTTGCCCAGGCTGGTCTCAAACTGCTGCCCTCAAGCGATCCTCCTGCCTCAGGCTCCCAATGTGCTGGGATTATAGGCGTGAGCCACCATGCCTGGTCTAAAATAGACTTTCAATAGTGATTTTATTTGGACTGTGAGACTATTAGCAATTTTTTTCCTACTTTTCTTAATTTTTTCCAAATCTCTTATAATGAACATATATAGTACATGTATGGTTGAGAACTTATAAATTGCCAAAAGCAAAGAATCTGAGATCTTATCCCAAAATGCTCTAAAGAAATGGACAATATAACAATTTTGTTTTATTTACATATTTATGCCTTGGCTTGTTCTGCAGACATTGAACAAATTCTTTTACCAGATACTTACAGAGAGCTTACTGTACGCCAGGCATTTTGCAAGGTGCTGGGAATACAACGATGAAAAGGGATATACCCCTTCCCCACGGGAGCTATAGAGGGAGTTGAGCCAGGTGCAAGCAAGACAGACAGTAAACTATCTCCTGCTCACTAGCAAGGACAGAAAGACAGGTGCTAACAACTCTAAGGTACCATTACAGATTAAAGAGAGGAAGGGAAAGGGACCAAAGGGTACTGTGGACCAGGCTGTGGTGAAGCACCATGGCTGGGTGGGAACTTGAGTGGGTTTGGTTTTTCTGGATTAGCAGTCTGACAGATGGAAGCAGCTATAAAATGTGGAAACACCCCAAGGCGAGAGGGCCGTGGAATGGAACAGAGACTTTCCCTCCTCCCCTTCTTCCTCCTCCCCCCACCTCCTTCCTCCAGCCACTGAGTGTTGGATACCTTGTGAGCCATAGTCAGAGTTCTTTACAGACCCTGTCAGTGTTGCAAATGTTCTCTGGTAAGGATCGAAGGTTAATTGGAATGTGAAGGAATGTAACTACCCTCCGAGTTTTCAATACCTTGGGGATGGAGTGTGTCAGAGTAAGAGTGGCTATGCTGAGAGAGGGGCCAGGCTGCTCCTGGGGCAGTGCTGCTTCTGCCACACATGGTATCCGAGCCCCTCACCCCTCCCATTTATCCTCCAGGAGAAGTGTGCGCAGTACTGGCCGTCTGATGGACTGGTGTCCTATGGAGACATCACCGTGGAGCTGAAGAAGGAGGAGGAATGTGAGAGTTACACCGTCCGAGACCTCCTGGTCACCAACACCAGGGTAAGGTGGGTGGTGGGTAGACCTCTCCCACAGGGAGAGCAGGGCTGCCCCTGCCTTCCTGATCCCCCTTCCTCCAAAGGAGAACAAGAGCCGACAGATCCGGCAATTCCACTTCCATGGCTGGCCTGAAGTGGGCATCCCCAGTGACGGCAAGGGCATGATCAGCATCATCGCGGCCGTGCAGAAGCAGCAGCAGCAGTCAGGGAACCACCCCATCACCGTGCACTGCAGGTACAGCTCGCCCCAGCCTGGCGGGGGACAGGGAAGCAAGGACAGGCAGACAGGGCAGCAGTGAGTGTGTGTTAGACCAAGGGGAAAGGCAGACAAGAGCAGGATGTTGGTGAGCACATGGCAGTCAAGCTTGATCAAGACTGGGCCAGATGACAGGAGAGGACCTTGGAGTTTGAACTTGGCACAAGAAGTGCTGGGGACTAATAATGTCAGATACTGGGCAAGGAAGTATTTGGAGTGGACATAGGGTGCAGGAAAGCAGCAGGTGAGACGACAGTGGAGCCACCAGACAGGCTGTATGGGGTGAGGGCCTGGCCTTCTTAAGTAGCAGGAAAAGAGAAAAGGGCAATTATTTTAAAAACGGTTCAAGGAAAAATGAACAAGACTAAGAACATAGGGTGAAAGAGGAGAGGGGTCAGGAGGCCTCCCAGGTTTGAGCCTGGGTTGCTGATAATGGTTGCTGTGACCACAGAAGAAAGATGGTAAGGAGACTTGTTTGGGGAAAAGGTAAATTTTGTTTAGGGCATGTCGTTCAAGATCGCGTATTAGGAGAAATACACTCCTTTACTTAGAACCCTAACAATGGCTAATGAGGCCCAACATGATGTGAGGGCTCCCTGCCCAGCGCAGGCAGGGGGCGCAGCAGGGGCTGACCTCCCGAGGGCTCTGACCTCGCCCCCACCACTCTCCTTCCTTCCGTCATCAGATCTAGGATCTAGCTGCGAGTCCTTCCGCCCCCCAGGCGCAGTCCTGTGCGGGCCTGGGCTGCTGCTTTCCCAGACAGCCTAGGGCTTCCCCCAGCCTTCCCTGAGCACCTTGCCTAGAAGCCCACAGTCCCTGCCTCAGAGCGGGCACTCAGTAGGTGTCTAGCGAGTGCATCAGCTGATGATGTTGAACAGAACAGCGTCTGGATTCCTTGGATTTAGGAAGAAAATGAGAGGCATGGCAGAGAATCAGCAGACACACTGGTGCAGAGGGGCGGGCAGGGTTTGTCAAAGGAAGGAAAAGACAGGACTAGAACCAGTTCCAACCTCAGCAAGCAGAGGTCAGGGCATCCCAGGCACATTTGTAGGCAGACAGCAAAGACTCAGTGCTGGTAGCGTGTGAGGGTCATCCCCGTGGTCCCATGGGCAAGTCCCTCCACAGGCACGTGGGGCTGTGCAGGAAGGGCACGGGGTGCACGCCTCCCCAGAGCTGTGCTCTCACGGGCTCCTCCAGGCTGGGTGGGTCCACGGGGCAGAGGTGAGCATGGACGTCCTGCCCCATCCCCACCCCAAGAGTCCCTTTGGATTACAGACCCTCCCTGGAGCACCAACCTGAGCCTTTGTCTGCTCTTTGTCACTGTCACTCACCCCCTCGGCACAGAGGGCCATCGCAGGTGTGGTAAGCGTATCTGCTCTGTTGCAGCGCCGGGGCAGGAAGGACGGGGACCTTCTGTGCCCTGAGCACCGTCCTGGAGCGTGTGAAAGCGGAGGGGATTTTGGATGTCTTCCAGACCGTTAAGAGCCTGAGGCTGCAGAGGCCACACATGGTCCAGACACTGGTATGCTGCTCATGTATTTGTCCATGTCCCCACACCATCTACAGCCCTTCTCTGTCAGGGCCAGCCCAGGGAGAAGGGTCTTCAGAGGGGCCCGCCCAGTAGTCAAAAGACCACCTAACCACAGACCCACCCTTCCCCAAGGTGCCCCAGACAGGAAGCACCTTGGGAGGCAGGATGGCAGCAGGAATGAGGGTGCCTGAGTACCCCACAGGGCTTGTCTGCATTTCTCCATGGGTGCTGGGTGGGGATGACCCAGGGGTACCTGCCTTTGTTATGCTTGGGCTCCCTGTTAAGAGTCTCTTAAGCTGGACATCCACAGAGGTTTCCCTGAATCCCATGGTGCTAGAAAAGTTTGAGAGGGAAAGAAAAGTGGATGTTAGGAGGTTTGGGAGAATATGAGGCTTTGAGAGCCAGGGCACATCCTAGCCTGGCAGCCATGATAAGTGTAGGCCACACCATCTCCCAGCCCAGCAAACTCACGTCTCACCTCTGCAAGGCCTAGGACGCTCCTTGTCAGCTCTGCCTGTGGAAGGCCCTCTGCACGCAGCGCAGAGGAGGAATGGTGTCAGAACTCTGGCAGACAGATCAGGGCTCGGGTGGAAGTCCAGAAACGTTCCTCTCAGTTTTCCATTTTCAAAAAACATGGGTCTGTTAGGAACTATGGGACAGCATTCTTTTCAGTAACCCTGGCTTTCCCCCCTTTCACTCTCCAGGAACAGTATGAGTTCTGCTACAAGGTGGTGCAGGAATATATCGACGCATTCTCAGATTATGCCAACTTCAAGTAAGACGAGGGCCCGTGGACCAGGAGGATTGCCTTTAATATTTTGTAATATTCTGTTTTGTTAATATACCCCAAATTGTGTATATATCTTATAACTGTTTTAGAAATTGGTACATAGGCTTCTATTACCTATTAGGTGGAGATTTTATATGTAAATGTGTTAGCACTGATAGTCCTTTTTCCAATGTTTTATTGGGGAATTAAATAGTGTGATGTTTGGATTGATATCGTGAAATCATCCGCCTGGAAATTGGGCTAGATTGTTCTTTGGTTAATACATCTTTTCCTAAAAAAGATACACACAAAATCCATTCCAGGTAGCTCAGCACCAACCAAGAAACAAAGCACAAAGTTCTCAGAGCTCTTGAGGAACGTGGTTGTCCCTGTACCACATGCGCTGTAAATACCCCTCCCTCCACCCCACCCCTGCCCCCACCACCACCATCGTGGGGAGCGACGGGACCAGAGCGATATCTCTGGCACCACACTAGGGACTATCAGGTAATAAAAGCTTTGACTCCCTAAGGAAATGTCTCTCCCTTTGTGTGGGCTGGGGCAGCCATACGGGGCTGGGGCTCCTGGGCTACTCCTGGCCCTGCTGTTGCTGTTCGCTCAGCTGGCCTCGAGAGGCCACAGTCCCCAGGCGCCTGCTGTCTACCGGCTCTTAGGTCTGGTAGAAGGCCTCACGGAGACCTTCCTTTCATTCCCAGCACATCTTTGGTGGTGTGGTCCCAGCCAGCCCTGCTCCTGTGTCCTCACTGAGTCTCCCTGAGTGCAGGGGCATGGCGGGGAGAGGAGCTGGCTCAGCTCTTTGCTCCCCTTGTCTCCTCAGCTTACAGGTGTATCCTTGTCCCTTCAACCCTCCCTCTTCACTCCTTTCTTACTTTCTACTCGGGGTTTGCTCGGTTGGGAGACATAAACCCGACAGGAGCTAGCGTAGGCCAGAAGGAGAGCGTACTGGGGCACACACCACAATGGTGTGGGAAGGGCAGGGCTGCCACTCATCCAGTGCCCACCTGCAGCCGACCAGCTGCGACCTGGGGGGGTTGGAGTAGGGACGAGTGTTTCTCCCAGGGGGAAGAGGGACAGCCGTGCCCGCCACACCCAAAGCTCTGGGTCCTGCTACACTTGGGACCTCACTTCATCCAGTCGACTCCTTCCTGGATTTCAGTTTCCTTCATCACCCTCCTTCCCAAATACTCAAGTCTCTTTCATTAAATAAAGAGCATTTCCCCCCAGCCCAAGTTCTTCCCCCTTTATGACAGACTTGAAAAAGTTTCTCACTATTCCCTCCTCCTCACTTCATTCCCACATAGTCCTTTTTTTCACTTCTGCTGGCCAAGGTGGCCTGGTGCTAAGCCCCAGGGATCTACTGTCTCCTCTCTGTGGTGTAGGGACTCTGTGCTGACCCTCATTCTGCTCCTCCACTATCTCCTTCCTCAAAGGGTGGTACTCGGGGCCTGTCCGTGGACCCTTAGCTCTCCAGCCCCGAGTCCCCCAGTCCTGGGGTCATGTATCGTGCTTCCTGCAGAGTGACCCCATGGGGTGGCCCAGAGGCACCTGTCTCCCATGCCCCGGGGCCCACCATCCTTTCCTCCAGCCCCACAGACCCCCCAGCAGCTCCTCTTGGCCCTTCTCCGTTTTGTTCCTTACCGGGGCACCCCACTGCTACCATCCCTGCTTCCACAACTCCAGCTGTTCCTTATCCTTCACCCCGGGCCACCTGCTCAGGGCCTGTGCCCCTCTGTGCTCCTGCAGCACTCGAGTGTCCGTTCAACTCTAAACCTCTGCTTTCCCAACGAACCCCAAGCAACTCCCAGCTGGACCAACTCCATATCCTCAGGACCCAGCACTGGGTGGAGCTCGGTGGTGAAAAAAGGCTTTCTGTGTCCTAATGGCAGGGATACCAGGATGAATTCCAGAGTTGGCAGTCTGGAAAGGACAGGTAACATTTCTGAAAAGGCAAGTGTGTTACCAGAAGGGGACAAGAGTTTTCCCTGGGAAGCTTAGTTCTGGTTTGGATTTTTCAGGAAAAACCAAAATGCATTAAAAAAAAAAAAACAGACCTCATTCCTCTTTTAAAGTAAACACCAGGGACTTCGAATAAAACATCCTGTAAACCCAAACCAGAACTAAGCTAGTTTATTGAACTAAGAGTCATCTTCACTAAACCACGAAGCTAACGTTTTCCTAAAAATCACCCAGTTAACAAAGTGTGTATATTTCCCAAAACAATGCAAGTGAACCTAAATTCACACATTTGTTTCTGGTTCCTGCTAATAATAATTTCCGGTAATAAATATGTAAGCTGATAGTGCACCCATCCTGCCTCGGCAGCTGAACCCTGGTGCCCAGGCCTGACTGGGGCCCGTTATGCCTCCCCCTCCCCATCTTCAACACAGGATTTGGTGCACTTGCTTTCCTAATGACTCTGGTCACCACCATGCCAAGCCTGACCCTGGCCCTCGTTTGCTGTTCAGCCCAAATGTAGAGATTGGCTATTAACCCTCTGCTCAGGCCTCTGATCCCTGGAGGCTGGTGGCTGGTGGTGAAAGCTGAGCTGCTGACGTAGACCGGGACACAAGAGCACATTTCAAGCAACCCAGGCTAGCTGTCCAAATCCACGAATGCTCCTGGGCTCAGGAGAGGATGGGGACAAAATTACCCCCTGCTGATAGCCCTAGAGTGGCTGCACTGCCCCCTCAGCATGGGGTCTGCTGCTTGGAGAGGAGACACCACTCCTGGGTAGGTACTGCCCCACCCAAACCCCCCTGCATCGGACTGACCCAGCCCTGGTGCCAGGGGTGTGGATGCGAATCGTTCCTCCCGACCCGTTTTACAGGTGAGCAAATGGAAGCCCTCGGGGAGGGTGGTCACAGCGTCCCCCACACCTCTGAAAAGCTGCTGGGCTCCCCACTCTTAGGCCCCCACTTTCCCACTGAGGAAAGCCCTGAGCTGTGTGGAAGTCAGGGGGGCCTCTGAGGGCTTAGGCTTCAAGAGCAGGAACTGAATCCAGCCTGGGAAGTGGGAAGATGAGGCCAGGACCTGGGCCTGCGTGGAGCAGGAATGCTGTGACTGGAGGCCCTTGGGAAGATTGGTGGGAGGAACAACAACAGTCTGGTGACCTCAGGGCCAGCAGCTGCCTAGTGTACATTGATGGAGTGGATACTGTGGGAAGGGGTTGGATAGTAAGCTGCTCCACCTCCCCTCTCCCCAGAGGTTCCTGCAGTCTGTGGGCCAGGAGTGGGGTGGGGGTGTGGGTGGAGCTGTCGGGCCAGGGTCCTGCAGCTGCCTGAAGAAGCCACTTCCTCCACAGTTCTCGCTCTGTGAGTAGGGAGGCTGCCCCCCCTAAGGGCTAGGGCTTGGGATCGAGCT
Source organism: Eulemur rufifrons (assembly GCF_041146395.1). NCBI lineage: Eukaryota > Metazoa > Chordata > Mammalia > Primates > Lemuridae > Eulemur > Eulemur rufifrons. The sequence continues at coordinate 27,972,880 of NC_091002.1, forward strand.
CCCTCCTGGGTGCATGCTGCACTGTTCCTCCTCCGCTGAACCATGCCCAGAAAAGCCCCCTTACCCTCCTCTCCCCAACAACTCCACCATCTATCACTGTGCTTGCTGCTTCTGGCAGGAGAGGGACAAGAGGCAGAAGCACCTGCTCCCCTCGCCACCACACATCCGTTCCACATCCCCAGCCACAGTGGAAGAGAGGGCAGGCCACTCTGGTTCACCAGCACCTGGTACTCCAGATGCCCCACACTGCAGCCTGTCTCATGCAGAACTCCCCTGACCACCCATCCACCCACCACCCATTGGCCTCAAGTCTCTGTTCCTCTCTGCAATCTTCCACTTCTGAAACTCCCCAAAGGAAGAAGGGTGCACCTGGCCAACAGGGAGGGCCTCGGAGCTGGCAAGGTGGGGTAGCCTTTGTGTCCCAGGGCTCTGGGAGAAGGCTGGTCCCATGGAGCGTCTTTCCTTGGGCTGGGCCAGGATCCCTCAGGGTCTAGATACCTAGGATGAGGGGCAGTGGCAAAGAGGGAAGGGCATTAGAAGACATTAAAGCTGTCCCTGAGATGGGCCCCCCAGGTGGGCCTGGAGGAACAGGAAGGGTGTATGTGGGAGTGTCAGACTCCTTGAGTGCTGTCCACCATCCAGGAGAGCAGCCCTGCCACGGCCAGCTCCAGGCTAGGCCCGGTGCTGCTGCTGCTGCCACCCGCCCTGAACCCTCAAAGGCTCAGCACTGGTCCCATGGCTGGTACCCTGGAAGAAAGCAATTCTCCAGCTCACCCCAAGACCCTGAAAGTGCCCTTAGGCCCCCAGGTGGGTGATGGGTCTCCCCAGCCTGAGTAGGAGGAAGAAGGTGCTGGCTGGGTTCTTCCACTTACCCTGAGCCTGAAGTGGGGGTAAGGAGGGCAGCCTGTAGCCTTGGTTCCCTTCTGAAGACAGGTTCTGGGCACTGCAGCAGGCAGCCCAGCCCAGACTGCCCGTAGCCTCCCAAGTGATGCCCTGACTTCCCCCAAGGACAGAGTGCCCTGGGAGGGCAGGACCATGGCCCAGTGGTTCCCACCGCAGGAAGCAGCACCTGGTACGGATACTGGGGTAAGTGGGGTGAGGGGCCCCCACCATTCAAGACTAGTCACTGGTTCCAATGGCTAAGGTGGCTAAGGGCTGGGGGCTGTGAGGGGGAGAATGAGACACCACTGGGATGACCCATGCCACAGCACCCCAGCTGTCTCTGTGCCCCTACACACACAGCAGGGTGCCATCTGCTAGCCTTCCTATTTCTCAGAATTCTAGACAATTTATAAAATACTTAGGTTAAAGTAAAAGATCGAAGTCACTAGTGGGGTAGGAGATAATGTACTAGAAATCTCCATTAAAAAGATAATGGTAACCATAGGGTCCCATAGGCATCTTGACAGCCAATGTGTCTCAAAGTGGGCCAGCCCCTGGCCAGTGGAAAGAGGTGAGGGGTGAAACCTCACAAATAGGCAGCAGGCCCCGGAGGACCAGGTGGTTACTGATGTGCACTAGGAAGGACTCGGTGACTGCAGAGCTCCCCCAAGACCATAGCAAAAGACAGGTGCGGGGGAAATGGTTTGTTACTATTCTGCAAATGGAACATTAAAAGTGCATCAGGGAAGCACCATATATAACTAGAGGAGAAAAGGTAAGTTCCTATAAGGCAAAGCCTTACTGCCCAATTTAAGTGGGCGTGAGCTCAGGTCTTTATGGGTCAGGCTTGTTTAGGGTGGACAAAGCCGCATGCCGAGGGAGCTGGAGACCCCCACGCTGTCTGTGTCCTCAGGCTCGCGGGGTGGGGGTGGCGGGGGGAGCCCCTGCTTCAGGGGGCTGGGTGGGGACTGGAGGGGAGGGGGCCGGGAAGGTCTTGGCTCAGCGGTCAGGGGATCAGAATGTCGCCAGGCAGAACTGCTCCCTCCCTCCGCAGACTCCGCTGCCCTCCAATAAAAGTGTAAGGCCCCTGAAGCTGTTGCCTCGAGTTCTCGCCTTCATCCCTGCATCTATCACCCATGCTGAGACCCTTCCCCGCGTGGGGGTTGGAGGGACGCAGGAGGGCCCAGGGCCCGGGGTCGGGGGCCTATTACAGATGTCGGCCGGGTCCCGCGCAGTCAGCAGCTCCAGAGGCCACACCGCGGGATGGGGACTGGGGCGGGGGCGGCGTCCGAGAACTACAAGTCCCATGGTGCCTAGCGGCCACTTCCGGAGCACGACGCAGTCCTGGCGGCGCGGGCCGCAGCGAACGGAGTCGGCCATGCTGCGCGCGCTGAGCAGCTTGGGCGCGCGGCCCCGGTGCCGTCCCCCAGCCTTGCTGCTGCTGCCCGCGCGGGGCCGGAAGACCCGCCACGACCCGCAGGCCAAGTCTAAGGTCGGGCGCGTGAAGACGCCGCCCTTGGTGGACCCTGCGGAGTTCTTCGTGGTGACGCAGCGTTACCAGCAGTACCGCCAAACCGTGCGCGCCCTCAGGTGTGTGGCGGAGGGGGAGGTGGCCGTCCGCGCCGGCAGGGGAGTGCGGGGACGGGCGGAGAGGGTGCCGACTAGAAGCGCTCTCCGCCCAGGCTGGAGTTCGTGTCCGAGGTGCGGAAGAAGGTGCACGAGGCCCGAGCCGGGGTCCTGGCGGAGCGCAAGGCCCTGGAGGACGCCGCCGAGCACCGGGAGCTGATGGCCTGGAACGAGGCGGAGAATCGGCGGCTGCACGAGCTGCGGTGCGTGGGGCGGGAGGCGGGACGGCACTGCCTGGCCTGCCTGGGAGAGGCCGGGGCCCCGCTCAGCCTCGGCCTCTTGCCCCTCGCAGGATAGAGAGGCTGCAGCGCGAGGCGCGCGAGCGGGAGCAGCAACAGGCCGAGGAGCAAGCCCGCAAGGCCCGAGAGGCGCAGGCCTGGGTGGAGCTCAAGGAACAAGAAGTGCTGCAGCTGCAGGTGGGCAGCGTCCCCCGAGGGTGGGGCTTGAGCCGGAGCTCGGCCTGTGCGGCTGCGGGGATTCTGGGCACCGCAAAGTGGGGCGCTGGCCAAGTACAGACGCTTAGAGTTAGCAGGTGAGAATTTGGGAGACAAGGAGAGTGCCTGTCGGGGGAGAGACCCGGAGGTGAGCATAGAAATTGGGAAGTGTTCAAGTGCCTGTCAGTTGGAAGCCATGTCCGTGGGAGGGACCCCTCTGCCCATAAAGCAGTTGTATTTTGCCTTACAGGTGATAAAGTCATTGAAGGGGTAAATACTCTAGGCTGGGATTGGCAGGTGTAAGACTTAGTGCAGGGAAACCAGTTAGGAGTAATCCAGTGAGAATGGATGAGACTTGAGTTAAAGTATTAATAATAGAGGAGGAGGGATGAGTTTGAGAAAGATTCAGAGGGGACCAGGTAACACTGAGGGACTGATTCCATCTAGCAGGACATAGCTGGTGCTTGAGGTTCTGGCTGAGGTGTCCGATGGGTGATTGTCTAAGAAGGAGGAATATGACAAGGCTGCCAGATGTTACTCCACCGGAAGGTCGTGAAGCACTGAGAGGACCTAGGCTGCCTGGGCCGGCTGGCACGTGCCATGAACCTCCCACTCAGCTGGCCTTTTCTCTCCCAATAGGAAGAGGCGAAAAACTTCATCACCCGAGAGAACCTGGAGGCGCGGGTGGAAGAAGCGCTGGACTCCCCAAAGAGCTACAACTGGGCCGTCACCAGAGAGGGGCTGGTGGTCAGACCACAGCACAAGGGCTCCTAGGGTCCCAGTAAGGACAGTGCCCTTCCGGTGACCGTGTGTGTATGGGGAGTAGGAGAACCGGGCCTGATCTGGAATAAAGCAGTTGGCTTAGCCGTTTCCAGCATGGCCCTCACATTCTGGCCGCTGCACTCACCACTTGGTCAGAAACTCCGGAACACAGTGCCCTGTTCTACCTCCGTGTACAGCCTCAGCATAGCACGAGGCCCTAGAGTGGCTTCCACCTCACAGATCAGACTGGGCCACAGCCCCAGTGGGGCAGCCAGGTCATCTCCTAAGTATCATCACTGACAATAACTGGCAGATTACAGTCCACGGGCCAGATGTGGCCTGCTGCCTGTTTTGTAAATAAAGTTTTGTCAGAACACAATGACACCTGTTCATTGACTGCTTTTACACTACAGTGGCAAAGATGAGTAGTTGCAGCAGGGACCATGTGACTTGCAAAGAAGTTTGCCCATCCCTGATCTGGGGCTTTAGGGACCTGACTTGGAGCAGGTATCACCCAGTCCACACCTGAGCCACAGGCTAACCACTGGCCAGGGGCCTGCTTCTGCTCAATCCTGGGCTCTGCTGGCCGGGGTCTGGTGTATCCAAGACCCGGAAGACAAAGAGGAGAGCCCATTTATTCTGGTGGCTCTCCATCCATGGCCTTAGTGACCCACATCTGCCCTGACACTGCCAGAGTTCTTGGACCACCCTCCAGATTGCTGTTGGCAGAGGAGGCCCGGCTGACCAAGGCTTTACGGTCAGTGTGGCTTGGCAGGCACCTGGACCAAGCGCTGTGGGTGCTGGGAATACTTGTGATTGACATTCACAAGGTTGAGTAAGTGATCGTGTAGACCCACAGCCCCAGTTCAGATGCAGGCCCTGGAGCAGCACGTGAGATGAGGGTGAAGACATGTTTCACTGAGCCAGAGCTGCTCTCTCTTTGCTGCCATTCATATGGACTCCAGCTACCACCAGAGGAAAACAAACAGAATCCAGCTTTCCACGACTCCTGCCTTGTAGGCAGGGCCTGGGGAACCCCCAAGAATTGAGAACCTTTAGGGAATATGGGCAACACCTGCTCCAGGTGAGAAAGCGGGTGTCGAGGTGCAGGCCGGGGTGCCTTGTGCCTTGTCCCCAGCACTCCTGAGGGCCATGGCCGCCTCAGCCTGGTAGTGGCTCTTCCCTTCCCTGGCACTGATTCTGGCCAGAGCACAGTGCAGTCCCTGCTTTCAGATGCTCAGCGTGGCATCTAGAGTGAGAGCTGAGGGGCACATTGTGGGCCATGGTTTTTTTTTTTTTTTTTTTTGAGACAGAGTCTCGCTTTGTTGCCCAGGCTAGAGTGAGTGCCGTGGCGTCAGCCTAGCTCACAGCAACCTCAAACTCCTGGGCTTAAGCGATCCTACTGCCTCAGCCTCCCGAGTAGCTGGGACTACAGGCATACGCCACCATGCCTGGCTAATTTTTTGTATATATATATATTTTTTAGTTGTCCATATAATTTCTTTCTATTTTTAGTAGAGACGGGGTCTCACTCTTGCTCAGGCTAGTCTCGAACTCCTGACCTTGAGCGATCCACCCGCCTCGGCCTCCCAGAGTGCTAGGATTACAGGCATGAGCCACCGTGCCCGGCCAGTGGGCCATGGTTTGACAATGTCTTTCACAGCCTTAGGCTTCATCGTGGTGAAGAGTGGGCCACCTGGTCCCCTGCAGTGGAAGCATTTGGTGAGCTTTCGTGTGGGACACTGGGCCTGTGTTAGAAGTCCAGCTTTATATAACATACTCCTTCCTGAACCTCCTTGTCTCCAGCTTCCAGTTTTCTTTCCAAGTCCTCTGCACCAGGATCCATCAAAACACAAGCCATGGCCAGGCGCGGTGGCTCATGCCTGTAATCCTAGCACTCTGGGAGGCCGAGGCGGGAAGATAGCTCGAGGTCAGGAGTTCGAGACCAGCCTGAGCAAAAGCGAGACTCTGTCTCTACTAAAAATAGAAATTAGCTGGACAACTAAAAATATATAGAAAAAATTAGCCAGGCATGGTGGCGCATACCTGTAGTCCCAGCTACTCGGGAGGCTGAGGCAGGAGGATTGCTTGAGCCCAGGAGTTTGAGGTTGCTGTGAGCTAGGCTGATACCATGGCACTGTAGCCTGGGCAACAGAGCGAGGCTCTGTCTCCAAAAAAGAAAAAAAAAAAACCTATCCATCTGTTCAGATGGAGGACACAATGTGACACCTTGAAGCTCTGTCTTTGGGCTGATTTCCCTTCGCTGCTGTCCTCAGGTGTCCCACATGGGGCTAGTAACTGAGTGCTCACTGCTAGTGCCAGTATGTCATCCAAAGCCACCAGTAAGCCAGGTTTCAGCATTTTTATTCTCTGCCCACAACCATCCCATGGGTATAGGAATGAACAGGTAGTGTATAGGCACCTTCAGGGTTAGCTCAAGCCCAGTGCCATCTGTACCTGCTGTTGGGTCAAAGAGTGCTGCTAGGGGCACAGATGGGCTATCAGATTCCACCAGTCCAGGTGGCAGGGGCATGTGAGATCCCACAGTAGACTGTCCCATCTCTGCAGAAGCCTGGTTAGGTCACCTCATAGGCATGGCCTCACTCAAGAAAATCAGGGTCTCTTTCAGATCCTTGCCTCTAGTTTCAAACAGAGTTTGGATCTGCCACAGCCACTGTGAGCTCTGCAGGGTTGGAAGGGCCAGCCAGACTTGCCAGAACCATGCTGCAGTCTGGACCACCCGGGGAATCTTCTCTTGCTCAAGACCCTGCTTGTGGGTGGTAGATTTGGGGGCTACCCACTAAATGCATTTGGAGCAGAACACCCAAATGTAAATGCTTTCATCAAGATCTGAGGAGGCCCACCATGCTTTGTGCACAGTGGGGTAGACGGGGTGGAGCCGGGGAGACCAAGGCACAAAAATAATTTTGTGTTTTACTCAAGGGAACTTTGCTGAGTGGGCAGTTTTTCTCTGAGGATAATCTCCCCAATCAAGCTTAGATGTTTTACAAGACACTTGGGATTCTTGCCCCTTGCAGTTCTCCAAGACAAGCAGGATAATGTCCTGGCAATGGCTGGTCAAGTTCTTAAGGATTAGGTTGTGCAAAACTGCACAGTTGCCCATCTCTTGGGCCAGGTGATGAAGGCAAACTGCCTGTCCAAGTGGCTAGGAAAAGAGAAGAACATGCCAGATTAAAGGGTGCTGAGTGCCTCATTGATCTGTTCAGCAAGGAAACCACCCTAGACCTCAAGTCAATCCCCGTATTTTTCTAGTACATTCAACATTTTCTGCTTGGAACTCAGTGAGTGGTATCCAATAATCCCTGAAATTTTAGGGGGAAGTTCCCTCCTGAACTTACACCTTGGTTATATCCCCAACTCTTACAAGTATAGAGTTGAAATGACACCTAGGAAATAAGCCCAGCTGACTGCTGAAATAAGGACAATTCTAGCAGGAAGAGTCAAGCTTGGAACTCTTTTTTCCTTCCCAGATAGGAAGTCAAAAGCAATATTGCAGCAGGGGGGCAGTGGTTCATGCCTGTAATCCCAACACTTTGAGAGGCCAAGGCGGGGAATCACTTGAGCCCAGAGTTCAAGGCTGCAGTGAGCTATGATGATGCCACTACACTCCAGCCTGGGTGACAGCGAGACCCTGTCTCAAATAAATAAATAAAATAAGACCTTGTACAGAAATCTCCGAGAGAGATAGATGGGAGCATGTTTGCATGATTGCTTCACTCACTGCTTCTATCCAGAAATCCATATAAACAAATCGAAAAATAGAGAAAGCTCTGTGAGAGGCCACATAGCTTTGTGTCAATAGTTACAAGCCTGGAGCAGCCTGCTCATATTTGAATCCCAGCCTCTTCTCTTACTATCGGAATGTCTTTGGGAGGATTTTTTCGTCCCTCTGTGCCTCAATTTTCTCAAAAGTAAAATAGGGATAAATAATACTGGTATCTACCTAAAAGATTATCGTGGCAATCAAATGAGAAACGCATGTAAAATTAAACTCAGTGCCTGGAACACCAGTAAGCGCTCAATACCTGTTAGATGCTATTGTTATAACATTATTATTATTTTCAGCGAAACTAGAGAATGGCCTCAGATTGATACCATGGACTGAGAGGGATTACCTGCCAAACACCACAGGGAAATTGGCAATGAATTGCTGGAGGCCAAGATCTGCCCTGCACTTCCCCTTTTCTCCAGCAGGGGGCAGACTCATCAAGCTAGTGACAGGGCCCTCAACAATGTAGAGGATAAGATTAGTAAATTTAGCTACATTGTTTAAAAAATAAACAAAATAAGAAACGAAGGGCTGTTGTAAGCTGCTAAATTTGTGGCAACTCGTCAGACGGCAGTAGAAAACGAATGCCCCTCAGATAACCAACCACATGGCTTCTCTCCTCATCTTCACAAAGACGTCTGTGCTGACCCTGGCCCTGTTTCTCCACAGCACCCGCTAATCTGCTGCAATATACTTACCGGTACTGCAGTCTCTTTACTGTTTATATTTGTGTGCTTACCTACTGAAATCCGTTTATTGTTCAGCACCTCTCCTCCTGCGATCACATTAACATAAGCCCCAGGAGGGCAGGGATTTTTGTCTGTTTCATTCACTGGTGTCTCCAAGCACCTGTAACAGGACCCAGGGCATCTTCGCATCTTCGGATGAGGAGCTGTTCAACCTATGAAGGAACGTGGGCCAGATGGGGCACCCGGTGCTATGGTAATTTATGTGCATGTGTTAGCTGGGGTGAGGTCACTGTGCCCACAGACAGGCGGGAGGCCTCTCTGGGGCTGCCGCTGGGGTGAAGGCCTTGGCCTTCTAGGCCAGGAATGCCAATGAGCTAATATTGGGAAGACAAGAGCTGCTGCTGATCTGTAAGCCAGGTCGGCCTGCCCCAGCTCCTCAGTGCTGGACAGCTCATGCTGGTGACTCAGGGTCAGTGACTTCCAGTCAGATGGGCTCCATCAGCCCCTTGCAGAGGGTCAACAAGAGCGCAGGAGGGTCTGGAGCTGTCCCATTCTCCTCTCCGGGGGTGCAGGGGGCACCAGGGGACTGGCCCTGCTGCGGCTGGGCTGTCTGACACTGGTTCTGTTTCTTCTATGCTACCGCAGGTGCAGTTCCCTGGGGAGCTGTTTAGAGTTTACCAAACAGGATGTTTGTTACAGAGGACCCTGGGGACCACACACACCTTTGGAAGGGAGGGGGTAGAAACAGAAGCAGGCAGAGGGAGAGCTGCCACGCAGATCTCAGCGGACCCCATGGGGAGCTCCGGGGCTGAAATGCTCCTGCAGAGCTGTCCTGCGTGTGGGCCAAATGGCCCAGTCACTGGATGTGGGCCACCTGGGATGTGGGCCACAGGCTTTCTGCAGCTACATCAGGCCCTGGAGGGGCTGCCAGCCGAGGGCCACCTGCAGACCACAGTCCCAGAAGCTGGGAGGCAAGTGCTTTGGTAACGGGAGATCTAGACAGTGCACGGCCTTCCTTGTTCACGACATTGACCAGCACCTCTTCCCCTGGGGCAGTCTGTCTGTCTGTCTGTCTATAAAAACTGATTTTCATTTTGAGATATATTAAAAATGCATAAAAAGCCACAAAATGCAGAAAAGAAGACATCATATTACAAAAGAAACCAATTATATTTATATTCAGGTATCAAAATGTTAAGACGCATTTTGATGTTGTTGTAATATGTGCTTCTTAACAGGTAGCAAGATCTAATGGCTGCCGAATAACTGCAGTAATTCCGCAGTGATACTGCGTGTAAGCAACGTTCAGAGACATCTGCAACAGCTGCCGCATGATAGGAAGTTATCTGTTACTTACATTCGTGACAGAAGCGCAGATATTGGCAATCCCACTGCGCTTTGTTGCCTGCCTCCTGCTTGAAGGAAAGGTTGACCATCCAGTTACAGGTTAAAGAAAGATGGGATCTTGTCCCATCTGAGTCCCAGGTAAAGGGAAGTGAGCGTTGCTGTAAGTTGGAGGTTGGGGAGGTTTTCTGGAAATTGGGGCTCAGGAAGAGGAAACCTTCCTGACAGAGGGGACAAGAGTGGATATGTGTGGTGGCCCAGGAGGGTGGGCAGAGAGTCCAGTCGGAGCATCTTCCTGCCTGGAGTGCCCACTTTTCCTAGCCTCCCTCAAGTCTTAGTTGGGCTGCACCCACCCCCTCCCAAATTCTCCCTGTCCTACCCTGTGGTCCAGGCCACCACAGCCTGTTCCATTCCACATGGCACTCAACCATGTGCCCAGATCATTAGCCCACGCGGTGGCCTTGACCCCAGGCCAAGCCCTGCAAATGAGGGGGCATGCCTTGTGCGCACATGGCCTGACCCACAGCAACCCTCTGTGACCAGGCATGCGACAAACCTCTTAGACAGAGCTCGGCCAGCGTGGTGCCCAGGCATAAAAAGGCCGGACGGTAGAGACCGCCACGGCAGAGACGGCCACCAGCCACCAAGCTCAGACCCAGCGCGCCCGCACCATGGCCGGCCCCAGCCTCGCCTGCTGCCTTCTCGGCCTCCTGGCGCTGACCTCCGCCTGCTACATCCAGAACTGCCCGCTGGGAGGCAAGAGGGCGGCGCTGGACCTCGAAGTGCGCAAGGTGAGCGCCCCAGCCCTGGTCCTGCTGCGCTCGGGCTGAGGGACCCGGGAGGCACCCACAGCCACAGAGGCGTTCCCTTCCCCGGCTGCCAGCCTTGGCCTAGAGGCCCAAGGACTTCAGTAGATTTTTTGACTCCCGGCCTTGACCGCAGTCCAGGCCCAGACAGCGCCCCCTGCAGCGCCTGTGTCCCGCCGCACTCGCCAGCCCGGACCCCAGCATCCCTGCCCCGCACACCCCGCCCGGCCTCGCGGGGTCCCCCTAACCCCCTCCCCGGGCTGCCCCGTCCTCCCGCTCACCCCGCCCGTCCCCGCAGTGCCTCCCCTGCGGCCCCGGGGGCAAAGGGCGCTGCTTCGGGCCCAGCATCTGCTGCGCGGACGAGCTGGGCTGCTTCGTGGGCACGGCCGAGGCGCTGCGCTGCCAGGAGGAGAACTACCTGCCGTCGCCCTGCCAGTCCGGCCTGAAGCCCTGCGGGAGCGGGGGCCGCTGCGCCGCCGCCGGCTTCTGCTGCAGCCCGGGTGAGCCGGGCGAGGCCGGCCGAGGGGTGGGGATGGGGCAGGCCCGGATGGGGCAGGCCGGGGCGCGGCCGGGGTGGCCCCCTGACTGCACCTCTCCTTCTAGACGGCTGTAAGTATGACCTCGACTGCAACCCAGACGCTGCCTTCTCCCAGCCTTGAACCCGGATGGCTCCGGACACCCTCGGAGTGTACCCCTCGCTCCCCCATTGCCACCCCAGAAATAATGAAAATAAAGCAGATTTATTCCCTCTACCTCGACTGCCGTCTAAGTGTCAGAAATGGGAGGGGACCGGGTGGGGGAGTGGAAGATCGCGCCCAGTTGAGCCTGTGTCTCTGGCTTTTGGCAACTCAGTGCTGTAATTCACAGCCAGCCAAGGAAAGAAGTGACCCGACTGGCTCTCAGAGGGGGCAGAGGGGGTGTCGTCTGGCTGCCACCATCCTGTTGGGGGTGAAGGAAGGAGGGCCACAACAGGGACCGCTCCAAGGAGGTGGAAACAGCCCCAGCTTCCTGCTCCCAGTAGGGGCCACTGCAGGCTGCACTTAGGAGGAACACTTCCCAAAGTCAAAACCACGAGGGTGGGGGCAGCAGACGGACTCAAGGGTTGGCAGGAGCCAGACCAAGGAGAAGTGGTTCGTGAAGACTGCATGTCTCCCTGACTCATGGAAACAGAGCTGGCCTGCGGGGAGTGGCTGTTGGGAGGCAGCTGAAGGGCCAGCACGTTTCCAAGGACCTGGACTCTCAGGCAGGCCCAGGAGGCCACTGGCACTCAGAGGAGGTGCCCAAGCTGGGGAGGCTGGGCTTGAGTGCCAGCATGACCCTGGCCTTTTGTCCCCAGGGCTGGCTCTGACCCAGCAGCCTTACTCCTATCTGTGCAGGACGTCAGGGCTGGGGACCCTATAGGAGAGCAAGTAGTCCTGAGAGCCCATGACCACAGAAATGACCACAGAGTGCAAAGGACACAAACAGAGAGAAGCCCTCAACCTATGCCTGTCATGTACCCCTGCATCCAGACCCTTTGGGTATCAGGTAACCAGAACATGCCCCCTTCAGCTACCCATGTCACTGGGCCATCCATTTCAGGAGGCCACGCCCACACTGCTACTCCCAAGAAAACAGGAGCACATCATCCAATCCCTGGCAGGAATCAAACCTGTCCTTCCTGTGGCTTCCTCATACATAGGAGCAGCAGGGTGGGGCAGAGAGAATGCTCCCAGCAACATGTGGGGCTCATGGACAGGGACAACAGAAAAATATACGGAAGTGGCCTTCAAGCTTTTCTTGTCCCATTCTTCTAAGTGAAGTATCACAAGAATGGAAAAACAGACACCGCATGTACTCACTACTAAACTGGAACTAACCGATCTACATTCGTGTGCACATATAGAAGTAAAACTCCAGGGAAATGAAGCAGGTGGGAGGGGGAGGGAGGAGGGGAAAATTCACACCTAACGGATACAATGCAGGCTCACTCGGTGAAGGGCACACTTATAACTTTGACTCAAACTGTACAAAAGCACGTTATGTAACCAAAACCTGTGTGCCCAGGTAATATTCTGAAATTTAAAAAAAGAAAAAGAAAAAACGGTTTTCTTCTCTCCAGTTAAAAAAAAAAAAAACAGGCAAAACTGATCTCTGGGGCTAGCGGTTAGGGTTAGGGTTAGGGTGCCACTCACATTCTGTTTCTTGGCCTGAGGCTGGTGAGACAGATGTGTTCAATTCGTGAACGTTCATTTAACTGTGCATATGTGGTTTGTTCACTTTTGTTTCCATGTTAAGCAGTCGGCCCTTCCTATCCGTGGGTTCCGCATCTGGGGATTCAATCAATCTGGGATAAAAAATATTTTCAAAAAATTGTGTCTCTCCTGAGCATGTACAGACTTTGTTTCCTGTCGCTATCTCTTAAACAATACAGTACCACAACTATTCACACAGCGTGTATCTTGCAGTAGGTATCGCAGGTAAAATCTAGAGGTGATTTAAAGTATGGGGGGCAGGGGGAGATATGCGTAGGTTATATGCAAATGATGAACCACGTGATATAAGGTCCTCAGATCTTGGTATCCCTGGGGGGTCCTGGAACCAGTACCCTGCAGACACAGAAAGACAGATGATTGTACTTGAATAAAAAGTTGGGTTTTTTATTAGTGAAAAAGCACTGGTATTACCGAGAGGTATGAAAGAGAATAGAGATGGGTCTTTCAACAGCACACCAGAATCGTTTTGGCTGGGGCTGTGCCACGATGTTGCTCCTCTGACCCCACATCTGGGAACGAACAGGAGGGGGATTCGTCAGAGACAGGAACACAGGATGACTCAGAGAGGTGAGAATGGAGTCCTGTTCAAATGGACTCTGATGACGCCTGTGCTACCCAGAGATGGGTATTTAGGGGAAATGGTCAAAATTCCGTGGCCCCTCGAAACCACATGGAGGGAAAGGGGAAACATCTGCTCACTGGCCACTGCAGGGACCCCCACCTTCAACTCAGATCTGCTCACAGCTACAAATGGTGCTTGTCCACACTGGGCTCCCCCTGCCACGCTGGCAGTGGGTCTCCACCTCCCAATGGGGCCTCGGCCTCCCCTGTGTGCCCTGCACTCACTCCCAACCCCAGTGGCTCCCACAAGGCAGAGGGGTGTCAGCCCAGGCTTCCCAACCTTGGGACAGACTTCCGGGTCCCCTCACCCCTCAGGCCCCACTCACTGCGCCATTCTTTCCCTAAGATCTGAGGGACAACAGTGTTTCCTTTGCAGCCTCAAAACAGAGGGCCAAGTGACATCTCTTTTCCTCTGTGTGTCCCAGAGGTGACGTCAGGTTGGGCACTATGGATGAGCTGAGCAGGAGAAGCAGGAGAGTTACTGACCGTCGTCATTCTTCTTTGTAGCTCAGGCCCTGGCCTTTGGTCCTAGAAATGACGCCTTTGAACCTCCAAATCGCCTGGGGCACCGTGCGGGACGGCGGTTCCAACTCCCCTTTTGTGCAGCACTTTGTGAGCCACGTTGCTACCCTGAAGTGAGATTCCTAGATAACGTGCCTTCCACACACAGTTTCAAAACATATAAAATTAGTCTGAGCAGGAATATAACACACAGAAAAGTGGGGTTTTTTACATTTTTTTTTTTTTCTGAGACAGGCCCTCACTCTATCGTCCAGGCTGGAGTCCAGTGGCACCGTCACAGCTCACCACAGCCTCAAACTCCTGGGCTCAAAGGATCCTCCTGCCTCAGCCTCCTGAGTAGCTGGCACTACAGGCACAGGCCACCAAACCTGGCTATTTTTTTTCATTTTTTTGTAGAGATGGGGTCTTACCGTGTTGCACCTGGGAAAGGAAAGTATTAATAATTTATTATAAAATACCATTATGTTAATATGGAAATAATCAGGTAAGGACACACTATGTAACACACACACAGTGAAGTCACCTGATGATTATACCTACTTATAATGAATGAAATGAACGGAGATTGGAAGCCATTCTCTATAACAACTTTAGGAAAATGAAAGAGTAGAAGTACCACCAGGACCAATGTTCTCTTCTGTGCCTTAAAAAACCCTCACAAACTTATATCTCCATGAATTGTAAAGAATGTATTTGTGGAAGACTTGGGGAAACTTGAAGAATAACTGATATTTGATGGTAGTCACGTATTATTGAGTTTTCACTTTGTGTCTGTGTGTAATTACAGTCTGTCGTTATATTAAGTAAAGTCAATATATTTTGAGACACATACGGGAAAGTTTACAGATGAAATGTGTTAAATAAAATTTATGGGGCAGGGTGCCATGGCTCATACCTGTAATCCTGGCACTTTGGGAGTCCAAGGTGGGAGGATCGCTTGAGCTCAGGAGTCTGAGACAAATCTGGACAACACAGTGAGACCCCATCTCTAAAAAAACTTTTTTAAATTAGCTTGGCATGATAATATGTGCCTGTAGTCCCAGCTGCTTGGGAGGCTGAGCCAGGAGGGTCACTTGAGCCCAGGAGTTTGAGGTTGCAGTGAGATATGAATGTGCCACTGCACTCTAGCTGGGTGACAAAGCGAGACCCTGTCTCAAAAAAAAAAAAAAAAAAAAAAGTTGCGGGAGGCCAGATTGTTTTGACTGAGCTCCTGTGCTAGGGCCCAACAGACCAAACCAAAATGGGGTTACTCATGCTAAGTGCCACATAGTCAAACTGAAGCTTTAAGGAAGCAGATAATTTTCCAAGCACACTGATTTTCCTGAAAACAGGTGTTTCACATCAACAAATCAGAAAATACCCAGTCCAGCTGGTCACAGTGGTTCCTGGCTGTAATCCCAGCACTCTGGAAGGCCAAAGAGGGAGGATCATCTGCAGCCAGGAGTTTGAGACAAGCTTGGGCAACGTAGCAAGACCTTATCTCTCCAAAAAAATTTTTAAAAAATGAGCCAGGTGTGGTGGCTTGTGCCTATAGTCCCAGCTATTTGGGAGGCTGGCTGGAGCCCAGGAGTTCGAGGTTGCAGTAAGCTATGATTGTGCCACTGCACTCCAGCCTAGGGAACAGAGCAAGACATGGTCTTTAAAAAAAAAAAAAGAAAGAGAGAGAGAGAGAGAGAGAGAGAAAAGAAAATGCAGCCAGGCCCAGTGAATCATGCCTATAATCCCAGCATTTTGGGAGGCGGAGGTGGAAGGATTACTTGAGGCCAGGAGTTCAAGACTAGCCTGGAAAACCTAGCAAGACCTTCTCTCCATGAAAAACAAAATTTTTTTCAATAAAAGAAAATTAGCAAGGAGTGGTGCTATACTCCTGTACTTCCAGGTACTCAGGAGGCTGAGGTAGGAGGATCACGTGTGCCCAGGAGGATCACTTGTGCCCAGGAGTTCAAGGCACACCAGCCTAGGCAACAGATGAAAACAATAGAGACAGCAGATCAGTGGTTACCATGGGCTGGTGGAGGGCAGAGAAGGGTAGATTACAAAAGGGCAAAGAGTAATTTGGGGGAGGGGAGCTGGCACTGTCTACATCTTGACTGTGGTTGGTGTTGGTTACTGAACTGAATATGTTTTCTTTTAACTTACAACATAATGGGTTTGTATTTAATATAGTACTTCTCACCATGGGGATGTTAATTAATATAAACTTTTTTTTACATTAGATCTCTTCTCTATTTCAGTGTTAATGTAAAGGTTTATTCTATCTGACTTGAAAGTTTTCCCTTCCTGGAGCTCAGGATATTAGGCTAAGTGGTTCCACGTGACACAGCCATCCAGGGAGCAGCCATTACAGGAATGGCGAGCAGGGCGGAGTCACCAAACTCTGAACTGAGTTTGTTTGTGAAAACTCACAGAACTGTACACCACAAGAAGTGAATTTTAGTGTATGCAAATTACACCTTAAAATGGTAAAGCAAACAGAGGAAGACCCAAACAAAGAATGGAACAAGCTATATCAGGAAAATATGAAGCAAATCAAAGACAGGAGGCAAATTCTGATAATGGACAAAATATAATCAAGGGGATTTGATTATATTAAATTTCATTTAGGGACAACATGATTATTATATACAGGTCACAAAGAACAATGTCTCAAAAACATATAATGGTCATGAACCTATACATATCTAACAATCTACTTCAAAATATTAAAGCAACAAATGGTAGAACAATGAGGAAAAAAAGGATAAACCAACAATTTAATTGGAGAGCTTTGATATACCCCCTCAAACAGATCAGACAGACAAAATGAGGAGTGATAAAGAAAAGTTTAGTAACACCATAATACCTATGAAGGAATACATGTATAGAAGATATTCCACCCAACAAGTAGAGAATGTATTTTGGGGACAGCACATAGGAAACATGCATAAGAGCCAACCATGTACTTGCCACAAAACAAGGCGGTTTGCAAAAAATCAACATTATAGAGATTATGTTCTCTAACCTCAATGCATAAAATTAATGATAACAAAAGGATGGCAAAAGAAAATTCTCACATGTCTGCACTATAAACACCTATCACAAAATAATTATTGAGTTTACAAGATAAACATCAAGGAATTACCAAATCCTTAGAACAGAAGAGGGTAACACTGAGTGTCAAAGAACAAAAGCAAGAGATGGAGGGAAATCTGTAGCTTTAGATAAGTAACATAAAACAAGAAAGTTTTGTTTTTTATTTTATTTTGTTTTATTTTATTATTTAGAGTATTTAACTCAAGAAGCTGGTAAAAGGTCAATAGAAAAAACTCAAAAATACAGGAGGGAAAAAAAGAAATAAGAAAGAACAGAAATCAATTACACAAAAGACAAAAACCCAGTAACGTAGACTGATAAAACAAAAAGCTATTTTAAAAATATTAAAGTAATAAGCCTTTGGCAAGACTCATCAAGCATTTTTTTAAAAAAGAGATGCTGTCGACCTTTCCGTTTTTGTAAAACAACAGACCGGAGCCCTGGACGCTCTGCCCTGGCTACGGCCACCTGCTGGCCACAGCCCCTGTGCCCTGGAGACACTGGGCAGAAAGGACAGAGCTTTCTGTGACTTGTGGGCTTTCCCCTCTACATGGCTGTGTAGCTGGGTCAAGGGAGCAAGGAGAGGGAGAAAGAGTAGAATGTCCAGGGAGGTGGACATTTGGGCAAACTGGGGGTGAGCAGATGTTACTCACCCTTCCCAGAGGTGGCACCCTGACTGTGTTCTGAAGACAAGGGGAGGGAAAAGGAGTCTCTGAGTCTGTACTTGGGAAGAGGAGAGGCGTGGACCTCATTCAGAAACTGCCCCTAAGTCCAGACACCAGCACCAGATCCCATGCAGCCAAGCCACCTGCCCCTTACCACCTCCCTCTGTGTGGAAGGGTTAATAAGTTCCCATTAGGTCTGGTCCTGCTCCAGCCCTGCTCCCATGGGGGCTGGCCCTGCATAGGCTACACAGGCCAGAGGCAGAAGCCATGGCAGGGATAGAATTCTGCATGGCCCTGCCCCCACCTGGCTAGACTGAGTCGTGCTGGGCACTCCCACTGGCAGAGGCCACGGGAACCAGGTCAGGGTGGGAGCCAAGGAAAGCCAAGGGGAGCTCTAAGGAAGCTGGAAGAGAGCCTGGCCTTGGCATGTGCCCGGACTCTGCCCAAGGTTAGGTGAGGCTGAGCTGCTTGAGTCATGAGGCCTCCAGTCTGGGTGCTGGCGTGAGGGTGAGAGGGACGTCCCTCCGCCCGCGTGCCCTCCTGGCCTCAAAGTCTGCATGGGATCCCAAAGGCGATGCAGCCTCGTGGAGCCCCAAGACCTGGAGCAAGAAAGCCCAAGGACAGGGTGCAGACAACAGAGAGGCGAAGAGAGAGCGGGATGGGAGGTAATGTTAGGTCTGGTGGAGGATAAACAGGTGGCCAGGAAGTGGCTAACTGTGGACAGCTGGAACCGAATTGTAGTAGGAACCAAACTGCGGCTAGGAACTGTTCCCTCGTGAGAACACAAATAGTGAAAAAAGTTCCTAGAAACCTTTAACTAACCTAGAGCTCATTACCATCAAATTAGCATAACATGGGTGGAGTCTTGTGACCAATGGGGGGCACGCATGCGCACAAAGGGAAACGGTAATTACAACATAACCAACCTGTTATGTAACCTGTTATATAACCACAACCTGACAATCACCCCAAAAGGCCGGAAACGACAACCAATCCTGCCAGGAGAAAGGCGGGACAAACTTGTGAGCTTATAAAAGGCAGCTGTGCTCGGGCTTTGGCGTCCTTTTCCACTCCAGGAGACTGATGTCTTCCACTCTCTCTGGAACGCATTTTCACTTTGTGTAGCTTCCTTTCTGTCTTTTAGTTGCTCTCTCTGAAAAAATCTCTAAAGCTCTTCAGAAGACTACCTCACCCTTGGTTATTTCTTCCTCTAAAATGTATCTCAACTGGTACCTGCTTCTTTCCACTCCTGCTCTGGGATCGGAAAACCTGCTGTTTCCTGCCCTAGAAGCCGTGGCTACCTTCACCCCTCCCCAGAATTCACTCCACTGGCTTAAATGGCGTCTCTTGAGAGGAGCCTTCTCTGACTGCTCTGCCTGGAGCGTCCCTCACTCCTACCTCGGTTATCTCCTAACTGGGTCTGTGTCGTGGGTTTCATAGCACCTGCTACAATTTGCAGTTCATTTTTTGTCTTTTTGTGTTTATGGCCGTGCATGTTCTAGAATGAAACCCCAGGGCAGGAAGGACTCCATCTTGTTCAGTAGTGTAGCCCCACTCCTGGTGGGGTTTTTGCCACACAGTGGGTTTTCGATAAATTGTGGAAAGAAGGGAGGGAGGGATTCCCTGGGTACTAGCCTCAGCTCTTCAGGGAGTTGCTGCGTGACCTTGGGCAAGTCACACCTGTTCCCACGGTTACTTGATGTACTAACCCTACTTTCTACCTCACTGAGGTCTTAAGGGAATCAGGTGAGGGTGCTATCAAGGGTTAAGCATCTTAACAATCCTTACATAACAAAATGTTGCAAGCCTCCAGATTCAACCCCGAATCTCAGAATGTTCTTTCAAGTACTTCCTTGCCCTTAGACTGCCTTTTCCGAGAATAGGCAACAGTTAAGTAATCTTAGCAGAGCATCTGCCTCTGCCCGTCCCACCCGTGTTCTTATTCTCCTGGTAAATGTACCATATAGCATCTCTGCTGCTGTTAGACGTCGGCCTCATTTTCAAACAGATTCTCCTGCCAGCTGCAAGTCCGGCTTTCTCTCCTCTCCCCTGTTTTCCAATGGTTTTTTGAGGACCCTCGATCTTGTAGACAACACAAACACTTTGTAAACCATGAAGGGGTGAACAAAAGCGAGCAAGCTGTTGTAATTAGCCAGGTGTGGTGGTGCGTGCCTGCACCTAGCTACTGGGGAGGCTGAAGAGAGGAGATTGCTGGAGTTGAATACCAGCCTGGGCAATATAGCAAGACCCTGTCTCAGGAAAGAAAAAAAGTTGTTGTAGGAGCCCAAGAACTGCTTATTGAGTTGACCCAAAGAGAGTAGGTTGAGCAGAGATAACAAACCTATGAAAAAAGTGCTGGGCTTGAGGCCAACAGGTATGGAACTGAAATGGATCCACAGCAGGACTAAGTGAAAAAGGAGAGAAAAGCCTTCACTCATTTTCAGACCCACACCTAATTCCAAAACACGTCTCAGCTGGATCGAAGCAATAAATAGAATACAATCAGTTGGAGAGGCAGCTAGACTTGAATATTTATTGAATCTCTAGGAGGGGTTACATTAAATTTAAAAGAAATCAGAAATGTGTAAAGACCTCATACAAATTCTTACCTGCAAAAATGACCTAAATAAAAGGCAAAATAAACGAGGGAAAAATATTTTTTCAACAGAGTTTTTCTACATTAAAAGCCTGTGCAGGCTCTATGCCCGTGGCTCTTGCCTGTAATCCTAGCACTCTGGGAGGGCCCAGGTGGGAGGATCACCCAGGTGGGAGGGCTCGCTCAGGACCCATCTCTACTAAAAATAGAAAAATTAGCTGGGTATGGTGGTGCAGATATGTAGTCCGCCTGTAGTCCCAGCTAGGGAAGGCTGAGGCAGGAGGATGGCTTAAGCCCAGGACTTTGAGGTTGCAGTGAGCTGTGATGACACCACTGCACTCTAGCCCATGCCACAGAGCAAGACTGGGGTGGGGGGCAGGGGAAAAAACAAAAAAGCCTGTAGGTAAAGATGTGGTCTCTGCTGGGGTGGAACTTCAGCCAGACTCCACAGGGAGCTCCGAGTGTGAGTGGTCCTGGCCCTGCAGAGCTGCCCTACCTTGGGTAGGAGGGTGGATTTTTTTATATTTGTGTATTAGTCATTGGGCAAGGGTGTGGGGGAGAAGGACTCTCTCTTACTGAGCTGGCTCCTGCTGGCTGAGGGCAAGTGTCTGGAGAAAGGCCAGCTGTAAACCATTAACAACCCACACTCACCACATCTGAGACGGATGCACTCGGTAGGAAAGAGAATCTGGGAGCCGCATCCACAGGCTCTACTGTAGAATAACTTCAGCCTGATGCCGCCACTCAGATTGGTATTGCAGGGAGGGGCTGGCTATTTGGACGCTAATCCGTGTTGACTTCTTTTTTGTTGTTGATGTTGTTGTTTTGAGACAGGGTCTCACTCTGTCACCCAGGCAAGAGTGCAATGGTGTCATCACAGCTCACTGCAACCTTTCACTCCTGGGTTCAAGCAATCCTCCTGCCTCAGCCTCCCGAGTAGCTGGAACTACAAGTGTATGCCAACAGGACCAGCTATTAATAATTTTCTATTTTAAGTAGACAAGGGGGGGGGGTCTCACTCTTGGTCAGGCTGGTCTTGGAACTCCTGAGCTCCGGAGATCCTCCTGCCACAGACTACCAGAGTGGTAGGATTATAGGTGTGAGCCACCACGTCCGGCCAAAGTATTAATTTTTTTCTGGAGATGAGGTCTAAGTATATTTACTTACTGGTCTTGAGATCCTGGCCTGAAGTGATCCTCCTGGCTTAGACTGCCAAAGTGGTGGGATCACAGGCCCGAGCCACCGTGTCCACCCTTCTATGTTGACTTCTGATTAACCCCAGTCCTGTGAACGCCTCCTGAATTCTCATTTATTTACTGTCTTTGGTGTAAGAACACGTACTCCCTATAAATCCTGCCTTTACGTCAAAGCAACCTTGATGCTATCACACACATTCTTGTCTGTTCTGGACGTTGCCTTTAGTTGTCACACACAGAGCATGAACACCCTTTCCCTGTGTATGGAAGCCCTGCCTCTGGGGGTCACAGGCACGGAGATCTATGTGTCTTGCTGCTACCCAAGACCACACTTCCTTCTGTAAGTTCTCCAAAGCAATCACCCTTTACCAACAAACTGGGTTTGTCTGCCTCATTCTTTGGTTTCTCAGCTGCTTCTTCATTTTCAGGTCACTTTGCATATGTGGCCCTTTCACAGAGCACGGACCCATCCCTCAGGTGTCTGAATAAAGCTCCCTCAGCCCAGGGCCAGTGGAGAAAGGGGAATGCCTTCTAGAAAACCCGGGTGATGTTTACGAGGAGGAAACGGATGCTGTAGGGCTAATCTATGGAGAATGCTTCTAAAATCAGAGCCAGAGTCCCATCTCCCCTGCTCCCACAACTAACTTTAGTAATTGACCGACTGAGTGAGTGTGGGGCCACCCTGCAGCCTGGCGTTCCTGTGCCTGTGCCGCCAGCCTCGGCCAGGCAGTGGGGAAGGGCCACCGATGAGCAGCACAAGGACAGTGTCAGTCTTTCCCCTCCCCTCTCTGCTGGGGAGGATTCTGGCTCATTTCCTCCTTCCCTCAGCCCCTGCCACTTGTTTTTATAGTTTTCTTAGGACCCAGTAACACCAGCACTGCGCGAGAGTCAGTTAAAAATTCAGAATCTCAGGTCCTGCTCTATACCTACTGAATTAGTCTTTGCATCTTAAAGACACTGGTCTATTTAGTTTCCCCCTGTAGCTCACAATGTATTTGTTCTCTGTTGATCTATGCAGCAAAGAGTAAAAGGGATAAGAATAAAGATTGCCAGATAATTGTTATACATATTTAAGTTTGAGCTAGACCACGTCTAATGTCTCTTTATACTAAGTTGTACCTGTAAGGTAGGATTCCTTCCTAGTCCCTGCTCCTTATCTGACTATCCTGTTGTCTGTGGTTGTTCCAGTTCCTGCTGCTGTGTGACAAACGATTCCAAAGTGCAGCGGCACAAAACCACCACTGTGTTGTCATGCACATAGATTCCGAAGGTCAGGAGTGCAAAGAGGGCACAGCAAAGACATCTTTGATCTACTCAACCACGACAGCTGGGGCCTCCACTGGAAGAGTGAATGTCGAGGGGCTGAAATCTGGAGACTTCTTCACTCACGGGCCTGGGCACCTGGGCTGGGGTGGCCCAAAGGCTGGACTCAGCTGGGCCCTGTGTCTGCAGAGCCTGCCTTCCAGTGGCCTCTCTCTGTAGCTTGGGCTTCTCACCACTCAGTGGCTTAGGGATAGTTGGATTCACTCTTGAAGCTTTGCACGGTGCCTCAGGGCTTCAAGGGTGAATGTTCCAGAAAACAAGGCAGAAGTGACAGGAGAGGCATTTCATGACTGTCTCAAAAGTCACTCAGGCCCAGTTCTGCCAGGCTCTAGTAGTGAAAGCAGCCATAGGCCCATCCAGGGACAAGACAAGAAATAGTCCCCCTGTGGCTGGGGAGGCGTCCCCAACAACTGGCAGCCAGTAATTGTCCCCAGACCCCCTCCCCATCTCATCTGGTGGCCTAAAGCCAGGAGGGAAGGGAAAGACCAAGCGCTGGAACGGATGTTCCCAAGGACGGTTGAAAGGCGGGAAAGCAGCTGGGAGAGCGGTGAGGGAGCAGCCACTGGACCTTCAGGAAGGGTTGCTGAGGGACACCACAGTGTGAAGTGACATTCTGGTTGTGGCAGCTGAGATTCACTCTCTGGCTGGGCCACAGGGTCAGCTTTGCAGGTTTTCCACAGACCAAGCTCCAGCAGGTTCAGCCAGGCCATGCCCACGCCTGCCCCGGGCTCCTCTGCAGAGGAAGCTTCTAGGTTTTGGGCCGTTTACCGCTATTCCTCATCTCATTACAGAGGCCGACTCACTGAGGCCATCACATGCGCAATGCGGGGCCGCATCTCATTTCCCCTGTTGTTCACCCTCCCCTGTCCCCTCCTCAGTCCCAGGGGCCAGACCCCCCCCCCCCAATCTCATCCTGTGGGTGGGAGGGAGGCAGGCAGGTGTGAGGGGCTCTCTCTGGAGGCTCCTGGTTTCTGAGGCTAATTACAGTTTCCTCATTACTGAGCCGTGGGGTTGCATGTCATCCGCTGAGTCAGAGCTGATGTCTGGGCCCTCGGCCCAAGGGAAGGGAATCAATAATGGGAGGGGAATTGCGAGGGGGAGGCCAGCCTGTGCCTCTGTCCCCACCCTCCATTCTCGGCCCCCTCGCTTTTCAAGCCACGTTCTCTCTACCAGGTTAGAGGGGACGCCAGCGGCCCTGGCCCACCCTTCTTCCACACTCCCCTCTGCTTCCGGACATCTTCCCGGGACTGTCCCTGTCTGTGTCTCGAGCCTTCCCACCCCGCCAGGACCACGCAGGACTCATTCATTTGGTTAAAAATCATACACAGCTTCCCAGTCACCCAGTTCCTCTTTCAAACTGGATCTCCTTTGGCCACACACATCACACGCTGGGGTCTCCGAAGCAGGATCTTGGCACCCACTGCCCTTGGCCTGCCGAGGGCCACTCTAGAGCCCCTCTGCGCCTGCTCCTACCCACACCCGCCTCTTGCAGGAACTGCACGGGGACGGGTACTTTTCCATTCACGTTCCCACCATTCACAGGAGATTTATCCATTTACATGAGGCTAACTCTGCTGAGCCTTTATTGGGGGAGTATCTTCTATTTTTAAGCCCAGAGGTGTGATGCTGAATTTTCAGAAGTTCTGCCACAGCCTGGTCATGACGTTGTGATTCCATAATTAGACTGTGCTGTGCCTCTGCTTCTGGACTGCATGGTGAGTTCGGACCCCAGTGAGAGGTCCGTGTGGCCGGGTGGTCTCCGGCCAGATCAGTGCCGCCGGTGCCCAGGCTCTGCAACAGGAGATCACCCAACCACGGACACCCAACTACCCCACGCAGTCAGCCAGGGCGGCTCTTGGTGGAACTGAGCCTTGGTTTCCTCCGAACTACAAGAGTTGGCGGATTAAATGAGATAATACATGTAAAGCACTTAGCACCATGCCTGGGACATTGTGCTCAACACACAGAAACTGCAAAGAGACTTTGCAAAGGTTTTGAACATGCCTGGACGGCCTTCAGGGTCTCCATAATCTCATGGTCACACATGCACAGTCGTGTGTGTAAATCACCTGTTTGTGGGCCCACAAGGCTGGCTGTAGCCGGCCCCTCCATGGAGGGCAGTGTGGCTCCTCAGCCCACAAGGATCAGCCCCGGGTGCCTGAGCTGCGTGCTGGTGGGGCCGGAAATCCTTTCCCATGTCCCCAGGGGTCCCCCAACTAGATTCCTGGACATGGAATCAAGCATATGTGACGTGGCTAGATATTGCCACATTCCCCTCCACAGAGCTCGTGCCCCTTGTATTCCCACCGCAGGATATGACAGCCCAGTTAAGCTATGGCCTCACCACCAGACTGTGGTCAAACATTGAAATTTTTGCCAATCTGCTAAGCAAGATTGTGTTTTTAGGGATTATGGCCCAAACCCAGTAGCCACCAGCCACATGTGACTATCAAGCACTTGAAATGTGGCTGGTGTGACACAGGAACTGAGTTTTAAATGTTCTTAACTGTCAATTAATTTGAATGACCACATGAGGCTAGTGGCTCCCACACTGGACAGTGCAGCTCCGGCTAATTCCCAAACCGGACACTGCCCCTCCCACCCCGCGCTGGAGGGAAAGGTCCTGTCACGCACACGGGCTGGGAGGCCAGGCGAGGCGCAGGGAGGGGGGAGAGGACAAGGTAAGGGGTCAGCTGCGGAGCTGGCTCTGCTCACAGAAGGCCCTCGGGGACTCCGTGGGAGGGGCCAGCCCGAAGCAGCAGCCCCTCCCCGGTGGCCATCACAATGGCAGCCGGCCAGTGTCACAATAACACAGGTGGGAGGCCAAGCACAGCCTTGCAGCCCAGCAGCCAATTTCCTCCTGGGGCAGGTCCCTTTGTCTGCAGACCTACTTACAGCAACCGCAGCGTCAGAGGACCCCGTCTCCTGGGGGATGGAAAAGCGCCCAGCCACTGAGTGGCCTCACGCTGGACACCTACAGGAGGAGGCAGGCCAGGTGTGGGGCTGGGAAGACCTGCTCAGCCCCAGCACCCAGGTGCCGCAGGGCCCAGCCGCCCAGCACCAGGGAGCTGCGGTGCGGGCTGAGCAATGAGAAGCTGCTTCTCTTCTTCCTGGCAGTCTGGTTCTTCTACTTCTTCTACCTCCACCACTGATTCTGACCGCACTTCCCTTCCGCCTGCTCAGGAGGGCGACAGCAGCTGGCCTCACCCAGCCCCTGCCAGTGGGACACAGTGGCCAGGGCCAGAGCCTGGGCTCCACACAGCAGACGGCAGGTCTCACCTTTGCACCTCGGGAGTGGACGTTTGGAGACCGCAGCCCCCTGGGCCCCTTCGCCTCCCAAAGCTGCGGGTGCTGTGGCCCCGGCTCCTGCCCGCTGAGGGCCCCGGTGCTGCATGGCCCAGAGGACCCTCGTCCTCCATCGAGTAAATGACACAGGAAGGGGAAGAGAAATGTGTCCCAAAGACCTGTGCAGGCGAGGGTGTGCAGAGTCTCTGGAGGGCAGCGGGGACACGGCAAGGCTTTGGGGCCCTGAGTCTTCCCAGTCCGCGCAGGTCAACTCTGCTTGGTGACTGGGAAGCTGCTTTGTGCCCGGCCCCAGGCTCTCATGAGAAATAAACTGCCCTCAGAGAAGCTGACAGCAAGAGACATTTTATTCCCACTTTTCGGGGACGGAAACAGAGCCCAGCGGTGCTTAGCATGTTTCTGGCCAGGGTGGTGAAAAGACCATGTGCTTTTGGGACAGTCTTTAAAATGAGATAAAAGTGGACACATCTCCCAGGCTGCGGGTGTCCAGGCTCCACCAGACCTAGGACAGGTCCTGGCTGCCCGGGTGGCTCCCAGGCCTGGTTTTCCTGGGCAGCAGGAGCGGCTAGACATGCAGATCCCCCGGCCCCGCAGGAGGCGTGGGCAGCAGCTCCTGCACAGCCGCCGGGGCGGGCAGCTTTGCACTCGTGTGTGCACCCTGTGCCCACGCAGGCCACACGCTGGCAGAGCGCTCGCTGGGTTTGGGTGACAGGATGTCCCCCAGAGAGAAAGGTTCCCCCGGCAGTTAGAGAGGCCTGTTGGGGGGCGGGGAACGAGGCTGTTACCCTAAGGCCATGACAGGGAACGACATTTCCCCCCACACAAAGAAGAGCTTTGGCGACATGCTGGGGCTTTTCTAAGACCACAGGCGCACAGGGAGGGTCAGGCAAGACTCGGGGCTGGCACAGACGGCTAAAGGAAAGGGCACACAGGCGCATCACCAGCAGGGCAGGACAGGCCATCCGTGCAGTCCCTGCAGCCTCACGGGAGGGCTGTGTCAAGGTCAACACCCCTGGGAAGTGGAGGGAAGGGTGTGACCACGTCTCTGCAGCCACCTTTGTGGCCGGATCCCCTGGGAACTGTAGCCTGATCCCAAGCCCAGACCTCTGAATTCTTGGTTCTGGACGGGAGCCCTGGGTGTCCTGAAGGGACCAGGAATGTGTAACCACGGCCTGTCACAGGTGCCTGCGACTGATTAAGCTAAGGAGCAAGCACAGTAGAGAGCGTCTCTAGGCTGCCCCTTCCCAGGTGTGCTGAGAAGGGAACAGGGAACAGCGCCGTGTGTTTGCTCACTGACATTCTTCTGGTGATTGGAATCTAGCTGATGTAGTCAACAGTTGTAGGGGCACAACTTTCCCATTGGGACTCCATGAAGCTAAATTTTGGATTTAAAAAAAAAAACCCCACAGCCCATAAACAAGTGTTTTTCCTGAAATGGGCCACACACAGAAAAGGTACTGTCCCCCTCAGAGAGCAGTGTCAGGCGCTGAGTGGTGCTGGCGCCTGGCCAGAGGGTGGCACTCAGCCCCCACCCCCCACACACCCACCTGGGCTCATCCCTCAGGAAGTCTGGGCCTCAAGCACTGGATGGATCTGAAAACGCGAGTTTTTGTCTGTTCAGGCCTCTGACGGGAATTACAGCCTGGCAGGCTGCAGTGACGCAGTGACTGCTCCCGGCTGCCCTGTGAGTTCTGCTTGTGTGGGTGTGGGAGGGGACAGAAGCATGATGACACAGACAGGCGCTCCATGACAAGGAAGCCCGCAGTGGTGGAAGCCAAGGAGCTGGAGGGGAGGGAGAACACAGGAGTTGAGGGGTAAAGGAGAGAAAGGGGCAAAGGGGACAGAGAGAGATGTAGGAGCAGAGGCCGATTGCTGGTGGGTGCACACACGCATGTGTGCCTGTGTGTACAAGTGCCTGCTGTGTCTGTTGTGTCTATGTTCCTCTGAGTGTGCCTGTGGTTCTGAATGTGGGTCTCAGGGTCTCTATCTATGGTTGTGGTCAAGGTCAGGGACATGTTGCTAACAATTATTTTCTTGTCCGTGTTCCTAAGTGTGTATGGTTGTGTGTGGCTGTATCTGTCAGGGGCACATAGCTGGTTTCCCAGAGGGGTCTGTCCGCTACTCTGGCTGAGCGGTCCTAGTGGTGGGTGCACCTGGTCAGATAGCAGGTGGCACTGTCTCTACTGGGTCTGGGGTGATGTCGTCCCCACCACCACAACACACACAAGCACAGTCTTGGAGGAAATAGATATTGGAGTGGGAATCCCAGGACCTGGGTGGGTCCCTGAACTGTTTGTGTCTCAGTCTCCTGGGATAAAAATGGGGACAGAATGGTTACCCTTTGCCTTGTCTCCTCTGCCTTTGTCTCTCACTCTTCTCTCTGTCACTCTCAACGTCTGTGTGTCTCGCCATCGTTCTGCTCTGTCTCAATCCCTTGCTGTCGGTCTATCAACAAGACTGTCTTTCCTCTCTCGGCCTTTACTTCTACTCTTCTGCCAGAGAAGACCAACCAGCTCCCTCCAAGGCCACTTTAGGCCTCTGGTCTTTCCCCTCGCCCGCCCCACCCTCCACCCCGGGTCGCCCTTTCTCTGGGTCTAGCGACAGCGCTGGTGATCCAAGATCGATTCCCCTACAGCATTTGTCCTTCTCTGGGGCGGACCTGCCCACGACTTCGGGTGCAGAGGCTGGCCAGGGTGGGATAGGGGATGGGGGTCCGCGCCCCAACTCTTCCTTTCCCCTCCCTCCTCCAGAGACGCAGACAGACACCAGGCAGTGCATTTACAGAGGTTTATTTTCCGTCCTGCAGGGGCGGGGGGGGGGGGGGGTCGAGAGGGCTGAGGGGGGGGGGGCTCAGTAGCCGCCCGGCTGCGCGGGCTCGGCGAGCTCGGGCGCCCGAGCCAGTTGCACCAGTCGCATCAGCAAGGCCCCGGCGGGGACGTCCAGCTGCGTGGCGTTGCTCCCGTCGCTGGCGCGGGCGCGGCGGTGAGGGCCCTCGCGGCACTCGGGCTCGGCCACGCAGCTCTCTGCCGGGAGGACGGTGTGAACGCGGGTGCCTGGGGTGGGCGCAGCTCCGGGCTCCCCACTGCCCCCGCCTTCCTGCCCCGCCCGGGCCCCTCCCCGACCCCAGGACCCCAACCCAGGCCAGTCCCAGCCCCGCCGCTCACCGTCGTCGCAGCAGAAGCCGGCGGCGGCGCAGCGGCCCCCGCTCCCGCAGGGCTTCAGGCCGGACTGGCAGGGCGACGGCAGGTAGTTCTCCTCCTGGCAGCGCAGCGCCTCGGCCGTGCCCACGAAGCAGCCCAGCTCGTCCGCGCAGCAGATGCTGGGCCCGAAGCAGCGCCCTTTGCCCCCGGGGCCGCAGGGGAGGCACTGCGGGGACGGGCGGGGTGAGCGGGAGGACGGGGCAGCCCGGGGAGGGGGTTAGGGGGACCCCGCGAGGCCGGGCGGGGTGTGCGGGGCAGGGATGCTGGGGTCCGGGCTGGCGAGTGCGGCGGGACACAGGCGCTGCAGGGGCGCTGTCTGGGCCTCGACTGCGGTCAAGGCCGGAAGTCAAAATCTACTCAAGTCCTTATGTTTTCAGGGGACTGAGGACCAACTGTCAGTAATAGCCCTCTGCATCCTCGCCCTGGGCTGTCGGAAGGGTCTCCCATGGGCTCAGCTTGGGGACCCTCCTCCTCAGCTCTGGGACCATCACTGGTATCCACTTCTGGGCTGCCCACCACCCTCCCCTAGTCCAGACCTTCCTCCTGCCCCTGTCACTCCTGCTTGGTACCTAGTTCATCCACCCCACCCTGCTCCCCCCAGCAGAGGGCCCCTGGCAACCCCAGTACATCCAGGCCCTTCCTCCCATTTCCTGATCCCTCTCTTGCCTTGTCCCTGGCCCTCCGCCAGCCCCAGTGAGTGGGCCTCAATTTGGGCCTAGACCCCCTGCTCACCTGCCTATGACCTACCAGGTGGGTGCAGGGGCCTGAGCCCAAGAGAGGGGCATGGACACCTAGGTGCCTCAGGCCTCCAGGGAGCCAAGCAGAGGGAAGGTAGGCTGCAGGGGTTGCCCACCTGGCCACTCTCGTTGGCTCAACAGCTCAGAATTGAGCCTGGACAGAATCACACATGCTGATTGGATTTCCTTCAGCTCTGCTCCAAATGGAATAAACACCCGGCACAAGAGAATAGGGGCGGGCAGGGCTGCGGCTCACACCCGTCATCCTAGCACTCTGGGAGGCTGAGGCATAAAGGATCACTTGAGGTTGAGTTCAATGTCAGCCTAAGCAAGACCGAGACCCTGTCTCTACCAAATATAGAAAATATTAGCTGGGCATCATGTCTTGAGCCTGTAGTCTCAGCCACTAGGGAGGCTGAGGCAGGAGGATCACATGAGCCCCAGGAGTTTGAGGTTGCAGTGAGACAATTACCTGGGGTGACAGAATGAGACTCTGTCTCAAAAAAAAAAAAAAAAAGAATAGGGATAGGTACCCAGCAGAACTTCCTGACAGAATGCCTGGGTAGCACCCCCCACTCAGAAGAGCTCAAAGCAATGGCCTTCTGTGGGGGGGGGGCGGTTAGGGGAGACCGGTGCCTGTGGCTGGGAGAGGCTGGGGCTGGATGGGAAGGCCTCAAATGCTGGTGGGACAGAGCCTCTGACATTCTAGCCCGTCTAGATGACAGGACCCCATGGGCACAGAGGAGGCCTCAGCACCCCCTCTCCCTGATCTAGACCCAAGCCAAGTTACAGAACTCTCTCTCACTTTCTGCATCCCCTGTCTGGATGGGGACAGTGTCCAGGAGCCCCTTCAGCCCCTCCGAGCCTGCCCAGCAACCTGGTCCCTCTGACCCACCCTGTTGGCCCCTCTGTCCAGCCACGCCATGCCTCCTTCCTCCCCTGCACTTCCACTAAAGGCTGCTTTCTCGGGAGCCTTCCCTCTTTCCTAGCCCCTGTCCCAGGATGCCAGTCCTAGAGCAATGCCCATGCTGGCTGCCCTGAGATGGGCCATGGTGGGTAGTACCTGTCTCAGCTCCATGTCGGGCATGGCTCTCTTGCCGCCCCTCGGGCAATTCTGGAAGTAGCAAGCGGAGGAGAAGGCCAGCAGGCCGAGGAAGCAGGCGGGCAGCGTGGTGTCAGGCATCCTGGTGCACGCAGGTGGGCACTGCGTACAGCGCTGCTCGGTGGCTCTGTGCTGCTGCCTTCGCTGGCTGCCTATTTATGTCCGCAGGTGTTCCCTTGGAGGCGAGACGTGGCCGTCAGGCCCCTCCCCAGCCGCTCCTGAGGAGCCCATGGCCCCCAGGTCCCAAGCCGTCAGCAGTGATTCAGGCGTCT
This sequence comes from Eulemur rufifrons, assembly GCF_041146395.1. Classification (NCBI taxonomy): domain Eukaryota; kingdom Metazoa; phylum Chordata; class Mammalia; order Primates; family Lemuridae; genus Eulemur; species Eulemur rufifrons. The sequence goes on from NC_091002.1 coordinate 28,004,077, forward strand.
GGGGACACACGTGGGCCTGTCTATGCAGGGGACAGTGGAGGAGGGGTGCAGACCTCCCGGATGTCATTGGCTGGGATGTGACAGGAGCTGCCACAACTGTGACAGCCTCGCTCTGGAATCGGGGAGAGGGGCAGACTGGGGGTGGCCTGGAGAACGTCTCTGAGCTTTCTGGCTGCCTGGAAGGGCCTGGGGATGGCGGTGGGTGGGCGACAGGAACCTGAGGGACTGGTGTGTTAGGAGCAGGTGAGGCCCTGGCCCAGGGGTGTCAGCAGACAGCCGTGTATGTGGGGACCTGACCAGGAGTGTCAGCCCTGTGACAAGACAAGTGACCAAGAACAGCACACCCCCAGGGTGGGGAGGACAGAGGACTCTGTACTGGCTGCACTAAGAAAGGTAATTGCCGCCTTGTGGGCAAGGCAGCTGCAGGCGTGGAGTAAGGGACAGACCCAGAATCAGAGGGGACCGTTCTCACAGGGTGGGTGTGCAGGCTTCTGGGGGACTCTCAGGACGTGCCTCCCCCCACACCCATGAATCAGGGTACAGGAGGGCACAGGGACTCAGGCCCTGAGACTGGGGGCCTTGGGGACAGCTTCTTGGCATGGCCCCCATCACCTCCCTCCCAGGCAGGACCATGGGGTTGGGGGAGCTGCTGTGGAGGATTGAGAGCTCCAGGCCCAGTATGGGTCACAGGTGGGAGAGCCCTGTGGGACCGGACAACTGCCTGCCTCACTTTCTACCTCCTCCAGGACCCTAGTCTGTGGGGACCACAGCTCAGGCCTGGAGTGGGAGTGGGAGTGGGGCCCGTGGCTCCGGGCCTGGGGAAAGGCCGGGCTAAATGGACCCAGCCTGAGAAAACAGCTTTTGGTGCCTGATCCCAGGCTGGCAGGTCTAAAGAGGCCACATGCCCTCTCCCCTGGGCCACTGGAGTGCCCCTCTGGTCTTGGACTCAGGCTGCCCGCCCCACACCCCCAGGCCCCTCAGGCTGTGCACAGCCCCTGCAGCTTTTGGTCTCTTCTCCAGGGTACACCTGGGTGCTGCATGGAAGCTCCAGGGGACACAGTGGCCCCCTCCCTACCCAGTACAGTGAGGGTCCAGCAGCCCTGGAGGGGGCTCCCACACTCAGCACATAAAACCAGGCTTTTCAGGAATGAGCCCTCAGGGGCTGTGAGGACGCTGTGAGAGGCAGTGCTGGGCAGCTGTCAGGGCAGTGACGCCGGAGCCCAGTGGCCTGTGTTGCTTGGAAGCTCGTGGCTTGGACAGCTCAGCGGACTTCTCCGTGCCCCACTGTCCCCCAGTGTAAAGTCGGGAAGATAAGAGCACCCACCTCACAGGGCTGTGAGGACTGCAATAGTTCACTATACAGAGGCGCCTGCCCATTGTAAAGTTAACTAACAGTAGTGTTGCATCTACTAGTAATGCCGCTATTCTTATGAAGCGCCGAAGAGATTTTTCAGAGACAGCAGCTACCTGGATTAGCCCAGGAGGAACATTGTCATCCTATTCATGGCCTGGAAACAAACCTGGTCCAAAGGCACCGCCCTGGTAAGCTCACGTGGCCGTGGGGCAGTGTCTTCACTGCGCTGACCGGCTGCATTTCAAATATGTCACCCCAAGGTCTCATGGACCCCCAGGCACCCCACACCCCTCTGTGGGTTCCCTTTCCCAAGCTATGTTTCCCACCTTCTCCGTCCTTACACCTCCTACGCCTCTGCCCATGGTCTTGATTCCTACATCACTTTAAGAGGGAGGAGTTAGGGCTTTCGCCAGCCCCTCCCCCTCCCCCGCATGTACCCCCACATCCACTGTTTCCTTGGGATGATGATGTCATGATGGTTAGATCGGCATTACAAGTTAGACTGCAGTTATGCCCTTCTGTGCTAAGTCATGTATTATGATCATCTCTGCACAACTTTTTGTGTTCCCTGGAGTCAGTGGTCATCTTGGTTTCTCATTTCTGGCCCATCTGCCATTTTTATCCAAAAGTCAACATTGCTCTTCACTGCCCAAACCTGTCCCCAAAACTCCTATTATCAAGGTCATAAACTACCTCTGTATTGCCAAATTTGGTGGTCATGTCTATGTCCTCATTTTACTTAATCCACTAGCAGCATTTGACATGTTTGAACACTTGTCCTTTTTTAAAACATTCTTTGTTTGGCTCTATTGACACAACACCCTCCTGGGTTTTCCTCCATTTCACTGGCTGTTCTTTCTCAGTCTCCTTTCCTGGATCCTCCTCCTTGACATTGACTTCTAAATGTCAGGGCATCCCAGAACTCAATCCTGTGTCCTCTTCCTTGGTGATCTAACCCCATGATTTTATACACTTTCTAAAAACTGATAATTCTCAACTTCATATCTCTATCCTAGGCCTCTCCCAAGTGCCACACTTGTAGTTACACCTGCTCAATGGCACCTCATCTTGGACACCAAATAGGTCTCTCAAACCTAACGTGGTCAAAACTCAACTGTGAGTCCCACCTGCGGCCCTGCTCCCCCCAGGCTTCCTCAACTCTGCAGTGGCACCCGCTGCTCCTCCCAGAACCTGACACTCACCCTGGTCCTTCTGTTTCCCTCACCCTTGGTTTGTCCTTCCTCTAAAATCTATGTCAACTCTTACCTGCTTCTTTCCACTCCTGTTCCGGAATCAGAAAACCTGCTGTTTCCTGCCCTAGAAGCTGTGGCTACCTTCACCCCTCCCCAGAATTCACTCCACTGGCTTAAATGGCGTCTCTTGAGAGGAGCCTTCTCTGACTGCTCTGCCTGGAGCGTCCCTCACTCTTACCTCGGTTTTCTCCTAACTGGGTCTGTGTCGTGGGTTTCATAGCACCTGCTACAATTTGCAGTTCATTTTTTGTCTTTTTGTGTTTATGGCTGTGCATGCTCTAGAATGAAACCCCAGGGCAGAAAGGACTCCATCTTGTTCAGTAGTGTAGCCTCACTCCTGGTGGGGTTTTTGCCACACAGTGGGTTTTCGATAAATTGTGGAAAGAAGGGAGGGAGGGATTCCCTGGGTACTAGCCTCAGCTCTTCAGGGAGTTGCTGCGTGACCTTGGGCAAGTCACACCTGTTCCCACGGTTACTTGATGTACTAACCCTACTTCCTACCTCACTGAGGTCTTAAGGGAATCAGGTGAGGGTGCTATCAAGGGTTAAGTGCCTTAACAATCCTTACATAACAAAATGTTGCAAGCCTCCAGATTCAACCCCAAATCTCAGAATGTTCTTTCAAGTACTTCCTTGCCCTTAGACTGCCTTTTCCGAGAATAGGCAACAGTTAAGTAATCTTAGCAGAGCATCTGCCTCTGCCCGTCCCACCCGTGTTCTTATTCTCCTGGTAAATGTACCATACAGCATCTCTGCTGCTGTTAGACGTCGGCCTCATTTTCAAACAGATTCTCCTGCCAGCTGCAAGTCCGGCTTTCTCTCCTCTCCCCTGTTTTCCAATGGTTTTTTGAGGACCCTCGATCTTGTAGACAACACAAACACTTTGTAAACCATGAAGGGGTGAACAAAAGCGAGCAAGTTGTTGTAATTAGCCAGGTGTGGTGGTGCACGCCTGCACCTAGCTACTGCTGAGGAGAAGAGATTGCTGGAGTTGGATACCAGCCTGGCAATATAGCAAGACCCTGTCTCAAGAAGAAAAAAAAAGGTTGTTGTAGGAACCCGAGGACTGGCTTATTGAATTGAGTCAAAGAGAGTAGATTGAGCAGAGGTAACAAATCTATGAAAAAAGTGCTGGGCTTGAGGCCAAAGGTATGGAACTGAAATGGATCCACAGCAGGACTAAGTGAAAATCAGTTGGGGTGGGGCGGGGGGGCCTTTGCTTATTTTCAGACCCACACCTAACTCTAAAACACGTCTCAGCTGGGTCGAAGCACTAAATAGAATACAATCAGAGGCCTGTAGTCCGCCTGTAGTACCAGCTACTCAGGAGGCTCAGACAGGAGGATCACTTGAGGCCAGGGTTGCAGTGAGCTATCATGACCCCACGGCACTCACTCTAGCCCAGGCGACAGAGCGAGACTCTGGCTCAAAAAACAAAAACAAACAAACAAAAAAAACCTTGTACAGCAGCAAAATGGGTGGATTCACCCATCTCCCGGTCCAGCTGCAGGTCCCAGGTGACAGGGCCTGCTGCCTGGCTGGGGACAATGCCTCCTGCCCTGGGGGCCGACAGATGTTCCCTCTGCTGGGTTAGGGAAGAGTTAGGCTTGTCCACACCACCACCCCAAGCAGACAGACCAAGATGCAAGAAACATCCGTGGGTGGCAGAATCAGCAGTGAAAAACAGGAAATTTCGTGGGCCTCAGGAACCCGACGGGGAGGAGGTGGCGGTGGTGGAGCACAGATAGGGCGGCGCAGCGCGGGGCGCACGGCCCCCTCGCCTGCGGGCCCCTGATGGGGCGCGCTGTGCTCAGACTGCTAAGCGCGGCATGAGCGCGGCTCAGGCGGCCGCCGGGCCCCGCGGGTCGGCGTCACCCCGGAGCGCCGCGCCCAGAATCACTTAGTGCCATTAGCCGGGCGGGGCAGGCGAGGCGCCGCGCTCGCGGGGTGGCGGCGGAGGGAGGCTGCGGCGGGAGGCGGCCCCGCTCAGCCCTGCCCGGCCGGGCTCCGCGGGCGGAGGCGGCGGCCCCGCCAGACCCTCAACCGCACACACCCGGCCCCAGCGGAGCCGAGCCGCGCGCCCTTCGGAGGAAAGTGCGCAGAGGCGGGGCGGCCGGGGGTCGGGAGCGCGGGGAGCGCGGGGAGCCTCCCCCTGGCCGTCGCTTGGGGTTCCCACCTCCGCCCCGGGACCCCAGCGTCACCCCGCCAACCCGGGGCGCGCGGGCGGACGGGCGCACGGCGGAGAGGCCCTTGGGACGACAGGGAAGGGCGCGCCGCCCCGCAGGGAATGTCCCCCCGCCCCCGTGTATTCGGTGCTTGTGGTTTGGGGACTGAAGACCGAAGTACCCGGGAAGAGGGAACGAGGGGACGGGGAAGGGCACACCTGGTGGGGGATAAACAGCTGTGCAAAGATGTGAAAGAGCAGGATCCCAGGGTGTGTGTGTGTGTGTGTGTGTGTGTGTGTGTTGTGTACACAGGACTCAAGTTGGACCAAGGCAGTAAGACAGACGCCCCGGCACCGAGTAGGTACCAGCACTATTCTAAGCCTTTACATATATTTTTCTATTTGAATGGCATAAAAGCCTATGAAGGAAGAAGTATTTTTATACCCTCCCCCCCTTTGCAGACAGGAAACTGAGGGACAGAAAGGCTGAGTAACTTGCCCAAGGACCCGGGTAATAAACAGCAGACCTGGGACTTAAACGCAGGCTCCAGCGTCAGGACTATTCACCACTCTGCTGCCTTAAGACCCCAGCGGTGACTAAACCACCGGGACATTAATAACTTGCTCAGACTCGGGTTTGGAGATTGGTGGTTAGAGCCCTGGCTTAGACTTCAGGGATGTCACCCAGGGCTTCCTTGCTCCCTTCTGGCACCCTCCATGAGGAAAGTCTGGCTGTCTTTCCTCATGGCAACGGGTGCAGCCACAAAATGGGTTCCCTCCTAGGAGCCTCTCCTTTCTCAGGGAGGAGAAACCTGCCCAGCAAACCCACCCCGAAGTCCCTTGAGGCTGGGCAAGAACCTGGCTGTGGGCACCCACTCCCAGTCCTTTGCCCTGTTTGGGTTAGGCCAGCCAAGCAAGGCCCGTCCCCAGGTGTGCTCGCAGCCCCATGACACAATGGGGTCCAGTTAGTACAGAAGAGGAGGGAGTGGCTGCAGGTCAGTAACTGGGGGGTATGTGTCCCGGGGCCAGGCTGGGAGGGGTTGCAGACTTGTACAGGTCACTTCCCATGTGAGGACCCTGTAGCACAGAGAGACTCAGTGGCTTGCCCAGGGTCACACAGCTAAGCAGGAGCAGAGCTACTGGGCAAGGAACCTGTCAGTCCCCAATTCCTGTACCTTCCCTGCCCCTCACCCACCAACCCACCAACCTGTACCTGGTCTCCTGGCTCCTTGGCTTACTTCACACACCTTGTCTCAGCTGTGGCCAGGCCATCTCCAGAGCCCTTCCCTTTCTGCCCCCCAGACTGACCACACTACTTCCCTGTGCAAAACCTGTACATGGCTCCCCACTGGACAACGCCCAGATACATCCAAGAGGCCTGCAGGTCTGGCTCTACTGCCTCTCCTTAGTCCTGAAAGCCACACAGTTGCCCCCATCCCCTAAGGATATGCCCAGCCCAGGCAGTGCCACAAGGCCCTCTCTCCTAGTGCCTTTTAATCAATTTTTTGAAGAACTGACATCTGGTTGTGTTGAATCTGCACAGTTTGTTTGTTTCATTAACTTATACCTTATCTTTGATATTCATTTTGTCTGCTTTCTTTGAGTTGACCCTGCACATTTCTGACTTTTTGAGTTGCATGGCTGGTTCATTAGTGTTCAGTCTCTCTCCTTTTATAACATATGTGTTTTAAGGCTATAAGCCTTCCTTTGTTCCATGAATTTTGTTTATTTATTTATTTAGAGACTCTGGAGTACAGTGGCTATTCACAGGCACGATCATGACACACAACAGTCTTCAACTCCTGGGCTCAAGTAATTCTCTCCCGTGAGCCTGCTGAGTAGCTGGGACTATAGGTACACCCCACCGCACCTTTTCTATGAATTTTAATTTGTAGTTTTCTCATTGTCATTTGGTTCCAAGTATTTCCTAATTTCCACGATAATTTATCCTTTCTCTTCTAATTATTTAGAAGAATGCCACTGGATTTTTGTTTTTGCTGTTTCTTTCATTTTCCATTAATACGGAAGTTATTTTATTATTGATTTTTAATGTTGTTGTAGCTGGATAATGTGGCCTCTGTTCTACCGATTCTTTGGAATTTTTTGAGGATAGTACTGTGGGCTAGTAAGTGGTCACATTTGGTAATATTACATGAATCCTTGAAAAATAATCATATTATTCAAGAATTAGGTGTGTGAAACTGATTTGAAGGGTTCCTATCTTTTCTGCCTTCCAAAATGTGTACTTACTTAACCGTAAGTCTTAGGAGAGGTCTGCTAATGCCTCTCACTATGGTTGTGGATTTGTGTACTTCTCCTGCTTTGAAGATATGTTGTTAAGTGCATGTAGGTTTCTGATTGTTATATGGTCTTGATAGACTATTCCTTTTATCATTAAACAAAACTTCTTTATCCTTGATTTTTATACTGTTAGTAATTTTGCCTAAAATTCTATTTGCCTGATATTAATTGCCTACATTAGCTTTCTTTTTCTTCATCCTTTTATATCTACCTTTCAGTGTCAGTCTGCTTTAGTCTGTTAAAACAGACTGTAGCAGGATTTTACTTTTTATCCAACCTAAGAGATCCTGTTTTAACAGGGTGAGCTTAATCTGGTAACATTTAAAGTGATTGCTGATCTACTTGGGCTGATTTGCAAACATTTACCTTCTGTTTTCTATTTACTATGATACCCTTTCACTTCTCTTTCCTTCTTTCCTGTCCTCTAATGGATCATCTTTAAATTTTATTTCTATTCTTTTAGTAGCTTCACTAAACCATATCTGAGGTTAATCCATATCTTTATATTCCTCCAAAGCAAGCTGAATTCCTTGAAATGTTTTAATAAGGAATTGCTTTCTGATCATTTATTATGCTATTGTTAATACCATCCAGTTCCTACACTGAACAGGAAAAGCATATAAATGGGGAGTAGAGTAGCTAACATTTACTGCATGCTGACAGCGAGTTCTCAGCACATACATTATAACAATATCGTTGAGCCAGTCATGGTGATACACACCTGCAGTCCCAGCTACTCAGGAGTCTGAGGCAGAAGGATCACTTGAGCCCAGCAGGGGTTCAGCAACTTCTCTAGAGTGCCACGGCCAGCAAGGAGCAGAATCAGGATCCCAAACTAGCATTCTGATTCCAGAGCACCCCTGAGAGGGATCACTGCTCCTGCGTCTGTGACTCTTTGATGGGTTCTCTCAGGCTGTGATGTGCCATTCTGATAGAATAGGAAGAGGTTCCACCACCGTGCTCTAAATTTGTTAGCTAGTGACGCTCTAACTTGCTTCAAAATAATATGAGAGGGGCAAATTGGTTAAGAGTAATGCAGAAGAAACAAGACCATGAGTTTCAGAATTGTTGAAACCGGGTGACAAGAGAATTCATTATACTAATGTGCACTTTGTATGTGTGCAAAATTTTCCATAATAAAAAGTATCACTCCAACCTTTTGTGGATTCTGGGGTAAAATATGATCAATTACTTAAAAGTCGTAAGTCAGGCTAATAAAATGTTAAATAAAACATGTTCTGCCTTCCTGCCTTGGCAAATACATGTTCACAATGACCTGAAGGCCAGGTTTAGATTTGGAATTCTCTTACCCTTTGGAGTTCTGTAGCAGAACTTGGCAGCTTGGGAGAGATGGTTTCTCCCTATAGCCTTATTCTCTCCCTGTCCCGAGGGACCTCACAGGCACACGTGTGGGCACCCCAGCCTGCAGGTTCAAGGTCTGCTTCCCTTCCCACTGCTCAGGCCCAGGCTTTGCACACCAGGAAGGAGGACTGCTCCAGCCCAGAAACAGTTGTGGGAAAGTTAGGCAAGGTGTTCTAGCCCACAGCCCTTAGGCTGTAGATACCCTCTGGTCCCACCCTACAGAGAGCCAGAGCATGCTCTCTAGGCCATGGGGCCAGGGCCAGGGCCTTTCTTGTCTGGGACTTAAAAACCTCATGCCTTGAAATCCTGTGGCAGCAGATGAGAGCCTGGCAGAACCCCATGCTCAGTAAGCACGTGGCTTCTGCAACTCAGTCGCTCCACCCCCAGCTGCCATGGGACACCGACATTTCATGACCATCTCAGAAATCACTCAGGCCCAGTTCTGCCAGGCTATAGTGGTCAAAGCAGCCACAGGCCTGTCCAGGGCCAAGACAAGAAACAGGTCACCTGTTGCTGGGGAGGTGCCCCCAATAACTGGCAACCAGTAGCTGGACACACCCACAGTGCCCTGAAGCCAGGAGAGAAGGGGAAGACCAAGTGCTGGAACGGATGTTCCCAAGGACGGTTGAAAGGTGGGAGAGCAGCTGGGAGAGCCATGTGGGAGCAGCCACTGGACCTTCAGGAAGGATTGCTGAGGGACACCTCAGTGTGAAGTGACATTCTGGTTGTGGCAGCTGAGATTCACTCTCTGGCTGGGCCACAGGGTCAGCTTTGCAGGTTTTCCACAGACCAAGCTCCAGCAGGTTCAGCCAGGCCATGCCCACGCCTGCCCCGGGCTCCTCTGCAGAGGAAACTTCTAGGTTTTGGGCCGTCTCATTACAGAGGCCGACTCACTGAGGCCATCACATGCGCAATGCGGGCCGCATCTCATTTCCCCTGTTGTTCACCCTCCCCTGTCCCCTCCTCAGTCCCAGGGGCCAGACCCCCCCCCCCCAATCTCATCCTGTGGGTGGGAGGGAGGCAGGCAGGTGTGAGGGGCTCTCTCTGGAGGCTCCTAGTTTCTGAGGCTAATTACAGTTTCCTCATTACTGAGCCGTGGGGTTGCATGTCATCCGCTGAGTCACAGCTGATGTCTGGGCCCTTGACCCAAGGGAAGGGAATCAATCATGGGAGGGGGATTGCGAGGGGGAGGCCAGCCTGTGCCTCTGTCCCCACCCTCCATTCTCGGCCCCCTCGCTTTTCAAGCCACATTCTCTCTACCAGGTTAGAGGGGACGCCAGCGGCCCTGGCTCACCCTTCTTCCCCACTCCCCTCTGCTTCCGGACATCTTCCCGGGACTGTCCCTGTCTGTGTCTCGAGCCTTCCCACCCCGCCAGGACCACGCAGGACTCATTCATTTGGTTAAAAATCACACACGGCTTCCCAATCACCCAGTTCCTCTTTCAAACTGGATCTCTTTTGGTCACACACATCACATGCTGGGGTCTCCGAAGCAGGATCTTGGCACCCACTGCCCTTGGCCTGCCGAGGGCCACTCTAGAGCCCCTCTGCACCTGCTCCTACCCACACCCGCCTCTTGCAGGAACTGCACGGGGACGGGTACTTTTCCATTCACGTTCCCACCATTCACAGGAGATTTATCCATTTACATGAGGCTAACTCTGCTGAGCCTTTATTGGGGGAGTATCTTCTATTTTTAAGCCCAGAGGTGTGATACTGAATTTTCAGAAGTTCTGCCACAGCCTGGTCATGACGTTGTGATTCCATAATTAGACTGTGCTGTGCCTCTGCTTCTGGACTGCATGGTGGGTTCGGACCCCAGTGAGAGGTCCGTGTGGCCGGGTGGTCTCCGGCCAGATCAGTGCTGCCGGTGCCCAGGCTCTGCAACAGGAGACCACCCAACCACGGACACCCAACTACCCCACGCAGTCAGCCAGGGCGGCTCTTGGTGGAACTGAGCCTTGGTTTCCTCCGAACTACAAGAGTTGGGGGATTAAATGAGATAATACATGTAAAGCACTTAGCACCATGCCTGGGACATTGTGCTCAATACATAGAAACTGCAAGGAGACTTTGCAAAGGTTTTGAACATGCCTGGACGGCCTTCAGGGTCTCCATAATCTCATGGTCACACATGCACAGTCGTGTGTGTAAATCACCTGTTTGTGGGCCCACAGGCTGGCTGTAGCCGGCCCCTCCATGGAGGGCAGTGTGGCTCCTCAGCCCACAAGGATCAGCCCCGGGTGCCTGAGCTGCGTGCTGGTGGGGCCGGAAATCCTTTCCCATGTCCCCAGGGGTCCCCCAACTAGATTCCTAGACATGGGGTACATCTGTGTTGTCCAGACTCCCAGCCTCAGCCCGGTACCGATCTGTGGCCTATTAGGAAACAGGCTGTGTGTTACCACCTGAGCTCCACAGCCCCCCTCAGGGCACTCCACCCCCTCACCCCCAGTCCGTGGAAACATTGTCTCCCCTGAAACCAGTCCCTGGTGGCAGAAAGTTTGAGGACCACGGGCATGCATATGTGACTTGGCTAGATATTGCCACATTCCCCTCCACAGAGCTCGTGCCCCTTGTATTCCCACCAGCAGGGTGTGACAGTCCCGTTAATCCACGGCCCCACCACCTGACTGTAGTGAAACATTGAGATTTTTGCCAGTCCGCTAAGCAAGAAATAGTATGTCATGGTCCTTTTTTATGTCATCGTATTATGAGCAAGGTTGAACATATTTTCCATGTTTGGAAGCATTTCTTTGTGAATCTCTTATTTTTAGAAACTATATATTATGAATATTAACCATTTAATACAGGTTGCAAATGTATTTTCTCAGCTTGTAATTTGTTTTTACTTTGCTAATGGATTTTTTTAATCATGTGAAAGATTTTTTTTTAATGTATTCAGATTTATCAATCTTTTCTGTTCCCATATCTGGATTTTGAATCAGGAAAGTTTTCCTCACTCCCAGGCTTTACAGAGATCCTGTCGTTTTCCATTTTCCTCTAGTTTTCACACGGTTTCATTCTCCCGGGACCCCTACACCACCTGTTGAAAGGCCCGTGTGCCCCCACTTGTTTGTGATGCTGCCTTCGGGGTACACGAAGCTTCCACAGGGGCCTATGTCTGCGTTTTTAATTCTGGTCCGTTGATCTGTGTATTCATGGCTTAGCTCTCCCCACTCCCAAACCGAGAGTTTTGTCCTTTCACAGGGATTTCCTGGTTATTCAGACTTGTCCTTCCAAATTAGGTTTATAATAAGAATAGTACCTAATAGCAAGGACAAATGTCCATTAAGTGATTTTAAGAGAAATAACCGGCAACAGACCACATACTATATATACCTAGATACATTTTTTTCCTTATGGAAAAGTATTGAAAGAGAAAACACCACAATGTCTGGGCAGCTGTCTCTTCCCTAGCGCTGATCATGACCCTGACACAATGATAAAGACCATAACCCCAAATGTTCAGGAATTTGATGTTCAGGATTGTCTTTTGGGATTATGCTCCAAACCCAGTAGCCACCAGCCACATGTGACTATCAGGCACTTGAAATGTGGCTGGTGTGACAAAGGAACTGAGTTTTAAATGTTCTTAACTGTCAATTAATTTGAATGACCACATGAGGCTAGCGGCTCCCACATTGGACAGTGCAGCTCCGGCTAATTCCCAAACCGGACACTGCCCCTCCCACCCCGCGCTGGAGGGAAAGGTCCTGCCACGCACGCAGGCTGGGAGGCCAGGCGAGGCGCAGGAAGGGGGGAGAGGACAAGGTACGGGGTCAGCTGCGGAGCTGGCTCTGCTCACAAAAGGCCTGCGGGGACTCCGTGGGAGGGGCCAGCCCGAAGCAGCAGCCCCTCCCCGGTGGCTATCACAATGGCAGCCGGCCAGTGTCACAATAACACTGGTGGGAGGCCAAGCACAGCCTTGCAGCCCAGCAGCCAATTTCCTCCTGGGGCAGGTCCCTTTGTCTGCAGACCTACTTACAGCAACCGCAGCGTCAGAGGACCCCGTCTCCTGGGGGATGGAAAAGCGCCCAGCCACTGAGTGGCCTCACGCTGGACACCTACAGGAGGAGGCAGGCCAGGTGTGGGGCTGGGAAGACCTGCTCAGCCCCAGCACCCAGGTGCCGCAGGGCCCAGCCGCCCAGCTGCAGGGAGCTGCGGTGCGGGCTGAGCAATGAGAAGCTGCTCCTCTTCTTCCTGGCAGTCTGGTTCTTCTACTTCTTCTACCTCCACCACTGATTCTGACCGCACTTCCCTTCCGCCTGCTTAGGAGGGCGACAGCAGCTGGCCTCACCCAGCCCCTGCCAGTGGGACACAGTGGCCAGGGCCAGAGCCTGGGCTCCACACAGCAGACGGCAGGTCTCACCTTTGCACCTCGGGAGTGGACGTTTGGAGACCGCAGCCCCCTGGGCCCCTTTGCCTCCCAAAGCTGCGGGTGCTGTGGCCCTGGCTCCTGCCCGCTGAGGGCCCCGGTGCTGCATGGCCCAGAGGACCCTCGTCCTCCATCGAGTAAATGACACAGGAAGGGGAAGAGAAATGTGTCCCAAAGACCTGTGCAGGCGAGGGTGTGCAGAGTCTCTGGAGGGCAGCGGGGACACGGCAAGGCTTTGGGGCCCTGAGTCTTCCCAGTCCGCGCAGGTCAACTCTGCTTGGTGACTGGGAAGCTGCTTTGTGCCCGGCCCCAGGCTCTCATGAGAAATAAACTGCCCTCAGAGAAGCTGACAGCAAGAGACATTTTATTCCCACTTTTCGGGGACGGAAACAGAGCCCAGTGGTGCTTAGCACGTTTCTGGCCAGGGTGGTGAAAAGACCATGTGCTTTTGGGACAGTCTTTAAAATGAGATAAAAGTGGACACATCTCCCAGGCTGCGGGTGTCCAGGCTCCACCAGACCTAGGACAGGTCCTGGCTGCCCAGGTGGCTCCCAGGCCTGGTTTTCCTGGGCAGCAGGAGCGGCTAGACATGCAGATCCCCCGGCCCCGCAGGAGGCGTGGGCAGCAGCTCCTGCACAGCCGCCGGGGCGGGCAGCTTTGCACTCGTGTGTGCACCCTGTGCCCACGCAGGCCACACGCTGGCAGAGCGCTCGCTGGGTTTGGGTGACAGGATGTCCCCCAGAGAGAAAGCTTCCCCCGGCAGTTAGAGAGGCCTGTTGGGGGGCGGGGAACGAGGCTGTTACCCTAAGGCCATGACAGGGAACAACATATCCCCCCACACAAAGAAGAGCTTCAGCGACATACTGGGGCTTTTCTAAGACCACAGGCGCACAGGGCGGGTCAGGCAAGACTCGGGGCTGGCACAGACGGCTAAAGGAAAGGGCACACAGGCGCGTCACCAGCAGGGCAGGAAGACCATCCGTGCAGTCCCTGAAGTCTCACGGGAGGGCTGTGTCAAGGTCAACACCCCTGGGAAGTGGAGGGAAGGGTGTGACCACGTCTCTGCAGCCATTTTTGTGGCCGGATCCCCTGGGAACTGTAGCCTGACCCCAAGCCCAGACCTCTGAATTCTTGGGTCTGGACGGGAGCCCTGGGTGTCCTGAAGGGACCAGGAATGTGTAACCACGGCCTGTCACAGGTGCCTGCGACTGATTAAGCTAAGGAGCAAGCACAGTAGAGAGAGTCTCTAGACTGCCCCTTCCCAGGTGTGCTGAGAAGGGAACAGGGAACAGCGCCGTGTGTTTGCTCACTGACATTCTGGTGATTGGAATCTAGCTGATGTAGTAAACAGTTGTAGGGGCACAACTTTCCCATTGGGACTCCACGAAGCTAAATTTTGGATTTAATAAAAACCCCACAGCCCATAAACAAGTGTTTTTCCTGAAATGGGCCACACGCAGAAAAGGTACTGTCCCCCTCAGAGAGCAGTGTCAGGCGCTGAGTGGTGCTGGCGCCTGGCCAGAGGGTGGCACTCAGTCCCCACCCCCCACACACCCACCTGGGCTCATCCCTCAGGGAGTCTGGGCCTCAAGCACTGGATGGATCTGAAAATGCGAGTTTTTGTCTGTTCAGGCCTCTGACGGGAATTACAGCCTGGCAGGCTGCAGTGACGCAGTGACTGCTCCCGGCTGCCCTGTGAGTTCTGCTTGTGTGGGTGTGGGAGGGGACAGAAGCATGATGACACAGACAGGCGCTCCACAAGAAGGAAGCCCGCAGCAGACGTCAACCATCACTTTATTAAGGCTTGGAGTGGCCGCCAGTGTGCGCTGCGTCATGCACCGCACGGAGCCCCCGCTCCGCAGTCTGGAGGGCCTGAGGCGCAGGCACCCCGTACTGTGCTCCACGCACACCCCCTGCTGCAGGGGGGGGTGCAGACATTGTGGGGGCCTCAGCAGGGTCCCCTGCCCACTCGGGGCTGGCTCCAGCAGATCCTGGGCTCTGGTGGGGGCAGTGGCAGGGAGGCACAGGAGGGCAGGGACATCTCCTCCTTGCCTCCCACCCCACCCTATGGCTTTGTTATCCTAGTGCCACCTGAGCAGGAATGGAGGGCCCCTCCCCCATCCCCACTCTGGGCCTGTGCTGCACTGTGAGGTGACAAAGGGAAGCCCCCTGGGAAAGAAAAGGCAGCTCTGTGCCTGCGACCTGGCCAGACCTCAGGGGAGCTGTGACCTCGCTCCGCTCCCCCGCTGCTCTTTCCAGCCACGGGTCTTGTCCAGTCGGGGCTGCTCACTCAGAAGTGGACCCGCAGCACGTCCTGGCTGGCGACCGGCTGCTGGCAGGCCGTGCACGTCATGGGCAGGGAGCGCTGCTTCTCACCCAGGCAGGGTCGGCACAGGAGGTGGCCGCAGGGAAGCTGGTACACGGGCTCCTTTTTCAAGTAGGGGGAAAACGCTCTTTTGCAGGAGGCACACTCGGGGACCGGGGCGCTCCCAGGCTGCTCTGGTAAATCAGGGAGGAAAACAGGCCAGGGTTAGGGAGGCTGCTCCTCGTCCCGGCTCTCTGGAGAGGCAGGGCCGTCCCTCGTGTGCCCCTGCAGCTTCACCCCTCCCTAGCCCGCCTCTGGCTGATGTGGGAGGGAGGGTGGCAGGAGGCCTAGGAACTTCGGAGGCTTCTCTCTGTGGTCTTTGACCGAATCCCAGCACTCCCATGAGTGCACCAGAAGAGCTGGCTTCTCAGGGCAGCAGGCAGGACTGGGCCCTCCTCCTGGTCTCCCAGCCAGGCTCCCTTCCCCTCAGACAGGCTGCCAAGGCCAGAGCAAGCACAGCTCTGACAAGGTAAACTGCAGGACGGTGAGATGTGACAAGAAAGGAAACAGCAGCAAATGGTCCGTTGGACCTGGGTTGGGGCAGGTGGGCGGGGCTGAGGTCTGTCTGCAGTGCACCAGCCTCCTGCCCCTGGCACCTGCTTCCCTTGAGCCCCGCAGCCTGAGCCCCTCATGCTCCTGTCCCCAGTCCCCTTCCTGTGCTGCCCTGGCCCCAGGCAGGTCTCTGTCCTTCTCAAGTCCCGCAGGGTCTCCCTGGGTGAGGGCCACAGGGCAGCTCCTGCACCCCCATCCCATAGGCCGTATCCATGGCTCTTTCTCACCAAATCCATACCACTCTGTAGAGCGGCAGGGCTGGGCCCGCCTCATGTGGTCCACTTCTTCGTTCCTGGCCACCACTATTCCAGGGACCCCAAAAGGCACCTCAAACCGATGTGTTTCAGAAATGCTTATTGAAGCCCCTCCTGTTTGTCCATTTCCATTGCCACAATCCAGGCCACTCAGTGCATCTCGTCCTCTCTGGTCACTTTCCTCCAGACTTGTCCCCTCAAGCTGTCCTAAATTTTCTCCAATGACCCATCTATGTAGCCTGACACCTCATGCCTCTATTTTACACATCTTAAGGGTTCTCCATCTTCTGGGATGGTCAAGACCCCCTGCACGGCCCAGCCAGCCTCCCTCCCTTCACACGTAGCCTCAGCCTTTAGGGTCCTGCAACCCCAATCACCTCCTTTCTACACATGCTCTGTGACATTGGCCTCCTGCCTCTGGGCACTGCTCCCTCTGCCTAGAATGCCTTCATCCAGACACCGGGCTCAGCCCCCTCCAGGAAGCTGTCACGCCTGCCCCTTTTCTGTGTTTCAGAGCCTGTCAGCCCTTCTCACACCATGGGATCACACGCCTGTTTCCACCCCCAGGCTTTGGAAACCCCTGGAGGGTCAGGTCTATGTCTGTGCTTCTCATGTGTTTATTCTCTGGGCCTAGCGCAGCACCTCACATGCCTGGTGCTCAGTCAATAATGGGATAAATATACCTGGTTGATCCTGCCAGTACGGAAAAAGTAAACAAACAAAAAACATGTGATGAAGATCTGACATCTACACAAAGGGCCCAGGTACCAAAGAAATGAAACTCAGCTCCGGAGCCAGCTGCTTGGCAGGGGCGCCCTATGCTGAGCACCCCAAGTCCTCACAAGGGAGCAGGAACTGCAGTGTGGTCTAGACGGTGCTCCCTGCCTCTACGCCCCTGAGGGCTGTAGCCCAGAACGAGAGTGGCCTGGCCTTGGGTGATTGCTTTGAGCCAAACATTAAGCAACCTGAAAGTCCGAGGTGTCTCTTGTGTGCACACAAGCCAGGAATTACCCAACGAGTTGATCCCTTTCCTCATAGGTGAACGGCTACAAGAAAGGGAAGGAGGAAGGGAGGACAGGAAGGAGGGAAGGCAGCAGAAGCAGAGACTGCTATTTACTGAGTGCCCCTTCTACGCAGGCTTCATGCTAGGGGTCTCAGAGATCTGCTCGACCCACGGGTGCACCCTGAGAGTCTTAATATCTTAGTTTCCATGAGAATCTTAAAAATCACTCCTGGCACCACACCAGGAAGCATGCAAGGGCCCCAATTCTCTCCAGCACTGACCAAAAGTCCCATGAAAGTGTCCCAGAGACCTAGAGCCCCAGGGAGGAAAAGACTATTGTGCCCTAGGCAGACTGGAAACCCAAATATAAAATTGCAAATTGAGGTGATTAAGAGAGAGAATGAAAAAGGACCTGACTGTGGACAGGGTGGGCAAGCATGGCCTCCTGTGGGAAAAGCTGTAAGAATGAAAAGGGGCAAACCATGCAGAGGAAAAGGGACAGCAAGGACAAAGAGCTGGTCCATTAAAGAAAGCATGTGGCTTCAGAAGAGATCACAGGGTAGGGTGGATGGGGGGCTACAGCATGCAGGACCTCAGAGGCAGCAGGAGTTTAGATTTTATTTTAGTTATTTATATTTTTAAGGACAGGGTCTCCCCTCTGTCACCCAGGCTGGAGTGCAGTGGTGCAATCATAGCTCACTGCAGCCTCGAACTCCTGGGCTCAATCGATCCTCTTGCCTCAGCTTCCTGCGTAGCTGGTAGCTGAGAAGAGAGGTACACACCACCACACCTGGCTAATTTTTTAAAATTATCTGTAGAGAAGGGGCCTTACTATGTTGCCCAGGCTGGGGTCAAACTCCTGGCCTCGAGCAATCCTTCCCTCTGGCCTCCCAAAGTGCTGGGATTACAGGTGTGAGCCACCATACTCAGCCAGAATTTAGATTTTATTCTAAGTTCAATGGGATGCTATGGAACATTTTAAGAAATAAGGCACCATGATCAACAGACAGTATAAGAAGATCTCTCTGAATCCGGTGAGAATGACGGGCTACAGTAAGGCAAGGGTGGCGATACAAAGATCAGCAGGGGCTACTACAGGAGTCCGGGGGACACAGGGCAGGAGCTGGGACCAGGGCAGTAGCCACAGGAAGGAGGCAGAGAGGACTAACCTGAGATCTATTTCAGAGGAGTACGGACAGGACTTGACAATGAACAGAACGTCAGAGTGAGGATGCTGAAGGGAAACCAAGGGTGACTTCCACGTTAGAAGTGGATTCTTTGACAAGATAGGTCAGGATAATGAGAGAGGGCAGGAGAGGGACAGGGAAGTGGGGAAGGAGAGGCAGAAGGGGAAGATGGCCTGGGATGCAGACAACGGAAGGCACTGGCTCTGCGTAGGCCTGAGGAATCAAGCGCAGGCCTTGGCATCAGCCCCACCAGGTCTCAGGTTGTCAGAAATGCACTGCAGTCAGTTCCTCTCGCTTTGCATCCTGACGGAGTCCGTCACACAAAGTGCTCCCATGTTCCCTTTAGGCAAAAACTGGCCCAGTAAGCTACTGCTGTTCTTTCCCAAGACACTGATTAAATGTTTACAGGAAAGGAGGAAGACGATGTGCTCAACCCCAAACCTCCCTTCACAGTTACATAAAGTGCCCCAAATGTCAGACGGAAGACTAGCTTTGGAAAACAAAGAAAAAAGGAGAAACAAAAGTCCTCAGGAGAGAATTACTAACATTAGATCTTAAAAAAACACACACACAGCAGAGGACAGCCAAACCCTAGTCCACATAATTACTAAGGATTGACTATAGAAAAGCCTTTCTTTTGAAGAGTTCAAGTTCACCATAAGCCCCTTAACTCTGTGGAAAAAGCAAGAGAACAGGTTCTCTCCCCAGACTGGGTGTTGGAATGGGGGAGAAGCCTGGCCACGCAGGTCCACAGAGCCCCGGAAGACACGGCCCAGCATCTTGCACAGAGAACACACCACCCGTTCAAAGGCTCCAAGGAGACAGACGGGGCCCATGTTACCCGAGCCAGTGCCAGGCCTCCAGGAAGTGCTGCTCCCTCTTGCGCCAAGGTGCTGCAGCTGCCCCCTGGTCAGCCGAGCTGTAAAGGAGGGCATGGAGCCAAGGGTGGACGTCAAGGCAATTTCCAAGCTTTGTGACAGCTTCTGCTCGTGGGACACTGGATCTGTCAAGAGATGTGCACACCACAACATCCAGAGACGGGTTTGGCAAGAACAAGCTGCAAGTCCTTTGAGGACTACAAAAATAGCACTTCCAACTTTAGATACACATAAATGTAAAGAAACTCCTTCCTAATGTCTACTAGTGGACCATGGTGAAAGAACACCAGGAGTTAAAGCCCTGGGAACCCTGCCTGTTCCCACCCATCCCACGAGCCTCAGGTTTCCTGGGCTCTGGCTTTTCTCCTACACAAATGGCTGGGCAGGCGCGGGCCACCTTGTGGCTCAACTGCCGAACTGCATGCTTCTTTCTAAAGGCCTCCTTGCTGGCCCAGGAAATGTCTGGGGCGAACAAATGCCAGCTCTGGACTCCTGCTCCCTGCCCGCCCCTTCCCTCCCAGGCAGCCTTAGTCTTCTCCTTCCCCAACCCCTTCTTCCTGGGGGCCCCCCACCCTGCAGGGCTGCTTGCCTGCACTCTCTAGGTGTTGGTGTCTTCTCTCTCCTGTGAAGGGGAGTACAGCAGCTGTGACCACGTGGAATGCCTGAGACCTCCTGCTCACCACCCCAAGATCCCAGGAGACCATTGGTCAACAGAGAGCCAAGCTAAGGAATGAGGGTGAAGGCAAAAGAGGTAGGGGGACAGCTGCCCAAGAAAGGCCCCAGGGACTTGCCTGGTAGCAAAATTTGCAAGACTGCCCCCAAAGAGGAGAGTACCACATTTTATCTACAGTTTGTGGGACACAGGACATTAGCTTAGGGCCTTGAAGGAGCACTAGTCAGCGTGGTCCTGTGTCACCAAGTCTGTCAAGGCCAACACCACTGAGACCTCTACAAACAGACACTGAGGTCTAAAGACCTTTTACCTTGTCTCACCCCATGACACCTCAGATGCTTCCAAAAGTTTCTGGGGGTCATGTTAACTAGAATTTACTCTCAAAATCAAATACACAGAACTCTAACCATTAAGCACACTATTTGCATAGCCTTTTAGAGAAAAACAGGAAATCAAAAGAATAATCAAATCTAAACATACTAATTTCCACAAGGAAAAAGAAAAAGTTGTCAAAGAGCTACCCTCTAAAAGCACCAGGCACTGATAATCACTGGGGAATTCTGCCAAATACGTATACGAGTAGATTATTCTAATACTATTAAATTGTTCCAAGGTTAGGCCAGTGGCTTGCATTTGTAATCCCAGCACTTTGGGAAGCTGAGGTTGGAGGATCGCTTGAGGCCAGGAGTTCAGAACCAGCCTGGGCAACATAATGAGACCTGTCTCTACAAAAAATATAAATAAATAAATATTTTTTAAAAAATTGTTCCAGGCCGGGCGCGGTGGCTCACGCCTGTAATCCTAGCACTCTGGGAGGCCGAGGTGGGCGGATCGTTTGAGCTCAGGAGTTCAAGACCAGCCTGAGCAAGAGCGAGACCCCATCTCTACTAAAAATAGAAAGAAATTATATGGACAGCTAAAACTATATATAGAAAAAATTAGCCGGGCATGGTGGTGCATGCCTGTAGTCCCAGCTACTCGGGAGGCTGAGGCAGGAGGATCGCTTGACCTCAGGAGTTTGAGGTTGCTGTGAGCTAGGCTGATGCCACGGCACTCACTCTAGCCTGGGCAACAGAGTGAGACTCTGTCTCAAAAAAAAAAAAAAAAAAAAAAAAAAAAAATTGTTCCAGAGTATAGAAAAGGAAAATTTCTACATTCTTTTTATGGAGGAAAAAAAAAAATCACTGATACCAAAATCTGACCAAAGATAATATACAAATTCATACATAGCTATAGTCTAATTTCTTAATGAATATAAAAATCCTAAATAAAATACTAGCAAACAGAACCAAGCAGGACATTAAAAGAATCACAACCAAATGGAGTATAAGAATGGTTCAATATTGGAAAACCTATTAATGTACTTTATCACATTAAAAGATCTAAGGATGCAGCTGGGTGTGGTGGTGCATGCCTGTAGTCCCAGCTACAGGGGAGGCTGAGGCAGGAGGATCACTTGACCTCTGGAGTTTGAGTCCAGCCTGGGCCACACAGAAAGAACTTTTCTCTAAAAAAAATAAAAAATAAAAAATTTGATCACCAATCCTGGATGAAAACACTCAATAAAAAAGGAATCAATGGTGTAGGACAGTTTCTGAAATTTCTCCAGTGGACCCCACCTCCTGATATCCAAGCCCTTGGGTATCTCTCCCCTTGAGCCTGGGCTGGACTTAGTGACTTGCTCCTAACAAATAGAATACAGCAAAGTGAGAGATGTCACTTTCAAGGTCAGATTATACAAGACCACGATTTCCATCTTGTTTGCCTACTTTCTCTGGAATGCACAGCTACCACAGAGTGCACTGCCCCATGGAGAGGCCCACAGGGCAAGGAATTGAGGGCAGCCTCCAACCAAGAGCCAACAAAGAAGTGAGGACCTCGTCCAACAATTCAGCCAGGAACTGAATCCTGAACAATTGTGTGAGTGAGCCTGCAAGTAGATTCTTTCCCAGTCAAGCTTGGAGGTGACCACAGCCCCAGCCAACACTTTGACAGCAGCCTAGAGAGACTCCGAAGCAGAGGACCCAGCCAAGCCAGGTCTGGAGTCCTGACCCACAGAAGTTAAGAGATAATGAATGTTTGTTGCTTTGAGCCAATAAGTTTTGAGGTAATTTGTTACATAACAATAGATAACTAATAATTTTTTTTTTTTTTTTGAGACAAGAGTCTCCCACTGTTGCCTGGGCTAGAGTGAAGTGGTGTTATCACAGCTCACTACAAACTCAAATTCCTGGGCATGCCACCACACCCAGCTAATTTTTCTAATTTTTTCTTTTTCTCGTAGAGACAGGGTCTCACTATGTTGACCAGGCTGGTCTCGAACTCCTGGGCTCAAGCAATCCTCCCCCATCAGCCTCTTAAAAGTGCTAGGATTACAGGCGTGAGCCACTGTACCCAGCCGTAACTAGTATTTCTTTAACACCATAAAACAGATCTATCTCGGCCTAAGAGCCAACATCAGATGTACGTTGAAACATTCATGCTGAACACATCCAGCTGCAAAGGTCACCAGGTAAACCAGGGCTGCTCTTGTTGGGAGAGGGCAGCATCATTGGCCCCAGAAATCACTGCCAATGCAGGGAAGAGGCAGGAAGCCCAGGTCTCTTACTAAAGAATGTTATCATTTGTCCACACTTTTACTAACTGTACTTCCTTCAGTGTGGATTTTCTTTTCAGCAACTCTCTCCTGAAACGAGGGCCTACAACCTAGTACTTCAGTACTTTTCTGTGAGCTCCTGGCAGCTCATGGTGAGGTGAAGACTTCAATGTACTTACATCAATGCACCTCTGTGAAGGTTAGAAACAATCCCCAGAGAAGCCCACTGACACACCGGTAACCTTATGTGAGGTACCAGAAGGCTTGGTCTGCTTTGAGGGACTGGTGTCTCTCCTCCCAGCAGCTCTGACCAGAGGCTTCAAGCCCAGGAAGAAGTGTTGACCCGGCCAGGGCATATAAAGGGAACCCGAGGAAGGCCAAACTGCCAGTGGCACTAACCCTG
Source organism: Eulemur rufifrons (assembly GCF_041146395.1). Lineage (NCBI taxonomy): Eukaryota > Metazoa > Chordata > Mammalia > Primates > Lemuridae > Eulemur > Eulemur rufifrons. The sequence continues at coordinate 28,026,797 of NC_091002.1, forward strand.
GAGAGAGGAACAAACATGCAGACTGAAGCCCTGGAATGGATGTGAGCACGTCTAGCCCCTCCAAGGCCTCCAAGACAAAGCTGAGGGGGCCCATGATGAGGAATGAGAAGGAAGAAGCCTGGGCACAGCCTGAGGAATCTAAGCTGGCAAAGCATAAAGCAAAGGGCAATAGTTCCAGTGCCAGCCGGGAAGAGTAGGGATGACAATGGTCCAGGGACATAGGATGGTGAATTACCTGTTGAGCAGTCCATGTGTGTCAGGCCAAGCTCACTGGTGGCTTTCATTTTCTTAGCAGTGTGCTCTGAGGTAGTGGGCAAGACCAGAGGGCTTGTGGTAGAAAAACAGGAAGCATTTATACCCAGGCTCCTGTCTGGGGCTTGTTCAGCCTGGTCCATCTTCCTTTTCCGAGAGGGCAGTGCAATGGAAGAAGGAGTCACTGCCAGTGTAGTCTGTGCTCTCCCAAGCAAGTGGCAGCCAGGGATGGTGTGCTGGAGCAGGAAGTGGTCGATCCGAGCTTTCAGGGAGGGGTGAGGCAGGGGCTGGGACTGTGGAGTAAAGGCAACCCCCGTGAAAGGGTCGCTGGGCACTCGGCCCCACGCAGCTTCACTGCGGTTACACTTCTCCAGCGTGCTCTGGTCGATGACCTTGCCTGAGGGCAGCAGCATGGGACAGGGCATGATCTCCAGGGTGATGGGATCCAGGAACTCCTCAGGCACATCCTGAATTACCTCAGCCAGCTCCTGCAGGCTGGTGGGGGCCTGCTGACCTTCAGACTGGTCCCCAGGGTCACAGTCACTTTCCATGGGCAAGGCCGGGGCCTGCAGAGCCAAGTCCTGGGGCAGGCTCTCTGAGGCAACCAGGAGAACGCTGTCTATCACCTCCTGAGAGCAGGTCTTGGCCGGCTGACCCCACACTTCCAACCGCTTGATGCAAGGAATACCGCTGCCTGTCACGTGCGTGATACAAATCTTGAGGTGGGCCACATGGCTAAGGGAAAGAGCCCCTTTATTCCAAAGCTCTTGAGTCACAACAGCAGGGGAGGGAAGTGTGACTTCCACTGGGCCAAAAGGTGGCCTGGCCTTGAAGCCCCTGTGGCTGAACACCACTTGGCTCTGGTTTTTCAGTAAGACTTTGCCTACCAAGGTGAACGACTCCTTGTCCGGGACAGATGGCTCGGCTGGGCCTGGGTTCCGGCACTCGGGTGTGCTCCAAGATGCTCTGCTGCATGAGGCAGATGTGTACATTTCCAGGCCAGTGATGTTCTGGCCTCCCCCAGCTGTGAGGTCTAGGTTAATCCTACAGATTTCCACATTAAAGGGAAAGGAAACTGTCACATAGACTGGTGGCTTAATGAAATACTCTGTCCTAAAACCATGACTTCTCTTTGTGAGGTCTTCAGAGATGAGATTTTCTACTTCATAACCATCAGCTGATATCTAGATTTAATAACAAATGTGAGACACATTGATCCAAATGAAGATAACTACTTTTCAAGAACTTGTCGCTTTTAAGAAAACTCTTTAAAGAAAATCTGAAGTTCCTCATTTAAAAGTTCCTCTATTAAACTAAATTGTCATAGGTTTTTTTTTTTTTTTTTTGCAGGCACCCAAGATCAAGTCAAAGGCTGAGGGTAACTGTGTCCCTAAGTACTGCCCAACATTAAAAATATGAGCAACAAAACCCTGCCCAATCAAACCAAAAATCCCTTCAAAATAATATCTTTGTGAAAAGGGGTATATACTAGTGGTTTTTTATTTCAGAAGAAAACATGCAGACTTAGGGGAAAATAAAAATGTTCATTAAAGTTCTCAATTTTGTTTTTGGACCCTACCTATTATGACAGTTTCATGGGAAGGCATAATAAACAAGCTTCTTGCAAACTTATGAATGATGAAACTTGGTTCAAAAAAAAATGTATGCACAAAAAACTGAAATTTAGAACACTAAATGTGGCAGTGGTCCCCAACCTTTTTGGCACCAGGGACCAGTTTCATGGAAGACAATTTTTCCATGGAGGTGGAGGAAGGAGAGGGTCGGAGCTCTGTAGCCTGTCGCTAACAGGCCACCAACCACTACCGGTCCATGGCCCGGGGCTTGGGGACTGCAGTGCTAGGGGACAGAAGTAACTTCTTCCCCCCTTAATATTTCTAACACTAATCAGTGGAAATTGTTATAACCAATGGAAATTGTTAAGATATCTTTGTCCAAAGAAGTCAGCCTAACAATCTGGAAACTTGAAATAGAATGCTGGGTGCGGAAACTCCAAATTAGGGAAGGGGTTCAGTTTTTCCCATGGTGTTTCCTTGTTCCCTCCTCTGTGCTGTGGATAGATACCCTCCTTTGCACAAAAGGGGAGGAAGCTTAATCCAAATAACAAATAACAAGGCACCCATATAAAAAATGCAAGCCATTATTTCTAGCAAGAACTAGGAGGAGAGAATTTCTATCTTTGCTATGACTGTGACTAGCCTGAAACTTATCACCAAGGAAGGAAGAGCACAATGAAGAAAACTCTACACAAAATGACTCACAGCTCACCTCATAATGGTGCTGTGTGATTCCAGAGGTGAGCCTGACCCATGCTTACCTAAATACCATCTGGTGAAATCTAAAATAATGAGGGTAAAAGTACAGTAAACCTGCATCAAGTCCACATACCCAAGGCAGAAAATGACTAAATACATGAATACATATTGTATATTTTTAAGTATGTGTGTATATATTTGTCTTGTTTACCTTGTTGCAGTGAATTCTTGGTCTGAACCGTGGGAGGCAAAGATTTATTACCATCTTTGTGGATGAAAAGATAGCTTCCAAGCATCAGAAACAGCCTTAAATTTAAAAAAAAAAAATGGTATTAGAAAAGTTAAAATTCAATTTTAACTTTCAGAAGTTGATTCCTAGGAGAAGAGAAACAGGATAACAAAAACTTTAAAACATACACACATACTCTCACAGTCTGTACTCACTTTCCTTATATCCTACATATGATGTTGGGAAAAAAATTAGTCACTGAAAAATTGCAAAGATTTCTACTGCAGGCTCAACAAGTTGGCAAAGACTGCCAGGTGAGCTGTTCTAGGGACCCAGTGGAAGCAAGGCCCATCAACTCCCCACGGGAATGTAAGGGTCAAAAGTGGCTAAGCTCAGAGAAAGAGCAGAGGATTTAGAATAGAAAGGGTCACGGACAAAATTGAAATAAGTAAAGTGTCCATTACAGGACAAGAGCAGCAGACCCTTTCTAAAACATCTTACAAATGATGGTATCTGTCTCTTTGGGAAATAATGATGCCCAACATAGGATTCTATAAAATCCTGGGTGCTATCAAGGTCTATAACTAGCATGATCTTACGATCTCTTTAGTTCCAACACCCTGATTTTAAGGTCAAGTGCCTCCTGCCTTAATGATTAATCCAGAAAAAAAAAAATGGCTCACCACATAAAAACGCAAACAGCCTAGCCCATAGCCCAGGAAGACTGTCTCCCTACCCCTGCTGAAGAAATGGCTATGTAACCTGAACTCATTGCAAACACTGTCCAGGAAATATTTACAAACTATAGCCTCCTTCCCCAAATGTGGCATCTAAGTACAAAAAAGACTTAGGTCTGAGTATAAACTGGGAAACTCGGATCACAGCTAAAGTGTCCTATGGGTCAGAGAAGTAGCTTGGAGCCAGATAATAATGGCATCGTAAGACAACAATACAGGTTTATAAGTAGATAGCACAGAAGTCCATTTTCATTAAAGAATTATTTTTATTACAAAATATTACAGATAAAAAAAGAATATAAAACAGTAGACACTCTTCTACCCACCACCTAGGTTTAGCAAATGTTAACATTTTCCCATGTTTGCTTCTGATTTCAATGTTAAAAGTAAAATCTAAAAGATATAAACAAAAACATCACCCCTTTTATTTCCTCTCCCTTTTTGACAAGAGGTGAGCTCTATCTAAAGTTGCCTACCATTGGAATCAGTATAAGTATGTATGTACCCATAAACAAGATATAGTAGTTTTATATATTTTAATGTACTTTAATAATTGCTGTGTATATCATCCTGCAACTTGCTTTTCCATTAAGCAGTATTATATTAAGGTCTTCCATGTTGAAATGTTTATATCTAGTTTATTTTAACTTTTCATAGTGTTCAACTTTAAAACAATTTGTGGCCGGGTGTGGTAGCTCATGCCTGTAATCCTAGCACTCCGGGAGGCTGAGGTGGGAGGACAGCTTGAGCTCAGGATTTCGAGACCACCTGAGCAAGAGTAAGACTCCATCTATACTAAAAATAGAAAAAATTAGCAGAGCATGGTGGCACACACCTGTAGCCCCAGCAAAAGAGGATCACTTGAGCAGGAGTTTGAGGTTGCAGTGAGCTACGATGACACCACTGCACTCTACCCAGGGTGACAGAGCAAGACTCTGTCTCCAAAAACAAAAAAACAAAGAATTGAGAACTCAAATTACTGAGCCATAACCACTATTTTTAAAAATTAAGTAGAATAGAAAGAAAATGTCAGCATGCACCACAGATAAGGTGAGCACTGTTTTGTGAAACTTTTGTTTCAGTTACATACATATGTATATATGCATTCATTCATTCATTCATTTATTCAAGGTTTTGCTATAAAAGGCATTTCTTACTGAGGGTTGTAGTGTTAAAAAAAAAAAAAAAAAGTTTGAAAGCTACTGGTCAGAAGAAAGCCATAGAAGGCTTATAGCCAGGGAGAGAAATGACACTAATGAAAAGTCTGCCATTAACTTCCTAGATGACAACAGCAATTCTGAACCACTTAGAGGCAATTCACCCTTCAAGGGGTTTTCCTTTCCTTTGGCTGATGTGTTCCCACTATCTTTTCTGTACTACATGAAGGACTATCTTTGCAAATGGCTTCCTAAGACATCAAAGATGAGTACCAAGGTATAAACTACTTGGAAATAAACTGGTAGTCCGTTTTTTCCTTAACATTTTCTTCTTTTAAGTTTTATTTGAAGGGGGGGGCTATTCTTTATAAAGAGGAAAGAGGAAAATGAACTATGTATAATGTGTTACTGAGCATCTCACAAGGACTTTAAAGCTACTTTCTAAGAAGGTGTTTATTCTTAAAAGATTTAAACTTTTTAATTTTAAGATAATTACAGATTCATGCGTAGTTGTAAGAAACAATACAGAGAGATCCCACATACCCTTTACCCAGTTTCTCAAAATGGTAATATCTTGCATAGCTCTAACGCAACTTCATAACCAGGAAATTGACGATGGTAACAATCTGATCTTATTCAGATTTCACCAGTTTTACATGCACTCAGTTGTGCTCGCCTATCTATTAATAATTAGTTCTAGGCTGGGCGCGGTGGCTCACGCCTGTAATCCTAGCACTCTGGGAGGCCGAGGCGGGTGGATCGCTCAAGGTCAGGAGTTCGAGACCAGCCTGAGCAATGAGCGAGACCTCGTCTCTACTAAAAATAGAAAGAAATTATCTGGCCAACTAAAATATATATAGAAAAAAAAAAATCAGCTGGGCATGGTGGCGCATGCCTGTAGTCCCAGCTACTCGAGAGACTGAGGCAGTAGGATTGCTTAAGCCCAGGCGTTTGAGGTTGCTGTGAGCTAGGCTGACGCCACGGCACTCACTCTAGCCTGGGCAACATAAGCAACACTCTGTCTCAAAAAAAAAAAAAAAAAATTAGTTCTATGCAATTTCATTCTATGTGTAATCACTACCATCATCAAGATATATAAGTCTATTCACATAAGAATCCCTTTAAAATGTTTTTTATTTTACAAATCCAAATACTCTATTACCATAAAGGTCTTGAAGTTCTTCACCCAGATCTAAGCCTCTTGACTGAAGACTCCAGTTATGCCCACATTGTAAGAAACAAACTTGAGTGACACATGTTTATTCTTGGCATTCATGTCACTTAAATGATAAATATAACTATGTAGAAAAATGCAAAAGTGTACATAAAGAACACAAAACTTGTATTGTGATCACACATTTGTTTAAAATCTACATCTAGGAATATGCATACATAAATAGTTTGGGAGGTAATGGTGGACACGCAGAAATTTAAATATGCAATGTACTAGACTGGTGGGATAAGTTGTTTTTTTTTCTTCTTACGTGTTTAAAGCTGATGTAAGTAGTTAAACACCTGGAATAGATTCCTGAGGTCTCATGATGATATCAGAGAGGACTGAGGATCTAGATACATGCTCAGAGTACTTCTTGCAGCTGACAGTCCCTATAAAGTCCAGATGTCTAGCTAAAGACAAATCTTTCTCCTCTGCCTGGCAGTACTTGGCCTCAAGAAGGGAAAGAACAAAGGCAGGGCCAAGAAGGGAGGTAGAAATAGAGTGGCCATCTATCATGGTCTACCCAGGGCTGAGGTGTTTCCTGGACTGTGGCACTTTCAATGCTAAAACCAGGAGAGTCCTGCGCAAACTGGGACGAGCTGGTCGCCCTGTCCAGAAGGTTGCTGTCTGTGCATCCTTGGAGCTTGAAGCAACTAAGCAAACCTTTTGTTTTTGTTATTGAGGTTCAGAACCTGGGGGTGGGGAAGTGTGGAGGGATAATTTAGAAGAGTGTAAGGTGACCACAACACTTCCTGAACACTTGAGCATCCATCTTCCTTCAGCGTACAAAGAAGTTACCATAGCTGAGTTAAGCAACCTGACTTTGAGTCTCACAAAAATGTAATGGAAAGTAATTCTGGCAGATACACATATTTTAAAGACTAGGCTCAAACAGGTTACAGAAGAAAAAAAAAAAAAAAAGAGGAAAAGATTACCTGTCAAATAAGAGAAAAGCATTTAACCTCAAAGAGTAGGTGGAATACCAATGCACTGAGCAATTTTATAAATTGGGCACTTCGGCTTTTAAAGCAGCACAATACTTCCTGTAATTTCTAAATTGAGTTACCTGTCCATCCATGAAAAAAGTCTGACTTATGTTCATTTTTCTTAGAGCTGGTTAAAATGAAAGACAGCCGTCCCAGCCTATCCCACACAGCTACCCACCCGTGAGAGGTATGCAGAAAGACCAGAATGCAGGTGTGGGCCCAAAGAAGCTGGCAGTTTTATACCACATGGAGCCAAGTCACCCTTCAAGGGCTAAACATATGCAAGGCACTGTGCTAGGCACAAGGAGACATAGATTTTACTCTTAAGAAATTCACAGGCTCTAGGCCAGGCATGGTGGTTCATACCTGCATAATCCTAGCACTCTGGGAGGCCAAGGTGGGAGGATCACAGCCTGAGCAAGAACAAGACCCCATCTCTACCAAAAATAGAAAAACTTGGCCTCTACCAAAAAAAAAAAAAAAAAAAATTAGCCGGACATGGTGGCAAGCCTGAGTCTCAGTTACTCAGAAGGCTGAGGCAGGAGGATCGCTTGAGCCCAGGAGTTTGAGGTTGTGGTGAGCTGTGATGATATCACTGCACTCTATCCAGGGTAACAGAGTGAGACTCTGTCTCAAAAAAGAAAAAAGAAATGCACAGCCTCATCACAATGCACCAATAGGCAGTTTTCTTCTAAGAGACACAGTCTCAAAACAAGGAGCTCTACAAAGCTTTCTAATACCATTTACTCAACACCTTAAAACTAGTGTCAGCAAAATTCTATGGGAACTAGTTCTAGCCATAGTATTCAACTTTATAACTAAGAAAGGAAAAAAATTAAAAGAAATCCAAAGTGGAAAGGAAGATGTAAAATTATCTCTGTTCTCAGATGACATGAGCCTATATATAGAAAATCCTAAAGAATCTACATAACAAAAACTATTAGAGCTAAAAAATGAGTTAAGCAAAATAACAGATTAAATCAATTGTGTTTCTATACATTCACAATGGACAACTCATAAAACAAATTTTAAAAACTCCATTTATAACAGTATAAAAAAGAATAAAATACTTAGGAATAACTTTAAGAAGGTATAAGACTTATACACTGAAAACTACAAAACACTGCTGAAAAAAGTTAAAGATGTAAATGAGTGGGAACATGTCCCATGTTTATGGATTAGAAGACCTAATACTGTAAAAATAGCAATATTCCCCAAAGCAAACTACAGATTCAATACAGTCCCTATCAAAATCCCAATGGCTTTTCTTGCAGAACTGGACATACTGATCCTAAAATTCATAGAGAATCACAAGGACCCTGAATAGCCAAAGCAATCTTGAAAAATAGTTAAGTTGGAAGATTCAAACTTCCCCATTTCAAAACTGACCACATAGCTATGACAATCAAAAGAATGTGTTATATGCATAAGAACAAACATACAGATCAATGGAATAGAACTGAGAATCCAGAAATAGAACCACACATCTATGGTCAATTGATTTTCGACATGGGTGCCAAGACCATTTAATGGGGAAAGAAAATTCCCTTCAACAAATGGTGCTGGGACAACTAGATATCCACACATAAAAGAATGAAGTTGGACTCTTCCCTCATGCCATATACAAAAATTAATTCAATGTGGATCAGAGACCTAAATATAAGGGCTAAAACTATAAAACTCATAGAAGAAAACATAAGGGTAAATCTTCATGACCTTGGATTTGGCAATGGTTTCTTAGATATGACATCAAAAGTACAAGCAACAAAAGGAAAAAAAGTAAACTGGACTTTATCAAAATTAAAAACAGAAAGTGAAAAGACAACCCACTGAATGGGAGAAACTATCTGTAAATTATATATACTGTATCTGATAAAAGATTAACATCTAGAATATGTAAGAACTCTTAAACAACTCAGCAACATAAAGACAGATAACCTAATTTAAAAAATGGCCAAGGACTTGAACAGACATTTCTCCAAAGAAGATATACAAATGGCTAACAAGCACATGAAACAATGTTAATCATTAGTCACTACTAGCAAAGTGCAAATCAAAACCACAATAAGATACCACTTCACACCTACTAGGATGGCCATAATAAAAAAAAATAAGGGGGAAGAGCAGCCCCTGGAGCCTGGGGATGATAGTGGGCAGAGCCCTGGGCAGAGACCAGTTCTCCCTGCTGCTGGGGCTCCCTCAGGAAATCACATCATAAAGAGACGTGGAACAGTGGAACTCATACCTATTGAACATCTACTATGTGTCAGAAATTGTTCTGGACACTTGGTATTTACCTTCCTTTGAATCTTCTCAACAACCATGCAAGAAGCCCTTGTACCTGGCAAAGTGTAAATGCAATGACCCTGAGGAGAAGGAGCCACTTGCCTGTGTGTCAGCCTGTGTCCTCCTCTGACTCTGAGATGTCCAGCAGGATGATGAGTGGACATCGAAGAGCTTTAAAAAGAAGAAAGGAAAAGCCAGAAAGATACAGAAGAAAAAACCTATGAAGAAACAGGTCAACAAAACTGTTTCCCTGAGTGATGTGGACAGTTCCCATGAGGGTGAAATAATAGGCTCTGACAGTAACAGCTTCTCCTGTAGCTCAGAATCAGACTCTTCCTTGGCATACAAAGAGTTCTATAATGGTCTTGGAGATGAGGAGGTCAGTGCCCATTTGGAACCAATGACAGAGAAGGAGAGAGAATCGGAATTCTCTGGCCAAATACAGAAGAGGGAGATACTGCAGAGAACATCAACCTCAGATGGTGCCACAGAAAATGGCATCTTCCAGGAGCCCCAGTGCATGTCTCCACTGCCACCTCCTGCCTCCACTGGACCCACACCAGGACTCTTAGAGGTTCAGGAATGAAATGTTCCCCTAAGATTCCCATCTAGTGGTGAAACCACGTGCCACTGTTTTGTAGTAAAAATTTCAAAGAGCTCCCTAATATACCCTCCTCATCTCTCATATGTATCATGGTGACATGTCAAGCTATTTTCACTGGCTTTCTATACTTTTATACATTAAATATTTTTGATAAATGAAAAATATGCTCCAAAAAATAAAATAAAAATAACGAGTATTAGCAAAGACATGGAAAAACCGAAACCCTAGTATATTGCTGGTAGGAATGTAAAATGGTGCAGCCATTTGACATTTCCTCTATAAGTTTGACAGTTCCTCAATAAGTTAAACATAGAGGCTGGGCGTGGTGGCTCATGCCTATAATCCTAGCATTCTGGGAGGCTGAGGCAGGAGAATTGCTTGAGCTTAGGAGTTCGAGACCAGCCTGAGCAAGAGTAAGACCCCATCTCTACAAAAAACAGAAAAATTAGCTAGGCGTAGTGGTGCACACCTGTAGTCCCAGTTACTTGGGACGCTGAGGCAGGAGGATAGCTTGAGCCCAGGAGTGTGAGGTGGCAGTGAGCTGTGATAATGCCACTGCACTCTACCCAGGGCAACAGAGCAATACTCTGTTTCAAAACAAACACAAACCACAGAATTACCACATTACCCAAAAATTTCACTCCCAGGTATGTATTAAAAGTACTGAAAACAGGTGTTCAAACAAAAACTTATACATGAATATTCACAGCAGCACTATTCACAATAGCCAAAAGGTAGAAACAACCCAATGTCCATCAACTGATGAATGGATAAACAAGATGAGGTACATCCATATGATGGGATATTGTTTACCCATAAAATAGAATAAAGTACTGATACATGCTGTAACATGAACCTCAAAAACATATGCTAGGTAAAAGAAACCAGACACAAAGACCACATATTATATAGTTCCACTTACATGAAATATCCAGTATAGACAAATCCACAGAGACAGAAAGCAGATCAGTAGTTGCCAGGGGCTGAGGGAGAGGGAAATGGGGAGCGACTGCTTAACAGGTATGGAGTTTCCTTTTGAGGTAAAGAAAATGTTCTAGAACCTGGATAGTGGTTATGGCTGCACACTGTCAATGTGTTAAATATCACTGAATTATACACTTTATTTAAAATGGTGAATTTTATGACTATAACAATAAAAAATTATTCATTGCTTATTTGAAATTCAAATTTAACTGGGCATCCTGTATTTTAGTCGGCAACCATAGTCCCACTCTAACTCCTGCTCAGGTTTCCTCTTCTCTTCACTTCCACTGTTCTCAAAGAATTGTCTGAACATTTGCAATCTATTCCTTAACTCTCATTTATTCAGCACGTCTGCAATCTGGCTTGTGCCCTACTAATTCAATTCAAACTGCTATTGCTAAGGTCATGAATGATATTCAAGTTGCCAAATTCACTGGAGATCTTTCAGTCCTTGCCTTAATTGCTCTCTTCCCAGCAACTAACGTACAACCCCTCCTCTTTCTGAAATACTTTCCTTTCCCCTTGGCTTCTATACAGAAATGGGTTAGCTTTCAACAGGTTTGCATATTCCAAAGAAACTGGCCCTTCACCAGCTGCTGGGAGATAACCTCTAAGCCCTTGGAACATCTTGCCTGATAAGATTGTCCATATACACCTGGGTCCTTGAGCCATGCCAGATAGTATAAATGTGATTCATGGTGGGGGCCTTGAGCCATCCTGTATCTGCTTGACCTCTAGAGTGGCTAGCGACTGAATAACTAAGATTAGCCATGCAGCACTCCATGCCTATGACTGACCTCGAATAAAAATTCTGCACCAAAGCTTTGGTAAGCCTTCCTGACTGGCAGTATCTGTATGTGTTGTTACACATTGTTGCTGGGAGAATTAAGAGCTGTCCACCCAACTCCACCAGAAGAGGACAACTGAAAGTTTGTGCCTGGTCTCTCCTGCACTCTACCCTATGTGCCGTTTTCCTTTGCTAATTTTAATCTGTATAGTTAATAAACTATAACTGTGAGTATAACAGCTTTTTTGAGTTCTGTGAATCCTTCCAGCAAGTTTGGTCTTGGGGACCCCTGACACGTCTATGCTACCATTTTTTCCTATGTCTGATTATCTGTTCTTTTTCTGTCTTTACCACTTTTGTCCCTATGCTTTTAAATGCTGGTATTCTATTCTTGGTTATCCTCCCTTCTCCCTACCTGCACAAACTCCCCTCTGACCTGTCCCAGGCAATTTCACTCACTTGTGGTTCTAACACCTGTCCTCATCCCCATGTGAGATCCCAGCCTAAAGCTCTCTGAACCTTTTGCCTGAACGCCCAACATCTCAGCATGACCAGGGCGGACTCATCACATCTTCCACCCAAACATCTTTCCTGCTTTGGTCCCTATTTTAATGCTGAGTTCTTATCAATCTAGGCATCAAAATCATCATTCCCCAATTCAATCAACTTGCAAGACTTGTCATTTCCTCTTCTGAACATCTCTGGAATTCAAAACTTCCATTTCCTTAGTTTGGGCCCTCATTATATCTCACCTGAGCTCTTGCAAGCGTCTGTGAAATATTTCCCTGACTCATACTACATGCACCACACCCACAATCTAGTTCTATCTCGATCTTTCACTACCTTGCTAAACATAATTATTCCCTGACTTAGAACCTTTGGAGACACCAAGCCCCATTACACTTAGGCTCCTTTAGCAAGGCCATAAGGTGGTCTAAATACACTCTACCTCTCCAGTCCTGCCCTCTACCTTCCTTCCACCTCCAACTCTCCAGTGCTGCCCAACTGCTCAACATTCCCAGGCTGTACTCACTAAACATTATCATCCATCTACGGGCCAGGACCCATTCTAGGCACTAGAGATAAATAATTAGACAAAGTTAATTCAAAAGGTTACCTTCCAATGGGGAAAGCAATAAGAAAACAAAGAATAATTCCTGATACTGTTGAGTTCAGCAAGGGAAATGAAACTGGTGAAAGTGACAGAGCATGACCAAAGGCCATCAGGCAATGTTTGGGTTAGCACAGATGGGAAAGTCCTCTCTGAAGAAGTGACCTTTGAGAAAAGAACTGAATAATGGTGGGAGGGAATCCCCTTTAAAAGATATTGTCACAGATCTCAAGTGTTTACAAGTTACTTGTATTATGTTACTTACGTATATACAATTTCCTTATATTTATGGCTGTAATATAATACAAACCTGAATTGACCAAACCTGAAGCCCCCTGGACTTCCTAATATGACAGGTAACATGTTTCCTTCTTGTCTGAGCTACTTGCCATGAAAAGCATTCTGCCTAATTGTCAAACTTGTAAACCACTGGCCCAGCAGGCTCTTAGATAACTTGATTCTTCTATGTCCAATTTTAAGAAAAAAATATGGAGGGGGGATTGGAGGGAGTTTATGGGAGAGGAATAGAAATGTGGAAGAGGGGAGACTAAGAGAAAAATAGTAAGTTCACTACTTCTGAAATGGTTCTTTAAATCAGGAAAACCAACTAAGGACAATCAACCAAATCTGAACAAGGAGGAGGACTTCCCTCCGTGAAGACACACAGAGGGAAAATCCTAAAATATAAGTGAAGCCATAGGAGATTCTTATTTTATTTTATTTTTTTTTTTATTTTATTTTTTTTGAGACAGAGTCTCACTCTGTTGCCCAGGCTAGAGTGAGTGCCGTGGCGTCAGCCTAGCTCACAGCAACCTCAAACTCCTGAGCTCAAGAGATCCTCCTGTCTCAGCCTCCCAAGTAGCTGGGACTACAGGCATGCACCACCATGCCCGGCTAATTTTTTCTATATATATTTTTAGCTGTCCATATAATTTCTTTCTATTTTTAGTAGAGATGGGGTCTCGCTCTTGCTCAGGCTGGTCTCGAACTCCTGAGATCAAACGATCCGCCCACCTCGGCCTCCCAGAGTGCTAGGATTACAGGCGTGAGCCACCACGCCCGGCCTGGGATTCTTATTTTAAAACAAGGTATATGAAAACCACTTTAAAAAAATTGGCTTTATACAATGTCTGACTACACTTTTATTCTAAAAACTCAAAATAACTGTGACATAAGGCTGGTAAACAAAGAAAAATGCAATAGGACTTACTTGACTACAGGACATTTTAAGATGTTTATTATTTACTAGAAGTAATATGCACACAAATTAGTGGCAACTTGTACAACCCAACAAGATTACAATTAATTCACAGTAACATACACTAGCTCTAATCTGCCATAGCCAAGAGCACAACTAAGTCTCTTACACAGATGATTTTATTACCAAACTTACATTCTGGCTTTTATAATTGTTTCGCAACACCTAGTAACAGTCTACTCCTACAGCTTTTGAGTAGAAATGCCCCTGAAGGCCCTTCAGAGAGCAGAGGTGAATACTTTCTCATGGAGGAACGCCAGTTTTTCTAAGCGAGTTCGTTTCAGTAGTGGGAGCCATTCCCAGTGGGCTAACTCTACCACACGATAGCCAAGCCGAACCAGCTGCCGTCTCTTCATATTATGCAGTCCAAGCAGATTCCTGGAACCATAGCAATATTGGTTCTTATTTGTCATTTGAATGGCCAACTTCACTGCTGGGGTCTGCACGCTGCCTGGGGGGCACAGGCCAGCCATCTCCATGGGCCCCGACCAATCTGCCACATTACAAAGAGAGTCCCCCACGGGTCTGCCTGCCTTATTCTCTAATTCCATGGGTTGTTGCCCAGTCTCTGACTCAATTTCCCCCTGGAAATGTCCTCTTGTTTTCCCTTTTAGTAACTGATTGATCAAATCATCTGTAAGGCTGACCCCCTCATGCTTAAGTCTTAATTTGGCTATGTTTTCACCTGGTATAGCTTCTCTGTTAAATGGTAATGGCTTCATGTTAACATCAAGCTGAACCTCTAAGTCAGAAGATCGGGTATGAGGCAAAATCATATGGTACTTGATGTACTGGGGCCCACCCAACATCATTTCAAGTAAAAAGAGAATTTCTAGGAATTCAGGCTTTGAGTTCATATCCTTCCTTGCTAAATCCCACAGCATTTCAGACCCCTCTTGCTGCAGTTGAGAACAAAGACGATTACCTCTGTAATCTGGACACTCAATGCCAACTGTACCATCAAGAGTATATAGTTCCTTAGTGAGTTCAAACTTGCTTCTTTCCTGAGCTAACCTGACAAACCCTGGACTCAGAGCAAAATCGATTAACTCTATTGGAAAGTACTCAGAAAATGCCAGGCCCAGAAGGCAGGTGAGGAGGTGTTCTGGGTATCGGCTGAATTCAGGCATCTTTCTGTGCATCTCATTTATCAGGCTGGAATAAAATTCTTCTGCATTAGGTGGCACATAATTCAGACTTCCAAATGACCACAGAATCTTGGCAACATCTTTACTTCGACAGTGTGCTACTCTAGGAGGCAACGAAGCAGCCACAGCATTCATTACTCCTTCATCCAGAATGCGTAAGGATGAGCAGGCAAGAGTCAGGTGCATGATGCCCTGAACTCCCAGGGAAGGAATGCGCTGCGGAGCAATCTCTCCAAACTGCTTCATGAAATTTATGTGATCCACATGAGTGAAACGGAACATTTTAAGAATATTCACTAAGGCATGACTACTCAGATGCTGCATATCAGCACAAGCTAAGTCTCCAATTTTTCGCATGACAAATTCAGAGAGACTACTACTTGATTTAAAGAACCCCAAACAGATTGTACCAACTTCCTCTAAATTGATCGAATCTATATACTTAAGGATCAGTGATTCCAGTTTTTGCATTAGGTCCTCGGGGACCTGACGATTTTCACCTATAATATAAATTAAGTGAACCAGTTGGGACAAGGATAGATCTTTCCAGTGCAAATTAAGATAACTAAAAAATATTTTTAAAAACCGAGGTACTCTACGGCCTAAGTACCGCCAAAGATCAGCTACCAGTAGAAGCTGATCCAGACTCATCTCCCATACCTGATGGCAAAATTTGGTTTCATACACAGCTAGCATTGAATGGGAGTGAGGGATTCCTAAACCGACAAAGGCTTTCAAAATATTGATCAGATCTGGGGTATCAAAGAACTGTATGTTTTTCACACTCAGCTGGCAGAGCAGAGCAAAGCTGGTACGGGAGAGCAAAACAGGACGCTGTTCTGCAGGCAGAGAGCTCAGCTTACAGAAATAATCAGCAATGGTTTGAGGCTGGAGATTATTTTCATAAACTGTGACTTTGTGCAAAATTAGTTCACCTTCTGAAATAGAAAGGGGCTGACAAGTCTCAGATCTGTGATAACTGTGAAGCTGGTACTCTGGTCTGAGCTGTAGGAAAACTCGGGGGTCTTCAAGGGTATCAAAAACTTCTATGTCCTCTTCTTCAACTCTCATGGCTCTGGGTGAGCCCCACTGCAAGGTGCTGGCTTTAGAAGTAGAGGGCTTGTTGAATTCCAAACTCAGGAGGGCACTGCTGGTTGTGAGGGTCCTCCGAGAAAAGGACGTGCTACAAACGTTCTTAACTTTTTTGGCAGAATGGCAGGTACTACTGAGTTCTGGAGGGTCCTGTCCCCCACGCTGTGTGCTGCTTCTCACATTCCAATACACCACACTTTGGGCTGCACTGAAGGCAAAAGGATTGTAAAGTGTTCGATATCCTAAAGGTTTTAACAACTTGAGAGTGGCTGCCATTCTGGTGTCAGTACGGATCTTTTTGGCAGTCAGAACACAGTTCTCACAGGTTTGACCAGGCAATTTCTTGTTTATATGGTGCTTGATTAGAGCTGGACGGGGAGGCGTTCCACAGAAACTGCCTGGAAATCTTCGGCATATCACAAGAGCCATGGATCACAAATGACTGGGCCAGAATTGGTGCCAGATACTGAAAAAAGGGTAGATGAAGAATGAGTGGCTTCTACCTATCATAATATCAAAATTTACACATTATAAGAAACAGATTAAAACTACACTACTGTCCACTGAAGTCCAATGCTAGTGAATGCCCAAATCACAAGACAGCATATATACCAAGGATAAACTTCTTGTGCCTTGCAAAGGCACATGAAAACCCCAAACCCAGAGTATCATCGAGCAGTTCCCAGATTGCTGCTCAATCCAGACTTCCTTCATTAAGAGAGGGTTGCTCTGCTAACATTCAATAGGAAGGAGGAAGGCAGATCTCCAGAAAGAAAGCTGGAAACAAAAATTAGCAACTCATTCCATCTCTTTGATATCAACACATAAAGGTTCCACTTGGAGAATAAGAAAGTCCATAAAAGCTGCCATACTAACAGCACACAAAAAAAGTGGGATTTAGGCCAAGTGTGGTGGCACGCACCTATAGTCCCAGCCACTCAGGAGGCTGAGAGGGGAAGATAGCTTGAGGCCAGGAGTTCGAGGCCAGCCTGGGCAACACAGTGAGACCCCCTCTCAAAAAAAAAAAGTGCAATTTGGTATAAGATTTAATCACTGATACCCACAATAACTGTCCCTGTTCTTAAAGTACAAAACTTGTAATTATGGAATTCTGTCATTCTAATGCTGTTCCTGTACCTTTTAGAAGATGCCTATTCTCCTCTCCAGGAGGCTTATAACAGAATTTGAATCACTATTGCAGAGCAGTTGCAGAGAAGTTGTATAACTGGGAAGTATACTCAAAAACTCCTTTTGGTGCAGGAGAGCAGAAGGCTAAGGGACTGCTCACTGTCAATTCATGGGTGGGAAGAAAAGAGCATCTCAAAGTTGGGCTCAGCGTTCAGGGAACACCAATTCACATGACTGCCCTGCTGACATGCCAGAGGAGCAGCACGGCTTTCATCTGGAGGCAGCGGGTTAGCAATGCTTCCAGGGAGTCGAGTGTTGATTACTTCCTTATTCTGCCTGTGAGCAGTACAATCCCCATTTTTCTTCCATGATAGAAATCATAAGAGGCTATGAAATTGACATTGCTATACTCTGGCTTTCTTTAATGCTTATTCTTTCTACTTACATGTCAAAGCCTGACAAGCAAGATCCAAGGGGACTTGAGCTGCCAATCGATGGACTAGACAGGGCTGTTGCTGTAGAAAATTCCATAAGGGTTCCAAGGTGCCAAAATGACTCTCGTAAAATGCCTGCCCAATTCAACTGTCAACCTCCCCTTCCACAGCCCATAGCATAAGAACAAGAGGACCGCAGGGCAGGCCAGTAGCTCTTTCCTAGTAACCCAGCTACACAGGCTTCTCTGGGTGGCAGGAATATATGTTCTAATTTCTTTGTAAACCAGAGCAGAATTCTTTCACACTAAATCTTTGTACACTTGGTTTTTAACTGTGGCCTGTAGACCATATTCCCCACCAAGTTTCAAACTATGGATTCAGATGTTATAGACCAGGGTCAGCAAACTATGTCCTGGGGCCCAAATATAGCCCTTCATCTCTTTCTGTAAGTAAAGTTTTACCAGAAGACAGCTAGGCCATTTGTTACATATTATCTATGTCCGTTTTCCCAAAACCAGAGCAGCACTGAGTAATTGTGGCAGTCTGTGTGGTCTGCAAAGCCTAAAATATTTACTATCTGGCCAATTACATAAAAAGTTTGCCGATCTCTGCTATAGACTATTAGTTTATTTCTATGAACACAGCTGGTCAACTTTTTAAAAATTAGAAAAACATTATGAAAATAGCTGTGAAATATTTTTTCTTTAATATTTAGATGACAGTCATTGAAGATCTATATGCATCAAAATACACTAGGAATCTCAATTAACATCACAGCACAGGCAAGATGGGAACAAAAGAGAAAGCAGGTAACAAAACTCCCCAGTTGACAGAACAGAGCTTTTAAGAAGACCTGCTTTAGAACTTGGAATCTAAATTTAGTTCAACATAATGTGCAACTAAAGCTATAAACTGTTCAAATCTGTAGTCTTTATTTCATCTTGGGAACTAGATCCTAAGAAACGGCTTTTTAAAAACCCTATTTTTTACAAAATAGCTGTGTTATACTAAAGCAAAAAA
Source organism: Eulemur rufifrons (assembly GCF_041146395.1). Classification (NCBI taxonomy): domain Eukaryota; kingdom Metazoa; phylum Chordata; class Mammalia; order Primates; family Lemuridae; genus Eulemur; species Eulemur rufifrons. The sequence continues at coordinate 28,045,499 of NC_091002.1, forward strand.
CTGAAAACCACCCAAATGTCCATTCAATAGGGGGTGGCTGGTTTATAGGATAAATGTGTGGCAAGCACCAACTCATAGAAAAGTACACTCAAGGCCGGGCGCGGTGGCTCACGCCTGTAATCCTAGCACTCTGGGAGGCCGAGGCGGGTGGATCGCTCAAGGTCAGGAGTTCGAGACCAGCCTGAGCAAGAGCGAGACCCTGTCTCTACTAAAAATAGAAAAAAATTATATGGACAACTAAAAATATATATATAGAAAAAATTAGCCGGGCATGGTGGCACATGCCTGTAGTCTCAGCTACTCGGGAGGCTGAGGCAGGAGGATTGCTTGAGCCCAGGAGTTTGAGGTTGCTGTGAGCTAGGCTGACGCCACGGCACTCACTCTAGCCTGGGCAACAAAGTGAGACTCTGTCTCAAAAAAAAAAAAAAAAAAAGAAAAGTATACTCAAATATTCAGTAGAAAAAATAGTACATAAACGAATTCCATCACCTAAAATACACTTAAATAAAAGGAAATTATGCCAGGCGCAGTAGCACACACCTGTAATCCTAGCACTCTGGGAGGCTGAGGCAGGAGGATCACTTAAGCCCAGGAGTTTGAGGTTGCAGTGAGCTATAATGGTGCCGCAGCACTCTACCCTGGGCAACAGAGCAAGACTGTCTTAAAAAAAAAGGGGAAATTAACTACATAGCTTCTTTGTGGGAAGACTTTCTGTTATGTCTTTGATAAATTAACTTTTTCCCCCTTTTTATTGAATTAAAACTGTTAATACAGAAGAGTATACAAATTGACTTAATATGTATCTCTCTATAAATGATGTAATTTTAAAAGCACACTAAAAAGTTAAAATTACTTCAATTACTTCTACCTAGGAGTACTTAATGAAATTACTGTACATGGTCCAGAAATGAACACAAGAACCATTTCTTAGAACATCAATGTTTGGTGTAGATCCAGTGTTTTCAACTGATATGACTCTTTTTGATTTCTAAAAATACAGGCTAAATTCCAAGATGGAAATAACAAGACCCACAATTGTCTTAGGGCCTCCTCCGTGCCAAGGCTCAGAGCCTTTTAAGAGCTGTTTTAGCTGCATTAGTTTCAATACTTACAACCTTTCTGTAAGGTAAGTTTATTATTATTGATGAGAAAGAGACTTCACAAGATTAAAAAATCTGCAAAAGGTTATGTACCCAGGGATTGGGTGGGGCTCAACATCAAAAGACCATCTGACTCCCAAGCTCACATTATTGGTATACTAGAGAGACAATAGGAGTCAGGAAACACAAGTTGGGGGTGGAGGGTAGTGTATAAACAATCTATGGTCTTCTAGCGTTTCCAGGTGCCAGGGAGCTGAAGGGTTAGAACTAAGTAAGCTCAAAAGCCCCTCCCATCTCTGTCTAGATTCTAGCTATCACTATGGTTGAATATCCCTTATCCAAAATGCTTGAGACCAGAGTGTTTCAGATTCTGAATTTTTTCAGATTTTGGAATACTTGCATTATACTGACAAGTTGAATATCCCAAATCTAAAAATCTAAAATCTGAAATGCTCCAATGAGCATTTCCTTTAAGCATTGTATCAGTGCTCAAAAAGTTTCAGACTGTGGAGCATTTTGGACTTTAGATTTTCAGATTGTGGAGCATTTTGGACTTTATAGATTTTCAGATTTGGGATACTCAGTAATAGACAAAATAATGAATCTTAGAGGTATGAAAAGCCAAACTGCAAATGGCAAACAGTGGCTACTTACTTTTTACTATGCAAATTATTAGAGTAACTCTATAGACACTACATCTACATGTGCAGGTCTGAAATAGAACCACTTCAGCAGCTGGGTCTTGAGTATTATGGAGAAGGAAAGAAAAACAAGGAAGATACAGAAGCAGTAAAGTGGGAGAAAGGGAGTAAAGGGAGAAAAGGCATTGCAAAGAAGAGAAGGTACGGATGTACTGACCAGAAGGAGAAAACACACCTGAGAGGGTTAGATCCTCCTTACTCAAGGACTTCCAAAGAATCATAAGAAAGCTAGAAGACCACACCATGAGATGCTCAGTTAACTCCTGACTCCTTCACTAAAGGTTCAAAGACATCTGATATCATTTCAGAAAGCTCCTTTCCTAGTTTAAGGCCCGGAGTATACCCTCCTCCTCATCTCTTTAGGGGTCCTAATGAATCAGAGTGCAGCCTCAGAGACCCCCGGATCCTAGCAGTTCTGAAAGGCACTGCCCAAACCACCCTGAATGATGTGATTTCACAGGAGCAAAGAACCTTACCTTTCTACCTTTCAGGTACAGGTCTGAGCAAGGCCGAACAGCTTCATTTTAAACTACAGTCCAGAAGTTAGAGGAGGGGAGCCAGGCAGAGAAAGGCAGCTACGCTAACTGTAGATTAAGTATATGACACCCTCAGCATATACAATTTACCAGTTCTCATCCCTCAGTACTAATCCTTTTCCTATGTCCCAATAAAATTGCCACAAATAAATGGATACTCCAAACCCCATTCTTAACTCATCAAATAATTTGTTGAACAACCTTGAAAATTAAAAAAGCAAAAAACTAACTTTCTCTAGATGCTGAGGTCTCCTGTTGAGAATCTACAAAGCTTTAAAGCCCCTAGCAAGGGCTTAGAGACTGACAATAAGGACCTTTAGCTGTTTTCTGGGGGGTTTTTTGTTTTGTTTAAGGACCCTTAGCTATTAATGAGGATGTTAACTGTGCTACACTCTTCTCTTCTGTGCTGCTGTTTCCACACAGAAGCAGAGCCTACAAGAGTAGAGTCTACCAGTAATATGAAGGTAAAGCACTAGTGCAAAGGTGTTTAGGTCAAGATACGTATCACCCACAAATCTAAGCCAAACCAAAATTAAGTTTAGCAACCCATCCCTGCCTCCTTGTTCTAGTTTCCATGCTTATAGGAGAGAAAACAGTACATTATAATCATTTGTCAAACTGTTTCAGCTTACATAGCCCTCCCCTCTCCTTCTAAGACTCTGCTATTCCTCTATCAGAATGGCAAGAAGGATATGGGTACATATAGTCCGACCAAGCCCCACAGATAATTCTGTTAGAGCCACTGCTTTTAAAAAGTTTCATAAGACCCTGTTTTTAGAAAATCTTTCCGTATAACAGGGAGCTGACACTCAGCCCATCTCAATGGGACTTCTGGAGGAATGACAAAATCCAGGCAGATAAAGAGAAGTAGGTGCACCCACATAGTCATGAGAGAAAATTCCCAAATAAATGGTCTGAGTACCTATCGTGTTTGGTGAACGTTAGCTCAACAAACAATTGGTTTTATCTGTTTTTCCAATATGCAAGTCTGTACAGTATACCATTTCAGACAAGTGATGAAGGAATTTCAGAATTATTTTATATCTAAGTTGAGTTTTTCACATGATGAATGAATGATGAGGCCTAGTTAGGGACTAGAAAAATAAACTAATGAACGGGGAACAAAATCATACTGACAAATAAATATTAGACCTGCATAACTGCCAAAGGCTTCACTTTCTCGGCTGTATTATGCAGCACAGAGTCTTCAGATTTTGTTTTGGTCTACTAGGCAGCAGCAAATCATCCAAGGGCTTGCCCAAGGCCATTCAGAGCAATGTGCTGCAGAACCCAGCTATAGAAAGGCAGCTGTTCTTACTACTCAAAAAGTGTGCCCAAAATGTGGAAAACATCAATGCAGATTCCGGTAGTAACAAATGACTAGAGCACAAAACAAGCCATAGTTGGTAATGCACTTAGCTATGGGCTCCACAGGATGGAGCACTGTTCAAGAGTCTACAGTGAGTGCGCAATGAAGCATCATCACCTGAGGTGACCGATGAAAGTAGATGGTGTCAGGGTACCTGAGTCCCTTGTCCTGAGTCAGGACAGAAAAGCTGTGTCATGATGTGCACAGAAAGAGAAAGAGCTATTATTTCTTGTCCCTGGTGAGGGAAAAAAGAAGAGGGGCATCAATAATACCCTTAATCAGGCTTGTGCAACCAGAAACCGTCTGCTAAAAGTGGGGGGGGGGGGGGAGTATACATTGCATCCTATTGATAGTTCCTGAAGATTCACCGCGTCCCAAGTACTAAGCAAAATACTGGGGGGCCCTGCTACTCGAAATGTGGTCTGTGGGCCAGCGGTATCAGCCTCACAGAATCTCAGGCCCCACCCAAGACCTACAGAATCGGAATCTCCAAGCCATTTGCTTGCACATAAAAACGTTATAAGAGGCGCGACTGAATCTCTCACTACATTCTCACAACAGCCCTGTGGGAAAATACTGTTACGATCCCCATTTCACAGAGGAAAAAAAAAATCAAGGTTAAGATAAGTCTCTTGCCCAAGATCACGGAACTCCGGAGTGGCGAGAGTTGCCGAGGTTCTCCCTAGAGCCAGTTCCGCGAGAGGCGCCCACAACCCCTGCCAGGAATCACTGAACAGGGCCTCGGTGTGCGCCGGCCCTGGTCCGGCCAGGAGGGCGGGAGGCACAGGCCAAGGCCCAGGTCGCCATGAGCGCAGGGAGCGTCCGCCGCGACCTCCTTCACTCACCTGAGCCGGGCGAAGGCGAGCGCCGCAACACCAAACCCGTTATCCTGGGGGCTGAGGCAGCACGAACACCCGTTCAAGTACGCCGGGGCCTCAAAACCCCACTTCCGGCCAACTGCCCACTACTTCCGAGTGCTGTGCGAGTAACGGGTGCTGCAGAGGTTCAAAAGACTGTGTCAGCGTTTTCCAAGGACGTTTTCTACTGCAGGATGTTGATGGGGAAACAGGGGGAGTCTAGGACCTGCGGAGGGAAAAACACCTGCTTGGATGGATCGCTCTGGAAGTAATTGAGTAGCTTAGAAACCAGTTTGAATCCAGGACCGCCACTCAGGGTTTTATGACATTATGGAAGTCACATAAACCCTCTAAGCCGGTACAGTGATGGTAATAATGCACTTATAATAGAGATGCATCTGTAAAGTGCTCTCAGGAGACGAGTTAGTGATGTGATGGGTAGACGAGCCTGTTAGGAGAAATGGATGTGAGAATCTGGAGCTTGAGGAGGCCAGAGCTATGGCAGATGAGCCAGGGTGATCCTCCACCTCCCTAAGTAGGGGAGCTCACACCTGGGTCGGTATGGGCACCTAGGCAACGAAGAGACTCTTCCGAGCTCTACCTATCAGGGTCTTCATACCGTGATATGAAGACTGCTGATCAGGGTCTTCATACCTTGTCAGCGCCTTGGCTACTGGTCTATACTTCCCAAGGGCTGTAAAGGAGACCTCAGAAATCATGCTCCCTCCAGAGCACCATCTTGTTGGGGAGACAAAGTCAGCGTAGGGAAGAACATGTCCCTGCAAGGAGGGGCAAGCCTGGCATCCCAACTCTGTGGAGAGCACTGTTTGCCTGAGTGTGAACATTTGGGGACCCAGACCACTGCTTAGGGAGGATTCTCTCACACAGGCCAGACCAGGGCAAACACTGCTAGTTGTTGATTATGACTCTGTCCTTGCTGGCAGAACCCAGAGAGAGCAGAGAGTCCATCCCCAAGGGATGAACCATCTTTGCTCCTAGGCAGCCATAACAATCCTGTCCCTCTTTGCCAAATACTCAATTTCCCAGTCTCCCTTGAAGTGGGAGGAGCATGTGATTCAGTTCAGGACAAGGAAATTTAAAGGGAAGTGTGCTGGCAGGGTTCTGGGAAAGCTTTCATTATCATGATAAAGTGTTGCAGCCTCAATCCCTGTACAGAGCTGTGGCAGCCACCTTGTGGTAAGGAGGGAACAAGGTAAGGATGGGACAGTGGGACAATGAAAAATCTAGGTCCTTGATGAACTGATTCCTATGACACTGAAGTGCAGACTTCTTGTCAGGTGAGGAAAAATAAACTCCTTGAGGTCCTGTTGTGTTACTTATAGCAGAATGCATTCTTTTTTTTTTTTTTTTTTTTTTTTTGAGACAGAGTCTTGCTTTGTTGCCCTGGCTAGAGTGAGTGCCGTGGCGTCAGCCTAGCTCACAGCAACCTCAAACTCCTGGGCTTAAGCAATCCTACTGCCTCAGCCTCCCGAGTAGCTGGGACTACAGGCATGTGCCACCATGCCCGGCTAATTTTTTCTATATATATTTTAGTTGTCCATATAGTTTCTTTCTATTTTTATTAGAGACGGGGTCTCGCTCTTGCTCAGGCTGGTCTCGAACTCCTGACCTTGAGCAATCCACCCGCCTCGGCCTCCCAGAGTGCTAGGATTACAGGCGTGAGCCACCGCGCCCGGCCCAGAATGCATTCTTAATTGTGGGGCTTTGTGACGATGACAGAAGGAATTGTCATAAAGGGCAGCTCTCTGCTGTGCAGCACGCTTGGGTCCCTTCTGTCTATGGGGGCCTCACCATTAATTACAAACCCATTCTCAGCCTTCACTTCTGTGCATTCTGCCCTCAAATATCTGCCAATTACTGTAAGGTGGCTCAGGTGACCGCAGGCTGCATCTAGCTCTCCTGCATTACCCGTTTTCTGGCTAGTGGCCTAGTGTCCAGATTCTGAGCTAGAACCAGTGTGAAGCCCTTCTGATGACAGACTGAGCCAAAGAGAAAGCACCATTGGGCAGAAATGTGGAACCACGACTCCTCCTGGGTAATGTGGAAGAGCCTGGGCTTTGAGCCAACCTCCTAGCACAGCCCAGTGAGCACCTCTAGTCTCGTGCCTCCTCTGGGAAATGTTTACTCCAGCTTTGCCCTCCACCAATCCTTCCACCCAGGCCTCGCCTCCCACACCGCAAAGACACAAGCAGGCCAAAGAATGCCACTCAAGAGGCTTTCTCCATTTTATTTCTTTGGGAAAGGAAAACGAAAAGTCTTTCCATCACATATGGTAGAGATATATATTTATATATATTTATATATAATTTATTTTGTGGTTGGACATCCCAAAGCTAAGTCTGTTCATATTTTTTTCTATTTTTTTTTTTTTTTCCTACTAATGCCTTCTCTTCTCCCTGCCCCTGTGGCCCAGGGCCAGGTTCTGGGGCAGGTGCAGTGAGGGGTGAGTGGAGTGGGCAGTGGTTGCCAGGATGGCTTCCCACCCAGCTCAGAGACCTGGTGAGGACCACCCAGAAGGGGCTGTGCAAAGTGTTAGAGGCCACAAAGAGGGGCACTCCTGTTTTTGTGGGGGACGCACAGCTCATTAAACAGTCACCAGTCATGGGAGGAGGCCAATCAGGGGCTGGGGGACTTGCTCACAGTAGTTGCCAGCTCTCTCCACCCTGTCCCCCAAACTCAGTGTTGGGGATGGGAGGAAGAGAGTGAAAAAGAGAGAAATACCAGGGCTGAGGGCCAAGCCTCCTCCAATTTTTATTGCTGGTGAATTAGAAATTTGCTTTTCCCTTCCTGTCTTGGGGAGATGGAGTCTGAGAGGGCCCCAAGAGGAAGTGACATTGGCTGACCTAGCCCCTGCTGATGGCCGTGCCAGGCCTACCCTGGGCAAATGCTAGGCCACCTCAGGGCCCTGGGAACCAAGAGGTCAGTGTTCCTCTCATGGTAGCCATGTTCTTCAAGGGCAATCACATCCAACCCTCCCCACCCCCCAAACAAGGGCCCCGGGCTCAGACTTGGGCCAATCACTGGAGCTGGGAAGTGGGCAGTGCACCAAAGGTCAAGCAGAATTTTCTACTGGAAGAAAAGGTGAGACTTTGGGGACGAGGCGGCCTAGGAAGATGATGTGCTGAGCATGAAAGCAGGAAGCTGGGGGAATCAGGTGGGGGAAGACATCGCAGACACTCATCTGACCTCAGAAATTGGGTGAAGGGAGTGCCTGAGAGGCAGGTAGCACTTAATAGCTGTAGTTAGAGCTGAACAGAGGCCCTAGGTGTGGGGTCAGCCAAGCAGATGGGGCTATTGCCCTGCAGGATTCTGGCCAGAAGGGTGAGGGTAGAGCCGAGAAGCCTCCAAGTAACCCAAGAACAAGAGGACAGATCTTCCCTGGGCGCTGAGCTTCTAGCCCCTGCCCTCCCCTCCCCCAACACACACGCAGGACCTTGCCAGGCTCTGAGGCCTGAGCCCAAGAGACCTTGGGGGGGAGGGGCTGGGCAGGTAGCCCTCTCAACCACAGGCAGGCCATCTGCTCCCACTTGTCCTGCCAATCTGCCCAGGGAGAGAGAACACTGCAGAAAGGAGAGAAGCCAGGAGCCCAGGGTCAGCTTCAGCAGACACCATGCAGGCCCCCTCAGGCTCCCCGGCCTACGAGGTGAGCACAGAGAGCATCACTGGACACAGGGTGGCGGACAGTAGCAGCCCAGACCCCCCCAGAGGGGCTGGGGCACCTCACGGCATTGAAGGCCTGCGGTCTCCATCTCCAAGGGGGTGCCAAGAAAGGGAGCGTGACTCCTCTGGTCCCTCATCCCCACTCACTCTGCCCTCCCCCATTCCCTCCTTTTAGGAGGGTCCCAGTGGGCTGCCCACAAGGGCAGCCTTGGAGCTGGGAGGGCACAGCACTGGGGAAACGGAGTCGCAGGGAGGAGCCTGGTCACAGCTGCTTTGAGAACCTCTTTGGTCTGGGGATATGGGGCATATGGGGGAGAGAGATGGAGGGGAGGGGACACTGGGGACTCTGGCCTTTTGACAGGGCATTTGTCAGAAGGCCACGTGCCCAGGTCGAGGATCAGATTTCTGTGGACTCAATGCGCTCGAGGCGCGAAGGGGTCCAGGCTTTCTTCTCCTCGCCATGTTGGGGGGTCGGCGTGCTCGCACCCCCCGCCGCCCCGCGCTCCCGAAGCCTCCGCTCCAGCTGCTGGTTGCGCTGGTACATCTCCACATAACTCAGCTGCAGCTGCTTCTGGTACTCGATGACCTTCTCCTTCTCCTCCAGCCACACGCGGCGCTCCTCCGCGAAGCTGGCACCCTGGCGCTCCCGGGCGCGCCGCTCGGCCGCCAGCTCGGCCTGCAGCCGCCCCACCTCCCGCCGCAGGGCCCGCGTCCCGCTCTCCCCGCCGGCCTCCGCCTCCCCGTCCACAGAAGCCAAGGAGGCGGCGGCGGCCACCCCGGCCTGACGGCGCATCTTGGCCTCGTCGCTCTCGCAGGTGGCCAACGCGTCCTGCGGCTCCGCGGGGTCCACCGGGGTCAGCGCCGGCTTGAGGCAGGTGGCGGGCAGCTCGCCCTCGCCCAGCTCCAGGCTGGCCTGCTTGCTGCCGAAGGAGTCCCTCAGGCTGAGCAGCTGCTCCTCCTTCTCCCGCAGCGAGGCCCGGCCTTCCCGCAGCTGCGAGCGCAGCCCCACGATCTCACTCAGCTTCTGCGACACGTCGGCCTGCGAGTCCTTCAGCTGCTGCTTCAGGAGGGAAATCTCGCCGGCCTTCTGGCACACCTGGGCAGGGCAGGCAGAGGAGAAGCGGGGGGTAAAGGCGGAGCCCTGCTCACCCCAACCCGCGCCACGTCTGGCACCAGGGCTGGGGCTCAGTCCCTCAGACTGGGCAGCAGTGACACAGGGGTGCCCTGCCTGGACTCAGGACAGACGTGGCCAACCACACATAGCCCAGGGACAGCCTCCAGTCCTCACAGACACTCCTACTTGATTCTTGTCCCTCCTGCTCCTTTCATTCCCCCTTGTGCTAGTGGGGGCTACTGCTCTGGGGTTCTCCAGAGGGACAGAAGGGAGACAGAGGGCCCCAGGCCCCAGCCCCCAGCCCGCACCTCCCACTTGGTTTCCTCCATCCGGGGCAGAAAGTCAGCCTGCTCCTTCTGGCAGGCGGCCACCTTGTCCTCTAGCTCTTCCCGCTGTCGCATCAGCCGGGCCGCCTCCTCCTGCAGCTGCTTCTTGTCCTGCTGCAGCCGCAGCACCTGCAGCTGCAGGCCTTGCTGGGCGCGCTGGGCGCGGCGGGCCACCTGCTGCAGCTTCCCACTGCAGCCCTGCCGCAGCTCAGCCAGCTCCCGCTCCCAGGCCTTCTGCCGCTCCTCCAGGACCTGGGCCACCGCCGCCTCACTCTGCTCCAGGCTGCGCCGCAGAGCTGCCACCTCCTGCTCCTTCTCCCACAGCCGTTCCTCCAGCTCCTGGATCAGTGCACTGGGCGAGGGCGGTGAGCAAGCCGCAAACGGCAGGCCTCCACCTCCGCCCTCCCCAGACCCCAGGTGGCCTGGCCGCCCCATGGATGACGACGACCCACTCTTGCTGGAGGCCCGCCCACTGTCAGAGGTCCCCAGGTCCTGGTAGCCCGACCCCCCACCGCTGCTGCCGCCACTGCCACTACCATAGCTGGCAGTGCCAATGCGGTTGATGTGGCTGGTGGAGGCGCTGAGGGGCGCCAGGTGCTGGCTGTAGCTGGAGCTGTAGGTGGGCAGGCTTGTGAGTGAGTTCCGGCCTGAGTCTGAGAGGCCGCCCCCACTCCCGCCTGCTGGTGTCATGGTCCGAGACTTGTCCAGTCCGCCCTTGAGGCCACCAGGGCCCTGTCGACCCTCAGGGGTCCCATTGGTCTGTGGGGGGCACAAGTTCTGCATGGAGTGGAAATTCTTGGGTACAACAGGCTTGAAGGCTGACGGCCGAACTAGTGGCTCTGAGCACTGCGTGAAAGCCAAGGAGGGGGAGGGGGCATCAGGAGGAGGCCTGAACCTTGGCCTCGGCCTCTTCCCACCCACCCATTGGATTTCCATCCTCAGGTCCCTCATCTGGGTCTCCACTTCATGGCTCACCCAAACTAGGTCTCTGTCCTAGATCCGCCAACTGGACTTGGCTCCAGAGCCCCACTCCTTGGCTCCCCAGCACAGCCCCCAAGAAGGCCCACTTTGCCCTCCTTTCTGGGCTGCTTCCCACCCCCAGAAAAAGGCTATGAGGGTCTCAGGCCCTGGGGACTGACCTGGTCTAGTTTGCCTGAGGTGGCCAGGAGCTTAGGTGGGTGGCTGGGCTCTCGATACTGTGGAGGGGCCTTGTCACTGCCACCACTGCTGCTGCTGCCACCACTGCTGCCCACCACATTGCCGCAGACATCCGTGTGGTCACTGGCTCGAAGCTCGCCATTGAGGTAGAGGGAGTTGGCGAGAGCCTTGTCTTCTGAGGGGTATCGGCTGGGCCTCTCCCTGCTGGCCCCACTGCCACTGCCTCGGGGGCCTGGGAAACTGCCCTGGCTGCCCCCACCCCCTGTGCGGGTGCCCACGCTCTTCATGGCAAACTCCTGGGCATGGGCCACCCCACTGCCCACACTGCCCATGGCCAGGCGGGGGTCTGGGGGTCCAAGCTCAGAAGGCCGTGGGGCAAAGGCCAGGAGGGGATCCCGCCCTGGGTCAGCACGCACAGGTAGTGTCTCCAGCTTCGCCATGACTAAGCCAGGGGGGCACTGTGGGCATAGATGGGAAGGCAGAGATAGGTCAGACCTCACCCCTACTCCCACCCTCCAGCCAAGTCAGCCCCAGCACTACCCTGCCCCCCAGTGTCCCCTTCCCTACAGTGGGTACAAAGAGTTCCCAGGCATCTAAGGTGGAGCAATAGGGCCAGGGTAAGAGGGAGCCTGGTAAGGGAGGCTGCCTGTTGCCCACTTGATAAAGCCCAGCCCCCGGGGCACCATGCACACAGCCCCAGCTTTGCGCAGCTCAATATTCCACTCAACTTCTGTCTCAACCCCCCCTTGTCCATGAGCCTCCCAGACTTAAGGGCTCTCTTAACTCTTTGCTGCAACCGCCAGAACTTAAGGGTTCTTTACCCTGGGTCCGGGCCCTGTATCTCAATCTCATGGGCTGGGGAGATGGGTCTGAAAGGGGAGAGCAGGACCTGAATCCAATAGGGAACCTCAGGAGTTGGGGGTGGGGCGGGGAGAAAAACACATCCCTATCCAGAAATTTAGGGTGGGGGTCCTTCCCAGCCCCCTAACCTAGGGTGTTGCAGTCAAGGGCAGAAGTGGAAGCTCACTACCAGCGCAGGCTTCTCTCCTTGCCTTTCCAAGGGGGTGGGGGGCCGACGGGTCCTCAAGCCTTGGACCCTCCGAGGCCTGGTCTGCAGGGGCCATGTGCCTCACTCTCGCAGTCGGGGCTCGGCCCGAACCAGCTGCACGACTTTGGACGGGCCGACTGAGCCATCCCGGACTGCAGTTTTCTCCTCTGCGAAATGGGAGGAATGAAGGACCTACCTCGCGGGGCTGCCGCGTGCCAGGCGCCCCGAGGCGGAGGGCACTGGAGGAAACAGGGGTCTTGGGGGGTGGTGGGCGGGAGGTGCCGCTGCGGTCAGCATCTGGGTCGCCGGTGGGCACAGCCTCCAGCACGTCCCGCCCCCAGCGGACGGACCGGGCCGCGGCTGCAGCGCGAGGCGAGGGAGCCCTCCCAACTCAGACGCACTGGGGGCCCAGGCAGGAGAGGGGCCCTTCCCCGAGACCAATACTCCGCAGGGTTCCCGGGGCTGGCTGAGGCCCGGGCAGAGGACGCAGGGGCGCCAGCTGCAGGGGCTGGCAGAGCCTCCCTCGAGGCCTGCGTTTCCCACAGGTGGGCGGGGAGGTGGGCGGGGAGAGGGGCGGGGCCGCCGCACCCATTTGGCTCACCAGAGGATCCCGCGCCTGCGAACCCCGCTAAGAATTCATTGCCACCAGGAAGACTTCCTGGACTACTCCCCTCCCCTCTCCCTGTGGACCTTGACCCTGCTCAATTCACCGTGAAGTCCCCTGAGCCCTTCGGTGGGTGTGTGTCCCCCTCCCCCGAGGCTGGCCCACAGGAGAAGGGGGAGCAAGACCTCAGGTTACCTGTGCTCAGGGAGGCCCTGCTTCCTCGTTCCTTTGTCTCAAGTCCGCACCGGGAACACCTGCCCCAGAGATGTGCATAATCCAGCCGGGCAGGGGCCCCAGGCAGTGCCTGCCTCAGGCAAGGCTCTCAAATACGTGGGCCAGAAATGGGAGAGGCCTTTACCCCTACTCCCTTCCCAGACAGGCAGGGAGCCCTCTTTCCCTATCAAGGTGAAGGGTGCACGTGGCACGCAGTGGCCCCTTGAGTGCTCCACAGACCATCTTCTACCCAGACGCCTAGTTCTAATGCTAGGCCCCAGACCCAGAAAGCCCAACAAAACTTCTGTTCTTCTGCGGTCTTCTGACCACCATAGCAGGAATTGCAGCCCTAGATTGCTGGAAAGTTCACCATCAAGCCAGGCCACTATCTTTGTAGAATTCCATTCTCTCAGTGTCTGTCCCCACAGGTGTGGAGAACAGCACTTTGCCACCCTCCTCCCTTGGGCCAGTCTGTCCCCCACATGCAAGGGCTGGGACCAGGGTGAAGTAAGAGAGGCTCCCAGGGCACACCTGAAGTGTAGGATAAGCAGGTGTGAGACCCTGAGAGTAAGGGCCTCCTTAGATTTTGTGCCTTAGGTGCCTCTCTTGCCTCACCCTAGTTCTGGCTCTGCCACCACTCCCCAGCATACTCCAGCCTGCTATGCCTCAAGCCTGCAACCCCACCCACCCACCTAAGCACGACCCCCTTCTCTTGCCACCCCCGGGGTGCAATGTAGGGAGAGCTGGGGACTGGGAGGATGAAGGCTGAATGGCCTGAGGCTCAGAACCAGTGGGAAGGCCTGGGCAGGGTTTAGGGAGGAAAACTAGCAAAACCTCATACAGATGGGGTTCAGGAGCAGGGGACAAGGAGGAGTCTGGGCTGGGGCACCAGGGTGGGTTTGACACCCTTAACATGACAAGGGAAGATTGCCTGGGGGAAATAGGTGCTTTGGGGTACACCTGAGGAAGATACTTCTCAGGCACTGGATGAAGAGAGACCGGGATCAGCAGCATTTGAGGGTGGTGTGGGCGGGACCCAGCATTGAGCTAGGGTAGCAGAGTCCTACATGTCTGGGAGGCAGTCTGGGAGCAGAAAGAAAGCCAGGAGAAGGCGGGTCCTGAAGGCCAAAGAATGTGGGGGCAGCTCCCAGTGTTGAAAAGAAAGAGGCCAGGTAAAATTGGGAATGAAGATTGTGCTCTGGATTTGGCAGGTGGGGACATCACTGGTGTCTATGTCAGAATGGTTTCAGAAAAGTGGTGCAAAGCAAAGGCAGACCACAGGGCTAGAGGGGTGCAGAAAAAGAAAAGGCAGAGTTCCTGCTAAAAAGAGGCCAGAGAAGGCAGTAATTTAAGGAGGTGTGAGATCCAAGGGCTTTTTTAATTTTAAAATTAACCATGGTAGAAACCTGAGTGTGTTGATATGCCAAAGGGAGGTGCCAATAGTGAGATGAAAGATCTAGGCAAGGGGGCTGCAAGGGGCTGCACCAGAGGCCTGGCTGTGGACAGGAACAAACCTTAGCAGTAATCAGGTTGATCATGTGAGTGACAGGGGATGTTTGGGAAGGTGCTTTGTAAACTGTAAGGTGCAGGACAAACATACAGTACCACCTTCTCTGAGATCCAGGAAAGGAGAATTTGACCATAGGTTGGCACAGGTCATATGCCACTCTGCCCCACTGTTTCCCTAGAGTGTGTGTGGTCCCCAGCTCAGCTCAGATGCCCAGAGTCCTGGATGGACATAAGGTCCCAGGACCATTGTCCTGCTCCTCCTTTCCCTGTGTTCTACCTGGGGGAATCCTTGACTATCAACCCACAGAAACTCTTCTTGGAGTCTCACTCCCCAAAGAGCTTCTTGCCATGATTCTAACCTGCATAGTTAACCCCTTGATAGCATTCCCTGCCCCTTGCCTCTCCCAAGCTTGGGCTGCTGCAGCTTCTTTCCTAAAAATCCCAGCAGGGAGCTGGCAGGATGAGAAGGGGGATATGTTTCCATAATAAGCAGGAACTGAGCCAAGAGGAAGGGTTTGAGCTTTGCCTGTGGGTCAGGGTCCTGAAATGGCCCAGGTAACTGAGCATGGTCTGCAAAGGCAGCCTTCTGGCATTAGCACAATGTCCTAGGATCAGAGCCTGCTGCCCAACACAGCTATCAGTGCCTGGGACATTACACACAGTATTAGCTGTCATGAAAGGGCCAAATGGATTCTACCTGGGGGTTACACGTGCAGGTCTCTCCAACCCACAGTGACTACCCAGTCCCTTTCCACCTATGTCCCTCTCAAAGCTAGGAACACTTGGGGTCTCAGAGTCCCCAGGCCCAGCTTATTCTACCTCCTAAACATCTCAGCAGCCTCTCCTGCCTGCACCCTTGCTAGGGCTCCTCACTGGCCTTTCTTCTCCTGACTCTCTCCCCTGAGCAGCTGCCAGGGTTCTCTTTTTAAAGGGCAACCGATCTTGTCCCTGCTCTGCCCAAATCCTTCCACGAGCAGGATCAAGTGCAGTAGACAGAGTTCTGGTGGCATCATCTCCAAGTGTAAATCCCAGCTCCACTGATTAGGAGTAGAACCTCATGCAGGTTATTTCATCTGGGGTTCTCACACCCACCTTGCAGGCATTTTAAGAGGTAAATGTATTATGGATTAAATGCCTGGTATTCCTCTTGGCCTCCAGAACCAGAGCAGAGCTTGCAGCAGGGGCCCCGAGTCCTCTCCTGATGCCCATCCTATATCTCCCCTGACCTGAGCCGCTTTCCACTCCACACATAACCTGGTCTCAGCTCTCTCCCCATCCCACAGCCTTCTAGAACCAATCCAAATGCTGCCTCCCAGAATGGCATCTCTGATCACTCCTGGAGGGAGAGGGGTTTTGAAGCACTTGACTTCTGAGGCCTCCCCAGGGCTGGCCTGTAGGTTTCCCAGGGGCACAGATGGCAGAGTCCTGGAGGGTCTCTGGGCCCTGGCACCAAGAAAATAAATGCAGGGCAAATGCATGTGGGAATGCTAGTTATGAGCAATGCAAAGAGGCAATGAATAGGGGCAGGAAATCAGGAAGAGCTTCCAGGAAGGACTGAGGGAGGGAAGGGATCTGGGGGCACTAAAGGGCTTTTGGGGTGCAGAGATCTCCAGAACTTCTTGGTTGGAATGAGTGAGGGGAGATCCATCTTCCCTTGGCACTGTGGGCACTGGCGGAGGAAGGGGCCCATCGCCTAGCTCCTTGCTCTGATGAAGCCGGTG
Organism: Eulemur rufifrons; assembly: GCF_041146395.1. Lineage (NCBI taxonomy): Eukaryota > Metazoa > Chordata > Mammalia > Primates > Lemuridae > Eulemur > Eulemur rufifrons. The sequence continues at coordinate 28,061,436 of NC_091002.1, forward strand.
CTTTAGGACTGAGGGGGCCGACAGCGCCCCCCCACCCCGAGCACACACGCGCGCACACACGAGCCTCCGCTGGGTGGGGGGAAGAGAGAGGGTCGCCATTCACCAGCACCCCACGGCCCGCAGGGCCAACTGGTAGAGATCCCTACCACAGGCCGTCGACGGAGGTGTCTAGGGGTCCCTATGGGGAGAAATCCCGTCCGCACCTTCCTGGCTCCCCACCAACGCGTGTGGCCCCGGGGGGCGGGGCGCGGAGGGAAGAGGTGACATAATCCGGGCCGCACCCCCTTTGGCCGCCACCTCCCCCCAGGCCGGGCGAAGCATCCATGACATCATCGGCCTCATCTCCGCTCCCCTCCCCCCTGGGACCCCAGCAGCGGGACGCGCCCCCTCCCCAGCTCTGGTCCGGTCTGACGCGCCGCGCGGTGCAGCGTGCACTGCGGCGGGTCGGAGCTGGGAGGGGCGCCACGGTGGGCCTGCTTCACTTACTTGCTGCCTCAAGGTCCAGCTCCGGGTCTCCGATGCGGGCGCCACCGGCCCGGCTCACTGGCGCAGCCCGAAGCCCGCCCGGCGGGGCGCGCGGCGCGGGCCCGGCTCCGCTTCGCGCCCCTCCCGCTCCCCGCCCGGGCCCCGCCCACCAGCAGCTGCGGCAAACGCGGGCCCGCCCTCCGGCCACGCCCCCCGGGGCCGCCAATCCCCGGGCTGGGGCGGGGCGCGGCGCCTTAACGCTTTAGACGCTGTGCGCCTGTCCGCGCGTGGGACCCCCGTGTCTCACACGCTCCAGGGCGTCGCAAGTCTGCCCCGAGTCCCTCCGTTCGTCGCCTCTTACCCTCCCAGATTCTTGGGCTCAGCCCCAGTTTCTCCTCGCTAACAAATCCAGTGGGAGCGCGCCCTCCCTGAATCCCGCATCTTTGGAGAAGGGGAGGAGCCCCTGTGGCTTGGGGAAGGGGATCCTGACTCCGAGCCCCAAGCTGCATTCCTCTCCTGCGGCTGCTCCTCCGGATGCGGCCTCCCAGCGGACGCCTTGAAACCCTGCAAGTCTGCATGGTGGGGGCAGGACGAGGCGTCGCAGGTGAATCCTACCCGGCTAAAGGAAGACCCTCCTGGGCGCGGGGACCTCAGGTGGTCATATGGGAGTATCGAGGGGCAGAAACTACGTCTGTGAGCAAACGGAGCCGATTTGAAACTTGCTGCTCGCGCAGGCTTATCGTCCCGAAGGTGCGACGAGGAAAAAATACACTTTACACACCAGCAGGGTTTGAGCGCTTTCATCCTGTGCCGGCGCCTGGAGTAAGGCCGGGCCCCCGCCCCGACTCTGCATCCTGGGGTGAGAGGAGTAAAGTGGGGACTTCGTCCTAGACCCGAAGTGCCAGCTTCGCACGCGCTTGCCGCGTTCACTGCGGGGAGTACTCACTCCGCTTAGGGCGGCCCGGGAGGACTATCGGGAGGAAGGAGTCGGCCTTGAAATGAGGCCTTACCCTTGAATAGGGTGGGGAAGCAAGCCAAGCCGAGGGTTCAGCATTAGCAAAAGCCTGCAGGCTCAAGGGTCTGTCCTAAAAAAAACTGCAGCGCCTCCACTCCCGCTGGATTTAACGCATTCTACCTCTGCTGTTATAGCTCATGTGTTTGGTCTTCTTATTTTGTGGTTTTTATATCTTTTTGTTTTCTGAATATTTCCACATTGGTTTTTATCTTCTACAGTGATTTTCAAGGCATAAAGTGTTTTTAATTCTCTTGGTGGTTGCCTTTACATTTGTCAAATAAAAATACAGTTTTACCAGCCTGAGCAAGAGCCAGACCTCATCTCTACAAAAAGTAGAAAAATTAGCAGAGCATGGTGGCAAGTGCCTGTGGTCCCAGCTACTAGGGAGGATGAGGCAGGAAGATTGCTTGAGCCCTGGAGTTTGAGGCTGCAGTGAGCTAGAATAATGCCACTGCACTATAGAAGACAGAGAAAGGCCTTGTCTCAAAACAACACCACCACTTTATATTAAAGTCAATGACAAACCATTCATTTTTACAGTTTCCTTTATGTCATGAAAAATTTAATGTACCTTTCCATCTCTTGGCCTGCCGCCCTCACACCACTTTTATTTGTCCACTTAATCCAGGATGACAAATCCAGCTTTTGTTTATGCTTTTTTTTTTTAAGCCACAAATCCTCCTTTTCAATCATTGTTTTTGGCTTTTGGCAACTCTATGTTTAATTGGTTTCAATGTCACTGCCAGTTTTTTATGCTCTAATTTTCCTTTTCCTCATTCGGACTCATCTCTCACATGACTGGTGATTTCAGGGAGGACTCCTGAATCTCGTATTTTTCTAAGCCTTTGCCTTAGGTGAGAATGCCTTTATGGTAGCTTGACTGTTTATAGAATTCCTGAGTCTCAAATTTCCCCCTCAAAACTCTTGTCCTAATGTCATTGTTTTCTGGCACTGAAAATGATGGCAAAGCTGGGCTTGTCTGTTTCAGGTCAGCAATTTGCCTGGTGGTTGTATGGATTTTTCTTTACCCTCTGAGGTCAAACTCTTCACCAGCATGCCTCAATGTGGACCTTTATTAATTTTCCAGAAACAAGAGAGTTCGTCTTTTTAGCTTAAAAAAGTTTTCTTCTAATATGTTTCTGCTCACATTCTGTGAACAGATTATTTTTGGCTTTTTCTTTCCCTAAAATTATCACATTGGATCACCACTGTCAAATAAATCTCTGTTCTTTTTCCCTACATCCTGGGAGAGTATGTCAAGTTTTTCTTCATCATTATGGTTTTAATTATTTTCAGAGTCAAGAGTACTGTTTGTTTTCTCCAATAACACATTTAATTCTGCTTGTTTTATTTTCCTTTCATTTCAGCCAATTTCCCCTCCTCTGTCTTTCAGCTTAATCTCTTTATAGTTCTCCGTTCCTATTTCATAAAGAATGTGGTTTTATATCTTTAAAAGAACATCAGGAAAATAAGAGAATACTATATCTGACTCTAAGACACATGAAAACCTTAATAAAATGGACCATTTCTAGGAAATAAAATTACAAAAATAAGATGTTGAAAATATCATTCAAGAAGTATGTCCCAAAAAGGCCCTGGGCTCAGATGGTTTAATAGAAGAATTCTCAAACTTTCACTGAATTGATAATCCTCACCCTATAAAATTGTATCAGAGTCCAGAAAAGACAGAATGCTATTTCATTTTATGAAGCCACAATTCACCTTATACCAATTTCTGATAACAACAGCATAGAAAGAAAACTGTAAACCAATCATACTCATCAGTTCAGGAGGAAATAATCCTAAATACAATTCAAGGAAATAAAATTAAATATTATTGTATATATTAATAAGCCATGAATTTTTCAAATGAGAAAAAAATGTCCAAAAATCAATCAGTACCCCAAAAGAACCCTCCTAATTGGGAACAGTTGAAATTAAGACTCAGTATTAAGTGTTACCTTGACTTCTGGTAAAATGGCCTAATGACAAGTTGCCCTCCCCTCTGTTCCTGTGGATAAGGTCCCCTAGCCAAACAATCCTATTACCAAATGGAGCAGGTGCAGTTCCTGCTTATCTCTCAGTATTGGGTTTCAGTTCCCTGCCAGCCTGTGGAATTATTCAAATAGGCCAATCACATCCCCTGCACCAGGGGGCACCTCATCCTCTCACTACTACAAAGCCTGCCCCCCACAACCTCTGGTTGTTCACTCCATTCCTGAGTGCAACGCCCATGTGGACCGGCGTGGCTCGTGGTATCTTCCTCTGGATTGTAAGTAAATATAACTAATAAACTGTTGTCAATCCCACCTGTCCAGTGTCAGGTGTCCTATTTGGCCACTCCTATAACCCTACGGTGGGACTCCCTCCCTCACCAATGAAGGAGATTAAAGTAAAAATTTAAAAGACATGATATCCTATGTTGCTGAGGCTGTAGGGAAATAGGAACTCAGCATTTTTGAGAGTATAAATTGGTACCTTTTGGGAGGCCAATTGGGTAGTATACAAAAAAGTGAAATGTGTATATCCTTGAACCCAGAAATTCCATTTCTAGGAAGAAATACTACCAAAAGTAATATGATATATAACCAAAGATAGCTATAGGTACTTTTACTAATTGTAAAAGTAAAAAAAAAATACATGAATCCTATAATAAATGAATTACAAGGCGTCCAGTGCAACATAACAATAGAAAGCTACTTAAAAGAATGATACGGATGTCTATGTATTGGCACAGAAAGATGACTATACTAAGTGAAAAAAGCAGTAGCAGAACATATGCATACCATGCTACAATTTCTCTATTTTTTTTTAAAGAATATATATATTCATTAAAAAATATGTATGGAGATACATAGAAAAGTCAGGAAAGATACATATGAAATTTAACAGGGGCTATCTTGAGATGATGGGATCACGTAGCATACACCAGAAGACTCTAGGCACTAATGTAATTTTTGCTCTTTTTATAATAAGCGTATATTATTTTTGTAAAAAAATTAAAAAGGAAAAGAAGTTTGGAAGAATAAAGCTCTGAAAATACAGAAATAGCAGGGTATTAAGATATTAAATATTTGCTTAAAAATCACTGCCCCAATAGAGTTTGCATTCTAGTGAGACAGTAAGATAAGTAAGTAAAATATATAGAGGATTAGAAAATAGCAAGTACTAAGGAGAAAAGTTGGGATTTCTGAGGGATTCCAATTCTGGATAAGGTAGAAGGCCTTGCTGAGGAGGTAATATTTAAGTTAAGGAGGAAAAGGAGTAAGCCAAGTGTGTATCTGGAGGTTTCTAGGATGCAATCATTTAGAATCTATAATAAAATGAGCTCTTCTTTTTCAATATTTCCTTGCTTTGTTGTGCTGAATAAAGCTTCCAAATAGAAAAACTACTTAAACATTACCATTATGTTTTATTTTTATGTATTTATTTTAGAGACACATCCTCACTCCGATGCCCAGGCTGGAGTGCAGTGGCATGATCATAGGTCACTGCCGCCTTCAATTCCTGGGCTCAAGCAACAATCCTCCTGCCTCAGCCTTCCTAGTAGCTGGAACCACAGGCATGTGCCACCATGCTTGGTTGATTTTTAAAAATTTTTTGTAGAAACAGGGTCTTGCTATATTGCCCAGGCTGGACTGGAACTCCTGGCCTCAAGCAATCCTCCTGTCTTAGCCTCCCAGAGCACTGGGATTATATGCATAAGCCACTGTGCCTGGCCTACAGTTTTTAGTAAGACCAGTAACTACAAAAGAAATTAGCATTGTTAAAGGTCTGTCCTTTTAAATAGCACTGATCAGCTGACCTTAAAATAGGGAGATTAGCCTGATTTATCTAGGTGGGCCCAATGTAATCACAAGGGTCATTAGAGGGCAGAAGAGGGGGAGACCTGACTGGGTAAGAGTGGTCAGAGAGATACAACTTAACTGGCTTTGCAGATGGAGGAAGGAGGCCACTAGCCAAGAAATGCGGGTGGCCTCTAGAAGCTCAAAAAGAACCTCCAGAAAGGAACACAGGCCTCTCTTGATTTTAGCCCAGTAAGACTCATGTTGGACTTCTAAGCTACAGAAGCATAATAAATTTGTGTTGTTTTATCTAAGTTTGTGGTAATTTGTTACAGCAGCATTAGAAAACAAATACGAACACATAATAGATGCTTAATATTGATTTGTTGGATGAATGAAATCATAAAAACCCTGTCTATAGATAAATGGGTAAAAGAAATATATCACTTACAGAATCCAAATGGCCAATAAGCAGTTGAAAACATCTTTAGCCTGATACTGAAGGGATGCAGATCAAAAACCTATCAAATTAGCAAAGGCTATTGCTCCTGGAGAGCATGTAGGAGATTTAAAAAAAAAAAAAAAAAAAAGAGAGACTACTTGATCCTTTGGAGTCCTACCCAAGTCACCTCGAAGGGGATTGGGGCTTCTTTTTGAGATGACTGTGCAGTTACCTCTGAATGCCAAATTGGGGGGCGGGTGAGGCACTTTAATCTATGCTGATGTTTGTACTGAAGGTTTTTACAGCTGTGCTTGTTTTATGAGGAAATGAAAACCTCTGGAATTGGGCCAAAAATTTGTGGGAATTACCCATAAAGGTGTTGGGTTATCTAGACCACTATAAAACTGTAACTGAAATGGTTATGACAGCAGTATGCTGGGGTCTTTTACAAGCGGTTTTATAAGCTGGTAAGTTGATGTTTACACATAACACATACACGGTTCATAAAAAATAAGTTAAAGGAAAAACACATACAAAATTAAAGACTGTATCCTCCTTCTCACCACTATTCTTTAATTACACATTTTACCTACAATAGAAGATAGTTTATGTCCCCCAGAGCCCCCGGTAACAGTTATTTTGTTTGTTTTTATATAATTGATGCTTTATATAATACTAAGAGACTCAACTGTAACTCTACACTGTAAACTCATTGCAAGATATTTAGATGTAAAGTAAAAAGGAGTACAAGTTACCAACCCAAGTGAGCTCTACGTACTCATAGCGACTTGGGAAACATGTGGTCCTTCAAGCCCCAAGCAGTATAATAATAAATTGTTGCATCTTGGAAATTATGGCTATGCACAAATCATTAATGAATTTTATAAAAACATGCAGACACTAAAAAATGTTACCAGATTTAATTTTTGTAGAAGCTGGGGTAAATTTGTCCAGCCAAAAGCCTCTTGGTAAACTTTTTACGTTACCATTGTAGACAGATATGGTGGAGGCTTTTATTACCTGTCCCTGTGTTCTTTACTTGCTATTTGCCAACTTTTCCTCTCCTGCCACCCAGCAGGGACAGTAACTAAGATATAGAAATGAGAATTTCCTGGTGATTATGTTCAACAATTTCTCATTTATGACATTCATATTTGTTATTCTGGTCTATTTTGACATAAGCCAATATGCACAAACTAAAAAGACATCAAGACAACTGCCAAACCAGACATCAGGCATGTGTCCACACTGCTATACTGTTATGCAAATTACACAGTGAACTGTGGGGTTTAGCTCAAGAACAAAGTGACTTGACTTACCTCATTGTTGAGAAATAAAGGAAAATCTCTTAAAGCAACAGGGGCAATAAATGTCAGCTACTCAGTTCTGATACAGTTAGAACATTAATAGTTTTAGTTTTATTCTTATTATTATGGATGTGTTCTTTTGTATCCTATGTTAGAAACGCAAGTTAAATTGTAAAATCATATAAGAAAGTTAAAATGACTAAAACCAGTCAGAGTAAATCCAGGCTATATGCTAAAGGTTATATTTAAATAAGTTTAATGTTACAGTATTGGTATTTGGTTGGTTCTCTTATAAGGTTCCGTTATCCATTTTGCTGTAATGAATAATCAAATAATGTAATAACCAGCCAAAATTATGTATGGTGTAAGGATAAACCAAGTAAAAATGTTTTCCAATTTCACTACTGTAGTCTAAACTGCTTTTAGTTCAACTCCACAACTATCAAAAGTTATGTATGACATATAACTTCACTCAGACATACACTCATCCTTGGCCCTGTTCTCAATGTAAAAGAAATATGACTCCTTAGAACCCTGTTTTTCAAACTGCAGGTCAAGATCTATTAATAGGTTGTAAAATCAATTTAGTCACCATCAGCAATGAAACAGAGAAGCAAATATCAACATGTATCAAACCATAAGGATCGCACTGTGAAATTTTTGCTTCAGTTATCTATGTGTATACGTGCACATGTATGCACTGAGTCCTTAGGTAAAACAGATTTCTTACTAAGAGATACTGTCACAGGAGTTTGAGTAACACAGCCTTAGTGGAGTAGTTGTCTCCAATCTTGGGGCCAGGGCTTGGGATTAGAGGTGTCCGGGGCATGTACTCATGATGGCTTGAGGGGCACCCTCAAAGAGTCCAATGAGGGATGTGAAAGGAGAAGTTGATGGAGTAATGACAATTTGTAGGATACAGTGACTGTAAAAGTTTAACAAATGAGTGACAGATTCAAAACATTAATTAAATATCCCCGCCCCCCCCAGCTTGGCTCACCAAATATAGCCCAAATCTCTGGGCTCCGCCTTTCCCAGCCGGGTCCCAGCCTCCTTTTCCACCTTGTCTCTCATTTGCCCTGGCTTTTCCCCTTCTCCCACCCAGCACTCCACATTCCCCCCAAGTAAGCACTGGCCTTTCCATTCTCCATTCCAGATCTCTGCACCTGTCCTCCCCTCGGCCTGAAAGGCCTCTCCACGTTAGCTGCTGGTCCTTTTCATGCACTCAGGCATCTGGCCACGCACCTGCTAGCTAGGTGAATGGTTCATCTCCCTGCTAAATTAATATGACTGCACTCACCCCTATGTGTGGATGGGGCCATGTTTTGCTCTCTGTACTCCCCTGGGGTGCTTAGCACGTCTTGTACTCCACAGGCTCTCCCTAAGTTGTTATTTTTAAAATATACTTCCAATGTGTTTAAATCATTTCATGCTACAAAGATCCAACAGACATTCTGCAGCAGTGCCACTGTGGTAGCCTGGGGGCGGGGGTCGCTCAATTGCTGACTGAATGGAGTTACTACTACTGGCTTCATGTAGCCAAGCTTTTTTAGCCCCTTTTCTAAGGTTTAGCATGAGCCAAGGATACACAAGGCCATCTAGGACTCATTTGTATTCAATTTTAAATGTTCTGTAACAGGGAATTTTAAACATATATGAAAATAGATGAGTGTAACCTCCATGTAGCTATTACTCAGTTTCAATAATTTGCAACCCACGGCTAATCTTGTAAATAACCATTTTTGAGGCCGGGCGCGGTGGCTCACGCCTGTAATCCTAGCACTCTGGGAGGCCGAGGCGGGTGGATCGCTCGAGGTCAGGAGTTCAAGACCAGCCTGAGCAAGAGTGAGACCCCGTCTCTACTAAAAATAGAAAGAAATTATATGGACAACTAAAATATATATATACAGAAAATTAGCCGGGCATGGTGGCGCATGCCTGTAGTCCCAGCTACTCGGGAGGCTGAGGCAGTAGGATCGCTTAAGCCCAGGAGTTTGAGGTTGCTGTGAGCTAGGCTGACGCCACAGCACTCACTCTAGCCCGGGCAACAGAGTGAGACTCTGTCTCAAAAAAAAAAAAAAAAAAAAATAACCATTTTTGAAAAGACAAATTATATAATATGGCTCTTCAGTCATGGGGCCTGTCAATGATAGGCCTTAAAGGTCCATAAAAAAGAGAAGTTATTGGACTCTACTGGGAACAAGTGGTATCAAAATAGACCTCTAGGCTGGTCTGAATGCAGTGGTGTTAACAATTAATTGATCACAACTAGTTACGGATTCCTTTGTTCCTTCTCCACTCACACTGCTTCACTTTACTAGCCTGAAAAAAAAAAAAAAAAAAAAAAGACCTCTGTTGGGCTGGGCTGTGAAGATTAAGGCACTCAGGACAAGCACTGCTTAGAGTTACAAAATCAAAACTCATTTGATTGGTTGGAGCCAACAGCCAGAAGTTCCAAAATCTAACTATGAAAAAGGGACCACCCAATGAGTCAAGGACTCAGGTAGGATGCCAATGAAGTCTTGGGTCCTCAGTTCTGCACCATCATCCATCACACATATCTACATCCTCAGCCACCTCAGACAGTAACCCTGGTGCTCCAGGGTCAGTGAAAACTGTACCCTCAGAAAGGAATAAAAATTAAAGTAGAACTGATACACAGGCAAATATAAATCCGTGGTACTGAAATGTTTAAAATCAGTTTCAGTGTTACACGTACAGATGAGTAATCATTATAATATTACGTGTGTCTGGTCTACTTCTTAAGGTGTAAAAGCATTTAGAACAGCACTCCTAGCACTCCAGGAAGCCGAGGCAGGATTGCTCGAGCTCAGGAGTTAGAGACCAGCCTGAGCAAGAGTGAGACTCTGTCTCTACTAAAATTAGAAGAATTAGCCAGGTGTGGTGATGCACTACTCGGGAAGCTGAGGCAGGAGGATCACTTGAGCCCCGGAGTTGGAGGTTGCAGTGAGTTATCATAATGCCATTGGACCACTCTACCTGGGAGACAGACACTATCTCAAAAAAAAAAAAAAAAAAAGGAAACCAAACCCCACATATCACTTCCCTACCACTTTTTTTTTTTTTTTTTTTTTTTTTTGAGACAGAGTCTCGCTTTGTTGCCCGGGCTAGAGTGAGTGCCGTGGCATCAGCCTAGCTCACAGCAACCTCAAACGCCTGGGCTTAAGCAATCCTACTGCCTCAGCCTCCCGAGTAGCTGGGACTACAGGCATGCGCCGCCATGCCCGGCTAATTTTTTTTCTATATATATTTTTAGTTGGCCAGATAATTTTCTTTCTATTTTTAGTAGAGACGGGGTCTCGCTCTTGCTCAGGCTGGTCTCGAACTCCTGACGTTGAGCGATCCACCCACCTCGGCCTCCCAGAGTGCTAGGATTACAGGCGTGAGCCATTTCTCCCGGCCTCTTCCCTACCACTTTTTAAAAAATAAAAAAAAAAATAATTGCATACATTAAATTTGGGGATTTTAGTTGAATGCTTAGAAGTATTTAACAATTAATGTTTAAATGTTTGAAAAATTATAAGTTGCTAAAACTGTAAGTTTTCATTTATTTTTTTAGAGATGGAATCTTGCTCTGTCACCCAGGCTGGAGTGCAGTGGCACAATCACAACTCACTGCAGCCTCCAATTCCTCTTGCCTCAGCCTCCCGAATAGCTGGGATTATGGGCATGCACCACTATGCATGGCCAAAGTTTTCATTTATTAGTTGTGTACGCAGTTTGTACATATTTAGAAAAATGTTAGCTGTTTACTATTTGTTTAATGAACTGTTCATTTGATAAATTTATTAGATTACTAAATAATGCTCAAAGGGTTGTAAGTTTTTTTTGTCCACACTAAGCCCACGGGACATCAAGAATCTTAGGCGGCTTCCAGGATGTGAGGAAGGGATGTGCCTTTCCCCACTCCTGGATGCTGGGCACCATCCTGAGGATGGGATGCTGGTGCTGGGGCTGCCTTAGCCATCTTGCTTTCTGAATGGCAGTGGCAGATGATGGCCGGGGGAAGAGGATGGGAGAGCCCTGGAGCTTTTGCCTTGCTGTGAGAGGCTCTTCTCCTGCGGATTTTAATTACGTGCAACCTTACTGTCTGCTTCTCCAGCCCACCCCACCTGCTTCTGATAGCTCTCAACCTTGGCCGCACATTGGGATCTCCTACTGATGCTCCCTGATCCCACCCCTAGAGATTCTGATTTAACTGGTCCTGAGTACTGCCTGGCTGGCATGGACTATTAAAAAAAAACTTCCCAGGTGGTTCTATTGAACAACCAGGGCTGAAAACCACTGATCTAACTGTAAGTCATCTCTTCTTTTCCCTTTGTAATTTTGTGTCTACCTCATGCTGTGGTTATCTATGTCTGTTTCTTCTCTCTCCTGCTAGACTGTGGGCTCTAGATGGCCTTCCAAACAATGCATGTGGCCTTTCACAGCTCCAGGTGACTCTGGGTACCTGTGGCCCATGCAAATAGCAGAGCCATACCTTACTTGGAATTTAGGTTCTACAGTCAACACTAATGGCACCTAATAGTCAAAAAACACCCTTGACAACTCCTCAGGAAGGCTCTGCCCTGGAGCCTGACGTACCATCTCTCCGTCACCATCCAGAGACAGTTTCCTCCTGGGCCAGAAGAGAAAGCTGCCTCCTCCACCAGGCACCAGAGGAAGTAGGAGGTTTATGCTTAGAGGCCACCTTGCATAAAAAAACACACATTTAAACATGTGCCTCACCCTCAGCACAGCAGGATGCTCATGCCATGAACAGCCCACAGGAACCAGAATGACTGACCCTGCAGGAGATACACATCTCCCATCCCACCCACCCCTGAGCATATGGTCCTCACATCCACCAGTGGGTGGAATCACCCACACCGTCTAAACTTTTTATTTTGTCAAGGACGTAGAGCTGAATTCATGTGATTTACCGTACGAGCAACGTCCTTCCACCGCACACTCACATCCAGCTCAAGCAGGTCCTCCCCTTCCTCCCACCTGCCCTGCAGGTGGCGGCCCAGCCTCTCTTCTTCACTGACCTCCCTGCCCTCCCCCTCAAAGGCTGATGCTCCCTAGGTCTCTACCCTTGGCACCTCTCATTAACTCTCCTCCCTGGGGCTCTGAGCCCCACTTAGGGCTCCTGAATCTGTATAAGATCGTGAGACCTCCCTCCCCAGTTAAGAGAGATGTGGCCTAAGAGGTTTCCCCACTTTTGCACTGAGGTGGAGCAGGGAAGAGAAAGATGTTGCCTATGCCTCAGGGGCTGGGCTTGCATGGCCCAAAGGAACACAGTAAGTACACAATAGGGTTTTTTTTTTTTTGAATGAATGATTGCATGATAAGAATGGGACTTCCATCAGCTTCCAGTGGACCCTCCCTACCTCTCAGATATATTCTGAGGTCTAAATTTCACCTGCTTATCTGGGATGCCAGGCCTTCTGCCACACCAAGCCACACCAAGCTCAGCAGTGCTCACAGGCCTTTAATCTACAACTGTCTGGCCACACTCCATCACTGCCCCAGGAAGGTAGGGAGGGGTGAAGATGTATGGCCAGGTAGGCCGCACCAGCTCTGAGTCCAAGAGGGAAGGGCTGGGGTCAGGCTGGAGCCTGGGCAGGGGGCTCCCGGCCCCAGGCGATGAGGGAGTTGCTGGCCTGGGCAAGCTCGGCGATGGACACCCGGCCCCGCTGTCGGATGAAGTTGGCCACAGCAGCCAGTTCCTCTGGGGTTATATAGATGAACTTGCCCCGGTCGTCAATCACACCTGTAGGGACATGCGGATTGTGGGGCTAGGTCCTTCTGGGCCCTCCCCACCTGGCCTGAGAATGCCCACTCACTCCTTCACAACAGGTACAGAACCCTCCAAGTCTCCTGCCTGCCTGGTCTTTCCTGGCTGCATCCAATCCAGGCTGGAAGAGACAAATCAGGCATCCCTGCCTGTCCTCCTCACCTCACAGCCATCCCCAGGCCTCAGCATGCCCTCCTTGTAACCATGTCCAACTGCTTAGTGCCCCTTGTCACATACCCCTTCCCCCACCCGGGATGGTCATCCCACTTCTGCAACAAGTCCCTGCAGCCCCTTGTGGCCAGACAGTCCCCAAGGCCAGGGCCTGCAGGGATTCTCATCCTCTCACCTGTTAGAGTCCCCTCAGCCAGCAGGTCCTGGATGCGGTTTATGGTGTCCTATGAGGAGAACACTTCTCAGAGCATGGATGGGGACTATAGTCCCTAGAAAAAACACCTGCAACCTGCCTCCCACTACAGCCAAAGCTCCTCCTCTCCCTCTCTCGGCTGCCCCTCAGTGTGACTCTGTGCTCCTCTGAAGGGCCCTGGGGAGAAGGGGCTCTGGTTCTGAGCCAACAGAGGCCCTCTTTCAGTTAGGAGGGGAGCAGTAGTGACATTTGGGCAAACAGGTTGGTGCAATCTGTTTGCAAGAGTTGTCAAGGTAACTGAATTTGGGCTGCTTTGGTCACAGGGATTGGTAGAGTGATGGGGTTTGGATTTTTTTTTTTTTTTCTTTCCTGCCTGTTCTTCCATCTAGTAAAAATGCAGGATTCCTAGGGTGCCAAGAGATTCTTCACACTACACACTCTTGGTTGGGGGAAGTCTGGGGGGTGCATCCAAATTCTACCTTTGGGGCAAGCCTCCTCTTCTAGCCGCACAGACCCCTTGGCCACACTACACATAGCAGGCCACCTTCCAGGACTTACCTGAGTCCTCAGGCCCACCTGGGAAGCCAGATCTTCCAAGAGCACAACCTTGGACTGCTACAAGGAGAGGGAGAGAAGGGGACAAAGGCTGAGCTTGGGCAAATCCCTCTCAGCATGGGTTCCCTCCAACGTTTGCACTCTGATCTGATCTGTTCTGGGTGGCTGGATAAACACTGTGCACACTCCTATGGGACAGCCTTTCTCCCCTGACACACAGACATGCACACTCCCACAACCACCCACATACAGAGACACAAACATTCATAAAGTCTCTCATTCCCCTGCTTTTGAGGAGGGATCTACCCAAAACAACCACTGGCCTCCCAGGCCCTGTCCTGGACTCCAAGACAGACAGATACGTGGAAATCGGAGCACGGCTGCCACCGTCCTCTCCATCCAGCCGTGTATCTTTGTAATATCATGAACAAGTTGGAAGGGGAGGCACCACAGAGAGGGAGGGAGGAGGTGACAGTCAACAAAAGCTATTTTTAAAAACTGTCACCAGGACTCATGTTTGCTGAGGACCAGAACAAGGCACTGAGGTGTGGGGGACACGTGGTAAATGAGCTCACAGTGTGGCTGTGAGACAGGCGAGTACATGGACAAGGAGAGAGCAGATAAAAGGCCCCACGATCCGGGAGCTCTCAGGAGAGGCAGGGAGGCCAACTCCTGCCTCACCTTTGCTAACTGCCCCCCTCGGCCTGGTCACCCACAGCCCAACACGTCGACACTTCTTTTCACCCATTCTCTTCCTACCATCTGAGGCATTGAGCCCACCCTAAAGATGACTGTCACTAACACTGTGGAGTGCTTTTCACAATAGGTGTGTTCCATGCTCCACGAGCTGCCCTTACAGCCTCAGTAGAAACTTAGTTCCCAGGGGTGCAGCCAAGGGTCCATGGCTGGGTCTACACAGGCATCTATCCCGACTCCCTACCCAGACAGCATGTGACTTGAGAAAAGGTGATCTCTTGCATTTCTGTGAATCCTCCACAGCAAATGAGCTGGGGGAGGACTGACATGGCGACACCTCCCAGGCTGCAGATGGGCATGTGACCTGTTTGAAATACCAAACTGTATGTGCAAGCAGGGAGGCGAGTGAGAGGCAGTTGGGCCAGGGGGGTGGGCAAGTACAAGGTGACCTGGCCAGCTGGACTTTACCTACAAAACAGGGAACAGGCACTGGGCTCTCAGTACAGCTGGGAGCAAGAACACAAAGTCTCCCCAAGTGGTCCCGGAGGACCTGACCTGAGGTGCTGCTGGGACCGAAAGTATGTTTGAAAAAAAACAAACAAGCAGGCGTGGCGTGGTGGCGTGCACCTGTAGTCCCTGCTACTCGAGAGGCTCTGGCAGGCGGATGGCTTGAGCCCAGCCATGGTCAGATAGGAGAGAAGACTGACATGATCAAGCTATCCCCACACCGCACATAAACTACGCAGAAATGTTCTCCAGTTCTGAAATCTTAAATCAAAAGGGTCTGGAGTGAGGAGGATGGTGGGTGGATCGAATTTCAGGACTTCTCCTTCTCCCTGCAAGACAGCAGCTCCAGGAGAATCAGCCAACACAGGCTGGAAAAACTTCTGAGCTCCGAAAGAGTTTAAAGAACTCCCAGAGAACAAACAGTACCTCCAGGGAGCCACTGAAAGGCCTAGAACTGGGAGCCTTTCCACCACTCTTGGCAGAGAAGAGGGGGATGCTGAAGCTGACCCTCTCCTCTAAATCCGCCTGGGAAGGCTTCCTGGAGAGGGACTTCAGAACTATATTGCTGCCTACTGGGTAGGTGCAGACAGCAAGTACCAAACAGCAGCAGGAAAGCGGAGCACTATCCTGCCCTGGCTGCAGTCCCTGGTCAAGTGTGCCAGGGTGGAGAAAAGGCTCCATCAGAGGGGAATGCTCTCAGCCTGAGCGGACAGGACCCTCTAGGAGCTGTCCGAGTTTCTCCCTCTTAGGAACCCCCAGGTCCCAGGCTGTGAGGCCAGCCCCTCACTCCTGCAATGCATCTAAACCCTGCTCTCTTTCGGGAGAGGTGGGGGGAGGATTATGCAAGCCCTGGCTCCTTGGCAGCCCCTAGCAGCACCCCCACCGCCGCCCCCGCTCCCTCTGCACTCCTTCCCTCAGCCGCCTCTGCACCTCTGAGCTGCACTTGAAAACCTCTCCCCTCACCGCATCCTTTGTGGGAGAGAAGTTGCTTAGCAGCAAAGCAGAGCAGGACGTGCTTATGCAACCAGAACAGCACGGGGCGGCCTGTGCAGTGCCTGCAGATGGAGGGGACACACTGCAGCCCCATCCCAGATTCCAAAGGGAACACCATCCTGTTCCCCATGGAAGACCCAAGTTCCCACTCAAGAGTACATGGCAGAGGACGCCTGCTTCAACTCCGTGGAGCCTCAGTGTGACAGAACTGACAGAAAACACACATGGAGAGACTTGAAAACACAGTGACTCACTGAGCGTGGGGTCTGAAGAGCAGGGAAACTGTCAAGCCCTGAGTGTGAGGAAGCGATCAAAGGCTCAAGCCTCCCACACAGACCCAGGTCCTTCTCCACCTTCAGGGTCAGAGAAGGGACTCTCCTGGCCAGGATACCAGCAGTTCGGCCCCTCTAGGCTCCCTTGCATGCTCCTGCATGGGTTTGAGTGAACTGTTTGCAGCCCCCACTAGGGTCTGCCCCCTAGGCCCTGAGGAGGAGGTGACACGACCTGTACACACGAGGCGGGTAGCTGACAGCCTGCTTTGTTCTGCAGCTTCTTACCTTTATGTAGTTGATGAACTCTGTCAGGAAGCTGTGGGACTAGAGGAGCAGAGAAATAGGGTGAGTGTCCCCCTGGCAGGGGCTGCAGGGGTCTGTGCCTACCCACATGACTGGGCATCCACCACCTGTTCACCTGAGGGCCGCGTGCCTGTGTGCCCACCCAACCACCTGCACATGCCACCTGCCTGCATGAGTAGCAGAGCCTCCCAGGGTGAGGGTATCGGGGCACCATCTTCTGCTGAAGACAAAGTCTCTCTGGCCACTAAAGCCTGCGGTACCGGCCAGACCTGCCTCTCACTGCCCTGCCAGGGGTGTCTAGGATGGGGTGGCTGGCCTTGGGTCTGGCACAGGCTGTTCTGATGAGTGCAGGGGGGTTTCCCAGGGGTAGCAGGCCCACCTGCTCCTCAGTCATGGTCTCTCCCACACCTTCCTCCTCCACCACGAAGGCCTCCTTCAGCTTCAGGTACTCCTCGTGCTCCCGCTGGGCCTGCTCCTCCCGGGCCTTCCTCTCCTCCTCCTCCTGTGGATGCAGAGGAGGGAAGAATCGAGGACTGGGGGCAGATGCCCACCCCATCCCTGTTCTGGTCACTGCTGCCCCCACAGGGCATGAGAATATATAGCCCAGCCCTTTCTCAGGGACAGGGCTCCTTGAAGACCCCATCCCCCCTCCCCCCAGCTACACAACTAGCAGACGCCCCTCTTGTCCTCAGCCCCAGTCACCACCCAGACAAATGCTGCTCAACTCCTCCCCCTGCCCTCCATGCTCAGGAGGTCTACTTAGTAAAATCTCTTGAAAACCTTGCCATGACCCCACGCCACCATGCCCTCCAGTCACTCACGCCCTCTCCCTACACTGTCACATCCAAATTTCATGAACAAACACCCCATTTGCTCAACCAGCCCCTCCAATCTGTCTGCCGTACACAGCTCCACTAAAACAACTCCTGCCACAGTCTCACTCATGCCCTCCACTCACCAAATCCCAAGGACAACCTTCAGGCCTCATATCCATCCCTGTCCTCTCAGTAGCGCTGGGACACAGTTGACCATCCTTTTCTCCTGCCTTGGCTCCAGGGCCATCTTCTGGATTTCTTCCTGCTCCTCAGCCATTCTTGCCTCTGTCATTCACCCCTGTCCCTTCTCTCTCCTCCACTCTCTCCAGGCCACCTCACCCACGCCCACAGCATCAACGTTTTCCTTGCCAATGACTGTCACAGTTGTATCTCTACCCAAATCTCCCCTCCCGAACACACAACTCCCCATGTGACACACTTACTGGGCCATCTCACAGGCATCAGACAAACCCTGTGATCTACTCCCCCCAGAATGTCTGGTCATCCTCCTGGGTCCCTGACTCAGTGAATCACGTAGCCATCCAGCCAGTGGCCCTGGTCAGAAATGAGGTCCCACTGACCACTTTTTTCTCTAACTTCCGGAAAACGCCCTGGTCTGTCCATGTTGCTCCATCATCACCACCACCACCTAGTGCAATAGCCTCTCTCAACTGAACCCATTTTCCAGAGTACTGGGAAAATCTTTTTAAAAACATGAAGCTCTGGGAGGCAGATGCAGGAGAACTGCTTGAGGCCTGGAGTTCAAGACTGGCCTGAGCAAGAGCGAGACCCCAGCTCTACAAAAAATAGAAAAGTTAACCAGGCATGGTGGCGCATGCCTGTAGTCCCAGCTACTCCTCAGGAGGCTGAGGCAGGAGGATCACTTGAGCCCAGGAATTTGAAGTTGCCGTGAGCTAGGTGACACCACAGCACTCTAGTTTAGGCAACAGAGCAAGACTGTCTCAAAAAAAAGAAAAAAAACAAAACAAAACACAAAACTACCAAGTTCATCAGAAACAGGAAAGTATAAGAAACTGTCATGACCCAGAGGAGCCTTAGAAGACATGACAACTAAACATAACATGGTATTCTAAATGGGACCCCGGAAAAGAAATCGGATAACAGATACTGGGGAAAAACTAATAAAATCTGAACAACATGTAGAGTTTAGTTCATGATAACATGTCAGTATTAGTTGTGAGAAATGTACCACAGTAGGGAAAGATGTTAAGGACAGGGGAAACTGGGTACAGAGGAGAAGAGCCAGGATATTTAAGATGCATTAAGATCGATATTTACAAAAGTAAAAAACCCTCTCTGCGAATGCCTCCCTGCCACTGTGCTCTGGCCCACCTGCTACAGCACCCACAGACAAGTTTCCCGCCATCCAGGGTCCTGGAACAACAGGACAATCAGACGCCACAGGTCCCCCCAGCTGGGGTGGGCCTTGCTCTTACCCTACACACCCCACATCTTTGTGCTATTCCCTTTCCTGGGTCCGGTTCTCAGACCAAAGGAAGCATCTGGCAAATAAACATTCGTTAACCACCTTTATTGAAATGACCCCTATTCCCTGAGCACCTCATCTAAGCCTGGCCCTCAGAGGATCCACCACCTCTTACAATGACCTTTAACAGACTCAAGGCCTTCAGGACCAGAGCCCCCTCACATCTCTGCCCTCCCCGCCTCCTCTCCTGGCTCACTCTGCCCAGCCACCCTGATCACATGAGTGTCCTTCACATGCTTCAGGCACACTTGATGGTCATGTGCACAGGAATTCCCACCTCGGGCTCTACTTTTCAGCAGCAGCTTTCACAGGCTATGTCTAGTGTCCAGGGACCAAATAAACCAGAGCCTGCCTTGTGCCTGGTCCGTGGCCCACCTGCGAGGTTGGAAGTATTGAGGAGCTGCATGGGAAGCAAGGCTGCCTGGTCAGGGTCACGGGTTAGCCTCACCTTCTGCTCCTCCTCCAGGCGAAGCCGCTCCTCCTCCTTCTTCCACTCTGCCTCACGCTGGGACTCCAAGCGTTTCCGCTCCTCACGTTCAGCCTCCTCTGCCTGGAGAGAGGCCTCAATGAGGCAAACTCCCGACACCCAGCTAGAGTGTGCCACCTCCCAGACAGGCCAGGGAAGGCAATGCCTGGGCCAGGGCACAGACCAAGGCTGCAGGTGACAGCCAGGCAAGCAGCAAACACCAGCCCAGAGGGCAAGGAGCTGGTGTTTGCTGCTCGGCGAGAGTCTGCCTTAGCAAGCAGGGAAGGCAAGGCTCTTTTTCCAGAGCTGCACCCCATCCCTCCTGCTTGCCTCGCGCTGAGCTTTTCGAGCCTGTTTCTCCTCCAGCTTCCGTAGTTTCTTGGCTCCAATTTTCCCTGACAGGTGAGTTTCTACTGGCTTCTCGATGCCTTCTTCCTCTTGGGCTGGGTATGGTCAAAGAAAGACAGTTCAGGTCCTGGCCAGAGAGGACGGTGACAATGGATCTGCCCTCATCCCTCTCCTCACAGGGGGATGCCCTTCCACCCATCTGCATATGTCACTAGCCCAGCTCTGTCCTCCATAGGCATCTGCCATGGATGCACGTGTGTGTCCATGTGCATGTGATTGCACATGTGTGTTGAGGGTGGGAGAGGGGTGAGGGGACCATGGGGCAAGGGAACACAAGAGAACTTCAGATACTGCACAGCTGTAAAGAGGGAGGTGCCAGGTTCTAACATCCAAGGGTCTGATGATCACAGGCAGGACTGTCTGGGCTTGCGGAGTTCTCTGGTTTCTGTCTCTGTGCCAAATCTCCAGGGAAGGAGAGCTCCCTGGGGAAATTTATCCCAGCCTCAAATCTGAAATCCTCCTTGCTATAGTCAGGAGTTGCTGAGGGTTCTGGGCTTAGCCCTTGGCCAGGATTATCCCTTTGTCCCACCAAAGCCAGGCCAAAAAGACAGCTCCAACTAGAGGACTATCCCAGGGCCAGCTGAAAGTTAAAGACCCACTGACGTCTGAGCAAAAAATGGTATTTGAACCCAAGCCTGAGACAGGTGGGATGGCACAACAGAAGGCCTCTTTTTGAGCCAAAGGGGCTAATCCCCAAGGGTACAAGGCAAAAGCCCCAAATGCCCCCAGTGTTTGGGAAAGGCCCAGATGTCCCCTCCTCGGGCTCAAGTCAGCCATCAAATACTGGAGAAAAGGCATTCTTTCCCAAAATCCTAGGGGCTCTGTTGGTCTCCCAGCACCAGGGATATGGAGGCCTCTGTGTCAGCAGAATATCTCTGTCCTCAAACCATTCTTCTGGGGTTACAGGTGACCTCACTCCAGGAACTGCAGAAGCTCTTGGCCAAGCACTCTGCCCCTAGGGTGAGGTCCTCAGGGAATAAGTTTGCCCATACCAAGAAAGGATACTGAAATATAAGGGATAGTCTGAGAATATTCTGAATCAATCTGAAGACTTCTGCCCTCTTACTTGGACACTGAGAGCAAAAATGAAGAAAGAGTGGGTTGACCCAGTGGAATAGGGGTCAGGACCCAGAACTATTGGCCCCCAGGACCAAAGGCCAGGTCCCAAGTCTGCCTCTCCTCCACCTGTGGCTCACAGACGTCTTTCCCACACTGGGGCTTCATATCCTACTCCCCCACTTAGGTTTGCAGACCCTGTTATCCTCCCCTCTAATCCAGCCCCCTTCCCTACCAGGCTGGGCCCCTCTCACCTGGGATGACAGCTTCGTCCTCGTGATCATCCACTTCTGCCCAGGCCATTTGCTGGGCTCGACGCTGGGCCTGTAGGCGGCTGCCTAGGTCTCTCCGGCGTCGGGGCCTGCCTCCAGTTCTCTGCTCTTCAGCCTCCAGGGGCCAAGGCTGGGCCACCCGGCCTGCTACTACTGGCTCCTCCTCATTGTGCAGTGGCTCTTGGCCAGCTGTAGGGAAGAGAGGAACGATGATGCTGCCAGGCAGCCCAGCCTGCCAGATGGCAGGGGGAGCAGCAACTGGGAAGCCTCACCCTCCTCTGCTCAGTCTCCTTCCAGGCTCCTGCTGCACACAGCAAAGCCCCAACTTCTCAGTCTGACCAGCAAGGCCTTTGCAACCAGCCCCATGCAGCAAGCTCACCCCTTTCCTCCTGTCTGTGTTGATACTTTTCTCTCCCTGCAAGGCCCCATCTTTCCAGGTGGCCTCTCAGGAGATTCCCACCCTGCTATCTCCAGGTCTCACCAAATGCTCACTGCAGGACTACGTTTATTTCTTGCCTAACACCGTCTGCCATGGTTTCATCTGGCACCCCAACCAGAGTACACTTCTCAGACAGGGACTGAGTCTCCTCACCTAGGAAGCTTTGTTGGCTTTCTGCCTTATCTCAGCTTCTCTCTCCCTGCCCTCGGAACATGCAGGTGCTCTGAAGCAGCTTGTGGGCCCAGGGAAGGGGAAATACACATACACAAACCCATTTGTTGACAAGAAATGTGGGGGGAGACAATGACAGATGTATTTGTTCTGTGCCCTGGCCAATGATCCATGATGGGGTGCAGAACAGGGAGGAAGGGAGGCCAAGGCAGCATGGGCGCTCTCCTTGGCGAGGAGCCGGAGCGCTTCAGGGAGTTTCCTGGAGCCGCCTCACGCTTCCTCCACCTCATGGCAGGCAGAAAACACTCGGATGCCTGCCCCCGGGTACCCGCTCTGGAGCCAGTCTAGGGGGGCTGGGAAACTCCCAAGGCCTTCCTAAGGCGTGCGAAGGGAGACGGCCCAGAAGATGAGGGATGGGTGTGTGTGTCCGCTGGGGCCTGATCCCTCTGGGTCTGGGGCTGTGGAGGGCCCAGGGGCGAGAAGAGCGATGGGGCGAGGCTCGCGCTTGGGGCCAGAAGAAATGTGTAGGGGCGCTGCTATCCGGTTCGCAAAGCAGGGTTCTAGCACTGCGAAAGCCCCAGCAGTCCCCGGTCCCGCGCACAAACGCGCATGCGCGCGGCCTGCCTGACGCATGCCCACATCTTCAGCAGCCGGGCCAGGCACGCCAGCGCATGCGCATGTGCCGCGGCACGACAGCCTACAAAGGCGCAGAAGGCCGGAGAACCTGGCCTCACCGGGCCTGGCGCGGCGGCATTTCCTACCTGCTGCCGCCCGGCCCCGGCTGCAAGTCAGGAAGATGATGAAGCCGACAAGCAGAGCTGCTGCCACCAAGTACACCATGGGCGCCACCATGATGACGGCCTCCCCGCGGAACCACTCCGTCCACCCTGAGGCCCCTGAGCGCACAAGCCCCGCCCACCGACCTAAAGCCTCCTCCCCTTTCCCCACCCTAGACTCCGCCCACTGTTCGGGTCCCGCCCAGGCCTCACACTTCACTCAGAGGCCTTGATTTTTTACTTTAAAATAAAGTGTTGGCCGGGCGAGGTTGCTCACGCCTGTGATCACAGCGCTTTGGAAGGCCGAGGCGGAGAATCTTTTGAGGACGGTTCCCAACCAGCTTAGACAACATAGCGAGACCGTACCTCTACCAAAAAAACTTAAGAAATGAGCCGGGGTGGGGAGGTGGGGGGGTCGTGACCTGCATGCACCTGTAGTCCTGGCTACTCAGGAGTCTGAAGTAGGAGGATCGCTTGAGCCTAGGAGTTCTCAACTGCAGTGAGCGATGATTGCACTACTGCATTCTAGCCTGGGCGACAGAGTGAGACCCTGTCTCTAATAAATAAATAAATAAAACGAAGCTTTTGGGATGTGAAAAACCCATAATGTTAAGAGGAAATTATTGCACACCGTTATGTGCAGTAGACAACATCTATGTATGTTTTAAAACCACCAACCAAGGCCAGGTGTGGTGGCTCACTCTGGGAGGCTGAGGTGAGAGGATCACTTGAGGTCAGGAGTTCGAGACCAGCCTCAGCAAGAGCAAGACCCCCGTCTTTACTAAAAAAAAAAAAATAGAAAGAAATTAGCTGGGTAACTAAAAATATAAAAAAATTAGCCGGGCTGTGGTGCACACCTGTAGTCCCAGCTACTTAGGAGGCTGAGGCAGAAGGATCCCTTGAGCCCAGGAGTTTGAGGTTTCTGTGAGCTTAGGCTGACACCACAGCACTCTAGCCCGGGCAACAGAGTGAGACTCTGTCTCAAAAAAAAAAAAAAAAAAAAAAATATATATATATATATAGATAGATAGATATGTATATATATAAAAAATTAGCCGGGCATGGTGGCGGATGCCTGTAGTCCCAGCTACTCGGGAGGCTGAGGCAGGAGGATTGCTTGAGCCCAGGAGTTTGAGGTTGCTGGGAGCTAGGCTGACGCCACGGCACTCGCCTGGGCAACAGAGTAAGACTCTGTCCCCCCCCAAAAAGGGAGTCGAGTAGAATGGAAATATTTTAATTTTTTTATTTTAAAATAAAAAAAAAAGTTCTACTCTTTTACATTGAATTCCTTAATCTTTTGGGTATTAGTTACATACATGTGTATGTGTGTGTATCTATATGTTACATATATGTCTATACATATATTTGTATATTGTCTACATGGTACCAAATTAACTTAAAGATAAATGAGTACTCGTAAATTAAATAAATAAGCCCAAATATTTTTTCAAATTCACGTGACTTGAATGAGTCTTTTGGTAAATAAGACTTCATTCAATATTGTTGGTTTAATAAAAATAACTATGTCTTCTGAGTTATCAGCAAAATATATATGTATTTAACTTTAAGGTTCTTGCTTTTATGATACTTGCCTAACATCCAGCAATATAAAAATAGTTAATATAAAATTTAACTTGAGATTATGGCTAGATTTGTCTATGGTCTAATAAAATTTTTCAAACATAATTGTTACTTTTTTTTTTTTTTTTTGTTGAGACAGAGTCTCACTTTGTTGCCCAGGCTAGAGTGAGTGCCGTGGCGTCAGCTTAGCTCACAGCAACCTCAAACTCCTGGGCTTAAGCGATCCTACTGCCTCAGCCTCCCGAGTAGCTGGGACTACAGGCATGCGCCACTATGCCCGGCTAATTTTTTCTATATAGATTTTTAGGTGTCCATATAATGTCTTTCTATTTTTAGTAGAGACGGGGTCTCGCTCAGGCTGGTCTCGAACTCCTGACCTTGAGCAATCCACCCGCCTCGGCCTCCCAGAGTGCTAGGATTACAGGCGTGAGCCACCGCGCCCGGCCATTGTTACTTTTTTTAATATATCATTTTTTCTATTTCTTAGTAGAGACGGGGTCTGAGGTCTCGCCCTTGCTCAGGCTGGTCTTGAACTCCTGACCTCAAGTGATCCTCCCACCTTGGCCTCCCAGAGTGCTAGGATTATGGGCATAAGCCACCACAGACAGCCAATATTTTTCTCTTACTAAGACAAAAGAAAACAAAAAAAGAAATAAAACAATATGAAAGGAGAATCTTATTATGATTTTCTTCTTTATAACAAACCATACAAAGAGAGATAAGAAAAACAAAGGCCATCCTTGGAAAGCTAAAGGTCAATAATCAAATAGATACCTAAGACAAATCTGTAAGAGTCACAAATTCAACAAATTAATTGTTTTGTTTTCCTTTTTTTATTTGATCCTGAAATTTTAGAAGAAAAAAAATTTTAGTAAATGTTTTTCTCCTGCCAATCTGAACCTGAAAAGGAAGGGACAAGAAAACATTTTGTTGTTTTTGTTGTTGTTGAGACAGAGTCTCGCTCTGTTACCTGGGCTAGAGTGCTGTGGCGTCAGCCTAGCTCACAGCAACCTCAAACTCCTGGGCTCAGGCAATCCTCCTGCCTCAGCCTCCCAAGTAGCTGGGACTACAGGCATGTGCCACCATGCCCAGCTAATTTTCTCTATGTATATTTTTAGTTGTCCAGATAATTTCTTTCTATTTTTAGTAGAGACAGGGTCTCACTCTTGCTCAGGCTGGTCTCAAACTCCTGACCTCTAGCTATCCACCCGCCTCGGCCTCCCAGAGTGCTAGGATTACAAGCGTGAGCCACTGCACCCAGCCTAAGAAAACATTTTTACCTTCCTCTCTCAACCAGGTTCCATAGATAGAAGTCTGGGAGAAGTTGACTTTCATGAGAAATCTTACTTTTTCCTGCTGGCTTCTGCCAGTTCTCCCAGGATTCCACCTGTAGGTCCCACAGTGAGTGGAGTGTCTCTGTTGGTCACATTTGGGTTGCCCAATTATAGGGGAGAAGGCATAATTCCTTTTTTTCCCTCTTTTTTAGGTTCTTAGTTGAGACACTCTCCTGAAAAGAAAAGTCAAATTAAAAAAAAAAAAAAAAGCAGATGTTTATTAACACATGCTGTACACATCACTCAGGAGAGGCCTCAGTTCAAAAGTATTTGTCTCTCAAGGCAGTGGCTTCCTTAGAGGACTTGCTTAAATAGTATTTTAACAAAGAGCATAAATACTATATAGTGACAAGGCAGAGTGGGCCCTACATCTGCCCTGTTAGCTAAGCCTTAGACTTCCCTTGTGCTCCACCGTAATCCTCTTGAAAAAAAAACAGGTTCTCTATACGAGGATTTCAACCTAATGAATGTTTCTGCAGCTTCCTCTAAGTTTAAAAATGTGTTTCTCTAATTTGCATTTTTTTTTTTTTTTTTGACTTGTGCCACAGTGTGAGAAACACAGGTAGCCTCACTTGGCCTGGGATGTGAAGAGAAGCTACTCCGCATCCTGAATGATCCATTTCTTGGCTTTGGAAAGTCACCTATGGCATCGTAGATGTCAGTTGTGATTTTACATTACAAAGCACCTACTACTGCCAGGCACTGGGATTTAAAGATGAGATGGTGCACAAAAACAGATGAGGTTTTTACCATTGTGATTTCTAGAGAATAAGGAATAATAAAATAAATGCACATATATTTGCAGTGGGGATATTCCTATTCCTAGGGGAGCCCAGTGCTATGAGAGCAGATAAAGGAGAGGCCAGGGAACGTTTCCTTGAGGAGCTGAGGCTCCAGCTGCCTGAGATCCAAGAAAGGCACCCAGGTGGGGGGGGGGGGCACTTTTTATTCTCAGGCTCCTCTGGGTAGGTGATGTCTTCCAGGCCCTTCTCTGCCCCCAAATTCCCATGGCCTCTCCTCCAAAGGCTCTACATGAGTAGATGGGTTAGTGTTTCTGCCTCAATAACAGAAAACAGGTCACTACCCAAAGTAGTGGGTTCCACACTTGGATGAGCATCAGAATGACAAAGAGCCGGGTAAGCACAGATCCCGCCCCCGCCTTTCTGGTGCAGAGGCAGAGGTGGCCATTCAAGAGCTACTGCCCCAGGGTTCCAGGCAGCAGGCAGAGTGCTGAGTCTCTGGAGAAGGGAGACAGACGACTTGACCAACGGGGTTGTCAGCAGAGGTTCAAGGCCTGTGTCACAGGTGGGTCTGTTGGGGCACTTCCTTCTCCTTGCTGTGTCGGCGATGCAAATTACAGAGAAGAGCGGGCAGGTGAGGAGGGGCTCAGGAAGCGGGGCTGAAGGTGAGGTCAGGATGAAAGTTTGGGAGCCCTTGCCTCGAAGACTGATGTCCGAGGCAGTCACGGAGAGCGCAAACCCCCAGGGCACAGAGCCGCTGTCTGCTCCCCTCGGTGCCCGCATCGCAGAGAGGGGCGGAAGCAGGGGTGGGCGTGGTCTCTTCTGGTCTCGAAGACAGCATCCCTAGGCGGGAGGGGCGCGTCTTTCGTACTAAAAACCTCCAGCCTTGGGAAGCCCCCACCAATTTGGACGCAGGAGGCTGCACAATCTGCGCTAACTCACGCGCCAGAGACGCGTCTCGGTATCTTAATCGGCGCTCCCAGACCCTCAGACCGGAAGCTGAGGCACCCTCTTCCGCCACCAGCCGGAAGTGTCCCTGGACTCAAGGCTAAAGAGCTCCCGGTGGCTCTGCTGGGTAACCGGGGGTTACCATGGCGGCCTCCTTGGCCGGGAAAAAGATCGTGTTTGTCACGGGGAACGCCAAGAAGCTGGAGGAGGTAACGGGAGGGTGTGGG
The DNA here is from genome assembly GCF_041146395.1 of Eulemur rufifrons. Taxonomy (NCBI): domain Eukaryota; kingdom Metazoa; phylum Chordata; class Mammalia; order Primates; family Lemuridae; genus Eulemur; species Eulemur rufifrons. The sequence goes on from NC_091002.1 coordinate 28,088,680, forward strand.
GGGCCGGCCAGGAGGCGGCTGGGAATAGGGTAAAGAGGGAGCTTCCAGGCGGAGGGCAGCACGCGGGAAGAGGCGTGGTGGGAGAACTCTGAGTTCGGCTCGGAAGGATGGGGCGAGACCCCGCTGTGTAGAAGGGCCTGGGGCGCCCCGGGATAGACTAAAGGATGACGGTCTTGACAGATTCCGGCACAGGGCTTGTGAGGTCAGTTGCTGGGGGGGCCAGAGTAGTGGCCGGGGGCGGGCCACTATTGAGCTAGACCCTATACCAGGGCCCCGACACCCTTCTTGGGCTGATCCAGATCCCGCCGCTGGCCCGGGAGTGGCAGCGGCCGGGAAGGGCGTGGGGCGGGGTTCCAAACTCAGCAGTCCACGCCCCACCACGGTCCAGAAATGTCCCAGCCTCTTTCTGCATCTGTGAAATGGAGATGATGTAGACGACTGCTTCACATCGCTATAGAGAGGAGGTGTAAAGGAGGCATTGGATCCGAAGTTTCTGCTATAGGGACTTTGTGGCTAGCAGCCGAGAGGACTGTGGGGGTTGATAGAACGTCTTTGGCTGCAAGTAACAGACACGTAGGGAACTCATGTAAGCCACCACGTGTCTGTTCTAGGAATAGATTGTTATGGTGTCCATAGAACCTGAGGATTCCCTCAGGGGCTGTGCTTTCCTGTCCTTGTAGTTTTCGCTGGATGCTCATCCCTAGACATACTGGGATTTTTCTTCTTTCTCCCCAGCTGGTGGAGAGGGCAGTGAGGCTTCTGCCAGACATCAGCCCCTGCTCAGTTAGCCATAGCCAAGGAAGTCAGGTCATGTGTGGGGAATCAGAGGATGACACCCACTGGATATGTTTGAGGCAGACCAGTCACTTGGGGAAACTTCATTTGTCCCTAGCATAGGGACAGATGGCATTTCTGTGCTAGGACAGGGTGGCCTTCTCAGGAGCCAGAGCCTTGTGCTGATTAAAGGTTTGGGATTCTGAGGCCAGACTAGTCAAGCAGACAGGCAGTGCCACCCTGAACAAAGCCCATGTGGGATGGGGGGCACCAGACCCCAAACTTCTGGCTGAGAACATTGCCTTCTCACATTTAAAGAGGGGGTGGGGGTAGCCATGAGAAAGCTCCTTGGAGAAGACAGACTTGAACTTGGGCTGGAACAGGACATCTTAACTCTTTTCATCCCATGCGATGCCATTGGCAGACTGATGAAGCCTCTGGACCCTTTCTCAGGAAAATAGTTTCAAATGTACAAACTAAAATACTTAGAATTACAAAGGAAATCAACCATATTGGAATACAGTTCTCGAAGTATTACAAATGTTTGTGACCTAGATATATATAATTTATTAATGCATTAAAGGATTCATTCTCATAGTGCATATAATTACCTTAATTTTAAAATAGTGAGGATCATAAATGATATTTTGAGATATTTGCAAAAATTATGAGATAAAACAACATGTTTGATTTTGATAGGTTTAAAAGTCACAGAAACTGCTAATACTATTTTGTTGTTTTTATTCATAATTGAAAAAGGTGCTATGTTTCAGTTAGGGGTTAGTAAAAATAAAGAGGTTTTTTTTTCCCATCCAAGTTTGCAGGCCTTCTGAATTCTGAGTGACCCCTGATAGGGAATTCGTGGCCTTAGAGGATGGATAGGGTTTCTGGGAGCACTGAGAAGAGGGTGTTCTGGATGGGGGGGTTAACACAAGCCGAGATCTGAAGAGGGGTAGAGGAGTAGGAAGATGGAGAGGGCTGGCTTGTTGGAGTGGGACCCTGATAGCTGGGGTGGGGCTCATGGGCCTGACTTGGTAAGCTTTGGGGGCCGGAGAGTAACTGATGAGAAAGGTGGAAGGCAGTTCACGTAATAACGGAGGATTATTAGCAGATGGTGATAAATGTTCTTTCATTTTGGAACAGGTCATTCAGATTCTAGGAGATAAGTTTCCATGCACTTTGGTGGCACAGAAAATTGACCGTATGTCTCCATTTTGTTTTATTTTTAAAAGATGGTTCGTTTGATTTCTCTGTCTCCCTGTGACCTGACTGTGTGTATCTGTTTTCTCGACAAGTGCCGGAGTACCAGGGAGAGCCAGATGATATTTCCATACAGAAGTGTCGGGAGGCGGCTCGCCAGGTGCTTACCCTGCCCTTGTCCGACACTTGCTCCTCTTGTCCAGGTGGCTCGGGCCTGTGCCTGCTGGAGACAGGCAGAGAACAATAGAGTAGGCACAGTTTGTGGTGACTTCCAAGACCTACCCAGATCTATCCAGGCTGGGGGCAGTTAATATTGGCCTTGGAACACTGCCTTCCTTTCCCAACCTTGACTGCATGGTGTCTCTCCCAGACCACCACCATACACAGACTCTCTCCCCTGCCTCCTCCAGTTCTTAAATATGTACATTCCAGCCCTACATTCTCCCCATACACACATCCCCCCCTGCACTCACACCTTTCTGTGGAACTGAGAAGGAGCACGTTGCTTGGGTGTGAATCCCAGTTCTCCCATTGCTATGCCTGGAGCAAGCTTCACAACCTGCCAAAGCTTTGGTGTCCCATCTCTAAAATGAAGATAAGAGATTAGCTGCTCTTGATATGAACCTCTATCTACTGCTGCAGATCTCTGCTGGCTGTGAGCCTGGCCCCAGCCTGGGTGACCTGGGAGTTTAGGGTGGGAACGGAGCCTGCAGCTGGTAATGGGTCTCAGGGCTGCATGTCCTTGTGCTGCAGGTAAAGGGGCCTGTACTGGTGGAGGATACCTGTCTGTGCTTCAACGCCCTCGGAGGGCTTCCTGGCCCCTACATGTAAGTGCCCCCTCTGCCCCCTTGCAGGGCCCCAGGCACAAAACCATCGGAACTGCAAAATGATTGGTTACCTGATATGGCAGGTCATTCACGGTCTTGGCATCAACACCAATGTTTCAGATTGTCCTGAGGAAAGATTAGTGATAGGGGAGAGGCATGCGTTTCTTTTGTAAAGTGTGAGAATGAGATTCTGTAAGTGGAGATGGGAAAGGGGACCCACCCATTTGAGAAGTACATTCATGGGCAGATCACTTTCTTTTTTTTTTTTTTTTTGAGACAGAGTCTCACTCTGTTGCCCAGGCTAGAGTGAGTGCCGTGGCGTCAGCCTAGCTCACAGCAACCTCAAACTCCTGAGCTCGAGCGATCCTCCTGTCTCAGCCTCCCGAGTAGCTGGGACTACAGGCATGCACCACCATGCCCGGCTAATTTTTTCTATATATATTTTTAGCTGTCCATATAATTTCTTTCTATTTTTAGTAGAGATGGGGTCTCGCTCTTGCTCAGGCTGGTCTCGAACTCCTGAGCTCAAACGATCCGCCCACCTCGGCCTCCCAGAGTGCTAGGATTACAGGCGTGAGCCACCGCGCCCGGCCAGATCACTTTCAGGATAGAGAAAATAAGCAAGTTGAAATCTGAAAATTGATTTCCTTAAGACTGTCCAGTGCCCTGGACCCCCTTAGAAGGTCTTTGTGTATCTCTAGGGTACAAATTACCCCAGTGGGAAGACCCCTGCATGGGGTTGGAGGCATAAGTGCTGTTGCTGGGTTTGGGGTATGTAGATCTTTAACTTCTGGGTGACCAATCTGTTTGCTAGGGCAGTTGCATCCTCATACACGTATACTCACAGTGTATATTGTTCCACATCCTCACCAGCACTGAGTATTATGCCTTTTTACCATTTTGCAATTTGAGGAATGTGACGTGTTATCACATGCAGTTTTAATTTGCATTTTCCTAATTACCAGTGAGATCGAAGCCTTCATTTGTTTATTGATTCTTCTGTGCGTTGCCTGTTTGTTTCCATTTCCTTTTTCCTGTTGGATGACTTCTCGCCATTTTTATTTGAGACATTCTCTTTCATTTCTCCTTGGCTACACGTGGGACACATTCCAGGTAAGAAGGTGGTAAGAAGATTCTTCTGCTCCTGGTGTCTGACTCCCCTTTATTTCTCTTACAGAAAGTGGTTTCTGGAGAAGCTAAAGCCTGAAGGTATTATCCCCTTTGTTTCTTCTCTTGGATCTGTTGAGAATGAGAGTCTGGGGATGGTCTAGGGAAGGAGCCCCAACAAGTAATGGAGTCCCAGGTTCTACCTGCACCATGGCACCTCAGTTTCCCCATCTACAATCTGCAGCTCACCCTGTACTCCAGAGAGCATTTGAGATAGGGAGGACTGGATGGGGCAGGGCTGGTGGGAGCTGGGGGGTTGAGGGACAAAGGGACTGTAATTAATTCTGGGTCTCAAGAGGGACTTGGCTCTCCCTAGTGACTGCCTGTGTATGCTTGCCTTAGCTAGGGCCTGCCCTGGGGGTTTGGGGACTGCCCCTCCTGGGCCCCACAGCAATGTATACCCTGTCACACTCAGTTGCAGGCCAAAATGTTCCCCTTTAAGGTGCTCTAAAAACATTTTATAGGCCAGGCACTGTGGCTCATGCCTGTAATCCCAGCACTTTGGGAGGCTGAGGCAGGAGGATTGCTTGAGGCTAGGAGTTCCAGACCAGCCTGGGCAATAAGCGAGACTCTGTCTCTACAAAAAAATAGAAAAATTAGCCAGTCATGGTGGCACACACCTGTAGTCCCAGCTACTTGGGAGGCTGAGGCAGGAGGATCATTTGAGCCTAGGAATTCGATTCTGCAGTGAGCTATGATTGTACCACTGCACTACAGCCTGGGTGTCAGAGTGAGACTCTGTCTCTTAAAAAAAAAAAAAAAAAAAAAACTTATGGAGCATTTCAAACATGTACAATAGTAGAATAATGGCTATAAATATCTACAAGTATTATTTATCAATTAAGAAAAAGATCCACTGGGAGGCCGAGGCGGGCGGATTGTTTGAGCTTGGGAGTTCGAGACGAGCCTGAGCAAGAGTGAGACCCCGTATCTACTAAAAAAATAGAAAGAAATTAGCTGGACAACTAAAAATATATAGAAAAGAAGAAAAAGATCCAACCCATGGAGAAAAAAGAAAAGAAAAAGAAAACGAAGAAAGAAGTTATAAAAAAATTTTTAAAAAAAATTAAAAAACAGAAAGAAAAAGAATAGAATAATGAACCTTATATCCCCATCAACCAGCCTCCAGGATTATCAACACTAAGCCTATTTTGTGACCTCTATAAACCCCCTCTAATTTTTCCTTAGTCCAGTATTTTTCTTTATATATATATATATATATATATATTTTTTTTTTTTTTTTTTGAGACAGAGTCTCACTCTGTTGCCCAGGCTAGAGTGAGTGCTGTGGCGTCAGCCTAGCTCACAGCAACCTCAAACTCCTGAGCTCAAGCAATCCTCCTGTCTCAGCCTCCCGAGTAGCTGGGACTACAGGCATGCACCTATGCCCGGCTAATTTTTTCTATATATATTTTTAGCTGTCCATATAATTTCTTTCTATTTTTAGTAGAGATGGGGTCTCGCTCTTGCTCAGGCTGGTCTCGAACTCCTGAGCTCAAACGATGCGCCCACCTCGGCCTCCCAGAGTGCTAGGATTACAGGCGTGAGCCACCGCGCCCGGCCTCTTAGTCCAGTATTTTTAAAGCAAAGCCCATATATCACATCATCTCTAAGTTCTTCAGCCTCTATTTCTAAAAGATGAAAAATTTAAAAAACCATTAACCAACTAAAATACAATCATTTCTTAATATTACACTGTCTATTTTTTGGATTTTCTTGGTTGTAGCAAAAATGCCTTTACAGTTGGTTAGTGTTGAATCGGGAGTCAAACAAGGGCCACATTGCACTGGCTGATTTTCTGACTTACCAAAGTCCAAAGCCGTGTTTCAGCCTGTGCCAGACGGAAGCGTGGATGCCCAGAGCTTTCAATTTCAAGCTTAGCCCCTGCCTTGGGCTTAGCTCCCTCACAGGAGCCAGGGTGAAACCGTCACTGCCCTCCCCACCCCAAGTTGGAGCCTAATTTCCCCTGTCCCCACCCTTGGTGACCTTCTGGGGGGTAGGTGTGGGAGCTAGGCAGCACAGATGCGCTGAGCCCTCTCTGCACCCACCCGCAGGTCTCCACCAGCTCCTGGCCGGCTTCGAGGACAAGTCAGCCTACGCCCTTTGCACGTTCGCGCTGAGCACCGGGGACCCCAGTGAACCCGTGCGCCTCTTCAGGGGCCGGACCTCGGTGCGTACCCACCTGGGCGCCGTTCCCCCGCGTGTCGCCAGGGGGCGCTGCAGCCGGTGTCTTCTGCTTGGCGGCGGTGGGAAGGGTGTTCTGGGGCCAGAGTTAGTTGCTGAGTGCCAGGCTGGGAGGCGCCCCAGGGGCAGCGCAATTAGGAGTCCTGTCAGTCCGGAAGCCTGTTTGACCCTGGGGCTGGTGTTTCAGGGAAATACTTGGCTAACGGCTCCTGAGGCCTGATAGACCCAGACTGCAAACTGAAGGTGACAACTCCCAAAGCTACCTCTGTAGCCTGACGTCTCCAAGCTCAGCTCTCCTTATCCAGCTGCCAGGGTGCTTGAGTGTCTTGCAGCCTTTCCAGCCTGTCATGTTCATATAGAGTCTTAATCCTTTGCCCAAACACATTCCTTCTCCAGCTGCGGCTCAACACCCCACACCTGCCTAGCAGACCCTTAGGTCCAGCTGCTTTGGTCAGGGTCCAGACCCCCTCCCGGCTGGCCTGCTCCCCCTGTGGCAGGAGTGCGCCTTCTGTCACATTACTCCTTTGCTCTGTCCCTCCTGCTCAGGGTAGAATCCAGAGGTTCCCCTGAGGGCTGCCCATAGATGTTTTGTTTTACCCTGCCTGGTTAGATTTGTTGGTGGTGGTGGTAAAAAACATACAATTTACCATCTTAACCTTTTTTTCCCCATATCCCCTCAAATTGCTTTTTAACCATCTTAACCTTTTTAAAGTGTACAGTAGTGTTAATTATATGTACATTGTTGTGCAACAGATGTCTAGAACATTTTCATTTTGCAGAACTAAAACTATACCCATTGAACAACTCCCCTTCCCCAACCCCAGCCTCTGGCCACCACCATTCTACTTATGGTTTTTAAGAGTTTGACTACTTTAGATATCTCATATAAGTGGAATCATACAATATTTATCTTTTTGTGACTGGTGTATTTCATTTAGTATAATGTTCTCAAGGTTCATCCCTGTTGTAGCATGTGTCAGAATGTCCTGTGGCTTTAAGGCTGAATAATATTGCATTGTATGCATAGGTAGACTACAGTTTCTTTATTCATTTATCTGTTGATGGACATTTAGGTTGCTTCTACTTCTTGGCTATTGTGAATCGTGCTGCAGGGAACATGGGAGTGCAGACATCTCTTCAAGATCCTGTTTTCAGTTCTTTCAGATAAATACCCAGACGTGGCATTGCTGGGTCCTACTGCCTGGTTAAGTTAGTTGTAGTTGTCTTCTACCTTCGCAGAAATGTCCCCCTCTCTTGAAAAATCAGAAGCTTAAACAGCCACAGGTCCAGGTTCCTGCACAGTGACTGAGTAGTAACTGCCCTGCTGGCAGGGCCTGCATCATTGCAGTCCCCATTGTCCCCAGCTTTGGCTCCTTCATGCACTTTGTTACTTGCCCACCCCCACTTTACTGGGGTAGCCTTGTTTCTTCATTTTGTTCTGTTCTCACCTGCGCATGCACAGCCTCAGCCACATCGTCCTTTCAGCAACTCAGATATGCCAAGCCTTTCCCCACGTCAGAACCTTTGCACCAACTGCGTCCTACACCTGGAATGTTCTTCCCCTAGCCCTTTATGTGGCCAAAGTGTCCCCTCTTCACTGTGGCCTTCCCTGAGCTTCCCATCTAAGTCACTCTGTCCTGTTATTCTTGAGCTCAACACCTGTCTGTTTCCTTTAAGGCACTTTGCATTTGATAGTCATTCATTTGCTTACCGGTGTGATGCCTGTTTTGCATGAGAGGTCCATTGTATGAGGGCAAGATGAGGCCTGCTGTGACCCCAGTCCTCAGAACACTGGCCCACTGTAGGTGCTCAAAAAACTTTTATCGCATGGGTGAGGTTCAGAGTTGTTCAGTTACTGGCCTTGGTCACACAGCTCCCCATATTGGAAACAGAATTTGCCTTTGGGTCTAAATGACTTGGCATCTGTGTCGCTAATTCCCATCATCCACCACCTCCCTTGTAGTTTTCAGTGAAAAAATTTTTTTTTTTCTTTGATGGCAACATGACATTTCATGTCACTGGATTACAATTTGTTCTCTTTATAGCATTTTCATTTTGGAATTTGCCTATTACAGCCAGTACTTACTGAGCTCATTTATGTGTCGGTTGCTGTGCTGAGTACTTCCTATTATGGGATTTCATTTCATTGTTAGAGCCTCCCTGTATTTGGAGCAATACTGTAACAGTAGCAGGGATAGGGCTTGTCCCCAAAGTTCAAGGCTCTTAACTAGCTATTAGGAGAAAGTACTTTCTGTCCATTTTCAAAGTCGGCTCATTTTTCTTCAATGAGGTCACAGTTTGTCCAAAGTATAGAGAGGGAGGGTGGCCCCACAGGTGTTGGTGGACCGATCAAGTACAGGGTCCCTCCCTATGAGGGGAGAGGTGCCCCACTCTGCATTTTACTTATGTATTCAGCAAACATTTGCAAGTACCGTGGACTCCTGGAAACTGCACTTTGAGTAAATAGGGTCAGATCAAATTCATAAACTAACCAAACTCAAACTGGCTGCTGCCCTCTTAGCGCGTCTCCTCCACGCCCAGTTATACACCTGTCCTCCTCTTTCCTGTGACAGGGCCACATCGTGGTGCCCCGAGGCTGCCGGGACTTCGGCTGGGACCCCTGCTTTCAGCCTGATGGATACGAGCAGACGTGAGGAGCCCCGATTTCCTCTCCAGGGTGTGGGGTCAGGACAGCTGTGGTCTGGCTCTGGTGGCTGCCCCGCCCAAGTGCAGGCACGCGGATGTGGGTGGGACAGGCTCTGAGGGTGTCATTCTAGCTGGAGGCAGCTCTGCTGGGGTGGACACAAGGAATCTGGGTGGCCCTGTGCTTGGTGTGGAGGAGGCAGCTGGGTGGAGCTGGGAGCGCCGGGTTCTCAGGCTCCAGCTTACCCCAGATAGCTGTGCAACCGGTAGCTGCCCTTCTCTGGCCTTGGCTTGTTACATATAAACATGACGACTTTGTGGGATGATTTTCTGCCTCCCCATCTAGACTGGGAAAATGTTGGCACTTTTGCAGCCTCTGATGGGCACCACATTAAGCCCTCCCAGTACCAGTTCTCAGTACTTCAGACTAATGCCCGCTTATTTACACGGGATGTTATTGGAATGAGGCCTCCCAGGCTGAAGGGTCCCTCGGGGAGTGTGGCCTCCGACCTCACAGTAGCCAGGCAGGGCTGAGGACATTGTGAAACAGCATTGTCCAAGAAGCTCTTTGGTGACAGAACTGTTTTATATCTGCGATATCCAGTTGCGTGGCCACCAGCCACACGTGGCCGTGGAGCACTCGGAATGAGGTTAGGCTGAGGACTGAATTTATTTTTCTTCAGCTGTAATTAATTTAAACAGCCACAGGTGGCCAGCGGCTACTGTATTGGACAGCACAAGTGTGAAGGCCACAGGTGGGTGTGGGATTCTCACGGCACTGGAGTCCTGGCACGGAGGACGGGCCCCTGGCCAGCTGCTCGGGTCCTCCCCTGCCCCGGTGCAGCAGAGGAGATGGCTGTGTTTGCTCTCTCAGGCCCCGCTGCTTCCTGTCAACAGACGACAAAGCTGATCGAACATGCAGCTCATCCCCTGTCCCCAGCTTCCCATGATGTTTTGGGCACACGAGAGAAAGTTTAATATCCCTCCATGCTTATTAATATGGGTTTCTACCTCCAAGGGAATTTAAAACTCTAGCCAATTTTTCAAAACGTAACTGGCTGCCAGGAGCTGGTGTCTCTTGCTCCCCTTTCCTGGGAGCTCCGTGAGCTTTGGGCTTCAGGGATGGGGGGGCTAGAGTGGGGGGTGCACTTCCTCCTTGAATCTGGGATCCCTCTTCTCTGAGCTGCTGCTGTCACCCCTCAGGTACGCAGAGATGCCCAAGGCTGAGAAGAACGCCATCTCCCACCGCTTCCGGGCCCTGCGTGAGCTGCAAGAGTACTTTGGCAGCCTGACCTCTCCTGGGGCTGGACAAGGCCACTCAGGCCCAGGGTCTGGGGAGGGCTAGCCTGGAACCTCCCCCATCAGGCAGGCACCCCTCAAAGTACTGCCTTCAGGGTTCCCCCTTCCTGGGGGTGTCAAGGCAGCCTCACCAACCCTGTCTCAACGAGCAGCTGGCTCTGCTTAGAGGAAGTTTGGGCAGATTGACACCATCCTCTTGCCCTCAAGGATTTAATGATCTCCCTACAGCCTCCAGGCCTGGGAACCTAAAGAGACCTTGGGTGTTAAAACTGGCCTTGGCAGGATTGAGGGTTTGGGAAGTAACCATGCAAACAGCCTGAGATGTTTTTAAAATGCAGCAAATAAAATTTCCAAATGGCTCATGTTTCCAAAATAAACCAGGTATGTCTGTTTTGAACCCTGCCCCAGGCAGGTTCCTGTCCCCTGAGTCCCTTGGCGGGTGCAGGAAACCTTGGAGATGGGGGTGGAGGTGGGGGGGTCAAGGGCAGCACTGAGTGGAAGGTGTCACATGCTGTCGTGAGCTGGAGTATTACATCTCCACTGGCATTCTTTCCTCATTCTTTAAGTCATGGATCACGGGCTGACCTCCCCCTCGCCAAATCCACACTCTCCACCCAGCCATGGGGGCTGCCCCTGTCCAGCCGGCCTCCGTGGTCTTTGCTGGGTCAGGGTGGGCAGTGTGGAATGTCCAGTGCTTTTGCTTCATGCTGTTATACATTTGAGCAGCTAAAATGTTGGTTTATGATTAATGCCAAGTTTTTTTTTTTTAAATAGAGATGGGATCTCGCTCTGTCACTCAGGCTGGATCTCCTGGGCTCAAGTGATCTACCTCCACCTCCCAAGTAGCTGGGATTACAGGTGCAAGCCACCCCTCCAAGCTACTTTATTTTTTTGTTTTTTTTAGAAATGGGGTCTGGCAGTGTTGCCCAGGCTGGTCACGAAGTCCTGGCCTCAAGTGATCCTTCTGCCTTAGCCTCCTAAAGTGCTGGGATTACAGGCATGAGCCACTGCCATGCTGTCCCCAAGTTCATTTTTATGGTGAGTCTCTGACCCCAGTTGGGTTGACATGCCACAGTTTAGTCTGGGGACTAAGGCCTCTCAGGAGGCCCGGCTCAGCTGCCCCAGACCCTTGCTGTGCCCTAGGGAAGCCATTCCCTGGAAGGGACTTTAGGGCCCATGTGACTCCCTTGTGTTTCCTGCAGGTGATCCTCAGGTAAGCAATGGCCAACCCCACGGGAGGTCAGGTCAGGAAGCAGGTGGGGCCGCTTAGCCTGGAGGGAGGGTCACTCCCAGGCTTAATTCTGCGCTCACAAGCAGCTCGAGAGAGTTCCCTGCAATCCCTGTTAGTCCTGGCAAGGTGGCCCAGGGCCTGGATCGAACAGTTCTGAGAACTGTTTTTTCCCCTAAACTGGGGCCGTGGGTGAGGGCAGAACATTCTTTCACTGCCCTCTTGCCACAGTTGGGTGGTTTCCCAGCAGGCCCCGCGCCCCTGCCCCAGCCCCAGCCCCAGCCTCCTGAGTAGGTGGGTGAAGTCTGGCTGGTCCTGAGATGTGCGGTGCTGGAGGCCTGCCTGCTCCTCGCCAGGTGATTCTGGATGCAGCCCCACGTGCAGGGAACACCCCAGCTCCTGGTAAGGGGTCCCCAAAGAAGAATCACGTGCCACCTGGGTGGGGGGGTTGGGGCAGGGCACCCCTCTCTGTTCACTGCACAGCTCCTCCAGAGTTCCGCACGCACAGACACACCTTCTGTTCCCTTTTTTTGACTTTAGCTACCGTGATATTGTGAAATATATATATATATATATTTTTTTTTTTTTTTTTTTTTAGACAGAGTCTTACTCTGTTGCCCGGGCTAGAGTGCCATGCCGTCAGCCTAGCTCACAGCAACCTCAAACTCCTGGGCTCAAGCAATCCTTCTGCTTCAGCCTCCCGAGTAGCTGGGGATTACAGGCATGTGCCATCATGCCCGGCTAATTTTTTCTATATATTTTAGTTGTTCAGCTAATTTCTTTCTATTTTTAGTAGAGATGGGGGGGGTCCTCGCTCTTGCTCAGGCTGGTCTCGAACTCCTGAGCTCAAACGATCCGCCCACCTCGGCCTCCCAGAGTGCTAGGATTACAGGTGTGAGCCACGGTGCCCGGCCATATTGTGGAGTATATATTTGGTCTTTAGCCCCAGTTTCCTGGTAGGCAACTCCAAGTGATGTCTTTGTGTGCTAATGGTTGGCTGACAGCTTTAGGATGGAGGCTGGTCACTGGGAAGACCACGGCAGGGGTAGCAGGCAGCTGGACACGAGGCGGCTTCTGGAGGGTGCTTCCCTTCCCCACACCTCGCCCCACGCATCTCTTCGTCTGTACTTTGTAATATCTGTTATATTAAACCGGTAAATGTGCTTCCTTCTGTTGTGTGAGCCGCTAGCCAATCAGTCAAACCCAAAGGGAGGGTTGCGGGAACCCTAACTTGAAATCGGTTGGTCAGCAGCTCTGGAGACCCAGACTTGCGGCTGGTGGGAAGGAGGGGGTGGCCTTGTGGAACTGAGCCCTCAACCTGTGGCAGCTGAGGCTATCTCCAGGTGGACAGTAGCAGAATTTAATTGGAGGATGCCCAGCTGGCGACTGCTGCAGAACTGATTGATGGCAGGTGAGGTGAGGTCCCCTTATTTGGCCCTAGAAGCCTTCTGTGTTGATTGTTGCCATGTGTGAGAGCAGGGGAGGGAAAACACGGTTTGAGTTGGCTTTTGCACACAGACACAGGGTGAGCGTGCTCGCACCCACCCTCCGCCGTGCACAGGGCTCCCCGGCCCCCGCCCAGCACCACCCGGTGTACCCAGTGTAAGGGGCATCTCATGGCTGGCTTGCGTTTCTGGTTACCAAGGGTTTGAGCATCTCCTGCTGTTACGGCAAGTGTTACAGCGAGGGGTCCCGAGGACAAACCCAGCGGCACACGGAGAGTCGGAGAATCAACGTTTATTTGCTGGCAGGCTCAGAGGGGTCTCGCCACCAAATTCTGAGCCCCGTCTATCTAATTTTTCCCATTTTTATTAAGTTGGGGTGATCCAAGGGGAGGAGGGGTCTCAGGTGACAATGCCTGCCAGGTAATAAGTTTAGTGTCTGTACTAGGCAATAGGATTAGTGTTATGCTGATGTACCAAATGTTAGGTTAGTGATATGTTAATGTGGGTCCTCCGTGAGGGGTGGGGGTCTCAGGCGGCTGCTGTGCCAAGTAATAGATGGGGGTTTTCCTTATCATTCCCCCCTTTGATGCCCTTATATGTCTTATTATAGGGCATCACTTTCCAGGGGGTGATAGCCTCATAAGGCCATTATGTGAGTTGTTCTCCGGGTTATAGTTGTTTTTATAAATTTAATAACTGTGTTGAGTATGTAGGGGCCTACAGTGACAAGGAGAAGAATAGTTATTGGTGGCCCAGCCAGAGGTCGTAGTCATGAAGTCTATTGTCTCAAGTCGAAATCCCAGGTTTGTTTTAATTAGTGGAGGGAATCTAAGTCTTAGTGTAATAAGTCTCAGCGTAGGGTTTTTCTGTCATAGTTGTTAGGGCGAGTGCCCCAACTAGGAGGACTGTAGGGACTGAAGTAAGAGTAGACATCTTATAATGAGCCAATATATCACGGTTAGAGATGCCCTCTGCAGTACAGTCCCATCTTCCAGAGTTACCGAGAAGAGTCCAATCCCCAGTAAAGCCACTACAACCCCAATGAGGGTCAGGGCCAGTGGTCCCATTTATTCCTGTTTAGTCTTGTTTAGTCCCGGGTGTGGCTGTCCTCGTTGGCAGACAGTTAAGTTGGATTTTTAGCGGGTTCCGCTCATCCTGATGTGTAGTCCAGAGATCAGTTTTGTTGTCTGGTTTAGTCTTTTTTACCCAGGAGTGGTGGATTTACAGAGTGATACCTGTAATTTTAATAGCAGTGGGAGTAACTAGTATTACAGTATAGGGACCCTTCCAGGTGGGCTCTAGGGGTATTTTTTTTTTTTTTAGTCCTTTACCCAGATTAGATCTCCAGGTTGGTGGGGGTGGACAGGGTGACCCAGGACAATAGGGTTTTTTTTTTAGGACGGTGTGGTGGATATGGCACATAGTTTTGGCTAAGGCTTGGAGGTGTGTGTTTATATTTAATTTTCTTAGTTGTCTGATGTCTCCCCTTAATCACTTGATGAGTGGGGGAGGTTTACCGAATAGGATTTTAAAGGGTGAATATTTTATGGGCTCTGGTGTGTATCTGACTCTGAACAGGGCTAGGCTTAGCATGTCTATCCAGGTAATTGTGTTTTCTGACATACTTTTGTAGAGTGGTCTTGAGGGTCTGGTTTATGTGTTTTCTTTTTCTTTTTCTTTTTTTTCTTTTTTTTTATTATTATTATTTTTTTTTTTTGAGATAGAGTCTCACTCTGTTGCCCAGGCTAGGGTGAGTGCCGTGGCGTCAGCCTAGCTCACAGCAACCTCAAACTCCTGAACTCAAGCGATCCTCCTGTCTCAGCCTCCCGAGTAGCTGGGACTACAGGCATGTGCCACCATGCCTGGCTAATTTTTTCTATATATATTTTTAGCTGTCCATATAATTTCTTTCTATTTTTAGTAGAGATGGGGTCTCACTCTTGCCCAGGCTGGTCTCGAACTCCTGAGCTCAAACGATCCGCCCACCTCGGCCTCCCAGAGTGCTAGGATTACAGGCGTGAGCCACCGCACCCGGCCTATGTGTTTTATTTTTCTTGAGTTCTGTGGCCTGTAGGCTGTATGTAGTTTTTATTTGATTTTTAGTGTCTTGGTGAGGGTTTGCATGACCTCCACAGTGAAGTTTGGTCCATTGTCACTGTCAAATGAGAGTGGTAGACCATACCGGGGGATGATTTTTTTCAACAGAAACTTTGTCACTTTTCTAGTCTTTTTAGTCTGGGTAGGGACTGTCTCGACCCAGCCTGAGAAGGTGCATATCACTACTAGTAGGTATTTATAGCCCCGACATGGTTTTATTTCTGTGAAATTAACTTTCACAGTTTGAGTCAAAACTCCCAGAGTCACTTGGTTTTTTTGTGCGTATAAACAGGTTAAAGTCTTTGGTGAGGTCTGGTAGCCCTATGTGGGGGCTCTTTTTAGTAAGTCTTTTATTTTTTAGAAAGTCCTTTTTTGACTCTTGGCCCATTTTAATTTTTTGTTTTCAGGCTCGAGTAGGGCCTCATACGGAGGCTGCGCCTTTAAGGAGAACCCTGGAATCTAGATGTGGCAGAATCTTGCCGCGCCAAGGAATTTCTTGAGTTGTCTCTATCTGGTCGGCCTGGGAATTGTACAGATGGTGTGTTTATGTTTATGTCCCAGTGTCTGCCGTCCCTGAGTGATGTGGAAATCGAGGTACTTTACCTGTTGCCTGCAGATCTGTGCCTTTTCCCAGGAGACTTTGTATCCTTTGTCAGTGAGCAGTTGGAGAAGGCACCGGGTCCCCCATCAACAGTCTTCCCTGGTTGGGCTCGCTAGAAGGGGGTCATCGACGTACTGTAGAAGTGTGCAGCGGGTTTCTTCTCGCAGAAAGGAGATGAGGTCAGTGGCTAGGGCCTCCCCGAACAGAGTTGGTGAATTTCTAAATCCCTGTGGTAGTCGCGTCCAGGTGAGCTGGGTTTTCCTTCCAGTCTAAGGATCCTCCCACTCAAAGGCGAACAGGGGCTGACTCTTTGGAGCGAGCTGCGTGCAGAAGAAAATATCTTTTAAGTCCAGGCAGGAGAACCAGGCAGCATCAGGAGGAATGAGGCCTAGGAGGGCGTCTCTCGTCTCCTGGGTCCTCCTTCCCGTGGTGGGCCAGGTTTCTCGGCTGGGTCAGATTTTCCCGAGGACAGCGGCCAGGAGAGCGGCTTTCTGTTTCATTTTCTGGTCCTTCTCTGGACCCCTCTGGCTTCTGGGTGATCAGAGTGACTTTGTTTATGTTGGTTGGTTCTCTGGCTCCCTCCCGGACCCCGAGGAGGAGAGCTTCCCGATACCTTCCGAATGCCTCTTGTCCACTCGGGGAGTTGAAATCCCAATCCGGGTTGGTCTCGGGTGCTGCTCTCAGTGCCCACTGCCCCACGTCCAAGGTCCCTGCTGGAGCCTGGTCCTGGAGTCACCTCCGGGTCCCAGCTATAATCCGGCGTTGTTCTTCCATGTTAAAAAGTGTCAGAAGGAGCTGGTGGCAGTCTTCCCAAGTGGGACGGTGGGTCTGAAAGATGGATTCTAGGAGGCCAATGAGGGCCTGAGGTTTTTCGGAATAAGGCGGGGTGTGGTGCTTCCAGTTCAGAAGGTCGGTGGTGGAGAAGGACTGGTAGTACAGGACTGGCTGCCCTGGCTGAACGGACCCATCGTCTGTAACCTGCATCGGACCTCGCACCTCACGCAGGGGCATCTGGAGGGCTGAAGTTGGGGCCTGAGCTGACCGTAGCCGGCAGGTGATGGGAGTGTCGGCACCTGGTTGGTCTGGAACTGGCGGCCGGGAGACTGATGGTGGCGGGGTTTCTGGCGGATTCGGGGGCACTTCTGGAGGTGTCACAGTAGGGTTGTAGGGGGGTGGTGGTGGCTCCTCTTCAGGAGCTTCCTGATGGATGGGTTTGTACAGTTTGGAGTCTCTGGTCTTTTAGGCCACAAAAATCTTGCTCTGTCCCTTATTAGTACAGAACCGGGCCCAAGGGAGCGGGGTCTGAGTAATTTCTAGCCATGAATCTATGTAAGGGAATTGGTCGGGGTGGCCGGGAGTCCCGGTCAAAACTTTTTAAACTGCTCGTATGGTGGGGAGGTCTAGAGTTCCTGTTGCAGGCCAGTCAACCCCAAATGCTGGCCATTCATGTTTACAGAGGGCCCTAAGTCTGCTGGGACTCAGTGTGACACTGTAATCTTCCATGAAATTTTTCTTAAAGTTCTTTAACATGTATTTAAGGACTGTAGGCTTAGCTTTTACACTACCCACCCTAGACCCCTGAACGGCGTCGCAGTTTAACAGACAAAAGGTGGTGGGGGTTTCTCTCAGGTGTCCGCCTGGCTGTGCCCCCCCAGCAACCCGAGGGAACTTAGGCGCGTCTTGGCGAAGGTGTGCCCGTATAAACCCCGGGCCTGTCGCTCCTTTTAGGGGAGTGAATCACCGTTATGCTGTACGACGCCGCCACAGAACCGCAGGTGAGGACCCACTCAGATTCCGTAGCCGTAGCCGTGGAACCTCATACAGTCACTCTTCACTCACTCACTCAGACAGGCAGAGGTCACACATTCCCACCCTGGGAATTCCCTGCACTCAGGAGGTGATCAAGCTCCTCTTCCGTCGTCTGACGGGCCTGACTCGGACGGGTCCCGGGACTTTACTTGATCCGATGCCTCCAGACCTGATTTGACTTGTCCTCTCCGGCGTGTCCAGGTGAGTTCGGGACCCCACGGCCGGCGGCGGGAGCTCCCGAGGAGCGAAGATATTTCACAAAAAGGTGGTGGGCGCCGGTTCCCTTCTGTCGCTGAGGTCCCGCCGGTCGCTGCGCCCGTCCCCGAACCGGTGGTTTCAAGGGCCCAGCACGGTCGGTTTTCCCGGTCAGGGAACCAAAATGTTAACAGCAAGTGTTACAGCGAGGGGTCCCAAGGACAAACCCAGCTGCACACAGAGAGTTGGGGAATCAACGTTTATTTGCCGGCGGGCTCAGAGGGGTCTCGCCACCAAATTCTGAGCCCTGTCTATCTAATTTTTCCCATTTTTATTAAGTTGGGGTGATCCAAGGGGAGAGGGGTCTCAGGTGACAATGCCCACCAGGTAATAAGTTTAGTGTCTGTACTAGACAATAAGATTAGTGTTATGCTGATGTGCCAAATGTTAGGTCAGTGATATGTTAATGTGCCAGGTGTTAAGTTAGTGATATGTTAATGTGGGTCCACCGTGAGGGGTGGGGGTCTCAGGCGGCTGCAGTGTCAAGTAATAGATGGGGGTTTTCCTTATCACTGCCGCTCATTCCTGTTTGGGGCTCCCTGGTCTCCTGATCGCAGCCTTTGCCTCTTTTCTACTGGGGCTGCTTTTTCTTGCTGGTTTGCACGAATTCTCTGCATATTTTACATATTAGTCCTTTCCAGTCTTAGATGTAGCCAATCTCTTCTCTAGGGCTGCTACCTTAGCCCCTGGGGCGTTTGTCAAGCCAGAATCCTGGAAGGTGATGTGACAGGCTGTCTACCACTGCTGCTGCTCCCAGGTATGCACAGGGTACCCCCCCCCAGGTCCTTATTCCCTGCTTCCCAACCCCCGACATCCTGCCATCTGCAGTTCCACTTCCCTCCACCCACCTCGGGACACTGTCACTGCCCTGGTGAGTGCAGCACCTCTAAAACCTCGAATCCACAGAGCAGATGGGATAGTTCAGAACTGCTGCTCTGACACCCCCCACCTCCTGTTCCCAGTCCTCCCTCGGCCCCCCCCCCGCCCCCCCGCTCCCCTCAGGCAGCTTCCACCTGAGTCACTGGGCCCCTTGCTGTCAGCCCTGCTGGTCCCTCCACTTCACACTGCTCTGGCGCCTCATGGGCCCAGCCAGGCCTTCTCCTCTGGGCCCTTGCACATGCTGTTCCCAGAACATTGTCCCTGCAGGTCCTGGAAACGGCCACCCAAAGGCCTCCTGGGGCTTCCATGTTTCATGCTGGACCAACATCCGCTGTGCAGGGTGTGAGGTCATAGCCCACAGGTGGCACTCAACAAATACCGGTCCCTTTCACTCCACTTCCCCAGAGACTGTTTCCCCTCCCCAGTGTGGGGCTGGCGTGGCAGTAGCAGGGACAGAGGCGGCACAGAGAAGCATAGAAACAAGAGCTTTATTCTCTAATGTGCGCACAGTGAGTTCCTTACACAATCAAGGAAATGGTTTCTCTTTCAGGCATTGACTCTTTTATCAAAAGAAAATCCATCCTGCTTAGTCCCACCCTGGGCAGTAGCTGCCCTGAGCAACGTCCGTGGCCCAAAGCTAAAGGATAATAGGTAGAGGGCTGGGCACACACCACTGAACCCCCACAATGCCCAGACAGCCTAGGCCTGAGTCAGCTGTGCAAGGGCGCAGCACAGCAACCACCAGAGCCCACCTCCCCACGCAGCCCCAGAGCCAGCCTGGAGCATGGGGCGGGCGGCAGGCGGACGGGGTGTACCCACGCCTGCCATCATGGCCCGTGCTCAGCATCCATGACGTCCAAGTATTTGGCTTCAATTATTCTGGGCAGCAGGAGGTAGCTGGGGGAGGAGAGGAGGGAGGGGCGGGAAGATGAGCACAGGGACAGAGAGAAGGTGCTGGCACCCCCGCAGCCCACCCACTCTCCCGCCTGAGGCTGTGCTTTTGCCCTGTACCGGATGGGGATCATGGCAATCATGATGAGGGGGAAGATCATCTTCATGTAGGGCAGGGAGCTCATGCCGAAGGCACAGAGCAGCAGCAGCTGCAGGACCTGCAGGCCTGTGAAGTAGTGGATCTTCCTCTGGGGCACCCTCCGGACGTAGTGCGTCGGGGGGTACGCGGTCTGCGGGTGGCAGGGACCAGGTGTGGGCAGGCAGAGGCTGAATCCCCACCCGCAGCCCTCCCTTCCAGGCCAGGTGCTCACCTGCTCCTTGAGCAGCAGGGCCACACGCTGGAACAGCTGGTTGTCATCGAGGGAGGTGAGTGCGATGTAGAGGAAGAGGCCGTAGAGCACGGGCTTGGGGATCCACTGCAGCGGGGTGGGCAGCAGCAGCAGGGAAAGGCCCACCAGGATGCTGGCACCCAGCGAGGTAAGCCGCGTCTCCTTCACATTCACGATCCTGCGGTGTCCCAGGGCCAAGCCTTACCTCTGGTACCTTGTGCACAGGGTCACATCCCTCCCGGGTCTCAAGGGGCCCCCTCACACTCACGTCTCATAAATGTGCCCGTTCTCCACACACTCCTCCACTAACGCCAGCGCCCGCACGTGCAACGGGGAGTGGGGGTAGGCGGCATGGATCCAGGGCAGCCCAAACAGGGACAGCCCCGTGTTGATGATGGCCAGGAGCAGGAGGTCCCAGTGGTAGGCAGTGCCCTTCACCAGCCTGCAACAGGCGGGCACATGAGCACTGAGCCCCCTCGGCCCCTGAGGGTCAGGCCCCTACCCTCGCCAGCCCCCATACCTGTTCTCTGGGGCATTAACCAAGGCGGCCACCAGGTTCTGCTCGATGAAGAAGAGCATGGACAGCAGGAAGCCAAGGCCCATGGCACTGATGATGGCCTGCAGGGACAGCGAGTGGATCTGTGCCATCTCAAACAGGCTCTTGCTGGGGTTGTAGCGGAACTTGCTCACTGCAACAGAGGACAGGCCCCTGCTGCACCTGCAGTACCCAGGAAGCAGCCCTCCACCACCCTCCCCCAGTCCCAACTCACTCTCAATTTCCCGGAAGCCGTAGGAGCTGATGAGGGAGAAGGCGAGCACCGAGATGGGCAGGGCGCAGTCGGACAGGACCTCGCGGACGCGGGGGTGCAGGTAGGGGCTGCAGACAGGTGGGTGGTCAGCGCAGCCTGTGGGCTGCGTGGCCCTCCCCTCAGCCCTAGCCCCCTTACCTCTTCTTGAACTGGTAGAGAGTGTAGCCCAGCCAGAGCGTGCCCAGCATGATGAGGAGGCTGAGCACAGCGGTCGCCCGGCCCGAGTGCATGGCTTCCAGGCTGCCCCCCGTGCCCAGCTCCGTGGGGCTGGCCAGAAGGCTGGTGTTGAGGGCGGTGTGGAGGCTGGCGTTGAGGCTGGTGCTGAGGCCCTCCAGGCTCACCGGGGATGAAGCCCTCTTTGTGTGGTAGTCGTCCACGTGATGCCCGTAGTAGTACTTCGAGAAGACTGTGAACAGGGCCCACGGGCCTCAGCCCTTTGGGCTCTGGGAGGCCAGGGCCCAGCTTCCTCCTGCAGCCCCGTCGCCCTCCAGTAGGTGGGGCTGCTGCTCTCCGCCAGCCACAGCTCCCAGAGCACCTCGACCAGGTGAGCACCCTCAGCTTGCACCCTCCTGTCAGCCCAGGGCCAGGCCACAGCCCAGAGCCCCCCATCCCGACCTAGCTCCTCCGGCAGCAGGTGGCCACTGCTGCGCACTCACTTTTAGCCGTGCCCTTGACAGCATCTAGCACGAATGTGATGGAAATGAAGAGGGCGATGATCTCCTCTGTAGACCTGCCAGGAGGCGATGGGCCTCGTAAGAGGGGTTGTGTGTATGTCGGGGGTGACCAGACGCTTCCCTGAGGCTCTGCATGGCCCCCCCATCTCCTCCTGCCACTAAGGGGACCCGGGCCCCAGGCCTTGCCCAGTGAGCCCACCCTAGCCCCTGGGGGCAGCAATATGGTGGGGTACCCCATCCACCCTAGGGTTGCAGAGCCTCCGAGGCTGGCATGAGGCTGACCCAGATCCCCAGCTCAAGGGTCCCAGTGGCTCAGGGAAGGACCAGTTACCTCTTGAAGAGACTCATGAGCAGGCTGAGGTTGAAGAAGGCATAAAGCGCCAGGAAGAAACTGTTCCACAGGCCTGTCCACGCGTAGAAGGAGTTGAAGTCCAGGCCATAGTCGTCACAGATGACTCGAATCACTACAGGCAGTGGGGTAGGGTGGGGTCAGGGCCCAGCAGGGACCGGGGACCTCGGGCACCATCTCAACCCCACTGTACCCCGGATGTAGAGGGCCAGGGGCGCGGTCGTCAGCAGGATCACCAGCGGCTGCCCGGAGAAAAGCGCATACAGGAGGCCTCCGATGCTCTGCCCCGCGATGGTCTTCTGCACGTCTGCAGGGGTGGACGGGTCAGGTGGGTACCACGGCCCCAGGCCCTGCCCGACCCACCCTGGCCACCGCCGGCCCCTCACCGATGGCCCCGTCTGTGTTCTCATCGTTGAGGGACCCAAAAGCAATCGTGGGCAGGAGGCAGGCGAAGTAGAGGAACAGGGTGGTGGTGATGTGCTTGCCCAAGGCCTTGTTTTTCCCCATAATGCCTAGGAATGGGGGCAGGACAGAGGGTTTGTTGGGGATGCAGGACTGGCACACATGTGGGCCCGGGGCCTGAGAAGCCGAGCTCTGGCTGGGTCGCAAGGCACCTACCATCAGTGAAGTCCAGCGGGTACAGAGGGAACCTGCGTGCGACGTCCTCCCGGATGCCCTTCCCAAAAGGGACAAAGTCCTTGCACTTCAGGGGCTGGGGGAAAAGATAGAGTGCCCATTAGCACTGTCTGGCCCATGCCCCCTCCTGCCCATGTGACTCTACTCTGTACCTTCGGGTGTCTGTGGCCATGGAAGGAGACCACGCTGTGATCTTTCGTTCTCGTCACTGGACACTGGCTGGCCATGGTGAGCAGCTGTCTCTGATGCACCAAGGCCTCCTTGAATTCTTCCTCTGTGCGGGTCTCCAGGAGCTTCTGGCGGAAAGCGATGTCCGAGAACATGGTGGCAAATGTGCGTGCCACCTCCATTGCGGTCTTGGTGCTTTTCTGGGGGTGGAGGATGTCAGAGTCACGTCCACAGCCCCCAGGGAGCAGGGGAAGCCCTGCCCTTGGCAAGCACAGGTGTTCCCAGGCAGGTGGAAGCGCTCTCGGCACACACTAGAGTGGGTGTAGTTCCCCCAAGTTCAGGCATTAGTGTGCCCTACCACAATTGCCAACAAGTCAGCGGATCACCAGAACCACCATCGATCTATGTTTTTCTTATGCACTCATGATTTCTTATACATTCAGATATTAATCTCGTCCTAAGCAACAAAAACCTGTGTAATCATGGACAATAAAATTACAATAGACAAAGGCATTTACGCAGCTATGTTTCGCCAGTGGTATTTGTACTGTTCACTGATTTATTTGACCTTCAGAGGGGGGGATCCAGGCCCATGAGGCCCTCTCCCTCTTGCCTGGCCAAGGTCAGGACTGACCATGAACCATGAACTCAGCGTCCAGCCCCCACGGCAATCTGCTCACCTCCCCCGCTCTTGCCTATGGCCCTGGGGCTCTGTGCATACCACACTTCAGCACAGGAGGTGTCAGGGGTGTCGGGCTGGCCAAGCTGCCCGAAGCACCAGTCTAGCAACTCAGCTTTAGGATACCGCTGCTTCTGCCGTTCTGGCCACCCTGCTGGACGTCACTCCTTCTGACCCTGAGCTGCCCTTCCTCTCTCACCAGCATGGGAACATTTGGGGAGGCTCAGAGCAAGTCTATGAGATCCCTGGGAGGGACATTCCCTCAGTAGCCCCTCTGCCCAGGGGAAGCCAGAGGAGGGAGGCCTGCACCAGGGGCAGGGGCAGAATCATCAAGAAGCTAACGGAAGCTTAAGGAAGCTTAAGCGTTAAGGCCCTTTCGAGGCTGTGGGAGGGGTCCTAGCAATCTTCTATTCAGGATTTTCCTTAAAAGAAAACTCCCCAAACTGAATCAGCTGCAGCCCCCACAAAAGCAGGGGGCCTCTGCCCAGCAGTTGTATGGTCCAGGACAGAATATGGGTCCTTGGCCAGCAAATCATAAAGTCAGCCAACTGGAGGGGTTAGGGTCGGGGGGCAGGCCAAAGAAAGGCCCCTGTGTTTGAGTAAGAATAACTGTAAAAAGCATTTCTTTTCAGTCAAGAAGGAAATACAGCCTCCTGGGCAACCTTGGAGCAAACCGGGACGTGGCAGGGACCTAGCAAGAACAGGCAGAGAGGAAGGGGAGGCCTTCAGAGACCAGGACTAGGGCCTCCTCTGACACATGGAAGCAGGGGACCTGGGACCCTCTTCCCCAGAAAGTAGAGCCACCCCAAGACCTCTACTCACCATCTTGGGTGGGGCCAGCACCAGGATGACGAACCGAACCTCACAGGAATTTTCCCCCCAGTTCTGCGGGCGAACCAGGCGGCTGATGCACACGTGCCGCTTCTGCAGGGCCTTCATGGTACAGCTGGCAGGGAGAGGGGAGGGCACGCAGTGCACACTTGCCGCCTGGGGAGCTGGGGCTCCCCCACCCAGGACCCCTGACTATGACCCCTGGTGACTGCTGTTAAGGCAGCAACACAGACCAAATGGGATGGAGCGCTCTGACCCTCTGCCCCCAACATGCGCCAAAGCAGCGGCACTCATAGGGGACCAGCCTCTGCAGGGACATGGGACACCTAGCTCCAATGTGACAAGTGGCCTGGCAACTCACATGATGCAGAGCCACGACTGCTGGTATCGCACCCCTGTGACCGTGGCAGTGACTCCCTGGATGGTATCGGACAGCAGGTGAACTGAGGACAGAGTGGAGGCGGGGCAGGTCAGCCGGCCGCCTCCTGACCTCCCCGCCGGGGCCGGGAGACGCCGCCGTACCTTTCCCCTGCATGGGGGCGTCGGTGAAGAGCATGGCCATGAGCAGGTCCAGGTTGCAGTCAGGCTCGGTGTTGTTGGGGTCCTGAGCGAAGTGGCGCAGCATGGTTCGCAGCACGTTATCCAGTGAGGTGGCCGTCTCGTTCAGGACGATGCTGGCCTGCGCCAGGAAGCCATCTAGGTCCCGGTGCGCGCGGATCTCTTCCTTGAAGTTCTTTAACTTCAGGTACTGAGGGGACCCCAGGCACAGAACCACAAAGGCCCATGACTGAGACCACTGTCACTGCCAGGCCCTCCCCTCCATGGTGGTCCCCGGCTGCCCCTGCCCACTGGGACCAGCCCCAGCAGCCCAGCCTCAGGCTAGTTTGAGATCCTTGTTGGGGTGCTCCTGGAGGTGTGGGGACAGGGAAACAGCACGAGGAATCTAAGGGAAGCAGCCACCTCGGCCCAACTAGGGGCCTCGGGACCGCCCCGCAGGCTGGTCCACTCACCTTGCGGGAGGTGTGTAGGAGCACGCAGCCACCGTGTGCAGCCTCGCTCTCTGCAGAGAAAGGGGGAGGGCTCAGGGTGCCACCCCAGCTCTTCAGGCCTCTCTTGGTAGAGTGGGGCCCTACCTGCCCGGTCCCCTGCCCTCCCCAGCCTGTCCCTGCTGCAGCCCCCATACCAGTCTGGGAGGGCTGCATCTCCAGGTTGACATTGACAAAAAAGCGGATGCTCTCGCCAGACACGATGGAGGAGTTGACGGTGTCAAAAACCTCATCCCCCAGGGTTTCTTCACGGGCTTCGAAGGTGTCATCTGCATCATTCTTGTAGTAGTCTAGAGACCCAAGAGGCCACCAAGAGGGCCTGGCTGTTAGTGCTGCACACCAGAAGGAGGGGTTCCACGCCCAAGGAGTGGGGGTCCCCTCGGCCAACTCTCCAGTGAACGGTGGGAGAGGCCCCCCGAAGGTCAGGCAGGAGCCTCAGGGCAGCCAGGCAGAGTACCTAGTCCTGCCCCAGCCCCGTGCAGAGTACCCCTGCCCGGTGACTTTCTCCAACGTTCTTTGGCTGTGGGAACTGAGGCCCTGCATTGCTTCAGCTTGAAAAAAATATTTCCACCCCCCCAAACTTTGGACCAAACATGGGGTGTAATGATGCAGACAGGCCTGCCCTGCCCCTGCCCTCCCAGTACCCCCCAGGTTAGGGGACTCAAGGGAAGGCAGAGCCACTGCAGTAGCTAGATGGCCACCCTCCCCTGCTGCCTTGTTGGCACAGGGTCTTAGAGCTCGTCAGAGTCCAGACATCAGACAGGACCCAGGAAGCAGAAGGTCCAGAGAAACAGCCAGGGACGGACAGGGGACGGGGTTTCCGAGGAGGCCTCATCCCGCCCTGCCCCATCATGCCCCTCCCCCAGAGTGGCCAGGGTGTGTCATGGCACCCCTGGGATGCAGGACCTCAGAGCACAGTGCCCACCCCTGCTCCCCTTTCTCCTGGTCTGCCCCTCAGCTCCCGCAGCTGCCGCACAGCACAGCCTCCTACGTGTAGGAGGCGTCCCGGCCACGGGCACACACTCCTGTCTTCCCTAAGCCCCACCATGCTCCCTGCAGCCTGCGGGATCACAGTCTGGGATCACAGTCTGAGCCAGCCCTGCCACCCGTGTCCTGACCGCCGGCTCCTCAGGCCAGTCGGCCAGCACCCCAGGCATGCCAGCTCCTGTCTTCCCAGCAGAGGGCTTCCCTCCCTGGAGGGCCTTGTTCGAGGTTCCCTTGGAAACTTCTCTTCTGGGAAGTCCTCCTAGGACCCTGTCTCACTCCGGGCCCAGATGGCCCCTCTTCTTGACTGTTCTGTGGCTTCCCCGCTTATGGCTGCTCCCAGGAAAGGGGCCCTTGACCCCACTGATGCCTGACAAACACCTGTGCAGGGCCAGGGACGGGTCAGCAGCATGCCTACACCTGCCAGCAATGACTCACCCTGAATCACTTCCACCTGTGCCCACCAGTTTCCTTGGCCTATCCCAGGCCCGGTACCCCCAATGTCCTGAGCTCAGCCTGGGGCCCTCCCATGTCAAAGACCCCAAGGACTGGTGACCCCCCAGCTGCAGGCCTGCACAGTGTCCAGAGCCCAGGGAAGAACCATTAGGTCAAAAGATGTCTTCACTGCTTTTGTCATGGAGCTCATGACAAGCTCCCTCCTCATTCCAGGGCTGCCTTGTTTAAACTGTTCCCCCAGCCCCAACCTGCCCCCACCTCCCCTCTGCCCCTCACCAGCACCCACTGTCCCCCCACCCTGAGCTCCACTTTTCTCAGCTGTAGCTCTCCCCTGGTTAAGGACCTCCCTAGCTGATGCTACCAGGTCAGGTCCCTGGAGGGCTCCTGCCATGCCATGTCCCCATCACCCATCCCACAGCCCAGCTACATATCTAACCGGCCACCAGCAGCCTGGCACACAGAGTCCCCAGGCCCTGGGGGCCCTGGGTAGGAGCACATCACCACTATGTCTATGCACTGTCCCGCTCAACAACCCTCTGACAGGCCAGCTCACGGGGCTGGGCACAGGAATGGCAGCACGGAGCCCAGAGACAAGAGGAGGACAGTTAGACTGGTACAAGCAGGGACAACGGAAGCACAGACAGGTTATATTTCTTAAAGGGACAAAGCTAGCCCCCTCTCCAGGGCTGGGTAAGGACTAAGGGTTAAGGGGCACACACAGCGCTTGGCCTGAGGCTAGTCAGGTAACAGGAGCAGGCGAGGGAGGAAAGCAGGGGAGACCACCAGACGGTGCGCCTGCCCTCCCATGACCACAGGGCCACCAGGGGCCTGCCACTGTCCACCCTCCGGGCTGCCCGATCTCCTCACCACAACCTCTTGGACAGTGGGATCCTAAGGCATTCCAGCACCAGCAGCGGATCAGGCAGGTGGCCAATGCCATGGGGATGCGGGTGGGTGGGCTAGGTCCCCTAGAGGCTTCTGACCAACAAGTTCTCTGTACACACACCGGCTCACTGAGAGGTACTCACTTGAATCCTCGAAGTATCCATTCTGTGACATGGTGGAAGTGTTTTCTGCAAGGGAAACCAAAGAATTGTCACCAGCCCCATGGACCAGCCCTGGGCAGTCTCCTGTGCTCACCCGCACCCCGCACCCCACCCCACACAAACCCTGCCATTCCTTCTTACCTTTCCCAGGCACCCAACCCAGGCCATTCTGGGGAGAAAGAGGGCGCAGAGGACACTCCTAGGGAGGGGGCCCCAGGAGGAGGCAGAGGAAGCCAGCCTTAAGGCAAGAAATTACATTCCTTAGCCCATCTGCCGGGGGCAGCCCAGGTGGGCAAGGGGCAAGGAGGAGAGACATTCTCAGGATGTTTTCCCCACCAAGTTAGGTACAGTACCATGTCCTTGAATCTGGACTTTTCTGACCGAATGCAACCCAGGCTGAGGCGGGAGGGAGGAGGCTGGGGGCGGCCTCTCCACCTGGCTATTCTTCTGCCAAGCCCAGAACCTGGGCTTAGGTGCTGGGCCGGCGCCCTCCTCTCTGTCTCTCAGCCCCATCCCGGGGGCCATAAACGCCCATTACTTGCGCAGTTCCCCCCACCTGCCCGCGCGCCCCGGGTCACACGGGGGCGACCCGGCAACGGCCTACTCCCCTGGACCCCGACCCGGCCGTCTGGAGGCGGAGCCATTGGTCCAGAAGGGAGACAAAGCGGGGGTGGGGGAGCCGCGCGCCCTCCCCGGGCCGGGCCCCGGATGGTCCCGGCTGTTTGTGCCGCGCCGTGCGAGGCAGGAAGGGACAGGAGGGGCCGCGTGCACGAGAGGAAAGAGCCTCCAGACTGGGAGACCCAGGGGGTCGGGGGGCAGGATGTGGAAGTACGCGCGGGGTGGGAGCCGGGGCTGCATCCAGAAGGGAGGGCGGGGCGGTAAGGCTGGCGCCCAAGGCCGCAGGACGGACGGCTGACAGCGGGACAAGGGTCTGGAAGAGTGGGGATGGTGCACACTCCGTGCCTCATGGGCGGCAAATGGTCCCACAAACCTGGCTCCTGGCGGGACCCCGGCTGGCCCTCGGACGTCGGAACGAGGCAGAGACCGCTGCGGCCGCGCAGGGCACGGTCAGAGGCCCCGGGACCCCCACAGAGCAGGCGGGCTCGCCGCAGCGCCGGCGGGAAGGTGCCGAGGCAGGACATAAGATGCGCCTTACGAGGCGGCAGCGCGGCCGGCTCCGCAAAGCCCGGCGCTCAGGGTGCGGGGAACCCCACAGCGCCGCCCTGCCCACTCCCGAGGCCCCCGCCCCTCCACCGGCCGCACAATTAGTTCACAGCTGTAGAAGTTCAAGTCGGCAACAGCACAGCATTAACTAAATCAAGCGCGCAGCGCCCACGGAGCCGTCCCGGCCTCCCACATCACCCGCGCACCTACCCGCGCTCTCGCTCCCCCGCGGCCGCACTCGCACCCGGGCCCCTTCTCCCTGCCGGGAAGCCCCCACAGCCCTCTCGCCCCCGGGCCGGGCCCGCGCAGGCCCGCGGCATCCGCGCTCTCCCCGGTGCCCCCGACGACTCCGCGTCCCCGCCCAGCGCGCCTCGGACGCCGAGACCCGGGCGGCCTTCCCGCCGCGCCCCCGCCACGCCCGCGGGTTCAGGCACCCACCGCACGGCTGCAGATGGAACAAGCGCCTGGTGGCTGTGGCCATGGCCCGGGAGATTGGCCGCCGGACGGCTTCCACGCGCACTCACGCCCAGGCTCCTGACCTGCGCCCCGGGACCCTAAACTTGGCGTCTCGGGCGGGCCAGCAGCGGGAGCCGGCAACACACCTCCGCGCCGCGGCTGGGTCCTAATGCCGCTCACACGCCCCGCCCCGGAGCAGGAGGCAGCGCCGCCAAGGGCGGGGTCCCGTCCGCGCGACCCGCGTCCTCACCGGCGGGAGGGCTGCTCAACCCGGGGCGCGCTGCTCAACCCGGGGCGCGCTGCTCCCGGGCGCCCGCGGCTACTTGGCCAGAGCGCGTACATCCGCCTCCGTCGGGCCGATGCGCGCCGGACCAAGCGTGGCGGGGTTGGGGCTGGGCGGGGCTGGGCAGCTTCGGCCCACGGACCCACGGAGCTGTGCGACTGCGGAGGGTCCCGCGAGGGCTTCCCAGGCGTCCGCTTTAAGTGCCTGGCCGGCCCCTGCCTCCTCCCTTCGGCCGGGGGCCTCCGCAGAGCCACGCCCGCTGGCTGCCCCGCCTCCTCCGTTCATCCCGGTGGCTCGGCCAGTAAACCCTTTTCCTCCTCCTCCTTCTCCTCCTCCAGGAAGCCCGCCCAGACTAACTAGACGGGCCGGCGCTCTCCGGCCTCGGCCGCGTCGGGTTTGCTCGCTACGCGCCTCGAAACTTCTCTCCTGGCCTCGTCGCGCCCTCGGCCTTCTCTTAGGTCAAGGTCGTGGCTCTCGGCTTCTTTCCTTCCCAAAATGGCCCCGGCGCCCCGTCTCCCTTCCTGAATAGGCGGGAGCCCAGCCTGGGGACGCGCCTTTTCCGGCGCCTCGTCTCCTGCGAGCAGCGTGTGTATGTGCGTGTGCACGTGTGCATGTGTGTAGGAGGCGGTGGTGCGCGGGCGGGCGCGCGCGGCCATGGGGTCTGGCAAATCCAGCCTGTGCGATGAACCCCTGGCCTGACCCTCGGCTTCCCAGGAAATGATTCCATAGCCTTCGGGCCTCGGAATGACCCAGGAACACACCCCTGCGAAGTGCTAACCTCCCAACCCCCTTCACACTCTGGCGGCCCGGCGCTTCCCCCCTCACCCCCGCTGGGACGTTGTCCTTGGTTTCTGTGCCCCAGCCACAGAAGAAGGCGGGCGGGGCAGCCAGCGGACAAGCCCACCTCTGCGGAGGGGCTTCAGAGTAGCAGCCCCCAGGGGCTCCTCCCTCATGCATGGACGGCGTGAGCAAGGCTGACCCAGTGTCCCCTCCAAGCAAGATAAGAGCAGATTAGGAGCAAAGCCATGGAGTGCCCCTCTTGGATGGACAGTCTGAGGGGACAGTCCTGAGCACACCCGCTTTGCACTACTCCAGGAGGCACTGGGGAAGACACCTGCTCCATGACCTGCCCCAGTATACTCTGACAATAGACTCAGGGCTGGGATGAGAAAGCCCCCAGAGGAGACCCGGGATCACTATGTGCACCCCTCTGGGTCTTGTCTAGACACCCTCTAGCTAGAGCTCCAGTTGAGGCACAGACTCCCTGTGTCCTGGGTGGGGGTGGCCACTTGGAGGGACCTGAAAAACAGACAGGCTGACATTGCCCCAGAGCAAGGCTGGACTCCTGAAAAGCCACCCTGTTCACTGCCAGCCTGTCCTATCTGGGAATGCCTGGGCTTCTGCATCTGCCTCCCAGCAGCTCCCAACACCTGGTCCTTCCAGACCACGGGTTCCAGGAAAGCAGCCTGGATTGGATGGGCAGCCTTCCATTTCTCTCACAACAGCCGCCTCTGCCCTCATCCGAGGACCTCACCCCTCAGCTCACTGAGGAAAAAGGAGCCACAGCCAAGTCTCCCCCAGTCACCTCTGCACCCCACTTCTGCCTGGCTGTCTCCGCCCCTGCTGCCTCTGGACTCACCCGCTACTGAGGCTGTTTCCTTTCCAACTCCCACCTGTGTCCTGTGCCATGGCGATCAGAAGCTGAGGGCAAACACAGGTCTCCCTGCCTGCTCCCGCTGGTCATTACACAGGCAGGCAGGTTAAGGGACCCAGACATAGGCACACATCCCCTCTCATTCCCTCCCTTCAGGGCTCAGACTTCACTGGGCTGTGGACACAAGAACCATGGCCCCTGGGTTCCCCAAGGCACTTAATGGCTTTCTAAAACAATGGCAACTCGGTTTCCCCTGGTGCCACTTACCTAGTCTGCAGATTTTAGAATCCAGGACTAGGAGAAGTAACTGTATAGTTATCTCATTTAAAAAACAGAACACAGCCAGGCATAATAATGGCCGGTGCCTGGGGAGGCTGAGGCAGGAGGATTGCTTGAGCCCAGGAGTTCAAGGCTGCAGTGAGCTATGATGGCACCACTGCACTCCCCCAGCCTGGGTGACAGAGCGAAGTGAGACCCTGTCTCTAAAAAAACCCCAATTCTCCCTTGAACGCCCTTCCCCTCCAGGTACTGCCCAATTCCTCAGCCACACTTTGGAGCAAGCTCCCCCAGACTTATCCCTGCCCTTCTCCCTACATCGCTTCATCCCACTCATGCCCGTCTTTTTGTCCCCACTGCTCCACTGAAACCGCCGTTGTCCAGGTCACCCTGCCTCAGCTTTCTCGCCCAGCACCATAGGGGCTGCTTTTCTTATAATAGTGCCTTCTCTTCCTGTATGTTGCCTCTGACCCAGTGCTCAGCGCTGGCCTGCCCAGAACTTTCCTCCGTGGCTCCCTACCAGCCAAGGCTGACTGTCACATTTCACATCTGTCCCTGAGCTCCAGACCTCCACATGCCACAGCCTCTTTAGCCCTCCCTCCCCCCATGGCTAATAGACAAAATTTGAATGAAATTCATGGCAAAGAGAGCTCCTGCGTCTACCATCTCAATGGCTCCACACCTGGGAGTCCCCCTGACTCACCCACACCTGATCCATGAGCGAGTTTTGCTGCCTTTGCCTTCAAAACGGAGCTCAGATCTGCCCACTTGCACCTCCAGCCTGGTCATCATCCGGCCTTCTGACTCCTTTCTCCCCCTCATTGGAGGTGGAGAATGGATTATTGGCTTCCCCCACACTTAGAAATTCCAGGCCGGGCACAGTGGCTCACACCTGTAATCCTAGCGCTCTGGGAGGCGGAGGCGGGCGGATCGTTTGAGCGAGTTTGAGACCAGCCTGAGCAAGAGTGAGACCCCGTCTCTACTAAAAAAAAAAAAAAGAAAGAAATTATATGGACAGCTAAAAATATATACAGAAAAATTAGCCGGGCATGGTGGCGCATGCCTGTAGTCCCAGATACTCGGGAGGCTGAGGCAGGAGGATTGCTTGAGCCCAGGAGTTTGAGGTTGCTGTGAGCTAGGCTGATGCCACGACACTCTAGCCCTGGCAACAGAGTGACACTCTGTCTCAAACAATAAATAAAGAATAGAAATTCCAAAGCCCCTGTCATAGCCTGGGGGCAGCGGTGTGGGCTATATAACCTGCTGCCTCTTCTTGTACCTCCTGCTCCCTGGGGAGCACCGCCTCAAGCCCTGTGTTCACGCCCCCAGCTCTTACCATTTCATCATTCAGCTCATTCCATCCTTCCGGTCTCAGAGGTCTTCTGTGGTCACCATCTCAGGTAGGTTCCTACTGTCCTTCCCTTACAGCTCCTCACGGCCCCTAACTCTGCAGCCTTCTTCCTTCTTCTTACTGCACTGCCTGGGTCCTGTGTCCCTGAGAGCAGGACTGCGTGTGTCCTTCACCGGTGCTGCACCCATTGTAGCAGGTGCTCAGGAACCTGCCAAGTGTTGAAGGCAGACCCGGGTCTCTGCGGATAGTTGCAGAGGCATTTCAAGCCAACAGAGCCCTCCAGGTACCTCCCCTCCGTCCTCCATTTTCCAGTCTTGCCCAGGCTTTCCAGCAGTGCCTAAGGGCACCCAGCCAGATACTCCTGATTTCCTCTTTCCTCTCAGCCCAGACTACTCAAGTGTCACCAGGTCGCTCTGGTCTGCTGCACCCTGGCTGCCCTCACTTTCCTCGGCCCCTTGGCAAGCGTGGCTCCCGCACTTCACAGCCAGCAGCTCTCCCTTGCGTCACTCATCACTCAGGTTTTACAAGCCTCTTGGGGGTCCTGCTGCCCTGATGGGCACTCCCAGCCCCGCACAGCGCTTCTCCAACTGCAGCCACGCAGCCCCCTCCCTCTTCCCATGCTAGCCCTCTATGAACGAGGACTTGTCACCTCTGTAATGGTCACTTATTTGTGGGAGCCCGGTGTCCAGCTCTGGACCAGGCCCGCTGGCTGGGCTCAGCTGCCTACTAAATCAACTCCCTGATACTTCCTGCTGGTCTAAGTGGACCCAGCAGCCAAGCCAGTCTCCTGTCCGCCTCCGAATCATTGTTTAGACCGTCTCCACACCCCATGCCTTTCCCTTCCCTTCAGTATTTGCTTTCTACCTGTGGGAGCCCAGCATGAGACGGGCATACAGGGGACGCCGAGGGGCTGGGGAGAGAGAACTGCCCTCCTCTCTCTCCTGGGGGCATGTCCAGGCCCCACATGTGGGTGGAAGGATGGCCCTTTGGTACTCAACTAACACAGCACTAAGTCTTCTCTCTGTTGCCATCTACCCCTACCGAGGAGAGGAAGATCCTGGCGCTTATACGGGCAGCCCGCAGGGCGAGGAGCCCCTACCCTGCAGAGAGCCAACAGGGACCTGCTCCGCTGAGGACGACATCCTGCTTCCCTTCCCTCCACTCCTTGCTCACAGCCAGAACTGAGCACTGGACAGGGGCTAAGGGCTCTCGGCTCACTGATTCTATCAGACCAGCAGACCACTGGGCAGGAAGTTTCCAGGGCTGCCCTACTGCCCCCCTGTCAAGCCCCTCTGCCCTCTGCCCTGGGTCCCAGCTACTCAGCCCAGCTTCTCAGCTGAGAAACCTCTAGTGGACAGACTCAAGCAAACACTGACCTTTCGCCGAGCAGGTCTTAGAACAAATACAAGGCTGGCCCCAAACTTCCCCACCCTCCTCTACCTCCAGGCCCTATTACATTGAAATCTCATTACCTGTCACTGGAGAAATTCCAGCTGGTGACGCGTGATGCTAAGGTTCTCCGGGTATCCTGTCACCTCCTGGCCATCCTTTTTTTTTTTTTTTTGAGACGGAGTCTCACTAGAGTGAGTGCCGTGGCGTCAGCCTAGCTCACAGCAACCTCAAACTCCTGGGCTTAAGGGATCCTCCTGCCTCAGCCTCCCGAGTAGCTGAGACTACAGGCATGCGCCACCATGCCCAGCTAATTTTTTCTATATATATTTTTAGTTAGCCAGATAATTTCTTTCTATTTTTAGTAGAGACGGGGGTCTTGCTCTTGCTCAGGCTGGTCTCGAACTCCTGACCTTGAGCAATCCACCCGCCCTGGCCTCCCAGAGGGCTAGTATTACATGCGTAAGCCACCTCACCCAGCCCTCCTGGCCATCCTTGGCCGTTGTGTCCCTCACATCCTCCCCACCTATGGCTCTCCTTCTCGCAGGTCTCCTGTCCTGCCCAGGGGCCTTGAGCTCACCATCCAAGGCTGACAGGCCTGAGGTGCCACTCCAAGCAACCATTCCCTGCAGCTCCCACTGCTCCCAGGAAGGTGAGTGGTTAGAAAGGAAGTGGAGAGGCCCCGGACAACACCTTGGAGCCTCTTTGGATCTGTGACCATTTTTATCTACAAAACCAAGAAGTTGGGATGAAGTTCTTGTAGCTAGAAAATTCCATGAAGTTTTAGTCTGAAACCGAAATAATCTTCCTTATCAACCATCTTTTCTTTTCCTGTTGTCCTTATTTCTCTACTATTTGTACATTCATCCAGGCATGAAATTTCAGAGTACAAACGTAAAGTTTCTTAAAAATGAGAAGGGAAAAAAAAATTAAACTTTTTTATTGGTATAGGATAAGCAGTAGCAATTGTAGGCTAAAATGGAAACATATTCACACTTTATTTGGTTAGTATTTTTTTTTTACCAGATTTATAGCCATTTATTAGCTTGACATACAATTTATTGAATCTGATGCAATTTTTTAAGCTAAATTATTTTAGCTGGTCAATTGAGCAATGCATGGGAAAAAAAGGAGTGATTTGTGGATAAACAAATTTATTTTTCTTCGAATTTTTAGAGAATGAAACAAAAAAGTCTTTGGAATTGTTTCAAAATGTTGGGTTTTTTTCCACTCTGGCTTTTTCCGCTTTTACCTCGAGGTCACCCCCTTTGCTCTTGTCTAATTAGTCATTTTGTCTTGTCAGTTGTTCCTTCAGAATGGCTCTCTAGTTCGTCCACTTTTCACCTCCACCCATGTGGAGCAGCAGCCCAGCACGCACGTTATAGTCCACGTGGCCTTTGTTGTATTTAAGAAGATTCTCAAACCGGATCCCATGGACCACTGATGTCTCTGGGTGCTCTGAGGCATTATAAAATCAAACAGTGGTGGTCTTTTCTCAATCTGCAGTGGAGGCTGAGGGTTACCTTTGTGGTTAGAATGTCTTCAATTTAAATTCTTTCTTCCCTTGGTTAAAAATCACAACCACCACACTCAGTAACTTAGTGCTTCCTATCACTTGTACTAGAAAAGACATGCAGAAAGCAACATTTAAGAAAATCAAGTAGGCCAGGCGCGGTGGCTCACGCCTGTAATCCTAGCGCTCTGGAAGGCCAAGGCGGGAGGATCGCTCGAGGTCAGGAGTTCGAGACCAGCCTGAGCAAGAGTGAGACCCTGTCTCTACTAAAAATAGAAAGAAATTATATGGACAGCTAAAATTATATATATATATATATATATATAAAAATATTAGCTGGGCATGGTGGCGCATGCCTGTAGTCCCAGCTACAAGGGAGGCTGAGGCAGAAGGATTGCTTAAGCCCAGGAGTTTGAGGTTGCTGTGAGCTAGGCTGATGCCAGGGCACTCTAGCCAAGACAACAGAGTGAGACTCTGTCTCAAAAAAAACAAAAAAAGAAAATCAAGTAGGTGTCTGGTTTAACAGAAAAGCTCACAGACTGCAGGGGGATGTGCAGTGCTGGTCTGTGGGAGCAAGCCCTTCTTTGGGGGCCCACCTCCCAAATGGGTCTGGTGTTAGGGGGCCCATGGAAGTGCACAGAGACCCTTGGCCAGGCCACTGTGGCTGGTTCAGGGATGGGAATGTGACCCCAATCTTGGGGGCACCTCTGGAGAGGTGGCGTTGCCTTGGGGTGTTGGTGCTGCCGGTGGCATAAAGGAAGCCAAGCCACTCTCCACTGCTGGGGGAGAGTGAGGCCACCAAGGAGAGGGTTCTGATGACATCTGAGCACTTGTCTGGGCCCAGCTGAACTTGTAGCTGGACCACTCTGGATTCCTCCTACAGAAACAAAGCTGATCCCTTTCTGTCATGGGCTGGAAATGGGTCATTTGGTCATGTTTTCTTTGGGCATAACTCGTCTCTCGATTGTATGATAGAAATTAATACACCAGGCTGGGCGTGGTGGCTCACGCCTGTAATCCTAGCACTTTGGGAGATGGGAGGATCTTTGAGGCCCACAGTTTGAGGCTGTAGTGAGCTAGGATGATACCACTGCACGCACTCTAGCCCAGACAACAGAGCAAGACCCTGTCTCAATAAAACAACCCAAAACAAACAAAAAAGAAATTAATACATCAATATTTCTCCATGCTCCTCAGAGAGCCCTGTGATTTTCCGCAGCTCCACACAGATCCTCTGCTCTAAATCCCATTTTCCACATGTCTATTCCAGAAGATCCCCTGATTCTGGGGCTCCCGCTCTATCCAGTAGCTCCAGGTGGGTAACAGGACTCCTTCCCAGCCCCAGGTTCCCTGGCCTCTAAGTCCTCCTGGCACTCACAGCTCACCCAGACCTGGAGCCCTTCCATTTACTGTCTTCCCACTGCCCTGGCAGTTCTTTAGGGGTTAATCCCCAACCCTGGAGTTTTCTGGAAAGGCGAGCACAGGAGCTCCATCATGGTTCAAACTCGCGCCTGCGGGTGGGGAGGCAGCAGGCTCCGGAAAGCGCAGTGCGCCAGTGATACCGCCGCCAACTCCGCCCGGTCTATCAGGCCCTTCGGGTGCAGTTTTGCATTTGGTTTGATTGTGACTAATTGATCGCATGGAACTTCCACGTCCAAGACCACCATTCCAGTCACCTGAGGCTGCCTGCGGAGGTGGCACCCTACCCGCCTTGGGTCAGCTCTCAAATCTGCCCAGCGGGGCACTTCCCCTTGTCCGGACCCCTGCGTCTTTATGAACCGGCTGCGGGCGGCGGGTGCTCCTCCCCGGCCGACTGTCCTCCCCACCCATCAGGGGGCGAGGGGTGGGGTGTCAGCCAGCGGGAGCCCGGGGAGCGGCCTGCCGGGACGCCGCGCCAATAGCGGCGGAACCGCAGGCGAGCGGACCCGAGCCTGCACGGGACAATTGGTGCATTTGTGTTTGTTCCTCTAGTCCCCAGGGCTTCGGCAAACCTCTGGCTCAGAACTTGCGGTTCCAAATCTGAGCGCCGCGAGTGCTCTCTCGGATTTAATGCGGACATGGGCAGTGGCTTTGCCACCTGCTCCAGTTACTGGACCCTTCCGCACCTCGGTCGTCCCATTTATAAAATGGGACCGAAGGGCCACCTCGTGGAGCTTTTACCGCGCTGAAACGAGCCGGTCAGCCTGTAATGGCGTGGTTCCTTCTGCAGCCCGGCCAGGACGGGCTGGGGCCCGCGAACCGGCACGAGGGAGAGCGAGCCAGGAGGGGAGGGGGCGCCCCGGGAGAACCGCGTGCCCACAGCCGGCTTCCTTGAGCCCTTCCCCGAATTCTAGGACTCCCTAACTGCCCACCCCGCAAGCCAAGGTGGTCTCTTCGTCTGAATTTTAGTCTCCACGGGCCGCTCGGGGTTCTGGGGAGAGGTGTGTGAGCCCCAAGGACTCCTCCCCGAAAAGCCCCAGCAAAGGGGGCGTCGGGCGTCAGCTGAGGCCAGGCCCCACTCCCCGGGGGCCGGGCCTTCTCACACCCGCCCCAGGGACTCCAGGAGACTGAGTCTGCAGGGCAGCCAATGACTGGAGGCCTTGCTTGTTCAGTGATAGTTTATTGGTCCTTAGCATTAACATCTTAATTACCAAGGTAAATTCACATACACAACTGCAGGTAAAAACATGTAAAATAATATAAAAATAAATTGAAGGCTACTTTTATATATTTACTGAATTAAGTAGTGTAATAAATACTATAATAAGCAAAAAGCTTCAATCACACAATTCAGTTTCACTGAAGTTACAGTAGTGTTTGTAAATATGAGTTTTAAAATTTAAGTTACAAATATTAAAGCACTGAAAAACTAGTATAAAAGTGAATTTTGGCACGTAAGTGAGCTCTTATGTCATTAGTATTTAACACCCTGGGACAATGAAGAAACCACTTCTCACCTACTTCTTGAGGTACAACTACCCAACTAAGTCAGCAACACGGCTGGAATACTTAATAGTTTACAATCTTTGAGTTGAACGTTTCCCTTTTGAGAAGCCCAAAGATCAACCCAGAGCTTATTACTGTGCAAAAATTCTCCAAAATCCTATTAGAATTTAGGAGGGAACTTTTTCTTGCAACCTGAAGGGCCCAGCATCCAGGCCTCAGGTCAGAGAGCCCCCAGGGCTCACGGGGGCCAGCCTGGCTCCTCACCAGTGGCCCCTTCCAAAGGTAATCCCGTTTTCTCCAATTTCTGCCTCCCCTGTCCAATCATAAAAAGAAAAATCTCATGTCAAAACATAAAATAACCTATAACTTCAGCGACTTCAACATTATCACACACACTCTGGGTGATATAAAACCAAAGCTGCTAACAGGAAAGTTGGCAAAAAGCATGTAAGCCCCTGGAGGACGCTGCCTTTCCTAGGAACCCACCCTGGATGTCTTTGCTGGGTCCCCTGGATCCACTTCTGTGGTCAAAAGCTAAAACACAGTGTCATGGCCCTTCCTCTGGAGACAGCCTAAGACCTGGCTCCCCACACAGGAATCAAGTGGATGCTGAACTTCACAGTCAGAACCCGGAGGCCCGGCAGGTTCTGGAAGGAGGCGTCCTCCAGGGCTCAGTCCTCCAAGAGCTCGCACAGTGCGCTAGTGTGCCTCTGCACGGGGCAGAGCAGTGCGCCCCGAGGAATGCCCTTTCGCCAATGTGCCCCTTGACACGCCCGAGCAGGCTGAGGAGCATCTATAGAGGCCTCAGCCAGTTTTGCCTTTTTGGCTTTGATACTTCTTAATGTTTTGACTTTTTTCAATCACAGTTTCATATTCAAGTTGAGGTAATCACAGTTTTTCCTCCAAGAGGAAAGGAATTGGGACCGCGGGGCAGGTTGGTGAGAGAGCATTTCTATGGAAAATGGTCAGAAACCAGGACCACCACGCAGTACAGCCCCACGTGGTGGGAAGGCCCATCCATATGGGCGGGCTCCGACCCCTCTTTAAAAACTCTTCTGTGCAGCAGCCAGACTGCCAGGCCAGGGCAGCCAGGAAATGGCTCAAGCTCCCATATCCAGAGCTTTCTTTTAAAACTTCACAGAAACCCACCTGGAGGAAATGGCCTGTGGTTCTCACCCCCCACCCCCCTCCCTCTTCTAAGGCTGCTCAAGTTTGAGTTTTTAAAAAGAGCTCGGTAGAGCTAAAGGAAGCTACAGTAACTCATTGCTTATTAATCAATTGCACTTAAGATCTATGTTATTGATTCTGAAGCAGAGGCAGGCCCCTCGTGGACCCTGGCCTCCGGCCAGCCAGAAGTCAGGGGCTCCCAGACTTGGGCTCCACAGTGGGGCCTTTTATCACCAGTGGCTTTGGAGCAGAGACTGGAGCACATGGGCCTTTTCAGAAGCCTTTCTTGATGCAAGATTTCTTATTCAATGGTATTTGGAGTTTTGTTCGTTTGGCTTCAAATACAAATTTTTTTCTAGTACACTTTATTGACAAGCTCTTGACAATTGCTTTGCTACTTGCATGCAGGCCTCTGTGTGATCAGGCACACAGACCCCGTGTGTTCCATCCTCTCTCCCCTCTGCATCAGGGGGCTTTCTCAAAAACCCCTCTACATTACTAGAAACTTTGCTGGTTTCATCTATGTGCTTCTTCCTAAGGCATGCAAAAAAATATGTGAAATTCAGAAAACATTTACAATCTAGGCAGCCAAGACGCTGAAGTCCTGACAGACATCACCTAAATATCAGTGCCTGTGACACCCCCACCCCCCGTCCCCACAGTAATTATGAAGGTCAGGCACAGGACACACTTGTAATTCCCCTCTGCTTTACCATGCCACTGGAAGGAATTCTAACTTGGGTTTTGGAACTCTTTGAAATTCCTGGTCCTCAGGAGCCAAACAAGCCGAGCGCCAGCAACAATGCATGGGGGATATGAGTTTCCTGAAGTTTGCGGCTGAAAAGCAGGCCTTCCCTGGCAAGGCTGGTGGGAGGGCTGGGCGCTGGAGGCTGATGCCTCACAAGTGAGCAGACCCCAGGCCTGAGACTAACAGCTGCAAGACGATCCCCTTCACAGTTAGGTGAAGCCTTACCAGGGGGGCTTGGGCAGCAGGCTTGCTCTTGACCCTGAATCAGGGAAACCCGAGTGATGCCACAGGAGAGCTCAAGAACCAAGCACAAGGGAGAATGCTGATGTCAGCTTGAGAGCCATATCATTCTGGAAAACAATGTGCCTTTCCTTCAGTTTAGTCTATAAGGGGAATCCCTTCATTTCAGAACAAGCGGTTGTTCTCAGCCTAAGCTGCTAGCTCTGTGGGCTGGGCTTGGGCTGCTCTCCCCAGGCCTGGGCCGGGGCTAGTAGGGCCAGCTCCTTCAGTGGAAGGGGCCTAAGCAGGGGAGGCAGGCACTCCACTGTGGGTGACGGCTCTCCTGGGGCAGAATTTGAGGCCTGAGGCCTGAGGCCTGTTGTGGCCTGGCCCCCAGGCACAGCCACAGTCTGGGCAGCCAGGGTTCCTTTTAAGTCCCAGCAGCACCGCTGTGCAATCCAAATGCTTCTCCTTACCCCCACACAGTGCCTCAACAGCCCAGAGGAGGTACTGTCATCAGAGACCCAGAGCTCCTGGACTGCCAGCAGCACACACAGGCAGTCCCAGTGTGCTCATCCTTGAGGACGCACTCCCCCCCCCCAAAATCAGTGGCGCAGGTGATGCTCTTCAGCGCTGTATAGAGAATAAAGATATCATGCACTCAAGCCAGCACACATAGGCCAAGGAGAACAAAGACAGCCCCCTCAGGGAGGGGCCACCCATTCGTCCATCTCCAGGGTGGACATCGTGCAGGATGTACGGCCCCAGGCTTCTTCTAGGGCTTCTGCTCAAAGAGGTCATGATACTCCTGCTGCTCCAGCTCACGGTTATACCTCTCGATTTCTCGGTTGGCTTCTTCCACGTAGTCATTCATGAACTGGTCCATAACTGATGTCTCATTAAGGAAGAGAGCTCTGAGCCTGGAGGAAAATGGAGCCTCCCTGAGCCCAGAGGACCTGCAGGCAGGCGAGGTGGGGGACACCGAGGCAGTGTGTGCCTGGCCTGCACAGAGGGTACGCGATGGGCTCTGGGTATATACTGGCAGCATCACAGCTACTAAGATTGTGACAGGTATTCGCATATGGCCATCAATGAGGTCCTAGAACTGAACCCTCCTGCTTTCATTAGCACAGAGCAGCACCCCAAGGCTCTCATTTTGCCCTGTCCATCTTTTCACAGATTAACTGTGGCTGCCCCAACTTGGAAATCAGGACCCTGATGACCACAGAACTCAGGATGTCACCACAGCTGCATTCAAACTCCAACCCACAGAGTAACACTAAATAATGGAGAAATCTAATTTTAAGGACTTTAAAAGAGCAAATGAAAAGTCTGCCCCTGTGGGTTCCCAGCCCCAGCCTGCTCTAGGGCCCAGATGCAGTGGCTCTAGCAGACACCCCTAGCCTCGCTGTGCCAGATTCCACACAGGGACCAAGCTGTTCCAAGGATACGTGGGTGAAAATCAGTCTTGTCACCAAAGAAATTAACAAATTGGGTGCCATTATAAAAGT
The DNA here is from genome assembly GCF_041146395.1 of Eulemur rufifrons. Classification (NCBI taxonomy): domain Eukaryota; kingdom Metazoa; phylum Chordata; class Mammalia; order Primates; family Lemuridae; genus Eulemur; species Eulemur rufifrons. The sequence continues at coordinate 28,130,702 of NC_091002.1, forward strand.
AGCCTGCTGGTAGGGGGTCCAGGTGGCGTTTCACCTGTAGGAAAAAAGAGTCCTGTTAGAATTATCTCACCACTTTCTATCATTCACTCACTCATTAAAAACATAAACAAGTCCATCACCCTAGCAAGACAGCCTGCTCTGCTATGCAAACGAGCCAGGGAATTAACACCCCCAGCAACCCTCAAGCTGGGAGTTCCTGGTGGGAATATGCCCCTGTTGCTCACAGTGGAACTGGTTTGATAACACACCCTGTATAGGCTGTTTCCCTGTCCCTTCCCTCTCTCACCTTCCCACCTCCCTATCTAGTGTCTCCTAGAGTCACTACCAAAATAAACTACCTGTACTCAAGTCCTTATTCAAGGTCTGCTTGGGGGGAACATGCATTACAAGGACTGCCTTCTGAGGTGCCTACATTGTCCTCCCCAGGAGCACCCAGGGCTGTCCAGGCCTATGGGAGCTGGTTAGGAAGGGGTTCGCCTCAAGTCCAACGCAGAATACTCTCCTGCCCCACCTGCTCATTAGTGGGCTGGTGACACAGCCCATCCTGGGGCCTGGACTCTGTGTCCCTTTTAGCCTTTTGCCCCCAAACCCCTCAGGAAAAGGCCCCAGTAGGCACGGCGATTGGGGCAGGGACTGGGGTCAGCCTGGAGGCTGGGAGGGCTCATCAAGGGGCCTCTCAATTGGCCTTAGGATTCCACAACCTTCCCATGAGCAGCTTCTAGATCTAGACAGTTTTTCCTGAGCCCTAGCTGGTTTATCTGGGACAGAGGTCTTCTGCAGCTGCTTGAGCAGGGTGATAAGGCACAAGGCAGGGCCTCCATCACCTGCTCCTCCCACAGGCACTGGCTCTCCTCGATCTCATGCCCAGGTCACACCAGAGGCCATCTGCCCACTGCTCACTGAAATTGCGAGGCCAGAATTCTGTACCCAGCTTTCCTCTGTGGCCAGAGAGAAGCAAGACTTCCAGCATGTCCTGCCAATAGCTCCCTTACTCAGAGAATCCAAAAGACAGAGCTACGCAAGCCTAGGAGGACAGTCTTGGGCCACTGAGGGGAGAGCCCAAGGCAAAGCACTCACATGGATGTTCCTGATCTCCTGCTGGGTCAGCATCCCCCTGGTCTTCAGGGCTTTCCTCTGAGGCTTCTGTGCAGAGATGTAAGGAGTGGTCAGGTCCCAACAGAGCTGATGGAATTCATGGGTGGGTGAGGGCTCAGGGCTCTGGGAGTTGGTGACATAACCACAATCCCAGCTGAGGGGAAAGTATATGAGCTGCCATGGCCTGGACATAATATCCTGCCTGTCCACCCTTTGGGAAGACCACTTTCCCATGGCAGAGCCCTGCGAGCTAGCAGGGAGCAAGCAGCAGAGGAGAGCCTAGTGTTTTTGCAAATGGGCATGGTCCTGCTTCTCCACAGATTCTTATGCCTAGGCCCCACCAATGACAGACATGCAGACAAAGGGACAGCCCAAGGTCTCCCAAACACCATTTAGGAGCTTATACAGATGAGGCAGCCCATGCCTCAGTATAAAAACAGGTCCCAACTGCACATCTGCAAAAGACCCAGGTCCCAGCCAACTCTATTCCCAGAGTTCTAGGATGAGCTAAACCCCTAAGGCTGTGCTAAGAGCCTCAGCACCCAGAGAACCTGGGCTCACAGAGCAGACAACACAGCACTCCTGCCTAGAGGTTGCCCTGAGTGACTTCCTTCCACTCCCAGAGTGTCCCTGAAAGTGCTGGCTGAGCCTGAGGGGCAGACCAGTGGGCAGGCATCAGTGGAGGGGCTTCTCAGGGCCAGCAGCACCTCTGAAGTATGTGGGTCACATCTGTGCCAAGTCTGTCTGGGCTTTGGAAACCACCTGCTTAGCTGACTGCCGCAGCCAGTCCTTGACGCTGTCCTCTTTCAGGGAGCAGCCGACGAACACCAGGTAGCACTCCTGCTGCCCGCTGCTGTCTTGAGGTGTGCTTCTGGAGTCGGGCGGTGGCGTGGGTCCCTCCAAAACCGGCATGATGCTCAGGGAGTTGGCCAGAGTATTGTGGCAGACCTCCATGGTCCTCTCGGAGTCTGTAAGGGGAGCACACGTTAGTCCCTGAGACCCTGCCCCAAAAGGAAAGGCTTCGCCAAGACTGCAACAATGCAGATGGCTGGGACAGATTCATGAGAAAACACAGGAGGGAGAACTGCCATGACTGGTGGCAACTGAGAAAGGATGGAGTAAGAGAGGGAGGAGCAAAAGAAGTCCCTGGCTTGGCTGATTTGGGTGATCAGGTGGACACTATTAACTGGGAAGGGAACAAAAGATGAAGAAAAGGTTTGTAGGGGGGAAAGGGGGAGGCGTTTGACTCTGCACCTGTGGCATGTGAAAAACTAAGACCCTGAGTGGGAGATATCCACACAAGTCACTGGTGTAGCTGAGGTCGCCCCTGTGGAAGATTGGTTGAGGAGAAGCAAAGAAAGCCCCGTTGATAGAGGTGTGGGGGTTCTCAGCAGAGGCCTGAGAGGCCACGGGAGGAGGGCACGGTCAACAGCACAACAGAGCCACAGGAAGGTCCTGTAGATGGACAGGAGAGGTGTGTCCAGGCCATATGCTGAGGAGCTGGGGGCTAGGAGTGACTGGAGACACAAGAAAGAAGCAAGGGCCCCCCAAAAGGCAGGATAAGAAAGGGATCCAAGGCCAAGCGCGGTGGTTCACGCCTGTAATCCTAGCACTCTGGGAGGCTGAGGCAGGTGGATTGCTCAAGGTCAGGAGTTCGAGACCAGCCTGAGCAAGAGCGAGACCCCACCTCTACTAAAAATAGAAAGAAATTATATGGACAGCTAAAAATATATATAGAAAAAATTACCCGGGCATGGTGGTGCATGTCTGTAGTCCCAGCTACTCGGGAGGCTGAGGCAGGAGGATTGCTTAAGCCCAGGAGTTTGAGGTTGCTGTGAGCTAGGCTGACGCCACGGCACTCACTCTAGCCCGGGCAAAAAAGCGAGACTCTATCTCAAAAAAAAAAAAAAAAAAAAAAAAGACAGGGATCCAGAACAAAGGTTAACCCTGAACAAGAAAGGGTCAACAGCAGGTCTAAACAAAGAAGAAAAGGAGGTGGTGGTGAGAGGGAGAGTGCAGGCACCAAGACCTCTGAAGCAGGCAGGGGACGGCTGCTGTAGTCTGAGGGCGGCAGGCTGGGTGAGTGGCCAAAATTTTAGATTTGACAATACAAATTAGGCAAAAGGTATAGGCTAAGGACCTTGAAAGATTCTTTTACACAGGTTATGCCATCTAGTCCTCCAATCTGAACCATGATGGCCCCACGCCTAAACCCGCAGTGGCTCCCCACAGCAGACACTGATGGCTGCCTACCCAGCATCCCCCTCCTCCTCCAATACCAAGCCCCCTATGGGTGGTGGGTCCAGGAAGGCAAGGCAACTCAATCCTGGCCAATGAGAGGAGAAGTTGGCTGAGAAAATGGGGGTAGGAGCTTTGGGGAAAGGTGTCTGCACTGACAAAGACACCCACAGGAAGAGCCAGCTTCTCACTGGCTGGATGCAGTGTTTGGCTTTGACCCGCAGACCTGCAGCACCACCTGGCAACCATGAGGGGCAGGAACCTCAGGACAAGCTGACACACAAGAATGGAAGGACACAAAGACACATTACCTGGGTCCTCAGTGGCCTTGCTTTGCTGTCAACCTCTTCACTTCTTGTTATACAGCCAACACCTACTAGCTGAGTTGGGGTTTTCTGTTATCCTAACTGAAGATGCCCTAAGAGACACAATCCCTCCCTCCCTACCCCAGGCTCCAGCCACAGTAAACCATTTTTGGTTCCTGAAACGTGCCTTTCCTGCCTCTGGACTATACCAAATGCTATTTCTTTTCCCTGGAATATTCTACCCTTCCTCAATGTTGAGTTGACCAACTCCTACTTGTTCTGAGGCCTTCCCTGACCCCCAGCCCAGCAGAGACTAGCAGGATGCAAGGGCTCCAGAGTCTCGGGATGATGAACAGGCCTAGTGGACAGAAGGGAGAAGACAAGTCGAAGGCTTGAAGACTTCGGTCAGAAACGGATCTGGAGAGCTCAGCACAGGGGCAGCTCCTGGACGGGTGGGGTGTGAGTCTTTGGAGCTGTAAGGAGAGCCCCTGGGCAGGTCACCCAGGGAAGGAGGACAGATCCTTCACCATGGAGCAGGAGGACCTGGAGAAAGTGGGCCCTTGGGGGAGGGGGTGATGGATGAGCCTGGTGTACGGCCAGAGGGAGGGTTTTCGAGAGAGTGTCTGAGGGACATAGGTGGTCTACAGAGTGCCAGCAGAAGTTATGAACTCACATCGTGAGATGCAAGCACTTCATGGTGTAGGACCCCCAAATCCAACCTCCCACTTACCTGAAAACTTGACTTTGCCCAGGATGTGGTAGATGTTTCCAGAGAAGGGACTTGACTTGATGGAGGACTGAATTGCTGGTGGAGGAAGAGGACAGGGCTGTCACCCACCTGGGGGCAGAGGCCAAGTTCAGGGTAGCATAGCTGGGAGTTTTAGAGACTAGGAAGAGATCCTTTCCAGCAGGGTCCAGGGTTCACAGGTTTCACCCCCCACCCCCTGTTGCTCCCCAGTGGCTCTGCCACTGTTCCCAGGGGTGGAAAAACTCTTCCAATGCTGTGGAGATCAAATTTTGTGGCTACCCACGATCAGAGGTAGGAGACTACTGATTCCTCAAATCTCTCTGCTTGCTTCTGGTCCCAAATGGTGAGGAAAAAAGCACACAGAATACTAAAATGGTACCAGGAAACAGGCACTGGGGCACTCTTTTACCAGTGTCTGGGACATGTCCCAACCAAGGCTCACCTTTACACCTGGCCACAAAGCGAGTCTTTTCCAATGGACGGCCAAACCATACGCAGATCTGAACCATTAGTGGGAAGACTGATCCAGAATCAAATTTACCTTCATACCTTAAAAGGTTAAAAAATTGTAAGTACAAGTAATTTGGGCTTTGAGTGTTATCATATACAACTTTGGGATGAACTTACATATCATTTATCCTAAAGTAATTGAATCCCCCCTTACTTATATGGCATTTTGCATAGAAAACACTTGTGTATACATCTTAAGATTGGGAAGCATGACTGTTTAATTAGAGCAGGGGCTTTGTGAGGATGACGGTTTTACCTCCTTAGACTAGCAGTTCCTTGAAGTCAAAGACCGCATGCATCTCTGAAGCCTGTCAGGGGCCAGCTGAGGCTGGGGGTCCTTCCTGGGACAATGGGGGCTCTTACTCAGGATCCCCTCCCACTCCCTTAGGGCTCCAACTATGTCCCACCATCTGGATGTGTCTCAGCAGAAGGGGCCGAAGGGCTGGGGCATCTCTGCTCTATTTTTTGTTTTCAGTTCAGCAGACAAACTGTTGGCCTCAGATTCATTTAGAACATGGTTATATACTTAACTTTCTTTAAAACTTAACTTTGTATTATGGAAATCTTTAAACACATGCAAAGGTAGAAGGGTAGTAGAATGAACTCCCAAGCACGTATCACCCAGCTTCCACAGTTGCGGAACGGTCATTCCTTCTTTTGAATTATTTTTTTGAGATGAATCCCATAATTGGAATCCCTCTAGGAAAGGGTGTAACCATCTCATGGGTCATAATTTACACCTCCCGCAGCAGCACATAAGTGTATCAGTTTCTTAACAATTTCCCAGCAATGAATATTATAGATATTTTTGGTCAAATATAATGGCTGTCAATCAAAACAAGGCACCATTTTACATTTCTGAATATTAGTGACATTGAATTCTGTTTCCATGATTGCTATTTATGTTTGTTCTTTTTAAAAATTATTTTATTTCGTTTTTAAATTTATTTTTTAGCGACAGGGTTTTGCTCTGTCACCCAGGCTGGAGTGCAGTGGTGTGATCGTAGTTCACTACAACCTTGAACCCCTGGGCGCAAGCTCCCACCTCAGCCTCCTGAGTAGCTGGGACTACAGGCGCGTGCCACCACACTCAGCTGTTTTTTTTTATTTTTTGTAGAGACAAGGTCTCACTATTGCTCAGGCCGGCCTCAAGCGATCCGATTCTCCCACCCTGGCCTCCCAAAGTGCTGGGACTATAGGTGTGAGCTACCATGCCCCCACCTCTTTGTGATATCTTTAAAGTAAGGTGGTGGCATGACATTTTTGCAAGACTGACATGTCCTTTCCCTACCCAAACAAGTCATTTGGAGACTTCAGGCTTCTCTGGCTCCTGTGGTATCTGAATCCCTATGGGAATCTGCAAGGGCTAAGGGAAGAGAGCAAAGTTTTTGCCTAGATTAGATAACAAACTATTCTACCAGAAAAGGTGGGAATGCGGTCGATGAGAACAGAGAGGGCTGTGGGAGGGAAACAGCAGAGGATGCGTGCACGGCACAGAGCTGAGCACATCCTGGAACTATATACAGCCCATTCACTCTGAGGTGGTGGCCCTGACCTATGCAGGAGGGGAGTAATGTATAGGGATGAGTGGGAGACTGATGACTACCATCTTGTTAAAAGATGAAGTTACCCGGTTCCTAGAAATGGATTTAGGAGAGAGGGCTAAAGGATGATTTTGAGATCCCTCCATCTCTGACTCTCTGTAAGGACTGATCTTCCTGATAAAAGGGAAAGGTTTCAGACTCTAGATTCAGTCTTCTGATGGGCCTTCACATCCTGCCCTCTCCGGGGTCAGTCTGCCTCCAGGTAAGTCTTGCCCTGAGCTAGGCTTGTCCCATGCCCAGCATGAGTCAATGTGGACTGGAGAACGGGGCTGCTCAGGTGCCAGGGGTGACTGTGGGAGCTTCAGGACCAGGCCCAGAGGTTCAAGCAGCAAGAGGGTCAGTAGCTGCGGCCCCTGGAAAGAGGCTCCGTTTGTTTCTTTTCAGCTAAGATACAATTACCTTATTCAGGTATAAGGAATGACCCACTTACCCACTGTTTAAATAAGTATAATGTGACTCAAATCGGAGGTTCCTTCTAAGAATATACCTGAAAACCTTCAATTTTACATGGTGACATTCTGGGTTTTTTTGTTTGTTTGTTTTTGACAACATAGTATAACCAATTGGTGATGTAAGGCGTGATGTGAAAGATGTAGAATGGTGCCTGGGAGAAATGAGTACGGATAACAAGGACAATCCAGATAAACATGAGAGATTAATTCTGGCCAAGCTTTAACCATTGTCTTCCCCCAAACCTTGAACAGAGCAGAAACTAACTGTCCATTCTACGCAGGGACAAGTGCAGCCCGGCAGTTAAGAGAACAGGCTCTGGGGCCATTCAACCTGAGCTTGAGATCTAGCTCTTTCATTTCCTGGCTGCAAACTGCATGAGTCATTAACTCCTTGCTGTGTCTGGTACCTTATCTATAAAATAAGAAAAATAATGGAATCCACCTCACAGACTTGGTGTAACAGTTAAATAACACCAACAAGGCTCTTAGAACAGCACTGTCCGACAGAACTTCCTGGGATGATGGAAATGTTCGGGATCTGTACTGTCCAACATGGTAGCTGCTAGCCACAGGTAGCTGTGTAGACTGAATTCTAAATTTTATTTGATTTTCATTAATTTACATTCACATTTCATTAAATAGTCACATGTGGCTGGTGGCTACCACGTGCCGAGTGCAGTCTTAGAATGATGCCTAGCACACACAGTGAAGTGCTCAAGCACACTGGTATTGGTATGACTGTGGTGGACTTGGCACATTCTCTCCTTTTTCTTCTCCCCTCTGGAGAGGTTCACAGGCTGTGTGGCAGCCTACAGAGAATATTCCCTGGGTCACATTAGCAGGAAACCTACCTGCTAGATGGGAACCCTAGAGGACTGACTGTGTTCTCAGGAGTGACTCTCACCTGAGAAGGTTATGGCTCCTTAGTTCCATGCCAGCCATCTCACCCTCACTAGGGGGTAGGAAACACAGCATACCACCGTGCTTGGTGCCCTAAATCTCAACATCTGGGGAGGCTCCCAATTTGGAGCCCAAGATGTGGAGGAGCACTAGGCTCGTGGCAGGGCAAGCAGCTATTGGGACATGGCGGGCCGTTCCAGCTGCCACGTGTTACCCTTGTAGAGCACATCTGGTATTTTTACTTTCTTGGGCTTTTTTTTGTAAATAAATAAATCATTGGGCTTACAAAGAAATCTTAGCTACTTTTCAAAGATGATACTTGCCAGCCAGGGTACATTAAATATCGAGATCGTAGCATCGGAGGACTTGAAAAACTATTTTCTGAGAGAATCAGCTCAATGTCTTCATTCCTTTGAAAATACAGAAAAGACTCAGGTTAATCAGGACTGTTGATCTTACTGCATTTTGTGCTTCCTCCTTCCCCCATACACACACACAAGCACACAGGCATGCATTTATTTTCTAGCAAACTGCTTGAAAAGTTAGTTGAATACATCATGATATTTCACCCCTAAATACTTCAGTATTTATCTCCTAAGAATAAAGACATTCTTTTACAGAACCACAAAACTGTTATCGCGCCCAGGGAATACTATGGACAAGCAGCACTGGTATCACCTGTTAGAACTGCAGAATCCCAGGCCCCACCCTAGACCTACTAAATCAGAAACTAATTTTAAGAAGACCCCCAAGAGATTCATTGGAGAAGCACAAATACACATCTATTTTCAAATTTTCCCTTTTTTGTGGGCAAGAGGGCCCATAATCCAATCAAGAATCATTCATTAAATTTATAATCTTTGTGCTTGCTTTGGTAGCACATACACTAAAATTGACACGATACAGAGAAGATTAGCATGGCTCCTAGAATTTTTTTGAAAATTTACAATCTTTATTATTCCTTAATCTGGAACAGTTTCCCCACCTTTTTGTTTGTTTGTTTCTCATGGTGTTGATATTATTGAAGAGTACACGCCAGCTGTCTTGTGTCCCACAACTTGGATTTGTCTGATTGTTTCCTCATGATTAGATTCAAGTTAAATATTTTTGGAGATTAATACCCAGGTGATGCCGTGTCCTCCCCATTACATCACATCAAGAAGGCACACCGTATCATTTTGCCCCATTACTGGTCATGCTTTTCTCAGCAGTCTGTGTAGTGATAATTTACACACCAGAGGACTAGTGAACATCTTTTTCCTCAACAATCTTTCACCCACTGCTTTTAGCATTCACTGATGATCCCTCTCTAAATCAAGTATTGTATTAGATTGAAGGTTACGAAATGATGATGTTCGAGTTCTATCAACTCTTATTTATTTGGGATGCTTCCGTAAAGAAGGGCTTTGCTGTCCTGCCCCTCCTCCCTGTTTATATCACTATGGAGTCACATTTTTTTTCAAATGTCATAATCCATTATTATTATTGTTCTTTCTTATGCTCAAAGTGTCCCAAACTTGACTAGTGGGAACTTCTCAAGCTAGTTCTATATCCTTTTGACACACCTCCACTAGTCTCTGGTACTTCCCTTGCTTTACGGGGATCGAATGGACCAGGCTCACTTTGTACCTTCCCTGCATTAGACTTGCAACCAGTTAATTCTCCAAGGAGTCCTAATACCTCGTACTGGGGACTGGTACTTAGAAACAAAGGGATGTTTACAGCTACTGTGGTATTATTATTCTGGTCTCTTTCAAAGGAAAGAGCAATTCTAAAAAAGTAATGAATTTATATTGAGTCCCCAGTTTTAAATCAATTTGGAGGGTTTTTCTTCACCTTTTCCTCTTTATATTTATAATCTTTCTTCAATCTGTGATGTTGTTTGGAATAAGGGTTCCAACAGAGGATTATGTTGAAAAGTTACTTGAATTAATTACTTTTTTGTGTGTGGTTATTATTACTTTGATATACAGATTCATTTTCTTGGTTTATATTTGATTCAGTTTCTTTCCTCCTTGTTGATTTAATTTTTGAATACATAGAACATTTGCATGGTTCAAAAGTCAAAACTATATAAAAAGGTATACAATCCTTTAGTACCCTAATTGAACAAAATTGCTACACTGCCAGGTGTTTTCTCTTTGTACATACTCACACACACACACACACACACACACACACACAAACACGAAGTCACTAATTCTCTTTTTTTTTAGTTTGTGGAGTGGAGTTGCTAGACGTTTACCTGGTGACAATCCCATTTTCTGCAAGAATGAAGGCTGCGGTAGGATTGGCAGCCCTGATGAGGCTCTGCAGCTGAACAAGGACAGGGTGCCGCTGCTCCATGGTGTGACTGGTGAACACCACATTACTCACCAGGCCTGGGGAACAAAACCGAGAACAGGTCAGCCTTGAGAGCCCTGGCTGTGGTCGAGGGCTCATACAAACGTGGGCCCTCACTCCCCTCAATCAGCCCTTCCAGCAGCCTCCTGGTATAGACACCCCTGGGCCCCGCCATCATTCTCTTACCCTTTCCCAGCTCTGCCACCTCTTGGAGTGAATGGCTTCAAGCCCGTAGCTGCCTCACTTCCTAACCTCCTCTATCTTCTTAATTCTGAATTCTGGCTGATACCCGGAGTTCTTGATCAAAGGGCCATTCCACATCCCCTATATTTAACCTCATCAGGAACTGGTGCCATTCACCTTCCCCAGTTCAACCACAGACATTTACCAAGCACTAACCATGTGTCAGGTGCTAACCATTATATTCTCAAAGAGCACTCAGCCAAGTAGTCTGGTAATCCAAGAAAAGTGCTAACAGATTTCACATAGAAACATGGTAAGAAAGGGTGGCCTGTGTAAGAGGCTATGGAGTGGGCCATGATCACTCCCAACTTTCTGTGAAAATACGGAAGTAAAATTCACAGGACTACACAGAATTTGGGAATCAGGAAAGGTGCCACACCTAACCACCCCAAGAACATTATAATAACCTCTTCCATATTCATTCCTATTTTTATGTAGTTATAATTGTAGCATATATACCATTTCTGCTATAAGCTCATTTGCATTTTTGTTACTCAATAATTTCTATTTACTTCTTAATACTGTGGAAAATTTCAAACAAATACAAAAAGGAAAAACAGAATGAGCTCCCATCATCTGGCTTCAGGAATTATCAACACTCGGCTATATGTATTTATTTCATCTATAAAAACCCCAGCCCTTCCCCTGCTCCCCCACTGGATGATTTTGAAGCCAATCCCAGATAACATCCAATTATTTCATACAAAAATATTTTAGTATATATTTTCATAATATAAGGACTCTTTAAGAAATTAATGATTAATAATAAATTCCTTAATATAAAAAAAATCCAGCCTAGATGGAAGTAGTGGCTCAAGCCTATAGTCCCAGTTACTTGGGAAGCTGAGGCAGGAGAGATCACTTGAGCCCAGGAGTTTGAGGTTGCAGTGAGTTAGGGTTACACCACTGCATTCTGGCCTGGGTGACAGAACGAGACCCCATCTCAAAAAAAAAAAAAAAAAATTCCAGCCCATGCTCAAATTTCTCTGTCTCATAAATATTTTCTTAGAGTTCTTTTGAACCAGGAACCAAAGTCCACATGTTATATTTCCTTGATGCATCTCATAATTCTTTCAGTCTACGGTTTCTTCTTATTTCCTTGTAATTTATTTATTTAAAAACTGCATCCTGTAGATTTCTCCCAGTCTGGATTTTGCTGATCACATACTTATAGTGCTGCTTAACATGAGTAGCTAGATGTGGATGCTTGATCAGCAAGACTGCTTTATAGATTCAATCTTTTTTATTATTTACTAGTTTTTAAAAAATGCTTGTTCCTTTTCTAAATTCTTAATTATTTATTGTTTAGTAACATAGTAACTTAAAGGTATATAGGTATACGTTTTCCTTTGGATTATTTGGAAATACACGACAGGTTATAGACAGTATTCTTTACCATTAGAAATGGCTCTTTTAAAATTTTCCAATTTTTTCTTGAATCTGCCCTGCTCTTATTAATACTGCCTCCTTTCCTTCGTTTAGATTTGTCTGTTCTGTTTCTGCTCATTCATTTATCATCATCCTTACTTAGTTTTAGATGTTTCTCTTATATAAGGCACATATAATTAGTTTTGTTTCTTGGTTTAATCTGACAGACTTCTTTTTAATGGATATTTATCCCATTTATACTTACCAACACCTTGGTTCTGTCACCTCGTTTATGTTGGATTCTGTTTTTAGTTGCCTTTTTTTTTAATATTTAGCAATACGTTCTCTGCATTCTTTGTTTTCTGTTTTCCTTATAATAAGAGGTAGGTTTACAGTGTGGTTTTAGTTCTTAAATAGCTGTCCTTTATCTTCTTCTTCTTCTTTTTTTTTTTAAGAGACAGGGTCTCTTGTTCTGTCGCCCAGGCTGGGGTGTGGTGGCGTGATCGGTGACCATAACTTATTGCAACCTCTAATTCCTGGGCTCAAGTGTTCCTCCTGCTTTGGCTTCCCAAAGTACTAGGATTACAGGCATGAGCCACCTCGCCTGGCCTATCTTCTTTTTATAATATATCCAAACCACTGTTTCTTATAATGCCACCTTTACACAATGTCTGCTGACTCTGTATATGAAAGACGGGGATGTTGGCATACTTTACATTCTTCTCACTTCTCCACCATCACGTTTTGGTTGGTTACATTAAGATTTTTAGTTCCTCCAGCGATTACTTTTATATCTTTAGAGAGTATAATTAACCATTTGTATCTTGATTAAATAGCTTTCAACTCTACCAGTCTCCCACTCAGAAAGATGTAAAGATAGTATCTCTCCCTTGCTGCCTCCTAATTTTTTGTTAAATATAATTTCATACATAGTTTTTCAAAATTTTCAAAATTTACCTTCTATTTTGTAATATAATTCTCACAGCTGTTCTTTACAATATTCTGAGTGAAGAACACAAACAAAAAAACTCTCACAGCTATTATTAATTCTTTTTTTTTCCTTTTTCTGGTTTTTTTTTTTTTTTTTTTTGAGACAGAGTCTCACTCTGTTCCCCGGGCTAGAGTGCCCTGGTGTCAGCCTAGCTCACAGCAACCTCAAACTCCTGGGGTCAAGCAATCCTTCTGCCTCAGCCTCCCGAGTAGCTGGGACTACAGGCATGCACTACCACGCCCGGCTAATTTTTTCTATATACATTTTTAGTTGTCCATATAATTTCTTTCTATTTTTAGTAGAGACTAAAATAGGATTACAGGCGTGAGCCACCACGCCCGGCCTGCACTGATATTATTTACTTTAGTTAAGTGTTTAGTTAAAAATTAGATGTATTTAGCTGTTGAGGGCAAAACTCACAATGTATAGAAGGGTTCACAAAGAAATAATTCCTTTCCTTTCCACATACCTAAGTTCCCCTTTCTCTGGAGGCAACCACAGTTATCAGATTCTTATCTCTTCTTCCAAAGATCTGCTGAGTATATACAAGTAAGAGTCTGTGTGTGTAATTTTTTCCACAGTGGCATACCATACTGTTCTGCACCTTATGTTTTCACCTAAGCACTTTATTTTTCATTTTTTAAGAGACAGGGTCTCACTGTGTTGCCTAGGCTGGAGTGTAGTGGCGTCATTATAGCTCACTGTAGTCTCAAACGATCCTTCTGCCTTAGCCTCCCAAAGTGCTGGGATTACAGGCATGCCCCACTATGCCTGGCCTTTACTTTTTAATTTTGGTAAAGCTTATGTCTTTTTTCAAACCTTCTCTTAACACTTGACTACCCCAGTCGTCCCCTCATGCTACCATGTTCTCTCCCCTTCTCTGAACTAAAAAAAGAGGAAAAAAAGCTCCTCTGAATAATACATGTGGTACTCAAAACACAGGACTTATATTCTTATTTATCTTCTTCCTATATGTGAAAAGATAGCATAACGTAAAGATTAAGGCATGGGTTTTGGAGACAGGCAAATCTGAATTTGAATTTCGATATCCACTAATTACTAATGGCTATCATTGGACAAATTTGCTCAATCTTCTGAGCCCAACTCCGAGCCCAACTCTGAGTTCCCATCTCCCCTCTGTAAGATGGGAACAGTAACACATATGTCTAGGTTGTCAGTAAAATGCTTACCACAGGGCCTACAGAGAGCAAGAATCCATTAACTACAACCCATCATCACCACCACTGCCACCCTCAGCACTGTCAGCTGAGCATCTGAGCAGGGGACCTCTACATGTACATGGAGGGGCCTGTCAGACAGACAGTGGTGACTGTGGCATGTGGGTCTTGGCCATACCAACTGGCAGGAAGCTAAGTCACCAGATTCCAACTAGCCAAGGCTGCTGAGCTCATGGTTTAGATGAGTGGCAGTCAATAGTTTGAAGGCAACTTCTAGGACCCCTGGTCCCCGTCTCTGGTCTGAGGCAGACATTAGTGCTACTGCCTTCCTCTCACCAATAACACTTATGAAAAAAGCATTCCAAAACTCTAAGGACTGAATCTAATCTCATAAACACATCAGGATGCATTCCATTCAAGACGAGGGAACAGGGATTAGGAGTGCTCGTGCCAGTGGTCACCTGTGGCCATGAGGAAAGGGCCCACACAAAGGCTAAGCGATGTGCCTGGGACCAAAGACCATCAGGCGTTAGGGCTCGCCTGCCGAGAACAGAACCTGCGTCCTATGCGCTTATGGGCCCTTCTCAATCTATCCGTTCCGTGGTTCTGGGACACAAGTCCTACCTTTCTTAGGTATTTGTTAGTATAAGTTTTTCCTCTTGCCTCCTGTGGCACGCTAAGCCCTAGCTCTCCTCCCAGAGGCTACCACTGATAACCAGTGTTTGGGTATGCTTCCTCAGATAGCCTGCGCATGTACGGGCTTGTATCAATATAAAGGAATATACAGACTCTTGCTTTCTTAAGCATGTCTCCCACATTCAAAACTCTATCCTCAGGGGCTTCATGTATGACCTAGTTGTGGTAACAGCACATGACTAAGGGAATTCAAATGGAGAATACATCAGTATCTTGTTTAATCTTTCTTCTTCTTTTTTTTTTTTTTGAGACAGAGTCTCGTTCTATCACTTGGACTAGAGTGCAGTGGTGTCATCATAGCTCACTGAAACCTCAAACTCCTGGGCTCAAGCGATCCTCTTGCCTCAGCCTCCAGAGTAGCTCGGACTACAGCACCACCATGCCCGGATAATTTTTCTATTTTTTGTAGAGACAGGATCTCACTCTTGCTCAGGTTGGTCTCAAACTCCTGAGCTTGCTCAAACAATCTGCCTTGGCCTCCCAGAGTGCTAGGATTACAGGTGTGAGTCACCAGCCCGACTTATTCTATCTTAAAAAGGTCCTTCACATATGATTTCTGTTCAGAAGCTTTACCATTAAGATAGAACTTCTTAGCTAGTGTTAGAAAAACTTCGTAATGAAGGTGACACTGGTGGTACTGTGCTCCCATTCCCATTTAGAGAGGGCAGTCTGGACGCTTCAGAGGAGGCAGCAAGGCCAGACTGGAGAGCCTGATGCCAGACACCCATGCCACGGTACAGCCACAGGAAGTGGGGCCTCTGGAAAACGAGGAAGGCAAGGTCAGGTGGCCAGGCCCAAAATGTGGCACAATGGGGAAGCAGGCAGGATCCTAGAAGGCTCTGCACATTCTGGAGAGGGCAGACACAGGAGCCAGATCCTGCAAGGGGCCTGCAAGATTCTCAAGGGTAGAAGACAAGAATGGTTGTGGCGGGTCTTGCAGTGAGGAGCCAGGAAAGGCAGAATAAAGACTGGTGAAGGCCCTGGACTCTGTATGGTGTTTTCTTGGGCAAAAGAAATGGGAGAGTCAGACCAGTACAAATGTGGACACCTGAGGATTGTGTACCAAGGTCACAAGCACAGGCTTGGCTTGCCCAAGAGAAGGCTGGGAGCTGGGTCTCTCACAGACACACCTTACACAAAGTTCTGCCTGCTGCATTTGTACCATGTGGACAAATCTGGTCAGGAACTGGGCACAGAAAAGGGGCTTTAGTTTATAGGGAAATAAGCAAGAGGATTATCCCCAGCATTCCTCAGGCCAGCTATGTAAACTGCCACCTGCCAAGAGGAAATGCCATCTGCGAGGCAGGTACAGCAGTTATCTACAACACAGGGAACAAGCCACAGTGAGTGGTTTTCACCTTGTTTGGGCCAGAGCTTCCTTCTGTTCTGTGTCAAGCAGTAGACACTCAGATCTGGCCAAGGTCTCACCAGTCTGGGCTATGAGAGAGCAGGCAGTCTGGCCTGGTCTGTTCTCAAGAGCAGAGAAATAACCCTGTGGTCTGACCATCCCATCTGGGCTAAAGGCTTCCTACAGCGCAGAAGAAAACGAAGGTCACCACCTTTTTTTTTTTTTTTTTTGCACCCAAATGGATGTTGACAGATGGTCATTCTTCTACCTATATTTTTCTTTTTCATTATTTTTTTTCTATTTTTTTGAGCATCATGCCTTCAGATATCTATAGATACTTTTAAAATCAGTAAAATATCTCCACTTTGCTATCAAGCCCAGGATTAAAACAAGACTTGCTTGCTGTTTAAGTACTGAGATTATTTCCTATTCCTTGAATTTCTGTAATATATATCATCTTGGGCTGTAACATAGTCCTCTTCTCATTGTAAAATAAGCCTTTGTTGTTAAAAGCAATGAAACAGGGAGGCTGACTCATGAACAGGAGTAAAAGGAGGCCATACGCTCCCTCGGGACATGAAGTGTTTGTCTACTGGTGGCAGATCCCACCTCCAAGCCAGCCACCAAATCTCTGAGGAGAAAAGAAATACTTGGTTTTTTAAAAACAGGGTCTCTGTCTTCGCCCAGGCTGGAATGCAGTGGTATGATCATAGTTCACTGCAGCCTTGAATGCCTGGGCTCAAGTGATCCTCCTGCCTCAGCCTCCAGAGTAGCTAGGATTATAGGCATGAACCACCACACCCAGCCAATACTAGTCTATTATCTCCTTCCTCCCCCAGATAGCCCATGCCCATGTCCCTCCTGGTCAGGCCAGTCCACAGGGTCCCATGGGCCCAGGTGCAAGGCACTGTTACTCCAGGAGCTCCCTGGAGAGTTCAGAAAACAGCATATGTGGCCTCAAGGTCATCTGCCCACATCTGACCATACCCCTACCTATACACAGGCACAGAATTTGACACATTGCCTTTGAACAATGAGTTGGAAGGCAGCGTTAATGAAATATGCCTACCAAGTGCTAGAGAGAACGCGGTCTGTCTCAGCCTCAAAGTATTCAGACTAAAAGGGGTCTTCCTCTCATAAGACAGGCCCAAGGCTGCCCCTGGTTCATGGACTGAAGACAGAGCATTTCTCCAAGGCTCTCTACCAGGAAATCCTGACCATCTGTGCTTGTCCTTCACACAAAAATTTAGAAGGGCACCGAAGTGGACAGTGCCAAGGAGCCAAGGTGCATGAGGGCGGCAGTTATCACATGGTGGACAAGGGGCTCTGACAGAAAAGAAGGCACCAGCAATTACAAATAAGACAGGGCTTGGGGCTGGACAGGTCACCAAATCCCAGGCACACCTGGGCAAACACTTCCTTAACTTCCTCTGCCCCTAGCTGAAGCTCTTCTCAATGGAAGAAGAGCTTCTTTCCCAGTCTCTGCTCTAGACCCCACCCCTTCCTCCTCAGGGATCCACTCTATCAAGCCTAGTATCTCCCTCCAGCCTGCAGGCTCTCTCAACAGCAAATAAGGAAGAGCAAATCATTCATAAAGAACAATTCTTAGAAGTAGTCTTCTCCAGCGATCATCCTTTTTATAGCCCCAAACACCCTACAATACCATCCACACTTGCTGGCTTCTAGTACCTCACTTGGCCATTGGTCCAGTCGGAGGTAGCTTCAGTCCTCACCTCTCCACTCATCCTCCTGCGGAGGTCACCAGTGTCCTTCACACCTGCAGAGCCAATGGGCTTGTCTCTGTCCTTCCCTCAAGGTCTCTGCAGCATTAGACATCGGTGACCTCATCCTCCTTCCTCCGTGTCTGAGGCAATGCTCTTTCCTCTTCTCCTTTCAGTCCCCTGGACTTCCCCTTCTGACTTTTTTTTTTTTTTTTTTTGTTGAGACAGAGTCTCACTTTGTTGCCCAGGCTAGAGTGAGTGCCGTGGCGTCAGCTTAGCTCACAGCAACCTCAGACTCCTCGGCTTAAGCGATCCTACTGCCTCAGCCTCCCGAGTAGCTGGGACTACAGGCATGCGCCACTATGCTCGGCTAATTTTTTTTTTTTATATATAGATTTTTAGTTGTCCATATAATGTCTTTCTATTTTTAGTAGAGACGGGGTCTCGCTCAGGCTGGTCTCGAACTCCTGACCTTGAGCAATCCACCCGCCTCGGCCTCCCAGAGTGCTAGGATTACAGGCGTGAGCCACCGCGCCCGGCCCCCTTCTGACTTTTAAACTCTGCCTCTGATACTGGCTGACTATAGTCCATGCCACTAACTTTGTGACTTTCAAACACGTATCTTAGGATCTGACAGCCCTCCTTGGTTATATCCTGGACCTATGTTTTCTTTTGTGCTTTCTATTTCAAGGATAGGTACCAACCACTTTCCCAATCTCCTAAACTAGAAACCTAGGAGTCGTCTTAGATACCTCTTTTTCCAACTCATGCCCCACGTCTAGTCTGTCACCAGATCCCACTGATCGAAACTCCACAAAATGTCCTTAATCTACCTGGGGTGAACACCGTGGATGGACTGAGACGACCTTCATTGCCTCCTGCTTCTGGGGTGCAGTACCTGGAAAGTAACAGGGCCTCGAAAAGCTGGACCTGAGACTACCTGGTACAGCAGTCCAACATACACATTCCTCCCTCCAGGGACAAGCCTTCTGCCCCAGGCAGCACCCTGCTCAGCTGTTTCCCAAGACAACAGCTCTGGTATGCTCTGTTGTCTCCGCTCCCTGCAGACTGGCAATGGGATCAACAGGGCGAAACTGTGCTGGGGACACAGAGTTGTTTTCTTCCGTCTGATTTCTGCTTGCTGGACTGGCTCAGGAAGCCCAGACCCCAGGCATGTCTCCCGATAACAATGAGCATTTCATCACCACTGCAGGGAATTTAGAATTTATTCTGGCTCTCCAGGCATCGGATAATATGATTAGAAAGTGCTGCTTCCAGAGTTGCCAGGTGGTAGGATGTTGCAAGGTTGAGTGCAACCTGTAGGATGGGTGGAGTTTTTTCAATGTTATCAAGGAAGTGTGGAAAATTCCAGTGTGTGAGGGAGGTATTAAGAAAGACAGGTCCTGCTGGGCCAAATGCTGCCTTCTTGGGACAGGAGAAGTGCATCAAGATCTTGCTGATCCAGAGGCTAGGAATACCTACCCAGTCCACTGATACTAGCTGGAAGGCCAGGGCAGAGTTGAGCCCAGCTCAGGAGAGGTATTGCCATGGCAATTTATTGCCATTAAGAGACAAGCTCTTGGGCCAAGCGTGGTGGCTGACGCCTGTAATCCTAGCACTCTGGGAGGTCGAGGCGGGAGGATCGCTCGAGGTCAGGAGTTCAAGACCAGCCTGAGCAAGACCGAGACCCCGTGTCTACTAAAAAATAGAAAGAAATTAACTGGACAACTAAAAATATATAGAAAAAGTTAGCCGGGCATGGCGGCATATGCCTGTAGTCCCAGCTGCTTGGGAGGCTAAGGCAGGAGGATTGCTTGAGCCCAGGAGTTGGAGGTTGCTGTGAGCTAGGCTGACGCCAGGGCACTCTAGCCAGGGGAACAGAGTGAGACTCTGTCTCAAAAAAAAAAAAAAAAAAAAGAGACAAGCTCTTGGAAGAAATCTGCCTATCAAATGTGACGAAAGTAAAGATGTGGCTGGGCATGGTGGCTCATGCCTATAGTCCCAGCACTTTGGTAGACTGAGGTGAGAGGACTGCTTGAGGTCAGCCCAGGCAACATAGTGAGACCCTGTCTCTACAACAAATTTAGAAATTAGCCGGGTGTGGTGGCACACCTGGAGTCCCAGCTACTCAGGAGGCTAAGGCAGCAGGATTGCTTGAGCCCAGGAGTTGGAGGCTGCAGTGAGCTATGATCATGCCACTGCATTCCAGCCTGGGTGACAGAGCAAGACTCCATCTCTGAAAAAAATTAAAATAATAATAAAGATGTCAATGTTTTCCCTGGACCAATTTTGTTTGCTTTAGATTTCAGAATGTAGGTAGGAATATGTATCTGTTGAAGAATTCTACTGAATTTGAAAGGCATGCAAGCCATAAAGTATATTGCTTACCTTGTGAACACTGGTCAAGACATTTAGGGAAAAGAAATCTAGGGGGAAAAAAGAGAGAAATATTTAAAAACCATTCATCTCAGAGTTGTCATTGATTATTTCCCACAAAAATCTGAATATCATTGATAAGCAAGATGACTTACTCAAGGAGGCAAGTGTCAGGAAGCATTGAACATTAAGGACAGCCACAGTTATTCAATGGACTTTCACAACTTTGGGTCAGAGCTCCCCAAACCAGGAGGAGCCCCACAGAAGTCCCTACATGGCCTATTCTAGGTGGAATGTTGATGGGGGGGGCCACAGGGGACAGCACCAGCTCTTGAGAGATGGAGAAAGAGTTGGTCTTTTTGGAAGGAGATACATTTTTGAGTAAAGTGGATATTTTAGGAAAAAATGAGAAGAATTAAACTCATCTAACTCTACCAGGGGTCTTTAGTATCAAAGTTGCCACTTTGGTAAATCTTCTGATATGTGGAGAAAAAAAAAAAAAAAGCAATACACATACATACTACAAATAATCAAATGGTCTTCCCATCTTTTAACACTTGCCTTGAGAGGCAATGGCCATTTCCTAGAAGGGACCACTATTAACACTTTGGTATATCCTACTAGATATTTCCTATGTAAATATAAATAAACATTTAAAAAATACTCCCATACTGTCTAGCAGTTATAAAAAACTAAAAAAAAAAAAATAGTTAAGATAAATTTTAAATTTATTCATAAAAATATAAATTTATTTAAAATTTTTTATTTTTATATAAAAATGTGTTGTTTTGAAATTTGTTTTTCCAATTCACAAAATACCGTGGACTTCTTTTTATGTTATATTAAAATATACTTGATTTTTTAAAATACCAGTCTCTCACCAAAAAGCATTTGGATTATTTCTAGTTCTCTGATATACATAGTATTGCTTAGACTAGAGTATTGCAGAGCACATCTGCCATGTTTCAGACTACCCAGCACCTGCTAATTACCTTTCCCAGGCTTCATTAGGAAGCCTATTTGCTTTTGTACAGGGCAAAAAATTGCTTTTGCAGCCTTCCTTGTAGTTTGGTACACACATGTGACTTAAGTTTCACTAAGACTCCAAATGGCAGTGAGCCAGGTGAGTGAGGCAATGTATGGTGAACAGACTGCATTTTCTGGGGAAGGAGGTAGTGGAGATACCTCCTTACCTGGGCAGCCCTACAGGAGACTTGAGCGCCTATCTGCCTAGCCAATATGGCCTCTATGGCCCACTTGGAGACTTTGAAAGCTATCTAATGTCCTTTAATAAATCCCTTTCAATTTAAACATGCTGGAGTGGGTTCTATTGTTTGGAATTAAGAATTATCTCTGAAACAAACATAAATGTGTGTATTTTTGCACATTTGTACAAATAGAACTGTATGATAAAATTCTAGCAATGGAATGGCCAAATTTGTCTCCAAAGAGGATTATATCATTTTATTCCTATCAGCAGTATATGAATGTACTTATTTTCCCACACTGCTGATGTGTAATAAATCACTCCAAAAATAAGTAGCTTAAAATAATGACAATTTATTATTTCTCATGATTCTATGGGCTGGCTGGGCTGTTATTTTGGCCCGGCGCAGTTCAGCTGGGGCCGATTGTCCAAAATGGTCTCACTCACAGGCCCAAATGGGGCCTCAGCCCAGACAGCAGGAGAGGGACGGCTGGGTCTCTCCACATGGTCTCTTATTCACCAGCAGCCTCTTATTCACTGGGCTTATTCATACGGTCTGGGTAGACTCCCAGAAGCAAGAGAGGGTAAGTCCCAGTGTGTCAGTGCTTTTTAAGCTTGTGCTTATTTCATGCAATGTCATTGTCCCATTGGCCCAAGCCTAAATCCAAAGGGTAAGAAACAGATACAACCCTTCAGTTCTTGATGGGAGGGGCTGCTTTTCCTGTAGTCATATTTTTAATCCACTAAAGTTGGCCGTGTAAGGATTTTTTTTCCTTTTTTAAATGTATGTGACTTAACTCTGGTCACTTAATGATTTTTAATGGAATGGGTTTAACTTTATTTAATAGCTTTCTATTCTTGATCATAGTTCCCATAATTCCCATTTTATTCCATGGGTGTCATGGGCTAATCATTAGCTTTTCAAGAAAACATTAGTAAACCACTACAGTAAATTACTTTCTAGAAGGAATTCAGAAGTAAATTTGGAAATTTCTCACTAATATCTAAAAAAATGACCAAATCAGTAATTTTGATTCATTGACTTAAATAATATTTTTGGTCTCCCAATATAAAAAGATGAGGAAATTAGTGTGCTCATACTTTCTATTACTTACCCCTGATTTTGTAACTTACATTCTTAATATTCTATAACCATATTCATCCAAGTTTAGCCTTACTTCTATATTTAAATAGATATGTTCATCTTCAGTCCTTTTATACCTTTTTTTTTTTTTTTTTTGTTGAGACAGAGTCTCACTTTGTTGCCCAGGCTAGAGTGAGTGCCGTGGCGTCAGCCTAGCTCACAGCAACCTCAAACTCCTGGGCTCAAGAGATCCTCCTGCCTCAGCCTCCCGAGTAGCTGGGACTACAGGCATGTGCCACTATGCCCGGCTAATTTTTCTATATATATATTTTTAGTTGTCCATATAATTTCTTTCTATTTTTAGTAGAGACGGGGTCTCGCTCTTGCTCAGGCTGGTCTCGAACTCCTGACCTTGAGCGATCCACCCGCCTCGGCCTCCCAGAGTGCTAGGATTACAGGCGTGAGCCACCGCGCCCAGCCTATATCTTATTTATTTATTTGAATTATTTTTTGACAACACCTGATACACACATGCTGGAGTACCCATTTATTCAACAGGTATTTTATGAGCACTTACTATTACTAAGCATTAAACGGAAATGGTTCCTGCTCTCACAAAAGCACAATCTGTATTCTATAATTCCTCTCTTTTCTTGGCTACCAGTTCAAAGGAGTCTCTTAAGGACCTGGCAGTAATCACAGAATAACTGAGCATTTACTACATATAAGGTGACTGATACATTACAAAAGACAAACACATGTAAAGATGTGTCTACTTCTGGAGGGTGGACAAAAATTACTTTGGTGTACTTAAACACACCACATGCTGGGGGCTAGAGGTGGTCCTGAGTATCTACCTGTGCTCCATGTAGCAGCTCAGAGGATCCACGCACGCTGTGATGGCGCCAATGGTAAAGGAGGACTTGACATTTGAGTCCGGGTGGGTTTGTAGGGCCTGGACAACATCAATAACATCTGTGTAGCTGGGGGAGGGGGAGAGGGAATGATTAGTTTATTAATTGGCATTGCAAAGCGGAGGAAGATGGGAATGCTGAATGGCTGAGTGAGCATCAGTGGAAGGAAAACCAAAAGGAGAAGCCTACCGTTCGGTTCCTTGGTGTCACCCCACTTCACAATTTAGAGCCCCTAGAATCCACAAAGGTTCCTGCTTGCCCATGTTCTATCAGTCCTCAACTACGTTAAGAGTGGGTACAAGAGCCATGCTGCTTTGAGGGTAAAAGGAAGCCTGTAGGTGACCCTGGGGTTCTGAGGGTAGGACATGGCATCTTTAGGTCTGTTTTCTAATCAAGTTACGAACTCCTGCCATGATCTGTTTTCTTTCTTTTATTTTTATTTATTTTTATTTTTTATAGATACAGGGTCTCGCTAAGTTGTCCAGGTTGGAGGGCAGTGGCTATTCACAGGTGTGATGACAGCACA
The DNA here is from genome assembly GCF_041146395.1 of Eulemur rufifrons. Lineage (NCBI taxonomy): Eukaryota > Metazoa > Chordata > Mammalia > Primates > Lemuridae > Eulemur > Eulemur rufifrons. The sequence goes on from NC_091002.1 coordinate 28,154,549, forward strand.
CTGCAGCCTTCAACCCCTGGGCTCAAGTGATCCTCCTGCCTCAGCCTCCTCGGTAGCTGGGACTACAGTGGTGTGTCACCACCCCTGGCTCTGTCCATTTGCTTTAATAGTTTTGTTTTTTTTTTTTTTTTTTTGAGACAGAGTCTCACTCTGTTGCCCAGGCTAGAGTGAGTGCTGTGGCGTCAGCCTAGCTCACAGCAACCTCAAACTCCTGAGCTCAAGCGATCCTCCTGTCTCAGCCTCCCGAGTAGCTGGGACTACAGGCATGCGCCACCATGCCTGGCTAATTTTTTCTATATATATTTTTAGCTGTCCATATAATTTCTTTCTATTTTTAGTAGAGGTGGGGTCTCGCTCTTGCTCAGGCTGGTCTCGAACTCCTGAGCTCAAACGATCCGCCCACCTCGGCCTCCCAGAGTGCTAGGATTACAGGCATGAGCCACCGCGCCCGGCCATTTGCTTTAATAGTTTTTTCCTCTCCTTCTCACCTCACAGAACATGCAGGCAAGAGACAAAGAAGGATCCTCAGGACCTGTCCAGGTCAGCAGAAACATGTCAAATACAGCTCAGATTCATACTTTCTGCCTAGAACTCCCTCCAAACTCCAGACTTACAGAGCCACATTGGTATCTTCACTTAGGACCTAGTACGTTCATGATCCAACTCTTCATGATGCCTGCTCCTTCCAAGGCCTTGTCCTTAGCTGAGAGGATGCTATTCTTTCAGATGCTAGCCCCAAAGATTTGTTTGGAGTCTTCTTTGACTCCATTTTTTCTGTCTTCAAAATATAATTAGAAGAGGTCACTGCTCATACCCCCATGCTCCCACTGGGTTCAAACTGCTACCATCTTTTGCTTAGATCACCCCAACAGCCTTCCCCTGCTCTGTCCTTGCCTCTCTCCAATCTGTTTTCAACATAGAAGCTGGAGGAATATGCTAAACCCAGAGTCAGATCATGTCACTCCTCTGCTTAAAATCCTCTAGGGGCTTCTATCTCACTCTGCCTGAAAGCCAAAGCCCTTACGATGGCCCAGGCAGCCCTCTATGATCTCACCCCCCACAAAGCAGGGAAGAATTTCATCTCCTACCAACCCTTCCCTTGCCCTAATCCAGCCACTTTGGCCTCCCGGCTCTTCCCTGAACATGCCAGGCATACTTTCACCTCTGCACTCTCTGTCCCCTCTGCCTGGAATGTTCTTTTCCTCAGGTATCTGCATGGCTCACTCCCCCACTCCCTTCAGGTCTCTGTTCAAAGGGCATTTTATGAGAGAGGCATCCTCTCACTTTATACACCCTATGTGATATGGCAACCCTCTCTTGGCACTCTCTGCCCGCTTCTCCAATTTTTTTCCAAAGCATGTCAGCAGCTACATATACTATATTTTCCCATTTATTTGTTCATTGTCTATCTCCACAATAAGAATGCCAGGGTGGTTGCTGAATTTCTGGTGCCTAAAGCAGGGTAGATGAATGAACTAGACGTTCAACATGGGGTAGACCCTGGTTACTGCAAGAGGGCACCAACCCTCTTCACCTGGTAGAGAAGAACTCTTTCCCAAGTGACTCAGTCTGTCACCAAAAGGTCTGTTCTTATGGAGGGAAGTTAAACCTGATGGGCACCTGCTGATCAGATGGGCCTGGGTCTAGCCTGGGTCTAGCCTGGGCCCTCGGGAGGCCAGTGGTTGTGGTGGTGTAGACAGATACAGCCTGTCTGAACCATTTCTGAGGTTCCTACAAACAATTCATCTGTAAAAAGGCCCTTGGCCTTATCCCAGACTATAGTATTACCCCTCTCCCCCAGGTGTGGCCTCAGTCTGGACCAGCTGGCAATGCTTTGGTAGAGAATAGGTGTACTAGGTTCTAGAGTTCCCCCGTGAGGCCCTGGCAGCCAGAGCACCTTCACAGCAAGCCCTCTGTTCACTGGCATCTCTCCTCGGAGGCTTCTCCCCCTGCCTGGGCATGTATGTATACGGCCATGGGGGTTCTTTCCACTGCAGTGCTAGATGCCAGGAGAGTCCCACACACCACGTGCACTGCCAGGCCCTTACAGTAGCACACCTGGTGAGCAGAACTGACGCTTGCAGGCTACCCCAAATCTCTCTATGGTCATGTGTAACGGAGTTAACTCAAGGTTAAGTGCCTTGCTTCTCAGCATTAGCTTTTCCCCTCTTCTATAAATAAGTGTTTGGAGGCTTTTTATTTTCCAAGTTTAGTATAAGCAGTAGAGACTCATTTCTTAGGGTAGAAATGAATGACTGAAAAAGATTTATAAGCCAATCTTGAGGATTTCAGTCATTTTAATACAATAGGATTTCCCTTAGAGAGGGTAGCTGGGGAATTCTCAGGTTTCCTGATCATTCCATTAATTTTTATTGATTTTGTGAAAAACAGGACCCCGGCTCCTTGGTGAGGCCTATGCATCTGGGCACTGCCCAGAAAGAGGAGGCCATGGCCACTCACTCCACTCCTTCAGGCAATCTCTTCTAGACCCTCCCTCCTTCCCCATCCCCCACCCTACAACCATCCTAGGCAGAGCCTTCGGACAGGAGGAGGCAGCCCTCACTGCAGAAGGAAGCACCATGCTCAAGCTGCCAGAGCTTGACCAGGCCACTTTGGCTAAACTGACCCAACTGCATGATGAAGGCAAAAAACTGGCTCTTCATGTTTGCTTCTTGTCAGTATTCTCTTTATTAAAAAATCAAAACAAAAAACCAGCAGGACTATAACCTTCTTTCCTCTGAAACAACAGATATCTATTCAAGTCTTCTTTGGGCTCAGTTTTATGTTTGCAATTTAAGCCCACAATTTGAGTGGGCACATGTTTTATATCAATTTAATTTCTGTTTTGAGAGATATTTTGTTTTTAATGTAGATAATTTTAAACAATGATTTTACAACATTCCAGAGTATAAATAAATATAGCTCAGCCTGGCATGGTGGCTCATGCCTATAAACCTAGCATTCTGGGAGGCTGAGGCAGGAGGATCGCTTAAGGCCAGGAGTTCAAGACCAGTGTGGGCAACACAGCAAGATGCAATCTCTATAAAAAAATAAGAAAAATTAGACAGGAGTGGTGGTGCACACCTGTAGTCCCAGCTACTAGAGAGGCTGAGGCAGGAGGATCACTTGAGCCCAGGAGTTTGAGGCTGTGGTGAGCTATGATGACATCACTGAAATCCAGTCTGGGTGACAGAGGGAGACCCTATCTCAATCAATTAATCAATCCATCCCCTCAAGTTCCTTAAAATTAATTTTTAAAAATTCAGATTTTCCCAGTTTTTCATGTACTCATTTATGTGTGTATATGTGTGCATGTCTGTGTATATTAAGCTCTACAATTTTGTCGCCTGTATAGGATCCTATTTTTACCACCACAGTCAAGACATTGAGCAGTTCCAACAGCACAAAGATCCTTTGTGTTGCCTTTTATAATCATGCCCACCACCTCCTGCTCCTAATTCCCACTCCTAACCCCTGGCAACCATTAGTCTGTCCTCTATTTCTAACACTTTGTCTTTTTTGGGTTTTTTTTTGGAAACAGAGTCTCACTCTGTCACCCTGGCTACAGTACAGCAGCATCATCATAGCTCACTGAAACCTCAAACTCCTGGGCTCAAGTGATCCTCCTGCCTCAGCCTCCTGAGTAGCTGGGACAACAGGTGCATGCCACCATGCCCGGCTAATTTTTCTATTTTTTGTAAAGACAGGGTCTGACTCTTGCTCAGGGTAGTCTCGAACTCCTAAGCTCAAGCAATCCTCCTGCCTTGGCCTCCCAGAGAGCTAGGATTATAGGGGTGAGCCACTGTGCCCGGCCTAAAACTTTCTCATTTTAAAACACATTAATTAAATTTTTTTCCTCAAACGGGGCTGCCGAGAAACATTAATTCAATTTTTAAAAGAACAACTAATAACTCCACTTGATGTCAAAGTTCACTAATTTGAATGGGACCAGGACACTCTAGGGGTTACAGAAACCTATTCCTTATATCACAGGCTTCCCCAAAGAATGCTATAAATGAAAATAGCCATATTCAAGGAATAAAATTCTCAATTTGAGAAGCCTTTGGGATCTCCCTTCCCCAACAACTTTCATAATGGGAGGCGAAGGAGCTAAGACAAACCATCCCTTTGACCAGTAGAAGAGATGGAAAACCAGAAGAAAACAAGCAGTTTCAAGCCCACATTCTTCCTTGCTGGCTTCCACAACCTCAGCCCACAAGCAGGACAAAAGGGCTGACAGAAGGGAGCCCGAGCAGGGTGTGAGAAAAGCTGCAAAGGAGAATAACGGCCTGGCCAGGTGCACAGTCCACCCACCTCCTTCCTCAGGACCTCCAACTCCCATTGTCACAGCCAGGAGACCAAACAGAGCTTTGGGCTGGGGTCCATTCTTTACTGGAAACAACTAGCCAATTGCAAAGACTAGTACGAGTACAAAAACGTCTCACTTTGTGAGAACTGCCAAAAGCTTCTTTATTACCAACCATAATGACACCAGTGAAAAGCATAGCCTGTGCTTTCCTGCCTCGGCATGTTCCCCCCGGGCCCAGGTGGTGATGAGCCTGGGGGCAGGGACTCCTCCCTGGAAAGTCTTAGAACAGGTCAAGGGAAGCTCCTTTCAGCCAGGGTCCCCGAGAACAGTGTTACACGCTCTGTCAAACCTGCCCTCCCATGTTACATACCGACAATAATCCTGCTTACACGGGGACGTCGTGACCTAGTCAGCCTACAATCACAGTTCTGCACACAGCCATGAAGTGGGAGCTCCTTACCCAATTCGCCTATTCACATTCCTCACTGAGGGTCCCAGGAAACCCTCCTGGGCCAGCCATCTGGGACATGGTGGGGCTGGAGACTGCAGAGTGTGGGGGACGTCTCTGCAATTCCACAGGAGGGAAGACTGAAACATATGAAGCTCCCTTATCTAGATGACAAAGGAAGAGGCTTAGGGGCTACTTTTGTTACAAGAATTATCAATGAACCTTGCCCAGATTCCCAACCTTTTAGGGATATTATGATGTTGAAGCAAAACTTATGAGTTGTATGCAAGTGACAACAGCTACTCTAGGCCATAGGATGGCAAGAGGGTCTTTGCTTGGTTAAGGCCTCTCTGCAGTGCAGGCACTGCTCATGCATGTGTGGAATTTGTCCCATGCCCCAGGTTTGCTACACATGAGGTAACAGTAATGGCAAGGTTACCACCCTGACTCCATTGTCCCCAGAAGACTTCCAGTGCTCACCCTTGTAACACCACCAGCAGTCTGGTCTTCTTGCGGATGTAGGCTGACTGGCGGACAGAGCGGTTCTGTTGGGCCTCCAGGGCACTGGAAAGGTATCTCTGGAAGTGGGCAGCATGAAAACATTCGGAGCTGTCCATGATTTGGCGGTACACCATCCACCTGGAAACGGCAAATGTAATCTCAGCCTGAGGGCCACCTGACGGCCTGGCCCCACAGGCTCAGCCATGGATTCAAATGTGACCAGTTCTCCCAGAGACATTCTGTCCAATGTATTCGTACAGGGGAAAGCAATCCTGGCACCACAGGAAAAGGCAGGGGGCACTGGTTGGGTTGGGAGCCCAGTATCCTGAAACCGTTATGATTGGGGCTTTCAACAGGAAACCCCTTGCCAAGAGGAAAATGATCAGGGAAGCACATGATCAACAGAGTTCAGAGCTGAGAGGCAGTCACTTCTTAGAGGACCACACAAAAATTGGCTTCAATATGGTGCTCAGTAATACTCTTGCTAAGAGTAAGAAATAGAGTGAAGAACTCAGAATGTTTATAGAATAAAAGCACTAGACATGAGGAACTGCTTAACCATTTAGTACTTAATAAACAAGGTCCAATATGTCCCTAAGCATCTCTCCAAAACTCACCTCCTCATCCCCCACCCTAAACTGCCAACCCTCTGGGCAATTTCAGTCTTTCCAATTCCTTTACAGCCTCCTAACGGAGGCCTTACTTTGGGGTAGACTGACCATATATTAAATGCCTGGTGCAGTCAGCAGGGTTGTTTAGTAATCTGACAGCCAGGTGGAAGCAATGGATGAATGGTTTTCCCAATTTCACCTGAACCAACCTGTTCAAGCTGCACCTGAACTCATGCAGTCTCCTTGTGGTCATGGGAGGATCACTTTATCTACCAGCTCCCAAGTTCTTAAACCCATCACGGCCTTGAGTTTCCCAGCCGACTAGGCACACTCCCAGGCCTTTGCGCTTGCTGTCCTGCTGCTACAGTGCTCTCCCTCAGATATCTGCATGGTTCACTCCCTTATTCTTTCGAGCTTTGCTCAAACATTACCTTCTGAATGGGGTCTTCCCTGACCTCCCAATTTAAAACTGGAATCCCACTCCTAGCCCTGCACTTTCTGTATTTTTCTTTCTCTATTTTCTCCACAGCACTTTTCACCAGCTAATATACTATGTTTTCCTTATCTGGTTAATTGTTTGTTTTCCCAAATTAGAATGTAAGCTCCTCAAGGGCAGAGATTTTCTTGTCTGTTTTGTTCATCAGTGTGTTCCCTCACACTCAGAACAGTGCCTGGAACACTGGAGGGAGCAGCACAGTGTGTTACAGGGATGGATGACTACTGTGCCAATACCACTCACACCAAGGGCCAGTACATGTCTAAGGTTTCCCAGTGCCTAGGCAGGCCCAGGGATAGAATCCCTTTCCCCAAAGCAAAGGCAGCAGCCATACTAACCTGCCATATTCCTTATGCAGAGTGACCAGAAAAGCACAGAGCTCGCTAGCATGACAGCCTGGGAGGCCGGTTACAATGCTGATAATTACCTACGTGAAAGAAAAGTCATGTGGGTTTGCAATTCAACTGCATTGCATTGTGTAAGAAGAGGTCTGGGAGCCAAGCTCTGTGGGTCTGAACCTCAGCACCACCACGCACTAGCTCTGTGACCTTGGGCCAAAGACAGAACCAACCTTGTAGGGTAGGTGTCAGGATTAACTTAATTAACATATGAAAAGTGCTTAGAACAGTGCCTGGTACATAGCAAATACCATACAAAATGCAGTGTTACTACTAGAATTTCTATACAGCAGGTTGTGAATACATCAGTTAAAATACAATGCATTAAAAGGCCTACCTGAGACCAATGGCTTTTGTAAAGCAGACTCAGGATATTTATGACTTATTTCCAAGAGTAACACTTAGGAAAATACTGGGCAGAAAGGAGGTCCAAAAAGAAAATGCCACGGGCTACCCTGGAGTTTGGCCACCCTGGAGTGGTAAACTCTGCAGAGGACAGGAGTGGTGCTGGGTGTTTCTGCCTGGCTGCCTGTGCCCTCCAAGCCACACTGCCTGGGCTATGTCAAAACTCACTAGTCGTGGGAAGCACTTCTGACTCTTGAGGAGAAGAGGAGCCTGGCTGGACCGTCCTAACCTTATTACACAATGGCACTAAAACAGGCCCCTCTTCTACTTATTCTAAAGTAACTTAAGAAATTCACTGAAAAAGAAGGAGTCATGCAGGGGAGGGCAGGAACCATGCAGTTACTGAAGGAGGTCTATGTGAATGGCATAGCATGACAAGGGCCTCTATGTGTTTTATTTCACGATACACAAGATACACTAGGATAGGCCCAGTCACAGATAACTTATGCTAAAGCTCAGCCTGGAGGCACTTACCACCTGAGCTGACCACATCCACACAGAGAAGACGGCTGTGGCTTCCTCTTCTTTTGTGGTACCCAGAAGCTCTCCCTGGTCCCCTCTGACCAGGGCCTCTATAGTGTATCCCCCTTTGCCCTCTGGGGCACTACTCCACGTAATTGACGTTTTGTTTATCTTCCTCCCATCCAGCTCTACCCATCTGGGCTCCTATTCCTCAGTGTCCAGGCCTTAGCCCCTCAAATCACAGCACAGTGCATACAGCCAGATACATTCATACTTTAAGGCCAGTCCTAGAGCACCTTTTCAAAAAATATAACAAGTAGGCATTTTCAGGCTTTTTATACTCTTGCCTAAGGGAAAAAAATGGTGCTTCTAATTGCTTACTGCTTCTGTTTCCTTTTGTAGCTGAGTATCTTCTAGATTAGCACAGAAATAAATACCTTCTTTGAGTCTGTTGTGACATATGGCTGCAAAGCAATGGTGGGAGGGAGTCAAGCGGAGGGAAGCCTGAGGCTGGAGAGATTAAAATCCACTCTGGGGAAGACAATGTTTACAAAGTATCACCTTACCCTGGTGATTCCAGCAAGGACCTAAAAACACAGACACTCACCTCCTTATTAAGCACAATATATCGACCACTGCCAGGTAAGTCTTTCTTACAACCAGAAAGGGCTGGCAGGAAGAGAGCACTGAGCAAAAGTTTAAAAGACCTGGAGAGGCCAGGGAGGACAAGGCAGAATGCCAGGATTTTATCACTGTCATGGGGCACGGCCAGGGTTAACGCAGGCACCCGACACAGTCATTGTACAGGGAGGGTTATGTGTATCATTATGCCAGTATCCAAGGAGGCAGGGAGTCTTATAAAAGGGACGCCACCTGAGCTCCCTTTGTTAACTACACAAAAGATCCAAAGGCAGGGTCTCAGGATTACCTTCCTGTGGATTCCCAGCACATTTGGTGAACTCCTACCTTGTCATTTTCTACTCTGTGAGTAGGGTTGATTTCAGCTGGCTGCAGCAGGACAGGAAGATGGGTCCGCATCACAGGTTCCTGACTAATGCTGCTGATGGCAAAATGCTGGAGAAACCTAAAAAAACAAAGAAAATGCTATTATGTTACCATCACCAGACTTGTCTAAATGATCGCATGAGAAACTTTACTTAATTGCTGAAAAATAAACCTAGTCTCTAGGTTCTCTCTAGAGAATAAAAATTGCATATGGTATGTCACTATTACCTTTTACAACGATCCCCAAGAAGCTATAAGAAAAAGGAGCTTAGGAAGGACCAACATTGAGGTTTCTGACATTTGGAAAGTCAAAACATCTAAAAACAGAAAAGCAGAGCTCACCAGTCCAGCTCTGGGAGTTTAGCTGAGAGTAGCTTTAGAGAACTCCGTTTCTCCCCAGCAGGATAGCTCAGGGCACTGAAGAGCTTCTGTGCACCGGAGTGTCTAGAATATCAAAAGCTCACAGATTAGAACTCCCTCTCCCTACAGCACACACACTTTACACAACTTGTTCTGATCCTTTCAAGCCAGAGGCCAGTGACAGAGTCAACTCTTCCAAAATAAGCATCTCTGTGACTTAAACAAAATGTGGCATTAGTGCATGATGACTGGTATGCCCACATAGGAAGGCTGGCCCCAAACCTCTTGACAACACTATGTGAGTTGCTGATTCTTGGTGGATCTCATCACTCTTGCTTTCTCTTTTCAAGGGCTCCGGCTACCTGCAAGTTGGCAGCATGAAAATGACTGTGCTGGCCCTTTCAGAAGCCAGGACCCCTGTGTTACATAACGCCAGGCATCCTGCAGAGAGAGCACACCCACAAAGCTTCGGGAAGCAAGCATAAACACTGAAGGCAGCCACTTACAATTTCTTTTGTTCCACAGATAATCCATCTTCCTGGATCACTTTTAAAGAGAGCCCTGAGTTATCCTGCTGTTGCCAGGGGGAGAAGACCTAAACAAAACACAATTTGAGCAAAGAACACTTTAAACCCAACAACAGGATATGGAACCCACATGGGGATTTGATGGTTGTTGAAAAGCTAGACTGTCAGTGCAGAGAAAAACCACTATAACAAACAAGTTTGCTTCAAAAATAGAGGCCTGAAGCAATTCTGTTCTGTGTTTTTTAGAATCAGAATGTCTTTCTGGGTTCCTTCTCCTTAGGGATTCTCCTTCTTCAGAGCTCAGGAAGCATGGAGGAAGGTATCAGGTGACTCTGTTCTGGTTCCCTGGTGATGGGGCAGACAGACAGGAGTGGTTCAAGTAACTCCTGCCTGGAGGCAGAGGGGTGGCTGCAGGGAATCCAAGGGGCTGTCTTTACTTTCCAGATCGGAAGGACAAGCACAAGGCGGTAGGAAGACCCAGCAGGCAGTATGGGGGAGACACAGGCTGGGCTGAGAAGACACTCTGCAGCCACGGTCAGCTCTTCTCTCTTCCACGTTCTGCAAATCTGTCCTAAGGGAGGGACACTGTCCCCTCACAAGAGGGGCAATCACACCTTTCAAAGAATTCCTACCATCAGTTTAACTTTGGCTATTGCTTGGTCTCTAAGTGGGTCGTATAATTCTTGGTAAGTTCCTTCACTTATGTAATCTGTGCTGAGCACCTATAATGTGCAGATTGCCGGGTGGCACCATTTACAAGGGCAGGGACTGTGTCCCACAGGGACAGAGAGCACAGGGTGGGGGAGAGAGCTCTAATCCAGTAGGTAGGGCCCGACAATTCAATAAAGTAACTAAAAGGGAAGTAAGTCTAAATAGGATTTAAAGGGAACAAAGCAGATTTTTCTTAAAGGCTAAAAAAAGCCTTCTGTTCAGTTTCTTTAGGCTCTCACCCCTCACTGCCAAGAGCATCATTCTAGAACCCGAAGGAATTAGAAGCAGTCACCCCCGCCACCAGCCAACTCTCCCTCTCATCACTTCACTGTTAGCTCCAAGGCACTGCCTTACCATCTAAATTGCTACAGAAAAAAATAGTAGTTGTTGTGCTGAATAATGACCGATGTTACCTCTGAGTAAAATGCCTGGTATATCTTTGATTTGGGGAAAAGGGCAATCATCAGAAAATTGCTTGATCCATGGAAATGAACTGGGAGATGAGGAAGCATTGAGCTTTTGAAGTCTATGAGAAGGGCAGCAACAATACTGGTAGAATCCTGAAGAGAGAAAGAGGAAACATCAGCAAGGAGAGCCATTTGCATGATTCCAGCCCTTACAACTACTGGCAGAACACATAGGATCAATTTTAGTGCAATTATTTTCCATTATGTGGCTTACTGGGGTTCAATATACATGTGCTTCCCAATACCCAGTTACAGAAGATATACAAAGTACAAGGATTTTTTTCTCTTAAGCTAAAATGTCACATCAAAATTCCTCCTAGGGTATTAAATCCTCATCAGATATATGATTTGCAATTATTTTCTCCCATTCCGTGGCTTGTCTTTTCAATCTCTTTATAGTGTCCTTTGATGTACTGAATTTTTTAATTTCGATAAAGTCCAATTTATAGATTCTCTTTTGTTGTCTGTGCTTTTGATGTCATATCCAAGAAATCATTGCAAAATCTGATGTTATAAAGATTTTCTCCTGTTTTCTTCTAAGAGTTTTATTGTTTTAGCTCTTATGTTTAGGTTTTTTGATCCATTTTGAGTTAATTTTTGTATATAGTATAACATAAGGGTCCAACTTAATTCTTTTACATGTGGATATCTGGTTTCCCAGCATCATTTGTTAAAAAAGACTGTCTTACTGACATTGGTTTTGGCACTATTGTCAAAAATGATCTGATGCAAGGATTTCTTTCTGGGTTCCCTATTCTATTCCACTGGTCTGTCTGTCTGACCTTATTCCAGCACCAAACTGTCAGGTTACTGTAAGTTTGTATAAGTTTTGAAATAAGGAAGTGTGAGTCTTCCAACTTTGTTTTATCTTTTCAAGATTGTTTTGACTAATTTGGGTCCCCTGAGATTCCATATGAATTTTAGGATGGGTTTTCCTATTTCTGCAAAAACTGCCACTGGGATTTTGATAGAGATTGCATTGAATCTGTAGATTGCTTTGGGTAGTATTGTTGTCTTAAAAATATTAAGTCTTCTGATCCATGAACATGGACATCTTTCCATTCATTTAGGTCATCTCTAGTATTTCGGTAAAGTTTTATAGTTTACAGTGTACAAGTCTTTCGCATTCTTGGTTAAATTTGCTCCTTAGCATTTTATTCTACTGTAATTGTTAGAATTGTTTTCTTAATATCCTTTTCAGTTTGTTCATAGCTAGGATATTGAAATGTAACTGATTTTTGTGTGTTGATTTTTGTATCCTGCAACTTTGGTGAATTTGTTTGTTAGTTCTAATGGTTTTTTTGGTGGAATCGTCAGGGTTTTCTACATGTAAGACCATGTCATTTACAACATGGTCTTACTTCTTTCTTTCCAATTTGGATGCCTTTTATTTCTCCTTCTTGCCTAACTGCTCTGGCTAGAAAATCCAATACTATGTTGAACAGAAGTGGCAAAAGCTGGCATCCTTGTTCCTAATCTTAGGGGAAGAGGGTTTGTTCTTTTTTTTTTTTAAAGAACATTTAATTTATCATTATAAAAGTAGTATGTTCATTAAACAAAATTTTGAAAAAAAAAAAAAATAGAACAGAGAAGAAAGTTAAGAAAAGATTAAGCCAAAGTCCTATCATCTAAATCCAACTATTGCTAACATTTTATGTACTTTTCCTTCCAGTCTTTTTTTCCCTATTCATTCATTGCCTTGTCTTTTTTATGTAGTGGGAAGTCATATTTATTACTACAGTTCCATATCCTGTTTTTAAAACTTAATTTACCATTACCATCTGCCGTGTTATTTAACATATACTGTCAGTAAACATTTCCAGTGACCGCATGCTACTGCCCTATTAGGTGCCCCCCATGGCTGGACATTCACATTAGCTACTCCAGTTCTCCTCTGCCAACAGTTCCTTTTGTTTGCTCTTTGCTTATTTTCTGTTACACATAGTAGCAGCAGGCTGCTTCTGATACGCCTCCCTATATTTGTTAAGTAGCCTCACGTCCTCTAAACACCCCTGACCTGGGACTCAGTGTATGCATGTTAATAAAGATAGAGCTCTTTGTAAAAAAAGAAATATTAACTCATTTGTTTTAATCAGCAAAAGTGTTTTTTCCAATTTTTTTTTGCTTTTTAATTCTGTTTTTGAAATATTTTTAATAAATTATTTTATTTTTAATTGACACGTAATTGTACATATTTATGGGGTACAATGTGTTGTTTCAATACATGTATACATTGTGTCAAAATTAATAATTTTTTATTCAATTTATATAACAGGATAATTAACATATCTATCACCTCAGACATTTATCATTTCTTTGTGGTGGGAACATTCAAAATCCTTTCCTCTAGCTATTTATTTATTTATTTATTTTTTTTTTGAGACGGAGTCTCACTCTGTTGCCCAGGCTAGCGTGAGTGCCGTGGCATCAGCCTAGCTCACAGCAACCTCAAACTCCTGGGCTCAAGCAATCCTCCTGCCTCAGCCTCCCGAGTAGCTGGGACTACAGGCATGCGCCACCATGCCCGGCTAATTTTTTCTATATATATATTTAGCTGTCTATATAATTTCTTTCTATTTTTAGTAGAGATGGGGTCTTGCTCTTGCTCAGGCTGGTCTCGAACTCCTGAGCTCAAATGATCCGTCCACCGCGGCCTCCCAGAGTGCTAGGATTACAGGCGTGAGCCACGGCGCGCGGCCTCCTCTAGCTATTTTGAGATGTATAATTTATTGTTGAGTATAGTCACCCTACTGTGCAATAAAACACTAGAACTTACGTTTCCTTTCTAATTGTAACTGTACCCATTGACCAACCTCTCCCTGTCCCCTGAAATACTTTTTAGAGTTTTATATTACTAACTAGTCTGATAAATTTCATGATATATCCATACAATGGAAGACTACTCAGCAATAAAGAGGAACCAGCTATTAATGTACACAGCATGGATGAATCTAAAAATCATTATGCTGAGTGAAAAATGCCAGACTCAAAGAGTACAGAATGTATGATGTTCATTTATACAACATTTTAGAAAATGCAAACTAATACACAGTGATAAAAAAACTAACCAGTTGTTATCTGAAGTCAAGTGTAGAGGGAAGGCCAAGCGTGATGGCTCACGCCTGTAATCAATCCTAGCACTCTGGGAGGCCGAGGTGGGAGGATCACTTGAGCTCAGGAGTTCGACACCAGACTGAACAAGAGTGAGATCCCTGTCCCTATTAACAATAGAAAAATTATCCGGGCATCATGGCATATGCCTGTAGCCTAGCTACTCGGGAGGCTGAGGCAAGAGGATCACTTGAGCCCAGGAGTTTGAGGTTGCAGTGAGCTACAATGATGCCACTACATTCTTCCTGGGGCAACAGAGCAAGACTCTTGTCACACACACACACACACACACACACACACACACAAAAAGATGGAGAGAAGGCTGAACTACAAAAGGGCATGAAGAAACTTTTTGGAGTGATGAAAATCTTTTGTATCTTGATTGTGATGGTGGTTTCATGAGTGTATATATCTGTTAAAGCTTTAAATGAACATAGTTAATTGTATTGAAAGTATTCTTCAATAAATTAAATTATCAGTAAAAAAATTAAAAAGTCATTAAGTGGTCAAATTTGGCTAACTTTTCCTTTATAATTTCTTACATTGTTTCTAAGCTTAGAAAGTTTTCCTGCTCCTAGAAGATTCATAAATATTCATTTTTATATTCTTCTTACTACTTGTGAAATTTAAAAATATTTAATTTTAACCCATCAGAAGTTTGTTTTGATTTTTTGGTAGGGGTAAGATCGATTATATTTTCCCTCCAAATCAGTTAACTTATCCCAACACTGTTCCTTGAATGATCCTCATTCTTTTTTCCTTGATGTTGTAAGACTCTTTTCTTTAACCTAGTATCAAAACTTTTATTTTGTAGGACCATACAATCTGGCCAGTTGGTCGGATTGCATTTCTGAATAGCCTTCAAGGCAGCAGGCTCTATGAAGATGAAATATTTGCTCAAAGAATTCATTTTCTGAGCCACCTGACCAAAATACCCCATCTGGTCTCTGTCCTGGCTCCCAAACAGGCTAGTTTTGAGGCTGAGACAAGGCAGAGTGGAGGGCCTTCCCTCCGCTCTTGTGTCGCACGAAGAGACAAGTTGTGCCCCGGCCCTGGGTACAGGCTAGGAAAACTCATAGCTACCCTCTTCCCCCAATGGGAAGGGGAAGTGTTGGTGTAGACTGGTGAACTGAGAGGGTGGTTCTGGGGGGTGGAACTTTCATAGAGCTGGAGGTTAAGCTCGAGTGGGGGAGGTGGAGGGAGGTAGGGCTAAGCCCTCACCAGGAAAATTAGCCATTTCTCTCCCTCTTTGGCTCACTTATAATTCTGTCCCATGCAAAGGTGTCAGTGGAGTCTAATCAAGTGTACGATGTAGCTCCTTTCCAGTTCTTAAGTGGGTGAGCCTTTGTGTCCCTGGGCTGGAGGCCATCTGTGAGGGGCCACTGGAGGCCTTCTTCAGCCTGCCCTCTAGTCCTCTTTGGGATGAGTGGATTGGGAATGGGGAGCCGCTGGCCATTCTGGCCAGAAGCCCTTCCTAGCTAAGTCCTTTACAGAACAGTGAGGTTGGCAAGGCTCACAAGTGCCCTGAGTGTGCCCTGGCCTCACCCTGCCTGCTACAATGGCTGGGCTGGTTCCTGACCTCCTGCCCTGTGGTAGTGGGGGGAGGCAAGAGTTATTTGCCTTTTCCCTTAGAAGTGTGAGAACCTTTCTGACCACAAAATCCATTGACTAGTAAAACACCTACCCCATCATAGAAGGAAATGGAATTCATGTGATCCTTGGAAATGACGATACTTCCATGATGACGGTGAGAAAACAGAAGGCCGCTAGAGAAGAAATTCACATTCCCTGGAAGGAAAAGAGAGTTGGTCAGAACTGGAGAGCTGGATCCTGGGGGACAGATGCCAGTGTCGCTTTGCAGACACCAGGACATACCAGAGTGGTAACTGGAGACCAGTATCAGTAGCGCTTAAGTTACACGATTTGTACGCTGAGCCCTGTGCTCTGAGGAAGCCAAAGTAACCCCCCCCAACAAAGCCTCAGAGAAAAACGAGGCATCAGACACAGTTTTACATAAGAATTAGCAAAAAACCCAAGTGAATAAACTATCAGCTGATGGGAGAAGCAAAATTCACGTTCTCTTATGGGTGTCTTCCAGGGAAAAAAGCTAAAAGACTTGGGTATGCCTGCTCCATTACTGAGCTTATAGATTCCTGCGTTGGCAGAATCTGGCTCAGCCCTAAAGAGACCACATCTCTCACTTAGGGCCCCAGGAGGAGCACTAGGGTCTCAGCTGAAGTGGTGAAGGTAACCTAAGGGTCCCTGTGCCCAGCAAAGGAGCACAGACACTGGGGGCCTGCTGTTCTGTAGTTCACAAAAACAAGATGGGTGGCAGGTGGACACTGGATGTGGGTTCTTCAGGATGAGGATTCAGGTCTAAGTACAGCCGCTGCTTCCTGAGTGGCCAAGGTCATAGAGAGTAGCTCAGTCTAGGCCCTGGGGAGCAGACAACAGAAAAGATGGACAACTAAGAAGACAGAGATTAAGGCTGGGCCTGGACTTGCTTTGGAAACCCAAAAGAAGCACTCAGAGTACCTACCCATAAGACCCCTGGGTGAGGTTGCTCTTTGAGGCTAGTCCACACTGGATTCTCTCTGTGTCTGTAACAGTCTTTCTTTTTTCTTGAGACAGAGTCTCACTCTGTCACCCTGGCTAGAGTGCAGTGGCGCGTCATCATAGCTCACTGTAACCTCAAACTCCTGGGCTTAAGCGATCCTCCTGCTTCAGCCTCCTGAGTAGCTGGGACTACAAGCACACAATACCATGCCTGGCTAATTTTTTCTATTTGTAGTAGAGACGGGATCTCACTCTTGCTCAGGCTGATCTCAAACTCCTGAGCTCAAGCAATACTCCTGCCTCCTCCCAGAGTGCTAGGATTACAGAAGTGAGCCACCATGTCCAGCGGTAACAGCCTTTCTTTCCATGTTTTCACATATAAAGAAGAGATAAAGTAGTTCTTGGAGCTCCAGGTACAGGCTTGAGCATATTACCATTAATATCTTATTGCCAAGGCAAAGGACAAGAGACAAAGAAGAGGGACTGATTCATTCCTCGAGTTGTAGCTCTAGAAAAGCAGCCCCCAAAGCTCTGCAGGTTGTAATGACAAGAAGAGCAAGATCAGGAGTATAGGGGCTGTCTTTGCTTCCTAGGTGAAGACTGGAAGACTGCAGGTTCAGAAGGATTCCTGAGGAGGTGGAGTTTCAGAAGGAAGGGAGGAGCATAGTTAGTGTTCATTAATGGGGCATGGGAAGAAGTGGGGGGGAGGTGGAGGCAGTTTTTAGGCCCAAGAGGAAGGACTGGAGCCTGCCTCTGAAGAACTAGATGTCCAGTAGGAGGGACATGTCAACCCTACCATCTGGGGCAGCAGCAGCAGTGACCAGCCAGCCCAGTTCAAGCCACCTAGGTTCAAGCCCTATAAACCTCCCACCCTCCAACAAGTAGCCAGGCTTCCCCTGCACATTGCCTTGCCCTGTGGCCCTCTTGCAATGAGGCCACTCTTGCCCCAGCCTCATCCTGCACCAACCCCAAGATTCCCACTGCTGCTCCCAAACCTTTTACTTCCACCTTGACATGATACATTCATTCCCTTACAGACAGGCCCCCCCCCCACTTCCTTCACCGCTCACATCTACTGCCTTCCTGATCATGCCACATTTCCAAAAGCTTCTGACCATGCTCAGTCTTCCCTTCCAACACCAACACTTCCATTCCTTGAGAGCTCAAGGGGATGGCCTGTGGCACCCTCTGGCCTCACCCTCCTAAACGCCAACTCCACAGCAGTAAAGCTGCACCAGAATGTTGTAACTTCTGCGATCTCCAGCCCCAGCAGCTGCTCTCTGACTCCAGCACCCCATCATTCTTCCAGCCTCCCTCCCAATGCCCATCCTCTGATGTCACTGAGCCTTCATACCCATCACTCCCCCCATTTTCCCTTGTTGCTCAGAAATTTGAGACATTCTTCTCATCCACATCAAGGGCAGATCCTCTAGGACAGGACTTAGCTTTAATCTCTGTTTTGCCAAGAGAAAAGGCTGGGAACAAATTTTACTCAGTATTTACTAAGCACCAAGCATGTCATATAAATTATAGTTTTCTGTTTTCACAATTTTAAGAGGTGGTACTATTTTTCTCATAGGACTGATGAGGGAACTCAGAGAGATTTCCCCAAAAGTGACAGAATTACCCGGTGATGGAGCTAGATATAGAACATAAGTTTGTCTGATGCCAGAGCACTGTACCACACTGGGTTCCTTCAGTTCTCTCACCCTTTTTTTCCTTTAGTTTTCCTCTGTGCAAAACCCAGGCGTGGCTAACCTGATGGTGTGCGTTTCTGCTTCCTCAACAGGCCACAGTGCTGCCCAACAGCCGTCTACTGCTTCTCCCAACTCCTTCCACCAGCACTAGAGAGCTCATCCAAGACCTTCCACACCCTCCTAAGACCACAGCCTATCAACCTGCAACAAGATGACTCTGTTCACTGTTTCCAGAGACAAGAGGGCCATGAGGAAGAAACTGCTCCCCAACCTACTGCCTAGTATCTGCACCCTTCCCTGTCCTGGGCTCATCCCTCTACCTGTGTACCTCTAAAGAGGAGTTCTCAGAAACAAGTCCAGTATCACTCAAGGACCTTCTGGACAAATGTCAAAATCCTTCCAGAGCTTCCAGAAAATAAGCACAGATGGGAGAAGTTGGCATGTTCCACCTATTCACTGGGAAGATGAGAAAGGGGTGGATGAAGGAGGTCATCTACAGCACTTCCTCTCCCCCTACTCTGAGCCTCAAAACAAAATGGAAAAGACTACAACACAAAATCACAAGACAATGCTGAAAAAGCACTCATTATGGGGCACAGCCCAGGACAAGGTCTCAGTAAACAAGATCTGTCCTGTGACTGCAGCCACCTCTCAGCCTGGCTCTTTGAGCAGTAGCTCTGTCTTTATTCTCGGAGCACACAAGAGATAAATGAAGTGACTCACTGGGTGGCCCAGTGCCAGTGCTCTGGTCTCTGAGATCCTAATCCACTTGAAATGATAATACTTCTGGTATCTGCTCTGGATGCCTGACTGTCAGACTGTGGTCTGAAGGGACATGCCTTTGCAGGGGTTTCTCAGGGACTGGGATAGCCAAGTCCTGAAGAGTTCTCCCTGGCTCCTTATCTCAACCTTGGTGCCTGTAGTGGATGAGTTCTGCCTTTCCTTTTCCATCTTATAAATCAGAAAACCCAAGGTAAGAGGAGGTTTCCCATCACTGCCCCAAAAAGCAGTAGGGGACTACAGCATGGTTTGTCTTTGACTGACCCCTGCATCCCTGGAAGTCCAATAGGAAAGGGATGAGCCCTCAGGACAAAACAAGACATCAAGTGTCAGTGAAGAATTTGGGTTTTCCTCTTTCAGACAACTGGCGTACTGTGCAAATAAAAATCTTCCAACAGTCCAGCTTGTGTGAAGAGGGAACATTTACCACTACCAGGGAAATATTAAGATGCAGTGTCTAGATGATTTTCCTTCTGTGTCTGTGACAGTGTGTGAAATGTACACATGCGAGTTAAAGAAAAAAACCAAAGCAAGAACAACAAAACCCAGATGTCTATGCACTCACCACCCAGTCTAAGAAATTGAGCATTACTAGTACCTTTGAAGCCCCCTGGATGTCCTTCCTCAATGGCAGCTCTTCCGTTCCACCCAGGGAAACCAACATCCTAAATTCTGGGTAGTTTTACCATGCTTGAACATATCAATAAACTATATATTACATAGTCTTGTCTGGTATTGATTTTAAGTAAATGAAATCCTAATCAAGTGCTCTTCCGTGACTTGCTTTCCTCTCTTGACATTCTGTTCCTGTGAGTCATACACATTATAGGTAATATGCAGCTATATAATTCATTTATGCTCAGTACTGTAGAGAACTTTCTTTTTTAAAATATCCCTAACAGCTTCCTGTGGACACAAGGCAGGGTGTGGACACATACACGGGTGTAGAATGAAGGCAGCAGACAGCAGACTACCACTGCCTGGGCCTTCCCAATACATGAAGGTGAAAGTCAGCCTGGTCATGAGGGTTCTCACAATGTGTCTACTGGGAACCGATGTGTTCTAGGTTTCAACAGAATCAGTATCCTCCTCCTCACTGCTGAACAACCTCTGCCCAAAGTACAAACACTCTGGAATCTGTAAATCACTACAGGGAGAATGAAGGAGCTGCCTGAGTTCAATCATTCACTGAGGCCTGAAGGAAATAATAGAACCCAAACATGTATGGTCAACTGATTTAACAAAGGTGCAAAAACAATTCAAAGGAGAAAGGAGAGACTTTTCAACAAATGGTACTACAGAAACTGGATATTCCTATGTAAAACAATGAACATCAAGACGTACCTCACACTGGAAATTCTACCCATGCTCACTAGCCACAGTGGAACACCTCATACTTCACAGAGACACTGCATGGAGGAGCAGGCCCCAATCTTTCTGGCACCAGGGACCATTTTCAAGGAAGACAATTTTTCCATGGACCAGGAAGGGAGGGGATGGTTTCAGAGTGACTCAAGTGCATTACATTTAATGTGCACTTTATTTCTATTATTACATTGTAATATATAATGAAATAATTATACAATTCACCATAGGTTGGGGACCCCTGGTGTAGAATACTCAAAAGGATTTTGCCTCACTAGTTGGGCAAAATTAGCCCTACATTAAAGACTGCTCTGCCTCCAGCCTATAATGCTTAAAAGCAAGACTGAGATGATAGGATTTGAAAAAAAGATATTAAAAACAATTATAATTGTATCTATACATTTAAGAAGCTGGAAGAAAGACTGAACCATATTAGCTTGAGACATGAAAGATATAAAAAAAGATCCAACTGAATGGCTACAAACGAAAAGTACAATATCTGAGAAGAAAATACACAGGATGAGATTAATGGCATTAGACAATACAGAAGAAATAGCAAATCAGCATATACAGAAACAGAAACTATGCAAAATAAAACACACAGAGCAAAACAATGGTATAGAACATCAGAGAGCTGTGGGACAACTTCAAGTAGCCCAATTATACATGTAACTGGAGTCCCTGAAGGAAAAATTATTTAAAGAAATAATGGCTAAAAAATTTCAAAATTTGAGGAAAACTATAAATCCATTGATCGAAGAAGCTAAACAAATCCCAAGCACAAGCAACATGAAGAAAACCCACATCAAGTCACACCAAAATTAAATTGCTAAAAAAAAAAAAAAAAAAAAAAATCAAATTGCTTAAAATCAGTGGTAAAAGGAAAGAAGCGGCCAGATGGAAAAAAAGATACCTTACACAGAAAAGAACAAAGACAAAGATGGCAGTAGATTTCTGCCCAAAAACAATACAAGTGAGAAGACAGTGGAGTGGATAGAAATTTAAAACATTTTTTTCTTTATATCAAAAATTATAAAAACTTAGATAAAACGAAAAAATTCCTAGAAAATTCTTAAGTTTCCAAGACTCACTCAAATAGAAATTGAAAACCTGAATAATCCCATAACCACTAAAGAAATTAAATCAGTAGTTAAAAATCTTCCTTAAAAAGTAAACCATGATTCCCTTCAGTGTTTGTTTTTTTTTTTTTTTTTAGAGACTTGGTCTCACTCTGTTCCCCAGGCTGAAGTGTAGCAGCACGATCACAGCTCACTGCAACCTTGAATTCCCAGGCTCAAGTGATCCTCCTGCCTCAGCCTTCCTACTATGTAGGACTACAAGCATGCTGTAGTCCTGGCTAATTTTTAAATTTTTCTGTAGGGACGAGGTCTTACTATGTTGCCCAGGCTTGTCTCCAACTCCTGGCCTTAAGTGATCCTGTCACCGTGGCCTCCCAAAGTGCTGAGATTACAGGTGTGAGCCACTGCACCCAGCCCCTTCAATGTTTTTTGTTTTGAGACAGAGTCTCACTCTGTGCCAGGGCTAGAGTGCCATGGCGTCAGCCTAGCTCACAGCAACCTCAAACTCCTGGGCTCAAGCGATCCTTCTGCCTCAGCCTCCCGAGTAGCTGGGACTACAGGCATGTGCCACCATGTCCAGCTAATTTTTTCTATATATGGTTTTAGTTGTCCATCTAATTTCTTCCTTTTTTTTTTTCTTTTTTTTTAGTAGAGACGGGGTCTCGCTCTTGTTCAGGCTGGTCTCGAACTTCTGAGCTCAAATGATCCTCCCGCCTTGGCCTCCCAGAGTGCTAGGATTGCAGGCGTGAGCCACTGCGCCCTGCCCCCTTCAATGTTTTATAAGCAAATACAACCAAAGAATCAAGGAATAAATAATTCAAATCTTATGAATAATATTTCAGCCAGGCGCAGTGGCTCACGCCTATAAACTTAGCACTCCAGGAGGCCAAGGTGGCAGGATCACTTGAAGTCAAGAGTTTGAGACCAGTGTGAGCAAGAGCGAAATCCCTATCTCTACTAAAAATAGAAAAAATTAGCTGGGCATAGTGGCATATACCTGTAGTCCCAGCTACTCAGGAGGCTGAGGCAGGAGGATCACTGGAGCCCAGGAGTTTGAGGTTGCAGTGAGCTATGATGGCCCCACTGCACTCTAGCCAGGGTGACAGGGCAAGACTCTGGCATTCATAAATAAATAGATAGATAGATAGATAGATAAAATTCTATAATAAAGGGGTAAAAAAGCATTCCTTGGCTTATGAATCCCAAACTGGAAATTACAATACAAAAATGGAAAATTAAAGCTAATCTCATTTATAATAATCCTAATCATAGCAAACTCAGTCTAGCAGTATATTTAAAAAAAAATGATTCAGTTAATCCTGCCCATGAATGCAGAACTGACTTAACACAAACATCAAATAATGTTTACTATGTTAACAGATTAAAGGAAGAAGTTTGTAAGTATAGGAAAAAAAGCATTTGATAAAAATCAAGAAATAGTCAAGATAAAAACTTTTACCAAACTTGTAATGAAAGGGAACTTCCTTACTCTGATAAAAGTATCTACAAAAAAAATCTACAACTAATATCAGAATACACAGGAAGCACTAAAGCATTCTCTGTTAGATAGGAATAACACAAGAGTGCCTATTATCACTACTTCTATCTTATGGTGTCCTGGTGTTCTGGGCTAGTGAAAGGAAGATAAAGAAATATAAAGAGGCCAGTCCGAAGGTAATGAGTTATCTCAATTGATTGTTCACAGTCAGTTACAGATTGAACTCCTTGGTCTAATCTTTCCCCCTTCTCACTACTGCACTTGACTAGTCTTAAAAAAAAATTAAATTAAAAAAAAAAAAGAAAAGGAAATATAATTAAGAACTGGAAAGGAAGAAATAAAGCTATCATAATTCACAGATCATATGAGTGCTTATAAATAAGGCTACAAAGAATCTAGATTATTAGAATTAATAGAGAATATGGTAAAGTTGAGGGACACAAAGTCAATATACGAATATCCAATGTAGCTAATCCTATAACCAGCAATTCCACTACAACCTATTATAATCCTAGATAAATCAGCAAAAAAATAATTGTAAAAGATATAATTTATAACAGCAAAAAAGATATAAAATAAGCTGAAAATTATAACACTATATTGAAAGACATTAAAAATGGCATAAATAGATATCACATTCATGGACTAGAAAACTCAGGTTTACTTAATTGACATGGTAAAATGTCAATTTTATTCAAACTGATCTTTAAATTCAAAACAATTTTAGTGAAAAAAAAAAAAAAATCCCAACAAGATTTTGAGCAAAGTGCCAAAAATAGCTAAGGTACTCCTGAAGAAGAAAAACCAGGTTGGGGAACTTGCTTTACCATATGTTATAGACTGAATGTTTGTGTCCCTTCCAGAATTCATATGTTGAAGCCTTAACCCCCAAAGTGATGGTATTTGGAGATGGGGCTTTTGCAAGGAAATTAGAGTTAGATGAGATCATGAAGATGAGGCATAGTCTGATGGGATTTTGTGCCCTTATAAGAAGAGATACCACAGATCTTCCCCCGCCCCACACACACACATGTGGACACACAGTGAGATGGCAGCCACCTACAACAAGCCAAGACAAGAGGCCTCAGAATGAAACCTACCTTGCCAGCACCACGATGCTGAACTTCCTAGCCTCCAGAACTGTGAGAAATAAATTTCTTTTATTTAAGTCACTCAGTCTACAGTATTTTGTTATGGCAGCCCAAGCAGTCTAAGATACCATATATAAATATACTATAAATCTAAAGTAAGACTGTGGTATTTTCTCAGGGACAAATTGAATAATGGAACAGAACAGAATAATAGCTGGACACAGAACAGAATAATAGCTACACACATAAAGGGACTTAATTCATAACAGAGCTGGCACTGCAGATTAGTGGGAAAAGAATGATTTTTCAGTGACTGTTTCTGGGACAGGTGGTTATCTACATTTTAAAAAATGAAATTATTTGGGAGGCTGAGGCAAGAGGATCGCCTGAGGCCAGCAGTTAGAGACCAGCTTGGGCAGCATAGCAAGATCCTATCTCTACAAAAAAATTTTTAAAAAATTTGCAGAGCGTGCTGGTGTACATCTGTAGTCCTAGTTACTTGGAAGGCTGAGCCAGGAGGATCACTTGAGCCCAGGAGTTTGAGGTTGCAATGCTCTATGATCACGCCACTGTCTCAAGCCCCGGCGACAGAGTGAGACTCTATTTCTTAAAAAATAAATAAATGATATTAGATTCCTATCTCATACCACTTTCAAAGATCAATCTAGGTGGATTCTTGGAAAAACTGTATTTTTAGAAGTCAACATAGGAGACCTCATGATGAATTATTTCTTAAACAGGTCTAAAATATACAAACCACATAGGAAAAGATTAATTATTTTGACTATATTAAAATTAAGAAATTTTATTCATTAAAAACATCATAAATAAAATGAAAAGACAAGCCATCAAAGTGAGAGAAAATATTTGCAATAGACAAAACTGACAAAGGATTAGTGTGTCAGATCTATAAAGAATTCCTTCAAATAACCAAGAAAAAGACAATCTAAAAGAAATACAAGCAAAAGACAAAAACAAGCATTTAACAGAAGGGAAATACAATAGCTAGGCCAATAAATAAAAAGATGGTCAACTTTCAGTAATCATCAGAGAAATGTAAATTAAAATCCTAATAATACAGCATTGCACACTCACCAGACGGGAAAACATTGACAAAACAGCAAGTCTTGGCCAGAACTTGGAAAAACTGAAATACTTGTATGCTGCTGGTGGAAGTATAATTTGGTACAATCACTTTGGAAAATAATCTGGCCTCATTGACAAAAGCTGTGTGTGGGCTCATTCTAAAATCCCCAAATTCTACTCCTCCCCATTCCAACCCGAAAAACTTTTGCCCACGTGAACCAAGAAACATGCACAAGAATGCTTGTAACAGTACTGTCTGCCAACAGCAAAAAGTTACAAACGACCTGCGTGTCCATCAAGAAACAAAATAATAAATAGCACATTTTCATACAAAGGAATACTATGGAGCCATGAAAATGAATAAGCTATACGGCTATACAAAATAATTTGTATGAATCCTAGGAACATAATATTGAGCAAGTCCCAGGAGAACACACACAGTATGATTCTATTTGTATTAAGTTCAAAACAAGACATTGTTGAGGGTTATAGGCATACGCAGTAAAACTCTAAAGCAAGTTCCCGAGGATTATTAGGTACTGGGCAGCCTGCCTGGCCAAGGTCGGCAGGGCAGGGAAGAGAAGGGCACATGAAGGACATGAATGAATGAGAAAATGAATAGCAAGAAGTCTTGTGACAGCAGAAGCCACTGACTGGGGAAGGGAAAAGGTTCGAGAGCTGGAAACATATCAAGGTAAAGGAAGTACTATTCTTCTCATTCATAAGTAATTGGCGGGTGCAAATCAGAAGACCTGTACTATCCTCCTGACCTCGACTACCCTCCAGATTCTGCCATTAACTTGCACGACAACCTCAGGCAAGTTTTTACCTTCTATAGGGCTCAGGATACAAAGATCAATCGAGATAATGCATGCAGGGAGGCTCAAGGTAAGAACCATCAGGGGATGGGAACAGATAAATTTCAAGCACATCACAGTCTCAACTAAAGGCAGACTTATCAAGACACTAATAACACTTGAACTTCAGGATCTCTCACCTGTCCATGCCCTTTCCAAGGCCTTTGGAAGAACCCTAACCATTTTATATTAATTTCCTTTAAAAGAACCCCCAAATCGTATAAACTTCAAGCCGCACAAAACCTAGATCAGTTATTGACCTGAACCCCAAAGTAGTAAAACACTTATCATACAGCCAGGGAAGACTCCTGTTTAAATTCTCTGCTTCTGATCCTTTTGTAGTTCATAAGCATGACGACTGGGTTTTCACATCATGTGTGAGATGTGCCTCCCTTAAACCTTGTTACCACGTTGGCACATTACCTGTCTGATGTGAAAAAAATTACAATAAAAAATTTCTCTGTTTCTATCGAATTTTCCTGCCTCAGAAAACCACCTCCTAATTCTAACTAGATTTCCCTTGGGAACTAAGACAGTTTGAAAGTTCTTGAAAGAATGTGACTAAAAAGGTCCCAGAAATCCCTGGCTGTGCCCTTCATTCTTGCACAGAGACCTCAGGATACACTGAATCTTGTTGGATCACTCAATACAATGCAAGACTATTTTTCTAACAAGGCCCTTTCCTAAGAAGGTGCACTAATTTTGGCAAGTATCCTTGCTAAATATTATAATTGGCTCGAGGATGACAGAGCACAAACCACCTCTGTGTTATGCCTACAACCTGCTTTCAAAACACTATGCAATCTTGCTGGTAGCCTTGCCACACACTCCATGCCTTCAGCAAATGTTCCTAACTCCTGGGTCTTCTGCACCAGGATCGGGAGAGGCAGAAATGCAGGGCCCATAGCACAAACATAATAACAAATGCCATTACCACCCAGCATTATGTGGATCAAAAACCAGAACTCCTTGTGCTTTGTCTTCTATGTGAATGAAGGAGCAGAAGCTGAATCAGTGATCTGAGAACAGGGAGAGGAATTTGCCACCGGACAGAATATTTTCAACAAGAAGAACAAATCATCCAGAAAGGGGATTTGCTTAGTAGAGGTTGAGGAATTTGTGAGTAAGTCAGAACTCCTCCCCACAAAAAGGCTATATTCAGCAGGAAAAGAATAGGACTCAAAAAATTTTTGAGGAAGCCAAAAAGGAACATGGAGTGAACCCCTGTGAAATTCATGCAAGACCAAAGAGAGTCTTGAAAATTTTATATCAGCAGAAAGACTGCCAGCTTGGACTGAAAGGGACAGAGTATACAAAGTAAAACAGACTGCTGGACCCTCAAAATCCTCCTGGGAAGAGGCAGGCTGATAAAACTACTCAGCTACAAACAGGGTACTACCTTTCACTGAGGAAGGAAGGATGACAGAGGTATAGCCACAAGCCCAGAGGGCAGAGCCATGAGCCCAGAGAAAAGGAACAGCTCAGAGGGTGGAACCAAGAGCCCAGGGGGCAGAGCTGAGAGCCAGCAGAATTATTCCCAGCCCTTGAAACTTAATCAAGGAACTGGAGTTTGCCCAGCTGGGTTTTAAAGCTGCCTTGGGCTGGTGACTCCTTTTTACCTCCTGTTTTTCCCTTTGTGAATCTGAAGTCTGTGCCAGTCCCGCCTTGTGTGTTGGGAGGGCTGGGGCAGATGACTTGTCTCTTTATTTTCACAGGTTCACAGACACAGAGAGGAACTGTGTTCAGGAGTTGTACTTGACAGTTTATACTCCAGAGCCTCCTCATATACATGGGATTTAGATGATCTTGATAATGAGATTTTGGATACTTGAGTTCGTAAGATTCAGGGCTTTGAACTGTTGCCATAATGGGATGAGACCCTTGGGAGGGGGTGACCACAGTTTGTATAAGGGAGGGACATGAATCATGGGGGCCAGAGAGTAGACTATGGTAGGCAAAAACTTAAGATGCTGGTAGCAGAAGAGGAATTCAGAGATTCAAAGCATGAGAGAGATTCAATACAAGGGATGTTCTTCATAGCTGAGATGGAGGGGGTCACAGGGGAAGGACCTTTGGGAGCAAGAGCTAAGAGTAGTTCCTGGCTGACACCCAGAAACAAAATCAGTCCTATAAGCAGAAGGAACTTGTAGACCAACAACTTGGATGAGCCTGGGAGAAGATTCCTCCCCAGAGCTTCTAGGTAAGAGCCTCGTTTGGCTGATGCTTTAACTCTGGCCTTGTAAGATCTAAATCCAACTGAGCCTCCCTGAACTGTAAGTGGGCATTGTTTTAAGTTATAAATTTGTGGAAATCTGTTCCACAGCAAGAGAAAACTAATTCAGATTTTGTTTAGGTCCACAGATTCTATTTCTGGAGGTGTTGCTGCTCTAGCCCATTCTGAGAGCTAACCTCAGGCAGCAACAAGAGGACCACATATAGTTCTGGGATCAGCCCTTCCTAGCACAAGTTTTCTCATCTACAAAGTGGGTGGATCCAAGGAGAAAAGCTGTAAGTAAACACTTGTACACCAACAAGTCTTTTCAAATATAAGATGTATTACTAATCACAACACCCATACTGACATCTGCAAACAAGGGACCCAGACATGGCCAAGAACAGAGAAGTCATAGCTCCTTACCTTCCTCAGGCCAGGACTGTAAGTTGCCGGAATAAAGATATGCTCCTTCTCCTCCTGTTAGAAAAGTGCCCAGGAAACACTCATCCCCCTTTAAAAACAACAATGACAAAAACAAAAACAAAAAAAGAGCAGGTGATTTATAGCATAAATACTCATAGAACCAAAAATCTTGTCTCATTTTGTCTGTCTACAAAAGCCGAGTCAGACTCAGATATGCCCAACTTATTCCATGGCCTTTGGTGCTGCCTGGCTCTTTGGCATATTACTGGCATCCTTCATTTGTGCTGAGAAAAAGAATGTTAAAGTCCTCTCTGAGTCTAGGCGCCAAAGCCCGCAATGCTTGTTCATGTTTCAGTGGATTTATTTCTTCTGTGAAAATGGAGGCAGCTTCTCCTCACCCTGAAGCCCTGACCTCCTAGTTCTACGTGAGTCGGCCAATTTGGGATCTGCTTTTAATAGTATGGGGAGATTTAAAAAAGAAAAAAACACCAAAAGGCCTTAAAGGGAGAAAGAATCTCTCTAACTGTATCCTCCATAAATAGTTATTTCTAACGCTCTTCTGGGAAGGGAAAGAATGTAAATAGGAATTGAAAACAAAGGAGTACAGATCCTTTAGATTAGCAGTAAGATGAACTATAAATTATCTCTATAAATTATTTACATTTTATTGTGATATGACATTAACACTGAGAATAAGAAGGCTGCTTACCCTCACTGCTTGCTGGGTTTTCTCAGACGACTTTACTTCATTATCTTCTACCTGTGTCCAAAAGGAAGGCAGATTTTCAGTTGACTACTGCAAGGGCCAACCCTGCTGAATCTCCCCATTGTGTTCAAATATTCCCAGGAGATGGACTCGGCAGTCCTTCCACCACGCCCAGGCCCAAGTGCTCTCTCAGGCCTTGACATGGCTACAAAGCTGGCTGCCGGTGATCAGGGCTCGGAGCCCAGGGCCATGGTGGGCTCTCACTGGGACCCCAGGACCAGCTAATGACCCTATGACTTGGGAAGATGATGTGCTGGTCTCCACTTGCAATTTACTTCAGAGAAAAACAATTGTTTTTAGGGATGAAGGAAAGAGAACATATCTAAATATTTTCAGAGTATGTTCTCATTTAAACACGTGCACATTAGGAGACGACTTGTTCTTCCATATCCATGTCAGAACTGTAGGAACAGAATATAAACATTCTGAAGTATTGATAGGCATTTAAACCATCACCAGACTCACTGCTGGCATACTTTCTATGTTTCAAGGCACCAGAGTTTCAGACTAAGTCCCACAGAGGAAGGCGGGACTTTTCTACATGTTGAGACGTGTTGCTGCAAAAACTCCACAGCCACCATTCTGGCCAGGGGAGGAACCCACAGGATCCACTTCCCACTATCTGTGACCTTGGATAGGCTGTTCAACTTCTAAACTTCAGTCTCCTTATCTGTAAAATAAGTGTTAATTTCTTCCTTTCACAACTTAACAAGTATCCAGATAACTTAGCTCCTTTCTTTTGAAACTATTCCAAGATTATGAGAGAGTTAAAGAAACGAGATTTGTTTGTATAAAGAGAAAGGGCTGAGACAAAAACTTTAATTCCTAAATAACAGCTAATGCAGGATCGGACATCCCACTAGGGACCCAATGAAGAAGCTCGTCCTCAAACGTTCTCCCCAATTTCTCCATGTTTAGGTCACTTCCATGTGATGAATGACACTAACCAGCCAGGAACAGAATCTGGGTACAGCAGCCGTCAGGACTATGGAGCTGGTTTCTGTGGTAACAGTGCCATCTGTAGGAAGACCACAGACACGCCAGTTACTCCCCATCACCTCAGCCCACCTTGTGGGCCCAAGACAGTAAATGCGCTTCCCCTTCTCAGGAGCAAGGGCTTCTCTTAGTATAGAGAGTCTAATGCCTACAGAAAATGAAAATCTCCTCATCTGGGGAAAGGGAGACTAATGAGGGGATGGAAAAAAGTTTTTCCATGTGATTAACTTTAGCATTTTTTAGAACAAACAGAAATACACATTTAAACGAAGAGTCCTAGGAATCAGTCTTTTTTACCTTTTAATTTTTATCAAGGTAGTACAGGAATACATGTTAAAAATCAAACAGAATATTATCGGGCTCATACTACCAGCACTGGATATTATCATTCTTTAAAGTATTTTGCTAACATAATGGGTAAAAAATGTTATTTATTAATAATTATTGTTTTAAATAGCTTCTTCTTGATTACTGGTGGGGCTGCATATCTTTTTTTATATATACCCTCTCTTCTGTTCCCCATCTGTGAATGGCCTGTCCATATTTTTTGCCCATTTTATCATAGGGCAGCTTATATTTTTCTCATTAATTTGTAAGAGCTCTTCATAAATCAGGATATATAGCCTTTGTTTATCATAAGTGTTCTAATATTTTCACCAGTTTATTGATGGTCTTTTACCTTAGTTTATGGTTTATTTTGCCAAAAAAGAAAAAGGTTCAAGGTTTTCCTTCCAAAGATCACATTCACTTACCCTTTTCTTTAACTAAGATCTGAGATGTCAGAAATGATTCTGAGAAGACCACAGATCCTAAGCACCCCTTTCCTCCCAGCAAGTCAGGAATGTCATAGATGGTCATACAAGCCTATATCAAATGAGAAACCAGAGTTAGACCAGTTGCCAGCCCAAAGCCTCCAGGGAGAGATCCATAAGAAAGAGACCACAAAATACTGCTTTAAGGCACAAGCCAAGAGTACTAGGGAATTTCTAAGGAAAATTGGAGTTAACCTAAATACATCTCTGAACTGGGAGATGACTTTACGATCACCCAGGCTTCCTTGCAATTGCTCTTTGGTCAGAGACACATTTGGGCTACAAGGAGAGTATCTTTATGTTTCTACAAATTCCCTCAAATTGCTCACCCTTTTTAAGAGGCAACACAATAGCTCTCATTTTTATTTTTTAAATTCCTGAACAAACAGCTCAGACTGTAATCAGCCTTCACTTTTAACTGTGACTGGTCCCCAGCTTACGAGAGTTGGAGGTACATCCTCCAGGCTCCTGTACACTTGCATACTCTTCATAGCCCCACCTTGCCACACTCGCACCAACTCCTTCTGTGGTTTGGGCCCGAGTTCTTTTTTTTTTTTTTTTTTGAGACAGAGTCTCACTCTGTTGCCCAGGCTAGAGTGAGTGCCGTGGCATCAGCCTAGCTCACAGCAACCTCAAACTCCTGAGCTCGAGCGATCCTCCTGTCTCAGCCTCCCGAGTAGCTGGGACTACAGGCATACACCACCATGCCCGGCTAATTTTTTCTATATATATTTTTAGCTGTCCATATAATTTCTTTCTATTTTTAGTAGAGATGGGGTCTCGCTCTTGCTCAGGCTGGTCTCGAACTCCTGAGCTCAAACGATCCGCCCACCTCGGCCTCCCAGAGTGCTAGGATTACAGGCGTGAGCCACCGCGCCCGGCCTGGGCCCGAGTTCTGAATGAACCTGAAAAGGTGGTCATTCACTCTTCATATATGTCTTCATGGATATTTTGGGGTACATGTCAATACCTGCAAGTGTTCCTTTAAAGTATCAAGAACATTAAAAGAAAGCTATTCAAGCGTTTATGGCCAAGACAAATAAAAATAGAGGCTTTAGTATCGTGGAAACAAAATTAGAGCAACTCAGAGAAAGCTCCTGAATGGCTTGTAAGAAAGCCCTCATTTATCAGTTAAAAATCAGTAAAAATGGAACAATTCTGAAGAGAATCCAGAAGAAAAAACACAGAAAATGGTATGAGCCAGGCCAGATGCAGTGGCTCACGCATGTAATTCCAGCACTTTGGAAGGCCTGGGCAAAAGGACTGCTTGAGGCCAGGAGTTTGAGACCAGCCCAGGCAACATGTGAGACCCCATCTCTACAAAAAAATTTTTAAAAAATTAGTTGGGTGTGGTGGTGCATGCCTGCAGTTCCAGCTACTTGGGAGGCTGAGCCAGGAGGATTGCTTAAGCCTGGAAGATGGAGATTGCAGTGAGCTGTGATTACTGCCTGGGCAACAGAGCGAGATCTTGTCTATCTCTCTCCCATTCTCTCTTTCATGCACTCTTTCACACACACACACACACACACACACACAGAAAAGAAAATGGTATGCGCCAGAGCCAGAGTCTGGACAGCCAGGAAGATATGACGAGGGACATGGGACAAGTAGCACGAGGAGCTCTCTCAGGTCCGTGCCCTCCTGGCCTGAGTACCACTGAGTGGTGGGGTGCAGAACTCCTTGTTGTCCTAGTCTGG
The DNA here is from genome assembly GCF_041146395.1 of Eulemur rufifrons. Lineage (NCBI taxonomy): Eukaryota > Metazoa > Chordata > Mammalia > Primates > Lemuridae > Eulemur > Eulemur rufifrons. The sequence continues at coordinate 28,187,278 of NC_091002.1, forward strand.
GACTACTGTCCCACTACACAAGACAAAGACAAAAGACCTGAGGCTCTTGAAAGAGTTTCTGGATTCTCAAATAAAAAAATAAAGAGGGCAGGGCAGAAGGGTTGAAAAGAAAAAAAAAAAAAACACAGTTAAAGCTAAAGTCTTTGATTTTCCATGTTGTTATGATAATAGGATACACAAAAGTGACAAGTAGGCTTTTATATTTCAGTTAATTTTCCAATTAGATTTGACGACTGGAAGATTTATCTAAATTTGTCCCAAAGGATTTCAAGCATCTGAAGACAAAGAACCCTCCTGGGTGGGCTACAGGGTCCCTGTGAAGTGACAATGAGAATCCAACTTCTTTGGTTCCCAGATCAATCAAGTAGACAAATCCTGTGGGTTCCTGATCCTTCACTTTTATATTTGGCCTCTGGTATTGAGGAAGGGGAGAAAAGACATTGAAAACAATATATATAGCATTTGTTGGACACTTGCTACGTACTTGCCACCATATGGCACAGGGAGAGAAAAAAATATAACATGGCGACTGTGTTCATATGTAGCTGCAGAGACGAGAGCATTCTCACACAGAAGTCGTCGTATGACACATTAGTATAGAATTACTCCCTAATCTGTGTAGCACATAAATGCAAGTACAAACTGCAAGTAATATAGGAATATAGTACTTGTAGGGAGAAATCAATAGGGAAGGAGGAAGAGGCAGAACTGGATGGGAGGACAGGATTTAGACAGAAAGTATCGACTTCCTGCCTCTTATTTCCTATTTTCATCAGCTATGCATACTTAATAAAAGAGTATGACTCTACTGGACTCCTATTCACCTATTATGATGCAAAGCATCTTCCATAGCACTGCACAAGAGTCCAAGGAGAGAAGTCAGCGATTTCAAGTCTAGTAAGAAGATAAAGTATTGCCTAAATATCATAAGTCATTTCCCAATGTCTTAAGCTCACTGGAATTAAAATTAGACAGTGGGAACGGAACAGACTCAAGGGGTAACTTATGCCCACACACTATAGCCAGAATCTTGGCTGGATACCCAGGATCCTCTCATACACCCTTTGCCAACCTTCTTTACATCAGAATGTGCTGAGGTAAATGGAGGACTTGGCTTATGGCTGAGAGCAACTGGCCTTGAAATTCTGGTTCCCCCAGATGCCTGACCCCAGGGACCAATATCTCAGTGCATCTTCAAACCATTCCCCTGGCCCATCAATGTGGCCCCAGCACATAGACTGGAAAGTTCTACTCTGACTGTACTTCACAGGAGACCCAGATCCCTTTTGATTGTTGTTTAACTAATTACAGTCATGCATTGTTTTAACAATGGGGATACGTTCTAAGAAAGACATCCTTAGGCGATTTCGCAGCTGTGCAAACATCAGAGTGTACTTACACAAACCTAGACGGTAATCCTACTATACACCTAGGCTATATAGTATGGCCTATTGCTCCTAGACTACAAACCTGTACAGCATGTTACTGTACTGAATACTGCAGGCAACCATAACACAACAGTAAGTATTTAAAGTGTCCAAACATATCTAAACATAGAAAAGGTACAGTAAAAACACGGTATTATAACCTTATGGGACCATCGTATATGCAGTCCACCATTGACCGAAGTGTCGTTACGCAGCATATGGCTGTAATTAATTTTCCCAGGTCCCCATTAAGGCCATGAACACAGGCCTTGGAACACAAGGGAGCTACTGAAAACTTGGTATATTGTTCAAGGCAGGCTTGCCCTCAGCTCACATTTCCACATGAGGTCAGAGCAATCTCAGCTACCTGCAGGAAGGTTTCACAACCTCAGAAAGAGGTGCCTCCAGCCCCTCAGTTAACTTTGGACCCTGGGGAAGCCTGGGCATGGGAGTGTGGGCGCATAGCTGCCTGGGCACCCTCAGAAAGCACAGGATCACCACCACTGCAGCTAGGACAGTCCTGAGAACAGATCAGTTTCTTCAGGTAAGGGGTGGGCTGCCCAAGACCCCTACCCACTCCCACCTCACCCCTTATACGTGTCCCTCTAAAGGCCATTTCCAGCCAGCTGACCTCTAACAGCTCTGCTTACCGTCTTCACAAAGGATAAGCTATCTTCACTGTCCAGAGGCACAATTCTAGAAGAGCAAAGAGATGAGACAGACATACGTCAAAGAGTTTTTAAATGTACTGAAATTTACAACGTTCTCATTTTTCAACTTGGCAACAACTCACAGATTCAGATTTCTCTCAGAGATTTTCAAAACACTGGGCCGCATGTATGTAGAATTAGTATGTGGGCCACTAAAGTGAATTATGTTCTCCCCCGACCCCTGCCCCCCTCAGCCTTTCAGCGGGAGACACTCAGGGTACAGGGCTCAGCTGAGCATAGCCAGCCCGAGCCCAACTCTGGAGCAAGGGCACTGGCAGGTGTGGAACTGTGAGACCTTCCATGTCAGCAGCTACAAGGTAGCCTCTCCTCTCTTTGTGTTCCTAAAACTTGCCCCATATGAGGATGCACCACAATCATGTACTTACCTTCCCTGATTATTCACAGCGTGTATATGAAAAGCCATCTTGGAGCTGTGGACCAAAAACAAAACAAAATAAAACAAAACTCAGTCTGCTCTTGCTGACTACTAGGTTGGTAACCTCCCTAGACACTTGCTTCTAGAGTATGCCTGCTAGGGACACTCAAGGCCACCCAACGAGGTGTGTGTCATCTTTGCTTTATGCAGATTTACCTTAGAAATTTTAGATACCCTTCCCAGGTCCCATGCTACCAGCAGGCATGGGGCCAGCGTCTGGCTCCAGTCATGGTCCTGCCTCTGTGCCAGTCCTAAGGGCTATCTTGACTCTTGGAGAACAGGAGAGAACAACATGACAGGACCGCCACCCACTGCAGTCTGGGAGTAGACCCTTCATCCCTGCTCTGAGCCCACGCAGAGGCCATGTCTCTGCTCTTCACAATGAAATGCGGTGGAGCCACGGGCAGGGTCAGGCCTTCTGAGCCAGAAATAACCAGAAAATCCTTTTGGCTTACTCTCAATTGTGTAACTTTAATTTCCTGCCTTAACAAGTACTAGTCACACACTAACTTCCTACCTGATTCATGGCTCCCCCTTCCTTCCCCACTTGGGAGAAGGAAATCTGCTAATTTGATGCAGTTCAAGGGTCCTCAGTGAAGTGACCTTTGTGGAGGGAAAGGGGTGGGACTCTGGGTGGAGGACTGGCCCTGTGAGACTGTCCTCCCATTGCCTAATGTCTTCTCCTTGTGCCTTCCTCCAGGGAGGGGGGACACCCAGGCCTAGGAGGCCCAGGGACTGAGAGAGGGCCTGCCCTGGGGAGGCTGAGTGGCCTAGGCAAAGGCCTGAGGAAGGGAGGAATGGAATGACTATGTCAGCCCTGTTGATGACAACAGAGAAGAACCCACTGTGACAGCAGCTACCATTTCTATGTCCAATCACTGTATAAGGTGGGTAGTTAAGGAAACAGATGCAGAGAGTTTCCTATCTTGCCCAAGGTCACACAGCTGCCAAGTGAAGGAACTTTCTCAAACTCGTCTACCAGAAACAGACAGTGCACAGCAGCACAAGGCCTTAAGGGAACAAGCTTCCTCCATCCCTCCTCTTTCACAGCCAGAGCAACAAGATCCAGAAGACTCAGGGGGACAGAGGGCTGAAGCAATTCTAAAGCCTTTCACCACACAGTTCTGGCTCTTTCTTCCACTCCTGGAGCCACACCAGTAGAATTCTTCTTGTCAGATCAATTGACTAACCTACCTTTCAAATGTTCCTTCATACTACCCAGGGCTATAAGATGTGGAGCAGAGGTACCACAGGACCTACCCCAGAAGTATTCTTAAATAAATTCCCCAGTATTGGTGTTTTTTGTATCCTTTGCATAAAAGTGCACAAAATGGTTCTCGTGTGGGACAGTGGGTTAAGTGGACTGGGTTCATGACGATTTGGCTATCTAAACCTTTTAAAAGTCATGTGTCTGGTTTGATTTAGCGAAGACCACACAGAGATCCCCTGTGACATACTGGGAGATGTGATGGGAAGACTGCCAGGAACCCAGAGTCCCAGCCCACCTAGACCCGGACACATGGCCAGGCCCAGGGTTTCCGCCATCTGGGAGACAGATGAGACCCACAGCAAGTCTCTTCTAAGCAGTGAGTATCTTCCTGTGCCCGGGGCTCCTGTCCATAGCAAACCTCACCATTCAGGTCCCCAGATTCACTGTTTTAACCTTGGAACCCAGGCCTGTCAGGTCTCCTGTGGCTCTGGTGTAAATCTGCCTCACATTCTGGCCTCAGAACACGCATGTGACTCTTCCTCATACAGTTCCTCCATCTTTGGCTCCTTGGCTTCTCAAATAAAGGCTGGACCATGAATGACTCTCCTTCATACATCCCATTATTTTACTGAAATATTTCTCAAAGGGGAGATGAGATGTCAATTACAGGGACAAAAGAGTCTTTTAAGAAACAAACAAAAAATTTTCTTATAAAAAATATCAGCCATTGCTTACCGCAGGGCTACCTTAAACTGAATCAACTCAAAGGAATCTAACCCAGATCCCAGGGTCTGCTCTGCTACCTCCTTGGCCTGTAAAATCAATAACAAGACAGAGACAATTAGCACTCACAGCAAGAAAAAGTACACACATCACTGATAGGAAGGGTCTTCCTAACATTTGGCCAGGAACACATCATGCCCTTCCCCTCTGTGTGACACTTTGTAGACATGAACAGATTAAAATGAAAGCATCGTGTTAAGGAAAACAGGTGTGTGCTTTCTTCAGGCTGGGTTCACAGGACAAAACTGCATTCAGGCAGGTGGTACTGGAACCAGATCTGCCAGAGAGGTATGACCAGCTGGGATAACAGCAGTGGAATGTGAGGTCTAGAAAAGTGCTTTCTCCTCCCCTCTTCCCTGGCTCTGGGGGAGGGACCACTGCCCTTAGAGTTTCAGCCGGATGCTAAGAATATCTAAATAGCTAGAGTTACAAAAGATCAGTTTAAAAACAAAGGTGTGAGAAACAATATTGAAGAACATCCCCACTGCTATGCACAAGCCTTCTGCCATGTAGCAGCTAAAGGGCTGAGAAACCCCACATCAGTACCAGGGATACGAGTGCAGTAAGTAGGGGAGATGGCTAGGAGCTGGTACTACAGCTACAGTCTCTCTGAGATCTACATTATACACAACCTTTCCAATGTCAAATGGCTTCCTTCAGGAAAGGTCCTATTGGCATTGGGAGGCATCAAGCCGACTCTTCTCATCTCCTTACTGGGTCAGATATAGGAATCCAACTCAGCAGGGCAGGTTAACCGCAAAACAGCAAGGAAGATAATGGTCAGAGAACGAGAACACATGTGCTTGTCTAGGAAAGGCAAGTCAGATTTTCTAGTCTTTAGCTGTTTTTTTAAATATTGAATTATAGGAAATCAAACTATACAGCTCAAAACAAACTTACCTAACTTTATTAAAATTCACAGTAGAATAATCTATATTTTTCTTTATTTTTTAGCTTTTAAAAGTCTTTTGTTTATTAAGCCATTAAACAACACGCTACGGAATGATTTTCTTTAACACAACCAGACATCTACAAAGAAGCGCCGATTAGTTGTCATTCATAAGACAACAGCAGCATGGTGTCACAGGCGGCAGAAGCTCAGTGCTCTAAGGGCATCTTTTTGCCTGGTGCCAAAGAGGCACAAGCTCACACAAAAGTAAGTACTACAAGGTGTCCAAAGAATAAACAGATGGATAGAATGTTTTACATTAAAATAATGACTACAGAAAGAGAAACATGGTATTTAAATTACCTTTGTTAGACTGGAAGTTTTAGCATAACATGCAATGGCAGCCAAAACAGCCTCAACAACAGCAGCATATACCTGGGACAAGAGCCTACTTTAAAAACAGAAAATAATGGTTAACACTACAGCATCATGAGGTTTTGTCAAAAGCTGCATGCACATAAGTGACAGGCCCTAAGAAACTGATTTTTAAACAGAATGAGAAAAGTGCAAAAATGGAACTCATTTAAACCTTTTAAAAGTCTTATGTCTGGTTTGATTTATACTTTGCTCTTGTTAAATCATCTTAAGAAAAGTCAGCTCCTCTGAACTCTACCCAAAAGACCACCCCTCCCAGTTTGTGACCAAACAGAATAAAACTGTGTAGGCTCCTTGACCCCCTTCTACATGCAGGAGCAGCTACCCACAGACCAGGAATCCCTTCAGTGTTATGATGACAAGACTTGCTGCTTTTCCAGGGACCAACCACACTATACCTGCATGTCGTCTCCTCACTAGACCCTGCTGAAGGTTGGCCGTTACAGGAACCTCAGGGCGGAAAACCTCAGGGGCAAGAGAGATTCCCCGACTGAGCAGGGGCTGGGTTCCACTTAAATTCAAACTAAACAGCTGCACACCACTTTCTGAGCAGCTTGCCTGATCTACAGAACAGAGAATGCTCCTAGGGAGATCTCTCATCTTCCTCCAAATCTCACTCTTTCTCTATGACTTTACTTCCCAAAATCATTATAAGAAGGTTTTTTTCTTTGCCAGACTGGGAGTGCCATGAAGGTCCCCCAAAAATCCAAGTCTGGTTCCCTTTAGGGAAGAAGGGTTTCTCAACCATGGCATTTTCAGCTGATTAATTTTGCTATGGGGTTTGTCGGGTGCATTGTAGGATGTTTAAGGGCATCTCTGGCCTCCACCCACTAGATGCTGGCAGCATCCCCAAATTGTGACAAAAATGTCTCCAGACCTTGCCAAATGTGCCTGAGAGTGGGGAAAGGTAGAGGTGGTGCAGCAGAATTGCCCTTGGTTGAGAATCACTGCTTTAGGGGAAGGAGGCCCAGGCTCTCCTTAGTTAGGACACTTAACAGAGAGAAGCAGCTTATCCATGAGGCCCTGAAAGGCCAGGGGAGGTGCCTGGCAAGGAACTGACAAGGCCTCACTCAAGAATATGCCTACTTTTAAGCCTGTGAGACTCTAGAACAGGTAAAAGAAGGCAATAGGAGTTTGAAAGAAGGAAGAAACACAGAAATGGTCTCATTTAATCTTCTCATCTATAGAAGAAGAAAGTAGGGCCTCTGGAAGTAGAATAAGTTGTCTAAAGGCTAACATAGAAAATTCACGGCAGACCTGAACTCAAACCTGCTCTCAGCCTGGTGCTTTTCCACTGTGCCACATTACATTGCTACCTCTTCAGTTTCCTCCTTGGCTCCTGCACGACACCTCCACGTTGTACGTAAGAGGTTTGAGTTGGGTTGGAGGAGAAAAAGGGACAGAGAGTTCATATAACAAAATGACAGCTCTAAGGAGCAACATATCCTGAAGACTGCTGGCCAGGCCAGGGCAGAGGGTACACCCTGGTAGGAAAGGGACACTGTCAATGAGCTTGATCACTTCCAGGTCAGACCAGAATCCTCTATACCTTGACACTAAGGGTGAAGTTTGATAGAGGCCAACCCCAAAAATGTAAAGATATTCCTCTCCTGGCTGGGCATAGTGGCTCACACCTGTAATCCTAGCACTCTGGGAGGCTGAGGTGAGAGGACTGCTCGAGATCAGGAGTTCGAGACCAGCCTGAGCAAGAGCGAGACCCCATCTCTACTAAAAATAGAAAGAAATGATCTGGACAACTAAAAATATATATATAGAAAAAAATTAGCCGGTCATGGTGGCGCATGCCTGTAGTCCCAGGTACTCGGGAGGCTGAGGCAGGATTGCTTAAGCCCAGGAGTTTGAGGTTGCTGTGAGCCAGGCTGATGCCACGGCACTGTAGCCCGGGCAACAGAGCAACATTCTGTCTCAAAAAAAAAAAAAAAGATATTCCCCTCCTGAACTTGAATCAAACATCACTCAGTACCAACACTGGTCAGGCACCCCCCTTGCTTGGCCTTCTCCTATGCAGATCCTCAGACAAGAGCTCAACACACAAGCCACCTGGCTACCAACCCATAAAATGACCTGGATAGCACCGCTGCTACTTTCATTAGGACTACACAAGGACCAAGTTCCACTGGATTTGTGATTTGGCAAATCTCTCAATGTGGGCCCAGGGACCCCTCAATAACAGTCCCTGATGCAGGGCACCAATGGGGTTGGTGGAGGCAAAATGTCTAAGAGTTCACGATGAGGATCCAAGGCAGTGGCTAAGCACTGCTGGCCTGGAAGCACAGCAGGCACGAGGCAAGACCACACCCACCAATACATGAGAAAATGGTTGACTTGTTGCGAAAGTGAAGGAAACCGCAAAAAAAAACTATATACACATTATTACAGCTACATAAAACCTAAATGAACTGGGTGTGGTGGCTCACGCCCGTAATCCCAGCTCTTTGGAAGGCCAAGTCAGGAGGATCACTTGAGACCAGGAGTTTAAGACCAGCCTGGGTAACATAGTGAGACCCTGTCTCTACAAAGAATAGGAAAAATTAGCTGGGTGTGGTGGCATGCACCTGTAGTCCCAGCTACTCAGGAGGCGGAGGCAGGATGATTGCTTGAGCCCAGGAGTTTGAGGCTACAGTAAGCTATGATCATGTCACTGTACTCCAGCCTGGTTGACAGAGTGAGACTCTGTCTCTAAAAAAAAAAAAAAAAAAAAAACCTAAATGAATAATTTTTAAAAGCCCAAAAAGATATACATTAAGACACTAATTGGTAGTGCACAATAGGGAATTAAGGGCTGATCTTATTTTCTTTTCTCAATTTCCATACTTACTGTAGTGTGATTCTATTACTCATATTATATTTGTATATATATTTTTCTCAATACAGCTTTGTGGGCCCTAGAAATTCTGATTCAGTAGTTATGGGATTGGGCCTGGGAAACCTATATTCTGATGAGATACTTAGATATCCCAGGCCTTAGGAAGCACTGGTCTAGACCCTACTAGTTTATGCTGTGGTATTTACTTAGGTAATAATAGAACTCTATTATGTCCATATTTCTGAAGGGGGATGCTTTTTGGAATTCAACAGATTCAGCACTAATGAGTTTATTTCCTATCTTTGCTTTCCTGTTGTACATGAAGGGAGAGAAGTCAACACTAGGTAGAACCTTTCTAAGCCGCACAGCCAGGGTTCAGACCCTAGTTCTGTTCCATAGGCCTGAGTGTTAAATTCAGAGAAAACACTCCTCAGACCGGATGGGGTTTCACACAGATTCTTCCAGGGGATTTCAGGAAATTTTCTTCTTAGAAAACCCCTCAATAAAAAATGAGTTACTTGTAGAAAACACATTAAGGAGAGTTACGTCACGTAAATGCATGGGTGTGCGGGCAGGAAGTCTCTGAGTGCTGGAGAAAGGAGCAGATGGCAAAGCTGGCAGGGTCCTCTGGCCTGAATTCCAAGCTGAGAGACAGGGGATGGGGACCTCCTGGGAAGCTACACAGCAATGTTCATGCCATAAACAAGATGTCTTAATCACTGCTGATCTCAGAAAGGAGTAGACAGGAGAGCCACAACTGAGTAATTAAACTTTGAGAAAGAAAAAATAAAATAAATATGAAGACTTACATTTGTTCGGTTTTCTTGGGCAGCTTGTTGTCACCACCTATGAAAGAATACCATGTACTAAGACTGTGACAGGAGCATAGGCTGTGCAAACACTTCACAAGGAAGCTAGAAATGTTTCATTTACTTCAAAGGTGCGGTCAAGAACTATATATTTTTTTCTTTTAAGTTAAATACAGTACAGGCTCCAACAATGGTGGAACTTGGCTTCTCCCAATATCCCCCTGGACCTTCACTGCCGGTATTTCCCACGTTTACAACCACTCAGCACCACCACTAAACAGAAGAGAAGATATGCAGAATCTCAGGCTCTGGAATGTTTTCGCTTTTATTTTTAACTTTTTAAACTTTGAGGTATCAGTAAACAGGCTCAGTTCCATCTCTTTATCTCCTTAATTATCTGACCCAAGTCGTGGTTCTTTCTGGTGTTTCCCAGCTTATTTAACAACACCCAGGAGAAAACCTGGCTTTTGATGTACTCTCCTCTGTGTAGCAGTGCTTAGACCCTCATTCATTCTATAGGTTCTTCTCCATGTATCTCTGGATGCCTGCAGCTTCTGGTTACCCCAGTAAGCCGGCAAACCCTTGCCAGCCCAGCCTTTCTAGAAGGCCGTGCAGCATGTTTCCAGCATGTTTCTATCGTGGCCCTTTCTCACTTTCTTCACAAGAACAGTTGGTGGACACCTGGCCATGTCATGCAAACTCCCACTACAGCCCATACCTCCTGCTTTCTCAAAGTAGGTCTCATTCATTTTTGCCTCCCCTCTGACACTGAGCACAGGGTCTTACACATGGTTAGACTTAATATAGGCTGAACCAATAGTTTTTCTCTGGAAATACATTCTGTGAAAAATGTGTTAGACACATCAACTCTCCCGCAGTAATTAGAAAGAGAGAGATGAAAGCCCACAAATTGGGTATCATAGCTTATGAGCAAAAGTAGTCAGTCATGTATCAACTTCTACTTCATGGGAGAAACCATTCATTAGGTAAGTTGGTAAGACGATGACCTGCAGAGACTTACCCAGGTAAGGAACATGAGTAGCTCCAAAAAAGTATGTTCTTGAACAAGCAAGAGGTCCCTTTGGTGAGACGCACTGTGCTACCTGGATGTCAGAAAAAAACAAAAATAAAGGAGTAGGGACTTAGGCATGTGCTACCAAAACAAAAAGCATATAGTTAATGGAAATAAATTTTCTTTTACCAAACTGATTATTTCTTAAAGACACAAAGGAAAAGATCACCTTTAATTTTTTCCAAAGGTATTTTCTGTGTATGTGTGTGGGGGGTGTTTTAAACCTAGGCTATATTGCAAAGTTACTGTTAGATACTCAGTCAGCCCAGGATGCTAATGAATTCACAAGGAAAAAAGAGGAAATGTGTGTGAGTTTTGATTGCCATTAATATTCAGTCTAGAGCTTTCACAGTGAGGACCCTGGCTGACAGGACAGGCAGAGAGGTGTGGGGCAACTACAAATTCAGGAGAGGAGGGTGCTACCCAGGTCCCCTCTTCATCTGTATTTCACTTCTGTACATAGCCCTTGCCGAAGAGAACATAAGTTCCTTTAGGTTTTCAAAATTTTATTCTTATTCCTTGCCAAGTTGTTCATTCATACAGAGATACAATGGATGTTCTTTATTCTTTTGAAAATCCATCACTCATGAGGACTTTTAGGACAGCAGGTACAAAATGCAAAAATACTACCACAAGAAAGAAGAAACAGGAAATTAATACGATATAGAAAAAATAGCTAAATATGACACATATAAATATTCCTTCTATTTTACTCCATCGTTTAAGGAAGCCACACTAGAATACATGGCATTTTTCTATAATATTGTAAATCCAAATTATAGATTTGAAATGAGAACTTTTTCCAACTAACCCATAATTCACTGTGGTGACCATGATCAATATTGTCATGACACTAAATAAAAATTCATGAAGGTATTCCTAACTCTTGGTTAATATGTGTATTCCTCAATTAAAATATGTTCTTTGGATTTCCAAATTTTCCCTTACTAAAGGTTTTTTTAAAGGTGCCAAGTGTTTCAAACCTGCTTCCTTGGGTTCATGCCATAAATGTGGGTACACGTATTAACATCAAATTTTACTGACATTTGCTTAAAAAAAACATGAGTACAATAGAATTTGCATATATAACGTAAAACTGCTCAAATTATCTGGGTTTGCATGTTTTACATGATACTTATTAATTTGCAAGTAGCACAGAAATGGAAAGGGTGAAGATGTTACTTCAGAATAGAGCTGGCCGGGCGCGGTGGCTCACGCCTGTAATCCTAGCACTCTGGGAGGCCGAGGTGGGCGGATCGTTTGAGCTCAGGAGTTCGAGACCAGCCTGAGCAAGAGTGAGACCCCATCTCTACTAAAAATAGAAAGAAATTATATGGACAGCTAAAAATATATATAGAAAAAATTAGCCGGGCATGGTGGCGCATGCCTGTAGTCCCAGCTACTCGGGAGGCTGAGACAGGAGGATCGCTTGAGCTCCGGAGTTTGAGGTTGCTGTGAGCTAGGCTGACGCCACGGCACTCACTCTAGCCTGGGCAACAGAGTGAGACTCTATCTCAAAAAAAAAAAAAAAAAAAAAAACAGAATAGAGCTGAAGAGGAAAGGCCACAATCTGGGGCCCCCCAGCCTCAGGACTGGATCTCAGGGAAGTGCCTTGTCTTCGCTGGGTTTCCATGTTTGTGAAGGAAAGATCAACAACACTCTCCAGCCAGTTATTACAGAAGTTGTGTAAATAACCTGGCTAATTTTTTTTTTATTAACAGGCTTTATTTTTTTTAGAGCAGTTTTGGGTTTAGCTTTAGGTTTACAGAAAATTGATCTGAAAGTACAGAGTTCCCACATACTTCTTTCTCCCTCCCCCATTTGTCTATCGGACAAATGCACAAATGCGTAAGGACATGTGTCCACCACGACTGAACCATACAGAATAGTTTCACTGCCCTAAAAATCTTCTGTGCTCTTTCTACTCTCCTTTCCTCCCTCTCTCCAAACCCCTGGCAACCACTAGTCTTTTAACCAGCGCCAGTGTTTGGCCTTTCCCAGAATGTCACACAATCGGAATCACACAGTATGCCAGCGTGCAGCCTTTTCAGATTGGCTTCTTTCACTTAGCAACACATCTAAGTTTACTCCACATCTTTTTCTTCTTTTTTGTAGAAATTTCTACTTTAATACCTTAACCTTCAAAGATACAAGGAAATGAACTCCAGTTAGGGCAATATGGCAGAGTAAAATTACACAAAAACCTTCAATAACAAACTTTTCTCACTGATTACAGTGGTCCCCCTTATCTACAGCTTTGTTTTCCAGGGTTTCAGCTGCCCATAGTTAACTGTGGTCCAAAAGTATTAAACGGAAAATTCCAGAAATGAACAATTCATAAGTTTGAAATTGCACACCATTCTGACTAGCATGATGAAATTTCTCACAATTCTGTTCCACCCCACCCAAGATATAAATCATCCCTTTGTTTAGAATGTCCATACTGTATATGTTACTCACCCTATACAATGTGACTATAGGAAAAAAAACGTATATATATAGGGTTCCATACTATCTGCAGTTTCAGGCATCCACTGGGGGTTCTGGAACATATCCCCCTTGAGACTACTATATTTAACTTAATAGATGGCTATATCTTGCTTTTTTCCTCCCCCACAAATACTCATCTCGGGCCAAAATGAATTTCTTTCATCATGATTGGATTAGCTGTATTATAGCTATTTTGTATTATGAATTGAATGAGAGCCATATGGTTTAAACCCCAGATTTGCAGGGACAAAGTTCTCTTTCAATTGTGTACACCTAAGTACATGAATCTGAAGTGTATCTCAGGCAAAAGGTCAACACATCAGCACAGGTGTTGGCCAATATGGTGGTATCTACACATACAGACATTTTTCTCAGAAAAGAAGTTTGGGTTTTCTTAAGCAGTTACAATTCGTAATTGGTTAAGAGTTTAAACCATGCTACATAGCATGACTCTTAAAAACATTTTAACATTCTCACTGCTTCATGTGACCAGCTTTTAAAAACAAAAAAAAAAATAAAAAACAACATTTTAAGTCAGGCTGAACCACTTGCGAGCTTTGATGGAAGACTATAAAAAACCAGGAAGAACTACAAGACAGCTTCATGGGTATCTGACCTAAAAATACATACCCAGACAATCTTATCGACAGCTTTGGTTTTAATTACCCCCTTTATATCAAGGGAACTCTCAAATGTTTACTTCCAGCCAAGATCAATCCTCTAAACCCTAGACTTATATATCTAACAACTGACTCCCCAGCTCTACTTGAGTCTCATAGTCATTTCAAACTCAATGTCCAAAGTGGAATTCGTACACATTCAACCTGACTCTCCTCAGTGTTCCTTCTCTGAATGAATGGTTTTTGTTGTTGCTGGCTGGTTGTTTTTGAGACAGGGTCCTGCTCTGTTGCCCAGGCTGGAATACAGTGGTGTAATCACAGCACACTGCAACCTTAAATTCCTGGGCTCAAGCAATCCTCGTGTCTCAGCCTCCTGAGTAGCTGGAACTACAGGTGTGTCTCACCATGCCTGGCTGATTTTTTCATCTTTTTGTAGAGACAGGTGGAGATGCAGTTTTTCTGTGGTTTTTGTTGGAGTAGAACAGTTGTTGTCTAAAAGTTTTGTCTTGCTAGGCTGTGCCTTTCCTGGTCCTTTGGCTAGAGAGAGCAGGCTTTTGTTGGGACTTTTTTTGTCTATGACTGTTGACATTTCCAGGTAACCAGCTTCTCCACTGTGCAGTCTGGGATATATAGGCAAAAACAAAGCCCAAGGAACTCACCACTATCTTATTCCTTTGGTCCTGGGGTCCTTAACCAGGCTGCCTCTTTCTCTCTACCTTTCAGAGTCTTCTAATGTTTGTTTTATATGTAATGTCCAGAGTTTTTAGTTGTACTTAGCGGGAGGAGTAGGGAAAAGTATGCCTACTCCATCTTTTCAGAAGCAGATTATCTGTTCTAGTTTCTTCTTTCCAGAAGTCAGATTGTCTCTTCCAGTTTTGATCCATATGTGTAGTCCACAAGTTTACACAGAAAGGCGTATGCCATCTGGCATTTTCTATGTATTCCGAGAGTGTTCTTAAGGGTTAAAACAGGGCCTGAGCCATCGCTTTACAGGGCAGCAAGATCCTGACAGCACACCCATTGTGGAAGTCCTATACCCTGGGCTGGCCTGGAGACAGATCTGGGGTCTTAGGCCAGAGAGACTACATCCTCCTGGGATGTTGTCCAAATCCAAATTAAAAAATAATAGTAAATACCACCCCAGCTCTTCTGATTTTCAGAGACATTTTAAAAATACTTAAAATTCCATTAAGATAGTACAGACTTTTACAATCATTAGAGTCCTTTATTCAGATCTGATGTTTACTTTAAAAGAATATAACAGGTAACAGACCATCAAGTACAAAAATATTCCCCCTGGCATTCTCAATAAACAATAATCATCTAGGTTTATGTCCTTAAATGTAACAGTCAAGACATACAAACTTAGGCTTGGAATGACTGTCTGTTTTCAAAATAATTTGTACTTATGTTTTACTTATATATACTTATATATAAAAAAATTCATATAGTCAGTTTCCAATCACTTTCACTCCACAACAACTTCAAGTTCAGGGTTAAATCAACAACACACTAACTGGAAACAGTTCCTTTTGTCTAGCTCCCCTCCCCTGATTTGATAAAACTAATCAAGCACTAGGCAGTCCAGCCACTTACCATGTGCTTGGCAAAGCTCCCACCAGGACCAGTGCTGCGTACCAGGTGTCCTTCAGAAGGGAAGTTAAAGTTGCCAGCGTTCAGGTTTTCTCGTGTAGAGTGATTACCAAAGAGAACAAATGGCTGCCTATTAGGGCTAGAGAGGCAAGTCAAAAACATGTGATTTAGAAAAGAGATTCCTGGCCAAGGCAACTTCCCATAACCCTCGTGAGTCCTCAGGCTTTTCTGAGCAGCGTCCTGCAGTCTGAGCAAAGTGGTCAGTACAGTCTACCTAATGTTCCTGGCTGGTTGGGAAGGGATGCCAGATGTCTGTGACTCTTCCTACTGACCCACAGGGATCAGTCATTTAGGTACATACCTAAACCCAAACTAGGCTCATACATTCAGCTTGTTCCATTTTTTGAGAAATAAGTTCCATAAGCTCACTGTCCATGATGCAGTGATGGAACAAATCTCCAGTTTTATAAAATAGCATTTTAATAGAAATACAAGTTTTAAAGAACGACAGTAGTTTTGATAATCAGACTAGACAGACAATATGGCAGTCACCAATTCCCGAGTAACTTTCAGGAGGGAAGGAGAGGAGGGCTATAAATTTTCTCACTCCCACACCTACTTGCCCCTGTACCTGTCCACTTCTTCCCTCCTCTCTTGGAGGGACTTCCCCCAACCTGCACCCCACTTTCTGCTCACTCCTCAGCCCACTGTTATTAACCCTCTCAGTCATTTCACTAAGAGAGATCTTGCCAAAGTCAACAAATGACTTTCGTGTAGCAGACAACAAATCCAATAGACAGTCTTCAGCTCTTCTTTCCTTGGTCTCTCAGAAGCACTTGACACCCTCCACTGCAAGAGTGTTGTCTCTCAGTCTCCCCAGTCTCTTTTACCTGGCTTCTGAATAGTCCTAGGGTTTTACCTTCTGCTCTCAGCTCTCTGCTTTCTGCTCTCCTCTGATGGTCTACCCTGAAGCCTATTCCCTCTCCAGTTCTTGCAGTAAATAAATGGCATCCAGCGACCATGCCAGATCTGAGAGGCCTCCTTGACTTCTGCTTCCTCGCCCTCTAAATCCAATTTCCCCAACATCATTCCTATTTAGCCATTTCCTTCCATCCATATGGCCACAACCCTAGTCCATGCTGCCATCATTCCTTCCCTGGAGAACTGCAACTCTTCCTCACTGTTTCCCTGCTTCCACTCTTGAGCTCCCGTAATCTATTCTCCACAATGCAGTAATGATAATCTTAATTTAAACATGCAAAGCACTTGTTGTCTTCATGAAATTTTCAGAAGGGCCAAAATCTTGTACATGGCAGATAAGGACACGTATGATCTGGTCAACTTCTTCAGCTCCATGTAGGGCCACTCTCCCCAATGCCCACACTCTAGCCAAGCGCATCTTCTTTCATGGCCCTTGTGTCCTTGTCTCAGGGTCTCTGTTCTTCCTCCACCTTCTATTTATCTCTGCTCATCATTCAGCTCTCCCCAGAGGAGGCCAGTCTCTCTAGTGATGGGCTTCACAGTACCATGTTCTTTTCCCCTTCATGAAACCAGTCAGAGCTGGTAATGATAAACTTCTGTATGAGGTTGTTCAATTAATGTCTTATTTCTCCAACACACTATAAAATTCCTAAGGACAGAGACCATATTTGCTTTATTTTTTTAACCATGTTTCTCTCTGGCTTGGTATATCGTATGTTCTCAGTAAATATGTGATGACAGTATCCCCTGTCTTTTCCCTAAATTGCCCTTAGTGTGTGTCATGTGAAAAATTCTTCACATTTCTTTTCATCACTCTTAAAAATACTACCTTAACCTTCATACAAACAGGGATTCTTAAAAGTAAACAAGACTGATTTTTCTTCTGAAGCTAAGTGGCACTCTAGGCAGAAAAAGATGACTCTTGAGTTTCAGCCAGGGAAATCTGTCTCACTACTAGATTGAACTGGAATTGGGGGAAGAAAAAAGAGAAAATATCTACTCTTTTCTATCTATCAGAGGAAGTATCTCCTGCTGATCATGACAAGAGTGATATGGACGGAAACACTTCAGAACCCTCACTGCTCTCATCTTCATGGGGCTGGACCTTTACGCCTGATCTCTTTTACTCCCTGCGAGCCACAGTGGCTCCCCTGCCCAGCACTTGGACACTCTGCTTCCTCTTATTTTCCTGAGTTAGGAATGAAATAAAAAATTATTTTCTTTAGATTTTAGCAGGCTACAATGTTTTATAAAGCAGTTCACTATAAAATTTTACATATATATAAATTCATCTGTTTCACTGATGAATTTATGAAGTATGAATTTTTTGCCCTGTGATGACTAAAGTCAATCCGTATTTTCCTGATTCTAGCTTCTGGACTTGGATGCTCTTCCATATCCACCCCCCCGAGTCAACTCCGTTTTCTCTATCACCATTCACCCTTCTTCCCTGAGAAAGAAACTCACCTGTTTTCAGTTATATGGCTGGAGATCATTCCATGACTGAAGTAACTTCTGAATGGCTAAAAAAAAGCCAACGTTGTATATGTTAAGACCACAATTTTGTGAAACAATCACAAAACCCCTCATCTTTGTATGTACATACACACTTCAGGAAAGTGCACAGTGTATGTGTACTGAGCGGGGAAGAGAGATATGTATGTTTGTAGATTATTATAAGAACATGGAAAGATATGTGTGGTTGATAGCAACATGAATTTTGGGAACAAGTGGCAAACAAAAAAAGCAAAGAAAACAGATAAAAGGCTCCAAAAGAAAAAAAAGTAAGGAAAAAATTTCTTTTCAAATTTATACTGTTTTAACTACTGAGAGGAAATTGGACTATTATCTATTGTCTAAGTTGCTAACCATATGCAGATTTTAAAAATTCTATTTAAATATTTTTTCTACATTTTCAACAAACTAATATATATTAATTCTAATATGCTAATTTAAAATCAGCAATGAGGAGGAATCTAGGGAATTTAAAAGTACCCTGACAGAAGTTTCCGGAGAAACCAGAAAAGTAATTATCAGCTTTTAGATGCATGTTAGGCTAAACGCTAATCAAAACTTAACACGCAGGGCCTAGTGCCCAAAGGGTTCAAAATTTCAAAGGTAGTTTTAATCCCCTTAAATAACATCTACAGTATCTTTTCTGATTACTTGAATAGTAACATATGTTCATTGTAGAACACAATAAAAACCACCTATAATTTCTAAGAATTGCTAACATTCTGGTATATTTTCTTCAAATCTTTTTTCTAGGTTACATCCATAGACTATATGTGATTGTACTAAAGTTTATTAAATAGTCCTCTATTCTTAGAAATTTATACTATTTTATACTTTGCTAACTCTTCTGTATGAACAATACTATAACGAACAACTTAATAAATTTTATCTGCCGCTTTGATTGTTTCCTTAAGGCAGATCTGGAAATAAAATCATAGGGTAAAAAGGCAGAACTATATTGCCAAATTGTTTTTCAAGAAAGTTCTATCCACATACAGTTCCACCTGCAATATATGAGTGTGCTACCTCAGGGTCTCCTCATAAGCACTGCCTATAAAATGGTTTTCAATATATTTGCCAAGTTGATAAGTGAAAAATGGGACCTCATAGTTGTCTTCTTTTACATCCCTTTGCTTTTTAATGAAGTAGAGTATTTTAGATATGTTCAGAGGCCATTTGGATTTCCCTTTGTTGGTTATTTACTTACATTCTCTGCATATTTATCAATTGGAGTTTTATACACCTTACTGATATGCAAAAACTCTTATAGACTAAAATAATAGCTAACATTTATTGTGGGCTTATCATGTGAACTGTGATAAGCACTTAAATGTATCTCTCAAGCAATCCAAATAACAATCTATAAGGTTGATTCTATCATTATCTCCTCTCTACAGATGAGTTGACTAAGACACAAAAGTTAATTAACTTGTCCAGGGTCACAGAGCTACTGAATTGCTGGGATTCAAACTGGGTAATCATTTGGGAAAAAAAGATAAAATTAGGTCCATATCTCATACTATATACACAAAAAACTTTCACATAGGAATTTTCCATAGAGATTAGGGATCTAACTGAAAAAATTTAATCCTTCCAAGTACTAGAAGGATGAATTACTTTTTAACCTTTAATTAAAGCCTTTTCCTATACAATGACTCAAAATCCAGAGGCTATAAAAAAGACTGATCAATTTACATAAAAATAAAAGTTTGCATGGTAAAAAAAAAACCCATTATAAACAAAGACACTGATAAACATGGGAAAAATATTTGGAATATATACTGGAGACAAAATGCTAGCTAATAGCCCAAATATATAACAAACACTTGAAAGTGAACGGACAAAAAAAAAAACCTCCCCAAACCTATGCTCTACAGTTCAGTTAGTAATATTGTACCAATATTAAAATGAGAAAAAGACATGAAAACAAAATATAAAATGGCCCTCAAACACATGAAAGAATGTTGAAACTTAATCATAATTAGAGAACTGCAAATTAAAGGAATACTGAGATACTACTTCTTATCTATGAGACTGAAAAACTTTAAAGTATGACAACACATTCTATTGGTGAGGCTGTGGAGCAACAGGCACTCTCAGGTATTGCTGGTGGGAATGCAAACTGGTACAACTCTTCTGAAGGAGAATTTGGCAACAGCTAACAAAACTACATATGCACTTACCTTTTGACCTGGCCATCCCATTACTAGGTATATATACCTCCAACAATATGAAAATACGTAAGTACAGAGTTATTTACTATGGCACTTTTTGCAATGGCAAAATATTGAAAACAACCTAAATGTGCATATATAAGAGAATGGCTGAATAAATTAAGATAAATCCACAAAATGGGATACTATGAGTTGTAACAAAGAATGAAGAATATCTCAATGGATAGAGTTCTTGGGGAGAGATCAGGATACACTGTTAAGTGAAAAAGCAAACTGGAAGTGACTATATGCTCCCCTTCACCGTAAGAAAGAAGAGAATATGAGAAAATACACGTGTCTCTGTTCATTTGTGCAAATGAAGCAGAAAAGATAAACCAGAAACTAAAGAGATTTGTTACCTACTATTAATGGAGTGGATGGAAAGAGGTAGAAAGAAGAGAGGGATGAGAACAGGGAAGTAGGAAATGAGAGTGACACTTCTGAGTATACCGTTTTGAAATACCTTTCACTCTTAGAACCACAGTATTGAGAGAAGAAAAAAGAATCCAAGAAACTGAAAATGGCATCAGTGAGATGTGGGGCCACTTCAAGTGGTCTAAGGTAGAGGTAACTGGAGTCCCTGGAGGAAAGGAGAGAGATGGGGAACAGATAAAATAATTAAAGAAATAATGGCCAAAAACTTTCCGAACTTAATGAAAACTATGAAACCACAGACCTAGGAAGCTCAACAAAACCCAAGCACAAGAAATATGAAGAAAACTATAAGATATGCCACAATCAAATTACTCAAAACCAGTAATTAAGAGAAAAGCTACCAGACGGAAAAAAAGACCTGCTATGTGCAGAGATTAGGATGAAAGACTAAGCTGCACACCAAGACTGGGATGAAAGACTGCTCATCAGAAACAGTGCAAGAAGACAGTGGCGCAACATCTTTCCAGTACTGAAAGGCAAAAACTGTCAACCTAGACTCTACACATGGCAAAGATATCTTTCAAAAATGAAGGCGAAATAAAGAATTTTTCCCAGACCTAGAAAAGCTGAAAGAATTCATCATCAGAAGATTCATACCACAAAAGATGTTAAAGGACATTTTTCAGAGAGGAGGATACCAAATGGAACTCTGGGTCTACGTAAAGGAATGAAGAGCAGCAGAGAAAGCACCTACATGGGCAAATGTGTAAGATTTTTTTATTATTTAAATCTTTAAAAAAGAGAATTGATGGTTCAAACAAAAATACTAGCATTGTATTGTGGGGTTTATAGCATATGTAAAAATAAAATGCATGACAACAAAGATCAACTCCAGCTCCAAACGATCAGGAGTGCTTGTGGGGGACACAGGAGAGCTGAGGACTAGCTGTGCAAGCCCAAGGGAGGCTCAAGTGCAAGCTCAAGGCTCTTCTGATCCTTCCTGTTAACTAGTTTTCGGGACTGTCCTATGCTTGGGTTCTCAATCTAGATACTTCCGTTTACTCATGGAATGGGTCTTGGCCTGAACCTGGTAACTGCTCACTACCATTGTTTGCCTGGAAATGTATCTCGGCAATCACGAACTAGAGGTTCAACCAACAAAGGTGTGCTACTCACATGTGGAGAATTATTCCTAGGCTTATTAACCAGTGCCCAGTAGAATTTCTGGTACCACTACACTGAGAAGTGAATATCCTTCCTATAGAGAAGCTGGCACAGGAAAAAGACAACTTTTTATACAGGGGTTGGCATGGGAGGGGTGGAATTTCTTTATGGCATACAATACAGCTTAAAGAAATGATAAACAAATTAGGATTGACAGTACTGTATTTTGGAAAAAAGTTTTAATAAAAAAATTAAACAAATTTCTTCTTCCTGTATGACACTTCCCTTACATACCTCACCCGCCTGAGATTCTGAAAGTTCCAGCAGGAAGGGAATTTCTGTGTCAAAATTAGCAAAGAAGCTAGTCCACTGATGTTCAAAAGCCACCAAATCCTAGGAAGAAAATGAAAAATATAATGTGTTTGGTCATATAAAGGAGGTATTTTAGAAAACCAAAATCATGAAACTGCAACCAATCTCAAAATACCAGATCATTTATATATGTTTTAAAAACATTTATGTATGTTTTAAAAGGTAGTAGCAAACTACTGACATATGCTACCATATAGATGAATCTCAAAAACATTATGCCAGGAGAAAGAAGCCAGATGTAAAAGACCACCTGGTACATGGTCCACTTATATGAAATATCCAGAAAAGGCAAATATATAGAGACAGGAAGTAGATTAGTGGTTGCCTAGGATTGTAGGTAGGACTCGAGATTGACAGCAAGTGGGGACAAGGGAAATTTCTGGGTTGATGAAAATGACCTAAAATTCTATTGTGGTGATGGTTATACAACTCCATAAATTTACTAAAAATCACTGAATTGTACACTTAAAATGGGGGAATTTTATAGTATATAAATTATACTCCATTAAAGCTCTCTAAGAGGACAGTAATGATCCTCAAGTGCCTGACTCTGGCAACCTTTTTGGGGAGAAGAACTTATTTATGAGGCACTAAAGGACGGTACTACATCCAGTGCCAAGAGGGTCACATCAGTGAAGCTTTGTTCAAGGACAAAAATCAGTTGACCTTAGTTAGAAGTCCTTGGGGCAGGGATGACGTAGGGCCTTCTTCCACACATCCACTTCCTAGTGGCCCGTGAGTACTGAGGAACTCCGTGTTCTTCGCAGCTGGCTCTCCTCTACATGAAGTCTCTGCTCCCTACCCCATCCCAGCTGCTTTTCAGCCTTCTCTCTGAACTCTTTCCTGTTCCCAGCATCACACATTGCTTTTTGCTACTGGCTGTTCTTAAGGGCATCATCAGTTAACAACAAAACACCAGCTGTTACTTGCTTGATCAAGATACTCCTCAAGTAATATCTTTGTCCTTTACTCTGAAGTTGCTAATAATTGGTACCTATCTTCACTGTCCATCTCACATTGCGTAAAGGTATGTATGTTAGGCACCCAGTCCAGTGCTTTGCTCACAGCAGGTATTCTGTTTGCTACTAGCCAGATCTATGCTCTCCTCCATTCTTCTCTTCCAGTTGAGGATACACAAGTACCCAGACCTGTGGGCTCTGTGCTAGCCAAGTACTAACTCTACTCTGGCCCTAGGCATGAGGCACAATGAACCTCTGCTGGGAAGACTTAGTGTAAATAACATTCTTACTAATGGTTTCTCTACTTGCTGCCCAGACTATCTGTCTATCTACATATGTGTGTGTGTACATATACATATATATTATAGAGAATATATAATAGACATATATAAAATTCTTTTCAATAATAATGTGACCATGATGATATTGTTTTCTAAACGTGTTTTATATAATGTAGGATAAAACAAATAAGGGGTGTGTGTGTGTATATATATATATATATATACTCTCCAAGTTTTTATTTTCACTTTATATCAAGAATTAAAAGAAAGTTTAACATTTAACAAGTTGTTTTAAAAAAACTGTTATTACTCTAAGTTCTAGTACTTACCTTATAACTAATGTAAAAACCTTAATGCTCAATTTCCTTAGTACCTATTAATCTCTGACCATGTTGAATAATAAAGTTAGTATATTTCTTTTTCCTACCCATCTTCTTCCTCACCTATCTAATTTTATCATCTTTTGCTGTTCTTTTTGTAGTGTTACTTATTTATATTTTTATTACTAGATTTTTCAGGTTTTAAATGACATCTTTTGATACCCCACCTCTTGGGTATAAAAGATAAAGAAAACAATATTCTCACATTACCTTTTGTCTTCTTTCTCCTGCCAACTTTTGTTAGTTATGTCATTTATACAAACAAGCTTTAGTAACATTTACATTCTATTGTATCACCATAACTCTCTCAAATGCTTTAGTTTTAATTCTATAATCAAAAGATCTAATGCTCACTGCCAGTCCTTTTGCTGTAGATTTTCCAGTTATATCTTGGTTGGCTGAAATCTATGAGATGTTTTCAGAAGATCCTGAGAACCACATGCTCCAGGACTTATATATTCAAAACGTCTGTTGTCTTTATACTTGAACCACAATATAAAATTTGGGGGTTACATTTTTTTTCTTGAGGATTTTATTATAGGTGTGTTGCTTCAGTATTTTTCTGCTGTGGCAAAATCCAAGGCTATCCTAAATTTTCTTCTTTATCTATGGCTGCCTGTCAAAGTATTTTGTTGTGGTTGTTGCTTTGCGGTCAGCAGGGGGCGGGGAAGTCTAGTAACTTTCCTAGGATATGTCTCAATATTGACCACTCTGGGGCAATTTTTCTGGGACGTGGTATGCCCTCTTCAATATG
This sequence comes from Eulemur rufifrons, assembly GCF_041146395.1. Lineage (NCBI taxonomy): Eukaryota > Metazoa > Chordata > Mammalia > Primates > Lemuridae > Eulemur > Eulemur rufifrons. The sequence goes on from NC_091002.1 coordinate 28,211,573, forward strand.
AAGATTCAAATCTTCTATTATTTCAGGGAAATCCAATTTTGGAATTGTATCTTTTGCTTTCCTCATTATTTTTTTACTTTATTTCCTTACTATTCCCATTCAAAGGACCTAGAATTAATATTCCCACAGAAGCAAGAAACACATCTCGTGCCCAGATCATGGTTTCCAAATACTATTTCTCACTAAAATGTACAGGAGCTCCTTGGAGAAATGGCGGATTCCAAGTCCATGACCATGCATACCCATCTATAGAGCCTGAGAGACACTACTGAGCTGCTTAAACAAAGTACCTATCCTATAACTTCAGTTCTGTTTGTTGCTACTCATTGCAAATTGCTCCCTCCACCCTGATATGGGCAGGCAACATATTTTTGTAAATAAAGTTTCCTTGTAACACAGACAGGCCCATTTGTTTAAGCATTGTCTAGGGCTGCTTTTGTGCTACCAAGGCATCGCTGAGTAGCTGCAACAGATTCCATGATACACAAAGCCATACATTACTATCTAGATCTTCACGGAAAAAGTTTGCCGCCCCTGCTCTAATCCTTGATTCCTTTAAGCTATACCCCAACTTTCTATCTTTTCATGCAGAAAACAAGTACAAAAAAGACACCTTTTGTACTGTTTTGCTAACATCCAACCCAACAGAAAGAACATCTTCAGGTGAAAACCTAAACCCAGGACAAGGCAGGAGGCCTCGCTTTTGCCTCAGGTGAGGTCTACCCAGAGTAGAGAGGGAGTATATCACTTTTCTAGACTCCCTACTGCCCACAAGGAGTTCAAGACCACAATCAAGGAAGAAACTACTCTATTCTTCATCTAAAGCAAACTAACATATGTCTTGCATTTCTTTAAATTAAATACCACTAGTGGATAAAACTGAGCTGGCCATACTATTTATAAGTTAAATACTGTTTGGCTCCTTACTTCTGAAAGCAAACTCTCCAGAGACATAGGATCCATCTTGCTGTAGACATTCCATAGATTCAAACTCACATCCTGCAACTGCAACAAAGAACAAAAACATAGAAATAATTAAGTCAGTATCATTAGGACAATCAGAATTATTTTCTGATGTTCAGAAATTACTGTTTTGGTGTAAACTCAGTGTGATTAGAATAACTCAAATTTTTATCGATTATAGAACCTATACATTATTAATAAATGCTTTCCCATTCAAGGAAACTATTTTTTCAGAACCTTTGGTACATCCTTTGGTTATCTTCAACGATGGACACATACATACTTACACACACACAAACATACACACATGTATATTGCATAATTTTTGCCATTATTTAAAATAAAATGTATTTTTTTTTTTTGAGACAGAGTCTCACTCTGTTGCCCAGGCTAGAGTGCCGTGGCATCGGCCTAGCTCACAGCAACCTCAAACTACTGGGCTCAAGCGATCTTCCTGCCTCAGCCTCCCGAGTAGCTGGGACTACAGGCGCTAGCCACAACGCCCAGCTAATTTATTTATTTATATTTTTGCTTTGCTTCTATTTTTAGTTGCCTGGCTAATTTTTTCTATTTTTAGTAAAGATGGGGTCTCGCAGTTGCTCAGGTTGGTCTCGAACTCCCAACCTCGAGCTCTCCTCCCACCTCGGACTCCGAGAATGCTAGGATTACAGGCGTGAACCACTGCGCCTGGCCTAAAATAAAATTTAAATAAAAATTATACGTGTCCATGGTTTAAAAAAATGGTACAAAAGGCGTGTAATAAAAAATTTCAGGCCGAGTGTGGTGGCGCACGCCTGTCATCATAGCACTTTGGGAGGCCAAGGCAGGCAGATCCTTTAAGCTCGGGAGTTCGAGACCAGCCTGAGCAAGAGCGAGACCCTGTCTCTACTAAAAATAGAAAGAAATTAGCTGGACAACTAAAAATATATAGAAAAAATTAGCTGGGTGTGGTGGCGCATTCTAGGCCCTGGGCAACAGGGTGAGACTGTGTCTCAAAAAAAAAAAAAAAAATTAAAAAAAAAATTTAAAAATTTCAATCCCCTACTTCAACCTTTCACAAACCCTCATTAGTCTCACTCCTCAGAAGCAACCACATAGAATTCATTTAACATTTTCTTTTTGGTACTTACCTCCATATTTTGATATAATATGCTTCCATCACAATTTCTTGATTTATCAGTTAAGAAATTAAATACTGACTTACATTACAGATGGAGCTCTTCTACACCCATCCCAATTTACACAGTTTCTCTACACACACATCCTAAGATCATTTAATATCATAATAGGATTTTCTTGGTTATATCAATAATTATTGTTTATAATATTAAAACCATGTAAATAGTATTTACTATAGGCTAAGTACATACTACATTCCTATTTGCTTTCTTATTTTTGTTTTTCATAACACTACTTCTGTTAGACGTATTAACAGTTTCATTTTTTTCACTTGTATAATTTTTTTATAAATCAATTTCAAACTTTCTTCTAACTGTCCCACCCAATTTACCAATATGCTTACTCCAGGGTTTCTCAACAGTTACATTATATTCATCTGGGGCCTGACATTTCTTTGTGGTGTGGGGCCACGCTGTGCATTGCAGGATGCTTTGCAGCACCCCTGGGCTCCCCTCCCACTAAATGCAACCCTAAAATATTTCCAAACATTGTGAAATGTCTGGAGGAGAGGGAGGGGAAGGCTAAATCATCCCTGATTGAGAACCATTGGCTTAAACCTATCAAATAATCTATCAATTCCTTTCCTCTTCCTGCTTTGTTCTGGTCTGGCTGTTAGGTAAGCTTACTACGCAGCTCCAACTTGCATTTTGAGACTTCTCTTTGCTATCAGCCTGGAACTCTCAGTCAATGGATTTGGTTCTTCTTATTTTCTCTTTCTCAGTTTACTATCTTGTTTGCTGGAACACATAATCCAATAATTTTCTAAGAAAGGATTAATGGAATGCAAACATTTTTTGTTTTAAAATGTCTTTATTCTGTCCTTATGACTGATGGATAGTTCAGTGATGCTGTATTTCTGGGGTTTTTATTCTCTCTGTGCTTCATCTTGTATAGTTAATTTCTACTGCTATGGCTTCAAATTCACTAATCTTTTCTTCTGCAGTATCTAATCTGTTGCTAATCTTATCTAATGTATTTTTTATTTTGGACACTGTAGTTTTCATCTCTACAAGTTCGATTTGGATCCCCCCACCCCAGAGACAAAGTCTTGCTACATTGCACAGTTGTACAGGTTGGCCTTGAACTCCTGGGCTGAGGTGATGCTCCCGCCTCAGTAGTTGAGACTGAGTAGTTGAGACTACAGTCTCCAGCCACACCTCCCTGAACTCGCCTAATCTCGGAAGCTAAGCAGGGTCAGGCATGGTTAGTACTGGGATGGGAGACTACAGGTGCATGCCATCAGTCTAATATCTGTTGGATATTAGACTTCTTGGACCAACTTTAAAAGTTAACTTTTTTCTCATTTTTCTATCTCCTTGATGGTTTCATTCTACATTTTTAAAGATTTTCCTCACTTTAGCTCCAAACCTCTCTATTGATTTTATCAATTGTAATTTCCTAGAGCTTTCATTTTCCATACATCCATTTATCACAACATACATTTGTTCTATAGTTGCCAAATGTCACATTTCTCTGGGCATCCTAAACGAGTTTTGTGTCTTAAGTTCTTGTCTATCCCTTACATTATCTATGGGTCTTAATGAATTAGTCTTTTTTTTTAATCTTTATCTTTTCCTTTCAAGTTACACGTGTTTAATCAAATGTCTGGTGGTCATTGGTTTCCTATTCATATTTTCCTTTCCCTTTTTTTTTGAGACAGAGACTGGCTCTGTCACCCTGGCTAGAGTGCAGTGGCATTATCATAGCTCACTAAAATCTCCAACTCCTGGGCTCTAGTGATCCTCCTGCCTCAGCCTCCTGAGTAGCTGGGACTACATGAAAGCACCACCACACCCAGCTAATTTTCCTATTTTTTTGTAGAGACAGTGTCTAATTCTTGCTCAGGCTGGCCTCAAACTCGTGAGCTCAAGCGATTCTCTTGCCTTGGCCTCCCAGAGTGCCAGGATTACAGGCATGAGTCACCACGCCAACCTATAGTAACTCTTACCATATGACCTGTGTCATTTTTTTCCTCATGGTCCCTCCCACTGCCTAAAAACACCACCCTACAGTAAAGATCTACACGACCCTTCAAAGGGTTTTTTGGGGAGGGGATTTTGTTCCTTTTGAATGTGACTTCACGGTGTGATGCACCTTAAGGCAGGAGCCAGAAAGCCTGTCTCACCTGGATTATATCAACTGTGCAGGCTCCCACTGCACTGTTTTCCAATGCGATTCTAGGTGCAGCCCAGGGGTTAGAAGCACAGGTTTGAAAGCCAGACCGTCTGGAGTTGGCCCCAGCCCTGCCTCTCACTAGCTCTGTGACATTGGGGAATTCATTTACTCTCTCTTTAAACAGGGATGTAAAATAGTACCTATCTCAGAAGGTTACTGTAAGAATTGAATCGGTTAATTCACATAAAGTGCTTAAGAACAGTGCCTGGCATATAGCAGGCAAGCTATGGATGCCTAGTTCATACAGTTCATTAAAAATAAATATTACCATTATTGTAAAAATGTTAAACCTCCTCTTTGCCCCCACAGCCTGCATCCCTTCAAGCCCCTACCCCTCTAAATTAGAGAGCATTACTTCTCAGCAGGAACAGCTCCACAGCCTTGTTGATGTCCCGCTACTTATAGTCAATGTGACAATGCTGTGGTTTTGGAGCAGAAAAAGTGGAGTCCCAGCAGTATGCTTCCCTTCAGCCCTATAGCCCATGCTGCCCCGCAGTGGAGGACAACATGGTTCTGCCAGGCAAGCCTCAACTCATCGTCTAGGGATGCTGGTGCTTCTCAGAGGAAGGGTAGGAATTAGCCCTGTGCCTTGCTTCTAAAGGTCCCATTTACTCTCCCCCTAGCAGGATGTCCCCATTTCTAGCATGACAATACTCCCTCTCCTGGTTTCCTGTGCTGGGGGCATTTCATTTCAGTGGGGATCCTATGGAAGCACATGGATGCCTGTGGTCATGCTGCTAACCTACCAGGCTGTCCTCCCTAATCTGTGCTCTGGACAACTGCCTCTCCCAGACCCACTCATTAATTCACTTAATATTTATTGGTCATCTCCTAGATTCAAGCAATATTAAAAGACACTGTCCTTACCACAAAAGCTAACCTTTTTATTCCTTTAGTACATTGTACTTACATAAATTCTGTACCATCCCTTTCATTGATCTTGAATAGTTCTCGAATTATATGAATTTCTGAGGGTACAAACAAGAAGGCTCTGTTTTTGTACTCAAGGAGCTTCTAGTCCGGAGATCAAGGGTGGGTGGTGAGTGGGGGTATATGTGTATAATATACTATAAAAGGAGTCAGTCTAGGGTGCCATAGAAGTAGACAGGAAGAAAAGTTAACTCAGAATGGGGAAAGGAGAGGAAAGAGGACAGAGAGGAACTCCAAGAAGAGAAGACATGGGAGTTCAGTTTGGTATTAGCCTTAAGCAGCAACTGTTTTCCATTTCAAGTCTTCTAACTTGCTCCATGCCCTTGGGAGGCAACTGCCAGCTTTTCAGAGTGTTGTAATAATGAAACACCCACATGGTGGGCCCTTCAAAACACAGCCCAGTGGCAGACAAAACCCAGACATACTGCTTTTCATACATACCTCATATTTCATGGTAAAAAATCCATCCCCTCCAATGCCCTCAAGTGCAAAGGCCTGCACAATTGGCCATTTCTCCACCACAAACATATCAAATATCTGCAAGTGACCTAGAGGAATCCAATATAACAACACATATCAAATACCACCCTGGATATAACAGTCTAAACCTGATCTAATGTGGTTAAACAGGCATCATTTTTCACAAGCTCACCAAAGCCTCATCTAGCAAAATAAAATTCAGACAGATAAAATGGTTGAATATTGAATCTAGAAATACAAAATGAAAGCCAAGAAATATTCAAATCGTAAGCAAGTTACATAAATTCAGATTTCTCTACAATATATTTTCACATTCTGGTTTCCTAAATAATTAAGTAAAAAATAAATAAGTAGTCTATTGCATCTGACATGCATCATTTAGTGGGTATAACTATTAATAGACCCAAACTTGGCTCCTCTCCCTCAAGAAACATAGCCAACCAACTTCTTCAAGGGAAAACTACCAAATCAAAAATTTTTCTTTCTTGTAACAATACATCATGTTTGAACCTATCGGCATTTTTTTTAACAGCTAACCAGATAACTATTTCTTATTACCAAGAGGGCCCACATCTACACTCCATGTACAATAAGTGATATAGACTACATGTCAATTGTGCTAAATCCTGTATTAGTTCTTCTACCTGACTGTAGGCCACCTGCTACGTTCCTGCAGAAACTTCATAGTTATGACTATAAGCCTACATAGAAAAGTCCCCAAATTTCATTCTGCTTGATCTTTTGCCTTTAGTAAAAATGGATCAAGGGGTTCCCCAGCTGAATGCCTCCAATGAAAGGAGAAGCAGGGACATTCGATTCACACACCATTCAAGCAAGGTTTTTTTTTTTGGTTTTGTTTTTGAGACAGAGTATCACTCTGTTGCCCTGGCTAGAGGGCCGTGGCGTCAGCTCACAGCAACCTCAAACTCCTGGGCTCAAGCAATCCTACTGCCTCAGCCTCCTGAGCAGCTGGGACTACAGGCGTGCGCCACCATGCCTGGCTAACTTTTCTATGTATTTTTAGTTGTCCAGCTAATTTCTTTCTATTTTTACTACAGGCATGTGCCACCATGCTTGGCTAATTTTTCTACATATTTTTAGTTGCCCAGCTAATTTCTTTCTATTTTTTTTAGTAGAGCCAGGGTCTCGCTCTTGCTCAGGCTGGTCTCGAACTCCTGAGCTCAAACGATCCGCCCACCTCGGCCTCCCAGAGTGCTGGATTACAGGCATGAGCCACCGCGCCCGGCCTTCAAGCAAGGTTTTAAAACTGCTTACCGTTAGATACTCACCTTGGGAGCTGTAAGGAATGCCAATTCTACTACAGTCTCGAACCATGTCCACAAAGCTGGCAATTTTAAATTCTTCTGCGGCTTCCTCATCTTCATACTAAAGATGGAAATTAAAAGAAAAGCAGGCTCTGATGAGACATCATGCTAAGTCCCATATTGTCTCTGCATTTTATCAGTCAGTTGTCCCAAACAACATGTATAGAGGACTGCACCCAAGGGCGTGTTTCCAAAGCCAAGCTTTTGTATGTACTGGTCAGAAACACTTGTCTTTCCTTATCTCACAAAATATATAAAAATCAAACTCAAAATGGATCAGGAGAACTAAATGCAAGAGATAAAACCTGTCCTCAAAAATTCCCCAAATACTCATACGGAAAGAAGGGTGCTTTACCAACATTGGGTCACAACTTTCATGCTAAATCTCAAATCCCAATATGATTTCCAGCCAAACCCTTGAAAAGGGCCAAAAGGGAAACAGAAACAGATACCAACAAAGCCAAACATAGGAATGTCACAAAGCTTAAAAAATTCTTGCAGGACAGTCCTTAGGCCCTAGTCCCCTGAGAGAGGGGCATAGGCTGGTGATGAAGAAGCAGGGCAGGAAGTAGGTTCGCGAGCCTACTGCCAGCCTACCCAATCTGAACAGCCCCCTTCTGTCTCCCTAGGCATATGGTTTTTATGTAAAGTAGCCTCATAATGAAATATGAAACTTTTCACTTCAAATAACTTTTTTTGTGTAACCATACTCTGCAATTTGGTTGTTGTAGAGGCCACCTGTTCCAGGTCAACACTTTCCTGAAAGAGTATTCTCAGAGCATCTCTAAGTGCCTGTTCTATCTTTTCTCCTCACCTCATTTTCAGTCATGCAGTGGAAATGCAGATTTCTCCAATGTGCCACATAGGGTAAGAGATAGCGATAGTTTACAGGATTACAGTACAGATGGACACTATCTGATTTAATCAATATAATTACATCTGTAAGAAAAACAAAATCAAAGCACAAGATTGTCAAAGGCATTTCCTTTAGACATTTTCTGCCCACATCATTACTAAAACAATTAAAACTACTTCAGAGACAATGCAACAAAACTCTAAACTGAAAATTATTTAATTAGGCAAGGGGCTTCAAAGTGATTTTAGAACTTTCAAGAGTAGACAGCAAGGATTTCCTAGTCCCCACGCAATGCACCACTGTGGCCCTCTGGGTACAGCAACGCAGGCACAGAATCAGACAAAAGAATGGCCTTCATCTCCTGAAGCATGATGTCTTACAAAGTTCAACACAGTCAAATCTGTGGCACCAAATACAGCTGTGTACTTCATGGCAGAGATAAATATCAAACAGAAACCCCACAGCCTGAAGCCACTCAGGCAGAAAAACAGCACCAAATATGATCAGTGACTCGTTCTCCCACAGCTATCAGTGTCTAAAACTCTTGACTGTAGGCTCGTCTGGCTCAAGGGAATTGCAGACCCACGGACATTGCCTGTTGGCTTTGGGAAGAGGTACTGTGTATGGCGGTGAACTCTGTACACAGGAAAGGCTGGGAGGAAGGAAGTAGAGGCAAGTGGAAAGAGCTTCTGTAAATAGATCAGCAGCTCACAGATTTAAGGAACAGCCATCAACATTGGAGGGTCAAGTAAATAAAGCAATCCCAAGGGTACAAATAAACCCAGTTAAACAGAAGTGCCATGGAACAGGGAAGGAATATTAAAAGGCAGCTTAAACATTGAGAACGAAAGCAGTTATACTTCCAAAAGAAAACCAGGGCCTCCACTCCATAGCTCCTCAGAAACCAGAGCCAGCCTTCTAACAAGATGAAACTGTAAGTTGCTGGAGGAGGTAGCTGGAGGTGAGAAAGGTGCACCCATGGGGGAGGAGAACACCTGTGCAGCAGGTATAAGGCAATGCCAACCAGTAACAGTGTGACAGACCATACTTTACAAAACATAAGGCCAATAAATACTGACCACAGCTGACCACACAGCTGAGAGGCCTACTGAAATAAAGCTCCATGATTCTGGCCTTTTAAGCCACTCTGAGCTCTCCAACTGGTCCGGCCCAGGGTGTTCTAGGGAACACAGTACACAGCAGCCTCCTCTCTGTTGACTCTCGGGTAAGCACTGGAGTCAAAGGGTGGCAAAGGGCGGGAAAAGGGGGCCTCCTCTCATCTCTCAGCATACTAGTCGTTCTCACACACCTCTCCAAAGAGCCCTGTCCTGAATCATTTATAGACCGCCTGCTGAGGAGTGAGAGCTTGATGTCACCTGAAGAGAACGAGAGCTTCTGGTGTATATTATACTCTACACTAAAGTATAACATATCCCAGAGAACTAGGATCCAATAAAAGACATAATACAACTTCTAAACCTAATTAAGCATTCTCAAAACCTCTTAGAACTCTGATGTCTTCACTATGAACAAAAGATTATCAGAGTATATAATAAAAGAACAAAGTATATGAGAATGAAATGAATATATAAAATATTTAAGTTTCTTTTAAAATAAATCCCTAATGCTGCCCCTTTCCCCTCCCATACAGGGATCAAAATGTGGAAATCTGGTGAGATCTCAGCCTTTTTTCCCTTTTTAAAAAATTTTTAGGTCGGGTGCGGTGGCTCACGCCTGTAATCCTAGCACTCTGGGAGGCTGAGGCAGGTGGATTGTTTGAGCTCAGGAGTTCGAGACCAGCCTGAGCAAGAGCGAGACCTCATCTCTACTAAAAATAGAAAGAAATTATATGGACAACTAAAAATATATATAGAAAAAATTAGCCGGGCATGGTGGTGCATGCCTATAGTCCCAGCTACTCGGGAGGCTGAGGCAGGAGGATCGCTTGAGCCCAGGAGTTTGAGGTTGCTGTGAGCGAGGCTAACGCCATGGCACTCTAGCCTGGACAACAGAGTGAGACTCTGTCTCACAAAAAAAAAAAAAGTCTAAAAAAAAAATTTTTTTTAAATAGATTTAGGGGGTACAAGTTGAATTCCGCTACATATATACTGCATAGTGGTGGAGTCTGGGCTTTGGGTGTATTCACCACCCGAGCAGTGTACACTGTACCCCATAGGTAACTTTTCATCCCTCACTCCCTTCCACCCTCCCCCCTTGTGAGTCTCCAGTGTCCATTATACCACTCTGTATGTCTTTGTGTAGCCATAGTTTAGCTCTCACTTATAAGTGAGAACAAGTGGCATTTATTTTCTATTCCTGGGTTACTTCATTTAGGATAATGGTCTCCAGTTCTGTCCAAGTTGCTGTAAAATACATTATTTCATTCTTTCTTATCACTGAGTAGTACTCCATGGTATATATGTACCACATTTTCTTTATCCACTCATCAATTCATGGACCCTTAGGTGGATTCCATATATTTGCAATCTTTGCAACTATGAATTGTGCTGCAATAAACATATGGATGAAGGTGTCTTTTTGATAAAATTATTTCTTTTCCTTTGGCTAGATACCCAGTAGTGGGATTGCAGGATCAAATGACAGACCTACTTTTAGTCCTCTGAGAAATCTCCATACTGGTCTCCATAAAGGTTCTACTAATTTACACTCCCATCAACAATGTGTATGTGTTCCCTTTTCACTGTATCAGCTGCCAACATCTATTGTTTTTTGACTTTTTAATAATGATCATTGTAATAGGAATAAGATGGCATCTACTTGTGGTTTTAATTTGCATTTCCCTGATGATTAGTGATGTTGAATATTTTCCCTGTTTTTTGGCCATTTGTATATCTTCTTTTGAAAAATGTCTGTTCGATCTCAGCTTTCTAACTACTTGGATTTAAAAATGAATTTATTAATTTGTAGGAAAATACTAATTTCCTAAGCACCTATTGTGCCAGGTGAAAAGATAAAAAACAAAAATGAGCAAAAAAAAAAAAAAAAGGGATACTTTTTAGGATTTAAACCATTTCCTTAATTTCAGTACTGTAATGTCCTTAGCAACCTTGGCTGCAGTGAAATGTGTGGCTGGTACGAGCTGCCAAGATTAATTCTTTCCAAACCAGCAGATGCTGTACCGAGTAAGAAAAAAAAAAATTTTAATAAAAATATGAGACCAAATTTGAATTGAAAAAATTTTAATGGAAGGAGTAATTTCAGTCTACTCTTTCTGTGCTTCCTAATAAAAAGGAAAGCTTTAATCAATCTATAAGGGTAAATAGTATTAAGGACTTTAAAGAATTTTTGCATACACTAGACCAGGGTTTCTCGACCTGGGCACTACCAACAGTTTAGATCAGCTAATTTTTTGTTGTGGGGGACCGAGCTGTGGATGTTTAGCAGCATCCCTGGCCTCTAACCACTAGATGCCAGTGGCACCCCCTCCTCAGTTTTGACAATCAAAAATGCCTTTGGATGTTGCCAAATACCCCTAAGGGGATCTAACTGCCCCCAGCTGAGAACCACTGCACTAGACCCATAGCAATATTATTTCACATCAGATGTTTGTTTTCATGCCTCTTCCAGCTGCCTCACAAGAGCTGTCTGTCTCTTGTCCAGTTTTATTTGCCTATTCCTGTGTCTCCTGACCCATCTGGCAGACAAGTCACGATGCTTAGTATGTGATATCAGAGATAGCTCCTGGGCAACAGCCCACAGCACCATCAACACAGGCAGAGTGTCTCAGATTTGAGGAAAGGGGAATGTAAACAAAAAGCCTGCATTGTAGTCATGGGCATCATCATGAATTAAAGTCACAGAGAAAACAATTCCCAAAGATAGCAGGACAAAGAGCCTCTGTTCCTCAGCTGATGATGAGCATGAAGTCTTCCTTGTAGGAGCAGCCTGCAGGCTCATCCTTACCTCACAACTAAAAGTGCTTTCACAGGACAACAGCACATAATCTGAGCCTTCAGCATGTAGAGGCAGCGGGCAATTAAGTGGAAAACTAGTACCTTGCCAAGAAGAGATAAAGCCAAACCCTTACGTTTATTTGTTTCCCTAAAGCTGAATTACCCAGTAAATATATTCTGAAAACTACTTGTTGCTAGGTGACCAACAGGAGCACATTACTTCATATATTAGCAAAGAAGAAATGCTGTTTTTCATTATTAAAAAGGCAAAAATTTATGGGGGCTTTGGACTATTTTAAACTGGACTATATTTTTCCATAAAAGACTGTGAAATAATGATCCAAAGGAAAAAACCACCCACTCTTCTCTCTCACAGAGTTTACCAATATATACTTACCATCTAGAACTTCTTCAGAAAATCCTGTTTTCTCAAAATCACTGGTATTTTGATTGTACAAACCAAATAGAAGATAATTTGCCAGCTCTCTGCAGCCTTCATTGTACCTGCTATCGATTCCTGCAAGGCAAAGAAGGCTCTGATCAGCTGTACTGTACTATGGGGAACAAATGAGCCCCAATAATTTTCCCCTGCCCAGCAAAACCCTGACGGTCAAGTTAAAGACAGCAGCTCAGACTAATTTTGTTCCAGAAACCAAGCTAAGTAACTCTCTGTGAAAGAAATAGGCCTCCAAATCAAGTACCCTTACTTGGATTCCAAGATCTATATAGTAGAGACAATTGAACAGCATAGATTATTGAGGCTGTTGGTTTCAGAAAAGCAATTCTTGAGGACAGAAGTAACCAGAAAGCATAGGCCAAGTCCTTCCATGGCTTGTTAAAGATCTCAGAATACTTTCAGTTGGCCTAAGAATAGAGGACAGAAAAACATTCACTTCTCAGAGATCTTTACCAAAACATGTGGATCAAATAAAGGCAGATGAAAGTGGTTTGAAAAGAATCCAGTGATATGAAGAGGAGGACAAGTGAATGGAACCACAAACACTCATCATTTCACAAGCATCAGGCTCAAGGCCTAGCACTGTACCGGATGCTGGGGTGCAGTGGACAATATGCCTGCAGATGGCCCTCATGAAGCTTACAGTCTAGTGGGCTGAGTCAGGACAAATAAAAAGGAAATCACATGGTACTGTCTTCACTACTGCCTCTCAATGCCTCCGGTATATTTACTAACTGGTTCCTAGGTGTCTGTGAAGTCCCAGAGCTATGGCAAGAGGGAAGTATCAATGGACGGCAGGAGATAGCTATCTATGTGTGGCTGAGAGGAAGGGGTTGGGGCAGAAGCTGGGAGCTTCCAAAATGCTATCTCACTAATACCTCATCCAACCTCACTAAAACAGCAACAGATATCAAGGGAATAAGAACTAGGAGGACACTAACTCACACCGTTATCTCACAATACTATTATTAATCTTCCTGTGAACAAGAAGCCAAGTTGTCCCAGACCTGAATCCCACCTTGTTAAAAGCACTGACCTAGGATGCAGAGGATTCCATCAGGCCGAGACTTGCTGCTCTGGGTCAGGATGCTCTGAACCTGCCGGAGTCGGCTGCAGCTGCAATGAGAAGAGAAAATAGTTCCATGAGTGTCAGCACAGCCCCAAGAGGAGAGCAGCATCCTATATGAGAGTTCCACAATGGAGACATGAGGAAGAGGAATGATTTGCTAGGGACAGAAATTGATCTTTGTCTGATTCTAGTATCAGAACCATAAAATGAATTGAGAAAGGCTCCCTCCTCTTCTATTTTCTGGAATAGACCGTGCAGAATTGATCTGAAAACTAAGTCTGAACTGCTAATTACAAACGGGATGGTCAGAGGCTCTCAGGTTTAACAGAGGATGGACCCAAAGGTCCTCTCATGGTCAATGCTGGACAGGACTGAGACTCAGCAGCTGACTCCCAGAACTTCCAGCGGCTCGTCATTTTTGAGGATTTTCAAAGAAGAGTTTGCACACTGATTTGTCTGACCTGTGGTCCTCATTAGTCTGTTTCAAAAACAAAAACAGACAGAAACCCAAAAATTGGTCTAAGGACTTAAAGCTCTAACTCATCCTTATGGCTATCCCTATAGAGAGTGTCAGCAGAGAATACTTGCTCCTCTTTCTGTGCAGATGTATTACTCCTTCAGTCCTAGGGATATCCCCTTGCTCCCAAGCAAAGTGAGGAGAGGCACTCCCAGGCATTAGTATTATTTCTAAGGACCCCATTCTGTCCATACCCACCCGCCTCCTTTCCAGCAGAGAGAGGTGCCCAATTTCCTGCTCAAGACTGATCCTTCCACCTGGTCTCCCTATCACCTTCAGGTCCAGGATCTGCCTCTACTATTCATTTCCTAACACTACTATATTTAATCTTTTCCCTACAGTCCATATAGTCCCAGCCCTACCACCCACATCATTATTAAGATCCTCCACAAACCAACTACACTAACTACACTATCCATGACAACCAGTCTTCATCCCCACCCCTTAATGAATCTGCTCCAACACACTGCCCTACACTCACCCAAATAATAGTATTTCTAGGCAAGTAACACTATTTCCCTTTCCTAATTCCCTGAATTCCTTTCCCCCTCTGAATTTTTTCAAAGTTCCCAAAAAGTTAAGGGAATGAGTTAGTTCCCCTAACATTCATTCCATGACTTAGTGGTCATTGTCACTGTCTTCCATGAAGACTTTCACAGTCTTCCATGTGATATCAAAACTAGACAAATACAGTACCAGAGAGAGAGAAAGAGAGCGAGAGCACACACGACCTATAAACCAATATCCATCATGACTATAGATGTAAACACCCTTAACAAAATATTAGCAAATAAAATTCAGCAATGTATAAAAAGATTTACACACCATGACCAAGTGGAGTTTATTCCAAGGATATCCAAGGCTGGTTCACTGCTTCACAATAAAAACACTCAATTGATGGATGCCCCAATTACACTGATTTGATCCTTACACACTACATGAATGTATTAAACTATCATATATACCTGGAAAATATGTATATCTATTATGTATCAATTTAAAAAATGAAAAAAAAAACATTTAGAAAACTAGGAATAGACTGGTTTCCCAATTTGACAAAGAACATCTATCCTGGGAGGCCAAGGTAGGAGAACTGCTTGAGCTCAGGAGTTCGACACCAGCCTGAGCAAGAGTGAGACCCCATCTCTATTAAAAATAGAAAAAATTAGCCAGGCATGGTGGTGTGCGCCTGCAGTCCCAGCTACTCAGGAGGCTGAGGCAGGAGGATTGCTTGAGTCCCAGGAGTTTGAGGTTGCTGTGAGCTAAGCTGATGCCATGGCACTCTAGCTAGGGAAACAGAGGAAGACTTTGTCTCCGAAAAACAAACAAAAAACAAACAAACAAAAAGAATATCTAAGAAAACCAACCAAGCAAAGTTTGGAATTATACATAATAGTGAAAGACAATGTTTTTTTTTCTCTGAGAACAGGCACAAGGCAAGAATGTCTGCCCTTAGTAACTGAACATATTACTGAAAGTTTCAGCCAACAGAATAAGGCAAGAGAAGGAAATAAAAGTCATACCGATTGAAAAGGAAGAAATAAAGCTGTCCCCATGTGTAGATATGGCCTATTTGTAGATGACATGATGGTTTATGTAGGGAATCTCAAGGAATCTACAAAAAATTCTATAGTAAGTGAGTTTAACAAGGTCTCAAGATACAAGATCTTGATAAAAATCCCTTGTAATTCTATGTGAAAGCAATGAAAACATGGAAACCAAATGTAAAAAATACAATACCATTTATAATCTTTCAAAAATGAAATACCTAGGTATAAAGCCAATAAAACATGCATAGGACTCACATCCTAAAAACTATAAAACACTGATGAAAGAAATTAAAGAAGATCTAAATAAATGGAGAGACTTAACATGTTCATGGATTGGGAGACTCAACACAGTACAGATATCAATTCTCCTCAAATTGATATACAGATATAATAAAATTCCTAGCAAAATCCAAGATTTTTATAGATGTAGAAAAGATTATTCTAAAGCGTATATGAGCTAGGCATGATGGCAAGCACCTGTAGTCCTAGCTACTCAGGAAGCTGAGATGGAAGGATCATTTGAGCCCAGGAGCTCAAGGCCAGCCTGGGCAACATACTGAGACCCCATCTCTAAACAAACAAAGAAATACTATTTTTATGGAAAGGCAAAGGAACTAGAATATCTTAAAATATTTTTGAAAAAAGATAAAGTGGGAGGAATCATTCTACCCAATGTCAAGACTTATTACATAGCTAAAGTAATCAAGACTGAGTGGTACTGGCTGAGGGACAGGCACATAGATCAACTCAACAAAACAGCCAGAAATAGACTCAAGCATGTACAGCTAATTTTGAACAAAGGTGCAAAAGCAATTCAATGGGGGAAGGATAGTCTTTTCAATAAGTAGTGCTACAGCAACTGGATATCCATACACAAAAACAAGAACTTCAACCTTATATAAAAATTAACTCAAAACAGAATATAGATTTAAATGTAAAAAATCCATCCTAAAATTCATATGGAATCTCAAAGGACTCTAAATAACCAAAACAATCTTGAAAAAGGACAAATAAACTCTCACATATATGGTCAAATGGTTTTGACGAGGATGCCAAGACTATTCAATGAAAAAGGTCAGTCTTTTCAACAAATGGTGCCGGGAAAACTAGATATCCACATACAAAAGAATGAAGTTAGACCTTACTTTACACCACACACAAAAATCAGTTCAAAATGGATCAAAGACCTAAACGTAACCCTAAAACTATGTTTTATAAGAAAACATAAAGGAAAATCTTCATGACATTGGATTTGGCAATGATTTTTTGGATATAACAAAAGCACAGGCAACAAATGAAAAATATATAAATTTGACTTCATCAAAATTTGAAACTTCTTTGAGTCAAAAAGATATAATCAGCAGAGCAAAAAAGTAACCCACCTATAACTCACCACCACCAACAAAACAATCACATTAAAAAATGAGCAAAGGAGATATACAAATGGCAAAATAAGCTCATGAAAAGATGCTCAACATCACTAACCACTAGGGAAATGCAAATCAAAACCACAAGGAAATATCACCTCGTACCTACTAGGATGGCTACTATCAAAAAAAAAAAAAAAGCGATAGCAAGGATTTGTAGAAATTGGAACCCTTATACACTGTTGATAGGAATGTAAAATGGTGTGGCCACTATGGAAAACAGTATGGCAGTTCCTCAAAAAATTAAAAATAGAATTACCATATGATCCAGCAATTCCAGTTCTGACATGTGCTACAACATGGATGAACCTTGAGAAAATTATACTCAATGAAATAATCCAGACATAAAAGGACAAATACTATATGATTCTACTTCTATGAGGTATCTAGAATAGTCAACTTCATAGAGATGGAAAATAGAATGGTGGTTGCCAGGGGCTGGGGAAAAGAGGGAGTGGGGAGTTATAGTTTAATAGGTACAGAGTTTTAGTTTTGCAAGATGAAAAGAGTCATGTGGACAGATGGTGGTGACTTTAGCCTAGCAATGTACATGTACTTATGCCACTGACCTGTACACTTAAAAATGGTTAAGATGGTAAATTTTACGGTATGTGGATTTTAACACAATTTTTAAAATTTTTAGAAATTAAAAAAATTCAATGTTATGTAAAATGAAAACAACTGAGAGGGAGAACTCTTGTGGTGTAAAAGAAATTAAAGAATAACAACAGGCCGGGCGCGGTGGCCCACGCCTGTAATCCTAGCACTCTGGGAGGCCGAGGCGGGTGGATCGCTTGAGGTCAGGAGTTCAAGACCAGCCTGAGCAAGAGCGAGACCCCGTCTCCACTAAAAATAGAAAGAAATTATCTGGCCAACTAAAAATCTATATAGAAAAAATTAGCTGGGCATGGTGGCGCATGCCTGTAGTCCCAGCTACTTGGGAGGCTGAGGCAGTAGGATTGCTTAAGCCCAGGAGTTTGAGGTTGCTGTGAGCTAGGCTGACGCCACGGCACTCATTCTAGCCAGGGCAACAAAGCGACACTCTGTCTCAAAAAAAAGAAAAAAAAAAAAGAACAACAAAATGCAATATATGTACCTTAATTTGATTTAAAAAACAAATGAAAAACAGGGAAACATCTTTGAGACAGCTGAGAAAATCTGAATATGGACGTTATTTGGGATTTACTGTTAATTTTCTTAGATGAAATAATGTTATGGTGGTTATGTAATAGAATGTTCTTTATCTTAGCAGATGCATGAGGAGTGAAGTGTCCTCGTGTCTGCAGTTTACTTCAAAAAGGTATAACATAAAAGAAGAAAGATTGAGGAAAATAAAAGAAGTAACTTGTAGGAGACAGGAGTGAAAAAGAACAAGTAGGAAAGAATCAAAGATTTTATTTAAAAAAATAGTAAAAAAAAGAAAGGAAAAATGATAAAGCACATATAACAAAATGTCAAAAATTGTCTAACCTATGTGGTGGGTATGATGACTATTCATCGAACTATTCTTTTACCTTTTCTGTATAGTTTGGACATTTTCATAAATATCCAAACCATATAAAAATTTGGGTCTGGGAGGAAGAGGGTCATGTGGAAAAACCTAAGCTTTTAGAAACAGCAGGGCAAAAACAGCAAGATGATCAAGAAGATTAAAGAAAACTCCATTCCCAGGAAAATGATGATTGCCTGCCACTCCCCAGTTTTTCATGTTTAATAGAAGAGTGATCTTGCAATCATTCTCTGCACTAGAAATATTTCATGGAGTTGCTCCGTTGGTTCACTTCCCAACCCATGCGGACAGTAGGCTGACTGACTGCCAAGGTTACCAAGAGCTCTTTGGTTTTCAAACTTGCAACGGGCCAGTGACAAAAAGCATGAGTAGGTCATGTGACCAAGAAACAAACAGCTCCCTAACTACTGCTATAAAAGCCAAGACAGTATTGAAAACAGTTTCTTTGTCACAGTATCTTGGCCAAATAAAGTGGAAGCATATAAAATGTAGAAAGACCTTCCTCTTCCCAAAGTAAAACATTATCCTTGTGTTTCTTATTTTCTTGGCAAATGAAAAACTAAATTCGGGTCTTTTTCCCTCTGTACATTTTATTGCTTCACAAATTTAATTTTTAACCAGAACATAGCCTGTTATCCATCAATGAACCATGATACATGTCACTTACTGACTTACCTTTTAATTTAAAAAAAAACCCTAATAAGCATAAAGAAAAACACAATCACCTGTACTCCTAGCACACAGAATTAACCACTGTTAACATTTTGGCATATTTGCTTTTACCTATATTAGTGCTTTTTTGAATTATGTACGTAAAATATTAATACTTATTGTCCTTTTTTGAGGGAAAAAAGGAGTATTACATATAAAACTAAACTATTTATTGATCCTCACCCCCAGAGGTCACCACTGTGAGTTTATTGTGTTTTCAGTTTTGTTTTGTTTTTTTAAATAAAATATTTAAGCATATACCAAACCCAACCAATAACACTGCCCTCTACCCTCCAGATCTACTAGAGCTGCAGTCCCCAACCCCGGGGGCCACACACCATACCAGTCCGTAGCCCACTAGGAACCGGTTGCCTGTTAGGAATCGAGCTGCACAGAAGGTGAGCAGCTGACAAGGGAAGTTTGCTTCATCTGTATTTATGGCCACTGCCCATTGCTTATCTCATAGCTACCACCCGAGCTCTGCCTCCTGTCAGATCGGGGGGGCGGGGGGGGCATGAGATTCTCATAGAAGCATGAACCCCACTGTAAACTGCACATATGAGGGATCTAGGTTGCACACTCCCATGAGAATCTAATGCCTGATGATCTGAGGTGGAGCTGAGGTGGCCGCAAATACAGATTATCATTAGCAGAGAGGTTTGGCAGCACAATAAATGCAATGTGCTTGAATCATCCTGAAACCATCCTCCCCTGCCCCCAGTCAGTGGAAAAATGGTCTTCCATGAAACCGGTCCCTGGTGCCAAAAAGGTTGGGGACCGGTGTACTAGAGCATGGCTGGCACATCCTGGGTAGATGGCCTGTGGTCACCCATGACTTTACAAAGTATGACCTTTAGAAGACATGGACATGCCAATGCACTCTAGCTGGGACAACAGGTGAGATTCTGTCTCAAAAAAACAAAACAAAACAAAAACAAAAAAGAGACAGGTAGACTCAGCAGACCTTATAATGCAGCTTACATCAAATATGCTTCTTTCATACTATATTTATTTCTGATTTTCCTTGGATTAGACTCAGAATTTAGATATGACAGATGACAAGATGAAGACACCATGACCTAAACAGATATAGTTTGCCCAAGATCACGAGGCTGAGTAAACATTAACAGCATCAGCACCTGAGCAACCAGGTGTTCTCTGATTCTGAACTTTTTCTTTCTGCTACACCTGTTTTCCTGACAATAAAGTCAGCCACATATACATTTTTGAACTCAAAACAATCATCTCTGTTCTTCCCATCTTCCATCTTAAATGTAATAATTAACTAACTGCTCATTGCTTTTATAGTAACTAATGTATAAACATACAGGTGTGTTTTCTTGTTAGTGTGTATTTCATTATCCTGGTTCCCCAGAAATGATGAAAAAAACTGAGAATTTTATTCTTACCTGTTTTTCCTCCATAATTTATACTAAATTTTATCTTGAAAATCAAACAATTAAAGCACTAATATATTATCCTTATATCCTGTCGCCTTTGTTTTGAATGTTTTACAAAGTGAATCCTCATACCAATCTGATTCATCTCATCATAAAAAACTGATGTGAACAATTTCGTATGGATCTCTCAGTAATATATAGTCTGAGTGGGTTATTTTTTTTTTGCAGGAGGGATTAATTTTTACATAAAAAAATCATAAATATGTTCTACAAAATGTTTTTTTCACTTAACTCTATACCATGGAGATCCTTCTAACTTAGTACGTAGAACTGAGCCTCATTTTTTAAACTACTGTACTGCGTTCTTTTGTTTTTATTTAACTGGACACTGTGATTGAACATTCAGGATTTTTATTATTTTTATTTGCTGTTGCAAACAATGCTTCAATGAGCAATCTTATTTATCCATCTTTGGCACAAGTACAAAAGTTTCTGCAAGGTAGAGACCTAAAAGTAGCACTGCCAGGTTAAGAGGTATCTTTAAATTTTGATCTTGCCAAATTGTTTTCTTAAACAAAACCATGTGTTATCATTCTTCAACTAATGCTAAATTAATGGCTAGAATTCTCAGTTATGAATTCATATTTTCCCTAATCACTAGGGAGAATGTCAAATGTTTATTAATCATCTATATTTTTCTTTCTTTTTTTTAGAGACTGCGTCTCACTCTATCATCCAGGCTGGAGTACAGTGGCATGATCATAGTCCACTGTAACCTAGAACTCCTGGGCTCAAGTGATACTCCCACTTCAGCCTCCCAAGTAACTAGGACTACAAGGCATGTACCACCACACCCATCTTATTTTATTATTTTAATTTTTCACAGAGATGGGGTCTCACTATGTTGACCAGGGTGGTCTTGAACTCCTGGTGTCAAACCGATTCTCTCACCTCCACCTCCAAAAGTACTGGGATTACAGGCATGAACCACTGCACCTGGCCTACATTTCTTTTTCTAGGAATGTGTATTCATATTCTTTGTTCATTTTCTAGTCCATTATGTGGGGTTTTTTTCCTGATTAATGTACCTATTTCATCATACTAAAAAAGTTGTGTTTTGGCCCTATGTTGCAAATATTTTCTCCAATCTCTAGACTTTGTTTATAGTATCTTTTTCATGCAGAAGTTTTAAAATTTTATTGAATTAAATCTATCTTCAAGCTTAAGGGTTTCATGTCATCTTCTTCTGCCTTCTTCACTCAGTATCATAAGCAAAATAATAAATAACAATATTTCATTTTAATTACATGTATGGATTTTTTTTTAAAAAAATTAGCACTTGTGGCTGGGTGCGGTGGCTCACGCCTATAATCCTAGCACTCTGGGAGGCCAAGGTGGGAGGATTGCTCGAGGTCAGGAGTTCGAGACCAGCCTGAGCAAGAGCGAGACCCCGTCTCTACTAAAAATAGAAAGAAATGATCTGGACAGCTAAAAATCTATATAGAAAAAAATTAGCCAGGCATGGTGGCACATGCCTATAGTCCCAACTACTCGGAAGGCTGAGGCAGGAAGATCACTTGAGCCCAGGAGTTTGAGGTTGCTGTGAGCTGGGCTGATGCCACGGCACTCTAGCCCGGGCAACAGAGTGAGACTGTCTTAAAAAAAAAAAAAAAAAAATTAGCTCTTGGCCGGGCGCAGTGGCTCATGCCTATAATCCTAGCACTCTGGGAGGCCAAGGTGGGAGGATCGCTCAAGGTCAGGAGTTCGAGACCAGCCTGAGCAAGAGCAAGACCCCGTCTCTACTAAAAAAAAAAAAGAAAGAAATTATATGGACAGCTAAAAATATATACAGAAAAATCAGCCAGGCATGGTGGCACATGCCTGTACCCCCAGCTACTTGGGAGGCTGAGGCAGAAGGATTGCTTAAGCCCAGGAGTTTGAGGTTGCTGTGAGCTTGACGCCACGGCACTCTAGCCCAGGCAACAGAGAGAGACTCTGTCTCAAAAAAAAAAAAAAAAAATAGCTCTTAATTCCTCTGGAATTTTTTACTTTTGTGAAGCAGGAACCTAACTGCATTTTGTTCCCAAAAATATAAATATTTGCTCCATACATTGATCAAGACCATATACTGATTCTTTTAACCCTCTGATATGGAATGCCACTTGTAGCATATGGTAAATTGCCTTATATAGCTGGATCTATTGTTTGGATCTATTTTATCTATTCTCACAGAAATAGTACACTAAAAAAAAAATCAGAGTTTTAAGGTATGCTAGCTAGCATGTGAACTTTCTAATATTACATACAGATTAATTTTATAGCTGATAAGGCAAGTCCTATCACTATTTCAAAGATTCCATGGCTTTCACTGAACATTTTCTCTTTAAGATGAAGTGTAAGATTAGCTGTCATGTTCCATAAAAATTTCTGTTGAGAATTTGTATTGTAATCATGTTGAATCTGGACAGTACTGAGCTCCCCACTCAGGAACATGATGTGTCTCTCCTTGCCTTCCTTTCTTGTGTTAAACTCTTGTGTCAAGTTATTATTTTTATTTACAAAATAGGTCTTACATATTATTATTAGGTTGATTCCTAGGTATTTTATAGTTTTTGTTCCCTTTTTTATTTGAGACAGAGTCTCACTTTGTTGCCCAGGCTAGAATGTAATTGGTGTCATCACAGCTTTCTGCAACCTCAAACTCCTGGGCTCAAGTGAACCTCCTGCCTCAACCTCCCAAGTAGCTGGGACTACAAGTGTATGCCACCATGCCTGGCTAAGTTTTGAAAAATTTTTTTTGTAGAGATGGGGTCTCACCATGTTGCCCAGGCTGGTCTCGAACTTCTGGGCTAAAATGATCCTCCCACCTCAGCCTTCCAAAATGCTGGGATTATAGGCATGAGCCAGCACGCCAGCCATGTTAAATTTTAAGCAGAGAATCTACTAGTCTGTTAATTTCATTAATAGGTTTCCTAATAATGAATAAATCTTGCATTTCTGTGACAAATCCTACTTGTGAGTGAAGTAGTGTTGTTATTTTACCATACTTGTAGGTTATTTAGAATTTTTGCATTTGTAGTTCTCTTTTGTGCTTTCCTAATTAAGTACCAGAACTACACCCGCCTCAGAGACTGAGTGGGAAAGCTTTCTGAGGTATGTACTCCACTCAGCATGCTTTCCATCTCTGTCTGCCCTGGTAACATACTCTGTCTTTCTTCCCAGCCACAGTGTCCGGTTGAGATTTACTCAGGCGGAAGCTAGGTCAATTGGAGTGCTTTCCAGGGTTATCTCATTTTAGAGCTAGAAGATGAATGGCCTTCAGGGGCACAGTGCAAGAAGAATGTGGTTTACGATGCATGCATAGGAGAAAATGCAGCCAGATAGAAGCAGAAATGAGAAATCATGGACAGAGTCAAATGTTGTGATAGCAGTCGTGGTTCCAGTTCTAGTTCTTGCAGCTCTTTTTTTTTTTTTTTTTTTGAGACAGAGTCTCACTCTGTTGCCCAGGCTAGAGTGAGTGCCGTGGCGTCAGCCTAGCTCACAGCAACCTCAAACTCCTGAGCTCAAGCGATCCTCCTGTCTCAGCCTCCCGAGTAGCTGGGACTACAGGCATGCGCCACCATGCCCGGCTAATTTTTTCTATATATATTTTTAGCTGTCCATATAATTTCTTTCTATTTTTTAGTAGAGGTGGGGTCTCACTCTTGCTCAGGCTGGTCTCGAACTCCTGAGCTCAAAGGATCCGCCCACCTCGGCCTCCCAGAGTGCTAGGATTACAGGCGTGAGCCACCGCGCCCGGCCTAGTTCTTGCAGCTCTTCCTGTGAGTCTATCTCCCCCTATCCTTTCTAGCCAAGTAAGCCAATACATTCTTTTTTACTTAAATCCTTTGAGTTGGGTTTCTTTAACTTGCAATAAAAGCATTCTTCTTAATACACCATCAATCCTAGGAATTGCTTAGGGTTGAAGCATACTGCTGTCTACAACTTATTGTGAAAAGCATTAAAAAATACAATGGATGAAAAGAAGGATGGACAGTTGATAAGGCAAATACAGCAAATATAATAAATACAGAATCTAAGTATGGTATATATGAATGTTCACTGAACAATTCTTTAACTTTTCTGTATTTTTGAAAACTTTCATAATATAATGTTGGGGGAAAAAAATCAACAGGAGTAATAAGAGCCCCATCAGCATTAATCTGGATTTCAGGTACTAACTAAAAGGAGCTCATTGTAGGAGTGCTACAGGTTTAAGAAACCTGGCCCTGCATTAAAGCAGCAATTATTTACGTCCCTTTGCAAAACTAGAGACTTGGAGGAAAGGCAAAAAGACAGGATGTGCCGTGAGGCAATAGATGACATTTCCTACTGATGTCTTTGCTGGAACACCAAGCTGCAATGGAAAAAGTATTGCCAATGGCGCTGCTGTCATGGCTAATACATGGTTAACCACTGGCCGCAAAGTGACTCAAACTGAAGGGACACACACACACACACACACACACACACAATGGCTGATGAATGTGCTGGCATCATTTAACTATTCAATGACTTAAATTTTCTCCCAGTACTTTCATGTGGCTCCCCAGAGCCATTAGTAACCCTAAGCAATATAACTTTCACTCCACACAGCTACCCCCTTGTGGTAGAAACAGTTGCCTAATCCATACCCATTCTCCCCTTCTTCTTACTAATAGTACCACAATGGGGGTCAGGGAGTGGGCAACAGGTCCAGGTCCTTTGCTTCTAGTGCTAACCACTGAGACATATGCGTAAGTCATGAGGTAGAAGCTTCTGGGGACGTTCTTCGAAAGGAACTGGCTCAACTAGGAGGGAAATCCCTTCCTTTTTCCCTTCTTGCCTGACAGACATGATGGCTGGAGTTCCTGTAGCTATTCTGTGACTATGGAGCTATAGTGAAGGTAAAAGCCACCTGCTAACAATAACAAAGCACAAACACAAAACAGGCCTGGCTCCCTGATGACTTTATAGCAGGAATGACATGCCTTCCTCTAGACAGACATCTTTTGCAAGAGAGGATAATGTTTATCCAAGGCCACAAGTTCCCCACCCCTGGGATAAACCCTTAGGTTAAGTCATTACTGTCAAGTGTCTTTTAACAGCTGCCAAATGTAGTTCCTAATAGGCTACACCTTAACTAAAATGGTTAAGACTTGGGGCCCATTGCAATTCATGTCTACACATATATCATGAATTGGTATACATAAGATACTCTACAAACTAAAGTCAAGAACTTCAGAAAATGCCACCCACCACAAATGGAAAATGTTTTCTGGAAGTTTTTTCACTATATTCCAGTGTAACACCTTATTTCCTATTTTCTCCCTTTTCTCTGGCTTTCCCTAAAGATTTCCTCACCACAATCTGCTCTTTGTAAAGTGAGTTTCACAAGTCTTCATTCAGAAAAGCATCCACAATTACTCTCCCTCACTTCTTTGACTATTAAAAGCATGCCAAATCTATATGCAATGTGGAATCCTGCCTTAGATCCTGGAATGGGAAAAGGACATGCAGAAAAACCGGGAAAATTCAAACAAAGCCTGGAGTACTAAACTCTAAGTAAACAAAAGTATATTAAGTAAACTAAAGTATTATACCAATACTATCATCTTAGTTTTGATAAATGCACCATGGTTACATGTCAGATGGGAACATTAGAGGAAGCTAGGTGAAGGGTATGTAGGAATACTCTGTATCATATTTGCAACTCATCTATAAATCTAAAATTATTTCAAAATTAAGAGTTAAAAATAAAAAACTTGCCAAATGAGCTGCTTTTTTTTTAACTAGGGCTCAAAAATCACAGATCAGTATTAAATACTCAAGTTGCAAACCCTGCTTTTTCTTTTCTTTCTTTCTTTTTCTTTTTTTAAATTGCAGGACAAAAACAACAATTTAAACTGTGTAAGTTAAAGGACATCTACATCTCATTCACCACCCCGTCCCCAAAGTTAGAACATCAGAGAAGAGCCCACAAGTCAGGTAACATTGTCGAGATATTGTGCGCTATTAATGTCACAATATTCACTAAATAAGAGTCCTCAGTATACAGTCTCCCCAGACACAAGTAAGAAGGCAGATACCCAGGCCTCTACCCTGGGCCAGAAATAAACCCATAAAAGCCTAACTAAGAATACCTTTTTTGTTTCTATAGCCACCTCGATGGCCAGCATCCAAGCAAGTTGGAGGCTGAAACTTCACATTTTCAGACATTTGAGGGCATAGGCATGCTTTGCAGTTTTGAGTTTTCTTAAGGTATGGACCATTGGTACTACAACTGCAGTTACTACTTCCATACATCCATGAACCCAAAAAAGAACCAAGGGTATTGGCAACATTACCAAAGAGATAACCAACCTCTGTGAGGCTTTAATTAAAGTGCTCTCTGTAGAACGTCACTATCAAGAACCACTTTCTCACTACCTAGCTCAAAACTATGACTCGTGGCCGGGCGTGGTGGCTCACGCCTGTAATCCTAGCACTCTGGGAGGCCGAGGTGGGCGGATCCTTTGAGCTCAGGAGTTCGAGACCAGCCTGAGCAAGAGCGAGACCCCATTTCTACTAAAAATAGAAAGAAATTATATGGACAGCTAAAAATATATATAGAAAAAATTAGCCGGGCATGGTGGTGCATGCCTGTAGTCCCAGCTACTTGGGAGGCTGAGACAGGAGGATCCCTTGAGCTCAGGAGTTTGAGGTTGCTGTGAGCTAGGCTGACGCCACGGCACTCACTCTAGCCTGGGCAACAGAGTGAGACTCTGTCTCAAAAAAAAAAAAAAAAAAAAAAGGCCAGGCGTGGTGGCTCACGCCTGTAATCCTAGCACTCTGGGAGGCCGAGGCGGGTGGATCGCTCGAGGTCAGGAGTTCGAGACCAGCCTGAGCAAGAGTGAGACCCCGTCTCTACTAAAAATAGAAAGAAATTATATGGACAACTAAAATATATATATACAAAAAATTAGCCGGGCATGGTGGTGCATGCCTGTAGTCCCAGCTACTCGGGAGGCTGAGGCAGTAGGATCGCTTAAGCCCAGGAGTTTGAGGTTGCTGTGAGCTAGACTGACGCCACGGCACTCACTCTAGCCCGGCAACAGAGTGAGACTCTGTCTCAAAAAAAAAAAAAAAAAAAAAAAAAACTATGACTCGTAATCTGAACACCCCTGAAATTGAACATAGCCCACAGCTTCTCCTGTAATTATTCTCTATTCATTCAATAAATAATTAGTACAAGCAGCGTTTCATAATAGGTAACAATAGCAGTTCCTATTTAGTGAGTACTGACTACATGCCAGACACTGATCTAAGCACTAGGAGAAGCCATGTGGGAAATGGCAATAAAAACGGTTCCAGCCCTTTTCCAGGGGTAACAAAGAAGGTCCTTCCTTATGAATCTCTTGAAAATATAGAAATCCCACCGATACATGGGATAGAGAGGCCCCAGCACAGGAACCCCTTAATCGGACTGTTTTGCTAGAGCACATCCTCCAGTAGCTTCTCCATAAAACATGCATGGGAGGTCAAATTTTGAAACCGTGCATGTGTGAAATGTCTTTATCCTCTCCTCACACCTGCCTGAGAATATGGCCAGATAGAGAATTCTATTTTTTTTCAAAAGGCACTCTTTGCTCCATTATGTTCTAGTTTCCAACCCTGCTAGAATCCTATGATTCCTGATCCTATCTATGTGATCTGTAGATATTCTTTTGTCTTTATAGTGCTAGAAAATTTCATGATGCTGTGCCTTGACATGGGTATTTTTATTTTAAATTGACAGACAAAACTGCATATATTTATTGTGTACAACATGATGTTTTGAAGTATATATATTGTGAAATATTTAAATCTATCTAATTAACAAATGTATTAACTCACATAGTTATTTTGGAAAACACGTAACATCCACTGTCTTTCCGTTTTTTTAAGAATACAATATATCATCATTAACTATAGTTTACCATGCTATACAATAAATCTTGAATTTATTCCTCCTGTCTAACTGTAATCAAATATCCTTTGACCAACATTTCCCCATTCCTTACTTCCCCTGCTACCCCAGCCTCTCTGCTCTCTACTTCTATGAGATGAAAATTTTTTTGTTTTGTTTTTTGAGACAGGGTCTTGCTCTGTCTCTCAGGCTAGAGTGCAGTGGCATCATCATAGCTCACTGTAACCTCAAACTCCTGGGCTCAAGTGATCCTCCTGCCTCAGCCTCCCAAGTGGCTGGGACTACAAGTGCGTACCACCGTGCCCAGCTATTTTTTCTATCTTTTGTAGAGATGGGGTCTTGCTCTTGCTCAGGCTGGTCTCAAACTCTTGGTCTCAAGCGATCCTTCCGCCTTGCCTCTCAAAGACCTGGGATTACAGGCCTGAGCCACCATGCCCAGCCCAAGATCAACTTTTTTAGATTCCACATATGAGTAAGCTCATGTGATACTGACATGGTTATTTTTAAATTAATTGTGCTGGATTCCTGGTGAGTTCTTTTAATCTTGAATCTGAATTCAAGATTCTGAATCTTTTAATCTTGAATTCTTTTAATCTGACACTCGTGTCCTTTAGTTCTGAGAAATTTTATTTTTTATTTCTTCATGCCATCAAGGAATAACCACCCACTATCCCTCCTTATTACACACATATACAGATCCCTGAGTCATTCAGTCCTTCTCATTCTGTAAAGAGTTTAGCTTCTGGATCATTGTCTCTTTGCTACTACTGCTCCTACCTTAATTCATGGTAATCTCAATACGCACCACAATCTTTACCTCTCAATGCCTTGACTCCTCTCTTCCAATGGTGTTGTCCTCTATCCTACTTCAGCCACTCCCTCCCACATTGCTCACATCCAAGCAGCTCAACACAGCTGTAGGAAAAGCATACAACCAAGCTAACTAGGTCTCACCT
Organism: Eulemur rufifrons; assembly: GCF_041146395.1. Taxonomy (NCBI): domain Eukaryota; kingdom Metazoa; phylum Chordata; class Mammalia; order Primates; family Lemuridae; genus Eulemur; species Eulemur rufifrons. Next base: position 28,240,958 of record NC_091002.1, read on the forward strand.
TAAATTTACAACAAACATCAAATAGGCACTTGGGGCTGCCTGGCAATTCTAATACCTTTCCTTATCTTCAACTCATCCTTCTTCACTCTCCTAGATGAATTTTACACCTTCTTTCCCCACAAACTCCCAACACCTCCCCATTCTTCATTTTTAGATGAAGACCTTCCTTCCTTGGCCGGGCGCGGTGGCTCACGCCTGTAATCCTAACACTCTGGGAGGCCGAGGTGGGAGGATCGCTCAAAGCCAAGAGTTCGAGACCAGCCTGAGCAAGAGCAAGACTCCGTCTCTACTAAAAACAGAAAGAAATGATCTGGACAGCTAAAAATATATACAGAGAAAAATTAGCCAGGCATGGTGGCACATGCCTGTAGTCCCAGCTACTCGGGAGGCTGAGGCAGAAGGATTGCTTGAGCCCAGGAGTTTGAAGTTGCTGTGAGCTAGGCTGACGCCACAGCACTCTAGCCCGGGGAACAGAGTGAGACTCTGTCTCAAAAATAATAATAATAACAATAAAAAGAGAACTTCCTTCCTATTTACCTGAGAATACAGAAGTAATCAGAAGAGAACTTCCACTTTCTCCCACCACTAATGCTACCAGCATTTGGGTCCACATAATCTGCCACCAAAGAACTGTATGCATTGTGCCTATGTCACCTGAAGTCAACATATCCATTTGTGGGCCAAATCCAATCCCTCTTACTTACTCAAGGACTTCACCCCTGCAAGTATGTCTTCTCTCTCTTTAATCATCAATTTTCCCTTACTAATGCATCATTTCCATCAATTTACAAATATGCTATAATGTCCGCCCACCTAAAAATAAAAAACTCTCTTCACACCTCATGACCTTCCAGCTACAGCCCCATTACTCTGCTCTGCCTTATAACAATGCTTGAAAGATCATTGCTATGACTATCTGTACTCACTGTCTTTAATTCTTCTTCTCTCCTTTTCTATTTGTTAAAATTTTTTTTAATTATTTTTTTAGAGCTAGGATCTCACTATGTTGTCCAGGCTGGACTCGAACTCCTGAACTCAAGAGTTCCTCCCACCTTAACCTCCCAAACAGACGGGACTACAGGCATGCACCACTGTGACTGGCTTCATTTTGTCTTAAACCCAATGCACCAAAACTGTTATTGTCAAGGTCACCAATGACCTACACATTATCAAATCTAATAGTTTATTCTTAGTCCTCATTAGACTATCAACCATCTTTTGGCTTTCAATGACCTTGATTCTTTTTCTACCTCATTGGGAACCATTTTCCCTCAGAATTTGGAAGGCAGTGCTGCATGTCTTTTCTGGGAACGTTCTCACTCTCCTCAGTTTACACATGTGATAAGCCAGGGCTTGGACATTAGTCTTCTTTTGTACCTGCATTTACTCTCTGGAACTCTATCGAGTCTCATGGCTTCCTTTTTCTTTTTCTTTGTTAATTTTAGTTTTTGTAGAGATAGGGTCTCACTGTGTTGCCCAGGTTGGTCTCAAACCCCTGGCCTTAAGTGATCCTCCCACCTCAGCCTCCCAAAGTGCTGGGATCATAGGCTCCACAATGCCTGGTCTAGTCTCATGGCTTTAAATAAAAAATTGGCAGTCATCAGCATGTAAATGGTATCTCCATCCCCAATCTCCCTTCTGAACTCCAGACTAATCTATCCAACTGCCTATCCAGTATCTTTACTTGAGTATCTATTAGATAATTTAAAATGAACAAGACCAAAATTGAACTCTATTCTCTCCACAAATCTGCTCTTCTTCCAGTGTCCCCAATATTAACAAATGGCAACTCCATTCTTCCAACAGCTGAGGCCAAAACTGACTAGGCCTTCTGGCATTATTGTTCCTTCAGTCCTAGTTCTTCCTCAGCATTTATTTCTCACCATTCTGTATTACGATTTTTACTGTTTTCATATATTTACATTTACAAAAGAGCTCTTGGAGGGCAGGGGACTGCCTTATTTATTTGAATCCACAGCACTTAACAGTGTATGTTGAATTATTTGCATAAAGAGGTAGTGAAATTTAAACTGTTAAACAAGTCCCAAGCAGAAACAGATCCCTCTGCAGAAAAAGATTTTGAAGTAGGAAAGTGTATTTCAGCTAGATTTCCATTGGTTCATTAGTACTAGTTCAGATAGGCTAGATTATATCTTGGTATAATATAATATAAAATCCCAGTGGCACTTCACTTCTTGCTCACTTTACATACATAGATCACCTGAAAGCTTGCTCTGGGTCCCAGACTGATGGAGTCTGGGACCATCTAGAGCACCAACAGCCACCATGACAGAAGGCAAGAGTGGCAAATTATATACCAGAAGCTTTTACCATGAAAGGCTACACATTATTCCTATGTACATTTCACTGAACAAAAGCAACTCACAGGGCCATACCCAACTTCAAAGGGGAAGCAACTACAATTCTATTACATGCTCATGAGACAGAAACCAAAAATCTTTGATAGACAGCACTGATGATTATCATATCCTTAAAAACAAGCTTCTAATTCTGAGCAATAATATTTTAACTCCTGATCTTCATTCTCCATCTCTGAAAATGAACTCCCTCGCTAGAAGAGAACCATACACTTGCAAAATACTATCTATGGATGGTAGGAATGTAACTTCACCAGTTAGGCCTGCCTCTTTCCTCACTCAGGAGTCAGAGAGCAGCAAAGAAGCCAAATATGGGACAGGAAAGTACTGAGGCCAAACCTGCTAGAAATGTTCAATGTCAAAAGTGAGGGAAAGGCTTGAATAGACAAGAAAAGCATGTTCAATTATATAGAGGCGTGGAAAGGAAGGAAACCCTCAGCAAATTTGTTCACCAAAGGTATGGAACAGCCAGGCCTTGGAGTCCTTTGCACTACCCTTTGTCTGAAATCTAACAAGTTTCATTCAAATCACTGGATGGAAGAATTGGAATTTGAGTATGATTAAGAAAGTTAGCCAGCATACTTCCTTTTAACATAAAAACACTACCTTTAAAATGCATAAAAAGCACACCGCCATGCTACTAGAAACAAAAAAGGCAGTGGTTAAGAGATGGATTTTATGGGAAAAAAGATTCCTAAGCTCAAGATGATCTGAGATAAACCCCAAGTCTGCACAGAGCCTAGACTTAACGGATTGCTGCTCCAAGTTCTAAAGTATCCTGTGCAATTTCTATACAAAGTTCAAACACCTTCTGTTTAAGACAGCGAAAACTGGCAGAAACGCTGGGAAGCACTGGAGACGGTTACCATAAGCAATTAAACACTTAGGACTGTAAAGCTCACAAGGAATTACATTGAAGGGCTGAGCAGGAGTTCAAATAATGTCACCTGCCAAATTAGAAGCAAATTAGGCTTCCTAAATGCTGTTTCATTGGTATCTAGCCCCACCTTCCCTATCCCTTATTCATTCAACAATGATTAGTCGCCAAGGTGTGCGAAAGAATGCAGGGAAGTAAAAGAGAAATTAGGTTCTAAGAATTCATTCTTGGTCTCCATGAGGTCTAGTTAAACAAACAACCCCAAAAAACAGATTGACAAGCAAAAAGTGCCTTTAAGTACCATAACAATACTATAGGAAAAGCCATTCTAACATGTAAGTTGACAACATCCTTTCAAGGGAACCATACCATATTTGCTTTGTTAAGCGGCTAGGAAAAAGAAAACGCAAACAAACAAAAAACCTCTCTTCCGGTTTAATGACAGTTTGGTACCAAAGCTCGCTCGCTCTCCCTCCTTCTCAAAGGTTTCTGCTGCAACCCTTCCATCATTCCAACCTCCACACTCTGCTTGCAGGCCCCATACCAGCTCCATCACAAACAATGCCGAGAATACCAAGGTCAGCACCAAAGGCACCGGGAGCAGAAATCGGAAACAGATCTTCCTAAATCAGAAGGGAAGGGCTTCCCCCTCCATCACAGCCCCCCCCAAAACCAAGGCTCTGCCTCTGGCCTCAGGGGGCTGGCGTCTGCCGCTTTCGGGGGTTCTAAACCTCCTTCCCCTCTTCAGTTAGTTTTCCCTCCTGCGCCCTCGATGACTTCGCCTCCCCGCAACCTGAGCTCCCCATTGTGGAGCGAAGGAGCGCGTCACGATACAGGCTGGGGCAGGGGGAGGTGGAGAAACGCGCAATAGGGGAGATGCTGTCAGTTGTATGTAGGGGGCGGTGATCGTTAAGGAAGCCGCAGTAAAGGGCAAAGGCTCCACAGATCTACAGTAGGGAGCTTTATAAGTAAGCCGTTGCTGAGGAAAACCCATTTGAGTTTCCACATAAGGGAGCTATTGTGTGTGGGGCAGGGGGCGTCTACAAGTAGCCGTTTCTGGGGGAAACATTGCATGGGAAGGCAAGTGAATTATTCCAAAGGAAGTCACGGTGGGATTCTGTATAGGGGAATCTTTCCCTGGGGAGACGTTCTATGGGGGGGTGGGAATGTCATAATAGGGAGTCGTCACAGGGAACCGTTGTGGGGTTGTCTATAGGGGAGCCATTGTGGAGCCTCTGCAGAGGGCGCCGTTCCTGGGAAAATGTTCCTCCAGGAGCCGTTTAGGAAAGAACTGTCCGCGAGGAAGCCATGTCGGGCCACGCCCTGCGGCGGGAGGCGTCACCGACCCCGACCACCCGCATTCCCCACCCGGCCGCCCCTCTGCGGCCACGGCCCCGCGTACCTGACGGAGGGGGACCCGCGGCTGGAGCCTCCGGGGGAGCGCGCGCGGGGCAGCCCCAGCCGGCGCGGGGGGTACACGTCCATGGCGGCGGGAGGCGGAGCAGGACCGTGCCGCTGCGAGGGTCGCTCAGGCCCGCCGGGCGGCTCCAGGCCCGCGACGGCCGGGCGGCGCGGCGGGGTGTGCCGGGTGGGAGGGGGCGCGGCGCGCGGGGGCACGTCGGGGCCGGGGGCGGGGCCGGACGCGCGCAAGGAGCGCTGATGGGGGGTCGGGGCCGGTTTGGAGGTTGGGGGCTGGCCCACTGCCGTAGGGCTGCGCCTTCCTTAAGCTGCGAGGCGGCCGGGCAGGACGTTGGGAGCGCGGGTCCCGGGGGTGAGAGTTAATACGGCGCCGCTCTGCCTGGTCCTCAGGCGCCGCATCACGCAATGGGACTCCGCGCGGCGCCCCCCAGCCACGCACACGGGCGCGCCCGGAGGCGGGGCCTGGCTACAGCCCTGCCCCGCTCCGCTCCGCCCCGCCGGCTCCGGCCTACTGCGAAAGCTTCCGCCGCTGCGGCTGGATCCAGGGCACCTCCTCCGTTCCCGGCTCGCTTCCCCGGTCTCCTGGGCGAGTGCGTCGCTGCTGTCTCCTCACCTCCTGTTATCAGTCGTGTACTCACCGTTCAAACATTCAGCCAATTACTAGCAGGCCTCCGGTTAGCAGTGCGCACCCAGCCCTGCGCAGGGCATGGGCGTTAGGGGCTTACAGGATCCCAGAGGACCCCTGCTCTTTACTGTCGAGGTCCTGGCTCCACCCGGTCCGACTGTGGGGCCATGGACAAGAAACTTAATGGCACCAAGCCTCAGTCTTTCCGTGTGTAAAATGGGAGAAATACTTCACTGATAGATTGCCAGGCGTCCTCTATATGTACAGAACGTATTTAGTGATTTTATCCTGCATCCTGTATTGACCTTGTCAAGATGCCTTAAAATGTCCTGTATTCATCTTTTTTTTTTTTTTTTTTTTTTTTTTTATATCCAGGGTCTCTCTTACCCAGGTTGGAGTGCAGTGGTGCAATAATACTTCACTGCAGCCTCCAACTCCTGGGCTCAAGCGATCCTCCTGCCTCAGCCTCGCCAGTAGCTAGGACTGCAGGCATGCGTCACCATGCCCAGCTAATTTTTCTTATTTTTTTATAACTGGGCTTTCGCTATGTTGCCCAGGCTGGTCTAGAACTCCTGGCCTCAGGCAGTCCTCCTGCCTTGGCCTCCCAAAGTGCTGGGATTAAAAGCATGTGCCACTGCGTCTGGTCCTGTATTCATCTTTTTACAATAATTTATAATAATTAGAACTATTTTTCTGCCACAGTCATTGGTGCTTAAATCACTTAAATGACAACAGTAGCTGAAAAATCCTACCTCCACAAATAAAGATCGGGGCAATCCCTGTGGTGTCTCCTGCAGGTTTAGCTGAAGAAAGACCAAAAGAATAGGGAGTAGGAATTTAAAGTACTTGTTTTTCATATTCAAGAAAGGAAAAGACTTTTTTTGGCTCAAGTTCCAAGTCTTGAACAAGTAATCACCGTTACTTAAAGATATAATAATTTCTCATCGGTATACATGCTCTGAAAATCAGGCAATCAGCGACACCCTCACTCCCAGGGGCTTAAGCTTTTGAAAATCAGCCAGTCAACATCAGCTTCACTCTGGTAACTATACTTCTGAAAGTTAGTAAATCAATGACAGCCCCAACTTCTGAAAGTCAGCCAAACACTGTCATCTCTATGCTTCTTGACAATACCCAGTCAACCAGTGACCAGGCTTCTGAAACTCAGCCAGTCCTCAGCTGCCGTACCGCACTAACACAACTGAGAGTCTGTCAATCGCTAAACATTTCTGCTTCTGAAAGACCACCAATCCCTGAAGGCCAGGCTTCCCAAAACCTTGTATATGGTCAGCTCTGGCTTTGTTCATAAAGGCTGTGCCTTGCAAGCAAGCACAGCTCTCCCTTGCAAGACAGAAATTCACCTTTTTTTTTTTTTTTTTTTTTGCATCAGCTAATTGAGTTCAATTTATTGTTTTTTGCACTTAGAAGTTCACAATTCTTTCTAGATTCAGTTGCCATTAACCATTAGGTATGAATTTGGGCTTGTGACAAATGCAATGACAAAGCCATGAGATTTATCAAATACAACTTTTTCAATTCAATGCTATGCTTCCTACTATCAATTTTTAAAACCACTCAATATGTATATGCACAACTGCAACTATCACCACAATCAATTTTAGAACATTTTTTAATCACCCCAGTAAGAAACCCTGTACCTATTAGCAGTCATTCCCCATTTGCCTCCAACCACCTCAGCCCTAGACAACTACTAATCTTTCTATTAATTTGCCTATTCTGAACATTTCATGTAATTGGAATCATATGATATGTGGTCTTTTGTGACTCGCTTCTTCCATTTAGCATAATGTTTATCCATGTTGTAGCATGTATCAGAATTGTGTTCCTTTTCATGATTGAATAATATTCCATCATATGGATATACCATGTCTTGCTTATCCATTTATCAGTTAATGGACATTCAGGTTGTTTCTACTTTTTTGCTATGTTTTTTATCTAATGCTGTTGTGAACGTTTGTGTTCAAGTTTTTGTGTGGACATATGTTTTCAGTTCCCTTGGGTATAAACCTAGGGATGGGATGCTGGATCCTATGGTAACTATGTTTAACCTTTTGAGGAACTGCCAAACTGTTTTCCAAATCAACTACACCATTTAAATTCTCACCAGAAACTATAGCGTTTCCAATTTCTCCACAATCTCCAGAACACTTACTATCTTTTTGATTATAGCTATCCTAGTGAGTATGAAATGATATCCCATTGTGTTTTTGGTTTGCATTTCCCTAATGGCTAATGATGTAGAACATGTTTTCATGTGCTTATCAGCCATTTGTATATCTTCTTTGGGGAAACATCTGTTCAGATTTTTTGCCCATTTTTTAATTGGGTTATTTGTCCTCAAGTTGTAAAGGCTCATTGTATATCTGATATATGATTTGAAAAAATATTCCCCCATTCTGTGGGTTGTCTTTTTACATTCTTGATAGTGTCCTTTGAAGCACAAACCTTTAAATTTTGATGATAGCCAATTTATTTTTTATTTTGTTATTATGCTTTAGGTGTCGTAACTAAGAAACCATCACCTAATCTAACGTCATGAGGACTTCTGTTTTCTTCTAAGAGTTTAATAGTTTTGGCTCTTACATTTTAAGTCTTTGATCCATTTTGAGTTATTTTTGTATTAATATATTGTGTGAGGTAGGGGTCTAATTTCACTCTTTTTTTCATGTGGCTATCCAGTTGTATCAGCATCATTTGTTGGGCAGATGATTCTTTCCCATTGATTTGTCTTAATACTATCGTTGAAAATCAATTTTTTTATTTGTGTATATTTGATCCCCCAAATGCCACAATGCAAGAGTGAATTTCATGATGAATTTTCTGAACCATGCACATTTATTAAATGAGGGAAAAGTCCATTTGCAGCTCTTTGTATGGTATGCAGGTGTTCATCCAATATTGAAAATGGTGGAAAGTTAGATATAAATCAATATATACTAACAGCTAAGCATAAAAGATGTGTGATTTCTTCAACAGGTACTAGAGGAAGTGATAACATATTTTTAGCCAGGCACAGGGGCTCATGCCTGTAATCCCAGTACTTTGGGAACCTGAGGTGGGAGGATGATTTGAGGCTAAGAGTTCGAGACCAGCCTGGGCAACATAGCAAGACCCTATCTCTAAAAAAAAATTTTTTTTTTAATTAGCCATGCTTGCTGGTGTGTATCTGTAGTCCCAGCTACTTGGGAGGCTAAAGCCAGAGGATCACTTGAGCCCAGGATTTCGAGGCTACAGTGAGCTATGATCATACCCCTGCACCTCAGCCTGGGCAACAGAGTAAGACTCTGTCTCTTAAGAAAAAAAAAAAAAAAAGGAAGTGATAAAATAACAAATTTTTAATTAAGAGAGATTCGGATGAAGAAGATAATATAATCACAACAGAAGTTGTAATGCCCTCCTACATTGTATGTGGTTATCAGTCTTTCAGCTCAAATGACTCTTTGAACATACTGCTACCAGAAGTTTTTTCTAATTCCAAAACTGCAAGCAAATTTTCAAATGCCAGGAGAAAACCTACTGCAATAATTTAAAATGTAATAACTCCATTTAGTACTGTTGCAGTGATTGTCAAGTTCTAAATGCCTCCGCTTTGTATAGCATAGCCATGGATGCAAGTAATCACAATGCAGAAAAATTTTCCTTTTCCTTGTGCAATATTCTTCTTGTGAAAAAGGCTTGCTTGTAAGGCTATTTTGGGTAAAATCCCTTCCAGATGAGATTTCAGAAACAAGAGCACATTTTTGCAGAGATTCTCCTATTGAGTTGGGAGTTAATAGAAAAAATTGTATTGCTTTTGGTGGAGATAATACAAATATAATTTTAGTAGATGTTTGCACAATGTTTATTCTAAGTTAAAGTACAGCTTGAATGATTCTATAGAAGCTGTTGACTGTCCCGCTCATATTCTGTGTAATGCTATTCAAACAACATATGATGTCCTTTCTGTTGGCTTTGAAGCAATTATCATGAAATTGCTCTCTTGAGTCAGCATTTATACTATTCAAAATGAACAATTAAGAGACTTTTGTGATTTTGTTGGTGTTCAGTATTCCTCAATTCTCTTGCATTCAAAAACCTCTTAGCTTTCTTTAACATATGAAATGGAGAGAATCTTCCGTTTATTTGAAGCACTGAAATCACACTTTAATTCTAAAGAAAAGGCACCCAAAATTCTTACTGACTTTTAATATAATCCATTGAGGGAAACTTTTCTGGCAATAGGATTTGCAAACTGAAAAAAGAGCAGTTTATTGAAGTACTCCATTGCTTGAGAGAACTGTTCAATGCACTAAAAGGGTAATTGATGAAGAAAAATTTATCCCTTTAAGTATCAAGGCTGTTCTTTTTTTTTTTTTTTTTTTTTTTTTTTTGAGACAGAGTCTCACTCTGTTGCCCGTTGCCCGGGCTAGAGTGCCATGACGTCAGCCTAGCTCACAGCAACCTCAAACTCCTGGGCTCAAGTGATCCTTCTGCCTCAGCCTCCTGAGTAGCTGGGACTAAAGGCATGCGCCACCATGCCCGGCTAATTTTTCTGTGTATTTTTAGTTGTCCAGCTAATTTCTATCTATTTTTTTAGTAGAACCTGGGTCTTGCTCTTGCTCAGGCTGGTCTCGAACTCCTGAGCTCAAACGATCCACCCGTCTCGGCCTCCCAGAGTGCTAGGATTACAGGTGTGAGCCACCGCGCCTGGCCAAGGCTGTTCTTAAAAGGAACAACATTACTTATGAACAAGAAAAGAAATTCTGATTGAAGTGAATAATCATTACAGTATTTGTTATGACTATCTTTTGAAATGAATTTCATCCCATGAAGAATTTTATTATTTTATATTGATATTACTAATTATTCTTCTAGCATGTGAACAAGTGTTTATCATGTTTAAAGTGGAAAGGAATAAAAATTGATGATAATGTTGTTTTTTATCAAAGGACAGCATTTTTTAAAGTTGTTGATTATGAGATGCAGCACAATCCTGAAGAATGGAGAAACAAGTCATGCCGTGAAAGATGGTATTTGCTTCAACAAACCAAATTTGAAAAGCAGTTCTCACAGTTGTTAACTATATCCTAGAACATGTTCAGCATATGGCTCATAATGCTAATGTTGAACATTGTTTTCTAATTAATGAATGTTCAATGGATAAAAGAATAAAATAAGTTAGATGTGACCACTGGGGAAGCTATGTTGCAATGAAAATGAATATAGATTATATCTGCAAGGAATTTTATGAGCAATGCCAAAAACAAGAAACTGTTAACTAAAATGGTAAAAAAAAAAAATTAAATAAATATATAATTCAGAAACTTATAATTTATATTCTACAAATAAAAAATATATTTTAGGGTATATCCTATGTAATATTTTTTCTTTTTTTACCAACATACATATGCATAAGCAATTAGCTATAATTCAAATTCAGTTGGGCCCCTGTATTTTCATTTGCTAAATCTGGCAACCCTACTTGTGGGTGATCTGAGATACTGCATGTAATCTATTTAACAAGGATCTTTTAAAAATAATCTGAGCTGAGAGCAGTGGCTCACGCCTGTAGTCCCAACTATTTGGGAGGCTGAGGTAGAAGGATACCTTGAAACCAGGAGTTCAAGACCAGTCTGGGCAACATAATGAGACCCCCATCTCTAGAAATAATAAGAATAATAATGTGTAATAATCTTTTTTATGTAGGCATAATTCCCTTATAATAACATGAAAAATAAAAATGTATATTTCATTTTACTTGATAAAATTTTTTTTGACAAACATACACAGTTGTAGAGCTATTGCCCCAATAATTAGGTCCATTGCCATGCCCATAGAAAGTTCTCTGAGACCCTCAATTTAAAATAATAATAACATACACACACACACAAAAGTTCTCTGAGACCCTTTTGCAGCCAAATTCCCCATCCCAGCCCCAGGCAACCACTCCACTGATTTGATTTTATTGTCCATACATCAGTTCTTTGTCCATACATTAGTTATTCCTGCTCTTGACATTTATATAAATGTAATCAATGTAATGATTTTGAGAGTCATTCATTTTGTGATATGTATCAGTAGTTTGTTTACTTTTATTGATGAGTAGTAGTCTATAGTTTGGACATAATATAATTTGTTTATTTACTAGTTGATGGACCTTTGAGCTGTTTCCAGTTTGAGGCTGTTGTATATAAGCTCCTATAAACATTCATGTATAAGTCTTTGCATGGCCGTATGTTTTCATTTTTCTTGTGTAAATATTTAGGAGTAGAACTGCTGGGTTATATGGTACATGTATGTTTATCATTATAAGAAATCATCAAACAGTTTTTTCAAAGTGTTTATCCCCCATTCTACACTCACATCAGTAGTGTATGAGAATTCCAGTTGCTCCGCATCCCTACCAACATGTTGCCGTGTCAGTCTCTAACTTTAGTGGTTCTCCTGTGAATGCACTTGTGTCCCACTGTGATTTTAATTTGTGTTTCCCTCATGACTAATTATGTTGGGCACCTTTTCATGTTCTTATTTACCAGCTGGATATCTTCTGTCACGAAGTGCTTTTCAAGTGTTATGCACATTTTTAAAAAATGGGTTATTTGTGTTTTATTACTGAGTTAAAGGAGTTCTTTATTTTGGAATATTTTGCTTGCAATTTTTTTTTTTTTTTTTTGAGACAGCGTCTCACTTTGTTGCCCAGGGCTAGAGTGCCGTGGCATCAGCCTAGCTCACAGCAACCTCAAACTCTTGGGCTCTAATGATCCTCCTGCCTCAGCCTCCCGAGTAGCTGGGACTACAGGCATGCGCCACCATGCCCGGCTAATTTTTCTTATTATTTATAGAGATGGGGTCTCACTATGTTGCCTAGGTCTGGAACTCCTGGCCTCAAGTGATCCTCCCACCTGGCTGCCCAAGGTGCTGGGATTACAGGCATAAGCCACCACACCTGGCCTCTAACAGGATAGTTTTAATGGAACTTAAAAAACTGATCCCTGGCCAGATGCAGTGGCTCATGCCTATAATCCTAGCACTCTGGGAGGCCAAGGCAGGAGGGTCACTTGAGCTCAGGAGTTCGAGACCTCGACTCTACTAAAAATAGAAGAATTAATTGGGTGTCATGGCACGTGCAACCACTACTCAGGAGGCTGAGGCAGGAGGATTGCTTGAACCCAGGAGTTTGAGGCTGCAGTGAACTATGATGATGCCACTGTACTCTACCCAGGACGACAGAGCAAGACTCCGTAACTAAGAAACAACAACAACAAATGATCCCTAAGTTCATTAATAACAAAGTCAGTTGTGGGAAAGAACAGGAAGAGTTATCTTTCCCTACCAAATAGCAGGATTTATTATAAAACTATTAGTAATTAAGATTTACTATAAAACTATCATAATGGCACAGGGAGAAGTAAACAGACCCAAACATTATGAGACCTTGTTATATAATAAATGAGGCATTACAAGTCAGGAAGGGAATTGGTGGACTAGTCAGTAAGTAGTGCTGAACAACTCACTATCCATGTGAAAAAAATCTTTACGTCCCTGTGTGACCTTATGCACAAAATAAACTGTAGATAATTTAAAAAAGAAAAACAAACACTTGAAATTATTAGGGAATATCTTTATGTCTTAGGGAAATGGATGGATTTCTTTTTTTTTTTTTTTTTGAGACAGAATCTCACTCTGTTGCCCGGGCTAGAGTGCTGTGGCATCAGCCTAGCTCACAGCAACCTCAAACTCCTGGACTTAAGCAATCCTCCTGCCTCAGCCTCCCGAGTAGCTGGGACTACAGGCATGCGCCACCATGCCCGTCTAACTTTTCTATATATATTTTTAGCTGTCCAGATCATTTCTTTCTATTTTTAATAGAGACGGGGTTTCGCTCTTGCTCAGGCTGGTCTCAAACTCACTCAAACGATCCGCCCGCCTCCGCCTCCCAGAGTGCTAGGATTACAGGTGTGAGCCACCGCGCTTGGCCTTGGATTTCTTAAATAAGAAAGAAAAATCAAGGCCAGCCCTGGTAGCTTGTGCCTTATAATCCCAGCTGCTCTGGAAGCTGAGGCTGGAGGATCACTTGAGCCAAGGAGTTCAAAGTTATAGTGAGCTATGATTGGGCCACTGCACTCTAGCCTGGGTGACAGTTGTCTTTAAAAATAAATAAATAAATAAGAAAAATAAGAAATCTAAAGACTGATATTTATGACCAAATCAAAACTCAAAGTATAGCCAAATTGACCATCCATGCTATAACATGGATACAACTTGAAAACATTATGCTAAGGGAAAGAAACCAGTTGAAAGGGCTGCGTAGTATATGACTGCATTTAAACGAAAGGGCCAAAATAAACAAATCTGTAGACAGAAACTAGATTAGCAGTTGCCAGGGGGAAAGAGGGGGAATGGGGAGTGACTACAGATAAGTATGGGGTTTCTTTTGAGGGTGATGGTCATGATCTAAAATTAGATTGTAGTGATGCTTGCACAACTCCATGATTATATCTAAAAGCCACTGAATTGTACACTTTAAATGGGTGAATTTTATGGTACGTGAATATCTCAATAAAACTTTTGTTTAAAAAGACAAGCCACACACTGGGAGAAGATATTTGCAATGAATATTGCCACCAGAATGTGCCAAAGAACTTCTATAAAACAATAAAAATGACAAACATCCCAATATAAAAAGGCACAAAGAATTAAAATTGACCACCTCATAAAGATATCTGCACTCCCATGTTCATTGCAGCATTATTCACAATAGCCAAGGTATGGAGACAACCTAGGTATCTGTCAACAGATCAGTGGATAAAAAAATCTGTGGTATATATACATGATGGAATATTAGTCAACCTTAAAAAGGAGGAGGTCCTGCCATTTGTCGCAACATGGATGCACCTGGAGGACATTGTGCTAAGGGAAATGAGCCAGATAGAAAAAGAAAAATATTGCATGATCTAACTTATATGTGGAATCTGGGGGGAAAAAGGTCAAATATACAGAGATAGAGAATAAAACAGTGGCTACCAGGGAGGGGGTAGTGGGGAGAAAATGGGAAGATGCAGGTCAAAGGATACAAAGTAGCAGATATGTAGGATGAACAAGTTTGAAGATATAAGGTACAACATGAGAACTATAGTTAATAATAGTGTATTGCATTCAGGATTTTTGCAAAAAGAGATTATAGTTGCTCTTGCCACTAGGGGGAAAAAATGAGTGAGATGATGACTCTGTTAATTTGTTTTAACATAATAATCATTTTAATATATATATCTCATAACATCATGTTGTATACTTTAAATATACACAATAAAATTTATTTTAAAAAACAACTGGAATTAGCAATTCACAGATGAAGAAACTCAATAAACATATGTAAAATGCTCAACATCATTAGTAATGAGGGAAAAGAAAAGTTAAACAATGAGATAGCATTGCCCCCATTAATTTGGGGAAAAAAAATTTAAGCTTGACATTATTTAATGTTGCCAGGATATGGAAAAATGGGAACTCTCATATACTTTTTTGGGGAGTATAAATTGGTTTAACCACTTTGGACAGCAATTTAGTAATATCTACTAAAGTAGAAGACACATATATGTCTCTATAACCCAGCAAGTCCACTTCTAAAGAAACTCTTGCATATAGGAACACGTAGAGCAGGTCTAAAGATGTTTATGCCACATTGTTTGTAATAATAAAATTGGAGGGGGAAGAATTTAATATCCATCAAGAGAGATCAAATTTAAAATATGAATCAAATATGGAATAATTATACAATGTTGAGCTACAAAAGAATATTTGCAATATGACCCTATTAATCTAAATTAAAATAAAAATAACCAAAACAATACTATGTACATCGCAGCAAAAGTATAAAAACAGGAGAGTGGTTGTTTAGACTGGGAAGGTGAACTTGGTGAGTACATCTTCATTGGCAGTGTTTTATTTCTTTAAAAAAGGTTTAATACAAATATGACAAAATATCAACATTTGTTCATTTGGATGACTGGCACCCAGGTGTTTGTTATATTGGCCTTTGTTTTTATCAGCATATTGAAATTTTTTCAAATAAAGAAGGAACATCCCCAAATCACTATAAAAATGTAAACACCGACATAGAAAATGCCCAAATGATACAAACAGATGATTTAGAAAGGTAGACATACAGATGGCTCATGAAGAGATGAAAATATATTCAACCTGATCAGACACTTGGAAAAGGAAAATGGAAACAATAAGATGCCTTTTTGCTTATTAAATTGACCTATCCTAAAAAAATAATAACCAATGTTGAGAAATGAACACTGCTATCTCCTCAATGGATGTGTAGCGGGTTTTGAATTCATTTTCAATCTGGCTTGAATGTTGGATTGCTTAGGATTATATTACTCTGTAAGTTTTACCCTGAAAAAGTCAATTAACAGTAGTTTGAGCTGGGCTTGGTGGCTTGTGCCTGTAATCCCAGCTTCTCCAGAGTCTGAAGCAGGAGGATCACTTGATCCCAGGAGTTCGAGGCTACAGTGAACTATGATAGTGCCACTGCACTGCAGCCTGGGTGACAGAGCATGACCCTGTCTCTAAAAAAGGGGAAAAAAGCAGTAGTTTGAACCAGGTAGAGGACTATATATCTTCCCTATGTTGAAAGTATGGCAGTTATGGTTCATAGTGACCTCAGGAACCAGAGACTCCGTTTTAACTGGGGCCCTGGTGGCCTTCATTCCCTAGGTCACGTCACAGTCCTGAATGTCTGTTCCTGCTCCAGCCATCACACATACATTCAAGCCAGCAGGATGGAGGAAAGGGCAAAGAAGAAGCAAAGAGTGACACCAGCTCTCTCTTAGGGAAGATTCCTGGAAACTTCCATGTGATATGTCTGTCTTCGTCTGGTGTCCAGAACGTAATTATAATATATGGCCATACCTTGTTAGAAGGGAGTGTGAGAAATGTAGTTTTTATTCTGGACAGCAAAACTACCTTGTTTGTTTTTCTTTCAATTAGCAATAATCGCGCCTCGGATAAACCTCATTGGCTACGATACTGCCACTGCGCAAAGCTTGTTTGTTTTTCTTTTGGGTAAAAGGACATTAGAAAATAAATAACAGTATTTGCTATGGGTGCACAATTTTATTCTGATCTGGTCTTTCACTAGCCATAAAGGAGGAGAAGCTCTGGCTGGAGGAACAAAGAGGAATCTGAGGGTGACGGAGGCTGCTGCCCCCCAAATCTGTCACCTCCCCCTTTTCTACTTTGGCAGCCATTACATCCACAGGCCCCTGGCTTGTCTTGTGGAACCCTTCCTTTTTTATTTATTTATTTATTTATTTATTTTTTTGAGACAGAGTCTCGCTTTGTTGCCCGGGCTAGAGTGAGTGCCGTGGCGTCAGCCTAGCTCACAGCAACCTCAAACTCCTGGGCTTAAGCGAGCCTACCGCCTCAGCCTCCCGAGTGGCTGGGACTACAGGCATGCACCACCATGCCTGGCTAATTTTTTCTATATATATTTTAGTTGGCCAGATAATTTCTTTCTATTTTTAGTAGAGACGGGGTCTCGCTCTTGCTCAGGCTGGTCTCAAACTCCTGACCTTGAGCGATCCACCCGCCTCGGCCTCCCAGAGTGCTAGGATTACAGGCGTGAGCCACCATGCCCGGCATGCGGAACCGTTCCTTTTGTTATAAAACTCCAAGGTGTCAAGTGGCAAGTGAGAGAGTCCCAGAGTGAGCCGGATGACTGGGTGGGAGTTAGAATAAGACTCCCATGCTCCGGAGGGCAAGTCTGGCAAGACAATACTGACTAAGCCACTTTCCTCTGATAAGTGACCTCATACCCACTTCCCAGTCCTAGAGAGAGTGGCTAATAACGGGAACTGGGTAGTTGTCACATAAAATTTTGGTAAGATGCTGGGAGTCTAAAGTGGTCCCTTTGGGACTATGATGTAAGAAAGTGGCCTCAAGGTATATTTCAGCAGCTTCAGTATAGAGTGACCTTGGCATTAGACACACTTCACAAAAACATAAGAAATGAGGCAGAGAGCATGCTCACTCTTTTCATGTAACAGAGTCCTGGCAGGTGACATTTCCAGCGGGAGGATGGAGGATTCTGAGATTATACAAGACTCTCCCCTGGCCATTTCTAGAACATATGGGAACTATGGTAGAAGGGAACTGAAAGTTTCAAAGTATTGATCATGTCCACTCAGTAAGCCATTGTGTTTAAAACAACAATGACATCATAATGCACATGGCTCTGAATTGACCTGATTGTCTTAAAAATAAGTCTGGGTTCAGATTTTTGGTAGGAATATTAAGTCATGTTGTGTCCTTCTCGGTGCATGGCATCAGTCAGTTTGGCACATTCATGGTAATGCTAAGTGTAATCCCTTGGTCAAGATGGTAACCACCAAATCTCTCCATGGTAAAGATACATTTTCCCCTTTGCGATTCCTGAATAGTCTGCAGCGTGATACCTACATCTTATCTTTTTTCCCAGCCCCTTTCATCCCAATGGTTTTATCTTCCATTGATGATTCCTGCCTGAATCAATTATTACTAGACTGGTCATAAAATGATGACTTTTCCATTTCTATCATTGACAACTTGGTATTCTTTTATGAAGAAGAGCTTTCTTTTCTACCCCCATTTGCCCACGTTAAAATTTCTTAGGTTAATATCAATATAAACACATGGATTCCTTTTTATTCAATATTTTATAATACATTCCTACATCATTCATTTGAAGCTGACATTGTCCCAGATTTGACATGGGGCCCTCTGTAAATGTAGATTCCCCCTCTTCTGGGAGTGGAGTTGGGGTTCTGGATGTATAACTGGCTCACCCAGTGCCACTTCTGCCCATTAAAATTTGAAAAGCTACAGAAAAGCCCTTGCAAAGGACCGTCTGAGGGGTTTACATTAAGAGTAGTCCCACACTCACCAGGCAGTATAGTTAGAACTTGAAAAGGCTCCTCCTATTTGGAAGGCTGGTGCAAAAGACAGTGTGTCTTCTGGAGGTGGAGGGGGCGAGTAAGTAATGGAGAGGTTGAAGCTGGAAATGAGATGCTTGGTTTTTTCCATTGAAAAGCCTGCAGCAGACAAATACCTATTAGTTTTTGCAATGTAACAGCAAATTATTCCTGAACGATAGGAACCATTGGCTTCCATCCTTAGAGGTGGAGCGCTCTTTGATATGTTCAGGACAAGCCTTAGATCACGATGGCAAACAGAGCACATGAGTACACACTATCTCTCCTGCCAAAAACTCCCAATGAAATCCAGAAAAGACATGAAAGAGGGAAAGTAATAAATCTATAGCAACATCAGGAAACCGAAAAAGCCGATGGGTCAGGCATTTTAAGAGAGTCCTGGACAATAGAGAGCAGGAGGAAATGTGTGATCAAAAAAGGGGATTGAATTCATGCATTTATGCCTGCTTCCTCCCTAAACCTCACTAAAATAACAGTAAACTTTTTTAAAAAATGGACAAAATCCATGAGGACAAAAAGAATAGACACTGAGGCAGGATCGAGCTAGCGTTGTCAAGAATAAATATTTTAGACGTTCTCACCTGACATATGGGTTAGAGAGAAAATGATTCTACACTTGGAAAAATGACAAAAGCATCATTGCCTGATTCCTGAGATCTTGAGGAACAACTTTCTCAAACCCTGTTTGAATAAAAGCAGAACCTTGTATCCTGGGAATTTGCTCCCATTTGACACTCCAGGGGAATGAAATTCCATTGCCATAATATACCTAATTACTCCACAATGACTGAAGAGTAGACAGTTTTATGGTTCTACAAAGTTATAGTTTAACTTTAGAAACTAATAGTTTCTGTGTTTTTGTAGCTTGGTTGTATAGTTAAAAACAAGGATTTTATTGCCCAGTAGAAGGTTAACCAGTCTTGCATCTTACCTAGAAATGTCCTTGGAATTCTTTTCATTAGCTCTAACACTGTTGTTTTGTGCACACACACATACACACACACACACACACACAGAGTTTTTCACGCTGGGGCAAATCTGCTTCTATACCTGCTAGTTCTTCCTTAATGAGTTAAATAAAATTTTGATAAATGCTCAGAATCTCTTGATTTCAGAATTTTGCTTTAACATTTCTTTCAGTTTTCTCAGTTCTGCCAAGGAGATGGGGTGAGCCAACATTAGGAAAACCAATCTGTGCTATGGTACCCCAGAAAGGCTCAGAGACTGGAGATACCACATAGCTCTGATGTGTCAGGGGTGAGGGCTGGTGCCAGAACAGGAGGACATAGTTGAAAGTCTCTGTCTTCCTCTACCTGGACAGAAAACCAGAATTTGCAATCTCAAAATGTTGGACCCCAAAATTCTAGGCTTAGGGAGATCAGACACAACTAAGGGTGACACTGCTGAAGTGGACATTGGGGAGTCACATGAAATCTGCATTCTGAACAGAGACCCTGGCATCATCCCCTGCTCTGAGCCAGGAAAATTCCATCACTCTCTACTGCCCACCCCCTTGCACTTATACTGAACTCCCTCTTACCAGGCAGACAATAGAAGGAGCCTTATTAGACTTTGACCATCCCAGAGAAAAATAGCTGTAGAAACTGACACTGGGGACAGGGTCCCCCCAGTAAAGTGCAGGTCCTTATCCAACCCTTTACTATGAGATCACAATCCATAAACCCCACCCATAGACACAAAGCTCCAGTTCATATACAGATGAACAGAGGCCACAAGTCACCAGACAGTTGAGAAACGTGGCCAACATGGAAATCTGATATTTAAACAGAAAAAAGGAAATTGAGGAAATACAGACAATGACAAGGAACAGGGGGATTAAAAAAAAAAAAACCCTTTAAACATCTACTATAATTAATATTCCCAGAGAAATTAGAGAAGAGTTTGCATCTGTGAAACTAGATTAGGATGATATATAAAGGAACAAGCAAAGAATGTGGAACGAGATTTTGGAAATTAAAATGTCATGGCAGAACATTTCTAAAAAAATAAAAGAGTTGGACAACAACACTGAAAATATTTCCCAGAAAGGAAAAAAGATAAAGAGATAAAAGATAGAACAGAAATAGTAAGATAATTAGAAGAACAGTCTGGGGAGTCTAATTCCACTCCTCCCTTTGTATCAGTATCTAGCCAGACGAGAAAACAGATTCCAGGCAATACAGTTCAATAGAAGAAAATGGATTCAGGGAATTGAATTCAACAGAATAGCACCGGAAGAGGTGCAAGAGCCAAGTGGAACACCCAGAGGTTATTTGTGGCAAGCAGCTGCTACCATCCCTAGGCCTGGAAGAGAAAGGTAGGAGGTGGTATGTTACAGGTATGTTACAGGAGCCCAGGAGCTAGAGTCTTCCGGCAAGAACTGAAATCACAGGTGGGGGCAACCCAGCAGGAGACCCAGCCCCTGCCACAGACACCACTCTTTCTACCTTTCAGTCTCTTGCCAGTGCCTCCCAGAGGCCAAGGGAACCTGAGAAGCTAGAGTCTGACCCTGTGAACATAAGAGGGGCAGGTGGGGTGTGGGTGTGTGAAATACTAGTTAAGTTGAGATGAGGGAGGGGAGAGGAGAGAAAATGGAGGGAGGAAATTCTCAGTGTGATAATCCAATATCCCAGAATCCAGGTCACAAGTTTCTAGATGGAAAGGTCTTACCAGGAACACAACACAATGGATGAATTTAAAAAAATACCCATACAGACGTTACTATGAACTCATGTGTATGCATATATACGTGTCCACGCACACAGATGGGTAGGTACAGAAATTTAGAAATAAATATGTGTCTACATGGGTTAGTATACATACATATATTTTCTAACTCTGTCTGCTGAGAGATCATGGGAGCAGTGACACCCAATAGAATTGAACACATCCAGTGCCCAGATCTTGTTTTCTAAATACCATTCTCCAATAAAAAGAACCAAAGCTTCTTGGAGAAATGGCCAAAGGTAGGGCTAGGACAAAGAAAATACAAGATGAGCCCAGAGCATCCTGTAGCACCAGAGAGCAAGGAAATAATCAAGAAAAAAAAAGGATGGGGTCTGTCAGAGGGACACCAGAGGAGGAGTTCCCAATGGCTAAAACTGGAACAGTTTGGGAAACAAAATAAATAATGTGGTATTGGAGTATAACCCAAACTGTAAAATAAATATACATGAGTCCATACTTATATAAATAAAATGATTGAATAAATAAATAAGTAATGGAGAAAGGACAAATCTTCCTTACAGAAGAATTTCAAATAATATAAATAGTTATTCTCTTCCCCTTGTAAAAGGTAGAGTTTTATTCCTTTCCCCACCCCCTTTGAGTGACTCACCTCCAAATAATGAAATATGGAAATAGGAAAAATAGTAACTTTACAATGGAGAAACCTGGCAAATGCCACCTTAACCAAGTGATTGAGATTAACATCATCAGTAACAAGAGTAAATCAAGTGTGCTATTCTTCTCTAAATTACATAATGCCAGTCTAGTCATGAGGAAAATATCATACAAATCCAAACTGGGACACATTCTACAAAATGACATACTCCTCAAAACTGTCAGGGTTGTGAAAACAAAAAAAGACAAAGAAACTATCACACCAGCCTGAGCAAGAGCAAGACCTTGTCTCTACTAAAAATAGAAAGAAATTAGCTGGACAACTAAAAATATATAGAAAAAAATTAGCCGGGCATGGTGGCACATGCCTGTAGTCCCAGCTACTCGGGAGGCTGAGGCAGAAGGATTGCTTGAGCCCAGGAGTTTGAGGTTGTTGTGAGCTAGGCCGATGCCACGGCACTCTAGCCTGGGCAACAGAGTGAGACTCTGTCTCAAAAAAAAAGAAAAAAAAAAAAAAAAGAAACTATCACAGACCAGAGAAGGCCAAAGAAGCATGATGGATAAATGCAAAGTGGTAACCTGAACTGGATCCTGGAACAGAAAAAGGACATTAGTACAAAAACTGGTAAAATCTGAATGAAGTCTGGAGTTTAGTGAATAGTAATGTGCCACTATTGGTTTTTTAGTTTTCACAAATCCATGGTAATCGAATATGCTAACACGAGGGGAAACTAGGTGAGGGCTATACAGGAACTCTCTGTATCCTTTGCAATGTCTCTGTAAATCTTAAGTTATTAAAAAAAAATGTTTATTTACATGAACATTTAGTGGCCCAGCACATAAAATTTCAGAATATTAGAAACAAGGAATTTAGTTGTATAAGCTTCCACAGGAAAAAAAAAGTAGGTCAAATGTAAACAATCAGGAATCACAGTGGTATCAGATTGCCCATCAGGAACCCTGGAGCAATCCCCCCCAATCTGGGGGAAATTACAATCACCTGTACGCCTCAATCTTAAACAGGGCAACACTGTCACTGCATAGGCCGTGTACTATTTACACCCAGAGGTCATCCTGGAATTCTACATTAGGGAACACTGGCTGTGAACTACATTTGCAAAATGATAATAGTATAAGTGCTAAATATCAGTATAATAGAAATATGTTATAACTTATTTATTGGGAGTGTAATTGTAGGAGTGAAATTATGTAAATGAGTGTGAGAATGTACATGTGTGTGATATGGAACAAGATGGTACCAAAATAAGCTTATATACTAGGGAATGAGGTAATAGTTAAAGCATGAAAAATAAAGAAATAGGACTTCTGTATCTAGTAGAGAAGATGAGGTTATTTGGATCAAACCTATGAGGAATACAACAAAAAATGCTTAAATATCTTTATTTGTCTCTATTTCTCTATCCATCAATCTATCTATATCCTTAAAACACAAGGGGAAGTACTAAGGTCAAATTTTTCTGTTTTGAGCATAATATGAGAACACCAAAGCTGCTTCTGTCTTGCTAATACTGCACAGTTGGGCTTTATTTAGTTCAGGGATATTGGGAGGGTCGGTAAAGAGACAAAAGTGGAGGCTTAGAGATTGCTTACGGTGGGTAGCCTCAAAGAAGACCCTGTTCAAATTAAGCTGGGACCCCCAAAGGCCTATACCCTCAGAGTAAGTGTGAGCCAGAACTACACCTGCTCCCTTCCCCTACCCCAGAGGACTTTGGAGTACTGAACAAAGTCAGAGAAAAAAAGGTAAGAGAAAAATCTGCCTTTGAGAATTTGTGACTACAGATCAGTCCTGACTTAAATCCAGGCATAGTATGTGCTACCTGAATGAGACAGGGAAACTGAAGCTGTGTATTTAGTTTAAGGAAATCACTGAATGATGGAGCAGAAGCAAATAGAAGGTCTCTCCAGGGCTCGATATGTCCATCTTAGGGAATATCTAAAATAAATTTTCAAAGGGGATGACCAATAGGAGCTCAAAGATAACTCAGTACAAAAGAAAATAAGACAATATGAGAAAGAAATAGCAGAAACAACCCACTTCAGAAACAGACACACACAGACTTCAGATATTGGAATTGTCAGCCAGATTATAAAAAGTATGCTTGCAACATTTAAAATAAACGAAAAGCTTGAAAAGTATCTGTAAGAGGATAGCAAATGCTAAAAGTTGACCAACAAGTTTTGGAAAAAATATCCAGTTAGAGCTTCTAGTAAAGAAAAATAGTATAACTGAAATTAGAAGCTCAATGTATATGTTTGCTGCCAGATTAAAAACAGCAGAAGAGAGAAATAGTCGAACTGGAGGATAAATGAAAATAAATTATCAAGAACACAGCACACACAGAGAAAAAGATGAAAAATATAGAAAGAATAAGAGATATTGAGAAGCTGTAACACAAATTTAATCAGAATCCCCAAAGGAAAGGAGAGAGGTAATGGGCAGAGATGATGTTTGAATATAGTATCAAAAAATTCCAGAAGTAATGAAAGACACCAATCACAGTTCCCAGAGGCCCAAAAAGGATTAAAAAAAAAAGAAATATAGAAAAGCATCATGGAAAACACTGAAAGACAAGGACAAAAAAGCTCAGCAGCTGCCAGAGAAAAGAGGCAAATTACCTTTAAGAAAGTAATAATTAAACCATTGGTTGACATCTTAATAGAAACAATGGATGTCAGATTACATCTGAATATTTTCAATGTGCTGAAAGAAAATCACTGCCAACTAGAATTTCATACCCGGCAAAATTATCATTCACAACTGAAGATGAAATAAAGGAATTTCAGAATTCAGAAACAGAGATACTTTGTCATCAACAGAGCATAACTAAATAAAAGTATACCCAGGAGGCTGAAGCAGGAGGATCCCTTAAACCCAGGAGTTTGAGGACAGCCTGGGTAACGTAGTGAGGCCCCATCTCTAGGGGAAAGAAAAGGGGTATAAAAGTATAAGGGATGTGTTTCAGGTAGAAAGAAATGGATTCCAATATAGAAGGTTAAAAACTATATGTATATGTACAATTAAAACACATAGCAACAATAGCACTTATGTCAGGAGTAAGTAAATGGATTCAAAGTATTCTAAGGTCCTAGCATTGTCCAGCAGAAGGGTTAAAGTATCAATTCACATTGAATTTAATGAGTCAATGATAAATGTAATTTTTAGAGTAACTGCTAAATTACTAGAAAAACATTGTTTAACTTCCAAATTAGCAGAAGCAAAAAATGGAATAATAAACTATACTTAGAAGGAGAGAAAGGAGAGGAAAAAATGTTAGAAAATATGAGACAAATATATATCAATAATTAAATTGAATGTAAATAGACTACATACTCCCTTTGAAAGCTAGTATAGCTACATTAGTATCAGACAAAATGGGCTTTAGGGCAAACAATTTCTAGAAATTAAAAGCTTTTTACAATGATAAAATGTTCAATTTGCTAGGAAGATATAATAATTCTAAATTTGCAGGTACCTGATAATATGGTGCTCAACATAAAATGCTAAATTGACAGAACTAGAAGGAACAACAGATACGTCTACAATTTTGGCGAGACATTTTAACATATTTCTTTCAGACTGACAGAACAAGCAGACAAAATAGATTGGTGGGCCTATTGTTAGCCTGTTTTTTCTTTTCTTTTCGGGGGTGGTAGTGGTGTGTGTGTCTACTCTCTTCCTATCCCCCTTGCCTACCCTGCTCTGAAATTCAGGGGCTTGTATGTCCTAGGCCCATTTGATGTCTGGTTTCTGGATTGGTTCAGCCAGTGGGAGGCATTGGCAGAAAACTGAAGAGTAGAAGAGGGAAAACGCCATGGAGTTATCCCCCTTTCTCTCTTCTTTGTGTCATGTTGCCAGAAATGGGTATGTTTTCCCCACAGCCCCAGCTCCCCCCAGCCATAAAAATAAAAATTAGTTAACTAGAACAGAAGCACACAAAAGAGAGGATCAATGAAGCCACAAATTGGTCTCTGAAAAGACTAATGAAATTGCTAAACCTTTTGAAATCCTGATTAAGAAAAAAGAGAAAAGCCTCAGGAATAAAAAAGGGGCATCAACTTCTGATCCCATAAATTCTGAATACTAAAAAGAGGATATTATGGAAAAATTTATATCAATAAATTAAAAAATTAAAGACCTAGGGGAAATGATAAATTGAAATGATACAAGAAGAAATAGAAAACTTGAGGCCGAGCTCAGTGGCTCACATCTGTAATCCCAGCACTTTGGGAGGCTGAGGTGGGAGGATCACTTGAGCCCAGGAGTTTGAAACCAGCCTAGGCAACACAGCAAGACCAGGTCTCTACAAATAATAAAAAAAATTAGCTAGGCATGGTGGTGTGCATCTGTAGTCCCAGCTACTCGGGAAGCTAAGGCGAGAGGATCATTCAAGCCCAGGAGTTCAAGGCTGCAGTGAGCTACAATCGTGCCACAGCAATCTAGCCCGGGCAACAGAGCGAGACTCTTGTCTCAAAAAAAAAAAAAAAAAAAAAGTAGAGATGGGCATGGGTGAAATCATACCTAATGGGTACAATGTACACTACCTGGCTGACAGGCACATTTATAACTTTCACTCAAGCAGTACAAAAGCAATCCATGTAACCAAAACATTTGTACCCCCGCAATGTTCTGGAAAAAAATAGAGATGAATTTGATAGCTACTTTATGCTTACCAGGTTTTCCCTTCCTCCACTCTTCCATGACAAAGCTCTTTTGTCTTGTGTGGAGCAGTTTGAGTAGTTAAAAATGACTGAGTAGGTTGAAATCATTGATCCAGCCACCAGACAAGGGAATGGATGTACAACACATGTCAGTCAGAGTGCCCGTGCCAGCTAGCAGACTTTCCTGGGATTCCTATGCCCAGTTCACCAGAAGCGTCTCTCTCTCTCTTTCTTCCTTTGGAACCATGATCTATAAGAATATGGGGCCATGTTTCCAGTGGAAAAGAAGCCCAGAGAACTGATAAATTGAGCGAGAAATAGTTCTAATGACGTGGTTGGAGTTATGATTCTAGTTGTGGCTTAGAATTAAATAACTCTAGAATTCTCAATTTTGTTACCAATAAATTGTCTTTTTATTTGAACCAGATTGAGTTGTAGCTCAATCATCTTCAGCACAAAGAACCATGTCTAGTAACTCAAAAATGATGTTGGTTAGCTTGTCAATTTAGACTCCATAAAATTACGGCCTTCTCAACAATGAGAAATAGCATAATGTAAAACAACGTAAGAGGTAAGTGATGGAATGGAAGAAGTTACTTTCAGCAAACTATGGACAAAAGATCAATGTCCAGAATATGTAGAGTACCTTCCACTCAATAAGCAAAAAATAAAACCACTCAAAGGAAGAACGAGGAAAAAAAGGGTGTTAGGTCAGTCAAAAGTCTTTCCTTTGAGAGCATAAAGCTTAACTCTTACTCTTTTAGGGAAAAAAAAAAAAAAGGAATTCGGGGTGGGGATTTGTTGGTTCAGATAATTGAGTGAGAACCCAAGGAAGCAGTATGTTTCAGGAAAGGCAGGATCCTGGTGCTTAGATATTGCCCACAGTAATTACTTGTTCTCTCTCCCTCTCTCTATCTCTTGGTTCCAATTGTTTCTTTTCCTTGCTTGCTTGCTTTTCTTTCTTTCTTTTTTCTTTTTGTTTTTTTAGAGACAGGGTCTTGCTCTGCCCTCCAGGCTGGAGTGTAGTGGTGCAATCATAGTTCACTCTAACCTTGAACTCCTGGACTTAAGCCAGCCTCCCAAGTAGCTGGGACTACAGATATGCACCACTGCACCTGGCTAATTTTTAACTTTTTGTAAAAATGGGGGTCTTCCTATGTTGCCCAGGCTGGTCTTGAACTCCTGGGCTCAAGTGATCCTCCTGCCTCAGCCTTCCTGAGTAGCTAGGATTATAGGTGCACCACCACGCCCTGCTAAGCAACTGTTTCTTTTTACGGGTAGGTTTTATTGTTACCCAGGTTCTCTACATGGCAGAAATGCATTTCCAGCAGCTGCAGGCTTGTTACTGTTGCATCTATCAGAACTGTTGCAGTTGTGGATGTTATAAAAATCCAACCTAAATTAGCTTAAACAAAAAAGAGAACTCGCTAGCCTGTGTAATCAAAGAGGTGTAATCTGGGGTACGGTTGGTTTTGCAGGGGACTTGAGCTCATTTCACTCCCTCCACAGTATCCTGCCTTCTTGCTGTGTCGGCTTAGTTCTCAGGCACAGCAGCTCATGATAGCTTTCAGCAGCTCTAGGTTGCCCTCATTCTGATGCTTAGTCCAGGGGAAAAAGAGAGTTTTTCTCTCTTTTAACAATCCCATATTTCAATGCCTTGGACTGGGTCACATGACTGTGCCAAAACTGTGGCCATGGGAATGTGATTGATCAGATGTGGGTTACCTGCCCACCTATAGACTGGAAGTCACCTCCACCCAAAGTAGAGGAACTGAGAATGGGAGGAGGATGGTTCCCCGCCGCCTTTCCTCCAAAATCAGTGTAGTGCTACCAGGAGTGTAATGTATGTTAAGGAGTAAAACTAATATATATCTACTACAATTCTCTTACATGTAGCCCATAACCTTACAGAGAGACAGACCTGCTTCTTCCTGGAGTCCACATCATCCTCCTAAAAGGCTCCAGCTGTGCCAGGCTCATGTGTTTTCCCCTGCCCAAGCCGTGAATGGGTGTCTTTCACTGGGTATCTTAGAAGTAGAGCCTGCAACATCGATTTGGCTGCCCCTGATTGATTGAGGGAGTGTCTCAGGAAAAACCTGGAAGGGAGTGAGGGAAGTAGGATAGGGCAAGGGAAGGTGCTAGGCAAAGTTCAAAGTCCAGCTGAAGTCCAGCTTCAGCCTAATCCGTTGGAGAGCTCTGAAGTACAAACTGCACTGCATAATCCTTCCCCATTGAGGCAAGGGGGCCGTCTTTTTTACCCCCTTATTTTGGATGTGGAATGCCCCCTGGAGGGATAATCTCCCAGGCAAAGTGCCCCTCTCCCGCTGAGGGAAGTGCTCTGAAGAAAGGCGCAGCTGTGAGCCTGTAGCAGCAACACTCACGGTTGGGGTTGGGTGCGCAGGCCAGCAAAAGGGCTCTGGCCGAGCCCCAGTGGCGACTACCACAATGAATTAACATGATTGGCCTGCTCGAGTCATTTGTTTGCCCTGTGACAGGGACGGTGGGCCTTTTTCTGAAAAGGTCTTTTTTAAAGATATATATAGATATTCAAGGTATACAACATGGTGTTTTAATATACATGTAGATAGTGAAATGGTTACTATAGTTAAGCAAATTAACATATCCATCATCTCACATAGTTATCTGTTTTTTTGGTGGCAAGAGCTCCTAAAATCTACTCCTTTAGCAACAACCTCAAGTACAATACAATATTATTAACTATGGTCGTCATATTGTACATTAGATCTCTAGACCACTTTGATCTATTTACCTGATACTTTGTATGCTTTGACCTACATCTCCCATTTCACCCTTCCCACACAGTAATCATTGTTTTGATGTTTTATTCTCTATCTCTGTGTGTTCCTTTTTTTTTTTTAAGATCCCACATATAAGTGAAATCATGCAGTATTTTTCTTTTTGTGTCTGGTTTATTTCACTTAGCATAATGTCCTCTAGGTCCATCCATGTTGTGGCAAATGGCAGGGTCTCCTTCTACTTTAAGACTGAATAGTATTCCATTGTAGATATACCACAGTCTATTTGTTCATTTGTCTATTGCTGAACACTTCAGTTGTTTACATATCTTGGCTATTGTGAATAGTGCTGCAATGAATACAGGAGTGTATATATCTTTATGAGGTGGTGATTTCATTTTCTTTGGGTATATACCCAGAGGAGAGATTGCTGGATCATATGGGAGTTCTATTTTTAATTTCTTTAGGAACCTCCGTATTGTTTTCCATAATGGCTATACCAATCTACATTCCTACCAACAGTATACAAGGGTTCCTTGTCTCCACACTCTCACCAATACTTCTTATCTCTTGTCTTTTTGATTATAGTCATCCTAACAGGTATAAGGTGATATCTGATTGTGATGTTGATTTGCATTTCCCTGATGATTTAAATGACTGTCCCGGCAGGGCGCAGTGGCTCACGCCTGCCTGTAATCCTAGCACTCTGGGAGGCCGAGGTGGGCGGATCCTTTGAGCTCAGGAGTTCGAGACCAGCCTGAGCAAGAGCGAGACCCCATCTCTACTAAAAATAGAAAGAAATTATATGGACAGCTAAAAATATATATAGAAAAAATTAGCCGGGCATGGTGGTGCATGCCTGTAGTCCCAGCTACTCGGGAGGCTGAGACAGGAGGATCGCTTGAGCTCAGGAGTTTGAGGTTGCTGTGAGCTAGGCTGACGCCACAGCACTCACTCTAGCCTGGGCAACAGAGTGAGACTCTGTCTCAAAAAACAAATAAATAAATAAAAATAAAAAAAATAAAAAATAAAAATAAATGACTGTCCCACCAGAATCATAGGGAATCAGATATTGTCTGCATTTCATTTCTTTAACTGCACAGCGCTCACATGTGTGCCTACCAATTTAAAAAATGTTAAAAATGCTCCCATTTAAGATAATATGTCTAGCTTACGATGGAAGAAAACCGTCCCACTTCTTGCAGTAGATACTGTCATTGCCATGCCCATAGCCCCTTGTTTTTACCACGTTAGTGCATACTGGTCTCACTTCTAGCTGCCAGCATATGTACTTCTTTGCCTAAAGGCTTTCTCTGAGTGTTCCCTACTTTTTTACAGCAGATGGAAGTGCAGAGGAATTAATGTTTCTCCCTCCCTGGGAACTACTCTCAACTAATGACTGATGGGAGTTGATGTATGAACACCTCAGCCCCCTCATTCCTTGTGGTGGGATAACACTGTGGTGAGTGTTCTATGCTGGCTCCCAGAGTTCCCCATGGGATTAACTCTAACTGTACACAATGGTAACTGGCTTGTTGATGCACCCTATATTAGCTGCCTTACTTTCCCTGTCTCACTTCCCCACTCTCCTACCGTATTTTCCTTTACCTCCCAAATAAATTACTTACAGTGAATTCCTTGTCTCAGGATATGCCTCTGGGGCACTCACACTGAAATATCCCCTCCCCAAACAGAAATAGCTCAAGTCATGCCATGTCTGCTGGGGGAGGGGAGGTGTGTCTGTGTGTGTGTGTGTGTGTGTGTGGTTTCCATCAGTTGTGAGCTAGCTGCAATCTTCTAATTTAGGTCTAGATATGGCTCCCCATAGTCCAAGAAAATAAATAACACTCTGAAAAAAAAAAAAAATTCCAATTGTTGGAAGGCACATGGAAGAACCTCAATAAATACTCATATTTGGAACAGGAGAGAGGGAGAACATCAAAAGATGGTCACCAGTTCACAGCACACATCACCTCCCTACAAGACAGGAATAGCAAGCACTCTCAAGTGCTCTTGGCCTTGGCAGCAATATTCCTTGGTCAGCCCATCTCACTGCCTCTGGGCTGCT
The DNA here is from genome assembly GCF_041146395.1 of Eulemur rufifrons. NCBI lineage: Eukaryota > Metazoa > Chordata > Mammalia > Primates > Lemuridae > Eulemur > Eulemur rufifrons. The sequence continues at coordinate 28,272,083 of NC_091002.1, forward strand.
GTCTGTGCTGATCCCTCTTGTCCATTGTCCTCAGTAGCCACATCTAAAGGGCTCCTGGGTTGGATTCCCCTTTTGAATTCTGTGCAGCTTTATTAGCTCATTTCCTGTTGATGCAAGATCTGAGGCCTGAGGATGCCTATTTGCCTGATCATAAGACTCACTTGAAGTGCTTATTAAGTTCTTAAATTCCAGCACAGCTCTTCTTCACTCTTCTGAAGGAGAACATCCTGGGAAATTGTCTTTGCTTGGATTTCCTAGAGAACAGAACAGGGGCAAAGTTCTCATGATAGGGCCTTGATAGGAGGCACGATTCTAGGGCAACAAAATTTAGGGACAAGGGGAAGGAAGGAAGGCCAATGCAAGATGGCATATTACTGAGCTGCCCACAGCTTCACAGGAAAATGTAGCTGATTGCTTAGTTACAGAGGCACCTTCCTAAAAGGTTATGCAAAACCCACCATGTCTTGGAATGGTCCACTGAGGGGAGAGAGAGGTGATTATTTGTCGGTTCCTTCCTATTTCTTCTCTTGCACTGATCAAAGTTCACCTTAATTCCCTCATGGTCTGGGATTTTTTTACTCCTATAGAAAGGGAGGCTGGAGTTCCTGACTGACAGGTTCACTAAATCATGGGCAGTGAAAGAATAGCAATTTCTGGCCAGGCAAGAAACCTGTAATCCCAAATTTGAATTTGGAATATTGATATGAATTTAAGATTATTTTCTTTGAAAAAACAAAATGAGATTATTTGCTAGCTCTGTATACTAAAAAACCAAAACAAAAAACCCTCAAAAAAACCCTCAAGACCAATGACCAAGTCAATAGAAATGAGGACACCTAGCACCTGATTGTGGTCTCTATCATTTTTCTCTAAAAGGAACCATAGCTACTTGAAGAAATGTCAGATTCCATGTCTGGGGCAGAACAAGTACAAGATGAACCCAAAACATCTTGTTGTACAGAAATGAAAAAAAGTATACAATATTACTTACTGTAGGAGCCAAACTACAATATGGGACAATTTGATCATCAAAAGAATAGTCAATGCAATGGACCAAAAGACATCAAATATGTTGTTCATTAGTTCATAACGATACATAAAACAATAAGAACAACAAAATGCTTTGATCAACTTTGGAGGATATCATTACTCTGAATGTGGGTATGAACTATATTTCAGAGTAGCTAAATAGTTGACGAGGGAAATTATTCCCTATAGAATAATTTTAGTTAATAAATGTACAGAGGATGATAGAATGAAATACTAGAAATTATAAATACTAGAATTAAAATGAAATGATGGTTCTAGGCCAGCTTTACTAGAACCTCCTGGGATAATGGAAATATTTGCTTTGCTCTATACAGTAGATGCTATAGCTATTGAGCACCTGAAATGTGGCTAGTGTGAGTGAGGAACTGAATTTTAAATTTTATTTACTCTTCATTAATTTAAATTTAAATAACCATATGGACATGTGGCTAATTGCTATTGTATCGGACAACGTAGTTCTAGGACGTGATTGTCTTTGGCTGCTAAAACCATTAGGTGAAAGGTTGGTGGGACAGTTTATAAGGGATGGATCAGAATGACTACCCCTGAACTTACTGACCTATCTTAAAATCACAAAAAGGGAGAAAAACAGACAAATATCTCCTGATGCGATATAATAGGAAGTACACAAATAACACCCATGAAGTATTCTTGCCAAACTCAAACCCAAAATTTAGGAAATAGAAGGAACAGAGGAACATGATAAACACCACCAAAGCAAGAGAGAGCAGCAAAACCTAGAATGTGGTAAGCTCCTCAGAACAAATAATACAATGTATCTATCAAATAATTGTATGGGAAAAGAAGGGAGAGGACATGGAATCTATAAATCAGAGAGATCTAAAAGTGTGGACTTTGTTTGGAACCAACTGTGTCTTAGCCTGGGTTTTCCAGAAAGCATAACCTGATACAAAGGCTATGTGCAGGGCTGGACACGGTGGCTTACACCTGTAATCCTAGCACTTTGGGAGGCTGAGGCATATTGCTTGAAGCCAGGAGTTTGAGACCACTCTGAGCAACATAGCCAGACCCCTGTCTCTACAAAAAAATTGGCTGGGTGGGGTGGCACAAGCCTACAGTCCCAGCTACTTGGGAGGCTCAGACAGAAGGATCTCTAGAGCCTGGGAATTGGAGGTTGCAGTGAACTATGATGATGCCACTGCACTCCAGCCTGGGAGATAAAGTAAGACTCTGTCTCAAAAAAAAAAAAAAAAAAAAAAAAAAAGGCTATGTGCAAAGACTTTATTGAGGAGTGAGGTCTCAGGGAACAGAAGTGAGGGACGGTGAGTAAAACATAGCAGAAGGGAAAGCCAACACAAGGACACATGATCATGTTGGTCACCACTAAGGGTGATTCCTTAATTCCGTAGAACCTTCTGAGAAGCTGCATGTAGTGTGTTTTAGTACTGTTGTGGAGACGAAAGGGGGAAGCAGTTAAAGGAAGTTCTTATCCCTCGTTGGTCAAGGTTTGCCTCTGGGAGTGTTAAGTGTTAAGTCCCTGGCTCTTCTGGGTTGGGCGTGCCTGAGTGCTGAGCCCATTTGCAGGCTTTCCCACAACACAGCATTAAAGAGAAACCCCGAGGCAGTGTCAGGCTACACCTGGGTGAAGCTGGTGGGAACCCGTGCAAGACTAATCCAGGCAACAGTGGCTGAATTAAGAGATAGGTGAGCCTGACAAGATCTGGAGTTATGCACAGAAGTGTATGATACAAACTGCCAAAAAAAAAAAAAAAAAAAAAAAGACAAGCAGGAAAGTTTGAAAGCTGACTGGACATTTGGTGACATTCAGGAACTGTTATGTTGTTAACTTTTTTTGTGTGATAACAGTATAATGGTTATAAGAGTTCTTATCTTTCAGAAATGCATACTGAAGCACTTACACATGAAATAATATGACATCTGGAATTTTCTTCAGAATAATCTGGTTGGTAAAGGAGAGTGGATGGAGGCACAGCTAAAACTAGATTGGCCGTGTTATGTGCTGGTTTAAAAATGTCTGCTAACTTTTTAACATTTCTCCCTTTAAAAAGTGGAGCCCAATTTCCCTCCCCTTGAGTGTGGTGGGACTTAGTGACTCACTTCTAATGAATACAGTGTGGCGGAAGGAATCTTGTATGTCCCCCAAGACTAGGTCATAGGAGACTTCGCAATTTCCGCCTTGCTCTGCCTTGGATCATTTGCTCTGGGGAAGCGCACGCCAGCAACTCTATGGACAGGTCCACAGGGCAAGAAACTGGTGCCTCCTGCCAACAACTTATCAGCCACCTTGGACCAGATCCTTTAGCCCCAGTTAAGGCTACTGATGACCGCAGTGCAGGCTGACAACTCGACTGCAGCCTCACAAGAGGTCTCTCACAGGAGACCCTTGGCCAGAACACCCAGAGCTAAGCCACTCCTGAAATCTTGACCCACAGAAACTGTGTGAGATAACACATGCTTATTACTCTTTTAATTTGCTAAAATAAGTTAATTGTTGACGCTGGGTATTGCATTCACTATACTATTCTCTCTACTTTTGTGTACGTTTGGCATTTTGCTATGATAAAAATTAAATATTGAAATCTTATATTGCGTCATTATATAATAATTTCCAGGTGGGTTAAAGACTATTGGTAAAAAGTAAAAGCTTAAAATGCCTAGTAAATTATCATCTTTGTTATCTCAGGACACGCAAGAATTTCTTAAACAACACACAAAAAGCAGATAGACTATAAAAACAGATTGATAAATTTATCTACATTTTAAAAAGAACTATTTATTGAATGATACTGTAATGAAAGTGAAAAGATGAATCATAATCTGGAAAGGTGGCCACACATATAATAAAAGAAAAGATTAGTATTTGAGTATGTAAGTAACGCATATACATCAATAAGAAAAAGATAAATAACTAGATAGAAAAATGGGCAAAGAATATGAATGTACAATTCACAGAAGGGAGACCCCAATGGCCCCAAAAAGATTGATTAACCAGGAACTAAAACTCTGTGTTGGCCCCCACAGTAATTAACTCCCTCACCCCTAGTAGCCCTCAACAATGGCTGGCTGGAGTTGGTGTATAAATACCCCAAATACACCAGTGACTTTGCCTCTCTGTGTCCTACACCATTTCCCAGAGTTTCCCCCATGGACTTAAGGTCTAATTGCTCACAGTAGTAACTGGCTTGACATTGCACCCTGTAGTGACTGCCTTCCCTTCCCCTGTCTCACTGTCTTACACCCCTACCTGCTTCGTGTCCCACATTGCCATGTTAACCTTGAATTCTTGCCTCAGGGCCCTCTTCTGGGAGAACCTAAACTAATATAAAATTGTTCAAGCTTCCTGCCAGAATCAAACAGAATCTGAGCCCCTGGCAACACTGTGAGAAAAAAATTACAGCCTCCCTTGAAATGCATATGGGAGATGGGGTCTGATGGCTGGGGACCCAGATCATGGCCCAGACCAAAGCTGCCTGAAGCCCAGGACTCTGGCTCCTGGACCTCCTGCAGGTCTGCTTTCTCTCTGTCCTCTTTCAACCTTGCCCACAATCAGTGCCCTTGGCCCTGGCTTGCTCAGGTTCATAGCTAAACTCTCCCTGTTCCCTGAGCCATTTTTGATATGCTGATCTGGTGTTAGTCTCTTTAACTTGGTAAACACTGCAATCTGGGCCACACCTCTAGTCACGGGCTAGGTATTTGGTCAGCTAGTTCTGCACACACGGTTATCTTGGGGTTCCTGCCACAGTCACAGTACAAGTGAATGCAAGAAAAAAGCTTTAAAAAGGCTATAAAACAGCCTGAGCAAAAACGAGACCCCCTCTCTACTAAAAATAGAAAAAAATTAGCCGGGTTTGGTAGTGCACCCCTGTAGTCCCAGCTACTCGGGAGGTTGAGGCAGGAGGATCACTTGAGCACAGGAGTTAGAGGTTGCTGTGAGCTAGGCTGATGCCACAGCACTCTAGCCGGGGCGACAGAGTGAGACTCTCCCTCACAAAAAAAAAAAAAAAAAAAAAAAAACGGGCTGTAAAAAAGGCTGCATGGCTGCCAGTGGCTTCTCAGATAGTGGGAGTTGGTGCCAGTGGCTTTGGCAGCAACACGAGATGGGGATTTCTACACAGGCATCAGAGGCCTTGTCCACAACCCTAGCAGCAGTTTGTATCAGGGCCTTGGGCAAGTACTACAAACAGAGATGGTGTTTCTGGTGGTGTCAGGATCATGTGCTTTGTTGGAGTCAGCCTGGAGAGGAGATGGCTTTTCTGTGCACCAAAGCAGGAAATGAGGGAATATGGATTTGCCGTGTTGTCTCAGTAGTAATATCTCCCGCTATGGGTTGGGTGTGTGCAGGGTGACTTCCAAACCCTTGTTGCCTAAATTAGTTATCTTTTGCTACAAGACAAATCATCCCCAAACTTAGCAGTTTACAACCACAACAATTTATTAGCCTCAACTTTCCGTGGATCAGAAATTGCTCAGGTCTCCTGCTGTGGGAGGTGTCGTGGAGGGGCTCCCCCACTGCCTTGTGCTACCGCAGGCCAGTTCCTTGGCGACGCTGCTCCTCCATCTGGCACCTCTGGCTGCAGGACTCCCCACTGGCCTGGGACGGCCTTTCTTGGAACTGCACTGAGGTCTGAGATTCTTCCTAACCAATCCTTGCTTCCCCCATTCCTTCACAGCTGTCAGATTTTTATTCCCATCTGAGTCCTCTCCTTGCCATTTCCTGCTTCTTTCTCCTTTATCCTTTGCAGACGTTTCCCCCAATAAATCTCCTGCGTGTCTAATTCTGTTTTGGCATCTGTTTCTTGGTAGACCTCCCAGGCGTACACAGTGCTGGAGCTGGTTCCCGCTGGCTTGTGAGAGCAGAGTCTGTGTCCCTCTCCCCTGTTCTGCATTCAATGACATCATGTTGGTAGCTTGAAATAGGTCATGGTGGGAGTATTTACACCACAGAAATCATCTAATGCATGAGGGCTTCCCCTCAGTGAGCTGGTTGTCAAAAACTTATCAGCACACCTCTGATATATACCCAACAGAAATGTGTATGTATGTTCACCAAAAGACCTGTATTAGATTCCTAGACTGTTCACACCATCATTATTCACAGTAGCCTCAGGCTGGAAACTGCTCAAATGTCGTCAGCAGTAGGATAGATCAATAAATTGTCATATCATGGAGTATATATTTTTATACAAAAGAACATGGTAATGAAAATAAATTACCTACTTATATACAACAACGTGGATGAATCTCACCAACATAATGCTGAGTGAAAGAAGCCAGACACAAAAGATTCCATTCTGTAGGATTCCGTTTATATAAAGCAAAACTAATCTATGGTGTAAGAAGTCAGGAGAGTGATTCCTTGTGGAGGTAGTGACAGGGAGGGGACAAGAGGGATCCTGATAATGTTATATTTCTTGATCTGGGTGCTAGGTATATGGGTGTGTTTACCTGGTGAACATTCATTGAACTGTCTATGTATGATCACTTTCCTGTATTGAGCAAAGAGTTAGGAGAAATGTGTATTTAGTTAGTTGTTCCATGAAGGCAGGGATTTTTAAAAATAATTAAAAAAATATGGCCGGGCGCGGTGGCTCACGCCTATAATCCTAGCACTCTGGGAGGCCGAGGTGGGCGGATCGTTTGAGCTCAGGAGTTCGAGACCAGCCTGAGCAAGAGCGAGACCCCACCTCTACTAAAAATAGAAAGAAATTATATGGACAGCTAAAAATATATATAGAAAAAATTAGCCGGGCATGGTGGCGCATGCCTGTAGTCCCAGCTACTCGGGAGGCTGAGACAGGAGGATCGCTTGAGCTCAGGAGTTTGAGGTTGCTGTGAGCTAGGCTGACGCCACAGCACTCACTCTAGCCTGGGCAACAGAGTGAGACTCTGTCTCAAAAAAAAAAAAAAAAATATATATATATATATATATATATATATATAATTGTAGAAAAAAGCACATACAAAATATCATCTTAACTATTTTTAAGTGTACAGTTCAGCAGCGTTAAGTATATTTACATCATTGTGCAACAGATCATCAGAACTTTTTCATCTTGCAAAACTGAAACTCTATACTCATTAAATAACCACTGCTCATTTCCCCCTCCTCCCAGCCGGTGGCAACCACCTTTCTACTCTGTGTTTCTATGACCTTAACTACTTTAGTTACCTCACGTAAGTGGAATAATTCAGTATTTGTCTTTTTGTGACTGGCTTATTTCATGCAGCATAATGCCCTCAAGGCTCATTCATGTTGCAGCATAAGCATGTGACAGGATTTCCTTCCTTTTTAAGGCTCAGTAATATTCCATTGTATATTTATACCATATTTTGTTTATCCATTCATCTGCTGGCAGACAACTGAGTTGCTTCTACCTCTTGGCTATTATAAATGATGCTGCAATGGACATGAAAATACTAAAATATTATACCTTTTCAAGATCCTGCTTTCAGTTCTTTTGGAAATATACCCAGAACTGATACAGCTCGATCATATAATTCTATTTGAGGAGCCACCATGCCATTTTTCATAATGGCTGCACCTTTTTTTTTTTTTTTTTTTTTTAGAGATGAGGTCTCCCAGGCTGGAGTGCAGGAATGCAGTGGCACAGGTCACCACAGCCTCCAGCTCCTGGGTTTAAGCAATCCTCCTGCCTCAGTTTCCCAAGTTGCTGGGTAGCTGCAGTACTTTATATTCCCACTAACAGGCACAAGGGTTCCAAATTCTCCATATCCTCGACAATACTCCTTATTGTCTGGTTTTTTGATAGTAGTCATCCTAATGGTGTGAGGAAAGAGAGTGATTTTGATATCCTTTTTCACTTCTGTCTCCCCAGAGTATAGATCAATTCCTGGTATATAGTAGCCACTCAATAAATATTAGTTGCATCAATGAATGAACTGAATGAAGTGACTTCCTATGTAGTGTATGAAGTGGGCTGAATGGTGGCCCTCCAAAGATATGTCCGTGTTCTAATCCCTGGAACCTCTGAATGTTACCATATTTGGAAAAAAGGCCTTTGCAATAGTAATTAATTAAGGATCTTGAGATAAGGAGATCATCTTTGATTATCCAGGTGGGCCCTAAATTCAATAATGAATATTATTGACACACACAGGCGAATATAGACACAGAGGAGAAGGTGATGTGAATACTGAGACAGAGATCAGATCCATGGCCACAGGCCATGGATGCCAAGGAGTGCTGATGGTCACCAGAAGCTGGAACAGATAAGGAAAGATGCTCCCCTAGAGTCTTCAACAGTAGTGCAGCCCTGCGGACACTCGCATTTCAGACTTCTGCTCTCCAGAACTGTGAGAGAATAAATTTCTGTACTTTTTTTTGTTGTTGTTATTGTTATTCTAAACTTTTGTTATTTTTAGCAATGATAATGTGTGTTCATTTTAGGAATATGGAAAATCCAAATAGGCAGAAAAAGAAAAAAATCATTCATTATTTATCTCACCGCTGATAGACTGCGTTTTTGGTCTTTCATCTCTCTCAAGTTTTTATGTGCACATATGCAATATGCAAATGTACTCTTACCTTTCAAAAATAGGATATTCACAGCCGGGCACAGGGCCACCCACCTGTATTCCCAGCTATTCAGGAAGCTGAAGTGGGAAGATCCCTTGAGCCCAAGAGTTTGAGGTTGTAGTGTGTGATTATTGCGCCACTGAACTCAAGCCTGGGTGACAGGCTGGAGATCCCTAAAAAAAAAGATATTTATATATTACTTAGTAACCTTTGTTTTCCTTTTATATCCTATCAGGAGTCTCTTTTTTACAAATGAGTAAAGCTCTCCTTTTAAAACACAGAGACTTGTAGATTGGTTCCAAACATGATAAACAATGAGATGCAGATAACAAGAGAGGCATCGGAAACCACTATCAACAACAGGTTAAAAGTAGAAAGATAGACAAAGGTATATTAGGAAAATGCTAATAAGAAGAAAGTTGTATGGCACTGTTAATATCAGCCAAAATAAAAATCAAGGTAAACTACATTAAAAAGACATAAGGGTAGTTTGGATTAACCTTCCTGCGCATCATTAGTTTGTTTCTCACTGTCCTTATTTCCTCTATTTCATCCACTTCTCTAAACATATCTTCATTGCTTATTAATTAATTTATTTATTTTTATCTTCATTGCCTAAATGCTTGTTGTGTATATCTTCTTTAAACTCCTGGAGAGACTGAATCAACCTTTCTCTAAAAGTTCCTTCTGCTTTTTCCTCCTCTGTCTCTTGCTCCTCCTTAGCTTTTCCTCAAACTTTGGTTCACTTTCATTTTCTAGTTTTCCTTCAATTATTTGATGGTGTTTTTTAGAGTGGAAAGCTTAGTAGGTGTGGTTCCATCTGGTATCTGTCTGCCTCTCTTCCTTCCTTCCCTTCTTTTTCTTTTCTTCCTTTCTTTTTTTTTTTTTCCCCCCTGATTATTCCTCTTTGAATGCAAGTACTTCCCGCACTGATCAGGTCAGTTTCTTCCTCCTCCTTTTCTAGCCTTGGGTCCTGCTAAGAACAACAGACTTGGGAAATTCCTGCAAGTTGACTCCTTCTTGTTCCCTTGGCCTTTGGCACCGTGGTCTGCACTGCTGAAGGAAGCTGGTACCCAGACAAAACAAAGACCAGACTAGCAGAACTTCTGCACACCTTGACTCCTAAATTTCTATAGTTTTATGCCACCAAGTTTGTGGTAATTTCTCATGGTAGTCACAGGAAACTAATATAAATTATCTATAATTATGAGAAATTCTAAGGAGCTTTTATACAAAAGGATGGCTTCAGTTTGGGATCTAATTTGAAGTCCCTCTTCGTGGTCATATTTAGCAAGGCCATTTGTCTTTTAACAATATTACTGTTTTCATTATATCTCATCTAGGTACAGGAGAAAATTTTTGTTCTCTGTTGTAGAAATTTGGGGGAGAAGGCATGAGTCTAGCTCATCCAATGGAAGTTTCAAGTCCCCTGCCTTTAAATTGATGAGCTCTTCCAAATGCTGGGTCTTGTCCCTTAAGCTGGTATAAAGGTCACTCCCTGTACTTGTCGGGCTTGTCTGTGGAGGCCACCAGGAGCTCTGCCAACAGCTCGGGGGATAACCTTATGCTCCCAGGTCAAGGACTCCTAAACACTTTCTCTTAGAGCCTGCCAAGGATTATTGCAATCTTGTGCTTGTAAACTGACCTATCCTTCATGTGGGCTACCTAATGCAGCTGCCAATGGAGCTTCTTTCCTACCCAGAAACCTCCCAGTTGTATTGGTTCCAAACTTTCAACATCAACCTCTTTCACAGGCAACACAGTACCTTACCTGTTAGCTGAGATTCTGACATCCATAATCAGAGAATTACTTGGTCCCACGTGACTAAAAGTATAAGAAGAACTTCAGCATACTAAAATATGTTGATATTTCAAATAATGCAGAATGGGGTCTGGTGATGCTTGGGGAAGGTCTGATGGCCAGTCAGATAGATCTTACCAGGGCAGCATCCAATCTTTGCTGTATATGTTCAATAAATATCTGTTGTATGTATTAGACATACTAATCTAATCTAATCTACATCTCATACATACAACAAGCATGCTGTTGGTACTCCTCTGAAATTTCCTTTACTGGTTCCTTCATACTGCTGTGAGTGTTAATTGCTGAGATACGTGTACAAAATGCTGCTCCCTTACCTCCCGGTGGGATCAACTCTGTGGTACAATTCACGCTCCAGGGCTTTCCATGAGATCAGGCTGAAGCTCCACTCTAGAGAAGACCATGTCCTTGCTCAGCTCCCTTCTGGGCTCTATCCACTTCCTTCACTGTGTTTCTTTTGAGAGCACTCTCCCAAAAAATTAGGCACTCAAATCCTGTTTCAGGGCTTTGCTTCTAGGGAGACTGACCTAAGACACTGCATGAGTTAAAGCCAAAAATTGTAAAATCCATCCATGTCCATGACCGAAGATAACCCATGCAAAGATATAGGAAGTGACGACACGAAATCAGAGAGAGAAAAAGGGCCACACAGAGAGGCGCCTTTCTTGAGTGAAAAAACAAAAACAAAACCAAAAAACAACAGGCAGAGGCACCTTCAGACCATGTAGACCATATAAGTGAATACAAACGCCCTTGGTCGTGCAGTTGGTGAGAACTCCGTTAATTAGAATCTGGACTTAGAGCAATTCCAGATCAAAAGCTGGGTATTCTTTACCACTGGCATTAAAGTTTCTGGGACTTGGAAATGGCCACCTTGATAAGGACTAGTGAAGAAAAAGGTGACATGGGATTTCAGGTAGAACAGCCACAGAACCTTGGTGATAAGGTATGTAGAGTCCAACAGAGGTGATTCAGGGGCCACAGTGACGCCTCCATGCAGGGTTACTGGACAATAATATTAGAACCCACTGTGTGTTATGTATAGATCATGAGTTGTATATTATGTATTTATATACAATTATGCTGTCATTCTTAATAAATTCTTTTTTTTTTTTTTTTTTTGAGACAAAGTCTTGCTCTCTTGCCTGGGCTAGAGTGCCAGGGCATCAGCTTAGCTCACGGCAACCTCAAACTCCAGGGCTCAAATGATCCTCCTGCCTCAGTCTCCCAAGTAGCTGGGACTACGGGCATGTGCCACCACGCCCTGCTAATTTTTTCTATTTTTAGTAGAGACAGGGTCTTTCTCTTGCTGAGGCTGGTCTTGAACTCCTGACCTTAAGTGATCCTCCTCCCTCAGCCTTCCAGAGTGCTTCTTAATAAATTCTTAATCAAGTCTACCTCAACAGACTTATTCTTGTCCTTAGAGGAAACAAGTTACAGAGTATTCTGGTAATTTGTTGTTATGTAAAAAACCATCACAAAACTTAGTGGCTTAAACAAGTGCACTCATTTATTTTGGTCATGTATCTGCAATTTGGGTGGATTCAGCAGGATGACACCCTCATGCTTCACGATTGTCTGGGGCTTCTACTAGGAAGACTTGAATGGCTGGGGAGCTGGCTTCCCTACAGCGAGGCAGTCTCAGAATAGTTGGATCTCTTTTATGGCAGCTGGCTTTTCCCAGAGCAAATGTTTCCAAGACACCCAGGAGGAAGCTGCAAGACTTCTTATGACTTAGCCTCAGAAGTCCCAGCACATGACTTCCACTACAGTCACTGCTCAAACAAATCACTAAAGCCATCCCAGACCCAAGGAGTAGGGGAATTAGGCCTTGTCTCCCCACGGAAGGAGTTTAAGAGAATTTGCAGCCATCTTTAATCCACCATACAGAGGTAGAAAGTGTAGGGGACTGTTTGATAAAAGCAGCAAAGGAGAAAGAAGATAGTAATGTTACTCTTCACAGGTAAGATTTTGTTTGTTTTTTAAGGACAAGATAATTTGAGCGTGTTTGAAGACTGAGAAAAAAGAACCACAGAAGGAAGTAAGAAAGAGTGGTTGCTGCAGCAAGGTTCCAAGACTTCAGGGAGCAGCCATATCTAGTACAGGGATTGGTGTTTTGTGGATGCAAACCCTTTGTTATCCCCGAGTGTTGGTAAAATCATATGAAACGTCACAGCCTGGGCTCCATTTTGCTGTGGGGAGGGAAGGGAAGGGTTGCTTCCACTTTTGGCCTGGAATAGTAGGGGGAGCTGTGTCTCTCGCAGCTAGGGCATGGCCCATGTCAGCTTTCCGCATCTGACTAGGGCCAGCCAGAGGGTAGGGCCATGTCTTCAATTTCCCTACCCCTCCTACACAGCCCGACGACGTAGGACACTGCAGCAAAAACATAACCTGCAAACCAGAATGTCGGTACTGGGGCCTAGGCCAAACAATAGGTTTAAATGAGAAGGATGTGTGGGTGGAGAGCCAGGGGCACGCTGTTGTGCAATTCAGTTTAACCAGGCCTGAAGGGGATGCAGAGTGAGGATGGTCAGCACCTGGGTATGAGTGTGGGGGTACATCCTAGTATCTTAGAATTCTGTGATCTGAGATAAAACTGAAAGGCTTCACAGGTATATGAGGGGTTTTCTTTGTTTCTCAGAGGCTGAGGTAGAACTGTAGGGATTATTCCTCACAGCACACGGGTTATGTTGCACAATATTCTGGTTATCTATTGCTGAGTAACAAACCTCTCTAAAACTTGGAGGCTTAAAACAGCAACGAGTTTATCATTTCTCAGGATTTTGGATAAGGCACAGCTAGGAAAGACCTGTCTCTGTTCTAGATAATGCGGAACAGCAAGGTTGGAACAACCCAGAGAGCGTCTTCACTCAGTGACTGATCCCTTAGCTAGGATGCGTCCACCAGGGTCACGTGTCTGGGGCCTTTCCCACTCCATGTGGTTTCTCTCCAGCAGGGTGGATGAAGGGAAACCACTCATGAACACTAAGAGCTTAAAGTCAAGGCTGCCAGGTCGTTTTAAAGCTTGGAGCTGGAACTGACACATTGACCCTTCCACCACATTCTTTACTGGTTAAATCGAGTCATAGGCCTAGTCCAGATTCTCAGATCAAGGACCACACAAGGTTACGCTGCTGACAGGCGTATTTCATTGGGGACCACCAAAGTAACAAACTACCACACAAAAAGGGCCTTAGGGACAGATCTGAGCGGGCTGAGGGTGTTCCATTTCCTAATTCTAAATTGCCCTCTCTTCAGAGAAGATGGTTCGCGGGCAAATGTCGGGGAGCAAGGTAACCCCAAACTTGTCCCACAGATTAACGGTGTTAAAGGTGGGGGGTCTGGTCTGCCACGATCAGCCTGTTATCAAGGAGGCCTGGCTGTGTGTGTGTCTCATTTAGTCTATCAGGCATTTACTGAGCACAGCCTATATGGCAGGTTCATAATATACGTTATTTCGTTATCCCTATTTTACCGAGGCTCGAATGCGGCACTGCTGCTTCCACAGTACCGCACCTAGCGCCACACCCCGACACCGCCTCCCCGCCCTCTCCGCCCCGCAGCTAGAGTTGGGGCAGAGCGCCGAGGGCAGCGGGGTCTCCAGGAGGGCAACACTCGACGCGGCCGGCTTGGCTGGCAGAGCGGCCGGCTCCCAGGCAGCCAATGGGTCGGCTACTCGGTCGCCGCCGTCCCGTGCGAAGGGCGACAACTAGAGCGCTGGGGAACCTCGGCAGCGAAGTCGGGTCTCAGCTAGTCGCGCGCACCCGCGCCCCGCCCACACACGCACGCACGCGCGTGCAAGCCCCGCCCGCCTCTCAACTCTGGTCCCGCCCCCAGGATTGACCGCCCGAGCCACCGTCCGCACAGCCCCGCCCCGCACGGCCAGGCAAAGCGGAGCCGGCCGTGCGGTGTGCGTGTATGTGTTCGCGGGGCGCCGTCTCAGCCCCGGGAAGATGGTGGCGGCGGCGGCGGCGACTGAGGCGAGGCTGAGGAGGAGGACGGCGGCGACGGCAGCGCCCGCGGGCAGGAACGGCGGGCCGCGCCCGGACTGGGACGTGACCGGGGCTGGGAGGTCGGGACTGGGGGCCGGGCTGCGCCTCCCGCGGCTGCTGTCGCCGCCGCTCCGGCCGAGGCTGCTGCTGCTGCTGCTGCTCCCGCCGCTGCTGCTGCTGCTTCCCTGGGAGGCCGAGGCCGCGGCGGCGGCGGCTGTAGTGTCGGGCTCAGCCGTAGCCGAGGCCAAGGAATGTGACCGGCCCTGTGTCAACGGCGGCCGCTGCAACCCTGGCACCGGCCAGTGCGTCTGCCCTGCCGGCTGGGTGGGCGAGCAATGCCAGCACTGCGGGGGCCGCTTCAGGTGAGTAGGGGGTGGTGTTGGAGGGCCGGGCCCAGCGGGAGACTGGGGGCTGAGGGGCGCTCGAGTCGGCTCCAGGCCAGAGGCAGATGCCGGACAGAAAGTGGAGAGGGTAGGGCTGCCCCACGGTGTTCTAGGGCCATTTGCTTCCTGGGAGATCGTGGTCTCTGGCCTGGGGAATTCCTCTGGTGGAAGGTGAAAAGGTGCGAGGCAAGGGTGTGGGCACCCCGAAGGTATTTGGGTGCCGCGGGCTAGATTGGAATAATGCTGGGGGTCCCAAAGAGTATCAAAGGCAGTCTTTGAAACTGGGCCTATTTCGGATAAAAGAGGTATCAAAGGAAAGGTAAGTGAGCCAGTCTTACTTAAACAATTCCTTTTAACATCCATTTGTATCGTAGAGCCCGATGAGTTCCGTAGAGCCCGATGAGTTCCCCGACTGATTGGAGATATGGGATACTCTGAAGAAACAGGGCCCTGGAAGTGATTTGTTGGCCAGAGATAAAAGAGAAAGGGTAGGATCATGAGATAATAGGAATAGAAGAACCAGTGGCTGTTGGCTAAAGGAAGGTGAGGAAACTAGTCTTTTGAAGCTCACTGGAGGTGGCAGATTGGAACAGTCTGTGGTAGAGAGAGGATGGAAGGAGATTCCTGTTTGCCCTGGTTTCTGGACAATACGGAGTTCTGAGTTGGCCTGGTTCAGGGCAGTACCTCTTGGAGAGATCACTCATTAATTAATTAGCAGTTATCTATTATTTGCTTCAGTTGTGCAAGGATTTCCAGATAGCACACACAAAACAAACAGTTTAGCCAGACTTTGGCCTGGTGCACAAGGAGTTTGGAATATGACAAGAGAAAGATATGCACAGACATAACCCTAGCCATAGGGGCTACAGAGTCATTCATGCCTTTGGCATATATGTACTGAACACCTCCCATGTCTGATGTGGGGGAGTGGGGAAATGTGAACAAGACAGATGTCCCTGGTCTCATGGATCTTCCTTTCTAGTGAGGGCAGCAGGCACGTAAGTAAATAAGTGAAAGAAATGAACAAGATAATTTCAGATAATAGTAATCAAGAAAATAAAACAGGGTGGTCTAATAGAGAATTATAACCTGTGGTGACTTCAGGAGAAGCCTCTCATTTGAAGCGACATTTGATCTGAGACCTGAATGAGGCAATGGAGAACCTGGGGGATTTCAGGGGTGGAGAGGTTGTGACTAGCTGGGTGGATGAAAGGAAGACTTTGAGGAGGAGATAACACTGGATTTGAGCATTTGAAGCTAAGTAGGATTTGGAAATGAGGTGCTGGGGAAGAAAATTCCAGATGGAAGGAAGGATGCAAACAAAGTTGTGGAAGCTGGAATGTAAAGTTTTGTTGGTGCCTATGTAAAAGACAGTTATGAGAGAAGAGCTTAAATTATAAAACTGTAGACTCAGGTAATGTCAGATCTTCTAGGGAACTCAAAGAACATTGAGCAGATGGGCTCTGTAGTTTTATGGATGGAGAAACCAAGTGACTTCAGGACCAGTATGTAGTGAGGCTGGTCTTATTACTTCCTTGGGTGTTTTGATTTATGAATTCTGTTAATCCGCACATATTTGTTGAGGGCTCCTTTGTGTTAGGTTGTGAGATATAGTGGTAAACTAAACACAGTTCTTTTATGGAACTTACATTCTAGCTTGGAAATAAAAAATTCAATAACCAATTCATTACAATTTTGTTTAAGGCTGTGGAGGTGAAGAGCAAGGGACAAATAGAGGACTTGGTTTGGAATGATAGTGAGGTTGGTTACTGAGTAAGTGACTTTTGAATTGAAATCTGAGGATTCAGATGGTACTACCTATGAGAAGGGGGGCTTGCTGAGGGGCCAGCATGTACAGAGGCTTGGGACGAGTGGGATCATGGTAGGCTGCATGAAAGACCGGGTGACTGGAGCAGAGAGAGCAAAAGGGAGCTTGGCAAGACTTGAGAGATAGGCAGGGGCCAGGC
Source organism: Eulemur rufifrons (assembly GCF_041146395.1). Taxonomy (NCBI): domain Eukaryota; kingdom Metazoa; phylum Chordata; class Mammalia; order Primates; family Lemuridae; genus Eulemur; species Eulemur rufifrons. Next base: position 28,288,816 of record NC_091002.1, read on the forward strand.
CAAGTGGACACATGTGGGCCAGATTGAGAGTTTTGACCTTTAGCCCAAGAGCAGTGGAATGGCATAGTTCACTCTTGTTTTCATGACATCAGAGGCTTTTAGATTAGAGCCAGAGTAGGAATGGCCTTGAATGTGAGGCAAGAGTATTTTGAATTTGAGGAGCGTCCAAGATCAGGTGAATGGATAGTTGGATCAGATTAAGGTCCTTCAAGTTCTAAAAATCTGGGACACTATGGTAGGCAGTGGGGACCCACACAGGAAGAACATTCATAGCAAGACCAAACTGTCTGTAATATGCAGAGTAGGTCGACTCATTTTTGGCCATGAGAGATGGTGGGCAGCTAGGCGGGATCTGTTGGCATGATTCAGGGCAGTGGTAATGAGCTTGAGACAGGGATAGATGCTGTGTTGGGTTGCAGAAGCAAAGTGAACAGGTCTTTCTTTGAAACTGGTTTGCTCTTGGGAAGAGAAAGGGGGATGGTGAAGGAAAGAAAACTAGATCCTATCTTGGGCGATTGAGAGGGTGGTGATACCATTAGCAGACACGGGGACACAGGAGGAGCAGGTCAGAGACATGTTTAATTTTACATACACTGAGTTGTGTGTTCTCAGGGTATGCACTTGGCAGATGTAAATGTTGGAGTCATCTATATGTGAGGGAGATTGCCAGGGAGAGAGATAGGTCTTAGTGTCCATATGAACAGTCCAGAGAATTGGAGAAGAGGCACTTGTTACAGGGAACAGGCAGCCCTGACACTGGGTGTCTCAAATGGTGTCACGTGTGAGTGGAGGGGTTTCCCTGGTTATTGTGGGCCCTCCCTTTGAGCTGGTTCTAGGTCATGTCGTGCTCTTTCCTGGGCAAACAGTTATGACTTTGGTCCTGATGATACCATTATATTTTGTGGGCTTCTGGAATTTGCATTTTAAAAAATGAAACTAGAAGGAATTTATGTCTGTGGTCTTTTTAAAAAACTTTCTTTACATTTTTAGTTGAGGGATTTTTTTTTTTTTTTTTTTTGGGGTGAAGAGTGAAATGTTGGTTTTGATTGCAGTGGTATGTATCTTGATTTAACTTATAAATCTCCTTGTTACTAAACTATAAGACATTAAATGAATACCTTTCTGGTTTAGAATGGCATCAAGTCAGAGTAGTTTCTAAGCTTTTTAGTTCTGTAAATCCTGCATTATAATTGCTGTTATAGGTCTTTTTCATTAATCGATTTTTTCTTTTTATTATAATTTTTTTTTCTTTTTAGCATCATAGGAAAGAACAAGAGAAACTGTTTTTATGTACAGATGACATGATTTTTTTTTTTTTTTTTCCTGACCGGGTCTCGCTCTGTCACCCAGGCTACAGTGCTATGGTGTGTTCATAGCTCACTGCAGCCTCGAACTCCTTGGTTTAAGCAATCCTCTTCCCTCAGCCTCTGGAGTAGCTAGGACTACAGGTGCAAGCTATCATGCCCAGCTAATTGTTTCTTTTTTGTAGAGATGGGCCTGGCTATGTTGCCCAGGCTGGTCTTAAACTCTTGGCCTCAAGTGATCTTCCTGCCTCGGCCTCCCAGAGTGCTGGGATTACAGACGTGAGCCACTGCGCTTGACCTTTCATTAATTGGAAGGAACCTAGGATAATAGGAGGATTAGATTTCACTAGAGTTATTACTGAGTGCATACTATATGCCAGGGACTTGGCCAAGCATTTTCATATACATTGTACTGTTTAATTCTCAGGACAACTCTGACGGTATTATATAAAATTTGGATTATTGTATGGTGGTAGTTAGTACATTTTTTTTCCCAAATGAAAAATGCTACAGAAATGATTAATTAGAGTAAGGTTAATGGTGTCAGTTTAATAAAAATAACTATAGAATCTTTGGTGTATGATTTCTAAGGCATTACCACTTTCATTCATTTTTATGTGAATCTTCATAATTCAGTGACTTCTGCTTGTGACATCACCATCAAAATTTTTCTTTGGAGAATAAATAGGCTCCATCAAATTAGGGATTAAAAATATTAAGCCCAATTGCAAAATTAATATGCATTCAATTCTCTTAAGTTCCTGCTATACAAAACTTTTAGAAGATTGAATAGAATAATCTAGTGAATTGGAGGCTTATAGTTACCCATAATGTTAAGATGTACTTTCTATAGAAGAAAAAGAAAGAAAACAAGTATTTATTGAGCATCTATTTTCTGCCTAAAACATATAGAAAGAGCGGTAGTAGTGGTCACAGCATTTGCCACCATTTTTCTAGCATTTCTCCATTTTTTCCCCAGGCATTGTGCCAAATGGCTTTTAGAAATATTCCCCTTTTAATCCTTAGAGTGAAGCCATTCCCATTTTACAGATGGGTAAACTGAAGCTTGGAAATACTGAGTAACTTGCCCAAGGCACAGAAGTTACACAGATTTGGGGTTTGGACTCAGGCCTTGTCTCATTCCCAAACCTGTGTTCTCTTTGTTGTACCGTTGGCCTCTCATTTTTCCTGAGTCCAGTCACCCTTTATGAGCATTCTTTGAAAGGGCTGACCTAATTCCAGCAAACACTTTGAGAAACAAAGGAGGGAAAATAGATTTTTACAATAGGAAAGCTAGCATAAAAAATCATAAATTTGCTTGACTCCAGTTGCTTTGTAATTACTGAAATGAAATTTCTGAAAAATAAAATTTGAAGAAAGAAAAAGGTAAACAATTTTTTTCTTATAGTAATTACTAACTGATGTTGACCTTTGGCCTCAAGTTTATGTTCATAAATCCAATTTAGGCTTATCTGTTTTCCCCAGTAGAATATAAGTTCCTTGAAGGCAGGGGTTTTTATCTGTTTTGTTCACTGTTACATTCCTAGAGCCTAGAATAGTGCCTAGGACATGCAGTGCTTGGTAAATATTTGTTGAATGAAGGAGTGAAATTCTACAATATAATTTTTATGACTTTTTAAAAAGTCATCTTTACCCATACATGTCTTTTGTCCTCATATTGCTCCTGAACTTCTCTGTCTTCTGTTTGCTGGGCATCTTTACTGGGATGTTTTACTGTCACCTCATATTGAGCCAGGACTAGCACCAAATTTCTTATGCTTGTTGAAAACAATAGTCTTTTCCTTTGTACTTCCTTATTTCAGTTGCAAATCCAAATTTAGATAACCAAAGGTCAAAATTTAGGAGTAATCTTTGGCTCTTTCAACCTGTTTATTCTCCTCTAAAGTTTTATAAATTTGTTCCTTTCCATTCCTCCTGCTGACATCCTGGCGTACTTGGCCCTTCCCCTCGTTGTGGACCTGCTTCTGTTGCACTTTAGTTGGTCTGTGATACCTGCAGAGTCTATTGCAAACTTTGTAATATCAGTCTCCTAAAAACACGTATCACTGTTTTGCTCAGAAACCTTTTTTCTTTTTTTTTTTACTTATTACTTGTAAAATGACCCTTAGCAGAAGGCTCCCACTACCTTACATACATCCCATTTTTTGTAACCAAATCCTTTCTACTTTGTAGTTTTTCTGTATCTTTGCTAAACTCTGTGCCATTCCTCCTCACCACTTCCACGTTCTTTCTTTTCTTCTTTACTTACCTAGGTTCTACCATCCAAGGCTCATCTTCAGTTCTGTGTAATCTATAATAGCTAATTTTTCCAAATCATACCCATTATCTTCTTTTGAGATGAGTCATCAACTCATTCAATTCATAGATAACTTCTGAGTGCTTACTATGTATTCGGTACTGTGCCCTTGCCTTGAGGATATGAAGGTGGTTAAGAGTCAAATTTTGCATTTTCCTCAGAGAGCTTATAATTATGAAGGGGAGACAGCTATGTGCACAGCAATTAGAATTTCATAATAAAAATAACAGTATATGGTGCTGGACTAATATGTAATAGAGAGACTAACTCTTTTGGGGGCTATGGTGGATGGCATCACAGAGGAGAGGACATTTAGGTAGGTCTGGAAAGTTTAGAGTGAATAGACCATCTGGGGGGGGGGGGAGGCATTCCAGAAAGAATGAAGTGTTTGTGCAAAGGCAAAGAATCATTCATTATCATACTTAGTGTATTATTAATATTAATAGTTTCCTAGGGCTGTTATAATGAAATACAACAAACTCATGGCTTAAGACAACAGAAATTTATTGTCTCATAGTTCTGGAGGCTAGGATTCTGAAATCAAGGTAAGGACAGGGCCATGATCTCTCTTGAAGAGTAGGGGACTGAGTATATGTCCATGCTATTTTCTTAGCTTCTGGAGTTACCAGCAGTCCTTGGCATTTGTTAGCTTGTAAATGCATCACTTTGGTCTCTGCCTCCATTACTTCAGTCTCACATGCTACTGTCCCTGTGTGTCTTTGCTCTTAAAGACACCAATCATATTGGATGTATGAGTATCACCTCATCTTAACTTGATTGCATCTGCAAAGATCCTGTTTCCAAATGAGGTTACATTCAGAGGTACCCAGGGTTAAGACCTCAACATATCTTTTTTGGGGACACAATTCAACCTACAACACGTAGAGAACTGAGCGTAGATGGATGTTGCTGGAGAATAACTTCTGAGGATTGCAGTAGAAGGGGTTGAGACTGAAAGATGACAGTGTGTCTTCCCTCTTCCCTTCCTAACAGTCTCCATCTTCAAGGTGTGTCCTTGACCTAGGATAAGCCATTTAGGGCATTCCAGTTTCTGACTGTGCTGATTGTTTTGAGATAAGCATGTGACCTAAACGGACTCACTCAGAGTGAGTCTCAGGACTTTTGCTAGAGACCTCTCTTCTCTGTGGGCGTTTATGAAGGAGATGCTTTGCCACCTTTTCTGTGTGGTGAAGAACTATAATAGCTAGCATTGCTCTTGTGATAGGAGTCCACCTGAGGTCGTAGCAACTCCCAGAAGAGGGAGGACAGGGGAGAAATGGAGCTGGAGACTTGAAGACTTTCTGAATCTCTGGGTCAAGCCTTGCCTAACGCTGTACTTTTTGGGTTTTTGAGGTACTACAGTCCGTATTTTTCTTAAGCCAATTAGAGTTAGATTTCCTGTCACTTACAGTAGAACGATTCCTAACATACAGGGAGAGGTAGAGCCCGCTGATTGGGTTAGTCAGCTTAGGCAGCTATAACAAATTACCATAGACCTTACTTCTGTGAAAGGTTCCCAAGATAGGCAAATATTTTTTATTTACCCAAGTATAGAGGACAGATAAATATATAGAGAAAAGAAGAGTATGTTTATGATCAAAACAGTTTTTACTAAATATGATTAACTGATTTAATACATTTGTAGGATATCTTTATCTTGAGAATGAACTATAGAAGTATGTACTTGGTATTGTGGTTGAAGAGAAAACTTACATTGCTTTTTCTTTTTAACATAGTCTTGTTTCTAAAACTGAAATGAAACTGCAGTTGTACTTTTTGAAATACTGGCATTTGTTTCCCACTTAAATCATACTCTACCATTTTCTGTGACTTCCCAAATGCATTTTAGGAAAAATGGCTCCCATCTATACACTATATATCTATACATTATATATTATTCTAATCCTTCATTTTTTTATTTTGTTCCTTTAATTTTCCCTTTTCTTCCTATACTTACAAATTAGTACTTTATTATTAACCTGACTTTTACTAGTTTTTCCTTCTTAGTATGGCTTTCTTATATTTGTTTTGCATTTTTCTTCTCATTTTATGTCATATCTTTAACTGCTTTTCTTTTATCACTTCAGACCATCATTTGATTTCACCCTTTCAATTTTTAATTCTTTAAGTTTGCTGTTTTTTCAGATTACATTTTGGGTAACTTAAATTCTGGCTATTTATTTACATGCTTGCCTATTTTGAATTTTCTATTTGCTTTTTTTTTTTTAGAATTTGACATTAATAGTGTACAGTTATTAAAAGAATGAATTTTCCAATTAATTTTTGGTCTTTTTGGTATTCTAAGAATTTTCTAATTTGTTTGTTAATAAGCCAGTAAATATTAGGGGCTGGAATTGTTTCAGGTGCTGTTGAGAGACACAAAATTAACCTCCCTTGACCTGTGTTTTCTAAATTTTTTGATTCACAAATCAAAAAATTCTCTTAGGAATTAAAAAATAATCTTTAAAAAAATGTGCCCTGTTTTTGGTAAGATTATTTTATGATTTTAAATAGAGTAAAAGTAATTTGTTAGTAGATATTATAATGTACACATTAAATACAATTTATAATGATATTCACAATATGAAAATTAAAAATTGACCTTAACCCTGCTTAACATGTGGTACATGTTTTATGTACTTTAAGTTAATTATGTAAAGAAAAGCATGAATTATAAACAAATAAAAATGACATTTAATTTTGGGATCAAATTTATATTAAAATAGAGATTGAATTTGACTCTGTTTTGTGCTATTAAAAATAGACAATTTTCCTGTCTTAATGTTTGGTATTCATGCATTTGTGCTTTAAAAATTATTTTTAGAATATTTCTTGTGTTTTGATTCTAAATGATAAAATGATAGCGGTTTTCAGCTATTCATAAGCATTTCTCTGCAAATAGCACATTTCCTGTGTGGATAGGTTTTTTTCTAAATTGAATGAAAAGGCCAAGCTGGCTATAATTGTCACTTAATTTTCCCTTTTGAACATTGGTTTTTGAAGTACTGGAGACATCTTACAAAGCTATACAAGGATTTTGATCAGAAGATTTGGCAAAGGTGATCTTGAGGCAGATTTGCAAAATTAGATTCATTTTATGCCCTTCTATACTATATAAATATCTTTGTATCTTATGCTTCTCTTTTAATAGATGCTGTTACTGTTTTTAATTTAGAACAGGACTTGGACCACTGTTTGAGAAACGCTGACCAACACTGACAAAACATAACTGGTTACTTTAAAGTGATGGTATGTCTGGTGCTGGTTCAATGCCTGGACTAACTTCCTATTAATATGAAATATTTCAAGCCTATGTAAGAGATGCAGAGAACATCTTTGTATCTGCCACCTAGGTTTGCTGAATTTCTTTCATATTAATAATATTCTAAGTAACAAAATATCATAGGTACCAATCAAAGTCCCCGTGCTACCCCTTCATAATCCTGTTTGGCTTACTCTCTCTCCAGAGGTAACTAGTATGGTGAAGTTGATGTTTATTATTTCTCTTGCATGTTTCTATTTTTGCTACAGATAAATATATATGTCTGTGTATATATACATATATATATATAAAATTTCTCTAATCAATGTCTTGTTTCCTTCCATAAATAAGATCATGTTTTTAAACTTTATAAAAAATTATTCTGTAGCACTTTTTTCACCTAATAATATGCTTGAGATTTTTCTGTGTTGATAAGTGTAGCTCTAGTTGATTCAGAGTTATATTAATTACAGAAGGATTTCTATTTACTCATTCTCCTGCTGATGGGCGTTTTGAATTTTCCAATTTTTGCTGTTACAAATAGTGTAACATTCTTTACATATCTCTTCATGGACCTGTGTGTGATTTTTCTCTAGGGTAGTGATCTTCAAACTTTTGAAACACCTCCAAAATAACTTATATTCTCTTTGCCTTCTTGCTTACTTTTAGGTTGACATGCAGTTGACATATACCATTTTTCAAAAAATGGGTTTATATAGTTGCAAAGATATAATTTCTAGTGTACTATAAATACAGCTACTGAAAAAAAAATCCCATTATGCAGTATTACTTCTTAAAAATATATTGAGTAGAATCCAAATTTCATAGCAGTTTGATTTTCATTCACATTCATTTTAAAAATAATTGAGTAAGGTCTTATTTAGCAATTTTTGTATTTTTTTCTTAAATTCTTATTTGCATTCTAATTCCCTGATATAATTTTTTTCCTAGATTATCAATTCTGCCCCATTGGTCTGGATGTCCTACATAGCATATAATTCTTATTTTACAATGTACAATTTAGTGATTTTTAATGTATTCATAAGGTTGTGCCACTATTGTGATTACCTAATTTCAGAATGTTTTCATTATGCTACAAAGGAAGGCTGTACCTATAAGCTGTCACTCCACATTCCTCCTTTCTCCTAGCACCTGGCAACTACTAATGTACTTTCTATGTCAATGGATTTGTCTAGTCTAGATATTTCATATAAATGTAATCATACAGTGTGTGGTCTTTTGTGACTGACTTCACTTAACATAGTGTTTTCAGAGTTCATCTATGTTGTATCATGTATCAGTACTTCATTTTATGGCTGACTAATATTTCGTTGTATGGAGATACCACATCTTATTTATCCACTCATCAGTTGATGGACATTTGTGTTGTTTCTGCCTTTTGACTATCATAAATAATGCTGCTGTGACCATTTGTGTATGGGTTTTTGTGTGGACATACAGGTTATGTCTCTTGGGTATATACCTAGGAGTGGAATTGCTAGATCATATAACTGTATGTTTGACTTTTTGTGGAACTGCCAAACTGTTTTTCATAGTGACGGCACCAGTGTTCTTTCCCACCAATGTATGCGGGTTCCAGTTTCTCCACATTCTTACCAATACTTGTTATTTTCTGTGGTGTTTTTTTTTTTTTTTTTATTATAGCCTCACTAGAATGGCTATCTTATTGTGGCTTTGAGTTGCATTTCCCTAATGATTATTGATTTTGAGTATCTTTTCGTGTGCTTTTTGGCCATTTGTGTATTTTTTGGGAAAAATGTGTACTCTAGTCCTTTGCCTACTTTTAAATTGTGTTGTTTTCTTATTATTGAGTTATCAGACTTCTCTATATGTTCTGGATAGTAGACCCTTATCAGATATATGGTTTGTAAATATTTTTCTCCCATTTTATTGGTTTTTGTTTCACTTTCTTGATAGTGTCTTTTGGCATACAAAAATTTTAAATTTTAATGAAGCTTCATTTATTTTTTCTTTGGTTGCGTGAGTTTTTAGGTGTCATATCTAAGAAATGATTTTCTAATCCAAGGTCATGAAGACTTACCACCTGTGTTATATTTTTAAGAGTTTTGTAAGTTTATCTCTTACACTTAGGTCTTTGGTCCATTTTAAGTTAATTTTTGTATATAGTGTGAGGTCCAACTTTGTTCTTTTGCATGTGGCTATCCAGTACTAGCACCATTGTTGAAGAGACTGTTGTTTCCTGCATGGAATGGTCTTGGCACTCCTGTAAAAAGTCAGTTGACTCTAGATGTACAGGTTTATTTCTAGACTCTCAATTATATTCTGTTGACCTATTGTTATGTCAGTATCACACTGTTTTGATTACTGTAGCTTTATAGTAAGTTTTAAAATCCTCCCATATAACTAAAAAAAAGTTTTATTTTGAGATCATTGTAGATTCACATACAGTTGTAAGAAATAATAGAGAGATTGCCTATACCTTTCACCCATTTCCCCCAGTGTTAACATTTTGCATAACTATAGTATAAGGTTACAACCATGGAATTGGTATTAATACAATCCATTAAGTTTATTCAGATCTCACCAGTTTTACATGCACTTATTTGTGAGTATAAGTTCATTTCCCCCGTAGAATTTTATTCTGATGTATTTCTATGCTTGAAGATAGTTTATTGAGCATCCTGTCATACTTCTCTATAACAAGGATTTATATGGAAATGGAAATTTTTTCCTGTGACCATTAGACTCTATGTGTTGAAGATTTTCTTTTGGATTAACTAATCCCTATGGTTATTTTTGTACACAAGTGAGCAAACTAGATAAATGTAATACACATTTTTATAAATTTTGAACATCATAGCTACATTTTTATTGGAAAAGCATTTCTTATTGAGATGGATGGTACTTTTGAAAATATCCAGGGGTGATAGAACTTACTGCTAGAATGAGACAGGGTTCAGTGTAAGTCTTACTCCCTTTTTTTAATGTAAATGTAAAACTGAGAAAGCTTGTGATTACATTTCATACCCATCATACTGGAGTGAAAAAAAATAGCTAAAATACGTCAACATAAATGATGGGAGTGAAAAACTGGACCAATGAGTAAGTATATCTAGATGATTACACTTATTGAAAATGAATAAGTATATGCAGATGGAAGAAACTTTGTCAATAGTGTCTCTCAAGTGTTTGAACTCCTTTTGTGTTATATGTTCAAAGTCAAATGGTAATGTTTCATGAAAAATTATTTTAAAGTATCTACCAGGTGACAGCTGAGTTATATCTGCCTTCAGTTTCGTTGTGAGCAAAAAATTGGAAACCACTTAACTTTTAAAAGGATTTGTTACCTAGTTATTAGAATCATTTGCTTTCTCAACAAGGACACTGCTATTTTGAATTATTTTTTGTTAGGTGCCCTAAAAATTTTTGCATTCTGGGAGTAGGTGGGCTAGAGGTATGCTTTGGCTTGTGCTGGATGGGAAAGTCTTCCATAAGGTTGGGAAAGGAGACCAGCAAGACCACATACTTTTCCTCAGGCAGATTAATTTTAGGAAGGAGAGTATGTGGAAGATACTGTTTAGAAATTTATTACATTTGAACTATCCAGACCCTGTATCTCTTGAAAAGTTTCCACATACCAACCCAAGTCAGTTGAGGGCTATTCTCTGGAGTGTATTCCTAGGAGTAAAATTGTTAGATCAAAGTACTTCAATTTTAGATATTGCTAAATTGTTCTTAAAAGTAATTGGTCCAGTTTTTTGCTCCTTATCATTCATGTTTAGGTGTTTTAGCTATTTTGTTCACTCCAGTATGATGGGTATGAAATGTACGATGTATGGCTATTTCATTTTATTCACTCTATTACTAGTGAGGGTGAGTATCTTTTCATATATTTTTAAAGGCCATTGGGTTTTCTTTTATTTGAATTGCCTTTTCCTGTCTTTTGCCCATTTGTCAGGTGGGTTGTTTGTCTTTTGCTTTTTAAATTGGTTTACAGGAGTTCTTTATTCTCGATGTTAATTCTGTGATCATATATACAGAAATGATCTTTTCCTAGTGAATGCCTTGTGTTAGTTTAACAATTTAAAATTTTTATCTGTCAATGATTGAATGAATGAATAAATAAATAAATAAATGGTGAGAAGAGACAAATCTTCCGTACAGAATTCTGATTAATATAAGTAGCTACTCCCCCTTCAGGAGGTAGAGCTTAATTAATTTCTCTCCCTCCCCTCCCCTTGAGTATAGGCTGTACTTGGTGACTTTTATTCAAAGAATAGAATATGGAAAGGGGAAAAATAGTAACTTGACAGTGGAGAAACCTGGCAAATATCATCTTACTTAAAGGATCAGGGTTAACATCACAGTGATAAGACATGTTGGCATCATGTCTCCAGATGTGATATGATTAGGAGGGAATGTCAACTCTGTGATATTTTTCCCCAAATCCATAATCTCAGTCTAATCATGAGAAAAACATCAGACAAACTCAAATTGAGGGACATTCTACAAAATGCTGGACAGTACTCAAAACTGTTAAGGTCATGAAAAATAAGGAAAGACTGAGAAACTGTCACAGAGCAGAGGAGACTAAGGAGACATGATGAATAAATGTCATGTGGAATCCTGGAACAGAAAAAATACATTATCACAAAAGTTGGGGAACTTTGAATAAAATCTAGAATTTAGGGAATACACCAATACCAATATTGGTTTCTTAGTCTTGCAAGTATACTGTGATGATCTTATATGTTAATATTAGCGGAAATGGGTGAGGAGTATATGGGCATTCTCTGTATCATCTCTGCAATTTTTTTGTTAATGTGAAATTATATTAAAAAAATTTTTTATTAAGAATTTTTTACTTGATTTTATTGGATCTAAGATTCCATTGATTATGATATACCATTATTTTGTGTACTACTAAAAAAGAAAAATGCTTCCAGTTAAATTAATATGTGACATAATAAGTTCTTGTTAAAATAAATAAGTGTATCTTTTTTTTTTTTTTTGAGGCAGTCTCCCTCTGTTGCCCTGGGCAGAGTTGTAGTTGCATCATCATGGCTCACTGCGACCTCAAACTTGTGGGCTCAAGTGATCCTCCTGCCTCAGCCTCCCAAGTAGCTGGGACTATAGGCACCTGCCACTGTGCCCGGCTAATTTTTCTATTTTTAGTACAGACGGGGGTCTCATTTTTGCAGAGGCTGATCTCGAACTCCTGGGTTCAGGCAATCCTCTCGCCTCAGCCTGCTAGAGTGCTGGGATTAGAGCTGTGAGCCACCACGCTCGGCCAGTATCTTATCTTTCCCATTGCTTTTTCTTTTCTTTCATTACTGTATATTTACATAGACTGTTTGAAAGAGATTGTAGTTACAAAGAACTGATAGCGGGCAGGGTTGGTCTTTGGTTGAATGTAACCCTTGTTTGTGTTTATTTTTGCCTAGTATTCAGGGCTCTGTGAGAGATTCTCGTTATTGGATAAGGTTGAGAGCATATTCTAGGTAGGGGAAAGTATGTGTGGGTGTCTGGATTGGCTGTCAGGGAGGGAAGGGGAATGTGGAAGGAACAAAGGTGCAGGAGAGGGGGGAATGGGCACAGAGTATTTGGGGGACAGTGAGAACTTACTTATCAGGGTGAGGGGAGGGATTGTCATTCTTAGTAGTTAGAATGTCAGGATCAGGAATTTAGACGTCATTCCATAGTCTGTGCAGAGTTATTGTAAACATTTGACAAGGGTAGTAATGTGATGACATTGGTGCTTTAGGAATGTTCTGGCTGTAGGGTGCTTAGTAGATTTCGTGGGCTGGTCTCGGAAGCTGTGAAAATAGCCACAGGTGTTGGCAGTAAGACTACTCTGAGTTGTTTTGAGCTCGAGGTAGAGTGTAGCTGTGGGAATGAGATGAATAGATAGATCTAAGGAAACTTTTGATGGCAATTGTATCATAAATTGGTCATACATGCGATAAATGGGATAACATGGAGGAAGAAACTAACAAAGGATACATCAACATTTTGAGCCTGGGAGAATGAGGTTATTTTGTCATTTCAGGTAGACTACAGTTGAATGGAAAGCTATATAACCCATAAGATCAGGGTTGAGGTTTTTTTTTTTTGTTTTTTTTTTTGGTTCTGAAACTCTTTTTGTAGTTGTGCTGTCCTTTTATGATCTTTGAGTCTTTCCTTTCTATTTAGAAAAATATAACCTTTATATAGCTATTAAAGGGAATGCTTTACATAAACCATTGGACTTTTCTTGATTCTTGTTTTTTGTTTTTTGAGACAAGAGTCTCACTCTGTTGCCCAGGCTAGAGTGCCGTGGTGTCAGCCTAGCTCATAGCAACCTCAAACTCTTGGGCTCAAATGATCCTTCTGCCTCAGCCTCCCGAATAGCTGGGACTACAGGCATGCACCACCATGCCCGGCTTATTTTTTCTATATATTTTTAGTTGTCAGGTTAATTTATTTCTATTTTTTAGTAGAGATGGGGTCTTGCTCTTGCTCAGGCTGGTCTCGAACTCCTGACCTTGAGCAATCCTCCTGCCTCGGCCTCCCAGAGTGCTAAGGTTATAGGTGTGAGCCACCACGCCTGGCCTGTCTTTTGCTTTTATTGAGTCTTTCAAGGTAGATGATTTATTATTATTACTTAAAAATATGGTAGAACCATATTTTATGGTAGTTTTAATTATTGTGGATGGGTATAATGTTAATAGTATTAGTATATCCTAAATATTAAAACATATAGCACTCATTTGTGATGTTATATCATTTATAATAGCTATAGCTTTATTAGTATTTTTAATAATTAGGACACATGCTTAATCTTTTACATGTTAGGGCCATTAGTATGAGTAAATATTTATGATAAATGTTTTTCTTTGTATTTTGGTTTTAAGGAATTAGATCAAAATTTTCTGATTAGAGAAGAAACTTTGGAATGCAGAAATATTTTTAATATTGGTGCCAATCATTCAGCCACTTACTTTAACACCTAGAAATTCCAAGATCATATATGGAAGATTTATTCTTGATTTGGTGTATTAGAATTGTCTGTGGAACTTTTAAAGACACCATTGCAATGCCTGGATCCCACCCAAGAGGGGTTTGTGTTAGGGCCCCATCATTTGTGTTTTTTAAAGCTCTGTGGGCGTTTTGATGTTCATTTGAGAATTTATATCAGGTTTGGGTGGGGGCTTTGTTAGTGTATTTTGTTTCTTGCTTATATAGTTAACTTTTTGCTTAAAGCGTTGATAACAAAGACCAGCAAGTTAGCTGATCTAGACATCACAGTGAGACTATTTGAACTTCTATGTGGATTTAAATTATACAACAAAATTCAATAGCAGTTCAATCTGGGCTTGCATTATTAGAGGACTGGTTAAATAAAGTATGGCACGTTCACACAGTGGAGTACTGTGTGGCTATAAAAAGGAATGAAGAATATCTATATACTGCCATGGGGTCATCTTGAGAATACGTTGTTAAATGGAAAAAACCCACTGGAGCAAAATAAGTAGTATTGTATGTTATCATTTTTTATTTTATTTATTTATTTATTTATTTTTTGAGACAGAGTCTCACTTTGTTGCCCAGGCTAGAGTGAGTGCCGTGGCGTCAGCCTAGCTCACAGCAACCTCAAACTCCTGGGCTCAAGCGATCCTCCTGCCTCAGCCTCCCGAGTAGCTGGGACTACAGGCATGCGCCACTATGCCCGGCTAATTTTTCTCTATATATATTTTTAGTTGTCCATATAATTTCTTTCTATTTTTAGTAGAGACAGGGTCTCGCTCTTGCTCAGGCTTGTTACCATTTTTTAAAGAAAGGGGGTCTACAGGTCTATAAATATATATTATTGTGTATATACATAGATACACCAATGGATTGATAAACCAAAAACTAATAAAAATAGTTACTTTAAGGAGCAGGAGGGAGTGGGGTGGACGAAACAGGGATGGAAGCTAGAGTTCTGAATGCACTTTGTTTTGTGGATTAGGTTTAGAACCATGCTAGTGCTTTCCCATATTATAAAACAAAAATAAGTTAAAATGAGAGAAAAAGGCAATCTCTAAAAATCAAACGCAAAATGAAAGAAGTGAACCTAAATGTATATTGAGGCTGAAGCACACAGAATATTTCAAATGACTTTGAAATACAGTAATTTGATTGTACCTTTCTAGTGGGATATATCCCCAGGGACAAAGAACTACAAAGATATTGTAAACTGTTTTTAGTAATCATGTATCTGGTAGTATTGTTGGTGATATTCCGAAAGGTGTGCGTTGTAAGGTAAAACAAATGGATAATTATAAAGGATAGAGGCCCTGGATTTTGGTGTAGAAAAGAGAGATACAAAGGTAGAATCAGAGGGATTGTGTGAGAATCTTGGACTCCTCAATTTAAGTTGGAGATGTCAGTATGAACTCATGATGTTTTTTCCTTTTTGAAAATGTATTTCCTAGTTTTCTCTATTGAAAAATCCCAGAAACTAGCCTAGATAGCATTGAGCACTTCTAGTGCCAGACCCTGTTCTTTAAATGATAATTGCCACTAAAAGGAACTTTGGGTACCTTAGAAAAACAACTTATTTTGGGTTGGGGGCAGGAATTATCTATAAGATGAGTGTGAACATCTTTTCATATCACAAAACAAGTAACTAGGGAAATTTTCATTTCCATCAATGGTAGAATAGCTTTTTCTAAGCTAGTGCTTCAACTAAGAACAAGTAGAAAAGCTGGAAAATGCTTTTAAAAAAATCTGTTTGAAGGCTTTGGAGAGTGAGCAAGGCCGAGAAAGGATCAGAGAGCCAAAATTTTGGAGAGAAGGTAAACTCGGAGGAGCGAAGCCAACTTTGGTACAGCTTTTCCCTTGGAGTGATTTGCTGATTTGAAATATGTAGCTAAGGGATTGAACACAAAATAGTGGCAGAGAGGCTGAGATTCTAAGCAGAGTTTTGGTGGTCATGCAGGGTTGGGGGACAAATTTGGAGTTTAGGGCCTGCAGAGAAAGAGGGGCACTGGAAAACACCCCAGACTTTTAGTTGGGAATGCTGAAGGATGGGCTATACCCTGTGCTTAAAGGTGAACTCAAAATAGATCAGCTGTCACAAAGGCTGAAGCCTAGCTTTCAAATTACCTCAATCCCTGATTGGATTAACGAGGTCTGCTCTTAGCTTTATTGCTTACTAGAAGCAAATGTAAATCTTCTGTGACAGCATCAAGCATCGCCTTAAGTTACCTGTATTGTTTTATATATTTAGTGATAGTATATAATATATATAAATATGTACTATATATTATATAAAAATAAAAGAATTAACTGAAAATCAAGAAGGAAAACAGATAATTGAAATAGACTCCTAGGGAGACTTCAATTACAGTCGAGATAGTATAGACTCATTTTTCCCTGCTCCTCTCTGCTAAGTACAACTACAAATCTTGGAATTGGTACAAAGGACATCCAAAGGAGAACTCTTAAAGTTTATAAGAGGAAGGTGAGCTGGTTTGGGACCACAGGATTGGAAGAACAGCATAACCACAGAGCATCTTGCATCCTCCTGTCTAACAGGCCACCTAGACCAGGTGTTTCCTGATCCCTCTGATCTAGCAGCAGACTATGGGCCAGGTAGGCTCATTCCTCCCCTTAATCAATGAAAGTCCCTCTGTAAATATCTGGCAAGCTTGACAGCATTGGCAGAGGGAGTCAGTTGGGAACTCTAGCCCTGAACCTAACCCTAACCCCGACCCCATGTATATAAATGGTGAGAGGAAGCACTCTCCTTCCTTGCCTATTCTGAGACTTAGCTTTTCTACTGAAAGACACCAAGGCAGGTAGGCAGAACTGGCAAGACATACCCAGCTATAGCAAGCAGTCCAGTGTAGGAAGACTCTGTCCCAGTGGACTTAAGACTCTTCTCTTCAGCCCAGAGACACTAGGATGGATACTACCTGCAAAAAGGACATAGACACAGCAGATGGCCTGGTCCAAGAAGTCTCTGGCCCTGTGTACCTGAGCCTCTTCTTCCCTATCCAGAGACATGGGCAGTTGGGTGGAACTGGCTGGAGGGATATACCTATAGTAAGTGGTCTATTCTGGGAAACCTGTTTGTCTCTGTGGGCTGAAGGCTTGCCTTTCCCACTCCAGAGACTCTAGGGAAGCTGAGGGAAACCTAGGGCTATCACACCCTTCTCCCACTAAGAGATACCTGACAGCCTCACTTGGAGAAACTCCTTTTGCCCCCTTAGGTAGCACCAGCAGAGGCCAATGGGAACCCAGTGCCACTACATAAACAAAGCAGGCTAAATAAGACTGCAGAAACTCTGAAAATTAATCTGTCATTGAAATAGTAGCCCAGAAAAGTAAAACGAGACCTGTGTGCTAAAACTAAACAGAGTGACTACTCTTTAAAAAAAAATAGAGATTTAATAGGAGCCTTTGTGTGTTAGAGCCTTCCAACATAATAGACAAATGTTCAAGGTACAATAGAAAATCACTTGTCATATCATCAACAAAGAAAGCCACTACAACTTGAATCAGAAAAGATAACAGATACTAACACAAGATGAATCAGATGTTGGCATTTTCTGACAAGGATTTTAAAACAGCTGTCATAAAAAATGCTTTAAAATCAATTAAAAATTATCCTGTAACAACAACAACAAAAAATCTCAGCAAAGAACCAAACGAAAGTAATTAGAACCAAATTAGAAATGAAATTAAAAGGAACCAAATGGGCTGGGCCTGGTGGCTCACACCTGTAATCCTAGCACTTTGGGAGGCTGAGGCAAGGAGTTCAAGAGGCCTCCTGCTTGAGGCCAGGAGTTCAAGACCAGCTTGAGCAAGAGCGAGACCCCATCTCTACAAAAAATGAGAAAAAAAATTAGCCAGGCACAGTGGTGGCACATGCCTGTAGTCCCAGCTACTCAGGAGGCTAGAGGATCTCTTGAGCCCAGGAGTTTGAGGTTGCAGTAAGCTGTGATGATGCCATTGCACTCTAGCCTGGGCACAGAGCAAGACCCTGTCTCAATCAATCAATCAATAATAAAAAAATAACCAAATGAAAATTTTAGAACTGAAAAGCAACAGAAGAAGAGAAAACCTTCCTGGACAGGCTCTCAGTAGTAGAGTGGCAATGACAGAAGATAGAATTAGTAAACTTGAGGACAGAGCTATAGAATTCATTCAGTCTAAACAGAGAAAAAGCAAACTATAATACCAAAAAAAAAAATGACTTGTGGACAATTACAAAAGATCTAACATTCATATAATTGGATTTCCAGAAGGAAAGGAGAGTAAGTGGGACTGAAAGCATATTTGAAAGAAATAATGGTGGAAAACTTACAAATTTGGCAAAAGAAACAAACCTGAAGACCCGAGAAGCCATGCAAACTCCATACAGGATATACACAATGAAATCTACGCCAAGATGCGTCATAATTGAACTCTTAAAATCTAAAGGCAAAGACAAGGTCTTGAAAGCAGCCAAAGAGAAATGCTGCATTTCTTATAGGGAACACCAATTCAAATAACAGTAGATTTCTCATCTGAAACCATAGGGGCCAAAGAGAAATCACACAATATTTTTAAAGTGCTGAAATTCTGTATTTGGGGAAACTGTCCCTCAGGAATTAAAGGGAAATGAAAACATTCTCAGATGATGGATCACTAAAAGAATTTGTTGCCAGCAGACCTACTCTTAAAGATTGGCTGAAGGAAGTTCTTTAAACAGAAAGGAAATGATAAAAGAAGGAATCTTGGAGCATTAGGAAGAAAAGGAACAATGGAAAGAGCAGAAATATGTGTACATGCAATAATAAGACTGTCTTTTTCCTCCTGAGCTTTAGTAGTCATATTTGATGATTGAATCAAAAATGTAAAGCCATCTAACACCAAAGATGATGATATTTAAATGAAGATAAAGCACTTAAATGGAAGTGAAGTTTCCACACTTTACTCAAAGTGGTAAAATGTTGTTAGTAGTAAGTAGATTGTTATAAGTCACATATTTATATTATAATAAGTGGAGCAAACACTTAGAAAACTACACAAAAAGATAAAAACAATATAAATCAATCAAGATGGAATCCATGATGTTTAATTTTAGGTTTAAACTTGACTGGGTTAAGGGATACCCAGAGAGTTGATAAAGCATTATTTTTGGGTGTGTCTGTGAGAGTGTTTCTGGGAGAGATTGGAATCAGTGGACAGAGTAAAGAAGATCTGCTGTCACTTAATGTGGTTGGCCACCATCCAGTTGGTTGAGAGTCTGGATAGAACAAAAAGGCAGAGGGAAGATGAATTTCTTTTCTGTCCTGGAGCTGGAACACCCATCTTCTTCTGCCCTTAGCCATCAGAATTTCAGGTTTTCCAGCCTTCAGACTTTAGGACTTGCACCAGCAGGTCCCCAGGTTCTTGGGCCTTTGGCCTCAGATTGAGAGTCACACCATCGGTTCCCTTGGTTTTCAGGCCTTTGGACTTGTACTGTGCTATGCCATCAGCTTCCCTGGTTCTCTAGCTTGCAGACAGCATATCATGGGACTTCTCAGCCTCCATAATTGTGTGAGCCAATTCCCCTAATATTAATAAATCCTCTCATATATCCTATATGTTCCGTTTTCTGGAGAACCCTAATACAGGATTCTAAAAAATGTTCAAGTGACCCACGGGAAGACAAAAAGAGAGAAACAGAAGAACAAGAACTTATGCCTTAATGTGTTAATAATTACCTTAAATGTAAGTGGACTAAATGTACCTACCAATCCAAAGACAGAAACTGGCAGAGTGGATGAAAAAACATGACCTAACTATATACTACTTATAGGAAAGTCACTTCAAATTCAACCATATAGGTAGATAGAAAAGAAATGGAAAAATTAAATCACTGCAAACATTGATCTAATAAAGCAGGAATGGCTTTATTAATACTGGATAAATTAGACTGCAGAACCAAGAAAATTATCAGAGTCAAAGTGGGACATTACATAATGACCAAATGATAGATTAAAGGTTGCCAGGGCTTAGAGAAACGTGTGCATGATTATAAAAGGGCACTATAAGGAATCTTTGTAGTGTTGAAACTATTAAGTACCTTGACTGTGGAGGTGGGTACCTGGACAGAATTGTGACTGAATTGTGTGGAACTTCACACACTTATTGTCACATACGCACATACACACAAATGAGTATAAGTAAAACTGTGGAATCTAAATGAGATTGTTTTATCAATGTCAGTATCCTGGTTGTGATATTATTCTATAGTTTTGAAAAGTGTTACCGTTTGCGGAAACTGGTCAAAGTGTGCAAGGAATCACTGTATTATTTCTTACAACTACACATGAATCTATTATCTCAATTAAAATTTCAGTTATTAAAAAAGATGTATTGGGGAAAAAAATATCTGGGCAGAAGCACAGAGAGACAAAGTGATGAAAAATAACAAGAAGAGTGTGAGAGACATATGGGACATAGTTGTAATTAGAATTCCAGAAAGAGAAAAAGAGAGAGTGGAGCAAAAGCAATATTTAATGAGATAACGTCCTGGAATGTTCCTAAAGTGACAGTACCTTTAAAGTCACAGATTCAAGAAGTGCACAGACACCAAACAGGGTAGTAAGTGGAAAGAAAAGCATACCAAGGCACATTTGCTAAAAACCAAAGATAAAAAATAAAAATCTTCAAGCAGTGGATTGAGACATACTATCTTTAAACAAGCAAGAATAAGACATAAAGCTTACTTCTTAATAAAAACAATGGAAACCAAATCAATGGAATGATACTTCCAAAGTACTGAAAAGAAAATAAATGCCAACATAGAATTGTATACCAAGAGTTGACAAACTTTTTCTTAAAGGGCCAGGTAGTAAATATCTTAGACTTGTGGACCATATGAGGTCTCTGATACAACCATTCTGCCATTGTTGCATGAAGGCAGCTATAGACAATCATAAATGAATGGACATGGCTGTGTTCCAGTAAAACTTTTTTTTTTTAGCAAAACAGGCTGCTGGCCCACAGGCTGTAGTTCCCAACCCATGTTCTATATCCAGTAAGAAAATCTACTTCAGAAATGAAGAAGAAATAGATATTTTCACATGAACAAAAACAGAGGGAGTTAGTCACCAGCAGCCTAAAGGGAGTTCTTTAAGCAGAAGGAAAATGATCACAGAAGGAAATAGAGATATGCAAGTAGGAATGAAGAGCGGTGGAAAGAGAAAAATGTAGGTAAACTTAACTGAATGTTAGTTGTATAAAATAATACACCAACAAAGCACAAAAGGCAGATGGTATAGGTAGATGGAGGAAATGGAATTTAAGGTCCCTGAATTGCCCAGGAAATGATACAAGTATATTATGTTAGGCTTTGATAAATCAAGGATGCAAGTTATAATTTCTAGGGTAATCCCTAAAAGAATAGTAAGAGAATATATAATACAATAATAGTTTATAAAGAAAAATGGAATAATAACAATATTTAATCCAAAAAAGGTAAAACAAGACAGAGACAGGAACACAGATTAAGTGGGCAAATGGAAAACAAATTGCAAGACAGTGAATTTAATCCCAGTTATACCAGTAGTTAAATGAAAACTGACTCAAGGTACCAATTCAATAAAAGATCTAAGTGGATTTAAAAAAAAAACAATGACTTATGATACTTGGAAAAAATACAATTAAATGTGATAAGTCAGAAAGGTTGAAAGCAAAAGGATAGTAAAAAGGTATACCATACAATAACCAAAGATAGTTGGTTTATCTCTATATCTGACAAAATAGACTTAAAAAGGATTGCCAGAGGTAAAGTAGAACTTTTTGTAATGATAAAAGGGTGAGTCTACCAGGAAGATAGAAGGATTCTAACTGTGTGTGTACCTGGTAACATAACCTCAAGATAATAGAAAGTGAAAGATGTTAGAGGTAAATTTTAACAAATTTTTGATTTGTAAATAACTTAAAGCTTACAGAAGAGTGCAAGAATAAAAATAGCACAAAGGACACTTGTATCCTGTATACAGTACCCAAATTCATCTGGTTAACATTTTGTCACATTTGCATTATCATTCCCTACTCCCTCTCTCCACACAAGCACACATGCACAGATGTGTGTGTGTGTGTAAACATAATTTTTCTCCCTGAACCTTTAGAGGGTAAGCTATATACATCATGGCCCTTGACCTTAAATACTTTAGTATGCGTTTTCTAAGAATAATGATAGTCTTAAAACTCTTGAGGTACAGTTTTCATCTTCAATATATTTAACATTATACAATATTTTTATCTAACCATTTGTGCTCTATTTTGTCAGATGACCCAAAATGTCCTTTGTGTAGTTGTTCCCCTCTGGTATAAGATCCAGTCTAGGGTTAGGTATTGCATGTGGTTTTTGTGTCTCTCTAACCTATTTTAATCTGCAACAGAGGTCAATAAACTTTTTCTGTACAGGGCCAGATAGTGAATAATTTTGGTTTTGTGTCTGTCACAACTACTCACCTCTGGTGTTGTAGCAAGAAGCAGCGGTTGGCAGTAAGTATGTGAAAGGGCATAGCTATGTTTCAATAAAACTTTATTTATATGAGCCAATGGCAGGCCTGATTTGGTCTGATGACTGTAGTTTGTCAGTCCCTGATTTAGAACATTTCTACGGTCTGTCTTTTTTTTTTTTTTTTCGTGATATTGACATTCTTTCCTCACAATATCGTCCCTCTTTTAATCCCGTTCCTTATTTTGTGTTTGTTTTGTTTTCTCACCATTAGATTCAAGTTATGTCTCCTTGACTACATGAATGAGGGGGTGTTCTTCTCAGAGTATCACATCTAGAGGCACATGATGCCTATCCCATACTTTTTATGTTGTTTTTTTGTTCTCCTGTTTGAGGTCTTTTCCTGTTCTTCCACTATAAAATTGCTATCCCCCCGCCCCCCGCAACGAATAAGCAATCTCTGGGTTGACACGGTAAGAACATGCACATGTTCTGCTACTTTTCACAATTCCCTCCTACTTTTTACTTTTTTAACATCCACTGGTGATGGCAAAAAAGTAATTTAATACTCTTTCAGTAGTTCATGGAACAAAAAGATTTCAAAACACTTGGCCTAATTGACATATAGGGAACATTGTACCCTGCAGTTGCTGTACACTTTTAAATATTCATCAATCAAAGAAGAAATCACCCTGGAAATTTGAAAATATTTTGAGCTGGATGACAATGAAAGTATTATCTGTCAAAACTTTGAGATACAGCTAATGCCACGCTGAGAATGAAAATTATAGCTTTAAATGCATACATTACAGAAAGAAGAAAGGTTGAAAATCAGGTCCCTAAGTTTTCAGCTCAAAGAAAAAGCACCACATAGTATACTGAAAATTAAGGAAAGGAAACAGCAAAGACAAAAGAAATTGAATATAAAACATATGTACAACATAGAGGATTAACAAAGGCAGATGTTAGAAAAGACTAATAAAATGGATAAATTGCTGGAGAGATTGCTAAAGGGAAAGAGAAAACAAATTACTGATCTCAATAATGATTAAAAAGGGGACATCACTATAGATCTTACAGATGCTGAGAAAATCGTAGGCGTATATTATTCATAACTTTGTTCTAATAAATACAAAAAATTTAGATGAAATGGTAATTCCTAGAAAAACCAGCTTACTCTAGGCCCAGATAGCTTCACCAGTCAGTTCTTCCCAACTTTTATAGAAGAAATAGCACTAATCTTACACTGACTCTTCTAGAGCATAGGAAAAAAGGTGAAATTCTTTTCTTGTTTTTATATAGCCAACATAATTTTGTTACCAAAACCTGAAAGAAAAGGAAAACAGCAGGTTTGTCTAACTTATGAACACAGATGGAAAGAATGTAAACAGTATTTACAGACTGTATCCAGCGAAATATGGAAAGAATCATGACCAAGCGAGTTTATTTGAGAAATTTAAGGTCGATTTAATATTTGAAAATCAGTATCATTCACAGCATTAACAGAATAAACGGAATGGTCATTTTGATAGATGTATGATTTTTTTTTTTTAAATAGAATTCAATACCGTTAATGAAAAAGCGTTTGGCAAACTAGGAATAGAGACTTTCCTAATCTGGTAAAGGCTTATACAAAGAATTTAGGGTAAATATTATGCTGTATGGTGAAATACTGAACGTTTTTCCTTGTGATCGGGAACAGGACAGGGATAGTCACCATCACCAGTTCTTTTTTTTTTTTTTTTTTGAGACAGAGTCTCGCTTTGTTGCCCGGGCTAGAGTGAGTGCCGTGGCGTCAGTCCAGCTCACAGCAACCTCAAACTCCTGGACTTAAGCGATCCTTCTGCCTCAGCCTCCCGAGTAGCTGGGACTACAGGCATGCGCCACCATGCCCGGCTAATTTTTTGTATATATATATTTTAGTTGTCCATATAATTTCTTTCTATTTTTAGTAGAGACGGGGTCTCACTCTTGCTCAGGCTGGTCTCGAACTCCTGACCTCGAGCGATCCACCCGCCTCGGCCTCCCAGAGTGCTAGGATTACAGGCGTGAGCCACCGCGCCCAGCCTTAACCAGTTGTAATAAAGCAAGAAAAATAATAAAGTGATAAGTGTTAGAAAGGAAAATATAAAAATTTTTTAATAGAGGATATGCCTGTATTCCTCGTTTTTGCCTGGAAAAATCAAGAGAATGGTGTTACCATTCTAGACATGAAAATTTGGTTGTTAAAAATGTACGTAAGTGGTATTTAAAGCTTTGAGACAGTGTGAGATCACTACCTGGTGAATTTAGGTAGGGAAGCAGGCTGGTGCATTCTTAGAGATTGGGAGGAGCAGGTGGATTTATCAAAGTGAACTGAGAAGCTGCCAGTGAATCCAGAGTGGGGAGTTTTGGAAACCATATGAAGAAAGTAATTGAAGAAAGAGGGAGGCTGGACACGGTGTGGCTCACGCCTCTAATCCCAGCACTCTGGGAGGCTGAGGCAGAAGGATCATTTGTGCTCAGGAGTTCAAGACCAGCCTGAGCAGGAGCAAGACCCTGTCTCTACTAAAAATAGAAAAATTAACCAGGTATCATGGGCATATCTGTAGTCCCAGCTACTTGGGGTGCTGAGGCAGGAGGATCGCTTGGGCCTAGGAGTTTGAGGTTGCAGTGAGGTGTGATCTTGCCACTGCACTCTAGATCGGGATGATGAAGTGAGATTTTGTCTTAAAAGGAACACAGAAAAAACAAAAGAAAGAAAGAGAGAGTCATTAGCTATTTCAAATGTTGTGGGAAAGTGAACTAAGAAGGGCTCTGAGACTTCACTCTTGTTTACCTTAATAAAAGAATTTCAGAGAGGTGGACATTAAAGCTAGTTGGAGTGGGTTAAGAGATTAGGTGAGAATGTGGAGTCAGAGTAGACAACTCTCAAGATTTTTGATATAAAAGTGAGAAGAGAAGTAGGTAGTAGCCTGAGAGGAACATGAGATGAAGGAAGTTTGTTTTTTAAGAAGAGGATCCAGCAGCTTATCTGTAAGCTGGTCCAATAGAGGGTAAAAGTATTGGGTGGGGGTCAGAATTAGGTTTGCTCTGGTCATGTCCTTGATTGGGTGGAGTTTAAGAATTCTGGATCCAGGTAGATAGTGTGACCCTCGATGGGTTTAAACAGTTTATCCAGTGTAACTAGAGCAAAGGTATAGTACATGCATTTAGTAATGGGGAAAAAATAAAGTTCTCTCCTGATTTTATTTATTCTTTCTGTAGTTACTCACTGAGTGCCATTAGAATACCAGGCACACTTTTAGGCACTGGAAATAGTGAACAGAACAGACAAAAAACTGTGCTGTCATGAAGTTTACATTTCATTACCAACCAGCTATGGGGCCCTACAGGAAACTGTTGGATGTAGATTCTGTTGTAATCCTTGCAGGCAGCGAGAACTGGTGTGTAGCTGGGACAGTGTAGCAAGGGACAGGGCCCATGAAGCTGCAGATCCTGGAAGTTGTGACATTGCACCAATGGAATGTAGTAGGTCTTTCTGACCTCCTCAAGGCCAATATATTGCTGAATGGTTGGGCAGAGTCTTAGTTGTGCTTGAGGCTGGGGCGGTACTGGGAGACCTGAGAACAGAGAAGATTCCTACAGGTGACCCCACTGTGTACTCACAGCCTATTTGGTTGAACACAGGGAGGTAGAGACTCATTGGCTTTCCAGATTTTAAATTAAAATCTAGAACATTTAAAGAGATTTAACTATACTTCAGATAATTTTCTGTGATATCCTAATTAAACAATTTAGCAAATCAATTACAGGAGTGGTGGTGCAAGAAATTTTCAAACAGAACAAATATATAAAGAGATACAAATCATGAAGGCAAAGAAACTTAGAGGAGAAATTCAGTATATCCAAAATTTGAATAATAGGACTTCCAGAAGGAGAAAAAGAAATGGAGGCGTGGCAGCAAGCCATGTGAAGGAAAAAAAAAAATTCAAGCAGACATCAGATTTCTCATTTGAAAGCTGTAGCTAGAGGGAAGTGGATTAGCATCTAGAGACTATGGAGAGAAAAATGACTGCAATAAAGGAAGGATGTTTAGGGATAAACAGGAATCCAGAGTATACCACTCAACTGTCCTATTTGAGGAAAACACTAACCAAATAAATGGTGCACAACAGAGACCGTCAGACTGGAGAAGGTGAAGGAGAGAGTCAGGAGTGGTGAATAGTGAACTTGGTTTTATGTTTAAAATTATATATTGATGAGGATGGCTGGGAATATATAAGTGCTAAATTAGGACTCTTAAATAGAATGGACAGTATTGTAAGGAAAAGTTATAAATAAGTATTGAGCTATCTTAACAAAATGTAGGAATTGGGGTGCTCTGGAGAAAAAAATGGGCCAAAGGTCTCATAGAGTAGAGAGGGGAGGGAAAGGAAGCAAGGGTAGAACTATCCTAGGAGTCTCATTTATGGGTTGGGAATGGGAAAGGAGGAGGGAAGTACAGTATCTCTGTAGGGGATATCTTGTTTGTAAATTTTCGTAAAGGCATATGCTTTCAACAGTGAAAGCAGGGAAAGGGAAGGTAACCATTAATAAGTTGGAAAAATACAGTGGGATTTCCAGATAAAGAGGGAAATAGAATGAACGGCAACATTATCACACTAACAAAAAAAGGAAAAGAGAAGACAAAATATAAAAGAAGTAACAAAATATAGATGGGAAGAACAAAATTAATATTTTAGTCATATATTAAATGTGAATAAGTTATATAGTCTCCTTAAAGGAAAACTAGAATGGATATGTTAAGATCAAAGTAAATTTCAGGACAAGGAGATTGAGACATTTCATAATGATAAAAGTGTAAATTCACCAAGAAGACAGAACAATCCTACATATGTAAGTATTTAATAACGGTTCTAAAGTACATGAAAGTGAGAAATACGCAAATCTACAATTATAGTTGAAGATTCAATACTTTCAATAGTTGGTAAAACAAGTATACAGAAAAATAGGAAGAATAAAGAAGACTTGGATAACACTATCAAACAACTTGATATAATTCGCATTAAGAGAACATCACACACATCAACAGCAGATTGTACATTCAAGTCCCTTATAACAGTCAGTAAGATAGATTATATGCTGGATTATAGAACAAGTCTCAACATATTTGAAAGGTATGAAATCATGCAGAATTTGTGCTGTAACCACAATGGAATTACAATAGAAATCAATAACAAAAAGATAACTAAAAAATCCCCCAAATATTTGAAAATAAGCAGTATACATGTAAATAACACATAGGTCAAAGAAGAAATAACAAGGGAAATAAGAAAACATTTTGAAATGTATGAAGGTGCAGATAGCCTGTTGAATTTGTGGAATGCAGCTAAAGCAGCATGTAGAAAGGAATTTATATCTTTAAATGCTTTTATTGGAAAAGACAGATATACATGATCTAAATGTCCACTGTAGGTAACCAGAAAATGAAGAGCAAATTAGACCCAAAATAAATGGAAGGAAGGAGATGAGGAATATAAGAGTGGAAATCATTGAGATATGGAAAAACAGTAAAGAACCAATGAAAATATCATGAATTGATAAACCTTTAGTTAGACTAATCAAGAAAAAAAAGATGCAAATTAGCAATATCCAGAGTGAAAGAGGGATTGTTACTACAGATACTATACCTAGTAAAAGGAAAATAAGATAATATTATGAACACTTTGTCAATAAATTTGACAACTAAGATGAAATATAAAAATTTCTTGAAAGACACAAATTATCAAAGTGACATAAGAAATAGAAAATGTGAATAGCTCTATATCAAGTAAATTGAATTTATGATTTGAAACCTTTACTCAAAGAAAACTTCAGGCCTGGACAACTTCACTAGTAAATTCTATCAGACATTAAAGGAAGAAATAATACCAATAATAGCAACAAACTCTTCCAGCAAATAAAGGAAGACAGACACTCTCCAACTCATTTCATGAGGGCAACATTATCCTGATACCAAAACAAGATAAAGACATTGTAAGACAAGAAGACTACAAATTAATGTCTCAAATAAGCACAGATGTAAAAATCTTTAACAATATATTAAGGGGATAATACATGCCTTTGTTTCAATTCAGTGCCTTTGTTACTGCTGGTAAGCTAGTTTTCCCTAGTGCACAGCCAGTACCCATGTCCATACCTAAATCATCAATGATACTGTGACACCCAGTCTGAAATTCTAGGTTGATATTCCTGGCCTTCCTCTTTCACGTCTCTTTAAACTTTGAGTAACCACAGCACTTGTTGGCCATTCACTAGAATACAGAAAATTTCAAATTAAAAACTGGCAAAATGTAAAAGAAACAATACCTAATGCAGAGAGGATGTGGAGAATAGCATATTCTCATACATTGCTGGTACAAATGTGAATTGTTGTAGCCTTTTGGAAAATAATTTGGCAGCTTGGTTAACAATTAAAATTCATAATCCTTTTGGTCTAGTAATCCTCCTCCTAAAATTCCTATTCTTAGAAATAAAAGCACAAGTAAGTAAGGCCATATGTATAGGGTTATTTATTGCAGCAATGTGCAAAATGCTAACCAACTAAATACAAAATGAACGTTAGTAAGGGAAAGGCAGGAAAAATGATACCTCCATAGGTTAAAATAATACTACGCTACATGAAAAAGAATGAATTAGACTAATACCTGATTAAAGAGATTTCCATAAGGTTTTGTTGAGTGAGAAAAGAAAGATGCAGAAAAGTTTATATAATAGCTAATTTGTGTAACCAAAAAATAATTGAACAGAGCCATGTGTATATCGTAGGCTCATGTGAAGAAAAATAGTTAAGAATGCTTGATAGGTGGTTAAATTTTTATCTTGGTTGAGGGTGGATGGGAGTAATTGGAGAGGTAAATAAAAAAGAATTATTCTCTAGTTAACAACAAAAAACCCTGTCTGCGATCATATCTATGCATTATCTGTAAAATTATGTAAATGTGTGTGTTTAAAGATATTAAGTAAGCATTTAAAATAAAAACAATCTATTTCTTTTCTAAAAGTGATGTTGATTTGCAAACCTAAATCTGTTCATGTGAAGTTCATAGAAACTCTTAGGAGCAAAACAAGCATAGTAGAGAGAAAGAACCTTAAAACTTTGGGCTAGAAGAGTCTTAAACAGAGAAACAAGGAAGTGTGTGCATGCACACACACACACACACACACACACACAAACACAATAACCAGTGGGGAATTTACTCATTGGAAATAAAGTTTAGTTTCTATTTGAGAAGTCTAAAGTAGGGTGGTTTTTGTGGGTGGTGGTTACTGTTCTTCAGGGACCTTTGATTTGTCATCCTTGGTGTTGGCTTTGTGTTCAGACTCGTAGCCTGATTGCCACAGTACTTCCAGCTGTAAAATCCAGCATAGCAAAGTTCAGAGAGAGAAGGGTCGTCTATTCTTGCATGGCTATCATAGGTTGTTTTATTTTTGGAAGCATTTACTGAGAAAGTTTGGGGTACACGTTGGTTATAATACCTGTGAGAGGAAGGTATTATTGGAAGCAGGAGCGGAAGCAGTATTGGGCAAAGGAAGAAGTTGAGCTTCTATGCAGGTCTGACAAAGGGGAGCTCTGGACCAAGGATTGCCTGTTAGAGTTGTCCCATGTTGTATTGTAAGCCTGGGCTTTTGTACCCCCTATGGCGTGGGCTGCCCTGGGAAGGGCATGGCCTAGGGTAGCCAACCCCTGAAGGAACTAACAATCTGTTGACCACATTCTCTGCTATAGCTGGCAGCAAGTCCTTCCTTCAGGGGGGATCTAGGTAGTATATCTTCCTTTCCACCACACTGTCTTTCTTAAGCATGAGAAAATATTTACTAGAACTTGTCCATCAGACTTCCCTTCACATCTAAGTATTAGATTACACACTATGTCAAAGATTACTAATTACCATTTTTAGCCTTTCTCCTTTTCTCTAGTAAAGAGAATCCTGATTTTTCACTGGGTACAGAGTCATCTGGGATAATGGCTACATTTCTCAGCCTCCCTCTACATGTAGATATGTCAGTAACTTCTGGCTAATGGGATAGAAGTTGAATTATAGTGTTTGACTTAGAGAGAGGGTGTGCTCCTTGTTTTCTTTTCCTTCTTCCTTGTGGATAGAACGTGGGTATGATAGCTGGAGCTTGAGCAGCCATCTTGGATCGTGAGGTAGAAGTCACATGTTGAGGATGACAGAGCAAGGGTAGAAGAACATTAGGTCCCTGATGATCATGGAAATTCCGTACATGCTCTGGATTGCTTACCTTTGGATTTTATGTCTCAGTTAAGCCATAACTATTTTGGTTTTTCTGGCAGTTGCATTAGAATCTAATCTTAACTGATAAGCATTTCTAATCAGTCATTGGCAAGGGGGCGTGGGAAAACATGATTAGCTTAGACTAACGTGTTAGGGGTGGAATAGATGTTGGGGGAGTAAGACCCAAAGACATCTGTATCAGGCAAGTACAGCAGAAAGGGAGAGAAAGGCGAGGATTTCAAGGGGTTTGCTGGATATGATTTTTGTGATCGACTATGAAATCTTAACTGGGTAAGTGAGAAAGTGAAATGTGTGGGTGGTGGGTGATGAGCAGTGAAGAAGTGACAGTTCAGTGGATTGGCGGTCCCCATGGGCCTGAAGACTCATTGGAAAGTGGGAATTAGGCTAAATGAACAGGAGAGAGAAGAGCAGAGCAGAAGGTAGGGTGCTTAAAATGGAGATTTTGGTGGTAGCCCTTAATAGCAGGGGCGAGAGGAGTGGGTGGCTAAAGAGAGGTGGAAGAAAAGATTGTTGATGGTAAGGTTAAGAAATAGAGAGGCTGGGTTTTGGGTGGAACATTCTGGATGTTTTTGTAAATGAATGGAAGACAATGAACAATTTGCTAATATCTTCAGTGCATTGGGAGTAACTGGGTTGTCAGTAGATGACTCACAGTAAGGGAGGCAGATCCAGAAGAGAGCATCTGTTTCAGAGAGGCTGACATTGTTGATGCAAGAGGGAGGAAGAATGAATGATCTGAAAACAGCAATGAGGAAGGACATAGCATCCTTCTTAAATATTAAACATTTCTATATAGTAAAAGATACTAGACCCAAAGTATAAAGAAAAAAGTAAACTGAGAAAATATATTTATACTAATAGTACATTTAACTTAGAAATGGGAGGTTTCCTTAATGTGAAAAGAGCTCCTGAACATTAATTTTGAAAAGACAACTTGGTAGCAAAGTGGGCAATGAATGTGGAATCTTAATTCACAAAGGAGGAAGTGCAAATGGCCAGAGCATATGAGAAGATATTTTTGAACATCCAGGGTTAATAGCAGTCAAAACATTAGTGAGATACCAGCATGTGCCTGTCATATTGGCAAGATCTAAAAGTATTATTAGAAGATAGGTGCTAATGCACACTGCTCATGGACATGTGGATAGGTGGCCAGGATGGGTCTGGTCTGGTTGTGTGTTGTGGCTTGGTGTGCTTGCCCATCATAGCTACAGTACTCTCAGAGTTACTGTTTTAACTGCACTTTACTTGTAACTGTAACTGTGTGGTCTTATTTTTTAAAAACAAACTCATATTTATAAATAAGTTCTTGTGACCATTTTCACGGTACAAAGTATAACTTTCCCTTCTTAGCTAGAAAGATTTAGGTATGGTTTTGTTCATTCCTATGGGTTTTGTTATTTTTCTATCCTCTTTTATGTATGTGGCATTTGTTTCATCCAAATTTGTGCAGTGTGATTATAACTATGCAGTCATTTTCTTCTGGTTTTAGCATACATTAATGTATCCACTGTGCTTAATATTTGTATTGTATTGAGAATTAAGAAAACTATTAATAGAAAATTAATACATGAAAATATTTTATTGTGAAATAAGTACATTAAAATATATGAAATTAATATGTGGACTTAAGGTTTTTCTTTTCAATTTAAATTACAGACTAACTGGATCTTCTGGGTTTGTCACAGATGGACCTGGAAATTATAAATACAAAACAAAGTGCACGTGGCTCATTGAAGGACAGTAAGTAGTAATGGCTGGCTTAAGTTTGTCTGTTTGTTTGTTGCAGGATAGAGCCCAGTGTAGCATAAAATACTTAAAATACTTTTTGGATAAATTTTCATTAAACTCTTATTTTTCTTAATCTTCACTGTTAATTTAAAAAAGGTTTGTGTTGATTTAATGCTGCAAACGAATTGTACATACCAGAAATTTGTATATTTTCAACTGTAATAGTTTAAAAACTAAGTATTTTTAATGGTTTGTTCAGAGCATTAGGAAATTACAATACCATGTCGTTTTTCTAAGTACCTATTTTTATTGTGGCTAGGAAAATTGGAATAACTGTTACTGCCTAAGTGACCCCTTCTCTGGACCCTGCTGTGTCATCCCAGCTAGTGCCTGCCGCCTTTTTCTCCCTCCCTTCATGACAGGCCTTTAAAGCAGTATTTCTCAGACTTTTTTGTTCTCAGGACCTCTTTACACTCTTAAAGTTTGAGGATTCCAAATAACTTTTGTTTATGTGGGTTATACCTGTCTGTGTTTACCATATTAGAAATTAAAACCAAGAAATAGTATTTAATTCATTTAAAAGTAATAATTATAAACCGACTACAATGATATTTTTATGAAAAAAAATCCTGTATTAAAAAATTTTAGAGAGAAGAGTGGCATTGTTTTACATTTTTGCAAATCTCTTCAAAGTCAGACTTAATACAAGGCAGCTGAATTACCATTCTTCTGCGTTCACCTTGTTGCAGTATGTTATTGTGGTTGAAGTATATAAGGAAAGTGAGTGCTAACTTGAATATAAGTAGGAAAAGGGAGGAGATTTTAATACTACAGTACTTTTAAGTAATTGTGACTAGTCTTCTTTGGTACTGTGCCCAAACTTGACAAGAAAATTGCAGTGTGGAATCTGAAACAACATTAATGAACTTTTGGGACTTGTTACGTCAAAATCCATTGGTTTTCTTGCACTTTGAATGGATTGTTTGCCCATCCATGATTTTGTAATATGATATATAAGTAATTTGGAAAATATTGGTTCACTGAATTATTCAGATCTTCCACATGTTGATATATTTCATTATATAATATTTAAAAATCACATTGGTTAATACCACTATCAGTCTCATTACAAAGGTCTAAGTATTGGGAAGTTGTATTTGGGTAGCAGATATAAATTTTCCAAAACTCTAATTACTACCTGAAAGTGCTTGTATTTTATCTTTGGCAGCAAATACCATCAGTTTTGTTTGAAGTGACAGGCTTGGTTTGGTCATTTTCAATAAAATGTCTGCCAAATATCCAACTCTGAATAACCATAGTTTCTCAATTATTTTTTCAAATAAACACAGTGAATGGTGTTCCAAGAAAAGGGGTGGCTAGATCAGCTCATAACTTAAAAGAATTTCAAAGGTTGTTTTCCTTGAGAAAAGTGTACTTTTTTAGGCAGAAGTGCTATATGCTAGCTTTCATTTTGTCACATGTAATATTAAAAAGATGTTTACTTATGGATCAGGATTTAATAAAATTAATAGTTTTTACTGCTTAATAAAGATATTCTTAAATGAAACTGGCATTTTTTCTTTGTTCTGTGAGTGGGTGGCGGTGAAGAATAATGGTGATCACTAGTACCGTTTGCTGCTACTGCCTTAATTTGTTCTAAGACACCAGCAGTTTCACCCACCATTGCTCTTGCACTGTTAGTAAATGCCAACATAGCAATGAAAGCACATGATATCTTAGTATTACTGTGAATATAGTTTTGACCTCTTGGATCCCCCTGAAAGGTTCCCAGGGCCCTCTGCATTCTGTGGACCACATTTTGAGAACTGCTGCCCTGAGAAGTTGTCTGCCCTTGCCCTTACCCTTCCTGTCAGTTCACTCCTATCTGATGTCCTTTCACTGTTGCTCTGAATGTGCTCTCAGCAGTTGCTCCTCCTGAGCCTAAGCAAAAAAAATTTTTTTCCCCTTTTCCTTATTCCCCACATTTAGCCTGTCAGTAAATTCTGTCACTTTTCCCTCTAGATTATCTCCCAAATCCTTCTATAGACTCCCTTTTACCACCATCTCTACTATTGTGAACCACCATCCTCTCTTTCCTTGACCCCTATATTAGCCTTAATTTGGCCTCCCGATTTTTGCTTTTGCCCCTTGTCCACCTCTCATCTTTTACAGTTTTCTCTGCTATGTTTCAGGCATGCAGATTTTCTTCATGTTGCTTGAACACATCAACTTCTTTCTCCCATAAGACCGTGCTGTTCCCTCTATCTGAAATGTTGTGCCCCAGGCTTTTCACATGGCTTGCCTTGTCCTTCTAATCACCTCCAAAGCTTGCTGGGGTATCTCAGTAAGCTTGTGCTACTGTGTCACATTCCTTTCATTTCTTCACAGTACTCATTACCACCTGAGTTAATTTGTTTATGTTTTTATTTAGTTGTTGACTTAGAGATGTTAGATAAATCAGTGTGGAGCAGAGGAAAGGTCTAAGCTGGAGCAATACAGTTAGGCATCATCAGGGTACAAATGGTATTGATATTCCCAGAGATTTTTGAGTAGAGTATTTGGGCTGGAGAGTGAAGGGGTGAGCGGGATATGAGGCAATGGAGAAAGCAAAGTCTTCTGTGAGTTTCACTCTATTAGGGCAGATCTTTGGTAGAGAGAGTTGGGATTGGAGGCATTTTTGTTTTATTGTTATTTTGCAAACCATGTTATACTTGAGCAGATTTAATTGTGGGTGACAAAGTTCCAGATGAGAGGGAGATGTTAAATATTTGAGAGATGGAAGGGGACTAGGTGGGTTTATCTTTTTTGAAAAATGGGAATTTCAGGAATTTTTGTCTGGGTGCTGAGCATAAGAGGGAGGTGGGACGGGATGTTTTGAAATTGTCATTGAGAGTTAGTAGCAGCTGTGGAGAGAGAGAGAGAGTTAGTATAGAACTGTTGGCAGAATCAAAGTGCCATTTGAAGTTGGTGAGCAGAGACCAGTGCTGGAACCAGTCTGCCCAATGGTGTGGCTTTCTCCAGTACAGCGTAGTTTTTTTGTTTGTTTGTTTGTTTGTTTTTGGATTCAATCTAGTCAAAGCAGATAACTGGTTTCCTATAGACCAGGGCTTTTGCTAGCTAGTACCATGAAGGGGCAGAGGGACAGGCAAATTCAGAGACTTGGTGGGTGTGTTTGTGAAATGATGTAGTGTGGAATCTTAAGTTGAATAAAGAAGTGCAAAAATGGAAGGGCTAATGAATTGGGCCAGAGGCTATTAAAGAATGGCCACTGGTTGGACTGTAAGGCCCAAAGAGTCATGGATCACGTCTGTTTTGTTTCCATTTGCATGTCTAGTGGTCTCCTGCACATAGTAAGTACTAAATAAATCTTTGACAAATGAAGGAATACTATTTATATATTAATTTCTTTTCTTCCTGTAAATTCTCTTTTCAAAAAAAATCTTTTTATATTCTCAAATGTTTGCTGGTTATGATGATTATTTTCTTATAAATTACTTTTCTTCTTCTTTTCAGGCCAAATAGAATAATGAGACTTCGTTTCAATCATTTTGCTACAGAGTGTAGTTGGGACCATTTATACGTTTATGATGGGGACTCAATTTATGCACCACTAATTGCTGCCTTTAGGTAAGCTCAGTCATATAAGTACTAGTTCATCATCCCTTGATTTCTAAATTTAATCGTATCTCCTGGATTGGATTCTTACTGGGTTCACCTTTATTATCACTGAACACATTTATTTCATGGAAACAGTACTTGTGTTCTAGTCCTGACTTGGTTTCTGTAGCTACTGGGCAAGTTTCTGGGCATATTACTTGACCTTTCTTTTCAGTTTCCCAATTTGTAAAATTGTGATAGTGCTATTTAAGTTCACCTACTCCTCATGGTGGCGGTGAAGTTTACGTTTTCACATGTTTTGTGAGTAATATAGTGAATGATGTATCTGTGAAAAATTTTTCTCATTGCATGGTCCTTTAGGAGTTATTTGTTGAATTCAAATAGTGTGTGTGTGTGTGTGTGTGTGTGTGTGTATTTACATATATGTGTTATCATGGGTGAGGGAAACTTTCTGGAAGAATACACATAAAACAAACAGTGGTTATCTGCAGAGAATGAGGAACATACCAGTTATGTATTGTGAGTTCCTTTTTTTTTCTTTGAGACAGGATCTTGGTCTGTCGCCCAGGCTGGAGTACAGTGGCCTGATCATAGCTCACTGTAACCTTGAACTCGTGGGCTCAAATGATCCTCCCACTTCAGCCTGCTGAATAGCTAGGGCCACAGGAGTGAGTCACCCTTCCCCGCTAATTTCTTTTTTTAAGAGATGGGGTCTTGCTATGTTGCCCAGGCTGGTCTTGAACTTGGTCTCAAACAATCCTTTCACCTTGGCCTTGTGATTTTTTTTTTTCCCAATAAGTACATTCTACTTTACTAGTTAAACAAAAACTATTCAACACCAAATATATAGGGTGTTCTGAATTATTTTGGTATTTTAGTTTTTATTAACAGCAAGGAGCTGTGTTGTTTGTTAAGTTTTTGATCACATGGAAATTCAAAACTATCTCTATTTTTTTCCTTTTATTGGATAGGAGATTTTAAAATACAGTCATGAGTCACTTAATGAAGAGGATGCATTCTGAGAAACTCATCATTAGGCAATTTCATCATTGTGCAAACATAGAGAGTGCTTAACAAACCTAGGTGTCATAGCCTACTACACACCTAGGCTGTATGGTACAGCTTGTTGCTCCTACGCTACAAACTTGTACAGCATGTTACTGTACTGAATGCTGTAGACAGTTGTAACACAGTGGTAAGTATTTGTGTATCTAAACATAGAAAAGATACAGTAAAATACAGTAGTATAATCTTATGGAACCACCGTCATATATGCAGTCCATTGTTGACTGACATGTCACTATACATTGCATAACTGTATATTTTTCTAAAGTCCACATCTGCTTAGGAACCATAGTTGTCAATTTTTCATCTGCAACTGACTTTCTAGATTTCCTTTCCTCAGACATTTTATTTCTTTGACTTTAAAAAGAAATCAGTTCAACAAATTTTTTTTGTGTTTCTCACATGGGGCTAGTCTGGTTGATGTTCCATGTGGGTGAGGGGAGGTAACAGGGAGTAAGCAGCATACAAGGAGCCAAGGGACAGGAGAACAGGGACCTGAGGTGCCACTTGTATTTCTCCACCCCCTTTGGCTTAGAAGTCTCTCTGACATATCTTTGAACTGAGAAACAAAGCCGTTTTCTGGGCTTTATAGGTTCACTTACGGGGCCAAAGAACAGGGTGGCTGGGCTATGCTAAGCGTTTAAAATAGCATTGGCCAAGTGTTGGCATGTATATTTTATGCTAGCATTTGAAACATAACTTGTGTTTAGCAAGAGGCACCCTAAGCTTTAACACAAGCATGAAAACTATCTGTGTATGTTGTTATTATGATAGTACTTGCTGGGGATTCACTTGTTAATGGTGTTTACTAATCAGAATTCATGGAGCTCCTGTTATATGCCAGGCATTTTGAATCAGCTTGTCAGTAGCTCTTGTAGGAACATGAGCCAAGCAGGTTGTACATAACCCTGTGGTTCTGTGTATTTGTTGAGCAGACATGTAAATTCCACATCAGCAACAGCAAAACAAGCAGAAGGCTATAATTGTTCTAATCAGTGACTTTTGAGGGAAGCCAAAGTGTATATACAGATAGAGGAACTCTGAAGTTTCTCTTGATAAGTTAGTTAACTGATAGTATAAATTAATGCATTGATCTTACTAAAATTTAAGGCATATTGTGAATTTTCTAAAATTATGGTGAGAAAATATGTAGAGATTGAAATTTACCTGAAATACAACCCCCCTAAAGCACTGATGTGCAGAACAATTTGAAAACCACTGTCTTAGGCCATAAGGGCACTGCCACAAGGTGGTTTGTGGAGAAGTGCTGTTGGGCCAGGAGAATTTTGGATCGAGGCACCAACCCAGTGGTGATGTGCTGAGGGTCCAGAGTGGAGAGAGCCTGGTGGCAGAGATAGTTCAGCGAGGGCCAATAACAGTCAAGGAAAGAAGAATCAAACAGGATTCAGAAGATGTGGACTTTTAATCGGTTTCTGCTCAAGTCTCTGTGTGAACTTGAATCGGTCATTTAAGTGCTCTAGACCTCAGCTTCTAAAACTGAAAATGAAGGTGATGTATACTGTGTTAGTTCAGTCTGTGTTCTTTCTGGATATATTGCAAACTCTAAAGTTTAGTTTGATTCTAAACTGGTGGAAAAAAAAAAAATAAACTGGTGGATCACATTTATCTTTTATATATTGAACTTCTGAATAAAATTTATTTAACAAACACAGTTCCATTACTAGACACATGTGAAAACCCCTGGAGTCATTTATCTTTTAAGACTCTTCCAGCTCTACAACGTAATGCTTTTGCCATGCATTCAACAGATGCATGTATGGGAGAGTGCCTTCATGGAGCAGGCACTCTCCTAGCATTTGTTGGTAGGGGATGCAGAGGTGATGGAGTAGGGGGAGTGGTTTTCCTTCCTGAGAACATTCTTCAAAAGGACGTTATTCCTTTTAGAGTTTTTTGTTTGTTTGTTTGTTTGTTTTTTAAGGAAGTCATATATTGATGAGGCAGTTGTTAGACTGTGATGATACAGAGGAAGCCTTTTGAAAGCAGGGGTCAGTCTACCCATCACCCATCTGTAACCATGGTCCGACCGTGGCATACTTAGAGAAGCTACTCACAGGCAGGCGCCTCTCTCATGTTCCTGGACCCTCCTTCACTAGTCTTCCTGGCCCTACCACCTGGCCCTGACTTTAGGAATCTGCCTTACTTTCCACATCTCTCTGCCCTTGTCCTTGTAGTCTTGCAAGAAGATAGGTATGTCAAACTGAGGATTACTAGTCAACTTACACAGTGTAGTTGGTAAAGTCAGGTTATGCCCCAGGTATGTTCAGAGAGCCATGTTTGCCTGGGGCAATTATGCTGAATTTCAGGTCTATTAAGAAAATCGTTCAGTGATTTTTCAAAATGATTCTGTACAACAGTGGTCTGTATTTAAAACACAAGATGATGAGCAACACGAAGTCAGGCAGTTGTTGAGTTGCTCAGGTTGAACAACTGCTTGCAGCCTAAGCTACGCCTGCATTTATTGATCTGCCTAGGGGCAGCGGGTAGGGAGGTGGGAGACAGTTCAGGGTGACAGCTGAAGAGTGCGCCTGCAGCATGTCTTCCTCACCCACACACTTCCCATTACCTTTGTATGCTGGGTGAGGTTATGTTTGTATTCATTTGTTCTACACAAGTTTATTTTTGTCATAAACCAGTTTTATTTTCGCACTGAGAAAAATCAACACACTCCAAAGCTGTCACAATTTCAAGTTTTTGAAGTGAAAAGAAGTGAGCACCTATGCCCCTCTGACAGTGGGGAAGCTGATCCAGTGTTTATCCACTGCATTATGAAGTTGTAGTTGGTAACGTCATTCAGCCTACACACTTAAATGTCTGTCCCCACCATATAAAGAATATCATCAGCCATCACTTACGGTGCACCTGCTAGTGTGAGGCACTATTTAAGCACTCCACATGCTTTAACAGTTTGATCCTCACAACATCACTGTAATGTAGACAGGAATTCTCTCATTGTGCATTTGAGGAAACTGAGGCTCAGAGCTATCAGTGACATGCCCAGGCATATGGAGTGGGCATTGGAGCTCATGTCTCCTTGTTGTTGAAATTCATGCTAGGGTAACAAGAGAGTGCAGGGTCTCTCACGTGTGACAGAGGCCCTCAGTCCTTTGCTCTGCTAGTGTATCTTAGGGGCAGATTACTTTTGATATTCCTGTTTCTAGGCAGCCCTGCTCTTGCCAGTACTTATCCCTTCAGCATTTCAAGAGATTCTGGTATATATTATATAACTAGTGAGAGCACGATAATGGTTGAACCCTTCATTTAGGTCTCTGATTCGATGTCATGTCTTCCAAGAAGCCTTCCTCAACTACCCTTTCTAAAGTACCCCCTTCTCTTCTTTTCCTCTGCTGTTTCCCTTCATAGCATTTATCTGCCTGGCATTATTTATCCACACACTTGCCTGTGGAGTTGTATCTGGGCTTATTTGTTGTTTTTTATGAACTCCATGAGAGCAGAAATACAGTCTTTTTCACTATTGCATTCCTGGTACTTAGAGCAGTGCCTCACATGTAGTAAGTGCTTAGTAAACATTTGTTAGTTGAATACATAGTAGAAGATGTGTGACCGTTTTATAGGCCCTGGAGCACCTTCAGAATCTTAGAGTTCCTAGAGTTCTGTCTTCATATTAAAAATTAAAAGTCCCATCCCCTCCTTATCTTCATTGCCTGCTTATGCACTCTTCCAGTCATTTTTATAGGCACTTATATAAGTACATGTAAATGTGTAAATGTACGCATATACTAGGCTCATTGTTTTGCAGATTGATCCCAACCCGCATCAGAATGCCTGAGGAGCTGCGTGTTAGTCCTGTAGACTCATTCAGCCAGCTCCCAGTGGATGAGCATTTAGGTGGTTTCCAACCTATTACCATCTAATAGAGCTGCAGTTAGAATTCTTATATATTTGTCATTGTACACATAAGCAAGTATTTCTTCTACAAAGAAATAGAATTGCTAGGTCAGAGCAAATGAGCCTTTAAGATTGTCATAGGCCTTGAGGTGGGAGTTTACCTGGTGTGTGCTCTAGGAAAGCAAGGGGGCCGGGTTGACTGAGTGAAAGGGGGACAGCAGTAGGAGATGGATCATTGGGCGAGGCTGTGTGTGTGGAGCAGACTGTATAGGTCCTGGAAAGGATCTAGGCTTTTACTAAATGTGGTGGTGGTGAATCAGTATGGGGCAAAAGTCACAAGCACGTAAAGAAATGCAAACGGCAAGTAAACATAAGATAAATGATTAACTTCAGGAGTATAAAAGAACTCAAGACCACAACTTAAAAAAAAATCACTTTTCATTTATTAAATTAGCAAAACTAAAATAAGATTGGTTGTTGTTTGCAGGGTGAGGTGGGATGGACCCTTTCATTCTGTGTTGATAGCATTTCATGTCAGCATATCTCTTCTGGGAAGGAAGTTGGTATTATGGATGAAGAGTCTTAAAGCCATCATTTAGACCCTTTGACTCAGTAATTCTTTCCCTACGAGGCACCCAACAAACACTTAGAATCTGTTATGTGCTGGGCTCAGAGTGAGGTCTAGGGAGTTATATAGGAAATGCTTATAATATATTATTGGTAAAATAGAATATAAAACGTAAATGATATCAATAAGGCCAAGAAAATGCATCAGAACACTAATGGTATTGGAGTTATAGGTGTTGATTTAGCATCTTTATTTATATTTTTATATAAATAAATATATTTAATATAAAATATTCCATGTATTTCATTAGTATATATTTGGGATTCATCATCTCATAAAAATTATTTTATGTGATTGTGGAGGTTTACTTAGTTTTTCAAAGGAGCATTATAAAAAGTTTTTTTAAAAAACCGAACAGGGCAATTGATTTCAAATGTCATTAGAAATACAACTCAGAATATAGGAAGCCTAACGAAAGATTCAGATAGGATCCAGAACTAACTAGATCCAGAACTAATGGGGTAGCTAGCACTCTGTATTTATCACAGGAATTTGTTCCTCTTCCTGGATGTATTAAAATTGTAAGGATGAATTCCAGTTTTTAATTTGTGTCTACCGCAGTTCGACATGTCTGTGATTGTGCTTCCCTCTATAAGAAGTGTGTTTTTGTTTCAGTGGCCTCATTGTTCCTGAGAGAGATGGCAACGAGACTGTCCCTGAGGTTGTGGCCACATCAGGTTATGCCCTGCTGCATTTTTTTAGCGATGCTGCTTATAATTTGACTGGATTTAATATCACTTACAAGTAAGATATTTAAGTCTAGTATTTGTGATTATATTCAAATGACTATGTATTTTGTTTTAGCAATAATAATGTGCCAGGCATTGTGCTAGACAGTTAGCATGGATTTTCTTATTTAAAGTTCTAAAAACTCAGTGAGGCATGGGGACTGTTTTTCTTTTCATTTTATATGATTGAGGAAACTGGTGGGAAAGTGTTACGTAAATTGTCGAAGTAAGTGGTGGTGTCACAGTTTCAACCTGGGTGTTGCTGCTGTTGAGCTTCTCCTGGAAGACAGGGACATTTTCCTGCTAATGCTGTGGTGGTCCCCGGCCCTGGAGCTGCAGCCTGATACTGCAGAGACTACCCCCTCCTCTCCCCCCCAGAAAAATTGTCTTCTATGAAACTGGGGTTGGGGCGCACAGCAGGAGGTGAGCGGCTGGAAGCTTCATCCCTATTTACTGCTGCTCCCCATCGCTTGCATCACCGCCTGAGCTCTGCCTTCTCCCCTCACCGCCCCCATCTGTGGAAAAATTGTCTCCCATGAGTCCATGAAACCTGTCCCTGGTGCCAAAAAGGTTGGGGGCTGCTGTCTAATGAATAAAAACATGGGGGGTTAGGGTTTGCTAAGTACAATTCAACAAATATTAATAGTTGCCATGTACTCAGTAGTAGAAGGAATCTATACTCTCAAAGTACCTTGATAGGCCATTTATCTTCCCCTTTTAAAATCTAAAGTGTTGTTTGAAAGTGCTGTCAATACAATTATTTATTTTTTTTGAGACAGAGTCTCGCTCTGTTGCCTGGGCTAGAGTACCATGGTGTCAGCCTAGCTCACAACAACCTCAAATTCCTTGGCTCAAGCAATCCTCTTGCCTCAGCCTCCTGAGAAGCTGGGACTACAGGCTCATGCCACCACACCCAGCTAAGTTTTTCTATTTTTAGTAGAGATGGGGTCTCACTTTTGCTCAGACTGGTCTCGAACTCCTGAGCTTAAGCCATCCTCCCGCCTCCCAGAGTACTAGGATTACAGGTGTTAGCCACTGCGCCTGGCCAATACAATTATCTTATGTTTATGTTACTAGGAGATACATTATAGTTAAATTCTTAAGTTAAGCTGGCCCTTCTTTGTCCTTTTGAAATGAATAGATAAAGTTACTAAGAAATTTTAAATACACCAACCTGGGCGATAATCTTCAATTCTACAAACTTTCAGAGACTATAGAAAGGGATAGATACCGTGAAGGTGGTAGTGTATTGTTGGCAGTTAGTTTTATTCTTTTCCTCCCCGAACTTGCAAACATGAATTTGGCAGTTTTGTAATGCTCATTGTTAGCGGGCTACCAAGAAGACTAGCATAGTCATTCCACCCTTGAGGAGCTAAGTCTGGACAATATTGCATACATCTTCTTCCTCCTGGTAATTTTTTTGACTTTATGAGTTATTTATTTTTATCCTTTTGTTACAAGAATGCAGCAGGGTTGATTTGTTTCATTATTTGTACCCTAGCTATGCAGTGTTGAGTGAACTCATTTAGGCTGAATGGTATACTGCAATTATGCTTGTGAATGAATTGAGGAGACAGTGAGATTCTTAAACCTTGTTTAGGAGGAAGTTCTGCTAACTTAATTGAAGTGTTGCTTTATGTTAACCTAATTTTCCACACCGTTTTTATAGTTTTGACACGTGTCCAAATAATTGCTCGGGCCGAGGAGAATGTAAGATCAGTAATACCAGCAACACTGTCGAGTGTGAATGTTCTGAAAACTGGAATGGTGAAGCATGTGACATTCCTCACTGTACAAGTAACTGTGGTTTTCCTCATCGAGGCATCTGCAATTCAAGTGATGTCAGAGGATGTTCCTGCTTCTCAGAGTGGCAGGGTAGGAGCTTCTTTCATTTTTATTTTTCTTTCAATTTTACAAAATGTTCCCAATTTAATAAATTGTAGATTGACCTTATCCTTAGCAACTATATAATTTATGTTAATCAAATATTAGGTAACATTTAAGCGTTCACATCCCTTTGTCCAGCTTCTTAGAAATCTTTCAATTTCACACATGTGGTTGTGAAATTGAAGGGGAAGGACATTCTTTGCAACCCATTCATGGAAGTTGGAGAACTTGTTCTCAGCCATAGGAGGACATAGCAGAGAACCAGTCTGGGAGGTGGGAAAAGAGCTGACAATAATGGTATTTCCTCAGAAGTGTTTTCTAAGTTGAGAAAAAATTAG
This sequence comes from Eulemur rufifrons, assembly GCF_041146395.1. NCBI lineage: Eukaryota > Metazoa > Chordata > Mammalia > Primates > Lemuridae > Eulemur > Eulemur rufifrons. Next base: position 28,333,315 of record NC_091002.1, read on the forward strand.
GGTCAGTTATACATTAAATCCCAATGCAGTCAGCTAATGGCATTATCTACAGAAACAGATTAATCGAGAAGCTTTAGGGAATTCTAAAGGGGGGGTGGGTGGTAATAGCTATTATTGATTTAGTGATTTTCGTTGTATGTTTAGCTCTTCCTCAAAAACTTTTTATTTTGGAAGAGATTTGCTTGTTGAAATTCTCTAGTTTTTTGGTTTTGGCCAACACTGAGCAGTTAATAATTGAAGTATTTTGAGTATCTATTAACATGCAAATACTGTGGCAGAAGCCAAACCTCCGAAGAATGGAGTCTGTCTCTTGCATCTGTTTAAGTTTCTTGATTTACCAGAAGATGAATAGTTTGTATTATTACTCCCAGATCTAATCACTGCAGTTGGCCCTCTGTATCTGTGGGTTGTGCACCTGCAGGTTCCACGTTCATACAACTGTGGATCAAAAATATTTCGGGGAAAAACACAATAAAAAATAATACAAATAAAAAACAATATAGCATAACACCTATTTACATAGCATTTACATTGTATTAGGTTTCATAAGTAGTTTAGAGATGATTTAAAGTATATGGGAGAATGTGCATAGGTTTTATGCAAATACTATGCCATTTTATATAAGGGATTTGAACATCTGTGGATTTTGGTATCTGTGGGAGTCCTGGAACCAATTCCCTGTGGATACCAAAGAACAACTGTACATTTTAGCCCTAAAGTTTTTCATTTGAATTAATAATTTCTTCATCTAGTCTTTCTCCTGAGAGCTGTTTAAGCAAGTATTTCATTTCTAAGGAAAACCTAACCTTGATATGGTCAAGTCATCATTAGAAAGTATGTAATTTTGAATTTTATTAGGGATTACCTTTGGTTAATACTTTGAGTAATTTAAAAGTGCAAATTAAAGAGACTTGTCTGATATTTAGATGCTAAAGGAAAGACTAAGTATTATTTAAGTATTCGTGGCATTTAGATGATTAAAACTTGAAATATGCAATAAGCTTTAAAGCTGCATTTTGTGAAACTAACTTATTATGTTTTATTAGGTCCTGGATGTTCGGTTCCTGTACCAGCTAACCAATCATTTTGGACTCGAGAGGAATATTCTAACTTAAAGCTCCCCAGAGCATCTCATAAAGCTGTGGTCAATGGAAATATAATGTGGGTTATCGGAGGATATATGTTCAACCACTCAGATTACAACATGGTTCTAGCGTAAGTTGTTTTAAACATTTTTGCAAGAAGCTTAATTTTTCATTTTGAAAATTTATGAAGTACAGATAAGCAAAAAGAAAAAAAATCAATAATTCCATTAGTTGAGGAAAATCCCTGTTAATATTTTGGTAGTAGTCTTACAGACTGTTTTGGCATATATTGAGTTTTTAAAATTGAGAGCCACAAAGAATTCATTATTGTGATAAGCAATAATTCATATTTTCCAGATACTGTCTCTAACATTTTGTTTTAGGTACTCATAGTAGGTTCTATATAATTAGGGAATTACTTTATCTTTTGATGTAATTAATAGTTCCCTAGGTCAAGTGGTTGGAATTTATATTAATAGTTTGCTAGGGGAAGTTATGCCATTGTTTAATACTCTCCAAGGATCAAGGTCTATATGCCGATCCCATGTTGCTCCTTTTGAAGGAGAATATATGTTGTCTCAGTGAGATTAGCTGTGGAGAGTGACTTTTAGAAGAAATTTATGAACGTGCTGATTTTGTGGCCTAGAATTTTTTTCTCAGCATTTTCTATTAATGAAGATTGTCAAAAACCAACATCTGTTCTTTAAGGGAGTCTGTAAATATGGTGGCCATAGTAACATAGTTTCTGAATCCCCCCAAATATAGTCATTAAAACACACAGAAAAGCTAGGCTAGCAAAATCAAAAGCACATGACCGACATCTGTAACAAAACTTGGTCTGGAGGTAACTATACGAATGAATGAGGCATAGCTACGAGACCTGTGTGGTATTAGCCTATGCCTAGTAGCAACAAAGGGGAGCAATGGCAAAACCAGTAGGATCCAATATGGCTAGAAGATACTCACATGAAAGCTAAGTAAACAGTTGAGAACAACAGCTGGAATTGCAAAGAGTTTTTGCATGTTCTAGTAGCCAGGTGAGCTAAAGGGATCTGTAGTAGGATCAGAAGGGGCTAGAGCAGTTTGTCCCTTGTTTACTCTCAAAATGAACCAGCCAAAGTGTTTTTGCACAGGAGAAAGTTCCACACTGAGGAGAAACTGCAGGGAATAGAATTGAAAATTGAGCAAGACAGGGACAGTAGAGACAAAGTAAAAGAAAGTTCAGATAATAAGTCAGAAATGGGCTGAGCTTGGTGGCTCAAATCTGAAATCCTAGCACTTTGGGAGGCCGAGGTGGGAGGATTGTTTGAGATCAGGAGTTCGAGACCAGCCTGAGCGAGTTCAAGACCAGCCTGAGCAAGAGTGAGACCCTGTCTCTATAAAAAAAATTGAGGCCGGGCGCGGTGGCTCACGCCTGTAATCCTAGCACTCTGGGAGGCCGAGGCGGGTGGATCGCTCAAGGTCAGGAGTTCGAGACCAGCCTGAGCAAGAGTGAGACCCCGTCTCTACTAAAAATAGAAAGAAATTATATGGACAACTAAAAATATATATATAGAAAAATTAGCCGGGCATAGTGGCGCATGCCTGTAGTCCCAGCTACTCGGGAGGCTGAGGCAGGAGGATCGCTTGAGCCCAGGAGTTTGAGGTTGCTGTGAGCTAGGCTGACGCCACGGCACTCACTCTAGCCTGGGCAACAAAGTGAGACTCTGTCTCAAAAAAAAAAAAAAAAAAAAAAAAAAAATTGAAAACTTAGCCAAGTGTGGTGGCATGTGCCTGTAGTCCCAACTACTTGGGAGGCTGAGGCAGGAGGAGCCTAGTAGTTAGGGTTGCAGTGAGCTATGATGACACCACTGCATTCTACCCAGGGCTACAGAGTGAGACGCTGTCTCAAAAAACAAAACAAAAACAGTCAGAAATGAACTGAGCCAGGAGACCTCAAGTAAGCTGTTGTATATTTGAACGCTACACTACAGCAAGAATGAGCTTGAGAGCTCAGAAATTAGAGAAACTATCCTGGGCCAAACCTCCCCTGTAAAAGTTTAAGAAAAAGTAATTTTACTTAAAATTCAGCAACAGAAAAATATCAAGGTCCAATCTTATAGAAAGTTATTATAAGAAAAAAGAGAATAAGGACTAGAACAAACCCCTTCATACATGAAAGCATTAAGAATAAAAAAAATGGTCACAAAACTGATGAAAATTATAACTCAGTATTCTAAAACAAGCTAAGAAAGTGATACAAGATATGAAAGATTCAGAAATGAGATGATAGAAGTTAGGAAAGAATTTTAAAAATTTAGAAATAATTTTAGAATTGAAGACAAACCTAGAAGGAACAGAGTAAATAAACACAATAGATATTACTTTAGAAATAGAATGTTCTACTGAAATAGAATATTTGAAAAGAGGAAATTTTTTTAAATCATAAAGAAAGGAAGGTCTTTTTCCCAGTTTTTTGCAGTAAGCACTGTTAAAAACCCTGGATGTTATATATAAATAAGCATGAGAAAACATGGAAAGGTAGAGAGAAGGTGGCAATTTGACTAAGGACTTCAGTGCGCAAGGAATGATGGCAACGAGTTCCAAGAGTTTTCTTTTTGCTTCACATATCCCAGACTTGATATTAGAGAAGTTGGCGATCTGGAAATGCTGACAGGCACAAGCTGAACAAGCCTTAAGAACAGCCTGTTCTCTCTAGCGCAGGACCAGGAAAGGGGCAGCCTAACAGGGCAGAAAACTTTCAGATAATAACTGCTTTACTTCAGCCAAACACCGTAGAAATGTGGCCCCACCCCCATACATGTCAGCAAAGTCTGAGCCTAAATTTCTACCCTTGCCAGGATGTAGTCAGGCGTCCCAACCCCACTGCCAGGGTAGTGTTAGAGAAGATCAAACAAGGAGCTGGGACTCATCTCCACAAGGCAGAATGAAGCTTCCCCTACTCTTGTGATGTCCGAGGAGACCACCTGGGGGCCTGGACTTCTTCCTGCACTTTGCAGTAAACAGCAGTAAGGAGCCGACCTTCCCCGTCCCCTCTGGGGTGCTATCAGAGGAGGTCTGCTATCACAGAGGATTTAGGTAAGATCCAGAGCCTCATGACATGATACTCAGAATGTTCAGATTTCAATGGAAAATGATTTGTCATGCTAAGAGCCAGGAAACTCTCAAATAAGAAAGGGCAATCAAGAGACACTAAAACTGAGATAACACAGATGTTAAAATTATCTGACAGGGATTTTAAAGCAGCCATCATAAAAATGCTTTGATGCCGACAACTGACTGGCATGGAGGTGCGAGAGCTTGACCCCACTTCTACGTGAGAAAACTGGGCCTGCCATTCATGCTCCAGAGCTCCCCTTGGGATCAGTCAGGCCAAAGCTAGACTTCAGCTCAGACCACTCTTTTGCTTAGCTTCTCCTTCTATACCTTGCCTGTCTGCCTTCCTGACATGTATATCCAGAAAACATTCCCTCAATAAATCACTTATACAAGAATATCCATCCCAGGCTCTGTTTGCAGGGAACCTGACCTGAGGCACTTTCTAATCTTTTCAGATCTTTCTAATACCCGAATTCCAGCAATCTTTGACTCCACAAGGGTCCATAATCCACTGATTCTTTCCCACTCCTTTTCCCATTCTCCTGCTTAACTGTTGTACTTTCTTTTCTTTTCTTTTTTTTTTTGAGACAGAGTCTCGCTTTGTTGCCCAGGCTAGAGTGAGTGCCGTGGCATCAGCCTAGCTCACAGCAACCTCAAACTTCTGGGCTTAAGCGATCCTCCTGCCTCAGCCTCCCAAGTAGCTGGGACTACAGGCATGCGCCACCATGCCTGGCTAATTTTTTCTACATATGTTTTTAGTTGGCCAGATAATTTCTTTCTATTTTTAGTAGAGACGAGGTCTCACTCTTGCTCAGGCTGGTCTCGAACTCCTGAGCTCAAACGATCCACCCACCTTGGCCTCCCAGAGTGCTAGGATTACAGGCGTGAGCCACTGCACCTGGCCTCTTTTTGTTTTTTTCAAATCTCTACCACCTTGTCCCCTATTTTCATTCTTAGCTAATGGCCTTGCTTCCTGTTTCTATTTTGAAAGATAAAGGTCATCAGAAAAGTACTTCCACAACCACATTTACCTTTTAGCTATGTCTGTGCTCATTTATTCTGTCTTTATCTGTAGATCAGTGCTATTCCTTAGAAGTTTTGGTCATGATGCAAATGTTCTGTGTTTACAAATGTTCTGTGTTTACACTGTCGTGTCACTAGTCATGTGTGGTTAGTAAGCACTTGAAATGTGGCTGGTATGATTTAGGAGCTGAATTTTTAATTTTCCATTGTTAGTCTTCATTTTATTAATCTTGCACCAACATTAATACAGTTAATCTCTCCCTCTTTTAAGCACTTTCTTCAGCTGGCTTACAGGACACCACAGTCTCTTGCTATTTTTTTTAACTGCTTCCTCCTTCTCAGCCTCTTTAGCTGGTTCCTCTTCACCTGACTGACTTCGGAATGATGATGTACCCCAGGGCCTAGCCCTTGGTCTGCTTCTGTCTGTGTATTCACTCTCTTGGTGATCTCAAGTAATATCTTGGCCTTTATGCTGGTGCTTCCTAAATTTGTATGTGCAGCCTGGACTTTTCTCCTGAACCCATATCTCCAGCTCTTTACTTGACATCTCAGTCTTTTGGCTGTCTAATAGGCATCTTAAATTCAATATGTCCAAAACTGATCTTTTCCCCAAGCCTGCTCTTCCCCTAGATGTCCCAGTGCAAAATAAATGGTCATCTCAGTTAATGACTGCTCCATCCTTCTGTTTACTGAAGCTAAAAATCTTGGAGTCACCCTTAACTTCTTGTTTTTTCACACCTCATATTGGTATGTGTGTTAGTTATCCTTTGCTGTATAATAAATTACCACAAACTTAGCAGCTTAAAACAACTCACATTTATTATCTCACAGTTTCTGTTGGTCAGGAGTCTGGACACAGCTGAACTGCGTCCTCTGTAGTCAAGGTGTCAGCTGGCCTGCATTCTCATCTAGAGGCTGACTGAGGAGGAATTTATTCCCAGGCTCACTCGGGTTACTGGCAGAATCAATTTCCTTGTGGTTGTGGGACTGAGAGTCCCAGCTTCCCGCTGGCTGTCAACTGGACGCTGTCCTCAACTCACAGAGGCTGCCCGCCCATCATTCCTTGTCACTTGGGCTTCACTAATATGGCTGCTTGTTTCATAGGGCCACGGAGAGGGTCTCTAGACCGAACCTGCTAGCAGGATGGTGTCACAGGAAAACAACATCTCATCATCTTTGCCATATTCTATTGGTTAGAAGCAAGTCATAGATCCTGCTTATACGCTAGGCGAAGGGATTATACTGGCTGTGAACACCAGGAGGTGGAGATCACAGGGGCCCTCCTAGTATAATATGTCAGCAGATCTTGTTAGCTCTATCTTTAAAATCTATCCCAAATCTAACCATTTTTACCACTTCTAGTGCTGCTACCATGAGGAGAAGAGGTAAAATTAAAGGTGTGAAAGTGATTGTCCCTGCTATTGCTGTATTAGATAGGAGAGGAGCTGTATATTAACCATTTATGTGATTTTACCCGTGTAACTGGCATCAGCCCCCTCTCCTGAAGCAGGAAATCTGGACGTCTTTTGATTCTTCCCCTTCTTCACCTCCTCTTACCACAACATCATATTAATCCCCATTTATCTGTCACAAATTCATGTCATATTTATTCTTTTCTCTCTATGCCCAGCCTGCCGTTATCTCTTTCTTAATCTTCAGCAGTAAATTCCTATCGAATCTGTCTCTTTCCCTTCATTCCTGTTAATCTAATTTCTAAACATGGATTGGGATGATTTTTTTTTTTTTGAAGTGTAAATCATAGTATTTACTACCTTCTTAAAACCTGTCGGTGTCTTCCCATGGGACTTAATGGTCCAATGTGATATGAGCACTGTTTACCTTCTCTCCTGCCTTCATTCACTCCACTCCTGCCCCACACCAGCCTTCCTACGCAGCACGTGCATCTTTACTTGAAGGGCTTTTGCTCTTTGTTCCCTCAGCCTAGACTGTTCCTGCTGTCGTGCCGTAGGGCTGGTTTCTTCTCGCCCCTTAGATCTCAGTCCCACAGAGAGATCTTCCCTGACTGTCCAGTTCAGACAGGTTCTCCCTGTTCTTTTTTTTTTTTTTTTATAGCTCTCAATGTCTTTATCGCACTGTTCATAATTGTTAATTATATATGTGCCTATTATTGTGCGTGCTCATTTTCTGCCTTTCGCACTGTACGTTCCCAAAGGCTGGGGACCTTGTTTTTTCACACAACTCAGGGCTTAGCTCATAGAAGGTGCTCAAATAAGTATTTACCAAATAAATGGGGGATAATGAATTATTTATTTCCTTCACAAACTTTTGTTCCTGGAAATGTTAATGTCACCTGTTGCTTTTATTTGACTGAGGTACCTCATGAGCCACATTATTTTGTAGATTATAACATTTTTTTCTGCTTGTACTTGATCAGAACATGATTTTTACAGCTTTATATATTTCATGTAAATATTAGTATAGTTCCAATTAGTGAACTTTCATGAAAAGTAAATACAGTGATTCCTTTTAGAAGTAGTATCTCTGGAACTTAGATTATAAATTTTCTGGTCATTTATGCTCTTATATAAAAATATTTCAGGAATTGTTCTTACTCTCTATTTCCCTCACAACCTGTTAACCCAAACTTTTAAGTTGCTTTAAAAAACAGTTCCCATTTTGTCACTCAGTGGTCCTCTTGCAAAATAAATGGTCTTGAAGTTTCAGCTGAGTTGAGATTGCCAGTTGAAACTTCATTACTGCATTTCCTTCCCTTGAGCAAAAAAGAGTTTTGTTTTTAAAAGTTTTTTAAAGGCCCTTGTGTTACGACAGAGGGGTCCATTGCCTGCTCTGTGGCGAATGTATCTTGCTCTTGCTCTGAAAATCTGTCGTCCTTCCTCAATAAACTTTATTTCACGCTTAAAAAAAAAGTTTTTTAAAAATAGTAAGAAATCAGGCCGGGCGCGGTGGCTCACGCCTGTAATCCTAGCTCTCTGGGAGGCCGAGGTGGGCGGATCGTTTGAGCTCAGGAGTTCGAGACCAGCCTGAGCAAGAGCGAGACCCCATCTCTACTAAAAATAGAAAGAATTATATGGACAGCTAAAAATATATATAGAAAAAATTAGCCGGGCATGGTGGTGCATGCCTGTAGTCCCAGCTACTTGGGAGGCTGAGACAGGAGGATCGCTTGAGCCCAGGAGTTTGAGGTTGCTGTGAGCTAGGCTGATGCCACGGCACTCACTCTAGCCCGGGCAACAGAGTGAGACTCTGTCTCAAAAAAAAAAAAAAAAAAATAGTAAGAAATCGAGCAACAGGAAACCAAGTAAGGAAGAAGTATCAACTAATCCAATAAATTTGAAAACAGAATCACAGGAACATCAAGGTTGACCCCTTCTGTACCCCACACCCACAGAAACCACACCGGGGAGATTCTGAGAATTCTCACTGATACCCCCAAATCTAGAAAGAAGCAAACTGAGTAGGCATTTCTGCTTTTTACTCTTTTTACTGAAGAATAGGGGAAATAATTGCTGAGGAGTAGCAGGTGAAAAGGAGGAAATTGACCAAGTGGCTGACTCTCTACCCAGAACTCAGGGCTTCTATTTAAATTGGAATATGATGTGAACAGTGGGGTAGGACACTTAAACAAAATCTCTAAGGAGAGGGGAATCTCAGTATTTTATTCTAACAGACTCTTATGTGAGCTCTAACATTTCCTTAGACTTCAGGGAAGTTGATAGAACATAAAATACCAGCCCTCACACCAAAGCTGGGATGGAAATTTGATAAACTTGTCTTAGATACAGTGGAAACAGAATTAAGAAATCACCTACACTTTGCAGATAAAATGTCTGCAGAGCTATGTCTAACCACAAATAAAATTAAAGAAGTGATGTTATGGCCAATGCAAGTGATGAAAAAGTAAAGAGGAAGAAAGAGTGCAGCATGTAAAATCTGACAAAAACCCATGACAGAAGAAAAGTAACTTCAAGGAGCAAAAGGAGATTCCTCCCACCTGGCTTGTGCTATAGATCAATTTAATGTGAATTTGAATTCAGAAAAACAAGCTGAAAGACAAGAAGATAATTATAACTGTAAGATGAAATGGGAGATTATAGGCCTAAAGAAATATAAATATAGCAAAAATTAGAGGAAAATTGAATTACTGAAAGGTTAATTGAGATAATTCCAACAATACAGGTGAAAAGGCTGAAAAAATCAAAGAAAAGCAAAAACACATGAAAGAAGATGATCTGATACAAGTATAATTGCTGTTCCTGAAGAACCTAACACAGAGAACAAATGGATTGAAATAGCACAAGGTGTTTCAGGAAAATTTTGTACTTCATGACAAAACCTGATCCGATCAAGTTATTGAACTTTTAGGTTAAAGGACAAATTATTACTTGGGAGGCCTCAGGGAGCTCTATGCTTCCTGCTGGTTGGAGTCATGTCCAGTCTCCACAGAGCCTTTGCCTTGGTCTTTGGGGTGGCCAGATACTGTGATTGGGTTACCAGGCCACTCTGAAGTTTGGAGCAGGTGCCCTGTGGCATGGTGGTTATTGGGTTGCCAGCCATTGTTGGGGGTTTGTGAGGGAGGTGGCTGTAGCTGTATGGGAGACATCTGTTTTTGAATTTCTACAGTTTGTCTTTGCTTATCTGCTTGTTCAGGTCTTAAAACTACTTGTTTAGTATTCTGTTACCTTGGACTCAGCTCCCAGAAGAAAGAGCATTAATTGGTACTTGGAATTTCTTATGTTTTATTGCATCAGTATCGTTCTTGTCTTGTGTTTGTTTCCCTGTGTTGTGAAAAGTCTGACAGCCTGTTGTGTGTCTTTTGGTAGTTCACTTTAGCTCGGTCATGGGGATCTGCCAGCACTTGAGTGTCTGTGAGAAGCCCTTGGGCTGAGCACCCTCCATGTCACTTGAAAGAGATGTGGATTGGAGCTTCTGGAGGCTTGTTTCTGTGTTCCCTCTGTTTCTTTCTTCTCTTCCAAACTTACAGAAACAAGCCTCTGGTTGAACATAAGGTGTGTATGTGTGGTTATAAACTATGTTAGTCCTTCTCAGGAAACACCTTTCATAGCTAGGATTCCACAAAAGTGTTGCAATCCTATGTAGTCCATTTTGTAAAAACGTTTATTCTGGATGGATTTAAGTCATTTCTGCTTTAAGTAAAGTATAATACTGTGTCTTAAAAGCATAGTGAGAGGAAGAGGGCGGGTGGGGAGGGGGAGAGAGAATGAGAAGAATTGAGAAATCTTTAAGCTTCTTGGCAGAAAAGCAAACCACATAAAAAGGGGAAAAAATCAAGCTGGCCTCAGACTTCTCTGTAGCAACATCCAATGCAGCAACATTCAAGGGAGCTGCATCTGCAAAGTTCTAAAGAAAGGACAGCCCAAGAATAGTATGCCCAGCCAAGATGACGGTGAAATCCAGCCAGTACTAAATAACTATGGAACTGTTGTTTTAGAATGTAATATGAGGGTTAAGAACTTGGACAATGTAAAAATTATATAACAAAAATTGGGAGAAGGCTGGGCACAGTGGCTCACGCCTGTAATCCTAGCACTCTGGGAGGCCGAGGTGGGAGGATTGCTTGAGGTCGGGAGTTTGAGATGAGCTCTGAGCAAGAGCAAGACCCTGTCTCTACTAAAAAAAAAAAAATAGAAAAAATTAGGTGGGCATTGTGGCGCATGCCTGTAGTCCCAGCTACTCAGGAGGCTGAGGCAGGAGGATTGCTTAAGCCCAGGAATTTGAGGTTGCAGTCAGCTGTGATGATGCCATGGCATTCTATCCCAGGTGACAGAGTGACACTGTGTCTCAAAAAAAAAAAAAAAAAAATTTAAGACAAAAGGAAAGGTTTATAGAAAAATAATGAATATCAGTGTATTCATTGATAGGAAATAAAACATTGTTAATACAGTTGAAGACCCTTGCATGCCCCTCCAAAATCCCAGTTATCTCTGTTTATCTACTGTATCCTGATTTTGATGTCAGTTTTTCACAAATGTATCTTTATACTTTAAATATATATGATCTAGTCTTCACAGAAACGATATTCTGTAGTTTGCTTTTTTAGCTTAACATCGTTTTGAGATTTATATTGATGTATGTTGCTGGAGTATATTTTTCATGCTGTGTAACTCTTTTATATGGATATATTAAGATTTATTAATCCATTTTCAATTGATTGACATTTATTTGCTTCCTTTTTGCTATTGTGATCAAACTTTCTTACATCTTTTTGCTGCTTTATAATGTTTTTTGTAATTTTTAAAATACTTGGATTATCCAGATAAACTTTTTTACACAAAGTTAAACTTTAAACTTCTTCGTTTATAGAAAAGAAACAAACATTTAAACTTTAGCAATAGTTTTGGTTTCCCTTTGGTTTCTTTTTTTCTATTGATTTTTATGAAAATTAAAATAAACAGTATTAAAAGTATCATCTATAGTATGATCCCTTTGTATGAATATATTTTGTCTATTCTGTCTGTGTATATACCTAGAGAGATGTCTGGATTGACATTTACTTAATGTTAAGGATATTCGTTTCTAGATAATGGAATAAACTTTTAGGTCTTTTTTTTGTATTGTTTACATTCTTTATAATGAGCATGTATGATTTTTATAAGAAACAGTAGAGTGATGTTTTTCTCAAAAACCAAAAGTGAATATTTTAAGATATTGAATGTGATTATTCAGTAATGCATGAATAAGTATAAATTGCATGGCAGAAATATAAATTATTTTCTTTTTGACATTTTTGTATTTTAAAGTTCTTGAAATGTATTCATAGTACAATTGAATTGTTATAATGATCTTCTGGCTTTCTTGAAATTGTGACTTTTTAATGAATTAGATAAAGGAAAGGAGAGGTTAGTAATTTTATTTAATTATCATCCCTTTTTTGATAAAAATCATAAATCAAGCAGTGGATTGAGACATACTGTCTTTAAACAAACAAGAATAAGACTGAAAGCTTTCTTCTTAATAAAAACAATGGAAACAAAACCAATGGAATGACACTTTCAAAGTGCTGAGAGAAAATTAGTGCCAACATAGAATTGTTTACCAAGAGTTGACACACTTTTTCTTAAAGGGCCAGGTAGTAAATATCTTAGACTTGTGGGCCATATAAGCTACCCTACCATTGTTGCATGAAAGCTGCCATAGACAATCACAAGCGAATGGGCATGGCTGTGTTCCAGTAAAATCTTTTTTACAAAAACAGGCTGCTGGCCCACAGGCTGTAGTTCCCAACTCATGTTCTGTATCCAGTAAGAAAATCTACTTCAGAAATGAAGAAGATATAAAGATATTTTCACATGAACAAAAATAGAGGGAGTTAATCACCAGCAGCCTTGCAGTAAAGGGAGTTCTTCTGCCTTTAAGTAGAAGGAAAATGATCACAGAAGGAAATAGAGAGATGTAAGTAGGAGTGGAGAGCAGTGGAAAGAATAAAATGTGGGTAAACTTAACGGAATGTTAGTTTTATAAAATAATTAAAATAATATCCTGTAGAATTTAGACATAGAATTAAAATACATACCAACAGAGCACAAAAAGCAGGTGGTAAAGGTGGATGAGAGAAATGGAGTTTAAGTTCCCTGAATTGCCCAGGAAATGGTACGAGTACTAATTTATATTAGGGTTTGATAAATCAAGGATGCAAGTTACAATATCTAGGGTAATCACTAAAAGAATAATAAGCATATATAATAAAACAATAGCTTGTAAAGAAAAATGGAGTAATAAGAATTATCATCCCTTTTTCAGTGCCTATCGTTTCTTTTGATTAAATGATAGAAAAGTTGTTGTAATAAAAGTTTAAGTCAGGCCAGGCATGGTGGCTCACACTTGTAATCCCAGCATTTTGGGAGGCCGAGGTGGAAGGATCTCTTGAGGCCAGGAGTTCAAGACTAGCCTGGGCAACATATTGAGACCCCATCTCTACAAAAAAAAAAAAAAATATATATATATATATATATATATATTAGCTGGGCATAGTGGTGCATGCCTCCAGTCCTAGCTACTTGGGAAGCTGAGGCAGGCGAATTACTTGAACCCAGGAGTTCAGGGTTACACTGAGCTATAATTGAGTTATTGCATTCCAGCCAGGGTGACAGAGCAAGCACTATCTCTTTAAACAAAACAAAACAGTTTAAATCCCTTGAGTATAATACAGCCTTCAAATGATTTAGACTGTGTGTAGAGGTTTTCAGGAGTGTTAGAAACTTCCCGTGGAGTTTTCTTTCTTTCTTATCCCAGGATCAGTCCAGCTTCCCTTCCTAACTTCTCACATGCCTAGTGGGCCCAGGTGTCAGATTTGTTTGCAAAGGTGACAGGTGTTTCCCTACTTAATGAGCATCTTCAAACTGGATCATATCACAAATAAAATGAGTACGAGATGTTCTGTTTTGTCATTTGGGTGAAAATATGATCTGTTTGTTTTGTAGGTATGACCTTGCTTCTAGGGAGTGGCTTACACTCAATCGTTCTGTGAACAATGTGGTTGTTAGATATGGTCATTCTTTGGCTTTATACAAGGTAAAATATCTCCACTCTGTACTAAGGAAGAAACTAAACTCTTTATGTATTATGTAGTTGAAAAGCTATGCAATGTTGGATTTTAATAGGGGAAAACTTTCTGTTGGTGAGGGGGTGAAACTTTTTAACCCAAGAGATTTTAATGGCTTCAGATTATACTGGAGTATTACGATTATGGCACTAAATGATTGAAAATGTAGATTGAAAAGTGTAGATTCGCTTTTATGCTCATTAGCAAGCTTAGCCAAGAATAGCCACATTGTAATGTGACTGAATAATCATTTTCATTTCCTTGTTTTTGTAGATAAATGGTAGGATGAGGCAACTTTATTTTTCCAAGTCATTTCATACCGTAAGGGTGATATGAGGAAGTCTAAGAAAAGTAGTGAAGTGTTAGAGATGTAGAATATGATTAATTTTCTTTCCTGTTTTTCTTTTCTCCATTCTTTTTATAATAATTCACTGAAAGGTGCATTTCACTAACCCTTTTTAAGCTGAGAATAATTATTGAGCTTTTGAAGTGTTCCTTTTCTATTCTCAGATTTGATCTTTTCAGTGTTTTTAAAAATTTTATTTACGTTTTTTCCCTAGGACAAAATTTACATGTACGGAGGAAAAATTGATTCAACAGGGAATGTGACCAATGAGTTGAGAGTGTTCCATATTCATAATGAATCATGGGTATTGTTGACCCCTAAGGCAAAGGAACAGTATGCAGTGGTTGGGCACTCGGCACACATTGTCACACTGAGCAATGGCCGAGTGGTCATGCTGGTCATCTTTGGTCACTGCCCTCTCTATGGATATATAAGCAATGTGCAGGAATATGACTTGGGTAGGTATATTTTTTCTAGTGGATGTTTTTGAATCAAATTTAAACCCTCTACCCTGTTATTATTATTGTTTAACAAGATTGAACCTAACCTTGATCCAGTACTTTATGTTGAAATGCAGTTAACTTTGATGTATTACCAGTGAAATTCAGATTATTGATGCTGCTATGTAGGATATATTTGTTACTGTCAATTTGGCAAGGAGCCAAAGATGGCACAGAATGCTTTTGGGTGTTAAAAATAAAATAAACTTTTAAAAATGTCTCAAAACAACAAATATTCTGAAGAAAAAAACTTGGATAGCCCTTTAGAAACTGGTTTAATGGAGCGTGATTTCCCTTAGTATAAAATCTTTCCTTTAATTAAATTTTATCATATCTGTTATTGTGCAGTAGGAGTACTTATAGTTGATACTTTGTGAAAGAAAGTAGACCTATAAAGTACATCAGTATATTGGTCACTAAAGGTCATAAGGAGCTAAGCGTTTGCTTACTGAATCTCAATCTTTTAAATTTAGTGTAATTCTTTTCCCACGTGGCATATTAGAACATAAGAACATTTAACAGATTGGAGTTTGGCCACATGGCTTTGTTATAAGTTTTAGGTGGCCTTATTTTAAAAGCAAAAAGATAAAAAAATGTATATGTATCAGGTCTCCTGAAATCTCTACTTTTCCCATAAGCTATCTGGACATTTTAAGTATTAGGGAAGTCTGTCATGTTTGCTTTTAACTGTTTTTCCTTTGCTAGATAAGAACACGTGGAGTATATTGCAGACCCAGGGTGCCCTTGTGCAAGGGGGCTATGGCCACAGCAGTGTTTATGACCACAAGACCAGGGCCCTGTACGTTCATGGTGGCTATAAGGCTTTCAGCGCCAATAAGTACCGGCTTGCAGATGATCTCTACAGATATGATGTGGATACCCAGATGTGGTGGGTACTTTTTCTTGAGCTTTCACTTTAAAATGTGAATTCTGCAGAGGCAATTGTTGGGAAAATATTGTGCTATATTTTTGTTTTCAGGCCTGGCAGATAATTATGTTCAGCAGTGTATACAGAAATATTGGGAAATAAGCAGAGGTTAATAAAGTAGCTAGTATTTATTTTATTGCATTAATCTATAATTCTGTAGTATGTTGGTTAGAAAATGTTTGGTGTTTTTTGACTGGTTTTCAATTTTCATATGCTGAGAACTACTATAATATTTTAGCTCTTCAAAAACACTGAGGAATACATTATATAGCTTGTACATAGTTTGTGTACACTTTTGTAACTAAGTAGAATATATCCATTTTTTTAACCTTTTCTTGATCACCAACGTGACATCTTTGGTATCAGTTACTGGCATCATTCCATTGAAATCATCAAACAGGATGTTCTCACTCTGAACCATATATCAGCCTATAAAAATGTTAATTTTAACAAATGTAAAGCAAATTTGAGTTACAAAATAATGTAATTAAAAAGCAGTGGTTTCTCTTCTTTCTTTCTGTGTTTCCTCAAATATTTGATACCATGCTATGGACACAGTTTTATATTCTGCCTGTCATAAAAATCATCACTTTTGGTGGCTGTGTGGTGTACTCCATTGTGTGGTGTGTGGTTATACTGAGACTGTGTGGTTGAAGTTTTGGTTTCTACCATTTGTCTTTTTGAGAAAGCATTGTGCATAAACATTATCTATATGTTACATGATTTCTGCTCAGAAACTGGAATTATAGGGCCATGGGGTATGAAGATTTTAAGGCTCTTAATATATTTTGTCAGAATTCCTGTAGGTCTTTAAAATTTTAAGTATTTTTTTTGTTGAGAAAGTTACTTACATATAGGGAAAAATCTGGAAGTATTTGCACATTGTGTCTGAAATTAATAAAATGGTTATGTTTGCATTAGCAGGTAGATAAATATTCTTTAAAAACTAACCTTGTATTTATTATTTCTAAATAAACTCAAAAGGACCATTCTTAAGGACAGCCGATTTTTCCGTTACTTGCACACAGCTGTAATAGTGAGTGGAAACATGCTGGTGTTTGGAGGAAACACACATAATGACACATCCATGAGCCATGGCGCCAAATGCTTCTCTTCAGATTTCATGGCCTATGACATTGGTAAGTTTCCCAAAGCCATTTTAGTTTCAGTAATCTTTTTGTCTGTAAGAAACATTTAAAAAGAAAGTGAAAATATTACCAGTTCAAAATGGTCAGGCCATTTGAAAGAGGTCTGAATGGTATTTTTTATATTTATTGACTAATGTTATACACCAATTAAAAAGGATTATTTCAACATTAAATTCTTTCTGAAGTCACTCACATTAATTGCTTGAATTTTAATTTTTGAGGCTGTTTTGAGGTATCTGGTCCCTCCTTTGTTACAAATGCCTTACATAGTGGTGGTATGTAGTTTTAACTATCCAGCATTGTGTTAAATTGATTCGAGTATTAGCTTTATTTCATTCCCTGGAAAACTGGTTCTACATATTCTTGGTGTGGTAACATACTTGACCAGAAGAGGGCAGTATTTGTTCATGCAAAACAAATGTGCACTAGATGTTCTCTTGTGCATGTATCATCAGATTTTCATTTTAAACAAATTATTATTTTTTGGTGTGGTAAAATACATATAACATAAAATTTATCATCTTAAATATTTTAAATGTATAGTTTAGTGGAATTAAAAGCATTGATAATGTTATGCATCCATCACTGCCATCTGTCTCCATAATGCTCTTCATCTTGTAAAACGGAAACGCTATACCCATTAAACAATAACTCCCATCTCCCTAATGCCTGGCAACCACCATTCTGCTGTCTGTCTATGATTTTGGCTATTCCAAGTCAGACATCATTTTTAACAGACATTTCCATGCCAGCCACTGAGTTTGTACATTGGGGAAGATAAAATGAATAGATTATAGCCCTTGGCCTCAAGGTGGAGGAAGCAGAGAAAGGTGCAGACAATATAATTGCATTTTAGGGTGTTTCTTGATGAAACGAATGTATGAGAGCACCTCTGAGTACCCCTTATGTCATGGGGGGTAAGGGTGAGAGTCAGGGTAGGCCTTCTTGAGGAGGGGCCATCTAAGCTAGGTCCTTGAGAACGTTGGGATTCAGTTAGGTGACGTTAGGCTGGATGTTCTAGGCAGAGAAAGCCCATGTGTAGAGACACAGAGGCAGAAAGAGGCATACTTAGGGCTTTTGAGTACTTAATTTTGGCTGCATAATAGCACGTCAGGGAGGAGTGGCTTTGAATGAACTAGAGAAGTAAGCAGCTGTCAGACTGTTCAAATTTTGAGAAGCCTGGCATATCATGCTGAGGAATTGGGGCTTTTTGAAGAATCTTCCAGAGGAGATGATGGAATCACATTTGTGTCTGAGGAAAATCTCTTCAGTGGCATTGTGGCAAGTGGTTGGGAAGGGACAAGATGTTAGTTCAGAGACTGTTGCAGAAGGCCAGAGGAGGGTTTAACCCAAGGTTGTGGAAGTAGCAGTGAGGATAAAGAGGTAGGTTTGATGAACTACCAGGAACTTGAGGATTGTCTGGGAAGAGAGATAAAAGTGTCCTTGCTTCCAGGTATCTCGTCTGGGCCATGGTGCCTGGTGCCTTTTGCCAGGGCTGGGAATAGAAGTGGAGGAACAGGATTCGGGAGGAAGAGCAGGAAGTAAGTTGGGTCCGTGTCCAGTTGGATATGTCTGTGGGAGCAACGCAGAGAGCCAGTGGGACGCTCTAGGAGGGGTAAACTTCTGTAGGGTGCCCGTGTATAGGAATGAGCACACAGCCTGAGGCCAGATGGAGGGAGAAGTCTGAAAGGACTATGACAACATGTCAGGGAAGTAGGAAGAAAACAAGGCAAGATTGGTGACCTCTGAACCAGTTAACAGTTGCTACAGAGTGACTGAGTAAAATAAGTACTGCAGAGTCCTTCAGTTTTAGCAACAAAGAGAACATTTGTTACCCTCTAGTCATAGAGGAATAGTCCAGATTGCAGGAGGCTGAGAAATAATGTAAGATGAGACGTATACACGTGACTGTTGACTGTTTTGTTCAACACCTTGTCTGTGAAGGGAAGAAAAGGGGTAAATGGAATGCCTCAGAGGGAGGAAGATCTAGGAGAGGCATTTAAGAAAAAAGATGGACTAGTCTTGGGCTTATTTAAATGCTGGGGTGAAATCCAACAGAATAGTTGGATGCTTAAGGGAAAGGGGTATCTGTTGAACCAAGAAGGGGACCTTTGAGGGTGGGATAAGAGGAAGGGATCCCTGCCACACAGTGGTTTTAGGGCAGGAAGTAGGTGGGTGGACAGGAAGCTAGGGGCACTGGTGGCCTCTCCATGGGAGGAAGACCACAGAATCTAGGCTGGGTAGGAGAAGGAAGTGACAGCTGTTGTTGTCAAGGCTGAATAAATGTCTAGATCCAGTGGAAGAACCTTGGCTTAGTGAGTGTCTCAGAGAGTGACACAAGGAGTGAGAGGTTGGTATGGTACAGCAGCACCAGTTGCTGCTGGGTCCAGAAGAGAAGTTGGTAGTGTGGGTCAGGATGAAGAGAAATTAGTAGATCTGGGGAATCTAGGAAAAGATTTTTTAAAAATAAGGTAAAGTTTAAATTTTTTAAAAATTTAATTTTCCACCCATATTTTTCCATTTTAGCTACTAAGTTTGGGCAAATCAGTATGGAGACAAGTGGAAGATGATTATGGAACTCACATGTTTTACCCCCATAAGCTTTGTAGAATGTAAAATTTGCTTGCATTAAAAAACGTTCTAGTGGGGCAAATTGATAGGCAGTAGGATAAGTGACCTGGATGTCATGGGTGTTGGATGAATTCCCTAATTAGAATTGCCAGATGCTCTGCTGCCACTGCATTTTACCCCGGAAATAACGGTGTGACTAAGAAAATTGAGAGGCATATTTTATGAGGTTATGTTTGTTGCAGTCTTCGTGAAGAAATGTCAGGTCCTATTGATTTTAAATGGTAGGCTCTTCTGAAATGTGTTTTTCTTTCTGCTAGCTTGTGACCGCTGGTCAGTGCTTCCCAGACCTGATCTCCACCATGATGTCAACAGATTTGGCCATTCAGCAGTCTTACACAACAGGTAATTGGAGAAGTGCTTGCTCCTTTTGTGTTTAAAATGAAAATGAGGGCCGGGCGTGGTGGCTCACGCCTGTAATCCTAGCACTCTGGGAGGCCGAGGCGGGTGGATCGCTCGAGGTCAGGAGTTCGAGACCAGCCTGAGCAAGAGCGAGACCCCGTCTCTACTAAAAATAGAAAGAAATTATATGGACAACTAAAATATAGATATACAAAAAAAATTAGCCGGGCATGGTGGCGCATGCCTGTAGTCCCAGCTACTCGGGAGGCTGAGGCAGGAGGATCACTTGAGCCCAGGAGTTTGAGGTTGCTGTGAGCTAGGCTGACGCCACGGCACTCACTCTAGCCCGGGCAACAGAGTGAGACTCTGTCTCAAAAAAAAAAAAAAAAAAAAAAAAATGAAAATGAGGTGAAATATGAAGAAGTAGAAGTGGATTTACGTATTGTTTGCAGGATTCCCTCATCCCATTAATTTTTCACATAATTATGTAGGTGTGGATTTTCTGGTTTATGTTTAAAATATTTTACGTGGATATGAATTACTTCAAATGCTTTGTTTATTGATCTGGTTTTGTTAGCATGCAGGAGCATGTAGTGTTTGGTGTTGTCTGAGTGCATGGGACAACAAAAGTTACATGCATGCGACTGTTTTGTGTGCTTTGCTATTATCTGCGATACTTAGGTTGTTGAGTTTCTGGTAGTTGTATCTGAATGGTAAGGAGAGGTTTGGAAAAAAGGTGGAGAGGGTACTTCAGAAGGGGGGGATAGGGTCGGGGAACAGAGATGGGGAGATATTGTGAAGCTTAGTGTAGGTCAAGTTTATAGTCTTCGGATAATCTGAAGTCTGCAATGCATTTCATTGCAGTACTCAAAAATGCCTCGTCCAAATGACCACAGCTCTGAAAAGAATATGTACATTCAGTATATTCAAGTGAGCTTGTAAAGAATGTGTATATTGCTTTTGTTGGATAAAGTGTTCTGTAGATGTCAGTTAGGTTAATTTGGTTGATGATATTCAAGTGCTGTGTCCTTGATTTTATGTGTAGCTATTCTATCCATTATTGAAAGTGGAATATGGAAGTCTCCAACTATTATTGTTGCTAAGTATTTTCTCTTAGTATTTCTTGTAAGGCAGGTCTGCTAGCAAAGAAGTCCCTGGGTCTTTGTCTGGGAATGTCTTTATTTCAACTTCATTTTTGCAGGGTAGTTTTGTTAGAGAATTCTTGTTTCATAGTTGATAGTTGATAGTTTTTTTTTTTTCTTTCAACACTTTCCTTATGTCATCTGTCTTGCCTTCTAGCCTCCATTATTTCTTAGCTGTTAATCTTAATGTGGTTGTTTTGTATGTGATGAGTTGTTTTATTTTTATTGCTTTCAAGATTTTCTCTCTGGGGCTTTCAACAGTTTGATTATATTATGTCAAAATGTGCATCTTTATTTGATGGTACAGTAGGGAAATTATAGTTAAGAGTAATTTTTATCGTGTATTTCAAAATAGCTAGAAGAATTGTGATGTTCCCAGCACAAAGAAAAGGTAAATGTTTGTGGTGATAGATATCCCAATTACTCTGATTTGATCATTACACATTGTATACTGGTATCAAAATATCACATGTACCCTGAAATATGTACTATTATGCAGCAATAAAAAATGTGGATCTTTTTGTGTTTATTTTACTTGGAGTTTGTTGAGCTTCATGGACATAAAGATTATTCATTTTCATCAAATCTGGGAAGTTTTCAGTCTTTTTTTTTTTTTCTTTCTTTCCTTTCTTATCTCACCCTGTCACCCACGCTAGAGTGCAGTGGCATGATTGTAGTTCACTGCAGCCTCAAACTCCTGGCCTCAAGCAATCCTCCTGCCTCAGCCTCCTGAACAGCTGGGACTATAGGCATATACCACCACACACAGCTAGTTTTTAAAATTTTTTATAGAGATGGTGTCTCATTATGTTGCCCAGGCTAGTCCTGCCTCAAGCAATCCTGCCTTGGCCTCTGAACATGGTGATTGTAGGCGTGAGCCATTGCACCTGGCCTTTCGGTGTAGTTTTAATTTGTGTTTTTCTTACAACTGAAATTGAGCATTTTTTCATATGCTTAAGGGCATTTGCATTTCTCCCCTGCAAACTGGCTGAAACCCTCTCTGTATTAGGATATTCCTTTTCCTATAATGTAATTGTAAATAAGTTTTTCCTAGCTTATCATTTGTCTTTGCTTATAGCATTATTTTCTATGTAAAAACTCCTTGTAATTCATATAATCAAAATTTTCTATCTTTTTTTCCCTGCCTTCTGGATTTTAAGTCATAGGGATGTTTTCTCCACTCTCAGGTGGTAGAGAAATTCACCCAGTCTTTCTTCTAGTACTCATGTGTTTTTTTTTTTTTTTTTTTCAGGTCATTCTCTGATCCATTTAGAATATATCCCGATACATAGAATAGAGAAAAAAATTCCGTTTTCTGTTTCTCTGTATGTTTCGTTATCTTGGTACCATTTACTGAAAGACTGTCTTTTCCCCACTAAGATATCACTTTTACTGTGTACCAAATTTCCATGTGCACTTTTATCTGTTTCTGGTTGGTCTATGCTTTCATGCACCAATATGTCATAGCCTTAATTATAGAGGGTTTTTATCTATGCTTTTAAAATTGTATGTTTTTACTTTTAATATTTAAAAACGTGTTAAAAAACATATAGATATAGAATTACTGTTGAACTTTAAAAGATATTAGCATTCCCTGACACCAAAGTATTCCAGAGACTGAGGGTTAAAAGTCACTAGGCCGTCAGGAACACTTTCTAATATAGTGTCTGTGAAGAGTAAGTAGATCATAGAAACCACTCTGGGTGGTCACAGGTCAGAATGAAAGAGTGGGATTGGGGAGGGAGGGGAATAAGAATGTTTTTGAAACTTTGAAAAATAATTTCTTAGAGGACTTGTAATACGTAAGATTTGTGTGTTAAAAGTATATAGTTGTTATCTAAGTGTTTAGTAAATTCCTTCTTTCTCTTTTTCCTCTCAGTACCATGTATGTGTTTGGTGGTTTCAACAGTCTCCTCCTCAGTGACATCCTGGTGTTCACCTCAGAACAGTGTGAGGCGCACAAGAGTGAAGCTGCTTGTTCAGCAGCGGGGCCTGGGGTCCGGTGTGTGTGGGACACAGTGTTGTCTCAGTGTATCTCCTGGGAGTCAACAACTAAAGAACATGAAGAGAAGTTAAGATCAGAATGTTTTCCCAAAAGTATGTTTTTTCTCTACTTAGAATTTAATGAATTTGAGATCACATTTTTTCTGAATTGTGAAGGAACTTAGCATATGTATACTTTTTATGTTCCCCTTATTATTATGTGGAATTATTCAGTAATAACTTATGCAAAGCCTTTTTGGGTATTTGAAAATTGGTTTGTAAACATCTTGGATGGGAACATGCCATGTGGCTCCTAGAAGCTGTCTGTGAATAATGGAGACATAACCTTCTCGTCATTGCATAGGCTTTGTATACCAACTCCATGACCTGGCTGCAGTTGGTCTGATGCAGTGGTAGCCCGCAGAACTTTTTTTGATGAAAATGTTCTGTATCTGGACTGTCCCAATATGGTAACCACTGGCCACAAGAGGCTGTCAAACACTTGAAATGTGGCTAGTGTGACTGAGGAACTGAATTTCTTATTTTATTTTAATTAAAAACCACATGGCTAGTGGCTACCATATTGGATTACAAAGGTCTGATGTCAAGGATAAAAGAGGAGGGTCAACCCAGAAAAGCCACGTCGGGGTCAATTGTTCTGGTGGAGGGAGAGTGGCTGTCCTTACAAAGTATTCTTCTCCAGCTCCTCTAGTTGGACACACAGTGATAGCAAGGCTGATGGTGGCTGAGGATGGTCCTGCCTGCTTAGCTTCTTGTCCTTTGGCTCTGATAAAGAGCACAGTATGATACAGTGAAGTAATGTGTGGGAAAGTTCTTAGTAAGAAGAATGTCTCTACAAAATATTTGTTCTTATCAATTTCAAGTATGTTGACTGAATTTTCTTAACAAGTAGGTTTGTTGTTGGCAGTTAACTTGAGAGTTATGGTGGATAGAAGCAGCTTTCAGTCTCCTGGGATGTTCCAAATTAAGCTACTCAGGAACATAAATCCTCAGAACATCCAGGCAACCCTTCCAGGTTCAATGGTGGACTAGAGTGTGCTGGAGAACAGAGATTATCAGCATCTGGTAGGATTACTCACTGCCTTCTGAAAGGGATAAATATCAGTGAAATATTTTTTTGTTCAAATTAAACCTGCAAGTTCATAGGCAATAACAGTAAATTACCTTAGGTGGTTGAATATGAACCCATTTGCTGTCCCTGTTTCCCTCTGCTTTCTGAGTGGGCTCAATCCTTGGGATGATGATGAGGACAGGAAGAACGGCTTAAGGAGCTGACTGCTGGGGTCTTTGTTAGAGTGGGCCTTGCCTCTTCCTGTGTTTCACCATGTGACTTGTCCACGGGATAGTTCAACACATGAGGCAACGTGGTTGAGCAGCTTCTCTTTTCTAGGGTCTACAGGAGATGCAAAATGTCTGTATTAGCACAGAAGTTCTCAAACTTGCACCATTTAATTTACATATAAGCGTACAAAATGCAACTCAGCTTAATGTCTCCTATGGGATTCTAGGGTGCTGCCTACTTTTTGTGCCCAGATTAGCTTTGTGTTTATAACAAGGAGGAATGGCTTGGCCTCCTACATTACTTTGTTTGGCTCCTGGGCAGCCTCAGGCATTCAATCTTTTACTAGTTGATTTTTTTCTTGGAAAGAAAAGTATTCAAAGAACCAGACCTTCTATTATATCTAATAGTTGTAAAATGAACCTGTCTTTGTTTTCCACTTTCTGTGTACTTTTTGGGGGGTACAAAACAGTGTTTCTTCAGATTGTCTATTTATTTCTAAATCTTATTTTAACCTGAACACACCAGTATATTTTCCTGCCAGTTTCACTGTTCATTTTACTTCCCAACCACTGTTACTTTTTTTTTAACCCCAGTTTCAGATTGTGCTCAACCGAAGCTGTCACAATTGATGAGTTTTTCTTCTTTTTGTAGCTCCTGACCACGACAGATGTGACCAGCACACAGATTGTTACAGCTGTACGGCCAACACCAACGACTGCCACTGGTGCAATGACCATTGTGTTGCTATGAACCACAGCTGCACGGAAGGCCAGGTCAGGGGCCATTTTTGAGAATAGAAGAATCCTAATTGAGCATAGGTTTAGGTTATAGTATATATGGTATAAGTAATAGTCCAGAGTTATTATAAAAATGGGGTATAGATTTGGATTTTATTATTGCTCAGGTTTCTTATAGGAAGGGGATGCTCTATCCATGCTGATTCCAAGGATCTTACTAGCCACAGGGATTTGATTATCGTGTTTTAGAAGAAGGTGGGACTGTTGTCCCAGGGCATGGTTATGACTAAGTACTGGATCCTTGGTTTGGGGTTTGTAATAGCGACCTCACTCTACCTGTGCAAGGTTTTGGTAGCAAATTAGGGCTTGAGATCAAGAGTGAATCAGGTGTATAGTGGCCCATATTGAACTGTAGAAATGATAGACTTTGCAAAATCTCCTAGTCTTATGTTATATCTTGGTTTTGCATAACTTCACTGCTCACAATATATGATTTCAAAATTTAGGTTCCAGTAAAAGACTAAAAAAGATAAGATGGCCCAGCTTTTATAGTTTTTGACAACCTATAAGACATTTTTTTTGTCAGCCTAATCCCATTTGTAAAGTAGAAAACTTTTAGACTGTTGTGGGGTGGGGGCGGGACGTCATTTAAAAAGCAGCAAGTTCAACATTCCTGTTTTACAGATAAGCACATTGCGGCATGATGTTTAAAAGACTGGGCTGCTTCCTTACCAGTTAAAAGCATGTCCTTTTGCAGAACATTCTGCTGCAGTGTTTGCACTGCAGTGCTGCTTCATCTGCATCTTACATATCTATTTATCTACCTATCTCTTTATTTATTTGCAATTTGCTTCCTCCATTGATTTTGATGTCTTTAATATTAGTCCTCACCATGAGTTCTCTCTGTGGATATAAGAGAAAAACTTTTGTCCCCTGTATTCTAGATCGCCATTTTCAAGTATGATGATTGCCCCAAGGATAACCCCATGTACTATTGTAACAAGAAGACCAGCTGTAGGAGCTGTGCCCTGGACCAGAATTGCCAGTGGGAGCCCCGGAATCAAGAGTGCATTGCCCTGCCCGGTAGGCCTTGCAGGGGCATCTGGGTGTGTGTGGGTCCACAACTTCTCCCCCTCCCCCAATATTTTGCAGCCTAGGTTGAACCTAGCACAGGGGAAAAGTTAATTCTATCCATTCATTCCCCATACCAGTAGTATGGTTGTTATTGTTTTAAACTAAAATACAGCTCTTAATTATTTGCTTCTACTATCCTTTGAAACAAAGTAAATCATCATCTGTCGCTCTGGAGAATCAATTAACAGCTTGGCTCCGTATTACTGAGCCTTCTCCATTGTCCCCTCCCTGCTCTGCTGTGCTCACCTGGGACTAGAACACAACAGTTTCCACAGCCAGTCTGCTGGCACTTTGTGAAGAGTACTTCTTAGTGACCACTGGCATTTGGTTCTTGGCACCTGCTGAGAGGCTGCCTCTGAGGAGAAGGGGAGAGACCACTGTCAGCACTTTTTGGTGATCTCCAGCCTTGAGTACCTCAATATATAGCACTTCTGAGGTTCAGGATAATGAGTCTGGGACCTGAGGCCAGCCAGCCTGACTGAACCCATATGATATATTTGCTCAACCAGCATGTCCAGGAAGGGGAACTTCTGTGATTCTGTGCAACACTGAGGAGTGTGCAGGGCAGTTGGGCTGGACTAGGCCCTTTTTGAATGTCCTTCGGAAGTACTTCATTCAGCTTGCAGATTAAACTTCTTGTTCTTTATCCAAGTGGGTCTCAAATTTTAATGTACAGGAAAACGCTTGGGGATCTTGCTAAAGGTACAAGTCTAGGGTGGGGCCCTAGAGTCTGCATTTTAACTAGTTGCTGATGCCATACTTTGAGGAGCAAGTCTTTATCTGCTCTTAAATGATCTCTTTCCCATGGTGCCTTTCATTTATCTCGTAACTGTTACTGTTAATGAACATTGTTGTTGGCATCTCAGGGTACTTTGGTTCTGGTGAAGTTGCTTTGCTTATTCGTTGTCTTCCAGGAAGCATTTGTAGCTTCTGGTAGTACCTTGTGTGGGCTCAGGATGATCACCAGGTGCAGATTACAAGCTTGCCTTGTGTGCTGCAGCCATATTACTCTGGTGTTTTCCCAAGAACAATATTCCCACCTCATTTTGGGGATGCTTTGTGCACTTGATTGTACCTTCCACCTGATGATATAGAAAGAGTGCAGCTTTTGGAGATCATAGATTTGTTCATTCTCCATTTCCATTCTTGCAGTTTTTTACCCCACCCTTCTAATACGGTTATTTATTTGTCTGGTCTTCTTTCCAATTGTTCTTCAAAAGGCAGTGTACCAGTCTAACATTGGCATCAAACTGGTGTTTTCTTCTAAGACAGAGGAAAGGAGACCTCAGAATATACTTCTTGTGATCCAGGAGATATGACTGACAAACTGTTTTTTATTCTTGTATTTTGTGTTTGGTCCTTAGTAATGTGTCTGATGCCCTTATCACATCCTAATGAAGTTCTTGGAATTCAAATCACAAAGATTGCTTGGGTGTTCAGTAATTTGAACTAGTAATGTAGTAATGTAGTAGTGTTGTGTGATTTCTAAAACTCTGTTTTTTTTTTTTTTTTCTTTTCCCCCTTTACAAAAGAAAATATCTGTGGCATTGGCTGGCATTTGGTTGGAAACTCATGTTTGAAAATTACTACTGCCAAGGAGACCTATGACAATGCTAAATTGTCCTGTAGGAACCACAATGCCTTTTTGGCTTCTCTTACAACCCAGAAGAAGGTAGAATTTGTCCTTAAGCAGCTGCGAATAATGCAGTCATCACAGAGCTTGGTGAGTTAAAATCCTTAGAACTTAAGTTTCTAGTATCCACCTTTCTACTGAGGGCGTGACTGCAGCTTGCATAAAGAAGGCTGTGGCTACATGTGATGTGCTTAGCAAGAGCAGAAATGCTAGGACACGCAGTGTGAATAGACTGTGGAGCTGTACTGTCAGAGTCTTTTCCCGTAATGTCTTTCTTCTTATCTTAAAATTTTTAATACTTTGTATATTTTTATTAGTCACCTCTACTAAATAAATTATATGGTCTTTGAATAATTATATGTGGGACAAATAGTAATATTTATGTATATGCACATACTCCGGTGACATCATAGATGATTTCATACCTGTTTTATCTCTAGATTCTGCTGAGGGGAAGGGAGAGGTCACTGCTAATTAGCCAGGTTGAATTTAGCTACCCAAGTTCCTTAAATTTAAGGTATTATTACAGTGCATAGTATTGTATGGTCACCGCTAAGAAATGTACATGCATTCAGGTCTTTCTAAGACCTGGCCAGCCCAAAAGAAGACAGCACCTTCTTGTCAAGAGTTGCTGAGCTCAGAAAGGCTCAAGTTCTCCTCCTATCCACCCAGTGCTCTCAGGTGGCTTATAGTTGATATTCTGTAATGTCATTTTTAGTCCAAAGCCCAAACTGTGATCCTATCCTCAGTTAAGTAGATACTCTTACAATAAAGCTGTGTTAGCAGTGTTGGCTGTGGTACAGCAAAGTTCAGTGGAAATGTTCTTGTCAAGCAGGGAGGAGTTGAGAGCAGCACTTCCCTGGGTGCAGCCTTCTTCGTGTGAAGGTATGGAAAGTGTCCCTGGGTCCCAATACGTGTGGCCTCTGCGTACCATCTGAAGGGCCATTCTGAGACTGGTAGGAGGCGCCCTGTATTTTACTTTTCTATCAGTCTTTTTTTTTTTCCCCAGTGCAACTTTGATTTGGTATGGACACTCAAACACTGGTAACACATTCTTAGTGTGCCTACCTCAGGGGATACTGTGGCCACATTTGTTATTTTACTACATTTGGATAGCTTTTTCAAATTTCATAATCTTCGTTGGAGACTATGTTGTTTTTCATCTTCCCTTCACACCCACAAATGTGGGCCCTTCCCGGTATTCTGTCTTTGGGTGTCAGCTGACCTTACCGGAAGTCGTTCATTCCCTCAGGAAATGGATGGATGGCTCACAGCTTTGCCCCTTACCCTGGTGTCTTTACCAGTAACTTGAATCCATCTCTGAAGGAATATCTGATGAGAAGGTTTCAACCATCCCAGCTGGCCCCAGATAGACCTCTGGTCCCTTTTCTCTCTTCCTCAGGTTTTTTAGCTCTAAAAAGTTCTGGGTAGTCTCATCTCCTGTGGCCATCTTTATAAAACAGAAATTCACAGTCTTGTGATAAGACTGACAGATGAGAGACAAGTAAAGTGTAATAGGCTTCTGTAGCTGTACCTCTACATGTAGCCCAGTCTGTACAGCCTAGATTTGTATGGAAAAATAGGAATGGGCATCCAACCTAGCCTTAATATGGCTAGCAGACAGCTGGGAAGAAGTAACCCCTGAAGATAAGGAGAAGAGAATTGGAAAGGTGAAGAGAGAAGGGCTTTTTGTGCATTAGTGCCCCCATATGTGAGATGTAGAGATTTAGAGAATGGCCCGTTGAGTCAGCCACAGGTAAGTGTGCGTGGCTGGCTGCAGGCTGGATTGGAGGGATTTACTATAGCTGGGCCTTGAGAAGAGACCAAGGCGAAATCCTAAGAGGCCTTGGCCACAATGCCATTAGGGTTTGAATTTTACCATGAAGGCAAAGAGAAGTTATTGAAGGGCTTTTTAAAAGTAAAAATAACTACTTTTGGATGTATTTATTTCTTTTAGATCTTTTAATGGGTATGTGTATTTTTTCCTTGAAAAATGTAAATACATTGTACATTTTGTTTTATAACTGCCAAAATTAGGAGTGTCTTTCATTTCTGGGCTAAACTTTCTACTTTGATTTTAAACAACTTTTTTTTTTAAACTTAGTATCCCTAATCCGAAGTCCAAAGTGCTACAATGAGCATTTCCTTTGAGCATCATGTCAATGCTCAAAAAGTTTCTGATTTTGAAACATTTTGGATTTTTGTATTAGGGCTACTCAACCTGCATGTATATACAATGGAATATTATTCAGACTTAAAAAATAAGAAGAAAATCCTGTCATTTATGACAGCATGGATAAACCTGGAAGACATTATGCCAAGTGAAATAAGCCAGGTTCAGATAGACATACACTGCATGATCTCACTTATATGTGGAATCTAAAGTTTCAGTTGTGCAAGACGAATAAGTTCTGGAGATCTAACGTACAGCATGGTGATTATAGTCAGTAATACTGTATTGTATAACTTGAAATTTGCTAAGAGTTGATTTTTAATGTTCTCACCCCACCCCCGCCCCCTACACACTGGTAGCTTGTGAGGTGATGGATATGTTAATTAGCTTGATTGTGGTAATCATTTCACAATGTATACACACATCAAAACATCAAATTGTATACCTGAATAAATACAATTTTTGTCAGTTATGCCTCAGTAAAGCTGGGGAAAACAATTTTAGTACCAAGCAGTACCCCATGGCTAAAGGTGGGGATCTTCAATCATCTGAATGGGCCAGGGCCTCCAGATAGGCTTAGTTAATGATCTGAGAATAGACATATAACCACTATTTCATAAATATTGGCAAGATGATCTCATGTATGAATGGTCATTTAAACCAAGTTTGGGGGTGACCAAACTTCATAGCATTTGTCATAGGATATAGAAGTTTCAGAACTTAATTATTGTTTGGCTATTAATCTCTGTGAAAATTTTGATGTATTATTTTCTCTGAGCTATATTTCTGTTCTTTGTAAAATGGCCATATTGAAGTGATGATGTATCCTAATCTGCTATGGCTGAATCGGGGCATAGGGAGGTTTTCCTGTATCTGTGGGATATACTTTAGTATTTTTATCTAAAAGCCTGCTTTGGTCAATATTGGTTTATTCATAGTTGTGTCTGTTTTGCCTGTAGTCCAAGCTCACCTTAACCCCATGGGTTGGCCTTCGGAAGATCAATGTGTCCTATTGGTGCTGGGAAGATATGTCCCCATTTACAAATAGTTTAATACAGTGGATGCAATCTGAGCCCAGTGATGCTGGATTCTGTGGCATCTTGTCAGAAGCCAGTATTCGAGGATTGAAGGCTGCAACCTGCATCAACCCACTCAATGGTAGCGTCTGTGAAAGGCCTGGTAAGTGCATGGGTGGATTAGGTGCTATTGGAAATTTATTGAGACAGAAACCACAGGAGGCACAATTCAGTACTGACATGTGTAAAATCCTCATGAAAACTTAGGGAGTATTGATTTCAAGCAATATGAAGCAGAGTATAACACAGAATTTTAGCAGCAGAGGGAAATAGGAAATAGCCTGTGTCTCTGAATAATTTGATCCATAAGCAAAACCAAAAGTAACTAACACTACTCATAGAACCTAATATTGTAATTAACAGTGAGATTGATTGGTTTTTGACCACAAAAAGTGTTAAGACTTGTCCTGAAAGGCAAATTTCCTGGTGTTGGCAGAGAAATGCTTTGGAAAAAAGAACAAAAAAGGAAAATCAGGAAAAAAAAAAAAAAAAACAAGAAAGAAAAGATTAGAAAAGCAAGCAAATCAATGCAGGGACATTTTTCAGAAAGGTAGTATCTATCAGTGGGGAGAAAAATGATGAGAGCAGTTCTGTGACAGAAGACAGATGCAGACCACAGCCGCACGAAAGCTGTGGGAGAATGCTGAACCAACAAACGCTGTGAGTCGCCTCACAGGTTTGAATCTGTCTGTGGGCTACATTTCAGCTATGTAAAGATAGACCCAGGGATAGCCTCTGCAGCAAGCAGACAAGCCCAAGACAAACTTCCTTCTCCTGCAGAGGGACTCACAAGCAGTAGGTGAAATTGTGGATTATTTGGGGAGGTCGAGTTCCATTTACATCATGTCCAGTTTTAGGAAAGTACTATGATTTGAGGAATACAGAGGTATAGGAGAGAATTCGTAGCATTTTGTAGAAGTCACCTTAAAATATGATTTATAATCTTCTGTAGGGGCGCTGTCTAGCCTTTTTGAATCCTGAATGTGTCAGTGAATTTAATGAATACTCTGGTCCTTCTTCTCCCCAAAATTACAAATATAAGGTTTTGCATATTCAGGTGGGTTGTAAAACCCCTGGAGTTCATCCTAGTTCCCCACATTCTAAGGGGCTTAGATCTCTACTTTTATGGAAAGATTCGCTTGTTCCATCATCTTTGTCCTTAATCTCCTTTGAAAAGAAATCCATTTTTTCCTCAACTGTATAAATACACTTGATAAACAGTACATGATGACTCTAATGTTTTTTATTTTGTCATTCATTTAGGGTAGTCCCTGAATTGATTTCATGACACACTAATGGGTCACAACCCACCTTTGAAAAGTTTGACCTTAGCTGACATGGTGGGAGCTCTAAGTGTCTTTCTTGGGTTTAATTCCCAGCAAACCACAGTGCCAAACAATGCCGGACGCCATGTGCCTTGAGGACGGCGTGTGGAGAGTGCACCAGCAGCAGCTCTGAATGCATGTGGTGCAGCAACATGAAGCAGTGTGTGGACTCCAATGCCTATGTGGCCTCCTTCCCTTTCGGCCAGTGTATGGAGTGGTATACGATGAGCAGCTGCCCCCGTAAGTGAAAAAGTGAGCTCTAGGCATTCACGCATGCCCTGTGCCTGGACAACTCTGCCATGGGGCAGTGCTCTCGGGCTCTGAACATTTAGGGACAAGATCGGACTTGACTTTTTGCTCAAGTTTGTCCAAAGGCTACCATTGAGATAGTCCTGACTGATGAGAACTTCATGCAGAATCAGGAACATTGACACAAGTAAATAAATGTAAGATAGATCACAGAGTACAGAAATAACTTGCCCAACTTCAGTGTCGTATTATTCAATCCGTGTCTCCATATCTTTATTTCCTAATTCGTACAGTAAGTTCTTCCAGTAGATAACCTCTAAGATCCCTTCTGCCTCGATATCCTGGGATTAGGAGAGAGGGTCCCTTTTAGGTGTTGGCAAAATATTGACCTCTTTAAATTCATTATCTCATGTAAATGATCACAATAGAATAGGAATTTTGACTCACAGAAGTTGAATAGTCTGTTAAAGAAAAAGGTAATTTAGGCCTGGCGCGGTGGCTCACGCCTGTAATCCTAACACTCTGGGAGGCCGAGGCGGGTGGATCGCTCAAGGTCAGGAGTTCGAGACCAGCCTGAGCAAGAGCGAGACCCCGTCTCTACTAAAATTAGAAAGAAATTATCTGGACAACTAAAATATATATAGAAAAAATTAACCGGGCATGGTGGCGCATGCCTGTAGTCCCAGCTACTCGGGAAGCTGAGGTGGTAGGATCCCTTAAGCCCAGGAGTTTGAGGTTGCTGTGAGCTAGGCTGACGCCACGGCACTCACTCTAGCCCGGGCAACAAAGCAAGACTCTGTCTCAAAAAAAAAAAAGAAAAAGGTAATTTAGATACAATAAATTCAAATGTTTCCGTGGTAGTGAATTACAACTTGGTGGTTTTTTTTTTTTTTTTTTTTTAATAGCTGAAAATTGTTCAGGCTACTGTACCTGTAGTCATTGCTTGGAGCAACCAGGCTGTGGCTGGTGTACTGATCCCAGCAATACTGGCAAAGGGAAATGCATAGAGGGTTCCTATAAAGGACCAGTGAAGATGCCTTCACAGGGCCCTACAGGAAATTCCTATCCACAGCCTCTTCTCAATTCCAGCATGTGTCTGGAGGACAGCAGGTACAACTGGTCTTTCATTCACTGTCCAGGTAAGATGCCTTGTATATTCAAATACAAATGTTTCACTACCTATTTACAAGGAATAAAACTTTGAAAGCTACGTTGTTTATATGTAACTCCCTCCCCCCTCACTCTCAGTGATTGGTACAAGAAGGAACAGACCAGGAGCTGCCCCTAAGCCTGGGCCTGGATCTGCTGGGGGTGAGAGTGGGTTCCTGAGAAACCAACTCTGAGAACTGGCCTTTAATTCAGACTTGAAGTGACTACTCAGGAATGTGCTTGTGAGCTTCTAGAACAGGTGGAAGAGGCTGGACAGGTGCAAAGACTTCCAAGAGATTAGTGGGCAAGAACTTCTCCTCCAAGAGCCTGTCAGTGCCATTGACAATGGGGCTCTTTGTGAGGACTTCTTTATGGGAAAGGCCACTGTAAACAAAGGTAAAAGGCAAGAGACTGAGAGGAAATTATCTGCAAAGTATATAAAAACTGAATATCATGTAGAGTATGTAAGCCCCCGCCCTTTAGAAAAAAAAGCTAATTCTCAACCCAACAGAAAAAGTGGGCAAGGGATATAAAGAAGCATTCTTAGAAAAGGAGATAGAATAAGAAAATGCAAAATACCGTGAGAGACCTGTTTTTTGTCTACTAAACTGGCTTAAATTTTGTGTTTCCTTTTTTCCTCTAAGATTGGGGTTATCTACAATTCTATTTCTAATCTAGGGATTAACTTTTTAATGAAATATTTAAATCTGTGTTTTTCCATTAATATCAAGAATATATCAGGTGAAATGACAACTCACAGAATGGGAGAAAATGTTTGCAAATCATATCTCTGGTAAGAGTCTAATGTCCAGAATACATAACCCTTAAAACTCAACAATAAAAAGACACCCCAATTAAGAAATGGGTAAAGGATTTAAATAACCGTAACTCCAAAGAAGAAATGCAAATAGCCAATAAGCACATGAAAAGATGCTCAACATCATTCATCATTAGAGAAATGCAAGTTAAAACCACAAGGAGATACCACTTCGCACCTACTGAAATAGTTATAATCAAAAAAACAGATAATGGCAAGTATTGACAAGAATGTGGAGAAATTAGAGCCCTCATATATTGCTGGTTGAATTACTAAATTGTGTAGCTACTTTGGAAAACAGTTTGGCAGTTACTCAAAAAGTTAAATACAGAGTTATCATATGGCCTAGCGATTCCACTTCTAGGTATATACCCAAGAGAATTGGATACATACTTCACCCAAAAACTTATATATGAATGCTCATAGCAGTATTATTCATAATAAGCAAAAATGAAAATAACCCTAATATCTGTCAGCTGGTGTATGGATAAACAAAATGTGTTATATCCATACAGTGGAATACTATGTGTAATTTTGGTGCAGTCATGACTGCTGTAATCATTTTAAGTTTTATAACTCAGATATCTACATGGGTAAATAGCAGGTGGGTAAACAGAATAGGTCCAAGGCTATGGAAGGTTGCCAAGATGGTGAAAAACTGCATCACATTGATCAGTTAAGATAGATCTGCAGAATCAGAGATTTTGCTTACAGTGATGCAGGTTGTGTGGTATGTGAATGCCCCACTCCCCACCCCTTGGAATTCTGCAGTACACAGCCTATGCAGCAGTCCTAAGCAGTCCTGAGAGTTCCAATCTTCATATGCTTTTCTAGTTGTGAAGTCCTATATCCATCAGTAGTCTTAGTAATCCTACTTATGGAAATGTTTATATATAAAGATGGTTATTTTTCTAACAATGAAAAATTTAAAGCAAATTAAATATTAGAGCGTATGGTTAAATAATTATTAGGATTCATAGAAATCATTCTTCCATTTAAAGTTTTATTTGTGACAAATGAAATAATATGATAAAATAATTGTGATCTAAGTTAAAAATCAAAATTGAATATTAATATGAGCACAGCTGTGTAAAACTGTATAGAAAAATACTGGAAGGACAAATACCAAATGTTAATCATGGTCTGTGGGTGGTGGGATTGTACATGATTTTCTCCCATCTTTATATTTCTCACAGGATAAAATATATTTTTCCAATATACTATCGTGAGCATATGTTATTTTTTACAATTAATACCAATAAAAACTACTTTTTAATATTGCTATGAGCTATCACCTTGCTATGATATGTTTCTGATTTGCCTGGACTAGCTCTTTTTTGATATTTTGATCTTATTTTTCAAACTTGTTTTTAGTGGGCCAGTTTTGATGTTTTTATATTTAGAGGCAGTAGGAACTTAAAGAGATAGTTGTTGAACAAAGTTCTGCCATGGGATAGGCCCCTTGAAATTCTTTTTCTTCCAGCCTGCCAGTGCAACGGCCACAGCAAATGCATCAATCAGAGCATCTGTGAGAAGTGTGAAAACCTGACCACGGGCAAACACTGCGAGACCTGCATATCTGGCTTCTATGGGGATCCCACCAACGGAGGGAAATGTCAGCGTAAGTCAGATTGGTCAGGTTTATTGATGCCAAATCCGTGTGGAACACAATACTTCTATTTGACTTGCATATGTAGGAGGAGAAAAGCCAAACCAGAGAAGGTGCTGACTGTAAGTGCCCTGTTCCCTTTTCTCCCATGGAGCAGTGCACCAGTCAAGGGTTAGGTGGATCAGCTCAGACTTGAGGGTCTGGGGGGTTGTCCCACTGTGGGGGGAGCCCCAAACAAAAGGCTCCAGCAGTGTTATGAATCCTCCGGTTTCGGGGAGGCTGAGGAGGAAGGGCTAGGAGTAGGAAAGTCCTGGGTACTGAGTCGGAGTGGGGAAAGTGCCTTCAGGGTTGCCCTCTCCTGCCCTCGTAGCAGAGGCGCCTGAAGAAGACCTCTGCCCAAGGCCTCAGGTATGGAGACCTAGGAATGAAGGCTCCAGGGGCTAGGAATGTAAATACATGAAAGAGCACGTCTGGTAAGGGGCCTGAGTCCTTGACTGCAGCTTGCTGGAAGATTCCGTATGCTATGTATGCTCCAAGTCTGCTGTGGGGAGGGCAGCCTTCCCCTGAGGCAGCCAGATAAAGCCTGTTTCATTGACTATGTCGGGCCTGAAAAATCACATACAGTTTTTTAACCAAAAGCCAGACTCCTCAATACTTCCAGTATATTTAAAAGATTTAAATAGTCCCATGTTTCCCCATTCATGTCCAACAGAAGCCTGCAAGCAGTAGAACATTTTATTATTAGAACATAAATTCTATTCTTTTTTTATTTTTGGGACAGGGTCTCACTCTGTCACTTAGGCTGGAGTACAGTGGCATGATCATAGTTCACTGCAGCCTCAAATTCCTGGGCTCAAGCCCTCCCACTTCAGCCTCCCAAGTAGCTAGGACTACAGGTGCACGCCACCACGCACAACTAATTTTTTTTTAAGTTTTTGTAGAGACAGGGTCTCACTCTGTTGCCCAGGCTGGTCTTGTACTCCTGGGCTCAAGCCATCTCCTGCCTTGGCCTCCCAAAGTGCTGGGATACAGACATGAGCCACCATGCCCAGCCATAAATTCAGTTTTTAAAAATTACAAGTGACACCAATGAACTGATTTTCAATTTGTTCTAGTTTCCAACTAAAAAATATAATGAATCCTTTAGTTAAAAGACTCTTTAAGTTCTGAGCAGGAGAAATAAATATAATAACAAAGGAAATCTGTACCTAGTCCCCAGATCCCACCTCCAGACTCCTAAACATGGCTGTTTAGAATATGATCCCAGACCAGCCAGGAGAGAGGTAATGTTTGAGCTGTATGTCCCTTACTCTGTCTGGGGTTCACTTTCCTGATCTGTAAAATGGAGATAATAGGGTGGTGGTTGAGATTAAAGCATCCAGAGCAGTGCATGACACATACTCGACACTCAGCAGATATGAGCAATTATCATTACCCTTCTAATGTCATTTCCCACTACTCCTAAAGAAAATTTCTTGTTCAGATTAAAAGGTATTCAGTAAAAATATTTTCCCTGCTCCTTGTGAATAAACTTTATCCATTAGATGATAACCAGAGCACCTAATATTGTAGAGTGATAGATGTGTACAAAACATTGTGCTGACAGCCACTCAAAACATGGGTGCGTTTATTATCCCCAAGATCAAGTAACTTGCCCACGGTCTCACAGCAAGCTGTGGCCAAGCTGAGAACCACACACGGTATGTGTTGACCTTAACTACTAGGCTTGGTTTCACCTGCAGGTGCCATCATCCACGTATCTGCAGCTGCCATCTAGAAAAATCAGATTTTCCTCTGTCATATCTATAGGGCCTGAGTTGTCCAGAACATAGAGCTTGCTTTATTTTTTCAGAGTCCTAACCCATAATAGAAAGCATGGTTTTAAAATGCTGCAAGTAACACCAAATCTTTAATGTTTTCTTCTTTAAATTGTATAGTCCTTAGCTAAAGATAATAGCCATGATTTATTGAGTGCTTACTGTGCTTTCAGTATCATACACATATTATCTCATTTAATCCTCGCAACAACCCTATATAAGATAGGCCATGTTGTTATCCCCATTATATAGACAAGGAAGCTGAGACTCAGAACGGTTAAGTGGCGTGCCCAGGGTTACAGAAGAGCCAAGTGGAGGATGTTGGATTCAAACCCAGGCAAACTGATTCAGGCCTTTGCTTTTTACTAATACACTGCACAACCCCCAGACTCAACAGAGCCAAGAATTGAACACTTGTGTTTCTGACTCCAGCATCTATTTTGTTAATGTCTGCACTATTCTGTTTTACAGGTTTCTTTTGATGATTTTTTTCCCTCCACAGCATTTATTTTTTCTTTATTTTTTTGAGACAGTCTTACTCTGTCACCCGGGCTAGAGTTCTATGGCATCAGCCTAGCTCAGCAACCTCAAACTCCTGGGCTCAAGTGATTCTCCTGCCTCAGCCTCCCAAGTAGCTGGGAGTGTGGTGTGCACCACCACACCCGGCTAAATTTTTTTTCCCTATTTTTAGTGGAGATGGTGGCTTGCTGTTGTTCAGGCTGGTCTCTAATTCCTGACCTCAAACGATCCTCCTGCCTTGGCCTCCCAGATTGATAGGATTATAGGCGTAAGCCACTGCACCCGGTCCACAGCATTTGTTTTAAAAGTACACCTCTCATTGCTTGAGTCCAGGAATTTGAGGCTGCAGTGAGCTACTTTCACACCACTGCATTGCAGCCTTGGGTGACAGAGTGAGACCCTGTCTGTAAAAAAAAAAAGTACACCTCTCTGCAGCCTAATGCCTTTAATTTACTCACAGAAAAACAGGGTGTAAAGTGAAAAGATACTGAGCAAAAAAGACTTTAATTTATTTCAACTGGAGTATAAAATTTATCATAGCTTATATTATATGTTGGATGAAAAGAGTTAGAGATATGTTGAGATGGCCAGAGGAGGGGGATGGGAAGAGTCATTTTCAGTAAAGGCGAAAAAGAAGGCGGGATACAAGGGTGGTGAGTCCTGAGGCCTCTAAAATGGTGACCTCTAATTCCAAGCCCTGTTGGGGTTCAAAATGTGGCCATGTGGAGAAACTGAGGCAGAGGGCAGCCAGACCAACCCTCCCCTCAGAGGACAGTTGTCTCCAGAGTGTCTCCGTGGGCCAGGGACTGTGTCTGTGTCCCCACCTAGCATCTGGCACACTAGAGATGCCTCAAAAATATTCACTGAATGAATGGAAAATCATGGTGGTGAAGAATAGAGTATTGAAAAGATGAAAATAGTGATTGCCACAGGTGGCAGTGGGAACCAACATTCTCTGTGCTCCTGTTCTTTGACTTTGGTTCCTTTAATGTTGCCTTTACATTATTGTCATTGGCTGAAAAATCATGACTCTTACCCATTAAATGCTCTTATTTTTATCTGTCTTTCATATCAAACCCAATTCAGATAAAATTATTTGTTTGGGGAGAAATCTGATAGTTGTAATCTTCTCAGCCAGTTGTGACCGCCCTCCCTTTCTTTTCCCTTCTCCCCAGCGTGCAAGTGCAATGGGCATGCGTCGCTGTGCAATACCAACACTGGCAAGTGCTTCTGTACCACCAAAGGCGTCAAGGGGGACGAGTGCCAGCTGTGAGTACCACACTCCCTGTACCCCTAGGGAGGGCCGAAGGGCTATACGGCTGTCTGAACTCTGCCCTGAGAGCCACCCCCTTCTCTGTGCCTTCTTGCCGTTGGCTCTGAGAGATCCCTGGGTTGATTAGTTTGAAATGTTGCGCTTTCTACTTTAGACCGGTCAACCCCTAAACTAAGGAGGTCGTCAAGTTAGCAGCAGTTCCTTAATGGTGCCTTAATTCACATTTTTATGTTTGAGTGATACTGATGCTTCCTGGGTTGCTAATTTGCATTAGTCGTCCTACCTGCAGCAACTGCTTGATTTTTGTCATGTCAAGAGATCGCACTCTTTCCCGAAGGATAGAATTGGAAGAGCTGGTGTTCCAGTGATGGTGTCTTTTTGGCATTTTGGTTGTCTGATAGTGGGTATGATCTTCTTGCCTGTAACATCCCTCCCTGTTCTTGCCTTTTCCTTGGTGACATCTGTTAAGCATCTTCCAGGGGTGTCACCATCCATGAGAATGCAGGCTTGGCATCAGGCACACTTAAGGTTTCAGACCTGACCCTGCCTCCCTGAGCAGGGTGCTCTTGAGGCAAATCACTGAACCATGCCGATCCTCAGTTTCCCCATCTATCAACAGTAGGACTAGGAATAATTATTTTCAGTGTCCTGGTAAGTTGAAACAAAAGAGATTGTTCCCCAGTTAACATATACTTATCTGCCTACTGGAAAGCTTCATAAAACACATGCATCCAGGTTTCCTCATTGTCTAGAAAGACTTAAGAGAGAAGTGTTTGGTGTCAAAACATTGAGCTGATACAAGCAGATACATCACTGTAAACTTTATTTTTCTCAAAGAACAATAGTTAATGATGCCACCAGTGGTTGAGACATTGATAGTGGTATTGGTCTGTCTATATTTTATAGTTTGTACCAGTGAATATACTAGTTTCATGCTGCCCTAAAGCCAGTAGATTAAATTTAACTTTTGGATCTTTGTTCCTTTAAACAGAAAAATGTGATGAAGTTAACCACTCTTGCCCTCAGGTGATACAACAAAGACATGAGGTCCAATGAAAGACTTTTAAGTTCCTTCAAGAGATTGTAGATATAAGCAAGTGCTAGTAATCACCCTGGATAAAAGGACACAATATCTCTGTCTTGTCTTACCTGGGAAAAGTGCTTCACCCAAGCTTTCCCTGCCTTTCCTCCTAGTTCACAGCTGTTGTACTT
Organism: Eulemur rufifrons; assembly: GCF_041146395.1. Taxonomy (NCBI): domain Eukaryota; kingdom Metazoa; phylum Chordata; class Mammalia; order Primates; family Lemuridae; genus Eulemur; species Eulemur rufifrons. The sequence continues at coordinate 28,374,107 of NC_091002.1, forward strand.
GCCAAAATGGCTTTGTGAAGTGGGAAACTGGGTTTTGCTGATGTTCATAGATGATATCTATGGGGAAATTAATCGTTTTTTTGAGTAGAACTTACTTTTTTTCTGCAGACTGGTGAACACTTGTTCAAGGCTTTTTAAGAAAGATTCTTGGTAGTTAATCTTCTCTCAGTTGTGTTTAAAGAACAGGATCAGTTTATTCAGGGAGAATAGGAAAGAAGTGAAAAATGAATATTTGAAAAATATTTTGACTACACTTTAGAAGAATATGTAGTCCACACAAAAGTGAAAATGTGTTTTTCGTTATAATAAATAGGGTCTAGATTTATTACATCTGGATTTCTCTCATGTGCTTTGGCAAACGCTTGTCAGTTGTTCTCATATAGTTGGTGTGTGGACTGCCAAGCAGTCAGCATTGAAAGTTCACATGCTCTCTCCCTGGTCCACCTGAACTGAGTGACACTGGAGAATGCAATTAAATGACTCCAGTCTCTCTGCATTTTATATAAAAAGGATCTGCTTAGTTTTAAAATGAATGTAGATTCTGTTTTAAATAGCAGCGTAAAATAATTTTCATTTTTTCCCCCTAGATGTGAGGTAGAAAATCGATACCAGGGAAACCCTCTGAAAGGAACATGTTATTGTAAGTGTTTTTGCAATTCTTATTTCTAGAAGCAAAGTAGTCTAGTAGAACTTCACTGTTTTCTTAACATGGTTTGAGAATGGTAAGTGCTATTGGAATACAGCAACCGCCCACGGAAGTGTCCCCTGATGTGTTTATATTCTATTAAGTTTACTACATATATGAGTGCTTTTTTAAGCTGTTTAAGTTGTGGTCATGGTTGCTGTGAATATGTTTATGGCAGATAGGGGAGAAGACAGAGATAAGCAACTCTGGCTTTTCTTGTTTATATTCTCTTGATACCTCCATTTGGCATTACCTGGTTCATGCCATCATGTTTCATATTTTAAGATACACATCAAAAACAGAATTCTTAAAATATAATTGAAGTTTCATCATTCTCTCTAGAACCGATTTGTGTTAACCACCTTGGAATAAAAGGTGAATCTGGCAAGGTGACCAGGTTTTTGTGGGTAAATGCATTTTCTCCATTTAGAACAATCCACATGGTGGGCCCCATTATGGAACCAGAGAAATAGGAGTTAATGTTATGGATTGTCTGTTGTAATTATATACCTGCTATGCTGAGTTGAATAACATCCCCTCAAAATTCATGTCCACTTGGAACTGGTGAATATGACTTTATGTATATAAAACTTTTCAAAGAAGACAGGAGAAGAACTTTTGACCTTTTGTAGGAAAAAGAGTTCTTAGATATGATTCTAAAAACACAATTCATAAAAAGAATTGATTAATGAGACTTTATCAAAATTTAAAACTTGTATTTTTTTAAAAAACCATTAAAAAATAAACAAGCCACAGACTAAAGAAAATATTTGCAAATCATATATTTGATTCAGAGCTTGTATCCAGAATATATAAAGAACTCTTACAACTGAATGAGAAGACAATTCCAATTATTAACAGGCAAAGATTTGAATAGACATTTCACCAAAGAAGATATAGCAATGGCCAGTAAGCACATTAAAATATACTTAACGTCATTAGTCATTTTGGATAGGCGTATTAAAACCACAGTGAGATACAGCTGTAGGATGACTAGAATCAAAAGCTAATACCATGGCTTAATAGAAGACAATTGTAATCTCATGTCTGCTCCTGCGTTCAAACTGTTGCAATACGTCTCTTTGGTCAAATACATGAACAAAACCTGGCCCCACCAGACATGTAGTTGGAAAAAGGACAGAGTATTTTAATGGCCTTTTCAGATAACTATGGATGTTATCCTTTGATACCATACTAACACCGCACAACTGGTCATTTCTTAAAGGTTAGTTGAAATGTGGAAGTGGAAAACACATCAGTGAATGTTTTGTAATCTGGTACATTAAAATCTGTTTATCCTGTGAATAAAAAAAAGCCAACAGCAAGTTTTAGCTAGGATGTTGAGAAACTGGAACCTTCATGCATTGCTTGTGGCAATATAAAATGGTGTAGCCACATTGTAAAACCACTCAGCATTTTCTTAGACAGTTAAAAATAAACTTACCAATAACTTCCCATTTCTCCCTCCCTCTGCCCGCTGGCAACCACCATTATACTTCCCGCTTCTATGAATTTGAGTCTTATAGGCGCCTCATCTAAGTAGAACCATATTGTATTTGTCTTTTTATGACTGATTTATTTCACTTAGCATAATGTCTCAAGGTTCATTCATGTTGTAGCACATGTAAGAATTTCCTTCCTTTTTAAGGCTAAATCACTGTATGCACGTACCACATTTTGCTTATCCATTTATCTGTTGATGGACACTTGGGTTGCTTCTACCTTTTAGGTATTGTGAATACTGCTGCTATGAACATGGGCATACAATTATCTGTTTGGGTCCCTGCTTTCAATTCATTTGGGTATATACCCAGAAGTGTAATTGCAGGATTATGTCATAATTCTATTTTTCGTTTGTTGAGGAACTACCATACCGTTTTCCACAGCAGCTGCACTATTTTACATTCCTACCAACACTGCACAGGATTCCAATTTTTCTACATCCTCACCTCATTTGTTATTTACTAGTTTTTTGATAGTAGCCATCCTAATGGGTGTGAAATGATATCGCATTGTGGTTTTGATTTGCATTTCCCTAATGCTCAGTGATATTGAGTAGTTTTCATATGCTTTTTGGCCATTTGTATATCTTCTTTGGAAAAAAAAATCTATTTAAGTCCTTTGCCCATTTTTAATCAGGTTGGTTTTTGTTCTTGAATTGTATATTAAGACTTTTTTAAATTAAGTTATGGCAACTTTGGCCAGTAAGCTCTCTTTCAAGCTATGTTTTTTTACTGCATCACATTCGTCTTTGAGTGCTTTCTTCCTTTCTGGAATAAGATAACTAAGGCTTATATTCCTTGCCCTAGACCTAGAATCAACCATATTTCCATGGAGTCCTAGTTTCTGTTACACCATTAAATTATATCTTTGTTTCCTTAAGGAAAACTTAACATGTAACATATGTTCAGCTAATACTTGCAAGGGAGTTAATTTGCAGCATAAAATCTCAGCCAGGGCCATGATATAAGGAGGGTTTAGTTAACCCAAATAAAATGATACTGCCCATAGACTTGATTTTCTTTGAAAAACCTAGGTATAAATGAGTCAAAGTGCTTTTCTGGTTATTGAATTTATGAGAAAAGCAGTCTGTATCTCTAGAGACCTGTTCTATTTTTTTTTTTTTCAATTTTTAAATATGCATTTCTTTCTTTCCATAGATACTCTTCTTATTGACTATCAGTTCACTTTTAGCCTGTCCCAGGAAGATGACCGCTATTACACAGCCATCAATTTTGTGGCTACTCCTGATGAAGTAAGATTTTTTAAAGTTTTCCTATTTCATTTTGAATTTGTTTGGATCTTTTTCTTGGTCATTATGGGTAGAAGTACTGCCTTAGCAGTTGTCTCCAGAATGGAATACACAGGATGATCTCTAGGGGTGCAGGAAAGAAATGTTAGAATCTCCATTTTGTTTCCTTTCCATCTAAAAGGCAAGAGTGGTGTTGATAAGATTTACCAGGATCTGAGACACGGACTGACATTGATTCCACACACACTTGGTTTGCATGCCTGCCCATCACAGCCCCGCCATAGAGAAAGGGAGAGGACATTGCAAGCGGAGCTCCACCATCAGAGGGCAGATGGCAGGGCCTAGATTTACTCCCTCAAAACTGACCAGAGGCTTAAAAAGCACCTGCAAAGACATTGTCGATTGAAATGCCAGCGATGTGAGCACAAGCAGACAGCAAGGGAGGTGGCAGAAGTGACACCTGTGCTTCTAGAATGAGTTCTTAGCCTCATTAGGAGGTAAAACAGCAGAGGGTTAGCTGAGTCCAACAAGAGGTTGTCCAGGAATAATTTAAATTGTTAAAGCAACTATTTGAAATGTAGATTTATATCACTGTCCTTAATGGTGAAGCCCAACCTGCCACAAGGTATCACCTAGTAGTAGAAGGAAGTCACCACAGCATGACATTTAAAAATAAAGCATCCGGGCATGAAGACACACCTTTACAGTTTCTTCAGTGAGATACAAAGTCATTCAATACCCACTCCAGTGCTTAAAGAAATTTTACTAAATTTACTAAAATTATTTAGGAGCCTCCTTGGAGGTTTCTTACTTCTCATCAGCATATACAAAGCCATTTACCATTATAAAATTTCACTCACAATAAAAGTGACAAATAACATGGAAAGCAATATGGCAGTAAGCCAAAGTGTATTCCTTTGTTGACAAATATTATCAATAAACATTGCTAAATGTTTTTAAAAAGTAGTATTTATTTATTTATTTTTTTTATTTTATTTTATTTTTTTTTTGAGACAGAGTCTCACTCTGTTGCCCGGGCTAGAGTGAGTGCCGTGGCGTCAGCCTAGCTCACAGCAACCTCAAACTCCTGGGCTCAAGCGATCCTCCTGCCTCAGCCTCCCGAGTAGCTGGGACTACAGGCATGCACCACCATGCCCGGCTAATTTTTTGTATATATATATTTTAGTTGTCCATATAATTTCTTTCTATTTTTAGTAGAGACGGGGTCTCACTCTTGCTCAGGCTGGTCTTGAACTCCTGACCTCGAGCGATCCACCCGCCTCGGCCTCCCAGAGTGCTAGGATTACAGGCGTGAGCCACCGCGCCCGGCCTTAAAAAGTAGTAGAACAAAGTCCATGGTGTGATATATCTACTACACAATTAAGTGAAAGTAGAGTTAGTGTTTAATACTCCATTTCAATGATAAAATTAAGAAAAGATGTACTAGAGACGATACATTCCCGAGAGTGAATGGCTTTTTAAGTAAAGATAATAAATGACTTCAAATGAAAATATTTTATGGAAAAACTGCGTTAGGTGTATCAGTTGAGTGGGTGTGTTAACTGGAATTTTTTTGAAAAGATTTTATGATAAGGGTACAGCAAAAGTACCACACATGAAATTTATTCACTGCCTCATTCATGAGCAAATGGTTGAAGTGCTCAAAGTCTTTCAGGATGTAATTGATGTTAATTTTATTTTTAAAAATAAATAAATATATTAGAATCTTTGTAATGTTTAACAAGTTGGGAAGTGACTATGCAGGGCAGACTGTAGGACTTGAATATGCTCAGATTTTGGTATGAGGGGGAGAAGGGGTGGCGTTTAGAACCAATTGCCCATGTGTACCCAGGGATGACTATAATTGTTAGTTGTGCGCTGCCAACAAATGTTAAATATAAGCAAACACTTGAGCTGTTCTTTCAAGACAAACGTAAAGTTTTATCAATAAATGAGAAGGTTAACTGCTTTGTGAGAGAAACTTTTGGTTTGGAGATTATACTTTGGAAATGTAGCCCTTGTTGTGACTTTGTGATGTAAAAACTATCACAACAACACCCTAAAAGTCTTGATTTTTCTAACCTGTTTCAAGATCTTTTAAAATGAATTTTGGGATAATTGGATCCGTATGTAAAATATAAAATACAACATTGATTAGTTTGCCAAAATAATTGTTTGCCCCTAAAGTAAATTAGACTAGCCCTTTGAATTGCTATGTCTTTAAGAGCTAAACAAGGTTTTCAAAGCTAAGAAAGCATATTCAGTCATATTTCACTTGAAATAATATTTTTAGTGAGAGAAAAATGTTTTTCAAATCATGAATGAATATAATCAAATTATTTTTAAGATTTAGTTTATTTCAGCTTCATATGCATTTTTTAACCGTTTCTGGTTTTGGAGAAACTTTACATTGTATATAATCTATGAGTTTAGAAGTACGTGGGTTTAAGTTATAAATAAATATAGATTGGGGCACATGATCAAGTGTTTTATTAATAAGAATGAGCTCCAGACATTTAGAAATAGCTGCCCAATGAACGCTTAGGGGGCTGATTCTGATAACATAGATCAGAAGATGTAAATCCAGGGCTGGGTGTGGTGGCTCATGCCTATAATCCCAGCACTTTGGGTGGCCTAGGCAGGAGGATTGCTTGAGCCCAGGAGTTCAAGACCAGCCTAGGCAATATAGCGAGACCCCTCTTTGCAAAAATTTAAAAAATTAGCCGGGCGTGCCTATAGTCCTAGGTACTTGGGAGGCTGAGGCAGGAAGATCACTTGAGCCCAGGAGTTTGAGACCAGCCTGGGCAACATAGTGAGTCCTTGTCTCTAATTTAAAAAAAAAAAAAAAAAAAAAAAAACTAGCTGGGTGTGGTGGCATACACCTGTAGTCTCAACTATCCAGGAGGCTGAGGCAGGAGGATCACTTGAGCCCAGGAGTTGGAGGTTGCAGTGAGCTATAATGATGCCACTGCACTCTAGCCGGGGTGACAGAGCGAGACTTTGTCTCAAAAAAAGTAAATAAAATAAGATAAAGTCTGAAAACTATTATAATTAATTTTCTAATTATTTACACCTCTCATCAGCAAAACAGGGATTTGGACATGTTCATCAATGCCTCCAAAAACTTCAACCTCAACATCACCTGGGCTGCCAGCTTCTCAGGTAATGACACACCTAGAGAAGACCCTCCAAGTGGAGGTAATAGAGTAAAAAATGTAACATAGGAATTGAGAAAGGGGCTCTGGAGACAGACAGATTGGTTTGAAACCCACCTTTTACTATTACTTATTGGCTATGAGACCTTGGGCAAGTACTTAAACCCCTCTCTAGACTTTAGGATTATTCAACTGTAGAGTGAGGATAACAATATTTACCTCCTAGAATTGTTGTGTAGATTAAATTAGGTTATGCCTGCCAGAGCTCACCAAGGTGTCAGGCTCTGCATGGTTACAGCCCCTACCCTACTGCTACCACTTGTACCCTTGCTGTAGCCACTGCTATTATCGTCTGCATCCGTGCTTAAGGAGCAAAAAAATTCAAATGACTCAGAGTTTCAAGAAATGAAGACATTTTAAACCAAGTAAGATTTTAGTAGGTATATAGAAATGTACTTTGGGAATTAAATCAAGCTCTGAAATTATAGCTTTAGCTATCCTGTTTGTCTTACTGTAATTCACTGAAGATCTGCTGGGTAGAAAATCTACTGAAGAAATAAAGGATGACCTTGATGTAGTGGTTAAGACAGATAACCATTACTTGACAACTCAACAGATAGATCTAATTTGAATTCTGCTTCTTATTTACTTGCACTTTTGGGCAAGTTACTCAAGCTTTCTGAGCCAGTTTCCTCATGTGTGAAGTGGGATAGTAAAAACACCTAGCTACGTAGAGTGTTGCAAGGATTAAATGAGATAATAAATGAATTACTCAAAGTAATGCATGAAACATGGTAAACTCTCCTGAAACAAGGTAAATTCTCACTAAATGGTAGCCATGTTTTATCATCGTTATTACTGTTGCAATACTAATGTTTTTTGTCAACACAAACCAATTAGACAGGTGCAAAATAAGAATATTGCTTTTTGATGCCATTTTATGTTTTATGTTTATCTTGTCTTCAAAGACTGTGTAGAATTCAGAAGTTCAGAAACTTGAAATGAGGAGAGATTTTTAAGAAAAAGTCCAATTATCAGAGTATTTTTCTAGAGAAAGGCAATGTCTCTGAGCATGTGAAAGATTTGCAATGGATGTCTCACTAAAGATATTATAGTCTGGGCTCTAGTCACAGGATCTAACTCAGATGTGGAAAAAGAGTCCATTTCATGAGTCTTTATAGACACTCGAATTCCTGGCTGAGGGAAAATATGGAATGTTGAAAGACTATCTGGGAATAGGTAGAGTTATACCAGATTGGGGGACTTTAATACAGTTGTAGCTGGTGGTAGAAGGGGGGATTGAGTGACCCCTGGAGCCCCTTCCTCCCTATTCCTGTTAAGACTTGAGGCCACTGCTGGATAGGATGTGAGGGGTGAATGAGTGTCCCTGTGGGAGTCTGGAGCATTGTCAAGATTTGTAAAAGAGAAATGCACAGGAATTGAAGTGTTATGGGCAGAGTGAATGCCAGTGTTTGTTAATAGGATTCTAGTGGTATCTCTGTTTAACCTGTTTCAGTGGGATGACCAAAGGGGAGTCACAGGGGTTCCTGGTAAAACCATTCTGGTTAGGGGCACAGGCTGTGTGTCATCCTGCCCAGCTTTAGGTCCCAGCTCCATTTCTTGCTGGCTGTGTGACCTAAGGCAAGTTAATTAGTTTCTCTGAAACTTAGTTTCCTAACCTGTAACTGAGGATAATAATAGCATTGTTGTGAGGATTCAGTGAGATTGAGCTCTTGAAGGCTGTTCTTGGAAGACAGTAAGAATTCAGTAAATGCTAACTATTATCCTTATTATTAATGAGGGCAGATTTGGTTTTAAAAAAAAATGTCTCTTCTGTATCATTCTTTTCTTTCTAACAGCTGGAACCCAGGCTGGAGAAGAGATGCCTGTTGTTTCAAAAACCAACATTAAGGAATACAAAGATAGCTTCTCTAATGAGAAGTTTGATTTTCGCAACCACCCAAATATCACATTCTTTGTTTATGTCAGTAATTTCACCTGGCCCATCAAAATTCAGGTAAGAAGTGCTTTTTGGTCTCATACCTGCAAAGATGGTGAAATCTCTGTAGTGAACACTAAATTCACTAATTTGGAACCTGTAGTGAATGTAATGTGCAATTTTGCTTTGCCTTTGTGACATCTATGGCAAAGGAATGCTAAGCACATGCAACTGTAAAGAAGATTGTATTGGGGGTGGTTTATATCACTTCTGAAGGAAATTTATAAGCACTTTTGAAAGCAAGTTGACATATAACAAATTTGGTAATTATAAACGTATTCATTTCTTCATTGAGCACTTGCCATGTAAAACCCTGTAGGGATACAGAAAGTGCTCAATTCTGGAAAGAGTAAGGTGGGTATAAATGAAACTAATACACGTATAACCAGCGAAAGCCAGGGTGTGGGCGTATGAGAAGATCCCAAAAGTGCTGTGAGAGTTTAGAGGAGGGTAAATGGGGTGTAATGGAAGGCAGTGTGGGGTTATGTTGAGGAATGTGGGCCTTGTAGTAAGATAGACGTAGGTTGATTCCTGGCTCTTATATAAATCATGTAGCCTCTCCAAGTCTCAGATTCTCTGTGCATATGACACAAAAGGGTAGTTGTAAGGGGTCCTGTTGCTGCTGCAGCCCCTGCTGTTGTCAGCCTGCTCCTTTCCTCTCTTCCCACAGGGCCAGTGCACTGCCTCTTGTCCAAGACCCACAGCCCTGTTTGAGCTTTTTACACTTGTGTCCTCTGAGGCCTTGCCTCAATACTTCCCACTTCCTTCTTCCTTCCCTTTGGGTGAATTTGGAGGTCAGGGATGGGCGGGCTTTCAGGGACTGGTTCACCATTAGCTGCGGAGTTGTGGTCACTGGACTGGGCTCTTGCCATTTGCCCACTTTCAGAAACATGATCAACTTCTGAAGTGAGTCATCACTAATCAGTTAGAATGCCCTGGAACTGTGACTAAAGAACAGTAAATCTTCTCCTTCCTGGAATGTGGAGGACAAGAACTATGTTGTACTTTTTTCTCACCACCCTCTCTCTCCTTTTCCTGTCTCCATGGTCTACAAATTTGTTAATCCTCTAAATCAGCTTTTTTCCCTTTGTTTTACACACACTCTGCTTCCTCCTCAGCCAGTCTTCTTGTAAGCGTAGGCCACACTGTCTATTCTTATTTCCTCTTATCTGGTCACACATCAGCCCACAACAGTCTGGCTTCTTCCCTCACCACATCCTGAAGTCACCCTGTCATAGTGGACTCCAGTGACTGGATTCTTCAGTCCCCTTCTTCTCATTGCATGACTTGAGTCACTGTCTTTCTTGCTTTCCCGATTTTTCTTTCCCTGATTCTCTGGCCAGTCTTTTTAAGGAATCTTCTTTCTTAAACACTTGGCTTGCTTAGAATTCAGGCCTGGTCCTCCTGTTCTCTGTTCTCTCCACACAGTTTCCCTGGTTAATCCCATCCCACTTGTAGGACTTGTGGTACCACATCTTTGTTGGTGATTCTCAGTGCTCTGTCTCCAGACCTTTATACTCGGTTGGTGCCTAGACATCTTTACCTGGATACTCACAAGCTCCCTGCACTTGGTGCCTAGTCCTTCTTGTGACCTTAGCCCCAAACTCCTGTGCTTCCTCTCAGTGAACAGCACCACCATTCACCATATTGCAAAAGCCAGGGCCTAGAAATCATTTACATTCCTGGGATAAACCCAACTTGGGCATTATGTATTATTTCCTTACTTTACATATTACTGGGTTCAGTTTGCTAATAATTTGGCTAGAGTTTTTTATCTGTTTCATGAGTGAGAATATCTGATAATTTTCCCTTCCTATCCTTGTTATGATTTTGATATTAAGGTTAAAATAGGGCACGGTGGGTTGCACTGATAGTCTCAGCTACACAGGAAGCTGAGGTAGGGGGATCACTTGAGCCCAGGAGTTCAAGGCCAGCCTCGGTAGCATAGTGAGACCCCATCTCAAAACAAAAAAAAAGTTAATAACAAGGTTAAAATAACATTTAATAATTATAATTTGAGCAGTTTTCTCTCTTTCTCATCTCTGGAAATTAGAATTACCTAAACCTTGAGTACTTGGTAGCTCTCTCCTGTAAAATTAATCATTAGATTTTAGTGTTTTATTTGTGGAGATATTTTTTAGCTGTTGGTTCAACTTATTTAATAGTTATAGGGTATTTTGAATTTCCTGTTTCTATTTGAGTCACTTTTGATCTTTTCTTGGATATTAATTTATATCATGTTTTCAAATATTTTTAATTGTATTATTTTTTATTGATAATAATTGGTGCATATATATGGGATACATTTGACATTTTGATACATGCATGCAATGTGTAATGATCAAATCAGGATAATTAGGATATCCATCACCTCAAGCATTTATCATTTCTTTGTATTGGGAGCATTTCAAATCTTCTCTTCTAGCTATTTCGAAATATACAATAAATTATTGTTAATTACAGCCACGCTGTGCTATCTAACACTAGAACTTATTCCTTCTATCTAACTGTATTTTTGTACACATTAACCAATGTCTTTTTATCTGCCCCTCACCCTTCCAACCTCCACCATTCTACCCTCTGCTTCCATAAGATCAACTTTTTTGGCACCCACATGAGAGTGAGAACATACAATATTTGTCTTTCTGTGCCTGGTTTATTTCATTTAACATAATGACCTCCACTTCCATCCATGTTGCTGCAAATGATAAGGTTTTATTCTTTTTTTTATAGCTGAGTAATATTTTATTGTGCGTATATACTACATTTTCTTTATCCATTCATCTGTTGATGGACACTTAGGTTGATTCCATATCTTCACTACTGTGAATAGTGCTGCAGTGAACATGGGCGTGCATATTATCTCTTTGATATGCTGGCTTCCTTTCTCGTGGACATATGCCCAGCAGTAGGATTGCTGGATCATGTGGTAGCTCTATTTTTAGTTTTTTGAGGAACCTCCATACTGTTTGTCGTAATAGCTGTACTAATTTACATTCCCACCAACAGTGTACTAGCATTTCCCTTTCTTTGCATTCTCGCCAGCATCTGTTATTTTTGTCTTTTTGATAATACCCATTTTAACTGGAGTAAAATAATATCTCATTGTGATTTTGATTTGCATTTCCCTGATGATTAGTGATATTGAGAATCTTTTCATATGCCTGTTGGCCATTTGTATGTCTTCTTTTGAGAAATGTCTATTCAGATCATTTGCCCATTTTTAAATAGGATTATTTGGGTTTTTTTGCTATTGAGTTGCTTGAGTTCCTTATATATTCTGGTTATTAATCCCTTGTCAGATGGGTAGTTTACAAATATTTTTTCCCATTCTGTGTTTTGTCTCTTTGTTGATTATTTCCTTTGCTGTGCTGAAGCTTTTTAGCTTGATGAAATCCCATTTATTTGTTTTTGTTTTGGTTGCCTGTGCTTTTTAAGGTCTTAACACAAAAAAAATTTTTGCCCAGAACAACGTCCTGGAGCATTTCCCCAGTGTTTTCTTCTAGTAGTTTTATAGTTTCAGGTCTTGGATTTAAGTCTTTAATACATTTTTACTTGGTTTTTGTATATGTTGAGAGATAGGAATCTAGTTGTATTCCATATGTAACCCTTTTTTGTATTCCAATGTTCGTAACATCATTATTTATAATAGCCATAGGTGGAAACAACCCAAATATCTATCAGTGGATGGATGGATAGACAAAATGTGGTATATTTGTACACTGAAATATTATTTAGCCTTAAAAAGGGATGAAATTCTGATATGTGCTACAATACAGGTAAACCTTGAAAACATTAAGTGAGATAAGTCATTCACAAAAGGACAAATGTTTGTTTCCACTTACTTTAAATATCTAGAGTACACAAATTCATAGAAAGTAGATTAGAGGTTACCAATGGATCAGGGATGCAGGAAATTGGGAGTTACTGCTTCATAGCTATTACAGAGTTTCTGTTTGGGGTGATGAAAAAACCTTTCAAAGTGATAGTGATGATGGTTACACAACAATTGTGAATGTAGTTATTGCCATTGAATTGTATCTTTAAAAAATGGTTAAAATAGGCCTGGTGTGGTGGCTCAGGCCTGTAATCCTAGCACTTTGGGAGCCCGAGGTGGGAGGATCACTTGAGGCCAGGAGTTCAAGACCAGCCTGAGTGAGAGCGAGACCCCATCTCTACTAAAAACAGAAAAATTAGCCAGGCATGGTGGCACACACCTGTAGTCCTAGCCATTCAGGAGGCTGAGGCAAGAGGATCACTTGAGCCCAGGAGTTTGAGGTTACAGTGAGCTATGACAAGGCCACTGCACTCTAGCCTGAGCAACAGAGCAAGACCCTGTCTCAAAAAAAAAGGTTAAAATAGTTAATTTTTACGTTGTATGTATCTTGCTACAGTGAAAAGAAGTGTTAAAAAATCACAGCAAGGTGGTTTTGTAGATATAGACAAGCTTATTCTAAAATTTATATGAAAAGGCAAAGGTTCTAGAATAGCTGTAACAATTTTGAAAAAGAGGAATAAAATGAAGGAATCCCTGTACCCAGTGTTAAGGCTTACTCTTTAGGTTAGGTACAGTAATCAAGACATTGTGGTTATTGGTAGAATGATAGACACATATGGATCAATGGGATAGGTTGATCTATGGAACCCAGAAATAGAACCACATAGATATGTCCAGCTGATTTTGACAAAGTTACAAAGGCAATTCATTAGAGGAAGGATAGCCTTTTCAACAAATAGTGCTAGAGCAATTGCATAATTATTATTCATATGCAAATAAATGAATTTCAACCTAAACTTCACATCTTATGCAAAAATTAACTCGATCACAGATTTAAATGCAAAACATAAAACTGTGACACTCTTAGAAAAAAATATAGGAGAAAATCTTTACATTCTAGGGCTAAGCAAAAAGATTTTAGATTTGATACCAAAAACATGATCATCCATAAAAGGAAAAATTAATAATTGGACCACATTAAAATCAAAAATTTTTGCTCTGTAAAAAACCCTAAGAGGTTGAAAAGACAAGCTATGACGTGGTGGGAGAGAATACTTGCAAAACATTTCTGACAGAGCACTTGTATCTAGAATATAAGAACTCTCAAAACTCAACAGCAAAGAAAGAAATAATCCAATTAGAAAATGGGCGAAAATAATGAAAAGATATTTCACCAAAGAGGATGTACCTATGGCAAATAACCACATAAAAGATGTTCAGCATCGGTAACCATTAGAGAAATGCAAATTAAAACCACAATGAGATACCACCACACACCTATCAAAATGACTAAAAGTAAAAATAGTAATAGCAACAAATGCTTGAGAGGATAGGAAGAAATTGTATCACTCATACACTGCTGATAGGAATGTAAGATAGTACAGCCACTCTGGAAGATAGTTTGGCATTTTCTTATGAAACTAAATTTGTACTTACTATACAACCCAGCAATTATATTCTGGGGCATATATCCCAGGAAAGTGAAAAAAATGTTCACACAAATGCCTGTACACCAATGTTTATAGCATCTGTGCAGCAATCAGTATTGCAGCTTTATTCATAATAGCTAAAACCCCAAATAGTCCTCAACAGGTGAATGGTTAAATAAACTGTACTGCATATACATCATGCAATAATATGCAATGGTAAAAAGAAATGAACTGTTGATACGACAACTACAGTAAATCCTGAGGAAATTTTGCTAATTAAAAAAAAAAATCTTAGAAATTTACATACAGCATGATTCCATTTATATAACATTTGAAAATAAAAATTTTATATATGTACATATACATAGTATATGTACTGAAGCTTCCAATTTCTCTGATGACTTCTGACTCTGACCTCTAGACCCCCTTTTAAAAGGGTTTGTCTTGTTGGGCACAGTGGCACATGCCTGTAGTCTCAGCTACTCAGGAGGCTGAGGCAGGAGGATTGCTTGAACCCATGAGTTCAAGTCCAGTCTGGGCAACAGAGTGAGACTCCATCTCTAAAAAATAAAAGTTAAAGGACTCATCTGATTAGGTCAGGCCCACCCATACGGGGAAGGGTAATATACAGGGTGTGCACACCTGAGGGTAACTCTTAGGGGCATCTTAGAATTCTCCCTGCCATAGGCTGCATTTGGAGTAGAGCTATCCCAGCTTTAGGTTTTTCTCTGGACCCAGGAAGGTTGAACTATAGGCTGCGTCCAGTGAATACAGTTTAAATTTGGTAACGTCCCTGACACTATACATAAAGTTACAGATCACATACATTTGTTAAATTGTTTTTATGTAAAACATTTGATTCAGATTCTAGTAAATAAAGTTTATTGACTTAAGTTGAGATTATTTTCATACTGACATACCTCATAATATTCTGAATCCAATTGAACATCAAGCTTTGTTGCTTAAAAACGATTAATATTTTTAAGAATCTTAGTGAGTATCTTGACTTATGCTGCTGCTGTTTTTCCCAGTTGGAAAGAGGGCTCTGCGCGTATAAGCAGGCTTTTGTGCTGGAGATAGCCGTGCTGTTGCCAATGCTGAGTTCTAGTTTTTTTCCTCCCAGCGCCCCATTGCTCCACCCTCTGAAAGTCCCTGACATGGTTTTAGAACTTTCCTTCTAGAGGGAGTTCTTCCCCACACTTAACTTAGAAGAAGTAATAATTTTAAGTTTAAGAACCAAAGAGATGTTGATCTTCTCCCTGAGTTTTTGGTGCTCCTTACCTGGGCTGCATCACTAACTTGAATAAGACCCACTTAATGAAAACTGCCTTTGAGGAGCACTTGCGAAAATAAACGGTGGCACACTCACCATTTAGTTTGCCAGGCTTTCCTTGAAAAAGCAGGTAAGTTCTATTGAAAATGTGTCTTTTTGGTCTTTGGTACAAATGACTGCAGTATTCACAAACAGTGTGAACCGGACCTTTGGTGTCATGTGTTCTCCGTGTCCTCACATGAGCCCGGTGGACGCTGGTTCTCTCTGCCCTGGGTACAGTGTCTGGCTGTGTGCCAGGTGGGGGGCTGCTCTCCTGGGTACCTGCATCATGTTCTCAACAAAGGGGGCTGCATGTTTCTTTGTTGTTCTTTTTCAAACCCTAGAGCCTGAGCTTTTCTAGGTGTAGTATGGCTCTTAAACACACACACACACATTTAGCAACTGTACAAATTCAGTAAAAATGGAGAGACTTATTTAAGAGAGAAAGCAGGGAAATGTCTAAATGGTGCAGCGTAGATCATTCAGTTAAATTTCAGTATGACTTTCAGTGCAGGCAAAGCCTTTTTGCCTTCGATTCTCATTTTTTAGAGCGAAGTAACTACGGAAATGTAATTCTCTACTCGGAAATTCGTATAAACATTGGTGCTTTAAAAATGGTAATGCTAAACTCAAGTTCCTTCACCCTGAACCGATCTCAGGATTCTTTTCCATAATTAGGAACAGATCAAAACCTATAACTGCTAACTGAGGGAATTTGAAACTAACTATAAAAATCTTTGTATATGCAGTTAAAACAAACAAATAAGCAAAACACCCAGACTGAAAAGGCCTGTGTGTAGGAGGGTGGTGGGTATGTTGGGGCCAGTTGTGCCTGTTTTCTGGTCGGTTGTTCCTGTGGGTAAGCACCCTTCCCTCAGCCCCTGCTTTCTGAAAGCTGTCCTGCTTGTTCTCCCCAGTACGCAGGGGCTCAGCTGGCTTCAGCCATGCCCATAATTTGGGAGGGTAGGTATTCAAGATAGAAAATGGATGTGCAGACGTTGTGTGTGAGGCGGGAAGGTGGGTTAGTGGGACTGGGGTTCTGGCTTGTTACTGACTCTGCAACAGAGGTTGTTATTGTAATGTGGAACTAATATTTAAGCCTCTCCACGCTGGGTGTTTCATCTGCTATTTTATGTAAGAGACCAGTGTTCACAAGTGAAGGCAACATAGAATTTGTATTGAGAACTGGGAATTCATTTAGATTTTAGAGTTATGTTTATGGGTGCTAACGGGATTGCTGTACTGAGCAAGGAATGTGGGAAACTTTTGTTCACTCAGATGTACTTTTTTGCTAATAACAGCTTTATTAAAATATAATTCACATACCATACAATTCACCCATTTAAAGTGCACAATTCAATGGCTTTTATTATAGTCACAGAGTTGTGCAGCCATCACCACAATCAATTTTAGAATATTTTCATCACCCCCAAAAGAAGCCTATTAGGAGTCACTCCGTATTCCTCCCTCCCCTGGCAACCACCAGTGTGTACTTCCTGTCTCTATGGATTTGCCTATTCTGGACATTTTATTTAAATTGAATCACATAATATGTGGTCCTTTGTGACTGGCTTCTTTCACTTAGCATACTGTTTTCAAGGTTCATCCATGTTTAGTATGTTGCAGTACTTCATTCCTTGTTATAGCTGAATAATACCACATTGTGTGTGTAATATATTTTGTTTCTCCATCTGTCGGTGAATACTGGGGTTGTTTTCAATCTTTGGCTATTACAAATAATGCCAGATATACTTTTAATGTTTATGTTTATTTTATAATGTTTATCCATACCTCCTGGTGTTAGATATCTGTACTTTAAGAGTTTTAAGAATTACAAAGCCATGAAATACATTTAGAATTAAACTGCACTTAAGTCTTTCTTAGTTTCAAACTACATTTATGGTTCTTGTACAACCTTATGGTTTTCTTCATCAAGAAAAATCCATTATTCCGTCTTCTTGAAGGTCTCCTTTTCTGCTTTTCACATGTGGCTTTGGCTGTTTCTTCTCAGCTCTTTAATGCCATTGTTCCCTCAGGCTTCATCTGCACCCTTTCTCCTTGGACAGTCTCATCCATGCCACCTGGGAACACCACCTATGGCTGGATGGGTAAATCTTTGTCTCTAGCTGACCTTTCTCCTGTGATCACCATAGCTGGGAACCTACTATATTTCCTTAAAATTCACTCACTCAGCAAACTTTCTGGCCCAGAGCAGTAGCCATGTCCACGAGTGGACATCAAGAGCCTCTGTCAGATACTAGGTGTTGGAGGTGTGCCCATGTGATCCTGGGAGCCATGAGAAGGGAGGGGAGCACCTGTGTCACCTGAGTCCAAGTGAGGAGAGGCCACACCAGAGCTGAGTCCTATGGAGCTGAGTCGGGGCTGGGGGTATGTGTGGTGGGGAAAGGGAATAACCAGTCACTTTCAGGAACTACCAGGAGTTTAGCTGAGCCGAGTGATGTGGCTTGTGAGCAAGGAGCTAGAGAGCAAGGGTGGGGCTCTCACAAAGAGACTGGGGGTTTCAGCTGAGGGGTATGAACTATAGCCTGAAAACCACTGGGAGTCCCTGAAATGTTTTAGGCTCAGAAGTAACCAAAGATCACTGTTTTAGAAAGACCCCTCTGGCAGCAATCGGAGTGTGGATTGGAAAAAGCCAGGCCTGAATCAGGAATCCAGGTGGAATTCTTGTGTAGTAACCCGGAGGAAGGGTCCTTCTGATGACACACAGCCTATAGCAACTTCCTTTCCTCACCTGTGCCTCCGCAGCCATACACTTGTCAGTATGCTCACTATATAAAGATTCCTTAAGGGGTACAACCATATTTTGTATTTCATTGTCCTCAGTGTCATGTGTAGTGTTAATCAGTTGAAGACACTCCATAAATGCATGTTGGATGGGTGGACAGTTGTCAGTATGAGGGCTTTAGCGTAGGTTTCAGAACCTTCTTCTTTTTTGCAACTTTTGTAACTCTTATAAAGATGCTGACAGCTTTTTC
The DNA here is from genome assembly GCF_041146395.1 of Eulemur rufifrons. NCBI lineage: Eukaryota > Metazoa > Chordata > Mammalia > Primates > Lemuridae > Eulemur > Eulemur rufifrons. The sequence goes on from NC_091002.1 coordinate 28,392,433, forward strand.
TGATATTGCCAGAACAATTGCTGACCAGTACTATGGGGTGTCTGAGGTTGGAGACCCAGAATTTGTCATCCCAGTCTACACAATGTGGCATTAGGAGATTGAATTGTTCTTGGTTGGAATTTTGTCCAGAGAATTAGGAGGTAGAAGAAAAGGGAGGGATGAGGACACAAACATCCATTTTACAAGGAGGGTAGGTAGAGGTACTATTTGTATTGGAATAGCTGAGAGTGAAATGATGGGAGGTTGTGGGGAAAGTGCGTGGAGTGCAGATGAAATAAGATTGCCCTGAGCTGATAATTACTGAAACTGGATGATGAGCACTTGGGTTCCTTATACTATTCTCTGTACTTTTTTAAAAGTTTAAAATTTTCATAATGAAAAAAGATAATACAGGTGACAGAACAAGAAATAAAGGTTATGAGTGTATTATATCACCTCCTAAGAATAGCCACGAGAATATGCCTGTGCTGGGCCTACAGCTGGAACTGACCTCTGCTCTCCTTTTCAGGAAGCACACAGCATTGTACTGGGTTCGGCTGGTTATTAGCCACTGGTGGGCAGTTTCTAGAGCAAGGGCAAAAGCCCCTCTCCCTCAGCCCAGCCCACCCCACCCCACCCTGGTGAGAACAACAAAGGGAGCTTCCCGGAGGCGGAGGCCCTACTGCCTCTACTCCTGAGCAGAGGTGCACCAGAGGTCTGAGGGCTCCTCCCTGCGGGGCAGTGAGGCCTCAGAAGCTGCCCTCCAGTGGGCCGTGGCTGCACTGTCTCCTGCTCCTGCTGCTGTTTGTGGGTAACAGCACATCCTCTCCCATATCCCAGGGTGTTATACCCATTTCTTATTTCTGTTGGCATCTTTCCATCACCCTCACCCTCAGGATAGTGCTGATGGCCTAAACCATCTTCTGTTGTGGTAGGAAGTCAGTAAGAGCTGCCTAAAATGGATAGATCAAGAAATAACAATAAAACATAAGTGATAAAAAGGCAACTCCCAGAAGAACTGAAAAGCAACCTAGTTAAAGATGGGGGCCTAATCATTGCTTTTCATGATTAGCAATGATCTTTCAATGATCTCTCGCTCTCTTTTGGTTCTTTTTGATATTTCAATTAAGCATGTAGTTCTCTAATGATTTCTAAATTATTAATACATGTGATCAAATGGAATAGGAATTCTGGAGAGTGGTAAAAAGGAAGGGCTAGAAAAGTTCAGGAAGGCAAGCACAGAGCGGTATTGAGGTGGGAGGGTGGCAGTGGACAGATGGGCAGTGTTAGCCTGCATGGCAGCAGTGAGCGGCTCAGTGGTATTAACTGGCCTGAGGCTGTGACCAGAGCTTGGGTATACAGTGTCTGTGCCAGCACAAACCAGCGTTAGGTGGGTGGTGTGTGAGACCAGGTGGTGGTCACTGGGATGCAGTCCAGGGCTGTGGTCTCAACATAGAGTTTCATATAGAAATTGGGGTTTTTTCCTAAAAAAAGAAAGAAAGAAAAAGTTGTTTTGTGTCACAGCAAAACTCAAGGAAAGAAGACTCAGGTTAGAATATACTGAGCCCCATTGCTCATAGACTCTTCCATCCATCCTTGGTTAAGCCGAGGCCTGAGTGGAAAGGCTGTTGGCAGACAGGTCTGAGCTCTTATGGGAGGAATCAGTCCTCTCCTGGCTCCTAGCCTTGCAGTATCCAAAACTGTGGCAAGATTGGTATGCCAGATGAGGAGTCCAGATGGCAGCCACGGCCACTTAGGATCTCTCTGGTCCTGATGAGAGGGATGAGGGCCCCTGGTCTGGGGTGGGCCCCCAGTCTTGGTGGAGCTACTAGCCTTAGGAGGCCATGGGAGCCCCTACAAGATCATGCCAGGTGCACATACCTTGGGTTTTCTCATAGCCTAGCAGGTGCTGTGTTGAAGCGGGAAGGCTTCACCTCACAGGATGGCCAGCTGTCCTTCCCATCCTCTCCCTGTCTCTCGTGCTTGTAGCAATGAAGTTCTTGGTGGAGAAGATAAAGGCAAATTAGAGGTTCTTTCTTCTGTCTTTTCAAACCTTCTATACTGAACAACGGTCTTTCCCTAGTCATTCAATACCTATTCATTCATCCAAGCTTTTGAGTACCTACTTTGTGGATGGCACATAGTAGATGCAAAAATACAAATGCTTTTGAAAAAGAAAGCATTTGTTGGGTGGTAGTTGAGTATAAGAAATGTCATATTTTCTTATTTTTATAGTAAGCTTGGGCTCAGGATCTACCCACCATGCATGATGAGAAACTCTTTCTCAGCCTGTTTTCATAGATGCCCATTCCCTTCTCTCAGGGACATACGGAGACCTCAGGGCCTCCGGGATTTGGGGAAGGCCCTCTGGTCTCATCGTCATTCACTGACTGCTGCTGCTCCCTGTGCCCTGGCCCCTCACTCTCATATGTGATGGGCATGGACACGGAATAATCCCTGAGGCTCTGGAGCCTCCTTAGGCCCACCATGCAGACACCCCATGTTCCCAGGCACTTTCACAGTGCTGAAACATCCTCTGCATTCCCTCCCTTTCCCGGTACAAGTTAATTTCATTTGGGGTTTTAACCTTCCAAGTAAAGATGGGGATTTTTTTTCAGTGCAGTTCCTGAAATGCTGAAGAAATTGTTCTGGGGAAGGGGCAGAGGAGGACACTTTTTAATAATTCCCAATTTCAGAGTTTCCTGAAGTTCAGCCTGTGGACACTAGCATCAAAATCACCTGGGGAGCTTAAAGATCCAGAAGTAGGGTTAGGCTTGGGGTTCTGACTTTGTTGTAAGATCTCCAGGGTTTGGGAACCATGGCCTAGTTCTCGGAATACAGAGGTGTATCTGCTTTTGTGTGGGAGGTCAAGAATTACCTTTTCATTCATTCTCCTATAACTAAAAAGTCAGAAATTGGTGTATTCATGACAGAAGAATACAGGAATCCTCTGCTCCAGGATGTCGCTGTGTACACAGCCATAGAGTAAGTGGAATATGATTATCACATGTCCTGAAAGGGAAGCAGGTAAGTGATGAGAGAGCGGTGAGGAGAACGAGCCAATTCCCAGGGGGTAAAGGGGACAGCTGGATGAGGGGGCCAGTGGTTGTGCTGAGGCGTGAAAGACAAGGAGGACCCCAATGCAGACAGGCAGAGAGGTCCAGTGACCATCTGGTATCCAGTAGGGTAGTATAGTGACCTGAAAACACTTGTTTGGCTTAAGCACAAAATTAGTGCTTGGGGAAGTGCAGGTCCACAGTATCCTACCCAAAACCCTGGAGCTAGTCGAGCTTCTGAGTTTGGAGTTTTTCAGAATTTATGAATGCATCAGAGGGCCCACAGAGCAGACACACTCTAATCAACATGCTGATGAGAGCTGAGTTGGAATCAGGTTGTGGAAATGTAGAGGGACATATATTTTAGATTTCTGGAGTGTGGAGAGTGTTACCTGCTGTTTGGAAAGGGAAAAGAATGACATTGCGAGTTGTATTTATAAGTTGTAATTAGATTTTCTTCTTTGTATTAAAATAGATTTTAGTGTAGGAAATCCTCATTATCTTCAGTATCTGAAAGGCCCCCAAATCCATTTCAACGTTTTCATAATAAATCTTGAAAGAAAGGTTTGATTGGGATATTATCTTGAAAATGAAACCAAAAAATATGAACAATTTATTTTAATTTTATAGTTAATAAAATTTAAATTATGGATGCAACCCTGAGCCAGTTCTTAAAAAAAAGTCAATCAGGTCTTAAGTTTTGGGAGAAAGAGAGGTCATTATTTTTCCAATTATGTCATTTATTCAGCAAATTTTTATTGAGGACCTATTACATGGTGGTCATCGCTTTAGGCACTGGAGATATAGTAGTCAGTATGGTAGGGTAAAGTCCCTGTCCTAAGTCCTTACAGATCTTATTTCCCATAAATAAATGCACAGATAGGGCTGTGGATTAAATAGAGCAAGATAAGCAGATAGGGTGTGGCTGCACTTGTGCATATGATGCCCAGGGATGTGATGTCTCCATCATGGAGTCCTTCGCTTCAGACTTGGCTTCACAGCAGGATTTAAACAGCAATAGTCAGGGGCCTTGTCAGTTTTCCCAGGGTCTTCTCTTAATCCTGTTAAGAGTATTATAAAGCACTTATTACATCTTCATCCTTTACCCCTTCTTCTGTTGATAATTGATGGGCTAGACATTCCAAGTCTTCCTTTGTCATTAGTTTTGTGTGAGCAGTTCTGTAACAGCACTTTCACTAAAAATCTTGTCTTTTGCAAGATTGATTTTACAGGTGGTTTGCATTGTCTGACATGAGCTGAGACAGCCCAATGTATGCTTGCTATCAAATTTATGCTTTTTACACTGGGTAATTTTTAGTAGTACTCCCCTTCACTCTCAGAAGTGCTCAGTTTACACAGTATGTTCACGTTATCAGTCAAAGATTGACCAACAAAAACTGATACAATCGGTGGGGTATTAAGCAGGACTAGATGTTTCTATGTGGTCAGTGCATTTATAAACATGTTATGACTTTTGCTTCTCTGCTCAACCTTGTAATTGTGGTGACTTAGATGATAAAAATTCAACAAAAGAGTCTTGGGTACCATCCACACTGGGGCCAATTTATATGAAGTTCTTGATAATTATGAATTGGACATGGATACGGTGCAGTCCTGCTTCAGCAAGAAATCAGGATAATGGTTGGTAATCCCACACAGGGGGCAGCTGCCCTGAGGAATGTTGCATGGCACAGGGCACATGGACAACATATAGGTCCTCTAAAGGAGCTAGCATCCAGAGATTTTTGGCATCCAGCAATGAGTAAAAGTATCTCATGGGTTTCTTTAAGTGTAAACCCTGAAGACACACTAATGTTTTAAAAGATTAAAATCTAAACAGAGCAAGGGTAGACTCTAACCTGTTTCCTCCTCCCTCTTTATGTGTTGTCACTTGGAATCTTCATTCCCTAAGATTGAATAACCTTGTTTATATAATTATTTTCCAATCTTATTTTAAAACTTTTTTTTTTTTTTTTTTTTTGAGACAGAGTCTCAATTTGTTGCCCAGGCTAGAGTGAGTGCCGTGGCGTCAGCCTAGCTCACAGCAACCTCAAATTCCTGAGCTCAAGGGATCCTCCTGTCTCAGCCTCCCGAGTAGTTGGGACTACAGGCATGCACCACCATGCCCGGCTAATTTTTTTCGATATATATATTTTTAGCTGTCCATATGATTTCTTTCTATTTTTTTAGTAGAGATGGGGTCTCGCTCTTGCTCAGGCTGGTCTCGAACTCCTGAGCTCAAACGATCCGCCCACCTCGGCCTCCCAGAGTGCTAGGATTACAGGCGTGAGCCACCGCGCCCGGCCATTTTAAAACTTTTATGTGAAGACCGTGGCTCATATCCTGCTGCTTTCCTTCTCTCATGGAGCTAGAACCAGTTATTGTAATAAATGACAGAAAAGAAGAGAAAGTGGGTTTCTCTTTAGTATATGAAATCTCTGTAACTTTGTATTTTTGATTATAAATTGTGGCTAAACAGAAGACACAAAAAACTTCAAATTCCATGCCCCAAAATATTTTATGACCTGAATAGGTAGTATTGGAACTTTATTTATGGAATATCAAAAAGAAAATAAGACCGTCAAAAAAGCAAACAGTTAAAGTCTCCCTTTTGCCTCATTCTCAGAGGGGTTAGGTGGGATTAGGAAATAAGATGCTAATCATTTACTGTCCTGATTCTTATCATACTTATTTTTGGTACTGAGACAATTACCATCTTGTTCAATAATTGTTTCATTTATAGTACCATTGTTTCTCCAAAGAGGGCCAAGTTCTCGTAAAAAAAAAAAAAAATCAGGGAATAAAAAATCTGGCTAGTACTATGTATATTGTAGGTAATATTAAGGACACAATTCTCATATTAAATCAATTCTGAGATATACATTTTTTCATATTCTAGTATCTCTGAAATCACAGTGCATCTTACAGTCAATGATTTAAAAAGCATTGTGTCATAGTTTAATTGACAGTGTTTTTTCTTAATAGTACACAAAATAATACCCCATTTAGGCAGTGGTGTCTAAAGTTGATTAAATATTTTGGGGGTTTTTTATATTTGTGGTATAAAGACTATTATAATAAATACAATTATTTAAGTTCCAACTGATGACATACTGTCAGATGGTATTCAGTGTAGCAAAACTTGAGGCATGATATTTTTTAAAAAGACAGTATCTTGAAGTGAGTACACGTTGAATACATAAATGTTGAAGAAATGAAAGGCACAAGGTGAGGCTGCCCACCTTGAACTAGATCTAAGAATTGGTGTTTGAAGCACAAGGAAAGCAATGTGTCTGGGTGCAGGCACAGGGAGGGAGCAGGCAGATTAACTCACCTGCCATCAGGGCTTTAATGTAGGAGTGCAAGGGGTCTTCAGGGTCAGCCTGAAAGAGCTTCAGATCTGATGTGAAGTGCAGAGGGAGGCTGCAGTAGGTTATTGCTAAAACCTCAGAATATTACTTTGGGGATGGCAACTAAACAATAATGAAAAAACTGAAAAGTGAGACACTTTTCCTTAAGTGAAAAAAGTTTCATAAATTGCTCTTGTAAAACATGAAATCTGTCTTTCAGCTTAGCTCTTGAAACAAGAAGGCTGAGTCAGTGATGCTGTTTATAATCATACTACCTGTTTTTCCATCACAGATTGCCTTCTCCCAACACAGCAATTTTATGGACCTGGTACAGTTCTTTGTGACGTTCTTCAGGTAATTTTGCTTATACACATTATATCTGTTCTTTTGATTTAGGGCCTTATTAATTCCATTAATGGAGTATCAGCTCATACAAGGTGAAAGAATAATTCTGTTTCCACAACAGATCGAATTTATATGTGTTCTTGAAAAGTTCCATGTCAGTTACAGTAATATAAATTTAATCTAACCTGGTAAAATGAAAACATTGGTTTGTATGTTCTGGCTCTTGCAGGGGGCAGCTTTGCATGTACCCTATACTAAGTTGTAGATAATTTGGCTCTTCATGTGGGGAGAATTTTGGACTAAAACAACATTTAATTAATAATGGTTACTGATGTGAGCTACATATCTGCTTGTTCTTGTTCAAGAGATGATTCTGGTTATTATCCAAAGTTTTAAAGCTAAAAGTGATTTCTTTTAGTCCCCTGGGATTTTCTCTTTTATTTGCATAGGTTTTTTTTCTTAGTTTAATTTTATTTTTATAAAAAAAGTACAAATAATTGACAAAGACAAAAAAGTGCTACAGTTTTTATAATAGAAAGCAGCAACAGCCTGCCTCATACCTTCCCACCCCCACTTCTCCCCAGTTTAAATTGTTTTAGTTGTTTTTTACTTCTGTATGCTTATGCTAATTCTTGACTTTTCAGTTATCTTTTGGAGTTCTATTATAGGAGATTAGGATATACTGCCTTATATTGCCTTACTCAGCAACCCCCCAAAAGCATACAACAGTCCCTTCCTCCCATTCATTTAATCAGGTATGTCACATGCTCGGCTAGATCAGTGATCCCTATTTATGTTATTAAGCCCATTAAGACTCCTACTCACAGCTGAATTGCACCATATTTATTCTTCTCCGTTTTTTGGATGGAGGGATCATTCTTTGCTTATCCTAAATGTAATATTTGCCATGTTTTGGTTTTTTAACTATTCGATTTTTCTGTGTACCTACCCCTGCATTATCACTACACTCTAACAGAACTGAAAAATCTCTCAATTTGGTCAAACACAGGCAGGTACTCTCTTGGTTTTAATTTCTCTGGGAGATGTCTGCCCTAGAACCCTCCAGCCTCCTGCTCCCAAGTGCATTAGTTGTTCTCAAGGCCTGCTGCACAGCCGTCATCTTGGGAATTTCTTTTGCCTTCCTCCCGTATTGAAGTCTCTGTTTCCCAGATCCCATGTCTTCATTTTCCTATATATTGTATGCTCTACTTTTACTGGAGCACGTTCTTCAGGAGGTTTATGAGAAAAGATGTCCAGGAGGTAACTTTTCTGTGAGCTTTCTTGACTGAAAATGTCTTTATTTTACCCTCACAATTTGATTGAAAGTATGAATATAGAATTCTAAGTTTGAAATCCTTTTCCGTTGGAATTTAGATGGCATTGTGCTATTTCTTCTAGCTTCCAGTATAATATTTAGAAGGCTAATGCCATTATAATTCCCACTCCTTGTATAAGATCTATTTTCTCTCTTTAAAAAAATTATATTGAAGTATAATATAAAGTTACAGAACTGTTCACAAATCCTAATAAGTGTGTAGCTCCATGTAGTATCACAAATTGAACATGCTTATGTGTAGCCACTACCCAGAACAAGAAACATCACATTATTAATACTCTAGAAGCTCCTCAGTCACTGCTCCTCGCCTGTTCCCCAAAGGTGCCATTTACCTGACTTCTCAAATCATACATTGCATTTGCCTGTTTTAAAAATTTATAATAAATTAAGTCACAACAAAAAATTTTAAATGATTTGAACTGATTGATAAAGAAAATATTAAAAACTTTTGGGAAGCAGTTAAAGTTGTACTTAGAGGATACAGTTTTAAATCTGTGGTTCTCAACCTTAACTGTACCTAAAATCAGTTGGGGAGCTTTTGATGTCCAAGCCACATCCCAGGCCAATTATATATTAGAATCTCCAGGAGTGGGACCCACGCATGGGAAAGCTCCCCAGGTGATTCCAATGTGCAATTAAAGCTGGAAATCGCTGCTTTAAAAGCATATATTAGAAAAGAAAAAACATTGCTCTCAATAAATCAGGAAAATAACTGCTAACTAAATCTAAAGATAGAAGTAGAAAGAAGTAAAGAATAGAAATAAGCATAAAAATTAATGATCTAGGGGAAAGAAATATAGTAAAGAGGAATTTAAAAACCACAAATTGAATCTTTGAAAAGAATAAGAATAATAATCACCTCTGGCAGGACTAACCAAGAAAAAGAGAGAAGGTATAAATAACCAGTGTCAGAAATAAAAAGGGAGGCATTACTCCAAATCCTACAGACATTTTTTCCCCCTCCATAGAGGGAAACTTACGTGAATGAATTTGAAAATGGAACAGATGGAAGGAACCATTAAAAAAAAACTATATACAATTTACCAAAACTGACACAGAAAAAATAGGAAACCTGAATAGTTCTATATTCATTTTAAAAACAATACGTAATTTAATTTTTATCACAGTGAAAACTCTAGGCCTGGTAGCTTCTGGTAGCTTCATTGGTAACATAACCTTTTTTTTTTTTTGAGACAGAGTCTCACTCTGTTGCCCAGGCTAGAGTGAGTGCCGTGGCGTCAGCCTAGCTCACAGCAACCTCAAACTCCTGAGCTCAAGCGATCCTCCTGTCTCAGCCTCCCGAGTAGCTGGGACTACAGGCATGCGCCACCATGCCCGGCTAATTTTTTCTATATATATTTTTAGCTGTCCATATAATTTCTTTCTATTTTTAGTAGAGATGAGGTCTCGCTCTTGCTCAGGCTGGTCTCGAACTCCTGAGCTCAAACGACCCGCCCACCTCGGCCTCCCAGAGTGCTAGGATTACAGGCGTGAGCCACCGCACCCGGCCGGTAACATAACCTTTTAAGAAAGAAATAGGCCGGGCGCGGTGGCTCACGCCTGTAATCTTAGCACTCTGGGAGGCCTTTGAGACCAGCCTGAGCAAGAGTGAGACCCTGTCTCTACTAAAAATAGAAAGAAATTAACCTGACAACTAAAAATATATAGAAAAAATTAGCCGGGCATGGTGGCGCATGCCTGTAGTCCCAGCTACTCGGGAGGCTGAGGCAAAAGGATCTCTTGAGCCCAGGAGTTTGAGGTTGCTGTGAGCTAGGCTGACGCCACAGCACTCTAGCCTGGGCAACAGAGCGAGACTCTGTCTCAAAAAAAAAAAAAAAGAAAGAAAGAAATAATAGTAAACAAATCTAGAGGATAAAAAAAGAAGGAACACTCAGTTCATTTTATGAACCTAGCACAATCTGACAAGAATATTATGAGAAAAGAATTTACAAGCCAGTCTCACTCATAAATGAGAAAGCAAAATCTGCCAGTAATATTAGAAGGTTACTATATCATGACCCAGTTGGGTTTATTCCAGGAATTGCAAGATTGATTTAGCATCAGAAGAGCAAGAAGTATAATTCACAATAATTGCATGAAGGAGGAGAATAATATTAATATGATCATCTTAATTGATGGAGAGGGAAGCATTTGATAAAATTTAATATCTATTCATTAAAAAAAAAGACCTTAGAAAACTAGGAATATAAAGAGACTTCTTTAAATCTGATAAAGGAACAATATATAAGGTCAACAGCAAACCACATTCTTAATGGTAAAATGTTAGAAGTTTGAATTTGAGAACAAAACGATGCCCACTAACACATTTATTCAGCTTTGTGATAGAGGTTTTAGCCAGTATAGTAACACAAGAAAAATAAAATATATAAGGATTGGAATGGGAAAAACAAAGTAATCATTACTCATGACATGTATTGTATTCATAGAAATTCAAAAGAATCTACAGATTAAGAATTGGAATTACTAAGTCAATTTAGCAAAGTTGCTAGCCACAAGGGCAATATAAAAAAATCACTTCTACATTGTTCGGAGACATACACCTCTTCTTATCAGTAAGGGCAGATGCTGGCATAAAAACCATGCAGTTGTATTTCTTATAGTAAGCCATCAGCTGGCCTCCTTTCCTATGTACCATGAAAGAGGAAATCCCTTCCTGAGTGATGCTGGGGAGCAGATGGCATCCTGTCCAGATCCACCAACATCCCAACGGGCCCACTTTTGCCTCCTGTGAGCTGATGAGGTTGAGAAAGAATTATCGACAGATTCCTAACTTGCCCTTTTCAATATAAAGTTCACTCGGATTTTTTTTTTAATTCAGTTGCTAATGCCCTTTGTTCTCCAGAGTGCGAGAGACCCAGCTTCCCCTATAGTCTTTAAGTATTTCTGGATGGTGACCTCTCCATCAAGAAGCAGCTGGCTGTGTCTGTCCCAAGTGAGGAAAAATTAAATGAAAGTACAAAGTAGATAGTAACAAACAATAAGCTACAAGATCAGTACAGACTCAGTAGTCACTAGTCACACGTGGCTTGTGAGCACTTGACTAAGCAACTGAATTTTCATTTTATTTAATTTTAATGAATTTAAGTATCATTTAAAAACTCATACGCAATTCATTTATTGGAAAACTTGTATGTTTAGAACAATTTGGATATGTGAATCTACTTTTTCAAATGTGAATTTTATGAAATCTAAAAGCATCAAAGTTTTTTAATGAAAATTTAGTGTTCAAATTGAGATGTACTTAAGTATAAAATACACACCAGATTTTAAAGATTTAGTAGAAAATAAGAATAAAATATCTCATTAATAATTTTTATATTGATCACATGTTGAAATGATGTTTTGGCTATCTTGGATTAAATAAAAATCTATTATTAAAATCAGTTTCACCTGTTTCTTTTTTTCTTTTTGAGACAGAGTCTTACTTTGTTGCCCAGGCTAGAGTGAGCGCCATGGCGTCAGCCTAGCTCACAGCAACCTCAGACTCCTCGGCTTAAGCGATCCTACTGCCTCAGCCTCCCGAGTAGCTGGGACTACAGGCATGCGCCACTATGCCCGGCTAATTTTTTCTATATATATTTTTAGCTGTCCATATAATTTCTTTCTATTTTGAGATGGGGGTCTCGCTCTTGCTCAGGCTGGTCTCGAACTCCTGAGCTCAAACGATCCGCCCACCTCGGCCTCCCAGAGTGCTAGGATTACAGGCATGAGCCACCGCGCCCGGCCTCACCTGTTTCTTTTTACTTTTTTAATGTGGCTACTAGAACGTTTAAAATTTCATTTGTGGCTCACATATTTCTTTTGGACAGCAATGATATAGATAATGCAAAGGGAAAAAATTTATAAAGACAACATAAAAAGGTATAATAAATATGCTAAACTAATCCAAGTATTTTAAAGCAAAAATATTAAATCTTCATTAAGAATTCTTAAAGTAGAAAACCATCGTGAAGACAAGAATTCTTATATTACAAAATACCAAAAGTAATTTATGTTCACTGTAAAACTTCAGACAATATAAAAACAAAATAACATAAAAATTTAAACTTTCCCCAATCCCACTCTCTAGAAATTACCACTGTTACTATTTTGATATTTAGGTTTCCAAAAATTTTTCTCTGTGTATATACATTATACATAAATTGTGTTTTTCTGATTCTTTGGTTAGAAAATGGGCTACCACAGGTCTTACATATTGTTCTGTAACTTGATTCTTTTACTCAGTGTTCTGTGGTTTACTTTTCCCATATGTAGATTACCTCATTTTTTAAAAAACAACTTTTTCCATAGTATGAATGCACCATATTTACTTAACCGTTCCTTTTTCAACTGATTCTTTGTCCTCAATTTTTTATTGCGTATGTCTTTGTAATTTTCTATGACTATCTTTCTGGGATAACTTTTTATCGTCTAATTGCTATATTAGAATGCAAAAACACTGCCAAATGGCCCTTGAGAATTGTTGCATGCATTTACACTCCTATAGCAAGAATGAGCCTACCTATTTCTCTTACTCTCAACACTAGAAATTATCATTATTTTTAATTTTTCCAGTCTGGGAGATGTCAGTGGTATCTTTTAGTTTGATTTCTTTAATTATTAGTGATATTTACTGGTCTATTACTGTTCTTCTTTGTGTTATCTGTTCATACCCTTTGCTCATATTTCGATTGGGATGCTTGCCCTTCTCACTGAAATTTAGGAGCACTTTATATTTTGTGACTATTAATATGCACATGTACATGTGTGCTATATTTTTCTAAGCAATTGTTTGTCTTCTAATCCCATATATGATATTTTTCACCAAGCATGTATTTTCTTTGTGAGTGTTTTATCTATTATTGTTATTTAATGTTTAGGTCCTCCTTTATCCATCTTTAATTTATCTGGATAGAAATAGAGCTTTACTATTTTTCCAAGTGGTTATACTTCTAGAAACTTGTCAGTGGATTAAGATAGGATGTCATTCCCTCAGCTCGAAGGGAATAGGCATCCACCATCCAGTAGGCCAGGAACTCACCCTCTGTTTTAACCTTTTCCAGATTATGCCCAGCTCAGCTTACTGGAGCTTTGGGGACACTGCAGGACTTGTTACAAATGATGCGATGCCAGCAATATGGAATGCTGGAAATTTGATGAAACGCCTTCTCTTTCGCAGGGAAATATCCATGGAAATGTAGATTACAAAAGGAAACCACCATCTATCATGTTATCATAGAAAAATTTAAATCCCCAAATCTCTTCCTGCCCCTCCCACCATGTTTTTATTCTGCTTAGTGCCAGGCAGTGACTCAGCTGATGCCAGCCATCTCCCATGGTTCCTCCAGAGTGGGGCCAAAGGATCATCTTACATTCTCGAAAATTCTGTATTTCATAAATATTTGCCCTGTGACTTCCACCAGATAATGAGTCCCTCAGAGGTAGCTGTCATTCCCTTTCTCTTTGGCCATGTGAGCAGCAGGGTATGGGTGGGGGTGCACATATCCAGTTCTCTGTGTGGGCCTCAAAGGTGGGTACCCAATCCCACTGACCTGTCATGTTCTTACTCCTTCACAACCCAGCATAATTGTCCACTCCATGAATTCTTCTCCTGGCACATTCACCCCAGAAACCACCCCTTCTTGGACTCTGCCCTACTCATGTTTTTATTACGGCACTAATCACCCTTTAATGCAGTTATTTAACTCTCTAAATCTTAAGGGCAGCCAAGACTAACCTATAGTTTGACATGCAAAGATGAACAGGGCCAATTAGAGGTCTCTCTTACAAATTTTAAATTGGGTTCTGAGAACCTGAAACAGTTATCTCGTGACTCTCAGCCCTGCCTATACCGGGGAAGCCTGTGCCTCTCCCCCCAGAGATGCTGATTTAATTGGTCTAGTTAAAGGTATTTAAATCATATTTAAAGGTATTTTAAAGGCTTTCCAGTAATTCTGATGTTCAGCTGGCATTGTGAAACCCTAAGTTAACAGAAAGTTGTGTGGATTCAGGGGCTGGGGTAGTATTACATCCATCTGTATGCAAGCTCAGGGGGGCCAGGGGAAGAAGGGGAAGGGGTCCTGTGACTGCTGAGAGGATGTGAGTGTGGCCTCAGCTCCTGGAAGTTCAGGATTCCAGCCTGCAGCAAGGCCAGGCTGCTTTATTCAGGGCTCTGAGAGATCCCCATATTTATTCCCCCACAACCATACAGTGACCACCTAGGTTGTAGTTACCCGAGATTTACATTCCAGATTGTTAATTACAGTATTTTACATCATATACGAACAGTTTTTATAAGTCTTACAGGTTTTTTCTTGTACCATTTTATGTGTCTCATGTCTTCCCCTTTGTTGGATGTTTTTGTTGTTACATAGAACCATATCCTAGAGATAATTCTCTTGGAGAAGTTTCTTAGAACTTGATTTGGGGTAGGGAGCCCTTCAGTGTGAAGACGAGTCTTTCTTGAGTTTTGCAACATTATCTTTTATTTATTTGATTGCTTTTTTCTCCTTTTATTTGCTGGTTCTAGAATTTTCTGTTAGATGAAGGAGAGAGATTCTGGGTCTGTCCTCTATATTTTTCTTTTTTTTTTTTTTTCTTTTTTGGTGAGACAGGCTGGAGTACAGTGGCACAATCGCAGCTCACTGCAGCCTTCAACTCCCAGGCTCAAGCAATCCTACCTCAGCCTCCCAAGTAGCTGGAACCAAAGGCCCATGTACCACACTCGGCTATTTTTTAATTTTTTTTGTAGAGAAGATGGGGTCTTGCTGTGTTGCCCATGTTGGTCTTGAACTCCCGGGCTCAAGCAATCCTGCTGCCTTGGTCTCCCAAAGTGCTGGGATTGTAGGCGTGAGCCACTGTGCCCATTCTGTCCTCCATATTTCTTTTTTTTTTTTTTTTTTTTTTGAGACAGAGTCTCACTCTGTTGCCCAGGCTAGAGTGAGTGCCGTGGCGTCAGCCTAGCTCACAGCAACCTCAAACTCCTGAGCTCAAGGGATCCTCCTGCCTCAGCCTCCCGAGTAGCTGGGACTACAGGCATGCGCCACCATGCCCGGCTAATTTTTTATATATATATTTTTAGCTGTCCATATAATTTCTTTCTATTTTTAGTAGAGATGGGGTCTCGCTCTTGCTCAGGCTGGTCTCGAACTCCTGAGCTCAAACGATCCGCCCACCTCGGCCTCCCAGAGTGCTAGGATTACAGGCGTGAGCCACCGTGCCCGGCCAGTCCTCCATATTTCTTAACTGGATCTCTCATTTTCCTTTTGCATTGCACTCTAGGTGAGCTCCTTGGCAATATTTTCCAGCTCATTAATTTACTCCAAAGTTGGAACCCATCCAATGAGTTTTTTATTTTAGCATTTGCATTTTAATTCTCTTTTTCCTAATAACCTGTTTGGGTTTTGTGAATAAAATTTCCTTTCATATTCCTTTGCAAGACTAATAATAGTTTATTTTATTTTGAAGTCTTACTTTGTGCTATGAATAACTGTCCCTCAGCTTTGTTGTGTGTTACCTCTCTTACGTGATGTTGATTTCCTCCAAATGTCTGATTTTGGGTGTGTTGAAGATTCCATGGGTGTTTGCCTGTATATAGATATTGTTTCTGTTTGCCACAACCTCCAGTGAATGTGGAGTAGGGGCAGAATGTGTTGCAGGGTGGGGTGTACTGAATGAGCCCCCATCCTGCCTGGCCTCCTTGGCCTGGGGCCAAAGCCCACTGCCTCAGCTCCTGTCTTCCACTGCTCAGCTCAGGCAGAGGAGGAGAAGCCATCAGGTGTGGCCATTCTGAATGCAGCTCCCCTCAAACTCTCTGGTAGTTTCCCAGAAGCCCCTCCCTCCTTGTAACCATTGGCTCTGAGCTTGGAGCCGTTTTTTAACTTTTCAGCCTGTGCAATTCGGCTGCTATCCCTATACCCCAGCTGAGTTTTTTATTGAGGGTGACTAGCATATCTATACAGTAGTCCCCTCTTATCTGTGGTTTCACTTTCCACAGTTTCAGTTACCTGTGGCCAACCAAGATCTGAAAACATTAAATGGAAAATTCCAGAAATAGTTAGGTTTTAAATTGCGTGCCATTCTGAGTAGTGTGATAAAATTTTGTGCCAAGCTGCTCTGTTGCGTCTGGGATGTGAATCATCCTTTTGTCCAGTGTATCCACACTGCATGTGCTACCTGCCCATTCGTGTCTTGGTTATCAGATTGAAAAAACATAGAATATATAGGGTTCGGTACTGTCCGTGGTTTCAGACATTCATTAGGGGTCTTGGAACGTGTCCCTCGTGGATAAGGGGGACTGCTGTTGCCAAATTCAAGGGTTACTTTTCAGTTCTCATCTTTTTGACTTCTCAGCAGTATCAGCCAACTGACCACCCTGTCAGTGCTGTCAGTCAGAGTCTTCTAGCCTCTGTGACCCAGACTGCCCTGAGTTCACTCCTTCTTGGCCTCCCTGCTGTACAGCCTTTTCGGTCCAACCTCTCACTGCTGCTATTCTCCCAGACCTTGCTCTAGCCATCTGCTCACTCTGCGTTCTCTGGTTGGACCTTGCCTTCCCCATCTGCAGCATGACATGCCCAGAAGTGCCGGTTCAATTTGGTCCTTCCTCACCAGTCTTCCCCACCTCCTTAATTGGCAACATGGAACTACCAGTTCCAAGCTGCTTCTCTCCCTTTCACGCCCCAGCTACAGCCATGAAGCAGGTCAGGCCATCAGGCCCCTCTCTGCCTCCTTCCCACCCCAACCCGGCCCTAACCATCGCAGTCACCCCTGGACTGTTTCAGTTGACTTTGGCCCCTCCATGATCCACAAAAATTCCAGAGGAGACCTTTAAGGTCATAAATTAGTTTGTGTCCCTTTATCTCATTTCCTGTGGCTTCCTGTCATATCTAAAATAAAATTCAGGGTCCTGGGTGAACAAGGGGCCTTTGCTTACTTCTCCACATTCACCTTAAACTGTTCTCCTCCACATTTCTCCTACCTGGTGTGTCTCTTATTTCCTCAAAATCACTAAGCTCTTTCCCAGCTCTGAGCATTTGTATGTGCTTTTTCCTCTTTCTGGAACACTTTTCTCGCTACCCTTCATCTGTATACTTTTACTTATTCCTTGATTTTTCCAAACAACAACCAATTCTCCAATTCTCTGACGTTAACTGCGCGTCCTATAATTCATTTCAGTTCTGACACTACCCATAGTTAGAGCAGACCCCGCAAGTTAAAGACTCAGTCCCACTTCAGACACCAACAAGTGGGGCCCAGGCTACCGCAGTTCTACGGGGCCAACTACAAATTCAGGAGTTCCGATGACACCCCCACCCCAAGGTTTGACAATTTGTTAGAACAACTCACAGAACTCAGGGAAGCACTATACTTACAATTACAGTTTTATTTTAAAGGAACAGCCAAATAGAAGAGATGGATAGGACAAGATGTGGGAGGTGGGTGAGCCACCCTCCCTGACATCCATGTGTTCCCCATCCTGGAAGCTCCCCCAAACCTCATCATTTGGGGTCTTACTGAGGTTTTATTACATAGGCATGATTTATGAAACCTCTGGCTATTGGTGATTGAACTCCATCTCCAGCCCCTCTCCCCTCCCTGGAGGTTGGAAGACCACACTTATCCTTCTAATCCTGGCACAGCATCACTTAGTCTAAGATACCATCCTGGAATCCCCATACTAAACTGTCTCCCCTTGTTGTTCTCTCCCATAGAACCATATTATTTTTCATCGTGGTACTTATCACAATTTGAATGGTATATTTGTGTGTTTACTTGCTTTCTACATGTGGCCACAGACTCTAAGCTTCAAGGGCACAGGCACACTGTTTCTTGTTCCTCCCTGTATACACGCACACCCTCAGCATCTAGCACTTAGTCTGCTCAGATGTTTGTGGGAAGTAAACTAGACCTTCAGGAGACATGCAGAGTGACAAGGAACTGTGGACACCAACCTCCCTCAGGGAAAAGAGCTCGTGCTGCTGGTCTTGCTTTTAAGGGCTGTAGAGGCTGTGTGCTAACTCAGAAGCTCCACTTAGCAGCTGTGCTATATCCTGGGAACATGTATACAAAATGAGACGATCCTGCTGCCAAGTACCAGCCCAGTGAGGACCAGCCACTTCTGCTGGAAGTCCAGTCACTGGAGACTGAATGGCACCATCAGAACTGATCAGGAAAGCGTCTTTAGGGACCCTAGCATCTTGTGTAAAAAACAAGGACAGATGGTGTTTTCATCACTTCTCCTTTGTGAAGGTTCAACTTTTGGAAAAGAATCCAGAACTTTGATTTTTCTGGACGATGTTTACAAACTAGAGATGATGAGATTTTAGCTAAGAATAGAATCCTTGTCATGAGCATGGGGAAGAAAATATATTCCCAGAGCAAGTTAACCAAGTCCAAAAGAATTTAAAATGGAGCAAATAAGGAGGAGTTGAAAGGTATCCAGATAATCCTAAGCCCTCTGAAGAGTAGCTCATATAATACAGAAAAGAGAATTAGAGGTAGGGGCGGGAGGGTCAGTGATTCAGATGAGAAAATCAGCGTGAGGGGAGTTAGGAAAAGTACTTCCAGACTTTTCTCATTTTCTTAGACTTTACCAATGTTTGCTAATTTGATTAAATAGCACATTTATTATTTATTAGCATTGTCTTAGAATTATTTTTCTTATTTGGGATAAGCCACTATGGGCCATTCTGATAAAGGCCCATTGGAGACCAGGGCTCTCTGAGTACCATGTAGGAGGTCAGGTCAGGAAGCTCAGCTTACCAAAGTCTTCGCATACTCTGCTCCCTGTGAACTGGGACACTGTCCTGGTGAAGCCTCAGAAGGGAGCCTGGAGTTGGTATTTGGGGGTTGTTTTTCACTGCCTGGCCTGAGGTCTGGATGACAGTGCGGTGCTGCTGATTCTGGGGGCTGGGATAATAACTCAGTACTTTCCTTTCTCACAGTTGTTTCCTCTCTTTGCTCCTGGTGGCTGCTGTGGTTTGGAAGATCAAACAAAGTTGTTGGGCCTCCAGGCGTAGAGAGGTAAGCCTCAGTGGATAAAGATTAAAGAATCTCTGTAATAGCTTTTGTTCTTTCTTTTTCTCTTAAGCAAGTTAATTTTAGCTATTTAGGGATAACTGATAGACGAATCCACAGTAAGAATAGTGCTGCCTTTCTGCAGTGTATGGTTCTGCAGTGTGTGGTCAGAAGACTTAGATTAGTTCTACATAAAGTATAATTAATTCTGTACCACAGGGTTTTAACTTCTTAAATGGAAACTCTAGTATTGATTTAGAGATGCCAATTTTATTTTTCCTACCAGAACCCGGAGTCCTTGACTCAGGCTGGAGATCGAGGGACTTGTTAGCACACCCACAGACACCACTTGATTTGGCACAGCCTTCTTAAGAGTCTTTCATAAGAATGAGAGTGAAATCAGCCATTTAAGCATCTCAAAAATTTATCATTATTCAAGGAAAGATAAATGTGCGTCTAAGTTTTTAACATAAATTGTTTTTAAATGAATCTTGATTTATTTCTAGAGCTCCATTCCAAAAGTAAAATAAATCAAGCAGATACTTACAATTGACAAATTCAAATAAATAAACTTGGTTAAAAATTACAGCATAGCCAGTGTGATAGCTCATGCCTGTGATCCTAGCACTTCAGGGGGCCAAGGCAGGAGGATCGCTTGAGGCCAGGAGTTTGAGGTTACTGTGAGCTATGATGATGCCACTACACTCAAGCCTGGGTGACAGAGTGAGACCCTGTCTCAAAAAAAATTCTAGCATAAAAACTTGTTTATTGCAACTTTCACTTGCATCATTACTTTGCCTTTTTTTAGTCATCGTGTCAGTTGCATTGCTGCTAATGATAATGGTCACATATATAATATCTAGACTTAGATGTTCTCCTTGGTTTTCTGTGTCTACTCATGCCTTTTTCTATATAAAAATGTACCTATAGATGAGATTTAGAAGAGAATTGAAGTATCTAAAATCACAGCTCACAAGCACTCAGTGCTATTCATAGAACATTAGTATCTGTAACTGAGTTAAGAGAGGCTCCAGGATGTGGGCCTCTTCCTGTGGGCCACCCAGGTAGGGTGATGTTATCATAGAGGAAATGTTGCATCCTCTTTATTATTTTTTTAATTTCTGGGATAACATATTCAGACGGTTTTTAAATAACTCTGTTACTGATAACATTTTAAAATCCCAATGAATTGTATGATCTTCTAAAAATATATAAGTTATCAAAATGGAGTAACAAAGAAGTAGGAAAATACTAAAAGCTGGTAACCAGGAAGGGAACTGAGAACTTGTTGAAGTATTACTGTCTCCAAGAAGAGCAATAGACCCAGGGAGTTTCAGGGTTGAGATGAGCTCATGGAGATAATGATAGCCTATTCCTCCTTGGGTGCTTATGAGAATTAATTATTTCCAAAATCTATAAACTATTCCAGAGCAAAGGAAAAGATGGGAAGCTTAAAAGATTCCTAACTCAGGCCGGGCACGGTGGCCTGTAATCCTGGCACTCTGGGAGGCTGAGGCAGGTGGAGTGTTTGAGCTCAGGAGTTCGAGACCAGCCTAAGCAAGAGCGAGACCCCATCTCTACTAAAAATAGAAAGAAATTACATGGGCAACTAAAAATATATATAGGAAAAATTAGCTGGGCATGGTGGCGCATGCCTTTAGTCCCAGCTACTCGGGAGGCTGAGGCAGGAGGATTGCTTGAGCCCAGGAGTTTGAGGTTGCTGTGAGCTAGGCTGACGCCATGGCACTCACTCTAACCCAGGGAACAGAGTGAGACTGTCTCAAAAAAAAAAAAAAAAAAAGTTTCCTAACTCATTTTATGCATAGAAACCTTGATACCAAAACCTGACAAAGACAGCACCAAAGTATAAAGGCCAGTTTTATAGTGAATGTATGTGTGTTAGTCTAGTTGCCAGTGCAATAAAATAATCATTTAATATCAGAAAACCTATTAGAATATGTGATATCAGTGACTTTAACCTAGTAATAGAAATATGAAGAGACTGGGCTACTTCATTTTATACATTTAACAAGCAGACATTATAGCATTACATCCACAGTACTTTAGTATGTAACAGGGACTTTTTAAAAATATAACAAGAGTAGTGTTATCACATCCCACAAATTTTAATAATTCCTAATGTTATCTAATACCTCGCCCATGTCCAGTTTTCTTTACCTGTCACAAAAGTATCATTTTGGACTTGATTTATTTGAATCAGGGAGGAAGGATGAAGTATTTTTAATATATGGTATTATCTAATAAAATCCCCTCAGTACTCATTGCATTAATGGTTGCTGTATTATTTATTAGCAACTTCTCCGAGAGATGCAGCAGATGGCCAGCCGTCCCTTTGCCTCTGTCAATGTTGCCTTGGAAACAGATGAAGAGCCTCCTGATCTTATTGGGGGGAGTATAAAGGTGAGAACGTGATTCAAAAGTTCCTATAACTTAACTTTTTAAAACTCAGGCTTCTAAATCTGGGAAACCAGAGAGGGCAAAAAAAGCCTTATTTCATTACTTCTTATTTTTTCCTCTCTCTCATTCTTTTTAACAATAAGCAGAAACACTGAAGTTGTCAATTGTTTTTTTCCTTTCATTTTCCAGTCTTTGGTTCACTAAGCAGTCTCGTGTTCAGGGGATTTTAAGATATAAATGGTTTGTCTGATATTAAGTGTTCTGTGGCATAATACTTTAGAACTCTTATTTGAAAATAGCTAAATTGAACCATTGTTCTTTATAATTATATTTTGGGGATTTATTTTTAAGCAGCAAAATAATAATTCACTATGTATGTATTCTTTATTTTATTTTATTTTTTTTTCAATTTAATTTTACAGAATCAAAGAGTCTAACAGTATATCTTGTTAGGTACAGTATGTCCTCATAATGTATACATTATTTCTTGTACAATGACATGAAATAATATGGGAAATATTCATGATAAATTATTAAGTGAACAGTGCAAGTTAAAAACAATAGTTTCATATTTTTTTCCCCACCCCCCCTTTCCCGAGTCAGCACCTTCAAGTGTTACCACTCCCCAAACGGTGCGCAATGCACTCATTGTGTAGGCATGCCCCCATCCCCTCCCCCACCCCCCACCTCAGTCTGATGTCCAATTGGTGTCGTTCCCAGATTTGTATTTAGGTGATGATCAGGGAAACCAATTTTCTGGTGAGTACATGTGATGCTTGTTTTTCCATTCTTGGGATACTTCACTTAATATAATGGGTTCCAACTCTCTCCAGGAGAACCATAGAGATGTCGTATCTTCATCATTCCTTATAGCTGAGTAATATTCCATGGCATACATATACCACAGTTTACTAATCCAATCATGTATTGATGGGCATTTGGGTTGTTTCCACATCTTTGCTATTGTGAATTGTGCTGCTATAAACATTTGGGTACATGTGCCTTTGTTACAGAATGACCTTTTTTCCTTTGGGTATATGCCCAGTAATGGGATTGCTGGGTCAAATGGCAGGTCTACTTGAATCTGTTTAAGATACCTCCATAATGCTTTCCACAGGGGTTGCACTAGTTTGCAGTCCCACCAGCAGTGTATTAGTGTTCCTGTCTCTCCACACCCACGCCAACATGTGTTGTTTTGGGTTTTTTTGATAAAGGCCATTCTCACTGGGGTTAAGTGATATCTCATTGTGGTTTTGATTTGCATTTCCCTGATGATTAGAGATGTTGAACACTTTTTCATATGTTTGTTAGCCATTTTTATATCTTCTTTTGAAAAATTTCTATTCATGTCCTTTGCTGTATGTATTCTTTAGAAAATCTTTCTGACCCCCCCACCCAAAATGATGGAGAAAGTGATGAGACTGTTCCTTTTGACAAAATGATGAAATATTTAGATGTCCTGGGAAAATAGCTATAAATCCTACATATAACTTTATTAGCATTACTGAGCTAACAGGAAGTAGGTGAAATCTCTAGGGACTACTCTCCCTTCCCTCCCCTGAAAAGAACAAGTCATAAATCAAAACCAGAACTGTGAGTTGTCTTAAGTGGTTCCAGATTGTTGACATATCACAACTCCCACCTGAGATAGATGCAGATCCTCTCTATAGAAGACATCCCCATTTCAGCCCTGTAGGATTCCCACAGATCAAGATCACATAATTAAAGATCGCCAAGGACAAGAAGAGGCAAGCCACCATGAATAAGAACCAGCAGAAACAACAGATGATGGATTTAGACAAGACATCAAAAGTTAGAATTGACATCTAAAGAATATAATATAGCTATGTATGAAATGTGTAAAGAGATGAAAGATGGAATCATAAAGATGAGGAAGCCGTGAGAGTCAAGAATGGCCAAGCAGATCTGAAAAAGAACCAAATGGAACTTCTAGAAATGAAAAATATAGTAGTTGAATTTTTTTTAAATAAATAACTTACTTACATGTTAAACAGCACATCAGACATAGGAGAGAATTTATGAAGTGGAAGATGAATCTAAAAATATCAGACAGAATGCAGCTCAGAGAGACAAGGCGATGGAGACTGACAGTAGAATGTGAAGGGCAGAATGAGGAGTTCCAACTTACGTATTTTCAGAATCCGAGAACAAATGAATGGAGAAGAGGCAATATTCAAAGAGATAATAGCTGAGAACCAGAACTGATGGAAAACATGAATATATAGATTCCAGAAGCAAAACGTATCATAAGCAGGATTAAAGAAAGAGGAAAGGCAGAAAGGAAATAAAACTACAGTTGGATTTATCATAACAAAATCGCATAACTCCAAGACAAAGAAAACAAAACCAGCTAGAGAAAAAAAGATCACCACAATGTGGAGAAATTGAAACCTTTATGCACTATTGTTGAAAATGTAAAATGTTACAGCAACTGTGGAAAACAGTACTGCTATTCCCCCCAAAATTAAAAATAGAATTACTGTATGATCTAGTGATTCCACTTCTGGTATATACCCAAAGGAACCGGAAGCAGAATCTCAAAGAGATATTTCTACATGAATGTTCATGGCAGCATTATTCACAATAGCAAAAAAGTGGAAGCAGCCCAAGTGTCTGTCAGTAGATGAATGGATAAACAAATGTGGTATAAACACACAGTGGAATGTTATTCAGCCTTACAAGGGAAGGAAATTCTGACCCATGCTCCAAGACAGATGAACTCTGAGGACATTATGCTAAGTGAAATAAACCAGTTACCAAACAAGCGTTATGTGTAAGAGGTACCTAGAGTAGTCAAGTTCATAGAGACAAAAGGTAGAATAGTGGTTGCCAGGGGCTGGAGGAATGGGGAATGGGGAGTTAGTGTTTAATGGGTGCAGAATTTCAGTTTTGCAAGATGAATTCTGGGGATGGATAGTGGTGATGGTTGCACAACAATATGAATATACTTAATACCTCTGAACTGTACATTTAAAAATGGTTAAATTTTACATGTATTTTACCACAATTTTTAAAAAATGGGAAAAGATCCACCTACAAAGGAATGGAAAACTGATAGCTTTCTCATTAGTAATACCAGAAGGCAGAAGAGAATGGAAGAATGTATTTAAATACTGAAAGAGAAGAACCGCCAACCTAGAATAGTGTTCCCAGTGAGTACCTTTTAGAACAAGGATGAAATAAAGTAATCTTCAAATTAGAAGAGAAACTGAGAATTTGCCACCAACAGACTTGTACAAAAGAAATGTCTAAAGGATGTGCTAGAAAGAAGGCAAATTATATTTTCCAGAACCAACAAAGAGTAGATGAGGAGTCTGTTTGCTCAGCCATCCAACTTTTGTAAGTTTTCACATCTACCGGGTTTGTCTACTTAGCATCTGAAGGACAGATTAAATAAGTTTGAGTTTTAAAAATGTCTGCATAATATCCATGTCTATGTTTGAGCTAGGTATGCAGAACCCTCTGACAAATCTACCACATACTGACTGCCATTGCTGGGACCTACAGGTATGAGTTAGGATTTCAGATTGAGTGAAAGGGCAGAGCCCCAAAGAAACCAGCTTGACATGGCCCCTTCTGTACAGTCCATGCAGTCCTTTGGGCAGGTGGATGTGGAGACCTTAGTGAAGGGTGGCACGTAGTACCATCCGTGTCACTGATACTCAGTGATTACTGTAGCTTTAACATGTCCTTTTCACTATCTTAAGAACGGTGGTGTTACCTGTTCCCATATACCTAAAATGGATGGTCCTTGTAAGCACCAGTGACCGTCAAGCTGTCTGTGTATGCTAGAGCTTGAGAAACACCAGGCTAGGTAATTCTGTTTTCTTCCAGCAGACTGTTCCCAAACCCATTGCACTGGAGCCGTGTTTTGGCAACAAAGCCGCTGTCCTCTCTGTGTTTGTGCGGCTCCCTCGAGGCCTGGGTGGAATCCCTCCTCCTGGGCAGTCAGGTGAGTAGCTGAGAGCCAGTGTCAAAGACCTTTTGGATTGTGACAGACACTTCCCTTAGCTTGGGGATAAAGGTGATAAGGAACAGTGCCTGTTACACATCGTGGCAGAGATTTGGTGAGATAATCCCATTGTTACTTACGTTCCCAAAACTGTTTTGCTGAGATTACCCACCGTTCCCTTCTTGGGAAGAAGCCCCGGGCCCCCTCGCTGTGCCTGGCCACCCCAGCCTCTCGGTGGTTGTTGGAGTGTCTGGCCACGCCTCCTTTGAAGTTTCTGGTCCCCCTGTGGCTCTGCTGCTCCTTTCCTGGCTCTCTCGCCTCCTTCTGCTCCCGAATTTAGGCTCTTTCCCCGACTCCATGCGCTCCTCCTCGGCCACCTCTTCCACTCCATGGCTTCCAGCCGTCTCCCCAAAGCTGGTGGTTCTCAGATGAGTATTTTTTTTGAGAAATCTTTTGCTTTTTCACTCTGTTTTAAACATAAGACTCAAACAACAATTATAACAGCATAAGGGAAATTTCTGAAAATTTACTCACAGCTCTACTGTCCTAACACTCACCAAGTTTCATTGTTCTGTTTCCTTTTCAGCCCTGGCTGAAATAATTAGTTGAAATGTTTAGTTGAGATAATTATATAAATCTAATTTTTATTCTTTTCCCTTGCTGTGCTTTATAATTGTCATAAACATTTTTACAATTTACTACATAATATTTTACCAATGTCCTTTATACTTTTCCATCGAACATATGAATCATAATGCATATAAGTATTCTCTTATTTTGACCATGAAGGAAATACGGAAGATAGTTTTAGAAATATCTTGCTTAATCATGGAGTACTTTGGAGGGTGCCTCAAACAACGTGACCGTTTTAGTCACCTTTCGGTTGAGATGATTCTGGGAGTCAGGGTTGCCTTAGCCAGAGCGAAGCTCGTGTCTGTGAGGAAAGGCTGCCCCAGGGCCCCTCTAGGCTCTGAGCTCCGTGCTCCCCTCAGCGCATGCTCAGAAGAGCCTCGGTTCAGCTTTCTGAACGATCGGGACCTCTGGTGTCCTCACCAGGGTGGCCTTTAAGACTTACTATCTGAATCTCACATAGGGATTCCTGTATGTTGAGCCCCTGACTTGACCTTGCCCATGTTAATGGCGCGGTGACCCTGTGACCTGACACTCTGGGGCAGTGTGTGTCTCCGGCCACCACCCGGCCTAGCAAACATGGGCTGGTGCTCCCTGGGAGCAACGCACTGCCAGGCATGGGGAGGTGACAGGTCTGCAACCCTGTAGCCTTCCCTGCCGCAGCCTTTGCCTGATATTCCGCCCCCCCCATACCCCGGGACTCCTACAGGCCTGCTCCTGCTTGAGTGAGCCCTGGGGCTGTCCTTGCCCCTTCTGCACCTGCTGTTTTAACGGTGCCTTCTTCTGGACTCCCAGAGCACCAGCTCTGCTTTTGGCAGAACCGTGTGTCGCTGGCGTGGATTCCCCCCTCGTGCCAGGCACTATGCCAGACACTTAAAAGCTGCCCCGCTCCGGCCCCACTTCATAGGCCCCAGGAGTGAGTAACAGGCTCTGCTAACAGCTCCCCAGGGCGGCCTCCATGGGGCTCTGAGCCTGGGCTGGCCGGTCCTACCCGTGTGTCAGGAATCCAGCTCCCCAAAGCCGCACCTTCCCTAGGGAACACTGGGCTAACCAGTGACCAGTACAGAAAGGGAAATGGGACCACAGTCCCCAGAGCAAAGGCAGGCGGGGCGAGGACAGTGAAAGGAATGGCTACTGATTGCTGTCCATGCCAGTATTGTCCTAAGACTTTATGTGGATTCACTCACCGACTCTTCACACTAGCCCTGCACCGTGATTATCCCCATTTTACAAATGAGGAAACTGAGTCACGGGGCAGTTAAATAACCTTGCTTATTCTAAAGCCAGGCCCAGAGTCTGCTCTGCCCTTTGTCATGGTGTAGCTGTGAAAATAACTAATGCTGACTGAGTGATGTGGCATGAATCTAGATTTCATCGTAAAGTGCACTGCTCTTTCTAGGCACCCTTTGGAGGCAGGCAGGGGAAATCGAGCACTTAGAGCGTGTCTGCAGTGTCGTTTGTGTGTCCCACCACCAGGCAGCACTTTGGTTGGTCTGCTGAAAAGCAAAGCTGCACCTTGTGTGTCAGACGTGGGGAAGGGAGAATATGTATTTGTGTTTGCATAAGTAAACCCTGAAGGAATATATAAAAACCAATGGCAGAGTTTACCTGGAGCTGGAGCGGGTGGAGAGAGGGACAGGAGGGAAGTTAAGACTTTCCCCTGCATACCTTTTTTTTTTTTTTAGCTCCATGGGAATGTAAAAAGAAATTTTAAAATTATTTTTAAAAACAAAATAAAACAAGCTGCTCCTTAACATGTGTTCCCCCTGTGGCTTCCCCCAAGGTCTTGCCGTGGCCAGCGCCCTGGTGGACATTTCTCAGCAGATGCCAATAGTGTACAAAGAGAAGTCAGGAGCGGTGAGAAACCGGAAGCAGCAGCCCCCCGCACAGCCTGGGACCTGCATTTGATGCTGGGGCCAGGGACTCTCCCGCACACGAGCGAGCGTGTGGCACGCCAGAGCCGTCTGCAGGGGAGGGCGCAGCAGGGGAACGGCTGTGCGGTTCAGGGCGGAAGGCTGGAGACCCTTGAAGCATCCCACTCACCTGCATGATCACAAGCTTTCTTTGACGGTTTCTCCCATCCGTGTTTCACCATCTAATCTTTTACTTTTGCATAGGAAATACTTGATTGAATCACAGGTCCAGGGATGAGCTGGCTGTTGCCGGAGGGGCCGGTGTAGAGCCAGTGGAGAACAAGGAGTGACGCTCAGGTTCACTTGTGGACAGCGTTCTTGGGACTGTCTCAACTGTGCAAAAAACAAAAGATGGAGTGTTTACAAGTAGACATTAGTCATCAGTTGTTCTTGAACATGGTCTTTTAAAAACTAGTCAGATGAATTAACTTGTTCTCATCTGAAGCCTGCTGTCTTTTTTAAAAGATGTGCTATTTATTCTTGCACGATTTAGGCAGATATCTCTCTTCCAAGGAGTAGCTTTTTTCTAGTTGAGAATTAATAATGGTCCATCTCTTTTGAGTCGTATCAAGCTAGGATCGAAGGGGGCTATTTTAAATGTCAAGGTCAGCTGTTACTTCGAATGTAAACTGATGTAGTAGTTTTCTGTAGCAATGTGATTAATTTAGTCTTAATCCATTTGAAATTTTCTCTTCTTTTCTCCCCCCCCTCTCTCTCCCCCCTCCTTCTCCCTCTCCACATCTCTCTCTTTCTCTCACAAACACACACACATACACACACACTAAGTGCCTAGACTTTAAATAGATCTAGCAATTGGAAAGTTAGTAAGCCTAAGTTTTTACATAATTGCATTCCTACATTCTTGTAAAATTTAAATAGCTACCATTGGCAATCTGCTCTTTTTCTAAAATCTAATTTGCAATCCAGGAAAGAATTTTCTCACCCCAAGGAACATTTGACCTAGCAGCAGGGACTGAGAGGAAAGCAGAAATGAACTAATTGTGAAAGCTCCTGTTTTTATTGTCAAAAAGGACACTGTCAAGAAGGTGCCCCTCAACCCCCACCCCGGTGTCACCCTAAGCCTGAATTTGATCAGCCCTCCGGCCTCCTCCTTCCAGGACACCACAGAGGAAGGGACTCGCTCATGTCATGTGTCTCCTTGAGCAGAAAAGAGCACCGAGAGTACTCGGGACCCCTGGATCAAAGAGTGACCGTGTGTTGTTCCTGTAGCCTGCTCGGTGCTGTGGGTCATTCTCAGGCTGGGTGGAGTCAGATGCCAGGAGGGGGACAGCCTCCCGTTGTTGGGCAGAACTTGCCTAAAGCCTGGAGCAGGACCTGGAGCTGTTTGCCCTCTTTTCCCCAGGAGGGGCCTGGCCCACCAACCTCCTCCCAGATGGAAGTGGTGGCTGTGAGGAGGGCAGTGAATGCTGACAAGGATGAAAAGCACATGGGAAAAAATGGACAAGGAGGGCAAACCGTATGCCAAATGGAAGATGACCAAATGTAAGAGGGTGGGACAGTCCCCTGCTCCTCTCCCACAGGGCACTGCCTGGACGTTGCGTTTTCCCCATTTATGGTGCTCTGTATTCTGGCGTTATGCAGCAGCCTCCCAGGGTCCCTCTTCGATGTCAAACCGGGATTCTCAGCATTACCCTACTGGCACGGACCTCTGGATAACAGCACTCAAGCTTGTGAATTTGCAGAATACTCAAAAGAGCAAAAACTGCGGCATTTCACCTTTAAATGCAATGCCTGGAGAGGGAGCATTATCTCTTCCCCAACACTAACCCCACTCCCATGAAGATTTGCCTGGAAAGTTATTTTCAAGGAAATTGAACCATAAAACACTGTCTAATGCACAAAACACCTCTACCTTGAGACTCGGCTCTCAAGAAGCTTCTTTTCCACGTAATTGTTAAAGAGCAGATGGTTCTAGAAAAGACCCCCTCCCTTACGAGCTCCCCACATCCCTGCTCCAGAACACAGCACGCACCAAGAGCCTGCAGCGGACTGCCCCTTGGCCCCTGTGATGACCGCAGGCCCCTCAGCGAAACGATGGGGGCCACTGGGGACTGTCCTCCTGCAAGGAAGATCCTCCTTATCTGTTCAAAGGACCAATTTTTCCTTGGCCAAAGAAGTCTCTTCCCTATCTTAGTCCTATGCCTTGAAATAACATGCACCGTGACCCGCAGCCATCTGGTTATGTCTCTTTTTTTTTTTTTCCTAAAAGATAACGTTTATTTTTTAAAAGGAAGGAAGGAGCAAGTGAAGTTTAATTTCTGCTCCAACAGTGGAGAACAGCTGGATCCACCTGCTTCTCCTTTGCAGCCAACAGCAAGCAGCTTCCTCCCGGCTCAGGGCAGAAACAGGGAGTGGCAGGGAGTGCGAGGAGCTCAGCTGAGAGCCGGTCACCAAGAGGGAATGGGTCACCATCTGGTGACCTCGTGTCACAGGAGAGCCTGTGTATAAATTAAAATCGTCATGACAACATTGATCTTGCACTTGTACATAACTATACAGTAGTGTCCAGAATGTTCAGACATTCAGGATGTACATAAAACAGAAAAATATCTTAATGTATTTTTATTAAATGTAATAATGTCCGAGTTTTGCCCAAGATGTTTTTGTGCCATGTACTGGGTACCCAAGTTCTGAGAGGTCTTCTCCTCAGGCCCTGATCCGTTAATTACAAAGCCAAGAAAAGCAGCCCCGTCGTGTTGATGTGTTCAAGTGCATCTGGTACCAATTAGATAACGCTTAAGACAGGACTGTGTCGGAACACGTGTGCAAGGCAGGCAGGGATCTGTCTAAACAGCAGAACTTGAGACTCAGGGAAGCAGGAGTTTCTCTGTCGCTGTTGACTCTGCAAGCACGTCTCGAATCCCTGGTAGCCTCTCGGTACTCTGGGTCACCAGGGATGACCAGTTTTGTCCTGAGAAATGTTTCCCTTAAAGTTCAAACACCATAATCTGTGGAAATCAGACTTTCCAAAAAGGGGTTCTCCAGGCTGCATTTCCTTTTTGTAGTTTTGTCTAAATTTTTAATGACCATTTCCCAGAACCATAGTTTATTATCCTGAAAACCAGGGGTGGGAGTGGGGAGGCTAGTTTGTTGCTAAATAGCTTCCATTTCCCCATGGAGAGTTTTATATCCCTTGAACTGTTGTCTTCCTCCTGCCACCTCCCTACACTCAGCTGGGGGAGCCTGTTCTTCCCCTCGAGGCCCCCTGCAGAGGTGGGAGGAGGTATGGGGAGGACGGCAGTCCACAGTCTGAGCTGGCCCAGAGGAATGCAGCCCTGGACAGACTGCCAGCAAAAGAGAAATAATGGGACATCTGTGGATGAGGTCTGAGTACAAGACTGGAGACACGCTGGGGAGTGTGGGGCAAGTGAAAAGACCAGGGCACTACTGGTAGGAGAGAGACCTTTCACCTTCCAGTGCAAATCCCGCCCCTTCGGCTTAACAGAGTGTGTTGGGGGTCGGGGGCTGATTCACTTCCTTGGGTGATGGTGTCATGTTCACGAACACCTTTGATCCTTCCATTTAATTCATTCATCCATTCGTTCAACAAATATTTACTAAACACTTACTAACCTAAGCTAATGCTAGGGTAGTGACCGAGATGAAAAAGTAGCTTTTTAGAATTACAACAAAATCCGACTCCTCACACCCCTGTCATCCCGGGAGATCTTTCCTTGTGGTTTTTGTGAGAATTGGCCATCCTGAGGACTAAATCTGCAAGGCAGCAGTGGCCTCCTGTCCATGAGGTGTGCCCTGCCTCCCTTCTGAAATGTTCACCCCGTTGACCAAACTCTGCTCCAGCCATAAAGGCCACCGTGACGGTGTCTAGATAGCCAGGCCCACCGAGAGACACTGCCCTCGAAGAGAGTCGCTCAGACCAGCAGCACCCTGCCTACAGGGACATGCTTCGGAGTGGAGAGGAGAAGCGGCGCCTTCTCTTTTAAAGGCAATAATGGAATCGATTTCAGTAACTGAATTTGTGCACAAAACATTCTAAACACTAGTGAAGCCTGTTTCGTTGAACTAATTCTGGCTCTGGAAATGTTTTTGTTTTATAGTTATTTACGGTTTTGTTTTGTTTTGTTTTTTGTTTTATTCTGTTTGGATTCAAGCTAGTTTGTTAATATGTATAATTTAGCATCTATTGCACTCATGTAAATATGGAGTAAGTATTGTAAACTATTTCATTGCTGGGGATTGTGGGTGTTATACATACATTTAGGACTGCAATTTTTTGGTATTTTTTGTATTGTAAAATAACAGCTAATTTAAGCAGGAACAAGAGATTAAGGGAGGTCTGTGCATTTTAAACACAAATGTGAAGAACTTGTATATAAACAAAAGTAAATACTATAATACAAACTTCCTTCTGAAATAAAAGTAGATCTGGTAAAAATGTGGTTTTTGTTCTGTTTAATTTTGATTTTGTTTTTTGGTCATTAGAACCTGAAGAAAAGGAAAAAAAGTGTCCATCAGTTTTCAGACTGCCTCAGAGGAAGCACTTGGCAGTCGTGGAGATGAAGGTGTAAACCCCCCCCCCCCCCGCCCCCGGGGCACCTCCTGCACCTCTCCGGGCAGCTTGTGAGCAGACTCCCAGGAGCCTCCATGCTGGCATTTGTGTGCCCAGAGGGCAGCTGCCCTCACCCCATGGTGGGATGGTGACCTGGGAGTCCTGTGGCTCAGCCGCCTCCCTTTACCCGTCAGCTTCCCTGTCTCCTCGTGGGCTCCTCGTGAATGTCTCAGGTATGCCAACAGGTCTGATCCTCCAATGGCCACAGCCTTGTCCTTGGCCTTGACTTTTTGATGAAGCTTTCCATTGACAGAGCCTTGTTTATGGGCCTCCTGTATGCCCTGCCCCACATTATTTGGTTCCTGCCCTCAGCATGGAGTCAGAGTAGTGCATTTCAGTGCCCTGGTGCAGAGTGCAGGATCCCAGTACTAGAAGTTCCTTCCAGAAGGACGAGGCTGTTAAAAAAAAAGGAAGAAACACAAGCAGGCCAGTTGCTCCTGTAGGGAGGGTGGTGAGGCACCAGGGGCCAGGGCTGGGGCCAAGGGGAGGGGTGGAGCCTGCAGGAGGCTTGTCCTAGAGCTCAGGGCTGGGTGGGGGAGGAGAGTGGCTGGACTGGTGGCTGCAACCAAGCTGGGAAGGACCTTGAAACTGTCCCAGAGAGGGATGTGGGAGGCACCAGCAGTTTCTGACAGGATAAAAACCTATGACTGGTGATATTCTGGCAGAGACAATGCTGTATGTTTACCAGACCTGTTAGCTTTTACTGTTGCATCCACAAGTCAACAATATTTCCCAGCCTCCTTGCAGTTAGGTTAGGGCCAAACTGGGCAGTGGCCAATGAAATGTTGGAAGAACATGCACACCAACTGCAAACCTGGAGCATAAAATGCTCCCACGTGGGACTCTCCTTGGGAGGCCACGTGTTAAAGATATTGGAGGGAACATGAGTCCCTGAGTCACCACTTGGAGGCCAGCTGCCTAATGAGCAAGAGCTGCGCTGGTCTTTGCATCACTGAAAAGCAAATGTTTACTGATTCATTGAGATCTGGGGCTTTGCTCCACCAGTTAGCTTTTCTTACTGTCACCAATACATAAATCAGCACAATGTACCTGTAACCAAAACCTGAAATATGTGGCATTAGCTTAGTCGGTGGCCAGGTGGCAGGCAGTGAGTGAGACAACAGATGCAGCAGGCAGGACAGCTAAGGCTGTTATGCTGGGTAACTTAGAAAGCAAACTGTGTGTCTACTGAGTGGCTTGAGGGAAGGAGATGGGGAAAACGGAACGTGGTATGTGTTGGCTGTTATCAGCCGCTTTGGGCAAGGCATTCCAAGAAAGTGTCAAGTTCAAGAAAGAATTAGCCAGTTTACAAGAGGAAGGGAAAAGGGTGGGAAGACCTGAAACCCAGGGCCTTGCTGTGTTGGAAAAGCCAGCTGCTTCCAGTCTGCAAGCAGTGGTGCAGGCAAGCAGCTTGACCAGTGAGACTTGGGGGACACGGTGACTGGGCCTCGTGGTGAACATCAGGTGGAGGGTGTGGTCTTCCCACTTGAGCCCGGCAACCTCAAGGCCACCATCTTGAGGGACAGGTATGTGGACGAGGAAGCAAAGAAATAAAGCCGACTTGAGAACTGTGTCCAGGAAAGGACCCTGAGTGTAGTCACTGACCCTGGACCTGCCTGGAAAACAAAAGAAATAAGTAAAAGCTGTAGTAAGTTTAAGAAACCATTAGCATGGGCTTAAAAAAACAAAAAACCCAGTGACCACTGAAGAAGACTGAAGACCACCCTCCGGCAGGAAGATCGATAGTTGTGAGAACTGTGTCCAGGGAAGGCTTACAGCCTCAGGTGGTTCAGAGAGCAGAACTGGGCCTGAGCAAGGACAACTTCCACTGCCCCCGCCAGGGCAGAGCACAGCAGGATTTCAAAAGTGCCGCAGCCCAGTGACAGCTGTTTGTCTGTCACCCTCCTCCTCCGCGCACGGGAGGGTTTGGGAGGGCATCCTGCCTGCTCTCCTGCTCTCACCCCTGCCTGTGGGAGGGAGGGGTGCATAAGATGTCTCGTTAATTCAGAGTTGCAGGACTTTAAAGAGCCACCTGAGGGCGACTGCATCACCTGGAGGTCTGGATGGGATTGGACCCTGAATTGTCCCCCTAGGAGACGGTGCCTGTGTCCCATGTGGGGGAGGAACGGCAAAATGCATTTTGGTGACCAAAATAGCAAACTGGGCCAGAGACTGGCTAAATGCTCACCACACAATTTCCTCCTCCTGAGTCCACAGCTTCAACTGCATTGCAGGACCCACGGCATCTGGATGGAACCAGGTGACTCGTCCTCACCAGTGATGTGTCACTTTCTTGTCAAGGCCATTAAGAGTGTCTCTGAGTCTCCACCCTTTCCATCAACCTTGCAGGCTCGTGTTGAAGGTGGTAATGCACAGAGCTGAAGGAGCCTGGGTCCCTGCATGACTTTGTGGAACAGAGCATTCACTGCAGACCAAAGGTACTATTATTAATAGAACTAGATGTTTTCTTACCCTGCCTGAGTTAATTCTCATTCCTCTAGATTTATTCTTCTAGTTACTCAACATACTTTTATTGAGCACAACAGGGCCAGGCATAGTGTAGGGACCAGAGATTTTGCAGTGAACAAAACAGACAAAAATCCCCGTCTTTCAGGAGTTTACAGTCTAGTGGGGAAGATTGTAATGAATAAAATGTCAGATAAGTTCTATGAAGAAAGGTAAAAGTAGGGTTGGGGCTAGAAAGTTCTCTGGGGGTTGCTACTTAACATAGTGTGGCTGGGGAAGGCCACTCTGATAAGGTGACAGCTGAGCAGAAAGCTGACTGAAGGAGGGAGTGGAATACGGATGTCTGGGGGAAGAGAATTCCCAACAGGAGCAGGTGCGGAGACCCAGAAGTGACAGCAGGCCCCGTGGGTGTGGACGCTGGCAGGGCAACTGGGGTGGCTGGAGCACAGCGGGCTGTGGCAGCAGCAGGAGTTGAGAGTTGGCTGTGGTTCTCAGCCAGCAC
Source organism: Eulemur rufifrons (assembly GCF_041146395.1). NCBI lineage: Eukaryota > Metazoa > Chordata > Mammalia > Primates > Lemuridae > Eulemur > Eulemur rufifrons. Next base: position 28,428,008 of record NC_091002.1, read on the forward strand.
AGCACTGCCCCCTAGGGAACATCCTGGAAATACGTGGGGCGAGTGTTGGGGGAGGTGCTGCTGCGATTTAGCAGGTGGGCCTGGTGGTAGCCATCCCCTGGTGTGCAAGACTGTCCCACCCCGCAAAGAACTGACCCATGTCCCACAGGATTTTCAAACATTTTGCTGGATATTTGTGCAGATGAAAACATCTGTTTCTAATTATTTTAGTGTGGCATCTAACCCTGTTATAAACACAGAGTATTTGACAGCTGGTTTAATATAGTTTTGCAGAACTGCAACTACTGTGTAAATCAAGGGAAGACTGAACTTTGTTTTCCTATAAATTTTACCATGAGCTGGAAATTCTGGAAAATTCCATCACCAACAGCAGCAATGTCATTCCTGGTATCTGAGTCCCCAACCTCACAAGCCTGTATGGTCACGTGTGAACAGACACATGCCCTGCAGCGCTGCTTTTGCTAGCTGTGTAGCATGCCTGGCGGGAATTCCCTCCCACCCTGTGTCCCCAACACAAGAAAGAGACCAGATGATCCCGATGACTCCATGAAGTGTCCTGGACACAGGCAGGGCTTGGCTCTGCTGCCAGGGCCCATTTGCACATCCTGTAGGCCTGCCGTCCTCACTTAGTTCCTGTCCTGTGAGGGCTCAGTGTCTGAGTTTGTGTTATTTTCTTGTGTGGGTACCCGTCTTAATTTTTCTGTCTGTATATTCTGCCTTGTACTGGAGGTGTATTGGGGTGTGAGGTGACATGTCCCTGGCAGAATAGCTTCCCAAGATATTCTTCAACCCAGGCCTTCCCGGGCCTGCAGCCGGGCAAGGCAGGGCCACGTGTTCCTGCCTCCATTCATAGGTGTGTGTGCCGGGCTCACTGACAAGTCGCTGTCCAGCTGAGGGACTGCTCCTAAAGCCCTGCACAGCCCATCCTCTTGGCCCTCTGGAAATTTCACTGACCAATGTCCACACTTCCTGCAAAAATGAGCTGGTTCTGTGAGCTTGGCCTGGCCTGACTTGCTTGGTGGGCAGTGAGTGGTTTCCACCTCAGCCCTGCACGTAGACACTGGGCTCCACGCCAGGATCAGCATTCATGAGCCATGACCTCTCCACCAACAAATCCACCAGTGCTTCGAGCACCTGCCTTTTTCCATCACCTCCAGCCACCTGCCGGCTGGGGCTTGATGTTGGCAACAGGTAACAGAGACCCAGTCATAGAGGTGTAGTTCAGGGCTGGGACTGCAGCCTCCCAGAGCCTGTGCATGCAGTGACAGCTCCCTGGCAGGACACAAAGGCTGACACAGACGTGGACGAACACGACACTATCCATTCCTGGTTGTGGGGGTCACAGCTGGACTCAGCCTTGAGGCATCTGGCCACACTTAACACCAGTATAAACCAGAACCTTTTTAGGTAGAAGTAAGAGAAACCAAACTCGAACAATCTTAGACAACTCTACTAGTTTCCTTGGGTGGCCATAACAAATCACCATAACTTCACTGGTTAAAACAACAGAAATTTATTCTCATGGTTGTGGAGATCGGAAGTCTGGAATCGAGGTGTCGGCAGCTCCAGGGAAGAATCTGTGCCTTGCCTCCTTTTCCTTCTGGTGGCTGCTGACATCCCTTGGCTTGTGGTTGCACCATCCAATCTCTGCCTCTGTCCTTTGCGTCACCTTTCCCTGTGTGTGTGAGTTTAGTCTCCCTCTAGACATCTCCGCCTGGCTCTCATAAGGATACATGGGATTGCATTTAGGGCCCGGATAAGCTTCTCCTCTCGAGATCCATAACCTAACCACACCTTTGCCATAGAAGATGCTACTCTTTTGCCTACATATAAGGTAATATTTACAGCTTCCAGAGATTGGGAGGTGGACATATCTTTGGGACCACCAGCAGCCATGAAGCAATTTTACAATTTTAAAATAGATTTTGTTCTCTTTATCTTCCCAATCTTTTGGAAGGTACATACCTATACTTTTTTATCCAGAATTGTATTTTTATTCGAAGTCATTTCCACCTTTTTAAGGCCTATATTTGACTCTAATTAACTGAGTCAAAAATGGCAAATAGATGTGGAATAATTAGGATACAAAGAAAAAAATTTTTTAGTAAAAAATATGACAAATAGTTCAACACACTTCCATATGAGGAGAATCATTTAGCAGACATTTGATTCTGTGTTTGGGCTACCATGCAGTTGTGGTGAGCAGGGCACACAACCACACACCCCATCTCTCCTCCACCCACTCGCAGGTGTCAGTTCCTGCACAGGTGTAGGGGTAGGGAGGATTCCTCTTCATAAAGCGAGAGTGGGTTTGACTGAGTTTCACTCTGCCCAACACCTTCTTTTTCTTTGGAAAACTCTCCTTCCCATTTCATGTGACCGTGGTGGGCTGATATCACTCTCCAGGCCATAGAAAGACACATATAACCCATGCTGGGCCCAGCAGGGTCCTGCCTGGACAGTCAGGAACACTGGGAAAGAGAGGTGCCTTTCCCTACCAAGACTGCTAAAGGGAGAGATTGTAAACCAGAAGCTGACACTGGCAGTTTTACCCTCTCGCAGATGAGGGAAGCCATGCACAGACCAGCAGGGCCAATATCATTCAAACCCCTGGAGACAGCTGTGCCTGAAGCCCAGATTGCTCAGACATATGCTCAAGCCGGTCTGATCTGTTTTGTTGCAAGCTGGGAGCAAGCTGGGAGGCTGGCTGACAGCTGCCAACAAGCAGTGTCTGTGGGTTTGGTGTAAGTTGCTACGTACACACTCTGGCTGGACTGGTGGCTCTTTTTCCAATCAGGACAGCCCCAGGCCTGAGTTTCGGTGTGATCTGTACCTAACCCCTGTGTCTTGGGTCAGGATCTCAAGAAGCCAAGCCCAAGACAGGAATTCGCATGCCATGATGGAACCTGTGAGCGAGGGAAGCAGGCAGGCCAGCCCTTTGTACCCCTGCATCAGTCATTGGCTGCAGCCACCTCTAGGAGCAGAATGTAGCCTATAAGGTATTTCTGGAAGGACAATTTTCTAGAGAAGGGGGCAGCTGTAGCTGGGTTAGCAACTACCGTTCCTAGTGGCTAGTGAATGGGCTGCACTGGCCCGGGGGGGGGGGGGGGGGGGGCGGTCCCTGAGCAAGATGGCAACAGCTTCTACTTCAACCTACTTCGTGGCTCCTGCCAAACCTTAGTAAGTTGAGAAGGAGCAGCCCAGGGACACAGGAGCCCCACTAACCCTCACTCATCAGGAGTCTCCAAGCTTTTGAGGAAGAAGGAAACAGGTAGAAGGCTTAGTACCTGACCCCATTGTTCTGCCCTCTCCTCCCCAAACTTAACAATGCCCTTGGCATTCGCTGGGTCCACACTGGCCAGTGTGTGTCACGTGGCCACCCCAGCTGCAAGTGAGGCTGGGAAATGTAGTTTTGTTATCTGAGTACTAACAGAGAAGGAAAAAGAATAGACAAAAGCAATGCAAATCCCTACCACTAAGGCCTGAGAGTTGATTCATTTCAGCATCTGTGGGTGAGGTGATAGCGGAAGGAGCCCAGAGAGGTTCTGAGGCCATCTAAGGTCACACAGGCCAGCAGGGGCACCCTCTGCAGCAGATCCTGGTCTCCAGGTTCCCAAGACACAGGTCACAAGAAAGCAAGGTCAGTCTGGGCACGTGGGTTTATTGTGCACCATATATGCCACTTCTGCTGCAGTAAACCGGGGGAAGATGGCCACAGGGCCGCTGCCATGCAGGGGCAGATGGGAAGCACTCGGCCAACATTAGCCACGGGGTGCAGGTGGCTCAGCGGTGGGTAATGCCTAGCGGGGAGGGTGCCCTGGGAGGCTGCAGCGCTGCAGGGAGTCTTGCCTACGAGTCTGTCAGATGAATTCCTCAGGGTGTTATCTGCTTGGGAGTCTGAGACAAAGAATTCTGGGAGTCTGGATGGTCCTGACCTTCTCGAGGAGATCTGGGGCTCTGGGGAGGCCTCAGCTGCAAAAGTGACCCTTTCCTGCCCCTACCCTGTGAGAGACCCCAATTGTCTCAAGGTCTGTGGAGGAAGGGACCTACCACCAAGACACCTACTGACAGGCAGGCCAGGGCTTTGCAGCCAAGCCCCCAGCCTACATCCAGGGGACAGGCACACAAGGTATCCAGACCTATAAAGGCCAGCAGGGCGAGAGCATGGAGGCCAGCTTGGGAGGGAAGCCAGTCCCTTTTCAGTGGGGTGGCAGGCCACAGATGTGGCCCTGTACCCCAGGCAGAGTGGGGCAGTTGGTGGTGGTGTCCAAGGTCTGCCATCCTGGTCAGAGCAGGGCCTGGAAGGCCAGGACGGGGAGGATGGAGAGCAGGGAGCTCCCCTCCTGGGACCTGTCTGTGGAAGACACCTTGGGGATGGGACAGAGTGTGGACTTGAGCACTCTGTCTGCACCCCCATCCTGGGCATTCACGCCTCTACCCAGGCACACCTGGCGTGGACAGTGCGAAGCAGACAGTGGGGAACTGCCGGTCCCATCCCCTCCCTGCACCTACCTGCAGAAGGCTGTGCTCTGGGACGGGCTGGGGCTCCAGCTGGTCCTGCAGGATTGGGGGCCACCCGCTGTCAAAGGCCTGTATGGCACCATCTATGGAGGGATGGGTCCAGGGAGGGCTTGGCTGGGAAACCCTAGCATAGGACCCAGACCCTTGGGGACGAACTGAGAGACCTCCTGGTGGCTGCAAAACTGACTCCTTAAGATGGAGGGTGCATGGGAGGAATAACAATATAAGGACAGCTGTGCTAAGAGGAACTCAAACTGTGTAGTCTTCCATCCTCACAGGGGAGGGTAACAATTATCCCCATTTTACAGCTGAATACAAAAAGGCTCAGAGGTAGTAAGTGGAAGGATCTGGCTTCAAACTCAGGCCCCGTAACTCCGAGACCACCGAGCTGTTCTGACCCTGAAAGGCAAGATTATCTGTGGGGGGCGGCGGGCGGGCTTGGGCGTGCCCGGGGGATGAAATCCCCTCAGAAGTGTGGAAGTAGGAGTCTCGCCTCGTTCAGTTCCAGGTCCTTGTTTTAACTCTCGCCTCCTCCCTCCCGCAGGAGCGTCAGCCTTGACACACCTAGGATTCTACTTAAGGTCTGCGACCTGGTCTCGGGGACAGCTGTCCGCGGATTCCCCAGGGGCAGGACGGCAGCAGGGGGTTGGGGGTGCACGTGCGTGGCTGCCGCAAAGAGCCTCAGTTTCCTCACCTCCAACATGGCCTACCTACCACCAGCCAGGCGGCTTGGGAGGGGGCAGGAAGTGCCACCCCAGCCCAGGCCCCTCACCCAAGCAGGGGTTCCTTGTAAAGAGCCCCCGGAAGGCTTCACACTCCTCACGCCGGTTTCCGCTGGCTCCGCAGTCGCACCAGGGCGCCACGCGCGCGCTCGTGTTGTCCACGTAGTTCGGGGTGACCGCGGTGCCTGCAGGGACCCCGAGGGTGGGGTCATTGGCCCACCCAGGCGGAGGCATCCCCTGAAGAGCCCCAGCCCGCGCCCGCGTCCCAGCCGCGCGTACCCACGAGGCCTGCGTAGGCGCGCAGGCAGCGGGGACCCTGATCCCTCGGGCAGCCGTCGGGGACGCCGGGGGCGGGCGCGCAGGAGGCCTGGAACGCCAGGAGGCGGGGCCTGCGCGGCGCGGGGAGGGCGGTGAGTGGGCGGCGGCCCCGCCCGGCCCCCGCCCGACTGCGCGTGCGCACCTGCGCCGCCTCCCCGCACACCTGCAGACGCGGCTGCGCTCACAGGCGTCTAAGGGCTGGAGGCAAGAGGGTGGCGCTGGGCCGGACCCCCGGAAGGCGCAGGCAGGCACGAAGGTCTGGCGCCGGCGCTCGGCGCACGCGGGGCCGGAGCACGGGCAGAAGAGCAGCGCGTGGGTGAGCGCGGGCGGCACACGGGCGAAGAAGCGGCGCAGGGTGCGGCGGCAGCGGGCGCGAGGGCAGTCCCCCGGCGTGGCCCGATCCAGGCACTGCGCCACATACTCCGTGCGCAGCCGCTGGCACCGCGCGTCCGCCGTGCACGCCTCGGCGGCGTCCACGCATCGGTTCTCTCCCGTCGGGCTCGCCGACCCTGGTGGAGGAGCGGGCAGGCTGCAATTCTCTGTTCGCCCTTCGTGCACACTTCACCCCCGCCCCCAGGCCACGCTCTCGGAAGGTGGGGGGCGCTCAAAACCCGAGGGACGCAGAGTGTGGCCCAAAGACGTGGCTGACGGGCGCTGACCGTCTCTCTGTCGCGAAGATAGGCAGGCGCGGGCTCTGGGGGTCTCTGCAACACGTCAGGGTTGGAGGGGACGCATTGAGGCCGAGCGTGGCCTTCTCGGAACCACCTCTATCCCTAGAATGGCCACACACACCCAGAGAGGTCCACGGGGCTTCTTCCACCCTCACGGGCCCTACCTGATGGGGGCCTGGAGACTTCTCAGACATGGCATTGAGGACAGCGGCCGCTCCTTGTCCTCTCTTGACACGCTGGGAAGCCTGGCCTTGCCTTCGCTCCCCTCCTCCACCTCCCCCACGGAGACCCTTTGGGTGGGTCTATAGCTTTCTGCTTCTCTCTCCTTTTCTTTCTTTTTTTTCTTTTTTTTTTTCTTGCCAACCAGACTTGACTGAACTCTCTCCTTTTCAACATTGTGCGCCTCCTCCTGCCCCTTGCATCCAGTGTCTTCTCGCCTCAGTCTTTTCTGATGCTCTCTCGGGTCTAACTCATCCTGCCCCATTTGGACTCTGGCTTCCTCCCGCCCCTCCACCACCACCAGCCAAGCCAAAGACGGATTCCGATCAAGGGCTCTGGCCATTGGAGAGCCCGTTTAGGCCTGGCTGCCAGGGTGTGGATTCAGAGAGGTCCCTAACAGCACCTAGTGTCACCTGAGGTCTTGGACCTGCCTCTAAGTGCTTACCTGTCTTCCTTGCCAGGAGCGCCCTTACCCTGTCTCCACCCTCAAATCAGTGCATCGCAGCTCCAAGATCTGCTTTAAACCTTTACCAGATTCTGTTCTCCACATCACATACCATAAAGTGACCCACCCTCCCCATACCCCAGGTGGGGAAGGGGCAGTGGGAGGTGGAACAGCAGATGCCAGACACTGAAGATTTGAGTAAGGAGTTGTGAGGCCCCAAGACTGAGGGTGGAAGGCTGGGTACAGTATTGGGAGAAGGGAAACAATAGGGGGAGGTTCGTGGGGCAAAGGTACCAAGGCTGGACTTGGGAGGGGGGTGGCTCAGCTGGGCCCAAAGGCGGGATGCTTGCCACACAGCGGGTTAGGTTCCCAGGTATCCCCACACCCCGCGCACTGGCCTCTCCCCAGCACCCTGCATGCTTCTGGCTTTCCCCGGAATCACTCTTTTGTGCTCCCACCCTATCCCAGAGGAGCAGGGACAAAGAGGCCTGGGTTGGGGGAGGAGATGGGTGCTCACCCAGTAGCAGCAGTAGCAGCAGCTGCTTGGACCCCAAGCAGCACACCATGCTGGACAGTGAACAGAGAACAGAGAAGGACAGCAGAGGCAGAGCCTTAGACAGGTGCCAGCTTCCTAGCGCCTTCCTGGCAGGAGCACGGTGGAAACCCAGGTGTGTGCAACACGCTGGGAGGAGCCTTTGCAGTGGCAGTGACTCCCTGCCCCCCACTGAGTCCCCACCCCAGGCTGCGCTTTCAGGTAGATCCTGGAGTCACGGATCCAGTGCCTGAATGTGCGGAGAGGGACCCCAACGCAGCCGTAGTGTCCCCTGTCAGTTCCTGTGCTACCCCCAGCCCCATTCCTCTTAGCACCCCCTAAGGTACTACTTAAGCTACTACTATGTTGTTTTTCTCTAAACAAGATTCAGTATTGTTTTGCATATGTACAGACTTTGTATAAATGGTTTACTGCATGTATCACTCAGGAACTTGCTTTTTCCCTCAACAATTTTTTGAGATTTATTCAGGTTGGTGTTTGTAGAACAGTTCATTTTCCTGCTATATGGTATTCTATGAATGTGACTCTACCATATTTTATCCATTCTGATATCGTTGGATATTGAAAATTTTTTTTTAATGTTTAGCTATTGAAAATAATGCTACTATGACCATTTCTGTACATTCCTTCTGGAGTATATGGGCTAATATTTTAAACTGTCTATGTATCTATTTGTCATCTAAACCTTAGGAAGTCTCTTGGGAAGACTTCCAGAGCTGAAACAGAAAGGTAGCCCCAGGAGCAAGTATCTCACATAGGAGACACCCATTTTTGTCTGTTTGGCATTGTTTCTTCTAGTAACAGGATCTCTCTCTTCTTTCGTGGAAACTGTTCCTTCTCCAGAATCACCCCTTGTGGCTCCCACTGGGCTGATCCCATCCCAGGACTCCAGGGAACTGTGTATAACCCAGGCCTGGCCCATGAATGTACAGTATGTCTCAGGCTATCGTGATTGGCTCATGAATGGACGCGTGACCCAAGCTGTGCTAATCAGAGTTCATTCTGGGATTTTTGCTGGGACTATAAAAGGTGCACTCTGCAGGAGCATTTTTAGGGGAACCTGCCGGAGAAAAGGAAGCCATCCTAGAGGAAAGGAAGCCAAAAGGCAAAGAGTGAGAGGATGCAGAATTTGACAATATCTCAGTTATTTGAGCCCCTAAACTTCTTAAATAGCCTTTGCTCCTGGGTCTGGTGGATTATCTGGGCTGGAGGGTGTAGCCAGCAGGATCCCACAGTCCTAAGGGGTGGGGACCCCACTGGGCAACTTCTGATGAGGCTCTAGAGGCCTGGAGTGAGTGGGTGGGAGCTCAAAGGGGGAAAGAAACTTCCAAGCTGCCTGAAGGTGCAGGAGGTCAGCTGACTTGCTGGCTCTGCCCTTGGGGGTCCAAGTTCCTGGAGTGGCTGTCAGTGGCCGCATGTCTTTAAGTCTCCTCAAATCAGGAGCCACCTCTCACCAGAGGCAGGATCTTGGCTTCTGGACTTGACCTGCTGAGAATGAGAAAGATGGGTCATCCCCTGAGGACTGGAGCCCAGGCTGCAAATCATGTGGCAGGGAGCCTGTCCTCCCAGAGAGGACCAATTACCCAGGAAGAGCCACAGCTTCTGCCTCCCCCTCCCAGAGGCTTCCAGCATCTTGGTCTTTATGACAACAGCTTCTCCAAGAGGTCATGTCTCATTTGCATAATAACCAAGCCTAGAAGCCTCAGAGTAGGGGTAGGGAGCTGAGGGGCTGAGGGGTGAGAGAGGGGTGAGAGAGTGGTGGGAGGGGAGGGCTCTGCGTCAGGTCCCCACCTACCTTGGGGGTCAGGTGGGGCTATGGGGCCCAGGCTTCTCAAGGAGGCTGTTGGGCTCCCAGCAGGGTTCTCAGGGTCTGGGAGCAATGGTGGAGGATGGATGCTGTGAACATAGTCGGCAGGAGTCCCAGGGGCTAGGGTGGGGCACAGGGGACTCAGGGTGGCTGGGTGCTAAGTGGAGAGGAGGGGCCCATCTGGAAGGAGGAAGGCAAGAGCCCACCTTTCGCTTCCCTCCCCACCTCCCCCTGGGGTCTCACTCACCCAGAGGCCAAGGCTCTCTGGTGGCTGCGGGGCCCAACTCCATGGGGTGAACACTGCCCAGGGGATGGTCCCTGTGTACAGGAGGTTGGAACAGTGACCCTGGGCAGGGCACCCTGGTACTGCTTCCCTGCAGCCTGGCGTCCAGCCGAGGGGCTCTGTGTTGACTGAGTTTCCACCCTTCTGCTCTAAGCCACCCTCCAGCTCCCTTCCTGCTCCCTCCTGAGAGCCATCTCCACTTGTGACTCGTGCCCTCCCTGGCCGCTGGCACCTCCTCCCTCCAGCCCTGACATTTCGCCCAAGCATGGTGCCACCCCAGCAGCCTGGAGCTCTCCAGATGTTGGCATCACTCAGGTCCCAAAGAGGCCTGGGTGTCCCCTGACCCCTGCTGTGGCAGCTGTGTCTGTGCTCCTAGCCATTGGGTGTCCTGCCATCCTTGATGACCGCCATCTTTGGCTGTCCCTGCTCCATCTCCCAGGGCCTTGCCACTTCCTTTGACTTTCCTTCTAAACAGTCTCCACTGTCCTCAAAAGCCCACCCCAGAGGTGAGATGCAGACTACCCTCCCACAGGCTGACGCACCAAGTTCCAACCACCTTGCTCCTCTGCCCACACACCCTCATCACTACTCATGTGTCAAGGCCCTCTCAGCAAGGCCTGGTTGGTGCCCTGCCCTTGTCTGGGATGCCCTCTGCCCCCATCTCCAGCCCAAGCCCTGCCCTCTCCCTCTGCTTGCCCAGAGCACTCCCAAGGCCGGCTGAGTCAGACATAGCCATGGGATGCCTGCTCTGCCCATGGCTCCAGTGCAGGGGCAGCCCCAGGACAACTATGCTTAGTATTATGTGACCCTCCTCCCAGATCACAGAATTGGGTTAGGGGCAGGTGACCGGAGGTGTGGAGTGAAAAGATGTGCTGGGCCTGGCATTTGGGAACTTGAAGGGAGTGATAGAGGGCTGAAAACGAAGACAAAGGCTGGAGAGGCCTCCAGGGCACAGGGGAGCATGGACTGCATTCTAAACTAGTGCAAAAACGGCAAAGTCAAGATGAGGCAGCCGCCTGGTGGGAGAAGCCACAGACGTGGACAAGAGCTTCTGTACTCGGCAAGGGGGGGACAGAGGTAGAGGCCCGTGCCCTGAGGTGCTGGCAGGGGCAGGGATCCACACCCTCAGCTTCACTGGGAGGCCACTGGGGCCTCTCTCTGTACCTAGGGGCAAGGCTGGGGACCCTGCCATAGATGCTCTGATACAGAGCTCTGAGGAGAGGAACCACAGGAGTGGGCTCAGAGCCTACCCACTGCATATGGGGTCCCTCCTCCAGCCCCAGGGGCATCGCTGGAGATGGGCTCCTGGGAGCCGGTAGCAGCACCAGGCCAGGCCAGCCCCAGGGAGCAGAGGCAGCAGGAAGCTAAGGAGCATGGCTGGCAGGAAGGCGTCACGGCCTGCGGAGGACAGGGTGGGCTGAGTCCTGGGCAGGTGCATCAACCTGGCCCCGCCTGCCTGCCTGCCCCCAATTGGCGCACTTTCAAGCTGCACAGGGCTGCTGTCCACGCTGCCACCAAAGCCCGGCTTGTCACAGAAGGGTGGAGCCCAGCCTGGAGCACAGTGGCAGTTACGGTTGCTGTTACAAACCTGCAGAGGAGAAGAGAAGGGAAGGAGGGTCGAGTGGGATCAGGGAGCCCACCCCTTGGGCTACTCACCCCGTGGCCGTGGCAGGTGGTCAGGCAGCGCTCCAGCTCCTGGAAGGTCGTGTTCTGGCAGCGCCTGTCCTGGCACACCTGTGGGCAGGCAGCACTGGGCAGTGACGGGGCACTCTGGCCTGTGGCACTCAAGAGGCAAGGAGGAGGCAGGTGGGCAGGGCTCACCATTCCAGGGCCACACTGCGTGCCCGGCTCTACGAGGCCCATGTCAAGCAGGTCCAGCTGGGCACTGTGGAGCACAAGGACTCCCTGGCAAGTCACCTCGCTGCCATCTAGGTGAACGGTGGAGTCCACCGGCACCGTGTATGGTACAAGTGGGCTCAGCTCTCCACCCTGGCACTGCAGCTTCCCACAGGGAGTATCCCTGGGGACGAAGTGGGGGTTGGTCACAGCCTGCAGTGTCCCCCCTTTTCCTCACTGCCCAGCTTCTGCTCCCTCCGTTCCACTCCCCACCTCTGTGCACAAGGCACAAAGTGGCCCTCGCTGTCCTGGCCACAGTTCCCATGAGCATCTCCGGCGCAGTTCACCACCTGGAAGCAGGCCTCTGGGGCGGGGCGGGAACCTGAGGAAGCATGGGCTGAGCTGGCGGCAGCCCAGGCAGGCAGGGGCCATGATCCCACGGGCCTCAGTTCCCCCTGCCCATCTTCCCACAGTAGAAAACTGGGCTGACTGGAGGATGGGGGCAGGGTGCAAGGGCACTCCTGTCCTCTCACCAGGGCCCCAGAGCTGCTGGCACTGCTGCTCAAGTGTGGGACACGCGCCATCCCTGCAGTAGCCACGGCTCCTGGCGCAGGGTGAGCCATCCAGTAGATAAATGTCCCGGGGGCAGTTGGGGGAGGCGCCTGTGCAGAACTCAGGAAGGTCACAGTCCCCTGCGGCCTGGCGGCACATCACACCTGCTGGCTTCAGCTGCACAGGTGACCCGGTGCGGTGCGAGAAGGACAAAGAGACAATGGACAGTGAGAGATTCACTCCCAGAGCACGTCTCAGAGGTGGGGGAGCTGGGCCGCAGGGCCCAGTGGACCCACGCACAGAGCAGAGCCAGCACCCAGCAGAGACCGGAGATCTCCAATCAGCCAAGGCCACCACAGGCCGACTCCCAAGCGCCCGCAACCCTCACCACAAGCCTTCCATGCCCTCACCAGGCAGCGCGTGCAGCAGTCCCCGTGGGCACACTGGGCCCCCGCGCGCAGAGAGCAATTGTGAGAGAAGCAGCAGAGGTCCCAACACTCCTGCAGCCAGAAAGGCGAGGGGGGACCATGTGAGGGCGCAGTGCCCCAGACCTCCAGACGGAGGGCGAGCGGGGACCCTCGTTGGACCTCCGGGGCCCAGCAAGCCCACCTGACCTGGCTGGGGCCGCAGTCGCACTCCTCGCCTGCCTCCACGAAGCCGTTCCCGCAGCGCGCCGGCGGCACCAGCAGCCCGGGCTCAGGGGCATTGAAGAGGCACGCGCCGCCCCCCTTGCGGAAGAAGGCGCGCAGCTGGCGGCGGCTGCAGGCGCTGAACACGCGCGGGAACGGGTGCCTGCGGGCGCGGGGAGGGCGTCGGGCGTGCGGGGACCACCCCCGAAACCCCGCTCGTCTCAGATCCCCGCCCCTGGGCGTGGCCACACAACCGCCCGGAGCTCGGACGCCGCCTGAGCGGCGGGAGGCTCGAATGCTCCAGAGGAGCAGTGACTGGCCAAAAGTCACACAGAGAGGCGGAGGGTGTGACGCCAAAAGTCGGCAGCCCAGGACCCAAGGTGGACCAGCGACCCAGCGGTGCTACTCCCGAGGTAGGAGTAACCTTGGTAGGTTGTTTGGAAAATAATCTTCATACTCTTGAGAATCCACTTTACGGCGTTCCCTCCGTTTAGGCCTCATAAACAACCCTAAGATCGGGTACTGCTATCATCATCCCCATTTCTCAGAAGAGAAAACTGAGGGATAACCAGAGAAACACAGCCGAGGGGGGCCCCCGGGTCCAGCGGCGGGTCCCCGCATCCCCCGCCCCGCGCGTACCCGGTGGCCGCCGCCATCACGCAGCCGCCCTGCTCGGCCGCGGCCTCCACGCAGCAGCCGTCGGGGTCGTGGCTGAGGCCCAGGCTGTGGCCTATCTCGTGGGCCACGGTGGCTGCGGCGCCAATGGGGAGCTCCGAGTGGTCCTGGGAGGGCGCGGCCGGCGGTCAGTGCGGGCGGCGAGCCCTCCCCCTTGGCTCCCTGCCCGGCCCGCGGGCTCACCGTGCTCACGCCTCCGGAGCTCTCGGCGCGGCACATGCCCTCGACGGGCGCCAGTCCCACGGTGTCGCCCCGGAAGGCGCGGCCCCTGAGGGCGGAGCGCGGAGTGACCGGGCGGGGTCGGGAGTCGAGGCCGCCCGGCCCGGGCCCCGCGTGGGGGTCAGAGGCACCCACGTGAGCAGCTGCGCCGAGTCGTGTGGCCGCCGCGCCCACAGCCCCCGGCGCCACTGCAGGAAGGCCCAGAGCGTGGCGTTCGCGTCCGGCGTGACGCGGCTGCGGTCCTGCTCGGTCCACACTTCCAGGCCGCTCAGCACCACCTGAATGTCCAGAGTCCTGAGGATCTGTGGGCGGGAGGGACTGAAGCCGGGGCCAGGCGCGTCGCCGAGTGTGGGCTCCTCCGCGGGGGCGCCCCTCTCCTCTCCCTGAGCCCACCGCTGCCTCGTCACCCCCATTCCTGCTCTCTCCTCCCCCCCCCCAACCTGGTCCACATAGTTGGCGACCTCCAGGAGACGCTGTTTGGTGCGGTTCAGGTTTCTTTGCTGGGTCAAGAACTGAGAGGGCAGAAAGACCGTGGCATGAGGGGCTGAGCTGGCCCATCCCGGACCCGCCGCCCGCCTTGGGTCTGCCCTCACCAGGGTGTGGTCAGCCACTAGGTACAGCTCCAGGTACCTCGGGCTCCTGCCGGCCTCTCGCCTGTCCTGCGCAGGGGCAGAGGGAGACCCTGAGTGGCAGCCTGCTGGGCTGAGCCCTGGCCACCAACCCCAATTCTCAGAGAGAACAGTTTTGTTTTGTTTTGTTTTGCTTTTGAGACAGCCTCGCTTTGTTGCCCGGGCTAGAGTGAGTGCCGTGGCATCAGCCTAGCTCACAGCAACCTCAAACTCCTGGGCTGAAGCGATCCTCCTGCCTCAGCCTCCCGGGTAGCTGGGACTACAGGCACACGCCACCGTGCCCGGCTAATTTTTTCTATATATATTTTTAGTTGGCCAGACAATTTCTTTCTTGTTTTAGTAGAGACGGGGTCTCACTCTTGCTCAGGCTGGTCTCGAACTCCTGACCTCGAGCGATCCACCCGCCTCGGCCTCCCAGAGGGCTAGCATTACAGGCGTGAGCCACCGCGCCCAGCCGAGAACAGTTTTAAAATGTTATTAGAACTTGTTTCTTCAGCCTTGGATAAAAGTATCAGGACAGCCGGGCGCGGTGGCTCACGCCTGTAATCCTAGCTCTCTGGGAGGCCGAGGTGGGCGGATCGTTTGAGCTCAGGAGTTCGAGACCAGCCTGAGCAAGAGCGAGACCCCACCTCTAAAAATAGAAAGAAATTATATGGACAGCTAAAAATATATATAGAAAAAATTAGCCGGGCATGGTGGTGCATGCCTGTAGTCCCAGCTACTCGGGAGGCTGAGACAGGAGGATCGCTTGAGCCCAGGAGTTTGAGGTTGCTGTGAGCTAGGCTGACGCCACGGCACTCACTCTAGCCTGGGCAACAGAGTGAGACTCTGTCTCAAAAAAAAAAAAAAAAAAGTATCAGGACAGAAGGGGAACTGGGAATTCCTGTCTCTTCGGATTTGGAGGGCTATGGATACTGCCTTCCCACTCCCACCCCAAGCAAGCCCCTGACCCTGCTCTGTGGAGCACGAGGAAGGCTGGCCATGCCCCTTTTGTCCCCAGGGTCCCTGTGGCCACAGTGCCCTTTCCAGGTAAGCAGCTGCTCAGTCCGGAAGATCTTGTGCGTTGAGGAATCCTCAGAGTCCCCAAGTGGCAGGGGGCGCAGGTAATAGCTGGCATTGCTGCTGAGCGCGATGAGGCCGCTAGGGTGCAGAGGGCCAGAGGGGTGTGAGGGAGCTCCTTCCCATCCCCAGGCCAGCCCCTCCCCCAGAACTCCTCACCTCATCCCAGAGCAGGTGCTGAGGACCACCCAGGAGGCAGGGAAGCCCCTCACGCGCCCATGATAGTGGCAATGATCCTGGAGAGAAAGACACCCAGCCCCAAGTCTCAGCCAGGGCTGAAGTGGGAGGGGCAGGAGGGAGGGTTTGGTGGAGGGCTGGCTCCAACCTCTCCCTAGGAACAGAAGCAGGGGAGTGAGGTAGGAATGGAGGGGACGTATCCCCCAGCACCCCTCACCCTGTCCTCAGAGCCCATAGGGGTATCTCACCGTATGGCTGGGGACCAGCACCACCCGCTGCCCATCTGGGCTGTAGTGGGTTTCTGTGTATCCAGGGGCCAGCAGCCTGCTGGAGAGGGTGTTACAGGAATCACCTAAGCAGCCCTGCCTCCTCCAGGATGCCTTCCAGCCTTCCTCCCCGATGCTAATTGAGCAGCTCTGTGAGTGAGGCACCCAGGGTGTGTCCTGGGGAAGGGACAGGAGCTCTGTGTCTTGCTCAGCTCAGAAACACTTTGAGCTGGAAGGAGACAGGTGAAGGTCAGGAAGGACCCGTGGTGATGGCCTAGATGGCAGGGTTGGGGCTGGGGGGGGAAGTATGGGAGGCACCAGGGAGGAGCAGAGCTAGGGGAAGGGTTTGTGGTCCCTGTGGGGCCTGCAGCAGCATCAGGAGGGAGGATTCAGGGGGCACTGCTGAGGGGTGGGACTTGCAGCCAAGGAAGTATGGTGAGCCCCGATTACCCTGCCTGTGGCCTGCCCTTGTCTGGTCAAACTTCTGGCCCCTCCCACCACAGATCCTTTAAATCATCTCCACAGGCCCCTAGACCCGACATGCCTCCCATCTGTCCTTCAATGATGCCCACCCCCTGCTTCCATAGAAAACAGAATCCCTGCCTGCCCACACCTGCTCCTGTGATGCCCACCTGAGCAGGAATCCCCTCCCCCACCTCCTCCAGACCCCACTTGAGTAATGACCCCATCTTCCGGCTCCATTTCACCAGGATCCTTCCCACTGGAACGGATCAACCATTAATTAATCTCTCTTCTTTAAAGAAAATCATGGACCCCAGCCTCACCTTGGCCTCTTTACCTCCAGACCACCCCCCAAACCTGTGACACCTGCTTCTCCACCTCCCTGTCATTCCTCACCTGCTCCCTCTCTGCTTCTCCACTGCACACACACATGCCACCTTAGGAGGTAGGTGATGTGATCACCCCGTTGAAAGGGTAGGGGCATCAAACCCCAGAGAAACAGTGGTTAGGCATGATGGACCTAGAGTTTGTTCCCGGTCCACCTGTCTCCGTGGGGAGAATGAAATATGTGTGTAATGCTTAGAACAGTGCCTGCGATCAAACAAGCACTCTTACCGAGTGGCACTATTGATAATATGGTCTGATGGCTTCAAAACCCCACACTCCATCTTAGACACCACCTGACCCAGCCCAGGGTTCTAGCCTGAGCACAGCTCTGCCTGTTCACTCACCAGCTCAACATCTTTGGCTCTACACCATCCAGGACACTCAGCACTAAAATGGCCTTCTGTGATCTGGCCCTACTGGGACTCCCCAAATTCATTTCTCCTGCTCCCTTCCCTGGGGTGGAAACCTTCCAGGCAAGCTAGACAAATTGTCACCCCCAATATAGCCAGCGGCCCTTTGTCCCTGCCATTCCCTCAGCCTGGAGTGCCGTCCCATTGTTGGAATCTCATCTGGGATTCTTTTGACTCGGCATATCCCTCAAAAGGGAGCTGACAAGATGCTCCTGGGGTTGGGACGAGGGATGTGCCCACAGCAGGGCTGACCCAGCCTCAGCTGTCCACTTCGGCCTCCAGGGGGCCAGTGGCAGGCCTGCGTGACTCTCTCTGCCACCCCTCCTGGGGCCCTCTCCCCTTCAGCTTCCCTCACCGGTCCATGTCAGTCCCTGCACCCCAGCACTGACCCCCTCCAGGGAGGTCTGTCCTGGGCTCCCAGCCCCGCCCCAGCCTGGCACTCACTGCTTCTTCTCCAGCTCAAGCACCAGCTCCTGGCCTTCAGCCTTCAAGGCCACCAGCCCTGAGTATGACTTCGAGACCTGTTCGAGAAGGAGTGCAGGGTTGGGATGCATGTGCCTCCAGGCTCCTGTCTGCCAGGGAGCTGGCGAAGAAGTTCGTGGGGAGAACATGGGCCAGGGCAGGGACAGCAGCCCCATCATGTGTCATGGAGGGCATGGAGGGATGCAGGGGAGAGAGCATGCAGAGGTGTTCCCAAACTCGGGATATTTGTCGTTCTGAAAACAACCACTTCAAAGTGCCTAAGCAGAGTCCAACAGGTGCACACAGCATCCTTCCCAGAGACTGCAGTCCCAGAAAGGTGCCCTGCCTTGCCCATGGTGACTGGGGCCTACCCTGGCCTACCCACTTCTTTCAGGCCCAGAAGGGGCTTGCAAGGCAGGGAAGCAGCGGGGTCCTGAGGACACCATGGGGGCATTGGGCAGCCACAGCTTGGGTGTCTTCCTAGCCTCTGGCAGCTGGGGCTTATTTCTATGTCTCGCCGCCCCTGATTCCCTAGGGAACTCGAACTTGATCCCTCTGCGCGGATTCTGGCGAACTGCCCCCTCCCGAAGCTTTCCTCGGCCTCCCGAAACCCCCTTCCCACCTGCTTCACTGAGCTCCGGCAGGAAATATGGACCCCATCCCCGGCCAAGAGGAGGTGCCAGATCTCAGCCTGCTGTCAGGGGCTATGGAGACCCCCATGCGCCCCTTGTCTACTCAGCCTGGCTGGGAGCCCAGAGTCGGAGCGGCCCGGGAGCTTCCTGGAAGGCTGCTGTGTCTTCGGAATGTCTTCTCCACCCTAGGCCTTCCCCTTTTATCCCAAAATGCACCGGGCTGGGACCCTGGCCAAGGGGCTCAGAGTCTTGAGGGAGGGGCCCTTCCTCCACAGGTGGGGAGCAGACCTCCCCAGCCACAGGCCCCACAAGGCCCCAAGCATGAGCTCATGTGGCTGGAATGCCACTTGTTTTATTGGGGAAAGGTCTGCGCTGGGACAAAGGCAGTGGCCCAGATGAGAGACCACACTCGAGGCCCCTGTCCCTCTGCAGACCCTGCTGTCTTCCCTTCTTGCCCTCCTGTTGACCTTGCCCCTCAGTATGTACCCCATCCCATCTAGAAGAGTGAGTGTTTCCTGCCTGTGGGAGGGAACACTGCCTCTACTCTGTGTCTCGTCCATGTCTTCCTGGGGGCAGAGGCCCAGTGGGGGAGGCAGGGCCCCTCTGGGATTGCCCTCGTGGTCATGGCTCAGGCCAAATGGAGAGTGAGCCCACAGTTGGAGTGACCCTCGTGTGTGCCCAGCCTTCCCTCTGCTGGGGATGTGGAGGAAACAGTTTCAAAGCTCACGGGACAGTGCTCCACCAGTTGAAAGGAGGCCCTGAGGGTCTGTGGGTCCCCAGGGAGTTTGGGAGCTGCTGGGCCTCTGGGAGCCTCCCAGCCTCATGACAGTGCTCCCCTGCCTTCCCCTCACTGGTCTTGGACAGTGGGGCTGTCCTCTCTTACCTGGAAATTCAGAACAAAGAGGGCTCTCCAGGCTTGGCAAGGGGTTTGGCCGATGTTTGAAAGTCTTTCAGCCCTAGGACCCCGGGCTAAAGAGCTATGTGACTGTGGGCGATTTCCCCATCCTCTCTGGGCTTCAGTTTGCTCCTCTGTGAAATGGGCCTATTGAAGCCACTGGCTTCTTAGTTTGCAGCACAGATGTTGTGGCACAAACAGATGGGGTGTGGCTATTCTAGAAGCATGTGATGGGCAGGAGTTGGGAAGAGGCCAGGGCAGATTGTCCTGGAGAAGCAAAATGGGGTGGGCTTACATCTGGGGGACACCAGTAAAGTGACCACTGTCCCCGTGCCCAGAAATGGAGTCTGCATGAGCCTGTGAGCCTGAAGTTTTCAGGGCCCTCAATGGCAGGGCCCTGAGAAGGACAGCAATGTGTCCACAGGGAGGGTCACATGTTCTGGGAAACTTTGCAAAAGGAAGATATTTTGGTGCTTTCTTAGAGAAGCTCCTGAAAAGCTTCAGGCCTCTACAAACCCAGGACCCCTTTGCCTGGTGGGGGTGGGGGTAGCCTGGATAATCCAGGGAGGAAGGGAAAGGGGGGAGGTGGGGTGAAGGACGCCGAAAATGACTTCCATGTGTGCAGGCTCACGTGATCTAGATGTCCAGCTCCCCACATCCCTCACCTGCCAACCCAGAGGGGCCTAAAGGAGTTGTGACTCAGTGGTTCTGGAAATCCCAGCAAAACCACCAGGCTGCAATTTAGGGAGGGGCGAACGGCCTGGGAGGCCTGGGTGATGTAACACTGACCCGCTCCTCCAGGGTGACCATGTGCCAGCGTCGTCCATCCAGGACCCAGTGGGGGATGACTGGCTTTCCAGGGGTGTTTCCTGTGGTGAGGACAGAGCACAGGGTGAAGGGGACCTGAGGGACACAGGGAGTGGGGGACAGCAGGGAGGAATGGGAAGCCTTGAGGGACAGACTCCATCCTCAGTACTCGTAGGCTCAGCCTGGAGAAGGGTGGGCACCCATGGGGCATCTTTTGAACTGAGGAGACACCAGGGAGGTGGCAGAAGAGAGACAGAGGAGCCTGGGAAGGGACAGCTCAACTGGGGATGCAGGAGCTACCTGGCCTTTGGGAGAGGGCAGGCTTGGGGTCAGAGTTCACAGAAAAGAGGCCAACGCCCCCAGTGCAGAGGGGAAGGGAAGAGGGAGGCAGCCTCGGTATTTTTAGACTGGGCAGCAAATGCCTTTAGGATGAGAGATCCGTGAAGAGAGGATGACTGTGTCTCCCCACCAGCTGAGAAAAACAACAGCCAGATGTTGTCTAGGGAGGTCCACCTTGCCCAGAGCTCCCCTGGGGTCTTCTTGCTGGTGGCAGGGTTCCCTGGACCCTGGTCCAGAAGTCCCCCCACCATGTCTTCAAGTTGAGGCTGGAGGACAGAGCCTCTGTGCTTCCAGGCCAGGTCAGGCCGGGTGTGCCTAAGGGGGGCCTAGGAGGAATCCCAGAGCCAAGCGTTACTCAGAGGGCTTCTGGAACCCTGGAATGCTCCCTGGAATGCTCCGGGCCCAGCAGCTCTCAGCAGCCCTGTCCCGAAGGCGCCTGCAGCCAGCCCTCCCTCCCCTCTGGGAGTCAGTCCCTCAGCAAGCCCAGCTCCCAGAACAGACAGCCCTCTGGCCACCCAGCCCTGGCCCCCTGACCCTGCCCAGGCTGATGGTTGCCATGCTGCTGGGTCACCCCAGCTCATTTTTTCTTCTCTCCCAGACCAGTGCCCCGGAGTCAAAGCCCTGGGATGGCAGCAGTTGCAGGAGCCCCTTCCCCACCAAAGCGCTCCTTGACGGGCTGAGCAGACCCTGGGAGAGGAGACTAATGTGGCCAGTGTGGGGAGGGGTCTGAGTGGGGCTGGAGGGAGGAGGGCAAGGTCTCTCAACCCAGAGAGGACTTAACTCGGGGTGGAGAGCCCGGCCTTGCTGGTTTCAGGCCTGTAAGGGTGGGGAGAGGGTTAGGGTGGGCCCATGTGGGGGTGGGGTGGGTATTCTCCACTGGCACCCTGATGAGCAAGAGGGAGGCAGAGCTGAGGCTCTGGTGACTGAGTGGATGGGAGTGGAAGCCTAGGGAGCCCCTCTCTCCCAGGGGTCCCATCACCCTCCCTGGCCCCAGGCTTTCGCCCTGAGGGGAGTGAGCCAGGAATGCCTAGGGTACTTCCCCAAGGCATGAAGACTGTCATCCTCCCCCTTGGGCGAACAGAGCAGGACCCTGTACCTGTCAGGCCCTCAGCACAATTCTGTGGACGCCACAGCCCCCAGGCTGCCCCACCCAGCCCTTTGTGCCTCCTCTGTGGTTGCCCTCCCTGTCCCCTGGCCTGGCCAGGCACTTGATGTGCAGGACTTGATAATCCTCCCACCCACTTGCGGAGGCTGCTGTTTCCAGCCCATCTGACAGAGGGTTTGGAGAGATTACATGCAAGAGACCAAGCTGCAGTCATCCCAGGGCACTGCTAAACAGGCACCTTCTGTTTGGAGAAGTCCTTCTCTATCTAACCAAACAAGGCAACAATATAAACAGTATACGCACTGCCCCAAGGTCCTGTGAGCTGTGAGACCACAGCTAGTTCTGCAGAGCTGAGGGCAGAACTTGGGGCGGGGGGGGGGGGGGCGGGCAGCGGGCATGGGGGCTTCCAGGAGGAGGGAACCCCGCGGAGCCCTAAGGGGTAGCGGTACAGGAGCGGTTCCGGGGCCGGCGGGGGCGGGGAAGTGGTGAGAGCGCAAATCCAGGCTCAGGGCCAGGCCTGGGCAAAGGCTGAGGGGAAGGGTCCGTGCCCCTCGGCTTTGCAGGTGCGCGGTGGCAGCCAGGCAGCGTATGGGCCAGTCCAGCCCCAGGCCAGCCCAGGAACAGTTGAGCGTCTCTGGGCAGGTCCCACGAAGACCCACCCAAGCCCTCCCCACGCCCTGACCTCCTGGCCCCGTGGTCACGTGGGTGTCAAACCCTTCATCCGCTGCCCCGGGCTGTGAGCAGAACCCACCACCGCTGCCAGCACCTCACCCCGCCTCGCCTGCCGCGCGGGGCTCACCCGCGTCCAGTCCTCACCTGGAAGCATCCCAGCGCCCGGCACCGGCCACAGGAGCAGCAGCAGGAGCACCGGCGACCCCCGAGCTCTCCGGGACCCCCGGCCCATAGCTGTGAGCGCCTAGGTCTCTAGGCTGCGTCTCCCTGCTGTCGGCTCATGGCTCCGCCCGGGCTGGACTGCAGCCGACCCACGCCCCGCGCAGCCCGGCCCGCGCCGCCTCCCGACCCCCTCCCTCCCCACCCCCGCCGCTCCCTGCTCTGGCCCGCCACCCGTCTCCGCGCGGATCCCTGCGGGACCCCGCCCGGCACGACCCAGCCTCGTGCGCGCTGGGGGAGCCAGGGCTACACTCCCAGGTCGCTGCAGCTGTCCAGGGGGTAGATCTGGGCCCGGGGGTGGGGGCGCAGGTGGGAATCCGCGCGGTCCCTCGGGTGACCTGCCTGCGCGGTCCCGTCCGGTCGGTCTCAGAGCGCCCCTACTCATGGGGGTGGGGGATGGAGGGTGGAAGGGAAACGGCAGGGAAGGTTCTTTGAGGACCATAGCGGAGTAGGGTGGGGTTGGACAGAGGCTGCGTCTGGGGCCGCCTGTTGCTGCTCGTGTCTGCCCAGGGAGAGCCCTCGCCTTGTCACCCGTCCTGCCTAGAGGCGCCCCCGGGGAGATCCCGGGGGAGGTTGAGCCGGGTCACGCACCGCACCGCACCGCGCTGAGTGCCCCAGGGGAAGGGAGGCCAAGGCGACCAACTTTAGCAGTCAGGGTTGCCCGGCTCATAGCCACAGTGGCCGCCAGCCCCTGCCCCCAGGCGCGCACGGGTTGAGGGGAGCAAGTGGAGGAAGCGGGCCTGGGGGCTTCAGTGCTGCGCAGAGGCCACGCTAGGGACGGGCAAATGAGGAGGGCAACCCTTTGTCCCTGACGGTGGCTAGAAGGCAGAATTGTGCAAAGCCATAGATTCCCAGATGTGAGAGGGTTCTTTTCTGCCTCGGTAACATGTTTCTTTTTTTTTTTTTTTTTTGAGACAGAGTCTCACTCTGTTGCCCAGGCTAGAGTGAGTGCCATGGCGTCATGCCTAGCTCACAGCAACCTCAAACTCCTGGGCTCAAGCGATCCTACTGCCTCAGCCTCCCGAGTAGCTGGGACTACAGGCACGCGCCACCATGCCTGGCTAATTTTTTCTATATATATTTTAGTTGTCCATATAATTTCTTTCTATTTTTTTAGTAGAGACGGGGTCTCGCTCTTGCTCAGGCTGGTCTCGAACTCCTGACCTTGAGCGATCCACCCGCCTTGGCCTCCCTGAGTGCTAGGATTACAGGCGTGAGCCACCGCGCCCGGCCATCTGTTTCTTGTTTAAAAGATTTGTGTACTAGGTGTAAATTCGGGTATTAAGGGATGTTAACTTTTAAGCAAATCTGTTTCTGAGAATTTGGAATGTAATAATTCGGTTAGTAAAAGTTCCAGCAGCAAGAGAAACCCACATTCACGTGATTCAAACATCAAAAAGCATCATAGAGTGCCCAGGGAAAAGACTCCCCACCTCTTCCATCTCCATGCTCCCGGCCCTCCTCCCCCAACAGAAGCCATTATTATGAGTTTCTTGCATAGGCTTTAGGTTATGTTTGCATATCCAAGGCAATAGGCACTTTTTCTCTTATTAATATTTTTGCACCATGATATATGTATATATATTTTTGTCACTTAATACACCTTGGATATCATGGCATTTAGAGGGTCCTCCTTGTTCTTGTATTTATTACTACTATTACTACTCTGGGGTTTTGTTTTGAGGATTTTGGTTGGTTGTTTGGGTTCGGTGGGGTTTTTTTGAGACAGAGTCTCTGTTGCCCAGGCTGGAGTGCAGCGGCATGATCACAGCTGACTGACATTTGACTTCTCTGTGTTCTAGCCCAGCGGTTTGGGTTGCATGAAAGAGACTCACACCAGTTGCGTCATAGGATGGAAGTTTATTGGAAGGGCTGGACAGGCTCCCAGGGAAAGTGTGGCAGCCGGACACAGAAAGGAATGGGGCCAGGGATGAGAGGGGGTGTAGCTGAGGCTACACAAAGCTCACCTGGCCCCTAGTGTCTTCCCAGCCTATTGGCTCCTCTGCCAACTCCCCACTACGCTCTCTGATTCTCAGCCCAAATCCTAGAGGAGTGATCTCTCTGCTCCTCCCACCATCTGCTACCACGCAAGGAGAGTGATGAGCCCACTCGAGAACTGGCCCCCTCGTTCCCTGATTTCCCAAAAGCTCTTTATTCCTTCTTGTTAACTCTCATCATCTTCAGCAGCCCCTGGCACATGGGCCTCTGGGAAAAGGACAAGCGCTCACTCAGTCATGGAGAGGAAGCATCTGGGGCAGAAACAAGGATGCTGACAACATCCACGTCTGCTCTCTGCACTTGGAAGAGCCTGGTAAGGCATTGCCACGCCCCTGGAGGTGGGGGTGGTGGGAATGGGGGTACCTTTTCTTCCAGGGGCCAGATCAGGCATGCCTAGCATGCCTCTCCCAAGGGACCACCAAACCTTGATTTCCTCAGTCGTACTGTGTGAGAGGGATACCCCTCCAGGAAGCCCATGACCAGAATGGCCAGGGGCATGCTCTGACCTTCAGCAGGTGGGCGCTGAGACAGAACATGGCCTGCTGGTGGCATTCCCATCAATGTCAAATGTCCCAGTCATGAGTCCATAGTTGGGAGTCCTTTGGAAATAGAATTTCCAAATATGCTCTGGACTCAGAATAAAAACTACATTTCCCAGCCTCCCTTGAAGCTTGGCATGGCCATGAGGGTAAACTCTAGCCAATGGAAGTGACATTGGCAACTCCCGGGTTGTGTCCACCTCGAGAGTGGGAGTGCCTTCTGTTAACACTTCCAAGATTCCCTCTTCTGGCTGGAGTGAGTGTGAACACAGCGGGGCCATGGGTGAACCTCACAATCAAAGGCAACATTTTAGGGATGTAGAAAAGTAAAATAGAAGGATCCCAACACCTCAAATCACCATAACGAAGCCAGACTGGTATGGGAGAGAAAAATAAAATTCTATCATGTATTTGGTCTCTTGTTAGAGCAGCCTGACTTATCCTCTGCCTAATACAGAGTGCTTGGTGAGCCTACGAAATGCTTCTCTTCTGTTCTAATCCATCCAGAAAGTTCAGGGTGGGCTTTGGGGAGAGAGATGTGAGGGGGCAGGGCCCCCTTTGGAGAGGAGACAGGAGGCACGGAGAAGAGCAAGAGAAGTGGACGACACGCCGACTCGCTTCTCTTCAGAGTCCCCCAGGGTCACTATGCTCCTGGGTAGGCTGAAGGGTCTGTGCCTGCTCTCATCATCTGTTTTCCCTGGGGGCAAGAGGCTTGGAGCCAAATCATAAAAAGTCATATGTCACGGAGCTGTTTTCACAGAGGCAGGCGGGACCCAACACTGCTTCGGTCACGTTCACAGGCCGAGTCATCGCAGATGTGGCAACCCCGTCCTCCTGAGGGCAGGCAGTGCCACGGTCAGCTCAGGGGCAGAGCACAGGATGAGGTCTCACATGTGGCTGCATCAGGATCAATGAGCTTCCCACAGAGAAAACCCTGGTCACAGGAGGACTCAGGGGGCAAAGGCAGTCCCCCAGACCCCAGGCTTTAGATAGGGTCCCAAGGGGATTGGTGGGCATGTGCATGGCTGGAACTGTGACTCGAAGCCCTGCCCACCAGGTGGACATCTGCAGAGGGGCTCGTCACAGGGGAAGAGAAACAGCCTTTCACCCCTGTCCAGGTGATGCGCAGGCTCAGGCGTGGGAAGAGAGGCCTCAGAACAAAGATGGAGGAATCAGAAACTATGTCAGGAAGTGGAGGTGATGCTGTCCCGAAAGTCTGCCCTAGCCCCCCAGCCAGCCACACAGCAAACAGCTGCTCTCTGCCCCAAGCAGCAGAGGGCTCTCCTTGTCTCCGGAGGGTGTCCTGGTCCCCCATGTGCTCTCCCCAACCACCCCTGGGCCCAGACACCATCCTATAAATGAAAGTGGTCCCCAGATGCCAGCCTGGCACTGTGGATTAGCTGGGTATCATGTCTGCATGTGTCACGTGTGTTGAATGGATACCTGTGTGGTCTCTTTCTGAGAAGCCATCTCCACCGAATTCTCGCCCATGCTCAGCTTGTGAAAACGCCTCCTTCTGCAGGAGTGAGAGAGGACTCAGAGAACCTCTCCCCTCTCTACCACCTGCCCCATTCTCCTCCCCGACCCAAGCTGGCCCCAGACTGCTCACTGTACAGAGCATGGGAGAGTAGGGTACTTTCTCCTCCTTCCTCCCCAACCCTTTCCTCACCACAGATAGGGCAGAGAGACAGAAAGAAGAAAACTACAGCAAGGTGGATTTAGAGGCAATTCTAGAAGGGATTCTCATATTTGGAGAGGGTGGGCTGGGAAGTATACAGCCTGTGAACTTGGTAGGAGGGAGGTTCTCTTAAAGGAGGTGGGGACATGGTGGGAGAGAAAGGGGGAGGATGAGGTGGCCTGGCCCACCCCCAGCTCTGGACCCACCTCCAGGTGTAGCAGGCACCCAGGCCCAACAGCAGGAACAGGACACCCGCCAGCAGCCCCAGGACCCAGAGCAGCCACTGCAGCAGGTGCAGGCGGTCCAGGGCTGCAATGCAGAGGGGGGCTCAGGGGCAGCCCTGGCTCCCACCCCAGTTTGCCCTCCCAGGTGACTCACCCAGGTGGAAACCTTCTATTCTTTCACTGTATCTCAGAATTCCCCCACCACCACTCAAGGGAGCTCCAGGAGATCAGTTTAGACTAGACAGACAAGCTGCACTGCAGCAGAAGGGATTCAGGGAAGGAAGCCTCTGGGCCCGAGAGCTGGGCCTTTGTGCAGAGTGGCCTGGGAGATGGAGCCCCTCCTCACCTCTGGCCCCAAAGTAGGTGGAAGCCGAGGCAGAGCCCAGGGCATTGGAGGCAGAGCACACGTATTCCCCCTGGTCACTGGGCCTCAGCTCCTCGATGTCCACCCTCAGCACATTGGGGGAGGCAGAGACGTGGATGTGGGGCTCTGCGGGAGCACTCTGGTGCCGGCTGGAGGCCACCAGCCGACTGCCAAGGTGGAGGGTCAGGCTGGCAAGGGGCTCGCTGTCCACTCGGCAGTCCAGGATGCCCTGGAGGCCTCCCTCAGGCTCCACAAAGACCGTCATGGTGGGCGTCCTGGGAGGGTCTGTGGGGAGGAAGGGAGTGTGGTGATTGCAGAAAAACCACCACGAACTCCTCCCTCCCTGTATCCGGGCACGGTGACTTTGCTGCTCCTCCCATTAAGAGGTAGAGCCTATTTCCTCACTCCTTGAATCAATCTGTGACTCAGTTTGACCAATTGAAGAAAGAAGTGATATTGTGCAACTTCAGAGCTAGACCTCGAGAGACACTGCAGCTTCTGCTCTGCTCTTGGGATACAACCACATGGGAAGCCCAGGCCAACCTGCTGGGCATGCGTGGCCCAACCACCAGCCACGAGGGTGAGCCCCTCTGAGACCTTCTAGCCTCAGTTGAGCCACTGGACAATTGCAACCTCATGAGGCAAGACCAGCAGAAGAACTGCCCAGCTGAGCCCAGCCCACATTACTGACCCACAGAATTGTGAGCAAATAACATGGCTGTTGTTTGAGGCACTAAGTTTTAGGGTGGCTTGTCATGTAGTAATAGCTGACTGATACAGAGTGGGCCCTGGTGAAGATTAGAGTGGGAGACCAAGATTGTGCTACTGTGCTAGGCACTCAGTTTGTTTTTTTTGTTTTTTGTTTTTTGTTTTTTTTTTTTTTTTTGAGACAGGATCTCACTCTGTTGCCCAGGCTGGAGTGCACTGGCAAGATTATAGCTCACTGCAATGTCGAATGCCTGGGCCCAAGCGATCCTCCTGCCTCAGCCACTCAAGTAGTTGAGACTACAGTTGCGCATAACCATACCCAGCTAATTTAAAATTTTTTTTTGTAGAGACAGGGTCTTGCTATGTTGCCCAGGCTGGTCTTGAACTCCTGACCTCAAGTGATCTTCTTGCCTCAGCCTCCCAAAGTGCTGGGATTACAGGTATGCCTGGCCTCAGTGTGCCGTATTACCTACACTCCTCAAAAGATGAGGGGACTGATGTTGTTGGCATTTTACAGAAGAAATCAAGGCACAGATGAACAAGATACACAACCAATCAGTGGAAGTGTCAGGCTTCCAACCCAGGGCTCCCTACCTGTGAAGCCCTCACTCTTTGTAGACAGAGAGGAGGAAGACCTGAGGTGGGCGTGTGAGATGTGGGGAGACTGAGGCAGGGGGTTCACACTCACAGAGCACACGGAGCACGACTGGAGCAGAGGCGGCAGCCCCAGTGGGGAGCTCAGCCTGGCAATGGTACACCCCGGCTTGGGCACGGGCCACGTGGGTGAAGGAGAGTGTGGGCACAGGCTCCGCGTGCAGTCGCCGGCCATTCAGGAACCACGCAAAGGTGGAGTTGCCCGTGGGCCAGGAGCCACCAAGGAGGCTGCAGCTCAGGTTCAGTGCTGTGCCCTCAGGCACGTCCAGGCCTGGCTCTGCCACCACACGAACACCTGTGGGCAGAGGACGGGGAGGGGGTTGGAGATCTGCAGGCCTGGGGGGCTGGAGCCTCTGGGTGGGACCTCTGAGAAGGCTCTGCACATGCGGGAGGGCCTCCATCTGACTTGGGATCTGGGCCTTCCAAGGTGGAGCTGTGTGTCCCCCTCAGACTGATCCTAAGAATAGGGCTGTCTCATCCTTGCACTGGGGGCTCAAGGACAGGGCTGCATTTCCCTTGTCCACCAGGCTTCCTGACAGATGTGGCTGTCTTGCCTGCAGACTGGGCTCCCTGAGGGCAGGTCTGTGCCTCCACCCCCAGACTGGGCTCTGTGGGGCAGGGCTATGTCTCCCCTGGGCATTGCAACACCTCCCCTGCCCCCCAGCAAGATCTCCAAGGGCAAGTCTGCATCTACCCCCTCAGGCTGGGCCACCCACTGTGGCGGGAGCTGCCTCCTCCATCTGATTAGGCTTTGCAAGGCAGGGCTGTCCCTCTAGTGGGAGCCCCACCCCCTCACATGAGCTCCGGCCCACAGCAGCTGAACCCCAAACCTGAGGCCCCTCCCCCTCCCCCTCTCCTGCTCACCTTCCACCTGCAGCTGCCCGCTGGTGCTGACTGAGCCCAGCAAGTTTCGGGCTGTGCAAACATAGGCGTTAGCGTCGTCACCACCCGTGGGCACATCTTGCACCTGCAACTGCAGGGCATTGCGGGCCACCTGGACATGGCCCATCTCCGATGCAGAGTTGTGGACCCCATAGCTAGCAGCCAGCACCTTGCCATTTTGAGACAGGGTCAGCTCAGCAGGTGGCTCGCTGTCCACAGTGCATTGTACCACGACCCTGGGCCTCACCCTGGAGTCCCGGAAGGAGGACAGGACAGCATCCCGAGGGGCATCTGGGGGCAAGGCAGGGACAGATGAGGGCCTTGCCTGGGTGCCCTGTACTGCCTGCCTGGGTGCCCTGATGTTGACAAGGCTGAAGCCTCTGGACAAATGGTCACTTCCTGAAAGTGACACTTGCTCCGGAGTCCTGTGGGCCGAGTCCTCCAGGCAGGGTGTGTAGGGCCATGGGTCTCTTTCCTCAGCGCCTATGTCCTTTCCCCACGTGCCTATTCCTGGGCCCACTGTAGCCCTGGGCCTGCCCCCACCAGGGCCCAAAGCACCCTCCACCCCCCTCATCCTGGGCAGCAGACGAGGACCCCCTGCTCACAGAGGACTTGCAGGGCAGCAGGCCGGGAGCTGCGGGTGCCCTGTGCGTCCTGCACCTGGCAGGAGTAGGCGCCTGCGTGGGCCCGTGTGGCCGCCGGGAACGAGAGTGAGGTGGCAGGCCCCTCCTGTAGCCAACGGCCATTGTGGTACCAGGCATAGAGAGTGGGTGGATGGGCAGCGGGGTCCTCGCAGGTCACTGTGATGGGGTCCCCCTCAGGCACGGTAGCTGATGGAGCCAGGGTCACTCGCACACCTGTGCCAAGGAGGCAAGGGTTGGTTGGGACCCGCCAGCACCACAGCTGGTTCCCACCCCTGTGCCCTTGGCCTGGGCCCTGCCTCACCCTCCAGCCTCAGCTCCAGGGACGTGTTGGCCTGGCCCAAAGGGCTGTGGGCGGAGCAGCTGTAGAGACCCTCGTCACTGGGCTGCGGCTCCCACAGCTCCAGGCGCAGGGTGTTGGGGACAGATGCTGTAGTTGAGGAGGCCAGGAGGCGGCCGGCATGGCTGAGGGCCAGCTGGGCAGGTGGACGGCTGTCCACAGTGCACAGTACCAGGGCCAGCTGCCCGCCATGGCTCTCCAGGAGGTAGGTCAGGCGCAGGTTGCGGGGCGCATCTGTAGGGGCACGAGAGGCATACAGGGGTCCAGAGGCCTAGGGGAGGCCAGCTGCAGGTGGCATTCGAACCCAGGAGGGCCCTGGCTCCCACCCCAAGGGCCCCCAATCGCTCGATCTGGGGCACTGCTCCTCTGCCCAGAGAGGGCTTATCCCCCGGGTCCCCCTTCTAATGCCCCTCATCCCATGGTCCGCTGGCTGGCTGGGGACTGAATTCCCCAGCTGGACACCTATGGGGCTCTGGCCATGTCCTGATCCCTGTGGGCTGCTGTCATTGTCCCACTCTGCATCCAGCGAAACTTACAGAGCACATCCAGAGTGACAGATCTGGAGAGGCGGGGTGCCTGGCCGGGGGGCCCCACGCCACAGCGGTAGGAGGCAGCATCTGTGACCGTGACGTTGGGCAGGAGGATGGAGCGGGCACCCGGGCGCTGCTGCCCATCCTGGTCCCACGTGTAGGTGAGCTGGGCCAGGCGGGTGGTCCATACCAGGCAGGTCAGGTTCACCAGCTGCCCTTCCTGCACGGTGGCCCCGGGCCACACCTGCACACTCACCGCTGGGGAGAGGGAGGGCACCAGTGAGGGCCTGAGGCTGTGTGAAGCAGCCCCCTGTCTCCACGCCCTGCGTTGCCCCTATGGCTGGGGAGCCCCTTGGACACCGTGAGCCTCAGGTGGCCCACCTGGGCACAGGGCTCACGGGTCGAGTTTGAGAAGCGGCTCATTATCTCTTAGTGGTCCCAGGTGGAGTTCTGCAGAGCCTTGGAGCACGCTGAGCCCCTTCCTGACCTTGGTGGCGACAAGTGGGGAGAACACAGGCCTCCCCTGCCCTGCTGTGGTTTCTCCTTGACACCCCCTTTCTGTTTTGCTTTATCCACTGGGCATCCATGCAAAATTCTGTGTTTGAAAAAGGCCCTTCCATGAAAC
Organism: Eulemur rufifrons; assembly: GCF_041146395.1. Taxonomy (NCBI): domain Eukaryota; kingdom Metazoa; phylum Chordata; class Mammalia; order Primates; family Lemuridae; genus Eulemur; species Eulemur rufifrons. The sequence continues at coordinate 28,459,162 of NC_091002.1, forward strand.
CCAAGTCTGGAGATCACTGCCCTTAGAAGAGTGGGAATGGACACTATCCTTAGGCTCCCAAGCTTCTAGAACCCTTTCCCACCTCCTCCCCTCTCTTAAAGGAGACTCGAGTGTGCACACACACACACACACACTCTCTCTCTCTCTCTCACCCTGGGCATTGAAGTCAGCCGAGGCAGAGGCGTTGCCCAGGGTGTTGGTGGCCTCGCAGGTGTAGACACCCTCATCCTCTAGCACCGCCTTGTGGATCTCCAGGCGCAGTGTGTTGGAGGCCACAGCCACCTGCAGCCGGAGAGAGCTGCCTGCAAGTTCCCCCACACCTCGTAGGGTGGAGGCCACGAGGCGGTCCCCGTGGGTCAGCCGCAGCTGGGCTGGAGGGTCGCTGTCCACACGGCACAGGAGGAGGCCCAGGCGCCCAGGGCCTGTGTCCATCAGGGCAGTAAGTGTGGCCTGGCGTGGGGCGTCTACATGGGGCGGGGGGTGGTCAGGGCCCAGCCAGGGGGTCCCTAATCCAAGGCTCTGTCACAGAGGCAGAGCCCAGGACCAGGGGCCTGTATTCCCTCCCCTACACGTGAACGGGATAAAAGCCCTTACAGGACACATGGAGGCTGACGGGGGCGGCCAGGCTTGTGGTGGCCGAGCCTGGGCCCTGGGCTTGGCAGTGGTAGGCCCCAGCTTGTGCCAAAGTTATGGCTGGGAAGTGGAGCGTGGCTGAGGTCGACTCCTGGAGTGGCTGGCCATCCCGATACCAGCGGTATGAGGTGCCCTCGGGGATTCCTGTGGGTACCTGGCAGCTCAGAACCACAGCCTGACCCTCCTGGAGCTCAGGTGACGGGGACACTTGGACCCATGCCCCTGCAGGGGGAAACCAAGAGCAGGTGAAGGCTCCCCACCATACCCTCAACAGCCAGGACTGTGCATGTCCACATGGGACTGCACGACCCGACCCCGGGCCTCCCCTCCAGGCCGGGGCCACATCAGCAACTGCCTCTGCCCCTACTGCTCCCCACTTGCCCACACAAGCTCCGTCCTCGTGTTCCCCACCCACCACCTGGCGGGACGGTGTTGCTCTGTCAGTCCTATCTTGCCTACCAGAACATGAGCCTCGTGGGTACTGTGTGACCTGTAACCCCGGTGCCAGGCACAGTGCCTGCATGTGTTATTTTTTGACAAAAGCACTGAAAAGGGAGGGACTTAGGTCATGCCCAGGGCCACCGTCCTGACCAGGAGCTGGACTCAGCATGGGTAGCCGAGGGCTTGGAAGGGGAGGTCAGCAGCTGTGTGGCCTTGAATGTTCTCCAGGCCCCTCCAGCCCAGCTCTGCACCCAGGTTCCAGGCCATGAGAGCCCAGGGACTGGGGTCCAGGCAACGGGCAGCTCCTTGGCAGGATCTGAAGCTGGAAGAGCTCTGAGTAGGGGGAGGGAGGTGGAGGGACAGCTGGAGGGGTCAGTGATGGCACAGGCTGTGTCTGGGACCAGAACTGAGATAGTCCAGAGCTAATAGGGTCATATGACCATGAGCAAGCTCCTAAAACTCTGACTCTCAATTCTATTTTTTTTTTTTTTTTTTTTGAGACAGAGTCTCACTCCGTTGCCCGGGCTAGAGTGAGTGCCGTGGTGTCAGCCTAGCTCACAGCAACCTCCAACTCCTGGGCTCCAGCAATCCTCCTGCCTCAGCCTCCTGAGTGGCTGGGACTACAGGCGAACACCACTGCACCCAGCTAATTTTTTCCATTTTTAGTAGAGACGGAGTCAGGCTCTTGCTCAGGCTGGTCTCGAACTCCTGGGCTCAAGGGATCCTCCTGCTTCGGCCTCCCAGAGTGCTAGGATTACAGGTGTGAGCCACCATGCCCGGCCCTGACCCTCAATTCCTCTACCTGTGAAATGGGTATGATAAATAAGAAAAGATACACAGAACCAAGGCCCAAAGTAAATGTCCAAAAATTGATGCTGTTTGTCATCATGGGAGAAGCACCATGCATTTTTCTTTGGTTTTTGTGTTATGGGTATTATCTTTTCTTTATCCTGGCTTATTTGCTTAGAGAGAATTTTTATAGAGAATATTTATGCATATCATATGTACACAGATATGTGCATATGTATATGAAGAATATGAATATATAAAAGAATATAGATGTAGATATATATTTGTATGTGTAAATTATATTAATATAATTATAAAACAAAATTATATTATTACAAAATAAGTTATCTGTGGGAAAGTGCTCCAACCAAGAAAACCAACTTGTGCAATTCCCACTGCCTCCTAGTGGCTACTGTTGCTATTTCAGGTGAAAATGAGCAAAAAGCAAACGGAGGCCTTCTGCTGGCTGGCCCAACCAGGGCTGAAAAAGACTCACATTTCTGCGCAGAATCCAGAGCACCCAGCCCAAACTCTGACCAGAGTGGTCCCCAGGGCATCAGAGTCTACCACATCTTCAGAGGACTGACACTCACCTCGAACTTTGAAGAAGAGTGAGGTGTTGGCCGACCCAAGAACATTTGTGGCCTCGCACTGGTAGCTGCCAGAGTCCTCAAGGCTCAGTTCCTGGACCTCTAGCTGCAGGGAGTTGGCCATGGCCTTGGCCTGGAGCCGGCCACGAGATGGGAGCTGGGGTCCCAGGCTGGCGGCCAGGAGGCGCTCCCCATGGAACAGGGCCAGCTGGGCAAGGGGGCGACTGTCCACGGTGCAGACAAACACGACCATGTGGCCCTGGTCCACATCCAGCAAGGCCGACAGCTTTGGAGGGTCTGGCGGATCTGCAGGAACAGGGGCAGCTCAGGCCACCCCTGCCCAGCTCACCACATTCCAGCTGTCACACCGTGTCCCTCTGCCCCTGTCCACTGTGGCCCACACCCAGGCCACCCCTCCATCCTCCAAGTCCCCAGGCTGCCCTTGCCGGACACACACAGAGGACACTCAGGACCACGGGAGCAGACAGCTGGGCACCAGCCTCGGTGAGGATTCGGCAAGCGTAGAGGGCAGCGTCAGTCCTGGCCACAGGCACCAGTGTCATGGTCTCCAGGGGGCCCTGGGCCCACAGTGCCCCATTCCGGAACCAGGAGAAGTTGGCGGGGCTGTCGGCGGCTTCCCGGCTCACATTGCAGGTCAGGTTGGCCTCTGCGCCCTCCCGCAGCGTGTCCGACGGTGTGGCCACCAGGACTGTGGCTGGAGAGCAGGCAGCACAGGCTCACCCCCACCCCAGGAGCCACTGGGCCAGCCTCCCTGCCTGGAAGGGAGGCCCCCTGCAGTGTCCACAGCGGGTGGAGCAAGCAGGCCCTGGGGAACGTGGGGTGCTGGGCAGAGAGGTGCAGTTAAGGAGGAGGATGAGACAGCCCAACTGGCCCAGCTGGGGAACTGTCCTCAAAGATCAGCCCTGCAACCCCAGGCCTGGCCCCTGCCTGAAAACTGAGCATGAGAAAGAGCAGCTTTGGCTTCCCGCACCGTGGAGGGACCGCGAGGCTCCCAGGACCCCCACTCCTGCACTGAGGGCAGCTGTGCCTCTTCCCACTGATGGACAGAGGTGGTTTTGCCCAACCAGACCCTCCTTGGAGCAGAAGAATAGCCCAGAGCTCCAGCCCCTGCCCCCAAGCCACCCATCCCCTGCCCGGACTCACCCTGGGCATTGAAGGTGGCCGAGGCGGAGGCGTTGCCCAGGGTGTTGCTGGCCTCACAGACGTACACGCCCTCATCCTCCAGCACCGGGTCTCCAATCTCCACGCGCAGCAAGTTGGGGGCTTTGGTGATCTTCATGCGTGGGGAACAGCCCCCACAGGTGCTGCAGCCACCCCCCGATGGCAGGGAAGTGGCCACAACACGGTCGTTGTGGAGCAGCCGCAGCAGGGATGGGGGGTCGCTGTCCACGCGGCACAGGAGGAGGCCTCGTCGTCCAGCCCCAGCTCCAGCAGCGTCAGGGTCCAGCCGGGTGGTGAACGTGGGCTGGCGCGGGGCGTCTGTAGGGAGGAAGAGCATGGGCACTAGTCCCACGGCCACTGCCAGGGCTGCATGGGCAAGGCTCCCAGAACACGCTGGACAAAGCCATGTCCCCAGAGCTGTGCACTGCACAAGGACAGCAAGGCCAAGGTGGGTGGAATTCAGCCCACGTGCCTCAAGCTAAGCTGTGCCGACCAGTCTTCCCAGAAGGGGCTCCATTTTCTAGCTGGGACGAAGGCACTGGATGGGGCCAGCAGCCACCGTGCAGCAGTCCCCGCCCGAGGTTGTGCTCCCTGCTCCCACCCTGCACCCTGCTCCTCACCATCGAGCCTCCCCGCATCCCTCCTGCCCCTCATCTCCGATCTCCAAGCCAGCCCCTGGGATACCAGCTACTGCTTAAAACGGCCTCTTGCCAGAAGCTTCCAGGGACAGATGACTGAAAGAGAACCATCGCCAAGGCCCGCACGTGGCTTCACTCAGACACCAGAAAACCCTGGAGAGGCAGCTGCCCTTCTGACCGTCCCAGGATGTGGCTCTGGCACTCACGTGTCAGGGGAGGCCTTCTGGAATTACTCAGCCCTCAGGCTAACACGGAACATCCACCCTTCACGGGACACAGAGGGACTGGTCTGTCCCCATGCTGAAGGGCTTTGCCTTAGTGTCTGTGGGCGCCCATGCGGGCGCAGGCTGTGGAGTGTGTGCACAGATACAGGAGTGAGGGTCCCTGGGGCCACCCAGGAAGACACAGTTTGGACGGGGCACCCATGGTGGGTTTGAGGTGGCAGCAAAGGATGCCAAAGGGCTGGGATTGGCGTGTAGGACACAGGGAGGTAGAGAAGGCCCCAGCCTCGTTCCCAACTTCAGCCCTGGGTGGAGAGGCCCATGGTGGCCAGGCCTGTGACGCTCCTCCTGACGTAGACCCGGGGCAGGACAGGGAGGAGGTGGGGGTGGCTGGTGGGCCCCCGTGGGCTGACCCTCCCCACGGCAGGCAGGGGCCGGCGGCAAGGCTGCTCACAGAGCACAGTGAGGACGGCAGGTGACGAGGGGCCACTGGCTCTGTGGCCGTCCCAGGCCCGGCAGTGGTATGAGCCAGCGTCGCTGCTGGAGGCCGCAGGGAGCAGGAGGCTGCTATGGGCCCCCTCGAGAAGCAGCGCTCCATTCAGGTACCAGGAGACGCGGGTGTCCGGCGCGGGGCTCAGGCCGCTCCTGCAGCTCAGCGTCACTGCCTGCCCCTCCACCACCTCTGCTGCCGGGCTGAGGAGGACGCGGGCCACTGGCGGAGAGGGAGAGGCTATGAGCACCCCCATCCCTCCCTGCTGCCCAGGGCAGGAAGCCCTCCAGGGTTCTCCTCTCCCCACATGACTGTAGGTAGGTCTAGTCTTTGTAGTGGATTGGGAGGCCTTGAAAGCCAGTTCAGATCTGTTGGTAGCAGCTGGCTGCAGCCCACTTGACAAGGATTCTGAGCCAGAACCCAGGCTTATGTCAAAAATCTGGCTCGATTAATTATCTGTGTCTACCCTGGCCTCAGGAGGAGGGAAGGGCACTGCAGGCACTGCAAGTTGGATGACCCCACTGTTCTATTCTCCCTCCTGCCTCTGACTCGCAGCATAGAGCCTGCCCCACTGGGTTCATACATAACAAATAAATGCCTATGAAACACCCTGCAAGTTTAGAGTCAGGGATGTGCAAGAGGAATGATGCAACCTGCTTCATGTTTCCCTTTTTGCCTTGACTCCCAGGAACCTCTGAGGTGTGGATGACTGTGTAGCCCGGGTCTTTGATGTGACCTAACCAGCTAGTTCAGCCCCTCAGTTAAGTCCACTGGACTTCTAGAAAGGAAGAGGCTGGAGCAGGCCTGCTCCTCCAGCTCCCTCCACTCCCCCGGCCGCCCATGCCCATCTTACCATTGGCATGGAAGTCCAGGGCAGAGGTCGCATTTCCAAGGGAGTTGGTGGCTAAGCACTTGTACTCCCCGCTGTCAGCTGGCTCCAGGTCTCGGATCTCCAGGCGCAGGGAGTTGGGAGCAGAGAAAACCCTGAAGCGTGAACTGTAGTCACTCTCCGCAGGGGTGGAGGCCAGGATAAGGCCCCCGTGGGACAGCACCAGCGTGGCTTGAGGCTCGCTGACCACGGAGCAGTGAAGGATGCCCACAAGCCCCGTCTGTGTCTCCTGGAAGGCAGTCAGGTCCGGGGCGAGGGGAGGGTCTGTGTGGAGGCGAGAGGGGGGCCCATCACTTGCAGGCAGGGCCACTCCCTGGATACCCCATTACAGCCCCCGCACCCCTTTGCCCCATAGTGCCCTGGGAGAGCAGAGAGATCCCAGAAGCTCCCGAGCACCAGCTAAATATACTTCTGTTCCTGCCAGGCTGGGCAAATCACTCTGTTGTCTCAGTCAAGCCTCGTGGGCACCCTGCAAGCAGGATCAGTGGCCCCACTGCAAAGATAAGAAAATTGGTGGAGAGACCTGGCTCGGGACAGCACCTTGACCAAGGGACAAAGTGAACATCAGCACTGGGACAAGCTGACGTCGGCGTCAGGATGCACTGAAGTGGACTCGGCAGCACGTCCTGGCCGTCCTGCCCAAAGCACATGGCCTCAGTCTATTCGAGTGGGACAAATGCATATTGCGGGATCTCCACAGAACGACCGGCCTGTACTCCTCAAGTTTCAATGTCAAGAAAGGTAAGGAAAGACTGAGGACCTGTCCCAGATTAAAGGAGAACGAAAAGGGACATGACAACTGAATGCAATGCATGGGCCCGGATTGGATCCTAGACGAGGAAAAAAATGGCTATAAAAGACATTATTGGGTCCATTGGTAAAATTTTAATATAGGCTGTGGATTAGATAATAGTCTGCTATCAATGTGAAATTTCCTTGCTGTGATCATTGCACTGTGGTTATGTAAGAGAATGATCTTACAACATGCTGAGGAATTTAGGGGTAGAGAGGCAGCATGTTTCCAACTTCAGGAATGTAAAAATGTAGGTAGGCAGATAGATAACATATATGTGCAGGTGTATAGAGAGAGTGGATATATGTGTGGGTTTGTTTAGTTTCTTTTGAGACAGAGTCTCACTCTGTTGCACGGGGCAAGTGCTGTGGCGTCAGCCTAGCTCACAGCAACCTCCATCTCCTGAGCTCAAGGAGAGTAGCTGAGACTACAGGCACAAGCCACCATGCCTGGCTAATTTTTCTATTTTTAGTAGAGACAGGGTCTCGCTCTTGCTCAGACTGGTCTCGAACTCCCGAGCTCAAGCGATCCTCCCACCCCGGCCTCGCAGAGTTCTAGGATTACAGGTGTGAGCCACCACACCTGGCCCTGACCCTCAATTCCTCTGCCTGTGAAATGGGTGTGATAAATAAGAAAATAAAAAAAAATAAGTAAACGATGTAGTAAGTTTAAGAAACCATTAGCTTGGGCCAGTGTGCCGGTTTACATAGGGAGTAAATGTGTGTACACAGATGCACATGTAAGTACACATGTATCTCTGTTTTACATATACACGTGTGTATGTGTATACATGCATGCATATGTATATGTGTGTATAAAGAGAGAGAGAGAGAGAGAAGGATAAAGCAAATGTGCCAAAATGTTAACAAATGGGAAGTCTAGGAAGTATATGACCATTAGCCAGGCATGGTGGCATGTGCCTGTAGTCCCAGCTACTCAGGAGGCTGAGGAAGGAGGATCGCTTGAGCCCAGGAGTTTGAGGTTGCAGTGAGTTATGATAGCACCACTGCATGCCAGCCCAGGCAACGGAGCGAGACCCTGTCTCGGAAAAAAATCCAAAAAAGGTATGTGATCATTCTTTGTACTACTCTTGCAACATTTCGTAAGTTTGAACTTACTTCCAAATAAAAAGTTTTTTTAAAGTAGGAGGAAACTAAGGCCAGGGAGGCCAAAGCCTTGCCCAAGTGCACAGAGCTGGGATGTGAGCTCAAGTTCACCTAGCTGCAGAGTCCACATCCAGGTCAAGTGGCCTTGAAGCTCCCGTGCCCCAACCTCCTGCAGGGGCTCCAGTGCCTGGCCCTGCTCTGGCTGATGTCCAGGGCCACCCACCCTGGCCACTTACGCCTGACCACCACGCTGACAGGGCCTGAGCGCTCGCTGCCCTGGGCGTTCCCCACCTCGCAGAAGTAGAAGCCGGTGTCGGCCCTGGTGGCCGGGTGCAGCTGGAGGGTGGGGGAGTGGACATCCTGCAGCCGGACCTGGTTCTTGTACCAGTTGTAGCGGAGATTGCTGGGCGCCTCTTTGGGTGTGCTGCAGACCAGGGTCACCGTCTGGTTCTCTAGGATGGGGCCTGCTGGGCTCACCTGGACCTCAGCCACTGTGAGGGCAGCATGGGGCACACTGAGGGGATCCCAGCTAACTCCCAGCCCCAGCCCCCCAGAGCCCCCAGGGCGCAGCCAGAGAGCCTCAATCTCTGCACAGCACCACCCTGCCTCTGCAGCAGAGCCTCCTGGGGTCGCCCTACATCTCTCTGTCCTGTTCTCCAGGACCCTCCTGACATCCACCCTGCAGGGAGGTACTGTCATCCGTCTCATACCCCTGCATCTCAGGAGGCACCAAGCTACGCCAGCCTCTGGCTCTGTCCTGGCCTGTCTCCCTCAGCCAGCGGCCTGGACCCCTCCCTGCCCTGTGACCACCACCCAGCCTCCCCAGGACTCACTGAGGACGTGGAGGCTGAGGGGGGGTGAGGCTGAAGAACCCACGCCATTCCCAGCTTGGCAGGTGTAGACGCCAGCATCACTCCAGGCTGCCCGGGGCAACTGCAGCACCAGACCATCGGCTTTGAGTTGCTCCCCATCCTTGAGCCACTTAACGGAACTGACCCTGGGGTAGCTGCTGTTCACCTGGCAGGTGAGTGTGACCAGATCACCTGGAAGGATGTGGCGCCCCGAGGGGCTGAGGAAGATCTCCACGCCCCTGGGGGCATCTGCAAGGCACGATGGGGGTGTTGGGTCAGGCGCGTGGGGAGGGTAGGGGTGGCACATTCTCCTCTCCTGCCTTTCAAAGCTCTGGCCTGAGGAGGCGCTCTCAGATAAAACATCAGTCCAATTTGTCCCCCTGTCCGGGACAAGCTCTGTCCATCCCTCCCCTGTCCCACCACCACCCCCGACACATTCCTGGCCCCTTTTCCACGGACAGCCTGATCATGTGATGCTGGGCTTAGTGTCCACTCTGCACTTTTCATTTCCTGATGCTACCCTTGCCCCTGTTCTATTTGGGGGTGAGCTCCACGGACAGGGTCACGGGCACCCCACTGCTGGCTTTAGTGGCCTGTGGTGGCTATTGATAAAGAACCAGCCACCTAATGGGCAGGGGCCACAGGCAGCATCACATTAGCTCTGAGAATAGTTACCCGGTTTGTAAGGAAGGGGCCCAAAATACAAAGAAACTGCATTTCTTTAACTCTTGTTCCAAAGCCTCTCCCTGTGCAAATAGGCTAGTGTTAATTAAAGCTGGTATTTCCAGGTGTTTAGCATGTGCCAGGCACGCTTCTATTAATAACTACCTTACCCAGGTCATCTCCTTTCATTTTCCTTCTTTCTTTCTTTCTTTTTTTTTTTTTTTTTTTGAGACAGAGTCTTGCTCTGTTGCCTGGGCTAGAGTGCCGTGGCGTCACCCTAGCTCACAGTAACCTCTAACTCCTGGGCTCAAGTGATCCTCCTGCCTCAGCCTCCCGAGTAGCTGGGATTACAGGTGTGTGCCATAATGCCTGGCTAGTTTTTCTATCTTTAGGGTCTTGCTCTTGTTCAGGCTGATCTCGAACTCCTGACCTCGAGCAGTCCTCCCACCTTAGCTTCCCAAAATGCTAGGATCACAGGCGTGAGCCACCACACCTGGCCTATCTCCTTTCATTTTCATCACAATTCTATGAGATAAGAACTATTTATTGTGATCTCCACCATATAGACAAGAAAAGGGGGTCTGGAGGGCAAGTAACTTGCCCAAAGTTTGCTGGTCTCATGGGTGGCGGAGCCAGCAGCCCGATGCCTGGGAAGTGTGATTGTTCTAGAACGGGCTGACCTGTTTTCCTAAGGTAGGAAGAGGCATAACCAATGGGAACGTGGGCTTTCTCCACGCTGACCCTCAGCCATGCCTGGGTGATGCCCTGGTCACCATGGCCATGAGCAGGCTCACAGCAGGAAAGGGGTGAACCCCGCCTCCCCAGCATCCTCCAGAGTTGGGCTGACTCCCAAGGGCACTGTTGCCAACCCCAAAGCTACGTGCGTGGGAGCTCCTGTTCCCTGACCCTTTGTGTCTCCCTTTCTCTGCCCAGCCTGGCCTTGGGGACAAGTGCCTTCGAAGCCAGCAGGAGGTAGGAGGGCACCATCACACACGGCTCTTAGGGCTGAGCACTCTCTCTCTCCACCTGCCCTGCCCTGGGGACCCAAGCGCAGGCTCTGTTTCTATGGGTAGAGGGCCTGGTTTCCGTCCGGGAGCCACATATGTGCTCAGTCATGAGGGTGTGGCCCCCTGTAACTCACACTGCACTTGGAGGTGAATCTCGTCCTGAGTCCTGTGGTCGGCCACCGAGAGCTGGCAGCGCAGGGTCCGGCCGTGGTCCTGCCAGGACAGGGCCATGTGGAGGGTCTCCATGTGGGTGATGCCGGTGGGCTCCAGGTTCTGGAGACTGGAGGTGACAGAGCGAGTGGCGTCCTGGCCTTGCCACTGCAGGCTGATCTGCTCTGGCTGGCACGCGTAGGGCGTGGAGCAGTTGAAGACCACCTGTGTGCCCTCGAGGAGCTCTGCCGGGGAGGTAATGGTGGGCGCCCTGGGCTTCTCTGAGGACAAAGGCAAGAGAACTTAGGACTCCCCTTCGCCACACCTGAGACCTCTTGCCCTGGAAACCCCAGCTGAGGGGGAGGAGAGGCAGCTTTCTACCCCAGCCCCACCTGGGTGAATGCAGGGGAAGCAGGCCCGGGGCTCGGCCGAGGCTGGACCCAGGGCTGATACTGGCTGGGGTTTAGGGCAGGGTCGGGGCTGTGAGCCCGTGGAGCCAGGAGCACTTGGGAGTCCCTTCCAGGCAGCAGCCAGGCCACCCCACTCACTCCTCACCTGTCACCGTGACCGAGGTGCCTGTCTTATCTAACCAGCGGTTGCTCTCACTGATTTCGAAGCGGAAGTTGTAGGAGCCAGAGTCCTCGGGCTGCAGGTCCCTCAGCAGCAGGTTGCACACCTTGTGCTCGGGGTGCCCCAACAGCTGGGCACGGTCACGGAAGCGTGGCTCCACCAGCTTGGGGTCCCCTGTGTGGACCACCACCTGCCGCTTGCCCCAGTAGTCGTAGTACCAGATGGCTGTGATGCCGTCGGGCAGCTGCACGTCGGCAGGGAAGCTGAAGATGCAGGGGATGAGCAGGCAAGACCCCTTCACACCCGGCACTTCCTGGGGACTGGAGACACCCCACGAGGCCCGCCCTGGTGGAGGACACAGCGGGCCAGAGAGGAGGGTGATACAGGCCTGGAGGCACCACAGAACCCTGGGATATGCCCCAGGGATGGTGCCCCAGATGGGTCCCCAAACCCTGCCCTGCCCCCAGCAACGCACCCCTAGAGCAGCCCTCTCAGTGCCCCGGGGATGGTCATTGCCCTGGGGCTGCTCAGAGGCCTGGCAGGGTGGCTGCAAGAGGGACCTGCACCTCCTGCCCAGCTTCCGGCTGCTGCCTCCCTGGGCCCTCCCTTGACCTCAGCAGCCAAACCTGTGACCCAGGCAGAGGCCAGTCTGACCAGGGCTGGACTCACGGAGCCCAGGCCCTGGGAGACAGGCACTAGGCCCGAGAAGCTTACCTGGCAGGAAGAGCGAGGCCAGGAGGAGAAGCTGCAGCAGGAAGCCCATAGCACAGTCTTGAGCTGGTTCTGGTGCTTAAGAGGGTGGTGTGCACCGGGCTGGCTGGGTACACAGGGGCCTCCTAAGGACACCTCCAGGCACTTCAGCCCCAGCACCTGCCAGGAATCCAGGCCTCTGTCCCCACCTGCTATGGGTGGCCAATCCAGCAAGAGGGCAGGGCTCCTAAGGTCCTCTGTGGGGCAGCCACCAGCAGGGAGCCAGGAGCCCAGGTTCCCGGCTCGGGCTGCGCCCAGGAATGCCCTCACTTGCTGGTGTGCCCCAGAAAGTCCTCTGTGTGTCCCTTGGCCCCACCCCTAGTTCTGCTTTCCCAGCCCCTCAAGGATACCACCCCAGAGCAGATGAACAGCTGTTTCTCCCTCCTCCCTCCCTCCCCTGCCCCCTCTCCACCACCCAAGCCAACAGGAACTGGAGCCCAGAGACTTACTCTAAGGCACCCAGCTGGAATGATGGTTTCTTACTTGAGACGTGTCTCCCTGCCACTTGCCTTACCAGCTATAGCATAATGGGGCTTAACTGGACTTAGCAATGTTCTGCCTGTAAGAGTCACTCCGCCTGCTCAGAAACCTTCTATGGCTCCCCATTGCCCATGAGATGTGAAAGGTCTTCATCTCTTGCCTCTGGCTCTGTCCCCATTCCCTGGTCCCCACAGACCCACTCTGGGGCCAGTCCTGTCTGCCCACGGGCTCCCTAGCTGCCCACGGGCTCCCTAGCTGCCCCACCCTGTCCTCACCACAAATAATCTCTGCCTACTGAAACATTATTCAGCCTTCAAGGTGCAGCATGAATTCGATATCCAACTGGAACTTCCCCTTCAAGGTTCCTGCAGCCACCCCAGAGCTATCTCTGTGCTTGCCTTGTCCTCAGCAGCTTGTGAGCACTCACGTCTCAGGACCTGGGACTGAGGACATGTGCCCCATAGCAGGACAGAGCCCCCCAGGCACTCACTAAACCCCTTGCTGGGTAGGAGAAGGGTGTGGTCTTTGGGAGTTCGGAGTTGGGGCGGGGAGGTGGCAGGGCAAATCTAGGTATGACAGGCACTGTGAGGGCCCTGCAGAACACATACCCCACAAACATGAGTTAGATGTCTACTGTCTACCTCCCACAAGTAGGCAGGCTTCCTGCCATGGAGTGCAGGGGACACTAAGGGACACCACAGATCTGAGTCCAAAAGGGAGAGATGCTAGAAACATGTGTAACGAAAACTATAAAACTCTTAGAAGAAAACATAGGTGGAATCTTCATGACCATGGATTAAGCAATGCATTCAGCAATGCATTCTTAAGTATGGCATCAAAAGCATGGGCAATAATAGAGAAAATAGATAAGCTGGACTTCAACAGATAAACAAAATGTGGTCTGTACCTACAGTGCAACCATAAGAAGGAATAAGAAGCCATAAGAAGGCACGAAATTCTGACACATGTTGTAACACAAGTGAATCTTGAAATCATGCTAAGTGACATCAGCCAGACACAAAGGGGCAAATATTGTGTAATTCTGCTTACGAGAAATATCTAGAATAAACACATTCATAGAGACAGAAAGTAGAATAGAGGTTACCAGGGGCTGGGGGAAGGGAGATTGGGGGGTTAATGTTTAATTTAAAAGTTCTGGAAATAGACAGTGGTGATGGTTACACAGTATTGTGGATGTAGTTAATGCCACTGGAGTGTATACTTAAAAACACTTAAAATATTAAATTTTATATTGTGTATATTTTACACCACATGCACATGTTGCCAACTTTGCAGTCCTCCCTGGTCCTAAACGCTGACTTGGCGGAGTGAGGGGGGAGCCTGGAAGTGGGGACAGGAAACTCATGACAGCTCCCAGCCCCCAGCCCATCTGCCTCCTGGGTTGGGCCCAGCTGCTCGAGGGCTACCAGGGCGCACACCTGGGGAGGGGCCAAGCAGAGACCCAGGGCCTGAGTTGCCTGTCAGAGTGACCAAGCAGGACTTGGCCAAGTACAGAAGGCAGAAGGGGTGTCCTGGCAGGCAGCACAGGAGGGGCTTGGCTGGGACAGGAAGAACACTGTTCCTCAGGGGAGATGGCCCTCTCGCTGGGTTGCTCAAGCAGACAGGTCTGGTCATTTGGAGGCCCAGTGGCTTGTCCCCAGTTCTCTGGGCAGTCCTGGGCCTGCTTCTCTTCTAGGAAGATGTTCGTACCGGCTCCACACCAGGTCTTTAGCCACTGTGGACTGGCCGAGGCTGGGCCCGAGGGCCTGGGCGCCTTGCCTTGAGGAAAGGCAGCCTGCTGTGCACATCTGGGGTCAGGTATGGCCCTGAGGCCCAGAGCCACACAGGATGTCAGGGCCAGCTCCTCTACAGCCAGGGACAGCAGCAAGATACGTCTGTGTTGTCCCCAGCTCCCCTCATTTGGGGTCCTGGAAGGGGCAATGCTAAACCTAAAGGACAAATGGTGGGATTATGGGCATACTGATTCCAAAATGCAGCGTATGGAAGGGCTGTTTCTAGAACCATCCCAAATCTCATCATGTAAGTGTCACCTATGCTTAGCCCTGCTCTAACACCAAAGGGGTCGGTCCCCCCTGAGGCCAGCTTATTGGCTCAACCTGTTCCACCCAAAGACCAGCCTCAGTCCAGAGAACTGTCCTGGGGAAAAGAAAGAGCAGGGACAACTCCAGAAAGGGAGATCCTTGTCCCTGTTCGAAAGTCTGTTGTTGAGAGGATGGTGCCCCTGGGGTGGGTTGGAGCTGGGTGGCCTGGTGAGCACCCAGTGCCCCCTGGTGATAGAGGAGTGATTCCAGGGTGTGGAATGGGGGACGCCGAGTTCTGTTGCCCTAAAACAACCCCTCCCTTGGGCAATGACTCTATGGACAGCATTGTTCCCTGGACGGGGAGTTCCAGAGGTTCATCCTGGTGTCTCCAATCTTGGGCGCTCTGAAGACAGGGTTTTAAATTCCCCCCTCCTAAAATTGGCGTGTGTTTTGTCAGGGAGATGGGTTGGGTGGCCTGGGACACAGTAGGTGCCCATGTTTGCTGCCTATTTGAGACCAAGTGTTCCAGGACATCTGGAGAGGGTGGGTTGGGGTCCCTGACCTCTGATCCCAGAGGCCAAGTCTGGGTGGGGAAGAAAGAGCAGAAGCAATGTCCCTGTAGGCAGCTATGTCCGGGTACAGGATTCGGTTTCTGTTTCCTGACACCAGGGCTTCTCCCCAACTTCCCCATCAGAGTGCGGGAGGGGGGACACAGGGGGATACAGCCAGCTGGAGAGTTCTCACCCATGGATGGGGAGTCAGGGTACAGGCGGGCAGTTGCAGGAGAGATTATCTTCAGAACAGTGGAAAGCCCCAAACATAGGCCAGATGTTTAATTCTGAGAGCCACAGCACCCTTAAATAATGTCTGTTGGCTTTGACGGGGCAGTGGAAATTTCACATTTCATTCCTTAATCTGGCTCTAAATGCTCCTAGCTGGAGCGCCCACTCCCCGAGCTGTGCTGGACCACGCTGGGGGCCCCTCACGCAGACGGATGGATGGAGACGTGATGAATGGAGTGGAGTGGGATTGGGGTTGGACCTGCGGTCAGGGTAACGGTCAGGTTGGGATTTGGAAACAAATGAAGGCTTGGATCAGGGTGGATATTGAGGTCGAGTGATGGGCTGGGGCATGAAGGCTGGAGCTGGGAACAGGGGATGAGGACAATGTCATGGCGGGCTGGGGTCAGGATGATGGGTCGGTTGGGACTGGGTGAAGATGATGGGTAAGTTGTTGGGGCTGAGCAAGTGAGCCGAGAGGTAGAGAGGTTGGGATAGGGACTGGGGCTGTTAGGACTGGGATTGGGATGCGGACAGGGAGGATTTGGGGTGGGGGGGGGTTGGGTTATGAGCACAGCTTTGATTAGTGCCTTGGGCTGGGGGTGGTTTGGGACCAGCACTCGCACCCAGACACCCCCAGCAAGTCTCAGCCCAGCCCCGCTCCCAACGCCATGCGCACCCTCCAGGCCCCGGGATGGGAGTACCTGCTCCACAGCAGGGAGTGGCCCGTGGACCTGCGGACAGCAGAGCAGAAAGAAAGTCCAGGAGCTCTCGGTGCAGCTGGCTCCCGGGGATCCGCCAGCCCAAGAAAGGAGGATCCAATCTCAGGGGCTGCTTCCTCTTCTCCCAAAGCCTCAGCGCTACTGTCTAGCCTGGAGGCTGGTCAGGGAGGCAGCTGCAGGCCTTGTGCAACACCAAGACAGGAAGGACCCAGGCAGGGGAAGGTCCCTGGCAAGGCCCGGGACTTAGGGACTTGAGAAAGCAAAAGTGGAATCTGGAGCCACACTGGAGTGACCCCAGGTAAAGTGAGAAATGGGAAGTCCTGTTCACCAGCCGCATCCACACCCCTCTCTTCCCGGGCCTCTTAGCCTTTTCAGGGAGGCGGAAGGGAGATTTCTGCCCACAGTCCCACCCTGACAACTGGGAGGGAAGCGAGCCCAGCCCGTGCTGGGGGGGCATTACAGGAACCCAGACCAAGACATTTACTCTCCAGGCCCTTTGGAGGCCTCCCTGTACCCCTGGGTACTCTAAGAACCTCCCAAGAAGCAGGCCCTAGTTGTGGGGGACACGAGGACCCCAACATCCAGGACACTCCCCGGGCTGATTCCTCTCCCCTCCCTCACTGTCCTATACCTTCACCCCCAGCTTGAGACAGAACAGGAAAGACCCCACCGCAGCTGAGTTACTGTTGCAGCCCTGGAGCCCATCTCCCTGAGGGCCTACTATGTGCCAGGTACTTGATATGGGGTAGACACCAGATACAAGTGGGACACATTTTTTATTTCTCAACCCAAATTTAATTCAACTCAGGCCCTGTCTGCCTGTATTGGTGGGGAGCCAGGCCACAGCAGGTCAGGCGCCCATGCCCTGGGAGCAGGATCGCTTGAGCTCAGGAGTTCAAGACCAGCCTGAGCAAGAGCGAGACTCTGTCTCTACTAAAAATAGAAAAAAATTACCCAGGCGTGGTGGTACATGCCTGTAGTCCCAGCTACTCGGGAGGCTGAGGCAGGAGGATCACTTGAGCCCAGGAGTTTGAGGTTGCTGTGAGCTAGGCTGACGCCACAGCATTCTAGCCTAAGCAACATAGCGAGACTCTGTCTCAAAAAAAAAAAAAAAAGAAGAAGAAGAAGAAGTGGGGAGAGATGACACCCTGCCTTCATATGGAGCAAGCAGGACCCTAATTCAGGCATTCAGATTCCAGCCCCAGCCTCTGCCCACGCCCTTGACGGTATCTCTGCAGAGCCTCCTCTCTCCCCCAGAGGGCGCCAGAGCCCCTCTGCTTCCACAGCCTTCAGCCCCAGTTGTTGCATCTGAGGTGTGGACAGTTCAGTTCACAGTGGCCCAAGGGAGATCTTTGAGACACATGCTGTAGTCAGCTTTGGAGCAGGTGGGAGTAGTATAGATCAGTGGTTAAGAACCTGGGCCCTGCATAGAGCTGGGTTCAAATCCAGACCTACCATTCACCTGCTGTGTGACCACAGGGAAGTCACTCAACGACTCTGAAGCTGGAGTCCTCCAGAAAGCTTATGTGAAGAGCTTCCCTGCCTGGGATATCAGAAGAGCTCTGTGAATGTTGGCTCTGCTGTTGCTTCTCTTAAGTTGAGTGGCTGAAGACTGTACCCCTTCGTCCCCCATCCAAAGTGACCTCCACTGTCATGGCCACACCCTGGACCTCATTCATTCAGTTGCCTCACGTGGCCTGTCTTCTGTCCCTCTGGCTCTCCTCCCCTGTTCATACATCTTATACTCACCCACTTCTGTCCCTAAGTGTCTGAAGGCTCTGGGGTTCACAGGCAAACAGAAAGGTCACCCTCCTCCCCAACGCAGCCACAAAGTCTAGGTGGGACGACCCACTGAGGGACTGGCTCTGAGGCCAGAGGCTCCCAGAGAGTATCAACAAGCCCAAGGAGGCCTGTTACACGAAAAGAAAAAGGCCCAAGTACAGGTCCTCCCTCTTTCCTTTCCATGCAGGGTCTGGGCATCTGGTGTGAACGCTTTCAGGCCCCAAGGGACACCATCTGTGCAGAGCTGGGTGAGTTAGGACACTCAGACCACCACACCAACTTCCAGTTCAAGGTGGTGGACATCTGCACCATCCCTGGCCCATCCAATGCCACTGAGAGCAAGGTAAGGAAAGGAAACAGGAAATAAGTCCACAAAAGGGTGGGGACAGGACGGCTGGGGTGTGGGGGCATCAGCTGCACAGGGATTTGGGTTTGCTTCTAGAAGAGCAAAAGAGGGTGGATCGCACTGAGGAACAAATGGGCACAAAGGAAATTAGAGCCAAAGCGTGCCCGAGAGAGCTCCCCAGAGACCGGGGCGGGGTGGACCCTGGGGAGTTGACACACCCCAAAGGGCTGGCAGGTGGCATATACGCCTCTCCACCCCCGTACTCCAGGGCAGAGGAGACAATGACATGGATGCCAATATCAAGCAATTCTGTCCTTTGTTCATAAAGATGAATTGGTCACCAGGAATTATCAGACAACTGAAGAAAACCAGCAAAAAGAGAAGGATTACGGCCAGGTGTGGTGGCTGACACCTGTAATCCTAGCACTCTGGGAGGCCAAGGCAGGAGGATTGCTTGAGCTCAGGAGTTTGAGACCAGCCTGAGCAAGAACAAGATTCTTTCTCTACTAAAAATAGAGAAAATTAGCCAGGCATGGTGGCACATGTCTGTAGTCCCAGCTACTCGGGAGGCTGAGGCAGGAGGATCACTTGAGCTCAGGAGTTTGAGGTTGCAGTGAGCTGTGATGTCACCACTGCACTCTACCCAGGACAACAGAGCAAGACTCTGTCTCAAGAAAAAAACACAGAAAGAGAGAGAGAGAGAGAGAGAGAGAGAAGGATTAAGAAACAAATAGCAATGGGTACTGAGTGCTTCCTGTGGGCCAGTGTTCTGAGAATTTTATACTTTTTAACTCAACCCTCCAAGCTAGGTGCTGTATTGTTATCTCCTCTTACAGGAAACTGAGTCACAGGAAGGTAAAGTAACTTGACTGAGGTTCACATAGCTGGTAAAGGGCAGAGGGATGGAATTTGAATCCAGGTAGCCCGTTGCCTGAGTTGGGCTCTGTACTACTCAGCTACACTGCCTCTTTGATAAACTAAACAAAAGGTGAACAAACCGATCCCAGAGGAAATAGATAATTCAAGGAACAGAAGAGACCTTACAGGAAGAAAGGTTCTAATGCCATTATATTCATAAAGCAAAAAGAGGCAGCTATGAAAAGAAAGCAAAGAATAATTTGTGCAAATTTAAAATAGAATTGCTGAAGTAAGAAAGTCAATGGAAAGGAATGTGAACACCTACGAGTTTCCAAAATTAATTCATTCTTCTTTTGTTGCTGTTGTTGTCTTTTTTTTTTTTTTTTTTTTTGACAGAGTCTTGCTCTGTTGCCCAGGCAGAGTGCCATGGCATTATCGTAGCTCACTGCAACCTCAAACTCCTGGGCTCAAGAGATCCTCCTGCCTCAGCCTCCTGAGTAACTGGGACTACAGGCACGAGCCAGCACACCTGGCTAATTTTTCAATTTTTAGTAGAGATGGGGTCTCACTATTGCTTAGACTGGTCTCGAACTCCTGGCGTCAAGCAATCCTCCTGCCTCCCAAATGTGCCTCACAGACGTGAGTCATTGCACCCAGCCTTAACATCATACTTCTAAACAATATGTTTTACCTCTGTTTCTCAGTCTGGTAACCCAAGAGAGCATCACCGATACCTCATGATTAAAGCACAGAATTTAAATCACACTCTCGCTCATCTCCTCTGTGCCCACTTTCTCAGTTTGAGTTGCTACGTTGTTATTGCAGTCCTATGTCGGTGCTATAGATAGTTCTAAACAATCTATATTTAAGTTCCTCTTACACCAACTTTAAACAGCATTTCTTGAGCCCCACGACTATGTAAGAAAAATCACCCCCCCACCGCCGCCCCCCACCGCCGCCCTCTTCCCCACCTCCTTCTAATTCCTGCTAGCTTTCTCTTTGCATTTCCATGCTCAAAGTTTGTAACATTTACATTCTGTTCTGTAATTATAATTAAATCTTCCATGCTCTATCTTCAGGTTGATTGTGAAAGTTGAAAACCAACCAATGTTACGATTATATAAACATTATTTACTGCAGAGCCAAGTAATGAGATAGCTCCTCCGAGGAGGAAATGGAATGCCATTTCCTCCACCCAATGCTGCTTGAAGGAGAAGATCTGCTTTTGCTAATATCAAGGTTAAACGGGTTCTCTTTTCTTATACTCCTCTACTTGTTCAAAATCATGTCTCAAATGTGTTTGCTTTGCAGCTGGTCCCTAGAATAGATCGTGTTGTTTCTGGTTTTCTAATTGCCGTTCTTATTTCTTTAAGAGAAGAAACAAGTGTCTCCATTATGTCATCAGAAAGACCACTTGCCATGCACACCTTCCTGTGCCTGGGTCCTTTGTAGGTGTAGTGAGACGAAGCAGCTGTTGTGTTTAGCCAGTGCTCCTTACCTTCCTCTTTCTTTCGGAGAACTGCAGCCCTCCCAGTCCAATTATATGATTTGGGTTTTTTCCCCCAATTGTAATCGGCAGGCTTTTACCCAAGGCCTGGCAGTTTACCTTCGATGGTGGCTCATCCGAGGGCTGGACACACACTGAGGTAGGGATAATTGGAGTCCTTCTATTTCTTTTTTTTTCTTTCCTTCTTTTTTTTCTTTTGAGATGGGGTCTTCTTCTGTCACCCAGGCTGGAGTGCAGTGGCGTGATCACAGCTCATTATAGCATCCAACTCCTGAGGACTCAAGTGATCCTCCTGCCTCAGCCTCCTAAGTAGCTAAGACTGCAGGTGTGTACCACCACACCTGGGTAATTTTTTTTTCAAGTTTCTGTAGAGACAGGGTTTCACTATGTTGCCTGGGCTGTTCTCGAACTCCTGGCCTCAAGCAATCCTTCTGCCTTGGCCCCCCAAGGCTAGGATTACAGGTGTGAGCCACTGCGCCCAGCCTGGAGTCCTGCCATGGGATTTGATCAGTGGCTATTGAGAGAGCAAGACAAGCACTCACCATCTCAAAAAAAAAAAAAAGTAAAAATTAAAAAAAAAGACAAAAAGATCAGGAGTTCAGGGGATAGGAAAGAATGAACAGGTAAAACATGGGAGATTTTTAGGGTAATGATGTTATTCTTTTGTGACAGAGTCTTGCTCTGTCACCCCGAGTAGAGGACAGTGGCATCATCATAGCTCACAGCAACCTCAAACTCCTGGGCTCAAGCGATCCTCCTGCTTCAGCCTTCCAAGTAGCTGGGACTACAGGCCTGCTCCACAAGGCCTGGCTAATTTTTCTATTTTTAGTAGAGAAGAGGTCTCACTCTTGCTCAGGCTGGTCTCAAACTCCTGAGCTCAAGCCATCCTCCCGCCTTGGCCTCCCAGAGTGCTAGGATTACAGGCATGAGCCACCACGCCTGGCCTGTTAGTCTGTGTGATCCTGTGATGGTGGACACGTGCTACCATGCACTTGTCAAAACCCATAGAAAGTACAACACAAAGAGCGAAGCTTACTAGAAACTATGGACTTTGGTTAATAATGTATCAATATTTCATTAATTGTAACAAATATATCACACTAATCCAAGATAATAATAGGGGAAACTGTGCGAGGGAGGGGATATATGGAAGTCTCTATACAATTTGCTCAATAATTTTGTAAATCTAAAACCATTTTAAAAGTAAAGTCTATTTTCTTTAAAAAAGGCAATCTCCAGCAAGAGAAGATGAATTTAGCACATACGCAGAGAGCAGTAGAAAGGAGAATCCAGGGAGCAACAGAAGGAGGAAAGTGGCCCCGGGTCCCTGACATCAGCTTCTCCTTTCCTTCTGTGGCTCTAATGGGTTTTGTTACTTGTGCAACATTTACTGAAGCCATCATCCAAGCAGACCAGTCTCAGAGGGGTGACAAAAGAGCTCCAGTCTAACAACTGAGAGGCAACGTCAACAAATTTCAGGTTCTGTGCGTTTTCTTGAATACCGTGAAAGGGACACTCATATTGTACAGCAACGTGTTCTCAAACCCCCTCCTTGCCTTCTCCCATCCACTTCGCTGCACACCATTGCTGCTCTTACCATTTTCTTTTTAAAAATTCCTCAAAGAAACTTCCCCCAATCTAGTCCATCTGCTTGTTGTGCTTCCCTGAGCCCCCTCCCTCCTGACTCTGCATCATAAAACCCAAGAAGTGTCTGGGGCAGCAGAAGCTTTGCCACACCATGCTGGAAGGGAGTGAATGGGACTGAGTGGACATAAAAATGTATTAAATTATCACACGTACCCCAAACTATGTGCATCTGTTATGCATGAATTTAAAAAAAGACAAGAAAAGAAACTGAGTGGACAGATCCAGAATCATCTTTCGTGGGCAAAGCGGGGTGGTGGGCAGAGGGGAGCCCGCTGAGCTCGTCCCCCTCTTCCCTTCCCTCCTCTTCCACGCCACACACTCCGCCTGGGTGAGCTCACCCGTCCTCGTGTCTTCAATTTCCACCTCCCCGAGGATGACTGCCAAATTTCTACCCGCAACCCAAAACCCCGCTCTGAACTCCAGATCCATATACCAATGGCCTCGTCAACGTTTCCCTGTGGGGTCGAATCAGACAGGATTACATTCTGCTGTGACTAACAGAAACTGAAAATAGAGTCCTCAATAGAAGTTTCTTGGTCTTGCTCGGAGAAGTCTGGAAGTACGCAGCCCTGGGCTGGAATGGGATACTGCTGCAGAGCTCAGTCTCCTTGCGGGTCACTGCTGTGCTACCGCTAGGGTGTGTCCCTCAGCGGTATGGTCCAAAGTGGAGGTTTAAAGGGCCAGTCGTCCCACTGACATACCCGGCAGCAGGGTGCAGAAGAGCAGGACGAGGAAGGAGGAACAATGGGCGCCCCCAAATGTTTCAAGGAAGGTTCCTGGAAAATGCCACATAACGATTCTGCTTACATCTCATTAGCCAGACCCAGCAGACATGGCCACACCGAGCCGCAAGGAAGGCTGGGAGAGATGCTCTTTGTGCTGGGTAAGCATATACGTGACTAAAAAGAGTCTGTTATTAAGAAAATGGAATAGACATTGGAGGGGGGCGCAGCCAACATTGGCTACACAGCAGCCCCGTGGCCTCCCCACATTTGACATGGCTGAAATAGAAATGCCATCTCTATTTCATTTCCCTCAGTCTTGCTCCTTCCCTGCTCCTGCACACCCTAGCAGAGGGACAGTTCTGTGGGGCAGGGGCTGGCAAGGGGAGATCTCACCGGAGCTAAGTGACAGGTGAACAGAGAATTGTGTGATGAAGTCGAACTCTCAGGGCTCTGGAATAGGCTGAAAATGCCCAAGCGGAGACGTGGGGGTGGGGGCTCCTGTGCACAGGGCTGAGTGTCTGTGGGTTAGGACACAAGGCTTGGACTGTGCCGAAAGCCCCAGGGGTAGAGTTACCCAGCCCTCACCCCACTGTCCTCCAGGCTTGTTGACTCCATTCTGCCTCCTGCCCTGGCCACGCTCCGTGCCTTTGTACTGTCCCTTCCAGTGGGATGTCCTTCCCGCTTCACGGTGTGGTTTACTCTTAGCATCCTTCAGGGGCGGATCAGGACACTGAAGCCTTCTCCATGTCCCTGCTGGGAACTCCTCATGTCACACTGGGAGAAGAGGCTGCAGGGGAGTGGGTGTCAGTCCAGAGTTCTGGGAGGTGGGTCCAGTCCTAGCTGGAGCTGGCCTTGGATGCCATTTGAAGTGGGGTATTGGGGAAGTGCAGTAGGAAGGTGAGACCCCAAGACTTTCTTTTTATGAAGGAGGAGGCACCAGATGCCGACAGAGCAGTGACAGCAGGGAGCCACCAAGGCTGAGCCCGGAACCCCTGGCCACCAGGCTCCTGCAGGCAGCTGGGAGGGGCTGGGCCTCCCACACTCCCACTTCCAGGGAGGAAAATGATGCAGCCTGAGGCAGTGGGCCGCAGAGAGGAAGTTCAGCTGGGTGGGGGCAGGCAGAGTAATTCCTGGAAGGAAGCTCACACCTCAGGAATGGGGTAGAGGAACATTCTACAGGCCTCTGTCCCAGGAGCTGCCCATCTCCCATCCCCAGGAATGGGCAGGCAGGCTGGGTGACCCCTGGGTGTTCAGGCACCATGTCCCCACCGCAGCCTCCTGCAGCCGTGGCAGAGGCAAGAGCACAGGCGCAGAGGAGGCCAGCTGGGCCTGAGTTGGGCGGTACCCTATGCTCCTAAGCCTCTGCTCTTTCGCCTATAGAATGAGGAAGAGTCCTTCCTCATGCCCACGCCCCGCACCCGTGGGTGTAGTGGGGGAAAGTGAAGTGGCAGGGTAGGGGACCCAGCTAGGCACCAGCACCCCATGAAGTTCAGTGCCTTGCCCACCCTCCCCCTCCGAGGCAGGCACGGGGGCACCTGCCCTCCCCATTGTGTGTGTTTGGGGGCTGAGGGTGTGTGCCCCAAGCTCTGGAGCAGAGCAGCCAGCCAGGCTTGGGCAGGAGGCGGGACACTGCAGATTTCTCTCTGTAGCCCTCTCTGCTCACGGGCTTAGGTAGGGGGATGATGTGCCCTAAAACTGCCTGCAGGTCTGCCATTTCGGGCCAGGCAGTGGGCCCCAGGAAAGGGGGGCCCTGCCCCTGCCTTCCAAACCCCAAGCAGACAGAGCACCCACAATAAGGGCCAAGGGGCCAGTTTTCTCCCCGAGTCTACAAAGCTTCGGAGCACAGAAGCTCCTGTTCCCGAAGGCAGGAATTGGGCTTGGAGGTTAGGGCTGGGAAGGACACTTTGAGAGGTCAGCTAATAGCAGTCCATGGCCAGTATCACTTGGATCTTCCCCTGTAGGTCACAGGGAGTGACGGAGACTGTCGGAGTTGGGGAGGGATGGGACCAGATTTGCACAACAGGGATGGATTGGAGGGGCAGGGCTGGGAGCGAGAGCATCCCGTGGGGAGGGAAGACCCTGGGCACAGGCCCAGAGAAGGGCGGCTGGCCTGGGGAGAGGCTCCTGGGAGGACACTCAGAGGCTGATCCTTCCTTGTGCCTCCCCCACCCGGGAGAAGCAGGAAGCTGGTGAAGTCAGTGGGTGGGCCCAGGAGGCTGGAGAGGGGTTGGAGGGAGGTGCGACGGCGCAGGGAGGGGAGGGGCAGGGGCTCTGCAGGACCCTTGTCGGAGTGCACCTGGCCCAAACCTTCCTCTAACACGGAGGGAGGACTCACTGGGATCATTTGCTGTCCTTCTCTTCTGTCAGACTGGAAGCTGCCCAAGGGAGGGGCCTGTGACTCCCACATCAGACTGAGGGGACTGAAGGCGGGGAGCATGGAGCTGCCAAGCAGGAGAGCACCGAGGCCTGGGGACCCCCCCCCCCACCCATGAGTCTTCAGTCCTGCTTGGAGCCTGCTGCCCGTCTTCAGAGCTGGGGGTGGATGGAGCAGAACCCCGGAGGCAGGGAAAAAGAAAAACAAGAGGCAGGCATGTGTGTGAGGGGCCAGCCCCTTCAGCCCCTGCAAATGTTAAACACACTCACTTCAGTCCTCCCTGGCAGTGTTTAGCCAAAGGCCTGCCAGTCCCTGGCCAAGGACTCCTGTTACACACAAACAGACGACAAATGCAGACACACATGCTCACGCACAAACACAAGGATACAAGACACTGTGACACACATATTTAATGCACAGACACACGCTCACAAACTGGCACACACAGACACGCAGACACAGACATAGACATTTGAAGACACACACGAGGACACAGACATACAGGTACACACAGTCTCAGACACACAAAGACACACACACAGAGACACAAACACACCCCACAGATGCACAAACGGACACACACAGGTGCTCACTCAGAAGGAGCCCGTAGATAGAGACTGCTGGTTGGACACCGCGCTGGCTTCCCGGCCAGGTACAGTCACCCAGAAATGTCAGTGCAGCGCACCCGCACCCCCGGCCCCATTAAGGAGGCCCTCTGGGGCAGTGCCCTCATAATACAGCATCGGGGAGGTGACACTGTAGCTGGGGAGCACGTTGGCTGGGCAGAGAGGAGTTGGGAAAGCCCTCCGGGACGGAAAATAGCCCTGCAAAGGTTTGGGGTGGGAGAGACGGAGGGGTCCGGGGCGGGGCCTGCCTCCCCAGCCGCTAGGCCCAGGCCGAGCCCCAAGGTGGGCCTGCCCGGGCGGGGCGGGGCGCCCCTCCGCAGCTGGGCCGCAGGAGGCCGCCGAGGGGTCTGGAATTCCTCTTCCCCTCCCTCCCCTCCCCCGTCTCCCACCCCCCGGGCTGCCGGCGGGGGAGGCGCAGGGGGGGCGCAGGGAGGGGCCCTGGACGCGGGGCCAGGGTGGGCCCCTCGTTGGAGGCCCGCTCAGGCAGGCCCCGCCCCGGCCTCGCACATCTGGGCTGGAGCGCGGGCCGACCCGGCGGCGCAGCGGCGCGGCCATCCGGCCTGGGGGAGGGGGCGGCGCGGGGGCGGCGCGGGTCGCCAGCCGAGCCGGGGGCCGCGGGCCGGGCGCACGTCGAGGACTGCCGCCGCGGCGGGCACGGCCACGGGCTACCCGCCCGCGACCCAGGCGGTTGGACGGGTCGAGCTGTCGGGAGGGCGGAGGTGAGTTCTGAGGCGAGCGCTGCTGGGCTCCCCGAGTGGAGAAGGGCGCGGAGGTTTGCGGTCCCGGGCTGTGGGCTGAGACTCTACCAAAAACCTCCCGACTCTGGGGGCCAGGGCTGGGTGGGGGCAGCTCCGGAAGCCGGGACCGTGGGCTCCCATCCCGGCTCGGACCCCACACACAGCTGCTCAGAGGACTCCTGAGCCCGAGGCTGGCAGGAGAGCTGGCGTGGGCTGGGGCCCGCTCCAGGGAGCCAATGTGGGGGGACATGGTGCCGAGGCCTGAGGTGGAGACCTGGGGGTTGACTGTATGTGTGTGTGTTGGGGTACCTGAGAGGCCCCAGGACCTGTGGTCCAGGAGTGCAAGAGAATGGCTGGGTGCCCAGGGGTAGGGACCTCAGGTTTCTCTCAGTGAGGCCAGCTCAGGGTCCAGGCAGGGTGAGGTCTGGGCTCCCATGGGACAGTGAAGCGGTCTGAGACGTAAGCTTGGGGCAGGGCAGAGACCCAGAGGGACTGAGAGCAGATGCGGCCCGGGGGCCACAGAGCTGGGGGCAGTCATGGGGGGCTGCGGTGGAGCGTGGGAGGGGCTGCAGGGCCTGGGCCCTGTGGGACTGAGTTGTTTGTGAGCTGGCTGCTCCCATGATGGGGACCCAAGGGGGTGTGGCAGGATGTATGGAAAGCAAAGTTGAGGACAGGGAGTGGCCATGGGAGGCCATTTCTGTCACCCCTGCCCCAGCACAGGACAGGGCAGCCTCCTCACACCACAACCTCCGACTGGTCCCTCTCCTCAAGGCTCGTCTCCAGAACAAGGTGGGGCAGCCCTTTGGGTGCCAATTCTTATCTGTCCCTTGGGCCCTGGTTGGCCCAGTCTGTGGCTTGGAAGAAATGCCTGTGGCCTCACTGAGTCTGCTGACAGAGTCCTGTTCCACTGAAAGGCTGGCAGGGTGCTGAGCAGAAAGCAGGAGGCGGGAGTGGCAGGTCCAGGGAGAAGGGGAGCTAGAAAGATCTGGGTGGGCCCTTTGTCTGCATGGCATTGTGTGGAGCCCTGGAACCCAGCAACGCTACATGCCCGCAGCACTCCTGGGGGCAAAAGTGCCCAGCCCAAACACCCCACCCCGGGAAAAGATCCTCAGAGAAGTCTCTCCATCAGGCAGAAAGTCCTAGGCTATTGTGAGACTGGGGGGCAGTCTGGGATGGGAGTCTCTGGTAGTGAATTCCTGCTCTGCCACACCCTGTCCTGGTCCCCAGTGATTAATAGGCCGTGCCTATTGGGTAGAAGTCAGGGCCAGGGGTCAGGGTGAAGCTGAAGATTAGAGGTTAATATGAGGCCAAGGTTAGGGGTCTGTCCACAGGCAGGGTTAGGGGTCTGTCCACGGGCAGGGTTAGGGGTCTGTCCACGGGCAGGGTCAGGGGTAAGTCTATAGACAAGGTTAGGGGTCTGTCTATGGGTAGGGTAGGGGTCAGAGTTTGGCATGTGCTTGTAGCCAGGAAACGGAGTTACTTTCTGTGTAAACCGTCCTTCCCAATCACTCTCAAACCCACAGGCACCACCAGTCTGCAATTAGTGGGCCCCTGGGGCACGGGTCTGTCTCCCCTCATTTCCAGCTGTGAACTCTGTGCAGAGCTAGCTTTTGGGAGCTGGGGTTGTCCTGAGCCCCACGGTCAGCATCCTCCTTAAATGTTTCTGGGGGTGTGTGCATGGGGGGGGCCTCCCAAAGACACACAGGGCACGTGTGCACGCTCACGTGTCTGCTGGCACCTCTACTTCCACCTCTCGGGGAATCACTGGGATCCTCCTTCTTTAACACAAATTGATTTAGTTCCTAAAGAACTCAGGGTGGCTAGAATAAAATTCTCGGTAAGACCAAAAACTTCTAATAAGAGAAGATACAGAATCCACATCGTGAAGGGAAAGAACATTGCTCACACCTGCCCAACTCCTTGCTTTTATCAACACTCTTTGTACCTAGACTTGTCGGTCCTCACAGGCCCCCTGTGTCATTCATTTTACAGGCAAGGGCACTGAGACACAGAGATGTGACATGCTGCACTTATGCCAGGTGCCATAATAGGCCCTGGCCATCCCTGAAAGCCCAGTGTAGGGGCACCCAGGGTGTCACACGCCTAGAGATGGGAGGTAACTGGGGAGAACATTGGCACGTGGTTTGGACATGGTGTCCAGCTTAGAGTGACGACTCAGTCTTTTTTTTTCCTGGTGATTCTAAATTGTTTCTCCTCCAGGTACAATAGCCTTGGTCCAGAAAATCCATTCATTCATTCAACAAAGTGGTAAAAATAGGGCTGCTAGCTCCTCCCTCATGGACTTGCTCCAGGGATGTGCTGGTTACTGTTTTACAGTGAACTCCTGAGAGGGAGAAAAACCTGATTTGCCAATGTCCGTGGTGTAAATACTCCCAACCATGACTGATTTCAAGCTACCAACGTGTCAGTGAATGCAGAATTGGGAAGAGAGATACCAGCCATAGCATTTCACTCCATCACCCTGAGCTGGATGCCTGCCCAGCTCCCAAGGTCCCTACCTACCCCCTCTATTTGTTTGCTGTTTTCTTGGCATCAGCTGCTCTAGGAGTGCCCACAGCCAGCCCCTGTCCTTCCCCTGATTCTGACTCCTGGGCATCCAACTGTGTACCTCCAGTGACACAGACGACAGCAAGACTGTATGTGTCTGGAAATCTCCATGGCGCTGGCCATGCAGGAGTATCCTGGACATACAAGAGTATGTGAGAGTCTGGGTGTGTGTCCAGGATGGGGCTGGGTTGGTGTGAACTGTGTGTGAGCAAGGGTGTGTGCATGTGTGCATGGGCGTGCCAGCGCCCAGCTCTATGTCAGCCTGTGTTCTGTCAGCAAAACCTTTTGATTCGGCCACTGGCCACAGACAAGGGGGTGGGCTGGCTCTGTGCAGGCTCCCCCTTTGTTTAGGGGGCAGTGAGGCCCACAGATGAGGACAGTAGCATCAGTGATCTGCAGACTGGCTAAGGGCCACCATAGAGCAACACACGTCAAACTTTTGTGTGCACACGAATGACCTGGGAATCTTGCTAAAATACAGGTTCTGACTCTGCAGGTCTGGAGGGGGTGCCTGAGCTTCTGCATTTCTATCATGCTCATGGGGGAAGGGGGGTACCAGTGTTGCTGGCTCTGAGATCACACTTCAAGTGACAAAGCTATTGACAAAACTATTAACAAAGCTATTGATCCTGCCTTGTAGCAGGCCCCCAGAACTTCACAGACACAGGCTCAAGTTCCTCCTATCTTAGAAAATAAAATAAATATCCTTCCTCAGCTCCTGCAAGCTTTAGATCCCACCAGCTACTGCCCTGTTGTAGTTCCCGATCTCAGCTGAGCTTCTCAAGGGTTTTAGCTCAGTGCTCTCACCCCCTCCCACTCTTCACCCAGGTCTAGCCACCTTGGACCATTAACACAAGTGTTTCCAGTCTCATCTAAGGGCCTCCTACAGGCACCTGGCTTCACCCTCCTCTTAGCTGATCTTCATGACAGCACAAGAGGCGTCTCTATCTCCTTGGCCAGCCCACCGTCCTCTGTTCAGCCTTTAAGCGTGGATTCTCCTCCTTCCCTTCCCCACTCAACTCTCTGCCAAGCCTCCCATGACAGTGACCTCCAAACACACATCTCCAGCTCAGATTTCTCCCTGTCCTCCAGATCCCAAATCATCTGGCCACGTGGTGCATTCTCTCAGCAGTTCAAAACCGCACCCCAAACTCTGCCCTTGCCCTGAGAGCTGCCCCTTCTCCAATATTCCCCATCTCACCATCCATATCTTAGCTTGAGCCAGACAGTGCCACCCTTGACCCCTTCTTCCTAACCTCCCCGTATCCAATCTGATCGGCCCTGTTGATTTTAACTTCTGTCTCTTAAATATCTTTACTCTGTTTCAAGGCACGTAGCCACCACTGTTATTAAATATCTGTCTCCTAGAGGGCTACATAGCCTGCTGGGCTCCTGCTTCCATACTGCCTGCTGCAATCCTCTTTCCCTAGGCAGCCGGAGGGGCGTCTCAAGACAAAAATTTAGTCATGCCCTCACCCCTACCCTTCCACCTCAAACCTTTCAAGACTTGTCCTTCTTATAAAACCAAATCTAGGCTGGGCACGGTGGCTCACACCTGTAATCCTAGCACTCTGGGAGGCCTAGGCAGGAGGATCGCTTGAGGTCAGGAGTTTCAGACCAGCCTGAGCCAGAGCGAGACCCTGTCTGTACTAAAAAATAGAAAGAAGTTATCTGGACAGCTAAAAATATATAGAAAAAATTAGCCGGGCATGGTGGTACATGCCTGTAGTCCCAGCTATTCGGGAGGCTGAGGCAGAAGGATTGCTTGAGCCCAGGAGTTTGAGGTTGCTGTGAGCTAGGCTGATGCCACGGCACTCTAGCCCAGGCAACAGAGCAAGACTCTGTCTCAAAAAAAAAAAAAAAAAAAACACACAAAAAACCCAAATCTACACTAGGGTTCACGGGGGCCGGCCTGCAGGGTGAGCCCCACCCAGCCAGGTGTCCAGTCTTATCATGCCCCTTCCTGCCTGCTGTACCCAGCTGTGACCTTCCCAGCCCTCGGCGTCAGTTGTCATCTCAAAAT
Source organism: Eulemur rufifrons (assembly GCF_041146395.1). Lineage (NCBI taxonomy): Eukaryota > Metazoa > Chordata > Mammalia > Primates > Lemuridae > Eulemur > Eulemur rufifrons. The sequence continues at coordinate 28,490,141 of NC_091002.1, forward strand.
CATGTGCCCAATTATCTCCCCTGCCAGGCTGTGGGTCCCCAGGGCAGGGACAGTGTCTCTCTGGGTCACTGATGTCCCCCAGCATCTGGCACAGAGTGGGCACCAGAAAACATTTAGGAGGATCCTGATTCCAACAGAGCAAAGCCATTTTTGAGACTAGCTGGGCCTGTGGGGCTGAGCTTAGGATGAGATCAAGAAATTACTGTTCATTTTGTTAGACGTGAGAATGGTGTTGTGATGATGTTTTTAAAAACATCTTTATCTGTTGGAGAGACATGGTGCAGAGTTTATAGGTGAAACAACATGATGTCCGGGATTTGCTTCAAAGGACTCCAACCAAGAGTAAATAAATAAAATAAATAAGCATTTGGTGAGGGAACAAAGGCACAAATAAATCCCATTCTGCTTGTCTGTTCCTGTTGACAGCTACAGGGCCTGCAAGGATGCTGGCTGTCCCGGAGATGGGCCTGCAGGGGCTGTACATCGGTAAGACCCCCCACTGCTCTGCCCTGACCCATCACCCACTTGCCCCAGCACTGAGAACCACCCACAGGCTGTCCACGTGTGCCTCTCCCAGTAGAGCTTCCTTAGGGCCATTGTGTGTGTGTGTGTACATTTGACAGGGTGGGTCTGTCCATAGGACCCCCGTGGGTATGAGTGTGTGGGAGAGTGCATGTGTGTGTGCTGGGAGGGTCTGTGTGCACAGGACAGTATGCATGTGTGTGTCCTGTGCTGGCTTTCCATGCGCAAGAGCCTGTGTGTATGTCAGTGAGTGTGTGTGTGTCTCTCTGCAGGTGGGTCTCTATGCACAGGACCTACGTGAGCGAGTACAGTCTGCAGGTGTGTGTGCACGCCCCGAATTCTGTGTGTGCATGCTCATCTGCCTGCGGCCTGGTCTGGGAGCAGGCTCTGGGTTCTCTGCAGGGGTGGGAGGCCGGGAGGCAGGCGGGACACTCCTCAGGAAGTCCATTCACAAAGACCTGGCGGGCTGGGCCCTTCCTTCCTGCCTCCCTTCCCAGGCTCAAGCCATAGCAACTTGGCCTCTCAAGCTGGAGCTGGTGACAGGGCCTGAGCCTGCGTTGACTGCCTGAGGAGAGGGAGCCCTTGGAATGTGACCACTATGTCCCTGCCCCTCCAGCACCTCAGACAGACTCTGGCCCTGTCCAGGCACTTCCCAGAGTCCCCTTCATACCTGGCCCTTCACATATGTTCCCAGGTTACCCCAGGCCCAGGGAGAGCTGGGGCCTGTCTAGGAGCACAGGGCAGGACCCCTTCCCTGGCTCAGCCTGAAGCCCGACAAACCTGCTTGACTTGTCCATGGAGCTTCACACCAGACCCCCACTCTCTGTCCCTGTCCCTCTCTGTGGATCTCAGGGGAGCCCAGTACCCCCCCGTACGCCCCCTAGCAACACTCACCTAAGGGTCATACTCAGTGATCAGCACTCAATGACTAGTTACCAGCCCACAACTGTGGGTGTCCAGCCAGGGAGGCCATCCTGTCCCACGAGCTGCAGGATCCTCTAAGCCAGGCCTTGGGCTTCCTTCCGGAAGCTACTCTACTTCCACCAAAGGTCCAGCCAATCCTGGGCTTGCACCAGGGTCTCAGTGAGGCCTCCTGCCCCCAAATGCTGGCTCGGGGTGTGTGTAGGGGGATGGTAATCAGACTCCCTAGTGTGTGGACATCCCCCACTCAGGGCTGGCCTGGGGAGAGCTGCTGGTCGTTCCAGGCAGCCAGCTGGGCCTGTCTGTGGCCCTGGTGGGGAGGAGGGGGGACCTTCCTCAAGTCCTGATTAGAACCATGTGGCCCAACGTCAGGGTGGACGGGGGAGCAGCCCCACCCCTGGGCCAGTGGCCCCACCTCCCTGCCAGTTAGGTCTGTGGCTCCTCCCCCTTCTCCTGACCCCAGGAGCTCCTCCCCTCTTCATCTCTCCTGCCTTTCTGTCTCTGGACTCAGTCTCCCGCCACACAATGCTTCTGTCTCTTTCCCTTCCCCCACTGTTGTCTGAGGGTGCTGAGGGGACACAGTCGGTCCCCGGGTGAAGCATGCGTCACTCTCCAAGGAAAGCTTGCCTCTGGCTGATAACAGGCCTTCAGCCCCTGCCCCTGCCTCGCTGTGTGTCCTTCCTACCCCACCCCTGTCTCCCAGCAGGGAATCCCTTGCCCAAGCCCAGCAAGTATGGATGGAGAACCTCCCAGTGCCAGGCCTGGGCCTGGCTGTCAGTGCCCTACCCTGACTGTGCCAGGATGACCTGCCCTCTCTTCTCTGCAGGCTCCAGCCCAGAGCGGTCCCCAGTGCCCAGCCCACCGGGCTCCCCAAGGACCCAGGAAAGCTGCGGCATCGCCCCCCTCACACCCTCGCAGTCTCCTGTAAGCCTGGGGTAGGGATTGAGTCGGGGGTGGCCTGGGTGGCATGGAGGGGGGTTATGCCTGACAGAGGCATGGCAGGTCCTGGCTTGGGAAGGAGGAGGGGCATGAGGGTGCCACCATGCCTCCTGCCCCAGCACACTCCAGGCATGTGGCCACCCCCCGCCCCACCAGAAGGATTAGCCTTGGGTAGCCTTGGACTATAGGGCAGCAATTCTACTGAGAAGGTGAGCCTGACTTCCCCCAACCCACCTTGCCGTAGGACGGCACCCAGGGGCCATTGCAGCTGGCCTGGCTGGAGCTTCTTCTAGGTCCTCAGAGCACTGGGCCTTCCAGAGTTACTCCCTCTCCTGTGGACCACAGCCCACCTTAACCCAAGTCATATCAGGGGGGAGAGGAGACACATTGTTAAAAAAATAGTTTGGAAACTACTAGCTTGAAGTATCCAGGACATAACCTCCCCAGCACCAAGCTTCCTGGGTTACGCCACCCTGGATGGCCTTGCCTTGGTAATCCAGGTTGGGGACCCGTTTGTTCTCAGGAAGCCCAGGCCTGGCCTGGGACAAGGTAGGGACCACTCTGGGCATGTGCACGTGGCCTCTCCTCTCTGCCACAGAATCGGACAGAGTCTGGTTTGTGTCATTGTGGCCACAAAGAGCAAGAGGATAAAATATACACAAGTCCATATGCTGTAAAGCTGCCCAGAGGAGCAAAATTGCTCCCAGCTGGGCCCAGGCTGGTGGCAGGCTGTGAAGACAGTGCGAGATGGGGGTGGGGCTAAGGCGGTCCATGCAGAGGGTGGGCAGAGAGCGGGAAGCAGGAAAGCAGGAGCGTGAGCCAAAAACTGCAAGGGGCTACCTGAGAGGCCTCAGACTGAGCAGTTGGCATGTCCAGGGCTCAGCCTGGAGCCTGGGAGGGGAGCCAAGGCAGGCGGGCAGGTGGGGTGGGCCAGGGCTGGTCTGGACCATAGCCAGCGGAGAGGAGGAGCCCCCGAGTGCAGTTGGGGGCCGCTGCTGGCTGCCTGCTAACTCTAGGTCTTGCACTTGCAGAAGCCCGAGGCCCGAGCCCCCCAGCAGGCCTCCTTCTCTGTGGTGGTGGCCATTGACTTCGGCACCACATCCAGTGGCTACGCCTTCAGCTTTGCCAATGACCCTGAGACCATCCACATGATGAGGTGAGAGCAGCTGAGCTGGGAGATTGAGTGGGGGTGGTCACATCCTGGGATGAACTTGGTCCCAAAAGTACTGTCACTGAGACATGGGGTCTCCTCACAGGCCCTGCCACCCCTAGTCTGTAGCTCCCTATTGGGGCAAAAGATTGGAGGACTGGCCCAAGGCCTGGGCCCCCAGCCTCAACTGCAGCAGCTCTCAGACCACTGCAGGAAATGTCAGGCATTGTTTTTAATTTTAAATTTTCATTGACACATAAAATATAATAAACATAAACTATACAAATCTATCTAAGCTTGTATATACACACATATGCACATATATGCGTTTTTTAAAATAAAAGGGGGATATTGTACAACTTGCTTTAAACTTTCAGCACTATTTGGTAGCTGTTTCATGTTAGTACGTACAGAACTACCACTTTCTTTGAGCAGTTGCATAGTATTCCATAGTACAGATGTGTCATACTTTATCCACTCCTCTGTCGATAGGTCTAGGGGTTTTTTCTGTCATTTTTCATTATTACAAAGAGTGCCACAAGGAATAACCTCTGAAAACTTGTGCTGGGGTCTCTATGGGGCAGATTCCTAGAGGCGATTCCTAGGTCCAACATCTAAAAAAAAAAAAAACCCCAATAGAATGAAGGTTCATTGTAAGCTCTGGTTTTGCTTAGAAAATAAATAAATAAATAAAAAAGAAAAGAAAAGAAAGAAAAGGAAGGTTCAGAGGGGTGAATTGACAAGTCACACAGTTGTTATGAAAGGGATGTTTGAAAAATCCATTCTGATGTTGTTGGGTTTTATCTGAAAGAAACATTTGTTTGAACACTCTGGACCTCAAGGCCCTGATCTTTTGAATGTGTATTATGGGGCCGCAGCCAGTAAGCAGAGCTATTTTAGGAGACCTCAGAGCTCTCAACCCAAACTGGGGTGGGAGGTACAGAGGGGCTTCCCCAGGGCCTGGAGGTTGGATGGAAGGGTGACTGTCCCGTCCCAAGGAGACATGGGACTTGAGCTTCATGAGATTGGACGGATTGTCCTTCCCTTTTCTCTGCTCCCACCATATCACAGGAAGCCACAAAGGCTCTGGGCACTTACTGCTCTGTAGGAGCTGCAGGGCACCCCAGCTAGCATGCTCATCAGCACACATAGCTGAGGCCATGCTGGGGCCAAGGACACATGAAGGGACACTGTCTCTGTCCTGTGGAAGTTACAGTCACAGAAAGTAACTGGGGGACATCCTGGCCCCCTGCCAAGCCCTCCCAAGCCTTCCCTTCCCATCCCCACCAGCCACTAAGCCCCATCATTTCCGTGTCTCCTTAATATCTCTGGAATAACCCATCCATTTCTCTCCATGGCCACTGCCTCTGCCCAAGCTCAGCCCCACCCTCTCTCACCTGGCCCGTTGCAATATCCTCCTCCCTGGGTTACCTTCTCCATCCTCCCTTCCCTTCCCATCTGTTACTACATGGGGACCAGTGACCTTTCTTTCTACAGGCAAATGTGGGCATGCCTCTTTACTCCACTACTTAAAATCCACCATGATAGAATTTTGATACGGCATTCAGTGCTCTTCATGATCTGACCTTAGCATCCCTGTATTTTCTTCTGCTGCATATTGAGCCAACCTATTGCTAGTTTCCCTGCTCTTTCACACCTCTGAGCTTTCGCACATGCCGTCCCTCCGCCTGGCTTCCCATGAAGGGAGGGTCGCCGCTGACAACACTGACTGCCCTGTGCCTCCGCAGGAAATGGGAGGGCGGAGACCCGGGCGTGGCCCACCAGAAGACCCCAACCTGCCTGCTGCTGACCCCGGAGGGCGCCTTTCACAGCTTTGGCTACACCGCCCGCGATTACTACCACGACCTGGACCCCGAGGAGGCGCGGGACTGGCTCTACTTCGAGAAGTTCAAGATGAAGATCCACAGCACTACTGTGAGCAACATCCCGGAGGCGGGCAGGGCTCCAGCCAGGGAGGCGGGGCCAAGATAGAAAGGGGCGGGGCTATGGAGGTGGAGCAAAGCTAAAAGATGTGAGGAAGGGCCTCATGGAGAAGGGGCTAAAAGGGGGCGGGGCTCAGAAGTGAAAGGGTGGGGCGGGGCTGAGGGTGAAACTTGGCTTGGAGGAGGGGTGGGGCTCAGGAGAGGGGCTGGGGCTGGAGACAGCTAATGTGAGATTGGGGCGAGAATGCAGCGGTGCTAAAGAGAGGAAGGGGCAGGAAATGGGGTGATTTTTAAGAGAGAAGTTTCAGGAAATGGGGGCAGAGCTATGGTCTCCTACAGAGCCTCCCTGTGTCCCTGCCAGGATCTCACCTTGAAGACCCAGCTAGAGGCCGTAAATGGAAAGAAGATGCCCGCCCTGGAGGTCTTCGCCCATGCCCTGCGCTTCTTCAAGGAGCACGCTCTTCAGGTGCACTGCAGCCCCATCCCTGCCGGCTGTGGTGGGGACCCTGGGCCCATCGTTTCCCTTCATCCCACCCTGTCCATCCGATGGGTAGCCACTGCTAGAGGTCAGGTCGTCTTCCTCAGTCCCCTGCCTTCTTGTCCTATAGAGCCTGCACCGAGCCACACTGGCGGGAGGGGGGATTCTTCCGTCTCAGCTGGGAAGTCTTTCCTGTGGTTTGATTAGTTCCTCCAGCTTTCATAGAGGGCTGAGGATCTCACCCCCCAAGCCGGCTGTTCCCCTCACTGTCCCCTCCTGCTCCAGGAGCTGAGGGAGCAGTGCCCATCGCTGCCAGAGAAGGACATTGTGCGCTGGGTGTTGACGGTGCCTGCCATCTGGAAACAGCCGGCCAAGCAGTTCATGCGGGAGGCTGCCTACCTGGTGAGGACGTGCAGGTGGGGCAGAGAACACTGCTCAGGAAGGCCATAGGGATGGCCCCAAACTCTCATTTACCCCACCGCCCTTGGGACCACAGAGTCATTGTGTAAAGACCTCCAGCCTTCTCCTGCTGGGAATTTTGGAAGATTGTTGCCACCAGGAGAGGAAGTGGGTCTGTGAGAACAGGGCACAGATGGACAAAAGGCACAGCCCAGGCCAGCACAGATGGTGTCTGAAGTGAGGTTTCCTAGAAGCAGAGTCCAAGATGCAGAGTCTTGTGCCTGTGGTCTATTGAAGACGGGCTCTCAGGAGAAGGGGAGGGAGGGAAGCAGGACAGAAGGAGCTGAGCAAGGACATGATCTTGATGGAGTCTAGCCTCAGCCTGATCCCAGGGAGAACTGTAGCACAGAGTTGGCCACAGTGAGGCAAAGGGCTGGCTTCTTGTTGGTCTGTATCAGTATATCATTGGTTGCTGGGGGAGGAGGAGGGAAAAGTCTCCAAGTGAAGCAGTTCCCATTCAACTGAGGGCAGTTGGTCCAGAGGAGGGGACAGCTGTGAGCCAATAGCAGCTAACACTCATGTCGGTGGGCAGGACACCCAGAACATCCACTTCAGCTGGCATCAGTATTTTCAGGAATACCCCTACCACTGCCCCAACCTTTGTAGGTTTTTTTGGTTTTTTTGTGATAGAGTCTTGCTCTGTTGCCCGGGCTAGAGTGCTGTGGCATGAGCCAAGCTCACAGCAACCTCAAACTCCTGGGCTCAAGCAATCCTCCTGCCTCAACCTCCCGAGTAGCTGGGACTACAGGAATGCGCCACCACACCTGGTTAATTTTTTCTATTTTTAGTAGAGACAGTCTTGCTCTTGTTCAGGCTGGTCTTGAACTCCTGAGCTCAAGCTATCCTCCTGCCTTGGCCTCCCAGAGTGCTAGGATTACAGGCATGAGCCACCGTGCCTGGCCCTCTTTGTAGGTTTTTGAGCAGGGGAAACAGGATTATGAAACTATGAAGGGAGGTGATTCTGGCCAATGTGTGTAGGTCTTCCTACCAGAGAGTTGCTCAAAGGTCCGCAGAAAGCAGTGTGGAGGGTCCAGGCACTACCCTCTTCAGTGGAGACAGAGAAGGGGGAATAGCCTCCCAGGACAAGACCCGTTGCTTGGTCCTAACCCTGGGGCTTTGGGGGACAGACACTAGGATATCCAGAAGGGTCCAGAAGGATGATACCAGGATCCCCAACCCTCTACACCTTTGGGTCAGGCATGACCCAGAAGCCAGGTCTGTAGGTGCTATACTTGTCACTGGAAGGATCTAACCCTGAGCACAGTGGGCATCTCCCTGCTGGGACTGGGATGACAGCAAGGCTGTCTCCAGCCAGAACAAACACCCCAACCCCAGTGCCCCCTGCCCGTTTACCCACCCTGCTTCCTCCCACACTGTTCCCTGGCTGCCAGCTCAGGAAGGGCTGGCCCTGGGCAGGAACTCTCCATTCCCACCCATATCCCCTTCCCCTATCTGGTCAGAATTTGGGGAACCCACAAAACCATAAAGTACTTCCCATAGGGATCCCTTGCCCTGATGCTGGACATAACTGATCTCGAGTTTGTCTCCCCCCAACTGGCCTATCTTGGAATTTCACTGCTTCCTTCCTGCTATATCAGATTCCCTGGGAACAAAGTTCTCCTGAGAGTAAGGTGGCTTGTGACCCTGTGACCACCAGCCTGGTGGAGAAAGAGGGTTCAATGAGCTAAATGGGATTTCCTATCATCTCCTCTGAGCCACTGCACCTCCCACACTGTGCTAGAATCCCTGCTAACACCTCCAGCCAGCACATAGCTGGCCGGGCCTGTACTTGTGAAGAGGGACCTTGCTGCAGCCCCGACATCTTGGGAAGCTTGAGTGGGCAGATCCCAAGCACTCTAGGTTTGCACTCTGGTCTCTTTCTGCTGGCCAACCTCTTGGCACCCTCTTGGCACCCTTGGCCATGGCCATGTCCCTCCCCAGCCTGATCACAGGGTGGCTGTGAGGCAGCTCCAAATGTATGCAGCATGGAGGGGCCTGAGAGGCCTAGTATGGGTGGGGTGTAATTGGGGAAGAAGTGGGAGCCCCGAAGGCCCGGTTCCCCACTCCAGGAGCCATCTTGGGTGTGACAACCCATGGTGCTGCCTGGTCTTGCCTACACCCATGCCTAGGCTGGACTGGTGTCTCGAGAGAATGCAGAACAACTCCTTATAGCCCTGGAGCCTGAGGCTGCCTCTGTGTACTGCCGAAAGCTGCGTCTGCACCAGCTCATGGACCTGAGCAGCCGGGCCCCAGGTGGCGGGCGCCTGGGTGAGCGTCGCTCCATCGACTCCAGCTTCCGGCAGGGTGAGCTGCCCGCAGGGGCATCGCCCACCCTTGCAGAGTCAGAGGGTCACTGAGGCCAGAGGCTCAGCCATGTCCAGGATGAAGGGGAGGGAGCCTCAACATGGAGGAGCCCGATCTGAGCTGGTAGAGACATCCCTGTGGAGTTCAGTCTGAGGGGGGGAGGCACTGCCCTGCTCAGGGGGGATCTAATCAGAGGACTGGCCACTGCTCTGACCTGGGGGAGCCCAATCTGAAGGTGGAAACGTCACCTTGCCCTAGGGGAGCAGAGTCTGAGGAGGGCAGGACTCAGCCCAGCCCTGAGTCTGACAGTTGGGGGAGACAGCCCATCCCAGGTAGATGGTTGGGTACTGACAAAGGGGGAAGTCAGCCCCCACTCTGAGCTGAAGGGGGAGGTCTTCAGGCGCTTTCCCTTAAACAGCCACTACATCAGCTGCCCCTCCCCCCCATCCTTGCACATCAGCTACCACTCTCTGCCCCCAATCCTCCCACTACAGCCCAAAGCTCCTGCTGCCAGGACCTGGCACTATGGCCAAGGACAGCAATGGTCAACCTTGGTCATCCCCCCAAATGCCATCTCCCATTACAAGGAGAAGCCCTAAGTCCTGAGCTCCCCCTGACACCTCCCAAGACCTAACTCCCCCAGCTCCTCCAATCCCTCCTAACTCTGATTTTGCCATGGCCTGGGCCCTTCTGCATTAAGGGAAAGTCCTGTGTCCAGAAATTCTTCCCCCAGCTGTTGGATACAGTGCCAGGATTTTGGGTTCAGCGTTAACCTCTCCCAATCAGGGGTGGGTTGGCGTTTCAGGAGCACTGGCTGCTCTGGGTGCTCGTGGAGGGCCTTGGCAGGAGGATGGGAGCTGAACGTGGTAGCCAGAGCACCTCCTTCTAATCTCACTTCCTGCTGACCTCTGACCCCCAGCCCGCGAGCAGCTGCGAAGGTCCCGCCACAGCCGCACGTTCCTGGTGGAGTCGGGTGTAGGAGAGTTGTGGGCAGAGATGCAAGCAGGTAGGTGGAGAGGAGGGAGGATGGAGATATTCTTGGCCCCTGTGGGGCACCTTAATACTGATGGGAGGAAGGGCACATTTGCAAGCCTGCCTCTTCCTCCTCCATCCGCGGGACCTAAGCTGGCAGTACCCTCATAGACACCTGCATCCCCTCCCCACTCACAGCCGCTCCCCTAACTCCCACTCCTCCGGGGCATTCTCTGCGGACGCTCAGGTGGAGTTGCAGAGCCTTGGAACCATTTCTCCCACACACCCTCGCCCGTATCTGGTGGCCTGAGGTTCAAACACCTGAAGCCCCTCACATCCCTTCCCCAACCCCCGCAGGCCGGGCTGGGGACCCAGGGCAGGGTTGAGACCGGGCGAGGCTGGAGGGGGCTCGAGACTGAGGGTGGAGGCAGAGCACGAGTGTGTGCCCACGCTCTCGCAGGAGACCGCTACATGGTGGCAGACTGCGGCGGAGGCACCGTGGACCTGACCGTGCACCAGCTGGAGCAGCCCCACGGCACCCTCAAGGAGCTCTACAAGGCGTCTGGTGAGTGGCCACGTAGCGCCCCCGGTACCCAGCGCGCCCCGGTCCCCCGCCAACGCCCCCTGGCGGCCGGGTGGGTACTGACGCCCCCGCCCCACTCCAGGCGGCCCTTACGGCGCGGTGGGCGTGGACCTGGCCTTCGAGCAACTTCTGTGCCGCATCTTCGGCGAGGACTTTATCGCCACCTTCAAAAGACAACGGCCGGCAGCCTGGGTGGATCTGACCATCGCCTTCGAGGCTCGCAAACGCACGGCCGGCCCGCACCGTGCAGGGGCCCTCAACATCTCGCTGCCCTTCTCCTTCATCGAATTCTACCGCAAGCAGCGAGGCCACAACGTGGAGACAGCCCTGCGCCGGAGCAGGTGCGTCCAGGGCCCGCAGGGCTCAGGCAGGGTTTGCTGAGGGGAATGCCCCTGCAAGGGAGGGTCTTGGGCCTCAGGGGATGGGGTTGGAGATCTGCCTGATTCATCCAAGACACCCATCGAGCCAGCCCAGGAGCAGGGGGAGGGGCACGAGTACCCAAGCTGGGCAGGCTTCACCCCCACATCCACAGCCTGGATAAACAGGAGCAAAAGGGAGACGCATGGGTGGGGCGGGGGGTTAACCTCTGTCTCCTTCCTGCCTTTCTCCTCCGCCCTCACACCCCCCACCCCCGCCACCACCCGCCTGTGAGCCAGTGCTCCTTGGCTCTTCTGCACAGAAGCAAGGGGCGGCTCCTCTCCCGGGAACTCAAGCTGAACCTGGAGCAGGCTGGTGGCTGAAACCCCTGGGAGAGCAGGGCAGGGGTAAGGGCTAACGTGCACCCGGCCCAATCTCTACACACTGCGTCCAGTCAGTGCCCAGGCACATCTGCCTGGAAGCAGGGGTAGGGAATGAAGACGACGGACCCCAAGCTAGTACAAGCAGCTGGGCCCTGACCATGGGCCTGTGCCCCCTTCACCACCTACAGTGTGAACTTCGTGAAGTGGTCCTCACAGGGGATGCTCCGGATGTCATGTGAGGCCATGAACGAGCTCTTTCAGCCCACGGTCAGCGGGATCATCCAACACATAGGTGAGCGCCTGCGCTGGGTCCTCCATTCACCCCCACATACACACCCAGATGTGATCATAATTCCCCCATCTGTGCCTGGAAATCTCCACACATCCATATACTGGGATGAGACCCAGAATCATTTGGAACACCTGGAGGATGACGTGCAGTGGTGATTAAGAGCTAGGAGCAATGATGTGTAGTCTTGCCAAGTTAAGGAACCTTTGGTATCTCAGTTTCCCCACTTATAAAATGGGGTGATAGTATTTCCCAAAATGTTATCACAGGGATAAAATGAGTTTAAGTATCTAGAGCGAGCACAGTGTCTTTCACACAGTGTCTAGGTGTTTAATACGTGTGCCTCACCCTGCACGTTGTGGTGAGAGAAGCGGGGAGCACGAGTGTTACGGAGGCGGAGCTCCTAAGCGTTGCCAGGAGCCCTCAATGAAAGCACTGTGGTTTTCATCAGAACTGGGTTGTCGTTTTGTAGCTCAAGTGGCTAGTTTTTAGTTGCCAGGAGGGTACGGGTGGGGCAGGGGAGGCAGCAGTGGCCACGTGGTGGTGGCCTTAGTCCCCCCGCCTTTCTATCTCCACCCTACTCTTTTCTTTCCCCTCCACCACCGTCCCTGTCCCACAGAGGCGCTGCTGGCGCGGCCGGAGGTGCAGGGCGTGAAGCTGCTGTTCCTGGTGGGCGGCTTCGCGGAGTCGGCCGTGCTGCAGCACGCGGTGCAGACGGCGCTGGGTGCCCGCGGCCTGCGTGTCGTGGTCCCGCACGACGTGGGCCTCACCATCCTCAAGGGTGCCGTGCTCTTCGGCCAGGCGCCGGGCGTGGTGCGGGTGCGCCGCTCGCCGCTCACCTACGGCGTAGGCGTGCTCAACCGCTTTGTGGCTGGGCGCCACCCGCCGGAGAAGCTGCTGGTGCGCGACGGCCGCCGCTGGTGCACCGACGTCTTCGAGCGCTTCGTGGCCGCGGAGCAGTCGGTGGCCCTGGGCGAGGAGGTGCGGCGCAGCTACTGCCCGGCGCGCCCGGGCCAGCGTCGCGTGCTCATCAATCTGTACTGCTGCGCCGCCGAGGACGCGCGTTTCATCACCGACCCCGGCGTGCGCAAGTGCGGCGCGCTCAGCCTGGAGCTCGAGCCCGCCGACGGCGGCCCGGACACCGCCGGTGCGCCCCCTGGCCGCCGCGAAATCCGCGCGGCCATGCAGTTTGGCGACACCGAGATTAAGGTCACTGCGGTCGACGTCAGCACTAATCGCTCGGTGCGCGCAGCCATCGACTTCCTTTCCAACTGAGGGAGCGCGGGCGCCGTGCCAGCCCTTTCTGCCCGGCCCCGCCCCCTTTCGGTCCCAGCGTCTGGGGGGCGGGGTGGGGCGGAGGAACCAGCTTGTTCTGATATCAGCGCCTCTTTCCCCGCCCTCCAGCCGGGGGAGATGAGGTCATGGGAGGCTGGGTGCGGACACATCCAGACTCTGGCTTTGGGATTGGGCCCTCGTCCGCTGACTCGAAGGCTGAAAAGAACTGCCAAGGACTGAGTGGATCAGGGATAATTAGAAGAGGCACGCAAGACCATGCGCCCAGCCTGGCAGGGGGCATGTGACCCCGAAGGCAGAATGCAACAGAAGACCGAGCTCTGGCCTGAATTTGGGAGCCCCGGTCTGAACTTGGCCCGGTGGGGATGGGGGGAGGGATGGAGGCAGTGGGAAGAGAGAGCCACAGCAGGGAGGTTGTGCAGGGCCTGGACCTGAAGGGCTGGAGTTCACCAAGTGATGGGCTCAGCCCATACAGGGAAGCGGTCAGAGAAACCCTGTGCAGTGGGGAAATGGCCAGAAATGGACACTAGAGGGCAGGTGTAGCAGCAGCTTCCTGGGTCACTGACCACCCAAGTATGACTGATTATTGTAGAAAGGGCAGTAGCTAGCTAATCGGGAGGAGGGTGCATTATTACAGTGAAGGCAGTTATGACGGGGTGGGGACATGCTGGAGGGCCTTTCCTCCCAGACAACACACCTATCTGGAAAGGTCCCAAGGGCAGCCAATGAATGACCCCCTTGCACCCCACCCTAGCCACGGAAGGGCAGCTGGAGGGTGGACAGGAAGGACAGAGGGAGCACTGAGGGCTGGTCCCAGCTGTGCCATTGACTTCTGACGTGGCCCTCAGTTTCTCCAAATGTGAAATGTCAGACACCTTTCTCCACCCATGATATGCAATAGCCCCACCTACCTGAGAGGCCAAAGGTGACAATAAAGCATTTAGGCTCAAGGGGAAGCCACAGCCTGCTGGTACTGTACGAGTGAGGGCCCCAATAGTCGGAGCAGTGTAAGGGCCCCAGGTGGTACAGAGAGTGGTTTCAGCTGTGCACAAAGCAGGGGACTGACCAGAAGGGGGTGCTGCTGTCAACCTGTCAAGCATCCCAAACAGCACCCCACCCCCACTCCTTAAGACCTCTGTCTGGCCTGGGCAGGAGACCCCTCCCCATTCAAATGAATTGTCTTGGCAATTAGTCTCTGGCCTAAAATGCTACCACCTGTGCGTACCTGTCCTGGGGCTACTGCTATAACGCCACACAGTGCCCTTGCCTCCTGAAAGAATTTTACCCAAGTCCTTCCTTGGCCCATCTGTAAAGGATTGGGCATTCTCCCGCCGCCAGAGAACAAAAACTCAGCTGGCCTCTAGCATCCACTGGAAGATTTATTTCTTTAGGGTTCTACCCCAACCAGTCATTTAAAAACCAAGTAACACAGACCTGAGGGGTAGGGGTTGGGGACTGCACCTCCCTCCTACTCACCGTGGACTGCAGTGGGGAAGAGGGAGGGACAGGAGAGGCGCTGAACCAGAGCAGCAGCAGTAAGGGGGCAAGGACGTCACAGAGCCAGCTCCGTCCTCTCCCAGACCCTGGCTGGAGCCCCTATGGCTTGGGGTGGGGAGTGGGTAGAGCCCACCCCAGCCCCTCCCCCTCCCTTCCTCAGACAGCCTCCTTGAGGGCTCATCCATTTCTTCCGGCAGGAGACTGAGGCACACGGAGAGGAGGAAGCGGGAGAGGAGGACGCAGGAGAGGCAGGGTGGTGGCACAAATGAAGGCAGAGGTGAGAGGCGTGGGCAAGGCCCCGGCTTGGAGGCCCCTGGACACTCTAGCCCCACGCGCACCCCGGGGAGGGGCGAGGAAGCCACACCATCACGCAGCATGTTGGGGAGACGAGGCGGGGTTTAAGGCTGAGGGGCCCCGAGGCGGACACGTGGCCCGCCTCAGTCGAAGCCGTGCCAGTCGCTGTGCTCAGAGTCGTATTCCAGCTCGGCGCCCACGCACTTGACACCGTCCAGCAGCATGGGTGTGCCGTGGTGCCGGTCTGCAAGGCAGGGGTGCGAGTGGCTGCCACACTGCGTCCCTCGCCCCACCCACGCGACCCACTACAAGAGGACCCCTCCACCTTCCCTCAGGGATTGGCTGGAAGGGGGACCCCAGCCCTTTTTCAGACTGGGCTCCCGGAGGACAGAAACCCTTGCGGCCAGGCTTGTGCCTCCCTCCTCCAGCCATACCCGTGCCTTGCGCTCTCACCCATGACGCGCGCCTGCACCACCACGCGCACGCAGGCGCCCGCGCCCCCTTCACAGGCTAGCAGCATCTCCTCCTTGAGCACGCCCTCCTTGTGCGCTGAGTACTCACACTTGACGCTGTAACCTGCCGGAACAGGGGCAGGCGATCAGCATCTCCCTCCGCCTACGATCCCACCCCAGCACTCACTGGCCCCCACCCAACACCTAGACATGCAGAGTCTCCCCCAGAAAGGAGCAGGGGTGGCCCCTCTGGAGCCCAGAGAACCATGGCCCCCAAGGCGGGGTGTGCAGGCCTCAGAGACTTCCCATTCTTCAATGAGCTCCAGGTGCCTCTGGCCTCCAGGCCACCCCAGTATGGGTCAAATTCAGGCTTCTAAAACAGGGCCTGCTGATTCCCCGGAAAGGAAGGCAAGGAGAGGTGGAGATGGGGCAGGAAAGCGGGCAGGGCAGGCTCTGAGTGGGACAGGTGGCCAGAGGCAAAGGCCGGAGGGGTCTCACTCAATCCACTGTAGGCCAGGGTCACAGGGGGAGACATGAAACGGAAGCTGTCGAGAAACTGACACCCTGGTCCCGGCCAGGCTAGCAGCGGGGAGCAGGGCCTGAAGCCAGCCTGGAGGGAGACACAGCCTGAAACCCACAGCCTGGAAATGGTGAGCCTTAGGAGTAAGCCACAAAGTGCCTGCGGCTCCAGCAGGTTTTTCTTGAGGGGCAGGTGGGAGGGAGGGCTGGAGGCGTAAAGCCAGTTCCTCCGAGGCTCCCGTCTCAGTTACCTCCCCACTGAGGAACCTATCGTGTGGTGGGCAGACATGGGCAGACAGTGTGAGCTCACCGATTTCTGTCCAGGGACAGGAAGTGAGGCCTGGGGCATGGGACCTGCCAAGTTGCCATAAAGAGGTACCATGTCCCTGACTTGCTGAGCTGCCCCTCCACCCTAGATGGGGGGAAGGGAGCACCCCACATTCTCACTCCCACTCACATCCAGCCCCTGCTGGAGGAGGGGCGCACCTTCAGAGGTGGGCACGACGCTGAGGAGCTTGAGGTACAGGCTGGGGACAGGTGCCTCGTGGACATCCTTGCTCAGTCTGTGCACCGGAGGCAGAGTGAAGGTGATCTCATACCTGTGCAGGATCTTCAGGAAGCCGACCTGCAGCAGGAGGGCGGGAGGAAGGCACCTTCACTTACTGCTTCCCCCAGGGCCCACCCAGTCGTGCCACCTATGATCCTTGTGGGCCCCAGCACCTGCTTCCCTGAGGATCCCAGGAAACCTCATTCCCTCCATCACTCCAGCTGGTCCACACCCCAGCCCGATGGCCCCAGGGCCCTTGACAGAGCCCCTTCCCCAGAGGACCTCATCCCTACAGCTCAGCCATCACATTCCTCAGCATCTGCCTCATGGGCCCCACTGTCCTCAGTGGTCTATTTTATTAGATGAGAAAATGGAAGCCAGGAAATGACTGGCCAGAGGACACACAGAGTGACCAAGATAAAGTCCTCCCTAGACCTCTTGGCCACTTCTGCCATTCGTGGTAGACAGCAAAGCACAGGCCACTTAAAGGGGAGGCTCAAAGTTCCACGACACAGGCCACCCACCTGCCCCCACCACTAGTACCTGCCCAGAGCCAGCAGCCCAGGGTCAGGGACGCTGGTCCTCTTGTCACTCATATGGAGACACCAGGCAACACAGCACGGCATGAGAGATGGGATGGAATTAGATGATGGACACTATCCAGCTGCGTCAGCCCAGAGCTGGCCCACAGGCCTGGCACCATTGACCTAGGGCTCCTCCCTGCCCTGCTGGCACCTGACCACGGGTGCCTGCCTGCTCACTCAAAAGCTCGCTGAGCCTACAGCTACCTACTCATGACCCATGCAATTTCTGTTGTTCATACACAGTGCTTGGCAACCAATGCCCTCTGGGACAGATGCCATTCTTGGAAACTCCAGGGGTGTGAAGGGCCATAAGCCAGGGTGGCTGCTGAGCAGGGTGGCTGATAGGGGTGCAGTCCAGCAGCTGCAGGGTGCATGGTACACCTGCAGGTTGCCTGGGCACATAGACTCCGGCTCATGGTTACTGGGGCTCGACGGCCACCGTGGGGACTCGTTGGGACTGACTGCACAGAATTTTAGCCTTTTAGTGGCACCAGAATGACATCACCACATAAACCTCAATCTATGTGACCCCCTTGCATTCTGCTGGTGGAGGGCACACCTCTCAAGCAGGCTTTCTGGCCGGACCTACCAACTGCCCCTGTGACCCAGCTCTACCGCTTGCAGAATTTTCCAGAGGAAGTACTCAGAGATGTGAAAAAAAAAAAAAAATACTCATCACTATCTTATTTATAACAGTGAAAACCAGAAACAACCGTAACACCCAGGAATAGGGAACTAGCTAAATCAGTGATGACACATATAATGGAATACCAAGCAGTTGTAACATCTCATGGAAAATTATTTACTAACACATGCAGGAGACAGTTCACAACAGAGGCAAACAAAAAACCACGTGTACACCGTGATACCAGCTTTTGTTTTTGGAAACAAAGCTTTAATAAAAGCTGGAATGACACACATCAGAATATCAACCATGGTTATTTCTGGATAGTATGACTCTGTGGTACTTTTAAATTTCTTTGCAGTTTTCCCTATCTTCCCAATTTTATCTAATAAACATGAGTGGGTTTTGCAGTGGGGGAAGGGAGCTATTTTTAAAAGTTTTGGTTCACTCTGTTTAAACTCTGTTCCCTTGGGGAAGCTGTCAGCTGAAGGAGAAAGAGTGAGGATTTCTGAGCTGGAGAAATGGATACAAAGCTGGGCCCTTTTCTGAGCAGGGCAGCAGGCCCCTCCTCAAGGCCATCTCCAAAGACCAGACCTCTGCTCCCCACACCCCCAAGGGCACACCTGCTCAACTCTGGTCCCCTTGCTTATTGACCCAGTTGAAGGCCTCAATTCCTGTTTTCCCCAATCCAGCTCCTCTAGACACTCTCTCCTGCCCCTTTCCAAGTGGATGTGGGATCCCAGTGTCCCAGCAGTGAGAGGAACATGCTGGAAGGGGTGTAAGCTGTGGCCACCAGGAGAAGTGGATGTTCCACCAAGCAGAAAATGGGGGTGAGAAATACTACTGCAAAGAGCCTAAATCAGCCAGAGATTTGGCAAAAAAAAAAAAAAAAAAGGGTAGAAAAAATCACAGCTTGTTATTGCCATAATTAGCTTCACACCTATATCACATATATATATCCTTCCATTCTCATACCAACTCTATAGGGTGTGAACTGTCTCCACTTGAAAGGAGAGAAACCACGGTGGCCTCCCTCAGGTCACAGAGCCAGAATGACTGGCCTAGACCTGAACCCAGGCCTGTGGCACCACAGCCTTGACAACCACCTTCCATTGCCATTGTCTGGGTGAGGCTGATGATGTCAACGGCTCTGCTCACCTTGATTCAAGTGACATTCTAAATGTACTCATTTCACTGAAATCTCACCACCTCCCATTTTACAGATGGGGAAACGAAGGCTCAGGGAGGAGCAAACACAGGACTGTGAGCCCAGCTGACAGGTAGGCCCAGGAAGCTGTCAGAGCCAGGGAGGAGGTGGACGGGGGAGACTGGGAGTGAGGCTGGCAATGGGGGAGATGTGCATGTACCTTGACCAGAAAGCTGCTGTCGCCCTCCTGGGTGACCATGACCACTGAATCATGCAGCTTCTCATCAAAGTGGACGTGGCTCTGGGAGCCTTCTGCATCGTGGCCTGCCGCGAAGCGGATACTCCGGACTCTGGGCTTGTTGCCTAGGAAGAGTGGGAGAGGGCTCCAGGGGCTGCTAGCTTCCCCTACCCCCAGGAAATCACTCCACCTTGTCCCCTCCCCACCTCTAAGACTGCCCTTGACACCACCCAGCACCCACTGGCTGGGCTCCTTTCAGGCTAGGAAGACATGGGATCATGAGGCTTCAGGCCCTCACTCTGCCCCTACCTGCCTGGTCTTCCCACAGAAATGCCCTTCCCAACAGTGACGTGGGGGGACTCAGGGATTGGCTAATACAACCCCTCACATGGAAGATGAGGCTGGTGCCAGAGACAGGAAGGGACAATCCTCCTGACTCTCACCAAGGCTGAGCAGTGTAGGGCTCAGCACAGGCCTACAGCACACGCTGCCCAGTGCCCTCCCCCATGAGGCCCCTGCCTGCCCCCCTGACGACCCCTGTGGGGACAGGGACAGGAATGGGGTCTAGGAAACCTGCTTGGGGTGGGAGAAAAAGAGAGGGTCACAAAACACACTCAGCCCACCTAGGAGAGGCCTCGGCCGCCACTGAACCCCAGTGCTCATTGGCAGGTAAAAAGGAGAAACCCAGGGGGCCTCCAGACCCCACCCCACCCCGAGACCTCCTTCCCTCCTCTGCTCAGCCCACCATCAAGGCCCTGGGCTGTCCCTGAGCGGGGTCAGATTCTCCAGGGCCAGAAAGCGCAGAGGGTTGCGACAAGCAGGGTGGTGGAGAACCGGTCTGAGGGCCTGGGTTGGAAGGACACTCGGGCTGGGGGGAGGCCAAGAGCATCACCCTGGTCCTCTCTGACCCCCAGCCCAAGGCCTCCCAAGAGCCCTTCCCAGAGTCCTTTTGGTGGGAGGGCCTGGGCCGGCCTTGGGCTGGGCTCTACGACATGTAGCAAAGGACATCCACAACCCTGGCTGAGCCCCTCAGACCTGACCCTCAAATCTTACCAGGTCTCCTTGCGGAAGACCCTCCATTATCCCTTCTGGACTCTGAATGAAATCCAAATTCCCTTCCATAGCCTGCTGTGGCCCTGCCTACCCCCCCAGTCTTGGTGCTCATCACAAGCCCCTCATGCCCCCTGACCCCCACAGTGGAATAGGGGGGCTGGAACACGGGCACATGAGAGCACACACCTCCACAGATCAGCATGCCAAGGAGCTAGCAGGGGTCCCCAGGACCTGGCACAAACACTGGTATATTCTGAATCCCATTCAGACACACGTGCGCGCACACACACACACACACACACAGCCAACGCAGGTCCCACCTGCAACAATGGCCCTCCTTACCAGGGCTGACTGGAAGAGCTTGTGCAAACCCTGCCGGCCAGAAAGCACTTACCCTTGTTGGCTGCAGCCATGGACGCCCTCCCTGCCACGGGGTGAGACACGCAGCTCCTGCTGGACACCGCCACTCAAGCTCAGCAGCCTCCCATGCTCCAGGGACACCAGCAGGAGCCTAAAGGATGGGGGTTGGGGAGGGCATGGGTCAGGGTCACCCATGGGCCTGTGGCTGGGGGAAAGCAGAGGAGCTCCCTTTAGGAAGGACGCAAACCCCTGCTGCTCCCAGCAGCCCAAGTGGTGCCTGCATCCACCAGCACGGGGGCTTTGCCCTACCCTCCACCCACCGCCCAATTCACCAAGAGCCCCACCCTTGCCCGATACCTCATCAACCCAGGGCCCTGCCAGCATGTGCTAAGCTACAGCTTCCAGGTGCCAAAGGACTCTTGTGCCCAGCCTACCTGGGGCTGGCAGGAAGGGCAGCCTGGAAAGGAGGGGGACTTTATTGGTACTTTCCAGGGGCCAGTTCTGGCGGTGCTGACTCCAAAGGCGGGGCCTAGAGGCCACATTATTTAGGTCACACACCCAATGCAGTGGGGTACAGGTTAGAGTTGACAGTGTGCTTGGTGCCGGGCAGGAATGGGCACCACATAAAATAAACATGTCCTTGGAACTCTCCCTCCTAGTGATCCGTCAGGGCCATATACAGAAGAGATGCCGAGGGAGGGGGTCTGCCCCCATCTCAACCCACCATTCAGACCTTGGTCTGAGTCTCAAGCTGCATCAAAAAGAATGAGAGCAACTAATAGAAGCAGATGGAACACATGAAAGCGGAGCATTCACAGAGATTAATAAAAAAAGAAGAAAGCAAAACAAACCCAAACCCTCATTTGTCACCACTGACAGTAGCAATGCCCTAACTCTTTCCTTTGAAAACTGGCGACCGAAGAGAAATAATTCAACCTGTCTCTTGGCCTTTCTCGGAAGCAAATTGCCCTGGTGGTTGTCGGCAAGCTCCTCTTTCCAGAAGAATTCTTGCTAATAAATAACAAAGGAATGGCCAAATGCTAAGTCATTCTGCAACCCCTAAAGAAACAAATGCCGGAGGCAACAGGAGCCAGTGGCTGCTAAAACATGAAGGGAAGGTGGATGGGACAAGGGAAGGTGGATGGGACGTATATACTCACAGAGGCCCAAGTGCCTTTGACAGATGACCTTGTGTTATTCTTACGGGGGAATAACGCAGGTTTGCAGTGAAGGGATGTGACCTCACCCAGTCACACACTGGTCCCTCTCCCCTCGCTTCTTCGGGACAACCTAACACACCGACGCCTCCTGATGTGAGGGAGCCTGAAGTCACAGCATCGCTGACAAGGGCTTCCTGCCAAAAATGTTTAACCTGGATCTAAACAAGCCTCTAGCTCCAGCTTCTCATGTACTGAAAACACAGAGGACGGTGGAGCAAATTAAATGACGCCGTGAGAAAGCAATGAGACAAACCCAGAAGGCAAGATATTCTACAGGATGATTGACCTGTTTTTTTTTCAAACTGCAAGAATTAAAAAAAAAAAAAAAAAAAAAAAAGGAAGGAAGATTGAAGATTGTTCTAGATAGGGATGCCACAAACTATAGCTGCTTACTCAGCCGACAGTCGGGTTGCCACCTGTTTTTTGTAAATAAAATTTTACTAGAACACAACCACACTCATTCGTTTACATGTTGTTCATGACTGCCTTGCATTGAAACAAGACTACTTCACGCAGTTGTGACAGAGACCACAGAGTCTGCAGAGTCTATCAGGCCCTTCACAGAATAAGTTTGCCAACCCCGGTTCTAAATTAACACACTTAAGAGACCAAGAAGGCAGGAGAATCTTCGGGACAAATGACCTGGATTTTTCACCACAAGAGCTGCAAGAAGAAAAGTCAATAGGGGAGGAGGTTTCTATCTAATTATAAAAAAGACATTTGGGGTCTGAAGCCCAGATGGCCTTTAAAGAAAAAGAGAAATGCATTAATTAAATAAACAAACATTGGGGGATAATTGGGAAATGTGAATGGCCTGGATATGAGACGACACAAAGAAATGAGTAGATGTTGTTAGGTGAAACAATGGAATTATATTATGCAGAGAACAATGTACTTCTTTTTTCAGAGAAGCACATTCAAGTATTTAGAGATGAGTGACCCATGAGTGACCTTGGCTAGTCAGTCCAGGGACTGAAGAGAAACCACAGGATGGCCTCATAGTCTGGGGCTGGGCCTGCCGAGGGCATGACCTCGAGGTCCCTAGGGTGCCGAGCTGCCCTGGGAGCAGGTGTGGCCTCACCTCCCTCCCTACTTCTCAGAAGTCCACCCAAGCCCAAGCCCTGCCTCACCGGCAGGGTGTTTGCATCTTGGGTACCAGGAGCGCTGGTATGAGGAGGCCTAGAGAGATGCAGGCAAGGCTTGGCCTCTGGAATGCAGGAGTGGCCTGGGCAGGAAGAGCCCCAGGCCCCAGCACCTCCCTGGAGGCCAGTCCCAGGCCCCAGTCCAGGATAGAGGGAGGGGAACTATGTCCCACTCGCCTCTGGCCAGGTGACTGCGGTTAGTCATCTCAGCCCTGAAATGCTCAGCTTGTCCCAGGGAGCTTGGCCTTAGAGAGCAGCCTGCCACCTAACCCACCCACTCCAGCTACCCCCTGAAGCTG
Source organism: Eulemur rufifrons (assembly GCF_041146395.1). Lineage (NCBI taxonomy): Eukaryota > Metazoa > Chordata > Mammalia > Primates > Lemuridae > Eulemur > Eulemur rufifrons. The sequence continues at coordinate 28,512,711 of NC_091002.1, forward strand.
TGGACGCAGAGCATGTGACAAATGGCCAAGTGCAAGGGTGCGAGGCCTTCCTCCTACCTTGCAGAGGCTGCTCTAGCCACACCTCTGCAGCCATGGGGCAGAGACAGCCCAATGTCCACAAGGTCCTCCCATCTCTTAGGACATTTCCTAGAGGCCCAGGTGAAACTCTTAACCAGGGGGAGCAAAGGCTCCCAGGGGCCCTTCTCACAAAACATGCTGACCCAGTACCTGCAGCCCCCTCCCCCCCACCACCTTCACTCCATCCCTCAGCCCACTGCCTGGCCCCTGCCCACTTTGCCCTGGCCATCCCCTCAGCCAGGAACAATCCCCTGTCCCCTTCAGGGGACAAACCTCAGCCAAGGTCTCAGCCCCAGCACACCCCTCCCGCACCAAATCCCAGGATAGGACTGAAACTCTTTACAGCAGGGGTCCCCAGACTATGGTGAGCTGTATAATTATTTCATTACATGTTACAATGTAATTAATAATAGAAATAAAGTGCACAATAAATGTAATGCGCTTGAATCATCCTGAAACCACCCTCCCTCTACCCGGGTTGTGGAAAAATTATCTTCCATGAAAATGGTCCCTGCTGCCAAAAAGGTTGGGGACCGCTGCTTTACAGGATCCCCTTTCTCACTTTTGGGATCATTTGACATTTATCTTCCCCACCTAACAAGGGCAGTGACTGTGTTTTTGCTAAGCCCTGTGTCCCCAGCACTTAACATGGCATCTGACATATATATTAGTTGACTGAACGACCACATAAGGGGAGCCCAAGTCCCGGCCTTGGCCGGGCCTCCAGGCAGATGTGTTGTGGTCAGGGACAGCCACTCTGTACCGGAGGCTCTCAGGAAGCGGAACTCCCCACCCCACTCTTAGCCAACCCCTGCCCCAGAGAGCTCGGCCTCCCACCGGCATTCCTCCCTCAGCCTTGCTCCATTCAGTCAGCTGGTTACCTGCCCGTGCCCACCTTGAGATGCAAAGCCCACTGAGGGCAGGACCACATCTTATGCAGTGCCCAGCACACAGTTAAGCCCGACACTCGGGACCTGCTGTAACCGTCGGACAGCGAGAACACAGAGGGAAGAGGCAAGTGACTTCAGGGGCCCAAAGGAGGCTGGAAAAACCCAGCGTCCTTTCTCAACAGAGAGCATGCTGGTCCCTGTCCCCGAGGAGCTAGACTCTCACCCACACACAATTCCTCATCAGAAGCAGGAAAAGAGGGCATCAGGCCTCCCCTGATGCAGCCAGAGAGAACTGCTAGGCCACCACGCAACCCCAAGCCCAGCCCTGCCTCCCGCCTCCTTCTGTGCCAGCCAAGTCTCCACTGTGGCCCAAGCCACATGGCCCCCAAGAGGCAGCAGTTCTAGTTCAAATTCCAGCTCTGCCCTTGCTGGCTGTACGGGTAAGTTATTTCACTTCTCTGTCCCTCAGTTTCCTGATCTCTAACACAGGAATAAGCAGTGGCCTCTTCCTCCTAGGGTTTGGTGAAGTTGTGCCTGAAGCTATGTGACAACCCACCCCCCACCCCCACCTCCGCAAAGCAAACCCCCAAAGGCCTGGTTTCTAAAGCAACAGCAATTTCAGCAGCACTGGTGCAGAGAGGCACTTCAGGTCAATCCTGGAGGAGCCAGGAGTGGCCCTCAGAGTAGCCCCCAGGGATCTCAGCCTTCTCCGGAAAACAGCTCAAGGGTTAAAGGGGCCTCCCTCCCCTTCCTTCCTCCTGTCCTCCCCTTCTCCCACTCCCAGGGCAGCCAGGCCCCTAGGGAGGGCCAGAGAGCAGACTGCTGACAGTCCCCTGGCCCCTCTAGCCAGAGGGCCTTACAAAGAAGATGTGGAGAATGTATATCCTGGAAAATACACAGGGCGGAACATGGTGCCCCTCCTCCCGGCAAAAAATATTATACCTTCCTCCCTTGGATGGACTGTCAACAAGTCAGGGGTGGGACCCTGGACAGTCACAAGATGGGAAGGGCTGGAAAGCTGAGACAAGGGCCCTGGGGGCTTCTTTGGCTCTCGGTTGTTCTCAGGAAATCTGAGAGACCTTCCCTCTGGGGGATGGAGCGCTACCAGCTTCAGTCCTGCTTAGGTTCAGAGAGAAAGACTGCTTCGAGGCTACCTTCCCCAGGGACATAGCAAGTGAGCAGACAGATGGACAGTCACACAGGAACCCAGAGTTCTCAGCACCCCAGACTCCTGCCCCACAAGGTACTCCTACTTCTCCAGGCCATCCCATGCTAGGGCCCAAGGCACTAGACTGGAAGGAGGGCCAAAGACAGTGTGTCCATGGCAAAGTAGAGCTCCCAAACCTGCCACACCCTCTTGCCCCCCAACCCACTCCATCCCTTTCTCCAAAAGCAGCCCCCATACCCCAACGTGTCACAGGGCTAGCCCTAGCTTGTCCTCTACTGTGTGGCCTCATTCCTTCTTCAGTCCCCATTCTCAATCTGGTCCGAGGACTTTCTCTGAGCCAAGAACACCACAACCTTCCACCTTCCCCACCTCTTCCTCTTCTGCCCCCAGCCTGGGGCTCAGTCCTGGCTCGGGCACTCAGTCTAGAAGCAGCACTGTCCACCCTCCCATTAAAGCTCCAGCCTGTAATCATAATGCTCACTGAGGCCTTGAGATGGGGCCACACTGACCTGCTGACCCCCAGAACCTGACATAGGACTGGACACACAGCTGGGACCCATATACTCAGAACAGGCCTGGAAAGGCAAGGCTGGAGGTCAGGTGTGGTTGTGGCAGCTTCACATCCACTCAGCCTTGATGTAACTTCATTTCCTCCTCCCTCCAGTAAGCCAAAGGTGCAAGGATAAGCATGGGTGTGTTCTCTCCCATAAAACCAGTGAGGTGCAGGAGGGTGAAATGGGGAAGAAACTCTCACCATCCCACAACATCCCACCTCCTCAACAAGTGCTCTGTCCAGCATCCTCCCCACCTTGCCCTCAGCTAGAGGATGCTCACACTCCTCCAGCCTCTAGATTATATGCCTCACCCAGGCCCTGCCCTGGGCCTGTGACCCAGGGGCCCCAAGAAACAGAGGCCAGGCTGGGTCCAGAGGGTGACAGCTGTCCCCCTCACCCTCTCCAGTTCCATGGGACAGAGAAACACCCTACCCACAGCTCCCAAAGCCAAGATTCAAGAGGAAAGGTAAGCTGAGTCTTCCCTTCTCAGTCCCACAGGGCCCTGCTCACTAACAGGAATGCTGGTCCAGAACCTAAATCCAATCCCTCCTGCCGCGTGCCGCCAAACAACAATGCAGGTATAGGACTCTGTATCCTCTCCGGCCGCCATCCCCGTGGGTGTGGCACCTCCACTCCCACCCCATTTTTCTCGGTGGTGGTGGTGGTGGTGGGAATGTAGCTGGACATTCCTCCATCACACCCACCCTGAGTTGCGATTCGGCGGCTCTGTCCCTCAGAGATAATCCTGTGGGCTTCCCAACCTCAGCTGACGCAGGAAGTCTCCGGAGCCCGCTCTCTCAGACATCACCGCCCTCCTTCCTGAGGGTGCCCAGGACCGGAGGTTCTGCGAAGCTACTCGTCCAAGGTCATGCAGCAAGACAGTGGCAACAGCGGGGTCGTGGGGAGGAGGGGGTGTTGACCCCATTACGCCCCCGCCCTCGCTGTGACATTCGTGCCCCCCCACAGCGCCTCGCGGAAAACATCCCTGCTCCATCAGCTAACCGTCACCCGCGTCCCGAGGACCTGATATCACCCCACCCAGGCACCGGGGGGTGCTCCAAGCTGGGCCCCAACGGCAGCGCCCCCCTCCCCAGCTCTGCGATCACTGCGGGTGGGATCCTAGGCACTGCTCAGGACTGGGCCGGGGGCGGGAGGGGATCTCAGCAAGCCGGGCAGAACCGGGAGGTGGGGGGAGGAGGGACGTTCTCACCTTGCGGGGTGCACCCCGGGGCCGGGCCGGGCAGGGACGACCGCTACGGTGACGGCGGCTGCGCCGGCGGCTGCAGCTGGGGCTCAACGCGGAGCACGAGGAAGGGAGCCCCGCGCCGCCGCCGCACACCTCACGGCACGCCCCCGCCTCCGCCTATTGGTCAGCCAGGGGGTGGGGCGAGGGATGCTTCGGACCAATGTGCGGGCTCCAAAGAGCCGCCAACGGGCGAGGAGCAACTCGCGTCACGTGTAGGGGGCGCTGCTGCTGCAGCTGCGCCCTACGCGCCCGCGCCTGGCCAGAGTCCTGCGAGTTCTCGCGATGAAGGCTGTCCGGGGGGGGGGGGGGGGGCCCTGGACGAGGCAAGGGGCCCGAATGGGGCTGACGGAAGAGAGGGAAGGAGGGCCTCAGGTAGGCTCCACCCCCGCCCCGCCTTCTGCTGGGGGGTTTGCAGCTCCCTCCTCTACCTCTCCTTGGGAGGGACCTCCCCTGGACCTTGCTCCCTCCGGTGGCCTTAAAGCGGGACCTAGGGTCAGGTGGAGCGCCTGAAGGTCGCCTTTCTCTCTAGGCGTCCACGCCCGCATTAGCAGTCGATACGCGCCACGCTAGTCGTCCAGTACCGGGGGAACCCTCCGTTCTTCCCGCTCTCCGACCCCCGGGTTTCGACCTCTTCCCTTTCCACTCTAGCCCCTGTCGTGGAGGAAGCGTCCCGGTGCAGGCCGGAGACGCGTCCTGGGAGCCCGGCCCAACCTGGATAAGCTTCAGAACAAAGAAGACACGCGGCGTGGGGGTTGGGAGAGCCTGTGCCAGTGCCCCTGGGGACCTCAGCCTCTGCTCCCGGTCTCCATGGAGGCGGTCGCCATGGCAGCGAGATGCGCCTTGCTCAGCACCGCGGGGTGGGATGTGGGCGTCTCCACTGAGCTAGGGAGCGAGAGGCGTGGCCCTCGGGTCTTAGGGGTTCTTGCCGCGGTTCCGCGGGCTGATTCGTGAACACCCCACCTACGTGTCACTGGCTGGGACAGATTCCCCAAAGTGAAGGAAGGAGCTGCTCTCCTTCCTTCAAACAGAACTAGAAGAGAGACAGCCCGGGCAGCTGAAGGCCAGCTTCCTTCAGAAGGGCGGGGATCGCTGCCTCTGAAAGAACTTTCACGGCTGCCCACCCTTCTCTGCATCCCTGTGGCTCTTAACCTGTCTCCTGGCCTCCCGTCTGCACACTGTTGGCAAATTAATCTTTCTGAGCTATTGTTTCCATCACATTCCTCCCCTGCTCTAAAGCTCCACGCTCTGGACTGTCTCCAACAGAGCTTCATAAACTTTAGCAGCATTTTGGGTGATTCGTGCGCTCTCTGGCGTTTGAGACACTGTCCTCCAGCATTGACACTGGGAGTTTTTCACATTCTGATCTCAGCCCACCACTCCTGCCCACTTACTACCCGACTCCCACCGTTCCATGTGCCCCACTTCTCTCCCCACCCCCACCCCCACCCTGCCAATGTAGTCCCATGTGTATTCTTTTCTTCATGGTCTAAAGTTGGCAGACAGTGAGCCCAAAGCAGCCGGCAGATGTATTTTGTTTAGTCCACATGGAGATTTTTAAAATGATTCTTTCCCCCTTCCCCCTCCCTCCTCCTCCTCTTCCTTTTCTTCTCCTGGAATCAGGAATCTGGTTTCCAGGCTTCTTTTTTTTTTTTTTTTTTTTTTGAGACAAGGTCTTGCTCTGTCACCAAGGCTGAAGTACAGTCTCACTGCAGCCTCAAACTCCTGAGCTCAAGTGACCGCTTCCAGGCTTCATATGAAATATCAGAAGATCTAAAAACACAGGCTCACATTCCAGCCTGACACTATAGGCCCCTTTAGGAGCACATCAATTTACCATAGTCCTCACCAATCCCTATTTATCAAGATTATTACCTTCTGGGTGTATGTAGACATTTGATTTTATGATCTCCCCCTCCTTATGCTGCCTTCCAACTTGGAATGCCCTCCCCACTCTCTTCTCATAGCCAAAATTTACCGTCTCCTCAACCAGGTTAAGACCTGCCTTTTTTATAAAGTCTTTCTAGCCAACTTCTCTTCAAAATCATTTCTGGTGTGGGCTCTCTGAAACACACAAACTAGCTGCTTACTGCCCACTGCTTGGGGCTATTTCCTAGTTGTCAACTCCTTTCAACAAATATTTACTGAGTGTATATGAGGAGCAAGTTATGGTACTAGGCTGTGTGGAGTGGAAGGTACTCCCAGTTTAATGTGGGAGAGACACTACACAAAAAGAACTGTGGTCTTCTGTCCCTACCAAACACTCCTCACACTCCCAGGTGTTGGGCATTCTAGCCTACTTCGAGGACTTGAAATACAGGTCCTCCTGCCCATAACTGGAGTTACTATATGCTCCCAGGGAAGGCTACAGATGGTTCTGGAAAGCCTCCAGGAGAAAATGAGAGTCTTCATGCTAGGAGGAAGTCAGGGCAGAAGTTACATAGCTGCCAAATTGCTGCCCTATGGGCCTGTGTACCAAGAAGAGGGTGTGTCAACATTGGAGTGGTGTGCAAACCACCGGGCTTCCTGTGCAAAGGGCCTTACCAGAGCTAAATGATCCTGATAAGGGAAGCCACAGGCCCAAACCAGTCCCCCTGGAGATGGGGACAGCACGGCAAGGAATTAAGAGCAACTCTAGGTTAGGAGAACAGATTGAGCGCATGTAAAATACATGCTTTAGTTCCAAACACATGGTATTCTGGACTCTATTCTTTTTGATAAAAATTAAACAACTATAATCTCATCAGAAAATTGCTTGGCAGTACCTAATAAAACTCACAAATGCTAAGCCTATGATCCAGTAATTCCACTCTTAATTATGCACCAGAAGATATGTATGCAAATATTCATGGCAGCACAATTTGTAATAGCCCCAAATTGGAAATAGCCCAAGTGTCTATCAACAATAGAATAAATAAATTATACTATATTCACACAATGGTATTTTATACATCAATGACAACAAAATACTGAATACATGTAAAAACATGGATGATTCTGATAATATTGAATAAAAGAAGCCCAACACAAAATTAATACATACTCTAGTGCAGGTCTTTTGGTGAAAATATGTATGTGTCTGTCCTGAGTATATATTCAGGAATGGAATTGCTGGAACATAGCCATGGTGGCTTTATTATGTGCCATCTTAGCTAGAGTGAACTACCTTTCCCAAATTCCCCTTCATGTATGTTTCCAGTTAGGGTTGGCCACAACAGTCATTTCTGCATGAGACTTGAAGGGTAGGAGAAACACAGTGGCAATATTGGATTTTACATTTGCAAACTCCGGTCAGGAGCTGTGTAGCCTGTGCACATTGTGACTGATGTGCTGGCTCATGCTGATGTGGGATAACAGCAAGATCTGCAATTGCTCCACCTTTCCCTGGATACTTCTTAGCTTCTATGATTCCTGCGCTAGATGACAAAGGGTGCCAGCTTCTTTTGCAGTTTATCCATGTCATCAAGTTTGGGGGCAGTGAGAACTGACATGAGTCTCAGTTTGTTCTTGAGTGTTCCAGCTTATGCTCATGGATTTCATCTTCTCCTTTCTCCCCCCCACTTTTTATCCATCTACCCTTCCCAACTGCCTCACCTATGGACTTTAAGCTTCAGCATCAGATGCAAAAGCCACAGCCCCACAGAGACTATTTAACCAGCTCCCACAATTACCAGCTTTACATACAAGAGCCTACAGTCCACCCTACAGGTGTGGTTACGTGGGTGCAAGTTTCAGAGAACAGAACTCTGGAGACCTATTGCAGATTATGGATAGATCATGATGCTAGAGGTAGGGTCAGTGTGTGTGAAGCGCTAGTGGTTAGTTTGAGGCAGGTGGAGGGTCAGGCTGGAGCCAGTGTTAACCTAAGACCAGGCTAAGTGCAGGGATGGGGCTCAGATCAAGGTCAGTAGTCGTCACCAATTTCTATTATCATTTATTATTGAATACTTTAAATATTATCAAACTGGACTAAATATAATCCTTGATTCATGACACTTTCTCCTCACTTGTCTGTAAGTGACTCACTCATGAACACCTATAAACCCACCACCTGCCCCAAGAACTAAACCATTACAAATAACTTCCACCTACTTATGTGCTTCTTATATCTCTCCCCCTCCCGCACTTCTACACAGAGGTAACCACTATCCTAGATTTTATCCTTTTATTACTTTTTCCTCCTTGTGGTAGGCAGCTCCTAAAATGGCTCCCCATGATCCTGCCTCGTGGTACTCACCCCCACATGTACCCCTTTCCTTGAATGTAGGCTGGACCCCGTGACTTGCTTCTAATAAACAGAATACAGCAGGCTGGGTGAGGTGGCTCACGCCTCTAATCCTATCAGTCAAGGAGGATTGCTTGAGGTCAGGAGTTTGAGACCAGCCTGAGCAACAGCAAGACCCTGTCTCTACTAAAAATAGAAAACATTAGCCAGGCATGGTGGCGCATGACTGTAGTCCCAGCTACTTGGGAGGCTGAGGCAGAAGGATCACTTAAGCCCAGGACTTTGAGGTTGCAGTGAGCTATGATGATGCTATTGCACTCTACCTGGGGTGACAGAGCAAGACTCTGTCTCAAAAAAGAAAAAGAAAATAGAATACAGTGAATGTGATGGGATGTCACTTCTGTGATTACATTAGATAAGATTATAACTCCCTTTTTGCTAACAGACTCTATCAATTCTCTCCCTTGCTGGCTTTGAAGTAAGCTACCATCCTGGAGATGGCCACATGGCAATGTGAGAGCAGCCACCAGCCAACAACACTGAAGCCTTCAGTCCAGCAGCCTACTAGGAACTGAATTCTGTCAACAACCAAGTGAGCTTGGATCCTTCCCCAATCGAGCCCTCAGATTAGACTGTAGTTCTGGCCAACACCTTGACTGCAGCCTTGTAAGAAACCTTGAAGCAGAGAACCCAGGTAAGTCATGCCTGAACTCTTGACCACACAAAATATGAGATAATAAGCATGTGTTGTTTTAAGGCACTAAGTTGGTGGTAATTTGTTACACAGTAATAGATAACTAAGTATAGGTTCTTTTCAGTTCTTTTGCTATTACAAAGAGTGTTGCTATGAACACTGCTGTAACACACCTCCTAGAACACAAAACACAAGAGCTTAAGTTTTCCCTGGATATATGCTGGGAACATGCCTGGGAATGGAATTGCTGGATCTTGGGATTTACAAATGTTCAAAATCATCAGTAGTCAGCAAACCATCAGGGTTATGGCCATAGTGTCTTGGTCAGGGATGGGAGGAAAGCTTGGCCTCAGTCCATACGACTTGGGATCAGTCTGTGGGCAGGGCTGGAAGTCATATAAAGGGCTGAGTTAGGGGTCAATCCATAGGCAGGGGTAAGTGCGAGTGTGTGGCCACATTTTGGAAGAATCTGAAACCTAGGTTTGGGCTTGGGTTTGGATAAGGTTGGAGGACACTGTGAGGGTGGGTTTTGGGGCTAACCTAAGGCCAGGATTAGAAGTCAGGCTGTCATAGTGCACAAAACCTGACCCCAGGTGATATCATCAACCTACCAAGCAGTGGCCACAGAGGGCCTAGCCACCCACAAGATAAGACCCACTCTGGGTCCACAAAGCTCTTTCACCCAAGGGAGTGGAGGACAAGGGGAGCAGGAACATTCTATCCTCAGGGATCCAGGAGGAAAGAGAAGGCAGGCACAGGAAAGAGAACACAGCAGTAACTTTAATGGGGACAGCCATGTCTCACATCCTCCAAATGCTCCCAACAGTACCCCATGGGCAGGAGGACAATTGGTCCAGGCTGGGCCCATGTCCTCCCTGCTCCTGGCTGAGCCCACTCCTCACCCTTCCTCTCCAGCTGCTGTGGTCTCCAGCCCCGATTTCAGTCCTAGGTGAGCTCCCAGGAAGGGCAAGGGAGCCCCTCGGCTGCCCACGGCAGCTTCCCCCTTGACTGAGGGCATGGAGAACTAGCCTGGATGGAGACACAGCTGTCATCAGAGCTGGCTGGGGACCCGGTTCTGGAGGTACAGACTAAGCCATAGGACTGCCCCCCAAAGCCCCACGCTGGGAGCTGCAAGGCTGGGCCCCAGGTGTTGGATACTGCTTTGGGGGACATGCCAGGTCTCTGCACGTGGCTTCTGGGCTCTGGAAAGCGGTCCATTCTCCTGACCCGGATGGAGTGGAAGGAGGCAGCTTAGTCCGAGGCCTCCGCTCCAATGTCCTGTCCCACCACCCCCTAGGCTCATCCATCCCAAGGGAGGAGGGACTCGTGCCCCAAGAGGCTTGTGCGAGCAGCGGGCTCCGCCCTCCCAATCGTCCATCGGTTGGTGGGTGGGTTGGTCGCGGCGTCTGGGCTCTGGCTGCTAGTGGGGTGACCCAGCGTGGCCCTGGCTGCCGCTCACCGCTGCTTACGCTGCGCTTGCTGGAGCCGCCGGGAGAGGTCGTCGATGCGCACGTTCTTAAGCTGGAGCAGGTGCTCCAGGCGCCTGACCTTCATCTGCAGGACCTGGGCAGCGCAGTGCAAAGGTCAAGTCCGGCAGCCTGTTCTCTCCTGCCCCGCCTCTACAGGCCCCCAAGCCCAAGCCCAACCCCGCCCCCCGAAGCCTTCGCAGCCCTCCCTGTGCGCCCTCACCTGCACGGTCTCCTGCGAGGCCAACAGCTCCTGTTCCTTTTCAGCGATCTGAAGGACGAAGCTTGGGTCGCCCTGCAGCGCCTGGCTATACCCGGGAGGCCGGGGCGCCGGTGGCAGGCCCGCCCTGGGGTGGGAAGCAGCTTAGCGGAGGCCTGGACCTCGGGCCCCACCCTCACCTTCCACCTTCCCCATCTTCCCCTTTCCTGCCTCTCCACCTTCCCAAACACAGCCTGCTCCCACCCACCGCCACCCCTAGCCTGTATTGGGGCATCACCAAGCCTGGTGAAGTCAGGAACTGCCAGCTTCTTTACCTGAGCTGCCCCCCTCCCTGGGGGTCTGGGGCACCTTCACCTCGGGCCTTCTGGGATAAACCTGAGGTAAGGCAAGTGGAGGAGTGAGCATGCTGGAGTCCCATCCTCCTGCTTCCCCTCCACCCCCACCTCCCACCCTCGCAAGCGTTAGGAAGGAGAACAGAAGAAAGCTCCTCCTGGGAGGGAGAAACGGAAAAGCCACCTTACCCACATCCATGTAGCCACTGCCATCCTGGGGAGCCAGCTCCTGAAAGAACCCCCGTGGTCCACTGTGAGCCCACGCTCAATCTCCCATGGAAGCCCCCATGTTCTTTCCTGTCCCGGAGGCCAGGCTCTCTTTAGCCAGGCACCCCTCCCCCCAACTTATCGTCCAGGCGGGGCTTTCCGCTGTCTGGGAAGCACCGCCGCAACCCCCAGCAGTAGGAGAAGTTCGAGCAGGGTGGCACCTGTAAGGAGCCGGCGCCCGGCTTCCTGCGCCTCTGCCGCTCCTCCAGGCGCTGCCTCAGCGGGATGAGCACCAGCTCTACCACGCCGGGGGCGCACTGCGCGATCTTGCGCATCACGTCGTCCGGTACCGAGAAGTTCAGCTTGTTCAGTACCTTCCTGGTGGGTAGACAAAGGGATGGTGGATTGGGTCGGGGGTCGGGAGTCCGGGTGAAGTGAAGGGGATGGGGAAGAAGGAAGGGGGAACAGTGGTCACAGTCTTGAGTTCCAGTGCTGCAGCCCTGGGGGAGTGAAAGGGCACTGCATCTGAGCCCCCAGGCTTGGGTGTCCCTAAGTTCCTTGTCCCCTTCCCAATAAAAGAGTTCCTTGATTTTGTTACCAGAAGGATTCTGTCTGTGTTGACGCTCCCCACCCTGCCACCAACAGTCTCAGCCTGGCCAGCCAAGACTACAGGAGGTGAAGGAGCTGGGGCAGCCCTTCCTAGGAATCCAGGGTGAGGGGCTGCAGACTCCTGCTCTGCACCCAGGCATTCTGCTACCTGTTCAGGTGACTCCAGTTGCTGAGCTTCTGCTGGAGAGAGTTGGCAGGGACATAATTGTGCATCTCCACCATCTTGGGGAAGTAAAACTTGATGACCTCTGCAACCAGGACTGAGGGAGTGGGAGTAAACATGGAAGATGGGAAAACGGGTAAGGAAGAAAGGGGTGAAGAGAAGAGGGGTGGGGTGGGGTGGGGTGGGAGAATCGGGCATGGCAAAGTGTTGGAACCCAGCAGAAATTGAGATCAGTGATCAGGTAGGGGAAACTAAGTCTCCAGCATAACTCAGAGGAGCTGCATCCCTTCCCCATTAACTCAGGGCATGGGAAAACTGAGGTCTCCCATCCTCCAGCAGAGAATGAGTCTCCAAAAGAGACTTTCAGGAGTCCAGGGCCCCACTCTAGGAATCCACATGGATGCACATGCGCGCACATGAGTGCGCACACACACACACACACACTCCAACACCAAAGTCACAGACTCACACAAGCAGAGATACATGTGATAAGATCCTCCTACAGATAGACACATAGGGCAGAATGTGTAGACACACAGAACAAATACATAGTAGAACAAATACATAGGCACACATGTAGAACACACACACAAGCACAGAGAGTCACATGTGCACATAGCCTCCCCAGATATACACATACAAAGATGCATACTTCTGTCATTGAAAGCCCAGGAGACATTCCTAGAAACACAGACACGTAAACACATAATCACAAAGAAACACATATGCATACAAGACCTCCCCATATACATACAAGACAACATGTCAACACCCATATAAACACACATGCTCAGACTCCCACAAGACAGACATATAGAACACACAGCAATGAGTGAGCGCATACAAAAATACACAAATACTTATGCAGACACATATTTTAGTCATTAAATTCCCTGGATCCCTCCAGGCAGAGAGACACACATCCCACATGCACACAGAATAGAACACGTAGACATACATATGGACATGCATTGTTCACACACGGGTGCAAATAGAAAGCACACACTTCTACAATTGAAGTCCCAGGAGACAGATCCTCCCCAAGCCCCTCTCCCCCTCCGCGCACACAAGCACAAAGAGACAGTATGCACACAGACCCGTTACACACGTGCATACAGGACAGAACATGTAGACACACAGGGGCACACACCTCCGTCACTGAAGTCCCGGGAGAGGTTTCGCTTGGGCCTGGACAGAGGGATGTTGTCTACCCACAGGTAGAGCTGGTGCAGCGCCTCCTCGTCCACGCTGCTCGCCATAGGCACCCTCCGCAAGGCTAAACCGTTCCAGCCGCGTAGCGTCCCGCCTCAGCCTCACGACCCCTCAAGCGCCTCCTCTGTAGCTACTGCAGTAGCCCAGACCCGTTTCTGTCTCCCCAACCCAGAGACTCACGTCCCCGCTGGGAGCGGCCATATTGTTTTCTGAAACCATGGCAACCATCCTCGACTGGCTTGGGAGCAGGGCCTTCTGGGAGTTGTAGGTTTTTTCCCTCGCTACCTCCTGTCAGGCCCCAGTTTGGAAAAGGTGGTTAGATGTCCTTGCTTTCTCCTCCTCCCCAAGAAAGCATTACTTCTGCGCCCACGCCACCTGCTGACCAGCCACTGACCCACTGTGGAACCTGCCAAAGCCAATCAGGCCCCCAGAACTCCTGCACCAGCATCCCCTGGGCCCTTTAGCTGTCAGTCCCAAACAAAGGCAGCACCTCAATGTTGGTCAGCTTTATTGAGGGTCCATTGTTAATGATGTGCTACCCATCTGGACTGTGTGACAGTCTCTGTGATGGTGATTCTTTGCTGGGTCCCTCACCAAAGCTTGTGCTGTAGGGCCATTGCCACTCCCCCTTCCCAGCAGTGTCCTGGTGGGGCATTTAATATGTAACCCAGACTCCCAGGGAGAACACCAGAGTTCAAGGCCAGTACCTTGTGCAGGTCATTTAATTTCTTAGCTCTATTTTCTCCTTTGTGAAATGGGAATGGTTCTCAGACCTACTTGTCCCAGTGGGGTAATGGGAAAGAGCTTTACAAATGAGGAAAACAATATTTTTACAGAAGACCTGTATTTATATGGGAACTGGGGGAATGCAAGAGGGTCTAGGTACAGAAGCAGCAAGAGCTCCTGTAGACACCTCCACATCCTGCATCTCTCCCCAAAGAGCTATTCTTCCACAGATTAGAAATTGATTTCAGTACTCAGTTCCATTTCAAACCAGCACTACCCCTAGGAGAGTTAGGAATATGGTACCCATTTGTAAAGGTGTACTTTTAGAGCAAGCCTGGGGAGAAAGCTCACTTCCACCACAGATTAATGGTGTGGCTTTGGGCATATTACCGGACCTCTCTGTGCCCGTTTCTCATGGTTTTATCTACCTCACAGGGGTTTTTTGAGCATCTAAAGTGTTTAGCACAGAGCCTGGCACACAGCAAGGGCCCTATTAACATCAGCTGGTGTTATCATTAATGAGACAATCTCAGCCCCACAAAAGAGGAGTTCTCTTGGCTGAAGACAAATGCAAGTAATTTGCCTTGTTGGAACTTGAGGCAGGGACCTGGGCTGGCCTGGGGCACCTGGGGGTGGTGGCCACTGCTCCCTCCTCACTCCAGAGCAGTCCAGAGGTAGGTTGGACTTTATTACAGCTTTCTGGTCTCCTCCTCCAGGGCTCGGACTGGGGAGGGTGTGTTGATGGCAAGAGGAGTTCCAACTACTTTTTGTTGTCTTTTAGTTTCAAAGCCTTCAAGGCCTGGAGAGGATCCTGAATGCCAGAAGTGCAGAAGGCCAAGAGTGGAAGTCACCCCATCTTGTTCTAAAGTCATGCATAGTGGCCTTACCTTTCTAGAAGAGACCACACCCAGGGCAGGCAAGGGACAAAAGATGACCTGAGTATTCCCCACTTAACATTCCAGAGTTGGGAGAGGAGAAACTCGGTGGCAAAGGTGGGGGGGGGGGTTGGGAGGGAACCACAGAGGTGATGTGCCAGCCCCAGGTAAGGTGGGAAAACCGGTTTGGGGCCCAGAGCTGCCAGCTCTGCTCAGGCCCAGGCCTTCCCCTGGCTGGAACCGCTGGGGCCTGAGGGCCCCAGTGTGGAAGGGTTAGAGAGGGAAGGGCTGGGCCCTGAAAGGAGAAAAAGGGTAGGATCAGCCAAGAGGCCTGTTCTCACCTTTGGACTGGGGGCCCCCAGGGAGGGCACCGCACAGGGAATTACCAACTCACCCCCAGCCTCTTGGGGGTGCAACCTGTTCCCAGCAATTTCACCTTCCTCCTACCACTGCCTCCAGGAGTGGTCACCAGGCTTGGAGATGCCAATCACTGAAAGGCCTAAGGGGCTCCCTCTTAAGGCACCAAAGGTAAACGAAAGAATGCCCCATATGCCCCTCCAAACTCTAACCTGAACCCCAGGAGCTCCCCAGATACCCCTTTCTGTTCTGGCCCCACACCTGCAAGGACCTTTTAAAACCAGCCTTGGTAGGCCTAGTCCCCAGGTGTATATTGTTTGATTTGGCCCAAAAGAGGCTGTTGGCTCCCTCCCTCCTGCCCCAGCTAAGTGACCCCAAGCTTCTCTCTAACTCCAAAGCAGAGTAAGGCTAGGCTTCCTCTAACCCTCCCCCAGGCAGGTACACTGAAGTCACCTTCCTCCCCAAGCTTCGGTAACATTTAGATATGGGCGTTGAGAGCTCCCCTTGCCCCACACCCACGGGGCCACTCTCTTAACACTTGCTTCCATGTCCCACCACAGCAAGGACCAAAGGGAATGAGGAAAGAATGTGTCCCCCAAGACAGACGCAAGCCCAGACCATGAAGGATGCACCCTTGGCTGTTAAAATGTTCACCCCCACAAAAGGGGAGTGGACAGATTTATTGAATTCACACTGGGAAAGGAGCTGCTGGATGGCTGGCCTCTGGGCCCAGCCCCAGGCCCCTCTGCCCAGGATGGCGCCCTGCCAGAGAGGGAGAGGCATGGAGCCTGCAGCCGCTCACCAGGGAAGCACCCACTGTCACTCCCCCGGAGGACCTCTTGGAAATCTCCAATCTGGAAAGAAAACCAAGGGCCAAAGTCACATGGACTGGGCCAGAGAAAGGAACTGGGGAAGTGGAAAGCAAGCAGAGGTGGGCTCAGGAGCCCATGGTTAGACTGTGCTTCTCAAGGCGGCCCAGGGGTGGGGGTGGTGGCTGCCAGCCTTTTAGGGGCCTAGGCTGGACCTTCCTCTGGAGTCCTTCCCAGAATGGCTTTGGGGTCCCCCCCACCAAAGACCTGGTGTGGACGGCAGAGGGGAGAGGCACTCTCCGGCCAGGAGCTTCCAGGGCCCATCCCTGGCTTCTGCTGTGGTTAGTCCACTGAGGGCACGGTGTGGTAGCACCGGACGGCTCCCCACCCACCCCACCGGCTCCCCCGAGCCCAGGGGCAAATGGGGAGGAAAGAGGACTCTGAGAAAGAGGCAATAAGCAGGCAGTGAGGCTGACCTCAGCCCCAGGCCCAACCGAGGAGACTGGGCCTGCCCCACGGCCAGGGGAAGCATTGCTAAAGGATCTGGGGCTCCATCCATAGCGGGTGCCCAGAGAGTCCTCTGCCCTGGGCTGCTGCTGCCAATCTGGGTTGGGGGCATGGCTAGGCCCGGTGACTCAGCTTTGATGTCCGAGACCCCGAACTCCTGCCTGCCTGGCATGATTCTTCCTAGTCACGTGGACCAGATCATGTTCCAAGTGGAGGATGTGGCTCTGCACACGGTCGTCAATGGGGAAGGAGGTCAGATACCTCTTGACCATGGCAAAGTAAGCCATGGCCTCCCCGAAGCTGGGTACAGGCACCTCATCACCATCCTCCTCATCGTCTTCATCGTCATCTTCCTCATCCTCCTCTTCATCATCCTCCTCGTCCTCACTGTCCGACTCGGAGTCCTCCCCACCTTCCAGGAAATGGAGAGTAGGGCACTGGGCCTCCTCCTGGGCACCGTAACCCCCAAAGCTGCCACCAGCTTCCACTACTCCCTGGGCCCAGTCCTCAGCCTCCAAGCCCTCGGAGGAGCTCTCCTCCTCCTCTTCCTCCTCATCTTCATCACTGTCATCAACATCACCCTCTTCCTCCACCTCCTCTTCCTCTCCCAACTCCTCTCCTTCCCCCCGCTCCTCCTCTTCCTCTTCCTCCTGGCCTTCCTCCTCCTCCTCCTCCTCCTCCCCTTCACCCTCCTCTTCTTCCTCCTCCTCTTCTCCTTCCTCATCCTCCTCCTCTTCCTCCCCCTCACTCTTGAGGGAAGTGGTGATGGTGGCATTAGGGCCACCTCCAAAGCCAGCCTCACGAAAGCAGGCGGCTATGTCCGAAGGCTCCACTGCCTGCCAGGCCGCAGCCACGAAGTGCAGGGCCTCCATGAGGCCCAGCTGCAGGCCTGAGTGATCCTGGCTCTCTAGGGCAGTCATGGCCTTGAGCAGCATAGCCTGGCGGTAGTGGCCCTTCACCTGTTGGACCACTCCCCGCTCCAGCGGATGCACGGTGCCCGGTGGGAAGAAGGCCAGCTGCACATGCCGCAGGCCCGAGGTGTCCAGGGACTGGGCAGCCAAGCGGCCAGCCAGCAACAGGACCCGTCGAGACTCTGCAGCCATTCGGGTGTCCAGGGCCTTCAAGTACTTGGCCAGAGCCTGGGTGGTGACACCACCCTTAGAGTTGGCGGTGTAGTCGCAGGGGAGGCCGGCTTGGCCTGCACGGGGCTTCGCAGACTTGCCGGCCACCAGCGGGGGCAGCTTTTCGCTACCATCTGCGTTGGCGCACAGCAAGACGCTCAGGCGCTGGGTGGCCTGGCGCGGCCGGCCGTCGCCTCCGAACAGTCCCGCGGCCTGGTCGGGCAGGAAGTCGTACCATAGACTGGTCTCGGTCGCGCTGAACACGTCCTGCGAGGCATAGCCCTCGGCCACCGACGGTGGCTGCTCCTCTTGAGCGTGCCAGCCCGTCATACCCCCGCCGCTGCCCTCTGAGGGCACCGCGGCCGGGCTAGCAGGCGCCGCTGGGGTCCGCGGGGTAGAGTTTCGCGCCCGTGCGCGGGCCACGCCACTGCAGGACACCACACCGTGGCGCCGGCGGAAGCGGTCCAGCCATCCGTTGGAAGCAGTGAAGTCGTCCATGCCCAGCTCCTCGGCTATACGCAGCGCCTTCTCCTTGAGGATGATGCCCTTGACCGGCAGGCCAGCGGCGCGGATCTGCTGGAACCAGGCGATGAGCAACCCCTCGAGCTTGTCGTAGGGGGACAGCTTGTTGGTCTTTCGGCAGGTGGAGGCCACACCGTACTTGCGCTCCGACGCCAGGATGGCGCGCTTGTTCTTCAGGATGGTACTCAGCGTGGACGGAGGGATGTTGAAACGCCGCGCGATCTCGCCCTTGCGCAGGGTCGGGTTCTCCTCCACCTCCTGGATGATGCGCGACTTCTCCCGGAACGTCAGCTGTCGCCGCTTGGGGCCCATCCCGGCGCGCCCCCCGCCCCGGGGCCCGGCGCCGCCGCCGCCGCCCCGGGGCGGGGGGCCCGGGCCCGCGGCGGGGGGCACCTGACGGCCTCTCCCGCCCGCCCCGCCCGAGACAAAGCGGCTCGCGGGCGCGGCAGCGGGGCGACGACCCGGCTGGGCCGGGGGCACCTCCGGGGGCGCCGGCGGGCGCGGCGCCGGGCGGCGGGCGACGAGCGGCGGGCACGGGCGAGGGCGAGAGGGGGCGGCGCGGGCGCGGGAGGCAGGAAGTGCCGCGGCGCGGGGAGCTGGGAGCGCGGCGAGCGGGGCGGAGCGGGTGGAGCGGGATCTCGCGGGAAGCGCGGGGACGCCCGGCGCCGCCTCCCGGCCCTCCGCGCCCCCCCTTCCCGCCACCGTGGACCTGCCGCGGGAGGGCGCTGCAGCCTGCGGGACCGGCCGGTCCTCCGGCGTCCAGCTACGGGTGGGCAGCGGCGCGGGCGGGGACGCGGTGCATCGCCACGGCGCCGGGTGGACAGAGATTTGTTGCTTAGAAAGAATAACAACCAGGTTTTTTTTTTTTAATTAAGATATAAATGACTCATATTTTCTGCAGAAACCGAAAAATACAGGGCGCTAAAAAATGGCCGTTCACACCAGCACCTGGAGACATGCACAGGTAACATTCTGATACATTTCCTTCTAGTCTTGTCTCTCGGCGCATGCGGTTTTCTTTTTTAAAATAAATTGTATAAAACAGGCATCAGGCTGTATAGACTGGCATCTCCGGCTGTTTTACCTGGCATCAAGTGATGAGAATTTTGCCATATCGGTAAATATCATTGCCAGCATGCTTGTTAATGGTTGCATATTGTTCCAACTATAAATGAGCATTAATCTATGTAACTTATTGTTACACATTTAGGTTATTTTTATCAGCAGCACTACAGTTGTAAATCTATTTTATGGTGCTAATGACATTTTAAAAGCTCTAGTAATCCCACAACCCACAGATAAACACTGTAACATCTTGGTGCTTTCTGGGCTTTACCATGCATATAGTCATAAATGTATGTGCTTGCACTTACAATAATAACATCATGTATGTACATAAGCATGAATCCCTGAAACCTCTTCCTCCTGCACGAAAACATAAAAATGCTAAGTTCTTAAGACAATAAATGCACAGCAGTGTTTTTAAAAATCTCTTAAAGCTGCATTAGAGGGAACCCATGCAGTAGGCAGAGAAGAAGGCGGTGACCCAGGGGGACAGATTGAGGATCTGGGACTGGATGAAGTTTCAAGTGAGTGGGTGTAGACAAAGAAGAAAAGAGGGCCAAGGACAGTGCCCTGGGTGCTCCAAGGTTAAGGGCTCAAGAAAGGACCAAAAAGACTCATCAGGGGCCCCCGAATTGGTAGGAGGAAAACCAGGCCAGTGTGGCATTCTGGAAGCCAAAGGAAGAAAGTGTAACTCATGGCTGTTTTAGTGTGAATTTCTCTTTTCATGTTTATCGGCCATTTGAATCCTGTGAATCTTCTAGACACATCCTTTGCCCATGTGTTTATCTTTTACTTGACTTGTAGGAGTTCTTTACATACTGTGAAGACAAAATCTTTGTCAAATATATTGCAAATGTTTTCTCCCAGTCTGCCACTTGTCCTTTAACTTAGCTTAGGGAGTCTTTTGAATATGGGAAGTTTTTAATCTTCAATCTGCCAATTTTTTCCTTTGTTGCTTGGGGGTTTTGTATCTCACTTAGGCCTTTCCCATCCCTGAGATATAAAAAATATTTTTCTAATCTCAAAATTTGAATGAATACGTGCGAGACTTTTACCAATAGGGGCCCCAGCAGTGCATGACCCAAGAGGGGTGTGTGATCACTGTGCAAAGGTGAATGTAAGATTACCTGGCTGAGGACTCCTTGCCATGCATGTTCAGGAAACCTGTCTCCATTTTGCAGGTTTCATCCATGTACACATATGTCCCTCCTGCTTTCCTACCCATCTTGGCTTATATTCAATGGGTGTTTGGGTGAATGGATTATGGGTGGACTTTTTTTTCTATTTTGCTGAACTTCAAAGTTTTCTTTAATAAGCAAGTACTACAGCGTTTTAAAATGAAAAGGAGAATGGAAAGCTTGCTGAGGGGCACGAAGAACAGCTTTGGGCAGCCTGGGCCAAGAGGAGAGAAGGTGGATTCTGGGTCCACCTAAAAGTCCTAACAGTGAAAAGCTGAGGCTTACAGAAGGAGGTGGGAGATACCAGGACCTCAGATGGGTTGCTGCCGGAAATGGTCACTTGAGAAATGGAAATGGAAATAGGCCCTGCGTACTGCTAAAGGCAGCATGTAGACCGGGTGGCTGGAAATGGCTATGCTATCAGCACATGTATGTGTCTTCTTTTCTGTCCTGGAAGTGGCTGAGCCAGTGTCCTCAGTGTGGTCGAAAGGAGGGCCTAGAAATAGAAGACACTGTGGGTATTTTGACTGGGGGTGGGGAGACAGATGCAGTTAGCAGGAAGGAGGGTATCCAGCCATTTGGGAACATCCGTAGGGTTCCCAGAGCATTCCAGAGCCAAGATTCCCAAGAGAAACACCTCATCTCTCCTTCAGACCCCATAGAACATGCTTAAAATAAAAGCTTTACAGAGATATATTTCACATACTATACAACTCAAGATATGTGCAACCGTCTACAATTAAAGTGTACAACTCACAGATACATGCAACCGTCACCACAGTCAATTTTACATTTTTATCACCTTGGAAAGAAACCTGGTACCCCTTAGCTATCATCTCCCTATCCCCCCAATCCTAAGCAACCACTAATCTACTTTTTGTCTATAAGTTTCCCTGAACATTTCATATGAATGGAATCATGTGTGTCTTTTATAACTTCTGGCTTCTTTCACTTAGCATCATGTTTTCAAGGTTCATCCACAATGTAGCATGTATCAATATTTCATTCTTCTTTATGGCCAAATAGTATTCCATTGTATGGATTTATGACATTTTGTTTATCCATTCCTCAGTTGGTAGACTTTGGGGTTGTTTCTACCTTTTGGCTATTATGAATAATCCTGCTATAAACATTTGTTTGCAAGTTTTTTGGTGTGGCCATATGTTTTCATTTCTCCTGGGTATATATTTAGGAGTAGAATATGGTAATTCTATGCTTAATCATTTAAGGAACTGCCTGATTGTACTTTTAATTAATCAAAAAATTATCAAGTGAGAAGTGACTTGGAAAAAAGAAGAAAAATTATACCTGTTCTTTTCTTTAAAAAAATATTTTAAAGTACAGAAAATATTGAGAATAAAAACATCTAATCACCTTTAATTCCACCAGAATCAAAGAATATCCTCGTAGAATATCTTCCCATACATATTGTTTTTAATGGGACTACACTTGGTATAATATTTTGTAGCCCATATCGTGAACATCTTTTCCTGTTGATAATCAGCTACATCAGTGAGTTTCACACTTCTTTAACTCTAGGAACCCTTTGTTCAAACGATCATTTTCTGGGATCCCAATACACAATCATTCAATAACCGACAGTTCCTTACTGAGCTCCTGCCAGGTGTCAGAACCCCACTGCCTGTTCTCCTTAAAGGCTGCAGAGATTGCACAACACAGAGGTACTCCCTCCCCTACTAAGGAACAATGACTCAACGAACATACATTTGTGTGTACTTTTATCATCTCCTTAAGAGAAATCCCAAGAAGTGGAATATTGGGATCAGTGGCCAACCTTGAGCTCAAGCCCATGCAAGGTGCTGGGGGGAGGAAAGAGAGGTGAATGACTTGGTCCCTTTCCTTCAATAGCTCTGTCAGCTTAAGGAGATGAGATTCAGAAAAGGGAAAAGAGGCCGGGCGCGGTGGCTCACGCCTGTAATCCTAGCACTCTGGGAGGCCGAGGTGGGCAGATCGTTTGAGCTCAGGAGTTCGAGACCAGCCTGAGCAAGAGCGAGACCCCATCTCTACTAAAAATAGAAAGAAATTATATGGACAGCTAAAAAATATATATAGAAAAAATTAGCCGGGCATGGTGGTGCATGCCTGTAGTCCCAGCTACTCGGGAGGCTGAGACAGGAGGATCGCTTGAGCCCAGGAGTTTGAGGTTGCTGTGAGCTAGGCTGACGCCACGGCACTCACTCTAGCCTGGGCAACAGAGTGAGACTCTGTCTCAAAAAAAAGAAAAGGGAAAAGATTTCAATACTTAATACATTAACTGCCATGTGAGTTGTATGTAACTCATGCTAGTTTTGAGCCTGGGGCCTCGTGAAACAAAACCTGGGCAAAACCCTCATTGGTTCGTGAAAATCTTACTTGTTGATGTTCTTATTGTTACAATTAACATTGACAAGTTAATTCTAAAAACGTGGATTAAATGAATAGAAGTTGATACATTTTGTTTTTCATTAAATTAGAAAGGATTGTTTTATTTTTGAAGTTTTTATCCTGTTTTTGTAATAAAACACCATGGCTCCCAGGAAAAAAATTTTTTTTTAGTGTGGCAGTCAATGTGTTAATGCTGTACCTCCCAGGAATGTTCCTCCTTAGGAATTCATTCTGTAGATAGATAGCACACAGACATGCAAGGGCATACTTGCTGTATCATTGTAAAAGCTAATAACCTAAATGTTCAGCATTAGGATCTTAAGTAAATATATACCGTTAGGGTAGTAATATGGATCTATCTCCAAATAAAATGAAGAAAGAAAAGTGGAGAACAATGTTTCCTAGGCTGTTTGTATACTCTACAATGTAGGCATACATATGCTTGTAAATGTATAGATCTGCGGTGTTCAGTATGGTAGCCAGTAGCCCCAAGTGGTTACTGAGCCCTTTAAATGTGGCAAGTGCAAACTGAGATGTGCTGGGAGTGTAAAATGCACATTGGATTTTTTAAATTTAAATGTTATATTTCTTAATATTGTTTTTCTTTTTTTCAGACAGTCACAGAAGCTGTGATATACACTGCATTTTGAAGACTTGGTATCAAAAAATGTAAAGTATCTCATTAATAATTTTTATATTGACAACATGTTGAATAGTATTTTGAATATATTACATTCAATAAAATATTCAAGGCAATTTCATCTGTTTCTTTTTACTTTTTTAAATGTGGCTACTAGCAAATTTTAAATTGTGTATGTAGCTTGCATGTGCATCTGCCATTATGTTTCTTTTTTTTTTTTTTTTTTTTTTGAGACAGAGTCTCACTCTGTTGCCCAGGCTAGAGTGAGTGCCGTGGCGTCAGCCTAGCTCACAGCAACCTCAAACTCCTGGGCTCAAGCGATCCTCCTGCCTCAGCCTCCCGAGTAGCTGGGACTACAGGCATGCGCCACCATGCCCGGCTAATTTTTCTATATATATATTTTAGTTGTCCATATAATTTCTTTCTATTTTTAGTAGAGACTCTTGCTCAGGCTAGTCTCGAACTCCTGAGCTCTAAACGATCCGCCCACCTCGGCCTCCCAGAGTGCTAGGATTACAGGCGTGAGCCACCGCACCCGGCCTGCCATTATGTTTCTATTGGCTGCTTATAGACAATCTTCAGAAGAACATGCAAGAAATTTATAACAGTGGCTGCCTCTGAGGAGGTATGCTAAAGGTGCAGGGTGGGGTGGAGGACTGCCTTTTTGTACCATTCGAATTTTCTTCTTTGTCTGAATTTTTGGTACCATGTAACCATTTTTTAAAAACCATTTAACATGTCACAAAGCCATGACAGAAAAGGCACCAGAAAAAAAGTTAGTCCCCCAAAGGAGATGCTATGTGGGAACAGGCTTGGAGAAGCAGAAGGGATTTTGGAAACAAGAGGTAATGTTTCCTCCTCTTCTGCCAAGGCACCCCCTTAAGGAGCTTAGATACTTGATGTGCACAGCCCACAAGTGTCCTAACCAGGGCCTGGCTGAATGGGAGGAGTTGGTCTTCTTACTATGATGGTTGCAAATATTTAACTTATTTTTATTGACTAGTTTCTTTGTTTTAATTGAGCACATAATCTATGATCCAATTGGCAAAGGGAGATTGAGGAAGACACACAGAGTTGCTATGTGGGATGCTATGGAAGGACCCGTCTGAGGTCCTGTCCCCTCACTGGCCCAGAAATGACCTTCTGACTGCGGGATTTCAAGGGATTCAACAGTATAGCTCTCTCGTTCCCTGCTGCCCCCACACCCCCTGTGGAGATGTGTGTGTTTAGGTGGGGGGATACCTGCTGAGTTAATTTTGAAAATGCAACCTAAAGGAGAGTTTTATTTCTGATCTTTGGGGTAGGAAGCCTCACAGTAGTAATTCTCCCCTCCCCCTCAGGCACTAAGGGCAGACATATCCTCCACTGTGACTTGGTGGCTGGAGATCCGGAGCATGACCTCTGACCCAGGGACGATGAACAGGAAACCCAGCCCTGCCCAGCTCGCAGGACAGCGCTTGGCACAGCACAGGAGCCGGGCAAAATGTTCACAGAAGGAAATGTCAAGGTTCCCACCTTGGTCACCCCACTCAGGTGGGGTTGGGGTCTTCCCTTCACGTCTGCTGGCTCACCCAACCCTCCCAGCATCAGGCCCTCCCTTTTGCCACCCTCATGCGGTGCACCTTGGCCCCGGATGGTTGGGACTGCACGGGAAGGGGTGCGAGGCCCCACGCAGCTCCTGCGTTGCTGCGCTGCCCTTCGCCCAGCCGGAAGCCACCTCTTCCCTGGGGAGACGGGATACAAAGGCTTTCGGGTGCAGCCTTCTGGCCTTGCTCCAGGAAACCGGGCTCAGCTGGAAGGTGTTAGATAATTAGAGGATGCTCAGTTTAAACTATTGACAAATTCAGCCCCCCTGGACATCAAAGAAATACCAAACAATACGGTGCCATTGGCACCAAATTAGCCAAACCATGGATGGGTATGATAATTCCATGACTGGGTTCTCTGGTCGCTGACATCTTTCTTAACTCGGGAGCAGAAACCCATGCCTAGTCCAACCGTTAGAGCCTCTTCTAGGGCTGCTGGAGAAAAAGTGGGCCCTTTGGTGGTAACATCTAACCTAAGGGACCCCGGAGAAGCCCATCAGTTCCCGCTTGGGGCCCCCACTGCCAGCCCACCTCCTGCGCTGGCGGCTCCGCCGACGAAGTACGCTTTGCTGCTGCTCTGCGCTACCAGCTGCGTGGGCAGCGAGGCTGGGCGGTCCGAGGCGCCTAGATACGAGTGAATCCTGGCCCCACCACTTGCCCAACCGCGTGACCTTGAACGAGTTAATGAACTTCTCCACGCCTCAACGTCCCGCTCCGTGAAATGGAATATCTAACGCAGACCGTACGGCGCAGGCGCAGCTGTGTTTCGCAAACTTCCGGGCGCCGGGTGGAGCCTCTCAGGGTCCCCACTTGTGATAGATCGTACGAGATGTTAAACAGTAGGGGGTCCTTCTGAGGCCACCCTAGGGGGCTGTCATCCTTTGCGAGTGTGTAGCTCCAAACTATGTCGCAAGAGGCGGAATTCGGGAGGCCAGGATCCTCGCGCCCGGGAAGTGGGGGCGGGGAAAATGTGCCGGGACGTGGGATAAACCCCAATTCCTCCGCCCCACCCAAAGCCTGGAAATCCAGCCTCCGAGCCTCTTCCCCGCGGGCCCCGCCCTCCATCCCGCCCTCCTCTAACCCGCGCCGCCATTGGTGGCGTCCGGCGGCGCGGCCGCTGTTATTTTTCGAATATATAAGGAGGTGGAGGTGGCAGCTGCAACTAGAGACTTTCTAGACTGGAGCTTGGACCTCGCGTCCCTTCACCCCTCCCCACCCTCCCCGCATCCCTCTCCCTCGCTCCCGGCCCCGCTGCTCTTCCTCCCTCCCTCCCTTCCCCCCCACCCCCGGCCCGCTCCCTCCCTCGTCCCAGCCAGCTGTGCCCGGCGTCTGTTGGCGGCCCTGCGCCTGGCCCTCCAGGCAGCCTCCTGCCGGCCCCGCCGCGATGGAGGTGCCCCAGCAGGAGCCCGCCCTGGGCTCGGCTCTCAGTCCGGCCGGCGTGCGCTGTGGCGCCCAACGTCCGGGCCACCTCCCGGACCTCCTGCTGGAATCTCATGGCCCTCTGGGGTCCCCGAAGCGCGCGGCCGCTTCCTCGCCGGTCACTACCCTCACCCAGACCATGCACGATCTCGCGGGACTCGGCAGGTAGGACACCGCACGGAGGCTGGGTGTGGGGTGAGAGGCCCGGACTAGGGTCCTGGGCCTCCTGGGAGACTGTGCGTGGGAGCTGAATCCAAGAGGTGAAGTGGGGAGGCGTCTGGTGCAGAGCAGAGGGACGTCCTTGGCCGTGCCTCAGGGGCCCCCGGATTTGGGCTGTGAGACGGGCTGTGCCGCTCACACTCTCCAGGTGACCTGCTCTTGGTCTGTAGGAGCCTCTTTCCTCCTACCCCATTGTGCCTCCACCAAACTGCCTCCCTAATCTCTGCCCAAATAGCCATATTTTGCCCTAGGCTGGGGACCCCAAGCCTGGAGGGGGAACCTTCGAGTGGCAGAGAGGTGGGGTACTCAACAGGCCCGTGCCCCTGCTTCCTCCACCCAACCTACCCTCAGGGCTAGGAGTTTACTCACTGAGCTGATCCCTCTGCTGTGCAAACCCCTTTGGTCTGCCCTGGGTTGTCCCAGCTGTAATAGAGACCCAGGTCTTGGCCATTCCTTCAGGAAGGCACGTGGGTAGGTGGGGGTCTTCAAGTTTAGGGGAAGGCTCTCCCTGGCTGCACTGCTAACCCACCAACCCCCAGCCCAAGCTCATTGCTCTTGCCCTGGGCTCACCTTCCGCTGCACCTGGGAGGACCTTTCCTAAACCAATCAACAAAGAGAAGGCACTTTAGGGCCTCTGTAGAATGAGCCCGCCTTGACCTGAGAAGAGGGTCTGACCCTGGGCTTTCGTCTCCCTGGTGTGTTGCTCAGTTCTTCCTTCAGTGAGCGGAGCACCTCCCTGGGGCCGTGCAGAGGCTGGATGGGCCCTTCAGGTGGGCGGCAAGTGGGAACATGGGCCGGCCAGGCCGAGAACACCACATTTACCTTTCTCCTTTCCTGGGTCTCTGCTCCCTTGCCAGCGAGACCCCAAAAAGTCAGGCAGGGAGCCTGCTCTTCCACAGCCGGCTAACATGCCTATCCCTGTCTCGACGGGCATCCGAATCCTCCCTGTCATCCGAGTCCTCTGAATCTTCTGATGCAGGTGAGGCCCAGGGGTGCCTGGGGAGGTCCACTCAGTGCCAGGAGAGTTTGCGGTGCTGCCTGGGCCCCTCCCAAGTGATATGATCAAATGAACATCCTTCCCACGACCTGGTTGGCTGAGGGGCCTCACCTCTTCCGAGCCTCACTATGCCCAACCCAGACTGGCTGAGTGGGTGGCAGGGTAGGGCCCTCTGCAGGAGATGAGATCTTACCTATTTAAAACCACGCCAAAGTTGCTAAACCACAACCCCACCTGGGAAGCACGTAGGGCTGAAAGTTGGTCTTTAGAACATTTTCTTAGTCTGTAACTTTTGCCTTAAATCATTGTCTCTTCTAGAACAGATTGTTTTAAATTATTTTAAACCAGTTCAAGAAAAATGCTTAGCAAGCACTGTGGTTTAAAAACATTTGTAACGGGATTTCCGTCGTGAACAGGGAATGGAGCCCTGTGCCATTTGGAGGATGGTTCTATTTATCAGCCCTTAGAGTCCATGGTTAAGTTTTTATTTCATTTTTTAATCTGTCGAAATCCAAAATGGAAAGTTTTTTCCACCCTCCTTGGGATATAGTGTCGGGGGGAATATATAGAAAGTGCCACTACTTTCAAACCAAGGTGCTCTGTGTCCCCAGGTCTCTGCTTGGATTCCTCCAGCCCTATGGACCCCCAGATGGCGGAGCAGGCGTGAGTAGAGAAGGGGAATCCCTACTGCCAAGGAGCCGGCACCTGCCTTCGGGAATCCTAGTTCTAGCATGAACTCACCAGGGAGGCCTGGGAAAATGGACAGACCCCTCAGGAGCCCCACTCAGTAGGGGGACTCACCGACCTTCCCAGGCCTTGGCATTCTGCTCCCTGTCCCAGAGAAGGGTCTACTCTCATGGGAGCCAACTGAGAGTTAGCTAAGGGGCAGGGAGGGTGGGGACAGTGGCCACTAGGAGCAGCAAATACTTGACTCCAGCTAGCCTTTGTCTTGCAGGAATGCAAGCCCAGTGTATGTCCTGTTTTTCTTTTTTGCCTATACCCTTTTTTTTTTTCTGTGAAATATCACAATTTAAAAATATGGTCCAAATAACTCAAAACTTTAGCTCACTTTAGGGCAAACAAAACCCAGTTGCCTGCGACTGATTTGGTCCTTGGCCCATCAGCAGTCTCAGGCATCAATGACACTTGGGCCCTCTGGCCAGCCCCTGGGATAGGCCCTTTGGGAGAGGGAGTGGACAGAGAGCTGGTGGGCTCTGCTCTGGACAGATGCCTCCTCCTTGGTTATGGGGCATGGGTAGTGCCTTCCGGAGCACAGCTGTTCCCATCCAGCTGTTAAGGCCCAAGCAGGGGGAGCAGCTGCCAGCCATTAGTAGAGACAGCTGGGTACGCCCAGCCTGTGCTGGGGAACTATGGCTTTGGGTTCAGGGCAGTGACTGTCTTGCTTCCCACTGCCTTTGATCAGACTGGGCTGGGCTGCAGAGTTTGGTCATAAACAGGAAACGGGGAGAGAATTGGGTGGAGCTGGAGGGGACTGCAGGTTGGTTTTGGGTGGCAACACTGAGCTGTTCCTTGCCTTACCCCCAAGGCCAGGTGCAGATTGGAAACCAAGCCAATGAAATTGGTCATCCCTGATGCCAGGTTGGCTGGGCACAGCACACACAACCCCCTCACCACGGGGGGAGGCATCCCTTTCATCCTCGTTACACTTTAGCCCTGAGTGCCCCCGCCACCGTTGCACCTGCTTTGACGGTTATGCAGAGTTTCTCAGAAAGAAGCCGGCTAGTATGTGTGTGTGCATAGATGCACAAAAGCTCCGCATGGCAGGTGGTCTCTGGTGACATAGCTGGGGGGTGGGGCCTATTAGAGCAGCGTCTGCTCCAGCCTCAGAAGGAACATCTGTTGGAATTCCTTGCCTGCTGGCCTCTTCTAAGGCAGGAGGAGGGGGTGGGACAGGGGCTGGGTCCTGGAAAATTCCATAGGAGGGAGGAGAGGATGTGACCCTGCACATTTGTCACTAGGGGGGCTGCTGTGACAGTCTAGGGCTGATCCCGGGGAAGCCTAAAGCAGGCCCCTGTCCTGAGGGGAGCCAGGCCAGCCCCTCACAAGGGGAGGGAAGCCCAGCTTTGGTATCCAGGCCCTGGAGACACCCACATTGCTGGGTGCCACAGCCTGTCATCACGGGATGGATGGATTCCTTTCCTGGCGGCCATATGGCCCTGCTGAGGTGATTTGCATACAGGTGGAAGGCCTGTGTGCAGGCTGGCGAGACCGTTGCCTTGGTGACGCCTCAACGACCCTGCGACCTACCCCAGCTGTCTCCATCACTGCCATTCTCTGGGCCCTCTTCCATTCAGGGCAGCCTTTAAAATCCCAAACTGCCTGTCAGCTCCCCCCCTCCCTAATACCTGGGCCCCACTGAGAGTGGGCATTCTTCCTCCCACCCTCCCCTTCCCCTGGCCTGAGCCCTGGTCCCTGTCTTGGCCCTCATCCCTGGCCCCTGGGCCTTGTGGATTGGGGACCTGGTGCTGGGTGGTGATGGGTGCAGGTGAGCGTGGGTTGCATGAACCCTTCTCTGTCCTAGGTTTGAACAGGCCATCCAGGCAACCAGCCGGGTCATTCGGAAGTAAGTGCTCCCAGGCCTCCTCCACCCACCTCGGGCTTTCCCCGAGGGCATCCAGCATGCTCTCAGTCCCTGCCTTGACTGTCTCAACCCTCACTGTCCCCGTTTCCTTCTGCAGTGAGCAGTTTGCCATCCGCCGCTTCCAATCCATGCCGGTGAGTGTCCTCTGCAGCCCAACAGGAGGCTCAGGCATGCTGGCCAGGCATGGGAAGGAGGCATCCTGGGAGCACCTCCCAGAGGGTGGACTCGATGCAGCCGGGTGTCCCCGGTCTGGCTTCGGGAGATGGGGGAGTTGGAGGAGGTTTGGAAAGGTGAGGCCTGGGCTGGTGCCAGAGGAATGCAGCCCTCAGCACCTGCTGCCCCGCCTGGCTCTCTAGGTGAGGCTGCTGGGCCACAGCCCTGTGCTGCGGAACATCACCAACTCCCAAGCGCCGGACGGCCGGAGGAAGAGCACGGCGGGCGGCAGAGCTGCCAGCGGCTCTGGGGAAGACAAGGAGAACGTGCGCGTCCAGAGGCCGGGATGGGAGAGGAGGGGGCATGCCAAGGTGGTTCTCTGGCACTTAATGACCCTCCTCTCCCATCTTACCCCACAGGATGGAGTTGTCTTCAAGATGCCGTGGAAGCCCACCCATCCCGGCTCTGCCCGTGCTCTGGCAGAGTGGGCCAGCCGCAGGGAAGCTTTCGCCCAGAGGCCAAGCTCGGCCCCCGATCTGATGGTACAGCAAGAGGGCTGGACCCTTGTAGGGGCTTTGGGAGGAGGCAGGCCTGGGGAAGAGGAGGGTGGTCCCGAGCTCCCAGAAGAATGGGGGTGTCCCTACCCCCGAGTCAGTGCCTGTTCATCACTCCAACAGTGTCTCAACCCTGAGCGGAAGATGGAAGTAGAAGAGCTGAGTCCCCTGGCCCCACGCTGCCTCTCCCTGACCCCTGCTGAGGGGGATGCTGAGGAAGATGATGGATTTGTGGACATCCTAGAGAGTGACTTGAAGGTAAACAGCCTTGCGCTGCCGGGTCCCTACCCCCCCCTCCCTGGGATCTCCCAAAGGAAGAGAGCTCTGAGCCCCTGCAGCAAGACTG
Organism: Eulemur rufifrons; assembly: GCF_041146395.1. Lineage (NCBI taxonomy): Eukaryota > Metazoa > Chordata > Mammalia > Primates > Lemuridae > Eulemur > Eulemur rufifrons. Next base: position 28,543,833 of record NC_091002.1, read on the forward strand.
TGACCTCATTCCAGGGTCAGAAGAGGAATTCAAGGTAACCGAGGCACTGACCTCTGGCCAATCAAAGAACAGGTGGCTGGTGCTGCAGTAGGGGGAGGAGGGGCAGGGTGGGGGAGCTTCTCAGGGTTCAGTACAAGCCCCAACAGCGAGTGGGTCCCTGCAGCTCCTTGGATCTGGGGGGCTGCCCCGTGTGGAGGAGCTGGCAGGGCCAGGGTGGGCTGCTGGTTTGGGGTTTGTGGGGAGAACAGGGAAGGCTGTGCTGGAAGATTGGGGGATGGAGGGGTTTGGCCTGTGCCTGTGGGTGTGACCATATCCTTGCTGATTGGGCCTCAGGACGACGAGGCGGTCCCCCCAGGCATGGAGAGCCTCATTAGCGCCCCACTGGTCAAGACCTTGGAAAAGGAAGAGGAGCAGGTGGGCCTCTGGGGTGGCCCCCCAGGGAACATGGAGGGGTGGGGGTCCTACCCGGCTGGTGGGATTTGAGGGGTGGGTGGGTGCTGGGCACTCTGACCCTGACCTGCTGTCCCTGCCAGGACCTTGTCATGTACAGCAAGTGCCAGCGGCTCTTCCGCTCGCCGTCCATGCCCTGCAGCGTGATCCGGCCCATCCTCAAGAGGCTGGAGCGGCCCCAAGACAGGGACATACCTGTTCAGAACAAGCGGAGGAGGAGCGTGACCCCTCCAGAGGAGCATCAGGAGCCTGAGGAACCTGTGGGTGCCTTTCTCCTGGGGCAGGGCTGTTGCTGCCCACCTTGGGCACAAGCCTGGGCTGCCACCTCCTTGACCGGGTTTGTGGCAAAGGGTAGGGTGCAGGTGGCAGCCTGGACATGGCCGTAAAAAGGGGCACTGACTCTGCCCTCCATCTGTCCCACCTTCCAGAAAGCCCGTGTCCTCCGCTCAAAGTCCCTGTGTCATGATGAGATTGAGAACATCTTGGACAGTGACCACCGCGAGCTGATCGGAGATTACTCCAAGGTAGCAGCACTGGCCTCTTATTCACTGTGGCCCTAGCCCAGGAATTGCTTCAGCTCCTCCCTCGCTCCCCAGAGGCCCCCTTTTCTTTGTCCTTTGTATCTTTTCATCTTTTGTTCTCACGAAGACTCCTCTCTCTGGCTCTCCTTGGTCTCCTGACTCTACCTCAAGTCTGTCCAGGCCTCCCTAGTATCTCAACCTTGGAAGACATTTCCAAGCTAAGATCTAGCTGGGAGACTCCTCCTGCCCATACTTGGCAGAGTGTGAGGGCAGAAGTGGAGAGTTCATCTCTTCCACGCCCCTCCTCACTTCCCCCTGCAAGGCTGTTCCATGCAGGTCAGTCCCTAGAGGCCCCCTGGGTTGCTATGGGAACCAGAGCTGAATTTGAAGGCCAAAGCAGGTGTGGCCTCTGGGCTTGGGAATGAAACTTCCTTCTTTCCAGACTCCTAGTCTTTTTTTTTTTTTTTTTTTTTTTTTTTTGAGACAGAGTCTCACTTTGTTGCCCGGGCTAGAGTGAGTGCTGTGGTGTCAGCCTAGCTCACAGCAACCTCAAACTCCTGGGCTTAAGCAATCCTTCTGCCTCGGCCTCCTGAGTAGCTGGGACTACAGGCATGTGCCACCATGCCCGGCTAATTTTTTCTATATATTTTTAGTTGTCCAGCTAATTTCTTTCTATTTTTAGTAGAGACGGGCGTCTCGTTCTTGCTCAGGCTGATCTCGAACTCCTGACCTTGAGCGATCCACCCGCCTCGGCCTCCCAGAGTGCTAGGATTTTAGGCGTGAGCCACCGCGCCCGGCCTCAGACTCCTAGTCTTCACAGTTTCATTTTCTCTCTCTCATCCCTTCCTTCAGGCCTTTCTCCTACAGACTGTGGACGGAAAACACCAGGACCTCAAGTACATCTCACCAGAAACAGTAAGCTGGCTTGAGCCATTTTCTGGGTGCATCTGGGCCCACTCTTCAGCCCTTCACCTTCCCTGGGGACAGGCTGCATGGCCTAGGCCAGAGGAAGAGCCAGGGCCAGCCTGATCTGCTGGGACCAACCCCCATGATCTCGTATAGATGGTGGCCCTGTTGATGGGCAAGTTCAGCAACATCGTGGAGAAGTTCCTGATTGTGGACTGCAGATACCCCTATGAGTATGAAGGCGGGCACATCAAGGTGAGGCAGGGTGATGGGAGAGGCCCTGAATGCCCCACCTGGTTCAGATGCTTCCTCTGCCGAGAGGGTGAATCGGTGGAGGGCGGGTGCACTTCTCCTGGGGTAGGATCCTGCCCAGCAAGAGGTGAGGTCACCTGCCTGAAAGATGGGGAACACAAAGGGAGGGTCTGCCTCCTCGGCCCAGCGCTGCGGCCTGAGCCCCAGCTCCTCTGACAGACTGCCGTGAACTTGCCCCTGGAACGCGATGCTGAGGCCTTCCTGCTGCAGAGCCCCATCGTGCCCTGCAGCCTGGACAAGAGAATCATCCTCATTTTCCACTGTGAATTCTCATCCGAGCGCGGACCCCGCATGTGAGTCCCAGCTCTGCCCAGCCAGCTCGTGTCTGCCCGGCCTCTCTGGCTCACAGTTGCTAGAGCCGCTGGGATGGCCAGAGGCACAAGCCCAGCCCCTCTCCGGCCTGGGCCTCTTGCTGCATCTAAGGGCCCTCTCCTGGTCCTCAATGATGCTGACTCTTCTAGTGTTCCATGCTGTTAGGTCCCCATTGGTACCCCTTTCCCTTGGCGTCCACAGCAGCGCAGCCCTGAGCTGAGCTCCTTCTCCTAAGCCTCTGCTCTGCCTGGCCGTCTGCCCTCCCCCTGCCTCCTCTCCTGGGTGGCCACTGGTCCATCTGCCTGCTAGTGGCTCTCCCGCCTGGCCTCACCTGTGTGCTGGGAACCCGTACCCAGATGCTCTTTACAGAGTCCTCATCTCTGCTGCCTCCCCTCTCCTACAGGGATTCCAGCATGTGGTACCCGCCTCCACCCGTCACCGGGCGTTGGTCTTGGGCCCTTCTCCTCTGTCCCTTCTCCCCATCTCTCGTCCTCACCACATCTTGGCCAGGAGATCTCCTGAATGCATCTCTTGAATTCTATCCACTTCTCTCTTCTTCTGCTTCCTTCCTCCTGGTCCAGGCTACATGCAGATTGTGCACCTGCCTTCTAGAAATAGCACACCTTGGTGTACCTCCTTCCTTCTATTCCTGCCAAGCTCTCTATGCCCAGTAGCCAGACTGATCTTTTGAAAATGTTCTGTGGCTGACACTCCTGTGCTCAAAAACCTTCTGAGGCTCCCCAAGGCCCTGAAAGGAGTGGGTGCAGGGAATGGGTCCACTGATGCACCCCGCACTGTATGCCCAGCTCTTTCCGCCCCTCCATGCCGGTCCAGGTGCCGCTTCATCAGGGAACGAGACCGTGCTGCCAACGACTATCCCAGTCTCTACTATCCCGAGATGTATGTCCTCAAAGGCGGCTACAAGGAGTTCTTCCCGCAGCACCCGGTACCGTGGGGAGGGAGGCGCAGTCTCCGCAGGAGGGTGGAAGCAGAGGGAAGGGGTTCGGGCCAGGCTGTGCCCTAAAAGAAGAAGGGAGGACTGGGTCCCCCCAGAGGTACTCACTCCCCTGGATTGATGGGCCCCTTCCATCCTGCCCTAGAACTTCTGTGAGCCCCAGGACTACCGGCCCATGAACCATGAGGCCTTCAAGGAGGAGCTGAAGACCTTCCGCCTCAAGACTCGCAGCTGGGCTGGGGAGCGGAGCCGGCGGGAGCTCTGCAGCTGGCTGCAGGACCAGTGAGGGCACGGCAGTCCTGCCACCTCCCTTGCCTTGCGAGGCCTGGCACTAGCTGCCCTGTGGATCTGCAGGGCCGAGGCCCTGTTGGAGGCCCAGGTGCTATCCAGGGGACAGACAGTGTGGGTGTCCCACCAGTCTGCCCCATCCCCAATTCCCCTGTCTCACCCTAGTCATGTTCCGTATCCTGGTGGCACCCACCCCCACTCCAGAAGAGCCTGGCCTATTAAGTTGGGTTAACACCAGCTTAAGGCAGTATTTTGTGTCCAGCAGGAGCCTTTTTGATTCCTTGTTTGGGCCAACCCTTTGTCTCCCTGTGTCCAGAAGAGCCCCTTTGTGTATATGTCAGCTGAGGCTGGGGGACAGCCACCACCCATGAGGATGGTTCAGAGCTGATTTCCTCCCTGGCCTGGGAGTCAGCACCCTGCCCTGGCTTCTCACCTGGCTAGGGCTGTCCCCCACCCTCTGCAGGAGTCATGGGTGTGTCTGTCATTCTGCCCCTTTCTCTCTTCCTCTTTCCTGTCCCCCCATACAAGCACTGCCTGCATAAATGTAAGCTCTTACTCTGTCCTGTTTCAGTGTTACCTGCATGCTTGATTTGTTTGTCTTTTTGCCCATCTCAGGACACTTTCATAGGCTGTTTAGGCTCCACCTGTCAAACATTAATGACCCACCTGGTCCCAGTTTTCTTGGCCCAGAATGGGATGTTATTATCCTCGGGGGCTCCCAGGGCAAGGGCGAAGGCCCGAGTCTTGAGCCTGCTGGAAGCCCAGCCCCCACTGCTGTGAACCCTGGGGCCTGACTGGTCAAAACTTGCTGCTGCTTTGTTGCGGATGGACAGAAGGGTGGATGGATGGATGGATGGATGGAAGGATGGATGGATGGCCATGGATGCACAGTGCCTTACACACAGAAACCAGGTGGAAACATTTTGGTGAGCATGACAGCCTGCAGCAGGAATATATGTGTGTCTGTCTGTGTGGACAAAAATCTTTACACTTAAGAGTTTGGAAATATTCAAGAGGAAATGTCGTAGAAGCAGCTAAATTAAGGACTGAGCAACCTCTGGATTCTAAATCTCAAGATGGGGGAAGGGCTGCGCTTGAAGGCCCTGATGAGTCATCTGTTGGGGCCTTGGTTCAATAAAGCACTGAGCAAGTTGAGTAACCAGCGTTGTGTCCTGTGGGGCCCTTGACAAGACCACAGCTGACTCTGATGGTGGGCTTGGGGTGGGGGGAAGGTCAGGAGAGGCTGGGAGACTCCCTGGAGAGGGGATCTCATGCTAACCCTCTTGCCCTGAAGTCTTTCATCTCCTGCATGACACCCCTGCCAGGACTTTGGGTTCAGCCCCTCCCTGTCACCTGGCTACCCAAGCACTTCTGGGCTCATCCTTCCTGAACTCTGCACCAAAAGGCAAGAGTGACCCCATCACTCAAGGATTATCAATGGCTCCCCATTGTCAGGATAAACTTAAAGGACTCCTGGCCTTTTAGGATTTGAGATCTCAGACTCATCCCTGCAAGAGAGTGGGAAAGGGCTAATCTGGTAGGCCGGGCACGGTGGCTCATGCCTGTAATCCTAGCACTCTGGGAGGCTGAAGCAGGAGGATCACTCGAGGTCAGGAGTTTGAGACCAGCCTGAGCAAGAACGAGACCCCCGTCTCTACTAAAAATAGAAATTATATGGACAACTAAAAATATATTTAGAAAAAATTAGCCGGGCATGGTGGCGCATGCCTGTAGTCCCAGCTACTCGGGAGGCTGAGGCAGAAGGATTGCTTAAGCCCAGGAGTTTGAGGTTGCTGTGAGGTAGGCTGATGCCACGGCACTCACTCTAGCCCGGGCAACAAAGTGAGACTCTGTCTCAAAAAAAAAAAAGAAAGGGCCAATCTGGGATAACAGGTCCCAGACCCAAACCCAGGTGTCTCTGAGGAAATCGCCTCTGAATACCGCCGCAGGTGACCGCCCCCCAACACACATATGCATGAGCTATGTGATAGTAGCTTTGCCTAATACAATGCACACACAACATATGTCCGACATGATTATCTCTTTCTGTGAAAGTGCATCTACATTCTGAAGTAGGTGGTGCAATGATTATCTACCCCATTTTGCAGATGGGAAAATGGAGGCTGTTTCCTACCAGAGCAGCAAAAAGAGACTCCAGGTTCCCAGGCTAAGCCTGAAGAACACTTGCCCTGTCTCCAGCTTGTTCTCCCACATTTCTTTGCCCAAAAGCTTGGTCTTCACTCCTGGTCCAGAGCCTCCTGCAAGGGCACAATAGGTAGGAGGTGATGAGGTGTGGCTTTGGTTTGGGCTTGGGATCTGCTCAGGGAGGGAGGGGTCCTGAAGGATCCTGAAGCCCCCTGAAGCCCCCTCTATTGAGCAGGCAGCTGACATCCAGGAGAACATTTATTTGGGTGAGGGGACTTGCCCCAGAAAAGGGCAAATAATTATGCAGACCCCTGAGAAGGGGAGAGGTGGGGAAGGGGGGAGAGTGAGCCCTGGGTACCACCATGCTGAAACCTCCTTGCTCCACCAAGTACTCAGGTGGTCTTGTGAAGCTGTCTTCCTCTTGGTTTCACAGGAAGGCAGCTGGATGCTCCGAGAGGGTGCTCACTTGCCTAAGGTCACACAGCAGCTATAAGCAGAGCTGACATTCCAGCCTGCCCAGGAGTCTCCCACCCCTCACCTCCCACCCTGGTGCCAGAGCAACCAAAGGAGTGGTGCTAGGCTGCCTCACTTCTCCGTGAGTGTCCTCTTCCCACTCCTGGATCGGGCCATGTGGGGAGGAAGCAGCACAGGCTGAGTGTCTACAATGCCCAGGCTTTGTGCCAGGGCTGACACCTGTGGCCACATGTGTTCCCATCATAACCCACGATCAGAGTCACAGCTGCTGTCATGGGACACTTAGTATGCTCCAGACACTTCAGATATATTGTCTCCTAAGTCCACCAGGTAGGTATTCAGCTCATTTCTCAGGGGAGAAGGCCCTGGTGCCCACAGCTACCCTGAGGGAGGCAGGAGCCTGGGTCTGGGAAAGGGGGTGCCATGGGTTTGCCTCTCGGCTCCCAAGTCAGGCCAGGACCCCCTCTGCCCCTGGAAAGTTCAAGGGATTGGAGCAGAGGCGCCCCCATGTCCCTTCTCTTTAGCAAGAGAAGCTAAAACTTTCTTCCTGGATGTGCCGAAAGGGAAGTGGATCAGGCTGGGCGGTGGTTTAAAATCCTGGGCCGCCAGCCAGTTTTAAAGGTTGTCTGGCTCTGGCCAGGGCGGGGCAGGATTCCAGTCTGCAGGAGCCCCAGAGCGGCCACGTGCTGCCAGCTCACGTGGTTAAAGAGCTGTGTGGGGTTGGGCATGAGCCCAGGAGCTGGCTGGTGCCTGCCCGGCCAAGTCAGCGCCACCAGCTGGGGTCTCTTCACCCACTTCGTAGTCTCAACTGTTCACGCAGGAACTTTCACAATGACAGGGCACACACCTTCAACGCAGAGCTTAGTCCTGAGGGACAATCACCACACAGCTCAAGATGTGGGACGTTTCTAGCATCCTGGGCGGCTCCCCTGTGCTCCCTCCCCCAGAGATCCTGGTCCACCTCCATCACGGTAGTCCGGCTTTGTTTGCTCATGAACTTCCTATAAATGAAATTGGAGACTTTGTGCCCTTTTGTTTGGCTTCTTTCGCTCAGGAGAATGATTTTGAGATTCATTATGTTTCCCTGTTTAGCAGGACTTTGTTCTTTATTCATTGTTGTGTCGTATTCCATTATAGGGATATACTTCTAAATTGAATTATTCATTCTACCTTTTTTCCTTTGTTTTTTTAATTTTTTTAAAGCTGTGCACGGTGGCTCATGCCTATGATCCCAGCACTTTGGGAGGCTGAGGCAGGAGGATTGCCTGGAGCCAGGAGTTCAAGACCAGCCCAGACAACGTAAGCGATGCCCTGTCTCTAAAATAAATAAATTTTTTAAAAATTAAGGTATAATTTACACGCAGTAAAATTCACCCTTTTTAAAGTATCTATGCTGCCAAAGTGAGCACTAAAATTCACCATTTTGAGTATACAGTTCTGTGAATTTTGACAAATACATACAGTTGTGTAACGGTCAATACAATCAAGATCGAGATCATAGTTATCCTACCCTGGATAGATTATTTGGGACTATTATAAATTGTGCTGGGGACATACCCAGGAGTGGAATTCTGGGTTATGGTGTGTTATGTTCGGTATTAGTATTTTCTTTTCTTTTCTTTTCTTTTCTTTTTTGAGACAGAGTCTCACTCTGTTACCCAGGCTAGAGTGCCGTGGCATCATCCTAGCTCACAGCAACCTCAAACTCCTGGGCTCAAGCTATCCTCCTGCCTCAGCCTCCCAAGTAGCTGGGACTACAGGCATGCACCACCATGCCCAGCTAATTTTTTCTATATATATATATATATTTTTTTTTTTAGTTGTCCAGCTAATTTCTTTCTATTTTTTAGTAGAGACGGGGTCTCGCTCTTGCTCAGGCTGGTCTCGAACTCCTGAGGTCAAACGATCCACCTGCCTCGGCCTCCCAGAGTGCTAGGATTACAGGGGTTTTAGTATTTTCTACACAGTTGTCCAAAGTTCTTGCACCAACTTACCTCCCCCCAGCAGTGTCTGAGAGTTCTGTTGTTCCACATTCTCGTCAAAATTGGGAAATTTTAATTTCACTCCCTTTACCAGAAAATTTGACTGCTGTATGTAGAAAAGAGCTCTGTTACCGGTCAAGTGCTGACCGCACATACTGTGTGTGGCGGTGGCAGGCATTTGAGTGTCGCTGACACAGCCTGTTGTCTGACTCTCCTGTATTGAAAGATGAAACTGTATTGGTCTTAGTCTTAACTTTTTTTTCTCAAATCAGAGTCTTAAAAAATCAAAGTGACTCTTTAGGTTTAATTGGCTGTGTGTTAATGGGCTTAAGTCCTTCTGCTGACAACAGCCCACGGCCATCTAGAAAACTTACGCTTTCTAAAAAGCCTTCATCCCTGGAACCGAGCGCACGGGCACCCTGCTCTCCACAGGCAATGCAACTGGTGGTGGTGCAGAAAGAAGTTTCCACGAGGAGGTCCCTGGCTACGAGGAATCTGGAATCAATCAGGAGAGGGCAGTTGAGTAATGATGGAGGAGTCGCTGTTTTGCAGCCATGAAAATCATGCCTTGAGAGAACGTTCGGGGATGTGAAATGATTCACAATCTATTGTTCAAAGGAGACAGTTGGTTATGGGACAGGAGGGAAGAAGCATTCCCACCCTCCCCGCACAGCAGAAGTCTGTGTGGGTGCCAAGGCGCTCAGGGAGGGTTACCGCTGCCACACCCAGCCCACACTGGCACGCACGCCCCTGGGAGGCCGCCAGCCTCTGAGTCAGCGGGGCCTGGGGCAGTAGGAGGGGAAGGGGCCTCACGTGGCTGAGCCTGCACTGCCTTGTGAGGCCTCTTGGCTCTCAGCCCCACAGGAAGCGTGGCTGTTTGAAAGGACGAATCACACGCGGCCTTGTCCTCCTGGGGCCCAGCCAAGACTACTTCCCCAAAGGGGGGTCTGGGGGGAGGGGGCCTCCCAGGGGTGGGTTGTAGAGGGTTAGCAGGGGTGGGGCTGGGGGGATGCTATGGCCTTCCAGAGTTCAGGGGGAAGGGGGACTGCCGAGCCAGCCCCAGGGTGACCATAAGGGGACAGAGGGAAAAGAGGAAACACAAGGGAGTGGGAGGGACCAGGCTGGAATCTACTGACAAGGTCACCTCCAAGGACACATGTGTAACATCAGGGCAGTTACTTAATCTCACTGGGCCTCTGTTTCCTCATCTGTAAAATGGGGATAGTAAAGCCCTACTTCAGAGGGTTGTGGATTGGATCAAATGAGTCAGTGTACGTAAAGCACAGGGCCTGCACCGAGCAAGTGCCGCACAAGAGTCTTGTATGGCTGATATTGCTTAGGGCCCAGCCTGGGGTTTTCCTCCCCTTTCTGCACGTGGACAAGTGGCTGGGTGAGGGGTGACAGGAGGAAAGCCAGCCGCAGTGCAGGAGGCGGACGGCCCCAGCACCAGTCCAGGTGGCAGTGAGGAAGCTGGGGATGGAGGTTTGGTGGAGGCGGAGGACGGGAAAGCTGCGCAAGTGGCCTGCGGGAGGCTCCCAGCACAGGGTGAAGCCATCCCTGAGATGGAGGGAGGGGAGGGAAGGGAGGGACAAGGATTGCCTGACTCTGGTCTCCTTTATTCCAAGGCAGCCATAATCCACCCAATTTCAGTCTGCCTTGATTCTCAAAAAAAAAAAAAAAAGTACATCCCGTCTTCTTCTTAACGTTCCTACTTTGATCTTTGGGAAATGCCTGCACACCCTCATCAGGGAGGCATTCAAGAAATCCGCTGCCCAGGGCTATAGATTCCAACTAAGTGTCCTCCCCACATCCAGTGGCAGGTGGTGGCTGACTGGTCTGGCCTGAGGTCTCAGGTTCTGTAAAGATCATCAGTGAGGCCAGGTGCGGTGGTGCACTACAGTCCCAGCTGCTAGGAAGGCTGAGGCAGGAGTATCGCTTGAACACCGGAGTTCAAGGCTGTAGCATACCTATGACTGTGATTGTGACTAGCCACTGCACTCCAGCCTGGGAAGCATAACAGGACCCCATTTCTTACCAAAAAAAAAGTCATCAATGAAGGTTTCAAATTGTCAAGAACTTAATGGGGCTGTCTCAGGAGGGGAAGCTCCCTGTCTGGAGGGGCCCGCAGGGTTTGTACTGATGTCTGGGAGAAGCAGCAGAACTTACCAGGCTTGGCTGCCCATCAGTGATCCAGGACCTGGCTTGGGTAGGTGTGGGGTGGAACTCGCTTTCCAAATTGAGTCAATATCAGTCACTGCACACACACCTAGCAGTGGACACCAAGGGGGTCTGAAAGGCAAGCCACAAGCTGTCTGCCACTGTGAGGCTGGCCCCACACTCGTGGGTGGAGAGCAGTGGAAGGGCCAGCGAGGCGCTGCAGGCAACCCCCAACTTGAAGGACCACTGAGGAGAGCAGGCCTGGGGTGTGTGTGGAGGTGCCTCTGTCCACAGTCAGGAAGGGGAAGGGGAAGCACCAGGGAGGTGTGGCCCCACTGAAGCAGGGGGGTTGCGTCACAAACCCAGCCACCTGTCTCCTTCAAGCTCTGCTAGTTTTTTTGTAGTGCTTTATTTATTTAACTCCTCACCTTCTCTCTCTCTCTCTCTCCCCCCCCACCCCCATCTGTCTTTCTGGTGCTGATCTGGTATCCCTCGCCTCTCTGCCTCTGGTTTAATGGTTGTCAACATTTATTAGTTTGTTGGATGCCTACTGGGTGCCAGGCTCCACCCTGCCCACTCCATATGCTGCATCACTTAGGAATGTGTTAGGTTCGTGTCACAGAAACCCCGCACAGCAGGCTAACCACATAAAACGTGTGCCCCTCGCTCAGCAAGAAGACTCTGCGGCGTCTCTGGGGTCCAGCTCCTTCCTGCCTCACTGTCCTCGGCACGTGGCTTTTGACCTTGGAGGCATGACAAGGCTGAAGGCTGCAAAAAGTCAGAGAATGGCACTAAGTCTGTCCCCCTTATCTGGAAAATGATGGCTTTCCTGAGGCCCCACCCAGGTGGTTCTCACCGTGCCCCACTGGGGAGGCTGTGCAGGCATTTCTGACTCGGTCCAGGTCTTCTGAATAAAGGAGGAAGAGTGTAGGACCCTGAGTCCAGGAAGGCTGGCTTCTTCCCACACTCTGCTATAATCTAGTCCTCATATCCAGAATGCCCTTCCTGCCTGCGGAACTCCTACCTCTCCAGAAAGCCCAGTTCAGAGGCTACCTCCTCTATATGGTCTTCCCAGATTGCTCCTTCAGGGTCCTTCCCACTCCTGAATCTGTTGGTGCTCTCTCGACTCCTACCTGCCTTGGCATTGCATTTGTCTGCACGGAGTCTGCTAGAAACTTAGCACCCAGAGGACTTGCCCAGCAGAAGGAAACGATGAGCACATGAATGAACTGTGTGTTCTCCCTTCCATTCAGGCCATGTCTATTCTTTGCAATCTTGAGTTCAAGTTCTCTCTCCCTCCCAGAGTTCCCCCCCCCCCCCGCCCCCAGCCTCTCTTACCTCTAGCTGGCTGCTGTGGGGAGCAGAGCTCCAGCCCCAGACACCTTCCACTTGGCAGTGTGCTAATACTGGCCACATTAGGAAGCATCTCTGAGCCCACTTAGTCATCTGTCAAATGAGAGGCCGTGCTCAAAGTTTCTCTCTGTGCTACAAATCTCAACCACGCCCTAATTCAAGACTTGTATCCTTCTAGTGCAGGGGAAGGATTCTATCACATTCTTATCTCACAGTTTAAAACCAGACTTCAAAGTAAGTAACTCTTTTTTTTTTTTTTTTGAGACAGAGTCTCACTGTGTTGCCCAGGCTAGAGTGAGTGCCGTGGTGTCAGCTTAGCTCACAACAACCTCAAACTCCTGGGCTCAAGCAATCCAACTGCCTCAGCCTCCCAGGTAGCTGGGACTACAAGCACGCACCACCATGCCTGGCTAATTCAAAGTAAGTAACTCTTTTAATGGAATTGTCACAGCCCGTGGATGGACACAAGAGTCATATGAAAATGAGGACTGCCTGAAAGGGAAGTGGACCTGCCTCCCTGAACTGGCTGGGGTTTCATTTTTATTAAAGCTTTTGTTGAATTAATTGTACAGAAAAGTGCACATATCTTAAATGTCCAGCTTGGTTAATATCTTTGCAATGAGAACACATCCATGTAATCACCACTCAAATCAAGACTCAGAATGTGACTGTCCCCAAACCTCCCTCAGGCCCCTCATTACCTTCCAAGGATGCCCATCATTCTGACTTAAAACCGTGCAGCAGGACCTGCCTAGCTTTGGACTTTTCCTGCTAATGGAATCACATGGCATGTACACTTCTGGGACTGGCTTCTTTCACTCAATATTATGTCTGTGAGACTCATTCATGTTGTGTGTATCAGTAGTTGTTCTTTTCATTGTCGGTATTCCCACGTATGAGCATATACGTGGGAATATTTGGGTAGTTTCCAGTTTGGGACAATTAAGAATATACTGTGAACATTCTATACATGTCTTATGGTGAACGTCGGTCCTCATTTCACTCAGGTAGGATCAGGAGTGGCACTGCTGGGCCACAGGGCAGTGTGGTCAGCATGATCAGGCACTGCTGGACTGGCTATTTTAGATGATGTCTGAGTTGGCATGGGTGGATGTTCCCATGGTGTCCCAGCACACAAGGACTCTCAGAGGTGAAGGTTGGACCCGGAAGGGATCTCCCAGGACACACCCACAAGCAGTCTCAAGTAAGACCTCCACTCTGCTCCCTGCCCCAAATCCCCACTCCCCACCAGGCTGAGGAAGCCCTCCACAGTACCAACTCTACGTGGGTCCCCCACTGTCCTCTGCAGTAGTGGTTCAGGCCAGCCTCTCACTGCTGTGTCCTCCACGCCCCTCACATGAGGCCAGCCCTCTAGTGGTCAGGAACTTGGTGTGGACTCACTGACGAGTGGACAAGGATCAGGACACCACATTCCAGATGCTAGGTGGCCCCCAGCTACCAGAACCCTCTGCCAGCTCTCTGCTCTAATCAGCGGGCAGACACGAGCCCTGGCTGAGTGATAGTGACTGGGGCCCAGGAACTGAGCCAACATCATACCCTAGCCTTGTAGCTGAGGCCCCACACTGTCTCTGGGCCCACTCCACCAGCTACAAATATATTTATGTATTATACCTATGGTCAAAATGCCCACCTGCCTTGGCCAGACCCTGCCACCTCTTCTGGCTTCCCTGCAGCCACCCCCATCCTGCCCAGGTCCTATGGCCCAAGGGGCCCAGAGTGTACTCTCTCAGAGGGCTTTGGCTCCAAGATCCCTGCCTGGGCTGTTCTGCCCTGTCCTTCATTTCTTGTCACCAAAGAGTGTGTTCAGGTCCGCTCCAGTCTGGCCTATGTGTGGCCTTCGGGGGAAGATGGACACCATAACCACTGTTATCAGACTTTCACAATGGTGCAAAGGGGCAGCCTGAGCAGAAAGGCTTCCTCCCAAGTTTTGATTTGAGCACAAATGGAAGGGCAAAAAAAGAGGGCGAAAAGGGGATTCTAGGCTGAGGGAGCAGTCAAGAGTTAAGGAGTGTGTACCTCTGTTGGGGGTAGAGGAAGGAAGGAGCAGGCAGCAGGCCCAGGAAGGCCTTGAGGAACCCCAAACACCTCTGGGCCAAGCCTCCAAGCTGGGGCTTTTACTCCACTGCAAGGTGCTGGAGGTTGCTGCCTGGCAGTGGTCCTTCCAACTTTTAAGGTATAAACTTCTTCACTGTACCTTTGATGGCCTCCCTCAAAGAGGAGTCAAGAAGGGAGCTTTTGGAAGCGGGAGTGTGAAAGGAAAAACTAGTTAGCCCTACTAAGTGCTCGCCCTGGGTGACAGTATAAGGGGCTTCACTGGGGCCTAACCTGCCAGGGACACACAGCTGGTAATACGGTTGGAACCGAGCCCCAGCCTTAACTCGCTGCGGTAGCCCACAACCCAGAATCAGCGCAAAACTGCCTGCACACGCACATTTCCCTCCAAAGTCATGATATCCATGGGTAACGCCCAGGGATCTGCATTTTAACAGGTGCCCCAGTGATTCTCATGCATACAGGCCAGTCTGAGAACTCAGCCTTGCATCTTCCGGCCCCAGCGCAGCTGCTCGGCCCAGGCCTGGGTCCACCCGCCACCCACGTGCCTTATAAGGCTGGCAGGCGACTGGGGGGTAGGGGGGGAGGCGCCGAACCCCGCACTCCGGCGACAACTCGGCTGCCGGCCTCTTCCTGAAAGCCCACGCGCCGGGTCGCCATCGGGCCGCTGCGCCCCCTAGCGGCCAACGGGGGGCTCGGCGGGTCCAGGGCTTGGAGCCGGGACCCTGCGTGCCTGGACCGGGAGTGACCGGCGTGGCCCGGCTGCCAGCTAGAAGCCAGAAGGTCTTCGGCCCGACGGGGAAGGCCACCTGTGCCGAGGGTCCAGGCGTCGGGAGACAGCGCCCTCACCCAGCCCCCGGAGAACCGCACCGGACGTGAGCGCTCCGCCTACCGCGACTGCGTTGGCTCGTGAGCGCGCCCGTGATCGGCGTGCGCATGCGCCCACGGGCCGCGCTGCCGCCATTGCTCTCCCGCTGCCGAGTGGAGCGACTTGTTAGCCGTCCGCGGGCGGGGGAGGAAGTCTGAGTGCAGCGCCTCGACGACAGCGCGCCGGAGGTGCAGGGGCAGTACACGTAGGGCGGGGTGTCCCGTTTAGGCCTGGCTGACTGGAGTAAGGACTACAACCCCGAAGTCTGTTGCGCCTCAGGGTTGCGGGAGGCGGTGATATAAGCGGTTTTGGCCGCCACCATTGCTCTCGTCGTGGGGGGACGCGTTGGTGAAGGCCGATGACGCGCTCTTTTGCGGCTGGAGGGTCGCCGGGGGTCAGCCACCGGGCTCTGGTTTTTGAAGCGCCTTCGCGAACCTTGTTTGACCAATATACTTGCTGACTGTACCCGCTGCCTTTCGGTCCCCAGGCCGGCCAGTGAGCCGGCCAGATTCCATTATTATTTAGTCTTTTTTTTTGGAGACAGAGTCTCGCTCTGTTGCCCAGGCTAGAGTGAGTGCCCTGGCGTAAGCCTAGCTCACAGCAACCTCAAACTCCTGGGCTCAGGCAAGCCTCCTGCCTCAGCCTCCCGAGTAGCTGGGACTACAGGCATGTGCCACCATGCCCAGCTAATTTTTTCTATATATTTTTAGTTGTCCAGCTAATTTCTTTCTATTTTTTAGTAGAGACGGGGTCTCGCTCTTGCTCAGGCTGGTCTCGAACTCCTGACCTTGAGCAATCCTCCCGCCTTGGCCTCCCAGAGTGCTAGGATTGTATACAGGCGTGAGCCACCGCGCCTGGCCTATTTAGTCTTTATTTTGAAATAATTTCAAACATCTCCCGTATACCCTTTGATAAGATTCAGTTATTGCAGTTTTTGCCCCATTTGCTTTCTTTTTCTCTATTTATCTTTTTTTCTGTGGACCCTGTGAGTTAGTTGCAGGTATGCTATACCTGTATAGAGATTCCTCTGTGTGTATTTTCTAAAAACAAGGACATGCTCCTACATTCAAAATTGGATAACATCGATCAAGACTCTTTTGTAACCCATAGTCCGTATTTAGATGTTCCCAGTTGTCCTAACAGTGCCCTTTATGGAAATCACCTTTTTTTTTGTTCCAATCCAGGCACACACTTGCATTCAACTGTTGGGTCTCTTTAGTCTCCTTCAGGGCAGAGCAGCTCCTCACGTTTTCCATGGCTTTCATGACCTTGACACTTTTGAAAGTTCCTGACCAGTTGTTTTGTAGAACTAGGTTTAGGGTTGTCTGAGGTTTTTTCACCACTAGACTCTGTTAGGTGGTGCTGACCTGATGCTGTTATTCAGAGGCTGGGGAGTGTCTTGGGTGGTTGAGGAGGATCGGTGAGTGTCCCGCCACACCGGCCTCTGGACACACTCCCAGACCCTGCTAGGCCAGGCCCTTCCTGTGTGTGCTCTCCCTGCTGGGTTTTCACTCTTACCTCATCAAGGTCTTTGGCTTCCCATAGCACCTACGCTGGAACCATGGTCCACGCCTTCCTCATCCACACCTTGAGGGCCCCGCATGCTGAGGACATGGGGCTTTGCCGAGTGCTCTACTCCTGTGTCTTTGGTGCCGAGAAGTCACCTGATGACCCGCGGCCACACGGTGCCGAGAGGGACAGACTCCTCCGCAAGGAGCAGATTTTGGCTGTGGCCAGGTAACTGCATAACCCAGCCCCAGGTATTTTGGGGGACACAGAGAAACAGGAGGCCTACGAAGCAGAAAGTTTAGAGTGGTGTTTCCCAAAGAGTCTTCCATAGTTGTTAATAAGTGTTATATGAAAAAGGATTAAAGAAATAATACTGCTGTTATTAACGTTAGTGTTTATTGAGCTGGTAAGTATGTGCTAACCATTTATGTTCTGAGCATTTCATGTGTATTAACTCATTTAATTCTCTGGACAGTTTTCTGAGGTAGGTACGGTTATTGTCTCTACCTTACAGATGAGTAAACTGAAGTACAGAGTGTTTAAGAAACTTAATCTGCCCAAGGTTATGCAGCTAGAAAGCGGCAGAACTGAGATTTGAGTTTAGGCAGGCCAACCCCAGTACAGATTAAACATGCTTTTCAGGGCAGGACTTCCCAGGGCCTTTAGTATGCCTGGAGACTTTATTAATCTCTAAGGAAGAGAGAGAATGTGGTGCATGGGGACTCTATAACTAGGGCCTCCAGAAAGCCTGGGATCCAGAGCACAGTTTGGAAAACACTGTTCCAGACTGGGTAGCTAGCCTTGGACCTTCCCTTCCCGGACCCAGACAGCCTGGCAGGTGCTAAAGTCTCCCGGCCGCTTTGCATTCTGAGTGAGGGATTACTACACTGGGCAATCCTTTGCTGGCTCCTGCCTTTCCCTTGGTTTTTTTTGTCTTTCCCCGCCCTATGGCACAGAAAACCACACAAATGCCTTTAAAACCAGCCTATGCATGACCCAAACTGGAAGGCAATCCAGGAAGGATCAAAGGGAGCTTTCAAAAGCCTTGACAATCTGGTTGGGCGTGGTGGATCACATCTGTAATCCTAGCACTCTGGGAGGCCCAGGAGGGAGGATCCCTTGAGCTCAGGAGTTCGAGACCAGCCTCAGCAAGAGCGAGACCCTGACTCTACTAAAAATAGAAAAAATTAGCTGGGCATGGTGATGTATGCCTGTAGTCCCAGCTACTTTGGAGGCTGAGGCAGAAGGATTGCTTGAACCCAGGAGTTTGAGGTTGCTGTGTGCTAGGCTGACACCATG
This sequence comes from Eulemur rufifrons, assembly GCF_041146395.1. NCBI lineage: Eukaryota > Metazoa > Chordata > Mammalia > Primates > Lemuridae > Eulemur > Eulemur rufifrons. Next base: position 28,561,437 of record NC_091002.1, read on the forward strand.
GCATGCTAGCCTGGGTGACAGGGCGAGACTCTGTCTCAAAAGAAAAAGAAAAAAGCCTTGACAATCAAGTGGAAGGTTTTCTTTTTTACCTGGAGAGGGTTGCAGGATGGGTGGAGGGTGGAGAGGTTGGACAGCCCAGTTTGGCAATAAATTTATTCTCCTCATCGCTTACTTCTGTGAAGCAGGTGGAGGCAGGATCTTCTTCCTCTCCTGCCCTTTTCTAGCCCACAGAGCTGGGTTCAAAACCTGCCTTCTCTTTGCCACGTGGAGTGAAGTGGTTCAGGGCCTGGAGGCTGGGCCTTGGATTCCTATCTAGGTTCATGCTTCCTGGCTGTGTGGCCCTGGGCAGGTCACTTAGTCTCTCTGGCCTCAATTTTCTCACCTGAGATGTGGAGGTAATGGTAGCTGCCAGCACCAGGGGTGGTCATAAGGATGACAGAAGTGTGTATGTGTACTGCCAAGGTGGCCTTGCCAGGCCTGTCACCCGCCAGCCTGACCTGCCCGTTCTCCCCAGGCAGGTGGAGTCAATGTGCTGGTTGCAGCTGCAGGCATCCGGCAGGCCCCCCATGGACCTGCAGCCCCAGTCCTCAGATGAGCCAGTGGCCTTGCACGAGGCCCCACTCGGAGCCTTCCGCCTGGCTGCAGGCGACCCTTTCCAGGAGCCACGGACGGTGATGTGGCTGGGCGTGCTCTCATTAGGCTTTGCCTTGGTGCTGGACACCCATGACAACCTGCTGCTGGCTGAGGGCACACTCCGGCTGCTGGCCCGTCTCCTCGTGGAGCACCTCCGGTTGCTGGCCCCTGGTGCCAGCCTCTTGCTGCGGGCTGACCGCATCGAGGGCATCCTCACCCGCTTCCTGCCCCATGGTCAGCTGCTGTTCCTCAACGACCAGTTTGTCCAGGGCCTGGAGAAGGAATTCAGTGCTGCCTGGCCCCGCTGATTCCTTGCTGGAATGGGGCTTCCCAAAAGGGCAAAGAAGGAGGGCAGAGGCTGGACACACAGCCAGGTGAAGGGTGGCATCTGCCTCCTGTCCAGCCTGCTCCCAGCTCTGATGTGCTGTGACACTCAGGACAAGTGGGCTGGACAGAGGGTGGAGGGGGTGCTGTGTCCGTCCTCAGGTTGGTGAAATCGCAGAACATCCTGAGCCTAGAGCTGCCGTGTGACTTTTTCAGACTGCTACCTTGTCCTTAACCCACCTTTCTCCAGTGCCAGCAGCCACTGGTGCAGAAGTGGTCAAGAGGGGCTGTCAGGAACTTAGCCCGCCTTGTCCTTCCAAACTCACAGTCATTGCAACACAAAAGGGGTCTCAGGGAGCTGTGCCCACACCCTGGCAGGCCCCGGCCCCGACTTTGTGTCCACTTAAGTGATATCATCAAGGATATTGTTGGCGAGGGCCTGCCCGGTGTCCAGCCCCGCCGAGGTTCAGATTCGTGTGAGCCATTTGGCAGGAGGATTCTGAAGCGCCTTGTGCACCGAGCCCATGCCCACCGGGCAGGCACCAGATCAGGTCATCACCGGCTTTCCTCATCTACAGGGAGAGAAGGTGCCGTCAGGTGAATGCGAGACGTCTGGTCTGCTGACGTCTTTCTCATTTTGAATTAAAAGCACTGGCTGTGTGACCTCACCCTCTCTTTCTGTGAATTTGACGAACACAGTCTGTTCCTACGAGAGAGCACCTCTCTAGATGGCGCTCAAGCTGGGTGTCTGCGCCTTTGTGGTCAAGGGTCCCTCCAAGAGGCTGTTCCATCCCTCATCTCCCACCTTACCTGTCTCTGTATGTGCGTCCTTTGCATGGTGGCGCTCTGACAAGGCTTGGCGCGAGTGGTTTGTGCGGGAGGTGATCCCTGGAAGCAGGGAGGACAGGCAGCCCGTGCAGGTGCCTCATCTAGTCTGTTAGGACATGGGTGGGGAGCTTAGTGCCCTGGGGCCAGCACACAGCAGTCATCTCTGAATTACCTCACCTCAGGGGTGAGGAGCTGTGGGTATTTGTCTTCCCACTCCCTGTAGTCAGTGGTTGTGGGTTGATCCCAGGGTATGTAAATTCCCTGGCTCTTCCTGCCCTCAGGCAGTGTGGGGCTGGGCCCACCTGCACCATAATGAGGCCCAAGGGTGGGGTAGTGAACACCAGTTGTTAGAGGGTCTTTAATCAGCAGCTTCTAGTGATGTTTTAAAATTATTCAGTTGGAAAAACACTCAATTTACATCCATTTTCATGATCTGCCTGTTACTAAGAAGGGTGAGGCTTTCTTGGTGTGGGCAGAATGTTCCTCCTAGGTGGTCATGGTGTGGGTGTGGGCCAACTTTCACGCTTGCCATGTGTCCGTTGCCCTTGGGCGCCCGGGACAGACCCACCACACCCATGTAGGAGGCGTACCAATGATCAGCCCTTCTCAGTCTGTAGCCAAGGCCTAACCATGCCAGGCCTTCCACCACCCCTGTCACCGTCACTGGGACTGGGCTACCTTATCCATTTTAGGGTTCTACAGATCACCCCCTGATCTTGAAGACCTAAAGGGACATCAATCTGAGTGGCCAGAAATGTCCCACAGGCCCCAGTGGGGATGCTCCTACTCTATACAGTCTGCTCTCCCGGGGCTGCTCCTCCCCTCACTCTGGGCCTGTGGTCTGGTGGAGCAGCCATGTTCTCAAGAGTGGGCCAATCTGGCTTAAGTGGAAAGGCGCACACTTGCTCGTCTAAATTCTTTCTGCCTGTTTTTCAATCTTGAGTGTAAGGAAGAAGTTGAGACCCTGCTCCCTGGAGGCTGTGGTAAGTTGAGGTAGGTGTGGCTGGTGGCCTTGGTTCCCATCAACACAGAGTGGCAGAGACTGAGTCCATGCCCTGGGGTCACCGAGCCCCTGGTCTCTATTGTTCTAGATGCCCCCTGGGCCAGGGTTTCTTTAACCCCGTGGGCTCACCCACACCTTTTCCTCACTTTCCAGCTCCTTGGGCCGGGTTTCCACCGGGTTTATGCTCACCTCACATTCATGGAGCCCGCCTTGGCCTGCTGCTCTGCTGGGTGCTGTGCAGAGCACAGAGAGGTCCCCAGTGTTGCAGGAGACAGAGCTAGGCCAGATGTCTGCAGACCAGCATGGTTTGGGCATCACTGAATTGATGCTTTCGGTGTCCAGAGGAGGAAGAGGGGGCTAATTAGTGAGGAAGGCCCAGTGAAGAAGCCAGGATTTAGGACTAAAATTAAGATTGCAACAGAAGCAAACTTGCTTCCCTTTCCAAGCCTCATCCCTCTCCTTTCTCTGCCCCAGGAACCCTGGCCAAGCCACACACCCCTCGGCCTCCTGGGAGTACTGGAGACTTTGAGCAGCTGGTGTTGATACCAGGGCACCTCCGTGAATACTTGTGGGACAACAGGAAGATGGCAGGAGGGAGGGGAGCAGGGGCATGGGGACCTCAGCTGGAGGGAGGAGGAGGTCATAGCTTTCAAGCTAGGAAGTGGCCTGGACATGTGTGGGTCGCTGATTGGAAGGATGGTGGGCCCTGGGACAGGAACACCATATCTCCTTTAAGGCAGGGTGGTTTTATTCTACCCCTGGGATACTGCACACTGCTGTCCAGCATGCCCCGAGCTCAATCTTTCCTTGTTCTTTTTAAAAATAGAGATGGGAGTCTCACTCTTGCTGAGGCTAGTCTCGAACTCTTGACCTTAAGCAGTCCTCCCACCTGGGCCTCCCAGAGTGGTAGGATCACAGACGAGAGCCACCGCGCCTGGCCTCAATCTTTCCTTTTAAACACTTACTCATATATTTTATTGTAAGTGCAGTTAACAGATTCTGTTTGTCAGATGTGACACTCAGTGACCCCTTAATCAAGGCTCTGTATGTTTATTCCTGCAATTGAAGTGGTCTTGACTTTTTTGTTTTTTAAAAGAGACTTTAGGCCGGGCGCGGTGGCTCACGCCTGTAATCCTAGCACTCTGGGAGGCCGAGGTGGGCGGATCGTTTGAGCTTAGGAGTTCGAGACCAGCCTGAGCAAGAGCGAGACCCCACCTCTACTAAAAATAGAAAGAAATTATATGGACAGCTAAAAATATATATAGAAAAAATTAGCCGGGCATGGTGGCGCATGCCTGTAGTCCCAGCTACTCGGGAGGCTGAGACAAGAGGATCGCTTGAGCTCAGGAGTTTGAGGTTGCTGTGAGCTAGGCTGACGCCACGGCACTCACTCTAGCCTGGGCAACAGAGTGAGACTCTGTCTCAAAAAAAAAAAAAAAAAAAAAAAGAGACTTTATTTTTTTAGAGCAATTTTAGGTTCACAGCAAAATTGAGCAGAATGTACAAAGCGATCCCATTTACTCCCCACCCTCACACATGCACCACCTCCCCTGTTATCAGCAGGCACTAGAGTGGTACATTTGTTACAAAGGATGAACGTGCACTGGCACGTCATCACCCAAAGTCCATAGTTTACATTAGGGTCCACTCTGTGCTGTATATTGTGTGGGTTTGGACAAATGCACAATGGCATGTATCCATCATTATGGCATCATTCAGAATACTTTCACTGCCCTAAAAACCCTCTGTGCTCCACCTGTTCATCCCTCTCTGCCCCCAACCTCTGGCAACCACTGATCTTTTTTGCTGTCTCCATAGTTTTGTGTATTCCAGAATGTTGTATAATTGAAATCATACAGTATGTAGCCGTTTCAGATCAGCTTCTTTCTCTTAGTAATAGCATTTAAGGTTCCATGTCTTTTCATGGCTTGATAGCCAATTTTTAAAAAATTGCTGAATAATATGGATATACCACAGTTTGTTTATTCATTCACCTACTGAAGGACATCTTGGTTGCTTCCAGGTTTTGGCAGTTATGAATAAAGCTGCTATAAACATTCATGTGTAGCTTTTTGTGTACACATAAGTTTTCAACTCCTTTGGGTAAATACCAGATCCTATGGTAAGAGTATGTTTAGTTTTGTGAGAAACTGCCAAACTGTCTTCCCAAAGTGGCTGTACCATCTGGCATTCCCGTCAGCAACAAATGAGAGTTCTTGTTGCTCTACATCATCTTAAGCATTTCGTGGTACCAGTGTTTTGGGCTTTGGCCATTCTAATAGGTGTGTGGTGGTCTCTCGTTATTATTTAAATTTGCCATTCCCTAGTGACATATGATGTTGAACTATTTTCATATGCTTATTTGCAATCTGTGTATTTTCTTTGATGAGGTGTCTGTTCAGGTCTTTTGCCCATTTTTTAATTGGGTGGTTTCTTTTTGGTGAGTTGTGTTTTTTGTTTGTTTTTTTGTTTGTTTGGAGACAGTGTGGCATTTTGAGACGCAATGGCATCATCATAGCTCACTGCAACTTCAAACTCCTGGGCTCCAGCGATCCTCCTGTCTCAGCCTCCCGAGTAGCTGGGACTACAGGCGCATGCTACCACATCTGGCTAATTTTTCTATTTTTTGTAGAGACAAGGTCTTACTCTTGGTCAGGCTAGTCTCAGACTCCTGGCCTCAAGTGCTCCTCCTTCCTTGGCCTCCCAAAGTGCTAGAATTACAGGTGGAAGCCACTGTGCCTGGCCCTTTGTTGAGTTTTTTTGTTGTTGATGTATCTTTTGCAGATATATCCTTCCAGTTTGTGGCTTGTCTTTTCATTCTCTTGACAATGTCTTTTGCAGAGCAGAACTTTTTAATTTTAACAAAGTCCAGTTTATCCATTATTTTTTCCAAGGATCATGCCTTTGGTATTGTATCTAAAAAATCATTGCCATACCCAAGATCATCTAGATTTTCTCTACGTTATTCTTTTAGGAGTTTTGCAGTTTTGTGCTTTATATTTAGGTCTATGATCCATTTTGAGTTAATTTTTATGAAGGGTAAGGTCTGTGTCTAGATTCCTGTTTTGCCTGTGAATGTCCAGTTGTTCCAGTATAATTTGTTGAAAAGACTGTCTTTGCTTCATTGTATTGCTTTCACTCCTTTGTCAAAGATCAGGTTGACTATATTAATGTGGATCTATTCTGGGCTCTCTATTCTGTTCCATTGATCTATTTGTTCTTTTGCCAGTACCGCGCTGTCTTGAATACTGTAGCTTTATAGTAAACCTTGAAGTCAGGTAGTGTCCAGTCCTCCAACTTTGTCCTTCTCCTTCAATATTGAATTGGCTATTCTGGGTCTTTTGCCTCTCCTGGGCTGGAGTACAGTGGCTTGATCATAGCTCATTGCAGCCTCCAACTCCTGGGCTCAAGCAATCCTCCTGCCCCAGTCTCCTGAGTAGCTGGGACTACAGGTATACACCACCACACCCGACTATATGTTTATTTTTTTTATTTTTTTTTTTTGTTGAGACAGAGTCTCACTTTGTTGCCCAGGCTAGAGTGAGTGCCGTGGCGTCAGCTTAGCTCACAGCAACCTCAAACTCCTGGGCTTAAGCGATCCTACTGCCTCAGCCTCCCGAGTAGCTGGGACTACAGGCATGCGCCACTATGCCCGGCTAATTTTTTCTATATAGATTTTTAGGTGTCCATATAATGTCTTTCTAATTTTTAGTAGAGACGGGGTCTCGCTCAGGCTGGTCTCGAACTCCTGACCTTGAGCAATCCACCCGCCTCGGCCTCCCAGAGTGCTAGGATTACAGGTGTGAGCCACCGCGCCCGGCCTATATGTTTATTTTTTAAAATTAAATTTTATTTTCCAAATAGGTAATATATTCACATGGTTCAGAAATTGAAATGATAAAAATTTTCCCTGAAAAACTTGCTCCTACCTCTGTCCCCATCCACCCTGTTTCCCCCACTGCCCCCAGGAATAATAGTTTTCTAGGTTTCCTACACATCTTTCCAGTCTCTATACAAATGCAAGCATATATGAATGCTTCCTGCTCATGCTGTTTTTGTACGCAATAGGTAGCCTGTTATATACAGGGTTCTGCACTTGCTTTTTACACTCATCAGTGTCTCCTGGAGATCTTTTAATAGCGCTACAGAGACAGCATTCTTATTCTTTTTTATTCTTATTCATTGTGTGGATAGATTGTCGTGCATTAAACCTAAAAATTACTGTGAACTATTTCACATTTACAAAAAAGTGCTTAGAATTATAAAATGAGCACCTGAATACCCATCATTCAAGAAAGAAAAACCGGCATTAACTCATTAATTTCTCCTTTTGTTTTCACTAACTCCTTCATTCTGTTTTCATCTGCTTTATCCACAAGTGTTTAAGGCTGTTTAATTCTTCTGTTTTCAATCTTTTAAAAAATGGATATTAGTCTCTAAGTTATGAATTTTCGTATGATCACTGTTATAGCTGCATCCCATAGTGACACAGGAAAGTGACTCCCAATGCTGGGAGCCACTTGAAGTCCAAGTGGGTCCTTGGCTTCGCTCAAGAAAGAACTCAGGAGAGAGCTGACATATAAGGTGAAAGAGATTTATTCAGAAACTAAAGAAAATCTACTCCACAGACAGGGCAGAGGAGAACCAGCTGGGGTTCCTGTTGCCTTTCTATTTAAGTACCAGCTTAATTATAGACTAAACAAGGGGAGGAATATTCATGAAAGGGGTGGTGTTTCACCATCTTGGTTCTAATTGGTTGGAACTTGCCCTGCCTCCATTCTGTGTTGATCAGAGCAATTTGAAACTTTGTTTTGAGACTCTCTGACTCAGGTAATGCTGCTGCAATGGCCAAAACAATACCCAAAGCAGTACCTAAAGCAGTACACCTGCCAGTTTCCTGTCTCAGTAGATTCTGACATGTGATGTTTTCACTATTGATGTTTTCTAGAAAATCTGTAGTTTCAGTTTTTTCCTTTTTGACTCTATTTTTTTAAGAGATGGGATCTCACTATGTTGCCCAGGCTGGACTTGAACTCCTGGGCTCAAGTGACCCTCCTGCCTCAGCTACCTGAGTAGCTGGGACTCCACATGAGTGCCTCCATGCCCGGCTGATTCCCTATTTCTACATGACTTCATGAGAACAATATTTCTTTTTTTCTTTTTTTTTTTTTTTTGAGACAGAGTCTCACTTTGTTGCCCAGGCTAGAGTGAGTGCCGTGGCGTCAGCCTAGCTCACAGCAACCTCAAACTCCTGGGCTCAAGCGATCCTCCTGCCTCAGCCTCCCGAGTAGCTGGGACTACAGGCATGCGCCACCATGCCCGGCTAATTTTTCTATATATATATTTTTAGTTGTCCATATAATTTCTTTCTATTTTTAGTAGAGACGGGGTCTCGCTCTTGCTCAGGCTGGTCTCGAACTCCTGACCTTGAGTGATCCACCCGCCTCGGCCTCCCAGAGTGCTAGGATTACAGGCGTGAGCCACCGCGCCCGGCCAGAGAACAATATTTCTGATTTCTTGTATGTTAAACAAAAAAAATTTTTTTGGGGGAGCTTTTATACTTGTTCTTTTTGCCTGGGTGCCCCAAAGACTCTTTATCTTTAAATTTCAGTAATATTACTAGAATATATCTCATAGTGTAAACGTGTTTTTTTCAAAAGTAAATTGAAATCCTTTTTTATTTCAGAAACATTCAAAAATGGATTATATTTTTAAATAGCCATTGTATTTTATTGTTTTTGTTCGAACTAGGAGTTACAATTATGCACTAGTTGACTCTTCTTTGCCTATCATTTGTAGCTATCTTTTCTCCCCCTTATCTTTTTAGTGTGGCAGATCTCAGAAAGCACCAGAAAAAGAAAAATTACTTTCTGAAGATGTATCTCTTATTTGCAATGAGGTAGGAACCACAGTGTGGTTCTGCAGCGAAGACCTAGTTTTGCTTAACCAAGGAGAGAGCCTGCAGGCTGTGAAGTTCACCAGGCTCGTCTTGAGTGACTCACATCTTTGCCTTCTGGGTAGCTCCGAATCCTCCACCCTTTTGGAGTTGGTCCATTTCTTAGTATTCAAATGCAGGTTCTTGAGCTCACATCCTACCTGCAGTGGGACACCCAGTACTATCCTGGCATCTCTGGGGTTTCTCATGGAACATAGTGGTCTCCTAGGCATCATTTACTCTAACTTTCTGCTTCTATGGCATTGTCAGTCTCACTTGGGTTCAGGACAAGTGGCTCTTGTGTCAGCCCTGCTGTGTCTGTCTAAACATGGAATACATCATCTCCTTGATGCCCCCAAAGAAACAGGCATTTGGGTGTAGCAGACTGTTCAAGAGTTTAGGGGGATAGAGGAGAGTCACCTTATAGAATGACAGAGTGAAAACTTAGAATTGGTCGCTCTACACTTACATTCCCCTGCATCTCTTGCCCACTCCACCCAGTGGGGTTTCCTCACTCCTAGTCTCCACCTGAGGCTTTACCTCCCATAACCTTTCAGGCTGCTCCTTTGTAATTTTTTTGTTTGTTTGTTTTTTGAGACAGAGTCTCGCTCTGTTGCCTGGGCTAGAGTGCCGTGGCATCAGCCTAGCTCACAGCAACCTCAAATTCCTGGGCTCAAGCGATCCTTCTGCCTCAGCCTCCCAAGGAGCTGGCACTGCAGGTGTGAGCCACCACGCCCAGCTAATTTTTCTATTTTTAGTAGAGTCGGGGGTCTCACTCTCATTCAGGCTGGTCTCGAACTCCTGACCTCAAGCAATCCTCCCACCTCAGCCTCCCAGAGTGCTAGGATTACAGGTGTGAGCCACCATGCCCGGCCTTTCATTTTTTTTTAAATTTAAAAGTTGTTTTTCTTTATTTTTTATTGTGAAATATACATAAGATAAAACTGACCATTTTAACCGTTTTTAAAAAATTATTTCATCCATACTATATCGGTCAAAGCATTAACCATTTTTAAGTGTACAATTTAATGGCATTAAGTATATTCACAATGTTATATCTATTTCCAGAATTTTTTTTTTAACCATTGAAAACAGCAACTCTGCACCCATGAGGCAGTAACTGTCCACGTTTCCTTCTTAGCTCCCTAATCCCAAGCACCCTCATTTCATTTCTGCTCATTCCTCATTTTTCATTTCCTATTCCTCGTGACCAGTTTAGGGTTCCCTCCTCCATCCAACTTGGTTCCAGGCCTACCTTTTGCTATCATAGCTGTCTCCTAAAAAAAGAGAAAGAAAAAGGCTGTTCTGGGACTCCACTGCTAGCAGCTCAAAGCACGTTTTCAACCCTGCTTTAGAATTACAGACTCGCATGGAACATGAGTGAATTCATGGGCAAGACCTCGTTCTCCCCTGAAGTCTGTTTGCTAAAGGGGGCCGTAGAAGGATGTATCCTTCTGGAGGTGAATTATGTATTTTCCTTAAGAGGCAGCTATAGCTGTATGGATTTTTCAGCAGCTTCCCCCCGCATTATACATGCTTATTTGTGTGTTATTTAGTTGATCATTTCTATTTCCCATCTGGTTGTAACCTCCAGGAGGAATTACATTGTGTCTCTTTTGTTTTCTACATTATACCCAATACCTGACACATGACAGGCACCCAATATATATTGAAAAAAATGAACGAATGAATGAATGAATAGGTGGTTTATAGGAGATCCTTGGGGCCAGGGACTCTACAACGTCACCATGTAACAATTTTTTCTTTCTCCTGGGAAGCAGATAGAAACAATAGACTGTCTCTTATCTCTCAAGGATGATACTCCCAGGACCCATGTCCCTTTCCCAGAAGATAAGCCACAACTTACAGCAAAGGCGGCAGTGGTGTACATGGTGCCTGCAAATTTCCTGTTGCAAGTCACCCTGCGTTCAGAAGTTGTGCTGGCTTGCTTTCCGTACGGCTGCTAATGAGTAGGAATGATCTTTCCCCTCAGTCAGTGTTCTGGAGGAGGTTAGAGCTGTGACTGGGTATTACCACAGGCCTGTGGCTTCTGCCCTGAGAGAAGGCAAGTACAAAAGCAGTCAGAACTCTTCCCCTGTCTGAAACAGTCACCTGGATTTATAAAGTCTGGCAGAGGTCACAGTGACACCTTCCGTGTCCACCCCAATTATCACTTGGCCATGCCAGCTTCAGAGTCCAAAAGTGTTTGAGCATCAAAGACTCCATCTTAAGCCAGGGAGTGGGAGCAGAGCGTCAATATCTGGGCATCACTTGGGATTGATACTTGATGGGAAATAAAAGGACATTGAAACTCTTTGGCAGGTCTCTGACTCATGTAATCCTGGAATGTCCGTGTGATAAACACAAGGGAGGTCCTGGCTGAGAGAGGAAACTTCACTGACTCAGAAACGCCTTGAGGTAGGTGGCTGATAATAAAACCGATGAACAGAAATCAATAATTTCCTATATCCATGAATAATGAGTTAGTATAATAAATAAAATGAAAGATCCCAACCAGGATAAAGACCAAAAATATAAAATACCTAGGATCAGGCAGAATTAGGAACAGGCAGGGTCCACACAAACGCCTGCAAGCTATACTGAGATGCTAAACCTAGAGGGTGAAAGGCTGGTGAGGAACAGGCTATCTACATAGTCTCAAAGTACCTTTCCATGGATGACTAATGAATTAAAATGGGGAAGTGAATCTACAGTGGAGAAACCTGGGGGGCACCCCATTACCAAGTGATCAAAGTGAATATCCCCAGTAATGGGACAGATGGCCACACACAGGACACAATGTCATGTCTGAGTTTAAAAAATGTTTCATCTGAATCTGATCAGGAGACCTCAGACAAACCCAAACAGAAGGAAATTTTATGAAATATCTGGCCTGTACTTTGCAAAAATAACAAGGCAGGGAAAGGCTGAGGAACTGTCTCAGACTAAAGGAGACTAAAGAAACCCGACAATTCAAGGCACTGTGTGATTGGGACAATGACGGGACCTGGAATCCACAGACCTTCAAGGGATCCATGCATAGAATTCAGGGGATTCTGCAAACTTGGGTGGTAATTACTAAGTGAAATTAACATTTCCTTCCTCAAAAAAATTGTTTTAAATGGACAAAGTCTCACTCTGTTGCCCAGGCTAAAGTGCAGAGGCCTGATCATAGCTCACTGTAACCTCGAACTCCTGGGCTCAAATGATCCCCCTGCCTCAGCTACCCAAGTAGCTGGGACTACAGACATGCATCACTGTGCCTGGCTAATTTTTTTTTTTTAAGAGACAGGGTCTTGCTATGTTGCCCAGACTGGTCTTGGACTTCTTAAATGTCTGGTGAACTTTGTTTGCATTAAGAATGAGGCAGTAGGCCAGGCTCGGTGGCTCACGCCTGTAATCCTAGCACTCTGGGAGGCCGAGGTGGGTGGATCACTCGAGGTCAGGAGTTCGAGACCAGCCTGAGCAAGACCAAGACCCCGTCTCTACTAAAAATAGAAATTATCTGGCCAACTAAAAATATATATAGAAAACATTATCCGGGCATGGTGGCGCATGCCTGTAGTCCCAGCTACTCGGGAGACTGAGGCAGAAGGATTGCTTGAGCCCAGGAGTTTGAGGTTGCTGTGAGCTAGGCTGACGCCACGGCACTCACTCTAGCCCGGGCAACAGAGCGAGACTCTGTCTCAAAAAAAAAAAAAAAAAAAAAAAAAAAAGAATGAGGCAGTAGGCTGGGCGTGGTGAAAGATGCCAGACATAGAACAATATGGATGATATGAATCTGTTTATATTAAATTCAAGAACAGGCAAACTAAAGTGTGCTGATAGAATCAGAATTATGATTGTCTGTGGTGTGGAGATTGATAAAGGAGTTATGAGGGAACTTTGGGGGACATGGAACTATTCTAGATTTTTATCTGGGTACTGGTTAAACAGGTATTTACTTGGATAAAAATTAAGTCGTACACCTAAGATTGATGTATTTCATTCACTAAGTGCAAATTATGCTTCAAGTAACAAAACACTTCCATGCACAAGACACCTAGGGTGATTTCTGTTTCCTGCACTGACACCTGACTCTGAATATCTAATTGTGAAGGCACGTCCTGCCCATGTGCTCATTTCCCTGCTCTACCCCCACCCCTGCAGTAAACACAGGTTGCCAGGCAGCCTGTGTCAGTGGTTCTCAAGGGAGGGTATAGTGGCAGTTAGTTTTTTAAATTTTTTTGGTAAATAAATTGACAGAATGAAAAAAGGTTTAAAGAATAACTGTTTAAAACATTTGAAATGAAGTTGTAAAGGTGGGGATTATGTTTTGTTTTTCAGTCTTGGAGAACTCCCCGAGGCACTCAGATCTGCGAACATGACTCCGGGCCCTCTGGCACTATCTTTGGGCCTGACTTCTGCTCTCTGGGGGGAAACGTGAGCTGGTAGTTGCTGAGTCATCATGTGTGGGTCACAGCCCTCTTTGGAGCACTGGCCTAGAGACATGGGCCTGCCTGTGTTGAGCTTTACCAGGGAGTGGGCAGCCTGGGCATAGATCACTGTCTGGTTGCTCTTATACTAATAAATGGACAATGATCAAATTATACCCATGAAAGAGGGTGGAATGCAATAAACAATAAAAGATAAAATAATATACATAGCCAGATAGGGTCAAAGGATGATTTCTTATTTTATTTTACTTTATAATTCTGAAATAATTTCAGACTTACAACACAGTTGCAAAAATAATACAAATGTTTACATCTCACATAACTATAACACAATGATCAAACCCAGAAGATTAACACTGATAGAATATTAAAACATTTTTTAATTTTAATTTTTTATTTTTAATTATTATAGGTACGTATTAGTTATATATATTTATAGGGTACATGTGATATTTTGATATAGGCATACAATGTGTATTAATAAAATCAGGATAACTGGGGTATCCATCCCCTCAAGCATTTATTATTTCTTTGTGTTAGGAACATTCCAATTCCACTCTTTTATTATTTTAAAGTATACCATATCTTGTTATCCAGTATAATCACTGTGTTGTGCTATCAAATATTGTTCATTCTAACTATCTAACTATATCTTTGCACCCATTAACTACCCCCACTTTATCCTCCTCTTCCTGCTACCCTCCCCGGCCTCTGGTAACCATCATTCTACTCTCTATCTCCATGAGAGCAATTGTTTTAATATTGAGCTCTCACATGTAAGTGAAAACATGAGAGATTTGTCTTTCTGTGTTTGGCTTATTTCAATGTTCATAATGTTGTCCTCTTCCAATATTGATAGAACACTAATCCAAAAGTCTTATTTGATTTCACCATTTGTCCCCCAATGTCCTTTTTCTGTTTCAGAATCCAACCCAGGATCCCACATTGCTTTCACTCGTCATGTCACTTTGGTTTCCTTTACTTTGGAGCAGTTCCTCAGTCTTTCCTTGTCTTTCCTGACCTTGACATTTCTGAAGAGTTATTTTTTGGTCAGGGCCATACGGGTAGAATTTTTTGCAGTGATAGAAATGCTCTGTATTAGCTAATGACTAACGACAGCCACATGAAAATAGCATTTGAAATGTGGCTCATGGGGCTCAGGAATGTTCAGATTTTATTTAATTTTAATTAAAATAGATACATGTGGCTAGTACTTACTGTATTGGACAGGAAGCAGTCAAATGTCCCTCATTTTGGGTTTGCTTATTGTTTCCTTATGATTAGCTTCAGATTATGAGCTTTTGATAAGAATACCATAGGCTTGGTGTTGTGTCTTTCTTTGTTTAAAATTTTAAAAACTGTTGATGGGTAACAGGGAACCACTTAGGCCAGGTAGCTATATTATTTTAATGCCCTTCAAGGTCCAGCAAAGACAGAGGTGACAACTGCATTTGGAAGCCAGTCCCCACACTCTCAGTGTTCTTGCAAGAATAGATATGAGGCCACTGGAGTTGGGTGGGTAGCAGGCAGCATTGACTTTTGAACTCATCAACGTTTACCCCCTGTGTTGACCACCCACTGTGTTCCAGGGGCTTAAAGCCTTATTATACCTTAGGGCTCATTAAACACGCTCACCTTGGCTAACCTAGGTGGAGCTGGCCTGATTACAGTATAGGTGTAATTAAGAACACTTTGTAAATGCTGAAGGTTGTGAAATATCCATAGGGCTATCAAATACAGTAATAAAACTTCACTGGAAAAGTGTCCAGGTATCTTGCTAGGATTCAGTTTGGGAGCACTGGCTTTGGAGTCTGGTCTGTACTCAGGCATTTGCATGTGATTTCTGCCAAATGTCTTAACTCCTCTTTTTCTTTCCTTTTCAAAACTGTAGTATATAGTAAAGTGTAACAACATTAAGTGTGCAGTTGATGCATTTTTACATATGGTCAAGCTCACGTACCCACCACTCACATCAAGATATAGAACATTTCTGGTTGAGCACAGTGGCTCATGCCTGTAGTCCCAGCTACTTGAGAGGCTGAGGTGGGAGGATCACTTGAACCCAGGAGTTGGAGGTGGCAGTGAGCTATGATTGTGCCACTGCACTCCAGCCTGGGCAACAGAGTGAGACTCTGTCTCTAAAAAAAAAAAAAGAAAAGAAAAAAAAGAACATTTCCGCACCCATAGAGAGGGTGCCTCTCTTCCCTCCCCCAGTCAGCATTCCCCAGAGGTCACCAGTGATGTGATTTCTATTCGTGTAGATTAGTTTTGCCTGTTTCGGAACCCTATGTGACTGGGAGCACAGAGCATGTACTTTTGGTTTTGGCTCCATTCTCTGAGCACCATTTAGCCATGGTGCCCATTCATTGGTGGGAATATCCATTCATCTTGTGTGTGTCAATATTTGTTCTTTTCCACTGCTGTATGCTAGTCCACAGTGTGAGTACAACACCGTTTGTCTCTCCATCCTCCTGCTGATGGACATTTGGGTTGCTTCCAGAATTTGCCTGTTATGAATAAAGTCACTACAAACATGATCTAGTCTCTATGCTCCTAGTAGATGTACCCCCAGGAGTGGAATTGCTGGATAGTAGGGTTAGCATATGTTTAACTTTAATAAGAACTGTCAAACATTTTTCCAGATCTCTTAAACTCTCTTTAAAACAGGATGAATAATCCTACTCTACCTGATTGTGGTGAGAGTATCTAATGAGCCCTAAGGTATAAGGCGTTAAGCCTTGTACCTAGAACAGTGGGTGCTCAATAATTTCCAGCCCCTGCCCCAGCAGGGCAAGGGGCGAAGTGGATGGCAGGCACTGCGGGAGGTACCCGCCCCAGACCCTTGTGGGGCCGGTGGCGGGGTTGGTGGGGGAGAAGCCTTTCCCACCAGCACTCAAAGCGCCCCGCCTGCCACCCTTGGCATCCCTGCCTCGCACCCGCCTCCCCAGCAGAGCTCCGCCCCGTCCGTGGGCCTCGTCGCTTTGCTGGGCATTCGCGCCCCTGTGAACTTTGCGTGTCACCCTACATTTATTGGGCACTGTGTGCCAGGCCCTGGGGACGCGGGAGAGAACGCCATGAAGACCCTCACCCCTCGGAGCCCCCGGCGGGAGGAGGGAAGCGTGGGGACGGCAACCCAAGCCAGCCAGTGACTCCAAGGCCGGCCGCCTGCCTGGCATCTGGCTGGACACTGGACTTCCCCTGGAAGTTGCTGCAGACGAAGAAGGGAAGAAAACAATCGGCTCTAGCAGGAAACTCGGTCGATCCTCTACGCCCAGCCCCGAGCGTCCAGGCCCAAACCGAGGCCAAGTGCCCGCCCCGCAAAACAGCCACTCGTGCGTGGCCGCGAAGCCCCGCCCCGTCGCCCGGCCAATCGCTGCGCGGCCCTGGCCCCCCCCCCCCCCGCGCGGAGGATTCCGGCAGGCCGTGGCGGTGGCTGGTCGCTGGGACTTGGCTACCCGAGGTAAGGTCGCCGCCCAGGCGCTGGGTCCTGCCGGCTCAGCTCACACGGACGTCTGAGGGAAGGTGTGCTGCGGCGGCAGGGGCCGAGTGGGACTGAGAGTCGGCCTGAGCACACTGACTGTGGGGCGCCGGGGCGGAGGGGGCCAGGAGGGGACACGGCGCGCGGGGATCCGGACGAGCGGGTCCCACGGCGCACGGGGTTCGGGACACGGAGGACTCCACGCGTCACATCCAGCACCCGGGGAGAGGGGTGGGTGGCGTGGGGTGTCTGCTCGGGAGGGAGTGCAGGTTGGGCCGGAAGGAGACGGGCTCCCGCGCTGCTCAGCGCCGCCCGCAGGCCCAGGGTGACTCTTAGGTGAGGCCGAGCCAGAGTGCACTGACCTGTGGCCGTGGCGCCTCGGGGTCGAGTGCTGCCGCCCCGCCCTGGGTCTTGACAGTTCTTGGCGGTGACACCTGCTCAGAAGAACCTCCCCGCCCTCCGTGGACCTGGGTCCCGCCGAGGAATCTGATCTGAGGCTATGAGGCCTGTCCCTCCGGGGAGGGCAGATATTTCTTTCCGGGACGTGCTCAGAGCCTCTGGGGCAGTGGGGTCAGAAACTTCGCTGCGTCGAGAATACTCTGCCATCTCCTCCCCTTCTCTGAGATGGGAAAGAGGTGCCAGGAAAACAATACAACTAAAACCAAAACGACATTCTCTGTATGCTGTGAAGCCTCAAAAAGATCCAGAAGGACAGTCAGCAACCTGGAGACCCTGCCTGCCATGTGAGGGCAGGGTTAATGTCCTCAGGCCTGTCTGAAAGATTTCCATTTCTGCCAAGAGAAGGGACTAAGTGTTGCATCCTCCCAGGTGCACCCTCACCCAGCCAATGACCTTGACCCCTCCCTGGACTTGAAGACAGGGGGCTGTGTGGGTCTCCTTTGCTTCAGGGGCCTCTGTGCCCTGCAGGGTGTATGGGCAGCTGCAGTGAGGCAGCAAGTCTTGGATTCAAATCCTGTCCCTCCCTGGCCAGCTGGGCAACTTGGCATCAGTTCCCCTCTCATGTGATTGTGGCAAGGACTGAGTGAAAGAACCTTAGGATGTGCCTGCCTGTGGTGGGCCCTCAATAAATGTGAACAAATGTGGGCTTTCTTTCCTTTTTGTTGGGCCACATCATCCCCTCATCCCTCCTACAAATCTGTGCCTTAAGGGCTGAGAGGCTGGAGTGCAGAAGAATGCCTCACCCAGCTCCCTCCTGGTACCTTCCTGGGTACCATGAGAAGGGAAGGAGGAAAGGGGTCTGTTAACCTCCACAGAGTTGTTCTTTGCATGTTTCCTGAAGGCTCAGAGGACCCCAGCCTCACCTCCCTGATCCTCCTGACCTTATGTCACTAGCACTTGCCGTACCAGGAATGCAGTGCCTGGTGGTTGGCAAGGAAAGTTGTGCCATGTGAGGCTGTGATGCCAAGGACTGTTTCCCATGTGACAAGGGTCTGGTGGCCTCAGCAGCACCTAGCTCTCTGCCCTGCAGTACTGTCTTCTAGAGGTCTCACACCCACCTGACACCCACCTGGTCCTCTCTCCTCTGCCTCCTTCCCTCCCTGACAGCCCTCTGGGAACCCAGTAGCACTTCAAGCTTCACTTGTTTGAAACTGAGCTCTGGAGTTCCCTCTGCATCACGGTTCCTCCCTTGGCTTCTCTGGCCTGGTAAATGGCAGTTTCCATCCACCCAGTCCCCAAAGAGTCATCCTCGATTCTTCTCCCCCCCTCACCTCCCACACCCTCAGAACACCGGGAATCTGACTGCCTCTTGCCATCTCTGTGGTCACCAGCCTGGCCGTACCAAGCGTGTCTCCCTTGCTGTGGCCTTCAACTTGTCTCCCTGTTTTTATCCTGGCCCTTTCACAGTCCTCACAACCACCAGAGAGGGCTTTAACCTAAATCAGAACCTCTCCTTTACCTGCTAGAACCTTCCCCTGGTTCCCAGTTTCACTCCAAATAAAACCCAAAGTCCTATGTGAGTGGTCCCTGCCAACCTCTTTGATCTTGGTCTCTGCCCCTCCCCCTAGCTTTCTAAACCTTGAGCACACTGACCTGTTTTCTATTCTTCAAACATGCCAAGTTCATCCCCATTTTAGGACTTGTGTATTGGCTGTGCCCTCTGCTGGAAACACCAGTCTTTTCACAGCTGAGAAGGGTTTACTCAGTTCCAGAGCCGCCCGTTCAGAAAGGCTTCCTTGACCACCCCAGTTTAAATAGCATGCCCTGCTTTATTTTCTTCATAACCTTTGTGAACTATCTGGAATTCTTATATAGGTATGTGTTTACTGATCTGTTATTTGTCCCACCCCAATATAAATACAGAAATTGGATGATGGCATAGACCTTGTCTCTTTTATTCCCTGCAGCACTCCCTGATGGGGGAGGCAAATAAACCAGCAAACACTTCTGTAATTGCAAACTGTGGTAAGTGCTACATAAACAGCCGGCAACAATTGCTCGTATTTGAGGCACTTTAAAAATTTTAAGCTTGTAAGGCCAAACTACTGTACTATCAAAATAAACTCTCTGAGCCACTTTAAGGGTGGAAAAAAGCCTGGGAGAGACTGTGAACTTGCCCCAGGACACACAGTGAGTTCAAGGCAGTGGAACTCAGTCTCCTACCATGAGAATGTGTATAGCCTGCAGTTGTGTTCTGGAAAGACCCTAATCCTGAAGACCTCAGTTCTTTGTACTTCCACTATCCGGCAAGCCCCTTAATTTCTTGGTACCTCATTTTCTTCATCTTTAAAGTAGGATGATCCGATTATTATTGCGTTGGGCTTCTCTTTTCAGTATACCCTAAAGAAGCAGCTCTTCTAAGTGGAGCCCTCTTCCTGTCAGCTTGAGGGCCCTAGGGCCAGGAGGGGAGCTGTACACCCGCAGGCACAGAAGCAAGAGGATATACAGACCCTCCCCAACGCTGACCACCTGCAGGGCAGGAATGGGCCCTAAGTATTCTGGATCTGATTCTGTTTGGTCATTAATTCATTAAAAAATTTTTTTTTTTTTCAGAGACAGGGTCTCACTATGTTGCCCAGGCTGACCTTGAACTTTTGGGCTCAAGTGATTCTCCCATGTCAGCCTTTCAAGTAGCTGGTGGTTATCCATTCATTTTTAAGCAAATTCTTTGAGAGCCTCTGGGACCCAGGCAATAACAAAATAGGATGTTTAAGGAAATTAAAGATGGAATAGGCTGGGCATAATGGCTCATGCCTGTAATCCTAGCACTTTTGGAGGCTGAGGCTGGAGGATCACTTGAGGCCAGAAGTTTGAGACAAGCCTGGGCAATAGTGAAACCCCATCTCTACAAAAAAATAGAAAAATTAGCCCAGTGTGGTGGTGTGCACTTGTAGTCCCAGCCACTCTGGAGGCTGAGGCAGGAGGATCGCTTGAGCCCAGGAGTTTGAGGTTGCTGTGAGCTATGATCATGCCACTGCACTGTAGCTCAAGCAAAAGAGCCAGGCCCTGTCTCAAAAAAAGAAAGAAAGAAAAAGTTAAAATTTCAAAAAGCTGACCCCACTCAGCTGGCCACAGCTGCCCAGAGCAGTGGCAGCGGGGCAGGGCAAAAAAAAAAAAAAAAAAAAAAATTCAAAAAGTTGAGGAAAAATTGCCTTTTGTCCAGCCTCACGCCCAGTGCTGTTGCCATGTGTGATCTGTTTTCTTCCAGTCTTGTTTCCTCTGTCTCAGTCCATCCACCCACCCCTGGGCCAGACCCTCTCTCTTCAGAATCTGAGCAGCGATGACGTTTGCTGAGGAAAAGACCTATGAATATATCTGCCATCATTACAGCAGTTTTTGCCGCATAGATATTCTGGAGATCCTGCCTCACCTGCCCTGCCTCACGGCAAGTGACCAGGTGAGTCAGGGAGGTGACGGCCGACATTGGACCAGGGCCAGGGCTGTGGAGTTCGAAGCTCAGCCCCATCCCAGTTCCTCACCCATGCCAGAGCCAACTCCTTCCCTCTCCCTCGTCCTGTGTCTTCTTTTCCTTGATGCTTTGTCTAACTTTTAGTTGAATCGTGGTGCAGGTGGCTTTTCTAACTTCACCGAGCTCCCTCTTGTGTTGTTTTTGTGCAACGCTCAAAAACATGGCGCTGGCTCTCTGAGATTGCCTGTCTCTGGTCCCCTCGCCCACTGTTCTGGCCGTTTTGGAAACTTCTCTTTCCTTCATCTCTCTTGTCCTTGTCCTGCTCAGGTGTGATTCTGTTCTCCTTGTTGTGAGGGCTCAGTGCTGAGAGTTCGCAGGAGCCAGATCACTGTAGCCCCAGCGGGACTTGCTGCGGGGACCCACCGGCTTGTGAAGCCGGCCAGACCCCTCCCGGCTGTAGCTGCTGTTTGTCAAACTGGACCCCTGCGCTCCCAGTGGGTACCTGTTGGCTATGTGGAGGTCTCCTGTCTTCAGGAGCTTTCTCCTGCTTCCTCCCGCGGCGGACGTTAGTTATTCCGTCTGGTAGGGTGTGCCCCTCCCTCTTGTATTTTGAGGTCTGTGGGGACTTGTCACCTAGTTTTGTAGTAAATATTTCCTGTGGGTTTTCCTTGCTGCTGTCTGGGATTGGTGTGGGAATTGGAGTAGACACGAACACTCTGCCCCTGCTGTCGTCTTTCCAGAACCCCCCTGGCGTTCTCAGCCTCCTTGTTTCTTACTGTCGGCCCCTCTCCTTGCCTCCTTTGCCCCCTCTCATCTGATTTTTGCTATGTACCTCTTTCTTCTCTCCTAATCCAAACTGTTGTTTTTGGCTTGGGGGGGCGGGCTGTATAAACCCAAGGTTTTTGCATCAGATTAAGTGGCTTTGTATCCCTGCCCCACTGCTGTAGGGCCTTTGCAACAGTCTTTGCTTCTGCTAAACCTCAAGTTTCCTCATTCGTAAGGTAGGGATAATAATGGCATTTAAGTAAGATGATTCGTGCAAAGCCCTTAACGGAGGGTCTGGGCATAGTGACAGCCTGTTTCCTGGCAGCTGCCGTTGTTGTTGCTGATGGGTGCTCCTCACTCCATACTTGGGCTACAACCCTGGCCTTGTCCTGGGCTCCGGTCCAGCTTCACACAGCTGCCTCCCTCTTGTGGCTTTCTTGGTGCACCCCTGCTTCTGGTGGCTCCCTTCTGGGTGGGGAAAGGGCCACGGCCACCTGGCTGGAGCAGGGCAGTGGCGCTGTGTCTTCCAGGATCGACTGCGGGCCCTCCACGGGCAACGGGGGAACCAGGACACCGTCTGGGAACTCTTCAACCGCCTCCAGCGGCGGACCCACTGGGTGGATTTCCTCATTGAAGCACTGAGGGCCTGTGAGCTGGCTGGTCTCGCTGACGAAGTGGCCCGCATCTACCAGAGCTACCTGCCTCGTGAGCTCCCGGCCCCCCTGCCTGCCTCCCCGGCCTCCACTCTCCCTCTCCCCCCACCCCTGTACCTCCTGCCTTTCTCTGTCACTCTGCTTCCCATCCTCACCCTGGAGCAATGGACAAACCTGGGCGTAGATCCTGGCTGAGCCTCTCACCAGCTGTGTCCCTTTGGCCAAGTCCCTTAATTTCTTTGAGCCTCAGCCTTCTCCTCTATAAAGGGGAGCTCAGGGCAGCACTGACCACTTAGGGCCTCGGTAGACAGATACCGTGGGACGAGCCTGTCGAGTGCTGAGCCGGGCTCGGCGCCTCCGTATGCTCAGCAAACGGGCCGCCTCTAAGATCGGTGGCTGTAACGTTCACCTCCCACCCTTCCCCAACTCCTCTCTCCACACCATTCATTCACCTCCCCCTCTGCACCTTCTCTTCCCCTCTCCTGGTTTCCCCAGAGCCTTCTAGCCCCCCACCTCAGCTGCCCAGTCACTCAGTGTCCTTGCCAGAGGGGGTTTGGTAAGATCAGGTTTGAGGGGGAGACACAGGAAGAAAAGTCAAGGCAGCCTATTTATACTTCAAAGTAGAGGTAATTCCGGAGACCCTGGTCAGATCTACAACTTTGGGACATCCCTGTTTGCTCTTCTTTCTTTTTTTCTTTCCTTTCCTCTCCCTCCTTCCCTCCCTCCCTTGCTTCCTCCCTCCCTTCTGTCCCTCCTTACATGTCTCTTCATTTGTGGAGATTAATAGTGAGCCCCCTGAATACAGATGGCTGTGGTGGGGCCGGGGTGGGTGGTGGGACAAAGGGGAGGGGCTGTGACAGTGTCAGGGCAGGGGCCAGTTGGCAGTGACAGCATGAAGAGGAGAAAGTCACTGGGGCCCAGGATGCCTGGGGACAGAGGAGGGGCGACGCTGACCCAGTCTGGGTGCTGAGAAGCTCCCGAGGCACCCCCAGCCCCCTTGCTGCCTCTCCTCATCATCCCCACCTCCCCTCCCGCTCCCAGTCACACCCCTCCCAGCGATGCTTGTGGCCCAGGACAGCTTTTGGAGCCATGGAGGTGGGGGTGGGCCCAAGAGCACCCAGCCTCTTCTGTCACGGGGAACACCCCTGACTCCTTCTTGTTATCACTGTACCTTTGTCCTCCAGGGACCTCGCGCCTCCCCCCATCCCCACTGGAGCCCCTGTTGGTGCCTGCTGAGGTTCCAGAGCCTTCAGCACCTGCAGCGCCCCGCAGCCTCCCCTACAACGGCTACAGAGAGATGGAGCCCAGTTACCCCATGCCTGTCCAGGACACCCAGCCGCCAGAGTCCCTGGGAGAGGTCTGTCCGTGCAATCTACCTTGAGCCGCCTGCTTTTGTATTCCTGTCTGCCTACTTCTGCTCAGAACCCCGGGGCTCCCTCAGTGGGGATCTACCCCAGACCAGCTTCTAGGCTGCTGACTAGGTCTTCAACCTGTGACAGCCCCAACCCTCTGTCACCAACCAGATGGGAGGCCACAGTCTCGAGGTCCTTGCAGTGGTCCAGGTGGGACGCATTGAGTTGGGTGGGGAACCTGGGGAGTGACCAGAGGAGGGGAGCGAGGGAGCAAGAAGTCATGGGGCAAGGGGTGGGCGGTGGGCTGTCATTATTGCCAGTAAAGTCCAGTCTGGGAGGAAGATGGCTGATTCTACTGACATGTGATGAGTGGGCAGTGGGGTCTCCAGAGGACACCACACCGGGGACCTGAAGAAAGGCGCCTGTGCAGTGGCCGCGGAGAGGCAGACCTTTCTACAGGGCCAGGCAGATAGACAGGGACTCCGCACTGGATTGTGTGTGTGTTCCATGAGGTAGATGCAAGGTCTCTCGTGGACAGACAACTTGGCAGTTACTAGAACCAAAGCAAGAGCTCCCTTGGTTCCTGTGCTACGTGATGTGGGCTGAGGCCTATAGGAGATACCCCAAGAGCATAAGCCCTCTGCCAGCTCTTGGGAGAAGCAACTGCCTTATTCATATTTTCCCTCTTGCAGAATTCAAAGCCAGCCCCACAGACACCCAGCTCTGGAGCCATCCCGAGGAGGCTGGGTGGCCCCCTGGAGCCGTCCTCTGACCTGGCAGCCCTCAGCCCTGGCATCTCTAGCAGGCATCACAGGCAGAACACAGAGCTGGGCGGTACCCACACAGCAGGTACGCATGGGACCTGCAGTCATAGGGCTTCTCCGACCTCCCAGGTGAGGGTGAGGATTAGAGTTGCCCCTCTGGCTTCCTTGGGCAGGAGGCAAGGTGGGAATGAAGGGAGTTCACCCCAGGGAACGAAACTAATTCCTTAGAGTGTATCAGTCAGTTGGCATTTGCTGTGTAACAAACAGTCCAAAACAATTTTTTTTAGTAGCTTAAAATACAACCACTGGCCGGGCGCGGTGGCTCACGCCTGTAATCCTAGCACTCTGGGAGGCCGAGGTGGGCGGATCGTTTGAGCTCAGGAGTTCGAGACCAGCCTGAGCAAGAGCGAGACCCCATCTCTACTAAAAATAGAAAGAAATTATATGGACAGCTAAAAATATATAGAGAAAAAATTAGCCGGGCATGGTGGTGCATGCCTGTAGTCCCAGCTACTCGGGAGGCTGAGACAGGAGGATCCCTTGAGCTCAGGAGTTTGAGGTTGCTGTGAGCTAGGCTGATGCCACGGCACTCACTCTAGCCTGGGCAACAGAGTGAGACTCTGTCTCAAAAAAAAAAAAAAAAAAAAATACAACCACTTACTTAGCACATGATTCTGTAGGTCAGCCATTTGGGCTGACCAAGCTGGGTAGTTCTTGTAATCTTGGCTGAATTTCCTCTTACATACTTTCCAGAATATACTCACCAGTACATAAGCTCTGCTGCTGGCTGTTGGCTGGGCACGTTGGTTCTCTCCCACGTTGTCACTCATCCTCCAGCACATAAACCTGTCTCATGGCAGCTGGGCAGAGTTCTGGGGGTGGGGGGAGGGGCTGAAAACTGGCACAAGGCCCCCCTACTGCATTCTGTGGGCCAAAGCATGTTATAAGGCCAGCCCAGATCCAAGGAGTGGGGAAATAGACCCTATCCCTAGATAGGGGGATTGACAAAATCACATTGTAGAGGGTATGGGCACAGGTGGGGAAGAGAATTGGGGCCATTTCTGCATTTTGCCAAAGGAACTCTGCAGGGATCAGCCAGGGCATAGAGGACAGTGGAGGAGGGGCAGGGCAGGGCTGGGTTGGCTATTGGCAGGGGAGCCCTTAGGCATTATCCTACCTCAAAGGGGCTCCAGTTCCCAATGAATCACTAAAACTTCTCAGTCCCCAGAGGAATAAGGGCTTCGCCAATCAGAGGCCTGGGCCCACTCCAGACCTCAGTGCCCCTAACCTCCCAGGCTGGCATGTCTCCCTGCTGCTCCCCAAACTATTTTCCACGTGACACTGGTGCCTGGCCAGCCCTCAGTGCCCCAGGCCACAAGGCACATGAGCAGTGAAAGGCTGGGAGAAGGCATCTTAGTGCTTCTGTCTCCCCCAAAACTTCCCCAAGCACCAGTTTGTACTTTGCAGTGTCACCTTGTCATGGAACACCATTGAGGAGTTGCTGCTGTGGACCATAGAGGCAAAGGGCACTTAGATTTCAGGACGTTGGTGCACATAGGTCCTGTGGGATTCTGTGGTGTTAGACTTGGGGGGGGGGGTCATCTGCAGCCCCCGACCTCTGTCAGCCGTGGGGGCCTGGCATGTGCGGTCTGAGTCCCATAGAGAATCCTGATGCAGCCACCTTTATGGGCTGTCACCAGCTGCTGCCTCCCGCTCCCCAAGGTCAAGCCTCCTGCCAGGGGTGTTTTTTTTCCTGCCCCCTCTCCCCCAGGCCTCCGGAGACTGGCAGGGCCTTCGGTGTCACTTAGCTGGTGTGAGCTGTTCTGCAGGAGCCACTCTGCTGCCCCTCGCCCTGAGCCAGGACTGCTCCTGCTGGGGGTGGGGGCAGCAATGAGGGGGCGTCCAAGAGTCCTCCAGGCTAAGGGGAAGGGAGACAAGGCAGACCCAGGAGGAAAGGGGGGTGTCCCAGAAGGGAGAAGACAAAGCAGAGAGGACATTCAGTAATGACCTTCAAACTCCTCGGTGCTGTTGGAGGGAGGGACCATTTCAGTCTGTGACAAGACAGACTTGGGGCTGCGGGTCGAGGACTGAGGGCAGCTATTGAGCCTTCAGGCCTGGGAGCAGTGACCAAAAGGACTGCAGAGTCTCTTCCAAGGACAGGAGATTTGGAGGCCTAGATGCAGTGTGACCTGGGGCAGGGGGACCCTTCTCCAGCCCTCAGGGTAATGGGCCTTGGGATTTGTGCTTCCACTTGTGTTTTGACACCCACAGGTACAGTCTCCAGCCTCACGCCGTCCCGTGGGCCTGTGTCTCCAACTGAGTCCTTCCAGCCCCTGGCCCGTTCCACCTCCAGGGCAAGCCGCTTGCCCGGGCCCGCAGCGCCAGCTCCCTCTACAGGCCGTTCGTCCTCCTTCTCCTCCTCCTCCTCCTCCCTGTCATCCACCGGCTTGGCTTCCACAGGGGGTGCTGGTGACCAGGCTGAGCCTACTCTCTGCTGCAGTGGAGCAGAGGCACCTGCCACCTCTGTGACTACCAGCACAGTGGCCTCCAAAGTGCCTGCCACCATGATGCCTATAAACACGGTGCCCTCCAAGTTGCCCACCAACCCGAAGCCCTTGGGTCCAGTGCCTTCTAATGTGCTCACCGGTCTAACACCGTCCAAATTGCCCATCAACCCAACACGTGCCGGCACGGTGCCATCCAAAGTGCCCTCTAGCTCAATGCCCACCAGGGTGCCTGCCAGCACAGTCCCCAGCAGCAGGAACAGCAGAGCTGAGGTGAGTCCTTGGCCTCCTGACCCTGTCCTTGGACCCTTCCCAGTCTCCATTCTGTCTCCAGCCTGGCCTGTCCACGGCCTGTCCCTGAGGGTGTAGGGACAGCTGAGAGCCAGCCTTATCCAGACTTCATACCACGTCCTCCATGAGGAGCATTCACAGAGCTCCCAAATGTGGACACCTCAAGAGGGTCAGGCATGGGGGTCACCGGCCTCCCCCACCGGTGACATGCATTAGCTCATTTGGAGCTGGCGGCTCCCAGTTGAGCGTAGCAATGCCATTTTGCACAGGAGGAAGCAGTGAGGGGCAGAGCATGTGGCCCATCTGCCTCGTGCCTTGCTGCTGACCACCAAGATGCCCGGCTTACCCCTTCACGACCAGGCTGTATGGACCACAGTCCCAGCCCAGCCAGCTGGGAGCAGCCACTCTGACCCAGCAGCCCCCCATTTTTCCTCCTCCAAGCCCTCACACTTAACCCAAAGCCCATGGGGCCCCTCGGGTTCATGGCCAGGCCTCTGCCCCGTGGCTGCTCCAGGGCTCTCAGGCCCAGGCAGAATGTTGATGCAGGATGGGGTCACACCCCTCCAGGGGCTTCTGGGTGGGGGTGTGCTCACAGGCAGGCCAGGGGATATGGAGAGGGCTGCCCTGGAGGAGGCCACCATTGGTGCCACTGCAGGGCCTTGGTCCCCTCCTCCCCCAGTGTCCCAAGAGAAGGTGGCCTCAGGGGCGTGATGGGCTGGGTGGGATTGGAGGGTTGGGGCTCTAGCACATCCTCTGGCCTTGGCAAGGGGCCACCCAACTTGGCTTGTCTCCTTTTGACCCCAGCCCCTTCTAGCGCTCTCCTTTCTTTCCCAGGAGACCCCAGTGGCTGCAACACCCACCGGCGCCACTAGAGGCAGCTCTGATAGCGGGAGTCCGGGGCCGGAGCTGAGCAAGCCCGGCGTGCTGGTGTCCCAGGTGGACAGCCAGTTCTCGGGCTGCTCTGAAGACCTTGCCATCAGTGCCAGCAACTCCTTGGGTCCTGAGGCCATCCACGGCCCAGAGGAGAATGAGTATGAGTCCGTCCGCACCTTTGAGATCCACGAGGCCGAGGAGGGCCCCGGCGCCGACCTCCTGGAGAGCAACCCCGAGCCAAACACCAAACCACAGCTCCAGGAGGAGGAGATGGCCGGGAGTATCTGGGACGAGCCCTGGGCTCCATGGCTCCGGGCAGCCGCTGCTGGGGCACTCGTGATCACACTCCTGGCCCTGTTGTACCAGCGGCGCCTGCGCCAGTGAAGCCCTCGGCCTTCCCCACCACACATCTGGTCCGTTCCCCGAGGTACACCCCAGCCCCTCTCAGATTGGAGCTATCTGGCTGCCCTTGTGCCTTTCTTGGGGTTGGCAGGGGCTGGGTCAGAGGGGAGCTAAGGGACCGCAACCTGGCAGGTGGCCATACCATGGCCAGACTGAGTCCTGGGGGCGGCATTTCTATCCCTGCTCTTGCCCTCTGTGGGTCCCTTACCATTTGGCTTTCTGGGCTCTGGGCTGCCTCAGCACTCCAGACCTCGGCCACCTGGCAATCCAGGTTGTTGCCTGGGCCTTCTGGAGGAGGTACCTCTGTCCAGGCCACATCCCTATTGGATGAGGAGGTGCCACTGGAGTGCACATGGGGGTTGGTAATGCCCGTTATACTGCACAGGTCCCCGGAGGCCCGAGGGCAGTTGTGCAGGGTAGGGGACCCCTCGAAACCTGCTTCCACCCTCAGCACGCAGCCTGAGGCCATTGCACTGGGGCAGGTAAGAGCAGCAGGGTGGCCAGCCTC
Organism: Eulemur rufifrons; assembly: GCF_041146395.1. Taxonomy (NCBI): domain Eukaryota; kingdom Metazoa; phylum Chordata; class Mammalia; order Primates; family Lemuridae; genus Eulemur; species Eulemur rufifrons. The sequence continues at coordinate 28,590,054 of NC_091002.1, forward strand.
TAGGGACCCAACTGCTTTGGGTTCCTGCCCTCTGGTCCCCCTCCCCTGCCCGCAACTCCAGGGAGATCTGAAAGTTCCTGTGGACTCCAGGGAAGCTAGAGGCAGCTGCCAGGCCCGAGGAAGACCTGGAGCCCCTCTCCAGTCTCCTCACCCCACCTCCTCTTTCTCTCCCGCCTGATCTCTGTTCTCTTCAGCTCCCTACACAGGCAGGGGAGGGCACACCTGGTGGCCAGAGCTCAGGCTGAGATTTGGATCTCAGCTCCACCTCTCCCTGGGCCATGTGGCCTTGGTGGTGGGCACACTTCTCTGGTCTTGTTTCCCCGCATGGACGAGTATCTGGCTCATCCTTCACTGGGTTCTTCTGAGACTGGAGCCTATAGGTGTTTGCCGAGTGCCTGGTCCAGAGGGGTTGACCAGTAACTGCTCCTCTTGCCTCTCTCCTGCCCACCCTGGTAGAACTGGGGGGATGAGAGGCAGAGTGCGTGGTGGGCCTGCACCCTGCTCTGCCTCTCACCAGCTCTGTGATCTTGGGCAAGGGATTAACTGCTCTGTGCCTCACTTTCCTCATCTGTAAAATGGGGATGAATATATATATGTGTGTGTGTGTGTGTGTGTGTGTGTGTGGGTGTATCTCACTAGTGTTTTGAGGATTAAATGAGTTTCTCTATGTAAATCTTAGGGTGATTGCTAACTAAGGGTTAGATACATGTTGTTATTATCACTAATTTTTTTTTTTTTTTTGAGACAGTGTCTCGCTTTGTTGCCCAGGCTAGATAGAGTAAGTGCCGTGGCGTCAGCGTAGCTCACAGCAACCTCAAACTCCTGGGCTCAAGTGATCCTCCTGCCTCAGCCTCCCGAGTAGCTGGGACTACAGGCATGTACCACCATGCCCAGTTAATATTTTCTATATATTTTTAGTTGTCCAGCTGATTTCTTTCTATTTTTAGTAGAGATGGGATCTCGCTCTTGCTCAGGCTGGTCTTGAACTCCTGACTGCTAGTGATCCTCCCGCCTCGGCCTCCCAGAGTGCTAGGATTACAGGCGTGAGCCACCTCACCCGGCCTATTATCACTATTAAATGGGGAGGGACTGGAGCCCTTGGCTACACCTTTAGAGGCAGACCCAGACCCTCCTGCCTCACCCCTCTTTATATCTGCCCCTTATGTTATCCTGTGCGTTGGGAAATTGTTGTGGAGGGAGGCGTGTCTGCTGGGACAGCTGTGCAGGATGGGGGTTAGGGCAGTCTCCGCACCCCCACCCCAAGCTTGCCTACTGGTGGGGAGACAAGCTGTGTTTACACCAGAAACACATTGGGGTGGATTGGGGGTATCCTTTGGGGCTCTTTCCAGGCAGCCACTGCTGGGCAAGGTGTAGGCACTGGCGCCTCAGGAGGCATTTCCGTTTGGGGCTCTGCAAGGGACAGTAACTGGAGCCCTTGGAGGCATCAGGGGTGGGGCTTGCTGTGGCCCAGTCTCAAGCTGTCGGCCTCCAGGGTTTTACACCCTGCTTTGGCTGCTGCAGCCTTTCCTCTGCACTGCCCTGGGGACTTAAGTGACCTAATGACCTCTACCTCTGAGCTGCTCTTCAACCATGCTCCAAATCCAGCACCATGTACCCTGAAACCTAGGGTGCTAGGGTGGTTCCTACGCAGGCTCCCCGTCCACCTTCCGTTGTTTATTTTTGTTTTTGTTTTTTTTTTTTTTGAGACAGAGTCTTGCTCTGTTGCCCCAGGTAGAGTGCAGTGGCATCATTGTAGTTTACTGCAACTTCAAACTCCTGGGCTCAAGTGATCCTCCTGCCTCAGCCTCCCAAGCAGCTGGGACTATAGGCTTGTGCCACGATGCCCAGATAATTTTTCTCTTTTTAGTAGAGATGGGGTCTTGCTCTTGCTCAGGCTGGTCTTGAACTCCTGAGCTGAAGCGGTCCTCCTGCCTTGGCCTCCCAGAGTGCTAGGATTACAGGTGTGAGCCACCGTGCCTAGCCGCCTTGCTGTTAACCAGCCCTCTGTCGCCCCACCCCCACCCAGGTGCCCATGCAGGGGAGATCAGTGAGCACGTCATGCACAGGTACTAGTTTTAATGTGTTCCCCTCCCAGGGGAGCTGGAAAAAAAATCTCAAGAAGGCAATGTGTAGCCCTGAGGAGTATTGCCCAAATGGTGGAATTTCGAGCCCAGTCACCAGCCATTGTGAGAGACACCTTGGGTAAAGTGTGTAGGAAGTGTCTAGGGGCCTTCCCAGCAATTTTCAGATGATGCTGCCAGATGCCCCAACTTGGTCTGCACAGACCAGCAACACCATTGCAGCTGTTATCAACCCGAAGGTCTCCCTGGTGTTGATTTCAAGCAAGATGGGGATTGGCCAGAGTGTTGGCCAGTGCCAGATCTCCGGAGTCCTGTGTTGGAATGTGGCTTTCAGCTGCAGTAGGGTGCATGTAGGAAGGAGAGCCAGGCGGTCACCCTCACAGCCATGTGGAGGTCAGAGCCCAAGGAGGGAAAGGAGGACCTCCACCTCCAGTGGGGGACCTGGCCACACTTGGGGACTTGATAAAGCACACTTCACCTTGGGGTGAAGGCTGGGTGGGGCCAGACGGACCAGTGCCCTCCTAAGCGCATGGGGGCAGACCCACCTGCAGAGACAGTATCTGCACACAGGCCCCTCTCCACCTTCTTTCTCCTGCTGCATCAGGGGATGGATGCTCTTTATGCCTGTGAGCCACAGCAGAGGGGGCGTCTGGAGCAGGGGACCCCATTTACAGTGAGATTTTCACACCAATACATCCCTGCCCAGTATTCCAAGATCTGCCACCTGCTATAATAGTATAATAACACCCAATATGTAATTAATATAGTCTCAGGGATGTCATAACAATATGATTATAATTATCGCGTGTGTGTCCAGGCTTGATGCCCTGAGGTGGGGTGAGTTGGGGCCCAGAACACAAGCCTAAAAAGCCAGGCCTTGGGAAGCCAGTTTGGTTTAGCAGACACTGTTTATTTTATTTTATTTGATACAGGGTCTCAGTCTGTCTCTCAGGCAAGAGTGCAGTGGCGTCATCATAGCTCACTGTAGCCTCAGACTCCTGGGTTCAAGTGATCCTCCTGCCTCAGCCTCCCAAGTAGCTAGGACTACAGGCATGCGCACCACACCCAGCTAATTTTTCTATTTTTTGTAGAGATGAGGTCTCACTCTGGTTCAGGCTGGTCTTGAACGCCTGGCCTCAAGCGATCCTCCTGCCTCAGCCTCCCAAAATGTTAGGACTACAGGTGTGAGTCACTGTGCCCAGCCACAGATATTGTTTATTAAAAGAGTTCCTATGCCAGGTTTAAGGCCTTAGATTAATAAGACGCTATGCATGCCTTCTAGTGGTTGGGGACATTCACATGTGTGGTGCAAATAGGCTTTCATATCTTTCTTTCATGTAATTATATAACAGATATTTATTTGTACCTACTGTGTGCAGAGCATTGGGATAGGCCTTGGTGACACAGAACAATAAAGCAAAGACCCCGTCCTATGAGTACCCTCCTACCACCCACCGTCTCCAGTTCAAGAGTGAGTGGTCTAATGGAGTGTTCCTGGAGTGTGAGGGGAGGGGGAAAACATGGGGAGGGGACAAGGATTGTTTTGATTGGTTCTGTACTGTTAATAATAACTAAATTCAGGAAGGGTCAATAATACTTAGAGCCTACAGGGAATAAATCTGACAAGATCAAATGTTGACAAAAATATGAAGCTTATAAGTTTTGGAGGGAATGTACATTGGTGCTAGGGTCTGAATATATGTGTCACCCCAAAATTCGTATATTGAAACGTAACCTCCAAGGTGACGGTATTAAGAGGTGGGGCCTTGGGGAAGCGATTAGGCCGTGAGAGCTCCACCCTCATGGGTGGGATCAGTGCCCTATAAAGGACACTCCAGAGAGCCCTTCTGTCCCTTCCACTGTGTGAAGATGAAGTGGGAAGCATCACGTCTCTGAAGCTGAGAGCAAGCCCTCACTGCACACGAAATCTGCTGGCGCTTTGATCTTGGGCTTGTCAGCTTCCAGAACTGTAAGGAATAAATTTTTGTTGTGTATAAAGTACGCAGCCTCAGGTATTTTGTCATAGCAGCCCAAATGGACTACAATAGCTGACCCTGTTGGAAATGCAGTATCTACCAGAGTGAACATGTGCATAACCCGTGATCCAGCAGTTCCGCTCCTGGGTGTGCACACCACAGGAACAAGAGCTTATGTCTACCAAGACCTGGGCAAGAACGTTTGGGACCACCACACTGTTCACAGTCGCCCCAAACTGGAAACAACCCAAATGTCTATCCACGTAGAGTGGATATATGAGTTGTGGTGAAGTCACACAGTAGAATAATAGCATACAGCAATGAACATGAATGAAAGTGTTGCTACACACCACAACCTGGATAAATCTCACAAACGTGATCTTGAACAAAAGAAGTCAGTACACACAAGAGTACCCACTGTATTCAGAAATAAGCACAACTGGGCTGGGTGTGATGGCTCATGCTGGTAATCCTAGCACTTTGAAAGGTCAAGGCAGGAGGACCACTTGAGGCCAGGAGTTCGAGAAATAAGCACAACCGATCTATGGTATTAGAAGTCAGGAGAATGGTTAACTTTGGGAGAAAGAGAGCTGGGAAGGGTCATTCTGGGGTGCTGGCTACCTCCTGATCTGGGTGTTGGTTTCATGAGTATGTTCAGTTTGTGTCTAGACACCTTGTTGGAGATACGGAAATAAACAAAGACCACCCAAATAAGAACAGAGAGGCCATTTAGTCAGAGCTCGTGGAGTCAGCCACCATCACTTGCATGTGGCAGGTGTCTAGGAAACTTTACAGTGGGGAAAAAAAAAGGGAAGGATTCAGGTGTGCTGCGATTAGAGGTTGTTGGCATGACACCCAGGGGGGCTGACGCGTAGAGGGGCATCCTATGGGATTGGTTGGGAACACATTTGGCTTTCTCTGGTCGGTCCTGAGTTGGAAGAGGGGAAGTAGTGGGGGATTGGAAGACGCTGACAGTCACTGACCAAGTTCTGACTGTTCTGGGCTGATTGCTGCACAGGTTATTGTTTGGTTTCCATGGCATCTCAGGCTGGTTACTGCAAGGGCTTTGGGTCAGAGTTCTATTGTCATATGTGGCCTAGCCATTGTCCCTTGGTGTGTTCAGTCTCAGAAGGAAGGGTATGGGCTCTGAGTAGGGCTGCAGGGCTTTGCTCCAAGTCATTGCTTAGCTCCTACTCCCACTAAGCTTCTTTTTTTCTTTAAGTCCTGGCTTAAAGCCCAGATCCTACAGGAAACCTTGAATAGACCCTTCTCTTTATAAGGCTTCCTTAATTCCAATGGCTTACTTCAAACTCTGCTTTTATGTGTAAATTCTGACCTCCTTGCCTACATTTTAAAAACCTGCACTAAATATCTTCCTTCTACTTCTGCAGTGCTATTTTTTAAAAAAATAAAAAACACAGCTTTTATTGAAGTATAATATAAATATTGTAAAATACTCGGAGACACAAGGGGGAGAAGTGTGGAAGAGGGCAGAGAAAATGGGGGGTAGACAAAGTGAAGAACCCCTTGGGCTCTAGTCCTGTGTCCGCAGCCAACTCCCGGCGTCTCTCACCCTCCAGGACCCACACTGTGAGGTTGGACCAGGTGATGTCAAATCCTTCCTCCTCCAGAGCTTAGCCCATCACCCTTGGGTGTCCTTGGCATGGGCAGGCTACACCAACTTCCTCCACCTCCGTTCCCTCCCCCTACATCCCCAGGTGCCGTGGCCAGCATCTGAATCACTGATTTCCTAGCAATCATATGCTATCTTCTATTTAATCAATTTGCTTGTATTTAACATAAGAAGAAAGAAAGAAAAACACTTTCATCATCACATACAGCTGGAAATTGGTTTCTTGCCTATCCAAGGAACTAGGGAAGAGAGAAGCCATGGTAATTGTTCAAAGATTTACTTAAATTTTTTTTTTCCTACTTGCTGTCACGATGATGTCATTAGAATTGTGAGCCCACGGACACTCGTGTGCAGTAATTCTGCTATTAGTACTTCTAGAACCACAGTTATGAGCTCCTACAATGGCCAGATGCCTGCTCTTAGGCTACTGCAGTGAAGGTAAACAGAACCTTCATGCTGGGGGCTTGTCCAGGACCTCTCTCCCTCTTCCCTCCTGCCCTCTCTCTGGGGTGGGGTGTGTCTACTTAAAGACAAGCTCCCAGTTCTCAGAGGGAGTGGCAAGGCTGTCACCTCCCAAACTGTCTCAGTGGATTCCTTTCTTACCACCTGGTCCAGGGGGGTCAATCTCCCCCTGAATTTTCACATTGCTTGTAATCTAGTCTTTTTATTAACAACTTTTTAAATTACACAGGTAATCCACGAATACCTGTAAAAAATTAAAATTCCAAACGATACAGAGTTAGATAGGCCAGAGTTTCCCACATACTTCAGGATCTCAAAACTCATATACACAAGATCTTCTGGGGATCTTGTTAAAATTCAGGTTCTGACTCACTGGGTCTGTGGCGGGGCCTGAGACACTGCATTTCTAAGAAGCTCTTTTGGAGCTAAAGAGCAAAGATTGAAAATGCCCTTCACTCCCTTACAGTCCTGTTTTCTTTCTGATGGAATAGACATCATTCCCTGCCTCTCTCTGTGTACTTCTGTGCCATTTTATGGCCCTGATCTATTCTCACCCTTGGCTCAAGGCAGGGGACTCCCTCTGAGGTCCTGCTCACAGCAGTGGGGTGCAAGGCCTGCAGCCTCCTCTGTACTGCCCTGTAGCACCCCACAAAGCATTATTGCCAACTGACCTCAGCAGTTGGCCTCATCATGAATTGATTAATCAGCACTGTCCGTAGAGTCACCTAACAAACAACCCGTATGGAGGTGTATCTGTTAACTATTGTTGTATGAGAAATATTATGCCAAAACTTAATAGGTTAAAACACTGCACTTAGTATCTCACAGTTTCTGTGGGTTAAGATTCCAGGTGCAGGTTAGCTGGGTCCTTTGGTCCAGGGTCTCTCACAAGGCTGCAAACAAGGTGTTGGCCAGGGCTGTGGTCATCTCAAGGCTCAACCTGGGGAGGATTCACTTCCAAGCCCACTCACTGGTTGTTGCAGGATTTAGTTTCTCACTGAATTGTTGCACTGAAGGTCTCAGTTCTTTATTGGCTGTTGGCTACAGGTTGCCCTCAGTTCCTTGCCACGTGGGCTTCTCCATAGGGCAGCACACACACAGTGGCTTGCTTGATTAGAGCAGGCAAGCAAAAGCACTAAGAGAGAGAGTGTGAGAGCAAAACAGAAGTCACAGTCTTTTGTAACTTAATCTTGGAAGTGACATCCCATGACTTTTGTAAATTGAACTCAAGGGGCAATTTACCAGGAAGTGGGAACCTTTGGAAGCATCATTTTAGAAGCTGTCTACTCCAGTAAGGGAATATGACTCTGTCCTGCAAAATGACCTGTGCTTTTATTCTTTGACCCAGCAATCCCACTTCTAGTAGTCTAAGCCAAAGATACATTGGCAAAAATAAACAAAGATGTCCGTACAAGGCTAGTCATTATAGCACACTTTGTAAGTAGCAAAAGCCTGGAAATCACTCAGGTGTCCATCAACAAGACACTGGCTGAATGAACCATTGTATATCCACATTGGGGTGCTACGCAGTTAGAAATAGAAATGAGGACTATCTACATGCTGCTATGGAGAGAACGCCACGATGTTTTGCTAAGAGGAAAAAAAAGGTGGAAAAATATATATAGTATAGAATCTTTTAAGAAAGAAAAAATAAATCTTCTATTTGCGTTGGGGCTCAGAGTCCTGTGTGACTCTCCTGGGAGAGGACTCTTGGAAGCTCGGGCCTGGTTTCCTCTGGCCTTTGCCCATGTACCTTTTCCCTTTGCTGATTTTGCTTTGTATCCTTTCCCTGTAATAAATCTTAGCCATGAGTACGACTGAAAAAAAAAAAAAAAGGTTGAGATTGGAATCTCTTTATTTTAGGTAAGGGTAACCAAAAACTAATTTTAAAAAAGATTCCTTATAGAGATGGGGAGGGAGGGTGCAGAGTGGATGGTGCAGGGATGAAAGCTAGACGTCTCTGAACGTGACTTGTTTTGTAGATTTGACACTGGAATCATGCTATTATTTTATGTAATTATAGAAGAAAATTAAATTTGACTATTTTAAATCCCTGAAAATGGAATCAAAATGGAAAACAAAAAAGGACTCAATTGTGTATTGAATCAGTGGCTGACCTTCCTAAGGAGGAATTATTTCAAATGACTTTAAAACACAACAGTTTTGGTTTTTCATCTCTAGTACAATATATCCTAAGGATAAAAAGGATTGCAAAGAAATCTTAAACAATATTCAGTAAACACATTGTTAATAATAATATTGATATATTTGTTCTCAGGCTATTTTCCATCTATTTAATGATAAAGCAAATATTAATATATGTGATAACTTGGATTTTCAGGGTAATACAAAAATCAAAGAAATTAAGTAAAAACTCTGTAACCCTAAAAATGAATGTAAAATATTTGTATAAATTCATAATATATTTTTCTTTGTAAAAAGATGTCTTTTCTAGCTCAATCCACCAAAAAGGATTAGAAACAATAAACGACCCAGTAGCAATGAGCACTCCTGGTGTCCAAATTGTGGCCTTTTGATAGCATTTCCTACTGACAGGAAGCATTACTCCTTGGAGAAGTGGGTTATTCAAGATCTGGACAGGAAATTGGCAGAGTTGAGGCTGGAATCTCTGTAATACCAGAAAACAAGGAAGCTGTTGAAGACTACTGGAGTTTTGGTTAAATGACTGAGGTGTCAATCTGAAGAGCTGCTGTTGGCAAAATGTGGGACGATTTGAACATCAAAAAGGTTAGGAACTCCAATGGATTAAAATTCATCAAATATGTTTTTAAAACCCATGAGTTCAGTGGTGGACATGGGGGTGCACACCATACTCCCTGCTACTTGGGAGGCTGAGGAAGAAGGATTGCTTGATGTCAGGAGTTTGAGGGTATAGTGTACCATGATTGCACGTATGAATAGCTGCTGCACTCTGTTATGGTCTGAGACACGAGCAATGACCACCTAAAGACCGAATTGAGCCAAATTAGGAGTATTTATTGGCTGGCCAAAGGCGGTGGCACAGAGAGCAACCTTGAGCCTTCGAAGCAGAAAGCTTTTATCATGGGTGAAAAAATCACTGGGGCAGAGCAAGCATGATTACAGGGGCAAAAAGCAGCATTACATCACTCTCATGTCCTGGTGCAACAGGATGTGGGCAGTTTAGGGCTTGGTCATGCAGAACATGGGTGTTGCATTCTTTAGCAAGCAGTTTTACAGAAGCGAGATAGCAGGTTAATGATTTTTCAGCACAAAACTCACACTGTGACATTACAGAAATAGCTTCGACAATGTTAAAATTTCAGCGTTTAACATTATATGGCCAAAAGTTGTAACAGTCAGTAGTCTTGAAGCTCTTGGCCCTTAACACATTCCAGCCTGGGCATCATAGCAAGACCCTGTCTAAAAAGAAAATAAACAAACAATTGGTTGTTTACCTCTAGAGGATGCTAGGGAATCAGCTTATTCTGAAAACTGGTCCATAAAGGGAAAGAATCCTGCATTTTTTATACAAGTTGTACTTTAGGATACCAAAGAGTTGAGGAGGGAAATTTCTTCTTTATAGAAGTATTCCAGTTAATTAAGTATAGAAGAGATAACTGGATTAGAAAATCACAGTTTTGCAGTCCCTGGTGAAATAATGGTTCTAAGCAGTAGGTGAAAAGCTGATGGGGAACTTTCTAATGGACAGATCAGCCTGACAACCCCTGAACCAACTCACCAATCTTAAATCTCAAAATGAGATGATAAAGCAAATAAGTAGTTAATGTTATGAACTTGGATTTTCCTGTTCCTCTGATGAGATGAATAAGAAACACCACCTATGAACAATTCTTTTAAATAAATTGCAGGGAAAAATAAATGGAGGGGAAACATAGACTAAAAGATTTAAGACCCAGCCTGAGCAAGAGCAAGACCCCGTCTCTACTAAAAATAGAAAGAAATTATATGGACAACTAAAAATATATATAGAAAAATTAGCCGGGCATAGTGGCGCATGCCTGTAGTCCCAGCTACTTGAGAGGCTGAGGCAGTAGGATCGCTTAAGCTGAGGAGTCTGAGGTTGCTGTGAGCTAAGCTGACACCACGGCACTCACTCTAGCCTGGGCAACGAAGTGAGACTCTGTCTCAAAAAAAAAAAATAAAATAAAATAAAAAAATAAATAAAAAAATAAAAGATTTAAGAGATAAATCAAACAATTGTAATGTGTTGACCTTGTTTGTAAACTGAGCAAAACAATTGTTAAAAAAAAAAGATTGACAATCAGGGAAATTTCAACACTGGTATTTGATGATATTAGAGAATTAGTATTACTTTTTTAGGTGTTACTACAATGGTTCTGTGGGAGTGTTAAAAAAAATAGAGTCCTCATCTTTTAAAGGTATGTCCTAAAGTATTTATGGATGAAATGATGCATCTGGGATTTACTTCAAAAGAATCCACTAGGGCAGGGAAGGGGTTGGGGCTAAAGATGAAACAAGAAAGACTACAAGGGAGTTGATTATTGTTTAAGTTGGGTCATCAGAATGCGAGCATTCATGATACTCTACTTTTGTATATTTTTGAAGTTTTCCATAATAAAAGGTTAAGAAGCCCACATTTTTCTTTTGTGTCCCAGTAACATGAGACGTTCCTAAGAGCCTTGCTGCAACCACAGAGCCATGGCACCACATCATTTCTCTGAGCTAACAGCTACTGACTGCATCAGCAAAGGAATAACGATACCTGGGGTTTGTTAAGCACTTACTATGTGCCAGACACAATGCTAACTGCTCTACATATATTGTCTGATTTAATTTTTCCCCAGAGTCCATTTTTCTAGTTTTTGATTTATCTATTGAAATAGACCATATATATATTATTTATATTTGGTTTTTTCTTTTCTTTCTTTCTTTCTTTTTTTTTTTTTTTTCGAGACAGAATCTCACTCTGTTGCCCAGGCTACAGTGCCGTGGTGTCAGCCTAGCTCACAGCAACCTCAAACTCCTGGGCTCAAGCAATCCTTCTGCCTCAGCTTCCAGAGTCGCTGGGACTACAGGCATGCGCCACCATGCCCGGATAATTTTTTCTATATATATTTTTAGTTGTCCAGCTGATTTCTTTCTATTTTTTTAGTAGAGACGGGGTCTCGCTGTTGCTCAGGCTGGTCTCGAACTCCTGACCTCTAGCGATCCTCCTGCCTCGGCCTCCCAGAGTGCTAGGATTACAGGTATGAGCCACAGCACCCAGCCTATTTAGGGTTTTTTTTTTTTTTTTAAATTAAAATATTGTGGGAATCACTCCATAGTAGATAAAGATATTCCACACTCCTTTTGATGACTATGTCGTATTCCATTGTGTGGACCTGTCATAGTTTATTCAACTGAGGTTCAGCCAGATTAAGCAGTTTGCTCAAAGTCAATCAGCTGGTGCAGCCAGGATTAGGATACAGCTGGTACCTGTATTCTAAACTAGTGCTTCTTAAACTTTAATGCATGTATGAATCACCTGGGGCCTGAGTCTGCATTTCTTACAAACTACTGATTATGCCAAAGCAAGGCTGGCTTGGAACATAGGATCTAAACCTTGACTGGACAGTGGAATCACCTGGGGAATATTAGCAACTGCTGCTGCCTAGGTTCCCCGCCCCCCCCCGCCAGAGATTGCAGCTTCCAACTTCATTTGTCTGGCATGTAGCCTGGCATCCTCTTTCTCTCTGTCTTTCTCTGTCTGTGTGTGTGTGTGTGTGTGTGTGTGTGTGTGTGTGTGTCCGCGCGCATTTTTCCCCCCCAAAGCTCCCCAGGTAATTACCGTGTACAGTCTGAGCTGAGAACTACTGTTCCAGAAGCTTCCTTATTCTGAGGAAGTCTTCCATCATTGCTAACCTGGTCCTTATCAAGCTAGCGCCTGGGCAAGAGTAGATTGGCATCAGGTGACTTCTAATTTAGAGCAGCCTGATGCCGTATTACAGCCCTGCTCCGGGGAGTTTATCTGGACTACTTTTGTATCTGAGGGCCCACAGCGTGGAAGCCACATGTCTGCTGGGCTGGAGGAGAGTACACAAAGTTTCTTCTTTCAAGGTGTTGACAAGCCACCTGTTTTTCTCCTTGAGGTAAGCCTCAGAAATAGTAAGAAGAACAGAGAGGGTTGAGGTTTATGGGCCCAAAGCACCATACCCCCTAGTTCTCTGAGACACAGACAGCAATCAAAATACCATCTTTTTAAACCTTTGAAGCTGGTTAGAGAGTATGATTTTAGGTCTATGGTTAAGTGCTCAAGTCTTGAATTCGAATTTGACAATCTTGCCCACCTGTTCACAAGTGGTTCTGGAATCTTCAGGCCTACCCCCCATCTCCCCAGAAACAGCCCTTTTGCCAGGTGGCAGCTAGCAGACCAGAAGACACACACCCCACAGGCTCCTGACACCCACAGAGGAGGGAGTTGGGGCCCAGCCAAGCTTGCCCAGCTCCTTCTTTAAAATTTACCAATCAGATAATGCACTCCTCATCCTATGGGGAGTGAAAGGTCCTCACCTGTACCACATGGGCAGCTGCCTTCTCTGGGCACACTTAGGGCCAGCCCCAGTGCCATGGGAAAGCTGTGCGTGTGACAGGAGCTCAGTGGGTCTTTGGGTCTGTCAGTCAATTTATTAGCTTCCCAGAACCCCAGCGGCCATAATCTTTGCAGTGTCCAGGAGAGTGAGGTCACTATGAATACCTAATCCTTCAGTATCTATAGACATTTTGGAAGAGATTTCTACAAATTGTTAGGTTCCGTGGGGTGTATGGTTAAGGCCTCGTTCATTTGGAGCCCTTTGATTTCAGATTCAAGATATTTCAGGCAGGCCAATTTGATTTTTCTTCTATTCAAACACTTGATCAAAAATATTCACTAGGGAGCACTGTGCTAGGCCTTCTGGGCACAGTGACAAACCAGTGACAAACCAGTGACACAGGTTGCTTGTCTCATGGAATTGCAGTCTAGTGGAGAGATGGGTGTAAAATGAGAAAAATAGGTGTACAACAAAAATGGTTTTATTTTATTATTTATTATTTTTTTCAGAAACAGGGTCTCACTCTGTTTCTTCCGGGGAGAAGCTGCCTCAAATCCCTCTCTCCACCTAATGGAGATCGCGGGCTTTTTAAGGACCGGCCATATGCCCAGATGCAGGTGGAGGGGAACGGTGAGTCCTGGAGTCAGGAAGTCTGCCCTGGGGCCTTCAAAATCTCATCTCCTCTGTCTTGCAGAAAATCCATCATTTCTGGGAAACAACTCAAAAGGTCAAGTCATTAGTTAAGGGAGAGGATTATAAAAAACATATAGGGGTCCTTAAAATTTGTTCATGGAGCTGGTTAGAAGACTTATGCATGGAAAGAGCCAAAGGAGTGAAAGGTGACCATGGGTAGGCTGGGGTGGGGAAGGAGTTCTCCAGGGGGAAGAGTACCTGAGGCAAGGAAGAGCCAAGGAAAACTGCTTTCACTGTGATAACTAATTGAATGAAGATTGATTGGGAGACGTTTGTCTTAACTTAACAAAATATCTTTGAAGATTTGAGTAGCACCCCACTACCCTGCAAACATTAATGACTAATAAGGAAGCATCCTCATCTTTTCATTGGTACAGGTCCCATAATGACCTCTTGATGACACTTTATAAGCTATTCATTTAAGTCAAAGTTGAGTGTACTTGAGAGTAATACAAACTTGTATTGGAAATACAAACTATTTCATTGGAAGGACTAATTTCACACTGCCATTAATGTAGATTGGGGTTCTCGTTCACTGAAGGTGACCAGGAGTAGAGATCCTGAGAGGGGAGCACAATACAGCAATCTCTGCAGTAGCTCCATCTGCCAAAATAACGGACAATTCTTTTTCATTTGAATGTCCTTAAGAAATGAGCTCTGAGGTCATATGGTAGGAAAGTTACAATGCAGGGTATTGGATCATGGAGAGAACAGGGTCAGTGATCTTAATAATGTGGTCTTGGTCTCCATCACAATTGTTTTGATTAAGACTCTTGGTTCCAAGTAACAAGACAATGTAAACTAGATTAAGAAAAGTCGGGGGGAGACTTAAGAAATTTATTTTAATGTTACATGGGAGAACTCATGGAACCCCCAAAGACAGGTATGTATTTATCCCAGGAAAGAATGGAAACAGGTAGGACTGGGAGAGCTGGCAAAGCACTTTATTTTTCTGTGTTGCTCTGTTCATCCAGTCATTCTTGGGTCCCCCTATAGACTAGCTTTTTATGCTTCTTTACCTGAATGAGGGGTATGACATCCCACTTCAAGAAGTGAGTCCCTATTCCAAGGTGGCAGGGTTATGAGGTACAAACATGGCTATTGGTGCCTAATCTATGATCTGTTGGGGTAGATACAGGAGGGAATGGTTGTGAGCTGGGCAGATGTCAAACATATACACTACAAAAATGTTGGTATTTTAAAGGATCTTAAAGTTGTTAATGCCACTGTGAACATTCATTACCACATTGTGTGAGTCCTCTTACTCTGTGAAAGGCACTGTGGGGATGTGAAGATGCAAACTCTTAATCTAATAGCTCTCCCAATCCAGTTGGGATTATACAACATGTACACCAAGAATTTTAACACAAGGAAGTACGTGATAAATGACACTGAATGACATAATAGAAAAGATCAGAGGGTTCACAGCTAACTGAGTAATCAATGAAGACCCTAAGGAGGAGGTATCATTTGGGCTATGCCACGGAAGTTGGGTTGGATTTTGGTGAGGAGAAACGTGGTGAGAAGGAGTTTCATGTAGAGACAGAGTTAGCCAAGGCTTAGAGCTGGGTATGAGTAAAGCCTATCTGGAGAACTGTGAGATTTGCTTTGTAATGACAAAAAGTGGGAAGTAGCCAAATGGTAGAGTTCCTTAGACGTTAAGTTACTTTAACTTTATTCTGTAGGCAAAGAAGCCAGCAAAACCTTTTCAACAGAGGCAGTATTATAAACAGAACAATGTTTTAATACGATTAACCTGGCAGCAGTTGGCCTGGAGAGTAGAGAAACTAGAGGCACAGCAAACATTTAGGGGGCAACTGAAATAAATTACTGATTAGAGCATTTTGTCTGTGATAGCCACTAGACACATGTGGCTACTGACCACTTGAAATGTCACTAGTACTACAAGAAGAAACGGTAATATTTTGGATATAGTGGAGTAAATATTAAAATGAACTTGTTTCTTTTTTACTTTTTAAAATATGGCTACTAGAAAATCTTAAGTTACACATATGGTTTGCATTATATTCCTCT
The DNA here is from genome assembly GCF_041146395.1 of Eulemur rufifrons. NCBI lineage: Eukaryota > Metazoa > Chordata > Mammalia > Primates > Lemuridae > Eulemur > Eulemur rufifrons. The sequence continues at coordinate 28,605,466 of NC_091002.1, forward strand.
CGAACAGTGCTGTATTCAAGGAAAGGGGCAAATGAAAGGAAGGGATCAAGTTACTTGAGGCAACAGAATGGCAGTGGCAGTACCATTAAGAGAAATGAGGAAAGTGGGGAAGTGGAACTGTTTAAGAGAAATGAAGACAAACTCGTTTTCAGAAGACAGATGCTGTTCCAAATAGGTTTATTTAGGGGTGAAAAAATACTAGCCACTGAGCTTTCAAAATGGAAAGAACCACATCTTCATACCTTCAATATTACAGAGTTGCAAGTGATTTTATACCCAGAGATGAATTTCTCAAAGTGTGGTCTGAGGGAATAAGTTCTATGAAAAAAGAGTCAATTATGTTTGGAAGATAGCAACATACCCCAGCCACCCCTTGGTGATTCACCATGCTATTCAGCATATTAAAAGCTTCAAGAAGTTGCACTTTACTTTTATTTCTCAAACTTATTTGAGCAGAGATTGCTTTTCAGAGTAACAACTATTTAAGTTGCTAGGCTATTAGTGGTTATTGAGAAGTTAACAGTATCCAAATCAGGGATATTTAGTCAAAGATAAACCTTGAGCTTGAAAATGAAGGGATATTTTTCAATCCTTTCTATACTTGGAAAGGGACAGGATCTTCCATGTCTAGGAACTCTGAGTGGTTCTAAACTCATTGTATCTCATTTTGAACTTACCTCTCTATTCTCCTGAGACAAACTGAGACTTATCTGTGAAAGCACTCAATGCTTTCACATTGCCTGTGAATTCTGGTGAGCCCACCAGAATGCCACATGCTAGCTATATTGTGCGTGTGTATGTGCACATCCAACACACCTCTACTATTCAGGAGTGGACTCCGGGCAAGGGGCCAGGCCTTGGAAAAGTGTCTTGGGGCTTAAGAGCTTCATGTTCCTTTGTCCTTTGAGAGAGACAGTAAGTAGTTAAGGTTTTCCCAAGTTCCTCACAATATTACAATCTGGAAGAAAAGGCCTTTTGCTTGAAAAAGGCCTGACTTACACACTCCTCATGTCCTGGCACTGATGGAACCTAATGAAAAGAGAAAGAACTTGGCCTGTAAACCTCTGTGGCCTGGCAAATGGGGGGCCAGCCCTATTCAGTGTGAGTTGGTACCGCACACGGACATGAATACCAGGAGGAAGAGAATCAGTGGAAGCTGTCTTGGATCCTACAGTCCTCTGGCCCCCAATGATTCACATCATCATCTGTTCCTTCTTTCTAAGAGCCAGGGGAGGGGACAGACCCTCTCTGAGTTTCCATTGAGTTTTCTTGTAGAGCATCATTATTTCCAAGAAATAACATTAATATTTCTCCCCGTTTACCCTATAATTAAGCCACTGCTTAACTAAAAGGATTAAAGGAGCCATGAGGGCTGTTCTCCTCCACAGGGAGAACCAGCTCTACTCTGTGGAGATTTTCTATACTTCCTAAATAAACCTCACTTTTACTTTACACTCTTGGCTCACTCTTTTTTTTTTTTTTTTTTTTTTTGAGACAGAGTCTCACTCTGTTGCCCAGGCTAGAGTGAGTGCCGTGGCGTCAGCCTAGCTCACAGCAACCTCAAACTCCTGAGCTCAAGCGATCCTCCTGTCTCAGCCTCCCGAGTAGCTGGGACTACAGGCATGCGCCACCATGCCCGGCTAATTTTTTCTATATATATTTTTAGCTGTGCATATAATTTCTTTCTATTTTTAGTAGAGATGGGGTCTCGCTTTTGCTCAGGCTGGTCTCGAACTCCTGAGCTCAAACGATCCGCCCACCTCGGCCTCCCAGAGTGCTAGGATTACAGGCGTGAGCCACCGCGCCCGGCCTTGGCTCACTCTTGAATTCTTTCTTGCGTGAAGCCAAGGACCCACCTGGACTTCAAGTGATTCCCAACATTGGAAATTACTTTCCTGTGACAGTATGACTTCTCAGCCTAGGTCATAAAAGATATTGCAGCTTCTGACTTGTTTTCTCATTGATCACTAGCTCTGGGGGAATCCAGCTGCCATATTGTAAGGACACTCAAGCAGCCCTCCTGCCAAAGCCAGCATCAACCTGCCAGCTGTGTGAATATACTATCTTGGTAGAGGATTCTCCAGCCCATTACATCCTGCTGCAACCTCTTGAGAGACCTTGAGCCAGAACTACCTAGCTAAGTTACTTCTGAATTCCTGACTCACAGTAACTGAGATAATACATAAGTATTTATTATTGTTTAAGAGAAAGTTTTGGGGTTTTGCCTAGCAATAGGCAACTAAAAAGGTAGATGAGTATTTGTATGATGTTCTGGCACTGAAATGACTCTAGATTTGCATGTTATTCTTTTAGAATCTGGCTAGTTCCTCTGAAGCACTATGATTACCATGTACCCTGTGCTTTTTATTCTGGTGTGTACATCAGAAAACTGGCTTCTCCCCAGGAGTGAATAACTGAGAAGAGTGATAAAGAACTTAATAAGCTTTCCCTATAAAATGAACTATTATAATAACCATGGAGAAAGGAAACCTCTTAATTGCTACTTTCATTTCACTTTTTGAAGAAAAAAAATTCTAAGCTTAATCATGGGTTTCCCTTACTTTGCTCCAAGGCCAATTTTCAATTTCTTTTTTTAAAAAAATGTTTTAAGTATAACACAGAAAAGTGCACAAATCATAAGTGAACACTGACAAAATATTACAAAGTGAACACACCCATGTAACCACTACCCAAATTAAAGAAACAAAACATTGCCAACCTCCTAGAAGCCTATCTGGTTTCTTCTCAACATTCTCTCTCCCTTTCTGAAAAGTAACCATCATCCTCACTTCTCACATCCTCTATTAATGTTGAACTTAATATAAACAGAATTATATACCCTGTAGTCTTTCTTGTCTGGTTTCTTTTGCTCAGTTTACTTGCATTTTTGATTTAGGATTATAAACATCCTACGTAATTGCCATTAGTATATGCTTTACCTGTTATTATAGATAAACTTTTTTTTTTTTTTTTTTTTTTTTGAGACAGAGTCTCGCTTTGTTGCCCGGGCTAGAGTGAGTGCCGTGGCATCAGTCTAGCTCACAGCAACCTCAAACTCCTAGACTTAAGTGATCCTACTGCCTCAGCCTCCCGAGTAGCTAGGACTACAGGCATGCGCCACCATGCCCGGCTAATTTTTTGTATATATATTTTAGTTGTCCATATAATTTCTTTCTATTTTTAGTAGAGACGGGGTCTCACTCTTGCTCAGGCTGGTCTCGAACTCCTGACCTTGAGCGATCCACCCGCCTCGGCCTCCCAGAGTGCTAGGATTACAGGCGTGAGCCACCGCGCCCGGCCTTATAGATAAACTTTTATGATAGCCACAGACTGTCAGCAAATTCACAAATATACTAGAATGAAGACTCATATGTGTATTTAAGCGGAGAAAAAGGACTTCCAGTAATTTATTGGAATTTCACTAAATCTGTGCTTTCTTTTATCATAAGGCAGAGAGTAGCTGAACTTCTTAGGAGTCCAGGCTCTGTCATTTTTTTAAGCTGTGTGCTTCTGGATAAGTTGCCTCATCGGCCAAATGTTGCTATAGGGATTAAGTGAGATGTAAAGGTACTAGGTAAACCATAAAAACACTACACGTTTCAGGTGTTGTTATGATGTTGGGGTTCATCTTGGCACCCAAGAGATGATGATCATTCTTTGATTCTTCAGGATGATCTATCAGAGCTCACAGACTTGAATGGAAGTTTCCTCAGGTCACGGAGGACCAGATTTCTCTGGAGAAGGCAGAAAGGTAGGCAATGTCCGGCAATGAGATTTAGAAGAGTAGGTATAGATGTTCTTGGGTTTCTTTAGGATCCATTTGGGGTGGCTTCCTGCAGTAGCTGGAATTTCCAAAGTTAGGAAATGGGGTTTCCAGAGTTATTCCTACAGTGAGGAAAGCTACTTTGCAGTGAGCATGGGAATTCTATTCAACAGGCATAAAGAGAATCTCAACCTTCTTGTTGTCTGTTACAACCAGTCATTACAGCAGAGGTGAAGAAAATAAGCCATGCTTTTTGGCAATGTCCCATTGCCCAAGGGACATTATGGTCTCCCAGGGGAGGCACTTGCGAAATAATTAGCCCACAGTCCAGTTAAACTTGACAGAGGAGTGCCTTGGGGGTACAGCGCAGGGCAGGATCACTCCAGGCTTGAGCAGCCTTTGGTAGGAGGCATGCTTGGAAGGGCCTTTGGTAGGTGTGAGAAGTGAGGGTCTCAGGGAGGGAGGTGACCATTTTCTCTCCCCAAAAGAGATGGGAAGATGATTTAAAAATAAAAATAAAAAAATAAAAAAATCCAGGTTCCAAGGCGGCCACCAAATCTTTCTATACACCATGCAGAAAGGGGCTCCAGACTCCTTCAAAATCCTACTTCCCGGCTCCTACACCCCCTCCTTCACTACAGGAGGGTGGCGAAGGATTTATAACCCACCTCTTTCTGCCAGTTGCTATGGAGACCAACCCCAGTCCTTTCATTCCTTCTGATACCCAGAGCATCTCTCCAACGCAAGCGGAGTGGAGGCTTGGCCCAAACGTGCTGGGGGAGGGGCTGGCGGCCTCGACGGCAGCTGCGGAACCAAGCAGAGGGACAAAGGCTAAGGTCAGCCGCGGTTCAAGCCCTTCTGTCTGCCAACGACTGGCGGCCAGACGCTGCGGAAGCACCGCTGGGCTGGTAGAGGACGAGAGCCAGGAGAGGACGGCACGGAGCAACGCACTGGGACTCGGGAGCACGTGACGGCGTCCCGGGAGAGTTCTGCGGCCCGTGGGCGCAGACTGGTCCACCCGTGGAGGCTGGTGGGGAGCGAGAAGGGGGCGCAGGACCCGCCACCCACGCGTCCATTGGGCGGCGCCGCCATCACTCTCCCCTCGGCGACACCGCCTTCTCCTCCTCGGCGGAGCCCGGATCCCCACCTCCACTACTCTCCGCTCCGCCCTGTCCTGGGAACATTTCATTGGACGGAGGCACGGTCGATCCGCCTCGAGTCAGGGAGCTGATTGGACTTGAGGCATCGGTCCGCCTTCATCCTGTTCGGATTGGCTCGCTGCGCGTTGGCGCAACGGAAGAGGCAGCCGGGCGAGGGTGCGCCTCTGCTCCGGCCGTACTGCCGCGGAGGAGGCGAGGAGGAGTCCGGCGCTGGGGGCCTGGCTCGGGCGGCAGCGGTGGCTGCTGCGGATGGGAGCGGGCCGTTTCGGTGCGCCCATGGAGCGCCACGGCAGGGCCTCCGCCACCCCCGCCTCGTCAGCCGGGGACCCGGCACCCGGGGGCCCCGAAGGGCGGCGGCGGGAGCCAATGCGGCGCCGGGCAAGCAGCGCGTCGGCGCCCGCTGTTGAGGCCTCGGCAGAGGGCGTCAGGCGGGACCGCCCTGGCTCCTACAGCGGCCCCACTTCGGTCTCCCGCCAGCGCGTCGAAAGCCTCAAGAAAAAGCGGCCGCGTAAGTGCCCCGTGGGGCGCCCTGCCGGCCCGCCCTGCCCTGCCCCCTTCCGGCCTGACCGCCGTTTTTCCCGCGCGCAGACAGTGCCCCCGCATGGTGGTCCTACGTTGGTGCGTGGCCTGGCACCTGGCTGGAGGCCTCGGGTCCCCGAAACGCGACTCCTTCGGGTTTCGGCCCTCGCGCCCGTTGGTCTGCGTTTCGCGTTTGTTGGAGCGGAGGGCCTTTCCCCAGGACCCCTCCTCCCTCTTCTTAGTTCTTTGGACATTCTTTCCCGAAAGTCACATGATTTTATCCTCGAGAAGGTTTCTTTTGACTCATTTCCACCGCCTTGCCTCTCTTCCCCTCCCCCCAAACCCTTTGAATCCCCAGTGGCTCTCTTCCGTGGGTTTCCAAAGAACTGCTCTCCAAGACGTTAAGTCCTTTTTATCTGGCGTTTTCGGGCTTTCTGGAAAATGCTTAACCGCCCCCTGAGTTGGTCCAGGTCTAAAACTGGATTCCGTGTTCTGTGCACCTCTAAGCTTTGGCTGCTTTTCTTTCCATGAGAATTCAGGTCATCTCTCAACCAGATATCCCCCGATTTCCTTCCATCCATTTGCAGGTACTCACGATTCAGAATGTAGCATTCTGGGCTTAAAGTCTCTTTCTTTTGAGGGAAAATGACATTTTCCTGAATTTTTGCCTCGGGAGTTGCGCACAGTATTCCCAGAAAATCGGTTTCTCCATTTTATTATCAGTTTTCTTTTTCTGCATCGTGTATTTTCTCCCTTTCACAGGTCTTCAATTCTGGACCGCTGTCTCGCAGCTATGCTGAGTGACAGTTGGAATTATCAGTTGTCCTGATAAGCAGAACTTGAGCTTTACAATTTAGTAGCATTTTGCATATGGTTAGACTCTTTGGTGGTGGTTGCCAGATTCCTATTTCAGGAAATTGACTTGTTTAAATTCAGACTGTGAGAGTGAGGGAAAATGGCAGGATGTGTGGTGAGGTCTTTATTGGATAGTCTTGTAACTTAGCTGAACCACCTGGTTGCTTTTCTCTTATGTTTTGTGATTTGGATGATTAAATGTAGCTCTGTTTTACTGTGAAAAGTTTGGGAGTTTTTGATTCTTTTGTTTTTTCTCATATTGCAACAGATTTGAAAAAAGAAATTCCCATCCTGTGCTGTTTTCAGAGTCAGTTACCTGGTTTGATTTGAAAAGCAGCTGAATTTTAAGCAATGCAAAATATTAGTTCCTTTATGGTTTTGTACTGCATCATTCAAGATGGATGTAAATTCCAGAGATTCAGCAAATAAGAATCAACAGCCATTAGCCACAGAATTCTAAGTATTGTGTTTTGGGTGTTTGCATGGGTCAGACACTCTTTTGAGAGCTTTAATAATTCATTAGCCCTCACAGCTCTGAGGTAGGTGGTAGTATTCTATTTTATAGATGGGAAAACTGGGGCGCTTTTGTCTAGTGTCAAATGGCCAGTGCATGGTGGAATAGAAACGTAAACTCAGGAATTCTAGCTTCATAGCTTCTGCTCTTAACCACTGTGTTTTACTGAATTGTTCATGTTATGTTAGTTGTTTCTTGATTGCTTTAAGACCAAGCATAAGAATGATCTTTTGTGTTCTTATTCGAGGTAAAAATTTTTAGCTACTACAGAAGTACTTCCATATATTGAGCATAAAATTGACCTAGGGAGTTATTAACAAAAATGCAGAGTGGGGCCCAATTCTCTATCTTTGGAATCAGAATCTGGAGAGGGGCCTAAGAAGCTGTATTTTTAACAAGCTCCTCATATGATTCAGATATAGGTGACTCAAAGGCCACTCTGAAAAACTGATTTAGACTGTTTGGGGAGGAGGTTATGTTAAGGTGGTTTCGGAACTTCTTTTAAGGAACTTAGTAGACAGATACTCATGTTGTGGGATTTATTTTTTGTTTTGGTGTCTGATGTTTGTCGGGATCCCCTTCATTGTTTCTCTGACTGAATAATCATGAAAAGTCATCTCTCAGGTAATAAGACCTGCTAAAGAAATAAGTAAGATCCTCATTGTTCTTCCTTCCTTGCTCTTTTTGTACTATCCAGGGTGCACCTGTTAGATAGAGAGGCAGCTTGTTGATTGCTGAACCCTCCAAGAAAATACTTAAGTCATTAACTCTGAGAGAATTCAATGAAAACTAAATCTGTTTGTATTTATTGGGAGGTTTGGGTATGGAATGGTGCCATCTTTTTTTTTGAGGTTAGAAAACCTTGTTATGATGTCATTACGCTAGTCTAAAGGTAGAGACTAACTAGTTGTCATTTGGAACTTGAAGGAGCTATTCAGGTTATCTTAGGAATTCTTGTGGCCCTGTTATATCATGTTCTGCCACATATGTTCCCTAGAGGAGTGTGGTTTCCAAACCTGTCCTCCTCCCAGTCTTACTGGATCAAAATCTCTAGGTATGAGGCTGGGCATGAGTAAGAAGTTCTTCAAATGTTTTGAGTCAGGTGGGGGGGTATGTCTCACAGGGCTAAGAAATACCAAATAAAGATTGTTTTAAAATTATGGAAACAGGCCGGGCGCAGTGGCTCACGCCTGGAATCCTAGCACTTTCGGAGGCCGAGATGGGAGGATCGATCGAGGTGAGGAGTTCAAGACCAGCCTGAGCAAGAGCAAGACCCCATCTCTACTAAAAATAGAAACAAATGATCTGGATAGCTAAAAATATAAAGAAAAAATTAGCCGGGCATGGTGGTGCATGCCTGTAGTCCCAGCTATTCGGGAGGCTGAGGCAGGAGGATTGCTTGATCCCCAGGAGTTTGAGGTTGCTGTGCTAGGCTGACGCCTTGGCACTCTAGCCCGGGCAACAGAGTGAGACTCTGTCTCAAAAAAAAAAAAAAAAAAAAAAAAAAAAACAAACACCGATGGAAACAAAGATGCTAATGATGGTAATGTAGCTACCACTTTCTGAGTGCTTACCTGCTTGTGTTAGATGCTATGCCAATTATTTTATAAACGTCTCGTTTAAGTCTCAGAATTATCCTGGGAGGTAGGTATTTTTATCCCCAATTTCCAGATGAGGAAACAAGCTCATTGTCCCTTTGAAATTGTCCCTTTGTCCAAGGCCATATAGTGAGATAGTGATGGGGTTAGGTTTTGATTCCTAGTGTCTGACTTCAGTGTTCTTGGTCCACGTTTTGTGGTGGGAGAAGGTACATGAGATGTAATCCAGAGCTGTGGTTCTCAGGAGTTTTTAAAGCTCTCTCTCTCATCCACCCCAACCCATTATTTTACACTACAGGTCTGCAAAGGAGTCTAAAGTTATTTTTAAAATTTTAATGAAGCATAATTGCATACAGTAAAATGCACAGTTTTGGCAAATGTATATACTCATGTAACAAGAGAACATACATTTTTATCAAGAGCCCCAGATGTGGAGCAGATGTGCAAGAGATGTGGGAACCTTGGGATCCGAGTGCTCTGCAGGGGTATGGACGACAAGCTGGAGCTGGTTCTTTGAAGAAGACTCCCACACATGTTGTAGCACGCCAGGGAGATCTTTGGGACGTTTGCTGATTTTGGACTCATGCCAATCATGGAATATCCTTAACCTTCATTAAGTCTAGAAAATAAAGCTTTTGTTTGTAGCTTGACAGTACTAACCTAGGAAATGGATTGTTTTTTCTTGGCTTTTGGGGGAGTATCAATGTTGGCAGCTGGGGCCCTGTCTGACTGCCCTTTATCAGGCTCAACGTTTCACCTTCAGTTAAGGAATTAAGAAGGGCTGCCCACTGGGATCTCAGGAAAAAAGTCAGATTCCTGTGGCTTTGCAGCTCATTTTTGAGAGACAGTATGGGAGAGAATGATTTTTTAACCTCTTGATTTATCAGTTTTCTAAATGAAACTAAATATGGTCCCTCATCTTGGATATATAATAAATATTAAGCATTAAGCAGAGTCTAAAAATGGTCCAGTTATGCAGCTGTGTAAAATGGTACACTATATTATTTTAGTGGCCATTTGTATGAAGCATGCATTTGGATAACATTGTTGTTCAGCATTGGTGTCTCTGCCCTCTGTTTATTTGGGGAGACCATAAGCATGAAGAGATGTATGATATTAAAAATATTTTGCTTAAACACATGTTAAAAGGAGAAAGAGGGAATAAGGTAATAGACTAGGCTGTTGGAGAAGAACTTATCAGGCAGTGAAAAAAATGGCTGTTTTTAGAGACAAGGTCTCTCTTGTCACTCAGGCTGGAGTGCAGTAACGCAGTGATAACTCACTGCAGCTTGGATGGCACACCTGGACTCAAGCAATATTCCCACCTTGGCTTGTGAATTGTGGCTTAAAATATGCTTTCTAAATTAGGCAAAAGCCGTCTTTCAGTTTTTTAGTAGTCCTGTTACATTTTGTGTGTTTATATTTCCTGAATGGAAAATTTATTTTGAGTCTGCTGATTTTACAGTATATAGTATTTTATAAGTATCTGGTCCCTGAGTTTAAACTATTTTGGGCATAAGAATAATTACTATGTTATCATTTGAAATGTATTTTAAAAAGGAATAATCATTAAAGTATATCTTTTAATGTGAGGTCAAGATAATGCTTCCTAGGACAGCCTAGAGATTTGGGTTTGAAATATATAAACCACATGTGGTCTGGTAAAGGTGCAATTGATAATAATGTTGGAAAACTGAGCACACTTTTATAAACCATGTATTTTCCTGTTAGAAAGGATTTAAGTTGTTGAAACCATGTGACATTGTGCTGAAGATGGCTTTATGTAAATCTGTGAGGGTTTAAATTCTCTCTGGAAATGTGTCCTTAGTCAAGTATAGTTGCCTAGATTGAGTACTGTGGAGGTCTTAATACCAGGAAATATGCTAAGGGCTGTGAATAGACTGAAATATCTGTGAATATTAATGGCCAAGACTCATGAATTAGAGTAGAGGAAATAGAGTGGAGGCCTTCTCCTAAACATGAAGTATGATGAGATAGCAAGAGTTCCTTTTCCGTGACTTTTCCTACCAGAAGTACATAGTGTTTTGAGTAAGACTCGGAAGGATTATTACAATATTCATTATATTATAGCATGTTATAGTATATGACATGGTCATGCAGTCAGTAGTAGGAATCCAAGCCCCTTTGGACAGACTGAATGTTTAGAAATAACAGAATTACATGTCCTCAGTTGTACGTTCCCTCAGCTAGCAAGAGAACATACTTCTAATGAACCACTCCTGCCTCTCAGTTCTTGGATATGTAAACAGTTTGATCAATAGTATAGAGAAAAATCCAGAAACTATGAGAAGACTATAACAAAGATACGAACTGAGCTATCAATACTCTCTGCTTAGGCTCCTGGTTTTTCCTTATATATTGTTGATCCTGTTCAGTTTATTGGAGTATGTGAACTTTTAAAAACTACTTTTTAATTATTTATTTTTTTGAGACAGAGTCTTGCTCAGTTGCCCCAGGTAGAGTGCAGTGTCATCATTATAGCTCACTGTAACCTCAAACTCCTGGGCTCAAGCAGTCATCCTGCCTCAGCCTCCCGAGTAGCTGGGACTACAGGTGTGTGCCACCACACCTGGCTAATTTTTCTATTTTTAGTAGAGATGGGCTCGCTCTTGCTTAGGCTGGTCTTCCCTCGGCTTCCCAGAGTGCTAAGATTACAGGCATGAGCCACTGCACCTGGCCTTTAATTTTTTTTTTTTTTTTATTGATTGAGAATATGTGTTCTGTGCTCTTAGGTTTGTATAGAGACTTGTTAAAGGACTCAGGAAATCTGGGTTTGAGTCTTACCACCTCTACCTTTTCTTGACTAACCTTGTGCTCTTTTGCACCTCAATTTCTTTCTTTTTTCTTTTTCTTTTCTTTCTTTTTTTTTTTTTGAGACAGAGTCTCACTCTGTTGCCTGTGCTAGAGTGCTGTGGCATCAGCCTAGCTCACAGCAACCTCAAACTCCTGGGCTCAAGCAATCCTCCTGCCTCAGCCTCCCGAGTAGCTGGGACTACAGGCATGTGCCACCATGCCCAGCTAATTTTTTCTATATTTTTAGTTGTCCAGCTAATTTCTTTCTATTTTTGGTAGAGATGGGATCTCACTCTTGCTCAGGCTGGTCTCGAACTCATGAGCTCGAACCATCTGTCTGCCTCAGCCTCCCAGAGTGCTAGGATTACAGGCGTGAGCAGCAGTGCCTGGCCTCAATTTCTTGATCTGTAAAGTGGGATGGTTATAGTACTTACCTCCTATGGTTACTGTAGACATTAAATAAACTCATGCAGATAGTGCTTGGCTGTTAAAAGATGATTATGTTTTATCATTTAAAGCATAATAATCATTTACTAATGTGTTACTGTAGACGTTAAATACTCATGCAGATAGTGCTTGGCTGTTAAAAGATGATTATGCTTTATCATTTAAAGCATAATAACCATTTACTAATGTGTCAGTTTTTTTGACAAAGGAAAGGGAGTAAGGCTTAATTTGCATTAAGCATTACAAAATCTTCCATTGGTCCTAGATGTGTCTAAACTTTTAGATTGGAGTCTTGTTGATGTGATATATTTTGTTGGTGGAATGCTGTGTCTCTTCCTCTTTGCTATCCACAGGTTAGTGTCATCCTAAAGCTGTCTTTTTTTTTTTTTTTTTGAGACAGAATCTCACTCTGTTGCCCAGGGCTAGAGTGCCGTGATGTCAGCCTAGCTCACAGCAACCTCAAACTCCTGGGCTCAAGCGATCCTCCTGCCTCAGCCTCCCGAGTAGCTGGGACTACAGGCATGTGCCACCATGCTCGGCTAATTTTTTCTATATATCTTTTTAGTTGTCTGGTTAATTTCTTTCTATTTTTTAGTAGGGACGGGGTCTCGCTCTTGCTCAGGCTGGTCTCGAACTCCTGACCTCGAGCAATCCACCCACCTCGGCCTCCCAGAGTGCTAGGATTACAGGCGTGAGCCACCGTGCCTGGCCTCATCCTAAAGTTGATGGTTAGAGAAAGGCTTGTGCTAGGAAAATTAGGAATTGGGTCTTGCTTCCTTGTACATTGGCAGCATTGTTACTTTCTTAAGATTGAAGGAGCTGTTTTTAATCTAGGTGACAGGGACAGCCTTTTCATGATTCAATGGCCAGGTTGGGTTAGGCCCAACACTGGGAATGGAATTTCTGTTGGTGTTAAAAAAAAAAACAACAAACCCCAAAAACAAGACTCTCCTTGGGACTGAGGTGGAATGGCTGCTCGGGAGTCAACCACAGTGCTCTCTTCAGAATTGCATTGATTTTGTTAGATTAATTTGGGGAGGATTGACATTTTAATTATTAAATATTTAATTTTTCTGTCTGGAGTAGGATACATCTCCCCCATTGGTAGGTCTTTCAGTATACCATTTTAATACTGATTGTACACATTTAATATTAGATTTATTTCTAAATATTTTATGACTTTTGTTACACTGTTCATGACCTTTTTTTGTGTCTTTTCTCTTGGATTTTGATTATTTTTTTATTTTTATTTTTATTTATTTTTTTATTTTTTGAGACAGAGTCTTACTCTGTTGCCCGGGCTAGAGTGCCATGGCGTCAGTCTAGTTCACAGCAACCTCAGACTCCTGGGCTCAAGCAATCCTCCTGCCTCAGCCTCCTGAGTAACTGGGACTATAGGCATGCACCACCATGCCCGGCTAATTTATATATATATATTTTTAGCTGTCCATATAATTTCTTTCTATTTTTAGTAGAGATGGGGTCTCACTCTTGCTCAGACTGATCTCGAACTCCTGAGCTCAAATGATTCACCGCACCCGGCCTGAGTTTTGATTATTATATATGAAAAGCTGTTGGTGTTTGTATTTTTTAATATCTGAATACCTTGAAAATATTTTTTATTCTGTTGGTTTTAATTGATTTTTTTTGTTATATTTTATTTTTTGGAATCTATTGAGATAATCATGTTTTTTCTTCTTCATCTTACTGAGATTTCTAATGTAAAAACCATCCTTGCATTCTTGAGAAGAATCTCTTTTGGCTGTAGTGTATGGCTCTTACTGCATAGCTGGATTCCATTTAGTGTTTTTGCATTTGTGTTGTGAGATACTTTTTTATTGGGTTCTCATAGTTTTATTTTATTGTAGAGATGGGAATCTCACTGCGTTGCCCTGGCTGGTCTGAAACTCCTAGCATCAAGGAATCCTCTTTCCTCAGTCTCCCAAAGTGCTAGGATTATAGGCATGAGCCATCATGCCTGGCTGAGTTCTCATACTTTTCATGAGGTTATGCTAGTAGACTGATTTGGCTCATAAAAGTTTGCCTGGAAACCATTAGTGGCCCGGAACCCTTTTTTTTTTTTTTTTTCCCCTTGGTTGTAGATATTTGATCGTTTTTCAAAAATTTTTGGTGCTTTTGATTATGTTTTCTACCTCATTTTGAGCTACTTTTTGTACTCTTATTTTCTAGCTAATCCTCTGTTTAGTGTACATTTTCAACTTAACTGTTGATAAAGTTGTATGTACAATGGGCTTATTTGTAAAAATCTCTGGTTTTGTACTGTTTCGTCTTTTATTTTTTCTATTTCAAGAAAAGTTGTATCTTCTCTCTTTTTCTTGGATATAGTAACCAGAAATTTGTTTTAATGGCTTTTTCGAGGCTTGATTTTATTGATCAGCTTTGTTGTGGCTTTGTTCACAATGAAGATGTTTTTCTAATTTCATTTACATCTGTAATCTTTAATAGCGTCTGCTTATTTTGGGTCTTTTATTTTTCTAGCATTTTAAATTGTATGCAACATTCCCTTTTAGTCAGGTTTTCTTGTTTGAATGCATTTAATAAACATTTAGGGCCAGAAGTTTCCCTTTGAGTACTACTTTGAGTATATCCTGTTGGTTTTGTTATATTGTGTTCTTGTTGTCATTCATTTTAAAATAAATTTTGTTTTGATTTCCTCCTTAATCTCAGAGTTGATAGAAGACCGGTTTAAAAATTTCCAAGTAGATTTATTTGTGTTTGTTGGATTAATTTCTAATTTTGAGGTGTTGTGGTAAGTGAATGCAGTTTGTTTTTGTTCTTTGGAATTTGAAGTTCTTTAAGCTAGTGCAGTTAATTTTTGTGAATGGATTATGGGTATTTGAAAGGCAAGTACATTTGGTTTTTTGATACAAAGTTCTATTTGTGTGTAATAGATCCACCTTATTAGCTGTGATATTCAAATCCTCTGTATACCATTATTTTGTGTATGTGTAACCTGCAGATTTCTGAAATCTGTGTCATTTTCAATGTGTTTTGTAGATTTGTCAATTTCTCTTTGTTTTAATATTTTTTGAAGCATGTATTAGATATATAAGGATCATGGCTGTTACATTGACCGATTGTACTTTATACATACGACATAAGTCCTTTTTGTCCCCACTGAATACTTTTTTGTTTGTGTTGTTTGGTCTGCTAGTACTATATTTGCTTTCTGTTGACATTTGCTTGATTCAGTGGAGCAGCACTGTCCAGGCATTTAGTTTGCCTATCCACATTCAACTGTATAAATTTGGCAAATCAGTTAAATAAATGGTGCCAGTGAGTCTACCCACTGTTTTGATCAGTGAATATATGATTGTGAGTGAATGCAGGGATGAATGAGAATTGTGAATGTCATTTCCTCGGTAGATAACTATTTGGGGGGGGGGGGAAATAATGGCAGCATAGCCCTGAGACCAGTGTAATGCTGGTCTTGAAACTTGTGACTTTTACTATTCCGTGGCTCCTAAAAGTAAGTCAGCTTTTCTGTCTAGTATATTGCTCTCCAATGAAGTGCTTGAGTGCTTAAGATTTTGATACAAGTGATAATTTTGACTGAATGCCATGCCATTTTCATCTTTCAAAGCATTCAGCTTCTCATGTGACTCCATTGTGGGTGTTTTACCATTTTTCCTTCAGTTTACTTATATTATCTTGTTTGAGGTGTGTTTTTTCCATCGGCATAAAGTTGCAATTCTTCAATCTGGAAGGGAAATTTGACCTGTTTTGTGCTTACTGATTGTATTCATTCCTGTCATTTTTCATTTTGTATTTTTGTTTTCTCCCCTTTTCTTACTTGTTTTTGAACTGCTTTTTTTCCCCTAGTTGTTTGAAAGTCATATGTTCTTTTTCTCTTCTTCTGGAGTTATCTGTAAATTTTTAACACATTTAAACTGTCACTTCTGTATCCTTATCTAGGATTAATCAGAATCTTTATCTTTTCTTCCTGTTCCCAACAAGACAGAATTGCTGCTTGCTTTCACTTCCTTCTCCTTTCTCTTCCCTCTTCGACTTCCTATGTTGAAATAATGTAAGTATTTTAGTTTCAGATTGCTTATTTTTCTAAAAGTCAGCATGCACTGGTACCTTTGCTTGTTTCTTATAGCTCCTGGATAAAAAAGTTTCTTAAAGCTCTTGGATGTTTTTAAATTATGTTGGCATGCATCTACTAATTAACTCAGAGAAGGTCTTTAAGTAGTAAAAACTGAGCCTTTTCATGTGTGAAAATTTCTTTTGCATTCCTCCTTGGGAGCTGATTTGGCTGGATGTAAGTTTCAAAATCTTTTTCTTTATAACTTTGAAGCCAGTGCTCCATTGTCTTCTGTAATAGTATCTGTGTTGCTGATGAAAAGTCTAATATTTACCTTTAAGTGATGTACATATCTGTTGGAATTCAGTTTTTTGTTTAGGATTTCTTGAAATTTCAATAGGATGTGTCTAAGTTATTTTCCCCTTCTCCCCTATTTGATTATGTTTAACACTTAAGGGTTTCAACCTGATGATTGATGTCTTCTCCCCTAGGAAGTTTCTAGAGCTCACAAAAGATGTTCGACTTTCTGTTTCGATATTCTCTATATCTGCCTTTCCTTAATACTTCAGAGGCATGTTTTTTCTATGCCCATTTTGCTGTTAAATACAGTCATTGAGCTTTATATTGGCAATTCTTTTTTCTTTTTTTTTAATAAAAATGTCTTTATTGAGTTTAATTTACATATGATAAACTGCATCCATTTACATGTACAGTTACATGCGTTTTCACAGATGTACATATCCATACACACACACACACACACACACACACACACACGCCTCCTCCTGCAAACAATCAAGATTTGAGTTACCACAGAAAGTTTTTTCATGCAGTTTTCCTTCCGTATCCCCCACCCCTAGCCTGTGATCTGCTTGCTCTCAGATGCAGAAATGATTGATTTGCATATTCCAGAGTTTCATATAAATGGAATCATATAGCATATAGCCTTTTGTGCAAGGCTTCTTTTGCTCAGCCTGTTTTTGAGATTCATGCATGCTAAGTGTACAGTAGTTTGTCCTTTGGTTTTGAGAGCTTTTTTCCCACAACTAGGAAATTAACATGGACAAACTTTATTTAAATTTCACCAGTTTTATATAAACTCTTTTGTGTATGTGTATTTAGTTCTATATAATTTTATCACGTGTTAATTTTTGCAGTCAGATACAGTTGGCAGTATTTTTAAAGTTCCAGTTTTTCTTTATGGTAACTTATTCATTTTTTATGGATTAGGTCTCATTTTACCTTTGAGGATATTTATGATTCTCCTGTTTATTCCTGCAACTCTTTCTTCAGATACTTAGTTTCTCATTTTTGTGGTGGTGATTTCCCTTTTGTTTTTTCTAGTTTATAAAGTAATCATCTCTGATTTGCCAATGGCTGTTTTTCTGTCAGTGGGTGGGTGCAGTTTCTGTTTACCAGTGTGTTAGGATAGATTGTAGGGGAGAGATGAGATACTTGGCCAGGTGTGGCATCTCCTTATTCCTTCTGGGTAATAGCAGCCACCTGGGTGCCATCCTGGTTCTGGGCTCCAGGGCCTATGCTCAGTGAAGAGTTTGCCTCTGTGAGGGTGGAGGTGGGGCGTGGTTCTTGGTAGAAGAAAGTGAGGGGCCTGTCCAGTTGCACCAAATGCCTTTTCCCACCAGTTCACCCGTGACTGCGCCAGAGCCTGCTCTAGTTTCCTTGTGGCAGCCACCTCAACCCACAGCTTGGATGAAGCACTGCTACATGTTCTCCCACCTTCGTAGCTGCTCCCAGTTTTAATAGCATTCCTCTTTTGAGGGTTCTGCATGGTTATTGCCTGAATCACTCTAGTTTTGCTGGTGGTATCACTTCTTGTTTGCCAGAATTATTTTAGAAAAGAATATATCAGTAAGTCCTTATCTTTAGTCATTTCTAGGATGTAGGGTGGGAGGAGAAGGCATGTACAGATGCTCCTCGACTTACAGTGGGGTTGCATTCTGCTAAAGTTGAATGTACCGTAAATCAAAAATGCATTTAATATGTACACCTTACCTACTGAACATCATAGCTTAGCCTAGCCTACCTTAAACATGCTCAGGGCATTTAGATTAGCCTAGAGTTGGGCAGAATCATCTAGCACAAAGCCTATTTTATAATAAAGTATTGAATATCTCATGTAATTTATTGAATACTGTACTGAAAGTGAAAAACAGAATGGGTACTGGAAGTATAGTTCATACCAGATGCCTTTTAAAAATTGTTATGTCGAACCATTGTTAAGTTGGGGACCGTCTATATGTCTGTGTGGTCCATCTGATCCAATCTCTTGAAGTCATTTTTTGGGTAAGGATTTATTTGGGGAACAGAAGTTAACTTAAAGTCCACTGAAACCTTTTATTTTGGGGATATCAAATTTTGAAAGAGAAATTGACCACTGGAGCTTATTTTACATAGGGTTGGGAATTTCTTCTATCTCTAGTTTGAGTATTAAACTGGAGCTCTGAAGTCTGAACATTTCTTCTGTAAGCCAATGGGCTTAATTTTCAATCTTTGTTTTTCAGAATTGAGGCTAACGGTAGACATTTTCTTGTTTTAAAAATACTTTGTAGTGCAGTTTAGGCTTGTCTGTACAGGAAGGTTAGGGGTTGGTGCAGTACTTTGATATTTATCTTTTCAATCTTTGTCCTAGTTTTTTTTTCTCTTAAAGATATGCTTCCAAATCAGAACATTTCTTTTCCAAAAAACATTTTTGTTTAGAATTATATCCCTTGGAAACCACAGGGTATGAAAGAAGTTGCTACTCTAGTAAGTGTAAATTTAGTTTTTAGAAAAAAGCTGTTCTGACTTCTTTTTCTTCCCCATTTAGTTTTTCCATGGTTTGGCTTGGATATTGGTGGAACCCTGGTCAAGCTGGTTTATTTTGAACCCAAAGACATCACTGCTGAAGAAGAAGAGGAAGAAGTAGAAAGTCTAAAAAGTATTCGGAAGTACCTGACTTCTAATGTGGCTTATGGGTCCACGGGCATTCGGGACGTGCACCTCGAGCTGAAGGACCTGACTCTGTGTGGACGCAAAGGCAATCTGCACTTTATACGCTTTCCCACTCATGACATGCCTGCTTTTATTCAAATGGGCAGAGATAAAAACTTCTCAAGTCTCCACACTGTCTTTTGTGCCACTGGAGGTGGAGCGTACAAATTTGAGCAGGATTTTCTCACAGTATGCATTTTTTAGCTTATATAAAATTTATGGTAATTTGATTGTTAAAAATAATACCAATAGCAAATGGTGGAATCATTTCCATCTCTAATGGAACTTGAATTTTCTTGCGTCAAGTGAAGATTAAATGTAAATCATGATAGTAAGGAATTAGTCATCCTAGACATTGTTGTATAGTTTACTTTTTACCCAGTTCAGATGTATGGGTGAGAATCAAAACCACTAAAAGTGTAGCATTTCATTGTTCCTTTAGTATGAAAAATTAGTTAATCTGTGATAAGCAGAGTAAGGAACTACTTATGAGGAGCAACATCATTAAATCTTGAATAATGAGACTGAAAAATAATTTTTTAAAAATCATGTCATTTCATGTCATAAAATTATAATGTTGTCTACCATGGAATGTCTCTTGTCCCCCTCAATTGTTTTCTGGCATGTTCACTAATTGAAAAAATAAGGAAGTCTGGTCAAAAGTAGTGTTTTCAGGCCTCTGGGCTAGTCTGAGATGGCTGACTGCAGAGCCCTCCTCTCCCAATGCCTTCTGATGTGTTTTGTGCGGCACACTTGCTAACTGGAGTCTCTAGAACATGTCTGGCCCCCAGGGGCAGTCAGTTTTTGCTTTCATTCAGCCATCACTGTGAGCATGGCCTTGAGGCTAGGCCCTATGAGGGTGGATGGTGGGGGTAGGTGGTAGAACTGACAAATGAATTGATCAAGACCCTGACCTTCAGGGTGCAGTAAAGATTTAAAATGTCTTCAGTGACCATGTTTTTCATGCCACCAAATGAGAATGTTAGTCCAAAGGAGATTGTGCCTTTTTTTATTCTACATGTCTTTTTTTCCTCCTGTGTGTCATTGTATGGTTTGTGACCTTGTCCTCATTCTTTGTCCTCTGTCTTTTTTTTTCAAACTGGCCATAGTAATCTTAATATAGAATGGATGTGAATTATTTAAAAGGTTTTATATTCTTTGTTTGGGTTTTTCTTGGTTCTTTGTTTTCAGTGGTTTCTTTTCCACCTGTGAATACAGGGGGAGGTAACAGGAGGAGAGACGGTTCCCCTCCCTTTGTGAAAACCTCATAGTGGACTCTGGATCATGACTGATAGGTAAAGGAGAAAACCTCTATTCCCAGAACCCTATAGAGGTACTCTTTGCAACGTGTTTGAAAACCAGTCAAGCTGTTAGCAAAGGCTCAGTGTTGTGTGGTAATCATAGGAGGAGAGGGTGCAAAGTGGATTTTATACCCTAGGAATTGGTTCTTAGGCTATTGGGGTTTCTTATTTGTGTGCACCAGGGCTGTTCTTAAAAATTGTATGAAAATGAAATGCCTGTTAAATCCTGTTTGTGCATTAGGAGTGACTCAATATGTAATAAACCACAGTGAAATATTTTTTAAAATGCTGAGTTTATCCTGTTTCATTTAAAAAATTAATTTTTAGAGATGGGGTCTCACTATGTTGCTCAGGATGGCCTCAAACTCGTGGGCTCCAGAGATCTCCCACCTCAGCCTCCTGAGTAGCTGGGACTATAGGCACCCTGGCTGCCCTGTTTCTTTTTTAATGTGAATCAGATTTCCTTGCTTTATGTTGTTTGCTTGTTGTATCCTGAATAATGTGGGTTAGTGAAATTAACTGTGGATTCAGTTATGTAAATATTAATGTATCAGTTAGGCTGAGATTTATTAGGAATTAATAGCACAGGAGGACATTTCAGGATAACATGAATTATGGGAAAGATAAAAGGAAAAATTGATTTGACATACAGTGTCAGAAAACTACTTGGATTTTAGTAGAACACCACTATAAAATGACTTGGCTTTGAAATGAAAATGCTGCAACTTTGAGATGCAACTGTCAGGAAGTCAGCATAGAATTCATCTTGGTATGAGGGGATGGCCAGATGAAATAAGGACAGTGATAAACACCGAAAGGCCTTCTGTTTGGTCGGAGGAGTAATGTTCTTAATTAGGGGTTAAACTAATTAAGGGTTAAGATAAAGTTACCTATTAACTTTTCTATCTCCCACAGTAGATTGAAATATACAGAGTCAAATGTGGATGTGTGTACCATCTCTCCAAAGACAAGACTGTTAAAAGTTTATGCATCTTTTAAATTTTTCTGTGCATGACTGTGTATCACACATACATACGCATATAAATGTGGTTTTTAAAACGGGCAAATTGGATTATATTTTAAAAATGTTTCTCAGCTTGCTTTTTTGACATGTCTTAGAGTTCTTCTCACTTTAGTACATGTAGGTCCCCTTCATTTTTAATTGTTATACAGTGTTCCATAGTACAAATAATTTAATGATTCCCTTATTAATTATTTAAATGAAATTAAGTTGACAAAAATGGTTTAAATTTTGATACTGCTGAAATCTCCTTGCCCCCCCCAAGAGGCTGTAACCAGTTTATTTTTAATTTAATTAATTAATTATTATGATTATTTTTTGGAGGGGGTAGAGATGGGATCTTGGCTAGGTTGCCTGGGATAGTTTTGAACTCTTGGCCTCAAGTGATCCTTCTGCCTTGGCCTCCACTAGAAAGCAAAAAAAAAAAAAAACAAAACCAACTTGCCTTTTTTTTTTTATGTATTGGTTTTGAGAGAGCCAGAGTCTCGCTGTGTCACCTAGGCTGGAGTGCAGTGGTGCAATCATGGCTCACTGTAGCCTCCAATTCCTGGGCTCAAGTGATCCTCCTCCCACCAGCTTCCCTAGTAGCTGGGATTGCAGGCATGGACCACCACACCCAGCTATTTAATTTTTTTTTTTTTTTTTTTGGTAGAGATGGGGTCTCAGTATGTTGCCCAGGCTGGTCTTACACTATTAGCCTCAAGCGATCATCCTGCCTGGGCCTCCCACAGTGCTGGGTTTATAGGCATGAGCCACTGCACCTGGCCAGTCTTGTAATTGGACACTTTAAACCTTTT
This sequence comes from Eulemur rufifrons, assembly GCF_041146395.1. Classification (NCBI taxonomy): domain Eukaryota; kingdom Metazoa; phylum Chordata; class Mammalia; order Primates; family Lemuridae; genus Eulemur; species Eulemur rufifrons. Next base: position 28,627,294 of record NC_091002.1, read on the forward strand.
GGCTTCAGGTTGTTAAATAAAGTGAGGCTTCTCTTGATAATGCTCCATAACCTTGAAGATGGTCTTTTGGAAGGTAGATGTCAGAGCCTCCTGGCTCTTGCTATGTGTCACTAGGTGCTTTCTCATAGGGCTGTAATGTCAGTTACATACCTGCTTCATTGTCCCTGTGAGCAGAGACCTTGTTTTTGCTTGACTAGTTGGTAAATACCCACTTGTGTTTTTTTGGCACGCTACTTTAGCTGCTCCAGTGGTTTATATGTAGAGTGTATTTGGGTCTGTGGGGGCAGAAGTCTGTCTCGGTAGTCTGTCCTATGTTCATTGTTCCCAAATCTGTTCTGTAAAGCATGCACAAATAATATACATCTGTGAGCATGATTTTATGGTTTGTTTAATGTAGAGGAGATGTCTTATTGAATGGAATATTTATTTATGTTAATGTGTTGAGAAGTCTGAATATGTTCTTATTTCATTACAGATAGGTGATCTTCAGCTTTGCAAACTGGACGAACTAGATTGTTTAATAAAAGGAATTTTATACATTGACTCAGTTGGATTCAATGGACGGTCACAATGCTATTATTTTGAAAACCCTGCTGATTCTGAAAAATGTCAGAAGTTACCGTTTGATTTGAAAAATCCATACCCTCTGCTTCTGGTGAACATTGGCTCAGGGGTTAGCATCTTAGCAGTTTATTCCAAAGATAATTACAAGCGGGTCACAGGTACCAGGTAAGTCTTTTATATAAAAGTCATTGTTTATTTTACATTATTTTATTTTATGTTATGTTATGTTTTTGTAAAGAGATGGGGTTTTGCTCTGTCACCCCGGCTGGATTGCAGTGGGGCAATCATAGCTCACTGCAGCCTCGAACTCTTGGGCTTAAGTCTTCCTCCTGCCTCAGCATCCCAAGTAGATAGGACTACAGGTGCATGCCACCATGCCCAGCTAATTTTTAAAAAAATATTTTTTGGAGATCAGGGTCTTGCCCAGGCTGGTCTCAAACTACTGGCCTCAAGTGATCCTCCCACCTCGGCCTCTCAAAGGGCTGGGATTACAGGAGTGAGCCACTGTACCTGGTCTGTTTATTCTTTTTTTTTTTTTTTTTTGAGACAGGGTCTCATTCTGTCACCCAGGCTAGAGTGCAGTGCTGTCATCATAGCTCACTGCAACCTCACACTCTCGGGCTCAAGTGATCCTCCTGCCTCAGCCTCCCAGGTAGCTGGAACTACAGGTGTGTGCCATCACATCTGGCTAATTTTTTCTTATTTTTTTGTAGAGATGATGTTGCTAGCTATGTTGCCCAGGCTGGTCTTAAACTCCTGGCCTCAAGCAGTCTTCCTCCTGTGGCCTCCTGGAGTGCTAGGATTACAGGCATGAGCCACTGCCCAGCCTGTTTATTGTTAATTTCATAATAGGTTAACTGAGTTTTCAGGTATTGCATATAACTAAACCTTCAAGAATCTGTTATGGCTGGGTGTGGTGGCTCAGGCCTGTAATCTTAGCACTCTGGGAAGCCAAGGTGGGTGGATTGTTTGAACTCAGGAGTTCGAGACCAGCCTGAGCAAGAGTGAGACCCCGTCTCTACTAAAAATAGAAATTATATGGGCAGCTAAAAATACATATACAGAAAAAATTAGCCGGGCATGGTGGTGCATGCCTGTAGTCCCAGCTATTCGGGAGGCTGAGGCAGGAGGATTGCTCCAGCTCAGGAGTTTGAGGTTGCTGTGAGCTAGGCTGACGCCACGGCACTGTAGCCCGGGCAACAGAGTGAGACTCTGTCTCAAAAAAAAAAAATCTGTTAAAATTTATGTGAAAGATTTAAATTTTTCTAGGATTATGCAAACAAACTCTCTTTGAAAATTCTGATTTTATGACCTATTTTCCTTTAATCTTTGTTGCTCAAGATTGTATTACCATAGGTGTTTCGTAAAATATCACATCAGCAGACTCATTAAGCCCTTGCTCTTAGGTGTAGCTTATGGTATTCATATACCAAGTAGCCGAAGTTACTAGGTAGCATCTATAAGGAGAGGGAAAGGGAAGGTCCCAGCTTTGAAACCTGTGTAGATTTTATATTTCTCTCTCTCTCACGTACACACATACACATTTGTACGTACATACATACTGCCAGGGGGTGATATGAGATCTAGAAGTTGAGGTACTGATCAATAGAAAAATGACTGGGAGAGGGTAGTCTGGAGAGGGAGGAATAGATGGAAGATTAGATTAGATTAGATCTTTTTGGTTTAAGGATCAGAGGTTCCTTGAGGAGAAAACAAGGATCTGGGGATTGGGATGAACAAGTTTTTTGGTTTTTTTTTTTTTTTTAACAGGTGTGAGTTAAAGAATGAGAGGGGTAATTTTGGGGGAGAAAACACATTACTGGAGGAGCCTAGTGAGGTGGGAGACTGATGTGCCAAGGTGTCAAGGTGCTTGGATGAGAATGACTCAGAGAGTGCACTTGGAGAGGCAAAGGGAGCAGGTGCCAACCTGACCCCAGGCATGTTAGGCTGATTTGCACCTGAGGCTCTTCATACTGAGCAGACACTCAGACTGTATTTACTCCTACCCAGGCATCGGGAGGGAGGTGAGCCCGTGTGTCTTGCCACTTTGCTTGTGGGCTCATGTGAGTATCTTAAAGATACACACCCAGGCACCTTGTTTTTATCTTTTGCACAGACCCGTTTCCTACCAGGGGGGCATTTGCATGATTTGGTTGGGGCAAGAGTGTGTTGATAAATGGTTTTGGGGTTCATAAATGTTACCTCCTTATCCCTATATTTATAAATGTTATTCGCATTATTTGTTTTTACTCAGTCTTGGAGGAGGAACTTTTTTTGGTCTCTGCTGTCTTCTTACTGGCTGTACCACTTTTGAAGAAGCTCTTGAAATGGCATCTCGTGGAGATAGTACCAAAGTGGATAAACTAGTGCGAGACATTTATGGAGGGGACTATGAGAGGTTTGGACTCCCAGGCTGGGCTGTGGCTTCAAGGTAAGGGGACATGTGTGTTCTAAGAAATAGAGGAATAAAATATTAAATATTAGGCATATCTTTTTAAATTATTGAGGTGTAATTTACATAACTCTGAAGCCACCTATTTCAAGTGTACAATTTAGTGGTTTGTAGTGTATTAACAGAATTGTGTAGCCATTACCATAATCCAGTTTCAAACATTTTCATCATCCAGAGGAACCTTGTATCCATTAGCTGCTGCTCCCCACTCCCGCACCCCCAGCCCCTGCCAAACACTGATCTACTTCCTGTCTCTATAGGTTTGCATGTTCCAAACTTTTCATACAAATGGTATCATACAATATATGATCTTCTTTGATTACTTTTTTCACTTAGCGTAATGTTTTCAAGGTTTATCCATGTTATAGCATGAGTCACTACTTTATTCTTTTTTTATTGCCAAGTATGATTCATTATATGGATGTATACCACATTTTATTTATCCATTTATCAGTTGGTGAACATTTGGGTTGTTTCCACTTTTTGGTTATTGAGAATATTGAATACTTGTGTGTACATCTTTGTGTGCACATGTTAATTCTCTTGGGTATACCTAGGAGTGGAATTGCTGGGTCATATGGTAACTTTATGTTCAATCTTTTGAGGAACTACTAAACCGTTCTCCAAAGTGTGGCTGTATTGTTTTACAGTCCTAGCAGCTTAAATTTCTCACCAATACAGTTATTGTCTGTCTTTTTGGTTTTAGCTGTCTTAATAGGTGTGAAGTGGTAGCTCATTGTGGTTTTGATTTGCATTTCTCTGATAGGTAGTCTATTTTCTTTGGAGAAATGTCTACTTAATTGCTAATTTTTTTGTTGGATTGTCTTTATTCAATTGCAAGAGCAATTTATATGTTCTGGATACAAATCCCTTATTTAGATATGTAATTTGCTTGGCCAGGTGAGGTGGCTAACACCTGTAATCCTAGCACTCTGGGAGGCTAAGGTGGGCGGATTGTTTGAGCTCAGGAGTTCGAGACCAGCCTGAGCAAGAGTGAGACCCTGTCTCTACCAAAAAAAAAAAAAAAAAAAAAAAAATAGAAATTAGCTGGACAACTAAAAATATATAGAAAAAATTAGCCGGGCATGGTGGCAGTTTCCTGTAGTCCCAGCTACTTGGGATGCTGAGGCAGGAGAATTGCTTGAGCCCGGGAGTTTGAGGTTGCTGTGAGCTAGGCTGATGCCACGGCACTGTAGCCCGGGCAACAGAGTGAGACTGTCTCAAAAAAAAAAAAATAAATAAAAAAAAATAAAAGGCCAGGCGCCGTGGCTCACGCCTGTAATCCTAGCACTCTGGGAGGCCGAGGTGGGCGGATCGTTTGAGCTCAGGAGTTTGAGACCAGCCTGAGCAAGAGCGAGACCCCATCTTTACTAAAAATAGAAAGAAATTATATGGACAGCTAAAAATACATATAGAAAAAATTAGCCGGGCATCGTGGTGCATGCCTGTAGTCCCAGCTACTCGGGAGGCTGAGACATGAGGATCCCTTGAGCTCAGGAGTTTGAGGTTGCTGTGAGCTAGGCTGATGCCACAGCACTCACTCTAGCCTGGGCAACAGAGTGAGACTCTGTCTCAAAAAAAAAAAAAAAAAAAAAAAAAAATATATATATATATGTATGTGATTTGCAAACATTTTCTCCCATTCTGTTGGTTTTCTTTTTACTTTCTTGTTGGTGTCTTTTGCAGTATAGTTTTTATTTTTGTTTTTTTCCCTCCCCCCTGAAGTTTTTACTTTTGATTAAATTCATCTTATCTTCTATTTTTTTTAAAAAATAAGAGTTGAATCATCAAATTTATTTAACGTGTATATATGGGAACCTCCAGAAAATGAGAATTCCCTATCTTTTATTGTTCTTTTGGTGTCATACCAAATAAGAAATCACTGCCTAATCTAAGATCATGAAGAATTACTTTTTATTTTCTTCTAAAAGTTTTATAGTTTTAGCTCTTGCATTTAGGGCTGCGATCCATTTTGAGTTAATTTTTGTGTATGAGATGAGGTAGAGGTCCACATTCATTCTTTTGCAGGTGGATATCCAGTTGTCCCAGCACCATTTGTTGAAAAGACTGTTCTTTTCCTATTGAATTCTCTTGGCCCCCTTGTCAAAAATCAGTTGACCATAGATGTTTGGGTTTATTTTTGGACTCTCAATTCTGTTCCATTCATATGTATGTCTGCCCTTAAGCCAGCACCACACTGCCTTGATTACTGCAGCTTTGTATTAAGTTTTGCAATCAGGAAGTGAGTCCTCCAACTTGTTCTTCTTTTTCAAGATTGTTTTGGCTATTCTGGGTCCCTTGAGTTTCCATATGAATTTTAGGACCAGCTTGGCAATGTCTACAAAAAAGACAGCTGGGATTTTGGTAGGGATTGCATTGAATCTGTTGACCAATTTGGGGAGTATAGCCATACACGAAGTCTTTTGATCCAAGAAGGTGGAATGTATTTCCATTTATTTAGATCTTTGCCTACTTTCAACAGTGTTTTGTAGATTTCAGTGTACAAGTGTTACACTCTTGTTAGATATATTCCTAAGCATTTTATTCTCTTTGATGTTATTGTAAGTGGAATTGTTTTCTTAATTTCATTTTGAGATTTAGAGATAGAATTTTTGTGTGTGTGTATTGGGGAAACATGGTTTTTAATAATAGAAAAGGCACTCATACATGCTTCTTTACTAATTTTAGGCACTTAGTAAATGCTATAGATTTCATTTTTTGTGTTTGTAGCATTTGCTCATTGGCTATCACTTTCCTGGTGTTGATTTTTTTTTTTCCCCACCCACCAAACAAGAAACTTAAACTTTTCTGATTTGTTGGCTTTCTGTTCTGGTCACAGTTACTAATACAGCAGTTCTGCTGGTCATGTAGTTCTAAGTACTTTATCTTCTAGGGAAATCTGCTCACTCTGGAACTCAGCTGTCTCTGCTTTGTTTTACTCTGATAAAGCAGTTTACCAGATGTGAATGTGTCCATCTGAGTGGAACAGCTGTGCAGTTGGGATGACTTGCTCATATATGGGTCTTCCTGGAACTGTCTCTGGTTGCAGAAGGAGCATTGGTGCCTTCCAGTGGATCTGATGAGATACTAACTGAATGTGCAAATATCTGGTATCAAAGCTGGATTTCATTAGAACCCACAGGAAAAGCTGTCTGCTCATTTAGAATGCTTGAGAGCTCTATTTGAAGTTGCATTTCTCTTTGAGCAGATGCTCCATTATTGTATAATAAGAAGTTTGAAGATTCGAACAATGTCCTAAAAGCCAATTTTATCTCAGTAAAGTAACATTCAAGTTCTTTTGGTCTGTGTTGCCTTTGGTTTAGCAATGGGATTTTTTCCCCCCATTACAGCTTTGGAAACATGATGAGCAAGGAGAAGCGAGAGGCTGTCAGTAAAGAGGATCTCGCCAGAGCAACTTTGATCACCATCACCAACAACATCGGCTCAATAGCAAGAATGTGTGCCCTTAATGAAGTAAGGGGACATGGATTTCTTTATTTGCTCTAAGGAAAATACTGAACTTACAAATGGGCCCTGCCTTGACATCATATGATGTCTGTCGTCTTCTCAGAACAGTACTTAAATGTAGTTGTGGGGTGGAGTTTGTTTTGGTGCAGAGTTAAAATTCTTCAAGTGCAGATTAATCTTCATTGATTTTTTTTTTTTTTCTTACTGAAGATAAACACTGTTATTGTCTAGAGGTAAAATGACACCTTTTAAGGAGGAAGGTAGGAAGGTAGCCCGTGTTCCAGATAATGGGGACTTTTGGCAGTGATGATGGATAACAGTGCTGAATCTAGACTCCACACTCATCATTGAGCTCTAGAGGCCCTGGGAAGGAATCCAGAGGAAGTCATTGAAGCTGAGAGAAGACTGAGCAGGCCGAGGAATGCCCACCCTCCACCTCAGCAGAGCTGCGTCTTTGTGCTTTCAGCTTCTTTACAGTGCTGCCTTGTAGCATTCAGGTCAAGCAGCATTGTACAGGGCTATGAAAGAACCAAGAATGGGCTGCCCTTGGGGAAAGAGGATCTAGGATCCAGTTGATGCAGTCTTATGGCTTGTCCCTACATATACATTTTAAAATTATTATTTAAATAGATAATCTAGGCGTGCAGATTCAAAGGAAACCTCAAAAGACACAAAAAGATTTGCCTCATTTTTAATTAAAGATACTGTATCAGCACCAATTAAAAATTTCTTCATTTGAATATCATACACCACTTTTTTCTTTATTGCATGTTCCCTTTCCTGTGCTTATGTATTTTAAGATATTTTAGTTGGTGTACATACCAATTTATATTTTGTACTTAAATATTGTACATTTCCTGGTTGTATATTTGATCAAGTTTTTTTATATCATAAATCATTCACATAGAGTTGGGCATTTGATTGCTTGCCAGTAGCTCTGCAGTAAGAATTTTGAAGTGTGAAGCTATTCTTTGGTTGGATTTTAATCTTGATATGGGGTTACGTAGGAGTGAGATTTCTGGTCCAAAGAATTTGACCACGCTTATGAATCTTGATGTGTGTTTTTGCACAAGGGCTGCACCAGTTTAGGTCATCTTTAGCAATGAATGAATGGATTAATTTTACTGCAACTTTACTAATGTTGGGAGTTGAATTTCAGTTAGTATTTTTGCTAGCTTAATAGGTCTAAAATTTTGCTTTCTTTGATCACTAATGAAATTGAATTTTTTCCTGTTAAATTTTTTTGTATAATTTGCCTGTTTGTGTCACTTTCCTTCTTTTGGGTTGGAGTCTTACTATTGTTTTCACTTACCTGTATAGAACTTTTTATTCAATAGTAGTTATTTTTTGTCTCATATGATACAAATGTTTTTCCTAATCTGTTTTCTTCTCCTGTGACATTTTATGGCATGCTTTGCAGTGGGTCCAGAGTTGTCTGGGGATCAAATTTAAGTAACCTTGGACCAACTGGGCTAAACTTGATCAACAAAGTGCTGCTACAGACTATGCACATGGTGTTCTGTTTGGGGTAGCTTATGTGAGAAAACAGAAATTAAGATGAAAACCTAATTGCCTTTTTTTGGTGTGCTCAGAACATTAACCAGGTGGTATTTGTTGGAAATTTCTTGAGAATTAATACGATCGCCATGCGGCTTTTGGCATATGCTTTGGATTATTGGTCCAAGGGGCAGTTGAAAGCACTTTTTTCGGAACATGAGGTAAGCTGACTTGTTTTTTGTGATATGTTACGTACCCAGAGGGCTGCAGGTCACACTGTAGTGGAACTTGAGGTGAAATGGGCTGCAGTGCCCCCCTCTTTCTCTCTCTCTTTGTAATTGTATGATGGGAGTTTTGCTTTGTAATGCTCGAAAGCGATTTCTTACCTGATACAATGCAAGGTAGGTTTGGTTAATTTACTTGTAAGTTTAAGCAATTTTAAAGAAAAACGTCCTCAATGAACATTCCCCTACATTTCCGATGCCATCCTCTTTTCTGAACTATCCTTTATGTTTTTCCCCTTGCAGTGACTCTAACTGCAGTTACTCTGGGTCTTGCTTTTTCATATTTTTGATGCCAGTTTTTATGTATTAGTATAATTCATATGCCATTTATTTAAGATGTTCTAAAAATGAATAGATCAGTAAAAAACATACCAGACTAGAACCGTACTGTCATAAGAACTCAACATGTAGGCAGGCTAGATATGACTAAATGGAAAAGAATCATTGAATTGTTCAACCCAATATACTATCTTGGAAATTGCCCTTTTGTTTTTCCTGTTGGGGGAAAAATGGAACCAGAGCTATGGAAGGGGTTCTCTTCCCTCCCTTTGGTTGCTGGGCAGTTGAACTATTTCAAGTGTTGAATTTTAGATAGCATTATGAACATTTTTCAGAATTATATGTGCATATGTAGTTTAACATCATTTATATGAATTGACAGAAAACAGTAAGATTTGAAATGCTAAAAAAGAGAGAACTTTTCCTTCAAAGTTGCTTTAAGTTTTTCCTTTTAAATTGCTTAAGTTCATAGTTAAAATCCAAAGTATATACATTTCCCATACCAGAAAGCTTAAAGTTTGTCATCCAACTTATTTTTTCCTTGTAATGTTACTACTTTAGTAAATCAGTACCAAATTGCCACTCAGTTTCTTACAGCTCATAATCTTTCTTTATACTTCTTGTTTGTTGTGATCTTTGACTTATTTTATTTTGCTCTGTATTAGAATAAGAAAACCCTATTTAATGTTGTATCTTAGTATAACTTTTCTCCTGCTTAATTTCTACCTCTTGTTGAACCTTTTCCTAGGTAGAACATGGAGATTAGTTTTTTATGGTGACTTTTTTTTTTTAAAAAGAACTTAAACTCTTTATGAAATTTTGTTTTTACATTTTGTCATTCTTCTTGCCCGCTGACTTTGTTTTTTCCCTGTGTTTTCCATTTGCACTCAGGCCTCTGACTATAGTGTTGATTGATCTCTGCACTTACAATCAAAGTTCCTTGAAATACTCTTCTCCCCTCACATGGAATCATTTTAACTTTGGTTGTGAAAGCTTTGTATAGATTCTTCTCAAGCCTTTCTCTTTTCATCCTTTGCTATTCTCATCTTAGCACATTTTAGCTTGTAACAACCTTCTCTCTCTTTCCTTGATAATGGGTTCTGGGCCTTTAGTAGAACTCTATAATGGTTAACTTTGTCTTTATTTATTTATTTAATTAATTAATTTATTTTTTGAGGCAGAATCCCACTCTGTCACCCTGGCTAGAGTGCCGTGGCATCAGCCTAGCTCACAGCAACGTCAAACTCCTGGGCTCAAGCAATCCTCCTGCCTCAGCCTTCTGAGTTGCTGGGACTACAGGAAAGTGCCACCATGCCCGGCTGATTTTTTCTATGTATTTTTAGTTGTCCAGCTAATTTCTTTTTATTTTTTAGTAGAGACGGGGTCTCGCTCTTGCTCAGGCTGGTTTCGAACTCCTGAGCACAAACAATCCGCCTGCCTCGGCCTCCCAGAGTGTTAGGCTGGGCGCAGTGGCTCACGCCTATAATCCTGTTTTTATTTTTTTATTTTTTTTTTTTTTTGTTGAGACAGAGTCTCACTTTGTTGCCCAGGCTAGAGTGAGTGCCGTGGCGTCAGCTTAGCTCACAGCAACCTCAGACTCCTCGGCTTAAGCGATCCTACTGCCTCAGCCTCCCGAGTAGCTGGGACTACAGGCATGCGCCACTATGCCCGGCTAATTTTTTCTATATAGATTTTTAGTTGTCCATATAATGTCTTTCTATTTTTAGTAGAGACGGGGTCTCGCTCAGGCTGGTCTCGAACTCCTGACCTTGAGCAATCCACCCGCCTCGGCCTCCCAGAGTGCTAGGATTACAGGCGTGAGCCACCGCGCCCGGCCCTGTTTTTATTTTTAAATTGTAAAATAAACCACAGGTACAGAAAGCCTCATAAACAAAATGGGTCAGATGTGGTGGCTCATGCCTGTAATCCCAGCACTTTGGGGAGGCCTAAGTGGCAGGATCACTTGAGGCCGGGAGTCTGAGATGAGCCCAGGCAACATAGTGAGACTCCGTCTCTACAAAAAAATAAAAGCATTAGATGGGCGTGGTAGCACAGGCCTGTAGTCCTAGTTACTCAGGAGGCTGAGTAAGGAGGATCTACTTGAGCTCAGAAGTTCAAGGCTGCAGTGAGCTATGATCCGTCCATCCAGCCTGGGTGATGGAGTGAGACCCTGTCTCTGAAAAAAACTCAACAAAACCAAAATGTATAGCTAACTATTGTAAAATGAACACCCTTGCATTTGTACACGCTCACTGTGACGGGGGTTCCTGAGCCTTGCTCAGCAGTGCCAGTCCTGTAGCTGCTGGCAGCCTCATAACAGGCGGTGTGGCTGGCCTTTTTAAACTGAGAAATAGTGACAGGGCAGGCTTCAGCCTCTCTGGTCACTTGTTTCTTGAAGCTTTTCTTGAAAGATAGAATGTACCAAAAGTCTCTGATATATCATAAATAACTACCATTCTTTTTCTAAATCCACAAGCAAGTCTTTGGGGAATCTCTCCATATTCCTTTTTAATGATTTCTTTTTAAAAGTAGTTTAGTACCTGATATCTCATGCTTTGGAGACCTTGATGGATTCTGTCTCATTGTAGGATTCTACTCTGATTCCTTCTGGCATTCTTTTTCTTTCAGTGTGGATTTTGTCATCTTCTTTAGTATTTTATCCTTGGTTTTGGTTTTGGGTTCTGGTTGCATTTGACCTGGACTACTTACTCTGTGGTACTTGTCCACTTGCAGCTGCTGCTTCTCTGTCATCTCTCAGGAGCTTCTGTGGTGCTTCAGCCTTTGCTCTGCGCTTCTCTCTTCCTGTTGACTCAGGGCACTGTTATCTACACCTGGGCACAGCTCCTTGGCTGTGCGGGCACCTCAGCCTTCCACAGACTGTAGGGCACCCACCTGCCTTGCTCTCCACACCTCTTGTTCCCGTGTCCCTATTCTCAGGGCTGTATCGCAGACCTCCCTTGCTGCCCGCATCCCCTCCTTAGGTGAGTCTTGAATCCATTCTGCCTCCTCCTCACTCTCCCTCCCACTCCAGCCCAGTCAACCCTCCCCCCCCAGCTTCACCTTGCTTTGTTGGATTTGATGTCCCATCTCACCATCATTGCTGAGTTGTCTGGAAAAGTTCCAGGCCTCTGCTGGTTCTTAGGTTCTCATTCCCCAGGACAAAGTCCAGGTACCATCTCTTACCAGAGTTAACTGAGCCGCTGCTGGCCTCAGCTCCTGTAGTCCCCACTGCGGGTTTGGTTTTGCTCTTATCACAGTGGTCTGATATGCCAGGGGTGTCCTGTACATCCACCCTCCCTCCCCAGATGGGAAGCTCCGGAAATGGGTGTCAGGAGTTAAGAGCAGTGTTGACTTTAACGCTAGTAATCATAGTTATGGTAATTTAAATAAATCTAAGGAAAATTGCTCTTATTTTTGGTGTATTTTCTTTCAGGGTTATTTTGGCGCCGTTGGAGCACTCCTTGAGCTGTTGAAGATCCCCTGATTTTTACCTGGGGAGGGGTTCCCGGAACTTTTCACAGTGGGATCTGTGGACTTTGGTTTTTTAAGAGACTTAACTCAGTTTTATGATTGTGTACTACCCGAATCAAAGCAAGAAAGGACAAGTGTATTTTTCTAAGCCATCAAGATAAATCCTTAAAAATTCAGTCTAAACTAGCAACCAGGAAAGAAAGATATTAAAAACAACAAGTGGACCATGTCGAGGCAGTGTGGGATTTGCTGTATGTAAGCTGCTCTGCAGTGTAGCACTGCTAAACCTGCTGTGTGCTTGTGAAATCTCAGCGTCACTCTCTGGAGACATTTCAGGGCCGAGCTGTTCTGTGTTCAGCTGACTGTGGTTTTGTGTCCTGTTTGAACTTGCTAAATGTAAGGCAAGCTGCCATGTGCTATAATCTAATCACAGGTTTGTCAATGTGGCCTTGGAGATTATCTGTGCATTACTCTGGTTTGCATTAAGCCTTTGTGTGAACATATTCAAAAACATGTTTTATTTCAAGGTTCTTTTACAAACTTAATTGAGCAGGTTAATTCTGTACCTGAAACTTGACATGCAATTTTTGTAAAGGCAGTTTGATGTCACCTTACACTGTAAATCCTGGGAATGTCTGGAAAGATAGGACTTCTGAAAAGAATTTCCTTGTGGGGGGGCGGTTATTTATCTGACGAAAGCGGGTAAGGTGGTAGAAGCAGCACAGTCTGGAGACTAACACCAATTGATACCTCTTCAGGGGAGCGCTGAAAATCTGGTTACTCTTTCAGGCTGAGTAGAAAGGAGGGATTGAAGTATCCATTGATGACCTCTCCTGGTGGGGCGGGGCTTCCCCAGGGCACTGGTGTCTGCGCAGAAGCCTGCTTGAGGAGAGAGTGACAGGGTTCAGCTGGCATTTTGGTTGAACCTTTTCTTTCTGCTGTGCAGAATCATCTCCTGGGGGGGGGGAGTACAGCTTTTATATCTTAAATGGTGCCTGCATTGCTGTCGAAGGCAAGGAAGGGCCCGTGCAAAGCCTTGGAAACTGCAAGGAAAACCCCACGGCTCTGCTTTTTGTAGAGTGGGGTTTTCTTTTGGTGGGTGGGCAGGGTGCTGGGGGAGGGGCTGGGTGGGCAGCAGAGGTGCTGTGTCCGCTGTCCCGGCCCCTCCCCCAAGCAAGGGGAGCTTGGATGTGAGGGCAGGGTCGACTCACTGCTGTTGCCCAAGGGGCGGCCACCTTGCTGCTTTTTTGCACGTATCTTGGCACATCTTGGGTGTGGGTGCCGATGAGCCAGGGCCTTAGCATGGGCACAGAGCAGGAGGGATGCAGCAGGGAGGGCGATGGTGTCCCCTGGACCGTGGTGACTCTCATCCTCCGCTCCTGCTGTTCCTTGCAGGCTCCTGGCAGAGCCACCTCCGAGAACCTAACCCTGTGTCCCTCTGCCCTTCTCTGCACCCAGCTGCATGTTTGGTGGCCACCAAAGATGGACCACCATCCACCCACTTCTGCCACATGGGTGCTTCTCAAAACCTGTGCCCCAACTGCCTCCTCCCTGGGAAGGCTCCTATGAACTTGCTTCTTGGGGAGGCCTGGGCCTGCCTGTCCCTACTGTATTCAGGAGGTGTGACCAGTGCTCTACTGGGTCAACTCATTGAGCCCTCGCTGTTCCTACAACGTAACAGAGAAGGAAACCGAAGCCCAGAGGGGCAAACCTGCCCAAGTCCACTCAGTTGGGAAAGGGCAGCTCAAACCCAGGCCTGCCTGGCCCCAGCGCTTGAGTGAGGAAGACACTGCCCACTCCCCCTTCTCCACCTGTTGCCTTCCTCCTCCCTGGACCCACCACTTACCTCTCCTCTGGAGAAGCTGCCCCGTTTCCTCACTTTCAGCACACCTGTCACTCCACGGGAGGGTTCTTGACGCATCACCAAGAATGCCAGGCTGCTGAATCCGAGGGATGTTTCAGGGCCTCATCTTTCTCAGTTCTAACGTGGCACACCCCTCTTGCCTGTCCTGCCCTCCAGGCTGCTTCTGTCTCTGCCACCTTGGCAGGGGTCTCTGTCACCTCTGATATGGCAGATACTGCCTGTCCCCAGGCTCAGTCCTAGATGTTCCAAAGCAGTGGTCAGCACTCACCTGGATTCCCAGGGAGCACCCCAGCTGGCCCTGGCCTCTGAGCTCCACCTGGACACTGCCTTCACTTGTGGCTCTCCAAGGCCCACTCTGCAGAAATGTCCACATCCTTGTCCCAGCTTACTGTTGTGTCTCCACCTTCAGCTGGTGAGGTGCCTGCAAACTCAGTCTCCAGTTGCCATTGCTGCCGCCCTGTCTTCTCTCAGCAGCTGTCCCTTCTGTTTCCACCTCATATTTCTCCAACTAGAGGCTTCAAGGGGGACTGTGGCCATGATCCAGGTGAGAAAGGAAGGTGGCCTGAAGATGGAGGTGCGGATGACCAGGGTGGAGAGAAAGTGCTGAGGGCTGTGGGGATGTGGTGACTAGACATGGGCGGGAGGGGGCAGGGAGGTGACACCAGGGCACTGGGCTGGGTGTTAGGCTGCCTGATGTTGAGATACGAAATAGGCACTGAATATTTGGGCTGGGAGGAGACAGCTGAGGAGGATGTGCACGTAGGTGGGTAAAGTGAGGGGATTTAGTGAATTCTAAAGTAGAGTAAGAGAAACAATGAAGAGCTGGGCAGTGAAGGAAGTAGCTGCAAAGAAAACTGAAGACAACTCGGAGTGGGGCCGCCAGGGCCTGCCTGTGGCTCAGGAGATGGGAGAGCAGCTCTCTACGCACCTGGATTAAGAGGTTGCCCAGATTTGGCTGCAAGGTCCTGGCTGGCCTGGATGGGTGCAGTTTCCCTGAAGCTGTGGGGTAGAAACAACTGCCAAGGTCCTAGTCAGGAGTGGGGAGGAGACTGGCAGTAGCCACAGCCACAACTCTGGACCCAGAGATTTTTTTTTCTCCTCCTACTTCTAGGCATGGGATACAGCTAGGAGGTTAGGTTGGGGCAAGCCCTCAGGGTGGCGTGGCCTATGGAGAGACCGAGCTCAGTTCTACTTCAAATTGCACTCAGCACGGGTATTCACGTTTGCAGAGCTTAAGTGGTGTGTGGGTGACTGAGTTCAAAGGTACACATTCAAGTATTTTGAAAATCTTTATATTTACATGTGTTTAAGTCAATTACATGCATGTTTTATTTTTTAAACAAGACTGATTAGCAAAATGCATTAAAATTTTAAAATAGCACTTAAATATACAAAAATATAGCTTACAAAAAACTGCGGATGTTTAAAAATATTCTGCTGCAGAATTCTTAGCGTACAAACACGTCTATGAAACCTGAGGCTCAGCATTTCATAAACCTTTTTTTGAGGGAGTGTACAATATCTAGTGAATAAACCCCAGAGGATAACCAACAAGACTAAAGTGCCACCCTTCTCAGCAATGATCTGTCAAGAGATCCAGAGACAACAGTTACCAGCAACACTCTAGGAAGACTGGCTGTCACTGGGAGGGACTTCTAATACTGGCCATACCTGCCCCACCCGCTCTGGCAGGGGCCCGGGAAGAAAGGGCAGATGGAGAGGAACGTGTGCAGTGGGCCTGAGGCGCAGGCCTTCCAGGCTTGGACTGGCACGGGAGCTGAGGGCTTCCTCGAAGCGCAAACAAGTCCCCTGACACTGGTGGGGCCCATGCGGTAGGTACAGCATGTCCCTGGAGCAGGGAGGGTGCTCTCCCTGACCACAGAGCTGGATTGGGAAGCCAAGAGTGCTGATGCTTGGTCTAAAAAGCGGAATAAAACTGTTTGCATCTTTTAACAATTTGGGTTCTAAGGCTGAACTGGGAGCAAGCTCCTCTGGTTTTTCTCCTGGTATTCTCATTCAAATGGAAGCACAGTCTGTGACACATGGGATCCTTTGTTACTCATAAAGGGCGATAGCCTGGCATTTCCCAGGTTATCAAGTGCATGTTTCACCAGAATTCAGACATCCTGAATCTAGACATGTTCACCTCCTTGAGAAATTCATAATAGCTACCGGGGAAGACTAACCTAGGGCCACAGATTCCACAAGTGCCAGATGGGTGGGGTTTATACACTGAATTTCTTGAGTTTCAGGTTGGGGCACAGTTTTAATCCAGGTAGAGATCTGGGCTGCCACTGGGCGTGGGGGAAGGCATGCCAGGGAGCAGGTGAGCCCCGAGAGGCACTGGGCAGCTGCGGGGAGGCAGGAGTCCATATCCCTTCCCCTAGGGCTGCCTGGAGGAAGCAAATTTAATATTTGTCCCCACAGGAGATGAAAATTAACAAAAACCTTTATTTTGGTAGGATAATTTCTGTTGTCAAATGGAGAAATGGTGAGGGGGAAATTCTGTAAAACTTTTCAGTGTGTAAAGAACGGGGAGGGTGGGGAGCAAATTCATGAAGTGGCACAGAGGTATTTACAGTTCATGAGATTTGCTTCCACTTGCTCAGCAGCTGAGGCATCTGCCCACCAAACGGAAGCTTTCAGTTGCTGCTGCTCAGGAGCAGCAGCGCAGGAGCTCACCTAAGAGACTTCACCGCTGGACTTTGGGTCCTCCCTTGGAACTGGCCAAGATGGAGGGATGGCAGCTTGTCCAGGCACCTGCAGAGGCTGCTCACAGCTGGGGGACTGGCACAGCCTGCTCTCGAGTGCCCTGTCACAGATCAGAAAGACGATCCCAAAAGCTCTGGTTGTGCTTTCAGATTAGCTGGGCATTTGCAGTACGGGAGGAATTTCAGTTTGATTTGTATAGAAAACTAGAATTCCAGCATGTTGCAATCAAGTAAAAATGTCTTACTCAAAAGGCATATCATTGCAAAAACATTCCCCAATTCTGGGTTCACCTTTTACAGATACTCTGATTTCTGGGATGGCAGAGTCCAGGGATACAAGTCTGTATCCCGTAGCCCAGACCAGTGTTCCTCAAATATACTTGTCTGGTATCACATGAGTAAAAAAGGAGAAAAATTACATACACATTCATAAATACACACGTAAGTGTATATGCATAAATCATCTGGAAGGACACCCAAGGAACAAACTAATAGTGGTACTCACAGGTAAGCTGGGCTTGGTGGTGGTCAGGCATGCAAGACTTTTAATTCCTTTGTAACTTTCGTGAGCCATGTGAATGGACTACCTATTTAAAACATTAAGATGGGAATACTCAGCTCCGAGCAGCCAGATCAGAGTGCTGTGGGCAAAGGTAGATCGTGGTGACCCAGGAAGAGGAGAGGAAAGGGAGCCAGGCGAACCCGAGCCCCAGGGAAAGGCCCTGTGGCTCATAAGTCTCCTGGGCGGAGGTTCCATTCCTACCGTGACAGCAGAGGAGCCCATGTGACCTGGGTGATGATAGGTGGTATCAGCAACACCATGACCCCAGGCCTGCTGCCCACTAGGCTCTGGACACAGGCTAGTCCTCATAAGAGGTGGCAAGAAGGACATTGTTTTTACAGTCCCTGCGTGGTGCATAGGGAACAGGCTCTCAGAGGCTCACCTGCAGAAAGGTGCAACGCTAGTGATTGGCAAGGGGGCCATTCAGATCACTCCAAGCACTTGTTCTGCTTTGAGCTTTGGGGATACCACCTATGTGCATTTCATAATTCCCAGAAAGCCTCTCAGGAAACTAACTCCTATAGTTCAAAGTAGCTTCCAGCAGGTTCAGGTCATGAAGATACCCTGCTTTGAAGTGACGAGGCCCGAGGCCATTCATCTGATGATCCAATGGGCTCAGCACCGGGGACAAGGATTTTCATTTGTCAAGAACAGGGTATTTGCTATGGTGCTCACACGGCAATAATAATCTCCAGGGATTAGGAGGTTGGGGGGGGGGGGCGGGTAAACTCACAACTAAATGGACGCGGTGAGCATTGTAGAGGGGGAGGGCATGCCTCTAATCCTCGCTTGGGTGAGGCAAAGACATAAAATGTACCCTCATAATATCCTGCAATTAAAAAAAACAAAAAAAACAAGATATTTGGTAATGGTGAGAGGTCCCCTGGATCTCTCAGCCCAGACTTTCCCAGGGGCAACATGCCCCCGCTTGGCCATTCCTATCTTGTTTTGCTCCCTGCTAGGCAAGCACCGGCTATAAGGATCTCATCTGTCAGAGACAGACTTAACAAAATCACATTTGGTGAAGAAAAACAGCAGATGTCAACTTCTAGTGTCAGGCTGGTTTTGCTCTTATTTCTAAAGCCAGCTGAATTTAGCTGTCCCCTCTAGCAACAACTAGGTAATGATTCAGCCACTCATGGAGTCCAGTAAGGTGCTGCGTTATTCTTCACTAACTCACAGCACACCAGTAACATCCAATCCTTGAGTTGCTTGAGACATATTAAGACAAAGCACACCAGCCGGTAGTCCAAGAGCAGACCAGAGTCCCCTACATGTTAACAAAAGGTCTCAGTAATTCCTGGACATAGATGTGGAAAGGGTGGCCCCACCATGGAGTTTGAGTCTGAGCCAAGAGAGTATACAGGGATCTTTAACTCATTCTTTGAAAAACAAAAACCTGGATGGATTGTCCTTGAAACAAAAAGCTGTGATTTTGATCAGAATTAAAGGAAGTTGTAAATTAAAAGGCCTGCCTTTTGCAGGCACAGCAATGCAGATGCGCAGGTGAGTCCTGGTGGAGGACCCAGATGTGGGAAACACACACATTCAGATTGTGTTGCTGAGAGTTGCAGAAACCACTGAGTGATTCTGTGATTCGGGGCCTGCTGCAGAATGGCACCAAGCTGAGAAAGGGGTGATGACTGAGAGCAGAAGCAACACTGTCACAGCTCCAGCTTCCCGCCCAATTCTAGCAAAAGGAATGCATTTTAAAAAGCACTCCACATTCACAAGTGCCAAGAAAGTTACGTCAGTGGCACCTCATCTGCGCAAAGCAGACCAAGATGGTGCCCAGTGCAGACAGACTGCAGAGCGCTCCTGTGCTTTCCCCTAATGGCCAGAACTATTCGGGCTGTGCGCCTCTGGTCCATTGCTCCGCATCAATCACCTCAACTTGCCTGTAGCTCTAACACAGTGAGATGAATTAACTTGATGCTCTTCCCAGACAAGGACTTGGTGAGCCTGTCTCCTTGGTACTGACACACAGGGACAGAAAAGGCTGTAACTGAAATGCTAGAATCTTACAAAAGCTGTGGGCAGCAATAATTTGTAGTAGAGATCATAGGAAATTCCTCCTTTGAGGGGAAAAAAATTCTCTTTCCTACTGTAGCCCCATAACAAATAGGTAACATCTGTCTCAAGGCCATTCCATAGAAAATGGTGGATGTTGGCTATTGATGAGGCTGATCCAGAAGCAAGCCGCCTCTGACATTGGTCACTGAGGACAGTTCACTGCTAACGGGGTGTTTTGCAGCATTCAACTCTATCATGCCACAAATAGCGCAAAAAAGAGGGTCAAAGTAGCCCTGTACAAATAGTTCTTTTTACGAGTGCCAGACAGGCTAAGGCTTTTATATAAAAATATTCCATACTTTTCTTGCCCTGTTTAAGCAGCAGTCCAGTTGGCATGCCACAAATAGGTCACACATAGGAAATGGCCAATTCTGACCAACTGGATTTGTAATTTTCCAAACTGGATTCTGCCCAGCACTTTTCTCGGCTAATGGGAATTTTCCTCCTCATCTGACCCCAGCCACCTGAGCCAAGGACAGGTTCCCTTTCTTAAGTAAAAAAAAAAAAATTCTGGAGACACGCCAGAGTAGCAAAGCTCCCCTCATCCTCCACGTCACGCAGACAGTATTTCCAATGAAAACTTCCCCCACTCACTCCTGTGGGCTGGAGGAAAGCCATCGGCGCAGAGTTGCGGCAGGCGTTCCGTGATGAAGGGAGGTGGCGAGCAGGGCTGCGGAAAAGAATTTTCTGTCTGAACCACTGCTGCTTTCCATAGCTAATTTATACAATATTCACAAATCCTAATGGACTCTGAGTCATTTCTAGAAAAGTTGGACAGAAAGAGCCAAAGAGCAGCATGCATTCTCTGCTATAAAGACACTTTCAATTAGTTACCGCAAGTCCAAATACTGAGGCACACACCAATGGGTGGACAGCCCTGCAGGAGCTTCCCCGAACTATTTACAATTCCAAGTAGATCACCGGCTTCAGAATTATGTAGCGATCTTATTTGGGATAAACTGTTAAAATGTGAACAACAGGTATTTTCTCTTAAGTCAAAACAGACAGAGGGCAGGCGAGGGAAGAGAACAAAGGGAGGGACGAAGGGAGAGGCAAGGGGGCGCGGGGCTGGGAGCACGGGCCCTTCTCTCTTCCCAGCTGCCGCAGGGGCTCACGCCGGCGCATCCAGAGGCCGCGGCCCGGACCAGCATCGATGCCGGAACCACACTGCACATACGGGGATGTGGGCAGCCCCCTGGGGTTCCCTGGGTCACGTGGGGACAGTGGGGCTCCTGACGGGCCTCACTGGTGACTGGGGTGGGAGGGCCGGAAGACAGGAGGAAATGGCTTCTGACCAGGCCTTTTTAAGCGCATCTAATGTTTTCGGCTTAGATGGTTTGATAGCAGGTGCTGTGATCGTGAGGGGAAAGGGTGGCAAGGGGCACTGCTGCTTGGCTGTACCCAAAGCCCTCGGGTTCCAGGATGGACTTATCCGAGGAACATAACGTGAGCCTTGCTGGCACTGCCTCACCCACCACTGGCAGCTGGCTGTGCTGGTCTCACTTGGATCGGGGCTGCTGGGAAGGTTTGCTGCTCACAGGGCACGCGCGGCCTGCGCAGAAGCTCATCTTCATCCGTCCACAGGATGGGGTGGGGCTTTAAAGACCTGCCCTCCGCTCCCTTCTCTACCTCTCTTGTTTCTCTTCCCTCCTGCTTGACATGGAGACGGGGGTCTGAGAGACAGTGTAAAGGAGTTAGTAAGGGAACCCCAGGAAGTTTGAGACAAACCCACGGCCTCATCCACTCTTCTCTAGGCAGTGGGTAGAGTCAGCGTGCTTTGGTTGTCACAAGACCCAGACGCTCAGGTTCCCAGCTTGGCTGGCCCAAGAGTTCTTCATGAGGAAGTGGCGGCTGGCACCCCAGGTAGAGGGCTGCCAACACACAGACTGCTCGCATTCCTCCTGGCTCCACGCAGACGCTGTATCCAGCAACAGTCCGGTCCCCGTGGTGAACTATACAATGTTCTCCGCCCCAGGGAGGGGCCCCTGCGGCGGCCCACGCTCCTGCTTACTGTGCAACTGGGCCAGCTGCAGAACGGGCATGTTGCACAGGGGACACACTTTCCGAACCTCCAGCCACTTAATAAGGCACCTGCAGAACAAGACGCCATGTCAGTCCCACGCTCACAGCACCCACCGCTGCCGTGCACAGTGAACACATCTGTCGCCCAGAGCCAAAGTGGTAGCAGTCTGGTGTATGGTCCAAGCGGCTACACCGCTGGGCGGTGAATGCACGTCACCCTCCGGAGGACCAGAGCCTCCAGTCTTCTACAAGGTGATACTAAGAAGCCACAGTCAGCATGTCACACCCTCAGTCAACCATGACCGCTTAAAGAAGAACAAAGTATGCTGAGGAGGGTGGTGCGAAGTAGGAAAAATAAAATTTCCTGATAGAAATATAAAACATGAAATTACAAGAGAAGGGGAAATATTAATAGATCTGTAGAAAGGGGGAGGAGATGGCCCCATATTACCATTTATATCTGGACTTTATTTATTTTGATTTAAAATAACTATGGTTTTGAAATTAAAATAAATTTTTAGGAGTTGGAAGCGCTCATCGGAAAGTTCCAGCTAAATAGCTGTGTATCACCTGGGCTTTAAAGAAGTCTGGGCTCATCTGGCTCTCTGCCCGAAGTCCTGCCGTGGTGGTCCCACCACGATCCCGCCCAACGTCATGCATGCGCACACGCACACACACGCCCCACGCGTAGAGTGCTGTCAGCTTTCTACATTACAGGCCGATCATGGAGCCATCAAGCTTGTCTGGCATTGCCCCAGAACCCACAAGTAACCTCAAGCTCAGGTCCCATTAAATAATTCCACACCGATACTCACTTTCTGTGGAAGGCATGCTTACACGGACAGATCCCCAACTCATCTCGAGGCTTGAAGTCTTCTAGACACACCGCACAGAGCTGAAAGACAAATTCACAAGTGAGGCCAAATGTCGGCTAAGTATTCTCCCAGGCCACCAAGTAGCGTGCAGGCTCCCACGGCCCAGCCATTTGAAGGGACTTTTTTTTTTTTTTTTTGAGACAGAGTCTCACTCTGTTGCCCAGGCTAGAGTGCTGTGGTGTCAGCCTAGCTCACAGCAACCTCAAACTCCTGAGCTCAAGCAATCCTCCTGCCTCAGCCTCCCAAGTAGCTGGGACTACAAGCATGCGGCACCATGCCCGGCTAATTTTTTCTATATATTTTTAGTTGTCCAGCTAATTTCTTTCTATTTTTAGTAGATACGGGGTCTCACTCTTGCTCAGGCTGGTCTCGAACTCCTGAGCTCAAATGATCCGCCCGCCTCGGCCTCCCAGAGTGCTAGGATTACAGGCGTGAGCCACCACGCCCGGCCTGAAGGGACTTCTAATGTCCCACAACTCATTAAGTGAAAGAAACAGGCTCAAATAGATGAGGTCTTCTTGGGAAGAGTCCCATACCTTCCTGTCACACGTCTTAAAGGTGGGTGGGCAGACGGGAGGAGACAGAAAGCAAGAGGCAGCTTCCTTTCCTTCAGTGCATCAGACTAGTGTGATTTGGGGGTACCCAGGTGTAGTCTACTGTCATCGGTCATTTCCTGGGGGCGAGGAGGCACTGACTTTGCCCGGGGGGCGCTGCCTGCTCAGCAGTGCACCCTGGCCATCCTCTCTCCAGTTTTCGTGGCACAACCTGCAGTAAACATGCTATTTATGGTTCTTGGGCTCTCCTACTTTGGCACTGTCCTGTCAGTGTCTATCCTTGTCATATAAAAAGTTAATAAAGACCCACTAAGTTAAAACTTATGAAAACGTGCAGATGGGGCCTGGATTGCTCTGACAGAGGACTAGTCTCCACTGCTTGGACACAGGCCTTCTCCTCCGTACCAGCGATGCTGGGATCCAACACTACTTCTTGGGCTGTGGACACCATGCGTTGTCACATTTACCCATTTTGCAGATAAGGAAAAAGCAGCTCAGGGCAATAATCACATTACTGGAAGCCATTCAGGCTGGGGACCCAGGTCTGCTGCACTGATGTGCTCTTGTACCATTTCCGTCTCCTGCCTAAGGGCTGAACTCCCTGCTGGCTTCTCTGTCCATTCTCAGGGATCCTGGTTCAGGCCATCACCATTTCTTGCCCATGGCTTCACTGTCACCAGTTTCTTAACCTATGACATGCACCCAGTCTTCTTAAGTTATGTGACATGATCTAGGCAGGACACGCAGCTCTTGGTGCCCCATGGCCAGTGCCGAGATGCTGGGCTGGCAACATCCCTGTTGAGGGAGCTCTCGGGCCTTGTGTGCACAGCAGACAGGATCTCCACAGGAGGAGGAGGAGGAGGGATAACTGTGTCTTGTTGGACTCAGCATCCTGCCAAGACAGCAGGTGAGCAGGACAGTGGGTGGTCTCTGCTTGGACACCCACTGGCTGTGTGGCCTCTGCCCTCACGACACTCCACAGAGCACTGTTCCTTCACCTGCACAGTGAAGACATGACCTGCCCTGGCCCTCACAGGACTGTCGTCAGCTCAGGCTGAGGGACAGGCTGAGGATGCAGTAAGGCAGTCTACCAGTACCAGTTGTTTTTATTGGTAAGGCCTTCTCTGGTGGGGTGGCAGGGCAGAGGCTGCCTTATCTGCCTAGGTGACACGCCCATATACTCCGGTTAGAAGAGACTGAGGCTGAGACCCATGCAGTCTGGTGTTCCTGATGGTGTGGCCAATCAACCCAGCTCCCCAAGAGCGGTTGCACCGTCCATTTTCAGGCACACTGCAGCTACAAGACTGTTCTTCCTAACTCTCTGGATGGCACCCCAGCCCTAACCTAGGTGGCGCTTCCCCTTGTTACCCTTTCCCCCTCTCTGAAGCCTCCGTTACAAAAGCTCAAGGGAAGAACCTCTGGGGATGGGGGGAAGAGGAATGGAGGAGAAGGAGAAGACCTAGGCATCTGCAAGGAAATAACTATGGTCAGGTCATGTTTTCTTTACAGACAAGGAGCACAAGGCCAAAACCAACAGGGTCGCAAGCCTGCTCTTGGTGACTTCAGAATTAGACCACACCCCAATTTCTAGATGGACCCTCACATGCCAATAGACGCCTCGCCTTCTTTTATGAGATTGACCAGTGCCTCCCTTGATCACATTCTAGAAAAGTAACAGTACTGAATGGAACCGAAAGGTTATTTGATAAGAAAATTTTAAAATATGTCTAATGGGTATGGAAGATAAGCTGTAAAAGTACTCTATTTTATGTTCAAATACTGTTTTACTATCTCAGATATCTCCTGGGGTACCAGTAGAGTAGTGCATGCAGTGTAGCAGGGGTGGGCGTTAGTCTTGGAATGGCTGATCTGTGTCATCCATGAGACATGAGGGATGATGTGTAACGACGCTGGCCTGCAGCTGCTGGTGGCCACCTCCCCCAGCACAAGGATGAGGACAAAACCTCTATGCAGGAAGCGGAATGAGACAGAGGACACACTGTGACTTCTCGACTCCAACCTTGTCTGAAGCCAGTCCTTCCTTTGACTTCTCAGTTCAGTGAGTCAGTAAGTGCCCTTTACTTCTCAAGTCACTCTCATTTGGCTTTGTCACTTGCTAATGGAAGATCTTGGATCAATACGGTAACACTTATCTCAAAGGTACCCATTTGGTAGTCCTAATCACCCAGTATAAGTCCAAGAAAAAAAGGCTTTGAAATAGTCCCAAATGGATGCTTCCTTCTAGGCATTAAAATTCTGTGTGGCAGCAAAACCCAACCAACCGACCACACACATGACTGTTCATAACAATATACTGTTCAGAATATAAAACTGGTTCTGATTCTGGGTAAGATGAGTAAACACATGCAACTCTTTCTTTCCCACTGCATGCAAATATAGAACCTAGGCAGAATATAGGACACAGCTATTTGAAGACTCTGATGAGTATTAGCAAGGGGTAGTTTGGGAAAGAACATCAGAGTTCAAAATATTTCTACTCTGGTGGTGAGTTTTCCATTCTTTTACCCCCTCTCGTATCCCCTGGCCAGAATCAATGCAGATGAAAGCCCAGAAGTGAGCACTGTGGTGCAGAGAAGGATCCAGGAGAAGTCCTCTAGCTGTGGCTCAGGGAGCCAGAAAGGGAACTTGGTAAAGCTCAGAGAGAGAGGGGCAAATCCTCCAGTTGTTTCTCTTATTTCCTCCATTCTCTTGCACGCCACCCTCCAGGCAATCCTGTGGTGGCAGCAGCAGTACTGGTACCAGCTGGCAATGCGGGCATGTAAAAGACAAAAAAAACTCTGAAAAAGGAGAACCTTCCTCTTTGATTGCTGGAACTATGGCTCCAAGAAGGTGGGGACAAACCCCATTGCTCCTTTTTCTCACCGTATGCCCTTCCCCTTGGCCTCAGACTCGGTGCGCTTGCAGAAGCGGGTGGTACTGGACGGAGAACTCAAAGGGGCATTGCAGGGAACCAGAAAGCACAGGGGGGGACAGTAAAGAGGGAGGAACTTGGGAAAGCAAACCTGTGGAGCTGTTTATGAACAACTGGGATCACCCCTGGCCTGCATATGCATACATCTGATTCTAATTAGCAAACACAAGACTTTGGGAACTCAGCTAACTGGGTCCCAGTCTGACTGCTGGGTGCTACACATATGAGACGGATCTGGACAGCACTGTCAAGGCTTTGAAAGCTGAACTGATATTGGAACCAAAGCCCACAGAAGGCAGGTTGGAGCCTGTGACCTAACCAGGTCAGTTGCCTGCCAAAACAAAAACATCAACATCCTCAAGAGGATTTAAACAAGATACAGAGTCTCATACTGTTAAAAATATTCAGGATTCAATCCAAAATTACTTGACATATGAAGAACCAAGAAAATCACAACTCAATATTGGAAGAGACAATCAATAGACATCAGTGACAAGATAGAGATGGTGGAATTATACAACAGAAAAGATCTCCTTTAAGGTCTTTATAACAATGCTCAAATGAGCAATCATGAATGCTCTTGAAGCAAATGTTAAAACAAACATTATTAGCAACGAGAGGATATAAGGAAGAACTGGACAAAAATTTTAGAACTAAAAAATAGAATATTTACAATGAAAAACTTAATGGATATGCTCAACAGCAGAATGGAGGGGACAGAGGAAAGAATCAGTGAACTAGAAGACAGAACAATAGAAATTACTCAATCTGAAGAGCATGGAAAAAATACTGAGAAAAAAAAAAAAGAATCAAGAACCTGTGGGACAACAACAAAAGGTTTAACATTTGTGTCACTGGAATTCTAGAAGGAGAGAGAAACAGTGAAATGCAAAAAAGAAATTGGAGAAATAATGGCTGAAGAGTTCCCAAGTTTGGCAGAAGACAAACCTATATATTCATGAAGCTGAGCAAACCACAAAAAGGATAAATCCAAGGAAATTCATGCCCAGACGTATCACAACAAAACTGCTGAAAAGTAAAGAAAAAGAAAAAATCTTAAAAGCAGCAAGAGAAAAATGACTCATTACTGATAAGGGATCAATGATTCAAATGACTGTGGATTTTTCATCTGTGCATCATCCAGAAGGAAGTGGCACATTTTTAAAGTGCTAAAAGAAAAGAACTGTCAGCCCAGAGTTCTATATACAACAGAAATATCCTTCAGAAATGAAGGTTTAATAAAGACATTCTCAGATGAAGGTAAACAAATAGAATCCCAGCCAGCAGATCTGCTCTACAAGCATCGCTAAAGGAAGTTCATCAGATAAAAGGGAAATGGCATAAGAAGGAAACTTGGACTATTGGGAATGAAAAGCAACAGAAATAGTAAATATCTAGATTAATATAACAGAGTATTCTTCCCCTCTTGAGCTTTTAAAAATATGTCTGATGGTTAAAAGTAAAACATATAACATTGTCTGATGGAATTTTCAATGTATATAAATATAATATGACAGCTATTACATAAAGAAGGGAGGGAAAAGGGATCTATATGGTGGTAAGATTTCTACATTCTAATTCAAAAATTGATTTTAAATATTTGTTTATGTATTTATTTTTTGTAGAGACTGGGTCTTGCCATGCAGCCCAAGCTGGTCTTGAACTCCTGGCCTCAAGTGATCCTCCTGCCTCAGGCTCCCAAAATGCTGAGATTACAGGTGTGTGCCACCACGCCCAATGCTGAATATTTATTTTGTAATTCCTAGAGCAACCACTAAAAAATTATACAAAGAGATATAGTACAAATCACAATGGATAAATTAAAATGGAATATTAAAAAATGTTCAAATAACCCAAAAGAAGGCAAGAAAAGAAAAACAGAATGAAAGAGAGAGAAGCAGAAGACATAATAAAATGGTAGACCTAATTCCAAACATACACAGATGCTCTAACCACACCAATTAAAAGACATATTGGCAGACTGGAGGAAAAAACATGACCTAACCATATGCTGTCTATAAGAAAAATCACTTTGAATATAATTATTAACATATAGGTAGACTGAAAATGAAAGGATGAAAAAACATATAATATGCAAACATTAATCAAAAGGAAGCCAGAGTGGCTTTATTAATATCAGACAAAGATTTCAAAGGAAAGGAAATTACCAGGGATGAAAAGGAATCTTGATAAAAGGGTCAATTCACCAAGAAGATAAAAAAAATCCTAAATGTGGGCCAGGCACCATGGCTCACTCCTGTAATCCCAGCGCTCTGGGAGGCCGAGGCTGGCGGATCATTTGAGCTCAGGAGTTCGAAACCAGTCTGAGCAAGAGCGAGACCCCGTCTCTACTAAAAAATAAAAAGAAATTAGCTGGACAACTAAAAATATATAGAAAAAATTAGCCGGGCATGGTGGTGCATGCCTGTAGTCCCAGCTACCTGAGAGGCTGAGGCAGGAGGATCACTTGAGCCCAGGAGTTTGAGGTTGCTGTGAGCCAGGCTGACGCCACAGCACTCTAACCAGGGTGACAGAGCGGGACTCTGCCTCAAAAAAAAAAAAAAAAAAAAATCCTAAATGTGTATATACCTAATAAAAGAGCTTCAAATTAATAAACAAATGGAAAGAAATAATGTGTTCATAGACTGGAAGACTCAACATGGTATAGGGCAACTCTGTCCAAATGTATTTATAGATTTAAGGCAATACAAATCAAACTCCCAGCAGACATCTTTTTGTAGATATAGACAAGCTGATGCTACAATTTACATGGAAGGGCAAAGGAACTAGACTAGCTAAAACAATTTTGGAAAAAAATAAAGTTGGAGGAAGCGCACTACCTGATTTTAAGACTTACCATAGTATAAAGTTACAGTAATCAAGACAGTGTGGTACTGATGAGGAAACAGGCAACATAAATCAAGGGAGCAGAACAGAGAATCCAGAAATAGAGTCACCAAAATATGGCCATTTGATTTTTAACAAAGGTACAAAAGAAATTCAGTGGAGGAAGCAACTCACCTAACCAGAGCTGGGAACACCGGTGAACAAATCAAAGCTGAGATACAAATGGCCAGATTCAGAGAAACTGGAATTGGTGGGTGCAGCTGGGATACTAACTCTGATATATAAAGATGCAACAAAATATACTTATTCAGGATAAAGTTTCTAAATTAATGGGTCAAACCAAAAAGGATGACTTCTGTTCCCAATGATCCCGGTAAGAATTTAATCTTTTTACTGATGGTCATCAAAAAGACTCCAAAGAGAAAACAGATCATCCTCTATTACTTCATGTTAATTTTGGCAGTGGGTCAAAATTAACTTTTGGGAAAAGTTAAAAAATCAAATAGTAACTGATGCTTGAGTTTAATCAAAGGTTAGGTCTAAAGTGCTGTTAAGCAGTAACATATCAAGTCTTTGATGAGAAATATGCAGAAAGGAGCAATAGATGATTTCGAAGTGTTTAACAATAATATAATTATTATTCAAGTAACTTCACAAATTAACTTTCTTTGAAGAGACTGGTAAGGTAACTTCACCACAGTTAGGCTCTATAAAACACAGATACTGCAGTGTACAGCCTTCCAAGTCTTTGCTTTAAACACCAATTCAAAAACTCAGAAAGGAAGAGAAAGGGCAATACAAACAAAAATTGAGAACATTTGTAGTCAGAGGCAACACAAGGAATAGAATTAAAAAGAATTCTTACATGCAGCTGAAGGTGAAATTAAATTAAAAAAGAGAATTCTTACAGACTATATCTTAACATATATTGCAGGATACACATACTCAAGTTTGTACTCAAGTTACAAAGCATAACAACATAGTGAGCACCTGTAAACCAACCATGCAACCTAATAGCTGAACAATCCCAAGGATTCATATCTCCACCTATCCTTATTCCATCCCTCTATCTCACCCTTCCAAACTCCCATCCCCATGAAATAATCACTGCCTTTTTTGTGTCATTGGTAAGAAGGGAATATTGGAAACATTTTCAAGGGTGAAATTGGTGAAAACTCATCTTGAGTAGAAAAACTAATTTATATCTATTTCCCATTCATATAGCATGGATGGTAAGCAGCATCCCTACTGCTATGAAACCTTAGATTGGCAGCATCCCTACTAGAAGTATCAGTTATAGTACTTTTTTTTTTTTTTTTAAGAGATGGAGTCTTGCTCTGTCACCCAGGCTGGAGTACAGTGGCACAATCGTAGCTCACTGAAGCATCGAACTCCTGGGCTCAAGTGATCCACCCACACCTGGCTAATTTTTATTTTATTTTAATTTAATTAATTAAACTCCTGGGCTCAAGTGATCCACCCACACCTTGTTAATTTTTATTTTTTTTTTTAATTTAATTAATTAATTATTTTGGAGACAGGGTCTCATTCTGTTGCCTGGGCTAGAGTACAGTGGTGTCATCATAGCTCACTGCAACCTCAAAGTCTTGGGCTCAAGTGATCCTCCTGCCTCAGCCTTCCGAGTAGCTGGGACTACAAACACGTGCCATCACGCCCAGCTAATTTTCCTTATTTTTTGTAGACACAGGATCTTGCTATGTTGCTCAGGCTGGTCTCAAACTGTTGGCCTCAAGTGATCCTCTCATGTGGCCTCCCAAAGTGCTGGGATTGCCAGTGTGAGCCACCACGCCTGGCCTCAGCTAATTTAGAAAAACAATTTTTTTAGAGATGGGGTCTCACTGTATTGCCCAGGCTAGTCTTGAACTCTTAGCCTCAAGTGATCCTTCTGCCTGAGGCTCCTAAATTGCTGGGATTATAGGTGTGAGCCACTGTGCCTAACTTATATTACTCTTGTATTCATACAATTAATTTTTATGTGCTCTCACCCTCAAATATTCTAACCTGATCAAAATGAGCCTAATTTTTTTCAACTTCTGCAAATAAAGGTATTTGAGCATACCACAGCATACTATTTCTACTAGAAAATGGCTCAAGAAAAGATTAAATTACTTATAAATAACTTACCTCATGTAAATTCAGTTCTTTTACTTTGTCTTTTAATATAACCTGTAAGACAAAAAAGTATGTTCTTATGCCCATTTAAATCTGTAATTTAAAAAATTTCTCATTATACCCACAAATATTTTTCTTTTGTGTATATATTAATAGGTTATTTCCTCCCTATTCAATACTGGAGAGAATCTCTTTTACAGTTTGAGACAGGTCATTTTAGCGACATTCTTTTAACTTGAGTAATGATGCAATATTTTCCTGAAAGGCAATTTTAAAATTTCTTTGAGAGTAAATTAAGTTTTGGGAAAAGACATTAACACGTGCCCTTCTGGACTAAGTGCTAATATGGAGGGAGAATAAATGAAATTGATTGCCTCGTGATTCAGTAAAACATAGTATCGGCTAATGGGACTGACTGCTTAGTAATTTGAAAAAGATTAAAAAAAATCAATCTAAATTTTGGAAGTTCTGTTTATTATTATACATCAATATCCTCAGTAAACTTTAGCTCTACCCAGAGTTATGTTAATGGGCTAAAAATTCATACAGGTTTTGTCCCTACTCCGACTCTGTGGTGACTACACAGCAGTTAAAATTAATGCCAAGTGCTAAGAAGGCAGATTACTATTTAAGACATTTTCTGAAAGAATAAACATAGCAGTTATATTTCATCTTAAAGTGAAGAAATAGCAAATAAAATTAGGGGAAAATCTCTAAATTTTGAGTGCCTTACATTCTTGAACTAGAAATGGTTTTGAGGGCAAATCACATTTTCAGAAATCACAACTAGAAGCTACCATCGAGCTACACAGGGATGTTCTACTAAATTTCCTATTCAGTATAAAGATCAAATTTACTGTCTCTCTTGTGACTTGACTAATTCTAGCAGTCAATTTCAACTATTAAATGACTGCCAAGGCCAATTTTACTTTCTAGTTAGTCTACATACAAACATCCTGTAGGTTGTCAAGATTATGACAGAACTGAGAGAGAAAGATTCATTCACTGAGAAAACTAAAACATTCAACTCTGACTATGAATCCCACATGAGATGTATGGGGAAGAGTGTGGGGTTACATCAGTTCAGTGTGTACATCTAGGGAACGGGCCAATGAGCTCAGATTTCAAAGACACATGGACAAAAGAGATGGACAGAAAGATATGCAATCCTAAAATGGTGACATGGTGCTGTAACGTCAGTGTCAGCAAGGTTAAAGAACCAAATAAGCTGAAGCTGGTCTCCCCAAAAAGATAAAGGTAATAAGTTTCATGCTAGGGTCAAAAGAAGATCAAGGAAAATCTAGGCCCACGGTTTGATGTCAGTTGTAAAATGTTAATTAACTCATAGAAGAAAAAACTACTACTTTTATTTGGCCTTCAAGAAAAGCTAAGTTTATTAACTAAAAGAACAAATCGGTGTGTTAACAGCTATGATTCAAGTTTGTAGACTTTTAGTGGGTAACATGAGCCAACATTTAAAGTACACAAGGGAGTAGATAAGATCACTGTAACATAGCTGGTCATCTCTGAGGAACTGAATGGAGAAGGAGGAAAAAAAATTCACTTAACGTATCTCTGAACTCCATTATATTAACAGTAACTTTTAAGGATTATAAGCTATAGTATTTCTCTTTAGCAAAATGTTGGCTCAAGTTTCCTGTTAAATTATATTATTATATCACTGAATTTTCTACAGCTTCAAATAATACTTCAAATAAGGGAAGATTACTTAAGAATATGAAGTTGATCTATTTTGTACTGCAAATTGGCAGATAAAATGCTAAAATGAACACAAGTAAATCCAGACCAGGTTTAAAGTATGAGTGGAAATCTAAGTTCTCAGTTTTTGGGAAAAAAAACAAAGTCAATTCGAATTAAATTCCTCACCTGTTTGTAGGCATAAAATTCTTTGTGTGCTTGATGTCTTAGCCTAAAAGACAGAAATGAGCAAGGCAATATTGAGATTTCTGATATAATAAACTGAAAATAAAGAACAAGCTGATTTTTGGTATTAATTTATACGATTTAAACAATGCGAAGTTTTATCCTGGAATATATCCAAATGACATATCTCTTACCATGTTATGACAAAGTACTCAGTGAACCATGAAATGTTACCCAAATATAAGTTCTAATGAAATCTCATTAAAGTAAAATCTCAATACAACAAATATTTTAATGAAGATGACTCGATTCTTTTTCTATTGATGATAGTACACTTGTTTCAATAGTATTTACTACATTTTTCTTAATTTGAAAAAGTATAACATATATCCAATGAAGTATAAAAACTGTAAGTATATGGCTCAAAATTAAAAAAAATGTATATACCAGTGTAATTATTACCCATATCAAGACATAGTCCCAATACCCCCGAAGCCTCTAAAATGACCCCTCCCAATCAATATCCTTTCCCTCCAGGTACCACTACCCTGATTTCTATTACTGAGGGTTAACTATGCCTGTTTTTGAAATTCATGTAAACGGATCTTTTGTGTTTGGCTTCTTTCAGTCTACAGTGCCTGTGGGGTTCATCCATGTTGTTGTGGTAACTGTCTTTTTCACTGACATATAGTATTCCATTGAATGAATATATTACAATTTATTTATCCATTGTCCCATTGAGAAATATTTAGATTACTTCCTGTTTTGGGTTATTACGAATAAGGCTGCTATACAAATTCTTCTACATGTCTTTCAGTGGACATGCAAACTCTTTTCTGTTGAGTATACACCTAGGAGTAGAACTGCTGGTCCAAAGCACTTGTACCAATTTGTACTCCTGTGAGTAGTTAGTGAGAGTTCTAGCTGTTCACATCTTTGTCACTCCTTGGTAGGTTCAATTTAAAAATTTTTAAAATTTAGATGAAGTCTTATTAACGTTTTTCCAATGAAGTTAGTTCATTTTGTCTCCAGTTAAAGAAATCTTTGCCTACCCCAAGATTATGAAGATATTCTTCTGTGTTGTGAAAACAATTTATTTCACTTACCACATTTAGGTTATGATCTATTTGAAAGTGGTCTTTACATATGCTGTGAGGTAGGGGGTCAAGATTCTGTTTATCCCTGTACAGATTTTCATTGGCCTCACCACCATGATTGAAAAGACCCTCCTTTCCCACTGCACTGCAGCGGCCAATCTGTTGTAAATCAGGTGTATCTAATATGTGGGTCTCCGTAGAGTTGCTATTCTGTCCTATTGGTCTATTTGCCTATCCTTGCATACTGACTGGGTTGAATAGTGTCTCCCCACAAATTCATGTCCAACTGGAACCTCAGAATGTAACCTTATTTGAAAATATGTTTTTTTCAGATTATTAATTAGTTGAGGTCATATTAGATTAAGGTGGACCCTAAATCCAACATGACTGGTGTCCTTAAAAGAGCAGAGGATATGCAGAGACACAGACAGAAAACGTGGCCACGTGAAGATAGCAGAGACTGAAGTGATGCAGCTACAAGCCAAGGAATGCCAAGGACTGCTGGCAACCGCTGAAAGCTAGGAAGAGGCAAGACAGGATCCTCCCCTTGAGCCTTCAGAGGAAGCACTGCCCTGCCAGCACTTTGACCTTTTAGCCTTCACAACTATGAGATTATATTTCTGTTATTTTAAGTTGCTCAATTTGTGGCATTTTGTTACAGCAACCCTAGGAAACTAATACATCTTATGTCAATACCATGCTATTTTAAAAACTTTCATTTTGAAATAATTTTAGACTAACAGAAAAGTTGCAAAAAATAGTATAGAGTTTACATATACCTTTCTACCAGCTTCCCAACTGTTCACATTTTATACAACCATAGTACACTTATCAAAATCAGGAAATTAACACTGACATATTGATATTAATATTGACATATCATTAACTAAAACTACAGACCTTACTTGAATTTCACCAGTTTTTTCACTCATGTCCTTTTCCTGTTCTAGGATCCAATTCAAGATCCCACCTTGCATCTACTTGTGTTTTCTTAGCCTCCTCTGATCTGTTGACAGTCTTTTAATGTATTAACTATGATCACTTGGTTAAGGCAGTATCTGCTGGGTTTCTCCACTGTAAAGTTATTTTTTCTCCTTTGTAATTGATACCTTGGGGACAATATTTTTTTCTCAAGCTTTTACCCACTGATTTTAGTGCCCACCTTGCTTGCAGTGATTAATATAGTGATTGCCTAATGGTGGTTTTGTAGTTCCCTAAGTCCTTGTGTATTTTTTTTTTTTTTTTTTTTTTTTTGAGACAGAGTCTCTCTCTGTTGCCCAGGCTAGAGTGAGTGCTGTGGCGTCAGCCTAGCTCACAGCAACCTCAAACTCCTGAGCTCAAGCGATCCTCCTGTCTCAGCCTCCCGAGTAACTGGGACTACAGGCATGCGCCACTATGCCCGGCTAATTTTTTCTATATATATTTTTAGCTGTCCATATAATTTCTTTCTATTTTTAGTAGAGATGGGGTCTCGCTCTTGCTCAGGCTGGTCTCGAACTCCTGAGTTCAAACGATCCGCCCACCTCGGCCTCCCAGAGTGCTAGGATTACAGGCGTGAGCCACCGCGCCCGGCCAACCTTGTGTATTTATTAACTGGAATTCTTCCATAAGGAAGAAATATCCTCTCTCATTAGTTATGCAATTATTTATATCAATATAGACTCATGAATATTTGTTTTAGTCTATGGGTTACAGTTCAATATGATCATTATTTATTTGCTGTACAAAGTGATTAAGGCTTGGCCTTTACTCCTTCAGGTTGACTTGTGCCCTTTCAACATGTCCCCATCCTTTTCTATGCATTTCCTTATTTACTGTTACCAAAAGATGTTCCAGGCTCATTTTATATTTTCTGTGCTCCAGCTCTGGAGTTAACCACTTCTTCCAAAGAACCCTGATTCCTTTTATTGGAGAATAGTACTTAGAAACTGAGATCTGGGCACTTGGTGAACAGCACTGTTTTAATTATGTAGCTTTATAACAGGTCTTGAGGTCTGGTAGTAGAAGTCCTCAAGTTTTGTTCTTCTTTTTTTTTTTTTTTTTTTTTTTTTTGAGACAGAGTCTCACTCTGTTGCCCAGGCTAGAGTGAGTGCCGTGGCGTTAGCCTAGCTCACAGCAACCTCAAACTCCTGAGCTCAAGCGATCCTCCTGTCTCAGCCTCCCGAGTAGCTGGGACTACAGGCATGCACCACCATGCCCGGCTAATTTTTTCTATATATATATTTTTAGCTGTCCATATAATTTCTTTCTATTTTTAGTAGAGATGGGGTCTCGCTCTTGCTCAGGCTGGTCTCGAACTCCTGAGCTCAAACGATCCGCCCACCTCGGCCTCCCAGAGTGCTAGGATTACAGGCGTGAGCCACCGCGCCCGGCCTTGTTCTTCTTAATGACTGGCTTGGCTATTCTTGGTCCTCTACATTTCCATGTAAATTTCATGAGCTTGTCAATTTCCATCAAAAAAAAAAAACTGTTGGGTTTTCAGTGAGAATGTATGAGATTTATAGATCATTATAGATCAATTGGGGAGAAACTAACATTTTTGCAAGATTCAGTTTCTAACCTATGAACATGTTAATAATTCTAAATAGTTTACCTGTAGAGCCTTTTGAATTTTTTAATGTATACAATTATGTTGTCTGCAAACAATGACAATTCAAACTCTGCCTTTATAATCTTTATATGCTTCACTTCTTTTAAATTTTTTTTTTTAATTCTTTTTTTTTTCCTGTTTTTTGTACTGGGTAGGGTCTTCAGTATAATGCTAAATAAAAGTGGTGACAGTGAATGTCCCTATCAGTATGTCACTATTAAGTATGATGTTTTCTTTAGTTTTTTGGTAGATACACTTGATCACATTTTAAAAAGTTCTCTTCTAGTTAGTTCTAGTTTGTTGACTTACAAAGTCACGAATAGGTTAAATTTTATCAAATACTTTATTATTTTTTTCTTTTTACTGTTTTGTGGTATGCTGTATCAATTTTCAAATGTTAAAACCTCGTTCATTCCTGGAAAAAACCCCATTTGGTTGCCCTTTTTGTATATCCATGAATTTGATTTACTAATGAGAAAGACTGGTCTATAATTTCCTTTCTTGTAATATCCTGTCAGGCTTTGAAATGAAAATTATGCTGGCCTCATGAGTTGATAAGCATTTTCCTCTGCTATTTTCTGGAAGAGTCATATTGATTACCTAATTTTTTTTTAACATTGTACTATTTTGTGTTGCTAAATAGATATCCAAAAAGTATCTAAGGGAGCATGATTAATAATGCTGGAGAAATGATAAAACCATGTAGCTTATGGCCACTACAAACTTGTGGTCTCCAGTCTCAGCCTGGTTCTCCACATTGCTCTCTAATCCTAGCTGTTCGTGCTCAGTATCCTAAGCTTCCATGCAGTGGTTCTTCAAACCCTTGCCACTCTCTTCAAATTTTAGCATACCACCTCCTCCCCCATCATTTTCCACTGTTATTTTCTACTCCATAGAGAAAGAAAGAGGGTGGTCAGGTATGTAAGCTCTCTTACTCCCAGCTACACATAGCTCCATGTGTATTGTTCTGTACAGTTACCCTCATCTCTGTCTTAGGAGAAGCTATTCTCCTGTTTAGGACTAACTAATACTGCTCTCTCTCTCACACGTGTCTCTTTTCACCTAATAATTTATTCTTTCTCACACATCCTCCACTGGCTCATTCTCCTTAATATATTTATAAATATGCCCAAATCTCTATCTTAAAAAAAAACCGAACACCAAAATACAAAATAATTCTTCCTTGATTCTACAGAAACTCCCCTCCCCCTAACCTAACCTAATCTTTGCTCAGACAAGATCCTTCAAAGAGGGGGTTATATTCCTTGCATCCATTTTCACCTGCTAATCATGCTTTGCTCCATTATAGTCTTTACCATCCCCCATCCCACGTTACTGAAATTTTTTAAACAAAGATTATAGATACAAACCTAAACGTCAAATGTAATGGGAACTTCTCAGTTCTTATCTTATTGGACCTCCTCGCCAGCAGCTGAAATAACTGACTCAATCCACTGAAACCTTACTTGTGGGGCACCTCTCATGATTTTCCTCTTATCACCCGCTATCTGTTCCCAGTCTCTTTTATGGGCTCCTCTTAAATATCAATGTTTCTCTAGGATTTTGTCTTGGATCCATTTTATTTTTACTATACACATTCTCTCTAGGGGATGCTCCTGGCTTCAGCTTCCACCCACTATTACATGACCTCCTATTTCCACACCAGACTTTTCACAAGCTTTAGTTGTACAGTAAACATCTTGACTGTCACACAGGGAACTCAGTCCCTCATGTCTGAAATGGAATCTATTATCCTTTCACCCAAAACTTGCCCATGCATTTTCTGTCTCTGTGAAGGGACTGAAGGGATCTACTCAGCTGCCTAAGCCAGAAATGCAGGAAAGATTCTAAACTTATCCCTTTTTTGTCCTTAATGTCTAGTCACCAATTTCTGTTTATTTTTACTTCCCAAATATTTCTCACAATCATAACATCTTATAGCTCTACTGTCATTATCTTGGTTTAAGACCTCATGCTCAGTATCCTAAGCACAATTATTATTAGTGGCCCCAAAATTTCCCTCTATTTTTAGTTTTTAATTTTATCCACGTTATATATGTAATCATATGTAGTTCTACAGGATTAGTAATAAAAAATCAGCAGTCCTCTTCCTCCTCCCCCACAGATAACCATATTTCCCCTTTTAGCTCATAATCTTGACATTTACTTCCATGTTTCTAATAACTTGTATTTACTACTTGATTTTTCAGTCTTAGGCATATCTAATGACTTCCTGCTAGGGAAACCATTCATTCATTCACCCAGCAAATACTGAGTGCCTAATATTGTGCCAGGCACTGTTCTGGGTGTTTGGGATACAGCAAATAGAATATCTACCTGGGAAGAAAGATGAATCACAAGTTAGAATATTATATGATTCATTATAAAATAGGATCTCTCCTAGCACGGTAAGATGTGCTTCTTTTGTGCTCCAGTAGTGCCCTGTTCATAGCCCTATCATAGTCAGCAGATTCTATACTACAATGTCGTGCAAGATTGTGGTTGGTGGTGGGTGTCTTGTTACCTACGTTGTATTTCTCCTATGGTTCTGATGAGTCTGCTGTGACTGGAAGAAGCTCTTTGCAGAACAGAAGAGCCTCCTGGAAAGGTGCTGAAGAGCTTAGGTTATGCTCAAAAATGGGTTTGAGCAATTTTGGAGAAACTGAATCCATGGATTAACCGTAAAGACTTATTAAGCCCAAATTTATCATTTGAAGGGTTAGAGGCAACAAATTAGGATAATCATAAAGAAAAGCTCCTTACATCATGATTAACTTTTAAAAATGGTACCAATGACTAGTAAATAAAGTTCAGAAATGTTTGAACATTTCTGATTTAACATAATTTTGATTTTCATGTAGTAGATCCTCATTCCTTTGCTTTGTTAGCTTGATTATAAAAAAGGATACAATAAAGATAAAATGAAGCACAATGATAATGCATGAAAACAATTGCTATTGTTTTCTTTATCTCTTTACTTATTTGCTTGATTAGTAAAAGGAATACAATGAGGTAAAATGGTGTTTCAAATTATTTCTCAAAAATTTTACACAGAATCACAATTCGTATATTGTTTTTCTTAAGAAAAGTTAAAGACTTAATTAATTCTTTGACATGGTTATAAAAACTATATTATGAACTATATACTTTAGGATTAAATCTTTTATGTATGATAACCCTTCCTTAATGAACATTTTCTTCTTTTACATTTTGTTACATTTTTATATTGTATTTGTCTTTTTAAAAATTATTTGGCTTTGAATATTAAATTCACAAATTTCTAAGTTAAATCACCATTTGTAGAGGAACTATGAAAAAAATCTAGTGTTAAATAAGTCTGACAAAACCATATTTAATATTCTGGGGTCTGTAGTATCTATGTTATGGCTAATTTCAAATTTAAAAAATACTGAATATTTATATAACACTAACTACTATTAAAGAAATGTTGGAAAAAGGAATTTCTAGAAATAAACAGATTTTTTTTTTTTTTTTTTTTTTTTTTTTTTTTTTTGAGACAGAGTCTCACTCTGTTGCCCAGGCTAGAGTGAGTGCCGTGGCATCAGCCTAGCTCACAGCAACCTCAAACTCCTGAGCTCAAGCGATCCTCCTGTCTCAGCCTCCCAAGTAGCTGGGACTACAGGCATGCACCACCATGCCCGGCTAATTTTTTCTATATATATTTTTAGCTGTCCATATAATTTCTTTCTATTTTTAGTAGAGATGGGGTCTCGCTCTTGCTCAGGCTGGTCTCGAACTCCTGAGCTCAAACGATCCGCCCACCTCGGCCTCCCAGAGTGCTAGGATTACAGGCGTGAGCCACCGCGCCCGGCCGAAATAAACAGATTTTTAAAAAGTTTTTCCTGAATACTATATTAGTCTCAACTCAGGTACTTATTTCTCTGAGCAAGACCTAAAACATCACAAGCAGTCAACATATTTATGAGATAAAAGTAGCAATTACATTTTGTGAGAACTTCAGAAAAGATTTTCTATGAATTGTAAAATCATTTGTCTGAATATCAGAAACTATACACCAAATTTATTTGAATTTGATCGTCAGTGAATGCCCCAAAATGCTGGTGGCAATAATGAATTATTGCTGAAAGATGTCTGATGATGGTATTTATTTTAACCATAATCATATATTGTACAAACACTAAAAATTATTAGATGAATAGCTGTTTAATAAAATTCAATTTTCTTTTATTTTACTCCATAAAACTCTAAATAATACCATATACAAATTTTTATAGTCTGAGTTTTGACTTTGAAAATTAGGCCCTATTTAAAAATTTAAAAGTGAAAATAGGCTGGGTGTGGTGGCTCACGTCTGTAATCCTAGCACTTTGGGAGGGTGAGGCCAAAGGATCGCTTGAGGCCAGGAGTTGAAGACCAGCGTGAGCAACATAGCAAGATCTTGTCTCTACAAAAAATAGAGAAATTAGCTGGGCATGGTGACGAGTGCCTGTAGTCCCAGTTACTTGGGAGGCTAAGGCAGGAGGATTGTTTGAGCCCAGGTGTTTGAGGTTACAGTGTGCTATAATGACACCACTACACTCTACTCTGGGCAAGACAGCGAGAACCTGTACTCACCCTCCCAAAATAGAAAAAAAAAAAAAAAAAGTGAAAATGCTTGCTTAAATAATTATGAGCTAGTTAACTATGAATCTTTTTTTTTTTTTTTTTTTTTGAGAC
Source organism: Eulemur rufifrons (assembly GCF_041146395.1). NCBI lineage: Eukaryota > Metazoa > Chordata > Mammalia > Primates > Lemuridae > Eulemur > Eulemur rufifrons. The sequence goes on from NC_091002.1 coordinate 28,668,151, forward strand.
AAGGGCTCATTCTGTCCATCAGGCTAAAGTGCAGTGGCATGATCACAGCTCACCGTAGCCTTGAACTCCTTGGCTCAAGCGATACTCCTGCCTCAGCCCCCTGAGTAGCTGGGACTTCAGGTGTGCATCACCATGCCCCACTACCTTTTTTTTTTTTTGGTAGATACAGGATCTTGTTATGTTGTCCAAGCTGGTCTTGAACTTCTGGCCTCAAGTGATACTCCCTCCTTGGCCTCCCAAAGTCTTGGGATTACAGGCATGAGCCACTGAGCCCAGCCAACCATGAATCTTTACCATTATCTCCTCAAGTGAGGTGGTATCCTTCATCACTTGTCTGTACGTTTGCTGCAGGGCCTGTGGAACATTTAATGTTTTGTGCAGATAAGCAATCATCTGAACCCTTTTGGTTCAACAAATGGGAGCTTAAAATCTTTTTAAGTAATCACAATGAGTTTTTTACAAGCTTGGACCTTGTCTTGGACATTGTTTTCTGATCTCTAATGACTTTAGCTAAGAAGGATGCCAGACCCTCTTGAAAAGCCAGTATGAAATCCCTGTGAAAGTAAATTAAATCTTGGGGACAGAAAATGACATAAGTATATCTGGACAAGATCTTAATAAGGAAGAAAAATAAATGAAGATAATTTTCTCCTAAAGAGTAAAACATCTCATCAGCAGATAGGATTGAAGAGTATACAAAGGTACTTTACTAATTATTAACTCACAGAAGATTAAAATGTTAAGCCACCTTAATTTTTTAAAAATTTGCTATCATATTTACATTTTAAAAAAAAACCTTAATTTTTAAAAAATTTGCTAATTATACTTATAACATTTTTTTAAAAAAATCTGAGGGTAGAAACTTGATTATCAATTGTTTAACATATTCTGAAGCAACATAGAATGAAAATTGGTTACCTAATCAAGTAGCAACAGAAGAGTAAACTAAGGATGAAGACAAATATAGCAGTGCCAAAAACCACAATATATATGTTGAGTGGCAGATTCTGGAATCCAATATTAGGCATCCTGAAGTTGTAATGTGGGAAATCCGAGCTCATGGGTAAACTGTGGGGGAAGAAAAGAATGGAGAAAAATTAAGTATAAAGACTAGGAACCAAGATAGCATTGTTGTTGTACATGCATATAGAGGTTAAAAGTTTTCTATGGCTTGACCTTATGTGAAACAGATATGATAGACAAAGTGTAAATATTCTTGCTATTCATTCATTAATCATGCCAAATATTTACTGAGTATGATGTACCTGACACTATTCCAAGGTTGGAGATGCTACCTAAAAAGTTTTGCAGGTTGCATTCATTCACTAAAAGGCATTTCATTGAAAAAATGCCCATAATTAATAAAACATATGAAAATGTTCAACCTCAAAGAAGTGCAAAAAGAAAAAAAAAAGTTTTAAGATTTTTCAAACTCTTTAAACTTTAACTTAATAACTCAACCCTTAAAATAGCAATATTTGAAATGGTAAAATATAAGAAATAACTTAGCTATCTCACAAGGAAATAATCATTAAACAATTATGTAAAGTCAGATGTTACAATATTGAAGGGTCATGAAAATGTGTTTTTAGTCGATTTTAATGTCACAAGAAATATAAAGATATGTGGGAAAAATTAAGCAGGATATAATTGCATATAAAACATCCCAATTTTATAAATCTGTAACTATGTATAGGTATGTGTATGTGTGTGTGTACATACATATATGGCAGAAAAAAGCCTGAAAGCCAACACATCAAAATGTTAACAGTGGCTGTGGTTTACTAGTCATTTTGATTTTCTTTTTTTTTTAAGCCCCTCTATTAAATCAGGCCCTATTCTAAGAATTTTACTGGTATTATTTTATTTAATCCTCACATCAAACTTCTATGGTAGGTACCATTTCTGCTCGTTTTATAGATAAGGAAACTGAAGCTGACAGAGTTTTGGTTACATAGTCATGACTGACCAAGTATGTTTGGGAGCCAGGGCCTCTCCAACTCCAAAGCCAGTGCTCTCAGCCTGTATCCTCTACTGCCTTTCTCGTGTGTTACTTTTATAATAAAATCAGAAAATTAAACACTCAAAAGGGACTCTTTCTGTCAGTCTGTTTGGTAATACTTACTGATTACTACAGTTAAAATTCCACAAGTGGAGGCTGCCTCTCCTTTAGGTGATGAGCTATAGTGATGAAGTGGCTGGCTCATCACACCATCTTATTAGAACTTTCCTTGTCATTTTGATTCCTTAAGGAGCTCCTGCCAGGCCTGCTATTAAGACCAAAGACTGCTAATGGGATTATAACTATGACTACCGCAAAACCAAACCAAAATGAAACCTTACCAAGCAAAGAAAACTTCTACTTTTATTTATGCATGGTAAATTAAAAATGTGTTCACAGATCTTTAGTGCCCTTGTGGTTCCCAGAAGAGTATATTTATGCTGTTGACACCATTGAGATGCTGACTGGCTGTATCTGAAACCTCAGCTGTATTACTACTTTAGTAAACCAACAGCTGCACAGAACAACTTCATCCCATGGAACTCTTCTCTGAAAACTTCCAAACATAAATAATGGGTAGTATTTAGTTTTGAACCTTTGGCCATTTTCTGCATTAGTTTAGTTAGAACAAGAGCTTTTCTAATTTCCTTTTTCCTACATTCAGATCTTCTTAGGAAGGGAAGGAAGGACGTAGTTAAGGAATGCTTTACTAAATATACATAGCACATACACTGCAGAGCTATTAGAAAATTATAGCTGCACAAAACTTAGCTCTCAACTTTCACATTGCTGACAAGGCCTCATCTGATGACCTCTGCTATAGTTAAGACATAGATGACTGTTCTTTAATCCTTTAAAAATGCCCTTCCCCAGATAAACTGGGCTTGGTAAGATACCTGTTATTTTAGGAAATCGGAGATTAAACATCTGTGCTGGGCAGGCTAATACAGAGGAAATACGCAAGCAGACAGAAAGTGGTATGGTGGGAAAAGGGACAGGTCTGCAGTCAGCAACTCTGGATGTTTGTTCCCAAGATGTCACTAGCTAGATGTCAGGACCTGTCCCATCTATACCACAGTTTTCTCATCTTTCAAATGGGATAATGCCTGTCCTATTGACTTCAAGGGATCTCTGAAAACTCTGAGTTAGGACAAAAATATTAAGGCTTGTGTATGTGTATGTGTGTGTGTTTGGGGAAGGCAGTGACATTACATAGAAGTAGTAAATAACATAAAAGCAGCCCTGACAAAAATCGAGTCTCTGGAGAGGATTCTACTAAGCCACATGCCCCTTCCTCAGGGAGCTCTTCCACACGCACTGCCAGGCCTTCTGTCAAGTGGCCTGCCAACCTGTTTCCCCAAGAGGCAGGAACTGGAAACCGTGTCCTGGCCAAAGGCGGCCATCAGCATAGGCCAGCTAGGAGTGAGGCCAGCGGCATAAGAACATTGCCCTGCAGGGTCCTCACACTGGGAAGTACCAGCAAGGAACTCCTGCAGAATTGTGAACAGAGACACAGACATGCAGAGCATGAGAGGTAGTGCTGTAATCAGAGAAGAGACATCTGCCTCAGTGCTCCTGGGGACTGAATGCGGAGACTTTTCTGAGTCCTCACTACCCGGCAGGACCTAACAATTAAACCTCGTTACCAGAGGGGTGCAGGGTTGATAGAGGATATGTTGATGCAAAATACATTTTAGGAATTTTTCTCCTTTACATTAATGGAATAGCTTAGCTACTGTATGTTGGCCCAACAGTTTAAGTAGATGGTGGATTATTCCAACCTGTTAATCCTGGTCTAGTGATACATTTGTTTTTATAAAATTTTCATCATAATACCTTTTCAGCATGAGTACTAATTTTTTCAAATAAGATAATTTTAAAAAAGCAGCTACATATTCATCATCTTAGTAATAAGTATTCTTTGCTATTGAAGTCTTACAAATCTAGTTATTTAGTAATTACTCCTTGTGGGAGTGAAGAGGAGAATAGCACATACAGTGCTGTTGCATCTTGGCATTTCCAACTTCACTGACATGAAAACCTTTTTTTACCTCTTATATAATTCATAGTTCCTGAAATCTCTAGCCTCAGCCTAAATTTCTAGCTGCCTAAGCAGTTTATTAGAAAAAAAAAAAAAACAAAGAAGATCCAAGTATTTTATCAGCAATAGGATTTCTCACCATGAAGATCTAAAAGGGACAGAGTACATGAAATTTGGATCCCTACAGGACCTGAGTTTAACACAATACACCGCAGCTAGATGGGCTGCGGCAGCATTTCTTCCTAGATCAGCTCCTGTTCCAATACCATATCATCATCTTCTCAGTAGTGAGTCCTCTGCTTTTGCTTAAAAAATGCTCAGAAAGGGAGACATCAGCAATTTTACTGCTGTATTTTACAATTTATGGTTCATAAACCATAAAAACCAATGTATTTATTCTTATAAATAAAAAAGAATCCACAAAAAACCTTCTTAAGAAATACTACTTTGGACTTTTTTTCTTTTTTAAATTTTGGAGGGATCTTCTGGTGAGGACCAGAAACCTGCTAGACAAATTCTAAAAGAGCTGTAACACTTTTGACTTTGTTAATCTTTTTTTTTTTTTTTAAAGTTGAGATATAATTTATATTTTAAAAATGCAACCATGTTAAAAGTACAAGTCATAGTCTGGACAAATGAATACAACCATGTTACCACTATCCTACCCTAATCAAGATACAGAATATATGTAACAAAGATTACTGCATATTAAAAAAAAAATATAGGATGTTTCCATCTCTCCAGAAAGTTCCCTTGTACCCCTTTGCAGTTAATTATCACCCCAACCACTGACTTCTATTAATACAGATTAATTTTCCTTATTCTAGAATTTAATACAAATGGAATCAAACATTATGCACTCATTTGTGTTCAGCATCTAATCACTCACTAGGTCTGAGAGTATTAAATAGTTATACAAAATACTTGTACTTCACATTTTATTCCTACTATGCCCTAATTATCCTATTACCTATACTCGCAGCCTCTTAAAATCACTGAGTTAGTACATTCTGAGAATTCTCACCAATTCTCATCATTTTTATATTTTTGGTGTTATTTCCCTCTTTTTTGGAGCATTATGCTTTACTTTCTCAATTCTTGGTCCAACTTCTCTAGAGTACTCTTTAGATCTCTTAAAACATTACTTCTGCTTTTCTTCCATTGTTCCTTTGCATTGCCTAATAGTATTCCATTTTATGGATAAAACACATTTTCTTTATTTTTCACCAGGTGATGGACATTTGGATTGTTCCCACTCTTTGGCTATTATGAATAATGCTGCTATGAACATTTATGTGAAAATTTTTGTGCAGACATGTTTTCACTTCTCTTAGGTGTATACTCAGGAATAGAATTGCTGGGTCCTGTTTATGCTATGTTTAACCTTTTGAGGAACTGCCGCACTGTCTTCTAAAGTGGCTGCACCATTTTATAATCCCGTAAGCAATGTATGAGGGTTCCAATTTCTCTACATCCTCTCCAAACTTGCTGTTCTATCTTTCTGATTTTAGCCATCCTAGTGGGTGTGCAGTGGTGTTTTACTGTGGTTTTAATTTGCATTTCCTTAATGATTAGTGATGCTGAGCATCTTTTCATGTGCTTATGGCAACTAGAATATTTGGTGAAATACCGATTCAAAACCTTCGCCCAATTTTAAATTGAGTTATTTGTTTTCTTACTGAGTTGCAAGAATCCTTTATATACTCTGGATACAGGTGCTTTATCAGACATATGGTTTGCAAATCTTGTCTCCCAGTTTTAGGCTTGTCTTTTCAATTTCTTAATGGTGTTTTTGAAGCACAAAAGTTTTAATTTTGATGAAGTTCAATTTTCCAATTTTTAAATTGCTTATGCTTTTGGTGTTATAGCTAAGAAATCTTTGTCTATCTCAAGATCATAAAGTTTTATTCCTATGTTTTAAGAGCCTTATTTTTTTTTAAGCTCTATGATCTATTTTGAGTTAATTTTTGTGCGCAGTGCAAGGCCAACGTCTAAATTCATCACTTTGCAAGTGGATAGCCAATGTCCCAGTACTACTTGTTGAAGAGACTTTCTCTTCCCCATTGAATTGCCTTGGCACCTTAACCACAAATCAACTGACCATAAATATAAAGATGTATTTCTTGACTTGGAATTCTATTTCATTGATCTATATGTCTATCCTATGCCAGTACCATGCCCTCTTGATTACTGTAACTTTGTAGTATGTCTTGAAATTTGTAACAGATGGGCAGTTGCTTCTTATGAATGATCAAAGAAAGTAGTTTCTTGAGATGGAACCTACTCCTGGTAAAGATGCTGTGAACACTGTTAAAATGACAACAAGGAGTTAGAATATTACATAAACTTAGTTGATAAGGGAGCCACAGGGTTTGAGAGGATTGACTCCAATTTTGAAAGAAGTTCTACTGTGGGTAAAATGCTATTAAACAGCATCGCATGCTACAGAGAAATCTTTCTGAAAGTAGGAATCGAGCAATGGCAGCAAACTTCACTGTTGTCTTATTTTAAGAAATTGCCACAGCCATACCAACTTTCAGCAACCAACACCCTGATCAGTCAGTAGCCATCAATATTGCAGCAAGACCCTCCACCAACAAAAAGATTATGACTCAGTGAAGGCTCAGATGATCATTAGTATTTTTTAGCAATAAAGTATTTTTTAATTAAGGTATGTACATTGCTTTTTTAGATATAATGCTACTGCACACTTAATAGAGTACAGTGTAAACATAACTTTAAAAAGCACTGGGGGCCGGGCGTGGTGGCTCACGCCTGTAATCCTAGCACTCTGGGAGGCCGAGGCGGGTGGATCGCTCGAGGTCAGGAGTTCGAGATCAGCCTGAGCAAGAGCGAGACCCCGTCTCTACTAAAAATAGAAAGACATTATATGGACAACTAAAAATCTATATAGAAAAAATTAGCCGGGCATAGTGGCGCATGCCTGTGGTCCCAGCTACTCGGGAGGCTGAGGCAGTAGGATCGCTTAAGCCGAGGAGTCTGAGGTTGCTGTGAGCTAAGCTGACACCACGGCACTCACTCTAGCCTGGGCAACAAAGTGAGACTCTGTCTCAACAACAACAACAAAAAGCACTGGGAAACCAATAAATTTGTGTGACTTGCTTTATTGTCATATTTGCTTTATTGCATTGGCCTGGAACTGAACCTGCAATATCTCTGAGGTATGTCTTAAGATCCATCCTCCTCTTTGGAGATATTTTTATAACATATATTATATTCTATATATTTTATAAATTCAATGATAGTGTCATAATTGTTGCTTTATATAATTTTATGTCAAATAATATTATAGAAATGGTGAAAATATATTTGAGTCTTCAATATTCACCTACATATTTATTGTTTACAATACTCTTCATTTTTACCTGTGGATTAGAGTTACCATCTGGTGTTACTTCCTGGCTCCAATATAGCTCCATTCCCTCCCTCCCCTCCCTTTGTGTTATTATTGTCATATAGATTACTTTTATAAGCCCAATGATGCATTTTTATAATTATTGTTTTATACAATTGTGTTCTACTTTTTGAAATGATTAAAAGCAACAGTAATAAGTGATGCTGACTATGATATCATAGCTCACTTTTCTTGGTTACCTTACTTTTTTTTTTTCCACACCAAAAGCCATGATCAAGCAGGTCTTCCAATGTTAGACAACTCACAGCTTGAAGTCTTAAGGTCTAAGCAGCTTCTCACAGCTTGATCATGTTGTTTAACTAGTCTCTAACTGGTTCATTAGAAAAATCAAGCTTTTGACAAATTAGAAATAACTCACTTCTTTGTTTTTGATTATCTTTATGGCCTTTTGAAATATTATCTTCTGTAAAATCTTTTTTTGAGTGGATGAAATGAGGGGAAAATTTTTAAATTTCAAAAATATGTCGTTGATCAGTAGAAAAATCTAAGCTTTCTAATCAAAAGGATATGCTGAGTCCTAGAGAGAATTATTAAAAAAAAAAAGACCTATATTTAGACATATCATGGTAAAATTTCTGAATTCTAGGATAGAAAACTATAGTAAGTGTCCAGAAAGAAAAGTCAAGTTGCTATAATGGAAAGCATATAGAATTGTTATCAGATTTGTCTTAGGCCATGGGCAATAGGGTGGGCCTGAAGAATCAGATAGCCTGGGATTTAATCATGGATATGTCAGTGACTTTGGGCATGTTACTTACCTTTTCTGTGTCTCAGTTTTTCTCATCTGATGAGGTACAATAACAGCATTAATAGTAACTTTATAAAGTTTTACAGGAATTAAATTACTCAATACATGAAAAGCACTTAGAACAGTACCTGGGCACATAGTGTATACTTGAAAAATGTTAGTTATCATTATTAACTAAAAGATGATAATAAAAGATAATTGAGTTACTGTCTGTACCTCCATCAAAAGATGGTCAGGTAGACTTCTGATTCCAGAAAGATGGAGTAGACATACAATTCCCTATTTTTTCAGCTAAATATAACTACAAACCCTGGACATTATGTAAATATATAAAACAAAAGAAGACTCTGAAAGGTGGAGAAAAAGCAGCAAACTAGGTAGGGACCTGGGGACTCAAGGAATAGCATACTGGTGAATTCTCTGGGATTTCTTTTTGTCTCATATATTCCAGATTTGGAGCTGGAGAGGCCGGCAAACCAGAAATTCAACAAGATAAAAAAGCCCCAATGAGCCTGTCCTCTCCAGCCAAAGGACCATAAAAGGAGTAGCCTAGCAACACAGAAAGCTTCTAGACAATAACTGCTCTACTCCAGTTAAACAACCCAGAAAAAAACTGGTAAAGCCCCTACACGTGCCAGCAAAGGCTGAATGGAAAGCCTAGGTTTTCACCCTTGCTAGGACATTACAAGGTTCCCTCAGCCATCCTGTTGAGATAGGGTCAGAAAAAGCCAAGTAGGAGGCTGGAACTCTTATCCCACCAGGTGGAAATGAGGTCCCACCACTGTGATATGGGCAGAGACTATATATGGACCCTGACTGCCACTCCTATCCAGCAGTAACAAAATGACTATACTCCTACCTCTGGGGTGCTGACAGAGGAGATCTAGTGGAGAATCAGGATATTTTTTTTTTGGAGACATGGTCTCACTCCGTTGCCCTAAGTAGAGTGCCATGGCATTAGTCTAGCTTACAAACTCCCTCAAACTCCTGGGCTCAAGCGATCCTCCTGCCTCAGCCTACTGAGTAGCTAAGACTACAAGCGCACACCACCACACCCGGCTAATTTTTTTCTATTTTTAGTAGAGACAGGGTCTCACTCTTGCTCAGGCTGGTCTCAAACTCCTGACCTTGAGTGATCCTCCTGCCTCAGCCTCTCAGAGTGCTAGGATTACTGGCATGAGCCACTGCACTCAGCCGAGAATCAGTATTTTACCACTAACCAGCGGCAACAAGCACTTCTGCTCCCAGACAAGGAAGTATTGGTGAAAGCCTAGTTGAGAGCTGGAATTCTCATCCCTGCCCCCGACCCTTACTCCTCCTGTGTCAACAGAAGCTGAAGGGGGAGCCTGGCCTTCTACCCTTTACCTGGTACCTTTACCTGGTATTAATGAGGCAGCACCACAACTCCACCTTTTCACTGTCAGAGCAGGCCGTAGGAAGCCAGCTAACTCAGAAGGTTTAAATAAAATCCAGAGTCTCATAACATAATACATAAAGTGTCCATCACTCATCATACCAAAGACTAGGAAGATCACAAATTGAATGAAAAAAGACAACCAACAGATGCCAACGCTGATGACAGAAATGTCAGAATTACTGGATAAAGATTTTAGAGCCACCATCATAAAAATGTTTCAGTAAGCAATTATGAACATGCTTGAAACAAGTGAAAACACTGAACATCTCAGTAAAGAAACAGAAGATATAAAGAGGAACAAAACGGAAGTTATGGAACTGAAAAATATAATAACTGAAGTAAAAACTCAGTGGATGAGCTCGACAGCAGAATGGAGATAAAAGAGGAAAGCGCTAGTGAACTAGAAGACAGAATGGTAGGAATATACAATATGAACAAGAGACAGAAAACAGACTGAAGAAAAAAATTAACTGAGCCTCAGGGACATGCGGGACCACAATAAAAAATTTAACATTCGTGTCACTGGATTCCCAGGAGAGGAGAAAAAGGACAGGGCTGAAAAATTACTAAAAATAGTGGCTAAAAAATTACCAAATTTTACAAAAGACATAAATGTACAGATTCAAGCAGCTGAACAAACTCCAAACAGAATAAACCCAGAGAAATCTACACCAAGACACATCCTACTCAAACTTCTGAAAACTAACAACAAAAATCTTGAAAGCAACCAGAAAGATACCATTAGGGGGAAAATAATTCGAAAAAATTTCTCATCAGAAAAGAAGGGACATATTTTTTAAGTGCTGAAAGAAAAGAACTGTCAACCCAGAACCCTATATGCAGCAAAAATATCCTCAGGAATGAAATAGGATATCAAGACATCTTCACATGAAAGAAAACAAAGAGAATTTGCTACCAGCAGATCTACTCTTAAAGAATGACTAAAGGAAGTTACCTTAACAGAAAGGAAATAAGAAAAGGAACCTTGAGACATAAGAAGGAAGAAAAAACATGGAAAGCAAAAATATGGATAAACACAATAAACTTTCCTTGAGTTTTCTAAATTATGTTTGATGGTTGAAGGAAAAATAATAATTGTCTAATGTGGTTCTAAATGTATGCAGAGGAAACATTCAAGACAAGTATATTGGCCAGGCGTGGTGGCTCACGCCTGTAACCCTAGCACTCTGGGAGGCTGAGGCAGGAGGATCACTTGATCCCAGGAGTTTGAGGTTGCTGTGAGCTAGGCTGACACCATGGCACTCTAGCATGGGCAACAGAGTGAGACTCAGTCTCAAAAAAAAAAAAAAAAATAAGACAAGTATATTAAAGATAAGAAAGGCTAAAAGGACATAAAAGGGAGGTAAGATTTCTAGTCTTGACTTGAATTAATAAAATGACACCAGTAGACTGCATATATAATACAACGCCTACAGTAATCACTCAGAAAACCATAAAGACATATACTCAAAAACATTACAAAGAAATCAAAATGGACTTCAAACAATTATTCAAGTAACAGAGAAACAGAAAACAGAGAGAACAGAGAAAAAAAAAAATTAAAATGGCAGGCTTAAGCCCTAACATATAAATAATTACATTAAGTATAAATGATCTAAATATGTCAATTAAAACAAAGAAATTGGGAGAGTGGATTAAAAAAACCATAACCCGACAATATGCTGTCTAATTGAAATTCACTTAAAAAATAATGGCACAGGCAGGTTGAAAAGGATGGAAAAAAAGATATGTAATGGAAGCATTAATCAAAACAAAGCAGGAGTGAATGTATTTACCATCAGACAAAGTAGAGTTCAGAGTAAAATTACCAGAGAAAGAAACATTACACAATGATAAAATGGACAATCCACTAAGAAGACATAGCAATCCTAAATGTGTGTACACAAAACAACAAAGCTGCAAAATATATGAAGCAAAAACTGATAGAACTGAAAGGAAAAATAAATCCACGATTATACTTGAAGACTTCAAAACCCTCTCTCAAGAACTGATGGAACAACTAGACAGAAAACCAGCAAGGATAAAGAAAAACTCAACAACGCAATTAAACAACAGGATCTAATCAAAATTTATAGAACATTTCACCTAGCACCAGCAGAATACACATTCTTTTCAAGCACCTAAGGCACATATACCAAGATAGAACATATCTTTGGCCATAAAACAAATCTCAACAAATTTTAAAAACTTGAAGTCACACAGAGTGTTACTATACACAATGGAATCAAACTACAAATCTGTAACAGGTAACAAGAAAACATCCAAACATTTAGAAACAAATCAACACATTTCTAAATAATCCATGGGTCAAAAAGAGGCCCCAAAAGAAATTTTTAAAAATACACCAAATTGATTGAAAATGAAAATACAACATATCAAAGTTTGTGGGATGTAGGTAAAGCAGTCCTGAGAGGGGAATTCATAACAATGCATCCATAAGAAAAGAAGAAAAGTATCAAATCAATAATCTAAACTACATTAAGAATGTAGAAAAAGAGCAAAATAAACCCAAGTCAAGAGGAAGGGGAGAAATAAAGAGCAGAAATCAATGAAATTAAAAACAGGAAAGCAACAGAGAAAAATCAATGAAACAAAATGCTGAATTTATTCTTTGAAATGATCGATGATATTGACAAACCTCTAGGAAAAAAGACAAATAAAAAAAAAAAGAGAGAAGACACAAAGTACCAATATCAAAATAGGAGACAACACTTCCAACTCTGTAGACATCAAAAGGATAGTAAGGGTATACACACATAAACAGACATAAATTTAACAATATAATTAATAAAACTGACCAATTCCTCAAAAAACACAAACTCATCCAATATAAAATAGATAATTCAAACAATTCTGTAACTATTAAAGCAATTTAATTTATCATTTAAAAATTCACCAAAAAGAAAGCTCTAGGCTCAGATGATTTTACTAGAGAATTGTACCAACTGTTTAAAGAAGAATTAACATCAATTTTTGACAATCTCTTGCAGACAATAGGAGGGAATGCTTCCCAATTCATTTCTTGAAGTTAGTATTACCCTGATTGCAAAACCAGATGTAGAGAATGTCTAGCAAACACAGACACAAAAATTCTTGACAAAATATTAGCAAGTAGAATTCAACAATATGTAAATAGCATTTTATACCATGATCAAGTAGGACTCATTCAAAGGATGCAAGGCTGGTTTAATATTTAAAAATCACTCAATGTAATCTACCATATTAAATGACTAAAGAAGAAAAATCACATCATCATATTGATTGACGCAAAAAAAGCATTTGACAAAACTTAACACCCATTTATGATTAAAAAACTCCCAGAAATGTAATGAAATTTCTTCAACGTGATAAAAAAGCATCTACAAAAAACAAACCAAACAAAAAGCCAACCAAACAATAACAACAAAAATTGTACAGCTAACATTATTCTTAATGGTGAAAGACTGAATACTTACCCCCCTAAGACCAGGAACGAGGGAGGATATCTGCTCTCACCACTCTTATTCAACATAGCGCTGGAAGTTCTAGCCAGTGCAATAAGGTAGAAAAGGGAATAAAAGGCACACACATCAGAAAGGAAAAAATTAAACTGCCTCTTTTTGCCAACAAAATAATCATCCACAAAAACAAAATCCCAAAGAATCTACAAAAAAACTTCTAGAATAAGTGAGTTTAGCAAGGTTGCAGAATACAAGATAAACATTAAAACATCAATTATATTTCTATAAACTAGCAATGAACACATGAACACTAAAGTTAAAAATACAATGACATTTACAATTGTTAAAAAAAGAAATACAAAGGAGTAAATTTAACAAGACATTAGACATGTACAGGACTTATATGTGGAAAACTACAAAATGCTGATTAAAGAAATTGAATAAGAGCTAAATAAATGCAGAGACATTTGTGTTCATGGATTTGAAGACTCAACATAGTAAAGATGTTCTCTCTAAATTGATATATAGTTTTAACATAATTCCTATCAAAATGCCAGCAAGATTTTTTTTTGTAGATATAGATAACTTTAAAAAATTTAGATGGAAAGAAAGGTAAGGAACTAAAATAGCTGAAACAATTTTGGAAAAAAGAGAACAAAGGGAGAGGAATCAGTCTACCCTATTTAAGGACTTATAGCTACAGTAATCAAGACACTGATTGGTATTGGCAAAATAAGCAAAAATGTAGCAGGGCAAATATTATTAGAGAAAGCAGGAGTGCTAATTTTTTAAAAAAATAGAAATGAAGGCAAAAAATGTATATGGATTAATGATGTTTTATAGAGATAAAAGTACTAATCTCCAAATAAGATATAACAAAAAAGAGTAATCAATACCATTAACAAATAAAATATATATATATAGAATTTTGTGTCTTAAAAGAGAAAAAACATTCTTTTCATATGAATCTGGAACATCTACATTTAGATAAACTGATTATTTTAAGCCATAAAGAATAGTCCACCAAAGAACAGAAATCTTAAAGGCTACAATCTGACCACAATACAGTAAAATTAACTCAACAATAAAAAGATGAACAAAAAGAAACTACCTGGAAATTCAAGAAATAATTTTTGAATGACTTTGGTCTAAGAAGTAATCAAAACAAATCACAGATCATTTAGAAATTAATCACATTGTGGGGAGAAAAGCCTTGTATTGTGAGAAAACTTCCATAACCTTCAATATTTACATTATCAATCTAAAAAGAATGAAAATAAACGAACACAAGAATTCAACTTTAGACAGCAGAAAAAGAACAAATCATACAAAATAAGCCAGAAAAAGGAACAAAGGTCCAAACAAAAATATATGAATTGAAACAAAAAAATTCAAAAGAAATTGAAATCAACTAACCAAAACATTAAGAATGAGAAAGATAAAAACTATTATGCAGAGATTTATAAAAATCTATGCGAACTCAAATATTAATTTTAAAACCTGTATTAAAAAGATTTCATAGGAATATAAATAACCAAAACTGGCTCCAGAAGAAAACATAGAAAATATAGAAATGTCTTCACAAAATGGCTCCAGACTCCGATGGCAATGGAGGTAGAATGCACTAAACTTGCTCTGCTATGTACAGCAGTCCTCCCTTACCTACGGGGTGGGGGATATGTTTTAAGATCCTCCAATGGATGCCTGAAACCAGATAGTACCAAATCCTGTTTTTTTTAATCTGAGAACCAAGACACGAATGGGCAGGTAGTGTGCACATCATGGATACACTGGACAAAGAGATGATTCATGTCTGATGGAGCATGATGGTGCTAGATTTCATTATGAATGGTGCATCATTTGAAACTTATGAATTGTTCATTTCTAGAATTTTCCATTTAATATTTTCAGACCACAGTTGACCCTGGGTAACTAAAACTGTGAAAAGGGAAAATGCAAATAAGGGAGAAGTGAAAATGCAAATGCCCACTCTCAAGTGATCCAGAGTATGGAAAAGAAACAATGGAAAGCATCCCAACTCATTTAAAGAGGTAAGCATAATCCTGAAACTAAAACAAAAACTATACAGTGGAGTTCACAAACTCAAGGCCTATGGGCTGAATCTGGCCTGCAGAAGTATTTTGTTTGGCCTATCCAAAGTTTTAAAAATTGAGATAATTTAAATTTAGGAGAATTAGCATAAAATTTGCAATTTCCAGCTTTACATGGAAAAAACATCTAGTAACACTAGGCTTCATTAGTGCATGGCAAAATGGCTTGCAGCTGAGTGGCCTGGGTCCCCAGAATGCCATGCTGCACAGTCTGGAGGAAGCACTCTTACAGGCTACAGGATAAGTGTGCCCCTGCGCCTATGTCAACAGGATTCCCATTTGTCACAATTTCCACCACTCCCTATCACTCTCTAATTCTGAACCAAATGTAGGTTGCCACTTGTGCTTTATGCTTTATTTTTCTCAATGTAGATAACTATTTCTACCTCTATCAAAAAAACAAAATAAATGGGCAGAGATCAGGAGAGTGAATAAAACAAAATAAAACGCAACAAAACAAAAAAACCAAAACAACCTCTAGTTTTTTTACCCAGTATATTTGCCTGATTCAATTTCTTGCCTGGCTCCTGTTGGCACTGAGTGCCCCTGCTTTATGGTTTCTATCTTTGGTTTCCCTACACCAAATTATAGAAATACCCACTTACATTCTCTTTTAATATTTGCAAGGTTTTGTGCCTTAAATTTAAATGTTTAATCCATTTTGAATTTATGGCATGGAAAAAAGAACTAAAACGGTTTTTCCAATTCAGTCATTTGTTCCAACAGCATTTATGAAATTCTTTCTCCACTGTCTTAATTCTACCATTTTCAGAGTCACTTCTTAACACACATCTGGGTCTGTTTCTTGATTTTGTCATCTGTTCCCTTGTTTCCTTTTTCCTTTCCATGATGTTCTACATCAGCACTCAATGTTTTATTTTAATATAACTTTAGCATACCCATAACATATACAGTAGGGCAATATTTTCATCATTACTTTTCCTTTTTTTCAAGGCTATTCTTACACAATCTTTTTTCAGACAAGTAAGTTTTTAAAATATCCTATTGGGAAGATGATTGAAATTGAAAATACATTAAATCTATAGCTTACTTTAGGGAGAGTGGGCCTTATTATGGTTTGAACATTTGTCCCCTCTCAAACTCATGTTGAAATTTAATCACCATTGTAATAGTATTAAGAGATGGGACCTTTAAGAGGTGATTGGGCCACTAGGCCTCTGGCCTCATGAATGGACTAATACTATTATGGTTTGTTATGGAGGCAGTAGGTTCATGATTGCAAGAGTGGGTTCTTTATAAAACGAAGAACCAGGCCCTCTTTTGTGTTCCCCCCACCACCACTCTTTGCCCTTCTGCCATGTGATACCTTCCACCATGTTACAATGTAGCAAGCTGCTGATGTGGCAGCTTGATTTTGGACTTAGCTTCTAGAAACGTGAGAAATAAATTTCTGTTCATTATAAATTGCTCAGTCTGTGGTATTGTTATAGCAGCACAAAATGGACTAAGATGGATCTTTATATCCAAGTACATGGTGTGTCTTTTTATTTATCTAGTCTTATTTTATTCCTTTCAGTAGATTTGTATAGCTTATTCATACAGGTTTGGTACTTTAGTTTATCCCTACTTTATATATACATCTATTTATATTTACATATATGTATTATGAATGGGATGTTTTTCTATTATATTTTCCAAACTGGTTATTCCTAGTATAGAAAAAAACTATTTTAAAATATATTTATTTTATAGCCCAACCTGGAAAAATTTTTAGGCCAGGTGCAACTTACTGTGTGCTATATAAATAAATCTTAATAAAGCACCCACAGAACACCCAGCTCAGATCAGTGAGCACTCCAAGAAAAACTATTTACAAAATATACACCAAGGCAACTGAACATAGTGACTTTCTGTATAAGCTTTTTATTTATATATCATCAAAAATAATTATAAAAAACACATATCACCAAATATAACTTTTGCCTTGGACTAGCTGATCTCTAGCTAATCTTTCTCATAACAAATAAACTGGAGAGTTGTCTCCTAAGATGCTGCCCAAATGGGAACGTGAAAGCACACTTTGTACTTCAGATGTGATCTTTTTATTTGCTAGTTTAACCAAAGGCAGTCCCAGGAACAAGTTATAAATAAGAGAAAACCAGGATACATCACTGTTTTATTCAGCTAGTGTAGGAACCAACTGCAGAAGAGACCATTCTCTCAGACCTGCTGCTGAGCTCCAGCTGATGAGCCACAGCGTGGCTTCACTGGACCAGTCAATACTCGGCCCTACTGCAATAACCTGAGCCTGACAGAATTGGATGGCAGATTCTATGTATGTATTAACAGGCAGGGGCAGATGTGGAGCATCTGCAGCTCAGTCCGTAGCCGATTGCTCTCCACCATGTCAGAGGCCAATAAAATTATAAATATGTGTATTGCTAGATGTATCTGATAGATTTCACTAGTAAAGAATACAGGAACTTGTTTGAATATGCATAAAACTATGCCTGGAGGATACTCAAGAAATGAATAACAAGAGCTATTTTCAGTGAGGGAAGAAGGAACCTAGGGAGAACAGTCTTTTCACTGTGTATCTATCCTTTTGGATCTTCTGAATTTTGAATGCTGTGACTACATTATCATTTCAAAATGTAACATTTTAAAATGAGTGATGCACCTGACCAATATCTGTCTATATCTGCACATAAAAAGATTAAAGATGAAGGTATTAAAGAATTTAAAGGGAGGTGTTAGTAGAAGTCTGTATGTACAGAAGTACAGATGACATGTATAGAATTAAACATACATTTTCTGCCATACCCAGAGTGCCAAACACTTAGGTCCTTCAGAAAGCATCCCTGTACCAGAGGAGACTTTTCAAAACCACTTATATTCCTTTAACTCTAAACTCACGGAAGTTATACACTGATTTTAATTGTCTGTCCTATGTGACTTCCGGAAAGAGTGGGACCATTTTACTTATATATAATCATCATTTGAGTTCACCTGAAAATTCTATTTCTCGTGACAAATTTATAGATTGGCAGTCTTGTGAACTTTGGATAGCAAGATTTTCCCGGGACCTGGTCATCCCTGATTAAAGGCAAGGCCGCATTTCTGGATGTCTGAGGCCCAGACTCTGTAATGCAGCACCTCAGGTAGAGGTCCTACATGGAGAGTTCTGAGCATCTAAGGTGGCACTTCTGGACGATACCACTGCCTCACATTGTTCAAAGTGCTCCAGTAATCCAAAGGTCTCCCTCTGCATCTCAGTCTTTTATAATCTTCTCTGGTACTTGACTGTTAGAAATAGATATCAGGATTCTATCAGGGGTCAAAATTTCTTATCTTCAAACAGCAGGCAGCTAGGCAAGATAACTGGCTGGTATTCTGTAAATATTTCTCTAAGTGTATCTTTTCTCTATGATTTGAGTTTAAAGTCTGAGGTCATTCTTATCTTTTATTCTTCAGAAGACAGTTCTTCCTTCTTTCCAGTTTTTCCCCCCAAATCTCAGAATACACCAGAGGTATTCTTTCCAGTTTTAAGAAACTGATAAATAGGTATATCTGGGCACTCTGTCTTTAAGTGCCAAATCTGGAAAATAAGTAACTCTATAAGCTCTCAATCTGTAGGCAAAGGTCTATTTTTTTTTAAAGTAATTTCTTTAATTTTTCCTTTACTGAGGTTTCCTCCTACCTACACCCCTCCCCATTATTTAAATGAGACGGGGGGAAAAAAACTAGGCCTATTGGAATTGTTATAACCTATTTGTCTATTCCATCTGTATTTTAATCTTTCCATTTAGCCTTAATTTTACTAACAACCCCTTCATTTTGATTCCATTTACAATATTCATTAATGGATGCTGTAATTTTTTATACCTTTTATCACAGTGCTTCAGTTTTTCTTAAAATTTAATTCTAACCAGTTCCTTTCAATAGCCTTTGTGTCTTTTATGCCTTCCAGCCCCATTACTGACAGTTCTAATCCTTCCATAGTTTGCATTTTTTCCGTTTCTTCTGCTACTATTGTTTTCTCTGGGTTTGTGCACAGCTTTTCTCTTTCCTGGTGTTGCCACAGTTCTAAGATCAAGCCTGAGGTGCTATCTTTAATTTGTTTATAACTGAAGTTTATCTACTTGAACATTTTTTATTTCAGATATTTGTTATTTTGGTGGATCTATTTTTATTCTGCCATATTTTCCCAGTAGTTATTCTCTGTGTCTGCTCCATAAAGACCTTTTCTCCACTTTTTATGTAATGATGAAGCCTCAATTTTCAATTTAAATCATTCCATCAGATCTTTATAAGACTTCACTTTCATGATGGATAGGAATTCAACTTTGAAGTCTCATATTCTCTTCTGAGCCCTCTATCCCAGGTATGACTGTGTATGCACTATAACTTTGCAAAGAATCTGCCTATCAACATTTAACTACCAACTGCTATTTGGTTCACGGTTTGATTAACTGATGGTGGTACTCTTAAGAGTATGGGTTGTGGGAAAAAGAACACAGTAATGCTGAGATAGAAGGAGGATGGAATGGAATACAAGTTACAAAGGAGGAAAATACTCTCAGGTTGAACTTCACATTGTAAGTACATCAAGGCAGTGAAAAGAAATAAGAAGCAACGAGCAGTTCCCATTTCAACATGAAATAAACTCTAGGTGTAATACAATATCTGCTTATTTAGAAAAGAGCTGATTTTGTTCCCCAAAAAACAATGTTTTTCTCACAACAAAGGAAATAAAAATGTAACAGGAGAGCAATGGCTATGCCACTCAAAACTATAATTATCTATGGGTGGTTAATTTTCAATATCTATCAAATTTGATAAATGGGACAGTGAGCCTCTTTATTTAAAGCCAAATCTTAATCTACATTAATTACTTATTGGCTCCTGGTTCTTATACAGGTGGGCATAACAGACACCTGCATAGCATAAAACAAATGTAATTCTTAAAAATTTGGTGTTTCCAGTTGCTGGAATAAACAGTATTTATCATTGTTGGTGTAATGTTAACCTACTTATTCACTGGAATTAATATAGAGACGGATCATGAAAAGAAAATTTTCCCTATGAAATTTTTTGAAAAATATTTTGACTGCGTAATGTTATCTGAGAAATGGTTGTACCTTTTCCAATCCTTCAAGAAAACCAACCTGATTGTAAAGAAGAAATTATCATTATTTACAGATGATAGTAAAATAAAAAAGAATGCCATTAAAAGAACAACAAAAAGGAATATAGCTGGGCAACATAGTGAGACTGCATCTCCACAAAAAATAAAAAAATTAGCTGGGCATGGTGTCATGCACCTGTAATCCTGGCTGCTTGGGAGATTGAGGCAGGAGGATCGATTGAGCTCAGGAGTTTGGGCTGCATTGAGCTATGACCGCACATACTGCAGTCCAGCCTGGATGACAGAGTAAGACCTTGTCTCTTAAAAAAAAAAAAAACTTATTAGTAAATACACACCATGTATATTAAGAAAATATGAAAGACACAAAAGAAGATGTGAAGAGGAGGTGGGGTAAAAAAAAAGATGTGAAGAACTAAAAAGATACTTTCTTCTTAGTCGTGAAGACTCTAAATATTATAAATGTGTCAATTTTCCTTAAATCTATAAACTTAATGCAAATACAATAAAAAAAAAACCCTACAAGGGTTGTCTTTACTGGGAGAAAGAGGGTGGCTGGAGAAGTTAATTCTAGTTTAATAGGAAAAATAAGAATGAAAGAATAGCCAGAAATATTCCAAAAAAGAAAAATCTATTCTTACTGACATACGAATTGTCAGTATTAACAGGATTGATGATTAACAGGAAAGAACAGAAATATAAAAGCTAGTAACAGTTGCTGTTTGCCAAATATTATCAGCTTTCCATCTCCTGCGCACACTTATAACTGTATTTCCTGGCCCCTTTGTTGTGGGGGGGGGGGTCAGGTGACTAAGATCTTTCAGTGAGTTGTGATGGGAAATGATGTATATCACTTCCAGGTTGAACATTTTATTGATGGTATGAGACTCCCCAGGCCCCTCTTTCCCTTAGCCAGGACAGGTGGCAATGTTGGTGGCAGCTACCTTAGCCTAAGTTGCTGAATGGGAAGACGTGGAACAGAGCCCTCAGCCAACTCTTGATGGACATATACCAAAAGGAAGGAAAATTCTTATTGTTATAAGCCACTAAGATTTTGAGGTTGTTTGTTACCATGACATAACATAGCCCATCCTGGTGGATGTAAGAAAGCTGAAGAACAGCCCAAATGAATGTAGGAATCTATTATGTCAAAAGCTGACATTCCCCATTGATGAGAGAAAGACAGATTATTCAGTAATAAGACTGGTACAATTAAGGCCGTGCACTGTTGCTCACACCTGTAATCCTAGCACTCTGGGAGGCTGAGGTGGGAGGATCACTTGAGCTCAGGAGTTCAAGACCAGCCCCAGCAAAAGCAAGACTCCATCTCTACTAAAAAATAGAAAAAATTAGCTGGGCTTGGTGGTGTGCACCTGTATTCCCAGCTACCTGGGAGGCTGAGGCAGGAGGATCACTTGAGCCCAGGAGTTTGAGGTTGCATAGCAGTGAGCTATGATGATACCACTGCACTCTAGGTAGAACAACAGAGCTAGATTCTATCTCAAAAAAAGAAAACAAAACAAAAAATTGGTATAATCAGGTAGCCAGCTAAGAAAAAAATTAAGATAGCCTTACTCTTTGCACCAAAATATATCCCAGCTGCGTTGAAAATTTAAATATGAAAAATGAAATTATAAAAACATTGAAAGATGTCAAAGAATTTTAAAAATAATCTCAAAATGGGGAAAGCCTTTCTAAGTATAACCCAGAAGCAACCTTCCCTCTGGAAAAAAAACCCACAAAAACTTCCTGCTTGGGGGAGAAAGCACTCTCAAATATTACTAGTGAAATTGTCAGTTAGCAGAATTGCCAGCCTCCATGAGAGCCACTCAGCAAAATTATACATGCACTTACCTATTGACTCAGCAATTCCACATTTAGGAATTTATCTTTCAGATGTACTTGCATGTATACTCAAAGACACACATGTACAAGGCTCTTCATGCAGGCTTGTTTATTTGTAAAAGCAAAAGACTGGAAGCAACCTAAATATGTAACTGGTTATAGTATATCACAATAATCTAACATATTGCAGTTGTTAAAGAATGTTATAGATCTATATGTGCTGACTTGGCACAGTTTCCATGATAATATTGCTAAGTAAAAAAACAAAAACAAGGTGCAGAACAGTAAATGTGGCGTGCCACCACCCAATGTAAAAAGAACTAAAAGAGAAGCTAGCTTCGTATAAGTCTAAAAAGTCTCTGGAAAAATACATAAAAAACTGGTATTAGTGATTGAGCCTCTGACAGGATTGGGAGGAAACTGACTTTTCACTGAATACTTGTTTATAATACCTTTAAGTATTTTATAGTATGTACTCATACTATTTATTAAAGAAGATAAATTAAAAATTTAATTATGAATGGAATTGGAAAAAGTAAACTATTTTTTAAGAAAAAAGGTTCCCTGTTTGTGAAGATTCACAGGGATTTAAACATTTTTATTCTCATTTAAAAGATTTGGCAGAAAACTCTGGCTTTTCTGAATAGATTTGGTGAGGAAAAATGACCATGAGGATTATAGATATTTCATAAATATCCTTTAGCTATCTGTCTTAAATCAATGTTTGGTTAGATAATGTAATTATCTAATTATAATTTTTAATTCCTCCCTTATAATTATATATAAATTATCTCTTCTCTTAGTTGTCTAATATTTCTAGAATGATGGTAAAAATAACATTAATAATGTACATTCTTGTCTTATTCCTGAGATTGCTGTTTTATCAGTAAATAGAATCTATGAGGCCTCATACACAACACTCTTATATACTAAGGGAATTTCCATCTATTCCTGCTAATATACTACTTTTTACTGAGTTAGAAAATGCATTCCTTGAGGATAACAGATTTTACTCATTATTTTACCAATAACAATTATTTTTAAAAAAAAAAACATTTTTCTTTAATCAAAGGTAAGCAAAAGTTAGTAATTGAGGACTACTGATAAGCAGCTCTGATTTCACTAGAAAATTTTCTGTTTCTTTGACTTCTTTTGGTCTTGGCATTGGATTGGAATTCCTGAAGAAAAAACTGATTGATCTATGTGAGGCTGCTTTAAGTAAACCAGCTAAATCAATAGTTAGCAGGAAGAATAATCAAGATATAGTAGAAGCCACACAGTAGCCCTTTACCAGGCACAGAATCAGAGTATTAAACCATCTAAAATACAGACTTAGAATCAACTTTAGATCCCTCAGATGTAAAATACAAAAAATCAAATTTCATCATAAACAGTTGGCAGCACTGCTTAAATATTTTGACTGAGCTTCTTGTTATTGATTATTTACAGAATAATTCACTTTTGGAAACAAACTATAAGGTTGTAAGTCTCATATAATTGGTAGATTGTACAATAAATCTCTCTAGGGTCTCTCTTGAAAATAGCTCTATGGATTCCATTGATGACTCTGGATTTACATTTCATGAAAACTAACAAATTTGGGACTTTGATATTTGAAATTCTCTTCCCAGTGTCATGACTTCCAAAGCAAAAAGGCTAGACATTGGTTTAAATAAGTCAAAATAATGTGCAAGTAAATCTCTGTATTAAATGGACTATGCTGTTTAGTTTACTACCTCATGTTTGTCATACTGGTTTAGGTTCAAACTGATTATTAACAATAAAAGATTCAAAATATCATAAGCACAATTATAAATATATCATCTATGGTTTTGATTGTACTCAGTGCAGCAATACAATTAATCTAGGAAATATTACCTAAAGAGAGCCAGCCTGACATATAATCCCTGAAACTGGATTCTTTTTTCTCCACACAATTCTTTAGGATATTAATCAAAATGAACATTTTACACAGTACTTTACAGTTTATGACCAGTATTCACACACATAAATCTTATTTAATGCTTATAATCACAGTGGGATGGGTATTATATTTCCCAATAGTCAGAAGAAGAAACTGAGATCCAGAAAAGTCAAGTTGGCTGCCCAAACTCAAAGTACTAGTGGGTGGTAGAAGGGGCTGAAACTCACATCTGAATCCAAATTTCTTACTCCCCCCATGAGATCCTGTTGCCTTCCATGGACCTTTGAAAGCTTGCACTGGACTGGCAGGGTTAGAATAGATGCACAAATGAAAATTTCTGTGACTGGTTCCTGTGGGCAGTCAGTATGCTGATGAATCTTGCATCATCTTCATTGTCTTAAAGAGAACCGCCAGAAGGGCCAACACCATAATAACAAAGTATATATTTTAAAACTTTTTCCACTTTTTTTTTGGAGACAGAGTCTCACTCTTGCCTGGGCTAGAGTGCCGTGGCATCAGCCTAGCTCACAGCAACCTCAAACTCCTGGGCTTAAGCAATCCTACTGCCTCAGCCTCCTGAGTAGCTGGGACTACAGGCATGCACCACCATGCCCAGCTAATTTTTCTATATATATTTTTAGTTGTCCAGCTAATTTCTTTCTATTTTTAGTAGAGACAGGGTCTCGCTCTTGCTCAGGCTGGTCTCGAACTCCTGACCTCGAGCGATCCTCCGGCCTTGGCCTCCCAGAGTGCTAGGATTACAGGCGTGAGCCACTGCACCCCGCCTAAAACTTTTTATTTACATTATAAAACTTTAGATTTATAGAAAGTTTGCAAGAGTTTCCATACACCCTTTGCCTAGCTTCCTCTAATGTTAAGATCTTATATAACCTTAGTACAATGACAAGAAATCAACACTGGTACAATCCTATTAACTAAAATACAGACTTTATTCACATTTCACCAGGTTTCCCACTAACGTTCTTTTTTTGTTCTAGGATCCAATCCAGAACTCCACATCACATTTAGTTATAGCTCTTTAGTCTCTTTCAATCTGTGACAAAGAACTGTGTCTTTTAAATTAAAATTAATCAAGGTTCATTTTATTCTGAAAATGTCATGGCATTTCTTGAAACAGCATTGAATATTAAAAACCTGCCTTCAGATTTGCTGGGTCTATATGATAACCAAGAAAACATCTTGAAATAAAGAGCTAGAGTGGCCCTAAAGATAGAAAAAAGAACTACTCTCTATATAAAATGAATCATTGGCGGTGATGATCTGATTAGGTCAGTTATATTTAAGACTCCTGTCTATAAGACAATAAACCAATAGTCAGTTATAACTCCCTGGAAAAGCACAGGATACCAGATAGAAATCAATACAACTCTGTTTAATGGAGAAGTCATGAAAGATTCATTTGTTTTTAAATTAAAGGACTTGAGTTTGTTCCATCTACAGAGTAAATTAATAACTAAATTCTAGTTTACAAAGGTTATTAGAAGGCACTAAATTTTCTCTACATATGGGCCTCTTTTTCTAATTGGTAGCATAAAAGTTGCTGAGTTGTGGGTGATCCTAATTCAAACCCTAAACCCTTGTGAAGGTGTACAGTCTTTAGATCCTGTTCAAGCTACTCTGGAAGGAGTATCAACAGGGCTCACTATACAGGTTACCTCTTATTCTTGAGAGTTCTGGGTCGAGTACATTAATTCAAGGATTTTAATGATGCATTTTTTATATAAACCTTTTGTACGCCTATGAATTCTTAATTACCAGAAAAGGTACCGGTTTTTCAGAATTCCTAAATGAGTTTAGGATCCCTGAAGAGGAAAGATTAGAAGGCATAAACTGTATGTATTAAAAGTGAAACAAGGAAGTTTAGTATACCATAAGCACTTCTAGAGTGGTAAATCCAGGACAGGCTAACAAATGAAAAATTAAAAGTTCTGTCACTGTACAGCCTTAAAAATGAGAGAAGACAATGTCACTGACGGTTTAGAAATTCATCAGCTAGGAAATGAGAATAAATTAGAGAAAGCTCCATGGCAGTAAGTGGGTTCCATGAAAAGATGCCATAGCAGAGCCATTAACCTTGCAGACTTGAGCTTAGCACTCCCCCCACTAGGACTGTAGGCGTGTCTCAATTTCCCATCTGTAAAATGAGGATAGTTACAAAATCCACCTCTGGAGTGTGCCTGGCATATAGTGAAGGCCCACCATCACCACCAAAATCTCTTTTGATTCTCTGGTGTGCAGCTAGCATTGGCGCTAGGGTTTCACTTTTTCTCAGTCAGGAATCATTTGGGCCTAGATCCACATCTTTGAGCCTGGGCCACAGTGGACTCCTTTCTGAAGTGACTGGGGCAAGGTACAGAATTTTGGGAAACAAGTGTTAGTTTAGCTACATTTTTTCAATGACAATTTCCAGATGGCTAATCCATATAAATTAGAAATCTATCAGTTTTTGGATCTTAATTTTTTTTTTTGAGACAGAGTCCCGCTCCATTGCCTGGGCTAGAGTGCCAAGGCATCAGCCTAGCTCACATCAACCTCAAACTCCTGGGCTTAAGCTCCTGCCTCAGCCTCCCCTGTAGCTAGGACCACAGCACGTACCACCACGCCCAGCTAATTTTTTCTATTTTCAGTTGCCCATCTAATTTTTTTTTTTCTATCTTTAAGTAGAGACGGGGTCTCACTCTTGGTCAGGCTGGTCTCAAACTCCTGACCTCAAGCGATCCTCCTGCCTAGGCCTCTCAGGGTGCTAGGATTGCAGGCGTGAGCCACTGTGCCCAGCCGTGGATCGTAATTTTGTAGAAGGAAAATTCTATAGCCACAAAACAGCATCTAAGATGCTCATGACTAATTTAGCAATCCTCAAATAGTTATGAATCCAGCAAAGTATGCAAGCTGCCTGGTAGTTTGACACTGGTGATAATTACCTTAAGAAGTTTCTAGATATTATGGTCCTAAGCACTGCCTTAAAGTCCTCCCTTGATCTACTATGATCACCTAGTTCTTCTAAGAAAGATATAGGAAGACTTCATCCTTAAGACGATTTTACGCAGGCAATGGAACTGAGACAATGGGGCAGATGAAGTATGTTATTTCAGTCTTCTGGGGGTTGAGTCAGATTCTGCCGATTTTACATTTTCAAAAATTCTGCAAAGGTCACAATAATTCCAGAACAGTGAATAATTTCCCTCTAAATGGGTCTTAAAGAGTCAAGACTTGCAATATCATTAGCCCTGGAATTTTATAAGACCATTATTAGTCTTCATCATGCAAAGCACTATTATTCTGATTTTATAGATGGATATATTAAAGACTATAAAAGTTTATAACTTTTTTCCCCCTTCAAGATCAGGAATGAAAGATGGGTGGCTCAGGTCAGATGAAGCCTTACAAGGTATGTGTTCCTAGTAAGGTCACCGGACATCTAGGGTCAAGCCTATTCTCTACTTGATCATTTCCTCCACAGGCTAAAGGGCTCAGTGGAAAAATTCACACCTAACTAAACTCACAAGAAGCTGGGTGATAAACCATAATATTAACTCCAGAATTCAAACCAGGAAATATATCTAGTAGCTCTGTTTTAGAAGATCCCCTGCACTAACACAATTACAGAAAAGAGAATGACATATTCTTAAGAGGTGTTTCCATTAAGTTGTCATCCCTTCTCCTCCAAAAGGACATTTCCACTTAGAGAATCAATATCAGTTAACAGAAACAGAAACACAGAACGCTTCTTCTTTAGAAGAAGAGATATAATGGCAAATGTTCCTTGGTTTTCCCTTTTGTTTATCGTTAAAAAGATTGTGGCAGAGACTGATGGTTTGCTCTCCTACCCCTTCCTCAATATCTGTTCTCCCTTTCTTCCACTTAATTAGAATTCTTGGCTGGGCACATAAATACACTTCCCAGCCTTCCTTGCAGCTGCACGTGACCACATGTCTCAGTTTTGGCCAATGCAATGGATGCACATGAAATTGGGAACCGTGCTTAACACAGCATTGACGGGTACCTTCTACCTATTGCTTCACCTCTTTCTCCATCCTGTTCTCTGTAATGTGGATGCCACCATCATGCTCAATAAGAATGAGGTTTATACCTAAGAGGAAATAGTGGTAAGAGGGAAATAGGGGTTAAGTGGTAAAATGTCCCTGATGTCACAGAGCTCCACACCAGACTTGTGCCAACTTTTACATGAGGAAGAAACAAATTTTAATCTTGTTTTAAGCCACTCGTTGTTTTGGGTTTTCTGTCATTCACAGCTGAACCCATCTAATATATTGATGTTCTAGGTCCCTACTATTTTTAATTATTTTATATTCACAGACCATTTAGAATATTAAATAATGAACTAATTCTGAACTAATTCTAGCTCAGAAAAATACAGTTTTTGCTAAGCTTGTACATACTATTTACTAGGCTTCTGTCATGGCAGTACACTAAGTAATTAATTAGAACACAGGAAATCTGACATTACAATGTAATCTGCCTGATGTGACATAGGAAAGAGTCTGGGACCATCAGCAATACATTTGCCAATTATCTTCACAGAACCACAGAGTTAAAGATATTCAGTACTAATTAAGTATCACTGTCCAGCTGCCCCACTGTACAGAGGAAGAAACTGAGGCACAGAGAAGCTGGGTTTTCAAAGTCAAAAGTCTGGCTTTTTTAACTACATCCACAAATTTGGAGGTGAAGTATGCTCTGAGGATTGCACTTCCATGTATCCTGCTTCCAACAGCTCATTTATACTAACGTAAAGTAACTGGTTATCCCCAAATAAAATACTCAGCATTTAGCTCACTCATCAAGCTCACATAAGAATTAAAAATGTAGCACTGACCTTATATAATAATGTCTGAGTCATGCAGAACAGTGAGCAGGAAAATTAGTTATAAAAGGAAAATAGCAAATAAAAATTATTGTGGTGCAACAGTTTTAGTTTCAATATTCCCATAGCTACACATTATTATCCTCTGTATTGAAAGATGTACCAACAATCGAGACATTATTCATGTATGTAAATGCACCCAAAAAGAACGATGGGAAATGAAGCTTTTCCACATTCTACATTAGAACACCATCCTTTGTTCAGCAGCTACGATAACTGTTTTTAGGGTTTTTCTCATCATTTGTGACTGATGAGTCCTGGGACACTAGTCATTTTTCTTTATTAAAAAAAGTTAGTTCATCTTTCCTTCCTATAGGACAGCTCAAAGTGCCCCTAGGAACCTTAATATAACAAAAAGAGAACATGAATGAACCTTGAAAACGTAATGCCAAGTGAAAGAAGACCGTTGCCAAGGACCACATATTGTATGATTCCATTTATAATAATATAAAAGGCCCAGAATAGGCAAATCTATAGAGACAGAAAGTAGCTTAGTAGCTGCTTAGGGCCAGGGGTGGAGAGAGTAGGGGGATTTGGGAGTGAAAGCTAGAGAAGTGAGGTTTCTTCTTGGGATAATGATAATGAAAATGTTCTAAAATTGACTGTGGTGATGGACACACAACTCTGTGAATACACTAAAAGCCACTGAATGTACACTTTGAGCGAACTGTATGGGATATAAATTATGTCTCAATAAAACTGTTCAAAAAAAAGGGAAGAAGAGAACTACCTTAAAACAAGAATCAGAATGATATATATATGTATATATATATATATATATAATCTCCTAAAAAGTTAAGAAAGTATGTTGTACAGTTAAGCAGAGAGAATTTCTTATGTCATCTGACAACCACTGGAATGGAACTTCTGACCAGCCACAGCTCAGCAGCCAGACTAAGCTGGCAGCATAATTGGTTTCATATTTATGAAAAGGAGAGAACTGAGATGTAATAAAGATTGTTTGTAGTGTTCATTCCTTCTAATGCCCCATCCCTTGCCTAATAACAATAATTGTTAGGAGAGCACTTAATTAAAGGAGATAAACTAGACTCATAACAACTCTGAAATATTTCATTATAATTACCCCTATTTGAGGCTAAGAGAGGTAGTATTCACCAAGGCCACACAGTTAACAAATAGTAGGACCAGAACTTACTCAAATCCCCCATGCTTTCCTCTATATCACCCTACTTCTTCTTTGCCTTTATGAAAATAAACTTGGAACTTACTATGCAAAAGTATGTACTTAGGGTTTTAAAATAGTTGGAAGTTTCTGGGAAATTATCTTAGCCTGAAGAAAGTACTGAAATTCCTCATCAGGAGCTAGTTTTCTTCAGCTTTACAAGAACTTTTATCATATGTAAAATGTCAGAAAAATATTAAAATGACAACCTCAGGTCTAATAAATTTAGAAGTGAATTATAACTTTATTACATGTACTGGAGTTATTCATCAAGTGTTCCTTACCACAAAATGTGGATTTCTGTAAATTCAGACTGAACAATATCTGGCATATAAAAGAAATTCTATTTTATTGACATGAATAAAGATAGTAAATCCAAAAAGCATATTGGATAAAATAATTGAAATATTCCTAAAAAGACAAAAACCACCCTTATTTCTGGTAAAGGACAGAAAGGAAAATGTATAAGATTTGTGGCTTCCAAAGAGCAGAGTTTTGGGCCCACTAATCACTGTGCTCTACCACTTTCTAGTGCCCACAAGTTTAACAAACAAGGAAACAAGACAAAGGCAATGGTGGGGCCTAAGCACAGTGCATTACATGAGAGCAAGGAGGCAACAGAATCGAAACACAATTTCCTAGAAGGGCTCTTCAAAGAAAGGAAGTGTATTATCTTCATATGAATGGGGAAATCAATCCTACTGTTCAGGACCTAGCACAATAGTAGGTGTTCTACAAGCACCTGTTTAACTCAACAGGGAGGAAAATGTAATTTTCAGCACTAAAACCATGTTACAGCCTGATGAGGAACAATCAGTTTTCATGCTTAGCTCAGCTGATTAAAAATAATTATACTGGTTTTGTCTATGCCATAGACTCTATGGTCTTTTGAGGCATCTCTGTATAATAGCATTCTTTATCTTTCAGAGAAGACCTACAATGTTATTTTTAAGTAAACAGCATATTCATAGCAAGGGTTTATCTATAGAGAAATTCACACTAGCACATACTGTTTAATGGCCTTCTCAAATAATATGATTAGAAGCTGTCTAGAGATGGTTACTAAGTCAAAAACACTGACCTGTTTAATTTTCATTTGATATCAAAGTTACATTCCCCAGAATACACAGGAGATGAATAAAAACAAACTGGCTTAAGGTAAAATGGAGCAGGACAAATAAGTAAAGCTTTACTCAGCATTACTTTGTTCAGTAATTTACCCAATAGGAATGTGAAGACATGAAGTTAAACAAGAGGTATCATGAGGAATGGTGATAAAGGGACTCTCTTCCATAAAGTACAATTTAAATAAAAAGAACGATATTCAATGAAGAACTGTGCCTTTAAAAATATTTAAGCATTAAATCTATAACACACAATATTCATTTCTTTAGTCTGCATACACTTTCACAGAAACACTGACAATATTTTGGAGACATACATACATGAAAAACCCACTAGCTGTTGGGAGAAGAACAAATATATGGGAAAACATAAAAAAGGCAAAGCATGTCCTATGGTTTTCTTTTCTGTCTTTACAGATGATATGTGCCCCACAGATCTGACTGGTCAAGGTCCTGCTCAACAGATTTAAAGCCAAATTAAAATGGAGAAAGAAACAACTAAAGAGAAACTAAAAGATCATATTGTATCCAAACTAGTTGGCCTCAATAGTGTAAGTTCCTAAGATTCCTAAGAATTTGGAATCACTAGGTAATATTTCTGAGAAACTATAAAAATTGGGCAAGAGAGGTTCCTGAGTATTATAAAAAAGATAAATTCTCTGAATTTTGGTCAAGGAAGGAGGGGAGCAGAGTTTTTTCGTAATCCAAATAGCTTTAGATCAAAGGTTTAGCTCTCTAAAATTAATATCTTAAGAAGCAAACAGGTCTAGAAAAAAATATTCCAGTATGGTCATCACAATTTTCTTTTTACATTATTGAGAAAATAAATGTAAAAATAATGTCTTTTGCAGTATTTATTTATCATTTGTCTTTGATTCCAGATGCAGGACCTATCTAGGAACTTAGTGATATTTATCCTGCCAAAGACTGTAGCCTGTGAAGAATGAATGGATTAAACATTCAGTTGCATTTATGGAAGAGGGACTAGGGCAAATAAATGCTGGGAATCCCCCGACTTTTTATCCTAATCTTGTTAGTACTCCTTCCTCTCTACTGCTTGACCCTAGTCTATAAAAGCTTTTCATGTATCTCTACCTTTAACTTTCAGAGGTATTGGAGTAAATATCTCAGTTGCAACAGAAAAACAATCATTCACATTTTGCTACAGTACTTAGAATTTCATTGTAAACCTTATTAGAACAAAAGATTAAATCCTCAATTCAACTCAATTCCTTTTATTCTGACTAAAACTCATTATGTTTTGTCAAGGACACAATAGTTTAAAACTACTTGGCAATCTCTCCTAGAAACTGCATTGCAGAGTAACCCCAAACAGCCCAAGCTGATAAGGTGAAGGACTTCTTTACAGAATTCCTGCTAATAAATGTGGAAGAGATGACAGAATAAGAAAAATCACCATTTGCCACTACAGGTGAAATAACTTGTACTGGCATAACTATCAGTGTGGTCTTTTAGCAACACTAGAAGTGGAAGTAGCCAGACACAGCAGGCCTTCGGATGTGATGTGATATTAAACACCTAGCAAGCATTTTTGCCAAAAAAACTTAAATTTTATTTTAATCAAGCCTCTAGAGCTAACTTCCATTTACAGGAAATACAGGGAACAGAGTAACAACTGACCTCATGATGAAGCAAGCAGATAAATCCCAAATGTGAGAAATTCCACTGTATAACTGACCCAGTTCCTGCAGTGAGTCTATTAAGAGAAACAAAAAAGGGGGAGAAGGAATTGCCCTAGAGATCAAAACACGTAAGAGACAAAATGACTAAATATGACCTGTGGGCTTTTAATCTCAGGGTGAACAAACTATCTAAAAAAAGATATTCTTGAGATAATCTGGCAAAGCTGAATAGGTGTGAGAATGGCATTTTGGTTTTATAAGACAATGTCTTTATTTTTTAGAGGTGCATATAGAAGTATGACAGGGTAAATGTGATTTGCTTTAAAATACTTCAGCAAAGGAAGGTGAAAGATAAAAGGATAAATGAAACAAATGTGGCAAAATTTTGTTAATTATTGAATTTGAGTGATGAGCATATGGGCGTATATTGTACGATATCTCTACTTTTGAATGGGTTTACAATTTTCCATAATAAAAAAACTTTAAAAGAAGAACCTCACTAGCAGAGAAGTCTGAAAAACAGTACAGGTAAATCTAATAAGTAATATTAATCTCAGGTAGAAAATAAAAGGATCAATGAAAAAAACTGCATGGCAGTTGATTAGAGGTAGAATGGGTTATATGGAAAATACCAATTTTCTCCTTGTATAATATGGTCAGACAGCTATATAAATATTCTTTTATTCCTGAAGTGGGTTATTTCACTGAAAAATTAACAGTAGAGAACAAACATTTTTATAGAATACATTTAAAAAAAAAATTCGGGATGCAGCTGTCCATCTTCTCCCCTCAGAACTGTGCCACGCTTTTATGTAATCCTGGAGTTCTAAATGGATGGTGGTAGGGAATTCAAATAGAGGAAACTAAAGACACAGAGAACAGAAGTCACAGCTGCATTCTGAACTGAATGCTATGAATTTTTCCTTTATGTAATCATTTGATTACTTTTCTAAGACTCCAAGGCCTCCTTCACATCCCTCCTGAAATAGTATTTTAACTTTTAATATGCAACATTCACAACGTATTCCACAGACAGTGCTGACTAAGGTTCTGTGGAGCTCAATTTTCAAATTATCTTCCAAGTAGTTCAAAGTAAAACCAAATAGAAAATCAAGAGTCTTACAGAAACATTTTCAAAGCATAAATCATTTTATTTCTAATAGGGCAGTGGTTCTTAACCTTTCTTTAGGGTTATGGATCCCTCTGAACATCATTCTACAGAAAAAAACACTACATATTTTTTTAAAGGGTTTTATCATAGCTCTGAAGGCCTCCGTTAGAAACTCTTATAATACGGCATTCTCATGGATAAACAACTCTAAACCAAGTACAAATTCATCAGCTCAACACTATAGGCCTCTCATGAATTGGCTCGGACTTTTCATCCTCATTCTCCACTATTTCTCTAAATACCACACGTTAGTCAAATGCATTAATTATGGTTTCCTGAAGATGCCTCCGTCTTTGTTCTTGATACTGCTACTCTATGTACATCCCAGGCTATCCCCAACCATATGATAAAAATCTGTCCATCCTTCATGATGTGTCTCAAGCAATACGAGTTCCATGAAACCTGCCTTGAACCCACAAACCTTCCTCTTAACTTGAATGTTCTGTCCTTCTATACTTTTAATACCTTTCCCCATTTGTCTAATCTGGGATTCTGTGTGACACAGTAGTCAAACTGAAAATTATCATCACGGAAGTTCTTACACCCACCCACGGTGGGTTGAATGGTATTGTCCATGTCTTCACACCAGGAACCTGTGAATGTGAAATTATTTGTAAAAAAGGTCTTTGTAGATGTAATTAAGTTAAAGATCTGGAGATAAGATAATTTTGGATTATGTGGATGAACTTCAAATCCAATGACAAGCATCCTTAAAAAAGAAAGACGAAAAGGCCACATGAAAACAGAGGCAGAGACCGGAATGTGCGGAACCACCAGAAGCTGGAAGAAGCGAGGGAGAGTGCTCCTCGAGTCTTTGGAGGGAGCACAGCAACCCTACTGACGACACCTTCATTTCAGACTTCTGGACTCCAGAACCTCCAGAGGATAAATTTCTGCTGTCTTAAGCCACCAAGTTGTGGTTGTTATGGCAACCCTAGATAAACCGAGAAACCCCCTTTGCTCCATTCTAATTGTGACAAGTCATTTTCGTTTACTTCATTTTTATTTACAGCAACAGTTCTACGAGAGCATCAGAAGAGATTTAAAAAATGTAGATGGGGCTGGGTGTGGCGGCTCATGCCTGTAATCCTAGCACTCTGGGAGGTCGAGGCAGGAGGATTGCTTGAGCTCAGGAGTTTGAGACTAGCCTGAGCAAGAGTGAGACCCTGTCTCTACCACAAAGAAAAATAAATAAATAAATAAAAAACAGCTAGGTGTTGTGGCCCATACCTGTAGTGACAGCTACCTGGGAGGCTGAGGCAGAAGGATTGCTTAGAGCCCAGGAGTTGGAGGTTGCAATGAACTATAATGACACCACTGCACTCTACCCAGGGCAGCAGAGTGAGAGTCTGTCTCAACAACAACAACAAAAAACAAACAAACAAACAAACAAACAAACAAACAAAAAAAACAAGGAAACTGAGCACTCTGCCTCACAACCCCCTCTACATATATTAAAAAAAAAAAAAGAAAAAGAAAAGAAAAGAAAAGAAAAAAATGTAGATGGTTCCCAAATAACTCCTTATTCTCCAGCTATTCTCTGCAAAGGTCTCTGAACTACCTTTATCAGTAGCCCTCCAGAGTGCCAGTGCAGGACAGCATCTGAACAGTAAAGGGACTATATTCTTGTGAAAGTTGACAAAATCAATTGTGACAGGTGGGGGGCTTTGCAGGGTAAAGGCCCAGTTTCTAAACTTTACCCTGACCCTGTGAAACTAAATAGGTTACTTCCTTGATTTTTAGTTTTATCATCCATAAACAATCCTTTGAGGGCTGTTATAAGGAGTAAATAACCAATACACGTAAAGCTACTGGCATAAAAGGTTTTTAGTATAGGTTAACTAATGTGAAAGATGATTTTCTGGGTACAATATTGCCCCAGGCTATTGATATATGGTTTTGTGATTTAAAAAAAACTCAACTTTCTCACTGCTACAAAAATTCTTTCTGGCCTGTTTTCAGAGATAATCAAAAAGTTTGAGTAAAAACCTTTATTTAAAATTATAGCCATGCCTGAGATTTTCAACGTATTTCTGAAGAAGTTTTGCAATTTCTTTTATGCTAAAGAAAAAGGAAGCAAGCCTACACCTTTGATTTCTCTTCCCACCCATTTCCTACAAACTACGTTAGTTCATAATCTGGTATTTCATTATCTGCCAAAAGTTTTCATTCAGTCCAAGATGAAGAGGCTATGTGGATATGTTATTTAGATTCTACTTTAAATTTATACCACTGAATATAATTTCACATGCTCAGATTTGAGAGGGAACGATAGAGATGCAGGTAGTTACAATTTTGGGGGGGGGGGTTGCCTAAATGAACTTAACAAATAAATTTAACAAACACTGCAGCACCATTTACTCTCCAAACTTGAAAAAAAATTTTTTTAAGGCAACATAAAGCATACTGATATGGGAGTCAACCCCATTGGAAAGACAAAAAAAGAAAGTAACAAAAAATAAACAAGGAAAAAGAAAAAAAAAAACATACTGATAGACAGCACTGAAGCTATTAATTTTGAGAATTCAGTAAACACTGTCATAAAATGAACTGAATGCTCATTATATTTAGTGCGATATTTATACTCCTTTTGCTTTCAATTGAACAATTGTGATATTAAATTTGCTAAAGGAAATGAAGAACTGTATCTGATACAAGCACCTAATTAGGAAAACATAAGTAACGGACAAAACGAGAGACAGATTTTAAAACAACATACATAACCTTCTATAGAAGCCTATGGTTTATATAGCAGCAAGCTTTATGACAAGATGAAAAATTTTAATAATCTAAATAACCAAAATTTTAGAAGAAGAAGATAACAATGAAAAGAACAGGCAAATCTCACTTTAAGAAAAGTCAATAAATGAAAACAGGAACTTTGAAAGCAGGTAAACTGGAAGCTACTTAAAATATAAAAACATTCACTATAGTTCGTTTAGTAGTAAGCAACTCTAATACACCTAACAGCATTGAATCCATAAAAATTCAAACTGCATTAAACTTTCCCAGAGCAAATTCATAACTTAACACGAGGTTCACTTATAATGCTATCTAAAAAGTGGTTTTCTTTTCCTTGCCACTGCAGGCTTGCTCCAACTCCATGGAGGGCCAGTACAAGTCTGGTGTCAGACTATCCTTAGCGCAGATGGAGGGTGGCTTTCCCAAGTGTGGCCAACCAAAAGCAAGGCCACTGGCCAGCTACTCCTGGGCCAGCTGGCATGGAACAAAGCATCTGATTCCTACCTCCAGAGCAGAGGAGGCTCAGCCAGCTGGCTTTCAAAGGACTGCACTAGTTGGAGTGCTCACAATTCCTTTCAAACCATCTGGCATTCTTTTAGAACCCTCAATTTACCTAACACTACACTCTGAGGTCTGGATTGCTCAGATAATTGAAGGAGTCCCCACTACCTACCTAGAGAAAAAAAGAGGCAGCATTAACTGCTAAGTCAACTACTTCAAGAAACAATTTCTAAAACTAAAAACTGCTCTCAATTTTAGCTTATATTCCCATGATTATTAAACAAACTTTCAAAATAAAAACAAACACAAATAACAGGAGCATAAGCTAAAACAGACAATTTAACAAGCAGAAAAGTTGTAAGAATCCCTTAAGGCTGCCAGGACCTGACTCTCCTTACTCTGAACTTCTACAGAACCTGTCTGTACCCCTCATGTGGCCCTCAGAGTAGACTTTGTATTGCTATATATATTTTACCTTCCCAGAGAACAATGTCTTACAGCTACTTAAAAAAAAATTCGTTGATGACATATTGGGTGTTTCCAAAGTTCCATTTCCAGAAATAAGGAAACTTAATGTGGAATAACATGAAGAAAGAACCTCATCTCTAAGCAAACCAAATAAACAAAGAACAGAACTTGGCTTGAAATAAAAATATTTTATCAAGTGATTAAAATGATTCATTAAATGACCAAACTGCTGGGAAGTGCTATCAAGTGCTCGTTTGTCAACTGTAGATCATTTTACCAATCTGCCACACGGGGTAAACTGGGGCATAGAGAGGCAAGGAGTCTGTCTATGGCCATACTACCCCGAATATGCCTGATCTCATCCGATCTCGGAAGCTTAAGCAGGGTAGGGCCTTGTTAGTACTTGGATGGGGGAAGCAAAGAATCATAAAAAAAACAGAAAACCAAGAACAGCTGAGTCATATTCATAGCCAATACGCTCTAGGAGATATAAGTATTCTGAACAAAAATATTACAGAGACCAAGTCAGGGTCAAATACTATAAATTGGAGGAAGCTGTAATAATTATTTTTCAGTGGATTTACCCCCATGCCAAGTACTGAGTTTAGCATTTTACATTTGACCCATATAACAAACATACAAGGTAGGTACCATTATCTACCTTACAGATGAAGAAACAGAGAGGTTAGGAAACCTGCACAAGGTCATATGGCAAAAAGCGCAAGAGCTGGAATTCAACCCCAAGCAGTCTGATGCCAGAATCCCGGTGTGAGACTGCTAATATTAAATCATACTTATGCAAGAAGGTAATGTAATGTGGGAAAAAGTCAATCATTAGTATACTCTTCATTATTTTTTCAACTCTTAAGTGTAGCAAAAAATGGTAATTAAAAAAATGAAAATGGATTCTTTTGTTAGAAATTTTCAACTTTCCTTTTTCTGTCCATAAATATTCAACCACATGTAAGTGCTGGAGTCTCTCTGAACCTATTCTGGTCTGGGCTGCCCAACTTGTGAATTGTTCTTTGCTCAATTAAATTCTGTTAAATTTAAACAAAAAGAAAAGAAATTTCGAAACGCTAGAGCTATTTTACCAGGTTAAAAATGTCACTTGTACCTTTTTTGCTATATTGAGTAGGTACTTGTGCCAGCTACTGTCCTAGAGGATAGTAGCAAATAGGACAGTAAGTTCTTTGCCTTTCTGGAGCTGACCTTCCAGTGGGGATAAGAGACAAAAAAAAAAAAGAAGGTAGTCAACAACAGAATTTCAGAGAGTGATACATATCATAGAAGAGGTAGGGAGGAACCGTAAACTTCTGAGACATTTAACCATACAGGTAAACAGAAGGGGATAGAGGAAGGTTGGGGTAAAGTTGTTTGCTAAATTTTTTATTCTGTTTTTAAAGATGGGCAAAATCAGAGCATGTGTGTAGGATGACATGGACAGTTCCCCGGAGAGTTGCTAATAATGCAAGAGAGAGGGCACAAATGCAGGAGCCATGAGGTATGAGGGGCTATGAGGAGGAATATGGTAGAGAGGAGAATTGGCCTCTGAGAGGAGAAAGACAAAAAACACGAGTCCTGGGCAGATTTTTAGATTTGGTAAGGGGAATATGAGGAGTTTCTGTCTGATATCTTCTAAACCCTCAATGAGGTATAAGGCCAGCGTACATCTGAGTGGGAGGGGTGGGCTGCTGATGAGTTTAAGGAGTGGGAAGAATTATGGAATAGTTATAGGCAGAAAGATCTTATTAGGAGTCAGTGGTAGCTTTGCTGGGTGGTGCTGAGTGTCCATTTCAGATTTTTGGTCATGAATCTGAAGTTCTCTAATAATATTCAGCCACTCAGGTACACTCATGGAAAAGCTACATGAATGATAAGGCAGCTGTAAATATAAAAATATTTTTTAAAATTAAAAAATTTTAAATTTAAAAATTTTAAAAGAGCAATTAAAGGATGTTTTAAAAATATGTATCTAAGAGATAAACACAAAACACTTGACTATGTGCAATCAAGCCATGGTCTACGCAGCTCCATTTGTCTCTATCTTCTCATCACAGAAATTCTTGCAAACAATGTATCTGTCATATTTAGTAATGACATATTTAATCATGAAGCTTAAAGATAGTTTCTTTTTGGTCATGAATGGTTCTGTCATTTCCTAAGGTGAATTTTTTTAAAAAACACACCTGATAACCTTTATGTTGATTCTAGAGGTGATTTCATTTCACTGCTTGAAGAAACTCTCTCTGCTAACTGATATTTTCATTGATGATTACATTTAAAAGTAAAAAACAAAACTTAACTACCCCCCCCATGAATACACACACCTTTAGTGCTTAATCTGAAAATGCCTGAACAGCTGTTTGTCACAAAGCCAATGGGAAGGTATATGCTAACATGATGGCTGTGGGCATCTAGCAGCACCAGGTGCATGCTGTTGGTCATCCAGCTGTGCTCCTAAACCACAATGCTGGCTCAAGACTCAAAACATTCTGGGGAGAATTCATGTTTGCACAGGTTCAAGGGGAGGAAACAAAGACCCCCATGTCTTGATGGAGGCACAAAGACTAGCATATTGGGTAAGATAGGGATGTGTGTGTGTGTGTGTGTGTGTGTGTGTACATATTATACATATATGTATAGACATTTTTGAGAAATACAATCTGTCCCACAAACAGAAGGAAAAAAAAGATCTATACCAACGTACATCATGAAATGTCAGGAACACCAGGGATAAACTGAAGATCCTAAAATCTTCCAGTGTGAACGTAAAAAGGAAATGGGGATTAGAATGGCATTGGACTTCTCAATAGTAACAATAGTAACGAAACACTGCCTTCAAAATAGGAACATTAATTTCAATCTAGAATTCAACACCAAACTAAACTACCATTCAAGTATGAGGGCAAAATGAAGGCATTTCCAGATATATAACTTCTGAATTCAGGAAGGAATTTCAGACTTTGTATGTACCCTTTTTCTCAGGAAGCTACTAAAGAATAAGACAGACAGAGAATCCAGGAAATAGAAGATCCACCATAGGAGGAAGGTAGAGGGAATTCCCAAGATGATGTCAAGGGGAAGTCTCAGGATGCCGGCTGTGCAGTAGTCCAGACAGCAAACTAACCCAGAGTGGGTTAGGAGAGGGAGGGCTCCAGCAGAACTATCTTCTGGGAAAAAGATATGAAACTAGGAGATTACCTGAAAACACTGAAAGATTATCAGTTCTGTCGTAGAGTTTGAAGATTAATTAGTGACTAATACAATGAAAATTCAGCAAATGAAAAACAAAAGAGGCAATTATTTAATTCAGGAAAAACAAAAGTTGCACAAGTAGGAAATATGGTAATAGTACCCTACATGGCTCATCTGTGAATAACAGATACACTGTCACAGTCATATAAATACTGAACACTGACTTAACTGGGAACTGTACACTATAGGTATGAGTGGCGGATGGAAGGATGGTTGTGTGGGACAGTTCAGTCCTCAACTTTCAACACAGACATTCACAGATGATAGCCAAAGGTAAAAAAAAAAAAAAAAAAAAACCAACCACAACAAGAAATAGCAGTATAAACATTAAAAATGAAATAAATATAAAGGTAAATACCAGAAGGAACTGCTAAGAGTTGCAGCGGTTGAACAATATAAAATTGCTAATTTTTGATCATTTCCCAATCTAAAAAATGACAATTTCATATGGCTCAAGCTAATACATTATATCATTACTACTGATTTTAGAATAAACTACCATTTGAAACAGAAAACAATTATTCATAGAGAATGTTCAATGGAAAAAAAAATACTTGCTGTTATCAGGCATTGTTGGGAGGATAATAGATCCTAGTTTTGGTTAACAAACTGTTACTATATATGCTCTTACCATCACTAACAATATTAGTATTCTAATGAACGTAAATAATATATTTACCAATAAAACAGCACTTACTATAATTTCATCTGTTTTGATAATATAAAAGTTATTTTAGAATTTTTCTACAGAAATGCTATATGAGTTGGTAAAGACTTTGATTAACAGAATACTGAACAACAAGGCCAGGCCGTATTTAGGTTCCTTTGTTGATATAAAAAATAGCTAAGTCACTCTTGCAAAATTAAAGTTCCATGAAATTGCAGTACTATGCAAGCCTCTTTCAGTGATAATTCCGGTTTTACTACTGTTTATCTAAGACTTCCCCTTATGATTTAAGAGTACTCCTAAAAAAAGTCTTACACAGTAAGGACAGGCAGTTATAAATATATTGGGTTGCTTCAATATTAGTCATCCTAGTTAATAAAGCTCTCATTTTTAAGTTAACTCACTTAAATTAATTGATAATAAAAATTTAAATCATATATCATAAAATCAAAACTTCTCCAACTGAAAAATCAACTTTTATTGACTTTAACTCTTACAAAAAAAAAATTTGAACATGATAACATAAGGTAAGAATTTTACCAAGAATAATGGATCCTGAGTCAACCAATGGATAATTCCTCCTTCAAATTAAAAGCAAATGTTTTAAACAGACGGAGCATACATAAACAGATGCTATGAAAAATTGCTTAGTTTACACTTCATTTTGCACTGAAAGCTACTAGGAATTAAAATACTTGTGATTAAAAAATGATCTTAAAGAGAATCTTAAGGAAAATAGAACCCATCCAATCATTCATATCATCCAATATAAATGCCTCAATTTTTTTTATCACCACTATTTTGAATCATAATATTATAATCCAAGTGCGGTGGTTTACGCCTATAATCTCAGCACTTTGGGAGGCCGAGGCAGGAGGACTGCTTGAGGCCAGGAGTTCCAGACCAGCTTGGGCAACATAGCGAGACCCTGTCTCTACAAAAAAATTAAAAAATTGGCCAGGTGTGGTGGCATGTACC
The DNA here is from genome assembly GCF_041146395.1 of Eulemur rufifrons. Taxonomy (NCBI): domain Eukaryota; kingdom Metazoa; phylum Chordata; class Mammalia; order Primates; family Lemuridae; genus Eulemur; species Eulemur rufifrons. Next base: position 28,710,884 of record NC_091002.1, read on the forward strand.
TGTAGTCCCAGCTACTCTGGAGGCTGAGGCCAGCGTATTGCTTGAGGCCAGAAGTTCAAGGCTGCAGTGAGCTAAGATTGCACCACTGCACTCCAGCCTGCGCAACAGAGAAGGACCTTGTTTCAAAATAAAAAATAAATGAAAATAAATAAAAATATCTAAGATGTATTTTTTTCTGTAACTGAGTTTAGCTAATTTCCCATCACTGTGCAAAATTATAATGTCAAAAAAGAAACTGAAAATCATCATGCATCCAGAATAACAACTATCTTCTAAAATGTATGTAATCTGGTTTAAAAACAAAATAGCAAGGAATAGCTGCTGCTATCACAATAGCCTCTTTTTAATTGGTCTAAGACAGCCGTAACTCCTCATAATTTTACCAAGACAACAAAGTCAAGCAGTCAAGCCAACAGAGACAAAGTCTGTGGGAACCTACAGAGCTTCCTTCTCTCTCTGAGGATGAGGACAATGAAAAAAGGTGTTCTGTTTTCCAGTAGTCCTGTAAGAGGAGCCATTGAGCTGAGCTGTACCACCAGACAACAGAACACAGGAAAATTCAGATCAAAGCAAGGATGCATGCCAGGGTAATATGCAATAAAACCCTCTGCCAAAGCATTAAGGGGGGAAAAAAAAAAGGAGGCGGAGAGAACCTGCTGGACCACCTTCTTACTAACACACAGAGGCAGGAAGAAACAAAATCTGCCTATACTGAGAAGCAGAGAAAAGTGTCCTAGATGCACTGGAGTATGACTATAGTCATGTAGATGAGCATGTAGACACAGCAATGAAGTAAACCCAGAAAGCAGTGTCCTGTATGTTGGTGTATTCCCTTGTACATAGATATGAGAATATTACCATTAACTAAACCCCCCAAAAGCAAGTGTTCTAGATATACAAATAGGAGAATGTACACATACATTTTCAATTAACAAAAACTACTGATTTACAATGAGAAACAAGCTGTTTGAAATAACATCACAGACAGAATTGGGTAAAGGTGAAGCCACTGATTTACAATGAGGAAACAAGCTGTTTGAAATAACATCACAGACAAAATTGGGTAAAGGTGTGAAGTTATATGTTTCCCCCCCCCCTTTTTCCTTACACCCTTTTTGATGATCTTTGATTCTCTCATTTCATAGATGTCACACATACACACGCACACACCTCATTAGGTCTCCAGAAACAAAGGAGGGTCCTTAATTCTCCTGCCTGTGAAAGCACACACGCCCCCTGCCCACAGATGATGACTTTCATTAATGAGTAAGCCGAGGCGAGAGGTCTCAACCCAGACCACTGCCATGCACACTGTGACAACCGGGCACGAGACAAGCGCCACAAAGAAAGGGGAGGGGTGGACCGGGACCAGGAAAACACTGCCACACCACGTCCCCCAAGGCGCGTTCCCACCGCCAATACCAAGGCAGCCGTCCTCGCCATCCTCCTCCTCGCCATCCTGGCTCATCCCAGCCACCTCCCACGCCCGGAGACCCGACGCCAGAGCTCGGGTGAGCTCGGTGTGCAAGGGGCCACGAACCTTCCCTCCGTGACCTCCCGGTGACAGCCCCGCGCCGCCTTTTGTGCAGGACTCACCCTCCGGCCCCGGGGCCGCGCCCGACCCTCCTCCGCGTCCCTCCGCCGTCTGGGGCGGCTGTCTCACTCCTCTGCCCCCCGCCCGGCCCGACGAGGCGCCCGGGGAGTGTGTGGGGGAGGCTGGCGCGGGCCTGTGGTCTCCTCAGCATCCCAGACCCGGACCCCCCCCGCCCCGTCCCCCAAGCCCCAGTCCGGGGGCGATGGCCCTCGGCGCCCCTGCCCTTGCTCGCTCACTTACTCGTGCGCGCCGGCGGCAGCGGCAGACATGGGGGACGGTCAGTGCTGGGCGGCGGGCTGCGGGCAGGCGGTAGGCTGCGGGCGGCCAGCGTCCATCCGGACCAAGCGCGACTGAGGTGGCGGCGGCAGACTGCGCGCGGCGGCCTCGGGCTGCGGGGGGTGGGTGGGGGGGGCGGGCCTAGCGGGGGAGGGGCGGGCGCCGCGCCTCTCATTCATGCAGCGGGGGCGGGGTGAGGGACCCGGATGCCCGGGTAGCCCCCGCCCACCTCGCTGAGGGCGCGGTGGCTTCAGAATCTGCAGTGCGCAGGCGCGGTGCTCTGTGACCAGGCCCGGCCCTGCCCCGTTCCCTGGCGCTGTCTCACCGGCGGAGCTGCGCCACATAGGCCTTCTCAGTCGACTGTTTAGTATTTTTGCATGCCCTACAGGCATTTTTAAAAGTGAAAGCTTAAGGAGTTGATTCCACTCTTCACCCCCCCCCCCAAAAAATCTGGAACGTCATATCTTTCCTGGCATCCAGCCTGACAGTACCTGGGATGGGGGGTGGGGTGCCCGTCAGTTTGATGGGGAGCCAGTGCACATCGCCCTCTCCTCCATCTGCCCCTCCTGCTGCTGCACAGGTCCTTTCAGCTGAGAGCTGGAACTGCGGTGGTGGATGAGACCCAGGCACTGCACAGACCGAGGAAAGACTTGTGTGCAAGAAGCAGTGCCTTACTTTATTTAGTTACGTCTACCTAGTCCTCTCAGCCTCCAGCTCCCATTCTGCAGGGCAGGCAAGAAATTGACCTCGTTTCAACATATGAATTTTGGGGGGAAAATTAATGAATAAAAAGAAATTAACCTCGGATTTTAGGGGGCTCAGCTCTTCTTGTAATACCAAGGCCCAGGGTCTAACGCGGCTCCAGGGATCTGGGCCATCCTCTCTTGTCTTTAGCAGGCAGCGTATTCTGCAGAGACACCCTACCCCTTGGCTCTGCCACGCTGGGGCATGGAAATCTTGGGAGATGCTGGGAGCCTGCAGCAGGCCTCACAGCCGAGTGTGGGGGCACCACAGCTCAGGGCTTGCCCAAACGATTGCCCCCTTTCCCTCAGTCTCCATGTCCCCCTCAGAGCTTCTCTTTCCTTCTCCTACTCTCCCGGTCCACTCACATAAACCATGAACAGCTCAGTGGCTTAACTTTGGGAAGCAAAAGTCATCACAGAAAGTGCCTGCAGGCACTTTGCTTCTGTGTTGGCAAACCATAAACCACAAGGCAAGGGGTTAGTAAAGAGGGAAACATCAGTGAACATCTCAAGAAATGACCTGCCACCCAATAGTCACAGTTCCCCAAGGTGAGAGACGGGTGGAAGCATGTGCTCGGGACACTGTGGCAAAAGGAAGGGAGTGGGAGACTGCTTCCTGTAGAGCTGCCTGTCCCAGGGGCTGTGGGCCCACGTCCTCCCTGCCACTCAAGCCAGGGAGCTGGGAGAACCCAGCTCTCGTGCTCTCAATCGTAGCAGTTACCAGGAGGGTCATTGCAACTCAGCTTGGCTCATACCTCTGTCTGTCTGAATCAGGCCTCTGCATCTCTCCCCTGGGCTCTTGCAGAAGGCTCTATCCATTCTCATGCAAATCCATTCTCAGGACAATCTGCCCAGGTTTCCATCTTTTTCTCTTTCTGTTCCCCATCTGGCACCTTGACCCTTATTTTCCAGCCATTTACAGAAATAGCACCATGGTGTTTCACCCCCGGTGACTGTTTCCTACTGTTCCCTCCACTAGGAAAGCAACATTTATCTAGCCACATGCAAAAGTCACTTTTTCCTTTCAAAATCCACAGAGGCTTTTCAGGGCAGCAAAAGTACTCTATATGATAAAGTAATGGTGGATACAACATGTCATTTACACATTTGTCCAAACCCATAGAATGTACCACACCAAGAGTGAACCCTAACATAAACAATAGACTTTGGGTGATACTGACGTGTCAGTGTAGGTCCATCAATTGTAACAAATGCACCACTCTGGTGGGGAATGTTGATAATTGGGGACCTATGCATGTGTGCAGACAGAGCATATATGTACCTACCTCTGTACCTACCTCTCAGTTTTGCTGGGAACCTAAAACTGCTCTAAAAATTAAAGCATTAGGAAAAGTCGCTTTTTTATAAAGTCTGCCTTCCTGCCCTCACTCACTGACAGACTTTCCTTTGGAATCCCTACCTGTGATCTGTACCCACTTCTCTCTCAGCACCAGGTACTTGTCAAGGTCACTACTCATTTGCATGCTTTCCTCTCTGCTAGAACGTGAGCCCTTCAGCAGCAGGGTTGATGTCTCCTCAGCACCTAGCATGTGACTGGTGCACAGTGGATTTGCAGTGACCGTTGGTGGAGGTGATGCTTGCCAGGGAGGCTCCATAGGGAAAGAAAGGCTGAGCTCCTGTTCTTTCTCCTCCCTTCTTGTGGTTCCCCACCACCCCACCCCTGTGTTTGGAAACCTGTTTTGTTGTTTGTTTAGAAAGCTTAGCTAATAATTCGCTGGCCCAAACAGACTGTAGGGTAGAGGGTAGAGTGGCTCCAGCTTCGTGTCCTTCATCCTCGTGAAAATTAGGAGAGAGAGGGAGGGAGAGGGAGACCCATTTTATTAAAATTTTGTTGAGGCATCATCTGGCCCAATTGTCTTTTGAGGTCAAAGGGGAAAGTCTCCCCTTGAGACTAGACTGGTGGAACCTGTCCTCACAGTTTCTGCAACATATAGTAGGATCCTGCCCTTCTCTCCCCAGTAGTGGGTTGTGCCTTATCCCCCTTGGGGAAGAGATCAGAGTTTTTGGCCTCCTGTTGTCTCCAGCTGGAGATTCACCTGCTGGTCCATAATCGTCTTTGCTTAGTGATGCACCAAGGTCTACTTACCCCGGACCACTCCCACACCCCTTCTCCAGGCAAAATACGTGTGGTGGGAAGGTGTGGGTAGGATTAGGGTTAGGGTTAGGGTTAGGGTTTCTCTGGAGGGTTTAGGTGGGTACTCCAAAACAGCAGGCAACCGGGACTTGAAGTGGTGACTTTCCCAACTAGCATGTTCCCTTGTTCCACGTGATGGGCAGGGGTGGGGTGGGGAAGAAGTCACTGTTTAGGGCTTCAGAGGATGTCCCAGGATATCCCTCTTTCTCTTTGTCCTCCCTCCTCCCGTTTCCCCTCATCTCCTTCCTACATTGTACCTCCTTTAAAACATTTCCTTACCCCCAACCATCTCAGAAAACTCTGCCCCTACCCATATGGTCAGAAGTCCTTCAAGAATCCTCCTGGAAAAGAAATCACAACTAATTTTAAATCAAATGTCTGTGACTACTTTTGGAACGACAGCTCTCTGGACGGTAACTATAGTAGGAACAAAGGCGGGTTTTAGTCATCTTTGGATCTGGTGCTCAATACAAGTTTGTTGAATGATTGCTTGACTGGTGAAGGCAAAATCAGTCTTTCAAACAGAAGCTAGAAATCAAGGGTTACCCACAGCCCAACCCCTCTGCCCATCTTCCCTACTTGCTGGGGCCTGCCCATGTGTTCTGTTGAAAGATGGGCCCTTTCCAGAAAAAAACATCCCTTCTGCTTGTCAATCACTTGACAGCTTAATTATTCAGGGTTCTAAATGACCCCTCTAAGGGTTGGCCATACAATGCTTTAAGCCCTTGGACTGGGCCCGTGGAGGAGACCCACCATATCTGTGAGAGGAGAAGGTGTTCCCTGAGCCCCTTCATCCAAGAATTCCAAGGGGACTCCTCCTACCTAGATCCCTCCAGATGGCCCTCCCTCCTCACTGCCCATGTGCGCCTCCTGCTGGGGTGAGACCCTGCCCTTGGAGGGGTGGGATTGCTTCCCAATGTAGGATGTGAAACAGCGAGGGGGGGTGGGGAGGAAGCATAGGTTGCTTTGTGCACATTTCGTTTGGGCCTGGCCGTGTGTCCACCCGCGGCCAACAAAGGAGGTGGGAGCCAGGGATTCTGTTTCCCTAGCCACCAACAAGCCACGTTGCCTTGCTGGCACACACAGCCCCGATCACACAGAGCTCCTGAAAATATAAATGTACTGAGGATTCCATGTGGGAGTTTCCTAGCTGGGATCAGCTGCAGACACAGGAGAGCGGAGGCACAGTTTCCTAGGGGCGGTGACAACCTGCACAGAGTCACTTTTGGATTGGAGGACACCCATCTCAGGGTGGATTCTCCCAAGAGCAGACCCTGAGACAAGGATTGGATGTAGGTGATTTACTTGGGAGGTGATCCCAGGAAATAGGAGTGAAGATATGGGGAAAGCAAGATATGGAAGGGAGAGCAAGCAATACTAATAGGTCAGTTACCGCCACGGGCAACTGGGGCTCAGTCCCGCTGTGAAGCCACTGAGAAACCTTGTGGAACAGCCTTCGGTGTTGTCTTCCTGGATACTGAAGAGGCTGGAGCCTTTACCCACTGACTTCAATCTCCCCATCAGGGAACTCTCAAGTTACATCTATGGAGCAAAGCAAGCTGTCCAGCTCAGCTCCTCAGCTGTGGTTACTCTGCTCCCGCCACCGCCATTACCATCATCACGATTTCTGCCTCTCCAATTTCTCCTACCTCAGTGTGTCACTGCCTTTTCTCTCTGCTGGGTTCTCTTAGGTCTGAGCTTGAAAGAGGAAGAAGTGTAGTGGGATGATATCATTGCCAAAAACTTGTTCTAGGAAAAAGGAAAAAGGATCTATGGTGGCTTTCTTCTTCCTCCGTTTCAACCTATCCAATCTACCCAAATAGCTCTCAATCACCATCACCTCATCCCAAAGCAAGAGGCAGGAAAGAGGGACAGGGCAAGAAAGTGGGCAGGCTTTCTGGAATGACTTCTGTCATCACAGAGTCATAGATGCAGAGTCGGAAGAGATGAACTTTCCCATTAGGTTGAGGACACTGTACAGAGAAGGAGAATCAGCATCTTTTGCTTCTCCTGCTGCTGCAGCACCTCCTCCAGGCAGGCTTCCCTGGTTTATCTTGGCTTCCTATCCTTCCAACCTATATCATCACAATCTGGACTCAGCCTTTTATGCCTTCAAATGCTGGCCCAGGCCGTGACTCAGGGAAAAAGCCTGGACTCTGTAGGGGAGCAGTATCCTCCAGGAGGAGACGCAGCTTCCATCTCAGGCCCTTAGCTCCATTACCTGGAGTTTCTTACTTGCCTGTCTGTCATCTAAAGGGGCTCACAAGGAGGAGAATGCCAGGAGGAAATGTCTTCCTAATACCACTGAAGGTTTTTTTCCAGGTTAAGATGGTGCATTGAATCCACACGTCTACTTTTGCTTCTCCTGAAACTCCCTAAAAAGTACTATTATATAAAGGGATTTAAAAACAAAATGAAACAAAATATAAACTTGTGAGGACAGAGAGAACAGAAGAAGAGACAATAGCAAAAAATAATAATAATAATAAAATGGAAACTGGAAAACAGATGGTTGTGTGATAATTGACTTAGCAGGCCCGAGAAAGCTGAAACCCCGGGAAAGTTAAGAACAGCCCTGTTTTTGCAGCAAAATCCTAAAAAAAAAAAAAAAAAATTAAATAAATAAATAAAAGAATTGGCAGTCTTAGATACCTCTGGTACTGAGCGAGCCAAAATCAGAACTGGGTGAAAGGTGATTGGGAAGCAGTTAAAGTATTAGTTCCTCTCTCCCACCCTCCCTGCTGCAGGCCCCTCCCTCGCCAGGCAGAAAGCTGGAGATTTAGTCTCTGGAGAGAGTAAAACAAAGGGTCTCTGCTCTCAGGACACCAGGTAGCATTAAGTGAATATTTCCTCACTGCAAGCTGAGATACTCGACTTTCTCCTCTGCCGACTTCCCCAATCGCTGGCAGCTACACTCCTCCCTTCTCTGGGAACTGTGAGCAGCTATTATAAAAAGGAAAGAACTAAGGATACAGGCATTTGTTTCCAATAAATGACCACCCATGTCTCCCCACAGTGGATCTCTGCGTTGACAAGCCTGAGTCCTGCACTCAAGGCTTTTCAAAAAGCTTTTTAGGTCTTTATTCTCAATCACCAGCAGACAGCTAAAGATCATGTCTTAGGTTCCCCAGAAACAGAGGCTGTGATGGGGATTCAGGTGCATGTGATTTATCGAGGGCAGCTTCTCAGAAGAAGCTCTCCCTTCCACCCCCAGATGCAGCCTGGAAGGGAACTGAACGAGGATGTGGTCTCAGCTGGAGTCTAGCCTCAGTCTGACCCACAGAGATCCCTGGAGTGTGAATTGCACCACAGAGTTGATCTCACCTTGAAGCAAAAGGGCAGTGTTTTGTACCCACATATTAATCAATCATTGGCTATGGGCTGCCAGGGAGTGGGCCATAACTTCTCAGGCAAGGCAGTCCTGGCCGAGGACAGTTCTCCAGAGAAAGGGGGGTGGGCAGCTCTGATCCATTAATGACCAAGACTCACAGCAGCTGGGGGTATGGGCAGGACACCAACAACATGAACTCTAGGTTACCAGATTACCAGATATCTGAGGAGAGCTGCTAACGTGGAAGACAGAGAACAAATAATAATAAAAACAAATAAAAACAAACAAGCAAACTAACAAAATAGACAGAAAAAAGCAAGCTGGAAGGAAACCAAGACTTATTCTCAAGGATAAGAAATGATATTACATCCATGAAACAAGAATAAGATGCTATTTTAAGACAGGAAACAAAAATAAGCTTTAAAATTAAAACACAAACACACACACTCAATAGCAGAAATGGAAAACTCAATGGATGATTTGGAAAAAAGGTCTGGAATATCTCACAGAAAATAGATCCAAAAGACAAAACAATGAAAAACAGGAAAGGAAAGATGAGTAATGTAGGTGCACTAGTCCAGAAAGTTTAACATCTGAATAACAGGCATTCCAGAAAGGGAGGGAAGGAAATCATCAATGTGACAATTCCGAAAAATGTCCTAAACTAAAAACCATAAATTGTGACATTGAAAGGGCCCACCATATGTCTACCTAATTCAATGGGGGAAAAATAGGCCCAATGGAGGCACATAATTGTGACATTTCAGAACCCTTGGGACAAAGAAAATTTCCCTGAAGCTTGAATAAAGAAAAAAATAAGTCATATAACAAGTCTCAAGAATCATATTGCGTTCACTTCTCTTCGCTGTTCCAGGAACACTGGAAGGTAGACTACTAGAGTTATATCTTCAAAATTCTGAAGGAAAATCATTTCCAATACAGAATTCTATATCCAGCCAAAATATCAATCAAGAAATGAGTAGAAGGAAGACAATTTCAGATACGCACAGTTTCTTGCTTCCTTTTCTAGGAAGTAACCAAAGGATGTGCTCTACCAAACCTAGTGAGTAAACCAAAAAGACACAGGATCCACTTAGGAGGACTAGAGCAGAGAGACTCAAGAGACAGATATGTTAAAGACTGTCAAGATGACAACTGTTATTGTGCCATCTTTATAACCAGTTTTTCTTAGAGGCACACACTTTTGTAGTAAGTTAGCTGAAAGACAGACACTCCACTTATTGTTGGAAAGAGCACTAGCATAATACTATTGAGACTTGGTTCCAGCCTGGCTGTGTCTTGAAGTAGTTATGAGACCTGGGCCAGTCATTTTCCCTCCCTGGACCTCAGGATGATCTTCTGTAAATGTCAAGGATGGACTAAGTGAATTCCAGGTGTTTTAAAGGCTACTGTGCCTCTGTGAAATTTATTCTTCATGGTACTCTATACAGTTCTATGGGTTTTGAAAAATGCAGTGAGCCATGTAACCACCTCCACAGTGATGCCATGGAATAGTTCCATCACCCCCCAAAATGCTCTCATGCTACCCTTTTGTAGTCAACCCCTTGTCTTCCCCTTAGCCTCTGGTGACCACTGATCTTTTCTCCATCCCTGTAGCTTTTATTTTTTCTAGAATGTCATATAAATGGAATCATATAGTATGAAGCATTTTGGATCTGGCTTCTTTCATTTCACACAGTGCACTTGGTTTGACATAGCAACCAGCAGTTACCACTGATCTTGTTTTTAGTTCTCCCCCAAAGTGGATGTTAAGACAAGAATTCAAGTGCAGGTAGGTTACAGAAGAAGTGATCCCAGGAAGTACCAGTTAGTAGAGGGAGAAAGTGAAAGAAGCCAGCACAAGGTGTGTTGGCAAGCGAGTTACCACTGTGGGAAACAAGCTCCATCCCCCCGGGGACCCTAGGATCCAGTGCAGAACATGCACGTCAGAGCAATCTGGCACAAGGGGTGAAGAAGCCGGAATATTTATCTACCAACTCCCTGTTTATTAGTAGTTAAGGGCTACTTCTTAGGGCCTTAGCTCTCCAGCACTTCTGGTTTGCCCTGTACATGGACCGAGCATGTTCCTGTGGCCAGAAATAAAAGTCCTCAAGCAGGAAGTGACAGGTGTTCACACAGCAGGTTTCAGTGTACAGAGGTGAATGCCAAGGGAGATGCGTGAGACACTGGCAGCATCAGCTACTCCCCACCCCTCCGATGAGAGAGCGAAACCCTCATATACCACAGAGCAGCTGCAGGGAGCAGTCTTAGGAGCTTCTCAGGTAGGGCCCTGAGAAGACAGCCAAGACAATGAACCCAAAGCTGCATTGGAAGAATTCTAAGAGTGGGGACCTTTTGCTTTGGGGGTAGGCAAGGGTCTCTGAAAGGAAAGACTCCTCTACATGCGGGGGATGGGGGCCATGTCCCCACTGCTGAACCCCACCTATGCCACCTACCTCCCCATTAGAGTCAATCTCCTGATGTGAACAGTGGAGTCTTTGTCTACTGACAGTAAAACAGGCTTGTATGACTTAGGAAGAATCCTTAACTTCTTTCTTCTAGCAAATTATTGGTATAATGGATGTGCATTTCAGCAGAAAAATGTAGACATAAAACAAATATCTTTTAATTTTTCACAACTTAAATTGAGCTCAATGTCTATTGTAAGCCACATTCTGAGTTGATTTTATCTTAGTCTCAGTTGGTTGGGGGCATGTGCCCAAGATTCTGGAAGGCCTCCAGGAATCCAAAGCATTGGATGGGCTCTGGTCTGCATCATTACTGGCCACATCAGCTTTGTATGGGGTATGTTCTTTGATCTTGTCTTTGGTGGTCAGTTTACACAAGTCCTTGCCGGCCCCACCCTTGTCCCTGACTGCATGATTCCCCAGGGGTTGGCTGTCACTCAGCTAACTCCTATACCCCTCCTGATGCACAGTGTAGTCTAAGGTGACAGGCTTAAGTCTGTCATTTCCCCCATTTGTTCTTTTTCTTTGTTTCTCTTTTTATCTGGACTTCCTGTGTATTACTTGAACATTTTAAAAGAATTCCATTGACTTATCTATAATGTTTTTGAGTGCATACCTTTGTGTAACTTTTCTAGTGATTGCTGTAGGTATTACTACGCACACATGCACACATATACACACCCCCATCCATTATCGTAGTCTATTGGCATCAACATTTTACCAGCTTGAGGGAATTGTAGAAACCTTACCTACCCTCTAGGTCCTTTTACTGTTGCTCATGTATAATATAATTGTCTTAAATGTTTCCTCTACATATATTGAGAACCACATTAGACAGGGTTATAATTTTTGCTTCAACCATACACAAACTCAAGAGATAGAAAGTCTACTGTATTTATCCATATTTTTTATCTTTGTTCTTTCTTCTTTCCTGATGTTCTAAGTATTTCTTCTGTTATCATTTCCTTTCTCTTTAGAGAACTTTCCTTAGACCTTCTTTTAGAGGAGGGCTTATGGCAACGAACTCTCTTACTTACCCTCATCTGAGAATGCCCTGATTTCCCCTTCACTCCTGAAGGATAAGTGAACTGGATATAGAATTCCGGGTTGACAATTCTTTTCTTTCAGCACTTGAAAAATGTCATCCTCCTTCCTTCTGGTCTCTGTGGTTTTTGGATGGAACATCTATTGACATTCTAATAGTTTTCCCCTTATAGGGAATACATCCTTTCTCTCTGCTTTCAAGCCTTTTTTGTCTTTGGTTTTCAAAAGCTTGACTATGATGTGCCTTGGTTGTAATTACTTTGGATTTATTCAATTTGGAGAATGCTCAACTTCTTAAATTTGTAGTTTTATATCTTTTTACCAAATTTGGAAACTTGAGCCATTATTTATCCAAATACAGTAGTTTCCCCTTATCCACGGGGGATATGTTCCAAGACCCCCAGTGGATGCCTGAAACTGTGGGTAGTACTAAACCCTGTATATACTATGTTTTTTTATATATATACATACCTGGGATAAAATTTAATTTATAAATTAGGCACAGTAAGAGATAATAACCAATAATAAAATAGAATAATTATAGGAATATGCTATAATAAAGGTGGTGTGAATATGATCTCTGTCTCTCTCAAAATAGCTTATTGTACTATACTGTGGGTAACTGAAACTACAGAAAGGGAAACCAAGAATAAGGGGGGGAACTACTGTACTTTTCAGACCCACACTCTTTTTCCTCTCCTTCTAGAACTCACATGATATGAAAATTGGATGTTTATTATAGTTTCACTGGTTCGTTGGGCTCCCTTCTTTCCTTCCTTTTCTTTCTTTCTTTCTTTCTTTCTTTATTTATTTTTTTTTGAGACAGGGTCTCACTCTGTTGCCCAAGCATAACTCACTTTAGCTTCAAATTCCTGGGCTCAAGCGATCATCCTGCTTCAGCCTCCTGAGTAGCTAGGACCATAGGCATGCATTACACCAGCTAATTTTTAAATTTATTTGTAAAGATGGGGTCTTATTATGTTGCCCAGGCTGGTTTCGAACTCCTGGCCTCAAGCAATCCTCCTGTCTCAGCCTCTCAAAATGTTGGGATTACAGGCATGAGCTACCAGGACTCCCTCTCTCTCTTCTTTTCTTCTTTCCTCTCCTTCCTTCCCTTCCTTCCTCTATTTTCTCTCTCTTTTCTATCTCATTCATTCACTCTTTCCTTTCTCTGTCTCCTCCACTCTGTTGAGCCTATTAGCTGGGTTTTCTATTGTTGTACTTTTCATTCCTAAAATCTCTGGTTTATCTGTTCATCCTTATATCTTCTATTTCTTTGCTGAGATTTTCTATACCTTTACCAAGACTTTTTAGTTTTTCATTTGTGTCTAGTGTGTTTGCAATTTTTCAGTGGAGCACTTTTACCATTTTAATGGCTGTATTAAAATCCTTGTCAGGTAATTTTAACTTTTGTGTCATCTTGGTGTTGATGTCTGTTGATTGTCTTTTTTTTTTTTATACAAGTTGAAAGTCCTGACTCTCCATAAGTCTCCTTTGACCCCACCCAGCTGGGAGATGGAGGAGTGCCTCATTAGTGCCAGGTGGAGGTGGGAGTCCTAGGTCCCCAAATGGTTTCCACTGAGTGAGGGTGGGAGGGGCATGTATAGGATAGACAGAAGGATTGATAATAGGATGAAGGGCCTGGCTACCTACTCAGCCTTCTCTGACACTCCCCACTGGGGCCGCCTTTCATCCTGGTGAGGGTGGATGTCCAGGCTCCCCAGTTAGCCTTTGCTGGTGGGGTGGGGTCTGGCTGTAGTAGAACATATATTGTCTAAAAGTGTTCTGTCTTGCTAGGCTACCCCTTCTGTGGTCTTTTGATAAGAGATAGCAGGCTTTTCTTGGGGCTTGATTTTTCATCTACACTGGTTGGGATCTCTGGGTTGCTGCCAGTACCCAGTGTGACATACATGAAACAAAAAAGAAAACCTATGGCACTTACTACCATGTCATCCTTCAGGCTCTCACGTCCCTGGCCGGTCTGCCTTCTTCTCTACTTTTCAGTCTTCTTATGTTTGTTTTATATGTAATGTCCAGGCTTCTTAGCTGTATTTAGCTGGAGGAATAAGGAAAAATATTAAATACTCTATCTTTCTAGAAGTGAAAGTCCCTCTAATAGACTTTGGAACTCAGAAAAGATCCAGGAACCAGATGCCAAAAGGTATAATGAATGAACTCCATGCATATGAAGTTCTAGGACAGGCAAACTAATCTATGATGATAGAAATCAGAACAGTGGCTACCTCTGGGAGCTATGGCCTGGGAGGGAGCAGGAGGGGAGACTTCCAGGCACTGAAAATATACTAGACCCAGATTGGGATGAAAGTTACATTGTTGAATATATATGTAAAAATCCTTTAAGTTGTTCACTTAAGATGTGTACACTTTACAGTACCTATTCTACACCTCAATAAAATAGTTTCATAAGGTGAGGGAGGCTCCTATTTTACTTTTTCTGCTTCATTTCTCCCATGAGGCAATGAGCAGACTGTGTTCTAGTTGATGGCCAAATGAGAGATAGGTCACAGGCTAACCAAGAAATACCAAAAACAAATGAACAAATCTGGTTAGTACTTTGAAAGTGTTATTTAACAAAGGTATGCCAGTGGTCACTCCGGATGGCATTGAACGTGACTGTAGGGTGGGGTCGGAGCAGAGTCAAGACCAGCCCAGCCCCCTGCATCCCTGTGGTCCATGGACACTTTTCATCTTTGAGAGTAAGAGGAGGCCAGTGCCTAAAAGGCTTTTCTCTCCTCCATCTCCTTTCTCCGTCTCTGTGCTGCAGTAAGTCAAGGACAGGTTCCTCTTGACAGGTTGTCTTTGATTCACCTGGCTTTGCCCATCAGGTGAGGTCACTGTCAGCCTTAGGACCACTCTCTCACCTGGGAGATGTGCTCCCTGTGGTGCGAATGTGGTTCCTTTCCAGTGGAAGCTGAGGTTCTCCATCAGGGCTTGGAGGAGACCAAGGAACAGGGGGAGCAGGGCAGGCCAAGGGTCCGACCTGGGGCTGATGACTCAGGTCTTCCCCTGAGTGACTCTGGAAAAGGAAGCTCCTTTCCTGAGCACCTGTGATGTGATGTGCACTTTCATGTGGGCTAATTAATCCTACAGTGACCTTCAGATAAGGAAATGGAAGCATAAAAGAATTTAAAACTAGGTCTAAAAATGAGGGAAATAGAAAATCGCCATTAGGTAAACCCTACAGTAATAATAGTTGCAGGTAAGATCCACTAACGGTTGCTAAAATTAGTGGGTGAAAATCTGATGGGAAACAAAATCTCAAAGTATCTCCTAGGTATATTTATTAATTATAAGGGAAAAAATCTAAGTCATTGAAAGCTATTTAAAAAATAGCATAAGGCACATAATAAAAGATCAAGGATTAAAAAACTAAAGAAAAAAATAAATACCAGATGAGAAAAAAAGTTAAAAAATTTTTTAAACAATAAAGGAAAAAATATGAAAGTGAAGAAACCCAGTGAAGACTACCTTAACCAAGTGATCAAGGTTAACATCACTAGTACTAACCCGTACTGACCTTATGTACTCCAGATGTGGTACACTGAGACAGGAACAATGTCACCTCTTGCATCAATCTAATCATGCTAAAGCACATTGAGGGGGGATTCCATGGAATCCTACCAAAGTGGCAGGATTAGAACCCAGAGCCCATACTCTTTTCACTCTAGGCAAGAAAGGTATGGAGGCCAAGGGTACGCGGATGCCTCCTTTCTGCAGGGTTGCACTGCTGACTGGACACGGACCCACCTCACTGCTTGGGACTCACTGCTACCGTATGCTGTGTGGCTAGAATCCACATCCCTGCCTGAGGCCTTCCTCCAAAGCAGGAAGGTGGTTCTGTCTGCGATGGCCAGAGACCAGACCACCTTCCCACGCCCCTTCACAGCCCCAACCAACGACCAAGGGGAATAAGTGCATAAACACCCCAGTTCCCTTTCCCCTCTGGTAGGGTGACACTGAGGCGTGTTTCACATTGGCTCCCAGACTTCCTCTGTGGGATTGAGCTCTACTTGCCCACAGGTGGTAACTTGTTAACAACGCACCTATATTGACTGCCTTCCCTTCCCTGTCTCACTTTCCTGCTCCCCTACCAGTGTTTCCTGGTGTCACCTCCCAGCTACACTACTTGAATCCAATTCCTTGTCTCAAAGTTGGCTTCTGGGGGAACTTAAGCTAAGACACCTGCTGAAGGACATCACAGACCAATCGCACCCAGCAAAGTCATCTATGCATGGGCTGCCACAAACAGCTGCCCAGGCTGTGCACTGCATAACTATTAGAGTTGTACAATTTGGTGCCTGTATGAGTTTCCTATTGCTGCTGTAACAGATTAGCTTAAAATAACACAAATGTGTTATCTTAGAGTCCTGGAGGTCAGAAATCCAAAATGGGTTTCACTGAGCTAAAATTGAAGTGTTGGAAAGGCTATGTTCCCCCTGGGGCCTCGAGGAGATGAACTATTTCCCTGCCTTTCCAACTTCTTCAGCCTGCCTGCATTCTTGCTTGTGGCCTCTTCTACCATTTTCAAAGCCAGCAGTAGAACGTCTTCAAATTCCTCTTTCCTTCTCTGTCACACACACATCTTTCTTTGTCATCATACCTTGTTTGATGACTCTCTTGCTTCCCTCTTTCCTTTATAGGGACCCTTGTGAGTACATTGGATCAACCTGGATAATCCAGGATAATCTCTTCCTCTCATGATCCTTAAACACATCGCATCACATCACAAAGTCCCTTATGCCATGTAAAGTAATATATTCACAGGTTCTAGAGATCAGGATGTGGCTGTCTTGTCATTATTCTGGCTGTCACAGTGCCCATGGCCCAGGGTCCAGAATAAAAGGGGCCCTAGGTTGGCAGCACCTGCCCAGAGGAAGCCAGTGCTGGGGGGCTGGGGAGAGGGTGGTGTAAGGGGCTATGATCTAAATGGAAAAATACATGGAGACATATTTCCGTGGTTACACAGTGCGTGGGTGTGTGAGTGTGGGTGCCTGCGTCTGGGGGGAAGGAGGTAGAGGAAGAAGGATGAGGGTGACAGCGACCAGCAGGCTGGAAGGAACATGAGGAACAGTAAGGAGATGGGTAGGGTGGGTCTACTTCTGAGGAAGTGGCCCGGGATAGGATGGGGCTGCAGAGAGGCAGGGCGAGGGTGGAGTCCAGGGATTTTATAGAGACGAGTTTTAAAGGCTGCCAAGAATGTGCACGTGAAGTCAAAAGAGAGGAAGGGAGGTGCTCTGGAGCTTGGGTCCGCCCACACAGTGGGTGAGGGAGTGCGGAGGGAGCAGGGAGGGGAAAAGGAAAGAGAAACTAGCTTTGTTATGGGAAATGGGGCTGTGGTTTCATACTTAGAAGGGCCTGTGTGCCGAGAGTGTAGGTGTAGGGTTTGGTAACGCTTGGGAGGAATTATAAATCTGGAACTTCTAGAAAGCCCTTTGTCTTCTATTGAAAATCCTCTGTGGGTACCAAATGAGATTCATCCATTAATTCATACGACTAAGCCGCTACTATGCACTGGACAATGTTCCCTGCACTGAAGATACAGTGAACAAACTAGCTGAATGAATGGGATCAGGGAATTAGGACAGAAAGAGAAAGACAAGGACGTGAAGGAGTGAGTGGGCAGGGGTATGACGGAGGCAGAACTGGCTCTTCCGGCAGGGGATGCTACAGGTTTTCAATATCCTTGTCACCTGCCCAGGGAGGCTCGCCCAGCCCCCACCCTCCAGCCCACCTGCCCTGGGGAGCAGCTTTGGAGCATATATTCCTCACTCTCCTCATTTGGAGCCCTTTCCCTCTTTTCTTCCTCCTCCTCTTCCTCTCCCTGTGTCTTCTTTTGCCCTGGTCCTTGGGAAGTTCAAGGTCAGAGGAGATAGGGCCTGCAGTTTCTTTCTCTTGCTTCCATGTTTTCTTCCTACCTTTTGGACCCAATTCAAAATAACAAAGATGAATAGAGGCCTACTATGCCCTGGAATCACGCAGGGGATACAAGATGGGGGACTCCCACAGTCAAGGGCAATTCTCCAGCAAGGAGGTATCTGGGAGCCATCAGCAACCAACACACACAGCAGCTGGGCCAGGGTGTACCAGCCTGAAAAGGGGATCTGTGTGAGGCACCAGCATCGTCCACTAGAGCAAGGATGGGGAGAAGCAGGTAATCCCCATCCTGCTGCAAACTAGTACACAACTTTGGAAAGCCATTTGGTAATACCTCATACAGTGGAAGACACACATGCCCATGTGGGTCCAGCAATTCCACTTCCAGCCTAGAGAAACTTCGCATGTGCACGAGGAGACAAACACAAGGATATTCATTGCAGCATAATTTGAAATAGCAGAAGTTGGAAATAAATGAAATGTCCATCTCACAGGAAGTTGGATACATTCACATAATGGAATGTAGCAGGTAAAATAAATAAGAGTTATAGGCATCATTAGAGATAACTCTAAAAGCATGATGTTTAGCAAAAAAAGCATACTACAGAATGATATATATAATGTTGCCATTTATATACGGTTTAATAACATACAAAATATGTATTAATAGTATTTACACATATATGTATGTATGCACATATGTGTACATATTTATGTGTGTATATATGTGTACATACACAAACATGTATAGTAACCATATACACACACGCATATATAGTAGAAGCATAAGAGCATGCTTGGGAATGCTAATACTCAATGTGGGAGTCCATACAGAATGTTGGGATTTGTAGCCAGATTGGATTTACAACCTAGTTCAATCTTTTATTAGTTGTACAATTTTGGAAAAGTTAACCTCTGCAGGCTGCAGTTCTCTTACGTGTAAAATGGGAAGTGCCAATTGTATTAGCCAGCAATTACTGCCCTAATGATACATAACAAACAACCCCTAAGCTCAGTGGCTTTCAACCATGAGCACTCATTTTCCATTCACAAGCCTGTGGGCTGGGCTGGGCTGGGCTGGGCTCCAGGCTGCAGGTTGGGTTCAGGTCTGCCAGAGTGTCTCTACCAGCAACTATCCAGGGTGTGTTCTTTCCAGGCCATAGGTCATGTGCATGAGTGACAAGAGGGAACACAGGATACTTTCTTGAGTCTTTGGCTCAGAACTGGTATGTTGCTTCCACCCAGATTCCACTGGCCAAGGCAAGACACAAGGCTGCAATTGGTGAGGTGGGGGAAGTAAACTCCACCCACAGTGAACCAGGTCAAGGGCAGGGGGAGAAGGAAGAACTTCCAGCACGTAATAGCATGACAGTGCCTACCTCCTAGGGCTGCTTGGAGGATTAAATGACTTAATGTCTGTACAGGGCCTAGGGCAGTGCCCGGCACGTGGTAGGTGCTATATTCTTATTCATCAGGAGAACAATGAACTCTGGGAGAAAGAGGGGATTTAACTCCATCTGTTAAGTTTCCTTTTTTAAAATAAAGGTCATAAACACAAAAAAAAGGGAAAATATTTGTTTTCAGAATATAGCTTTTGGGTTGGGTAGGAATTGACGACATCCAGAGAGAGCGAACTCTGGGGCGGGGCAGACATGACGTTCGGAGCGATGAAATGATTGCGAGAGGGGGACTTGCAGAGAGAGAGAGGAGAGAAGAGTGTGCAGAGAGAGAGAGAGGAGAGAGGAGTGTGCAGAGAGAGAGAGAGGAGAGAAGAGTGTGCAGACGGACCCTCAGGCAGCATCGGCATTTAGGAAGAAGAGGAAGATGAAAGACTTAATCGTAGACTCCAGGAGTCAGGGACTGTGTGGTCTCACTCATTTCTGTGACCCCAGCACTGTGCATGACCCATGATAAAAGCTTCTAAGGGACACAGGGAAGGAAGCAAGGAAAGAACAGTGATGGAGACAGAGGTCAGAGAGAATCAGAGAAAAACAAGGAGCCCTCACCCCAAAAGCTGGAAGAGATCATTAAAGCAGGGTGGACGGCTGCCTGGTAAGACTGGTCAACAGTGGCCATTGTCCCACCCTGGACCTGGCCTTGCTGTCTGGGTCTGGTGTTCCAGGTCAGCAGGGACAGACTTCCTGTTTCCTTTGGTGGGTTTTGTCTCAGGCCCCAGGCTCTGAACAGTAGCAGCTGAAAGGCCCAGTCCCCTCCTGTCTGTCTCGTAATCCCACCATCCCCTTCTGTCCCTTTTCCCTTTGACTGTCCCTGACTCTGCCATCCAGTCTCCTCCCCAGCCTCCCTCCACCATGGGTCCCCCTGCACGGAGGAATATGCAGAGGCCAAGCCAGGGAGGAGGCCCAGGCAGTGGAGACTGAG
The DNA here is from genome assembly GCF_041146395.1 of Eulemur rufifrons. Lineage (NCBI taxonomy): Eukaryota > Metazoa > Chordata > Mammalia > Primates > Lemuridae > Eulemur > Eulemur rufifrons. The sequence continues at coordinate 28,730,769 of NC_091002.1, forward strand.
TCCAGAGGGTGTGTGGGATGGGGCCTCTCTTTGCTGCTTTCATACTTGGGCCTGAAAGGCTCCCCTGGGCCTTCATGGAGGGCCAGTGGCCAAAGGCTGGGGAGAAGGTGGACTCATTTCCTTGTAAATTATGTGGTTACGAGGGCGGGAGTTTCACATGTGGCTTTTTACGCAAACAGGTTATCAGGTAGCTGGCCCATTTGAAGACTCATAAAACCTCTGGCTGCTGTGACTCACAGCGTGAAACAGGAGCGGAGCCAGCATGGATGGAGCTCTGAGAAGAAGCCTGCCAGCAGCCTGCCTAGGTGGTACCAGGTGGCCCAAGTGGCACAAAAATCTGGGGTTTGAGAATCAGTCTGCTTGAGTTCAAGTCTTAGTCCCACCATTTGTCAGCTGTGTGACCTTGGGCAAGTTACTAACCCTCTCTGAGCCTTCATTGCCACAGAAATTGAAAATTATAGTATATTCACATAATGGAATAATACTCAGCAACAAAAAGGACAAACTGCCAATATAAGCAACAACATAAATGAAAGAGTTCATGCTACATGACTCTATTTATGTGAAATTCAAGAAGAGGCAAGACTAACCTGATAGATATCAGAATAGAGGTATTGAGTGGGAAGGGGCACGAGGGAACCTTCAGGGGAGTGTGGTTGGAAATGTTTTGTATCTTAAAAGGGGTGTGGGTTGCACATGCATACTTATACATAAATAAAAATTCATTGAGTGGGACACTTAAGGTATATAAATTATACTTCAATTTAAAAAATTAAGAAAAAGAAATTCAGTCCTTTAGTATAAATTATACTTCAATTTAAAAAATAAAAATAAAGTAAAAAGAAATTCAGTCGTTGGCATGCCCAGAGATCAATGACTTCCTGAGCCTGACTCCCACTAGCCAAAGTCAAAGGAGCTTGATGTATGAACTGGAAGGCTGTCTAGGTAAGTTCTAATGAGAACTCTAATGAGCCAGAGGCCCAGTGCCTACATCACCTAGATCATGCTGGAGACTAACTGTATAGTGTGATCCTTGGGACGCCCTCTTCTGAGGTGCTACCGATGGATTACGCCCCACCCACATTATGGACAATCTGCTTTACTCAATGTCTACTGATTTAAATGTTAATCTCATCCAAAACACTCTCGCAGAAACATCCAGAATAATATTTGACCAAACATCTGGGCACTGTGGTCCAGGCAAGCTGACACATAACATTAACCTCCTTCCTAACATGACTTCGCCAAGCAATAGGAACGGTAGTGACTGAGGCCCTACCTGCGTTGGGGGCCTTGTGCTTTGTGCTGCAATGACCTAATCCAGGTGAGTGCACCTTCCCAGCACACCTGTGTGGTCAGTGTTGTGCTCCTTTCACAGGAGCCGACTGAATCTTGCCCAGTGTGACAGGTTCTGTTGCTGCCCCTCCCCAGCCGCTGCCTGGCCGGGGCTGACAACTTACATCTGAGACCTCTGGAGCAGTCCCTTGGCGATGGGAGTGTCCTTGTCCAGACCTAGGAACATACACCCCTCTCCCCTCCCCAGCCCACTGTCCTCCAGGGGTGGACAATGACCGACAAGAGACAGAGCCGGGCCTGCTTACCTCAAGGGAACAGCTCTGTGGACCACTCGCACCCCAGAGCGCCCCGTGGGTCAGGCTGAGGCTAGACCCGGGCGGAGACCACGTCCTCGCTGAACTTCTTCCTCTGCCACATCCTGCTTCTCTCCATGAGGTCCCCTCCTCAGTAAGTCACCTGGGATTCCACCAATCCCCACCTCAGGCCCTGAGTCCAGGGAATGGGATTCAGATGCCTGTGAACGAGGAATTTAAACCCAGGTCTAGCGACTTCAGAGTCGCCCCGCTGGACCCCTGCGTTGTCCGTGCTGGGCGCTGAGCCTACAGAAGCTGGGGAGAGGGGAGAGTCTTGCCTTCCGGAAGGTGTCGGTGGGCTCGCCCTTCCCTCCCTGTCCTGCTCACTCTGGCGGCTGCCTCCTCCCACAGAACAGGGCTCCAGCCCGCCAGGAGCCTCTGCCCAGGCAGGGAGGAGGGGTTGCAGGCTGCACCTGGGGGTGGGAGAGGCTTCTCGGAGCAGGGGTCCAGAATGTACTAGAAGGTGTAAGTCCTGAGCTGCCCTTTGGGAGAGCTTGAGCCAAACCCGGGGGAGCAGCTGCCTGGCCAGCGGGCTGCAGGCCCTGTTCGCAGGCCCCTGCCTGTGGGAGTGCTGCGTCCCCACCCTGGAAAAGCCTCTGCTGGGTTTTTCCAGAACTCGGAGGTTTGGAAGTGCCCCAGTCACGGATGCTCTAACTGGAATTTCAGCTCCAGCGTGGCCAGGTGGCCTCCAGCCCTCTCTGAGAGGCAGCGGCTCGGGACAGCGAGTGGGCGAGAGCAAGGGGTCCCCGGTGGGGGTGAGAGAGTCTGGGCCATGAGGGTGGGGCCCAGGCCTGGCAGAGGAACTGTGGGGTGGCTGTAGGTGGGACAAGGCTCCTCGCTGGCTCCCAAAGAGCCTTTTACTCCACCTGGCTGGAGAAGACAGTGCAGGGCGGGAGCACCAGTCGGCAGAAGGCTGCCTCTCTCAACAAAAACAGGAATGTTGGGCTGTCCCTTTGGTTAAAGACTGTCACTACTGCTTTCTCCATGAAAAGATATAGTGTGGGGGCTTTGGTGCAGATAGAGCTGGTTAGAAACCTCTGTTTTATCCTTATAAATTCTGTGATACTGTGAAAGTCACTTAATCTCCCAGAGTCTCAGCTTTCTCGTCCATAAAATGGGTGGTCATGCTCATTGTACAGACTTGCTGGCTGGGATGGGGCAAGTCAGATGAAGAAAATAGCTCAGCAAGAGCTATTTCTGGGTAAAATAAGAATGTGAGCAAAAAACTCACCCAACTTTGCCAAGGAGGAATTAATTTGCTTCTAGAGCCACGGTGGCGGACATAAGGCCACTGCTGACCCACTCCAATGCTCAAGGCAGACATCACTCATTATATCTGCATACCCCGGGCCTGGACAGAGACTCCAGATAGCTTCTATTAATCAGTCAGAAATGGCACTTGAGGTGGGATTTATGTGTCATCACTGTCCTTTGGGCAAGAGGCCTTGACAGCCATCATGGTATGTGAGAAAGGATTTAAGAGAAAGAAAGTTCGCCCAGGCCGGGCGCGGTGGCTCACGCCTGTAATCCTAGCACTCTGGGAGGCCGAGGCGGGTGGATCGCTCGAGGTCAGGAGTTCGAGACCAGCCTGAGCAAGAGTGAGACCCCGTCTCTACTAAAAATAGAAAGAAATTATATGGACAACTAAAATATATATATATATACAAAAAATTAGCCGGGCATGGTGGCGCATGCCTGTAGTCCCAGCTACTCGGGAGGCTGAGGCAGTAGGATCGCTTAAGTCCAGGAGTTTGAGGTTGCTGTGAGCTAGGCTGACGCCATGGCACTCACTCTAGCCCGGGCAACAAAGCGAGACTCTGTCTCAAAAAAAAAAAAAAAAAAAGAAAGTTCGCCTTTTAGGTGTCTTCTGAATTGAGTGCCTGCAGATGGAGATGGTTTCTGACTGAGCAGCCCAAAGGCTCTAATCAATTTCAGGTGGCCTAAGCTGCTGAGACGAGGTCAGGCTTGGAGCAGGCCTTCCAGCTGCCCGCTGGCTTGGCAGGGCTGGCCTTACCAAAGGGGGACTCCTAGGCTGCCTCTGCCCAGGAGTGGCCCCTGAGAGGATTCCAGTGTACGTAGCTCATGTGCGAGGTGGTCTCAGCACTCCAGCAGGAGAGTGAGAAAGTGGGACCAGGAAGAGAAAGAGCGAGGGAGGTAGAGTGCTTACGGGCCAACACTCATCGCTAACGGAGGGTGGCTGGGTTAGGATGTCAACTTGCGGTTACACATGGACGTAGTAGTTGGAAGTGGGAAGAGCAGTATCTGCTACACATGTGGTCCCCAAATCCCGAGGAACTCCAGTGAGTCTGTCCAGTGAAAATCAGAGCAGCCTAACTTTTCCCAGTGTGGAGTTCTCTTTAAAATGCCAGTGGCCTTACTCTGTTTTACTCTGCCCTCACTAGGGGCCCAGGAGGCACAGTCCCTACCCAGGCACACCTGCTGTGAAAAGCTGGAAGAAGTTGGTAATGTGGGAAGGGGGTGGTTTTAGAGCCTGGAGTCCTGCCAGGAGGGAGGCCTGGGTGAGTCAGGGTAGCTGAGAGCTCAGTGCCCAGGAGAAGCTGGCAAGGCAGGAGTGGGGGTGGGAGGTGCTAAAATTGTGCCCTGCTCCTCATCTTCCGCAGGTGGGTCCTGGTCACCAGAAAGGGTGTGTCCAGCCTCACACTCCTTCTCCTGGTTTGGCCCTCCTGCCTCATCCTCCCTTCTGGTACCCACTCAGAATCAGAGTGAGAATGGGCCTCCAGGGCTCCCCTGGCATGTCCCCATGTTTTTTCCCAGGCTAGACTCCAGTGAGGAGGGGTCTCTTGTGGAAAATTGGGCCAGAGGCTGTCCTCAAAGCAATCAGTGAGTGGTTTAAAGATTTGCACAAAAACCTAGGGTTTGGCAGATTTGATGACGGGATTGCCATTGCCCTGTGTAGCAGACTGATTGCAAAGTAGCCCCAGTTCTCCACCCCTTCCTGAATAGACATTCCATACAGTGTGATCTCATGGCCCCTCCCGCTGAGAGGTAGAGTCTGTTTTCCTACCCCTTCAATCTGGTCTGGAATTGCGACTTGCTCTGGCCAATGGAAGGTGGCAGAAGTGACGCTGAGTCCTTTCTGAGCCTAGGCCCCAAGAGGCCCTGCCTGCCTCTGCTTGGTCTCTTGAACGCTGCTGTCAAGAGCACAGACCAGCCACGGAGAATGAGAGACCACACGGAGCAGAGACAAGCTTCCAAGCTCAGACCATCTTCAACCAGCCACCAGCTGGTATGCAAACATGTACCAGCGTCCGGCCAAGATCAGCAAAGATACCAACCCATGGCTAACCGCAGGCAATACTGGGAAGAACTGCTCAGCTGACCCATAACTCATGAACAATAACAAATGCTTGTTATTTTAAGCCACCAAGTTTCAGAGTGATTTGTTACACAGCATTAACTAACAGATTTAGTCAAACCTCCTTCCTTCCCCCTCTGCTGGACACTCAGTCTGACCCAACACACGACAGTAGCTTTCAGCCTGACCGGGGCTTCTGCAGCAGCCTCCCTCACACCCACAGCCCACTCTCGCTTCCACTTCCTCCTGCCCTGGCCGCTCTCACCTTGCTCCTGATTTGCTTCTAGAGCCACAGTGGCGGACATAAGGCCACTGCTCACTCATTCCAGTGCTCAAGGCAGATATCACTAGTTATATCTGCATACCCCAGATAGAATTTTCCTGTATTCCTCTTTGAGAAGGCTATTGTGTGTGTGTGTGTGTGTGTGTGCGCGTGTGTGTGAGCACAGATGTGTGCACCCGTGACCTCTAAGGCACATCTCACATCTTGGGGTCAGTCTTCTCCTCTTGCTGAGGGCTCCCTGAGGCCCAGGGTATGTTTTGTTCCCAGGAGAAATTCCCTAGGCAGTTTCCTTCAGTGATCTGAAGTGAAAAAGAAAAAGAAAAAAAATAAAATAAATAAAAGAAGAAAGGAAGAAAAAATTTGAAAGAAAAGAAAAAAAGAAGAAATTCCCTAGGCAGGATCCTAGGCCTCTTGTTTCTTGAAAGCTGCTCCTGCCGAATGCTCAGTTTAGGTTGTGAGTTCGGTTCAGTCCCATAAACTTCCCTGCCTGCCCCTAAATCCAGCAAGACTAGTCAGTCTCAGCCCCTACTTAGAGAGCTAAAACTAACTGGTGTCCCTGGCTAGGCAAGCTTGCCCTGGGGCTGCCCTCAACAGCTCTCCCGCCCTTCCAAGGACCCTCCCTGCCCATCGTCTCTGCCTCGTGAACTGGGCCCGTCATGGGACCACCTCCCGCTGGCTGTCCAGCACTTGGGAAACCAGAGTGAGTTAGGGTACCAGCCACATCTCTCTGACACTCAGCTCTGGACTCTTCCCACATGGCACCTACCAACCAGGGTTTTTGGTCACAGACCACAGAAACCGACTCTGAGTGGCCTAGGCCGAAGAGGGATATATTAGAAGATGACAGGGTAAGGAACAGGATCAAGCAGAAGGACTGACCACGGGAGGAATGTGGCTGGGCGCTGCTGCTGCTGCTGGCACCACTGTCGCTGTCTGTGATCGTGTTCTCAACTTTCTCTGCTTCTCCGTGGCCCTTACCCTAGACTCAGAGCTTTGAAAGGCATGACCAAGAGAGGCTTGTGTAACTACCACCACCCAGATTAAAACACAGAGCATTGCTATCACCCTAGAAAGGTCCTTTGTGCCCCTTCTGGTCAATGCCCTCTCCCTCCCCAGAGGAAACGACTGCTCTGGTCTTAGCTTAGTTTTGCCTGTTCTTGAAATTAATATGAAACAAACCATACAGTTTGTACTCCTGTGTGAGGTTTCTTCTGCTTTGCATAGTGCATTTGAGATTCATCCAAATTGCTGCATGTGTCAGTTAGTTCCTCTTTCTGGCTGAGTCGTATTTCAATGTATGGATGTGCCCTAATTTGTTTATTCATTCCCTTGTTGATAGACGTTTGGGTTGTCTCTAGTTTTTAATTCTTTTTTTGGTGGAGACGGGGTCTTGTTCTTGCTCTTGCTCAGGCAGGTTTTGAACTCCTGACCTCAAAGCGATCCTCCTGCCTCGGCCTCTCAGAGTGCTAGGATCACAGACACGAGCCATGGCACCTGATCAGCTTAGTTTTTGATTCTTGTGAATAAAGCTATGAACATTCTTGTACAAGTCTTTCTGTGGTCAAGCATTGTGTTTACCCAGGATTTTGATTTGCTGTCCCGCCCCTCTGGAAGACTTCCCTGCCGAGTTAGCCATAGACCTCGGCTAGCAAGGAAGATGAGGTGAGTTTCCCCACGAAGCTACAATTCATATCCCAAACTGAACTTCTTTTTTTTTTTTTTTTTTTTTGAGACAGAGTCTCACTCTGTTGCCTGGGCTAGAGTGAGTGCCGTGGCGTCAGCCTAGCTCACAGCAACCTCAAACTCCTGGGCTCAAGCGATCCTGCTGCCTCAGCCTCCCGAGTAGCTGGGACTACAGGCATGCGCCACCATGCCCGGCTAATTTTTTATATATATATATATAGATATATATATATATCTATATATATATATATTTTAGTTGGCCAGATAATTTCTTCCTATTTTTAGTAGAGACGGGGTCTCGCTCCTTGCGCAGGCTGGTCTCGAACTCCTGACCTCGAGCGATCCACCCGCCTCGGCCTCCCAGAGTGCTAGGATTACAGGTGTGAGGCACCGTGCCCGGCCTCAAACTGAACTTCTTATCTGTGTCCCTAAACCTGCTCCTTCTGCAGTCCTCCCCATTTCACTGTTCCTGGACTAGTCATTCAGGTCAGAAACCTTGAATTCCTCTTTGCTCACAGCCTTCAACCAAGCTATCAGCAATCCCATCATATGCGCCTTCAAAATACCTGATCACTTATTCCCTCCACGGCCACCAGTCTGGTCCGGGCCACCATCACTTGTCATCTTGACCACTGCAGTGTCCTCTCCAGCTTCCCTGCTTGTTTTTCTTCTGAAGCCCCTCTGGCCCCAGGTGATTCTCAACCCAGAAGCCAGATTAACCCTTTTTTTTTTTTTTTTTTTTTTGAGACAGAGTCTCACTCTGTTGCCCAGGCTAGAGTGAGTGCCGTGGCGTCAGCCTAGCTCACAGCAACCTCAAACTCCTGGGCTCAAGGGATCCTCCTGTCTCAGCCTCCCGAGTAGCTGGGACTACAGGCATGCACCACTATGCCCGGCTAATTTTTTTTCTATATATATTTTTAGCTGTCCATATAATTTCTTTCTATTTTTAGTAGAGATGGGGTCTCGCTCTTGCTCAGGCTGGTCTCGAACTCCTGAGCTCAAACGATCCGCCCACCTCGGCCTCCCAGAGTGCTAGGATTACAGGCGTGAGCCACCACGCCCGGCCCAGATTAACCCTTTAGAGGCTGAGACTGTGTTCCTCTTCTAGTGGAAACCCTCCAATGGCTCCCACCCAACTCTAAGCAAAAGCCACTGTCCTTGCAATGTCTACGAGGCCCTACAAGATCTCCCCAACCCCCTAAAATTCCCTCCTATTGTCTCCCCCTTTCTCTTTTTTGGTCACATTGTGCTTGTGCCTTTAATATGTTAAGGATGCCCCTGCTTCTGGGCCTTTGCACTCGTTGTTCCCCGTGAATGGAATGCTCTCCCCCTAGATATCCACATGGCTCCCTCCTTCATTTTCCTTCAGGCCCATGGACTTTCCCAGCTCTGTTTGTCTCTATGGTACTTAACTACCATCTGACACAGTGTATTTACTGGTTTATGTGTTTGTCGTCTGTCTCTGTCTGTCTCCCCCATCAGTGTGTCAGCTCCAGGAGTGCAGGGACTTTGCTTAATTTGCATTTGTATCCCCAGTACCCAGAATAGCATGGGCCATGTCATAGGCATGCAAATAAGAGACACATAAAAGGCAGAATCAAGTCTGGCGGCTTCCAGCATTAGCTCACTAGCCAGGTGTTGGATTCATCAAGAGGCTCCTAAGACATCCTTTGAGGTCTCTCTGCCTCCTCAGAGATTTAGGTCACTAATATGGGTGGAACGTCTGTCCCCTACAAAACTTGTGTTGAAACTTAATCCCCAGTGTGGCAGTGTTGAGAGATGGGGCCTTAAGATGTGATTGGGTCATGAGGGCTCTGCCCTTGGGAATGGATTAATCCATTTAAGAATGAATGGATTAATGGATTAATGAGTTATCATGGGAGTGGGACTAGTGGCTTTACAAGAAGAGGGAGAGAGGATTGAGCTAGCACACTCAGCCCCTTTGCCACATGATGCCCTGTCCCACCTTGAGACTCTGCAGTATGTCCCTACCAGCAAGAAGGCCCTCAGCAGATGCAGCCCCTTGACCTTGGACTTCTCAGCCTCCATAATTATAAAAAATAAATTCCTTTTCTTTATAAATTACTCTATTCCAGGTATTCTGTTAAAAGCAACAGAAAATGGACTAAGACAGTAGCTCTGGTCCAAGCCCTGGGAAGGCCCCCCACCCCCGGGCTTACAGCCTATGTGAGTTCAGCGCAGGCTCTGGGGTTGGAGAAGGCTTCGGGAAATCAAGCTGGGCCTGGGAGGGCAGATGGGGTTTGGGTAGGCAGAGGACAGAAGGACAGTGTGGGCTGGTGTGTGGTAGTGCCACTTAGGGGAACTACGAGGAGCCAGTACCTTGTACAGAGTCTCCAAAGGGCTGCCCCCCCAGGAATGCCACCATTGCCTGGCCCTGGGGGAGAGATCCCAGTACTACCCACTTCTGATTGTTCTCCCAGTATCCATTGTCAGTCCCAGCCTGGGTTTCAGTTATTTTTAGGTTGTTTTTTTCCTTATCAGTGAAGCAAATCTGTGGAAGGAAATTTATTTCTTCATAAAGCAAGCCTATGATTTCTTTGGACAGGCAAGAGTGAGGCAGCCCCGCCTAAACAAAGAGAGGTCTGATCTCTGCTCGGATGTTCTGGGAGTCGTCCCAGTCTTCAGTCTCGGACCTGGCCACACCCAGACCATTCCAAGTCCAAGACAATGACACATCACACTGGGTTTCGAAGGCTGACAGAGGAGCTTCCTAACCTCCTGGGCTGTCCTCATTACAGCTGTCCTCCCGCCCCAGCCCCTACCCTCAGTGTTTGTTGTAGGGAAGTTCTTTCTTAAGTCCAAACTGTGACTCAAAAGATTTTGCTACCCAGAGGGAGAGGGAGAGACTGGCACTGTTGCTCAGTGCTCAGATAGGACTGGGCGGGTTGCTTGGGATGCATCTGGGAGAAACTGTCACAGGGGTCATGGGAATGATGACAGCCAGGACACATGGTGCCCCAGAGGCTCCTACACCTTTGGTAGGCAGGGCAACAGGTAGGCAGGCAGCTGGCGGCAGGGGCCTCGACCTTCACCCCACACTTTGCCCTGCATGGGGTCTGGGCTCCCCTGAGCCCCAGGGTCCCTGTCCTTTCTTCAGAGGAGGGCTGGGTCCCAACCCACAGGGGCTTCCTTCAAACTCTCCCTGACCTCTTCCAGATTCCTGTTTGGGTCCCCAAAAGAAGGATCCTCACTGGGGAGGGCAAGCTGTCCTGGGGTTTGGCTTCCCAGGGATCCTCCCAGCCCAGGGCTCTTGTCCTAGGATTTGTGGGGCGGGGCTGGGCTGAGCACTCCTTTTCTTCCCCATAACCTTGTTTGGGATATGGAGCCTTTGGCAGACTGGCAAAGTCTATGGAGCTTTCTTCAGAATAATGCTGTTAAACGCATAGTGTAAAATACACTGGATAACAAAGGAAACCAATTACATCGAAACGCAAATATCAACGTATTTTAAAATATGATATAGGATCCATAAATCCCACTACTGGGTATATGTATCCAAAGGAAATGAAATCAGTATGATGAAGAACTATCTGAACTCCCGTGTTTATTGCAGCACTATTTATAATAGCCAAGATATGGACTCAATAAGTGTCCATCAACAGATGAATGGAACACACACACACACACACACACACACACACAGTTCAGGAAAACACTCCTCAGATGGTGCTTTCCTCTAAACTCTGCAACAATCAACACAGAAGAAAACTTCTGTGACCAAATGTGTGGTTCCCCACCCCCACACCAAGCAGCGGACACCAGCTGGGCTCCCCTAATTCAATTGCAGCACTGTCTACCTGGAGATAGTGTCAGATCCCACATGGTGAGGGCTCAGTCCCCAAGACAGTCCCCACCTCTCCACCAGACACCAGTTGCAAGTCTGGGCCTCTAGAGCTTCTGACGAACCGGCTTCGCGTTGGGGTTCCCATGACCCCCTTCCTCTTTGAGTTCAATTATTCTGCTGAAGCAGCTCACAGCACTCAGGGAAATATGCTTACTGGTTAATTATAACGGATATTACAAAGGGTACAGATGAAGAGATGCATAGGGCAAGGTATGGGGGAAGCGGTGTGGAGCTCCCAAGCCCTCCCTGGGGTGCCAACCCCCAGGAGCCTCCTCATGTTCAGCTGTTCAGAAGCTCTCTGAACCCTGTGCTCTTGGGTTTTTATGGAGGCTTCATTACATAAGCATGATTGACAACCATGTAGAAATGTGATCGGACAAAAAGTGTATGATCTAAACCCAGTGAGGCCTGTCTGTTCAGATTCTTGGTCTTTCTGTGCAGCATTCCTTCCCCCAGGGAATGGGGCAAAACCCTCTCTGGAATGAGGGTCTTTTGACCCACAATCATATTAGAGTCCTGCCTTGGGCAGGTGAAAGGAGGACAGGAGAAGTTTAGAAAGAGAGATTCTATTTCCTGAGGCCTAGAGTGTCCCAACATTATAACAAGGACTATGGGAACTATGGATGAAAATCAATATATATCCTAATACCACTATATACATATATACACACACACACATATACAGACACACAAATACAATAGAATATTATTCAGCCATAAAAAAGAAGAAAATCATGTTATTTGCAAAAACATGGATGAACCTGGAGGACACTATGTTATGTGAAGTAAGCCAGACACAGAAAGGCAAATACCACATGATCTCACACACACGTGGAATCTAAAAATGTTAATCTCATAGAAGTAGAGAGTAGAATGGTGGTTACCAGAGGCTGGGGTAGTTAGGAGGGAGGGGGATGGGGAAGTGTTGATTAGAGGATACACAATTACAGCTAGATAGGAGGAATAAATTCAAAAGCTCTGTTGTACAGACAGGTGACTATAGTTAATGATGATATATTGTATTCTTGAAAAATACAAAAAGAATGGATGTTAAATGCTCTCACAACAAAAATGATAACCATGTGAGGTAATGCATTTGTTAATTAACCAGATTAATTAGCCATTCCACAATGTATATATACTCTAAAACATCATGTTGTACATGATAAAGACGTACAATGTTATCTGTCAATTTTTAAAAAATAAACAAATTTAAAAATGTGTTATAGTAATGTGTTTTTAACACGTTAAAGAAGAAAATCTAGCAGTGGATCTGCTATGGTCTACATGTGTTTCCCAAAAAGCATGTGTTGGAAACTTAGTCCCCAGTGCAACAGTGTTGAGAGGTGGGACCCTCTTTAAGAGGTGACTAGGTCATGAAGGCTCTGCCCTCCTCTGTGGATTAATGCTGTTATCTCGAGAGTGGATTGTTATAAAAGTGAGTTCAGTCCCCTCTTACTCTTGCCTTTCACCCTCTCTTGCCCTTTGCCTTCTGCCATGGGATGACACTGAAAGAAACTCCTTGCCAGATGCTGGCGCCATGCTCTTGGACTTCACAGCCTTTAGAACTGTCAGCCAAATAAATTTCTGTTCATTATAAATTACCCAGTCTCTGGTATACTGTTATAACAGGAGAAAACATACTAAGATGTGAGCTAATATTTGTCATAATTTTATAAATTACATTTTAAGGTATCTGCAATAACTGTAGGATGTTAGAGAAATATCTGTGATTTTTTTATTGTTGTTATTGGTGACAAAGTTGCAGGTACTGCTAACACTACTGTGGTTCGTTGCCTCCATTTGCAATGCAAGGAAATACTATATTTCAGTGAAAGACTGGTGAAAATAATGGTGTAACTTTTTTCCCACTTAAGTTTATTGACCTCAGGATAACAACTCTGCTTTTGACCTCTCTCGTCTTCCTTCATTGCTTTCTCTCACCTTCCTTATACCAGACCCTGATTTCTCATTTGTAAAATGTACTTATTTTAAATTAAATAAGAAATTGGTGTTTGTAAAAAATTCAGGCAATATATTAACAGATAAAGAATGGGAACTCTCGTTTACCCCTTAAACCTTTTCTCTCAATGGTGACCCCTGGTATCTGTATTTAGATTACAAAAGTAACACTTGAATATTTTTCCTTGAAAAAAATCAGATTTTAAAAGGTTTTCATATACTATACATACAAAAATACTTAGTTTTGTGCATAGTCTTTGATCAAATGCAAGCAGGGGCATACTGTACAAACTCTCTTGAAACTTGCCCTTTTTCCTTAATAGCGTGTTGTGGAAGTCTTCCCATGTGAGCCTGTATGGACTTGTCACCTTTTTTGCTTTGCAGTTTTACAAACTGAACCCATTGTTATCAGCACTTAGATCAATAGAACATTACTGGAATACCAGTACTGCAGAAGTCCCTGTGTGTCCACACCCATCAGTACCTCCGCCCTTTTACCTAAAGAAAATGGTCCCCAATATTCTTGCTTAGTTTTAGTTGTTCTTTTCCTTCTAATTGTTCTTGTGTTTTTGCATTTTATATAAATGGATTCAAACAGTATGTTCTTTCTTGTGTCTACTTTCTTTCGCTTGGCATTATATTTGTGAAGTTTAGTTATAGCTTGTTCATTCTGTGTATTATTCCACTGTATGCATGTACCACAATTATGATGTCCATTCTACTGTTGTCAGGTGTTTGGCTAGCAATTTGGACCTATTATGACTCATACAGCCATGAATACTCCAGCATAATCTTTTGTTGCATGCATTTCTGTATACCTCAGAGTAGCATTGCCGGGTCCTGGGGTATGTCAGCTTTAGTAGCTACTGTCAAGCATTTTTCCAAAGTGGCTGTACCAATTTACATTCCCAACAGCTGTGTATGACAATTTCAGTTGCTTTACATTCTCATGCTCACTTGGATTTTTCCATCCTCTTCATTTTAGCTATTATAGTGGGAGTGAAGTGGTATCTCCATTTTTAAATTATGCCTTTCCCCGATAATGAATGAGGTTGAGTGTATTTCCATATCTTTGTAGACCATATGGATATTCTCTTTTGTGAAGAGTTTTCTTACATCTTTTGGCCATTTTTAAAATCATTGATTTGGAGTAGTTGTCTCTATATATCCTGGAGGCGTACCTTGCCTTTCACATCTTTCCATACTTCTCTTTGTCTCCCCTACCACATGCGTTTTTCAAAGCACTTCTAGGCTCTCACCCCCCAGCACAATGTCTATAGTTATATAGAAAGTATGGGGTATGGTGTGAGGGGGGAGAAAGGAAGGGGCCAAGGGGCTGTGCATCGATAGCTGTGCTCCAAGCAGCAATTCTCCCACTGTCTGGGTCCCGTGTTCAGGGTGGGAATTTGCTGTTGCTTCTGCTCTCCAGGGCCGGGAGGGCTCCCCCTCAAAGCTATCAGAGCACTGGTTCCCGGAGTGCGGACAGGGTGACTAGCAGGATCACAACTGTAGTGTGTGCTTGCAAAAATGTAACTCCCCGGGCTGCTCATCAGACAGATGGAATCAGAACCTGGGGTGAGGAGGATGAGTATGAAAATCTGCATTAGTTTCCACGTGTCCCAGGGAATTCCTCCACATAAAATTAGAGCATTCTGCTTCCGCAGGTGTTGACCACCGAGTCTGGCCTCTCCTCCTCCCAGGCCCAGCAGGCTGTGTTGCTCAGTCCCAATTCTCGGAGTTGCAGCAGATTGGTGGGTTCCAAGGTAGCCATGCCAGGCTGGGGGAGGAGGGTGTGCACACAAGTCAAGCAGTGGACGGCAATCATTTGAGGTTTTAAAATGTCAACCCATCATTGCATCAATGTTAGTAGCAGAGAAAATGTGAAGATTAGAGACAGTCTAAGTGTCCCGTAGTAGGGCAATCACTAAACTACGGCTTGTTCATACTCCACACACAACCTGCAATAAAGAGGAAAGAGCTCCAAGACAAATTGGCATGTGAAAAAAGCATGTTGCAGAACATGTTTAGAGTATATAAACAGATGCATGTAAAACAATACCAACCCGTCTGTAAATGCATAGGAAATATGGTTGCCTCTGGGAGGAACTGGAAATCAGAGAGGGAGACAGCCAAAGGGACTGTAAGCTTATCTGTAATGTTTTACATGGAAAATGTATTCTAGTGTAACTTGTATACTTAGAAATTAAATACAAAATTTTTTGCACATATGCATACCCTGTGTGTTCGGGTCCTTGGGGCTGTGTTGGGAGAGATAGCAAGCAGGTAAGCAATGTTGAATGTGTATTTATTACTTCATCAGACAGATCAGTTTTGGCCATTTACAAGCTGTTTGACCTTGAACAAGTGACTTAACTTCCTTGATCCTTAGTTCCGTGTTGTGTTTAGTCTGGGTCCCCCCAAGCAGAACCTGAGACAAAGGCTTATGAGCAGGTAGTTTATTTAAGAATTTGACCTCAGGGAGTAGAAGGGAGGGACAAGGATATTGAATCAGGGAATGAAGGAGAGCCAATACAAGTTGTGTAGCCAAGTGAGCCAATGCTACGCATGTTTGGGAGGCCAATGCCATCATGACCTTCCAAAGAGCCTTCTGAAATGTCTCAGAACTCTCTGCTGGGGGACAAAAGGCAGAAGCATTTATCCACTGGCTCTGAGCCTCAGTGTTTAAGGGAGATCTCATGGTCTCTTAGTTCCCCACAT
The DNA here is from genome assembly GCF_041146395.1 of Eulemur rufifrons. Classification (NCBI taxonomy): domain Eukaryota; kingdom Metazoa; phylum Chordata; class Mammalia; order Primates; family Lemuridae; genus Eulemur; species Eulemur rufifrons. The sequence goes on from NC_091002.1 coordinate 28,746,245, forward strand.
TTCTGGGCCACTCATGCATGAGGGCCAGGCATGTCTCCTTGGGAGTCCCATTCAGCAGTAGTGAAGAAGCCCCAGGTCAGCTTGAATCCTGCCCAGAACAGGTCAGCTCAGAACTAGCTAGAGGAAGAGGTTTGGCCAAGAGTCTCTTGAGGTGGCGTCCAAAGTGTCTAACACACTCCTCTTTAAAATGAGGGGAATGGTGTCTCCAGAGGGATACTGCAAGGATTGGGCTGAATTCTAGACCTAGATAACAAGAGACCCGGGGTTGGGGTCTGAGACCCTGCGAATGGCAAGGTCTGGGGCAGACCTGGCCCCCCTCCTTCAGAGTGTGGGCTAAAGGAGGAGGAAGCCGGAAAGGGAGCCCAGCAGACAGAGGCTCTGCCATGTTGCTTCTCTAGGGCTGGGCAAAGAGGCCCTAAGGATTCAGTGGTGAGGGCAGCACCTTTTAGGAGAAGGGAGGAAGGGGGCCTGGAGGGATTCCCTGGGCCTGGAATGTAGGGAAGCGGCTCCTAATAGGTGCCTGTGGCCTTGTTCCTATGAGGTGAAGGAAACTGATGAGGGCACCAAGATGGAGCAGAAATGGTGCAATGAAAATCCAGGTTGCTTTCTGCCCAGCACGGTGTCAGGCACGGTGTCAGGCACGCTGCAGGCTCTGCACACTCACAGTGGTCATGGTGTTCTTTTATATCACACTGATCATCCACTGTGGTCTAGCCTCGATCTTTCTCAGGGATAGAAAATAATTTGATAGCAGCCCTTGCCTTTTAAGCATACTACAGGCTAGACCAGCAGTTCTTAATTTAGAGTCCTGTGGATACAATTTAGGAGGTTGATAAAATTTGGAAAAAAAAAATGACATCGATATTTTGCTCTAAATTAATTTGAGCATTGCCTTCAATTGTGGATTTAGGCAACAAACCACACAACTGATTCTTTGTCACCAACAGAAGCCACACATATTTTCATATCACATTACAGTTATGAATATTCTTTTGTGGGGGAAACTAGGTCTCCCTATGTTACCAGGCTGGTCTCGAACTCCTGACCTCAAGTGATTCTCCTGACTCAGCCTCCCCAGTAGATGGGATTACAGGTGCACACCACTATGCTCAGTTTACAGTTGTAAATATTTTGAAAGCTTATTTACACTTCAAAATTGCTGTAGTTATTAGGCCCCTGCTAATCTTGTTATGTGGTTTATCAAGGAAGAAGCACATGTATTATTATATTGCACATTTAAAAATATTTTATAACAACATTTGAATATTGTTTTCTTTGTAATCTGGTGTATTTTATTTTATGTATTTAAAAACATTATTCTTAGAAGGGGTCTATAATGTTTACTAACAAAAAGTTCAAGAATCCCTGCACTGGGCCAGAAATGGCCAATATTGACCTATCTGGTGGACTCCCACCAGTCTGCACCGATGGCAGACATTACTAATCAATCAGGGCAGTCTTTCCAGCAGATGCCAGATGCTCTCCAGGCATCTTCTACTGATTGATCTGGGTAGACATATGAGGTCAAACCTATTTGCCCTTTCTGGTCTATAATGAACCAATGCAGAGTAAAACAAGGCAGGATAAAGATATGATTAAGTGCTCTTTTGGCAAGCGCAGCAAATTAGAGCAACATTTGAGACTAAATGTGCCAAAGGAGTTGGAACAAGAAACACTTTAGAGTGAGGTAGACCCAGAATCAGGAGTTAAAGGAAGGACATAATTTTGAGAGCTGGAGAAAGGAGGGTGAAATTGTATTCAGAATAGAGGGTAGGGGAAAAGGTGGGAGGGAAGACTTGTGTATGCAAAGGTCTTGAGGACAGGAAGAGCAAGAAATATTGGGGGACTCTGTGGTGACCAGGCTTTGGAGAAATTGGGGGGAATGAAACAGAGGTATCAACTTCACTAGGAAGGCTAGTATACCCGGAATGAGGAATTTGGCCTGGGAAGTCCCTAAGAGCCAGTGGGCACAGGACAAAGGGTGTATCAGTTTGCTTTTGCTGTGTAACAAACCACCCCCCAATTTAGTGATCATTTTTCATTTCTCACTAAGCTATAGGTTTGTCGTGTGGTTCTTCTAGTCTGGACTGGCTCAGCTGATCACGGTAGTTTCCTTGTGCTTCTGCAGTCTGCAGACAGGTTGGCTGGGAGCTGGCTGGTTCAGGATGGGCTTGTCATATGGTTGGCATTTGGCTGGCTATTGGCTGTGCCAATGAGGTGCCTGGGCCACATGGTTTCTACTCCTCCAGAAGGATGGCTGGGCTTGCTCACATGGTGGCTAGAGAGATTTCCAAAAGAAGTGGAGATGTACGTGGCATCTCAGGATTGGCATTTCTGCCATATTCTATTCTACTAGCCAAAGCAATTCACAAGGCCAGCCCAGATTCAAGGGGCAGGGAAGTAAATCTGTCTTTTTTCTTTCTTTCTTTCTTTTCTTTTTTTTTTTAAGAGACTCACTCTGTCACCCAGGCTGGTGTGCAGTGGCAAGATTATAGCTCACTGCAGCCTCCAACTCCTGGGCTCAAGCCTCTTGCCTCAGGCTCCCAAGTAGCTGGGACTATGCCCAGCTAGTTTTTAAATTTTCTTGTAGAGATGGGGGTCTCACTATGTTGCCTAGGTTGGTCTTGAATGGCTGGCCTTAAACAATCCTCCCACCTCAGCCTCTTAAAGTGCTGGGATTACAGGCATGAGCCACCGCACCCAGTTGACTCTGTCTCTCAATGGGAAGGGATACAAAGTCACGTTCAAAGGGTGTACATATAGGGAGGAGAATCCTTGTGGCCACTTTTATAATTAATCTGCCGGTTAATTACATGAGGGTTTGAGGGTGGTTGGTGGAACAGGAGATTGTTGGAGAGGAGCTCCAGGGACAGGCAGCCTGGTTGGGAAGCAACTACAGCAGTGATTGGGACGAGAGGGACAGGGTGTTTGCCCAGACTCTAAGAAGGGGTAGACCTGAGGTGGGGCACAATAGAGGGGACTGGGAGGAAACAGGTCTTTGAATTGGGGCCTGGTGGGCCAGGCAAGGGACATAACCACTCACAGAGCTAGGGACGTCGGCAGGCAGCTGTTGGGACAAAGGCCTATCTGAGTTGGAGTCTTGCACAGGGAGGGCCTTGAGGCCTTGGCAGATGGCGGCCCAGGTGTGCAGTTGACTCCTGAGGCCTCTGCTACCTATAGGCTGAGAGGTCTTGTCAAGCCTGTTACCATTTCCTGGGCTTGCTGTTCTGCTCTGCAGCGTAGGGGTAGGAATTCTAACCTCACAGGGCTGTTAGAGAGCCAGCTGAGGCTCACGGTGTGGGAGCATTTTGTAAACTCTTTTGGGCTATACACTTATTAGTGGTTTTTTGGTTTTGCTTTTTTTAAATTAGCCACACAGATGAGGGACCTAGCATGCAGGGAGAGAAGGAGGACTCAGGGCTCTGCCTGGTGGAGGGGCTGCTGCTGTTAGGAGGTGGGGGGAGTCGAAGGATCCAGAAAGAGAGAGAGAGGACGTGGCTTGTACAGAGTTCCTCCAGCCTGCGGTGGGGAAGGCTCAGGACAGCGGCAGCGTGGGGCATTCAGTCTGAATGTGTGGGGCTCTGGGCTGGCTTAGTGGTTGGGGTCAGAGAGTTGGGAATTGGGTTGGGGGGAGTATGGTGGGAAAATCTGTCTCCGTGCTTAGTCCTCCGATTGCAAACTCCTGGGTGGTCTGGATGTCAGTGTAGCCCCCCACCCCCCCTTGCTCTGAAAAGTCCAGCAGCTGCGTCACTGTTTCCAGATGTGGCTTCCAGATGTGGCCTGGAGTGTTTCCAGAGGACCAAGGATGAAGGGGCAGCAGCCAAGCTCCTGGCTTTTCTTCCTCCCCCTTCTCCAATGAGGCCTGACCAGCGCGACCCTCCCCTGACTTCTCTTCCACCGCTAGGTCAGGGTACCAGGTAATCAGAGGCCCTGGTGGGTGGATAAATAAATACCACTTGTGAATAAACCTGAGCCAGACAGATGCATCTTTATTCATGTTGGGAAGAGTTTACATCTAGGGGAGTGAAGAACTCTCAGATGTTTCCGTTCTGAGCAGTCCCAGCGGCTCCAGGAGGAGGAAGTGAGCTGTCTCCTCGGCTGGGGACCCGCCAGGGCACTGGGCTCACGGCCAGCCAGGGCCTGGGAGGAGCTGCTGAAAACCTCCCCCTTAATGGAAACAGCCTGGGCCCTGGTGTCTCACTGAGATGGAGCCCCAGTTAGGGGGAAAAGGCAGCTGTTTTATTAGTAGCAGACCATGGTAACCAGGTGGTGCTGCTCAGAGCGGAGTTCTCTGACTGCCTGGACCAGCGTGTCTCAAATGGTAACTCAACTCCTGCTTGAATTGCCTGGGGCTCTTGTTAAAATTCAGATTCCGCCACAGAACATCTGGGGTGGGGCCTGGACTTTGCCTTGCTAACTAGTTCTCAGGTGACTCTGATGTTGCTGGTCTGTGGACCCCATTCGGAGTAGAAAGGCTCTCGACTGGGCGTCTAAAACACGTCTTTTTTTGTGTGTATACATTTCTGTATTTTTTCTGCAGCTTTTCCTATTTTTTGTTTTTATTTTATTTTATTTATTTATTTTTGAGACAGAGTCTTGCTCTGTTGCCTGGGCTAGAGTGCCGTGGCATCAGCCTAGCTCACAGCAACCTCAAACTCCTGGGCTCAAGCAATCCTTCTGCCTCAGCCTCCCGAGTAGCTGGGACTACAGGCATGTGCCACTATGCCCGGCTAATTTCTTTTTCTATATATATTTTTAGCTGTCCAGGTCATTTCTTTATATTTTTAGTAGAGATGGGGCCTCACTCTTGCTCAGGCTGGTCTTGAACTCCTGACTTCGAGCGATCCTCCTGCCCAGAGTGCTAGGATTACAGGCGTGAGCCACTGCGCCTGGCCTATTTTTTGTTTTTAATTCAAAAAGTACTAAAGGTTAGATAGTGAAAAGTCTCCTCATGTCCCTGCCGCCAGCAACCCAGCAACCCCTTCCCATGGCCAAACAACGTTGTCGGTCTTTGTGCACATCCTTTTAGAGATGTTTTATGAATACACAAGCAAATATGTACGTGCTCTTCTCTTTCTCCCTGCCCTGTTCTGGTTATTATCTGATGTGTACCGGTCTGCATCTTGTTTTTTTACCTTCACACTAAATTGCACTAGCTCCTTCTTTCTTTTGTAAAGTTTCCTAGTTGTGTTATATACCATAACTTACCTAGCAAAAATCCCTTGTCGGTGGATACTTGGTTGTGTCCAGTCTTTTGCTCTTGTGCAGTAAATACCTTAGTATCCTATCACTTTTCTCAGGCGTGAGTCTATCTGGAAGATAAAGGCCTACAAGTGGGAATGCAGGGTCAAATGGTACGTGCATTTGTAATTCTGGTGAATATTGCCAAACTGACCTCGAAGAGGTTGTGCTAACAATGTGAGAACCTATTTCCCTTACTCGCCCAATTCCGCTGTTAACAAACTTTTTGATCTTTGCCAATCTGATATGTAAAAAATGGTAGCTGCTGTTTTTGAAATGCTTTTTCCAGCTTCCATTGTTCTCCCCAGCAATTGATTTGTCAGGGGGTCACTGCATTCTTCGCCTCTGTGCCAGCCAGCTTACCAGGTGCTGGGATTCCAAGGGAGACCAACACGCTAATCAGCCCTACCCTTTCCTCCAGAAGGCAGGACAAACGATCAATTAGTCAAAGATGAGTGGTGGGCAGGATGAACGCTATGATTCAGAGGTGACTTCTTAAGACAGCACTTCTCAAACTTCAACGTGCACACACATCAGCCAATGTCCTTGTAAAAATATAGATTCTGATTCTGTCGGTCTCAGTGGAGTCTGTGATTCTGTAGTTCTAACAAGCTCCTGGGGGAAGCTGTTTCTGGTGGTCCGGGGACCTACCTAGAACAAGAGTTGGCAAACTTTTTCTGAAAAGGCCTAGATAGTGACTATTTTAGGCTTTGTGGGCGACATGTGAGTCTCTGTTGTAGCTCTTCAACTGTGCCTTTGAAAGCAGCTATACAGCCTATAAGTAAATGAATGTGGCTGTGTTCCAATAAAACTTTATTTATGAAATAGTCAGTGGGCTGTGTCTGCTGACCCTGGGCCTAGAATACCATGGGCATCCAATGACCTATTGAAGCAGTGAGTGAAAGGGGCCTGTTTGAGCAGTAGCAGGTGCCTGAGCTAATCTAAGGGTCGGTGTCCTACCAGGAAAACAAAAGCCAGTGTTTAAATAGAGGTAATTAAATGCAGGGAATCGGTTACTAAGGTAATGGAAGAGCTGAGAAGTCAGCTGGGGGCAACCCAGAGATTAGCAACAGCAGGAAGCTGTTGCTACCCTGTGGAGGAGGAGGAGAGAGAAAGTCAGGGGCTCAGGTCACCACCCAGTAGGAGCTGGAACCATGGTGGGTGTACCTGCTAGAGCTTGGAGCCATGGACAAGCCCCAGCTATAGTCAGGGACCCTGGAAGAATCTCTCTTCTTCCAGCTCTTCCATCTTCCACCTGTTGGTCAAAATCAGCTGTGATCTGGTCTGTACAGGAGATTTCAGGGACCAACCCCTGCCATGTAGGGTAGAGCTGGGAAAGTCAAGGCATGACCTGAGGCCAGCAGGCGTAGGTCCAGCCAAAGGGACATTTAGAGTGAGTCTGGAAGTGCAGGTAGTTGACCAGGCATCCCATGGGGCGAGGGTGGGTGTATCAGGCACAGAGAACAGGCTTAGGGTGTGTAGGGGTGAGTAGTGTGGGATAAGGCTGGCGGGGAGGCCACTCCCTTAAGCAGGAAGAGATTTATGCCTTAGAACAGGGGTTGGCAAACAGCTCCGTCACATGGTTTACTTTGTTTTGTTTAAAAACAAGACGTAAAAATGTAAAAAACATCTTGGCTCACAGGCCACACAAAAACAGGCCGCAGGCGGCATTTGGTCCACGGGCTGTAGTTGACCAACCTGATTTTGAAAGACTCACTTTAGGAGGATGGATTGGAATGAATACACAGAGGCTGAGAGAGGAGGTGGGGAGGCTGGAAAGGGGCTGCAGGAGGCTCCAGGCAGGAGGGACGAGAGCCCAGTGTGAGGGCGTCATGATGGAGAAAAGGAGATGAGGTAGGGATGGGGAATGGACGGGACACAGAATGGCTGGTATGAACCCAAGGTCTGAGCCCGGTCTGGAGGGACATGCAGGCTGATACATTGAATTTTATTCACCGATTAGCTTGGAGCCCTGCCTCCCTTGCCTCAGGGAGCCAGAGGAAAATCCTGGATAATGAACTTCCCTGTGGAAGCCCCTCCCTCCCCAGGCCTCTCTTGGGTGGAACAGATTGGGGAGCAGGTTGCGCTGCCTCCCAGTAAAGGAGGAGTCGGGCTGCCCAGCTGTTGGTGACTCACTTGCTGCTCCTCCTAGAACATGGGTACCGAGCATCCACAGTCCTGTTCCAGACCTTGGCTGCCATTCCAGGACAACTAGGGAAGTCCCACCAACATCCTCCAGCACCTTCTTGTGGGGTTTGAGTCCAGACTAGAGATGAGAGCTAGGAAGCCCCTCGCTCTGCCCTGGGCTCAGACACCTGGTAGCTTCTACTATCACCTTGATTACATATAGGCTAGTGGTGTCGCAGACAGGGCTGGGGATAGTTTCTAAGTTTGGGCTCCCCCAGGGGCAGACCCTGAGACAAGGATTTGGGTGCAAGTAGTTCTGTGAAATGGGCAGGGAAGGCAGCCCGTACAGGGGGATTATCAGGCCAGTTACTCCTGTGGGCACCTGGAGCTTAGTCCTGCTGGGGAACATTGGGCGTCAGAGCAGAACACATGCCCCAGAGTTATGCCATCTAAGTGGCAAGGGCACTGGGGTATTTATCTATCACCTCCTGTGAGACAGAAGGCTCCTCCGAGGAGTGTTAATTCTCTGGCACTTTCAGTCTGCTCCCCGGCCTTCTGCGGTTCAGGAAAGAAAGCTCTCAGGTGCAGACATGCAGATGCACAGGTGGGAGGCAGCCGGAGCTCCCTGGAGTGGTGAGGCCCCAAGGAGATGGGCAGGATGCCTATCGAACCCACCATAGACAGTTATCATCTGCACTTGACAGATGGGGAAGCTGAGAAGTGAAGGGACGCCCCCAAATCATATGGCAAGTTTGTGACAAATGGGGAGCTGGAGCTCAGAACTTGTGGGTCCAGTGTCTCCTACTATTTTTAACCCTGCTGTTATGGGTCTCCTGGGTAAGAGAGGACCTGCGCTGGTGTCCCATGGGCTGACTCCAGTTGCCCCCCTGCCCGCCTGCTGCAGTCTGCCCCTGAGGACTCCCCACTTCCTGGGTTACCCAGAGCCCAGAGGCCAGCCATACCGGGGGGAAGGGAAGCCTGCAGGACATGCACGTGTGGCAAGGCTTGGATTCCTTACCAAGCGCCTACAGTGGCGGGTGAGCAGGAGACAGAGTGGGGCTGGGAGCTGGCAGGTGGTCAACTGCTCAAGCTGCGGGGGAAGGTGTGCTGAGCAGGGGCAGAGACAGGACAGGACAGCCTCAGCACGGAGGGCGCACAAGAGGACAGCAACGTGGGCGGGGCAGCTCCCCTGCCCCTTGTCCTGGTTACTTGGGACCTGGGACTCTGTACGTAGCTGGGAGCAGATGTCCCAGGCCTCAGCACTGAGAGCTGTGTGTGTTCAGAACTGAGCATGAGCCGAGCTCTCAGTTGTTTGTTCATTTAGGAATTACTTATGGGGGCCCAGTATGTCCCAGCCGTTGTGACAACCATCTTTAGGGACACATGGAGGAATCAGACTACTGGCTGCTCTCAGAACCTGCTGGGTTCCGTAGGGGGAATAGGGCAGCTTCCTCCATTCTACATTGAGTCCTGAGCTGGACGGTGGAAGACAGCAGCACAGCCCTCGGGGAGGGTGGGAAACAGTTTTGTGCCCAGTCTTTGATACCCGAGAGGGGCTGGGGGGGTGGCTGGAAACTCCACCTGATTGGCCCAGCAGCACCTCAGTCAGTGCTTGAGGGTGGATACCAAGGGCTGCAGGTTCCCACCCCATTGGTAACCCCAGCCTGTGGTAGCTCATTAGCAAAGATGACTGCATGAGTCCCCTCCTTGTGCCCTCACCCTTTGCAATGTGACTTTGCCGTTCCTCCCGCCTGGAGGTGGAGCCCATTCCCCACCCCTTGAATCTGGGCTGGTGTATTAGTCAGGGTTCTCTGGAGAAACAGAACCGACGGGATGTATATATATATAGAGAGAGTGATTTATTTTAAGAAATTAGCTCACGTAATTGTGGAGGCTTGGCAAGTCCAAAATTCATAGCGTAGGCCGGCGGGCTGGAGACCCAAGCAAGAGTTTCAGTCTGAATGCAGTCTGCTGGAGGACCCCCTCTTGCTGAAGAGGGTCAGTCTTTGCTGTGCAGGCCTTCAACTGCTTCACTCTAAGTCCACTCATTTAAATGTTAACCTCATCCAAAAGATGCCTTCACGGAAATATCCATGATAATGTTGGACCAAATACCTGGGCACTGTGGCCCAGCTAAGCTGACAGAAAATTAACCATCGAGGCTGGCCTGTCACTTGCTTTGGGCCATAGAATGGGGTGAAAGTGACGCCGTGAGCCCCCAAGAGGCCTTGGTCAGTTCCACTTGCTCTCTTGGAATTCTGTCCAGCCACCATGGGGACAATCTTGGGCTAGCCCCTGGAGGATGGGGGACTCAGTGGGACAGAGATGAGATGTGCCAGGTGACTGTAGTCCCAGCCAAACTGGCAGTTCACTGCATATACACGAGGGAGCGCAGTGAGACCAAATTTCCCGGCAGAGCTCAGCCCAAATTGCTGACCTGCAGAACCATGAGCTAAATCAATGGTTGATGTTTTAGGCCACCAAGTTTTGGCCTGGTTTGTTACACAGCAAAGGCTAACTGATGCACAGACCAACTTCTGCAGTGCCCCCAGCGTAGGTATCTTATCGGCCTGCCCCACCTCAGCTGTTAGAGAAGACACAGCAAACAGAGGGGAAATTTCAGGTGATCTCAGTGGATTGATGGCATGCATGTAGATATTCTTCTACTTTGATATTTAAATATAGCTTTGCCCAAACACACTCTGGCCTGGCGGTCTCCCTCGGTAATATGCCAAAGCAGAAGGAGGCGGATGGCTGGCAACCAGCAAGGCTGCATGGTGGGAGTGGAGGGAAGCCGAGGGTGGTGTCCTGGAGACCAGCTCTGTGGGCCTGGGGCAGTTTCAGGGATGGATCGTAGGATGGAGGATGGGAAAAGAACTTGGGAGGCAACAAACCTGGGTCGGCTTCTGCTTCTGTTGCTCACTGGGCCTGTGTCCTGGGACAAATAACTTCACCATTCAGAGCCTCAGATTTTCCAGGGGCAGAGTTAGGTTTTGTGGGGCCTGAAGCTGATACAATCTGGGAGCCCTCTTTAAGCAGAAGAATAAAAACTGTCATTACAGAATTGCAGGGCTTTGGCAGGGGCCCTTGCAAGTGAGCTTAAGCTTCATTAGCTTTGCAGTAAATTGCTCCTGGCTTTCTCTCTAGGAAAATAGGAGCGTGAATACTGACGGAGCAGGGTTGTTGAGAAGGTCAAATGAATGCACCATACATAGTGGGGGTCCCGTGCGTGGGACCTGGCAGGAAGGCAGCTTTGCAGGGGGGCAAGGGCTCACACGGCAGCTGGTGGGTGGGCTCCTGGCGGGGAGACAGGGTGGAATGAGGAGTGCAGTGGAGAAGCATGGTGGGGTGTCTGAGCTCCTACCTGCTCCCACGACTGCCCCGGAGGCTTGCAGGGAGGGGTTGTAGGCAGAAGCAGGAGCTGATTTCGTGAGGGTCTTTGTGAGGTTCTGGGGCAGAAGCAAGGTTGTGGCAGAGTTCTGGACATAAAATTGGAAAGAAGGGTATGTTTCCCTCCCCACAGTGAGAGGCTGAAATGAGGATTCTTTTTTTTTTTTTTTTTTTTTTTTTGAGACAGAGTCTCGCTCTGTTGCCCAGGCTAGAGTGCCGTGGCGTCAGCCTAGCTCACAGCAACCTCAAACTCCTGGGCTCAAGCAATCCTTCTGTCTCAGCCTCCCGAGTAGCTGGGACTACAGGCATGTGCCACATGCCTGGCTAACTTTTTCTATATATATATTTTTAGCTGTCCAGATCCTTTCTTTCTATTTTTAGTAGAGACGGGGTTCTCACTCTTGCTGAGGCTGGTCTTGAACCCCTGACCTCGAGTGAGCCTCCCGCCTCAGCCTCCCAAAGTGCTAGGATTACAGGCGTGAACCACCGCGCCTGGCCTGAAATGAGGATTCTTGAGTGAGTGATTTATTGAGTGTGTGCCCTTAGAGACACGTGAAAGTGAGGGAAAGAAGCAGGCCAGGGCAGGGGGGATGCTGAGCAAGATGTGGTCCCAGCTGGGCTCTAATTTCAGCCTGATCCACAGGAGCTCTGGCGCATGGATGGACCACAGAGCTGCCCCTTCGTGGTGAGCAGGGCAGGCTTTTGCACCTCTGTGTCAATCAGTTCTTGGGAGGAGGGTGGGGAGTGTGAGTGTAACCTCCCAGCGTCACTCATCAGCCAAAGGCAGGTCTCAGAACGGGGCAGCACTTGTGCACAGCCCAGGAGAGGCGATCTGGGCAGGGCGACAACAGAATCTACTATAAGGGTCCTTCCCCCATTTCTGCATGGCACACAGTCCTACTATGGTTTAGGGTTGCTGACTTGGGGTGTGCAGGGGGATGATGAATGCATGGAATTCAGGAGGGACCACAGTGCAGGTCTTCAGGACACTGTGACAGGGGCAGTGGTGAAGTGCTGCCCCCAAGTGGCTCCTAAGGACTTGGCTTTCTAGGAGGGGACCTGTGCTAAGCTAATGTGAGACATCCTAGAGACTTGCAGAAATAAATGGGACAAGTCAAGGGGCACCGGAGCATGTCATCTGCTGGTGGGGGCAAAAGCCCACAAAGTGTTTGTCTTTCCTGTTACTACAACCTCATTTATGTCCATGGGATAGTGAGGCCAGGAGGAGCTCAGGGCACACATGGGAAAGGGCTTTGTCAACTCTAAAGTGTGGGATGACTGCCAAGGCCACGTACCTGATCAGCTGGGAAGCAGTTCCCCACCCCGTGGAAGGACCAGAGACTCCCTCAAACCCTCGCCATGGCCCATTGGTTGGTTCATGAGGAAGGGAGCCAGGCAGGAGGGGATGGCAGTTTGGTGCAACGGGGCTTCTGCAGCCTGCCATGTCCTATGTTACTTGTCTTTGGTGAGATGGGTCGTAGGAAAAAAGCAACTAGAACTTGCCTGTGGTATAGGTGTGAAATGGTACAAGGAAGAGGGAGTCATTGGGGCCATCTTGGAGGTTGGTGGCCACAGGGGTTAATGCAGCCATGCCTCCTCCATCCTGCAAACACACACACACACACACACACACACACACACACTTGGAACCTTGAGATTCTGGCACACTGAGTCCTGAGTACCCCTGGGGGGGATCTGTGTGGGGACTCTGGTTCCAGTGGAATCGTAACAGCAGCAGCGACTAGAAAAGACGGCAGTGCTCAGCGAGAGGCTGTGCAGAGGAGCAGTGGGAGGGACTAATTAACCTGGATGATGGGATCTCCCTTGATGATGAGGTCTCCATTTTTATATACCCTAATACAAGGGCCAGGACCCTCAAGGCAGCCCCTCAGCTAGTGCGTCAAGATCCAAACGAAAAGTGGTTGTAGAAACATTCTGATGAAGAGGCATCTCCAAGCCTGAGGATTTGTGCTTTCCTCATCCTGGAGTCTCCCCGGCAGGGCAGGCAGTATATGAGGGGTCTCCCCTGTGCCAGGAGGCCAGGGCAATGACAGTTGCCAAAGTGTGGTCACATGAGTCCTCTCTGGCCTTCCAGGTCAGGGAGCAGGACTCGCCCTGCACTGGTTATGTGCTTATAAATAGGTCACTCCGATGAGCTTGCAGGGAGTTTTGATCGCTGAGCGTATAGGTCCTCAGACCACAATCCTTCTCCTCCCACCCCACCAGCTCAGCTTCAAGTCTGGGAGCCTCGTGGGAGTGGGAATAGACCCCCTTCCCATCTCTCTGGGCTGTGCTTGCGGATCGAGGGAGGGAAGCAAGATATATCCTGCAGTCCTAGAAGGCTGCCTGTGCTCGCATAAAGGGATTTTGGACCCTCTGTAAATGGATTTGGAAAGAATACAGAAACTTAGGGACCTCCCTTCTTTTTCATCACCAGAGCCCTCCTTTCTTAGTGGGACAGGTGAAGAGATGAGAATGGAATGTGAAAGAGAGGCACTAGCCCTTTAAAGGGGAAGCCAGGGTTACAGCGCAGTGCAAATTGCATGCAAATAGATCTGCAAAAGCCGACTTGGGACCCAGGGGCAGCCGACTTGGATGAACCAAAGGCTTTTCCTGCCAGTTTGCCCAGCCCTGAATCGTGGTTCCCTGCTGGATGTGAGAAGAGGCGCTACAGCCCCAGAATTTCTATAAAGGAGGCGCTGGGGTGGGGGCGCAATCTGGCTCGGAAGGTGGGAAGCTGTGCAGAGTCACCCAACTGCCTGGGAGCCACACGCTTTTTGTTGATTGTACATTTATTGGAGGGTGGCATTGAGTCTCAGTTTTCTGTCTCATCTGTTAATGTGACAGCTGGAATCTATGTGGCTTTAACAACTCCCCTACATGGCCAATTCTTTGACTACCTCTTTCTGACTTGACCATCTGTTTTGGAATTTTTTTTTAGAGAGAGTCTCACTCTGTTGCCTGGGCTAGAGTGCAGTGGCGTCATCATAGCTCACCGCAACCTTAAATTCTTGGGCTCAAGCGATTCTCCTGCCTCAGCCAGCTAATTTTTTCTGTTTCTAGTAGAGACCGGGTCTTGCTTTTGCTCAGGCTGGTCTCAAACTCCTGGCCTCAAACAATCCTCCCACCTTGGCCTCCCAAACTGCTAGGATTACAGATGTGAGCCACCACACCCAGCCTCCACAGAAATTTTTGAATAATCTTGTCTATGTAAAAATATTGCTGGGATTTTGATAGGAATTGTGTTAAACTTATATACCAATTTTGGGAGAATTGACTTCTTTACTACAGTGAGTCTTCTAATCCATGAACACATTATGTCCCTCCATTTGTTTAGATTTTCTTTGATTTCTTTTTTAATTAGTGTTTTGTAGTTTTCAGTATACAAGTCCTGTACATGTTTTATTAAATTTACACTTGAATATCTCACTTACTTTGAGCAACTGTAAATGGTATCGTATTTTAAATTTGTTTTCCACGTGTCCATTGCTAGTATATAGAAATACAATTGATTTTTGTGTCCTGCAACCTTGCTGAATTTGCTTATTAGTTCTAGATTTTTCTGTAGATTCCTTGGGATTTTCTACATATACAATCATGTAATATGTAAACAGAGGACAGTTTTATTTTCTCTTTTCCAGTCTGTGTATGTTTTATTTCCTTTCCTTGCCTTTTTGTGCTGTCTAGATCTTCTAGTGCTATGTTGAATAGCAATGGTGAGAACAGGCATCCTTGCCCTGTTCCTGATCTTAGCAGAAGCCCATTGTCTTTCCCCATTAAATATGAATTAGTTGTAGCTTTTTTGCAGCTGTTCTTTATCAAGTTGAAGAAATTCCCTCTGAAGATTAGGAATAGAGAGAATTTCTTCAACTTAATGGACGTTGAGTTTTGTCAATTGCCTTGTCTGCATTAATTGATAAGCTATACTTAGTGGGAAGAATAGGAAAAAGTATGTCTACTCCATATTTCTGGGAGTTGAAGTCTCGTGTGTTAATTTCACCATGTCACTGATGCCTTTAGCTCTATCTGCCATGTAGCAGGTGTCTTCTAGGTCCTTCACGGAGACCAGACTCTGGGTTGAGGCCAAAGAAGAGGCACAGACTGACCCTGTCTTCAGGAGCCAGGACACACAACCTTGCCTCAGATAAGCCCTGACAGTGGAGGACAGAAAGCTGTAAGGGGAAAGATTATTTGTGGTGGCTTGGTTGAGGAGAGCTTACTGGGGGAGGGAAAGTGGAGCTGGGCTAGATGGGTAGGTTTTAGGAAGGAGTTGCAGGAAGTATAGGTGCCAGGAGCAAAGATCCTGAGGGGCAGGACGGGATGGTAGGGGCAGCAGGGGGAGAGCTGGACTGGGTGAAGCCTGATGAGCTTGGAGGATACACCATGTGCCCTGAATCCCAAGCAGAGGGTCTTGGCAGTACTCTCTTCAGAAGAGGAATCATGGCTGGATGTGGTGGCTCACACCTGTAATCCTAGCACTTTGGGAGGCTGAGTTGGGAGGACTGCTTGAGGCTAGGAGTTCAAGACAAGCCTGGGCCACATAGCAAGACTCCCTCTTTACAAGAAATAGAAAAATCAGCTGGGTGTGGTGGTGTACACCTGTAGTCCCAGCTACTTGGGAGGCTGAGAAGGAGGGTTGCTTGAACTCAGGAGTTTGAGGTTGCAGTGACCTGTGATGACACCATTGCACTGTAGCCCAGGTAACTGAGTGAGACCCTATCTCAAAAAAAAAAAAAAAAAAAAAAAAAAAAAAAAAAAAAAAAAAGAAAGAAGAAGAAGAAGAAAGGATTTGGGGAGTATGGTGGGCAAGTGACAATGGTGGCCTGGCCAGTGCAGTCGCCATGGGATGGAGAGGAGGAGACAGAATTAAGAGGCATTTAGGAGACAGGAGATAGAATTGAAAGGTGTCTGGATATATGCGGGGGCGTTGGGGGGAAGAGAGAGGAATTCTACTGTGACACTGAGATTTCCAAACGAGGTCTCTGGAGAAGGACAGGGCTATTAACAGAGAGAGAAGGCAGAGAGGGGAGCCAAACTTTGGAAGCAGAGGACGAGATTTTGAGCACCGGTACCCGGATGTCCTTCCCCAGAGAGCGATGCAGTAAGACCCAGGTGTAAGTTCTCCCTGAGCCCTGCGGTTTCAGATCAAATAAAGCAACAGATTGCTGCTATATACGCTCTGGTCAAATGGCAGCACGTTGCGATTTTCAAACAGTGAGGGACTATATTCAACTTTTGAGAGAAAGAAATAGAAGTTACACACCGAAAAGTTGAAGTCTTTCCTCGACTGAGACCTCCTCCATCTTCATCACTCTCGGTCTGACGGTCAGGAGATCTAACACTCAAGCTGTAAGGCAGGGCCCCTCATGGCCACACGACTCATCTGTCTGAGCCCGTGAGTCGCATGACAGCTTTACTAAGAGCCACTCAAACCATTCTGGCCAATCTGGGGACGGTTGGAAGGCACCTTCTTCCAGAACAGACGCCCCAGGAGAGCGGGAGTCTCTGTCTGATTTGTTCAACTGAAGAATCCCAAGTGTCCCTGGGGTGCCTGGTGTCTAGTAGGTGCTCAGTAAACATTGGTTGAATAAATGAAGGGGTGCAATGGACTGGAGGGACAGTTTGAGGCCAGGGTACACGTCACACCCAGATCGGGTTATCACAGCATAGGCTCTCATTTTTGGTAATGAAACCTGGTTGGAATAGTTAGGGGTCTGCCTCTTGGGGCAAAAGCTTCTTAGAGGGCGTTGCAACCCCCTCAACCTGAGGACCACTCACGGAGCCCGGGGACCAGCCCCTGGCTGAGACCCTTTAAGCGAGGTCTTAGCCAGCCAGAGCCCCGCTTGCTTTCCCCCAGGAGCAGCGCTGCGCAGGTCCCGGCCGTGGGGCTCGCAGCTGCCCCCTGGTGGTCAGCTGCAGCCCTGCCAGCCCTTGGACGTGGCATCTTCCCAACCCCCGGCAGGCCCAACGAGGTCCCTCTGCTTCTTGGGCCCCAAATAGCGAGGGAAGGGGAATGAGGAGGGCTCACCAGCTCCCTCTGCTTTGCCCTTGCCCTCCTTTCGTCACCAGGGAACACCTCCGGGGAGGCCTGGGCTGTATCTCCCTTCGGCATCTGTAAAGATTCTGCCAGATCCCCAGCCCCCAGCACTCCGAGGCCATTTTCCTATGTGCAGGTCAGATTCCGAGAGCAGTGAGTCATGGCATAACCTCCCTCAGGCCCCCTTGGTCTGACCTCATTCTTTTCCCTCCTCCACCCACACGTTCTTTGCCAGCCTGTAGGTCCTTCATGGGGACTCCCAGCAGCCCCCTGCCTGTCCCACGTGCACTCATCTGACTGACAGCCGTCCTTGTCTATGGGTCCAGGCAGGCCCCTGTGTGTAGGGGGACCTGGGGGGTGTCCCCACTGCTGCCTGCCTCTCTCCCCAAGGCCCTGTACCCTTCAGCAAGGGTTCCTTACAACAACTCTTTGGACAGTGTCTCTCAGGGCATCTGCAGCTGGTGTCAGCCTGTACCCCTGGGCAGCTGTCATGGACAGAGAGGGCACAGACTCTGGCCACAGGCCCCCCACATTCTGGATGAGTGATGGGGATTCATCTCCCAACTTGATCTGCCATGGTGCGACAGAGAGCCCATGACATGCCGTGTCCATGGTGCGGGCGGATGGGGCAGAGGAGGGGAACACAGGTGGGGAGAGAGCTCCTTTCATCCCAGGCAGGAGGCACAACCCCAGGTTACTGTGGCCTCAGGTCTTCGTGCTCATGCAGAGCAGGCTCATGGGCTATGTCTGCAGCCCCTTCCTAGTCCCCAGGAAAGAAGATACAGGGGCAGGCTCTCCCCAGCTCTCTGGAGGGTCTTGTTCCCTTCTCTCCTCCCCCTGCCCTTCCTTCCTTCTCTTGTGTCCTGTCTTAGTCTGTTTCTGTGGCTATAACAGAACACCACACACTGGCTACATTATAAAGAAAAGAAGTTAATTAGGCTCATGCTTTTGGAAGCTGGGAAGTCCAAGAGCATGGCGCCTGCATCTGACGAGGACTTTGTACTGCTATCCCATGGTGGAAGGCAAAATCGGCTGCACTCATCCACTTATCAGGAAACTACTCCCGAGATAATGAACTTGTTCCCATGATAACAGCATTAATCCACTCATGAGGGTGGGGTCTTCATGACCCAATCACCTCTTAAAGGCCCCTCTCAACACTGCTACAATGGCAATTAAATTCTAAGATGGGTTTTGGAGGGAACATTCAAACCATAGCATGTCCTCACCTGATCCATGCACATGCTCTGCAGAGCATCTGTCCCCTGTTTGGGCCCTGGGAGGGAGTGGTTTACCAAAGAAAGAAAAAGTTACAGTAGTTTCCCCTTATCTGTCATTTTGCTTTCTGTGGTTTCAGTTACCCACAGTTTGAAAATATTAAATGGAAAATTCCAGAGATAAACAATTTATAAGTTTTAAATTGTGTGCTATTCTGAGTAGCATGAGTCATCCCCTTGTCCAGCCTATCCACGCTGTATATGTATATGCTAGTGTCACTTAGCCAGTTAGTCACTGAGTAGCTGTCTCTGTTATTGGATCTACTGTCGTGGTATCACAGAGCTTGTGTTCAAGTCTCCCTTATTTTACTTAATAATGGCCCCAAAGTGCAAGAATAGTGATGCTGACATTGTTATAACTGTCCTATTCTATTATTAGCTATTGTTGTTAATCTCTTATTGTGCCTAATTTGTAAATTAAACTTTATCATAGGTCTGTATGTATAGGACAAAACATAGTCTATATAAGGTTAGGTACTGTCTGTGGTTTCAGGCATCCACTGGGGATCTTGGAGCATATAATCCCCGGATAAGGGGCGACTACTCTATCTGTCTTCACCGGGCCTAGGTGCCTCTTGCCTGCCAAGGAAAGATGTACAGCTAAGATGTGACAATTATTTGTCAGTTGATGGATTTCTACCCAATAAGTTGTCCCTCTTACTGTCTTCTGGGGTATCTTTATTTACAGGAGGCAAAACAGAGGGCCTGGGTTGTCCTCAGCCCTCCACCCCCAGCCTTTGCTGCCCGGGAGCCTTTGACTTGGTGGGGAGAGATGGTTTCTGTCCTCAGGAGACCCGCACAGGCTGAGCCTCAGCATGGAGCTTGGCACTCCACAGGAACCCAGAATTGAGCATGGGACAGAGAGGAGCAGCAGTGATCCCATTAGAGAGAGAGTAGGAGGATCAATGAGTCATAAAAGCTCCAGTTGGGTACACAGCAAGGCCATGAGAACAGACAGCAGGAGCATGAGATCTCTCAGCTGCTCTGTGCTGGGACACAGGTGCTGGTTTTCTGAGACTGAGCACCCAGGCTCAGGGAGCACCATGGGGCCAGCCCTCACCTAGTCAGAGGGCACAACCAAAGCAAATCCCAAAGGCTGGGAACAGGGACTAATGCATCGTCCAGGGGCTCTGGGAGGAAAAGCAGATTTCTGACACACAGAAAGCCCCCAGGGTGACCTGAGGGGAAGCTGGGGTGCCCAAGAGTGAGCATAAAAGAGCAGAGCAAGTTCAAGTATACTGCAGCCAGCACTGAGACGGGGAAGTATAATCTTGTGAGCAGAGAAGAGCAGAAGGAAGTCCAGGTAGCCAGGAACCCTTGAAAGTCCAGAGGGTGGTGGGCTTGGTCAGGATGACTATGTACATATATACATACCTGTAACAGTTAGCTCTAGCTGCATAACAAACCACCCCAAAACTCAGTGGCTATGAGCATTAACCATTTATTATTTATCACGAGTCTATGCTTTTGCAATCAGATGCTGGGTTGGCTGGAATCTGGCTGGTGTAGAATAGCCATCCAATAGGCTAGGCCAGGTTTGTTCACATAGTGATTGCAGGGGTCCAGGAACACAAGTGAAAACATGCAAGGTCTCAAAAGGTCTTTACTTGGAACTGACATATTGTCACTTCACCCACACTCTTTTGGCCAAACAAGTCTCAAGGACAAGACTTGCTGGAAACGTTTTAGAAAAATGTTCTGCTTTATGACGAGAGGCCCTACTCAGTCACATTGCAGAGGGAATGGGGACCATTCTTGCGATCAATCTAACACAGCACCCATTTGTGAAAGATAGAAACCTGGGTGCCATCTCCCTCCTCCCTTCCACTTTCCCAACATCCACTACATCACCAAGTCAATTTTATTGCACCACCAAAACTTCATTCAGCTTTCCCCACTTTACTCACCCCAGAACAAGGTGGCCTAAAGGAACCGTCCAACTGGTCAACTCACATTTGCCCAATCTCTTGGCCACAGAGCAGCCAGCAGGCTCTCTTCCAAGTGCAGCCATGTCATGTCATCTCCCCCTGCCCAAACCCTTCAAAGACTCTGTATTATTTCATAGTTGCAAGTGGCAGAAACAGGCTGATTATGGCAGAAGAAGCATCTAATGTTAGGGTATTGATTAGCTCACAGGATGACTGGACAACGAGACCGGAAATCACACAGGCACCGAGAGTGGCAGCTGGACAGCCAGGACCGCTGTGAAAACCATCCTGCTGGCGCATCTGGTTGTTGGTGGTGGTGGGGACACCGAGGTCAGGCCCCCAATGTTGCTGCTGCCACCACCAGGGTGGATGCGCCACTGTCCTTGCTTCCTTGGATCACTCACTACAGAGTCAAGGACCTGGGTGGAAGCATCTGATTGGCTAAGCCCCTCGTTTGGGAAATAGGAATGAAAGGGAAAAAAAAAATCCCATTTAATTTCTGTGCTAACTCAGTCGCTGGGGAACTTCTAGGAATTTGTAGGACGGGGAAAGATGCTGGACAATCAGTTTTTCTCATCCTTTCCCGTGCTTAACCGGCTCCCAAAGCCACCGGGGCTGGGTGGGTATCTCAGCTGGTACGTGGTATCCCTGCTGTAATAAGCATTCTTTTAGTTAAAGTCACAAACCCCTACGGTTTAAGTGAGAAGGTGGTGAGGATGGGACCTTTGCTTTTTGCAAAGCCATAAAGGGGATAAATTTAGCCTGGGCCTCTGGAGAAAAAGAAGTAAGGCAAAAGCACAGAGCATGACCCAATTCCTCCACAGTCAGGCAGGAAACGGGATAGCAGGCAGATGTTGTGCAAGAGAGATTCCTGGGGGCCCGGGAGGGAGAAGCTGGCCTGGGACCCCAGCTGCAGAAGGCCGGGCTTGGGACTCTTTAGAGCTTCACTGTCCCAGACACTGTGAAACCCTCTGGGAGTCTGGGTCCGCCACAGGATAGACATTGCCTGTTCTTGCTCGGGAAAGAGGAGCAGAGAGGCTGGCAGGGGACAGCAGTGAACTGGATACCTACTGAAGTGGACACTGTGCGTGCCTTCTTTCTTCTCTAGAGAACTGCCGGTGACCCAGCGGAGCCTCCCTGCAGGGTAGGACATGTGCCCACGCCTGCAGCCTGCAGCCAGTGGGCGACCGACACGTAAGCCCCGCCCCCTGGCCTCCAGGTGCGTCTTACCTGAGGTGTGGCGATCCAGCGTCCTTGTGGGGTCAGGCTGAGGCAGGATTCCAGCGGAAACCACATCCCTGCCTAGCCGTGGGGGCGACAGAGACCTTTCCCACCGTAAACAGTGGGGCAAGGGGAGCAGCGGACAGGCTCCCGGGGCCTCTCTCCGCTCAGCCCCCGCCCACCCACCTAAGCCCGGACGGGGCCTCCCGCCGGGTCTCCACTCCGCTTCCCCTAGGCTTGGGGGCGGGAGAAAGGACGGCCGCGGGTCCGTGGACTCTCGTTTGCCCCCTCGTGGACCTGCCGAGAACTTTGGTGATTTCCAAATAATTTCCCCAGCCTACTCGCTTTTCCAAAAGTGACACATAAGGACTCTGAAAGGTGGGAGAAGGGATCAGGGTGCTAATTTGTAGCTGGCAAAATTGAAGGCTGTTTTCCAAGCAAAGGGTTTGGTGGCTTTAATGGGAAAACGTGTGGCAATCTAACCTTCGGAAACCTTGACATCACCGGGGGGCCGGGCCGGGAGGCCTGGGCCAAGGGGCTGCTTGATTTTGTGAGTGATTTCTGTGGCTTTGAAATCACAGTGATTTCTGTGCCGCGTCTTTGTCAAGTGGAGAGGATCACACCAGCTCCTGTGACCCAGAGGTAATGGGTGAGTTGAGAGCGTAATTACAGATTCCAGAGAGCTTTGCAGTCTCAAGCCACACTGATCTTGCTGCCTGTTGAATTTCCACCGTACTTCTTAGTTTAACTGTGTAACTTTGTAATTGGTTATCTATTTTCTTTCTTGTTTGTACTGCAGCCTCTTCCCCCAGGTTTTCCTGCACATTGCACACTGCAGCCAGAACTCTCTTACTCAACACCGTTTAGCTGTGACACTAAAAAGCCTGCAAGAGTTTCCCACTGCACTTAAAGCCCAAACTGCGTTCCATGCCCCTAAGTGTTGTATGATCTGGGCCCTGCCTGTCCCTCCAGCTCACACTATACCTCTCTCTTGCTCACTCGGCTCCCACACTACTTTCTTCTGGTTCCTCGAGCAGCCAAGCTCTTTTCCATCTCAGGGTGTTTGCGCTTTGTTTCCTCTGCCTGGAATATCCTTTTCGTGTGTGTTGTGTGTGTGTGTGTGTGTGTATGTGTGTGTTGCTTCCTCCTTTTCAGTTCTTTACATTTCAGTCTAATTATTATTTCATTAAACAGGCCTGCCATGACTGACCCATTTGTCTATTTGTTTATTTCCATAATAGTAATTATCATAATCTTATATTATCTTGTTTATACATTAACTTTTTCCTCTTTCCCTTCTAGAATGTGTCTTCCCAACCCCAAGGGACATCATTCACCACTGTAATCCGGAATATCTAAAAATACTACCTGACTGGTTTGAATTAGTTGGGAACATGTTTGGCTGCAAGTAACAAAAACATCTGACCACCATCAGACTTAAATAAGGGTTTCTTTTTCCCACTTAAGAAAAAAATCCAAAGGTAAGCAGCCATGGCTGGTCTTGTTTTAGTGACTCATTCATGTCGTCAGACACCCAGGCTCTATCTTTCTGCTCTGTTATTCTTGGCATGTTGATGTTTCTCCCCACAGCTGTTGCCTCATGGTGGCAGGATGGCTACTCCGGATGCCTGCATCACATCCACAGGTAAGACTGAAAGAAGCCAGGGAAGGATGGCACCAGCCTTATCTCCTTCTACAGGAGCAAAAGTTTTCCCAGAAGTCCCTGAGCAGATTTCCCTTCATATAGCATTACCCAGAACTGGGTTAATGGGTTTAGCTTTAAGGGAGATTGAAAAACAGAGAACACGTGATGCTTAATTTTATGTGTCTACTTGACTGGATCATGGGTAGCCCAGGTATTTGATCAAACATGATTCTGGATCTTTCTGTGAGGGTGTTTTTTGATGAGATGAACACTTAAATTGGTCAACTGAGTAAAGCAGATGGCCCTCCCTAACGTGGTGGGCCTTGTCCAATCAGTCGAAGGCCTGGATAGAATGAAAAAGCTGACCCTCTCCTGAATAAGAGAGAAATCCTCCTGTCTGATAGCCTTCATTGTTTTTTTTTCCTGCCTTTGAACTTGAACTGAAACATCAGCTCTTCCTGGATCTCAAACCTGCTGGCCTTTGAATGTGAACTACACTGTTGGCTGTCCTGGTTCTCAGGTCTTTAGACTTGGGCTGGAATAAAACTATCCACTCTCCTGGGTCTCCAGCTTGCCAGCTCACCCTGCAGGTCTTGAGACTTCCCCAATAACTCTCTCTCTTTCTTTCTCTCTCTCTCTCTCTAGGAGATATATCTCCTAATGGTTCTGTTTCTCTGGAGAACCCTGACTAATACTCAACAGTATCATCATGATTGGTTCAAATCAGTGCTGGCCAATAGAAATATGATGTGAGCCACATGTGTAATTTTAAATCTTCTAGTAGCCCCATTAAAAACATAAAAAGAGAGAGATGAAATTATTTTCAATGGTATATTTTATTTAACCTGATATGTTAAAAATATCATTTTGATGTGCAATAAATATGCAAATGATTAAGGAGATATTTCTGGTACTAAATACTTACAATATGCTGTGCATTTTATACTTATCACACATCTCAATTCAGACTAACCATATATCAAATGCTCAGTAGCTATATGTGGCCAGGATCTACCACATTGGCCAGTGTGAGTTGAGACCAATCAAGACACATTACCTAGGAATGTGTATATAACTACCTCAAACAAAATTGGAGTACTGAAAAAATTTTAAAAAATCATTTTAATAGAAGCAGAAAAAGCATTTGACATAACTCCAAATCCACTCTTGGAAAACTAGGAACAGAAGAGAAATTATTCAACTTGATAAAGAGCATCTCATACTTTTAACTAGTGTTATACTTAGTGGTACTTTCTCCCTAAGCCCAGGAATAAGGCTTTCATTACTTCTACTTGACATTGGATTGGAGGTCCTATCTCATGCAACAAAGCAAGAACAAAAGACATCCAGATTGAATAGAAAGAAGTAAGACTGTCTTTATTGCAAGTGTTCTGATTGTCTACTTAGAAAATCTTATGAAATCTACAAAAAAGCTCCTAGAACTAGTGAGTGAGTTTGGCAAGGTTGTAATGTACAAGATCAAAATACAAAAATCAATTTATTTCTATATACTAGCAATGAACAATAGGAAATTGAAATGAGAAAATCAAAACCAATTATAATAGCATCAGAAATGTGAAATATTTAAGGCCTCAATCTGACAAAAGATGTGTAAGACATTATGCTGAAAATTACTGATAGAAATTAAAGAAGATCTAAATAAAAGGAGAGAGATACTGTGTTCTTGAGTAGGAAGACTCAATATTGTGAATATGTCATTTCTCCCCAAACTGATCTGTAGATTCAATGTAATTCCAATCAAAACCCCAGCAGTAATTTAATATCTTAAAGTACTGTAGGTTAGAAGTGTGATTCAGGTCTCATCAGATTAAAAATCAAGGTGTTGGTAGGCTGTTTTCCTTTCTGGAAGTTCTAGGAAGGAATCTATTTCTTATTCATTTGGTTGTTGGCAGAATTTAGTATCTTGCCATTATAGGACTGAGATCCTGGTTTTCTTGCTGTCTATAAGCTGACAGCTATTCTCCGCTTGTAGAGGCTGCTGCATTTCTTGCTTTGTAGATTTTATATTACGCACATTTTATAAAAATTAACATTTTTTTTTAAAAATGGGCAAAGCATCTGAATAGACATTCCACCAGAGAAGATATACTTATGGCCATTAAGCATATGAAAAGATATTCAACATGATTAGCCATCAGGGAAACAAAAAAACCACAATGAGTAAGTGCTTCAGAAACAGTTAAAAAACAAAACAAAACAAAACAAGCCCCTCCCAATGAAAGACCACTTCCCATCCACTAGAATGGCTATCATGAAAAAGACAGATGATAACAAGAGAATGCACAGAAATTGCAACCCTTATTCATGGCTGGCGGGAGTAGATATATTAAAATCGTGCGGCCACTTTGGAAAACAGTCTGGCAGCTCCTCAAATGGTTAAACATTGAGTTACCAGATGACTTTGCAATTCCACTCTTAGGTATATACCTCAGAGAAGTGAAAACATAAAAAACTCATACATGAATGTTCATAATAGCAAGAATGTGGAAACAACCCAAATATCCATCAACCAAGGGATGGATAAACAAAATGTGGTATTTGCATACAATGGAGTATTTAGCCATAAAAGGGATTGAAGAACTAATACATGCTACAAAAGGGATGAACCTTGAAAATTCTATACTAAGTGCAAGAAGTCACACACAAAAGGCCTCAAAGTGCACGACTCCATTTGCATGGAGTATCTGGAGTAGGCAAATCTGCAGAGACACAATGTAGATTCTGTCCCTCACTGGGGCTCGGCGGGGAGATGACGAGATAGAAGTATTATGGGAAGGGCTACTGACCTGCTTTTCAGAGTGAGGAAAACTCTCTAAAATTGATCGTGGTGATGGTTACACAAATCTGTGAATATCCTAAAATATACTAAATATACTTGTATACCATAAGGTATGCAAACTACATCTTAATAAAGCTATTTTTTAAAATGCCCACTATTGTGTATTCTGAGAAGTGAAGTGGGTGCCTTGTAACTGCTGATGTTTGGAACTCCAAAGGGGTGGATGAGGCTTTGTAAACTTGTGGTTTTAGTATCTGCAGAAACATGTGTGACCTTGATTTAAATTTTGGGTATCTGTGAGTCAATCAATTCCCAGAGGTTTTTTATCCCAAAGGGGCATGACCTTGGGTAAGGAATTGTTGCTGCCATTGGTCAGACGAGACAGCCAGACCACTGGCAATGGTCCAAGGGCCTGTAAACACATGAAGATGGGGCCAGCTCTTGGCCAGGGCACCCAGGGCTAAGATGATGAAGTTTGGCCAGTTTTACTGATACTTGGGTCCTGTCCCCTATCAGGGACGTTCTGGTGAAGGTATGAAAAGCAGCAGTTTTCCATTGATCTCTACCATGTGTGTGTGGGGGGTATGGTGTCTATAAGGTATATGAACTACCTTTGCCGTTTACTCAGTTGATTCCAAAGGGCTCTCCAGGTAGCCAAGGGGTGACCTGTTCCAGCATCACTGCATGTGGCAAAGGGCTGAGGACAGGGGAGGCCACTTTCTCCTGCAAAGGGCATTCACCAGAGGGCCTAGATTTGGCTTTACCCTGTAGGTCCCACTTCCATTGCAGCAAAGAGGGTTCAGGGGCTGTGCCAGGCTTTGGGGGTGCTGCTTTCAACACTTAAGACGTAACAGGCAGCTTGATACAGAAGCTCAGGGCCTGTGAGAACCTCTGTTTCCAGAAGAGCACAGTAGGCAGCCAACAATGATGCCCTGGAAAAAATTGAATGTGGTTAAGATCTTGCCTGCAAAGCCTATGTGATGGCAGAGCTGTTGAGGTACCCTCTAGGTAGCCAGGTAAGCGTGAATTGTATCCCTCTCAGGAGAAGGTGAAGTGTGGCTAATAAGCTGCAGAGAAAGCCACTGAACAGAACACACCAGCCAAATCTGTACTAGCAAAGTATGTTCTAGTTGCTCATTGGATTGAGTCAGTAATTTCGATAATATTGGATATGGGGGCTTTCATGGGTGAGACCCTGGCACTAAGATTGTGGTAATCCACCGCAAGGGACCATTCGCTCTTTCCAGGTTCACAAGCAGGCTGTGAAATGGAGAAACAGTGAGGATAATCACCTCCTCTCTAAATAAGTCTCAAATAATGGGTTTCAATCCTTGAAGGCCTTGTTTTAATTTATACTGGGCCATATTAACTGTTTTATTTTATTAAAAACATTTTTTCCCTTTTGGTTCAAGTTCTCTGATGACATATTAACTATTTTATTTTATTTTATTTTTTGTGTACAAAATAATTTATTACAGCATTATCTAGGTTGGCATTATTTTACAGTGAGTTTTTTCCTCTTTCGACAATTTGTGAATCTAAATAGAGTAAAGGAAAACCATCTTAATTAGAACTGTTTGTCTGAATAAAATCTCCCTTTTTGAATTTATATTTGCTTTAAAGGGAAACATTACATATTAACTATTTTAAATGAAGGTGAAGAGGATGACCCATGAGGTCCCTTTTTGTCAAGCCGATAGTTAAGCACCAAAGACTTAATTTAATTTTAATTTTTTACTCATTGGATCAGAGGGTCCATGCCCACTGTGGGATATTGTAGGGCAGTGGGTGCTGTGACAAGGCAATAGTTTGGATGGTTAAGGTGAGGCATACCTGTTTCTCCTCTACTTTATGTTGAGTAGCTCCCCTGAGATCTAAGGGATACCTTTTGTTAATTCAGTGGGGTCCCTGGTATAACTATAGTTTGAGCCCCAGTATTGGGGCCATGAAATTTTGCCAGCTGGTGCATTTCAGCACATGTTAAACTTAATTCAGAACCTATGTTGTGGAGGTGCAAAAGCCATTTGGCACCCTTTTATCTTTTTGTAGAAATTCTTTCAGCAAGTTTTGGATTTCCACCTGGGTCATCCCCAACTGTGACCTCTGCTTTTTGTTTTTCCCACTTGCATCCCAGTATTTGGAGGGAGGTGGGTACTGACTACACTTTGGGGCAGGTCCCCTCTACCCTTCTCATGTTTATAAGCTTCGTCCTCCAGAGAGTCTCAAATCAGCATGGTGAGGGTTGGGGGCCTCCTCCACGGCAGAGAGCAGAGTAACCCTGTCGCATGCTGATGACACATGTTGGTCCATTTTTCATTTGTCTAACAGGGCCAGGGTGTCCCCCCAGCCCCTTAAGAGGGGCTGGGATAAAACATTCAGGCCCTTTCCATAGGCGTCCATGCCTCGGGGTGCCATAGGTGTCTTTTTCCTATAACCCTGAAGATGAGTCAGCAGCAGTGACAGATGCACTTGGTGAGCCATCTGCTTTTAGGGATGTGGACCTCAGCAGGTCACGTGGTGACTGCTCTTGCTCCGTGAGTGGTCACTGTTGGCCCTAAATATTGCACAAGGTGTCAGTAGTTCCCTTGAGTGCCCAAAGACCGTCTGATTGAGGCCAATGTCTACCAAAGGCCACACGGTAAAAGTGGTTCCCCAGTGGACCACAGTGGTTCCAATACAGTCATGCTCTGAGGTACTGGCGGTTAGGGCTTCAGCATATGAATTTTGGGGCACACATCTCAGCCCATAACAGGAGAATGATGACAGAATTTATTCCTTCAGACCTGTGGTGGGATTGATCAAATTAAGATACGTAACGTGGCAGGGTGTGATGGCTCACACCTGTAATCCTAGCACTCTGGGAGGCCGAGGCGGGAATATCACTTGAGCTCAGGAGTTTGAGACCAGCCTGAGCAAGAGTGAGTCCCTGCCTCTACCAAAAAGAACAGGAAAAAAAAAAAAGAAATAAAGAGATATGCAACTCACTTAGAACAGTGATGGAACATGCTTTCTATCATTAAAGATGCAGAAATGACATATGCAAATGGGACAGCTCCCGCCTCCGCCAAAATTTGGAGTCCCAGCGGTTCTCAGACCCTACATCCTCAGAAGCCTTCCTCACTCGCTTCAGGAGTCTTCCTTCTGAGGTCTCGGCTCTCAGAGGTCAGGGTCCTCTGTAACCCCCTTTCCCCCACGGCAGCCTGACTGGGTGTTCCCTTGAAAGCAAGTGTGGGTCCAGACTATCAGTGTCACCTGGGAACTTGTTAGAAAGTAAATTCTTTGGTCCACCCCAGACCTACTGAATCAGAATCTCTCTGTGTTATTAACAATAAACCCTCCAGGTGATTCTCACGCGTGCTCAAGATTGAGAACAGCTGAGCAAACGTCCCTAAGCAGGTCCTTAGTGAAGGAATCAATTCTGCAGAACCACCACTCGGGGGCAGCACAGGACTGCAAAGTAGCCAAGGGCCGCGGCCAAGCACCCGCAATGGCAAAAGCCTCCCCCTGCCCTTCCTGCCTCCTCCCCGCACGCCCCCGCAGTTCTCCCCACGTAGCCTGAGCGGCCTCTGGAAACCTCAAACTGGGTCGTGCCACTGGTTCAGAATTCACCAGCAGCTCTCAATGGCACGAAAGGTCTTGCATCTGCCGAGCAGTATCTCCTGCCGGCTGCATCTTGTACTCTTTCTTTGTAGCTTCCCTGGGGTCAGACCAACCTGGGTTCAAATTTCAGCTCTGCCATTTGCCATCTGGATGTGACTTGGGCAAGACATAGTTTTGAGCCTCAGTTTCCTTATCCATGAAATGGGAGCAATGAATAAGACTTTTCTCATGCAGCTCTCATGAGAGTTAAAAACATTGTTTATAAAGAGATTTAAGCCCAGGGTCTCGAAATGTACACGGCCTAGCACAGCCTATAGTCAAGGTCCACAGGCCCACCTCGGTGCTGGGTGTAGCAGGTGCTGTCTGAGCCCCACCCATCCTCCAACATCATGACTTGCAGCTGCCAGAACCTGCATATCTTTGCTTGGGGCTTTCTCTGGCTGCCGGTACCCACTGTGATGCCAGGACAATGAAACTCTGTAAAATTGGGATTTTTTTTTTTGACAGAGTCTTGCTTTTTTCCTCTAGCTAGAGTGCCGTGGAGTCATCATAGCTCACAGCAACCTCAAACTCCTGGGCTCAAGCGATCCTCCTCTATAAGCCTCCTGAGTAGCTAGACTACAGGTACATGCCATCACACCTGGCTAATTTTTGTATTTTTTTGTAGAGATGAGGTCTTGCTCTTGCTCAGGCTGGTCTTGAACTCCTAGCCTCAAGCAATCCTCCTGCCTCACCCTCCCAAAGTGTTATGATTCCAGGCATGAGCCACTGCACCTGGCCTAAAGTTGGGATAACAATAGTGCCTACTTCATGGCACTGGGGGGAAGGCCTTGATAATGCGTGGCATAGAATAGGGCCTTAGATTTCTGCTGTTGGGGTGGCCCCGCACTTGCCCGGCTCTGTGACCCATCTCCCCATAGGACTGGCCGTGGAAAGAATATTGGGCCGTAGATGAAGAATAGGGCCTGGCTCATATATGCCTTCCTGCTCTGCCACTCCTGACCTCTTGCTCTTGGGCTACCCAGGCTGGCATCCGCCCACTCCCAGCCAGACACCTAAGATGCCTGAATTCATGTCATAGGGTGTAAGAGGACACCAGGAGCTGGGGCTGCCAGATAACCTTGGCAGGGCAGCTGATTCTTCATAGGCTCTCAGAGCCTGGACCATTTCAGGCTGGGGACCTAGAGGTGACGCAGCCCCTAAGCTTGTAGCCTGCAGGGCCAGAGAGACCTGCACTTTTCTAGGAGGGTGTGTGAGAGCACAGACCTGGCCCAAAGTCGCTGTCATCAGGACTCCACTCTCTCTTGTGGCCGCTTCCTGGGGGTTGCTCTGCCCTTAACCTTCATGTTCTGTGTGGGGCTAACCCTGCCTCTGGATGCAGTAGGCATCCATCTACGTCACTTCTTGTAAGGGGCTCCAAAACCGCCCCCTACTACCAGCCTAAGTATCCCCCCTGTCAGACTGTCACGCTGTCTGTGCATGCAACCTCAGGGTTAAGCATTGCCCTCTTCCAGTCCCTCTTTCTGAGAAGTCAGCAAACTGCAGTCAGGACCTGCTACGTAATTTGTAGAGCCCTGTGCAAAACAAAATTGCAGGCTGTCTTGTTCAAAAGTGATGAATTTCAAGATGGCGCCAGAGAAGCATTAAACTAAGCTCCGGGCCCTGTGCTGCTGCACGCTGCGCACTCATGAAGCAGGGCTGGGTTTGTCGGCTCCTTTCCTCCCACCAACGAGGAGCCCTGGAGCTGCTCAGAGAAGATCAAGGGCACAGAGACAAAATGGGCCTCTTTACTCAGCTCAGGACACCGTTTTCTTGGAGGTGCATGAAGCCCAGAGTCCTCTGTCCTGCTGGCCTTTCTTATTGGACCTGTCTTCAGAGTCTCCTGAAATTCCTCTGGGCTCTCCAGGCCCCTGGAGTCCTGGCAGTTGGTGGGACCTTTTCTGCCTCTGGCCTGGCTGGCCCCAGGCCAGTCCTTCCTCTGCTGCTGTGTTTGCCTTGCCTGCTCAGGGCCCCCTCTGGGATGTGGGCCTGATCCCTTGGGGCCTGTTTCCTCTTCCCTGGATAACCACCGACCCTTGGATTTAGGTCTTAGCAGGCGCTGGAGTATCTCCCAGACACATTCCCTGAGCACAGGGCTGTTCAGCCCTTTCCAGATCCACTCTCTTCTTCCCCCACCCCGTGGCCCAGGAGACTGAGCTCTGTGGCTTCTTCACTGGGCTCCCTGCATTCTGGCTTCTGGTTGGGTGTGACCAGTGGAAGCAGCAGCAGGAAATCGCAGCGAGGGAGGAGTGAGAGAAGTGGGCATTATTTCCCCAGCTCCCTCTGGGGGCCACTGCAGCCTGACTGTGTCCCCGACCCAGGTCCCAGCTTCTTGTCCGGCAGCTCTCTCCACACAGCCCTCTCTGCCCCTGGGTTCTAACCCTTCCTGCTAACAGCTCCCTCCCCTTGGCCTGTCAGGCCTGGGCTGGTCAGGGAACCCAGCTGTCGCTGTTCCTTCCCTTGAGATCTCCTGATACACAGCCCAACCCTTTGTGAATGGTCCTTTTATTAAACTCTCCCAGAATTATTCTCATTTGAATTTGCATCTATTTCCTTCTGGGTCCCTGACTGGTATGAGAATCTTTGCTCTGCTGTGGCCCCAAATCTATCTTTGTAGAGTCCCAATCCCCAGGGACAGCCAGGTCAGGGGAAAAGTGCCCAGGACTCGGGCCAGGGTCCATTCCCTGGATCCTTGGAGAGCACCCACAGGAGAAGTGGGGACACCCCCATATTCCCCCCAACACACCCACCAGACCCTCCATCCTCTGCTAACTGGGCACCAAGGATCAAATTTCTTTCTTTCTTTTTTTTTTTTTTTTAAAGCCAGTCAAATTTAGCAGTAGGGGGTTGAATACCAATTTTAGTGACACTAATGTTAGTTAGTTCTGATAACTCACTAGCATCCGACCAGCCTAGGGGATCAAATTTCAACGTGGCATTTGGAAGGCCCAAACATCCAAACCATATCAGGGCCCACCACTTTGCATTTCTAACCAGTTCCCAGGTGACGCCGATTCTGCTGGTCTGGAAGCGCACGCTTTGAGAAGCACAACTCTAGGCACGTGGGACAGGCACTTGCCAGCAATTAAAGGCTGTTCTGAGCACAGGTGGGATTTTCTGATAAAATCATGAAAATCATGGGGAGCTCCCTCCTGAACAGTTTGGGGCAGAGCTGGAAGGAAGAGCCCAGAGTACGAAGGAAAGGCAGGAGCAGAGAAGGCTGAACGGCCCAGCACTGGGCCCTCACCCTGGCTGGGAGCCAGAGATTTCTGAATGAGGAAGAGAACAGCAGGAGAAACTTTGTCTTTTTTTTCCTTCAGCTTCAGGAAGCTGATGGAGATAAGATACTCCCCTCAACTGGAGAGCCCCACCCCCAGACAGGTCCCCTTTGACCAGGTGACTAGGTAACCAGACAAGTAGATAATTAGATAACTAGGCAACCAGATAACCAGACGACAGGCAACCAGGTGGGCAGCACTCTCTGAGGTGGACATCTGCTGGTTTTGCTGTTCCACCTCCGCTCTCCCTTTTCCCAGTAGCAGATCCCCCCTGGTGAGCATCTCCTCCCTCCCTCCCAGCTCCCTGTTCAGGGGAGGCACCCATGACCTACGTCTGAGCCAATCAGCAAATCGGCTTAACCAGAGCGGACTCTGGAATTTGACAAACCAAGAAGACACTCTTGCTTCTGCTGAAAGGAAGTGAGATCTGACGTTTCTGCCACCCTTCTAAACCTAGGACAGGAGCCCTTCTGGAAAAAGGAAGCACTGAGAGATGAAGACATTATTTGAGCCCCCATGAAGCCATTCCTGAAGCTACTGCCCTGGAACCTTTCAGTTATATGAGCCAATGAATTCCCTTTTTGCCTAAGCCAGTTTATGCAGTGTTCATTCCTTTGCGAAGGGAAGAGTCCTAGCTGGGATGAGAGCCCCTGAAACTTTGCTCCACCGGCCTGCTGTTGGTGTGAGAGGCCTCTCTCTGCGTGCGATTTGGGTTCAAACCTGGGTCTGCCTTTAACTAGTCAGGTTGATGGCCATGTCCCTTCAGTACTCAGGGCTTTGGCTTCTCACAGACGGCCGTGGGAGACCTTTCTACCCTACTTTGCCAGTGCATGGCCTGAGTGTTAGCACCATTTCCTGGAAGCCACCAGCAGGGCATGGAGGGCAGGGACACGGCTGGTTCAAGTCTGGCTCTCAGAGTATAAGGAGGCCAAGGGTCTCCTGCTGTTCTCTTCCTAATTCAGAAATGAAGGCCCAGTGCTGGGCCGTTCAGCCTTCTCTGCTCCTGCCTTTCCTTCGTACTCTGGGCTCTTCCTTCCAGCTCTGCCCCAAACTGTTCAGGAGGGAGCTCCCCATGATCTCCATGATTTTATCAGAAAATCCCACCTGTGCTCAGAACAGCCTTTAATTGCTGGCAAGTGCCTGTCCCACGTGCCTAGAGTTGTGCTTCTCAAAGCGTGCGCTTCCAGACCAGCAGAATCAGCGTCACCTGGGAACTGGTTAAAAATGCAAAGTGGTGGGCCCTGATATGGTTTGGATGTTTGGGCCTTCCAAATGCCACGTTGAAATTTGATCCCCTAGGCTGGTCGGATGCTAGTGAGTTATCAGAACTAACTAACATCAGTGTCACTAAGGTTGGTATTCAACCTCCCACTGCTAAATTTGACCGGCTTTAAAAAAAAAAAGAAAGAAAGAAATTTGATCCCCAGTGTTGAATTTGGGGCCTGGTGGGAGGTGTTTGGGTCACGGGGGCAGATCCCTGGTGCATGGCCCGGTGCTATCCCTGCGATAATGAGCAGGTCCTCATTAGTTCACTCCCTTCAGCTGCCCTGATTGGAAGCTCCCCGGGGCCCTCACCAGAAGCAGGTGCTGGCACGTTGCCTCTCGAACAGCCTGCGGAATTGTGAGCCCAATAAACCTCTTTCCTTAGAAATTACCCAGCCTCAGGTATTCCTTTATAGCAACACAAAATGGACTAGTACAGGCCCTATTCCAGACCTGCTGAATCAGAAAGTTTGGGGGTGCATCCAGTGATGTGTGGCTTAAGCAGCCCTCCAGGTGACCCTGATTCTCACTCAAGTGTAAGAAGCACCAGATTGGCGCTGTTGCTGGTAGGAAAAGTGCACGTGGAGGATGATGTACAGGGGGTGATCTGGCACCGCCGAGGTCCCCTTTAGCAGCAGAAGGGCCATTCCCCGGCTGCTGTGGATGAGTGTTGGCTGCTAACGGCTTGGCTTCCGGCTGTTCCTTGTCCCTGTGCTGAATCACTGTGCCCAGAAATGCCTGAGGGAAATGCGCACCGCTGCCCCTCATGGGCCATAGCCAATGGCTGATGGACACGGGGGCGCAGGCTGGTCCCCTTGTCTCAAGGTGGGACCCTGTTGTGAATTACTTTCTAGAGCTCCTCGTGAATTAGGCCAAAGCTCGACTTTAACTGCTCCAAGTTGCTGCTGCTTCCAAATGCCTAGAGCTCGTGTTGGTACAACAGGTATGAATTACTGCACAACACCCTGGTGAAAAAAAAAGTTGCTTGGCTTGGCTTTGCAACATTAAAATAAACCTGGCTCCAAGGCTCTGCCCGCCCTGTTGGCAGACGTCTGTGCTTGGTTCTCCTCCTCTGCGGGCTGGCTTGAACGTCAGCCGGGAGAGCCTCCGACAGACGGTCTAGGTCTCGTCTGAGTGTCTGTCACCAGCTGTGACTGAGCCATTTCCCCCTTGGCCTCAAAGAATCAGCTCCTCCACCCCTGACGCAGACCTCACAGGGACACGTTTCACAAGTAGCCTAAGAAATACAAAAAAATTGTCAACTGCTGTCTTCCCCTGACTGCCCTTTCTAAGAGGGGAGAAGGTAAAAATATTTACTTTTTGTCCTTACTAGAAGAAAGAAAGGCAAGACACCAGTTACTTTCCCAGTTGATTTCTGGGGGTAACAGAGCAGATGGCAAGTGTGTCTCTGTGTGTGCCTATCTTTGTGTGCTTGGGATGTTGGGGAGTGTTTGCATGTTTGTGTGTGTGTAGCGGTGTGTTTGCACGTGTGAGCTTGGGGCTTGGGTCTTGTCACAGAGACAGTAATGGAGCCGGAACCCCATCACTCCCAGGTGTCAGTCCCTCCCTCAGTGCCAGGCCTCCCAACTGACCCGGCGTTCACCTGCTACCCTCTTGGAGCCCACTGGGAGCATAGGCCGTGGTGTTGGACAGGACAGTGGGACAACCTGTGCTAGCTCCAGCCACCTCCCTGCTTTGGCACTTTAGGGCCCTGGGGCTTTGCAAGAACAGCAAAACCTAGGTTATAACTGTGGCCCTAAACATGCCCAGAAGTCTGGGGGGAAGGGGAAGGAAAACCTGGTTAAATAAAAATATAAAGAGACCAGATGGAAATACAGTAAAACATTTACAACATTTAATATTTTTCCCCAGGAGCTGTGATTATGAGTGATTTCTATTTATGTCTTTGTGTTTATTTGCATTTTTGAAAGCTTCTACAATGTACATAAGTTGTGTGTACAATAATTAAAAATGAAACCGTAAGAATAATTATCCCACTGCTAAATTTGACTGCCTTAAAAAAAAAAAAAAGAATAATTATAAACACCCCACATCTACTCCTTGAATGCCAGCTTCCTCTCCCACCCCTAACACCGCAGGAAATCTTTTACTTCCTCAGCCTTGTGTTATGACAACTTCCTGGCATCAGAAACATAGACAGTACAACCAACACCTGTACAATATACCCCACCACCTAGCTTCACGATCGGTAATAGTTTTAAATATTTGCTTTATTTACGTAAAATCTTTTTCTTGAAACATTTAAAAGTAAATTACAGATATCATGATATTTCACCTCTAAACACTTTTGAAAACATTGTCTAAGAATAAGGGCAGGGGCAGGTCACCTTGACTCATGCCTGTAATCCTAGCACTTTTTGGGAGGCTGAGGCAGGAGAATCGCTTGAGGCCAGGAGTTCAAGACCAGCCTGGGCAATAGTGAAACACCCCATCTCTACCAAAAAAAATTAAAATTAAAAAATAGCCAGGCATGGTGGTGCATGCCTGTGGTCCCAGCTACTTGGGAGGTCGAGGCAGGAGGATCTCTTCAGCCCAGGAGTTTGAGGTTGCAGTGAACCATGACTGAGCCACTGCACTCCAGCCTGGGTGGCAGAGTAAGACCCTGTCTCCTCCCCCTCCCCCCAAAAAAGGCAGTCTTCTTTGTAACCACAATAACATTTCACTTAAGAAATAAATAATGATTCCATTATTTCATTATTTCATCTAACATCCAGTCCACATTCAGTTTCCCC
Source organism: Eulemur rufifrons (assembly GCF_041146395.1). Taxonomy (NCBI): domain Eukaryota; kingdom Metazoa; phylum Chordata; class Mammalia; order Primates; family Lemuridae; genus Eulemur; species Eulemur rufifrons. Next base: position 28,782,844 of record NC_091002.1, read on the forward strand.
AGTGGTCCTAAGAATGTCTATGTTTTGAACCAGGACCCAATCAAGGTTCACACATTGTATTTGGTTGTTGTGTCTCTTTAATCTCTTTTAACCTATAACTTCCACCCCTTTAGGACTTTTTCCCTGATAACTTTTAACTTTTTGAAGAATCTAGGCAAGCTTCTTGTGGAATGTCCCACAACTGGATTAGCCTGTTTCCTCGGGATCCTGTTTTCCTTATCCCTCTTATTCTCTGAATTTTCTGTAACCTGGAAGTTATCTTTAAAGATTGGATTACATTCAAGGCCTATATATTGTTCGATTGATTAGATTGAACATTTTTCCACAAATACTTCCCAGGAGGCTCACAGGATCAGGTTGTTCCACTGCCTTTGAGCACTTGGTGAAGCCCATTATTCCTCAATCAAAAGGCATGTTTCCCCCTTTGTAATTAATAAGTGAGATTTTATTTTAGCGTCTTGTAAATATATCCCATTTATTAAGCCTTTCACCTAATGATCTTAGCATCTACATATGGTTCTGGCCTGGTCAATCATTACATTGGGAATTAAAGAAATGGTGTTTTTTTTGAATATTATTATGGACCTATGGCTTATTATTATTCAGTGTATTGCAATCAATTACAATCATTATTCTTTTTGATGTCCAAAGTATCTCAAATTTGGCCAATGGGAGCCCCTTCATGCTGGGTCGCATGTCCTGTTGTCATGACCCAATTAAATCTTTGAGTGTTTCCTTGCTTTCTGGAACACGCTGTTCTAGGCTCACTTTCTATTTTCCTGCAATCAGCCATTTCTTCAAAGAGCTCTGGTTCTTTTGAGTGCAAGATGGTATTTGGAAAGCAAGATCTGGATGCTTAGGTGTGCTGATTGCTATGGGGGGTGGTGGCGCCATTGATTCTAGGCCCTTTCTTTGGACAGTGTTAGGAAATATATTTTTAAAAATTATGAATTTATATTGATTTTTTTTTTGAGACAGAGGCTAGCTCTCTTGCCCTGGGTAGAGTGTAGTGATATCGTTATAGCTCACAGCAACCTCAAGCTCCTGGGCTTAAGCCATCCTCCTGCCTCAGCCTCCCCAGGAGCTGGGACCACAGGCATGTGCCACCACGCCTGGCTAATCTATTTTTTGTAGAGACGGGGTCTCATTGTGTTGCTCAGACTGGTCTCAAACTCCTGGGCTCAAGTGATCCTCCTGTCTCAGCCTCCTAAAGTGCTGGGGTCACAGGTGTGAGCTTCCGCAACCAGCCCATATTGATATTTCTTATTCAGACTTAATACTATAGAGGTTTTATAAAAAAAACCTTTCATTTTAAAATTTTGTCTCATTTCTCTTATATTGGAAATATTGGTTAGTAGCAACACTGTATATTCTACAATATACATAAAATAGTTTAACAATAAACCTCCTGAATGAAAGTTAATATTTCTTTATATATATTTTGTCTTGGGAATATATCCCACCATAGATGTACAATCAGAATACTATGTTCAAAGTGAATTGACATAATAATTTTTTTTCTAAGTGGTTGTTACCAATCTGATAATATAGTTAGATACATTTATTTCAGATTGTATTCAATTTTAGGGTTTGCTTTTTTCTTTTCAGTTTACTCTTTGAATATATAAAATATTTGCATGGTTTAAAAGGTGATGCTTTATAGCACAGCAGAGTGTTGCTTCCACCCCTTTTCCCTCCGCTCTAACTCTTGCCACCCCTATTGGCAACTTCTTTTATGTCTGGTTCATCCGTCTGGCATTTAATTTAAGCAAAAATAACACATATGCCCTTCATATCTGTATCCATTCTGTGTCTGTATCTATTTACCTATCTTATTTACCTTTGATTCGTACACAGTGGGAAACGTATTATACATGCTATTCACACTTGGTATTTTTCACCTAACAAGACATCCACACCCATGCGTAGCCATCGGCCTCATTCTTTCATACAGCTGTGTAGACGTACCAGAATTTATCCAACCACCCCTCTCTAAACAGTCATGTGGGTTGTTTATGATCATTTGCAATGACAAGTAATTCTGCGATGAAATAGCTTGTTGTTTTGCACTTGTGTAGGTGTAACTTCAGGGGAGATTCCAAGACAAGGGATTGCTGGGTCCAAAGCATATGTAACTTCATAGGAAATCTCTCTCTAAATCTTGATCTGATCCTGTGACAGTGACTTCCTGTGGCCAGGATTATGACCTCACACTCTTGTTCTGCCTGCCCCTGACCTTGGCTCCAAGCAGTGTTCTTCACTGAGCAAGCAGGCACAGTCAACTGCCTCTACCAAGACTACTTCCCTCCATGGGACGCTTCTCTGTACTGCTTAACCTGTTCAGATCATCCACAGATCCAGGGTCTATTGCAAGCCTCACCTCCTCTATGAAGCCTTCCCTGAAATTATCTCAAATAATATCTTGTTTTGTTATTTAACTCTTCATTCAACGTTTCCTGAACAGAACAACTGTCCTCCAGGAGCCCGTAGACCGATGATATCTGAGCTGAGACCTGAAGCACATGGGTAGGGGTGTGGAGCTAAGGGCAGTTCAGGGCTGGTGGAAGGTGCCTTCGGATTAGACCTTCATGTTAGAAGAATTTCTCTGCTCATGTGCTCAAAAAATTGTTTGAATGGATGAAGTGCTGAATGGAGTAGGGAGGGCAGACCTGGAGGCCCGAGGACTATTGAGGAGCTGTTGCAGTCACCCAGGAGGTCACTGAAGCCTAGTCTAGAGTAGATGGGTATGAGACTTTGGCTACCGGCTGGGAGTGGGAGCAAGCAGATAAGTCAAAACTGGGCAAAGAGCATCCAACTTTCTGGTTTAAGGAACCAGAGTGATATTGTTTCCTCCACTGAGTCAGGTAATTTGAAAAAGAAATAGGATTTTATGGGTATATGGGGAGATGGGATTCCTTTTGCACATGTTTTGTTTGAAGTGCCAGAGGTTCGTCCAAGCAGAGACATGTGATTGTCGGGAATTCGAATGGAAGGTCAGGGGACTCACCTAGACCGAAGGTATGGATTTGTGGATAATTAGCGTATGGATGGCAAATGAAGCCACACGTAGGAAGAGAGTGGCTGAACCACAGCCCTGGAGGAATTGCCACATTTATGAGTTGGAAGGAGGAGACTGAGAAGGAGTGTACAGAAAGGTGAGAGGAAGGCAGTAGCTGGTGCCAAAGAAACCAAGTACACTTCCAAGGAAGGAGGAAATGGTCAGTGAGCCAATGACTCCCAAGAGGGTTAGTCAGATGAGGATGTACAAAGGTCCACTGAGGACGTTATCATCAAAGAACGTTTCAGCAGAATGGGGAAGGCAGAAGCAAGATTGCAGGGGCTCGAGTGACAAGTAGAGCACAAGGCAGGGAGATCCCAACAAAGGTTTGTGCCGTGAGCAATAAGTAGGAGTTGAGAACAGGAGGTGGGTGGATGGGGGAAGGGGGAGGCCTTTGAAACGGGGTCTCCATTGTCCCTCCGGATCGAGCTAGGGAGGAGGAAATCTGTGATGGGACATAGAAGTGGAGGAGGAATGTGCCAACTGCCAAATAAACACACCATCCAGGGAAGCCAGCCAAGGCTGGGCCCAGAATATCTGGAACGGAACCCATCTTCCTTTCGCAGCAGGAAGTGGAGTTGGGACCTGAGCTGACTGTGGAATTTCCGAGCTTGGAGGATGTTCCTGGTGAATGCTTTTTATTTATTTATTTTTTCATTCATGAAGAAAGAGCTGGAATTAAGTGAGCCCCCCGCCCCCAAACATTCCCTCCCACAGAGGAAGCGCTTAATTTAGCCTTATGTTCCCAGTTAAAAAATATCCCTGAGGTTTGAGGGCTTCTGCTGGGTTGTTTGTCACCCTCTAATATGGCAGGATGTTAAAATCAGACTCGCTGCATGGTGTTGATTTCAGCTGAGCTAAGAGAATGGGTGGCACCGTCCCAACCTCAATGCCAAGAGAAAGTCCTCTTAGACTACCTACGGGGGTTGTGGGAAGAGGGGTCAAAATCCATCTTTGAGAGCCTTAGATGACCCTGGCCCATAAAAGAGGTTGGTGAGGAAAAAAGGAGTAGTTGAAATCAGTGAAATTTCTTTAGAGAATTTCAAAGGCACTTGTGCAATGGGTCTACCTCCTCTGGGATGAGAAAGAGAGAGAGAGAGAGTGAGCTTCCCTCTCAATTAGGGTCAAATGAAAGAGGCTTCCATGCACCATGCAGAAAAGCATGCTACAAGCTCTGGTAGCTTGCAGGACATAGTGGATTGGTATTTGATTCACCCAAGAAATTTGATTTGTGATAGGCTGTGAACAGAACTGACTGTCAGGGATCTAAAAGGAACTGTGACCCCAAGGTGGTGGGTTAAAGGGCCTAGTGTTCTTGCAGCAGATGTGGCCACACTAAGAGGCAAAGAGGATTGTTTAGATCCTTCCCCAAAGGTGGTGATCCCAGCACAAGGCGCCTTGAGGCGAACCATCCAGATACCTGGGTATCTATGGGAGGTGGCTTTGAAAAGAGGTAAGAGTGGACCCCAAGGTTTTCTCAAGATTTACAGGAAGGGCTCTTGGCTGCACAATGGGCACCTGACCAGCAGCAAAGACTAGAATACAGCTGTTGCCTTCACAATTAAGTCTGTTATTTTATATGCCCTCAAGGGAGCTATCATTAAGCTGGATTCAGGAGGATGTCACAGTATAGAGCCAATGAGTAAAAGTTAAGAGTTTTCAAACGTTAAAAAAAAATGTTCTCTGGGCTGGCATGGTGATCACACCTGTAATCCTAGCACTCTGGGAGGGTGAAGCAGGAGGATCACTTTGAGACCGGCCTGAGCAAGAGTGAGACCCTATCTCTACTAAAAATGGAAAAATTAGCTGGGTGTAGTGGCACACACCTGTAGTCCCAGCTACTTGGGAGGCTGAGACAGGAAGATCCTTTGAGCCCAGGAGTTTGAGGTTGCAGTGAGCTACGATGATGCCACTGCACTCTACCCAGGGCAACAGAGTGAGACTCTGTCTCAAAAAAAAATGTTCTTTGGCTTAAACATCAAATTGAGTATGAACAAATACACCCGAAGCCTTTGAAGGAGTTGAAAGGGCTGGATTGCTAAAGGAACTCCAAGTCTGGTCTGCACTCCTAAAAGCAATCCCTGGGCCCTCAGACTTCCACCGGTGGGAAGCCAGCTATGAGGGCTATGCAGAACCCAGGAAGGGCACACACTTCAAAGCCCACTTTAAATTGCAAATAATTGATCTCCAAGTGGGCAATGCCAAGGTCAAAGAGGAAATGAGCAGAATTAAACAGGTCAACCAAGGAATTCACCCCACTGTCAGGGCAGGGAGTTTCATAATTTCCACCCATCTAGTGGGACTTGACAATAGTCATGGACCACTGACAGCTCTGCAGATCTTGTTTTCCAGCATTGTACATATACCATGAGAGATGGGGCCAGAAACTTGTCTTTATTTCATAGGCCATCGAACACAGAGAAGTTTCTCCAGCCCTGTGGAGGGAGCTGCACATTTCCCATAAATCTTGGACTTTGAGCTGGAACAATTAATTAGATAAAACTTTAGGATCATGTCCCTTGGGGAGGGAGCAAGGGTTTTACGATGAATGGGTAGAGGTGTTTGCATGGCCAAAGTGGTGGGCTGTCAGAAAGATTACCAAATTATACCCCATCTTCTCCAATTTCCTTTTATTCTGCAGCAATAGAAGTTTTTGCTAGGCCTTTGACTGATCAGCTATGACCTTGTTTCTTAGCTTCCTTCTGCAGCTAGATGTGGCCATGTATCCAGGTCAGTGGGATACAAGTTGAAGTGATATGTACAATTCCCCGGTTGCACATTTTTTTTTTTTTTTTTTTTTGGAGACAGAGTCTCACTCTGTTGCCCAGGCTAGAGTGAGTGCCGTGGCGTCAGCCTAGCTCACAGCAACCTCAAACTCCTGGGCTCAAGCAATCCTCCTGTCTCAGCCTCCCGAGTAGCTGGGACTACAGGCATGCACCACCATGCCCGGCTAATTTTCTATATATATTTTTAGCTGTCCATATAATTTCTTTCTATTTTTAGTAGAGGTGGGGTCTCGCTCTTGCTCAGGCTGGTCTCGAACTCCTGAGCTCAAACGATCCGCCCACCTCGGCCTCCCAGAGTGCTAGGATTACAGGCGTGAGCCACCGCGCCCGGCCTCCGGTTGCACATTTAAAAGGACGTTTACTTGTATTTATTCTAGTTTAGACTTAGAATTCATTCTGCAATTTTGATTTTAAATTCCTCATTTCTGCATTTTTATTTTATTTCAAATTCTTTCTTAAGTGCTGTCATGTTATTTCTAAGTTTTTCTATTCTGATTTATGTTGCCATTTCATATCTTAAATAAGTTCTCAATGTCGTTTAGCTAATTTTGATATAGGAGATTACATTTTTAAATCTGTTTTGTGGGCCCGTCTTTCTGGCTGTGTTCATTGTAGTGATGCTATTTTGTTCTTTTTTCTCTTCTTTTCTGATAATAACATGGTATGGATTTTGGCTTTGATAATTTTCTATTGCTTATTTCTATGTAAAGTTCGTTTTCCTGAACTTTTAGGAGGAGGCTGGCCAGGACTTCCAGTACAAGGTGAATAGAGGACGTGGCAGTGGATATCCTCACCTTATTCCAGGATTTGACGGGTAGGAATATAAAAATTTAATGTTTCTCTGTTAAGTGTGGGTATGTGTATATATACACATGTATATATACACACACATACATATACATATAATTTTTTTTTTGAGACAGGATCTTCCTTTGTTACCCAGGCTGGAGTGCAGTGACGTGACCATAGCTCACTGCAGCCTCCAACTCTGGGGCTCAAGCGATCCTCTCACCTCAGCCTCCTGAGTGGCTGGGACTACAGGTGCATGCCACCACGCCCGGCTAATTTTTGTATTTTTTGTAGAGGTAGAGGTCTCGCTATGTCGCCTGGGCTGGTCTTGAACTCCTGGCCTCAAGCAATCCTCCTGCCTCAGCCTTCTAAAGTGCTGGGATTACAGGTGTGAGCCCCTGCATCCAGCCCTTAAAAATGTTTGATCCTCTTTATTTCTCACTCACTGAAAGGAGTTTTTTAAAAACTTACATTAAGATCATGGATTTTTTAATTTCTTTGTATGGTGCTATCAAATTTTATTTTACTACATTTCATCAATTCTTAAGAAGGGGTCAGAGAATAAAAAAGTGGAAATGAGAAGAAAGTGGGAATATTTTCAGTGTGTTGGAATCCATAAAGTCCATAGAATTTTATACCCAGCTAAAACCTCTTTCAAGAAAGAGGTGAAATAAAGGCATTTTCATAAAAAGAAAAACATCTAAAATATGAGTTTATCCCCAGCAGAACTTTACTGAAGATTGTTCAGTAAGCACTTTAGATAGGAAGAAAATGAACCCACATGGAAAGGCTGAGATGCAAGGAAGAGATAAAGAGAAAAAAGGCAAATGTGTTTTTCCATCATATTTGCCTCCTGGCACCAGATGTACCCCCTTTTTACAGCTTTGCTACTTGCCCAATTTTCAGGATCATCTGCAGTGGAAAACGAAACCACTGCTACCAAATGCTTAAGAGGATTGAGAAAAAAGTAATTTCAGCAAAGAGTAACATTTGCTGCCATCAGAAAGACTATGAGTGGTTTTATTTTGAAATATGTGATGGAAACTGAAGAGAGAAAAATATGGCTCAAAGAAAACACATGATGGAATCATTTCAAGGATCTTATGTTTTAAAAATCTGAAATATAAAAAGAACTCCCAATATTCCTCAGGTATTCAATCTCTTCTGAAAAAAAAAAAAAAAAAATTTGGCCGGGCGATGAGGCTCATGCCTGTAATCCTAGCACTCTGGAGGCCAAGGTGGGAGGATCACGTGAGGTCAGGAGTTCGAAACCAGCCTAAGCAAGAGCGAGACCCCATATCTACTAAAAACAGAAAAGTTAGCCAGCCAGTAGTCCCAGCTACTCAGGAGACTGAGCCAGGAGGATCACTTAAGCCCAGGAGTTCAAGGCTGTGGTGAGCTAGGATCATTGCCACTGCATTCTCGCTGAGGCAACAGAGTGAGACTCTGTCTGGAGAAATAAATGACAAAAATATTCAATGATAAGAAGATAACCGAATAAAAAAGGAGCAAAGAACTTGACACTTTGGCAAAAAGATATATATGTTTTTAACCTGAAGGATTAATAATTCATAGGCTAATGAGAGTTTTCATCTTCAAATGTAGTTTACTGTTTCATTGGGGAAAAGTAAAGATCATTTTAAAAATAGACAAAACAAGCAAAAAAGAAGATATACAGAAGACAAAAAGGCATATGAAAGAATGCTCAACATCATTATTCAGTATGGAAATGCAAATTAAAACTACAATGAGCTGTCACTACACACCTACAATATGATCCAGATATCCAACTTCTAGTATTTATCCAAGTGAAATAAAAACTTATGTTCTGAGCTGGGTGCCGTGGCATGTGCCTATAGTCTCAGCTATTCAGGAGGCTGAGGCAGGAGGATCGCTGGAGCCCAGGAGTTCTAGGTTTTAGCACACTATGATTGCATCTGTACGTGGTCACTGGACTCCAGCCCTCCAGCCTGGGCAACAGAGCAAGACCCCATCTCTGAAAGCAAACAAACAGACCAAAAAAACCCCACTTATGTTCACATATAAATTTTACACAAATGTTTATGGAAGTTTTATTCATAATCTCCCGAAACAGGAAACGACCCAAATGTCCTTCCATTAGTGAACGAATAAACTGTTTCACATCCGTATCATGGAATACTACTCAGCAATAAAAAACATAAACAATTAATATACACGTGGGCATCAATGAATCTCATATGCATTATGCTCAGTGAAAGAAGCCAGACTGAAGAGGCTACATGCTGTGTGATGCCATTTATTTTGGAAGAGGCAAAACTATAGGGACAGCAAACAGATCAGTAATTTCCAAAGGCTGGGGAAGGGGGAGGAGTTGATCACAAAGGGGTATGGGGAAATATTTTGGGGTGATGGAACTGTTTTATATATTGATCGTGGTGGTGATAACATAACTGTATAAGTGTATCAAAACTTGCAGAACTGTACATTAAAAAGAGTGAGCATTACTGTATGTAAATTATGCCTTAAAAAAAAAAAGAAAAAATTGGAGGCAGCCTTAGGGTATTTTATAATCTCATTTTCTTTGTCGTGGAAGTACATGCTGTTTATACACTCCCCCACACACATACCCACATCCCCTCCCCATACCAAAAACACTGGTTGTTGTTGAGTCAAATTTCCAGAACCACTTCCTCCAGCCCTCTCTTTTTAACAGATGACTTTTCCACCTACTTTACCAAGAACTGGATCAGATGAACACATCCGACCTTTCTCTCCTCCGTCTCAAATTTCCTCCCCTTATTCATATGACAATACAAGATGACCTCCAAGCACGTCAGTATGTTTACATTCTAGTATGGAAAATCATTTTAAAAATTATTTAAAAACTATGCTGGAAAGAGCAGTGAGAAAAAAATTATTAAAAAGTAGAAGAAACTCACTGAAAAGTATAGTGAGTTGGTAGCATGATCAGACATGCATCCTTGAACGTTTCAGAGCTATCTGGAAACTATTTAACTATTTCGGGTTAAGTGGATAAAGAAGCCAATTTGAAAAAGCTACGTACTATATGATTCTGACTATATGACATTCTGGAAAGGGCAAAACCATGAAGACAGTCAAGGGATCAGTGGTTGGCAGGGGCTTAGGAGGAGAGAGGGATGAACAGGTGGAGCCTGGGTGGTTTTTAGGGCAGTGAAACTATTACTCTGTATGATACTGTAATGTTGGATACATTTGTCAAAATTCATAAAATGCACACTAAGAGTGAACCCTAATGCAAACCGTGGACTTGAATTAATAATAACGTATCAATATGGGCTCCTCAGTTGTAACAATGTACCACAGTAATGCAAGATGTTAAAAATAGGGCAGATTGGGAAGGAGGTGAGGGTATATATGGAAACTCTCTGTACTTTTCTTTTTAAAATTTATTTTATTTTTTATTTTTATTTTTTAAAGACAGGGTCTCACTCTGTCACCCAGGCTGGAGTGCAGTGATATGATCATAGCTCACTGCAGCCTTAAACTCATGGCTTCAAGCAATCCTCCTGTCTCAGCCATCAGAGTAGCTGGGATCACAGCTATGTGCCACCATGCCCAGCTCATTTAAATTTTTTTTTTGTAGAGACAGGATCTTGCTATGTGGCCCAGGCTGGTCTTGAACTCCTGGCCTCAAGCCATCCTCCCACCTCGGCCTCCCAACGCACTGGGATTATAGGCATGTGCCACCAAATGTGCCCTTTTAATATTTTTCACTTAGTTTTTTCTGTAAACCTAAAACTGCTCAGAAAAAAAAGTCTACTAATTAGAAAAAGGTGATACAGGAGAGTTAAACTTTAGATGCGATGTTTTAGGAATAAGCAATTTTATTTTGCATAAAATTTCCTTCTTATGTAAGCACAAGAGTAACAAGCCACTCATTGATCCTAAGACACACAATTTATTTCTACTTTGTTTTCACCACTATACCAATGAGGAAAAACATATATTTTAAACAAATCTCTGATATCAGGTTGCATCTTAAAATGGATGGCATTTTAGATTTGATGAAATATGGTATGATGAAATATAGATGTCCAAGTAAGTCTAAAAAAGTTCTTTTAATAAGTATAAAATTAAAAATCTAAGATTAGAAAGTATTGTGTCAGAATTAATTAACAATATTTTTCCTTTTAAGTGGGGCTTAAAATAATTGTGCATTTTACAGTTAATGAAATTGATCAGATGAGATGAAATATGGTATAAGTTTAAACAATAAAAATAGGTTAAATGGATATCTATTTATTTATTGTTGCCTCCGGCAGTAGGGATCCAAAGGGATTTCAATTTGACTTGTAGTGTTTTATTTCTTGTATTTAAAAATGACATTAGCCTGGGCCTGGTGGCTCAGGCCTGTAATCCTAGCACTCTGGGAGGCTGAGGCAGGAGGATTGCTTGAGGTCAGGAGTTCGAAACCAGCCTGACTCTGGAGCAAGAGCGAGATCGCTGTCTCTACTAATAATAGAAAAAAGTGGCAGGGCATGGCGGTGCATGCCTGTAGTCCCAGCTACTCCGGAGGCTGATGCAGGAGGATTATTTAAGGCCAGGAGTTTGAGCTGATGCCATGGCACTCTAGCCCTGGTGACAGAGAGAGACTCTGTCTCAAAAAAAAAAAAAAAAAAAAAAAAAAAGACATAAAATGTTAACAATGATAAAATCTGAGAAGTAGAAGCATGGTGTTATATATCTTTCTTGGTTATTTTCTGTATGTAAAAACTTTAAACAACAAAACAGAAATTCCTGAAAAAATCATATCGAAGAACAACAGCTCAGAAACCTTGGTAGAGCAGCCCGCCAACCACCCATTTTATTTGCTGGGGAGTATTCTTGGGCATTTTGGGGACGATGGAAACTGGGGGAGGAAAGAGTCAGACAGGCAGACACAAAAGGACAAATATCGCGTGATTCCACTGATGTGAGGTGCCTACCATAGTTACCTTCTTAGAGACAGAAAGCAGAATAATGGTCACCGGGGCTGGAAGTTGGGGGAAGGGGGTGTCATTGTTTTATGGGTACAGAGTTTTAGTTTGGGATGATGAAAAAAGTCCTGGAAATGGAATCTGGTAATGGTTGTACAAATTGTGAATATTCTTAGTGCCACCGTTACCGTTGTCCCCTCCCGCCCCACCACACACACAGTTGGACAGGAGGAAATCAAGAGTTTTAGTTTAGCCATGTCACGTTTGAGATGCTCAGGAGGTAGTTGGATAAAAATCCAGGCTCAGGAGAGCAAGCAGGGCTGTAGCTGTAGCTTTAGCAGACACCGAGTTGACACCAGGGGGCCAGCCACAGTGTCAGGAAGGGGAGGCGGTCAGGGCCAGAATGGGCCCTCCCACGTTTGGAGGAGCAATGTCTAGCGAGGCAGGAGGGAATCCAGGGGGTGTAGGGTCAGAGAAGCCCAGAGCAGAAAGCTGCCCAGAAGAAGAAGGCCGTGGTCACTGTACTGAATGTTTCTGAAAGACCGAGGGAGGCGAGGACCCCTGGATTTGGCATTGTGGGAGCTGGAGTTTCAGCAGGGGGCTGGAAAGGAAGCCAGGCTGGAAAAGGGGGACTGGTGAAAGGACAGATCCACAGCGCTTGGAAGGAGTGAGTATTAGCTGAGGACTGGTGTGTCACTGGGGGCAGATAAGGAGGTGTAGGGCAGCCTTGTTTTTTTTAAGATGAGAGAGAGAAGAAAATGCTTGTACGCTTATGGGAATGGCCCATGAGAGAGGGAATGGTGGAAGAATAAGAGAGAAGGGACAACTGAAGGAGGAGGGACACCCTGGTGTGAATGGCCTTTGGTGGGGCAGGACACCTCCACCTCGTCCATCGCAGGAGGGGCAGCAGAGAGGGCCCGAGGCAGGGGGTTGAAGATCTCGTAGTGGGAAGATGACGGCTCCTGTATCCTCCACGGGGTGTGAGACAAGGTCGGCAGTTAAGCTGGGCACGCGAGGGGATGTCAGAGACTTGAGGACACACAGGAAGGTGCCGACAGGTCACAGGAGAGAGTGGGAAGACAGCCCCCTCGGGAAGTGCCGTGCCCTGGGAGCCTTGCGGCCTGAATACCAAGGGAGACCAGTGACAAGGTGGAGCCATTTCCCCAGCAGCGCTCTCTGCTCTCTGCGCAAGTTCTCTGGGAGGGCGTGTAGGGAGGCAGGTGGGTCTAACGCCATCAGTGACTCTCCAAGTGAGCTTCGTGGGCCAGCAGCATTACGTGGAAACTTAGAAATGCAAACCACTGGGCACCGCCCCAAACCTACTGAATCAGAAACTCTGGGGGTGGGAACAGCCATCTGAATTTTTCACAAGCTCTCCAGGTGATGCTGAAAGTTTGAGAAGCACTGAACTGGTGAAGGAGACGAGGGCATGCAGATGACCGGCAACGTCTAGGAGAGAATGGCTGCCTTTCTCCAAGGCGGCAGAAGTTCCTAGTGCTGTGAGCTCCGGGGGTGTCTTCTCTCTTAACCAGCGACAGATCTACAAGCAAACCCTGGAAAGTGCCAAGAATGGAATGCCATTTAAAGAAAGTCTGAATCTTTCCAATGAAAGATTATTTCACAAGGCGAAAAACATTTTTCATATGTACCTATTCTTGGTTTCTGAGTCTGCATTTGAGTATTGATTTTTGTGTTCCTTGATCTTCCCTCCTGCCCACGATGCTAAAGGGCCCTGGACTCTCTGTCCCTACGTCACCTCTTCTATGGTTGTCCCAAGGACCTGCTTGGGGGCCTGATCTATCTTTCCACTTGGCTGGATTCTAGTTTTCAGTTCTGTTGGGCAATAACACTGACCTAGCCATTCTCTGTGTGTGAGGCTTTTTTCTTCTCAGCTGCAGTAAAGACAAGGATGAGTCAGCCTCACCCAACCTCCAGGATTTCCCAGTCCTCCCAGTGACTCAGAGGATGGTCTGTTTAATGGGTAAGTGCTCCTCCCAGGAAGTTGGCAGCTGTAGCCTCCCCCTACCTGAGTCACTGGCCCTGGGGTGCTCCTATCAAGGCACAGTTACCACCAGGACCAGGGGAGGCAAGCCAAGAAAGATCGGCGATAAGTGGACCAGGAAAGAGGATGAGAGCTCAAAGGAGAAATTGGTTCCTCCTTCGATGGTGGCCTTGGGCGGACCAACAAAGGGCTCAGTGTCTCCATTTGAAAATGGAGAAATCCACGTGTCCTACAATGTTAGTAGACCCAGTTTCCCCAAAAGGAGAGATGAGCCCAGCCCTCTGGGAATAAGTCTGGTTGGAGCCCCACTTTGGAACTTTTCTGTGCGAAAGGAAGGGAGCCCTGGGGGTGGTTTATCCTTGAGGATCGCTAGGACAAGCAGTGGCAGGAGCAGGGCCTGGCAGGAGGGTGGGGGAAGGTGGGGAGGGCTTCCTGGGATGAGGGCAGGGTGAGAAGAGAGGGCCGAGGCAGGTCAGGTGTGGGGAGGGCTGGGTGGTGGCAGGGGCTGGGGTGACAGTGGGAGGCAGGGGACCTGGGCAAGGAGGGGCACCTGGGGGGCACCAGGGGACACAGAGCACCTGGTGGAAACACAGTAGCCCGAGACTGTGGTTTCAGTACATCTAAGTCAGGGGCTCTGGCTTTCTTTGTTCTTCTCCATTCATGCCCTCCCCTTTCTCTTTGCCCCTCCCCCCTCTGTCGTGCATCACAGAGAGTATGAAGGCAGCCCGCCCCACAGGCTGAGCATTCTCCTTCCTGTTTAGATAGTGAGTGGCATCTGCTTACGGAGGCAGCCATCAACCCATCCTGTTTACTTGTTGCTGACACAGTGGGTTGTGGTTGAGTCTGTCCACCACGGCCCTCCAGGGTGGGGTGGGGACCAGCATGCTGACATACACAGGCACAGCCACCACCAGGTCAGGCTGCCCCACCAGAGCTGAGGAGGTTTTGGGCTCTTCCTGTTCCAAAGTGTTTGGGTACCCTGGGACAGTTGGGCTGAGGTCACCTCCTGTGCTGCTGACGTTGATGGCCCAGCTTGCCTGGAAAGGCTCAGGGCTCAGAAAAGACCTCCTGATGGAAGCTGAGTGCACAGCGTGCAGCCCTAGGGGGTGGGGGAGGTGTCAGAGGCAAGAAGGGAGGTGCCGGTAGGGGGTGGCCTTAGCAGGCACCTTGTCCAGGGCTCCCGTTTCACATGAGGGAGTCAGGGCTGGACCGGACAAGGGGCTCGTGGATGGTGCCCTTGACCACATCCCCTTTCTGTTCTGCCTCTCCTGATTGGGCCCCTCCTTAATTCATGGATTTGAGACACACTCCTTAGTTTGTTTTTCTTGGTTTCCCCAAATCCTGTGCAGTGGCTTCTGTTCTGAGTTGGGCTGGAGATTGGTGAAGGCTTCCAGGGGTTGGGGATATGGGTGGGAAAGGGGGCAGGCCCGTGGGAGGACAGATGGTGGTGATGATGGGCATTTAGATAGAGGCATGGAGGAACCCCCGGCAGAGAAGGTAGTCCCCTCATTGAAAGATGTTTGTCTACGACCAGACTCCTAAACTCTAAGCATAAGGGCCCAAACATACAAAGATTGTCAAACAAAAAAACCCAAGGAACAAACAAAACACACATGAGCAGGGAGACTAGATGCCTGGCCTTTGATGCTCCAAGGGGATTCGTGGAATTCCTGAGGTCACTTGAAACTCTCCAGGAATCTGGCCTCCTGGGCTGATTGAGCACCAAGAATAATGGTGAAAAGCTCTGGGCTTGGGAGACCCAACTGTGCCACTCCCTGCTGTGTGCCCAAGTCCACACTTGTACTAAAAAATTATTCATCCTTTGTCTGAAATTCAGACTTAACTGGGTGGCCTGTATTTTTATTTGCTACATCTGGCAACCCTTCCAAACCCTTCAGAATGAAGACCCTGCTCTCAACCTGAGGCCATGAGCAGCAGACCTGGAATTACTGTGGAATCTGAGATTCCACCTCAGAAACTCACAACATTTTAAGCTCATCTCCATGTTTCTATTCTTGTTTTGATATAAAACAGGTCTTAAATTGTCCTGGTTAAAAAGCACATGTTTCCCACTCCTTTGTTTACTCCTGGCTATGGATGGGTGCACGTCCCTACTTTCCAGAGGGACAGAGAAAGACCTGGGCCACAGGTGCAGTGCTGGGGCATTTGCACCAGGCACCAGGAAATGAGGAACAGAAGGGCAGGAGAGAGATTTGCAAAAGGTCACATTTGAATTTGATCGATTCAAAGGACTCCACTTTTCCCTTCCTATTTTGCCTTTTTGATGTGCATTTAATTTTCTGTTCTTTCATAAAATGGGAATAATTTTAGTGAAAAAAGTTTAAATTTCCTTACTTGGCAAAATAAAGTGTGGGGGGATAGAGAGCTGGAACCTTCTTAAAAGTGGGGAGGGGGCGAGGAGTTACAAAGCCCCGGAAAACAGCAAAGGGTGTTTTCAGAGCAGTGGCTACACACTGAAATCTCCTGGGAGATTTACAAAATGAGGATACCCATGTGGCGCCCCAGTCCCACCGCATCAGAACCTCTGGGGATGGGACCCAGGTGTCAGCACTTTTTCAAGTTTCCCAAGTGGTCCAGTGTGCAGCTGAAGTTGACACTACCGCTTTGGAGCTTTGCTGCTCCACGTGTGGCCTGCAGAGCAGTGGCAGCAGCCTCACCCGGGAGCTTGTTAGGAAAACAGATTCTCAGGTCCCGCCCCAGACCTGGTCAATCAGCATCTGCATTTTAACAAGGTCCCCAGGTGATTCGTATGTGGTCTGAGAAGACCTGCCTTAGTGGACGTGACAGGAGCTTCATCTTGATGGGGTGGTCTCAGTAGTAGCTGCCCTCTTTCAATGGGGACCTGGAGGCCACAGATGCTTGCCTCTCCACCAGGACCTGCCCTAGTGTCTCCCACCGTGGGTGTTCAAAGTTGGAGCCTTTACTTACAGGAATGGAACTTGTATCCTTTGCCCGGGTCTGTGTCTTTCCATCAATGCATCATTGTTCTATTGGGACAACCATATGGTAACCAAGAATGTTGGCTGATGACAGGGACTCCTGTCCTGGAGGATAAACCTAAGAATAACCAGTCAGGATATGCATAGGGGACAAGATAAAGTATACAATTTGGCTTTGACTTCAGATGCACCATTCATTTGCCGCATGGCCATGCAAGCCTGCTTTTAAGCCATGCACCCTCTTGTTTTCTAACTCATTCTTTGATTGGATGGCACTGACATAAGTTACAAAAAGACTGGGCAGACGAGATGTGCTCTTTATTTGTCCTCTGTATCAGTCAGTTATTATCACAACAGTGCTGTGTAATGACCAGGAAACCTCATTGGCATGCAGCAATTTGTATTTATTTCTTATGTGTGTGGGTTGGCTGGGATGACTCTACTGATCTCATGCGTCTATAAGTTGGCTGGGTGTCACAAGCTGATCTAGGCTTAGATCAGATGGGTGGCTTTGCCTCAAGATACTGGTCTGGGTGGGTTTGGCTCGGGGTGCCAGTTTGTGCCCTGGTCTGCTCCTCATGTGTTCATTTTGTGGCCCCAGGCTGACGGACAGTAGCTATGTAGGACAGTACTTTTAATGGAGATGGTGAAAGCTGAAAGCATAAGAAGGAAGTGGAAACCTGCAGGAACTCTAAAATCTAACGCTCAGTATGGACACAGTATCACTTCTATCCCATTTCATTGGCTAGAGAAAGTCACATGGTCAAGCCCAAGATCAGTGGGTAGGAAAATATCCTCCACCTCCCTGAGTTCATGGCAAGAAGGTGAATGCAAAGTGCTACACAGGGAATTGGGGAATTGTGGTCAGTAAGTCAACCCATTATATCCTCCAACCAGAAACTCTACTTCCTTGGGGATATATGACCCATCCCTTCTAGAACTTTATAAACTCTCTTATGGTAGACTGCTCTTACCCAAATATCACTTTCCTACACATTTCCTGGCACACAGCTAGAACACATTTCCCAGCCTTCCTAGTAGTTAGGTATGACTATGTGATGGGTTTTCATCAATGATATGTGAGTAGAAACAATGTCATTCTTCAAGCTAAGGCTTTCCTCTGCTGCTGGCTTTGTGCAGATGACTACAAAACTCTAATGGTTGCTGGAGGCACAAGATAGAATGAGTTTAGATCCCTGAATCACCATGTGGAGGAAAGCCATTATGAAATGGGAATACTGTGTGGGTGAGATCTAAATTTCTATTAGATGTTTGAGCCATTATATTCTTGGGTCTCTTTGTTACATAGCCAGCATTACTGTAACTAATATACCTTTTATTTGTTTTTTTATTTTTTTATTCTTATTTCAGCATATTGTAGGGGCACAAAAATTTAGGTTATGTATATTGCCCTTATCCCCCCACCCCCCTGAGTCAGAGTTTCAAACGTGTCCATCCCCTAGACAGTGCGCATCGCACTCATTATGTATGTATACACCCATCCCCTCCCCCACCCACATTAATATACTCTTTTTTTTTTTTTTTTTTTGAGACAGAGTCTCACTCTGTTGCCCAGGCTAGAGTGAGTGCCGTGGCATCAGCCTAGCTCACAGCAACCTCAAACTCTTGAGCTCAAGCGATCCTCCTGTCTCAGCCTTCCGAGTAGCTGGGACTACAGGCATGCGCCACCATGCCCAGCTAATTTTTTCTATATATATTTTTAGCTGTCCATATAATTTCTTTCTATTTTTAGTAGAGGTGGGGTCTCGCTCTTGCTCAGGCTGGTCTCGAACTCCTGAGCTCAAACGATCCACCCACCTCAGCCTCCCAGAGTGCTAGGATTACAGGCGTGAGCCACCGCGCCCGGCCTAATATACTCTTAAAACCCTTCTTTCTTACTGTGTTCTCATAGCATGAGGCAATCCTACTCCCTGTGATGGTGGGTGTGAAAGTGCAGTGTACACTGTGAAGCGCTCCACACATGTGAAGTCTGACTGTGATCAATACTTTACTAATGTGTCAACACCAAATGGAGTCTCAGTCAGCTGTACTAATGTGGCAGAGACTGATGCTAATAATTACTGACATTTGGAGGGGACTTCATGGCTTAGACATCACTTTGCACATCCTTTATTCTTTTTAATCCTACAACAACCCCCATTTTACAGATGACAAAATGGAGTTTTCCAAACTTGCTCACAGCTGGTGGTCAGAAACCTGAGCCTGACCTCCTTCCCCTCATTGTCCTGGGAGGAAACAATGAGGCAACATTTTAGCTCCACTCCACTTTATACCAGTCAGACCCCAAGGTCCCCTTGATAACATAGACCCAGACCCAAGGCTGCTGCTGGTGCTGGTGTGACTTGTAAGGAGAGTGTAAATTTCCCAGGTCCTAGTCGAATCTACCTACCCCCGAAATTGGTTCTTGAAGACCACTGAGAGGTATTCCTGGGGGCTTCTGCTTGTGGTAGATCATCTGCAAGGATGGCTGCCAAGGAATCCTTCAATTCCTGTGTGCACATTTGATATGGGATAAATTGTGGTCCCCCAAATATCTTGGAGTCCTAACCCCAAGTACCTAGAATATGACCTTATTTGGAGATAGGCCATGATATTATGATTTATATATACACACACATATATATCATAATATATATAATAATATACATTGGGTTTTATCCATGGTTCCTGGCTCATGACTCCTAGAGCCCTTTGTCTTTGGTTCATGAAGTAGCTTTGAAGCAGCTTCAGAATGATAAAGGTGAAAGACAGTCTTTTGTTATAACACGGGGTACTTTAGGCCTCAGAAAATAGAATCTCTCTCTCTGATCTTCTCCTGTCCTCCTTTCACCTGCTTCTTTTTGTCCCCAAGGCAGGCCATAGGAACAAAAGATATACTCTAATCTTCCCTTGCCTTTGGGAGCTGCCCATGAAGAAATTCTCTGACTTATCTGATTGCAGGTCATAATACTCCCATTTCAGAAGGGGTCTTGCCCCATACCCGGGAGGAAGGAATGCTGCACAGAGAGGCCAAGAAGAATCTGAACAGACTTGCTGGGTTTCCCCACTCAGTCTATGAGTACTAGATCACACCCTTTTTGTCTAATCATATTTTTACACAGTTGTTCATGCTTCAGCCATGCCTATCCAATAAAGTCTCCAAGAAAGGTCCAAGAAGACAGGGTTTGGGAGCTTCTGCATAGCTGAACTTGCAGGAAGGTGAATAAGAACTCATCCATATGCCAGGAGGGTGGTGTACCCCAGCTCCATGGGAACAGAAGCTCCTGCACTTGGGACTCTTCTAGACTTTGCCCTATATATTTCTTCATCTGGATTTGTATCTGTGTCCTTTAAAATATCCTTTATAATAAACCAGTAAATATGTTTCCCTGAGTTTTGTGAGCTGCTGTAGCAAATTAATCCAGCCTAAAGAAGGGGTCATGGGAAACTCAACTTGAAACTGATCAGTCAGAAGTTCCAGAGGCCTGGACTTGTGACTGGTATCTGAAGTAGGGGTAGTCTTGTGAGACTGAGCCCTCAACCTGTGGGGTCTGACAATATCTCTAGGTAGATAGCATCAGAATCACATTGAATTAGAAAATGCCCATCTGGTATTCACTACAGAACTGATTGCTTACTTGTTGGTGAGGAGAAATCCTCACACATTTGGTCACAGAAGTCTTTTATGTTGATTGTTGTGGTGTGAGACAAGAGGATAAACAGTTTGTTTTTCAACCTCAAGAGTTTTCATGGAGGTAATCAATTTAAAATGAAGTCAATAGGGTAGGCCCTAATCCAATGTGACTGGTGTTCTTACAAGAATGGGATAGAAACACACACACACACACACACACACACACGAAGAATGCACGTGAAGATGATGGCAGAAATTGGGGTGAGATATCTGCAAGCCAAGGAACACCAAAGATTGCCAGAAGCTACCAGAATCAAGGAAAGAGGCATGGACCAGATTCTCCATCTCAGAAGAAACCAGTATTACTGACACCTTGATCTTGAACTTCTACCCTCTAGAACTGTGAGACAATACATTTCTGTTGTTTAAGCTACCCAGTCCATGGCATTTTGTAACGGTAGCCTAGCAAATGAATACAACACTCCACACTTTCCATCAAGAGGTAGAGTTTATTTGTCCTTCCCTTGAATCTGGGCTGGCCTTGTGACTGTCTTGAGCCCTAGAATGTGGTAGAAATCATGTTTTGGCAATTCTGAGCCTAGGTCTTATGATGCTTGGCAGCTTCCATATTCACCCTCTGGGAGGCTGAGCTGCCATGTCGTAAGAAGTGTAGGCTCTCTTGCTGGAGAGGTCCCATGAAGAGAAAAGCCATTTTGGGTGTTCCAGCCAAGCCAAGCTTCCAGCTAATGTCCCTAGTCAATATCACATGCAGCAGAAGAACTGTCCAGCTGAGCCCAATCAGCCCAAAGAATTGTGAAAAATAAGAAATCATTGTGTTAAGTCACCAAGTTTTGGGGGTGGTTTGTTAGGTAGCACTGGACAACTAAAACATACATCTTCATTTTTTTGGTAAGTATTCCAGCATCTCTGTCATTGTTGCCTGTTGCCCACAAAGGCAGATGCCCCCAGTGCTATCCTTGCTACTCTCCTCCTAATGGATTCTGGGTGGCACCTGCCTTCTTGCATTGCTCACTTCCACATACAAGTTTTCAGTGGTTCCTCTTGTTGGCAGGATCTGGATGATGCCAGCATGTCAACTGTAAAGGAGACTGGGAATGAGTGTTTCAGGCTTTGGAGTAGGGTGGGGGAGTGAGGATTCATGACATAGAAAGTTCTCCGAACATAGAAGGCTGTTCAAAAGGTACTGGCACCCCTGAGATATAATGAAGGTCAACAATGGCAAATATTTTTTGAGAACTTAATGTGTGCTTGGCACACAGTCCTGGGTTCATTCCCCTTCTAATGATAAACAGTGTCCTGAAATCACACTTCCTCACTTTCCATCCATATAAATTAGGTGGGATTGACTCGGGGACGGGTGTGTGATTCAGACCCAGCCAATCTGAATATCATAACCTCAAAAGTGATTGATTGAGGGATGATATGCAAACCAGTCAGAGCCAACGAGGTGTCACTTTGGCTTTTTGCTGAAAGAAATGAGGACTTGAGCTGCAAGGATGAGGATGGAGCCTAGAACTGCTGCAAACCAACTTGCCACTGCAAGGAAACTCTGTTCCCATGAGAGATGAGGAGAGGAAGACCAAGTCTTGATATTTTTGAGCCTCTTGGTACCTGAGTCAGTCTTGGTACCATTGGAGTTTTCTGTTATGTGAGCATACAAATCCTCTGCTTACACCAAGCCAATTTGAGTAGTCTCCCATCATTTGTAATCCATCAAGTCCACACTAATATTTTTATTTAATAAACTCTTTGGAGTAGGTACCATTCATTAACACCATTTTACAGATGAGGAAGAAGCAAAGAGATTAAGTAACTTCTCTGAGCCGACATGGAGGCAGAATTCAAACCCAGGTAATCTAATTCGTAAACATTTTGCTCTCGGTGACAGAGAAGGATTCACAGAGGAGTGTATGACATTTAACCTGACATTTAACTCCAAGGGGGCATAGGAGTTTGTGGGGAGGGGTGGGGAGAAGAGGCTTCCAGTGGGTAGAACAGCTTGGTCCATGACAGGTCTTTTCTGCTGAGAAGAAACCTGACCTGAAATTCACTTGTCCCTGCCCTGAAGCCTGTTCCCAAGCGGTTTCTTCTTGCAGGGCAGCATCAAACCCCTTCTCCAGGGCCACCTCCTGGCTTCTGAGCCCCTGCTGAGCTATGCTCTGCACTCGGGCCTGCCCCGTGGTGGGTCCCCTGTGGGCTCTAGTTTAGGGAGGGAGGGAGAGGGTTTGGGTCGACGTGGGAGCGCGGAACCCGGGCTTCCCAGGCAGGTACACCGCAGTCCCTGGCTTCAGTGGCTTTTAGCTTCCCTGCCCCCGGCGGGGCGGGCCCGGGGAGGGGCTCGGCGCGTCCCCGCCCAGAGGCGGAGCAGAGGGCCGGGCCAGAGCGGGGTGGGTAGGGGACGCGAGGCGGAGCGGGGCCCCACACAGGCCGCGGCGGCTGGCTCGGGCCCCTACGGTCCCGGCGGCGGCTGGAGGAGGAAGCCAGGCGGCTGGCGGCGGAGGAGAGGCGGAGGAGGCCGAGGCCGGAGCGCCGCTCGCCGAAGACTCACTTCCCCGGCTCAGCAGGGAAAGGTACCGCGCGTCCGATCCCCAGCCCCGGCCCCGGCCCTCAGCCCTCCCCGGGTTTCAGGCGGGGGCTGCGGCCGCCGCGAGAGAGTGAGGGGCCCGGAGCGGCTCCCGAGGGCTCGGCCGGCCCGGGGCTCTGGCGGCCAGCGCGGCGCTCGGGCGCTCGGGCCGGGGTGCGGGGCGTTCCGGGAGGCTCGAGGAGAGCGGTGGGCGCCGCGCCCCCCTGGCTCCGGTTGGGGAAAGCCGTGGTGTGGCCCCGGGGGCGGCGATCCCGGGGCGAGGGCTGCGCGGGTCCGGGCCAGGCGCCGGGGCGGAGGGCAGGCGGGACCCTGCGGGCTGCGCGAGGGAGGGGAGCGCCCCGGGCACCCGGCAGGCGCTCCCCGTGGGCGCAGACAAAGCCGGGCGCGGACACCCCGCGACGACTCGGGCGTCCCGGAGGGTGGGCACTGGGGAGATGGGAGAAGGCTGCGGGGCGATGGCCAGGACACAGGGAGAGGCTGGGCTGCCCTCCCTCTGGGCTCCAGGCGTCCAGGTGGTCTCCTGGGGCGGGGGGGGGGGGGTGCCGGGACAAGGTGGGGAGCAGCTCTCTCCTAAGGGCCAACTAGGGGCTCTCCGGTTGTCCCGGGCTTGGCGGGAGCCAGGGTCAGAAAGCAGTCGGGTATGTTGGAGTGCTCGCTTTGGGGGAGGGGCGGAGGGAAACCACGACCCTGGGGGTCAGGGGCCCGCGGACCCCTCGGAGCTCGCACCAGCAGGGGCTCGGCCCGGAGAGCTAAGCGCAGTGTCTGGCACGTGTCGTGTGAAGAGCCCACAGGTTGTTTGCCGAACCTGCTGGTGGTGGCACATCGCGCACGTACCAGTCCGCTGGGGCAGCTTGGCCGTGGTTGGAGCAAGCAGCAGGTGCCCGGACGGGTCCCCGTCGCCGGGAGTGGGCATGAATGGAAGGCTGGGTAGGCGCGCATATGAAAGTGTGTGAAGTGAATCCCCCCACATTTGCATTCTGCCACCTCTGCCCCTTCCCTCTTGTTCCGGGCACAGGGCTAGATGGCCCCTTGTGGAGGGGAGGTGGTATCCCGGGTGGAGGCATCGCAATTCCTGCCACTGGCCAGTGTCTCCGCTTGGGATCCAAGGTCCCACCCCTGTCCCCCATTACTCAGTGACCTTCCCTCTCTCCAGGGTTAGAAGTAGGTTTCTTTCCCTCTGGATCATTCACAGCGGTGTAAGAACGTGCTTTGCTTCCCACCTCCCATTCTATAGCCCCTTTTTTGCCTTGATCCCTCATTGCCCTCCAGCTGGGGACCCTCCTCTCTTCACAGCAGAGCTTCTCCGGGGAGCTGGCTGTGCCTGCCCCTGTGGAGCACATCCCCTGGGTTCTTCAGCCATTTGGATCTGACTTCCCTTCCACCCCTTTACTGAAACTGCCTCAGCCAGCGTGGCCAGTGATTTCCCGCCCCCACAAGCAGATCTTCTTCCCCCTCTCTTGGTCCCCTTGAATACTTCTTCCCCCTAGAACCAATGTCCTCCCTCGGCTCCTCCTGGTTTTCCTCTTCCCTTCCTGGCTGCCCCTTCCTTGGTCTTTTCAGACAGTTCCTTCACTCAACTCTAGATGCTGGGGGGCCGCAGGGCTCTGTTCCCAGCCCCCTGCTCTCCCCAGACTCCCCCCTTTTCCTTTCCCTTCTATTTACACCCCCCCAATTCATTCCATATGATTTTAAAAATCAAGTATTAATTTATAAACACACAGATCTTAAATGTACATCATTTTCATTCTCATGATTTTAAATAGCAGATTTGGTCTCCAGCCCCAGCCTCTCTGTCTGAGCTCCCATCTGATCTCTTATGATATCCCGGATGACAAGAACCTTAATGCAGATGAAACAGAGCCCCGACTGCACTCCCTGGACATGATCTTCCCCAGGCCTTCCCGTCTCAGTAAATGGCCCAGAATCCACTCACCTTTTAAGGCAGGAAACCAGGTGGCATCAACTCTGCTAAGAGGTAGTTCTTTTGCTTCTTGTCACAGAATCTGTCTCAGGCCTGTTCTTTGCGCTCCTACTCCACTGTTAGTGCCCTAGGCCACCTGCCCCAGTCCAAACTGCCTTTTAAGTCTTGCCTGAATGGCCGGGCATGGTGGCTCACGCTTGTATTCCTAGCACTCTGGGAGGCCAGGAGTTTGAGACCAGCCTGAGCAACATAGAGAGACCCCATCTCTACAAAGAATAAAAAAATTTAGCCGAGAGTGGTGGCACATGCCTATAGTGCCAGCTACTTGGGAGGCTGAGCCAGGAGGATTGCTTGAGTCCAGGAGTTGGAGGCTGCAGTGAGCTATGACACCATTGCACTATAGCCCAGACAACAGACTGAGACCCTGTCCTCCCCACCCACCCAAAAAAGCCTTGCCTGAATGCTGTAGTCACAGTAGCTAACCCTCTCCCCATGTCTGCCCTTGCCTTCCTCTGATCCATTTTAGCAGAGCAGCAAGAATGATACAGAAAATTTTGAAGAGATCATCTCATTTCTCTAAAATCCTTGATAGCTCCCTATTGTGCTTGAATAAGATTTTGAAGCTTTTCCCTGGCCTACCAGACCTTCCATGATCTGGCTGCAGCTGACCTCCCAGCCTTATCTTGATATCATCTCCTTTGCATGCTCCCTGTTGGGCACAGCTGAATAATTTCTGCCCCTTGAACACCCTAAGCTTGTTCCTGCCCCAGGGCCTTTGCTCGTGCTATTTTCTCTGCCTGGAGTGTTTTTCTAGTACTCTTTACTGGACTGGCTCTGCTCCTTCTTATTTTTCAAGTCTCAACTTAATTATATATTCCTCAAATGCCTTCCCAGTCTTGGTAGAGGGCCTCTCCTCCCCTGTAATTCATCATAGCACCTGACTTGCTGACTCTATCATGTTTATCATAGTCTATAACTGTTTGTGACAGGTGAGTGTTTACTTTACTTTGTCTGCTTCTTAGGGGCTGGAACCTGGACTGAATGGACCATTGCTGTGTATCTAGCACGGTGTCTGGCATGTAGCTGATGCCCAGGAAATCTTGAGCCAGGCGGGCAGGTTGGGGCTGGGCTGAGCAGAAAGGGGATAGGTATTGCAGTCCACATAGAAACCCCCTTTAAACCTCAAGTGACCCTGAGGATTTTTATTTTCTTTCCACAAAAGCAGTTGTGCAGATTGCTGTAAGAATCAGAGGGGGCCAATGGGATGTGAAAAAGGGAAGTGGAGAAGGCACGGTGGCCTGTACGCTATAGGGGAGTCCAGGAAGCCTGGGGTGCCCACGAATATCAGTCTGTCTGTTGGGAGTGAATGATTTTCTCTGCTTTCTTTGGTGGAAATCGAAGCTGGGTCAACAGAGGGGTGCGCATGTGTGTGTGTGTGTGTGTGTGTGTGTGTGTTAGGTAGGAGGGAGATTCTCTAACTCAGGAGATGGGGACACCCTGGGCAGGCAGGGATTTATTTCAGCCTACTCCCTTGGGTGACTGCTGAGTGCCCAGCCCTGGGGGTCTCCGTATAGACCCTTGTCTTTCTACCCATATAGCTCTTCAGTTTACACAGAGGAGCCAGTTGAGTGTCGAGTTGTGTGGCTGCTACTCTCAGAATGGAAGGCCAAGAATCAGGGGACCTCAGATCCGGAAGGGAGGGAGCTAGGCCCTGGACAGGGGGACAGGGATGGACCAAGATATCACCATGAGGTGGCCACTGGAACTAGGGACTGGTGGTCCACATCTGGGGTTGGGCTGGCATGCCTAGGAAAGGCCTTGAGCTGGCATAGGCAGGAACAAGGAGGGTATCCCTGTTGGGAGAAATCAGGCCAAGAGTTGGGGGCAGGGTCCTGTTATACTCACTGGGTGCCAGGCATTGTTCTAAGGACTTTGCAAATATTAACTCCTTTAGTCCTCCTAACAGCTCTATAAGGTAGGTCTTATTCCCATTTTTAAGATGGGGAAACTGAGGCACAGTCATATAGCTAACTAGTGACAGAGGGAGGGTTGAATCCAAGCAACTTGGCTCCAGAATCCAGGCTGTAATCCAGTCAACGCTGTCACTTCTTTCGTGCCTCTCAGACACACGCCAGCTGAACGCTTCTTAACAAATGAAGTTTTTCCTGCCTCCCAGAGGTGCCTGGCTTTGGGGGTGGGGAGGTAGGAAAGAAGTCACACCCTATGTGGTAGAAGGGGTCCTGGCTCAGAGTGGATGACTGAGTTTCTCTGCTTCATGTCCCACTTTTTCTTCCAGGAGGGTCTCCGGACCCAGACTAAGTAGCTGGGCGTCATGCACACTGTGGTTTTGGGTGCTGGGGAGGCCAAAGTCTCCGGTATAAAGAAAGCTCTCTGCTTGAGATGCTACTGTTAGAATGTTACCCTTCTGGTTTGGCATTGCCCTCGTCATCGGCCTCTTAAAATCCCAGCCTCCTGAGAGAGGACAGGGCAGTCAGACAGGGGCTCTGTGGATGAGCTGGCCTGTTTTGGATTCCATCTAGAATGCTGTGATGTGGAGCTTTAGGCTCAGCCTTGGGAAACCTGGGTCGGGGTCTGAGTTGGGCCAGGTCAAATGTGGAAGTAGATTTGGCAAAACAGAGAAATGGGAATTGGAAACTTAATGCACTTCACTGTCGGCCCTGCCCTGACCTCTTTTTGTCTGTCTGTAAAATGGGATTAGAGAGACTTTTTTCTTTGCTCCCTGGTGATTGTAGAGGCCAGGAGAACTCTATGGGTTACGTGCTCGAGAGCCTTCTCCTCGCAGACCCAGTGTGAAGGAGCAGGGACTTCCCACGGGATGCTGGGCCCGAGGAACTGGGCCAGGAAGGAGGGAGGAGGGTGAGGCAGCTCCGCCTGAGAGGCTTTCCTGTTTGGGAACGAGGACACCTCTGGGCCGGTGACCTGGCCTCCCAGGGACCTGGCTGGCTAGCCGAGGAAGGGTTTGCTGAGTACACAAGGATGGGGTCTGTGTCCTCCACATTCTGAGCCACAGAGTTGAGGGGATGTGCCCATCTGTCTGACAGGAAGAGAGGGAGGCAGGGTCGATGGGTGTTCTCTTCTGCATTTGGGGAAACTGAGGCACAGAGCAAACACATTGCTATGGGAAGTTCACCAGGCTTCATGGTTGTCAGGAGGTGCTCCCTCCTCTGTCTGGCAGGGGAGCATGGAGGAGGCCTGTCCACGGTGCCCAAATCCTAGTCTTCTGAGTTGAGGTGACTGTGGCAGAGCCTGAGGTGGGCAGGCCAGAGCTGAGGGTGGACTTCTTGACAATGCTGGACCCCTGGCA
This sequence comes from Eulemur rufifrons, assembly GCF_041146395.1. Classification (NCBI taxonomy): domain Eukaryota; kingdom Metazoa; phylum Chordata; class Mammalia; order Primates; family Lemuridae; genus Eulemur; species Eulemur rufifrons. The sequence goes on from NC_091002.1 coordinate 28,810,864, forward strand.
TTCCTGTGCCCCCAGCCTGGTGCTCCGAGGCTCTGGGAACACTGGACATGGTCCCCACTCTCCAGGAAATAAAAGTGAGCCATGCCAGGTGTGCTACGATGAGGTGAGGTTCAGACCATCATCTTGGAGGAGGTGGTGCTTTGAGAGGGTCCTGAAGTCCCGGGCAGCTTTGGCCGGCAGAGGAGGGGATTGGCATTCCCAGGGTGGAGTGGGAGCCCAGGCCTGGAGAGGTGGGTTGAAGCCAGCCTGGGCAAGGCCTTGACTGCCAAGCTGCTGAGTCTGGCCTTGATTCACCAGGCCCTGGGGAGCCATTGAAGGTTATAGGCTGTGGGTGCAATGACTTGATTAGAGCAGTGGTCTATAAAAGTGCTTCTCAAACACTAATGCACACAGTTCACCTGGGCAACTTGGTAAATGCAGGTCTGTCCTGTCTGATTCAGCAGATCTGTGGTGAGCCTGAGACTCTGCATTTCTAAGAAGCTCCTGGGCAATGCAGCGCTGCTGGTCCGTGGGCTCTGCTTTCTGCAGCATGGATTTAGACTATGGTCTTGAGGGACAGGCGTAGTTCAGGGGGGCCCGGAACAGGTAAAGGGAACCACCTTGGCTCTTATAGACTGTGTTGGGGGAGGTGTAGGAGCTGCCTGTGTGGGGGCTCCAGGGGGTGCAGGTGAGGCTGGGGCCAGGCAGAGAGGAGTGTGTAGGGGGCGTGGGGTGCAGGGGCCCACTCTGCCGGGAGGTGGGGCTGGGTGAGGGGCCTCTGGGCACTTGGGTCTCAGGCCAGGAACACAGGCCTGATTTGCAGGGCCCCTGACTGTGAGGAGCTCCCAAGACCACGAGGGGGTATCTTGGGTGATTATGTCCCAGGGCAGGGTAACATGCAGACAGCATGGAGGGTGCCTTATCTCTGTCCACAGCTGAGTCTGGCGCTGTGGGCAGCCAATCTGGGGTTAGCACCCTTCCTCCAGCCAGGGCGGGGCCAAGAGACTGGGGAAACAGCTGACTCCGGCCCTCCAGCTCCAGCTGTGACGTGTTCTCATAAGAGCCCTCAGTCTCCCCAGCTGCCGGGCCATCACCTCCAGCGTGTGTCGTGTCCCTTGTCTTGGCCCGTGTGAGTCCTTGATGATGTCGCTGATGGTTACTTGAGCCGCTGTCGGGGCCTTATCCTTCTCTGGCTACCTCCCTCGTGCACATGGGAGTTGGGGCGCCTGGATGCTTCTCTTGGCTCTGCCCCTGGCTGGGCCACTGCAGGCAAGTGTCTGCTCCCCTGTGAGGCCTCAGTTTCCTTATCTGTAAGCTGAGGGGTTCAGCGTCCTGCTGGGAGGAAGGGGGGACGTCACAGTATTTGTTGGGTGGGACATTGTATCTTCCCAGCGTGGCAGCTTAACACATTTTCATTTTGGCTTAATATTAAAACTAGCAGCTAATGATGCAGTAGAAATAGCAATTTGCTTGGAAAAAGCTGTCCAGCTTGCTTTGGGGGTGTCTCCCAAGGCCGCTTGCTCTCCAGGCTCTGCGTGTCCTGGGGTGGGTATCTCTGGTCAGTTGAGGTCCCCACAGATGCTGGCAGGGGGGTGGTAGTCACCACACCCAAAGGAAGGTGGGAAGGGAAGACACTGAGGGCAAAGGTTCTGCTGCCCTGGGCAGTGCCGAGAGTGGCTGGCAGGGTGGGGGTTGACATGCTCTCAGTCTGAGCTCCCCAGATATCCCTCCCACACACAAGGCCTCCAATCATACCTCCCTTTGATCTCTGCCCCTGTGCCAGGCTGTCCTTCTGAGGTGGGAGGGGGCAGCATTTCTCAAAGACTGTTCTGAGCAACCTCAAGGGTTCAGGGACAAATAAGGGTGGAAACTGGCAAATTCACTCCACTACCCTGTGGGAGGTTCGGAATGCATTTAAGAGAATTAAAGGCTCTGATAAGTCCTGTAGAACAGAAACCATTTATTGTTTCCCAAACTGATCTGACTGTGGACATCATTTAAAGACTTCCAAGTAATATCCCATTGACAGACGTCAGAGCCTTTGCCCTACATCTCCCGCCACCTCCTCACTCTACAAGTTCTCCCAGCCTTTCATCTCAGAGGTCAACAGAGCAGGGTTGTGATCTCCAAGCAAGAAGCCAAACCTTTCTGTGCTGTCTCCCCATTTGCACCATGGGATACTATTACCGCCCCTGTGGGGTCGTTGTGACACTGGAATACCTGTCGGCAGCTCTTACTAGTGTGATTAACATGGGGGAGGCAGTTTCTTCTAGGAGGGACCCTGCAAGGGGACATTCATTGCGGACATGAGAGGCATAAAAGCCAGCCGAGAACAGCGTGAGGCTTGGCGTGGAGTCCTGGTTCGACCTGGGCAGCCCTAGAGGAGAAGGGAGAGCGAGGACGAGGGTAGCCAGGACTGGCTTCCCGGAGGCCTGGCCAGCCAGGTGGGCAGCTTTGGGCAGAATGAGATGTCACAGGGTTGGGTCCGGGAGTCAGAGAATCCCGGTGGGTGTGTGGCCCACGGGCAGGGAGGAGGCATCAGGGACCTGGCTTCCTTCATTAGGCCATGGGGAGCCACTGAAGGTTTTTGAGCAGGGCAGTATGTAATCAGAGCAGTGCGTTAGTGAGAAACAAGGCTGGGATGTGCAGTGATGGTGGGCTGTGTGTGTGTGTGCAGGACCTCCCACGGAGTGGCTGTGCCCCGTCATGGGCTCAACGTGTGGGGAGCGGTCAGGTTGCCTGTGTGACACTCATCCTCAGATCCTCAGGACAGTCATGAGGCTACCCTGCCTTGCCCTGTTACACCTCACTTCCTGTGCAGTGTGAGACTCTGCTCAGCAGCTCAGGTAGGGGGATGCGGGGTGGCATTACTCCTACCCAGGAGGAGGAGCCGCAGAGAGGCAATGTCAGGTGCTTGCAGGCTGCTGGGGGGACGATGGCCCTCAGGGAGACCCTGGTAGGGAGCTGGGTGGGCTCTTACCCAGCCCTAGCTGCTGTCTCCTGTTCTCCTTTGCCCTCTTGTCTGTCTTCCTCAAACAGGCAGGAGCCCAGAGCTCTCGACTTCCAGGATTGGAAGGATGGAGGAGGTAGAGAAGCAGCTGGGTGTAGGCAGAGCAGGGTGGCCTGGCTGGGGGGGAATGCAGCACCCCTGCTCCCCTCCGTCTAGATTCCCTTCATCTCTACCTGCTTCTAGGGGAAAGGTATTAAGGAAGGTGTGATTTAAGGCCAGGAGGAGAAGCACTTGGCAATGAGTAGTAACTTATTAGAAAACAGAACAGAGAACCTAGCCACCCCTGCCAACTCTGCGCCAGGCCCTGGCAGACACGTAGTTCCTGCCCTTCCCACACGGCCCCATGAGGCCTGAGCTAGGCAGGATGGGGCTCACGCCCAGGCTGTGGGACACCTGGCGCTATGCCCTCTCCTCACCCCACAGCCCCCTCGGAGCCTGTCCTCAAACCTGAAGAAAGGGCCCCACCCAAACCAGCCCCCCTGGGCCAGCCTAGCTCAGCTGCCTGCACCCCAGGTCCTGGCGGTGGGGGGGTGGGGAACTGGGGAGGTGGGGGTACTCTTTGCAGGCAACAAAGGAGACCCTGAGTCAGCTAGATTTTAGGATGACTCAAGCAGGAGACACCCGGGACCACCAATGGGCAAACATTCTTAGGAAAGATTCTTTAAATGGTGCTTTTGAATGTTAAACACACAAGGCCCTTTTACATGCTTTTATTTTGAAGCATTCATTTAAGACATCATATACAATGTGAAACCTTGTGAGTTCCTCTGAAAAGGTTCTGAGTTGAAAAAGTAACTCAAGGAAAGACAATGAACTTGACTCCTTGGTTAGATTTAGAAAAGAGTAAGGCCCAGGGGCTTAGTATCTTACGAAGTACAGTTTGGAGCTCACTCTGTGGGGTGTCAGGTTGTGAAACCTCTTTGAACTTCACCTTTCTCCCCTGTGGCGTGGGGGTACTGATGTCAGGGTTGAGATATTCCATGTGAAACGCTTAGAACTGTACTCTCTACCTCTAATGTATTCAGAGAAAAATAGCGATAACCATGATGATAGAATTTTAAGAACAGACTTTTCTTGATCTCAAAAGCTGGTGAGTTATCAAGTCTCTCTTTGAACTCAATACAAGGGCCTGAAGAATATGTTTATTGTCCAAACGCTGCGTCTTAACTCCGTAGGTGTTTTATGGATGAAGTCATGGGCCCGGGGCCCACATGTGCATTTTGAAATGAAAACCAGTGGCTTTTCAGAACCTGGTTCCAGCTCTTGCTTGGGTCTGGGGCTGTGCTTCTGGGTGGAACTTTATCAAGAACCCTTAATTGTATGGTCTTGTGCACTCCTTAAGAGAGCACAGTTAAAGCACCCTGAAGTCACCAGGAGGGGAAAATCTTGGGCCAGTGAGAGGAGGTGACTATCTAGGTAGAGGGAATTAAGAGTTAGTTGCTCTTTGAATTTTCTTTTATGCTGGCAAAAGCAGTTAGACAACGTCCCTGACCCCATTTATGGAGGAGGAAACCCAAGGTGAAGGGCTGTGGCCCGGCTAGTGTAGTACCTGGCAAGCCTACGCCAGCCCCATGGGGCAGGGAGGCCAGGGTGGCCTGCAGCCCACCCCACTAAGCGCCCAGGCCAGGAGGCAGGTGGCCTCTCTGTGGCAGCCCCAGGCTTTGGCAGCGAAGCTGGGGTGAGCTGCCAGGCTTTGAGACGTCTCCTGCCAGCCCCGAGTGCCTGGCACAATGTGTGCGGTGTCAGTATGTGGGGAGGGGTGAGACAGAAGAGCCGAGCTGAGGGCAGTCCTAGGGCTGTCCCCGGGCTTGTCGCCGGGAGGCTGAATGGGGGCCTGAAAACTAGGCAAGGGTTGAGCAGAAAGAGCTGAGCTCAGTGTTGCCAAGCCCTGCCCTGCCCCTCACTCCATCTGGTGGCCTCCATCATGCCTGTGGACCTCTCTGGGCCTGTTTCCTCATCTGTAAAATGGGCAGCAGGGTGTTCGCATGAAGGGTTGCAATGAACGGAAAGTGCCCAGCACAGTGCCTGGCACAGGAAGGGTAAAATAAATAGAGGTTTGCTGTGGGGTTCATCTGGCGTCTGGGTTTTTCTTGGTTATGTTTTCCTTTTCCATTTTGTGATCGTGCAGTTTATCGCTCTGTGATAAACTGTGTTGTGTGGGGCCGTAAGAGAGGCGCTTTTGCTGGAAAAGGGTTTAAAGTGGAGGAGGGCTCTTGCCCCCACAAACGCTGCCCGGACCCAGCAAACCTCAGACAGACTGCCGCTGGGGCTGCTGTGTCTCCACGCAGGTCCCAGGCTGGACGGAGTGGGACCCTGTGGCACAGGAGAAAAGATGGGCTTCCAGGAGACCCCCCCCTCCCAGGGGCTGGAGCCGAAAGCATAGTTGGGCTTTGTGCAGAGTCACGAGGGGCCGCCGAGGGGGAACTGCGCCCGGGCTGAGCTTCTCACAAGCCTCAGTTCTTGTAAGTGGTTTTGAAAGAGTCAGTGGAAAGTGCTGACTGGGCTGTCCTCCTTCACCCCAGAACTGTGAGGCTGGCTCCTGGCAGGGAGAGGGGAGAAGCCCCACCGGGAAGCCACCCCCTCATCTGCCAGCTCACACGTCCCAGGGAGCAAGTGTCCCGTCTGCAGAATGGGTGGGTCTCCGTGCAGTGTGACCCTGCGGACACTGATTCGTGTCAGGGCCGTGCCTGCAGGTGATGCCTGATGAAGAGGCGCTGTGTTTGGGGGTGTGCCTGAGGGGGGCGGGGCCTGGAGAAGCTCTCCCAACCCTGGTGATAGCCCTGAGGACAGAGCTGGGCTCAGGAATCAGGCCACCTGGGCCTGCCCCCCACTTGTGGGTCCTGCACCGAGGTATTTGGCTTCGTTTGTCTCTCTGACAACACAGGCTTGTTGGGAAGGGCCAAGGGGACAACCAGTTGACACAGAACTGGTCTGGGTTCATCCCAGCAGTGTCATGCCTGGTGACCCAAGCCATCCTGACCCCCCCCTCAACCGACCCCCCAACGTCCTGCCACTCAGCGAGTCCCCTGTGCTGCAGGCTCACCTGGCAGAGGCCTTCTCTGACCTCCCTTTGTGGAGCAGCTCCCTGTCTTGCCACCTTGATTCTCTTTTCACTGTGGCACTTGTCACTCTGACCTGTCAGATACTTGAGGGGAGGCTTCTGGCCATTGCTGTATCCCGAGTGCCTGGGACAGTGCCTGGCACAGGGTAACTCTCGCTAAACCTTTCTGCAGCCACCCTGTCCTGCCCCAGGGTGCCGTTGCCGGGGAGCTTACCTGTCTAGGACTGGCCAGGGAAGTCAGGGCACTCCCTCCACGCCTGCAGGGGTGGGGCTGGGGAAAGCCCAGCGCAGAGACGGATATGGGAGATGCGATGTGATGTGTCCTTCCCCCCTGGCGCTGGGATTCTCAACTTCCCTGGGCTGCTGCTGTCACTGCGGAGGGGCTCAGGTGAGCATGCGGTAGGGGATCAGGGGTGAGTTCCCAGAGAGAGGGAGAGCGGTGGTGTTGGTTTCACGCCATAGAGTTGATTGTAAGCAGCGCCTCTGAGCCTTTGCACATGCAGTTCCAGCCAGTTCCCCTGGCTGGAACTTGCTTCTCTCTCCTGGAAATCTCCTCTGCCTCCTCCCTCAGCCCCATTAGGTGCCTCTTCCCATCCTCTTTCAAATTCACCAAGACCTTTATTGAGTTACCTGGCTGTGAGCTACAGGGCAGGGCTGGGTCTTTCTAATCCATGACTGTGTCCTGTCCAGGGACTAATGCAGTGCCAGGCAAGGCTGTGTCTTGGGGGAGACCAGACATACAAATATGGGTTTCTCCATGGACTTCTGACCAGGAGCCTCTGACCCAGCAGAGATCAGAGCAGATGTGATGTTAACTCCCGTCTTACAGGTGAGGAAACTCTTTCCAAGATCACAAGAGCTAGACCCCATCCCTGTGTCCTGGGTCCTCTCCTTTAAGGGAGCAGTCCTGGTGCAGAGGCTGCACCTGAGTGGGCCTTGGAGCTGCAGCGGGGCAGGTGGGGAGGACATGGCTGTGTGCAGCGGTGTGAGAGCAAAGACAGGCGAAGACACCCATCTGGCTTGAGGTGCATCATATGCATAGAACGCAGAGGGCTTTGGAAGCCAGGCAGCAGCATCTGCCTAGGCCAAGGTTCCCTTGCTCTCTCTGCCTCCTCCTCTCCTCCACCAGCAGACCCTGAATGTCTCTGGGCTGGCCTGGAGTCTGCACATGAAGCCTGCTCTAGGGCAGTGATTCTCAGCCTTGACTATATATTGGCATCATGTAGGTCCCTACAAAAATATACATGCTTGGGGTCCACCCCAAAGAGCCTGATTTAAATGACCTGGTGGGGTTAAGGGTCATTTGTAAAAAGACTCCAGGTGAGTCTAATATACTGGTTGGGAAAAAGTTCCTGTCTCCTGGGCCTTGTAAGCTGTAGGGCCTGGGCCAGGCTCCCTGCCCCTGCCATCCTAGCCCTGCATTTCAGAAAGGACGGAGCTGAGGCCCTGAGTGGGAATGGGAGGTTTACTTGGGGGTCTCTGGAGAGGGAGAGTTGCTGACTATTAGTTACCTATTGCAGGGTAACAAATTACCCCAACCCTGGTAGCTTAAAATAATAATAAATATTTATTATGCTCACAGTTTCTGTGGGTCAGGAATTTGGAAGCAGTTTTTTATTTTTCTTTCTTTTTTTGAGAAAGGGTCTCACTCACTCTGCCCTGGCTAGAGTGCAGTGGTGTTATCATAGCTCACTGCAAACTCAAACTCCTGGGCTCAAGGAATCTGCTTGCCTCAACCTCCTGAGTGGCTGGGACTACAGATGCATGCTACCATGCCCAGTTAATTTTTGTATTTTTTTGTACAGGTGGGGTCTTACTGTGTTGCCCAGGCTGGTCTTGAATTCCTGGCCTCGATGATCCTCCTACCTCAGCCTCCCAAAGTGTGAGGATTATAGGCACCACGCCCAGCCTAGGAGTAGTTTAATTGAGTGGCAGTTCTGGCTCAGGGTCTTATGAGGTTGCTGTCATCTGAAGGCTTGACTGAGGCTGGGGAATCTGCTTCCAAGATGGTGCACTCACATGCTTGAGAAATGGTTTTGGCTGTTGGTAGGAGGGCCCAGTTCCTCACCTTGTGGGCCTCTTCATAGGGTTTCTTGAGTGTCCTTGTGACATGGCGACTGGCTTCCCCCAGAGTAAGCTGTCCAAGGGAGCAAGGTGGAGGCCAGCCACGATGTCTTTTATTACCTAGTCTTGGAAGTCATATGCCATCATTTCTGCAGTATCCTATTAGCTACAAAGGTCAGCCTGGCAGGGAACTATACTAGGGCATGAATAGCAGGCAAGGATCATTGAGGGTCATCTTGGAGGCTGCTGACTACGTGGGTTGTCTTGTTGTTGCACTTGTGGCCTCACAACCCTTGCCTGGCCCAAGCATCCCCAGCAAGTAGGATAGTAGGACGACCCTTCTGTCCTAATCCCCTGTTCCTCCCTGTCATCAGACCATAGCAGTGTCTCTGTGGGGCGGGATGACTCTGAGGCCTGGCAATCTTGCTCTGGAATCCTCATGCAGGAAGGTCTGTGACCTCTCTACGAGCTGCTGGACTTCCTCTATTCCTGTCCGTGTCTGGTCACCTGGCCCAGTCTTCCCTGTGGCGACTCTCACTAGTGTGCAGACTGGGGCCTGCAGGAAAACATATGAACTGTTGCTGCTATGTGCCTAGTTCTGGGCCAAGCACTCTGCGTGTACTGTCACTCAACCCTGCGAGGCTGGTACTCTTTATCCCCATTTTACTGATGAAGAAACTGAAGCTCAGGTCACTATCTAATAAGTGGTAGAGATTCAAACCACTGGTATCCAAATGTCGGTAGCAGACCCAGGATCTGCATGAAAACCATGGTGCTATGAGGCATTCCCAAAGGAGGGGACCATTTATTAAGTTGGGTTGTCCAGTGAAACCTAGGAAGTGTGCTTTTGTGATTGTGGGTGAGAGAGGGAGATGTTTCTTCCTGGGGTCCCCCGAGGGCTGTGATGACTTGGTGGCCTCAGAACAGGGCTGATACCTCAGTTTGGAGGCCATATAGGTGCGTGCTACCATGCCCGGCTAATTTTTGTATTTTTTGTAGAGGTGGGGTCTCACTGTATTGCCCATTCTGGTCTCGAATTGTTTTTTCCTCCCTGGGTTTCAGCCCCATCAGGGGACCTTTCTTTCCGGAGGAGTGAACAGCTCCTACTGGCCTTCCCCTGCTTGTGGCCTGGTCTGCTGTCACCAAGGGCAGTCTTGCGTCAGTGTAGTCACCAGGGCAGTGACCAGCTCTGTGTTCTTTCTTACACCTCTGTGGCCGATGACTTCCTGGAGGGGCATTCAGGGTTGAGGTGTCAGGTCCTGTCAGAGGGAGGGAACGTGGGCCACCGGGTCTCCTCCTGAGAGCTGCTGACGGGAGCTGCAGTAGACTTTGCTGGGGACACAGTGGCTGGAGAGTAGGGCCTGGGCTCAGGGCTGGCCTCGCTCAAGGTATAGGGGTGACTGTCCCCATTTTACAGATGGGGAAAATGAGGCTGCCATCTGGGCAGCTTCATCCTCTCCAGGGGCACCCAGGGGTGGCATAGTCATCCCGTCAGAGTCCTGACTGCTAAGCGGGCATGGGGCTTGCCTGCCTCTGGAAGATTTGGGATCTGAGGGAAACAATGTGGGTCTTGCCTGCTGGGAGGTGACTTTCTACCTGGTAAGCCAGGGACGTCTGCGCACAGACATACACAGAGATGGGACACCAGGGCGTGGGGCGTGGAGGAGCCTGGTGTTGGAGGTGGAAGCTGAGCTGGTGGGGCTGGCTCAGAGCTGGAAATCTCTTGGGAGGTGTTCGGAGCAGCTGTGCCCGGCACCTGGTCTGGTGTAGTGTCGGGGCGTGATCCGCTCACAGCTTTGCTGAAGATGGGATCTGCAGGGTGGGGTTTGGGGAAAGCCGTTGGGGTGCGGGCGCTGGGGGAGGAATTGCAGTCCCAGGCGCTGCTCTGGCCGGTCTCTACCTGTTTCTCTGGCTGACACCATCTTCTGGGCCCCCAGCTGAGCCTTGTGCCCATCAGAAAATCCTACCCTTTCTCTGGCTTCTTTCTGAGCTTTTGTCTCCTCCTCCACTCCCCAACAAAGCTTCTAGTTGGGTAGTCTCAGGCTCTGCCCCTGCAGGGAGCTATAGAATTGCCTTATGTCTCCCAGGTATAAGGATCCCAGGGACAATTAACCTGGGTGTGTGCAGGTGTATCCTGCCTCGCAGAGCATCAGGGGAAATAGAGACCAGCCCAGAGTGCTCACCTCTCCCGGTATGTCCCCTCCACCCTGCAGTGCCCCTGGGGGCTGTGTCTTTGGCTCTGTCCCCCATGCGCTGAGCCAAGGGCTGCCTCTCCATGCTGCACACACATGCCTGCCAAGGGCTTCTGGCTCCCTCTTTTCTTCTGAAATAGGTTCACAAAGCCTTTTAAAGTTGTGCTTTTAGGGACTTTACACTTTTAGGGAGGAGATGAGGGTGACAAAGACATTGTTCTTGGAGAGGAGTCTGGTGCCAGGTGGGAAGATGGGGCCCTTCCCCTCTGTGGCACTGTGAGGGCCAGAGGACATTGCCGGTGGGGGCTTTTCTCTTTTGTGAACTTGGCCTTGGCTAATGGCCACCATCTCTGGTACTCCTGCCCCTCAACACTGGGCAGGATGTCAGGGTTGGGGGCGCTCAGGCCCAGTCAATATTGGGTTATGGGGTATATGAATGATGTCAGGGTCAAGGTCCAGTTTGATATTAGGGTTGGGGCCAAGGCTGAGGCTGGGTTCTGAGCTCAGATCAAGATTGGGGTTCTACAGGTGAAACAGCTGTGGGCCCTATGAGAGATGAGTGGCCTTTTGGGGGATCCTCCTCCCTCTCCTTCCCTCTTTGAGGTGACCCTTGCAGGTGGCCATACCTTTTACCTGTGCTGTGTCACTTAGTCCTCCCAGCAGTCTTACCAGGTGGCCGTAGCTATCCCCATTTTACAGATGGGAAGGCTTGAAGACCAAAGGAGGCATTTAAATATCCCAGGGGGCTTAGACAGGTGTACCGAGGAGGCCAGCTACAGAGACTCTGCCCTTGGGGTGGGTTCAGAGGTGTTGGCCACGTGGGGCTGGGAGAAGGCAAGACTCAGGTCCAGGGGTCACCTGGCAAGGGAGAGACTGAGTGGGAGTCTAAACCCAGGTCTCCGGGTCCCCCAGCCAGTCTGTTCTTTTCCCTCCCCTGCTGTCTCCTGGGCTCATAGGCTGCCCCTGCTCTGTTCCCCCCGCCTGTACCCGCTTGTCCCCCTCCATGGCTGGCCGGGCCTGGCTCAGCAGTCCTGCTTCTTGTACTTCCTGGCGGCCTGGTGAGGAGGCTGGGGAGGGTCTGGCTGGGGGGAGTTGGGGCCCAGCCCTGGGGTTGCGGGGTGGGAGGAGCCTTGCCAGCAGACACAGAGCCCCTTTGTCTGGGCCGTTGTGCAAAGCAGCTGGTCTGGGATTTCTGGCGTTTTTTACATTTGAAGAATAATTGCATTGTCTGGGGGACCTCGAATCCAAATCCCTCCCCAGACCTGCCAGGCAGTCCGAAGAAGATGTTCCCTTGGAGCAGCCCCCTGCTTCCCTCCCACTTCCCCCCTCCCGTCAGGAGCGGGAGGCGAGAGGAGCCCCTCCTGGGAAGTGAGGTGGGGCTGCCCTGGGGACTAGGGAGGGGAGGCTTGAAGTCCCCCCCCCCCCCCCCCCCGTTGGTCATGGAGGGCGCAGGTGGCAGGTCTCACAAGCAAACATGGGGCTGAGAGGAGGGAGGAGATTGCTGGCGGAAGGGCTGGGCCCACTCTGGGGGGCTTCAGCTGATGGGGTGTTGGGCCCCAAGGGGGAGCAGGGGCAAAGTGACCCAGGTGGGCTAATTGCCTTGGGCCTTCTCTCCCGCTCTGGGAAACAGACGAGGGAATTCCTTGAGGAACAGGCAGGGCGTAGGCACATTTGGGAGTAGACTGAGTTCAGAGGGGGCCAGGCGTGGGTAGAATTTTTGTGTCTCGTGAGGTGTCTTTGGAAGGGCGTGAGGTACTTAGAAGGTGGGCCCCGCCTTTTGCACCCTTCCTTTTGCTCTCCCTTTGCTGCGACGGTGGGTCCCGTCATCATCTGTGGCGTATGTATCCCGTTCTGTAAACCTATATCTAGCTCTTGCTCTATAATCCTATCTTTCTCTCCTCAATAAACCTCATTTTCAAGGTTGCCTAAAAAAAAAGGCTGGCCCCTTGTGGCATCGTTTTTGTTGCAGTAGCCACTGTTGGGGAGGGAAATGACGGTGGACTCCAGTGTTGGGGAGGAAGGGGCACCGCACCCCCGGCTGGGCTGTTGACGCCCCTGTGGTTCACTCCAGGGCTTGGCTGCGCTCACCCTGGGCAGAGGCTCACCAGTCTGGCCGGGGACCTCGGCCTGCCCAGTGCCTGTGGGGCTTCAGCCTCACCCGGGAGATAATAGACAACAGGATTTCCTGGGGTGAGATGCCCATGCTTTGGGGGCAGGCTGGGGGTGGGAGTGTTACACTGCAGAACCGGTGAGAGGGAGTCACATTTTGGGGGTGACTTGTTGCTTCAGGAAACAGTAATGGAGCAGGCTTTGCTGGTGGTTTGAACAACGCACAGCCCTGCAGTCAGACAACTGCACAACCACAGCACCCTGCACAACCACAGCACCCTGCACAACCACAGCACCCTGCACAACCACAGCACCCTGCACCCTGTCCATATGTTAAGGGAACCCAGAACCAGCTTCTCTGACGTGAATGAAGGAGAATGTTTCCTGCAGGCCTTCAGGTGGGCTGGGCTGGGGAGGCCCCAGACTTCGGTGGAGTTGGGGGTCTGCGTGTATGTCTTGTTGGGGAGTTGTGAGTGAGAACTGAAGCCAAAACGGTGAGCTGGGTCCAGCGGGGAAAGGGCTGACACGCAGAGGCCTTTCCCATGCCTGGCACATAGTGGGTGCTCAGTGAATTGCTGAGTTTTATTCCCTGCTCACTGGAAGCCTGGCCATGCTTGTCTTTGGAGGGTGGGGCTGGGGGATTGAGACTGGCGTAGGCAGAGATCAGATAGGGGAGGCACAGGCAGGCGCCCGGGGAAGCCGGGGGTGGAGGTGACAGTGATTCAGGCCAGAAGGCTGACATGGCTTGACCTGACAGATAAGGAGGGTCTTCCACTAAAGACGCCTCCAGTTTTGAGCCTTAAGTTTGCTCCAGTGGTTTTACCTTAATGAGGGAAGTGCAAGGAGACGTGTGGTGCTCAGTTTAGTTCTGGGCGTTTCCAGGCGGGCTCGGCAGGGTCAGATGTTGGAGACCAGGACTAGTGTTTGGCCATTAGGAGGCCCCTGTTTGAGGGTAAATTAATTTCTTTTCTTTTCTTCTTTTCTTTTCTACCTTTTCCTTTCCTTTCCTTTCTTTTACTTTCTTTCTTTCTTGACAGAGTCTCTGTTGCCCAGGCTAGAGTGCTGTGGCATCAGCCTAGCTCACTGCAACCTCAACCTCCTGGGCTCAAGTGATCCTCTTGCCTCAGCATTCCGAATAGGGGGGACTACAGGTGCTTGCCACCATGCTCTGCTAATTTTTCTTTCTTTCTTTTTTTTTTGTTTGCTTCAAGGGAAGAACTCAAAGCATCTAATTTTTCTATTTTTAGTAGAGATGGGGTCTTGCTCTTGTTCAGGCTGGTCTCAAACTCCTGAGCACAAGTGATCCTCCTGCCTCAGCCTCCCAGAGTGCTAGGATTAGAGGCGTGTGCCACTGTGCCTGGCTGAGGGTAAATTTCTGGAGAGGGTGACAAAATGAGCTTGGTGAGGAATTTGGGGGCAAGGAAGTGGCAGTCAAAACACAGCTTGGCTGCTCGTGCCCACTGGTCACCCTGCCTCTGAGTCTTCTTCCATCTTTGGCGACCCTGCCATGGGACAGGGTTTTCCTTCCCTCTTCCTTTCTCCTTCCCCTGCTGCCTTCCTCTGTCCAGTGTGTCTTCTTGGGCAGCTTCAGGGAGGGTGGTACTGGCTCTGGGCCGCTGGGGGAGGCAGTGGCCTGCAGGCCAGAGAAGTGGCTGGGGGGTGGCAGCTGGGCATCTTGAATGGAGTGGGGCACTCATGCCCTGGCTGGCCTGATTTTTTGAAGTTCCCAGGCTTGGCCTGCTTGGGGACACAAGAGCACAAACTTGAGGGCCTGGGTACAGGCACTGGCAAGAGGCCCCAGCTCCCACCCCCATTTTGCCATGGAAGCCGGAGTAAGAAGGCAAGTGTCTCTTGCTCTCCCTCCTTCCCCTCCTCCTTCTCCCTGCCTGGCTGAGCCAGCACTTTTTTCTTCTCTCCTTTATCTGCTTGAACAGTACAGGGTGTTCTGTTTCTCCTGTGCATACAGATCAAGGAGTGGATGTTATTTATTTCTTTCTTTCCCCAAGGCGAGAGAAGGACAGGCAGGCACTGAGGACCATTTATGTGATTCTTCTTCCTCAATAAGGCAGTTTCTCATAAATTAAAAATCCAAAGGGAAAGGAAAAGGTGACAGAAACCAACAGAAAACAAGTTGCCCCTCCTCCCTGGAGATGACAGAACGCTCAAAGGTCCAGTTGAGCACCTAGCACTCAGTAGGTGTCCTGGCTCTGTCTTTTCTTCACTTTCCGTTGGACTCGGGGGTGTGTCGGCTCTGTGGGCTGACATGGGGCTGCAGGGCAGACTCCCTTCCCTGCCCTCTGTGGGCTGTGTGTGCGGCTCCTCTGGCTTTCTGGGGACACAGGGGTTCATCTGGTGCAAGGCCTGAGGAGGTATAGGACTGTGGGATTAGCAGTGAGGGTCCCATGGACTCACATGGCCCTGCTTACCTGTACTGCCTCCACCTGGCACCCCGTGTGTGACATCTGAGTTCAAGGTCTCTGAGACCTGGTGTGGGGAGCTGGGGGTTCTTTCTGTGCTCATCTTACGGGCAGGGTGCCTGCCCCACTTCCCACAGTCCATTCCACAACCCATTCCAAAGACAGTGTGCTCACAATGTAGCTGCACACCTTGACAAGTTATTTTCATGCACAAGGACCTAGAAAACGCTGCAATCTTGTGACATCCATGTGGGCCTTATTTGACTGTCAGGACAATGTGATGAGGACAGGCTGGCCCAGCTGGCACAGCAAGGCTCCTGGATCCAGGAAGGCAGGTAGCTGGCTGGGATGGCCCTGCTAGCGACAAGTCCTCTTGCCCTAGCCTGGCTTCCCAAGGCAGGAGCTTATCTGGTCCCCTGGTTTTCAGAGGTGGTGCCCAGAGAAGCCTGGGGGGATTCTGCGATGAGCAGCACCCACAGTTTAATGCTTGTTATACCCTGGACCCCACAGCAGCTTTTCAAGCAGGGGTTCCCCCAGGAAGGTGTGAGACCCCCTGCAGCCATCCTGCCCCTTTAGTGTGCACAAGAGGTTGTTTGGGGGTGGGGGTGGCCTGGGATAGGGGCCCTAGCAAGGCCCCCCCAGTCCCGGGGAGCTGGAGCGAGGAAGCGGGGCGGCAGCAGCGCCACGTCAGTCGCTGGGTGCCCGGTAGCGGTGGCGTCACGGGCAGCGGTGGCGTCACCTTCGCAGCTGGCGCGCAGCGCCCTCCAGGAGCTCGCAGCGTGTTTACAAACCTGACGTGTTTACAAACCTGACGCAGCGTCCCGGGCTCGGCGGGCAGACATCCGGCAGTGGCATCATCGCTGACCCCTCCCCGCCCGCCCCGTGCGTGCGGGCAGCCACATCCTCACCTCTAAATTTAGTCAGCAGGAAGGACAACCTGGGGGAGGGGGAAGAGGGGAGGGATAAGGGTAGGGGAAGAAAGGACTCGAGCCAGCCCTAGTACCGCTGCGGGCAGGAGGAGAGGGGACAAGAGTCAGGACAGAGGAGCGGGGAAGGGGAAAGGGCCTGGTCCCCTGGGAAGGCAGGGACAGAGGCTCTCTTGGAAGGGGGCGGGGAGCCCCTGCCTTTGAGCGGGGAGGCTGCCCTGAGGGGCTCCGGGCCTCGGGCGCCACCTCCCGGCCCTCTTGGAAACCGGTTCTGCTGGAGTCGCCGGCCTGGGTCGCAGGGCGTTTGGGGGGCGTTTGAGGGCGCGGGGGTATTCCTGTCCAGGCCCTGGTGTGGCATCGTCCTGGCATCTCACATTGGCAGGTGGAAGGGGACGGTGAGGCCCGAGGAACAGCTCCTTGGCTTGAGCCTGTTTCAAAAAAGCCCCTTTGCTAAACCTATGATGACTGACGTTGGAGGACGCTGAGCGAGTGGCATGGAAACCTCAGAGGTCAGACCTTGAGCTGTGCTGGGAGGGAAGTCAGTGCGCCGGCCTTTGGTTGGTGGATTCCTTGGTTGGAAGGCAGGGATGCATATCTTGTTATCCAGGTCAACATAAATACATACAGTGAGTTACACACATCTTAAACGTGCAACTCAATGCATCTTTATATGTACACGTGCAACGACTCAGATCAAGATGGGTATTCCCTCTACCCCATCAAGTCTCCTCCTGTCCCTTTTTAGTCATGTCCCCTTCCTCATGACCTCTCTCCTGATGTCCATCTTCACAGATTCGCTTTATCTCTTCCTGAACGTCCCGTCAGTGGAGTCATACAGCATGTGCTCTTTTATCTCTGGCTTCTTTTGCTCCGTGTCATGTCTTTGAGGTACGTCTGTGTTGTGGAGAGCATCAATAGCTGGGTTCTGTTTATTGCTGATGAACATTCCATGGTATGAAGATGCCACACAAAGCACAATGTATTTATCTATTCTCCCGTTGATGGACCTTTCAGACATTTCTGTTTGGGGGTTGTTAGGAATAAAACTGCTATGTGCATTCTTTAACATGTCTGTTTGGTGGAACGTGCCCTCTTTCTCTTGGGTGTATTTGTAGGAGTGAGATTGCTGTGTCATGCAAAGCTTTAGTAGGTATGGGTGACAGTTTTTTATATGCCCCTTGTCTGCTGTCCTCCACCCACATTTGTCCCCTGTTAGATCCTGGATGCTATTAGATTCTGCGACTTCTGCCAACGAAACCTCAGCAAAGCCAACTGGAATCTCAGTTGCTTGTATCAGGGAAGGAATAAGGACAGGATCAGAGCTGAGTGGCCCTCCCCCTGGGATGGCCCCCAGATGCCTCCAAAACATCCTGGTCATTCTGGGAAGAGAATGGCAGCCTCTCTTAGCCCTGGGGCCAAATTCAGGGACCCCTTGGCCTCCTGGCCTTCAGCTCCCCTAGTCTGGCGTCTCTGAGCAAGCTGGCTTAGTGTAACTGTCAATTTCATGTCTGGCCTCTGGTGCCACAGGTCCTCATGGTCCACCGTTTCCTGGGTTCCTTGCTGCTCTGCGGTGACTGAGGGGCTGGGTGGCTGGGGAAAACAGCCTACCCAGAATAGCAGGCTTGTTGGATGCTGGCCTCGTGGCACTTTCTGGGGGGAGGGCGGGACTATGTCCTGCCCACCAAATTGCCACCTCATTGAGGCTGTGAAAGACCAACAGAAAGCCAGAGGAGAAGAGAAGGGGCAAGAGAGAGAGAGAGAGAGAGAGAGACAGACAGACAGTGCTGGGGATAGGCAGGCGAGGGAGGGAGAGCGGAGGGTCCAGCGTTGTGTGTGCAAGTATCCGGGGGTTGGTGTGAGCCTCCGGGGGTCTGTGCAAGTATCCTGGGGTCTGTGTGAGTATCCTGGCATTGGTGTGAGCTTCTGGGGGGTTTGTGCAGGTATCCTGGGGTCTGTGTGAGCATCCTTGGGGTTGACATGAGCTGGATCACAGCAGCTGGGCTGGGCTGGGCTAGTCTGGGACCAGCAGCCCTGGGTCAGTCTGACTTTGGCTTTCTCTTGGTCATCTCCTCTCTGGCCATCTTTTGTCTCCACTTTGGGGCCTGTGGTCAGTGAAGAGGCAGCGCCTAATAGGTTTGAGGGTGGATTAAGGATTTCCATGGCTGGGTATGGGCTCCCAGATCTCCTGCCCACTGGTGGGGTCCCAAATTATATCCCTCTCTTTCTGTTTCCTTCCCTTTCTCTCACCTCCCCTTGGCTCCTCCTTCTTCCCTTTCTCATCCTTTGGAGGTGGCTCTTCTTGTACATGTCCTCAGGGAGGGAGGGGGAGACTTGAGGTTCCCCCAGAGGGCAGAGTGTGACGGGAGCCTGTGCGTGTCCCTTGGGGCAGGTGGGAAGCAAAGGCGGGCAGGTGATCTGCAACACCTCCCCCTCCTGCAGGTTCCTAGGAGGCGAGTGCGGACGGTATGCAAAGTTGTGAATCCAGTGGCGACAGTGCGGATGACCCTCTCAGTTGTGGCCTTCGGAGAAGGGGACAGCCTCGTGTGGTGGTGATTGGCGCCGGCTTGGCTGGCCTGGCTGCGGCCAAAGCACTTCTCGAACAGGGCTTCACGGATGTCACTGTGCTTGAGGCTTCCAGCCGCATAGGAGGCCGCGTGCAGAGCGTGAAACTTGGTAAGTGCTAGCCCAGCCTAGCCCCCTCCCAAGGTCATCCTTTTGTTCCCTAGTCCCTGGCCCTGCCTGAAATATTATTTTAGCTCCTTCCCTGGGATAAATGTTCCATCATGCGTCCTGCCTGGGCGTTTTCCTGAAACTTCCTTTGCCCCTCACAGCAGCCCTCCGAGGTGCACGTGGTGGGTCTCTGATCTCCATTTTTGCAGAATGCTGGCTTGGTGCTGGCCTGGGGTTCACAGTGTTTAGGAGGAAGGGGACACCAACGCTCTATAGCCCTGGGTAGGCCAGTTTCTATTTCACAAGAAGTGGAATTGGGCAAGTTCCTATTAGTCATCAACTTTTTTTTTCTGTTTTTTTTTTTTTTTTTTTTTAAGATAGGATCTCACTCTGTCACCCAGGCTAGAATGCAGTGTCATCATCATAGCTCACTGCAATCTCAAACTCCTGGGCTCAAGTGATCCTCCTGCCTCAGCCTCCCGAGTAGCTGGGACTACAGGTTCATGCCACCACACCTGGCTAATTTTTCCATTTTTTGTAGAGATGGGGGTCTTGCTCTCACTCAAGCTGGTCTCGAACTCCTGGCCTCAAGCAATCCTCCTGCCTTGGCCTCCCAAAGTGCTAGCATTATAGGTGTGAGCCACTGCACCCAGCCTAGTCATTAACTTTTGAGTGTGAATTAATGTATCATGACTGAGAGCTAGCCCTAGGGAGCTCAGGTTAGCAGAGGTGGAAGGGGATTTGGGGCCTCCTTGTGAGTGATGGGCAGGTCTTGGGCCTGTCTGGAAAGTGGATCTGTCCAGGTTGCGGAGTAATGAGGACCTTGGAGAAAGCAGCCACATGAGAGACTTGCACCAGGGGTTGGGCAGATTTTTGCCAGGGGTCCTAGAGAATGAGGACATTGTCTGAAATGCAGCTGGAGGTCAGCCAGCAGGGCATCTGACCATTCAGTGGGCTGGGCGGGTGGGGACCATGAAAATGACCACACATGGTGGTCTGGAGTGTGTGGACTACATGGACCCTATAGAGGATTTTGTGTCGGTGCCTGTTCCCATGCCAGGTAGCAAGGCCAGCAGCGACTGTGCCCACTTGCTCAGAGAAGTAACTGGCTAGGCGTAGAATTGGCAGAGGTTGATGACACATGGGGAATTTCTTTTTGCAGAAACTCTGATTACATTAAGCATCTTCTCCTAGAGCATTGCCTGGAAGGCCTGAAGTTGTGTCACTCTTCCCCTGGCACACACAGGAGAGTCTGCTGGCAGTGAGGGGAAAGCACCACCCAAAGCACTTGTAAACCTGGGGCAGCCAGAGGGGAGGCCCCAGGAGTCTGTGCCCAACACCCGATTGGCTGGCTGGACGCCTTAGGGAAGCAGGGGCTCCGTTTATGATTCTCCAGTCCTGATGAGACATTCAGGCTCTGACACAGAAACAGAAGACAGGAAGCCAAATGGCCCAGTTTCAGTGGTAGCTGACAGCTGGGATGTGCCATGAAGGGGGATGATGCTACTAGGCAGGGAAGTGAAAGAGATAGCGCTGCAGGAAGCTGAGAGGCTATACAATTGATCAATTGATTGATCTATTGATTGGGTGAAAAGGCTCGCTAGGAAGAGAGAGCTTGGGTGGCCTTGGTGATCATGGGAGTTGGGTAGGTAGTGAGAGGAAAGAGGGAGCTATACAATGTATGTGAGGAAGATCAAGGTGGCACCCTGCTGGGAGAGGGGAGAACACTCAGGGCAGGGGTGTGTGTGCATGTGTCATGTGTGCAGACATGCAGGGCTGAAAGCCCAGCTACAGTTGGATCTGCTGCACCAGGAAACGATAGCTGTGAACTTGTCAGTGGTGAGAGCAGGGATTGAGGGCCAGAGGCTCCAAGGATACAATTGGGTAGGTATAGAGATGGTGCCTGGTGCCGTTTGGATACAGGGCTGTGGCAAGGATGGCAGAGACAGAGGGGTGTGTGGGAGAGGGCAGGAAACGTCCTCAGATGGCTCTGGGCTTCCTGCCGCCTTACAGAGCTTGGGGATAGAGGTAGGGTACTGACCTTGCTCCTGAGCTTGAACTTCTTACCTCTTTCCTGCTTTTGCTGAGCATCCAGAGGCAGGAAAGGCTGCCCAGTGGCTGTGTGAATGGACACTCCCTCCTGTGCTCTGGGAAGGGTTCGGGTCCCTCCCCACAGTGCCAGTCCCCTTTTGCTCCTATTGGGAGCTCAAACCAGGCAAGACATGGCCGGGAGCGCCAAGCCTGAGGCTCTAAAGGAGGGTTGTAAATTCAATGACCTCAACGCCCACCAGGAACCTACAGCAAGCAGGGCACTGGGCTTCCAGCTTTTGGTACCCTCCAGTTTGCCCACTTTTCCTGGACAAAGGGGCCTATACATTCCTGCCTCTTCTTCCAGAGTTACCAGGAAATTGTCTTGCTGGCTGAGGTGTTAGGTTGATTGTGTTTTCTCTTGTTTTTGGTACATGTAGGCACACAGTGTTATATTTAGTGACTGGCAATTTGATTAGAAGTAGCCCAGGGACCAGGCATGGTGGCTCATGCCTGTAATCCTAGCACTCTGGGAGCCCAAGTGGGAGGATCGTTTTGGGTCAGGAGTTCAAGACAAGCCTGAACAAGAGGGAGAGCTATCTGTACCAAAAATAGAAAAAATTAGCCAGGTATGGTGGCACCCACCTGTAGTCCCAGCTACTCGGGAGGCTGAGGCAGGAGGATCGCTTGAGCCCAGGAGTTTCAGGTTGTAGTGAGCTATTATCATGACACTGCACTCTACCTGGGGTGACAGAGCAAGACTCTGTCTCAAGAAGAGTAGCCCAGGAAAGAGAAGGCATGAAAAAGAGGAATACCCAGTTTCTGGGGTGAAGGGTAATACTACAGTTTGCTGTAATGTGTCAGATAGCTATTGCTGCATAACAAGCCACCCCAGTAATGGCCTAAAACAATAACATTTTATTCGCTCAGATTCCAGGGGTCAGCAATTTGGGCAGGACTCAGTTAAGTGTTTCTTTTGCCAGACTTGCCTAGGCTTCCCCATATGGCTGCAGTCATCTGGCAGCTTGACTGGGGCTGCTTTGTCTAAGATGGCCTTACCCATCTGGCTGGTGGTGGGCACAGGCTTTTGGCTAGGCCACATGTCTCCAGCAGGATGGGAGAAAAGCCTGGGTTTTCTTCCATGATTGTCACATTCTGGGATGGTGAGAATGGAAGCCATGAGGCCTTTTGGGACATGGGCTCTGAAACCACAAACATCACTTTCACTGCATTCTGTTCATCACAGCACGTCACAAGTCCAGCCCAGATTCAAAGGGTCGGGAAACAGACTCCACTTCCTGACAGGAGGAACGACAAAGTCACGTTGCAAAGGGGTGTGTGTACAATGAATTATTGTGACTATCTTGGCAAAAAATTGAGCACACATATCTTGAATCAGGCTTGCAAAAACAAAACACCAAAAAATGTTCCTATCTATTCTCCTTTCATTGTTTCAATTTCTTTGGGAGCTAGGCAGGGAGGAAGACAAATGTGTCATAGTCCCTGCAGCATCAGAAGAGGAAACTGAGGCCCAGGCTCAGAGGCAGCTTGTCTCAGAGCACCTGGTAGTAGTGGGGCTGGGGCAGTAGAACTAGTTCCCAGGCCCATCCCCCCTTGGACCCAGGAGTTGCCCCCACCGTGCAGTCAGATGCTCAGGGTTCTGCCTCCTGTGCCAAAGGATGAGCGAGCTTAATTTTCCCTGGAAGTCTGTTTTAGACTGCTTCGGGGAGGAATCTTCCAAACTGGAATGTTTGCTCTTCTCTGCTGCCCTGCGCTGAATTTGGGGGGTGGGGCGCACTACTTTCTGTCTGGGAAAAGGCTTTAGATTCTGGGGCCACTGGGGATGTTGAGGAATTGGAGGAAGCCCAGATGGGGACCGTGCTGTTTCACTGGGACCCTCAGGCGTCCACAGTACCTCTCCCAAGTAGGGAGGCACCCATGAGGAAAGGGGGTCTGGTGTCTGGTGTCACCTGAGAAAAAGGACAGCCTTCTCTAACTGGTCCACTGAGGTGACTCTTGCACAAACCACAGAGTCATTCAGGGTGGCAGTTATCTCTGCTATAAAGTGGTTTTCACTGGGAACTTTTCACTAAGGACTTTGGTTGCCAGAGGGGGACTCTAAGCCCTTCTGCCCTGTTGTGGGGGGTGGAAGGAAGCTCTTGGAGGAAGGAGGAGGAGACAGTAGGCTGGTCCTCTCTGGAGAAGGCCCTGCCCCTCTAAGGGCCTGTTGTTGTCACTCTCAGGACACGCCACCTTTGAGCTGGGAGCCACTTGGATCCATGGCTCCCATGGGAATCCTGTCTATCATCTAGCAGAAGCCAATGGCCTCCTGGAAAAGACAACCGATGGGGAGCGCAGCGTGGGCCGCATCAGCCTGTATTCCAAGAATGGTGTGGCCTGCTACCTTACCGACCACGGCCGCAGGATCCCCAAGGACGTGGTTGAGGAATTCAGCGATTTATACAACGAGGTGAGGTGTGAGCAGAACAGCTGGGCATGAGGGCGCTGGGGGAGTTGAGAGGCCTGGGAGGTTTCTTATGAGCCTGACTGTGTCTTTGCACACCCTCTGGGCCCTGCCTTTGGAAAAACAGGACAACGTGAGGATAATGAACATGATGAGTGGAAAAGTGCTAGGCAAGATTATTGATACGTGTGATTAAATGTTTCTTCAAAAGGCCTTTTGTTAGATTTATTACTAGGTACTTGGGTGGTGGCGATTGTTGTTACTGTTGTTTTTTCAAATACTCTCATAAATGGTAATTTAAAAAAATTTTATTTTCTAATTGTTTCTGGTATATAGAAATATAACTGATTTTATATATTAATTTTACCTACCTTGCTAAATTATTTTAGTTCTAATAGTATATCTATTAATTATATTAATTTATATTCTAATGCTAGTTTAGAATTTCATGTGTATAATCCTACACAAAATTGAGACATTTTTTTTTCCTTTCTAATCCTCAGACCAGCATTGTCCAATAGAACTTTCTGCAGTGGTGGAGATGTTTTAGACCTATCTAAAACTATCCAGTATGGTAGTCACTAGCCACATGTGGCTCTTGAGCACTTGAAATGTGGCTAGTGAAACTGAGGAACTAAATATTTAATTTTATTTAATTTTGAATTGCTACCAGTGTCTAGTGGCTACTGTATAGGCTAGCATAGCCATAGACTATTTCTTTTTCTTGTCTTATTGCACTGGTTAGTATCTCAGTGTTGGACAGCAGTGGCAACGGTACATATCCTTCTCTTATTTAGATTTTTAAAAACTTATTAATATTTTTAGTATCTTTTGTGGTTTTGTGAACTGCACTGAACTAGCACAATAATATGTAGGCCTTGGCTTCTGCTAGCTTGTCACTTATGGCACAGTAATCTTTCACTCCTGGTCAGTACATTGGCTAGCAAGCATCTGTTATGCATTTTCTAATCTCTTGGGCATGAGAAAGGAGAAATGACCCTTGCTTTGGGGTAGTCCCTGCTCTGAAAAGGACAGCCACACTCAGTATCTTGTGTGTGTGCACTGACAAGGTGTGTCGTGTGCAGTCCCCTGGTATTGTGTGTTCTCACATGCAAAGACACTGAGTTATTATTTATTTATTTATTTATAGAGACATGGTCTCACTCTATTGCCCAGGCTGTAGTGCAGTAGTGTAATTATAACTTACTGCAGCCTTGAACTCCTAGGCTCAAGTGATCCTCTTGCCTCAGCCTCCCAAGTAGCTGGGACTAACTTTGTTTTAAAATTTTTTTTGTAGAGACAAGGTCTCACTATGTTGCCCAGGCTGGTCTTAAACTCTTGGCCTTAAGAGATCCTCCCACCTTGGCCTCCCAAAGTGCTGGGATTACAGAGACTAAATTATTATTATTATTATTTTTTTTTGAGACAGAGTCTCACTCTGTCGCCCGGGCTAGAGTGAGTGCCGTGGCGTCAGCCTAGCTCACAGCAACCTCAAACTCCTGGGCTCAAGCGATCCTACTGCCTCAGCCTCCCGAGTGGCTGCGAAGAGACTAAATTATTAATAATGATCAGATAAGAACTAGTATTCTCCTAAGTAGACCTTCCTGGTCTAATGGGAATCAGTCACACCCTGATTTTCAAGTTATTGTGAGTGTTTCAAACATGGATGTTTCTTGAGAATGGTTTTCAGGGCCCATGACTTTTTTTTTTTTTTTTCCTGAGACAGGGTCTCGCTTTGTTGCCTTGGGTTGAGTGTAGTGGTGTCATGATAGCTCACTGCAGCCTCTAGTTCCTGGGCTCAAGCAATCCTCCTGCCTCAGCCTCCTGAGTAGCTGGGACTATAGGCATGCACCACCATGCCTGGCTCATTTTTTCTATTTTGGGTAGAGACAAGGTCTGACTTTTGCTCAGGCTGGTCTCGAACTCCTGACCTCAAGTGATCCTCCTGCCTCGGCCTCCCAGAGTGTTAGGATTACAGGCGTGAGCCACTGTGAATGGCATGACTTATTCTTTTAATGTCCCTAAAAGTAGATCATCATCAACTTCTGCACTTACAAGTGCTTAATGAGAATTGGGATGAGTATTATTAGCTGTCACAGACCTGTCCCATGTTCCTTGTATCACATTGGGAAGATGTCAGTTAACCCGGGAGAGGAGACTGCACCCATATGACAAACCCATGTTTTGTGAAGACTGTCCTAGTCAGTGGCTGACACAAAGAATCACGTTGATGTTGATAGACTAAATTTGTTACCCCATCCGCTGGGCATTTTGGCCTCTAGTTAACAAGCTGAGACTGGCTACCATGTTGCTTATCACCCAAGGGAAAAACCCAGGGAGGAGGAGGCAAGCTGAAAGCCTGACCCCTTGGCAGTGGTCCTGGGTGAGGAATTTGCTGAGGACTCCAGCTAAGGCTAAACACCCCGCATCTCGTGACTGTATGGAGGAAAGACAGAACAATTTAACTCATTTTCTTCTTTGTAAGTTAGACTTCAGAGACATGTTTAATTCATGTTTCTATCTCATGTGGAGGCCTTTCCCTTGAGTGGAGTGGTGGGGGTGGGGAGTGGTGGACATCGGTAGTCTTTGTCCCCTTCTTTCACCCTATGGCCCCGGGGCGTACCCTAGGGCTGGGGGCAGGACAGACATTCCTGTGAATGTGTGCCACTGAATTCACACTCCCTTTAGGAAGGGAAACAAACCATCAATCAGCTCAGCCACAGAGACCCAGCCAAGGAGCCTCCATTTGCCAGTGTCCTGGGAATGACAGCAGTGGGCGTGTGACCATGCCGCCTTCCTGCTCGCAGCCCTTCAGTGATGCCAGGGCCTTGAATGAAGTCCAGAGCCCTTGGAGTGACTCTGAGTGCTCTATGCCCCAGCCCATGCCTGCCTTTCCAAAGTCAGCTCTTGCAACTTTGTCTCTCCGCTGCCCACTCCAGCAAGACCAAGCCACTTCAAGTTTCCTGAATGCATCTCTGTCTCTCTCTCTCACCTTGGAGTAAGCCATTCCTCTTTCTGAAGTGCTTCCTGCCCCCACTACCAACATAGCCATCTCCTGATGGTGCAGGCTTGTCTGGGTTCATCTCATAGTCTCTGGGTTCTTTCCTATTGCAGCGCGTCATGTAGAAGCAGCTCAGTCGTGGAATGTCTCCTTAAGTTGAGTGAGGACAGGGGCCGATGGCTGTCTGTCTTGCTCCTGTTACGGCCTGTGTCTTGCACAGAGCCCAGTGGGTGTTGGGGCTCAGACCTTGTCTCTGGGGATCCCATGCCTGCCCCCGAACTGGCTTATTTCTTCAGGGAGACCTGCCTAACGTTTGTGGGCTCAAGACCAGGCAGGTTGGGGGGCAGTGGGACCCTGTTCCAAGGGACTGATCATCATCTGTCTATGTATGGGTTGGAGTTCTGCTGAAATATGCCAGTGAAATGTCTTTCCATTCCTTGGCACACTCAGGCTTCCTCGAGATCATGCCTTCTGTGTTCCTCCCTTCCCTCCTCATCCTGTCTTCCTTACCTGTGGCTGAGGCCTACATACAGTAAAGGGGATCCTTTGTATGGTCTGGGTAGGGCCCGGGTGGGGTCTCCAATGGATCAGATTTCAGAACCTTAGTTTGCTCCCTCTCCTCCCAAACACTGGCCAGTCCACAGCTCCAGACTGTCCTCTTGGCAGACAGCAAAGCAGACACGCTTGGACAGGGGTAACAGGGGTGGCAGGGGAGGCAGGGGAAGAGGTGTGGGCATGGTTCTTGGAAAAGGTAAATGTGTGCAGATCTACATTCTCCAGTGGGAGATGGAGCCCATATGCAGAGCCCATGGCGGGTGGCCTGGCTTCTTTCCCATAAGTACCAACTGTTTCACTTTGCTCTAAGTGAGGGCCCAGCAAGAGAGCCTGGGCCATCCCACCCCACGCACGGGCTGCAGGCAGGGAGCGGGCAGCCCAGGGCAGCTCTTGGTCCCTGAACTTGGCTCTGTTGGGCACAGCCTCAGTGCAGCGTTAGGGGACCCCTGGGAGCTGATGACTTTTGAGGTGGGCCCCCCCACTTTGCGGGGAAGGTGTGATGAGGGAGTGTTTTCAGTCTCCTGTGGTCTCTCCGGCAGGTCTATAACTTGACCCAGGAGTTCTTCCGTCATGATAAACCTGTCAACGCTGAAAGCCAGAACAGCGTGGGGGTGTTCACCCGGGAGGAGGTGCGCAACCGCATCAGGGATGACCCTGACGACCCGGAGGCCACCAAGCGGCTGAAGCTCGCCATGATCCAGCAGTACCTGAAGGTATTGTTGCTGTGTCGCGTACAGGTGCCAGAGTGAGGAAGACTGATCTGGGGGCGACTGGGTCCAAGGAGGGCTACGCTGCTCGGAGGTCCTGCTCCTCCCCCTGCCCAGCCCCAGCGGTCACCTGGCTTCTCCCTGGGTCTTCCTGCAGGTGGAGAGCTGTGAGAGCAGCTCACACAGCATCGACGAGGTGTCCCTGAGCGCTTTTGGGGAGTGGACCGAGATCCCCGGCGCCCACCACGTCATCCCCTCGGGCTTCATGCGGGTTGTGGAGCTGCTGGCCGAGGGCATCCCCGCCCACGTCATCCAGCTGGGGAAGCCGGTCCGCTGCATTCACTGGGACCAGGCCTCGGCCCGCCCCCGGGGCCCCGAGATTGAGCCGCGGGGCGAGGGCGACCACAACCACGACACTGGGGAGGGCAGCCAGGGAGGAGAGGAGCCCCGGGGGCGCAGGCGGGATGAGGACGAGCAGTGGCCGGTGCTGGTGGAGTGCGAGGACTGCGAGGTGATCCCGGCGGACCACGTGATCGTGACCGTGTCGCTGGGCGTGCTCAAGAGGCAGTACACCAGCTTCTTCCGGCCAGGCCTGCCCACGGAGAAGGTGGCCGCCATCCACCGCCTGGGCATCGGCACCACCGACAAGATCTTTCTTGAATTCGAGGAGCCCTTCTGGGGCCCCGAGTGCAATAGCCTACAGTTTGTGTGGGAGGACGAGGCGGAGAGCCGCACCCTCACCTACCCGCCTGAGCTCTGGTACCGCAAGATCTGCGGCTTCGACGTCCTCTACCCGCCGGAGCGCTACGGCCACGTCCTGAGCGGCTGGATCTGCGGGGAGGAGGCCCTAGTCATGGAGAGGTGCGACGACGAGGCGGTGGCAGAGATCTGCACCGAGATGCTGCGTCAGTTCACAGGTGCGCCCGCTCCCACCCGGCCCCTCCTCCACCCGCGCCCCCTGCCGGCCCCGGGCAGCTCCGCCCTCCCCACGCTGTGGCCGAGGTGCTGTGTCCTCCGGGAAGAGCCACTGCAGGGCGCCACCCCAGACTCGGGCTCCTGAATTGCTGCCACTCCCAGACACTCAAAACGATGGGCACTGCGTTTCTTCTCTTTTTAAGGGCTGATGGTAAAAAACCCAGACATCACTGCCAGTTGCCCATTTCCTACTCATTCTCTGTTGCTTGCTGAGAGTTAGATTGATGTTTTACTCGGATACTTTTAGGTGAATGTTTTTTTCACCCGCTATTCCAAGAGGGCCTCACAAGAAGCCCTGATGTTAGAAGGGGAAACATGATTATTTGTAATGTGTGTGTATTTTGTTTGTTTGTTTGTTTTGAGACAGAGTCTTGCTCTGTCACCCGGGCTAGAGCACTGTAGCGTTAGCCTAGCTCACAGCAACCTCAAACTTCTGGGCTCAAGTGATCCCCCTGCCTCAGCCTCCCAAATAGCTGGGACTATAGGCGCACACCACCACACCTGGCTAATTTTTTCTGTTTTTAGTAGAGAAGCAGTCTTGTTCTTGCTCAGGCTGGTCTTGAACTCCTGACCTCGAGCGATCCTCCCACTTTGGCCTCCCAGAGTTCTAGGATTACAGGCCTGAGCCATCACACCGGCCTGTAATGTTTTTTAAGATAGGAAAATTAAGGCCCTGAGAGATAGGGAGTGTTTTGCTGGGGGTCACAAAGAGGTGTTGACTGGGTACAGAGCTGGAACCTGGTCCCCTCTCTCCTCCCCCATCCTCCATGCTGCCCTGGGCAGCCTGGTCTTCCTGGGGCCCTAGAGGTGGAGTGAGGGGTGTCCATTCAGGGATGTCTCCTGTGTGCAGCCATTTCTTATTGTCCCTCTCCTTGGCTTTTCTGACTCCCCAACAGGGAACCCAAACATTCCAAAACCTCGCCGAATCCTGCGCTCGGCCTGGGGCAGCAACCCCTACTTCCGAGGCTCCTATTCGTACACGCAGGTGGGCTCAAGCGGGGCAGACGTGGAGAAGCTGGCCAAGCCCCTGCCATATGCAGAGAGCTCTAAGACGGCGGTGAGTGTGGGGTGCGTTTGGTGAGTGTGGAGTGCGGGGGGTATCTTGTGTGTGTCCCTGGTCCAGGCTGAGGAGGGGAAGGGTCATGCTCACTAAGAGGTGCTAAGGTGAGGCAGAGATGGAGTAGCTCCTCTGATGAAAGAGAAAACAAGAAGAAAATGTGCACTTAACATCTGGAAGAAAAAATGGAATCAGGTGGAAACTTGACATGCTTTCTTGAAGTTATGAAAACGGAGCCATTCCATGCCATGCTGGCCAGTATGGTAGCTATCAGCCACTTTCAATTTAAATTAATTAAAATTTAAATTAATACATAAAATTGAAATTTTAGTTCCTTAGTTGCACTAGTCACATTTCAAGTTCAATAGCCACATGTGGCTAGTGACTACCATATTAGATTATGTAGCCATAGACCATCTCCAGCATCATAGAATATTCTCTTGGACAGCACTGATTTCAATGGAAATGTTTTCTCAATATGTTTTAGAAAGTAAAATTGGGAATACTGAGGCCCAAACTTATGTCAGCTGTATACCTAACAAACAGTAAATCTGAGAGAAATATATATTTTTGTTCCCATAAAGTTCATTTGAATTTCCCAGCCAAGTGTACACAGACAATAAATGTTAAAACCTCAACAGAGTTATAGTTAAAATAATTCTTTGATGTAATTGGTGAAGGAAATGTCAGTCAACTAACATGTGCTATGCCTGTCCTGCTGAGAGAGACATCCCCAGAAAGGCCCTTGCTGCTACCACAGCCATCCTCCTAAAAAGCAAATCTCTTGTCACCTGTATCAGTTAGGACTAGCACATGTAACAAAAAAGCAAAGCAAAATAAACATAACTGTGGCTTAAACAAGAAGAATCAAAAGGAAATCTGGAGGCAGGTGGCAGGACCGGGTATCATTAGTATCTGGCTCCCATTTTCAATGCCACCTCATGGTCTAAAGGGGCTGCAGAGGCTCCAGCCCTCACATCTGCATCTTAGGCTGGAAGGAGGAGGAATGGCAGATGGGCAAAAGAGAGGAACCGATGGAGCTGAGTCAGGTGTCTCTTAGCAACAGTGCACTCAAAGCTCATTGGCCAGAACATAGTCACATGATTGTATCTAGCTTCTGGAAAGGCTGGGCAAAATCATTTTTATTCTGGATGGCAATGAACTCAATTAAGAATGAGGGCTTTGTTACTGAGGAAGAAAAAGGAGAAAGGCTGGATGTGGAAGTAGGCAGGTTGTGCACTCTGTCACCGTATACACACCCCGTTAGTGGAACAACCTCTGTGGGCTCCGTGTTAGTGGGACACAGCCTCACTACTCAGAGTGGGTGGACTGTGGCCTGACAAGCACCAGCTTCCCATGAAAGCCTGTTAGAGATGTAGACTCTCAGCCCACCCTAGACCTGCGAATTAAAAACTCTGTGTTCTATTGGGATCCACATCTGGTGCCTTTGCACATTCAATTTGAGCGGCACTAGGATAAAATCCAAACACAAGCTTGGGCTGCAAGAACTTGTACCTTATCTAGACCTCACCTAGACAGCCTGCTTTCTTGAGGTTGAGCCCTGGCTGTACCAAAATTCTCACTGTCCCCCAAACAAGATCTGCCTTGGTGCATCTTTGCCCCCACTTTCCCCTCTGTCTGAAATGTCTGTTCTATTCACCCAGCATTGCCCAAGAACCAGTCCAAAGGTTCTGTCCCCTGGGAAGCTTTGTGGGATGCCTCTGACACTGGGCCTCTTTTCTGGGCTGCCAGTACCTTGCTCAGACACCCATCATGTCACCTATGACACTGTTGAGTAACTGGGTTTCATGTCTGGCTTCCCCACCAGCATGGAAGCTCCACAAAGCAGCAGCCTGGTCACCTTTTATCTTCCAAGTGCCCAGAACAGTCCCTGGACCCTAACAGGGGCCCCATAAAGGTTTGTTAAATTGCCACCTGATTTTTTATTGAGTGTTTATGTTCTTCCAGGTTCTAAGTGCTTCAGATACATGATTCCACTTAATCCTTACAACTGCCCTCAGAAGTAGGTAGTATAAATCCATTTGGCAGATGAGAAGATCAAGGCTTAGGAAAGTTAAATCATTTACCCTGAGTTCACTAGTAAGAGGCACAGTGAGCCTTTGAGGCTGCAGAGCTAGGACCCCTAGCAGCCTTGGGACAGAAAGAGCTGGTCTGGATGTTTCGGGAAGAAGCAGGGGAAGATGGCCCAGTGGGATGGGCAACTCCTCATCCTGTGGAAGCAGCAATACCTGCATCTCAGATGCCTGCTCAAGCCTCTCGGATTGGTAGTCTGGGTGGGAGGTTCTGGAGCAGAAGGGGAGCCTTGGGGCCTCTGCTGCTGCCCTCCCCTCACCTCCCCTTCCCCCTGCCCAGCCCATGCAGGTGCTGTTCTCTGGCGAGGCCACCCATCGCAAGTACTACTCCACCACCCATGGTGCTCTGCTCTCTGGCCAGCGCGAAGCCGCCCGTCTCATTGAGATGTACCGAGACCTCTTCCAGCAGGGGACTTGAGGGCTGTCCTCACTGCCGAGCGTGTTCCTTAAAGAACCACTAACTCGTGACCTCTAGCCCCGTTCCTTGCCGCTGTGTGCTCCTAACGTCCTAATCCTCTGTAGAATGGATTTTTATCTTCTGTAGAGCTAGACGCCCTGACTGGCTTCAGACCCGGCCCTGTAGCTTTTCCTTTTCTTCGTGCCGGGTGGTGACCAGGGTGGGGTCCTGTTGACTTACCTCTGTGCTCCATCGCCGTCCTTCCCATTCCGCCCTCCGCTCCAGCCTCGTTATTGTAAGTGCCTTCAATACTTTGCATTTTGTGATAATAAAAGAGGCCACCCTCCCCTGCCCCTCAGCTTCTCTGGTTTGCTCAGCCTCTGTGCCTGTGTTTAGCACACCCCCTTTGAGTGATGGTGGGGGAGCCGTGGCCGGGCAGTGCCCCTCTTTACTGGAAAGAGGTGTCCCCTCACCCCCATCTGTTTGTGGAGGGCCCCTGCAGGACTGGGCTGGGTCTACCTGCAGGCCCTTTGCCACATTTCCCAGAGTGACCGGATGACAAGCTGCCTGGAGGGAAGGGCAGTGCTGTGGGAGGGGCTGCCAGCTGTGGCTCTGTGCCAAGCTCAGAGGTGTGCATTATTAACTAGTGTCACCTGGCCATGGGGGTGACGGCTTTTGAGCCCCTGGGAAGGTAGATGGTCTAGCCACTTTTTTCTTTTTCTTTTTGTCAGGAGGGCTATCCTGTGTTGGCCCCCTGATGTGTTCCAAGGGCTTGCCCCTTACTGCAGGGTGGATATTTCTTCTCTTTTTGCTGAGTGAAAACACATACACCACCTTAAATATTCTCACCCCCACACCCTACACATGCCCACCTATACATATGCTCAGCTATACCTCTACACACATGCCCAGAGCCTTGAAAACAGTCATTTTCTTTCTTTTCTTTTCTCTTTTATTTATTTATTTATTTATTTATTTTGAGATAGAGTCTCACTCTGTCACCCAGGCTAGAGTGCAGTGGTGTCATTATAACTCATTGCAACCTCAAACTCCTGAGCTCAAGCAATCCTCCTGCCTTGGCCTCCAAGAGTGCTAGGATGACAGGTGTGAGCCACCACCTGGCCCCCAGTTAGTCATTTTCTTACTCCAGATTTCTAGTGATGGAATTTGAATTCTGTAGAGCTGAGCAGGTGGGATGATGGGGAGAAGTTTTGAAAAGCCAGGTGGGCCCCTCTGGCCTCACCCCACATGAGCTCAGGTTGGTCCCCCCATCAGACATTTAGGGCTGTGCCCTTGGTAGGACTTGACATCTCTCTTGCCTCCTGCTGGGTTAAGAAGGAAATGTCCAGCACACACACCCACCTGCATCCACTTACCTGCGGCCCATAGTACACACACAGCCACCTAGGTGCACATACCTAACAGGTGTTTTGCTTTGCCAGGCTTGATCCGCCAGAAATCTTCATGGACTCATACCCACCTGCTGGCATAACTGAAAAAATTATATATAATATACATATGAAAAAATTTTTTAAATAGAGGATCTGTTCCTGTGGTTTAAACTCAAGACCTATATGAGGATACACTGAAATGTCCCCTCACAGTTGTCCCTGTCACCATTGCCCATCACATAGCCCTATGTGTATCCATTCCTAGATACAAGTCAATATAAAGATACACTCTTCTCCTTCCTTTTTATGCAAAAGTCCTGATGTCTTCATCCTGTCCTGCATTTTGCTTGTTTTAGTTAACAGTATATCTTGGACATCTTTCCATAAAAGCACTGAAACAGACAATGTAGATTTGGGCCTTACTTTGGTCACAGTGTGTCTGTCCCTTCCCTGGCCCAGCGTTACTTTACAGGAAGTCACCTTCTATGACCTATTGCCTTCCATTGGTTAGAGTCTACCTCTACTCTCCCCAGGTTTTGGATTTCCCCACCAACTGCAGTGGGACGGACAAAAGCAGCCCCATAACATAAGTATAAGGGAAAAAAGTAATAAATAGGTTCTCAGGGTACAGGCGTAGGAATTTGAAAGGGCTCCTTGGGGGGCAAAAGAGCTGGAGATGCTTATTCGGTGGCTGTACTCTGGGGAGCAGCAGGTGCAGGTAAGAGGAAGGGAGAGAATATTCACTTAGTGCCGATTGCCTGGCACCAAGTCACGTGGGTGTGACATTGCTTTATCATGCATCCAGCTTAGGCTGGGGAAGGAAGTTTATCCCCATGGGGAAATGAAACCTAGAGAGAAGTAACTTCCCCAAAGTCACTCAGGTAGGGGGTGATGCTAAAACATGATCCGAGGTCTGTCCAAGTCCATGGTGTAGGCTCATTCTGTTGCACTGTCAAAAGAAGAGGCTGGTGCCACCAACAAACAGCCTGAGGCCATTGTTGGAGAGAGTGGACATGGGTACAGCCACACTGGGGGACTGTGTGGCAGAGTCACCTAAAGCTGGCCATGTGCCCACCAGAAAGGAGTGTAGATGCTCCACAAAAGTATACACCAAAGCATGCATAGCAACATAGCTCCTAACACCCCCAAACCAGAAACAGCCCAGGTGTCCATCAACAGCAGAGTGAATTAATCGTAGTGCACTCATACCACGGAATAGCATATAACACTAGAATAAAATGAAAGAAGGTCTGCAACAACATGCATTAATCTCAAAAACATTGTTGAGTGGAAGAAGCCAGACACACGGTTATACATATACTGTATGATTTATATGAAGTTCAAGGTCCTGCTAAACTAATCTAATCCGTGGTGTTAGAAATGAGGGGTTAGGGTGTGGGGGGCACTTCCTGGGGTCACAGAAATGTTCCACATCTTGATCTGGCTGGTGGTGGCACGGGTATGTACACTGGTAAACATGCACCAAGTTAGACACAGAAGAAAGTTTAGAGTCTGAGGACACCCTCCCCCAGCCCTCCTATCCCAAAACATGGTTGTGTTGGCACAGCTGGTTTCCTCCTTGCAGCAGAGATGACGCATCTGAGAGCCGATAAAGGGAGGAGGGGTTGACTTACGCCCCTCTGGCTGCCTGGCGATAAGGACTGACCTCAAGTTCATATAGGATGTCACCGTTTACCAGAATCGTTGCCTGTGTCCCTCATCCTCTCTGCATCTGCAGCCACGCGAGGGCTACAGGGATTGTTTCACAGCAGAGGAAATTGAGGTTCTCAGGACTTGTGGGAGGCCGTGCGCAAGGACACGTAGCTCGGCGAGGACGCGATCTCATGGGGAAGGGAACAACCCTGGGAGGAAGCCAAGGGGAGCCTCAGGACACACAGGCGGGGACAGGCTGGAGAGGGGCGGCTCTGGAGAGTCTGCCAAAGCAGCCAGTTCTCCAGCGCGCTGCGTCCACATCAAATAATTGCATAATGTAGGTGCGTTTTACGATGTGCGACTCCGGAAAACAGGTTTGAGGTGGATGGATAAGGAAGAGCCAGAGCTGTGCAGAAGCCAGGGCACAGTATGAGTCCCCAGGATGAGTTCCAGGCAGTGACCAAGTTTCTGAAGTTGCCAAGACTTGGCATTGATTGAAACCCAAAGGGCTCTATGTATCAGGGGTGGCAAATGTGGCCTGCTCAGCCCCACACCCATGCCAGCGGTTACTATAAAAGTCCTATTGCCTGGCAGAAGTTCAGTTGGAGAGGAAAGCTCTTTCTTGCACTGGGTTCTATGTAGAATTGGTTGTGTGATTTCTTTTTTCTCTTTCCTTCTTTTTTTTTTTTTTTTGAGACAGAGTCTCACTCTGTTGCCCTGGGTAGAGTGCAGTGACGTCATCGTAGGGCAATG
Organism: Eulemur rufifrons; assembly: GCF_041146395.1. Lineage (NCBI taxonomy): Eukaryota > Metazoa > Chordata > Mammalia > Primates > Lemuridae > Eulemur > Eulemur rufifrons. Next base: position 28,846,366 of record NC_091002.1, read on the forward strand.
CAACCTCAAACTCCTGGGCTCAGGTGATCCTCCTGCCTCAGCCTTGGAAGTATCTGGGACTACAGGCATGTGCCACCACACCCAGCTTATTTTTTCTATTTTTGGTCTAGTTCTTGCTCAGGCTGGTCTCAAAATCCTGGGCTCAAGTGATCCTCCTGCCTCGGCCTCCCCTGGTGCTAGGATTACAAGCCTGAGCCACCGCGCCTGGCCTGTTTACATGATTTCTTGTGCCGTGGGCATTGGGGAACCCATGGTCAAAGTGTTCATTGTGGCTTTGTGGAAGCCTCAGAAATGTTCCCTCAAAGGGCCTGGGACATCTGGCAGGTACTTGTCTCTTTGTGCCTTTACTGCTATGTGACAGGTGAGCAGTATGTTGTCTCTTACCTCATGGGAGCCACCTGGAGTGTCTGCCCCTCTCACAGACGAGGAGTGGAGCACCTCTGGTTTGTGTCACACTGCACCTACTTGGGTCTGTCGGGATGGGCTCAAGGGTAAACTCAAGGTGTGCACTGAGGTAGGCCACCGGCTCCGTATTTTTTTTTTTTTTTTTGAGACAGAGTCTTGCTCTGTTGCCCAGGCTAGAGTGCCGTGGCATCAGCCTAGCTCACAGCAACCTTCAACTCTCCAACTCCTGGGCTCAAGCGATCCTCCTGCCTCAGCCTCCCGAATAGCTGGGACTACAGGCATGTGCCACCATGCCCGGCTAATTTTTCTATTTTTAGTTAGAGACGGGGTCTCACTCTTGCTCAGGCTGGTCTCAAACTCCTGAGCTCAAGCGATCCTCCCGCCTCGGCCTCCCCGAGTGCTAGGATTACAGGTGTGAGCCACCATGCCCGGCCCTGGGCTCAGTTCTCGAGCATTGCCCATCTAATGAATGGTCTGCCAAACTTCATGGTAGAGTGACAGGAAGCTGTGTTTGTTTTATAATGACTGGCTGGGCTGTCTGTTGAGGCTACTTCTGATTTGTGTAGGGCAATCAAACCATCAACACTCAGGAAGAGTTGTTGCCCTACTAAGGTGGCATCCAGGATATCTAAGCTCATATTATGTATTGAATATAAAAAAAGGAAGGGGTTGGCCACTGCCCTGTTTCATACTATTTAATTGGAGATTGATAACAAAAGTCATCTCACTTCTTATGATTCTGGCAGTGATTGTCTAACCCTGATTTTGCAGGAATGTTCAAACTCTGGATGTCTCTCAGGGAATGCAATGTGTTGGGCATATTTTATTTCTGCAAACTCAGTGTTTGTGAAATTTTGATCTGTTGGATTGGGTATTCCCTTTCCTTTTCACCATAGACCCGACCACTCTTTTTTTGTCTTAGATCGTCTACCGTCTGCTTTCCACACATGGAGTACGTGGGGTCATACGGTCATCGATCTGTCCCCAGTTCAAGGCCAGGTGGCCACCTTATGTCTCATAGCTCTTTCTTGTCCTTTGTGAGCTACTTGGATGTGCTTTCCAGCTACATGAGTCACTGGTTCCCCTTCTTTTGTTTAAATTAGTTTGAGTTAGGTTTCTTCTGTCACTTGTGATCAGTTTGGACTAATTAAAATTGGTTCCAGGAATGGGGTTTTACATTTGGTTTGTCATTTCACTCGGTCTCTTTCTAAAACCCTTAACTCTCTTGCCTCCTATTCTGTGAAAGCCAATCGACGTAATTCCAATCATGGATCAATCCACAGCTATGTCTGGGCTACCAACAGGCGCTGCTGGAGAAAAACACGGAGCCACACCCACTGGCCATGGTAAAGCAAAGCGAAGCAGCGTAACGCAGCCCACAGGATCTTCCTAGGACTCGACGTGTCCGAAGCAAAATTCTTGATCTGCTCCTTCCCAAATCTCACCCACCCGTAGTCTTCTCCATTTGAGCGAGGGGTAGCACCATTTGGCTCAGGGAAAACATAGCTGACTCCCCTTTTGCTTTCACACTCCACGTTGCTCATCAGATGTGCCATCCGCAAAATCTTCTTGGCTCTCCCTACAAAACACATCCTAAATCTGATCACGCTGAACCTCCTCCACTGCTCCTGGCGTCTCTGCCCTGGGTAGCTGCAGCAGCCTCCTCACTGGAGTCCCCTCTTCCACACTTGTCCCTGTAGCCTGTTCTCCACATAGCAGCCGGTGTCATCCTTTCAAAATATGGACCCAGCCGTGCTACCTCCCTGGTTTCCCCTGATAACCACACTAAGGATCAAAGGTGATTTCTGGCATCCTATGTGATCTGTCCCCCTGGGTCCCCCCTCCTGTCCTCTCCCCTCCCCTTGACCCTGACTGTCCTCTTTGTCTGGAATGCTCCCCCCAGATACTCATGAGGCCCTTTGCCTCACTGCCTTCAGATCTCTACTCAGATGTCACTTCTTTGGGAAGACTTCCCCGAGCACCCCATTTTCGCAGCCTCCTGCACGCTCTGCTCCCTCCCCTTGCCAGTTTCTTCAGAGTCCTTCTCTTTCCCTGATGTTATTTTTGGTGTTCATTTGTTTGTCTGTCTCCCAACTCCCCGGCCCAATGTAAGGTCCATGTTCACTGCTGCATGTCTGGTGTGTCCAAAATAGTGCCTGGCATCGTAGTAGGTTATCAATAAATATTTGCAGAATGATTGAACAGGGAAATGAAGATGCCAAGATGAATGGTGCCAGTCTGGAGGCTTCTCCCTCATCCCACCTTCAACAGGCAACTGCTTCATAGACTAAATAGAAGCCACCTGCAGGCAACTTCCCCACCCAATGGCCAAACTCACCAGGCCTCACGTCCCTTCTTTGGGACCTCCCTTCTGACACAATGGGAGGTGAGGCTTCTGCCTCTCCTAGGGTGATCCTGCACCTGTGCAGCCCATGCCTCAAACGCGGGGGCCTTGCCTTGTCCTCTCCCCTCCCCCATAGCTCTACTCCATCCTTTCTGTCCACATTCCAATATGCTCATGTGTTTCCCAGCACCCACTTCCTCTGGCTCTCCCTTCCCTTGCCTCTCCTGCAGTCGAGCTTCATGGGAGCATTTTCTACACTTGCTCTCTCTGCATCCTCACTGGTCTCACTCTAGCACTTGTTGGTGGGGAGCCTCAGGCTGCAGAGGGAGACACAGGAAGAGCTGGCTGGCTGGCTCCCGTTCTCACCGTGGCTGGGAGAGTGGGGAGTAGCTCTGCCTCCCGAGCCTCTGGAAGTAAGAACACCCTCATGGGCTGAACCACATCCTCTGGCGCCATCTGCTGCCCACATGGGAACACGGCCCTCTTGCTGCACCAAGACCATCTGTGTCCTGGATTTTCCGTGAGCTTTTCTGAATTAAAACCAACAATATTAAATCACAGGAAGTGCCTTTAATTATAAAATAATAATGTAACTTATTTTACAGTATCACTGATCATCCCTTTTTTTCTTGAGACAGGGTCTTCCTCTGTTGCCCAGGTTGGGTGAGACCATAGCTCACTGCAGCTTCCAACTCTTGGGCTTACGCAATCCTTCCTCCTCAGCCTACTGGCATGTGCCACCGCGCCCACCTAATTAAAAACATTTTTTTTTTTTTTTTTTGTAGAGACAGGGTCTCGGGATGTTGCCCAGGCTAGTCTCAAACTCTTGGCCTCAGGTGATCCTTCCACCTTGGTGTCCCAATGTGCTGGGATCACAGGTGTAAGCCACCATTTCCAGCTGGGTTTTTCATCCTTAACAGCATAAAGAGGACTTGTTGGACCCCAAGATGAGATATTTTCTTTTGTTCTTTCAATCATTCATTCATTCTTTGTTCTTCCATGAGACTTTTAACGATTTCCTTTTGTATGCCAGGCTCTGTGCTAAGAAAGCTTAATTCTGCTTTAAGAAATAAGTTTACTAAGTAAATAAGGAATGTGTTCTTATTTTGTTCCCCATGTGAAGCTGGACTTATGGATTGATGTATAATATTAATAGTTATACGGTGAATGTCAGAGATGTGTGAGGAATAAGTCTTTATGAATTTTGAACCTTCCCGTGTAATTAGCACCCAGATCAAGAAACTGATGTGTCCCTTGTGTTCTTCCCATAACTCCCTCCTCCCAAAAGGTACTGTTATCTTGACTTCTAATACCCTAGTTTAGTTTGTGACTATTTTTGTACTTCATGTAAACGTACCCCATTATATTTGATTTCTTTAGCTTATAATTGTCTGTGAGATTCATCTGTGTTGTTTTGTGTAGTGAGCATTTGTTCCTCCTCATTGCTGGATAATATTCCATTGTGTGGTATGCTATGATTTATGTATCCCTTCTGCTGATGGACACTGGAGTTGTTTCAAGTTTTTGGTTACTAAAAACAGTGTAGCTATCAACATTCCAGCATATGTCTTCTGGTGAATACATACATGCAATTTCATTGGGCATATACCTAGAAGAACTGATGGGCCAAGAGTATGAGTTGGTTTACCTTTAGAAGTTCAAGGTATGATGGCTCCAAGCTTCTACATTCCACACTGGTGGGAAGTGTAGTATTTCTCCCTGGTGTATTTCTCCAGGGGTGTTGACTCTGGGTCATTATCCATCTTCATTTTCCTCTCCCCAAGATAACTTAGCTGAGCCTCCTTCTAGTTAATCTCGCGACAGCTGGTGGCTGGGGGGCCCTGCAGCCTCATTTCTACCAAAGCATCCTTGGAAGGTGCGTGGGGCCACCCCGGATATCAGGGAGCCAGCACCAGGTCCCAGTTGCCCAAGCCCAGTGAGCAGAGGCCCTGGGACATTTCCCATCCGGTTAGGTTGACTTTCTATCCTCTGTTCTGGTCCTCCTTGCATTTTGTTGACACTCTTGCTATTCCAAGTGTGGCCCCCAGACCAGCAGCATCAGCATCTCCTGGGAACTCATTAGAAATACAGAATCTCAGGTTCTTCCTCTGACCTGGAGCAGAATCTGCATCTTAACAAGGTCCCCAGGTGACTTGAGTGCACATTTGGGCCCATCTGTGCTCTTTTCAAACAGCAGGAGTTAATTACCTTTTTATCCCACCCTGCTCCCCTGTCATACAACCCTAGAGCTCCCAGCTGTCTCCTCCTAGGGAGAGCTTGCCCATCATTAAGTTACTTTTTGGGTCTTCCCAACAGCCTGTGAGTATTTCCGTGCTGGGGTGGCCTCCTCTTCCTTTTGCGTGTCTACAGCCTTGCTTTTCAAAGTGTGTCAGGAGGAGCAGCAGCATTGGCCTCACCTGGGAGCTTGTTAGAGATTCAGGATCTCAGGCCCCGTCTCCAGACCTGCTGAATCAGAACCTGCATTTTCTAACGAGCTCCAGGTGATTTCACTGCACAGTAAAGTCTGAAATGTGCTGTCTACACTGCTGGTTCCTTATTTGGAGAGATTAAAAAAACCCAAAAACCCAACAAACCCACATTCCAGGCTTACTTTAGAGTTATGTTTCCTGCCCTAGGCTGCTTGTTGAATCACCTGGGAGCTTTAAAAGCCACAGATGCCGGGGGCCACCCCCAGAGCTTCGGTTTGATGCCTGTGTTCCTGGCTGTTGGCGGCACCTCCTGCCTCTAATTCCCCCAGGGGCTGCCTTTTGACTTTTCCTACCATAGTAGCTTTCACTCCATGAGTCAGGGAGCTGAAGAGGAGACTTGATTGTTGCCAAGGACGTCTACTCTGCACTAACCCGGGATGGATTCAGATCTCTTCTGCTACTGTAAGACAGACTTAGGTCAAAGCTCCATGAACTTTCCACCTACATAGCCTCCACTGTGACCAGTGTTTTTTTATTTCTGAAAGTTTTTTTTCCCTAGTGAATAATTACACAGGGGCTTTTGTGGAAGGAGGATGTTTACAAAACAAAACTTGCGGTGTTATAGCATGATCCTTAGTCAAGTGTACCCAGCCTCCCCTTAGTTAAAGGGTTTTGGGACAGTGAACTTATGAATGTTAATTTCACAGGTCATGACCATATTTCAGGAGTAACTTTTTGGATAATTGTCACCATTTCTAGTTCCTCAAGCTTGCCAATTTATGCCTTCGGACAGTTATTACATTATAACATATTCTCCACCACCGAATTTTCACACTCCCATAATTAAATGAAAAAGCTTAGCAATGCCTGTGAAGCACGGAGATTACCTTCTGCATCATCAAAGAGAGATTTGATTAGGAACCATTGCTTTGTCTTTTAAGTCTGTTTTGGTTTATAACAATCCTCCTTTTTTCTTCCACTTTTTATGTTGAAGTATAGCATACAGAGTGCTGGAAAGTTCTTCAGGTGACCTTGGACTGACCCAGTTCTCCCCACTTTCTCACTTGTGGTTCTTAAGAATAACTGTAGAATGTGCTGGAAATGCAACATGCTGAGATAAGAAAGGACTGGCTGGCCTCGGCTCTGTTCCAGTGACCCTTCTAGAAACGGGATGTCCGTCAAGGCTTTAGTTTAGTGATTTATGTTACTCTGGGGTATAGAACCCAGGGCGGGCTGCTTTCCTGAGCCTTAGGGGACCAGTCACAACGAATCCCAGGCTTCTGTTGTCCCTTGGTGCCTCTCTGTAAGTAATAAATCCTCTTCATGTAACTTGTTGCGGATATGGGTGTTGTCTCACTGAATTCAGACAAGTTGGTAACCAGCGCATAGTGAACCTGCTTCACACGGAGAATTACTCAAAGTATAAATGTATGATGAAGGAATGATCAGAGTGAACAATTTTGTACCACCAGCAGGTAGAGAAATAAAATGTTGCCAGCTCTACCAAAGCCCCTTTTGTGAACTTTCCCAAACACAGGTTCCTTCCTCCTCCTCAAAGCACTTGACTTTTAACACTATTGTTGTTGATCCGTTTGCCGGCCACGAACTTTCTTTAATTGGAATCACACAGAATGTGTTCTTCTGAATTTGGCTTCTTTTGTTAAGCATTATATTTGTGAGATTCATCCATGTGGTTGTGTGTGGTTATAGTTCATGTATATACAAAGATGTGCATTTTTATGTCTAATACATTTTTCTTATCTGATTTTTTTGGGTGGATATTTGGGTTGTCTGTAGTTTGTGGCTATTACGAATAAATATTGCTATATGAGCATGCTTGTCACAGGTGCACGTGTGAACACATTGCAGTTGGTATGGATCTAGAAGTAGAACTGAGGGTTCATAAAGCCACTTCAACTTTAGATGATACGAGAACCAGCCTTCCAAAGTGATTGTCCCAACTGACCTACTCTCCAGGGTGTGAGACTTACAGTTTGTCCCGTCCATTCTTATACTATCCTGCCTGATTTTAGTAACAAGAATTTTCTGGCCTCATAAAATAAATCTGGAAGTGTTCCTTCTTTTTCTAGTCTTTGAAAGAGTTTGTTTAAGATTGGTGTTATTGGCCAGGCGCAGTGGCATGTGCCTGTAGTCCCAGGGAATCAGGAGGCTGAGGCAGGAGGATCACTTGAGGCCGGGAGTTCAAAACCAGCTTGGGCAACATAGTGAGACCCTGTCTCTACAAAAAAAAATTAAAAATTATCCGGACATGGAGGCTGCAGTGAGCTATGATCACACCACTGTACTCCCGGCCTGGGTGACAGAGTGAGATCTGTCAAAAAATAAAAGAAAAATAAAAGAAAATAAAACAAGAGAGTGGTGGTGTTGTATCCTTAGATGTTCGATGGCATTCACAGGTGAAGCCATTTAGTCTCGGAAAGTTTTAAATTGCAGATTTAATTTATTTCTTCATTGTAGGATTACTTATATTTTCTGTTTTAGGAGAGATTTTGTAAGTTGTGTTTTTAAAAGAATTTGTTCATTTCACTAGGTTTTCAAATTTATTGGCTTAAATTTTATAATATCCTTTTGTTATCTTTCTTATGTCCATGGGATTATAGTGATTTCTTTTTAATCTTGATATTGACCATTGATGTTTTCTCCCTTTTTTTTTTCACTCAAGCTCACCAGAAAATCAGTTTATATTGTCTTAAAAGAAATGACTTTTGGCTTTGTGATACTCTATTTTGTAAGGGGATTTTTCACTTTTATTAACTTCTGTTTTTATCTTTATTATTTTCTTTTTTCTGCTTTCTTTAAGCTTAACGTTCTGGTTTTTTTTTTTCTTTTTGAGATGATACTTAACTTATTAATTTTAGCTTTTTCCCCTTAATAGTATATGCATTTAAAGCTATAAATTTTCCTTTAATAATGGCCTTCACTTTATTCCACAGGGTTTGATATCTGCAGGATCTGTAGTGATATCCTGTTTCATTCCTGACATTGGTAATTTGGACCTTCTCTTTCTTTTTGTTCAGCTTGCTAGAGGTTCATTACTTTTATTAATTGTTTTCAAAGAATCAGCTTTTTATTCCACTAATTTTTCTCTGTTGTTTTCCTGTTTTCCATGTCACTGATTTCTACTCTTATCCTTAGTGTTTCCTGCCTTCTGTTTGCTTTAACTTGCTCTTCATGTTCCAGCTGTGGCCCAGAGACCCTGAGGGGAGGTGTGCTGGCGGAGGGGTCCTTCTGGTCAAGATTTTGCCCAGATTTTGCCCATCTGGACAAAAGGAGGCAGATGCTACAGCCCAGATCTTTCTCCTTTCTCTGCCTTGAACAAGAACATGAGTTTTGGCATGATTGATCATGATGGGGCAACAAAGAGGACAGAAACCAACACGCCAAAGACTTGGAAACAGATAGAGCAAGCTTGGGTCCCTGACTGGCAATACCAGCAACATCTGCCTGGCAACTTGTCAAGTGAGACAATAATGCCCCAGGTTTGCGCAGCTATCAATCAATCAGCTTCTTTACTGCTTGCAGCTGTGCTTTTTTGCTGGTTCTGTGGGCTGGAGGAGTCAGTCATTATCTGTCCCTCCCCCAATACGTGGTACTCAGACTGCAGGGAGCCCAGGCCGCCGTGTTTTGTCCCACTGAGCCAGCTCACTCCCATCTGCCCGCCCCACTGTTCGGGCTGGACCAAGTTAGCCAGTCCCTAGGCTGGCCGGTGACCCATGACCTTTGTGGCTTGGCTCAAAAGATGAGTGGGACCAATCCGATTCCAGCTCTCAGGAAAAGGAACTGAGATTCCTTTTTTGGTTTCTGGAAGGATTGAAAGAGGTGGACGGAAACAGTGTGGGAGTCATGTGAATGGTGAATCCTGGAAGAAACGTCCTGGGAGAAATGTCGTGACCGAGGTGCTTGTAGATGCCTCCAAAGCATCCTTTCCCCCGGCTTCTGGCTCTGGAAGCTCTGATGTGGCCCCAAATCCTGGATTTCTTCTTGACTCCAAATGCGTCCTGCAATTTCCCTTTAGTACCCCCCCAGAACAGAGCATGTAGGCTGGGGTCCCGTTCGGCAACCCCTTTGCTTCCCTGCTCTCCCCAAGAGGTAGGGGAAGGGAAGAAACATAAAGCCCCCCAAACCCCTCTTCCCAAAGGCCCCACCCCCAGCACCTCCTGGGGCTCCCCAGAGAGCTCTCGGAGCAGAGAGGCTGAGGACCGGTTTAGCCTTTACAAGCATCTGGTTTTATGCTTTACTGGAGCCATAAGAAGGAAAAAAAAAAAAAAAAAGGAAATTGTTTCCAAGTGGCCGGTGAACATGTAACCCCTGGGCGTGTCATATGATGGGAATAGAAACGGGCAGGAGGGCTCTGAGGAGTCGGAGCTCTGACAGGTCACTGAGGGGAGGGCCACCAAGGTCTCAAACCTTTCCCCAGGGCCTGTCAGCACTTGGAGTGGGAGGGACTAAGGACTGGCTTGTGGCGTGGTGGTGAGGGGCCGTGGGGGTGGGGTGGCAGGGCTAGGTGGACTGGAGGGCAGGTGGAGGGGTGTGTTCTGCCACAGCCTAGGGTGTAGCTGGCTCTCCGGTTTTAGGAAGACTGGTGGGGCCAGCAGGGGTGAGGGCCATCGAGCCAGCCACCAGGTAGGCAATGAAGCAGTGTCCCAGGGAAGGGTCAGGGGGTCAACTCATCAGATCCAGTATTTAATAAGCACTTAAGCCTGGCCCCGAGCCTCCCCTGTGGTGCATGCAGATGTGGAGTCTATCGGTGGACTCTAACCCGGGATGATCTGGACGTGAGCTGCCAGCGAGGCTGCAGGAAGTGAAGGGCTTAGTTCCAGCAGGGGATCTGCTGGAGGAGGACGACACCAACTGAAGACTCCAGAAGAGGGAGAGTGGACAGGGCGGGGCAGGCTCAGGAGCCTCTGGGGCCTGAAACAACAGCTCCGGTGGCATCTTTGTGCCTGAATGGAGGAGATGAGGCAGCTTTGCAGGAGGCAAGTGGCCTTAGGGCTTGTATTTGGGGTGTCGGGGGATCATCCGGAGGAAGGCGAACACACATCTGGAGCTGGAGACGGCCCCTGGGAGTCATTTATGTCCAAGTGGTTGTTGAGATGATTTGGAGTGGACAAGATTGTGCGGAGAGTGGAGAAAAGGAGGAACAAAACCCCTGGGAATATTTAAGGGTGGAGCGAGGAGCCTGCGGAGGGGGCAGAGAGAGTGTGGTCAGCAGGTCAGAAGACCAGAAGAGATCCCAGGGGCGTGGCCCAGAGGCGGGGCGTGGCCCAGGGGCGGGGCGTAGCCCAGGGGCAGGGCGTGGACATTTCAAGAAGCAGGGGGCGGCCACCAGTGTGGCCTGCAGCAGAGACGAGGGGAGGAGGCCAGGGAAATGGAAGGTCCCAGGTGACTTGCAAAAGCAGCCCTGGGGATGTTGGGGACAGAGGTCCTGGGAAGAGTGTGGGAAGCAAGGCAAGGTGGGTGGCAACAGCGCGCAGCTTGGGAGGGAGGACAGACTGGAGCTGGGGTCCTTCGGTGGGAAGCAGGAATGAGGCTTTTTAAGGATGGGGGGGCACTTGCCCCCAGTGTCCATATGAGGCTTGCTTCTGTCCCTCACAGGACCATCCCTTTCCTACTCACACACTCCCTCGGGCCTCACCCCATCCCTTAAGGGTCATGTAAAGAAATTCCTACTCCTTGGAGACAAGGCCCAGGTTCTACATGCCTCTTGGGGACAGTCTCTCTAATCAATGTGTGGGCCACCTTGGGGCTGAGGCACCTAAAGGGCCCAGGAAATGGTGCAGTGAATGCACTTCTTCCAGATGAACATCTGCAAGAGGCTCCCTCCTTCAGGAGGGCTGTTGCTGTTTCCTCTATTCTTCTTGGCCACTCTGTGGCCCTTCGCCATGTCCCAAGACCAAGGTCAGCAGCACAGGGCTTTATTGATGATTAGAACAAGGTCCCTGGATGTCCTTACTGTGGCATGATCTCTCTGAGGGCTCTACAGCCTTCCCGCACCTCCTGTAAGCTCAGTGCCTGGTGCGGGAGGGCTGGAGGACTTTGAGGTGCGGGGGTACAGGTGGAGCAGCTGTGTGCAGAGGGCCCACAGCCCAGGAGATGGGGCCGGGGCTTGAACATGAGACGTGTTCTGCAGATTCATCACCGTGCCTAGAGCAAGTACAGGGCAGCTGCTGGCCCCTCCTGCCTCCACCCCCATTGCGTTATCCAGGGCAGAGAGGCCCCCAAATCCTCCTGATGAAGGTTCCCTTTCTACCTCCCCTCTCCCCCCACTTGACCTCCTGTGGGCTCAACATTCTCCCTGCTCAGAGACCCTCCCCAAACCCAAGCCTCTACTGAAGTATGTCTGGTTCACCCCAGCCCAGGAGGCCAATGTTCAATTCTTTGACACTGAGGCCTGCCCCTCACTGACCACTGTTTAGACCAATGGCCCCTACCTCTGTCCCTCTGTCAGAAGACAGTGAGGGCTTTCCCCCACCACCCCCAGCCTTAGAGAAGCCTATGTGCTACAGACTAGGGCCCTCTTTGGAGTATACAGCTTGCTCCCAGCACCCAATGTGCTCCTAGCCCTAAACTGCCCTTTGGGGGATGCTGGGCCTGCAAGCCCTGAACCTGCTGCAGACCCACTGTGTGAAATGTCTGTGTCTAAGCAGTGATATTGGCTGCCTTTTTAACCTTATAAAACTTGGGTGAGAGGCCTGAAAATGTCATGACCTTTCAAATACACTACCTCCCTAGTACAGGATGAAAACTTTTGGCTCAAAATACTGGCCCATGTTGGCCCCAGCAGCTGGCTCTTCCAGTTTCAGAGCACCCCCAGACACCCCAGGGTATTGTTTAACCAGCTCTTGTTCTGAGAGTCCCCTGGGCCACAGCCATTACTCCTATGCTGGTTGGATACATAGGGTTGATATTATTCAGCTGAAGACTGAACTGCCTGCAATCCAGTGGGAATATGACAAGCGGGAATATGGCATTTTACGCAAAGCTAACAAGCTTGGTTCCTAGGTTCCAAGCCATGTATACCTGTCTACTTGGGCTCATATATCTTTTCATGTAATGTTTCACCCATTTAACTGATGGCTGCCTTTCTCACTGGGGCCCTCAGAGCATCACAGATGCATCTGGGGAGACTGACAAAGGGAAAATTTGTGCTTACGATCACTATCTGGTTCCCAAGACTGAGTATGTGAATTTTAAAAGCCAACAAAACCTCCAAGTCCTTTAGTCGTGCTAAAAGTCCTAAAGGACAGCAGCCATCAGTTAAAAGGCCAGTTAAGTTGAAACTAGAAAAGCGAACGCAGAACAGATCTATCCTGTTGTGGGCCTTTAGTACTTGAAGGATTTTAGGGAAAAAAAAAAAAGTAGTTCTTTGTGAGTTATGGGCTAAAGAGGGACAGTCTGCACAGTTTGGACAAAATAGAAGTACTCTTACCAATAAATATGTCTCAAAATGACAGATAAAGCCTCACCCAGTTGGTGGCTTGGAATCCCAGCAAGAAGTGATGGGCACAGGCACAATGAGCTATGTACAGTGTAAACAGTAAGGCCCTCGAGGGGAAGTAAGGAGGGGCAGGGCCAGGTGATGGGGTGTGCATGGAGGCGCCTGGGTAGGGGGCAGTGGGCCCAGGGGTAAATACAACAGGCTTGTATGATGGCCATCCTATCTGCCACCAAAGCTTGTGGGTGGTGGCAGGTCCACTGGGTTTCTCCAGTCGGCAGTAAGGAGAAATTATGTCCATTGAGGAGCCCTGGCCCCACTTTTTCCCTGGGGGAGGCTCTGGGGGCAACCAGGCAAGGCCACTGTGCCTACTCCCTGAAGAGGAGGGGTGGGCCTGCCTGGCCAAACTTGGGGCTGTCTATTCAGGGTTCAGGGCATGGTGGATGGGGCAGTGTTTCTCAAATAGGGATTGGGAGCAAATGGCCCTGCGGAGCCCGCAGCCCCTCTCTCCTAAAGGAAGAGCTCTGGGCAGCAGTGTCCAGGAGCTCTTTCAAGGGCTCCAGCCCCAAGCCCCACCTGAGTACTTCAGGGATGCCACAGAGCAGCTACCCTGATCACTTTCCCGGTCCCTGATTTGCACAGGCCTCTTGAACAAAGTCAGCCTCCCTCCCCCTACAGCTCAGCTTAGGGCCCTAGCTCAGGGGTTCTTTTTTTTTTTTTTTTTTTTTTGAGACAGAGTTTCGCTCTGTTGCCCGGGCTAGAGTGAGTGCCGTGGCGTCAGTTTAGCTCACAGCAACCTCAAACTCCTGGGCTTAAGCGATCCTACTGCCTCAGCCTCCCGAGTAGCTGGGACTACAGGCATGCACCACCATGCCCGGCTAATTTTTTCTATATATATTTTTAGCTGTCCATATAATTTCTTTCTATTTTTTAGTAGAGATGGGGTCTCACTCTTGCTCAGGCTGGTCTCGAACTCCTGAGCTCAAACGATCCGCCCACCTCGGCCTCCCAGAGTGCTAGGATTACAGGCGTGAGCCACCGCGCCCGGCCAGGGGTTCTTAAATATCAGTCTCTTGGAGGTTGCTGTAGTCGTCGTAGGCCTGGCAGGTGGCGCCCTCGGCCATGTCGTGGGGGACGCCCAGGGACACAGCCTCCACCTCCGAGCGCAGGGAGCACACGGCTTCTGTGCGCTGCGCGCCCCCAGCGCGGATCCTGTGCGACAGGCTGGAGACCTTGGCACGCAGCTGGGTGGTGGGTCTCCGGAACGGCCCGAGCAGACTCCACTGGCGGAGGGCGCAAGGCGGCTTTCGACGGCCGGCGACCGCAGACCGCACCTCGGGCGTGCCTGGGGGCTCGGGGTCGGGGTCGGGGGGCGCGGTGAGGGCCAGCGGGGCCCCGGGGGGCGCGACGCCGGGGCTGGGGGCGCAATCAGGGCGCAGGCCGACGGTCGAGGCCCGCCAGTGGTGGCCGTAGACACGCCAGAGGGGGCGGCGGCGCCTGCGACGCCGGCACTGGCAGCGCAGGAGGCGGAGGAAGGCGCGCTTGAACTCTCGGCTGGAGCAGGGGTAGATGAGCGGGTTCACGCAGCTGTTGAAGTAGCCTAGCCAGAAGATGACCTTGAAGACACCCTCCGATGGCTTCAGCTGCGGGAACAGGGAGCCTGAAGGGAACAGAGACCGACACTGGTTAGCTGCTTGGGGAAGGGGAGCTCCTGGCAGGCCTTGGGCGCAAAGGGGCGACCCTCCCTACCCTGCAGGACCCCTGACTTGAGTCATCCACAAGGAACAATCAAGGTCTCTCCCCACAAGGGATCCCTGATATAATTCAGGATGTCCATGAACTTAAATAGAGAAAAATATAATAATCTTCATTTTTACTCACTTGTACCTGAAATCGATCATTTCCTTCAAGGAGTGTAGGCAACAAACCACAGCAGAGTTAGACAAAGCCATGTGAAATGACTGTTTTTGTAGATCAAAACTGGGACAATATTGGCAGTTTTAGACGATTCAAACTAGCACAAGCAGCTCCCGCAGATACTTTCCTGTCACATTCATTTGTTGCAGGTGTTTTGAAACAGTCTCAATGCTCTGTCACTATTTGGAATGACAGTCATGAGAACACACCACTAGATCCTGTTATTTAATGCTTAACGTAGAAGCACATTTCTTGCTAAGTCACAAATTTCATGTAAAAATATTTTGACAACTTTCCCAATAAGATCAGTTTCATTTGCAATCCTTTGTATTTGTTTTATGCTTTTGAAAGCATGACTCTGAGAGGGGATCCAGTGGCTTCACCAGATGCTTAAGTAAGTAGTCCCCAGCACAAAAAGGGGTAGGAACCCCGCAATCAAGTGTTGACCAAGGTTTTTCCCATGCCAGGCACTGCGCTGGGCTCATCGGTGAGGAGGCACGAACCATGGCTCTGGCTCCCTAGCAGCAAGTGAATAACATATTGAAACGCAGGTTGGGTGACGGTGGTGCTTAGTAGAGACAGTTCTCGGCTTATAATAGTTCAACTTAATTTTTCAACTTCACAGTGGTGGGGAAGCGATACACGTTCCATAGAAACTGGACTTTGAGTACCCATACAACTGTTCTGTTTTGCACTTTCAGTATAGTAGTCAATAAATTACATGAGCTATTCAACACTTTATTATAAAATAGGCTTTGCGTGAGATGATTTTGCTCAACTGTTGGCTAATGTAAGTGTGTTGTGAGCACGTTTAAGGTAGGCTAGGCTAAGCTATGGTGATGTGCAGTAGGTTAGGTGTATTCAACGCATTTTCTATCTAAGATATTTTCAATTTACCAGGGGTTTATCAAGATGTAACTTCATGGTAAGTCGAGGAGCATGTGTATGTGCATGAAGGGTCAAGGGCTGGGCCTTAGAGACAGCTTAGGGGTCTCAGAGGATGTACATGCATATCACCCACCTCTCGCCACACAGAGACAGTTCCTGGTGCTAAGAGACGCCATGGAGGAAGAGGAGGGTCACACAGCATCACATGGCACAGGCTTCTCAAACCTTGGTCACGTGACACGGAGCCAGTTATTTGACCATCTCAGCCTGACTTTCCTAATATTATTTTCCTTAATATTATTTTTCTGGGAAGGATTTTGTGAAGATTAATAAATTAGCACTTAGCAGGCTCTTAATAAATACTTAAGAAATACTCCCCATTCTCCCATTTCTGTGGCTTTTGAGAAAGGAGACCTCAGCCCTGGGAAGGGACCTAGTTCCTAGCTCTGGAGAGTGGACAGAAGCAGATGACACCTGGTGGGTTTGGGGGCCGCTGGGTCATCACTCAGGGTGTGTGGAGGAGACCATTTTCCCTGGGAGATGGGTCGGGCAGTCCCTGGAATGTGGGGGCCACCAGGGCTGACCTTGGCCTCCAGGAAGGTGGCCCTCAAGACCAGAATCCCTCAATGGCTGCAAAGTAAGAAAGAGTGCTGAAAATAGCTTTCTGACTCAGGCTACAATTCTTTTGTATTTAGCCCAGGATGACACATCAGTGGACTATGCTTTCCAGTGGTGAGCCTGAAGGCAGCCAAAGGCCATCGTTTTATCAGCATGGATTTTATTTGCACTGGTGGGCAACGTGGCATAGAGTAGTATGGCTTGGGTCTTGTTGCAAACATTAACATTCTAATTTCTGCTCAGCCGTCCTGTGCGGAAGTCTGCTATGAGCTGGGAGATCCTTACATGCGAAGGAGCTGGAATGCAAACTCAGCCTTTCCGCCCCAAGATTTTCCCACTGTGTCCTCTTGAGGTTTTATCTTACCTTGGGTTCTCCCAGAAGCAGAATCTGAGACAAGGATTGAAATGCAAGTTGTTAATCTGGGAGGTAAATGAAACACCTGCAGCGGAGTGCGGGAAAGACACAGGGAAGAGAAGGAAGCCAATAGAGGGTGTGTTATTAAGTTAGTTACCACCGTGGGCAACTGGGGCTTAATCCCACTGGGGAGCTCTGGGTGGCTGTGAAGAACACCACCTCAGAGTTATCCCACCAGCAGGGTGAGGGAAGTGTGGTATCTACACACCCATTCCCATCAGTCATTGTCTGGGATGCTCCCTCTGGGTGTTCATTTTCTGTACTTCCTGCCTGCTACATGGGTGGACAGCAAGGACTCTGGTGGGCAGAGAGAGCCACAGGGCAGAGAAATGCAGGCAGGTGTTGGGGTAGAAGTTGGTCCACGTGCACTGAAGGTCTGGGGGAGGGGGTGGGGCACCGATGGCATCTGCCACAACTTTGTTTTATTTGCTCTCTGCCCACCGTGTGCAGACATGCTGCCTAGAAATACAAACATCTGTGCTCTGGGCTCCAGACTCCACAGGCAGCAGCTCCTCAGAGACTTCTCCTGTCTTCGTCTCACAGATGGCAGGTCTGAGCCTCACACCCACCTCTACACGGGGGGCTTCAGTCTACACCTCTCTGCACCTGCCTTACTCTCCTGGCTCTCCCCCACCCCCAGCATTCTCTCATCTGCCCGCAGCCTCTTGCAGGGGTCTCTGGGAGTCAGAGGGGCAACTGGGCATTCCCCCCCATCAATGCGTGCCGTGAGTGTGAAATGGGGAACTGCCCTGAGAACCCCTGAGGATGGGCACTTGGCTCACGGGCATTGTCCCTGTGATGCTGCCCTGCTGTGGGGGCATCAATGGACAACCCCCTTCTCAGCTGCTACCAGCTTTCTTCTCCCCTGGTCACTCTGAGTTACAGCTACTGGGTCGACCAGCTGCCTCGCCTGTCTTGCCTCCTCATCCCTCCCCAGGTGCCAGCACACACCCTTGCCAGCCCCCTATCCCAGCTGCAGGGAGGCCTCAATGGGCAGACTGGGGGCTGGGGGCCAAGGCCACTCTCTCTCAGTACCTGGGCAGTGTGCTTCTTTGCGCCAGCGGGCTCCCTCTCCTGCTCCCCACAGCCTTTCTAGCAGGCATGAAGTCCAGCTCTGCTAACTCACCTTAGCAGTTGTCCTTAAAAATGAGGCCCTCAAGGAAGGCCCTCCTGTACCTCCCCCACCTCTCCACCCAGGCACCCAGCATCAAGCCGCCCCTGCTCTCTTGTGGGTCCAGGTCCAGTCTTACGTCTGTCTTCATGTGCAATATCTCAGTGTCCACACTGACCTCTTAGTGTGCTCTGGCCATGACAGACACCCCGTCTTGCCTCTGGGTTTTTGCACATGATCACCCTGGAATGCCCTTCCTCTATACCTGGTAGTGCCAGCTCCCATGGCACCTCCAACTGGAAGCCTCCCTTACACCCCCTCCGCGCCTGGCAGAGTTATCTGTACTCCTCCTCTCCCCCTCCCCGCTAGCACCTCACACTCACTTCTCAGTGCCAGGAACGCTGTAGGGAACTGCTAGTTTTCCTGTCTATTTCACCCATGCTAAGCTCCCCACACCATGCTTGGTGCACAGTAGGAATCTTATCAATCACCACTCTTTTTGTCTCCCCAATCTGCCCCAACTTTGATTGTGGTTTCCCTGCTCCTGCCCTTGTGTTCCCAAAGCCTGTTCTCCACACAGCAGTTGGGGGGATCCTTTTAAAACAGCAGTCCCTTTTAAAACAGAGAGAGAGAGAGAGAGAGAGATGTGGCTGGGGGTGGTGGTATAAATTTTGGATAAGTGGCCATGAAAGGCCTGCTGAGAATGTGACATTTGAGTAAAGAGCTGAATGAAGTGACTGAATGAGGTGTGTGGACATCCAGGTGGAAGAGCATTCAGGCAGAGAGAACAGCAAGTGCAAAGGCCCTTAGGTGGCCTTTGTGTGTTTGTAGAACGATGATGAGGCTGGCGTGGATAGAATGAAGAGAGGAAGCAGGTGAGGTTAAAACTCGCCCCTCCCCCATGCGCCCTCCCACCCTGCCCGAGACACCATCATCTCTTGCCTTGATGAATCCAGCAGCCTCCTCACTGGCCTCTCACTTGCATCCTGTCCCTTGATCTTTTCTCAACCTGGCAGCTAGAATAACTTAAAAAAAATTGGTCATGTCACTTCTCCACTCAAACACCTCCAACAGCTCCTCTATCCCTGTAGTAAGAGCCTGTGACCTACATACACAGCCCAGTGTGTACCCCCCAAATCCCTCCTCTCCTCCACTGCCCACCTCCACCCTGTGCCAGCCACGCTGCCCTCCTTGTTGCTTCTTGGACATGCCAGACACATGCCCACCTTGGGCCCTGCACTTGCTTTTCCCCAGAATCTTCTCCTCCCCCATGACCACATGGCTCATACTCTCACCTTTCTGGTGAGGTCACTCTGACTTCATCTTTAAAATCGTGATGTCCCCCCATCCTGTGCTCCCCAGCTTGCTCAGCTGGCTCTACTGTGTTCCATGGCACTTGTCACCTTCTACCATCCTGTTTGAGTCACAACTCATTTTATCTGTCATCTTTCTCCCTGCAGTGGATGTCCCTGGAGCAGATCTGGTGTCTGTTTTGCTTGATGTTGCACTCCAACTTCAGAAGATCTCATGAGGACGATGGGCACACAGCAGGTGCTCAACGCTTGCTGAGTTTGCTGAATGAGTCCTTCTCCTCTATCTACATATCCACTGGTCACGATGCACAGTGTGTTTGACATCCTGTCTAGTGGGCCCTCCCTTCACTGTGCTCCCGAAGCCTTGACTTGATCTGTCACCTTAGATGGCAGCAGCAGCCCCTGACCGCCTCCCAGCCTCAACCTGTCCTCTCCACTCTGCATATAGCTGCTGAGAGGCTTTTCCTAAAAAATTGGTTCCTCTTATTTCTGCTCTGAAAACCGTCAGTGACTTGTAGTGGCTCCGAGGAATCAGCCCGAACTTCTGGGGCTGCACACAAGGAAGCACAAGGTCTGCCTTCCTCCAAATCCCGCCACGTCGAGCCCCAAGCAGGCCCTCCCACACGGGCTGGGCTCCTCTGCCTTTCTGCCTGCCCCGAAGCTCCCAGGAGCCTCTGCCTCCTCTCCTGACCCCTGCGGCCCCAGGTCAGGGGCTGTCCCTAACCAGCCTGGCCTCAGCGCCCTTTCACGTGCACCTTTACTCTAACACAATTTGCTATGGCTCTATCTACTCTATCTTTTTATCCCAGCCTCTTGCACAAGTGCCTGACGTAGATGCTCTAAAATACATTATCAATTCCTTCTAAGAAGAGCCCCCATCTCAACTCTGCTTCTATGGAATCTGACCCACCACACGCTTTGTCAGTGCACGAACATGTCCTCAAGCCCCTTCGCTTGGCCCCAAGCTTCGGGGCCAGGGATTAGCCCTTAGTCACCATCATAACGCTCTGCCCACGGCTGGGAAAGGCAGGGCGTGAGTGTGCACATTTGTGCCCATTTCCCCCAGTCAGCAGGCAGCTTGGAGTGGGCGGGAATGGGGACGGCTGCATGTACCCGCCTCTGCTCAGAGCGTGGGTAGGGGACGACCATAAACACCGCTCCTGTCCGCTCCTAGTCCCGTTCTCCCATGTGGTGAGTCTCCATCCGGCTGGCTCGGCTGCCCCAGCCGGCCTTCCCCATTCCCTATGTCGGGGTGCCTGCAGCAGGAGTCTAGCCTAATGTCCAGGGGGCCAGGCATCTGCTGCTCAGAAGAGGCAGGGCATCTCCTGGGTCTGCAAGAAAACCCTCCCTCCGGCATGTTGGCTGGGCAGCTCTGGCCCGCCTGTTGCTGGGTAAGCAGGAGCAGGTTGTGTGCAGCCTGGATCATCCCAAGCCAGTCTCTTTTCCTAAGGAACACTAAGGGCCAGCCCAGGACTGGCTGCTGAGATGGTGGCGGAGGCAGGCTGGATCTGAACAACTGGCTGAGAACAGACAGTTTGAAGTCAAGGGGCGGACTGTGTGATTAATAGCACTCTTTTGGCACCACCAGAAGGGAACTTGCTCTTGGCAGATCGTCAGAATTCACGGCCAGCCTTGCTCATAACTTGTAGCTGACCATGAAATATCAGGCTGTGCCCCGGCCTCCCCATTTTCCTACCCCTTCCTCCACTAGTGACTGTCCTACCCACAGTGAGCCATTCCCTCTGGCCAGAAAGATATGAGTTAAAAATACCTCCTCCTTTCAGATATTCAGGGCTCCTCCCACCTGCAGGGCTAGGAGAGGAGGAATTCCCAGCCCCAGAGCCTCTTCCTGTCTCCCAGTTCTCTCAGCTACTCACTCAGTGGCCCTGACCCTGGAACTCAGTAGCACCATCCCCAGGAGAGGCTGGGCCCTCTGCCCCTCAGCAGACCTCTCTGCTATATTATAAGGGGTCAGACAAGCCTCTCTAATAAAGCATGTTTCAGCTGAGACCTGAAGACCCGGTGGGGGAGTGAGCCATGCATCTACTCATGGAAAGGGAATTCCAGGCAGAGGAGGGAAGGGCATGTGCAAAGGCCCTGAGGCAGCAGGGCACTTGACAAGTTGGAGAGACATCAGGAAGTTAGGATGGCTGAAGCTGAGAAGGGGAGGGGAGAGGGGTCACAGATAAGACCATTTTGAAGTGGAGACAATCATGGAAGGCTGCCAGGAAGAGGCGAGCTGGGCAGGGCCTGCATCTCAGATGGCTGTGAGGACATGGAGGGGTAAACTGAGGGCACTGTGGGGCCAACTATACCAAGCCAAGTTTCTCAGATTCCTTGCATTTCCATTGCATTCACTAATTTTCCATGGTGAGAGGTAATGGCCATGGTCCTGTCACGTGAGATGGACCAGGAACAGGTCAGAAGTCCTTCTGTGCCCCCACATTTGCCTTGGGATCTTTGAGCACCCAGGGCTGGCAGAGAACTATTGGTCTGGCCCTGGACACCCCTCTGTAGCTGCAGGGGTAGGTGAAGGGAGAGGCAGCTCCTAGAGCTGCAGAGGCCATCTGGTGGCGCACAGGAGATGACTTACAGATCTGTCCTGTGTCCTCTCACTGGAGGGAAGGAGCAGAAAGGGAGCCCAGGAAAGGAAGACAGCAAGGCTGGGGTGTGGGGGTGGGGTAGATGGCATAATGCCCCCAAGACATCCACACTTGTGAATGTCACCTTAATGGCAAAAGGATCTTGAGATGGGGAGACTACCCCGGATTATCCAGGTGGGCACACAGTAATCACAAGGTCTTCAAAAGGGAAGGAGAGAGGCAGGAGGGTCACGGTCAGAGCAGGAGACGTGATGACAGAAGCAGTGGCCGAGCGCTGTGGCTGCCGGGTGGAGGAAGGGCCCGAAGCCAAAGACTGCAGCAGCCTCTAGAAGCTGGAAGAGGCCAGGGAGCAAATTCTCCCCTAGAGCCTCCAGAAGGAACGCAGCCCTGCTGAGAATGTGATTTTAGGACTTCTGACCTTCAGAACTGTACAGTAACACATCGTTTGGAGCCATTAGGTTTATGGTAATTTGTTACGGCAGCCAGAGGAAACGAACACGGGCCGTCTGAGAGGCTGGTGGGACCTTGGCAGCTGGAACTTGGGCCTGAGCTTAGGAAGGCTCGTCTGCAAACACGGACCTGAGAGGGAGGGGGACCTTCTAGGAGGGCGGGAAGGAGCAGCCAGAGGATTAACAGGGCGACGGGGAAGAGAAATACTAAGGATCAGAAGAGGAAAGGGGAGAGGAGACTACCAAACTGACACAGGCAGCCGTGGGTGAAAGCAGGACTTAAAAGAGGCCTCTGAGTGTGAGGATCTGGCAGCCCTTGGTGACAGTGCCAGAGGCAGAGCCAGGGAAGGGTGTGCCCTTGGCCGGGGGCATGGGGGGCGAGGCTGGCAGAAGCTACCCTGGGCAGGGCTGATGCGGACTGGCAGGTGGACAGGGGCGTTCTGGTCAAGATCAGTATCGGGATAGTCCCTTAAGGGGTAAGTGGCAAGGAACATCCCTGCAAGTGGCGGAAAGGGAGCAAAGATTACAGTGAGCAGTGGGGAGGGGGTGAGGGGAAAGGGGTCACCGGGCTGAGAGAGGATCATCCTTAAGAAAGCTCTGGATGTGTCTGTCTGCTGTGTGTGTGGGCGGAGGAGAGATGGAAGACAAGGAAGGCCGAGCAGTAACAGATAGAGCGAGTTTCCTTAGAAAGGAAAGAGGCTTGTGAGAGTCAGAGCTGACAGAGAACCTGTAGGACTTCTGGGTCCAGAGGGCCTGACTATGGAAAGTGCGATTTTTCTTCAGCAAGTGCTCAGCGAGACCCTGGTTTGCACTAGCTTGTTAAAATTTCAGGTCTCTTTGGAATATTTACACCATGGAAATGGGCAGATGGCTACACATCAGCCCCTGTTCCAGAGCCAACTGGTAAACACTTACCAGCACACCGCATGGAGGAATGGCCTGGTTCAGGATTTGGGACTCACGGAAATAGGTGGAGGTGAGGGAGTTAAAGATGGTGAGAGAGGAGGAAGTGGCGAATCATGGGCCTAGCTGGCCAGGGAAGGGGAGGTGTAGTCAACTGGGGGACAAGGTGAGGGACTGGAGGAGAATTCTTGGCCAAGGTTGGGGTGAACGAACAGGTGTAATAGAAGCCGAGCAGGGAGAACAGGAGCAGAAGGACTCAGGTGGCAGATTCAGGGAGGACTGGGGGAGGCAGACAAAGGTGGGCACGTGGGCCAGGGCACGGCCCCAGGAGGAGGGGCGGAGGGGGAAGGTCACTGTAGTCTTGAGGACAGAGTGTCATGATGGGTCAGCCTTAGCACAGTGGAGTCACAGCGATGACCAGGATAGGGATGAGAGTGGGTAAGAAAGCTTGTGACACCAATACCAAGTTTTTAATGAATGGCGCAGAGTGATCAGTAATTTATCAGATGTTTGGGAAAACATATCAGCAGGAGTTGGGCAGAGGACAAGACTCTCAGGGGAGGAAGGATCTATGTTCAAGGCCAGAAGCCCACCCCCATCAGTGCTGTATTTTTTCTTATATAAAAAATAAAATATATTTCCCAGCTCTGTCCAGAGAATCAATGATCAACTCAGTATCAATGAACAGCCAAGAGCTCAGACAGTAGTCTTCCAATTATCATTTTCCATTCAAAGAGACCTTTTTGGAGAAATGGCTAATTCTAGGTCTAATGCAGAAAAAATACAAGCTGGGCCTGAAACATCTCATCAGACCATAACGCAAAGCAGAGCTCAAGACTCTCTGGGTCGTGCCGAAGGTCTCAAGAGCCAACGTGAAGGGGTGCTCACTGGCCAAGCCCAAAACAATGATGTCTGTAATGTGTCGGAACAGCAAGGATGTCTAAAAACCATGACTTAGTCATGGCACTAAAACAACTTCCGTGGTCATGACCGGAAAGAATGCTCGAGAACTGACTTTTCCTTTGATAAATACAGAGGAATGCTGAGCCTCTCTCCTGCCTTTCCTGTACAGACTCTGTGTCAACCAAACAGCTTGTGGTGCGTTCATTTTAGCAAATAAATGCAGAAGGGAGGATATAAAATTAGAATATCACCACTCTAAGTCCCAGGAATATAATGGGTCTAGGTCATGGTCAATGGCTGCCAAAACCAGCAGGTGAGAGGCTGACGGGTCACTTTAAAATGGACAGATCAGGGTGATAGCACCTGAACCCTGATCAGTCTTGACACCACCAAAGACAAGAATTCTTGCTAGACCCAACCTGAATCTGATCAGACCAGCTTTCAGGAAGTACGAGGAATAGAGGGACATGTTAAATGGCCTTATGGGGATACAACTTTGGGCCAAACAATCTGGTTTCTTCACTAAATAAATTAAAAAAAAAAAAAAAAAGGTGGGGGACTTACCAATTAAAGAAATCTAGAAGGCAAATGGACCGCATGCAATGTGTGCTCCTCTTTTGTATCCTGCTTCAAACAAATGAACTAAAAATTTATTAGGCAATCGGCAACATTTGAACACTAAGTAGATATTTGATGATATTAAATAATTGTTTTTATGTGTTTATAATGGACTGTGGTTATTAATTTATTTTTTATTTTTTATTTTTGGAGACAGGGTCTCGCTCTGTTGCCCAAGCTAGAATGTGGTGGTGTCATCAGCTCGCTGCAACCTCAAACTCCAGGGCTCAAACGATCCTCCTGCCTCAGCCTCCTGGGACTATGGGTGCATGCCACTACACCTGGCTAATTTTTAATTTTTTGTAGAGATGGGGTCTCGCTATGTTACTCAGGCTGGTCTCGAACTCCTGGCCCCAAGCGATCCTCCCACCTTGGCCTCCCACGGTGCTGGGATTACAGATGTGAGCCACATTGCACCCCCTGACCAGATTGTGGTTACTTTTTAAAAAGTTCGTTTAGGCCAGGTGTAGGGGCAGTCCCAGCTACTTGGGAGGCTGAGGCAGGAGGATCACTCTAGGAGTTTGAGGTTGCAGTGAGCCATGATCACGCCACTGCACTCTACCCAGGGTGACAGAGCAAGACTCTGTCTCAAAACATAAAAAGTTCATCTAGAAACATACTGAAGCATTTACAGATTAAGTGGTATGACGACTGGGATGTTCTTCAAAATAATCTGCAGTGGTGGGAAAGTGTGTGGGAGTTGGGATGAACCAAAATTAGCCTTGGGCTGAAGCTGGCTCATGGGTAAAGGGGGCTCATTATACTATTCTGTCTACTTAGGTATGTGTTTGAAACTTTCCTGATAAAAAAACTCCGAAAAACCCTAGCTCATTGCTTATTCATAATAATCACTCAATAAATGTTAGTTGTTCTGTTCAAAAAAATTTTTAGGTCACATAAATGGGGAATCACCCCTAACCCATCACTAGTAAGGATGGTCAGTTTTAAATAAAGAGCTGTTATGCTATATGAAATACGCCAGTCACAGAAGGACAAAGACTACATGACTCCACTTACTTAAGGTCCCTAAGACAGTCAAGTTCATAGAACCAAAGAGTGGAATGGAGGTTGCCAGGGGCTGGAGGGAGGGCTATGGGGAGTTGCTAATCGATGGGCATACAGTTTCAGTTTGGCAAGAGGCATAAACTCTAGACATCTGCTGTATAACATTGTGCCTATAGTTAATAAAACGGTATTTATACTTAAAAATGGGCCAAGAGGGTACATCTCATGTTAAGTGCTCTCAACACAATAAAATAAAATTTAAAAAAATTCTAAATTTTTTCTGTCCTTTGCCACCCAGGCATGGCAGGAGGTGAAGAGGCCATGGGTTCTGCCGCTTCCTTGCTCTGCACACATTTACTGAGCACCTACTACGTGCCAGGTGCCACAAAGGCAGACAGGAGACATAATACCAGCCCTTTCTTCAGGCTTTTGGGTCAGGAGACAGAGATGCCATTACTGAGGACCTCTCACAAAGCGCCCCTCGCCCTCTCCCCTTGTATCCGCAGACCCCTGCACAACCCCAGGGAGCCTGTGGAGACGGGTCCTTCAGCACTTGGCCAGCTCTCAGACACACACGTCCAATCCACTCTCTGCACCAATATGTGCCACCAAAGTGTGCTTTTCATCCTGGACACCGGTTCCTCAGCATGGCTCACAGCCTCCCTCCTGTCTTCTCTCACTGTCATTAAGGCATAACATAGAGACAGTCAATTTTATAAAGTGCATGCACCTTAAGCGTACAGCTTGATGACTTTGCATATGTGTGCACCAAGGTAATCACTGCCCGCATCACAACACAGAACATTCCTGGCCCTTTAGAAGGTTTCCTAGCATTCTCTTCACTTAGTGCCACACACACACCCCCCCCCCCCACACACACACATACACCCCCCCCCCCACACACACACGGGTAACCACTATCCTGACTTTTATCACCATTGATTAGTTTCCTCTGTTTTTGAACTTCATATATGCAGACTCATGGTACGCACACTTTTAATTTGAGATCTGTCATATTTTGCTCAGTATAATGTCCGTAAAATCCATCCATGTTGTTGTACATATCAGTAGTTCATTATTTTTCCTCGTGGTACAACAGTCTGGGGTATGAATAACGCTTTATTTATCCATTCTCCTGCTGATGGCATCTGACTCATCTCTGGACCCCTCTTCTCATAGACTACACGTTCCAGGTCTCCCAAACCACAGGGCCCCCCACGGATGCTGCCACTCTCTGTGCCCACACGTGCACAGCCGCCTCTGCCCTCCCACTTCACGCTATCTATGTGAATACTGACAATCACAGTGCATTGTGATAAAAGTACGTGCAGAGTAATTCAGGAGCACGTGGGACACCTAAGCCCAGGGGTGGTCAGGGAGGCACAGGCTATCACAGAGCACAGGCCCTCAGGACGGGAGAGAGGCCCAGGCATGGCTCACGGATGGCTACAGTGGGGTCCTGGGACACTGGCTGGGCTGTCCTGGGCTTCTGGTTATCAGAGCCTCTGGACAACATGTACACCTTGAGGTGCATTTGGGAGGGGCCCTGGGCTCTGAGTGTCTGGGGCTGCTTTGTGTGACAGCATCCAGAGGCTGACTCAGAGGCCAGTGATGCTCAGTGACTTGCCTAATGAAAGAGAGCTGAGCTGGGAGTGCGAGCCTGGGCTCTGTCTCTGGTCCACCAGGATGCCAGGGGGTGGGCCTTGTGTGTGTGTGTGTGTGTGTGTGTGCGCGCGTGCGTGTGTGAGTGTACAAGTCTCAGCACACAGTCCACCTCTGGGCATGGCTGGTGGGCACTTGCCAGACAGGCCGAAGCCAAACACAGTGAGGTGCTACAGCCATGAAAACACCCAGGAGAGACTCGGCCTTTGGAGGCACCCAGGAGAGGAAGAAAATTCCTCTGCAGATGGGTGCTTGCCCAGGGCAGGGCTGTCCCAGTCCCTCCTGTCCCCCTCTCACCTGCAGGGAGAATGACCTGTATTTCTACACCAAACAACCGGCCCAGACCTCCAGGGGTGGGGGACTCTTGCACCAAGCATCTCGGGGCAGAGGCTTTAATCAGGCACATTTCCAGCCGGCCCACTCCTCCCAACAACGCAGCCCTGCCCGGGCTATGGTCCCTTTCTCCGGGTCCTTCAGAGCAGCCCAAAGCAGCGGACTTGCACTGCTGTCCTGCCAGACACACTCTGCAAGTCTGGGCTCCTCACGGCATCGTGCTGAAGGCTGCCTGTGAGGAGGGTCCATTCACACGGCTTCCTGTGATTTTCCATGGCAACCAGCCCTGCCCCAGCTTGCTGGGGTGAGGGCAGGGGGTACGTACCCATCATGGGTGGGGGCTGTCAAGGGCCCCTCCTCCACAGGCCCCAAGGACTGGTGTCCCTACACTCTACCTCCAAACTGGAACACTGCTGAAACAGAAAGGGACACACTACTAGCAAATGCCGGTCAACAGGCACAGAGCAGTACTGTCCCGGGTCACTATGTACGGAGCAGACGGCTCAGCTGGGTGTCAGCATGGAACGCAGGCAGGAGGGTGCCCTCTCACCGGGTGAGGGGCGCTTCTTGGGTCCACACGCTCACTGCTCTGGCACCAGCAGCACAGCCTGGGGGGCCCAGAGGGGCCGGTGCTGCCCTCCTGGGCGTGCTGCCTAGAATTGCAACATCAGGCACGTGAGGTCTGAGGTCCTCATGGACCCTCTGCCTGCCCCAGGGGAACGCATGCCCGGCAGTTGCTCCTTTTTCTGTTCTTTGTCACCCAGGCACGGCAGGATGTGAAGAGGCCATGAGTTCTGCTGCTTCCTTCCTCTGCACACATTTACTGAGCACTTACTATGTGCCAGGTGCCACAAAGGCAGACAGGAGACATAATACCAGCCCTTTCTTCAGGCTGGAGGTGTGGGGGATGATCCCTAGCCCCTCTCTGGGACCCTTAGGATTTTAGGTGTTGGCTCCTGTGCCCCTATCTTTCCCAGACAGTGACTTGGGTCCCTAGAAGCCCCCATGGTTCAATACACCTCTTCTGTGGTGCTGCTCTCTGGCCTGAGCCACGGCTGTCCAGGTTTGTCGATGGCAGTCATGGCCACCGTGCCAACGTCCGTCTGGAACTCTGGGCCCTCCTCTAAGGCTCTGATACCCTCCGGGCTGTCAGGGCGGCTCGGCAGCTCCCACCTCTGCTTCCACTTTGCTCCGTGTGTGGAGGTGTGGGTGAGGGCACCCCAGTCTGCTTGACAACCCCCAGGTTGTGGCCCTACTGGGTGCCTTCACTGCCAGGGCCTACTCTGGCCTGTTCCTTGCTGGCATACACTGCTCTTTCTCAGTCCCTCCATCTCTGGTGCTCCCGGCACCTGGTGTGGTGACCAACTCCTGGGAGGAGGAAGGTGCCACCTGAGCAGCCGTCCTGCTCCTCCTGGCTGCCTCTTCCTCTACCTCCTTTGGTTCTTCCAAAGAGGATGCCCCCCAAGGCTCTGCCCCCAGATCCTCTCTTCTCCTCTCCTGCTGTCTTCTTTCCGGGAGACTGCACCCCCTGCTCCTGCAACTGCCCCCATCCTTGGCCCCGTATCCATGTTCCCAATGACCTCTCCCTATCAGCTCACACCTGGCATCCCCACACCAAGATCTGCCAGCCCCTTGGGGTTCACATTCCCCTAAAAAAGTTGCTGCACTGCTCAGAATGTTCCCTGTTCCTTCAAAGGCACCTCCCTCCCCGCAGACCTGGGGCCGGTGCTGGGAGTGTCAGGACCTCCTGGCCCCTCTCCCTCCTGCGCAGCCTCCAGGCCCCTCCTCCTCCCAAGCAGGCTCTGCCCTCCCGCTCTGCTGGCCCCGCCCTCCAATCCATACTGAGGCAGATCAGAATATTCTGTTTCCTTGTTTCCGTGCTTGGCCTCTGTCATGTTTTCTTGTCATTGCCAGATTCCACTCAATTCACCCTACTAGCTCCACTGGCATCCCTGGGCTCTGCATGGGGCTCTCAGAGAGGGGCCCTGGGAGGCTGAGGCAGCACAGGAGGAAAGAAGACATCCCCCCATCCCAAGTCCCCATGCCCTGCTTGGGGAGCAGCAGAAATGTAGGGATTAAGAAAGAGTTGTGCACGTGCCAACAGGGAGCAAAGGCCATGGACATTTAGGGATGACTTCCTAGAAGAGGGGGACATGTGATCTGGACCTCAAAACAGCGGTAGCCTTTTGCAGTGTTGACGGGAACAGTGAAAAGTTAGAAAAACCTAACACTGAGCAGAAGGATCCACGCACCGTGTGATACTCTCAAATGTACTGCCAGGAAAGTGGCCCAGCAGAGAGAAACCTCAGCCTCATCGTGCTGAGTGAAAACGGCAAATTGAAGGATGATGTTCATGGCATAGCACCATTTGTATACTTCCTAAGGACACACAAAACAATATGACATTGTTATGGATACAGATGTGTGTAGTTAAGAATAAAAACGTATGCATGGGAGTGATAAACACCAGATTTACCTCTGGGGAGGCAGGGAAAGAGAGAGAGAGGAAGGGACGGGAGCAGGGAATTTAGTTGTGGCTGGGTTCCATTTCTTTGAAAAAAGAGAGAAAGATTTTAGGCAAATATGGCAAAATGCTAACATCGGTTCAAAATGGGTGATTACAGGTACATGGGTGCTTGTTGTACTATTTTCTCTTAAGTTTCAAAGGAAGTTAAAGCAAAAAGGAAAAAAAAGAGGGAGGTGACATTCTCTACACATGTGGAGCTTTCCCTACAGGTGCCGGTGTGAACCAAGGGTAGGGGGAGAATGAGGGCGCCCAGGAACAGGGCACAGCCAGGCCAGGGCAGGGCAGGGGCTGGGGGCGGAGCCTGGGGGTGGGCTTGGGAACCCTAAATCCTGGGTGGGTGAGTGAGCGTCTAGAGGGGGGACATCAACTTCCTCCTTCCGCTTATTTGTCTCCTCCTCCAAGTGTGCTGTTTGGAGTCCTTTCTCGTCCTCTCCCTACAGCAGCCTTTGGCTGATTTTCAAGTGGGCGATTTATTCATTCCTTCCCCTGTTCTGAGCATCTGCTACAAAAGCAACGGTTTACAGGGCATGTACCATGTGCGACAGTTGTATTCACATATTATAACTCACTGAATTCCACAACAGCCCCGTAGGTGGGCGTTATATTACTGTCACCACTGTCTCTATTTTATAGATGAAGAAACAGGCACAGAGAGGTTAAGGGATTTTCCTGAAGTTACACAGCTGGCAGGAAAGAGGCAGAGCTGGGATTCAAACCAGGCCATCTGGTGCCAGAGCCTGTGGTCGTCACTGCATCACTTATATGCTGGGCAGGGTGCTGAGTGCAGTGGATTCAGTAATGACACAGGCGCCACAGCCCTGCCCTCACGGAGCTTCCAGGCCAGTGGGGGAAGCCAGACACCAAACCAAGCAACACACATGGATGTAATTACAACTGCTGAGCTAGTGGAGGAGGAGAACCTGTGCTTCAAGGGAGAAAACAAGCAGGACACAACTGAGACTGATGGGTCCAAGAAAAGCCTCTCTGAAGAGGGAACATTTAAGCCGAGGCCTCAAGGATAGGGAGTTAGCCAGGAGGGTACGGGGAGGGCAGTCGAGGCAGAGAGATGGGAAGTGCAAAGGCCCAGAGACAGGCAGGAACTCGGGCAAGGAACCCCGAGAGGGCCGGAGGGGCTGGAGCAAGCAGGGAGCAGAGGGAAGGGCTGCCAGGACCTGAGGGTAGAGGGGATGTGGCCCTTACTTGGGGCCTCCCTTACAGGGAGGAAGACCCCGGTTCAGGAGGTAAATACTCAGTGTCCCATTTTGGTTTGGACAATAACAAATCTGAAGGTCACCCTCTCATAGGTGATGGCCGAGAGTCTGGATTTTGTTCTCAGGACAGTAGGGAAGCACTGAGGGGTGGTAGCAGGAGAGTGACACATCTCATTTATAATGTATAAAGGCCACTGTGGCTGCCTGTGGAGAGGGCCTGCAGGGGCACAGGAGGGAGGCCATTGTCTCTTTCCTGACTCAGCGGAACGGTGTGGAAGGAACCAGGCCTGGGAAAAGGCAGGGAGGCCTGGCTTGGGCCGGTAGAGGTTACAGCCGTGGGCGATGTACTCGGCAAATGTGTCCCCAGAGATGCTGTTCCCCTTCTCCTCCCCGTGCTGGTCCAGCCTCCAGGTCCAGACACCCCTTCCAAAAGAGGGCTCAAGGGGTAGGAGGAAGCCTCCGGGAACAGCTGCCCACCTCCCAAGACCGCAGGGCAGTTTGTGAAAGAAACAGGAAAGTTCCCCAGGAGAGCTAAAGCACTCAGTAGATGCAAGAAATGACGATTAACAATATTAACTTTCCACTGACCATTTGCCCCATCCCTTTCCTTCTCAGCCCCACGCAGTTCCCTGCTTTCCAAGGGGGGATTTCAGAAGTGAGAGCCCAGGGCACTCAGAGATACCAGCTGGGAGGGTCTCAAAATGTGGCCAGTTTCCAAATGGAATGAGTGCAGGGGGAGAGCAAGAGGCTTCTCCTGTCAGCTGATGTACCTGTTGACTGGTCAGGGCTAGCTGCCCACGAATGAATGAGTACACGTGGGCCCAGGCACGCTGCACCCACCCCCCGCTTAGGGTATGTACAGGGGGACACACGCACTGCTGCCCACACTGGGTGGGCAGATGCCCGCACAGATATCCACGGGCCTTTTATTTTTAGAGGGGTCAGAAGCAGAAGCCCAGGGCTGATAATATTAGAGAGGAAGGACAGAAAAGTTAGAAGCCTGTGGGACAAACCCGTTAAGCATGAAGAGCCTCTCGTTTGCCCCCACAAAGCGGTACGCGCACAGCTGCCTCTTAGGAGACCCAGATGTTGCTCAATCTACCTTCCATGAAGGGTCAGACAAGCCTGGGTGCCAGGAGGGCACCAGGAAGGCACCGCCACAGGTTCAGGGAAGAAGAAAAGGGGCTGGCAGGAGAGGGGTCACTCACCGAGTGGCAGGACGAAGAAGAAAGGGAACCAGCAGAGCACGAAGACGCCCACGACGATGGCCAGCGTCTTGGCCGCTTTCTTCTCGCGGGAGAACTTGAGCAGGCGCACGGAGAGCGAGCTGCGGAAGGTGTGGCCCTTGGTGCTGCGCGTCCCGTGCGCCCCGTCGGCGCCAGTGGCCGCCCCGCGACAGTGGATGCGCAGCACCACCTCCGAGGCTTTGCCCCGCTCGCGCTTGACGCCTGCCTCGAGGCTGCGCGTGGTGCTGCGCGCGACCACGTACACGCGGCAGTACATGACCACGATGACCGCCATGGGCAGGTAGAAGGAGCACACGGAGGAGAAGACGGCGTAGCCTGCCTCCTCGGTGATGCCACAGAAGCGCTCGTCTGGGGGCACCGGCTCCTTCCAGCCCAGCAGCGGCCCTACGGACACCACGAGGGCGACAGCCCAGAGCAGCGCCAGGATGGCGGCCGCCTTGCGCTCGGTCATGATGGCGGGGTACTTGAGTGAGTGGCGCACGCCCACGTAGCGGTCCACGGAGATGGTGCAGAGGCTGAGGATGGAGGCCGTGCAGCACAGTACGTCTACGGCGGCCCACACGTCGCAGAAGGCTCGGCCAAAGGCCCAGAAACCCAAAACCTCCATGGTGGCCGAGAAGGGCAGCACTGTTGTGCTCAGCAGCAGGTCAGCCACAGCCAGGTTCACGATGAAATAGTTGGTGACCGTCTGCAGGTGGCGGTTGCAGGCCACCGAAAGGATGACAAGCAGGTTGCCCGCCACGGCCGTGAGGATGAACGCTGCCAGGAAGACGCCCACGCCCACGCCCTGAGCGCTCACCACCAGCCCCCCGACGGCCGCAGTGCCGTTCACCTCGCCGCCAGCGCCCGAGCTCCCCGGCTCCCCGGCGGAGCTCCGGTTGTCCTCGCCGCCGCCTGCGCCCACCACGCTGCCGCAGCTGCCCGCGGCCCCTGGCACGCCACCCACCGCCGGGCCCTCTGAGGCGGCCGTGCCGCCCGCGCCGCCCCCGCCGCCGCCCGCGCTGGAGGCCCCGGCACTGCTGTCCGGGCGGGGTCCCTCGAAACTGACGCTCAGGAGGTCGCGGAAAGTCATCTCAACGCGTGGCCGTCGGGGGCCGGGCCCGGGCGCAGGACGAGCGACTGGCAGGGAGGGGAACACGGGGCATAGCTGCGGGGCTCCGGATCCAGCCCCGCGCGCGGATCCCGTCGGGGTCCTGCCGAAGTTCCTCTGACGCGGAGCGCGGCTGCCAGAAAGCGGAGCTGCCGGGCCAGGGTGGTGGCCGGGGCTCCTGGAGGCCGGCGGTGGAGTCGGACCGAAGAGCCGGGGCCGGCGACGCGCGCGGCTCTCTGAGCG
Organism: Eulemur rufifrons; assembly: GCF_041146395.1. Taxonomy (NCBI): domain Eukaryota; kingdom Metazoa; phylum Chordata; class Mammalia; order Primates; family Lemuridae; genus Eulemur; species Eulemur rufifrons. The sequence goes on from NC_091002.1 coordinate 28,880,056, forward strand.
TGCCCTGGCGAGCCGGCAAAGCGGCGGCTCCGGGGCCGGGCGGTGCAGGCAGCGGCCACTGCGGCGCTCCCAACTCGGCGCCGGGGGCGGGACGGAGGAGGGGCACCGCCAGGAGGGAGGAGGGGGCGACCCGAGCCGAGGGAGGGGGCGCCACACTCCCCAAGAGAAGGGTTCCTGCGTGCAGGGCAAGCGGGCGTGTTGGGGTCCAGAGGGGCTGCGGCGCTGGCGCGCGCTCGGGTCCCGCAGCAGCCACCCACGCCTCACCGCAGGTGCCCACGCCGGCCCCCTCCCCTCGCCGTACCCGTCACGCTCCCTCCCGCGCGTCTCCCGGACCCGCTCCCTTTTTGCCCTCGGCTGCGTTCCTTTTCCTCCCGCCCTCTCCCCAGCCTCTTGGTCACTAGCGGGTGCCCTTGGGCGCGCGGTGCTGTAGAGGCGCGATTCCCGGGTCCCAGGGCTCCCGGCTCCGGCCGCCAGAGAGCAGCAAGAGCCTGGGAGCTGCGGACTGCGGACCGGACGGCGCAATGCCGTGGCGGGTCACCTCCTGGGACTGCCTGGACAGATCTGCTGCACCTCCTTCCTTCTCTCAGGCCACTGGCCAGGGCTGGGTTTTAAACACTTCTGCCCAGTGCGATGGGGTGGAGAGAGCCCAGGAAGCGGTCAGAAGCCTGTGCTGGGCTGAGGCTAGGGATGACGGGCGCAGAGACAAGAGAGTATGTGGCTACAGCTCTCGGACCCTGTCCAAGGCACGTTGGTCTAGGTATACCAACTTCTCCACTGTTACTTTACTCTGTATCAGACCTGGGAATAGCTTTCTATTGCTACTGTAAATAAGTGGGCTTGTTCTGGGGAGGGAGGGCATAAGTGCTGGAGGGTGGGAAAGGGCACTTGGCAGGATGGTTAAGGGGGGAGGGTGTGAGACAGTCTGGCTCCAAATCCAGTCTCCGCCCCATATTAGTTGTTTGACCTCTTTGGACCTCAGTTCCTCAACTGTAAAATGAGAATGAGAGTAGTGTCTACCTACGTAATGGCATGAAGGTTAAATGACTGGATATGTGTTAGGGCACCAGAGCCATGCCTGGGTTTGTTAACTGAGTGGGGCTTGGCAGGGCAGGATTTGAACAGGGAAGACAGAGCGTAGAGGGGTTGTGGAGCCGGTATGAACCCCAGACACAGGTGGAGGAGAGGGTATGAGGAGTCTCTTGCTGTCTAGCACGACTGGGTAGGGAGAGACACAAAGAGATCATTCATTTTGCCAACATAAATATACTTACCGGCTGCTGTCACTTGGCAGACACCATGCTGGGCACATGATGGTTGGCAGAGGAAGGAGGAATTGCAGGGAGAATAATGCCACCTCATAGGTGCAGGGTGAAGGTGGCTTGTGCCTTGCCAGGGAGGTGAGCACCTGAGGTGTCTGGGAGGGAACAGAGAACCCATGACCTCAGTGCCCACTGGCTGTGGATGACACAGGGGCAGGATGTCTGAGAGCCTTAGATGAAAAGGTGTTTTGGAGGAAAAGCAGAAAATGGGAGAAATGTTGAGAGGTGGGTAACATCCCTCCCCCTGCCCACCCCACCCTTCCCCAGCCCAGGAAGCCAAAGCTGTTAAAATCATAGCTTAGAAACAGCTCTTCTAAGGCCCTCAGCTTCCCCATTAAATCTCCCATCTTTTACTTGGGTTTTTGGAAACTTACCGTAGAGAGTTGAAAGGAAAGCAAGGTGGCTTCTGTGGATTAGCTGGCAGCTGACCACAAACAGGGTTTGGGCTTCCTTTCTGAAGGTGAGGGACAGAGGGCCCTGAAAGGGGAGGCCAGGATCCCCTCACTGGGGGTGTTAGCAGGCTTAGTGTTCATGACTGGCTGCCCTGTCATAGCATGGGACAAGCATGGCCCTGGTGGAGTCCATCTGATTCTGGGTTTGGGCAGTTTTTAAAGAAGAATGGAAATAGGAGACATAGTTAAACGTAAGACTGGGGCTGGGATGCTAGGGGACTACTTGACCAGTGTCACATAGAGATCCGTGCCTTATTCTGGTCTAGAGAGCCAACAGAAGGCTGGCTGGAGGTGTCCTTGCCGGCAGGGTGAGGAGGAGTTGTGGGATAGCGTGTCTGGAAGAAGATGGGGCAGCCTCACCCCATTTCAGGTTTTAGTGGTCCTCAGAAGGTCTGCAAGAGGATTGTAGAGGTTCTAAAGCTCTAGGGGGAGGAACATGGAAGGGCATTTGCTTATCAGATATGCAAATGAAGGAAGGGGTTGGAAGCATGTGCCCCTGGCAGGGGCAAGGAGAGAAAGAGCTGTCTCTCTCTGAAGGAACATCTTAGCAGTGGAGGGCTGGGAGAAAGATCAGTGTCCCCCCGAGCACACCGTTCACACCCACATTTTTGCTTGGATGCTTCATGGGCACCTCCAAATTGGACTCACCATCTCTGACACTCACATCCTCAACTTTCTCTATTCACTTATGAAAATGAAACCATCATCCAGGCAGTTGCTGTAGCTGGAAACCTAAACTCCTCCTTCTGCTTCTCTCCAATCTCAAATCTAGCCAGTCTCTGAGCTGCATTGATTGCTTTTTCTTACTTGACTTTGTGGATCCTTCCCCTTCTCTCTGCAGTCTGTACCTCAGGTCAGACCCTGATTTCCAATCCAGTACTCCAATAATGCTGCCTCTTAGTCTGTTGCCATATGGATATTCTTATATATGATCATTTTATTCTTTTAAAAACAGTTCTTTGATGGCTTACCAATGCTTTAAGTCCAGTGCACACTTAGTCCCATGGGACTGGACTCTTTCCTGTTTCTTTTGTTTTGGGAGGGAAATGCTGAAAGTAATTCATTTGGAAGGTGACCTCAGAAAGTATGGTGAAGTGGTTGTTTCTTTAAAAGGGATGCTACTTTGAGACTGGGCCACATGGGACCCTGGGATTTATTTGGGCTACAAATGAATGAATGTGAGTCAGAGGCTTTTGTTCCTGCAATGATTCTCACGAGAGATTTGTGTTCTAGAATCCAATACATGAATAGAACCCTGTCCAGAGGGATATCCTCTCCCAAAATGGCTAGAACCTCCCCTAGCTGAATGCCAGGGTCTAGAAGCTCAGACTCTCAGGCACATGCCTACTGCATTTCAATCTGGAGTCTGTCACCCTCCACACACTCTTAAGGGCTTCCTGGAGGAAGTGAATTTTAGGGAGAGTTTAAGTGCCCCCTGGGTCAAGAATTATCTTCCATTCTTTATTGTTCCTTACCTTGACTTGGCCTGTGGAAGGCGGGCAGTCCTTCTTTAAAGACAAGTTGGAGGGCTTTCTGAAACTTCCCTGTGTACAGCCCACCAGTGCTCTCAGCTGAAGAATACTGTTGAGTTTATTTCTTTGGTTAAAATATTTGTCGCTTATAGTAGAGGAAGAATGGGTAGGGCCAGTGGTAGCCTCCCTTGTGATATGATTTGAGCTACTTCCCCTCTCCGCATTCCATCATCCATCCACTGAACTCTTCCTATTAGAGCCAAGCCCCTTGCAGGCAAAATTTGTCTTCTAAATGCAGAGGCTTTCCTGGGGGGCAGAAGGGCAGTCATTGGCGTTTTGGGTAGGAGTTCTTACCTGGGAGCCAATCATTCAGGCTTTGCATTTCCTCACTGTGTGACCTTTGGCAATCTCTGGGCCCAGTTGTCTCCTTTGTGAAATGGGGAAATGGGATTGGACAAGATCAGAGATTAAAGCAAGGAAACTCTTTCTTTAAGTAAAGCCTTCACAGAAGCCCAATATAAACAAGTAGATGTTTATGGAGAAGCTTTGGCTGGAGCAGGGTCAAAATCCTGTGTCTCACCCCTCTGGGCCCCCCTCTTATGGTGCATCCTGGTCCCCGAGGCATCCCCATGGCATTGTGGGCTTCAGGAGCCTCGTGGGCTAGTTGCTGGACCAGTGAGCCCTGGACACCTGCTGGCTTTGCGGTTCTTTGTGACTCAGCAGCACGACTCCTAGTTTAGATGGAAGACTAAGCACCTGTGTTATCGATTCTCTCTTATGACTCCTCTCTAGAGTGAAAATAAAGAAAAAGGAACGTTGTGTCTTACAACTGAGAAGTTAACTCTGAGGCTGACAAACCCTGGTCATTAGCCCCTAAACAAGAGACTTGAAGGAATCTTACAAGAGGTCATGAGGGGATCGAGGAGTTCTGGACTGACCCCTGGCTTGAGACAGTGGTATAGATGGGTTGGCACTGTCCGTCAGGATGTGAATGGGAGACAATGTTGATGGAGAAGGCATCAGTGACAGATATATCCTGTTTGTGGGGACCAGCTGGTCAACCCCTAGTCTCCTCCCACCCCAGCAAGCCTGGGAAACTTTTATTCATTCATTCAATACAATTTAACAAGTCAACTAAGCACCAGCTGTACACTAGGAACTATTCTGGGCACTGGGGATATAATGTTGAATATGGCTATCCTGGGGCTCACATTCAAGTGGCAGAAAGTGCTACAGAGAAGAGTTAGGAAGAGAGCCTTCCCGTTGCCACGGACAAAAGTTTTCTCTGGGTTTGATATTTGGATCCTAAAGATTCTCTTCAATGATATCTTCAAAGAAATCCCAAATCCCAAAGAACTTTTTCCAGTACCTCTCCACCCCAGAATAGCAGTGAGGATATGAGTCCGAGTCTGAAAGTGTGCAAATTCATGCATGTCACTGGGAGACTTGGTTAGAGCTGCCACTTCCTGCAATTGGTTCCTGTGAAGAACATGGACATCCATTCTATTCTTCAGCTGCAAACTGATCTCTAGCCCTGGCCTGACCTTTAACCTTACCATGGCCTGGCTACGTCCTAACTCATAATCTTGATTGACCCATAACCTTTCTGATCCCCTTATTTGTGTCACTCTTCTCCAGATACATACTGTGGTTCAAAGACACTGGATGAAGGGTGAGGGTTCAGTGCCACCCTCCCCCACCTTCAGGACAGCAGAGTTTGGTGCTCAGGGCTGGCCACCTCGCAGTGGTCATGGGTTAGGAAGTATCTAGGGACAGAATGTTGTTTGTGCATCTTCCCAACGCCATCCATATGTCAACAGAGGCCGGAGGGTACTTGAGTCCAGTTACGATTTGATTATGTATGCTAATATTTGCCTAAAATAAATGGAGTTGGAAATTAGTGGAAATGGTAGAGGGCAGCAGTGGAATGATATTCCTGCTCCGAGCCTGGCAAGCAGCTCACTGCTCTGGGGACCCCTGGGGTGGCTCTTTGCTTTGCAGCTGTGTTTGCTTCTGCTCCTAAGAGGATATTCTTTTGTTTCTTTTTATTTTCTCCAGGAGAGGAAATAAGCTGGGAAGCAGGATATTGAACAAAGTTGGGAGATCTGGTAGAGAGGAAAACTCTCAGGGTGGAGATCAATTGGGTTATGTTAAAACCTGAAATAAGCAACCCCCAAATTTCAGTGGCTTAGCACAATAAAACTTTATTTCTCATTTACTCAAAGACCAATGTGAATGTACCTAGATGAGCAGCTCTCCTCCATGGAGCAACGCAGGGATCTATGCTGGCTCCTTCCAATGTGTGGCTTCACTGTTTTCTGGAGACTCGGACTCCTCTAGAGCCCCAGAGATCTCTTCTGGATTGTCTCCATAAGATGACCAAAGAACAAAGGGAAAGTGTGGAGAAGTATGTGGATATTTTAGGAACCAAGCATAACACTTGTGTCTAAGCCCACTCATGCCCCCACTTGGATGCAAGGAGGAAATGTGGTTTAGCCAAGTACCCAGGAATAGGGAAGGGCTTTGGTGACTGTCCAGCCTGTCTTTGCTGCAGGACAGCCAGAGTCCCAGGGAGACTCACTTTGGGTCTTAGTTAGGCAATGCCTTATGGGTGCATTGTGAAAAGAGCAGATAGATTGGTGGTGCTGAACCCTCAGCTGACACTGTACCTAGGCCCTGTGATCACTTTTGTGACTTTTCATGTGGCTGTTTCTTCCAGGCCAGGCCCATCATGTACATTTCCAGCACAGCTTGCTATAAAAAAGGTTAGAATTGGGAATGCTATTTGGAGATGTGCTAGTGATGGCGCCAATTCCAAACAATTCAGCTCTGGGAATGCAATAGGAGAATTAAGGTGGGCACTGGGGGATCAGCTAGCATTGTTTTAACCTTCATGGAAAGTAAGCAACCCCTCACTATAGAATCACCCTGTGCCAATAGGAACTTCTAACCTTCCTTTATCAGTGCCTGAAATTCCACCCTTATAATCTGGGGCTGCTAACTCCAGGCACCAGTTTGTTCCTCATAACATCAGATTCATCTCCCAGTAGAGATGACATACTAGGTCACTCACTATCTCCTCTGGCCCCTGAGATCTGGTTACCCATTGTGGGATGGTGAGCTGGGAGGAGTGGGGAAGACCTCCGATGGGGATATTCTGTGGTGATGGAAAGAAAGGCGAGAAAGCTCCATGGATACGCTTTGCGAATCTGACAAATTCTCTGACTCCCAAATGGAGCAGCAAATACTAGTAAGCGAGATTTCCTAGCGCAGAATTAAAATAGGCCAGTCCATCCAGAGGAAGTGGCCTATAATCGACTTGAGAGGCCAGGCAGGGTTGCGTGACTCCAATCCCAATTAGGGAGGCTGAGACAGCTCCTGCTGGGATGTCAACCTTCCAGCTCGTGAATTAGATGGCCCGAAGCCATTTTCCATTTCCTTTCTCTTGCAGTAAGATTCAGTCTCTGGAGAAGACAGTGAAAAGAGGACTTCCCTTGATAATGATTCCCTGGAGGAATGGAAGGACAGAGGAAGCAAAAAATCCCAACTGTCCCAGGAAAAACATTAGGAAGTGAGGCTGCCTTTGCTGCTTTAGTGCTCTCCATGCCTCATCCCTTGGGCCCCTACAGTTCTCCCTTCTCCTCTTCTCTGTGCAGTTAGTCACTGAATCTCCCTGATCTTCCATTCCTCCATTTGCCAAATGGTGACAATAAACCCACCTCCTATGGGGACCAAGTGTCTGCAAAGCTCTCATTTATCTCCTCCTTCCTGCCCCCATCCTTTTTGATTTATTCCTCTGTGGAGCAGTGTTTGCAGTTGCTTACCTGTCCTACCTGGAAATAGCAAACTTCTTGGGTTTTTCAGTGATCGTGACGTATTTATCCTTTTATGCTCAGCAGCCAGTGCAGTGCTGGCCTCTTGAAGTTGCTCAGTGGATGTGTGCTGAGTCAGTGGATGAAAGCATGAATCAGCGAATGAGTAAACCGGATGAATGAGTGAAAGCATGAAGGATTGTGCACCTGAGTGTCACTGAGAATTAGAGCACGTGTCTCAGTCCCAAGGTGCCAGCCCTTCTGCAGGAGATGACTGGGGAGGGCTTTTGCACTTTCCAGGGAGCCTGGTCTGTCTAGGGCAGGACAGAGCATGTTTCTCTAGGAGGGATGATTTGGGAGGACAACAGGGAGCTGGATCAGAGGGGTCCATGCCCCTGCTCCCAATGTGACATTGATCTGCCCATGTAGTAGAACTTTTCCTCCCCACTGTACACCATGAGCCCTACCTAGGAAGTCCTTCCTTAGGGTAGCCCCTTCTTCCATGTAGATAGGCCTGCCTGGTAGTTGGTCAATAGGTCTATCTACCCCTGGATCTTGGTTTACAGGCTCATGCAGGCCTCATCAGGGGCCTGGTATTCAGCAGAGAGGTTGGACCCTAGCAAACTCTGGATTTTCATCTTGGGGAGGATGGCGCAGCATACTATGTGGGTGCATTTTTTCCCTAAGCAGTTGTGGCTGAGGCAAAGATTTGTGTGTAAGTGTATGAAGAGCGAATAATTGGTCACCAGATTTCACTTCTCTGTGGTAGTAGCACAAATCCATACCCCTTCCATGGCTGTGTGGTGGAAACAGTAAATGTTTCTGCCCCTTGACATTGGGCTTGGCTGAGTGACTTGCTTTGGCCAAGGGGATGGCAGCAGATGCGATGAAAGCAGAGGCTTGAAATGTACTTGTGTGGTTGGGTTTGTGTTCTGGTGCTGCTGCCATCACCATGAGAGCACCATATTCCAGGTAGCCGTTGAGTCTTCATTCTAGGACCCAAATGAGACACCTGGGGTGAAGCTGTCCCAACGAACCTGCAGACGTGTGAGTGAGAAACAAATGCTTAGAGTTGCATGCCACTGAGAGTTCATAGTAGTTTGTTATGGAGCAAAAGCTGACTGATACAAGGAGAAATGAGTCTTTTTGATTTCAGGTCTTGTTGACATTGGCAGTTGGGGAAATTATTTGCTACTTTTAATGTGCAAGGCAGCAGATATTAAATCCTAATGTACACACAGCCTGCGACCTAGAAATCCAGGCTCATGTTCCTCCATAGACATGTAAAGATATGTTCTGACAACCCAAAATAAGTGATTGAGTGATTGAGGCAAAGATCTCAATCACTGGAGGTTTATTAAGCCAAAGTTTGAGGACATGCCTGGAAAAAAGCAAGCCGCAGATGCATCTGTGACTGTTTTTTTCTGAAGAGGGACTTGGGAACTCAGTATTGAAGGAGAGAGGCCAAACAGGAACAAAAAGGAGGAGGGGGTGAGGCAAATGGTTGCATTCTGTGAGGCCCAGGCAATCTGCATTTCAAATAAGACAAGGTGAATGTTGGAAGAGAAAAAGGGAGTGAAGGAAGAATCAATTATGTAAATGTCCCTGGGTAGGTAGAAGAATGATTGTTTTTGTCTCTATTCTGCACCTGGGAAGATAAACCTGTCATCAACATTATTAGTGTGATATGGAACAGACTTTAGTTTTAGGACTAGACTTAGCCTGCAGACCTAAAGTTACAATTTGCATATCCTCGCTTATGGGAGGCCAGCAAGGAATTTCCTTATAAGTGATCTGTGAGGGCAGTCCTTGTAGCCATCTGAGGCTTTTTGCCTTTCCATGGGGTTCTGGCTAATGCATAATGTTAGTAACAGCTGTTCATTTGGAAGGGGGTGTTGCATGACTCAGCCTCCAGGCTTGACCTTCCCTTTTGCAGAATGAGTTGGGGGGGGGGTGGTTCTGAGATTTTTATTTTCCCTTACAGTTCATAGCAGCTTCTTCCTAATACCAAAAGCTGGAAATAACACAAATGTCCTCCAGTACATGGCAAAAGATTGAGGAGGGAATGGGAGGGAAAAAGTAGAGGCCGGAAGTTGTCGGGATGCAAAGAGAGATGAAAGAACTGTAGGCAGAGGCAAGTGTGGGAACTTTTTTCTGATGGAAAGGTCTGAGTGTGTTTCTAAGCGTTGAGGAAAGACCCAATAAGGAGGTGGAACTTGAAGGTTCAGGAGGAGGCACAGGTGGAGGGAGGGAGGTGCTCAGTAGGTAGCAGGGCATGGGATGCTAAGCCCAGATGCAGGTATTTGCTTCAGAGACAAAGTAGGAAGGAGCAGAGAGTAGGAAGCAAACAAAGTTGAAGATGGAGCTGTTTGCAGGCTGCTGGGAGGAACCCTAGAACAACCCAGCCTGGTGGGGGCGGTGGGGAGCAGGGGAATTGAAAAGAGTAATGAACATTTGTAATAACCATTGTGGGAAATGAGAAAGGGGCAAACAAGATTGTTCAGGGGCAAATAAGATTGCTAAGCAGCCCCAAAGGTCCAGCTGAGAGTCTGGAAACCAGGAAATTGTGGTGCTTTCTAACAAGGTCCCGCAACCTGGATATGGGAGCCAAAAAGTGAAGACAGTGGCCTGCCCTGTGTCCAGGATTTTATGGTAAAGGGAAGCTGGAGGAGCTAGAGATTCTGTGCGAGAAACACATGTTGGACTCAACATTACATTCCTGCTTTTTCTTGGTGGTATAAGGAGATCGTTGCCCCAGAACCTGATGGCTCTAGAGGATCCACGAAGTCACTTAAAGGAGGTAGGTGAGACCTTGGAAATTCCTCTCTCCACTGCTCCAACCACAGTCAGCTATCTTTGGAGAAAACTGACTTCTTAAAAAAACAACCTTATTGAAAGATAACAGACATATAATTAACTGTGCATGTTTAAAGTGTACAATTTGATCAGTTTTAACTTCTGTATACAGCTATGAAACCATCACCACAATTAAGATAATCAACATGTACATAACTCCCTACATTTCCTCATGCCCCTTTCACTGATCTGCTTTCTGTCACCATAGATTAGTTGTATTTTTAACAATTTTATACAAAGGAAATCATATAGTATCTACTCTTTTATTGGCTGGTTTCTTTCATTCAGGTTAATTATTTTGTTGAAGTTGTTTCATGTATTGATAATTCATCTTTGGTTGCTGAGTAGTATGTGTAGGGGCCACTCTATGCTTACCCATTCACTTATTGATGGACATAGCCAGTGTCTGGCTATTGCAAACAAAGCTACTATGAACATTCATGTACAAGTCTTTGTATGGACACATGCTTTCATTTCTCATGGGTAAATATCTAGGAGTAGAATGCTTGGGTCATACGGTGGGTGTTTGTTTGACTTTTGAAGAACCTGCCCAACTGTTTTCCAAAATTATTTTGTCACTTTAAATTTCCACCAGCAGTACGTGAGAGTCATGGTTTCTCCACATCTTCTCTGACACTTGGTGTCGTCCGTCTTTAAATTTAGCCATTCTGATAGGTATGTGGTGGTATCTCATTGTGGTTTCAATTTGCATTTCCTGATGATGAACTATTTTAAGGTGCTTATTTTCCATCCATGTATCTTTGGTGAGGTATCATTTCCAACCCTTTCACATTTTTTGTTCAGTTGTAGGTTTTCTTATCTATTAGGTATTGGAGTCCCTGCCTAGTAAATTTTAAATGAATGCCAGACATTGTAGCTTTTACCTTTGTGAGTACTGGATAATTTTTGTATAATTATAAGTATTCTTGAACTTTATTTTGGGATGCAGCGAAGTTACTTGGAAACAGTTTGATCCTTATAGATCTTGTTTTTGTGCCTTGTTAGGTGGGGCCAGAGCAGTGCTTGGTATAGGGCTAATTTGGCCCTATGACTAAGCCAAGACCCTTTTGCTTACTCTACCTAGTGGTCTGTGAATTGTGAGGTTTTCCAGTCTGGCTGGTGGAAACAGGTACTACTCAGGGTCACGTGTGAGTGTTGGGAACTTTGTGTCTAATCCTTTAGGGTGGTTATCCCCAGCTTGGATAGTTTCCTCACATTCTTGCACTGATAATTGCTCTGCTGAATGTTCAAGGGGGCTTTTGCACATCTACAGAGCTGTCTTTCTGTACAGCTGTCTCCTCCGTGGTACTCCGTCCTACACATCCTAGCTGCCCTGGTTCCTGGGGCTCTTTACCTGGGTCCTCACCTCAGGGAGTTTCAGGACTCCACCTGGTGCCCCTTCTCTTTGATTTGGCTTGAGAATTCTCTCAAGGCAGTGATGGGGGCAATTTTAGAATTCAGCTTATTTGTTTTCCATCTCTCAGAGATCACTGTCCCCAGTTACTTATGCCTTGAAAGCCATTTTGTCATGTATTTTGACCAGTTTTATGTTTGCTTCAAATGGGAGGTAAATCTGGTCCTTGTTAAGGAATCTTGGCTGGAAGTGGAGTCCTGCTAAGACTGCCTTGGAAAAAAGCTTTCTGCTTGTCATAAGCTCCCCAGTAGCAAATCCTGAGACAAGGACCCGTGTGCAGTGACTCACTCAGGAGAAACTGGTGAGGTTTGGGACATAGGGAAGTGGAGGAAGACAAGCAAGTGTTGTCCCCTGCAGCGTCCCACAGAGGGTCACTTTGGCCAGATCCTGTAGGGGATCCCTGAAATGTACGTTATGCCTCGGAGATGTCCCCAGGAGAGCAAAGGAGCTGGCTTTTCTTAGCTTCACACTCATTTTTCAGTCATTAACTCAGGGCTGTTATTTAAGAAAGGCCCAAAAGTTATAGTTAAGGGCTGGGACATGGAAAATTTTGTGGTTTATTTGAAATATCTGCCACCTGTGTGGTGTGTTTATTCTGAGGAAGAGGTTGAGCAAAGGTGGGAGGGCTCATTACAGAAAGAGTAGCACCTGTATCTACCAGGAACTGGTGAAGTTGATCATCTATATTGATGGTTAATTTACATTAGATGTTTAAGTGCAAGGCAAGATATTGGGTGCTTTTCCCTTCCTTGGAGCAGCCTCATTGATCTAAATTGGGAGACTTTTTTTTTTTTTTAATGGGATGATCTTTTTCCAGTGTACCTTCTGTTTATGATATCTAAGTGTGTCCTCATTAACCAAGGTGATCAGTGATCAGCTGGGAAAGGGCTATATAGCTCTTTGATCTGCAGGGCTGTAATACTTGGGCTTCCCACTGTGTCTCAGGCACATATATCCTGTTGGTTGTGTTTCTTTGGGAGATACACACACACACACACACACACACACACACATACATTTTTAAAATTGATATTTTAAAATTTTATTTTAAGGAATTAGCTCACTCAGTTGTGGGGGCTGGCAAGTCTGGAATCTATAGGACAGGCTGTATGCTGGAAATTAAGGCAGGATTTCTGTTGGTTTTCTTGCAGAATTCCTTCCCCTCTGGAAAACCTCAGCTTGTGTTCTTAAGGCATTCAGCTGATTAGGTGAGGCCCACTCACATTACCGAGGGTAATCTCATTTACTTAAGGTTAACTGATTATAGATGTTTATCACTTCTACAAAATATCTTCACAGCAACATCTAGACTAGTGTTTGACCAAACAGTGGGGCACCATAGTCTATCTTTTCTTTTGCACGATGGAGTTATAGTCCAAACAGGTTTTTATTGGAAATATTTCAGGTATGGCTTTTAGGAGATTTTGCCCTACTTTTTGGGCCTGTTTTTAACCTTGAGGTTTATTGTGGAAAGAGAGACCCAGGTCAGTCCAATCAGCTTCAGTCATCCAGGATTTTGCGTCTGAGGTTCTGATCCACATGTATAAAATTGGTCTAGGTCTGGTAACCATGGGTCATATGCACCCAAAAGAATTCTATTAACACATTCTTCTGTGAATAGTTGCTGGTCTTGTCTGGGTTTGGGGAAATCCTTAATTATGGTTATTAATTCATCTCTGGTCCAAGGTTTAAATTTTACAGTTGCTTGCATGTCTGACCCGTGGGAAGGATGTATCTTTAGAGGCAACTGGCATTTGAGGATCACAGGAGCTGCTGGGAAAGGGAAGGGGGTTGGACAAGGGAAGAAGAGGGAGGAGTCGACAGAGATGTGGAGGAAGGGAGAGCAGTTAGAGGGGTAACCGGGAAGAGGGAGGGCTGGATCTAGGGAAGCTGCTGGAGGACACGAGGAGAGGGAAGACTTACCAGGAAAATGCGTCTAGTCTGTTGTTGCTTAAGTTTTTCAAATTGCTCATTACCTTTGGCCAAAGAATTTTTTAGTGAAGCATTTTTTTAAATCAGAGTTTTGTTTGGAGGCCTCTGCACACTGATCAAAATATCTCATTCCCTTTGTTTTTTCAGGGTGCCTCTCAAATAAACAATTTTGTTCAAGTCACATGTTCCCCATGGTGGCCATTGAAGGCCCAGATGATTCTTGGTGGAGTTTTAGGCCATTTAGAAAGATTAGGCACAAAAATTAGGATTCCAATGAAGGTAATATATAAGAATCAGGAGTTTTTCCTGGAAGAGGAGATGATTTAGATTCAGACGACCCCATGAAAGCCTTGGGTACTTTGTGTCTTGGGCCCCCAGCCTCTTGGTTGACTGTCTCCAAATGATGACCTGACAATTTATGTTCCCTGAAGAAAACCAGAGATAATATTCTCTCTGGACAAAAGACAGAAGGCGAACTTTACCTAATTATATTGGTGACTTACAGAAAAGTTTTTCTAAATGGATTCCAGTCCAGTGAGAACCACAAACTCACCAGTCTATGTGAGGCTGGTTTAATCAACGGGCTTATGGGGCCTATGCCTGTGTTCTACCTGTGACTCTCGTTCTGTGACAAACAACAATTTTGACAGAACAGCACAAAGTGGAAGAACAAAAGAGAGCAAAGGAGAGGAAAAGGAATGATCTGATTCTACCAGGGATGCAAATGAAAGGGAACGAATAACAAAAATTGGGTATGAAACTGATAACAAATAGCTGAGAACTCAATGCAAGGACAGTGGAGTGCGGATCCAGTGCTGACTTAGCACACTGGTGTGGATTTGACAAGCAAGGCAAGGCACAAGGGACCTCTACAAACACCACCCCTGGCCAAAGGCTGAGGTCCGTGGTGGTGGCCAGGGTAGACTGCATCTCAATGGGACCTCCAGAAAAACTGCAAAATAAATGAAAACCACCCAGATGAGGACAAACAGAAGCTATCTATTCAGAACTTGCTATAGCAAAGGAGTCAACCACCATCACCTGTATTTGGCAGGGACTCAAAAAGCAGGCAGGGACCGAGGAAGTTTATAGTGGGGGACAAAAGGGGAAGGCTTCAGGTGTGCTGTGATTGGAGGCTGTTGGAACAGGGACAGAGGGGGGCTGACTAATAGAGGGGCAGCCTACAGAATTGGTTGGGAAGCATATTTGGCTCTCTCTGATTGGTCCTGAGTTGAAAGCAGCGGCAAAAAATAGGGAAGCTGGAAGTCATTGACTAATTCCTGACCATTCTGGGCTGGGCTTCTTGGGCTGGTTGCTGCAGATCGTGGGTCAGAGTTCTATTGTGTGTGGTCTGGCTATTGTCCATCGTGTATTCAGTCTCTGAAGAGGTATTGGTGTCTTGCCCCAGAAAGTTCACAGTCTGGGTAGGTAAAGAGATGTATGTTCAAAGAAAAGATTGTGGGATCCATATGAGGCCAGGCTGAGGGGTCCAGCTGTGGAGAGTGAGCCTTGGGCTGTACTCAGGTGAGGGGTTGGGCTGTGGGTAGGTGAGTAGCCAGATTAGGGAAAGGGGGATGGCGAGAAGCTTCTTTCTGAAGGTAGGTTACCGATGTAGGGCTGACTCAGGGACGCTGGCCCAGGGAGCCCCATCTCCGACCAGCTCTGATTTAGGGTCTCTTTCTACTTTCCTAACATCTCCTTTGGCATTAAGAGACCTCCCCCAGCTGCACCTGGTCTCATGGGGGAGGACTTTTAGATATATTCTAAAGTTGGGGAGGAAGTAACATGGCTTTGATAATAGGGGGCCAGGGTGAAATTACAGCCTGCAGTCTCTCCCTGCTGTGTGATAAAAACATTATTCCACCTGCACAGGAAGGTGCTTCGAGAGTCATATATCCTCTGACAAGCCAGAACTGCCCCCGTGCCATTGTGTCAAGAATCAAGATGCTGTGACGCCACAGACCTCTCAGGTTGGTGGGGGTGTTAGGAGATGGTGGAAATAATAGGGGCTTTGTTCCTTTCATTGTGCTGTTTAATGCATTTCCTTCTCCTTAAAAGGTTGGCTGTAGGAGTAACCACAATTCATGATCCAGTTTAGGGTGATTGAATTGGTGGTAACCTCATTTGCTGTCTTGCTGCAGAGCTTAAAAGGCCACATTTATTGCCCTGCTCTTTTGGGTTGAGCATTGCCTTCCACATCTTCATTCATTCATGTTGCGCGTATTTGTTACAGGTGTAAAATATGAACCAAGTGCTTTGCTGGTCGCTGGGGATAAAATGTTGAGTAAGACACAGCCTTGACTTTCATGGGTCTTATAGTCTCTTATAGGAGACAGATGATAAGAACAAAAGTGCAGTAAGAAACACACACACACACACACACACACACACACCGCGGCAGGAGAATGTGGGGCTGGGCAACTTAGGTGGAGTGGAGGGGGTGGCCGCCAACTGAGATTGGATTTTAAGGAAATGCCAGGTTCATGAAGAGCAAACAAGTGCACCTTAGGCAGAAGAAAAGCATGTGGGAAAAGTCTTGACATTCCTGGCACCAAATGAATGTTGGTGAGCTTAGAGCACAGAGGCTGAGGACGGAGGGCATGAGGTGCAGCTGGAGAGGAAGCTGGGGGTCACCTGGAGACACAGAAATCGTGAACAGGTGCTGAGTTTTATCAAATGCCTTTTCTGCATCTATTGAGGATTTGACTCTGAAACTAAGCAGAGCCTTTGGTTGTCTCATGGTACTGAGAAGATAAAAATGAATTTCCAAGCCCTCCAGTAGAGAGAGACCTCAGCTGAACACCCAGACTTTCAGGTGAGACCCCTGAAGGGCCACACCCTAGAAATAAAGGTAAACTGAAATAGATGAAGGTATAGAAACCTTAACTCTGCCTTGAAGCATCTCAATCTCTGATTGGATTAAGACAATTTCCTCCACTGTCTGCCATAAGCAAAGGAATTATAACATAATGCAAAGCTGTCTATCATTTGTCTTAAACAATGCCTGATATTCAATAAAAAATTACCAGGTATATCAAGAGATCAAAGCGTTAACTTGAAATCAAGGGGGAAAAAAAGACCCACAGGAAATCCAAATACTGGATTTATCAGACAGATTTAAAAATAATGTTTGGTATATTTAAGAATATAGGTGATAGGATGTAGAATTTCACCAGAGAAATGGAATCTAATTTTAAAAAAAGAAGAGAAATTGTTATCTGAGCTTATCTGGATATTTAATTTATATTTTCCATCCCCTTCCTTTTGCCATAGTATTTTAAAGAAAATCCCAGATGTTACATCAGTTCATCTGTAAAAATTTCATAATGTTTTATTTTTTCCTTGGGGTAACACATGGATGTTCCAATAATCGTTTTAAACCTCTACATATATGGTTTTGCATTCTTCGATATGTTTTCTTACATTTTACAATTAAATGAGAAGGGCGGTATATAGTCACAGTCACTTTTTCCTGTAAACACCCCATCCCCACCAATTCTATCCCTCCACCCTCTCCAAATATTCCACACAATGGAATTTTTTATTCAGTTCTTTTTCCTTTACTCATCATTAAGTGATGCAAGAGAAGAATTTTTAATTTTCTTTCTCACCTCAGTTAGATCACTACTCATTGGCCACTTTCCTCTCCCTTTCCTGCTAGGATCTAGTTTAACTGGACTAGATAGAAGATTTTAGAAATGTACTAAGACTTCTGAGGTGGGTGTGGTTTTTTATCTTAAATTTTTTTGTGTGTGTGTGTGGCGATGGGGTCTTACTATGTTGCCCAGCTTGTCTTGAACTCCTGGCCTCAAGCAATCCTTCTGCCTTGGCCTCCCAAAGTGCTAGGATTACAGGCACAAGGCACAATATCCGCCAGGTATGTTTTAAGCAAACTGTTTATGAAGGTATAACATATATAGAGAAAAATGCACAAATCACAGGTAAACAGCTTACTGGATTCTCATAAAGTAAACACACCTGTGTAACCATCACCCAGATCAATCAACAGAATATTTTCTCACTCCTTTCCCATTGGAGACTCCCAGGGGGCATCTGGACCTTCTCAACTGCCTGGGCCTGGTGTGGCCCCTTGGTCAGGGCTTTTGCACCTTTCCGTGGCATCTTCTAGAAATTGTTTCAGGTATAATGCTTGGAACTTCTGGAGCATCTTGGGACCATGAGATGACCCAGATTGACAAGTTGACATGCTGGGGCTGGCAGAACAAAAAGATGGAAGGAAACTGGGTTCCTGATGATTGTGTTGAGCTGCTGAATCAACCAGTCCTGGAGCTGCCATTTTGTCATGGAAAATAGTAAATATCCTTATATGCTCTTTTGAGTTGGACTATCTATTATTTGCATCCATAAGTATCATAACTGACATCATGAGGCCAGAGGAAGTTGGGAAATGTACTTATTTGCCAGACATATCACCATCCCAACAATTTAGGGATTTGCCAGTAAATGCATATGAAGAGATACATATATAGGTATGCGTGTGTGTGTCCATATACTTGTGTATATATTATCTCTGGAAATATTCTAAGAAACTGGTAACGATACGTACCTTGTGTGGAGAGAAATGGCTCAGGGCAAGGTTGGAAGAGAGACATAATTTTCACTGTTTGCCTTTTTCCCTTTTACATCTGTGCCTGTATTTTCTGTGTATTCAAACAAGACGGAAACTGAGTAACAGAGTTAACATATATGTTGAAGGTAGTAAAGAACCTAACTGACATTGTAGAAATAAAATTGCGATGGAGAGGACACATTTAGAAAAACCTCCTCAGTTGTAGGCAGGAGGTTAAAGAGATAAAATTGACAAGAGAGAGGATGGCAACTCCTGAAGGGAAAGCATGGAACCCAGGACAGAAATGGAAAGGAAGCAACTCTCAAAGCCATAAAATATTATAATACTTTTCTGAAATGAGAAATGATGATGAAAAGAGCCGAACTGTGTTGCAATAAAATAATAACAAAGAGCCTGATAGTTCAAGGCATCCTGGTGAAGGTTTCATAATTTGGGTATATTGGAAAATGAAATTCAGTCTGGATTTAGATCTCTCCCTGATAAAGAAAATGGGATAAATGCTACAGCATCATTTCTCAAGTAGAAGTTATGCCCATTGTGGTTTTGGGAGACTAGGTATGCCCTGAAATAAAGATACCTTAATCAAACACACTTGGGAAGTGCTATAGACTGCCTTTGGAAATGTACAAAGCCCACTAACTTAGTGAAAAATAAATGGTTTATCTTTATTTGCCCATATTTTCCAACAAGAAAAGTTATGCCTTTATGAACATCCATAGAAAGTTCCTCGTATACCGCTACTTTGGGAATTATTCATCGTAGGATTCCGGGATCCTGACCCAAGACTTCTTTTTTTCCACTAAGTTGTTCATATGTAAAGGTAACAGGACTTTATGTATTTATATTTATTTATAGCCTAGATATGCAAAGTCTTAGAAAATGTATCATTCCATACAACCCTCCTCTAAGGATACTGCCAGTAAGAACTCGAGGGCTAAATTACTATGCGGTGTTTATTTGGAAATGGGAATGGCCAGAAGCAGTGGGGATGGTGGAGACAGTGCCAGGCCAGGGGTCAAGAAGGCAGATGTTCTACACAACCCAAGGGGTACTCGTTACTAGTCATGTGATCTTCAGCTGGTTATCTTAACGTTTGGGGTCTAAATTCCATCATCTGAAAAATTAGAAAATAATTCCACTTCCTTAGGCTGCTGGAGGATTCAATAGGATAATAAATATAAAATTAGGCTCAAAAGGAGGATAAAGATATGTATGATCTCAATATGTGTTCTCCAAGAAGCAGACCCTGAGATAGGAGTTCAAGTATAAGTAGTTTATTTGGGAGGTGATTCCAAGAAACACTAGTTGGGAGTGGGGAAGTGGGACAGGGAAGAGGGGCAGGAAGCCAACAACGGTGTGCTGTTGAGCCGGTGACCACTGTGTGCTATCAAGCTCCACCCCCCTGGGGAACTCTGGGATGTGACCTTGAACCTCAGTTATCCCACCAGTGGGGTGAGGGAGGCGGGGTATGTATACACTCATTCCCATCTGTCACTGGTGTGGCCTGCTGGGGATGGGTGTTAATTCCCTGTCACTTTGAGCCTACCCCCTGCTCATTCAGGGAGAGCTCCAGCAACTCAAGGTGAGCCCCTAGGAAAGGAGTTGCGGGTGCAGACAGTCGGAAGTCATGGGAATGGTTGGTTCGGAGGGGATACGAGTGGAGCACTGACAGCATCTACTATATTAATCATCCTCCAGATCACATTACAGTGTGCAGATAATCATCATCATCAAAATATGCATTTGGGTAGGGATGCTTTTGTGTTTTCAAAAATCTATTCCAAATATTATCTCAAGATCTACCTTGTCGTGGGGACAGTTTCAGCCCACACTCAACTCTGAACTCCGGCCTCAGCCCTTCTCACACTTGCAGGTCTTGTCCTTCTTGACAGCCTCTTTTCCTCCCCTCCCCCACCTCCACCTCCCTATAGCAAGGGGTTGGGAATGTGCAGATGCTGGGGAAGGTCTTGTGAACAGGTAGGATTAGATTAAGGATGCAACATGTTTTTTCACTCAGATATTCCCATTTCCATCCAGAAATTTCGTTTTAGAGCCAGACGCCTCCTGAGGAAAATGGTGTGTTAGGGAGGCCTGCAGAAATAATAAAACTCATAAATGATAGCCAAACCTCTTCTTAAAAATTAGATATCATCTTTCCCCTCAGCAAAATGCTTAGTGGAACCGCTCTCACGGAGCAAAATCAACTGGCTTGAGTTTCTCCTCTGCCACTCTGAAGCAACCCTCTTGGGACATTCATGTTCTAAAAAACATCTTCTTATCTCAAAATCTTCTCTCTCCCCGGATGCCAACTCCTCATACCACTTGTCCACATCTCCTGGGTGCTGGCCCCTCGTCATAGTCAAGGCCAGGGCTCCTGGACCCTTTGCTGGTTTGGCCGACTGTCCAGGTATTTCCTTTATTTATTTATTTTTTACCTAGGCCATGTGGGGACCTCTCAAAGTTGCTTCTTAGCTGAAGAAGGTGACGTCCCCAACTGAGACATCCCACTGGCCTAAGACCTGCTGTGAGTGAGGGGTCAAAAGAGAGATGGGTCCTCCCCTGCAAGAATTTCTGTCTTCGTGTCCCTCCCCAAAGCCTGGCATCTTGGAGCCATACTCACTCCTGGGAAACAATTGAAGGCCTTGATTTTTCCATTGTCTTTTTTTTTTTTTTTTGGTTCACGGGAGGTGAGAGCCCTAGAAAAACTCAAAACAGTGCCTAGAACAGCCCACTGCTGCACGTTCTCAAAAACACCAGTGATCTGCTTGTGGCTTTATTTTTTTGATAATGTACAAGAGAGCCGCCTGCATTTTTTCCCACTCAATTGAGTGACTTTTTGATGGATCTGACTGGTTGTTTTGGCATCGCGTAGGCACAAACTCGAGCTGGGGCTCCACAGAGGCGGCGAAATCAGACATGAATAATAATCATAATAAACCTTCACAACATTTGAAATTTTCCAAAGAACTTTCCTACACATTTACCTCGTTCTGTCCTACAGCGCCCTGAGACATAGACAGCACCGGCGGGATTATGGCGCCCAATGTTCTGATGGGGAACAGAGAGGCCCAGCGATGGGGTGCCGGCTTGTCCCCAGCCCTGAGCAGACCTGGACTCCTCGTCCAGGGCTCCTTCCACACTGGGGATCGGGGGAGGATGTCTGGTGGGGCCTACAGGGCAAGAGGCTGGGGCAGAGACTCTTCAGAACATTAGCTTGGGTAGGGCCAGCTGGGCTTCAGGGAATCAGGTTCTGGAGGGGGAGGCAAACACCAAGGTGTTGGACACCTACCTGGGACGAAGACCACGATGAGGTCTGAGCCAGCTCTGGGACTTGCAGGGGATGACACTTTAACAAGCCTGCAGGGCACTTTGCTTTCTTATCTCCCAGGGCTGGTGCAGGCACAGCTGTGCAATGGGCACACTCTGTCTTCAGCGTCCCTTCTGGGCCCCCTGCTCTGCTGTGCCAGCCTTTCTATAAAATCCCACTGGCCCCGGCTCTCTTGCCCTGACATCCTCTTGCAGGCCCCTCCCTTCCCCTGGCCCACTATTTGCACCTGCCTCATCCCCGGGGCAACTCCCTGCCCCGTCTCCCCCTTCTTGGGATCCAGCTCTTTTCTCTCATGGATGTAACAAACTATTTGCTAGAGAACACTTCCCCACGCCTCAGGTAAGATGCATCTGTTTCACAGGAACCTTCTCGGGATGGTGGTCCTTCTCAGCTTGGCCCAAGCTATCAACCCGAGATGTGTGCTTCCCACTGGCCTTTCCTTGGAGGACCTGCTCAAATACTGCCTCCTCCAGGAAGGCTCTCTTGATTGCCCTGGTCCACACTGATCTTGGGCTTTTGTGACCTACTGGGAAGCTGGATTAATTGGGTTGTGGTCTCTAGCTTCTTTCTATTCCTCCTCCTCCTCCTCTTCCTTCTTTAAAAAAGCAGTGGTAGTTTCTTTATTTGCATTTATGGCCTGTGAGAACGAGAACACTATGCTTGACTTCCTCCCTCCCTCCTTTCTTTTTGACAAATGTGAAGTCCATTATATTCCAATAAGAAGCTTAAGTATTTTCACTTAGTGATAGGAGATCATACTTATCTAAGCAACCAAATGACTATTTTTCGCAATATAATTGCAAAAGATCATAAATGAACCTCATTTGTTTGTAGCTGCTGCCCTGTATGTCATCCCGCTGACCGGGAGCTGTGTTCTAGGAGGGGGTCTCACCAGGGTCTCTCTGACCGTTCCTCTCACCCCCCATACACCCTTCCATCCTCAGCCAACTGCCATCTTCACCCTTGTCACTCTGCCTTTCCGAGTCCAATTCCCATGCAAATAAATGTTCTTCCATCATCAAGTTCTTCCCAGAAAGGTCCCTCGACCTTCTTGCCTTGAGTAATATGTCACTTTTCACCAAACTTGCAGCTTGTGTTGGGTTCCAAATATCACTTTTATACCATCACTTTATAATGCCCTTGAAAGAGCGTTCCCCTTTCTTTGAGATATACGCCACCTGCTGTTCCTCCTACTCATTGGAAACCACATGTTTCTGGTCACTCTCTCTGTTGAGGGGCCTCAAAATCCTTAGCCCCCTTGTCCCTCCACTAAGATCATCCTCAAAGTGTCTGACCTTGAATCAATCCAACCATCCTCCTCCACTCCTATGCCAACCTCACCAGGCTCTCAGAGAATACCACGGGAAGGTAGGGACTCCTGCCACCAGAAGCATATGGTCTCCGCGTCATCTAGCTGCCGTCTCTCTACTTCCTTGGGGAGTCCCTTCCCCCACCTTTTCTCCGCCCACCTTTCTGCCCTCCAGCTCTGTGATCACATACATAAAGCAGATTTCCAGTGTCCTCAAGGTCACTCCTCCTCTTCTTACCCAAGCCCCTGGGAGCTGATATGCCGCTTCCTCCAGATCTTTCTACCTGGAGTTAGTGCAGGGGAGAGTCACGGCGGAGCTCCAGGCACCGGCGGGGCAGGTTTGGGTGAGGTGGTGAGTCCGTCTGGGAGCTCCTGCAATTTATGAGGGGAGTGGGTCCCACGTTTGTGATGTCTGGCACTGAATTGACTACCTTTCTGTCATTTGGACGTACCTTGTCCTAACTCCCATCTCCCAGTAGACACAGAGCCTCTTCCTCATCTTGGAAGGGCTCTCTGGGTGGGGTGCCATCGAGTGTGGAGTGAGATAGGAAGAGGGAGCAGCCGGGGGCAGGGGAGCAGCTGCTAGTCCTGCCTGAGCAGCCTGCGCAGGCTCCAGGTGCCTCCTCTGCTTGGGGTGGAGGTTCCCCCCAGTACTCCTCACTCCCAGGTGGCAGGCACCCTTCCCCTCCTCCACTCGCTCAGGGTGCAGGTGGCTGGCGTGAGGTCAGCGCTGGGGGCCTGGGCAGGAAGCTGAGGGTGGACAACGCTGGCCACGGTAGCCCAACGCAGGGCCTGGGCTCCAGGGCACCTGGGGGTGTGTCCTTGTCCCCCTGGGGATCACAGGGGTTCCCCCATCCCAATTTCCCTTTGAAGGGCCTGACAAAGGCAGGGTCCCCCTCCCTCTGACCCACTGTACCAACTGTGAATCACATTTTATTTCATGACATTTTCTTCCAGTGAAAAACACATAGTTTGACCAATTAAAGCCTCTCTTGGACTAAGCCCCTGACTGAATTGGAGAGGAAAGTGAAAGAACGTCCTGTTCCTATGGTTTTTTCATCTCTCTCTCTCTCTTTCTCTCTCCTGTTTTTTTTTTTTTTTTTCTTGGTCACAGTTCAGATTTAGAGGGAAGCAGTGATGGAAATAAACTGTGTCCACTCTGGCCTCTCGGCGGCTGTCAGGCTACAGTTCCCAGATGAGGCCAGGCCCAGAGACAGAAATGGACTCGGAGAGGGCTGCGTGAGCTCCCAGGCTGGGCAAGGAAGGAGGGAAAGAGGCTGCCTCATTGGGGAGGGCCAGAGCTTGGAGAGGAGCCCTGAAGTGGTTATGAGGGGCAGCGTCTGCTAGCGGGGGGGCAGAGGAGCAGGAGGGAGGGGGTGTGGGGGCACCCCTCGTGCACTGGCCCTGCCTCAGGCACGTGCCAAACCTGATGGGGTGAGGCACTGCAGGAATAAGCTAGGGAGCATCACGACAGCACCCTGGGCAGGGCCACCAGTGCTGTCCTGTGAGCCCTGGAGATGGAGGCTTAGTGGGTCCTGGAGGTGGGGCCGGGCAGAAGAGAGAGAACAAGGCAGACGTGATGAGGCAAAGGTAGCTGATGGGCTCATGGGTAAGACCCCTTGGGTTCTCAGAATCACCAAGCAACAAGGAGTGGGTGTCCTTCATGAGCAAAGGGGGCCTTGCACTAGCAACATATGCATCCTTACCATGAAGGGGACCCCACTCGTACCCCTGGAAAGGCTGGAGAGACCTGGGGAAATTGGGCCACAGTGTGGAAGGAAGGAATAAAAGCAAATTTGTTGGGCATTTATGTACCTGGCATGGTGTCAGATCTGGATTAGGACAGTGGCTTCAGAGATAGAGAAAAGCGAATGGTCTCAGGGCTAGTCAGGAGGTTGGATGCAGAGAACGTGATTGGATGTGGAGGTGAGGTGATGGCCACTTCTTTCAGCCTGTGCAGTTGGTGTGTGGCCTTGGCTCTCAGACCTTGCTATTGATACGAGGAATTTAGCAGAGAAAAACACAGAAGTGGCCCCTCTTCCTGTGGGAATCCCAGCCTAGGAGGAAAGACAGTGGACAAGAAGTGACAAGAGTGGTGGCACATGCTACGGAGTGGTGAGGAAGTCCCCTGAAGCAGGTTTGGGCCTCTGGCTAAGTTCTTAGAAAGTTCTGACTGGTGCAGGGTCTCTAGGGAGATCAAGGAAATCAGGTGGGAAGGAGGGAGGTTTGAGATAGAGGGAGGGAAGTGGCACTTGGAGCTAGTCCTCCTTTCACAATGGGCAGGGCCGCTGAGTGGGCATCGCTGGCTGAAGGCTGGAGCGCTGTGCCCAGACAGTGGAGGAGTGGGATTGTAGCAGGTTTGGACATGCTGAGTCTGGCACCTGGAGGACCTCCATGTGGTGATGTCCAGTGGATGCCAGACAGGGAAGTGTGATGGTCATCAGAGGGCTCACAGCTGCATATTCAGGTTTGGGTCCCTTAACTTACCTGTGGCAGTTGAGGCCATGGGATAGGGTTATCCAGTGAAAAAACAAGTCCTGAAAATGGTTGACTTCTCACTTCTCTCTCTTTCTCTCTTTCTTGATAAAGCAATAAATTATAATCAACAACTTTTGGGGAGATAAAAGATGCACATTGTTAACATTCAAGCAATACGAGAGGGTATACAATGAGTAGTGAGTAACCCTGTCCCTCCTGATCCCTGACAACCCCAGAGGTCCCCAGAGATACACCAGTTTCTTACATATTCTTCTAGAGATGTTCTATGCCCATAAAGCAATTTTATACAAATGTTAGCACACTATATTTACCTTTCTACTTCTTTCTTTCTTTCTTTTTTTTTTTTTTTTTGAGACAGAGTCTCACTCTGTTGCCCAGGCTAGCGTGAGTGCCGTGGCGTCAGCCTAGCTCACAGCAACCTCAAACTCCTGGGCTCAAGCAATCCTCCTGCCTCAGCCTCCCGAGTAGCTGGGATTACAGGCATGCGCCACCATGCCCGGCTAATTTTTTCTATATATATATTTAGCTGTCTATATAATTTCTTTCTATTTTAGTAGAGATGGGGTCTCGCTCTTGCTCAGGCTGGTCTCGAACTCCTGAGCTCAAACGATCCGCCCACCTCGGCCTCCCAGAGTGCTAGGATTACAGGCGTGAGCCACCGCGCCCGGCCCTACTTCTTTCTTTTAAAATTTAACTAAATATCTTGGCGAGCATTCCTTATTAGTACTAAAAAAGCTACCCCCTCTTTTTATACAGCTGCATAATCTTCCATCATATGCATGGCCCATAATTTAATTAACCTGTTCCCCATAAGTAGGGATTCAGCATGTTTTCAGCCTTTTGTTATATAGATAGCACTGCGAAACTATTCTTGTATATATAAACATCATTTAGCGTTTAATTTTGGCTGCATGCAAGAGAAAACTCAAACAATAGGGATTTCAACAAAATAGAGATTTATTTTTTTCTCATATAATGAGAAAGCTAGGGTAGGCAAATACTGACATTGGTTTAGTGGCTCAGTGACTTCACTGTAAGTTCTCTGTGCCCTTTTTCTTATGGTTGAAAGATGGCTGCTCAGATCCAGCCACTACATCAATATTCCAGGCAGGAGACATGAGAGAAGACAACAGAGGGGAGAAAGGTGCATGGTTAGCTGAGTTTGTTATCTTTTTAAGCTCTCCTGGAAGCTTCCCAAATAACTTTTGCTTATATCTCATTGGCCAGACCTGTGTCTGGCAACTGTCCCCATCTCCATGGAGGTTGGGAAATATCTTTCAGTTTGGTTCATTGATTCTGCTAGCAAAATCAGGGTTTGTTGTAAAGAAGGAGAGAATGGACATGGAGTAGAAGTCTAGTAGATTTTATTTCTAGTACAAATTCTTATAAATGAAATTGCTGGACTAAAAACCCTCAGGCATTTTAAATTTTGATTGTGCCAAATTTTCCTCCAAAGGGGTTTTACCAAGTACACTTCTACAGTGCATGAGAATGCCTGTTTCCATACATCATTGCCTACAGACTGTTGCCAAACTCTTCATGTTTTGCTAATCTGATGGGTGAAAAATGACCTCTTATTGTTTTAATTGGCACTCGTCCTATTTTAAGTGAGGTTGAGCATCTTTTAAGATGCTTAAGAACATTGGCATTTTAAGAGGAGAAGAAAATTCCAAGTGAGAGAATGAGAAAATGAGGGAATGAGAAGGAGTGACTGGGGAAGGAGAGGAAAATTAGGAGAGATTGGGATTAAAGAAGGGTAGGTGGAAGCTTCAAAGACAAGGGGTGGATGTCAGGGACTCTTTCAGATGTTGCAAAGAGATAAGATAAGGCCAGAGGAGTGCCCACTAGGTTTGGCACCATGGAGGTCCCTTGGGACTCCATGTTGGAGTAGAAACCAAGTGGACCTCCTCTCCTGCGAAGTATTACTTTTTTCTGTTATTTACATGAGTAAGTGAATCCAGAGGGGTTAAATAACTTGCTCAAGGTCACAGAGCTTGTAATTTTTTATTTCTTTTTCTGAGACAGAGTCTTGCTAGTCACTTGGGCTAGAGTGCCATGGCATCATCACAGCTCACTGCAACCTCAAAGTCCTGGGCTCAAGTGATCCTCCTGCCTCAGCCTCCCAAGTAGCTGGGACTGCAGCTATGCACCACCATGTCTGGCTAATTTTTTCTATTTTTAGTAGAGATGGGTCTTGCATGCACCACCTTGCCTGGCTAATTTTTTCTATTTTTAGTAGAGATGGATCTCGCTGTTGCTTAGGTTGGTCTGGAACTCCTGAGCTCAAGCGATTCTCCCACCTCGACCTCTCAGAGTGCTAGGATTACAGGCATGAGACACCATGCCCGGCCCACACAGCTTGTAAAGGAGGCGCTGGGATTTGAATCCAAGTGTGTTGAACCCCCAGAATCTCTGAAAGTGAGTCTCACAGAAACTGTGGGGGAGGGAGAATGTTTGAAATTATTGCCTTAAAGACCTTGAAGGGGCCTTTGGGCTTATGGGTCTACTTGATCCACTTTAAAAATGAAGAAAGTGGGTGCCATTTAGGTGAAGAGATTTGCTGGAAAGTGTGGGAGCCCAGCAAGAATCCAGATCTTGCCCTGGTCTGGGGCACTTTGTAGGATCACTCCTTTATCCAGCAGGGAGCGCCAGTGAGTAGCTAGGGCTGAGCAAAAGTCACCTGTGCCGGTCAGCACCAAGGACAGAGCAACACACCTGGGCCTTAGTGGGATCCCCCCAGCCCCTTGAAGGCCCAGCTTGTGTACTCAGAAAAAGACCAGGCTATTGGTAACTTCTGGGTATTGTTGGTAGCCCTTTGGGAGTGATCTGAGAGCTTAAAGAAGACCTAGTGCTCTTCTGAGAATTACTGTTATGTCTTCTCTCCTAGTGGAGCCTCTAAATTGCCCCACCCGGGATCATGAACATAAATTATCATCTATCTTTGGCTCTCAATAAAGCCAACCAGATGGCCATGCCTCTAGCCTGTTTGATGGTTCATTCACCCATTCATTTTGAACATTTTTATAATTAGGTTTAAACTAATTTATTGTTATTCTAACAAATTATGGGTTAGCACCCAGATAATCCCTGTTGAAGGGCTGGTTTAAGGTGGCAATGTGCCCTGCCTCTGAAGGCAAGTCATGACTGGCTAAGCCAATCATAGCAATAGGTTCCTTATTTATTTATTTATTTATTTATGCCAATAATCAATTTTCCAGAAACCCTAGCAACTGGATGGTGGTGAGGGTGGTCATGTGACACAGTTCCAGCCAATGGGATGTAAGAGATGGGCATGAAAAGAGTGCTCATTGGTATTAAATCTTCTGCCTTCTTCTTGCCTTGGATGTAGCTATGGTGCCTAGGGCAGAGGCAGCCCTCTTGTAACGGGAAGTGACAATAAGAGATTAAACAGCCTGGGCAGAAAGATAGGTCCTTGATGACTTTGTTACCAAAGGCTGGATTCCCAACCTTGTTTCTTGTTATGTGAGATAATCAAACATCTTTATTGTTTAAGCCATTGTTACTCAGGTTTCTGAGTATTTGTAGATAAAAACATTCCTGTTAATACTCTTGGTCTTTTTATTTATAAAAAGGCTCACTCATTGTTCAATGAATTGCATTCTTCCTTTAGTGTACCTTGGAGATTTATTTATATCATTACATACAAGTCTGACTAATTGTTTTCTTTTCTTTTCTTCACCCCTTGGGATCTAGGTAATTCTTTTCTTTTTGCAGGCATATAGTATTCCATTGCAATAGATGGACCATAATTTATTGCCCATTTCCCTATTGGTTGAAATTTAAGTTGCTTCTAGTTTTTTTTTTTTTTTTGCTACCATTATACAAAGCAGAGCTGTAATGAATATTTTGAACATGTCACATATATATATCCCAGATAATTTTTGTCAGTATATTTGGAGGTTAAATTGTTAACTGTGAAATTGCTGAATCAAGTGCTGTATGAATTATAAAACTTGGTGGTGTTGCCAAGTTGTCCTCCAGAAAGATTCCATCAATACACATGCCCACTAACAGTGCACACACATGCCTGTTTCCCCAGACTATCACTGCAGGCTTCTATTAAACGTTTATATTCCTGACAGCACGATCAGTTTAAAAAATGTGTCTTCTTTTTTTTTTTAATTTACATTGACTTATCTATGATTAAGGTGAAGAATTTTTCTTATGTATATTGGACATTTGCATTTCTTCTTTTGTAATCTTCTGTTCTTAACCTTTCCTCCATTTTTCCCCCCATGGGGTTGCTAGGCCCTTTCTGCTTTGTACAGATTTTTTTTGTACGTGTGAATTTGGAGAATTAATCTTTTGGCATATGTGTTGTAAAATTTTACCTTCAGTTTCCTGTTTATCTTTTGGCTTTCTTAATGGTATTTTTCATCCCTCAAAAGGTTTTAAATTTTATGTAATTGTATGTATAAATCATTTTCTTTATGGCTTCTGGAGTTTCATCTTATTTAGAAAGGGCTTTGCACTCCAGGATTGTAAATACATTTACTGATTCTTTCCTTTTCACACTTTTATGGTTTCTTTTTTACACTGAAATATTTTCCTGAAATGGATTTTATTTTAGTGTAACAAATAATATAAGGATTCACTTTATATTTTTCCAAATAGGCCCCCCCCCGTGCTGCTGGTTCTGAGCACTTAGACTTGCACTTGGGGGCCTGGAAAAGTCATGGTTATCTTCCTGTCCCTGTCAGACCTGGGCAGTCTTTGGAGGTTTGAAGACACTAGGAAATGCTGTAACCCAGGGGAATGACACTCTGTGGGGGTTTTCAGCACTAAGGTAGGTGGGGTGGAGGAGGAAATTGGGGAGTGGAGGGTCTGTCCTGATTCCAAGAGCTTTAGGATGATGACATTTTTGGGAAGGATCTGTTCTGAGAATTGTCTAGCAGGGCCCAGGTATGAGGGAATTTGAGGATTTTCTTCTCACCAAAGCCAAGCCAGAATTGTCAGCGAGGAAACATCAGACAACCCCTTCTAAGCTCCCTCTGACAGGTACAAATGCAGCCTTCCTTCCCCAGGTGGTCAGCAACGACTCTTTGAACTGCATCCTGGCCTTTGCTCCCTCCCACCCTCCTTGCTCCTTCAGCCAGTTTCTTCCAGGCCCTGGGCCTCCCCCAGTTCCTCAGGCTATGCCAGTCTCACCCTAGGGAGTCTTCCCCCTAACAATGCCAAGATAGGGATTTTTCTCTCTGATCAGGAGTGGGGTGGAGGCAGATGCCAGAACTCTCGGCACAAAAGAAGTTGGAGTTATCCATGGATTTATAGGGCAAATGCTTTTCACAATTCCCAGGAGTGTAGCTTTTGCAGATGGACTCACTTTAAAACCATCTTGAAGATTCTTTGAGAAGCTAAAATAACAGGAGACTGATAATACCAGTGTTGACAAAGGTGGAGCAACTAGACTTCTCCTACATTGCTCGTGGGAGGGTACAGCTACCTTGGAAAATTGCTTGGCAGGCTGGGCGCGGTGGCTCACGCCTGTAATCCTAGCACTCTGGGAGGCCAAGGAGGGTGGATCACCCGAGGTCAGGAGTTCGAGACCAGCCTGAGCAAGAGCGAGACCTCGTCTCTACTAAAAAATAGAAACAAATTATCTGGCCAACTAAAAATACATGTAGAAAAAATTAGCTGGGCATGGTGGCGCATGCCTGTAGTCCCAGCTACTCGGGAGGCTGAGGCAGGAGAATCGCTTAACCCAGGAGTTTGAGGTTGCTGTGAGCTGGGCTGATGCCACGGCACTCACTCTAGCCCGGGCCACAGAGCGAGACTCTGTCTCAACAACGACAAAAAAAAGAAAAAAAAGAAAATTGCTTGGCAGTATCTACTAAAGCTACACAGATATATATAGCCCAGGAAATGAATACGTGTGTTCACTAAGAGATACTACTGGAGATATTGATAGCAGCAATATTTGCAAGAGTCTCAAACTAGAAATGATTCAAATACAAACCGGTATTTTATATATATATATATATATAGGCTGAATTGTGTCCCCTTCAAATTCATATGTTGAAGCCCTAACCCCCAGTACCTCAGAGTGTGACTGTATTTGGAGACAGGATCTTTAAAGAAGTAATTAAGTTCAAATGAGGCTATTAGGGTGGGCCCTGATACAATATAACTGGTGTCCTCATAAAAAGAAGAGATTAGGACACAGACACATGGAGAAAAGACCATATGAAGAAGACACAGGGAGAAGGTGGCCATCTACAAGCCAAGGAGAGAGGCCTCAGGAGAAATCAACTGTGCTGACACCTTGACCTTGGATTTCCAGCCTCTGGAGTTGTGAGTTAATAAATTCCTGTTGTTTAAACCACCCAGTGCAGCCAGAGCAGACTAATACAATGTACAACAGCACAGATGGCTCTCACAGACACTGTGTTGTATGAAAGGAACTAGGTGTAACAGCGTATATACTGCATGATTTGATTTACATGTAATTTAAGAGCTGGCGAAACTAATTTGGTTAGCTTTGAGGTGTGAGTATTGACTGAGAAGGGGCATGAGGGAGCCTTCTGGGGTACTACAAATGTTTTATATCTTGATTTGGGCGGTAATTATACGGTTATAATCCTATGTCAACATTCATCAAGATTCTTACGATTCGGGCACTTTGCTGTTTGTAAGCTGTACCGAGTAAGAGTAACAACAACAGCAACAAAATTCCTGAGAAGAGACAGGAGCATTTTGGGGTTGGCGTCACCTCTGTGTGCCTGGTTCCGTCGGCCTTCACAAACAAAGCGATGGGAATTGGGGCCAAGTCAGCACTGTCCAAGTCAGCTCCTTTTGAATCTGAGACAAAAATAACCACGTCTCAAGTATGTTCTTTCCTTTTTTTTCCAAATGGGAAAGGCACAGACTTTTTTCACTTTCCCAGCCAGAGGGAATCTTTCTCAAACTTTCCACAGAGATTCTCCTTTGGGTAGACACCAAACATGGACATTTTCCACCAGGGAAAAACATGCTGCAGAGTTATAGGCTTCTGAAAAGCGGGGATTGGGAAGGAAATGGTGGCGGCTTCCCTCCCCCTCCAACGCCCGGCCTCTCCCCAGTCCTCAGGGAGCCACTCCGGAGTGGCTGTGCATTGTCACCGCGAGGACACTGATCAAAGGGACTGTGACGATGATTCTGCAGGACAAGGGTGGGAGAGGGGACTGAGTCAGACGGTGGCCAGGCTCCAGCCTGCTCTGATCACCAGGCCTTTGTCGCCTGGTGGAAATGAAGGTTTGGACTCTCCACCCCCGATGCAAATGGAAGGAAGTCACAGATACTTAAAAATAGGGTGCGGTGCAATATATAAAATGTGAGCAGTGGATGGAGCGTCCCGGTCTGGCCTGGCTGTGTCCATCTGTCAGATGTGGAGAGGAGCCTGGTTTCCTAGCCGTGCCTTGGTCCCCTCTCCTGGTATTTTCTCCTCTTTTCTCTCGCTGCTTCAGTTTCCTCCTCACTGCTTTAAGTGCTCGCGGGTGGACACAAATCTTTGGGAATCACCTAAGCAGGGCAAGCACTGTTACAACTGTGCCTGAAAGGTGTTAATTTTCAGATGAGGACACCAGGTTTAGGGACGTGAAGTGATTTGCCTAAGATCGCACACCCAGGAGCCGCCTTAGCCAGGATTTCAGTCCGAGATGGTTGGACCCAGGGCTTGGGCTTGGCCCATGGGTGTCCTTTGCTTGAGAAAGACTTTGCTGGACTGTTATATTCTCTCCTGTCTCTCCAGGTAAATAATGCTTTAATGAAATATTTTAAAAATGAAAATTAATACAAAAATCCATGAGGAATAAAATATTAAAAAATGTAAATCAAGACAGGGCCAGCATTGCTGATTTTTCCTTTTGCTCCTGGCTCTCACAAGGCACTGTGATATTGACTTATTCTTGGGATCCTCACCTCTGTGCCCCTCCCCCAGTAGGCAATGGTGCCCCCAAAGTCCACGCTTGGGCATGCTCATCCCTCTGCCCACCTTTTGTCCTTAGGACTCTTACATGGATAATATTTTATGCCCTCAATTTTAATCTCAGTACAGGTGACTACAAATCCTACATGCCCAGCTCTGGGCATACAACTTTTCTGGGGTTCGTGTTTTGTCTTATTTTCACTCTCCACCTGAATATTGCTGACCTCCTAAAGTTGGCTTGTCCTCAACTGGACTCCCCGCCCCCCCAACCTGTCCTTAGGTCTCCTTTTGACCATTCTGTCTATTTTTGGCAGCAGCAGCCTTCTGGTCACCTACCTCCTCCCTCATCTTCACGTTCTAAATCCAGTCTGCTACCGAGCCTCGCCAGTGTTTATTCTCATATATCTCCTGCAGCTGCCCTTTCTCCTCCAATAATCCAGCCAGACTCCACCTTGAACTGGCCACTTCCAGAGAGAGGACATAGGCACAGTGGCTTGTTTGAGGGCTGCAGCTCTAGTGCAGGGCATGGGAGGAAGGAATGGGTTCACTTAGAGCTTAGAGACAAGGCGAGGGGAAGTCAGAGGCAGAACTAAGTTCTATGATACTGAAACATCTTCTCAATTTTTTACTCTGTAAGTAAATATTGAAAACCTCCTATGTTCTAGCCGTTTGCTGGGTTCTAGAGAGACACAGACTGAAAATCAGTTTAGTGTTTGTGAGGCTCACAGCCTGGTGGGAGAAACAGACCCACAGATAACCCCTCCATGAACAAGCCATTTGGGAGCAACTAACTGTGCCTGAAAAGATGGGCTGGGAAAGTTTCCCAGTAGGGGTGACATTGAGCCAAACTTCAGTGTTGAGTGGAATAAGGGAGATGACTGATGGTATTGGTGATGATGATGTTGGTCATTATGAAGAGGAAGAAGATGGTGACACTCACAGGGGTGCTTATGGTGAACAGGGAGGCCACCATCAGGACGGCAGTGGTGGGGCTGAGGGAGGTACCTCGCCTTGGTGACTCTGATGGCCGTAGAGATTAGGCAGTGCCATCAGCCATCCTGAATCAGCCCTTAGAGCTTCATTGCCGGATTTCGGGTCCCCTCTCACTTATGAGAGGCTTATGAGTCAAAGTAGAGCTTATCTGTGCCCTTTTCTTCTTGAATAAGGAAGCATTCAGGACCCACACATTCACTTGGCCTTGCAAGCAGAATATAATTTTTTTCTGGTCGTGCACTTAGAGGCACTTGCCTGCTCTGAATTCACAAAGAGATATTCTTGCAGCTGGCCTTAACTTGATTTTAATCTGAACAAAAAGTGACTAAGAACTGAGGAAAAGGAATTTTTACACTAATTACAAGTTAATCAGCTGGCACAGATGTTGGACATCTGGTCCCCATCCTGCCTCTCCCTAACGTAGGGTTCTCTTCTGATTCAGCTTCCATAGCTTGACGGGCCTGGGTCCCAGGGGAGCATCCATTCTGTGTCCAGAGAGTTTGTGGAAGATTAAAAAGGGAGCTGTGCTTCCTACACTCTTCCAGTTCTAGAACCACTGGTCCTGCCAACCGGTAACTCCAGAGGGGCCTCTTCACCCCAAAATATCTCTCCCATTGGCTCGTCACATGCTTGAAGTCTCGCCATTAACACATGGCTTCCTCGGTTTGGGTCTTACATTTCTAGGCAAGGACGGAAGGAAGATCATATAAAGACATTCTCACTCCTTAACATCCCAGTGTGACAGAGAGTATGGCTCACTCTCTCCTGGGCCACTGCATTTCAATGGTGGGGGTGAGGGAGGAACTGTTTAGAGAGTCTGGGCCAGTTCTCAATGAGCAGGGTTGAGGAGGACATGTAGCAGAAGGGTTGGCAGCTTTCGGGTCCCTGAGGCTTGAGGGTGGGGTCTGCAGGTGATAGGAGGTGGGAGAAATGCCCTAAAGGTGACCTGGAACCTTAGGACGAGCCAGCTTTGGAAGTGAATTAAAAGGGTCCCAGTTTGCTTGAAGGCACCAGTTGGGGGACCCTGTGGTGGCCATGCCTGGGGTCCCTGCCCCTCACCTGTGCCCTGCTGCTACTCTCCACAGCTAACTCTTTGGCAGGTGGAGCTTAATTCCACAACATGGTTCATGGCAGATGTGGCCTTCCAGGGCAGCCAGCATGGTGGTGAGTGACGTCTGTCATCCCCGCTCCCTGTGGGGTGTCTAGCCAGTCCTGGGTTTGCCAGGCTCTTGCAGCTCTCTACCTTGCACCCTGGCCCTTCTACCCCAGATGCTGTCAGTGTGGAGACACCAGGATGATTTGCATCCCAGAAGATTGCCGTTCCAAAAACACTTAGAGAAAACCCTGACATTTCCATGGTCTTAACGTTTTTTAGGAAAGCTTTTTCAAGGCCCACTTTCCTGCCATGATAAAGGCCCACTTTCCTGCCATGATTAACTTGGTTTTTCTACAACAATCGGCCATGCCCTCTAGTTGCATCTCTACCCCAAATGCCTCATCCTGTTCCCCTTTCTAGGGATAAGATGCCAGGCCTTGGGGATTTCAGAGAACTGACAATTCCAGGGCCTGCAGTTCCTGGGTACATGCTGCCTGGCTGAGCCAGCTGTCCTGTGCAGAGGGTGGCATTTATGTTGGATCCTCAGAACCATATGCAGCCAGGTTCTAAGTTCAGGAGATTCTGGGGACTCACTGGGTAACCTTGAATTATCTTCTGAAAACATGAAACAGAAATTAGGAACCAGATCTCAAGCATTATGACTCTAAGACTGAGTCTCCAATGTCACGTGGCATGCCTGTCCTCGGTTTACTTACAGATTTATTTCATGCCCTTCCTCCTGCCCTGCTCCATGTTGTAGAGAACTACATTTCCCAGGCTTCCTTGTGCTGCAACTCACTTTGGGTACGAGAGTACAGTACGTGAGAGTTTATACCCTGGGGGGGGCAGCTCTTAACTCACGACTGACAGGTGTGGGGGTATAAATATCCCAGCTCCCCCGTCCTCTAATCAGGGTGACTCTGGGATGAGACTCCTTCCGGGCAGATCCACAGTTACCCTTCCTGGCACTTTGGTTGGTGTCACACCCTTGTCTGACTTCTTCCCTTCCTACTCCCACTTCCTCACTCCCTCACTATTTTTCCCCCCGGGAAGATTCCTGTGCACAGGAATCCTCATCTCAGGGGCAGATACGGCTCCAGTTCTTTCTCTTTTTGTCTGAGTCCCTGCAATCTACATCAGTGGGGTACCCGGCCCATACTGTTATTTCTGCTCATGTCTGTGAGCCTTGCCTTCCCATTTTCGGTTTGAGTCCCTAGAGGGTAAGAAGATACCTTACGCTCCTTTGTCCACCCCTGAGATGTCCAGAAGTGCTGGGACATCTCTAGAATCACCCCTTGCCAGAGATGGAGGGCGGTGGAAGTCGCTGAAATCAATGCCCTCATTTCTAACAGGTGAGGAAACAGAAGCTCAGGAAAGAGAAGGGGCGTGCTGGCTAGTTGGGACTCTCCCTTTTTCTCCTGTCTGAGATGTGCAGGGAGACACTGTGTCCTTATTGTAGCTTGTTCTTGGTTTATTGAGACATCATCATTATTGCTTTTGCTCTATGGTGTACTGAGGCATCCCAGGCCTTTGGCAGATGTGGCCAGGAACCTCCCTGAAGCCTTTCTCAGGGAGAGACCCCGTGTCCTGCTCCAGGCTTAGGGGTGCAGAGCTGGGTGTGTGTGTGTTGGGGGGGAAGGCAGCTAAGTAAAAGGAGACTCCCAGCAGGGTTTGGTTTGGGGCACATGCGTGGGGTCCAGTGGGGGCCCTGAGCATTTTAGCCCAGGCTTTGATTGGGGAGGGGGCAGAGAATACTCCAAAGTGAATTGAGTCCTGAGCTGAGTGTGGGGGAAGGTGAGTTCCCAAGGTAGGAAAGTAGAAAGAGGTAACTCCCTCCACTTTTAGGATATGACCATCCTCTGACATAGAAATGATACTTTTTTTTTTTTTTAATTTAGGAAGACATTTTGCTCAGAGGTATAACAGAGTTTGGGATCAAATGGAATTTAAATCCTGGCTCTATCACTTTCTTTGTGACCTCAAGCAAGTTCCTTAAACTCTCTAAACCTCAAAATCTTCATCTGTCATTTGGGGTCAATCCCACCTCATTGGGTGGTCACCCAGATCAAATCAGAGTAATAAATTCCTGACTTGTGCAAAACTCTCAAGAAGCAGTAGCTATGGTGTTCCCGTACGGATTGAGTCTTTAACTTTCAGAATATGACGCTGTCTTTGTCACCATCAGATGACCCTTGACTGTTTTCCTTCTGTGTATAAACATCACCATCATATGAATCTTGATGGTTTCCTACTACCTGTATAAAAGCCAGGTTGAGGAATTTGAACCCCATCTTGTCCCAATTTCCACATGGGCAACTGGGGCTCAATCCACCCAGGGGACCTTGGGCGACAGTGTAGAACGTGGAGTGTGAGGTTGGCCTCACGTCATCCCTGTCTAAGGGGAGGGAGCTGCATATTTATCCTCCACCTCTCAGCAGTCCTTGGGGGAGAGCCGATCCCAGAGACGTGGGGCTCTCCCAGCCTGTGTTCAGGCAGCAAAGCAGACCCTGGTGGCCAGAGAGGCGGTGCTGGCTGTGGCTGTGGGTGTTGCGGTGGCGAGGCCGAGGCTGTGCCCGGGGCACTGTCGCTGTGTGTGTCCCAGTGATCTCGAAGCAGCCGGTCAGGCAAGGAGACCACCCTGTGTGGACTCCTGGGGAGGGAGTGTGGCTGCTGATAGACAGCCTGGGAACTGCTCAGATCGCAGAAGCCAAGACAAGTGCCCCCAGGGTTCCGGGTTCCGGTTCCTGCAGTCAGGAACGAGGCAGGTGCTACATCCCTGTCTGGCAACTTTTACGTTGCCTCAATTAATACTCTGGTTTGGTGCCAGGACAAGTTCTGCTTCAAGATGCTTTTCCTTTAACACAGTGATTTACAGATGGCTCTGAGTTGTTTTTATCACTATTGCTGCATTAAAAAAAAAAGAAATAAAGAAAGAAAATATTTGACTCCCGCTCTCAGTGCGCTATGTCTTTAGCCTCCATTAGCTTGCGCTGAAAACCCCTCCCATCAGCCTCCCCGGACCCAGAAAGAGAGGTTGGTTATTAACTATTTCTTCTCCCAGGCCATTCTCACACTTGAGCTTCATGCACATGTTGCTTTTGCGTAGCACCCTGTGTAGTAACCTGACCCAGAGACAACAATTTGGATCCAAGGAGTTTCTCTGGGAGGTGAGCGCAGGAGCCACTGTGAGGAGTGGGGAGGTGAGGCAGGGAAGAGAGCAAAGCCCCACGTGGAGTGCTGTAATGGGCAGGCGGGCAACTGGGGCTCAGTCTGGCCGGGGACCTCAGAGCAAATGCACGGATCAGGGCTCAGGACTGTCCTAAGAGGGGTGCGGAAGCTGGGGCATCTCCACCAGCTCCTGCCCTCTCTGGGTGGGAGCTGCTACTGAGAGTTAATTCCCAGCACTTCCAGACTGCCTGGTGCTGGAGGTCCCCTGCCATGGTCAGACCCTGCCCTCGGGTAGAGGTGTAGGGCTGGGCTGAGGGAAGATTGTGAATGCTCACCGGAGGAAGGCAGGAGATGCCTTACCAGCAATAAAAAGGCACAGAAGACACTTTGTTTCCTCCAGGTAGGGGCACCATCACAAATTTAAATAACTCTTTCATCATGCCACTCTCCGGCTCAATAAGCTTCGATGAGTCCCTATCACTTATTTCATCTAATCTAACTTCTCGAATCCCTGCCATTCCAGCACTGCTGATAATTATTTACCCTCTAATTCATAGATAATTATAACCACAACAGAATGCATAATTAATCAAGCTGACACGCATGCTTTCAGCACCATGCGTGGAGTGGGTGCTAATGCACATTTAGTTGATGCATGAAATTATTTTTGACCTGCTTTGCCAGCCCTACATGCAACTAGCTATCCCCTGGTTCCAGGCTACTAGACCTACTCCTTGGCCCTGCACCCTTGCAGGGTGTGCCTGCACCCTACTCTCCCTGCTGCCTGCTTAAATCCTGTGCATTGCTCAAGGCCCAGGTGTGGTTGCCCAAAGATGGGTTTTCTTCCCATCCTTGGTCCCTTGTTGCCCATGTTTGTAAGGGACACTTGTTAGGCCAGGGGCTATTGGCCATCTGATAGTGTCTCCCTCTTGCTGCAGGTGTGAGCTTTGTTTATCCATCATGGGGGCAAACTGCTCCAGGCTGGGGCCTGAGTCTTCTTTCTGTCCCCACGGCAAAGCCCTGCATAGGGCCAAGTCCTTGGCTAGTCGTCAGTGCTCACTGGGTTGATGGGTGTTGGTGATATTGATCATGAGGACTATGGCAGGTGCTGGGGGTGCCCTGCCTACATCCCTGCAGCATTCATCTCTGCACCCAAAGCTGCACACAGTGAATGATTGTGACTCTCTGCCTGAGGGCTACTTTTTGGGCTGCGGAGCAGGTATAGCCTGTGTGCGGAGCCATCAAGAAGTGCCTGAGAGCTACTGAGAAGGAAACAGACCTGACAATGGAGGGCGCACTGGAGAGGCTGGACTTGGAGGTAGGCCTGAGGCCTGGGGAAGGGACAGGTGGGCCTGAAGTGCTCTTTGGCTAAAGAGGAGAGAGATTAAAGTGAACTTGGAGTGACTCTGAACCTCGTTAGGCACTGACCATTGCCAAAAGATGTGGTTTGATTTGCAAGTTTACTACAAAGTGGTTTGGATATTGGAAGAATGTGCCACTTCCACCAGCCAAAACCCACATTTGCATACCTTTGTCCTGACACAGGACTTGCTCTGCTTCCCAGTGAGAGCAAAGTAATCTCGGGGCCACATATGGACCTCTAAGGGCATTTTAGATGGATCACTAGTCCTGGCCTCAGAGGACACTTCACTCTGGCCATAGACTGATTTTGCTACTCTGGCTATTGGACTAACCTCTAAGTCCAATTTCAAATATTGTTCCATAAACAGGTGCCATTGCCTCAAGGAGACCGGCAAAGAGAATGTGGGTCCCTGAGTGCAGCCCACCCATGGCTGGAGCCTTGAGGGCATGTGACCCCTGAGTCTCCTGTGGGGTAAGGGTCTCCTGTAGCCTAAATTCTAGGAGATTCTATAATCTGACTTTGCAATGAGCCCCAAGTGCTCATAATGACTATGTGAATTTCACTTCTCAAGCATCCATCTGTTCATCCTGAATCTGGAACACTTTTACCCATTGAAGGAATTAAACAGGAGTTGGAAAAAGTTCAGCGAGACCGGCCAAAGACTCAAAGAACATTTGGCTCAAGGAAATCCCAGAAGAGAAAGAGCTGGTGGAAAGGGAGGCTGGAATCCTGGCAGCCACCTCCCACCCAGAGCAGGGAGGGCAGGAGGGGCTACTACAGGAATGGTCCCGGTCAGACTGGGAAGCTGCCTTCACATGCTGGTGAGGATGAGAGGCC
The DNA here is from genome assembly GCF_041146395.1 of Eulemur rufifrons. Taxonomy (NCBI): domain Eukaryota; kingdom Metazoa; phylum Chordata; class Mammalia; order Primates; family Lemuridae; genus Eulemur; species Eulemur rufifrons. The sequence goes on from NC_091002.1 coordinate 28,920,421, forward strand.
AGGGGACTCCAGTCTCCAACAGGCTTCAACACAGGAGCAGCTAAGCTTTGCATGGGACTGGTTAAAGGGGACCCTGAACCGGTGTGCTGAGGAATTGGTTTGGTGAAAAACTTCTGGTTGGGCAATAATGGCCTTGGTTTTAGTAGTTCCAGCTCATCCATTAATGGGATGGATAATTCTTTTTCATTACATTTTTTGTTGTTGTGGACCCCATGTATGTTGACCTCGTCTATATTGTTATTGTGGAGTTAACTCCAGCCTCCCAGGCTCTGGGGTGGGCACACAACCCCAGACTCAAATCAGCTTATTTTGTCCCTATGGCCCCTTCAGGCATGGGCAAATATTTTAGGCTGGTCCAAGGAGACTTTTGTTGAAGCTTTTGGGAAGGCAAAGCTTTCTTCTGGGATTGCTAAGTGTGAGGATGGTGTAAGGCTGAAAGTGCACTGGTGGCTTTGCTGCCATGGACCCATGAAGACGTGAAGAGTTGCTCAGAGTGCAGCCAACACACCAAGGAAAGCAAGGAGGAAGGAAGAGGGGAAGAGAGAGAGACAAAAAGGAGAGAAGAGAGGAGGGGATGGAAGGAGGAGGAGGGGCGAGGAAGGAGGAAGGAGGAAGGGAGGGGAGAAGGGAGAGGAGAAAAGAGAGAATGAGAATTGATGCAGCCATTCCTTTCAGTTACTCTGCCAGCCAGCATTTTCTTTATCGCTTAAAAACAAAAGGAAGAAAATTAGCTTAGTAGTTGCTCTTGGTGCTCTGCCGTAGTGTTCCCTTACCCACCCAGGGCTTTCGCTGCAAGCACCTGAGGCTCTCTGTTTAGGGTGTTCTCGTCTTTGGAATCTACTTGGCCCATGCACAGAGTAGGCTGGGATGTTGGGGATTTAGGAGTCCTGGGAGAATCCCAGAACTAATGACAGGTGGGAACTGATGAATATAGACTCTAGCTTCCTCTTTCTCATATGGGACAACTCTAAGGCGTGTTCTGCCCTGTCTCTAAGAGTTCTTCAGCAGAGCTGAGCTCCCAGCTGTCCGCAGTGGCACTCCGCTCACTACTGCCCTGTGCTGGCTGCCTTCCCTGTCCCATCTCACTTCCCCACTCCCCTGCTGGTGCTTCCTGAGATCACTTCCCGAATAAACTACTTGTGTGTCAGTTCTTGCCTCAGGATCTGCTTCTGGGAAACTCCAAACTAATGGAAAACTCCTAAGAAAGGAACCGGACTATAAGCTAAAATTTTCACTAGCTTTACAGAATCCAAGTTAATCTAATTCAACTGGATCCAGTTTGAGGGCTCTGTATGGAGCACGTATAAATCCCTGAGGGTCTAAAAAAGTGTAAAGCCTTCTCTGTCTTCAGTGTTTGGTAAGGAAACCTAGAAAAAACATGAGTAGCTGTATCTTAGAACTCTGACGTTGGCAGGCAAGGGCCCTGCTCTGGGGACGTTTTCAGTCATCATTTCTCCGACTACTTTGTAAGCCCCACCCACTTTCTGCTTGCCTTGTGGAACACTGACGACATCAATCTTAAATCTTTTGTTTTAGCTCCACATACCCCTGTGCCTCTGTTCTTTTTTTCAAATTTAATCTTGTCTTGTGCAAATCATTTTGCCTCTCTAGACTTTGCTTTTTCATTTGTAAAATGGGAATAATAGTCTCTGCCTTTCAGTATCATGAGGATTAAGTGACACTAAGTGCTCAATAATGTTTGGTGAATGAATGAATGAATGAACAAGTGAATGAGCCATCTGACGGACTGGACTTTGCCAGTTTACTTATAAGCATTGCAATGTTAAGATGAGCACTCTCTCTGGCCAGACTTCCTGGTCTCTCCTCTCCTACCACCTCTAGGTAAAACCGCCTTGTAGTCTATAATTGCTTTTCTCTTTCCTGTGGGTGGGTTATTGTCTTTGCAGATGGTGAGTTCTCCAAGAGAGGGACTAGATCTCCTCCTATCTCACCCTCAGCTTGGCAGTAAATGGTCACTAGCCATTGTATCCTATTTAGCCAAAATGACTCCTGAATGCTGGTGTGGAGAGAGCAGAGGCCAGGCCTGAAACGAGCCCTTGGGAATTGGACTGTGGGAGCAGCTTCCCAGCCACTTGGAAATCTCACTCTTATGTCTTGGATATGGAAGCAGCTTGGAGAGGCTGAGATGTTAACATACATGTGAGGGGAAAATGGAAAAGTCTGGGACTGGCTTAAGATTCAAACCTACAGGGCCAGGAGAGAAATGCCAGGGTAAAGGAAATATGCGGAGAGGTTAGCGGTCTGGGCCAACTGATGCACTGTTGTGGGCAAGACTGTGGGTTTAATTTGTGAGTGGGGTAGCACATTCACTGTGCTTCCTGGGTACTTGGTGACCTCTCATTCATAGGTGTAGTCAAGTCTTTAACAGTCACACACAAATATTTGGGAGAGCTTATGAACGGTTTAACAAATTCAATTCCATCCCTGGGAACAGAGCTTGGATTCATGCAGTGATATCTTTTTTAAGTACAAGAAGAGCATGTATAAAACAGTCAGGCCTTCCACACCCACAGGCCCTTCTAAGGGAGACCATGTTGCCCTCAGTGATAAGGGTCCCAGTGGTGGCCCCCAACAGACCCAAGGGTAGATGGTGCACAGTCTGACCATGAGAAAACATGTGCATGAAGTTCTGCTTAATAGAGTGAGGTGGATAATTAGGACAATAAGATAATGTTTTTATAGAACGGTACCAGGAAGTTATGGAAAGAACCACCCATTAAGTATTGAGGGACAAAAATAAAAAGATAAAAGGAATGAAAGAAGCAGAGACCAAGCGAGTGGTAACAACCAGTGAACTCTTCATGCTGAGGGGGCAACAGACAACTCAGTCCCTGGAGCTGCTGTGATGCTGCTCGGTCCCCTTGAACAGGGTTACCTGGATGGGTCTCTGTCCCTTCGCTATGATCAAAGATCTTGCTTTGTGGAGAGAATATATGAAAATGGGAGCTCTTGCCAAATCGAACAGTAAGGCCAGTGCTTCTTAGACTTTAATGTACTCACCAATCACGTGGAGATCTTGTTAAAATACACCTTTCCATGCAGTACATTGGGGCCTGAGATTCTGATTTCTAAAAGTTCCCGGTGAGGTTGATGTTGCTGGATGTGGGGCCACACTTTGAGGGGGAAAAGCTCATGCAAACAACATGCAAACACACACACGTAGGCATCCATACCCATATGCACCCCCACATCATCCATCACCAGTTAAAACATTTTATACGCAAGTTATCTGAAATCCCATGGATAGCTACTAATTGGTCAGCTGAACTTATTATTTTTCATTTAGCTCCACTATAGAGCTGGAAAAGAAAAATGATGACATAAAAAAACCTAATACTTCTAATTTATTTTTGGCATGGGACTCCAGGTCATGTTAAAAATTAATAATAAAGAGTCTAACTTAGTAAAGATTTTTTTTTGTATATTAGAATAAGAAAATTCAGCATTTAAAAAACTGCAAGAGTTTATTTAGCCTTCTGAAATTGTACCTTTAAATGTCTCCCTGGGGAGGAATCAGGAAACAGTAGGGAAGAAATGGATTATTCAATAAATGGTGCTGAGACAATAGTTTAGCAATTTGGAAAAAAAATCAATTTAGAGTCTCATCTTACTGTACACCAAGACAGATTTTAATGGATTAAAGAACAAAGTATAATATAAAAGAGACTATAAAAGCACAAAATAATCTCCAGATGGGGACTACTTAATAAGGTTAAAAGAGTTGAAAGAAATCATAAAAGAAAAGTTACAAATTTTATTAAGTAACATTTACAATTTCTGTCTGTAGTTCTCCTGGCTCCTACTCCTCCATAATTAGACAAAAATCAAAATAGTTATGAAAGAGTATAAATACCACCAAAATAGACAAAGCAGTTATATTGACTCTATGCATTTGTGAAAACTCACAGAATTGTACCCCAGAAGAGAAAACTTTATATAAATTCAAAAACAAATTACAAAAAGACTATAAAAGAAAAAAAATTGCTGCTAAAAACACATAAACATTAAAATACCAACCAATCAACTGGGAGAAAGATATTCACAATAGGCACAACAAAGTAAAAGTTGATACTCTTGATATATAAAAATCGTGCTTGATTTGGTAAGCATGATATTAATATCTCAATGGACATATAATTGAGCAGACAAGTCATAAAGAGAAAATTTAAGTGGCTAAAATAATAAAATGCAAATCTACTTGTTATTGGTATTTTTTTGTCCCACCCATCAAATAAGTCCCAAATAAAAGAAAATTGATAATACATAATGTAGGGAAGGGTGTAGTGTTGTAGGCTGACTAATGGCCTCCAAAGATATCCATGTCATAATCCCAGAAAGCTGTGATTGTTACCTATTCTTAGCCCATTTTGTGTTGTGTTGCTATTAATATAACTGAATACCAAGATGGGGACATTTATAAAGAAACGAAATTTATTTCTTACAGTTCTAGAGGCTGGGAAGTCTAATTGGAAGGTACCAGCATCTGGTCTTCTTGCTGCCTCATCCCATGGTGGAAGGGAGAAGGGGAAGAGGGTGGGAGAGAGAGAGAGGGGAAGGGGGCTGAACTCATCCTTTTATCAGGAAGACACTCCTGCAATAGTAAACTCACTCCTTATAACCTGATCACCTCTTAAAGGTCCCACCTCTCAACACTGTTGCAGTGGGGATTAAGTTTCCAACACATGAACTTTGAGGAGCCACATTCAAAGCATAGCAGTTACCTTATAAAGCAAAAGGGATGTGGCAGATGTGATTAAGTCAAGGGTTCTGGGATGGGGAGATTATCCTGGATTATCCAGGCAGGTCCTAGATATAATTAGAAGTGTCCTTATGAGAGAGGCATAGAGAGATTTGTCTACAGAAGAGTGGCAGGAGATGTAATGATGGAAGCAAGATGTTGAAGCAATGCAAGAAAGGGGTAAGGAGCCAAGGAATGAAGTGACTCCCAGGATCTAGAAAAGGCAAGGAAATACGTTCTCCCCTAGAACTTCCAGAAAGAACCAGCCCTGCTGACACATTGACTTTATCCCAGTAAAACTGATTTCAAATTTCTGGCTTCCAAAAATCATAAAAGAATAAATTTGTGTTGTTTTAAGCCCCCAGATTTGTGGTAATTTGTTACAGCAGCAGTAGGAAACTATTAATAATACTTGCAGTAAAACAGTATTTCTCATAAATTGCAAATGGAGTGTCCATAGTGTGACATTTTTTGCAACATTTTCACAATACATAGGAAAAGTGATGAAAAATTTTTTTTTCATGTGCTTGCTTTTGATAGAAACAAAAATTTTTCATCTAATGATTTAGTGGTTCCATATCTGGGAATCTATTTTAAGGAGACAATTAGGTAATGAAAACAGCTCTTGTATGAAAATATTTTTCCTCATCATAATAGCAACAAACTGGAAACAAATTAAATGTTCAACAGAAAGGGAAAGATTGAATAAACTACAGATGGAGGATAGTTTATCATTAAGCTATAAAGTACTGATAAATATTTTGTTAAAATATAGGTAAATGCTATATTATATTAATATAAATATTATATTAAAAGTCAAGATATAAAATTGTATATGCATCATGACCTTGACTATGTAAAAATACATAGAAATGAGACTGGAAGAATATAGGTCAAAATGTTTATTGGTTGAGTTTGACTTCTCTGTTTTTTCAAATTTTCTATAATTAATGAGTATTAGTTTTATAGTTACATAATTATTAAAGCCAGTCAATGGAAATGGAGGGAAGAGGATCTTGGATCTTGAACTTTGTGTCATGGCCCAAACTTGAAAGAAGTTGGACAAGGCAGGGAGGATGGGAGGAGGTGGGCCGGGGTCTCAAAGGCTTGGCTGGTGGAGGTGGGAGTAGCAGAATGGAGAAGGGTGACAGCCTGTTAAGGAGGGGAGTTTGGTTTTGATCTAAGAGAGAGCTACTGCAACTGGTTAGCAGATTAGGGAAGAATTAGATTTCACATGCTTCCAAATATAAGTCCTGTTGGAAAGAGAAGTAGAGTAGGCACTGTTGACTGTCCATCCAATATCTCTCCCCACTCCCACTTCCTGGCAGAACTCCAACACTGTGCTCATATCCCTCCCTCCCCGCTCCACCAAGTCCATGTAAGCAAGGGAGACACGTATCAGCCGCAGCCGCAGATGGGAAGGGAGTGGGGTGGTTCTGGATAGTCTAAGCCACTCACAGAAAACCCATCCTACCTCTCTCAGTGTTGTTTCCAGAACCCAGATTTAAGTTCCTGAAATCACAGAGCTTAGAATAATGCCTCGTATTCAATAAATGCTCAATCAATGTTGGTGAATGAAGCAATCAGCACTTGCTCCTAGCAATTGTTATTGGCCCAGGAGTGAAGATATGATCTACCTTGGTCCAATGAGGCTGAAGAGAAGGACTTTTCTTGTCAGATGAAAAGTTTTCTGTGTCCTCCAGATTTCAAACCAAGAAGCACACTGCTCCAGTTGCTGTTGGGCGTCATCTTGCCACTTGGAGAAGCCAGCGTGAGAACGTAGCCCTCACAGAGGAGGGCAGAGCTTACCTTACCTCTGTTCCTCCAGTTATGTGAGTTAATATATTTCCTTTTTGCTTAGGATCCTTTGTGTTGGGATTTCTAATGTAGAGTATAACAAGAATCCAAGGATTTTTAGTGGCAAACTTCAAAATATTTAGGATGTCTAGAATTCTAGTTATTTTGGGTCAGAAACTGTGCTGAGCACTAAAGTCACGCAAGTGGTTCATAATCAAGTCTAGATTTTTATCCAGAGAAGAAACTTGCTGCTCATTAGACTGATAGGAAAGGACAGATATTATCTTTTTGGTCCTGGAAAGGGTGTTTGAGTGGTTGTCTTGTTGGGTAAATATATGGCAAGTAGGGTCCTCTTGTCTTGGGTTAGGGTGTACATCAATCAGGATAGGTAATTATATGTTACAATAACAAACAACTCCAACAACAAAGGTTTATTTCCTCATTTTGGGGCATCCCATGTTCTCTCATTCTTATCTCTCTCTCCCTCTTGAAATTCTCCTCCAAGGAGACGGTAACAGACACTGCTGGTCCCCTGACTACATGCCCTTGGGCCATACCATTGCTGTGCATATATGGCAACTTGCAGCTGCCAGTCCCTGCATCTTTTTACCTGAGGGCTTTCTTTGGAAGCCGAGATCCATTCTGCTCCTGTAGCTGAAGTACTGGAGGATTAACTTCCCACCTCACCCCACCAGAGCGATTCTCTGCCAATGCAAGTGGGAGTCAGTGTATAAATACCCTAGCTCCCTTGTACCTCGAGTGGAACAGTTCTCAGTCATGTTCTACACTGCCCTCAGCATTTCCCCAGTGAAGCTGGACTCCCATTGCCCACCAGCAATGACTTGCTGGTTAACACGCACATACTGACTGCTTTCTGTTGTATTCCCCATTTCACTTCCCCACTCCCCTACCAGTATTTACCAGAATAGCTTTCTAATAAATAACTTGCTCTAGAATTCTTGTCTCAGGGTTTGTTTCTGGGGAAACCAAATAAGAGCAAGAGGTCCTTCCCTGTCAGCAGGCTGGCAAGTCCCTGGGAAAGGCTATAGCTCCTAGAGAGTATAGTTTAGGAAGTAGGTTGGCAAAAGACTTATAGACTTTTCCCTGGAGGGGGGGTTCTTGTAGACCCCTGGCTCCTCTTAGTTGTCCTTCCATGCTGCTGCCAGCTGAGACCCTTGCTTTGGGTCCCCAAGGCAGGCTCCACAAAGTAGATTTGTTTTAGTGAAGGCTCCAAAGTCAAATATGGTGCTCTTGTAGTCATCCCATTAAAGAAAACGAGTATGTGGACCCTTTGTCAAACAACAAATCCTTCAGAAAATGGTAGAGATATACTGAATTTACCATTTGAGTCCATCCAATTTGTCAGATATAAGGTTTGTTCCAAGGACTCCTGCGGGCATTTGGCCAGGCCTAAAAATCTCCTGCAAACTAGCATAGGGCATATAATCTCTTCTGTCCTCACAGAGCAAATGTGTGGGGTGGAGGTCCCAGGAGATACAGAAGGACGAGAGTAGCCTCCTTCACCACTCAACCTCAGGCATTTTTTTTTTTTTTTGAAAAATAAGCTCCAGAGAAGTGATAAGGAGTTTTAAAAATAAAAGCAGTGGGGCAGCCTGCAGCATCCCTCCCCCTGGCACCTCTCCCCTTCACCCCTGGCTCTCAGCACATGCAGGGCCCATGGCCTGGTCCCTGGGGCCTTGTTCTCCAGCCTCCTCAGCCCCCTTTGGCCCAAGGGCTCTTCCCTGAGGTCCAGCCTGGCCAAGAGTGGCCAGCAGAGCACAGAGAGTCAGAACGACCCACGACCCACCCAGAGATAAGGCCCCAGTTTGTTGATTCAGGGACTTGGTTCAGCTCTAAATAAAATTCCCTGCTTTAAACTTCTCTTTCAACTGGAGCTGAGTGTTTTCTTGTTACTCTTTCCCAGGGGAGAAGCTTGTGTTTTGTTTTTTATAAATTTATATAAACTGTTCCCACACTCATACCCACCAAATACCAAGCTTCTCTAACACCCACCTCCAGCACCAGATTGGCCATGGAGGGTGGGTGATGGAAGTCACACATCCTCTTGGAGGCTTGTGGGGTCACGTGGAGGTGAGAGGAGAGGGGGTTTCTGCTGTAAGACAGGAAGTTTGAAGAGTTGAGGATGGACAACACTCTGAGGTCACGTAAGAACAGGCAACACAACTCTGAGAGGGTCAGTCATCCTGCCCCCATTTTAAACATGAGAAAATTTAAGTGTAGGGGGAGTGACCCATCCATGATTGTGTTGTGACTAAGAGAGGAGTAGAAAGTCCAATCCCAGGACTTGGCTCCCATGTTTCTCTGCCTCTCCAATTGATGGTACAAGTTTGTTACTGTATCAGTTACCTATTGCCATATAACAAACCTCCCCAAAACTCAGTGGATTAAAAAACAACTGTTTACTTGGTTCATGACTTCTATGAGTTGCTAATGTTGGCTAGGCTCAGCTGAGTGGTTCTTGTGCTAATCTCACCTGGCCTTACTCATGAGTTTGCAGTCAGCTGAGATTTGATGGCCTCACTCACAAGGCATGGTAAGCTGGCTGTTGGCTGGTGTGACAGGACTAACTGGGCTACATGGGCTCTTATCCTCTAGTGGGCTAGCTTAGGCTTATTCACAGGGTGGTAGCTGTGGGTTTCCCAAGAGCAGCAAGAGAAAAAAGCCTAATGTGCAAGCACTTTTCATGTCACTGCTTGCATCCCATTTGCTACTATCCATTAGTCAAAGCAAGTCACACAGCCAAGCTCAGATCCAGTGGGTGGAGGAAGGCTTCACCCCTTGATGGAAGGAGCAGCAAAGTCACCTTGCAAGGGTGTTGATACAGAAAGGGGAAGGATTTTGGTCATTTTTGCAACCGACCACAGTTACAAACAGCGTGGTGGCCCACCAGGCCACTGGAGGGGGAATAGAGCCCTGGCATGGCCACCAGGCCAGTGCCCTGTCACTGCCCCACACTGCTGATCAGGCAGTGTCTTGGGTTAGGCCATCTGCTTCCTTCACCTTCAGTCCCTGGCAGAGAGCAAGAACCTTGAGTGGTTGGGAGGTGGGATGTTGGAGAGATATGTTTTGGTATGGGGCGAAAGGATGGGAAGGAAAGGCAGCACAGGGCATTGCATGGGGTGGGGGCTGTGTGTGCTAGTGCAGGCCTCTCTTCCTCTTTTTATAAATCCACCAGTTTCCCTCCCATGATAACCCATTTATCCATGAGAGCCCTCATGACCCAATCACCTCTTAAAGGCCCCATCTCTCAATACTGCCACATTGGGGTTAAGTTTCAACATGAGTTTTGGAGGGGACATTCAGACCATAGCAATGACTTAGCTTGACAGAAGGATGCAGAAAAGGAGACAACAGGAAGCTTAACCTCTCCTCCCCAGGAGGGCCAGCAGCTACTCAAGTACACAGCTCTGTTGGCCTCCTAGACCACACACAGCTGCTTTGCTGGGCATCCAACATGCTCGTGGGTCACCTTGACATGGAGAAACCACAACCTTTGCTTCCCATCAACTTTTTACACTGTTTGAGTCAGGTGGGCCCAAGGCCTGCATGCCAATCCAACATTTATTACTTGTCCTGAAGCTCCACAGAGCAGGGCAGTGAGAAGAGTGAGGCCAAGGTCATCCCCAGCCTGCTTCAGCCAGAGCTGATGTTAACCCTTTCATGTACAGGTACAATCCTTGTCATTGGTAGCTCTTGCTGTCCCTAAGCCTCCACTCATTATGATTCACAGGTGGAGGCAGAACCCAGAGGAGGACAAAGGAGTTAGAGTTGAGCCTTTCATGCTCAATGTGAGCTCTTGAGGAAGCCCTTTTTGGTAGAGGTAGTCATGGAAGGCAGGGATTTGTGCTTGGCAGAGCTAGCCTTTTTTGGGATATAAAGTGGCTTCCTGAATTCCCCAAGGCTTCCCTTTAGTTACTGGGAAAGCTCAATGACATCCCAGTGTGAGTCGTGGCTTAGGAACTTGGGCTATATGTCACATGGTAGGGATGAAGAGGTGGGCCTCTTTCTGGGCTCAGGGAAAGGACCTATGGGCAGGGAAATGGGAACTGGAGAGTTGAGACCTGCTCCTCAGCCTCCCTCGAGGTAAAAATCCAGGTGGTGGCAAATGTGTGTGGCTGATGGAGATAGGCTTGAGACTCCTGGGCAGAGGGTAGAGGAGGTAGAGCTTCCTTGTAGAGTGGCCCATATGACCAGGGAGAGATCATGATGGAGTTGAAATAGTGTGAGGCATGGTTGTGTCAAGATGCCCTGAGATATCCTTGCCCATCTTCAAGCCGTACGGGGCTTAGAGGATATGTAGGAGTATGCCTGTGGTCCCTAGGTAGGGGCAAGGAAGGAACTGAGAGGTGCCATTCTAGCCAGGGGACCACCATAATGCCAAGCAAGGTGACACCCTGGAGTCATCCCTAACAGAAGCTAAGGAACGGGCGGCCCAGTGTCAGGGGCCAGATTGAGCAAATGAGTGAACCTCCTCCAAGAGCCTGCAAGTCCCACAACAGCTGAGACAGTTTCTTGGTGGGAGCAGCCCTGATGGCAGGGCCTGGCTCAGCTGAAGAGTGACTGAGGTTGGGCTTAGCAACCACGTCCCACTGGGCTGGTGTCTGTTATTTGCATCCAGACCAACCTCCTTTCACCTCACCAATTTCCCACAAGCCCCTGGAGTCAGCACTGACTCCCCACAATGGCTGACTTGGAGAGGTACCTAATAGCCCATGTGTCATTTTCCTCAGCAACAAATTAAGTTAATGAGCAAACCCTGGCCATTCATCTCCGTGATGCTGGCTGGAGAGTGGGAGGCCACAGCACTGTCATCAGTGGCACCAACATGGCTCTCACTTTCTGATAACCAAAATGATATGTTCTTTTCTCTCTTCTTTAGTGCTGGAAAGTGGGGGAGGGCTGCTGCAGTGGGGAACGGCCCACACTCAACGTCCTCAAAGACTCCAATCAATTGTGGTGTCATGACAAGTTAGTCAGAGAACCCCATCTACTCCCTCCAGCGGGAGCCCCCAATGCCCAAAGTGATAGCATTTTTCTCTGGAGCAGAGTGGGAGGGGGCACCAGATCCCCCAGGCCTTTCCCCAGCCTTGGATTCCTCCATGGCAATTGTCATGGGGTGGGTACATGGCGAGGCACCTGCCTCTGTGTGGGCCCTCTGTGCCAGAGCAGGACGAACACAAGCGAGGGACTTGGGGGTGGGAAGGAGGAGGCCCCAGGAGTCCCCTGTTGGACACCTCTGGTGGACATCCAGTGGCTCTGATCATGCACAGAGGGGAGGACACAAGGCTCTGGAAGATTGTTGGGAAGGGGTGGGGAGTGCAGGATAGCTGTGTCCTTAACTGAGCCTTCCCTTGGGTTGGGCTTCCCCAGAAACAGGCCAGAGACAAGGATTTGATTGTAAGTAGTTTACCTGGGAGGTGAAGGAAGCTCCAGTAGACAGAGAAAGGAAGACAGCCAATGAAGAACACGGTATCAATTCAGTTCCCACATGGGCAAATGGGGCTCAGTTTTCCCACCTGAGTGGGGAGAGAGCTGGGGTACTTACCTACCACTTCTGCCCACTATGGGTTGAGTGCTGCTGCTGGGGACATTAACGCTCAAGCATGCCGGGCTTGCCGTCCACGTGGGCTGAGTGGGCACCCTGTGTGAGAAGAGCCCCCAGGCAGCGAGTTGAAGGGGTTCCCAAATAACAGCCTTCAGTGTGTAGACATGTGTCAGACACTGACAAATATCTGTTCTATCGCCCAAGCTAATTCTTCAACTGGATGTCTCTTTCTGTGATCTGCTTCCCCATTCTCTCATTCTATGTGTGTCTGGGTCTGTATTTCCTTAAAGACCTTCTTCTCCTCCATGCCCAGTCATGAACCACCTTCTTTTGATTGTTCTTTCACTGGGTTTTACCCACAGTCTCCTGGGTCTCTCCTCTCCTGCCGTGACCGCATAGCCTAGACCCAGGAGGTCTCAAACTCATACTGCAGCAAGCCCTGTTTATAAACATGCTCTTCCTGCCCAGACTGACTTAGACGGGTCTTACACCATCCACAGCTCCTGTTTTCTTCAGGATAACACTTCTCTTATTCTGGCACCTTCATTTTAACCCCAGTGTCTATCCTCAGATTTATGTTCAGAGGTCTTTTATGTCCCATTTGGACCGTGTGCCCTGAGCACTGAATTCGTAGTTAGCTGCCTCTGTCTTCTGCCTCATGCAGTTCCCTCCGCTTAAGCAGATACCACATGCTTTAGGGAACCTTTGAGACCGGGAATCAGAAATCGCACAAAACCATGCGGAGCACTCAGGTTCTGTTCAATGAGAGAGAGAGGGAAAGAGAGAGAGAAAGAGAGAGAGAAAGAAAGAATCAATGAGAGCATCTCTCTGAGACGCACAGATTTCCCAGGGCCTTGCCTGGCTGGACACATGAAGATAGAGAGGCTATTGACCCTAAGCCAGATTAGAGGGCAAACTTTTTATTAGAAAGAACCCTTCTGGTCATTGTTTTATAAGCAAAAATAAGATCGGCAGTTTTTGGAAGTTGGATATAGACTATTTCAAATCAAAACCCAGAACATTAATGCTGCTGAATTGTATGCCTAAATCTGATAAATTTTATGGAACGTGTGTTTTTATCGCAATTAAGAAATGCAAAAAAAAAAAAAAAAGAGAGAGAGAGAGAGAAGAAAAGAAAATATCTATGTATTGTGAAAAATAAACAGCAAAACCAACCTGGAATAGCATAATTGCTAAGAGTTTGGAGAGTGGGTGGTTGACAGGGGAAACTTCTGGGTGACATTGGTAAAAATTCTTCAGAGTTTTTCGAGACCCAAGTTTCCAGCATAAATTCATAACCAGACAGAAGGCAGTTTCTGGAAGAAAGAAATTAAGTATCTGGACAATTTTTATAAACACCCCCTCTGGCACCAGAGTGGTGTGCTTGTTGCTGCTGTGGTTTGGCTAGGACATGAGCAGTCTAAAAAGAAGCGTGCTGGGTATGGAGGTTAGGCTTGTGCTGAGTACGGGAGGAGGAAGAAAGCTTTCTTACTTCCTGCTAAATCTTGCAGCAAAGGTATGACTGGTTGAGTGAGAAGCCCAGAAGAGGCACAAAAGGTGTAGAGACTGTCCAACTTTCTCTCCGTGAGGGGGAACAAGTCTCAGCTGTGGGTTTTCCCATTTGGAAACACACCTGTCCCCAGATGCGCATCTTGTCAATGGCTGCAGGCTCCGGCCCGTTAGCCAAGGCGTTAAGAGCAAACATGGCGCCTGCTTTCAGGGAGCCAGAGGTCAGATGGAGCAGAGCTCTCACTGTCCTCAGGGACCTCTGGGGATTAGAAATATGATTGGAAATATCATTTGGGGATAAAAGTTTCTAGAGGAATCCAGGAATTGCCTGTTTTTCCAAAACAAACCCAAGTGAAGCCTGCAGTTTCCAGGCAGCCTTGGCCTGTGGTGGGGCCCTATCCCATCTCCAGCCATCTGAGGGAAGTAGGACATTTAACCCACTCATCGGCTGAGGCCTCTCTGCCCCTATAGAGCAAAATAAACTGGACTCAACCCTCCAGTTTCCTGGCCTCTGATGGTCCAAATTATGTTCTGAATGATTCCTGTGGATTCCTAAGATCTCTGTTCCTCATGGTGCCCTTGGTCCTGGTTTCTGCATTCAAACACCAAGTATCTATTAATATTTTTCCCCCATGTTAAAAATCTGGACACACCCAGATCTTTCACTGTTTTTTCCACAAATTGGATCACACCATGCGTCCTGTAGGTTTATTACTCTTCTGGAAGGTTTGAGGATCATGCACCAAGTTCAACTAATTTTGAGAGCTCCCCTCCTCCTCTCCCTGCCTCTCTCTCCTCCTCCCATCTCTCTCTTTCTCCTCTCTCCCTCTCAGGAGCCAACAAGTCCTTTGCTTGTCTTAGTGAAGTACTTTTCCTTCTCCTCTCCAGTCTTGGCATCTGCTGACAGCCCTGCCTACGGGGCTCTGTCCTTCCCCAGCAGGATTCTCCAGGCAGACCTTCTAAACAAACACCGTGTTCTCCCTGGGAGGACTTCCAATAAATTCAGCTCCCTCCAACTCCTTAGCTAGAGACAATTTAGCCGACCTGGGAAAGAGAATCATGAATTATCATGAATGAGCCAAATCATCATCTCCTATTGATAGGAGACCAAATAAAGAATAGAAATGATGAACCTTATAAATATTTGAGATGCAGAATCCTCAAATCATCAGATCAAAGATAAAAAAAAAAAACAAATGTTAACAGGCAAAATCCATCAGAGCATGTTTTAAACTAATACTTCCTAAAGTTCCGTGTGCACATAAATCCTCTGAGGATCTTGCTAGATGCAGGTTCTGATTCAGTAAGATTGTAGTGAGGTCTGGGATTCTGCAGCTGCTACAAGCTCCCAGGTGCTGCTGGTTCACAGACCACATTTGGAATAGCAAAGTGATACACCAGTGGTTTTCAAAGTTGACTGCTTTGGACTGCTTTGGAATTATGGGGGGTGGAGGAGCTTAAAAAATACTAATGTCTGGATCCACCCCAAGATTCTCATATAATTGAGAATAGCTGGACGTTGATATTTTTTAAAAAAATTTCTAGGTGATTCAAATGTATACCTAAAGCTGAGAACCACTGGTCTAGAATAGAGCAGCAAGCACATGTATTAATATTTGATCTTTTCTTCACTGCAGTGCTTGGGCTGGCACAGAGGTGGACGGGAGGAAGGCACAACCCTTCCCTAAGCGGGAGACCAATCGCCACATTCCAAGCAACTCTCAAGGGTCTGTGGAGAACCAGGTAGGAGCTAAGCTCTTGGATTGCTGTGTGGATAGTAAATGGATTTGTTACCTAAAGCCATATTAATTAATAAAATGGCAAATTGGGCTAAAATAAAAAAAATAAAAGGATAAAGTGAAAAATGGTAAAGTAAAATGGTATAAATTAATATGATAAAAAAGTCAATAGAAATTAGATATAATAAGTTTAATGTTTATACTTAAAAATTATGCTATCATATACTCTTAGGTTGAATATATGAAATAGCCAATATTTGATCGTATAAGAACTACAAAAATGACAACATCACATGGCTTAAAAATAACAACCTGATTAAAAACTAGAAGATTTAATGTAAAGCAAAATCAGATTAGAAGTTCAGAATCAACCTCAGGGAGAGGCCCCTTGGGCAGCCCTCTGTGCCTGGACAAGAACAGTGCCCTGGGGCGCATACCTATTGATCCTTTTAAGCTGGGTCTTGCTGAGGTCTGGGATCCAGGGTGGAGTCCCCAGGGCATAAAGCTGTTTATGGAACTGGCACTGGCTGTTTGGTGCTTGGCTGTGTGTCTTGAGATACCTGGTAGGACTCTTAACTGCTCTCAGGGAGCATCTTCAGGTAGCTTTTGTTCTAACAGGTAGTAAGTTGTTTAGCTCAACTCCTTGGCAAACAGTCGACAGACTGCTGAGACTCTTACTAGAGACTTGGAGACTAGAGACAGGAGACTGGCAGGCTGGCCAGTTTGCAGATTAAGTTCAATTTATTAAACATTTATTAAATTTCTCCTCTGTGCCAGGCCCTGTAGTAGGTGCTAGAGATAGGCCAGTAAACAGGAGATCAGAGAGTGGTGTGTTCAGGGGCTGGTGGAATTAGAGACCTGGAATGGAGTGAGGGAGTATTGCAGGATGGGATCCCCCAGATGCAGACTCTGAGACGCGGTTTAGCATGTGGATCCCCTGGAGATCGGGCTCACACTCTGTGGGAGGGAAGAAAGCAGGATCGGGCAGTGGGAGAAGCTGGGCTGCAATGAAGTCCCGACATGGGCCTCAGCTGACCGTGCGTGGAGCGCTGAGGCTGGGTTGGCTCTTCACAGTTCCTCATACTGCAGGGAGTAGATGAGCCTTTGTATTCCTCCAATGAGCAGTCATTGAAACAATACATGAAACAAAAGACTTTGATTATAAATAGTTATAAAAATATCAGAAAAACAAATTTGTGATGTAGTACTTACATGTTTCTTTAATAACACATTGAAGAATCAGATCTGGCAGTGGATCTAATAACTCCTGCCTTTAAAAGTAGTGCTGAACACATATGGTATCTATAAGCTTCCCATAGTATAAATAAAATGTATGCTTTCTCTAGATGCCAAAGCCACAGGTATTACTAATGCTACTGTGGTTTGTTACGTTCATAACTGAAGGAAGTGATAAAGGTTAGTCAACTTCAGGTAACTAAATATTAGTTTAGTTAAATGTTGGTTAACTTATTCTTACCCAGGTTCGGGAATCCCCTGTATTCTATCCACGTTCAGTCTGAGGACCCCAGGTTAAACGTCCCCACAGTAGGAAATCAGTAGCCAGCAGGGCTGAGGACCACTTGTGGAGTCAGATGTCATAGGACTTATGCTGTGTTCTGTTGGGAAAGGGGCAGCGTTAAAAGCACTGGGCAAGGATGGAGTTAACACTGAGCTCTGGAATGTGTTACCAGGTTGGGCGAGCACGTGACCCTAAGGCACATCTCCACCACCTTTGCCAGACATGTATTGTTCATTCAGAAACAGAGAAATGCTTTCCAGACTTTGCGACTATTAAGTTAAATTTGGGGGACTTTGTGCCCCACCTTTTTTTCTTGTGACAGTTTATGATGTTTAATAGAGTTGTACTGAGACCAGAAAATGGGCTGATTTTCTAATTGCTATTTTTCAAACCTGGTGTGATCAAGTGAATCATTGGCCTCAGTTCTCCCTTCCTGTTCTGTACCTTCACTTCCTTGCTGTGGCGTCAGGTGGGCAGAGTGAACTCTTGGACCCCTTGCCTTGGAGCATGATCATGTGACTTGTTTTGGTCAATGGGATGTTAGCAGAGAGGACACAAGCAGAGGCTTGAAATGTGCTCATGCTGTTGGACTTGCTCCCTTCTCCTGCCTCTTGCCATGAGAAGAACATCCCCCCAGGTAACCACCGGACTAGGAGGGTATGGAGACAACTAGAGCAGCTCTGGATGTGGCCTGGCTAAGATTAGCCAAACCAGCGAACTTGCAGATGTGTGAGAATGAGAATCGGTGCTTATTGTTATAAGTCACTGAACTTGGGAGATGGCTTTTATTGAGGCAAGACTGTGTAGATGGAGCTGACTAATCCATCTAGATGCATTACATTTTCAAGGCATTATGCTTTATAATAAGCTCATGTTCTAATTTACCCAGTGCTTAAAATTCTTTATAAGAAATTTACTTCAAGAAAGAGATGCCTATTAGTTTATTTATGTCTAATATTTATTTTTTCCTGAATTCTGACAGGTGGCCACTTGGGATATTACTGTACATTGAACACATATAAACTGATGTGACTCGGGGTGAATGGTGGAGTGTTGGTGAGATTAAATAGGGAAGGCTATCAGATATTTAATTCAATTAAATTCAGCAAATATTCATAGAGTTCCTACTATAAACAAGGTACTTTTCTATGTACTAGAGACACACAGATAAAGATCTGCCTTCACAGAGCTTTCTTTCTAGAAGTCATTCACTAGATACAGGGGTCATTCCACTCCACAGCAGAAGGGGGTTCTCAGTATCAAGCCATGAGCTATGGGCGTGCAAGAGACACAAAGAATTAGGGAAGTTCACACCCACTGAACCTTTACTGTGTGGAAGGGACTATTTACCATGAAGAGAGAACATGAGGAATGGATGAAAGTCTGAGAAATAAAAGTAGCAATGAGTCTTATTCAAAGCAGGGAAAGAATTCCATCTGCCAAGAGGGAAGCCTAAAAATATAAAGTCAAATCAGGGAGAGAAAGTGGCTTTTTTCTTGCCAGGAGTTGACCTCAGGGTCAGGAAGAGGAAGAGATATAGACTCCAAATTGTGATTGACAATAATAGCCTATCCTACTAGATAGGACTGACTTTCTAAGTAAGTCAGAGATTCTCCCCTCCTGCTAACTATACCCGCATCCTCAAACATCTTCTTTTTCTTCCAGGATCCTTTTGCTTGAAAAGTTATCAAGCTCTCATGGGAAACTTCAGTGACCTATCTAAATTGTCCACTCGACTGGGAAGTCCTGGGGCTGATTCTGACCTTATTTGGCACTGTCCCCAAAACATTTGCAGGAGAAGTAAAAAAGCCCGGCAATCTACCAGATAGACATTTGGTTGACATGGTTAAATATCTAAAAACAGAAGATCCGGAGGACAGCAATGGCTTACACTAGGTAGAAATTTATTTCTTGTTCATGTAAAGCTTTGGACAGGCTGTCTGCAGTTGGCATGGTGCGCCATGGTATCTGGGACTCTGGCTTCTTCTACCTGTGCATGGCCTTGATTACTTGTTCAAGATGGCAGCCTCTGCGTTCCAGGTTGCAGGATAAAGGAGAGGGCAAAGAAGAGCAAACGGTACATTATGGCTATTTCTTAAGGAAAACGCAGTCACTAAGGATGTTGGAAAATACAGTCTTCATTCTGGGTAGCCATCTTGTCCAGCCAAAACTTAGGGGATCTAACACAATGGGAGAAAGAGTGGATATTGGGGAGGAATTAGTAAGAAAAGATTAGGCTATGCTGTGGTAAAAAATAGACTCTAATATCTCAGCGGGACCCAGCTAAGGTTTACTTCTCACTAAGGAACCTCAGTTGACAGGTGCTTCAAGCATCCCCCAGCTGATTCAGCTGGAACACGGGGCCTCTAGGACAGAAGAAGAGAGGGCATGGAGGTAGAACGCTGGCTCCTGCATGCTAACTCCTAAATGCCCACAACTGACACGCATTATTTCTGCTCACAGTCCTTTGGCCAGAACTAGTCACATGGCCTCCACCTAACTACCAGGGAGCCTGTTAAATGTGGAAAAGCATTTGATTATTATCAGTGAGCAATAAATGTCTCTGCCATTTATTGGGGTTAAAACTTGAATTCAGTTAAAAAATTACATACGTGTGTGTACAGTGACTAATTGCTACAGCCAGTTGAAGTTTTGATTGGCACTTTGTCAGTATTTAACATTCCTCTCTTCCCCCACTGGCTCAAAGCCTCAGTTTCCTTCCAGCCTTGACTATCAGTTTGTGCTTTTCTCTATGTATCCTGTCTTGAAGCAAAGTCCTGGCTGCCGGTGCTTGATTTTCCCATTTGGCACAGAGGAGGCCTCCCTTTAAACAACAATAAAAATAGCCCCCATTTATGTTACTGTGTTTTCCTCCTTTGTCTCTCCTATTGAAGGAGCCAGTTAAACAAAGTGTGTGCTTTTGGCGCCTGTTCTGCGCTCACTTTAAGATTTAATCAACCCTCTGAACCTGCAGCGTAACTGCCTCATAATGTCAAGTTAATATATTAAGATCAGCTCAAACCCACCATTCCCAAGGGTGGTTTTGTTTAAAGGCAAGTAGTAATTGAATTTCCAAACAACTGCCAAGCTTTCAAGGTACCAAAATAAACATTATCCAAACAGAAACTTACCCTGGAGTCTTTGGTTAACTCACATGTACTTTAAGAAAATAGAGGTTTTCAGATTTTTTTTTTTTTAAAGTAAGCTAAACTCTTTCATGTCCCCTTAAAATTAAGCACGACCACCCCTCATTTCTTGAGGCACCCCTAGCTGAATACCCCAGCAGGTAAATCACAGTTTGCTTTGCAAGAAGCTGCCCTTCAGGCTCTTTCATTGCTCAGCTAAATATCTTCAGGCACGCTCACTGTCCACAGAATAAAGTCCAAATTCTCTGTCTTGGGATTCAACCCTCTCTATGATCTGTCTCCAACATACTTTTCAAGGCTTATCTCTCATTACAGAGCCCTTTCCCCCTTTACCCAAGCGTGCACCCTACTCATCAGTCATCCCCCACATTTCACCTCTTGGGAATGGGTTTCCCACTTTCCTTCCTGGGTTTTTGTTGATACCATTCTCTCAACCTGGAATACTCTTTGCTTCAAATTTATCTATTACAATCTTACCCAAATCAGTGGCCTCCCCACAGTTGCATGAAAGGTCACCTTTGTGCTCCATAGCACGTGGGGACACGTTTATTGCTATACTTCCCTCATCTGGTTTGCATCAGAATAATTTCTGTCCAGCTTCCACAAGATGTTGTGAATTCCTCAATGCCAGGAAGCATGTCTTCTGTTTTTCTTCCCTCTTTGGTTTCTAAAAACCTATGCTGAGCATTTATTGAGTGCCTGGAACTGTGCTAGGAGACTCTGAGAATTACAAATTGAGCACAGATTAGGCCCTCAAGAATCCCATAGCAAATATTGCATGCAATCTTGAAGAAAGAGGAGACAGAGTGAAGAATTCAGGTTAGAGAGAGCAATGAAAAACATAAATGTGCATAAGGTTATAATATCTGATGGACAGTGGTCTGTGTCATGACTCATGTATGATAAAGTATGAAGAAAATTTTTTAAAAGGGGGTATTACTTCCAGTTGGGAGAAGCTTCATGGAGAAGGCTGACCATGAATTTGGACATTCATGGACAAAGAGAAATGATATATAAAGTGGCAGGGAACAGCAAGGAAGTGGGAAAGCTTAGTGACACTCAAAGGGAATAATATGTGGTTTTTAATGTGAAATATTTGTGAAGGGAATCACCAAGGGCAGATAAAGATAGTTTGGAAAAAAAAAAAAAAAAATCCTAGAAAGTCTTGAATGTCCAGAGGAAAGAATTTGGACTTTATTCAATTAGCACTGGGAGCCTCTGAGAATTGTTGAGCTTTGGTGTGATGTGACCAGGGTTCTTCCTGGGACTGTAAATCTGGTACGGGTGTGGGTTGGTGAGAGGAACTATAGGCCATCATTAATTCAGGAGCAAAATCAAGAGTCTGAACTGAGGCAGCAGCAGCAGTGGGCGTGGAGGGGTGGTGGGGAATGGGTGGATGTGGGCAGAAGTGGAATCACCTGGATTTGTGAACAAGGGAGATGTAGGATCCAGAAATGGTATTGAGATTTTCAATCTAGAAGAAGAAAACAGTGCTTTTCAATCTAGAAAATGATGGGACTATCATCAGTGAGAGGCACCCAAGGGAGGACCAGATTGGGGAAAATTTGTGAGCATGAGGGGCCAATAGGAAATCCAGGTGGGGGACTCCATAGGGAGTAGGAAATGTGGAATTTGGGAAAGGGGTTAGGGCTAGATATTATGAATATTTGAAGAAAGTGGGTTTATTTTCATGATTCTCCCAGAAGAAGCCTGTGGTTACCCATTTATATGTAGCCAATAAAATGAAATGTGCCTGTGGAGACTGGGTGTAAATTGTTATTTATTGCTTTGTGAGAAAACTCCCACATGGGGTTCTCTGGCAAGGGAAGCATTGCAAAAATTTCTGGCAGAATCAAGGTACGGCTTTGATTTCCAGTGGGCTAAGAGGAACACTTTACCTCTAATGTTTGTCAACGTGTCACCATTAAGAGAGAAAACAAAGTTGGAGGATGTACTTCTGGCCAAATGTGTTTATTAGTTAACATATATTTGTTGAGCAACCACTCTGTGCTAAGTATTGGGAATATAGTAGCCAAGTGAGATGTGGTCCCTGGGGTGGAGTGCAGTGGCGTCATCGCAGCTCACTGCAACCTCAAACTCCTGGGCTCATGCAATCCTCCTGCCTCAGCCTCCCGAGTAGCTGGGACTACAGGCATGCAACACAGTGCTCGGCTAGTTTTTCTATTTTTAGTAGAGACTGGGTCTTGCTCTTACTCACACTGGTCGTGAACTCCTGAGCTCAAGCAATCCTCCCGCCTCAGTCTTCCAGAGTGCTAGGATTACAGGCGTGAGCCACTGTGCCTGGCTGATAAACAATTTTAATGACATCTGGGGGTAGAGACCCAACTATCGTCCCCCCTCCCATCTGGGTTGTCATGTGGGGGGCAATGGAACAAATGAAAACTAAAGCATTATCAATGGCTGGGAAAGATCCAACAGTCCACCAAATCCAGAACTCTCTGGTATTGCGTAGAAAAAAAGTTGGATGAGATTTGAGGCCAAAGTAGAGACTTCTCTCTTCCCAAATCAAGGCCTTGGGACATACCTGTGCAGAAAAACAAATAAACAAACAGAAAAACCAACCCCCAAGACTGTTACCCAGCCAGCCTTAGGCTTGTTGCCAGCAAATGAAGGAAAGACTGTGAGAGAGAGGCCAGCATAGCCTTTCCTTACAATGACTCTGTTTTCTAAGTGTGTCTTCAACAACATTCTAAATATCCTAAACACCTAAATGTCCTAAACTTCTGTGGCAAGTTGTTTGTAGAAATGGCCCCAGTTCTCTACCACACCCTTTGCAATGTACGTAGGCAGCTCATCCAGAGTTCATCTCTTTTTGTTCTGTCTCAGGTCCTCCCTTTTGGTACCTGTCCCTCCCTGTGCCACTTGCTGCTGGAGGGGCTTGTCAACCTAGGAGTGGGAACATAATTTCAAACTAGCCAATCAGAATATTGGCAATATAACCCAGCCAATCAGAGATCTTTTCTGGGGTTGATGGGGACCATGGGAGACAAAGGGCCTGTCATTTCTCCGAGGTGTACCGTGAGGGCCTCCAAAGGAGATTCTGGAGCCATCTTTGCCATCTGGGAGAAAGAGTTCAGGAGAAGGAATTCACCGCAAATAGAAATGGGGTGGAGAGATGAGGAGAAAGGGAAAGACACTGGGGTCTCCTTGAAACCTGGATCTAGCCAGTCTGGAAGTCAGACTCACTTCTGAACTTTTGAATTCTCTGAATTGATAAATTGCATTTTTCCTTGATGTGGCTTCAGTTAGGTTTCTGTCCCTTAAAATGACCATGCATGGAGGGTAGAGAAAAGACAGGACCATTGGTGTCTTTGTTGAGAAATGTCAGAACTCCTCAACTATCAGACCCCCTGTAGGAAAATGAGTTTAGTGGGAATAGCATGGAAGCCACCAGAGGGGAAGACTTAGATGCTTCCTTTAGCTGCTCTCAGCACTTGAAGTCTCTCTGTTAGAAGAGCTTTGCCTTGGATGAAGCATCATTTTTTGTTACACTATCAAAGGCTCTGAAAGGGACAGTAAGAAAGATGAAGGAGAGGTGGCCTGGAGAATAGTTGTTTTTCCTTCACAGTTTTAGCATGAAGTGACTCCTAGCAGAGTTGCCCCTTTGGTGTCATTCTAACCTCTGGGGAAAATACCCTTGCCACCATGATCTCAATGCTTAATCTGAATGAGTGAGTCTACTGAAGGGATTTTCAGTATAATGGCAGATCATTGGGGTGTTTTATGGGTGCCCCTTAAACAGTACTGCCTGTGTGGCATCTAATCCACCTACACAAAGGGCTGGTCCTCACCAGTTGATGGTCATTCCAGGTAACCATCCCTGTTGGGGCCACTAATTGAGGAATACCTTCTTCTCTCCCCTATGGGTGAGTGTGTGATTTCTCTTAGTTGAGTGAAATCTTTTGCTGGGGTCCAAGTGAACCTGCAGGTTATTCTTGATTGACTCTTACATATTGAGCAAAGCTATTTCTTATGGGAAAGCACAGTATCGAGAAGCAGGGACTAACTTCCTGAAGGAATGTCAAAAGATGTTTTCTCCTCCTCAGGAAGTGAATACTTCATCTATGGTTCCTCCTCATTCCTCACTTCTCCCATGCAATGGAGCCATAACTCTGAGAGAACATTAGAAATACTCTTCCCAACTTTAATTATAAACTCCATACTCAAGTTCCTTGGGGCTCACACAGGCAGTCCACAGTCTTATTTGTTCTTTACAACTTGGAATCAATTTCCCCACTAAATCACTGTTGGTGGGATGCCCAGTCCAGCCTAGTCCAGTCTAGCCCATTGTGACTCATGTTAACCATGACTACCCGAATTATAGTGTTAATAATCCCCAACCAGGACTATTTGGTCGCAAGCAACAGGAAAATGATTATGATGAAAGATAGCAAGAAGAGGGATGTGTTGGGAAGACACTGGGTAGTGTGGTAGTTAGGACTCAATCAAGGAAGAGGGTTGCAATGATTATTATGGAATAAGGGGTATAGTAGGAATTAGACCTTACACAGTTGTAGGAGGGGCTGGGGAAGAGAGGTCCAACGAGAGCAGCAAGAGATTCAGAGAAAAGTCACTAACCAGGCCTCCTGAAGCACTGATGAGTGTAGATAAGTCAAAGCTTGCAGGAGCAGCAGGGAGCCAGGCACACCCAGTGCTGGAGAGGAACCAGGAAGAACAACTGGTGGAGAAGTCTATGGAGCGTTACCACCGCTTTGTTTGGGGCTGCACTTGCTGTTGGTCCACCAGATTGGCGGTTAGAGGAGACCCCTGATTGCAGAGCATGGCAGAGAGAAGACCAACTTGAACCTTCTGGCACTTCTGCATGTGTCTCTTGTAGCATCTAACCATGAGGACCTGCAGAAAATAATGGTTGCTGAGTCACTTTCAGTTCTCATATCTGTATAAGTTCTTCTTTTTGTCAAGTCTGACTTGAAAACATATAGGGAAGGGGATTTTGTAAAACAGAGTTCCAGCTTAGCCAAGTTTACACAGGAAGTTTGCAGAATTAGAGGAAAAACCGTACTGTCAAGCCCAGGACAGATGGGTCTCAGTTGCAGGTCATTACAGGTGTAACCGTTCATGTTGGGGTTGCTAACTGAGGAGTACCCTTCTTCTCAGGATTATCTATGGGCATGACTCAGTTCCAGCTACCTTCTGTCTTGTGTGTCTTCACTCAAAATCCAGGTTCCTGGGAGAGGGGCCGCAGGACCTAGCCTGAGCAGAGTAGAGGCTTGTGATTTGCAGTGCACCTGAACTACCTGGGAGAGGAACAGGGGCTCCCTCAAGGAAGGAAGACATGCTTGGTGGACCAAAAGAAAGGGAGTCCATTCATAGCTCTTTCCACCATTGTTTCACAGAGAAAACTCATTGCCATTTCCAGTGTTTTTTTTTTTAATATATAATTCATCTCCTGCAATGGAGACACTTAGGATTTCTCCCTCCTTCAGAAGCCACAGCTAAGGTGTATCACTGGACAGTAGATTTAGGCTTTAAAATGGCATTGACAGGCTGGACAAATGGACAAAATTGAATGGAGATAATTATATGCTACAGAAATCAACCATGCGAAACAGTTCATATGGTAAATATCTTAGGAGCTTTGGTGTCAGGAGGGTGAGGGTCAATTGAGTCAACAGGAAAATGAGGTCATTAAAAGTTTAATGTCTTTCAGAGCCCCGTTACAGAAAGCGGGTGTCTGAAACCAGGCTGTGGGCAACCCTCTTGCAGTGCGTGAGTCAGGCCCCTGGCAGAGGGGCAGGATGTGGGGGGAAACTGGACCTGCAGCTAGGAGCCAGCCTTGCCATAGGCTGTGACTATGGGCTGGACATTCCAGCATCCTTGTCTGTTACTTGACTGCAAAACAAGCGAGTGGACCTGTGTTGTTATGATGTTCTGTGATTCTGTGAGCCCTTGGTGCTCACCTCAGGGACCAAATGGTAGGAAAGAGGATTCAAAAGAGAGAAGCCAGTAAGGAGAAAGGACTGGAAAATGTGTCCTAGATTTAGGAACTGGGCAAGGAAGGCTTGGGGGAGGGGCAAACACTTTAACACATTAACTGCCACGTGAGTTGTATTTAACTCACGCTAGTTTTGAGCCCAGTGCCTTGTGAAGCATGTGTAACTCACACAGCTCTTCACCTTGGGAGCCATGTGAACTATTTTTCAAGTTGCATGTAACTCATGCACAGAAAACAATAAAAAATAATATAGTTTTCATTCAAGTAGAAAGGATCATTTTGTTTTCGAAGTTTTTATTCTATTCTTGTAAATAAACACCATGGCCTTAAGGAAACATTTTTTTTTTCCTAGTGTGGCAGTCAATGTATTAAACCCCCACTATGAAAGGGTTTTCTTATGGACTAAAGAGAGCACTTAACCTAATTCTTGCACAGGAGGACCTGGGCTTTCGGTTTAATGCATCCAATAATGTTCTATGAGGTGGGCTTCCTTGTGAAGCAGGAAGACCTGTGTCTCTAGGGGTGTTCAGACAAAGGCTCCATGACCTTCTCTCAGGAACACCCATGGAGGGAGTAGTATCAAGTGGTCTTCTTAGATGAACATCTTTCTCAGGAGGTCATTCAGCCCTGAATATGTCAGTTAATGGCAAATGGGCCAACATTTATTGAGCCCCTGTTGTGTGCCAAACTCTGTGTAGGTGTTGTGAAGGATTCTGAGGATATTGCAGCTGAGGTTCTTGTGGCTTGGGAAGTCAGTCACGGACAACATAAACACACACACACGTGGACACACACACACACATATTTTATTTAACAAGAGCTTTCTTTCCTGGCTGACAGCCACTCACCGAGGCAGAAACTGTGCCTCCCCACAGCTCAGGCCTGGGATACTACAGTCCTTAACTCAACCCATTATTTTGTTGTTTGAAGGAGTTTCCTAGAAACACGTTTTCTCTTTCCTGGTTCTCTGGTCCATATGAGAACACGATGACTTCTTAAAAACACGACGACATTCTGACTTTTCTCTGGCCTGCCAACAGTTTTGATTTTTTGAAAGAAGGCTTAAAATATTTTTGAATATGAAGAGCCTAATCTTTCTGGAAGGAGCCACTGGTAGGAACAAGCATCCCACGAAGAAGTGATCCCTGACCTTGGTTGTTCTGTTGACAGGTCTCAGCTGGGCCCTCTCCTCCCTCCAGTGGCAGTCGCTAATGAGCTGCAGCATTTCAGAATGGAATGTGGCGCTTCCCTTCCCGCCCTCCTTCCCTCCCTCCCTCTTCTCCAACTGTCTGGAATTGAACATTTGAGATTCTAGCCAAGGGAGGGCAGAAGAAGCAGGAGAGAGGGAGAGAGCCAGGGGAGTTCATCAAAGCGGTGGCCCCAAGTCATAAGCAATTTCCTAAGTCCCCTGCAAAGGGCTCCTCGGTGTGGCCCATGGACCAGAATCTTCCAAACCTGTTAGAAATGCCAATCATAGGCTCTACCCAGATCCTGCTGAATCACAGTCTCTGCAGGTAGGCACCAGGAATTTGCATTTTCATGAGCCCCCCAAGTTGACTTTTGCCGTGCCTGAGTTTGGGAAACACTGTCAAACCTATTTCCTCCCAGCCACACTCTGGAAGCAGCTTAAGCAGAGAGGGCAACCGGTGATGATGCCGAGAATTTAGGGCAGCAGATAAACATGCCCTAAGTATGTTCCCCGTAGAAGCATCTACTCCCCCAGCCCTAGTGACCTATGCCCAAAATCATTCCATTAGAGCAAAACTGGGGGTCATATTAGGGCTCAGAAGAAGACACCCTGAAGTGAAGGCTTCAGAAGCAGCCTCAGAAGCAAAGTTTCTTTCTCTGATCTTCTCCTGCCCTCCTGTCTCTTGCCCCTCATTCATGCCACCACCCTCCTCCCCTGCCCCCCAGGCAAGCCATAGAAACTAGAATCCCTCTTCTCCAAGGCAGGTCATAGAAACCAGAACCCCTTTTCCCAAAAGCCAGCCATGAAACCTGAAAATATTACTCTAACCTTCTCCCACCTTTCTGTGTAAGAACTGGCCCTAAAGAAATTTTCTGACCTACCTTATTTGATTGTAGGTCCTACGACCCCCCTTCCTTGCCCCATACCTAAGAGTAAGGAGTGCTGTGCGCAGAGAGGCCAAAAAGAACCTGAACAGACAGGCCTCGCTGGATTTGTCCTCTCAGTCTAGCAGCATTAGATCATACTCTTTTTGTTCCATCACAGTTCTGCACAGTGGTGCATTCTTCATGGAACCTAATCATAAAAATGAATAGCTGCCCCTGTATCTTTGGGCCTTTATTCTGAAGGCTTCTGTTTCACATAAAACTATGATCACACAAATTGGTTATGTTTTTCTCTCTTGTTAACCTATCTTTGTTATAGGGGTGTCAGCTGTGACCCCTAAGCTTGGAAGGAAGGAATCATCACCTTTCTGCCCTTACATTTGCTGTTCTGTCTCTGTTAAAATGCAACCATTCTAACCCTTTCAATACACCATTTACCTCCATCTTTTTCCTCCCCCTTTCCCTTCTCAAGGAAAAGCTGTTGAAGAGAGTGTTCAAAGATGTAATGAAAATGGCAAGCATTCTAGAAACTGGAGTGAGTGGTGACCATGGTGGTGGGAGGCTATTTGAGAACTCAAGATGGTCAGAGTCCAAGGTACTGGCCCTCGGTGGAAACTGACCTTAGCTTATTGGTCACATACCAAGGGCATGAGGACCAACCCATTGTCTTACACCTGGGTCTGCCACATTGTTCTAGCATCTGTCTAGACCCTGAAGATGCTGGAGTCTATGACCCTGCATTCAATGTTAAAATAGTCTATTTTTTAACAGTCATAAAATTAGCTCTTAAAAGCTCATTGTGTCTTCTTGTAAGTAAGGGCAAAGACACTAATCCACACTAAGGTCGCCCTAAGTGTTTTAAGAGCACGCTGGGAAGCACACAGCCAGGTCAGGTGTTTCAAGTTCAGACACCTAATGATTTTAAAATAAAATCATTCTGGAGGTCGGGAACTCATTCCCCACAGCCTCCTGGTGCCAAGCTCCTTGGAGCTGCTCTCTGCAGCAGGGCGGGGCCTGTGGGGTGGACTCTGAGGACAGCTATCCTTGTCTCCCCTGCCTTTGTCCAGGTACAGTCATTGTCCAGAGGGCCTCAGTTAACACCCAGCATGACACTGGCACTCAAAAATGTAATTTCTACAGTTGCGATGATTTTTCCCTAGGAGCCTGCAGCATAAACCAAATAGAAAATAGCTGCCCACTGAGGGAGAATTGGGAAGCTTTGTGTTTCAAAGGCTCCCTTCAAAGAATGCTGGATTGTTTGTTAAACCAAGGGATGCACAAAGCATTCAAAATGGTGTGAACTGAGCTGGTCTGAAATAATGCAGCTGGCTCAGGTGTTTTCAAGTTAGAACTGGGCATCGGGAATTAGGCCTTAAAGATTCTCTTCTTGGAGCTCACTGTGTTCCTGGATAATGTCTCTGCTTTCTCTTTGATCAAAATGACAATTATCAGGCAGTTTGGGAGATAATTCTGTAATGTTGCTATGAAACCACTTTAAAGCTCCATTCAGAAACTTAGTCTAAATGGTGCTTTAGACTATTCTGGGGGAAAAAGATTCAGGTTCTTTGAGAAAAATAGTTTCTGGAAAGGTAGTATAGGAAGTGGTATGTAAAAGGCAGGCATGCTGGAGTTTTGCCCAAGGCGTTCTCAGCTGCTGGCTGGTGGGAAGAGGAGGAAGACAGAAGTATATTTCTACTTATGGATGTGTATTTATGTCAAGTCGTGACGGAAGGAAGCTTATGT
Organism: Eulemur rufifrons; assembly: GCF_041146395.1. NCBI lineage: Eukaryota > Metazoa > Chordata > Mammalia > Primates > Lemuridae > Eulemur > Eulemur rufifrons. Next base: position 28,950,249 of record NC_091002.1, read on the forward strand.
TCTTACCTCTGGTTATTTGGAGGCAGCCACATAAAGCAGCCTTCACTCGATAGAGCAATGGTTTCCAAAATTCTTCTGCTTGTTGGCGATCTGCATCCCTCTCAGATGCTTCCCTGAGTCCCCTGCATCGTGCAAGACTACTGGACAAGCCACCAAGCCACACATACTCCACGGTCTGTTGGAGAGTGGGAGAGCCCTGAAGATCTGTTTCAGTAGCTGCTCAAATGGGATATCAGGCTCATCCCTCCATTGTCTGTTCTCAGCCACATTGGGAAAAGGCAGGAGGACTGCTGGGACACCCAGGTCTCTAGGGCACCTGGGATATTCCAAATTGTGTGAGATGGCTTTCAAAGTGTTGAGTCAATCATTTTCATCAACATTTCTGTTTGAAACTCAATTTTTGACAGTGGCTGGGCAAAAAACCAAAGAAATGACCTAAAGATGTTGGAAATTCAGTCACTACCATGTAATCCACTGCCTGATACATTGCCGTCACCCATTTGCATTAAGGAAACAATTATATCCTATGTCGTACAAAACAAGAAAATGTTGTGGCATTTTTTCCCCGTTTTCGAATAATTAAAATACCTTCAGTTTTAGATGTGAGTGTAGGTGCCAACTGTCTTTTCTTGGGAAGGACTGTCCATGTTGAGGTTAGATCCTTCCTAATATTTTGTCTCTTTTATTAAATGATGGTAACAGGAGATAGCAGGCAAAAAGTGGAAAAATAGAGGAGACAAAGGTGTCAATTAACATAGGGGTAAGAAAAAATAGAAAGGCTTTGGGAAAAGCCAAAGCAGAAGACCAACACCATCGTGTGAGCTGGAGAGTTCAATGAGAGGAATGATGGGGTTTTTGACTTAGAATATCTAAAAGGAAGAAAGGATAAACAGCTAGAAATCTGGTCATTAAGAACAAATGAAAAAGAGGACAAATTGCACCTTACTCTTTGTTTTCTTTAAAATGTTGTTTGTTGTTTCTCTTCTAAGTACCCTATTTAAAAGTAATTCTAAAGGTAGCTGTTTAAAGAGTGTTTATTGTGACAGATATTAAGCTGAAAAATAACTTTAATTGGTACCTAGATAAAAGGTGTGTGTTGCAGGAGACCCTGAGAACACCTGAATGAACTGTTCTTGCTGGTGTCACATCTCCACGTGAGGACAGTGACCCTCCCACTGGCACATTCAGCAGAACCCTCTGGAGAACTTGTTAAAATACAGATCCCTGGGCCGTACCCGCAGGTTGCTGGGTCTGGGGTGGGCCCCAGAAACTGCTTTCCTAACAAATCTCCAGATGATTCTAACACTTCTGCTCTGCCTGGGGGCCACACTTTGAGAACCACACTGCTTTTAGGGAAATATTTCTAAAGGGCAAGAAACTCACAAGTTGTGAATCTCCACAAAAAGCAATAAAAGGATGATGGATATAAGAAAAATTCGTTTATTATTTTTGAAACCTCAGCAGGAATGCATATTCTGTTTTCAACATCTTTCCTTACTTTTGGCTTCTCACATTTCCAGACCCCTTGATGTTTGTCAGGCGTTGAGTGCACATTCCAGGCAGTGATCCTCAGCTGGATGTAGACTTCGCACATTTAAAAACACCCAGGTTATCTCCCATCATTTAACTTTGCGCGTGATAGTTTTTTTTTCGTACACAAAAACTTTTAATTTTCATGGTGCCAAATCCATCAATTTTCACCTCAAATTCTGTGCTTTTGAGGTTTTGCTTAAGAAGTTCTTCTCTACCCAAGCATTACAAAAATATTCTCCCATTGTATTCGTTTCCAAGGGATGCTGGAATAAGCTACCATAAGCTGGGTGGCTTAAACAACTGAAATTTATTGTCACAGTTCCATGGGCTAGAAGTCAAGGTGTTGGTGGGACCTTGCTCTCTCTGAAGGCTTTAGGGGACAGTCTGTTTCACGGCTTTGTCTTAGTTCCTAGAGTTGCCAGCAATCCCTGGCGTTCATTTGCTTGCCGTTGCGTCACTCCAATCTCTACCTCCCTTGACATGTGTCTGTCTCTCTCTCTCTCTTTTCTTCTTCTTATAAGGACACCAGTCATATTAGGGTAGGGCCTGTCCTAATCAAGTATGACCTCATTTTAACTTAATTACATATGCAAAGACCCTATTTCCAAATAAAGTCACATTCACAAGAATTCAATATATCTTTTTAGGAGACACGATTCAACCAATACCACCTGCATTTTCTTCTATTAATTTTATCATTTCTCCTTTTATTTTTATGTCTGTCATTCAACTATATTTCACCATTGTGTATGGTGTGAAATTTAGTGAGACAGTTTTCCTAATATTATCCATTAAAGTGTAACCAGACAAGCAGTGTGGGCATCACTTGCAAACTTGCAAATTCTTGCATTCCACCCCGGTCCTACCAATTCAGAAATTCTGGGGATGAGGCCCAGAACCCTGCATTTAACAAGCCCCTCACCCAGGGGATTCTGGTTCACGTGTGATTTGAGAATCACTGCCCTAAGCAATTCATTTTTCTCCACGGAGTTTCAATTCTACCTTTATTGTGTTTAAAATTTGCCTATATAGATGTGTTCGTTTTTGAACTTCCATTTCTGATCTGTTGGTTATTTTATCTGTTCTTAGACCAGTACTTTGCACTTATTGCTGTTGTTATTCTTTATACTAAAGCTTTTTAATATGTCCTAATAAGTTTCTTTGCTTTCCTTCTTTAAAATTAACAGCTTTTTGTGAGCCTTTATTTTTCCATATAAATTCTAGAATGATTTTATCAAGATCTTCAAAAAAATCTCTCCAGAAATTAAAATGTGATCAAACGTATAAATTAACTTATATATTTTTTTTTAATATTAAGGCTTCCAAACCCTGAACATTAACCTTTTTAGCTTGTAAGGTCTATGATTTTTAATAGTGTTACAATAATTGCATAAAAATCTCATGCACTCTTTTCATATATGATACAGTTTCTCTTGCCATTTTTCTTCTGTGCATCCTTGCCAGCATTTATTTGTTGCCAGTATTTTTTATTTCAGCCATTTTGAGAGGTTTATAATCATACCTCATTGTGATTTTAATTTGCATTTCCCTAAGGGCTAAAACATGATTTTGTGATCTAGTTGGATTTTGCTGGCATAGGGGGACTCACTGGTCTTCGTACTCTGAAGTTTACAAAGTTGTGTCCAGTAACTTTTCTGAACTCCGGTTTGGTTGAGTCTTTTAGGTTTCTATATCATACATAAACAATGAAAATTTTGTCTTGTATCTTCCAATTCTTATGCCTTTTCTTCCTTTTCATTTTTTAGTGTGAGGACCTGTAGCTCTAGTACTATGTTGAAAGCAGTAGTAATAACAGGCATTCTTGTCTTATTCTTGATTCTAAAGGGAATGTATGTAGTTTTCTCCATTAATTGTGATGAGGCTTTTTGGGAAGATACCCTTTATCAACTTAATGAAGTTAATGCATTCTAAGTTTGAATAAATGATTACTCTGTCGTCTTATACCTACTATTGCTATTGATACTCTTGATATCAATCTGATTATTGTTCTTATGTGGATGGGCTGCCATTTCTTTCTAGAAGGTTTTATGTTATTTTGTCTCTGAATTTCACAATAATGTGTCTAAATATTGTTTTATTATTACACACTCTATTTTGTACTTTATGATCCCTTTCAACCTAAAAGGGGTCTTTAATTCTGGAAATTTCTTGATCATTATTTTTCAAAAAAACACATTTGTTTATTTTTCTCTTTCTGGAACTCATTCTACACCTCTGTCTGCTATTTTCTTATGTTGTTATGTATAGTCTCACTTGCTCCCTACTCCTCATGTGTTTTGAGTTGTTCTTCAACCTGACCTTGGAGCATATTAATCCACTACCCACCCATTTTCAGTCTGCTATTCAACCCATTATTGAATTCTTTATTTCAATTATTATATTTTTCTCATACTCAGTATTTCTCACTGGATCTTCTTTTAGATTTATAGCTGCAGTAATTCTCCTTTGCTTTTTAAGGGCCATTTAGTTTGTATTTCTCTTATAGACGTAGCATTCCTCAGTGAGCATGGTATTTTTTGTTGTGGGCTTATAGTCCTCACAGTGGTTCCTGACCTTGGCTGTATATCAGAATCACCTGGGGAGTTTTAAAAAAACACTGATACTGGATCCCACCTCAGAAATTGGATTTAATTGGTCTGGGTGTGACTTGCACATCCAGGTTTTTAAAATCTCTCCAGGTGATTCTTACCTATAGCCGAGGTTAATGACCCCTTCCGCTTCCAGTATTAGCTACTTTGGCTACTAAAGTGTTCCTGGGGAACGGGGCTAAAGTCCAAGCCCTGGGAGATGCGGACAGGGAGTTAGGAGTGGACACCTGTTCCCTGGGGCTACTACCTATCTGAGACTTTTCTATTTGCCACCCACTCACCAGATGACTCTGTCCCTCAGGTATCTCCCTCCATCTCATTCACAGGAACTTATCTTTTCTAAGGATAATAATTCCACCCTTGGGGCATGGTGGAATTTGGAATAGAGGGTGACAAGGGATGATAAAGGATATCTTCCAAAAAACAAACAAAAAACCCAGCTCCCTGGTATGTTTGCACTGGTTATAAACTGTTCTTTCCCTCAGCCAGGCTTGCCTGCTGCCATGATAACACAGCTGGTTGCCCACACCGGGTGGGTTCTGACCTTTTTCTGCTTTGCAGAAAATGGAGCAGATAATGGTTCATCTGGAACAGCAGGGGAAAAGGCAAGACTATAACTAAAACAACCCCATTCTCAGCCTGTTTTCCCACACGTGGTGCCTCCCGTCTTTGGCTTTTTTCTAACACCGTTGTCTCCCCAGTTAATGATTTCTTTTTTTTTTTTTTTTTTTTGAGACAGAGTCTCACTCTGTTGCCCAGACTAGAGTGAGTGCCGTGGCGTCAGCCTAGCTCACAGCAACCTCAAACTCCTAAGCTCAAGCGATCCTCCTGTCTCAGCCTCCCGAGTAGCTGGGACTACAGGCATGCGCCACCATGCCCGGCTAATTTTTTCTATATATATTTTTAGCTGTCCATATAATTTCTTTCTATTTTTAGTAGAGGTGGGGTCTCGCTCTTGCTCAGGCTGGTCTCGAACTCCTGAGCTCAAACGATCCGCCCACCTCGGCCTCCCAGAGTGCTAGGATTACAGGCGTGAGCCACCGTGCCCGGCCCCCAGTTAATGATTTCTCAACTGTCCCCAATTTCCTCTCATCTATGGCAACTTCACAGTTGGTTTGGGGGAAAGAGCCAGGCTCCCCAGCTAGTCAAGGCTGGAGGAAATTGTCCTGTGCTGTGAAGTGCAGTAGAAAACTGTTATCCACTTGGAAAAACATGAAACTGGATCTTTACCTCATGCCATATGCAAAATTCAACTCCAGGTGATAAAGAACTTAACTGTTAGAAAAAAATTTTTTAACTCTTAGTAGAAAATCTAGGTGAATATATTCTAGGTCCTTGGTAAGGAAAGAATCTTAAATAAGGTACAAAAGAATTAATTATAAATTGATAAATTCTATTTTACTAAAAATAAGAACTTTTGGTTCACTAAAAGATGCTTTCAAGAAACTGAAAGCCAAGATACAACCTGGGAGTAGGTATCTGTAATGCACATCAATGGTGAATGATTAGTATAAAAAATATACAAAGAACTCCTATAGATCAAAAAGAGAGATGTAAACTACCCAACAGAAAAATACTTACGAGATATGAACAAGCATTCCACAGAGAGGAATCACATGAAGCCAATAAATATATGAAGTGCTGCTCTGTATTTTTGATGATTATAGAAGAGCCACAAGGCCAAAATGAAATATCATTTAATTAGTAATAATTACAAAGTCTGATAATATAAAATATTGGAATAGATATAGCTCCAAAGATGGTGGGAGTGTAAATTGATGTAACCATTTTGGAATACAGTTAGGCATTACCTTCAAAAGTTTAAAAATCCACACATCCCATGAATGACCTATTTATATGAATGAGCTATTCTACTCCTAGGCGTATACCAATAGAAATTGTTACATTTGTGCAGAAGAAGTACACATAAGAATGTCCATAACATTCATTGTTCATAGCAACAAAAGCCTAGAAACCACCCAAGCCCATAATTGGGAATTAGACAAATAAATTGGGGCATACTCACACAATAAAATATACAACTGTCAACATAAAGGTCCTATAGCTATAATTTCATAAATCTTGGAAATATTCAGTGAAAAAAGTTAACTCGTAGAAGATTACATATAGTTTAGAAATATAAAACTATATGTATGTACACACACACATACACACACAGTCTGTTAAAACTTTTGCTTTGTGAAAGCCCATGTGAAGAGATGAAGTGTGGCCTTGTTGATTGACTATCTAACAGAGGAAAATAAATTATCAAACAGAAAGATAAATAAACTCATAGCACATAATTGCCCCTTTGAAGAGAAAACTCACAGCATAACTGCCCTTTGTTTTGTTTGATTAAACACCTGGGACTAAACTCTTGTCTTCAAGCCTAACTCGTTATCTCTAAGAGTTTGTTTCACAGCATTGAAGAGCCCTAAACAGACAACAGGGGTGTGAGCTCTCTGCCTCAGTTCCTGCCAGAACTACAGTTCAAGGACTCTGAGAGTCAGCCTCACTGAAAAAAGAAAAAAATGGAAAACAGCAAATACAGCCACTCTACTGCCACTTCTGTTATCAGTCTGCAGCAAGGGGAAAAAAAAGCCATTTTTGCCCTTTACAAACACCAAGTCGCTTTTCCTCAGCTCCTGGCACTTTCCACCTTCCTTCTTGCTGTGCCGTTTTCTTTTTCATTCTCTCTTTCTGTCTCTTTCTTTCTTTATTTCTCAGGAAAGTAAATAAACCTTTTACTGCTGTATATCCTAATCTTTGCGTGAGAAATCTTTCTCCACCCCTGCTGTGAGGTCCTCCTGAGTCTCCACCCTTACATAAAGAGTTTCTTTTCTTGTTTTGAAGGGTGTGTTTTTGGTGATTGCTACTTTCATTGTATCTTGGCACTCAAAGCAAGAATCATACCCCTAGGCCAAGAAGCAAGGTTTCCATCATATTTGGATCAAATAAACTGATGTGTCTTCTACCCACTCTTTAGAATAGGTTGAGATTCCCAATCATGTGGACAATGTGTGCTTCTTGATCACATGCTTTTAGCGTGATTAAATGGAAAGCACATGCACTATGGTTGGATGCAGGGTTCCATATACCCATTAATCAATGCTATAATTGTGTGGATCACTTTTCTAAATCCCTACAATTTTTATTTTTGTCTGCTTGATCAATTAGTTTTTGAGAGAAATGTGTTTATGAGTGCCATCTCTGAATGTGGATTTGTCAGTTTTTGCCTTGAAATTCTGTCAATTTTTTCTTTATGTTTTCCAAGTCAGTATCATTAGGCATTTGCATTTGTAAAGCTATTATATTTTTTAGGTAGACTTTTCATTTTATCATTATATAACATTCTTATCTATTCTTATTAGTGATCTCCACTTTAAGTTGCATTTTATTTGATTTTAATATTACTGAACCTACTTTCTTTTGGCTACTATTTGTCCTTACATTTAACATTTTTTTAAAAAATTTTAGGTGTATCTTTTAAATAGCAAGATTTTGCTTGTTAAAATTCAGTGTGGGGACTTGTGCTTCTGGGAAGATGGGCAAGATGTATTTTTTTCTATTCTTCCCACTAAATATAACTAAAATTTCTGGACATTCTGTATAAAACAAACATAAGATTTTGAAATGGAATGAGAAGAAGGCAGACTGGCTGGGGACCTCAGGACCCAGAGAACAATGTGGTGATGAATTTCCTCAGTTTTCATTTTGCCTCATATATTGTATTTCAGGCTAGATACTGAAGAAACCAACACCTGGAAATACCAATGGACAGATAAATAAAGCCTCAAGAAAAGCTTGCTCTCTTTCAGCAAAGACCAGGGAAGAGACAGCCTAGAAAGATGGGAAACTTTGAGACAACAATAGCCCTACTCCTGCCAAACACAACAGTGGGGGAAAAACCCCAAAACAAACACATAAAAAAATCCCTGCATCCTCACTCCCACCATTGCCAGAAAAGTCCCAGAGCCTGGACTTCTACCCTCCCAAGGCTGTTATGACATACTCCAACCATTTTGGTGTCATCATGTGTCACGTGACACCATGTGGTGTTAGATGAGGTCAAGTGGGAGCCTGGGCTTTTGTCCTTGCTGGATGTTAACAACCTCTCTTCCCTACATTGTCAGTGCATACCATGTGGGGAGCCACCTGTACCCAGCAATATCAAGGCACCCTTGTCTCTCTCCACGAATATGGCACGGAGGAGACCTAGTAGGAATTCAGGACTTTCACTAGTCCTCAGCAGTAATGAGGCTGCCCACTCTCACAGTGTCAGTGGAGACCTTGTGGAGTGCTAGACTTTCCCCCAACCTGGTGTTCATGAGGCATGCCTCACCACTGCGGTGTCATTGGAAGCTCAGTGGAGAGCCTGAACTTCAATCCCAACTGGGAGTAAGCAGGAGGCACTCTGTTTTTTTTACCAGAGACCTGCTAAAGCACAAATTGACATGAGATCTAGAGTCTCAAAAGAAAGTTCCCCAAATGTCCCAGATCAGTTAAAAACCACTCATCATACAAAGAACCACAAATATCTCAAACTGAATGAGAAAATTCAGTCAATAGATCCCAATACAGAAATGACATGGATGTTAGAATTAACTGATTTTTGACATTATAAAATACTTCAATGAGTAATTATGAACATGCTTGAACAAACGGAAAAGAAACCACAGAGAGTCTCACAAAAGTAAGTGTCATCAAAAAAATAGAAAACATAAAAAAGAACAAAATGGAAATTTTGGAACTAAAATTTACAATAACTGAAATAAAAAACTCAAGCGCTGGGCTCAACAGCAGAATTCAGAGAACAGTGGAAAGAATTGGTGAAACTGAAGATAAGATAGAACAATAGAAATTACCCACTATGAATAACAAAAAATAGACTGAAAAAATTAAACAGAGCCTCAGGGATATACAAGACCCTAAAAAAAGATGTAAATTTGTGTCATGAGAGTTCTAGAAGGAGAGGAGAAGCAGAATGGGACTGAAAAAGTATTTAAAGAAATAACAGCCGGGCGTGGTGGCTCACGCCTGTAATCCTAGCACTCTGGGAGGCCGAGGCGGGTGGATTGCTCGAGGTCAGGAGTTCGAGACCAGCCTGAGCAAGAGTGAGACCCCGTCTCTACTAAAAATAGAAAGAAATTATATGGACAACTAAAATATATATAGACAAAAAAATTAGCCGGGCATGGTGGCGCATGCCTGTAGTCCCAGCTACTCGGGAGGCTGAGGCAGTAGGATCGCTTAAGCCCAGGAGTTTGAGGTTGCTGTGAGCTAGGCTGACGCCACGGCACTCACTCTAGCCAGGGCAACAGAGTGAGACTCTGTCTAAAAAAAAAAAAAAAAAAAAAAAAACCACACAAAAAAAAAACACACACACACACACACACACAAAAAAGAAATAACAGCTGGAAATCCCTAAACTTGACCAAAGACACAAACCACTGCTATTCAACACAGTACTGGAAATTCTAGCCACTGCAACAAGACCAGAAACAGAATAAGGGGGTACATATATCAGAAAGGAAGAAATAAAACTGTCTCTTTACAGATGACATCATAGTCTACATAGACAATGTCAAGAAATCTCCAAAACCTCCTACAACTAAATGAGTTCAGCAAGATCACAAGATACAAGATCAACAGACAAAAGTCAATATTATTTCTGTAGACTAGCAATGAATACATGGAAGATAAAAATAAAAAAAATAATGACATTTATAATTGCTCAGTAAATGAAATGAATAGATGTAAATCTGACAAAATATATACAGGACTTGTATGCTAAAAGCTACAAAACACTGATAAAAAAATCAAAGAGCTAAATAAGTGAAGCGATATTCTGTGTTCATGTATGGGAAGAATAGACATAGGAAAGATGTAAATTCTTCTCAAATTGATACACAGGTTTAAAGCAATTTCTATCAAAGTCCTTGCAAAGTTTTTGTTTGTTGATATAGATGAGATTATTGTAAAATTTATATAGAAAAATACAGGAACTAAAATACCTAAATAATTCTTAAAAAGAAGAATAAGTTGGGAGTAATAATCATTCTGCTCAATTTTAGAACTACAGAAATACAGCTACAGAAATCAAAAAGAACTCTCAAAACTCAACAGCACAAAAACCAAACAATACAATTAGAAAATGGGCAAAAGACATGAATAGACATTTCAGCAAAGAGGATATTGCATGGCAAATAAGCACATGAAAAGATGTTCAACATTGCTAGCCATTAGGGAAAGGCAAATTAATAATAAGATATCGCCACACACCTATTAAAACAGGTCTCATAAAAAACAGTGACAGTGCTGAATGCTGGCAAGGATACAGAGAAACTGGATCTCTCAGACACTGCTGGTGGGAATGTAAAATGTTACAGCCTCTCCAGAAAACCATCTGGCAGTTTCCTAAGAAACTAAAGTTACACTTATCATATAAACCAGCAATTGATTTCTGGACATTTATTGCAGAGAAATGAAAACTTATGTCTCTCAAAAACCTGTACAAGATTGTTCATAGCATCTTCATTTAGAATAGCTCAAGACTGGAAACAATCCAAATGTCCTTCAGTGGGTGAATGGATACGTAAGTCACAGTAAATCTATTCCATGGGATACGACTCAGCAATAAAAGGAATGAACTATTGGTACAAGCAACAAGTTGGATGGATCTCAAGGGCATTACGTGAGTGAAAAAAAAGCCAATCTCAAAAGGTCAGATTGTATGATTCCATTTATATAACATTCTCAGAATGACACATTTGTAGAGATGGAGAAATGATTAGTGGTTGCCAGGGGTTAGGAATTGTAGGGAGAAACAGGGCGGGTATAGCACGAGGCAGATCTTTGTGTATTGTGAGCGTGGTTGTATTTACACAAATCTACACGTCATAACATGACCTAGAGCTGTAACACATTGTACCTAAGTCAATTTTCTGGTTTTGATATTGTACTGTAATTACTTAAGATGTAAATATTGGGGAAAACTCAATGAAGGTTATATGGGGCCTTTCTGTATAGTCTTTGTAACTTCCTGTGAAGTTCGAAATAAAAGATTAGAAAAAAAAATCCAACCTGAGATTTTTCAGTCCTTTATTAAGTGAGTTTTATCATTTACATTTATCATGATTCCTGATACATTTGGATTCGTACTTATCATTATGCTTTCTATTTACTATGTCCCTTTTTAAAAATCTTTCTGTTACCTTCTTTCGTGCATTCTATAGTATTGACAGTGTTTGCTATGCCCTTTGTCCTCATCACTGGTTTGGAAGCTCACTTTTAAGTTACGTTCTTTTAGTGGTTAAATTCAAAATTGTACTATATTTACTTAACTATGTATGTTTCTTACATAGCCTAAACTCAAGTTGATCTCTCTTTTCCTCCTAAAAAAGGCAATTATCTTAGAATTCTCTTCCTATTTCCTCTCCATTCTATATGTTATTTCCATCTTGTAATTTGGTTCCAATCAATTGTTAAACATGGAAATAGTTGTCATTATTATATACATTAAATTTTGTTTTTAGATTTATGAACATATTTTTACCAGTTTCTTTACTCCCTTTTATTTCTTGCATCCCATTTCTTCTCTCTGGGCTTATTTTTACTCTTGATGAAGTATTTAATAATCGTTGTTTTTCAGCCTTTCTATGTTTGAAAGTATATTTAATTTACTCTCACTCTTGAATGGAAGGCTTAGCTGGGTATTGCCTTCTTTTCCCGCCACAACTTGAATATATTGTTTCCTTCTCTTCCAGGATCTATAGCTGATAGTGAGAGGTCAACTTCTTTGTATGTAATCTATCCTTTTCATTTCTAGTAGCTTAACATTTTTTTCCTGTGTTTGAGGTTCTTCAGTTATAGCATGAAATGTTCAGATGTAGCATAAGAGAGATCTTTCTGGTGATGGAATAATTCTGAATCTTGAATATAGTAGTGGTTACACAAATCTACACATGTATTAATGATAAAATGGCATAGACCTGCACCCACACATTGTACCAATCTCAATATCCTGGTTTTGATATTGTACTATAATTATGTAAGATGTAACCAATTGTAAAGTAAGCATGTAAGATTTGTTTATTCTACCATCTTCTCACTGCTTAGGACTTTGTATGTTTTTTCCATTTGAGGATTCATATTTTGCTTTATTTCTTTAAAAATGTTATCCATTACCTTTCAAATTTGACTCTCATTTATTCCTTCTATTTTCTCCTTCTGTAGTTTCCATTAAACATACAATGCAGCATCTCAATCCATCTCGTTTATGTCCAACTCCTTGTAGTATTTTTCTCTGTTTATCTCTGTGTTGGGTCCTGGGTGATTGTTCCCCGTGGTGACTCACCAAATCCTATTGGAATCATGTGTTCTAAACCGGTTTTTGAGGGGGGAGGGGCAAAACAACAACAACAACAACAACAACAAAAAACCCCAACCCCCCCCCCCAGTTTTTATGTTTAGTTCTCAGCTCTCGTAGCAGTTATCAATACTTGAAATTATCTTATTTATTTGTATATGGGTGTACATCCTTTGTTTGCAACTAGAGCATAAGTTCCCTAGGGGTAAAGACTTTATTTCCTGGAGTGCCCAGAGCAGTGCCTGGCAGATAATAGATCCATGAGAAATATATTTTATTAACAACAGACTTCTGAGGAAACAAATAATTCAGTGAACAAAATGGACTATAAAACATCCCCCAAATTAAGAGATATATATAAAATGGAACAGGCAGAGAATAAGAAAGAATTTCCTAGATGTTAAATATGTAATTGGCAAAATAAAAAATTCAGTAAATGACCTGGAAGCTAATGTCAAAGAAATTTCCTCAGACAGAAAGAAAAAAGACGTATCGCCCTTTGACAGAGAGAACAGATAATCATATCGGCGGATCAATCTAGAAGTTCAATCTCTCATAGACACATTTCCCTTCAAGTACCACTTTGCAGCACTCCACAAGTTTTGCTTTCTTTGTCATTCACTCCTAAATATTTTATGATTTTTCATGCTGAAGTTTTCTTTAAGCAATGAGTCATTTAGAACTGTGTCTTTGAATGTACAAACATAAAGAGTTTGTTTTGCTTTTTCCCTCCTCCTCCTTTTTTTTTTTTGTACTGCCAGGGGCATGGGAATACCAGGCTTATGCTCAAGCTTGGCACAAATTCATGTTCCAATCACTCATAAGTGACTCTATGGCTATTTCCTCATATGGCTTGAAAAGGATAAACAACAGATATTTTCTATCCTTGTTCATAGATAGAACCTTATTTTTTGGCTCCCTGTGATGCACAAGACCTGAGGCCTCAAATCCCAAACCTGTGTGAACATAACGCTCCATCTCCCTACCCATATGGTTGGTCACATTTCTCCCTCCCCGTCCTCAATTCATCCAGGCACTAAGTGGCCCGAACTCACTCATTGCTCTGAACATAGGTTCCCCCTTCTTTTCTGACACCTGAGGGTTTTTCCATTATTACCTTTGATCTAAACATCACACTTTATCTATGCTTGTCTGGTACAAAGTGATGTTTTGATCTATGCATACATTGCAAAAAGATTAAATCCAAGTAATTAACATATCCATCACCTCACCAACTTATCATTTTTTTGTGTGATAAGAATGTTAAAAATCTACTTTTAGCAATTTAGAAATATACAATACATTATTATTAACTGTGGTCACCACGTAGTTGCAATAGATCACTAAAAGTTATTTCTCCAGTCTAACTAAAACTTTGTACCCTTTGATCAATGTCTTCCCTTTCTCCATCCCTCCTCCTCCCCACAGCCTCTGGTAATCATTTTTTTACTCTCTGTTCCTATGAGATTGACTCTTTTAGATTCCATATATAAGCAGATCATACAGTATTTGTCTTTCTGTACCTGGCTTATTTCACTTAACATAATGCCCTCCAGTTTCATACATGTTGTTGCAAATGACAGAATTCACTTCTTTTTAAAGGATATATAGTATTCCATTGTGTATATATACATTTTCCGTATCCATTCATCTGTTGACAGATACTTAGGTTGGTTTCATATCTTGGCTATTGTGAATAATGCTGAAATTAACATTGCAGTGCAGATATCTCTTTGACATGCCTATTTCAATTCCTTTGAATATTTATCCAGAAGTGGGATTGCTGGATCATATAGTAATTTTATTTTTAGTTTTTTGAGGAACCTCCGCACTATTTTCTGAAATAGCTGTATTAATTTACACTCCCATCAACAGGGTACAAGCGTTCCTTTTTCTCCACACCCTTGCTAGCACTTGTTATAATTTTTTTAATAGTAGCCATTCTAACAGGTTTGAGGTGGTATATCATTGTGGTTTTAACTTGCATTTTCCTGACAATTAGAGATGGTGAGCATTTTTTCATATATCTGTTGGCCATTTGCATGATACCAACTCCATGAATTGAAATAATTAATATTGTTAAAATGTCCCTATTACTCAAAATGATCTATAGATTAATACAATCCCTATTAAAATTCTGATGCCATTTTCCACAAAAATAGAAGAAAATGTGTTTTTTTTGTTTTTTTTTTTTTTTTTGAGACAGAGTCTCACTCTGTCGCCCTGAGTAGAATGCAGAGGCATCATTGTAGCTCATTGCTCACTGCAATCTCAGACTCCTAGGCTCAAGCAATCCTTTTGCCTCAGCCTCAGTCTCCCACTAGCTGGCTTTACAGGTGTACACCGTGACACCCAGTGGCTAATTTTTCTATTTTTAGTAGAGACAGGGTCTTGCTCTTGCTTGGCCTGGTCTCAAACTCCTGAGCTCAAGCAATCCTCCCACCTTGGCCTCCCAGAGTGCTAGGATTACAGATGTGAGCCACTGCGCCTGGCCACGTTATGTGTCTTAATTGATCAATCCCACCACAAGTCTAGGAATATAGTCTAAGAAAATAATGAGACAAATGGACAAAGGTGTGTATGTACAAGGCAGGTTTGCCATAGCATTGTCTGTGATACAGAGAATGTATAACAGCCTATATATCCATCAGTAGGAAAATGGTAAAGCAGTGGCTGTCATATGTGTTTGTTTGAATTTTTCCTACCAGGAAGCACGTGGATGTGTCTGGAGACGTCTTTGGTTGACACAACTGGGGAAAGGGAGGGCTGCAGGCATCTTGCAGGCAGAGGTCAGGGATGCTTCTAAACATCCCACAGTGCACAGGACAGTCTCCACAACAAAGAGTCATTCAGTGCAAAATTCCAACAGTTCTGAGGCTGAAAAATCTTGAAACAAGTGATGGATGGTACATTCATAGAATGTGAAGCTTTTTATCTGTTGAAGATGAGGTTGTATACTTCCATTTATTGAACTATAAATATGGTCATGAAATATCATGAAGAAAAAGTTGCTAGTCATAAATCAGAGGTAGCAAAACAAAGTTAGACTAAGCAGTGGTTGAAACAGTTAAGGTATCTGGTTGTATCCAAATATTTACTGTCTCCAAAATTGCTCTAAATGGTGTATCATCTTTTTCTAATTAATTAGCAACCACCAAATATTTATACATAGTTGTTTTAGTAAGGAGACCTCTTTTAATAGCTTCTATTTCTGGAGTGCTTAGTATATGCCAGGTATTGTACTAGATGGTTTATTTTACTTCTCTTTTTTAAAAAAAATAGCTTTTAATTAGTACCAAAGCAGTATTTGTAAATTGTACTAAATTATAAAATATGGATAACTAAGCATTTAAAAATTAAGACATTCCTACAATCCAGGGGATCCCATTTCACAGAACGCTGGTGCATATCCTTCCAGATCTTTCTCTGTGTATGTGTTGTACATATGTGTAATAAATGAGATCATGGTGTTTTATAATATGGTTTTATCAGTTCATAATCTGCATCTTTCTGTTACAGTACATTTTTGTATCATCCAATACTTAGACCATATGCAAACTTTTCCAAATGATCCAACCATGTTATTTAAAGATGGGTTTATCTTCCAGAGAGAGAAAAGGAGAGAGAGAGAGAGAGAGAGAGAACAGGAAAAAAAGAAAAATAAACCTAATTCACCACCATTTGAAACAGCTATTTTGAAAATGGTAATTAAAGGGGAAGAATCAAGCAGTTATGCTGTCTTTCCATTAGGAACTAAATTTTAGGGTAACTGGAAAGCTCCAGTTAATGAAAGAAAAATCTGTTTTATCTATGTGCCCTTTAAGTCTTATTTAGACCTGAAGATCTTGCATATGTTAGGAGCTCAACAAATGTGATTAAAATGAATGCTGACCACTTGGTAGCAAGTAGCAAGTAGGAATAACTCATTTCCTGAATGATAGCCTTGGAAAAACAGACCTGGGAGCCATGACAAAGTCAGCCTGTCCATTTCCTATTGGCCTACAACTAAGAAACAAATCATGTTTTAAGTATTAGGTTTGCTCCATCTTCAGACTATAGCATTTGAGAGAGTCTGTGAGTCAGAACTGTTGGCTGGAAGCAACAGAAACTGCTTCTGATAAACTTACACCTGAATGGAATTTATCAGAAGGATTTTGGGCAGTTCATAGAATACCCCGGAACCCAGAAAGCCAACAGAGAGGCTGCCGCAGGAGCAGTCTGCCCACAGGCCCCAGCCGCCCCCACCATAGCCTGCCAGTTCCCATGTCTGGCTTCCTCCATTCTACCCAAGTCACATTGTGAAACCTCTGATGGACCCCAGTCCTTTGTGTTATTCTCTTTAAATTACAGATCCTGGGCTGGAATATCTGATTGGCTATGCTTAAGTCATGGGCCCATATTCAGTTGCCAGGAGGCACAGAAAAAGAAATATCTCCCCAATTTCCCTAGTGAAAAGTTGGGGTACCTCCCATCATTCCTTGGATGGCCCCAGAGTGGGAAGGGTATTTGGATAGACTCTGGGCAGCCCAAATGACAGTCCAGAGCCCAGTACTCAGAAGTAGCATATACATGATTAAATGTTCTTAATATCATTAATACAATGAATCCACATTTTCCTCTTCTATTCCCGGCCTTGGTTCATTGTCTCAATTGTATAGCTAGGAAGCCAAGCCTCAAAGAAGGTCAGCAAAGAGTTCCAGAGCTCTCAGCAATCAGTGGCAGTGGCGGGAATTAGAACCCAGATTTCCAGAGCCTTTCTCACTGCACTGCAAAATGCTAATGCCTGCAGGCGGGAAAATCAAAGAGGGAGGAGGATTTGCCAGAGGTCCACTCTAGAGTTCTATGCCAAGCCCGGGAGACAGAAAACCCACGGTGAGTTGCTGCACCACCGTGGATTTGTTTTTCCATCTGCAGCACAGGGGAATTATGCAGCTTCTGTTTCCTTCTCGGAGGGGAGGCTGGAAGTGAGCTCACAGGGAAGGAAACACTTTGAAAGGAAGAGAGTTTTTATAGCCACTGCTCACTGGTCACCTCCAGCGTTGGCCACTTTGAACCGGCAGGGCTGTTATAATCTTGGAGTAGTTCCCTTTTTTCAGTATTTAGCTTTTTCTGAAGTATGCTCCTCCACGTTCTTAGAAAATGCAGACCTGGGGAAGTAAATGTTATAGGGACACTTATGGTATTTTCTCATCAGAAAATACCATGTGCCTTGGGAGTGCAGATACAGCACTGGACTAGGAGTTTTCTCTCTGTTTCTGCAAAGCAAGTTTTTAGAAACAAAGACATCTCATTTTACAATGGGAAATGCTATGCCCTCTCAAAGAGGTAGAAAAATAACATTATTTTGTGGGACAATGATTTCCAGTCCCAGACATCCACGGAGTGAAATAAAATTCTGCACTGTGAATGAGCCCCTGCTAAAGGCAGGGGACTCCAGGTGTCTGGTCCTGTCTGTGATGTCTATTGACGTTCCTGGGGCTGCTGACACCTGCCATGTCCTTGCAGCCTGGGGCCCTGGGAGGCAGCTTTGGGATCCAGGAGTGTTTTAGGACTGAATTGCAAGTGATTTGGGGGACTCCTCTCACCCTCACTAGCAGGAGCTGGGAGGTGTAAGGTGAGGACTTTACCCATCTGGAGTCTTGGTTTTCCCATCTGTGAAATGGGGATATTTATATGTCTTCTTCCACTAGGGGAGGTTGTTGCAATTAGATGAGGTAGGGGTGAGAGCAGTTCTTAAGATGTCAAGTGCAGTGGAAAGGGGACCACCAATATGCGATCAGCCAGGGAATTGCCCTTAGTGTGCCTGGACACCATTGAGTTTGCAGCAGGATGGGACAGAAGTTTCTTGGGGAATGAGGCAAAATGTAAGACAATGTTTGTTAACTGTCCCATATAGACAGACAAGTCTCGGTGAGCTTTCCTTGAAGTAATCCCGGTCAACCCTCCCCACACCCACCTAGCCCTCCCTGAGCTCTCTCCCCTGACACTTGGCAGGGGGCTGGGACCCTCCACCAGCCCCTTCGAGTCAGGAAGTCCTGCTTCTCCCGACTCAGCCATAAGCTCAGTGCGTTCAAATGCAAGCCCTTCTCCATCTCCTCTTCTCTGCCCCTCGGTGCAGACTTCAGAGCTTGGCACACGGAGGGCTCCATCCCTTTGTCGACTTGAAACTGGATTTCAAGATCAAGGTAAAAGGCAAAGGAGAGTCGTAAACGCACCTTCAGGGGATCTTTCACAGCTTCTCTTGAGCCGCTTTGAGCAGAAGGCCTTACCTGTGAAGCGCACATGGTTAGAGAGATGCAGTTTGACACAGACAGAAGCGGGACTGGTCATCCGACAGACCTAGGTTTTTGAGTCCCTGTGTGCCCAGGCAAGCTGTGTGGAAGATCCTGTACAAACTGCTTTCCTCCCCAAGCCTCAGTTTCCTCATCAGTAAAATGGGGATAAACGTAGTACCGTCCCCAGGGGCTTGTGGTGGAGCATGGTGCTTGGCATTCTTATATAAGTGCTTTATAAAATGAGTGTGTGTATTTAACAGAGAGAAAGAGTTATTTAAAACTAAAACTGGCTTTAGCAACTTCTGCCTTTTAAGGGAAGGGGCAGGGGAAGGCAGGAATACCTGCACCAGTGGACACATAAATCTCTGTATCGGTGGGAGAGGAACAACTGGAATTTGAGAGTTTCTGCCAGGTCCTTTGAACTACTCGAGATCCACAGTAGATAGTTCTTTGCTTAGCTGACATTTTGAGCATCCGTATGCTAAAATATGTGCCTGGAGCCAAGTAGAAGTGGGTAGATATTTCTGTTGATAATGAAGAATGGATAGACTTTTGCAAGAGGGGATACATGATGGTGGGAGGTTTTCACCTGCAGAGAAAAGCATAGAGAGAAATTCCTGGTGTCAGGGTGACCCAAAGACTTTGGAGAACAAGAATGTCTGATGTTCAATTTTTAAGTTGTTTGCGTTGGTGTGACATAAATCTCCCCATCCAAACCTTCAGCAGACTCTGCTCTGGACATAAATGCTTTGTGTGAGTAATTTAGAGGAAATCAAGAAAAAGAGGCTGGGTTTCATGTCAGAGTGAAGCAGGGAGCAGGGAGGAGAAAAAAGCCATTGCAGGTGACATACAAGTGAGGCTTGCTGGAGGTGACCTTGCAAATTACCCCAGGGACTTGCAGAGTGCTTATAGCAGGGCATTGGACTAGCCTCAGGAGGAGAGATGTAGACTCAAGTCAGTTTTACTTAAATCTCAAACACATGGTGACCCCAGTCAGTATCTGGTTTCATATACATGGTTGAGAAACCATATTATGGAAGAAATTGACAAAGGGACAGCATTGATGATTGCAGCTGGAAGAAGGAAATGTTGAGTATTTTAAAATATTAAAACTATCTAGCTGTATGGGAGAGCTTAGTCATCGTTGGGGCTGTTTGTAAATATTCCGTGTCTTTCTCCTTCTAAGCATAGTACAAAATTGCATTTCCCTGCCTGTGTGGAGTTAGATGTGGTCATGGACAGCGTTGGCCCATGGAAATGAGTAGAGGCATATTCCTTCTAGGCAGGGGCGGAAAGAGTCAGTGTATGCCTTGAGCCTCTCTTTTTTCCCTCTGCCTTGGTAACTGGCAATGGTTTAGAGAGTGGCCGCTCTGCCACCCTGAGTCCTCGGTGAGGACACCACCAATAAACCTTAAATAAGCATTTTTGGAGGTTATGTTTAAAGCAACTAAAGTTTGGGGAGAGAAGGTTGTTACTGTCCTATAACCTCAGCTCATCCTAAATGATATAGGAATTTGTACAAAACTTTGTGCCTTCCTTATTAATAAGGAAACTGAGACTTAGGAGCAGTGACCAGCTTTGGCTCCCTCAGAGACTTTGTAGAAATCTGCAACTAGGACCCAGCTCTTCTGCTTCCCAACAAGCAGCCACCTCAACCTTGAATGTTACACCTGCTTGGAGTATGGGGGGGCGGTGCCCAGCTTCTACATGCAGGCCCCAATAAGAGCAAGCTGCAGACAGACAGCCCAGAGCCACTCGTAGGAAAATTCCTCAGATTCTTCCCTGCCTTGCCTGCCTCCTACCTGGAGGGGGCTGCAAGGACTGGTGCCTTCTCACCTGGCTTCTCAGCTCCCAGTCCGCCGGGCCTGAGCGTGTAGGCTGCTCCTCTGATGACAGACAATCCTATTTGACACCATTCTGCCTTTGCCTTTTGTGTTCCTGGTTGATCTGGGTTAATGGCCCATCACAGAAGCCAGAGCCACAATAATGCTACATAATGAAAATCATAAAACCTCAGTGGTTTTCCATGATTAAGTGCTTATTAAACGTCTCTCTCGTCATCCTTCTGGGAGCAGTGGCCCAGCCCGGGAATCTCATTCTCCTGATGGTGGCAAAGCCACCAAAGAACAATGGAAACAGACAAGGTCTCTGGAGGCCTAGGCTAAGGTGGGTCACCTGTCACTTACTCCTCATTCTACTGGCCAAGGGAAGTCATGCGGCCAAATACAAATTCAAGAGGTGGGAAAACACATTCTGCCAAGTCACATGGTGAAGGACATGGAAATAGGGAAGGGTAAGAATTGGGGGAATTGATAGAATCTGCCACATCCCCCCGCTCCATCTGACCCCTGAGTTCTGAGGCCAGTCCGTGTGGACCTCCCCCATGGGAGCCTTGTCCCCTCAACCTCAAGCCTGGTTGTCCACTGCTGTGCAGGCTTGCTGGTAGGGCTCTCAGAGTCCCAGGTGGTATCACCCAGTGCATTTAAACAGCCGAAGGCAAGCCAAGTAATTATGCTGAATGATAAAGCCTTTGTGAGAGATTTATTGGCACCTGCAGGAACAGCCCTTAAATCACCCAAGACCTGTAGTTGCGTTGGCCTGCCAAGTAAATGCATCTATTTCAGCACCTGTGAGTCAAAGGCGCTTTGTAACTTTGGATTTTGCTCAGGGGAAAACTCACCATGTGTGGCGTGCACACTGTCCTGCTGTCCTGCTGGGAAGAGAGGTCAAGGGGAGAGAGGTCTCGGTGGTTGAGACACCACATGGAAACAGAGGCCACACGGAAGAGAACAAAGGCCCCAGATACATGAGGGAGCCTGAGAGAAGAGAGAAGCTCAGCCACCCCAGCCAAGCCCCAGCTGCTGAAGCAGAACTGTGAAGAGGAATTGTCTCTGGGAAGCTGTGCCCTGGGCAGCCCCCACCTCTGTGGTCCGCTGCCAAGCGTCTGGGGTGAGCCCAAGGATGCTGTCGGTCAGCAGGACCAGCAGTCAGGCCAAAGAGCTGGAAGCTGAGTGGGGAGGATGGGAGCAATCTGGAACCTTCTGGCACTTCTGTGTCTGGTTGATCAGGACTTCAGAGAGCAATGGTCATTGCTAACTCCTGCCATTTAACTGCATGCACAGTTTCCTCTGGCCAACTTTAAAACTAGAGCCATATAGGGAAGGGGATTCTGGGAGACAAAGCTCCCCATTTAACAAAGTTGACCCAATATAAACTACCACATAGATATTAAGTCAACTGTTCAAGCAAGTCTTGTCTACCTCCTCTCCGCTGAACTACATAAATTCATTCATATGGTCAACATTTTCCTATTATTGCTCTGCCTGGCTCCCCTGGCACGTCTCCTCTCTCCTGTGCCCTCCCTTGAGTCCCGATTCCCTACATTTTCCAGAGATATTCTCTGAAGTACAACCCCTGAGCTCACCGAGAGAGAGAGAGAGAGAGAGAGAGAGAGGCTTAGTTTTCTCACATGAGGAGAATTCCCAGCACAGGCAGTCCAGAGTTAATGCAGAAGCTGAATGATATTATTAAGAACCCAGTCACTTTCTACATTTTTGCTTTGCCGTTCTTATATTTACCTTTTGCCTCATGGTCACAATATGACTGCTGTGCCTCCAGGCATCACATTTGTGTTCAGGATGGAAGTTAGGGAAGGGCAAAGGATCAAAACTGCCGAAATTTACTTCCCTTTTAATTAAGTAATCCAAAGATTTCTCAAAAACTCTTCTTATCAAACATAAGCTTATCTCATTGGCCAGAACTGTATCACATGACTATCCCTAGTTGCAAAGGAGCCTTGGAAATTGAATACTTCATTAGAGAAAGTCACGGGAAAATGATGTTGAGAGTGGGTATTCCACGAACCTACCTAAATCATCTTCTTCACTCTCTTGTATAGAAGCTCTTGGTTTGGCATTTTAGTGCAGTAGGAATAAAATTCAAATTTCTTCACTGCCTCTCTAATATAATTCATGATCCCTCTCCTTTCTCTGGCTGTTTCAGCCACAGTGGTCTTTTTCCTAGTTCTTTCTTAACTTGTGGTCTTTGCTCATGCCTTTACTTTGCCTGTGATGTAGATTGTATTATTGTTTCCAATTCTTCACTCTGTCCCTGTAATAAAGTGTCCACCCATACCCTTTGCAAAGCCTCTCTGTGGAGGAGGTAAGACATGTTTTCTAACTCCAGTACCTTGAGCTTCGACTGATGCATGTTAATAGACTTGATGCCAGCAGAGGTTTTACATGTGCCTGTGAAGTTTGTCTTGGCCTTTTCCACTTCTGTCATCCACCATGAGAAAGCATGTTCCTGTAGCTGTTTGGCTCCCAAGGAGACACTTGGAGCAGACCCAAAAACCAGCCTGCAGCCTGGTGCTGAGCCCAGCCGAGCCCAGCCAAGATCACCCAGACCCCAGCCAAATCCAAGACAGTGAGTGAGAAAAGTAAGTGGTGTTATAAGCCACTGAGATTTTGCTTATGTTTGTTATGCAGTTATATAGTTTGGATATTTGTCTGCTCCAAATCTCATGTTGAAATTTGATCTCTAGTGTTAGAGATGGGGCCTAATGGGAACTGTTTGAGTCATGGGGGTGGATCTTTCCCCAAATGGCTTGGTGCTGCCCTCACCATAATGAGTGAGTTCTTCCTGTATTAGTTCCCACAAGAACTGACATTTTTTTTTTTTTTTTTTTTGACAGAGTCTCACTCTGTTGCCCATGCTACAGTGCAGGGGCATCAGCCTAGCTCACTGCAACCTCAAACTCCTGGGCTCAAGCAATCCTCCTGCCTCAGTCTCCTGAGTAGCTGGGACTACAGGTGCATGCCACCATGCCTGGCTAATTTTTAGTAGAGATGGGGTCTAGCTCTTGCTCAGGCTGGTCTCAAACTCCTGGCCTCAAGTAATCCTCCCACCTCGGCCTCCCAGAGTGCTAGGAACAGTCATGAGCCACTGTGCCCAGCCAAGAACTGATTGTTAAAAGGAGTCTGGCACCTCCCTCCTCTCTCTCTTGCGTCCTTCCTCTCTCCACGTGGTGCCCGTCCCCCTCTGCCTTCTGCCATGAGTGGAAGCTTCCTGAGGCCCTCACCAGAAGCAGATGCTGGCACCATGCTTCTTGTACAGCCCGCAGAACTGTGAGCCAAATAAACCTCTTTTCTTTATAAATCGCCCAGCCTTGTGTGTTCCTTTATAGTAACATAAGTGGACTAAGATCTGCAGTGTTGATGCAGCAAAATTTAACATTGTCTGAATTAGACTCCATCTATACTTTACTTTATTAACTTTTATTTATCCTTTGGGTCTCAGATGAAATACCAGTTCCTCAGAGAGCCTTTTCCTGTATTCCCCCTTGTAGTTATGCTCTTCCTCTTCACTAAGCTTTCTCATAGGATACTGTTCTTTCCCTTTATTACATCCAGTATAATTTGTAATTGTAGCTTTATTTTCATGTTCCTTTGTTAAAAATACACTTCCTACTGTAAACCATTTGCTCCATGACCATTAAGTCCTGTCTGTTAATTACTGCATATGCCAATAGGAAACACAAGGCCTGCACATAGTAAGTGCTCAGTAAATGTGAGTTGTTTATTGACGAAGTGTAACTCCAATGGAAGGGATAGTATTTAGCTATTAAAAATTTTATTTCTGAAGAATTTCAATGATGTGTAACCTATGGTTATATAATTATGATCCAAACAAACTGTGTTAACAAATGTGAATGTATGCATACAAAAATACTCAAAGGAAATATACCAAAGTATTAATAATGTCTATCTCTGCATGGAGGCATTATAGTTTATCTTTTTTTATTTTTTATAATTTTCTGTATTTTACATATTTCTTCTAACATTTTGGCAATATGTTATTTTTGTAATCAGAAAACACAGTAAAAGTTATTAAAGAGAGAGAGATGAGGATTTAATTGTGCTTTTCTTAGTGTTGTTATAAGAAGACTCTAAGAACATCAGAAATCAGAACAAAGCCTGGGAAGGTAGCCAGAACATTCTGAGTTGGAAATAGCTCTTCCTGGGCTTCTCTGTTCTCAGGGTTCCCCAGGGTCCGTTCCCTGCCTGCAGGGAGGGTGTCTGACATACAAGGGAGATTACAGTCTAGAGGAAGGAGTGGTCCCTCAGGGCTGGGTTGACTGGGAGGATGAGCAGCTGAGTGAGACCAGTTAGGTGGGAAATTTAGACCGACACCACCTCGAAGTTTGGCCCAGGTGAACCATCCCAGCAAAGACAAGAGATGGGACTGTCCATGGCAATTTGCCTCCCCAGAGACCATGATCTTGAACCAAAGATCACCTTGATTGGCTATTTGGATTCCACAGGCCAGAGGTTTCCCTTCTGGGTTCTTGGATCCCAGGGTTACATAGGGATGTCTCTTAGGGCACAAGGAAGGACAAGTGGGAAGCTGGAAGGGCCTCCCATGCCCTGACTTCAATGCAAGCAGGTCCTCTGTTGTCTGTAGGAGCCCACTAGAAGCAAAGGGATAGAGAGTTCTACTGCTAAAAAGGGGGGGGGAGGGGAGGGTGTTGCTTAAAATCAGTGACAATGATGTGTAACCACTGCAGACTTTTGCATTGGGAATGACCTGTTCAACATGAAGCTGCCATGTTTACAATGTCCATGGGGCCAGGTTGCAAGGCCAGGAGCCGTGAAGAAAGACTGGGAGACAGGAGACCGTTTTGGCAATCGGTGACTAATGTAATGACAACAATAATAATAACAATAATATTTGTTGAGACAGGCACTGATCTAAGTACTTTACCTGTAGTAACTCATTCTTCCCCCACGACAACCCTATGAAGTGAGCACCATTATTATCTTCACTTTATGGCTGAGGGAACTAAGGCACGGAGATGGTAAATAACTCACAGAAAATCACAGAGTCAGAAAGAAGAGAAGCGAGGGTATGAGCCCAGGCAGGCTGAGCCTTGCCCAGTGGGAGGGGGAGGGAAAAAGATCCAGCCGGTTAATAGGTTGGCCTGATCTCCCTTCGTTATGCCCACTGTTGCTGCATCTCTTGATCGTTTATCTGTGTCTGGTGGATTCAGGATACTAGTCAGACGAACAAGCTCCCAGGGCATGAGGACAAATGGGGTGAGTGTGAGGGGAGCACGGGGATCAAAAGTCATGCTGAGATGTTGAGTCTGATATCCCGGGGGGCACCAACATTGAGGGACTCGGGTAAATCAGGAGGAGATGCTGAGTGGAGTGTGTCCTGTTTGGGGTAGCGATGGTACCCAAGGCGCATACAGGTGGAATCAATGACTATAATGACATCAACCACTAGTTTGGGGCGGTGCATCTGGATGCTCAGCGTGCGTCAGAATCCCCTGGAGGGCATGTTAAACCAAAGGTCCCCAAGCTTCCTTCCCAGAGGGTCGGACTCAGTAGAATTTTCCCTTCTAACAAGCTCCCAAGTGGAGGTGGTGCTGCCGGTCTACGAGCCACACTCAGAGGAGCACCGTTTTGCATCTCCCAGCCTGCAAAGTACCTCCACATGCACGATATCATGAATTCTTAAGCACTCTCCATATTATATTTTTGTGACATTAGCATTCTGAGAAATACACATGAAAACTCATTTCCTCTTGTTTCTGATGCCCTTTACTTTGGTCATCAAAACCCCTGGATAGCTGTTGCACATCTGTGTCTTGACATAAATTGTTCCCACAGTCTGCTATGCCCTCCCCACCCTGCTTTCAAATTTAGCTAGTTTCTTTTCTTCCTTAAAAATTTACCTCCCCTAGGAAGCCTCCAATCTTATTTGGTTGCCCATACCGTGTACTCCCATGGTGCTTTCTACCCACCTCTGCCATGCACTCAGCACGTGGCATTGTATCTTTACTTTTTTGTCTTTTTCTTCCACTCACATCATAGACTTTGTATCTCCCAGAGCCTAGAATAGTGCTTGGGATATGGTAAATGCTCAATAAATATGTGATGAATTAAATTAAATGAATGAATAAAATAATTTCTCCTTCATCAGAACTATCATCACCTGTATCTCTTTCATTGTACATTCTTTTTCATACATCTGTTTTTGTTTTTCAGAGATGAGGTTTTGCTATGTTGCCCAGGCTGGTCTTGAACTCCTGGCTTCAAGTGATCCTCCCACTTCAGCCTCCCAAGTAGTTGGGATTACAGGCAGGAGCCACCAGACCAGCTTCATGGTGCATTCTTAATAGCACACCCTAATCTCTAGAACAGGCATGGAAAGTGTGCTTCATCTTAGATTCCAGCTCTTATCAGTTACTGTGCAGAGGATTTTGAGGCCATATCTGGGCTCAGCAGAAAAGAACAAATGATTGATTAATATTTGGCAAAAGTGTGGAAAGTGGAGGTCATAGTGCCATATACATGCCACTCCCACTCAAGAACTGATTCTTCTCTCCTCTTGTCCATGGTAACGGTGAGGAGTTTTGATAGGGTCACGGCTTAAGGTACAACTGGGCCTGGTGCATTTTTCAGGAGTTTTGAGAAGGCAACATTGTGGGGTTGGGGTATGGGGAGGGCTCTCTGGAGGGGGTTAGCCTCAACAAAGGGCATTCTCAGCCTGTGGGCTAGCTGCTCAGATAGGCAAAACTGATTCTCCTCGGATGGAATCAGGTTGGCTGAGGGAACTTAGGGCGCATGGCCCTAATGCAAAGTGACCAGCACAGAATACAAATTTCTTTCCTGTTGCTTGAATTTCCCAGGGTAGAGAGCCTCAGATCGGGTATCCTGGCCCTAGGGAAAGTTAACAGATCTTGGCACATTTTTGGACCAGGGGAAGTTTCCAAATAAAGACCTGCATGTCCTGACTGGTTGTCAAGTGGAATTAGTAGCGACTTTGAGTTCAGCCTGTTTTTTGCTAGACTAACCACATATAGGGAGTGTTCTGGCACCAGAGGGAATGCCAAGGGGCCAGGGCAGGGCCAAAAAGGCAGAGTGGTGGGCAGTACAGATGCTCCTTGACTTACAATGGGGCCGTGTCCTGACAAACATGCCATAAGTTGAAAATACCTTATGTTGAAAATGCATTTAACACACCTACTGACCATCATAGCTTAGCCTAGCCTACCTTAAACATGCTTAGAACGCTTGCATTAGCCTATTGCTGGACGAAGTCAACACAGTACACTGCATAGTATCGGTTGTTACTCTTGTGATTTTGTGGCCAATTGGGGGCTGCAGCTGGAGAGAGAGTACCATATCCCATATTACCACCCTGGGAAAAGATCAAAATTCGAAATGCGGTTTGTACTGAATGAGTATTGCTTTAGCACCATTGTAAAGCTGAAAAGTCGAACCACCACAGGTTGGGAGCTGTCTGTACGAGCAAGGCTGCTGGGGTGAACAGATGGGGACTCCCAGGAGCTGAACTTCTTCTGAGGGGGTTTCTAACTGAGTGAGTTTGCTTTTTATTCCTCTTAGGCTTCAATTAAAATTCTAAGTGGGTCAGTTACTCTTACTAGATAAAAGATTTTCCACCTCTTGCCTGACTGGGATCCCAACTGCATTCTCTTAAAAATTCAGTGGTGGGGACATTGAAGGCCCCAGAGCAAATTTTGGAAAGGGACTCTCTAGCCTCTAGACAGTGTGAAATGGGAAATGTCCTCTTAGGCTCAGGCTGGAGGTCTCTCCAACCTAGATCTCCCTCAACAGATGCCCCACTAACCCCCAAACACGGCTATGACGGGTCCTTCAGCAAAAGTGTTCCCATTTTTCTAGATTAGTTTCTAGCTAGTATGTAAGGCATGTGTCCCAACATCCAGGGCATCTTTGATAGATATTTGTTATATGTCTCCACATAAATGTTTGGTGTTAGAGGACACGGGCCACTAGAACAATGTCATCCAAATCTGCACCGTCAAAGTAAAGGTCACTGTGGGCCTTTGGGGTGGCACTGGGTGGAGGCAGTATTGTGAGCTGTTCCTAGGGGAAGTATTAGCAAAGAATATTTCATGAATATTAACAGGTGTTCAGTCTATGTAATTTATCACAGAGGACGGCCATTTGTCACTCAGGGATGTTGAGGCTTCTGAAAGAGAATGATACAAATAATAGCATGCTAGTAGATTAGTTCTAGGGTCAAATAAGTTTTGGAAATTCCACATGCTATGCCCTTTTTTGGGAGTGACAGGCCTATGAAAGGCCCTAAGATTTCCTGTAGTAAGGGGCATATATCTTCATTTGGCAATTTGGCTTGCCATGTTTTTGTCCTAATTACTTCAGTAGGCTGAAAGTGCCTTGAGGGCAAGAATTTTGAGTGTGAACCAATGCACATTAGCACCCAGCCCACACTCAGAAATCCTGAGACCTTAAACTCCTGCTGGACACAACCCCCTTGGAGTGTCCAAGACACCCTTCCCTCCCAAACAGGTGCCCTTGTAGGTGGAGTCCTAAGACATGACCCCTTGTCCTGTCATGCCCTGGCTGCCTCTGGTGGACAGCAGAACGAGCAGCTTCCCTGCTTTTCAGACCTGGGAAATTAGAAAGAAAAGCTATTTCAAGAAAGAGGCCAGTCAGGATGCCTGAGAAAGATGAATTATCATGGTGATAAGATAAGACTTTGTCCCTTTGAAAACTAATGGCTTTTTTCCCCTATAGGAAAACCATTTAGCGGGTAGAGAAGGGAGCTCTGACTGTGGCTTTTGTCGGCTACAGTCCCTTGTCCCCACGGGTGTTGGTGTACGTGTCAGATAATGCTGAGTGGTTTCTTGGACAAGGTGCTACACTGAGCCCGGTAAACAGGGCTGGGAGTTGGGATTCCCGGAACCACTGCTACCACAACATAACGTGTGGCCTTAGGCAAGTTGCATGATTTCCTCTGGGTCCAGTTTCACTATTTACTAAATGCATGGCTGAAAATTTGGGGCAGTTTTGGCAAGCTCCAAACGCTACATCATTCAGTTATAATCCAAGCAGAGTTTCTTTGGTTTGTTTTTTCCCCCCAGAAATTGTCAAGCCAATTCTGAAATGTGTATAGAAATGCAAAGGGCCTAGAATATCCAAGGCAATCTTGAAAGAGAAGAACAAAGTGGAGAACTTGCATTACGTGACTTCAAGACTATTAACGCTATCATAATCGGACCCCATGGTAGTGGAATGTGGATAGACAGAGATCTATGGACCAGAAGAAAGAGCCTGGAAATAGACCCTCACTTACATAATCATTCAATTTTCAACAAAGGCACAAAAGCAATCATTCTTTAAACTGCGTCAATGTGCAACGTGCCTTATCCAATTTAGAAGTAGCCTTATCTTGAAGTTCATACTCATCAAATGAGGGAGCTGGCCCCACAGTGTGGTCTCTTGGGTTCTTTCTGGCTCCAGGTGATGGAGGAAGTGTAGACTCCCAGGCAAAATGCTCAAGATCCAGAAGCAAATGGCCCAAACTCTAGTCTGAGATCATGGGTTTTGAGGTCTATCCAGGTTACGTGGCCAATCTGGGCTGGTCACAGATTGTGGGACACAGCAGAAGGGAAACAAAGGGAGAGGGTACAGCTTGACTCCTGAGCAGCCTTGGGCCATAGTTGGGGTGACCTGGTGCACAATCTGAAAACAGCGAGAAAAACATCCCCTGCAAAGAAGCCCACGATTGTAGGGGAGCACTACATGGCAGTTACAGACCCGAGCTCTTACCCAGGCTCCGCCCCTCTGTGACTTTGGGCAACAGCTGGGCCTCCACTTCCCCATCTGCAAAATGAGGGGCTTAGGTTCATCAGTGGGGGTTTTCTTCAATTTTTGAAGCTAACATCTTGTTTCATTAATTAAATACTTTTTAATAAGTCTCTTATTTCTCCTCCTTACTCCCTTCTCCTCCCCATACAGGTATTTCTTCTAATGTGTCAAGTGTGTTTTTTTTTTTAATTTTTTTTGAGACAAAGTCTCACTCTGTTGCCCAGGCTAGAGTGCTGTGGTGTCAGCCTAGCTCACAGCAACCTCAAACTCCTGGGCTCAAGCGATCCTCCTGCCTCAGCCTCCCGAGTAGCTGGGACTACAGGCATGTGCCACCATGCCCGGCTAATTTTTTTCTATATATATTTTTAGTTGTCCAGATAATTTCTTTCGATTTTTAGTAGAGACAGGGTCTCGCTCTTGCTCAGACTGGTCTTGAACTCCTGAGGTAGAGCGATCCTCCCGCCTTGGCCTCCCAGAGTGCTAGGATTACAGGCATGAGCCACCGCGGCCGGCCTGTATCTTTTGTTTAAATGTCGTATTGCGGAATATGCATTGCTGTGTGGAAGCTACCATAGTCCATGTAAATGTTACCGTCTTATATATCTCAGTCTGTCTTAATTGTTTCACGCAGCATTGTGGTTTTGAGATCTGTGCTAGTTGTAATACGTACACCTAGCCTGTTGAGTCTAGTTCCAATCAGTGGTTTCCAAATTGTGCCTTATGGAACCCTAGGGGTTCCACTTGTCACCTTGCAAAGCATTGGTGGGGAGTGGAATGTGGATGGCAGAGTTGCCCATCACACCTGCTTTGATTTACCCACCTCCACTTTTATCTGTTTTATGCACTGAGCCCATGTTGACCTGGGATTTCCTTCCGCTCCTAAAATCTCTGGCTTAGTTAAGAGCTGAAGTTCTTTCCAGCTCCTCTCAGCAGCTGTGCACATGGAATGGATTGTGCAGATACAGAAACCAGGGACTCAGCTCAACAGTAGCAGGTCCCATGCAGTGGGCTCAGTGGAGGCCAGGAAGGCATGATGGCGCCTGAGTGGTGAGGACTGTGAGATGGAAGGAGCCAGGAGCTACCCTTCTCTGCTAGTCCCCAGGTGTGTGATGATGAGAAAACTTTACAGAGACTCCTTGCACCCACTGCTAGAGGGAGCTTTTCCAGGTGTCGAAGTGCCAGGCAGATTTCTGAGCCTGCAAGAGGCCATGCACACTAGGTCAACACCCCTCTGGTTGGGAGTGGACACTGACAGTATGTCTGTTCTGACTTAGCTCAGACCCATCCCCAGTTCATCCCAGGCCTGGCTGGCCACAGAGCAAGTCAAGGTGTCCTAGGTAAGCAGAGCCCTAGGGATCACAGAAGGTCATGGCTTCCCGCATGGAGCCAGGCTATCTTGTCACCCAGGAAAGGTCGGGGGGCAGGTTTGGGACACCAAGGATGGTTGCCTCTGACAGGGTGGCGGGATTTTGACAGGGTTTTGGCATTCTAACCACAGGTATGGGTTAGAATAGCAGAAAGCAGCTTCACAGACATGGAACCAGGAGAAGTGGGTCGTCTCTGGGGAAAATAAGCTCTTCTGTAAGGTACCTCTCCTAGGACGGCAAGGACAGGGCCTGGCATGTTTGGGGAACCATGGTAGTGCAGCCAAAAAAGAAAATTCATAGAACTAAGGCTTATGGACTAAGAATGAGAGGAGAGAGTGAGTTGCCTCATAAATCCCAACTTTACTCCTTCATCTAAATGTCACATGTTTTTTTGTGAAGTGGATCATTTAACAATTCCACAGTGGAAGTTGTCACATGCTACATTAATTTCATTTTAGAATATATTCTAAATAATAATATGCTCTTTCATTAGAAAAGGTACAGTTAAATTTTTACAAAGAAAACAAGATTGTCGTTGGCATCACCTGATTTAGACTCCAGAATTCTGAGTATCGTCTTGTTTCTACCACCAACTAGCTCTGTGGCTTGGTTTCAAGCCAAACCATGACAAAGAGATGCCAAGTGGTGGGAACCTACCAGATGTGCCCCTTGCCCCCCAGTCTGGGACAATTACGTGAGCTTATCCCTGTCCACCTCCTCCTGACGGCCCTCGCCTGCGCCGAGCTGGCTCCTCCTGCCCAAGGCCGACTCCCTCAGCTGTGCGCAAGGTCCACTTCTCTCTCCTCCCTTCACAGCGAATTCTTCGTAAGTGTAGATATTGCTCCCTGGCCTCAACCTCTCTCACAATTAACACACTGACTGCCACACTAGAAAAAAAAATTTCTTTGGGCTATAATGTTTTATTATGAAAATGGAATAAAAATTTCAAAAACAAAATGATCCTTTCTAATTTAATGAAAAATTAAATTATTTTTTATTGTGTGTGTGTGAGTTATACGCAACTTGAAAAATAGTTCACGTAGGTCCCAAGGTAAAGAGACATGTGAGTTACATATGCTCCATGAAGCCCTATGCTCAAAACTAAACATGAGTTAAATACAACTCACATGGCAGTTAACGTGTTAAAGAAATCTAAATTTAAAAAATGAAATGCTGTTTTTCACCAATCAAACTGGGAAAACATTTTAAAAATTGACAGTATCTAGTGTTAACGAAAGGAGAAAAACACATTTTTTTCTATTCTTTTTGTGGAAGTATAAACCATTGCATCATTTTTGGAGGACATTTGGAAATATTAAACATAAATAAATATAAAATATAAATATTAATATATGTCAAAATTCAAATTTTTTGACCCAACAAATTCACTGCTAATAATTTACCCAGACTGCATCTGTACAGTGTATATTAGGCAAAAGTTTTTTTTAAAAAATTAGATCTATATATAGTGAAATAAAATATGCAAGGTACAGAACAGTGTGTTTGGTATAATCTCTTTTGTGTTAAAAAGAGGAAGGTATAACTGAATAGACGCACATTCTGTTGGGGTATGCATATTTTTTCCCTGGAGAGGATCATAAGAAATTGATTAACTGACACTGATTAACTACCAATAGGGAAAGGAATAGAGGGGTGAGGTTTCACTTTTCATGTTATAACATTATATATGGTTTGAGATTTCTTAATTTACATACAATTTTTTTATATATTATTTTTAAATGTCAGAAGTTATCTAAATAGAAATTACAGGCCAAGTTTTATTTTCAGATATGTATTTCTGTCCACTAAGAAATACTAATGCAAACAAAAAGGGAGAATGATAAGAAATAGTGATCGAGAATATGAACTACCTAAAAAGAGTTTTACTTTTGAAGTCCAGGTGCCTGGTCTTGAAAATTCTAGCCTCCAGCCCCAAGAGGTTGGTGCAACTATGTAGGTATCTTACACAACATCCTTCTTTCCCACATCCCAGGCTCAAGTCTCAGCCTTGCAACTCTTGGTCTTGCAACTCTCACTCCCCAGGGGGCAAATGTGAAGGCCCCAGTAAGCAAGAGAGTCCAAGAGGACCAACGGTGTCTCAATGCAGCCCATCTTCTCCCTCGAGGATCTGCCCGTGTCCTTGCAGTTGGCTCACGTGGCGCGGGCACTGGTTAATGTGCAGTGGACATGGAGCTCATTTCCTGTCTCCGGAGCCCTGGCTGTTGCCATCATAAGATTTATTAGGTCATTAAATATGAAATGTCCATTTAGAATCAAAGTGTAGTTTATTATATCTCAAACAAGAAGCAGTACAATTAATCAAAGTATGGGCCTAAACTATCGCTACAGTTTTGCCATCTTAAGGGTAGCCGGTTTATGTCAGCAGCGAAGAAGCCTGGAGAGTGAGTGGCGATGAAATAGCAAAAGGCGTTTTCCACATTTTGTTGAGCACTGAATATTTTTCCTTGCAAGAAGTGGTCCAAAGCCTAGAAGAAGTGGTCCAAAGCCTAGAAGAAGTGGTAGTCAGTTGGTGCAAGGTCTGGTGACTACAATGGATTACAGTTTCCAAGTCTAGCTGCTGTAGTTTGAGCAGTGCTGTTTGTGTGACGTGAGGTCCAGCGTTGTCTTGCAAGGGGATTGGCCTGTCTCTGTTGACCAATCTTGGCTGCTTAGTCGCAAGCATCCTCATCATTTCATCCAGTTGGTTGTAGTAGACATCTGCTGTAATCAATTGACCAGGTTTCATGAAGCTGTAGAGGATAATACCAGCACTGGACCACCAAACAGATATCATTAGCATTTTTTGATGAATATTCAGTTTGGGACTGTGTTTTGGCACTTCATCTTTATCCAACCATTGTGCCGAATGCTTGCAATGATTGTCAAAAAGAATCCATTTTTTATCACACGTAACAATATGGTGTAAAAATGGTTCACCTTTGTCATGACAGCAAAGAAAGGCAAGCTTTGAGATGATTTCTCTTCTGATGCTCATGTAATTCATGCAGCACCCATCTGTCCAGCTTCTTTACCTTGCCCATTTGTTTCAAATGGTCCAATATTGTTGGAATAGTAACGTCAAACCTTTCTGCTAATTCACGCGTAGGTTGAGATGGATTCGCTTCCACTACAGCTTTCAGCTCATTGTTGTCCACCTTGGTTTCAGGTCACCCATGTGGCTCATTTTCACCATTAAAATCACCAGAATGGAACTTCTCAAAACATTGATGCACTGTGCATTCATTAGCCACATCCTTCCCAAACACTTCATTGCTATTTCGAGCTGTCTGTCCTGCTTTGGTTCCCCGATGGAACTCATATTTGATTATAACTCAAATTTTTTACTTAATCGTGGTTTCACAAAAATTGCTCTAAAAAAATTTTGAAAGATAATCACAAGACAAACTGTGCATTTGAAAGACTGAGGATGTACCTTCACAATAAAACATAAAATAAGAAGTGTCAAAGTGAAATGTCAGCAATACCAACTGTCAAACTTAGTACTTAAGGAAATCGGACATTTCATATTTAATAACCTAATAGCTCCCAGGCAGGGTGGGAGTGTCATTCTCTCAGCCACAATCACGACGAGCCTGGATGCACCTTTGTGAGTTTTAGCCTGGAAATAGACAATTTCTGTGTTCATTGTAAAGTCTGGACAAAGGGAAGGACGATAGAAAAGGAAATAAAAACTGATGCATAGCCACAGAAGCTGAAGAGGCGATGAAGAGAGAGAATAATGGAATGGAAGGAGGAAAAATCCCAGGAAAAAGATAACAAGAAAGAGAGAGAAAAATCATGAAGCAAGAAAGCAAAAGAACAGGGAGGAGCAGGAATTAATGAAGAAGAAAGACAAATAAGGTAAAATGGAGAAAATGAGAGGAGAAAGAGAAAGGGGAAAAGTGGGAGAGAGTTTTCTCCAAGAGCTTATAAAACTTTCATAGGCAATAAATCTCTCCATGAATAAGATGAAGACGAGTTTAATTAATGAGAATTGAAACATATGGATTCTATTTCCTGTCAAAGCCACATGGGGTTTTTTAAAGAAACAAGCTAGGGGCTTCCGGCAAAATGCAAGCGGGGTTTTTCCAAGCTCATCATTTGGGGGAAAAAAAAGTTTTTACAGTTAGAGAAGTTTGATGTATTTTTGAGTTCAGTGAATTCTGTATTCTTCTCACAATCACGTCCTCTCTCTGACCCCCACTTCTGATTATGGGAAGGTATGTAGCTTCGGAGACAATAAAATCTGTCATGTTGGAAATGAAAGAAGGAGATGAGTGTGCAGTCATCGCTTCACCAGAGGGAGGACTCACAAGTCCTCCTGTGCACATAGGGATGTTGGTCACCCATGTAGGGTGCAGAGGGCGTGGGGATTTATTCTTGGGGAACCAGGCATCTGCAGTGGGTAGAATCGCCTTGCATGGGAGCTGGGGGGACACCTCTTCCTCAGCCTTAGTATGTTGTATTTCTCCCAATCCAATGAGAATAGTCTTCCTGAATCTGGAGACCCTGTGTCCTAGGGAGAGGGCGGATAGATGCTCACTTCCCATCACTCTTTGCATTTCCCGCCTGGCTATTTCAGGCCACCTGAGTGGCTATGAGCTGGCTGAAATCCTGCTCACAGCTCACACAGGAGCCTGGCTGATGGAGCATGAGTGACTTCGTGGGTCACCTACTGAGGACATGGATCAGACCTTACACTGAACTCACAGAAGAGCTCAGAGAAATTGCCGTTACTTGTTATAAGCCAGGAGAAGATGATTTCACCTGCCTGAGACCTTCTCTTGCTGATATTCAACCCTAGTGAAGCCTTGGAACTCAGACATTTTCCGCAAAATGCCAAACCATTGAAAAAAGCTAAGAGCTTATTAACCATCTGGGGACTTCCAGAAGAAACCAATCAGTGACACAGCATGCAGCCAATGCAAAACTGACGTGTATCCTGCCATGATGGGTGCTGCCATGGTTCTAATCAAGGCTTCTCAATGGATCCCCAAACAGGTTTGTCCATTGAATCCCCAGCTCTTGTGTACTTTGCTTCTAATGGACCTATGACTTTCTTCAAAGAAGTGAACCAACCCCTGGAGTCACTCGTTAAGAGCTGGACTCGTTAAGAGCTTGAAGTGTCTGGGAGTTTATATCCCCCTAGAGCCAAAGTCTGACAGGTTAGGAATC
Source organism: Eulemur rufifrons (assembly GCF_041146395.1). Classification (NCBI taxonomy): domain Eukaryota; kingdom Metazoa; phylum Chordata; class Mammalia; order Primates; family Lemuridae; genus Eulemur; species Eulemur rufifrons. The sequence continues at coordinate 28,987,239 of NC_091002.1, forward strand.
CGAAGACTTTGGCCTCAAGGGGTGACTTGCAGTCCAGGCCAGGCCAAGGCTGGGCCTCTCCTTGAGATCACATTCTTGCTTGGATTCTTCCCTTTCCCTGTTCTGCTTACCCCGCTCTCTCACTGGCCTCCCCTGAAGGCACTTCCTTTCTAAATCATTTGCTGCTGTACTGCTGTCTCAGAGAGACCTTCTGGAGACCCTGACCCAGGACACCTGCCCCATGCTAGGCACAATGCGAAGGAAAGAAAACCCCTGCCTTCAGTGCAACTGTCCTTTGAGGGATGTGACCCCCACACTAAGCAGTTAAAAGAAATATGACTTAAACAGTAACAAGTGGTAAAAAAATGTTGGGGCCCGATTAAGACCCCCATCTCTATCATTGAGTGCCTATCGTGGTGCCAACACAGAGTGGTGCTCATGTTAAGGAAGAGAGGACAGAGGCAGAGGGGAGATGAGCAGAATCACTTCCCAAAGAGGTGGCTTTTGAGGTGCTGGTAGAGCTCATAGGGTTTGGTGTACTATTGACAAAAACACTGAACACAGACTGCATTCCTCTCTCTTTTGATCTAGAATTCTGCTCAGAAGCAGGTTCAAGGGCTGAAAGAGAGACACTTCCTCAGGGACCTGCCTCCCCTTTTCACCGCTACCTTATTCAGATGGGAGCTGCCTGCCAGAGCTGCTTCTTATGAGTTGTTTGTGTCCAGACCAGAGTCCACCCACTTAGATCATCAGTTTTCCCCACAGTCTTGTGGTTTAAATTCTCTCTGGGAGATAAGGACATGAATGAGATGTGTTACCCAGGGAAGTGTGAAAAATGCCTCTAGTTTTATTTCTGAAGAAATAGCCCCACCTCACTTTCAATTCCCTATATCTTGGTTGACTCACTTGTTCATTCACTCAGCAATCATTTCTGTGCACCTACTGTGTGCCAGGCATTGAACTAACCTCTGCTCACTCTCTATCTAATAAAGGAGAAGCACATGATATTCTAGTTTAGCATGATGAGGGCAATGATAGCAATCTTCATGGGGCTCTCGGGGGTACAGAGAAGGGGACCCAACCCTAACTCACCACTTCTTACCACACTCACTCAAGGCCAACTATTCTTGAGTAAAGCCATGTGTAAATCAGTGGTCAAGGTTATTCTTTGTGTGACTATAACCTTTTTTTGCTGCAAACTTGACTGATTTCCCATTTAAAAAATCATTTACCATAAGAAAAATCTCTTCTCTCATAGCCTGGGTTTCCAAGGATAAAAAGAATGAAACATAATGTAAACCATTTCCTTCCTATAAATGTCAGGAGCTTTTGAGAAGCAGATTTATGCTGGGTATGTATGCTGTTGGTTAGATTCCAAGAGAAAACCAAAATGTCATGTAGTATACACACAGGTAAGAGACATTCATCTTTCACATTAGATCCCAAAGTGACACCTAGAAAAACCTCATTCCACTTCCTTTCTGAGCATCACCTCTGTGAATATCTTTGCTGCTGGTTTTATGAGCTTCTTGGCAATTGCATGACCTTTTCCACATCAAGGATGCAATTTTAAATGTTGCTTCTATAGATTTGATCTCTTCTCTACATTTAGAAAGAAATCTCACTAATTTCATCTTGAAAAGCATTATATTACACTCTTTCTGATTGGGGATGTGGGTCTCATTTAGTTTACTAAGAAGGCTATTGTATCACATTTGAAAATCCCATAAATGCTTACACGCTTTCATGCCACTTGTTAGCCATGGTTTTGAGTAAGTCAAATTGATTGACCAAATTCAGTGAACAGATATAGACAGTGAGGAAGGTTAAGAGTTCAGGGATGACCCTCAAGTTTCTAATTTGTTGGCTGGGTGTGTGGTGGAGCCACCAATTGATAGAGAGAATCCAGCACCAGGAGCGATTTGGAGGTGGGGAAGATAAAAAATGCATTTTAGATCTGTTGCATTTGAGGTGCCCTTGGTGCCTGAGTGAACGTGGCCAGTGACCGTGAGTCTGCTGTGAGTATGTGAGGGTCAAGACTGGAGGGATGGGTCTGGACGTTATCAGTGTGTGGCAGCAGTTAAACCTGAGGGAGCGTAAGGTCATTGCAGGAGTTCCAGAAGGTGGAGATGGACTGGCCTTCAAGGAGCAGGCAGAGGAAGAGAAGCCTCCCCCAAAACAGGGAAGGCAGGGCCAGAGAGACCACAGGAGAGTGCAATCATACAGAAGGGAAGGGAGTAGAATGTTTTAAAGAGGAGGGGGTGTGCTATGGACAGAATGTGTCCCCCACCTCAGATTCATATGTTGAAGCCCTAACTCCCAGTGTGATGGTATTTGGAGATGAGACCTTTGGGACATAATTAACTTTAGATGAGGTCATGAGGGCAGCGTCCTCATGATGGGATTAAAGGCCTTACACAAAGAAAGACCAGATCTGTCTCCTCTCTCTCTCTCTTCCTCTCCCACAGCAAGAAGGCGGCCATCTGCAAGCCTTATCTGGAACCAAATGGGCTGGCACCCTGATCATGGGACTGATTTCCCAGCCTCCAGATCTGTGAGAAATAAATTTCTATTGGTTAAGCCACCCAATCTATGGCACTTTTTTAAAAATAGCAGCCCCAGTAGACTGAGACGGAGGGCTCAAGATGCAAAGAAATCCGGCAAGATTAGGACTGAGTGCACTATGGAGGTAATGTGTGACTTCTGTGGGAGGGTAGGTGGAGTAAGTTGGCAGAGGCAGGGTCTGATTTCATGGGTAAAGCAGCAGCAAGTCTTCTGGGAAGTGTGGATGAACAGGAAAGGAGAGCGAGTACAGAGCAGACAGAGGGCAATCTGAAATAAACATTAGGATGCCAGTGCATTTGAGAGTCTGGGCAGAAGCTGCCAGTAGAGAAAGACAAACAGAAAGTGTTAGGGAAAGAGGGTGGCTGGCCGGAGGGGCTGGCCTTATACAAGGGAAGGGAAGGTAGATGTGGATGAGACAAGGTATAAGGGCCTGGGGGTAGCAGTTGGTGTTCACATCTGATGATATAGTTTTTCTCCATGAAGTGGAAGGCAGGGTCATCTGCCGAGAGTGAGACCCAGGGGAAGGGTTGAGTAGGAGCTTTCTGAGGACAAAGGAGGTCAGAATAATTGTTGATGGTGGAGGGGGATGAACCCTCTCCCAGAAGATAAGTAACAGAATTGCTTAATTCGGGCATCAAATTAAGTTTGGAGAACTTGAATTTGTAATAATCTGGTTTTCTCCAGCAACCCTTGGTTTCAGAAGTGGAGAAAATGGATTGAGTATTGATCCTGCATGGGCATTTTTCAGGACAGGTGAGGCAGAAGGATACATGTACAAGAAAATTAAGGGCCTGGTTAGAAAACAATCCAACCAAAGTGTTCTACCTTGGAAACAAAACAAAACAGAAAACAGGCCAGGATGCAATTGAGATACTAGGTACATGGGCGGGAAATATGTGTTGAGGGATGGAGACCTCTCCAAGGTGGAACAAGAGGCATGGGGGGGATCCAGGGGTGGGTGTGTGGATGGTCCATCAGTGGTAGTGGATGGGGAGTGGTAGTTTAAGGCTGGAGTGCAACAAGGATTCAGGACTCGGCTCTGGAAATGAAAGGCTGAGACAAAGTAGAAGTGATAGAATGAGAACAGAGGAAGCAAATACAAAGTGTGAGAATGGGATGTCAGATGGGCCACCTCCCTGGACATTGGGATCTCCCAGAATAACATCAGGAAGCTGGGGGGAGAGGAAGACTGGAGTACAAGTAGTCAGTGAGGTGGGCAGCTTATATTAACCAGAGGAGCAACACAGAGAAGTAGAGCCAGATGATGGGAACACCAAAGGAAGGGATGTTTTTACTGGATGGTGGAGGAGTGAAGGGGACCTGTGGGTGTGGGAGCAAGAGCAGCCCATGATGAGGAAGACTGCAGAGGAATTGGCATCCTCAGGGAGAGTTGCTGTAGGTGGTTTAGGACACAAGGGGTTTGCTTGCAATGGAAGGAAACTTCCAGAGAGATAATATGGTGGAATAGGGATGGGTGGAGTGGAGGACCTATTGAGGGATTCAGAAGGAGACAAAAGGTAAGATCTGCTGAGAATGAAGGAGCCCAGTCTCGTTGGGAGAATAATTCCCTTTTTATGGACTCCAGGCTGTAGAGGGATGAGAGACATGATTGGAAGATCTTCAAATGCCTTGGTGCTGGCATAAGTCAGTTTAGTTTTGAATATCCCCAAGAGCCCTAGGGATGGGTTATTTAGCCTTAGGAGGGGCAAAGACCTCCTCTTTTGCTCAGAACAGTGATGGGAACTCCTAGGCTACAGAGAGATGATGGAGGTACTAACTCTTCTCACCTGTCTCGGGTTTGAAGTGCTCTCCCTTGTGTGTAATCTCACATAATGCTCATAACAGTCTGGTGGCTTCTGTAATTCAGCAATGACTACCCCCAGGCTGTGACACCTCAGCAGTGGTTAATGCCCAAAATACGGAAGATGGGGGCTAGGGCCAGGAGACAAAGCTGGGCATCCCACAGTTTTGCTGAGGCTTCACCATGGGCACATGCATCCCAGACAGCTCAGAATAGCATATGGGACAAACACATGGATTGGGTCTGACCTGTCTCTAAAACCTGTGTCTACCACTTAGCAGGAGCAAATTCTTGACTCTTTGAGGTTGTTTTCTCATGTGTGTAAAATGGGGCTGTTTTCAGGGATAAATTAACGCATCCATAGTTTCTAGGTAATGGTCGATGTAAAATTAAAGACATGACATTTCCTTGCTATCCAGATATAACTTGTCTATGAAGCCCTGCATGGCCCTGGATTATCACAAAAGGTCTCAGTTCACCTCTGCCTACCTGCAAAGTGACCTGGGAGGAATTGTCTGCAGCTGATGCCTTCTAAAAAAACATTTTCTGCCTTTTGTGTTGGTCTCACTTGGGGCGTGGGGAGGTCCATGTGGGGTTTAATGAATGACTGCACTTTACAGGATTCAGCTCACGCTATAAATAGGACCTACATTTCAGCGGTGGGATTTATAAACTGTAGGTGGTAGGCTGCAAGAGGATTGGCTTGCCCGTAGGATTTATCTAAAACCCCAAGGAGTGAGTGAGTAAAAATAGCCACCAAGGAACCTGTCTGGCCCAGGAAACATTAATCAGTTCACTGGAGCCTTGTCCAGCGCTGTGCCCTGGGGGCTGGGCAGGAGCTGATATGAGTGGAGCCTGTTAGGATCAGGAAGTAACCTGGTGCCAGGGATGGGAGTGGCATTCCCCAGCAATCAGCTTTCCCAAGCCTGGGCAGGCAAAGAAGGAAGGGGTTTTCCTACCATGGAGGCTACTGGCCTAATACAATCTCCAAAACCAAAAACTTACCAACATCACATGTGGCTGAATGTGGAGTTCTAAGTTTTAAAAAAATCTTATGGGAAGAAAATGAAGCTCATTCCTCAAGTCCAGCAGTTAGGACCAGGGTTCCTGGAGCTGGGCGCCAGACCCCAGGTCTCATTCTTTCCTCAGTGTGGAGAGACCACAGGGAGTTGTCATCCCTCCAGGGAGGCCCCAGCTGGACGTTGAAACGGGAAGTGTCCTAGTCCATTCCTGCTGCTATAATAAAATACCTTAGACTGTATAATTTATAAGTAATACAAATTTCTTTCTCACAGTTCTGGAGGCTGGGAAGTCCAAGATCAGGTTCAGTGTCTCAGGCTGGGTCCCTCTCCTTCCGAGATGATTCTTTGTTACTGTGTCCTCCTGGGGGGACAAATGCTGTGTCTTCACATAGTAGAAGGTGGAAGCTGGAGGCAGCTCTCTGAAGCCTCTTTTATAAGGGCACTAATCCTATTCATGAGGGTAGAGCCCTCATGATCTAATCACTTCTCCGTGGCCCCTAATTCTAATACCATCACTTTGGTGATCGGGTTTCAACATCTGAATTTTGGAAGGACACATACATTCAAATAATAATAAGAGGTTTGGAGAAGAGCAACATGGGGCCCATTACTGCCCCATAAGGTGCCCACAGGAACCCAAACCACCACTTTGGGCTGCTCTTAGAGCCAGGATGGGGAAGAGGAGAGATGATGGTTCAAACCCTGAAAGCCCAACTGCTGCTTTGTCCATAGCAGGCAGAGCAAGAGAGGAGAATACTGTCAGATCATAGAAGATAGGATCTCAGTCAAGCAACCCCAGAAAGACAAGCAACCCCACCCAGCTCTTCCTGGGTAGGACTCACAGGTAGCCACATGTAAGTGGCCGTCCCAGATTTTTTCTCCTTTACCCAGCCCATCCAGGGCTCTATCACCTTGAGAAATTTATTTCTTTGGAGCTAGGGACAGGAATGATAATTCCACTGAGGACAACTGCATGCATGAGTTGGCCAATAGTCTCCTTGTAGAGGAAATGGAACCTAAGGTGGCATGGCCTTGAACAGTATAATGGGATGGGAGCTATTAGTGGACACAAAAATATCTGGAGCACAGTGCCTGATTTATCATTGGTGCTCCACGAATGTTGGTTGAATATGCATTGCAATTTATGTAATGAAGGGTTTTCTATCTTTCCTTTTTTCTCATTTTCTATTCTTGGTCTGTTCACATGAAATATTTAACTTGGATCCCTGTTCTAAAATTAACAGCTCAGGTTAGAACAAATTTGCGGAAATGAGTCACAAGCACTCCACTAGTTCTTGCTTAGAACGGTTGACCACAGAAAGAAATCACCACTCATGAGCATAGTTCAAGGTCACAATGAATTGGTTTTCCTTGTTTCCATTCCATTGATGATGGCCTTCATTTCCATTGAAAGGACTGTCCTGCTGTTTCCCACCAATACTGGCTTGTTACTCCTCCCCGGTCACTCATATCGATGAACCCCAAATTCCAAGCATCATCAAAGGGTTGCCTTTGTCACTTCACACCACATGCTATGGTTTGCATGTCTGTCCCCTCTAAAACTCATGTTGAAATATAATTGCCATTGTAACAGTATTAAGAGGTGGGACCTTTGAGAGGTGATCAGGCCATCTTTATGGGTGGCATTAATGCCATTATAAAAAGGGGAGCTTGGCCCCCTTTTGTCTCTCTACCCTTCTGCCTTCTGCCATGTGAAAATGCAGCAATAAGATCCTCACAAGATGCCTGTGCCTTGATCTTGAACTTTGCAGTTTCCAGAATCATGAGAAAATAAATTTCTGTTCATCATAAATGACCCAGTCTTAGGTATTTTGTTATAGCAGCATGAAATGGATTAAAGAAATTGAATGAATTAAACTGCACGTGCTTTAATAACCTATAATTTTTTTTCCTGAAATCAAGTGTTTCCAAGAAGTCTTGGACAGGGAGTAGAGAGTTGCAGGGAGGAGAGAATGAGGCAATGGTTGGGAGAGCTATGTCACACTCAATAGATCATCTCTGTTTTCCTTGGTTGTAGGAGTGGGGTCACTGTGGGGGTCTGTCGCAGACCGAATTGGACAGCTGGAATGGGTTATTTTTAGTGGTGAGAGAGGAAGAACTTCCAAAGATAGAATTCACACCCACATTCTGCTGTGCAAGTTCGGACTTGGGGGCGGCTGGCAAAATGGGTTGGGGGTTCTAGGCCAGGACAAACAAGTCTGCAGGGCTGGCGCAGGTGGAGGCTGGGAGTGGCAGCAGGTCCCTCCATAATGCATGTTGAATGAGCTCCATGGGGTTCCGGCTTCAGTTCTCACTTCTCTTCCAATGGGATTTACAGCAGGAAAAGACCCATTTCCTTTCTTTTTTCATCTTTTTTCTCTGCAACTTCTGACCTCTGCCTTCCTCCAGTGACTTTGATAACTTTTCCCATCCCTCTCACTGCGAATGGCAACCAGTGATCCCACAGTTCAGGGTGGAATTGGATGAGTGGAATTCAAGTTCGGAACTAACTACACATAAACAGAGTAGGCAGCCCTTACTGAGTGTGGCATCAAAAGACTGTGCATTCCCCAAACTTGGCCCTGCACGGGCTGGCATGCTGCCTGCAATTCCCCCACAAGAATGAAGCATTTCCACAGAAAGCTCGTGTGAACGTGCAGATCTGAGACCTAGAGAGGCAGTGCCTTATCTGGGAGCAGGGTGAACTGAGACCTGGGGTGCCACCTTGGTTAATCAAAAGTTTACCGTGCTGGGCGGTGTGTGTTCTGGGTCTGATGGTGCTCAAGTGTTCTCTGTCCTTCTGCAGCCTGCAGCCTGCACTCAGGAAAGGCTCTGACAAACTCATTCACACAGAGGAGAAATGACTCTGAGACTCTCTCCTAGGGACCTTTGCATCTCAGTAGATGTTCAGGGTATATGAGATGCTCCTGTATAGGGTTTTTAAGACCATCAAGGAGATGAGGAAAGATTTTTTTGATGCTATTGTTTGGGGGATCCAGCCAGAGGGGCCCTAACTTCTTTGCTTAGTTTTAAAAGCTATCTCTTTTGGTGTCTCAGACAGGAGGGACCCTGGAAGGCAGACCTTAGCAGAACTTGGTTGTGTGTGTGTGTGTGTGTGTGTGTGTGCGCACGTACGTCTAATAGATAGACTTCACTTTTTCAGAGCAGTATTAGGTTCACAGTGAAATTGAGTGGAAAGTACAGAGATTTCCTATATACTCCCTTCCCCAACATACTCACAGCCTCCCCCGCTATCAAACTCCCACACCAGAATGGTATATTTGTTACAGTTGATGAACCTACATTGACACATCATCACGCAAAGTCCTTTGTTTACATTAGCGTTCGATCTTGATGTCGTACATTCTATGGGCTTGGACAAACGTATAATGAAATGTATCTACCCTTATAATATCACACAGAGTAGTTTCACTGCCCTAAAATCCATCGGTGCTTCACCTATTCATTCCTCCTCTCCCAATTATCCTTGGAAGCTGCTGATTCTTCTACTATCTCCATAGTTTTACCTTTTCCAGAATGTCATATAGCTAGAATCATACATTATATAGCCTTTTCATGTTGAACTCTTTCACTTAGTAATATGCATTTAACGTTCCTGCATGTCTTTTCATGACTTGATAGCTCTGTTTCTTTTTAGCGAATAGTCTAAATACACCAATTAAAAGACAAGGATGGTCAGAGTGAATAAAAAAGCAGGGCCCAACTATATGATGTATACAAGCCCACTTTAAGTATAAAGACACATAGATTAAAAGTAAAGGGATGGAAAGGTATATATCTTGCCAACACTAATCAAAAGAAAGTGGGAGTAACTATATTGATTTTAGCCAGAGCAGACTTTAGTGCAGGGAAAGTTATCAGGGAAAGAGACGGGCATTACATGATAGTGGGGTCAATTCTTCAAGAAGACATAACAATCAATAATGTATATGAGCCTAACAACAGAGCATCAAAATACATGAGGCATTGATGTTAAAGTAATTACTGATATAGTTGGATCAATAGCTACCATATTGCTCTTGTTCTTTGTTTCTATTTTTGTCTTCTACTCTTTTTGTTCCCTTTATGTTTTTAATTGAACATTTTATATGATTCTATTTTCTCTCCTTTTTGAGGATATCAGTTATACTTTTTTAAAAACTTCTTTTACTTGTGGCTCTAGAGTGTTCAATATATATTTATAACTAATCCAAGTTCATTTTCAAATAACACTATACCACTTCATAGTGATATAGTACCTTATAATACAAAATAATGCTGATTTCTCCCTCCTATTCCTTGTATCATTGCTGTCATTCACTTCACTTATACATAAGTATATACATATATATTAATACGTATGCATACATAATTGAACACATTGCTGCAGTTATTATTTTGAACTGTTATCTGTTAGATCAATTAAGAAAAATAAAGGTTTTTATCTCACCTTTACTTATTTCTTCTACAGTTTGTTTTCTTTCTTTATATAGATCTGTTTCTGAGCTATATCATTTTCCTTCTCTCTAAAGAACTTCTTTTAACATTTCTTCTAAGGCAGGTACTGCGAAAAAATTTCAACTTTTGTTTGTCTGAGAAAGCCTTCATGTCTTCTTCACTTTTAAAGGATAATTTTTCAGGGTTCAGAATTCTACATTGATGGATTTATTTTTCTCTCAACATTTTAAATATTTCATTCTACTATCTTTTTGCTTGCCTGGTTTCTGAGGAGAAGTCAGATGTGATTCTTCTCTTTGCTCCTCTATTGGTAAGGCAATTTTTTTCCCTCTGGCTTCTTTTTAAGATTATTTCTTTATCTTTAATATTCTGCAGTCTGAATATGAAATGCCTAGGTGTGGTTTTGGGACATTTTCCTAGTTGGTGTTCTCTGAGTTTCCTGGTTCTGTAGTTTGGTATCTGACATTAATTTGGGGGAAATGCTCAGTTATTATTGTTTCAAATATTTTTTCCAATCCTCTTTCTCTTTCTCCTCCTTTTGGTATTTCCATTACATGCATGTCACACCTTTTATAGTTTTCTGACAGTTATCAGGTATTTTATTATTATTTTTTTTTTTAGTCATTTTTTTTTACCTTCGCTTTTCCATTTTGGAAGTTTCTGTTGACATATCCTTAAGCTCAGATTTTCATTCCTCAGCCATATTCAGTCTACTAATGAGCCTATCAAAGTCATGCTTAATTTCTGTCACAGTGCTTTTTATCTCAAGCATTTCTTTCTGATTCTTTCTTAGAATATCCATTTCTCTGCTTACATGGCCCATTTATTCTGGCATGTTGTCTACTTCATCCAGGGATGTAGGTCCTGGTTCTCCAAAAAGAGTGGGGGATGTTTTAGAGAGACATCAAACATTTTTCTGTGTTTTTAAGCCATTTCTTCTGTTACATATTCCCTCCTGCCAATATTATCCTTCCACGTCTATGAGAGGAGGGGTGACTACTCTGTTACACATAAATACATGAACAGTGTGGCTGCTGCTCTAAATATCAGGAGGGGGGTCTTCTCAGTGTGTGGGTAACAGCTGAAAGAGTCTGGACTTTGCCAGACATCTCTTGTGTTTTTGCTTTACTTAGGGGACCAGGGATGGTTCCTTTAACTGAAAGGATCGAGCAATTAGGCCAATGCCCAATCAGACTGTGAGTTTCCTGGGGGGCAAGAACCTTGATGCTGTGCATGATGCCCAGGGTATAGTGTGAGGCAGGGACACAGTATGCAAATGTGCGATGACTGTTTAAAATAATAAACAGTAGATTTCAGGTGGCCCCAGGGCCTGATTTAAGTATACCTCTTTCTTTATCTTCATCCACAAATTTTGATATGTGATTTTTTGTTTGTTTGTTTATTGTTACAGGTTATTTTGTCTTTCAATCTCTATTATAATTTCTTCTTTGATATATAAATTATTTCAAAGCCTACTTTTAAAAATATGCAAACACAAGGAAATAAAAAGGGGAGGCATACTCTAAGTCCCAAGGTGTCAACCCTATTCCCTTTCTTAGGCCCATAGGCACAGAGCATTCTGTTCAATAAATGTTGTTGAATGAATAAACTCATGAAAGAATGACACAGCCTTCCTTGTGAAACTTATTAAGGGGATGGGGAATAGATGTTTGTCAAGCACCTGACTAGTGCCAGCTCTGGACCAGGCATATAACATATAACTTCATTTAATACTTACATTATTCCTACTGGGTGAACATTAAAGCACAGCAGTTAAGAGCATGTTCTTCAAAGTCAGATGGAATCCCAGTTTTGCTGTTTCTAACCTAGATAATTGGGAAGGTTAGCCAACAATACAGTTAGAGGGAACACAGTTCACAAGAGTGCCCTCACTTCTGATACCAACTGCAAGTTCAGGGGGTTACCAAAACAGCCTTCGGTTTCTATAATTTGCTAGAAGGACTCACATAATTCACTGAAAGCTGTTATACTCACAGTTTATTACAGCTAAAGGATTCAGATCAAAATCAGACAAGAAAAGAAGCACATAGGGCAGAGGCTGGGTAAGTACCGAAAGTATAGAAAGTATAGTTTCCAATTGTCCTCTCCCCATGGAGTCAGGAACATTATTTTCCCAGCATCTATGCATAACAATATGCACAGAGTATTACCAACCAGGGAAGCTCACCTGAGCCTCCATGTCCAGAGTCTTTATTGGGGCTCCATTATTTAGGCATGGCTGGTTGCCCACATGATTGATATCAGTTTCCTGCCCCTCAGAAGGTCAATCTGATACCTTGTGAACCAAAGCCCCGCCCTAAACCACATTGTTTGCTACCTGGCTGGCCCAATCCTCCCCCAACTCCCAGGAAAACAAAGATACTTCTATCAGGCATGACATTCCAGGGGCTTGAAGATTACCTCCCAGAGCCTAGGGTAAAGGTCACACCTCTCTTTGGGCAAGGTTAAATTCTTTGCTACAAAATAACAGTCACGTGATGTCTTAAAGGCATACTTTTTTCTCACCTGTAAAAAAGAATAAACATTCCCACAGTTCAGGAACATCATGGTAGCTAAAGGATACGTGTGAAAAAAACTTGGTCACTGTTATTGTTGTTTCCCTTTACAAATAAGGGAATGAGGCTCAGCTATTAATTGGCAGAGTTACTGTCAAACTTAATCATCATATTTTAAACCTCAATCTCTGTTTCTATCCCTCCTCTCTCTCAGTTTCACTGTGTCCCTCCATCTAGGTGGTTTCTGGCAGCATAATGCCCTTTGCCTATTGTTCCGACAAAGGAACAGGCTTCACTGTTTGGGACTTGGTATGTGCCTTCCCTTTAATCACGCTGTGTTTGCATATTTAAAAATACCATTCTAAATGAATTACCTAAACAATTCACAGAACAAAAAAAGAAATCATAATGATAATTGAAGAGATTTTTTAAAGACTGAGCTATAACAAAAAAAAATCAGATATCAACACTTGTAGATGCAGCTGAGGCAGTGCACTAAATGAAAAGGTAATATTTTAAGTGCTTATATTAGGAAAGAAGAAAGGCTAGAACTTAATGAACTCTGCATGCAACTTAAGAAGCCATAAAGACAAAGAAAAATGAATACAGAGAGGTAGAAGAAATGAAACAGTAAAGGTAAAAGTAGAAATGCAAAATCTAGGAAATATTTTACAATTGAGAGCATTAACAAAACTAGAAGTTGATTCTTTGAAAACATATTATATAGTCAAATCATTGGCGGGATTAATCAATAGAAAAAGCAGAAAACAAAATTAAATAATAGCAGAAAGGAAAGAGGGAAAATTACAGACGTAGAAAAAATTAAAAACATGGGAAAAGGTTATTAAGAGTACCTTTAAATAATAAATTAGAAAATAAATATAAAATTGATAAATTCATTTTAAAATACAACTTAATAAAATGGACTTCAGAGGAAGTAGATAGCATAAGAATTCTATAATTATGCCTTAAAGAAATTGAATTAGTAGTTTAGAAATTTCCTTCAAGAATCTATTAGACTCTGACAGCTTTAAAGTCAAGTGCACATATGGAAATAACATTCATCAGAAATCAAGCAGGTGGACAAGGGAAGGAGGGATGGGTAAATTCACACCCAATGGGTACAATGTACACTATCTGGGTGATGGACACACCTATGACTTTGACTCAAACGGTACAAAAGCAATTTATGTAACCAAAACGTTTGTACCCCTGTAACATTCTGAAATAAAAAAAAAGTTCTATCCAACATTCAAGAAATACATAATTTGAATCATATGCAAATTATTTTAGGCAATAGAAAAATAAGGAACACTTTCCAATTAATCTTATGATGCTAGTATAACTTGGACACCAAAACCATGCAAAGACAATTAAAGAAAGAAAAATTATTGACTAATTTCACCCATGAACTTATTTGCAAACTTTTAAAAAATTATCAAGTCAAACTCAGGGAAATATCAACATGATGAAGTTGGTTTTATCCCAGGAATACAAGAAGGTTTAACATTAGAAAATTCAGTAACAGATTAAAGGGTAAAGACCATGTAATGATCTTAATATATGCAAGAAAGGCAATTGATAAAATTATATATCATGCTTAGGCATGGTGGTTTATGCTTGTAATCCTAGCACTCTGGGAGGCTGAGGCCAGAGGATTGCTTGAGGCCAGGAGTTCAAGACCAGCCTGAGCACCAGCAAGAATCACCCTGGTCCCCCATTTCTATAAAAAAAAGAAAAATTGGCCAGGCATTGTGGTGCTCGCCTGTAGTCCCAGCTACTTGTGGGACTGAGGCAGGAGGATTACTTGAGCCCAGGAGTTTGAGGTTGCTGTGAGCCATGATCACGCCACGGTACTGTAGCCTAGGTGAGAGAGCAAGACTCTGCCTCAAAAAAAAAAAAAAAAAAAAAAAAAAAAATGACATATCTGTTCATGATTAAAAGTTCTTAGCAAACCAGGAATAGAAAAAACTTCCTCAACCTGATACAAAGTATCTACAAAATGGCAAAACCAGGATGTCATCTCTCTCCCTTTCTATGTATTATTGTTCTGGAAGTCTCAGCGAATGAAGTCCCTCATAAAAAAGAAATAAACGGTATAACACTGGAATGGAAGACATAGAACATTATTGCTAACACTGTATAAGTTCAAAAATTAAAAGGATATTCAGGTAACAGATTATGAGAAATAATAAGAGCATTTAGAAAGATTCTAGATATAAAGTCAAAATACCAAAGATGCCATTGTTATCAAAGCAACAATAACAAAAAATCATGCGTCTAGGAATAGATAACAAATGATGTCTAAATGCTTCATGGGGAAAAGTATAAAATGCCATTGAAATACAATAAGGATGAAGCAAAAAGAAAATACATCATGTTTATGAACAGAAAGGCTTAAAGTCATGAAGACAAAAGTTCACCATAAATTCATTTACAGATTAAATGTAGTTTTAACTCATGGAATTTGATAAATGATTCTTAAATTTATATGCACAAACAAAGGGCCCAATAGCCTAGATAGTGCTGAGGAAAAACAAGGTGGGGAGAATTGCTGTGCTAAGTATAAAGATTTATTTCGGTTCTATGGTAATAAAGGCTGGATGGTACTGGCTTGAGGACAGACAAGTCAAGCAAAAGATCAGAACAGAGAAGCAGGCCTGCAGTAACATGGAATCCCATCCATGCCACAGTGAGCACTGCAGAGCATGGGGGAGACTTTGAATTACTAAATACTCCATTGCTTTTCCATGTGGAAAATATGAAATTGTATTTCTACCTCCACCCCAGACACAAAAAATCAGTTCCAAGTAGAATAAAACCTTAAATGGGAGCATAAATACAAGGAAAACTACAAATGTGGAGTAGATAATAAAGGTAATGGTATGTAGATGGCAGTGTCAATGAATAAACATTGCTCAAAGTTAATATATCAAGAATAAAAAAGTGTATTATATGGATTTATAGGTTAGCACCATAGAAACTATAAACAATTGCTAGAAGTTTTTCCTTCTGAAGTACGTGACTAAGGGTCAGGTGAGAGAACTAAGTTCTTCTGTATTTTTTTAAAAATATGTGCATAAGTTGCTTAAAAATAAAAAAAAAATATAATAAAAACATTCCATTTTTAAAAGCCATGAAATGTTGAATACTCCAGAGCAACTGTGCCCCAAGTAGGCAGCACCTACACACAAACATATCTATAAAACTTTGCCAAGGAATATAAAAGAAAATTTTAACTTTGGTTAGTTATTTCAGGAAGTAGAAAGCAGACATAAACATTTCTATCATATACATTGAGAAATTTTTAAAAAACATTCCAAATATCTGAAATTCTGTCACCCTTTTCCATTTGCATGACGAAGACATTAAACATGAAATTGTAGTCCCCAAATTTATTTAAATACTATTCTAAGAATACTTGCACTGCATTATTTTAAATAGTTAACAACAAAAACATCAATGAATTTCCATGCAAAACGATAATAGAATATAGTTCAGTTATACAGAAATGTATTTATTCAAAATAGCCTATTCCCCAACCATGTCCGACCAACCAGGATTACCACCTCTGGCTACATGGAGTGCTTTCTTCCCCCACTTTTTCTAAATTGCTGCATGGCTTTACAGAGTCATTCTTTCGAGCTGAAATTTTCCATGCTTGGTCCTCTACCAAAGGTGATTTCATTTGGGAAAGATTGAAAAAATGTATAGTCCAAAGTGTTCAGTCATTTCTGCAGTTATATAAGGATGAAGAAAAACACTCTCTATTTAAAAACCAATTTAAAAGGCTTTTCTTCTTACCCAACAGTAGCTCTAAGTGTCTTGTTTGGGGAGGTTTAATCTCTGTATCCCACCAGTCCCCAAACAGCAGTTTTACCTTTAGAAATAGCCTGTTGATATCAATGCTTTGCTTTCTTTATTCCTTCCTTCTCATAGTTTTTATAAAAGAGAGAGTATGGTGTAGTGGGCAGTGTTAGAAGCTGGAGTTGTACGCTGAATCTGAGTTGGGGGCTCAAATGTACTGACTGCCTGACCTTGTACTTACCATGCAAAGTGTAGTGCGTCTGATCTGCAGAAGGAAAATGGTGCTAACCCCTGGCAGCCATGCTGGGCACCGTGGGAGATTCTTATAAGACTCGCTGGAGCTGCCCAAGCTCTGCGACATGCAAGCTAGTCACACTGTGAGGCAAACCACCTGAAAGGTGTTTTGGCATCTGCCTGATGGCTGGCTTGTGCGCAAAAGCCTGTGTTAGCAGCATTTACCTCACATATAAAAAAACAACAAAGACAAACCAGTAAAATGAACTCCTTAGGAAGAGAGTACAGTGAGTGTTACAATGAGAGTGTGCTTTTAATGGGTGTTTCTCCAACTTTTTTTTGACCAAAGCTCACTTAGACAGAGTGACAGTCCCAGGGCTGTTGTGTATAGTCACACAGGTTGTGCACTGTACAATTCCAAGGGGTGTCTTTCACAGATCCCTTGTCCAGTCTACCTCTCCCAAGCCCACTTGTTGGTAGAGAAGAGAACCTGATTGAGAATTGGAAAGAAAAGGAAACAAAGTTGCAATTTGAGCTTATGCAAAATTTTACATTATAAAAGGATGCTCTAGGCACTTAAAAAATAGCCCATTAATTTTATTACATGTTCCTTGAGATTTTGTTGCAAGTTATTCCAATAATGCCAGTTCAAGGGAAGCACGTCCACTAAAGTGATACTGAGCAGGTAAATTCAGGGGAAATTATATAGACATCTGCTTTAGCAGTAAGAACATGGATATTGTATGACTACAAATGCATATATCTTAAGGTCTGATAGTTGAAAAGAGTAGGCCAAAGCTGCTTTTGATGAAAATACACATTACTACCCACTGTAGAGCTAACCAAGCAACCCACAAAAGCAGATTGATAATTAAATAAAACCAAGAAAAATGTATTAATAAAACTAAAAGGCAAGAAGTGCCTTAATTTGAAACTACAACCAACTTAAGACAATAATAATAGCTATTATATTATAAGATATTATATATTTATATAATATCTATTGGGTGCTGGGCACTAGTCTCAACATTTTGCATATATTAACTCATTTAGTACTGATAAAACTCTATGAGGTGGGTAGTATTTCCCTGTTTTACAGGTGAAGACACTGAGACACAGAGAGGTTAAACAATAGCATTGCTGGCTTTACTCAGTGGCCATCCTGCCTCGTGCCCTCTGCCCTATAACTTTGCAGTCTCCACACATTTTGAATACTGGGCTGCTCTAGTGACTTGCTTTGGCCACGAGAACACAGCAAAACAAGCCTGGGCTAGCCCACCGGAAGACGAAGGAGGTGAAGGAGAGCTGAAGTGTCTCAGCCAAGCCCACTCCGAGCAGAGCCACTCAGCTCTTAATCACTGCCAACGCCGATGACATGCAGAGAACAGAGTGCCTGTGATGCATGCATGGGAGGAACTCCGCAGTCACCAATGTACAAGACATATTTCAGAGAACACCACCAAATTTGAATCCTCAGAACACTCTAGTAACACACCAGAATCCTAGTAGGCCAATTACTGGTAATTGGCTCTTATTCATACACAAAAATATTTGGATTGTGCATCAGTTGCTTACAAGAACTGAAAAAGTGACTTGTCTTTCACAATGTTGAAGCCCAAAAGCCAAAGACCACCAGGAATGCAGGTGTGGTCAAAGTTAGGTTTATTGAGCTCGTTGCAGCAAGGGACAGCTGCACGGGGCCCATGGGACATCTTGTTGGGACGCCTTTATTATAGGTCTTGGGCTTGTGCTGAGTGATTCTTAGGAAGGTTGAAGGAAGTTGAGAGTTAGGTTTGGATTGGATGTGTCAGGAGGTAGAGACCAACTCTGGGGCCAGTTCTGCCGGAAAGTGTGGGCCATTTGGTGATTGGGTGTCTTGGTAATCTTTATGTAGTAGGTGGAAGGATTAAGTGCCAGAGAATTGTCATTGGTAAAGAAGCCGTGGCTACTCCTACCAGCAAGAGAAGGAAAAGAAAATGTTTGTTTTTGTGGTTGAGGCATGGCCTTGTCTTGCTGTGTTTTAGGCATAGTCTCAGAGTGGTCTTGTCTGATTATTGTTTACGTTCTATGAAAGTTGTTTATGTTCAATTGGGAACAGCCTAGCTGTTAGCTGTTGGCTGCCAGCTGTTGGAGCCATTTTTACTTTCTTGGGAATCACTCAGAGAGGCATTGGGAGGTTCTGGTAAAGCAGAAGGTGCCCTGAGAGCAGTGCATTCTGGGGCATGTGGGTTGTACATAGGTATGGCCTCAGAGGTCCAGAGAACCAGATAGGATGAGGAACTGTGGGAGAGAAAGGCACGTGGGAAGAGGATAGTGGGATTGGGAAATTTGACATAGAGCCTACACATCTTACCCTCAGCTGTGGTTCTGAGAGGCGGCCTTAGCTACCAAAGCCGTAAGTGGTTGGAAACGTGCAGACCACCTGTGGCTATAGATGCAGTCAAGCCAGCCAGGGAAGGGGGACAATGAGACCTATGGGAAAAGTTGAGCAGAACTATGATAGGGAGCAGTATGTCCAAAAGATGCAGAGGAAAGCCTGGCTCTGAAAATGGTCACCGGTAGCATAGCGAAGAAAATCTCCAGGAACATTGTAGCATTCTCAGCAGCATGCATAAAGACAGGGCTTCGTGTATCAGGAGACAAAAGTCACAAGAAGATTATAGGCAATTATTCAAAGACACCTGGATGACAAAAGTGAAAATGTACAAGATTGGGAAGGATTGAAAGAAAAGGAATAATTTTATAAAGGTGAACTTAAAATCACATTTGAAGATAGTCAAGAACTGACTTGATGATGTAGAAACATGAATAAGTGACATACTATGCAAATCTGGGGATGCTGGACAAAGAGAATGAGGCGAAAATGATGACAGAAAATATCACAAAAATGGAGGGTGGAGAATAGAAAACCCAAGCACTGAAAATCCTCAAAGAAAAATCAAACCAAATGGACTAAAATCAATGCCTCATATTTTCTGTTACACTTTTGTCTTCCTAAAATTAAGGTGCATCTTATATCTTAAAATTTGCCTGTCATCCCCCCCACCACCCCCAGAAGTAGTCAGTGGTGTACTTTTTCAATTAATTTCATATTAGAATCAAAGAAATATGTTAATGGAAAAAAATTTCCTTAAAGAAAGATCCAAGTGTTGCAGATTGAAGGGCTCACTTGAGTTCCAAGGCATATTAATGGAAAATACCCAAAACTAAGGACTTCTTGGCAAAAACTTTTAACTCTTGGAGAAAAAAAATTCTACAAGTCTCCAGGCCTAAATATCAGATTACACAAAAAAGAATAAATGCCGGCTGCCTTTGACTGTTCTCCAACACCAAGGGTTGAAAGTTCACAGGGGTTAAAAGTTGTGGCCCAGGAATTTTTCACTCAGCCAAGTTGTTCGTGTTTAGTAGCTATAAAAAGACATTGCTGGGACATGCAAGGTGTATCAGTCAGGGTTCTCCAAAGAAACAGAACCAATATGGCCGGGAGTGGTGGTTCATGCCTGTAATCCTAGCACTCTGGGAGGCCGAAGTGGAATGGTTGCTTGAGTTCAGGAGTTCGAGACCAACCTGAGCAACAGTGAGACCCCATCTCTACCAAAAAGAAAAAGAAAAAAAAAAAAAAGAAATAAAAAAAGAAGATATAGATGCATACAAATATAGAGAGAAAGAGAGGAGGAGAGAGATTTAGTTTAAGGAATTGGCTCATGCAATTGTAGGGGCTTTAAAGTCTGAAATCTGATGGCAAGTTGGAAACTCAGACAGGATTTCTGTCCCCAACTTAAGGGAGAAAAAATCCTTTTCGGGGAAGCCTCAGGTTTTGATTTTAGGGCCTCCAACTGATCAGGTGAGGCCCACCCACATCACCAGGGCAATCTGCTTTACTTAAAATCAACTCATTATAAATATTAATCACATCTACAAAATACTTTCGCAGCAACATCTAGGCTAGTGTTTGACAAAACAATGGGGCCAAGCCAAGCTGATGTATAAAATTATCCATCCCTTAAGTATTCGCAAAACATGCCAGCCTTTCTAAAAGCAAATTTCTTGAAGATATTTTCTAAATATAAAGTATAAAATTGGAAAAAAACATGGTTAAAAAAAAGACTATTGGTGACACAGAAACTAATTAAAACAAAACCCTGGAAACTGTGCATCTGTTTTTAAAATTAAATGAAAAAGACAAAAATATTCTTGAATTACAATTGCCTTAATGTTAAAAATAGTGTAGTAACTATAATTTAGATCTAAAACCCCAGATTATATTAACAAAGAGAACAGAGGAAAAAGAAAATAAAGGTTTTATCTGAGGTTGTGAGAATAAAAAGGTACTGATTTATGTGCTCGACTCTGAGAGTTGCTGGGAAACCATACTTTAAATAAGGATTTCAAAACACTAAATTAACAACTAGAAGAATTTTAAAAATTGCATATTATCTTCCAAAACACTGAAGAAAGTATCATCTCACTCTAGTAGACTTTGGACACCAGCAAGGTCACTATCATTTGAGCCCTTTGTCTTGGCATCAACAATTCACACCTGGTACCGAATACTTGGTTCTCAGCCCCGGGGTGCAAGTTGGACTCACCTAGAGAGCTTGTCAACACCCTCACCAATAGTTTGTAGAACTCCTCAGATGGTTCCAAATTTGTGCAGTCAAATTTGAGAACCCCTGGCCTAGGCCTCTGCCCTTCCTTATGTTTCTCTGGGAAGGGTACTCTGTTTTAGCATGAAATTGGCACAGTCGCCTGCCCGCCCACCTTCCCTGTGAGTCACCTTTTCAGTTATCCTTGGTTATCTTGGTTACAATCTACAGCTCACTACTCACAGTACGGTCCAAGGACCAGCAGCCTCAACATCTCTTGGGAGCTTGTTGGAAATGCACCTGTTCCATGGCCCTGTCTTCCTCCTAATCTTCCCTCTCCAAACTTCTAAGAGGATGCTGTTTGCAAATCTGATCATGCCCTAACCCCCTCAATAAACAATCAGAAACCCCATGTGTCCTCTATAGCAGCAGTCCTCAACCTTTTAGGCACCAGGGACCATTTTCATGGAAGATAATTTTTCCATGGACCGGGGAGAGGGGGAGTGTGGTTTTGGGAAGATTCAAGCACATTACATTTATTGTGCACTTTATTTCTATTATATTACATTGTAATATATAATGAAATAATTATACCACTCACCATAGGTTGGGGACCCCTGCTCTATAGTAAAACCTAAGGTCCTGAAAATCTAATTCAGGATTCTTTAAGCATTTGGCTCCTTTCCCTTGTCCCAAACTTTCTTCTCGGGCTTATTTCCCACCCTCCTAACTCCAGCTACAACAGCCCATTCACCAAATCTGGCAGGCCTTTTTGCACTTCAGTTCTTAGGCTAATGACTTCTTCAGCTGTGAATGCCTCTTGCCCCATTTTCCCACTAATTCTTAGTCTTGTCTTGGAGGTTCAACTTAGATGCCACCTCTGCTGGGAAGCCTTCCCTGGTCTCCCAGTCAAAAGGGATTTCACTTTGTTTTTTCACGTAGCCCTGGTTTGATTCAAGTTTATGTTGTTAACTTGTCTGTTTTTTGTCCTAGATTGTTAATTCTTTGTGAGGAGGAACAATGCTCCCTGATCTGCTAGTGAGTGCTTGTAGAAAAAATGCCATGGGTCACACTCCCAATGCCTGTAGGTAAATTCTTTTAGTAGGGTCAACTCACCCCACATTCCATGGGCACTTCAGAGGGCAGGCCCAGCCCACATTTTATTTCAGCTTGAGTGAGTATTTATTGCAAAGGGTCTCTAACCTTGGCCTGTTAAGCAACTCCTTGATATTTTATGGAATTTCCATGCTCTCCTGTCATCATCTTTCACTTCACACTGGTGGAATGCTTGCCGTCTCCTGACACTTTCTTCATTTCACCCACATGGACACTTTGTTTCTGTGGGCTTGGTTTGTTCAAGTTAAAGAATGAATCAACTTTATTAGGATAATGACTCACCTTCTTTTAAATGTGGGCACAATATCTGAAGATCAACTAAATGTCTAAACAATTTCCCAGGAGCATTTACTTGCTTGGGGACCAAGTGGGGAATTTCAGTGTCTACTGAGGGAAACATCCATGCCTTTTAGCAGTTTCTGAAGAGAATAAGGCTATCTGCCTGCCTGCAGGTGCAAAAAGAAAAAAAAAAAAAAAAAAAAGACAAGGAATTTAACAGCAGAGCAAGGCTGTTGCTGCTCCTGAATCATCTTAATCATATAGTCACAGGTTCCAGCAAGAACCTCTGCAGCCCGGGACTCTTTGACGGGGCAGCACACAGCCCGAGCAGTCCAACTGTGACTGCCAGGTGCCTAGTGCCTGGACTAAACACACCAAAAGGTGACAGACAGAGGTGACTCTGAAGGTGACAAAGCCCTAGATGAAAGCAATCTATGAAGACAATATATTTTTCCAAATATTTTTGCTTTTCTGCATAACCTGATCCAAATGTTCTATTCACATCATTTTCTCTCCTGCGTGTAAACGTGATCTTTACCATTGTGATATAGTCATGTTATTTTATTTGTACAGAGCCCCGCAGGCTAAGTTCCCAAGAGCTAGAAGCTAGATACCATGCTTGTTCTCTTGATCAAGTCACTTCTCTGTGCTCCACCAAACCAAGAGAATAAACCAAGAGAGAAGAGATGAGATCTGAGAAACAGAATCCAATCCAGGAGGCAAAGGAAATTGGAAGATGACAATAAAGAGAAGTCTCAGGGTTACAGCTATGTGTCAGGCCTAATGTGCTACCAACTCAGAAGAAAGAAAATTGGAGGTTCCCAGAGGCCATATCTCCAAGGAAAATGTAGAAACTGTAGATGACTTGATGTGATTGACCTTGTGGAAAATCACACTGAGAAGCTACTGGAAGCTGTTGTAAAAAGAAGTCTAAGCAAATCACTGGGGGATGGGCACGCTTGTAGCCCTGATTGGGCAGTGGAAAGGCAATATATGTAACCAAAGTGTACTCCTGTAATATTCTGAAATTGAAAAAGAAATTTAAAAAATAAAAATTAAATTAAATTAAAAATTTAAAAAAAGAAGTCTAAACAAATCAAAAGCAAGGCAATTATTAACTTCAGGAAAAACAAAAAGTAAGAAGAGAAACATCACTGTCTTATGCTACAATACTCAGCTGTGAATAACATTTTTATAACACTGTGAACACAGAATAATATTTAACCTAAATAGTAGTATTACATTAAGAGAATAAAAGGTGGGAAGCAGAGGGAATAGCCCTGAAGTTATTGCAGTGTGGTTTTAATTTGGATTTCTTATATTATGAGTAAAGGTGAGCATCTTTTTGCGTTTTAATGGATCATTTTTTATTTCTTAACCTGTAAGTTGTCTTCATTTCTTTTGATCAATTGGTTTGTCGTACTGTTCTTTCTTAATTTTCAGTAGCTCTTTCCATATTAGGAAGATTAGACATTTGTCCGTGAGTTGCAATTTTGGGACAAGTTTTCATTTGTATTTTGACATTTTATGTGGTGTTTGGTCATGTGACAGTTTTGTGTTATTAATATAACATAACTCATCAAAGTTTTATTTTACAATTTTAAACTTTTACCTTATTTTTAGGAAATCTTTCCTACTTTCAGTTTATAAAACAACTCACCACTTTTTCCTTAGTTCTTTTATGATCTTATTTTATTTTTTTTTTTACATTTATATCATGTTGGTGTGTGTGGTGCAAGTTGGGGACCAGCTTTCTCCTTCCCCAAATGGTTTCTCAACTGTTCCAACACACTTCGGGGGGAAAACCCATCTTTATATATTTGAGATGCCACCTTTATCAGACACTAAATTCCCATATGTATTTGGATTAATTTCAGGGCTTATGCTTCCATTCTGCTAACCCATCTGTGTGTCCATGAACAGTAGCACATCATTGTAGTTATTAAAGCTTGACCATACTTTTAATTGCCGGTAGAGACAGACCTTTTCAGAATTTTCTTGGCTCCTCTTGCTTGTTTATTTTTCCAAGTGAACTTTAGAACCAGCTTGTCTAGTTCTAGGGAAAAAATATGCTATTAGCTGTTAGTATTTTTATTGGAATCATATTAAATTTATAAATTAATACAGGGGAAATGACTGATTAGATATCGAATATTCCTATACAGGACAGGTTACAGTTGTCAAAAAAAGAAGAGATAATATTTTGAATATCTATGTACCTAAGTACAAAATGATGCAGTTTTAATAAATCAAAACTATAAGAGATTTAAGAGAAATAAACAGAAACACACTAACAATAGGAGATTTTAATTCAGCATTCTCGTCCAAGACAGATCAAGTAGACAAAAATCAACTAAGGATATAAAGACATAAACAAATTAACCAATAAGGTAGATATAGATGGAACTCTCTATGCTAGCAATAATGAGTACATCTTTCTGATGAGAGCACATGATCATTGATGACAACTGAGTCCATTTTAGCCACCAAAAAAGCTCAATAAATTTCAAGAAGCAGAAATAATACAGATAGCATTCTCCAATTATGTTGTAATAAAACTAGAAATTAATAACATGAGAAAAAAACTGGCAATTATTTAAAAAAAAAACAACCTTATTTTAAACACTTGCTATTCACATTGCAGTCTGTAGACAGCAGCCTGGCATCTCTTGTGATCTTGTGGGAAATGCTGAATCTTGGGTGCCCCAGACCTGAGTTGGCATCTGCATTTTACAAGATACTCAGGGGATTTGCAAGTACATTCATGTTCACTCATTGTTTCCAGAAAATGACGATATTAAAATACACGTCAGAACTGTGGGACATAAACAGAGCAGAGCTCAGAGAAAAATTTTAGCCTTAAATATCTACAGTAATAAAATGAAAACTAAGAAAATCAATGCATTAAGTATCAAACTCAACAAATCAGGGAAAAAAAACACAAAATAAACTAAAAGAAGAAAGAAGGATTTTATAACAATAAAAGCAGAAGTTAATAAGTTAGAAAAAAATAGTACAATTAAATTTCAATCTATTTCTCTAAAACAATGAATAAAAGAGATTGACAAGCAGCAAATTTAATCAAGCAAAAAGGGAGAAAACATACAGAATAAGAAAGGGCAAAAGAAAAATAACCTCAACAACAGAGTGATTTTAAAAAAAAGACAACTTGCTAGTGTATGTGAGAAACAAATATAATAATTAAAAAGATAAAAAGAAAATTAAAAAGAAAGAAAAAAGACCACTTGCACACGTCTATGCAAGTAGATTTTAACTATGTAAATGTAAATAAAATATGAATAAAAACCCAGATGAAAGAAAGAATTTTCTTGGAAAATATAATTCACTAAAACTAATCCCAGAAGAAACACAAAGATCATATGGACCAAAACTATATGGACCAATGTCATTAGAAAAATAGAGAAAACTGCTAAAGAATAAGCCCCCATCAACTCACAGAACATGTACAACAGCTCAGATAGTTTCACATAAAAATTACTACTAAGCTTCTATGGAATAGGTCATTACAATGCTATTTGAACTTTTCCAAGGCATGTAAAAGGAAGAAAAATTTCCAAATTATTTTTTATTAAAGTTTTAAATATAACAACAGCAATTACAATCATGCGGCTCATTAAATGACTAGCAGCATGACCAAGAAGGATTCATTCCAGAAATGCCAGGGTGGTTTAGTATTAGGAAAGGTATAAATATAATTCAGTGTATTAATATATTGTAGGAGGAGGAAATTTTTAACATATTGATGCTAAAAAGGCATTTGACCCATTCTTAAAAGACTTATTTTTTTCTTTTGAGACAGTCTCTCTTTGTTGCCTGGGCTAGAGTGAGTGCCATGGTGTCAGCCTAGCTCATAGCAACCTCAAACTCCTGGGCTTAAGCGATCCTACTGCCTCAGCCTCCCGAGTAGCTGGGACTACAGGCATGCGCCACCATGCCCGGCTAATTTTTTCTATATATATTTTTTAGTTAGCCAGATAATTTCTTTCTATTTTTAGTAGAGATGGGGTCTTACTCTTGCTAAGGCTGATCTCGAACTCCTGACCTCAAGTGATCCACCCACCTCGGCCTCCCAGAGTGCTAGGATTGCAGGCATGAGCCACCGTGCCCGGCCTGAAAGACTTCTTTTTTTTTTTTTAATTGAGACAGGATTTTGCTCTGTCTCCCAGGCTGGAGTGCAGTGGTGCAATCATATTCACTGCAGCCTTAAGGCATTCTGGCCTTAAGTGATCCTCCTGCCCCAGCCTCCTGAAGAGCTAGGACCACAGGCACCCACCACCAAGCCAAGCTTCTTAAAAGATCTTTAAAAAAGAATTAATAAATACTAAAATTAGGGGCACAGTAAGGATACCCTTTATTGCCTCTTCCATTAGCCACTCCTGTTGGACAAAAGAATGATATACTTCAGATAGAAACATTGGGAAAAAAAAGAAGGTTAAATTACCGTTCTTTGTGGATGATATGATTTTTACCGGGAAAATCTAGAAGAATTATCTGAAAACCTCTATAAACAAAATGAGTCTGCAGTAAATAAATGGGCAATAAAAATTAATATGTAGAAAGCTATAGCTTTCATATATAACAACAGCAATGAGTTAGAAAACATGACAGAGATAGTTTTATTTATATTAGCAACAGAAAATATAAATATCTAATTTTTTTTTTTTTTTTTTTTGAGACAGAGTTTCAGTCTGTCACACGGGGCTAGAGTACACAACCTCAAACTCGTGGGCTCAAGCAATCCTCCTGCCTAAGCCTCCCAAGTAGCTGGGACTACAGGCACGTACCACAATGCCCAATTAATTTTTCTATTTTTTAGTAGAGACGGGGTCTTGCTCTTTCTCAGGCTGGTCTCGAATTCCTGAGCTCAAGTGATCCTCCTGCCTCGGCGTCCCACAGTGCTAGGATTACAGGTGTGAGCCATTGCGCCTGGACAATATCTAAATATTAATTTAACAAGAAATACATAAAACTTATATGAGGAAAAGTTTAAAATGCTCCTGAAACACATCAAAAGTAGATATGGATTCTCTGTTCTAAGAATTTGTGTATTGGTTTGAGTAATCAACTCCCTAATGTCTGTAATTACCTAACTATGGTTAAGGCACTCCTTTGCTGGTGATTTTAGGGATGGACACGTGTCCTATTGCTGGCCATTGAGATGTGAGACATTATCTGCTGGTATAGGCAAAAGTTTCTCACTCTTAAAAGAGCCCAGGGAGTGTGCAGTCTCTTCCTTTGGGCAGATCTTGTCATGTCTGGCTAGGATGTCCCAAACTGCTGCAGTTACTTTGCAACTACACCCAGGGCCAGGCTATGTACAAAACCAGCACAGTCGGGGTACCTGGTAGAGACCAAGAAACAGGCTTCCTGGTGACATTGATTATTCTGTGCTTGGAGCCATCTACCTGTGGACTTCCTGATACATAAGGTAATACATTTACTTTAAGTTTCAATTCATTTCAAGCAGATTTTTCTGTTACTTGTTGCCAAAGTATTCTAGCTGGCATACTCTGTCTGTTCCTTTCCCAGAATCAGTTTCAATTATTGTTGCTTTATAATGTTTCAGTATATAATAGGTTTGTCTGGGGTGAGGGGATATTTCTTGAACAACTTTCTTAATTTCTTCTTTAACTAATTTAACCCAATGATTCCTATTGAGTCAGTTCTAAAGTCATCTAAATTTCTTAATACAATTTCCACTTCAATGATTTTCAAAATTATTAGAAAACACATATGCATTTATTATATTATAATTTTTTAAACTTTTAATAAGTTCTATCCACTTTTTTCCTTTTTTCATTTTGATGATGGGATTTTTTAAATTAGATTTTCCAGCAGTTGAACCATTTTACTAATGCATTTCAAAGAAACTTTCCTGAATTCATTATCTTTACATGCCATCATTTGTTTTTCTGCTGCTGATTTGTTTATTTTTGCTTTTGTATTTTGAGTTATTAAGAACAACTCTATGCATATCTCATAATTTTAAATATGAATTATCCTAATTGTTCTTATTTTTCAATTAGCTATTTTCAAATGCCTCGATTTCCTAATTAATCCAATAATTACTCAAGAAAATATACATAAAATTTGTTTAATCTTTTGTTACTAGTTTCTGGTTATGTTTTATTTTCCTTTGAGAACACAGATTGTGTATATCCATCTTTCTGACTTAGGATTTTTTGTTATTTTTCTCATGGCTGACTATTTTAGATTTTTAAATTTCTTAAAAAGATATCCCATGGTCGTTTAGCAAGAAGGTGCATTTTGCAATGTAATATAATATATTTTATAAAAGAAATAATTTTATAACACAAAGTTTGAAAGAGTCATGAAATCTACCTTACTGATTATATTGTTCCAATAATTCTTGTCATCATTTTTATATATTTTATCATGGCAAATATGAAAGTTTGAGGAATGGGTATTGGGAAATTTCAGGGGTAGACCCATATCTTTAGGCAGAAGAGTAGTGGAGTGAGTGTGCATGACTGTGGACTTTTTGCAAGAGGAATCTGCTGGGAGGAGAAGGCTGTTTGTGAATAGCAAAAGAAAACCAAATACTATTAATATAATTGTACCATGTTTGACAGCCTGCTGGGAGCACGGAGGAACTGCTCAGTAACTGTTCGCTCCATGAAAGAATGGATTTTCCCCCACGCTGTTTGGTTGAAAATAGACTGTGCCAAAGGTGGTAAAGTTAGTTAGCTCAGGGGAAGAGGCAGACTGGGCAAGAAAAGATGGCCCTGGTACCATCTTGGATTGCCCATGAGTTGCTGTATGGTCCAGGAGAAGGGCAGAGGTGATGCAGTTTAAGCTCTTCAAACATGTTTGTTTCTTCAAGGATCCAAAAACTGGATTTTTTTTTTCATTTTCAGAAATTATGCTGTGAAGACTGGTATGCATTGGACAAAGAGCACGAAGAGCCATGAGTGGACAATGGTCCTGTCCGTATCCCTTGGGCCTCACTGCTTCAGAGCCCAGGTCTGAATGCCAGTACCTTTATCCATCTGTGCAAGGGCTCTCTCCAAATCCCTGAAGGCCACTCTACCCACACTCATCAACGGCCAGCTGCAAGGCTGGTATCACCTCTTTTGGGGAGCAGGCCTCAGCCATTGTATAAATACTGTATGGATACCCCAGATCTTTCACTTCTTGGTGAGATAAGTCTAAGGCATGTGCTCTATAGTCTTGCTACCAGACTTCCCCCTTGGGATGAAGCTCCAGTTGCCCATTGTGGCAGCTGTCCTAATAATACCCCCTTTATTGGTCCCTTCCCATCCCCATTTCACTGCCCCACTCCCATGCTGGTGTTCTCTGCACCTTTGAAATTCACAACATGCACCTGAAACCTTTTCTCAAGGTCTTCTTCTGGGAAAAACCAAATTAAGACGAACAATAATTTTTATTATTTGTTTTAGCCTCATCAATCTTTGTAAACAAGCATTGCTGGGGGAGGACGGTGAAAAATGTGCAAGCTAAGATGACATGCGTGGCTGCCTCCAAGAGTATTTGAAAATGTCACACAGGTTGTTTATCACACTCTGCTTGATCAGGCCACAGAAATGTGTTTCAGCAAATCTTTGGAGCACAGAGTGGGTATCGCCCAGTTTGAAAGCCCTCACTCTGTAGTCAACTGGCTGTACTGAGACCGCTGAATAATCTTGCAGCCATTAATTGCCACAAATAATATTAAATTGCAACTCCTCTTGCAGGTGTAACTCAGAGATCCCTCCTACACTAACTGGTTCAGAATACAGGCTTTCTCAGGTCAGCTGGGAAGGGTGCCAGCCATGGGCAAAAAATGTATTTGTCAGAGTTATGATCATAGCTGCTTTCAGAGAGGCAGAGGCTAGATTTACAAGTAATAATACATAGAAATTATTAAAATGTAGAAGATCTTAGATCTTCCTCCAGGGAGCTTTACCTGAGACCCTTATCTGGAATTTGTGCTCTTCTGCTGTGGTCTCATGCTGCCCCGTCTTTCCCACATGATGGCCTTTAACCCATTAAATTGTGATGAATATGTTATTTGTCTACCCCTTGAGCACACTCCTTTACACTCCTTGAAAGAAATAATTATATCTTTCATTGTATCCTTGGCATAGAGCTTGGCACTTAAAAGGCATAAACAGATACTGGAGGCTGAGGCAGGAGGATCTCTTGAGCCGAGGAATTTGAGGCTGCAGTGAGCTATGATCATGCCATTGCACTCCAGCCTGGGTGACAGAGTGAGATTCTGTCTCATAAATAGAAAAAGAAAGGAAAAGAAAAGAAAGGAAAAGAAGGAAGAAGGGAAGAAAGAAAAACTCCTTTAGGTCTCATGACTAAAAACAAAATCAGATTATCTATAAGGGTTAAAGTTTGTGAATACCACATTTTATATTCAGCAAAATTGTCATTCATGTCGGAAGGCAAGAGAAGGCCAATTTTAGACATTCAGAGGCTTGAGAACACAGCCATCAGAAATCCTTCAAAAACATTACTTTAAATTGTATGCCAAATAGCAGAAAAACAAAGCAAAATATCAGCACATAAAAGGATGTAATGTTATAAAAAAATGAGTAATAGGAATAAAAAACAGAGAAGTTTAAATATACTTGAAACTCTACTTTATAAAATAGAATACAAAAGGGAATAAATGGAGTTAAAGTGTTCTAAAGCACTTGAATTTTCCAGAGAGTGGTAAAGTATTAATGTACATTAGATTCTAAGTCAGGAATAAATGCTGTGATTTTAAGGGTAACATTAAAAAACAGTAAAAGATTGTATAACTAACAAGCCAACAGAGGGATAAAATGGAATAATGAAAATAGTTGATTGGTCAAAAAGAAGGCAAGAAAGGGAGAAAAAGGAACAAACAGAGGAGGGCTAAATAGAAAATAAACTGTAGAATAGCAGATTTAAACTTAAATATATCATTAAATATGAATATGTAGACTTATTCTAATTAAAAGACAAATATTGTAAAATTAGGTTAAAAAACTATTGCTTACAAGAAACATACCTGAAGTATTAATATAAAGGTACAAAAAGATTAAAAGTAAGATTAAAAGTAAAATATAATCATGCATACCTTAAATAAAAGACCAAAGATGTGGGTGTATGGTTATTACATAAGGTAGACTTTAAGATCCTAGCATTACTAGAGATAAAGAAGAATATTTCATAATGATAAAAGAGTCAATCCAACAGGACTATAAAACAATTCTAAATGTCTACGTAGCCAATAACATAGCTTCACTATATCTAAGGCAAATAGTGACAGCACTAAAAGGAGAAATAGACAAATTACAGTGGGAGATTTTAGCATCCCACTCCATTCAGCAGCTGCACAATGCACATTCTTCGCACACAGAATATTTGTCAAAGTTGACTATATGCCGGGGTACAAAGCAATTTTCAACAAAATTCCAAGTACCGATAACTCAAAGAGTATGTTCTCTAAGTGCAGGGGCATTAAGTGAGAAAATAGTAATATTCAGCCACTTAGCTGGATTTGGAGTGGAAGATGGAGAAAAGTAGCTAGAGCAACTGGCTGGAGTGGATCAGAGAGTGTCACATCAGAGCAAAGAGCAGCTTTTGACAGACAGGTATCCAAGGCCAGTGCCCTGGAGACTGGAATGCAGGGCCCCTGGAATAAAGGATGGCACAGAGGATGGGGCTGAAGGTCCCCAAAGCAAACTTAATCAACTTTATAATTTTGTGGAGAGCCAGTCGCTTTCGAGAAATACTGGATAAGCCTCCTCATTGCTGAAATTGCCTCGCAAATAAATTCACTCTCCAACATAAAGCCACACAAAGCAATCTTTGGTCTATTCAATGTCTATTTGCCTAATGGAAAACGTCGCAACATTGAATTCCTCCACTATCTAAGCTTGTCTTGTGGGCCACTTGATTTTAGGCTGCTGAAAAAATAAATGCATCTTCCAAATGTGGTAACAGTTAATAAGTATCTTAGGAACCAAGAGAAGCTGAATTTGTTCCATCAGGGCTGCTGAATTTTAGGAAACAAGGACTCCAGAGAATGCCATGGTAGGTTTCAACATGTTTTCATTTTTAACTGTCAAATTCCAGCTTCTCCTTGATTTGTCAGGCTAAAAAGGAACTACCACAAATGGAAAGATATCAACCCTGCATTCAGGCTCCCTCCTCCCTCCGTCCCCCACTACAGAATTTTCCTGAAATTCTTTTCACATCATGCCATGCTCTGTACAGAGTAGAGAGTCAAGAAATGTCTCCTGAGTTGACTTAAATTAAAGAATGCAGAGTGTATTTGTTCATTTCATTAACGCTTTGGTGGCATATAACACTCAAAACAGAAGTGTCAGTTTAGCCACTTTAGCTAATACCTTGGTTTGACAGAGTACTTCTTGTTATTTGAATTCATGAGAAATTTCAGAATAGGTCTTCCAGTGTGATAAAGAAATAAGCCCACTCATACCTGCAGAGAGCTTTCCTTCCTTTTCAAAGGTGCCTGAAAGACCACCCATGGTTCTTGAAATTTTTCCTACTTAAATCAGAAAGGCTGTGTATAGTCAAATCATGGTGAATGACTCCACTGGCTTGCCCACATGCAGTGGGGCTTGTTGATATTGGGGACTTCAGAGATGCTGGAGTGTGGTCCTGTTACCACAGAGCCTACTGGAGATATTGCAAATAGCATTAACCAGGCTGTTTCAGCCTAATTCAATTTGAATGTAATTCCTATGGCAAATTCCAGGGAAAAGGATGTGTCCAAATGGCCCTGAGCTACCCAGCTCCTTCCCAGATCTCAGGCCCAGGAGCCCATATTCGGGGTCCCCACAGGGCTGATTTCCGCCTTTGTGAGTTTCTTCTTTACAGTATCCCTCCCAGGCCACACCCAGAATGGAGACCTCTCCAATAAAGAGTTCTGGAGTGACCAGAGCTCCACATCCTCCACCCCACACTGTTACTGAAAGCTTGGCACTTGTCTTTGAGGCCACATCAGAAGAAGGAGGACAAGTGGTTTGAGGAGAAGGAAAGAGAGATTTATTAGTTTGCTGGCAAATGAGGAGGAGGGAGACTCCTGTCTGAAATGCCATCGTCCTAATTATAAGCAGAAATACAGAGCTTTTAAAGGGAGACCATGCAGCTTCAGGCAATTGATGTTCAACTACAGTTGATGATTCTCACGATCCCATCTCTGTCCCATCTCCGCCAAAGACAATCCTGTGACCTTCTCCCAGGACCTCCATTTGCCAGGCACAGGTGGCCTGGCAGTACCCACGAGTCATCTCCTGTAGCACAAAGAACAAAGGACATTCCCCTGCCCCTCCCAACTGCTGGCCTGAGACAGGGATGCAGGTCCTAGTTCTCCAACAGGAGTGGGGGATGTTTTAGAGAAACATAAAACATTTTTGCTGTTTTTTTCAGGCCATTTCCTCTGTTACAACACCTACCCCATCAACTTCCCTGCACCATGAATGACATCCTCCAGCGCATATGAAAGCACTCCTTTGCCAACTGGGCTAACTCTGGCTGGTCCACAAGGCTATTTGGTATCAATTACCCATACCACTGTCTACACTGCACCCAACAACCTACCTTATTTTCAGCTCCTACTTGACTTCATACTAGGGAGACCTGGCACCAACAGAAGGTGACCGAACAGGCCAGGGTTGTTTGCCAGTAATTACCTGGAGGGAGGAGCTTTGTCACCTCCATCAGTCCAGGACTCCATAGTGCTGTGGACATTGCAGTGTTTGGACTTGTCAACGTTAGTCATTATTTCTCTTCCTCCTTCTGGGCCAGTGCTGGCCTGTGCACACAGCTCTTAATCCACCCCTCCAGGCTTCACCTGGTGTTGCAGGCTTGGTTCTGCCGCACATGGAGTAGGAAACAGGTGCAAAGCCCCTGCTCCTGTGTGCTAAATAAAGGAAATTCAGCATTTTTTGCACAATAAGATCAATGCAATAATCCAACTTTCCACTCCATGAAGCGCTGAACTTCCAGCAGAGGAGACAAACAAGGGGAAAAGAAAAAAATATGAAAAATGTTGGGAATAGGGAAAAATTCGTAACCATAATGTGCAGGAATAAAAGCTTGCTCTATCTGTCTAATAAAATGGAATCATTTTTAAAATTTGCATGTGGTTATGCTTGATTTATCTTCAGCCAATCCAATTAAGAGCTCCGTTTCAAAGCTTTCCTCCAGTGTGGCTTAAGCGATCCAATCTCCTGTGGCAACCATAATACATTCAGGTTGCAAGTGGCATGATTAAAGCAAGATGCCGGTTAAGGGCCTTGGAGTAGCTTAAAATACAATCTGACTCCTTGTCAAAAAATGTACACAAAGGTATAGTGTGGCAGAAAGCAGAAAGGGAAATTTAGACCTCTGTTCTATTCCTGGCTGTGCCTCGAACTTACTTGGGACTGCATGCCGGTCACTTAACTCTTCAGGCTCTGCTCTGAAAATACAGGGAGTTCCTCTCCTGCCTGCCTCCAGCAGTATTGCAGAGCTCAAAGGAACTAACACTTCTGGAAATGCCTGGAAACAAAACAGCACATTTAACAAACATAGGGTATGACAGTTATAATTACAAATGGTTATTAACGGTAATGGGGATGGTGACATTTGTAAAAATGTTGCTGGGATATCACTGCAGGGTGTGGAGAAATGAGCCAGACTTGGTATCTATTATATTCCAGGATAGCATGAAATGTCAGTATTTTATTGGCAGAGCAAATAGTTGAAGTGACATACAAATGGAAGACGTCTAAAGTTGTGGAGAAGGTTGGTTTAGTCCTTGTGAATGTAGCTTTGTAACCAACCGTGGACATGCTGGTGAACCACGGGGGAGATCAGGCATAGGGGCTTCTGAAAGTGCAGAGGGAAAGAGGAAAGGAGGGAGGGGTGTGCCGGGCAATCCGTAGCCAGCTTGGATCTGGGCCCCTTTAGAGAGGGCATGGAAGAAGCCACTGAGTGGCTCATTTTTATGTGAGGACAACAGTGACATAACGAAAGATTGAGCTGTTTATATCCAGTCCTGCACCAAACCAGTGCTCCTTAATATTCTAGGATTATGGACCCCTCTGAGAATCTTATGAAAGCCAGAGAACCCTCCTCCTGGGGGAAACATGCACGTGCACAAGTCTGTGAATTCAGCACCTGGAAGCCCAGGTGTGGAATGTTGGTATAAAAACCCTGAGCTAGGCCTTAAGTTCCAGGAGTGCAGTGTCCATTCCTGTTTGTCTTTCCAGCATTTCTTGATCAGGATTTCTGGGGTAGTTGTGGAATTGACTGAGTTTTGATGACAGAAACTATCTAAGGTGTTACCTAGTTTGGCTGACAGCACTAATGGCATTCACCAAGGTGAGGTCAGCCTTATTGCTCCTTCATAAAGAGGGCAAGGATGTTTATGTGCTGGAAGGTTCATGGGCCAGAAGGCTGCAGGCCCTGGGTTTGGCCCAGATGAAAACCTCACCCTCTCCTGCCTTGACTGAACCATCTTCAAACTCAGACCCCAAAGAAAGCCCACACAGGGCACTGCCGGGCTGCTTCCCAATCCTGCTCTCAACCAGGGATCCAAGGTGAGCACATTACAGGAGGAACAAGTCCTGCAAGAGTCCCCTTGCCATCGCAGACCTATTTCCACCTCTAGGCCTTTGTGCTGTGGGCTGTCCTTTCCACCTAAAATGCTATTTCCCCTTTTGAACATGAGTGAAAGTGGGAATGAATGGGTGTAAGTGTGAACGAAGTGCTTTGAGCATGTGATATAATAGGTTAAAGGGTAACTTAATATGAATAACACAATATCATAAAATCTTAAAATCTCAGGGTTGGTCCACTTCTTTGAGGTCATTCACTCCAATTGTCTAACACTAATACTAATATTTATAGCAATAAATATTGGTAATAACATTAACACTAATTCACCAGTAACATCATTACTAACACAAGCAATTACATCTCCTGGAGTACTAATCTGGCCCATCTACTTTTTTCCTTTTTTCTAAGACAATTACTTGTTACACACATGCACACACGCGCAGTGCGCACACACACACACACACACACACACACTGCACATATTTAGATTTAAAAAAGCACAGTATAAGACTAAAGTTGCATACTTCATTTTGCCCTTAAAAAGAGAGAAAAATAATTAAAAATAGTCATTATTTCCTTGTATTTCTGATGAACTTGAGGAAAGGACAGACAAGAATCTCAGATGATTTAGAATCATACACATACTCCCCTTATTTTGTTCTGGGAAGGTAGCCAAAACCATTCAGTTTTTGTGCTCATATGGCCCAAGAAGAAAGGGAAAGGATCTTATGAAAAATTTGTTTTGTATTCAAAAGAATGAAATGAGATCCACCTTTTACAAATGACCTTGCATGCCACAAAAGTCTCTTCTTATCCTTCAAATGCAGATTCAAATACTCAATCAAATACTTGTCCACCTGCCATTTGGAAACCTCTTCTCCACCATCACTGGATCTTGTGAATGCCTCAGATCTTTCCAAAGACAAGGGCTGCCTCCTGCACTATCCCAGCAAGCTAGCAGGAGACTTCCCTTCACCTCCGCATTCCCTGGATCCTGCCTGAGATCAAAGAGCACTGGGATGCTCATGCTTCCCAACATGCACTCTGAAAACTTCTCCCCACAGGACTGAATCCCACCACCAGCCCTCTATGGAAAGACACAACCCAAGTTGGCACAGTTGTCTATACATGTATACACAGCCATGCTGCAAAAGCACCAGCTCACACTTCTAGCTCACATTTTTTCACCATAGACAAAGTATCTGGAAACAGCTCACACATCACATTATTGTGAAAGCTCTCATGGAAGAGGCTGACACACTCTTCCTCAATGCCAATTTATGAAAGGCAGCAGAAAATTATTTGCAAGGTGTAGGATGTGCATGGATGTGTATAAACATATGTCTGGAGGTTACTTCTCAT
The DNA here is from genome assembly GCF_041146395.1 of Eulemur rufifrons. Classification (NCBI taxonomy): domain Eukaryota; kingdom Metazoa; phylum Chordata; class Mammalia; order Primates; family Lemuridae; genus Eulemur; species Eulemur rufifrons. The sequence goes on from NC_091002.1 coordinate 29,024,557, forward strand.
TAAATAACACATAGAAATGGAGAAGGCATACTGTTCCATAAGGGAATAGTCTAAAGCAAGGAAAAAAAATTACTGCCGTAGTCCATGTGGAGACAGTTTCTCTGTTCAATTACATTTTACCTGATGTTTGCTGTGCTACCCCCAAGATGTTTCACCTGTGCTTAGCACTTCACGATGTTGTCTCACAACATCGTCTCACCTTCTCCTCCCCATAGGCTTGTGAGGCCAGCCCCCTTCACATGTTAAGGATGAAGTATCTCAGAAGAGGGCGCAATGCAGATACTGCTCAGTGTTTACAAAAAGCCGTTTCTTCTTCTGTTGGGCACACGGCAAGACTACATTTCCCAGCCTTCCTTGGAGTTAGCTGTGGCCATGTGACTGTTTCAGCCAATGGAAGGCAAGTTGAAGCTATGTGTACCACTTTCAGGCCTAGCCCATGACAACCGCCCATGCATGATCATCTTTTCTCTTCTAGCTAATGGGATGGGCCCCATCCTCCTAGGCAAGCTTGGAAGGCACATATGAAACACAGGTCCCTAAAATGGCTGTGTGAAGCAGAAACACATACACACACACATGCACACACACATACACACATGCACACACACATACCTCCTAATCTAGAAACTTCTTGGAATATTCTGTGGGTGAGAAATAAATGTCCAAGTGTTGGGCCACTACATGTTTGAGTATTTTTGTTACCATGGTCTACCCTTGGCCAAACTAGCACAAAAATTATCCCACAAAATGGGATGCTGCTATATTCAGAAGACTAACGTTGTATGGCACTGGCTTCAACAGGCAGCAGTGCTGGGGTAACTCATGCAGCAGGAGGAGAGATGGAGACCACCCATGTGATGTGATGGCAAAACATTCATTAAAATGAAACTTTCAATGCCATTGGAAGGCAGACCACATGCATGCTGAGGCAGTGGTGCTAAGAAGATATTGGAACATTCCAGAGTGACAGCATATATTGGCTATTGCTGGGTTCAGCAAGATATTACGCTATTACAAGAAAGAGGTGAGTTCAAGCAAGTTTGTCTGGTTTATGAGCAGAGAGCAAAACGACCAGAAAGAATTCAGATACTAAGGTTCTGAAGGTGTTGGAAAGACCCTAAATAGTGAAAGATAAGATTAAAAATGGTTTTGGACAGCAAAATCTCATTAGGGCTTTTCAGTAAAACAAAGAGGCTCAGACCCGTGGCAAAGGTCAGATTAGGACTATTGGACTATTGCCTTCTCAAACCTGTCAATTCAGTTTGTCTCAATTTAGACACATCACACGGAGAAAAAGAAAGGGAGGTGTTGGGAGGCATGAAAATAAAGCAGGCTTGAGGGATACGTCTGGAAAAGAATATGGGGTGTTGTTTCTGGCACATGGAACCAACTGGAAGCAAATTGAAGAGAAGTGTACCACATTTTTAAAGCAATTGTCAGCGAAGCAATGAACCTGACCTTAAAAGCCTGTGATTATAAAGCTAAACTGAGGCTTCAAACTTGCAAGAGTGGGCTGAGTTCTATGAAAGTTATACTTACCCCCAAAGACGGCATCCTCCCCAGTGCCCACTACAGATGGAACCTCAGAGAAAAAGAGTCAAGGAAGCAGCTCCCTACACCTCCAGGACAGAGTCTTCACGAGGCCTGCCTGGGAGGATCCCATTACCCCTAAGTACCAGTGACCACCGAATGTTTTCTCTTCTTTCTTCTATCAAATGGGAACTTGCACTGTAGTTTTGTAGTTTCTGTTGCACCACTATATAGGGCAAAGTTTCATTCTTTTCTGATGAGTACTCGTTATTTTCTCCAATACCCACATGAGAGAAGCAAAGTGAGCATCTGTCTTAAACCAGACACCATAATACCATAAACTGGGTGGCTTATAAACAACAGAAATTTATTTCTTAGGGTTCTGGAGGCTGGGAAGTCCAAGATCAAGGCACCGGCAGTTTGGCCGGTTAGCTCAGTTGGTTAGAGTGTGGTGCTAAAAAAGGCACCGGCAGATTCAGTGTCTGGTGAGGGCTCACTCTCTGGCTTATAGACAACACCTCACGGTATCCTCACATGCTGAAAGGGGCAGATTGGCTCTGTGGGGTCCCTTTTATTAGGGCACTAATCTCATTCATGAGGGCTTCACCCTCATGATCTAATCACCTACCAAAAGCTTCACCTCCTGCTACCATCACATTGGGGATTAGGTGTCAACATATGAATCTGGGAGGGGGAGAGGTACCTACACATTCAGTCTATAGCAGCATTTTTATTCCTAGTTTATCAGTGAAGAAACTAGACCCAGAGAGCTTATGGCCTTGGTTGTAGTTTTGGCCATACCACACCCAAACATCTTGTCACTTCAATTATAGGGGGCTCAAAAATTGTCATTTTCAATTGGCATTCTACACCGAAAGATTCTCTGAATTCAGGCAGTGATCCAGTGAAACCCTCAACAATGACACCAAAACATCCAGGTGGCTGGCTGGCTGGATTTTGGGCAAAATTTACTGCATTGATTTGCTGCCAAAAGTCTCGGAATTATAGTCCAAGCCGCAGGTTATATCCGACACCCCCAAGCCAATGGCCAATTTGCTCAATTCATTTCCCAAATCAATCAATTTGGCGGGAGTAAACCTTACTCAAATTAAATTTTACCTCCAACTCCTGCTTGTGCCTGGGGAAATTATTGCTCTCTTCCTTTCTTATCCTCCCCCAGTGGCCTGGGCAGCTCTGGTTTGAGGGGGAGTGTGAAGCTGGGGAGGTGCAGGCCTTGTGCTTTTCCACTGGCCCTTTTGCATGTAAAAAGAGATGCTGTTCCTATCCTTGCCTCCCTATGGCAGCCTTATACAGAGATTCAAGCAAATAATCTTGGGGGACAGATTTCATTCTCATAATTACCTTTCAGACAAGAAACAGACTTTTTTAGCTGAGTAACTGGTCCAAACAATAATTAAGGCTGACATCAAGTACTGAATTAGAAATAAGGCCTAATATGAAAGGGCAAAAATATTTCAGAGAGATTTCATGGAAGGCGGAATTCGCTGGGCTTGGAGTATGAAGGGGCAGTGACGTGTCAGATTGAGGAGTGCGAGAGACACATAACTGTGCTACAGGACACATAACGGGGCTATAGGACATACATGTATTCATAGAGTCTGGGCTACACATGATAGCAAACAGTAAGTCCGATGAGGGTGAATTTCCCCAAATAATCTTTGGGAGAGCCAGTTAGGCAATGTTCCATTGTAACATTGAAAGGACATATATTCTTTTGCCTTGTTTCCAAGTTTTGCATAATTTTTCATAACAGCTTTTAATAGAATCCTTATCTCTTATTTATAAAATAAGGAATATAATTATTATAAGATAAAATCTGTAGTTATGATACTAATTATACCAAGTGACAATTCATTAGTCTCTAGGCTCAGACTCTAAAGGACTAGGCTTTTGTTCAATCTGCAAAGCCAGATTCCGGTAGATCCAGGCTTTCTGGGAATTTGTGCGTGCTGCAGGCATTGGTATCAGTCTCCCTGGGGGTAGGGACATAAGGCCTCTGTTTAGCAGAGCTAAGAGCAGCCCTCTCTCATCAAGGTCTCTGAACCCTGAGCTGCCTGGAGCAGGGCCCAAATCCCTGCCCTGCGAGAGGTCCTCTGACTTCTAGCTCGGAAGAAGAGCAAGATCCCCATGCTCTTCCTCTGCCCAGAATCCAGCCAAGCCAGCTCTGGGGGAGTGTGGCTGTCCTTCACAGGGCTGTCTCAACCCCAAACCTCCCAGCCCTCTCCAATGCCATAGAAGGCCTGTGATGATGATACCCTAAGTCTCAAAACCTCTTCTCTCATTTCCTTTCCCATCATATGCCTCTCTCCCCTTTTTCTCACTCTCATGTCTCTTATCTTCTTTCTTTTCCTCTCTACTTCCCTTTTCCCCACAAACCTTTTACATTTGATCATGTTCCTCTCTTAGGATAAAACACACAAACTCCTCTCCGTGGTTTCCCTACCTGCTGTTCCCTCTGCCTGAGACACCATTCCCAATCTTTCCTGGGCTTATTCCTGCTATCTGTTAGGTTTCTGCTTAACCTTCATTTTTTCTGAAATAACGTCTGCTCCCCCACCCCCCAAATCTAAATGAAGTCTCCCTATTATTCTTTTCATGATGCCCTCTTCCATATAGCTATAGAAATTGTCTCAGTGTTTACTTAAATATGTTTTGAATATCTGCAGCGTCCACTTGGGTGGCGACCTCATGGGCAGGACCACGCCTGTGTTTCCAACCCCACCCTACACCCTGTACTGCCCCTGTGCCCAGCTCATAGTAGAGGCTCAGTTGATAGTGAATGAGGTGGCTTACCTTCTCTTTCTTCACTGTCACCTCCTCTAAGCTTAAATCTTTCTTCTAGAATATGATGGAATCCCTGGCAGTAAGAGGCATCTACCTTGAAGAGAGAAGGCAGCGGGGAAAGAGATTTTGAACACTCTTAAATCCCCACAATTACATTTCCCAGTTGGCATTACTAGTTCCTAGTATTTGTTGAATGAATGAATGTTTATTCTACCTAATTTCAAAGCACAATTTCAAGCAGTTATCCATAAGCATGGAATGCTAGGAACAAAACCATTTGACACAAGAGATGGAGAGGCTCCATCAACAGCAAAGACTGCTCTGGACAGCACGAGATCCAGGGTTCGGGGTAGAACGTATAGTCTGTCATCCAAGCACCAGCAGTGACCGGAGGAGTGCACACAGGCCAAAAAGGGCAGGTGATTTGTAGGAAAAGCATGGCCAGGAGGCAGTTCCAGCTCCCTCACCCCCTCCTAGTGACCTTGGGCAGTTCCCCTCACCTCCTTTCCAATTGGATTCCTCAAAGGACCATTCTGAAAAGCAAGCAAGTCTATGTTTAGGGTCTGAGTAAGGCTATCATCCTTCAGTAGAAGAAAGTGAGAAGGAGTACAGGTTGACCTTCAGACCTGTGGATCCATGAGAAGAAACAGAAGATGAGCACAGGTGAGTCATAAATCACACCACATCGGCAAAGGAAGAGGTAAAAGTTCAGTCACATCAAGAGATTCTTGTGACAGCTTGACTCAAGACAGTACCTTTGAGTTTTAAACCAAGTTGACTGCTCCTTTGGAGTCCACATCAAGCCATCCCCAGATGCCTATAAATAATACCCAGAGCTCAATTATTGTCATTTCCCTTCTTGGTGCCTGTGGTTTGCCAAGTTTCTCCTCTGCCAACGAGCCTTGTGAATTGGCCACCACTTGCCAGTACCTTGGCTATGATGTTCCATTTGATCATCCTTTGCCTCAGAAGAGGCGTGTAGGAGCCAAGTTCCCAGCCTGGCTCTGAGAGAGCTGGTAACCAACGTGTCTGGATTGGTTAGAATCAGCTCAAATTAAGAGTGTGTGTCTGTTTGCCTTTGGGTTAGATTTTGTTTTTTTTTTTTTTTTTTTTAAAGAATCTGGGAAAGTGACCAAGAATTTTATTTTAAAAAAAAACCAAAATTTTTCCTAAAGGGGCACCTCAAACCTAGTTCTCACAGCACAGAAAAACGACACTGAAGGTAGCATTTGTTCCCCACCAATTTTGTCCTCTGATGAGCAAGGTATAAAAAATGCCACTTTCTCATCCATTTTCACGTATGTGGGGTTTCCACAGGGAGGAATTTGCCCCAACGTCTTGCTTTGCTTCTCTGAGTGTAATGAAAACAATCTTTGCTTTTCTCTTGGGCCCTTGAATCACCACCTTCCCTGATGCATTGCAGATGTGTTGGTTTTGCAAATAGAAAAAGGGATGCCAGAGCATTGACCCAGGAAAATGTAAACTGAAATGCTGAGGCTGTGGAGGAAGGAGGGGCTGGTAGGACTCTCTGATTGAAAGCTCTCAGAGCCACGGGATGCCTGACCATGGAACGGCCAGGGCCAGTGGCACCGATGCCAAACTCCAAGCCCAGAAAGCAATGTGGAGTCAGAGCAGGGTCAGAAACCCGGCCATTAAGGCCTGAACAGGGAAAGGATGGCAAACATCACACAAGGCCAAGGTGGGCTTGGGTTTAGCTCAGAAGGAAGAGAAAAGAGCCAGAGGTGGGGGCTCCAAGTGGGAAGGACCTCAGGGCCAAACGGGGGAGAGGAGCCTGGTGACTGAGCAATGCCACAGCTGCTCTGCCAGTGTTTGGCACACAGTGGGTGTTCGAGGCAAGCCTTTATTCAAGTTCGATCTCTCTCAAGTGACAGCTTTTAGGCTACAGGGCAGGCTGCCCTGCTGTGCCCGAGAGAGAGGAGGGGGCTGCCCTGAGGCTGGGGCTCTGGGGAGGTCCTGGGGGCCCCCCTCTGAGAGTCAGTGTCACCCTGGAGTATGCCAGAGGCATCCAACTGAAACCTTTGACAGTTCCCCACCCCTCCTTCAGAGCTGTGGCCAGGGGGACCCAAACCTGAGAGCAGCTTCTCTGAGGCCATCTGGCACAGCATCTTCCTCATCCGTCCTCCCCAATGCCTAGTTTTCTCAGAGTTGGCAGGATTAGGGCAAATAAAAGATCCTGTGTTCATGGATTGGAAGGAATATAATTATTATAAGATGAAAATTGACCCAGGGAGTAGAAATTTCTATTAAAACTAATATTTTGTATTAATGATATAACTTTGAGATAAGATTAAATTGGGAAGGTAAGGAAAGAAGGATATAACTGCCTCCCCCCCACCCACAAAAAACACCCACTGTGGTTTAAAGCAGGGCTAGCCTTCCCGCGGTGACCACTGCTAAATGATCAGGCATGCCCTCCTGTCCAGATATATCCAAAAGAATTGAAATGAGTATCTTAAAGAGATAACTACACTCCTGTGTTCCTTGCAGCATTATTTACAATAGCCAAGACGTGGAGAAAACCCAAGTGCCCACTGGTGGATTAATGGACAAAGAATATGTGATTGTATATATAGTGGAATATTATTCTGCAATAAAAAAAAAAAAGGAAATCCCACCATTTGCAACAACAAGGATAAACCTCGAGAGCATTATGCTAAATGAAATAAGGTAGACAAAGAAAGACAAATACTGTATGAGCTCACTTTTATGTGGAATCTAAAAAAGTCAAAATTATAGAAACAGAGAGTAGAATTAGAATGATGGTTGCCAGGGGCTGGGGTAAGGGGACATGGGAGATGCTGTTACAAACTTTCAGTTATAAGATGCATATGCTCTGGGGATCTTAAGTACAGCACGGTGACTATAGTTAATAATACTCTACTGTATACTTGACTGTTGTTAAGAGAGTAGATATTAAATGTCAGCACACACACAAAGATCATATGTGAGGTGATGGACAGGTTAATTAGCTGCTTTCTGGTAATCACTTCACAATGTATACACATCAAAACAACACGTTGTACATAATAAATATATTCAATTTTTATTTGTCAATTATACTTCAATAAAGCTGGGTGAGAGAATGGTTGGTTATAAACCCAAGTGAAATAAGAGTAAATTGACTTGCCAGGTTCTTTTTTTTTTTTAAAGCTATATACGTTGATCTGGCTCTAGGTGAATTTTATAGACAGAATATTGATATTTCAGCATCAAGACTTTTAGTAAAAGGTCTTTAAATATTTTCAAAGATTAAAATTAAATACCTGGGCTGACTTCTCCTTCCCCTCAAACTAGAAAGGACCATCTCAACCATTTGTCTTCTGGATTTTGGAAACACAAAGCATTACATTCTGCAAGTGTGGCGTTGGAGAAACTGCTTCATGTGATGCCAGGTCTATAAAATTGTGTGCATGTGGGTGGTGTGTGTCTGTGTGTGCATGTGCATGGATGCACGCACGTGTGCGTAACAGTAATACATAGTCGTCATCTCTGTCTCTAGGGTTTGAAGCGGTTTTGTTTTCTATTTTACATTTTTTCTTCACTGTCTTAGTTTCTTTGCAGTAAGTGTTAATTTCATAATTATAAAAAATAAAGCTATTTCCATTTTGGAAAAAATAGACGGTAACTTCTTGACCAATAAAATTATTCTTTCATTTTCATCCCTGTGTTTATGGATAGCCAAAATTTAAACATAACTGGGCAGAATGACAACAAAAACGCCCACGATACGCAGCTATAATCAGCTTCTTAAACCTCTCCCTATTCCGGGTTTTTTCCTTGGTTTCTCTGGCCTGGGTCAGGTGCTCTGTCTCCCATCTACCCCCATCCCTATAACTCTCTCACCTACATCTTATAAGCTATCACAGGCATTTTATAATTTTTAATAACATGCATCTCCTTGGATTTGGGATGTCACAAAGGACGAAAACTACCCTGAAGTCATTGAGCCTAGATTCTAGACAAAGGAATGGTGAGACTATTATTTAGCTCATTCCAATTTCGTGCCCACCAGATGTGACAACAACTCTCAAAGGTCTCCAGTCTTTTTTATTCTGTTTCAAATGAACAGACCCTGCTTATGATTTTTCCAGGAAAAAAAACTATCTCTCTGTGCAAAGCTTTAAATCTCCTTATTCTTATTTCTAAGAGCAGGGAAAAAACTTTTTTGCCTCTTTTTTTCTGGGTATAGCTAGCTGGTTCTTTTGCTATTTACATCCTATTTTTTCTTCTGGTTTGTCTCCCTAGCTCAGTGCCTCTCGAACCCTGATGTGCACAAGAATTATCTGAGGATTTGGTTAAAGTGCAGATTCTGCTTCAGTAGGTCTGGGGCAGAGTCTGAGACTCCGCATTTGTAAGGAATGCCCACGTTAGGACAAAGCAGCCGGTCTACAGGCTGCAGCTCACACAAAGGCATATGGAAGGCACAAGTTGGTACCACATTACACTCAGACGGCCTGTGTCTTTCATACCCGGTTAGCTCTTGCAGCTGTGTATTTAGCCAGCTCTAAATGGAGCACTTAACTAATGCATGCTGTTATTTTACTAGTATTAGGTACATAAAAATGCAAAACTTCAGTGGTGGAGTTACTAACATCTCATCACTCCCAGTTATCCAATCTCTGGGCTTTCTTAGAATACTTATCCCTCTGTCTATCCCTCCCAATATCTACTCTGGGGCTACGTGCCCGCTACAATACATCTAAGTAGTCCAGTCTGGTTGTTTACAGAGCTTTCTCTGGAGCCTGCTGTCACTGGATCAAATTCAGAAGTTACCACTTACGGGCTGCACGTACTGCGGGACCCTGAACGCACTGCTAAGTTCTCTGATTCTCGTGGGCCAAAGGCGGAAAATAAAACCCACCCTACCCAGTGGCTGTGATATTTAAGTGAGATCCTCGCCTAAAGCAGGTTGATTCATAAGTGACAATTATTAATTCTCATAACTCTCGTGGTCCTGCCTTTTTTCTAAAGTCTTAGACAACCACATGCACATAGTTTCTCACCCTATAGCCTCTTCTAGGATAACTTCAGGCCCTGAAACCCCTTCTATTAATAAGTGTCTCATTATATTATCTCCACCCATCTTGACCTTCACGTCAACATGTGTCTGTGGGATGGCTGTGGATCTGAGCTGGAGAAAGTGAGCGGAACACTCACAGCCAGACTACTTTGAGTCTGGGTTCATTTCTACCCAATTACAAATCACAACTGCTTAGCTACGTAAAAAAAAAAAAACAAAAACAAACAAACAAAAAAGACTATAGCTATTCCTAAGAATTGCACATTGATGTGGATATCCAATAACTTGGGACACAGCAGTGTTAGATTCCTTATTTGCTTACAAAGATAATTATTTATTCATTGCAATTTAGTTGTTGCCATTTTAATTGGATGATCTGAATACCTTGAGGCAAGAGATTTCAGGTAGCTTTGACCCAGCATGCCAACTCTCCTCAACTCATTGGTAATGATTGTCTGGAGTATGGTGTTAAGAAAGATTCTGAAGCTGCTTCCATCTGGACAGGAGGGAGTGCCTGATCATTTAGCAATGGTCACCGTGGAAAGGCTAGCCCTGCTTTAAACCACAGCGGGGTTTTTTGTGGGAGAGGGGAGGCAGTTACATCCTTCTTTCCTTACCTTCCCAATTGAATCTTATCTCAAACTTATATTATTAATATAAAATATTAGTATTAATAGAAATTTCTACTTCCTGGGTCAATTTTGTAAACGTCTCTGATTTAAAGTTAAATTCTAAATTCAGTGAAAAAATCCCAGGAGAACAAGCAGTAAATTTCATACTGACATTCTGAATCAATCATTATGTACTCGTTGAGCACCTACTTAATGCCCGACAAGCTCTGTGCTGAGCACCCCCTCGGGTCATCCTGAGAGCATCAACCCCACCAGCTGTTCTTTCTCGCACAGCTACACGTGTGGACATGTAGACAGGGCTCGTTGTTCTCCCTTGGTGGAGGCTCTCGGATTTCAAACATCAGAACAAATATCTTTTTTTCTAAGGGGTGTTCAGTAAATCTGATTTCTTTTAAAGTAAAAAAAAAAAGTTTTCCAGTTTTTAAAGTTCTCTGTCTGATGAGTTTCCAGAATTTTTTATGATGCAAGGGGAAATGTGGTTGCCTTTCTGAAAACCAGCTGTTATAATCCCAACGTTTTATCCCGACAAGCACAATTTTCAGGACTGAAGCAGGAGAAACGGGCAGGCCAGCCCTGGGAAGGTGAACTAACTCCTGCAAGAAATGCACCTGGGGTAGCTGCTTGTCAGACGTGTGGGACGTGAAATTGCCACAGAGGTGAAGACCAGGCCTTGGAAATAGTCGCACCTGCAACCCATCAGGTTCACTATTTTGTCTATTTTTTAACACATATACACTCACTGCCTTGCAAATAACCAACTGGAAGAAGTACTAAAGACAGGGTGTATTTCTAAGCACCAACAGTGGCCTTGGCAGTCTTTTAACGCTGAAGGGTTATTCTGTTTGTCAGCCCTGTTATCTTCGGGATCCATAGACACTGGCTGCCCCATTCCCTTCTTCTCCAGCCCTCAGGTACTACCTATCCCCTGCAGTCTCCCCCAGTACGTCCAGGCCTATAGGCTACTAGGCAAAGGCCTCTACCTCTTTGAGTCCAGTGCCTCGTGGCCCAGTGGTCTGTGGCCCTTTTCCTTGTAGCTGCCTCCTTTGTTTTCTTAATTCCTTAAAATAGCCAGAATCCTTTCCCATCAACGCATCCTAAATAGGATGGATGCCCTTATGCACTGGGCTCCTAGCCCAGCAGTCCCATCACCCACTCGTCACTCTCCCTGCACGCCAGTCCTGCTGGCCTCTGCACAGCTGCCCTCTCTGCCTAGAAAGCTTCCTCGCCTGCCCGCTCGCCCCTTTCTAGGGAATTCTTTCTCTTTCTGCAGAGGTCAGCTCAATCACCTCCTCAAGAAAGTCCTCCCTGACTTCTTGAAGTCAGGTCTTCCTATTAAATAATCTCATAGCACCATACACCTCCCCATCATACAACTTTATGTGATGGGTGATTATTTGAATACTGTCTCCATGCACCACCAGACTTACCTCCCAACAGGTGGGGATGATCTCTGATTTTGCTCCCAGTGGGATTCCCAGCATCCTGCATTTTTTTCAGGCACTTGGAAGGTGTGTAATAACCATCTGTCGAATGTAACCATGAGGAAGAATTCCATTCATCAAAAGTCGTTATTCTGCTTCACCCACAACTGGTGTGCTACAGTAGAGTTCTAACGATAACCACCTGGAGTTATTTAGCATTGGACTCCACACAGGAAAGGCTCAGTCCTCGGCAGGACCGCCCTCGTTTCAGATGCCAGCTACACTTCAGGGGTCGCAGGACCACCTGCACTTCTGACTGACTATAAATTTGGGTGTTCCTACAACCCTCTAATGTCTGATAATTCACTAGAATGACTCAGGAAAGTGCTATACGTGTGATTACAGTTTTATTATAAAGGATGCACATGAGGAACATGAATGAAGAGACACACAGAGCAAGATTAAAAGGGATGCAGAGCTTCTCCCTGTGGAATCAGAGTGCATCACCCTCCCGTCATCACACCAGTGAGCTCTCCAACTAGGAATCTCCACCGAGCTTCAGTGTCCAGGGTTTTTACTGGGGTGTCATTATATAGGCATGATTGATTAAGTAACTGGCTACATTGAGACAGTACAGGGACAGGACTTGGGCCTCGGTTCTGACCAAGGGAGGCAACATGGGGCAGCATGAGTCAGCCTAATTAATTGTAGAAAGAGAAAAAAAACAAACGACCTCCTAGCTGCTAGAATTCAACCCATACTCATATAAGGTGGGAGTCAACTTGTCTGTCTCTTGAATACTGTCTTCCACAACCACTGAAGCAAGATGATAAAACTAGCTAATAAAGAACCGGGCAGCAAAGAAACTAGACCTATCTGGATCTAACCACCTCAAGCCAGAAAAGACTCCTATACTAACCTTACCCTGACGTTTCCCTCATTCTAATCTCATTTTAATGCTAAAAATTATGTCCAGGGGTAGAGATTTAATATGCTAATGATACGTATGATGCGTGAAGAAGCATGACCCCGAAGTGCATAGCTACGAATAGAACCCCACCTCTACATGTAATGACTTCAAAACTGACAGCTACCTCCCTCTTTACAACTCCATAAAAGTTCCCCAGCCCTTTGCTCAGAAAGCCAGTCTGGGGTGCCCCCCTAAGCAGCACTGTCTCTCTTTTTGTTTGAACAAAAAGTCCCAGTAAAAGCCTTGTCTGTATAAATCTTTCTGCTCTTGCCTCAATTTCTATTGACTCAAGGACCAAGAACCAAAAGTCTGGCATTATAACAGGGGAATGGTGTCAAAAAAAGGTAAAAATGTTTCCTATCTCTCTAAAACCTGCCCCCCTCGTTTTGGGAATTAAAACCTGCATCCCTGCCCCAGGCCAGTGGTTGGGAGGGTCAGGGGAGTGTTCTTTGTTTTTTGGACCACAGGAATTGTCTGGCTGAGGTCAGGAGATTGTTTTAGGCAACGATGAGATGAATCAGAACCATCAACTATAGTTGAACAGCAATAGCCTGAAGCTGAAAACCTCCCCTTTGAAAGTTCTGTATTCCTGCTCAGAGGCAGGTACTTTAAAGATATTGGTACTTTAAAATGGGAGACTGCCAACCTCCTCATTTGCAGGCAAATTAATAAACTTCTCTTTCCTTTTCCTCAAACCACTGTGCTCGTTCTTCTCATGTGACCTTGGGGACAAGTGCTGAACTTTCAGTAACAATATCAACATCACTGAACTCAATCTCCAGCCTCCCTCCCCTCCCTAGAGCTCCCACTGGGCCAAAGTTCCAAGCTCTCTTTCTCTCCTTCTTTCTCTGTCTTGTTGGGGCTCAGAAACCACTACCCCAAAATACAGCATTTTGATATGCTGGACTGACTGAAGAAGCCTCAATGTCTCTCTGACCTCCCCCACCATTGGCTCTCCCAAAAAGTTGAAGTTTCTTTATCTGCCTAAGATCCAGACTCACCCAGGAGAACAACTGTTCTTTTCTTCCCCTCCCTGTAAGTCCAGGAATGTGACCACACCTAAACAGACCCTTTAAAAAGATCCATCTCTAAGACTCATTCAAACTCTAAAGAGAACTATTTTCCAGTTAATCTTTATTCCCTATCCATTCATCCTTCCCAGTAATCCTTTATTGCCCCTCAACAGAATTCCTCCTTCCCTACCTCCCCCTATAACCCATTTTACCAGAAAGGTATATAAGCTTCTAAACCCCATTGGGGAATTGAGTTTTCGTTCTGAAGCCTCTCGTGTATACATGTTAAAATAAATTTTTATCTTTTTCTCCAATTAATCAATCTGCCTCATGTCAGTGATTTTTCAGCAAACCTTGAGGGGGTGCAGGGGAAGAGTTTTGCACATTATTTTTTCTCTCTCTCTCTCTGTCTCTCTCTCTCACTTCCATGCTCCCTTCTGACACTATCTAGAGACCCACCCTGAGTCATCTCATTAGCATGACAAAGACACACCTCTTACTCAGGAAATTTCAAGGATTTTTGAAGCTCTGTGGCAGGAACCAGGGATAAAGAACAGATATATCATTTATTATTCCATAATCATAAAAAATTACAGTGAAATCATGCTACTTTGTTTCATTAAAATTGGGAGAAATTGGAGCACTTCAGTGATGATGAGGGCAGGGAGAGGGAGGCCATCTCTCACACTGCTGGTGAGAGGTTAAGTTGGTCAAATTTGACGTCTATTATGGAAACAACTTGGAAACACATGCTGAGTCTTAAGACATTCATACCCTTCCCCAATAACCTCATAATTTGGAATCTATGATAGGGAAGCATTCAGAAATACACAGAGATATTTATCTGTAAGGATGTTTGTCACAGTGTTATTTATTCTATCAATAAATAGAAAATATAAAAGCCAAATGATAAGGGATAGGATGAATAAATTATGGCAAATTCACACAATGAAATAATATGCATCTATTAAAAGTATTCCACAGGATGACTAATGACAGAGAAACAAGTTTAAGCATGCTATTAATATAAAGTAAAAAGAACAAGATTTCAAGATCTATATATTGTGTCCTGTTATATAATATCAATAGGGACTAATTGTGGGAGATAAAATTGTAAGCGATTATTATTTTTTAATATTTTTCTGTGATTTCCATAAGGATTTTATTATTTTTATAATCAGAGAAACAACATTGTAACTCTCTTTAAAGCACTCAGGACCTAATTGAATACAACTATGAATTATAATCACAAATTATTCTTTCTCATTCATTAAAGTACATCTGGCAAGACCTTTACTTGGCACCAGTTCCTTCGACATTAATTGAAGAGAGCAGTTTATGGCTGAGAACAATAAAGCTTCCAATATTTCCAAATTTCACATAAGCTTTCACAAGCTGTCCCTCTCCATAATTTGTCCAGAATTATGGAATGGTTGCCGGCTATCATCTCTGGCAAGCTCACAGGGACACGTGACAGCCCGTGCTCAGCAGAACGTGTCTCCTGCACCTGGGTCCCCTCCATCCTGCCTAGCTCTGGTGGGCTGTTAAAGGGTGGTTTGATGATAAACTCCTATCTTTTGTCACCTGTCTATGGTCCCTGGGGGGCCCTAGAGCTGCAACTAAGAATCCCTTGCAGTGAGCCCCTGTCTACCTGTTTTAAAAGGCATGCTCCTATCAATGGTACATTCCAGTCTTGTAGCTCCTTTTCGGAGCATGGGAACTTCCAGACCAGACTCAGGTTTTTAAGAACAACTATGTTCTCCTGACCTCAGCCTCTCTGTAAAGAGGTGAGCCACGTGATTGAGAACTACCCCCCAAAGAACTGTTTTTCTATTAACGTAGGAACTTCCTTAAGTGTTCCAACAGGGCAGGCATTCCCTAAGGGAAGCCAGTGGGCCCTGAACCAGCTTGGGGTCCCCTGAAGCAGTGGGGTGCTAAGGGTGAGCAATGGGAGTGGTCTGCGTAGGAAAAGGTAGTGAAGGGGTATGTTGTACTTGACTCCAAAATGCTAATAGGATGCAGATTTCTGATCCTGGCTTTTAGCAGATAACAAAAGCTGACTTGATTTTCGAGGCTTCCTGGAGGTGATGAGCTATAGCCTGTTCTGTAGTTCAGCCTTTCTAAGATGGTTCCTGACAAAGATGCTTCCAACTTTCAGCTGGAGAGAGATTCGGGTTGGATCCACTCCTCAAGCAAGCAAAGGCCTCATTCTTTCTAGAACTGGCTTCCCTTTTGTTTGTTTGTTTTAAAAGACAGGGTCTTGCTCTGTCACCCAGGCTGGAAGCTGCAGTGCAGTGGCAAAATCACAGCTCACTGCAGCCTCCAACTCCTCGGCTCAAGCGATCCTCCCACCCCAGCCTCCCAAAGTGCTGAGATGACAGATGTGAGCCACTGTGCTCCACTTGTCTTCCGGTTGTGACTAGATCTCCAGGGCACAATGACACTGCCAGTCGTGGCTATAGGACTCCCGCCTCTCCCAAGTGTTCCCAGGCGGAATTGCATGTTGACTCTGCATTTGCTTGTCCCTGGCGTCTCCAGAGCCCCAGTTCTCTCCTGGGGTTCACAGGCATAGTCCAGTGCGGAGACCCTTTGTCTCCCTGCTGGGATATCAGGTTTCAAATCTTGTCACACCAGTGTTCTACAATGTCCCTTGGAAAGCTCCGTCATAAAGAACCGTGCGATAAAGGTACTTTGGAAACTTTCCTTTTGGAGATTGACAATGCATAATCATTTATAAAGTCCAAAGAACTACAACAAGGTAGCTGACTCCTACAACCAGATTCCCTGTATCCTCCTTTTTCTGTTGTGAAAAGATATGAGTTGGTGGTAGGGTAGGACCTGAGACAGAAAAATCATTACTGCTCCAGAGTGGACCAGGTACTTGGGGCTTAGTGATAAGAGAGAAACCAGTTGTGGAAGCAGAGAAGAATTTATAGAGTAAAGGCAGCCTAAGATAGGAGGGAAAAAAAAAAAAAAAAGAAAAAAAACATACCACCATGTGCCTAATACAGTGGCAATTAAACACTTTTGACTGTTTTTTGTTGTTTGTTTGTTTGTTTGTTTAGGGGTTTGTTTTTGTTTTTATTACTTATACCCTAGACATGTAACTATGGCAACGGGCAGTGTGTGCTATTTCCATTTCAGAAACAAGACTTTGGGAAAAGGGCTCTAGTAGCCTGCAGGAGTGGGGAGAATGTGGCCCACGAGAACCACGAGGGCCACAGCTGTGTGAACCAGGAGCAGAGCAGGGCTTAGCCACGAGGAGCACCAGGTAAGGGAACAGAACAGACCCTGCGGCCAGGTAACCTTGAGGTTGACCTTTTGGATCATTGAGCTAGTGCTGCAGGGCTCCCTGAGTCCTACAGGGATGGGAAAAGGCCTGGCCCAGTCTGAGGCAAGGCTGGGCCTGAAGTAGAGTCAATGGCCTCATCTAGGAGAATTAAAAACTTGCAGTGATAGAAAGAGACCACAACATGAAAGCCCACACCTCTTTCTAGAAGAGCTACCAAAATCTTGTTTCCCCTCTGAGAGACATACTTTCAGTTTACCCCCAGCAATAACAAGGAAGGGGGTCACCCTTTGTTCTATAAGGGGCTATCAGTTATCTGCTGCCACAGTAATGCTACACAACAAACAGCCACAGAGCCTCAGTGGCATTCCAAAATACGCATTTATTGCTCATGCTTTTGAGGTCAGCTGGGGTCAGCTAGGCAGCTCTGCTGATCTTGGCAGGGCTTGTGGTGGGGCTGGGGCTGGCTGGCTGTCAGCTGGTGAATGCTGGCCTTGGCTGGGACAACTGGGACAATGAGATCTGTTCCCTGCTGGGCTTCTTGAGGTCTAGGCTAGAAACTGTCACATTGTCACTTCTGCAACATTCTGTTGACTAAAGTCAGCCACATGGCCGAGCCCAGATCCAAATAGTAGGGACATAGACTCCACCTGTTTAGTGAGAGAAACTGAAAAGTTATGTGGCACAAAGTGTAGCTAGGGGGAGAGGTGAAGAATTGGGGCCATTAATGAATCACGTTATCAAAGGGGTAACGTCTCCAATACCCCTTTGCCAATTCTGCCCCCCGCCATTTAAAAAAATTAAAGCCTTCATTCTATAACTAGAGGTAAGGTAAATGAGTGACTACCTGTGTGGCTGTAAAGACTACATGGTTAGGCTTAGCCAGGGTGACTATGAAATAAACAATTTAGGAGAAACATTCTCCCAGGTGGGGGCTCTTGTATGTCTTTCAGACCCATTTGGGCAACCAGAGGGGAAAGGCTGGTGCTTCTCCAGCACATTCCCAACAAATATCGTCTACAATCTGAGAAGCACAATTACTTGTGCACTTCATCTCAGCATCACCATTCTGTGAGGTTGTCAGATCTCTGAGAGAGATCTCCATTTCCTCCGGAGGCTGTGAGAGGCTAAGGTTCACTCTGCAGAAAAGGCAGTGCCCAGACAGGACCTGCTCCCCTGGGCTCCTCACCCCTTGTTCCTTCTGCCCTCCCAGGTGCCCCTGGCAGGCTGCACCTACTGGTCCCTGAAGCACCCTTGGCCACCCCATTCTTACTGCAGCATGTGGACATCTGAGAATCCAGCCAAGCCATTGGCTATCTAGAGGTGATGCCTCCCTTTTCTGCCAGTTTGGACAGCAGATCCTCACACAGTGAGGCTTCAGCTAGAATTCCACTGACTGAGATAACAGCTTGAGGAGTTGGACAAATGCATGGTTGAAGACCTTGCTTGTCTTCAGGAAGCATTTATTTTGTTCCTACGTGTTTTTCTGCCAGCTTCTTGGGCAATTGTTATGACTACTTTGGTGCATTTCCAAGAGAAGCTAGCAACATTCCAAAGGCAAAAAGGAAGTGAAATGCAATAGTGCAATAGTCACTATAATGGAGGATACAGGGAGATGCCACCAAGCACCCTGCTCCAGCTGCAGAAGCTATGAAACATATCCCAGGGGAAAAATCCCAAGAATGAGAAAATCTGGGAATCTCTAGCCAGCAAAATAAAAATGTCACCACACTGTATCAGTAGCCTCTAACAGGAGGCAGGGTGAGGAAGTCAGGATGAGAGAATCACCAGGGAAGGCTTGGGGCAGTGACATCCTGATGTTGCCACCCACAGATCTTCCACCCAGGACTGTTCTGAGGTATAAAGACAGGCACAGGGCCCCTGCTAATGAACAGATGTAGCACTAGAACATTGATCTTCTAATCCTCTTCTCTATTCATATAGTAAACTACTAAATGGGAATATAAATATGTCCCTTGAAGAAGAATGTCTGGACTTGTCCATCACACATTCATATGTATCTTCATTTAAACTTACTGGGTTTCAATGCTTGCGACTGATGGCACCTATTCTCATTTTAGCAGATATGTTGAGAATCAAAATGTAATTCCCATGGGAAATTTGAAAATACAATTCTCTGTCAAAATATGTGGCTCAGGACAAATCAGTGAAAACAACATTCATAGCCATAGAGCAGACAAAACCATAGGGACAGTGTTAGTCACAAAAGGGAGCCAGTGTTTCCCCAAGATGACTCAGTAGAGCTGGGTCAAGCCAAGGAAGACTTATTGTAGAATAGCATGTTCCCATAGGACTTTCTGTGATGACGGAAATGTTCAATACCTGCACTGCCTAATACGGTAGCCACTAGCCACCTGTGGCTGTTGAGCACTTGAAATGTGGCTAATGCAACAGAAGAACTGAACTGCTAACTTTTTGAAATTTTCAGTTAACTTGAATAGCTGCATGCGGCTAGTGGCTACCATATTGGAGCATACAGTTCTAGGGTCTTGCTTTCTCTACTAAATTGCATTTTGTTCTGTTGTGTTCACCAGTGTTTCTCGTGTCAACTTAAGCTGCTTGGAGTGTTTGGCTGTACTCCCATCCCCTGTGGCAGGGGCTCAGGAATGCAGGATTGATAAAATAGTTGTCACTTTGCAGGCGGCCAGCCTGAGGGTACGTACAACCTCAACATGGGAAAATTTGGGATTAAGCACGTGGGTGCCTGAAGGCCAAGGTACTTGGACTCCTGGGTGCAGAAGGAAAAAGGAAGCTGAAAAAAGAGATTTCTTGATTTTTGGAGTCTGCCCTCATTGGAATGTGTCCTTTACAGACAGAAAAATGAGCTGGCCTTTTGAAGAAAGAGGAAGGAGGCGTTGGTAAATGCGTTATCCTCACAGCCAGAAGAGAGGGAAGAGAAATGAAGAGTGACTTGCAATTAGAGACGCTCGGCAAGGCCTTCCACAAACAAAACAGGAGGGGTCAGAAAAGCTGTTCTCTCCCATGACTTTCTACTCTGAGAGAAGTGACCCCCTCGCTTCAAGATGATTCTTGTGCAAATATGCATAGTGTGTTTTTGATTAAGTATCTAAACAAAACAATGGCATTGTGGGAAAAACTTGGCCCCTGCCTGAGGTGAATTCTAGGGTTCCTGGGTGTATGTGTCCAACGGGGCCAGGGGAGCCATGCAAAGACCCTGTTGGATGGGGTTCGGTGAAGACAATTCTTACCCCTCAATAAATATTATTCAATGAGGGGGCACATGCAGGAAGGGGAGACAGGAGAAAGGAAGGGGACACGTGGCAATAAACAAGGGACTCTTGGATGCATCCCCCATTCTGTGATGTCATCTAAAGGAGTCTAATCAGTTTCCCGTCTGAGGATGCATCTGTGTGAGAGCTGGTGGCCTGAGGGGGCATGAAACCTATGATGGTGACAATGGGAACAGGGTGTGAGGGAGATACAGGCATGGAAGCAGCATCTCTTGGATCCTTATTCATTCCCTTAGGACATCACTGACTTCAACATGGCCCCAAGCAGCACCATCCATCTCAACTCAGTCACAAACCTCCTTAAGCAGTCTAGCCTCCTGTTTAGATGGGCCAATATTTTATTTCTAAACAACTCCCTGAGTTTAGCACATGATCATGCTCTCCTGCCAAGTCAGTGGAGAGAGGAGTTGACAACACTGGCTGCCCATTTGGAACAAGACACAAGGTGTTGGATTTCGACTTTTGCTCACTGTAAGAGTTTACCAATTGCAAAATTAGGGGAACAGTCCACATGAGACCACCTTCACTTCCATCAGCAATTTGCTAGAAGGACTCACAGACCTCATTGAGTGCTGTTATAGCCATGATTACCATTTATTACAGGCAAAGGAAACAGATTTCAATCAGCCAAGGAGGAAACTCACTGGGTGGGATCTGGGGAGGTAGCAAATGTGGAGCTTCTGTTGTCCTCTCCCCATGGGGTCACTATGTGTTACTTTTCAAGTACTGGTGTGTGACAATGTGTGCAGGGTATTGTCAACCAGGGAAGTTCCCTCAAGCCTTGAGTTCAGAGTTTTTATTGGGGTTCCATTATGTCGTCATGATTGATTGATCAATTGCCCATGTGGTTGGTTTCAGTCTCCAGGTCAGCTGATACCTCATTACCCAAAGCCCCCAATCTAAATTACATGGCTGGTCTCTCTGGCATGGCCAGCCCCTGCTTTACGGTATGGCCATCCCCTACCATAAATCACACTGTTAGACTATCCGGTGTGACCCAAGGCACCCAGGAAAATCAAGACACTTCTTTCAGGAATATCATGTCAAGGGCTGAGGGAGTAATTCCCAGAAGCCAATGTCAAAGGCCAGATCTCTTTTGGGACAAGATTAAATTCTTTACTACACACTTACACGTAACAATAAATTCAAGGTGGCTCAAAGAACTAAATATGAAAAAAATTAAAGAACCAGAATAAAATATGAGTGAAAGTGTCAGAATCCTGGGGTGGTCAGGTGCAGTGACAAAGGCAGAAAGGTGCTGGGGGTTCCAGCTTGCCCTAATTCTCTCCTACCCAGCATTCAGGTCTTCTTCTCCACTCTGGTCCCACTGACTGTGAGCAACCTTCCCCTGGTGCTCGACTGCAATCTCACAGGAACGGGAGCTACGAGAGCAGCAGCCTACCGTGGACCCTCTGCAGCCCTGGCAGCTGGTGTGCCTGGCTGCCTCCCCACCTTCTCTGCAAGCTCCAGCATGTCTTCCTGTGCCAGTACTTCGGGATGACTGGGACAGGACTTTCCTCTGATCTTCCAACACCCCTTTCTGGACCTTTACTTTCCAAGCCCCCCTCATGACTGTGTAGATTTAATTTCAACATAAATCCCTTATTTCACAACACTCAGTGGCTCTGCTTCCTTGAGTGGATCCTGACTGATACCAATATTTATATCTATATCTATGTATATTTTACATGACATATTGTGTGTGTGACACATATATATGTCGTGTATTATGTGAGAAAAATTTTCTGATGGGAAAGTTGAGTTTCAGTCTTCCCCATAGAGGCTCCCGTGCCCTCAGCCCCCAGGGCTCGGATGCTCCCCTGTCACACCCTGCTCCACTTGGGAACAAAACTCCCCTTCATCTTTGTCCTCTCGGCATGGCTCCCTAAGGGAAATCAGCAGAATACCCACAGTATCAAAAC
Source organism: Eulemur rufifrons (assembly GCF_041146395.1). Taxonomy (NCBI): domain Eukaryota; kingdom Metazoa; phylum Chordata; class Mammalia; order Primates; family Lemuridae; genus Eulemur; species Eulemur rufifrons. Next base: position 29,046,452 of record NC_091002.1, read on the forward strand.
AAGGCCATTTCCAGAGCCGGCTGGGATTCCATCAGAGCTAACTTGATTTGGGGGATTCTTGGATTCCATCAGAAGGAGCTCAGGAAACTTCACCCCGAGACGTGACTCCTTTGTATAAAGAGTATTTTGAATTAAAGGTGCTCAGAGATCAACAGGCCTTGGAAGGGGCTTTCCCTCTTTCTTCATTAAAAACCAGACCCATCAAAATGAACAATTGACTTCCCTTTCCCCTCCCTGTTATCTCAATATATTACAGGAAAGAAGATCAAGAATGCAACCAGACCTGACCCAAATCATTTTAAACATAATACCTCTCAGGTTAATTTAATTTCCAAAGAGAATCACTTGCAAGTCAATCTGTTTTCCCTCATCCATTTGCTCTCCTACGTACCTATTCATCCTCCCTAGTAACCGTTTATTGCCCCTAAACAGAATTACCTATATTCCCCTTCTCCTCTAAAATGGGGGTGTATAAATTTCTGAACCTCACTGGGATACCAAGTAATCACTCTGTGATTCTCCCCCTGTGCATGGTAAATAGATCTCTTTCTCTTATTGATCTCTCTTATTGTGAATTGATCTTTCAGCGAAACTTCTGGGATGAATTGTTCTTTTGAATGGGTTTGTTTTTTTAATGAAGAAAGAGGGAAAGCCCTTTCCAATGCCTGTTGATCTCTAAGGGCCTTTAATTCAAAATACTGTCTATATCAAGGAGTCATATTTTGGGGTGAAATTTCCTGAGCTCCTTCACTATACATTTAATAAGTCACAGGGCTAGGATAGGATCTCAAAGAAGGTATAATTGGGACAAACTCTTTAATATTCACTGATTTGGAAAAAGCCACTGTCACAACAACACGTCAATCTTATACCTGAGCAGATGGCGGGGATGCAAGTTATCGACAGTTAGAGGAGAATTTGTCACCTGAAGGCAGAGCTTTTGGGAAATTCTTCTCCGATCTAGCAGCTTGTCAAGTGACTAGTGACCTAGGACAGTTGGTCACCACAAAAGCATGTGTCACAGCAGTGCCACAACAATCTGACTGCAAACCCTTCTGTGATTCTGCTCGTGTTTGGAGGCGAGAAGAGGGAAAGCCCAAGAGAACTCCCCAGGTCAAAGATAAGCCTAAATCTAGCTCCTCTAATTCCAAGATCTTTCAGAAGATGAGAGAGGGAGGTTTTAAGATTGATGCCCAAGTGACACCCTAGATCAATTAAATCAGAATCCCTAGGGTGAGACCCAGGCATCAGTAGTATTTTAAATTCTCCAGGTGATTCTAATTGCAGCCAAGTTTAAGAACCATTGCTCTAGTTACAATTAATGCTTGTGGGAACCTGGAGGAGCCTGTGTCCAGCAAACAATGGAAGACACTCTCAGAAAATGTCACCATTCCTCACTCTTCGTGGTCCTTCATGCTTTCACCCACTCCCTGGCTTGTTTATACTCACAATAAAGAGAAGATCCTCCCTCCACACCTCTTTCCCTGCTTTCTTTTTTTCATATCACTGATACAGCCCCAGATATAATATTCTATACTTATTTGTCTTTCTGTTTCTGTTTATTATCTTGTCATCCCCACTAGAGTGTAAGGTCCCTGGCCAGTGCTACCATGTTTCACAGCTCCAGGAGGCACCATTTATATGTAACACAAAGTGAATGGTGTCCCCTGGAGTTGTGTGATATAGTAGCCCTTCATGGGGGTAGAAATTTTGTCTTGTTCACTGTTGTTTCCCAAGGGCCTAGATCAGTACCTAAAACTCAAGATATGTTCAATAAATGCTCTTTGAATGAATGAATAAATGAATGAACATAAGAAAGTAATAAGAATTCTCTCTATGGAAAGACCTGGTCTCCCTTCAGCCTAGGACCTTGGCTCTGATGCTTATCATCATCATCTTCTTCTTCATCATCACCATTGTCATCATCACCATCATTGTAATTAAGGCACCACATAAAATTTCCTTTAAAGGCAAGATTCCATGACTAAAAATAAAAGTTTGAAAGCTAATGCCTTTTTGAGGTGAACTTGCCCCAAACCTGCCCATTCCCCATCCCAAATGGCTTTGTAGCCAGACAGACTTGAGTTTGGAATCTGCTTTGATCACTTACTAGCAATGGAGTATTTTCCCAGGGAAAATAATTTAATCTTAAATGGTTATAACAACTAATTTAATAGACTATTAAAGATTAAAAGAGGTCATGTATAAAGTGCCTGTGACAAGCAAATATATAAAAACATGCCTAACTTCACTATCACGTAAGGAAATGCAAATTAAAACAAGATAATTTTTACCCACCAGATTGGCAAAAATGCTAAAGTGAAATAATATGTTAGTAAGGTAATGCTAGCTGCTGTTAACAGATAAACCTCAAAAATCTCAGCAACTTAATAAAATAGACTTAATTTTCTCTTTGACTAAAGACCAATCAGCAGTGAAGGGAGGTGTTCCCCAAAAGGCACACACTAGGATGTTTATTACAACGCTATTGCAATCATGAATACAACCTAAATGTCTATCAATAGGAGAAAGTCCAAATAAACCATGTCTGCCAATACTATACAGCAGTTTTGAATGAGATAGATCTATACCTGTTGGCACAGAAAGTATGCAAAATCACATTGTTGAGTGAATACAATTTTCAAAATAATACAGCATGATAGTGTTTTCATAAAAATAACTATAAAATACCATATATTTTTGATATGGTCATAGATTTAGTAATGCATAGGAAAAATGTCTGGAGGCATGTGGACCAAAAAGAAATAATTGTCAGTTCTAGGGAAAGATGGGGAGGAAGAGAGGGATGGAGGGAAGGAGGAGGGCTTGGCAGTCACAGGAATAGGAAGATCTTATGGCTGAGTAAGCACGGAATCAAGCAGACTCACACGCTTATAAATAAGATACTGTATTAATTCCACTCCTAGGTATTTACCCAAAAGAATTGAAAATAGGGACTCAAACAAGTATCTGTATGCAAATGTTCATAGCAGTATTATTCACAATAGCCAAAGGGTGGAAACAACCCAAGTGTCACCAACAGATGAATACAGACACAAAAAGTGGTTACAATGGAATATTATCCAGCCTTAAAAGGAGTGAATATACCTGCTACAAAATGGATGGCTGAACTTTGAAAACATTGTGCTAAGTGAAATAAGCCAGATACAAAAGAAAACATTCTGTTATTTCATTTATATGAAATATCTAGAATAGGCAAATTCGTAAAGATGGAAATTAGATTAGAAGGTACCAAGGGCTGTGGGGAAGGGGGTAGGAAATTATTGCTTTATGGGTAAGAGTTTCTGTTTGGGTGATGAAAAAGTTTGGAAATAGTGGTGATGGTTATACAACATTGTAGATGTAATTAATGCCACTGAATTATACACTTAAAATGGTTTAAATGGCAAATTTTGTGTTATATGTATTTTACCAAAACAAAAAAAAATAGAAAGAAAGAATTGACTGATCTACAATTGAACCTCAAAAAATATATATGATTTAATATATTCTGCACTTGCCTTCAGAGAGAATAAAATGGGCTCCTCTTGAGTCAAAAGAAGAAGAATGAGGATTATAAGAGCTGCTAAAAACCGGATTTTCCTTTCTTCTGCTTCAAGACACAGTTTTCAGCATTTGGGTGTCTACCTCTGCTGTAGACTATTCTAAAATGACAGAGACTTGTGTAAGGAAATGGAAGAGTGTAATTAAATCTGATGAGGAGTGTGCTATTTAAATCTCTTTAATAGGAAATCTGCTGAGTCTAGTCATGTACTATGAGACGCTGATAATAGAGGTAGAAAATGCGTAAGTTGTAGGAAGTCTGCCTTCGGATCAGAGGGAGGGAGACTGGCTCTTTCTCCCTGGACTAATTTCTGTATTGATGCAGTTCTCCATAGTGCCATGTGTGTTTTGGGTGGGAGAGGGCGATTACATGATTTATGGGTTTAATTTCCCTCGATGCTTAGAAGGCTGCTGTCCTGCACTCTGAACGGTGGGAAATTGATTAAAATAACAATTGTGGCCAGCACAACCACCAGCAATCAGCGAGGAGGAGTTGTTTTCTCCCCTTGGAGTTAGAATCCTGAGCCCTCCCAGCTGCCTCGGGTCGTCTCCTCGGCCCTTGGGGACCAGTGTGGAATTTGCAAAACTAACAAGATTTGACCTTAGCTAACAAGTTCAATAGAAAAAGTACCAAATTCTACAGGGTGCAAAGAGCAGAGCAAAGTGTGTCTGTTACTGGTCTCTGCTTTGCTTCTGCTCTTCAGGGACTCCAGTTCTCAGATAAGTACATTTGTAATCACATCAAAATTAACAAATATTTGTTGAAATGGTGTTGGGGTATGAGAGAATATGGTTCCTGCGTAGAGCTAAGGGGACGAGAGTCATAAGGAATGATAGAGGAGGGCGAGGATTTTGGCTTGGGAGGGGATGTTGAAACCGTCTGTATTAAAATAAGGTAGAGCCATAAGGTATAAATAGTAATCAAAGTCTGATTTTTATAAAAGTATAGATATAGGCAAAAGTTAACCAATAGCTTCCTTACTGCTATGAGTGGTTAGTGCTTACTGACACTGTCCTCCCTGACAGGGGCAAGGTTTGTGACTCCCCCACTGCTTCTCTAGATAACATTGCCATCGTAAAGCCCAAGACTTGTGCTTCTCTAGATAACATCCCTATCGTAAAGCCCAAGACTTGTGCTTCTCTAGATAACATTACTATTATAAAGCCTAAAACTGGTATTTGAAGTATTTTTCAGACTCTGCATTCTGGGGGGACCCACTGACGCCAAACAGACCCGTGGATAGGTGTGGGAACAGATCCAATAGCCTTGAGTCTCCCTACCCAAGAAATCTCCCAACTGAGAAGATAATCTCTGCTTCTCAACCCTATGAGTTCATCCCCGCCAATCAGCAGACCCAATTCCCTTGCCCTTTCTTTGCCCACCAAACTATCTTTAAAAACCCTTTTTCTCAAGTTCTTAAGGAGACGAATTTGAGAAACCCTCCTGTCTCCTCACATAGTGCCTGTGATATTAAACTCTTTCTCCGCTGTAACCCCTGCTGTCTCAGTGTATTGGCTTCCTCTTGAGCAGTGGGCAATGAACCTGGTTGGGCCATAACAATATCGTGCAGTAGGACACAGGTGTGGAGCCAGCAGGCCTTGCCACTTTACTTCCATGACCTTGAGAAGTGACTTTTCCTTTCTGAGCCCCAGCAATATCTGCCACCGTGTTGTATGCATAAGTCAGAGATGTCCAAAGTCTTGGTGCAGAATGAAAGCTTAGTAAGTGGTTGGCTTTACCAGTGTGGCTGGTTGTGGATCATGAAAGTGGAGAACCGAGGCCTGAACTCTCAGAAGAGGAGACTTAGGGGTGAGATGAGAGAAGGTGGCATTGGGATGGGCACCAAGTCAAAAGACAAGACAGAAATAGGACAGGAAATCGGGTTTGTTCTGCTTCTGCCTCAACTCTTCTGACACTAACTGGATGCTCTACAATTCAGTGTAGACCTTAAATACCCCGAGTTAGCACAGACCCCACAGGCGAAGAGCAAAGTCCTCCCCAGGACCGCCCTCACTGCAGATGCCAGCTGTACTTCAGGGGCCCCAGGTCCCTTCTGTCCAACTGGCTATAAATTGGGGGGTTCTCATGACCCTCTCAGGTTCAACAATTCATTAGAATGGCTTGCAGAAATCACAGAAAGCATAGTGCTTATGATTGCACTATTATTGTTAAGGATACACATACGGGAAGGTCTGGGAGGGTCTTGGACACAGAGCTTCCCTGCTCTTTCTCTGTGGCATCAGGTGTGTCACTCCCCCTGCACATCAGGTGTTCACCAATCAGGAAGCCAGGGTTTTCACTGGGGTTTCATTTCATAGGCATCATTAATTAAATCTTTGGCCATAGGGTTGAACTTGGTGTTTTTGGTGACCAGTCCCCATTCTGATGCTATTTAGGGACCCACCATGGGTCACCTCATTAGCATAACGAAGACACTCCTATCATTCAGAAAATTCCAAGGGTTTCTGAAGCTCTGTGCCAGGAATCAGAGATACATGTAAATTATTACATGCCAACATATAAATTATTATATGTCAGATATATTCTTTATAATTCCACAGGGTTGGAACTTAAAGAATTGGCCTTGAGTCCCTCCTGGTTTGGACAGGGCTTATCTTGATTTGTTTGTCCACCTGGGCTTCAGTATCTTCCTCTGTTAGTGAAAGTATTGCACTATTACCTTTGAAAGTCTGATTCAGCAAAGAAAAGAATGTACATGTAGAAAAATATGGGAAGGACATAAATCAAAATGATTAATGGTGGTTGTCTCTGGAAGAATTTCTGGTCTTTATAATTTCTGGTAACATAATGCCTATATTTTCTATACTTTTTAAACATTAAAAATGTCTTTTGATTTTATAATATAATACAAAAAATTCTACACAGCTTTTAAAATTGAAGCATCTAATTTACATGTTTAAAATGCACAGATTTTAAATATAGAGTTGGATGAGTTTTGACAAATGTATACACCCATGTAACCAAACACCCAAATCAAGATGTGGAACACTTCCATTACTGGAAAGTTCCCTCTACACCATTCCAGTCTATCCTATTCCACTCCGCCCACAGCCAGCTCTACTCTGATTTTTAATACTGCATTTGATTTGTCTATTCTTGAATTTCACATAAATGGAATCATACAGTATGCATTCGTTGTCTCACTTTCTCTCAGCATATTGTTTTGAGATACATCCATGTTATATGAGAAATTCATTCTTTTTTATTGCTGTATAATACTCCCTTGTGTGTGTGTACCATAATTATTTTTTATCAGTTCTCCTGTTGATGGACATTGGGTTGTTTCCAGTATGGGGCTATTATGAATAAAGCTGCTCTGAGCATTCTTGTACAGGTGTTTTTTAGACATGGGCCTTTATTTCCCCTGGATATATACCCAGGAGTTGAATTTCTAGGTCATAAGTGTATGTTGAATTTTTTAAGAAACTGCCAAATAGTTTTCCAAAGTGGCTGTACCACCTAACATTCCCACCAGCAATGAATGAGATTTCCAGTTTCTCTGCCTTCTCACCAACACTTGGTATTGCCAGTCCTTAATTTTAGTCACTCTAGGGATTGTGAGGTGATATTTGTGGTATTCATTTGCATTTTCTTGATGACTCATCATGTTGAGTAGCTTTTCATTTGCATTTTGGGGACTGATGTATTTTCTTCTGTAAAATTTTTGTTCAAGCCATTTGTCTTTTTTTTTTTTTAATTGGGAAAATGCTTAATTTTTGTTTTTTTGTAATTTTTTTTTTTGAGACAGGGTCTCCCTAGCTAGAGTGCAGTGGTGCCATAATAGCTCACTGCAACCTCAAACTCCTGGGCTTGGGTGATTCTCCTGCCTCAGCCTCCCCAGTTGCTGGGACTATAGGTGTGCACCACTGTGCACAGCCTTGAAAATGCTTACCTTTTTATGGGTGTTCATTTTGTCCTCCTAAAAAGCCTGAGAAGTGGGTGGCTCAGCAGTAATCCCTTGTTATGGATGCAGATCTGAGGTTCAGAGAATTTGCAGAGAATGCTTCACAGCATGGTGATAGAATGACTAGAACTGGAGGTTGGGGTCTTCTCATCTTGTTCTCTCTTAGATCCTACCTTCCTTCTCCATGAAAGATTGCGATGCTGGGCAGACAATAGGCAAAGGGGCCCAGGTGATATACCTGTTATACCTGAAGCTCCTTCCTGGTGTGAGCGAGCATGGGAAGAGAATACCCCTGCTCCCTCAAACAGACCTTGGTGGAACTGTCACAGGTGCCTGCCGTGTCCATCCAGCACGATGGCCCTACTAAGACCAACAGGGAGAACATTCTTCGGCAGCTGCTTGGCTGCCCTTCCCATGGAATGGTGGGCAAATCCTGCTTCTGAGTCTCTCACACATAGGTTTCAGCACTACCTGAGACCACATGGCCACCAAGTGAGGCTGGCATGTCCAGGACAAAGCAGGGGGAGGAGTCCTGGCACTCTCCAGCGTGGGCGCCCAGCTCTGCCACACCCTTCACACGGAAGGGGAGCACATCTCACATCTCTCAGTGCAGTGCTCACACCTGCAGACCTTGGAAAATGTCCAGTTCATTCAAACAGGGGAGCAAATCCCTCGCAGACAATGGTCATTGCCTCTAACCACTCACTTTCCCCTGCTCTCCCCACTACCCCACTCTCTGCCTGCCTTGACATTGATTGCTGCCTGGACTCTGAAAGTGGGCCATTTACTTTAATTAACTTTTATTGATCACCTATTATAGGCTTGGAATAGTTGTATTGACTTCTACGTACGTTATTTCATCATCTTATTTTATATCATTGTTCTTTTTAAAATTCACCTGCCTACCATCTAATGCCTTTAAAGAGTCTCTACTTTTAAAGTGATACACCTGTGTAGCCCATCACCCAGATCAAGATCTAGAACACTTGCAGCACCCTAAAAGGTGTTTCCAAATCCTTCCAGCCAATATCCTGTAAAAGTAATCGCTATTCTAACTTCTATCATCATCAATTAATTGTGCCTGTACTTGAACTTCATATGTAAGGAATTATACAGCATGTATTCTTTTGTGCCTGGCTTCTTTTGCTAAACATTCACCTACATTGCATGGAACAGTAGTGTGCTGTTTTTCATTTCTGAGTAGTAGTATGAATATATCCCAATTTATTTATCTGTTCTACTATTGATGAAACTTGAGTTGTTTCCAGTCTGAGATATTATGTACAATGCTGCTGTAGACATTTTTGTAGATGTCTTTTGGTGAAAATAGGTACTCATTTCTGTTTTCCGTATATCTAGGAATCATGATGTAGTTATGTTTAACTTTATAAGAAACTTTAATATAATTTTTGATGTGTTTGTATAAATTTTTACTCTCAAAAGAAATACATGACAATTCCAATGGTCCCACATCCTTGCCAACCTTTGGTATTTTCAGACATTTATTTTTTCTGTTGGATGTGCATTGTAGTTTTAATTTCTATTTCCTTTGAAGATTTTAAAAAATGCTAAACTATGGTATCCAGAATTAGTGTTAAAAACAGAATAACTGAATTAATTTTGTTATTTTTAAAATTTCACTCTCTTTGGTTTGTAAAGCAGTGCTTTGGATTGAATGAGATCATCTATTACTCAGGTTTGCAAAAACATAGCAATTAAAGTAATGGACTCCAGTAGTCATTAGCATTTCTATTACTAAGTGACCCTTTCAAAACTTCAGTTTCCTCTTGGGAGCTAGACCTTGGGAAACCTCTTGGGGTTTGTTTTCCCACCATCTATACTATGGACAAAGGAGTTCCCTGCAGGGCCACTTAAAAAATATATTCTTGAAAGGCTCAATATGACAAGAAAGATTGTAAGTGAATGACCCAATTGATTCCTGCTGAAGTTTTCTTATAGGAAATCTTTGTTTGATTTTGAAAAATCACATATTTGATTTTGGAAGAGTCAGTTAATATAAAAAAAAAAGTCCTGTGCTGAAGGCAAAGCATGATCTTTGGTTTTGAACAGTTATTCAATTGTTTCATGAGTTTGTGACTTGTAGTTTAAATGATTTTGTATTCTGTCTGAGAAGGGACTATGTTTGCGCAGGAGTGCATGGACTAGTACAACAACTGGGGCAGTGCCGGGCACGTAGCAGGAGCTCAAAAACTTTGTTAAGTGGCTGAGTTAAAACTGTTCCTTCTCATGTATATTCAGTGCCTAGAGCAAAGCTCTGCAAATGCCAGAAGACCCAGAAATGTTTGTGAAAGGAAAGTAGAAAAGCTGAAAAGAAAAATGATTGAAGAAAAATGATTCAATGAATGGAAGAGAAGAAAGGAGAATTAATCCTGGCAAAGTTCTCTTTACATAAGCAAGGTCTTTTTTTTGTTTGTTTTCATAATACACACTCTTCACAACAGACATCCAGATATCCACTTGTATGTCTCACAGACTCCTCATCTCTACATGTTCAAAACTGAACTCACTGATCTAGCACCTCTTGTATTACCCTGGATAGAGCTGGAGCCCATTCTACTAAGTGAAGTATCACAAGAATGGGAAAACAAGCACCACGTGTACTCACCATCAAATTGGTACTAATTAATCAACACTTATGTGTACATATGGTAGTAACATTCATCGGGTGTTGGGCAGGTGGGAAGGAGGAGGAGGAGGAGGAGATGGGTATACTCATACCTAATGGGTGTGGTGGGCACTGTCTGGTGGATAGACATGCTTGTAGCTCTGACTCGGGTGGGGCAAAGGCAATATATGTAACCTAAACATTTGTACCCCTGTAATATTCTGAAGTTAAAAAAAAACTGAACTCACCATATACACTGATCTATAACCAACCTTCAAGACCTCTTCCTACTGTATATCCTCTTAGTTAATACTACCACATGCCAACCCTGTCCCCAAGCCAGAAAATTAAAAGTAATCCTCAATTCTTCTCTCTTCCTTACCAGCTTATTCATTCACAAATTAGTTCATTCAACAAGTATTCACTGAACACCTTTTATACACCTGAGTTTGTTATTGGTGTTGAGTACATGCATTTTGGACAATCTCACCCTGGGAAGAGCCCTTCTTATTCAAGAACCTAACTATTATAATCCTGATTCCCTAGGCAACAACCTATCATTTGAGACATGTTCCAGACTTGAGAACAAAGGCTGGAAACTTCATTTCAAGGCTTAATTTTCCATTCATAGAGGATGAGTCAAGGGTGACTCATCTGATAACTATTCCTATTGAATTGCCATTTCTAGCTGAGAGAAATAGCACCATTCACAAAATCCTTCCCTCTTCCTTCTTACCACTGCAGTAGAGAGACATCATGTATTTAATCAGATTTCTCAACTGTGTGGGGACTCGATGACATAAATAAAGACGGAGTTTGGTATGGATTGAGAGGATTTGGGATGCCTGGGGGTAGGTCATTTGTATATATGCATGAAGTCATAGAACACGTTGACCCAGAGGAAGGATGAGAAAATGTGCCTCAGACCCAGATCTTTCATTTTCTGGCAATGTCAATGTCAAACACCAGACGGTGGAAATGATAACAGAATGAGATATCACAAAAACATTCAATTTTATAATCATTTGATGAGCAGTGGATAAGGCAAATACAGGCACTCCCTGGGTTAGAAATATCTAATTCTCCAAAGACTTATACATGCAAAATTTAATTTTGACTGGCATCCCCTTCCTCTGACCTCTCTGAAATCCCATCCACAGTCTCTCCTACTCCTACCCCCTAGCTCAGGCAGCAACTAAGAAGGAAGCTGAGACAAACACCTGCCCTAACCTAATATTTATTTCTAAGTATTCCCTTTTCCATTTTCCCATTAATGGCAAGTGAATTTTACATCAAACAAGACATTTCTCATTTGTAAAACCATCTTTAAACATGCCCTCTTCCTCCTTGTTCCCCTATTTTTCTTCTTCCTTTTTCCTCTCTTCCGCTCTCTTCTCCCAGTCCCTGTGGTCTCAATGTGAGCCAAAAACAACCTTAATCAAGGTTAAGATGAGTAATGCTTGGGCTACACTTCAAGAAAAATCGAAGTGTTTAATGATATCTACTGCTGTCTAGAGACTATAAAATTCTTTATCAACTTTCTTTTCCTTCTCTAATAAGTTTTCTTATCAACCATCAACATTCAAAACAACAACAACAAATGGCCTTGATCATATTTAATATTAGGATTTGGTGCACTGTTTATGAATATTGAAAGAGTATAACTTATATTTTTATTGTGATTATTACAGGTGTGAGCCACCGTGCCTGGCCCAATGCTGAGAGCTCTTTAGCTAAAATACAAGCTTCAGGCTAATTCCACCTCCTTCTTTGCAAGTTTCAACTCAGATATCTCTTTTTTCACATAAGCCTTCCCTGAAAACCAACACTCCCTACCCTCCCAGTTGTGCTCTTCAGCGTCCTGTGCACATCTCTGTCTTGGGCTTAGCTCACAATGCCACCACCCTGTGATTCTCTCTTCAAGAGGAAGTTTCTCCTTCTCTAACTGCGGGATCTTGAGGAAAGGGCTCAGGAATGAGAGAGAAAATGAATGAGAAAAAAAATGACTCATTAATTTAAGAAGCAAATATCAAGAGTCTTAATAGCAGTTGCTATTGATGATTTGTTCTTAGAATTCACTTGCCCAACCAAGTATCTGGTCACTTCCATGTATTAGCTGTGACTTTGGGAAAATCTCTTTAATGCTCAGTATCTTTCTTATCTCTCAAATGAAAAATATTCAAGCCCTGATGGCATCATAAATTCGGAGCTACAATCAAATGAAAGGATCTGAATATGCTTTCACAACTATGGTGTATACTTGCAAGAGGTTATTATTACAAGTTACTAAGTCACAGTATGAAAACAGAAAAAGGCTTGGAGATAACAAAGCTGAAATTTTTCATTTGATTGATAAGGAAATGATGTCTGAGTATGAAGAGACTTATCCAAGATCACACCATGGGGCTGGCTTGGAGCTTTCTCAAACCTGGGGCCCTTGGCTCTTCCCAACACCTCATTCTCCTTAGCATACTCCAATCTAACTTTGGAACAAAAGATTGTTTTTCTTTATGGGACCTTTTAGCTCTTTTTTATTTTCTGCAAATTGGAGAATAGCCATTTTCAAGTACCCTGGATCTTTGTTGATTGAAAATCTAACTTTGCGTATGCCTATGCCATGTCCCTGAGTGTCATATGCTTGTTGGCATGGATCTTTAATGTGCAAGTTTCTAGTCTAACTAGACCTAGAGAAAAGCAAAACTGGGTTGTCTTTTAGGGATATTGTCTTTCAGGGATCAAGTTACCATGGCGAGCAGGGCTCTGCTGCCTTGACTCACAAACTGTTCCTCTGTGAGGTCTTCCACAGGCCAATTGCTCCATAAAACTGTGCTGTTTAATTTTGAGCAAAGAGGTAGAAAGCTTCCATAGACAAACTGCCAGGGGAAGAAAGAAACCCCAAACTGAATTTTCCAGAAGACTAGATTTAAATCTTCTCAGAACAGTATGTTACTCCTTCATTGCTCAGAGTGCTTCTGTAAGTCAGGTTGGTGGCCGCTGTCACAGTATGTGGGGGAGGATGTGTGGCGTTTCATCAGAAGGGCAGCTCAAGCAGCAGACTTGGATCAGGAAATTAGAAATGTTTCCCTGCCTGCCCAACAGTGGCTAGACTCACAGTTTTGGTTCAGATGTGTCCCAGAATTTTAGCCAACCGTGGAATTCCTTAGAGCTGAAAATCAAGCTGTCAAAATGTTTTTTCCAAGCATCTGCCTGCCTAGTCCTATGTCAGATGATGACAGCAATGTTATCATTGTCTTCACTCACTGGACACTTTCATACCTTTGCTAATATTATCAAGACCCTTTGAGATAAATGTTTTATTATTCTCATTTTACAGATAAGGAAAGTTAGCATCCTGAAATCAAACAACTTGCAATTGTACAATATGTGGTCTTTTGTAACTGGCTTGTTTCACTTAGGATGTTTTCAATGTTGTAGTGTGTATCAGTACTTTGTTCTTTCTTATTGCCAAATAATCTTCAATTGTATGGCTATACACCATTTTTTAAATCCATTCACCAGTTGATGAACATTGTTTCTACTTTTTGGCTATTAAGGATAATTCTGCTATGAACATTCATGTACAGTTTTGTATGGACATATTTTTTTATTTCTCTTAGGCAAATGCCTAGGAGTGGGATTACTGGGCTACATGGTAACTCTATGTTTAACATTTCTTTAAACATATGTTTAACATTTTGAGGAATTTTCAAACTATTTTCCAAAGCGGCTGCACCATTTTACAATCTCACCAGCAATATAATACAGTTTCAAGTTCTCCACATCTTTGCTCACATTTTTATTATCTGTTTCTTTGATAATAGCCATCCTAATGGATATGAAGTGATATTTCATTGTAATTTTGAATTGCATTTTCCTAATGGCTAAAAATATTGAACAATTTTAATGTGCTTATTGGTCATTTGTATAACTTCTTTGGAGAAATGTCTCTTCAAATCCTTTGCCCATTTTAAAATGGGGTTATTTGTCTTTTTATTATTGAGCTTAAGAGTTCTTTACATATTTTGGGTACAGGTGCCTTATTATATATTTGATCTGCAAATATTTTTCTCTCATTCTGTAGAAAAATCCACAGAGATAGACAGTACTAATGATTTCCAGGGGGTAGGAAGGAATGGAGAATGACTGCTAATGGGTATAGCATTTCTTTTTGTAGGACAAAATGTTCTAAAATTAGTGGTAAATTTTGTACAACTCTGTAAATATACTAAAAAACATTGAGTTGTTCACTCTAAGATGGTGAAATTTGTGGTATATTAATTATACCTTCATCAAGATGTGATTGATTTTAATTGAACTGCTTGGAAGTGGCAGGACTGGGATTAGAACCCAAGTTTGCCAACCCCCTAATGTCTGACTGTGTTACACAGCCACAGGGAGAGAGGCCAGTGTTGGACAGAAAAATTACAGAAAAGGAAAAAGGTAGAATGCACAGACATCAGGCTGCTCACAAAACCACGTGTGGAGATGGATGAAGATGGTGCATCCGCTCACACACAGACCCTCCTTCCTGCTCAGAAATTCTAAGAAATGACAGAAGAAATCACTTTTAATAAAAATAAATACATAAAGATATGGCAAACTAAACATAATGCCATCAGAAGACCATATAATTTAAGTAACACCAGAAATGTTGGACACATCCAACAAAGAGAAGTCCAGGACCAGATGGCTTCATGGGTGAATTCTGGCAAACATTTAAAGAAGAACTAATACCAACCTTTCTTAAATTCCTCCAAAAAATATGTTTTAGTGTTCTATACCACTGTAGGATGACTATAGTTGGCAATAACATATTATATAGTTTTAAATAGCTAACAGGAAGATATTGAATGTTCCCAACACAAAGAAATGATAAATGTTTGAGATAATGGATATGCTAATTACTCTGATCTGATCACTATACATTATATGTATCAAAACATCTCTATGCATCCCATAAATATGTACAATTATGTGTCAATTTAAAAAAATTAAAAATAAGATTAAGAAAGAAACAAAACATAGGAGAAGGAGTACTCTCAACCTTATTTTATGAGGCCAGCATCACCTGATATTAAAGCCAGAAAAAGACAACACAAGAAAGGAAAAACTGCAGGCTGATATCACTGATGTACACACATGCAAAAAGTTTTAATAAAATACAGCAAACTAATCTCAATAGCAAATTAAAACTATCATACACTATCATTAGTTGGAATATAGCCCTGGGATTCGGGGATGGTTGAACATACAAAAATCAGTTAATGTAATACATCTCATTAATAGAATGAAAGACAAAAAACACATGGTCATCTCAAGAGATACAGAAAAATCATTCGACAAATTCAACATCCTTTCATAATAAAAACTCTAAATCAAATATGTCTAGAAGGAACTTTCTTCAACACAATAAAGGCAAATATGAAAAGTCATAACATAATCAGTAGGAGAAAACTGAAAGGTTTTCCTCTAAGGTCTGGAATAAGGCAAGGACACACACTCTCAGCACTTCTATTTAACATAGTACTGTAAGTCCTAGCCAGAGCAATTAGACAAGAAAAAGGAATAAAAAGTATTCAAATTGAAAAGGAAGAAGTAAAATCATCTTTGATTGCAGATGACATGATCATATACATAGAAACCCCTAGGGACTTCACACACACACACACACACACACACACACACACACAAACCTGTTAGAACTAATAAACAAATTCAGTAAAGTTGCAGGATATAAAACCAACATACAAAATCAGTGACATTTTTATATACCAATAATGAACTGTCTGAAAGGGAAATTAGGAAAGTCTCATTTACATTAGCAAAAACAGAAAATAAATGAACCAAAGTGATGAAAGATTTGTACACTGAAAATTATAAACCACTGATGAAGGAAATTGAAAAAGACACAAAAAAGTGGGTAGACATCCCGTATTAATGGATTGGAAGAATTAATATTGTCAGAATGCCCTTACTACCCAAAGCTATCCACAGATACAGTGCAATCCCTATCAAATTCCCAAGGGCATTTTTTTTTACAGAAATAGAAAAAAACAATCCTAACATACATATGAAACCACAGAAGACCTTGAATAGCCAAAGAAATCTTGAGCAAGAAGAACAAGGCTGGAGGCATCATACTACCTAATTTCAAAATATACTACAAAGCTCTAGTAATTGAAAACAGTTTGGTACTGGCATGAAAACACATAGACCAATGGAGCAGAATAGAGAATCCAGAAATAAATCCACACATACATGGTCAATTAATTGTTAATCTTTGTCAAGGCTGCCAAGAACACAAAATGGGAAAGGATAGTCTCTTCAACAAATGATGATGGAAAAACTGGATATCCACATGCAAAAAAAAAAAAAAAAAACTAAATTAAACCCTATCTCACATCATGCACAAAAATCAACTCAAATTGGATTGAAGACTTAAATGCAAAACTTGAAACCATAAAATTCCTAGAAGAAAACATAAGGAAAAGCCTTCTTGACATTGGCCTTAGCGATTTTTTGGATATGATTCTACAAACACAGGCAACAAAAGTAAAAATAGACAAGCAGAATAACATCAAGCTAAAAAGGTTCTGCATAGCAAAAGAAACAATCAACAAAATAAAAAGGCAACTTATATAATGAAAAAAAAATTTTCAAATGTATATCCCATATACAGAAGAAACTCAATAACAAAAATAAACAAATAGCCTGATTTTAAAAATGGGCAAAGGATCTTAATAGATACTTCTTAAAAGAACAAATTTAAATGGCCAGGAGGCATGTGAAAATGTGAAATACAGAAAGTAAAAAGGAAGGCATGATTAATATCTACTTGTTAGATCTGTAATGGCATCCGTTTAAAAAAAATTCCTGATATTGGTATTTGTGCGATCTCTCTTTTTTCTTGATTATTCTAAGGGTTTATCAATGTTATTACTCTTCTAAAAGAACCAGCATTTGTCTATGTACTAATGCATCCCCAACTTTTTATGACGTAAATTAATGGCTACATGAATTCTATCTGGTTGAGTTTGAACTATAGCACCAGTGAGGAATAATGAGGCACTTACACTGGATACCACTGCATGCAAGACTTTGCTGTGATTCCCATGTGGGCCTTGCAAGCAGAGATAACAGCCTCATCCTCCTCCCTTCTCGCAGACACACAGAACCTTAAGAAATCCACCCATGGGGAAATATCTTCAAAGAGTGGTCCTTGAAGTACCTGCATCAGAATCACCTGAGGACCCTGTTAGAAATTCAGATTCTAGTTCCCCATCTCAGATCTACCAAATCAAACATACAGCCAGTAACATGCATTGTTAAAAATAGCTTAGTGAATCTTTTGTGCAATAAAAGTTTTAGAATTATTAAAAGTTTCAGAATAACTAGTCTAACAGAAAAGGCATAGACGCCACCGGTAGAGTTTGCATCATCTAAATGAGAAGGATACAACATGGCCACATAAGAGGGTGCATGTGAGTGTGCACAGAAATCTAGCTCTTAGGAACCACATCGTGATTCTTCTGAATCTATTGCCAGTTCTCCAACCTTGGCTGCCTTGCTGACCTCAACATCTCTGTAGTGCTCGATATAAATCTTATTTGTCAAGTTCAAATGACTAAAGCTTGAAAAATTATAATCAGAATGTTGGGGCTGCTGGGTCTGCTTCAAGTGCCCCAGTCGAAAGTCTCAATTTCAATCCCTGGAAGCAATTGATGGCAAAGAAGCTTAACCAGACCTGAGTTGTAGTGGCCTCCATTAATTACCTAAATGGAGAGTGAGATTTCACTTGGACAAGGGTTGGCACCAAATTCTGCTGCAGCCTCTAACAGCTGGCTTATAAATCAGAGGCGAAGGCCAAAAAGAATTATAAAATTGGATGGAGTCCTGATTCAATTCAACAGCAATTTTTATGAAATCCCATCCCTGCTTGGTAATTACTAGGCTATGACAATTAATTTCTTGCTTCGGATTAAAACCCATTTAGTGCTAGATGGGTAATATTTTAGTCTGGCAAGATGAATTGTACTTCGTTTTACCTGTGCAGAGCTATCTGCAGATGGAAAATTATAAGCTGAACAGAAACGGTTTATTAAAAATATTTCAAGCACAATTAGTACCTAAACAGCCTTCAGACTCTTTTTTAAAATAGATTTTTACTGCCTCACAGAGTTCTGGAGTTCCTAAAATCTTTAAAAAAAGAACAGTTTCATCCAGCTTCTACATTGGGAACACAGAAATAGTAGTTAATATAGGCCCGTCCAGTTTTCAGAAAACTTGAAATGCAGATTTGCAAATCTTATAAATCGAGGGATAGTTACTGATGACAAAGCCAGGCTGGCTGCCTACCCACCCCTGGTCTCCAAAGATGCATTCACTGAGTCACTTTCCTGCTGGATTTTGAAAGAATGTATTTGGGGGGGATTCTAAGGACCTCCTTGTGTCTCCACACCATGTCCTGTAACCCTCCATGTTCCTTGATCTAGTAATAATAATAGCAACAACGTTTATTGAGCACTTAGTAGTTACCAAGCAGCATTTTCAATGCTTTTAGGAATTAATTCATTACATCCTCAAATAACTCTGTGAGGCAAGCACTATTATCATCTGCATTTTACACAGGAGAAACTGAGGCACAAAATATTTAACAGCTAACTTTCCCAGGATCACTGTATCAGTTATCTATTGCTGTGTTGTAAACCACCCCAAACCTGGTGGGTTCAAACAATACCCATTTATTTGGCTCATGACTCTGTGGGTCGGCAATTTGGGCTGGCTCAGCTGGGTGGCTTTGGTCTTGGATGAACCCTCACTAGCATTTGTAGTCAGGTGCACATCAGATTTGCTTATCTTGACTGGGCTCTTTCCATGTCTGAGGCCTCAGGTGGCACAACTAGGCTGACTCAGCTCTGCTCCTATTGGCTAGTGCAAGCTTGTTCACATGGCAGCTAGAGAGGATTCCAAGCAAAAGAAGCTGGGACATGCAAGGTCTATTGAGCTATAGGTTACAACTGGCACAACATCACAATATGCTCCATTCTTTTGCCCACAGCATGTCACAGGTTAGCCCAGATTTAAGGGGTAGAAAAATAGATTCCTCCTCTTGACAGAAAGAGCTGCAAAGTTACATTGCAAAGGGTGAGAATATAGGGAGGTGTGGAGAATTGAGGCTTTTTTTCTCTCTTTTTTTTTTCCATCAATCTACCTGGTTACAAAGCTGGTCAATTGTAGAGCCAAAATTCACACGTAGATCCTCTGATTGTACAGCCAGCACCCTGTCCACTTTGCCATACTGCCTTCAGAACGATGGTTTATCTTCTTTCTGTAACTGGGCTTTAGTTTTATTGTTTGAATAAAGTCTCTACCAGTGCCATTCTGTGTTTGAACCCTGCTAGATGCTGCTAAAAGACCTACCCAATTATGACTGTCTTCCTGCCCAGGCCTCTGCCCTGTGATGGCCAAGACTCCCGACTCTGCCCAGGCCTTTCCACACGCTGCTCCATCACCTCCCAGCGCTTCGGTGCACTTGTTCACTTGTCCGTGGATCCAACCTCATTGACTACTGAGCAGCCTCCACAGTGTTTCACTTTCAAAAATGATCCATTGCAACATTCTTCTAAATGGCTCCTGCCACCTCTTGTTTAAAATGGGGTGATATTTCCTAAAACCCAATATGCCAAGTGTCTGGAAAACATCTATTGCATGAAGTAAGAGCCACTGTTACCTATGGATTCAATTCAACATTTTTCTCTCCTATTTGGAGCCAGGCATGGTAGCAGGTCACATCTGCCCCACACCTGACCCTAATTACTCCTCCTTTTACACCACACCACTACTGCCCCTATATTCTGCCCTGAACCCTGCTGGGGCTAAGAATCATATGGCTGTAACCACTGGACAAGGGACCTCATCATCCTCAAGATAGTGTGTCAAAACAAGGTATTTATCTGTACTTGGTATATTTGCTTTTTGGCAGAGACACTCTTAGTTTTGGAAACTTTAAGAGGTAAAATGTTAGAGACATTCAGACAGAGCACAGCCATGGTAGGTCAACCTGCTTCCTTGAGTATTGTCACCTTTGACAAATTAAT
Organism: Eulemur rufifrons; assembly: GCF_041146395.1. Taxonomy (NCBI): domain Eukaryota; kingdom Metazoa; phylum Chordata; class Mammalia; order Primates; family Lemuridae; genus Eulemur; species Eulemur rufifrons. Next base: position 29,066,665 of record NC_091002.1, read on the forward strand.
TCCCTGTTCAGCACCTTAAGTTTCCTCATTTGCACACTGAGATCATTAGATTAGATGATGGCTCAAGTTTCACCCAGTTTTGACACTTTCTGATTCAAAATATTTGCTCAGCACCTACTATATACATAGAGGGATGATTAGAGTCAGCAGCAGAGGAGCTACTCGGGTACAAAACAGAATATTAGGTCACCCCAGCTGGATCAGTAGAATGTTCATAGTACCATTCGCCTGCAGCATGTCTGAGATGGAGATAATGAGGCTATAAAGCAATTGTCAAGGTGCAAAGTGTCCAGGTGGGAAGATAAGAACAAGCCAGGATTTATGCTCTTCCTCCTCGTCACTCACATCCTGCTCAATCATCCATGCCCTACGATAATGCCACAGCAGCACCGACAGTATTGCAAGTAAAGTTTCTGAATATTTCCCACTAGTCAGATTCCAGTTGCAGACAACAGAATCCCCTCTGTCTCAGCAGTGTTTAAACCAGGGTATATCTACCCTTCTTCCCAAGATATGCATAGTTTTAAGGGAATCAATTGCTAGATTCTCATTTTCCATGTGTGCTTCCTAAAATTGATCTACCTAGGGTTGAGGTGTGATACTGGTTTTCCATTTCTACCTTTTTGTTCAAAACTAACTGTTAACTACTTCAGAAAATCACAACATTTCACCCATGTATGGTGCAATGGATCTAGAAATTTTCTTCTTTTTTTTTCCTTTTTTCTTTTCCTCTCTAGTATTCCCAGGAACATGGATCTAGAAATTTTTAGGACATCAATCAAAGGAATAATTCCCAATACTTGTGTCAGGAAGCCTCCTTGACCCAAGGCATATCAAGAATTATACTTCCCATCTTGCATGTACATCTATTAAGGGATGACTGTAGCATTAGAAATGTTATTTGTCCTGTTTTGAGGTGCCCTGATATATCGTAGAGTGGGGAGAAGTGTTATAATGACCTCATCACTTGTATTTGCTGAATCTTGGCAAAGGATGTATCAATCCTTATGGAAAGTGCCATGAAAACAAAATAAAAAGCCTATAAGTAAGATTGGTGGAAGCTGGAGGCACCTGATTTCACCGAGGTGACAAGCCCCTGGTGACGGTCCCTGCTTTATTCTGTCTTTCCTTCTATCTTAGACGTAGAATCCAGAAGTTAAATGGCTGTCACAGTAATGCATAACAACATGTTTATTTGAATTGAAAAATGGAGTCAGAGTATTTCTGGCAGAAATTAAGTCTGACTTGGCGCATTCATTTTGACGATGAATACTGGCTTTGCCAATTAGGATATATGGTAGGCATTTTCCATAAATTAAAGAGATTAATCTGCAGATCTAAAATTTTGATAAAAACCTATTCAAATTATATGTTAAGATAAAAGCATTTTATCACAAAAAAATTTATTGGTAAAAGTGTATTGGAATTTAAAATATTTTTTATTCTCCCAAACTTTTCTAAATTATGAGGTTAAATATAGTTTCTTTATGTGAAAGAGAAATAGCTATAATTAATAGTCCTTTTTAAGTCTTGGTAAAGATTGCTTAGAAATTGAGGAAGTAGATGAATCTGATGACTATGTAATGATTTTCTTTTATTTTTTCTTTTGTAAATTAGGAGTTTTCTACTTTTTTTTGTTTTAAAAAACTGAAGGAGACCATTAGAATTTTCCAGTAATCATTAAAATAATTTTGAGAGCCACTTTATTGAGGGAAGGAGTTCAAAGAATTGAATGACATTCTATAACAAAACTCCTTCCACTTCCACCTATTTATTTATGTAAATAAAGTTTTTAGTGTTACATTTATAAAATTTAAAAATGGGAATAGAATTGATGTTACAACTATCTCAATCTAGTAAAAAGTGATACTCATTCATGTTAACATGATCTAATGGAAAAAAACTAGCTTTATTCATCTCATTGAGAGAAATGTTTCCAATAGCATCTAGCTTTTATGTTTAATAATTACTTATTTAATATGTAAATATGTATATTGTTTTGATTAATTGTATATACTAATAATTGTAATAATTACAATCTATAGGGAAATTTTAAAACCTAAAGACTTAGAAAATACAAAACAATTAAAATTTCATTTTATAAACTTATTTTTTGGCAGAGAAGTATATTAGGGCAAACAATAAAAGATATTTGACCATAAAATACATACAATTAGGACATAATTTATAGTAGATGTGAAATGGAAATATAAATTCAAGGAGAAAATGTCAACATCATAAAATTTCTAACTGTTAGAACTTGTCTACTTTTAAAAGTGGATAATTGAGGGTAATAAATTTCCATGGTAGCTAGATTCCACTGGATACGTTTAAAAGAATTATGTGGCTGTTATATTTTGAAATCTCAACTCAGTATGTATAGTACAATATGCTAGAGATTACATCCTCTTTACTTTATTTACCCTGTTAAAATTTATAATAAATAACATTTAGACGTCCACTTCAAAATGTGCAACTGGATCTGCGTTGCCTTCAAATCCAACAAGGTCAGATCATCAAACCCAGATGTTGCCTTGAACATTTGTGGCCTGTAGCCATTTCTGGTACCAGTGACTGAATTGATCAGAGTTTGGGTGCATGCAACAGAATCCACTTTAGCTGGTGTCACCAGTAAGGGATTTGACGTAGGGAATTTGGTGCTTCCAAAATTGTTGGAAAGGTCAAAGGAAAAGACTGTAGACTGAGTATCCCGTTGTTCCTGCAGAACCACTTTAGCCTGTTGCAGCAACTGATTAGGAAACACCCATCACTGTCACTTACAGAATGAGCATACTACCTTGACATGACCAGGAAAGCTATTACCACTGCTGCAGGACCTGCTCCAAAATTATGCCACCTCTGTCACAATCCCCACCAGCAAAAGAGATTCCCCATAACCTTCCCTTTCTTCCAACATCACTCAGTTCCAAGTCAAAGTTTTATACAGATTCATCTGATTGGTGGATCCTAAATATAGCTAGAAGGTACACTCCAAGGTAGTGTAGAAATGATGGTGTCTGGCTTTCCAGGGTTGTCATGGAAGTGAGCAAGCCACTGTAATGTCTAATGTAAGTACAGTCTTCGTTATGCATAGAAGAAAAAGGGACTCCCTACATGTTATTCAGGGGATACTTTTATCTCTCTATTGCCTGCCACATTCTTTGTCAGCCCATATTACAACATCATTATTGATACTCTCCGTGAGCCAGCCCTTATTAGCATGTAAACATTCCCATGAGATTGAACACATAAAGGTGTAATCCATTATTAACACCTACACAGATGCCAGTTAGCAGTTGATTGAGAGAGAGCTACATGGTAGAGAGAGGGCAAGAGCCCCAGAGGATGGTAGAATGTCTAAGTAAGAAACAAAAGACTACCAAAGGCAAATTTCTCACCCACACAAACAGGCTCTGGGACACTCTGACTGCTTTTTAAATGAAAAGGCCAGTTGTGTTGTGAAAGGTGTGCAGATAAAGAAAGGCATGATAGCAAGCACAGCATAAGTGTCTTCTGTCTCCCTGGCTCTCAACCTCTCGCCCAGCAAATAAATGCAAGGCAGCATTCAGAATACGAATGTCTCCTGATACATCCTTCTTCAAGGGCAAGAGATTCCCATATTGATTGGGAGCATAGTAATGCAATAAAAAATTCAAAGACAAGCCAGTTTCTCCGTGTTTGCAAGGACTGGCAAGTCCATCAAAGTTATTGATGAAGAAATTAAGCAGAATGCAATGCAACCTACTCCAGCCTCAGCTCTCTCATCAAAAATCTGGACAAGAAGTACTTCTCACATTACATCAGTGTGCCCCAGCAAAGACGTACGCTCCTGGTGGTTTTTGCTAGGATACTGATTGCATTCCAAGGGATACTATGGTGACAAGGAATCAGCAAACCTAGGTTCTGGTCTGGAATCTGACACTACATTGCCGTGTGACCTAAAACACGTCACTTGCCCACTCTGGGTTTCCATTTCTTCATTGGTAAGGCCAAAATAATACTATTAATTTTGCCTGACTCCTAAAGAAAACAGTCTTAACTCCAGGTTCATGGATACATTTCTGGCATTCTTAGAGCCCCCTGAAATTATAGGCAAACTTTTACATTTAGGTGGATATACTAAGGATACTTTTCTACATAATTTTAGATTGTATAATCATATTCAGGAGGAAAATGAGTGCATGGCTCAAAAAAAATTTTTAATAACTAATGGTCAAGATGATCAACTGAGATAAGTTAATCAGTAAAAACTGTTCCATGAATTCATGGTGAAAATAAGATTATTTTATTCACGTTTCCAAATAGTAGACAAGACCCCACCTGCTTTATTGGCTCAACATCCACCATCTCCCTCCTGGGTCCTTCTGCCCTTATTTGTGGACCAAACTTGCAGTTTTTGCTTGCTAAGATTTTTCATTTCACATATACAACCACCTCTCAGATCACCGAATTATTTTAAGACTCAAGACTGGGTTGCCCCACATTTTCAAGGATCCACATCACTGCTCAAGCAGATTTCCTTTGGGCCCTTAAAGTCTCTTTTCACTGCCTTCTCTTGGCCATTGCAGTTAATCACGCGCCACTTTACAGGAGGCTACCCTGACGACATTAGAGAATTCCAGACTGGTCTTAGAGGTAGGTTACTCTTGATGACTCAATGGTAATTTCCTTTTGCTGCTAGATCTGACATAATTAAAGATGCCTCCACATTCTGGGACAGACCCTATTATGATTTCTTTATTTGCAATGAGAGGGAGATCTAGAACACCAAGAAGGAGAATGAGCCAAGACTCTCATCTGCCCTTCACCGTTGGTTAAATACAGTGTTCAGACAATCTTTAGGCGACTCTTGCAGCCCCAGCCAAACGTGAATGGCTGCACTCAGCCCCAGAGCTTGCCTTTCTCCTCTGGTAATTACAGAGAGGCAATGATAGCAGAATTGTCCGTGAACTCTAGCCAAAGCTCTGGCCTAGGCAATATATTGTTCCAGCAAATTCAACATATGTTTGACACTTTAGTATAACAATTTCTGGGATAGAACTTTTAGGGTCATGGCAAAAGTCACTCAACACCTACTCCTTGACCAAGTCCATGTACCTCTCTGTCTGGGCTAACTCCCATTCAAACAGTCATTTAATTTATTTGGGACACAGAGACAAGTCTCTACCTAAATGCTTAATAAATTTTGGGTACATGCCTCTCAACAAGAGATCTAGTAGAGTTGTTAAGCAAAGACTGTGTTCTTAAATATATTTGAAATTTATATAATACTGTAAATGTGCAGATGTCAGTGAGCTTGGTTAGCTTCTAAAGAACCAAAGTCACAATTAGCCAATAACATCTATCCCTGACAGCAGGGAAAATAAATACATGTCGTGTTCCAAGAAGTTTAGGACCTATGAGATTCAGGATTCTTCATTAATGCCCTTCCAGGTGCCCACCTTTTGGTTTGGGGCCTCCTTCAGTGGTGGTTTTTTTTTTTTTTTTTTTAGATACAGCCTTACTCTGTCACCCCTGCTAGAGTGCAGTGGCATCCTCATAGCTTACTGCAACCTCAAACTCCTGGGCTCAAGCGATCCTCCTGCCTCAGCCTCCTGAGTAGCTGGGACTATAGGTGTGTGTCATCATGCCCAGCTAATTTTTCTATTTTTTGTAGAATCAGGGTCTTGCTCTTGCTCAGGCTGGTCTTGAACTCCTGATCTCAAGCAATTCTTCCACGTTGGCCTCTCAGAGTGCTGGGATTACAGGTATGAGGTGCTGCTCCTGGCCCCCCTCTTTCAGTGATTTTTAAGGTGACTTCATGTCACATCTCTTATTCAAGATTTTGTCTGTGTGTGTATATTCCTGAAAATAAAGAACAAACTTTCTTCATTTCAGGTACCCATCGAATACTTATTAAATGATTCTATATTATACCAATTGATTCAAAAAAAGCATTCCTAGATATGTTATAGAATACTACACTCTGATACTAATATAACACATCTAAAAATGTGTAATAAAACAAACTTTAATTTTAAAATTTTAAATAATTTTTCGCTAAAAAAGAAAACTGAATTCAGAACTGACAAATATCTAGAATATGAAGATATACAATAACATATGGGGAGCCAAAGCAGTGTTCAGAGGAAAATTTTTAACCTTTAATATTTTAATAATTGAGATCAAATGAAAATAAGAGAATTAAGAACCCAGGTCAAGTATATTGAAAAATAACCAAAAAATCTAAAGATTGCATATTGAAAGAAGAAATTAATATAAAACAGAGACTTACAGTATTACATTTCATACTTACTGTTAATTTTAATTGTATTCACATGTTATCAGATTTCCTGCGAAACTCAGGACTCTACCCCATACTTTTTTCCTTAAAAGGTTACAGATGACCTCTGGGGAACTAAACTCTACTGTGAAAAACTTATGCCCAAATAACCAGCAGATCTGGTAAAAAGAAATTAAACGTATTGTTTGACATCGTAAAGATTCACAAATTCTGGATCCAGTTTTTAGTTTCTGTGTTGTTACTTTGATGCAGGGTAGAACTGGCTGAGCAGTGATCCCCCATAAGTTCGAATGTGGGAAGCCTCTTCTGGGGGATTCCCTCTGTCTGTAAAACAGGGGCCCCTGGGGCAGCCAGGCAGTGTGCTGTCTCATCACCAAAGCTGTGTTCTGCTGTCACCAAGCCCATCTCACCAATTCCCCTTCCTGGAGTGCCTGCCGCCTGGTCCTCCCTGTCTGGAATGCACTTCCTTGCTGTCCTCCTATCCAAATCCCAACCACTCTTTAGGGCCCTCGCTTATCCTCTGTGAGGCTTCTCAGATCACCTGAGCTAATAAGGCAATTGCTCACTTTTCTTCCTGCTTAGGGCATGAGTCACTTTCGATCTTGATCGTGCATACGTACGTACTCTCACCAAAATGTTTGAGGCACTGAGCGTGGGACCACAGAGGCATAAAAATATGAGAAACAATCCTGGCCTTTTAGTTAATATTTTAGAAGGAAGTCTTCAGTAAGAGACGTGTGAGTATCATACAAAAGCAGAATACAAGAAATGTTCAAATAGAAACAGCAAATGTTAGAGAAGAAAACATAGTGTAGTCAATTAGGGCCATGGAGTCAGGCAGAACTAGGTGTGAATTCAAGCCTGAATATCTGTGTCATCTCAGGTGAGTTACACAACCTCTATGTGTTGTGTATTTTTTGTTTGCTGCTCAGATCACTCACTACCCTTCCTCTCCTTGCTCTTTGCCCTGGGAGGCCAACCAGTATGGACTACCGCAATGGGCTCCTAGACCCTCTGCTTCGGTTTAGGTTCAGCTAGTGGGAAGCATTAGCAAGAGACCAGAGGAAGGGAGGAGAATGAGTTTAGGGTATTTGCACTTTTGGCTCCCGCCCTGCTGGGACTCTCTGAGTTTGCTGTGTCCCTCCGCTGAAGGCAATAGTGCGTTCTGGGTGGTCCTTTCTATGGATACAGCAAATGTCTCTTCTCTTGCCCCTTCAGGTGAGGGTAGGTAGCAAATCCCTTCAGTTATCAATCCCTGGGTCCTTCACCAGCCTCCTTTGGCTTCCCTGAACCCAGACCACTATTTTACAAATAAATCAAATTTTCATCAATTACCTCACTTGGGCGCACCATCTGTTTCCTACTGGAACCTTGATTGATAAGCTCTCTGAGCCTCTACTTCCTTAAATGTAAAATAAATAAATGTATTAAATAAAAGACGGGGAAAGCAATACTATCTATGATTGAAACCAATGACTGTGATTGGTAATTGAGGACTCTGATACTGATGCAGAGTCAGTGCTTATCTGCTTCCTGTCTCATGAGCGGCCAGGACTGGCCCTGCTGGTCTGGTTTGGGGCTGAGTTAGAACAGAGACTTCTACCTGGGACAATGGGTGAGGCTGGGAAATGCCAGGAATAGGAAGTCAGGACTGGATGGAGACAGAGTTTGAGAATCTATTAAAAAACATCGAAGCCAGTATTTTTACTCTGACTTGCATTATTATACTCTACCCTCAGAGCCTTCTTGATCTCAAAGCTAGCATGTCTCCTCCTTGTTCATTTTGCCCCATCCGTACCCACCTTGAAGCTGCTCACGTTCTCCACGTGTAGTCACACCCCTGGGCTGTTGGTATGGCTGTGCCCTCTGTCTGGAACCGTCTTCCCTCAGTCATCCACATGGCCCACTTCCTTATTCCTCCAGGTCTTTGCTTAAGTGCCATATGCTCAGCAAACATTTTTTTGTACCATCTTACAAAAACAGCTACCACTCTACATGGTTCTTGACACTATCTGACATATTAAGACATTTGTTATTAATTTACTGTCCAGAATATTGGCTCCCATGAGACCAGACACTTTGCTGTGTTCACTGCTTTACCAGGGATGTCAGACATGGATCTTAACTTCAAGAAATTCACAGTTTCATGGTAGGAATGAGATACAGGCATGCATATAACCATCATCAAGGCAGGAGATAATCAGAGCCACAAAAGAACCCCATGAATTCAAAAGTGGGAGATTAGAGGAGACATCAGAGGAAGGTATCAGATGAACCAAACTTTGAAGAATCACTAGACTCTGTCTTGCTTATGAGGAAATGAACATGTTTACATACTTACGGTTTGCTTATAACAATACTTCCTAAATCTGCATTGCATTTATGGTTTGTAAACACTTTCATATACATATTTTGTTTAATCATCATTTCATGTAGCTAGGATGTATTAGTCAGGTATTGATGCATAACAAACCACCTGTAATGTAATTCTTATGCTAACTCCACAGAGTTAGGTCAAATTTCACAGATTAAAGGCACAGTCCTCCAAAAGACTAGCCCCATTTCAGACACCATCCACAAGCTCTAGATTTCCCAGGCCATCCACACGTCTGACCAACTGGCTACAGATTCAGAGATTACCCCTCCCCTTTCAAGTTCAATAATTTGCTAAGATGACTCAGAGAACTCAGAGGAACACTTACTTAGGATTATAGTTGTATTATAAGCAACACAGATTGGGACCAGCCAAAAGAAGAGACCCATAGGGTAAGGTCTGGAAGGGCCCCAAACATGAAATTTCTGTGTCCCCAGGATGTGTTACTCTCCTTCTGTGTCCATTGATGTGTATCATAAGCCAGGGAAGCTCATCAGAGTGCTGGCGTCCAGAGTTCTTATTGGAATTTCATTATGTAGGCATAATTGATTGAATCATTGGCCATGGGGTTGAACTCAATTTCTAGACCCTCTCTCCTTCCAGGAGGTCAGGCTGATATCAACAAAGCCACAACCTTCTAACTACATGATTGGTCTTTTTGACATGCCTGGTCCTGTGTCATCTCATTAGCATAAACTTATCTGTGGTCCAAGGAACCCACCATGAATAAAAAAGATAGTCCTATCACTCAGGAAATTCCAGAAATTTAGAGGCTTTCTCCCAGAATTAGAAGACAAAGACCAAAAAAATTTCCATTATATAACACCACTCCAAAACTGAGTAGTTTAAAACAGCAATTATTTATTCTCACACTTCTGTAGCTCAGCTATCAAATAAGAAAAATATTATTTACTCTTGCCTGACCTTTCAGCCCTTTTGTGGCAGAACCTGCCTACTAAAGATGATTCCTGAATGTCCAAGACCACCATACTTTGCCCCTAGCCACTGATTGTTCATACCTTAGATGTCCTCCATAGAACACTATGCCTTGGGCTTGAGGCTTTGATCATATCAAAATGAGTCATATTTGGGTGGGCATGGTGCCTCACGCCTATAATCTTAGCACTCTGGGAGGCCAAGGCAGGAGGATAGCTTCAGGTCAGGAGCTCAAAACCAGCTTGAGCAAGAGTGAGACCCTGTCTCTACTAAAAATACAAAAAATAATCCAGGCAACTAAAAATAGAAACAAAAAATTTAGCTAGGCATGGTGGTGCGTGCCTGTAGTCCCAGCTACTCAGGAGGCTGAGGCAGAAGGATCGCTTGAGCCCAGGAGGTTGAGGTGGCTGTGAGTTAGTCTGATGCCACAGCATTCTAGCCCAGACAACAGAGTGAGACTGTGTCTCAAAAAAAAAAAAAAAAAAGGCGGGGGGGAGGGGTGTCATTTTAGTCTGTTACCAGTCCTTCACAAGTAAGTGTTTACAAAATTAATTAGACCCTCAGTTTACCAGCACATACGAAAAAAAGCCATCATTGGAAGAAAGAACCCACTGATCCTCACTTCCTGGTCCCCACATTTCTCCCTTCCTTTCCTCACTCTCATTTTCATAATTTGCCCTTAAAGCCCTTCTGCTCCCTCGATCTCCAGACATGAATCATGCTATGTAATTTGAATAATAATGAGTAATGGTAATAATTGGAAAGATGGAGAAGCTGGGTTCATTTCTTATCTAGAAAGATACTAAAACAGCTGCCAGGGAGTGTTCAGAGCCTTTACAGCCCATTCCATAATTTATGAATATGTGAATGCTCCACATGAACAGCCTGGATGAGTCAGAGGTTTTAATTGGGCTGCCTTAAATTTAGAACCAAAGGAACTTGATTCATACCTCACTGGATAGTCTCATCAAGGGTGTTCCAGCCAGAGAGGAGCCAGAGTTGACACTTTATATACACAAGTGGGTAGAATAAAGTACAAGCGTTGGTAATATTTGTAAGATACTACATTCTCATTTTGCTGATTGATTTTAATGTTGAAGAATTTTCAGAGAAACCTTGTCAGAGAATACTTCTCTTTTATGTGAAACTTACCTCTTTGTGTCCTCTCCTAGGCAACAATGACTTGAGTGTGCAAATCAACTGGGATCCCACGTTGCTAAGCATTTCTGAAAAGGGATCTTTAATGTGGCACTCCATAAAAGAATTAAAAGATTTATTGAAAATGACCACCTCTGTGCTCTGTAAAAGAAAAATATAGGTAATTTATGCATTCATATCCATGACATAAAATATAACAGGTTCATTCATATTAATTCATTAAACAAGTATTTGCAGAGCATGGTGTATGTCTGGCACTGTCCTTGGTGCTGACATTAGAGACATGAGCAAGAGGAGCTCATGCCTCAAGGAACTATAGTCTAGTGGAGGAGACTGACATTAATCAAAGTAAGTATAATTGGATATTAAAATTGAGGTTCCAAATAAGGTATCATAGTGCATTCCAAAATGATTTGAAAAATCAACATGTGAATTGTATTAATAAAATTTTCTGTCAAGCTTCTCCCCTAAAGGGGACAAATAAGAGAGAATTGGATAGTTGGAGGAAAGTAGAGGATTTGAAAGGAGGATTTCTTATAAATGAGCATTGTCATCAATTTCCCCACAAAGAGAAAAGATGAGGGTTCTTCTCTTTTCATCAAACTCAATATGAAGATCTTCAGTGTGACCACTTGGATATCTGAGGTGTATTCCTGCAGTTATACAAAACAGTAATGTATTTCACAGGAATGAAGACTCTAAATGTAGCCTATACTAGAAGAGGGTAAAAGAGAGAACCGAACTATTTTGGCAACTATCTGTTCTCCCTTCAAAAAGTATATCAAAGGTACAAGAATCCAGGGGACTAAATGTAAATCCCATGTGTATCAGTTCTATCAGCTCTCTATTGCACAATATTACCACATAATAAACAACCAGAAAACTTTAGTGGTACAGAACAATAAGTAATCATTTTGGGCGCAAGTTTGTTGGCTGCCTGGGGTGTTCTGGTCTTTGCTAGGCTTATCTGATCTTGGCTGCATTTGCACGTGCATCTACAGTCAGCTAGTGGGTTTGATGTGGGCTGGATAGTCTAGAAAGGCCTCAGTTAAATAACTCGTTTATCTTCCCTATGGTCTCATCCCATATCAGGTAACTTCAAAGCTGCTTTGCACCACTGATGTCATTTTTACCTTCCATTTCCCACACCACCAAGCCCTTTGAGTCATAATGTCCATAAATATTAATATTAATCTATGCTTGATCTCACCATTATATGCTGGGAGGGTTTGGGGCAGATAAATCGTCTCTTTAGCTTCACAGGACCACAGATGGAGAAGAACCATGATCCATGACTTTTCATACCCCAAGAGATTTCATAAATAATCATCATCAGATTTAGATTATGAGAATTTGGACTTTGACCTAATGAGATTTATTTTTTATTGTGATAAGAACACTTAGCGTGAGATCTACTCTCTTAAATTTTTAAGCGCACAATATAGTCTTGTTAATGATAGGCACATGTTGTACATACAGCAGATTTCTAAAACTTGTTTATCTAAAGAAATAGATAAAAATGGCCAACAAGTATATGCAAAAATGCTCAATATCACTAATCATCAGGAATATTCAAATTAAAACCACCATGAGATATCACCTCCTACCTGTTAGGATGGTTATTATAACAATAACAACAACAAAAGATAACACGCGTTGGTGGAGATGTGGAGATATTGGAATCCTTGTACATGTTGGTGGGAATGTAAAATGATGCAGCCACTGTGGAAAATAATACGGAGATTCTCAAAAAATTAAAAATAGAACTACCATATGATCTAGCAATCACACTTACGGGTATTTACTCAGAAGAATTGATATTAATATCAATTGAAGAGATATCTGTACCTTCCAAGTTTATTGCAGCACTATTTACAATTGCTAAGATATGGAAACAGCCTAAATGTTCATCAGTGGATGAATGGATAAAGAAAATGTGGTATATACATACAATGGAATGTTACTCGACCTTAAAAGACAAGGAAATCCTGCCGTATGTGACAAAATGTGTGAACCTGGAAGACACTATGCTAAGTAAAATAAGCCAGCCACGAACAAATACTGCAAGATTCCTCTTATGTAAATTATCCAAAATAGTCAAATTCATAGAAAACAGGGTAGAATGGTGGTTGCCAGAGGTCTCAGGGGAGAGAGATAAAGAGAGTTGCTAAGTTAATGACATTTTGAATTTGAGTTGATGTTAAAACAGAATGAGACTTGTGGAGTCCTTGGGAGAGGGTAGGTGAATTTAGCACAGGGAAGAGATGTGAATTTGGAGGACCGGAAACTGGACTGTGATAGACAGAATCCTGAAATGACCCCTTAAGACTTCCCATCCTTATCCTTGGTATTGTGACTAAGATGGGACAGTCAGGCCTTCATAGGTCTTTCATTTGTTGCTTATTTGCAGATGGGACATTGTTGCAAAGGAGCAATGTGCCTGTTTGATGTTTGTCAATACCATGCAACCTAGATGGCACCAGTTGCAAAGCAATACACTACCCAGAACTTGGAAATTGTAACTAGGTGGTTTAGATTGCTAAGCACAGCTTTTACAGCAATATCAGATAATGAGGTAATTAAGCTGGAGTTTGAGGGTGGCATGGCTAAGGCACAAAGAGCTTGGCAATCCCCATCCCTTGACCTCAGCTTCCCCATGATCTGGCAGGACTCTAAACTGGAGGAGGATGGCCATAAATAGGGATGAAATAATGTCATTTGCAGCAACATGGATGGAACTAGATACCACTATCCTAAGTGAAGTATCTCAGGAATGGAAAACCAAACACCATATGTTCTCACTAATAAGTGGGAGCTAATAGATAGGTACACATGGGCACAAAGTGATACAAAGGACATTGGAAACCAAGAAGAGGACAGGGTGGGAGAGTGGGTGAGGGATAGAAACTTACCTATTGGGTACAATGAACATTATTCTGGTGACAGGCACACCAAAAGCCCTGACTTAAGCATTATACAAGATATCCTTGTAACAAAAACATTTGTACCCCCTTAATTAATATTTTGAAATAAAAAAATAAATAAAATAAACTGGATGAGGAGACCATCATATCAACTCAAGTGCATTTCACAAGAAGAATTCAGAAACTAAATAAACATTTCAGTGATCATCCCTCAATCTAATGTTTTCTGCAAATAATGTAGCCCTAGAGAAAACTGTTACCTCTGTAATATTTATGTGTTAGAGTGCTGCATTCGCCAAGCCTCTATCACCTTCTCTGCAGGACAATCTCAAAGGATCAGACACAGCTTCTATCTATTGTGGAAAGTGAGCAGTTCCCTGAACATATGCCCATGAATCATGTTTTTTCAGCCCAACAGTTACATGTTTAACAGGTATGAACTGCTCTACATACTAGGGATAGAAGCATTTTTCTTTATTTCTTGAACTAGGTTAATCAGTTCCCCCAGACTGGTATGAAGACCAGCATCACACTTTTGTGGCTTCCCCCTGACATAGCTCATTATTGCATAGTCCAAAATGGCAGAACCACAGAATTCCACGTCAGGCTGCAGGGCTCTGTCTGGTGTCCGTTGGACTGACGTTATCTTTGCTGCCACTGGTTTTTGTTGCCACATGCTGGACCTCCACCATGCATCCAGTGCTACTGCCCAGAGTTGTACAGCCATAGGTGCTCTTTGCGGAGACTCCCAAGCCACTGCTGCCATTTCTCATCCCTCGTAGCCACCCACAGAGCTGTTCTCCAAAAATCTTGCCAGCTCAGAGGTTATGGATGCACCAGAGTGCATCAGGCATCTGCCCTTCAAAGAATCTAGCACCAACTCTTGGTTTTAGTCTCATAGAAATACACTCATAGGTTGGGTTGTTTTATTTTCTAACTCCCCAGATTCAAAGGTTAATTCCCCCTCTCTATCAACTAAATAAGAATCATTGCCCTGATGAGCCCAGATCAGGGTATTAAACTTGAAAAAATATGTTTTAACTCCCTTTAAAAGAAAAAAAATTATCCCAGACTTCCAGGATTAAATTACAAAATCTGTGCAAACAAAAGACATGCTACAAACTTCAGCTATTTGGCCGAAATGAAATTATTGCTCCCACTATGATTGTAATGAAGACTGCCACAAGATCTTTTTAAATTTAGTATAGCCTTGCTTTGCAATCAAATTCTTCTACCACTTTGCTCAATTGTTGAGCAAACTGCTGTCATGCAGTGCACCAGAATGCTCCTCCGCCAACCCTCGCTGGGAGGGATCACTTTTAAATTAAGTCCTCCTCATGCTTTGGTTGGCCTGATACCAGCAGGATCATGAACACAAGCATGAATAGGGACATTAAAAAATCACAAGCCAGGACTCAGTTATCTTAATAATCCATAAAATGCTTGCATTAATATTTTTAGCTTATTGTCTAAAAGAAACACCCCCTCAATTTTTAATTTCCATAGAATTTTAAATATCACAGAAATTATCACAGTTAAGCCTTCAGCAGGTAGGTCTCTCCACTCTAGATATGATTATTTTGTTATAATATCTAGAAAGAGAAGTACAGGATGCTGTGATGTATTAGTCAGTTCTTGCTTTGCAACCACCCCACAATCTTAGTGGCATACAAAGATAAGCATTCATTTTGCTCACATATCTGCAGGTCAGCTGGGTTTTACCTGATCTGAGTTGGGCTCAGCTGGGTGTCTCCAAGCTGCAGGTTGGATCCAGGTCTGCTCCATGTCTATTTCATCCTCCTTGGACCAGTGGACGAGCCAGGGCATGTTCTCTTGGAAATAGCAGAAGCAAAAAGGAGCAAGAAGAAAACAGGTTAGGCTTCTTAAGACCTAAATTTGGAACCAGCAACCTGCCACCTCCACTGGCCAGAAGCAAGCCACACAGTCAAATCCAAAGTCAGTGGGCTGGAAAACACGTTTCACCTTTAGAGGGAGGAAATGCAAAGTCACATGGCAACGGGTCAGGATACAATGAGGGGTGAAGAATTGGGGCCAATAATTCCATCTATTGCCTATGACCAAGGAACTTCATCTATTCTGGGATGGCAGGAAAGCCTTTGCTGAAGAAGCAATGTTTGGGCTGAAAAGGGGGAGCGGGTTACTGTGAGAGTGTTACTATGTAAACTGGAAGGAACAGTGTTTTTCAACAGAGGAACAGCACCCATCACAGTGCCATGCTTATTCAAGAAGGGTGGCAAGGATGGTGGGGGACAAGGCACAGAAGATGAAGATATAGAGCAGACAGGAGCCCAAGGGGTGGGGACTTGCAGGCAGGCTAAAGGTTTTCTATCTTTTTGAATGTAGAAAAATCATGGAGACATATTAACCAGAGAAGAGACATTTTGGATTTGAAAACTATTTTCACTTTCAGATAGTGAAACACCAACTCAGCATGGCTTAAACAATAAGGAAATGTGTAATATTATGTCATGTGACTAGTACAGAAGTCAGCCACTCCAGGTCAGTAATTCAGTGACTCTGCAACAACGCCAAAGACAATGCACCTCCCAATTGCATGTTACCTTCTTCAGCAGATCAGCTTTGTCCTGGCATCGATTCTCTTGAGTCCCAAGATGGATACAGAGGCTCTAGATGTCACAAACAGAATCGACAGTGTTCAGGGGAAGAAATAACCCTCTTATATCTCCCTTCCTTTTAGGATCAAAGAAGAATTTCCCAGAAATCCCCAGTAGAAGTCACATCCCATTGGCCAAAACTGGGTCACAAGCCCACCCTTGAACCAATCCCAGGCAAAAGGAATGAAATCATGTGATTGGCTTGGATCTGTTGGCTAGCATAGCCATGTGACAAAGACACGACTATGAGGAGGAGTGCCTCCTCTGAGCAAGAGTGAGCTATCTCCTAGGAAGGAGGGAAACGGATGCTGGAGTTTAAGCCAGGCCAAGTCCAGAATCAAGGGTGGAAAAATATACTCCACCTTCAGCGGGAGGGACTGCAGAGTTATACAGCAAAAAGTGTGGACATGGGGGCAGTGGTAAAATTTGTGACTTTTAATTCAATCTGCCATCACACTCCTCAACATTCTCATTGACTAGATTGATCACACACATACATATACACACACACAAAATTGGCAAAATGATCCCATTCTGTGGCATTGAGCACATAGCACATTGTCTTTATGCTTCTCACTTAGGACATAATTGCATACCACTTTGTCTTATCTTTATTATTGCATTAGTTTTCTTCTATTGTTACTATAACAAAAAACCAAACATCTTTTTAAAGAAACACGTATTTATTATCCTATGGTTCTGTAGATCAGCAGTTTGACATGGGTCGTATTAGTAAGTCAAGGTGTCAGCTAGACTGTGTCCCTTTCTGGAGTCTCTGGGGCAGAATCCGTTTCCTTTCTCATTCCAGTCATTGGCAGAATGGAGCTCCCTGCTGTGGTACGGCTGAGGTGCCCGGGTTCCTCACTGCCTATCAGCTGCAGACCGTTCTCAGTGTCTTGAGGCTGCTCACATGCCTTGGCTGGTGGCCTCCTACCTCTGTCTCCAAAGCCAGGTCAAGCTACCTTCACACTTTGCATCTCTCCTGTTTCTTCTCCAGTCCTAACAGCTCTCTGACCCACTCTTGTACACCTTCCTCTTCCTCTTTTGAGAGCCCATATGATGACATTGGGCTAACCTGGATAATTCAGGAACATCTTTCTGTTTTAAAGTCTGTTACCTTAATTCCATTTATCCTGTAACATAATATTTCACAGGTTCCAGGGATTAGGATGTGCACATCTTTAAGGGGCCATTATTCTACTGACCACAACTCTTATTAATGAACTATTTGATGATTTTTCAGCTTTGAGTGTGTCTCTCCAAGTGTTTTGAGAGTACTGTGAAATTAGGGACTGGGTGTAAGTGTCCCTGTGCTCCCCACCTAAGCACACAGTTGGCACTCAATGACAACAAATCTGGTATATGGGAGGGCTTTAATATTGTTTAAAAGAGTTTTATCTAAGTGATTTATTCCCAACACCAGTGATAAATCCTGCGTTTTAACACATAACATGGCTCTTTCCCTTACCTGGATAACTATACCGACCATCACCAAAAAGGCATCTGTGATAGACGATATTACTACACGAAGGAGAAATGTGAAAACATGAACATTTTATTTTCTGACCCTGTAAGTCCGTACAAAACATTTTGGCAGAGACCAAGGGGAAAATATAACACCTTAATGAAAAAGACTCAGCTGGAGCCCCAGAAATCTTCCAGTGCTACCTACTGGGACTTATAACTTCTTCAAAGGATGAGAAAGGCTCTAGACCAGTTTCCAGGATGCAAGTGCATGTTTGTTTTGTGGTAAATGAGCTAATGCTGGGTTTCCAAGGGCTCCAAACAGATGACGCACTCTGAGCTCACTTTGCATTTATTTCCTCCGGAGCCTTGTGCGGGTCACTTTGTCCAAGAATTCTCTAGCTCTCCGCTTAGATGTCTAAATCTGATGGGAGAGATGGGAGAGCCCAGTGACAGATGGAAAGAAACTCCAAGATAACACAGACCAAGGGATAAGGGGTCATGGATAGACCAAAGGGGAGAGAGAGAGTGCAGAGGAAGAAAATCTCACTGAGACACTGAGACCTTGAGAAGTGAGGAGAGGAAAGAAGAACCTCATCGACTTAGGAAACAGAAATAAGTAACGCCCCCATCCACACGGTCACAGGTTCTGACAAAATCTCTTAAAGCATTCTGGCAAGATTAGAGTTGGTTTTTAAAGATCACTGCTGCTGCTTTGTGGAAAACAAATTGGAGAGAAGTGAGGCTGGATGTGGGGGTGATGACTACATAGAGCCAGTGCAATGACCCAGGCAAGAGGTGAAGGTAGCTGAGCCAGGGTGGTGGTCTCAGAGATGGAGAAAAGTGGACAGGTTGGAGAGATGAGGAGAGGTGTGATGGAACTTGGCCATGGCTTGACTATGACAGAGGTGGGAAAGGGTGGTGCGTTTATCAATCAACTGAATGCCTCAACCAGGAGCTATTAAGTTTCCTTTAAGCTTCCACCCTTGGGTGAGACAAGGTGGAAAAGTAAGACGTAAAGGCAAAACCTCAACCCTGGGAGAGGTGATGACCCAGCCAGAAAGGTAAGATGCATGAAACATCTGAAACCCTGGTGCTGGCTCCATGAAAGATGGAGTAAGAGATCCTCTAGTTCAGAGACATGAGCATTCTAGCACATGTCCCTGTGATGACAATGACGGTGATGATAACAATGGCAGTCATGATACAAAAGCTAACATTCTTCAGATGGTTTCTATGTTCCTGGTGTGGTGCCAAGGAATGTGGACTTCATCCTTAGGGAAACAGGGAACCTTTGTAATGTTTTAAGAAATGACTGACTTGGGAGAAGGCTGTGTGACAATGAAGGCAGAGATTGGGATGATGCCGCTGCAAGGCCAGGGACACTGTCAGAAGCTAGGAAGAGGCAAGGAAGAGTGCTCCAGAGACTTCAGAGAGAGCATGGCCCTACTGATGCCGTGATTTGGACTTCTTGCCTCCATAACTGTGAGAAAATAAATTTCTGAGTTTTGGGGGGTTTTTGTTTTTGTTTGTTTGTTTTATGTTTTTGAAACAGGGTCTTTCTGTGTCTCTCAGGCTAGAGTGCAGTGGCATCGTCATAGCTCACTGCAACCTCAAACTCCTGGCTCAAGTGATCCTCCTGCCTCAGCCTCCCGAGTGGTTGGGACTACAGGTGCCACCACACCCAGCCAAATTTCTATTGCTTTAAGCCACCCAGTTTGTGGTACTTTGTTATAGCAGCCCTGGGAAACTAGAGCACTAGTTTTGGAACTAGAAGTTCTTCACTAAAATTAAAAACATAACCGGTGTTTAACAAGAAATTAGACTTAGCTGAAGAGAATTTGTGAATTGAAAGATAGATAAGAAGAAATATAAAGACAACGTAAGAAAGAAATGCATTAAATAAAATTCCACATTTACTAACGATTTAAAAAAATAAAAGAAGAAATGAGTGACTTGATCAGATTTGCATTTCTGAGACACTCTGAGCTTCTGTGTAGAGAAGAGATCAGAGGTCCAAGTGAAAAAACAAAGAGAACTAGACCAGCCAGGAGGCTGCTACAAGAATTCAGACCTGAGATGGAGCTCTGCAGCAGTTGCTGTCAGTAACCTGCCCTTAACTGTCAGCTCTCACTGTTCCTGTACAGCCCAGAACATCTCACTGCCTGAGGGCTTTCTCTGGTTGTTGGACCATGTGCAGGGCAGACCAGAAATGCTACGGAGTTAATATTTCCAGAATCAGCCCTCAATAAGTGAGGGAAAGAAAATGATAAATACACCAGGTCCCACATCTCTCAGGTGAGACAACTCAGAGGTGTGCACCACATTGTCACCAAGTCCCCGGCATGACTGAGCCTCACTAATCTGCTCATTAACCTTCCCGTGGGGCTGCCTTCCCTTCCCGGTCTTACTTCCCTACTTCCTCACCAGCGTGTTCTATGATCACCTGCCAATTAAACTACTTATTATGCTCAGATTCTTGTCTCAGGTTCTACTTATGGGGGACCCCAACCTAAGTTCTTGACCAAGTGGCAGTAGGGCCAGAGAGAAACCTCCAATTTGAGACATATCAGGGGTTGGTGATGTTCCTTATGGGAAGGCATGAGACAGCTGGAACTATGGCTTCTTGTATCTTCAACCAGCCAAAGGATCACCCAAGATCCATGAGGGAGCTAAGTTGCTGGACACTCAAGGAAAATAAGCCTCGGTTGTTACTGCCAAGCTATGGCCCCAAACTCCAGTGTGGAGTTCCCAGTGAGAGCTGGGGGAACCTGCAGCTTCAAGGCCACATGTGGCCCTCCAGATCCCCAATTTCAGCTCCTCAACCAAATCCAAGGGATTTGTTTTGTAAAATTTGGATTCAGTCAAAAGGCCACACTCAAGGATCCAGGCATAACGGTTGCTGTATTAGTTATCTATTTCTGAGTAAGAGATAACCCCAAACTTAGTGGCTTAAAGCAACAGTAAGCATTATTATCTTCACAGTCTGTGGGGCAGAATTTTGGAGCAATTGAGATGACTGGTTCTGGCTCAAAGTCTTTGATGAGGTTACTTCAGATTTCAGCCGGGGCTGCACTCATCTGAAGGCTTGACTGGAGGATCCATTTCTAAGGTGGCTCACTTGCTGGCTGGCACGCTGGTGGAGACTCTCAGCTCCTCTTTGTGAGGACTTTTTCTCAGGAGTACTTGAGTGCTCTTCCAGCATGGCAGCTGGCTTACTTCAGAGCGAGTGATGAGAGAGAGCTCCAGGTGAAAGCTGTCCTTTTGATGGCCCAGCTTCAGAAGTCACATAGCATCATTTCCACCACATTCCATTAATGAGAGGCAATTCACTAAGACCAACCCACATTCAAGGGGAGGAGAATTAGTTTCCACCTTTTGAAGGGAGGGCTGTCAAAGAATTTATGGGCATATTTTAAAATCACCACAGTTGCCTACTTGATCCATTCCCCTCAATTCTCACCCTAATCTAAGTTCTCATGGTCTTTCACGTCGATCCTATGACAAGAGAGAAGCTGGGAAAAGGTGAATCCAAAGAAATGGGTATGAAAGTGAAGAGAGAAGCTCCGCCTTAGGCCTAGAACAGAGCTAGTCTAAGATGCCTCTCCCTGATTTCCAACACTCTTCTCACCACACCTCAGAGCCAAAAGGTCGTGTTGTGAGATCCCTCCAGGGTAAGCAGCAAGAATTGAATCTTTGTAATTCGGAAAAACAATGAATATATTGGGAAGTTACAGGGAACTTAACAAAATCAAAGAGGAAGATACAAGAATCAGGGTCAGAAAACAGTAGTTACCTCTGATGTGAAAATGGAATTATTTTAGTTTTCTTTTCTTTGCTTATCTATATTTTGAATAGTGAACTTGTAGTCATGTAACAAGAAAAAAAACCAACAATAAAAAGGTTTTTAAAGAAGGACTGTCAAATTATTAGGTTAAAATAGAAACTCTAATTATATGGTGCTTTCAAGAAACAAACCTAAAATGAAACCCATTTTTAACTTTGAAATATTAAAAATAAATGTCAAAAAAAAAAAAAAGAAGAAGAAGAAAAAGAAGAGCCAAGATTTATCAGGCAAACACAAAAAGAGCAAGGATAACAAAATTAATTTCAGACTCTGTAGAATCCAAGGCATTAAATGAAACAAAAGAGATTCATTTTATATCAAAGAAAAAGATAGTCCCCAGTGAAGATCTAAGAGAGATAGCTGGGAGCCCTGCTGGTCATTAAACATGTTTTATCTCTACTCTAGTGAGAGAGGTATTAGAGAATCACTGGGGTCCCTTTGAAAGGATAATTCATATTGAGTCATGAAAGGTTGATGGGGTAAAATAAAATTATAAGTAGGTCTCAGAGTCTTTTAGAAAAATGCAGACTCAAGTTAAAAGGTCTGTGAGAAAAACAGGCCTCTGAAAAGTGGGAACAAGAGGACCATAAATAAAATTCATGGGATCAGCAGTTGCCTCTGTGCAAAGGGGACCTCCTGCTCCCATGTCATGGTGGCCTGGGCATGGAAGGAACCACAAGTGCCCCCCCCAACAAGCCCAGTGTAGGAAGCACCTATGACTACCAGAGGGAGTAATGATGCATGGGGGACAGTAAGAAGTTACCCACGTGGAGACAACCTAATCTTTAACTATCCACATTTGTATCCTTGCTCATATTTTCATATGCAAATATGAATTTTCACATCTACATACACTTGCATTTCCATATATACATGTACATGCATAGGGCTTTTCTAGCCTTTTCCCACTCATAAAAGCAGCATCATAAATAAGTGGAGAAGAGATGGATTTTCTGAGACGATACATATGCAGAATTTTCACGTGATATATTGCAAAAAGTTGGGATCACAAGACATACACAATTCAGTATGCCGTTTTCTTCTCATTAATGTCATATTGTATTTCCATATTATTAGATTCTATTTAAAACTATTGCTAATGACTGCATATATATCACATAAGGATGCAACAAAATGTATATAATCATCTCCCCATTGAACATTAACATTTTCCAATTTTTCCTTATGATAAAATGCTATGATAAACCTCATTATACATGTCTTTGTGCAAAATTCTTATTTTTTTTTAGGATAAATTCCTGAAAATAGAAGTAATGGACTTGGCAAGGTGGCTCACATCTGTAATCCCAACACTTTAGTAGGCCAAGGTGGGAAGATTGTTTGAACCCAGGAGTTCAAGACCAGCCTGGACAACATAGATCCTGTATCTACCAAAAAAATTTAAAAAATAAAAAATAAATAATAGGTGAAAGAGTATGAAAGTTTCCAGACCATTGCTACATACTGCTCATTTGCTTACTAGAAAGATTGTACCAATTCCACGCTGCAAATACCTTTTCCCCTTTTGCAAGTCCCAGTGGTCCTGTGTCCCAGTTGGCAATATAGTTCAGAACATTTCCATTCCAACTGAAATTTCCATTTTCGTATTTTGTCATTCTAGTTTAGCCATCGCTTTTAAAATTTTGTTTCAATAATTTTAATGTACAAGCAATTTTATCTATCATTCTTTTCTTTTGTAATTATTTCATTTTTATGCTAAGAAAGGACTTTCTCACTTGAGCTCAATTTATTATTCATTTGTAGTTTTTCTAATGTATTACTACTTCGATTTTTACATTGTTTACTTTTAAACTTGTTATCACTTACTTCTTTGTGTGGCCAGCGTGAGTAAGGATCTATCTTCATTGTTTTAATATATAGTGAGTATTCCCACCACTATTTTTAAACAAATCCTTTTTCCTCAACAATTTACATCACTTACTGTCTGTTAGGTGTAACATTATGTGGAGAGCACAGGCAGTGGAGTCAGGCTGCCTGGGTTCAAATCGTGGCCACCCCGTGCACTGGCTGTGTGAACATTGGCAAATCACTTAACCTCTCTGTGTCTCAGCTTCTTCTTCTTCTGTAAAATGAGGACATTAATATAATCTATTATAAACTATATAGGACAATCCTTGCATTATATTATATATTGGGTTGAACCCTATGAGATTGATGTTTTTATAGGTCAAAACTGATTGAATATCATCAATTTCATATGAGTCAACTAATGAATATTAACATTGATCCTGGAGTTATACTTTGTCTACCACTGTACCATCAGCTCTTAGTCCAGATTCATACTGTTCTATTTAGCATAGCTTTGCAATATGTTTTAATCCGGCATGAGATATTTGCTCTCATTTTAATAAAATGTTCTTACTTGTATGTTCCTCCAGGTAACAAAGGAGAAATGTACAATCAGTTCATTAATTTCCCATAAAAGTCCCAGTGAGAATTTTTCATTAGAACTATTTTTAAATTACAAATGATTTATAAAAGAACTTATACATTGTATTTTTCAGGTTTTCCAACCAGAACTGTGATTTGATGTTTTACTTATTAAAGTTTCTTTTTAAGGTTTTCAATGAAATTTTTAATTAAAAAAAAATTGAAGTTCCCATTCCTTTTCTGTTACATTTATGCTTAGGCATTTCATACTTGTTATTTTTACAAATGGAAACTTTTCTTTTTACTTTCCAGCTTGTAATTGTTGACCCATAGAAAAACATTTTTATAAGATATTATTTCTGTATCCAGCCACCTAATTACAATCTCATTTTTAAAACAGCATTTGTAATTGATCTTTTTTAGTTTCTAGTATCAAATCATAACATCTTCAAATAATGACAGTGTTTTGAAAAATCTTTCTTCCTTTCCAAGTGTTAAAAAATCTTATTTCTAATTTATTTCTTACTAAACTGACCAAAACTTTCAAATTTTCAAATTAAAAAAGTGCTCTGCATTCCAGTTTTTGCCTATTTTAATGGGAATGCCTGCTCTGATCTAAATGTTTGTGTCCCTCACCCCCAAATTCATATTTTGAAATCCTAACCCCCCAGGTGATAGTATGAGGAGATGGGGCCTTTGGAAGGTGATTAGTCATGGGGCAAAGCCCTCATGATTGGGAAAAGTGCCCTTACAGAGGAGACCCATGAGAGCTAGTTAGCCCCTTCCACCACGTGAGGACACAGCAACAAAGTGCCATCTATGAGAAAGAGGAATCTTACCAGATACCAAATCTGCCAGTGCCTTGGTCTTGGACTTCCCATCCTCCAGAAATGACCAAAATAAATTTCTGTTGTTTATAAGCCTCCCAGTTTGCAGTATTTTGTAATAGCATCCCAAATGGACTAAAACAATGCCTTTACTTTTTAAATGTAAAGGATATCATTTACTGTTAATGTAATACTATTATAACATTTAATACAAGGAGACTTCAAAAAGGTCTCAGAAAAAAATGGAACTCAAAGATAAAAATAAAAAATATAAACTTTATTTCTCAATATAAGCTCCATCAAGTTTAAGACACTTTTGTAAGCAATGATACCAGCCATTTACTCCATCCCTAAAGGACTGAAGGCCCTGGGAATTTAACCATATCAATGCAGTCTTTTTTACGTTATTAGCTAAACAAAAATGAGTGCCTTTTAAGGATTTTTTAATATTCGGAAACAAAAAGAAGTAAGAAGCAGCCAAATGATGACTGTAAGGTGGATGCCTAATAATCTCCTGTTGAAACTCTCACAAAATTGCTCTTGTTTGATGGCGAATTGAGTAGCAGCGCCGTCATGGTGAAGCTTCCCTGGGTGTTTTTCTGCTAAAACTTTGACTAACTTCCTGAAAACACTCTCACAATAAGTAAAAGTTATTCTTTGGCCCTCTAGAAAGTCAACAAGCAAAATGCCTTAAGTATCCCAAAAACTGTTGCCATGACCTTTGCTCTGGACTGATCCATTTTTGCTTCAACTAGAGCACTCCCACCTCTTGGTAGCCTTGCTTCAATTGTGCTTTGTCTTCAGGATTGTACTGATAAAGCCACGTTTCATCTCCTGTTATAATTCTTCAAAGAAATGCTTTGGGGTCTTGATCTCACATTGTAAAAAATTCTGTTGAAAGCTCTGCTCTTGTCCACAGCTGATCTGGGCACAACAGCTTGGGCACCCATCGAGTGGAAATTTTGCTCAATCTTAATTTTCAGTCAAAACTGTAAGCTGAACCAGTTGAGATATCTATGGTGTTGGCTATTGTTTCTGCTATTAATCATTGGTCTTTTTCAATTGGAGCACAAGAAAGAATTTTTTTTCCTCGAAAATTGACATGAATGATCTGTCACTTCAGGCTTCATTTGCAACATACTCTCATCCCTTCTTAAAATGAGTTGTCCATTTGTAAACTGCTGAATTCTTTGGGACATTGTACTTACGAACTTTTTGTAAAGCATCAATGGTTTCACCATTCTTCCACCCAAGCTTCATCACAAATTTAGTGTTAGTTGTTGCTTCAATTTTAGCAGAATTCATGCTGCTCTGATAGGGGCTCTTTCAAAAATGATGTCTTGTCCTTCTTAGTGCCTCAAACTAGATCCTGTACAGACATGTCATCACAAGTTAGTGTGAGTTTATTTTGGTGCAAACAATTTTTGAAATCCATGCATAGTTTTTTCATAATACACATTTTCCAATAACTTTTTGAGGGTCCCTCATATATTTACAGTCTTGGGGAGTGTTATTCTGCTCCTGGCTCACCCAGAGTTTCTTCTCAGTCATGATGGCTGAATTGTAATTGATTGTGCTCAGGGTCTATTGAGATGACCACATATTTCCTAATGTTTCCTATGGATAAAATATTTAGGTTTCTTGACAATAAGCAATTCTTTCATTCTTGGGATAAATGGTGTTTTGGGGTAGAAATTGTTCCTTAGAGTGACTGGCTGGGTCAGGGTGTCTTATTGGCAGAGACAGGTCTGTGCACCCATGTTATTGCTCTTTGCAACCCCCACCCTTCCCTGCCCACCGCCACACACCACACACCATGTAACTTCACCATTTTACACATGGAGAAATGGAGGCCTCCATGGTGTCAAAGTTCCCCAAAGTGGCACAGCTTCTGGGTCTGAAATCTTTGGATTCTCAGTCCAATCAGTTTATCTCTGAATTATGTGTGATTGCTTGTGTGATTGTGGCTAGGACAATTCCCCTCTCTGGGCCTCAGTTTCCCCACATGACCTAATATTTGTTCCTGTAAACACTCATCCCAGAGCCTAGGGGAGTACCTGGAAGGAACAGAAATTACCCATCCTCTTTTCCTCCAAGGCCTATGCACTCCTCCATTGTGGATCTACCTGCGGCCAACTCTGACCACCTGAAGGCCAGGGTCAAACCGGCGCTAGAAATTCCAGGTCAGAGATTCTTCCTTTTCTCCAATCTTCACTTCCAAATTAGGAAAGAATAAACATCCCCAATCCACAGGGGCTCAGTGTCTGGGGCATAGGCAGGACCTGGCCCCTGCCAGGTGTATTCTCAGGGCACCCCTCCGCGGATGAACAGAGGGCCGGAAAGATTCTGACCACCGCAGATATTCAGAGGGTTCTCCTGCAGGCAGGGGCTTCCTGGAGGAGGTGGCCCTCAAGAGGGGTTTGCTTTAAATAGTTGGGGGGCAGTATTCCATGTAGAGGGAACCCCCTGTTTTGTGGACAAGGTGAGCCGAAAAGCTTGCCTTTAACGGTGTGTGTCTTTACTTTCATTCCGTGTCTTGACCACCCCCTAGCCCCACCCGAAAAGGACTCAATCCAAAACAAACAGAAGCAAGGCCCAGGTTTAAATTTTAAAAGGCTGCCTTCAAATTTTGTTTACTTGTCCAGATTTGCATACTTCCAGGACCCAAGAAGGCCAATTCCCTTCTCCCACTCTGCACTGGAATATGGGGCCAGGAGGCGGGGAGGGAGGGGTACGGCCTGTACGATTTCTACGTAAATGTCACCCCTACGCCGCCACTTGGGAAAGGGGGCAGGGAAGGAGGTGGGTGCTGCCCAGCTCTGGGGAAGGGGCTCCACAGTGAGGCCGAGCCCGCAGGCTCTGAGGTAACTAACGCCTCCCGGGGCCCGCTTCCCCGAGACAGCCTGGAGTGGCCAAGTCTGTCGCCCGGCTTCGCGCAGAGAATGCGACCCAGGCGGTGCCCGAGGCTGGCGCGCCCTCTCGCGGCCACGCCGGGCACTCTGCAGCCGAGCCCGGAGCATCCTCGGTGGGCCTTTGGCTGGGTCCAGCCTAGGCCCAGCGGGCAGCAGCCCACGCAGAGTGTTCGAGGGCGCTGAGGAAGACCACCAACCCGCACGGATCGTCCCTGCTGCAGTCCCTCTGCAGCCCACGCTGGAGAATGCCCTGGTCAGCGCTACAGAGGGCTCCGCTCGCCCCTCCCCTTTCCAAGCACTTTTCCTGTCCCCTGTTCTCAGCTACCCCTCCCCGTTTCCTTTGTCCTACTCCCTGTCCCACCCTTGAATTAACTCAGCCTCGTGGGGTGTGGATGACTGATTCTTACTCCCTTTACGTATAGCTTAACAGGATATTGCACATCTTCCTTCCAAAGCAGTGGTCAAGATTTGAGTTAGTTTTACCGATTACGTCTCTCCTTGTGCCTCAGTTTCCCCATCTGTGAAATGGGGATAAGTGTAGTACCTACGTCCTAATTTGGTGTAAAGTAAATGAGTTACTAGCTGTGTACCATACTCATGTCTTCACACAATTTCTCTGTAGGGACACAGCCAGCATCTGCTGCTCTGTGGCAGGGCTGTCCCAGGCTGCTGGAACCTCTCTAGCCCATACACAGCAGCCTGGAAGTGCTCAGAATCAGGTAATCTATTTGCCCATGTGTTAGGGTTTCCAGGGAAATAACCAATGGGATGATATATACATGCATATATGTATGTATACGTGTGTGCGAATATGTGTGTGTGTGTGTGGAGGGTGAGGGGAAAAGATACTGATTTATTATAAGGAATTGGCTTGTGATCATGAAGGCTAACAAGTCCTACGGTCTGCAGTCAGCAAGCTGGAGATCCAGGAGCTGGTGTTGTATTATATAGTTCCAATCCCAAGGCCAGCAGGCTCAAGGGCCAACCTTTCAGTTCAAGTCCAAAGGCAAGAAAAAGCTGCTGTCTCAGTTTGAGGGTAGTTAGCCAGGAGGAATCCCCTGTTAGTCAAGGGAGGGTCAGCCTTTTTGTTCAATTCAGACCTTCAACTGATTAGATGAAGTCCACCCACGTTAGGGAGGGCAATCTGCTTTACTCAGTCTACCAATTTAAATGCTAATGTCATCCAAAACACCCTCACGGAAACACCTAGAATAATGTTTGACCAAATATCTGGGCACGCTGTGGCCCAGTCAAATTGGCACACAAAATTAACCATCACTGCCCCCTAAGGCAGATTTTACGTAATGACAGAACAGGCGTGCAAACACTCCAGCTGGCCTCCTTCCCTTCCCAGTCCCATTTCCTCACAACCCTCTGGGCTCTTTGTGGGATTGCTTCCTAAAAACTACTTTCACATGAATCTTCCTCCTGGGGCAGGAGTCTGCTCCACAATATCCCAAGTTCACAGTCCTTCAGCCTGGGCTGGAACCTCTCCTGATGCTGGAACAGTCAATTTTCCCCAGGATGCTCAGAATATAAGTCATCATTGCAAAGAATGGGGCTTGATAGGGGAGATTCCTTCAAACTCATGGTCAAACATAGACTGAAAAAATGAATTTCCATGCAAAAAAGAAGTTGCATGTTTTTCTGCTCATCTCCTGGGTGCACAGAAACACACACAGAGCTCAGCTCATCACATCGCCTTCACATGCACTTTATTGTGGATAACATGAGAAACAGCCTGGCTGATAACAGGATTGTGTGATCATAATTAGATGGATAATTACTGGTACGTAGAAGGGTTTGATGAATGGGTCTTAGTGAATAGGAGCTATAAATACATATATTAGAAAAGAATTCCATTAAAAATGAACGTAAAGCAATTGAAAAGCTTCTGATGGATCATTAGCCATTTAAAGAGATTTGTGTAGCAAAGTGTTATTGGCTCTTTTCACCTTTTACTGAAAGGCTTCAAAAAGGAAATCAAAGCATCTGAAATTATAATGTAAATCAATGGGGGAAAGGCATTAAATTTATAAAAGTTCAGTTTTTATGCAGCTTCTCGTGAGCTCAGCTGTGATACAAATTGAAGTCCACTTTGTGTGCATTGACATAAAATGAAGACCATTATACGGAAATATTTTAGTTAATTCAATGTGATATGGACACAGGTTGAATATAGCAGCCAATTGTACCATTGAGAAATGAGTTGAGTTTCCCAGAAAAAAAAAATATGAAATGAACATGAGATTCTGATATTCTGCTTCAACTGACCAGAGACTCCTTATATAAACGTTTGCCAGGTTGAATATCACTTCATATTGCTTTTTCAGACATCCAACTGGACTTCTACATTTGCCCAGCCCTGACTTGGTAAGCAATACACAAAAATGAAATATCCAAGGTTTGCTTCTTATTTGTGCCATGAGCAGCCATCAGTTTCATTAAGTAGACTTCCAGTCCAGGAATCAGCCAAGGACAAGACTCCTGAGCATAAAAGGATAGATTTAAAACTTATAAGACTGGTTTTTTTTTTAAGGCAGATTTGAGTACATGTGGTGTTTGTTTTTCCATTCTTGAGATACTTCACTTAGAAGAATGGTCTCCAGTTCCATCCAGATTGTTGCAAAAGGTATTAATTCATCTTTTTATGGCTGAGTAGTACTCCATGTTTTACATATACCATGCTTTACTTACCCACTCATGAATTGACGGGCACATGGGTTGATGCCACATCTCTGCAATTATGAATTGTGCTGCTATAAACATTTGAGTGCAGGTGTCTTTTTGATGAAAAGTCTTATTTTCCTTTGGATAGATACCCAATAGTGGGATTGCTAGATCGAATTGTAGGTCTACTTTTAGTTCTTTGATGAATCTCCATACTGTTTTCCATAGGGGTTGTGCTAATTTGCGGTCCCACCAACAGTGTGTAAGCATTCTTTTCTCTCTGCATCCTTGCCAGCATCTACCTTTTTTTTTTTTTACTTTTTAATAAAAGCCATTCTAACTGGTATAAGGTAATATCTCATTGTGGTTTTAATTCGCATTTCCCTGATGGTTAGTAACATTGAGCATTTTTTCATATGTGTATTGGTCATTTGTCTTTCTTCTTTTGCAAAGCTTCTGTTCATGTCTTTTGCCCACTTTTTAATAGAGTTGTTTGTTTTTTTTCTTGTTGATTTACCTGAGCTCTTTGTAAATTCTGGATATTAGTCCTTTATCAAATGTATAGCTTGCGAATATTTTCTCCCATTCTGTAGGTTGTCTATTTGTTCTTTTGATTGTTTCCTTAGCTGTGCAGAAGTTTTTTAGTTTAATCAAGTCCCATTTATTAATTTTTGTTGTTGCCATTATTGCCATTGAAGTCTTAGCCATAAATTCTTTGCCTAAGCTGATATCTAGAAGAGTTTTCCCATATTTTCCTCTAGAATTATTATGATTTCATGCCTTAGATTTAAGTCTTTTATCTACCCTAAATTAATTTTTGTGAATGGTGAGAGGTAGGGGTCCTGTTTCATGCTTCTGCATGTGGCTATCCAATTTCCCCAGCACCATTTATTAAATAGGGCTTCTTTTCCCCAGTGTACATTGCTGTCTGCTTTGTCAAAAATCAGTTGGTTGTAGGTAGATGGTTTTCTATCTGGGTTCTCTGTTCTGTTCTATTGGTCTATGTCTCTATTTTTGTATCAATACCATGCTGTTTTGGTTACTATAGCCTTGTAGTATAGTTTGAAGTCTGGTAATGTGATGTCTCCAGAAGCATTTGACAATATCCAGCAAACTTGCATGATAAAAACCCTCAACAAACTAGGTACAGAAGGAACATATCTCACAATTATAAACATCATATATGACAAACCCACAGCCAATATCATATTGAATGGGGAAAAGTTGAAAGGATTCCCCCTAAGAACTGGAAAAGACAACGATGCCCACTGTCACCACTTCTATTCAACATAGTGCTGGAAGTTCTAGCCAGAGCAATCAGGCAAGAGAAAGAAATAAAGGGCATCCAAATCAAGAAAGAAGGGGTCAAACTATCGCTCTTTACTAATGGTATGATATTGTATCTAGAAAACCCCAAAGATTCCACCAAAAGTCTCCTGGAATTGATAAATAAATTCAGCGAAGTCTTGGGATACAAAATCAATGTACGTAAATCAGTAGCATTTCTATACACCAATAACAGTCAAGCCGAGAGTCAAATCAAAGACTCAATACCATTCACAATAGCTACAAAGAAAACAAAACACTTAGGAATATACTTAACCAAGGAGATGAAAGATCTCTACAAGAAGAACCATGAAACTCTGAGGAAAGAAATCTCAGAGGATACGAACAAATGGAAAAACATAACATGCTCATGGATAGGTAGAATCAACATTGTTAAAATGTCCACACTACCCAAAGTGATTTGCAAATTTGATGCAATCCCCATCAGATTACCAACGTCATACTTCACAGATCTAGAAAAAATAGTTCTACGCTTCATGTGGAACCAGAAAAGAGCCTGAATGGCAAAAGCAATCTTAAGCAGAATTTATTTTTATTATAGCTGAAATATATCCTTTAGTTCTCACAGTGAAGATCTAGGAGCTCTTCATTTTCTGATTCTTTGAATGACTGAGACTATCTTTATTTAGAATTCATGATTGAATAATGGTTTGGCTGGGAATAGAATTCTGCATTCACAATTTTTTCCCTTTACCACTTTATAGATAGTTCTTCATTTCCTCTGACATCTGTTGCTGCTGATTAGAAGGCTATGGCTACGTGTCTGTCATTTATTTATAGATTATCTGTCTTTTCTGTCTGGTGACTTTTTAAGATTTTCTATTTACGTTCTGCAGTTGCACTTCAGGTCTGGGTGTGGGATTTTCAATGTTCCTGGCTTGGAATTCAGTGAGTCAGATCCTTATTTCTGGGAAAGGCTCAGCCATTATCTCTTTGAACATCACCTCTTCACTGCGCTCTCTTGTCTCTTTGCCTTCATACTTTGTGTCTCATCATCACAACTGAATCTTGGGATTTTCACCTAGGATTTTAATTCCCCAGCTGTCTTTTCACGTGAAAGCACTTTACTGCGCTACTGAGGGTTTTACTGTGACGATATTTTCATACCCCAGATTTCTAATTAAGGGTGTTTCTCCCATATCTGCCTCTTGTATTTCAAAACTGCCTGTTCTTATCTCATAACTTCATGTTACTTCATGGATACTCTGCTCTTCTTTATCTATGTAAGAGTGTTGGACTTTTAAAAGTGTTATTTTATTCAATTTCTTTTGTTTTAATTATTTACTTTTTAAGTCCGTTTTTATGTTTTATTCTTTCTTCACGTATTTATCTAAACCTAAGTGTCTTAATGTCATTTTCAGATTGTTTTATTCTGCCTATTTCCTCAGGCACAGGTTCTCCTATTCTTGTGGGTCTGTTCACTGTTTTTCACGGTGGTAGATCTTCTCGTGTGTTTAGAAATTCGTGATTGACAGGCCCTTTTCCACTGGAGGTCGTTCCCACATGTACACCTCTCTGCGGGGCAGTTTTAAGGCTTATGTGTTCAGAGTCAGCAGGGTGCCCAGCTCCCAAGCAGGTCTCATGGCAGTGGCTTAGCTTGGGCTCCACATTCCAGGAGGTGGAGGAGTTTTAGGGCCAGGTGCAGGCCTGAGCCTTCTCCCCACACATGGCCTCTGCCCAGCTCCCAGCAAGCAGCCTGGGATGTGGCCACAGTCCCTGGTGGGTGGGCAGCATTCTCTCAGCCACTTTCATAAACGGCAGCTGGTCCTGGCCCAGTGCCAGTGCAGGGTGCCCAGCTCAGCTCCCTGCCATGTGGCAGTTCTATCCCAGCCCCTGTCGGGCCCATTTGTCTTCGTAGCTCCCCACAAGCTTTAGCTCCTGCTTTCAGCTGTGACCTTCTTCTATTTCTTATCCAGAAATGTGTGTTTTTTTGGTTTTAAGCATAGTTACATCCTATTTTTCTTTTTTATCTAACTACCTATTGTGGCCTGTACTGTTTGGAGCAGTCAGTCTCTCCTGTGGACCTGGCCCTGCGGTTGCAGTTCAGTGTTTCAGGGAGCCCTGAGATGCACAGAGACACCTCCAGCTGGCGGTGGGGACGGTGTCGTGTGGTGTAATGGGAGGGGCGGTGGGAGACTCTAGACACACCTCCTATTACCACCAGGGCAGCTCCACTTTTCTACTTTTACTTGCTGGGGTTTGCAAACAAGTTTTGTGTTTGCTTGTCTTTGATACAGGGTCTCACTGTGTGGCTCAGTGGCTCAAACCTAGCTCACTGTAACCTTGAACTCCTAGGCTCAAGCTGTTCCCCTGTCTCAGCCTCCCAAATAGCTGGGACTACAGACGTGCACCACCATGCCTGGCTAATGCGTGCAAGTTTATATACAAGTTTTCCATTGCTAAAAATCCAAATGCTCAAAAACCATTGACCTAGCCCAGCTGTCTAATTTTCCGGCTGGGAAAGCTGAAGCCTTACAGCTCAGGTTGGTGCCAGAGCCAGGCTACAAACCACATCTGCTGCACCCTGTCTGGCATCCAAAACTACAACAGATGTAGGTCTGCTTAGATGCCCTGGAATGCCCGTCTCAGCCAGCATGACGGGGTGGCCTCCTCCACATCATCCCCAAGACAAAGCAGTTGGGAACGTGGCCCAAGAGGAGAATTACCCTCAAACTCACCTAGAACACAGATCCACCTGGTTGTTCACCTGCAGAAGGCTTCAGACTGTGGCACTGCAGGATCCAGTGAGGCCTAATTCTCTCTCTTTTTTTTTAAGTGCTAATCCTTTATGCAGATTTCTTCCATATATGATCTCAAAAAAGAGTAATTTTGGTAGGCACCAGGAGTAGGATTATTCTTCCCATGTTACTGATGGAGCAAGTGAGGCCTAGTGCAAGAGATGCCCGCTGAGAGTTCGCCCTCTTGTGTCCAGAGACGGAACAGCACAAGGAGCCCAATTTCTGCCCTCCAGCCCAGGACTGTACCTCTCCCCACTTCCTCAGTAAAAATAAAATCTGGGGTTGGAAATCACCAGGACAGCAGCTGCGGCTCAGCCCAGGGCCAGCCTGGGAGGAAGCTGTGGGAACAGCTTTGGAGCAAGCTATGGGAACAACCATATAGCCAGAACGAAGGTGTCTGACTTGCATAGTGGCTAAGAGCAGAGACTCTGGAGTCAGGCCTGGTTTTGATTCTCAGTTTCATGAGTTAAGGTGTTACCTTCAGCAGATTATACAACTTCTCTAAGCCTTAGTTTCCTCATCTGTAAACAAGGTAAAGAATAATATCTATCTTATAGGATGGTTCATGAAGTCTGAATGAGGTATTTCACATTAAGAACTTAGCACTCTCTTCCTCTTCTGGTCTGGTTTCCTTTTCCTTTTCCAGTCTTGTACCCTCTTCCTCATCCGTTTGGTCTCCTCTTCCTCGACCAGTTTCGTCTCCTCTTGCTCATCTGGTCTTGTCTCCTCTTCCTTGTCTGGTCTCCTCTTCCAGTCTGGTCTCCTCTTCCTCCACTGGCCTCGTCTTCTCTTGCTCATCTGTTCTGGTCTCCTCTTCCTTGTCTGATCTTGTCTGGTCTCGTCTCCTCTTCTCGTCTGGTCTCCAAGGCCTAATTCTCTATTTACATATATTCCGAGAAGGGTAGCTCCTTAGGGCTGCAGCATCAGTGTCTAAGAACCAACATCTGGGAATTCTTCCAGCTCACACGGAGGTACCTGCCTAAAGATTTAGCTCAAACATTGACTCATCCATTAGGAGGCTCAGAGGACACTTCCAGCTGATCCTCTGGCACAGCTGCAAGCATCCAGCCAGTTACTCAAAGGATTCTTGATAATGTCCCAAATGTGTATGGTTTTGATGACATCTGGAGAAAGTGAGGATGGTACCGACATTTCATTTGGTGTAACTATCCCTGCTCCACAAAGCTAGAAAACTTCTCCTGGTTCTGCTCTTTCTGGCCCATGGGTTGTCTAAAGGTGGATGCCGCCAAATTCTGGGGATCCTCACAGGGGCCTCAGGAGCCATCCCAGCAGCACACACAAGTCCCCTTCCTCAGAAACAAGGGCATGTGCCACACCATGGCAAAAAGGCACTGAACTGAGACAGGAGTCCTGTCTTACCGGGCAACTTCAAGCCTCAAGCCTGTAACAGAGATGATACTGCACTGTGGACAAGTTACTAAGCGAGATTGATTTATAATCAATGAATCTGTTAGGTCAGTAAATATGAAATGTCCAATTTCAAATCAAAATTTTAGTTTCTTATATCTCAAACAAGAAGCAGTACAATTAATCAAAGTATGAGACTAAACCATCGACACAGTTTTGGATCTTAATGGTAGCTTGTTTATGCCAGCAGCAAAGCAGCCTGAAGAGCAAGTGGCAATGAAATTGTGAAAGGTGTTTTCCACATCTTGTTGAGAATTGACTATTTTTCCTTGTGAGAAGTAGTGCAAAGCCTGGATGAAGTGGAAGTCAGTTCATGCAAGGTCTGGTAAATACAGTAGATGACAGAGAGTTTCCAAGTCCAGCTGCTGTAGTTTGAGCAGCGTTGTTTGTGTGACATGTGGTCGAGTGTTGTCTTGCAAGAGGATTGGCCTGTCTCTAGTGACCAATCTCTGCTGCTTAACTGCAAGCATCCTTATCATTTTGTCCAACTGGTGGCAGTAGACATCGCTGTAATTGATTGACCACGTTTCATACAGCCATAGTGGATAACACCACAGCTGGACCACCAAATAGACATCATTAGCTTTTTTTGATGAATATTCAGTTTTAGATTGTGTTTTGGCACTTCATCTTTATCCAATCATTGTGCGGAACACTGGCAATTGTCAAAAAGAATCCATTTTTCATCAGGTGTAACAATGCAGTGTAGAAATGGTTTGCCTTTATGTCGTGACAGCAAAGAAAGGCAAGCTTCGAGATGATTTCTCTTCTGACGCTCATTTAATTCATGCAGCACCCATCTATCCAGCTTCTTTACCTTGCTGATTTGTTTCAAATGGTCCAATGTTGTTGGAATAGTAACGTCAAACCTTGCTGCTAATTCACTCGTAAG
This sequence comes from Eulemur rufifrons, assembly GCF_041146395.1. Lineage (NCBI taxonomy): Eukaryota > Metazoa > Chordata > Mammalia > Primates > Lemuridae > Eulemur > Eulemur rufifrons. Next base: position 29,103,492 of record NC_091002.1, read on the forward strand.
TTGAGATGGATTCGCTTCCACTACAGCTTTCAGCTCATCATTATCCACCTTGGTCTCAGGTCACCCATGTGGCTTATTTTCAAGATTAAAATCACCAAAATGGAACTTCTCAAACCCTCAATGTACTGTGTGTTCATTAGCCACATCCTTCCCAAACACTTCGTTGACATTTTGAGCTGTCTGCACTGCATTGGTTCCAGGACAGAACTCATATTTGAAACTAACTGGAATTTTTGATTTATCCATGGTTTCACAAAAATCGATCTAAAAAAAAATTTGAAACATTATCCCAAGCCAAACCATGTGTTTGAAAGAATGAGGATGCACCTTCACAATAAAGATAAAACTAGAGTGTCAAAGTGAAATGTCAGAGATATCAACTGTCAAACTTAGTACTTAAGGAAATCGGACATTTCATACTTAATAACCCTAATCATTCCTCCAAAAAATTCTATTCATGCTTTTATTAGTCACCTTACATTTTTTAATTAACCTGAGGATATTTTAGTGATATTGCGTTTTCCTGTCCAAGAGCATGGTCTGCCTTTCCATTTGTCCAAATCTCTGACCTCTCAGAAGCATTTTGAAGACTCGTTCACAGTCTTTTTCACATTAAACAGCTTTTTCATATTAAATTTGAGCCTATATATTCCATATTTTTTACTGGTATTGTAAATAGGGCCTCTTGTTCCACTGTTTCTTCTAACTAGTTGCTATTTGGAGGTTATTTGTTACATGTGTTAATCTCGTACCTGCCACTTTACTGGTTGTCTTGCTATCTGTAATATTTTTTCATGTGATTTTCTTGGGTTTTCTGGGTGACTAGTTGTGTACCATCTCAGATTGAGATTTGCTTCTTCCTTCTAACTTCTAAACTCCTAAATCATTTTTGGTTAATTGCATTGACCTCCAGAATGTTGAATAATACGATGCTAATGGCCAGTTTGTCTCCTCCCTAGTTTAAAGGAGAACGCTTCCAGTGTTTCCCCATTAAACAATGATGCTCACATCTGAGTGATTTATCCTATTAAGGTTGTGTCCAGCTGTCCCTCATTACTCAATTTTAGGCAACAGATTGATTCTTGGTTTAAAATATATACTTTCTATCAGATTAAGAAAGAACCCATCACACTTGTTTTACCAAAACCTTATGTTTGGGACTAAATAACCCTTAGTTTAATCATAGCTTCAGTATTCATCTATTGGCCATAGGAGCCTTATAATCTCTTTGAGCCTCAGGTAAAATACGACAATACTTCCCTGGAATAGAATACTGTAAAGTTTAATTCAGAATAAATGGAAAGAACCAACACAGAATACATGCTCAATAAGTGGGAGGATCGCTTGAGACCAGGAGTTTTAAACCAGCCTGGGCAACGTAGCAAGGCCCCATCTCTATGAAAAAAATTAAATTAAGAAATGCTCAAAAAGTGTTAATTCCTTCAATTCTCATTAACAGTGCAGTTCTTTCTGGATTCTCTTCTTAATGTGAACATGAGGATAATTTTCCTTGAAATTCAAAGTATAAACTCTATTTGATTAAAACCTATTACGTAAATATAACTAATCCATGTAATAATTAACATAATTAATAAAATATAGTTTTACTTACATTTTTGCAAATTGTGAGATTTTTAGATTAGCCCCGTACCCTTTACTTTTGGCTTCACCCATGTTAGATTTTTTAATTTAAAATATGTTTGTGTCACAATATTTCTTCTATATTTTGAGTCATTTACTATGTTAATGGGGGCTGGGGAGGTATTTATCTCCCCTGGAGAGATCTTGAATTCCCAACTACCTTGAATATGTTGACCCTGAACTGCTTTTACTCAGCACTAGAGGGCAGCATTGTAAAAGAAACCTGGCAAGGCTTCCTGCAAGGCTGTGAAACGTTAACCTGATTGCAGCCTGAGTTAAAACACTTGAAGGAGTTCAGTCCTTACCATTTCAGTCTTTTTCAGAAGCCTCTTTGTAAAACTGTGGGCGTATAAAAAGCACTCAGTAAAGGTATAAGGTAGCACAGCCAGCTCCCTCACTTCCTCCCTGTCTTGACCCAAATGTCCCTGACCACCCTGTATGAAACAGCAGCCTGCCTGCTGGCCTCACCATTCCTATTTCTTGTCCTTTTTTTCTTTCTTTCTTCTTCTTCTTCTTCTTTTTTTTTTTTTTTTTTTTTGAGACAGGATCTCGCTGTGTTGCCCAGCCTGGAGTGTAGTGAGTCAATCACTGCAGCCTGGAACTCCTGACCTCAGTGATCCTCCCACCTTGGCCTCTGGAATTGCTGGGATTATAGGTGTGTGCCAATCATGCCCTGCCCTTGTTCCTACTTCTCCAGAGCATTTATCAAGTTCTAAGATTTTAGCTAATTTTCTTAATTGTTATGACTGGGTCTCCTTCCTCCTGGACCGTAAGCTCCATGGGGGCGTTGTCTGTCTTGTTCAGTGACGGACCCCAACTGCCTAGAACTGTGTGTGGCACAGAGCAAGTGCCCAGTAAGGCTCTGCGGACTGAACGGCCGCATGGTGCTGGTGCCGACGGAGGAGTCAGCGTTTGTAAGATGGCGGCGAGGAAAGAGGATTTGGGGGTGGTTAGGGTGGTGGCGTTGGAGGTGGCCACGGCAGCGGTGGTGGCAATGGCTGAGGTGGGGGCTGTGCAGGTGGGGGAGGCAGGTGACGGCGGTTGTTAAGATGATGATGACGCAGTAGTTGTCATGATGCTTACTGCATTATGGCTGGTCAGGGTTCAACTCTGGGAAGTTGAAATCTAAGCCTGAGGCTGGATGAGGATTTCTAGAGTTTTCGAGAGGCCCCAAGCCCTGAGAGAGGGCTTGCCAGCACAGGCACTCGGTCCCTATCCTGAGGTGGGGAGAACCGCTCACACGCACACACGTGCACACACGCGGATACAAAAGTCTGTATCCGAGGTCCTCCAGCAAACCGTGCTGTGCAGGGAGGTGACGGAGCAGCAGGCAGGAAGGCCCCCCTGGCCGTCTCCCAGTTCGGCATGCGGTTCGTGGGCTCTGTGAAAGGACTCCCTGCCACCACAATTCAGGCTTTAAGAAGACACGCATTCAAAATCGTGGCCAGGCCCCTCACAGTCTCGCCAGGTGAGCAGGTTGCAGGTAGGCCCACTCCTGACACGCGCAGGGCTTGAGGTGAGAGGAGCAGAGAGCAGATGCTACCACACATCTAAATATGCAAAATGGTAAGTCCAGCCAAGACTATTAAAGAAAAATATCTGTCCTCCTCCATTAACAAATACATGTTGGCCGGGTGAGGTGGCTCATGCCTACAATCCCAGCACTCTGGGAGTCCAAGGTGGGAGGATCGCTTGAGGCCAGGAGTTAAAGACTAGCCTGAGCAAGAGTGAGACCCTGCCTCTACTAAAAATAGGAAAATTAGCCGGGCATGGTGGCGCATGCCTGTAGTCCCAGCTACTGGGGAGGCTGAGCCAGGAGGATCACTTGAGCCCAGGAGTTTGAGGTTGAGTTTGAGCTAGGCTGACACCACAGCACTCTAGCCCAGGCAACAGAGTGAGACTCTGTCTGAAAAAAAAAAAAGAAAAAGAAAAAAATACACCCTCATAAAGCCCTGCAAGGCTGGCTGGACTCCCAGAGCTCCAGCCTGGGACATGGTCAGGGAGAAGCCGCCGGCTGTCCCTTCCCTCATCCCAGGGGCATGATATAAGCACGCAGACACCCCAGTCTGCACTCCAACGCTCTATACACACCCTCTGTGGAACTGGCTGAGGGCTGCACCAAGGGCAGCACCGTCCCCCTTGGGAGGACAGGTCCTGGGGATGGACACGGCTGGCTGGGAAAGTGCATTTGGGGCTTTGGGGCTGGAAATTCCAGGGTCCCAGGTACCCCAACTGTGCACCACTTGCTCAGAACAAACGGGTTTTGTGCAGTCTGGAGCCTTGTGTCTTGTCCTGGGCAACCCCGCTTTGCCTTTCTCAACATCTCCCGCCCCTGGAGATGGAGCAGCTGGAACAGAGTCAGTCTCGAGGCCTGGAGGCACGAACCCAATGTCTTTGCTATCCGGCCCTCTCGTTCCTCCAGGTAAACATCCCTGGGCGAGGGAGGTCTGAGGACACGGCGCTCCTCGGACACCCCTTCGAAAAGCAACATACATAGGGACACATCGCCCCGCAAGGCCAGCTTTCCCAGGGCTGTGGCCAGTGTTCATTGTTGTCGTGTTTCTCTTTCTGTCCATTTCAGTCACAAAAAGAGACCCTATCTCAGTGCTCATTCCCCAAGATAAATGTGGAATGGACACCTTATCTCTGTCTCACTCCCTCTGTCACCCTCCTGGGAACAGGCCCCCAACTGGGGACAATCGATCACTTGACTGCTTGGCAGATTGCAAGGACCCCTCTGCCTATGCCGCTGACACACGATGTCCAGAGCACAGTGCCAGCCGTCCCCCTGGTCGGGTCTCTCCCTTGACTGCACACAGAAGTTGCCCATCACAGGGCCAGCTGCCCAGAGAATTGTGATAAAACCACGTCCGTGTCCAAGCATCACATTTTACTGTGGAGGCTGCAGCCTGCCCTCTGCCAAGTTCTGGTCTCTGAAGACTCATCTAATTGAACCCGCTGTTGCTAAGTCTAGATTCTTCATTTTTCCTGAGTCCTGAGTATTGGTGGCTGTAGCATCTGTGCTAGCAACTCACGGCTTCTCAAACTTCACCTAGGGCAAAAGAATCACCTGGATTCCTGGGCTCCACCCTGGAGAGTCAGATGCAAGTCGTAGGCAGGACCCACGCATGGAGCCCCACTTCTAACAAGCTGCCGGGGGATGTAGTCAGGGCAGCTGGTCCTCCACCCACCTTGAGCAATACTCAAGAGGCTGGGCTGATGAGAGCTACCACTGGCTAAGCCCCTACTGAGCACCAGGTATTGGGTATTATGAGGACCCAGGTCACAGATGAGGTGCAGAAAGGTGAAATGACTTGCCCAAGGTTCCAAAGCTAGGAAGCGTTGGAATTGGAATCAAACCCCCATCTCCCTGCTCCACCATCCACAGCCACCACCTGGTCAGCAGGTATGGCCTGGCCCCTCCGTAACCACCTTGAGGTGTTTGTAGTGACCACCCTCCTCCTGGTAGTCTCTCTTGCCCCAGCCTCCCCTGCACCAGTACAACCTCCTGCCAAGATGACATTCTTTCTTTTCCTAATTGTGGTAAAATACACACAATGTAAACGTTACCATTTTAGCCATTTTTAAGCTCTGTGGCATTAAGTACATTCACGCTGTGCACTTGTCACCCCCATGCAGCTCCAGAACTTGCTCATCTTCCCAAACTAAAACTCCATGGCCATTAAACACCAACTCCCCATCCCACCTTCCCTCAGCCCCTGGCACCCACCATTCTACTTTCTGTCTTTATGAATTTGATGACTCTGAGTATGAGTACTGCATTACCCCGGGTGGTAATGAACATTGCTATGGTGTCAAACCTGAGTTCAAGCCCTGCTCCACCGCTACCAAGCTGTGTGACCTTGAGTAGGTTACTGGATCTCTCCGAGCCTTAATTCTTTAATCTGCAAACTGATGATAAAAATAGAACCTCCCACACAGGGCAATGATAAGCATGAAACGAGATTTTGTTTATAAAGCCCCGACTCCAATACCTGGCACCAGGGCAGAGCCCAAGGAACGGTAGCTGGAGTCAGTATGATTATTGTGAAATTGAGTTAAATAGACAGTAAGAGGGAGCGGGGCTAGAGAAAAGGAGACTAGAGTGGAGCTGCTGTTAAAGAACCAGGTGAGAATGGGGGGTGCGGAGGGCAGGGCAGGGAGATGTTTAGGAAAACAGCAGAGGTCGGCAGATGCCTGGTGCCAGGAGGCATCTAGGAAGACAAGAACCTGGACAGTACCCTGGGATCTGGCAATTAACGTGTCTCTAGTAACCTTTGAGAAAGGAGTGTGATTTTTAAAATAAATAAGTGGGAAAGATAGTTGGAAAGGTAGGTTGAGGTCTTTTCTGGGGAGAGGGTAAGAGTAGGCAAATCTGAATGTCAGGCTAGAGAGGCTGATCTTGTATTTAGACAATTACACAATCTCAGAGGTATTCAATTGGGGGCTGGCTGAGGCTGGTTGGGGATGACTGTCTGGGTGGCGCGGAGGGAGGAGGGGGCCTGGGTGCCACACCCGCCCAGGTCAATATCTGAATTTGATTGACAAGGACCTAAAATTCCCATGTTGATCACTCCAGAGATTCAGTGATTCAAGCTGACTTACGTTGAACCAAAAAAAAAAAAAAGCACTAGGCAGAATAATATCATGCAAAGCCCCCAAATCTTATACTTCTACAAATTCGAGGCAGCAGGGAGAGACATAGGAGCACAGTGCAGAAGGCAAAACTGCAGGAGGGAGCCCTGCCTAGGCAAGGTGGAAGTTGCAGCTGTCCCGATTTTTCACGTGATCCCTCCTACTGCTTGGCCACAGCTCGCAAAGCTGGGAGCCTCTTTGGGGACATATAAATAGTAACTGTTACTTGAGAACCAGCAGAGCCTTGCCTGCTCTGACAACTGCTGGCGGCTTATTTCGCTTAGCATAATGTCCTCTAGCCACACCGTACCCCACAAATATACACAATTTTTATTTGCCAGTTAAAAACAACCACCGCCACCACCACCGCTGGAGGGTGCTTGCTGAGTGGGATCTCAGGAAATGACCTCACCCTCCCGAAGTCTCGTCATGATACTTCAAATAATCACACGAGGGCTAAAAGGATGACGCATAGGACACAGGTGTGAGCAATCCAGTTCATTGACAGCACCTGGGGCTTGTGGGGGGGGGGGAGGGGCCCTGGGCTGATACACAGCAGTCAAAGGCTTAAGAAACGACTGTGGTTTTGCTTAATCCTGACCGAGGAACTAAAGCCAGACTCCCACGTGTGACTGGCACAGTGGTCTCAATGCATCTGTCCTGGGTCAAACAACTTACCAAGGCAACCCCCCCCCAACCTTTCCAACTTCTTCAAACTCAAAAGTCTGGGGGTGTTCAGTCCGGGTGGGGGCGGGGGTGTTGTTCAAGATGCAGCTTGTGGGATTAATTTTTGGCAGGAAGATCACAGTGTTGAATACAATGAAACTCTGTCCTGAGAACGAGCCTCTCCGGGAGCCGTTGCCGCTCTCGGACTGGCAGGGCTTGAGGAATTCATTGCATGGGATGAAAAGTCTAACCAGAGCCAGGATTTTATTCCTGCCTGGGAGACTCCCGGAGTCACTGCATTTCCAAAGAAAGGGTTCATTTCATCAGACCCCAAGAAAGTGGATTCTGGGCTTCTAAGAGAAGGAACTACCATGTTCTTTTATTAAGAAAATTCTGTTTGGATCACTGTTGCCTAACTAGGTGTTTTCTATTTGAAATGATTCCTTTCCTGCGCATGCTTCTGTGATTTCGGAGAAATGCAGCCAGCATGCACCCTGGAACACAGTTGGTGCTCATTAAGTGCCTCCTTCCATCTGCTCCAGATGGCCCTGAAATTTTCCAAGGCAGATCCAAGTTGTGTGTAAACGTTTACATTAAAGTAGGGGCTGTGGTCTTGAATTCCTCCCTCCAAATCAGAACCCGCAAATGCTCTGATTCGGTAGCAACTTTAAGAATACGTGTGACTTATTCAACTGAATCTTTTAATCACATAGAGCAATACATTGTGAGAGGTTCTCACCTGTCAGCAGAAAGTGGCCCTGAAAGGTCACCCAGCTTCCATGAGACTCAGTTCCTAAAGTGAGGATTCCAAGTGAAAATACTTGCCACAAAAAAAAAGTAAAAGATGACATAAATGTATATTTTTCTGTTTTTGATAGTGATCTTAGGGGAGATATTTTTTCTGCCCTACTTCTTCATTTGATGTCACTTTCCAAAGTATTAATAACTTTTGTAACTTAGTTACATCTTCAATGATCCTATTTCCGAATAAGGTCACTTTTTGAAGTGGTACAGTTAGGACTTCAGTGTTTGTTTTGGAGGCCAAAATGGTGCATGTGTTCCATCTTTAGAGATAGTTGCCTTATGCCACAACCTCCCACTGAGTAATGTCATGTGGGGAAATGTCTCATCACAACCATTCGCCATCTAAGGGAATTACAACAGAAGCCGGTGTCTGACCCTCGCATATCATAGTTCCAGAGAGATGCTGGTAGCCATGTGGCCCATTCGAGGCAGGCAGTAAAAACCGGGCACCCAGGTGCCTCTAGCCCAGCCTCCCTGGAGTGCTACAGACCAGCCACCACACCTCCTGGATTTTTCTCTCAATTCTCTGCCCCATTGTAAGAACAAGTGCTTAGACAACCGGTCCTGACTTTAAGTTTGTGATGTGTGGTATCCATATTTTTGTCTCTCTAAATTCCCAGCGTGTAAGCATGGCAGCTCACTAGCTCCCAACTGCACGAATTTCATAAGGCTACCGGAACAAAGGACTGCAAACTGTTCTGCTGCTTAAACCAACAAAACGTGTATTCCCTCAGAGCTCTGGAGGCTAGAAGTCTGCAATCCAGGTGTCAGCAGGGCCTTCTGAGAACGGAGAGGGAGAATCTGTTCCACGCTCCTGGTAAGAGCTGGCAGCCCTGATGTTCCTTGGCCTACAGATGCCTCACTCCAATCTCTGCCTTGTAGGAGCCAAGGAAAAACTTTCCCTTCATCCTTTGAAGGTTTGCTGGAAATAAACTGACAAAAGGCAGATTAATAGAAGAAAAGGCATACAAATTTATTTGATCACAGTTGTACATGACACAGGAGTCTTCAGAATAAAGACCCAAAGTTACAGGGGAAACTGTGCATTTTTGTGCTTAGGTTCAACAGAGTGTGGGCAGCCATGTGGAAATACGATTGGACAAAAAGGGTGGGATCAAATGCTAACAGACTGAGTGGGGACACCCAGCAAGGCCCGTCTGTCTAGAGTCTTCCTGGCCTCTCTGTGCGGCCTTCCTTCCTTCCGGGTGTGGGGCAGGGTCCTCTCTGGAATGGGAGGCTTATGACCACTGTCAGATGAGGTAAGTCAGATAATTTCTTTACGGCCAGTTTTTACACAGAAAGGGAGGGGGGAAGTTAGAGTAATATTTTTACGTTTTGTGGCTGGCTTGTGAGGAAAGGGGTTCTGGTTTCCATGACCTGCCTTGGGGAAGAAGGATTCTGGTTTCCATGGCCAACCTCAGGGGAGAATGCAGGCCACAGACTAGAGGGCAGGAGAAGGTCAGAGAGAAAGTTTTGCTTCCAAGACTGCTTCTGAGGCCTTCATTTGGGGGTATCATTTTCCCCAATGATACCTCCAAACAGCCTCATTTCTACCAAGTCTCTCTACATCTTTACAAGGTCGTCTTCCCTCTGTGTCTGTGTCCAAATGTCCCTCTTTTTATAAAGACACCAGTCATATTGGATTAGGGGCCCCCCTGCCCTACTCCAGTGTGAACTCATCATAACTTAATTACATCTTCACTGACTGTATTTACAAATAAGGTCACATTTTGAGGTAACTAGGGTCAGGACTTCAACATATCTTTTTGGGGAACATAATTCAACCAATAATGCCAACTGGGAATTTTCTTACTATTTCCCTCTTTTGGGCTCTATGTTTTGAAGTCTTTTGCTTACCAAACAAAATACACTTAGTGAGTATTCATTTTCTTGGTTTTTTTAAAAAAAATTCATCAAAGTCATCAAATAGGCTTCCAGTTCCAGAAGAAGAAGGCATAGAATCACTTTCCCTGTTCTTCTCTGGATGTAACTACTTTGTCTCACTAGCCCCTTCCCCATGCTTTTTTTTTTTTTCCCCCCGTATGTCTTTAAATGCTGAAAATTCCAAATTCCCCTATGGAAAAACAGCCACAGTTTTGTCTGTAGTTTGTGTTTTTCCCAGGCATGTCCTCAACTTTGGCTTAATAAACTTCCATTGATTGACATTTTGCCTCAGTCATTTATTTGGGTCAACACCCATGTACCTCCAGACTGGGTGCCAGAGGGGCCTGCAACCTGGAGCTACCAGCAGGCATAGACAAAATCATCCAAGAAAGCCTACTGTCTCTGGCCAAAGGAAAGGGGGAGCCCAACAGAGACCAAGTGGGGAGCCCACATCCCCCTTCCCACCACCAGGCCCCCTGCAGGCCATCTGATCCACCAGCAGGATCCGCATTAGCTGAGCGCTGCACCTCCCTGTTCTCCATCAAGGTGGCAGAGCAGCACCCGACATTCCACCGTGTGCTTTCTGCCCCCACCAACAGCACCAGCAAAGACCGAGTGGGAACCCCACCAACACCAGAAGAACAAAATAGAATTCAAAAGGCTCAGGAAACTAAACTGTCACACACCAAACCGAAACAGCATGAATACTCACCGAAAGAGAAGACTTATGATTGTATCAATTGATGCAGAAAAAGCATTGAATGAAATTCAACACCCATTCGTGATTTAAAAAAAAATTCTCAATCAGCTAGGAATAGAAGGGAAATTCCTCAACCTCATAAAGAGCATTACAAAAAACTTACAGCTAATATCATACTTCGTGATGGAAGCATGAATGCTTTCCCCGCTAAGACTCGAAACAAGACAAAGATATTTGCTCTCATCATTCTTATGCACCACAGTATTGGGAATTCTAACTACTGAAGAAAGGCAAGAAAAAGAAACAAAAGGCATACAGATTGAAAAAAAGAAATAAAACTGTCCCTATTTAGAAATAACATGATTACTACATATAAAATCCAAAGGGATCTACAAACAAACAAAAAGACTTCCTAGAACTAATAAGTGAGTTCAGTAAGGTTAAAAATTGAAAGATAAATATGCAAAAAAATTGTATTTCTATACACTAACAACAAATAATTGAAAACCAAAATTTTTTTTTAAAAAGTAATATTAAGCTGGGTGTGGTGGTGGACACCTGTAGTCCCAGCTACTCAGAAGACTGAGGCAGGAGGATCACTTGAGCCCAAGAGTTCAAGGCTGCAGTGAGCTATGCCTGCATCACTGCACTCCAGTCTGGGTGACAGAGTGAGATACTGTCTCTTAAATAAATAAATAAATAAATATCATTTACAATTGTTCTAAAAAAATGGAATACTTAGGAATCAATCTAACAAAACATATACAGGATATGTATGATGAAAATGATAAAATGCGAGTGAAAAAAATCAAAGAAGACCTAAACACTTGTAGAATCATACTATGTTCATGGATCAGAAGACTCAATATAGATAAGATGTCAATTTCCTGAGTTCAACCATAGGTTTAACACAGTCCTTATCAAAATCTCAGCAATGTTTTTTGTAGATATAGGCAAGCTTATCCTAAAATTTATATGGAAAGGGAAAAGTCCGAAAATAGCCAAAACAATTTTGAGAAAGAAGAATAAAGTAGGAAGAATCATTCTTCTTGATATCAAGGTTTACTATTTAACTGCAGTAATCAAGACAATGTGGGGGGCCTGGGCGCGGTGGCTCAGGCCTATAATCTTAGCACTCTAGGGGCAGAGGTGGGCAGATTGTTTGAGCTCAGGAGTTCGAGACCAGCCTGAGCAAGAGTGAGACCCCTGTCTCTACTAAAAAAATATAGAAAGTAGCTGGACAACTAAAAATATATAGAAAAAATTAACTGGGCATGGTGGCGCATGCCTGTAGTCCCAGCTACTCAGGAGGCTGAGGCAGGAGGATCACTTGAGCCCAGGAGTTTGACATTGCTGTGACCTAGGCTGATGCCACAGCACTCTAGCCTGGGCAACAGAGTGAGACTCCAAAAAAAAAAAAAAAAAAAAAAAGCCTTCATCCTCTGCCCAGAAGTGCTGCTGTGAGAAGTGAAATTACATATAAATCAGTAGTGCCTTAAGCACTTTAAAAGAGGCCTGGAATGTAAATTCCACTAAGTATAAATAATAACACTAATAACACCTCCCTCATTTTGTCTTTATTTCTGGGGCCTGGGAGGATCAAAGCCATCTGATAGCAACAGCTTCAAAGGCATCTCCTGTCCCAGATCTGGGAACGGGCAGCCTGCAACAGGCCTCTCCATCCTTGGTTCCCACACTTCACAACCGTTAGAGGCTCCAAAGCATCTGCAGTGGTGGTTACAGCCTTTCTGCCTGTTATACCTTTTTTTTATAAAATTCATGTCACTAATTCCAATAGTGGTGTCATCAAAGGAACCCTTTTTCCAGTGCCATGTGTCTCATCATTTGATTTTCCTCCATCCCTAGAAGTGCCCCAGTGGAACCCTTTTATGAATTCAATGGACTGCCAACAGGTTTTGCTTCGAATATCTTTTACATACCAAGACAGCCCTAGAAATAATCGGACGCTATGGGAGACGTGGGTTGGGAGTCACAGAGCTGATGGTGAAGCAGAGCTGCCATCCCACCTCAGGATTTGGGGGTGGGGAGGCTTCATTATTCAGTGACAGGGAGTAGGGGAGAGTCTGGGCCCGAGGGGGGTTACCCCGAGGGGCTAGAATGGCTCTGGAGTCGCTGACCTAGGCAGGGACCAGATGACTACAGAGGTGTGTGGCTCAGGGTTAGACCAGCAGGGAGATGGATCTCCCTAGAGGGTATCCGGCTGAGCCACATGTGGAAGCCTGGGCTGGTGCCACTCAGCACCAAGGAATCTGGTCCAGCTCTCAGGGAAGGGCTCAGGGATAGGGCCCCTGCCCAAGAGGAGGGCGGGAAAGAGAAACAGCCCCCTGCTCTGAGTTGGGGGAGGAGGCGGGGGTTGTGGGGGCCCCAGGATGGGCTGTGGCCCACACTGGAGAGGGTGGGGCAAGGCCCAGGTTGGCCACTGTCCGAACCTCTATCCAGGCAAGGCTTCCTGCAAAGATAGTTTTAGCTCAGAGAATGCTTTAGCACTTGGTCCCAGCCGAGACTAGTGGGGAGGGACTCACTGGTGACCCCCTGGGAAGGGGGAGGCGTGAGGGATGGGCAAAGTTGGTCCAGGAACTTCCTACTTCCATAGATAGTTCCAGAACCTGAAATGGGGTGATCAGAGGCTCAGTTTGGAGCGAGAAGGCAGCAGCAAGGGAGGTAAGGCAGGGAATGATACCAACACCATTACAGGCGCTGCGTCCTGACGGAGCCCCTCAGTTTACATCTGTGGTTCTCACCCCTGGCTGCACGTTGGAATCATCTAGGAAGCTTTCAAAATCCCCCGTGCCTGGGCCCCGCCCTGAACGATTACATCCGGATCTCTATGCACGGGGCCCAGATGTTTAAAGTTCCCCTGGTGATTCTGGTGTGGAACCAGGGTTAGAACCACTCCTCTGTCCTAGCCCCTTGCCACTTAAAGTGTGGTTCGCAGAGCAGCAGCTGCGCAGCCTCTGGGCTCTTGATAGAAATGCTGAGTCCCAGGCCCAACCCCAGCCCTACTGAAGAGAATCTGCATTTGAACAGGATCCCCTCTGCACATTCAAGTTTGAGATGCACTAACAGTTTAATGAACATTGAGAACAACAGGTCTCACCCCTAGTTGCACACTGAAATCACCTGGGGAGCTTTGAAAACTACGGATGCCTGAGTCCTGGTCTGATATCATTGGTCTGACCTTGGCTTTGGCTTTGGGATATTTAAAAGCTCCCCAGGGGGCGCCAGCATGCAGCCAAGACGGAGAACTATTGGTTGATGGGCAGGGCCGCCCCCCACCGACCCCAGCCCTCAGTGCAGGCAGCCGTGGTGAGGGTCGGGGCGCCGACAGCCCAGCCCTGCTAAGCCCTAACTTAGCAGCTAAGTCGGGGGAAGCGTGAGAAGGAGGGGGAGGGGAAGATGGTCCAGCGCCTGCAGCCCGGCTGTGCCAGACGGAGATCGTCTGAGGCTGAGTGACCTGGGTCCCAGGAGCAGGACCGGGCAGGCAGCAGACACCTGCAGAAGTGAAGCTGCTGGGAGTGAGGGACATCTGCAGCAGGGACGTATTTTCACAGTCGCCCTCCAAATTCTCAGTAGCTCACAGTTGACCTGGAAGCTGGACCTTCTAAGGAGCTCCCAGGAGAGGCGACGCTGCTGCTCCCCGGACCTCACGCGGCGTAGGAAGATCTGGGAGAGAGAAAGGGAGCGGTCCCAGCCCCTAGAGGCTACTAATGGAACTAGCACACATCCGGGGCTGGGAGCGGCGGGGATGGCGAATGGGGAATCACAGGGGGGCGATGCTGAATTCACTCTAGCCCCGAGGTCCTGAAAAACAGAGGCACCCCCACCCTTTCGTGTTCCTGGAAATGGCTTACTGCAAAGACCCCCTTCCCCATACGACTTAGAGACGAGGCCAGACACGGACCCTCCCAATTCCCATTCTTTGCCTCATGAGTGATGAGCTGAGCAGCTTGTCCCCACTGATGGATCAGAACTAAAGGCGTGTTAACCAAACTCTCCTTTCCCCAGGTCCCTGAAAGTTCGCCCACCCTCTGCAGCCCGTCCTGAGAATAGGCTGACCGGGAATAAAACAGTCTCTGACCCGAATGGGTCGTGCCCCGCCTTCATCCACTTCCCCACACTGGGTTCTTTCCAGCCCTGTTTACTCCTCCCTGTAAAAGCAAAGCCCTTTCTCCCTAACCCTGGAGCGCGTCTTCACTCTTGCCATAGCCCAGCCCCACCCCTGCCCTTGCTATAGTCCCGCCCGCTTTCAATAATCTTTTCTAACAGAGTCTCTCCTTACCAATTCGGATGAGTTGACAGGGAAGGGGAGAGTATATGAGGTAGCTATTTTGGACAAAGTTGTCCTGAAGGCCGCTGAGGGCAGTATGAGGAGGCCAGACCTGGAGGGGCGGGGTGGCGGGGGTGCGGGGAGGGGGGGGACGGGGGTGCAGAAGGAGAGGAGCAGGGTTCTGAAGGGGAGGGGGCACCCTGGGCCAGAGGGAAGAACAGGACTGAGATGGAGCAGGCCGCTGGTGAGGAGGTGACAGGCCAGCCCAGACTCAGCAGAGTGCTACTCAGACGCTCCCCTCCCTTCTCTGCTGTCACCTCCCCAGGCTGGGACCCCAGGAATGGGGACGGTGGTCTGCCTCCCACCTGCTCCCACCTCTGCAGACTTTCCTCCAGCAATAACCCTTCCCTCTGCTGTACCCTCGACCTCTCCCTACAAACCAGCTCCTTCCCAGAATTTGAGCACCTCCCTATCTTTGCCCAGCAGAGCTGTCCCTGTGTGAAGCCGTTCCCCCTATCCCCCCCAGGGCTGATCACCCTCATCCTTGAAGTGTCCTCTGCTGGGTTCACTGCTGCCACATTTTGTGTTCCTCCTGCCTGTGTGGTCAGACACTTGGCCAGACTCGGCCAGTGCTTCGCCGTGCTGTGTTCCTGCTGTCCTTTCTTTCCCTTTTTGGATAGACTTTCTTCCTGGGTTCTGAGTATCACCTACATGCCGACAACCCTGAACTTAAATTTCCAGTGTGACCAGTGTCCTGAGCTCTGGACGCGTCCTCCCAGCTGCCTGCCTGTCACCTCCCCCTCAGGAAATGGCACCTTTGTGCACCTGGGAGTGGACCTCACCCCTGCCTTCTCCTCACCCCCACCCAAGTCCCCAGCAACACCTCACTGCTCCCTCTGAAATTTCCTCCCTGGCTGCTTCTCCTCCTGGCCACAGCCACCACCCTGTCCAGACTGCTGGCATCTCTCCCTGGACCTCTACAAGCCCCCCAGCTTCCATTGCTGCCTTCTCCAAACCGGGCACCTCCCTTGAGCCGCTGTAGTGATCATGCCCCTTCCCTGCCCAAAGCCTTCAAGGACTTCCACTGAACTTCGCTGAGAGCCAGTCCTAAATGTGACCTCGGAGGCCTGGCATCCACTGCCACGGGCCCCTTCCTCGCTGTTCTCGTGTCCTTCTCCCCCTTGTCACTGTGTCTGGCCGTGCTGACCTTTCCATTCCCAGAACTCACAGAGCTCTTTCTTTACCTTGGGAGGTTGCTGGCGCCGTTCCCTCCCTCCTGCTCTCTGCTTGGCTCAGCCTACTCCTCCCTAGGTTGCAGGGTAAACACCCCCTTCACCCCCCACCCCCATGCGCTCTGCCCTCCACTGTGATCTCCTGTCACACTTGAGCTGCTGCTTCTCCGCACGTATCACACTTGGGATTCTGGAATATTCATTTGTGTTTAATATCTGTATCTTCCACTTAACTACAACCTGGGGGAGAGAGCGACCCTGTCTGTTTTCATTATTACCCTGACCTCCTAGCTTTTATAATAGAATAGAAGTAGGCACAGAGTAAGGTTCAATATATGTTTTTCAAGTGAGCACTAAATAGTCTGCAATGATAGATACACTCCCATGGACATTTAGTAAGCACATGAAGTGACTGCCTGTTGTAGTTGTCAGTCTCCCAATCAGTCTCTTTTAATTATCTGGAGTCACCGTCCCCCGTCCCCCACAACTGCTATGCTAATAATGTCTCAAGGTGCCCTCTGGGGGAGGAGAGCTGCCTGGCCGGCAGCCCGGGGCCCCACCGCTGGCAGGCCTGTCCCCTTGCCTGCAGGTGGGGGCAGCAGGCCAGGGAAGGGGGAAGCGGCTCTGTGATGTCACTCAGGTTCCAGCACCAGGCTGAGGCCAGACGTAGCCCCAGCCCACTTCTTCCTTAGCACCTGCCCTCTCCTGCCCCCCAGCCAGTGTTTCCTGAGAGTCTTCCCGCAGTGAGTCACTTGAACAAGAATCTCTGTCTCGGGCCCTGCTTCTAGGAAACCCAGTGGAAAACACCTATCACAGGGAGGAAAATATGTGTGGAGTCAGGGATGAGAAGGCGAAATGACATGAAAGGAAGCAAAACAAGAGAGTGGCCTTATGTGGACCAGCGCACACTCCCAGGAATTGAGGTGAATGAATCAACTCTCTGCATCTTTGGTTGCTCTCAAAAGTTGTTGAGTAAATGAATGAAAGAGAAGAAAGACCGGGAGGGGAAGAGAAGGGAGGATTTCTCTTTCAGTGCCCCTTGGAGGCCATAATCTGTCCCATGAGGCCGGCAGGGCTCTGCTGGTCTCTAATCTTCTAATGGAGACACAGTCCCTTCTAAAGGAGCAGAAATGATCAGTTCCCTAAGCCTTCTTTGCCCTGGAACCAACCAGCCTGCCCCAGTGTTCCACAACATAATCCTTTGTTAATCACTAGCTAGGGCACTGGGTAAAGCAGTTTTCCAAATCCTGGCCCCCTGAGCTCATGGCATTTGAGATATGTAAAGATGTTGCTATGGTGACACAGTGACAGATTAATTGCCAAATCCTCCTGGAGCAAAGCTGCTTTAACAAGGTGGAACCCTGGGGTGCCAGGAAAGATCCGAGGCCTTCTCAGAATAAAGTGGGGGCCAGTGGATCTGGGGGTGGGGAGAGGTGGAGCAGCCGCAATCCCTATCTCAGGCTAACATTTCGGGGGGCCCGGGCTTCCTGAATCTGTCCTGTCTCTAGAAATGGAGTCTTTAGCCCCAAAGCTTGTCCCTGAAAGATACCTGTGTCATCCTTTTATCCGCGGCTTTGCCAGTCACTATGCAGCCTGCACCTCCATGTCATTAATGAGCCAATTCTCCTAGCACCCCCGACCCCACCTCCAGAAAGCTGCTCTTAGCTGGAAGAGCCTCTGAAGCCACTGGGTAACAGGGCTCTGCCTAACAAGAGTAATAGTGTCAGGCTCGTGATTCTTCAAAGGAGAGAGGAGGACAGTACTGTGGGATCAAACGCCATGATGCAATCTAATCAGGGCACCCAAGATGGAATCAAGCTCACATTTTTAAATAAATAGTATTGGAAAGTTATGTAATGCTCATTAATAAGCCTGTCCCTTCTAATCTGGAGCAGACTTTTACAAATTCAGGTGTGTTCTTGCATTAACCATGGCAGCTCTCACTTCTGCCAGATGATGAGCTGAGATGAAGGCCCATTTAAGGAATGCAGAGGGGCTGGGTGTGTTGTTCTGGAGCAGTCCCTGGTGGCCTATGCAAAGTAGGTCCACGCAAAGTGCTATCAGCATCACCTGAGAGCATGTTAGAAATAAAGACTCTCATGAGCCAGGCGTGGTGGTGTGCACCTGTAGTCCCAGCTACTTGGGAGGCTAAGGCAGGAGGACCACTTGAGCCCAGGAGTTGAAGGCCAACCTGGGCAACATAGCTAGACCCCATCCCAAAAAATAAATAAATAAAGACTTTGAGGCTCCACTTCCAACCTACTGAGCCAGCATTTGCATTTTTACCAGATTCCCAGGCCATTCAGATGCATAATCAAGTTTGAGAAGTGCTGGTCTTCAGCCCTTACTGTTTCCTGAGTGGATGTGTTCACATATATAAATGCTTGTCCAAGTCAAATAACAAAACAGGCCAGGCCCCTGGCTCGCGTCTCACCGCCAACCACACTCAGTGCCACAGCAGGAGCAAGCTTGGGTTTCCAATGACAATGTGGACACCAATGCCCTGATATGAAATACAATGGAATTTGGGTCAACAATTAGGTTATTACTACCTATCAAAGTGAATCAAAATACACTGAATTTTAGTGAGGCCAGTCTTAGACACAGATGGTGCCTTAGAGCCTACTTCATCATTTATGTACATGTTCTGGTTTCTCCAGGAAATATAGAAGGCATCTCAAAGTGGTATACTAAATCAACAAGATGGGGCTGGGCACAGTGGCTCATGGCTGTAATCCCAGCATTTTAGCAGGCTGAGACAGGAGGATTGCTCAAGGCCAGGAATTTGAGACCAGCCTGGGCAACATAGCAAGACCCCTATCTCTCCAAAAACTTTAAAAATTAGCCAGGTGTGGTGGTGTATACCTGTAGTCCTAGCTACTCAGGAGGCTGAGGTAGGAGGATTGCTTGAGCCCAGGAGATCAAGGCTGCGGTGAGCTATGATGATGCCACTGCACTCCAGCCTGGATGACAGAGCAAAACCCTGTCTCAAAATAAATAAATAAATAAATAAATCCAACAGGATGGACTTAATCAAAAGTAGGAGTCAAAATAGAATGAAAAACAAGAGTGGGAACATAAAATTGAGCCAGAATTGAATAGTGCACACCATAAAGTCCTACATTCTTGTTACGGGTGGGCCACAAATTTACTGTGTTCATCTAGCCAAAGAGGAGAACAAAGCCCGGTCAGTTAAACTAATCTGTCATTCTTGTATGATGAAAAGATGCCAATTGCTAAGAAGGCACACAATATTCTCTGTTCCTCCTCACAGCAAAATTTCCCGGACGTGTCGTTGTGTTGTTTACACACTGTCCCCAGCTGCTCCCACTAGTTCTTTCTTTGACCCACTTGCTAGCTGGCTTCTGCCTCACCAGTCCGTAGAAGGTGCTCTTGGCAAGCTCACCATGGTCTCTGTGCTGCCAAATGGTCACCTCTCTGTCCCCATCCCCTTTGACTTCTCGGCACCTCTCCTCCCAGTTGATCGTGCATTGTTAGGACACCCTGCTATCTGGCATCTGCGGCCCTACATTCTCCTGGCTTTTCTCCTAGCTCACTGCTGCTCCTTCTAAGCCCCCTTGCCTGGTCTTCCCTCCTCCGCTTCCCCTCCACATGCTGTGGCCCCTTGGGCTGCTGTCTTGGGACCGCTTCTCATCTATTCCCCCACTTTCCATAGGCAATCTCATACCCCAATGGCTCTAAATGCTGCCTGTGCTAAAGTCTCCCACACATTCATCTTGTGGCTCTCCTCTCTCTTGGGCTTCTAGATGTACACACAGCTGCCTCCGCAACACCTCCATTGAGTATCCCAGACAGCATTCAAAATGGATTCGAACTGGATTCTTTATTTAACACTCAAACCTGGCTCTTTGCCAGTCATCTCAAGAAATAGCATCACCACCCAGCCAGTCACTAAGGCCAGGAGCTATTGGTCCTCCCCAGCTCCTTCCTCTTCCTACTCTCCACACCCCCAACATCCAACCCAACTGTAAGTCCTGTCAATTCTGCCTCCAAAATCCCTGAAATCCATCCCATCTCCATCATCACTGCCTTCTGGACAACTGCTACAGCCTCCTCAACATCCACGCTTGCCCTCTCCAAGCCTTCCTCCTCCCACAGAGTGGTCAAAACAAGCTTTTAAAGTTTTACGTCAATCCAGGCAACGATCATCAAAAAAGGAAAAAAAGAGTGAGAGAGAATTAGAGAATTATGAACCTCCTAATGAAAGTGCACAACATCATCCATGAGATTGCTTTTTCAAAAATATAACACTTGTATTTACTTAGGCCTCTATATCTAGACACCAATTTATAGGAGAAACAGGGGAAGAGTTTCTTGGACTGTTTCCTAAGGTGTCGTGAGGGATGTATCGGCACTGCATGGAAGGGAAGTTTAGCAACAGCCCTCCTGGGGGCTGGCAGTAGGTGAGCCCAGGTGCACAGGTCTCAAACCTAATCAGAGAGGAGCTGGAGGAAGCAGTGGCCCAAACATCCTCTGAGCGGTCCTTCTTCAACTTTTTCTTAGCTAGGTTTTTCATAAATATTAGGAAACAATGCATCGGTGAGATGGTTCTCACCAACCCACCCCTGGAGGTTGGTAAGCTATGTGTGCAAGGATCTCAAAGGACAATTAGGGGAAAAAAAAACCAACATCCTGCTGAGGACATGCTGAACAAAAAAGCCCTTCTAAGCCCCTGCCACTGCTGCTTACGTATGACCCTGATGACTTCTGTACGTTCTCACTGAATTCACTTGGAACATGTCTGACATTGAGTTAATGCCTCTTTACCCAGTGCTGCTGGAAGTCATCCACCTGCCCATATTGTTGGGAAGAAGTAACAGTGGAGCAATGTGATTATTTGTCACATTTGCCGGTGATACGACCTTCTATAAAACCCAACAAAATTGTGATTTTTCTTCAATTCGCAATAATGGGGTGAAAAGAAGATTTCTGATTAGGCTACAAAACCATACTCAAGTGGACAAGGCGGTTACTAAGCCCAATTCTCACTTCTCTCTCCAGATACACAGGACAACTGTTCCCTGGGGGAAGATGGCATATCTTGTGGAGTCAATGACACCATCATATGCCAAAGGAGGTTGAAAGAAAACACCATTGGCACCTGGCTTTCACCAAGGAAGTCTCTTCCCCAGACTTGGGCTGAATGACCTTAGGTGAGTTGCTAAAAGATTTTGAGATTCTATTTCACTTTCTTTCATATGAGGGTAATGGTACTGACCTCAATGGATTTTGAATGAGTTTAAATTTAAGAGAGCATATGAAATGACTAACAAAGTGCACACAGTGGGCTCTCAATAGATACTAACCCTCCTTCCTCTAGTCAGTTTGCCTTACTTGCAATCCACACTTTTAACAGCTCAAATCCACACCATGGATAAATAGGTTTTCTGATTCTTGGTACTAGCAATGAATTACTAAAAGCATCAGGAATTTATCCAAGGTAATTACCCACCCCCGCGGCCTCTCCTTTCTCTTCCCCCAAACTTCACATCCACTCTAGCCTTTTATCCACCTTCCTCCTCCAAGAAGAATGGTGTGACTAAGCAGTTAACAATAAAACACAGAAATTAGACTGCTGGGCCCTAGGTTCAGCATCTATCTGACAATCACCCTCCCCAAGAGCTCCCACACAGAGAGGGATCACTGACCTCTTGGCACCAGTAGATCCACTTAGAAATTATGGTGTGTGATGGCAGAAGAAAAATAATGCAAAATAAGAGTGGGAAGTAATAAATGGAAATGTTTAAACTAGGAAAGAAAGGGAGGAAAGAAGGCGATGAGTAATAAGTATCTTAGGGCTCACATTCTAATGGGGAAACCAACAATTGATATGGGAACAAATAAATAAGCAAGATACTTAAAGACAACAGTAGCCAAGGCCTTACCAGATATGAAAGGCCTCACCCACCCACCCCAACACTCCCTCCACTATACCCACCCCACCACACACACATATCTCTAAACATAGACAACTTTACCTGGAATCAGACTGATAGTCTCAGGGACATGGATATACATGCAGTTAGAAACATAGGTTAGGACCTACCTCCACTGCTTAGCAGCTGTGTGTTCTTGAGCAAGTTATGTACCTCCCCAGGGCTCTGATTTTTATAGGTAAAGCAGGCATGTTAATAGATAATTCATAGCTGTAGGAATTAATTGCAATCATGCATACAAAGTGCTGAGCACAGTGCCTGGCCCACAGCTAGTGCTTAATAAATGTTCATTGTCCTCATCTTTATCTTTGTCATTGTGATTAGGTTAAGTGACACCAGTCTGCCTTCTTAAACTAGGATCTTTGGAGACATAAGTTAATAGTGGCTGATTTTAGTGACTGATGTCCCACCACACAGGCAGAAAACTAAAGCCTCATCCTTCTTTCCCTTATGATTGAATAAAATAAGGTAAAACGTATGTCCACGCTCTGAAACTAAATTCAAGTGAACGTTAGAGACAAATACCTATTCTCCTTCCTGCCTATTTCCATATTGGAGCGTTAAGTCAGATGTCCCTCCATGTGGGGGGTGGGTGTGGGTGTCTTTCATGCTGTGCCTAGAAGTTCAGGCCAGGTGTGGAGCCTGCTGACCTGCCACACCTTCCAGCCTGACATCCTGAGTAATACAGCTGATCCCATACGGTGCCTTAAATGGATTGGAACCCACAGAGGAGGGGGAGAGCAAACCATTCATTTCCCTAGCTACCCCCATAGATATAGTGGAACATTACACCCTATTCCGGCTAGTGGCATGCTGATAAATGTTTAATAAACAGCTTCTCAGGGTGAAAAGCCCTGATCTGTAGCAGTTGCCAATCCCTGTGGTGTAAATATTCCCAGGATGGCCTATTTCAACATGACTTCAACAGGCTTGCAAAATTCCTGCAAATTTAACAATCTGCTCTTGTGAGCCTGTACTTCTGCCTCCAACACACCATTGCTTGCACCTCCCGTTCCTTTCCGTGAGTGTATGTGTGTGTCTCGGTGTGTGTGCACGTGCACAAAGAACTGTGATTCTTCCAAGATGGATGCCCCAAGACATTTGAATTGGTCTAGAAGTGGTTTGAGCTGGGGGCGGGGTCGCGGCACGCCAGGGGCGGGGTTTCACCTGGACCCGGTTGCAGCCCCACCCCCATCCACGGTGAAAAATTAAAAAAAAATAGGGTTTGAGCATCTGCTGCTTTTCTCAACCTTGAGGCAATGGGGACCTTTCAGTGACACTGAAGCTCTAAACCCCCTTTCACCCCGAGTTTCTAGGGACCTTCCATGGGTTCTTTCAGCATGAGGCGCAGGAAGGCAGTTTGTTGTCAAAGCTCCTAAGGGAAAGGCTTCTTCCCGGAAGTTCTGAACAATCCAGCCACCCACCCCCCTGACCCTAGACAGACTGTAGATGTCGCCTTAGTCTGCAAAGGGGACTAACACTTTGGTGTTGGGCTTTTATGATCTCCAGAGTAATGAGTTAGCTATGCATAAGAAATTTCAGATGCAAAAATTCTCTCTTCCTCATCCTTCAGAGTTCAGGCTTGTACAGAACTGGCAAACAAGCTTTTAAATAGCATTTTTTTTCAATTCTTATAGGTGCCCATGGTCACACTGTGTTCCCCATTGTCACCTATCATAGCACAAACTGTTAATCACCTACTACCTCTCTTAGAATTAAATTGATGATGTTCCTCCCATTTTACAGATGGAAAATAATAATTATAAAATGCCAGTGACTTTTGGTGTTGTGAGAGCTTGAATGACTGTTCAGCCAATAGTCACGCACACTCCTTCCCATTGTAGGAGGAACAGACTTCCCCACCCACGGACTTTGGGCTCGGCCATATGACTTGCATTCCCTGATGGAGTGTGAACAAACATGATGGTATGGAGGGGGAAGACGAGGAGGGGGAGGAATAAGAAGAGAAGCCAGGAGGTGCTGGAGAAAGCAATTCTTTGCTGAGGAATGCCAGCTAAGTAATAGAGAATATAGACGGAATGATAACATTTGAAAAATTACCATTTCCAACTAGCAGTGTAATAACCCACATACAGGCCGGAACATTCCATGAAATAGCTAGCCTGGACCCTCCAAAGATGTTCAAGTCTTTAACAAAGACCAAACCAACAAGGTGAAAGGAGCTGTTCTAGATCAGGGGAGAATAAGTAGACATGATAACTAAATGAAATACATGATCCTTTATTAGATTTGGGGCTAAAAAAACACACACAAAAACAGAAAAACAATGCTATAAAGGACATTGTTGGAACAAATAGAGAAATGCAAATATGAATGCATGTTAGATTTTTGTATCGATGTGAAATGTTTTGGCTGTGAAAATGGTATTACAGTTATGTAGGAGAATGTTTTTATTCTTAGGAGATACATGGTAAAATATTTAGGGGTAAAATATGACATCTATAACTTACTTTTCAGTTGGTTCAGCAAAAGAAAGAAAACATACACATGTATCAAGAGAAATATAAAGCAAATTGGCAAATGTTGATAATTAGTGATTCTAGGTGAAGGGTATTCGTGGTCCTATTTTTTCAACTTTTCTGTATGTTTGAAATTTTTCATCATAAAAAGGGAAAGAAAACAACATCTTAATTCCTAAAGAATATACTTGGAAATAATGATCAGTGTTTGTTCTCAAAATTGGAGACGTTCTAAAGCTTAGAGAATCTAGACTAAGAAGGCCAGACAATCCCCACCAGGTATCCTGATGTCAGTGGGCGTACACTGGGTTGATGGCCTTGAAGGCTGAGCGTCAACAGGCTTGAGGAAGAGCACTTCCTGGTACAACCATTGAGTGGGAGTTTCAAAAAAGTCCTTAGTAACAGGTCATCTGTTCTAGTGTTTGCTCCTATGTTTATACCACCACGGACCTCCATTGTCAATTTTCCCCTAGGAACCCTTGTCCTCTCATTCATTCTGCATTTAACAAATATTTATGGAGCACCTACTCTGGGGCAAGCATGGCGCTAGTACCAGGGGATGCAAGGTGAGCATTATCAGCATTATATCTGCCTTTGTGGAGCTCCTAGGCTAGTGGGGAACCAAGATATTAATAAAATAAATGACTCTTTGTAAAATTACAGCCCTCGGGAAATGACACTTGTGCTGAGATCAGAGACATGGGTAGGTATTAACTAAGCCAAGACCAGAAGGGAAGAGTTTGATCATGGCTATTTAAATTCCATTATGTGTTGACTACGGCTCAAGGCCTGTTATTGCTTAGAGACTCTCTGTCCTAAACAAATATCTAATTCAAACTCCCTGTGTTACATATGAGAAAAAGGAGGCCCAGCTATGTAAAGTCTTTTTTAAAGAAATGTCAGCTACTTGTAAGATAAGAACCGAGTTCTTTATTTGATCAGTTTTCTGAAACTTAGCTACTGTGAAATGTTCCCAGTAGAATGGCAATAATAACTGAAGTGACTATAACCGCATCTGCGTGGGAACAAAGTTTTCCAAAAAGCCACGATTTCAGATAAACCTGACTCAAAGCAGGGAAGGGAATAAGAAATTAAAGAAAATATTTTTAAGCCTTGGAAAGGTGTTTAAAAACCACTACCAATCCAACTACCTCTGTGTGTTTTGTCTCCTTTCTCCAACATTTAAATGTGATTTTGATGTCTGCCAGATTAAATTATCCACTTGGCCAATTTATGCTCTTAAGCTTACATGCTATAATTATCCTTAATAGGTATAACTATCAGGCTGTTTTTGCTTAATGATTATAAAGTTTTATGCCTTTTAATAATCCTCCTACAGGTGGAACATCAGTTTTTCCAGATAGCTGAAATTCTGCTCTGCATAAAGTGTCAAACAAGATCAAAGAGTCTTGCTTTGTTCATCAGAACAACTTGAGCTTGAAAATGCGGGGTTGGAAGAAAAAAACACACACAAAATAATGTTCTTTCAAGAAAACTGGCAAACCAAAGAAATCCTACACAGATTTTGCAAAAACATAGTAGGCTAATCTCCTAGAACAGTTTTTTTCTCTACATATGTAGTTTAAGTGCAATAAAGAAAAATTATTTTTTTCCAGCTTTAACTTTATACAACATGGGCCCTCTTCTTAGTCTGTGTGCTTAAATCTTCTTTCCCAGGGAAAGAACCCAGAGTTGGGTTTTGTAGATGACACCCTGTTCTCTTGAATCTCATAACATGCACTTTTCATTCCCCATTTTACATCTCTCCACCCTGAGTTATTGTTGCTTTGGTTCCACCCATTGTGGTGCCTTATTTTCAACTAAGCATTGTGTTCAGGAACTTCCTGTTGTGGGCAGATGTCCATACGGAGTCCCATCCTTACCCCAAAGTGGAATTCAGGTTTTGTTTTTGCATGGTTTTCTTCCTTATGTGTGTGGTGTCCAAAACAAAAGCAAAAATAAATCTGGACTTAGTAAGGACAGACTTGATTCAAAAAGATTACTGTAAAGGTGGGGGAGTGTGGCTACCTAGGGAGAACTCTGACCACAAGAGTTGCAAGTGTCTCAAGGGTTAGGGAAAAAAATAGTTTTCCTTATATAGGGAGGAGAAAATGAGGCTAGAAAATGGGATGAATGGGAGTGGCATTATCAGAAAGTAGATCAGAGAATATTCCACCCAAGGTCAGCCTCTTCTCGGGAGGGGCTACCAAGAAGGAGTTGTGTGCTGGCCCCGATTGAGGTTGGGCCACAGTTCAGGGCCCAGGGGAGGGAGAGTTTGGTTAACGAGCATTTTGTTCTGCTTGATCAGTGGGGACAAGCTGCTCAGCTAATCATTTGTGAGGCAAAGAATGGAAATTTGGAGGGTCTGTGTCTGGCCTTGTCCAGGTAAACAAGGGGGCATCTTTGAGTTTTATCTAAGTCATATGGGGACATGGGGGGTCTTTGAAGTAAGTACCGTGTGTTTCCCAGAACACAAAAGTATGGGGATTTCTTAACCCTCACTGTTTTCTAGGAATACAGGACTTGAGTAAATTTCTATGTTGTCAGTGTCCATGCTCAGACTTCAAGAGATCTAAACATAACATGTGATGCTTTGTTGGTCTAGATGCAAAAAGAAGCATCTATGTTGGCAAAAAGAGTAAGCAGCATTGTCTCATCTGGGACATCAGACTTTACTGGTGTCCTCTTCTGCCTCCTCTCTAGTTCCATAGCATTTGGAAGCAGGAATGAGCTATCTGTGAACTGGAGAAAACTGTAAAAATCTGGATTCTTTCCGTTCTGCATCCTTCTTTCTATAACTTTGTTAGTTCATAACACAATGATCTCATTTTAAAATTTCAACTATCTCTCATTAGTCACTGCTTTCAGAAAATAACAATTTACCTGGCTATAAAAATAATGCATGTTCATCATTGAAAATATAGACATCATGGGAAGGGTGACATCAGCAAGATGGCAGAATAGGAAGCCCTGGACCCACCTTCTCCCCATGGACACACTAACTCCACAACAATACACAAACAAATTCCCTTTTTGAGAAATCTAGAAACTGGTTGAGAATCTCCTGTGCTCTGAAACCAGCCACACTGAAGCCAGTGGGAATATTTGAGACACATTCTCACCATAACTCCTACCCCTAGCCCAGCATCATACAATCACAAGGAAAAACCAGCTCCCAGCTTCTCCCTGGGGAGGGAAAGAGTTGAACCATGTTGTCAACATTCCACATTTTTCAGGGCCTGCCCAAGGAACTGACTTCTGTCTCATCTGTCTTAGAACACTGATGAGACCTAGCATGATCAAGATGCCTTGGGGGCCACTGGGAACGAGAGCATGAAGGGTTGAGAGGCCCCCAAAATCTTGACCAGACTCACTGATGAGGGTTTCCTCCTCTAACAAGGCCAGTCTGTGAAGATGGGGAGAAGTGGCTGCTTTTTCTAATGCACAGATACCAACACAAAGAGTCAAGGAAAATAAAGAAACAGGGAAATATGTCCCAAACAAAGGGACAAAATAAATCACCAGAAACAGACTCAATAAAATGGAGATACAGGTATTACCATGTTTGATTGTACTTCACTTTATTGTACGTCACAGATATTGTGGTTTTTTATAAATTGAAGGTTTGTGGCAACTCTGCATCAAACAAGTCTGTCAGCACGTGTTTGCTTAATGCCTCTTATCACATTTTGGTAATTCTTGCAATATTTTAAACATTTTCACTATTATTGTATCCTTCATGGTGATCTGTGATCAGTAATGTTTGATGTTACCATTGTAATTGTTTCGGAGCACCACAAACCCATATAAGACAACAAATGTAATTGATAAATGTTGTGTGTGTTCTAACTACTGTACTGACCAGCTATTCCCCCATCTCTCTCCCTCTCTTCAGGTCTCCCTATTCCTGGAGACACACGATATTGCATTAGTCTACTTAATAACCTTACAATGGCTTCTAAATGTTCAAGTGAAAGAAAGAGTCCACATCTCTCATTTTAAATCAAAAACTAGAAATTATTAAGCTTAGTGAGGAAGGCATGTTGAAAGCTAAGATAGGCTAAAAGCTAAGCCTCTTGTACCAAAGAGTTAGCCAAGTTGTGAATGCACAGGAAAAGTTTTTGAAGGAAATTAAAAGTGCTACTCCAGTGAACATACAAATGGTAAGAAAACAAAACAGCCTTATTGCTGATATGGAGAAAGTTTTAGTGGTCTGGATAGAAGATCAAAGCAACCATAACATTCCCTCAAGCTAAAACCTAACCAGAGAGAGACCCAAACTCTCTTCAATTCTATGAAGGCTGAGAGAGGTGAGGAAGCTGCAGAAGAAAAGTTTGAAGCTAACAGAGGTTGGTTCATGAGGTTTAAGGCAAGAAGCTGCCTCCATAACACAAAAGTGTAAGGTGAAGCAACAAGTGTTGATGTAGAAGCTGGAGTAAGTTATCTAGAAGATCTACCTAAGATAATTGATGAAGGTGGCTACACTAAACAACAGATTTTTAATGTAGATGAAACATCCTTATATTGGAAGGAGATGCTATCTAGGATTTTCATAGTTAGAAAGAAGTCAATGCCTGGCTTCAAAACTTCAAAGGACAGGTTCACTCTCTTATTGGGGGCTAATGAAGCTGGTGACTAAAAGTTGAAATCAATACTCATATACCATTCTGAAAATCTTAGCTTCCTTAAGAATGATGCTAAATCTATTCTGCCTGTGTTCTAAAAATGGAACAACAAAGCCTAGATGACGGCATATCTGTTTATAGCATGGTTTATTGAATATTTAAGCCCACTGTTGAGACCTACCACTGAGAAAAAAAGATTCCTTTCAAAATATGACTGCTCTTTGACAATGTACCTGGTCACCCAAGAGTCCGGATGGAAATGTACAAGGAGAGTAATGTTTTCATGCCTGCCAACACAGCATCCATTATGCAGCCCAGGGATCAAGGAGTAATTTCAACTTTCAAGGCTTGTTTTTAAGAAACACATTTTATAGTACTATAGCTGCCATAGATAGTAATTCCTCTAATGGATCTGGGCAAAGTAAATTGAAAGTGTTCTGGAAACAATTCACCATTCTAGATGCCATTAAAAACGTTTATAATTCATGCATAGGAGGAGGTCAAAACATCAACATTAACAGGAGTTTGGGAGAAGTTGATTCCAACTTTGAGTGGTTCGGACTTCAGTGGAGGAAGTAACTGCAGATGTGGTAGAAATAGGAAGAGAACAAGAACTAGTAGTGGAGCCAGAAGATGTGACTGAATTGCTGCAATCTCATGATAAAACTTGAATGAATGAGGAGTTGCTTCTTATGGATGAGCAAAGAAAGTGATCAATTCACACTGATACACATTATACAGATGCTCATTGAATTACAATGGGGTTACATCCCAATAAACCCATCATAAGTCAAAAATATCATAAATAAAAAATGCATTTAATGCTGGCAACACAGTAGATGGTTCCTGATTTATGATGGTTCAACTTAAATTTCTCAGCTAGCCAGAGCACTTAGGTAAGAAAAAGAAATAAAAGGTACACAAATCAGAAAAGAAGAAGTAAACATTTCTATTTGAACATAATCTTTTTTTTTTTTTTTTTTTTTTTGAGACAGAGTCTTGCTTTGTTGCCCTGGCTAGAGTGAGTGCCATGGCGTCAGCCTAGCTCACAGCAACTTCAAACTCCTGGACTTAAGCGATCCTACTGCCTCAGCCTCCCGAGTAGCTGGGACTACAGGCATGTGCCACCATGCCCGGCTAATTTTTTCTATATATATTTTAGTTGTCCATATAATTTCTTTCTATTTTTAGTAGAGACGGGGTCTCGCTCTTGCTCAGGCTGGTCTCGAACTCCTGACCTTGAGCGATCCACCCGCCTTGGCCTCCCAGAGTGCTAGGATTACAGGCGTGAGCCACCACGCCCAGCCTGAACATAATCTTATACAGAGAAAACCCTAACAACTCCGTGAAAAAAATTCTTAGAACTAATAAATCAATTTAGTAAAGTTACAGGATACAAAATCAAAATTCATAAATCAGCTGCATTTCTATACACTAACAATGGACTACTTGAAAAGGAGATTAGGCAAACAATCCCACTGGAGCATCAAAAAGAATAAATTACTTAAGAATTTTAAAACCTTGACAAAAGAAGTGAAAGACTTGTACAATGAATATTTCAATGGACTGACAAAAGAAATTAAAGAAGACACAAATAAAAAAAAACTCACATTCATGAACTGAAAGACTTAATATTGTTGAAATTTCCACAGTATCCAAAATGATCTACAAATTCAATGCAATCCCTATCAAAATCCTAGTGGAATTTTTTACAGAAGAAAAAGAAATCCTGAAATTTACATGTAACCACAAAAGACCATGAATATCCAAAACAATCCTGAGAACAAAGAACAAAGCTGGAGGCATCATACCTCCTGATCTCAAAACATATTACAAAGCTACAGTAATTATAACAGTATGCTACTGGCAAAAGGACAAACATATAGACCAATAGAACAGAATAGAAAACTCAGAAATAAATCTAGGCATATATGGTCAACTAATCATCAACAGGGTGCCAAGAATACACAATGGGGAAAGAAAGAATAATCTCTTCAACAAATGGTTTTAGGAAAACTGGATATCCACATGCATACTATACACTATACTATACAGAAAAGTCAACACAAAATGAATTAAATGCCCGAAACTATAAAACTTCTAGAAGAAAACATGGAGGAAAAGCTTTATGACATTGGTTTGGCAATGATTGGCAATGATTTCCTGGTTATGATATCAAAAGCACAGGCTTTCAGTGTTATCCTGTACCACCCCCAGCACACACTCCTTGAAATTCCTGGCACAGAATTCCACCCACTTATTGCTGAGATGATTTTTCCTCACATTTCATACTCAATTGGTCATTTTAAGAGATACCATGGATTGTAGGGTGGTAGACTCAGATGGTGGGGGGAATTATATTATGCTCTTAACAGGAATAGATCCAAAAGAAGATTTAACCTAACTTAAATGAAATATTTGCTGGGAGAGGAAATCCACTGGAAAGCCATGCATTTATTTTAGTCTTTTTCCCATCTAACAGTCCTGCCCATACCTGCCTGCTGTGTTTGAGTGTGTCCTACAAAATCTCGTGTGTTGGAAACTTAATTCCTCAATGCAGCAGTGTTGGGAGGTGGGGCCTAGTAGGAGGTGTTTGGGTCATGGGGTTCTGCCCTCATGAAGGGATTAATGCAGTTCTTGGGGGACTGGATTAGTTCTTGTGTGAGTGGGTTGTTATAAAGAGGGTCGACCTGCTTCATCTCCTTCTTTTTACAGAAACTGGTTTCCCCTTCTGCTTTTCCACCATGCTATGAAGCAGCAAGAGCCCTATACCAGATGCAGCTGCCTGATCTTGGACTTCCCAGCCTCCACAACCATGAGCTAAAGAAACCTCTTTCCTTTATAAATCACCCAGTCTCCAGGATTATATTATAATGACCTACCACTTTCATTGAAATATTAAGTGAGCCACACCCAATCCTGTTTCTTGCCTTTCTAAGGTTCCAGCCCTAAGTGTGAGCTCACCATAGAGACCAGAGTTACCAACAATAGAAAATACCGTGTCCATGACAACCAGAAAACCCAAGGCAGTGGCTGATTTTAACCATCTGGTTCTAACCTCATCCTTTCTATTCTCTTTTCCTCATGGGCTTTACTTGCTTCTTTATATAAAGGTCAGGCACACTGCTACCCAGACAGGCAGACAGGAAAATGTCTGTAACCTTGGGTTTGGTGATAAGTTTTTGGATATAACACCAAAAGCACAATCCATACACTCTCAGTGGGAATATAGATTAATAGAGCCTTTTGAGGGAGGCAGGAAGGAGGTGTTTTTTAAATTTTATAATGTGCAATACTCTTTAATCAAACAATCCCATTTCTAAAAGCATATTCTTACAGAAGTACCTGCATGGGGCAAGATATTTCAATGACTGCATGATCCAGTCTATAGTTGTTATCTGAAACTATAGTGGTAAACTGCAGACACCCCAGAACTTCTATGGAGTGTGGGAGTCTGGGGTGATGACCCGAACTTAGAGTTCAATCAGCGTTGGGAGGGACGAAGCTGGGAGACAGGGAAGTGCAATGGGCCCTAAGAGACAGCTCACCCTGGGCAAGGGCAGGGCAGGAATTGACTCAGCAGAAAGGCCTGTGCACGGGAAAGAGAGGACAGTGGTTCTTGTCAGTGTCAGCCCTGGGGCACCACACGCCCTGGGGAAAAGATTCATCTGATAAAACCAAAGGGTTACATCCCCAAGGCCCAAGCCTTGCAGTGCTCCAGGAAGGCTGGCTGATAAAATCAAAAGAACAGAATCATTAGAGGTCCACGTGGCTGTGAAGAGCTGGTGACAAGAAGAGAATGACAATTCTGAAAGCTAGGAGAATGGAGCACCAACCACCCAGAGGCAGGTGATGAGGGAGCTGAGAGAAAGCAGGTGACTCGAGGACACTAGAGTGAGAAGCAGAGGTGCTGTGATGCTGGGGAAACAACTCTTTCAGTTTGCATTAGCATCCGTGTGTCAGGGCTGGTCCCAGTAGATCTGTCCCCTGAATCTCTCTTCCCCCTGTGTCCTCCCCTCCCCCGGGGGTTCCTGGGTCTGTGCACAAGGGCACTTGTGTTAGCCTGTCCCGGCATGCTATCCTGAGCAGCCAGACCCCTGGTTTGAGCTCAAGCAGTGGTCCCAGACACCCAAATTTAACATGCTATCAGGATTCTTGGGTGTCACTAAAACCCCTCACTTATTTTACATCCTACAATTGGGTGGTCTTCACAATCTGTTTCTCTATTCTTTCTGGGGTGTGATTTTCTCATAATCCCATTTCCAGGATGAGAGCAGCTCTCCTTTGGGCACTGACATAGAGGATAAACTAAAAAGGAGAGAGAAGATGATAGAAGATTATTATTTTTTATACAACTGTGATTTTATATAGTACACGCAAATTTAAATTTTCTGTTCTTTTAAAACAATTTTTAAAATTATAAAATTAACACATGTTAATGACAGAAAAGTTGAAAATTGGGGGGAAAATATGAAGGAAAAATTTACCCAGATTCCACTTACCCAGAATTAACCACAGTTAATATTGGGGTGCATTTCCGCATAACCTTTTTTATCTAGGCTTTTTTATGTGGTCGTAATTACACTGAGCAATCTAATCCAATTCTTAAACATAATTAACATGGAACATTTCAGGAAATCCAGATGGTAAATGATGAACAGCTTATTGATGAAATAGAAGGTTCACCACGAAGTGATTTAAGTCTTTCCTGATCAATAAAACCCAAATACTCAGACCATTCAGGATGTTTCAAAGATGCTAAAGCCCATGAGAAAAATACAGGAACCCTTCTATTAGAGTCTGGGTTTAAATAGCTTAGCCACTCTATGCAACAGTGGCACATAACAGCACACACTTTGTTTCAAGTTCCATGAGATAGTGAAACTTAAGTGACAAGTGCATTTTCTGGTTCTAGGAAAGCCACCAAAACAGAACAGCAGAAGCAGAGCTCCAGGCCTCATTATTGCAACAGATCTCACGTCATTCGATGAGAATGCAGACTTTGGGGTCCAGGCTGAATAAGTTCATTTGTACTGCAACGTCGTTATGGGGGAAGAGAGGCAGGGTGAGAGCTGCACGCCAAGGAAAATCCATCACCTAAAATGCTCTCTTTGTTAAATGAGAAGAAATGGAAAAATTAACCAAGCACTCAACACAGGACCATAAAAAAGATAGAAGGGAGAATGTAATACATATAAAAGTAGCAATGAGTGACTCATAAAACGAAAACTCTGTGAACTGATAAGTCTACCCATGAGCTGGTTTCTGGGCTGTGGGTCAGTTCACCAGAAACCGATTTGCAGAGAGTCAAATCCTCCCTCTGCTCTGGCAGCCGAGAGGAACTTGTCTCCCACTTCAGGGAGAAAACGGAATCAAATGGAAGTCGTTGGGTGCTCCCACCTGGTCTATGTTCCATCCCCTTCCCTGTTACTTGGGATCAATTGTCCACACTCCTAGCAAAGACTGACCTCTTCATCTGCACACTCTGTCCCATCTCCTTGCAGTTACACAGGGACATCCCCCGCTCCCTGCGTCACCACCATTCCCATCAGGGTGCAGACGTGCTGTTGAAGGAAACCCTCCCTAGACCCCACATCCCCTTCCCCCGCCCCTGCCCACTCCTCTGCTCTCTTGCAAGGAAACTCCATGGGAGATTCCTGTAGGACATTTCTTTTCATGTTCAAAATCCCTCTTGGGCTCCCAGCCACCAGGTTGTGCACTATCTCGATGTTACTTAGCAAAAGGAATGAAATGTTAACATGTGACAACAACATGGGTGAACCTCAAAGACATTACGGTAAGCGAAAGAAGTCGAAAACCAGAGTATGAACTGCATGACTCCATTTATTTAAAAAAAGTCTAGAAAAGGCAAAACTGCAGTGATAGAAAGCAGATCAGTGTTTGCCTGAGGCTGAGTAGAGGGAGGGGACCAAGTGCATAGGGAAACTTTAGAGTGAAGGTCAGTTCTATATCTTGATCATGGCGGCGTTTACACAATTATATACAATTACCAAAGTTCATCAAAACTATACAATTAAAATCGGTGAATTTTAAAGTATATCAGTAATACCTTAAAAAAAAAAGAGGAAAAAGTTCATCTCAGACTGCCTAAAAATAATGGAAATGAAAATGTTACATATTAAAATCTATAGACCAAAGCTTTCATTTCTAACAGGAAGAACAAAAATAGATTAACTAGGCATTGACTTAAGAGTCTGACAAAAGCAAAAAATAAAAAATATGAAGAAAGTCATTAAGAAGATAAGAGTTTACAATTAATTTGAAAACAGCAAAATAGAACCCTTAGTAAATCCTAAAGTTATTTATTATGAGTCATTGTAAAAGAAAAGCTCTTACTAACCTAATCACTGAAAAAAGAGGAAGCACAAATATATAAAATTAGAATAACAAGAAGAAATAAACTGTAAATAGCAAAGTAATTTAAAGAATTATAAGAATACTATGCACAGATAATAATATCTGTATATAATTACAATTACTTTGCATCTTCTTCAAAATGAATGGTTTTTTTTATTAAAACATAGATGACCAAAATTGATTGAAGAAAAACTAAAGATTGAAACCAGAACCAGGGAAGACGTGTAGAAAGTTGTCAAAGGCATGCCAAAAAAGAAAGCAAGGCCAGCTCTGTCAGCTCCAGGAGAGAATTTGTTCCTTCCTCATGCTAATTAGTCTCTCGCAGCAAAATCCCTCCTCTGAAACCTGCTAAAGACAGCACAGAAAAAGAAATCTGCAACTCAAGCACTCTTAGGAATATTGAAACACATTTCCAGTTAAATATTAGCAAATATAATCCAGCAGTCATGAAAATAAGAGCACAGCATTTGTAAATTGGTTCGCTATTTGGAAAATTATTATAATTGATATGCTAATAGGTAAACAATAAAATAGTATTTGATAAAATCCAATATCCATTCCTGAGTTTTTTTAGTCTTTAGTAAAATAGTTAAAGATAAATATTTTTCACAATATAACCCACAGCAACATGGTTAATGGTGCCACCCTAGAAGCAACCCCATTTGATGTAAGAACAAGCAAGGGTGGCCATTGTCACCACTGTTCTCATCACTGTTCTAAAAGTCTTACTCAATCCAATTAGAGAAGAGAACAAAAGGACAAACACAGTGCATAAAGAAAGAGGCCCCATTATCATAATTTGTGGATGCTGGGATTGTATTCCTGAAATTTGAAAGGATCAACTGAAAACAGTTTTAGAAACTATCAGATAACTTAGCGAGGTGACAGGTTATGATATTAATACAAAAACCAAAGGGTTTTCTATAATCAACCAGAAACTAGTTAAAAATGCAATGAAAGAAAATATCCCACTCACAATAGCAAGGAAAACAACTTAACTTATATACTTATATAGATTTTTTAAATTTATTTTGAGACAAGGTCTCACTCTGGGCCTGGGCTAGCGGGCTAGAATGCAATGGTGTGGTCATGGCTCACTGCAACCTCAAATTCCTGGGCTTAAGCAATCCTCCTGGCTCATCCTCCCAAGAAGATAGGACTGCAGGTACATGCCACCCAACCAAATTTTAAAAAACATTTTCTATAGAGATGGGGTCTCACTATGTTGCCCAGGCTGGTCTCAAACTCCAAGCAAACTTCAAGCAATCCTCCCATTTGGTCTCCCAAAGTGCTAGGATTACAGGTGTGAGCCACTGCACCCAGCAGGGTGGACATACTCTTGATAAGAAATGTGCATGAAGATGTGGAAACAATCCAAGTGCCCATCAATACATGAGTGGATTAATAAAATGTGGTATATGTATACCATGGAGTACTACTCAGCTATAAGCAACAATGGTGATATAGCACTTCTTGTATTTTCCTGGATAGAGCTGGAACCCATTCTACTAAGTGAAGTATTCCAAGAATGGAAAAATAAGCACCACATGTACTCACCATCAAATTGGTTTCACTGATCATCACCTAAGAGCACATTTAGGAATAAGATTAATCTGGTGTTGGGTAGATGTGGGTGGGGGGAAGGGGATGGGTGTATACGTACATAATGAGTGTCATGTGCACCGTCTAGGGGATGGACACGCTTGAAGCTCTTATGGGGGTGGGGGGAAGGGGCAAGGGCAATATACATAACCTAAACTTTTGTACCCCCATAATATGCTGAAACAAACAAACAAAAAAAGAAATGTGCATGATTCATATAAAAGTAACTATAAAAATCTGAGAAACATAAAAATGTGAATAAATTATAGCATTAATAATAACTAATAGCCAACACTTCTTTTTGTAATTATGGTCCAGGGACTTGCTAGGCTCTTTCAGGAGTGGTCTCCAGTAATCTTTCCATTAACCCAATGAAGCAGGTATTATTATTACCCCTCTCATCCTGGGAAGACATAATATTGTAATAAAGGCAATTCCTCCTAATATGAACTGTCTTAATGCAAAGCCCAATCAAAATAGCAAAAGAATAATTCTCAGTTCCACTGTGCAAACTTGGGCAAGTGATTCATCATCTCTGTGCCTGTTTCCTCACTGACAAAATGGAAATAATAAAAGTTTCCATGATAAGAGATTAAATTAGTTAATACATGTAAAGTTTTTGTAATGGCATCTGGAATATAATAGCTGTGGGAATGTTAACTCTATTATTATCATTTCCTGTAAGAATAAATATATGAGAAGAGACAAGGAAAATCTGAGGGCTGGGGGGAGAATAGCAATATGGGTGGACTAGTCTGCCAGATAGTAAAATATACTGAAAATCTACAATAATAATTATTTAAAAGAAAACTGCATGGAATTGGCAGATAAATGGAATAATAGAAAGTACAGAAATACACTCAAGTACATATAAAAATTCAGTACATTATTTTAAAGGTGGCATTTCAAAGCAATGGAGAAAGTCTGTGTCATATGAGAAAAATTTGTAGGAACAATCTGTTAATCTTTTGGGGAAAACAAACAGGATGAATTCTTAACTTTTTTCTTTTAATCAAAATTTATTTTATATGAAGAAAAGATTTAGATTTTGAAAATGCAAACAGAAAGCACTGTTTTCATGGATGAATTTTTTTTTTTATAAGCTAGGAATAGGAAAAGCTTCTTTAAGCATGAGCATGAAACCTAGAAGCCACAAAGGACACGATAAATAAAAGTGACCACCATACAATTTTAAATTTCTAGACTGTAAGGGTGTGTTGTGTGTATGTGTGTGTGTGTGTGTGTGTGTGTCTTAAATGAAATCAAAAGAAAATATCTGTAATACATAAAAGAGAACAAAATTAATTTCCCATTATACCAAAAGTTGATACAAACCAGTAATGGGAAAAACCACCTCATTGAAAAACTGGAGAAACATGTTGAACAGACCAATTACAGGGCAAAAAATACACATGACCACTGAACAGGAAAAGAAGTTCAACTTCCCAATAATGTAAATTTGGATTACCCAATATAAGTTTTTGTGTACATCCAAATGCTAAAATCTAAAAGATCTATAACAAATAATGTTGGCAAGAATGTGGAGAACATGTGTTCTCAACACTGTTAGCAAGAATACAAATGGGTGTGCTTTTTTGTTGAGAAATCTGTCAATGGCTACTAAAGTTTTAAGTGTGCCCACTTACAGGAATTTGTCCAACAGAAACCATTTGCACAAGTAGGCAAGGATATATGTACGAGGAGGGTTATTGTATAGAAGCATAAAACCCTGGTATTGGAAAGGAACCTGCAAAGCATTTAGGTGAAAGCATTGAGGTCCACCCCAGTGGAGGGATGCCTAGTGCCACATCCCTGCCACCCTCTGCTCAAGTGCCCCTGCAGCCTCAAGGACACATGTGACTCACCAGATCCCCAAGTGCAGCCCCTCGACTGAATCCAAACTTCACAGAACAAATCCCTGTTATGGAACAGGATTTGTTCTGTAAAATTTGGATCCAGGCAAAAGGCCACACTCAAGGATCCAGAAGGCCATTTGTGGCCCCAAGGCTGCAGATTCCCCACCCTTGGATGAGCAGAGTGTCTTCAGGAACTTGTGTAAGCAGCAGACACCCACCCTCCTCTGAGCCCACAATGGCTCTTCACTTGGAACACATAAGAAGTGTTTCTCAAACTTCAATGTGCACACAGATCATCTGAGGGTGGGTCTTGCTAAAATGCAAACACTGATTCAGTCTGGGATAGGCCTGAGATTTTGCTTTTCTAACCAGCTCAGGTGATGCTGACGCTGCTGGTCCATGGACCACAGTTTGAGTAGCAAGGCCATAAGACACACTCTGCTTTCTACCTATGTCTCGTTATTTGCAGTCATGGCTTCTCCACTGAACCTGTGGGCATCACTACCTTGATTCTCATTTCCTACAGATAGGCCCCACAGCTTTGTCACACCCTTGGCATTGACCTAATATACCTTCTACTCGATTTCACTATTGTCACCATCTGGTCTCTTGTAGGGCAGGCCCATAGGTGGTGGTTGTGGCTGCCGCAGGCTCCCCTCCGACTCAGAAATCAGACCAGACATCCTCCCTGCATGAGGCCATCCCAGCTGCTGCTCAATACTCTGAGCAGACCCCACCTCTGATGCCAGCACCTGTTGCTCCCTGGCCCTAGAACAGCACTTTCCCAGACGTCCACAGGGCTTGCCCCTCATTTCCTTCTAGTATCTACTCAAACAGGAAGAAAGCACAGCTGGAGATGTAAATTTGGGTGTCACCAGCAAACAGATATTGTTTAAAACCGGGAGACTAGATGAGGTCACCTGGAGAGTGTGGATAGAAGCAAATAGGGAGCCTTGGCCGAAGTCCTGGGGCACATGCCCGTGTACAGTAGAGAGGAGGAGGAGGACGAGGGGGAGGAGGCAGCAGCAGAGAGAGGGGTGTCAGTGGGAGACAAGGGAACCAGGCGTGGGGCTCATCGCCAGGGCAGGAGCATGGCCGAAGGACGAAGTGATCGGAGCTCCTGGGTAAATACAGCAGCTTGAACCTGGGTTAAGGCACAAACGGACCGGCTCAGGGAGAGACGACAGCAACAACAGTTGGAAACTAGAAGGCAAAGGGATGAGAGGTCAGTAGGGTCGCTGATCCCCGGAGTCAAATACCAGGCTGGCATTGGGGAAAGAAGAAAGCCCACCCTATCTATAATGTCGAATCCCCAAAAGGCTGCTTGGTGACACCCTGTCCCTCTGGACAAGGAAATGAAGCAAAAGGCTCAAGTAAGGAGGGTTGGTCAAAATACAGTTTAAGAAGCGGTCAGATCCCCAGGTATCTCCAACTCTGTTCAGCCAGATCATGGACTTCCTTCCCCCTTGTCCCCTGAAGAAGCCAGAGATTTATTTCCTCAATAGAGTGAACAGAGGGCCTGGTGAGGAGTTGCCAAACCCAGTGGAGAGCGGGGTTGCCACACCGGAAACAGGAACTACATGAACGCAGCCATTCTGGAGGCTGAGGCGCCCTGCCCCAGCCTTGTTCCTCACATGTTCCCAGAACACCGGCCATCACCCCAGCAGGAAACAGGGTGGTTTCCAGTAAAAGGGCTCAGACAGCTGAAGCTGCCAAGCCCAACTCATGCATTCAGAGCATCCGATCAGTTGTGAGGTGCCCACCCTTCCCCGTGAGAGGGGCAACCAGACACCTTAGGGAACCATGGAGCACGAAAGATAAACCCAAACACACACCAAGTAGTCATCAGGAGGAAACTGAAACTAGGCAAGGAGAAGAAAACGTGTATATATATATATATATATCTCACTAATACCCCTAGAGAGGTAAGAGAAGAAATATTACCCATGAAATGAAACAATGGAACGATGCTACCATCGGTTCCTCTGCAGGAAACCTACTGAACTGGTCGTTGGTGGGAACAAATCCCCACACATTTCGGTGACCAGAGGTGACTGACGTATTCTGTAGTGAGTGTGAGTAGAAAATAAGAAAAGCTCTTTGGTTCTTTTTTTTTTTTTTATATCTTGCAACTGTATTTATACAGTAGAAGAAAACAAATCCAGGAAGATTTCACAGCCCATGTGACATTTGAATGCGGAGCTGGAAGTACACCAAGGATTTCTCCCAGGTGGACAAAGATGAGGAGGATATTCAAAGCAGAGAGAACAATTTATACAAAAACGATGAAAGGGGAGTGTGGTATCAAGTAGCATATCAACACCAAACTGACTGGCGTTCAACCCTAAATAATTGTCTTTCATTCACGCATCTGCAGGTTGCCTGGCATTGGGCTAATGGACTGGTGAGTAGTTTGGTGGGCTTGGGTCTGAACTGCAGGTTGGATCCAGGTGTGTTCCGTTCTTTGCAAACCAAGAGCTATCTGAAGCAGGCTCTTCGCAAGATGCAGACGGAAGAACAAGAAGGCAAGCACATTTCAAGCCTCTGGACGTGTGACATCCACTCACATGCTATTGCCCAGAGTAATTTACATAAACAAGCCCAACACCAATGGGCTGGGGAAGTGCATGCCTCCCTCACTGAAGTTTTGCTAAACCTTTACACCTGAATAATAATCTAAATTCTCACAAGGGTGTTTGGGGAATAGCATGAACACATGTAACTTCTGGAAACTTTCTATTTGCTTTTTCCTTTGTTTCTTTTATGAGATGGTCAGTCCTGTGTGGCCACAAGAGGAAATATGGGAGAGGCTTGGAGAAAAACAAAATGTATTATACTCACAAGTCCTAGAGACAGGAGGCATGGCATGCCACCAAGGGCCTGGGAAATACACCAGGTGGTGAGGTGGCAGAAGATAGGAGTGAGCAGAAAGCAGGAGGCCAGAGCCTCCACTGGAGTTTCAGAGGGAAAGGCAAGGCAGGGTGGGGTGAACAGTTAAGGACTGGCTAGTCTGAATAATTTCTTTGGGCTTTGGACTATAAGGGTGGTCTCTAGTTGCCTAGCTCCTGGCCCTGGGTGACTCAGGCAGAAGTATATTATCTCCTGGGTGCACAGGCCAGACAAAGGAGGTACGGTTTAGGATTTTGAGCACCAAAATCTCAGAAAGTTGAAAAATCCCAATAAAACATAAAATTCTTTTTCTTTGTAATTTCTTAGTCTCTATCCATTCGAGAAACAAAATGGAGCAGAAAACAAGAAAATTGTCCTACAGAATTGCTGCCACTGACATAGCCTGTTATAAATAATGCATTGAAAGAGAAAACATTGCCTCAGTAAAGTATATGACACCATAAGGGAGAGGAAATTCAAAGGTAATGAAGATAATTTTTCAGAGATATCTGACCAGAAAAACATTTTCAATTTTCTACACTTTCTATCATAATTCCACATATTTTCTCTGGCTCATTATAAAGAAAAAATACCTTTAGAATATTCCAGGCTGAATACAACAGCATTCACAAAGGTAACTAGAAACACAGGGTATAAAATCAATAATAGGAGTAATTGGGTTCCTTATCCACATAAGAAAGACAAAAGAGACCCAGAAACCGATAGCCAGTCACTCAGAAGATTATTAAGAAATGCTTCTTTCTCATTTTGTCTCTTGAGGTTCTTTGTACAAGCCAGAATTTCACAATTAATTTGGCAACAATCAAAAAGCTTTCATCATTCATTAAAGCAAATACTATTTTCATTTATCAAATTGGAAATGATTCAAAAAAAGTGATAATATCATACTGGGAGATTCAGAGCACGCTTTTGTGGGAGTGGAAATTAGTAACGACCACTTTGGCTGCAAGCTTATAAACGTGCCCCTCCTTTCTGCACACTCAAATCTGGCAATTTATTTAGCTACAGGGATATTCTTCCCAGCTGCAAAATGAAATACTATGCAGCCATTAAAAGGATGTTGCAGAATGTATTGTGATATGGGGGGAATCTAGTTCAAAAATTATGATTGTACTTGGGTAAGGAAAATTATATGTACACATAAAACATGGAAGGGGTAGAATTGTGAATCATATTGTTTTTATATTCTTTATTCTTATCTATATTTTCTTTCTAAAGTTTCTATTGAACATGTATTACTTTTGCAAGAAAAAAACGTTAATAATCATTAAAAAAGGAGAAGGGAGGGAGCAACTGTTTTAAATGCTGCTACATGATGCTGTGAAAGTTGTTAGAATCAAAATGGAGTCACTTGTGTTAAAAACTCTGACAAATAGAGCCAGGCAAGGCATGAAAAGGCAGTTCGCATGCACAAACGACTGATAAGAAGTATCACAAAAGACTGCAAAAACCATAACCTTGCACAAAAGCCAATTGCAATCTTACACAAAAAAATACCTCTCCAAAGACACCTGCCCAGCAACTGCCTGTCTAACCTCAAACTGCTGCCACCCTTGTTATTGATCCTTGTAGTTAATGATAATTTTCTCAAAACAATTATGTAATCCTCCTCCTTTTTCCTTTAAAAACCTTTACCTTTCTTTACTTCCCTGAATACGTTTATGGTTTACTATGGCATGCATATTCCCATTACCATGCTCTATTTCTGAATAAACTTCATTTTCTTTTAGAAAGCCTCTCTCTGTTATTTAGGTTGACAAGGCCTGGCTGTCCCCTGGGTGGTGGATGCCATCTAATGCTTCATTTTAACAAACTGCCTTTCACTCAGGCCAGGCTGAGGGGTTTCTTTTCCTTGCCATCAATGTTCTATAATACTCTAACTCAAACCTTTTATCATCTGGAGACACTGGCCAGAGAATAAACCCATGTGTCGATTTGTGGTATTCCTCCACACCTCAACTACCAAGGCTTTAAGACTTTCAGAAATAAACTCAAATTCTCTACATCCGGAATGGTCGAGACCATGCATCTTGCCCCATTTATGCTGCTATAGAACACCACAGCTTGGGTAATTTAGAAAGAACAGAATTTTATTTCTCACAGTTCTGGAGGCTGGGAAGTCCGAGATCAAGGCAGAAGCATGTTCAGTGT
Source organism: Eulemur rufifrons (assembly GCF_041146395.1). Classification (NCBI taxonomy): domain Eukaryota; kingdom Metazoa; phylum Chordata; class Mammalia; order Primates; family Lemuridae; genus Eulemur; species Eulemur rufifrons. The sequence goes on from NC_091002.1 coordinate 29,147,301, forward strand.
GTGGTGAGGGCTGCTCTCTGCTCCCAAGACGGCACCTGGATGCTGCATCCCCTGCAGGGGAGGGACGCTGTGTCCTCACGTGGCAGAAGGCAGAAAAGCAAGAGGGCCACATGCTGCTGTGTGAAGCCTCTTTTTTTAAGGATCTGAATTCCATTCACAAAGGAGGAGCCCTAATGACTTAAACACCTCTTAAAGTCTGCACCTCTTAATACTATCATGTTGGCCATTAAGTTTCAACACCTGAATTTTGGAGGGGACACATTTAGACCATAGCACCATCTTATATTATGTTTTCATTAGGGTTACATAGTGCCAACTTGTCATCTCAGACAGACCATTTCTAAGAAGGCAGCAGTTTGCATGTGAGGTGTGAGCACCAAGGTATGACGCTTCACTCTCATGCACGAGTTGCTTCTTCCCCAAGATACGATCCACACAGGCCTGGAGACCTGAATGCATTTAGCACAAATGAGGGTTTCTGACTCTCCCCAACCCATCTGAGCCTCCAGGTCCCTGCTACCTGTGTTCACTGCACCACCCTTTTCAGTCTCAAGGTGCTTCTCCCTGGCAGAAAAATCAGAAGCAAAATGAGAACAAATATAGAAACCAGAGTTTTCAGATTACTTCAAATGGCAGCATTTCCAATCCTGGTTTGTCTCTTTTTCTTGGTTCAACACAAGAAAAAGAAAAAAAAAAAATAAAGAACACATAAGAAGATAGACAAATGGCCAATAAATATGAAAAAATGTTCAACCTCACTAATCATCAGGGAAATGCAAATTAAAACCACAATGAAATATCACCGTACCTCAGTCAGAATGACCTTTATTTTAAACTCCATAAACAATAGATGCTGGTGTGGATGCAGAAAGAAAGGAATACTGTTGGTAGGACTGCAAATTAGTACAACCTCTATGGAAAACAGTATGGAGATTCCCCAAAGAACTAAAAGTTGACCTACCATTTTATCCAGCAATCTCACTACTGGGTATTTACCCAAAGGAAAAGAAGTCATTTTATCAAAAAGACACCTGTACTTGAATGTTTATCGCAGCACAGTTCACAATTGAAAAGATGTGGAATCAACCCAAATGCTCATCAATTCATGAGTGGATTAACAAAATGTGGTATGTGTATACCATGGAATATTACTCAGCCATAAAGAAGGATGACTTAATGCCTTTTGCACAATTTTGATGAAACTGGAGACCATTACGGTAAGTATCTAAAGAATGGAAAAACAAACACCACATGTACTCACTATTAAATTGGTACTAACTGATGTGCACACGTGTATGTAGAGGGAAGTAAAATTCAATGGAAATTAGCCAGGAGGGAGGGGGCAGAGGGGACGGGCAAAAACCTACCTAATAATGAACAATATCTGGATGATGAGCACTCTTATAACCATGACTCAAGCATTATAAAAGTGATTCATGTAACCAAAATTATTTGTACCCCATGATACTTTGAAATAAAAAAACTAAAATAAATTTTATAAAAGAACACAACTGCCTATGAGCTTTGACGTGACCTCCAACCACTTATACTTTCATATTGTTGATTTTGGCATTCAATTTCACTTCCACTATATGCTATTAGCTTTTATTCAGATGACCCTCATTTAAAATCTTTTGGGTAATTTCCGTTGTTGTTCCAGTCAAGCAATTATAATTTACATAAAGCCAGCGCAGCTCTCAGTTCAGTCTTGGCATGAAGTCTCATTCTAAGAAATAACAGTCCATTAGAAAATTGAAACAATTAAAGTTGTGCATGCCTCTCAAGAAAATGCCACAGGACAAGTAAACAAGACTTCTGAAACAAGATAGAGAGTATAAATTGGGGCAGAGTTCGAATTTTAACGTGTGACACACCAATAGTAAGTGTTTTAAGCACCAAGAACAACGTGGTCAGGGCAGCAGGCCTGGAAGCTGACCATGGTTGGCAACACTCAAAGCAAAACACCAAAGACCCAGCTGAGGAAGGAGGCCCAGAGGGCAGCTGCTTTCGTCCTGATGACGGGCAGTCAAGCACAGGGTGGGAGCGGTGGCCAGGAGGATGCACTGCCGTAGGAGTCACAGGAAGGTGGTAGGGAGACGTGCCTTGCAAACCCAACATCTGAGAATGTGAACCTCATGAACTTTCTTGATTAAGAAGTGGTCCGATTTACAAAATGATTATTTACAAAGTTAATACACCTTGGACATATTTTCACACTTAAAAAGATTTCAAAAAAGTCTCAAATTTTGCCAGGCCCTCCCTCCTCCGTGGGCCACCACAGTCACCACGGCTGAGGTTCTAGAAGCTTCTGGATGCCTCAGGGACTTCGCACCCCCCCAGCCATGCAGTGCCTGAAGCAGAAGTGACAACACCCTTTCTTCCTCCTTCTGCATTCCCCTATAATCCAGGAATCTAAGGTTCCTGTGGTAAAACTCTCCATTTGTAATATCCACCGTGCTCTCTGCACAGGACTCAGAACTTTGCTCACAGAGCTTGGACCAGGGGAGACAAAGACAAGGGACAAATTACCTTTGCTCCTAGGCCAAGCTTTGTGGCTGGCTTTCTTACCCCTCAGACAAGCTCTCTCCCTGGGGACTTCTGGAAGGCACAGCCCACCAGGGTGGCATGCCCCCGACTTGTCCGTGGTCCAGAGCTGAATGTAGCCCTCCTCTCCCACACACACCTGTTTCCCCAGCACAGCAGCCACACAGAAGTAAAACCCACAAAAGCCACTAGGACCCATAAAACCCCTCAAAACACTCTCAGTGTTCCTCATGATTAAGTCCTGATTCCTTCCTTTTCTCTGGCTACATTTTCTCCCTTGCTGGCATCCTCTAAGCCCATGACTTTGAAAGTCATCTATATGCTGACAACTTTTAAAGGCAAATCTTCAGCAGCCATCTGCAGGCTACACAGGTATCACAAATTCAACGTGTCCAAATAGAAGGAATTCCTGAGGCACTCTCTAAAATGGGGTCTTTCTCCATTTTTTATCATTTAAGAAAACAGCTCCACAATCCCCCCAGTTGTTCGAGAAACCTGAGTCATCCGTGATTCCACCTTTTCCCTGACTCCTTACCTCATTGGCATTAGCACGTCCAGGGGGTCCACCTCTAAATTCTGTCTTGAATCCATCCTCTGTCACCACCGTAGATCAAGCCACCATTTTCTCTCCTCAAACCACTACAAAAGCCACAGTTCAGGCCCCACTCATGCCCTACATAACGACCAGAGGGGTCATTTAAGAAGGCATGTCACTTCCCTGCTTAAATCTTTAAGGGCTTCTCTATCACATTTAATTAAAATCCCAACACCCATCATAGGCTGTGAGACCCCGTGCGAACTGATCTTCCTGTACCCCTTTTCATGTCTGAGGTTAGAGACTGTAACTCTCTAATTCACACTGGATGCCCAATAAGTCATTTGTTGAATGAAATAATTCTCCTTTTGTGAATAAGATAAATTTAAAGTGTGGCTTCGTTAGCGTCCCGTATTCACTGAGGAGGATCTATGTGGGGCTGACAAAGAACTTTGAGCCAGAACACAGAAGTGGAGGGAGATGTCCAAAGAATTACTCAGTGGAGAACCTCAGCACCATCAGGGCCCATGAGGCTACCAGAGGACAAACCCTAAACCCCACTCTCCACCCAATCCAGAACATGACCTTCACTGTTTATAGTGGGTTATGGGTGGTTTTGGCAATGGGAGAGGCAGTTAGGAGTGAGGCTGGGATGAGGAATGATGTAGGGCCACTTGCAAAAGCCACCTCCTGTGGGCTGCCCACGCCTGGTGCTCTTCTTGAGGTCAATGAAAATGCCTAAAAATCTACAGGCCAGACTGCCAACCCCATTGCAGCAGTTTTTTTAAATGGTCACAAATCTTTGATATTCCTCCCTTTGAGAGGTGGAGTCTGTGTCCCCTTCCCTTGAATCTGGGTGGGAAAATGATGACTTTGTTCAAGAGCGTACAGTGAAAGTGATGTTATGTGACTTCCGAGGCCGGGTGGCAAGTGGCAATGCAGCTTCCATCTTTGCTGAAACTCTCACACTTTGAGTCCTGAGCCACCATGTAAGAAGTCCATCCAAACCGAGAGACCCCCATGCAGTGAGGAAGCCACAGACAGGCACCCCAGTCATCACACCTGAGCCTCAAGTCCTCCCAGCCCAGGTGCCACTCATGCCAGCCAATAAGCCATCAGATGATTCCAACCCTCAGCTACCAAGGTGCCCCCAGACTTAGAGTCTTCCCAATTGACACCCCAAACATCATGGGGCAGAATCAAGTTCCTACTGTGCCTGCCCACTCCCTGGCCTAAACAATCCATTGGCATAATAAAATGGTTGTTGTTTGAAACCACTAAGTTCTGGGGTAGTTGCAACATAATATTAATAATAACCAGAATAGGAGGACATAAGGTGATCCCCTTTGGTTCCTTAACCCCCTCCCCCAGAAAAAATCGCCTGCCTTCTGCCTTTTGAGCCTTTTCCTAGTTGGGGGAGAGCAGTCGGCCAGTACACACGATTCTTACGAGGAAAAACTGGGTGTTAGCCTCTCCTAATCAAGCTTTACAGAGGCCCCTCTGCCAGAGGGCAGTCGGCCCCTTGCCTAGGCTGACCTGGCCACCCACTTCCGGCCCCAGCCTGGCTGAGTCCTCCTGGCCGCGCAGGAGCCTCCAGGAGACCAAAGGGACGCTTCCTACGGGCCATCTCTGAGGAAAGGGGGCGAGGCCCTGAAAGCGCTGTCAACCTAACCGTTATGTAAGACTGATAGCAGGTAAACCAGCATCGCTGCCTCGCGCTCATTTCTGGCTGGCCGTAGGCCAGCCCTCCCAGTTCTACTGAATCAGCTGCGTCCAAAGGCCACGCTCTCCAGCCCTCTCGCTGCCCTTCCAGCACCTGCCGCGTTCACACTGACGCACCCGGCTCTGCGCTGTGCATTCCCCTGGCGCCTTCCCTCGCCCACCACCGCCTCTCGTCCCCTCCCACTTAGCGATCGGTCCTGAGATACAAATGTTCAACCCAAATCCTGTTTCCAATGGGAGCGTCAACATCCTAAACCTCTTTCGTTACATGCTCCTTAAGCTTCTCAGAGCCCACAGCAAGGGCACTTAAATGTCTCGTTTTCCCCAAGACAGGCCTAAGCTTATGCCCCTTGCACTCTTAAAAGTGACCCAATTTGGGTAATAATGTATACGGTCGCCCTAACTCTACCTCCTGTCCTTCCATCACTCCATCCCTCGCCTTTCTTTAAATGAACCAAGCGCCTACCTAACGTCTCAGCAGGAAGCATAAGCGACAACACACCTGCTTCATACACGACACCTCAGGTAATGTGCGGCTTGTTACACGTAGTGCGTGTTATTTGTCAATATCACAATCTGTATCATCTCTTTTGCGTAAAATAAGGAGCAAGTGAATAAATGCGTAAAATAAGGAGCAAGAAAGTGAATAAATGGAGGAACAGGTGTGCCCTTTCTGGACCTCAAATTTTAAGAGTTTATGGGACAATTCATAATTATTGGGCTCAATCCCAGGGTGAGCAATTTTTTTTTCTTCTTTAGAAATTTCTAGTGACCAAAGTTCCAGAAATTGCTTTCTCATTCCCTAACCATTCATTTTCTCGAGTTCTCCGTTATGTAACGAGGATCTGGGGCTTTGGACCGAATTTCCAATTAAAGACTATTTTTATAGTCAATGAGCTATGTCACGGAGCGATGGCACCCGGAGGAGGTATCAACTGATGCCAGTGTTTAAGCGAATCTCAACTTGTTTTTCCGGTGACTCATTCCGGGCCCTGCGTGGAAGCGCTGCACCCTTAACGTATACCTCTGCGGCCGCACGCCGGGGGCACCCGAGTGTGCGCGAGGGCGCGCGGTAATTGGTCGCCGGGCCGACCTCCGCCCGCGAACGCCACCGCCTCCCTTCCCCGCCCCCGGCCCCTCCTCCCTGGCAGCGCGCGTCAGCTCCCTCCGCTCCAGTCGCTGACAGCCGCGGCGCGGCGAGCTGCTTCTCCTCTCCTCCCGACCGAGGCCGGTAAACACAGCGGGGGGCGTGGGGGGGGGCAGGAGTCCCGAGAACTGGGGTGCGGCGGGGCTGCCGCGGACGCCGAGTGAGAGCCCCGGCGCTGGGGCGCACGGCCGGGCGGGGTCGGACCTTGGCAGTGAGGAGGGGCTGGGGGCGCGTGGCGCGGCTCGGGCCTGTCCCGTGTGCCGGTCTCTTTTCGGATGACGCTGCTTGGTTTGGATTTTCGGGTTATGAAAGCCCCCATTTATTCGGAGTGGGGGTTGGGGGGAGCCGGTGGGGCCCTTCCGAGGGACGTCGGTGGTGGCGAGGTGTCTAATCGCTCCCTCTTCCCCCGGTGGGTGTGGGATGGGCGAGTCCCGCGGCCCCACGGGCCGCAGGTCCGGGAAAGTGGGGGTGATCGCCGGCGGCCGGGAGACTCCAGGAGGGCCGCCGACGGGCGTGGCTGGGGCGCTAGGCCAGGAGAGCCGAGGAGGGGGTCCTGGGGGACACAGGGCTCCCGCTCCCCGCCGGTTGGCTGCCCCAAGGAAACGGCGCGCAGAGGCCGGGGTCAGGGGCCGGGACGCCCTTTGGCAAGGCCGGGCGCCTCCCGATGCCCAGAGGGTGCGCTGGGGGATGGGAAGGCAGGTGCCAGCCCCCGGGCCCGGGCTGCGGCGGGAAAGGAGTTCCGGGACCCTGGGGGCCTCCCGCCGCCGCCGAGCTCTTCCCAGAAGGCGGCCCCGCCCTTGGTCCCCGCGCCCTCCCTCCCCCCAGTCCTGGGGGAGGCAGCCGGGTCCCTCTCTCCAGCCGCAGAACACCAGGGGGCGTGGGCGGGGCCTCAGGCCTCGGCGGGGAGGGGTCTCAGGGAGGCCCCGCCCTCCATTCGCACAGCTAGGGCGGCCGAAGACCCCCCAGAGCGGCCGCAGGTGTGACCGAGGAGAACCTGGCCTTCAGGGGCCTGGGGAAACCAGCCTCTCCACCTGTGCGGCAGGCGTGTTCACGTTTCATTATTAAACAAGGGGGTAAACCCGTTTTTACCGTCCTTTTTAAGGATTTTTTCCTTTTCTCTTTGTAATAGCTGTAGCAAATATTTTTTACCGTGTAATTAACCACCGTTACACCCATCACCATCGCAAAGCCACAGCCTTCTGTTTTTGTGTCCTCGCCTCCAGATTCATACACGACGCAGTGCAATTTCACCGCTGCAATCATGATGATCTCCATGGCTGCGTTATTTTCTTGTGCTTAGGGCATCACGGTTTAATAAGCAGTTGCCTACATGCAGAACATTTGAGATGTTTCGCTTTTCCTTACGAAAAACTCCAGGTAGAATACGATTAAAGATTTTACAAATCTAATTACCAGAAAAAACAGGAACAAAAAATAGAACCAAAATATGAGGCCTCTAGAAAGATTAACAACTCTCCTAGATTTGAAGAAGAAAGAAAAAAATCACCCATGAAAAAGAACAAGTTTACCTGCACAAATACTGAGAAGCTCTTACAATGAAAAAGAGCTACCCTGAAAGGGAAAGAAGGCAGAGAGCTAGGGTGTGATTTGTATATTATTTGTATCTGACCCAAGTTTTTCATACTTGGGAAAGGAAATTATTAAGATTATAACAAATGGCAAAATAATGAATCATTTGCAGAATAAAATGTAAATTAGAACAATTTGGGGTTATCATTTTAGGTCTATTAAATTAAAAACAAGTCATACTAACAGCAGCCCCTGTTGGAAGGTTGCCCAAAACTTGGCATATTCAGATGTCCAGGAAAGTGGCGGGGCTTTGGGTTAAGAAAGATGGTTCTGCAGTCAACTTTGTGACTTTGGACAGGTCACCTAATTTCCCAACCCTCCTTTTGTCCATTCATAAAATGGAGGAAATGATACCTACTTCCAGGATTTGTTGTGAAGATTAACTTTAACCAGCTATGTAAAACTGGCCCTTGGTGTCTATGCCTTATCCTTTTTCCTATTCACAACCGACTGGGGACATTTTGAAGCAGTACAAACCTTTTGTAAAGCAATCTGGTGATGCATTGAGAAGTTGGAAGCTGTGACCCAGAAACCCCACTCCTGGGAATTTACCTGCAATGGAAGAAACAAACAAGGAAAAAAAAAAAAAAAAAGCCATATGCAGGCACATATTCCAAACAGGATGATCTAAAATGAGAACCAACTGGGAAACAACCTGAATGTGTAACAGCAGGGTAGTAGCTAAGAAAATCATGACACATTAACTGAACGAGACATTACGTAACCATCAAAAATCATGATTTTGGAGCCTATGATATGCGGGGGGAAAAAACTAAGTCAAAGTACAGGTTACCAAACTGTATACTTAAACATGAATGCATATGTGAAAAATCAGAAAGGAAAAACACAGAAAATGATAGTTTTAATAGAAATTATAAGTGATCTTAATTTTCTTTTTGTGAATATGTTGCCTTCACTAAATAATGAGATTTTTAAAATAGATCACAGGTTTCCATTTTTAAGATGAAATGGACCCACAGTTTTCTGTGTGTGGGAGAAAGAAGGAGAGATCTTTTTTTTTTTTTTTTTTTTTTTTTTTTTTTTGTTGAGACAGAGTCTCACTTTGTTGCCCAGGCTAGAGTGAGTGCCGTGGCGTCAGCTTAGCTCACAGCAACCTCAAACTCCTGGGCTTAAGCGATCCTACTGCCTCAGCCTCCCGAGTAGCTGGGACTACAGGCATGCGCCACTATGCCCGGCTAATTTTTTCTATATAGATTTTTTAGGTGTCCATATAATGTCTTTCTATTTTTAGTAGAGACGGGGTCTCGCTCAGGCTGGTCTCGAACTCCTGACCTTGAGCAATCCACCCGCCTCGGCCTCCCAGAGTGCTAGGATTACAGGCGTGAGCCACCGCGCCCGGCCAAGAAGGAGAGATCTTTATCATGTTTGCTTCTTAGACTAGAACATTTTTTTTTAGCTGATCTCGTTTCCTTTTTCAAATATTGTTCCATTTTTTTCCTGGAGTAGATTTATTAGTGATTTAGTAATTTGTTTATTAGATTTTTTTCTTTTTAAAAATCAGTTCTTAGATTTATCAAGTTAGTTTTTTCTTTTTTGTTGTTTAAAGGGCTCCTGAATATATGTCAAAACCGAACAGTTTTAGCCACACTGAAGCACTGTCTTCCTGGAGGCACAAATCCAGTTTAACTGAGCCACAACAGATGTACCCTGAAGAACCTCTTTGGTCTTGTGATGGTTGAAAGTCACCAACTGTCACAGAAAATAAGGGTCAGGAAAGGCTGTGATCACAAGCCTATGTTCCAGAGGCCACTGGAGTCTATCTGTGTAATTCACACCTAATTGCATCATCATCAGCTTAATTTTGCAGAGAAAGGACCACAGCTTTCTCTAGAATCACAATGAATTGTGTAAGGCAGCAACAATTTTAAAACTAAAATTAAAAAACAACAATAATGTAACAACATTTCTGCACCACACTGACACTGAACATGCCTCTCAATCAACTGACAAAACCAGGGTGAAAGGATCTCTAGACTGTAGTTTTAACTTACCCAGTCTATTCTCCCTTTTCAGATCTTATTTCCTCTTCCAAGGCTACTGTATCAGTGGTGAATTGCTGCATATTAAACATTCAAGACATGTCTGTTTCTAAGCCGGTGATGGCTACAGCATTATAAAATAATCCTGAAGTGTATGTGCAGCACTTCTCACAGTTGGGAATTTTTTCTTTCTCAATTTGTCAAACAGTCCTTTTTCTCTTCTTGCTGTTACAGTATTGTGTGATCACTTCAAAGGAGGGACACCCTTTTATGAAAAGCATTATAAATGTTAAGGATTAGACTCCTGAGGACCTAGCTCCAAAGCCTGGCTACACAGGCCAGTTCCTTGGGGCGCTTTTATACAGTCCCAAATCCTATCACTAGACACTCAGGTTGGCCTGGGATAGGTTCCAGCAATAATGTTTTTTAAAAGTTCCTCGGATAATTTTGATGATGGACCATGTTGGGGACTCTTTGCCCTATTCAATTCAGGGCTGGGCCTCAGGATGCCAGTAGAAAACCCCTACCTCAAAATTGTTTGCAAAATTGTATACAGCTTACATCAAATCCTTTAAGGGGCAATGACATCAAAAGATTAAAATGGGACAAGTGAGTTTACTTAGCTCAGGAAAGACAAGGGACAGTGTGGAGTGGGCGTAGAGGAATGTTTAATCCTTGCCACTTGCCACTTGCCAATTTAACCAATTAAGCCTTAGACTGTAAAGTATTGTTCTGAGTATCTGAAGTTGTCCCTCAGCACACTACCTCAATGGGTGGGAAGGCTTTGGTTGCTATATTTGGATCTCAGCTCTGTCACCTTGAGCTGTTACAACCTTGGGACAAGTTCTTACCAGCTCTGACTCTCAGTCCCCATCTATAAATGGGAATAGGATGAATGGGGTAATTTGTAGACTTGTTGTACCTTCTCCCTAGTCCCATTGCTCTGCCATTCTGCTCACGCACCACTGCCACGTGATCTTATTGCAGCTTTGCGTTCTAACACCTGGCAGGCCGGAGTGCATGGGGATTATCTTCTCGTTCAAAAATTTCTTCAGTCCTCTTAATTCTAAGTATCATTTCATAATGTTCTTTAAAATCCCCTTTGAATTGTTTTTTTTCAGTTTATTTATTTTTGAAATTGACAGATAAACTTGTGTATGTATTTATTGTGTACAACATGATGTTTTAAAGTATGTATACATTGTACTATGGTTAAACCTCAGCCATTAACGTATGTATAACCTCACATAGTTATCATTTTTGTGGTGAGAACATTTAACATCCCTGTCTTAGCATTTTTCCAGAATACAATATATCATCATTAGCTATAGTCACTATGCTATGCAATAGATCTCATGAACTTATTCCTCCTATCTAACTAATTATAAATCCTTTGACCAGCATCTCCCCAACACTCACCAACTGCCTCAGCCTCTGGTAACTCTATTGTACTCTCTATTTCTATGAAATCAACTTTTTTAGATTCCACATTTGCATGAGATCATGTGGTGTTTGTCTTTTTGTGCCGTGTGACACTTAGGTTGAGTCCCTATCTTGGCTATTGTGAATAGTGCTGCAATAAACGTGGGAGTGCAAATATCCTTTCAACATACTGATTTCTTTTCCTTTGAATATATGTTTGGATATATACCAAGTAGTGGGATTGCTAGGTCATATAGTAGTTTCATTTTTAGTTTTTTGAGGAACCTCCATACTGTTTTCCATAATGGTTGTACTAATTTACATTACCAACAGCAATGTACAAGGGTTCCCTTTTCTCCACACCCTTATCTTTTCTCCTCATCCTTATCTTTTCTCCTTTTGATAGTAGCCATTCTAACAGGAGTGAGGTGATGATCTCATTGTAGTTTTGATTTACATCTCTCTGATGATTAGTGATATTGAGCATTTTTTTTATAAACCTGTTGGCAATTTGTATATCTTTTGTTGAGAAAAGTTTATTCAGGTTTTTTGCCCATTTTTTAATTGAGTTATTTGTTTTCTTGATATTGAGTTATTTGAGTTCCTTATATAGTTTAGATATTAACTCCTTATCAAATGGATAGTTTGCAAATATTTTCTCCCATTCTGTAGGTTGTCTCTTCGCTCTGTTGCTTATTTCCTTTGCTGTGCAAAAGGCTTTTGGTTTTATGTAATCCCATTTGTCTATTTTTGCTTTTGTTGCCTATGCCTTTGAGGTCGTATCTAAGAAAATCATTACCCAGAACAATGTCATGGAGCTTTTCCCCTATGTTTTCTTCTGGTAGTTTCATAGTTTCGGATCTTATATTTAAGTCTTTAATAGATTTGAGTTGATTTTTGTATATCATGTGAGATAAGGGTCTAATTTCATTCTTCTCCATGTGGATATCCATGTTTTGCCAACAGAATTTTTTGAAGAGACTTTTTTCTGTTGTATGTTCTTGGCACTTTTGTCAAAAATTAGTAGGCCGTAAATGTGTAAATTTATTTTTGGGCTGTTTACTCTGTTCCATTGGTCTGTGTGTCTGTTTTTATTCCAGTACCATACTCCTTTGGTTACTATATCTTTGTAGTATATTTTGAAATCAGGAAGTGTGATGCCACCAGCTTTGTTCTCTTTGCTCAAGATCACTTAGGCTATTCAGGGTCTTTTGTGGTTCCATACAAATTTTAAGGTTGTTCTTTCTATTTCTGTGAAGAATGACATTGGTATTTTGATAGGGGTTGCACTGAATCTGTAGCTCACTTTGGATAGTATGGACATTTTAACAATATCAGTTTTTCCAATCCCTGAACATGGGATATCTTTCCATTTATTTGTGTCATCTTCAATTTCTTTCATCAGTGTATTATAGTTTTCAGTGTAGAGATCTTTCACCTCCTTGGTTAAATTTATTACTAATTTTTTTGTAGCTATTGTAAATAGGATTATTTTCTTGACATTCTTCACATAGTTTGTTATTAGTATATAGAAATGCTACTGATTTTTATATGTTGATTTTATATTCTGCAACTTTACTGAATTTGTTTATTCTAATACTTTTTTGGAGGAGTCCTTAGGGTTTTCTCTATATAAGATCATGTCATATGCAAACAGGAATAGTTTAACTTCTTCCTTTGTAATTTGGATGCCTTTTATTTCTTTCTCTTGCCTAATTGCTCTGGCTAGGACTTCCAGCATATACTAAATATTAATCGAAGTGATATAAGGAGATATCCTTGTCTTGTTCCTGAGTTTAGAGGAAAATCATCCAGCTTTTTCACCATTAAGTATGATGTCAGCTGTGGATTTTTCATAAATGGCTTTTATTATGTTGAGGTACATTCCTGCTATACCTAGATTGTTGAATGTTTGTATCATAAAAGGGTGTTGAATTTTGTCAGATGCTTTTACTGCATCTATTGAGATGATCCTATGATTTTTATCTTTCTGTTAATGTGGTGTATCACATTTATTGATTTGTATATGCTGAACCGTCCTTGAATCCCACGAATAAATACCACTTGATCATGGTGTATGACCTTTTTATTGTAGTGTTGCATTTGGTTTGCTAGTATTTTGTTGAGAATATTTGCCTCTGTGTTCATTGGGGATATTGGCCTGTAGTTTTCTTTTCTTACAGTGTTTTGTAATGTTATCAGGGTTATCAGGGTAAAGCTGGCCTCATAAAATGAATTTTGCTGTATTCCTTTCTCTTCAACTTTTTGAAAGAGTGTGAAAAGAACTGGTATTAGTTTAAATGTTTGGTAAATTTCAGCTGTGAAGCCATCAAGTCCTGGGCTTTTCACTGATGGGAGACTTTATTACCACTTGAATCTCCTTACTCCTTACTCCTCAGATTTTCTACTTCATCATAATTCAGTCTTGATATGTTATATGTGTCCAGGAATTTTCTTTTAGATTATCCAAATTGTTGGCATGTAATTGTTTACAATAGTCTCCTATGATCCTTCGTATGTCCTTGATACCTATTGTAATGTGTCCTTTTTCATTTCTGATTTTGTGTCTTCTCCCTTTTTTCTTAGTTTAGCTAAAGGTTTGTCAATTTTATCTTTTCAAAACACCAATCCTTCATTTCCTTAATCTTTTCAGTTATTTTTCTAGTCTCTATTTCATTTATTTCTACTCTAATATTTATTATTTCCTTCCCTCTATTAATTTTAGGCTTAGTTCTTGTTTTTCTAATTTCTTAAGGTGCAAAATTGGGTTGCTTATTTGAGATCTTTCTTTTTTTTTTGATGTGTACATGTTTATTACTATAAACTTCCCTCTTAGAACTGCTTTTGCTGAATCCTATACATTTTGGCATGGGACATGTTTCTATTTGTTGTCTCAAATTTTTTAATTTTCCTTTTAATTTCTTAATGTACCCATTGGTTGTTCAGGAGCATGTCATTTAATTTCCATGTATTTGTGAATTTTCTGAAGTTCTGTAATTGATTTCTAGTTTTACACCATTGTGGTCAGAGAAAATACTTGATATGATTACAATCTTAAATTACCTGAGACTTGTTTTGTGGCTTAATATATGATCTATCCTGGAGAATATTCCATGTGCAGTAGAGAATAATGTGTATTCTGTGTCTGTTGGATAGCATGTTCTGTATTTGTCTGTTTAGATCCATTTGGTCTAGAGTATAGCTTAAGTTTGATATTTCTTTATTGATTTTCTATCTGGATGATCTGTCTAAAATCCAAGGGATCCCTAGAATCTAGGGAATTACAAAATCCCCTTTGAGTTGGGACTGAAATTGTATTGACTTCATGGATTATTTGTAGGTGAACTGGTATTTTTCAATGTTGATTTTCCTAGCCAAAAATGTTATATGTCTTTCTCTTTTTCCAGTCTTCTTTTATATCTTAGTACAATTTTATGGCTTTCCTCATATAAGTCCTACTATTTATTTTTAGATTAAATCCCAGATATTTTAAAGTTTTTATTGCCACTACGATTGGAATGTTTTTCCCACTAAACCTTCTAATTATAGCTGATTTAGGGACTCACTGGTTTTTTATGTTTATTTCAAAAACTGCCACCCTAATGAGCCTACTAATTTATTCTAAGACATTTTTGGATGATTTTCCTGGATTTTCCAGGTAGAATGCCATACCCAGATGAACTTCCAGAACAATCTAAAGTAATAACAGCGATAGGTTATATAATTGCCTTGTTCACCACTTTAACGGGAATGCCATTCTTCTTAAAATTATAATAGTGGGTGGGCTTTGTGTTTGTGATAGCAATTCTAGATGATGGAAAGAGACTATCTTTCTAGTCCTGCAGAAACTTTTTAAAATAGCTTAAAAATTTAAAAAATCAGCAATGGATGTTGATTTTAATTGAAAGCTTTTCAATGCAGAAATATTTTTTTTCCTCCTTATCCTATTATAGATTTTTCTGATTTTGAGCCATTCTTATAGTTCTAAAATAATCCTTATTGGCCATGATATATTCTTTTACTAAGCTGCTAAAATCAGTTGGGTAGTATTTTTCTTCTTCTACTTTTTTTTTTTTTTTTGGCAGGGGGTGGTGGGATTTGACACCCGCGTTGCTGGAAGCTGTGTAGCAGGGTGGCTAAGAGTGCCAGCCTGAACACTGCAGTTTGAATCTTACCCTTTATCCCATTGGCTATATCAGGTGAAGATGCCCAAATGTTTATCTCTACTGAGTTCCAGATTCTAACAATCACCTAAATTGATACTCTCACTTGAATGTCTCATACATGTGCCAAAGTTTATGTGTCCAAACCAAAACTCTTAATTTTAGTTTTCTTTCCCAAACATGGTCCCCCATCAGTTTCTCCTATTTTGGTAGATGGCATCACCGCCATCCACCTGGTTACAAAAGCCACAAACCTGGGCAACCCTCACTCCTCCATCCACTCTATCAGCAAGTCTTACTGGTTCTCTTTGCAAAATGCATCTCATTTATTTGCAGCTCATCAGCTACACTGACACCATACCAGGCCCTGCCACCATCTTCCTTCAATAGTTTCCTTACTGGTCTCCCCATTTCCTTTCTTGCCCCCCAAAATTTTCTTCTTTACACGACAATCGGAGTGAGCTTTTGAAAAAACAAAGCTGTGAGGTTACTCTCCTACCAAGACCCTATAACACTCCCCCCTGCCCCAGTGTTCAGAATAAAATGGAAACTTTTCTCTATACCCCACGAGGTCCTCATGCTCTGGTCTCACCCACCTGTCCAGTCTCAGCGCCACTTGCCCTCTTTCTCATAAGGCTCTGGACACCTGATCTCCTTCTTGGTCCTTGAACTCACCAAGCTAAGTATCTTGTTCACCGTGGTGTCCTCAGCCCCCAGCACAATGCTAGACTCTGAGAAGACACTTAAAATATGTGTAAAACCTGCCAAAAAGTTATTGTACTGTAAATATTACATTACAATATGTAGTTTTTGACAGCTTTTTTTCTATATTCCTTCTATGGTTAGTGATCAATTCTAGTTTTCTAATTTTTTTAAACTGTCACATACTAGCTTTTCCATAAATAGTCATTGAATAAATTAATTCTAAGGTTGATTTTTGTAATTTATATTTTCATAGAAAGGCAGTCCATCTCACACGTATTTTTAATTCATAAAACAAAGTTGTATGCAGTAATTTGCTGTTATCCTTTTAAACCTTTCTCTTTTTAAGATTATTTCCCTCTTCTTATTTCCAGTATAGAGTTGCTGTGTTTTCTAGTGATATATATGTATTACATTTTTAAATAACTCTTGATTTTATTTAGAAATTTCACATTTTTCAGGGTTTTATTTATTAAATTCTACTTTTGTGTCTATTATATCTTTATAACTATGACAGATTATTTTGAAGTTTTCTCTTTGTGTTCTCTTTTTTTTTGAGAAGAATCATTTATTTCATTCTTTCTATTCAGCTGTAGTATCCATGCTCCTCTGATAGCCATGTGAGTTCCTGTATCCCCACATTATTCAACTTCCTTTTTTTTTTTTTTTTTTTTTTGCTAGCCTGATAAGCATATGTGATCTATCTTTTTCTGGTCTCATTTTTATTGGATTCTTCATGATTTTGATTATTTTTTCATATCCTTTTGGGTTTTCCTTTTCTGTAAATTATTAGCTCATATCTTTTGGCCATTTTTCTGCTGGAATTACTGTCCCTTAAAATGTGCAAGCATTCTTTGTAGGTTCTAGAAATGAATCCTCTGTTGGTTTTAAATACTACAAATACCTTTTACGCTAGTGTACTCTTTCTGTTAACCTTGGCCATAGTTTTCTTCATAGTGTTGAATAAGAATCCTTAATTTTTACGTAATCAAATTCATTAATCATTTGCCTTACGGTTTGTACTTTCTGTTAAAAAGTTCTTCCCTCGGGCTGGGTTCAATGACTTACGCCTGCTATCTCAGCACTTTGAGAGGCTGAACAGGAGGATCACTTGAGGCCAGGAGTTCAAGTCCCCTGCCTGAGCAACATAGTGAGACTCTGTCTCTACAAAAAACATTTTTTTAAATAGCCAGGTGTGGTGGTGCACACCTGTAGTCCCAGCTACTCAGAGGGCTGAGGCAGGAGGATTCCTTGAGCCCAGGAGTTTGAGGCTACAGTGAGCTATGATTGGGCCACTGTACTCCAGCCTGGGCAACAGAGGGAGACCCTGTCTCAAAAAAAAAAAAAAAAAAAAAAAAAAATTTCCCCCACTTCTCCTCCAGATCACAAAGACATTTGCCCATATTTTCTTCTAATGCCTTACTTGTAGCTTTCACATGCAGGTCTTTGATCCATCTGGAGTTCACTTTTGTATGTGGTATTAGGGATCCAGTTTTCTTTACCTCCATTTTCCCAGTAGCATCAAACCTTCCTTCTTCATTGATTTGTGGTGGCCACTTTATGTAGATCAAGTCCCTGTTAAAGTATATGTACGTGGGTTTATCTCTGAACCTCCTTATCTATTGGTCTCTTCCTGAACTTTTACCATCTAGTCTTTTTTACTATGGCTTTTTAGTATGATTTCATCTCTGATAAGACAGATTCCTCCCTCTTTACTCTTTTTTTTTTTCAAGGTTAACTTTTTTATTCATAGACATTTCTTTCCTTGTGCAAATTCATTGAATTCCTCAAAAAATCCACCTGGAATTTTGATTGGCATTTTATTGAAATTACCAGTTCATTTGGGGATAATTGACATATTTATAATACTGAATTATCCCAGTCGAGACCATGGACTGCCTCTCCATTTTCTCAGATCATCTTCTAAGTTCTTTATATTAGAGTTTTAATTCCCCACCCCCCCCCACATGGAAATCTTACCTTTTCTTAGTTAAGTCAAAATACTTTACAGTTTGGTTGTTATTGTGACTATCTGTCTTTTCTTCTAGTCAATTATTACAGGAAAATGCTATTGATTATTATAAGCTGATCTTGTATCCCACAAACTTGTTGAACTCTAGTATTGGTTCTCATGTTACCTCTGTTGGTTCTGTTGGATTTTCTATGTGTATGATCACATAAATTACAAATAATGTCAGCCTGAGCTCTTTCCTTGCAGTTCTTATATCTGTTCCTTCTTTGCCTTGGCATATGGCATTGGACAGGAACTTGAGTTCTAAGACAATGGACATCTTGTCTTGTTTCAAAGAGTATTTTTAGTGTTCTTCTGAGTGATGGATAGGTATTGACCACTATTAAATACTTCATTAAATATCTTGAAACATGCCAGAGGACTAGGCCACAACTTGACAGTTCACAGGGAGTATCTTAGATGCAAGGTCCCCAGACTTGCCGGTGTCCATCTCTACTTGGAAGCTGTCTGGCCCCATCCACCATCTGTGCCCAGTTGCTCTTCCCTGTGCCTCCCTCACTGTGCCGTGTCATTGCCTGTCCATGTGTCTCCGTGAGCTCACAGAGCTGCAACTCTTACAGCCTTAAACAGGCCTGTGCAAAGCCCCACTCAGAGTCATTCCCCCAAGGCGTCCTTCTCCTCCCGTCTTGCTCATCTCAGGTAACAGCTCCAGCCAGCCAGAGTTCATCATGGTGGCTGACACATGAAATAAGTGTTTATTTAACACATTAACTGCCATGTGAGTTGTATTTAACTCATGTTAGTTTTGAGCCTCAGCCTCATGAAGCATATGTAACTCACACGTCTCTTGTCAGCTCACACTCTCACTTGCGAGCCATGTGAACTATTTTTCAAGTTACATATAACTCATGCACAGAAAACAATAAAAAATAACAAATTTTTCATTAAATTAGAAAGGATCATTTTGTTTTCAAAGTTTTTATTCTGTTTTCCTAATAAAACACCATGGCCCAAAGGAAAAATTTTTTTCCAGCGTGGCAGCCAGTATGTCAACTGCATTGAAGATGTTAGCTGGCCATTGCAGAAAAGAATGTTTTGTAAATTTATAAGTATGGTTCTCTTTTGGAATCCACTGCAAATATTTCATTTTTATTAATAGTTTGATATTCTTTATGTTTTATTTTAGATATTTTCACATTAGTTCTTTTATTCAGCATTGATTTTGCATGTCTGTGTGTCAGGTGCTATGTCTGGAGACAGTGCTATGAACAAAACCAAACCCCTGTCTTGGAGGAGCTTATGCTCCAGTAGATGAACAATAAGCATATGATAAATAATATATCAAGTAGCCATAACTGCTCCAGAGAAAAATGAAGCAGGGCAAGGGGAAAGGACATAGGGTAGGGATGCTATTTTAGGTAGAGTGGTGTGAAGAGTCCCTTGAGAAGACATTCAAGCAGATGTGAACAGCATGAGTAGCTGGAGGAAGAGCCAGGGAAGGCCACACTTGTCAGGTTTGTGGAGCAGCAGAGGCCCAGGTCATATGGGGCCCAGTCAGCATAGCCAGGACTTTGCGTTTTATCTGTAGGACAAAGGAGTGCCACTTGAGGACAAGGAAGTGGCAAGATGTAACATGCATATTAAAAGGAGGATGGGCCGGACATGGTGGCTCATGCCTGTAATCCTAACACTCTAGGAGTCCAAGGTGGGAGGATCGCTCGAGGTCAGGATTTCGAGACCAGCCTGAGCAAGAGCGAGACCCCGTCTCTACTAAAGATAGAAAGAAATGATCTGGACAGCTAAAAATATATATAGAAAAAAATTAGCCGGGCATGGTGGCACATGCCTGTAGCCCCAGCTACTCGGGAGGCTGAGGCAGGAGGAATTGCTTGAGCCCAGGAGTTTGAGGTTGCTGTGAGCTAGGCTGACCCCACGGCACTCTAGCTCGGGCAACAGAGTGAAACTCTGTCTCAAAAATAAATAAATAAATAAATAAAAGGAGGATGCACAGTGGGGTGGAGGGAAACAGGGAGGCTGTTTGGGAGGCTGTTGAAGGAATCGGGTGAGAAGCGATGGTCATGTTGGAAAATGTAAGGGGCTGAGGGGCTTAGGGTTTATTTTCAAGATAGAGCTGCTAAGATTTGCTGATAGATCCAATATATGCTGTGAGAGAAAATTCAAGAATAACTCTAGGGCGCTGGCTGGATTTGGCTTACTGGGGTGAATGAAGAAGTTGTTGACACAAAACCTCTTTAAAATGGGAGTTATTAACTCAGGGGGTGGTCCCCTAGTTTGTGAGCAGCAGGGTGGCCAAGAGCTGGGCCCCATGAGATCACTGGACAAGATCAGGGAAGCAAGCCGGCAAAGACCAGGAGCCAGGCAGTGTGGGGGCAGGAATGGGCCCAGTCAGCATGTCCCAGGACCCTGCCCCTCAAACCCCCACCCAAAAGAGTCTCCAAAATCCTACTTGGCGTGATCTGAGTACTTTAACTTGGCTTGTAACTTTCAAATGTATTTTGATTTGCTTATGACCACCAAGTTATAAGTAAAGCTCTTCTGATTTCTATAATGGTAGTAGAAACATAAGCAGGATGTCAATTCAATTATTTGTTTAGTAATTCTATGACTATTCTCCAATTTAATTGTTAGCTCTGCAGGATATGATAAATTATTTTTTAATTAAAAAAAAAATTACAGATAATCCCAGTGCTGGGGACAAGACTAACTTCACCGTTACAGCATATGGCATTTTAGGTTTTATACAGTGATATTTTGGAGCATATGATTTGATGTAGGGTACAGTACATACTATTTAATAATCATTCTACTATGTGTTTTTGATCTCTGCCCTCAGAACTGAGCGCCCATGGTGAGTTCTTTAATCTGAAAGGAGATTTTTTTTTTTCGGAGACAAAGTCTCTGTCGCCCCAGCTAGAGTGCAGTGGCGTCGTCATAACGCACTGCAACCTCAAACTCCCAGGCTCAAGCAATCCTCCTGCCTCAGCTTCCCAAGCAGCTGGGACTACAGGTATGTACCACGAGGCCCAGCTAATTTTTTCTTTTTCTTTTTCTTTTTTTTAGTAGAGACAGGGTCTAACTCTTGCTCAGGCTGGTCTCTAACTCCTGAGCTCAAGCGATCCACCCGCCTTGGCCTCCCAGAGTGGTAGAATTACAGGCGTGAGCCACCGCCCCTGGCCTGAAAGGAGATTTTTAGTTTGATGAAAACTGTATAGTTTGCAAAAGAGCATAAATTGTCATCCAGGATATTTGGTTTGTTTGTTGTTTTCTAAACTGTGCTAGCCCTTTTATATAAGAAACGTTTCTTTTGTATCACAAATAAGGAGAAAATACATCACACATAAAACATTAAATGTTGAACTGAAACTCACTCAGTGAGCAAGGAACCACTCAGCTTGTGAACACGGCCCGTTTCCCCCACTTTGAGCAGCCCCGTCTGTCTCCCTGTGTGTCTGTCTGTCTAGAGCGATGAATTTACAAGGGGGCTTTCAGAATCCTGGATGTTTCCTGTTTCTAGTAGAATCGTATTGAGAATTCCTTTGAGTAAATTCTTGGCATTTATGTGCTCAGGGGATATTAATGCCTTGACTTAACAAATATCTATTGTGTCCTGCTCTGTGCCAGGCACTGCCCTAGCCCCTGAGGATACAGCAGCAAACAAGAGAGACTTATTTCCTGCCTACATTCCTACAGAGGAAAGAAGACATTGAACCAGCTGTTTGCAAAGTTATTTAATTACTGTCATCCTAACTAGACATTAGAATCACATAAGTCCTCCATAGGCCACACTTGGCCTTGGGTTCCTCAGAAGGGTCCTCACAGTGGTCCACAGCAACCAGGGACTTGTCTTTACCCCCAGCCCCAATAAGTGACTGCTCAGGTACAAGGGAATGAGGTCCACGTTGGTGGGTAAAGGGTTCCCTTTGGCGTAGAAGCCCATCCCCTATAAAAGCCAGTGTCCTGTATAGCAGCCTGATGGGCACAGCTTCCAGAGTCTTCACAAGCATATGCCTGTTTACAAGAATCACTGCTCTAAAGCTCAAAGCTACGGCAATCCCCCCAGGAGTTATGGTTCTTCCAGTCCAGGTGCAGCTTACCAATGGGAGGTTATTTTTATCATAAATGACATCGTTGGCATTCCACCTTTATTAGTTTTTCAGGAAACAGAGCTAGACATTATTAACTTACGGTCAAATTTGTCCTTAGAGAAGGAGAAAGAGTTGCATTCACCCTTTATTTACAATTGCTTTTGTCCTCGGTGCTGCAGAGAAGGGCAGGGTGTGAGGAGTGTTTTTACTGAGGAGCTGAAGGCATCGCTGTGCACTCATTCATTATGCAGCAAACGTTAAGTGGTTTCAACATAAATATAGGGCACTGACACTGTCTTCTTCATTTTGCAGATCAGTCATCATGGTGAGCCTTGGCTCCTGGATGCTGGTTCTCTTTGTGGTCACATGGAGTGACGTGGGCCTCTGCAAGAAGCGACCAAAGCCTGGAGGAGGCTGGAACACTGGGGGGAGCCGATACCCGGGGCAGGGCAGCCCTGGAGGCAACCGCTACCCACCCCAGGGCGGTGGCTGGGGGCAGCCTCACGGCGGTGGCTGGGGACAGCCCCATGGTGGCGGCTGGGGACAACCCCACGGGGGTGGCTGGGGACAGCCTCATGGTGGTGGCTGGGGTCAAGGAGGTGGCTCCCACGGTCAGTGGAACAAGCCCAGTAAGCCAAAAACCAACATGAAGCATGTGGCAGGTGCCGCGGCGGCTGGGGCAGTGGTGGGGGGCCTTGGTGGCTACATGCTGGGGAGTGCCATGAGCAGGCCCCTCATACATTTTGGCAATGACTATGAGGACCGTTACTATCGCGAAAACATGTACCGTTACCCCAACCAAGTGTACTACAAACCGGTGGATCAGTACAGCAGCCAGAACAACTTCGTGCACGACTGTGTCAATATCACCATCAAGCAGCACACGGTCACCACCACCACCAAAGGGGAGAACTTCACCGAGACCGACGTCAAGATGATGGAGCGCGTGGTGGAGCAGATGTGTGTCACCCAGTACCAGAAGGAGTACGAGGCTGCCTACCAGAGAGGCTCGAGCATAGTCCTGTTTTCATCCCCACCCGTGATCCTCCTCATCTCCTTCCTCATCTTCCTGATCGTGGGATGAGGAGGGTCTTCCTGTCTTCACCATCTTCTTAATCTTTTTCCAGGTTGGGGGAAGGGGTATCCACCTGCAGCCCTTTTAGTGGAGGTGTCTCATTCTTGCTTCTGTGTCCCCCTTAGGCTAATAAATCCCCTTGGCACTGATGGGCACTGGGAAATGTCAAGTAGACCCAGGATGCTCTTTATTCAAACCCCTTTTGAGTGAGTCCTTCATGGGCCAATGCTAATCCGGGCCAGTAAGCATAACAGCAAATCACCACAGGCTCATCTAGACTTATCTTTGGTCTGGTGCAACAGGTTGGGGCTAAAATGAATCTCAAAACAGTCCTCAAATACTGTTGCCTGAAAGCCTCTGGCTCTGTCAGCAACCAGAGCTGAGTACACGGATGCCCCATCTTAGCAGTGATTTCACAGCAATTTGGAGAAATTTTCTCATCCATTTTAAGAAAACCTGACAGCATTTCTGCCAAATTTGGAAAGAGGTCGCATGACACTCATTTAAGAAAAAACAAAACTAGAACTCCTTAACTCTCGGGCCGCAGGCTCAGCCCGCTGGAGCACGTGCTCTGTGTCTGCACAGAACTGCAGCCTTTTGCAGTGCGGGCTACGTAGGAGCTGTCACATCAAGAGAAAATGTTGGTGCAAGTCTAGACCTCTGGCCAGAGGACATATTCACAGGGAATGAATAACATGACACATATGACATGAATAGCTGCAACATATATGAAAGGCTTCTGGGACTGAAAAATCCAACATTTGGAAATGCTGCCCTCGGAGGCAGCCTCTCATCCTGGATGTTGCAAGCACCTCCACGTGGCATTCCTTTCTTCAGTAGCATAAAGCATAGATAATTAAGGCAGCAGAAAATTAGATTACCTTCTAGACACTGAAGGCAAACCTCCTTTGTTCATTTACCTGGAAGCCAGAATGATTTAAATGTTGTGTGGGTGAAACCAAGAGATTTTAACATAGAGGAAAACTGCAGTTGTAAAATCACTGTGATCGTAGAGGATTGTGCAATGAAGGAAATGGCTGGTGTACAGGGGAAAGGAGTGCTTGCATTTCTGTAATTTCTCGTAATTGTCAAAAACTGGAATTGAGTCCTTAGTCTCTATAATTGGCTTGTGAATCAAAGAATAGGGAGACAATCTAAAAAATATCTTGGATTGGAATGACAGGAATATCATGCATTCAAAGTAGAAAAAGAAATCCTGTTCATGTTATTTAAGTAAGGTAAAATTATTCCCTGAATTGTTCAATACCGTCACCTAGCAGATACATATTACTATTCTGCAATGTTATTGGCTTGCACTGTGCGGGTATTCTATGTAAAAAAATATATATTAAATATATAAAATACATATTGCACATGACAAACTTAGAAGTTTTGTTTAGAACAGTTAACATCTGAAAAATCTAATGCATTAACTGTTTTTGTAAGGTACTAAATACTTAATATGTGGGAAACTCTTTTGCGTGGTCCGTAGACTTACAATGTGCACTGAATAGTTTTATATAAGAATCCAAAGTGGGCACCATTAACTGGTCTTTGAAATATGCATGGACTTTATATTTTCTATATTTGTAACTTTGCATGTTCTTGTTTTATTGTATAAAAGATTTATAAATGTTTAATATCTGACTGAAATTAAACGGGAGCTAAGATGAGCACCATCTGTGACATTTGCGGTTGCTGTCCCTGTGCTGGCCTGTCTGGGCAGGGTAATGTGGGGGTTAACCTGAACCAGGTGGCACTTTGAGTCCTCACTCCTCGGTCAAGACATGGCTGATGGCTCTTGCACCTGCTCCTGGTCCTGCCCTCGTCCTTACTTCCCAGTTGCCAGCAGTTTTTTTCTGCTGCCTTTTTATTTTTTCCACAAGTATCTAAGTGCTCTTAGCACTGGAAAAACAGCAATGGCACTATTGCAGCAGTAGAAACACTCTGGAAGCTTTTTTCTGACTTGGATTTAGAAATAGATTTTCTTGGTTGATAAAATGAAATTTAAGCTCTAAGGTACAGCTGACCCTTGAACAATGTGGGGATGAGGGACCTCAAAGTTGATCTTACATAAAAATTTCTACAGCTATTTTTACTCTACCTTTTTTGCCGTTTTCCTAATTATTTAAAAATAAATTTTTCATTGTTCGCCAAGCATAATTTCTCAAAATTAGCCCACTGAGAAGACTTAAATCATTCAAAGAATAGGTATTGGTAGGACCAGAGTGAATTATAGCCATCTGTCTCTTTCCTGGGCCTCATGTTTTCTTCCTGTTATTTCTAACTCCTGTGAGTTTTACAAAAGGAATTTTTATGGGGAAAAAAAAGGAAAAGAAAGAAAACAAATTTAAAAATGATCAACATAAACATAACTGAGTCTAATCCCCCAGAGAGGGATCTTCCAGAGAACTGTCAGTTGCCACCTTTGTTTCCCCTCCTCCCCCTCTGGGGCTAAGACCAAAGAAGTGTCCCCTGCTTTCAGAGGGAAATTGGGGTCTGTACAGCCCCCCCCCCCCCCCCCCCGCTCCAGCGGGAGACTTAGCCCCAGCCAGAGCCTGAGCTTCTCCAGGCTCCAGCCTTGACCTTGCTGACTGACCCAAGCGTTCTCTGATTTATTTCCACCTAAGAAAGGCAACTTACTCTCCGGCTCCCCAGAACTCCGCCCCCAGGATTCAGCTCTTCCTGCACTGACCTTGTATGTCCATCCTTTGTCCCCTCCTCTTGAGCCCTACTCATTTTCAACAGGAAAGCCACACCTGGTCCACGATTCACGGGTGCTTCTGTAGAACCGTCCCTCCCTTCCTGGCCTGGAGCAGGGCTCCGGGCACTTGAACGTGCAGGAGTCTGCAGGTCCTGACTTAGGTCTGGGGTGGGGCGCAAGAGTCTGCGTTTCTAACTAGCTCCTGCGAACCAAGCTGTAACAAGGCTCTGGTGGCTCCACGCTGCAGTCTGCATCAGAAATTTCTGGAAGGCTTGTTAAACACATGGCTGCCCCAGCCTGCCTCAGAGTTTCTGATTCCCAAGAACTGGGGTGAGGCCTGAGAATTTGCATTCCTAAAAAATTCCCAGGTGATTGTGCTGCTGCTGGCGTGGAGATGACATGTGGAAACGTACTGCTCTACAGGAAGATGCAAAAGAAATAGAAGGCTGCCCCTGCCCTGAGATACTCACAAGGCTATCACAGAGAACAAACACCTGCCCGGGGAAGGAGGACCTGGGAATTCCGCCTAGGAGCAGGGGAGAGTCGGGAGCTCTAGGGGTGAATGACAAGGGAGGTGTAAGGAGGTCGTTAACTCCCGCTGTCTGAAAATTATGAAGCACAGCTGAGACCCAAAGCCCATCATTACTGAGATATTTGGCTAAACTCGGGAATGGTACCTGGCCATTTGAGAACAGCACTTCTCAAACTCCGATGTGCACACAAGTCACCTGAGGATTTTGTTAAAATGCAGGTTCTGAGACCACTGGTCTGAGGTGGGCTGGAAGATCCTGCAGGTCTGCAAGCTCCGAGGTGAAGCGATGCCCCTGGTCCAAGGACCACCCTCTGCAAAATGAGGACCTAGAGGCCTAGGTCATCTTGGAGAGCTCTTCCAAGCCTGAACAAGAGTTTGGGGAAGCACTGAGGCTCAGGAGCCTGGCAGGGGAGTCTACACTCCTCTTATTTTGACTCAGCGCTGCCTTCTCCTGCACAATCCCCTGCCTCGGCCCAGTCAACAGAAGCAACCCCCACCTCCACCGCAGGCAGTGCAGGGGCTTGTAGCTTATCTCCGAGCTAAGCCCCTGGGGTAGGGGGTCTCTCTCTGAGGAAGTCTCAAACCCCCTGCAGCAATGTCTTCACCCCTGGGGCCTCCAATTTCCTTGAACCTTCAGTGGACTTACTCCTACTGTGGGGCTTCTCAGCCTCTATGCTTGTGTGAGCCAGCTCCTTCTGTGTATATATCCTCTTGGTTCTGTTTCTCTGGGGAGCCGTGACTAATATATATGGCGACCACATATTGCTTTTATAACAAGAAAAAGATCCGTAACTATTATTTCTAATTCCTCTCATAGTTCCACCAAACCTGGCCAGTATGTCTTCGGGGGTCTTGCCTGTAGCATTTTCTCAGACATAAGTACAATTTTTGAGGATGTGTCACGTGCCAGGCTCTGTACCTAGTACTTGGCACATGTGGCCTTATCTGATCTTTACAATGATCTCCCTTTTAGGCAGCTGACATCCAGAGACTTTCCTTCTGTCACTTGCCCAAGGGCATATAGTGTGTGCTCCTCAAAATACATTGTGGAAACTCGTGCCATTGATTTGTGGTGATATTTAAGAGTTTGGCACAGAGGTCCCACTGGATTTGTGTAGGACACCAGCTTCTGGGGACACTGCTGACTCCAAGCAGTACCTGGAGGAAGGGTTAGCAACCCTAAAAAGAAGCTCAGCCTAAAATGCTGCCTGTCCCAGCCACCCCCACCATGGTTCACTGTCCCAGACGTGTCCCCCCTCACACTATTTTGGTGGTGAGCTTCAGCCAGGGCCTGAAGGTTATTCACAGATGATGCCCCTCCAAATTGAACCGCAGTCCCCTAGGACCCTAGAAAAGAGGCCACCTCCTGCTGGAGCCCCCAGGCTGGAAGCCACCACGGTGCTTGTAGCTGGGAGCTCTTTTCTCTCTGACTGCCCCAGGAAATCTGCCCCTTCCCACCCTCATTCTCTTTAAAACAAAAAAGTCATCATCTAAACTTTTATGGTGGGTAAAGCTATAAGTTTTTAGTAAACCCATCCCTTAGCTCCCTAACTTAACCCATTTTCTTCAGAAAACCTTACAAGACCCCATTTTCAATGCTTTTCTTGCTGATTATACCATCTATATTAGTTTACTAGGGCTTCCATGACCAAACACCACAGACTGGGTGGCTTAAACAACAGAAAGTTATTCCTGCACAGTTCTGGAGGCTGGAAGTCCCACATCAAGGTATTGGTAGGTGTAGTTTCTTCTCTCTCCTGAGCGTGTAGATGGTGCCTTCCCTCTGTTGTCCTCGCCCTAATCTCCTCTTCTTATAAAGACACCAGTCGTATTGGATTAGGGCCTGCCCTGGTGATTTCATTTTACCTTAATTACCTTATTAAAGACCCTATCCCCAAATGTAGTCACATTCTGAGATACTGGGGGTTAGGACTTCTGGATTTTATGGGGATGCAATTCAGCCCATACCACTATCTCTCTAAAAGTGTCACAGTTGTGTGTTCATGCCACTCTCGACACAGCTCAAAGGCATTCCCAGGACCAAGAGGGCCTTGTGGGGATGCCCCATTGACACACTCCCCAGGCTTCTCACGACGAAAATACCATCGTCTAGATCACTCTGTGCCTTTGCACAGACTGTGTCACTGCCTGCCACTCACCTTAGCATGGCCAAGGGTGCCTACCTCAGAGTGTCCACTGCAGAGCAAACAGAAGTGCTTGCATTCTGGACACAACTCCTAAAATCCAGCCCCCACACCCCCATGGTTGGCACAAAGTGAAGAGTTTCACGATGAACCAGGTTTGCTGAGTTTGCCTTGTACCTACAAAGATCCAGAACTCTGAGCTAGATAATGTTCCTCCCACACACAAATACTCTGCAGACACACCTGGCTTAGAGGTAGGCTGATTAGGAATTAATTAACATGAAACCATGAGTGTTGTCTGCAATTCATCGGGTGCTGCAGAAGGCTGGCAAGGTCCTCTTGCTTCATGCTGCCAAATTCCACATGCTGGGCGTGCCCACCACCCTGCTTACTAGAGTTTCCCACACATGGAATGTGTCCACCAGGTTTCCTCATGGCCAAAGCTCACCTTCCCAAGGCCCCAACTCTGATGTGGAGGGAGAGCCCCTCAGAGAGGATCTCGAAGGCTCCAGACCCTCCCAGCTGCACGCCGGCTGGCCTTGCCCACGGTCTAGACTCATGGACTGGAGAACCCACGGAGAGGGGTGACTGTAATCTCTTTTTCTGGCCAATGCCATATTTTCTCCTTTCTCCTGGATGTCTGTGAATCTCCTTTTACCCCAGCCCTCCGAGGAGGCCATTCCTTCCCAGACCCCTTTCTCTACCTACCTTCTGGGAGGCGACTGATACCAGGTGGGGTTGCCATTTCCATGGTGTGGTGCAGACAGCAAGGTGACTGCTGTGGACCAGACTGGCTCAGAAGGAGTGTGTCCAGCCTCTAGGCAGGGCCATCCTGCAGGGCTAATGCTTCAAGAAACAGCTCTGGGCCTCTGCAAAGGAAAAAAACAATGAACGAATGATTACACACTCAATCAAGCCCAGATTTTCCTCCTAAATTCTATCAGAGACCATTCTTAGCTTGAGAATTTCAAGTTTTTTCTCTGCCACCACAGAGGAGGCCCACTGTGGTTCTGCTACACATCTGATTTCACCCAGCCCAAGCTGCCACAGTCCCCGAGGCTGCCAGGAGATGAACTCAACAAATAAACCAGGATGTGCCTTTTTACTCTGTGCAACCGAGTTACAGAAAATGCCCATGAAGAGTGGATTAATAAAATGTGGTATATGTATACCATGGAGTACTATTTAGCTACAAGAAACAATGGTGATATAGCACCTCTTGTATTTTCCTGGATAGAGCTGGAACCCATTCTACTAAGTGAAGTATCCCAAGAATGGAAAAATGAGCACCACATGTACTCACCATCAAATTGGTTTCACTGATCATCACCTAAGAGCACATTTAGGAATAACATTAACTGGGTGTCGGGCAGATGTGGGGGGGATGAGGGGATGGGTGTATACATACATAATGAGTGTGATGCGCACCGTCTCGGGGATGGATATGCTTGAAACTCTGATTTGGGCCGGGGGGAAGGGCAATATACATAACCTAAAGTTTTGTACCACCATAATATGCTGAAATAAAAAAAAAGAAAACAATAAAAAAAAGAAAATGCCCATGAAAAACCACCATGTTGCTTTTAACGTAATCACCCTGAAGAGTAACTGGACAATAGAAACATTGTTTTATTAGGCCTCTCCCAGTTTGTAACAGTAAAACCACAATATAAAATGGAAGCACATTTGTGTCCTCCAGGGAGACGGAAAACTTTCATTATAAAACCATGTAGACCAGACAATATTCTTCAGCAAGAAAAAGGGAAAAGGACTGTCACATGCTACAACATGGATGAACCTTGAAAACATTATGCTAAGGGAAAGAAGCCAGTCACAAAAGACCACATATTGTCTCATTCCATTTATATGAAATATCCGGAATAGGCAAATCAGAAGAGACGGAAAGTGGATTAGTGGTTGCCAGAGGGTGGAGGGAGGAGGAGGAATGGGAAGTTAATGGGTCCGGGGGTTTCTGTCTGGTGTAATACAAATGTGCTGGAATTAGATAATAGCAATCGATGAACAATTTTGTAACTGTACTAAATATCCCTGAATGTACACTTGAAATGTTGAACCTCATACTATGGGAATTATCTCAATGAAGGTTTTTTTTTTTTTTTTTTTTAAGCATAGAATTAGCTACCTAAGAAGAGAGGTGAGGAGCAGGTAGGGGAGTTTTAGGCAGTTGATCGAGGTTTAATCTCTTTTTTTTTTTCTTTTTTTTTTTTTTGTTGAGACAGAGTCTCACTTTGTTGCCCAGGCTAGAGTGAGTGCCGTGGCGTCAGCCTAGCTCACAGCAACCTCAGACTCCTTGGCTTAAGCGATCCTACTGCCTCAGCCTCCCAAGTAGCCGGGACTACAGGCATGCGCCACTATGCCCGGCTAATTTTTTCTATATAGATTTTTAGTTGTCCATATAATTTCTTTCTATTTTTAGTAGAGATGGGGTCTCGCTCTTGCTCAGGCTGGTCTCGAACTCCTGACCTTGAGCGATCCACCCGCCTCGGCCTCCCAAAGTGCTAGGATTACAGGCGTGAGCCACCGTGCCCGGTCGAGGTTTAATCTCTTATAAGAACATTTCTGTCCCTTTGTTTTTCTTGAAGGTATTCCAGAAAACAGTCTGTACAGAAGCACTAATAGCCTTGGGTCTAGTGTGTTTAAAAATATTTGGTCCAAAGCTTTTTCTGGCCACGAAATCAAAAGGCTAAATCAACAAAAGTTGAAAATGGAATATGACATTCTGGACCTTTAAAAAAGCAAGAAAGGGGGAAAGGAGCACGGTGATGTTTAATTGTGGAGGGGTTGAGTTGAACACCTGCTGCGACACGGAATACTGCAGAAGGAGGCAGGTAGCAAGAGCTGATGGGATCGTAACCAGGAGAATAGGCCCCTTGCCCCTACGTGGCAGAAATATGGTCTCTTTTATGGAGTGTTATGTCCTAAAATGTCCTCAAGAAAAAGCTCTGCATCTTTGAGGAATGAATGAACGAATGCTCAGGGGCCTGGGAAGGTGCTCCATGTACTAGTTTTTGTGAAGCGTCTAGTGATTTCCTTTTCTACTAGACTATAAGTTACTCCTCATATGAAAGGTATTTCAACATCTTTCATCCGCCTGATGGAAACTTTATCCTTTTCCCTGAAGATGGCATTTCTCCTGACTTGTCCATCTGCCCAGCTGTTCCTTCTCCAGCTCACAGGAAAGTTATGCCAAGGAGTAAGGACACACCCTTGTCACACTCTGAGCTGTTTGACAAGACAGAGCAGTGTAAATACCAGGCCTTGCGAAAGGGAGGCCCACGTTAGAGCCTCAGTTTCCCTACTGCCCCAGTTGCAGCCCTGCCTTACTCACCGTGACCTGCTGGCCCTTCCTGAGGCCTCGCTGGGCCCTGTGAGAACCAGACGTTCTTTCGGAGTCATGTGTGTGACGTCATGGCCTGGTTAGCCTGTGTTTATGCCTGTTCCTCCCTCCCTGGGCGTCATCTCACGCCTGCCAGGCACTTCCACCTGGGGTCAGGAGAACAGAAAAGATGGAAGAGAAGCATTGGTGCATGTCCCATTGGAAAACCACAAATGTTTCCACGTGGCAGCAAAAGTGAAGGGGAGAGAGGACCCAGTCGTCCCTTCAAATCAAGGACATCCGAGGTGGAGGTGGGCGTGGTCTATGAAGGTACACCTGTGCTGACAGGATTGTTCCCCAGCAGTGGTGGCCATTATCCAGGACAGGAAAGGAGAATGCTTTGTTCAGTAAATGTTAACCCTTCCTCCAGGACACAAAGGCAAACCAGATAGAAAATTTTGCAGGGCAGAAACAGTTGTGAAGGAAATCCATGAGGACACCACAGATATCAGCTGCCCACCATTGAGCCCTTTCTCCCCACACTCCTCTCTGTGGCAGTCCAGTCCCCCACTGGGGCACCTGCAAGAGGACACGCCCCCCAACCCATCCTCCCTTCTCTCCAAGAACTAGCCTCATCATTCAAACCCATCATGAAACCTTAGGATCTCCTGGAGACACCCCTTAAGTGCTTATATTCTGTCCTCATGCTGTCCCTTCCACCTAGAATGTCTTCCTTGCTCCTTATCTCCAAATGGCAAACTCCTATGTGTATGTCAGGACCCAACTGAAATGTCTATCCCTGCCATGGAACCATTTCATTTGTCATCCTGGTGAAGGCTGTGGATCCTGCTCAGTCTAAATGTTTTTAAATGCATAAGAAAAAATACATAGGTTACAAAAGAAACCGATTAAACTGAAGTATAGTTGTCAAAATATTTTAACACTCATTAAGTTTAAATATCTAAAATCTCACTAAATAACATCTGCTGGTCAGCCTCATAACAATTATAATCTCACAATGGTAAATGTAAAGGATATTTTGAGATCTGCCACACCTGGAATTGGGTTGGCCAATTCGTCCTGGCCTGCTCCACGCTTTCCCATCGTAGCACTGAAAATCCCACGTCCTGGGAACTCCCTCAATCCCTGGCAAACCGGGACAGTTGGTCACCCTGCCCATAATGTGGCATGACAACATCTGTGATTGTAGCGGTATCATAGCCAAAGGTAAGGCTCATGCTACAGTGGTTTGCTACCTGCATTCCTTATGGAGGAAAAACTCTATTTCAGGTAGAGGTTAGTGAAAAGAAAGATGTGATTGTTTTCTCCCATCCAAGTTCATGTATTTTCCAAATTCTATCCACGGATGACTCCCTTCCAGGTTATGAACCCCAGCAACTAGTGGGACAAAGTTAAGCGTACTCTCCTCTATACTTTATACTTTGCTCTTGGCTCTATGATAATTTGCCAAACTGTTGTCATTGTTTGTTTAATCAACACAACGGAACTTCTCCATCGAGCCCCTTTCTTACTGGGCTGTGGGAGAATGAAAAGTAATCTCCTATCCAAGGAAGTCTGCACGTAGCAGGCCATTGTGGTGCAATGAGAGCCCTCTCACACGAATCTGAATTGGTTGAATAATTTTGGAAAATTGTTTGGCAGTTTCTCCTAAAGCTAAACAGACACCTCTCCTACAACCCAGCCACTCTCTCAGTATTTGCCCGACAGAAATGGAATGTTATGTTCACCAAGAGACATGCACGGGAATTTTCACAGCAATTGTATTCACAATAGCCCCAAAGAGGAAACAAACCACATATCAATCAAGAGGTGAATAGATGAATAAACTGTGGTCTACTTGTGCAGTGTACACAAGAATAAGAATTCAAAAATAACATCTCTAGGCGACTATATTGATGAACCTCACAAACATAACGTTGAACAAAAGAAGCCAGCCACAAAAGAACACGTACAACAAAATTTCATTTGTATGAAAGACCTGAACACCAGCAGTAAAGACAGTGGCTACTGTTGAGGGGGTGGGCATATTCTGGGCTGGGAATATTCTGCTGCTTACCTACGGGTGGCGAGATTGTGAAAACTGACTGCACTTTGTACTTAGGACGTGTGTACATTTCTGTCTTAAATTATACTTCAATAAAAGCATTTAAGATATTGGGTTCTCATTCCCATCTCTTGCCAGATCTAGTCCCTGCAGCCACCACTACCTGACCTCTCCCTGCATTTTCCACTCTGGTTGTCTCTGCAGCCTGGCCACTCCTCCACCCACCCCCCCAATCCCTCATGTGCCCCATCTGGACGCTGCTTTGATATTTCTCCCAGCTAAAGGCTCCCACGTACTTGGCCCCCAGCACAAACTTCTCCAGCCTTTGCCAGCCAAGTGCCTTCCCAACCATCAAAGCATCATGAGTATCACTGGCAGGCCGGTAATTAACATGTTAACACATGCCTGTGTATTCAACGCAGCTTTTAGACCTTAGCTTACTACCCTTTCTGCTATTTCAGGGGAAGGATTTGTATTGAATTCTGCAAGATTTCAACCACAGCAGCCGTAACAAGGGTGGGTGCATTGGGCGTGACACCCCTTGCACAGATGTGAAAATTGATTCTCAGCGTGAACTGATGCCTCCCCCAAAGATGCCGAGGAAATATACCCTTCATTGGCTGAGGTGAAGGATACCTTATGTGAGTGAGCAAAGGCCAAAACCATCCTATAACTAGTGATTACCAAAGTTACACGAGGCAGACAGCACCAGACTGGGGATTAGAACCCAGGTCTCTGGCTCATGCCCACTCTCTTTGAAGCACTCTGAGGCCTCCTCAAGAGTAGAAACCACCCTGGGTAACCAAGGTGTCCCTGCTCTGACAAAAAAGTCGTCCCTCACCTGTTCCAGGTAACCTTGTCCTGGGAGAGGCCTCTTCCCTTTTGGACACATCCTTGCATATTTAGGGAGAGATCAAATTATCAGGTTAATTATACTTTTTAAAATGTCAGAGACAATAAGAGTGGTGAGTAGGCTAAACAAGGAACGTTAAAATGGTGGCTGAACCTGGCATTCTCTCCCCTTCTCCTGATCTGCAGGTGGGGGTGTCTGCCCTTTTCTGGGCCACTCTTTTCTGGAGAGCCCCGAGAGATGGATCACCTTACCCTAAGCCTTCAGTGGCTCCCTGTCTTCTCACTTACAAACATCCTGCTCCACGCACGCTGGGTGACACCTGCACAAGCGGAAGAACTGCCTCTGGTGGTCCCTGCCCCAACAGGAGGACCACTGCTCCTCCTCACCTCCACCGTTCCTCACCTCCCTCCCATCCCCACACACGCCTCCCCACTCCCTGCCCTGAGTCGATCCCCTAGTAGCTGCCCAGGGAGGGGCGTAGAACTGCAGGGGAAACGATCCTTGGCTTAGCATGGCATTTGCTTCTCCAATCTGTGGACACCCCGTGGGCTCATATTTCACTTCTAAACAACCATATGCCATGAAATTTCAAACTACCACCATGACAGGTCTTCACCGTGCTGCCCCTGATTTTGTTTTGTTTTGTTTTTAACGAACTGTGAAACTGTCACATTTATCCCTGTTACGTTTCCTCTTGCTGCTTTTGCATGCTCCACCCTGCTGTGATTTGGAGCGTTGAGTCTGCCCTCTGACACAGGTCACTGATAACGGAGGAGGAAAGCGAGTCTAGAGGCATCTCCATTCCAGGCACTGTGCTAGGTGCAGGGCAAGCACATGTGCATGAAACGCAGGCCCTCAGCTTCCGTGAGCTCAGCAGAACTGTGAGCAGGAGGCCTGGAGGGCCACTGGAGCAGGCTCTGTGCCAAGTGCTATGAGAAGCACAGGGAGGCTCCTGACTGCTTGGGAAGAGAACGCGGAAACCATGGAGGAGGATGACATTTAAGGTTTGTGTGAAGCTGTAATCAAAATTCTAAGAATATAAAAGATGAATGTAGGGATATTCTGTGATCTACCAAGTCTACTCCTAAGAGTGTATATCAACAGAAATACGGCTGCCAAAAGGAATGTGCGGGAATGCTCACGGCAATACTATTCTTAAGAGCCCAAACTGAAAACTGCCCAAATGTCCACCAGCAGGGGGATGGATAAGTAAATTGTGGGATATTCTCACAATGGAGTAAACAATCTACAGCTACACATAATGTGGGTGAGTCTCACAGATGTAATCTGAGTGAAAGACAGACATAAAAGATTATGTTCTATGTGATTATATTTCTATGAAGTACGAAAATAGGTAAAACTAATCCATGGTGTAGGAGTCAGGACAGTGGTCCGTATAGGGGAGGGGGCAATGACCTGAAGAGGCCATAAGGAGGCTTTGAGGGTGCTGTAATCCTCAGTGTCTTAATCTAGGTGCAGGTTACACGGGCAAATTCAGCTTACCAAAATACATGGTGCTGTGTGCTTAATATATGCGCACTTTCTGTGTGAATATTAGACTTCAATAAAAACAAAATTGAGTATGTCTCTTGTCTTGGTCTGTCTGGGCTGCTATACCATAGACTGAGCAGCTTATACACACCACACATTTATTTCTCACGGTTCTGGAGGCTGGCAAGTCCAAGGTCAAGGCACCAGCAGATTGGGTACCTGGTGAAGGCCCACTTCCTGGTTCAGAGATGGCCATTTTTCTCTGTGTCCTCACATGGCAAAAGGGACAAAGGCACTCTCTCAGGCCTCTTTTAAAAGGGCACTAATCCCATTCATGGGAGCTCTGCCCTGTGACCTAATCACCTCCCAAAGGCCCACCTCCTAATACCAGGACCTTGGGAGTTAGGATCTCAACATATGAAATTGGCGGGGGACACAAACATTCAGACCACAGCATCTGTCTAGATAGCTATGCAGCTGTGTTAATAAGTATTATTTTCAAAGTCACATTTCGATTATTTCTCCACCATTAGGCCATGAGCTCCTTCAGCAGTGGGACCTGGCTTATCCATCTTGTGCTCTCCCTTCCTCCGCACAGATATGATGGGAAATCTCCCCACACAGTAACCTCTCTGGGTATAGTTGGTTTGGCATGGCAGCTTGCATCCTAAGGATCACTGTACTTACTTATGAATCTTCTCAAACTGGTCCAAGATCCCATCAAAGCTAGAAACAGATAAAATAATGACCTATTCATGCATTCTAGAATTCAGCCTTTCCCTGTTGCTTTTTTAGAAATCTGCATAATTTTCTATTGTTCACACATTCAAGGGAAACATGTCCCCTGCGTCTGGCAACACCCAGCTCTGTGGTCTCCATCTCATTCTCCTTGTTTTCTCAAAGAGGATCCACATGTGAGTCTATTGCTCAGGTAATTGTCTATTGCCAGAAGATATCATCCCCTTGGCCCTGGTCTCTCAGCTCTTTTGAAGAGACTAATGTTCTCGCACTAATTCCCTGGCTGTTTGTCTGTCTTTACAGGCAGGGAAGCCAGATGCAAGGCAGGATTGGGGTAGTCCTGAATTTTCTGCATCTGGTTAACAGTTTTCTGACCTCGTAGGCACCTCCCAGAGCTCCTCCCTTCTTCTCGGGCACAGACTCGCAGTCTTCCACACTCCTCTGTTCCTTTGAGAACAGCCTTTTGTTCACTGACAAGAACAATCTGCAGCCTCATCAGCTCTCAACCCACCTCCCACCACCCTCTGGGCAAAGCTCTACTCAGAAAGAGCATAGGGAGAAGAGAGATGGGGGGCTGGAGTGATTGTGTCTGGTGGGGACAGGCGGGCGGGGTGGTACACAGAGTCCAGAGTGGGGCAACAGGCCACAGGGTCTGCACCGCCCGCTGGGCTGCATGACCTTGGGCCTATCTGGGCCTGTGACCTCAGTGCAAAGGAGCCAGGCTAGAGGATTCTGAGCCCTTTCCAACTCTAAACACGCAGACCCTGAGCATCTACATGTTGAACAAAATTGTACTGACACTAGACTCTGGATAGTGAAATATTGGGAGATTTTTTTTCTTGTTCTCTTCTGCATTTTGCAGACAGTCATCTCTCTGCTAAGATTACACTACTGATGTGTTTGTGTTTTGTGTGTGTTCAAAAACATACAAAGTCTATGGTTCTAAAAAGGAAATTAAAAGGTTATTTTTTTTTTAAAGGGGGGAATGAAATCAATTTTAAAAAATAAAGGCAGAGGAGAAAGAAAGGCCCACCTAAACCACGGAGAGCTTAGTTGCAGGAGTTTCCCACCTCTGGGCGGCAAAGTCTTTGTTAGCTC
This sequence comes from Eulemur rufifrons, assembly GCF_041146395.1. Taxonomy (NCBI): domain Eukaryota; kingdom Metazoa; phylum Chordata; class Mammalia; order Primates; family Lemuridae; genus Eulemur; species Eulemur rufifrons. The sequence goes on from NC_091002.1 coordinate 29,185,241, forward strand.
TCTGGCACCATCTGCTGGCCAGGTCAGAAGCAACCGTTTAATTTGCTTTGCAAAAGGGCTCTGAAGCGATTCCGTGGTGAACACTGACGGGGTCACGTTCGGGATAAAAATTGCATTCTATTTAACAGGCAAATCTTGCTCCATACTCACCTCCAGAATTCACTTTCTATTTTGCCTTGCCGTAATGATTGTGACAAGGACACCTGAGCAGTCCTTCTGTATAAGGGGCAGAGTGGTCACCCAATAACCATGAGCCTCATGCCATGTAAAGCCCAGATTGGTTCTCCACCCCTCCCCACCGCACTCGGACCCCATGTAAAGGGAGAATGCACTGCGAGGAACTCACTCTTGCCCCCCACCATCAATAAACGGGGTTGGTTACATCTCGATTTCTCTCTGCTCCCTGGGATTCCACAGATCTTTAATTCACTGGGCTTTGGACTAATTCAGTCCTTCAAGCACCCACATGCCCTCAAGCAGCCCAAAGTGCTGGGAAGTCCTCTCACTTACTCTTCCACCCAACATCAATCCTGCTTTACCTCTGCCCAACCGAAGGGGAGGCCCTCACTCCCAGTAGGTCCTGCCCGTGGGGCACAGTGGTCCTGGTGAAAGCTCATCCTCTTTCTGAGCCGCCCCTCCCCACAGAGGCTGCCCAGGCAAGGCCCCTTTGCGTGACGCTGGTCTTCAGGTGCAAGACAGTATGCAACTCCAGCAAGGCTTGTTGAAGCCCCCTTTGTTGTAGATATTGATGGGAAAGCATTTTCCTCCTGACACTTCTTATTCCAATTCTAAAAGTCTTTCTGAACTTCATCATGTGGTTGTTATTAGTAAAGAGTGATAAGAAGGTCCACCCTTGTCAGGAGGAAGGAGTGGCCCAGGAACCCCTGATTGGCCCTGCTGGGGAGGGAAGGGCTGCCATATTTGGAGAGCTCAGGAATGCCACCTCCCCCGGCAGCTCCTATATAGCTGGGCAGAGCTGGCTGCCGAGAGGGTGTGCTGGAGGACCCTGCAGCGCGAGGCCCCAGAGGCACACTCCCAGGGAGAGCCCGAGGTACGTGGTGGGGGGGCGTTTCTGTGGTTAGGGTTGCTTGTTTCTAATCACATCTCTACCCCAGCCTGAAAATCATGCCGGGATTTCTTCACTCCCACATCCCAGGATGGGTCCCAAGTCAGGGGAGACTTGTGAGAATGTTCAGTCATCATTGGTCTTGCATGTCTGTATGTTGGTGCTACGATAAAATGCTACTTTAGGGGTGGCTGGTTGGGATTTTGTTTTGCTTTTAAACCCCCGGCCTATGAAAATGAATTTCTTTCTCATGAATCCTGTGCTTTTTGTTTTTTAAATTGACTCACCTGTAATGATCTATTATGTTATTATTCTTATTTAAGATTTCTCCTACCAAGAGGTATGGACTGATGACATGGGGTGTGGCCCCCTATTTAGGAGACTAATGAATGTTGGCTTCATGCTTGGATCTCTTTGGACAAAGCCAGTCTGAGTTCACTTGTGCTTAGGGGATAGGGGACGGGGTGCTGGTGGCCTGGGTGCTCATCCCACCCTGGGACAGAGACACGGCAATGTCCACAGCAAGGAAAAGCCAGTGAGGCCTCGTTGCAAGCTTCCTGATGGGACTGGATGTGCTCTTGGGTCATAATTTGCCCTTGTTTTTTTTAAGCATAAGAACAGTGTTGCATCAGAGTTGAAGATTTTAACAGAGGAACATTAATCTCTTTTAAGGATGCTGGGGGGGGGGTGGAGGGCACGTTAGGGGCTAAACAAGCTAACTCCCCACCTCCTCCAGCTCCAGCACTCCGTGGACTCACAGCACATCCTACCTAGAAGACAGCTTAGGCAGGCTGTGCTGTAGAAACTCTCTCTGTATCCCTCTGTATCCCCACACAATGGCCCAGGTGCTGGAACACTCTGACCATTGGCCTTGGGAGGTGGATTTCCCAACAGCTCTTGTACTTTCAAGAGCCAGATGTGACAGCAGGGGCTGGGTGTGGGGTGGGGGCTATTCCATGGCGTCAGCAGCAGCCCTTGGGATGCCCTGGGGCCACCTTGACTCAGGACCCTCCTGGTGTTCCCCCAAACCCTCCTGTCCTCCCCTTCAGCTCACTTTGTCTGAAATTCTTTGAGGGCCCTGCTCTTTGCTCTTTGCTCTTTGCTCTTTGCTTAGGGGCCATCCCGCTCAGTGAGTCAAAAACACAAAATTCGAGCACCATCCCTTCCTGAAGCCCAGAGAGGCAGTGGGGTAGGTATGGCTGGTGGGCACATGGAGTATAGCGTCAGACAGAGCTGAATTCAAATCTGCCAGCTCCTACTGTGCAGCCTTGGGCAAATTATTTAACTTCTCTGGATTCCAGGACAACGTTTATAAAATGGGGATAATACCCCATGTAAAAATTAAGTTAGACAATGTCAGAGGTGGGTTTAACACAGTGGCTGGCACGTAGCAAGGGTGCAATAAGGAGCTAGTAGGATGAGCAGGGAATCACACTGACCCCCAGAGGTGTAGGGGAGGGATTAGAAAGGATGCCTATAGCACATCTTGACCCCTTGACATAGGGGGAGGCAGGGGCCCCTTCACTATATTTGCGTCTTTCTCTCTCCCTCCACCTTCCTCTGCTCTCTCATTCCTGTAAAGTCCTTCAGAATCAGTAGCCAGTGACTTTCTTAGAACAGGTGGCAGCATGTGCCCAAGACCGTGCCAGCTTAGAGCGACATAGAATAAAGAGGGAAGATTGAAAATACAGTCTATGCTCACCAGTGTTGGATTCCAACTCCTCCACTGTATTTTCCTCCCGGGGTCCTCTTGATCTGAAAGTACCAAAGAAAACCTACTTGTATTAAGTCATTACTCATTTATTTTCCCATGCATATTCAAAGGCTTTATAATTGCCAGTTGCAGCTTCTTATCTGCCTGAGAACACCAGGATCGTGGCCGTAAGTGAAGGTCTTCCCAGGCAACCGCGAAAAAGGTGGAAAAAAAAAAACCTTGGTGTTCGAGTTAACCCTGCACAGCCCAAGCCTGGGAAAACAATTGTGCTTTTGAGACAATATAAATAGCACAAGGATGCAATTCCCTGGTTTATAATCTCCCACACTGGGGGAGGCGGGCTGGTGCAGGGGAGCCGGAGGTCCCCAGGGGAAGCTCACTGCCCGGCCGTCTCTCCCGCAGATTCTGACACGATGAGGAAGCATCTGGGCGGATGGTGGCCGGCCATTGTCTTTATCCTGCTCTTCAGCCACCTCGCCATGGTCAAGGCCAGGGGCATCAAGCACAGAATCAAGTGGAACCGGAAGGCCCTGCCGAGCGCGGCGCATATCACCGAGGCCCAAGTCTCCGGGAACCGCCCCGGAGCCTTCATCAGGCAGGGCCGCAAGCTGGACGTCGACTTCGGGGCGGAGGGCAACAGGTACTACGAGGCCAACTACTGGCAGTTCCCCGACGGGATCCACTACGACGGCTGCTCCGACGCCAACGTGACCAAGGAGGTGTTTGTGGCCAGCTGCATCAACGCCACCCAGGCGGCCAACCAGGCCGAGTTTTCCCGGGAGAAGCAGGACAACAAGCTGCACCAGCGCATCCTCTGGGGGCTGACCCGGGAGCTCTGCTCCGTCAAGCACTGCGATTTCTGGCCGGAACGGGGCGCGGGACTTCGGGCCACCGAGGGCCAGCTGGTGATGCCCTGCCTGCTGCTGCTGCCTTGGCTCTTGGTGAAATGAGCCCGCGAGGCAGCTGGCGGCCACGGGGGGAGCGCGTGAGCGAGCTGCTCCCCGCCCCAAACCCGCACGTGCGCTGAAGGTACCAAGGACGGCGATCCTGCCCGCTTCAAATGTCGCTCCCAGATATTCGCCCCCGATGTGTGTTTGCATCTGGTAAATGTGAATGTGTGTGTCAATCCCCCTGCAGGCTCCGCCGGCTTCTTCATCACTGCATCCTCAGCTCCCAGTGGAGGGTCTGCCACACCTTATTAGGTAGCAAATGTTTGATGAATCGCTAAGAGAACGCATCAGGAGCTGTGCCAAGCACTTCAGATACTTCCCAACAATTCTTAGAGGTGGGTGTTATTCCCGTTTTACAGATGAGGAAACCGAGGCTCAGAGAGGTGAAGTAGCTCACCCAGAGTCACACAGCTAGAAAGTGGCAGAACCGGGATTCAAGCCCGGCTTGTCTAACCCCAGGTTTTCTGTTCTGTCTAATCCCACAGCTGCCTCATGATCACTTTATGACTCTAAAGGACCTAAATCCAAACGTATCTCTAAGGAAACTGTAGAAGCTCCACTTTTAGAAGTAAATGGAAAGACCTGCCCCTACCGCTGTGTACTTTGATACCTTGTTACAGAGGTTATTTTAATCCTTCTAATTAAACTAAAATACAATAAAGAAATTAAACTAACATAGAAATAAAGCTAGACAAAGCCCAGAAATCACACTGTAAGGAAATATTGCCAAGATGATTCCCAGAACAGACCTAACATACCGCAGGTTGTGTCTGTGGCATGAAGATTTTCTTTTTTCTTTCTTTCTTTCTTTTTTTTTTCCCACACAAAGGGTAAGTGTTTGCTGTTCCCATTCCTGAAATATTCCATGTATTTAAGAAAAAAAGTTTCAATGACATGTTTGCTTCTAGTGTCCTCCTATCCTATGTGCACTTTTTATATAAACCCATAAAAGCGTCTATAAATATGCACTCTTTCTATAGATGCTCTACACAATCTCTATCAGTTCTTTTAACATCATCTCTGTAAACCATGTATCACTACAAAAATGTAAGGTTAAAAAGAAACTGTGTCTTTAGGGAAACCCAGCAAAGAATTCATTCATGCCATAAGCAAGACTTGATACTCCACCTTATTCATTAAAAATATGTATAACAAAATATGGATATAATTTAAAATCAAAATAATGAATCTAATGCCCTCAGAGAGTACTCTCAGAGACCCCAGGAGTCCTTGAATCATTATTTGGAGATAACAGCTGCTAAATATTATCAATTCTTCTTTAAAGAGAGTTTGTGAGGGGGGAAAAAATGTGTATTATCAGACAATTTATCAGAAGTATTTCAGAACAGAGTGTTGATAATGGTACCTCTTGTGCTGAGTCCTCAAGGCCATCAGTGTTCTTCTCAAGGTTACATTTGGAAGGTACAAACATGAACACAGGCAGAGCACTTGGGGGACGGCACCTTCTGGCAGATAGCGGAGGCCCTCCCCACACTGCCGCCACGGTCCTGCTAATTTAGAGAGCAAGAAAAAAGTGCAGAACACGTAGGGGTTATTTCTTGCATTCCAATTTTTAATTTAAAAAAATACTAATAACAATGGCAAGAAAGAAAGAAAGAAAGAAAGAGAGAAACAAAGAGAGAAAGAGAAAGAGAAAGAAAGAAAGAATACTTGGTGGCTGATGTTGAAATTTCAATTCCCGGCGCTCCTAAGTTTAATGACAAGAGCACGCAGAGCCACCTAAGCAAAATGACCTCATCTCTGATGTGAAAACACTTAAGTCATGATGCAGTTCATTTTCTATAATTGCTGTCTTTTCTCATCTCGTTAATTGTCCCAGAAACCAGCGTGAAGTGAATTTGTACATAATTTGATTCCAATGCACTCTGTTTATGGAGTTTTTCATTGAAACTGTAAGTGCTTGAACATCCTTGCTCACGTTTGCAAATCGTGAGGTGGAGTAATGGCTCTGTGAGTCTGGTTTTTCACTTTAGCAAAGGGTCTCCGAGTGACTACTTTGTGCAAGCCATTATGAGGGACTTCTGAATTATTCCTGATATGGTCATTTTACAATGTGAATAATTTCCCCAACCACTGCTTTCTTGCCCCTTCCAAGTGTTAAGTTTTAAAAATATAGGTTTATTGGAAAAGTGACATTAAAATTACAACAGTGGCTGGGTGCTGTAGCTCACGCCTGTAATCCCAGCACTTTGAAAGGCTGAGGCAGGAGGATCACTTGAGGCCAGGAGTTTGAGGCTGTGGTGAGCTATGATCAGGTCACTGCACTCCAGCCTGGACCATAGAGCAAGATCCTGTCTCTTAAAAAGAATTCCAACAGAAATTTTAAAACAAAAAATTGCTGCAATCCCAGCAATCTGATTAAATTCCCTCTTTAACCTCCTAGTCCTTATCCGTTTGCATATACAAATGTATGTATTTGCTATAATAAAACAGGTGAGCTTTTATATTCTAAAGTTTACTTAACTTCGTTCAATGCTTCTCCTTCCCAATTCTCCTGTGATTTTTGTTTTTTTGCCTCCCCGTATCTTCCCAGTCCCACCCATTCCTTCCAGCCTGAGGTGCAGTCTCCACACCTGTACTGTGCTTAGATATATAAGCAAGGGTATTTTACTTGATTACACCTTTGAAAATACTATAATCATACATATAATATTTATTCCTCTGCAATTTGCCTCCCTAACTTAACACTGCATCATGAAACCCCTGGGTTGACAGCCAGCTGGTTAGCTAACTCATCCTTCTAGATTTCTGTGTAATATTCCATTGTACAGATGTACCATGGTTGATTTAATCATTTCCTTGTTGATGGACCTTCAGATTGTTTCCATTTCTTGCCACTGCAAACAATAAACATCCTTGTACATATAAATTGCATTCTGGTGCTTTTGTTTCTGTGGAATAGATTCACACGTGCAGAATTTCTGGAACAAAGCCTGTGTGTAATTTAAATTTTACCAGACATGACCAGGTTACGTTCCCACCTAGCCGGAGCAATTCCCATCCCACTAGCAGTGTATGACATTCACTTGGAAGAGTTTCTATGTCATTTAGTATGAGGAGCCACCTTTTCTTTTCTAGAATGTTGCTGAAAGCACCTAAAGCTTTCTAAGTAACTTCTGACCATCAGAACCACTGGAACATCCCAACACTGTCAGCAATTCCCATTCTTAACCTGGTTCTTGGCCCAAAATATCTGGATGAGAAGCCTGGAAAACAGGCAGAGTGTGCAGGCTTCCGGCTCAGAGGGCGGTGTGTTTGCACAGCTCCGCATTCCCCAGCAGCCAGGAGAGGCATGGAGTGAGGTTTGGTCCTGGCCTTTTAATTAATTTTTGGTAAAACTACACATGCAAATTTCTGCATTCCAGACCCCAAAGCTCAAAAGCAGCAGGCATGGAGTGTGCTATTAAAGTAGCCCATGCTGTGTCTCCTCTCCCCATCTGGGCAGACAGTCAGCATCTCCCTGAAGCCCCTCACACCCCACCCTGCTTAGGAAGTGCCTGATGACATTTAGAAACTCCACCCTCTGGGCCTAATGGGGTGTGTCCCAGGTGGTGGTCATGAGTTTGTCTTGAGCTGCCCACACTCTCTGCCTCAAGCTTTCTGATAACAAGTGACTGGCTTGGGGTGGTGACCCATTGGGTCATGGACCCTAGGCCCTACATCATACCTGCAGTGTGATCACATCTTGCACCTGCACCCTAAACTTTTTCTCCATGGCTGTATATGGCTGGACAAGGACACCCTAAGATGCCCGTGTGTTGCTGTGTGGCACATTCTGGAGTCTGCCAGGGTCTCTTCTGAAATGCTGACAGCAGGGGGCCCATGTGCCCAAATGCAGGCAGTGATGGACACAGTCACAGACCACACATGCCGGGCGAGTGATCGAGAAGATCTACCCAGGCATGGCATCCATGACGAATTTCAGTTTCTCCCACTGAAAGCTCAGCTACTGTTCTATTGAAGAGCAGGCCTTTTGGCATGGGCCGTTGGCTCTCTTCCCCAAGGCCACGGGTCAGAGAAAAGCAGAGGGCTCTTTCTTCTCTCATCCTCACTGCTGGCAGAAGACCCCATTTCAGCTGGGCACTCAGCTTCCCAGGGGGAAGGGAAAGGACCAAAGCCTCATGCCCCTGGGACCACATGCCCCTGTAGAATGGAGATAAGTCAGACATTCCCTGCAGAAGGGACATAAGGTACTAGTCTTCAAGATATCTCTAAGCCCATTCCAGATCATTTCAAGTCTACTCCAGAAAAACAAACTCCGTGGCTTCCCTTGGCCAATGGGAGCATTAACCTGGGCCTGGGGCTCCAGAGGGGTCTCACTTCTGAGCAGGAACTCACACTGCAGAGGAAAGGACTGAGATTCCACCCCAGAGCACTGAAGTCCTGAGGCCTCCCTCACACAGTGACCCCAGCTGGGGGGTGGAAGAGTCCGCAGAGAAGCCTCAGGCTGAAATAAGCTACTCCCAATTGTAAAGAGATCTTCCTGCTCAGCACAAAGCTGACTCCCAAAAAGAGCTCATTCTCCAATACTCAAGTGTCACTGCATCCCCCAAGATGCCTTCCCAGTCTCAAGTTCATACCTCCATCCTCTCCCCCACCCTGGGGATTCCCACTCTGGGGATTCCCAGATCTTATTTTAATGCAAACCTTTTGTGAGAGAGCATTGCCTTCTTAAACAATACAGATTGTTTAAACTCCAACAAGCTTGGCCATACATTGTGGAAGGAAATTGGCCAAGGCCAGAGGGGAACTAGAGGAAGCTGGGAACAGGCAGGTCACAGCCAGAGGAACTAACACAGCTGGCCTCCCTGGATGGGGGAAGTGAGCACTGGGGAGGGGACATGGGGGAGGGGAGAAGACCATCCGTGGGTGTCCAAGGGAAAATTCCACACTCACGCTCATCGGGGGTGACATCAGCCTCTAGCAGGGGAGGGTGTTATGCTACCAGGGGCTCCAGGCTCAAAAAATGACATTCAGCACCAAGGAGAGGGATTTTTAGCAGATGGTCAGGTCCAGGCAGGGTCCTGGCTAGGAGAAAGCCACGTCTGTTGTGCTGTGCTGGAATTTCCAAATCCATAATTAAGGTTTATAATATTTTTAACAGGCTGTTTTGGCTCAGGGCTACTTAGCAATCCAGAACAAAATGGAGGAGCTTATGACATCTCTTAAATGTCATTTATCCCTCCTGGTGTCCAAGCCAAACCCCATCATCACCTCTGCTCCCCTGGGGAAAAAAATAGAAGGAGGGCCGGGCGCGGTGGCTCACGCCTGTAATCCTAGCACTCTGGGAGGCCGAGGCGGGTGGATCGCTCAAGGTCAGGAGTTCGAGACCAGCCTGAGCAAGAGTGAGACCCCGTCTCTACTAAAAATAGAAAGAAATTATATGGACAACTAAAATATATATATACAAAAAAATTAGCCAGGCATGGTGGCGCATGCCTGTAGTCCCAGCTACTCGGGAGGCTGAGGCAGGAGGATCGCTTGAGCCCAGGAGTTGGAGGTTGCTGTGAGCTAGGCTGATGCCATGGCACTCACTCTAGCCTGGGCAACAGAGTGAGACTCTGTCTCAACAAAAAAAAAAAAAATAGAAGGAGCAGGAGGCAAAGGCCTGGTTGGTTTTCCTCAGCTTTGGGTCTGCTTGCTAGCTTCCAAAGGGTGGAAGCCTCATACCCACCCAAAGTCAATGGGATTTTCTGGGCTGACTGACTTAAGAGCAGACTCCAAGAAGTTCCTTCTGGAACTTCAAACTTGATGTGGTCTGCAAACCTAATCCTCCTCAGCTGGGAAGATGCTGACCTGGGCAGATGGAAGTTTCCAGAAGCCCAGCTGTCAGACTCTCACCCAACAGGCAGACCCAATCCTGCACAGATAAGGTCTCTGCCTTGGCAGATGGCGTTTACTTGGGATTACAGATGAATTTTCTTCTGGTCATGATCTCAATTCCTAACTCACGTTCAACAGCTGAGTTAATGTCCTTCTTTGCCTCATCTTGGGCATTTTGTGGGTTCACTTGTGCCTTCGTTCAACACGTACACGCTGAGTTCCCACTATGTGTCGGTCTACTCTGGGCTGGAGCTATAACCATGGGCAGCACCGGCAGTGTCCCTATGTGAGTGAGGCCGTGGCACATGCACACACAGGTATGACCAGAGGTGTGCTGGTACACCAGCCCTATACGCAGGGGTGGGGGAGAGGGAGCCCTGCTCTGTACCACTGACAACTCCTATGGTGTAAATGGTCAACAGCCAATTTCAAGTTATCAATCTGGGGTTGGAAGAGGCGTGTATGCTCATCTCTCGGGAGCCTATGTGACCTACTCCAGCACAATTAATTTAACTGTTTATTTTGTAACCTTTACGCTTTGTTATTTTTTTTTTTGAGACAGAGTCTCACTCTGTTGCCCAGGCTAGCATGAGTGCCGTGGCGTCAGCCTAGCTCACAGCAACCTCCAACTCCTGGGCTCAAGCAATCCTCCTGCCTCAGCCTCCCGAGTAGCTGGGACTACAGGCATGCGCCACCATGCCCGGCTAATTTTTTCTATATATATATTTAGCTGTCTGTATAATTTCTTTCTATTTTTAGTAGAGACGGGGTCTCGCTCTTGTTCAGGCTGGTCTCGAACTCCTGAGCTCAAACGATCCGCCCACCTCGGCCTCCCAAAGTGCTAGGATTACAGGCGTGAGCCACCGCGCCCGGCCAACCTTTATGCTTTGATTCATGCCTATAAAAGATTTTTATGGCCCTCCAAAGTCAGAGCTGAAGTCATCTCAGTTTCAGGAGCTGATAAGCTGAGGATTGCCCTTCAGGTCCCTCTTCCCCTGACACTGGGACATCTAGGTGGAGGCCCGGCACCAGGTGGACATGGAAGAGCAGAGGCCAGAGCACAAGAGAGATGACACATGGGCCCCCACTGGAACTGGAGATTGTTTAGCAGTAAATACATGCTGACTTTCTATTGCACACCTGACGGCCCACCCAGGCTCTGCAGATGCTGCCATGAATGAGTCACGGCCTCTGCCTTCAAGGTGCATGCAGCCTAATGGGGAAATGGGTGATGACCATGCAGGGTGGGGAAGCGTGTGCCAGACACGGGAATTAGCAAGAAAGGTTTTCCAAAGAGGGCAAGTCTGAAAGAGTGGACGGAGGCAGCTGGATGGAAAAGATGAGAAGGAGGCAGTATCATTTCAAAAGTGAAAACAAGACCACAGTGCATTCGGGGAGCTGTGAGCGGCCCAGTGCAGTGGGGATATGGGCATGTATGGTCCCTGGGCCACACTGTGGTACAGGGAAGAGGAGAGCACTGAAGGGTGCTAGGAAGGCAAATGTCACGATCAGCCTCGAGTTTCAGAGATGACTCTAGTTTCCAGGGGAGGGTGGGCTGCAGGCAGCCACTGCCGCAGGAGTGGTGAGGACAGGAAGCTGGGGAAGGCTAAGCCCTTCCCAGGGGGGTGCTGGAGTCCCCACGGTCCCTTCCACCGCGGGACATCTCGTATCTCTTCTCTAGCCTGTGCGGCATCACTTAGCTTGACAGATTCGGGCAAATTGGTGCTTACTGTCACTTGGCCCTATCTCACAGAATCATTTATTTTGGGGGGCAGAATCTATTTCACTAACTTTATTTTGTAATGTAGTCATTTTTGTTGTTTTTTCTTTTCGATAAAATAAACACTTGCTACATAGTCTCTCCTGAAATTATGAATTATCTAGGGTTAACAAGACATGTATTATTTTATTAAGCTTATAAAACATTTAGCTTTGTTAGAAATAAGTTTTTATTTTTTTCCTCATTTTTCCTTATTATAGAGCATTTAAGGATAGTGAAACTGTCTTAAGCTTTCAAATTTGAGACATCTAGGTATGGCAAGTTGTGAAAAGTACATGGGTTAAGGTAGAATTTTAAATGTTAATATACACATATTCCATCATCTGAATCTACTTAACACGAACATTAGCCTTTCTCGCTGTTATTTTTTTCCCCTATGATTTGACCTGACTTTGTAGAACAGTGGTTCTACACCCCAGGATTCACTTGGCAGTAACTGGTATACTTTTGCTTGTCATGGGGGCAGGGGTGCTGATGGCATTTAGTGTCTAGAGCCCAGGGATGCTGCTAAACATCCCACAATGCACAGGATGTACTCCCAAAACAAAGAAATAACCAGCTCAAATGTTAGTCGTGCCAAGGTTAAGAAACTCTGTTGTAGAATACAACTCACTTCCTATTTTATAAATAGCTTCTCTGTCCACTGTAATTCTGAAAGCATAGAATTTGCTAGTTTGCAAATACTATTTTAAAAGAATATTTAACCTAACCATTATAATTACCAAAAGCAATGTTTGACTTTAAGTATCAAATGATAATTCCAGAAAATCAACTTAGAATGACAGCAATTAGCACATACACTATTTAATTTCCCTTGAACCTGCTCTACCAGTCTAATCTGTTTATATGTAAAGTTAATTAAGACTGTTTTGAAGTAGCTAAGCAAATATTTTCCTTGGCAATTTTTTCAGGACTACGATAGAAATTAAATGATACATAAAGCACCTAGTCAAAGTGCTTTATAAGCTTTCTGAAAATGTTTCTCACAACATACCAAAAACGATGAGCTTCACTTATTTGTTGAAATTTGTCATGACCATATGTTCAGTTTAAATTAAGTTTTACTTGTTCTCTCTCTTTTTACAATAATCTCTCATATCTCTTACAAACAGCAGTGCATATATATGGATGTATGATACAAAATTAAGAAGTCAGTTTTTTTTCCACACAAATTTTTGTTGTAAAGTATCAATGTATCATACAAAGATTTCTCCTAATAGGGAATTAAATTTTTTTAAATCATTCTAAGTTTACTAAGTGAAGAAATTTTTCAATACTTTACTAATCATTCATTTCCACATTCTATATATTTTCTCATGGTCAACAAACTGATTCAAATGATTTTTTAAGTTATCCCAGCCAGGCATGGTGGTTCATGCCTGTAATCCCAGTACTTTGGGAGGTCAAGGATCGCTTGAGGCCAGGAGTTTGAGACCAGCCTGGACAACATAGCAATACCCCATTTCTAGTTCTAAAAATTTAAAAATTAGCCTGGCATGGTAGAGTGTGCCTGTAGTCTCAACTACTCGGGAGGCTGAGACAGGATAATTGCCCAAGCCCAGGAGTTTGAGGCTGCAGTGAGCTGTGGTCGCATCACTGTATTCCAGGCTGGACAACAGAGTGAGATCCTGTCTCAACAACAACAAAAAAGTTATGCCACCATTTAAAGAGAAAAATCTCTACAATAATTTGAAACCATAGAGTTATCTTAATTTCACCACTGGCTGTGCTTTCTGGAAGTTCTAGTTCTTCCTTTGGCACATGACAATAGCTTTTAATCTTACTGGGATCTGGATTAAAAATTACATTCTTCCTCACCAACAAAATGTAATCCATTTCACGTTCACTCCAGATGCCGTCAGATTGACCCTTGTCATGAATTTGTGTCAGGAAATACATTTCTTCTGGAGGAACCTCTTCCGTGGGCCTTCCTCATTCAGCTTTTAAATGCCTCTGTGCCATTCACCCAAGGCCAATGGCATCATTTTCTTAAAGCTCACCTGGATTACTTAATGGATAATTCTTGCGAGGATTAGCAAAACAACCTGGAGAGGTGATTTTAGCATCTGATCTCTACTGGGGGTAGGGAGCTTATTTTCAGTGTTGAATGAGAAGATACTAAAAGCTGAACACAATAGTCATTTCTCAATGTTTTCGTTCAGGTGACAATTCTTCTGAGTCTCAGCCCCAATTTTATTGTCATTTTCAGCAATAAGAATACACATCTCTCCCAGGAGTTGAACCTGTTGTTCATCAAGATGGTCAATATCTGTCTCAGGTATCATTACAAGATGTCCTGATCCGTCCTAGAAGACAGGCCTGAGATGAGGGTGGCATCAGCGGTGGGCTCTGGTGTGTCTCAATAACTATAAATAAATGGCTCTCCCTCAAGTATATATTCAAGACTTAAAGAGTTGGCTTGAACCATCTTTGTGTCCCATGCCCAGTTGGATTCTTCTTTTACCCTTCGTTTCTATTAAATTAAAAAATCTCAATTCACTTACTGACTTGTTTGGAAAGGCAGCGAGCTCTGCCAGATAGTTCTGAATAATTGCATCCAGTATGGGCCAGAAATTATGGATCCATCTTGCAATGCTATCAGATCTGAGTCAACAAGACTGTCACATGCAAAAGTAGGAACATTGAATATTTTAAGCTGGGAAATAAAGACAAGTGGGTTTCTAATCCTCTGTGATGCCTCCGTTCTAGAAAGTACTTCTTGGTATTCTCTTGGAACATTTGTGTCTTTTAAACATATGCTTTTTTTTATTTTTCATTTTTTTTTTCCCCAAGAGATGGAATCTCACTATGTTGCCCAGGCTGGAGTGCAGAGGCTATTCACAGGTGAGATCATAGCACACGACAGCCTCAAACTCGTGGGCTCAAGTGATCCTCCTGAGTAGCTGGGACTACAGGCACATGCCACTGTGCCTGGCCTTGCACATGTGTTTAAATGTGTCATAGATTTCCTTTCTCTGATGAATGAAAAGAATTATTTAATGTTGGGAAAAAGTCAAATCCCGCACGTTTAAAAACTTGCACTGCAGTGCAGATTTCTTAAGGAATTCTGTTATTGAATCCACAGATTTTAACACCATGATATTTTGGCCCGAAAGTCTTAACTTCAAGCCATTCTGGATAGTGAATGTGTTGCTGACATGCACGTAAGTGTCACTCAGAAGCATACACACTTTATTGCATTATCAAGTCTATGAAGAAACATTTCTATCTCATTTCAAGAATGTGTGAGCGCACTTTCTTCCTGATACACATATGATTCCTTGGCTCAGGGAGCCAAGGCATGAGCTTACTGAGGGGTCTTTTGTGCCCACTGGTCACGTAGCTAAAATCAGTCTGGGTAAACATGTAAACCAAATGCAAACCAGCAATCTATACATTGTAATATCTATACATTTTACAGAAATAATGTAGACATGCTGATACAGGATTCCTCCAGGAGAGTTTTGAGCTTTAGACAGCACCTTATAAATCACCAGCAAGAACAGTTAATCCATATTTTGGCTGACGGTCTTTGCCAGACTTCCAGACCCTGCTGGAGTTAAGCACGGAACCTCCTCAGACCAGCTCTGTAAGCCCCACCCTTGCCCAGTCACCAAGGCCTTCTGCATCATCTGCAATTTGCACTTGACTCTGGTTGATAAAATTGTTTCCCACGGGGGTATGGGTTAATAATTCTAATACATGCATATTGGGATTGAAAGTTAATTGAGGCCGGGCGCGGTGGCTCACGCCTGTAATCCTAGCACTCTGGGAGGCCGAGGCGGGTGGATTGCTCAAGGTCAAGAGTTCGAGACCAGCCTGAGCGAGACCCTGTCTCTACTAAAAATAGAAAGACATTATATGGACACCTAAAAATCTATATAGAAAAAATTAGCCGGGCATAGTGGCGCATGCCTGTAGTCCCAGCTACTCGGGAGGCTGAGGCAGTAGGATCGCTTAAGCCCAGGAGTTTGAGGTTGCTGTGAGCTAAGCTGACGCCACGGCACTCACTCTAGCCTGGGCAACAAAGTGAGACTCTGTCTCAACAACAACAACAACAACAACAAAAAAAAAAAAAAAAAAGAAAGTTAATTGAATGGGTAGTGGATGGTAGGAGCCAGCCGTCTCACTGTTGGGATGGGAATTTACAGATAATCAAGGGAGGAGGCTAGAATGACCCATGTGGTAACGAAGCAGAGTTGGAGACATCAGTATGAACTCATGTCTAGCTTAATACAGGTGCAGCAGGTTACATATGGAAACATTTATACACATGTGTAGATACACTGGCTGGCACACACACATATATTTCTTTGCTCTGACTGTCTAAAAGAAACACCACCCAGGTAGCAACAAGCACACCCAGCACCCAAATTTTCTCCAGTAAAAGGCACCAGGGCTCTTTGCAGAAATGACCAATTCTATGACCAGGGCAGAAATACACAAGATGAGCTTGGAGCATTTTGTAATGCCAGAAAATAAGGAAGTGCTCAAAAGCAAACAAAAAACAATCCAACCCATATTATGGGGTGTGTTAAAGAGACACGAGAGCCAACTAAAAGAGCTCCCAGTGGCCAAAACTGGAACAATGTGAGCAACAAAATTAAGTAGTGCTGGATTATCACCCAAAGTACAAAACAGATACCCCAGGAGTCCATACTAAAATGAATAAATGATTGAATAAATTAATAAATGGGGAAGAGACAAATCTCCTGGGCAGAGAAATGTCAAATAATGTATGTGGCTACTCTGCCCTCAAGGGAGTGGAGCGTAACTCCCCGTTCCCCGAGTGTGGAGTACACATGGCGACTTCCTTCAAAGAGCGCAGTATGGAATGGGGGAAAGGGTAACTTCACAGTGGAGACTTGACAAGCACAGCCTCAGCCAGGTGAGCAAGGTCAACATCAACAGAAACAAACCATGTCTATAATATGTACTTGTGATGTGCAGAAAATAGCACTTTACCTCTACAGTCTTCCACCCAAAAACTTCTAACCTAGTCTCATGATAAGAAAAACATCAGACAAATCCAATAAAGGGACATTCTACAAAAAATCTGACTATCGCTCCTCAAAACTGTCAAGGTCATCAAAAACAAGGCACGTCTGAGAACCTATCGCAGCCATGAGAAGGCTAAGAAGACATTAAGACGAGATAACGTATCAGTATCAGCCCATTAATGGTAACAAATGTACTGTACTCATGTAAGATGTTAATAAAAGAAGAACACTGGATATGGGTATATGGGAATGCTCTGTACTATCTTCTCAGTTTTTTTGTAAATTTAAAACTGCTCTAAGCAAAAACACCTTTAAAAAATACAATCAGCAAAAGAAGAGAAAGTATTTGCAATATACAACAGATAGCAGATTCCTGTAGAGACTGTATAAAAAACTTTCAAAAATCAATGAGGAAGAGATAACAACACAATTTTTTAAAACTGACAAAGGCAATACATAAAAGAAATACAAGTGTCCAATAAACATAAGAAAAAATGGCTAATCTCACTAATAATCAAAGAAATGCATATTATGTTGAAATATCAATAAGATTATTTTCTCTCATCAGCTTAAAAGGCTGCTAATATCCAGTATTAGCAAGGATGTGGGGAAACAATGAAAACATATAATGCTTTTGTGATTAAATATAAATTAACAAGGGTGGATTTTGAAGAAAACTCAGAGGAGGAGAAAGGCATGATCCCTTTGACATACTGCAAAGGACAGTATGACTCAAGAGTGATGAGTGGATACCTAAATGGCCAGGAAGCACACGGGAGGGTGCCCAATATCATACATCATCAGTGAAAAGCAAATCAAAACTACACTGAGAAGGCCGGGTGAGGTGGCTCATGCCTGTAATCCTAGCACTATGGGAGGCCGAGGCGGGAGGATTGCTCAAGGTCGGGAGTTTGAGACCAGCCTGAGCAAGAGCCAGACCCCCGTCTCTACTAAAAAAGAGAAAGAAATTATATGGACAGCTAAAAATATATATATATATATAAAAATTAGCCGGGCATGGTGGCGCATGCCTGTAGTACCAGCTACTCGGGAGGCTGAGGCAGAAGAATCTCTTAAGCCCAGGAATTTGAGGTTGCTGTGAGCAAGGCTGACACCGTGGCACTTTAGCCCAGGTGACAGAGGGAGACTCTGTTTCAAACCAAAAAAAAAGAAAAACTACACTGAGATACTACTGCAGACCAGCGAGACTGGCGCAGATGTTGGTGAGGATGTGGAGCAACCAGAACGGCCCTACCCCCTTAGTGGGGCTGGCACGACCCACTTTGGAAAACTCTTGGGCAATATCTACTCAGACTAAACCTGTGCTTGTTTTAAGGCTCAACAAGTCCAATTCTCAGTAAATAACCATCACGTGTGAGGGCTTATGGCTACCAAAAGATTCTATTATTAATATTATTATTATTGTTATTATTATTCTATTATATTCCGCACGTGGGTGGTGGTTATTCAGATACAGACATGTGAAAGCTTACCCAACCACACACTTAAGATGTGTACACTTTGCTCTACATTAGTAAACGCGTAAGTTAAAAAGAGGAAATAGATGAGTCTTTGAAAATGGGAGAATTACTATAAAATGAGAGTCATTGGCTATACCTGCTGCATGGTGTGGAGATCATAATTCAAAAGGAAACATTAAAACAGGGAAGTAATGAACAAAATGTGGCCTATCTGTACAACGGGATACTATACAGGCAGGAAAGGAAATGAAAAATGGATGAGTTTTGAAAACATTATAAGTGGTAAAACAAACAAACAAACAAAACAACAACACACAAGGCACATACTGGATGATTCCACCTATAGGTTCTGCGTAGGGCTCTGAGGGCCACCTTTCCATTCCTGAGGCGGCTCAGGAGCAAAGACATAGGAGCCAGAAGAGCTGTTCTTGGTGCTGTTTGTCCTGGTCCTGGGAGAAAGAAGTCCCCGTGCTGCCCCAGAGGGCACATCTGGGATCTGCTGGGGATAGGGGAAAGGGCCACATGGGGGCAAAGAAGTGGCTCAGACACAGAAAGAAGGCCAGAGTACCCCCTTTGGCAGAGAGTCACCCTCAAACACGTAGCTCCCACTGATACCGTCTCTGCCTCCATCAGGGTGCACTAGAGGGGACTCCTGCGGCAGGGGCTGGGGGACCACTAGATGAGCCCAAGTCCCTCCAACTCCAAATTCTATGAGAACGGAAATACTGAGGGGCCAGGACTTAGGCACTGATTGATTCCTCCTAGTGGGTTTACAAGTAGCAGCCAAACTTGGAGGTGGAGACCCAAGGGAGAGGGTCTGAGAAGTCCCCAGGTTGTTCCTCTGAGATTAGCGTCTCCTTGTCGGGCGATGCTGTTGACGCTGGTGAGGGTGAGGCTGTGGGGCCCAGGAAGAAGGGGCAGCCCTCAGAGAAAGGGTCTGAAAGAAACCCAGTTGGTGCGGCTTATGAGGGCAAGCTCAGGATCTCGGGCTGCCGTCCCTGCCTTGCCCACTTAGGAGCTCGGGGAGCAGACTGCTCTTTGGCTCTAGGCCTTAATTAAATTTCACCATCTCTCTTGTACTTGTCCATCCTCTTATGCACCTGACTCTCTTATGGACCCTGTGATGATTTTAATAAAAAGTTTAAAATGGAAAATGAAGACACATATAAATTAAAATATTTAACAACTACAGGTGCTGATTATTACTTTCAAAGTTCCAAAAGTAGCAGCCAGCATTTATTGAGTGCTTACTATGCACTGAGCCCTGTGCTAAGAGTCAACACGTAGCTTGCTTAACCCTCACAACATTTTATCACGTAGCCCCTACTACAATTACCCCCACTTTACAGAAGGGGAGACAGAGGGCTTGGTGACTTACTCTTAACCACCACATCTTGTTGCCTCCTTTTAATAAATTTTAGTATTTTTATCATTTCCATCAAGAACGTTCAAAAATCAGTGCTTACAGCTGAAGTCTTCACCTGAAGGTCATGGTGCTTGTATTGGGGTGGGGAGGAACAGGTGAGTCCACTTGCCTCTGCATCTTCCTACTCTCTACCCAAAGCAAGGCCACGTGAGGATGGCTTTCCTGGTCCCAGGTGCCCACCAGAAGGTTTGGAAATCCTGGGTCTGCAATCATGTTTCCTGCTTACTTTTCTGCTTACTAGTCATGTATCTGGTCCTGCTACTTTCTCAGTCTCCTGGTTTTCCTCCCTATTTATCATACCCTCTCAGGGAAAAGAACACCTAGGGCACCTTCTTCTCTCATTTAGGCACCGCAGGCTTCCATGAGTCCTCAGCCAGGCTTGGCTGGGGAGTGGCCTGAGCCGTCTCTACTGAGAAGGGCTTGCCTGCTGAAGCTCGGGGGTGTCCCTCTTTATTATTATTATTATTATTATTATTATTTGAGACAGAGTCTCACTCTGTTGCCTGGGCTAGAGTGCTGTGGCGTCAGCCTAGCTCACAGCAACCTCAAACTCCTGGGCTCAAGCGATCCTCCTGCCTCAGCCTCCCGAGTAGCTGGGACTATAGGAGCGCATCACCACACTCTGCTAATTTTTTCTATTTTGCTCTTGCTCAGGCTGTTCTCGAACTCCTGCCCTCAAGCGATCCTCCCGCCTCTGCCTCCCAGAGTGCTAGGATTACAGGCGTCAGCCACCGTGCCAGGCTCTTTATTTGTCCTTGAAGGGAATCTGCATGATGTTCTACTTGTTCTTGTCACTCAAAATGACCATCCACTGCCCTTTATAAATACAATGAAAAACCAAAGACCTCTAGCAGCACTTTCCAAGGTTGGATACCCCAGAAGCAGAGCCTGAGACAAGATTTTGAATGCAAGTACTTTACATGGGAGCACGTCGGGAGGGGAGAAGGGAGACAGGAAGTATGGCAAGGAGCACTTTGCTGCCATGGGGACCCTCTGAGAGACATGGAACACACCTCAGGATCCACCACGGAGCGAGGCAGCCGGAGCCTCCCAGGGTAAGGCAGCTCTGCAGTGTTAGCCCGGGCCGAGCACACCAGAGGAAGGACTCTGGCAGGGAGAAGCAGGAGCCTCTGCAGTGGTCTCCAGGCTGGGCTGAGGGCAGATGGCCGGGGACCTTAGTCTCTAGACACAAGTAGAGAGAAAAGCAAGAGCCGATTGGCCTTGAGCTCTGCCCTCTTGTTTGGGAGAACAAGGAACCAGGGATCGGAATACACTGAGAAATTCAAGTCCACAGACTTGCCTCCCCATTTTTATAGCACATAGAGTCCCTCTCTGTACTCAGGGGAGCCCCATGCCCCAAGGCACAACTCCCAACGGGCCCCTTTCCATGAGGACAAAGCAAAACAACTTCAGCAAAAACAGCGGGTGAAGGTGAAGACCGGCGGGCGGAAACAGACCCCAGCTTCCCCGGGCTCCATTGTTCTCTGCGATTCTCGGAGCTTCGAGCTCAGCGCTGTCGGGCATGGTGGGGCCCGGCCCAGCCCAGCCGAAGGAGGCTTGGGCTCCGGGTTTTGTCATCTCTTCCTGCAGGTGGGAAGAATGGGAGCTGGTAGGAAAGGAAACCAGCTGAACAAAGAGACAGAGGAAACTCACAGGCCCCCCGGGGAGAAAACACAGCTCATTGTACTTAGGTGCGGGGAAGCCCTGTGAGAACAAGCTATTGCCTGGGAATGTGCCTAAATGCTGCAAGAGACCCCCTGCCTGTCACCACCAAACCAGGCACTGGCCCCAGAATTTGACTTTCCAGATCCCAAAGGGGACTTAAAACTTTGGGTTCAAAAGACTAGACTTTTTCCATATGCATTTAAAATTCTCATTAAAAAGCAAATATTAAATCTGGGAAAACACATGTGTTAACCTTATTGGTCAAGAAAGCAGTTTCCCAGGTAATGTAGCTGCTTTCCACAGCTGGGAGCAAGCTAAGTTAGCAAGTTGGGGGTGGGAATGGGTAGACTTTGCCAAAAGGTTTAAGCCACGAGCCTACACATGAGAGGTGCTCAGGGGCCTTGACTGTCCAGGTATTGAAGCTGTGACGCCACAGGGCTGGGGGGGGGGGGCATTGCTCAGATCTGAAAGCCTTTCAAAGGCAAACTCCAGCACCATTTTCCTGGGGTCCTCCCCTGGGGCATGACCAAGACAGAGACTGTGACAACCCCCAGAACACTGTGCTCCTCTTAGTATCTACATGAGACTTTGAGCAAGTCACTTATCTTCGTGCTCTCTCCGTTTCCCCGCCTGCAAAGTGGGGATAATGACCTGCTCGGGGGTTGCTGCGGGAATGCCAGGTGCCTGGTGCAGTGCCTAGAGCACAGTCAGTGCTCCACAAATATGAGCCGTGGCACTGCTGCTCTGACTTCCACACTCGCTGTCAAATGCCCATGCACACCCGCCATCCACCTCCCTTTCTCTCCTCTGAATTTCTAAGGATGGTTTTTGGGGGGAAAGGAATTGGTAGCTGATAGTAGTTTTCCATCATACTCCAAAGCAGAAGTCTTGAAGTCCTGCGATTTCTCTCTAAAATACATTATTAATCCAATTCTCGGCACCTCCACTCCCTGCCCTCATCTTTCATCCGGACGTCTGCAACAACCTCCTAAAATGTTCCTGCTTCTATTCAACAGGAGCAATGATGAACTATTAAAAGCCTATGACTCTCTCTCTCATTCTTTCTTCTTAAAACCTTTTAAAAGCTTTCCATTGTACCTAAATAGAATCCAAACTCCCTACACTGGCCTCAAAAGCCCTGTGCCTCCTCTCTCCAACTTCCTCCAGAGCCCTCTTTCCCTGACAAACTCCATTTCAGCCATGCAGGTTGTCAGTTCCGGAAACACATCGTGGTCTCTCTGGACTCAGGCCCTTTGCTTCAACTCTTTTCCCTTCATCACATGACAAGCTCCTTCTCAAACTTCAGGTCTCAGCCCAGGTGTCAGCTCCTCCCCAGACCTTCCCAGGCTACAGGTTCCATCTGCTGCTGCGTCATTTTCTGTCTTAGCTTCCTGTTCTCTTCTTGTATCAGTCAGCTACTGCTACATAACAAACCACCCCCAAAGACTCCACGTCTTAAAACAACAATCCTTTATTGTCACTCGCAACTGCATGGTGACTGGACACCCGTGCTCCTCATGGAAGGGCTGTGAGTGAGGTGGGGGCAGTTAAGTTCCCCCTCCTTGCTGGCGAGGAGCTGTATCTGCAGTACCTAGAACAGCACCTGGCATGTGACAGATGTTCAACCAGTCCCTTACTATGCATTGAACAGACTCGTAGACTGGGAGTCCAGGTTTTACCTCTAGGTGGCAATTTTTCTGAAAAACTAGCATGACAGCCCAGCAGTTGACTTTTCAGAAACAGCTTTTCTTCAGTATTGACTCAGACACAGACAAAAGTTCATAATGGAGTCTTTTATTAATCATGTGCAACTTCATACCTACTTGCTAGCAATTATTTGGATATCGCCCTGAGAATGACAACAGCCACCCCCTGGTCCAAATGGCTGGAAAAAAACCTATTAAAGTGGTCTTGACCAGGACAAGAACTGTGCAAGGCATTCTCTACCCTAGACACAGCAGAACTGATAAGGTTCAGAGCAGGACCTGGCTCCAAATTCCCCTGGTCCCAAACCTGCTATCCTTTAGGGAAGGGAGTGATGGGGGAAATGGGTAGCCAAAGAATAAGATGCAAAGGTTGTTGGGCCCCCTTCCTCGTACCTCCAATGGGGCACACAAGAGGTTAGCTTTCCTGGGGAGCCACTGAGAGCATGTGAGGACCAGCCACCTTTGGCGTGAAGAGTCCTGGCCGAGCCAGTGACCACCCCTGTAACTGGACAACACTGCTGATCTCTCTATGCCTCAGTGTCCCCACATGGAACATGACATTGAGGTCATCACCAACCCAAAGGGCATGTGAGTAAATCAAAGGAGATGAGCACAATAAAGCCCACACCTCTGTTGGGGATCACTCTTCCCCACCCAGGCTCAGAACCAGTGGTCCCCAAAGCTTTCAGATTGGATGCCCACTCAGCAAGCATTCCTAGTATGTGCTGATACTTACTTATACGTTATATACATGTACTTTTAAATATCATTAATGTTAGTGGTCCATTTTTTCACCCTCTTACATTTGTGTTATAGTATTATCTTGATCTGTATTTTTTGCAGTAATTTTTAATCCTCTTAGAATTTCTGTGATTGTTTTAGTCTAAGTAAAACTAAAAAATAATAGTTGCTTCCACTTGTATAGTCCTCACCAAGGTACTTTTCCATTAACCCATGTTTTAAATGCACCTAATGTTTTGAAGGCATCTAATTCCTGCAGCATGGGTTGGGTACTAATACTATACCCATTAAACAGATGAACAAATGGAGGCGGGCAGAGTGTAATTCAAGATCCCACAACGGGGGAGCCAGGGCGTGAACCTGAGAAGTCTGGCTCAGGAAGCTGATGCACACACACTGGGCATGTGTCAAAAGCTTTATGTCCCAAACCACCGAGCCCATGGAAGGTGTCTCATGATACGGGGGTGATACACAAACAAGGTAAGGACACCAAAGCCAAGATGTCACTATTTTTAAGATTTAGAGATTTTGTTTGTATCAAAATAGAAGTTGTAGTCTTTTCCCACCCACTTTGGCGGTCACTGCTCAGAAGGGCAGGGCAGTGGGCGCTGCACCGCTCCTTGACCACCAGGGGGCGCCATCACCCCGCCCACCCCGACGGGCAAAGGGCGAACCCCCAGCCGCGCCCCCAGCCTTCTGCAGGGCGCTTTTCATCCTCAGGAGCGCTCCGGCCCGCCCAGGCCGAAGGATGGGACTGTCCTCGGCCGCCAATCGCTCCCCGGGACGGGCGGGCCTGGCTGTTCCATTCAGCTAACACCCGAGCGGGCAAGGACAGTGAGGCCCTCCTGCGGCCACGGAGGCAGACGGTGCCGGTAGGGGGCGTCGCTCTCGTCCTCTGCCCCCGCAGGTGCACTTCCCGGAGATGCGTTCTCAAAGTCCTGCCTTGATGACTTCCGGGGAACACCTGCCAGGAGAGTCCGCCTAAACGGGCACGCAGACTGCTGCGTGCTCCGAGCGTTCCAAAGGCGCCGCGAACGGCGTCCGGCTGTCCCCGGAGCTTCCTCGCCTGGCCGTGACACTCCTGGGGGCGCTCGGGCCGGGTGGGTGCGGCAGGCTGACGCGGTGGAGCGGGGTCGAAAGAGTTCAGACATCCCCTTCCCCAGAGGCCAAGGGACCAGGTGTGGCACTGCACCCCGGGGCAGCCTGCGTCTTCAATTCCCTTCCCCCAAGGGCAGGGCGACGGGGGAGTCGGAGGCCTCATGCTCGTGCCCGTGGGAAAGGCTGTTCCTTCACTCCAACCAAGAGGGGTGTCTAGAGCATGAGGAAGAAAGCAGTGAACGAGACACAGTCCTGTTTCGTGGGAGCTTCCACTGTAGAGGGGAAGAGAGAAAAACAGATAAACAAGACAGTGCCCTACAGAGCTAAGTGACGTCAATGAAACAGGCCTTGCCCTAAGAAGGGGCTGGGGAAAGGCCATACAGCAGTTCCCCTTATCCGCGGTTTCGCTTTCTGTGGTTTTAGTTACCTGCAGTCAACTGTGGTTCAAAAAATATTAAATGTAAAATTCCAGAAATAAACAGTTCCTAGATTTTAAAGTTTGTGTCTTTCAGAGTAGTGTGATGAAATAGTGCACCAACTCTCATTGTCTTGCTTGGGACGTGAATTGTCCCCTTGTCCGGTGGATCCAGGCTGTATAACCGTTAGTCACTTAGCAGACCTCACCATTATCATATCAACTTGGTGTCACAGTGTTTGTGTTAAAGTCGCCCTTATTTCACTTAATAATGTCTCCAAAATGCAAACGTGGTGAAGCCAGCAATTTAGATGTGTGAAAGAGAAGCTGCAAAATGCTCCCTTTAAGTGAAAAGGTGAAAGTTCTTGACTTAATAAGAGAAAAAAAAAAATCACATGCTACGGTTGCTAAGATCTATGGTAGGAAGGAATCTTCTATCCATGAAAGTGTGAGGAAAGAAAAAGAAATTTGTGCTAGTTTTGCTGTCACCCTTCAAACTGCAAAGTTACAGCCACAGTGCATGAGAAGTGCTTAGTTAAGATGGAAAAGGCATTAAATTTGTGGGTAGAAGACAAGAACAGAAATGTGTTCCGATTGACGGCAATCTAGATCAGTACTGTCCGGGTTTCAGGCATCCACTGGGCGTCTTGGAATGTATTCTCCATGGATAAGTGGGGACTATTGAATCTTGATTGGGGTGTTGCTACATGGATGTATACATTTGTCAAAATTCTTCACACTGGACGCTTAAAGTAGGTGTTTCGTCATTGTATGTAAATTTTATCTCAATAAGAATCCTTTCTATATAATGAAAATAGTAACTGAGGAAGAAGACGTTAGCTAGGGTGGTCAGGATGGCCTCTTTGCAGGAGGGACATTTGAGCTGAGACCTGAAAAATGAGAATGAACTAGTTAGCCATGCCGAGATCTGGTGTCTCTTCCGGCCAAGATGTCATAGGAAGAGAAAACCATGCATTCAAAGGGCCCACGCTGTGAGTGTGGTACGGGCGTGGGGAGACAGGTGTGAGGCGGAGGGAGCAGGAGGGCAGGCATGTGAGAGGAAGTTGGGGAGTAGCCAGGGGCCGGTGGTGAGGGTCTTGACGACTGTGTAGGAGTTCTAAGTGCAATTGCAAGCCATTGGGAGACCAGATGGAGGAAAGTTAGAGGTGCCCGACCTGATTAACCCAGGGGTCACCTCCAGGCAAAGTCCAAATGAGGAAGCAGCCAAATTGAGCAGCCACCAGGAGATGGTGATAGCAGTGGCCCGGGAGGCAAGTGGGCAACTTGGCTCCAAGCTGTCCAGGAGGACATTCTAGCCACAGGTAGGAAACACCACAGGGAATGGGCAGGGCCTAGAAAAGTCAGGGAGAGCCTGGCTCACTGGAAGGGCCCCAAGATCTGAGGTGTTCAGCAAGTAGGCACCAGTGCATGCCCCCCAAAACGAGCCCCAAGAATACAGCTGAGAAGTGAGATGGAAGAAAAGGGACAAGGCCATGTGCCACCAGCAGGAAGGGCACTGCCAGGTCACTGGCTGAGGTCTGTAAATGGCCCCTCCTAGGAGTCCACAGGGTGGGCGTAGGGAGTCCTGGTGCTCCAGGGGGCAGACACACCTGCTTGGTCCGGGAGGTGCAAGTTAAGGTTGAAAGGTTCTGCGATGTGGGCAGGTGGCCGAAAATTCCACAGTGTGTCCGCAAAATGCCTTCACTCACTATTTCTGTCTGGCGGGTACCTTCGGGTTGACAGCCGTGTGCTCAGAGGAGAATGAAATGAACCAACTCAAAGCTGACCCCAGACATTCAATATTTGCTATGCGTGGGAGTTCTCATTGGCAGTTTGTTCCCCAAATTATACCCCAGACATCTCTGAGACATAATTACTTTCCATTAGCAAGACGTACCCATGCTGTCCTGTTTCTTCTGCCCTAATATTTGGCACCAGCTACCCTCTCAGAAGCCCGGGGCTCTCTCAGTGGAGAATATCGTAAAATTCCCAAATCTGGGTGCTGCTGGCCTTGGAGATGGTTGCTCAGGCGTGAGTAGGGGGCACCAGGGGCAGCTTCAAGGGGCTCAGCAACCAGCAGGAACATTCAAAGTCACGAATTACTGAGTTGTAGGGGTTCCTTATATAGTTTGCATTTTAACTGCTTATCAGATATATAGTTTGCAAATATTTTCTCCATTTTCATAGATTGTCTTTTGATATTGCTGATTGCTTCCTTTGATGTGTAGAAGGTTTTTAGTTTGATGTAGTCCCACTTGTTTGTTTTCACTTTTGTTGCCTGTGTTTTTGGTGTCATATCCAAAAAAACAGGGTACAAACCTTTAGTTATATGATGAATAAGTCCTAGGGATCTAATGTACAGCGTGGTAACTATAGTTAATAGTACTATATTGGCCGGGCGCGGTGGCTCACGCCTGTAATCCTAGCACTCTGGGAGGCCGAGGTGGTCGGATCGTTTGAGCTCAGGAGTTCGAGACCAGCCTGAGCAAGAGCGAGACCCCACCTCTACTAAAAATAGAAAGAAATTATATGGACAGCTAAAAATATATATAGAAAAAATTAGCCGGGCATGGTGGCGCATGCCTGTAGTCCCAGCTACTCGGGAGGCTGAGAAAGGAGGATCGCTTGAGCTCAGGAGTTTGAGGTTGCTGTGAGCTAGGCTAACGCCACGGCACTCACCCTAGCCTGGGCAACAGAGTGAGACTCTGTCTCAAAAAAAAAAAAAAAAAAAAAAAATAGTACTATATTGTTTGCTTGAAATTTGTAAAGAGAGTGGATCTTAAATGTTATTACACAAACACACACACACACACACAAAATGGCAACTGTGTGGTAAAAATGTGTTAAATAATGTGATGCTGGTAATCATTTCACAATGAATATGTATATCAAATCATCGGGTTGTACACCTTGAATATATACCATTTTATTTGCTAATTATACCACAATAAAACTGGAAAATTAAATAATTTTTAAATTCAAAAATAAAAACCAAAGTCATGAGTTAATGGCAATGGGTCCAATTTTAAAACTCTAGTAAGAAAAATGGATCTTGCTCTAATGCAAGAATAATTAAATTAATGTTAGCAAAATATTGGTATATAAAATATCCATATTATATTTTGCCTTCTGCCAAAATTTGTGTTTAGATTTCACTTCTATCCTAACAACATTTAAATTCCAACTTATGTCCAGTCCTGAGTTTGTGATAGCAAAAAAAAAAAAGGAAAGAAAGAAAAATCCAACTTATGGCCGCTGCTTAAAAACTTCTCATTAAAATTATGATAAAATTGCTTTTTAGGCAACATGTAGGGTGATCATATTTATCATCCACACTGGGACATTTTGAGAGTGGAAGAAAATACTGTTAACAATTACAGTAGAACAACAGAAAAAACTGGAAGTGTCCCAAGCAAACCAAGACTTACGGTCCCTACCAATGGGCCTACAGCTTTAAAACTTTTAAATTTAATTTACATACTTGTAAAATATATATTTATAATTCATTACTTATATAAAGTTAATTTACATACTTACAAAACTTACAAATCATAAGTCGTAATTCTTCTTTTGCATGGTTTTACAATGAAAATAGTTATGTCAATTTTACTCAAGTTCAATTTTCAGTAGAGTTTGCTTACATTTAAACATTCCAGCAAACTATTAGAATGCATTCAAAACTTCACAGTAAAGTCTTGTACTCACAGCAAACTCCATTCGGTAATTACTTTATTACCTAAAATAGTCAATATCAAATTATTTCATGAAATCTGTTTCCATTAAGCAAGCCAAGAACTGCTGGCTCCTTTAGCAGATGGCAATTATTAGAATTTTTTGGGTGATTTTAGATACTCTAGTTTCTCTAAGGCTTACTGCCTGATTGGGGGTCTTGGTCAGACTCCCAAAGGAACCATTTATGTTCTGTCTGTATCACCTACATCCACGTGATGGGCAGTACAAAAGTCTCACTGCCTTGAAGGGTTAACTGACTGATCATCTACTATCTCACAGCCTTGGAAGGGTTAACTGACTGATTATCTATTTCCCCCAACATAGTTAAGGCAGCAACCAAAGAGCTATCATTTTCGACTGCAAACACTAAATATAGGAAGTGGAAGCAACACTCAAAGGGAAATGTGATTTATTCAAACTTTCTCTCTTTCTTCTTCTGTATCTATATGCGTTGTTTGGGAAGGCATCATTAAAAATCTTGTCTTGGCTGTTAGCTTCCTCTAGAGGCCAAATTATTATGGTCATTATTCATGCTTCATGCCAGGTTTCCTAGGACGACAACTGTCAATCACATATTAGACTTTATGAACCAACCACATCACCTCTGTGTATTAGTCAGGGTTCTCCAGAGACGCAGAAACAGAACAAATAGGATGTGTGTGTATGTGTGTTTGTGTGTATATGTAGAAAGAGAAAGAGAGAATTTG
Organism: Eulemur rufifrons; assembly: GCF_041146395.1. NCBI lineage: Eukaryota > Metazoa > Chordata > Mammalia > Primates > Lemuridae > Eulemur > Eulemur rufifrons. Next base: position 29,214,566 of record NC_091002.1, read on the forward strand.
TTTTAAGGAATTGGCTCACATGATTAAAGTTGCAGTTCGAGCCCACAGGCAGGCTGGAGGCAGAATTCCCTGTTCCTTGGGAACCCATCTTTTCTCTTAATGACTTCAACTGATTGGATGAGGCCCACCCACATCACGGAGGGTCATCTGCTCAATGTCTATTGATTTAAATGTTAATTTCATCTCAAAAATAACTTCACAGCGACATCTAGGCTAGTATTTGACCAAATATCCGGGTACCGTGGCCTAGCCAAATTGACAAAGAAAATCAACCTTCCCCACACTATAGGGTGGAACTGAAAGTCTGATACTGGGGGCCGTGGGGAGGCTGCCTCCAACAGAGGCAAGCCCAGGTCCCCAGACCCCGCAGCGTGTGGCTTGGCCATTTTACAAGTGAGAAAACCAAGACCTAGAAAAAGGTTCATTGAGTAGGCCCCAGGTCCTAAAGAGCCAGGGGTGGAGTCGCTGTGAAAATCCAGCCTCAGCGAATAGTAGTTTCCAGCTCTTTCCACAACACCTGGCTCCCCCGGGGCCTGAATAGAGACTCCTCACAGGGCGTTCTCATCTCACTTCCCATTGGGAGCATGACGGCCGGGCTCAAGCAGTTCAAACCAGAAACTCTGGGGGAAGAAAATTCACTTGTCTCCTGGGGGCACCGTCACATGCTTGTCTCCAAACTTCTGGCCACCCTGTCACAACTCAGAGCTCCCCACCCAGCAGACACACACAGACCCATCCACGAGGGGACTTCTCTTTGAAAAGTGCTTTATTTCAATAAGAGCTAAGTCAGGTGCATTAAAACATATCAAAATGTTACAAAAAATGTACGGCTCCCTACCGAGGCCTTGTCAAATTATGTTAAGATGCCTAAACGCATAGGTTTTTAAGTCCAGAATCCAACATTGAACCAGGTCACGTACCATCACTGAAAAGACAAGTTAGGATTAAGAAAAGAACACTCCACGAGGCTAAAACGAGTGGGGGAACCCTTAGGAAACACTAGCGATTACACACCAAAAACATCAGCCTGGAACAGGTCTGCGACGTGCAGGGAGGACTCCCAGGGTCTGGACTCCGTCTAGGAGGCTCTCCCCTCATAGCTTGTGCGGCTTTTGTGCTCAGTTAAAACACAAGGGGTGCTCTAACCTCCCCTTGCAATAAGGTAAAGCTTTCAGTTCCGTCTGAAAGAAGGGTACCACATTCGTTTTTATATGTACCTCTCCAGGACATCATATCTGCTCCCATCTGACCGAAGCAAGACTTCGTGTAAAGCAGTTTAAGTAGAAACTTAAAGGATGCTTAGGGTGATCTCCTGTCAGCCCTCGTATCAGGGTTTGGTCACCAGGAGACACTGAAATTCCCCCGTTCACATAGAAATGTCTCTCTTGGAGGTGTAACTATGACGCCATGTTCTCTGTGCTACAGAGCTTTGAAATAAAATGTGGTTTTTTGTTGTTCCGGCGGCGGTGTTGTTTGAAAGAGAACTGCTCTTTTCTTAAGAGAGTTCCTTGCCCCTCTGTGGCTCATTTCCCCTTCCGCTCTCCTGACGCTCCGAAATAGCCACCTGACGGCACAGAGAAGGATTCCTGTGAAGACATTTTTGCGTGGAGAACCGATTTTGGGGGGGTCATCATAGGCCACTGATATGATGATAAAATGTCTTTATCTGGAGGTTTCTAGGAGAGAGGATTGTTTCTTTTCCGGGGCGAGGAGGGAAGGGTGAAAATATTCCTCCTTGAAGCATCAGCACGTCTCAGACCCAAACCTGGACCTCGAGCCTCAGCATCTTTTGCATGGATGGGTGGCTGATCTGAGATCCTCTCGCCTCAGCCTCAACTCGAAGTTCAAGTCTGTCCAGCCTGGAGACGCGTGTGCTCCCTGCCAACATGCCCGGGCAAGCCTCCCGTGTGTGCTTCTCAGCCCCTCCCCAAGGTAACCCTTCCCAGTTAAGCCCTCACCTCCCCACTCATGTGATCCAGGATGTGATCTTCTGCTTAATCCCACCATCCCAGCCAGATGGGCTCAAGGTTTTCTTTCACTTGATCGCCTTGTAACATAAGCCCCAGGTGGGGAAGCCAGATGCGGCTAAACTGCTTTTCCCAAGTTGGGAAAAAAAACCCCACAGAACCCTATAAATTGGCCTTTTGTTCTTTACACCATTTCAGGTTCATTGCACACAATTACATAAACCCACACAGATCGGTGGAGGAGTTCAAAGCTGCAAGGCCATGTGATACCAGTGAGAAAATCCTATCCATACCGGGAAGAAATGTCTCTGTTTCAACCGCTGCTATTTCAAAGAACTTTTCCAAAAATTTCTAATCGGGTTATCAGGATGAGAGAAATGATCTCTAAACAGGGCGGGCCAAAATGGAAAAGTGGAAGTGCATTGTGTAAGATGTGATTGATTTCTCCTCGCTTCCCTGCCCTGACCAGCCCCTACCCCCCAATCTTTGAAAAGCTGAGTCTACCTAGCATCATTTTCTTAGAAAGTGATCTGGCAAAGGGGGCATTTTGCAACATTTCCATATTTAACACTATCGCAGTGCTAGTGCAAATTAAGAGAACTTTTACAAACTAGGAATAGCTGTCCAATAAGAGTTAGTGGTTAGTAATTTGCTTTGTGGAAATTCTCCCCAACCCCGAGGCCCCAAGGAGAATTATTGGGGCCAACGAAGGCTTTGAACATGAACATTCAAAATAAAAAGTACTGGAAGAGCTGCTCTCCAAATCATCTTCTCAAATGCAAAACTCAGGAGGTATGTTTGCATTCACAAAGCTGCTCTTTCCCATCTGTAACACAGGGAGCCTCTCCTTGTCTTTTTTGTCCCCAATTCTGTGCATTTTTCAGGAGCCTACTGAGATGTATGATTGAGACTAAGCCCCTCTGGGTTTCCACTCCATGCCCCAAGGGGCCGGTGGTAGTGTCCCCATGGAGGAGGGAGGCTTGCTGAGAGACCCCACAAAATGCCAGGTAGCAGCATGCCTTCTTTTTGCAGTCTACAATGAGACCACAGCTGTGGGCCTTCTACAAAAGCCATAGTAGGGGGCAGAAGGGTGCCCGGGGCAGGAACGGCTCTGCCGAAAGGGTCCACTTTCCTTTGGAGGCACCGGCCAGTGGCTCTCCTTTCCTCAACTGCCCAGCTCTGCAAACCTTCCTTGGATAGGGGGCGGAGAAGAGAAGGGGAGGGCCCCTACCCCAGCAAGGCTCAGAGACGCTGCTGTTAGGAGCTCCTGGTCTTGCCCGGTTGATCTCCTCAGCCAGGCACCCAGCTCCAAGCATCTGTCTGTCCCTCCTCAAACTGTATCAGCCACACTGCTGCACCCAGCTGCCTGGCAATCTTCCTGATGTGGGCCACAGTGGACAGACCATCTCTGCCTTTCCCCTCATTGGGATTGGCCCTAAAGATCACCTGCATGGCTGCTCAGAGAAGCCAACAGAGACATTCTGTCCTCCCTCTGCACCTTCACCTAAAGAGCTTCCCTGAGCCCCACCCTCGATCAGTAGCAGGTCGAGTCCTCACTCTTGGAGTCCATCTCTGCACACGAGGTGAGGGCAACTTGCAAGAACCCAAGAGGCTGGAAAGAATAAACCTCGACTTCAAACACACAGCCCCAGTCCAAGTGCAGGAAGACCCTTGATGATACGGAGATGGGCTGGGCTCAAGGCACCTGTCGTCTCTGCCGGTAGCCACCGCCGCCCTTCAGCACGAAGGAGGGAACTCGGAAACTTCCCGGCCACCACCCCAGAAGGAGGGAGCCATGCTCTGGCCACACTCGCTGCTCAGCATCACGTGCACACCTGGCAAGATCTTTGCTTCATGAGACCTTTGCTTCAACTTGAGGGAGCAGCAGAGAGGTGTGCCAGCAGCTTGGCACGCAGAGACACGCAGGCTGCCCTGTCTCCTAGAGGTGGCCATGGAGGTGGGACGGAGGCAGAATCCATTCTTTACAGGGGTCCACACAGAACATCACATACATCTTTGTTATTCAAAACAATCAAAGTTTCCAGTGTAAAAACTTGTGGGCTTATTGCAACGACCCCACTGATGGGTTGTCTGTTTCTTTCCATCAGACTTGCCCTAAGGGTATAGGGGCTGTTATTTTGTTAATTTCCAAGGTTCTCATATTCACTGATCCTTCTAGGCATATGGGGAGAATTTAACTAACATATAAATACCCCAAATGGTAAGACTGGAGAACCTCCTGCCCCTTCTAAACATCTGTGGCTGCTCCGTGGCACTTGAGGTTTTCTTTGACTTAAAACCCTTCAGATCAGCATCTCCTCTGATTTTCCTGCCCATGGGCAGCACTTCTGCCAGCCTCATGGCACTTGTGCTTGTTGCTTGGAATTTAATTACATGTGAAAATGTCAGGTAGGCACATAGACACGTATCGCGTGCGTGTTGCACGCAAGTGTAAAAACACACACACACGTTTGGGGTCCTCCTTAAATCAAAAGTCTTTGTGAGTGAATGAAAGGAGAGCAGAGATTCAGGGACGGGGGGCTGTCTGCTGACGTCTTCATCCTGCTCCGGGTAGCAAACGGTGGCTTGTCCGGAGCTGGAGAGGTTTACATTTAAACGTTTCCATGGAAAGAAGGCGCTTGGCCTCCTGTGGGTCTGCTCAGGTCAATGGTGGCTCCTGGGGTGTCTGGATCCCCTCACTCCTGTGGCTCAGATTGTTGCGGGGGTCTCTGCTATCTCCTCCAGCCTCTGCCGAATCATCAGCCGTAGCACGGTGTACCTGGGGACAAGAAACAGGCCCCAGTGGAGAGCAGGCAGCAACACGGCCCTCCTCACGACCTTCCTGACCACCCAGGTGACACCAAGGTGACTCTAGGTAACACCAGGTAATGGGGTGGGCCAAGTGTCCTGCCCCTTTACTTCCATTTTTGGCCGACTCTTTAGCCACTGTATTGCTTATGTTCATTTCCACAACAGGATGAGAGGGGATAAAGAGGCCAAGTCCAAATTAGACTATTTTACTATGATTAGAACATCTGGCAAAAGGAGGATGAAAAGGTAAAAATAACAATAATAAGCATTCCATTAACTGAGTGTTTACTATGCCCAAGACACTATACATAAGATTTTCTATACACAGTAGCTCTTTGACCCTCACGTAGGCAGGATTATATGAAATTGCCAATATTTGACCTTTTTAGAGGATCTACAAAAATGGCAACTGCATGTGCTTCAACCCTATACCAGAACCTGCATTTTGCAGAAGAGGCCATAGCAATGACGAGGCATGGAAGTCCACGGCTGGTGGGTGACTTCAGTTTTCCCTGAGCCGTGGCGCCACAGCCGTTGCAGTGGGCACTGTCGTTCAGGGTTACATGGGCATATTCCTCATGCTTAGGGCTTTGCACTGCACAGCAAAAGCTATTTTTATACTTTAGGACATAGTAAGTGTTCAATAAATGTTAACTGATAACATTCTAGTTATTGTTGATATAGCAAGTATAGCATTGGCTTTATTCTCCAGTGGCAAAAATCAATCACTTACTCTATCATATCTATGAGATGCAGTCTATTCTATGACTAAACATGGCAAAGTAATCATAAAATCCTCCCCAGAAAGAAGCTTTACTGGATTTTTTAATCCAAATGAAATTTCCAGAAAAGAAATGTTTAAAAGGGAGGAAGGGTGGGAAGAAAGGATTTTTGAGGTAGGCAGCTCAGACTATTTCCACTAAGACAACCTTCCTGGAATCCCAGAACCTCTGGGTCTTGGTTAGCGCTCCTTGCCCTCAATCAAAGTTAGGCAAGGGGTGGTGACACTAGCTAGCCCCAGGACTGCACCATCCCTTGCAGTCACCCCAGCCTCTGCCCAAGTCTCTGTAAAGAGTCCATTCATCAAACACCCCTCAAAGACCCTCCCGGGAGTGGGCATCTGTGTCCTGCTGGGAGCCTGATCATACACTTGGGAAACAAGGATAAAGTCACCTCCCCCATTTCTGAATCTAGACCCCAAAGAAATTTGAAACCAACACCTTCTTTTCAGGGTTCTTCCATAGAAGGGGGGAGACAAAAGACATTTTGATATTCCACATTGAAATGAGAAGCTGACACGAGAAGCAGAGAGACGAATACACTTAAGTTTCGTGTCCCCATCTGAGGTCCATATTGGTCAGCGGTCAGCCCCCCAGAGAAAGCCCATAAGACCTAGGCCCATGCAGCAGCTCAGCACAGTCCCTGCGAGGCACCAGAACAGAGAGGTCCCTGTGGTTGAGGCCCCAGCGGAAACCCACCCAGCACCCGGGAGGCCACACTCACTTGCGCATCAGCTTCTTTACTTCCCGATCTTCTTCCTCTTGGAGCTTCTGAATGAAGCTTTTAAGAACAGGCATCTCAAACTTTATATACTGGGCCACCTGGGGAGAACAAAGTAAAGTTCTGGGGTGCAAGCCCCTCCCAGTGTTATTCCAGTTATTTTTGGCATCACTCACAGGCAAGGCACAAAGCCTTGGGAGATCTATTTTTCCACTAACCCAGGATTTCCTTAAAGGTGGGGACCAAGCCTCATTCTTCTCAAAGCTGGCAGAGGGTCTGCGATGAAGATCGCTTCATGTACATGACACCACCCCATAGCTTCTCATTTTTCATCTCACGTATCCAGTCCATGATGGGGGGATGTCAAACACAGAAAAGCACTTTCTCTTGATACATCAATGTAGAGAAAGAACTGATCCCATGATATTTAACAAACCTCTTTGTTCTCCACTAAGAGCACTTAAGAAACCATGGTGCAGAGGGACGATTGGGGTCTCAAGGCTCAAACAGGCATCCAAATGTGAACTTGCTTCAGAGAGGCTGTGGGTGGCTCCCAGGTGAGTTAATGTTTAAAATCAGCTTCCTCCCCCCGGCACCACAATCCACCCCTCTTCTTCTATCAACCCTCCTCCACGGGAGAAGTGTATTTCTCCACCCCATGAAAACTGAACTCAGCTATGTGACTTGCTTTGGCCAATGGAATGTGTGTGGACATGACATACGCCAAATCTGAGTGGAGTTTTCAAGTGCACTCCGTGGTTTGGCATGGTTTCTTGTGCTCCATCGTCCCCCAGGAGGAGCATATAGAGGAGGAGGAGTATGCCCTGGAGCCTGAACCTCTGAATGAGATACACATTGCAGACTGAACTTAACCCACAGCCTGGAGCAGAGCCCCTGCTACCAGCCTACAGAATCACAAGCAAAAAAGTAAATGTCTGCTGTTTATAAGCTACTAAGATTTGGGGATGTTTGTTACTGCAGCAAAAGCTGACTAATACACTGTTAACTTCTTGATGTTGCTAAGAGAGTGTCCATAGGAAGTTCTCAGGCCACTTATAGTACCCTAGAAAGGCTCAAGAAATTTATGCCTTCTATGGAAATCACTTTCTGCCTGAGAATTCCTCCAACAACTCCCACAGGGCACACCCTCAACCTGCCTTCATGAACAGTTGGTATTGAACAATGGCAGTGAAAGGGGACACGGTCCTTGGTCAAAAAGTCATGCTATACCCCAGTTGCAGGTAACATCACCAAATCCCCCTCCTCCTGAGGGCAGACCACCCAAGCAAAAGGGGACTCACGTCATAGGTGACTTCTTCCACCTGGTCCTTCTCCATAAGGAACACTTTGGAGACCTGCTCACATGGGCCCTGGAGAATTCGGGCAATCAGGGGGTAATCGGTGGTCTTCAGCTTCTGTTTCTCTGGAACCACACACAACCAGAAGCAGCCATGAGTTTGGCTAGAGGCCTTTCTCATCTTGAGTAGTGGTCAACTCAGGGGCCCAAAGGGACAGACACCTTAGGAGACTGATTTGTCAAATGAACCACTTAACAGGTGCTGTTAAACACAACCTCCTCCTTCCCCCAACAATACTATGGTGCTTCAAACCCTTCAGAGGAATTGGGTTTATGTGTCTCTTGAGAAAATCTAGTTCCTTTTTTAATAGGCAGTTAGGTTTTAGAGTTTGTTTACTGACCATATATGGCATTCCCAGTGGGTTCATCCAGCAAGCCCATCAGCCTTGGAGGCAAACAACATTTGGAAGTTTCCAAAACCCAAACAACAAGCAAGGCAGAGGTATGTTTTTTAACTTGCTATTTTGAGTTAATTAGAAGTTTTAAAGTACACTGCGGTCGTCTGACTTACCACCACTGGTATGGACCACGTACAAAGCAAACTCCTCCGCCGAATTCTCAATCTGAATCAGGAGCAAAAGGTACTAGTTGAAAGCACATATTTAAACATCCTCACTTTGAGCTTTTCCCTCTTCTATAACACTGTGAAGCTAAATTGATTTTAGGCTCTTTTGAAGGGAAAGCTATATATCAACAGCTCTCGGAAGTGATGAGGAGATGGGACAGGTGGATAACTTTATCAATAATACAGCCACGTGTCACTTAACGACGGGGAGACGTTCTGAGAAATTTGTTAGGTGATTTCGTCGTGTGAACATCCTAGAGTGTACTTACATAAACCCAGATGGTACAACCTACTGCTCCTAGGCTACAAACCCGTACAGCAGGTTACTGTACTGGATACTGCAGGCAATCGTAACACAATGGCAAGTATTTGTGTATTTAAACATATTAGACATAGAAAAGGTATAGTAAAAATACGGTATTATAATCTTATGGGACCACCAGCGTATATTCAGTTCATCATTGACCAGAACGTCGTCGTACGAGGCGTGACTATGACAGATAAAAATAGCTAAAATTTATTGCAATGTGCCAGGCCTAGTTCTACACACTTCACATGTTCTAACTCATCCCACACTCATGACAGCACCGTGACAAGGTACCATCGTCCTCATTTTATGAATAAGGAAGGAGAAGCAGAGGCAGGTTAAGGAACTTCTCCAGTTCATTCAACTAGCAGGTGACAGGTGGGGACTGGAACCCAGAGATCAGGCTCTTAGGCAGCTAGGCTACACTGGCTTCTAGTAAAAATAAGATTACCTGGTCTCCAAAAGAATGATAAGGAGATTATGGAAAACAGAGTAACAGGATGTTAAAAGCATTCATGCACCATAATTTGCACATCTATTTAAGTATCATTTTTCAAAGTAGGTTCCCCAACTGTGTCCTAGAAGTCAATCTGTGCGCTGAGCCCAAAACCAGTCAGCAGGTCCCAGGGCCCTTCCTAGCAGCCCATAAAGGACCCGAGGGCTGATGCCTCTCAGACTTCAGCAGGCACCAGAATCCCACGCAGGGCTCGTTAAACAGGTGCCCTGGCTTCACCCTCAGGATTTCCAACAAGCTCCCAGGTGATGCTGGTGCTGTGGACCTTCCTTGAACAGTGAGAGTCTAAAGAACCCAAACCCACTGCCCAGTGCCCCCCAAACCATACACTCTCCACAGCTCCCCCCACTACCCCTCTAGGGGTCCCCAAAGCACATGTGTAACCCTGTCTGCAGCCACCTAGCAAAGGGAACTTGCCTTAAATTTGTTGAGTAGCAGCTTCAGAACCTGCGGGGTGGTCATGGTGCTGTTGATGCGGACGTTGGTGACAGAGCCATAGGCCGGCGTGAACACTGATGTCTGTCGATAGAGGAGTCCAGCTCAGGGTGGGACAAGGACGAAATACTAAAACCCACATGCAGTATAGGGCACAGTGACATTGGTTCTCAAAAATGGTACTCGAAATGTACTCCCGGAAAGCCCCCTGGCAGCCGGGCAAGCAGCAGGCTTTATAGACAAAGCAGCCCTTGGGGTTCGCCTAATTCAGTTCATGCTCTAGCAGGGAGCTCAAGTCTGAGCTCCCCAAATGGCAGAACTGGGGAGGGGGACCCAGACTCGATAAGTGAGGTCCTCTCCACATAAAACATTCACAAAGACCCTTCCACGGGGACTTCTACACGAGGAGGGCTCTGACCACTCTGCCACCAGGCACTTGCCTCAGGGCATAGGATGTGAACCAAGCAGCACGAGGGGAAGGAGGTGTCAGCTAACTTGGGGTGGGGTGGGTGGTGCACTGGCACCCCCAGATCTGAGGCCTGCAGCTCTGCCTGGGAGGCAGCCCTTAGCTCAGGGGACGGTCAGACCGTGCACCAGCCAGCAGGCACAGTGTGCAGGAAGAACAGAACACATAGATTGACCTGGGAGGGGTTAAAGAGGTGTGTTTGTGGGGTCTTCAAGGCTACAGCAGGGGCTGCTTCCTACAGCCCCCCTGAATTCACCCACCACCCTAGGGAGGTCTCAGAGCCTCTGACTAGGCACCCTTATCCCTCAAGAAGCCAGCAGAGCTTGCAGCCCACCTGCCACCCAAAGCCTAAACAGCACCACTTGGCTTCCCAGGGGTCCCACCTCAGACCACGTGGCTGCAGCCCTGAGGTGACAGCGGCCCAGGAAGGGGACTTGGCCCCGTCTCCCACCCCCTGTCCACTCTACCTTATGGTTGTAGTAATGGCCATTGATGGAGAAGCGGTGGCGTCTGATTCGCCGCTGATCACTGGGGGTCCTCACATTGCCCCGACGACGCACCCCAACATCACTGCGTGTGCGCATCAGCTGTGGGGTGTCTTCCTGCAGGGGCTTCAGACCCCTGGCGTCTGAGAGGAAAGAGGAAAATGAGCTGTCTGTCTGGACCCTGGACAGCTTGCACATGGTTCCCTCTTTGTGGCCAACGCTACAGCACCCTCTGCCTCAAAATATATATATTTTATACAAATAGTCTTTCTGCTGGAGGAAAAACATAATGCACAATTGATTGAGAAGTTATGCAGTGAAAAGGTTCAGAGCATAGACTTTGAGCCAGACTCCCTGGGTTCAAATCCCAGCTCCCCTAGTGCCTCATATTACTAACCTCCCCAAGCCTCGGTTTTTTCATCTATAAAATGGGGATGATGATAACACCCACCTCATGGGATTGTCATGGGAGTTTAAGTGACTTAATATACATAAAGCACTTAGAACAGTATCTGTCACAGGACAAGCACAATATCAGGGCTTGCAAGATACTGCAAACAAATTCTGACACATTACAACACGGATGAACCTTTTGGACATTATGCCAGGTGAAATAAGCCAGTCACAAAAGGCAAATACTGAATGATTCCACTTATATGAGGTACTCAGAGTACTCAAAATCATAAGAGACAGAGAAGAGAATGGTGGTTGCCAGGGGCTGGAGGGAAGGAAGGAAAGGGAAGGGAAATGGGGAGTTACTGTCTAACAGATATAGAATTTCAGTTTTACAAGACGAGAAGATTCTAGAGACAGACAGTGGTGATGGTTGCACAACATTATGAATGTATGTAATACCATTGAACTGCACACGAAAAAATGATTAAGAAGGTAAATTTTATGTTATGTGTATTTTACCACAATAACAAATTGGAAATAAAATGCTTAATAGGGCACATAAATATACAAAACTATGACATATTTCTGTCCTTGTGTGTACAAGTATAAAATATTGACATTAATCAAATAGTGAAGCACAAGTAGGTTAATCTGTTTTATTAAAATAGTTTTAATCTATGTTATATTAAAAAAGATATTGCAAATTGATAATATCTATTAAAATTACAAAGGCTCATAGCCTCAAACCCTGCAATTCCACTTGAAAGAATCCTTCAGACACGCTGATAAATATGCAAAAGGACACGTGTATAAGGCTACCCACTGCAAGCTTGTTTGTCACGGCAGAGACTGAACATGACTTAACTACCTATCAATAGAATGTGATTACATAAATTATCATTTTTCCGTAGAATGGAATAATGCAGTGCTGTGAAGGAGGAAGTTCTTTACAGATTTGTATGGAACAATCCCTAAGATAAACTGATAAGTGAAAAAAGCCATGTGCAAAATGCTACCACTTACATATTAATAAAAAGGAGAAAAAAAGAAATCACATCCAACCATAAAGGTATGTTGGTGTGTATTTGCTTATATGTGCATGGAATACCCTGGGGAGGATGTTCTTGGTTGGCTTCTAGGTGGGCAGATGAGGTGGGTAACTTTTAATTCTTTCTTTGTAATACCTTTAGTTTTTCTTTTTCTTTTTCTTTTTTTTATTTTTATTTTTTTATTTTTTTTGAGACAGAGTCTCACTCCCCATAGAGTGCAGTGGCGTTATCACAACTCACTGCAACCTCAAACTCCTGGGCTTAAGTAGTCCTCCTGCCTCAGCCTCCTGAGTAGCTGGGACTACAGGCACACACCACTGAGCCCAGATTACTTTTCTATTTTTAATAGAGATGGTGTCTCGCTTTTGCTCCGGTTGGCCTCAAACTCCTGAGCTCAAGCAATCCTCCTCCTGCCTCCACCTTCCAGAGTTCTAGGATTCCAGGGGTGAGCCCCTGTGCCCAGCCTAGAATCTTGAACCATACAAATTTTATATTTTCAAAAATAAATATCTGTTTATAACAGCTATCACAGCGGTCTTCACGCAGTTGGCCCCTAACCTGAAGCTCCTTCTACGAGGCGTGTACCTGTGGGACTCAGCGTCTGGTCACTCTCAGGCGGTGCATCCACCTCTGAGATCTGAATGCTGGGCGTGGTGAGGGGCTTCAGGATGCTGCTGTTGGGGGGGAGGCCAGCAGAGACAAACAAAAGGGAGACTGGTTTAGCCCCTGCAGGGAGACCCCCCCTCCTGCCCCAACCCACCCCACCCCATTCCTGCAAGGGGAGCACTTTGCTTGTGCCAGGCTGGGTACCAGCACCCATCAGGCGAGGAAGGGTGCACGTGGGCTGCCCTGAGCATCCCACCAGGCTGGCCCAGCTCCCAGGCTGAGCGGCGCCTGGAGAGGGGGGAGTTCTGCAGAGAGATGTTCTTTCCAAGCATCTGCAGCAACACAAGCACCCAATTCATCAATCCCAGGATGAAGAACACCAAAGAACAAAACCCGTGTGTTGCTGGCACTGAGTTTCTAAGCACATATGGGTTATTTGGAAAATCCTGACAATGGCTGTTTGTTTCACAGGACAGAATTCCAGTTCAGATCCATCTCTGTCAGAGGAATCACTCATAAATTGCTTCTGCCATCTGAAGGGAATGAAAGGTAATATTTGATGGCTACAAGGGTCGGGGTGGCTTTGGAAGGGGCGCTGATGACAGTGTTCTCAGGGTTACAAGGACAGAGTCCTCCGCCAAGCTGGAGAAAGGGCCACAAGTAGACAGTCCAAGCTAACAGCTGGGTTTGCTGTGATAACTAGCAAATAACTTCTCAAGGTGAAAATGAACAATGGGAGTAGCATAGAGAGAAACATCAGAAATCCACAGAGGATTTGGTGGTAAAGTTGAATCATATTTGACCAGTTAGGACCATCCCATGGTGAGAAGACCATGGCCTCCCTGGGACCCAGTAGAGACAGGCTTCATGTTCCAGGGATGGTAGTGTTCAGAAAAGACAACTGAAACTGGAAATCTGAAAGAACTTCCTATCGTGATAGAACTCAAAGATTTCTGAGCTGCAGAATGGGTCTGGTCAGAGCCTCTCTGGATGGAATGTAATAGGAATAGAATGGAATGGAATGGTCTGGGGCTCAGGGCTGGGCTGTGAAAAGGGTTTGGCCCATTGGAAATCCAATACAGTGATTGTGCCGAATCAAACTCCAGCAAAGTTAGATGAAACCAAAGAACCTTGACCAGACGTCCCAGTGGCCAATGGGATGGGCAACAACTTTCCTCCTTAAATTCCTTGGAAAGAAACCAGAGCAGCTCCAGGGTTTGGCCACATCCTAGGTTTCTCTCAATTGTACAGAGAGATAGATTTGGCTGTGGAGTTGAACAAAATGTTCGATGTGGCCAAGAGAGAGGGCTTGGTTCTCATTTAAACCAGAAATAACATCACTGTGGTTTTGGCTGGGGGGCCGGCGCGCTCCACCCAGGCTCTGGCCTGAAGGCCGTCGGCGTCAGCAAGTTCCAGGATGGAGCAAGGCTAGTCACTCGATCCCGAAAACTGAAGACACAGAAAGACAATAAAAGGGTGTGCCAAAGGGCTACTCATTTGGCTGTGGAGGATGGGGAGGAACAGGCTAGGTTCACAGACCTTCCAGTGGGGACCCAGAGGAGGAGACTTCCCAAACTGCTGGCCATCACCTGGCGACTCAGTCCAGGTGTAGCATGGAGGGATCAGGGCCCTGGCAGGCCTCGCTGGCTGGCTCAGACAGGTCTGACATTCCTTTACCCCTTGCAGGTTCCCCGAGACTCAGAGTGCCTTGGTCAGAAGGTTCTAGTCCTAAATGTCTCTGGAGCGGGGCCATTCTACAAGAAGCAAGCTCAGCGGAGAGGATGCTGGGGCCCTGGGCATCCGGTCAGAAGTCTGCAGGCTGGGCCTAGCCAGCCCCTAGCAACACCCCTCAGAGACTCCAGAATTCTCCACGAGGGAGGGGACGCTATCACCCTGGCCTTGGCATGGGGCTCCCCCTCTGTCTCAACAGCTCCTCTCCTCCCTGTGACCTCACTCAGTGATTGTGGTGACAGGACAGAGACCCCATCACATCAGTGTCTGCCCCTTCTCTCCTCACCCCAAGCCCAAAGCGGGGACGAGGCAGGGGAAGTGGTGGGACAGGAGCCAGGATGAAGGGTGGCTGGGACAAGGTGGCCCTGACCTGCTGAGAACACAAAGAGTCCCCAGGCACCACCGTCTCCCGGCCCCATCTCGCCTCACTCACCTCTGGGCCCCCAAGTTACAGCCGGAGTGCCAGGAGGAAGAGGACGGAGGGGGGCGGATGCGCTCGTTGTCATCCTGCATCTGCAGACGAATGGGCCGGCGCAGGCCCCAGGAGATGTTCAGCAGTCCCTCCACGATGAACTCGTCTTCTTCCTGCCCACAGAGCAATCGCACAGTGAGCCCAGAAAAGTCCCACGGAAGCCAGGACCACGCTGGGGAACAAACGGCAGCATCTTTCATGTGTCCTTGCTGGGTGTACCCAGATTGAATTCACAGGATGCGGGCAGCAGCCCAGTCCACACTCCAGCTCCAAGACACTCTCTACTGCAAACTACCCCAGACCTTGAAGCTGACCTCACAGGTCAGCACGAAAGTTGCCGTGAAATTCAAATATACATGTGCAAATTATAAAACTTTTTTTTGCTTTGGTACTAATGACTTTTTTTTAAGGCAAGCACGAAAATGAGGTTCATAGAGGAAAGATAGGATTATAGAGCAAGAGCAGAGCAAGAGCAAGATACAGGCTTACAGAGCGTGATGCATACGCCACAGATGACAACTGGACCCATCGTCACAGCAAAGGGAGAGCAAAAGAAAGAGCCAAAAAAAAAAAAAAAAAGGTACTAATGACTTTTAAAGATAGCAGAATACATCTCTTAAAATAAATGAGACTAGTTTTGCTAACAGAAGCAAGAATTGGATTGTCCGGTTAGCTACTCCCCCTCCCCTCCTATCAGAAATGATGTCTTTAGCTAAAACACATGTTTAGCAACCTGACCCGCTAGATCAGGGATCCCCAACCTATGGTGAGTTGCGTAATTATTTCATTATATATTACAATGTAATACTAATAGAAATAAAGTGCACAATAAATGTTATGTGCTTGAATCATCCAGAAACCATCCCCACCTTCCCCAGTCTGTGGAAAAATTGTCTTCCATGAAGACAGGCCCTGGTGCCAAAAAGGTTGGGCGTTGGAGACCGCTGCACTAGATGAAGGAGATTTAAAGCAACATTTCCTCAAGTTCATTCTCTGCCTGATGAACTGTTGCCTTCAAAAGAGTATCAAGTGATTGTGAGCTGGGAGGGGCTGTGTTAATCAGATTTCCTAACAGCAGAATGTCCCAGAGCCTATAATAAGTTAATGTGTTACATGACAACTCTTTAAGAGATGAATAAATCCTGCAGGAGTTCCCAGTTTATATACTCAGAAGTTGCTGACTAATAAGCTAAATGTAAAACCCACCCAAGGGCATTTTTATGTTCTATCCCAAAGAAGTGGATCTCATGTATGACCATGACACCCTTTAATCGTGGAGCACTTTGAGGATTTATTCTATAGGACAGACCCCAGGAAAGCTATTTAAGAACCAAAATCTTGCTCATGGCCCAGCCACTAATTAGTAGAAGCTCTGAGGACAATGCCTAGAAGAGTCAGGCCTCTCTTCCCCAGTCTCAGAATAACCTTTCTGAACCCATGTTTTACAGGCAGGGCCCACAAGTGTCAGACTTGGGTCGTGGCCACATCTTCAGGACTAGCCTCATAGGTGAAAATGACATCTGCCCCATGAGCAACTAACCTGGGCCATGTCTTAGAGAGGGAAGGGGACATAGAAGAAGGTAGGAGAGGGATGGAACAACTTCACGGCATTTGGGGATTTGGGGGAAAAAGACCTTATGTATGCATAGCTATATATATATATATATATATGGCCTCCCAGCTGGTCTAGGTGGGTACCATTACTTTACATTGCACAATTATAGAACAGAGTTTAGCCTGAAACAGGACTTTGCCTAAGTGAAGTGGTTTGAGGGACACAGAAAAGGTCACTGCATCCACATACTGTCCCCAAACAGGCTGCCTTCGTAGCTGAAATTCCATCAGCTGCTATCTGTTTCTATGGATTAAATCACCATGGCTTGCTGACCTGAAAATGTGTTTCGAAGGGTATGACACATATGTACCTTCTTATCAGTCAAGAACACTTGAGCATAAATTACTCTATCAGACTCCTTTATAACTCATCTTCTATCTGATAACAGGCTTTCCCGAAATGTATACAGGATGAGTAAGCTTAGATTCAGGCTGGGGGTGGGGAACATCAGATGGATAACAAAGGGCGTTTCAGGAAGGCAGCCGAGAAAACGCACTGCAGTTGTGGGGCAAAGCCAACTACTCAGAGCTTGTGTGACTCGCCCAGGTCCCTGGAGCGAACTGGGCCCAGACATGTAAACCTAGAGGACTGGGTAAAGTTCCTAAATTGCCCAACAAGAGGAAGCCTGCTTGGGAGACTTCTGAAAGAGTGATTTCATGAAAGCTTCCCTCTGAAAAATCTCCCCTCTGAAGCTGTGTTAGCCCAGCCACACACGGGCAGGAATGGAACCGAAAAACTCATCCTTTTTAGAACAAAACTGGGCATGGGGTCTCCTTCCAAAGAACCCCAAGGACTCTTGAAGTTCTTTGGATGGAACATCCTAAATGAGAGGCCACTCACTGTGGCAGGAGAGGTTATGACCTCTTGGGACCTCAGGAACCCTTAGACCGAGGAAACACGTTGACAAAGACTGGGCCGGCCATCCAGGGCAGGAGACTCACAGGCCTTCCCTGAGGACTCCTTACCTCTCGGTGCCGGAGCTGCAAATTCTGGCCTTCGTAGTATAAGTTATAGGTCTTCAGATGCAAGAGAAGTTCATTCCTTAGGGGAAAAAGGTACAAGAGGTGTAACATTTTCAGCCGAAGCCACATAATGCAGTTGTTCCTTCTTTATCTCACCTCTAACCTGGTTTCCAGTCACCCCGCTTTGTCCACATGTGTGTACCCACAGACACAGGCACACGCAGAAATCTACCACCGCCACCCCATCACTCTCCTCCCCAGAATCAAGGTCAAGAGTAAACACCACCCAAGAGCAGGCTGAAGGTAGGGGGCAACTCCAGAACACAGGGCAGGCCTTGTCTGCGGACAGCACCCCGCAAACCCACGCTGAATAATCAGGTGTTAATGAGCTACAGATTCACAGAGACAAACACACCTGGAAGCCCACAGACAGGGTTTCTCCCGTCCCTGCACGGCCTTTCCCGCCTCAAGCATGCTGAGTGAGGATAGGACAATTACTGCAGGCCTTCTCAAGACCCAGAAACTTCTAGGCTTTTTAGCAGATTAAAAGGGACAGGTCTGGGCCTCACTGACTTATGCTTCCTAGACACGATCTTATCATGTGTTTAAAGACTTACAAACTCCCAGCAACAGTGGAATACACAAATCTAGTTTTACCTAAAAGTGCAAGTGTTATTGCGCTCCATGAGGGGGCTGCTGGGCGCTTTTGCCTATTCTCAGGCAAGAGGTGACAGAGTTCAGTCCCCCTAAACACAGCCGTGCAATGGAGAGGTATTTGGACCACACCAGAAGTCAAAACCTGCTGGAAATTCCAAGAAACTCCTGACAAGTTAAACCTAGATAAACTGGAATCATTCTATGCCAGCTGAAATGAATTAGTGAAAAATGTGATTCCAAGTAACCTAAGACAAAAAGCTATTTGGTACTTTTGAACACAACGGATCTGAAGCCAGGATTTAAAATTTCTGGTTGGTAGAAAGTCCCTGGGGAAATCTTTCAAGAAAGAGATAAGAATGATCCGGATCTCACACAACTGGTGTCTGTGCATGACTGAGTGTGTCTACAGACTTAAAGCAATTTAGTCTCAGATCAGTTAAACATTTAATTAAGATATAGAGAGCATCCAGTATATAAAATCCCTGTGCTAGACATAAAAATATATCCTCAAACTTACAGTTCAAAAAAGTCCATTTTGGCACAACCTGTCAGATTAGCAAAAAGACTGAGTTCAAGAGACTTTAGTGCACAGAAAGCAATGAAACTGTCCCCTTCTACTCGGAGGGCACCTGTGCCAACTGTAGCCAGAACCACAGCAGCCCGGGGAGACACTACCCCAGCCAAGAGTCCCCTGTGGAACACCACAGACAGAACAGTGAGTAGTGTCTTAGTCCATTTAGGCTGCAATACCACAGGCTGGGTGGCTTATAAACAACAGAGATTTATTGCTCATGGTTCTGGTGGACGGGAAGTCCAAGATCAAGGTAGATTCAGTATCTGGTGAGAGCCCTGTCTTCACAGACAGCGCCTGCTCACTGCATGCTCACATGATGGAAGGGCAGACAAGTGCCCTCAGCCTCTAGTATAAGGGCACTCAGATCTAATCACCTCCCAAAGGCTCCACCTCTTAATACCAGCACCTTGGGGGTAGGTTTCAACATATAAATTTGGGAGAGGACACAAACATTCAGACCATAGCAAACAGCCACTAGCCAACTCCTCTCCTGGACACCACTTCTCTCCAGCCCCTGAAGGTCCCATGTCTTGACCCCCCTTTACTTCAACCTCCAGGCTCAGGGTGGGGGGGGCGTGTCTTTAGCTGTGGCAGCCGCCTTGATGATGCTCTCGCTAGGTCCAAGTTCAGCTGCTCTGCTCCTTCTTACACACAGGAGCCCTGGCTGTCTGATGTACAGGGGAGATCCCTCTGCCAGCGGCTGCCGTCCACCCACAGCGTCCCAACACAGGACTGGCCACTGGGGACAGAGCACTGTAGCAAAACATCTTACTTGGAAATGTATTTATCTTGTCCACAGGGGACCAGGGAAGTTTGGTGACTGTAGTCCATTCTTCCTTTCTCTTTTCATCAGAAGGAGAGGCCTGTATTTGAAAGGAGAAGACAGAGGTTAATGTCAGGTTGTGTCCTTGGAAACTCAGCAGAACTTGGGCAGCAGGGAGGATGGGGTGGGGCGTGGGAGTGGAGGACACAAAATGGGATGACATAGCTTTTGTTCCCCCCAGCTCCACACAGCTCTAACAGTGGCCCAGGACGAGTGAGATGCCACATTGCTGGCTGTTGCCTCTGCTTGCCACAGCCTCTGGGGAAAACACCCAAAGGAAAGACGACAACCCTTTACAGTCTGAGAACAAATGCCCCAGCTGCAGAGAACGCTGACACTCAAGTTGATTTCAAGGACGACCGATGAGTCCTCCTCTCTGAAGGGACCTTCACAAGACAGAATAGAGACCTATCTGTCAGATTCTACTGAGGTATACTGAGATGGGTAAACTACCTAAAAATGCCCAAATATAGCTGGGTGCAATAAATCATAGCATATATGCCTACAATCGCCATTAAAATATGACAGTGTGAAAGGCAATTTAATTATTTGAGAAAATAATACATTATGAAAATGCAGGTTACAGAACTATGAGTTCAATTTTGTTTAAAATACACATAAATGTATAATATGCACATGTATAAACATATATACACATTTATACACGAATATGTATATTCAGAGATGTGTGTGTATGTATGCCAGGGCTTTTCAACCTCTGCACTATTGACATTTGGAACTGGGTCATTCTTTGTTGTGGGGGCTGTCCTGTGCATTGGATGATGTTTAGCAGCATCCCTGGGTTCTACCCACTAGATGCCACCAACACTGCCCCAGATATGACAATCAAAAATGTCTCCAGGCATTACTATGTGTCCCTGGGGGCAAAATCACCTCTGGTTAAGAACGCTGGCACATATATATATATATAGATATAGATATAGATATAGATATATAAATGAATGAAAGGATGGCTCTATCTGCAATGTTTCATAAATATTTTATTATGAAAAACTTCAAACATAAAGACATATGACAGCTGGAGGCTGTGGCTAATGCCTGTAATCCCAGCACTTTGGAAAGCCAAGTCAGGATGACTGCTTGAGGCCAGGAGTTTGAGACCAGCCTGGGAAATATAGCAAGACCCCACGTCTATGAAAAATTTAAAAATTAGCTGGGTGTGGTGGCATGCACCTGTAGTTCCAGCTACTTAGGAGGCTGGGCCCAGGAATTTGAGGTTACAGTCAGCTATGATCAGGCCACTGGGCCACTGCACTCCAGCCTATGCAACAGAGAAAGATGAAAGAAAATAGAAAAGGAAAGGAAAGAAAAGAAAAGAAAGGAAAAGAAAGAAAGAAAAGAAATATGACAGTGAATAGCCATGTGTCTGTGGCTATTCTATCCTTAACACTATACTATGCTCACTCCACCATATATCTGTTCATCTATGTATCCTTTTATCCAGTCACCAATCCATGTTATTTTTGATGCATTTCAAGGTAAATTACAGACATCAGTAACTTTCCCTTAAATACTTCAGTATGCCTATCATTAAATTGAGCTCAACATTTGTTTATAGTACTGGTGAATTTTTTTAATTTTCCCTTTTACTTTATTATACCTTTCTGGACTGTTGACAATTATGTAATATATATAACTGGAGCAAAAAGGGTTAGACACTGGGTGGCTCCAAGGAAGGCAGGGAAGAGCCAGAGGCACACATCTGTCAGGGGTGGGGAGACATGTTAAGAGCAAACGGAAGCCCTTTCCTGCCGCCACCCACTGCCAGGGGCTCCAGGTGGTCACAGGGAACTGGGGACTCAGATGCAGGCGAAGGTGCCCACTATCCACCCACCAGCTGCCAATCTCTCCATTCTTTCAGTCTAGGCAAAAACTGAGATGGAAGGAGATATCTCAAGTTAACATGGAAGAGGCCAGGTACTTATGAGCTCACCGGGAAGACATGTGTTCTCTTCCTTTTAGCTGCTGGTGAAGGAGGCAGAGAAATGGATCCTAGCAGAGGCTAGAGCAGGGAGTTGAGGCCTGTGGTGGGCAGAATAAGGGCCCCCCAAAAGTCAAAAGGTAATGCTGGATTGTCTAGGTGAGCCCAATGTAATAATAAGGGTTCTTAAAAGTGAATCAGTAAAGTGAAAAGGCAACCCAAAGAATGGGAGAAAATATTTGCAAATCATGTATCTGATGAAGGGTTAATATCTAGAATATATAAAGAACTCTTAGAATTCAACAACCAAAAAATAAAGAACCCAATTCAAAAATTGGCCTAGGTCTTCAACAGACATTTCTCCAAAGATGATATACAAATAGCCAATAAGCATATAAAAAGATATTTAACATCATTAATCATCAGGGAAATGCAAATCAAAACTACAATGAGATACCACCTCATACCCATTAGGATGCCTACTATTTAAAAAAAAACAGAAGGCCGGGCGCGGTGGCTCACGCCTGTAATCCTAGCACTCTGGGAGGCCGAGGTGGGCGGATCGTTTGAGCTCAGGAGTTCGAGACCAGCCTGAGCAAGAGCGAGACCCCATCTCTACTAAAAATAGAAAGAAATCATATGGACAGCTAAAAATATATATATCGAAAAAATTAGCCGGGCATGGTGGTGCATGCCTGTAGTCCCAACTACTCGGGAGGCTGCGACAGGAGGATCCCTTGAGCTCAGGAGTTTGAGGTTGCTGTGAGCTAGGCTGACGCCACGGCACTCACTCTAGCCTGGGCAACAAAGTGAGACTCTGTCTCAAAAAAAAAAAAAAAAAAAAAAAAAAAAACAGAAAATAGGAGTTGGCAAGGATGTGAAGAAACTGGAATCCTTGTGCACTGTTCTTGGGAATATAAAATGGTGCCGTTCATTGTTATGAAAAACAGCATGGCAATTCCTCAAAAAATTAAAAACAGAATTACCATATGATGCAGCTTCTGGGTATACACCTAAAAGAACTGAAATCAGGGAACTGGGGAGATATTCACACACCATGTTCACAGCAGCATTATTCACAATAGCCAAAAGGCGGAAGCAACCCAAGTGTCCACTGATGGATGAATGGGTAGTACACACATACAATGGAATAGTATTCAGCCTTCAAAAGGCAGGAAATTCGGACACATGCTACAACATGCATGAATGATGAGGACATTATGCTAAGTAAAATAAGCTAGACACAGAAGACACTGATTCCACTTTTATGAGGTGCCTAGAGAGGTCAAAATCAGAGACAGGAAGTAGATTCGTGGTTGCCATGGGTCAGGAGGAAGGGGAGATGGAAAGTTAGCGTTTCATGGGTACAGAGTTTGCAAGATGAAAGAGTTCTGGAGTTGGATGGGGGTGATGGCTGCACAATAACATGAATGTATCTAATGCCACTGAGCTCTACACTTAAAAATGGTTAAGATGGTAAATTTTATACGTACTTTGCCACAATTTCTTTTTTAAGTGGAAGACGAAGGCAGAAGAGTCAGTGTTATTGGACTGGACCTGCTGTTGCTGGCTTTGAAGCTGGAAGAAGGATCCATGACCCAAGGAACAAGCCTCTAGAAGCTGGAAACGGACCCTCTTCTAGAGCCTTCAGAAAAGAACACAGCCTGCTGATACCCTGATATTAGTAACCTGGTGAGACCTGTGGCAGACCTTTAACCTACAGAGCTGTAAGATAAGAAATCTGTGTTACTTCAAGCCACTAAGTGTTGGTAATTTGCTATGGCAACCACACAGGAAACTAATATTAATACAAAGACATGCTAAGGAAGGGCCATGCGTGGGGGGAGGGGAGCAGAGTGAGTTCCACTCTGAAGACGCAGACTCCACCCACGTACCCAAAGGTGGCACCCTACAAACACAGCTAGTCTCTCTAAAGTTTAAATTTTTTTTATTTTTCCAAAAAGGAAAAATAATCTAATCATACAAACGAGCGTACATACATACTGTAAAAAAAGTTAAAAAGGAAAGTCAGATTAGTGAGAATGGTTTTATTTTTTAAGTGACAATTATCCATAACTCTTGAGTATTTATTTTAAAAAAATGTACCTCTTCTCTGCATGTGTAAATGTGCCCATTCAGGAAACATTTATGATGCTTCCTGATGGTGTTTCAACAGCAAAATAACCAGGTACAAGCCTGTCCTCAGGGCTACATGGTCCAGGAGGAGGGGGACAGAGGGTTCTATCCAGGGAGGGTAGGGGCTATGGTAACACACAGGAAGGTCACCTAATCTGGATTGGGGCGAGTCCTCCAAACTGAGACCTCAGTGATAAGACAGTGTTGCAGGTGAGGGTGGAGAGGTCCAGGCAGAAAGACGAAGTATACACCACAGAATTGCGCAAGATGGGGTGGCAAGAGGAGGACCACGACATGTTGAGGAGTTTGGATTTCATCTGGCAGGCAAGGACATGCCCTGGCGGGTGTGGTAGGACAAATCCGATATCCCGATCCCAATTCCTGAAATCTGTGACTGTTACCTTATACGGTAACAGGGACTTTGCCGATGTGATTAAATGGAGGATCTTGAAATGGGGACACTACCCTGGATTATCTGGTGGGCCCTAAATGTCATCAGAAGTGTCCTAGAGCTAAGGCGACAGGACAACCTCAGCAGAGAGAGAGATGTGAAGATGCTCCACTGTGGATAAAGATAGTGGCCACAAGTGGCTCCCCACGCTGAGAAAGGAAAGCACACGGATTCCCCCCAGAGCCTCTGGAGGGAGCGCAGCTCTGCCCACACCTTGGTTTTGGCTCAGGGAACCTGATTTCAAGACTTCTGGACTTCAGAATGGGAGAGTGTACATTTGTATTGTTTTAAACCGCCAGGTCTGTTGTAATGTTTTACAGCCGCAAGAGGGAAACGGGGGCACGCGGACGGGAGGGATGTGATCTGACGGCACTCTGGAAAGATCACCCCACCCCGCTACCTGCTTGGTGGAGAAGGGATCCAGCAGGTGACCAGGTGAGCAGCCTGAGCCAGGGAAGGGGGATGAAACGAGAGAATCTGAAGGTTTTGAAGAGGTAGAGGAAAAAGTCGGAAAAAGTCATGATGTGTCAATAAAAAGCCCAGGACAAGGGGATGCCGCTAGACTGGGGGTGGGGTGCGGGCAGAGGCACTGGCTGCTGGGGAGGGCAGCCAGGTGGAGGTGCCACGGGCTGAGTTTGAGGCAGGCCCGTGGAACCCTCTGGTGCAGACAGTGAGAAGCACAGCCAGGTCTGGGGTGCAGGAGGGTGGGTCCTGGCACGTGAGGTCAGGAGAGCGGATGAGGTCATCCGAGGAGAAGGAGGAGGGCAAAGAGGGCAGGGCTGAGGGCAGGGGCCCCACGAATTCAGGCCATCAGCGTGGGCAGAGGAAGAGGGGTCTCTGGGGGAGGGGGAGGAGACACAGGAAGCAGGATACCCTGGAAGCCCAGAGGACAGTGTGCTTTGAGAAGGAGGCCGCGGTCAGCACAGCCAGGAGCTGGGGGCAAGAGCCCAAGGAGGGGAAGACCCAGAGCAGCCCCTGATTTAAACCACACAAAGGTCCCCGGGGACCTCAGCCAGAGCCACTTGCACAGCCCACGTAGCATGGAAATCAGCTGACCAGTCCCCGCCATCGCCAGCCCTTCTCCCCCGAGCACTGGAGTCTTTCTTCAGCCAGGGGAAATGTCATTCTATTCCTTCTTTCATTACTTTTCCTCTTCCTCCCATTCTTGGTTCTTCTGCAATCTCTGTCTCCTCTCTCTAGCGCTATCCATCTATCCATCCATCAACCCATCCACCCACCCCGCAGCTGTCCTCCAAGTCTCAGATCAGTTTTACTCATCATCTCTCCATCTCCTTATTTTTCATCAGAATGCTCCGGCTAATCTTCTAATTCACTGAATTTTCTGCAACATCCTCTTTCGTTCACTGCCTCCATCGTAACCTATAATTTGGTAATTTTGTTTTGCATCTGTCCTGCTCTTTAGACAATTCCCTTTTGATACCATGTCCTCCTAAATCCACTGAGAATACCAATTCTCAGAAAATGTATGTCTTCTCTAAAGTTATTAAAACTATTTTATTCTAGAGAAAAACAGGCAGATCAATGAAACGATACAGCATACAGAGAAACAGGTCCAGATATATCTGGGGACAGAACATCAACACCATTTCTAAATAGCAGGGAAAAGTAGATTAATACAGAAAAGTCACCAGAGAATTGGCCTTTGGAAAAGGGAATCTTGGGAAGCTGAATCCCTACCTTACCCCTTCCACCATAAGAAATCATAATTGAATAGAAAAGTTAAACATTAAGAAATAAAATGCCGAAGGAAATGCTCATATTCAAGATCCAAAATCCAGAGGCATAATTTTAAAATATTGATATCAGTTTGTAAAAATTTTAAACTTCTGTTTAGAAAAAAAAAAAAATACCCTATACAAAGTCAAAAGTCAAATAAAACACCAGGGAAGAATATTTACAATACATATGACAAAGGGCTAATGTCCTTAATCTCTAAAGGGATATTAATATTAATAAATTAATAAATCAATAAGAAAAATGTCCTACCCTCATTTAATAAAATAAGCAAAGGAAATGTTTACTAGTTTATGGAAAAATAAATACAAATAGTTAATAGAGATACCAAAAACCTCCTTCATGACTATCTTTTACTTACCAGATTGATATTATACAAATCAAGTAGTCTACGGCCCCAAATGTGGGACATCTCCAGGACTCAGTCGCTCTCTACCTGTTGGGCGATCTCACCAAGGCCATAGCTATTTATGCGACCTATGGGCTCCTGTTGCCCCGTCTTTGTCTCTGGCCTGATTTCTCCCCACCTTTTTTCTTAATGTTACATTTCTTGGAGAAGGGGTGTTAGGAAAATACATAAATCGCCCCCACTTGGTTGAACTGAGATTACAGGTGAGTGATTCCAGGCCCCAACCCCTCCTCTGTCTGCCTTAAAGACATCTGCACTTCTCTTCACCAACTTTCCAACCATCACCACACAGCACCGCTACCCCCAGCCCGCTGAAAAAAGCCAAGCTAAATCTACATACGCTTTAAGGCAAACACAAGAGCAGTGCTAACAAAGGGCCGGAAATTTACAGTTAAGTCTGATGTTTTTTAAACAGAGCATTGTTCCTCACACAAGGAAGGGTCAGAGGAAGATGGTTTACGGAGCTGGAATGTGGATTCAATTGGACACTTCCTCCAAGGGTGCCTGCCAGTAGCTGCAGCCTTGGAGAGAGGGATTTTCTTCACTGAGTGGTTACAACTCTTCTGGCTTCCCTGTTATTATCTAGAAGTTATGGAGCTCTCCTGGCCTCCAAAATGCCTTGTTAGAGCCATTTACAAGCATCATTTCCTTGGAATATGGCCCGATGGTCACCATGTCTTTGTAGAGGGGAGAGCAAGGAAGGGAGGAGAGAGGGCTTCCCTCATCAGCCAGCATCTCAGGCACAGGACTGAAACACCTCCTAGCTTACCACACCGGGAAAAGAGAATAAGAAGGAGTGGATTTTACACAAATAATTTTTAATGTGGAGCTGCTCTTTGGATGTCTAAAACATTTAAATCTACTGAACTCCCTCTATGGACACAGCTATGTAACTTCTCAAGAATTCTAAATTAGTACTGCTCCTTAGAAAAACCACTTTAGAAAATTATGTTCCCTGGAGCCTGCTCAAAACACAGAAATCATCTGCCTGGTGTTGTTTCTTTCCCCTCCTGGGCCTGCAGCTTCCTCTCTCCCGGCCTTCAGCCCAAGGACGCTAACCTGCTGCCTTGGGTCAGGGGATTCGAGAAGCAGAGCCCGAGAGGAGGATGCTTGTGTACGTGATTAACTCAGGAAGTGTCTGCAGGAGAAACCTGTGAGGGAGTGAGGGAAGCAAGACAGGGCGGGGGGCAGCTAAGGGTTCAGCTGGGGTCCAGCCACAGCCTGATCCCAGGGGGAGCTCTGCGGTGTGGGGGGCACCATAGGGTCATCTGGCCGGGCCTCTGGAGCCCCGTCAATCATCAGCTGAGAGCCACCCCTGGGAGGAGGGGGCGACCCCCCCAGGCACTTCCCTGAAAGAGCCATTATCAGGATAAGGAGGCAGTCAACACTCACAACACACGGCACAGATTGAGAGGACTTGGGTGGGCACAGTGTCCACGACACCTGCCCCATGTTTGGGACTGAAGCAGCTGCTCGTTCTGTCACCTTCCCCCACCCCCATCCCCAAGCTGGGAGGCCACAGCTGCCCACTCAGGACCTGCCTGGCGCTGCGTGAGCCTCGGCTGCAGGAACAGTGCAGACTCGCCCAAGCTCTGGCCCAGCCAAAGCCCTGCAGCAGTTGCACAAAGGATCTTTTCCTCTTCCTTTCCACAGACCCCCACTCACAGGTGTTTCCAGCCTTCCCAAGAATACATGAAGGGCTGTGCAAGCCCTTGGAATTCACAGGCTCAGCTTCCTGTGAGGAGAGCAAACGCCAAGTCCCGTAGAAGCTCTGGGAGGTGGGAAAGGCATTGGAGCTCCCTCCAAAGGTGGCAGAATCCCCTCTTCTGAGCTCTTGGTTCCCCCAAATGCCCCGCAGTCAGGGAACCTGGAGGATTCACTGTGGTTAATCTGGTCTCTGAGCATCCCCAAGGCGCTGGCTCATCCCTACAGTTTCTGTCCAGCCTGCGGACCAAGCATCTCTCCTCCTATTTATCAGCTGGAAAGCCCCCGGAGGGAGAGCAGCAAATGCGGAACAGAAAGGCCGGCAACCCTGGCAGGAAAGTCCAGAGCAAGAGAGATGAAGAACACCCCTCTGGTGGCTGCTTTTTGTTTTTCCTTTCTCTAAACTGTCTTGCCGGTTGTAGAGCAGGGGCCAGGCCCCACCCCACCCCCACCTCTGCTCATGGAGGGATGGGGGAGGGGAGGGCAGAGGTCGATTTTTAGGACCCAGGCAGCCCCAGCTGTGAGAAATTACACCTGGGAGATGGGAGAGACAGGTACGGGGAGGAAAGGGCTTTCCCACGGAGAATTCCCAGGGCGGCAAACCCACAGAGCCACGCCTGACCAGTGGGAGGGCCGGGCAAGGACGGGGGGCGGGGGGGGGGGGGCGGAGGTGGTGGGGGGAGGCGCAGCTGTGCCTAGGGACACATGACATCTCTGGGGTGCCAGCTCTCCGTGCTGATCAGACTCTTCCGGAGCAGAGCCAGGGCAGGGGCTGGAGGGAGGGGTTGCTTTTAAAACCCTGATGTCCAGACTTCAGCCCAGACCAGTTACATCAGACCCGCTGGGAGGCGCCCAGGCATGAGCATTTTTAAAGCTGGTCACGCCAGTGTACCACCAGGGCTGAGAACTGCTGGGAAATCTGGTGGGGATAGAGCTGTATAGACTGAGGCCACCGCCAAATGTATTTCAAAGCGCCCTTTCAAGAAAGGAAGAAATGGAATTTTCTAAAAGCAAACTGAGTTGGGTATTTAGTGCCCTCTCCCCATTACTAATATTTCTGAGAAGGAAGGGGACAGTGTAGAGCCCCTCCCAAAGGTCCGTGTGTGCAGGCACAGAGCTGACGCAAAGGGACCCTGCTTGTGCACCATGTCACAGAAGCCAGGAAGCCAGCACCAGCCCCAGGCCCGATGCAAAGGAAACCCTGGCTGGAGGACCGCAGCTTCCCCTTTTGGGGCCTGTCCCCACCTCCTCTCTGAGCCCTGCCCCTCCCTCTGAGGACAGTCGGGACGGAGTGCAGATGAAAGTCATCTGACCCAGTGCTTCATACTATAGTGTTAAAGACTAACTCGGCCAGGTCTCCTGAGGAAATGTGCGGTGTGACCAAGCAGCCCGAGAGGAGACAGTGCTGAGCCCTCTGCGTGCACTTCAGCGCCATCTCTGAGCCTCAGCCCCCTGGGAGCGGGGCAGGAAGACGTTTCGATGGCAAACAGGAAACCCCAGCGCTATTGTGCCACACGAGGAAGGAGACCCTGCCAAGACCTAGAGACGACAAGAGATTCCACACGATGCTTCCTAAACCTGAAGCTGTCCTGGGCATCGCAAAATTCGGGCTGCTTCGGGAGGAAATGGAAGGCCTGCTCACCAGCCAGGCCCGTGTGCTCTCTGGGACCTGTGCCTCCTCCGTCCCCTTTCCCACCACACTCCGCCTCCTGGGGTTCTCCCAGCCACTCTGCTCAGGAAGGGACCCGGCACCCAACACCACCTCAGGGAGAACTGAAGCTGCTGGCTCTAGATGCTTTATCTCTGCCCCTCCACGAACTCCCGGGGGAAAGTTTTATTTTCGCCATATTACAGATGAGAAAACAGAAGGTCCCCGGACTTGGGTGACTTGTCCCTGCTTACACAGCCAACATGAAGCCCAGTGCCCCTTCTGTGGTGCCCGGGCTGAGCTGGGTGTGGACTGCTGGCTACGGGGCAGGCAGGTGCAGGCTGGCTTCAGTTCCCAGCCCGCAGCGGTCCGCCTGTCCTGGGGAAGGGAGGGGAGTGACCAGCCCAGAGGACAAGCTGGGGGAAAAGCAGACCCTGCAGAGGGCAGGGAGGGAGACCCAGAGCAAGACCTGGGCACTGTGTGCACAGAGCCATGACTCTCACCCCATGTCACTCTCTGTCCAGGCAATGACCTAACCCTCACACTCATGGGCCCCTCAAACTGTCCCCACCCTGCTCTCAGAGAAAGCCTCGATGCCTGATGAGCGACAGGCACAGGCCCTTCCAGAGGCCACCCTGGCTGCCCACCCCATACAGGAGGGACTGAGGTGCAGCAGGGCAGAGCTGGGGTCCCCCAAGCCTGCAAAGCCCCCTCTCTTCTTGCTCCCGGCTGGGGTCCCAGCCCGGCCCTCCCTGCTCAGGCCTTGCACACTGGTCTGAATTCCCCAGCACGACAGCGGAAGATTCGAGGAAGTGGTTCTGGACTCCTCCGCACCATGCCAGCGGGCGGGTGGCCAGGTGAGTGACCTGGAAGGCCACCAATGGGGGCCCCCAAACAATAGCCTCGCAGGCCATAGGAGCAGCCACATGTTTATAGGGAAGTCTCTCCAGCGTCCGCAAGCTTTGACCTTCTGGATGGATGTTTAGAAGGAAACCCAAAGGCCCTCAGCTCTTATCAGAGAAGCAGGGTGTCGGAGGAGGACAAAAAAAGAGGTTCAGAGGAAATAAAAACTCCAGACAGAAAAAGCTGTATGTGTGAATGGGTGTGAATGTATAGGTATGGGTGTGTGTGTCCATGTGTATGTGTGTGTGTCCATGTGTATAGGAGTGGATGTGTGTGTCCATGTGTATGGGAGTGTGTGTGTCCATGTGTATGGATGTGTGTGTGGTACACATGTATGGGTGTGTGGGGGTGTGTCCATATATATGGGTGTGTGTGTTCATGTGTTTGGATATATGTGTTCATATGTGTGGAGGTGTGGCATATGTCCATGTATATGGGTGTGTGTGTGTCCATGTGTATGTATGGAGATGTGGCATGTGTTCATGTGTATGGGTGTGTGTGTGTCCATGTGTGTATGCATATGTGTCCATGTGTATGTGTGGAGATGTGGTGTGTGTCCATGTGTATGGGTGTGTGTGTGTGTGTGTGTGTGGTCAGTACGTGTAGAATTTAGACTCTGGCTCAGAGAAACCAGAGACCTAGAACGCTAACCCCCAATATCTACTGACGGGCAGGAAAGAGCCTGGTCACATGTGCCTCCCTGAAGCAGCACTTCTATGACCTTCAGCCAGAGGGACCCAGCCAAGACAGACGCTCGTGGGCTCAGATTCAGACAAGTGAGAAATTCCATGTGACAGGTTTGGCCCGAGAGGAGAGTGGGAAGTTGGTGGAGAAACCACTGGCCCCAATAAAGCAAAGAGGACTAACCCCCCCCCACCTGCATTTCTCAAAATGGAGGGCTATTCTATAGGGTGGCTTTAATGTCCTACCTGGGGCCGCAGGGAGGCCACTCCGCAGGCAGGAAGGGCCTGAGGCCTGTGTCACTTGGTGCTCCCACTCACCCGTGTGCGGGTTGGTCCCTCAGCTCTGCAGAGACACGCTGACCGACCCCGGCAGGTGAGGAGGGGCTGCCTCCGGTTCCCCACTTCCTACAAGCGCAGGTTTCTTTGATAGCCACACTTCCTGTTTACCGGGTGGTTTCCAAGTCACAGGTCTCTCTGAGACTCATCTCTGAGCTCACATCCCCTTCCTAAAGGGAACCCCAGCAGTTCTTCCTTTTTTGGTGCTATAGGCTGAGACTCTGAGCTCTGCGTGCAGAGACCTTGGAGTCTCCTTTGCTTGCCACCTGGCGACAGGATTGGAAGCCTAAGAGCCAGGCTGGCTGGTCTCCTCCACCCCGAGATGGGCAGGTTCCTTGGACACGAGGGACAGTGAGGGGGAGAGCGAGGAAAGGGGCAGCCATCGTGGGGGCATCTTGCATCCACCCTCCTTGTCTACACCAACATCACATGCGGGGAAATCCACCCTCCCCCGGCAGACGGCGGGCCCTGTGCCTGGCCAGGAGAGATGGCACATCTGGGGGTTTCCAGAGCATTTCCAGGAGGCCGAGGGGAAGTTTGCCACAATACCACAGTCACAGCCTCCCCAGCCTGCCCTGCCCTGTGACCAGCTGACTAACCCTGAAGGAAAGTCAGCACCATGAAAAACAGAACTGCTCCTCAAAGTGGCCTTCAAAGGCGTCTCTCTGAAATCTTTGCGCTTCCCTAACTGCTGGCGCTTAAAAGGGGCAGCTGCCCACTGGGCAGATGGAAAACAGGCAGAGCCAGGTACACCTGAGAGCCCTTCTGGACCTACAGGGCAAGCACTTTGGGGGAACTCACTTACCAAGGAACTTAAAGCATTTGCCGCAGAACAAGGCATCCCAGAGAAAAGCCGCCTGACCCACTCGCGTGAGCCCTGAATAGACTCACGCGACCCCTGAATAGACTCACGCGACCTAGTTTCCCAGTTCTGGGTCCCGCAGCCTCCCCATGAGATCTGAAGTGCCCCGACCCCGTGCACCACGGCCCCAGCTACGCACCGGAGAGCAACAGCTGCGTTCGACAGCCACAGCCACAACCACCTGATGGGTGTTTAGCAGGTCGAGTCCAGCCGCAGGGTTTGGAGCACCCAAAGGATGCTTGAAATCAAAAAATTGAGACTCTCTCAAGCTTCAAGGCAGCTGGTGTGGACAACCCCACCTCCACCTGGTTTGGAATCTCACTCACTGCAGGGCAGCTGCCCCGTGAACAGCAAGCCCACCCTTCCAAACCCACCAGCACACACGGAAGACCCTGGGGTGAGATGACTCAGCAGCAGGCAACCAGCAAAAGCCACACTGTGGTCAGCTCCCAGGCCAGCGGGGCCATACTGCACAACCCCTGGCTGCCTGCCTTTGTCCTGCCAGGCTGAGACGGAGGTCACAGCCCGACACCTGCCCCAGGGCAGGAAGGATGCCCAGGCCCCCTGTGGTCCAGCCTGAAATGGAACCACCAGAGCCAAATACCACAGCTCTCTCCCAGGGCTTGCCTTTCCTTTCTACTACACAAGTAAAATAAACATTTCTTACTTGTTTTATTTTAAAAATACAGATAAGCAAAAAGATTAATATCCACAAAAGGACAAATATTGTAGAATTCCATTTATACGGGGTACCTAGAGTAGTCAAACTCATGCAGACAATAAGTAGGTTAATAAGAGGTTACCAGGAGCTGGGGGTGGGAGGGAATGAGGGGTTATTGTTTAATGGGCACAGAGTTTGTTTGGAATGATGGAAAAGTTCTAGAAATGGGCAAGGGTGATGGTCACACAACACCGTGAATGTACTTACCACCACTAAATTTTACACTTAAAAATGATTAAAAGGGTAAATTTTATGATATCTATATTTTACCATAATTAAAAATAAAAAATAAAAGTAATTACATGTAAAAAAAGATGACGATCAAAATCTCCCAAAATTCCACCACCCAGAGACAATCACTATTAACATTTTCCCATATATCCTTCCAGATGTAAATATAAATGGGTGGTATATTTTACAAAAATACCACACTGTTAATCTGCTTCTTAGAAATATATCATATTTTTCCATGTTAATAGATAACACACCTACATCTTATATTTTTGCAGCCACATGGTATTCCAATGTATAGATATACTATAATTAATTTATGACTGTTGGGCATTTAGTCTCCTTTTTTTTTGCTGCTGTTGTCATTATAAATAATGCAGCAAGGGGCATCCCTATATACTTATTTGTCTGCACTTGCCCAATTATATCCCTAGGATAAGAATTCCTATGGGTAGAATTGCTGAGTCAAGGACTCCCTCGGGAGGGTTTTCAATAGAGCATTAAGACTAAAACTAAACCCTTTGTAGTCCCAGCTCCTCAGACTCAGGAGGCTGAGGCAGGAGGATTCCTTGAGCCCAGGAGTTTGAGTTCAGCCTGGGCAACATAGCAAGACCCCAACATTAAAAAAAAAGGGTAAAAGTACACAAGGATGTTGAATTCTGTCACGTAAAAGTCTCTTTCTCCACGTGTACTTTCTTTGGATTCCACTTGGATGTTTATGACATTGCATAGTGGACCAGAAAGGGACTGTCCTTTTAGTAAGAAACCAGCCCCTGCCACCCTGGGCCTCTTGTGGGGACACACCATGCCTATGCCATGAAGTGAAACTGGTATACAAGAAAGCCTGGGTTATACTGGGTTAATGTCTACTGAATTCTCTTGTCCAGCAAGAAAGACTCTAGGATGGCCCAGTGCTGGGTGCCCCATGTTGGGCAAACATGGAAGGTTTTCTGTGGTTGAAGGTTTTGTTCTTGTATAAACAGGACAAGGCACCAGATTCTTCCTAAAGAGATCAAGGGCTAGAAGGGACCTGTGGAATCCTCCACTCCCTTGCCTTGGAGATAGAGAAACTGAGGGTCAGAAAGACTCACAGTGTAAACATTTCAGTCTTCTTTAAATGTAGCCCAGAAGTGTCTCACTCACAGCGAACCAACCTGTTCAGGGCAGAGCTGGAACATATGCCAAGTTTTTGACACCAAATACAACTCTTACCCTCCCCTCCCCCATGTACAAAATTGGAAGTTGAGATCACTGGGGTCACCTGCTGTCTCAGTCACGGCTAGATGTGTGCCGGAGCTGGCTCGTACTGGCTCTCAAGGGCTGGAGGTGCTCACCTCTTCCCAAGTCAGCAACTCAGTGCTCAGTGACACCATGTGGCAGCTTGAAATCAGCCATGGTGGGAATATTTACACCACAGAAATTGGCAAACACCGCCAAGCAGGGCTCCTTCCACTCCACCCTTCCAAGAGCCAGTTGGTTAAACATTGGTTGCAACCAAGGAATCACTGGGTACAACCTAGGAAGGCAATCTCTGAGCAGGCGACCTTAGTTTCCTCACCTAACATAAGGACAGCCTCTCTCCAAAGTACTGAATTCTCCTTGTTCCACCATGTTCTGCTCTCAACTCCACCATAACCCCCCCATATTCACCAATGAGTGCCCCATGGTGGGCACAAATGCTTTCCTGAATGCTTGCTATATGCCAGGCCACCACCTGAACACATACAATAGATCATTTGATCTTCACAATATTACTGTGAGATACTTATTGAAATTTCCATCTTACAGTTGGGGAAATGGAGACTTTCAATGACTTTTTCACCACATACTAATGCCTGTCTTAGGTTGGTTTCCTCCAGAAGTAGACCCTGAGACAAGGATTCAAGTGCAAGTGCAAGGGGAGCGGGGGAGTGAGATGGGGCAGGGAAGGCAGCCAATGAAGGGAGCGACTTACTGCCATGAGTGATTGGGACTCGGGCCTGCTAGGGAACTCTCAGAGAGGCAGAGAACGTCCCTCAAGGTTATCCCAACAGAGAGGTGAAGGGGCTGGAGTATTTATACACCTTCTCCCTTCAGTCATTGGTAGAAGCCAAGGGAACACGGGCAGGAGGCTGACAGCATCTGTGACACTGCCCAATATCCTGCAGCTAGAATATGGTAGAAAGCAATTCGAACATCCAAATCCAATCCTCTTTTCATTACATTTACAGAAATGAGCAGTTAATCACGCGCAAACACTTAACTGAGCACTAAGTACGGGTAAATCGTCACACTGATGAAGGAAACCCACTTTGCCAAATCACGTTGGGTTGATGTCTAAAGAAAGCACAAGGTATCTCTCCACCAACTTTTATCAATAGAAGGAATAGGAAAAGCCCCTGTAAGTCACTTTGCCCATCCCACAGAAATTAGTCAAATACCCTTTCAGGCTTCCTTATGTGAGAGGTTCCTTTCTCTGGTGCAGCCACAGCTGCCTTGGGCAGGAGTTCGCCAAACCCAAGCTGTCACCCCAAATAGCCACGTCAACCTGTGATTACAGGATCTAGAGTCTGCCATCCCAGAGGTGATCAAAAAAAATGACCCGCTGGCTGCCCAACCTGCTGAGACTGAGACTGTGCCATTTACTATGCCCTCCTTCCCCAGAGTCTCCTGTCCCACACTAACCACCCCCTCACATGGCCACGTCCCCCATGGGAGCCCGAAAGCAGGCCACATAAATGAAACCAGCAGTTTCATTCATCCCATGCCTGTAGGAGCTCATCCCACCTTCAGGACTTTTTTTTTTTTTTTTTTTTTTTTTGAGACAGAGTCTCACTCTGTTGCCCAGGCTAGAGTGAGTGCCGTGGCGTCAGCCTAGCTCACAGCAACCTCAAACTCCTGAGCTCAAGCGATCCTCCTGTCTCAGCCTCCCGAGTAGCTGGGACTACAGGCATGAGCCACCATGCCCGGCTAATTTTTTCTATATATATTTTTAGCTGTCCATATAATTTCTTTCTATTTTTAGTAGAGATGGGGTCTCGCTCTTGCTCAGGCTGGTCTCGAACTCCTGAGCTCAAACGATCCGCCCACCTCGGCCTCCCAGAGTGCTAGGATTACAGGCGTGAGCCACCATGCCCGGCCCCACCTTCAGGACTTTTTAAAAATTTTTCTGGGAGTCAGGAAGGTATTTAAATAGGACAGTATGTCACTGGGGCAAACAACTGAACTATATTGTGAAGAGTGGCAGGAGGGGCAGGAAGGTGGCAGGAGGGGACTGCTACCCTACTTTTATAAACCCAGCTGTGGCAGCTCTCGGCAGCTACATGTTGAAGACAGAGACTGGACATCTTGTTCCCTTCCAAGTACATTGCTGAGACCTGCCCGGTGGCTCACTCTGGGGGAGCGGAGGAAACTGAAGCAAGTCCTGAGACTGCCCTTGGGATCACCCAGTCCGCCTCCCAGCCTCTCCTCGGGCCTCTCTGGTGACCTGGCCCTGCCTCTGTGCCCCCACCTCCCACTCGGTGAGGATACTTCCTGCCAAAGTATCCCAAAGAGGACTGAGAGCAGTAATCAGGCCAAGGTTCTTTTGTGCTTTGATGACGGGTCGCCTTTCTGGCAAGCAAGCGGCGAGGCCCAGCCCTCTGAGGCAGCAGATGCACAGCCCCGGGCACCTCTCCAGCGGCTCTCAGTCATTCCTAAGCAGCTCACGCACAGAGCGCAGACACGGAGCCTGGCTCCCAAGCACCAGGAAAAAGACCAAGAAGTAAAAGCAAAGCCAGCGGGTGACGGAGCCGTCCCAGAACACTCAAGAGTGAGGGACTAAAAAGAAGGCATAGGGTTGTCTACCACCCCAAGTGACTCCTAAGATAGCACAAACTGGGGAGAAGGCCTGAACCTCCAAACAGAAGCCACACAGAGAAGTGGAGTGGTGGATTGTGGAGCCCCAGGGACA
Organism: Eulemur rufifrons; assembly: GCF_041146395.1. Lineage (NCBI taxonomy): Eukaryota > Metazoa > Chordata > Mammalia > Primates > Lemuridae > Eulemur > Eulemur rufifrons. The sequence continues at coordinate 29,251,570 of NC_091002.1, forward strand.
GAGTGAGACCACTCTCAGGAAGGTGAGGATGATGCTGGCTGGAGATACAGCAGGTGCAGGCGCACTTGGCCTGATGCAGAGGGCACCCCGCCCCCTTCTCCTGGAGGAAGGCATGGCTGGGGCCCCAGATCCCTGGCCTCCTCTCAGCCAAGTTCCTCAAAGGGGTCCTCATCATCCTAACTGAATTTCAACAGCCCTCCATCCGAATGAGGGTAGTGGAGTACTTGGGATATGTCTAGGCTGAACCCCAAGGACTTTCCTGTGTCTCCCCAATATTCCACCTCTGCTCTCCCATCTGCTGAATGAGGGGCAGGACTTACCTCCCAGCCTCCCCAGCACTGGGAACCCCAGACTGGAGCAGCCCACCCCCCGGGGTGCCCAGGCAGCCTGCTCATTTTGCCTCTGTCTTCTCCCAGGGCAAGAGCTACCCCTGTCTCCAAAACTACTCCAAGCTCAGCCATCATTTGAGACTCTCTTCTGTCCCCCTGAGGCCGGCTGGACTGCCACAGCTCCCAGGCATCAGGCTGGCCTGTCCAGAAAAGAACATACAGCTGCTTCCCCGCTACCGACTCTCTGGTCCCAAATGGGCACCACCCAGGTAGATGTCACAGTCCCTGGGACACTGCATTTGAATACAAGTTGTTGAGTTTTTTTAATTAACTCTTCTCAAACCGATTTATCTTAGCGGTTTCCTTAGCCTGAAGGTTTCCTTAATTCTTCAGACTACCTGCAGAAAAAGTTCCTAGTAAGTACATGTATTTTGATTAATAAGATAAGTCCAACCTCAGATTCCTCACCAGATGCTCCTAAAGAAGGTCCCTGGCTCTGTCTCCCGGATGTTTAAAAGAATCAGGGTTTCTAATTCTTTCTTCCCATTGTGCCAGGATCAGCGGGAGGAACCAAGGAACCTAGTCCCCCTCCAGGACAAATTGTTATTTGTCAGCTCGTTCGTTCATATATTCATTCATCACACGTAAGGTACTTACTATAACCCCAGCCGGCCGTAGACACAGCCTCTGCTCTCCAGGAGGACACGCTCTAGGCACCGGGGTTCCAGACACCTGGGAGGAAAGTGCGTGCAGCGTTGAGCAGCCTCGCGCTCAGCCCCTGCTGTCACTGAGGCGCAGAGGTGCAGTGGACAGTCCGGGACTCACACAGCGCCCCAGAGGTGAAACAGAACCCTCGTTCTCCCTGCCAGGCCACCGCCACTCTGTTGTCCCCAGAACGCTCCAGCTTAGCGCTGAGTGCACGGCAAGCGCTCGAAATGAGAAGTGGCGGGTAGCTACCGAGGGCACCTGCAAAGAGAGGATGCAAAGCAGAGGTCTCCAGCGACCTCTGCTCAGGCACCAGTTCCGGAGGTGGGGACAGGAGACCACAAAGGGGAAGTGCCCCAAGGACCACGGGCCCCCGCGTATTCTGCGCCCTTCTGAAGGCAGAGGGAACCCTGAGTGCGCCGCCTTCCCGCGCCGGGGACTAGGACCCGCCCCTGGGAAACTGTCCACCGCGCGCGAAGGCGGCGGATTGGGGTCGGACACCCTCCGGGGCTGTCCCGGCCTGCCCAGCCATGCACCTGCCACGCCTCCCCACCTCCCAGAGAGTTCCGGAGCCCCCGGGATGGGGTGGGGGCACCTTCCCGCCGCCACCCTCGGCACGGAGAGAAGGAAGGACCCCCTAGGGGTCGGAGAAGGAGGACGAGCTCAGAGCCACAACTTTCTTCAGCCAGAAGGCGGATGGGCTGCGGCTGCGCGCCTACGCGGCCCCTGAGAGGGTCTGCACGCCCAGGGGGAGTATAGGAGAGATCAGAGGCGCGCAAGCACCGAGGGGCTGACCAGGACCCGCAAGGGCCATCGTGGGAAAACTTTCGGCGAGATGGAGGGACGCGCGCGAGAGAGGACAGCCTCGTGTCCTGCACCTTACGCCCGGCATCCCGCGCAGGTGCCTGGCCCCCAGCGCCCCACGCCCCGCACCCGCGCCTTGCCTGCATCCCGGGGCAGCTGCATCGCGCGCGCGCCTCGGGAACCGTGGACTTGGAAAGTGGGGGCGCCGCGGCCGGGGGGCTGCTCCAGCTGCGCCTCGGCCAGCAATCGGCGGCCCGGCTCAAATGCAGCCGGGCTGGGCAAGCGGCCGCCGCGCGATGGGAAATAAGGCGCCCCGTCCTCCTCGCTCCCCTTCGCCCCTCCTCGAACTCCCTCCCTCCCTCCCCTAGGCCTTCGTCCGCCCCTACCGGGTGCGATCGTCCTCTCTCCCCCCTTTCCTCTCGCTCTCCATCTCTCTCTCCACCCCTCAGCCTTCGCCTTTCTTCCTCCCCTCCTCTCCCGCCCTCCCTGCCCTTCTCCCCTCCCCTCTCGGGGGCGGAGCTTCTCCCCTCCCTCCCAGACAATGCTGTGGCTGCGCGTCCCCTTCCCCGCCCGCGAGTCAGGGCTCCCGCTGCCAGCGTGTCTTCCGCGCTGGGGGTGGGGGTGGGGGTGGGGGCGGGTAGAGTGCGGGGGTGGGGAGGATGAGCTGACTCCCCTGGCCCCACGGCTGCAGCTCTCTCCAAGCGGGATGGAGACTTGACCCAGGCTCCTCCGCTACCCGGGCGCCGTGACAGCCACTCCCAGGGAACAGTCGCGCTGCCCCACCTCGAGCGCCCCGGCTTCCCCGGGCAGCTATTGTGGGATTTGTTTCCAACGCCCCAGTTCATTCTCAAAAGGGTTTGAGCTGGACAGGGGATAAGCAGGCCCCTTGGACTTGGCGGGCTGGCAGACGTGACAGCAATGTGAAGGAGGCCAAGTTTCTTTGTCCATCTCTCACCTCCCCCCCTTCTCCGTTCCTGGACCTCCGGGGGCTCCCGTGCACAGGAGGCCGTTGAGCTGCCGGGCCGCGGGTTCCCTATCTGCTCCCTTCCTCTTATCGGAGTTCTCCTCCTCCCTCCCTTGCCTACCCCAGCCCTGCGGAGTCGTTCCCGAGCCAAAGGGGAAGGGAGCCTAATGGTTCATGGGTGGCCAACTCCCAAGGTACAGCCGGACCAGCTCGTCCAGCCTGGAAGCCAAACATTCTTCACTAAATTCATTGTTTGGATCTTGGAATGTGTCTCCCTTAGAAACAATGTTATAAATGGTGATCTGCTTCCCAGGCCAGCCACAAAAGTCTGTTGAACCCAAAATGCAGCTGTAGGGTGGTGCTGAGAACTGTGTCAGCTACCCTGGAACAAGGAGGCCACTGATCTGCTTTTATGGGGGGGGGGGGGAGGAATATGTATATATATGTATATTTATATGTCTATCTTCTGGTTCTTTCCCCTTGAGCTATAAACACTATAAATTAAATAAATTAAAGCTCTCCCATTAAGTTTCCCCCCACTAGAGCCACCATTCTGTAAGTTAAGCTTCTTTCCTTTGCAGGTAACAGGAACACCCTGGGGGGGGGGTATATTTTGAGGACACAGGGGTTTCTAGAGAATCTCAGGGTCAGAACGGCAGGGAGAGATCAGTAAGAGGCAAATCCAGAGCCTGAAGGGCTTCCAGTAACCCAGGAAGTCTTTTCTGAGAGGCCCTTTCTTCTCTTTCATCATAGACTGGCCTTTCCTGCACGCTGGATACCTTACAGAGGGTGGCCGTGGCTTCCATCACTGGGGCTGGGAGCCCTGCTGTTCAGGAAAGCAGCCAGCCAGATGCTGGTAGAATCCTTTAGTTTCTACTTTAGTCTCCTAGGAAAGCAGTTCATTGGGTCAGGTGACAATCCTATGACCAATCATCTGGGGTCAGGGGAGGGCTTGGGTTGTCCAATCTAGACTCCAGAAACCCTGACCCTAGGCCCTGTTTAAAAGAAAACCCATTTCTGACAACTTATAGTCTCCATCTGGTGAATTGATTGATTGTTTGATTGATTAGTTCAAGACACCAGAAAACATTTTTCTATTCATCAATTTCCCCATACCGAAGCCACAGGAGAGAAATAGCCCCTCATCCTTCATCCATCAAGGCAGAATAGAGGCAATAGATCTGTAACAGAGATAACATTTTGTATACATTAAACTAATGTATTAAAATCCACCCTTAAACTGTTTTCTTTTAAGCTTTGGCTGCTGGACCAGGAGCTCATAATCCAGGAAGCAACAGGTGAGCATTGTCTAGAATTCTCTGATAGAAATACAACTCAAGCCACAATACAATTTTAAACTTTCTAGTAGCTACATTAAAAAAGGTAAAAAGAAACAGGTGAGATTAATTTCAGTAAGATATTTTATTAACTCATTATCTAAAATACTGTCTTTTCAACATACAATCAATATAAAAAATTATTCTTGAAATATTTTATATTCTGCTTTCACACTGAGGCTGCAATCCTGTGTGTTTCATGCTTCAGCCCATCTCAACTTGTACATTAAATTTTCATCCAAAATACTTGATCTGTATTTAGGTTTTATAAAACTTCTAGTTGAAAAAGTAAATTTACATACCCAAGTTATTCCAAACATCCTTAAAAGCTTCCTGATAACTGAATCAAGGATCAATGTGTAAATTATAATTTTAGTTAATAATGAATAAGTAAACTTAAAATTCAGTTCCTCAGGGCCACTGGCCCCATTGCAAGTACTTGGCAGCCATGGGTGATTAGTGGCTACCAGACTGGGATGGCGCAAGATTAGAGCACGAGGAGGCCACTGGTGAGCTTGGAGTCCCAGAGCTGACTTCCTTTTTTTCTTTAACAAAACAGTGGTGGGAGTATCAAGCATGGCCAAGAGAAAGCAATTTTCTACATTTCTTTATCTCCTCCCTGTGATATCTCTAGAGGCAGGCCTGGCCACCAGATTGGAGTTCTATCCTGTGGAGGAGGCTACACAGAGAAGAACTGGGAGGCCCAAAGCCCATTTCTTCAGTTCCCAGAGGATTCTGGGAGAAGGGAGGGATGATGGGGGCGACAGGGAGTCCCGGATGCTGCCTCTTCCCTGCTTGTGACCTTTGGCCATAGAGTGGAGGTATGTTGGTGGGACATTACCACACTGGCTGCCTGCTTCCTTCTCCCCTGTTTTGGGCACTACCTGAGGCTAAGGGACAGCCTCATTCAAGTCAACTTAGTGGGTCACCATGGCCACATGAAGGGAGGGCCTGGGTTTAGCATCCTGGGGCCACCGCAATGCCCCTGTGGCATAGGCATGATGCCGGAGCCCCTCCCTGCCCCCGAGGACCAGGGGCTTCAGACGGAAGCCAAGTTGTGTGAGCCACAGGCCTTCCTCAGGGCCAGGCCTGGTTTGAGTTCCCTCAGGGGCAGAACCTAAGGCAAGGACTTGGGTACAGGTTGTTTAGTGAGGACCCAGGAAGCAGGAAGGAGGGAGGCAGGAAGGGAAGAGGGAGACAGGGAAGGAGGAGAAACTGATAAAGGTGGATTATCGGGCAGGCAACTGCCGTGGGCAACTGGGGCTCGTGTCCTCTGGGCACCCTCCGAGGAGCTGTGTAAAACATGCCTCAGAATTGTCCTATCCAAAGTGGGTGCTGGGGCGTTTACCCAGTGACTCTCGTCCCCCGCTAGCTGAGGTGACTCCTGGGAGGGCTTGTGTCCTCTCACTTCCTGGTGTGTGTGAACTCACCTGGCCTGAAGGAAACATCCGAGGCAGAGAAGCAGGGGCCACTGCCACCATCCCCCGCTTGAAGTGGGATGAGTCAGGGTTCATGGAGCGTACACCGCAGTTTTGCTGGGCTAAGGGGCCTGAGAGGGTGTGACACAGAACACGCAAGTCTTCTGCTCTGAGCCCCATTGTGGAGGCTAGGTCAGGGGCCGGCCGGAGGATGTGATGGAGATCCAGAGAGGGCACTGATGAAGGCCAAGTTAAGGTCGGGGATGCAGAAGGATCCTGGAGCACCCAGACCCTGAGTTACACAAGCTGCAGGCGTCAGCAGTGGACTCCAGCCAAACACTCAGGGGTGGGACCATTGCCCCTGAGCATTCTGGTTTTAAGGGAAGGTCCAGAGCAGGCCCCTGCAGTGGTCTCCCTGGACTCTGAGCACCAGCCTTACGTGCCACCACAAGACAAGTAGGTATAACCTCTCCCAAAGATGCATCTTCCAAAGGTGCTGGGAAGGAAGGGAGAACTCTGAGTTTTTACATAAGGAGAACAGAGGGACTGTTTGTTTATTTGTTTGTTTGTTTATTTATAGAGAGAGGGTTCCACTCTCTTGCCCAGGCTGGAGTGCAAGTGGCCTGATTATAGCTCACTGTAACCTCAAACTCCTATGCTCAAGTTGTCCTCCCACCTCAGCCTCCCCAGTAGCTGGGACTACAGACGCACACCACCATACCAACTAATCTTTTAATTTTTTGTAGAGAGGAGGGTCTTGCTATGTTTCCCAGGCTGGTCTCGAACTCCTGGCCTCAAGTGATCCTCCCGTCTTGGCCTCCCAAAGTGCTGGGATTACAGGTGTGAGCCACCATGCCCAGCAGAGATGGACTATTTAAATTATCACATTAAACTACATTTACGAGACTATCATTAGGGGTTGTTTGTTTGTTTTTCCTCTACTATCCAGGAAGTGAGAATTTATAGAGGAAGATCCAGTGAGATATAGAGAAATAAGGAGTGTAAGCGAGGTGGGATGCAGCCACCTGTGGGCACGTCTGGCACACTAGTGTAGTGGGCATGGTGGAACTCCGTTTACTTGGTAGGTGAAAAAGGCCCTTTTCAGAGATAATTTTCGTTCTAAGAAAAGAAGAAAAGAAGTTTGTCCTGGTCCAAAGCTTTAGTTGACAAAAGGGTGATGAGATTGTCACTCAGCTCTACCCCCAGCCTGGTCCACTGGACACGTGGGAGGGGGTTCCTGGGAAGATGGAAGCGGCTCTATACTACAACTCAAAGTGCTATTTCATAAGCCTTGGGGTACTCAGGGGCCCAAGCAACCATGCTTTGGGGAACCTCCTGCTGAGTAACATTTAAGGAACCAACACTCCATTGCTCAGCTTCTCTATTTCAAGGGCTGGGTGTGTTGACAACACTACCTCAAAAGAGATAGATGGATTGCCAAAATGGTCACAATTATACTCCTCCCAGCACACATACCCTTTGCAACATGACTCTGCAGTTCCTCCAATAAAGAGGTGGAGTCTGCTTCTCCACCTCGAACCTGGGTTGACATTGTGACAATGCTTTTTTTGGCCAGGAGAATGTGGCAGAAGTCATGTTGTGCCTTTTCAGAGCCTGGGCCTCAGGAAGCCTTGCATTCTCCCACTCTCTCTATTGGAACATTGCCTCTGCCATATGAACGAGCCTGCGCTAGCCTGCTGGAGGATGAGAGACCACCCAGCCCAGAGCCAGATCATCCCAGGCATGTGAGAGAGCCCAGCTAAGATCAGTTAAGTCCCATACCCAACCCAGAGCCGACCACCAAGGCACGTGGGAGCCCAGCTGAACCCAGACCAAACAGCCAACCAATGAAAGCACAAGCTAAATAGATGGCTGTCATTTTTAACCAATAAGGCTTGGGGTGGTTTGTTTTATAGCAATAGCTGACTGTTAAAGAGCTTAACAGGATACTGCAGTCATGACCAGGGTACTCAGTGGACATAGCCCAGAGGTGCCCTAGATTTGTTTATGAGCTCGTGTGAATTTTTACCTCTGGGAACTCTGCCCCGACTGCCCGCCCCATGTCCCCTCTCCCCCAGCAAAGCAGCACAGAGGTGTTTTCAAATGACTCAAGTCTAAGTGAGCTGGTGAAATGTGAGTTTATGGCCAGTAGTGAGACCCCATTTGTTCTCACAAACCGGAGAAACCTAGGGAAATTTGAGTAACAAAGATTTTGTCACTGAACTCCACAAGTTTATCTTTCATGGGGAAGGACTATCTTAATTAAACAAGGCCATGTAATCCACCACTAAGAAGTTTCCATAGCTTCTAAAATATTTATATGAGAGTGTCTAGATTCATCCTTGCAGGTGGGAGGGTAGATCACAGCCGTCACACAGCTGGTATCTAAGTAGACTCAGGTGCAGGAGTCTCGGGCTGCAGACAGGAGACCGATCTTACTAGATTTTCCTTCCTCCAGTTAAAATGCAGACATGAGGCAGGTAAGAGAATAAAAGGTAAGCAAAGGATCCAGAGTACATGAACTAACTTGTTCATTTCCACCCAATATGCCTCTTGTCACAAAAAGTATTTGGTGGAGAGCCTCAGGGCCTAACTCTCTCTCTCGGCAGCCTTCCTGCTACACAGAGTGCTTATAAACTGTTTGGTAACTGACCTGTTTCAAATCGATGGGATATTTCTTATAATTTTCCTGGGAATCTATTCAAGTTCTATTAACTCCAGGGTTACATTCCACCAAAGTTCCCTTTACCTGTTTGGAAGGAAATACCAATTACTTGGTGTGAAAACATTACTCTGCCATAATACAAATTCAATACACATTCAACATAGTATCAGTAGACATTTACTAGACACCTATGGTGTGCACGGTGCCACGCTAGGCATGGTATACGAGCCAAAAGTAGTAGTAGGCAGCATTTTGTCCAACAATATATTTAGTGGGCTCAGAAATTGGGACTTAGAGAAATCAAGTCACCACACCATTTGGTTGCAAGAAACAGAAGCCATTTGAGCCAGCTTAAGTAAAGACAGATTAATTTTAAAGAATATCTTGCAGGACTAAAAGGAAAGCAGTGAGCCAGGTCTACAGACAGAGCTTTGACCATGACCTATAGCATTTCCCTCTCTTTCTCTCTCCCTCTCTTGCTCCCTTCCTGCTTCTTGTATTGCCTTTCTCTTATCTGCTCCAACTTCTGCACAGATGCCAGTCTTGATCCATACTCTTAGAGATGCTGCACCTACCAATGACTCACTCAGTCTCTGGGTGCTATCAGGTGTGGCCAGCAGTGGAGTAAGGGCCAAGACATGAGATGGGTCAGTGTTCTCAGAAAAGCGAGGGGTGGGCAGAGATGGAAAGTGTTTGAAGTCCCTATCTGAGCGCTCGTATGGCCTGTTCATCTCCCACCTGTTGGAGCCCAGGTTCATGGCCAGGCTCGAGGGCCCCTCTCTGCTTCCTCCGGCCCCCGAGCATCCTGGAGAGATTCTGGATGGTGAGTTCCCTGAATGTGCCATGCTTTCTCATTCATACGTCTGTGTATTTGCCCAGGTATTTTCCTTCTCCTGGGATGCCCTTACCTCTCCTCTCTGCTGGACTGTTTCTCCCCCAGCAGTGCCAAGGGTAATGACATGGGAGGGCTTTGCCTATCGATGTAACCTCCATCCATGTCCCTACCCATCAGCTTCTCAATTTAAATGTACAATCTAACTAAAAGATTCAAACATAGCATCCCGTGCATCCCCTGAGCAACCTGGCCCAACTAGAACTGTACCCAAAGCCCCTGCCATCTTCTAGAGCTACTCGTCATGCCCACTCATTCTCCAAAACTTGATTCAAGTGCCACCTCTGCTGGAGAGCCCCCCCTGCCAGCCTTTCCCCACCCATCCCCTCATTTCCTCAGGGCTCTCACAGCTCTGTTTCAAAATGCATCTACAAGGACCACTTCCTCGGGTCAACACACCCAAGGGCCAGGATGGGGTCTTATTTACCAGTTCATCTCCTTCTCCATCTGCCACTCTGTGAGTATTCAATACATACTGGCAAATGAAAGCAATGGAAGAAGTGAATTTATCAGCTATGTGCTGAGTACTCACAATGTGGCCTATTCATGTACTCATGAGAGTATGACATATGTTATACAACATGTGTATAGTTGGCATTCAAATCCCATCACATTGCAAGCATCAACTCATTTAGTCCTCATGCAACCCTAGGAGGTAGTACTGTTATTATTCTCACTTTCACAGAGCATGAAACTGAAGCACAGCGTGGTGAGGTAACTTGCCCAAGATCACAGCCAAAAGGTACCAGAGCTGGGATCTGCGCCAAGGCAGTCTATCTCAAGTCCCTCTCTCCACCCCTGTGCTTTTTTCCTCCTGAGCAGCCAGGTCCAGTTGGGGAATGATGCCCACTGCCCCTGACTCAAACTGCTATCTTCAACTAACACCTGAAACCAAACGGGGAACCTGAGGCTGGAGGCTGGTCTAAGTCCTAGGGTGGGGGTAGAGGGAGTCAGGGTTGTTGCTTCTTTGTAGTTTCCACAGGGCCAGGCATTGGAAGCAGCAGAGCATCCCCTTAGAGCCCCTGGGGTGAGAGGGGAATGTTCATCCACACTGGGCAAGGCTGTGAGGTCAGCTGAAGTTGGCCTTGGTTTACTGCCCTCACTCCCTTGTCTTTCCCTCCTATCCCACACCTCCATTTTTTCTTTGATTATGATGTGGAAGGCTCCTTCCTTCACTGATTCATTCGACAAACACTTAATGAATATCTACCATGCCAGAATTGTTCTCGGCACACTGGAGATGAAGCCCTGTCAAGTCATTATTGTGTAATGAATGAAGTCAATACATATTACTGTGGTAAGATAATATGCTTAAGTACTAACAGATGTCATACACACACACACACACACACACACACACACGCACACACAAAAGTTCTGGCTGCAGGAGAGGAGCATTCTGGAACCCCATATTACACCAGAGACTGGCAGGAAGATGGGTGCTGAATGAAGAAACATTGCATAGATGTAAGACATCAAAACAAAGTTACAGAATGAGGGAAAATCTGTGTCTGAGTTTGTCTTAGGAAAGGCCAAATTATCCCCACCCCTCCACACATAGACCACACACAACTCCACTGGTCAGAGCTCTCCAGTTAGCCAGAAAAAGACTTCTTGTGAACATTTGAGAAAGATTTTGTCTTAGACAGATAAAAATTGAGACCAAAGATTTTCTCATGAATTCCATACTTACTTAAAAGATCACCTATAAACAATAACTCAAAGAAAAGTTATAAGTACACAAGAAAAAAAATGTAAGACAAGGGAAAGAGGGGAAATATAACCTGCCAGGGCTCCAGGAAAAAAATGAAAGAGAAAAATAAAGCCATCACAAAAGTGAAAGAGCCAATGAAGGAGCAAAACACTATGGAAATTCAGCTAGGAACCTGGAAGATAGACTTCAGAAAAATGAACATAATAACATGGAGGATAACAGTGAATTCTAAAAGACAAGAGAAGAAATAATAGATTGGAACAAATACAGAGGAAATCCAACATATGTATAATTGGCATTCAAATATATAAATTAAGAAAACTTTCCTAAACCAAAAAATTTGAATTTATAGATTGAAAATCCATACTATGTTCTGAGAAAATGGATATATGTGTTTTCCCCCTTTTTAGTTCTTCATCAGAATGTATGTTCCTTGAGGTATGAAGATAGGGATTTTTGTCTTTTTTTGTTGTTTACTGCTATATCCCCAGTGCTTAAATAATGGCTGGCACCTAGGAACCCCCAACATACATTCACTGAATGAAAAACCAACCCACACCAACATATCCTATTAATGTTACCATACTTCAAAGATAAATATTCTTTGGTGGCCCTGCAGAAAGTTCAAATTATAAACGTTCAAAGCTAGAATCCATGAAACAATCTTGTACCTCACATGTTACCAGGATGTCCTTAGAGAAAGAAAACATGACCCAAACTGTGGTCTAAATATAAAACTTGCACTTACTTTCAAAACTACAAAAACTCAGCCATCTTGAAGAAAATATTAATACTAAAAGAATAAGTTTGGTAAACAAATGAGTTGAGAAACAGAAGCAAAAGCATCAACAGTAAGCACTGAATATGTTTGGGATGAAAGTTAAAACAACTATTGGAATTATGGTTACAAAACAAAACAAAACATAAATGTTATAGACCATGGTAATGTAGAAACTGTAAAAGCCAATGAAGGTAAGAATTTGTTAACTACCCTTTTTTCCTCATTATTTATAGGAAGGGAATGATGATGTATTTAAAGTGGATTGCCCAGCTACTAGAGACATAAATAAATTTGAAGCTGTACAAGTATCCACCAGAGAGAGGTTTTTGGCCAGGGGTGGTGTCTGCATCTTTGGTGGTCTTGGAGCTTGAGCAGTGTTGATGTCATTTAGTGTGTTGGGATCAAAGCTAATGAGCAAACTGCAAAGTGCTCAACTGTCTTGGACAAAGAAGATCTGTCTCATACAAACACTCCCAGTGTCCCTAAGGAGAAACAGAGCACTAGAAGGAATAACAGCAATAACCAACCGAAACTGAGTGGAGCAGAGGAGATTGGAGCTGGGAGAAAGTGGAAGCCAACTGGTTTTGTCATCACTCGTGGTCCAAATTCAACTGATTATGTCCTACAAAATAGAGGATTAAATAAATTGCATAAATATATGAATGTTCTTTTGTACTATTGACTTATTTTTTCCATGTTCATATATTAACTAGTCAAAAAACAAAAAGCAAAGAAGATCCTATGGGTGGAGGGGAGAGGGGAACGGGGAAGACAGGAAGAGGGGAGGTGGGGATGAAGCAGGTCAGTGAGATGCTGGTGGGGGTCCTGAGAAGGTGTCCAGCACACTGCCTTCTCCCCAGTGTTATATCTGGAAGGATGGGAGTGGACAGTGAGACCCTCAGGTTGCAGATAGTGTGGGATCTGAAGGGACAGAACTGTGCATCAGTCAGCTGCAGTGACATGGCTCCCATGGGATGGAGCTGCCTAGGGCATCTCTGGCAACAGAGGGACCTCGGCACACCTAGAGAGCTTCAGGGTTATAGGATAGCAGCCAACATTTCCCATACTCCAGAGAAGGGCATGGAACCAGATGCGAAAAAACTGGGGGACCTGAGTCTATCTCACGGTTAGAACAAGAGAACACGGTTAGAACATGAGAAGACACCAATCTGGGCCATGCCAAGGACCACATGGAAGCTCAAATATCTTGGGAGAAGCCCGGCAGAAGGAGCCTGTACTGGAACCATCATGACACCCACACAGGAACCAGATGCTCCTTTTACCTCCCCAATTGCTGAGATGTTACATAAGCCCACCACCACCACCACCGCCACCCAAACAGAGATGAGACCCTAGAGAGAAAGTGGCGGTGGGACGGGCAGAAAGGAAAATTTCAGAATTAACTGAATTTTAACCTGAAATGATCAAGTTTATCAGAAACTGGCCAGTATGTTTTTTGCTGCTAGCCAAATGGGAGTTCAAAGTAGAGATTAAGTTGTATTTTTTTTTAAGATGCATGTGTAGCACATCAGAGCGTTTGGCCTGAAAATTCAAGCGAGAGAATGAGATAAATGTTTTAGATCTCTGCGGCTCAGAGGGTGGTCCATGGACCAGAAGCCTCATCATCACCTGGGAGTTGGTTACAAATTCTGAACCAGGACTCGGGCCGTGTTGGCCATGTTAAGTTGTAGCAAGACGGTCTCTGCGAGCCTGTTAAAGGTGGAGACCATGCTCTAATACAGCCGCTCCATGGAAGCACCCAGGAAGACAGGACCAGGTTTATAAGGGGAGATCTCATACAGGAAGTGACATCTGGGTCAAGTCTTAAGGGTGAGATGCAGAAGGACATTCCAGGCAAAGGCAGAGGCAAGTTCAAAGCCATGAAAAGCTTAGGTCAGCCAGAGAACAGCGTGTGGTCCAGCGTGGCTGGAACAGAAGGTGGGAAGGGAGAGGTGTTTTGTTTACAGAGTTCAACTTACACAGCCAAGAAACAAAATTCAAGACGAGTCGATTTCCCTGTTTCCTGTGGTGTTTCAGGGACAGAGCTCTCGCTTTCCCCTGTGTGTGTACGTGGTCCAAACTGCAGGTCCGGTGGGCAGCCAGCGCCACCTCCCATGGACGTGCGGAACCGGCTGAGAGGAGCCAGCTGGGGGAAGTTTCTTGGAGGACAGACACACTTCCTGGGCCAAGAAACCTCAGGAAGAAGCCAAGGAGGGGAGGACAGCCAGCGGGACAGGCCCAGTGACCCCTTCCAGCTTGTCGTGAGACACCTGAGACGCTGACCCTCCACCCAGAGCTGGCCAACTGTCTGCAGTTGCAAAGCCAACGTTCAGGGCTTTGCCACTGTGAGACCTTGACTGCCCCTCCCCCCTGTCCCTGGCCGAGCCCACCCTCCTGCGTGCTTGGAGATGGACGTTCAGCATGTTCTCTCCCACGCTTTGCCTAATCACTTTGCTATGGAGCAGCCCCACGCCTTCCTGCTGGCCCTGATTGAGAACAGGCCCGAACTATCCAGGCCTTCCAACAACCTTAACCTCTTCCTCCCCAGACCCAGGCGAGCAGGCAAGGGGTGGGGAGGAGGATCTCAAAGCAGCTACGAGACTGGACAGAGAACGCAGGTCACCAATGATCAATCAGTGCATTGGCTCTTGCTCTCAGGGGATGATGAAATAGTGCCCAGGCAAGCAGGCACTCGGGCACGCAGAGATGGGCACAGGATGAGGTGGCAGACGCCGGGTCATGCCTGGTGTGGCAGTTCATGACGAAGAGTTTGGAGTTTCGTTCTTATTGCAATTGGATGCCCTTGAATAATGGGTTTATTAGCGGGGTTAGACCTTCTGTCCTTGTGGGAGAAGCTGGTGAGGTAGCACCTGTAAGAAGACCGCTGGGAGGTAAGAAGTAAGTCACAGGGGAGGTGATGAAGAAATGTGAGGAAGGCCACTGCCTCCGTGTGCAGCGGTAAATCAAGGTCAGCTGGGGCAAGTGGGGAAGAAAAGCTGGACACAAAGTGGGGACAGCAAAGATGAATGGGGACCAGCAAATTCACACCAGAACCTGCAAGGACAAACTGGAAAGTGTGTCTTTCACACAACTGGAGGTGACCTGCAGGCGACACTGCACGCCATGAAAAGGCAGTCCTTCTTCCTGCAACATGGCCAGAGCTACAGTCATCGGGAGGCGGGACGATAGTGACCACTTCTAGGGGGCCTCTGCCTGGGATGGCAGGATGGGTGTGCCCACTTCAGCAGACCATTCTAGGGATGCATTTGGGTAGCTTACCGAGGGTAGGATTGAGTGCACAGCCTCAGAGCTGCACATGTAGGGGATCCAGTGTGAGGAGGGGGACCTGCCCGCCTGACTGGCCACATCCAACAGATCGGGGACAGGGACGGGTGCAGCTGCAGTGGCACCGGGACCCTGCACCTATTTTCCAAATGTAATAGCTGCTGCCTCTTTCCAAATCCTGCTCAAGTTCCTCTCGTGGCCAACCCTGCCCTGGACCCACACAGGGAAGGGAATTTTGGGAGCTATGACCCCAGCTTAGCTTGGCTGACACAGCACACACTGTCACAGAGTCCAAAACAGAGACAGGGTGTCGCATACATCGAGAGCTTTCTTTAATTCTGGTTTTGTTTAATATTACAAATGCACTTGTATAAATTAGCATTATTTCTGAAAGCTGTTTTGAGATGTTGCATTTGCAGGAGTGGTGGCATAGGATTTCTGTGCTCCCAGTTTTTTGGCATTCCATCCTTTACTTGATAAATGTGTCTGCCTTCTGTTTTTCATTTGAGATCTACACAATTAAACCCTTTAATGGCTGCACCACTAAATGGGCTTGATCTTAAAAAATTGATCTTTAAAAAAATTGCAATGGGATGCCATTAAAGGCCTTTAAACTGAGAAAAGATGCAATCTGGTTTATAATTATAAATATCACAGTGGCTACAGTTTAAAGAATGGATTATTAGCAAGGGGCAAGACTAAAACATGTAAACTGGTTAAGAGGTTATGGAAGTTAAGAAACAAAATTGTGGCCACAGGATCACAGAGGTGTATCAGTCAGCCACTACCACAATATTGCTGTGTAACAAACAGTGCTAAACCTCACAGCTTAAAACAATGAAGATTGATGGGGGCAGTTGGGACAGCTCTGCTTCCTGCTGCAGGACTGCAGCTCTGCTGTAAGCCTCTCATCTTCCAGAGACCAGGCGGCTACCCTGAGGTGCAAGAGAGCAAGCTCCACCCCACAAGCACATATCAAGTCTTTGTGACATCTTATTGGCTGAAATAAGTCATATGGTCAAGCCCAAAATCAAGCTGTGTGGAAGTGCACCACATTTCTAGTGGGAGGAACTACAAAGTCATACGGAAATGAGTGTGGATTCAGGCTAGGTGAAAAATTTCAGTCTGCTACCAGAGATAACCGTGGGTGTGCAGAGACGAGGATAGACTCAGGAGGTGGTCTCAAGACAGAACCCACAGGGTGTGGTGATAGTCTGGATATATAAGGTGACAGAGGAGTGACCATGAGTGACATCCAGGCTTTGAGGGAGGGTGATGAGGCTGGAGGATAGGCATCTATGGCAGAGAGGGAAGGAATGCTTCTGCTTCGAGAGGCATCCCATGGTAACGTCAGGTAAGCAGTTGGCTCTAGGGTCTGGAACGTGGACACAGGTCTGGGTAAAAGTTTAGAGCACCCCATCATCGGTTTGTCAAAGCCTACCAGAGCGCTTTGGGAAGTATTTGCTTGTGGCAATAACCCATGACACCACAGGACATCTGTGCTCCTTTTCCCAACCCCACACCCAGACATGGACCCCTGAAGATACCAGACCGCATGTCCCCCAGCTCCAGGGGCACCATGTTGTCACTGAGAAGATGATTCTCACGCAGGTCCAGAGACTGAAAGGAAGAGATAAACTGCATTTGGCTGCAGAGAGGTTTTATTCTGTTTGTTTTGTTTTGAGAAAATTATTTGTAGGAGCTTGGTAGTAATGTGCAACCTCCCTATCTCCACTCCTAGAAGGAGGCACCTGTGAAATTTGGCCATAACTGTGGGTGGGTGTCACAGTTTAGGTTCCCCCAAATGCAGACACATAGACGCAGACTCAGGTGCAAGTTGCTGAGCTGGAAGGTGGCAGGGGGAGTGAAAGCCCCAACACAGGGTGTATGGAGCAGGTTTCCACTGGGGGCCACAGGGGCTCAGTCCCTCTGGAACTCTGGGAGGGTGTGGAGCATGCCTCTGCCACCTGCCCGAGGGACAAGGCAGCTGGCCACTGATCCTCCAGTCGCTGGTTGAGGGCTGTGCCTGTGGGCATTATCCTCTGGCACTTCCTGTTTGTTCAAAAGGTTCCAGTGAGCAGCTTTGGTCAGGCGAGTGGCCAGAGGGAGCAGTGGACACTGACAGTGTCTCCCACAGCCGGCAAGGCTATTGTCCTGTCCATCACAGGGACGCCATGAAAAGGCAGTCCTTCTTCCTGCAACATGGCCAGAGCTACAGTCATCGGGAGGAGGGACGATAGTGACCACTTCTAGGGGGCCTCTGCCTGGGATGGCAGGATGGGTGTGCCCACTTCAGCAGACCATTCTAGGGATGCATTTGGGTAGCTCACCGAGGGTGGGATTGAGGGGTGGGTGGGATACGACTCCAGTTCTGGGGGACATGTCCCACTCAGGGATGCAGTTTCTTTGTCCGTCCCAGATGAGAGAGACGGCTTCAGAAGGCCCCAGGTGAAAGAAAAGCACCCGTGGACACCAGCCACCATGCAACGAGAGCAGCCAGGAGTCTGAACACATAGACAGGGCCGTGGAACATTCTGCGGAGCTGGTGAGCAGCCTGGGGTTGGTGGGGAGGACGTCGGGGGACATGAGCTGCAGAGGAACCTTGCTGAACAGGTCCCCAAATGGGACTGGAAATTCCTGCCTGAACTAACTGCCTGTACTGGGGAGGACCAAAGGAAAATTCCAATGGATGTTCAGTGTCAAGAAGAGAATAGCCAATCATAAGACAAATGATTGATTTTTGTGCAGATCCAATTTGCATTTGTGCTGTCTTGCATGATAATGTAAACCATGGCCACAGGAGAGGGTGGGCACCCTGAAGAGAGAAAAGATCCAAGGTGGGGTCTGCTAGTTAGGGGTGGGTGCCTCCCTCCACTTGAAATCCTTTTGCCATTTCCCACATCTGTAGGACTACATCCTGAAGCCTCATAGTGGCCCACGTCTTCCCTTGGCTTCACCCAAGAGCAGACTCCGTGTATTAATTATCTATTGCTATGTAACAAATTACCTCAAAAGGTAGCAGCTTACAACAATAATGAGCGCTTATTATTTCATGCAGCTACTGTGGGTCAGGGATCTGGGAGTTCGGCTGACTGGCTCTGATGCAAGGTCTCTCAGGGGTTGCCACCAGGATGTCAGCTGGGGCTGCAATCGTCTGAAGGCTCGACTGGGGCTGGTGGAATCCACTTCTAAGATGGCTCGTGCACGTGGCTGTTGTCAGAAGGCCTCAGTTCTGTCCCACACGGACCTCTTGACAGGCATGCTTGTGTGTCTTCATGACATGATTCAAAAGAACAAGGTAGAAGTTGTAATGTCTTTTATGATCTAGCCTTGAAAGACACACATTGCCATGGCTACTGCAGTCTGTTCCTTAGAAGTGGCCACTAACTCTACCCATACTCAAGGGGAGGGAAATGAACTCCACCCTTTTTTTTTAATTTTTAGTTTTTTCTTACTAAAAGCCATGACTTAAGCATTGTAACTCCACCTTATAAAGGGAAGAGTGTCAAAGAATTTGTGAATATATTTTGAAATCACCACACCCCGAGGCAAGAATTTGGGTGCACGTGGTTTATTTGGGAGGTAATCCCAGGAAGCACCAGTGAGGGAATGTGGAAGTGGAACAGCAGAGAGAGGAAGGCCAGTGAAAGGTGCAGTAACGAGCAGGTTACCCCTGCGGGCAACTGGGGCTCAGTCCCATGTGTTCTCTGAGAGATTGTGTGGAGTGTGCCTCGGAGTCACCCCACTGGAAGGTGGAAGGTGGACATTTCTCCCCTAACTCCTGTCTTGCATTGGCTGACGTTAAAATTCCTGCATCTCCCACTTCCAGGGACTTCCACTGCCTTCAGCTGAGCAAACTCCCATGGTGCCCAAGCCTTAAGCAGAGAAAATGCACGATGTGCAGGTGCTCAAGGCCGGAAGCTGTCTTCCTCCGCAGCTGCAGGTGAACACAGCTGGGCGAGGGATTAGAGAACAGAGCATGAACACCATCCACTGGGGCCTACAAGGCAGCCCATTGGCTCGCCCTTGCCTGAGGCTCCATTTCCATTTCTTACTTCTCTCTGGGTCACATGTTATGTGACAACAAGCCTGAAGTGCTTGCTGCTCTCTATGCTTACTCTGCTGTTTTATGCTTCCTTGACTTTGCTCAAGAAATTGTCAGACCCCAACAAGAGCAAAAACATTAAAAGACTACCTAAAAAGAGTTGAGAACAGCATAAAAAACATTTTATGGCACTAAGATATTGAGTTTTATTATGAATATTTACATACCCACAGCAGTAAGTATTGTGGACCTCTCCATCTGCCACCCCAGATTTAACAGCTGCAAACATTTTGCCACACATGCTTCACCAACTCCTTTTCTTCTCTGTTAAGTATTTTTCCCATGTTTTTATTGTGCTAAAATACACATAACATAAATTTACCATCTTAACCACTTTTAAGTTTATAATTCAGTAATATTCAGAAGTATTAAATACTTTCATAATGTTGTGCAACCATCACCACCATCCAAACTCTGTTCCCATTAAACAATAGCTCTCTCAAACATTCCCTGGGCAGCTGTAAAAAAACAAAAACAATGAAAACAAACAAACAAAACAAAACAATAGCTCTATTTCCCCCTCTCCCCAACCCTTGGCAATAGCCATTCTATTTTCTGTCTCCATGATTTTGACTATTCTACATACCTCATATAAATGAAATCATATAGTATTAATATTTGTCTTTTTGTGAGTGGCTTATTTCACTTAGCATAATGTCCTTGAGGTTCATCCATGTTGCACTGTATGTCAGAATTTGCTTTCTTTTTAAGGCTGAGTAATATTCTATGATGTATATCTACAGACCACAGTTTGCTTTTCCATTCACCTATCGAACACTTGGGTTGCTTCCACGTTTTAGCTTGTGAGATTCTATTTTCAATTCTTTGGGGTATGTACCCAGAAGTGGAATTGCTAGATCATATGGTAATTCTATTTGTTTTTTTTTTTTTTTTTTTGAGAAACCACCATACTGTTTTCCACAATGATATATGTACCCTTTTACATTCTCACCAACAGAACACAAGGGTTCCAATCTCCACATCCTCACCATTTATTATTTTCTCAACATTTTTTATTATTATCTCAACATTTATTATTTTCTGGATTTTTGGTAGTAGCCATCCTAACGGGCATTAGTTTCGATTTATATTTCCCCAATGATTATTAAGCATCTTTTCCTGTGCTTACTGGTCAATTGCATATCTTCTTTGGAGACATGTCTATTCAAGTCCTTTGCCCCATTTTTGACTCTGATTGTTTGGGTTTTTGTTGTTGTTGAATTTTAGGAGTTCTTTATATACTCTGGATATTAATTGCTTATCAGATTTATGATTTGCAAATATTTTCTCCCATTCTGTGTGTTGCCTTTTTACTCCATTGATATCTTTTAATGCATAAAATTTTTAATTTTTATGTAGTCCAATTTGTATATTTTTTCTTTTGTTGCCTGTGCCTTTGTCATATCCAAAAAATCATTGCCAAATCCAATGTCATGAAGATTTTGTCCTATGTTTTCTTCTTGGAGTATTATAGTTGTAGGTCTTTGGTCCATATTGAGTTAATTTTTGTATATGGTGTTAAGTAAGGGTCCAACTTCATTCTTTTGCATATGGATGTCCAATTTTCTCAGCACCATTTGTTGAAAAGACTGTCTTATTGCCTATTGAATGATCTTGGTCCCCTTGCCAAAAATCATTTGACCAGGCTGGGCACAATGGCTCATGCCTACAATCCTAGCACTCTGGGAGGCCAAGGCTGGAGGATTGCCTGAGTTCAGGAGTTCGAGACCAGCCTGAGCAAGAGCGAGACCCCATCTCTACTAAAAATAGAAAACAAAAATTAGCTGAGTGTTGTGGTGTGGGAGGCTGAGGCAGGAGGATCGCTTGAACCCAAGAGTTTGAGGTTGCTGACGCCACTGCACTCTAGCCTGGGCAACAGAGGGAGACTCTGTCTCAAAAAAAAAAAAAAAATCATGTGACCATATATGTGAGGGTTTATTTCTGGGCTCTCTATTCTATTCCATTGGTCTATTTGTCTGTCTTTACGCCAATACCACACTCTTTTGATTACTGTAGCTTTGCTCTACTAAGTATTTTAAAGCCAATTCCAGACATCATGCCGTATCACCCCATGTGCTTCAGTGTGCATCTATAAAAGCTACACATGTTCTCATCAACAACAATTTGACACATGCTTTAACTCTCCACTTTAGTACTTTGTAAAAATATTTTAAAGCTAACTCTCTTTATAAAATGGACATTTCACCATCTAAGCATGATTTTTAAAATGCAATTTTTAAATTAAAATATATGGTAGATGAACTAAAGGAAAGGATGGTCAATATTGAGAATTGAAAGAAGGAACTAGGCACTTTCACAGAAAAAATAATGAAATTGGGATCAGACTTTTAATCTGCAACTCAGTAAGCTAACAGACAGTGGAATAACACATGCTGATTTAAACATCCCACAGCAACCCAGCAACCTAAGAATCCTCTACGAAACTAAGATATTACTGACATGTCAGGGTGAGAGGCATCAGAATGTACCATACCTTAGGAAGTCACTTTACCCACTCTTAAAAAAAAGAACTCTTTCTCAAAACCAATGACTCAAAACAGATTTGGGGTTGAGAGAGGGTAAGGAAAAGAGGAAACAGTGTTGAGCAATGGACCATTCAAAATGCACGCTATTAAATCTAACAGAATAATACACTGAAAAATTGTGTAATAAAAGTGCTCAGTAATACTTTACATATAGAAGAGACATACCGCAAGAGAAATTCAAATAATCAGCTGGAAGGAAGAGTATTAACCTATCTCTGCAAAACTTAGTAGTTATGGGGTGACAGGGATTGGAAAGTAAAAGCTTTCTGTATGTGTCATCTGAGATGAGGAAATGAAAGTACTGTGTCTGTCTCGACTTATTCAGGGGAGAGGATAAAAAAAGTGAGAGGAATGATTGGTATCTTGTTTTTATAATAGAATTATATTTATGTAATTATGAATGCTGCAAAAAGTTCAATGATGTTCCCTGGCTAACTGGGCAGAGAGGAGGAGAAAGAAGGAAATAAACACAATTTCATAAAAATTACTAAAAATTTTAAAAAGGTAAAACACAACAAAGTAAATCATAAGTAAAATAAAGGAATAGAATCAAGAATAGCAGTTAATACAATAAGAACAAACATAATGAATTATTTCAACAAAAGACAGAAATGTCAGACATAGTTAAAATATAGGCTGGGCGTGGTGGCTCATGCTTATAATCCCAGCACTCTGGGAGGCTGGGGCGGGAGGATGGCTTGAGCTCAGGAGTTCGAGACCAGCCTGAACAAGAGTGAGACCCCGTCTCTACTAAAAATAGAAAAAATTAGCTGGCCAGCTAAAAATAGAAAACAAAAAATTAGTATGGTGATGTGCGCCTGTAGTCAGCTACTCGGGAGGCTGATGCAGGAGGATCACTTGAGCCCAGGAGTTTGAGGTTGCTGTGAACTAGGCTGACACCACAGCACTCTAGCCTGGGAAACAGAGCAAGACTCTGTCTCAAAAATAAATAAAAAATAGGCCGGGCGCGATAGCTCACGCCTTGTAATCCTAGCACTCTCAGAGGCTGAGGCGGGTGGATACCTTGAGGTCAGGAGTTCGAGACCAGCCTGAGCAAGAGCGAGACCCTGTCTCTACTAAAAAAAATAGAAAGAAATTACCTGGCCAACTAAAACTAAAAATAGAAAAAATTAGCTGGGCATGGTGGCGCGTGCCTGTAGTCCCAGCTACTCGGGAGGCTGAGACAGGAGGATCGCTTAAGCCCAGGAGTTTGAGGTTGCTGTGAGCTCGGCTGACGCCACGGTACTCACTCTAGCTCGGACAACAAAGCGAGACTCTGTCTCAAAAAATAAATAAATAATAAAAAATAATAATAAAACAAAAATAAAAAATAAACAGAAAAGGTACAGTAAAAATATGGTATTATAATCTTTTGGGACCATTGTATATGCAGTCTGTCATTGACAGAAACGTCGCTTTGTGGCACATCACTGCATTTATAATACAATTTATACTTGCTATTAGCTTTACAATGTTACGCAGAAAGGAAAAAGCTTAATCTTTGTATCTGATCAAGGCCACGCAAAGGGCAGAGGAACATGTTAAAGGGATGCATTTTGCATCTTCTGTGAAAAACTGCAGTCCAAATAAATTGCTCAACAAATAAGTTACAAGGAAGAGAGACAGAGTGAGCATGAGAGGACAGTGGGTGGAGGGGGAGAAACAGTCATCAACCAATGGCAAAATGTGGATGTCATGTGGATCCTATTTCAAATATTTGAGACAGCTGGAAACTTGAACGAGATGCTTAATTGTATTGGGGAAATACTGTTAATTTTCTAAGGTATAATCATTGTGTTGGGCTATTTTATAAGTCTATCTTTTAGTTGTAACTACTGAAATATATGTGAAGTGGTGTATTTGGGATTTGCTTCAAAACAAGAAGGGAAATAGAGGGGTGTAGATGAAATGCAATTGGCCAGGGATCCACACCTGTTAAGCTGTATGATGGGCACATGGTGGTTTATGATGCTATTCTACTTTTGTGTGTGTTTGAAAATGACCAAAATAAACTGTTTTAAAACTGTACTAAAATACATCAACAAGAGGTTGGGTATTCTACAAAACCCAGTTAGTGATTTAGATAATTGCTCAGGGAATTCTCCCAAAATTTAAAGGAAATGGAAAAAGATAATGAGTGAAATACATGAAACTTAGAGAGTAAGGGATGCAGTATGAATGTAAAATCAGAATTCCAGAAGGAAGCGTGAATAGAACAGAGGAAATGTGATATCTTTCATTTAAGAACATTTCCATTTTTTGGTTTCTTCTTTAAACAAGCTATCTAGCAAATACTTAGGGATTTTTATTTATATTTTTACTAAATTGCGTATAGTTAGGAAACATGTTCTTGTAACACTTATTTTTGAAAACTTTTGGACTTGCTTTAATGCACAGAACAAGACCAGTTTTTAGAAACATCCTTGCACACTTACAAAGAATGTGTATTCCCTAATCATTGGATGCAGGGTTCTAAGTGGTCCCCCTGGTCACTTTTAAGCCTTGCTCGTTTTTTTGTTTTTTTTTCATTTTCCTGCTTAATCAAAAGCGAAGTGTTCGATTCTCCTCCAGGCAGATGGACTCATCAAGCTCTCCCTCTACTTCTATTTATACTGCATGAATTTTGAGGCTAACTAGATGCTTGTGTTTAAAACGGACTCTTCTTTATAAATTGAGCATTCCTGTCATTACATCATGAAGCTTCCTACTTCTAACAATGCTTTGTGCATTAGAGTTTATTTTGTCTGAAGTATTAATAATAGATGGATAGTATTTGCCCAATGTGATTTTCCCACATCCTTTTACTTTCAAATTTACATGTCCTTATGTAAACCAGTCTCTTATAAACCAGAGCTTCTCGACGTATCTATGGTGAAGGATCAGTTGTTTTTTGCTATACACTGATCATTTTGTAAAATATTTTTAAAATGGTTATGGAATTAAAGATATGTAAAATATAAGCCCAGATATTTTGGTATTAAATTCAGCACATACAAAATTGCTTAGAAAACTTTTATGAACTTTATCGTTTCTAAGACACTATCAATTACTGAACATATCTTATGGCAGTCTTTAACTGTCTAAGACCACACTTTTGAACACCAGTGTTGAAAACAGGATATATCAGGATTTTGTTTTGCTATCTAGCCTGATAATTGTTTAACTGTTGAGTGTGGTTAATTTGCAGTTATTGGTCCATTTGGACCTGTTTCTAGCTCTCACATCTGTAAGTCTCCGCTTTCCCCCACACCATGTTGACATCACCTTGAATTATAACTTGAGATTATGGACATATAGTTTTTTTCTTTCCTTTGGTCCTTAAAAAACTGCTGCTGGAGAATCCGACATCCATGGATCCCAGCTCTGGAGCTTTTGGTTCTGCGTGGTCTCTCTGGAAGCTTTCAGAATGTTCTTTGTCTTTGCTCATCTTAAATTATACTACCCAGCAGTGAAAATGAATGAACTACATTAACGAGACGTATCAATATGAAAGAATCTTCACAACACTGAGTAGAACATGTCAATATATACATCATTCTTTTACATAATGTTCAAAAACATGCAAAACTAAACAGGAAACTGTTTAGGGGTGCAGATATATGGCAAACTGCTGAAGAAAAGCAAATAAAGGATTAATCCAAAATTCAAGGTAGTGGCTCTCTCTTGGTGCGGGTGGAGCTGCACTAGGAGAAGTGTCCAGGGGTGCAGAGGAGTGTGGTCCAAGCTGGGGCCACAGATACTCTTTATTTCAATAGGTAAAACCATCCACCTTCCAGTGGACTCCCCAGCAGTGGTTCACGGTCAAGGTATTGGGAATGGGTGGCAGCTGGCTGCACATCCTTCAGGAGTGGCTGTGGTGGTCACACATGCCTCCAGCAGCCAGAGAACCAGGGATACAGACAGGAATGGGGTAGTTCTGAGTTTGCCCAAAATGGGAAAATACATCTATGCACCTTTGAACCCAGCTTTGTACCCCATCAGTGAGCCACACTGTGGACTAACTGGAGCCCGGACACGCTCAGGAGCTGCTCTCAGCACTTGCTGGCGCACGACTCAGCCTGACATTGGCCATCATGGCTGCTCTGGGAGCCTCTCATCCCACCACGTGAACATGCGGCCTTTCTGGTCACCATTCCCAACATGTCTTCACCACCCAGATGTGTTGCTATCAGAGCAGACTCATAAGTTCACATCCAAAGGCCAGCATGGGTGTATTCTCCAACTTTTTGACACCTCTGAGGTTTCATTTCCCCCTTCCACATCCTCCCAAGGATCCCGCCCATGTCGCAGCGCTCTGGGAGAGGGGGCTGATTGTACCTTTGCTCCAGCTTTCACTGTTCAGTCTTCCAGGTACCTGAGGATGATAAAGCCTGTGAACTTACTGAATTGAACTTCTTAATAGTCAATTTCCCTCCCTAGGTGATGACTTGCAATTAATCAGTCTCTCACATCCAAGGCTTCTGCATCCTTGAATTCAACTGAGGATGAAAAATACCTAAAAAAATAAATAAATTGAAAAATACAGTATAACAACTATTCGCACAGCACTTACATAGTATTAGGTATTATAAGGAATCCAGAAATGATTTAAAGTAGGCGGTAGGATGTACGTAGATCATATCCACATGCTACACCTCTTTACATCAGGGTCTTGAGGACACTTAGAATTTCACATCTGAGCGGGGTCCTGGAACCAATTCCCTGCAGATACGACGACTGTGCAGTTTTCTTACAGGCCAGCCCAAGAAGGAGGCACATGAACAGCAAAACTGTGTCCAGGAGAGCTTTTATTTGTACGGAACAAGTTTTAAAAATACAGAATAAAATAGCTTTATCTCTACTATTATTCACAACATCTGGTCCAAATATTACATATTTTTTAAAATACTTAAACATTTAATGAAGCCATGTTAGAAAAACAATATGAAAATTCTTTTTAAAAACTCCATAAAAGAATTACACATCTCAAAAAACAACCCCACCCCAAATACCCTCGGTATGCAAAATAAAAATAAACAAACAAAATCCCAGAAAGGTATATAGCCAAAGTCAGTCACAAAAACTCAAGGAAAATATAGGCATCCCCGCTGTTTTAAGAACAGTCAGAAATGTATTAATGTGTCAAACAAAGGTCGTTACTAACGAACAGAAAAGGAGATTCGTTTGAACTGTCAGTAAGATGGCGACTCGGGTAAGGGAATCCTAAGTGCCTGGAAACACGGACAGCAATGCTACGGACGCTGGATGACAGGGTGACGGTGAGGCACGGTCAACGACAACCTGAAAGGATGGGAATGTTTGTGAGGCTGCTGCGAGGGGATCCCCAGCACTCATGTGCTGTGTGGGTCTACGGAGGAAGCTGAACACTGGCAAAACTGGGCGGCCTTCTTGCACTACTCGGGTCTCACTGGAGGAGGGGGAGGGGGAGGAGATGTCCTATTCTCTGTGTCCAAATCATAAGGGGACAGAGTACAACAGGCAGCACCTGCATCCCCGGCCTCTCCTCTGAAGCTGAGGGGTGGCTCCCTGGAGAAGTGAGCTGTGTCAATGCTCGGGCACGGGGAGGGGGACGCGGGGCGCGCTCCCAAGGTGCACAGCAGGCGTGGCTGGGTGCGCACAGCTGGCGTCCAGCGACAGCCGGGCAAGCAGGCCCTCCTGCCAGCCATGCCAGGCCGGGCCGGTGCATGCAGCGAGCGTACACCCCGAGAACAGCTGCCTGCAGGACGCCGCCTCTTCTCTGGCCAGACCAGCTCTGGAATGAGGCTTCCGCTTGACCTTCTGTCTGGCGTGTTCACTCTTAGGGCCTTGGTATTACTGAAGATTAGGCTTGACAACTTTATGTCTAAGTTGCTAGTACCAATAGTTCAGCAGGGACACGAATGAAAGAAATCACAACTTAGCTCATGGTCATAAAATACGTGGATGGGTAAATAAAGTATACACACATACTAGAGATTCATCAATGGAGAAATTCTATCATCACATGACATTGTCATGAAAATTATATCATTCCCTCCCTGGAAAACTATGACTATTATCCTGGGTAGAAATGTTATTTTACTATATGGAAATACTGCAATATTCATGCATAAACCAAGTTGCCATCATGAAAGTCAGTATTCTACAGTATAAAGCAAAACCTGTGTGTGAATTTGTTACCATGAAAATGGGAAACCAACAGGACCCATGATGCTGCACTCCGGCTGGCATGGCTAAGCCACTTCTCTTGCCTTGCTCAATCCCAAGAAACTAACTAAAAGTTCACATATTTGAAATCCTCTTAACGGTTCTGAAAGTAAACATATCAGTGAATCTACATTAAACTTCCTAATGAGAATGAAGATCGCTTACAAAGACTAGAGCTATTTCCCATTATTCTATGAACCAGTGGTGGGATCCCTCCCACTCCACACCATGAAGATGGCATCATCTCCTGTCCTTATCAACACTTTCTACTTTCCATGTTGGGTTTGCCAGCACAAATGCTTTCTTTCAGGGACCAGGCAGGTGACATGTGAGGCTGGTAGGGTAGGTGGTCACTAAGGAAACTGGAGACTGAATGGCCTGCAAGGACATTCACATCCAAAGTATTTTAGAACAATCTACTGGCAAAACAAAGCATGATGGTCTGAAGCCCCAGCAATGCAGGACGACAACGCGAATGGGAAGTGTTACGACCACGCATGTTACAGCCATGCATGGCCACTGAGTCCCCCAAAACCTCCTTTTGGGTGTGTGCTTAAACCCAAGAAGCAGATGGATTTGTTCTTTTTTTTTCAAATATAGACTTTCATTCTGTAGCGTATGTGCGACCAGGAGGACCACATCCTAAAGTGGTTTGTGAACGTGTTGCATGTGCAAGATACGTTAGTTATCAGGGGACTGCAATCACTCTAGGCTGTGCAGAAAGTACCAGATTCGTGGGAGGCATCGAAGCAGGCTGCCCCCTTTTCTCCCCACCTCTGATCCCCTTCCGCCTCCTTGAACAGAATATCGAAAGATGGCCCCCCGATGGAGTAAGAAGGGCGGAAACCCTCTTTCAACGGGAGGTGCGGAGGATATGAATGCTTGCAGAGACATCTCCCAGACTAGCAGGGATGAAGCCTCCCACTAAAACCCAGCCCAAGGAGAGCTTCAGAAGGGAGTGGGTTTCTGGACATCTAAAGTACACACCCGGAGTGTTACTCACAGCAGGGAAGATGCCCAGTTAGGTCGAAGAGAACTTGCTCCTGAATTGCTGATGGCGCTCATTGTTTTTATTTGTCTATTTGGTCCTTCTGCACACCTAGGGAGCCAGAATACTGCAAATCTCTGGGACGTTTAGCAGCTTCCCCATTTTTCAGAGCAGAGAAATTGGAGATCTTGAGCAAAATACAAAAAGAAGGAACTGAGAGCAGCTCAGGGCAGAAGGGCGTGAGCCTGAAGGGCTTACCGCATTCAGAGGTATGGAAATTGTGAACCAGTGTGCTTCTAAACTATGCATTGAATACACATTTTAAAAAATATACAAAATTAAATGTAATTTAGAATCTAAGTCCTTTACTTTATCTGCATAAGATTTTGGCAAAACAATGTAGTGGCTCTGAGGTGTTCTTCTAGAATAAACCCTGAAGCCCCAAACTTCCAGGAGTCCAGGGGGCTGCAGAGACACGCCGATGCTGTGAGCATCACAGTGCAGAAAGCAGAGCCAGCCTGGGGTTGAGGGGGACAGGAAATGCACCGCGAGGACATGAGGCTGCTGAGAACCGCGCCCTGCTGCCCACCAAAGCTCACCCAGGGCAACGACCCCCCAAGACGTATGACCTCATGAAGCAAGGTCACTACTTCCTGTCTCAGGCTTTTCCTTTGGCTGAAAAACTTCAAACCAAATTCGACAGAAATCATTTTTTCAGAAAGAATTTAGTGTTATTAGTTAGATTTCTCTTAACAGCGGGAGCCTGTTGGCTGCATTTCCCACCACCTTCCGCCACAGCTTAAACAAGAAAGGTGGCATTTGGCCAAGGGACCTAAACCTTACCCTCTGCAAAATCAAGATCTAATGGGCATGCAAGCGTGACAACCCACAGAAAGTCTCCCTAGGCCGTGACTGCCAGAAATGACTCGCCACAGGAGAACTGGAGTATTCGGTTTACCGGAGGATGGCCCGGTCCACGCGGCGGCCCTGTCTGGTACATGCCCAGCTTCCCTTCTTCACAAAACAAATTCACATACGACTTGACCCACCGTTTCTGGGCTCTGGTCCAGTAGTCAGTTTTGATAAATAGATTAGGCATTACAGTATTTACACTTTCATGGTATCAAGCAATACAAAACACAACCACAACAATGGTTACTGGCCTCCAAAAGCCGTTACAACAAGCTTCCTTGACGGTGTCCACAGCTTTACAAATGCTGGTTCTCTTCTTAATTGGAGGGGGGGTGGGGGGGAGACAGGTAATAGGGGCGCAAGGAAAGAGGGTCACATGGAAAAACACTGATTTCAAAAATCTGCTATAGTCAGTAACATTAAATAGGAATAAAACCTTGAACTTATAGACGCACTTGACAACAGCATCACATGACGGCAGAGCCAAGACTCCCATGAACTTGTCTGATTGGTGCCCTCGCGTGGCACTCTGTACCTGTCACAGCACCCAGGAGTGATAAATGCCAGGTAGAGCGTCTCGGCCACAAGTAAATAGAGGCCAGCCGGGGCCAGGGCAGCGGGGGAAGGAGCAGTTGAGAATCAGACATTGGCTTCAGGGTCCTTTCCCTTCTGCTCCAATCCCCCGCACAGATTTTCACTTGATAGCATCTGTACAGACCTGACCCACGCCTGGGCCTGGGCGCAGGGCAGCCACAGCACCGTCTCCACTCGGGGTAACAGCCTCCTCCTACAGGAGTTACCAGGGACAGCAGAATCACATGAGCCAGGTATGACACTGTGAGGACACTGGTGTCCCTTGGTCAGAGGAGGTCTCTCCAGGCGCAGGCCGAGGTCAAACAGGAAGTGGGTCCAGGGGCTCCCAAGACAAAAAGCCCCGGAGCCCAAGGCAACCTGTAGGAAAACCAGCACGGGGTGGCAGAAGGGGACTGAAAACAAGGAATCACTGCGGATTTCAAACACCCACTCCCACGGGGGGCCTGCAACTTCAAGTTCAGTGACCACGGCCAGCAATGGACACTCTCGAAGGGCAAAGGGTCAAGGGCTTAAATAAGGAGATAGGCGAGACACGTATTAGACACGATCACCACCCACAACAGAAAAGCTACTTGTGATCTGTCTTAGCTCTGGGGTGAAGAATGTAAATGTAGATATACAAACATATATTTCACTTCTCGTGACCCAGCAGGAACTATGGGCACGCGCCTCCCGGCGGCTGGCGCGGCTGGGGCTATACCGCAGCCTGCGAGTCCTCGTCCGAGCCCCGGCTGCTGTCACTCTTCCTGAGCCCTTTCCACGTGTAGCCCACAAAGGTGGGGCTGATGGGCAAGTAGCTGAAGCATCTGTATTTCTTAATAATGTTCATGCCAAACGGCAAATTGTAGGATTCCATGCCGTCGAGTGACTTGTTCCCTTTGCCCACGCCCTTCTTCCACTTCCTAATTCCTCTTTCCTCTGGGGTACCTGTCACACACACCCCAAAATAAAACAAAGGAATGCTTGGTTTCATCGTTATGCTGAGAATGAGACTCTCATTTCATATATATCCAGTCCCCTAACTGGTTATCCAGTCTTCCAGCTCACCACTCCCTCCTCGAAATCTGTTCTCAAATACTGTGCACGATACACCTCTCTACAATGCAAATTTGAGCTCAGAGTCTTTATTATAACATACATTGCCTTCATCAACCAGTCACTGCACACTCACCTCCCACCCACACAGGCCCAGGGTTCTATTGCTTTGTTCTACTTTAGTGTGTGTGTGTGTGTGTGTGTGTGTGTGTGTTGGGGGGGGGGGGTAGGGGCGGATCTGCAGAAGTCACGTAACTGTGCTCCTGTGAGCACGAACTTCCACTGGTCTAACACTCCTGACCACTCTGAACCCTGACAGATGAGTCAGGGAGAAAGATCCGGGCACACAGGGCTTAGCAACTCCTGGATCCTATGGTGCAATGTTTAGGAAGCTCGTGACTTTTTTTTTTTTTTTTTAAACGTCTAAGCTATAACCCTCCCATCAGCGATTCAGTTAATAATGCAGACTTTAATTGTTATCTGCATGGCCGGGAACAGTGGCTCACGCCTGTAATCCTAGCACTCTGGGAGGCCGGGGTGGGAGGATCGATTGAGGTCAGGTGTTCGAGACCAGCCTGAACAAGAGTTAGACCCCCTCCTCTCTACTAAAAATAGAAAAAATTAGCCAGGTGTGATGGTATGCGTCTGTAGTCCCAGCTACTGGGGAGGCTGAGGCAGGATTGCTTGAGCCCAGAAGTTTGAGGTTGCTGTGAGCTAGCCTGACACCACAGCACTCTAGCCCGGGCAACAGAGTGAGACTCTTCTCTCAAAAAAAAAAAATTTCATGTGCCTAACTCCTGCGCCCCCTCTGCATGTCCCTTGTCATTGATTCTGGCTGCACTGATCTCCAGAATCAGCTTTTGCCCACTGTCCTCCACTGCCTTTTGGTCTTAGGTGGCTGGAAGCCCACCTGAGGAATGACTTATTTAAAGGACAGGCTCCCCAAGTAGAAGCAGGCTGTTTCCAGCTGGCTCGGGAATGTGTGAACAGTTGATGAAAGCCACAGTGCAGGGCCTCGGGCACAGGCTGTGCAGGGAGGGAGGCGGCAGCCCAAGGCGCGCCTGTCCCGCTGCCATCAACCACACGCAGGGAGCTCATCTGCTGGTCCTAACGGTCATTCAGAGGAGAACCAAATTAAGCTGGGAGTGTCATCTCAACTGTTTTAGAAGATAGTTTTAACCAGTGATGGCTTTGAAATGATTCACTCTTCCTGTTTCCCATTTCTATTTGGCAAAAACATAACGCACATATGTAAAAATGCATGCTTAATATATACCACATACCTGGGATGGTGTTATCCAAAATAAAAGCCACACAGCCTCCCACAAACATAGCAGTTGTGAGAAGGACGTTCAATACTTGATCGATTCCTGTTATCCCTGGAAACAGAACATACACACAAGGGTCATCGCTGCAGACGGGACAGACCTGCCCTCGACTCAGGAAGGAGCAATGGTGTGGGCTCGACTTCACCATCAGTGCAGTGCTCGAAAGTATAAATTTCCCCGTTGTACATGTGTAGATGAATATTTGCCAGTAATGTCTTAAACTACTACTATGAATACTCTCAACAACAATCCAAAGGTAGTTCCATAAGGGAGATTCCTGACAGTGGAACATAGAAGATGAATCTAATAGAGTGATGTTCATCCTATGATGAATTAATTAGGAAGCCACTGGGTCATAGTCTGCAGATAAAAAAAAAAAAAATTCAAAATAAAAAATGGTTGTCATAAGGCTGATAACCATTACAAAGTGAATGATAACACAACAAAAATATTTGTGGTATCTGCAATCAAACAAGGGCTTTCAGTATCCTGGGTTACTAATTAGTGCCTAGCTGTGTTCAATCAAGAGCAACTGGATTTACAAAGATGTCCTCCCATAAATGTGATATATTAAAATGTAAAAAGCAGCATGAATCTCCTTATTATTAGGAAGATCACACACTTTGTATACTTAACATGTAATGATCCTCAACAGAAAACAACAAGTGTTGGTGAGGCTGTGGAGAAACAGGAACCCTCGTACACAGCTGATGGGATAGTAAAACGGTACAGCCAGCATGGAAAACAGCGTGGCAGTTCCTCACAAAGTTAAATACAGAATTACCATAAGACCCAGCCATTCCACTCTTAGGTACGTACCCAGGAGAACTGAAAACAAATTGTGAATTCACTCCAACAAATTGTGAATTTGCATACGCACTAAAATGTGTTGATAAACCCAAAATGAAATACTCTGAGCACTTTCAGTCATGCCCAGGCATGCACAGAACAGTGAAAAATCTGAGTCGCCCAACAAACACATGTTCTGAGCTGAAGTCAAACAAAGCAAAGCGAAGCTCCGCCTTTCTGTTTTGGCTCTCATACTGTCAACAAGTGTCCTCTTGGCAGTCTGTTTGGTACCATGTGTGTCACATTTGGTGCTTTCTGTTGGTGATTTTGCTGCTTAAAACGGCCACCAACTGTGCTGAGGTGCCGTCCAGTGTGTCTAAGTGCAAGAAGGCTGTGGCGTGTGCTAGATTAAGACTCATTCAGACATGAGTTGTAGTACTGTTGGCCGTATTTTCCCTGGGTACAATGGTTCAGTATTTGCTAATTGTTTGTAGCAACTTCACAGAACATAACTATCATGAATAATGAGCACTGATTGTATCTGTACACCAATACTCATGACAGCCAAAGGTGGAAACAACCCAAATGGCCATCAATGGATGACTGGATAACCAAATTATGGAGTGTGTGTATACATACACACACACATTGGATTATCTAGTCAGAAAAAGGAATGAGATACTTACACGTGCTACATGTATCAGTCTTGAAAACATGCTAAGTGACAGAAGCCAGACACAAAAGGCCCCATATCGTGTGAGTCCATTTACGTGAAGGACCCAGACTAGGTGAACGCATAGAAACGGAAGGCAGAGTGGCGGCTGCCAGGGGCCGGGAGAAGGGGGACCACGGGGAATTACTGCTTACTGACTACGGAGTCTTATTTGAGGTGATGAAATGTTTTGGAAACTAGACAGAAGTGGTGGTGACACATTGTGAATGTACTAAATGCCACTGAACTGTTCACTTTCAAGTAGTTAATCTTATGTTCTGCGAATTTCACCTCAAAAAAATATATAAAATTGTTCTCAATTCTGCATTTGCTAAAATATTATCCGTAGCAATAGCTATTTCTTAAGATGCTTCCTTTGTTTATTCTTCATGACATCACGGGACTAAAATAAAAAGTAGAAGTTAAAAAGGTTAGTCTTGAATTCAAAGTAGCTATATACTCCCACTAGAAAGGCATGTGTTTTGGCCAAGAGCAGTGGCTCACGCCTAAAATCCTAGCACTCTAGGAGGCTGAGGTGGGAGGATCACTTGAGCTCAGGAGTTTGAGATGAGCCTGAACAAGAGCGAGACTCCATCTCTACTAAAAAATAAAGGAAAAACTAGCCAGGCGTGGTGGCGCATGCCTGTAGTCCCAGCTACTAAGGAAGGCTGAGGCAGGAGGGTCACTTGAACCCAGGAGGAGTCTGAGGTTGCTGTGAGCTATGCTGATGCCATGGCACTCTAGCCTGAGTGACAGAGTGAGACTCTGTCAAAAAAAAAAAAAAAAAACAGAAAGAAAAGAAAAACATGTGTTTCAAAGTCTATGAAGCTCAGTTTCAAGAAATTATACGTATTAATATAGCCATAAGTTTGAAAAATCAAAAGGTTTGCAGAGAGGCATTCTCCCACAGGAGAGGGTGCTGGTAAAAAGAGAGTTCAGCGTCCACATTGGTTATGTGCACACACCAATGGGAAGACCCTGCTGCGAAGTGAGATTCAAAAAGCCGCACAGACAAACGTTCACCGAAACAATTCTTGAAGTTCCAAAGTCCATTCCAACCAGTGAAGAGCTATGGTTCCAGCTCCTGCCCCCAGATTCAAGGCCTGCCTTCCTTACCTGTGACGAGAGGGTTCTGTCTGAGGTAACTTGGAAGGACGAGCCCAAAGAAGATGGAAAATCCAAGCACGAAGAGGTTCCGGGAAGAATTTAAATCAATGAACTGCAGGTTAGAGAGGCCAACAGCTGTGATCATGCCTGGAGAGACAAACACAGCAGACCACGAGACCCACTGAGCCCACCATGGAGCGGATGACAGACGCTCACAGCGGTCCCTGACGTCCTCTCTCTGTCCAGCAGCAGCAAACTGGAGAACCATGCAGTGGCAGGAAGGGGGAAGGTGTAGGGTCAGGTCCCCTCAAAGGGACCCTCAGCCTAAGCACTATTTGGGCTTACAGAGGGGCATAAACATCACATGAAGTTTTCATTAGACTGAGTAGAAAACTAAGGAAGTAGAAACTTTTGACTGAATCCAATTTTACAGAACGAATCCTTTTTATAGGGATTTGTTCTGGGAAGTTTGGGTTCCGCCGAGGGGCCACATTCAGGGAACTGGAGGGCCACGTGTGGCCTTAAGGCTGCAGGGTCCCCACCCCTGACATATCCTTTTGTATTTTAAAACAGAAATTTATTGTTAGCTTCTTACTGAAGCTAGTCAGCAAAAACCTCATGATCCCCATTAATAATTAGCAAATGTAGAGAAAGGAGGCCGAGGGGGGAGGTTTACCGAAGAGTGTGCAGAAGAGGGCTCCGAGCACGGGATCCGGAAGAGACGCAAAGAGGGCGCTGAACTTGCCGATCATGCCCAGGGCGAGCATGAGGGCTGCTCCGCACTGGATCACGCGGCGGCTGCCGACCTGTGGGATGCAGCAGAGGCAGGGCAGGCTCACTGGCCGTCCTCCAGGAGCTGGGACTCCACCCAGGCCTCCCGGGGCCCAGGGCAAATGTGACAGAGTCCTTAGGCAAAACCTAGATCAGTCTTTAAACTTTCAGTTAACAGGGACTGATCTCAGTATGCATCACCATGAATTACTCTAAAGACACCCAGAATAGAGATACTTGCCACCTTCCCCTCTCCCCAGCTGACTCTCCTGGCCTGACTGTAGGTGACCCGCAGGATGGGCCGTGGCTTCTCCATGCTTGGGTGATGCCCCCTGCGCTAAGGCCCTGGGTCTCCAATATCCTCATGTGACCCTCGGCTGGGATGACCCTCTGTCTCCAACGCAAAAGCCACACTTTGCCCCTGCCTCTCCCCTGGGTTCCCTGCACCGCCCCTTCAACAAGTCGCCCCCCCCCCCCCCAAGCCTGTCAGCCGCAGCTCTAGCTCCCCACACCCTAAATCAGACCAAACCTCAAACACCCAGGCAACCTCCTCTGCTCATGGCACCTTGCCCATGACAGAAGCCACAGTAGTGGGCCCAGGGGTGAGCACTCAGCCCTGCCGCTGTCTTGCATCCCTGCCCTGTCCCTGACTGTGTGACCGGGCGAGGAACTTGGCCTCTCGGGGCCTCACGATCCTCATCTCTGTCACAGGCAAGCCATGTGGTTTGGCTTTGGGGACTAAATGAGACGTGCATAAAACAAACAGTCTGGACGGTAGCTAGCAAGCACTGAGCCATCTGACAGCCTCCCAACTGGGCCTGCCGCCTCTGGCCTCTCCTGCATCCACTTGTTCTCTACATTGACACAGAGTGACCTTTTTAACACACGGATTTGGGTGAGGTCAGTCCCCTGCTTAAATCCTTTGGTGCTCATGAAATAAAACCCACTTCTCAGGCTCTTCCCAACAAAGCCTTGCCCGCCGGCCCTCCCTCCTGTGTCCCAGCCCTGGCCGTGCTGGGAGCTCACTGCCAGGCCCGTTTACCTTCCTGGCCAGTTCCCAGACATATCCTTTGAACGCAACCTCTGAAAGCCTTCCTGACTCCAGGACTCGTGCCCCACTCTGGGCCTCTGCAGCACCGTGGATGGCTTTTCCCACATGGTCGCATCCTTATCTGTTCCACCTGATCTCTGCCCTCCAGCAGCCTCCATGTGGCCTGCTGTCACCCAACAGCGGGAGGTGAGCTGGCACCTGGCTCAAGAATCCTGCACTGCTGGCCCTATTCTGGGCTGCCTTTTTCAGGAAACATCTGAAGACATAAAGTGGGGCAAGGAGGTTCCAAAAGTGGTTGGGGCCGTGTCCACAGGGCTTGACGTATGACTCACAGTGAGAAGACGGTTGCTTAAAGTAATTAAAATGAAATAAAATTTTAAGTGCATTTCCTTACTTGCCATCTTGAGAGCGCTCACTAGGCACTCTGGTGTGGCTGGTGCAGCCGTATGGGAGGGCGCAGGGGTGGAGCACCGTGACCACTGCGCAAAGCTCTCAGAGGACCCCAGGGTCCGCTGGTCAAGCTTCAGAGCCCGATCTTTTACTGTGCATGTGAAAGGCGGCCATCCAGCCAGACTCGGCCACTGTGTCCAGCCCCTTCCCGCACCACAGAAGGCAGGGAGCAGTGGCAAAGATCACACAAACTGATGAATCAAGCGAAGGGGACATATTCTTGGCAACTACTACAGGATAAGCCAAGTGATAGTTTTTCAAATAATTTCTATCCCAAGTTAGTAGAATCCAAGGATAACGGAATCCATGCCTAAGGAACTCCAGGACGGGGAGGGCTGGCTGTGATTTTTGGAGATTAGCTATGTGCCTACGGGCTGGTGGCAGCAAACTGCCTGAAGACTGGCCTGGCTCGGGCTCATTCTGTGCCCAGGAGACCTGACCCTCCCTCCCTGTGTGCGGCACCGGCTTCTCACCACGGGCAGCACCAGCGTCCCAGGGATGGGGCTGCAGGAGGTGCCCATCAGGCAGCCTTCCCTCGCATGCCCCGTAAACCGGGAGCAACAGACAGGTGGGGCTATGTGCACACCTGAAGCTGGGCCCTGGCACGGCCCTGCCAACTTAGCGAAAACCAATGAACAGACCAGGCATGCGCCTGCGTGCATGTGCCCTTCCCTCTCACCTGGATTTGCAATCCAGACTAATCAAACTTAGTATCTGGTTTCGTTTATCTGGTTATAAAAATCTCACGTGGGGGTTGGGGTGAGGGAGACCTGTGAGTTGCGTGGGCCGTCAGGGAGGGGGAACCAGCTAGAACAGCTGTAGCTGCGCAACACGCCATTGCTGGTGGGGGGTGGGGCTGCGTCCCTCCACACCCTGGCAAGAAGTACTCTCTGGCCTACGGCAGCTGGGATAATAAAGTTTATGTAAATATAAACTAGAGTATCAAGTAATAAACTTGAAAGGCCTAGGAGCAGGCTTTTGGGGTGGGGCAGCCCCAGGTTCATGTGTCGGGGGGGGGTGGGTGGGGAGGGGAGGAGAGGCAAGTGTGTCAGGCTCGTGTCCAGGCCCTGCTTCTAGCCGGGTGACTCCTGTGACTTGTTTTATCCACTAGACGCCACATCAGATTTCATCTGAAGGAGAAGGACCCTGCTGCTGAGGTTCAAAAACCATTCTTTCATGTAAGATCAACATAATTCTGTAGAGAGTGGTATGATCTCTCATCTAAAACCAGTGATACCTCCACTTGGTTTCCCATTCTGCCTCCTCCCCTGCCCCGCTCATGGTCTATTCCCATCACAGCAAAAAAAAATTAAAAAAAAAAAAAATCAGATTGAGCCACGCCCTTTGGCACCCCTTCCACCTAGCATCTGTGGCTGCAACTATAGGGCCTGCGGGACCTATAGTCACCTGGTCCTCAGTCACCTGGCAGACCTACCTGCTCTTACTCCTCCCCTCCTCGCCCTGCTCCTGCCCCTGTGGCCTCCTTGCTGACCTTCCACCTCCAGGACAGGGCTACCACACCCCTGCATGCAGCGTGTCTGGAACAGTCTTCCCCAGCTCACCTGCAGGCTGCCTCCCTCCACCCTTCAGGTCTTTGTTCAAGGTTATCTGGCTACTATTTAACACTTAATCGCCCTCTCGCCATCATCCCCCACCCTGCCCCATGTTGTTTCCTCCGTGCTTATCACGGCTGGCATCCTGTATCATTTACTGACTCAGTACGCTTACTGTTGATTGTCCGTCTTTCCTTGCTAGCATGTAAACTCCACTGTTTAATTCACTGACGTAGCCCAGGTGCCTAGAACAGCAGCTGGGCGCAGGGTTGGTGCATGATAAATATTTGTAGACTCCTTGAAGGAATGATAGCCCCCGAGTGCCTCCCTTCCCGGGCCGGCCAAGTGAGGAGAGACTCCAAATAAGCCCTCTAAAAACTCAGAGAAGAGAAGGGGACAGAAGATCATCTCGGAATTGGAGGCTCTTCCCTTTGAAACCTGCAGTGGTCACGCCACTCAATAACATGACCAACGTTTAGTGGCCCAACCATGTAATTAGAAAAATATTCGTACCTTTGTAATTCCCAAAACGCCAATGTTGGGACTGGATGATGTAGAGCCATTCCCGGTACCAAATATGCCATCGAGAACACAGGAGAGACCCTCCACGAAAATTCCCCTAGAATGTAATGAAAAACATTCATTCAGGGGGGGAACCACTCGGAAATAGCCTCCAAACATCTGCAACCCGAAGAAGCCTGGTCCGCAGACCCGCAGCTTCCACACCCTGGGGAGATGGGAGATGCAGTCTCAGGCCCCACCCCAGACCTGAAGCAGAACCCGCATGTTAACAGAACCCCCGTGCTCGTGCGATTCTGAGAAGCACCTCTCCAAGTCACACGAGACACGGGTGGTTTAAAATCATTCCAAATGAAAACAGAGGATTTTAGCCAGAAAATAAAGCATTTGTTGGGATATAAGACAAACATGAGCTGTGTGTCGAAATAAACCATACGGATTTGATCCGTTACTATTAAAATCCAGTTTCATGAGGAAGGAAATGTTTTGTGATTTCATAAAACACTGAAACTTTTAAACCTATTGATATACAGGTATTTGACCACATGTAGCAACTCCGTTAGTGAAAGATGTAGAAACCAGGACCAAAAGTCCCAGCAGAACCAGTGTGGGACATGCCAAGAACCAGCCCACAGATCTCATCACACACAATCCCTCTGCAGGTGCAGCAGCCTGCTGGCACGGGGGCGACCTGGGCTATTTTTTTTTTTCTCTGCAGCCTCCTCAGGGTCAATTCCCTACCGATTTCTAGAAACTAAAGACCAAGTGTTTTGACAACGTAAACTCCACAGCCCATAAACCTCTAGATCCTGCAGATTTCATTCATTCCTTCCTCTTCCTGTTCCTATGTATATGAATTGAAATTGTGAACAGATTACACGGCACCTACCCTTAGGAACAGCTGGAATGCATCTATTGGACAGACCTGGAGCAGTTACTGTCTGCTGCCAAGGTTTCCACTACAGATGTGAGGAAAAGGTGTCCCTGTGTTTTTTGTCTGATTGTGGCAGCCAAGATGGAATGGTGGAATATAGAAGAAAAACAGGTAATCTTGGCAACTCAGAAATAACCCTGGTTAGCCAGGTGTGGTGGCTCAAGCCTATAGTCCCAGCTACTCGGGAGGTGGAGGCAGGAGGATTGCTGGAGCCCAGGAATTCGCAACTGTAGTGCTAGGATTGTGCCTGTGAACAGCCACTGCACTCCAGCCTGGGTAACACAGTGAGACCTTGTCTCTTTGAAAAAAAGAAATGAAAAGCAAAAATAAACAACCCTATAAACAGTTAAGAGCCTGTTTTACTGCAAAGAATCTAAAGTTTTAGTTTACAGGAAAAAAAAAAAAGAATAGTTGGAAAAACAAGACAAGAAAATCAAAGACAGTACATAAAGAAATAAATTGAGAACAACAAGACAAGAAAATCAAAGGTAGGTGTGTGTGTGTGTGTGTGTGTGTGTGTGTATGTATCTTTCTCAGATGATACAAAACCAAGCAAAGAACAAGGGCGATGCCTGGCGTTTGTTTCAGGGCATTTAAGGCTTAAAGCGGTTTCACGGAGAGTATCTTATCTGGTCATCACCACCAGTGAGGGAGCGTAGAAATTCTGTTTTGTGTCAGGATGAGGAAAATGAAAGTGAACAAGGGCAGTGATGTGTCTGACGACAAACAGCCCAGAAGCAGCCCTGCTGCTCGGCTGCCTTCACGTTAAAATGCTTGGCTTTGTCTTCAGGGTCACTGAACCCTAAGAGCAAAGTAACAAGGCGCTGGCCCAGGGATCGTACCTGTTGATGGCGTGGATGGGAGGCGGAGGGGCA
Source organism: Eulemur rufifrons (assembly GCF_041146395.1). Taxonomy (NCBI): domain Eukaryota; kingdom Metazoa; phylum Chordata; class Mammalia; order Primates; family Lemuridae; genus Eulemur; species Eulemur rufifrons. The sequence continues at coordinate 29,292,919 of NC_091002.1, forward strand.
CAGGACAGCCTCGCACAGGCGTAGTAGTCACCGATAGACTCGATGATGCTGGCCACCACGGCGCTGAGCATGCCGATGACGCCGGCCGCGGACACGGTGGGCAGTCCCCACTGAACTGAGGGAGGAAAGCCACCGTGAGTGCTCCCGGAGGGGCAGCAAAAGTTGCCAGGGCCAGTTACCAGAAATTGTTCTGAATGCTGGAGGACTCTGCAAGATCCACTCAGATTCTGAAGCTTGGGGAAATTATTTACTTTTAAATCTTAATCATGAATGTATCAGATGCCTGGGACCCGTCACTGAGGCAGGGGAAGGTGGCCATAATGAGGACGATCTGCTCTGTGTCTTTACCTAGAAGAAGAAGAAACCTCTTGGCTGGAAGAGGTGGCTGCTTCTCTTCCTGCTTCAAAGTCACATTCAGTATCTACTAAGTAACAACTTAACATGGTCTGCAGTGTTGGGATAGAAATTCACGAGAGGAATTCATAGCCTTGCTGCACAGAGCATGGTACAAAATAACAGTGACCTTGCCCAGGGAATGGCATCAGATGCAAAAGCAATGAAAAATCACCAGCTAAATTTAAATCGCAATAGTCAAGCGTGCACAAAGTTTGGACAGCCCTTCTCCACTACAATACCAGAGCTTTATTTTTAAAGTAAATCATAAGTGATTCACAGGAAATTAAATAGCTTCATTTAAGAAAGCAAAGAGACATCCCACTGTAATTTCATTTTGAGTATCTGGATTTACTTAATTCTTCATTAGATATTTTTTTCTTTAAAAATACATCTGTTTGGACTTGAGAACCATAGATCTTTTACTTGATAAAAATAGCACGGGTCTCTTTCAGCATTCGAATGAACAGACTCCTTTGATAAAGGAGCTCACCCTTCTTCCCTTGAACCACCAGGTATAATACACCAACTAGGTATAAAGCACGGTGGAAGAAGAAAGATGGACAAAACGTGGTCTCTCATGCAGGAGCCTACGGTGTAGCTCGGGGAAAAGGACAAAGTCCCCGGGAGAGTGTGACGGGGCAACTTCAAATGAACGCAGCCGAGCTGGGTCACCAGGAGGAGAAGTGAAGAAGGCAGGAAAGGGGCTGGACGGGAGGAGGAGGTGGGGGTGGCGGTGCCCCCTGAAGGATGGGGCGCATCTGAGAGGGGAGATGAAAGGAGAGGGCACTCCGGTGGAAGCAGAGCGCTCACACGGGGTGGGAGGCAAGTTTAGGAAGGACTCGATATGCCCCCTGAGCCACCAAAGGGGACTGGCCTTTGTGTCCTAGGAAAAGGGGGAGGGAAAGATGACATGTAAAGTCAGGTGCGCAAAACAGGCCTGGAGCGTGTTTGAGGGTGGAGCTGTTTCCCCTGTGGGAGCAGGCAGGGGACACGGGGGTCAGAGGTGCATGGCCCACAGGTGCACAGGCAGCGCACAGCACGTTCCGTGCCCGTCGGCAACAGCATCCGCATCTCACCTCTGCGTTGCTTTGGGATGGATTTTCCTCACCCAGAGGCCTTCTTTACCTAAGCGACACTTTGCTTTTTCTAAATAATCTTCTTTTACTGTTACCTTGACATTGTTGTAGCATTGTGGTTTCATTTTAGTGTCTTGATTTGGGGGGGGCGGGGCGCGGATTCTTATTTTGACCCTTTTTCGTTTAGATAGATTTATTTTTAAAACCTCGTTTGCTTCCAGCCTTCTATCTTAAATCTGTTATTTCATTTCTCCTTTTACCTAGAATCTTTCAGTTATTTTGTAACTTTACAGCGGGGTTTCTCAACCTTAGCACTGTTGACATTTTGGAACAGAAATCTGTATGTTACTGATTCAGGTAATTCTCAACACACTGAAGATTGAGAACTACTACTCTAGATCTTTGAAAGCCTGGCTCCGGATTAAGCGAAATCATTGGAGAGTACACAGGCTACATCTCTGGGGGTGGTCTGTTATCTAGTGAAGCTCTAGCAACACACCAGCTCTCAGCAATCAAGGGTTGTTGCTAACAGCAGCCCTGCACGCTCACGCAATGCCCACACTCTGTCCACTAAGTCACACCTGCTTTGTAGGGACCCCGTGAGGTCCCTGGGGGAAATCTCTCTGGTCTCAGCACGTGAACAGCTGCTTCTCCTGAGCCCAGCGGTGTTCCTACCGGTGCTCACTTGGGGAGCTGCCTGCACAGGCAGACAGGACCGTTCCACATGTGCCATGGGCCTTCCTCTTACTGCCTCCTCCCAACTGCCTCACCAGTGCTTTTTATCAAAGATGGCAGGTATGTTTATGAACCATGCACATTCCTTTTTGGAAGAAGGATAGGTATTTATAAATACACACTTAGACCATATGATCTGATGAGAATGCTATTTTAGAAAGACGAAACTTTTTGAAGCTTTCATAATGTATTGAGAACAAAAGGAACAACCACCAACATCTTCATCATTCAACACACTCACAGCAGTCATCTTCACCCAACCTTAAAATTGTTGTCTTTTTTTTTTTTTTTTTGCTTTTCCTCCTTGCCATTATAAAATATGAAAATAAGATGGCTAAACAAGGGAATAAATTGGCTAAACTTGACTAAGCTCAGGCTCCAATTTTCATAAAAACCCAAATGCTGGGAATAGAGTCTCCCCAGTAGAAGAGCATGTTACAACCACTGGGTTCATACAGGTCGCTACTGGGGTCAGGGTCTAGAAAGTGCACACATGAATCCAGGCGATACCTCTTCCTCTTACCCCAATGGTTACTCAACACTCAAATTACTTAAGACCAGGCTTCCGGCCATTTGTGACTATCCATTTACCTCTATAGCTGGACCAAATGAAAAGGATTACTGCCACCCATTAAAAGATTACATAAATTCCATCACGGTTGAGCAGTTTACTTGCTAATCTTTAGGCCCTCCCAATGAAGCCTTTCACTATGGCAGCTCTGGTACCAACAGGTCTGTACTTGCCTTTCTAAGCAGCTGCCCTCAAATCCCAGCCACCAGAGCTCAAATCTGGCAAGAGACCCCTTGCATGGGATTTTCTCCTAGTGGATCCCAAAAAGCCAACTGGTTAATCTGAGAAGGGAACTGGGTCTCCGTGTGTTGATTACTGCCCTCTGGGAACAGGGTTTTCCCCTTTTTTGCTGTCTAATCCTTTAATGACCAGAATGGTGAGAACTTCAGGAGACATTCTGGGGCAAAGGAGCCTTTTCCACCTGGCTCCTGACCTCTCTGGCCCCAGAATACTTACATGGGTAAGGAACCTTGAACCACGGGGCCACCAGAAGCACGCCCTGCCTGGCATCCGTGCGAGCGTAGAAGCCGTACTTTGCGCTGTCGGGAGGGAAGACGTCCGTCACTGTGAAGATGAAGCAGAGCAGCCAGGACACCAGGATGGCCAGGATTATCTGAAGCGGTCAAGGGAGAGCTGTCAGGCCAGCAGAGCTCATGGCTGTTGGCAAAACACACACCTCCCCACGGTCTGAACAGCACACCCCAGAATCCACCACGGTCAGTACGCTGCAGACCTACCCCTTGAATGGAATCGAATTGAAAGAGCAGTTTCACATAGGTGACTTGACTTTAACCCTTCTGAAGTCTGGCTAGTAAGGTAAGAATGGACATCATGTCTGCAGGGCCCACACAGAGTCAAATCTCACTCAGCCCCATGTTGTCCAAAGGACAATGTTGTCCTTTTGCACTGCTCAAAGGGTGTGGCTCCCACTTCAGAATCAGAACCTTTCACCACTTCTAAATATTACATCTGTGATGATTTGGGTGATCGTTATACCACAATGTCACCAACAGACACAGTCCCTCCCCGGGAGGCCTGCTTAAAACCCTCCCTTCACATAAACATCTTACATAGGAGCCAAAGGCAATGGCAAGGGAGGGGGCGGGGATCAACTACTCACAGGGAACATTTTGAAAAGCTGTAACTTGTATGCAGTCCACCCTTTCTTGGATTTATAAATTGGGAGAGGAAATTTAACATTTCTGGCATATTGAGAAAACAGTAATACTAGGAAAATTGTCCTGAGGAAAGAAAGAAAATAAACCAGGTTAAATGCTGTTACGTTTGTGTTGTGAAATAACACCCAATGCCTCAATGGGAAAATTGACTACATGTGCTCAATTTATCTACCTAGAGAGCCACTGCTCCACTTAATCACTATTTGGGAAATGATATCTTTTGGAAATACCATTTTGGGGAAGATGTTACGAATAATTTACCTAGCATTTCTTGATACTGAAATGAAATTATAATATAAATGCCTATGACTAACTTTTCTAAATAGAGTAAGAAAATCCAAAGAATATACACATTGATGGGAAAAGCTCACACTATGGAAGGGGAAAAGGTGCCACATTGAACAGGATGCACAGTAGGGGAGGGGTAAAAACCTAACTAACAGGTGCAGTGAACACTACTCCAGGGATGGGCACACCTACAGCCCTGACTAAAGCACTATAAAAGCTATCCGTGCAACAAAAACATTTGTACCCCCTTCATATTTTGAAATTAAAAAAATAATGCACAGTAAAATTACAACTATGAAGTAACCATAAAGCAAACCAAGAAACTACTGTACACACACACACACACACACACGCACAGGAGAGAAAGACATGAGCCAAATTGTTCACAGGGATTAGCTTTGGGAGGTTGTATAACCTGTGACTGGTTTTTCCACTTTTCTGTATTTTCTGATTTACTTACAATGAGCATAAATTACTTTTAAAAGAGCAAAATAACTTCAGTATTTTATTATAGAAAACTGTATACAGAATTCAGTATTACTAATACTCCCGAGGAGTTCCCGTGCCAGACACCACACTAAGGTCCCTCCTGTGTGTCACCTCAGTCTCATGGGGTGGCTTCTGTGATCATCCTCTTTTCACAGAGAGACAAGGCCAGTGGTCGAAGATCACACAGCGAGAAGCTGCCGGGTGCTAGGGCCAGGGGTCTAACTCTGCAGCCCGAGCTCTTAGCTACTGCCCTCTGGTCACAGGGCAGGGATGCCTAGGCTGGCTGCGGAAGTCCCTCTCCTCTGAGCCCCAGTGGTGACCCAGCTGCATTGGGCACCACAGGAGGCAGCGACAGGCGGTGCCCTCCCTGCAGGGGGACCCTGACGTGTCCTCATCCCTCTGTGCCCCGTGTGGCTGGCGGGTGTGGGGCCACTTCCCATCCCCTGGAGGGATTTACTCGTCACCGAAACAATAGAGGCGCACGTGTGGGATTCTCATGCGGACTCGCTCTTTTGCTCACAACCTGAAGTGGAGTTGGCAGGAAGAGTGGGTTCCAGTCAAAGCTAAGCTTAATTGTTCCCGGGCAGGGTTCCAGCTGCTGAGATGGAATCATTAGCTCCATCGACAGCCAGTCAAGTGCGGCCTCATTGTCACATTCCTAATGAGGTGTGGACGGCAGTCTGGTGGGAAAACGGGCATGTGCTGCTCTGCGGGTCTCCCCGCCTCTCTTCACCGAATGGGGGGGGGGTTCTGTTAGTACCAGTTTGAGGCCGAAAACACACATGGTGCCCAAGTTATTTCAACTCCTCTGAGATAGTGAAGCTTAACAAAAAAACAATATGATGACATGGGACACTAAAACTGGCATATTTTAAACTTAGGCCTACAGAGAATTTTCATGTTTAGAAAAACTAAGTGCTACTTAATGTGTTTCAAAGTGAATATTACACGATCTTAAGAAGCCTCAAGTCTGGGTTATTATGTCAGGCAACACCCATGTGCACGAGGGTGCTGACTTCTCAAAGCATGTTTAAGAGGGGAGGGGGCCACAGAGAGACTTCGGAGAAGGCGCAGATCTCAGGTCCAAATCTAGTGACTCAAACTAGGGAAGCAGATTGGGCAGACGAACACTAGTTTATTATTAGTTTTCCAGTTTATTATTATCATCACATACACCTGGAGGCAGGCACCCCCAAGATAGGCAGAGTGGGGGCATGTCTACATTCTCAAACCTTGACTAGGCAGAGAAGGGACAATGGTTTTTTTAGTCTCAGCTCCTCAGGTCTCGTCTACCATGCCAGGCACTTTCCACCTCATGTTTACATCTTGCTTCTTTGTTGACTTTTACTTTAAAATATTATGCAAGTAATGCATACCAAATTACAGAAAAAATTTAAAGGGTAGATAAGCCAAAAGACAGAGGCCACACCCTGAAGATAATGCATAATCTTCCTTTTGGGTGATAAAACTATGCAACATTCTGGTCTATTCTGAATGGCTTTCATTTCCTGGGTATTTGCTGGGTGCCAGGAACTGAGGTCAGAAGAAGACAGGCTGTCATCTTCCTTGTCCTTAGGACAAGGACAGGTCATTTTCTAACCCAAACTGGGATCATACTTAACATGCTGCTTCCTAACCTGCTTTTAGCACCACTAATGCCAAGAACACTTTCCCACTTCACCAGATGGACATCTGCACTAGCACCTCCCTGACTGCTTAGCGTTCCATTTTATGGACATACCATAAAATGGTATGTCAATCCCCATGACAATCCCCATACTGTATGACACTGCAAGTAACAAACTTTAATTAAGAAGTTGTATCATCACTTATTTTAATATTCATTCTTTATGCATGAGGCTATGTATTTTAGCATTATTTGCAACAGCAAAAATTTTAGCAACATGAATGAGCATCAATTGGGAAATAGTTGAACAAATTATAAACTATTCATACTATTAAAGATTGTGCAGCTTTATGAAGAATGAGATCAATCTAAACTACTGAAGGTGAACCCAACAAATCAGTAGAGTGAAAAACAAATTATAAAATGATAGTAAAGCTATTTATTTGCATGTTTGTATTTGCATAGAAAAAAATACGGACGGATATACGCTTAACTTTTACTAGTTAACAATCATGAAATTTTTTTGAGAGATAACGTGAGTGGGAGAAAATTACTGTTTTACTTTAGATTTCTCTATTTAATTACTGTTAAATGTCAGACTTTAACTGATTTGGAGGAGGCTGGGAAACAGGGGTGTGGAGGTATATTGCTCTTGGGTGTCTGGTAATGATGGGTGGGGTGGGGGTTCATTATACTATTCTCTCTGCTTTTGAACACATTTGAAATTCTCCATAAGAAAAGTAAACAAAAAATAAGTTTTCTCAAGAAAAACACAGTTCCTATCATGGACTTATACACTGTTCTAGAAATAGCAGTCACTGGATTTGCCACACTTACCCTCCCCTGAGACTGTGTCTAAATTCCATCACTGTTGGAGTGACTTAGAAACCCATGTTTGTGCAACACGATCCATTCCCAATTCTAACAGAATCATGTGGATAATATACATGTTGGTAACTATCAAGGACAAAGCTTCTTAAACATTAATCAGCTTTTTGCATTTCCTTTTTTGCTAAATAACTGTCCATTACATATCCTTCATCCATTAGTGCACTGGGATTCTCTCTCTTTTAAATTAATTAATGAAACTCTATGAATTAAGGACATTAGCCTTTCTTGCACAATTTTTATAAATATTTTCCCAGATTTGTTTTTTTTTTTTTTCAGGGATTTTTGATAACCATTTTAAATGCATTCATAGTAAAATCTATCAATCTTTCTCTTTTCAATATCTGCTTTAAGAACGATCTTCCATCCCTCCTGATTAAATATTTATGTAGGTTTTCTTCTAGCACTTTTACGGTTTTATTTTTCTATATTTAAGTCTTTAAATCAATTGAAATATAATTTTCTGTAAACTAGGAATCTAACTTTATTCTAAATAATCATCTAAGTTTTCCTACACAATTTATCCATTCCCCACTGGTTTCAAGTATGACTGCCATCTTTCAATATTATAAAAATAAATACTGATTTTTTTTTTTACTTGGTTTTGTTTCTGTCCCTCCTATTCTGCTCTATGTCTATTCCTGTTCCAGGGACACAGTATTATTTATGAAGCTCTGGAATGTATTCCTGTAACGGGAAGTCACTATTCCCTTCTCCCTGACCTTTTTGGGACTGATCCATATTATTTTATTTCTTGTCTTATGCACTGGCTAGCGCATCTAGAGCAACATTAAATGATAACATTGATAAGAAACATGCTACCTTGGCTCCTGATTTCAACAGGTAGGACTGATTTGAGTCTTTCACCTCTAAAGTAAGAGGCTTTTTTTTTTTTTTTAAATAATATTTTTCCCTGACTCCAAGAACCTAGCTGGGAGGGCTTGGGGCCCCAGAAGCCATCATGAGGCATTTAAAAATCTTATTCAAGAAAGATCACTCTATTCCCACACTGTTAACAGTCTGCAGCAAGGAAGTAGGATGATCAAAAATAAATTTTTTTTTTAAACTGTCACCATGGTTGTTATTAATAAAATCCACCATGGAACCCTGATAGATTTGCAAGGAACGCTACAGTAGAGAAAGATTCTGAACCGTAGCATGCTATCTGAACATATTTGATTTCAGAACTCTTTGCTTGGGAAGTGCCCAAAGAACTAATGAACAGCTCAGGGTTTTGTTTTTGTTTTTAACACAACTTCAGGAAGGAAAATGATGGTCCACGGTTCTCTTCTACTATTAGCTCAGTCAGGATTTGCCAGTCAGATAAAACTGACTGAAGTTTCTTTCCCAAAGCTCTAGAGTAGTTTAAACAGTGCAGAATTTTCTCTTCCTTGAAGATTTAGTACACTCACTGTCTAACTGCTTGGGTCCAGGGCTTCCATTAGGAAGCAAAGTCCTTCGCTAACATTCCCAACCATTCCCGTGGTCATGGGTTTATTTGGCTTCCTAAACCTTCCCTCCCTTATTCACAATCTGCTTACTGAGCACCTGCTCTGTAACCGGGGGCGGATCGGGTGCTGGGGGTGGCATGGTGAACGGCTCAGAGGGAGGGCCTGCCCTCACAGAGCCCATAGCCCCAGGACAAAGAGGTCTTGGCAAGTTAAAAAAAAAAAAAAAAAAAAAAAAGGAGCAGAAATGAAAAGCCTGACTGAAGGAGAATTCCCATAACTTGAGAAAAAAGACGAAGAGGTGGAAAACAGGCAAGGAAAGAAGGAGTCCAGGAGGTGCAACATCCTTGAAGTTCCAGAAAGACACAAGCAAGGGTGGAGTGGACGAAGACATCTGTGAAATAACTCAAGATCACTTCCCACTTCTGCATGCCTGGTTTCCAGAAAGAAAGGGCCCTGAGTGCCCAGCCCAAGACGCATAAATAGACCCAACCTGGGCAGTGGGTGAGGTGTCAGACAGTGGCACAAACAGGAGACCTAAACGCATGCAGAATTCTAGCTTGTGTCTAATCGGAGTTTCAAAAGGCGAGGACAGAGATGGTCCCTTGGGAGACACTAATGGCTGAGCATTTTGCCAGACAGAGAATGGACAGGCAGAGGGCAAGAGAAAGGCTGGGGACCAGTGAGGAATCGGCGGCAGAGGGGGAGGCTTGCCTGGGGGGCGGCAGTGAGGGCCCAGAGAGAACAGACTCGGAATTTGCTCTGGAGGTGGGGGCGAGGGAAAGGGAAGAATCAAGACAGCTCCAGGGTTTCGGCTTCAGCAACTGGGAGCAGGGAAGGAAGTGGTTTGGGGGCAGGGAGGGAATCAGAAGTCTGGTGCTTTTTTCATGCAATGCCTGAGATGTGTGATCGCAAGTGCAGAGGTAAAATTGGGGGCTGCACCCCCACAGGTATTCTCTCATCTTCATTAGCCTCCCCAGAAGTTTGTCTACATTGTTTTCTCTTCCCAAAGGACCAGCGTTTAGCTTTATTACTTTGTTTCATATTTTCTGAAACATTATTAACTCTCCCCCCACCCTGCCCCTTCCATTAGGTTCATTTTCTGTCCTGTTTTCCCAGCTACTGAAATTCCTCACGTGCTTTATTTGCCTTAAAGGTTATGAATTTTCTTGAGAACTCTCTAAGCACGATTAGTGCTGTTACTGTCATCATTTGCTAAATTATCAGTAATTATGAAGCTTTGACTTCCTCTCTCAGAGTTATTTATAACAATGTTTTCTTTAGCTTCTAAGTAGTTTGGGTTTTTTGTTCATGCTTTTGTTGTTGGTTTCTAATTTTACTGTATTGTAACTACAGTTTTGCCTTTTTGGCATTAATTACATATCACTGAGTGAACATTCTTACAAGCCATCTTCACACCCGTGCCCAGTGGTGAAATGAAGAAATTCAGAACAATCTTGGACAAGTGTGATGACTGGGTTTTCACACTCATGGGCGAGTTTTGTGTTGCCCTTAAATCTTGTTTTTTCTTTAAAAGAAGATCTTGAGTATTTTGGCTATTTTTGTATATCTTGATTTAATTTGTAATGATGTATAGGGGCAGCACTTCTGCTACGATCCACTTTATTTGTGCATCATGCCCTAATCCACAGAAGCAGGACTGAATGCAATGAGTTAAATCCCAATCAGACCTCGTGGGTTCTGGAACCCATCTACTAGCTGTGAGATGCTGGGCAAGTAACACTGCATGTTTGTGTCTCAGCCCTTCGGCTGTTACATGGAGATGACACTGGCATCTGTCTTATCTTATAACATCACAAGTGTTATGTAAAGCAGTGAAGCACAGTGAAAGATCAATAATTAAATAATTACAGAATATTACACAAAGCAAAACAAAAGAATTGGAAATTGCCTTATGTTATTACTTTGTTTCACGAAATTTTACTGTTTGGTAAAACTCCAGAGTCCTGGAACCATTTACCTATGAGATAATCAGTTCTTACATATGCTCTACAGACACACGCAAAGAGAATGTGGACTCAATTTGCGGTATGCAGAACTCTCTGGCTCTTATCAACCTTATATTATCCAAGTACTGTATGTCTTCTTCACTAACACAAAATGTGACTTTATTTAAAGGGCAAGGGACATCTATAATGGACTTAAAGTTCTGTGCAAAAGGATTGGCTCTGACTAGCAGGATCCTGGAAGAAATCACACCCCCAGCCCCCACAGGAGTGCAGAGCTCTGCTTGGCCCAGGGGACAGTCACACTCTCAACGCCAACAGACCTTCCCGTGCATCTCTGTCTCCTGCCAGTCTGTAAGTATTTTGGAGTCTCATCTAAAGATGTGGCTTCTCAGTATTTCAACCCGTACGTACAAGACTTGGCATGATCTCAGGAGTCAAGAATTAATGGCACTACCATCTTACCCCATTACCAAAGTTTAAAACCTTGCAACCCACCCTCTACACATCACTACCAAGTCCGTCCTTGGAATAACTTGAGTGTATGTCACTTCCCAATTTCTGGGTCTAAAAAAAAATCCTTCAACTATTCCCTAGCATGAAGCAAATAAAGTTTAAACTGTCAGACCATTCTTACTCAAAAATAAATAAATAAATAAATAAAATAAAAAATTTTTTTCCTCCCAAAGTGTGAATGTTACAAATGTTCCAAAAGGCTGTCCCACAGGGGTGGGATGAGGGGAGATTTTTAATTTTTACACTTACAGCATGGCGATGCCCCAGTGCTTGCCAGCCCTCTCTCCTGCTGCCTGGAAACCAGAGAGGCCAATGAGGGCCACCGTGGGCGTGATAGTCAGGGGGCCGATGTATTTCAGCAGAGCCCCAGGCAGGCCTAGGAGGCCGATGACCACTTCTATCAGTGAGGACATGATGATGGCCCCCTGGATCTGGAAACAAGAGATGGCACAGACGTGAGAGTGAGCTGCTTATGCGCTGGACACTCTGAATGTCACCTGCAACCACAACCGATAATTCTGCAAGGCAACAAGGTACTATATTATCTAGCAGGCATGACACAGCTGGAAAATGCCCTGGGACCTGATAAGAAACTTCAGTGGGGTTAATCAGGGCCTAGCAAACACGAAGTATGACAGCACTGATGTAGACATATTACAGAAATGGGCCCTGAACTCAAAGCCCACTTGCCCTGTCTACTGATACATGATACAGTGAATCCCCATTTAAGAAACACAACACTGCATCACAAAGACTCTTGGCTTTAAATTTAGAGTGAGCACCTGCAGGACATTTGCAAAATAGTGTTATTGACCAAAAATTCTTAAGGAATGTTTCCAGTGTACAGAATGGCCATATCTGCGCTCATTCTGAACTGAAGGTGAATTATCTCATAGATCTTGGAAAATATGAACAAACGGTTACTGTTCTTCATGTCTGGGGACTCCCACACCGTATTCTGCTCAAGTGCACTTTGGCAGACAAATGTCTTTAGTTCTTTCGACAAATACAGGCATACACTGAGGCCAAAATGAATAACTCTGCTGTTTGTCCCCAAACCTCTGTAGCTACTTCCAGTTAGTGAGCTGCAAGCCTCAGCAAGCTGTACTGGAAGGTTTAAGTGGACAGGTTTGGGGGTCTGCAACAGGAGGGAGACAATTCCTTCTAATTGCACAAAGCACTTCCACATGCTCTATTTTAGAATGATGCTGAACTGAATTTAGTTTAACGACACAAATAAATGTATCCGTAATTGAAAAAGAAGGGTTTAGTAAGATCAACTGTGGTTTCCTGGGCACAAGCAACGCTGAAGCTGAGAAGAAACACAAGCCACAAGCAGACAACGCTCGGCTTTACCTCTCGGATCCGGGGGTACCAGATGTGTTCTGTGTGCAACAGTTCGGCTGTTCCATTGGCAACTGAAACATCTTGAAAACAAAAACAAAAACAAAATTTTTCTTGGAGTGACACTGATGTTTCCCAGGATATATTCATTTTACCCTTTAAAAAGAATTTCTTTCCTGTTTTAATTATATATGTGTCAATACCCATCCCTAAAATTCAACCTACAACATTACAGCTTTGTCCTACTGAAAGGTGGATTCCCCAACGCTAATTTAACCAAATGTATTCATCGACTGAGAGCTTCCCCAACTTGTCAAAAGCTGACTGACGTGGTGATACACGTTACTGGTACCAGCCTCACACAAAAAGCCAACCTTTGCAAGCAGCTTACTGAAATGCCCAACAGCAAGGTTGCTGGACTGAGGGTTTAAAAACTGAGATAAAACAGAGGGCCTTTTCCAGTTCCAAAATCAAATCAATGGTCACAAAGTAACCCCTAGGAGCAAGGAAGGAAATGAAGGCTGGAAAACTTTGCTCCTAGAACCTCAAAATGTAACCCTATTTTGAGAGTACAGAATGTCTGACTCTGATTTTCTCAAATTCCCTGTCTTTATCTGACCTTATCGGGTTCCTTAAGGATCTTTGCAATCACTAAGGAAGGGGAAGGAAAGTCATTTGCAGAAAACCACAGTAGCCAGATCCTTAAAAAGCAAAGACGTTTCAGAGAAGGGATGCTGACGCAGCAAAGAGAGTGATTACTGGTGGGTCATAAAATCCACTGAAAGAGAGAGGCAGAAAAATAGCACAAATATTTTTCTATTCCATCCCCATATTTATCAATTTCATTAGCATAGAGAAATGAGGTCATTTCTGGTCCTTTCTTGCTCTAGGGTTAGGGATGAACAAGTGGATAGAAAGAGAGAGACAGACATGATCTACAGATTGGAGCGTTCTAAGCTGTTTGTGTGTTTCGTGCCTAATTCCAGAAAGGATTTACCGCTGCTGAGGGCAGCATGTCCAGGCCTCCCTTTTATCACCTGCATTAAAGGACCCCAATGACATATGTGGAAATAACTGCAATTACCTGTGGTGTTACATTTCCATTTATCTAAAGACAGGATGGCTCGAGCAGGGGCCAAAAATGCAAAAGCACTGGCCTGAAACAGGGGTAACCTAAAAGAAACGAGACCAAAACCATGATCACGGCATCGGGAACTACCGAGGTAGTTCACTATTTGACAGCTTAACAGTCTTTTCCATAGACATACAGCACATGAGTTAACGCAGGCACACCTGAAAGAAAGAGCACCGGTCTGCAGAGGTCTCCTGTGCCATGCAGCGGGGGCCACTGGCTTCTCCGTCCTCCCCTCCGCTGCTCTCCCCCCAGCAGCTCCAGGGTGGGGCCTGGAGGACCCTGTGGTCAGTGCCAGCACCCCCACAGCAGCCCCTGCCATCACCACCTTTCCTCTGCGGGGTGCGGGGGCTTCCGGCATCTGGGCTTCCCTCTTTCCTGCTGAGCTTATAAGCTCCATTTTAAACCTCAGTGTATTTCTGCTATTTTACCATCCTCTTCCTCCTCCTCCTTTTCCATTTCAAATTCTTATCAGTTATCACAGAAAAAAAATCTATCTCCCTTGTTGTTGGATTTTGTGAGTCCAAAACCACCCTAATCATGGAGGATAAGTATTAAAACCATGTTAGTGATCTAGAGCTATCAAAATTGTAAGTTATAAAGTCACAGCAGATATAATAAATATTCTGCTTAGTCATAAAAACACTTATAAGTGTTCCAACACATATTTAAAGAGCCCAGAAAGTTTGCAAAATCTCCATTAAATTTCCTGTCCACATCTTCCAACTAGGTATAGAGATCCTCAAATCCCATCACTTGATTCTATTTCAGATACTTGATGTTGGCTTTATGAACACGTGAGCTACTGAAAATGATTCTGACGCTTTTTTATCATATATGTACAGCATTTCGGCTAAGTTGTATTAAAGTGGCTTTATGGGTTAGCATGAGAACCTAATCATTATTCTTAACATTATTTCGGAGGTAAAACATAAAACTGGCTCCTTCTGTCTGGAGGGCTGGGAACTCTCAGACATCCAAATCCTTAAATGCCCCAGGCAGCACTTGGCAGTGGCCTGGCTGGTGAGACAAGCACCCAGCATCTTCCCTCTGAGCTGGCTGACAGCAAGTCCTGCCCGCAGTGAAACAGGAACTGGACTGAGAAACATAAGTGGCTCTGGCCGAGGGACAAGCAGCCACGCTGCAAGGCCAGAGCCCAGCATGCACCATTGTGAGCCAGACGAGGTTAAGGCTCCCTTGTTACAGATGCTCTCCTGGCCATTTTAATCATGCAGTGAAATCAACCGGGAGTGTGCAGGACGCTGGCTGTGAGGCAGAGGCAAGCCACACCATAGACACCAGATGCACTGCTGACAGCCACTCCCATGGGCACGCCCTCCACCAACCATCCAGTTATAATTACCTGCTGGAGGGGCCCGGAGCATAGTGCTGTCAAGATCACCTGGTGGCAATGTACATCAAAGGTAAAACATGCTTTGACTTACAAAACTCCTTAAGCACAAATGTTCAGAAATATGTTTAAAGGGTAAAGGAAGGTCAGCATGTAATTAGGAATGGGCGCTGTCTCAAAAGGCCCAAAAGGCATCTGGTCTACTATAGCTGCAGGTTCCAGCCATGCATGCTAGGGCAATGTACTAGGAATGGTGAAATACATTCAGAGACTTTTGTCCTTAGAACATGGCCATCCCACTGCACTGGTGATTCACTGGAAGTGGCCAAAGTAAAGGCTGGATCCGGGTTCTCCTTCTCAGTTAACCTCAGTCTGAACCTCGCCTTGCTTTCAGGGCAAGCAGTTTATGGCTTAACCAGAACTACAGCCCCTCTGAGAGCACTGCTGCAAAGCAGCTTACTCATTTGCAAGCAGCCAGGGCGCTGGGTTCTTTCGAAAGTGGGTAAACAGAGAAGGTCTCCCAAGATGACCTGGAAAAGGCTGCTCGTGCCGCCATTACGTGTTCCCTGTTTGGCCATGTACACCAGCTGCCACGAGCCGTTAGTACTCCAGCAGTAAGTGTGGGCTCTATGACCAGCAGCACATACCAGCGGCTGGACTGAAATGTTCTCAGGGCAAGTTGCAACAAGAGCATGTGAACACGTTAAACAAATGAGAGCTCCCCTAGATCACGATTAACATAGCCAATTTTCTGAGAAAAAGATTGAAGATGACAAGAGTGGCTTTTTCAGGCACTTGCCTGGCGTGAAGCCAGTCAACCCTCGGCTCTTGTCTCTGCTCTTGTCTCTGTACATGCAGCAGGGCTCCTGTCTCAGTCCCTCTTGCTCACGTGACATCTAAACCTCAGGCGTGGGGGTGGGTCTCCCCCAGGAAGACAAGACTGTCTGCTCTTCTATTTTGTACTGGAGACAGGAAAGGAAACAAATTAAACTGGGCCTTTCTTTACACCGGGGGCTGCCAAACTGGGCCAAATCTAGCACACCACCTATTTTTGGAAGTCAAGTTTTACTGGAACGCAGCCATGCTCATTCATTTGCTCGCTGGCTCTGGCTGCTTTCGTGATACAAGGGGAGAGCTGAGTTGTTGCAACAGAGACCCGGCAAAGCCCAAGGTATTTACTGCTTGGCCCTCTACAGAAGAGGTTTTCTGACCCATCTACAGGGAAAACATATCTTAAATATGTGAAGAAGCAGTGGATTTTTGCAGATCAAAATTTGTACAGTTAATAGTGTCACGAGATATTAGTTTTAGAAAAAGGAAAACCTGAGCCGATAGAAAACTCGATCATGACACAGTCCCATGTTGGGCTCCAGTCCCAGGAGGGCAAAAGAACCTCATCAGCCCCAGACCGGTCCTTATTTTACTCGAAACCCTGGCCAAGGCCCCGTATTTCCAACTTTGTACCCAGGTAACCTGAACCCCGTGTTCCCAGCCCAATCTCTCACCCCCCACTCCTCACGTGCCCCGTGCCACAGTCTCGGGGTCAGGATTCTTTTCTGTTAGACACGTTTCTAACTAACGTTCAGCTTTCATTCATCAGTCAAGGCACAGAGAAAGTATCACCTTCCCCAGGAAATATTCCAGGATCTCCTCTGAGTACATAACGTTTTCCCCTACAACTTTCTAGTGAAGATTTCTGCAAGTCACCCCCCAAATTGCCAGGAAGCTACTTCGGGATTCCCTGGAGGTAGCTGGTTAAGAAGGGAGGTTTGTGCCTCTCGCCCAGTCCTGGTTAATCAGAACCTGGGGGCGGCTGCACCAAATCTGCATTTTCAACAGTCACTTGCAGGTGAGGCTGAGACGGGAAGCTCCTTGCTAGATGAAAGGATTTATCATTCTCACTTGATAAATACTTCCTGGGTATCTGCTTGACACAGGCACAATTACACACAGATACGATGATGGATAATCACTACCCAAGCCATCGAGGGGTCTCTGTTGTATGAAGACGACATTAACCGTGGTCGCACACGAAGGGCGACGGATGTGACGGTGTGAGACGCTGTGGGGCTCAGAAGGAGCAGTCGCCAGAGCTGGGCTCGGAGCACTCAGAGCGTGGGGAGCACTTCACCGAGGGGGGGGCGGTTACGAGCATCCTGGGCAGAAGGAAGAGGGGTGCAAGATGGGAGCCACACAGCAGCCCAGGAGCCCTGGAAGAACTACAGGTGCTTTACTGCGGGAGCAAGCACAGGGAGCTGGCATGGTGGCGGCCAGTGGGGACCAGAGGGCAGAGGCCCCGTGTTCTTCCTATACCACGAGGAAGAAAACTACTGAAAGAACCACTTTGGGGGAACTAGGAACAGTGACCTTACCCGAAGGTGACCTTACCCAAAACTGTTCTCAGTCTTGAAAGAACCAAACCACAGAGGACTATGACACAGCCTGGATGACCAGCCAGCCTCGGCCAGGTCTCCACACACACCCCGGCCTGCCTGCTCCCATCCCAGCCCTGCAGCTGTCTGTGCTGATGCTCCCTGTGAGCTGCCCTGTGCATCTCGCCCTGGGGGCTGGGATCCCATTTAAAGAAATTAAATGGACAACTAAAAATATATGGAAAAAATTAGCTGGGCACGGTGGCGCATGCCTGTAGTCCCAGCTACTTGGGAGGCTGAGGCAGGAGGATCACTTGAGTCCAGGAGTTTGAGGTTGCTATGAGCTACCACAGCACTCTAGCCTGGGCAACAAAGCAAGACTCTGCCTCAAAAAAAAAATAAATAAAAAAATTTAAGAGAGGAAAAGATCTCCCCTCCCAGCATTTGGTGATAAGCGCTATCCTCTACTCCTGTGTTGTGCTGCTTTTGCCAGGACAGTCATCTGCCTAAAAAGGAAGGAATGGGAGGAGGGGAGCATGTGGACCAGGAAGAAAAAAGGAAGAGCAATCCAGAGCACGTGGACCGCGTGGGGCAAGCGGGACCTGACAGGCAAGAGAGGGTCATAAAGAACTAGATGCATCAAACCCACACGTAACAAGAGGACTCCTCACTCTTGGAGGCCCTGGAGCATCAGAAACGGAGAAAGGGTGTATTAACTGAACAGGACACCACCAGAAAAGCCACAGTTGAAAGGCTGTGAACAGCCCTAGAGAACACACTCAGCTGAGAGGCAGGAGGGACTCGGGAGGGACTAGAACAAATGCTCTCACGGCTTTCTGATGGCCTCTGCCGCAGAAGGACATGCTGCTCCCTGAGGCTTCCCAGCCCCGGCTGGCTGTGTCCCCATCTCCTGCCATCCTCCTCCCCTCCTTTCCCTTCGGGGACCTCACTCAAAGGACGAAAGCCTACAGGCGAGGTGAACGGGGCCGGGCATCACTTACAATCTTATCATCAGCTTGCATTCCAAGGAAGGGGGCTTGCCCAGCTGCGGAGCTGGGGACGGGTGCAAAGGGAGGCAAGGCCACCTCCGCGCCCAAAGTCCCCACTGCAGGTATCTGGGAGAGTGTGGCAAAGCCCGTCCTCCAGGGTCATTACCTCCGGGTTCTCACTGGCCTCCCAATTTTAAATTTTCTTTTAGTTAAATGGATGGTAAATTTCTTATTGGCAAACCCCCCTACAACCTGCTGTTATGTGCCTACTTGACATGACAGAATACAAAGTGGTTGATGTCACCTACACAGTCATTTTGGCAGAAGTGTTCACCCTGAATCAACTGTGCCTCTGGCCAGAGCTTCTAGTTTACAATAAATAAGGGGGCTTGCGGCACAGATCAATCCATGAAACGAGGACACAGGCCAAGTCAGACTACAGAACACTCAACAAGACAACTGGCCTGTGTTCTTTAAAAAGATGGTGGTGCGGGAGGGAAAAGGTGGACCAGCGAGACAACAAACGAATGCACCACATGAATTTGACCGGACGCTGGTTTGGGGAGGCAGGGGGAATAGCTATGAAGGGCATTTGGAGGATGACTGGAGAAACTGAAGGTGGGCTGCATATTAGACAGCATGACAGGACGTTCGTTTTCGCAGGCGTGATGAATGGAACGAGGTTACCCAGGAGACCCTCACCCCCAGGACGGCACTTAGGGGTGAGCCATCATGCTGTCTGCAGCTTTAATTTCAAGAGGTTCCAGAAACCAAAAAATTGCACACGTGCCCCACACAGATACATATGTAGGAAGAGAGTAAAGGAGGAAATCCGTCGCTCCCACCCCAGTCTGATCACTGTGTCCCTCCATCCGCCTAGGTTTTATCAACAGTCATGAGTTCAAAGCCCCCAGACTTAAGACCTTGAAGTATCCTGGAACCACGCCCTGTTCTCAGTGAGCACACAGCATGGGCTAGGCCCCCTTACAGGCCTCGAAACCCGATAAGATAGAAGACAGGGAAACTCTCTCTCCTGGGACAGAAAATCTGGCAAAGGACCCGGTTCCTGAACTGGCTGCAATGACTCTCTTGGCCAAAACCCTATCTTTTTTCAGTACAAAAACATGCTGTGTGCCTACAGCAGGCATGCAAATGGCCAGGAAAGGCTCCTCCTGAAGTCTTAAATTCTACTAGAGATGTTAAGAGTGACACCTCCAAGAAGGGCCTAGAGCTAAAGGCTGGGGGTGTCCCCCTACAGTAGGGCTCTCATCCTGCCAGCAGGTGGGGGGGAGGGGCCAGGTCTTGGAGGACCCTGGAAACACCAGGGCTGGGGTGAGAACCCTGGGGAGCTCAGAGCTGCCACAGAAGTGTGACGGCTGCAGGCTGGCTGACCCTAGGTTTGGGGGGACTCTGAACAACCCTGCCCTGCTCTCTCAGGATTTTAAAGGCTTTGTTCTAATTCCCAGAAAAAGGGGTAGCCAGAGCCGACATCCCACAGATCAACCAGAACTAGGACTGTTGAAAGCTGGCCCAAGGGAACTGAGTAAGACCTCCTTGAAGCAAAGCGCAAGGAAAGGGGGAAGAAGGAAAAGGCAGGGATGGGGAAGGGGAAGCAGAGGGAGGAAGCTGCTCCCTCCCCAGAAGACAAAGGCTCTGGGAAGGACAAAAGCCCCAAAAGTCACAGGACAACTGGGGCTGAGACCCAAGACCTCCAACGCAGAAAGATCATGGTCCCTGGAGGAAAACAAAACACTTTCGTGCCAGGGGAGACGCGCAGCGGAGGAAGGACGGCCTCCAGCACGCCCAGCTCAGACTTATTTCGGGTGGCACCAGGGAGAACGTGGCCCCAGTAGCGTGCACGCTGTGGCATCCTAATGTTGGCATTCTGTGCTCCGAGCAGGTCTTCCAAGGCACCTGTCTGTTTCGCCTTCACGGGTTTCCCCTCGACTCTGGGTGTTTTTGCAGAATGAAACAGGCTTTCGGGACAGCACTCCACTCTTGACCGCAGAGCCCGCGAGAAATGAGGAGGGAAGACTCGACCACACACTTTGTTCCCTGCTCTGCGCGGGACACTTCCTCAAAATCAAGACCCCAGCCCTCAAGGCACGGGCCACGGTTTGTCTCCAGACCCTACACTGGATGCCCACAGCAAGAGGTAGGCGAGTGCACAGAGAAACACGTGGAACTCAAAACACAACCTGCAGAACCACCTTCGAGATGGAAAAGTCTGAGAAGCTGTCTTAGAAATCATGAAAGCTGAACATGAAAAACTTTTCTTCTGCTGCTCTAAGCCTAAGGAAATGAGTGGGGAGCTGCTCCAGAAAGAAAAGAAACAAAACACGCCCGGCACAGGCCATCTGCAGTCCTTATGGCCGTGATGCTGGGAATAGACCCCACACTCGAGGCCACATCTGCCTTCCCCCCACGCCGTCCCACCCTCCCGCCCCCACACCTCACTCCAACTGCTTCATCTATTTATTCAGTCCTGCTTGGAGCAGGAAATAAATATACGAGGCTAAAAAAACAATTCGCAGCCTGTGCTGGGTCTGTCTTGGTAGCTAGCAGGACTAAAGGGATCTTCATATTATTCATATCCAGAACTTCTCAAAAGTATTTCAGGAAGCTTATAACAATCTACAAAAACACAATAGATTCATTAAAATAAGGACAACGCCTTGTTCACAGGACACGTTAGAAAGAGCCTCCTCTCTCGTTTTCACAAAGGAAACAGAGCTGGGGAGGTCACCTGTCTGGGGCCGTGCCACATTGGTCCCTCTAACTTCTCCTTCGCCACATGCTACGAGCTAATGCTTTACCTTGGGAAATGCAGGTTCTGACTGCCCAAGGGACTAGACTTTCATAAAGCTACCCAAAGACTTGACGTTCGCTAGCACTGGCCTTGCCACCAGTTTTGGCAAGGCTGGCTTTGGTGAGTGCCCTGGAACAGACACTGTCCTGAGTAAGAGCTGGGTGTCCGAGGACAGGGCAGTGGAGGGTCTCTCCCCCTGCTGAAGTCTGGCTGCCAACCTTGCTCTGCTGGAAAGGCTGGAGGGGGGGGGGGGGCAGGAGGGGCTATGCGAATGGGATACTTGGCCACTCTTGGGACTTCTGCTCTTCCCTCACTAAACCCAGAGGAAACCCAAAACAAGGGTGCGAGAGGTGGCTCAGGCGGTGGGGTGGCCCCGCCCTTTCTGGCACAGTGGAAGGATGGGAAGATGTGAGGTGGAGCAGCCAGAGTCCAGATAGAAAGGGAGGAAGCGGGCAGAGATGCAGGGGGTGAGAGGAGATGAGACACATACATACATGGTGTAGCAAACACCCCCTTACATGGTGACTGGCCAGGCAGAGAGGGAAACAGCCGCCTGTCTCGCCACCTCAGCACACCTTCATGGCCTCTTGCACAGCAGGTCCCCAAGTGCCCCCTGGACCCACACTGAAAAGAATCTGCCTACGGGATCTGAGGCTGTGCTGAGGGGAGACCCTGTCTCTGAGCCCCTGCTCACTGCCCAGTGCGGGGCAGGGTGGAAGCAAGGGTTCCAGGAAAGAAGAAGTACTGCTGACACGGAGAATCAGAACAAGAGTGTCACTGAGCGCCAGGAGGGCCAGGAATGCAGGCAGGGTGACAGCATATGGCTGGGGCACTCCCCCGCCCCCATCCCAAAGGTGCTCTCTAATCCATAAAGATTCTATAATCGAGACAAATGAGGAACTGACCTCTAGAACGTGGGCTGGAACTGAACTCGTCCACCAGACACACCCTCTCTTCCTTCCTCCCCGAATCTACTCTCCTGCTCCTGGGGGGGTGGGGTAATCTCCTTCCCATCCCCCACCCACCATGTGCGCTGCTCTCGTGGACAGCACGGATGCCTTCACCCCCCATACTCCTTCCAGGCACAGCCCCATTGGTGAGCGCCCTGTTGACAAGGCCATGGCAGAGCCCCTGTGCCTGCTGATCCTGCCCAAGTGCACTGTGGGCAGATGAATTGCCTTTGATGGAAGGTGCTCCCTCACCCTCCTGGGCCGAGAGCTGCAGAGTCCTCAAGGGCTGTCTCAGACACCACGCCCTCCGTGACTCCCTGCAGGACACCACTGCCTCTCCCTGTCATCACCTCTGCTCACCAGCACAACCAGGCCCCCGGCACTAAGTCTGTGTGATGGAGCCAGGACTAGTCCTCTTTGCCCAGGTTAAGAGCATGGGCACCACCCACACCCCAACTGCCACAGAAAACCCACATCCCAAGCCCAACATCACACCAAAGCCGCTCCGAACTCCCTCACCCGCCCAGCACACACGTTCACCAACGCAGGGACATGACAGGGACATGACAGCACTTCCTGGTTTACAGCTGAGCACACACACACCTGGGGCAGGATGGAAGCAAGGAGGGGGCCACTGCTCCCCACACGCCAAAGGACTCAGCAGGGCTCTCCCTGACTCGCCACGCAGAGAGCAAGGGAGACTGCACGCCCCGAGCCTTGTGGGTACAGGGCACACACGCACCCCCCACAGGTCATATATCCACATTCTGGGCCCTGAGCCCCCTCAGCAGGGTGTCAAATCCCACCCCTGTTCTTCTGCAGCTCAGCTGCTCTTTCAAAGAGGCCGGGGGAGGTGAACAGCACTGACTGGTTGTTCCCTTTAGCTCCTGTGCCCCACAGGTGGGCAACAGGGTGCCCGCCATGACCCAAAGCATCACTCAAAGCCCCCCAGGCCCTCCCTGTGCCACCATCACACAAAGACACCCACTGGGCTCAGCTGTCAGCCAGGACTGGCCTCCTTGGTGGACACAGGGCAGAGTTCATGCCCCAGTGCGTGTTTTATTGCAATAAAGACATCCTTCATTCCCTCTTCACATCAACCAACAATTCTCAATCAGAGGCACCGCCCACATTTACAGATGGACTGTGCCTACGGATAGTTACTGATAAGTCAGCTGTTTCCCCAGAGAACCTGCACCTGCATGCAAGGTAAGGCTCCCAAGTTAGCCAATGAAAGCCTTGTCATCCACTCGGGACATGGAGTGCAGAGCCGTGAAGTGAAAGAGGCTGCCAGCCACATTTAACTGCCTGGCTTGAGTCCTCCTTAGGAGGCCCAGACCACATCTCCTTCCCCAGAAGGCCAATGACACCCCTGCCCCTCCCCTCCAGGTGCCCTGAGGAGACCCTCCCTTCTGCTCAGCACGGTGTGTGCCGTCTAACAGGGCCTGGGGACCTGGGAACCCCTCGAGCGTGCCGGCCCGCTGCCTTCAGCCCACACAGCTTCCTTGTATCAGCAGAGCTGCCGCCTGCCCTCCCAGGGCATGGCCCACGCTGTCAACTGGAACACCCTAACCCATTCGCTGTCTCCCCAATCCCCTGCCCCCCAAGTAAGGGCAACCCTCTTGAGGTCCTGAGGATTCGGACTCATCAGAATACGGTCCACGACTCCCGGGCTGACTTCTGTGCTGTGTCCCTCTCCCACTCCTCTAACAGGAAGGGCCGAGCCTCACTCAGACTACCTCTGATGGAGCAAGAGACAGAACGTGCAGGTGTGCTCTGAGGACAGTCAAGGACAGTCCCGCTAGAGTAGGCTGCACCCCCTGAGCAGCGCACCAGGGAAAAGTGCGAGGGCAGAAGACAGGGAAGGAGAGGAAAAGGCAAACTTGCAGGAGGAGGTAGGCAAGGACGTTCCCGTTCCCTCCTGGCCAGCTCCACACCCATGTAGGCTGGGGGCCGGGAGTGCAAAGGCAGACGCGCCAGAGTCCTGGCATCAAGGGGGGAAGCACGACCCAGTGGGAAAAAAGATAAAAGCAAAAAAGGGCAAATCGGAGTAAGAGCCACATTAGAAGGATGAACACAGGATGCCAACAATGAAGGCTTCCGGGGAGGCAGGGATGTGTCACAGGAGGAAAGGACAAGCTGGGACTGGAGGATGCAGGTATGTGCCAGGTGGGTGGGGAGCAGACGCACAAGAGGGTGAGACAGCAGGGCCTGCTTGAGGGTGACAGTGGGGAAGGTGGGCGGCGGGGCTCAGAGGCATGGCCAGAAAAGTCGGTGGGGTAGAGAGCGAGGGACACACCTAAGTGCTAGGCACATCCTGGGTTGTGAACCGAGTACAGCTGCAGCCTGGCCAACACGGAGGAAGATGTGGGTGTCAGGAAGACAGCACTGGTGACAGGACAGAGTGGGTCAAAGAGAGGACCCCTGGCAAGGAAGCCACTGGGAGCCGAGTGGACAGCCCGGGTCTGAACTGAAGGAACGGGGGCGGGGAGGGGTGCCAGGGAGCAGGCGTGACCTGCTAGGGGATGAGAGGAGGGGAGAGTGGGACTGAGCTTCCAGCTCGCACAACTGGGTGTGGGAGAGCGATGCCGTTCACCAAGACAGGAGACGTGGGGACAAACCCTGCGGGGCTGGGGGCCACGGGCCACTAGGACATTCCTCCCACTCCAGTGGGGCCCTGTGAGCAGCCCTGTGGCGCAGCTCAATGCCTTATGGGGCTCTGGCATCCCGCTGTAGTACCCCAATCTCACCTGCATCCAAACGTCGTCTGCAGCAAAGTTGTGATCCCCACGCAGAAGAAAATGGTCCCGATGAGCTGGCTGGTGGCCCACTGGTCGTACCCCACACACATGGCGTCGGCCAGCAGGAAGGGCACCGCGATCGTGCCACTGAAGCACGTCAGGTAGTGCTGTGGGGCAGGAGGAGGGCAGAGGGGAAAGATGAACCCTTCCTCGTTTTTTCCTGATTTTACCCTAACTTTGCTCCCCTACTGTCTTTAAAAAATAGCCCAAGTGAAGACTTCTAGGTACACATTCTTATCATGTGCCAAATGATGGTTTCTTCTTTTCAGCATTTCTCCCTTTCTTTACGTTTTCTTGTCTCATTACTCGCTGGTATCACTATCACTTGCATGGATCTACACCAGCACAAAGCAAGCATCCAGCACGAGCACCTGGGGATATGTTTTGCTTATATAATTCTTATTAGGGACATCTTTTTCATGCTTTTCTGGCATCAACTGCTAAAACCATAGGCCTTTCTCCTCTGATCTTTAACAGGAATGGTATTGTGCTAACCCATTCTTGCATTCTTGGAACAAACCCTAGTCATGTTGTATTTTTCTTCTGGGATTTGATTTGCCAATATTTTATATAAATTTTACATCTACATTCCTAAGACAATTAGGAATCCACTGAATCCACTTTTTTAAAAAAAGTGCTTTCAGGTCTGGGGATTAAAGTTACGTAAGCTTCATTGCATGGGGTGTTTCCTGTCTTTCTCTGTGGTCTGGCACTGTTTTGCCAACATGGAATTTACCTGTTCCAGTCAAGGCAGGGATAAGGGCATATGGTAGCTGTGGCTATCTTCCAGAAAGAACCCTATCCCACTCTTCCTTTGGGGACTTCTCCCCTAGACCTGTGGCCCTAGGAGGACAGTCCCAGCACTCACGATGTACTTCCCACCCTTCCCTGGTTGCCAAGTTATTACTTCTCTTCTGCAAACTTCCCACTTTTCTTCCCAATAGCTTCCCATTTCTGCCCGTGTTTGCCAAACATGTCGCTTGCAGCCCACAAAGCCCAGCTGCACAGGTGCTTCCTGGGGAAGATGGACATTCCTGCTCAGGACTTCTCAGAGCTGCTTACAAGTCTGGGCACTGAGTATCGTCAAGAAGGGCATGACACGGGCAGGGCTTCCCACGTCTATCTGACCAGGGAAGACTTCCAGAAACCTATACAATATAAACATTACAAAAAGCGTGTCCGCTGAACCTGGTTCGGAATGCTCAGCCAAGCCCGCTCAGCTTCTTTGTCTCTGACTCCTCCCCCTTCCTGGACACCCTCCAGTCCAGGTTACCATGTGTTTTGATACCTGAAGGGGTGGGGGTGGAGGAGCTGGAAACTCAATCAATCGAACCTGTCTGGGCAATGAGACTGGTTTTCCCAACATCTGAAATATCTTAAGTTCAACTGATCACACAAATTTGAGAAAGAAAGAATGGAAAGTCAGACCTCAGAACAGGGTTCAAGCTAAAACCAAAGCAAATACAGGCCAGGGGTGTGGGTCTAAGACAGAGTCTCCCACCTAGTCCCCTTCAAAAAGCCCTACTTTAATCCTGTAATAGGCTGGGTGCGGTGGCTCACACCTGTAATCCTAGCATTCTGGGAGGCCTAGGCAGGAGGATCGCTTGAGCTCAGGAGTTCGTGATCAGCCTGAGCAAGCGTGAGACCCCGTCTCTACTAAAAAAAAAATCCTGTAAGAGGGAAGAGGGGTGCTGAAAAGAGAGGAGGGAAAGTGCCAAAGACTCAGGAAGCCTCCATCAGACTGTGTCACTGCCGCCTTGACCCCGGCCCGTCAGCCCTCCCCCCTCCCCTCCCACTGAGAGACGAAGCAGCCACTGCAATGGCACAGTTTCCCGTCCTTTAAAAAATAAGACTGAAACCTCTCATTTAGGTCCTGGGCCAACATGGCACTTTTCAGGGGCACCAATATTTCATGGAAGAGTTTGCAATGACTGTGGCTGGGCTAACTAGGCCAGGGATGAGGAATGAAAGTTAACGCCTCTTTTTCTCTACTCTTCTACTTTTCTCCTCCCCCTACTCTCCCTTCTTTCTATAAAACTCTACTGTCTTTTTTCTTTCCTTTCATATCACTTCTCTTACTTCTTTCCTGAATATTTTTCTTCTTTCTTTTCCCTTGTTAACCTATTCTTCCTGTTCTTTTCTTCCTCCCGCCAAGACAAAATTGATGTTAACAATTCCCAGGCATCATTCTTAAAAGAGTAATTAATAATGACGTCTTCAATAAATAAAAATCAAAGTTGAATCTTTAAAATCCAGATAAACAATTCAAGCATCTGCTGGTGGTTACACAGACTACAAGAACCATCATTTATACCTGCAACCCCAGAAATATACAGAGGTACCAGGGAGGAACATCTTCTATGGTGTAAATCATGTCCGATCTCTGGGGGTCCAGACTGCCAGTACTATCCAGGGTCTCCGCGAGGGAGCTCTGTGAGTGAGAGGGAGAGAAGGGGGTGCTCAGTACACGCAAGGACTAACATGAAAGTAAATGCAAGGACCAACTTTTAACTCAGCTCAGTCCAGGCCACCATTACAGAAAAATAACTTTATCGGGCGGCCGCCAATCTCCTGTAACAGCAAACCTTTGCTCCTTTGATGCAAGGCTCAACTCTGCTCACTCGGTGGGACAGTAACCCCTCAGAATTTGGAGGTTCAGTGTCCCCTGGCATCAACTCATCCCTGAGAGCATCCAGCTTGCTCAGAGCTTCTCCCCAAGCCTGAGGGTCCTCCTGCATGGACAGAGATGCTCCCAGGTTGAGACCACAAAGTAACACCTTGGCGTGAGCAGTCCTTGAACAAGGCCCCAGATGAAGGAATGTTATAAAATGCTAACCACTTCCAAACGGTGAGCACGCCTCTGGCCCTCCCCACCCTCTCCAGCCCTCCCCTGCAAATAAAACAGATCTTTGTACCTAAAAATAAAGTCCTACACCGGCCTATCAGAACACTGTTGCTCAGACAACAATGTTAGGTAAGAAGAGCAAAATTCAGAAGTGTGTAAACATGATGATTCAAATTTTGTTTAAAAAAACAAGAGACTAAAAATATATTTATAGTTTAGGTGACAGCTTTTTCCTTCTTTGTTCCCCAATATTGGTAAAGATTTTCCTTTTAAGCCAAAATCATCACAAACACCAGACACTTTCAGGTTATAATCCAGGAACTTCCAGTCAGCTTTGGCATCACTTCTGAACTAGTACCTGGGCCGAACAGAAAACTCCAGGTAGCCCTGAGCTCCCCAATGCTGCCTCAACACTGTTCTGCTTTCTAAAACCCTACAAACCATTTCTTGCACTTCTGGAATCCAAGATACGTGCCTTTTGTTTTGTTTTTAATCTTTTATAACCTAGCAATGTGCCTAATGGGAACCAAAAGGTCTTCCACAAACAGATAAAGACGATCACATTCTGACCCTTGACCGTATCTAGCCTAATGAGTGTCCTCTTATCTGATGCATTAGCACAGAAAAATGCTGACTCAAGTGTCTGTCACTCAAATTTCCATGTAGAAAGAACAGGAATTTGGGAGCCAAATACCCTTGAATAAGTGACGCTGTTCAGCCTCACCTTCTACAGCCTGAAGGTAAATATCTGGTGTGAGCTGGCATCTGATCTAATCCAAACGTAACTGCCTATGACTTTTCTGTTTTAAGAGTGGGTACTGACAAATTTACATTCTCAAATGGGTTAAAAATGGGTTATGTGTGTCTTTAAAAATTTGTTGGTAGAATGGTAGAGATAGAACTTATGTGTGTGAGGGGTCTGATATGCAGTAACTCGCAGTAAAGGATTAGCTCAGCAGCTCTGGATTGTCCAAACCTTGTACATTTCAAAGAAAGGTTTGGCCCTTGCCTGGCCTCTGAGCTTTTGAGATATCTTGCCCCTTAAGGGTATCTTTTGTAACCTGGAGCCTTGGGCCACACAGTATCAGCCTGACCTCTGAAGGAGCTGGAAACTAATGTCAGCTACACAGGTGATCAGTCACACCTATGTGACCAATCTCCGATAAAAACCCTGGACACCAAGGCTTGGGTGAGCTTCCCTGGTTGAGAACAGTCCGTGAGTGTTGCCACACGTCACTGCTGGGAAAATTAAGCCTTATCTGCACGACTCCACTGGGAGAGGATGACTGGACACTTATGCCTGGTGTCTCCCAGAGGCTGCCTATGTACCTTTTTCCATTGCTGATTTTAATCTGCATCCTTCCTCTGTAAGTATAACAGCATTGCTGAATTCTGTGGAATGCTTGTAGCAAATCACTGGACCTGATTTGGAAACTCCTTGAAGTAACGATTTTGCTCACATGATGCAACTGTGGATGCTGGGCTCACTACACAAAGGTCAGTTTAGCACTGTCACGCTATCTAGTCTCACAGGTGTCCCGGTTAAGCAAGGCAGATTGACTGCATGTGCTGCCTCTTCTAACTCCTAAAAACACGTAGAAGGAATAGGTATGATGTAAATCCACAAGGACGAAGGAAATGGGAGGAAGAGAAATGAGATTAACACGTTTTTTGGAATACGGAAAGCATTTGGATGAGTTGCGACCATGCTGGGAGAGGGAAGGAATGGCCAGCCTGGGTGCTTACAGGATACTGTGAAGAAGTGGGCTGCTTGACCCACAGAACCCCAAAAAGGGTCTACCCTTGGAGGCACAGGTCAGGGTGGGGATGGGGAGAGGTTATGTCTCAACTCCACACATCTATCAGATACCCTGTTGCCCACTGCTATCCTCCTCCTCCAAGACATAAAAATGTATGTATGGTTTGAAGAATATAGGCTGGGAAGACTGGCTGATTTCATCAGGGTCGCGTGACTTTGTAGCAACTACAAAGTATGATACAGTTATTCTCTTAACTTTGTGTTCAAAAACGTTATGAACATACACAAAGGTAAAAAGAATACTGATCACCTGCCCCACGCCAATTTACAGCTTCAAAAATTATCAGCATCGTGTTTGTGTTTAATCTATTTCCCATCCCACCCCAACTTTATTGAGGTGGGAGGATGCATTATTTTAAAGCAAATAATATATATTTTTTCACCCATAAACATAATGTCTCTTCAGCAGATAATATAGCTTTAAAAAGAACCACAATATTTTTATACAACTAATCAAATTAAAAAATGTGCTTAAGTTTTTTTCATACTGTGTCCAAACTGTTTTATTGGCCAGGCGAGGTGGCTCATGCCTGTAATCCTAGCACTCTGGGAGGCCAAAGCAGGAGGGTGGCTTCAGGTCAGGAGTTCAAGACCAACCTGAGCAAGAGTGAGACCCACCTCTACAGAAAATAGAAAAAATTAGCTGGGTTTGCTGGCACATGCCCGTAGTCCCAGCTACTTGGGAGGCTGAGGCAGGAGGATCACTTCCAGGAGTTTGAAACTGTAGTAAGCTATGATGACTCTATTGCACTCTAGCCCAGGTGACAGTGCAAGACTCAATCTCCAAACTTTGAAAAAATTGTTTAAATTATCAATTTTAAGAACTGAACTAAGGTAATATAAGGGAGTATCTTTGTTTTAAGGAAATATACATGAAGTATTTAGGGATAGAAGAATATTGTGCCTGTAACTTTCAAAAAGCTCAGAAATGATAACATGTACATAAAGAATGATTAAACAAATGTAGTAAAAAATGTTAACATCTGGGAATCTATGTGTGCACAGAAAGTGGTATGAAATATACATATCGGTTAAGTTCCCTTATCTGAAATGCTAGGGACCAGAAGTGTTTTGGATTTTTTTCAGATTTTGTAATACTTAACTGGTTGAACATCAAAAATCCAAAAAGCCAAATTCAAAATGCTCCAATGAGCAAGCATTTCCTTTGAGTATCATGTCAGTCCTCAAAAAGTTTCGGATATCAGAGCATTTCAGACTTTAGATTTTCAAATTTGGGATGCTCCACCTACACCAGATTGCCAGCCACAAGTTACATAATGGAGGAGCACATTTTAAGCTTTCTTGATATATTTTTGGACCTGTTTACTATTAAACAACCATGTTCAAGAGAACTTCATTTTTCAAGAACAGCTGGTAGTTTAATAAAAGATGGCTTAAAGAGAATCCATAGGGATCAAAGTCAGAAAAGGTTTTGAACTTTAAAAAAAAAAACCCTCAAAATAATAAAAATAAGTTCATCTTACATTTAACAAGCTCTGTGATAACTGCAACTATGCAGTTGAAACAATGGGCAACCAAAGACTGCAGAGGTGAGCAGGGCAGCACCTTCAAGTGGAGACTCTTTAATAACTAGTTATTAATAACTAGGTGACCGCCTTTCAGGTTGTGGCAATCTCCGTTTCCTGGGATCCTCGTGCTGTTTTACACTCTGTTATTTCCTCCCTGCCGTGGCCCTGGGAAGTTGTAAGTTGTTGTGATCTCACTTTATGGCTGGGGAGTTGGAGATTCTGAGAAGGCGAGTGACTTGCTCAGGAACTGAACACAGACAGGCCTTCCCCAAAAGCCACATGTCCCCACGTGCCACGTGGCCTCCCACAAAGAAGCAGAGTTGCTTTTTAGTAATTTCCAGAAACAACGAATTTTCTGAAATAGTTATGAATGATTTTCAGTACCACTGCAACCATTTTAAGTACTTCCATAGACAAATTTTGTGAGGCATCTATAAAACAACAAAACACTGATATTTCAATGGAACATCTAAGCTGTTCACTTAATTCATTTCATTTAATTCAATTTTATTCCCAAAAACCTTGCTGTGAAGTTTAATTCCGTCGAGATCCCTGATTTGAGAATCCCAGTGACATTGAGGTCAATGCTCAGAATGAGCTGGGTAGGGGCCACGATGCCACCCGATTAGTGATGAGGATTCATCCTTCAGATTCTTCCAGGAGTAAATCCTTTCGGGCGAATTCTAGGATGGGTACCTTGTAGCTAATACCATACTAACCAGCATTTACCATAAGGGGTTCAAGAATATTAACAAATGCCAGAAAGGTCAAGTTTTTAATAAAATAAGTGTATAATAATTAACAGCTAAGTATAATTGAGAAAATAAACATGAATAGGGAGACCGTGTTGGGCAGCATCTCTACTCCTCAGTTTTCTTGTGTCTCCTGCAATGTCCCATGCTTCTTTCTTAAGAGTAAGAATTTTTCGATGCCATCTGAAAAGCAAGATCCCAAACAGCCGCACCCTGTAGCGTGAAGTTTTCTTTGCACTAATTTGAGACAGCAGGGGACCTAAATATTGCGTTTTCTTTATCTTTCAAACATGGATAGTGATAGCACCTTTCTAATAGGGTTCCTATGAGGATTTCAATGTGTGCTCTTTAAAAGCATCTGGGTGAGAGCCCGGCCTATTTATTAGCACTACTCAATACATAAAACGGCCGATAAAATAGGAAGATATGCTATCTCACTAGTTGTCAAAGAAATGCAAATGTATCAATGTTTAGACAGTGAAAACAATACTCACCCAAACAAGAAAATAATCTATAAGCAGATTCCAACCATGAGTAAAAGGTACAGCGACAGAGGTTAAAAAGCCCCCAAAGTGTAAATGTTCCTTACTATTTATTTTGAAAGATGTTTCCCAGATAATGGAAGAGGAAGTCTGAGAACATGACAGCCTGGGATTATGGCACACAGGGTCAGATGTGGCTCCACCAATCTGTGCAAACGCACTTTGCTACGAGATGTGCCAATGATCGCTGAGGCCGAATGGTGTAAGGTGTGTCTGAGCTGGAGACCTGCAGACTACAGTACAAGGCCACACACCAACCGCCACTGCCCTCACCTCTCAGGAGTGGCTTGGAACCCAACGCTCCTGGTATTTCAAGATCTTGGCATGAATCTAATTTAATCTCCATTTATAATTTATAATAGCGCTAAGCAGCAGGAAAATAATAGCAATATTCATTCAGAAAGGCAAAAATGAGATTTCCATCCCCCAGATTGGAAAATTTTAAAAAGGCACAAAAATTTGATTACCCTAGAATTTCAATATAATTTCTTTATTGTTTATCTTTTTAGTGATTACACTATAAATGTACTGCATAGAATGTCTTATTTAAGTTGCTTAAATTAGTAAATATTTACAGTGAAAATAAAATGTTTTTAAATTGAAGTCTGTCAAATAAATTTCAAATGAAATTGAGAAGTCTCATAGCTGCAAAACAATCTGGAAATGCCATATTATCAAATTTCTCATATGTGTTAAGCACTGTGGCAAATACAAAGAAAAAAAAATTAAGGTGTCTGGACACCCTTTGGGCAGCTCCTTCCTGACCTCGATGGTCCCAAAGATTGACCTTTCAAGAAGACGGGATACAGCAAAAAATAAATAAATAAATCTCTCTACCTTAGTGTGTGTGATTTCCATTGTTTTGCTCAAAGAGCTTCCATCAAAGGCATTCATTCAGTCTATATAAACTACCTGCCAGTTTCTCTTATTTACTGCACATGTAGTGTTTAATAGGCATGATGCTAATAACTTTACAAATATTCTTTCATTCAATCCTCACAATGACCCCTAAGATTGATGCTGATATTGTGATTCCCATTTTAGAGATGAGGAAACTGATGCCCAGAGAACTTCTGTGATTCCCTCAGGGTCTGAGTCACATTTGCAGCCAGACCTGACTTTAGACCTCACGTTATTAACCACTTCCTCAGGCATCCTGGCGAAGGCTTTTTAAGCTATCTAGATTCTAATTACCATATGGTTCTCACTTTAATTGCCATTAAAAACTAGTAACTTCTTTTCCTCATGACTCCTGTTTCCATTACAAAGAGAACACAGTCTCTCAGGAGGGTAGAGACCAAGCCCCCAGGTGGAGGACATCCAGGTCCCTGGCACAGGAAGGGGGCAGGGGCGGCAGCGGTGGGGGGAGAGGGGTGCGGGAAGGGTTACCTTTTCTGCAATGCCATTTTCCGTGGTGTAGATCGCCATGAGCTCAGTGTCTTCATTGTCCTGCTCACCACTGGACGTGGCACCTCCGTTTATCACCACCTGAAAAGAAACATTCCATTTAGAAGTCATTTCAGCACACACCACTCTGACGTATGGAAACATTTTTTCCCCCAAAAAAGCCTTTTGTAATTCTGCTAAGAGCCTCACACTGTGCATTGCTCGCCTATCAAAGTGGCAAAGTTTGGGGATTTCTTAGCTTAAACTCCTGGAGAGCATGAGACAGTGACCAGGTGTTTGTTTCTGATGGCGGAGAAATGTATGTACCCCATGTCCCGTACGGTGAGGCTGCATGAGGAAGAGGCTCAGTTGGGGACAGCAGCAACGCAACATCCCAGAGAAACCTCAGCAATGGGAGGGACCCGGCACCCTCCAGGGCAAGGGAGGCACCTGCTGTGTTACTCTGACCAGGCCCTTGCTTGAGCGGGCAAAGGTGCCCTAAGCTACCTTGGTTAAGATCCCTCCCCGAGTAACCACCAGAGGGTGACTTCTCATGAGGCACCGCCAGAAGGGAGAAATGTTCTAGTTAGAGAAACTCAAGCACTGCTGTTGACCTACTCAGCAACTTTTCATTATTTATTCCTTTCTCACTGCAATGAAGTAAACTAGCCCACGGGTGTGCCCTTCTGTGAGCAACACCATCTTGGCTTCTGCCAGTCCAGTCAGGAGCAAGAACCTTGAGATATATTTTTACTCTTTAGCCGAACGGCTCCATTTCCAGGAATCTATCCAGAAGAAACAATACTGAAAACAAGAAAGACTTTCACTCAAAGAACTAGTTATAAACCCTTTACACCCAGAATGCTACAAGGGAAAATGATTTTTGGAGTTTATAACATCAAGGGAAAATGCATATTTAATAATAGTAAGGTAATTGTACATATATATGGTAACAACTACATTTTTAAAATACAGATGAAAAAAGACAAAGTATATAAAAGTTCAAATTCTGGCATTATGAAATACAGTAAAAAGAAGTAAAATTCAATAGATGGCTTAGGAGAAGATATAGTATGACATATAGAAAAAGGGTTAGTGTAGATAACTCATAAAGAACACCTCAAATCAATAATAAATAATCCAAAGGTAATGGACAAAGGCTAGGGATACATGATTCACAGAAGAAAAATTAAAATATACAATAAAATACATGAAAAGATGTTTCACCTCATTTAAAGTTACAGAAAGGACAATTAAAATAAAATTTTTTTAACATAAATTGGGGGAAATAAACATTGAATCTGGTGTTGACCAGGATGTGAGGGGAGAGCTACTCTATGTTCTTGCAGAGAATATGTTCTTGGTGGAATGGCCTTTGTGGAGGGTAATTTGGCAACGAGATTTAAAACAAGCATTTTCTTGGATCCAGCAATTATACTTATAGAAGCTTATCCTCCAGATACATCCACGCAAGTGCTGTGTACATTTGAGGTTGACCACTGCTGCATTGTTTGAAATACTGAGTACCTGCAGACAACCTAAATGTTCATCAGAAAGACGAACACTGAAATTATGGTATATCCATTTAGAGAATAATACTCGACCATTAAAAAGAGTAAAGCTGACATACTGACAAGGAAACAACTCCAAGAAATAGCGCAATTAAAAAAGTCATAAAACAATAAGCTTACAATTATCCCAATCATGCTAAGAAAATAAAATTTAATCACCCTCCTACCTGTCTAAACACGTGGTAAAGGATCCAGAAAAGTCACAGCCCAGCAGACAGGTGCCGCCCTCGGGATGAGGACAGCAATAGCAGACACCTTTCGTTTTTCACTCCCAACCCTTCTTGCGTGTTTGCACCTTTTATCATCAGTGTGCATTTGCGTTGTTATTCATGTGTCGCTTTTTTAAACAGATAATGAAAAAGACATGCTCCAAAATATGAAAAGGGGTTGTCTTTGATCAGTGGGGCCACTTTGGCCTTTCTTGGTCCCTAAATATTTTGGTAATTTTTCTAAAACAGGAAAGATCCTATCAGCATAGCTTGGATTGAAGAGGTCCAAAGAGATTTCCAATCCATGTATTTTTTTGTAGTTAAGGAAACCAGGGCTGTGAAAAATTAAATTTCTTATTCAAGGTCATACAGATGAAAATGTAAGCCTGAGGCTGGTTTTAAAGTATGCCAGAGATCTCAATTAACCAGTACGTATACTTATAGGGTCAAATTTTCCTATATTATTTCCAATAAAGACCTACTTTTAAAATTATTTCTAAATCACACTATAGCTTTTTACACATTCCTGGCCAAGTTCAGGTCCACAGCACAAAACCCGTAACTTATGATGACAACCATGCTCCAAGTCATATCTCAGCAGTACTCAACCCACCAAGAAGCCAAGAGGAACAGACACTCTGGATGAACTCCCTTATAACAACATTTAGTGATTAAATCATCAGAGAAGCGCAGATCTGATTCACAGTCCTATGCTAGTGAAAACTAACCCTCACCTGCATTCATCTCAGGTTGCTGCAGGGAACAGCGGCTTCATTGGTATGGGGTTTCCTCTTGGGGGAATGAAAATATTTTGGAATTAGATGGAGGAGGTGGTTGCACAATATTATAAATGTGTTAAATGTCACTGGATTGTTTACTTTAAAATGGTTGATTTTATGGTTATGTGAACTTCACCTCAATAATTGCTTTTCCATCTGTATACATGGCACCGAAGAGGGCAGATTTTGAAAGGAGTCAGCAATTCCCACTGCTCCCCTGACTCATTCCGTTCATACACATATACACACACACTTCAATAAATAAGGACAGGCAGTCCCCAACCCATGCTGGCTCAGTGTTACGATGGTGTGAAAGCAACACACACTCAGTAGAAAGCAGTAATAAAATATAATCTTATTATGTAATAATATTAATATGATAAGAAGGGTCTCATGATTCTCATGATGCCGGACAGCATCAGTGAGCCACAGCTCCCAGTTGGTCATGCAATCACAAGGGTAAACTGGCACTCTACAGTGTACTGTGTTGCCAGATGATTTTGCCCAACTGTGGGCTAACCCGAGTGTTCTGAGCACAATGAAGGCAGGCTAGGCTAAGCTATGGTGTTCAGGAGGTTAGGTATATTAAATGCATTTTCAATTTACGGTATTTTTTACTTATGAGGGGTTTGTCAAGATGTAACCCCATCATAAGTCAAGGAGCATCTGTACACAGACACTCCTAAGCCTAGAAAAAGGTTCACACACACACCATGTTCATTCAACCAATGGTGGCTGTGTCCCAGGCCATGAGGACTCAGTTCTGCTGCCTCCAGGCACTCCCTCTAGAGCGGGTGCTGTGGTGAGGAATCCTGACTTATCACAGTAGGCAACAGGGAGCCACAAAGGAATGCCAAGCACAGGAGCGCCATGATCACATGCATGCTCTGGATGGCCGATTTGGCTACAGCGGGAGAGTGGGTGGGTGTCGAGAAGCAAAGGGGGGACCCTTCAAAGAGGGGACAGTGGCAAGGATGAGGTATTAACAGTGGCCTGCAAAAGGCAGTCCGCTTCAAGAGAGAGCAAAGACGTAGACTTGACGGCCCCTGAAGACCGCCTGGGTGGGAGCTGCAGCACCACACAGCTCAGCAGTGAGCGCAGGGGCAGGTTCCAGCACAGCACAGCGAGCAACACCCCAGCCTGGACCAGAAGCTGGGGGCAGCGGGGTAAAGTGTCCAGGCCACAGTCTGGTTTTCTCAGCTGCATGGCTGGGTGGGAGAGAGGTGCTGATTCCAAAGAGACTGGTGTAAGAGGGGGTAGATTGTTCATTGCCAATTAAAAATGTGTTTGATCCATATAAATCAATCCATAAAGGAAGCTTTACTTTCCCAGGCTAGTCCAGGAATTTTATTTAACTATAAATATTATTTATTGACCTAAACAACCTATGATTTCTAACGTATCTGCACAGGTCAAGGGGTCCCTGGGGACTTCAGTGACCACCGTCCACCCTGTAGAACTCATGTTGCAGAGCTGAGATGCAGCCGACCCACCTCCCCTCTCCCATGCCACCCTCGTCCCCAAAGGGATGGGATTAAGCCTCCTTCCCATGGCCCTTGCACTCACTCCACCAGGGCTCCCGCTGGGAAAGAGAAGAAACTTGGAAGCGGGGAGGTTCTGGAGCATCAGGAAGATGAAAAAGTCCTTGCTGAAGGGACGGAGAGATTCAGCAGCAAAAAGGTGTCACAGCTGTAAGAGGAGGGGATGTACACAGGGGCTGCTCTTGTCTGACCGTTTATCTCTGATGTGCAGGGAGCTGCCTAAATAGTGCTTACAGATGAAGAGTTCTATTCCAAGTACTACTTTACTAATATTTTTCCCTTTGTTTATATCAAATTAGCTATCCCAATGGTCTACTTACTTAAAATGCAAAATTTAGTTTTAAAAACCAAATGTTAAAATCAGTTATCCAGGAAAGGGATTGAGTTTGTTCTAGGGAAAGGGATAAAAAAATATTGATGATAGCATCAAAGCTTCACATTTTTGAACTCTAAATATTAACTGTAAAATAAAACATGTCTTAGAAAGCTTTCTAAATTAATAAAGTCTGGTTTTGTGTTATGAACAGTATCACAGATAACAGAGAAGAATCTTGGCATCTTTCTTCTCAGGAAATTGATCAAGTTAAAAAAAAAAATCAACAGATTGTTATAACCCTTTTGGGAACAAGATGTCCCTGTCTCTCTCAAAACTATTTGAAACGAAACTTGTGGCTTTAAATTTTGTCTCCTAAACTAAGATTGTATCACTATTCAATCACCTATGAAAGCAGGTTTCTTCCTGCCTAACCAGATGATTTTGTCTGTCTCCAATATGCAGGGCTATTTTGACTTCCAGTGTGCAAGTATATCCATTGCTCAATAAATACGTCTTTTTTGCTCAAGTGTTTTATTTCTACTAAACTAAGATGATGGTGCTAACATGTTCACTTTTAAACAGTTCTCCTGACATGGTCAGAGGCACAAGAAGCAGGAGTGCTAGGGGTGTCATGCCCAGTGTCGGTGTCACGGCAGTGCCAGGTTAAGCCAACAGCCGAGTGTGCCTGTGTTACTCAAACAGAAGTCACAGCGCATAAGCTGCTTACTGACACCTGTCAGGTAGAGGGCACAGGCACCTGGTAGAAATCCTGCACCTCCTATGAGAGTGTTCAGAACTCAATTTCTTACCTATTCAGGTTCTGGTATAATTCATCCATCACTGCAATGGATCTGTTTGGCAAGTAAGTGAACCATTTTATACTAAACCAATCTCTTTCAGAGTAGTAATAGATTCCCAAATTAACTGCTTTCTCTTCTATTAATAAAAAGGTAACATACACTGTTCTTAACACCCCTCTCCCAACACACACACACACACACACACACACACACAGATTATTTCCTCTGGCATCCAAATCTACTCTACAATTAAAATGTGTTTTGAATAAAGAAGAAAGCTATCAAGATTGGTTTTTCCAGCCCTTACACCAAGCCCTTTTTAATAAACATAAAAATCTCCCACCTGCCTTCCATATTCTTAGAAATTTCAAAATTAACTGCCATGAAAAATAAGTCAAACTGAGCAAAGTACAACACAGGCTAAACATCCATAGGTTGTCAATCTTAGGTGATGATGTCCCAAAAGATGCAGCTGATAAATCTGAAGCTGGCTGAGGCGGCAAAGCTCTGTCTTGCTCTAGTTGCCTTTTCAAACAGGATGGCCCCTGGTGCCTCCCCCGTGGCCACATACAAGCAAAACCATCCGGAGCAAACAATGCTGCAGCCCAAAGCTCGCCCAGCCCTGGACAGCTCAGCCTCCCTCTCTTGCCCCGCCCAGCCCTGGTCTTCTGGGGCAGCCTTCTCTGGGGCCCCCGCAGCCAGAAGCACCCTCAGAGTTCCAGGCGTGTTCCCCAACCTGCTCTGGCACAACTTATTCTTCAAGAGGAGCCAAGAAGTGCTTCACCTCTCCCCAGTCCCAGCCTGCAGCCCTGAGAGCTGGGTGGGGTGATGTGCCTGTCGCTGGCCCACACTGAAAAGCCCCTGTGGTCTGCGCTCCCACCACACACACACCCCAGGGTCGGTGGTGGTGACTGCTAATGTCTGCCTGGCACATATTCATGCCAGGCACTGGGCTGGGCTCATCACCAAACATCTTCCCTTCAAGGTGAAGTTTGTAAGAGCTTATAAATCTAGAGATGTTGGCCAGGCACGGTGGCTCACGCCTGTAATCCTAACACTCTGGGAGGCTGAGGCGGGAGGATCACCTGAGCTCAGGAGTTTGAGACCAGCCTGAGCAAGAGTGAGATCCCATCTCTACTAAAAATAGAAAAAATCGGCTGGACATGGTGGTGAGCACCTGTAGTCCCAGCTACTCGGGAGGCTGAGGCAGGAGGATTGCTTGAGCCCAGGAGTTTGAGGTTGCTGTGAGCTAGACTGACACTGCTGCACTCTAGCCCAGGCGACAGAGCAAGACTCTGTCTCAAAAGAAAATAAATTAATTAATTAAAATAAATAAATAAATCTAGAGATGTCCCTGTGGACTCCATCCTCAAACCGATTGCAGAACAGATCCTGAGGGCACCCAGCAGGTTACAGCAGTCCACCCAAAGGGGAGCCCGTCTTCATCCATTCTTTCCAGGTGGTACCACATTATAGATAAGCCAAAATCTAATATGTAGAGAATATGAAAGGGACATAAACCCAATTTAAAGAAGGTCAACACCCCAACAGGAAAATAAGGACATATATAATACGTGACACCTGAATACTTGAAAAGAGGCTCAATCTCACTCATAAGAAGATGCAAGTTCAAACTCTAATGAGAACACTTTTTCTACCTACTAAATTGGCCAAGAGCCCAGTCTGACCACATTCTGCTGCCAGGCATGCAGGGCAACAGGCACGCACACGCTGCCGCTGAAATTACCCCAATAGAGGGCAATGTGTGGTACTCTTCAATTTACCAAGGCATATCCCCTCTGACCCAAAATCCCTCTCATAGAAATTTATCCTTCAAGGACATCTGAGTGACATCACTTGTGTGCAAGGTTATTCACCACAGTGCTACGGGTACATACGGAACATCGTCCACAGTATGTCAGTAAGTGAAAAGAACAAGCGCAGAGCTACACTCTGTAGACGCTCCCACAGGCTTCTGCAACACGGGGCTGCTCTCCATAAATGGCGCCAGATGAAATTAGGGCTGTCGGTAATGACGGGCACAGACCTGGCTGGCAGTGCCGCCAGTTCTCCCTCCATTCCTTCAAACTGCTATCTGAGCCAGGGATTTCTCTGCAATTGTAACTTCTAAGAGTTTTGTGAGCCACTC
This sequence comes from Eulemur rufifrons, assembly GCF_041146395.1. NCBI lineage: Eukaryota > Metazoa > Chordata > Mammalia > Primates > Lemuridae > Eulemur > Eulemur rufifrons. The sequence goes on from NC_091002.1 coordinate 29,334,084, forward strand.
GAAGACAGCTGATGCAGTATCTTTGATCATCAGTATTGCTCAACGGAAATAAAGTGGGTTGGGAGGAGAACAGATGCTCACAAAGGAAAGTGTATCAATGGCCAAAGAACACTGGTGGGAAACTGTACCGCTTCACTGCGATTCAAAATTAAAGCAATCAGATACAATAAGGTTAACGTACACTAGGCTATCATTTATTATAGCAAAGAATTAGAAATGACCCAAGGTCCAAATGAAAGTGGCAAAGTTAGATCCACAATTTGCTATTATTTCACAATTACATTTTCAGTAACAATGAGATGCCAGGATATGATATGAAGTTAAAGGGGTTTATAAAACAGATTGTGTGTATATGTGTGTTGATCAGAATTCTGAAGCAAATATTTGGATGTTCTTTTATAAATCCCTGGAAAGAAATACATCAAAATATTAGCATGCTGTTTTTCTGGCTAATGAGATTTTAAATGACTTGTGTTTTCCTTATTATACCATTCTGTATCTTCTAAGTTTTTTGCAGTGAACATATTTCTCTTGTGAATGAAGAAAGTTACACAAATAATGACACAAGGACAGAAAATAAACATATGCAAACTATAAAATGAAACGATAAAATAACCTATCAATGTTATTGCTTTTTCCATTTCAAGTGACAACACATTTTATACCATAAAGCCTAGAGAGAAACATGGATGCTTTGACACCCATACAATTTAAGGGGGAGGGGTGGAAACAACTGGGTAATCACTGCCTTGCAGCCTCCAATATCAAACCTTCCTCCTCAAGTACTTTATAAAATCCTAATAGGAACAAATTTTTTCTCCAACAGAATTATGGGCCTAGATTATGGTAAAGAAATCCATCTTGACCTGATCAAATTAAAAAGCTTCTGCACAGCCAAAGGAACTGTCACAAGAGCAAACAGATAACCTACAGAATGGGAGAAAATTTTCACATGCTACACATCCAATAAAAGGGCTGATAACTAGAATCTATTTAGAACTCAGGAAAATCAGCAAGAAAAAAATCAAACAACCCAATCAAAAAGTGGGCAAAGGACATGAACAGAAACTTTTCAAAAGGGACAGAATAATGGCCAACAAACATTCGAAGAAATGCTCAACATCTCTAATCATCAGGCAAATGCAAATCAAAACCACAATGAGATATCACTTATCTCCAGTTGAGAATGGCCTTTATCAAAAAGTCCCAAAACAACAAACGTTGGCATGGATGTGTGGATATGGAGAGATAGGAACACTCATACACTGCTGTGGGCTCTTAACATTATATGGTTCTGAAGAACACACACTAAGAAAAGCTGAGACAAGTGATGGTGTTTTATGAACTTATGAGTGTTTCTCCAACCCTCTGATAAAACTGAACCTAATAAAGCTAATTCTCAGTCCATACCACTAACATCTCCAAAGTGATCTTGCTACCCAAAAGAAGAAACCCAAATATTCTCAGAGGCTATGAAGAGAAATAAAAGCTTAAGGAACCTTAAACACTTTCCCTGATTCTGAATGATGACGCGCTTAAAAAAAAAACAAACCACAGGCTGTGTTCGAGATGTGTCTGTTGCCAACAGGAAGCTCAGGCTACTAACGTGGTTTCAAGGTTCAGGTGATGCCGCAGAGCAAACACTCGGCCTTTTCCTGGCTGCACTTCCCCGCTGCACTCTGGTGCCAATGCCCATAGGGTGTGATGGTTCGCCCGGACTTTCTGCTGTCTTTTTCTGGTTCCAGTTTCTTGCCATGCTGTATCCACCCCATTTATACACTTCCCAGCTGGCGTTAAAAGCACACAGATCTGCCTAACGAGATTCCTGTGGGATAAGATCTTTTGCTATGCTTCTCCTATTCAATATCAACTCTGGTCATGTGGTCTAATTTCCATGGATGCTGGCGCTTTGCATGTCTCTTGTTCTTATTGTGACCTAGATCAGTATTCTTCTTCTATATATGGACTTTTAAAATGATTGTTGTGGGTGTTTGTTTTCTTTTCTTTCAAGAAACTCTGATTCTCTTTCGCATGAGTTTTTTTTTTTAAATCTGCATTTATTTTAGGAAGTACTTATCTAAGACAAACTGGAATGATGAGATTTTTAACACCCACGCCCCAACCACCTCCTCCAGCAGACCCCCACCCACCACCAACCCTGGTTCTGAGGAACAGCCAGGTTTGGTTCCTGCTGCCCAACCTCTCTGCACTCCAGCACGCCTGTCTCTAGATGCCTTCGCAGCTGACAGCCCGAGGCCCAGCTTTGGACTACAAAGCAAACAAAGAAATAAGAGCTGGCATTTCAGTCTTGCAAGGCCCTAACCAGCAAGCAAAGAGATGGGCTAACCACTAGGTTCATGTGGCTACTGAGCACTTGACTAGTATCAACCAAGGAAGTGAACTTTAGGTTTTATTTAATTCTAATTAATTTAAATGTCAATAGTTACATGTGGCTAGCAGTGATGGTGTGTTGGACAGCACAGATCTACTCAAAAAGACAAAACCCAGAGCTGCTGTGCCGATTAGCCTTCAATATTTACATTTCCAAAAGCCAGGATAAAAGAAGGCGCTAGCAGGCAGTGACATCCTGTCGTGATCCTCTGAGTCACCCACGTGTGGGCATCTCCAACAGTGAAACCCTCAGCCCTCTCTTCCCTCGCCAGCTCTGCCCGGCAGCCATATCCTCTCCCACGGGTCAGCCGCCACCCACTTGAGCCGTTACAGTGAGTCTTCACAGCTCTCCTGCTCCCTCCCCGTGTGCCAAGTCCCACACCCACATGCCTGCAGGCTTCGGGAGCACATCGGCATTGCAAATCCACAACTTCCCAAATAAAATCCATCATCGTCTATCTTCCCCACACCTCCCAAACTTATGGTTTTCCCCAGACTTCCTATTTTCTGCAAAGCCACCATCCGCCCAACAGGTTCCCATTGTATAAAATCTCAGTGGGCATCCTGAACTTCCTACTCTCTGGGCTCTCAACACCTCCTAGCATCTATCAGCCTCACCTCTGTTCTTACTGTCCCCACCCAAGTCCAGGTCTTTGGTACCTCCCAGGCCCACCAACTCTCCCTGTCCTAACCCACCCCAGACTCCAACCAATCACCCCAAATAAAGAGTCCTGGGGCCTTCTAGTGAGCGCCGGCAGCACCCTATAAGCAGGGGTCCCCAACCTACGGTGAGCTGTATAATTATTTCATTATATATCACAATGTAATAATAGAAATAAAGTGCACAATAAATGCAATGTGCTTGAATCATCCCGAAACCATCCCCTCTACGACCCCCACCCATCGTCCATAGAAAAACTGTCTTCCATGAAAATGGTCCCTGGTGCCAAAAGCTTGGAGACCACTGCCCTATAGGAACCCTACTGCAGCACTTGTTTCTTGTCTCTGAAGCGAAGGGGAGTGAGAGTGAATAACCTGCCGGCTCCAAGGCAAAAGAAAGCCACAAAAGCAATGAGTCGATCCCCAGGCATGAATCTTTCCTTTTCACTCTTCAGAGCTTATCTAATTTAAACCAGAACAACTGCCTAATGAATAAGCTATAATGTCTTTTCCCTTGGAAAGCCTGTGTCAACCTCAAATCTTCAACATGAAAGAGAATCCGGTTTCAAAATTTCACTTTACAGGAAAAAAGAAAGTGGTAGGTAGTGCCAGTCATAAAATCGGCTGAACATTTCTCTGTGAATTAATGCGGTAAAAGTCAAAACGTGGATGCAAGTGGCCAGCCGACATACTTAAGGATGCCGTGTTCGAGTCTTACTCCACGTCGCCACGGTGAGGCCAACTCCAGAGCCTTGTTTTAAGGAATTCTAGGATACTATTCTTGCCATTCACCACATTTCGAACACTTTCGTAAACACCGTGAGGCAAGAGCTCTCTAAAGAGCTTTTTTCCTTTTTAAAACGAGTATTTTATATAAATCAAGTCATAATCTTACATTTGGGGGAAATATTAGTATTGAATATAATAAGTGTACATAATCAATCTTATCTGACTAATATCACTTATTCAGCTAAAACTACCTCTATCTTGGACACTGCCAACAAAATACCACACATGGCATTTGGGTTCCAAACAATCAGTCATTCATTGATCCTCCCACTTTCTAATACTAGTAAGAAGTTGGCTTATGTTATTTCATAAGAGCATTTTTTTTTTTCTTTTTTAAAGAGATAAGGTCTCATTCTGTTGCCCAGGCTGGAGTGCAGTGGTGAGTAACCTCCAACTTCCAGGCTCAAGTGGTCCTCCTGCCTCAGACTCTCGAGTAGCTAGAACTACAGGCACGTGCCACCATGTCTAGTTGATGTTTTTATTTTACTTTTCTGTAGAGACAGGGTCTCACTATGCTGCCCAGGTTGGTCTCGAACTCCTGGCCTCAAGCAATCCTCCCATCTTGGCCTCAGAAAGTGCCGGGATCATAGGCGTGAGCCACCACATCCAGCCCAAGAGTATATTTTTGAAGATAGAATTAAGTCTTCAACATCCCTCAGTATACAGTAAGTGCTGGGCCAGATTTCAAATGTTAATAGCAATGCATGCTTCCTTGATGGAGTTAATCCCAGCAGGTGACTACAAGTTGAGAGCAAGGTTAAAACCCAAGAGTCGGCCCAAAGACGATCTCACGTGAAAAGCATCTGGTTTGTAAATTCCTTAACCTTCACTGAAAACATGAGTATCAAAGCCAATCTATGTTGATTCCACACAGAAATTACTTTAGAGTGATTTAAGAAGAAAGGATGGGGAATACTATTACCGGAAGAGTAAAGAAAGTGGGGTGCTTCGCTTCATCTTCGTATTTGCCTTCTGTTGAACTTCCAGCCTCCATTGACTTGGACGTGGTGTTCTTACCAATGCCCATCATCAAGACAAAACAAGCAGTTCTGCACAGCCGTTCGACTGGAGCGGCTGGAAGTGAAGGCTTATTCAAGCAAGGAGCCCAGGATCAGAGTCGGCTCTTCGGTGCCTGGAGCACCCGACTCTCAGACGGAGATGAGATCCGCAAACGGCATCTCTTAGCACCTAGAAAGAACAGAGTGTAGCTAAATCACCTCGAGGCACACAAACAACACAGGACACACGGTCATCGAGTTCCCCCGCACAGGAAAAAAGTCACGTGACACATTATACTCAAATATCCAAAAATACATTATCCAATTACTCTTTTTAAATACCCACCCCCTCTCCATTTATAGAAACCCACCAATTCTGAATTTCTCCCTTGAGAGAGGGACCACTAAATAAAGTAAAATATAACAAATATCAGCATTCTAGGGAGAAGAAGTAGCTAAGGTATTTCCCTGACACGCATGATGGCATATATCTTATATCCCGGCACTACCGGAATAGAACTTTCTGCAACAAGGGAAATGTTCTATATATGCCCTGCCCGGGTGAGTCATCACTAGTCACATGTGGCTACAGAGCACTTCAAATGTGGTTAGTGCAAACGTATAACTGAATTTTAATTGTGTCTAATTTTAATTAAAATTAAAATAGTTATTTGTGGCTGTAGCTACCATACTGAACAATGCAGATAGAGCCAATTTAGCATAGTTAAATGGATATTAAAATAATTCTGAATTCCCTGTATGTGCACAATTAAAAGGCAGGGGAAGGCACTCAAAAGCATTAAAAGCAGGAGATAAAACCAAGCTAAGAGTAAATGGCTACACAGAATTCCAGGAAGGCAGCAAGATGAGCTTTAAATGGGCTAGAATGCCACACCAAAAAAAAGGCAAAACATTCAAAAATCAAACGACAACATACACTTAAGAAACTCAACCCCCGCCCCCCGCCCCGCCCAAAGGAGTTAAACTGGCAAGAAAAAAGAAAAGGTGGGGGGCAGGGTGGGGGATCAACACTACTAAATCCCCCGAGATGGATCCCCAGAGAATCTCAGATTCGGACACTATCACTAAGAAACAGCATAATACTCCAAACTAAGTAAAATCTAAGAAAAAGTTAAAAGCAGGATGCCATGGGAACCATTCTATGCAGCCAAGTTTCAGTGAAGCAGCAGAAAATTCAAGACTTAATTTCAAACAATGGAATTATAACCTGTACCATAAAAGTGATTCACCCTAAGATTAACAAACATTTGGAGAACTTGGCTTCAAAATTGAGAGGGTACAAAGGATCCCTCCAAGGGTTAGTACACATACAATAAAACGTGCCTAGGTACGCCTGAATTCTTACAAAGAAAAAAATAACGCAAGCAGGTAGGGGTGGGAAGGGCAGAGAGCATTCCCTGGCACTCGGACTAGGGTGACATCAGATCTCACTGCCAATTAATTTCCCGCCAAGAATGAACGTTCCAGCCAAGCTGTCCTGCAGACATGAAGACAGGCCTACAAGAAGCTTGGAAACGCAAGTAGGAAACTTTCTGTTCAAGGAATTCTTCATGGGACACTTCGTTCAACAAATACTTTGGATGAGCCAGGGGGAAAAAAAAGAAAACTAAACAAATAACAAAAAGAATTATACAAGATCTGAGAGTTCAGTAGTCAGAGAGCACAAAAGGAAAACAAAAGAAATAGTTGCCAGAACATCAACTTGCATCAGTGGAACAGAGAGAGCTGGGTACACATATCAAATCTTTTGAGGTGGCTATTCTCATTTACATATATTCATGGACATTTTATGTTTTCATTCATATTATATCCATGTTTGCTTAAAAGCCGTGGTTCTCAACCCAGAGTGACTCTGTTCTCCAGGAGTCATTTGGCAATGTCTGGAGACATTTTGGCCATCACAACTGGGGAAGAACTACTAGCATCTAGTAGGTAGAGGCCAGGGGTGCCACCAAATAGGGCAGATCTCACAGTAAAGGATGGCGTGGCCCACACAATCTCCACACAAGTGTTGAGACTAAGACCTTGATTTAAAGATATTTCCATCCTCCCAAAAATGGCATGGCAGATGTGCCATGTTGATCCTAATCACAAGATCAGGTCCTCCAAGGCAGCAGTTCCCAACCTTGTTGGCACCAGGGACCATTTTCATGGAAGACAATTTTTCCACGAACCGGAGATTGGGGTCAGGGGTGATGGTTTGGGATGATTCAAGCACATTACATTTATTGTGCACTTTATTTTTATTATTATTATTGCCTTGTAATATATTAACATAATGAAATAATTATACAAGTCACCATAGGTTGGGGACCCCTGCTCCAAGGGATACTCGTTCCAGCTCGAGAAGCAGGGACATGCATATTACCACACAGAGCAAAGCCCATAAAGGAGTGAATGTATGGAATCTACTGTAGCTTATAGTCACTTTTAAAATCATTTCCCCTTTTCAAAAACAGGGAAGAGTAGGTCATATTTTTCCTTATCTTTTCTGCTGCTTGTAGAGGATATGAGGATCCATTTTACTAGGTAGTTTCCAACTCATAAACGTGAGGACTTCCTACAGTCAGAGGGGAAGTTAAGGACATTGCTTAGAAAACCATAAAGGCAGGGCCAGGTGTGGTGGCTCATGCCTGTAATGCTAGCACTCTGGGAGGCCGAGGCAGGCAGATCGCTTGAGGTCAGGAGTTCGAGACCAGCCTGAGCAAGAGCGAGGCCCCCATCTCTACTAAAAATAGAAAAAAATTAGCTGGGCAACTAAATAGAAACAAAAAATTAGCCAGGTGTAGTGGCGAGCACCTGTAGCCCAAGTTACTCAGGAGGGTTGAAGCAGGAAGACTACTTGAGTCCAGGAGTTTGAGGTTGTTATGAGCTAGGCTGATGCCATGGCACTCTTGCCTGGGCAACAGAGCAAGACTCTGTCTCAAAAAAAAAAAAAAAAAAAAAAAAGAAAAAAGAAAAGAAACCCCTAAAGGCTCTACTTGTAGCCCTGACAGAGCTGGTTGTGGTATGGTGTGTTTAAATTACTTAGAATTAACCTTTTTCCTACATTCTTACTTAAAACGTTTTACAATAATCCAAGAAACCAATCCCTAGCAGAGGCAAAGTTCGCAAAGAGGCAAGAGTGCCCATTGTCTTTTGTTCACCTGCTAAGGCTACTGACCTGCTATGACTGTTAGTCTGTGTGGCTGCTCAGGGTGCTATGACAAGAGACCTTTTCTTGAACTACTCACTGGTCCTTTCCTTAAATACACATTTCAGTGTCGCCATCAGCATGGTCTGTCTCCTTCCTGAAGGGCTTGGATATGACCTTTAGCGATTTCCTGTCTGTCTCAGAATGTGCCCTTCACCTGGACCTCCTATACCTGACATTCCAGGTGCAGTGCTCAGCTTGCTGATCTGGTTGCCAGTATACCACCAACGTGTAAGCCTAACAATGCCAGCTTCCTGTCACTGCCAGACTGCTGATGTCCATGAAGTCAAGTGGACCAAACCCGGTCGTGTACCAAGATGTCTCAGAGACGCAGGAAAATGGGCAAATGAGCAGTTCCCACCACAGGAGCTGGCAGGCACGTTAAGCTGGGACCAGCTAGTCCCTGGACGGTACCCAGATAAAGAAGTTATACTCAATTCAGCAGGAAAAAGAAGAGAATCTAAGGGGATTCAAAGAGGACTAAGGTAAAGGTCAGATTTGTGCTGGGGAAGGAACTTCCTTACCACGTGGAGGGCAGGCAGAGGGAGAAGGTGAAGTGCAGGCAGGAAGATCGGAAGCCTACACCGGCCTGGGCAGACGAGATCAGGCCCCACCCATGCAGAGGCAAGGCTCGGGGAAGAGTCAGATGCCACTGGGGTCCCAACCTGGGACTCTGAAGATGGTGACAGTTTACAATAATGTTTATTTTATTTCTGATGCTGAAAACATCGCAGTGACTTCTTGGAAATATGAAAACATAAGTAACCTTCAAAACCCCCTCTGCAAACCCCACCAAAATGAACCAAACACCAGAGGGAAGAACAGCACACCTACTTGGCAACCAAGAAAGGCCTCAATCCCAAAAGCCTCGGTGGAGAGCAGCCCCCAGCCTCGCATACACAAGAACTGGCCTCAGCCTTGCACCCGATCTCATAGAGGGTGGGTGGGAGGTGGTGGTGGTGGAACATCAGAGGGTAACAAACATGCAGAAAGCAGATCAAACTGAGCACTCAAGTAGAGTTCATGCCTAATGAGGCAAAACGAATGCAAGAATCAGGAGTGCATCTTTAAAATAATGCTAATTCATATCCTCAGGGGAATTCAGGAATGTGCCTTTAAAATAAGGCTAATTCATATCCTCAGGGGAATTCAAGAATAAGTACTAGTGGTAACTAGAGAACCAAAAGAGTTCTTGGAAATTAAACATGACTGCCAGAATAAATCTCTTGGTAGATGCACAAGTGGGAGCTACATTTGTAAATTACTAGAACAAGTCCACAAACCTTACAGCCAGAAGAACCAGTATCTGTTTAGCACAAGTTCCCACAGACAATCATATGTCAAAGAAATAACAGGGAAAAAATGTCCTCACATTGAAGGAAAACCTGGGTCTTCAGACACACTGAACTCAAGGACTTTCAGAGAAAGTCCTGAAAGAAGACGCCCCAAACAAATCCTAGGGAAATGCCTGAACTCTATAAAATCTTGAAGCTTCTTGTCAGAAAAAAAAAAAAAAGAAAAGAAAAGAAAGACACAAAAACATTATTTACAAAGGAAAGATGGTTATATTAACATCGGACTTCTCATCTTAAACAGCAAAAACTGGAAGAAAAAGTGATGTTTACAACATTCTGAGAACACAGACCCTAAAATGCCACACCCAAGCCACCCTCAGGGATCCCACCACCCTGCCACAGCCCCCACCACTTATGCTATTGTTTACACCTTCAAACATAATCATCAAAACTATGCTGTTCAATGATTGGACACTTTACTGCTCTGCAGCCCTGCTTGACTGTCTGTGGGGGCCACATTTATAACAATTATAAAAAATGTGATCGTGCACCAACTCCTTTGCCCACCCCTGATTCTTGGGATAGACTCCCTGAAGAAGAATTACTAGATTAAAGGATCAAAAGATTTTTAAGACTCTTGCAACATAAAACAAAATTCCCTTCCAGAAAGACTTTCCAAACCGTTAATCCCACCAGTAGTGAATCCACCCATCTCAAAGTTTGATAGTCCCTGATATAGCATCTGTGCCAGCGGAAAATTTTTCAGAGATTTTGCCATGCATCAATTCGAGAGTTTTTCCGAGTCTGTTGGCAAGCACAGAGCCTCTTTTGTGGTTTATCTCCGTATGCCCTCTATTTTCTACAGTGTTTACGGAGCTTTAAGGATATTAATCCTTTAATTCTTTGTTACATTTGATGCAAACATTTTATCTAGCTGTTTATGAATTTTGTGGATGATCTTGTGTACTGCCAGAGCTGTTTTCATGTTTGTGTAGTCAAATCTATCAATCTTCTGTACTGTGATTTAGCCACCGACACCCATCATCTTCCCAAGATCTGAAAAAACCGTGTGAAAAGGAACATACCTAAAAATAAAGTCTGCCTGAAGCAGCCATAACAGACCTCTGCCTCGACCACCAGGAGCTTGTTTTCAGAAGATAAAACAGGCAAAACGGTGTTCGCTTTGGCAGCACATATACTAAAATTGGAACAATACAGAGATTAGCATGGCCCCTGAGCAAGGATGACTTGCAAATTTGTGAAGCATTCCATTTTTTTTTTTTTTCCATTCCTTCCTCAGTTGGTAACTCCAACTCAGGGTTCATGTGTCCATGCCCTTTAACTTATAGTCGAGTTAAAAAAACAAACAAACAAACAGGCAAGAGGATGGTGAAACATTGGCAGACTTTTACGAGGCCACGTGCCATAAAATCATATTCCAAGGGGCCTATAAACTCTTTGTTCCACATCCGGTCCCACTGCCATTAGCATGTCAGCAGCGCTTTCAAATCCATGCTTACCCATATCAACCATAGGGAAAATGATGGGAGTTTCTAATGCAGAATGCGGTTACTCTCCTGGGGTACATTTATCTTAGTGCTCAGATACGCACATCCATTGCAGCAGGCAAGCCCTCCCCACCAATGCCATGAAACAAAGGGGGACAGTTCTGTCCGGACAAGAACGCTTTCCAGCAGGTACTCTGTACTCCACTTCTCCATTTAACTGACCCTCACAAGTTACACTGGGGGACCACCAACTCCCTTCTCCCACTTCTTACGGAGCAGCACCCTTTGGAGTATGCTGAAGCCTCAGACCCAAAGGAGCACAAGAGGGCATGAAGCCAAAGAAGGTGCAGAACAGTGATGTTCTGTGAAAATCTTCAGGGGAGAAGGATGCAGAGCCTGGGCAGAGGGGGGCACCCTTTGTCAGGGGATATGGGGGGAGAAGGAAGAGGAAGAAGGGGGGATGCTCAACAAAGAAATGCAACCTTGGAAACTGCTGAAACAAGTACCAGAATGACACAGCCTTCCACACCCAAGGACACCAGGGTGATGACGATGACTTTGAGGTCAGAAACCACGCACCAACCCAAGATCAGGGAGTTTATCCACACAGGATGACTTCTGTGTAGATAAATGCCAAGGTCAGAGGCACAAGCCAATAGACACGGGGCAGAGGTGAGGGCAGAGTGGAGTTTAGGCTCTGTGTTGGAATTTGTGTTAAGACAAGAAGCAAAATCTCTCCAGAAATCTGACTGGTGAATGTTCACACATCCCCCTCCCCCCCTCACTCATCCCTCATTGCCCTTCTTCCTGCCCCCTGCAAAACAGAGAACCTGAAGCAAATCCACTGGCAGTCTTGCCCCTGACACCTGACAAAGGAGAAGGCAGGGCTGAGAGATGAAAGATTGTGATGACGACGACAATGGTATTAAGAATAGCAGTTTCTAACTAAGTGCCTGTGTGTGCCAGGCACATCTCTGACCTCTTGTTAAATAAAGGGCAATTATTTCTGGCCAATAAATATATTACTTGGTTTGCACATTAACTCCACAAAAGTAGAGACTGAACTTCAGAGAAGTGAGCTGCCAAAGGACACACAGCTTTAAGCAGCAGAACAGGATTCGCACTGTAATCAGTCATTCCAACCTGCCCTAGCACTGTCCATATAAGCAAGACATAAAAGTTATCCTTTAAACGCCCAACTTAGCTGACCTCCCTGGCCAAACACGGCCCAGGCCAGCTGGCCTGTACACACCGTCTCCCCGAGACTTCCGGTGGCTTCGGCCTCCCTATGATTTCTGAGGTAGCTCTCGGGGGGCAGGGACACCTTCAAGTTTCTTTAACGGGGCTGTAGCCGACCCTCTTGGGACCGGGACCTCTCCAATCTGTGCATTTCTCTCCACCCACACGGCCATTCCAGGGCACATGCCACCTTCATCTCTCATCATCATCACAACAGCCACAACTCGTTTACTCAGTCCATCTTGATGGCTCCAAACACTTGCCCATATGGCAACCAGCACGATGATTCTACAAAAATGTTCACGCTCTCTGGCTTCCTAATCAGCTTGCGAGTGACATCCAAATTCCTTCACAAGGCTGAGATGACTGTGTGGCCCATCCAGCTCCCTTCCCGGTCTCGCATGGTCCCCGCTGTGGTCGCTGATGCCCATGCCAGCCCTCTCCCAGCCCTCAGGCCCCTGCACATGCTGTCCCTCCAAAGTGAGCCCCCTTCCCCTCACCCCTTTCCACTGGGATAACTCCCATCAATGCCTCGCCACGGTGTCTGAGGACCACCGACATGGCTGTGACCCACAGCAAGACAGTGTCCACCTGCCTGCCCCGCCAGACAGCTGCAGAGGCCAGGAGGAGGCAGCATCCACAGCATCACCACGGACACCCAGCCCGGTGCTGAACTTGGCCAGTGTATTAAAGGTTCCTGAAAATCTGTGGGATGATAAATGATGTGATCTTTTTTTAAAGGCATCTGGTATAACGTTAGAGCCAGGCACACTAAAAGCTCTGACTTCACCATTATACAATTTATCCATGTAACAAAAAACTACTGTACCCTCTACATCTATTGAAATAAAAAAAAAAAAGAGAAAGAAAGAAAGAAAGAAATGCCGTTAGAATGAAATAAAAGGTATACAATGTTACTGGAGATAGAAATGTCAAAATTTCCAGGTCTAACAATTTCAGTTTATGAGAATACAGTGGTTTGTTGGGGCGTGGGGAGTGATTCTTGCTTAATGCTCGTACTCCATCAAATCTGTCTGTGATGCAACAGACACATTAATGTCAGGGACAAGCCACGTGTGTCTACATCACTGCTATCAGCAGACGCTGACAGGCAAAGATGAGGTGTTTGAAAGGAAGAGAACAAATTGTATCAGTATCAAGAGATGTGAAAATCTGAGATGATCTAAAATTAAATGGTTAGTTACGAAAAACACATGAGGAAGCTTATTCATGTGATAGAATTGAACACTTCCCAAGCGGGAGTAATAAGCACCTATATCAGAAGCTGAGGATGGCACCTGGCCTGTGTTTGTATGGTCCGTACAAAAGAACAGTTTTTTACATTTGTAAATGGTTGTGGACAACAACAAAGAACAACATATGACAGAGACCATCTGGCCCACAAAACCTAAGGTACTTACAGAACAGTCTGCTGACCTTGACAACAACAAGATGAAGGAATCCCGTTCAAAATGCCAATAATGTTAAATACTTAAGAATAAATTTAATAAAAAATGTGCATGACCTTTATGAAGAAAACTATAAAATATAATTGAGGGGACTAAAGGGGATTTGAATAACCAGAGAACAGGCAATATTCAGTATCCTCAGAAGATAGGAAAGCAACTCTTCCAATACTTTCCGATAAATACTGTATACAGATTTAGTAAAAATCAATTAATATCCCAAAAGGGGGTAGGGGAGCTTGCTAAAAATTCCTCTGGAAAAATAAGAATAGTCACAAATATTTGAAAAAAGAGGAATGTGCTCTGTCAGAGAGGAACCCTAACAGAAAGCTGTAATGAATAGAAGAGTTTAACAGAGGTACATAAACCAACTAATAGACAACAGAAAACCCATAAACTGACAAATATATGATATGGTAGAACTTCAAATTATAAGACTACATATGGATTTTTTCAATATACATGCTAAGACAACTGGTTCTCTATTAAGCAATAAAATCCAGAAAAAGACTTCAGGTTAAAAAAAGTAAAATAAAGCTTCCACATGATTATATAATATTAGAGTAGAAGACTCCCTTCTTAACATATCATTAAAGACAAAAAAAGAGGGGCCCATGTTTTCCCACGTGCGGGTGACCCTGAGGGCATCGTGCTATGATGAGATGGGGGCTTTGGTGACTTGCGCTATCAGGAATTTCAACCTGGAGAACCAAGCTGAACTAGAAATCAGCAAGATGAAGCCCTCTCCCGCCAAGACAGACTTTCTCCTGCCAAGAGCTTGACGATGTCCATATGAACGCTAATTCCCCCTGCTGTTCCAACTCACGTCCAGGTGGTGGGAGGCTGGTTACCCTTATAGCATCCTCCCTCCTTACAACATAATGTAAAGCAACTCAGTCCTTTCTGTTGAGAGCTCAGGACACAGCATGTGGAATAATGATCTCATGTTTAAAGACTAAACTTTCGTTATCAGAAGAGAATGGACAAAAGCCAAGGTTCTGCAAATTACATTTAGCATCTACGTTTTTTTTTAAAGCTCCCCTGGAGCCAAAGTTAAAAATCACTACCTTAGAGCAAGCAGGAAATCATTATGGTCTCAAAAAAAAAAGTAAGCCTGACAGAATGGAAAATCAGCAATTTGGGAAATTCTGTGATAAGTAGAAAAGTAAAATATTTGGATCTTCAACAAATCTTTCAGTTCCCTAAGGACTGAGTCACTAGCGTTATAGCCACCAATAATCATGCACAAATGTAGAACAACAATCGTTTTTCATCAGCATTCTATGAGCTTTTCAGCCAGTAATCATTTCTTTTGCATTTCATTTTATCTGACTGTGTCTCCCTGTCCAGGAATCAGTGTCAGCCCTCTCTCACTGTGGCCAGGCAGGGCCACCCGAACTGGGAAGTATGGTACTATCCAGAGGGTGTAAGGGCCAGGCTACCCCTAGAGTTAAATACCAAAATCTGTCGTGTTTCTTGTAACCACCACCAAATCCTAAGAAGAACACGTCCTCCCATGAGCACACCTTGCAGAGTGCCCAGCACAGAACATACAGGGCACTCAGTGGGTGAACGATTTAATCGCTAAGAGTCTTCCTGAAAAGTAGGATCCCCCTGTGCACAATTCTTTATATTCCCAGCTCTTAGCACGGAAAAGATGCTCAATAAATGCTAATGAAGTACACACTGAGCCGGGTGTGGTGGCATGAGCCTGTAGTCCCATCTGCTCGGGAGGCTCAGAGGCGAGGATTGCCTGAGCCTGGGAGTTCCAGGTCACAGTGAGGCATGATAAGGCCACTGCACTCCAGCCTGGGCAACAGAGGAAGACCCTGTCTCCAAAACAATAAATAAATAAAAGGGCACATTGACCCCAAATAGATGGCAATGAATGAATACTACATTAAAAACATAAATACATGGCAAAGCCATGATTTGGTACAGACATAAAAACCTACAGTTCTCCAAAAGAACACAAGAAGAATAAGAGAGAACATAGAATTAAGAATCAGTGGTTCATGTCCTTGAGACTCACTTGGGAAACTTATATAAAATTCAGATTTCTTCCTCACACTAGTTATAGACAAAAGCTGTTACATTTGTAACAGCCCCAAACTGGAAGCATCCAAAGGTCCATCCACAGGTGAATGAATACACAACCCTTGTACAGCACACTACTCAGCAATAAAAAGGAGGAATCTCTCCCAACATGAAGCAATGATAAATGTTTCCGGTGAATCATTCCCAGTTACCCTGATTTGATCATTGTATGTTATGTGCTTGTATCAAAATACAACATGTAGTACAATTATTATGTATCAATAAAAATTTAAAAAAAAAGGGAGGAATCTCAGATCCTGCATTGAATGGAAGATGCCAGACTCAAGACTTGCTTGTCTGATTCTCAAAAGGCAAAACTTACCTACAGTGACAGGAAGCAGGCAGTGGATACCTAAGGCAGGAACAGAGAGAGGCAGAGAGGGTGGGGCTTAGGGAGCCCTTGGAGTGATGCAAATGTGCTATATTTTGACTGTGATTCTGGTGGCTCCATTTAGATGCATATCCATTTATTTCATGTAAACGCTACCTAAATCATGTTGATTTTTACAAGAAAAAAAACAATTTAAAAACTCCTGTAATCCCACCAACTTAAAAAGCGTCTCTTCTTCAAATTCTGATTCCATAGACCCGTGTTGGAGCCTGGGAACCCACATTTTTAACAAACGTGCAAACGTTCTCATGCTCGTGGTCCTCAGATCACCCACATCTCAGGATGGGCAACCTGGGCTGGAATAAAGCTATTTTCTCCCCTTGTATAAGCCTATCTAGACAGGGGAAAGTATGACTAAGAAGGAAGTCTTTGCCATAAGGACACTCAAAACCTCAATCTGCAGACTGGTACTTTGGTCCTTAACCACTACACAAACACAAGCTTTCAGAGTCTGCCAGCTTCAATGATAAAGCACATTTTATAAGTCAATCCTCGGCTTTCTGCTGAAATCCCATCATCAGGGGATTATAGTTCAATTGTGGCTGCTCCGTTCTGTTAAATGCTAACATTTGACCTAAATCTTTTTAATCCAAGTCAAAAAGATTGTTAGAACAAATATCCTCCACTTGTACATGGCCAACTCCGTTTGAATGAAACTGCTTAACTAGGTACCTAATATACAGAGTCCTGCTTTAGGGAGTTTGCAATTCTGTTGCTGATCCTAGCTATAATTATTGCATTTAAAGCTCTAAGCAGCAATGAATGAACTTGTAAGTAGTGGTAATCATTTGATTTTGTGATGACAACTATGCTAACAGGGTGTGACTAAGAAAAAAAAAAACATCCTATAGCCTTCTCCAAAACACTTCAAGAAGTCTTGCTCTTATTTTTCAAACTCAAGTCAGTATCCACTAATGGGGCATAAGTTAACTTAGTGGATCTCAACCAGAAATTTTTTTAAGACAGGGTCTTGCTCTATTGCCTAGGCTGGAGTGCAGTGGTGTCATCATAGCTCATTGCAGCCTCAAACTCCTGGGCTTAAGCGATCCTCCTGCCTCAGCCTCCTAAAATGCTGGGATTACAGACATTAGCCACTGTGCAAACTTCAGAACATACATCACAAGACAAGGGTAACCCAAACTGTCCAGGAAAAATGCTTCGTACTGTGGGTCAGTCAAAAATGATCCTGAAAGTCACTGATGTAACTACAGCTCTGTGCAGGGACATGAAAGGGATGTTCCAAGGACCTGAATTAAATCAGGTTATTTGCTGAGCTTAACATACACATAGAAATAACTTGCCAAAGTGAGAAAGTGGTACAAGATGATGGCACTGATGACAACATATGACATCGCCCCTCCACAATGATGGAGAGCGTGCCCACGATCACAGCAGAGTGGTCTTTCTTTATAATTAGTTACAATAAGCTCTGGGCGAGGTGGCTCACGCCTATAATCCTAGCACTCTGGGAGGCCGAGGTGGGCGGATTGTTTGAGCTCAGGAGTTCGAGACCAGCCTGAGCAGGCACAAGACCCCATCTCTCTAAAAAGAGAAAGAAATTAGCTGGACAACTAAAAAAATAGAAAAAATTAGCTGGGCATGGTGGCACATGCCTGTAGTCCCATCTACTATTCAGGAGGCTGAGACAGGAGGATCGCTTGAGCCCAGGAGTTTGAGGTTGTTGTGAGCTAGGCTGACGCCACAGCACTCTAGCCCAGGTGACAGACCAACATTCTGTCTCAAAAAAAAAAAAAAAAAAAAAAAAAAACTAGTTACAATAATCTACCAGAGCCCTAAACCAAACTACCCCCAATGACTGCAATCATGAGAATCTCCTTTGCACCCCAACAAGCTGTCTTATCCTTCTGTCACTATCTTGGTTTATTGGACTTGTTCTCTTAAGAGGAAGAAAATTTAAACAAGAAGCTGGATAAAGTCTGGATTTCTGAAAGGGAACCCAGGTTCCGTCACCAGGTTCCCTCTGTAGAGAGCCCCAGGAGGAATGACCCCTTAGAGACCAAACTCCCAGGGCCCAAAAGGCGCCGTGATGGCAACAACCCTGCTCTGAAGGTGAAGAAAAGGGACCCTGAGCGAACACTGCTGGACGAGCTAGGAATCTTCTAAAAATGGATTCTCAGGTCCTCGCCAGTGGGCCAGAGAGAACGAAAAACTGCTGGATAAACGAGGCAAATCTTCCTGGAATGTCCATGGGGTGAGGGGGTGGGGAGGATCATTCCTAACTGAAAGCGAACAGTCTATGGAACATTAAACGAAATGCACAGCTGACAGAATGAAGACACGAAAGAACAGGCCCTGCCTGCAGAAAACCCCTCCGGTCTGTCCTAGAGACTGGGCCCAAGAAGTCCTGGTACCGAATAAAGCTCTTATCCGAAACTAAACTCTAAATCCTAAGAAAGCTCTTAAATCCAACCTGAGACGGGCCATTTTGCTGACATCCATTTCTGTCTGAGCCATGAGAAATGATGACCATGTTATCTAGATTACAAGACACTGACTCACTCCACGGCTCGATAAGGGAACAGATGGAGTCTGCGTACAGCAAAATATCAGAGCAGTGGATGTTTTGTCTGGGGGCTTTAAGATACAAAGCCCTCACCATTTTTTTTTTTTTTTTTTGTAAACTAACGATATAGGTAACAGATGCTACAGTGAGTGCCTACTGTGCCTGGTATCTTCCAGCAAAATATCCTCCCCAAATTTTATTTATATAAAATTGTAACAACACCTTCTTAAGCCTCATTGTTCTGGCCATTCCTTCCCAACCTCAGGTACCCCCATGTGGACGACGCTGATCTCTAGTTTCCAGGTCTGAGCTCAAGGGGCACTCTTGGATCCGCTGTCCTGCTTCCGTGTTTCCATGACACATGGCTTCTTGGTCCACCTCCCCACCACGATGGGATAGGGACAGGGACACAGTGCTTAGTGCATAGAAGACATTCAAATACTTGGGGAAAACTTAAACATTTTTCCATTGGCCAGTTATACACCCAGACACAAAGCCTAATCCCATCCTGTCCTCCCGATTCACTTAGGGGAATCTAGTGGCTGGGACATAAAAGGGGGAAAGGGGAGCAGCGCAGCAAAAGGTGCAGCCTGCAGGCCAGGATTAAAATACGAACGTCATATATTTGAGGAAACTCTAAAGCAAAACTCAAGATGGATTTTACTAAATTGATTTCTACTGTGTGATTTAACACATCATTTTTTAGACACGTGGTGTTTTTCATTTAAACATTATTTAAAATGTGTTGATCAGTCATCACAGAAGCCACTGAAAAGCTCCTTTTATATGGAATTTTAACAAGATAAAAGCATATGCATAGTGAAATGACTATCAAGTCCAAGACACGAACATGATCTCACTCAACCCCTACAAAAATTCCAGGAGAGGCTGTTATCTCCATTTCACAGATGAGAAACTGAGGCACAGAGAGGTTGATTTACCCTTGGATAAAAGCCTAAGGCAATAGTGGCGGGCATGGCAATCATCAAGGCTCTTGATGCCTTACAGGCTAACAGAACAACACTCTCAAGAAAAGGCCTAAGAGGTCACGTCTGAAGATCAATTTGGAGGAAGCCCAGGAAAGCCCCCAGTTACTGTCAAGGAATGGACAAAAAGCATTTGCCCCTTCCAGGTCTACAGATGCCCTTTGTCATTTGATGCCCACCCTCAATCCCCAAAACAATGACAACCCTGGGGGCTAAGGTAACTTCCAGGAGACAGCCCTGCCAACCCTGACCCACTGTACCCAGGCTCCCCCTGCTCCATCCTCCCTGTCCAGCACAGCTGATGACTCCTGCCTGCTCAATGACTCCTGCTTTCTCACCTCCCGAAGAGGAAGCCCTCACAGGACACTTGGTCTACTCTAGCCACTGTTGCCACCACTGCCCTCAACTGGGAGAAGTCACTGGTGCTGGCAGAATCATCTCAAATATCCCTTCACTCCCTCGCCTCAAGCTCCGTGGACTCACCAGCTCTCTCTCTGAACTGCTCTTCAGACCACACCATCCCTCTTTGTGATGTTCTCATCCTTCCCATGGGTCCCAAGGGCCAAAGCCAAATTTCCTTCTCTCACCTGCAGAGAGATGCTAGCTCCACTTTGCCCTCATTTCCTAACTACCTCAGTTAGGAAATTATACCTGCTCAGTTTTGCAGGACTCTGGCACATCCACTTAGTTCTCTCAACCATCTGCTTTCTTCCTCTCCTCAGGGAGACATTTCATTTGTGAGTTTCATTTGCAATATACCCTTTCTTCCCACCCCGTCCCTGCTGTCCCCTAGTCCAGCTTACCATGCCGTCTCCTCCCTGCAGACTCTCCCAAGATATGGAAAAGGGAGCTCTGAAATTTCACCTGCCCTGATGGATTACCTCATTGGCTGAAGAGTGAGTTTGCCTAAACTGCACTGCAATTACCTGGAGCTGGGACACTGCAGCTCTTCCCCAGGTTAACACTAAGTACACTGTGGTCAAAGTAACAGCAAAGCTCTTCCCCAACCTTCAATAAATGGGAGCCTTTAAACAGTCCATGTCTGTATGTTATATATATTTTTTCCCTGCAAAGGAGCTTGTTCCTCTTAAGTAATTCATACAAAATGTATACATTAACTACAGAGACTGCAATCGCTTAGAACCGTATGCCACAGATGTCTTGCTTTTTTTCTTGTGTCTGAATTTGACATTTTTATAACCTAAAGATTTTAAAAGAATTAAAAATATGTATGCACTCAGCTATGAAAGAGACTTCAGCTCCCCATGAAGTTTGTTTCACCTATATTCCTTTTCGCTTGTGTACCTCCTTTTCATCACACACGTGAAATTCTATATAAAGGAAAACATAAAAGAACACATGGAGCTTTGGCAGTCCTGGGACTGGACTTGGCTCCCAAAATAAAATAAATAAGCATCTGAAAGACACAGAATCTGACATTTCAATTGCTGCAGATTGGAGTATTTTGGTTTTTTTTGGAGAAGAGTCTGCTCTGTTGCCCGGGGTAGAGTGTGTTGGTGTCATCATAGCTCACAGCAACCTCCAACTCCTGGGCTCAAGTGATACTCCTTCCTCAGCCTCCCAGAGTGCTAGGATTACAGGCATGAGTCACCGCGCCCGGCCCAGATCAAGTTTTAACTGCTACCCTTCCTCACATAGTTAATGAAGAACACCGCTTTCTAAGAATTACATAAATGTTAATGTTCGGTTACTAATATTTAAATAATGTCCGACAGCACTAAGAAACTCTTTGGAGATCTTCTGATAACCCAGCTGGGTGAACTTGAGCCTTAGGCTCCTCACCTACGTTGACACAGTCACAGGCACATGCAGAAACAGACGTGGGTGTGCAGAAAAATCAGATACATGGTCATAGACACAAACACAGGCTGACACACATATGTGGAAACAGACACGTCCGCCCAGATGCACACACAGACAGATACTAATCAGTCTGTACAGCCCCAGAGTTCATTCCCCAAAGCAGAGCTTATGTACCAAGAAATGGTCTTACCTTCACAGTGAAACCTCACCCTATGCACAAAAATGTCCTTTAATCGGTGCCCCACCCACACCGCTCTGTGCTGGCGTCTGTTCCACCCTGTGATTGTCCTGGTGCTCAGCATGAGACGCCTTCGGGTGCTGAAGGAATTTCGGCTTTTATAACCCACGCAGGCTGGCCAAAATTGTATAACCGCACCACCTCATCAGAAATGCTATTTGTATTACACAACAGCCACCACCTGGTTACAAACAGTTACTGCATGCCTCTCTTAGGGTCTCTGTAGCAGGTTTCCGCATGGCAGGCTGAATATCCTATTGTAGAAACCAAGCAGCTGCTGGGATTATATTTCTCAAACCTGCACTAAGAAGGGAAATTAAAACTTATCTTTCTAAACCCTGCAGTTCAGAGGAACAAGTCCACCCACGTTGCTTCTAGCTCAGTGAAAAGGGGGATTAATGTTACTCACTGGTAATTTTTCATTTCCCCAATCAGGGATCCAACGACAATTGTTTTCAGAGCTCAAAGACTTTCAGAGATCTCAAGGTAGGGTCTCTTCCTTAAATGGGAGGCAAAGGCAAGAACTAACTCACACTGAAGGGCTGACTACAGGGGTTCAGGGCAAAACGGCCTCCACGTGCAGGCCCCCCCTGCAGAGGCTCGCCTGGACAAGTGCAAGTACCCACAGAGACACAAAGGCGGCACACACGCACTGACAACCATAACCAGTAACAGGGAAGCAGACACACCTGTGGCAGACTGCATCCTTCCCAGTCCTGACTCCAGGCCAGGGCCTGCCAGGAGCCTGGGCAGTGGGCACCCTTGCCCATTGGGATGGGCAAATACCCGCCTCCATCTCCCCAACACCAGACTGCTGCCGGCAGGTGCCCCCTCTGCCTGGCTGGCCGAGCCTGGTGTTCCCTGTCTGGATTTGGGAAGTGCTAAGCACATCTTGGAAAATGGGTCCCCCGGGATAAAGGCAGAAGAGGAAGCAGGACAATTCCTGGAGAAAAGCAGCTGCAAATGCTCCTCATTCTTGGGACTCTTGGGGACTCAGGAGTGGGGACAGGAGGAAGACACCCAGAACCAACACAGAGACTGGGGAGAAGGTTGGGAGCTAGGTGCTTCAACTATTCAGGACAGGAGATTCACCACAAGTGCTCAGAGCCCAGGTCCATCCCCACATGACACACCTGACCTGTCAGGTCAACGTGCCCAGGGGAGCACAATAGGGAGCACGGTAGGGTCTATGTTGCCCGGGCTGCTCTCAAACTCCTGGCCTCAAGTGATTCTCCCACCTCAGCCTCCCAAAGTGCTGGGATTATAGGCATGAGCCACCACACCTGGCCTCATTTAAACTTTTTTAAAGTGTTGTATATACACATGTGCAATTATACAGACAGCTATGCACCAAGCAGTTGACGGTGGTAATCTCTATGAAGTGGGATTACAGGTGTTTCATTGTTTATCTGTATTAATCTAAATTTTAGTTATGTCCCTCCATTATATTAGGAGGAAAAATGGGCAATAGCTCAATTCTTAGTACCTATGTATGGTTGGTAAAATCAGGACAGAAAATAAGGCAAAACAACTAAAATGTTAAACTTGGACAAGTACGGGGGGTGGGGGGGAAGTTTAATTATTCAGAAATACTTGTGCATCTGAAAATATCTAATTTGACTAATCTCTCGTTTATATTTTCCTTTTATGGACAAAGTCTAAATTACGTTTTTGTTTTTTTGTTTGTTAATTCCACACTTGGTGATTACCTACTTCTGCCTTTCCAAATAAATGCTGGATATTGACATTTGCAGTGCCTCTACTGATGTAAAACTGAAGAAAACAAAAGAGATTTAGGATTATCAGCTGGACAAAAACTTCCCTGATTCTGTAATAAAGACAATGGAGATGGGGGAGTCTATAAATTATAAAAGCAAATGCATTAACAGCACCCTCTAGTGTTATAAGATTTAAGTGGTCATAAAATATAAAATTGTTTTTAAAAACCTATTTTGGAAAATTTCAAACATACAGAAAAGTAGACAAAACTCATTTTCATTTCCTATCCAACTCGCTTTTAATTACTGATTGTTTTTATTCATGTGGCAACTTCTATATTTCAAAAATTAACAGAGGTGTCAGAGACCAGCAGGGATCTCCAAGGGCCCTTCCCTCTCAATTAATAATTCAACTAATAAAATCATTGGTTTTAAGCTGGGCACACAACCGACTAAATTAAGGCAACATTTCCCAGCCTCCCTTGCAGCTAGATGGGACCAGTTTGGGTCAATGGGATAAGTGGAAGTAGGCCCTCCCCTCACTTCCTTCTTCCCCTGGGCCATAGGAACCATTTTGGAAAGAACTGATACTTTAAGAATGAAGGAAAGGGGTTCAGATTATGTAAGAAAGCAGCTTCTAGTTTGTTATCTCGGTATGTTAGAACATCCAAAAACATACCCTTAAAACAAAACACACATGTTGTACTCGCTTCAGCAGCACATACACTAAAATTGGAACAATACAGAGAAGATTAGCATGGGAAAAAAAACACACATGTAGATTCACATTTAAGAATAAAGAAATCTGACATTTGAAAAAAAATTGTATTTAAGTAAACTATAATGTGCACATTTTAATAAAGAAATCTGATTTTTAAAAAAAACACACATAGAGAGAAAATCGGAAAAGAGCACTACAAGGCAACACATTTGGGATAACCCCAGTTAGCAAATTTTTTAAAGGAAATACTAGATCAGTACATATTTTAGTCCTGGGGGTGCGGTGGGAGAGTTGAAGTTATTTTCCTTCCGAGGGACCAAACGGAAGATTCGTGATACAGGGTAAGTGTCTGCGTGAGATGAATAAATTCATTGTTCACCTGCGCTATCAAACACTTATTAAATTGGCTTCTTTGGCAGACACTTTAAGACTGGCCTCTTACCCATAATCTCAAGGCATGAATCAGAATGTGTGCTGACAAGCGCACACCAGAATTCCGGCGAAGTGGTAAAAACAGTTCATCCAACTATCAAAGTAAATCCACCGTGAGGACTACGCCCTTCAAAGTCAGGACTCACATTACAGTGCGTCCTGGTTAGCACCCTGCAGTGGAAATGAGGGCTGGTGGGAAAACAGCACTGAAATTCAAAGATGGGGGCAAGGGGAATCATAAGTAGATGGGTGGTGTCATTCACGTGGAGACCTAACATTCTTCACTATAAAGTTTTCATACATATTTTCCAGAGATAAAAACAAAAAAATCTAACTAGTAAATCAAAGATCCCATAATTTAGTGAACTTATTAATTCTCAGCAAGAAAATGAATTTATCAAATTTACTAGCATAGCCTGCAAATGTTATGCTGTACCATACCACTCCTTTATCATTTGTTTACCCTAACACAAGGAATGCCCTGATTATAAATTAAAGAAGAAAAAATAAAGAGATCATTCAAGACCAGGAAGAACAACAATAAAATATAATCTGATTTTTAAATTTCATCCTTTGCACTGAAAAAAAAAAAAACTATATGCCATACTTATTCGAACAACTAAAACAAACTGGTAAGACAAATACCAAGTGCTGACAGAGTAACTAGAACTCTCATACGCTGGTGGGTATGTAAACTGGTAACAAGTACAATACTTTGGAAAACTATTTGGTCATTTCTTACCAAGTTAAACATACATTTACCCTAAAACCCAGCAAAATATTACTCCTGGGTATCTACCCGGCTAAATGAAAACCTGTAAATGTTTACAGTGGCTTTGTCTTTCTTTCTCTCTTTCTTCATTTATTTTGAGACCGAGTCTCGCTCTGTTGCCCAGGTCAGAGTGCCACAGCATCAGGCTAACTCACAGCAACCTCAAACTTCTGGGCTCAAGCAATCCTCCTGCCTCAGCCTCCCAAGTGGCAGGGACTACAGCACTCGCTACCACGCCCGGCTAACTTTTTGTTTCTATTTTTAGTTGCCTGGCTAATTTTTTCTATTTTTAGTAGAGACCAGGTGTCACTCTTGCTCAGGCTGGTCTCAAACTCCTGACTTCAAATGATCCTCCCACCTCAGCCTCCCAGAGTGCTAGGATTACAGGTGTAAGCCATAGTGCTTGGCCTACAATGGCTTTATTTATAATAACTACGGGGCAGAACACACCCCATATGAGATCTTATATGTAAAGTTTTGAATCATGCAGTCAATACTATATTTTGGTTTATAGATACAGAAACATGTAACACATTCCATTGCAGATGTGAATTTTTAAGAAACAGAAACGTGTAACACAAAAGTATAAACATGGACTGCAAAGTCACCTCTGGGAGGAAGAGAAAGGGAGATAAGATTAGCAAAGGTACAAAGAAGATATCTCAAATATTTTCCTAAATAAGAAAAACCTAAAGAAAAAATAACAAAGGGTTTTGATTTATTAGATCTGGGCATCTGGCATATACTGGAGTGTTCACTCTTTCATTTTCTTTACATTTGAAATTTCACAATTAAAAACAAAAACAAACTTCTAACCAAAGACTGCCTCATGGAGGATACACAATAGGAACACACCAGCACTGGTAAACAGGGCTGCCTCCAGAGAAGGGAGTGCTCCCAACCTGTCCTCACGCACCTTTTGGATTGTTCCATGTAGACAGATCATCTATTTTTGGGGGGAAGGGGAATCTAATGAAAGTATTTTTATTTCAGATAAGGAAAGGCCACTGAAGACGTAATCACGATTCTAGCCCTGATTGTGCAACAAATCAGCTCTGCTATCATGCAAGGTGATTTAATCTACTCCCTTCAAGTGTCAGCTTCCAAAATCTCATCATCTATGAAAACACAAACACGTGCCCGCCAGGCAGAGATGAGTTCTAACTATACCACAGGGAGTGATAAGCAGTTCTTATGTAACCTTGGTAGGAAAACTTTTAGAATGTGTTAGGACAGTTCCACACAGACCATCCATAGTGACGGCGGCCGAGGCGGAGTCCAGAGGGCAGACAGTTATCATTACACAACACACCACGAGGTAAGAGGCAGGAAGTTGAGGGAGTGCTTATCTGATGACTCCTTTTCTTAATGAACTAAGAAGTAAAGGTCATGGCTGAGAGTAAAAAGCCTGGGTATGGGATTGGACAGGGGTGACTATGGGGAAAGGAATAAAAGGATATTACTCGCCCCTCTTAAAAAAAAAAAAAAAAAAAAAAAAAAAAAATCAAGGCCCAGTTCTGAGCCCAGAACTCAAATAAAAATGTGAAATGGAGAAAGTTGCCTTATCATCTGGTTCCTCTCCAGCAGAGTTCAACTGATCCAAAAAAAAAAAAGAGAGAGAGAGAGAGAGAGAGAGAAAAAAAATTAAATAGTAGGACTGGGCCCCTGAGGGAGCTTCACAAGTTACAAGAGCAGCTCAAAGAGTGAGAACATGATGCTGGTAGAATGACAGTCACATGACTGCCTGTGGAATCCATGGCAGGTAAGAAGGACCAGGGAACAGGACCCTGGAGCAGAGGAAGCTCTCCAAGCTCAAGATCCCAAAAGTGCCATCTGGGAGATCTCAGGGCCCAGGAGAGCTAGAGTGAACTGGAAGCAAAGCTCCCTGCAAAAGATGAAGGTGAAGGGACAGTGAGGCCCAGGGGCCAAATAAGCCAACAATTTAAAGATGATGAAAAAATAAATAAATAAATAAATAAAGATGAGCTAGAAGACACAGTGGAAAGAAGAGTGCCAAGCCAGGAGCCAACACCCAAACAGCAGAAAGAATGGCCACAAAGTTGGTAGAGGGTGGCATGTAGGTAAGGAGGGGTCTCACAGACTGGTATGGACCTGAAAACTGACAGGTGTCACTGAATTAAGACCGGAGGACACAGCCTGCTATTCTACCTGGAAATGCTGCAACACCTGGAGAATTGCTAGTCATATGACAGATCTCTGTTTAAATATCAATTCCTCAGCAAATCCTTTCCAGAACCCCCAAAATCTAAACGGTTCACTGCACCCTTTGCTGTTCCCAAGGCAATGAGCACAATTCATGCCAAGTATCCTTCCTTATGCAAATTTATGCTTTTCTCAAATTCATGCAGGGAGGGATCCATGTTTTCTGGATCTTTCTGGTTCTTAAATTGTGGCTAGCAAAAACTAAGAGTTCAGAGAGTGAACGGTATACCCAAAATCATATCCAGCAAGCTGCTGGGTCAGGAAGGTAAGCTCTCTGGCATGCTGGCTTCAGGACCCCTCAGCCAGACACACTTAAAAGCAATCCGCTCGGCTGTAAGAATATCTAGGACTGTCAAGATTCTTTTACTCTACTTTATTTATTTATTTTTTCAGAGACAGGGTCTCTCACTGTCACCCAGGGTAGAGTACAGTGGCACAATCAAGCGGTCAGAGCTTACTGTAACCTCGGACTCCTGGGCTCAAGCAATCCTCCTGCCTCAGCCTCCGGAGTAGCTGGGACTACAGGCATGCACCACCATGCCTGCTAATTTTTTTTTGTTTTGGTAGAGGCGGGATCTCGCTGGTCTCCCAGCCAAGATTCCTTTATTTTGAGTCTCTGTTTTACTGATGGGAAATGATCATGTGTAAGTGTTCTTATTAAAAAAAAAAAAAATGTGAAATATCCAAAAGAGAATAAAATTAAAATGTGTAATTTATAACTCACTCAACAAGTCATAAATTTACTAATTTTTTAATGTCCCTTTAGCAGGCAAGCACTTGAATATACTGCTAGTGGGAGTAGTAATTGGCATAACATTTCTAGATGGTCATTTAACATCATTAATCAAAAGCTCTAAAAATATACACAGTCTTTGGGCCTGACCCAGCAATTTTACTCTTAAGGAATTTATCCTATTAAAATAGGCTCAAATTTTTCATTATGAGAGTGGCTCATTAAAATAGTACTTAGTATAATTCAAAACTGGAGGGGAAAATATTAATGCCTAAAAATAGAGGACTGGTTGGTTTAAACATAGGTACATTCCTATAATAGAATATCGTGGGGATTAAAATATCAGTAACTAACGTGGCAGTGTGTTGAATGTTATCACTGAGTGGAGAAAAGGGTAGGTCACAAAACATACCTGATAATCCCATTTCAGTGTGAACACACAGAAAGTAGAGGGAAACACCAAAATGGTGATTATTTCCAGACGATGGGATTATAGGATTTTTTTTTTTGCCCTTATTTTCCTATAGTGTGTATGTATCTCTTGCATAATTTTTGAAACTGTAAGTCTGTGTCTAAAGACAATTCTAAAATAAAAATACAGGCAAGACAAACTAGAAGAGAAATTAAAGCTGAGGCTGAAGCAGCTCACCCTACTGATATAGCTACTGTGCTCCCGGAGGCAGCAGGGAGGCCAGCGTTTCCCAGTAACCAGATGCATAAGTCCCTCATTTCCAAGGACTTGCTGGCAGCACCTGAGAAACTAAGAAAACCAAAGACGCAGTCAGAAGGCGCAGTCAGAAGGTGCAGTCAGAAGGCAGGCACTTCATGTTCTGCAAACCTACAGTGTTCAAGGATTTCCCTGTATATCCTCTAATCCTTTCATCCTTGGATCTCAGCTCTTCCAAAAGCCATTTTTATCTAACATTGGTTATTATACTTCTTCACAATTCCTAGGTCTTCAGTCCTTTATTTGAAAAGACATGAGGCCCATTCATTGGATCCTAAACTTTAACTTGTCTAAAATTATAAGCTACAGAACATATTTGTGATTCTTGGGTAAAAAAGAAATTACTAAAATATATATATATA
This sequence comes from Eulemur rufifrons, assembly GCF_041146395.1. Lineage (NCBI taxonomy): Eukaryota > Metazoa > Chordata > Mammalia > Primates > Lemuridae > Eulemur > Eulemur rufifrons. The sequence goes on from NC_091002.1 coordinate 29,363,392, forward strand.
TTAATTTAAAATATGTTAAGATGTTTTTTTTCTTCTCGGGGGAAAGGGGGGAATTAATTTACGTGTTGAACTGGTTCACAAGCATTTACCAGGCAATAGAAAACCTCTAAATTTGACAGGAAAAAGGTGAGGAAGGGAAAGCTGTAGGCACATCATCTAACTATGAGTACATATTATGATGCAGTCCCCGAAGTGGAAGTGGCCTACATTATGAAAAACCCAAAAATCTCAAAGCTGAGAAGTTGAAAACAGATTACTCAGTGATAAATAAAGCAATGTGGGTCTACCCAATGTGTGCCACCCAATACAGGAGCCACCAGGCCCCAGGTGGCTACTGAGCACCTGGCACGTGTCAGTCCAACTGATACGTGCCATGGGTGTGAAATACACACCAGATTTCAAAGAGTTGCTATGAGAAAAAAAGAATGTAAACTATCTCATTAATAATTGTTATACTGATTACCTGTTGAAATACTTTTTTACATATTAGCTTACAAAATATATTAATAAAATTAATTTTACCTCTTTCTTTTTACTTTAATGTAGTTACTAGAAAACATATGTGACTCCCATTACAATTATATTGGACAGCACTAGTCTAAAGAAAGTGTCTATAGCCCCAGCTACTGGGGAGGCTGAGGCAAGGGGATCACTTGAGCCCAGGAGTTTAAGGCTGCAGTGAGCTATGATCGTGCCACTGTACTCCAGCTCAGGGGACAGAGTGAGACCCTGAAGGGGAGGGGAGTGGAGGAGAGAGCATCCCAAGAGTGTGTAAACTTCCAATCCTTTGATTTTATACACACACACACACACACACACACACACAGAGGCATGGCCATATATCTTAGCCCAAACATCAAAACAAACCCGGTAATTAACATCCTACACAATGAGTAGTCTGCATGGTGGTGAGCAGATGCCATAACCTAATTTTTCACACACGTAGAACTGGAGGAGGGAAGGAACCAGATGTGAGAGAGGCCAAAGCAGAAATCACGTGCCAATGGTGCTAATGACAGCACAAACTAAAAGGTCAAAAGGGCTGGAGTAAGGGGCTCTTCACTGGAAGCCCAGAACCAGCACAAGAAAACTGAATAAAAACACAAGGCATAGCCAAGGGTAACCATTACTCAAATCCTGAAGGGCTTTGTAACTACTGAATTGCAGGTTCCAGTTTTGTATGGCAAAGCTAAAACAAAATAATACCTGTATTTAAAAAGGATTACCATTAGAAGTCATGGGACTAGTTTATTGATGAGATTTTTTTCCATACCGTATAGAAAGTCAGCAAACGACTTAGACATTTTATAAACAGCTGGTCTTAATCCAACACTAACATGATGATTTTTTTTTTTTTTCAAATATCAAATTGAAAAGGCCAGAGTTGTTCTAATGTGCTTGGAATCTCTTTCATAGTAACCGTTATACAACTGTTCCATCTTCTTTCCTTACCTTCTTATATAAGCTCTGTAATCACCGTCCGTGTTTACATGGGTTGTTGTAACTAACCAATCTCTCTGGTAAATATTTGAATCTCTTGTTGCCACTGATCAAACCATAAGCAACACAACATTTTTATATAACATGTCTGGTAATGAGAAAGCGAGACATTGACGTCAATAGCACACACAGTCTGTAAACCAAAAACACCAGAACTTCCAGATACAGCAAGGCTTCTTGGAAATCAGGCACCAATAAAACAGAAATGTCTCCTCACTCCTCTTTAAGTTTTTGACCCAGTTTATATCCAAGTCCTGCTGCATCTGTGGGAGTTTCTAGCAGCTTCTAAAATGTGCCTGAACCAGAATGAGGCACTCAGTTTGCAGGCTCCGGGCACTCAGCAGAGCGGGTGTTCTGAGCTCTGAAAGCCAGGCATTGACCTGTCACCTGTATGTTCTTAATGACCAAGATGAAAGGTACAAGCAAGCCTTCTCTTTTCTCAGTTTAATGAGAGCTTGGTATTTTAGGATTTGTGCTGATAATCTCAAAGCAAATGGAATGAAACCAACCATTCAACTAGTTTCCTGACCGCTGACAACGGTTTAAGCAGTAAGTGGAAACGCACTACACCTGAAGCAATCTGCCACCGAATTGGACAGACAGGGACAACTACTGAGTAAGAGAAGAAAAGCACAACTACATTGAGCCAAGCAGGAGCTCAGGGAAACGGCAACTTCAGGCTTGAAATTGCCAGAAATGACTTTTGGGAAGTGGGATTAGGGTCAGCCTTGGAAGTCCTAAGAGAGGCCAGAGGTAGGTCCAGAGGTGGGGAGAGGGGGCACACGGTGAGTCTCTCTCAGGCACTGACCACACCAGCCTAAGGCGAGCACACAGCACCCAGGGCCAGTGGAAGAAGAAAAGTTCTCCCAGGACCAAAGGAGCCGTGCAAGGCAAGTGTCAATGCAGCACAGCTTCATGAAACCTGAGTTTCTGGGCAGGTGAGGAGAGTAATCCTCCACCTCAGGATAATCTCAAACGGGAGAGCAAAAGGCTGTGATGCTAATCCAAGGAGAACGAGTTGGCAACTGCAATGACAGACATGCCAAAATGAGAAGAAGGGATGAATAAAGGGAGTCATTTCAAAAAAAACAATCCAAGAATCGGTGTCAAAGATGATCTCTAGAAAAGAACAAGGTGTCCCCTTCAGAAATAAGAAATGGGCCTGGGCCGGGCGCGGTGGCTCACGCCTGTAATCCTAGCACTCTGGGAGGCCGAGGCGGGTGGATTGCTCAAGGTCAGAGTTCGAGACCAGCCTGAGCGAGACCCCGTCTCTACTAAAAATAGAAAGACATTATATGGACACCTAAAAATCTATATAGAAAAAATTAGCCGGGCATAGTGGCGCATGCCTGTAGTCCCAGCTACTCGGGAGGCTGAGGCAGTAGGATCGCTTAAGCCCAGGAGTTTGAGGTTGCTGTGAGCTAAGCTGACGCCACGGCACTCACTCTAGCCTGGGCAACAAAGTGAGACTCTGTCTCAACAAAAAAAAAAAAAAAAAGAAATGGGCTTGACAAGGCAAAAAATGAAAACAGGACGTAAGTTGAATCGGTGATGTGTACATTCAACTCATGCCCACTGGAGACTACCGGGTATTTGAGAGAGAAGCTGTGAAATAACAGAGCAAAAGGGATTTGTGAATTAAAACACAAAGGTAACAACTGAAACTCAGAGTTGGGAGACCATTTATTTTGCAGGTATCCCCAGAGAGAACTCTCCTCCTCACTTCCGTCCTTAATAAATGTTACTTTTAGAAATAGAAGACATGGCCGGGCATGGTAGCACTCGCCTGTAATCCTAGCACTCTGGGAGGCTGAGGCGGGAGGATGGCTAGAGCCTAGGAGTGCGAGCAGGTAGTGAGCTATGGCACTACACTCTAGCCCAAGCAACAGAGCAAAACCCTATCTCAAAAAAAAAAAAAAAACAGCAAAAAACCCCCCAAAACTGGAAGACATGCAATTTGATGATGATGGCTTAAGGAAAAAGAAGCTACACGCAGAAAGCAAAAATAATGGAAAGAAATATACAAAAATGGCCCTAGTGGTATCATTAGGTGGTAGGACCAAGGATATTTTCTTCTTCCTAATTTTTAGGATTTCCTAAGTGTTTTGTTATTTTTTTAAAATAATAATCATAGACTTCTTTTATTAGAAAACAAAAGTAACATACTTTAAAAAGGAATGTTCCCCTCTACATATTGGCAAAACTTCTTGTAAGTATACACATAAATGTGAATCTTATGGTATATAAAAGTAAATAAATAAAAATAACATTGACATAACATTTTACATCCACCACTCTGAATAAATGTAGGGTTTTTTTTTTTTTTTTTTTTTTTGGTTTTTGGGTTGTTTTTTTTTTTAATTCATAAATTTAGTTTTGACAAGACAAAGTACTTGAGAGAATATATCAGTAGGAGTGTAAATTCTTGCAGCTTCTCTGTAGGACAACTTGCCAATATCTATTAAAATTTAAAAATTTCATGCACTATACCCAACAATCTTACCACTAGGTTATTATCCTCAAGTTTCACCAAAAAAAAAAAAAAAAAAAAAAAAAAAACCAAACACCAAAATATTCATCAAGCTTTGGGATGAAGGAGAGGGTAGAGAAAGAAGGAAAAAAAGAAATCCTCCTTAGTAATCTACTTGTGCTTAGTCCAACTGAACTGCAGAGAATGCTGGAAAAGGGGTGAGGGAATAGTTCTTAAATCTCTTTACCCCCAGGGTCCTCACGTGGAACCCTGACTGTGGGCCCCAACGGCAGTGAGTACTCAACAAATGTTTGCTGATAAAAAAGTCAAAAGCATGGAAAGAAAACTGAAAATATTTACCTCCTACCTTGCAATTAATATAAGTGGCAAGACTGTGCCTGTTTATTTTCTAGTTTAATCTACTTACATGGAATTTGGCCTAAAGAAGTCCATTACCTTATCATTAGCATTAACCTAACAATTTATTACTCCCAGGTTGTGCATTTGGACCGTTCCTGACATGTACAAATGTACAAAGGGTTAGGTCAAATACAAAATGGTTCTGAGGCTTAAGGGCTGTCAGCGCAATTCTATCATGAAACACAACTGGAGACTGTGTTTTAGACGCACCTAAATGATGTCGCGTGGACCTGTCCATACGCTTTCCGTTACAAGTTGCTGAGCTACATTTGCTTGTGCGCCGAGGTCCAAGCTCAAAGCCACATGAGGAGTTCCGGTTAGTGGAGTCAAGACCTAGCTAGAGAAAAGCAAATGGTAAATTAATATTGAAAGTAATAATAAACCTAGCAGGAGGCACTCTCCATGAACGGAGTCTATTTTTCACTCAACCGTGCCCAATCCTAGAACTTGCTCTATTACATCCTCACTCTTATGGGATGTCTCTGAGGCTCCAGCACATCCCTGGGCAGGGTCATAAACTGTCCCCTCAGTTCCCTTAAGAATACACTCTCCATTTGCACAAAATATCTCAGAAGATAGCATATTAGAACGCCTGTAAAAAAGCAATTTGGCACTCAGGCTTTCTTCATTGGTCATTTTTTTAACTCCATGTTCCCTAGCATAGGACCTTGATTTAATGTGCCAAGCATCATGCTATGTGTCACACCTGCACCATTTCACCTTCACAAGAACCCTCGGGAACTACTTGGCCCACAGGTTACAGGGAAGAAAATCCGAGAGGCGTGAGGCCTCCTGGTCAAGGTCCCAGAGCTTGTCAGAGATGTCACAGGGCAGGGGTCAGAGCCTCGCCTTTAATGACCACGCTACATTGCCTCGAATACCACCGCTAGAATAAACTGAAAAGCACTGTGTTCGTGGGGAAAGGGGGGAGAGAACACAAGAATACTCAAAAATCACCTTCTTTTAAAGCCTCTTAAAAATGTATTCATACATGGGGAGGATTCGTCTCAGAAAGCTGGCCGTGTTCTATCTCTTATGCTGGGTTATCAGTAGGTACACAGATGTTCCTCTTATTATTCATCAAATGAACAAGTACCTGAGCACGCATTTCACAATGAAAAGAACCCAGAGCCTGAGTCAGCGGCTGGCTGTTCCTGAGACAGACGGGGGCCATACGCCTGGCCCTCCACTGTCAAGAAAAACGCAGCAGGCAACCAGCAGTGTAGCCAGACTCTTGCTGGAAAATACCGTGGAGACTCTTACCGTTTGTTCGTGGGTGAGTTAGCACGGCATTCACCAATGGCCCTAAGGTAAGTAAGCGCCAGTTGCCATCAGACATGTACCAGTCCTGCCTTCGGTGAGCCTGTACTTTTTTATTTCAGAAACTAAACACTGGCAGGGTGCGGTGGCTCACACCTATAATCCTAGCGCTCTGGGAGGCCGAGGGGGGTGGATGGTTTGAGCTCAGGAGTTCGAGACCAGCCTGAGCAAGAGTGAGACCCCCGTCTCTACTAAAAATAGAAAGAAATTATATGGACAACTAAAAATATATATAGAAAAAATTAGCCGGGCATGGTGGCACATGCCTGTAGTCTCAGCTACTTGGGAGGCTGAGGCAGGAGGATCGCTCGAGCCCAGGAGTTTGAGGTTGCTGTGAGCGAGGCTGACACCACGGCACTCTAGCCTGGGCAACAGAGTGAGACTGTCTCAAAAAATAAAAAATAAGATAAAAAAAAGAAACTAAACACTGGTCTTTTGCTGTTTGGCACAAAAAAACATTATTCAAGTGATTAGAATATGAACAGAGAAGGGCTGGTTCTCCTACACAGGGAGAACTAGCCTCTAAAAAAAAAAATAATAATATGAACAGAGAAATTTATGTTTTTACCTTTCTAAAAGGTATTTCACATGCTAGGCAAAAAAGTAGTAACATGTCTCAAAATACAATCTTCATAACCATAAATCTATTTTAAGCTATGTTTATTAAATATTTACAAAGTCAGGCCCAGGCACAGTGGCTCACACCTGTAATCCCAGCACTTTGGGAGGCTGAGGTAGGAGGATCAATTGAAGGCCAGGAGTTTGAGACTAGCCTGGGCAACATAGCAAGATCCCATCTCTACAAAACATTAAAAAAATCAGCCAGGTGTGGGAGGCTGAGTCAGGAGAATTACTTGAGACCAGGGGGTCCGGGTTACAACAAGCTATGATTACTCCACTGCACTCCAGCCTGGGCAACAGATCAAGACCCTGTCTCTTAAAAAAAAAAAAAATTAAATTAAATAAAAAAAAAATCTACAAAGTCAGAAGGGATGCCCAAAGGTGACATCAATGAAGATTAGTCAAGAAGAATAATGGAAAGAACATGAAAAAAAACAAAAAAAGCACTTTAAAAGAATGGCTTACTTCCAGTTAAATAAACTGTAATAATGTATATTGTTCTTTGAAAAATGCAAGTTGTACAATACATACACTATGATTCCACTTTTATTAAAAGGATAATTATATAGCGCATATTTGTGTACACAGAAAAGGGCTGGCAAGGACACACATCAAGCTGCTTTGAAAGGGCGGTAGTAGGTACAAGATATTATGTGACTTTCCCAATTTATACCATTCTGACAAGCTTGAATTGTTTTCCAACATGCATATGCTTCTTTTGTAAATCCTTTAAAAAACTAATAAATATTAATTACAAAAGCTTCCATAAGGGCAAAGTTGCAAATTAATAGAGTATCATTTTAGCTACAAAGCACTGAAAAATCCTAAAAGAGTGAGTGAAAGTACTATGACTCCTCACAGGTTTCTTTTTGGAAAGTATTTTTCTAAACTGATTGGTAAGATGAGTGTTTGGGAGGACTTGGCTTTCTACTCCACTGAACAAGTATTCCAGACAAACCACAGAACTGGGTCAGAAGTTCTAATACTGGAAAAATGTAAATGCATTTCTGAGAAAGGAATCTTTGAGGAAGGAGTTAAGTGAGAAGGAACCACTCGACAAACAAAAACAAGACTGAGTTATCAGAGAGCTAGCATCCTTGAACTTTTAGCAGAATGCCCAGAAGACACACCCCCCCCCTTTGTAGGTTCCACCACATTCTGGAAACATGAGAACTGCCCTTTGCACACAAGGCTACAGGGCTGAGATCAAAGCCTGGCCCGTGGGGCAGGTCAGAGGAAACAGCACGATAGCCACCTCACTGTCCCCCATAACAGCCACGATGAACTCAAAAAAGCTGCTCAGTGTTTATGCTGCTTCTTAATTGGGGTTTGCAAAAGTCAGGACTATATGATGTAGTTTCCAGACTTCGATTTCACAAACAAAAAAAAACATTCACCAAAAAATTTGGGGGAAAATAATATAGCACTGTCATCTCTGTATTTTACCACATTATTTAACACCCACCGTTGCCGCTCACCATCATTTCCTTTAAAAAGGATGTTAAGGCTTCAAAAGCAGGAAGGCTAGATCCCCAGGGCCAACATCATATACAGGCCAGGACCTCTGAGCAGCCAAATCATTCCATCAATTCAGCAGATGCCAAAAAGGCTGACAAAAACACCTCCTCCTGATTTAAAAACAAAAACCTCTTCATTGCAATTTAAAAAGGATGCTTCCTGAATATGACAAATAGCTCTGAAAACAATAGACAACACAAAACACTCTGTACTCTTCACGCTTTTACATTTTGTTTGTATTTTTTTTTAAAGACTTACAAAAGGAACACATGTATGTACTTGAAAATCTTGATGAAATGCGTCATTTTTTTTTAAGGTAAACTATTCTTTGAAAACTTGACTAAGTAACATAAATGAATGGAGAAAATTACAAAAGCAAAGAACTCTCCTCCCAAAAGGTGCTAGGCTCTTCACAGGCAGATTATTTCCCAGCCCTCTGGATAAGAAATGGGAAGGGGGTAGCTTCCCAATTCCTTCCAGGAAAACTGACCAAACACAAAGAAAGAAAACTATGTGTTAACCTCACTTGCCATTCCTAGGCTTGCTTTTTTTTTTTTTTTTTTTTAACTTTTGCAACGATGACACAGAAGGAATGACATCTGGTTTCAATCTTGATTTCTTTGATCTATGTGTCTATGGTTCTTCTTTTATGAACTGTAAGTGCCTTTTACCCATTTTTCAGTAGGTGTTGGGTTTTTCTTATTCATTTGCAAGAGCTCCTCATAGGTTAAAAACATTAACCCTTTGTCTGTTGCAAACATTTTCCCCAGAAAAAAAACAAATGGCTTTTTCCATTTTGTCTATACCACTTGAAATAAAGGACATTTTAAAAATCTCTGTGAAGTCATAGCTAATATCTTTTTGTGATCTCCTTTCACTTTCATGCTAGAAAGCCCTATCCCATCCCAAAATCAAAGAAATAGTCACCACCATTTTCAGCTAGATGTTTTTGGTCAAAATCATTGTAAAATGTTTAACACTCATCCTTTTAAAAATGCATATTGAACAAAATTATTATTCTAGGAAAATTAGCTGAGTATGATTGTATTCACTTTAGTTGCAGGACAAGTAAAGGTCCAATATTTAAGGACTGCCTAAATAAATTAGGAGAGTAAAATACTTTATGATAAAACACTAAAAGCCATTCTTTAGTACACTATCTGATGACATGGGGAAACAGGCATGATCTATTATATTACTAAGAGGTAAGGGGGAAGCAGAACATCTTTACTTTTATAAAAACTACACTTGTTCAACAAGCCAGGTGATCTGGGACACTTACCTAAATATTAACTGGGTCCTCCCAGACTGTCAGATTGCAGGTGATGTCCTATCTATACTTTTCTGTTTTACATGTTACTAATGAATTATATATTTGTGATTTTTAAAAAGTATAAAATTCACAAATACATGTGCTAAACTAGTCACTAAAAATTTTTGCCCAATGCCTAAGCTATAATTATCTTCAAAACATTACAGATAACCTTTCATTTATTTATTTATTTATTTTTGACACTTAGCACTTCCACACAATCCAGATAACCTTTCCTTAACATATTTAATTCCATGTTATAGATGGAGCCAGGCATGGTGGCTCATGCTTTTAATCCCAGCACTTTGGAAGGCTGAGGTGGGAGGATCACTTGAGACCAGGAATTCAAGACCAGTCTGGGCAACAAGGAAAGACCCTGTCTCTACAATAAAAATAAAAATAAAAATAAAGATAGCCGGGGCATGGTGGCATGCATCTTTAGTCCCAACTACTCAGGAGGCTGAGGAGGGAGGATCGCTTGAGCCCAACAGTTTGAGGCTACTATGATCATACTACTGCACTCCAGCCTGGGTGACAGAGACCCTAAAAAATAAATAAACACCACATGTTCTCACTTCTAAGTAGGAGATAAAAGAGGGTGGATATGGTCATACAATAGGGTAATGGAAATTAAGATCTAAGAAGAAGGGAGGGTGTGAGGGTGAGGGATAAAAATCCATCTGGGACAATGTACACTATTCTGGTGACGGGTACACTAGAAGCCCTGACTTCAGCATTATACATCCATGCAACAAAAAAACACTTGTACGGAAGAGCGGCAGCGCCCGGCGGCAGTGGGAGGGCATGCGGCCGAGCAGAGGGTGGAAAGGCCACAGCTAAGGCTACGGCTGTGTCTCGCTCACAGAGAGCTGGGCTACAGTTTCCTGTGGGCCCATCCACAGACACGTGAAGACTGGCACCACGAGCCACGAAAGGGAGGGGGCCACGGTTCTGGAGTACCTCACTGCTGAGGTGCTGGCGCTGGCAGGTAATGCTTCCAAGGATGTCAAAGCAAAGCAGATCACTCCACGGCACTCGCAGCTTGCAATCCATGGTGACGAAGAATTGGATTCTCTTACCAAGGCTACCATAGCTGGGGGGGTGTGATCCCTCCCATGCACAGATCTCTGATTGGAAAGAAGGGACAGCAGAAAACTGTCCCTAATCCTCCCTGTCATTGTACTGTAACTGGGATAGAAGAAATAATGGGCATACGTGGAATTTGTAAAAACAGTTAAATGGAAAAGCATACACAAATACTGTAGACATAAAAGAAACATCTCTATGTTCTTAAACTCGAAGTTTGATAAAAGTACTTTTTCATGTGGTGACAGTTGTGTGTTGATTGGCTAGGTTTCTCCCATGTGTTTTATACAAAAATGGAAATGATAAACCATTTTTTAATACTTGTACCCCCTAAATCTATTGAGATTTAAAAAAAATAAAGCACTCAATTTATGAACACAAAAAATGAATCAACTCTCCAGGCAAAAAGAGGTGCTAGAATGGTTGTGTAATCAACTGAATAAAATTGGATAATGACCAAAAAGTACAAATTTTAAATTTATTTAAATTTTTAAAATTAAAAATAAATAAAAATGAATTGGAGAATAAACTCTCAATTAAAAAAAAAAAACTTGGGCTCTGCCTATCCTCCTAATTATGTGAAGATCTAAGAATAATGCCCCGATTTATATTCCTGGCAAAGTGACAAAGTTAAAAACACAGTCCAATGGCAATTATCGGTGGTAATAAGTCAAACTCAGCTAAAACAAATGGTTCTATTTTTCCCTTATTAAACTGTGTCTTTGTATGTGAATAAGCACTGTATACTTTCAACTAAGCTGAAAAGCCTATTTTATGTAGGCTAGCCCCAAAACTTCCTAAGACCTCTCAAGTGTCTAGGAATCATCACAACTAGATAATAACCAGTTTAAAGTGAGTCAAGGTCAAAATTCTGAACTCAGAATATGGTGCCTGAGTCTCAGGCAGGCTACTTCCCCGCATCTGACCCGTCACCCTGCCCAGCTGTGTCCCCGCATCTGACCCATCACCCTGCCCAAAAATGGTACTCAATGAAGGTGGGTGGAAGGAACAAACACAAAGGGCTTAGAAATCCCACAGCCCCACCCTCTCTGGGCAGTGGAGGCACAGGGTGAAAGCAGAGACTCACACCCAGGTGGAGGCAGCCTGAGATCCAGAACCCAGACCACTCTCATTTCTCGTGGAAACCATCAAGAGGAAAAGCCAAGATATATAGAGAGGGCGCTCAGTGCCTACTCCATGCTGTGTCAAGCCAGCCAGATAGATGCTGGGAAGCTACACACATTATTAAGTTCCCCTCCACAGCCTCAAGGAGTCAAGACTAACAAGCCCTAAAACTTCGCTAGGACAAATGTTTCTAGAGATCTGGAATACAAAGGGAAGCCCATTTTTAAATAAAAAGCCTAAAGGACATAATTTAAAAGAGTCATTTAAGGCTATTATCTAAGTAGGACAAAAGTCTCATATTTTACTTTTTAATACTACTGATGCAAAACTTAATTAAGGCAAAAGAGCACCATCAACCAAAAGACATATGTGCCCAAAGGGACTAAACACCGAAAGTATTAATACTTGAACTTGAGTGGAGAGCCTGTGACACCTGGCACACCTTTCTAGCTGTCTGAAATAGGAGCACCCAGGCCATGCCACTGAAAGTTCACATTTACTGGGACAACAATGTTGAAAAATCTTCCTCAAATTCTAGTTTTGTTTTTTTTTTTTAATTCAAAGGTGGCAGCTGATTATGCCAAACATATTTTAGTAAAGCAAATTTGAAATCTAAAATGTACTTTAAACAAAATCATGTTCTGATAGATTTTTATTCATCTTTTAAGAAAAATATTCCCTTTGACACTTTAAAGCTTGAAAAATGAGATTTCTAATTTGAAAACTAAATCCCAAGAAAAGTGATTTACACATAAAACTTACTTCTCCAACACATCATAAAATAAAATTACAGGGCAAAACAGGGAAAATATCTATAATACTTATTAAAGGTGCTAATATCCTTGATATAAAAAGAACTGCTATAAATCACCAGGAAAAAAAAGAAAACTGACATAAGACTAGAAAAACTGGTTAAAAAAAAATGAATAAGCCAGAGAATATATAAATACCTGAGTTTAAGTTCATTTATAGCAATGGTTCTCAACAGCAATCCTGGCTGCATAGTGGAATCACCTGGAAGATTTTTCAAAACTCCAATGTTCAAGCTGAACTCCTAATCAACTGCATTCCGGTCTCAGGGATGAGACCAGGCATCAATAGGTTTTTAAAGTTCCCCAGGTGATTCCAATTTGCTGTCAAGGTTGAGGACTACTGATGTGAAGCACATTTTTCAAACACCAGATAATGAATGACCCTATGTGAGCGAGTAATTAATGAAGAGGGCTGGGGCCAGCCATTTTTCAGTTTAAAAAAATGGAATGGAGTAGACTAGACTAGACTCGAATATTACATTGCTCCTGAGTGCAGATAAATATTGTCTCATGAAATTTTTCAGTTAAAAATATGTAATTCTTGGCAATACTACCCAAATTCATCTACAGATTCAGTGAAATCACTATCGAAATCCCATCTGCCTTTTTGGCAAAAATTGATAGACCGATCCTGCAATTCATATAGACACACACAGGACCCAGAATAGCCAAAACAATCTTGGAAAACAAAATTGGAGGACTCATCTTTCCCAATTTCAAAACTTAATACAAAGCTATAGTAATTAAGACAATGTGGTGTAAGGATATACGTATATACTGGTATATGGATAGACATACAGATGAATAGCATACAATTGAGAATCCAGAAATAAATGTGATTTTCAACAAGAGTGCTATGACAGTTCAATAGGGGAAAGAGTAGTCTTTTCAAGAAATGGTGCTGAGACCACCGAAGTCCATGTGTAAAAGAATAAAATTGGACTCCTACCTCACGACATATATAAAAATTAACTCAAAATGGACCACAGACCTAAGAGCTAAAACTATAAAACTCTTAGAAGAAAATTTAGGGGTAAATCTTTATGACCTTGGGTTGGGCAATGGTTTCTTGGATATGACACCAAAAGCACACGCAACAAAAGAAAACTAGATAAACGGGACTTTAACAAGATTAAAAACTTTAGTGCTTCAAAGGATACCAACAAGAAAGTGAAATGACAACCTACAGAATAAAAGAAAATATTTGCAAATTACGTATTAGATAAGGCACATGCAGAAAATTTCAAGAACTTCTAACTCAACAATAAAAAGACAAATAACCCAATTAAAAAATGGGCAAAAAATGTGAAGACATAGCTCCAAAAGATGGCATACAAATGGCCAATAAGCATAAGAAAAGGTGCTCAACATCATTAATCACTAGAGAAATACAAATAAAAACCACTGCACAAAGGCCAGGTGAAGTGACTCACACCTGGCTTGCATCTTTAATCCCAGCACTTTGAGAGGCCTAGGCAAGAGGATCGCTTGAAGACAGGAGTTCAAGACCAGCCAGGATAACATAGGGAGCCTCCCCGCCCCCACCACCACCTCTGAAAAATAAGAAAAATTAACAGGTGTGGTAGTGCACACCTGCAGTCCCAGCTACTCAGGTGGCTGAGGCAGGAGGATCAATTAACCCCAGGAGTTCAAGGTTACAGTGAGCTAAGATTGCACCACTGCACTGCAGCCTGGATGACAGCTGTCTCTACAAAAGAAAAGGTTATGTGGTGTGAAACTTGTTTGAGATACACATACAAACACACTGATGTATATGTATAGAGAGAGATGAAAAGTGGGTCAGTCAAAACCAAAAGTCTGAAAAATATATTTTAGGAGTTGATGGACACCAATTCAAGAAATAAAACATTAAATGCTCCTGAGATCTCAGAGTCAAAAGCAGAAATTGAAAAAATGCTGAAGTCACTTTGGGGCATCACCCTAAGCACTGAACTAAAACATCAGAAAAAGTAAACTTGACCTCCTGTCTACTCTGATGGGTCAGGTCTAGTAATAAAACAGAATTCCCTACCCCATCCACTTCCCAGGGCTTCTGAACATCTGAGCAGGGCTCAGAGGAGCTTCCTGCTCCCTCTAAATTCAGGGAGCCTGCTGGCAGACCCCACAGGGAGCTCAGCAGGGAACGGTACACCAATCACTGCCAGCTGGGGGGAAAAGCCGGGCTGCAAGAAGGGCAGCCTGGAAATGCAGGGCCCGAACTCACACGGGGAGGCAGGTGCACAAAGGCAGCCAGGAAGCAGGCGCACAAAGGAGACCCCCACCAGCAGCCAGGTGAGTTAGCTGGAGGAAAAGAGAGGAGAAAAGAGCAAAATCGATAGTGCTAACATGTTCAGTTTATCTTCACATGGATGAAAGAATAAAGGAAGAAAAATAAGAGCCGATAAAACTTCTCTAAAAGAACATCTTCAAACACTGCAGGTCAGAATCTCTGACGCAAAAGATGCAAGCAGCTACACAATATGACAGCCTGAGTTAAAAAATAGAAGCCCTTGGGACAAAGCTGAGGAAAGATATAGCTCACGTAACTTCTTGTGGCAAGAAATTTGAGGTCATCTTCAAATCAGCAGGGAAACGAAACTTATTTGGAGAATTACCACAAGAATAAGGACAGATTCTATTGAGAATATTTGTGAGGATCTCAGGGCCAATGTCAAGGTAACTAGCTTTGTTCATTAAAAAAAAACACTATGTATGATATCGCAATTAGGACACTTTTTTATATTGCACTCCAATAAAATTTGAGAATAAGAAAAGGACCACTATCAATTAAACCTGTTCTGCAAATACTCTATATTGCATTAAGAAAAAGAAATGTATAACTACAGGGAAAAAAAAAACAACAAAATGATCATTTGCAGCTACAAATTGACTATCCCTTATCTGAAATGCTTGGGACCAGATTTTTTTTTTTATTTAATTTTTTTAGTATTTGCATATATATATAATGAGGTATCTTAGAGATAGGCCCCAAGTCAAACACAATATTCATTTGTTTCATATATGCCTTAGAAAAGTAGCCTAAGGGTAATTTTGTATATTTTTTTTTAAATAATTTTGTGTTTGAAACCAAGTTTTGACTGTGTTGTGTTTTGTTTTGTTTTTTTTTTTGAGACAAGGTCTCAGTCTGTTCCCCAGGCTAGAGTACAGTGGCATGATCATGGCTCACTGTAGCCTCAAACTGCTGGGGCTCAAGCCATCCTCCCACCTCAGCCTCCCAAGTAGCTGGCCACCACACCCAGTAAACTTTTTTTTTTTAAAGAGACCAGGATCTCACTATGTTGCCAAGGCTGGTCTCCAGCTCCTGGCCTCAAGCAATCCTCTGGCCTTGGCCTCCCACAGTGCTAAGACTACAGCTGGGATTATAGGCCAACCACTGTGCCCTGCCTTGACTGCATTTTGACTGCAACTCATCACATGAGGTCACATGTGAAATTTTCTGCTTGTTGCATCATGTTGGTGCTCAAAAAATTTCAGATTTTGGAGCATTTCAGATTAGGGATGTTCAACCTATATTATGACTGCCTATCCAAGACACTCAAGAGAATCCACCGAAAAATAAGAGTAACAATTTGATTAGGTAGTATGTCAAACACAGTGCCATTTCACTTTCCTCGTGGATACACAAAAAGACTCCATTTCCCAGTCCCTTGCATCTAAAAATAGGGGCTAACAGACTGTGGAAGAAAATACTATTACTTCCAAACTTGGCCCATAAAAAAATCTCCCATGCACAAAATTCCCATGGCAAACTTAGAGGACACATCATGAAGTCAGCTGTAATATAAGATAGAAGAAGCCTAGATCCCCAAGTCACCACTTAGAGGAGAACTATCTAGAAAAATGTGAGCAAAAAATAAAAATTTTGTTAGGCCACAGATTTTAGCTGGCACTAACTACCCCGACTAATATAAGTGGTCAATTAGTTATAAGACATCTAAATTACAAGCAATATGCTTGCTTTATACTTTCTCTGTAGCAATTAGGAAATTGGAGGCTGCGGGTGGCATGAGAGGAGATAATCTCACTCTAAATAGCAAATATTTTAAAATAAAGAGCAATAAACAAGTAATCTATAGACCATATGTTAGGAAAAATCTAGAGAAACTGACTTGTTCTGTTTGTGGACAAGTCAATGTTATAAAGATGACAAGTCTCCCCAAATTAACTTACACAGTTAACGAAATTTCCCATTAAAAATATTTTGAGCCAGCCATGGTGGCTCATGCCTGTAATCCCAGCACTGTGAGAGGCTGAGTCAGGAGAATCACTTGAGACCAGGAGTTCAACACCAGCCTAGGCAACATTAGCATGACCCTGACCCCAAAAATAAAAATGTTAGCAGGTGGCACGCATCTGTAAGCCCAGCTACTTGTGGGGCTGAGCCAGGAGGATCACTTGAGCACGGAGTTGGAGGCTGCAGTGTGCTGTGGTTGCACCACTGCACTCCAGCCTGGACAACAGAGCGAGACCCTGTCCCAAAAAAATAAACAGCTGGCTCGGTGGCTCATGCCTATAATCCCAGCACTTTGGGAGGCTGAGGCCGAAGGATCACTTGAGATCGGGAGTTCTAGACCAACCTGGACAACACAGACAATCCTGTCTCTACAATAAATAAATAAATAAAATAGTAAGGTCATGGCAAAAAAAATAAACTGAATAAATCTCACAACAGATCCAAAGATTCAGCATATGATTAAGGTGTTGTTTTAAGTTAATAAGGATAAAATGAATAAATGATGCTGAGAAAAACGTAAACTAGAGGGAAAAAATAATCTTTACTTCATAGCACACTCCAAAATCAGGTTATAGGTTTTTTAGAAGAACTAAGAGGAAATATCAGTGAATGTCTATAAAATCTTGAGGTAGGAAGGCATGGGGAAAAAAAAAAAAGATTGACAGATTTGAATTCAAAGCACAGAAAAAACATTTGCAATATAGGACAAAAAATGCAAATCTTTTTTTTTTTTTTTGAGACAGAGTCTCACTTTGTTGCCCAGGCTAGAGTGAGTGCCGTGGCATCAGCTTAGCTCACAGCAACCTCAGACTCCTCGGCTTAAGTGATCCTCCTGCCTCAGCCTCCCGAGTAGCTGGGACTACAGGCATGCGCCACCATGCCCGGCTAATTTTTTGTATATATATATTTTAGTTGTCCATATAATTTCTTTCTATTTTTAGTAGAGACGGGGTCTCACTCTTGCTCAGGCTAGTCTCGAACTCCTGACCTCGAGCGATCCACCCGCCTCGGCCTCCCAGAGTGCTAGGATTACAGGCGTGAGCCACCGCGCCCGGCCAAAATGCAAATCTTAATACTAAGTATCCCTAATCCAAAATCTGAAACTTGTTAAGTGCCAACATGACACGTTCAAAGGAAATGCTCGTGGGAGCATTCTGGATTTCAGATTTTCAAATTACGGCTGCTCAACAACTATAATGTAAATATGCAAAAATCCAAAACACTTCTTGTCACAAACATTTCAAATATGGGATACTTAACCTGTAACATGTTTTTGAAGCAAGGTGAAGGCAACGATCAAATACAACAGACCTAGTAGCATCATCAACTTTATTCTAAGATTATAAAGGAAGAAAGTTTCATATTAAAATAACCACTGATGTTGCTGGAATAGAATGAAAAATTTACATTAATTTTAGATAAAACAGAAGACTTAAAAGAAGTGTCGTGCTTATTATACTCCTAAACACTCTGAATTATGCATATATTCCCCACTACCATACATCTGTGGAATAATTTATGAAACAGTGTCTTAAAATATAGAGAGCTCTTGATAAAAAGAAACATGAACTCAATAGAAAACTGTTAGCAATGATCACATATATCTTACTGTGAAGCAGGGGTCAATGCTGTCCATAAAGGGCCAGAGAGCAAGTATGTTAGACTTGAGGGTTAAAACGGTCTCTTGAGTGAGCCTGGCTGTGTTGCAATAAAACCTTTGCTAGAGCAGATGCTGCTGGTTCCCCTACCTGCAGCATCCTAGTCACCTGTGAACTTCCTAGAAATGCAAATTTTCAGGCCTCACCCCGGAACTTCTGAATGAGAAACTCTTTTGGGGATCCACCCTGTCAGACAAGGAAGGGTTTGTAGTTAACCCCCAGCCAGGTGATTTGCCCTTGGAGATACCAAAGGATTTCAGCCAGCACTGCAGGAGTCAATAAAGCCAAGCCAAATCTGAGGCTGAAATGCCAACTAAAGTAGAATACGTGAGAAATGGCATTTTCTCCCTGAAGGCCAAGGACACAGCAGTGCTTAAGGTCTGGAGCAGGGTGGAGAAGACCACCCTCGGAGACACAAGGAGACACAAAGCCTCTGTGATGAAACGATGGCCCAGAATGAAAAAGCTTATGCAAACATACTTAAATGAAGCTGGGGTATGTATGTGTTCGCTTAAACAAAGAGAAGCCCGTTTAAAAAAAAAAAAAAGTGTAAAGTGTTAGGGTGGGGTGGGGAGAAGATTCCTACAGGAAGAAGTGGGGGAACTAACAGAAAGAACTGGGCTGGGGTGCACAAAGGAGAACACTGTAGCCAGGAATGAAGCTCGGCAGATGAAGGCAGGGCAAGAATAGGGTCCTGCTGGCCTTCAGCCTTGGCCTCCTCCCAGTGCCCCTCTACCCTGCCCCAGAGTTTTCTAAAATGCACATCTGAACAAGTCATTTCCCTTCTGGGAGTCTGGCCTTCCAAACAAAATTCAAGCCCCATGATACAGTGTCAAAGGACCTTCCCACCTCACCTCCATCACATCCCTCCAACTGTCTGGACCCAGTCGCCCCCTCACATGCCCCTCCACCTCTGCCCTTTGCTCACACTGACCCTGCACCCGCAATGCCCCTCCCACCTTCGCCAGCCCAACCCTACCTTCAATCCCAAGTCCTTGAAAAGCATCCTGGAACTCAGAGGCACAGTGTGAGGAGAGTCTAATGTTGAGTTTGGCAACTCACCAGCCTAGTGTCAAATCATGACTCTGCTACCTGGTGACACCATGACCTCGGGCAAGGAGCTGCCCCTCCTGCCACACCTCAGCATCCTCAGCTGTAAGACGGGAATAATTAAATAGCTGTCCCAGAGGGCTGCCATGATTGAACATGAGTGAACACACAAAGTGCTGGGCAGAGCACCTGGCACCCAACTGATGCTGGCTTCTCTGCCCTCTTCTACACCAGCAGGAACTTAGAAACCCAGAGCTTCAGACGAGCTCTGGGAACAGTGTTCTATCAGTGAGGGCCCCATGCTCTAATGGAGCATTAAGAGCAGAATTCTAGACTCAGGAGTTCACTTAGAGAAGTTACACGAGCTCCAGTCCTTCATGGATAAAATGAAGGTCCAGAACCGCCCTGCCTGCCGGCTGTCAGAACTAACAAGAACGACCTCAAGTGCCCAGTATATAATCCATGCCCGTGGGTGCCACCACTGTTTCACTGGCCCTGTCACATGGGATTCACTGTCTTGTCTTCTAGGGCCCCTAACTGTTTATAGAGGCTCCAACAGAGAAGGCATCGTAATAAACCGCATTTGCATTCAACTGAGATGAGGGGACTGAACTCTGTAAGGGTCACACTCAGAAAAGAGGAGGCAGTCTAGATGCGTGACCTCCACCAGGTACTCAATGAGATGCCCAAGGAAACCTGAGCCATCAGCTGCTTTAGGCACAACCTGCAGAAAGATCTCATGAGTGGAAAAGGCCTTCCTGAGCATTAACCAAAGCAAGCCACTTTCCTTCATGGAGGGAATCCATGGAGGGCTCTAGAAAGACCTAGACCTGAGGTCAAAGGAGAGAGAAGGACAAAGGACAGGGAGACTTCCCAAGAAGACTTACATGTGCATTGAGGACAACCTCCCCCAAATATCCACTCTCTCCTTTCCAGCTCAGGTAGGGCTGGCATAACTAAACATGCCTGAAACTGTCCCCTTGGGCATCTCAGTTAATGGCCACTTTCTTTCTAGGTGCTCAGGCCAGAAACCTTGGAGTGCCCCTCAACTTTCTTTCTGGTCCATCAGCAAATCTCCTCAGCCCCACCTCAGAATCAGACCACTGTCACCTCTGCCCAACACCAGCCCTCTGGTCGGTCTCCCTGCTGTGCTGCTTTCAGTCTATTCTCACACAGCACCAGCCACAGTGTGCTCGTTAAAAGCTGAATCAGTCCACAACCCTCTTTTACTCAAAACCCTCCCATGGCTCCCACACCCCTCACGGTAAAATCTACAGGCCTTACCTCATTGTCCCTCCAGTCTCAAAACCAAATTCTCTTCTCCTGCCTCAGGGCCTTTGCATCTGCCGTTTCGCCCGTTCAGAATGTTCTTCTTCAGATATCCACAAGCCTAGATTACTTCACAACTTTAGTCAAAGATGACGCATGCCCTCTGCTATGAAATGAATTGTTCCGCCCCCCTCCCCAAATTCATATGTTGAAGCCCTAACCCCAAGGTGTGACTGTTTCTGGAGACAGGGCCTTTAGGAGGTAATTAAGACTAAATGAGGTCTTAAGGTGGGGCCCTGATCTGATAAGACTGGTGGTTTTATGAGAATACAAATTTGTCTATTTGAAGAAAGGGCCTTTAGTAGGTAATTAAGGCTAAATGAGGCCTTTAAGGGTGGGGTCCTGATCCGATAGGATTGGTGGTTTTATAGGAAGAGAGAGAGAGAGAGGGAGGGAGGGGGAGAGAGAGAGAGAGAGAGAGAGATGGCCCAGAGAAAAGGCCATGTGAGGAGGGAGAACGTGGTCACCTACAAGCCAGGAAGAGAGCCCTCATCAGAAACCAACTTGGCCAGAACCTTGACCTTAAACTTCCCAGACTCCAGAACAGCAAGAAATAAATTTCAGTTGTTTAAGCCACCCGGTCTGTGGTATTTCCTTATGGCAACCTGAGCAGACTAACAGACCCTCCCTCCCTGTCTAACCTTCAACAGTGTCAGCTCTCATTCCAACACTGAATACCCCGAGTCCTGCCAGACTTATTCTTCATGGCACTAAGTCTCATTGTCTCATAGTCCAGTGGGAGCTCCCTGTGAGCAGGGACTCTCCCTGCAGCATCCAGAGCACCAAAGATATTGATGGGCACAAATTAGGCACTCAAACGATGTACTAAATATGTGAAAAGCCTATGAAAGGCACAAGCTGAAAGCAGACTTCAATTATGGGAGAACCGATGACCTAGAACCTGTGACAAAATAACAGGCTCTGAATAGCAAAGCCAGGGAGAAAATGAGAGAACCGCAACAGAGCGCACAAAGGGCTTGTTTAAACCCGGACGCAGTAACGCACGGCTTAACCTGGAGCAGGAAGGTTCCCTACTGAAAGAATGAAAGAAAGCCCAGACGCCAGGCCCTCTGAGGAGAGAACAACTGGAAGAACAGCAGGGTGTGAAAACGAATTAATGAGGTTATCCAGCATCGGGTATGTGGCGTTTTATAGGCAAGGCCTAGAAACAGGTCAGGGGCCGACTGTAAGATGTTTAAATTAAAAAAGCCTAAGAGGATTAAATAAAAATACGTTTTTAAAAAGCTTTCATTTACAAGTACAAAGCGCCATATAATTTCAAATTATTACTGCTGACTTAATTCCCTTAACCAAAATGGGAAAATTCCTTAAGCTACCAGTGGTACCAGAAATGGGTCCCCAAATCCATCCCAGGTTTGGCTATGGAGGATAGCAATAGCCAACTCAGATTTGCAACACCCAACAAACTAGACCTGTGGCTCTGGGAGGGGGGAAAAATGAGTTTTATTCAATAATGATTTGTTCAACAGTACATGGCACGGAGACTGAGAGAAGGATGAATGGGTAGCTGCGCGAGCTTGCCCCTGGGACACATAACTCATTTCCGCAATGCTAAATCCACTAGACTTTGCTACGGAAATGAGATGGGTAGTGTGGCATGAACCCCAGCAAAACCCTCTGCGATAATCTAGCCAGGTACTTTCATAAGCATTTTTTAAACATCCTAACACACGTTTAAACTAAGCTTAATGGACTGTGCCACAGTCAGAGAACACAACTGCCATGTAACCATCTAAAAAATTGTCACTACAAAAAGTTCCTAAAATACGTATTTTCTTTAAAAAAAAAAAAAATCACTCTCCAAGCAAAAAAACCAAGAGAAATGCTTTGATATTAAAAAGAAAGAAAAAAAAAGCTGGTCGCCATTTTGGCAAAGGAAATAGTCTAGAAAGCAGATACCTCACGCTCAGTATGTCATGTGGAACATGTAGCTGGCTGGACACACCCACCGCCTCCTTTTAACTAACAGGTGTGCCATGAGGGCTTACCGTGTACACACCCTCCGGTGCCCAAAAGCTATTATTAATAAATTTTAGATGAGTGAAAAGAACAGTAGTAATACATTCACAAGTGACCCTGAGAGAGCCAACCATAACCCAGTACAGAATTCTGAATTTTTGAGCTGAAAGGGCCCTTTATAAATCTCACCAGGGTCAAACACCTTCAGGGGAAGCAGGCAAAGTCATGTGCAGAGGTGAAAAGGCAGGTGTAGACAATTGGAAATGGTGAGGCCCGAACTCAACAGCTCTCAAATACAAAAACATAAAAAGAAAAGAAAAAAGAAAAATGCTCCAGCCACCCTGACTCCAGCCTTTCGCTTTAGAGAAGAGGAAACTGGCTGAGGGAGGTCACATGGCCAATTAATGACAGCTCAAACCAGGCTGTCTCGGGACTCCCGGTCCCATGCCCTGGCACATCCCGGGCCTTCTCTGCACACAGATGACCCAAATGTCAGCCGGAACAGCATCGATTCCCTCCCGTCTCCCAGCAGTGCAAGAATAAAAGTAACGTAACGCTACTGCAAATGCCACAGACGCAGAAAGCCCTTCTGGGTGACTTTCTTCCACCTGCAGCCGCCCTCATTTGCCCTTTGCCCTGACAATTGATGATTTCCCATCAGTCATGCTTAAAACCCCCCAGCCTGTAGGCCGAGTTCCCATCAGCTACCCATCCATACAAGGGGACATCTAGGGGCAAACGAAGGAGAAAATTCCGCGCCCTTAAAGTAGTCACACTCGAAACGTCAATTTCTTTTTCCCGAAAGGTGGCAACAGGGAGACTTGCGACCCCCGGGGACAGGCCAGAGAGAAAGGCCCTGGGGTCGGAGCAGCCGCTTCTAAAATGACTTAGCGCAGCCTTTGTAGGAGGGAAGAAAGCAAGAATGTAAAAGGCACCCCTCCTTCCTCGCCGCCCCTCTAGATGGCCCCGAATTCCAGGGGGCGCGGGGATGCCCGCACCACCACCTGGGAAGGGCGGGGGGAGCAACCCCAGGACACGCGGGCGCAGAGCCCGGGAAGGGGCGGCGACGGCCACCCGGGCCCCGGGGGGACCCCATTTGCCTCCCCGGAGCGCGGCCTGAGGGCCCGAGCGCGCTGCGGTTCCCGCAGCAGGCAGGGGTGGGTGCCCCAGGGACCCGGCCAGGCGGGGCGGCAGGCGCTGGGGGCGGCCGGGCATCGCAGGCCCCGGGGCCAGGGTGGCCGGCGGGCGCGGGGCCCGGGGAGACGGGTCGGGGTGGGGGCGCGCAGGCCGCGCCGCGGGGTCGGTGACAGCGCGCGGGGGCCGTGCCAGGCCGGCCTCGTGGGCGCAGCAGGCACCTTGCGGCCGGGCCGGCAGGTGCGGCCCGTGGGCCAGGCGTGGGGCGCAGCGGCCTGGCTCTCACCTGGCTGCTGCTTGTTGGGTCCCGATCCTGCCGCCGCGCCTCGGCGCCGCAGTGCCAGCTGCCGCCGCTGCCGCCGCCACCGCCTCCGGTCCCCGCGACAGCCGCCTGCAAAATGGCGCCGCGGAGGGGCGGGCCGGGGGCGGGGAACCGCGTAGCCGCCCGCCCCCGCGCGGGCCTGGGGCCCACCCCCGCCCCGCCCCCGACCCCTGCCCTTGGGCCTCCCCAGGGGAGGGGCTGCCCCTAGGCCCCGCGTCCCGGCGTCCCGGCGTCCCCGCGTCCCCGCGTCCCCGCGAGCGCTCCCCCGAGCACCCGGGCCTCGCACCCAGCGCCCTTTGCCCGTTCCTTTCATTTCCCTCCCCGCGCAGAAAGCTCGCCCCCCTTGTCGACCCTTCCGGCCAGTCACACCTGCTCCTGGGGGACCACATGGAATGCACAGCGCTCGTCCCCAAGTCTTCCCCTCCAGATCCCTCCCTCACCCCGTTTTTACCCTGCTTGACACAGAGCACCGTCATCGCTCCAGGCTGATAATCAGGCAGTTAGCCGTGCATTGGGCTCTATGGGTTGTATCTTTTAAAAAATTTCACCGCTTCTCCAGCTAGGCTGTCAGGTTTTTTTTAACTTACTGGAGAGGATATCCTCATTACGTTACGCGGACACGGCAATGTAGACCAAGGCTTCTCAGACTTGAATTCCCTGGGCGTCGTGTTAGGGGGCGGGTTCTGAGTTACAGGGTCTGGGGTGCAGCCCGAGATTCTGCATTTCTCAGATGCCCCCAGGTGCGGCCCACGGGTAGGGTCATTGGGCTGCCGAGCGGAAAGGCCCTCAGTCTTCAGCGCGCCGCCGCCCCACCTAGAGGGCTTCATTAAGATGCAGATGGTTGGGCCCCACCCCCAGAGTTGCTGAGGCTGGAGGTCCGGAGTGAGGCTCCAGAATTTGCATTGCTGACCCGTTCTCGGGTGATGCTGTGCTATTGGTTTGCGGACCACATTTTTTGAGCCACTGCTGAAATAATCTGAATACATACCAAATATATATATATACATACACACATATATATAATAATTAACCCTTTCTTTCCTTCTATCTTGAAACTAATGTCGTGGTTGCTTTACTAATCGAGTAATTCAATAGTTTCCAGAGCAACTCTTGAGAGACATAACTTGTGGACAGCGCCTGACCTCACGTGGCGAGAAGCAGAGTTTATCATCGGAATTGCGTGTTTTACAGTTTTAGGAACTGACATCACACATATCAATGGGGGAGGGGTGCCAGCATCTATGGGAATTTTATAAAAGAGGAAAGTGTGGTCTGTGACTTTGACAATCAGTAATGTGTCATCTCATTTCTCTAATAACTTTGTATTTTTAAAATATAGGCGTTGGCTTGCAAAATTCAGTATACACTGGAAGGCCAGGTGGTTTTGATCCTCTCATTGAAGTTGGGGAAAATAAGAGACAGAGATTCTGTGACCAGCACCCAGAGAAAAACACTGCCTGGCAATCTTGTTTCTATACCACTGAGAGCATGAGAGCATTTTCCAGCCAGTCTCCCTTCCTTCCTTCCCTTCCTTTCCTTTCTTCCTGCCTTCCTTTTTTCTTTCTTCCATACTGTGTGTTCTGATTAGCAAGGAATGTGGAGTCTTCTGGAATAGAACAAGGGAAGTTCCAAGGTCAAGACTCACTGAGCTTTTAAGTCTGTCCCCTCTCCCATTGCTATTCCATTAACTGTGGCTTCCTCAGTGTCTCCTTGTCCCTCCTTAGACACAGTTTTTCTCAATTCTATAAAACCTTCCAGGGTCCCAGTCTCCAGGGCCTTCCCACCTCTCTTCCTCCCCTCCCACCCCACCCACCATCACCCCTCAAGGCACTGTCACTCCCTGCTTTATCAGATTTATCTGTGACCTCCCAATTACCAAATCCAATTGCTGGTTTAACAGTCCTTTTCTTCTTCAACGGCTCTGTGACATTCCATTGACTTGTCACTCCCTCCTTGAAAGACTTGTGATACTATCACTGAGTGTCTTGCTAACTGTCCTATATTCCTCCCTTCCCTCTCAGTGATGTAAGAGTTGCTTAGGCTCAACTCTAGAAATGTTAGTTTTCCCTAATATTTTCCCTTTCTCCCCATCTGTTCCACTACCCTCTCCTCTTCCAAGGTCAGTCATCCTCACGGTTCCCAAACCTCTCTCTCCAGACAGACATCTTTCTGAACTTCTAGACACACATTTTCAATTGTGCCTTAGACAATCTGCCCTGTGTATTCTCCAGGAATTGTAAATATGACACCGCCACTAATGGCCTCATTATTCTCCTCCCACAAACTTGTTTCTTATTTGGGTCCTCACATTTTGCCACCGGAAACTTTTTTTTTTTGAGACACTCTCACTCTGTTGCCCAGGCTAGAGTGCCATGGTGTCAGCCTAGCTCACAGCAACCTCAAACTCCTGGGCTCAAGCGATCCTCCTGCCTCAGCCTCCCGAGTAGCTGGGACCACAGGCATGCGCCACCACGCCGGAATAATTTTTTCTATTTTTAGTAGAGATGGGGTCTCGCTGTTGCTGAGGGCAGTCTTGAACTCCTGACCTCAAGTGGTCCTCCCGCCTCAGCCTCCCTGAGTACTCAGATGACAGGACCATGCTGCTGGCCCTCACCAGAAACTTTGAAGTGGTCTTTGACTCCTTCTCCCCCAGCCCACGTGTCTGTGGAATTTTCTTCTTATCCAATACAGGCACAGACCCTCACCTGTTTTTCCTTGGACTATTGAAAATGTTCTCTCTGGCCCAGAGAGTTATCTCCCAAAGCCATCCTTCTCATCACCCTGAAACACAGGACTGACCACCACACACCCCTTCTGAAAATCCTTCAGGGCCTCCAAGTCTAAAGATAACCTGGTAAAAGAAACAGAATATAGGCTCTCTCCCAGCATAGCATTCAAGGCCATTAACCCTCTAATCTCAAGCTTCTTTTGCTTCAATTTTTCTGGACAAAGTACTGCTTTATACCGCTGGCAAACTGGACTTGATATGGGGGTGGGCAGCCCTGACTTCAGCATCTCAGGATTCTTACAAGAATTAAATATAGATAATAAAGTGTATATTCAGTGCTTGAATCTGTAGGTGTTCAAGGTCATTATTTTTATATGATTATTTTTATCATCAATTAAAAATACATGAACACTTTCCTATTCATTTCCTTTTCCTTTCATTTTCCATTCATTTTTCTTTCTATTACAGCTGCCATAAACAAGGTTTTATCCTCTCTCCTTAACTTCTCTAAACTTAATCAGCAGAATATATCAAGAACATTTGTGACCTGGTTAATTTGATTGAAATTTTAGTCATTTCCAGGCTGCGTTATTTTTGAGAGGTAATTGTAGCTTGGGGCTATTTCATCTTTATACAGTACTTTTTAACATTATTTTCAACATCTCTCTGGAGTCTAGAACAGGAGCACACTTTCTGGAAAGAGCCAGATAGTAAATGTTTTAAGCTTTGTGGACCGAGAGGCAAAATTGATACTATATAGGTGCAGTATTCATATAATAAGAAAAAAATTAATTCCTACAGATTTTTTATTAATGAAATTCAAAATATAACAATAATTGAGTATAATATTTTTATAATGCAAGTCTACTAATAAGAAGAATAGAATTCAGGAGATGGGGAAAATAAAATTTTGCTTAATTGGTGTTCAAAGTTAGTGTGTCCTATCCTCAAATTAATTGCAAATGTTTATCTACAAAAACCATTCTTAGCTGGTACAAAAATAGGCAGCAGGCCTCAGTTTGCAGACTCCCATTCTAGATCATAACTCTCCTCACTTTGGGTTGTCTCTTTTTTCCTTTTAATTTTTTATTTTTTAAAGACAGGATCTTGCTCTGTTGCCCAGGCTGGATGTGAACTCCTGGGTTCAAGCCATTCTCTGACCTCAGCCTCCCAATAGCTGGAACTATAGGCATGCCACTGTGCCCAGATAAAGTATACCATTAAAAGTAAAACATTTTAAAGTATACGAGTCAGGCCGGGCGCGGTGGCTCACGCCTGTAATCCTAGCACTCTGGGAGGCCGAGGCGGGTGGATCGCTCGAGGTCAGGAGTTCGAGACCAGCCTGAGCGAGAGTGAGACCCTGTCTCTACTAAAAAAAATAGAAAGAAATTATCTGGTCAACTAAAAATATATATATAGAAAAAATTAGCCGGGCATGGTGGCGCATGCCTATAGTCCCAGCTACTTGGGAGGCTGAGGCAGGAGGATCGCTTGAGCTCAGGAGTTTGAGGTTGCTGTGAGCTAGGCTGACGCCACGGCACTCACTCTAGCCCGGGCAACAAAGCGAGACTGTCTCAAAAAAAAGAAAGAAAGAAATCTAAATCCAATTAAAGTATACGAGTCAGTGGTTTTAGTATGTTCACAAAGCCGTCCAACCATTACCACTAATTTCAGAACATTTTCATCACCCTAAAAGAAACTCCATATTTATTAGAGGTCATTTCCAATCTCCCCTCTTTCCCAAGGCCCTGGCAACCATGAATCCTTCACTCTTTTTCCATGAATTTTCCTATTCTGGACATTGAATATAAATAGAATCATGTAACAGGTGGTCTTTTGTGACTAGCTTCTTTCACTTAGCATGTTTTCAAGGTTCATCCACATTGTAGCACATATCAGTATTTCATTCCTTTTCTTTAATTGTGGTAAAATATATATAAATTAAAATTTATCCTTTTAACCATTTTTAAACGTACAACTCAGTGGCATTAAGAGTATTCAAATTGTTGTGTAACCATCACTATCATACATCTCTAGAACTTTTTCATCAACCCAGACTAAAACTCTGCACCCATTAAACAATAATTCTCCATTCTCCCCTCTATGAATTTGCCTATTCTAGGCACCTCATATAAGTGGAATCAGAGAGTTTTTGTCCTTTTATGTCTTTCTTTCACTTAGCTTAATGTTTTCAAGGATCATCCCTGTTGTAGCATGTGTCAGAATTTTATTCCTTTTTAAGGCCAAAAAATATCCCTTTGTAGACCATGGAATGACATCTTCACCACCAGGCTGACCACCAGAGGAGACATAGCTATGCAATCAGGAGGCAGTGTCCTCAGGGTACCAGTAGTGGCTGGGAGTGCAAGTGAGATATTTGCATGGAGGAGCCACCATGCACAAGAGAAGAAGACAAGTCTGCCCCACAAGATGGCGGCGGGGGGGGGAGTAGAGGTAAGAACACACCTGTCTCAGATAAGGGTCCAGGCTATGGGCAGGCAGGGGAGAGCTGACCTTCCTGGGCAGTGGTTGATCTCTGCAGAATAAGACCCAGTGGCTCCCAGGGGGCTGGAGGTGCTCTCCCACCAAAAGGGACAAACATTTAGTCATCAATATCATTTTTCACTTATCAGATCGGCAGAGATTAATAACATCCATGGTTGGTGATGGCAAAGGGAAATGGACCCTCTCAAAATCTGTGGGAGAGAGTTGGAATTAATCTACTTTTCTGGAATACATTCATCAAAAATTTAAATGCACATCCCCATAACTCAGAACATCAGTTCTGGGAATCTATCTGGCACAATTTTAGTATATGTGCTGCCGAAGCAAGCACCCGTCTGGCACAAAAACACACTGGTGTTTCTTTTCTAGTTTTTCTAGAGGTAAACACGCGCACGCACACACGCACGCACACACACACACGTGGGCACACGATTCATGCACAGGGGTGCTGAAGAAGCATGGTTTGCAGCCCCTCCAGCCTCCTTCACCCCAGCTCATTCACCAGCCCCAGCAGATCTGAAGCCAGCCCATGGAAGTGAACTCTCTCACCCTTCAATGCCCTCAAATTCCCTGCCTTGCCGTGTTCCCCCAACTCCCAGAAAGTAACCTTGCTTCCTGGCAACTGGTCATGAGAGGTGCATTCCCTCATCCCCATCTCCCCTTATCCACAACCCCACTTTCCCCTGGGGGACCCCTGTTCCCAGCCTTGAGAACTGAATACCCCTCTGAGAACCCCCTCCCTTGGGAATCCTTCTCTGCATCTCATTGCTGACTACCGCTTCTTTATAAAACCTGCGCCCTCCCAGTTCCCGCAACCCTCTCTCTGTCCTAGCTCAGCTTCTCGAAAGAGCCGCCTCCAGTCCCTGTTTCCTCATCCTCACTTCTCTCCTCCCTTTATCCCCTGGCAACGTGTCCTCTATCCCTATATTCCTCTGAAACTGCCCAGGTAAATTAGCCACGTCCTCCCAATTGCACAATCTCGGCATCTCTTCTGTGTGCATCTTACTGAACTCTCTCGAGGCAATTGGCATTTGTTCTCAGGAAAATCTCTCCCACCCTGCCTTTGTGGCTGTATTTCCTACTTGTTCTTTTACTTCTCTGACTGTGTCTCTTCTGCCTCCTGCCCTCTTCAAACACCGGTGCTGGGGGCAAGGAGAGCGTGGCTATGTCCATTTCTGTTTTCCTCTCAAAAGCTCTGCAGGCGACTCACCATTTCTACTGCCCGGATTACCTTATGCCTTCTCTGGATCATTCTTGCTCATTAAATCTTACCTTGGCCTCTCCTAGAAACTTCCCGAGTCCCTAGGTTGGTATAAGTGTACTCCCTCCTCACCTCCTAGCATTTAGAAATGAAATTATATTGAAGTGATTTGTTTTTCTATTTCTCTCCCTCCCAAATTGTCAACTCCTCCAGGGCAGAGATCCTGGTTTATGTAACCCCACATGCCAACTTTTTGTATAGGGCCTTCCACATAGGAAGTACTCAGTAAGTATTCAAATGACTTCAGCTGTTGAACTGAACCACCAGGGGCTGACCACGAGTGAAAGGTGAGATGTGAAGGGAGAGAACCACTCAGGATTAAACCCCAGGTTCCTGAAGAATTAGAAACTGAATTAGGGTTTTCTGGAGAGACAGAATCAATAGAAGATAGATAGATAGACAGATAGACAGACAGAGAGATAGGTAGATAAAAGGGGATTTATTATGGGAATTAGCTCACGCAATTATAGAGGCCAAGAAGTCCCACAGCATGCCGTGGGATACTGCAGGCTGGAGAACCAGGGAAGCCGGTGGTGTAATTCAGTCTGAGTCTGAAGGCCTGAGAACCTGGAGCTCTGATGTCCGAGGGCAGGAGAAGATGAACGTCCCCACTCCAGAGGAGAGTGCAAATTTGCCTTTGTTCTGCCTTTTTGTTCTATATGGGCCCGCAGTGGATTGGATGATGCCTACTCACGCTGGTGAACTCAAATCTTTACTCAGTCTACTGATTTAAATGCTAATTTCTTCTGTAAACACCCTCCCAGACAGATCGGGAGATAATGTTTTATCGGCTGTCTAGGCATCTCTTAGCCCAGATAAGTTGACACCTAAAATTAACCATCACATAAGCCAAGTGGGAAACATAGATTAGAGATAAAACACAAAGGTGCCAACGCCAGGGTAAAATAACTGGGCATTATTCTCAATAAGGGAATCATTTGAACCTGGACTCTCATGGACCCATTTAGTCTTTGAGGTAAGGGGGAAGATACAGAAAAAGAACAAAAACCTATCAGTCATCATATAAAGTAGAAAAGAGGCAGAACTAATATAAGCTGTTGGAATTCAGGATGCTGTCACCCTGTGGGGGGATAGTGCTAAGGGGTGGCACTGGGGTCTTTGAGAAGCTGGCCATGTTCTAGGTCTCCATGTGGATGCTAGGTACACGGGCGTATTCACTTTGTGAGATTTCATTAAGCTGCACACTTATGTGCATTTATCTGTATGTATACTACAAAAAGCTTTTATTAAGCAAATGCCACAACTAGACTTAGGAAAAAAATATTCCAGTTAGCAGACTTATATTCAATGAGTTGGGTGTCCCTGTTTTAAATAGCACAGTCCTTGGCTGGTCCAATGGTAGTGGGTTATCAGAATTTATTAACATTACTGTCACTAATGTGGGTCTACAATCCCCCACTGCTAAATTTGACCAGCTAAATAAATAAATAAATAGCATGGTGCTTCTCTGGGATGGGCACTGAGGAAGAAGTTCGGGCCCAGGGAGGGGAACTGGTCCAAGATATTGTCTCCAGGAAGGTGTGCATGAGGAAACAAGGAGGAGTATGTAGTGCAGAATGTGAGGGTTTACATGTTCCTTTGATCTTAGAATGAATGAGTCGTATAACTCATGCAGCCTTGGAGAGAAAAGGCACAGAGTCCCTGCCCTACCTCTGCCTTGCTGGGTGACCTTGAAGAAATCATGTAATCAAAATACACATGGGTTTCCTAATACGCAAACTCCAGATAATTCCATTTGCCCTATCTACCACCTGGGATGATATGAAGATTAGATGAGATAAGTGATGTGTTTTCTGCACTATTTAAAAGCTTTTTACAAATACAAGGTATTAGTATAAGAGGCCTAATCTAGCCGGAACTGAGCCCACAATTGATTTTGAGCTAAAATATCAACCACTCGGTCTTTCCCTAGATGGTATTTGCACTCCGCCAATATTAAACTCCATTGTCTTTGTTTTTGATAAGGTCTCCAGTTTGTAAGGTCACTTGGCATTCAGGTCCTTTCTGCCCAGTCTGTTGGCTGCACCACTCACTCATGTCATGTCAGTTGATGCAGCCACTCTTCACTGGTCACGTGCTGGCTGGCAGGCACTGAGATAGACCATTGACAAAATGGTGCATAAGAAACTCACCTCGCCTGTCCCCAGTGAGCCTTCATGCTGGTAAGTAGGGGGAGAAGGAAGAGAAATCATTGCATACCCAGTATCTGGCTGGGCTCCTGATACTCAGTGAGACTTGTGTTCTAGGACATGAGATGGCAACCAAGAAATAAACAACTAAAAAATAATTATGTTAGTCATAAATGCTAAAAAGGACTAATAAGAGGGGCAGGCTGTGATCAAGACTGGGGGGCCAGCTTAGGTAAGGTGGTGAGGAAGGACAAAGAAGGGGACATTATTGCTGAGACTCAAAGAAGCCACTTATGCAAAGAGCTGGGAAGGAGGGGATAGCAAGTGCAAAGGTCCTGAGGCAGGAAAGAACATGTTATATTTGAGGACTTGAAAAGCAGTCAGTCTGTGTGACTGGGACATGGAAGGTAGGAGGGAGAATGGGATGAGATGAGATTGAAGAAGAGGAAATGAGGGTGAGATAAAGCAGGGCTTCTAAATATGATAGGAAGTCAGTGGTGGGTTTGAGCAGGGGAGTGACATGATCCATTTGTTTCAAGAAGACTGCTCTAGCTCTTGTTCGGAGAATGGATTGAAGGGGCTGTGTGTGAAGCAAATAGACCAGGAGGAGTTACAATAGTTCAGGTGGAAGATGGTGGCCTGGCCTGCGGTGAGCACAGTGGCGGTGAAGATAGGGGGGTTCCTTTGAAGGTAATACTGATGGTATTTGAAGGCAATACTTCGATGCTCGTGGGCTTTATGTGAAAGATGAAGAAAGAGAGAAGTCAAGATGGCCTTGGGGCTTGGAGTTGGGCAGCCAGGAAGGTGAGGGGCCATTTTACAGACAAGGAGCACGGAGGGAGGAGGGCTTGGGACAGGGGACAGCCTAGGACACTTCTATCTGTGACAACCCCGGAGGAAACATCAGGTAGGCAGTTGGACATCTGCATCCAGATCCGCTCATGTAGGCACAGGGAGGAGGACTGGGCTGGAGTTAGGCACGTGGGAGTCATTGCCACTATGTGACATTTAAACCTAAGGGACTCGAAACAATCACCTAGGGAGAGAGTATAGATGGAGACAACTGAAAGCCCAGGAAGGAGCCCCCAGGCACCCCTCCAGAATGGGAGACTGGGAGTAAGCAGAGAGGACCGGGGGTGGAGAGGACACTGACTGCCACAGAGCACCATCTCCGTCCTTGGCAGGGACACTTCAGCAATAACACGTGCGCCGTAGAACTCAGTACTCACCCAGATGAAGAGAGTAAGAAGGAAAATCATCGCACCAAAATGGATTCAAGCACAAATCTGGCCAGGAGAAAACCAGGGATCCCGGTCTAAAGAGGGTGACCTCTCCCCTTTTTTTAAAACTAAGGTATAATATACTTATAATGAAGTCTGCCAGATTAATGTGCTGGTTGATAAATTTTTACATATGTACGCACCCATGTGAGTCCTTCTCAGATCAACATATAGCATATTTCCAGACTCCTGGAAGGTCCCTTTATGCCTTCTCCTAGGCATCACCCACTTCTCCCATGGAAATCATTATTCTATTGCCACCAGTTGGTTTTGTCTGTCTTTGTTTTTTTGTTTTTTGAGACAGAGTCTTGCTCTGTTGCCTGGGCTAGAGTGGCGTGGGTTTCTTAGCTGCTCTACACTGTGATGTCTTAGTAGTCAGATCCACAAAGCTAACTAACACATGTAGAGGTCATTCACAGAGGTCATGCACCGTGACACTAGAGAGGCCAGGCTAGACTCCTGAGAGCCTTTTATATCATTTGAAGAATGTTTTAAGACTTAGTATCTCCTATCAGGTTGCCCAGCAGCAGACGCGAGATAAGGGTTTGTTTTCAGGTGATTAATGAAGGAAAGGCTCCCAAGAGAAACTAGTAAGGGTGATTTCAGGTAAAGTCCCAGCCTCCCTCCTGGTCCCACACGGAATTCTGGTATGTAAATTACATCTTCAAGTTTGTCCCTACTGGAGGCAAGGGAGCTGGACTTCATACTCCAGCAGTTGTCTGTCAAAACACAAGCTCCTGCCTTCTCTGTGCTTTTAGGCAGAGTGGTTCCAGTAGCCTGAGGACAGTTCTCTAGAGAGAGCAGAGATGTCAGCCACTGGAGGCGAAAGCACAGAGCAGCCAGGGGAGTGACGTGCAGAAATGGTCAGGGGGCCCTTCCTTGGGCACCTGCGTGGAGCACCGAGAGTGTCCGCTAACGCTCCACGAAGGCATTTACGATGTTTCTTAGCGAGCTCACCGACACTGAGTGTGGAGGATGAAGAAGTGTGGGAGGAGGCAGATGGAAAGAAGGTTACTTAGAAGGTGAAAACGTCTGGGTGAGAAGTGATGAATTAACGCTGTGGCAGTGGGGACAGACAGGAAGAGCCAGACTGGGAAAACCCAGCTATGTGACCTTGGATGAGTTACTTGGCCTCTCTGGGCATCAGGTTCCTCACCTGTAAAATGGGTCAATGACAACAAAAGTGAAAAGATAATAATAGTGGTAGTAACATTCATTAAACACTTTACTGTGATCAAGGAACTGACTGTTTCAAAGACTTTATAATTGTTATTTTTTGATTAACTCTCACAACAACACTATGACATTGTGAGGCAGGTACATTATCATCCTCATGTGACAGATGGAAACACTGAGGCACAGAGAGGTTAGGTAACTTGCCTGAGGTCCCACAGCTAGTCCCTTCCTCAAATGATTGTGGAAAAGATTAAATGACAGCCTTAATAATCATCATTATTTTTATTTATTTTTATTTTTTTGAGACAGAGTCTTGCTCTGTCGCCAGGGCTAGAGTGCAGTGGGCTCATTGTAGCTCACAGTAACCTCAAACACCTGGGCTCAAGTGATCCTCCTGCCTCAGCCTCCCTAGTAGCTGGGACTACAGATGTGTGCCACCATGCCAGGCTAACTTTTCCTATTTTTAGTAGAGAAGGGGTCTCACTGTTGCTCAGGCTGCTCTCGAACTCCTGAGTTCAAACAATCCTCCCACCTTGGCCTCCCAGAGTGCTAGGATTACAGGCGTGAGCCACCGCACCTCGCCTTTTTTATTATTATTGTTAGTAGAAATGACAGGATTTGACTCAGAGGAAAAGGCCACAGATGAAGATCACATAAGAGCCCAATTTGGTGGCTGGTTGGCAGTTGGCTTCACAGATGATACCTCATCCTGGAGACAAGGGATGGTTAGTGGAGATTTGAGGTGCTGGAGACCAGAGGGGGCGAACTTCATGCTGGTTAAGATTTGGATGTTTGTGGGACATCAAACTAGAGATTCCTGAGGACATTTGGAAACACGGGTCAGGAGGCTGGGGCTGGAAGTAAAGACTTGGCCACCATTTCCACAAATCCACCCAAGGGAGTTGGGGGCCATGAGAGCAGCAGGGACCTAGAACACAGCCTGGCCCCCACCTAGAAAGGTGGGAGGAGGGAGAGCCAGGTAAGTTCTGGCCTGGGCTCGTGGGCCTCAAAACTTTCTGATTCCTGTTTCTGTTGATCTGAAACTATTACCACTGAGTTTTGATATTTCTCATCAGCCTCAATCTCCATCACCACCAGCTAATCTTGCTGACTTTGCTCTAGTTCTCGCCAACCTTGGATTTCCCACACCCCCACGCCCCCTTCTACCACCCCTCACCCTCCTCTAAGCTCTTTCTCAAAACCATCCTCTGCTCCTTTTTTTTTTTTTTTTTTTTTTTTTTTAGAGATGAGGCCTCGCTTTGTTGCCCAGGCTGGAGTGCAGTGGTACGATCATAGCTCACTACAGACTTGAACTCCTGGGCTCAAGCGATCCCTCTGCTTCAGCCTCCTGAGTAGCCGAGAGTACAAGTTCATTATGCCTGGCTTACCCCCTCCTCCTTTGATTCAACAACAATAATATCAATAATAGCCCTACTTTATTAACACCTGCTGTTTACCGATGCTGTCAATATTGGTAGAGAGCTTACTGCAGGTTGGGGATTGCAGTGAGGCCGGGGTTACTGCAGGACGCAGGGCAGACATAGTCCTGGCTTTTTAGGAGGCTGCGATTAACAAGGAGTCAAGGACAAGTCAGCAAATACAAGGCGGGGCGGGGGTCATTCCAGATCAGGACGTAGGAATCAAATGGAGCAGGATGAGAGCAAGTAGGGGTGGGTGCCCTGTTAGAGCCTCCAGGGGAGGCATTTCCAAGGAGGCACGCTGGCCCTGCGACCAAGAGGAAGCAGGTGTGCAAAGACCTTGGAACAGAGCAGAAGGAGGCATGAGTCAGAAAGCCCTGAGGAGTAACTGAAAGGTTCCCAGCCCAATGCCAGGTGCTTTACACACAAATTTTCCTCTCCCTAATTATAGACCCCTTCCTTTCTGTGAATCAAAACTCCCTTTCAATCTTCCTGCAGGAGCAGCACTGCTGAGTAGCTGCCCAGAGCCACAGAGGGCCAGCAATAACCCAGC
Organism: Eulemur rufifrons; assembly: GCF_041146395.1. Classification (NCBI taxonomy): domain Eukaryota; kingdom Metazoa; phylum Chordata; class Mammalia; order Primates; family Lemuridae; genus Eulemur; species Eulemur rufifrons. The sequence continues at coordinate 29,400,375 of NC_091002.1, forward strand.
TTTGAAGGCAGAATAGCCACCTTCTTTTGAGTGTTGCTACACCTAAACGCAGAGTGTGGTGGCTTTAGGCCAAGACGAAGTTGCCAGCAGGTCAAAGCCCAGGAACAGTCTTCAATATTATTGAATTTTTGTTGAAGTATAATTTACATGTAGTAAAAGGTGCAGATCTTAAGGCCAGGTGTGGTGGCTCATGCCTGTATTCCCAGTACTTTGGGACGCCAAGGTGGGAGGATCACTTGAGGTCAGCCTGGGTAAGATCACGAAACTCCATCCCTACAAAAAAATAAGAAAAATTAGCCAGGCATGGTGACACACACCTGCAGTCCCAGCTACTCAGGAGGCTGAGGTGGGAGTATCCCTTGAGCCCAGGAGATTGAGGTTGCCGTGAGCTACGAAGATGCCACCGCACCGGAAAGAACAGAGCGAGACTGTGTCTCAAAAAAAAAATTTATTTGTCCTAATTTATGAGTTCTTCCAAAACATCGATGTACCTTGTAAACATTATGCTAAGTGAAAGGAACAAGTCACAAAAGACCACATATTATATGTTTGTGACTAGATGAAAAGTTCAGAGTAGGCAAATACAGAAAGACAGAAGGTAAATTAGTGGTTGCCAGGGGTTAGGAGAGTTGGAGGGAAACGGGGAGAGACAGCTAAGGGGGTGATGAAAATGATCAAAAATTGATTGTGGTGCTGCCCGCATTACCCTGTGAAATACTAAAAATCATTAACTTACACACTTTTAAAGAATGACTTGTATGGTAGGTGAATTATATTTTGATAAAGCTTTTTTAAAAAAAATATGTAAAGTATCCAACAGGTAAGGTAAGATATGCAAATTTGTGCTATGTGCCTACAGACAAGTAATAAGTGGTTTTGAATGATAATAAACAGCATTTCATCATGCTGAATAAAAGTTGTTCATAGATTCTGGAGAGTCTGGTGACTGAGTCCTTTTCCAGATACAAGTATTGCAAGAGCTGGCGTAAGGCAAAAATTATGAAATTGAAGTTCAAGTTAACATTCACATGTCTACCAGGTGCCAGGTGCGCTTTGCATAGTATTTTTCTCACTCTCAAACTAGAGGGAGGGCATTATTTTCTTCACTTTACCCTCACACACCAGAGTCCTGAGAGGTTCAGTAACTTGCTCAGTGCTGCACAGCATTTAAGGAGAAGGCTGGGATTCAAAGAAATCTGTCTGAATTCTGTTCTTTGAAAAAAAGCGCACGTAAATTGGTAGCCCTCCCAGCCACCCCCTTCTCTTTACTTTTAACACTCTTATCTCCCCTAACCCTCAGTTAGCTCTTCTATTTCCCAAGTTGCTGGTTAATTTCCTCTGGGAGCCTTTCCGGGCTGCCCACCCCACCAGCCTCGGTTAAGGGGCCCTTCCAAATCTTTTATCTCACCATTTCCTTGAGGCAGGGGGACCACATCAGTCTTGTTTATTTTTACATAGAAGTAGTAGATGCTCAACACCCGCCGGTTTAATAAATGAATATGTGTTTAGTTGGGAAACATTTAAAGATGCAAAGCTATTTCTCTCTTTTCTGGTACACTGTTGGGCACTGTGATGGGGGTGCCAGAGATGCTTTTGAGCAGGGGAGTCTGGCCAAGAATCAGCTCTGGAAGTGGCACACTTGCACGGCTTTCCTTGACTGTATTAATACATCCCTGCCCATCACGCCCTGGGCACAGCCCGTCATCTCAGGCTCCATCTCCGCCTTCTGTCCTGCCCCTTGTGGCTCCACTGCAGCGCCAGATCTGCTCACTTCTGCTTCCTTGTAGAAAACCCAGAGGCAAGGTGCCTGCCCGCCTTGAGCCCACGGCTGGGCACACTTGTATCTTCAAGTGCTTTGTACCCACGGGGGGTGGTTCCTTTTTAACACCTAACTTTTGTTTTTATTTTGTTTTTAATCCCCAACTTTTTATTTTGAAAGTTTCAAACCCTCAAGAAAAGTTGCAAGAAAGGTACAACCAACACCCATAAATCCTTCATCCAGATTCTCTAATTGTACTTGCTCTCTCTCCCTCTCTGTCTCTGTTTCTCTCCCTCCCCTTTTTTTTCCCTGAACCATTTGAGAGTTATTGCAGACATTATGACGTTTCACCTCGAAATACTTCACCATGAATCTCCTAAGAACAAAGACATTCTCCCACACAACTACAATATCACACTCAGGAAATTTAACATTGTTAAAGTAGCACCATTCTCTAATATTCAGGCTATATTCACATTTCCCCAATTGTCCCAATAATGTCCTTTGTAGATATTTTTTTCTTTGTGATCCTGAATGCAAGCAAGGATCACCTGTTGCATTTAACGTCATGCCTCTTTGATCTCTTTTAATCTGAAGCAGTTTCTTTACCTCTTTTTGTCTTTCATGATGTTGATATGTTTGAAGATTCCAGGTCACTCGTTTTGCAGAATGTCCCTTAATTTGGGTTTGTTGCTGTTTCTTCATGATCAGATTTGGGTTAAACATTTTTGGCAGGACTCATGGATTCAGTGATGTTGTGTCCTTCTCAGTGAATGATAGCAGGAAGCATTGTTGTTTTGTCTCATTATTGATGATGATACAAGGCAGTTACTTTTTTTTTCACTGTGATAAAATTTACCATTTTAATTATTTTTAAATGTACAGTTCTGTGGCATTAAGTACACTCACATTGGTGTGCAGCCATCACCACTATCCATCTCTAGAACCTTCTCTTCTTCCCAAACTGAAACTCTCCACCCACTAAACATTAACCCCCCACTCCTCCCTTCCCCTAGCCCCAGGAACCATCATTCTACTTTCTGTCCCTATGAATTTGACTACTTTATGCATTTCATATAAGTGGAATCATACAGTATTTGTCCTTTTATGACTGGTTGATTTCACTTAATGTATTAAAAGGTCATCCATGTTGTAGCATGTGTTAGAATTTCCTTTGTTTTTAAGGCTGCATAATATTCCCTTGTATGTATTTATCACATTTTGATGCACAAAAGTTTTTAATTTTGAGGAAGTCCCAATTATCTAATTTTTCATTTGTTGGCTGTACTTTTAGTGTCATATCTAAGAAATTACTGCCAAATCCAATGTCATAAAGATTTTCCTGTATGTGTTCTCCTAAGTGTTTTATAGTTTCAACTTTTTTTTTTCTTCTTTTTTTAGTAGTGATCTCTAGTGATGGGAGAGTTTTAACTCTTATATTTAGGTCTTTGATCCACTTGGGATAATATTTTTGGATATGGTGTTAAGTAAGGGTCCACCTTCATTTTTTGCATGTGGATATGCGGTTTTGTTGGATAGCACTATTTGTTGGAAAGACTATCCTTTCTCCACTCAAAGGTCTTGGCACCTTTGTTGAAAAGCAATTGACCACATGTATGAGCGTTTATTTCTGGGTTCTCCATTCTATTCCACTGGTTTATATGTCTGTCCTTATGCCAGTAACACACTGCTTTGATTACTGTTTCTTTGTACTCTGTTTTGAGATCAGGAAGTATGAGTCTCCCAGCTTCATTCTTCTTTTTCAATATTATTGTGGCTATTCTGGAAATGCAGTTACTTTTTAAACAGGACTCCTGGAGACTCCATCGGAAGGGATGATCCACAAGCGTTGATGCATATGCACTTCAGGAATAATGTTGGTGGCTATGTTTGGCTGCCCTCAAATCCCATCTCATGGCTTTGGTGACCCTACTGTCTGTACCAAGAAGTAGAATGCATAGTCTGACAAAGGTAAAAGCATTAAATCCCACAGTTGTATGCTATACATATTTAACTTATTAAAATATATAAGATAGCATGGGATCAGAAATCTGAGACATCTGGCCTCTGCACACACATCACTTCAGTCCCTCTGAGCACATCTGCTTTCTTCTGTTCTCCACTCTCCTGACCCACCTCCTACCTCCTGCTTGCAGGTACTACATGCAAGTCATTTTTATCTATTTTTATGCTTTCCCCCTGCAGACCACTTTTTACAACTCTGTGCTTTAATTGTTCTCGTTAAAAATGAGACCTGCACTCACTTGGTTCAAAATTCAAAAGGTAAAAAGGCCCATGATGAAAGTCTGCTCTAGCCTATGGTTTGTCTGTCCTCCCTTCCTTAATCCTTCCCTCCCTCCCTCCCTCTCCTTTCCTTCCCTTCTTTCTCCCTTCTTTTTTCCCTTCCTACCTTCTTATTATCTGCCCCCCACCACAGGTTAGAAGAATACACATTTGTTTTATTATTCTCTTTTCAGTTTTTTTTTTTTTTTTTTGGTTTTTTTTTAGACAGGATCTTGCTCTGTTGCCCTGGATAAAGTACAGTGGCATCATCATAGCTCATAGCAACCCCAAACTCCTGGGCTCAAGCAATCCTCCTGCCTCAGCTTCCCCAGTAGCTGAGACTACAGGCACTCACCACCATGCCTGGCGAATTTTTCTATTTTTAGTAGAGACAGGGTCTTGCTCTTGCTCATGCTGGTCTCGAACTCCTGGCCTCAAGCAATCCTCCCACCTTGGCTTCCCAAAGTGCTAGCATGAGCCACCTCCCCTGGCCTCTTTTCAGTTTTTTAATTTCTCAAAATTAAACACAATTTTAAACATTGGCTACCAGGGTTAAAAAAACAAAACAGGAGATTTCACACTGGAATCTGGAATTCATACTTCTCTTGAAAAATCAAAAGTCCTGGCAATGTATCTGTTCTGGCATGACCACAGTCTCCTGGGCCACAGCTGAGGGTCCCCTGCCCCCATAGGTGTAAGGGCTAGGGGCATGTCTCTGCCATTCACCAGTCCCCACACAGAAGGTTCCTCGCTGTTTTATGGGACCTCCCTGGCCCAGTAGGTGACCAGATTTGAAACCTCTGGTTGGGGTTCTCATTAATGCAAGCTAGAAATATTTCTAAGTTGCCTGAAGTTAAAAAAATGCAGAGTCTCCTAGCCAGAGCAATCAAGCAAGAGAAAGAAATAAAGGGCATGCAAATCAGAAAGAGGAAGTCAAACTGTCCTTGTTTGCTGACAATATGATCTTGTATCTAGAAAACTCTAAAGACTTCTAGAATTGATAAATAAATTCAGCAAAGTCTCAATGTACACAAAATCAATGTACACAAATCAGTAGCACTTCTATATACTAATAACAGTCAAGCTGAGAGTCAAATCAAGAACTTAATACCATTTACAATAGCTGCAAAGCAAATAAAATACCTAGGAATATACTTAACCAAGGAAGTGAAAGATCTCTATAAGGAGAACTACAAAACACTGATGAAAGAAATCATAGATGACACAAACAAATGGAAAAACATCCTGTGTTCACGGATTGGAAGAATCAGCACTGTTAAAATGTCCATCCTGCCCAAAGTGATTTACAGATTCAACACAATTCCCATCAAATTCCCACATCATTTTTCACAGATCTAGAAAAAAAAATTCCTAAACTTCACATGGAACCAAAAAAGAGCCCAAAAAACCAAAGCAATCTTAAGCAAAAAGAACAAATTTGAAGGCATCACATTACTTGATTTCAAATTATATATCAAGGCCATAGTAACCAAAACACCATGATACTATAAAGGTACAGACATAGACCAGTCGAACAGAATAGAGAACCCAGAAATAAAACCATATAGGTATAACCAACTGATTTTCAACAAAGCAAACAAAAACATACACTGGGGAAAGACACCCTGTGCAATAAATGGTGCAGGGGAAATTGGATAGCCACATGCAGAAGAATGAAACAGAATCCCTATCTCTTGCCATACACAAAAACTATTATTATTATAATATATATATATTTTGAGACAGAGTCTCACTCTGTCACCCTGGGTAGAGTGCAGTGGCATCATTGTAGCTCACTGCAACCTCCAACTCCTGGGCTCAAGTGATCCTCCTGCCTCAGCCTCCTGAGTAGCTGGGATTACAGGTACACGCCACAATGCCCAGCTAATTATTCTATTTTTAATAGTGACAGGGTCTCACTCTTGCTCAGGTTGGTCTCAAACTCCTGAGCTCAAGGGATCCTCCCACCTTGGCCTCCCAGAGTGCTAGGATTACTGGGGTGAGCCACTGCACCTGGGCGCCATATGCAAAAATTAACTAGAGATGGATTAAAGACTTAAATGTAAGACCTGAAACCATAAAAATTCTGGAATAAAACACAGGAGAAACTCTTCTAGACACTGGCCTAGGCAAAGAGTTTATGACTAAAACCCCAATGGTAAATATAGCAACAACAAAAATAAATAAATGAGACTTAATTAAATTAAAAAGTTTCTGCACAGGAAGGGAAACAATGAAGAGAGTAAATAGACAACCCACAGAATGGGAGAAAATATTCACAACTATACATCTGAAAAAGAATTAGTAGCCAGAATCTACAAAGAACTCAAACAAATCAGCCAGAAAAAAACCCCAAATAATCCCATTAAAAACTGGGAAAAAGACATGAACAAAGTTTTTTCAAAAGAAGATAGACAAATCGCCAAACAAACATAAGCAAAAATGCTCAACATCACAACTTATCAGGGAATTGCAAATTAAAACCACAATGAGTTACCACCTTACCCCTATCAGAATGGCCATTACTAAAAAAATCAAAAAACAATAGATGTTGATGTGGATGCCATGAAAAAGCAATGCTTATACACTGTTGGTGGGACATTTAATTAGCTTGTGCGCTTATCAAAACCATGGCAGAGACAAGCGCGCAGTGTGGGAAAGAGGCACAGACAGAAGTGGTAAGTAAAATAATGGGCGGGCCACGCACGGACTAAAATAACTGTCAAGTGTTGGATTCTGACTTAAAGCCTGCCACCAGATGCAGCTGTACAATTGAAGTAAGGTGCTCACTTGCCACTATAAAGCCTGCTATCAGATGCAGCTTAATTGTCACTTGCCACTCACTGATAGGGTTTTGATATGAGTCTGCAAGCAATTGATTTATTATGGTCTCTGTACAGCCAAACCTCTCTGCTAATGATAATCTCTATTTGCAGCTGTTCCCCAGCACTAGCATCACTGCCTCAGCTCCACCTCAAATCATCAGGCATTAGATTCGTATAAGGACACTCAACCTAGATCCCTCCCATGCGCACCACAGCTTACAGTAGGATTCGAGCTCTATGAGAGTCTAATGCCGCCACTAATATGACAGGAGGTGGAGCTCAGGCAGTGATGCCAGCAATAGGGAGTGGCTGTAAATACAGATGAAGCTTTGCTCGCTTGCCTACCACTCACCTCTTGCTGTGCAGCCCGGTTCCTAACAGGACGAGGACTGGTACCAGACTGTGGTCCAGGGATTGGAGACTGCAGGTGTAAAGGACATGGGAAACTAAGAAGTGGAGAGGGTGGGAAGGGGGTTGAGGGATAAAAACGTACCTGTTGGTTACAATGTATACTATTCTGTGACGGGTGCACCAAAAGCCCTGACGTCAGCATTATTACAATTCATTCATGTAACAAAAACACTAGTGCCCCTTAATATTTTGGAAAAAAAAAATTATTAAAAAAAGAAAGACAAAATCTTATAGAATACAGATATAAAGAAAGAAAATACTTTTGTACAGCTGTACAATGTTTGTGTTTTAAGCTACATGTTATTACAAAAGAGTCAAAAAGTTAAAAAAAATGGAAAAATTTATAAAGTTAAAAAAATGCAGATTCTGTATGTTCTGGGTAACAGTCCACAAAGAGAAAATAAAAGAATCAAGAGAATCTATTTTTATTTTTATTTTTTTAAAAAAATAAAGTATAAAAAAATGCAGATTCTGATTCAGTAGATCTGGGATGGGGCATGAGCTTCTGCATGTTTTTTTTCTTTTAAGACCAATATGGTTTTTTATTTTATTTTTAAAGTTTTTTCAAGATTCTGCATTTCTTACAAGCTTCCAAGGGATGCTGACATTGCTGGTCTCCTTGAGGAGCAAGGATTAGTCTTCCTACTTCCCGGTTCATTTTGTACATCATTAGGGATTTATTTTTCTAGAACACTATGTTTCTAAAACCTCAGCGGTGACTGAACATCCGTGGCAGTTACTGTTTACTATTTTGTTTTTTAAACCACATTATCTTTCGGCTTCCCAAACGCAATGTTATCGCTCAGATCCCATGTGCACTGGGCACGAGGTGGATATCACTGACATCCATGAGGAGGCCTTGGGAAACAGAACCCTGAAATCACCCCCCTGCACTCCCACCCACTCATCTCCAGGTCCCTGTGGCCAAACCACAGGAATTTAAAACTGTGTGGAACTCAGCTGAAAGTCAGAGACCTCATTCTAGCATTCCAAGGCTTTGGGAGTTAAGTAACTTGCCCAAGGTCAGACAACTGCAAACACCTGGATTTCCTAAACTTGGGTGCATTCTTGTCCTAAGGCCATGCATTGGCATTTTCTCCCAAAGCCCAATCCACATCCTCCCACTTTCTTGCTGGTTTTTCTTGCCCTATTCACACCTGAGAAACAATGCCTCGGGGGAAACCCCTGCTCCTGCCTCACTTCATCCTAATCTCTCCTCCACCCAAAATGTCTTTTAAAGCAGGTGGCTCACCCCTGTAATCCTAGCACTCTGGGAGGTTGAGGCGGGAGGATCCCTTGAGCTTAGGAGTTCAAGACCAGCCTGAGCAAGAGCGAGACCCCATCTCTACTAAAAATAGAAAAAATTAGCCGCGTGTAGTGACACACGCCTGTAGTCCCAGCTACCCAGGAGGCTGGAGCAAGAAGGAGCGCTTGAGCCCAGGAATTTGAGGTTGCAGTGAGCTATGATGACGCCACAGCACTCCAGCCTAGGTGGCAGAGCAAGACTCTGTCTCAAAAATAAAATAAAATAAAATAAAATAAGCAGGGCTTAAAAGTAGTAAGAAAAGGAGGTTTGTGTCTTTCCCCTTCTTCTGTCCTGCAATTCTCCCCAAAATGGTGCATTTGGCAAAAGGTTGAAGAGCAGGTGACTCCAGGATAAAGTTCTACCTCCTTGACCACCTGGACTCCAGGTCTCCATCCCACGGTCACGGCCTCTGCCAGGTAAGCATCTTGCCTTATCTCCGGGCCTGTTCCAGGGCAGCCGTTCTGCCAAGTTGGTACTCACCTTCACCTGAATTCACCTTTGCTTTCCTGCCTAGCCTGTGAGCCCTCGTTCACCCCTGTCCCCTACACACTCAGAATGTCCTTGAGATTTTTAAAGCTGAAAAGTCTTTAATGGGTGTAACTGGGAGCATTTGAGAATTAATGGCTCCTTTTCCATGTCTTTTTAAGGTTGTGGCTCATCAGAAACAAATAAAAGCATTTTTTTTTTTTTAATCCTTTGTTACCTTTCTGTGCCTGCCCAATCCGGACAAAGCAGGCGAAACTAGTAGCTCTCCTTCTGAGGCTTTGAACTCTGCATAGTAGACTATGTGTTTGAAAAATCTGATAAAGTAGACTGTGAACTAAAATAAAATCTTAAGGCTACCCTCCCACCGGCTGACTGAATGGACCCCCCTCCTGGCCAGGGGGATATCCTAAAACTAAATTACCTGCCACTAGGAGGGAGGTCAGACATGGCTCATCATGCCCTCTTCCCTTCTTGGAGGTATCCTTTGTAACCCATTAACAGGTCTATGGGTATGCAAGACAAACCTGGAGGTCCTTGATTTACACAACAAATACATGTCCGGTGACAGCTCCTATCTTAAAACATTCTGAGCCTTTAAACAAAGCTTCAAGTCTTTAACCAATTACAAGTCAAAGAGTCTTTAAACCCACCTATAACCTGTAAGCACCCCCCCCCCCTTTGAGATGGCCCACCTTTTTGGGCCAAACCAATGTATGCCTTCCATGTACAGACTTATGACTCTACCTGTAATCCTTGTCTCCCTAAAATATATAAAACCAAACTGTAACCCAGCCACGGCAAATCCACTTGCTCAAGGCTTCTTGGGGGTGGCTCCAGGTCATGGTCCTCAAATTTGACTCAGAATAAACCTCTTTACATTATTTTACAGAGTTTGGCTTCTTTTCCATTGACATAGACAATTATAAGGAAAAACAGGCCGGGCGCGGTGGCTCACGCCTGTAATCCTAGCACTCTGGGAGGCCGAGGCGGGTGGATCGCTCAAGGTCAGGAGTTCAAGACCAGCCTGAGCAAGAGTGAGACCCCGTCTCTACTAAAAATAGAAAGAAATTATATAGACAACTAAAATATATATATATATACAAAAAATTAGCCAGGCATGGTGGCACATGCCTGTAGTCCCAGCTACTCGGGAGGCTGAGGCAGTAGGATCGCTTAAGTCCAGGAGTTTGAGGTTGCTGTGAGCTAGGCTGACGCCACGGCACTCACTCTAGCCCGGGCAACAAAGCGAGACTCTGTCTCCAAAAAAAAAAAAAAAAAAAAGGAAAAACATCAGTTACCAAAAATTGTTCAAGAAGAAATAGAAAACCTAAATAGACTTATACATTAATAAAATTGAATCTGAATAAAATATTCTAGCCAAAAAAAAAAAAAAAAAAAAGAATTCTAGCTCTATAAAACATTTCACCAAGCCCAGATGTCCTCACAGGCAACTTTTATAGCCTTCAAGGGACAGAAAACTATCTTTCCCAAACTAATAAATAATAGTCAACAACCTGCATGAGGCTAGTCACTATTGATAGTTCAGTTTCACTTATATACATACAAAAATTATCAATAAAATATTAACTAGACAAATGCAACAGTGAGTAAAACAAAAAACATTACCAAGTAGTATTTATCCCACGAAGGCAAGGATGTTATTTTACTATTATAAAGTAGCAATATAATTTACATAGCTACAGATTAAAGAAACAAAAACCATATGATCATCTCAATCGATTCAGAAAAAAAATGATAAATTTGGCCGGGCGCGGTGGCTCACGCCTGTAATCCTAGCATTCTGGGAGGCCGAGGCGGGTGGATCGCTCAAGGTCAGGAGTTCGAGACCAGCCTGAGCAAGAGTGAGACCCCGTCTCTACTAAAAATAGAAAGAAATTATATGGACAACTAAAATATATATAGAAAAAATTAGCCGGGCATGGTGGTGCATGCCTGTAGTCCTAGCTACTCGGGAGGCTGAGGCAGTAGGATCGCTTGAGCCCAGGAGTTTGAGGTTGCTGTGAGCTAGGCTGACGCCATGGTACTCACTCTAGCCTGGGCAACAAAGTGAGACTCTGTCTCAAAAAAAAAAAAAAAAAAAGATAAATTCAACAACCATTGTATGAAAACACTCAGTCTTTGTAAGGCTGGTGGTGGACACCCCTCCTCTCCCTAACGGAAAAAGAAGCCCCTCCTACTCCTCCATACTTGCCCTAAAGCTGACACAGAAATTCCTCACTCTTCCTGCCAAAACCTTCCCTCCAGAAAAACTCCCATCCCCCACCCCTAAAAAACGTATATAAGCCCACCCAGACTTCTGGACTGGGCGGCTTCTCTGGTTCCACTCGTGGGACCATGAGGCTCGCCCGGGTCCCTCTCTTGAGACCCATTACCCCCACCCAGGAACGTCCCAATAAAGCCTTTTTACTTATCCCTTTCAACTCTGCTCATCTTTCTTTCTCTGGTGCCGGCCAATCCAAAAAACCTTACAGTCTTCATTTGAGTTCCCCTAGAAGCAGACCCTGAGATAGGATTCAAAATGTGTGAGTACCGTAGTTATATTTGCAAAGTGAAGGATCCACCAAGTAGGGGGATGAGGAAGTGAGACAGACAGGGAATGTAGTACATAAAGTGTGTTATCAAGCCAGTTACCACTGTGAGCAGCTGGAGCTTAATCCTGGGGGTCTCGGGAAACTGCAAAATATCTATCTCATCATTAGCCCACTGGAGGGGTGAGGGAGCTGGGGGTTGGATACTCTGGCTCTCAAGAGAAAGTCATTGCTTGAAACTCATCCTGGGGCTGTTAATTCCCCAACACACGCAGACTTCATGGGCAAAGCAGCCTTCCTAGGTTTTTGAGCAGCAGGGAAGGCCTCAGGCCTAGGGAAGGCGGATGTTGGCACTTGAATGGGGACCCAGGCACTCAGAAAGGTCCAAGACATGGGTGGGGCACAGACAGCATTTGTCATTCTTCAAACACCAGAAACAGAATTATTTGAACCTGTTTTTAATTGTTAAAGATTTTACAGGCCAAGCTCGGTGGCTCAAGCACACTGTGGCAACTGTTCCATGGTTCAACCACACATTGGCAAGGTAGCTGGCGTGCCCGCAGGCATCACACCCATTTAAAGCCATAGTGGGAGAAGAAAGAGCAAAACATCAATGTTCTTTGTCAGAAAAGCATAAGCCTTAAAAGCCTCTAGCCAACTTTTGCTGTACAAAACATTTCAAACATCCAGAAAAGAACAGAAAATAATATAACCAACACATGTGTGCCTACAATCAATTCTTAACATTGACCTTTTTGCCAATTTTGCTTCTAATTTTTTCCCTTAATTAATAAAATATGAGTGATAGAGTGCCTAGAACTATATTTCGTGGCCACCCCAGATGAAAGGGAGATGAGAACATGGATATTTAGTTTTCCAATATCTTATTTTATTTTTATTTATTTTAGAGACAGGGTCTCGCTCTTGCTGAGGCTGGTCTCGAACTCCTGATCTCAAGCAATCCTCCCGCCTTGGCTTCCTAGAGTGATAGGATTACAGGTGTGAGCCACCATGCCTAGTTTTCCAGTATCTATCATAGAGGTAGCTTGGCAGAAAGTGTTAGATGGGTATTGTGTTAGCCAGACCACAGTGTCCAAAACACCAACAAAATCAAGTATCGGTGAGAATTTGAATATAGAAGCGTGCTTGCACATGATTGGCAGGAATGTAAATCACCACAACCATTTTGGAAAGCAATTCGGCAATATCCAGCCAATATAAAGATCTAGATACGGACAACCCAGAACAGTCTCCTCTAGGGATTTGTAGTTGTGAAGCTAAGGCACCTACTAATGTTCATTTCAGCTTTTTTTTTTTTTTGCAGTAGCAAAAAATTGGAAGTAGCCTACATGTCCCTCCATAAAAGACCTAATAAGTACATTTTACAACATGCAATCAAAGGAATACTACACAATTATTAAAATGAGTGAACTTATCAACTTGGATAAACCATTAAGACATAATGCTGAGTTAAAGAGGCAAGTGCACAAAGCTACGTAGGGTATGTGACTATTTATGTAAAATTAAATACCCACAAAATGATACCGTGTTTATGGATTCTTGCATTTGTAATAAAGGCGTAAGCTGGGGAAGAAACCCAACTTAATAGCAGCAGCTGTCTTGAGGAAGGGTGGTAATAAGAGGAAGAAACTATCTCCCTAATTGTTTTATTAAGGGGGGAAACATAGATCAGAAGCAAATTTATCAAAATGCTAACATTTGCTGTATCTGAGTTGCAGATTTCTCAATGTTTGCTGTATTATTCTCATTACTTCTTTGGATACCTAAAATAGTCCATAAATTAAAAATAAAAGACGGAAATGCAACATTTCTTTTAAGCAGCATTTTCTCAAACTTCCACGTACAAGGAATCCCCCGGGGATCTTGTTAAAATGCAGATGCCGATTCCGTGGGGTGGGGCGGGGCCTGAGAGCCTGCACTTCTCACAAACTCTGGTCACCGGATGCTGCTAGTTCCAGGGCAGCCTTCTAGAAAGCTCTGCCTGAGGCCTCCCAAGGTGGAAGTGAAGGGCTCAGCCCAGAAGACCCCGTGTGAGGGACAGCACGTGGAACCTGAAGACACTGAAAGGGCCTCCGGCTTTCCTGTCTATTTTAGGGCACACTAGAAGCTCACTGTGTCCTAAAAACCCTCTTTCAGTCTCTCCCCGGCTGCCCCTGGTGGGAATTTTTTACTCTCTATCCTATTTAACCTCCTCACTGATTATCTTATTATGCGGAACTTTTTATCACATAGGTTTGGTTTCAGTTTTAATCTTTTCAACCTTTGTAAACCCTCGGCTCATTGTGCTTTAGCTCTGTGCTTCTCTTCTGGATTATTCTGTTTAAAACTCTTAATCTGACTTTGGGGGAATTTTAAGCTATAACCTTATCATGCTTTTACTTCTTCTCTTGCCTTCTGTGCCTTCCATTTGAAACCATTACCATTGCATTGATTGATTTTCTCCCTTTATTTTCACTCACTCACCACCCTCCCCTCCACCCCAGCCCCTACTTTGGTTTTTACTGCTCTGTTTTTAAGTTTCACTTATCTTCCTTCTAACTCTTTTGATTTCATCCTCATTGTTTTAATGCTCACTGATTTCATGCCTCATTGAGGCAGTGGTGTGTCCTTCTTTGGTGACAGCAGGACTTGAGCACCGGGTCACTTGAGTTCACATTCTGCCTCCATCCGTATTAGCTGGGGAGCCTTGGACCAGTAGCTGAACTTCTCTGTGCCTCAGTTTCCTCATTCATAAGATAAGATTAAGAACAATACCTACCTTATAGGGTTATGGGGAGAATTAAATGTGTTAATACATTAGAACTGTGCCTTGCTCAAAATAAGCACTAAAGCCACATTAGATCATTTTATTTATTTATTTTGAGACAGAGCCTCACTCGGTTGCCCAGGCTAGAGTGCTGTGGCATCAGCCTAGCTCACAGCAACCTCAAACTCCTGGGCTCAAGTGATCCTCCTGCCTCAGTCTCCCAAGTAGCTGGGACTACAGGTGTGTGCCACCATACCCGGCTAATTTTTTCTATTTTTAGTTGTCCAGCTAATTTCTTTCTATTTATATTAGAGACGGGGATCTCACTCTTGCTCAGGCTGTTCTTGAACTCCTGACCTCAAGCAATCCTCCTGCCTCAGCCCCCCAGAGTGCTAGGATTGCAGGTGTGAGCCACTGCACCAGGCCTAGATCATTTTTTTTTTAATAAGTCAATACCATGGCACAGCTCATATTTTTACTTATGTAGTCTGGTGTCTGGTCTCCAAGATGGTCCACAGGGATCCTCACCTCCTGGTATTTGCGCCCCTGTGCAGTCCCTTTGCACACTGAATAGGCAGGTGGTGGCCCATGTAATGAACAGGACAGTGCAGAAATGATAGTTGGCTTCCACCACTTGGTTTGTGTCATCTTGGATCACTCACTCTGAAGGAAGCCAGCTGCCAGGTCCCTGGGCATGAGGCCTTGTGCTTGTCCACGTGGGTGAGCCATCTCCATCCTAGGAGTGGATCCTGAAGTCTCACGAAGCCTCCAGGTGGCTGCAGCCCTTGCCGACATCTTGACAGCAACCTCCTAAGAGATGGAGACAGAAATGTCCAGATCACCTGCCCCCAAATTCCTGACCCACCCACAGAAACTGTGCCAGGTAATAAATGTTTACTGTAGTCTTAAGCTGCTAAACTTCTAGGTCATTTATTATCCATTAACAGATAACTGATATATGTAGCTTTAAAAGCCTCTCATTGGACTTTTTATAAAATAAAGGTTATTTTCTAAACTCACATTGTACTTAGCCCTTTAAAAAAAAAAAATCCTTAACTTTCATCATGATTTTCGTCCCCTTTTTCTTTCTTCTTCTTCTTTTTTTTTTTTAGAGATGGGGGTCTCACTATGTTGCCCAGGCTGGTCTTGAATTTATGGCCTCAAGTGATTCTCCTACCTCGGCCTCCCAAAGTGCTGAGATTACTGGTGTGAGCCACCACTCCCAGCCAACCCCCTTTTTCTTTTAAGACTTACTTTGACATGGGCTGGCAAAGGGTTGGGGGCAGACATTTTTTATTCCCAGCTTCCCTCTGACTCCGGAGGACTCCTCAGCTGGGGTGACGATGATACTGAAAGAGCCTCATGTCCCCCAGGAGACTGGGAAAAATAACTGCTCCAATGCTCCACAGGATCACAGGCTTCAACTTGCACACTTGATTTGCTCGACAGTGTTAACATCTCCTACCCCGCAGGCCTCATGTAAGGAATCGCATGGCATGAAACTTGTAGAATGGGGCCTGGCACAGAGTAAGGTCTCAGTCAATGTCAGCTCTTCGTTACTCAACGCTGGTGGAGCATTAAGAACACCTGTGGATGGTTAAAGACCACGCTGCAGATAATTTCCATCAGAACCTCTGGGGTGGGGCCTGGGCTTCAGCGGGGTGTTCGTTTTGTTTTGTTTTTTAAGCTCCTTAGGTGATTCCATTACGTGGCCTGGGCTGAAAACTGCTCCCTTAGGGAGAATGGAGGCTGCAATTTCTCAAGAGCTAGATCACATAGATAAATTCCCGATTCGATAAAATGTTCCCACCAAGTTTCTCTGGGGTCCTTCTGAAAGATTCCCTGAGGCGGAGTTTTCTTGTATATGTCAGAACCCAGGGTCAGGAGAAACATAGCTACGGGAACTCTGTTCAGGCAGAGGAAAAGTTCATACGGACTCGCCCTATCCCCTTCCTCACTCCCTTGGAGGAGGCCCCTTCCCAGAAAACCTTTCTGGGAAAACCCTCCTTTGGTGTCTCTAAGGAACTGAGGACAAGTGATACAGCAATGTAAGAATTTACCTGCTACTAAGCACTGATTATGGTATGTAATATAAGATTTTTTAGGGCCTGGAGACATGGCTCACACCTGTAATCCCAGCACTTTGGAAGGCCGAAGGAGGAGGATCGCTAGAGCCCAGGACTTTGAGGTTGCAGTGAGCTATAATGATGCCACTGCACTCCAGCCAGGGTGATAGGGCAAGACCTTGTCTCAAAAAAAAAAAACAAAAAATTTAAAACAAGGCACTGTAGGCCAGGCGCGGTGGCTCACGCCTGTAATCCTAGCACTCTGGGAGGCCGAGGTGGGCGGATCGTTTGAGCTCAGGAGTTCGAGACCAGCCTGAGCAAGAGCGAGACCCCATCTCTACTAAAAATAGAAAGAAATTATATGGACAGCTAAAAATATATATAGAAAAAATTAGCCGGGCCTGGTGGTGCATGCCTGTAGTCCCAGCTCCTCGGGAGGCTGAGACAGGAGGATCGCTTGAGCCCAGGAGTTTGAGGTTGCTGTGAGCTAGGCTGACGCCACGGCACTCACTCTAGCCTGGGCAACAGAGTGAGACTCTGTCTCAAAAAAAAAAAAAAAAAAACAAACAAGGCACTGCAGGGCATGGGGAAACACATGCCTATAGTCCCAGCTACTCGGAGGCTGAGGCTGGAGGATCACCTGAGTTCAGGAGTTCCTCAGCTTGGAACAGGTCAAAACTCCTGTGCTGATTAGTAGTGGGATTGCACCTGTGACTAGTCAATGCACTGCAGCTGGGGTAAAGTATCGAGATCAGATCCCATCTCAAAAAAAAAACAACACAAAATATAGTTTATCCTAAATATGGTTTAATAGTTGGAAAATTGTTCATGTTATGTCGTTTTCCTAAACATATGGAGAGGTAAGAGACCTAAAACTGTGAATATGGGACAAGGAAGGAATGCTTTAAAATCAGCCCTAGAATGAATCCATGTAATACGCCACATTAACAGAATGAGGGGCAAAAAACCAAACGATCATCTTAATGCAGAAAAAGCATATGACAAAATTTAATGCTCCTTCATGATAAAAATACTCAGCAAACTAGGAATAGAAGAAAACTACCACAACATCATAAAGGCCGTATGTGTAAACCCCACAGTGAACATCATACTCAATGAGGAAAGACTGAAAGTTTTTCCTCTAAGATGAGGAACAAGACAAGGATGCCCATTTTCATCACTCCTAAGAAAAGAAAGAAAAGTATCCAAGTTGGAAAAGAAGTAGGGAAATTATTCATTCACAGATGGTATGATCTTATATGTAGAAAACCCCAAAAAACAACAACAAAAAATTTGTTGGAACTAATAAATTTAGCAAAGCAGCAGGATACAAAATCAACAAAAATGTGTTTCTATACACTGAAAAAGAGCAATCTGAAAAAGAAATTAAGAAAATAATTCCATTTATAATACATAAGAAGGAACTGAGGAAGTGAAAGCCTTGCACAATGAAAACTATAAAACATTACTGAAAGTAATTTAAAAAGACATAAATAAATGGAAAGATATCCCATGTTTATGGATTGGAAGACTTAATATTGATAATATCTTAATACTAGCCAAAGTGATCTATAAATTCAATGTAATCCCTATCAAAAATCCTAATGACATTCTTTGTAGAAATAGAAAAATCCACCCTAAAATTCACATGCAGTCTTAAGGGACCCCAAATAACCAAAACAGTCTTGAAAAAGAAGCATACAAGTTGAAGGGTTCAAATTTCCTGATTTCAAAACTTACTACAAAGCTGTAGTAATTAGGCCGCGGGTGGTGGTGCCAGTAATTCCATCTTGGGAGGCTGAGGCAGGAGGACTGCTTGAGCCCAGGGAGTTCAAGACCAGCCTAGGCAACATGGCAAGAACCCCATCTCTCATTTTTTAAAAAAAGCTACAGTAATTAAAACAGTGTGGTACTGGCATAACGACAGACATGTAGACAAATGGAACAGAACAGAGAGCCCAGAAATAAACTCTCACATATATGTTCAAATGATTTTTGACAAATGTGCCAGGACCATTGAGTGTGGGAGGGGCAGTCTTTCCAACAAATGGTGCTGAGAAAACTGGATATTCACATGCAAAAAGTGAAGGTGTACCCTTACCTAACACCATATAAAAAAATTAACTCAAAATGGATGGAAAACCTAAATGTAAGAGCTAAAACTATAAAAATCCTAAAAGAAAGCAGGGGGAAAGCTTCAGAACCTCATTAGATTTGGCAATGCTTTGGATATGACACCAAAGACACAGGCAACAAAAGAAAAAATAGGCAAATTGCTCTTCATCAAAATTAAAATGTTTTGTACAGCAAAGGCACTATCAAACAGAGGAAAAAAAGGTTACCTACAGAATGGGAGAAAATATTTGCAAGATTATTTATGGGGTACAGTGTGATAGTTCAATACATGTGTACAATGTGCAATGAGCAAATCAGGGTAAATAGCAAATGCATCATAAATATTTATCATTTCTCTCTTCTAGCTATTTGAAAATATATAATAAATTGTTAATTATAGTCACCCTACAGTGCTATATTTAGAACACTAAAACGTATTCCTTCTATTGAGTCATAATTAGTTAATTTATTTTAAAATTTTATTGATTTATTTATTTTTAGAGATGAGACCTCACTATGTTGCCCAGGCTGTTCTCAAACTCCTGGGCTCAAGGGATCCTCCCCCTCAGCTTCCCGAGTAGCTGGGACTACAGGTGTGTACCACCACACCTGGCTAGTTAATTTATTTTTATTATGTCTTATTAGCATTTCAACCTTTTTTTTTTTTTTTTTTTTTGAGACAGAGTCTCATTCTGTCGCTCTGGCTAGAGTGTAGTGGCATTATCATAGCTCATTGCAACCTCAAACTCCTAGGCTCAAGAGATCCGCCTGCCTCAGCCTCCTCAGTAGCTGGGAGTATAGACATGCTGCCACGCCCCGGTAATTTTTTTTTTTTTCTTTTTTAGAGATAAGGTCTTGCTATATTGCCCAGGTTAGTCTTGAGCTCCTGGCCTTAAGTGATCCTCCTACCTTTGCCTCCCAAAGTGCTGGGATTACAGACAGGAGCCACTGCACCTGACAATTATTAGATTTAATCCATTTGTTCTGGTTTCCTCCTGAGAAACACTAATTATATGCATGCTAGCATATCAGTCAGAGATTTCCAGGTCATGTTTCAGAAAACCCAGATACCAGAGGCTTAAATAAAATAGGGGGTTTACTTTGCTCAAATAATTTAATGTCCAGGGATAGGCAGTTAATGGTCTTGGTTCAGTGGCCTAACAACATTGGAGCCTGAAGCCCTGATTCCCTTAGCCTTTTCCTCATGGTCAAAGTTTGACCTCTCTAGTGCCAGCCCCATCTACAACAAAACTAAAATAATGTCAAGAAAGGAAAGCAGAGAATAGATATTTCAACTGTGTCTCTGACACAGCTTTGTGTTCTCTGCCCTTTATAATCCTGTATGTTCTTTTTTGTCACATTCCAGGCAAATTTTTAAAGGTCATCCCCCAAAATGGATTTTAATTCTATTCTTGAATTTTAGTTTTCCTGCGCTATTTTTTGATCTCATCCATCTTTCTCCCGACTTATCCTGCTGTCTTTTCATCTCAGCCATTTCTCTCTGTGTGACTTTCTGCTTGCTTTTCAAAGAAGTCAGTGTTTCTCTTTGCCTACTGAATGTGCTATAGTAGACACTTTTTGGAAATGCCTGCTCAATTTGCCATCCTTCCCACTTCTGTAAGAATAAGCTCCCTGGCCGTGGAGAAAGATTTTTATACTATGTAATCCTGCATCCTTGCCCCCAGCTGATTGGACCAACGGCAGCCACTCAACTCATACTAGTGGATTATCTCCCCTGGGAATATGACATGGAAATTTAAAGGCAATGTTGCAGCCTGAGGAGGAGCAAGACCCCATCTCTACAAAAAATAGAAACATTAGCTGGGTGTGGTGGTGCACACCTGTAGTCCCAGCTACTTGGAAGGCTGAGGCAGGAGGATCACTTGAGCTCAGGAGTTTGAGGCTGCAGTGAGCTATGATTGTGACACTGTACTCCAGTCTGGGAGACAGAGCAAGACCTTGTCTCTAAAAAAAAAAAAAAGAACTACTATTTAACTTAAGTTTATATAATTTAATTTTTAATAATGGGTATGTTTAACAACTGCCCTACAAAATTCCTGAAAATAACAATTGGCTTTGCAGAGTCTGTGAGAGCTAGCGCCAGCACACCACCGCAGCCATCTTCTACAGGCAGACAAAGCAGAGAAAGTCAATCTGTAGAGACAGAAAGAAAGAAAGAGGGAGGAGGGGGAGGAGGAGGAACAAAAGGAGCAGAAAGGAGGAGGAGAAGAAAGCAAGAATGCAAAGGAAGGCAAAGACTTATCCAACTTCCTGGTTCCAGTTCCTCCTCCAGCCTAACTGCATTTCTGCATTTTGTAAGGATGGACCCATATCCTTGTCATGAATTCTGCTGCCCTTTTCTTGTTTGAGCTGTTCAAATTTGCAAGCAGAACTGTAGTCACACAAATGCACTTTCCCCTGTGGTGGGCCATTTCCAGTTAGCCTCTTTCTGAGTCTTCCGGAAGCCATTTCCTTTTCCCAGTTTTATTTTTCCTCAGGTCCAATGACATTTTTTCTTTTTCTTTTCTTTTCTTTTTTTTTTTTTTTTGAGACAGAGTCTCACTCTGTTGCCCAGGCTAGAGTGCTGTGGCGTCAGCCTAGCTCACAGCAACCTCAAAGTCCTGGGCTCAAGCGATCCTCCTGCCTCAGCCTCCTTAGTAGCTGGGATTACAGGCATGCACCACCATGCCCGGCTATTTTTTTTCTATATATTTTTAGTTGTTCAGCTAATTTATTTCTGTTTTTAGGACATTTTTTTTCTTGACTACTTTTTTGAACATCAGGTTCAGGGTAGTTCCTAGGAATCTGTGATTTTAATAATATCTGGGTAATTCTTGACATCTTGTAAGGTTAGAAAATATCAAGGTGGGAGATCTTTAGATCTCCGGACTGCTCAGACAAACCTTAGTGGCCACTGGCTTTCCAAAGGGCTCTCCAGGTTTTCTCTTTCTCTCATGCCCTATGTCCATCAGCAAAGCACCGGCAAATCATCTCAGCTCTACCTTCAAGATTTATTCAGGATCCGATCCCTTCTCACCATCCCCATTGCTCTCCTTGTTCTCAAGACACCCTCTTCTCTCCCTGCATTACTGCAGTCATCTCCTGGAGGGTCCCCCTCTGCCACCCCTGCTCTCCTACACAACAGCCTATGTCGTCCTTAAAAAAAAGTCAGATGAGACTTTAAAAAGTTTCTCTTCTGTCCAAAACCCTCTGTTACGGGTTGAATTATGTCCCCCTCCAATCCAATTCATATGCTGAAGTCCTAAGCCCCAGTACCTCAAAATGTAACTGTATTTGGAGATAGAGTCTTCAAAGAGGTAATTAAGTTAAAATGAGGTCATTGGGCTGGGGCCTAATGCAATACTACTGACGTGCTTAGAAGAAGAGGAAAATTGAAAACATACGTACAAAGGGAAGATCACGTGACATCGCAGGGGGAAGGCAGCCACCTACAAGCCAAGGTAAGAGGCCTCAGGAGAAACCAGCCCTGCTGACACCTTGATCTTGGACTTCCAGCCTCCAGAATGCTGAGAATTCCATTGCGTAAGTCCCTCCAGTCAGTGCTTGTTATGACAGCCCTAGCGAACTAAAGCACCCACCGAGAAAAAGCCAAAGCTCTTACTCAAACCTACAAAACCTTAAATGACAAACTTACCAGACTTGGTGTCCACTGCTTGGAAATTCATTGTTTCAGCCAATTGGAAGGCTGAAGAATTGCCATTGTTCCATGGAAACTGGATTAAGAGAGTTAACCATGCAACAGGAAAACTCCAGCATTGGAAAGAAAATTAGCCATCAATTAATATTAACCTGATTTAATAAATTAAAATCTCATCTCAGAAAGTTTAGCCAAACCCTGCCTCCTTCCTTTTGTGACTGCTCTGCCCTTTAGTGGAGATCATGGAAACAATCGTGGAGCTCTTTGTAGACCGGGCAGGACCACACAAATCCCCCAAGTCATTAGAACAGGGTATCGAAGGTGGGTTAAAGGCTGAGATAAATCAACACAGGCAATTACTTAGTGGTTTATGGCTCATTTCAACTGAAGGACCATAAATCTCTAGCCCGGTTGCACTGTTTCCACTGAGGTGTCAAAAGCGCTGAAAGGAGGTTAAGAAAGCTGGTTGGCTTCTGTCTGGGGCAGGCAGTGGATGTTCCATCTGGAAAATGAGCTGTTTCCTATAATTGGCACTGTAGCTCCCCATGAAGAGAGGGCAGCCAGACTGAAATGATCGGTGTTTGGGAGGAGGCAGGGAAGGAAAGGCGCGATGGTTTGGGCCAAGAGCAGGCATGAAGATGCGGTGGGTGCTGGCGGTGCCGTCCAGATCCTGCTTGCCTGCTGTCTCCGTCTCTCAGGCTGCCATAACAAAGTCGCACAGCCCAGGTGGCTTAGGCGACAGAAATGTATTTTCTCACAGCTCTGGAGGATGGGATTTCAAGATAAAGGCATCAGCACGCTTGGTTTCTCCCCAGGCCTCTCTCCTTGATTTGCAGATTGTCTTCTATGAACTGTCATCATGCTGTGTCCTTTCCTCCTCACGTGGTCTCTTTCCTCTCTGCATGTGCACCCCTGCTGTGTCCTAATTTCCTCCTTTTTTTTTTCTTTTTTTTTGAGATAGGGTCTGGCTCTGTCACCCCGGCTAGAGTGCAGTGGCGTTATCATAGCTCAGTGCAACCTCAGACTCCTGGGCTCTAGCTCAAGCGATCCTCCGGCCTTGGCCTCCCAGAGTGCTAGGATCATAAGTGTGAGCCACTGTGCCTGGCCTAATTTCCTCTTCTTATGAGGACATCAGTAAGGTTGGATTAGAGTCCACCCCAATGACCTCATTTTAACATAATTACCTCTTGAAGGGCCCTATCTCCAACTAGAGTCACATTCTGAGGTCTTGGGAGGAGAACTTCATCATGGGAATTTTCAGCCAGGCTTGGTGGCTCACGCCTGTAATCCTAGCACTCTGGGAGGCCAAGGTGGGAGGATCTCTCGAGGTCAGGAGTTCGAGACCAGCCTGAGCAAGAGTGAGACCCTGTCTCTACTAAAAGTAGAAAGAAATTAGCCAAACAACTAAAAATAGAAAAAATTAGCCGGGCATGGTGGCCCATGCCTGTAGTCCCAGCTACCCGGGAGGCTGAGGCAAGAGGATCACTTGAGCCCAGGAGTGTGAGGTTGCTGTGAGCTAGGCTGATGCCATGGCACTCTAGCCAGGGTGGCAGAGCAGGACTCTGTCTCAAAAAAAAATGTGAATTTTCAGGGCACACAATTCAGCCTGCTGCGTCCCTCCCTCAGCTGCTGGGAGTGTTGGCTGCTAGTGACTCACAACTACTCTCTTCTCCAGAGAATTATTCTTGGCCAACCAGGGTGGCCTTACATGAGAGGTCACCCACCCCCAGCATCCTGCAACCAGTGCTGTCTGACACTGTCACATAAAGGCTGGTCCTCTTGTCCCAAGGTGAGACCAACACTGTGATGCTATTCATGCCCATGAGCTCCCTGAGGGATCACACTAAGCTAGATTCTAGATGAAAACCACATATTTGAACACATCACTAATTGATCGTGGCACTCTTTCCCAGTGGGCACAGACGTAGTCTCAGATTTCTTCTCAACACAGTGCTCTAGGACCTTGCTACTCAAAATATAGTCCCAGGACTGGCAGCAGCCACATTACCTGGGAGCTTGTAAGAAATACAGAATCTCAGATCCTACCCTGAACTCACTGAATCAGATCCTGCATTCCCAGGTGATTCACTTCCACGAGGAAGTCTAAGAAGTGCTGGCATAGACAGCCGCTACCAATCAAAGTCATTCTATGGGATGAAATGTGTGTCCTCTGTATTTCAGTCCTTGGTCCTGTCCTTTTCCGTGTATTTTCCGTGCTTATCTCTGTGTTGAATGAGGACATGTAGCAGGCTGATCTGATTTGCCAATAGCAAGAATCCCAGAGGGGTGGCTGAGACACTGGATTGCAGCTGCAATCAGGGTACAAACGCACTGAGAGGATGGAGCAAGGACTGACTCTAACAATTGGGCGAAATAAAGTTTGATCAAGACAAACATGACAGAGAGGAGGGGCATTGCTCCCTGCATTCTGATGAGCACCACGCTGACTTCATAGGCTACTAGGGAGGGACATTGAGAGACTCAAACATCTCCAGAGATGGATCCCAGGACAATGAGAGCAGCCACAGCTGTCCCACTGTGAGTGTCTAACTGAGAGCTGTTTTTCCTTTCCCATCTCAGCACGTGATGGCAGTGGTGGGGGAGCAGGGTGGAAGAATGAGGTATCCGAATGCTTGAGAAGCCCCCAGAGGACCAAAAAGTCTCCAGGGCAAGACTGCACGCTTCCGCTGACCCCCTGCCCAGGGAGCACTAAGTAACTTTTACGAAACATTTAACAGCCATCCTGTGAAACAGGAACTAACATTTCTTCAAGGAAGATCAGAGAACAGACCTAAGACAGGTGGTATAAAGTTCCAGAAAAGTAAAAAGTCATACAGGCTGTGTATACACACATGAGTACTCTCTGACCACAATGCAATAGAATTAAAAATTTATAACAAAAATTTAGTCCAAAAAATTGTTAACCAGGAACTTTTTATAAAAGCTTTCTAAATGATTCTTGATTTTAAGAGAAAACAAAAACACAAATCACAAACTATTTAGAAATAAACCATAAGTACAGAGCTACATATCAAAATCTAGATGTGGTCAAAGCAGCACCCGGGAAAGTGCATATACCCACGGGTGCATGGACAGCAAAACTGACATTAGGTGAATGAAGTTTTCAACCTAAGAAGTTAGCAAAATAAATCCAGAGGAAGTATAAGCAGAAATCACTAAAGATACAAGCAAAAATAAATAAAATGAAAACAAAATCCAATAATAAATGTTATCAATCAAATCAAAAGCTAATTCATTGAAGGAAAAACAACGAAATAGATATTTTTGAAAAGGACAATCAGGCTGAGCGTGGTGGCTCACACCTATACTCCTAGCACTCTGGGAGGCTGAGGCAGGAGGATCATTTGAGGTCAGGAGTTCGAGACCAGCCTGAGCAAGAGCAAGACGCCATGTCTACTAAAAATAGAAAAATTAGCTGGGCCTCGTGGTGCGTGCCTGTAGTCCCAGCTACTCGGGAGGCTGAGGCAAGAGGATGGCTTGAGCCCAGGAATTTGAGGTTGCAGTGAGCTATGATGACACCACTGCACTCTAGCCCGTGTGACAGAGAAACAGAGAAAGACCCTGTCTCAAAAAAAAAAAAAAAAAGAAAGAAAGAAAAGGATCATCAAAGAAAAAAAGGTGTGAAAAGAAAAATAACATTTGTAATAAGGAAGACCAAAGAACAGATATCGAAGATTTTTAAAAATACTAGGCACAATTTGATAGCAATAAATTAAAAAATTTAGATAGTTATGGTTTATTTGTGAATGAAATACAAATATCCAATAAATATATGAATAGACGAAAATATTAAAGGAAAGCAGGTTTAGTCTCATTATAAGGACTAACTTCCTAACACATTGGAATGATCCACGCATGGCATGAACTCTGTCACAGGAAGGGGCATGACAGGCTCAGATGCTGGCTGAGAAGGGAGCCAATTGTCAGGAGGAGGGGGGCTGGTGCTCCTGGGGGATCAGAACAGAGAATTCTGTTTCTGTGATTTCCACGATCCACCTCCCTTGGCTGTTTGTTGTTTCCACCAGCGGCCCTTGTTACGGGCAGCAGAGTTGCTCTAACGATCTCTTTGAGGCCAGCGAGCAGGGGAGCGGCGGCTGTGAGTGGCCCATTTTCCTGGCCGGGAGGAGGCCAGGTGGCCAGAGCAGAGGTCCCCACCACTCCTCACTCCTCGTCACCGCCAGCCTTCCTGGTCTGCTGGACACATATGGGGATGCTTCTGATCTGATTGGGTTAAGGTCAGGGCCCAGTGACTGGGCTCTGGGGCAGGGCTGCAGTCCTAGAGAAGCATGAAGGACAGGAAGTGACCAATCCACAGACTGGACCAAAGGGGCCATGACTCACTGGTTGGGTGGGGGCAGGGATCACGCCCCCGCGATGCCAAATACCGCAACTGTAGGTCAGATAGAAGTGCACCGGAGTTGAGCAATGCCATGACAGGGGGTTGGGCTGCATCGGAGACCCCTGTCCCTGGGAGAAGCAGGGGAAGCAGGGGCCGATCCGAGCAAGGAGGGGAGCTGCTATGATGTGCAAGAAACCCACAAAGTTCCCAGCTTTGGCACTGTGCTCAGGCCTTGCCCCTCCCCTTCGCTGTATTCTGCCCACACACCCACGTTGGCCCAGATTGGGAAACCTCATAGCCTTGCTCAGTCATGGTCAGGTTAGTCAAGGCCAGTAAACCAAGCGGGTGATGCATCATTGCCACACTGGCATGCCTCCTTCTGGACAGGGCTGGGACTGGCCAGCCAAGCCCCAGGGTGAGTCACTCTCCGTTGGAGGACACTGCCTTCCCCTGATGGAGGATGTGAAGTGCTGCTCTGTCCTCCTAGAGTTCCGGAGCATCCCAGAAAAGGAAAGACTGGGAAGCAGAGAAAAGAGAACATTTCTTTAAAAACAAAAACATCAAAACCCCAAACATAACCAAGGTGCCTCCTTCTGGTGTTACTCACACCTGTGATTCACAAAGCTACACCTTGAATGTCTCTGGGCTCGGACAGAACGTCACTGACCCCAGCCAGACCTCATCATCCCTTGCGGACACAAGTGTGTTCATCTCCCCACTGACCTCTTTGTTTTCAATCTCCTGCCCCCACCTCTGGGGTCCCAGGTGCTCACCCATACACACTGAGCCCCTGGGTAAAGCTTCCAGGTGCTCCCACTGACTTCAAAGTGAAGCTGATATTCCACCCTGTCTAAGCTTGGGCAACTGCAGAAGTAGACTCGGGTATGGGTAGTTTGTTTGGAAGTGATTCCAGGAAGTGGACAAGTGAGACAGGGCAGGAAGGAAAGCCAAGGAAGTGCAGATTATCACTGTGGGCAGCAGGCTCATCCTGCTGGGGACTCTGATGAGCTGTGTAGGAGACAATTCAGAATTATCCAGTGACAGATGGGGAAACTGAGGCAGTTACCCACTGATTCCTGCACTCACTGGTTGAGGATTGTCCTTGACACGCTAGAGCCCCAGATTGTCCAGACTCCTGTATAAAGGCTGAGCAAGCTTCTGTGGTGCTGCAGAAAATCCTGAGGTTTTTGAAGTGGGACTGTCACATGTCCTGGAACTGTCCCCCACGCTGCAGATGAAGGTACCACAATGTCAACAATGTTCTGGCTCCTAGCCTTCTTGCTTCACCGCCCATCATCAAGGTCTCTCTATGGTTGCAAGGTCAGCACTGCAGCTCCAGCCCTCACATCTGGGTCCCAAGCAGGGGGAAAGGTAAAAGAATACCTTGCAGCTAGCTGACAGTTCCCTTTCTGAGGAGCTTTTCCCAACAACTTCTGCCTACATTCCATTGGCCAGAACCCAGTCACATGACCAGACTTAGTCACCGGCATGCTGAGAAACATAGTTTGTATGTTAGAGGCCATATTAAGCAACATTATCTGGTGGTTTTATTACTTGTGCAGCTGAGATTGAGTGGTTCTATTACTAAAGAAGGGGAATTGGGCATAGGGCTGGGCATGCAGCCATCTGTACCACGCTGCAGTCCCTTTGGGAGAACACGAGCATCCTGGCCTCTTCAGCATCACTCTCAGTACCAAAGACGGGAGGAAGAGGAAGGGAATCCTGTTCACAGGAATGAGGTGGGAGGCCTCTGTGACATCCTCACCATTTGCAGAAAGAGTAGCATGGGGGTGAGAGGACAGCTGGGAATTACCTTCTCTTGGACATCTAGAGCATTCCCTCCACATAGCCTCTCAGCAGGGGAAACTTCTCTGCTGTATTTTACAACCCAAGTCATTTTCATGCTCAAATACTTATTCCTGGGACATTTTCAGTTTAGCATCTTTTTTTTTTTTTTTTTGAGACAGCATCTCACTTTATTGCCTTGGCTAGAGTGCCATGGTGTCAGCCTAGCTCACAGCAACCTCAAACTCCTGGGCTCAAGCAATCCTTCTGCCTCAGCCTCCCATGTAGCTGGGACTACAGGCATGCGCCACCATGCCCGGCTAATTTTTTTCCATATATTTTTAGTTATCCAGCTAATTTCTTTCTATTTTTAGTAGAGACGGGGTCTCGCTCTTGCTCAGGCTGGTCTCGAACTCCTGAGCTCAAGGGATCCACCACCTTCGGCCTCCCAGAGTGCTAGGATTACAGGCGTGAGCCACTGCACCCAGCCCAGTTTAGCACTTTTAACACACTTACCAACCTCAGTCAGGTGATGCCTTCATTCTTCTTTCTTCTGGAAGCCTGGAGCTGTGTCCTCTTTGGGATTCCTTCCCCTGATGTGGTCCATCATGGATGGTGAGGCCACTGGACCCTCGTGACCAGCTTTGCTCCTGTGGGGTGGCTTTGAGACTCTAAGAAAGAGATACCCGCTCTCAATAGTGCCGTAGGTTTTGCCTGTATCATTTTCACCGCTTCAACCCACAGGAATCCTAATTGTCAAGAAGCCATGTCTTACACATTTGGGCACCCCCCACACCTCCTAAGGGCCTGTGGGAGGCAGGAGCTCAAGATCTTCTTGTTCTTGCTTGGTTGCTTATGACCTGTTACTCAGTGAGAGACTAAGCTAAATTATCTCCAAAGAGGGCAGCTGCCACTGTTTCCTTCTCTCCCTATATGTGAACGCTGCAACTCACTTCAAGAGGCATAGCCTAATTCCCCCTTCTCTGAATCAAGGCTGGACTTGTAACTGAAGAGCGCAAGGGACATCTTGGGGCTTTAGGACTCAGTCTTGAGAAGCCTTGCAGGTCTCATCTGGCTATCTTGTGATATTTACTCTTGAGATACTCCTCAGATCCCAGTCGTTATGCTCTGTGGACTCCCAAGCCACCTGGAAGGCCAGGTGTAGGCTCTCCAGTTGATTGCCCCAACTGAGTTCTCAGCAGACGATTAGCATCACCTGTCAGCCATATACATGCGCCATCTTGAATTGGGATCCAATCAAGTCTTCAGATAGCCACAGCCCTAAACAACATCTGACCACAGCCACGTGAGAAAGCCCAAGTGAGAACTGCTGAGCTTAGCTCAGTCAACTCATGGAATCATAAGACACAAAAATCAATTGTTTAGCCATGAAGTGTAAGGGCCATTTGTAATGTAGAAATAAATAAGCACAGGAGTGACTAAGCCAGGAAGAGAACCCTAAATTTGTCTTGATCACCTAGGAATCCTGCTCGTGAGAAAGCACTGCCCAGCTTACCTACCTGCCACACTCCTGCTTTAGGTGAGCTAAGGACTGAGGCAGGTGACAGGTGGCATCCTTCTACCATTGCGGGTCCATTCAGCCAGGTGTAAGCAGAAAGCAGTATTTAATTATTAAGAGGGCAGAGACCCAACAAATATTTGCATGAAAGGATTTTTGTTCACCCTGTGCAAATGATCTGGCAGATTTTGTTTGTTGGTTGGTTCTCTTTGTTGTTATTGCTCTGGAGCAAATGTGGGAGAAAAAAAGAAATAGTCTTCTTAGAAGATGTATGGGATTTTTTTATTTGTTTATTTTTCCTTATTTTTCAGGAGCTGACACTGCCCTATTTCCAGGTGAATGGCAATGGAATGGTTGTCGGGAGCTACTCAAAAGTCAGCTGATCATATCCCCAGATGCCCCAGAAGTGATGTCAGCTTGGGAGTGGAGATATATTTGAGTCGAGTCATTAGTGAATGCCTCAGCTCAGGAAGTATGCATCACTGGGCTATATGTGGCTTTCTGTACAGCAAGTGCAACCAAGAACACACCAAAACCCAGACAGATGCAGAAAAGGGTGTGGGTAAGTGGACATGGAGAGCTGGAGAAAGGGGGGGGGGCATGAATATACATATAGGGATATATAGATTTATAGTTAGAGTGACATATATAATAAGATGAATATAGACATCAGTATGTGCATTTAGAGACAGAGATATACGGAAAATGTAAAGAGGTTTTCTGTATATATGAGAGGGTATTTACCCGTATGTGGTAAATACAGGTATCTGGCTGGTCCGAAGGTAGTGAGTTATCTTACTTGATTGTTCACAGTCAGTTACAGATTGAACTCCTTGTTCTACTACTTTCCCCCCTCCTCACTACTGCACTTGACTAGTCTTAAAAAAAAAGAATACAGGTATCTCTATGGTAGGTAGATGTTTTTTCTGGAGAGACAAGGTTGAGATAGAATGTTGAGAGGAGGCCGGGTGCAGTGGCTCACACCTGTAATCCTAGCACTTTGGGAAGCCAAGGAGGGAGGATCCCTTGAGCTCAGGTGTTTAAGACCAGCCTGAGCAGCATAGTGAGACCCCGTCTCTACAAAAAATAGAAAAAATTAGCCGAGTGTGGTGGTACTCACCTGTAGTCCCAGTTACTCAGGAGGCTGAGGCAGGAGGATCACTTGAGCCCAGGAGTTTGAGGTTGCTGTGAGCTACAATGACCCCACTGCACTCTAGCCAGGGTGACAGAACAAGACTCTATCTCCAAAAAAAAAAAAAAATATGTTGAGCGGGATGGTAATTGTAAAACTATTTCTGAAAGTTTCTTTACTGTTATCTTTTCGATAAAAATTATGGTTATGGAAACTGCCAAGCAATCTGGAAATATTCTTAATGCCAAGGTTGAAAACTGGTATACAGAATAGCCCGTGTACTGTGAGTGTGATTATGTACAAGAATATGTTGAAATGACAAAAACTGGAATGAAATATGCGAAATATGCAAAGATTGTGTTGGGGGGGTGGGTTGGGTGATTACTTTTATTTATAATTTTTGTTGTTGTTTTTGCATTGTTTTTCAATAAGCACAATTGAAAGGTGAAAGGTGGGTAGAAAAGAGAGAGGCACTTAAGCAGAAATTTTTTTTTTTTTTTGAGACAGAGTCTCACTCAGTTGCCTGGGCTAGAGTGTCATGGCGTCAGGTTAGCTCACAGCAACCTCAAACTCCTGGGCTCAAGTGATCCTCCTGCCTCAGCCTCCCGAGTAGCTGGGACTACAGACATGCACCACCATGCCTGGCTAATGTTTTTTTCTATATATTTTTTAGTTGTCCAGCTAATTTTCTTTGTATTTTTAGTAGAGATGGGGTCTCGCTCTTGCTCAGGCTGGTTTTGAACAAGCAGCAAAATTTTAAAACCTGGCTTGCCCAAGCAGGGGCAGTGGTTTGCCTTGATGCTGGTCTGTGGTTGTGTCTCCAGACCCAGGAGACACTAAGTTTGGCCTCTAAGTTCCCCAGAGCAACTTATAGCATCGTGACGGGTAGATGCTGACGTGGAGGTTTTCCCAGTCTTTCTGCAGGAAACCATGCAGAAATTCAACACGAGAAAAGACTGACGCATTCATGCTCTTGCTTCCTCATTCAAGGAGGCCTGACAGCCCCACATTTAGGCTGCCCAAGGCCAACAGTCCTTGGCCCTTTACGGGCCTCTGTTGGAACTCTTCCACATCTACGTGCCCAGAATAGCCCCAAGACCACCCATCCTCACGTAGCTTTGTGATACTGTCAAAGGCAGCTTAAGCCCTGCCAAAGTCCAGGAATCAGGCTGAGGGGGACAATAATCTAGAGGTACCCTCAGAGAGAGAGCTATGAATGGAAGCCAAGGCTGAGAAACAGTGGGAGGGATGTGCCAGGCTGCAGAGACCCTGGGGTCCACCTTAATTGTAGAGATAGAAGCCTATTGCCTGAGAATGTTCTTAAAGGGCTGTGACTCTACCTGCTGAGTAGCACTATCACCTATCTTCAAGGTCCTTCCC
Source organism: Eulemur rufifrons (assembly GCF_041146395.1). Lineage (NCBI taxonomy): Eukaryota > Metazoa > Chordata > Mammalia > Primates > Lemuridae > Eulemur > Eulemur rufifrons. The sequence continues at coordinate 29,432,776 of NC_091002.1, forward strand.
AGCCAAATCAACCCTCACCCATGCTCCCACATGGACGCTGATGGGTTTAAGACATGGCGGCTATTGCTCTGGTCATCACAGCCAGGAAACCCAAACAGATTCAGCACAGGAGGCATCTGCGTGGGTTTCCAAGAAGAAAGAGCCTCCTGGGGAAGAAAGGCCATGAATGAGGAAGGATGTAGTCCATAACCACTCATGCTGTCCCAGCCTGCCTGGGAAGGGAGGCAACATCCGGAGACAGTGCTGAGACAGGAAGAAAGAGAAACTGGGCTTGGTCACATCATCTGAGCCCTGGGAAGAGGACTATTCTGATACAGAAGTCCCCAAATTCCCTTTTACTATTTAGCCAATTTGAGGTGTTTTTTTTTCCCCCAATTTGTACTCTTAAGAGTCCTGAATGATTCATTGGCTCTCTTTGGAAGTGACCCTATTTTGAGATTCCTTGGTTTTTTTTGGAGACAAGAGTCTCACTCCATCACCCTGGCTAGAGTGCCGTGGCGTCAGCCTAGCTCACAGCAACCTCTAACTCCTGGGCTTAAGCGATCCTTCTGCCTCAGCCTTCCGAGTAGTTGGAACTACAGGCATGCGCCACCATGCCCGGCTAATTTTTTCTATTTTTAGTAGAGACAGGGTCTTGCTCTTGCTCAGGCTGTTTTGAGATTATTTTAAGGAGTTCTTTAAGGCATCCTGAATGCTCCATTTATTGTATAAGGGTGAATCAAAAAGAATCTTTTCCCCTAGAGGGAAGGAGGAGAGGGAATTAGTGCTTAGTGAGTATAAAGTTTCAGTTTGCAAGATGAAAAAGTTCTAAAGATCTGTTTCACAACACTATGGAACTACACACTTAAAAATGGTTAAGATGGTAAATTTAATGTTATGTGTTCTTACCATAATAAAAAAATCATGCAGAATGCAGGTGTATACAGTTATCTAAGTGCATCAGGCTGCATAGCTAAGATGGATACATTCTATGGTAATAGATTGTACCCTGGTAAAGTTGATTTAAAGTTATAAAATAAAAATGAAAAGAATCTTTCTCCTACAGGGGTCCAACCTCACAACATCCTGTGAGAACATGTTTTGTAATTGCACCCAACCATTTCACTGGACAGGGAGTGTCCTAAGGGACATTGTGGTCTGGTTGTTATTGGACCCCAGATGTAGTGACTTGAGAGTCAACCATTAAATACTGTTGTATGGATGGACTCACCAGTGTGTAGATACCAGTTATGTAACAGGCATCTGTATATATTCTGCCTGTATTCTCAGATTGTTATTCTTTAAAATCATTCTCATTCCCTTCACTCATTATTTACTGAGCAGCTAGCTGTCAGCAGCTAGCTGACAGGCACTATCCTAGGTATTGAGGATACACAGTGACCAAAACAGACAAAGATCTGTGCCCTTGTGGATTACATTCTAGTAGGGGAACTACTCATAAATAAGATAAATAAAATAGATACTATGATAGATGGTGGTAAGTATAAGGAGAAAAATAAATCAGGATCCAGGATACAGAGCATGGGAGATGGGGTTTAGCCTCACTGAGAAGGTGGCGTTTAAGTAGAGACTTCATAAATGAACCACAGACGTCACCCTCACTGCCCTGTGGAAGTATAACCTGGGCCGAGCACTAAGGAAATTGACCTAGGAGAAAAGGGAGGATGCAGACATGTCAGTTACACACAGCCCAGCCAGGTTCATGGCTTCATATGTGTGTCCTGTACAGTCACACAGGGACCCACAGTTAGAAGGCCCCCGTGTTTGGTTTAATGCTCTGGTGCTGCCACCTTGACTGACTTTCTTCCTTTTGTTTCTTCCTTGCTTTCTCTCTCCTTCCTTCTTTCCTTCCTCCCTCCCTCACTCTTTCTTCTTTGTTTTTTTTCTTTCAACAGGGTCTCACTCTGTTGTCCAGGCTGGAGTGCAGTGACTTCATCATAGCTCACTGCAGCCTCCAACTCCTGCACTTAAGTGATCCTCCTGCCTCAGCTCCCAAGAAGCTGGGACTACAGGCATGCCACCATATCCAGTTTATAATGCCATTTAATATTAAAGCAGTTAAGTATTTCAAGATTTTCCTTTAAAATTTTTTCTGGCTATTACTATATCTTTAATTTCTAGATAGATTTCAGAATCACTTTGTCAAGTCATCCCATCCGTCTTACATGATTTTGAGTAGAAGGGAATTGCATTTGCAGATGAATTTATAGTTCTTTACAATATTGAGACTTACTAGTTTAATAAAATAATCTTTTTAATATCTCATTAAGGTTTTATGATTTTCTTCAAATATATTAACTTCCTACTAATTTGATCTCCAAGGATTTCGTTTTATAGTTAGTGTAAATGAGACTCATATTATGTTTCCTAAATATTATTCTAGTATAGTAGAAGTGCTCTCAATTTTTATATTCTTTGTAACCATTATTTCTTATCCTATCGTATCTCTTGGCTGGGCATGGTGGCTCACACTTGTAATCCTAGCACTTTGGGAAGCTGAGGCAGCAGGAGGATCACGTGAGCCTAGGAGTTCAAGACCAGCCTTGGCAACATAGCAAGACCCCATCTCTACAAAAAATAGAGACACCTGTAGTTGTGCGCACCTGTAGTCCCAGCTACCTGGGAGGCTGAGGCAAGAGGATCGCTTGAGCCCAGGAGTCTGGGGTTACAGTGAGCTATGATGATGCCACCGCACTCTACCCATGATGACAGGGTGAGACTCTGTCTCAAAAAAAAAAAAAAAGAAAAAATTCTCTTATTAGGCCTAATAGCTTTTTAAAAAATTCTTTTGTTTTTTGTAGGTTGTAATCAACTTATTTACAAATTATGATTAGTTTCTCATTCTTTTCTTTTCTTTTTTACCAATTTTATACTTCTCATTTCTGTTGTGAGAGTGAAACTGACTGTGTTAACTGACGCACTTTTCATTTCCACTATTTTCAGTGACCCCATGACTGTTTCTCTCCAGCCTGGCAGCAGCTAGGGTGTTCCCGTCTACTGGCTCAGGGAAGGAATGACACAGCAGAATGTAGGAAAAGGAAGTCAGGTTCTTGGAATTTGTAGTGTCTAACCCTTATTCGACTTGGAACTGCAGATGAGGACGTGATGGAGCTTCTATACTAGGTTACTCAATGTAATGACCCCTGCTGGTCCATGAGCTGCTGCTATCCATGGTGAGTTAAAGCACAGATCTTTTTTTTTTTTTTTTTTTGGAGACAGAGTCTCACTCTGTTGCCCAGGCTAGAGTGAGTGCCGTGGCGTCAGCCTAGCTCACAGCAACCTCAAACTCCTGACCTCAAGCAATCCTCCTGTCTCAGCCTCCCGAGTAGTTGGGACTACAGGCATGCACCACCATGCCTGGCTAATTTTTTCTATATATATTTTTAGCTGTCCATATAATTTCTTTCTATTTTTAGTAGAGACGGGGTCTCGCTCTTGCTCAGGCCGGTCTCGAACTCCTGAGCTCAAACGATCCGCCCACCTCGGCCTCCCAGAGTGCTAGGATTACAGGCATGAGCCACCACGCCCGGCCTAAAGCACAGATCTTGAGAACAAATATGTAGGAGCTTTTATAGCAATTTGCTGTTGCCACAATATCCAAGGGCTTGATTGGCAGACTCATCTCACGGAGCCATGTACAGGTCAAAAATATTAATCCATGACAACTGGAAGTAAAACAAAGTTGGTCTTTCTTCTTACATGTTTTGATATGTACTTCTTTAGACTAACTAAAAGTGTCTAGATTCAGAGAAAGAAGACAGTTAGAGACAAACAGGTAGGTTTGAAACTGCCATTATGTCCCTGCATCCTGTCCTCCACCCCAGAAGCCCAAGCATTGCCATAGACGGCCGGTGGAGGATGGAAGGGGCGAGCTGCCAGTAGCAGAGCCAGATATCCTCGATAGACCAGGAAACTGGAATCTGAAGGGCCCCTTGTTCTACGTAGAGTCTAGGAAGGAGCAAGATCCTATCATTTCTTTGGGCAGTGACAAGGCTGTGGGCACAGCTGGGCAGCCAGGTCTGGGCAGCCCACACAGTTCCCACGTGCCCCAGCACGGGGCTGGAGCAGCAGAACAACTTGACGTGTGTCCAAAAGGAGCCCAAAGGCAATGAAGAATTGAACACTCCCACCAAATGGGCACAAAGGCCACCTAAAGCTTCTGGGTGCCCAAATGTGGTGCAGAAGGAGCTGAGAGACACAGACCTGAAGAATATTCAAAGCTGAAAACAAGTAATAATGCAGCGGCTACCTGTATGCACCAACACCCGGGGTCTAGACAAGACAAAGTGTCTCTTAGCAAACACCAGTGGGGACACATGCTTCTCCTCCCTGGAGGCCTTGACACCAAGTGACACCCTCTCTCCTCAGATGAGATGGCAAAGCTGTCAGGAAGGGGAACGCTCTCATAATGACCAAGAGTAAATTTCCATCACCTGGGAAAATGATGACTCATGATTGAAATTGAAAGGAATTTTTTAAAAAGCAGAAAAAATTTGGAAAGCCTTATTTCTCGTAAACCTGAGTCTGCAGACTGAGATGCTTGCCTACTTTGGGTTTGTTTAATCAAAATGACAAAAGTTAGTAGGCACTTTTACCTTGTTTCTGATTTTAATAGGAATGCAGCTGGTATTTTTATTGTTAGAATGGCATTTGGTACTAATTCTTCATGTTCTCAATGATGTTAAAGTCCATCTATTTCAAGTTAGCTAGAGAGTTTTAATATGTCTTTTTATTAAATCAGGAATAGATGTTGAATTTTACCTAATGCCTTTTGGCAGGTATCAAGGGAGTCATACGATTTTTCTCCTTCAAGCTGTTAAGGTAATGAAGTACACAACAGATTTCCTTAAAATACCTTTGACTTTGCCTATTTGTTTTATTACATGGCTAGATTTTATCACCTTATAATTTCTTTACAATCTTAAAATCAATATTTATAGGTGAGTTTGGCATGTACATTTTTTTAAACATTCATTTGGACAAGCTTTGATATGGGGGTTATAGCCAGCTTGTTAAATGAATAGTGATGCCTCTAAACTTGTCTCATGCTCTAGATTCTAAAACGTAAAACTACCTACAGTTTTTCTTCAAGGTTTACTAGAAAATTTCCACAGTATTTTCTAACTGGGTCTGAAAATTTGGGGGTATAAGACCTTTGATGACCTTTTTCCTATCCTCCAGAGTTAGTTGGTCTATTTAGATTTTCCATTTCTTCTTAAGTTTCATTAATTTACATTTTAAAAAATTTGTTATTATTATTTAATTTAGAGATAGGGTCTCACTATGTTGCCCAGGCTGGTCTTGAAACTCCTGGCCTCAAGTGATCCTCCCACTTACGCCTCCCAAAGTGCTGGGAATATAGGCGTGAGCCACTGTGCCCAGCCTAATTTACATTTTCTTATTTTAAAAAAGTCCATTTCAAGCCAGGCACAATGGCACAAACCTGTAGTCCCAGCTACTTGGGAGGCTGAGGTTGGAGGATCATATAAGCCCAAGAGTTTGAGTGTAGCCTGGGAAACAGACTGAGACCCTGTCTTAAAAAAAAAAAAAAAAAAAAAAAGTCCATTTTACTTTGATTTTTAAACTCTTACATAAAGTTATACCTAATATTCTATTACCTGAGTGTCTATCCTTGAATCCTGGAGTTACAGCTGAAAGTAGTATTCGTGGACTCCAGCTATCCATTGCCCTCTCCCATGTCCTCTCTGATCTCACCACAAATATGAATCTTTTGTACGTTTCCCATCAGTAGCAACTCTCCTCTAATTCTCCTCCTCCATTTTCTTTTGTGCTCCTGAATCTTCTCATGAGCCAAGTGCCTCTTCTCATTTTTACCCAAAGGAGCCTGTTTTTGTCCAGTGTCAGGAGTTGTGATAGGAATTTCCTGTTCTAGGCCGGGCGCGGTGGCTCACGCCTGTAATCCTAGCACTCTGGGAGGCCGAGGCGGGTGGATCGCTCGACGTCAGGAGTTCAAGACCAGCCTGAGCAAGAGTGAGACCCCGTCTCTACTAAAAATAGAAAGAAATTATATGGACAACTAAAATATATATATACAAAAAATTAGCCGGGCATGGTGGCACATGCCTGTAGTCCCAGCTACTCGGGAGGCTGAGGCAGGAGGATCGCTTAAGTCCAGGAGTTTGAGGTTGCTGTGAGCTAGACTGACGCCACGGCACTCACTCTAGCCCGGGCAACAAAGAGAGACTCTGTCTCAAAAAAAAAAAAAAAAAAAAAAAAAAAAGAAATTTCCTGTTCTAACCTTCTAGTTCCAGACAATGAAAAAAAGCCATACTTTCTCTGGGCTTATTTACCAGATTTATTTATTTTGTTTTGGTTTTTTGTTTATATATTTTGAGACAGGATTTTGCTCTGTTGCTCAGGCTGAAGTGGAGTGGCATCATCATAGCTCACTGTAACCTCAAACTCCTGGGCTCAAGCCATCCTCCTGCCTCAGTGTCCTGAGTAGCTGGGACTACAGGCGCTCACCACTACAGGTGTCTCCATTTTTTGTAGAGATGGGGTCTTGCTATGTTGCCAAGGCTGGTCTTGAACTCCTGAGCTAACATGATCCTCCTGCTGCCTCAGCTTCCCAAAGTGCTAGAATTACAAGTGTGAGCCATCATGCCCGGCCCTATTTACCAAATGTAGAGGATGAGCTGAAAGTGAAGAGAAGGGCTGGAACCCCAGCTAGGGTAGGGGACAGGAGGCCAACTCTCTCCCAAGGCACACAGGACTCTCCAAGGTCTCACCTGCCTGAATCCTCTCCCCAACCTCCTCCTGCTACAACCTCCCAGCCATAAAGAAGCTGAGCAGCTCTCAGGCCACACCTGTGGTGTCACCTCTCACCATGCTGCCAGTGCTGCTCCATCTGTCCAAGATGGCATGTTTCTTAACTTGGGTAGTGTATTGTTGAGTTTCCACTTTTATCATAATTTAAGCTATACATTTATATTCTGTGTACCTTTCTATATTATCATAATTTAAGCTATACATTTATATTCTGTGTACCTTTCTATATAGATATATTTCACAATGAAAAGGGTATTAAATGTATTTGTATATATTTTTATATACGCATTTTCCTGGAAGCCCACAATGACAGACTGTTAATAAGCAGTCTTTAATATTTTGCTTAATATGATTCTACATTTAAAGAGGATAAATTACTATTTTTTTTTAAATCTGGAAAATGACACAGGTAGCAGGAAACCCAAGGCTGACTCCAGATGAACAGATACCCTCACAGCCTTGGCTGTGTCCAGAGAGATTCGAACATGCAGCTGTCTCCTTCCTGAACACAGAGGAGCTCTCACCTTCTACCCTCACTCCAGTGTCAATTACTCACAGGGTTTTGAACCTCAGGACCTAATCATTGCAGGTCTGGCTTTGCATACTTCAGGAGCTTTCTAAAGATCTCAAAGAGTGAGAGGACATTTTTTTTTTCTTTTAAAGGTCTTTAAACACAATTAGTTTTAACACAATTTCCATTAAAAAAGAAAAAAAAAATTTCCATGGGAGATAGAGGTTTGAAGAGTGAAGCAGTGTCCATGTCGCCTAACTTGGCTAGGTCAGCAGAAATGTGGGCAAAGGCCGAGGAACCAGATTTTATTACTGCGGTCATGGGTGACAGGAGATCCACACAGCAGGTGGAATGGCACGGTTAATGACACCAAGGTCATCTGAGTGTGGGTGGTGGGACTTCAATATACAACATTTTAAAGGGATCACTTTGGCTGCTGTACTAAGTGAATATTTTATGTTGATGAGAATATACTGAGATAAGGAAAAAATATTACAGCCACAAAATAAAAATGGATTGCTATAAAACTTAAGAGAGAGTCCTTGGACATTAAAACCATGACAGCAAAAAACAGTAACATAAGGGTAGGAATTAAGTATAACAGAGGAGTTGGAAGTTGGAATAAAAAACTGAGGAAATCTCCCATAAAGGAGATCAAAGAGACAAAGTATGAAAAAAAGAAAGGACCAAAGTATGAAAAATAGAAAAGAGACGGACCAACATCTGAAGAATCAATCCCAGAAATAGGAAACAGAGACATGTGAGTGAAAGAGATTATCAAAGAAATTAATTTCAGCAAACTCACTAACACTAAAGGACATGAGTGTCCAGGCTGACAGGGCTCAGAGCGCCCCGCACAATGGGTAACAGGTGCAGGATAAAAGCAGGCAACGGCAAGACATGTCTTTGTGAAATCCTACAAGCACTCAGAGAGAAAAAGAGCAAAGGAAAAACCGAGAATCAGAGTGGTACCAGCCAGCTCCATAGACGCATGGCAAGCCGGGAGGCTCTGCAGTCACACCCTCCCCTCCTCAAAGGAACAATGAGGCCGGGCACGGTGGCTCATGCCTGTAATCCTAGCACTCTGGGAGGCCGAGGCAGGAGGATTGCTCGAGGTCAGGAGTTCGAGACCAGCCTGAGCAAGAACGAGACCCCCGTCTCTACTAAAACATACAAAGAAATGATCTGGACAGCTAAAAATACATAGAAAAAATTAGCTGGGCATGGTAGCCCATGCCTGTAGTCCCAGCTACTTGGGAGGCTGAGGCAGAAGGACAGGAGTTTGAGGTTGCTGTGAGCTAGGCTGACGCCATGGCACTCTAGCCCAGGCAACAGAGTGAGACTCTGTCTCAAAACAAAACAAAACAAAAAACTACACTAGTTTTTCATTCCTTAGCTGGTCACAAGCTAGTCCCATGTCTCTTAGTCAACTTTAATCCCCAACTATCCCCATGCCCGGCCTGTGGGCCCCAGACCACAGCACCCATTGCCAGCTTTGGGTTGGCCGAAGTCCCCCTCCCCAACTGCCTGTGTCTCAGTGAGACCATGTCATCGTCTGCTCAGCCTCATTTCCTCTCCAACATGCTTACTGAGCATCAACTTTCTAAACTGCAGTCGTCCCTTGGTATCTGCAGTGGACTGGTGCCAGATCCCCTTGGATACCAAAATAAGCAGATAATCAAGTCCCTTATATAAAATGGAATAGTATTTGCATCTAACCTAGGCATATCCTCTCATACACTTTATTTTTATTTATTTATTTATTTATTTACTTATTTTTGGGACAGAGTCTCGCTCTGTTGTCTGGGCTAGAGTACAGTGGTGTCATTCTAGCTCACGGCAACCTCAAATTCCTGGGATTAAGTGATCCTCCTGTCTCAGCCTCCCAAGTAGCTGGGACTACAGGCATGTGCCACCATGCTTGGCTAATTTTTTCTATTTATTTTTAGTTGTCCGGCTAATTTCTTTCTATTTTCAGTAGAAACAGGGTCTTGCTTTTGCTCAGGCTGGTCTTGAACTCTTGACCTGGAGTGATCCTCCCACCTCAGCCTCCCAGAGTGCTAGGATTACAGGTGTGAGCTACTGCGCCCGGGCAAGATCCATTCTTTTAGATGCCTGGCCAAAGCTATGTCCATAGTCAGTGCCCTAAAAATATTTCATGGATAAACTTAAAGGTAGGATTTAGGGTAAACTGATATGCAAAATTTTTGTTTTTGATATGCAAATTTAAATCAAAGTCTGGAGATAAAAACCAAGGTTAGATTAAAGCTGTGACTGATAATAGTTAAGACACGTGGAGGACCTAATTGTATCAAGACGGAGCTTTCAAAGCTCTGTGATCTAATTTTCTGGATAATGTTTAAGTGGAGTTGTTTTAATAAAGAGATATCGTGCCCCCAAAGTACTCTCAAGTTTCAAGTTTCTGTGACCCCAGGGCTTGGTATGTAAACGTAGGTCTGTCCTGCCAACACCGTGTGTGACTTTATAGACTTTGGCCTGCTTCCGGTGTTTCCCTAGACTACAAAGTCCTTACCTCCGTACTCTGAGAAGTTCACTTTTTACTGCTGGTCTGATAAGACTGGAGAAGAGAGGCTTTGTTACCCCTTGCTGGAGGTGGGGAGATGGAGACGCTGGGGAGAGCAACACGGTGGAAGATCATCCTGAGTCAATGATCAAAATGAGTGGGAGTCCTTGATCCCGGGCCAGCATCATTCCATGGCTCTTTTGGTCTCCCTGTGCTTTCACTCTCCATTAAATGGGGGAAAATACTTCACATTTTCTGATTCCCCAGTTCAACATATGCATATCAATAAATGTGACACACCACATTAACAAAATAAAAACAAAAACTACACGACTATCTCCAAAGATGCAGAAAAAGCATGTGACAAAATTTGACATCCTTTCATGATAACCAACTCTTAACAAGTTAGGTACAGGAAGAATGTACCTCAATACAATAAAGGCCATATATGACAAGCCCATTGCCAACATATGTTAGGCTGGAAAGTCAAAACTTTTCCTATAAGATAAGGAACGAGATAAGGATGCCCACTCTCGCAGCTTGTTACTGACATAGTACTGGAAGTCCTGACTAGGGCAATTAGGCAAGAAAAAGAAATGAAAGGCATCCAAATCAGAAAGGAAGAAGTAAAACTGTCGGTATTTGCAGGTGGCATGATCTTACATGTAGAAACCTTAAAGATTCCACCAAAAAAACTATTAGAACTAAATGAATTCAGTAAAGTTGCAGGATACAAAAATCAACATACAAAACCCAGCAGTGTTTCTATACACTAAGAATGAACTATCTGGAAAAAAATTCAAGAAAACGATTCCATTTACAATAGCTACAAAAAAGTAAAATACTTAGGAATAAATCTGACATTCCCCAAGAAGGGAAAGCTTGGAGTTCTCCAGGACCATCAGTAAGCTTTTAATTCTTAAAATTTTAGATCACAGCTACAAGGACAGGTGGCCTGACTCACTCCCCGGGTTCCTCACAGTCGCTCCCATCTCCTAATGCAAATCATCTCGACCAGCATGGATCCAGGGCACTGCCTCCTCTCACCTCTCCAGGTCACAAACCCTCCTAGGCTGTGCTGGTGCTTCTGTTGCTGCCATCATTTCAGAGGGGAGTACTGTAGGGGATACCGGCCCTGAGGATAGTGGTCTCAGGGCAAACTCTGCAGGTGTTAATCCTAGGGAAAACCCTCTCAAATTAGCATCTTGGGCTGGGTGCCGTGGCTCAAGCCTGTAATCCTAGCACTCTGGGAGGCCAAGGCAAGAGAATCACTTGAGCTCAGTTCAAGACCAGCCTGAGCAAGAGCGAGACCCTGTTTCTACTAAAAACAGAAAAAATTAGCTGAGAGTGGTGGCACGCACCTGTAGTACCAGCTACTCAGGAGGCTGAGGCAGGAGGATCGCTTGAGCCCAGGAGTTTGAGGTTGCTGTGAGCTAGGCTGATGCCATGGCACTCTAGCCTGGGCGACAGAGCAAGAGTCTGTCTCAAAAAAAGAATTAGCACCTTGGCCAAAACACTTTATCCCTCAGATTGGAGCATTTTCTGGCTGAAGTTAGTGACAGGAATGAAAGAATGGAGGTGTTAGACACCCACAGAGACAAGGAGGAAAATCAGCACCTCCAATGTTCAGGGTAAACTCCTGAATCACCGACCTTGCCTTTCACTGGGTCATAAATTACACCCTGTCCCCTTCCCTGGGGACTTCAGGGCAGCAAAGCTTGTTCTACTCCGGCCACAGCCTTCCTCATCTTCAGGACTCCTGTTGTGAACTCTCACTACTCACACAAATGATCTTCACCAAGCCTCCCTCTGCTGTTTCTGTGCCATTTCTATGAAGCTTCCTCAAGACCTGGCGAGTTACTGTCTTAGCCAGAGAATAACAATGGATCAAGGAAGGACTCTACTTCTGGGCCCTCCCCCCACTGGCACTGCCTCGGAAGGTCCAGTCCCAAGGTAAGGAAATGGACTAGGAGGTGCAGGATGACCCCCCCCCCCAGTGTTCCTCAGACATTGACATGTAGTGAACACCCAGGGGGTCTTGCTACAATGCAGGCTCTGATTTAGCAGACAAGCCCAAGGTTCTGCATGTCTAACAAGTTCCCGAAAGATGCTGATGCTGCTGGTCCACAGACGACAGCATCTGAGTGACAAGGGGCAAGACTGAGGGGAAGTGCAGAGGGTGAAAACAGAGAAGGAAAAACAAGCTCATCCTTAAGGCCTTCCCTGCAGAGCCTTTCGGACACAATGGGGATGCTTCTGTCCTCCCTACCCTCCACCTTGTCCAGCACACAGCCACCCAGGCCCAACCACGTGCCGGGAAAGCGCCAAGGGCCTGAGCCCTCCTCACATCCTCCAGCAGGCAGTTCTGTCAGGGAGAGGAGCCCTGCTGGGCCCTGCCCCTGCCCCCGTAGTAGTTCTGCCATGGAACAGCAGGTTCGTAAAGATGGACTCAGAATTAACTAATGGGCTCTCTCCCCTCCACCTCTGCCTCACCCCAGGCTCTGCTCCCTGAAGCCAAAGGAGTGACCTACATTTTCTCAAACAGCATCTCCCATTTACTGAGCTCTTACTACTTGCTCTGTGTGAAGCTCCATCTGGAATTGTTTTGTTTAATCCTCACAATCACTTTGTAAGATAAGGAAACTGAGGCTCCATGACTGAACTACATGCCTGTGAGGCCAGGGCCCTATGGGATTGAATGTAAGAGAGAAGCCTCAGGATAGGAACTTAATGAGAAATTAAGGCATCTAAGGTGCACTGACTTGGCACATGACCATTCAAAGGTCAGCAGAAAGTCAATGCTGTGCTATTATTGTCCCTCTACCAGGCTCCCTCACCACATACCAGTTAACAGCAGGCTCCCCTGTGCCACCTGGTACACATAGGTTGTGCACTGGGCTTGGTGGCCAGAGCAAAGGGCGCCACACAGCTGATGGAGGGCCACCTAGAAAAGTCTGAATTAAATGATACTAGCCCAACTGTCCATACCTCAAAGCAACATAGTGCCTGCCCTGGGATGGAAATGTACTTGAGGTTTTAGCTCATTCATTTGACAAACAAGTGCCTACAAGCACTGTGCTAGACTTTGTGAGAGGGTTTAAAACACATTCTTTGCCCTTAGTGAAGAAAAACAGCAGGTTGGGTATAAAAGTAACAGAGTGGAAACTGATGAACTAGAGAATCCTGCTCAGCTAAAGCTACTTTCACTACTTTGCTCTATTTGGCTGGAGCCTCTCAGTAAGGAAGATCTAATTTTTCAAAAGAAGTCCAAAATCAAGATCATTTTTAAAAATAAAATCCAGGCCAACGTGTGGCAGCTAGTTTGCAACCTCTGCTCCTCACTGACTAAGTCCTATCTTTTCCGTTATCACAGAGGTGTAGTGTAGATCTTTTCTACAAAACACCAAAGAACACAATCATAGTCTATGCGCAGAAGTTATAGGGAGTCTGATTTTGGCTTAATAAATGATACTTCTGTAACACCAGTTGGAATGAGATTATGAGCATCAACTAGAGCAGCAAGGGCCATTACTCAGGGGACACTGGAAGGGATTCCCACCCTAGGTAGTAAGTTGGTCTCTGCTCTTAGGATACTACAACTACATGCACAGGATGGAAAACTACACTTGTAATGCCTGTTAAAAATAATATGGCTCAAAACAAAACAAAACAAAACAAAACAAAACAGAGTATGGCTGATCTCCATGAGAATGGAAAGATACACAAAATAGGCTAAGTGGGAGGAAAAAAAGAAATTATACAACCATACAGCTGGAGCCAAAGTTTTAAAAAAATGGATATATATATATATATATGTTTATGTGGCTTAGAGCAATTTAGGAAGGATATACAAGAAACTTGGGACAACCTTGGGAGGTGAGCCGGGGGAGAAAATGTTCACTCTCCACCCCCTCAAATGTTTACTTTTCACTTTATACCCTTCCGTTCCACTTTGATTTTTTTTTTTTTGGCCAGCAGCGTCATTACCTTTATAAGGACCAAATGATTTAGTTCGGTAGAAACATCCTGGTCTGAGCTTTGTTTTGCATACACTGCCCAAGACAAAGCTTTATGTTATCATCTCACATCTTCACTGTCAAGGCCCAAGAATTCTAGAGTACTGGACTCTCCAGCCTACTTTTCCACTGCCAAATGTGCCTAACCTTAGAGGCTGCTTTAGGACACCTTCTCTTTGTCCCTCGTTTCCCGAGTCCTCTTTTTTCCTCCATGTGCAGTCATGCCACTGGTGCTCTCATCCAGCCCTGTGGCTCCCAAGACATTGTCCAAACACTGACTCCCAGATTTCTAACTCCAGTCTAACTCCCTCCTGAATGCTAGACACAAATGTGCACTGTGACTACCTCAACGGCTCCACCTGGATATCAGACACCTAAAATTTAACACGTGCAAAACTCATCTTCACTCCAAGACTTGCTCTACCCCCAGTTTCCAAATCGCAGCTGATGACATGTCCAGCTTCTAGCTGCCCAAGTCCACAACCTCAGAGCAAAAGAATGACTAGAAAGAAGAGTCTGACCCACAGTGCAATTAACCTGAAAACAAAGGTAGTTCTGGGTACTGGGATTTAAGATATGGTAAGATAGTTAAAATGTTTTTTGAAATGTTTAAAGTTAACTCATTTTAAGTTTAGGATTTGGATTTCAACATTTTAATTTGAGTAGAAGTCACTTTTTGCAAGCTAGGAAGCAGAATCAGCCTAAGGCAGTCCAGTCTGTAGGGATCCAGACTTGTGATCTTTAGCAGAATGACATCACAATACAAGGTACTAGCAATAGGGTTATAAACTCTAAATAACAACCTTATCTATATTTTTCATTAGGAAACAGCCAAAAGTCCAGTCCTTAAAGGCATGATATACAGAACATCTTGATCTACAAAGGACATAATGACCCATATTATATGTTGTTCAACCTCTTGGTGATACAGCTCACAGCTGGCCAACGATTGGTAAACAGAGAAAGTGTTTACACTTTGAAAACTTGCTCTGCAGTTTAAAAAATTCCTGGTTGCTGTCAGTAAGAAAGAGAGTAAAAAATATTACAGATATACCCATACTGATATTTGATTTTACCAAGGTCTTCCACTAGAAATGAATGTAGAAATAAGTATGGGGGATAAGATACTTAGATATTTTAAAAATAAATTACTTAGTAATAAGAAATTAGACATGCTGCATTCTTCCATTTGCTGCAAGAACGAACTGACAATGAAGACAATTTAACAGAAACACTCAACTCTAAAGAGGGTGGTGGCAGCAACACTTTCCACTACAGAATAACCTCCTGTTTTCCCAGACAATTAACATTGCTATTGTTCCACGATACATATTCCAGTGGAAAAACTTGTCAGGAGCTTTGCCAGGGCCAGGAGCTGGAAAACAGAGTATGTCCTAATTAGCTAATTGTAAGCTCAGTTAACATCTTGGGTATGGACCCATAATCTGGCCATTGTTTTGTTAAAAATTTAGAACAGCAGAATTCCTTAGCCCTTAGCCACAGTTTTTGCTCAATATCTCAAAGCTAGGCGTGGTCCCATTGTGACTCCTCTCCTCAGGGCTGGGGTGGGTGCTAGTCATCAAAGTCTGGAATGTCATCGTAGGAGTAACCCCGGTAGCCTTTGGATGCATAGTAGGCAATGCGCAGGTGGTAAAATCCAGGAAGGAACACCAGAATGCCAATGATCAGGACTGGAACAGCTCGGTCTGCCCCCTGGTGGCAGAAGGAGGCAAACACATTAGTACCAGACAAGCTACAAATTTTAAAATAAAAACATCATGGGCCCAATCTGCAGGTCAGTATCTTACACTTTCAGAACATTTTCTTTGGGAAATACACTACTAAGGGAAAAGATTTATATCTCTTTTCCTCCTGATTATAAACTGAAGAAAAACTACAAAGTACTAAAAATGATATGGTAAGAAAAATTATTCATTCTCAACCACAGATATTTTAGTTTATTTCCTTCTGCTCCTTTTTAAAAGTTCCTAGTTGTGAATACACCATACTCTTTGCATGTTTATGTCTTTTTAAAACACACAATTGCCAATATTATTAAAAACTCTTCGTACATTTAAATTGTAACGGTGTGTAACATTCCACTGAAATGCAGGTACTGCAGTTTTACTCAATGGGCCCCACATGGTTGTTGGACACTTTGGTTGTTTTTCACTTTCTGCAATTGCACAGAATACCACAACAAAAAGAAATTTCTGTGTTTTTCTTGGCCTTTCAGATTATGTCCTTAGTAGGCTCTTTGTAAGCAGGGCTTCAACATTTTGAGGAGCTCTATGAGGGCAGGGACTTTGCTATCCTTATGCCCCCGGCTCTACCCAGCATGTACTAACTAGAGGATCCATAAGAGTGCTGGAATGCACTTGCCTTTATAAAATTGTTTTGTTTGCCTTGTTTTCTACAATGCAGTTTAAAATGTTTATACAGGTAAATGTATCCTCCTTTTTCTCTGTGAATTTTTTTCCTTGTTTTTAAGCTTAGGAAGATTTCCCTCAACTAAAGATTTAAACCCAATCTAAAAATCCACTTTTAGCAAGATGACACAATGTATATTGATAAGTTACCTAATCAACATAGTTTTGGCTGCTTCAACCACAAACAGAAACGGGTATTTATAGTTATTGTGAAAATTAAATGAGGTAACATATGTAAAACAAGTAGCCCCAGCTAGCACACAATGACTCAAATATGAACTTAAAACCGAAGGAAGAGAACTTGAAGGGGCTCTCTCAGGTAAAAAATGGACAATATGAGTATCAAAAAGAGTAAAATCTGCAACTCTCACAACTGACATACTTGGTGCTATTTCTGTAATCTTATTTTTCATTTTCTACTTCTTAAATCTTTTATAAGACTTTAACTGTACACCTCTAATACAATATATCGTAATGATTAAAAGAATTGCAAAGAAAATTTACAGTGCATTCAGGCTTTTTTCCTTTTTTTATTTTTTGTAGAGACAGGGTCTTACTATGTTGCCCAGGCTGGTCTTGAACTCCTGACCTCAAGTAATCTTCCTGCCTCACCTTCCGAAAGTGCTGGGATTATAGGAATGAGCCAACACTCCTGGCTGCAGCCTTACCCTTTTCAAATACTTTCCTTCTTTTTTGGGGGGAGGGGACAGAGTCTCGCTTTGTTGCTCTGGGTAGAGTGCAGTGGCATCATCATAGCTCATTGCAACCTCAAACTTCTGGGCTCAAGGAGATCCTTCTGCCCCAGCTTCCTGAGTAGCTGGGATTTCAGGCCCAAGCCACCACGTCTGGCTAATTTTTCTATTTTTAGTAGAGAAGGGGTCTTGTTCTTAGGCTAGTCTCAAACTCCTGGCTTTAAGCGATACTCCCACCTTGGCCTCCCAGAGTGGAGGATTACAGGCATGAGCCACACCCAGCCTTTCCTTCTGATACTTAACAATAATACTATTATTATTTGGAAGCTATTATATGTGCAATATAGAATATGGCAAGTAATTTTATCAATGTCATTAGAATTGACATACATAAAAATCAAAGATATTAAGTTCAAAATCTATAATCTTAAATAAGCATTGAAAATGTCTACATGAAATTATTTTCCCTTATTTTTTAAAGTATTTATTTCCTGATTCTGTCACTAAAAAGGCCTAGAAACAATGACAACCCAATACAATGAGCATCATTAATCTGGGTAGATTGTGACCTCTAAATCTATTTCCAACTGAAAGAAAGCAGGGCTCCTTAGAGAAATAGCTGTTTACATTGGGGGCAGGAAATATGCAGGTGGGCCTGGGATAACCTGTGCCAGAAAGCACAGAACCTACCACTATCAAAGGATACAGGTTTGAGGGACACAGGAGTAACTTGAAGGGACACCTCCTGAATAAATATGGGACAATTTATATTTGAGAAAGAATAAAGACTGTAATTGATTAAAACATAAACATGTAAACAAAATAATGAGTTCAAAATGATACTAACAATTCTTTGGTTACCTTTGGAAGTTAGTAGGTGTATTTTTACAAAAGTTAGTAGGCCGGCTGCAGTGGCTCACACCTGTAATCCTAGCATTCTGGGAGGCCAAGGTGGGAGGATTGCTTGAGGTCAAGAGTTCTAGACCAGTCTGAACAAGAGCGAGACCCCATCTCTACCTAAAATAGAAAAAATTAGCTGGGTGTGGTGGTGCACATCTGTAGTCCCAGCCACTTGGGAGACTGAGGTAGGAGGATTGCTTGAGCCCAGGAGTTTGAGGTTGCAGTGAGCTAGGATCATGCCATTGCACTCTACCTAGGGTGACAGAGTGAGACTCTTGTCTTAAAAAAAAAAAAGTTGATAAATAAAGAGAAATAAAGATTTTTCCTACCTTTACTAAACACACTATATTTTAGGGTAACCAAATGGTAGATTTGAGAAAGTACCTTATGAGAGAATTTCAGCTGATAAATGCACAAAATGAGAGAACTAGATTCATTAGTGGAAAGGGTGATGGGGACGTCTGTAATAAATGAATTAGGCTGATGATACCTAAACCCAGTGTTCAGTCTTAATATCATTTAAAATTAGGACAAGCTGCTGGGTGTGGTGGCTCATCCCTGTAATCCCAGCACTTTGGGAGGCTGAGCTCAGAGGACCACTCGAGGCCAGGAATTCAAGAGCAGCCTAGGCAACATAGCGAGACCCCGCCTCTATAAAAAAAAAAAAAAAAAAAAAAATTAGCCAGGTGTGGTGGTGTGCACCTATAGTCTCAGCCACTGGGGAGGCTCAGGTGGAAGGACTGCTTGAGCCCAGGAGTTCGGGTTACAGTGAGCTATGACCTCACCACTGCATTCCAGCCTGGGTGACAGAGTGAGACCCTGTCTCTTAAAAAACAAAAAAAACCCCACCAACCATTTATTATGTGCCTCCTAATGTAATGCTATAGCAATGGTTCTTAAAAAGTGTTCCACTGACCTCTGGCATTACTTGGGAACTTGTTTGATATGTAAATTCTCAGGCCCCACCCTAGACCTACAGAACTGGAATCACCGGGAGTGGGGCAGAAAAATCTATGTGTTAATGTATCAGGTAATTCAGCTTGATACTTAAGTTTAAGAAACAATGTGCTATAGCAAATACATAACATCTCTTATGAAACATTCTTCCTAAAACAAACAAAACTCAATCTGAATCTAAGCAAGACCCTAAATCTAAGTTTGCAAGAAATACAAGGAGTAGAGGAACAAGGTAAATGAGATTAAGACAGTGCCACTAAAGTTATATAAAAACTGTTAGAGATGAATACTGAAGTTGTACACTTAAGAATTTATACCCAAAATGTAAATCTGGTATTTGATATATAGGGACAAAAGTTGGGTGGACAGATGAAACAATATTGACAAAATGTTTGTAATTATTGATGCTGGGTGGTGGACACATGGGGGTTAATTATACTATTCCCTCTACTTCTGTTCGAAATATCTGTTAATAAAAAGTAAAAAACTCCAACCCCAAAAACAAAACAAAATCTATTAGTGATTTTCTTCATTAATTTCTTTTTTTTTTTTTTTTTGAGACAGAGTCTCACTCTGTTGCCCAGGCTAGAGTGAGTGCCATGGCGTCAGCCTAGCTCACAGCAACCTCAAACTCCTGAGCTCAAGGGATCCTCCTGTCTCAGCCTCCCGAGTAGCTGGGACTACAGGCATGCGCCACCATGCCCGGCTAATTTTTTTTCTATATATATTTTTAGCTGTCCATATAATTTCTTTCTATTTTTTTTAGTAGAGATGGGGTCTCGCTCTTGCTCAGGCTGGTCTCGAACTCCTGAGCTCAAACGATCCGCCCACCTCGGCCTCCCAGAGTGCTAGGATTACAGGCGTGAGCCACCGCGCCCGGCCTAATTTCTTAATTAATATCTTTTTCCATATTTATAAGGTAGTCTTCTGTAAACTACACAAGGTGAAATGATATTTGTTCATCAACCTTACCTCCCTCTGCTTTCAATTCTTTTTCCTCCAGTATTCTTTGTATGACTTGCATTTCTTTTCTTTTTTAAAAAAATTTATTTTAAAATATTAAGGGGATACAAATGTTTCTGTTACATGGACACGTTTTATAATGCTTTAGTCAGGGCTATAACCGATTTTTTAAAAAAGAGGTGTTGTCCAGGATGGCCTCGAACTCCCTGGCCTCAAGTGATCCTCCCATCTCTATCTCCTGAAGTGCTGGGGGGGATTACAGGCGTCAGCCACCATGCCTGGCCACCTTTCAATTTTTATATCATTAATAAACTCCTTACTACACCCCGGGGATTAATACTGCATGCTTCAACGAAAGTTAACTGAAGACCCAGTCCTGATGTTAGGTGTTCAAATTTAACTGCATTAAGAAAGCCTCTGGTAGCCACAGAGTAGCTTTTAATAGCTAACAACCTAAGGCAAATCAGACATACCTCTTAAAAATCATATGCAGCCACTTTATTGTGACACTATTCCCAATTCCAATGATAATACCCATAATTTCAGCTCTGGGCAGTGTTCTTTCTGTAGAGTAATATGACCATCATCCCCCAGCCTGCTGTATGTTAATCATGGTCAGAATCAGTTCGGGATAACTTAGATACTTTGTATAATGGGGACAGCCCATGAGGAAGAACCTTAGTTCTAAGGTATCTAAGAAAACTTAGGTTTCTAAGGTATCACATTGAAGCTCGACAGAAACTCCAACTAAACCCAACGTAAGAAGAACTGATTTATGAGGCTCATTGACCCCAGACCTATAGAAAAATCATTGTTTCTCTCCAAACGCTCACCAGTGGGCTGCAAAGCTATGAAGACATAATATTACTCCAGCTACAGCCCTTTACCAATCAGGCATCTTGGATGCCAGCCTCAGCTGTACTGTTCCAAACTATGACAGTGGGCAAACTGCCTAATATCTCAGAGATTAAGTTTGCTACCAGCACCACAATCCTCACAGGAACTATGGAAGTTTATTGATGCTCAAAGGAAGAAAAACATGTTTTATCATCAGAGAAAAAAATATACAAGAAAATCTCCTTTCTGTTGGAATCTGCTGTACTAGAAACGAATGTAAAAACAACAGAGCCTTGGCTGACATTTTAAAGATCTCACAGCACATTCCCGATGTCCGTCAGCTTACCCCTTTGCTGATGTAGCCCGACAGCAGGAGAGAGCCTATGATAATGAGAAAGGCGCCAATCAAAAACAGCACAGTGGCAAGTGCAATGGCCTTATAAGGAATCTTAGGAGGGCTTTTCTTAAACTGGAAGAGAAACAAAAAAGACAAGGAAGGACATTATGAAAATACCACAGCTCAGATACTTTAAAACAGGGAGGATAATTAAGAAAAAAACTGGATGATTTCTGGGTCTTGAAATATGTCTACCACCCAGTGCAGCTCTGGGAAAGAAAGGAAAGGGATAGGCAGGAGACAATGCTCTAGTTATTGCTCTAACAGTCCTAGAGAATCGTCATCCTTTCTAGTTCTACTCTTATCCCACGTTCATAAGAAACTTTTTTTTTTTTTTTTTTACAAAAACAGAAACTACTTGATGGTCGTTCATTCATTTGACATATTTATTAAGTACCTGGCACACAGATGGCTGTACTAATTTATGGGGATTTAAGAATGAATACCATGATATGGAGAAGAAAATAAGAGATTTCTGGAATCAAAGTTAAGTTAGTATATGGTTAAAGGTTCTAGAAACATACAATTTCAGCTTTCTCTAAAGCATTAGTTGCTTGCTTCACGGAGCATGTAACCTGCCTTATGAATAAGTTCAATTCAAGGTTAAGATTCAGAGACAAACCTTCTAAGGTTTGGCTCATGGCTATATCTGATCTAACTGGCTGAAAGCTTCCCAGATCTATTTATATCTCTCCTTCAAATGCAGGTCCAAGAGTATGAAGAATTATTTATTTATTTATATTTAAAGGGATGGGTACCTGCTACCTCCTCCTTGGCCCTAGACCAACCTAGAATATCCTATTCCAAGGGAAGTAGGCAAAAGGAGATGCTGTACTACTATTTTGTAAAGGTTAGGGTAGGAACTAATTTAATATTGTTTTACTTACTGTTTGACACAAAGAATACCTTTAATAAATTGGATCTCATGACATCAGGAAAGAAGGAAGAGTCCCACAATCTGCTGGCTTCAGCAGTAAGTTTCTCCCTTAAAAGATGAACTGGCTTTGACTAAAGTGTGTAAATAAACTGGTGACAAAAAATTCCACTTAGCAAAAATTTTTAAACTCCTTAAAAAAAAAAACTCCACTTCACAAAACACGGTCTGATTATTTTCTGGATAAACTAAATAAAACTTGGAACTACAGGGCTCTGGCATTATATCTAAAAATTCTTAAAAATGGACAATATTGGAATTGGTTTGAAACTGCCCTGCCAAGGTCCTCTTCTGCAAGCTATGGCTGAAAGGGTTGTAGAGCTGAGTTTACTTCTTACTGCCCCCTTTAATCCCCAGTGACAGTTAGCAAAACCTCCACTGGGAAGGTTTTCCTGCTAACAGCAGAAACATATGCAGTCAGTCTCGTCAGTTCCCTTCTGCATTTACCTGAAGGTCAATGTAGCCATCGTCTGTGCTGGAGAGCCTTGAGTATTTCACTTTACTACTGGGGATTCCAGTAGCCAGGTTGGTACGGGAAGGCATCATAACACACTGACACAGCTATAGTCTGCAAACAATAAAACCCTGTTATTGTCTGTAGATGACAATGGTGCATTAAAGCCAACGAGTTCAGGATTCTCAGATATTATGCATTGGAGTTCTGGGCTGTCATGTCATACCTGCAACTGGCAATTTAGGCTTTACTGCTCTTAGATCCAGATATTCCTCTGACACAGTAAACTTTCTCATCATGTATTTGCTTTGGTTTGTCCTTGTACAATGACAGCCAAGACACTAAGAACCAGATTCCATTTTATCTTGGCACCAAGGTTCCCTGCCTCTTAATTTTTCCAAAATCACACAGAGATTAGGTGGAAGAGTGGTGACTTAAATCCAGGTCCACCTGACACCACAGTATCGCGCAGGAAAAAGAAAGAGCAGCATATACTCAAGTGATTCTCTTAGTTGCTAAGGAGGAAGGAGAGGGCAGGGAAGGGAATACACTCACATCAGTGTTCTGCCTATTTTCTCTTGATGGAGATCATCCTTTTAATGTAAAAGATCTATGAAGCTTCTTGTACATTTGGCTAAGCATCTGGCTATCAGTACTATACCAGTGCCTTCAGAAATGCCTGTCTCCCTGCCCCATCCCAAGCACTGAAAGCAGTGATTTCATTTTCCTATTACTTCTGTAGCTCCCTCAAAAAATTGAATAAAAATCTGGTTTATTGATTAAAATATTCAAAGCAGACAACAGTAATGAAATCATGGCTATTTTGTCACTAGCTAAGAGACAGTGTATAAGATTTAAAAACAAGACATTTAAATTAAAAAAATTTAAGCCAGCCATGGTGGCTCATGCCTGTAATCCTAGAACTTTGAGAGGCCAAGGCAGGAGCATCACTTAAGGCCAGGAGTTTGAGACCAGCCTACACTATATCAAGACCCTGTGTCTACAAAAATAGAAAAACTAGCCGGGTGTGGTGATTCTCGCCTGTAGTTCCAGCTACTCAGGAGGCTGAGGTGGAAAGATCGCTTAAGTCCAGGAGTCTGAGGCTGTAGTGAGCTATCATTTCACCATGGACTCTAGCCTGGGCAACAGCGTGAGACTCTGTCTCAAAAAACAAACAAACAAACAAACAAATAAAAAAAACCCAAACAAACCTGTATTTGTACACTTTTCCTCCATATAGTAACAAAGTTATATGAACAAAACTAGTAAATCTATTTTGATCACAAAGCCATGTAAATACAAAAATAGAAAATTAAGTATTTCAATAAGAGCAACATTAAAAAAGACAAAAAAGAACTGATAGACTGACCTTTCTCCAGTGTGACATTTTATAAATCATAATCATTATCATCATCACAATAATGGCAGTTAGTACTTACTTACCTAGTCTTGGTTAGGTGCTAGGCACTGTTTTAAGTGGCTTACAGTCAATGTAAAATAACTAGCATTATGAAAGAAATGAAGCTAAACGTCCATGTACTTTTAAGAAGCTATGGCTGGGCACGGTGGCTCATGCCTGTAATATTAGCACTCTGGAAGGCAGAGGCAGAAGGATCGCTTGAGGCCAGGGGTTCGAGACCACCCTGAGCAAGAGCGAGACCACCATCTCTACTAAAAATAGAAAGATATTAGCTGGACAACGAATAGAAAAAAATTAGCTGAGCATGGTGGCACACATCTGTAGTCCCAGCTACTCGGGAGGCTGAGGCAGGAGGATTGCTTAAGCCCAGGAGTTTGAGGTTGCTGTGAGCTAGGCTGATGCCACAGCACTCTAGCCCAGGCAACAGAGCGGGACTCTGTCTCGTTCATTCATAAATACATAAATAAATAAAAAATAAAAAGTTACAACAATGCTAATCTATGTACTTTTCTAAAAGGGTTAGATGAAACTAACCCTTTTGTGTGGCAAATATTAGGTGTTTAGTGTTGAAATCTAGATTACATTTAATTTTATAAAAGTTCAAACTACCAATATGAGGGGGTTTGATGAATTAATCACATTTGATTTTTATCACTATGTTTTTAAAAATGACATACTCTGCCATTAACTATTCATATACCCGCATAAAAACTTAAAAAAAGAAAAAAATCACAGGGCATGAGGGAGAGGAGAAAGGAATGCTTATTTTTGGCAAAGAATAAGGATTCTAAAAGAGGAGAAAAAGCAAAATTTAAGTCGATGGAGTATTTTCAAAGTATCAGTCCAACTTCCCAACAGGCTTTTTACCAGTTCATCGAGACCCCCAAATTCCTTCCGCAACTGAATGTTGCAAGAATTATAAAAGCATCAGTAAAGCGCTTGGCACAGTGCCTGGCATTACACGCCTCACCATACGCTATTTTCCTGCCGGTCTCCAAACCTCGCCAGGGAGAGAAATAAGAACCAACGCGAATTTGCACGTAAAATCAACAAAACTGATTTCTGGAAAGAGGCCAACCGTGCCTGGATGGGCGAAAGCTCCACCCCGAGGACTCGGCTTGATTTCGGCGGGGAGCGCAGACTCCGCCACGCCGAGGCCGAAGAGGGCGTTCCCGCTCGCGCCCCGCCGCACGCACACCTTACCAGAGCGCCGCGCCAGTGCCCCGCGCGCCGAGAGCTCGCCCACGGTTGGCAGCGGAGGAGCCCGAGGCTGCATGGCACGGCCCACCTAACTGCCACACAGTCGGCCCAAGCACGGACTAGGGCGCCGGAAGTGGCGCGCCGGAAGCTGCGTCACCCGAAGCGACGTTTGCTCACTCACTTCCTGGACGCGTCTAGTCCTAGCGCTTTGCGAGCGTTGGCGAATGTAACCTGGAGGCATCGGGGTTCTGGGGTGGCCCAGTCGGAGCGTCGCCGTCTCGGAAGGCGCCCCGACTTGTGCCCGCCACCAGCCCCCTCCGCTGGGGCTGGCGGGCGGGTATTTAAGGTCCCCGCCCACCTGGGTCACAGTCAGGCCCAGGGTAAGTCTACTACATTGTTCCTCCTCTAACGCTTCTGAGGCGGTGTGGGGAGCGCAGTGGTGTACCCCGGTCCGGTCAGAGCCACCAGATCTCAACCCCGTCGCTACATCCCTTGTGTAGCCCCACATCCTTGTGCTTGTTTCCCTTTCCTGGTCATTAGGCCTTGCCCAGGTAAGAGAGGCTTGCTCACAGGGACATTTTGCCGTAAGTGAAGCTTTTTAAAAAGTTAGATTTATTAAGGCATAATTTACATACAGTAAAATACAACTGGATGTTCTGACAAACGCATGCAGTACTGGAACCATCACCAGGCTAGATAAAATATTTCCATCACCCCAGAAAGTTCCATGGGGCCCCGTTACAGCCGTTCTCCATCCCCACTTGCAGGTATGCCGTAGGTACGAATACTTCTTGGATACAGTCAGTTCTAACATCCAATAACTAGAACTGTCCAAGTAACACAACAAAGAAACCAGTCATTTTATCTACCAAACAAAATACATTGGGGAAAAAAATACAAGCAATGTGGGGATCTGGAAAAAAAATTCTAATAAAGTAATTCTCAACATTTAACATGCCAGTGACCTTGTAGCAGTTCCTGTGAATATTTTCTGCACTACAGGGCCTTCACTTTCTTGGTTCCGTCCAACATCCATGGAATTTGAGACACCTTCATCCTTTAAGGGAGTGAAGTCCCAAAAGAGTACTCATAATAGAGAAATTTCTGCACAACCATACACTCCTTTAGCCCTATTCTCACACATCTACTGAAACTTCACCGCTCTTGTAAAAGACTCCCTGGGCTAAGAAGAAACACTGCCCTATAACAGTGCTAGTCTTATGAAGCCCACACAATTCTGGGTACAGTAAGCTTCTGAAAAGTGTTAATGTTTGCTGACTAAAATGACGAAATCCACAGGATTTGCTCTACTTTCCCCGTTCATTACTTGAGCTCAGATTAGAACAAAGTAAGTTTGACAAATGAATCCCTCAAAATATCTGGCATTTGAAATACTTTTTATTACTATCTCCACCAGGCTGTTCTAGACTGAAAAACACATTTACATGAAAGGGTAGCTACGGCTGAGAATTGAGTAGGATATCTGGAAAAGTCAGGGTCCAAATGAAGGCACTGCCCTGCGATATTTGAAATTCAGGTAACTTTATTTAAATTGAAAAACAATTCTTAAAACTGCATTTAGAATCAAGACTCTTTGTATTATAAAAATTACAAGAAGTATTTCTAAGTAAGACAAAATATTTCTAGGTTAACAAGACCAGATTTAACTTTGGATTTTATTGTTTAAACAAATTGTAGAGAATGGAGAGGAAAAAATAGGTTATTTACAGAAAATATCTACATATGTACTCAATATTTCATGACAGGAAAGACTTCAGTACACGCTGGAATCTCAGAAGCAGTTCTCGAATAGCTTAGTTTTATTTTCTTCGACTTTGAGACTGCCTAAGATCCCTCTTCATCCTCAATTTTGGGAGCCAAGTAGTACTTCAAATGTCCCATATCAGCAATTTTATACTCTACAACTGAAAGAAAACAGGAAGATAGGTAATTACTGAGGAGTATCACATATACTACCTATGAAACAACATTTGAATTTATTATCTTACCAAGGGGTACATCTGCAGACATACTGAGTGTTACTGTAGAAGAGAGTGGAGTGGCTTTTGTGAAGAAGTTCAGGTACCTCAATGCAAAAGTTAGCTGAACTGGCTCATTCATCTCTATGGTAACCTACAGGAAAAAGCAAAGATTTGTCACACTGAAAAAAAATCATGAAAGTTATAGTCCATGCGGGGCACGGTGGCTCAGACCTTAATTATACCACTCCGGGAGGCTGAGGTGGGAGGATTGCTTGAGCTCGAATTCCAGACCACCCTGAGCAAGAACAAGACAGTGTTGTGGAGAGGGCCTGTAGTCCCAGCTACTCAGGAGGCTAAGGGAGGAGAATTGCTTGAGCCCAGGAATTTGAGGTTGCAGTAAGCTACAATGACGCCACCATACTCTACCCAGGGGGACAGAACAAGACTCTGTCTCAAAAAAAAAAAAAAAAGAAGTTATAATCCATTAATAATATATACTAAAAACCAAAAACCTTTATTGGTTATTTTGGAGGGTGCTACAAAACTAATTTTGAAGACTATAAATAAAACAAAAGAACCAAGTATTTAGCTTTTCCTATATAAACTGTAATGAGGTAATCAAATTATGCAAAATGAGAAAGCTTCTCTTTAGAGAAATATTTCTAATAAATCAACTAATAAATGAAGGAACGAAGTATATTAATGTATTTCAACTCTGCAAATGCTAATGACTTAATGGAGCCAGACAATGACTATGATGGCTGCTAACATTGCAAAAAACACTCAGACACCTTGTGCCTCCTACTAGAGGTACACACTACCACCTCTAAAGTATTCTTGCTCTCACCCCCAAAACAAACATCCTGAATGCTACTGACCCTCTGGAGCTGTAGCTATCAGTTTACAGGAAGTACAGAGGAATATGCTGACATACAGGGATACACTCAGCAAAATCCAGACATGGATCTAGTTTCTTCAACAAATAGATTGTAATGGCACCAGGGAAAAGAGGGAATAAGGAGGGAACCAATGGGTTGAAAGAAAGTTAGGGGCATATAAATCAATTTCAATGTATGGACTTTATTATTTATGGATGAAATAATGAAATTTGAAAAAAACAGGGTTGGCAGGGGAGTGGAAATGTGATTTAGGAGACAGATAAAGGTAAGAATGGGGGGTATATATAAGGGCAATATACTTAACCTAAACTTTTGTACCCCCATAATATGCTGAAATAAAAAAAATACCTTGTTAACAAGAAAAAAAAAAAATCAGTCTCTGGGCTTTGTTACTAACCTTTTAAAAAAAATCTCTATATAAATAGAATTTTACTTTAATTTAAACTGAGAGTTGAGCACTTATGCAAAGGATGAGAAAATAATATCTAATATTTATTGTAAGCTTATAATATGCCAGACACTATTTAATCCTAATAATCCTATAACATTAGGACCTTTAATCATCCTTGATTTACAAGTTTAATTGGTGCTCAAGCTAGTGAGTAAAGTTTTTTCACTTTACTATAATTACCAAATATCAGTGTATAAATACCCTAAGGATATAAAAAAAGCACTTCACTTCAGGAAAACCTTCACTTAAAGATATTTAGGCATTACAGTTCTTCATCATTTTGTTAAATGAGAGCTCTCTAGGCACCCTTTCAAATAATGGAAAAAGCTTAGGTATTTAAATGCTAGTCAGTATTTAACATAGTGCAATTCTTTCCAAGTTGCATGTAGTCTACTTTCTAGCTTTAGTGAGGAGACTCTGTTTAACCCTTGATTCGTACAGCTTCGGTTAAATTGCCACTTAACTTTGTTCAGCTGGCATCTCCACGTGTGGGCTAATAATTGGATCCACAACACAAAAAGCTAATATAAGGATTATATAAGAGCTAATAACAGCTGGAGTTTTATCCCTAACCATATCCTTCAATGAAGTTGCTGTCCAATGCTCAATTATTTGGTAGAGGCAGAGTAATTATCTCCAGAAAGCTAAAGGTTAGATGCCTACCTTCCCGATCCTATCCTTAGGGCATGTCTGGGCTTGATCTACAAACTCATTGTGTTTTGTGGTTTGTAGAAGAGCTGAATTTGTATTTCCTTCTCACAAATACACTTCTAAATTGGATGGCACTTTTATCACTTGCAGATTTCAATAGTATCTTTTAGTTTTCACAAATTACTTGGGATATAATTTTGTCCATTTTAATTTAATTTTTAGTAATTAACCTAATGTCAAGCAGTATTACAATTCTCTTCAAAGTATTTTCTATTTATTTAAAACCTACTTACAGCTTCCTCCTCTTTATCGACGTTACTTGTCTGTGACAATTTAATATTTCCATTTCCAAGTTCTCCACTTGCAGAAAATTTCACTCCATCTTTTGCACAGGAAATTACAACAGCATCTCCAATATGACTGAGATCTCGGCATATACGTGCAAATTCACCAGAAGGCATCTTTACTACACAGCTGTATTCTTGTTCCTACAAAACAAAGAAATTTTAAACGCTAATTGCTAGAAATGTAAGGATCTGGCACCCTCACTTAAGAACCAACATCTAAATGAGAACTCAGAATTTAAATTTTCTGATTACTTTAAAATGTCATTCATGTAATTTAGCACACCCCAACCACTCAAAAAATAAATGCAGATATAAAACATGTATTTTGTAAGAATTATTATCTTAAGAAAACAAATTAGAGCTTAAACTTTTAACAGTAAATGCACTATCCAGGACTAACTCAAGACGACATTAGGGTATGGCACAGAAATAATGATGGTAAAAACAGACCTAACTGCTTTCTGAAAGAAAACAAGAACACGATACTGGGTATTTTCAACATCCCATTTCTTCTCTCTCCTTATCTTGATAAACCTAACCTTGATAAATTTCTTCTGACATCGATTATATGTCAGTCCAGTAATAAAATCCCTCTTTGAAACATGCATTAGTAGATAGATTTCCAGAAAAAGTTCTGTCAGGAAATAGGCCTTAAATTATATTAACATGTCTTATGTAACTATCCTGACTGAGTGCAGCACCCCCTACAATTAGAAACTGATACTCACTGGAATTCCAAGTTGTTCAACATCCAAATCCATTAACTTCATTTCGTAGTCTGAAACTTTCTCCTGATCTAACAAAAGAAAGTAAACGTTGCTGAAGAAAAAGCCTGAGTTTATAATTATGATGTGAATTTTACAATCATCACCAACATTATCTTAATATTCAGACAGCTTTAGGAAATGCTGACATTGGATTTTAATTTTCTGTAGTGTAACTTAGTGAAAGGGTAAAACTTACTTGGTGCTTCAAATACTAGTGCCAAGGTGTCCGCATTATCTTCGGCCCTTAGTGTAATGATATCTTCATTGCCAGCACATTTTAGTATTTTGGACATGCTAGAATACACGAGACACAGGGTTTAAAATCAACACCATCTGCTCATGATCCAGATTTCTAATGCAAGTAGGAGTTATTTATGCTGTCTGAGAATTGGTGACGAGGGTAAACATGCTGGAAGATGTGTATGTCGGTCCAACCATTTTGGAATGCAATCTGGCAGTATTTATATAAATAAAAGAGCACTATTTTCTGAACTGCAAATCTCTTTAGTGCATAAATTATTCTCAGGCCGCGACAAATCTTAAAAATGATCTAATGAATCTATGAGAACACGTTGCATATTGCTTGAGTAATTATTTCTTATAACCCTTTTAAAATGTAAGCATATTTTTAAAACTCAATGCACTAAATATGTAGCAGTAAGAAAGTTGAAAGCCATTGCCCTGGAGAAATTTTCCCAGCTCAGGATGTTCAGATGCGCGCTGCGACTTTGTAATGAAAGACCAGAAACAATCTGCTGCCCCCAAGAAGGGTGACAGGGCGACACACATTCTCACGAGGGCACACTATAAAGCGTTTAGAGTCAACCACGACTAAGGCTAACCCATTCAAAGCCACTGGCATTTAACGAGCAAAGAGTTCTACAGCAGTTTTCCTGGCACTGCAAAAAAGCTGATCATTTTCCCGCCACCACCCGCTTTGTGACTTTGGCGCGAAAAGAGCCGGTTAGCGCTGTAGCCAGCGCGGGCTTTTCGGAACCGCGCTCTCAGTTGGGCTCCGCCCCCCGGCGTCGCAGGCCAATGAGAAGGCGCGGATGGTCCACGCCAGCCAATGAGAGCCCGGCTCGAAGGCGCTCCCGCCAAGAGCCAGAGACGCCGATGGGCCACGGCCCTGCTCACCGCTGCCCCGCGGCCTACCTGGTGAGGTTCACGCCCATCGCCAGGTTGCGGTCGCAGCGGTACGTGTCGAAGCCCTCGGAGCGCAGGGTGAGCTGCACCAAAGAGACGTGCGACGAGTCCATGCTCTGCAGGTTCACGCCGCTCGAGCTGATGTCCCAGCAGGCCTCGTTGATGAGGTCCTTGAGTGCCTCCAACACCTTCTTCAGGATGGAGCCCTGGATCAGGCGCGCCTCGAACATGGTGGCGTAGTCGCAGTGACGCGTCTACAGGCGGATGGAAAGGAGGAAAGTCTGGCCGGCTTTGGCTTCTTGAAGCTGAAAGCGAGAGGACAAGCGCAGCAGCGAGAGCCTCAGAGCAAGAAAGACGACGACTCGTCAGCTACGCCAAGAGCCGTTTAATGCCGCCGCGTCCGCAAGCGCGCGCTCTCCCCCCAGCGCCCAGTGTTGCGACGTCACCACGCCGCCCCGCCCACAGCCTGGGCGGAGAGACTCTAGGACCAATCGTGTCCTTCCTCCGCGCGAGGCCCGCCCCCCGAACTTCCATTGGAGGATGCGGGCGCAGGGGCGGGGCAGGCGCGCTGGGTGTCGGGCTGCGGGCGGAGCGGCTTCCCGGAGGTCTGCTCCTCTTTTTGCCTAATTCCTGAGCCTGGGCTGGAGGTGAGTCGGGGCTGTGGTCAGGGTCAGGGTCAGGGCCAGGCCCGGGAGCACCGAGCCCCAGCTTTATAGTGCCTCCTCAGCCTCCCACTCCGCGGGTAGAGTTTCCAGCCACGAAAGTGAAATGCAAATCGAACCTACCGAGAGGAAAAGCCGCCTAGTAGCACGAAGAGTACAGCAGCTGCTTTAAATATGCACTTTATTTTGCTATTATGTAAGTGATACGCTCCTAAAAGTGTCAGACGATAAAGGGGTGTACCTGTTTGGTTAACGTTAACTTCCACCCACGGTTTTTTAACATCCCCACACACATACCAAGCTCATAAAATCATGCAATCGTTGACTATATTCAGCCTTTTAAGCTTTTTTAAAAAATACAAATACACACTTAAAAATCCGTTCATTCCAGGCCAGGCGTGGTGGCTCACATGTGTAAGCCCAGCGCTTTGGGAAACCGAGGCGGGAGGATCCCTTGAGCTCGGGAGTTCGAGGCAACAGTGAGCTGTGATGATGCCACTGCACTCCAGTCTGGGCAACAGAGGGAGATCCCATCTCAAAAAAATTAAATAAATAAAACTAAATGTGCTCTGTTAAGTATTTTGCCTATTTTTTTTTTTTTTTTTTTGACAATGTCTCAGGCTGTTGCCCAGGCCAGTGTGCAGTAGTGGGATTGGCATAGCTCACTGCAGCCTCCAACTCATGAGCCCAAGGGATCCTCCTGCCTCGGCCTCCCAAAGTGCTGGGATTATAGGCAAGAACCATCTCCCCTGGCCAATAAAAGTACTTTTAATTTTATACCACGTCCGTCTTTTCTATAGCAGTACCTCTTTTGAAAATGGCATAATATCTCATGAATGTAACCTAATTTTGCCAATTTCCCATTGTAATTACAAACACCTTTGAACATTTAGGTATTTTAGTCATATCAACTCCTTGAAGCAGTATTGCTTAGTCAAAGAGCATACACATTTAAATTTTTGATGTTACCATATTGACTAAAAGATTGCTATTTATGCTCCAGCCAAGATTGTGTATGAACATGCTCATTTCCCCTTATTTTCCTAACAATAGATATGAGCAGTCTCAGTTTTAAATCTGTGTTCATTTGTGTGAAAATTTCAGTTGTTACAGGTTGGATGGGATTTGTCGTTTCTCTTTTGCTTTGTTTACAACATTTCTCTTTAGTTGCTTTCAATATCTTATCTTGGTCTGTCAAATTCTTTGGTGTTTCTACCATGTATCTAGGTATGGATTTAGTTTTATTTATCCTGTTCAGAGAACTGAAGATTAATTTATTTCAAGTCTAGAATACTCTCAGTCATTATGACTTCAAGTATCTTCTTATTCTATTCTCTCCCTCTGGCACTTTTTTCTCTCCTTCCTTCCTTTTTCTTTCTTTCTCTCTCTCTTTTTTCTCTTTTTCTTTTTCTCTCTTTCTCACTCTTTCCTTCCTTTCTCTCTCTCTCTCTTCTTTTTTTTCTGGTTCAGCTCTGACTTCAGACAGGATCCAAAGAGGAATTTTACAATCTCTTCTTTGGGTTTTATGGAGACTTTACCCTTCTGTGTTAGTCTCTTAAAGCACTGCATCAACCTTGAAAGGGCATCTCCCTTTGGCATTTCTATTAGACATATGTACTTCACTGAAGTTAAGATACTTTCAATGTTAAGATGTACCATTATTTTATGTAGCACAAGAATGAAAATAAATTGACCATCAGTGTGCCGGGCAGAGCAGGCACCAGACGCTCTGCTAACAGGTGGGTCCTCAGAAGCCGCTCGGCCCCTGGAGCATCTCACGGGTGGCTGGGTGGGAGCCCCACAGGAGGACCCCTCCCACACTGGCCTCTGGTTCTGCTGGGGGGGGGGCGCATTTCCTCGGGCCTCTGGGCTGGGATTTAAGGTCAGGGCCCAGTTCTAACCGGGTGGCTGTCATCATAGCCCTGCAGGAGACCCACTGGCAGCATTTCCAGTTACTGCTGCCCGGACCTCAGGTCTCTAGCTGCTGAAACAACCTCTTTGTGGTGCTGAGTGAACATCAGCAGGTTATTTACCGAGCAGCCGTGGTCAAGACCTTCTGCCCCAACCGTCCCCTTCTAGTAGCAACCTCATCATCACTTGCCACCCACTCCCCAAAGTTCCTGTAGCCACCGTGGGGAGCAGCTGTGCCGACTGCCCAGGGTTGAGGGAGGCTCCTGTGATGTGGGCTTTCCAGTGGGGACACCAGCTCAATCCCGGGAAATTGGGATCCACAGTCTAACCTCGCCTTCTCAACCCTTCCGTGGATAGAGCTTTCAGTCTAGCTCACAAATCCTTTCCTTGCTTTAACTTTCTATGGTAAGGGCAGAGAATATGACCAGAAATTGTGGTGTCCAACCCCTCTCCCTCAATATGTGGCACCTGTGACCTTGAGGCCAGGTTCTTCTTTTTTGCTAAGTCGTAAGGGGAGGGTAGGCTGCAGCCCAGGGCAGCTGTGCTGAATAGTTCCCCAGTAGCCTGCTGTGCAATGAATTTACCCATCTCTCCTTGCTCACCTCGTGTTCCGCAGTTACTCTTGTGGAGGGAGGGGCTTTTCTTCACTAGTGCGGACGTGTGCCTCGGCAGTGGCGGGTTGATTCCTGGAGTGAGTCAGCAGAAGGGCTGGACCCTCTCTGGAGTCTTGAGCTCCCGACACCCTGAGCACACAGGTGGGAGGAGTCATGCTGCACACTGCTCTCTGCAAACTTGTGATTGCAATCATGATTTTTAAGAAAGAGTATCACATGTTCAGCTAAAAGCCTTTCTGCACTGCTTTCTCTTTTTTTTTTTTTTTTTTTTGAGACAGGGTCTCACTCTGTCACCCTGGGTAGAGTGCAGTGGCATCATGATAGCTCACTGCATCCTCAAACTCCTGGGCTCAAGCCATCCCCCTGCCTCAGCCTCCCAAGTAGCTGGGACTACAAGTGTAAACCACCATGCCTGGCTAGTTTTTTCTGTTTTTAGTAGAGATGGCCTCTCACTCTTGCTCAGGCTGGTCTCGAACTTCTAACCTCAAGCAATCCTCCCCCCTCAGCCTCCCAGAGTGCTAGGATTACATGCGTGAGCCACCGCACCCGGCCTGCTTTCTCTTTTTATTTGGCCCCAGCTTCATCCATGATCTGGAAGTTGGTCCAAACCACTGCCCTGCACATTTTCATACTTGAATTACATGGCTCTGTACTGTGAACAATGTATCAACTCATCTCCTGTGTTTCAGGCTTGCATGTCAACGGCCACATGGCACATTCTGGCCACTTCCTCAGGATGTCCCGCTTTCCTGTTTGGGTGCTTTATCCTCCCAGTTGGCTCCAGGAAAGAGTAAAGAAAGTGGACATAGAAGTCACTTTGGTTGGAAATTACTGGCACCTGGGCCTCTGGTGGCCCAAGGGCACAGTGAGAGGCAGACAGTCAATGCCTGAGCGCATGTGTACCCCTGGAGGGGCCACAGCCCAACCTGAAGCTGCATACTCTGAAACAGACTGCATCCACCTGAAGGAAATTGGTCCAGAGAGCAGAAAGGTCTAGAGGTCTCAAACTATCTGGGCCTAGAAACCAGAGCTGCAACGCCTGGCCCAGGGCTCCTGTGCCGACCGTGTTAACTCCCCACAGTCCTCTTCCCTCAGCCCCTGACAGCCACCATTCTACTTTCTGTCTCTGTGATTTTGACTACTCTAATTTTGTCAATTCCATAAAAGTGGTATCATACAGTATGTATTTGTCTTTTTGTGACTGGCTTATTTCATTTGCATAACATCCTCAAGGTTCATCCATATCATAGCATATGACAGAATTTCCTTCTTTTTAAGGCAAAGTAATATTCCACTGTATGGATATAACACATTTGGCTTATCCATTCATCTATTGATGCACAACTGGATTACTTCCACGTTTTAGCAACTGTGAATAATACTGCTATAAACACGGGTGTACAAATATCTTGTTGAGACCCTGCTTTCGATTCTCTTGAGTATATACCCGGAAGAGTAACTGCTGGATCACATGGAAATTCTATTTTTAAGTTTTGAGGAACCACCATACAATTTTCCATAGCAGCTGCACCATTTTATGTTCCCAACAGTGCACAAGGGTTCTGATTTCTCTACATCTTCACTACATTTGTTATTTTCTGGTTTTTTGTTTTGACAGTAGCCATCCTAATGGGTGTGAAGTGGCAGCTCATTGTGGTTTTGATTTGCATTTCCTTAATGATTAGTAATGCTAAGCATCTTTTCAAGTCTTTATTGGCCATTTGTATATGTTCTTTGGAGGAATGCCCATAAAAGTCCTTTGCCCATTTTTGAATCAAGTTATCTGTGTTTTTGTGTTGTTGAGTTTGGTGTGATGGCATTTTTGGATATTTGTTTCTTGATCTGGTGCTGGTTACACAAGTGAATTAAGTTTGTGAAAATTCGTTAAGATATACCCTTATGACATGGACTTTTCTCTGTGCATGTGTATATAATACCATTATTAATATATAACACTATCAGACCAGGCGTGGTGGTTCACGCCTGTAATTCTAGCACTCTGGGAGGCTGAGGCGGGAGGATCGTTTGCGCTCAGAAGTTCGAGACCAGCCTGACCAAGAGCAAGACCTTGTCTTTACTGAAAATAGAAAGAAATTAGTTGGACAACTACAAATATGTAGAAAAAAAATTAGCCAGGCACGGTGGTGCATGCCTGTAGTCCCAGCTACTTGGGAGGCTGAGGCAGAGGGATTGCTTGAGCCCAGGAGTTTGAGGTTGCTGTGAGCTAGGCTGATGCCATGATGCCACGGCACTCTAGCCTGGGCAACAGAGTGAGACTCTGTCTCAAAAAAAAAAAAAAAAGAAAAAGAAAAAAATATACATAACACTATCGTTAAAAATAATATACAGCCTCAGCTTCCTCACCTGCAAAATTGGCAGATAATAATACCTACATCATAGGTTTATTATAATGATTAAAATAGTGTATTTAAAGGGCTGAGTGGCGTGCCTTGCACATTGTAAACGTTCCACAGGTGGTATTATCATTATCATTGCTTTAAAATTATGGGAATAGACCAGCCCAAAAATTCAGAGCACTGAGAGCCCACCCTGGAGGTCTCAGAGAACATCAAGTCTTCATCAAGCTCTGCCTTCGCATCTGGAGACCAGCTGAAAGGCCGAGCTGCTTTGGTGACAGGGAGAGGGTGGCATGGCTGTCAGAGGGTCTCAAGACTGGGAGTGTTCAGGGCTTGCTTAAAGACTCATCGCTGGCAGGTGGCAGAGTCAGGTAAAGCCAAGGGGGCCTGGGACCCCCACCTGTGTTCCATTACTGGTGTCCTCCCCTCAAGCACCCAGCTGGCCTGAAATTCCCCCTCTTCGAGTAAGGCTCACGGCAAGCTTCCTCACTCGCCCTGGGGTGAGTGAAAGTGCAGGCAGGCGCTGTGGGCAGGAGGGGCAGCTCTGGCTTCCCCAGCAAGGACGCCGAGGTTTCTGTAGGTAACACCCAATCTCCCCTCCTCCATGTTCCCGCAGCCTATTGCTCATTTTTGTCCAGTCTTGGCCTCGCTGAGTCTGAGTTTAGTCAGCTGCTTGTATGTTCATCTCAGCCAGTTAACTTTCAATTCCTTGAGGGCAGGAGCAATGCATTCTTATTTTTGCATCCCCACGGCTCCGGTTACAGCGGCTGACACACAGAAACAATGTTGGTTGGGAGTTGATGATCTCAGGGACGCAGTTCCAAGTAAATGTGTCTTGGAACGGTGAGCTCAGGGGTGCACTAATGAAGGAGGAGCAAGTCCCCAGAGGAGTCGTGGAAAGAACACTGGCTGCAACCACGCTGCCTCTCAGATGGCAAATAGAAGGGTTGTCACCCAGTTTGCCACCAGAGGGCGAGCCAAGCAAAAAAGATTCCCAGGCTGCTCCTCAGCCGTTTGACCCAAACTTCCCTGAAACTCTGGAATCTTTGCTGTGTCCTAGAAACAGGGGGCACATGAGGTCTGAGCTAGGATCTCAGGACATGGATGTTTACAGTTTGCTGGCATATCGCCTAGGGGAGCAGCGGCAAGAAAATCAAATCTGTGGTCTGCTGCCTGCCGGAGGAAGAGTACAACTGGATAAAGGCAACACGGTTAATATAAGGTGTCATGAGCCCTGAGCTGGTCCCTGCTTTACCAATTTCTGGAAGTGAGACATTAAGAATATCATTCTCTCCTTGGACCTAGTTTCCGTTCATAGAATAGTTCAAGTTCCAGCCTGTCCTGGGATGTCATCAGCCCTTCCTCCCACCTGGGCTGTGGCCATGCAATTTAGTGCATAATGGGTGCTGGTTTTCTGCCCCTCTTAGGAACCACAGTCATGGAAACGAGCCCTTGCTGCAGCAGGGACCACTAATGTCCTGGACATTCCTTCTGTTCTCCCACAGACCACCCATGCAGAGCCAGAGGAGCCAGACATCCAGAAAAGTAAAACAAAACCCCAGGACGTCATTCAGATGTGAGTACTAGGAGACTATTCATGCAAATTCTTACAAAACATGGAGATTGTGACATAGGATTTATGACTCATTCTTGTGTATGACAGTAGAACACCACACAATGGAAGGTCACACCATTCAGGATACAAGTGGCCTCGGGAGGGAGACAAGGAAGAGTGAGGAGGAACATTTCACTCCATAAAAGAGAGACAGATGGATGGACTTCAAGCATATATAGCAAAATGGCAACTCCGATAAATCTGGCTGATTCTAAATTATTTTCTGTAATCCTCTCTGTTTGAAACATTCTTTTAGTTAAGAAGAAAATAGTTATTTAAAGTAATTTTTAAAATAACAGAGCTCACCAGACCCTTAGAGCACAGCTTGGTCTAGGGTAATTTATTTAACTGGCAGAGCTTTCCATAGACATAGACATGTGTTCATAAAGTATCTTTAGATATTCTAGGCCCAGGTGGGGTGGAATGAGCCTAGGAGAGGGAGGTCTCCTCTGAGTGGAGGGACCAGCCCATGCTCTGGCTCTAACCAGCCCTACAGAACCTCAGAGCCCTCAGGTTTTGTCTTCCTTATCTGTAAATAGGGATGAAGTTTTTCCCATCTATCTGAGTTTTAATGTGCATCAAATGAGATGATGTTTGTGAAACAGCTTGAAAATAACATGATGAGGCAAGTAGGTAAAGAATGGTTATTTACTTGTCAAGCTCTGAGTCCTGAGGCCTCATTTATTAGCAACCTTAATAGCAATAGCAACACAACAACAAAAGAAGAAACAAAAGAAGGATGTGTAAAGTAGTATGGAAGGAGGGAAAAATGAAGAAGCAAAATCTAAGAAAGATAGCCAAGAAAATGGCTGCCCTTCTTAGATACTGAGTTGAGGGCTTTCAAAATAATGGAAATTATACTTTGCAAAAAACAATCCCAGTGGTCATTCCCATTAGAACTTAGAACAATATTTATATGGCTCCCTGTGGAGAGTTAACAGTTATTTTCTATGGAAGCCACAGGGCTTCAATTTTCAGAGTTTAAATAATGAACATAGAGATACCACAAAAGGAACATTCATTAAATATCAATATAGAACAAACTGAAAGAGAAAGAGAAAAACACCAAGCTGCTCATTGCAGTGTTTCCAACTGAGACTCTGTTCTGTAAACCCTGGGGGATAGGCATGGATTGGACTGTTGCTTTGAAGCTCGGGTTAAACACAGTAGGTTGCAGACTTTCTGGGACAGGAACAAGTCAACTTCTTTTCTGAAAGCCTGGCTCTGCCTAAGGACATCCAAATCCATCAAACATAAGCTTTGCAGGAGGATTGTTAAGAGTATAAAAGGGTGCTCAGAGGTTCACCCACAGAGACTTTCTGATAGCTGACATCAGGGTAGCAAAAAACAAAATGTGCAGGGGGTGGTAGTTAACCTACCTCTCTCAACTCTTCTTCTTGGCCCTGCCCTCTGCCTCTCACTCCCCACTTCTCTCCCCTTATGTCATGTCCAGGGATCCCAGGCTTCTCTGCTTCTCTTGCAACATGCTGAATCTTATTTAATTTATCCATTCTATGTTGCTGCAGGCTTAAGGTAATATTCCTTTTAGAAGAACCCCAAAATTCAAAGAGGCTGCTTGGGGAGGGCATAACAGTGAGGTACAAGGACTTTGCCATCAGACAGACCTGGGTTTGAGTCCCAATTTCTATGTGTGGTAAACAGTCTCCAAGATAGTTAGTCCACAATGATCTCTGCTTCCTGGTATTCATGCCCTTGTGAGTTCCCTTCACGTTGAATCAGGGCTGGCCCTGGGTGACCAATATATTATGGAGGAAGTGATGGTGTATGAATTCTGAGGCTAGGTCACAAAAGGTATTGCAGCTTTCACCTTGACTTCTTGGATCTCTCTCTCGGGGGAAACCAGCTGTCACTCTGCAGGGACACTCGAGCAGCTCCACATACAGACACACATGGAGAAGAACTGAGGCCTCCTGACAATAATCCATTTGACAGCCTTGTAGGCAAGCCACCTTGGAAGTGGAATCTCCAGTTCCTGCTGACATCTGACTGCAATATCATGGGGGACCCCAAGTTTGAACCATCCAGTTGAGCTGCTTCTGAACTTCTGAACCACTGAAACCATGAGAAATACTGATTATTGTTGTTTTAAATTCTAAATTTGGGGGTGATATGTTAAATAGCCATGTTAACAAGGACTTAGCTTTTCTAAGTATTGGGAGCATCCAGAGCTGATATTCATTGGGGAGACACATATACAATTGTTAAAATATTTAAATATTTCTATGCTGCTTGGGAAAGAGCCCTGTACTTGGATTAACATGATCTTGAATTGCTAGTTCCCTGAAGTGCCTTGCAAAGGCAAATCAAATCCTCTTCAGAGGACAGAACATCATCCTTGGCCTCCAATTCTTTCAACAAATATTTTATGATACCGTGTCTAGCACACAACCGCAGATAAACTGACATACAGTCAAAAGCAGAATTTTTCAGTCCCCTGGAAGATAGCCTTCCCTGAGGGCTTACATGATAAAAAAAAAAAAATATTAAGCATATGATGACATTCGTGTATGGTGGGAAGGGAGAAACCAAAAGTTGAGAGAGGCATAAATGGTCCTAATCAAAGAAGAAGAGGCTTCCATTGCTTCCCAAGACCAGGACCCAGCTCTAGGAACCACAGAGAGAAAATCCATCTCCTTGCTGTTCTCTGGAAGGTAGCTGGACCTCAGGTTAGACAGCCAGAGAACCAGGACCCCTAGAGCCAAGACTCTTACTTCCATCAAAATTCCCATGTCCAAGCTTAGCTAGAGTACAGCCAAGTTGCTTCTTCAAGGTGCCCTGAACCACGGAACTATAAAAGGGACCAAAGTGTTCAGAAGACCAGGGCATCCTTACCTGAATGTTGTAGAGTACATGAGACCCAGAGACTCCTAGAAAACATGACTGAAGGACAATGCTCCTCTAGCCAGAAGGGTAGAGACTTGGAATAGCTATTATCAGATTTAGGGGAAAAAATGGTAATTTTTTCCACCCAGTAATGTAAAATGAAATCACAACTCACTGTAGAATATTAGTAAGTTCTGCAGTAAGTCTCTCATTGTACAAATGAGGAAATTAAGACTCAGGAGGTTAGAAAGTGAGTCCCAGCCTGCTGACTCACAGACTGTGGGTACCTTTTCCTACATTGCTCTGCCCTGGGATGTTGTCAAATGCTACTTCTCCCTTATTCTCAGGATATTGGTGCCCTGCATTTCACAGACCACCTGACATTTCCTTCCAAGAAGCTAACATTGGCCCACTCTAAACAGAAAGCCTCAATTTGACATCATGTCTAGCATTCCCTGTACTTTTCATTCTCAACCCAAATCTCAATAGCCACTGCCTTTTTCCAGGCAGGCATCAACAAAGGGTCTTTCTTCTGATCCTGCCAACTCGTCATGACACATGATTCTCAGTAGTGCCATCTAGAATATCTTATTTCTCTGAGCCTTTGTTAAGAGTTATATACACCGGCAACTAGGAGCTTCCTGCTGCTTCTTGGTAAAATAATTTTGATAAGTGATTCCTCAGTGGTCAGAATGTGCCAACGGCTCTCAGCCCCATTAGTGGATAAGCTCTTTGTCCCTGAAGATGACCAAGGAGGGTCTCAGTGACCCTCTGCCAGTCTTGGGAGGCAAGGACATTGGTTCAGATAACTTCAAAGATTC
This sequence comes from Eulemur rufifrons, assembly GCF_041146395.1. Lineage (NCBI taxonomy): Eukaryota > Metazoa > Chordata > Mammalia > Primates > Lemuridae > Eulemur > Eulemur rufifrons. The sequence goes on from NC_091002.1 coordinate 29,474,866, forward strand.
CTTCCGGCCCTAAGAACTCTTTGGTTATAAAGGGAGAGGGATGCATTAATTATTACAAATGAAAATTTTTATTGGTTTCTCATCATTTCTGGGGTGCCTACTCTGCCTTACCAATTCCCTCTCCCACCTCCATCCACCACCATGGTTTCCATTCCCGTCTTCTCTGTACCTCTCCAGCAACCTCTGCCATGGTCTGGAGAGACCCAGCTTTCAGTTCCAACTAGCCATGAAAACCTGAGCAAGTCCACCAACTCCTCTGAACCTTAGTCTCTTCTCTCCCAGCATTATGGCGTTGCTGGGAGGAAGAGCGGCGATGAACATGGAGGACCAGCTCCATATCCAGCACAAAGTCCTGCAGAAAACAAGCCTCTGAAGCCCAGGCACCCCTAGATGGAGTATCTTATGATCACTGGTTGACCTGCCCTTCTTCCTGCAACCTCCTGGAGGGCAGGGTCTGTGTCTTCTTTATCTGTACCCACGTCCCCTATCCCAATCCTCATGAGTAGTAGGCCCTTCATGAATTCATTACTCCAACATTACTGAGGTCAAGAGCCAGGTGCTGTGGATTCAGAGTGGCTCAAACAACATTTGGACTCTCAAGCAATTTGCACCTAAGCAGGTGAGATAGAAACACAGACAATCAAATGCTGAGTTCTTAGAGCTGAGTTGTAATTTCTAGCTTTCCTTGACCTTTTAATGCAACTGCTAATGCTTTAGCATATGTCAAAATAATTGACCTAGATGGGCAAAAAAGTCAGTAAGAATGAAAGCACCTCAATTAATGGAATACTTTATTTTCCGTGGGGTCTTTGAGAGCTTGAAGAGAAATAAAAGCAGTAGTCAAATAATAAGGAGCAGACTGCTGCAATTAAATGTGGTTTACCACCAGTTAAGTATCACTTTCGGATAGTGTCAAATTAAAGCATTTAAGAAGATTGCTGGAAAAAAAGGAGACTTTTTTTCTTATTTAAGTGAAATGCTGGCACAGGAGGCCTCCAAAGGGAAACTGCCAGATGCTGCTTTTTATGTGCTTGGCATGTTTTTTCCTAACATATCCTTAATGTTTTTGAATTTTACATTGTCTGCAAAATTGCCATTTCATTAAAACTGCCTCAGAAATTCCTTTTTAAGCAACGGAGGTAGCTGTCAATGTGGGTCTGTGCTGCCTACTTCACGTTTTATAATAGAAATGCAGGAGATATTTTCAAGAATACCTTTATTGGAACTTGAATTTTCTGTTTTTTCGGGAAAAATACTGGTCAGTCCAGAAAACCAGAGGGATGACTTTTTAAAATCAATATATTTACTATATCTCTTTGTTTAAACCATTAGGAGCTAAGAAATTCCTGAAGTTTGACTTTCTCATTGTTGTGATATATGCCATAAATCCCCAATATAATTTTGTTTTGGCCTTAACAATAGTCTCTTACAATATGGGTTCAATAGGATTTGTGTTTAAATGTAGATATAGATATAGATGTGTAAGTGTAGGTAATATAGGCACAGATATATAGATATAGGTGGCAAGGTGGGAAAATTTAGTTTAAATTGTAAATTAAAAAAGTGATACATATACACCAACAGAGAGAGGATTCATCCTGGAGTTCAACAAATTAGTATGGTTTATTCCAGGCTGGGCTCAAGGCTTAGTGTGGTTCAACTGCCTAAAGTTTATTTCCCAGGAGAAAATAACATAGAAATTCAAACACAGTGGTCAGAAAGAAATTTTTCCTAGGTGGCAGGATCCAAGGTAAATTACAGTTGATTGAGTGCATGAACAATATTGGACAAGCTTAATAAAAATATGTCAAAAATATGTGAGATAAGGAAAGTTTATTGATGACAATTTACATTAGACCTTATATAAAATGTTATTCTTTTATATTTTTTCTAAATGTGTGTTTGTATGTACATATGTACATGTCTTTATGAAATTCTTTTAGCATTGATTTAGCATCCAATTTTTTGTTCATTCATTAAAAAATTACAATGTCCAACTTCATCAAAGTGGATGGGGGCAAAGATGCTGACCTAAGTAACTTTGGAAATGGGTGGAGTCTGTAAATACTGCAGGTGAAAAGAACTGCATGTAAGCACTGTACTGTAGTTGATAAAGTTGTTTCCCATGGGACTACAGGTCAGTAATTCTGATACTGCTATACATGTATGCTGGAATTGAACAATCAAGTAAATGGATACCAAATGGTGGGAGCCAGATTTCTTACTTTTGGAGCAAAACTTTACTGATAAGCAAGGGGGTTAGAAAGATAAAACGACCTATGTGGTAATAGATTAGAGATGGAGACATCAGAATGAACTCATTTTAGTTTAATATAGGTATAGATGGTTACATACAGGAATATTTATAGATAGGTCTTTATACATGGATTAGTATACACACATTTCCTTGCTCTGTGAGGTTTAAGAACCTAAAAGAAACAACACACAGCAGCAGAACTACCACACCTAGTTCTCAGATCTTAGTTCTCCAGGAAAAGGGAATAGGGCTTCTTGCAGAAATGGCTGATTCCAGGACCAGGGCAGAAAATACAAAAGGTAAGCCTGGAACATCTTGTAGTGCCTGAAAGTAAGTGCAAAATAGGTAAGTAAATAAATAAAAGCATTGATGGGAGTATGTCAAAGAGACACAGGAGCCAACTGAAAGAGCTCCAAATGCCAAGTCTGGAACAATTAGAGCAAGAAAATAAAGTAGTAGTGGACTATAACCCAAAATATAAAATAAATATCCATGTATCCATACTTCTATAAATAAATTATTAAATAAATAAATGGAAGAGATGAGGCAAATCTCCCAAGTAGAAGAATTCCAAATAATTTATGCAGATACTCTGCCCTCAAGCATAAATTCTCACTCCTTAAGTGTGGGCTGCACATAGTGACTTCCTTTTAAGAGAGTGCCGTATGGAAAAGGGGTTGGGTGAAGTGTCACTTTGCAGTGGAGAAATCTGACAAATACTTCCTCAGGTGATCAAGGTCAACATCAACAGTGAAAGATCATGCTGATACAATAGTATGTTCCCTTGGTAAGTGATGAAAATGGCAATTCATCTCCACCAACCTCCTCCTCAAGACCCAGGGTCCCAGTCTAATCATGAGAAAAACATCAGACAAGTCCCAGTAGAGGGGCATCCTACAAATACCTGACCAGTATGCCTCAAAATCATCAAAGTCATCAAAAACAAGGAAAGCCTGAGAAACTGTCACAGCCAAGAGGAGCCTAAGGAGACACGAGGATTAAATGTAAAGTCTGTTGTTAAAAATTCAAAGTGATATGGGCTATAGGCTAGATGCAAATTCAAGACTATGATGTACACAGGAAGAGTATTATTTTGATTGCCTTATTAGTAGCAAAATATTTAATTTTCTGAACAAATTTTTAGTTGCCTGACTTAAAAACTTCATTCATGGTTTACTCAGTTTGAGAAAAATAATAAGAGTAATTGATAACATTTTTTCAGAATTGAAATAATTGCCTTAGGTCTATAAACATATTTAATCTTCACAACAGCTATATGAGGAATATGCTGTTCATATACTCCCATTTTACAGATGAAAAAATGGTGACTTAGTGAATTGCCCAAGTTTGGACTGTTAGTAAGTAGTGAACAAGGTTTTGAACTTGGGAAGTATGAACCCTGTATCCACAGTCATAAGCCTGTGCCCCACATACCAACATTAATGGCTGAAAATATTCCCAATAGCTGAATTTAATGACATGCTATATGTTGTTATTGGCAGCATAAAGCTAGAAATTGGTGGCAGCTATTATGAATAATGACTTTTGCTTTAGAAAAGCTGATTTTTTTTTTGTTGTTATTGTTTGTTTTTTTAGACAGAGTCTCCCTCTGTTGCCTGTGCTAGAGTGCAGTGGCATCATCATAGCTTACTGCAACCTCAAATTCTTGGGCTCAAGCAATCCTCCTGCCTCAGCCTCCCGAGTAGCTGGGACTACAGGCATGCACCACCATGCCCAGCTAACTTTATATATATATATATATATATATATATATATTTTTTTTTTAAGTAGAGACAGGGATCTCGCTCTTGCTCAGGCTGGTCTCGAACTTCTGACCTCAAGTGACCCTCCTGCCTCGGCCTCCTAGAGTGCTAGGATTATAGGTGTGAGCCACTGTGCCCGGCCCCTTGGATCTTTTTACCTCCAGCAAAATGTGTCACCTCTTGTTTCAGCAAGTGGGAGTAAGAGTCTGGCCCTCCTTTGCTCACAAGACTGTGATGAGAATGCCCTATCACAGCCACACAAGGTGAGCTGTCCTCTTCCCCACACAGCTGCCAGGGACACCTTCCCAAGTCCCTCCACCTTTCCTCCCTTTATCTGTTGTTTGTAAATGCAATTGTGGGAAAGGGAAGTGCTTTGGTAGTCGGCAAGTGTCAGGAAGTTGAGGGCTCTGTAAAGGCATCTTGGAAAATCAAGGAAGGAGGCACAAGCCTAATTCCTATTCTATGTTACCCCAGCCTCCAGCAGCACCTGCCCTCGTCTTAGAGAGGCCCATTGTAGATAAATACGGGCTGCCAAAAGCAAAACGAAGCTCGGGCAAACTGCCCAACAGATGGTTCAACTCTTTGTGTACCAGCCAAGGGCCAATGTGGCAGACAGTTGCTTCTGTTTGTGTCTTAAATCAGAGCCATGGATATAAGATAACTGTGGGTTGGCAGAAATCCCTGGGGTTGTTCCCCGCGAGACAAACTTAAGACACCTTTCAGGAGTTTGAATATACAGCCTTCTCTGCTGCTCCCTTGAAACCCTGGCCCCCCAAGGTGAGTGGTAAGATGGGTCAAGGGCTTTGGGCAGGAAGGAAGGAATGTCCTGCATGGCTCGGGGCAGGGATACCCTAGCCAAGATCCAAGATCCTGGTCCTTTGGCCTGCGGACAGCATTGGAAGCCAGCCCAGGAAGTGGACCAGGGCCCTTGCACAGGAGCCTTCTGATGGTTAAGGTCGTGTGTCAACCTGACTGGGCTAAGGGATGCCCAGACAGCTGAGAAAACGTGATTTCTGGGTGTCAGTGAGGGTGTTTCCGGAAGAGGTTAGCATTTGAACAGTAGACTGAGTAAAGATGCCCTCACCAGTGCAGGCGGCATCACCCAATCCACTAGAGGCTCAAATAGAACAAAAGGGTGGAGGAAAAGCGATTCCCTGTCTCTGCTTGAGCTGAGACATCCATTTCTCCTGCCTTGGGACATTGGCGGTCCTGGTTCTCAGGCTTCAGACTCTGGGACTTGCACCCTCAGGCCCCCAATTCTCAGACCTTCGGACTTGAGCTGAAGGTTACACCACCGGCTTTCCTGGTTCTCCAACTTGCAGCTGGCAGACTGTGGGCTTCTCAGCCTGCATAGCCACATGCGCCCATTCCTATAGTAAATCTTCCCGTAACTATTCATCTCTATGTAGCCCATTGGTTCTGTTTCTCTGGAGAACCTTGACTAACACAGGGCTCTTGTTCCCCATGGGTCCTGAGATCAGGAGGTGGCTCAGTGGAGCGTGGGCTTGGGAAGGCAGGCCGGGGTCCAAATCCTGGCTCTTCAGCTAGGCCGATCGATCATTTCACTTTCGGAAGCCTTCACCCCCATCTGCAAAATGGGCACAATGTCCAGCTTATGACGCTGCCTTGAGGAAAGGAAGGGTCTATCCAGCATGGTGCTTGGAGCCTAAGCTCTCAGTGCTTCGGGACTTCACCCTACCCCCTTTCCAACAGCTGCAGCTGTCACCCTCAGAGGATGCCACCCTCAGTGTCAGATGCCGGGCGTGATGCATCTGGAAAGGGCTCCCCTCAAGCCCTCGTAATCCAGAGCCCTGAGAACGGCCAGCAGTCAGCAGGGGGCGCATCCTCTGCTTGCCCACCTCGGGTCTCACTTCTCTCGCTGCAGGGTCGGCTGCCTTAGGATACAACAGCTCTGCACCCAGCTCCTGCTAGCAGGATGGGCATTTCCTGATGTTAAAGCTCCAACTGCAATCTCAAAAATGAACTCTTCCAAGGCACGAAATAAAAAATATTACAGGTTATAAAGAAGTTGGCACCCGAGAAGAACGAGACCGGGGCACCGTGCAGCTGAGAGCAGCCTGCGCTGTGGCAGAAGCCTCGGATTTGAGGACGGCCTTTGCAATTGTTTTGATCTGGGCTCTCCTGGCGACTGCAAGCCTCAGCTTCTTCTTCATGCGTAAGATGAGAATGATGATACCGGGCCTCAGGCAAGGCTGTTCGTGCATTGGTAAAACAGCACGAAGTAAAGCACGACATTGATCATGAGTTGTTGAGTAACCAGGGGTGTACATATCTGTCTAGAAGAAATAAAGGTGGGAAGTGATGAGGGGGCAGCTCTGCGTTGGGAAGTGGGAGAGGGTAACTGGATGAGAGTCCTGAGGCTTGGGACAGGGGAGGAATCTGGGATAGTTCTACAGGAGTACGTGTTTGCACAATGGTTCCTTTGTGGAAGCTCTGGATGCTGAGGGTCTGCCTGAGTGTGGGGGTGGGGAGTGGCAGGCAGAGATTAGTGTCTGCTTTATTCCCCGTAACCAAGGACTAGGGTCATCAGGAGCCAGTGGGCAGTAGGGACAGGCGTTGGCACAGACTAGAGCAGGTCCCCACTGCACCATAGGCTTCTCTTGGGCCTGTGCCTTCAGGGGTGTGGGCACCAGGATGCCCCTGACGTTCTCTGGGTGGAGGTGGAGGGGCCTCTAGGGCACAGTTTGCCAGTTAAGGAGGAGCCACCATTGGGTTTGATTTCTGAAATGGAGTTTTCACACGTACTGAAAGTGTTTTTATTTGAGAGGTGGGAAGGTGAATTATTTATCAGTAAAATTATCCTTCTCTCTTCAGATTCTGTAAAACCAACAGACTCATAAACAAACTAGACATTGCTTTTTTTTTTTTTTGCATAACCCAAATTTCTTTGTGAAAGCTGACATATAGAATGTTTAATTTTATAATATATTCAGTTACAGAGATAGCAAATAGTAACATTCAAGGAAAAAAATAAAAAACCCAAGATGCTACTGACTTTATGGATGCCTTAACTGTAGACAGAATTAGGACTTCCTAATATGGTTTTGTTCCAGTAAAGCCCTTCAGAAAGATTTTCATCAGCAAAACACTGCATTGGAGCAGCGGCTGCCGTGCAGAGTTTATCTCCTTTAAACCATTTCTTACTTCATTGTTAATTTTCATGGCACCTTTCTTCTAATAGCTCTATTTTTTTTTTTTAACCTGCAAACATCCTGGGATTCTTTCTTTCCTTCTTGGTAAATGAAAGAAATTTAAAGCAGATTTTTAATCTGCTTTAGAATGATTTCATTCTAAATGGTTAGAATGATTTCATTCCAGGTCCCTTTAAAAGAAGTCTGTGTTAAAGGTCAAGTCATAAATACATAAATAAGTGGGGGGGCTGCCTGGTTAACTGTGGGCTGATTCCCAGAGAGCACCCAGGGGGAGTTTCCTGCAGAAGGTAGCTGCTCCCTACCAAGGAAACCACACGTTGTCATCAGTAAGGGTTTCTACTTATATCAGAGGGATCATGCTACAACATGACCCTATTTTTTCTGCCATGCAAAAAAAAAAAAAAAAAATTAAGAAAGTCAAAGGGGACATTTTTGAGAACAAACTAGGAATCTTCGAAAGCTGTATAATACGTTTTTCTCTGAGTAGGTAAGAAACAGGCAAAACAAAACTAAGGAGATGATCATTAGGTAGAATTCAATTACAATGTAGCCCCATAGCATTTGTATTGGGTATATGTCCTCAAATGGTTTTTGTATCAAAGAGTTTAAGATAAATTGGAACGTCCTATTCCTCTGACAACTCAGAGTGTGCCAGGTTAAGAGGTAATTAAGGTCAGATTGCTCACTTGTTTGGGGGGAAAATGAGGTAATTAAGAACAGGTGGATGTTGTAGATAAAACTAAGTAATTATACTTCAGCATTTGCGTTTCCTTACATTTTGCTCTAATAGTTTGTTATTTTCAAAAGTACATGACGTGAGTATATAAATATAGTAATTTATTAAGCCTCATATTGTGATTATTAAATGTGATCCTTTGCTCTTTTAATATTTGCAGTTCCTATTTTTAATGTGCAGTTCATTTTTAATGAAGTGTACAATTTTCCTTTGGCTTCATGAAATTTGCTTAATGGAACCTCAGCTATTTGTTCCCATAAGCCCCTGCTGGTCACACGAGGGTAGTTCACCTGAATTTTCAATAAATCACATGGGAGAAAATAATCTACTTTGGTGATTCTCAACCCACTTTTGGTTCAGCATCCATTGCATTTACATCTCAGAGTAGCAGCTTTGGAGTCATTGCATTCTTTCTACTGAAAATATGCTATTAAAAGGAGATAGAACTGGACCTATAAGAAAAGCAAAATCATTCTTTATGACAGAATGTGGCAAGAGTATGGAGCCCAAAGCAATTTCAAAGACTATGAACCACTATTTAGTGATAGACACTAGGGTTAAATAGTCTATGTAGAAGAGGACAGTGAGTATTAAGTGGACCCTAAACACCCAAGTTTAGGAACCAGCATTGATACCGCCCTGTGATTCCTCCTGCATGAGTGATGAATTGCAAATAAAAGTGCCTGTACTGGGCGAGGGAGGTGGCTTTGGGACCCTGTTCTCCCATAACCTGTATGACCTTGGGCAGACCACATAAGACTTTGGTATCCTCACCTCCAAAACATCGACTATTCCGCCTCTCCCTCACCTTACAGGGTGGCCACGAGGACCAGTGAGTTCAGGTATGTGACTCTAGAAGGGGACTGTGAATGTACAAGGCAGGGACCATCTTCTTTATGACTTTTGCATTCTCCCATCACAGCTTTTGTGGAACTGCCCTTTAGCTGTTTGATGGCACATATGGAATGAAATAAATGTACACAATATAGAAAAACAGAAAGTTATTGAAGGTAAGACCAATTTTCCAGTTCAGACTAATGGGAAGAGGCTTTGTTCTCATCTCCTTCCCTAAAACTTGACTTTATGGAATTGCTTAGACTCCTACCAGCTGGAAAGAGCCAATTCGGTGCATCTCTTCACATCTCCGTGTTCAGAGTTGTCAAGTTCATAGCTTGAAACTGGCTGTGCTGGAAGTATTTACACCATAGAAACTGGCAAATGCTACATATTAGAATTTTTTCCTCCAGAGGGACAATTGTTATATATTTACTGGCACACCACTGCTTAGACTTTTCCTTTGTTTGTGAGTGATTTTGGTTTGATTTTGTAGACTAGGGGATCCATGATCTTTGTGATTTTAGGGGCTATGGTGAGAGCTGAAAGCCAACAGAAAGGCCCCATTAATTTACTTACTCACAAATGCATCTTCGCCACTTCCTACAGGCAGTATGGACACAGGTATGATTGTAGGGCCATCCCTGTTGGTCACCCCGCACAGAGACTGTGGACTACAAATGCATGCCCTGATTCTGTTGAAAGCCTCCCAAAATTATGACTCTGATTAAGAGGAGATCTGAAGCTAGGAGGCCTTTGCTCATGTTCCTTCTCAGCCATTACCAGCTGTGTGATCTTTGTCAATGACCTGATTTCTGTAAGCCTCAGATAACTCATTTGTAAAGTAGGCATAAGCTCCTGCCTCACAGACTTGTAAGATTAAATGAGACACTCCATGTAAAACACTCAGCATGGAGCCTGGCCCCATAGTAAGCTCTCAATAAAAGAAGGGCAGCTATCAGTCAAATTATCATTGTCATCACCACCCTGGTCATCAGGAGGGGGTTGTGGATAGTTACCATGGTCCATACCTATCTGTGAAAAAACCTTCTAAGGTCACAGGTGAATTGATTCACAGTTCATTCCATATTTATAAATCCCCGATATTCTTGGATCCTCTCTCTGTCAGACCCAAGAAATCTCTTTAGTCTCTCTTTTCCCTTGATTAAAACCCAGTAATACACCCAGGTCAAACAGTAGATCAAGAATTAGCATTTTATAGGTTTGAATATATCATCCAGTTAATTTAAAAACCATCACATCTCTTTGCTGTTTGATATCTAAATGCACCAAGCAATATGAAAAGGACTAAGATGGAGACCACAATAACCCTCATCGCTAAGACAGAGGATGTAGTTTAGTACAAGAACCAAATGGACCTGCTTAATAGGACCCCAGAATTGGACAGACTTGATCCTCTGTCCCAGGCAGTGCTATGAGGGAGCTCACCCCTGGAGGAGGGCAGAGAATGTGCTCTCCTACATGCCCCCAGCTTCTGAAAGGAAGAGGAGAAAGGGGAGAAGAGCACGCCCAAGTCAATCTTCTGGTATTTAATGGTCATAGAAGTTACCCAATCTCCTTTGGATGGATAGATGGCATTATTTTTTTTGAATATGATGCCTCTTGCCTTCTTGTTCCTTTGGCGCTTGAGAAGGGAGGCCAAGGATTGATTACGCAAGCAAGTTTTGCATTTTGCACATTTATTAAGGTGTGTGCTTTTGAGAAAATAAAGAGATCCTAAGGGCTTCAATTCTCTGTGGCACTGTCTTTCGTTTATTTCCAAAAGCACTCAATGGGAAATGCCTGCATGTTCTTCCCAGGGCCCCTCAGTCCAAGGAGTTCATAGTTTGCTGGTATAAACAAGCGTATAAACTCATCACTGTAAGACCAACTGATGAATGCTGTTGTGAAATATGATGAAGGAGCTAGGGGAGGATATTTTAGGGACATCTGAAAAGGCTTTTCAACGTAAGTCTTTAAGGGTGAGGAGGGCTTTGCCTGTGAGAGCTTTTTATGTCTTCTAAATGAATAGTGATGTAGATACATACCAACATTTCCCTCCATGGGCATCTCTCACTGAAACTGGTGGGGCAGAGCTCTCATTAATATCTCTGCCTTATTCACAGCCCCACAGTCCTACTTGGCTCATCTTAAGACAGCTACTTTTGGATGCACCGTTAACACTCCCCACTCTGTGGCTGACTTGTATGTCAAAGTATTTGAATGAAAAGTGAACATTTTGGGAAACCACAATGGGTCAATTGAAGCTTCCCTTTTATTTACATTGTTCCCACCAAAGTGGTTTTCAATCCTTTAGCTCATCTGACTCTTCCATTTCCCTAGTGACACAGGCAGGGCTGACACCCATGTGCAACCCCTGGGTGCCATGCTGCACTGCTCCAGAGCACTATTCACACCATGGTCTGTGTTGTGTTGGGCAGTGCCACCGTGGACTCCTGACCAAGGGAAACACTGTTCTCAGTGCATGTTCCTTCGTCTCTGTTCCCTAACCATCTCCCAGACCCCCCCATGCTCCCCTTCCATCCTCATCCAAGGTGACCTCATGACCCCTCCCCCTGCTTCACCAGTTCCCACACTCCAGACCCTTTCTGGGAAAACCTATGTGTCCCATTCCTTAGCACCAGCTCTCTGTAAGAGATGACTGAATGTGTGACAATGGCCTAGTGATTTATCACAAGTTGGTCCCTTCCAGATTAATTTAGTGGTGTTTTACTTGGGTTTTCCTGAAGGCTGGACTTTAATCCAGAGAATTGAGTAGAGTTGTAAATTCCCTGTTGGGAACTGGCAGCCTAGGCAGGGGTGACAGTAGGGATGTTTTTATAGGAGGGTACTTAGGGCATCTAGAGCCTCCCCTTTCACATGTTCATGGAGAGGCTGCTGCCTTGCTTCAGACAATAGCTCCACCATGTCCTTTAGCCTGAGTTCTCACCAAAGGCAGGCTGCTGATCTCAGCCCTGCTTGGAGATGAGACCCGGACATTTCACAGGATTTGTGATAGTTTATTTCTATCAGGAGGTGAAGGTGTATTTGCCCGGCATTTGCAGACTCTCTCTCTATATATAAATATATATTTACATGCACAGAGACAGATTAACTTGATCTTTTTTCTAACTAGTTATGTCTACATGGTTCAAATGCTGGTGGAAGCATAATAGAGTGATATGATTTTCTTCTGCCTTTATAATTGGACTTAATTGCTCATTTGTGCTGAGTTTCGATTGCAGGGGAAATAAAGACTTGGGTTTTCATCTATGTATGATTTTAGTCTCTACATAATACAATAAAAGGTTGTTTTTTTTTTCCCCTTCCCTTATTTTTGCAAACAAGTTGAAATTATACCAGGAAGCTCTTAAGTGATCTTTCCAATTTCCAGTCATCATATTTCCACAATTGTATACTAAGAATAGATCTGGATTTTTTTTTAAGGTCTGGTTTTAAATGAAAATATTCTGAAAGACATAATAAAAAAAAAACACAGTCTCCTGTCTCCAAGTTCTTCTCCCCCAAAACATATACTTTAAACTTTTTCCATCTTTTCTTCTGGTTACTTCCTGTATTTTTAAAAAACAACATGCTAAGGCCATAACTATGATTTATCAGTGTTAAACACTATTAGTTTCTGGTTATGGTAGATGATAAATCTCCCAATCCCTTCATCTCAGGGTAGTTACATTAATATTTTCTTTTAAATTGTTAGTCACCTTTTACATTATTATGACTTTTTAAATATCTTTTGTGGCAAAGTCCTTAGTGTACTGTAAAATCATGTCCTTTCTTAGATAGACTCAGGAAAGTGGCTGGAATCATCTTTTCGAGCGGGATGTCAGGACTCTAGCTGATATGAACAACTTTTCCAGAGAGAAAAACCCTCAACTCTTAAGGACATGTAGAGGGCTCAGGGCCACCACACCAAGGACTGACCTTAGCACTGTCGCTATTATCACCAGTGTGCATGTGTAGCTCAAAGACGGCTTAGTCTCTCAGTTGACACCTACAGAAACACTTTCTGTGCATGTGTGGCCCGTGCTCTAACAGTGGGCTACAGGAGCAGGGTGTATATCCTTGGATGAGCATGGCTTTTAGAGTCACAAAGACCAGAGTTTAAATCACTGTGGTGGACAGAATAATGACCCCCAAAGATGTCCATGCTCTCATCCCTGGAACCTGTGACTATGTTACCTTACTTGGCAAAAGGGACTTGCAGATGTGGTTAAGCTGGGGATCTGGAGATGGGGAGATTTCTCTGAATTATCTGGGTGGGTCCAATGTAATCACAGCATCTTTAAAAGGAAAAGTTGGAGGCAGAAGAGTCAGAGGAGAAGATGTGATGACAGAATTAGAGATTGGAGTGATACACTTTGAAAATGGAACCACTAGCCAAGGAAAGCAGGAAGCATCTAGAGGCTGGAAAAGGCAAGAACATAGATTCTCTTCTAGAGCCTCCAGAAAGAACATAGCCCTTTTGACACCTTGCTCTCCCACTGCCCCAAGCCTCCACCTTCAATAACAAGGTGCCCAACCTAAGAATGAGGCGCCCATTGTCATAGAGCTGCAACTGGCCCCAGGAGCCAGAGAAGCTGTGGGATGACCCAGCAGGCCATGGCAGCCAGGATGCTGCACCTGTAGATAGGTGAGCAGCAGATGCGTAACACCGTTCATGAGCAGCAACATCACACCCACCTACCAAGAGCACCGGGACTGTCCCTTTGCCTCCATCTTCCACGGCTCACTCAGGGTGTCTCCTGCAGCCACACTCACTTGGACCTATGCAGGGAACGAGTTCTGGGAAACCTAGTTCCAGCTAAGCCAAGTTGGCACAATCCTGACCCACCATGGACCCTCTCTGAGTTGGGAGAAAGAGCTGATGAAACAGTTCTTGGGCTGGCAAACTCTCTGCAATGAACTAGCAAAGTGGTGAGGTCAGTGAGGCAGAGAAAAAGGAAGTCAACTGTCAAATGGAGCATTTCAGTGGCAGAAATGAGAAGCCTGGATGCCTTAGAGATAAACCAGGGCTCAAACTGGATGTCTCAGCTCTGCCTTCTATGGGCTCTAGGTGATACTGGACACTCTCTTAATTGCCCTCAGCCTTAGTGTCCACAAGGGTCAAAGGAGAGGACTAGACCACTGGATCTCTCAAGTCTTTATGGCTCTAAGTTTCTCATTCTCTGTACTCTTAATAGTTCATTTGTAAAATTTGGAAGTGCTGGTGTCCCTGAGCTTGCAATGGCTGCTTAGTTAGTTCCAGGCCCCATCACCACTGCACTCGGGGGAGCCATCCTGCCTCTGCACCTGCCCCCCTCTGCAGGCACCGTCACCCCACACGCAGCATGAGTGTCTGTCCTCAAACGCTTGCAGGTGCAGCAGATGGAGACCAGTCTCCCTCGAGCATGTTTTACTGAAAGCTGCCAGCAATCTGTCTTCCCATCCTAGATGCCTGTGGACTGTCACAGATCAGCCTGGCTGAAGGAGCATCTGAAATGGAGAAGGACAAGGGGTTTGGGCCTGCTTGTCCCAGGAACAAGCAGAAGACGAGGGGAGGCCAGTCAGGCCGTGGAGCTGCTGTGCAAACTGGCAGAGACTGTGCCCTCGGGGAGACAAAACGAGGAGCAGTGGACAAGTGGGGTCACAGCCCCTCTTCTTGGGAAGACGTGCGGGGATGTTTTGCAGTTTAGGGAATGTGGAATTATCTCCAATGTCTGTCTGGAGTCTTTATGCTCACTGAGCTTGATCTCCTTCCCCACCTCACTGATGGAGGTGCCCCTCGTGTCTCTTGACAACGCTTTGCAAGAGTCGTGTTTTAAAAGTGTCGATAATGAGTCAAGACAGAGAATGGATGGAGAAACACAGCAGGACACTAAGAAGGAAGGAAGGAAGGAAGGAATCAATCAATCAATCTAGGTTTCAGTGAGCTTAGAGACTTTATAAACCTGCCCAGCACTCACCACGGTGTGAGGGGCTGCCTGTCCCACATGGCCTTGGTCCCCACTCTTTCCTCCCTCCCTCTTAAGTGCACATGGCGCCTCCTGCCGCCCCCGCATTCTTCCTCTCTCCTTGCCCCTGCTATGGCCCCTCCACCCCCCACCCAGCCGGTCGGTGGAAAAAATTATCTCCCATGAAACTGGTCCCTGGTGCCAAAAAGGTTTGGGACCGCTGATCTAAGGCACTTCTGTCTTGGGGTTGGGAGGGTTGGGGAGATAGGACTTTAAAAAAACAGAGGAGACCACTGTCTGGGTTTTAGAGTTTTAGTTTAGTCAGTTTTAGAGACTCTACTGCTTTGATTTTCTAAACCGAGAATCCTAGAACGGGGGAGTCATTGTGTCCCACCCATGTTTACGGGTGCCCAGAGAGGCCAAAGCAATGGCAGGGATGGAACTGACTGGCCTTGCCAAAAACTTGAACCAGACCCAGAGCAAAGAGCACACTTGGCCCTCCAAGCTGGAGGGAAGATCCTTTCAATCCTGCCGAGTGTTTCGTGCCCTGTAAAAAGATGCACTTGAGGGAGGAGACACTGTGGGAAGAGGACAACTTGACCTTGCTCCTATAAGCCTCTGACCTCTCTGTATTCAGTAAGATAAATTTAAGTTGGCAGGGTTCTTATTGATAAAGGAAGTGTTGTCTTTTAAAACAAAACCCATAGCAAGCAAGGCCTTCCTCCCTTGCCTCCTCTGCTGCTTGGGGGTTTAGTTATCTCTGCTGCTTCGTCCTGGTGCAAGGGGAAGGGGAAAAGCTTGAGTACCTAGCTCCATCTCAGACGGCAAACACCCCAGGATGATTCAAACCAATGCTTTTGGCTCAATTTATTTCCCATAGAGATGTGCATACCTAATACTGGCCCTTCATGTCACCAAACCATTTTTTAAATATCAAAAATTTAAGAAAATGGTTGTTTTGTAAGTGGTAACTAAGTTACAGGACTGCTGTGAAGCTGAACTGAGATAGTCTACGTGGAGACACTTTGAATACACTGAGCCACTATGGAAATATGAAAGTCTAGAGTTATGAGTTACACCCTGATTTTTCCAATTTCATGCCAGCTGATAAGTCAGCTCCTGAGTTTTGCTACAGTCTTATTGCTCCAGTGAGCTGTGTTCTCTGCGATTTTGAAATCAGCCAGACGATCGTAATTCTTCTAATCTCTTGTTCCATGTGATTGCCACCAAGCCTTGTGTTATAGTTATAGCAGTTTTAAGACAGAGGCATGTGGCTAGCTACAGGGACTGATGAGAAGTACACAGTAGTTCTACTTTATCCATGGGGGCACATCCCAAGGCCCCCAGTGGGTGCCTAAAACCACAAATAGTACCAAATCTTATATATACTATGCATGAATGCCTTTTCCCTTCTTCACAATTTCTTTTCATTTCTTTCTTTCTTTTTTTTTTTTTTTTTTGAGACAGAGTCTCGCTCTGTTGCCCGGGCTAGAGTGCCATGGTGTCAGCCTAGCTCACAGCAACCTCAAACTCCTGGGCTCAAGCAATCCTCCTGCCTCAGCCTCCCGAGTAGCTGGGACTACAGGCATGCACCACCATGCCCGGCTAATTTTTTCTATATATATTTTTAGCTGTCCAGATCATTTCTTTCTATTTTTAGTAGAGACGGAGTCTCACTCTTGCTCAGGCTGGTCTCGAACCCCTGAGCTCAAACAATCTGCCCGCCTCGGCCTCCCAGAGTGCTAGGATTACAGGCATGCACCATCAGGCCCGGCTAATTTTTTCTGTGTTTTTAGTTGTCCAGCTAATTTCTTTCTTTCTTTTCTTTTTTTTTTTTTTTTTTTTTTGTAGAGACGGGGTCTCGCTCTTGCTCAGGCTGGTCTTGAACTCCTGAGCTCAAGCAATCCTCCCGCCTTGGCCTCCCAGAATGCTAGGATTACAGGCACGAGCCACTGTGCCCGGCCTCTTTTCTTTCTTTCTTTTTTTTTTAGAGACAGGTTCTCACTCTGTCACCCAGGTTGGAGTGCAGTGGCACAATCATAGCTCACTACAGCCTCAAACTCCTGGACTCAAGGGATCCTCCTGCTTCAGCTTCCTGAGTAGCTGGAACTACAGTCATGCACCACCATGCCCAGCTAATTTTTCTTATGTTTTGTAGAGACAGGGGTCTTACTGTGTTGACCAGTCTGGTCTCAAACTCCTGGTCTCAAGTGATTCTCCCACTTTGGACTCCCAAAGTGCTGGGATTACAGATGTGAGTCACCACACCTGGCCTTCTTCTTCACAGTTTCACAGACAGCAGATTCATTCTTACCATAGATCTTAGTAACCTCAGTATATGGGTTTTTCATTCCTTTTTAGGTGGAGAACTTTTACCTTTCCCTTAAAGGAAGCATTTTACAGCTTCTCTTTGGCATATCTAAATTGCCAGCATCACTACTGTTACACTTTAGGGGCCATTACTGTAAAATAAGAGTGACTTGAACACAAGTATTGTGAGACCACCACAGTTAATCTGCTAACCTAGATGGCTACTAAGCGACTAATAGGCAGGTAGCTATAGCATGGACCTGTGGACAAAGGGATGATTCATGTCCAGGGCAGGATGAAGCAAGATTGCATGAGATTTCATCACATTACTCAGAATAGTGCAAAATTTAAAACTCATGAATTGTTTATTTCTGGAATTTTCCATTTAATATTTTTGGATCACAATTGACCACAGATAAGTTAAACCGTGGAAAGTGAAACTGCAGGTAAGCAAGGGGGAGGGGGGAGGGAACACTACTGTATTATAGAAACAGCTGACCTTTATTTGATGAGGTTGATCTGTGAGTCATAGCTTATGGTTGCATTCATAAGCTGATGCATTAGGTACCACACCAGGAATCGTTAAGCTTTCTGTGGGCACCTGGTTTTCTTTTACTTTATGGGTTGTATTTGGAATGCATTTAGTTGTAAATGGAACCCTCAATTAATGGTGGCTTCAGTAACTTGCACATCAAAATGTCTGGAGGTAGGAAGCCCAGGATTGGCCAGAGGCTTGGCCTTTTTGTCCTTTAGGCTTGTTGCCTCATGGTCACAGATGGCTGTCGCAGCTCCAAGCTTCACTTTATCATTCCAGGCAGGAGGAAGGCAGGATAAGTGATCAACTGAAGAGCAAAAAGTTACCCAGAAGCTCCTAACAAACAAATGCTTTTGTTTTATTGGGGGAAATGTCTTGGGAAGAAAACCAGAGAGAGAAGAAATACAGAAGCTAAGGGAGGAGAGAGGTACAAGGAGGACAAATTCTAGCATGAGGAATATATAGCATTATGTATACTACATACTGGACTAAATTTTGTGGTTCAAACCATGCCATGGCAATTTGGAGAAAAGGAGGAGTGGAGTCACCAGGAAAAGAATAAGAGAGAAAATGGGAGTTGAGCTGGAATTTGAAGGACATGTCAATTTTAAGAGGCCTAATAAAAGGAGCTGAAGTATAACAACTGGTGAGGTAGCATGGGATGTGTTCACTGATGGGATGTCGACATAAAACAAAAGTATGTTAATGCTGGAAACACATGAGATATAATAGGATCTGCTCATTTCTCTCTTTCTGGTCTTTGTGATTATCAAAGCCACCTTTGCCGCTGCTCTGAACCAGGTGTTAGTGTCCAGCAGGGGAGGGTGTATGAATCAGTTTATTTCTTTAATGATGCTGTGTAACAAATAACCCCGAAATCTCAGAGGCGTACAGCAATACATATTTACTTCTCTCTTGCAGACGAGAAGGTTGAGCCTGACATTGTTGGATTTGGCTGAGATTGGCTGGATTCAAGTCTGCTCCATAAGTCTCCTTGTTCTGGAGCTAGCAGCTACCTAGACATGTTCCTCTCATGACTGAGGAGAGAGTCAAAGATACCCAGCAAGACCACCAGGCACAAGTAAAGCCTCTGCTTGCCTCCCATCTGTTCATGTGTCCTTGGCCAAAGTAAGTCACAGACCAAGCCTAACGTCAGTGGACTGGGACAGTACACACCACCATAGATGGGAAGGGTGGGAGGAGTGTTTCCTGACCAATGACACAGTCTGCCAAGAGGGGAAAGTGAGGGGCGGGTGCAGACTGTGTGCTCTAGGAATGTCACACAGCCATTCACAAAGAGCCAACCCAGAGCCAGGGTGTCCTTACCAGACATTGCTGAGACCCTGGCCTGTGCCAGGCACTGCACTGTGTACTGGGGAATAATATATGAATAATTAAGGAACAGTTCCTGTTGGAAATGTCACCAGATTGCATGGTCCTTAAAAATGAAGAGGTGATGTAAATGGGAGTAGAGGAATGATGATTCCAACTCCTTCACTGTTGGGTATCAGCCACCAACCCTTTTGGCTCCTTCCCCTCACTCCAGGTGTCAGCTGTTTCCCAGTGCCAGGGAGTCAAGCACAGGGATGCCAATAAGTGCTCCCCACAAGGTGTATATGACAATTAAGCCATCAGCCACTGCAGAAGCCTGCACTCAGTCATGCTTCTCTCCAACAGAAAATGAATCAAATTACAGGGAAGGCTCCTGCCCGGCCCCCCCCATCCCCCCTCCTTTGCACTGTAATCCATGCCACGGAAATTCAGCAGTGATTTCTCTGAACAGCTCATGGCCAATATTAGCAGGGTAAACTCAAAAATCCATGTATGGATTTTTTCCCAGTGGGCATGGCTCACAGAACAGAGCCTACCACACAGAGCAAGGTCTGTGGGCTGTCCTGGGAGAATCGATGTCACAGCCTAGTCCTTGGAGGTGTCTCACTTGAGGTGACTCATCCTGAAGATGTAGACGTTTTCTTCCTCTTTCACTCTTCCAACCCAGCCTGATCTTGCTGAGGGGTGGAGTGGGCCATGCAGCCTCTCTCTCGAGGCCGTCCTCCCCGGGGAGAGACCCTATCCTAGGGGTGCACTTCCCTAGGCTGGAGGAGTAGCCGAGGGCTGCTGCTTGGAGGGGTCGGGAAGGAGCTTGGCCTGCAGGCAGCGGTAGCCAGACACATGGGCACAAGGTCCCTCTTGCTGTGGAACACAGCTGGGGGTGGAAGTAGAAAGAAAGGGAGTGGCATGAGCCACAGGCCATGGGTGACTATCTTGGTGCCACCAATTTCTGGCCCAGGAATCCAAGAACTCTGACCCTCTACATCTGGCCTTCCAGGTGATTTTAGAGATATATGTGTCATGACAGAGGATAGAACACTTTGTTTACAGTTTGTTACCTTGATTTATAATTTTAAATATTTAGTCAAATGGTTTAAGGGCTCCATTTGTATCCTTCCCCTGAGCCTCTCGTATGTCATGGGTGGGCCTGAGACCAGGAAGGGGCAGCCAATGCCTGCCTATAGCTGTCCCCTGGGGTTCCTGCTGTAAGAAATCACACAGCAATGGGGGCATTTCAGATCCGGCTTGTTAACTCTGAGGTCCCATTTCAGCCCACTGCCAACTCGTGATTAATCTTCCAATGCCCTACCCAGCCCAAATCATATTCACTCACTTACTTTTCATAAGCATGTTTTTCCAACCCGAGAATTTCCTCTGAACTACATTGTGTTCCTCATCCATTTGTTTCTAATTTCCTGTATATTCAAAATGACACAAAACTGCCATCATGGACCACTTTTTTATTATTACTAAGAATGGGAGAAGAGACAAATTGTAGCAAGGATTTTTATCAGTAATGAAAAACGGTATAGTCAAAGAGCAAAGAAGGAAAATCATCAGAGTGAGATTTCTGGGGACAAACGGATGGAGGGAAAAGTCTGGAGAAAGGACATGTTGCAGGAGAAGTCTGAGCATTTTTGTAGAGCCCCTTTGAAAAAGTCTATTCGATTTTGACTCATAGAAGGCTGAGACTATTGAATTGGCTAAATAATATAACCAAATATGAAATTACCAAGACTAAAAGTGCTGATGACCCAAGATTAAGCGTTTCTGGATAAGAATCTAAAGGAAGCATCATCTAGGGCAGAGGTTGCACAAAGCAGAGAAAACTGCTCCGTGACTATTGATCTGTAAGTCCTTGTCACTCAAGGTGTGGTCCATGGGTCTGCACCGTTAGCATCACCTAAGTGCTGGCTAGAAATGCAGATTATCAGGCCCCCGTTTCAGACCAGCTAAATCAGGATCTGCACTTAAAAAGATCCCCAGCAATTGCTATGAGAAGGCTGGCTGTCAATTCTTTAAGATGTTTGTTTTTCAGTTCTGATTGCTTACAGCAGCATCTTAGTCAAGGTACTTCAGAAGGACAGAACCAACAGGATGTATACATACACAGAAAAGGACTTATTATAAGGAATTGGCTTATGCAATTACTGAGGCTGACAGATTCCAAGATCTGCAGTCAATAAGCTGGAGACCCAGGAGATCTGATGGTGTAGTTCCAGTCCAAGTCTGATGGCGGCAGGCTCGAGACCCGGGAAGAGCCAATGCTTTAGTTCAAGTTTGAAGGTTGAAAAAACCAGTGGCCCAGCTCACAGGCAGTCAGGCAGGAGGAGTTCACTCTTATTCATGGAAGGCTCAGCCTGTTTGTTCTATTCAGGCCTTCGAGGGATGGAATGAGATCTACCCACATCAGGGAAGGCGATACGATTTACTCAGTTTATCAATTTCAATGTTAAACTCATCTAAAAAGTCCCTCATGGAAACACCCAGAATAATGTTTGCTTAAATATCTGAGTACTCCATGGCCCAGTCAAGCGGACACATAAATTTAACTATCCCAGGCAGATCATAAAAAGTGAGATAGCCATTGGCTGGAAATGACTCCTTCAATTTCCCTTTGTTACTGTTCCCCAGCCCTGTATATGTGTCTATCCCACCTCTAGCCCTATCACACGAGATCCTGTCCTCCCCTCACCACCCCAGCCGGCCAGGTGGAGGCCTTAGAGGGCCTGGGGACAGAGGGGCCACCCTTAGAGCTTTGTGAGTGTGTCCACACAACTGCTGAGTCAGGCTGCTCCCTGATTCTCCACCACGGGAATTGTCACCTCCACCAATACGTCCTTTTGCACCATAAGACCCTCACTGCAATGACCAAACTCACATTTGTATCATGTGGCAACTTCTAACAGAACAGAAGAAACTATCAAAGCAGCAATAACACTATTCAAAGATTCAGGTGCTTTCGTGCTGTGAAAATTTTTGAGAAAGAGGTCCCCGATTTGGAGCTCAGCACAAAAGTCCTTCGAACAAGGAAGAATGCCAGTTTTTGCTCCAGAGAAATTTTGCTCAAAAATATGGAAGACCGGGCACGGTGGCTCACGCCTGTAATCCTAGCACTCTGGGAGGCCGAGGCGGGTGGAGGGCTCGAGGTCAGGAGTTTGAGACCAGCCTGAGCAAGAGCGAGACCCCATCTCTACTAAAAATAGAAAGAAATTATCTGGCCAACTAAAAAAATATATATAGAAAAAATTAGCTGGGCATGGTGGCGCATGCCTGTAGTCCCAGCTACTCGGGAGGCTGAGGCAGAAGGATTGCTTGAGCCCAGGAGTTTGAGGTTGCTGTGAGCTAGGCTGACGCCATGGCACTCTAGCCCAGGCAACAAAGCAAGACTCTGTCTCAAAAAAAAATAAATAAATAAAAATGAAGGCATTTCTAATCTAAATCACATTTAACTCATGTTTTAAGACACTATTGTCATCTAGTCCTTGCTGATAAGTCCACCCAATCTGACACTTATAACATTTAGTTTTTCTATTACTTGCTTTCTTCTACTTAATAAATATCTGTGTATATATGTAAATATAGAGAGGTTTTTTGGTGTGTTTTGTTTTATTTCAATGATCAATTTGTGTACTTTTATTAAAAAGTAGATTTCTAGGAACAGAACTCTAATTTATAGCTTTATGCCTTTAGGAAATGAGGGCTTAGTTTATGAAGTGTTGATTTGCAGTCATGGTTCAGAAATTTAATTAAATTGTAAGTTGGGTAGAGTGTGCTTCCTCTTCTGGCCTGAGGTCCAGCCCCCCTGTGGGTGTGGGGTTGCTGAGCTTGTGTGGAGCTCCCCTGGAGGGCTCTCTGGGAAGTAGCAGGGCAGTTTGGGGAAGCTCTGAGGCCCTGGAACAGGATTTCCGGAGTCTGGATTCCAAAGGCATCTTTTACTGTGTCTTCCCTTCTGTTTCATTATTTATAAATTGAAGATATTGGTCAATGCAGTTTGCAGATTAATGAGATTATTGATGTGAAGTGTTCATCATAGTAGCCGGCACTTAATAAACGTACAGTAAGTATGAGCTATTAGCTATCCTTCCCCTGGGAGTTAAAAGCTGTATATAAAAAAGAAAACTGGGGTTACCACCCCTGCCAGGCATAATGTGGATGGATGCTCATTGCTAGGACTGAAATCTTGAGGTTCAGGTCTTGATAGTCTTGACAAAAAAGGACCTCTGGGGAGCTTAAGTCTCATCCTTCTCCAGAAATGACTAGTGGCAGATGACCTCCAGGTGCCCCTTGGCTAAACCAGACATCCAGGCTGTCACTTGTCCTGTGCAGTCATGCAAAAGCCTTTCGGGGATTATAGAACATTTGGCTGAGCTCTCGGGTAGAGCTGCTATGGTTTCTCTGGATGTGGACACAGGAGAAGGGGCTTTGTAAACCCCCATGGCTTTTGGCAGGAAGCAAACAAGATCTTTCCCCTATAGCTGGGCCCACACAGATCTCACTGTCAAGTACCCTCTGGCGCATTTGAGTTTTGAAATGGTCTGCTCAGAGTTACTGAGATGTTGCTCTCACTTGTTCAGTATCTTCTTGCAGCGGACAGTATGTGAATCCTATAGCAACCGAGCCTCAAGGGCTTTGCTTCATTCTCCACGTGTCTCCACTGAGAAACACAACACTCTGGGAAGGAATAGGGGAGGGAGGCTTTAGGGGAGCTGGAATATTCTATAGCTCAATCTGGGTGGTGTCTACATGAGTAAACTTGTTTGCAAAAACATTCATTGAGCTCTATAGTTAAAATATGTGCACTTTATCCTCTGTACTATACATAGGTTATTATTAATATACTTCAACTAAAAACATTTTTATTAAAAATAAGAAAACATAGAGAAGCTGTGAAAATCAACAACCAGCATAAAAACACCCAAAACAATGGCTACGGAATATTAGAGAGGGGAAAATTGCCTTCAGCTTCTGAGAGCAGCCGGGCGCGGTGGCTCACGCCTGTAATCCTAGCACTCTGGGAGCCTGAGGCGGAGGATCTCTCGAGGTCAGGAGTTCGAGACCAGCCTGAGCAAGAGCGAGACCCTGTCTCTACTAAAAATAGAAAGAAATTAGCCAAACAACTAAAAATAGAAAAAATTAGCTGGGCATGGTGGCGCGTGCCTGTAGTCCCAGCTACCCGGGAGGCTGAGGCAGGAGGATCACTTGAGCCCAGGAGTTTGAGGTTGTTGTGAGCTAGACTGATGCCACGGCACTCTAGCCCAGGCAAGAGAGTAAGACTCTGTCTCAAAAAAAAAAAAAAAAGAAATGAGAGCAATCCTAGTGCTAATCATAGGACTTCTAGAAGCTTTGCTCCCACTTTTATTTCTGATTTTCATGGCTTTAGCTTTTGACCTTAAATGAAAGCCAGTGGCCAAGTGCATAGCAAAAAGAGGTGAGCTCCTTGCTTCTCTGAGAGTTCGTTTCAACTAGACACTGAAGACAGTTTCTCTCCACACTTGAGTAATCCCCACCAAATCACTTCAAGAAGGGCTGTGGAATCACAGCCTGCGAGAGTTCTGATGAATTCAGAATTGGAAATCATTAGGTCCCTCTAACAGCTACTTAAGCATTTACTGTTAGAAATCCTTTGCCCCAGACACACAGTGGTGGGTTATAAATTATTTATGGGCCCAATTAGGGACATAATTGGAGTGATCTGGCTGGTTGCCATAGCACTAATGCACCTAAAGTTTTCCATCTTTTAGTTAAACTTTTTTCTGCTTTCTGTTATACTTTGATATCCTAATATGCTCTCCAGAGGTCTGCAAAAAAAAAAAAAAAAAAAACTGTTCATGACTCTTTCATAAATGTGTATAAAATTGAGCTTTAGTAAACAGTCATTGAATATCAGTGAATTTTTTTTTTTTTTTTTTTTTTTTTTTTGAGACAGAGTCTCACTTTGTTGCCCGGGCTAGAGTGAGTGCCATGGCGTCAGCCTAGCTCACAGCAACCTCAAACTCCTGGGCTCGAGCGATCCTCCTGCCTCAGCCTCCCAAGTAGCTGGGACTACAGGCACGCGCCACCATGCCCGGCTAATTTTTTCTATATATATTTTAGTTGTCCATATAATTTCTTTCTATTTTTAGTAGAGACGGGGTCTCGCTCTTGCTCAGGCTGGTCTGGAACTCTTGACCTTGAGCGATCCACCCGCCTCGGCCTCCCAGAGTGCTAGGATTACAGGCGTGAGCCACCGCGCCCGGCCGAATATCAGTGAATTAATTCTGCTTTTGCTTCGTCATGCTCTTACTAGTATTAGTGAAAAGCACTGAGCTCAAAGCACATATAAAGAAATGGCTTTGGTGTGTTTATGGAACCTCCCTTGTCCTCCTATTTCAGGGCCATTTCAGATCTCTTCTCTCTGTACTCATGGGGTGTGGTGTCTTCTTGCTGCTGAGCTTTGTAAGATACCCCAGACATCTTATAATGTCTTTATTTACATCAGCTTGGTTGGGCTTTGGTTTCTTGCACTAGACTGTCCCTAAAATAAAGTGATTCATTAATTCCTTCAAAATAAATGTACCTACCTTTCCTCATTTGGTTCTGCTCCATTAAAAACTCACGCTCCTTCGTCTTTTTAATGCTAAGTCCCGCACTGACACACTGTGGTATTGTGAAATATGTATTTTGTCTTCAACCCCTGTTTCCTGGCATACAATCACCAGAAAAAACAAGGCAGGATTAGAGGGCTGGGATTTTCAACCCCACCCCCAACATCTGGGGAGGGGAGACAGCCAATTCTTCCTATGGGACTAGGATCAAGATGCTTGAGGCTCAGCTTGCATTTGGGCATTTATTGATTTATTCACTCATCCATTCACTCACTTGCTCACTCACTCATTCATTTATTAAATCACACATTCATTCAACAAATATTACTTGAGCACCAAGCTTGATGAGTCATACAAAGAACACACAATTGCTGTTCTCAGCTATAACTGGGAGATAGTATGCCTTATGTCCTTAAAACACTTTAAAACTTATGAAATGTTTTATATTTATTATCTCACTAATCCTTACAACAACTCCATGAGGTCAAGACTGTTACTTGCATTTTCACCAGTTAAACGATTTGATCAAGGCCCTGCAGGAAGTAAATTTTGTCTGAAATCTCTTGTTTTGGATACAGACCCAGGGAGCTTTCTGTGACTACATTCTAGGCTCCAGACAGATGTGAAAAATTAAAGAATGTGTAATTAAGTTCTAAGTGATTGAGCCAAATAACATTACAGACAGACAATAAATGGTGAGGGAATAGCGTGAGGAATGGATCGCAACATTTCTCCTGCTTTCCTTCTGTGGGTGTGGGGGAAACCACCCACTGGTGATGTCATCTCCCTGCAGTGCCCAAACACCTCTTTCTGAATCACAAAGATGAACTCTAGAACCTGGATTTATTTTTTTAAATGATATATCCACATCTTGTTAGCCTTTCGCACAAGTTAACCTGGCATCCAAAGACTATGATTTTATAGCTATGCAATAGGTCTAGATAGTGATATGAGGGAAGGCCAAAAGTTGAAAGGTTTAAAAAATTTTGAGTTTTGAGCCTGTGGGCTTTTGAGCTAACAAGTCTCAGCCTGCTGTTAAGAAATAAACAACCTAGAGGCCCAAACACAGAGGCCGTGTTTGGTTATTTATATAACAGGGCTGCATTCAATCCAGGCTCCTCACAGGTTGCTGGCTTGTCTGTAGAGTGGCTGCCATCCAATCTGATACCCAGTCCTGCCTCAACTAACTAGGGCCACAATGAGCGGGTCAATGTCCTGGACATGACCATCCATGTATAAGCAGCCACTCAGTGGTTACTAGGGCTCACTGATGGACCCCAGAAAGACCATTTGCCCTGAAAGCCCAGAAGGCCCTGCACTCTTTGTTTTCTTTCCAGCAAAGAATGAATGACTTCATTCATGAAATCACATATCATCTCTTACAAGTAGCCTTCTCCCCTGACACCTGCCCACTCACTGCCCTCACCCTCCTGTCTCCATGGCATCCTGTGGATGCTTTTGCCTTACCGTATCATTTAGACAGGACTTTTTGGGTATCACTTTGTCTTACCTATGCAACTGAAAAGCATGAACTGTCCCTAGGACATCTCAGAGTTTCTGGTATAAAGGTGCTCAACAAATATCCCATAAACAGAATTATTTCTAAGAAAAACAAAGGCTCCACAGAGGAAGTGATGCCTGAAAAGTGCTTTGAAAGAGTGATTCCAGAGAGACAGAGAGAACAGTTTGAATAAAAACCCAGAGGCATGAATGAATGACATGGTTGAAGAACTATAAGTCCTCGGCCAGAAGTACCTTGGGAAGGTGTGGGGCCTGGTGGGTGGGGAGAGTGGATGGTCACTAGGGGCCTCCAAGGGTGATGTCTTCTGAGTAAACTCATCCCAGATCCTCAGTTTTGACAGCACCTCAGATTCATTAATCACAGGAAGTCTTCACTAACAAAATTAATTTACTATGAAGGCATAAAATCTGAATGCCAGTTTCTTAATTAACAATGAGAAATGAAAATATCAGGAAAAAACAGAATGCTTGTGTCAAGAGGACCAGTACATTCTATCCCTGTATATGAATTTCCATGTGGCGCCCATTTACGAACAGAATAATGCTGGGTGAGGATGCAATTGGAACAAGGGAGTTGGGGTTTGAATGCTTAATGATATCAAGCCCCAGTGAGGATCCCAGCATGAAACAGAGGGCACACTCAAACTGGATAGCTTTGGGGACAGTGCAGCACACCATTACTACCACCAGGTCAGGAGTGAGAGAAGGGGTTGCAACTGGAAATTGGGGGAGAGCTGCAGAAGAAGCCACAGTCCAGAAGCTGTAGCCTTAAGTCAGGACAGGGAGCATGGGGTGGAGCTGGAGGAATCAATAATCCAACTCATTCTCATCTCTCCCTTCATTCTTTCACTGTGTTCTCTGTTAACTGAGCCCAGTGCAATGCCAGATGGCAAGAGGACCCATGGATGCAGTTCATTCAGCTCAGCCTCTCAAGACCAGAGCAGAGTGGAGGCATCAATGAAGAACAACCAGCCAACCCTGTTTTTCCAACAGAGTTGCATCTGTGACACTAAGCAGACAGGCTCCCTGAGCAGTGCTCACATGGATATTACCAGTTCTTCCTTGTTGAAAACTCATCTTCCTCTGTCTACTGATGGTGCTCCCCTTTGTGCACAACACGTTTTCTTCCTAGAACTTCTCTAAACATGGACATCACCTTTCCTCTGCCTGGGCTTAGTCTGGCTCACATAGACAGGCTTTATTTGTGTTAGCTGTTTCTGGCCCTGGAACTAAATTCTCTCTAAGGAGCTTCTCATATATATGACTCTAATCCATTACGGGTTGATATTTGTAGTTTAACTGCCAGAGTTAAACTGCACTTGCTGCCCACTCTAATGACCTTGAATTAAATTCTTTATGCATCAGGGCTGGGAGCTGCTAATTGCAGCCATTGAGTATCAGGATATCTGAAAGAAACCAGTTAGGAAATTATTGCAGTGGCAATGGGAAATGGAGAGGAGAAGACGGTTTTAAAAAGCTATTTAGGATGCAAAGATGTCAAGACTTAGGGAATGTAAGAGGGAGAACAGGGTGTCTGGAAGAAAATGAATTTTGTTTGGGACTATAAAGTTTGAGAGGCCTGAAGGACATCTACCAGCTAACCTTCCCAGTAGCTGTTCTTTTTTCTTTTTTCTTTTTTTTTTTTTTTTTCCTTTTTTCAGCATATTGTGGGCCAGTAGTTCTTTTTCATTGTTGATTCTTTAGGCTATCTAGTGTTCCCAGAAAGTTAACCTTTCAGCACCACAGCTGCGGACAGCTCCAGTCAGGATTCTCACCAAGTAACCCAGTGACAGTCAAGGTTCTGGACAACCCTTTGGAGGATATATCAATACCCTTGGGAATACATTAAGAAGTATGACTGTTCGACCATACTGTCTCCTTGACTTCTTTTTGCTGGCATAAGTTAACTGGTTCCCCCACCATAGGGTTTACTTTGGGGATTATACATAGAGCTCACCACTCCTTTTTATCTGCAAAATTATTTTTGAGGTCCTATAATTATCCAGGTGTATATGCAAATTAAGCTCCATTATAAACTGGGGGGTTGGGGTTACAATTTCTAAATATGTTAAGTGTGTAATTCTCACTGGGCAGTTTCCAAAGTTCATCTTCATGAAGTTTACAGTCTAATTGGATAGACAAGACATTCACACCCTAAAATGGTAATTAATTATATGAAGTAACATTGGCATTCTGAGGAGGGAAAGACCATTATTGGGGAAGACTTGAAGGAGGAGGCTTGTAGGACACATAAAATTCAGTTATGCTGGAAAGAGAAGGAAAGGCCCTCCAGGTGAGGGGAAAGGCCTGGGCAAAGGCAGGGAAATAGGGATGACCCATGTCTTAGAGGCATGGGAAGGAGGGGGCTGTCAGTGCTTAGGCATCTATAATGATATCATAGAGGAGATTCAGAAACTGTAGGAAGCAAAATGTGAGGATGCCCATGGCCTTTGGCTCATCTCACCTTAAATCTGACACCGAGAAAAATTTTTTAAAAATCCCAGTACTATACAGGCTGAAGACAAGGGTTTTTAGATCACCTTACTCATTGTTAAAAACATTTATGAGGACCTGCTATGAACAAGACTCCATGGACACAAAGACAAATGTTATTGGGTGCTTTCATATTTCTTCAATCCATTTGATTGTTAAAATACCTTTGTAAGGTAGACAGAAGGAGAAGATTGTGTGCAAGTGCCCAGAGAGGAAAGCTGAGCACAGAGAGTTCAGATGACTTGACTAAAGCCATCTGGTTATCCAGAGACAACGTTGATACCATGATCTAAGTCTCTTTTTTCTCACTGGGTACAACTGGCCCCAAATCTCACAAGCAACCCTGAGCCTATATAGAGAGTGATGGGTGACCATAAGAGTGAGAAATGGTGTCTACTGAACATTAATACATTATATAATTATCTAGCACCTTCTGTTCCAGGAGCTGGGATTCAGCTGTGAATGAGGAACCATGGTCCTGGCTTCACAGAGTTAAGTTTAGACTTTAGTTACTTCTGTCCTAACTGTTGAGGCACGCAGTGGTAGACCCTTGCAAAGACTGCACACATGGTGGATGCACTGGGAGAGGGGGCAGTCACACAAGTGGATGGCCTCCTCTTTCCTGGTTTGCTCTTTTCCATAAGCCAATATGGAGAGACCTCCTGGGGGAAGTCTCATACCCTATACTCCAATTGGCTTGATCCATCATGTAAGTTGGGTCAAGATTAACCAATCTAACTAGACTGGTTCCCAAACTGAACTTATGTCATGTTCAAAGAAGGCTGGACATGTGGGATTCCCTCCTTTCAGGATTACAGTCAACTAGCGATTATGCAGTGAATCTAATTGATCCCTTAGGATTCTCTGTGCCTTAGTAACTCAGTCCTATTTCCCACTGCTTGCTTTTTAGCCAATTAATTAGCACATTCACTCCAGAGTAGTCAAGGATGGCAAAGGAAAGGAAGCCATATTATCCATTTCAGCACAAATTTTGGCAGCTCCATTACCAAAGCCTTCCAATTGCAGTGCTTCTTAAAACAACTCCTAGTTGGGGAAGTATTAAGGCAGAAATCATGCCTTATATTTCTCATTATGATCCATATCTTGTTTCAATAGTAATTAAATATATGTTAATAATGATGAAAAAGTCATGAGGACACATAGAAGTGTCTGAGAAAACTACATAATTTAGAAATTGGTGATCTGAGATCTAATCCACCATTTTAAATTTAAAAGATCTTTTTTAATTGACTCTGCCTTTATAACATATAGTCAGAAACAGGTTAAAGATACACTCTCTTTCTCAGTATATTTTTCTACATATACATACCTCCTTGGATATTTTGTATTATATACATAAGTGTCTCACTAGATTGAATCTGTGAACTTCCTAGATCTAATGTTTTCTTTAAACATATTTTTTCTCACTATTAATAAGATTATAACAACCTCTTATGTAGAAATAGAATCCCAGAACCAGAAGGGATCTCTAGTTTCACCCTCAACTTCCAACAGACATTCTAAAATATCTTTTTTAATAATCTTTTTTAAATAGCCTCTGTGATTTTTAACATACCTGTATCTTTCTCTGGATGTGAAGATAGTAAAATGAGTTTACAGTATCTCTAATTTCTGGTCTTCGGGTTGCTATTCCAGCATCAACCCGTGTGATCCCATATACGAGGGAAATTTTTTTTCATAACCATTTCCAAGACTTTCAGGGTTCTTTGGGGAAGTCCAGGCAGACTGCATTATCTGAGTTCTTCTAGCAACCTGGCTATAAGAACTCAATTTAAAAATTAAAGTCCAGTAGTCAGGTACCCTCTTTGTTCTTATTTGCTGTTTATAGTTTTTTCATGGCCCAGAGCAGCAGGCTGCAGCTCAAATAGAGGGTGAGTTGGTAGACTAAAGTCTACCCTCAGGGGAATTCTCATGCTTTACACTCTAATTGGCTTGACGCACCACGCACCACGTAGATACCAAAATAGATTGGTCCCCAAACTGAGCTTTCTGCCTAAACACTTCATATTGTCTGTAGACCTAGTTCAGTAAATCATTGTGAAAATGAGTTGTGTAAATAGATCAACCAGTAATCACTGAAAGTTTTCCCTTAACCAGGAAAAAGTTTTCTTTTGTTTGGCCCCCAGGCTGGAAAATTTGAAAGAAGAAAATGGTGAGAGCACTGGTTTTCAGCTTCAGCTGTGCATTTGATTCATTTGGGGAGGTTTTAAAATGCTCAGTGCTGAGCATGCAGCTCAGACCCATTCGTTCATTTGAATCTCTGGGAGTAGGAGCAGGTATCAGTATTTTTCTTAAGCCTCCCAAGAGATTCTAAATGGGCAGCCAGACATTAAAACTACTGTCATCAAAAAACTACTGATACCTGGGTACCATCACCGACATTTAATTGTAGAAGGTCTGGGGTATAACCTGAGCTCTAGGACTCCTACAAGCTTCCCAGGTGGTTTCAGTTGTCTGGCCAGGTAGGGAGCCCCTGGTTTAGAGATAAGAGAGCAATGCAATGGCTGTACAAAATGTAAATGCACTCTGTATATGATGAGACCACCTTCTTGACCATCTTATTCTCCACCCCCTCTCCCCAGCCAGGGGAAAATATCTATTCCTTAGGAAGGAGTGGTTTGGTATAAGGTTTTACCTTATCAAGCTACTGAGAGATGACTTTGAAACATCACTGGAGAGGTGCATAGATAAATCCACTACATAGATCTGCCAAGGGTTTCCAACAAGAAACTACTTCTAGCAATGTGCGCTATATCCGAGCTTTAGGTTCTTGGGAAAGGAGAAAAGATTTCTACCTGGAAAGGAGGTGCCACATACTCCCCAACCTATTTCCCACATAGGGACTTCGACTTCATTTACCGGGCAGAGATCAGGTGCCTCCAATCCACATCGGAGGACACTAGAAGCTGCAAGATTGGTAAGACCCAGGGAACTTAATTGTTCTTCATGGTGGAAGGGAAAGAAAAATGTGAATGAGAGAAGGATGAAAGAGAGAGGACTTGGCATACAAAAGGGTGTCCATCCTGTTGGACACCTGCAAAGAGAGAGGCCACATGGGTGATCACTTTGATGGCATATCAATATTCAAGTTGATTCCAAACTCTTACTCACAGGAGAGTCACAAACAGAGAAGATCTGCAAAGGTGACATTTGGGGGAAGGCTTTCTTTATCTTTGAACAAAAGCAAAGCTCTAGAGATGTATCGAGCACTGGAAAACTTTTAAGCCAATACTTAGATGTCAGAAAGTAGCAAGGATTTCACATTGGGAGAAAGAAAACCTGACAAATAGATCTTCATTATATTCATTGTGTTTCTTCCTCAACCCACATAGCCTCCCAATAGATGCTAAAGGTGCAGCCAAATTTGGTTTTGTAATACCCCCAAATGCCTATTTTAAAGCATAAAGCAAAAGTTTCGTTCTGGTATGTAAACAATGCATTTTATTTGTGTTCTCTTTGAGACTGCACGTGGGCCAGCAGGGAGCCTCTTCTCTGCCCTGCTCCACCAGCTGGTTTGGCCTTGGGCCCAGGTGGCATTCCTGGTGGGCAGGGACTTTGTGGTCTCAGTTTCTGGAATGATGAGATGGTCTTGGGAGCAAAGAAGATTGAAGGAGGATGCTGGAGTAGGAAGGTTGTGCCATTACTGATTTTAAGTTATACTCTTATCCTGTGATTTCTCTATTGGCTCTTTGGTTCAAAACTGGTGGTCAGCCTGCACCGTAGCTTGGAAGACACCCCCCATCATGCCACCTAGTCTGACGGGTGTCTCCTCACCTGCTCACCCCAGCGGTACTCATTAAGCAGCCTGATTTTCAGGGCTTTGCTTCCCACTTTTGATTACCTTGTTATCTGCTTTCAAAGCTAAGCCGTAATTAATGAATCCCCAGATGGGAGAATAAGCCTAGTCGTTGCCAGCAAGTCCATCCCTCGGGGAAGCCTTCGCTTCCCATCAGAAAGGGGCAGACGTTTGGCCGCTGTCCAGCCCAAGGCTTCACAATTCCAGTTGATAAAGCCTCTCTCTCTCTCTCTCTCTCTCTCTGGGAATCCACTTCCTCAATCACCAACACTTCAGGGCTAATTACACTGATTTAATGCACCTGGCTTTCTCTTCTACTTAAAAGCTCAATGGGAGAGAAAACACTCTGACCGATCAGCGTTTATTGGAAAGCCAGCGACTCCATGAGGCATAGTTAGTTCCAGGATGTATGCTGGGTCTGAGGGAACGGAGTCCCCTTCAGCCCCAGGGAGAGCTTTCTACCCTCCTGTTGCTAAAGGGCCATAAACCAGACTGAGAGTCTCAATGTTGGGGCATCCGTGGGCTCAGGCTGTTTTTTAATGGCTTAACATTACGCATGTCTGCTTTTCTCAGTTAACAACAATAATAGATGGGAAGCTGGTGTTGTCTCTGTGGGAGGCCATAGAGAGCAGTGGCTAAGAGAATGGCTCTGAAGCCAGACATTCCTGGGTTTACAATCTGCTTCCAACACATTTTGCATCCAACACTGACGATGTGTAGGGGTTTGGGCAAGGTAATTACTCTCTCTATGCTTTAGTTTTTCAGCCATTAAATGGGGATACTACTATCTAGCTTATACAGCAGTTCCCACCTTTTAACTTCACATGAGAGCCAACTAGGTCGCACCACCTAATTAGTGTGGGCTGCACCCGAGGTTGGAGAAACACTGTTGTGTGAGTTTATCATTGTGAGGCAGTGCATATAAACTTGCCACTCAGCGTATGATCCATGGACCCGCAGCATTGGCATTAACCAAGAACTTACTGGTTAGAAATGTAGACTCTCGCATCCCATCCAGATGCACTAAATCAGAATCTGCATTTTAACAAGATTCCCAGGTGACTGGTGTGTGCATATCACAGTTTGAGAAGCACTGATATAAAGCACCTGGCATTAGCCCCACACGTATGCTTAAGAATTGTACACTTTACCATATATGAATTATAATTCAATTAAATGCAGTTAACGAGAGACATGCTGGTTGGGGAGACTCTCATGTACATAAACAGTCACAAAACAAGGTATGAGCTGAGTCATGGAGGTAGGTTGGAGTGTCACTCAGGAGGGATCCGATTTGTTACTGTGAGATTGGCACCATGTGTATTTTACCATCATGTGCATTTCTTAGCCAAGCATCCCAATAATCTGAAGCCGTTTTGCTTCACCTTGGAAGATTGGCCTTTCTTTGCTTAAATCCTCCTGCCCTGAAATAAGTGGTACTTTTCAGGTTAAACCACATGAGAAAGGGCATTTGGAATAGTGCCTACATGGTGGGAGGAAACAAAAGCAACTGAAAGTACAGCCTTGCTGAGTAAGGCACATGTGGAACAAATACAGAACCATTTAAGTCATATTGCGGGTAATCAGACCCTTGAATAGGTGAGGAGATTAATACATAGCAGTTTCTTTGACTTTGGGGGTTCAACCTTCTGAACAGGTGTCAGGGCATTAAGAATGCATCTTGGTTGGTATACTAAAAGCCTTGACTTCACCACTATATAATTCATCCATGTAGCAAAAAACATCTGTACTTGGTAAATCTATTGAAATAATAATAATAATAAAGAAATACTATACATTAAAAAAAGAATGCATCACCTGAGGAGCCTCTACCATTTTATCAACTCCCTTCTCATGGCCACCCAGCCCCTTAGTGGTTCCTGGAGCAGCTTCTTCCCATAACTGAACTTGTTTTAGAGCAGCCACAGGGCATTACTTATGGAAAGCATTGCTAGCCTTCTAATAGCAGCTTGTTGGACTTTTCAATTTGGTACCTGTATGTGGTGTTAATCTTCCTCTGTTACTTGCAATTAGGGTAATTTTCTCCCCATGTCTAATCCCCAATATTTTTTATTTGTCACTGCCAATCTTTAATAAGTGCCTATAAGATAACAAAAGCAGCAAGGTTGTAAAAAAAAAAAAAATCTAATAGTGGGAAGCCACTTAGACTCTTTCCACTCAACTGTGGGTTTTTCAGGTGTAGATATAGCTTTATTTTATTATTTGCAAACCCTATTATAGCCAGAAAGAATAGACATCAGAACTCAGCTCTCTGTGGTGGCTGTGCTTTGCCCTGCATAATAAGGCTTGTGAGCCATTCTCAACTCAGGGGAAGAATGAGGAAATGCAAGGGAACAATATCACAGCCTGGTCATTTAATGTGGCTTTAGCAAAGCAAGTTTCAAGAGCATCAGTTCCTGTACGTGCCACTGGAGAGCCTGAGGACAGGCCTGACCCACCTGCCTCTACCCAACCTCCCAGTGCCTGAGCATGTCTTCTGGGAGCCTGGAGGTCACCCTGTCTCATCCACCACAATTGGCTCCTGAGCACCAAGGATGAGCCCACCCAAGCTGCTGCTACCCACAGCTGCACCCACCTGCACACTCCACCTGTGGGCTGGGGGACTGGCTAACTCCAGCCCTAACCCAACCACCCGCCTCCTCCAACACATCCCTGCTGCTTAACTAAGAAGCTGGTGAGTCCCATGGAGATGAAGGCTAAGTCACAGCTACCCACTTGCCCCTGAAGACCAGTCATGGCAATTAAATTCCAACACATTGTGGATCAGAACTTGTTGGGTGGCATTACATTTGTCTATAGCTGTATGTATTTGAAAAGACAAACCAAGAACAAAAGCCCTTAGTAGTTAAAACCACAACAGTCATTTTGCTCATGAATCTGCGATTTGTACAGGGCTTGGAGGGCACTGCTCATCTCTGCTTAATGTAGTATCAGCTGGAGCACCTAGACAGGGGCTAGGCTCCATAGTCAAGGTGGCTTGCTCTCATGGCTGCTTCTGCCAGCTGGGAGCTCAGCCAAAGTCAGCATCTTGGGGCTTTAGTTCCCTTCCACACGGGCTTCTCTACAGGTCTTCTTGAACTTCCTCACAACATGGACCATTAGTTTTAAGAGTGAGTGTTTTAACAAGCCTGGGCAGAAGCTGAAAGCCTTCCCATTTTCTGGTTGTAGGAGTCCCAAACCTGACTTCATTCACTGCATTCTTTTTAACAATCAAATTACTAAGTCCAGCTCAAAATCAAGGGGAAGGGAGTTAGCAGCCACCTCTGAGTGGGAGGGGTATCAAAAGAATTTGCTGCCATCTTTAATCTACCTCTGATGAGGAACTGCATGTGGCTAAATAGCTCTTCCTAGAGGAAGACTCAGGAGTGTTTAAGCTGTTTTTCATTGTGCCTCATCAGGAGGATGTCATTTTTCACCCTATTAGGAGAGAATACTGGTTGATTACACGAACGTAGTCAGACTTTGAAACCTACGTTCACCAATGCACCATTTGAACTGTGTCCATCCACTGTCCTCATATCCTTATAAATCCTTATAAACAATACTTTTATCTGTTTAATTTTTGGGAGCCTAATACCTAAGAGGTAAAAGAAATACTCTAACCCAAACTGAATACATCACATCAGAAACCTGGAAAAGTTAGTGGACTCACACAAGGAATTCATAAAATTATTGTGGAATTTTACATGTTTAGTAGCCTGATGGTTTAATATTTTTGCTAACTTAGAAATTTAGAATGCAGCCACAGTAGAAACAGTCTGGGATTTGTCTTCCTTCTGCCAATAAGACTTCAGTTCCACTAGCTATAGGACATAAACTTCCCTCCTGTCCACAGTAGCCACTGTCCATTTGCACAGGGTCTGAAACTACAGTGCCTCATGTACAGTGTAAGGTGACTGTCCTAATTTTCATAAAATGATTTTTTAATGTTATGTATGGATTCTTTCTGTTGAGATTATAAGCCCGAGTTATTAAAATTTAGACACGCAGCGGGATTTAATGAAGCACTGTCTCTAGCTCCTTCTCTCCCATAGATACACACACCCCCTCATAGTCACATTTCTTCTTGGTTTAAAAAACTATGAAGTGAGGACTGCATTCACCTTCTTTGTGGCTGCACGGAAGAAATTGCTAGAGTAGCTATTACATTCCCAGCTGGTTCCCCATCTGGCCTTTCTCTACTCTGCATTCCTCCAGAAGACACACACACAGGCCCTGCCCAGGTGTGGCGATGACACTCTGTAGCAGCTCTGGCCTCTGAGATATGTCCAAAGAGGATTCTAAGCCTAATAAAAATTGCCTTGATTTCCAGGGAAGGGACTGCAGACATAACTCCAGAAGCCCAATTATTTGGTAATTTTTAAAAAATCATATCTGTCCTTGCTTAGAGAAATAAGTAGGATCTAAGAATTTTAGAAGTTTCTTTGCAGTGCAGAGAATGCTACAAATTTTCTGAAACTGTTGTTCGGTTGTTTTCCTTAATGTCACTACTCTATGGGACTTCTGCCTTCAAAATATGAGAGAGGATGCCTTCCAAGACAAAGTGATGCCCCAAGAACTCCAGGCACTGCTTCCTGTCCCACAACTGCCCATCAGGAACTGTCTTTACCCTCTTCTACTGTCTCACCTGTGTCTTTAGTTTTCCATTCCTATACATGGCTCCAAGCAATAGTAGAACAGAGTACTTACTATTTCCCATAATTTAATGTGTTCCAGAAAACATATTGGGAACCATTATTTTCCCTCTTCTAAATTCTTGGCTTTAATTTTATTGTCTGATGTTATTGTCTTTTTCTTTATTCTCCCTACCTTTGGTCCTTGTGTTATAAAGACAAGAGAAGGAGCACAGAGGCATTCTGAGGTTAAATAAAAGTGCGATAAGTTACCATAAATGGCGTAACCATTTCCTCTGTTCATAAGTTTTAAAGTATTGTGTGAAGGTAGTCATGAATGTACTAATTAGTCCAACTGTGCTTCAGTTCATTTTGGCCATTTCTACAGAAACTTTCCTCGGGCCAGTTTTCCTTGTGCATCTCTCATGGGATGTGTAGGCGATGAATAAAGCCACATTCAGGACCTCCCTTCCCCCTCCCCACTAGACCCCTGATTTCTGGCCCTGTTAACCAGGGCCCAGGCTGTGCTGCTTCCTAGTGGGCAACCCTGGCTGCCTTGCACGACAGCATCTGGCCCTTGGTAAGTGGTGACAGCAGCCTGATTGCATATTGCTTTTCTCATCTAAGCAAAATTGTTGGCATTCCACGGGAGCCATTAGCTATATAAAGCACCACCTGGTCCTCTGGGATAAGGAAATAATTGATTATTTTGAAAGACTCTTAACTCATCCTGCTGGCTGCGCCATATGAAGAGAGGAGCCTAAACTTGCACGACAGCCATGCTGTCACTAAAATAAGTAAGCAGCTGAGCTTCACGAGTCCAACAGTTCCCTACTAATTAATTTATTTTTTAAAACAGGTTGTGATAAAGTGATTACTATGCACCAGGCACTGTTCTAAGACTTTTACAAACGATAACTCATTTATCTTCAAAGCAACCCTGTTCTGCAGGGGGTAGGGAATGAGAAGTCTTAGGAATATTCTGTTTCTTGATCTGGATGCTGGTGTGTTGGGTGTGTTCAGTTTGTGAAAATTTGTCCACTGTATACTTATTATATATGCACTTATGTATGCCATTCTTCAAAAGAATTAAAACAAAAATTCCAGTTGAGGCTATTATTTCTACCCCTTTTGCAGACAGGAACTGAGGCACAGAACTTGCTGATGGTCACATAGCTGAACATGAGCCACTGGAATTGGAACCCAGACAGTCTGACTCTGGACTCCAGGCTCTTGTTCAAGCTTCACACTGGCCCTCCAAGCATGGTGCTCTGGGGCAGGGCTGAGGTTGGAAGGAGCCGGTGGGCAAGGTGGAAGTGGTGTCAAAGACAAAGACGCACTAAATCACAGTAAAACGGGGAAGGATTTGTCAAGAGTGGCCCCGGAGGGTAGCAACAGAGAGATGTTGGATCCGGGACGTTTGGGAATACAGAGAGACTCAAAGCAAGTACAAGAAAAGCATGTGATAGAACCTTCTGCTTCCACAGGTTGTTGGTAGAAAGTGTGCGCATCAAGGAGTGAAATAAAAACAATTGAGTTAGTTTTGTGCAGCTCTCCACCATTCTAGTAGGAACAAAACACCCTGCACGTGCAAGCGATGACATACGAATGGATTCAGTGATTCCACGTACCGGTTGGACACACATATTTGCATTTAAAACTGGCATTACACAATGATAAAATTTATGCTAACAATGTAAAATTTTAGTTTTTATTAGAACATTAAATAGTAAATAAAAAACACTAGGAGAAATCGAAACAGACTGTAGAAAATACTTGAAAAGCTTTGTACTTTCATACCATTAATGGCCCTTTTTTTTGGCTTTTTTTCCTGCATTTTGCATGGGGACCCCCCAAATTATGGATCTGGCCCTGCCCACAAAGGAGCAGCACCGGGGAATTTCAAGGGATTTTGGAATCATTTTATATCTTGACTGTCGTGGTGGTTACACTCACATCACTATACATGAAAACCGTACATTTTACTATACTTAAAGTATACTTTAATTTTTAAATGGGAAAAAATTTATTTATCAAGGGCTGATTGTATATGCCTTTTGTGGCTTTCATTGATAACGAGAGTTAAATCCATCGGAGCCCACATTTGAGTTTGAAATCTGTAGAAAATGCCACCCAGTACAGCAAAATAATGGCAAAATAATGAATACTGAATGACTGTTTACTCCTTAAACTTTCAGAGAACCATACTGCCCAAAACCTCCTGCCTTCTCAGAATCCTTGCCTGACTTTGTTTTTCCCCAGGCAGAGCTGGCTGGTAAAAACCATCTCCTCCCAATGCCAGGGCATTCCTGGGACAGGAGCCACCCAGGTGGAGGCTGGGTGCAGGTGGGAACCCTCATGTGATATGGCTTCCTCTGCAGGGGAGGCCAGTATTCTGGGGTGGGGGGACCTCTACAGGGGCCTGCCTGCTCTCCCAAGATCTCCCTTGAGGGCTCAACTCTGGCCCCTAAATCTCCCTTTAGGCACACGTGAGCCCTAAGCGCAGGGTTCAGTGCGTTCACTGTGTTCACTGTCCTGCAGGGTGGGGCGGAGGCTCCAAGGGCGGGAGTCTCCTGCCTGCATTGCCCACCATCCCTGAGCCCTGAGTTATATTTCCTCCCAGGTACCTTTGATGACTTAACCATGTAGTGAATCTGTCCAACATCATGGGTGCTTGACAACATTTGTCCGAAGAATGAATGAAAACCTGTGAATAACCTCTGATGCAGCAGCTCAGAGCAGATAATTTTCCACTCCATTTCCACACTTCTACACTGGAGGATCCCTGGCTCTCAGGAACTAGAGCAATTTTCCAAACTTCATACACTTACCAAAGACTGAGCCCAGAATTTGAACCAAGGCATAATGACACCCTCAACCCCAATACACACATATCCCTATCCCCAGCAGTGGCAGGGGCTTCAGATCATCATCAGTGTGTCCAGGGATCCATTATCCACTTTTGCCCTGCAAGTTTCACTCACTGATAAAAGACTGGGCAAAGGTCTAGCTCTATGATCAGCGAGAGGTGCTCACCTTTTAAAAATCCAACACAGGGGATATAAAAATTGTCCATTACAAAGATGATACTTGTCAACTAACACTGTAAAACAAAGTTCCTATAAGATAATACACGCAAATATAAGTCTCCACATAGAGCAGAATGTTAAAAAGGATCGGGAATATTTCTCCCTGGGGAATGGCCAAGGGAGTTTATGCAATGGACATAAAACCAAGACCCCCTTTGATGCTCCAGTATTTGAGACCCCAAATCAGCTCACTCTCTGCTATTTTTCTCTTAACTTTGGTTGCTTCTTTTTTTTTATTTCAGCATAGTATGGGGGTACAAAAGTTTAGGTTATGTATATTGCCCTTGTCCTCCCATCCCCCCGAGTCAGAGCTTCAAACGTGTCCATCCCCGAGACAGTGCGCATTGCACTCATTACGTACACATACAC
This sequence comes from Eulemur rufifrons, assembly GCF_041146395.1. Taxonomy (NCBI): domain Eukaryota; kingdom Metazoa; phylum Chordata; class Mammalia; order Primates; family Lemuridae; genus Eulemur; species Eulemur rufifrons. The sequence continues at coordinate 29,516,267 of NC_091002.1, forward strand.
CCATCCCCTCCCCGCCCCCCACATCTGCCCAACACCCGATTAATGTTATTCCTGAATGTGCTCTTAGGTGATGATCAGTGAAACCAATTTGATGGTGAGTACATGTGGTGCTTATTTTTCCATCCTTGGGTTTTGTCTTTTTTGATATAGATACTGAAAAATTTTAAACTACACATACAACCCTCCTTAAGTGTCCATTGAACAGCACTGCTGCAGACCACCTGACTCAACCTTTCTGATAAGAATTTGGAGAGCAATGTCCTGAAAAATGAGCATCTAGCCGAAGGGTGACAAACACAGGGCAGGCATGACACCACTGGCCCTCCCGCTCCTGTGGCAGAAAACACTCATCAGTCTTACTCTTTCCATTGTGTCTGGACTTGGCCCTCAGAATCTTCCTCAACACAGTGCTCTGGGCAGTCACTAGCAATTAATCAGAGTGAACACTTGTATTGTTTAAGACTCATTTTGTTGTAACTAACAGAAAACCCAATCCAAGGAAAAATTTTGGCTCATGTTATAAGAATTCTAGGAAGATCTGGCCTCAAGCTCACAAAGATCAGGCTTTCTCTCTTTCCCTGGGTTCTGCCTTCTGCCACGTCAGCCTCATGCTCAAGTTTCACACGGGGGCCCCTGGCCACTCTGGGCCCTCATCCTCATGACACCAAATCCCTCAAAAGAGAGAGTCTGCTTCCCCTGTGGCCAAAACAAAAGTCCTGGGCTCAATCCAGTTGGCCCTGCTTGACCTGATTTGGGTCACATGCTTCTGCTGGAACCAGTCACAGTGGCCAAGGTGATGGGAATTACCAATTGGATTAACCTCTGGATTTGAAGGTGGAGTGAACTTTCCAGAAAACACCTGGCCTGAGAGTGGGGAAGGGAAGCCTCAAACTAAAGTTTGTGAGGGCTCTTGTCCCAGGAATGGGCAGCGAATGTCTATGTTGAAATCTCCTGGCTGCCTCTTTCAAACTCAGGGACCTATTATTCCTGAGATGGACTGTGACGCTGCCAGATAACTCCGATTGTTCAAAAAGTCTTCCTCACCTCCAGGTAAGGTAACCCACATCCCTATAAAAATGATACATTCATCGTTGTCTACACATACAGCAATGTGGAAAATGTTTACCTCCCCTGAAAGTTCATTCCTTAATCCATTCCACAGCTGTTTGTCGGCTGTCTACTATTCAAAGTTTAAGGAATCATGAGGTGGACAACAGATGAAGTGCCAGTTATTGAAGAGGCTCTACCCCAGGGGCAAGAGATAGAAAATAAAAAAGCAAAGACAAAAATCAGCAAGGAAATAACAACTGTTGGCTGTATTCCCAATTTGCATGTTTCCTATATTGTACAGTCTTGGTATAAAGGCCTTTCCCAGTGCTGGCTCCCTCTGCCTCCTCTTGGGCCCCTTAATATAGACTGGATCCCATCGTAACCAAAGTCAGCCCCATCAGATGCCTGCTTGCTCCAGGACTTGGTCAAGTGCCACAAACATGGAGGGGATGTTGGGAGACATTGGAGGCATTTGCACCAGATAGTTCCTGTGTCCTGACTATGCCTGTGCTTCCCTTAGTTTCTACTCAGTCTCCAACCCCAGTCTCCATCCCAAATCCCCTTGTGTGTCAGCCCAGATCCCTTTTCAGTGAATATCACTTTGGCTTAAGAGAGCCAGTGGTAGTTTCTTCCGGTTGAAATCAAATTCCCTGACTGGTACAATGGAAGTTATGTTCTACGTGAGTCATCTCTTCTGTAGACTTACTATGTTAATGTCCTCAGTCTTTCCTGAATCAGTTGGTTTCCAGATCGGTCTCCATCTTGCCCTCTGGTCATTGTAATGCAGATATAACTCAAAAACAGCCCCTACACTTCCCCTCTTTGGTAGGGTGGGAGAAAAGTATGAACAGAGAATTTTAAATATTGTTGACTTTCCTATTATTTGTTCCAGAACATATTCTAGGATAGATCATTTGCATTATGCAGGCAATAATATTTTACTTTTAAAAATTTGATATTTAAATAACACTATACTTAGAGATTCTATTATATGCCTACAAAGGCCTGCAGCAGTTGGGGCAAAGCCTTGTTGAGGACAGCAATAATTTTTAAAATTTTTCTCATATTTCTTGGGAAAGAAATCACTGTGTAATAATTGTATTTCAACTCTACTTATATCTTAAAATATTAAATATGGTTCATGTGGTTCAAAGATTAGATCCAAAAAATTTTATTGGCTCACAGTTCTGGGAGTTGAACAGTTCAGACCCTGAGGGAGTGATTCCGAGGCCTCCTTGGCAGTGACTTGAATCCAGGCTTTGCACGTGTTGCTCCATCTGCCTGGGACACTGTCCCCAGCCCAGCCTGTTCCCTGCTTAAGCAGGGACTTCTTAGGAGCCTTGCTCTGTCATCTTAGATTAGCTTCAATACCCTGCTATACACCACTCAACACCCAGCATTTCCATTTCGAGATGATTTATTCAGTATCTGTCCTTGCTCAACACCTGGAGGGTAGGGAGACTGTTGGTCACTGCCCAATCCCCAACATCTAGCTTTGTGCCCCACTCGTGGCAGGCTCTCAAAACTGAGTGCACTCAATTACATTAGGAGAGAAAGATGCAAGGAAGAATAAAATCCACACGTGACAGAGGGATCTGGTCTGAATATGCTCCACGGAAAACAGTCAAGGAGGCCTGATTGGAGTGCCCCAGTTTTCTATTGCGAGCCCACCGAGCTCTGCTTCGGGTCCTCGGGCTCCCGTCACTTCCCGTCCCTGTCCATGGGGACCAGCTCTCTGTTATCTTTTCCCTTGTCCCTGGGAAAAGCCCAGACCCATGAGTTCCCAGCCAAGCCCTTTCACTCACCAGGCACACAGCCTTGGGGAGGCCACTTAGCCTCTGTGGACTTCGTCTCATTTACCTGTCAAAGAGGCAGATTGCACGAGAGAACCTCAAATGCTCCTTCTCCCTCAAAACCCAGGAATCTCATTAGGAGAGAATTGTGGCACGATTTTCCATGAAACCCTAATCTGTGTCATGAAAATAAAACCAAGCCCTGCAACTCTCAGAAGGGAGCGTTATCCTTTCTTGAACTACCTTGTCAATTATAACAGCAAAGGGCTGCACCATGCCATCTGGGGTCTGAATAAGTGCTGATTGTGCTGGTACATTCTTCCGTCTTTCCCTCCTTTCTTATTATTTATCTACGATGCAGGTTAGGCCATGCATATGTAATAAGTACTTGTGCTTTTTGGAAAGAAGCTGTAATGATTTGTAAATGTCTTCATTATAAGTTTAAAACAGATGTTCATCTTACTCAATAAAAATTGCTTCCTCAAAAAGCTCTGCCCATGTGTTTACCGGGTGGGCTGGCTCATGGAGAACAAATAACCACACAGACATTTTCTCTTCCACAGAATTCCAAAGGTGCTTTAAGGGGAGACTTCTGGAAAAAAGATGGTACAATTGCTATTTAAAATAAAAAAACCAATCTGGGGAAGCCAATCACTAATCAAAAAATAAATTATATTGCAAAAAACTTTACCCTAAAACACAATCAAGATGTATTTTAAAACACTTTATAAATTTCTAGTCATTTTACAGTGTTAACACTCTGTTCCAAGTGAGGTTTTGGAGATTAATTCACATCACCACATGGGTCACTAACATTCCTCATCTGATGCACTGAAAACAAGAGATGGGACCCAGACCCCAAATTACAGGCTGTCAAAAAAAAAAAATTGCTAGAGGAAAATCACATCAGGACTCAAACATTTTACAACACCCACCAATACTCTTAAAAATTTTTATGGAAGTATAATAACATACATACAGAAAAGTGCACAAATGGGAAGCGCACAGCTTGATATTTTTGCAAAAAGAACACACCACTGCCATGAACATCCACCGCAAGCGACAGAACATTACCACTGCCCCCACACCTCCTCGTGCCTCCTTGCAGGCACTCCCCTCTCCTGATGACTTCTGAACAAGGCGACAGAGAAAGACTCTGCCAAAGGTACATCTAAGCCGAGAATTGGCCAAGTGAGTGGGATTCAGACAGGGAAGGGCAGGGAAGCAAGGTGGGGAGGGGACAATGGCCCAGAGAGGTGGATCATCGTGTGCAAAGCCTGACTTCTAATAACATAGATTATTTTTGCTTGTTTTTATATTTTTACACAACTGGAATCATACAGTATAAACTCTTTTGCTTCTGACTTTTTTTCATTCAACATTTTATCTGTAGCTGGAAATCCTTCATCCCCACTGCTATCTTCCTGTGCGTAAATATACCCCAATCTGTTCATCCATTCTGCACTCGGTGGGCACTCGGGTCATTTTCGGTTTGGGATTATTGCAAACAGAGCTGCCCCACCAGTGTTTTTACAAAAGGGTTAGATGTGACGTGCCCAGGTCATTTGCCCAGTAGTTCTGAAAATGATAGCATCCATTGTGTAAAACCAATAAACTAGAGCAGTGGTTTGCAAATGTTAGCATGCACCAGAATCCCTGGAGGGCTTATTGAAGTAGATTTCGAGCTCCGCCTCCCACCCCAGAGGATCTGATTCAGTAGGTCTGCACATTTGCATTTCTAACAAGTGGCCCAGAAGATGCAGAAGCTGCTTGTCCAGGCACCACACTTTGAGAACCGCTGAGCTAGAGATATTTGCAAAGCTTTGCCTCTGTGGGACCAACCGTTATGGAAATCACACAACTATGATGAATAGCACAGGAAGCCTCCAACAATTCCTAACGCCCAGACTCATTTCAAGATCTCTCCAACTTTATAGAGCTCTTACACAGAAAATTATTTCTGCCTTTCATGGGGAGGGGGAGAAGGAGATCTTTCAGGCTATGAGAAACAGAGACCCCTCTCAGGTTTCCTCTGGTGGTTAGGCTTTTATAAGAAGAAACAGAGAGTAAAGAAGCCCAGGAAATGTAACTGGGAGCCACTCAGCCAGGTTGATACAGTTGTGCTTGTCAAACTTAGTGAGTAAATGGATCACCTGAGGATCTCGTAAAAATGCAGATCTTGAGTCAGGAGGTGGAAGGTGGGGCCTAAAACTCTGTATTTCTAATGTGGAGTAATGCTGCCTGCCAGTCCACAGACCACACGGAGTAACAAGGTTGTAGAGAATGGAGCCTCCTTCTTCCCTGTGGCAGATCCTGCAGCAGTACTGGGTTTCTGTTGGCAACTTTGAGGATCCTACGGCAACCCAAGAAGTCTTCCAAGCTGACTCAACACCTGCATTTCTACTTTCCTCTGAAGCTCTGCCCTACTCCCCACCGCTGACTTTTCTGCCCTGTGCCTCCCACTCAGTCATGGCTTCCCCTGCTTCGGGCAGGCTTTGCTCAGTGCCTTCTCTCCACTTGTGTGCCCCTCAACCGTCTGCTGATGAGGTATGACATCTTACCTTGAAATCTCCAATAGAGAAGATCTGATTGAGTTAAAACATAATCTTTGCTGTATAAGATGTTCATGTTGGGCAGAGTTCTCATGCTTGAAAGGCCAGCTCATACCTACCTTTAGGTTAGGTGACAATCATTGGCCTCATTAGTTGTAGTCCCATAAACAGGGCCCTGGGGTACAAGAACGATGACCTGTATCAGTGGTTCACAACCTTGGTTGCATATTAGAATTACCTGAGGGCATTTTTAAAACACCCAGCCCATGGAAATTTCCAATTCTGTTGATCTAGGGTGGAGGCCCAAGCATTAGCCCCTCAGGTATTTCTAAATATCCAGTGTTGAGAGTCACTGATTGTATTAGGCTCCTAAGGCTGCTGTAACAAAATACCACAAACTGGGTGGCTTAAAAGAACAGAAATGTATTCTCTCATGGTTCTGGAGGCTGGAAGTCCAAAGTCAAGGTGTTGACAGGGCCACACTCCCTCCAAAACCTCTATAGGAGGATCTTCCCTTGTCTCATCCTTTCTGGTCACCCCAGGCATTCCTTGGTTTGTGGCAGCATAACTCCAATCTGTCCCCCTCTCTGTGTGCGTCTGTGTTCAAATCCTTCCCTTCTTATAAGAACACCACTCATATTGGATTAAGGTGGACGCTAATGATCTCATCTTAACTTGATTGCATCTGCAAAGACTATTTCCAAATAAGAACATTCACACGTTTGGGGGTTAGGACTTGAACATATCTTTTGGGAAGACACAATTCAACCTACTGATCTTCATGTGGCAACCTTTCCAAAGAGAGTTATGGCTTAGGCAGGCATGCTAAGAGCGTTCTGAAGGAGATAGCATAGGTAACCATCACCTTGCATGACCCTTTCGCATGAGTCCTTCCCACGTCCCTTCCCACACATCCAAAACTGAAGCCACCTTGGAAATTGGTAGTTTCAGTTTTCTCAGTTTGAGAAAGCCACTCGTTCCGCTCACCCTAACCTCAACACTCAAGAAAACAAAACTCATAACCTTGGCATCCACATTTAGAAGGTGGTCATCCCCACCATCCTAATTTATGCTCAGACCTATTTACAAAATTGCAAAGAGACAGTATTTTGCTGTCATGTAATTAGCATCACCATACTTTGTAAGAAAATCACAACTCTTTTGAAATACCAGAAAATGTAAATTGAGCCAAAACAAAATTTTTATGATCAGAAAAGTCTGGCAGATTTACCGGGCTATTCTGTAAATGATGGGGTCTTATAATTTTGTGGGAATTATGTGCTCCCCCACTAATATTTAATATAAAGATATAAATGTGGACAGATTCTTCATATGTCACTGACACTTTGCCATAATGACATTTAAGACATTAGTGAACTATCTGAAAAGTATAAGAATGTTCCAATATTCCCTGAGGACTGTGTGAATAACACTTTAAGTGTAAATACAATTACTACCCCCTATGTTTATTATAGTTATCAGTTATGTAAGCAGTGGCCCAAGGCTGATTCTAAGAGCCTAAGAGTGATTTTGGTCTAGAGTTGGCTGGGCTGCAAGAGTATCCAGCTGCCACAGAAATCAGCATTTACAGAGCAAAAGCAAGTTGTGGCTCTGGTGGAACAACATACTCTAAATGTTTAACGGTTACCAAACGCTCTGGTCCTGTGTACATGCCTTTGCCTTCAGGAGACCTTGTAACAGTGTGGTCATCAGCGCACACCCTGGAGTTGGCCAGACCAGCCCCAGCTTAGCAGCTCTGTGCCCTCAGGCACATCACCCACACTGCCTCTGAGGCTGGGTGTCCTCAGCTAGAAAATGGGAATCATACTGCCTCCCTTCTAGCGCTGCTTTGAGCATGAACCGAAACAATGGATTAAAGTGTTTAGCATAATGGCTGCCACACAATAGACACTGAATAAATATGAACTATTTTTATGGACTGTGTTCCCCTGCCTCCAAAATTCATAGGTTGAAATTCTAATGCACAATGCGGTGATTAAGAAGTGAGACCTTTGGGAGGTAATTACGTCATGAGGGCGAAACCATCATGAAGAGAATTAGTGCCCTTATCAGAGGAGACACTTATAAGAAAAGACCCTTATAAGAAACAGCTTGCTTCCTCTGTCTCTGCTGCCCACCATGGGAGGACACAGCAAAAGGATGGACACCTGCAAACCAGGAAGTGAGCCCTCACCAGATACTAGATTTGCTGGCACCTTGATCTTGGACTTCCCAGCCTCCCAATCTGTAAGAAATACATTTCTGTGGTTTATGCTATACTGTTACAACATCCTGAACTGACTCAGACACTAGTAATGGTTATCATTATCTCTGAGGTAGCAATTATCATGTGTTCACATAATTTATGCCTCCATATGGGCAGTGTGTCCAATTGTCCAAGAAGTCCTCATGTTTCCTATTCTTTCCCCCTGAACCAGAGTTCTACTCTCCCTCTCTGTGATGACCTTCCAATATTTTTTCATAGATCAAAATCAAACAACCAATAGGCCATGAATTACCTGTGTCCTGTAATGTACTAGAAATGGAGGACACCATCCTGGCCTCAGAGAGCTTACAATTGTATATGACCACAGCACAAAGGAGGAATGGGTATATCCAATTGGGGATCCAAAGAGATTTCCTGGAAGGCAAGTTATTTGAGTTGAACCTTGGAGGAATGTGGGGCAGGGGTTTTTTTGGTGGGAAGGGATTTCCAGACGGGGGAGCAGCGTAAGCGAAGCCCAGATTACAGAAAGCAGAAACAACAGCAACACCAACCCAAAGAAAGTAGGAGGGCGATAATTATATAACAGGGGAAATGGTGCAAAAATTCTCTTTGAAGAAAGAATAGCTGAGAATTTCTCAACATTGAATAAGGACAGAAGTCTACAGATTAAAATATTCTGGCAAGCACTCAGTAAAATAAATCCAGTTTTAAAAAAATGTATGCATAAATATGTCACAGTGAAACTTCAAAACAGAAGGGTATCAGTGGCGGATCACTTGGCTGGTGTGTTGACGAACCAAGGACTCAGTTAACTGTGAGAATTAATGTAAATCGCAGGATACATTGATCACTGACACTTCAAATGCACTTGCATCCCTGGGTTCCTCCCTGGGCTTATTTAAAAAAAAAATGTAAATAAATATCTTTTAAAGAACTTTTAAATTGTTTTTCCAGATATTTTTGAGATTTTGATCTTTTAGGATTCCACTACTCAGGATTATGGCATTCAGGATTGTGTCTTTCAATATCATGTTTGATTCTGGGCCCAGTCACCCCAGTCTACAGCTGGAAGGACAGTAGACATATGAGTGAAGCCATCCTAGACCAGCTAGCCCACATCCAGCTCACAGCTGACCTCAGACACATGTGCAAGCCAGCCAAGATCAGCCAAGCCTGGCTCAGACAGGCAGAAATGCCAGGCTGACCCATAGACTCCTGAGAAATAATAAATAGTTTTTGTTTTAAGACACTACATTTTGGGACAATTTGTTATGCAGTAAAAGCTAACTGATACACTAGGAACCATTCTAACTCCCAAATTTTGGTTCAATATATAAACTGTTGTCTGTTTAAGAATAAATTAGATCCCTTTTTGCAGGCTATAACCTTTTTCAAAACAAAATGTTATCAGGGCTCTCAAAAAAAACTTTAAACTATTTCAGGAAATTCTAAATTCAATTGAACTTAAAATAAGGATTTTGTAGATTTCTATACACAAACTTATTTTAGTACAAGATAGGCATGTTCAGCTGAAGAATACATCAGAACAATCTAAATCTTCTTTAATTAGGTTGTCAACATTAACACATCGTTTGGCAGAAACACCAGGTCTCAATGACCAATCAATCCAACCTCAAAGAATATATTTGTCAAAAAAGGTTTAAAGTAGTAAGAAAATCCCATACAGAAGTACTTAGACTTCACCAGGTATTGGAATGATCCAGAGAAATTTTTAAAAAGCCCAATACTCAGGCACACTCCAGACCAATTAAGTTAGAATCCCTCAGATGAGGCTCCAAGTATCAGTATTTTTTTACTGTTCCTTGGGTGATTTTAATGTACATCCAAGGTGAAGAAGCAGAGCAACCGAATGTGCCGGTTTGTAAGAGTATCCGCAGATGGAAGTCATTTTGCAGTCTGAGTAATTGAGAGGAGCAAGAATACAGTACGTGATCCACTCACTAATCCATGTTCTACAACAACCCTTTCCAACAGCATCAGAGGACAATTTCATCTCCAATTTCTACTCATAACAATTTCATATCCTAGTGAGGGCAGAATAAAAGGAGAGCTCTGATGACCAAACTTCACAATTATTCAATAATGCTTAATTAGATTATTTTTTCTCCTCCAGAATGTCTTCTAAACTCTGGACACTTAACAAAACACCCCAGAAGGTTTCCAGCCATTTAATTACAGGATTAAATAATGTAATCATTTTCTCAATAACCCACTTCGTTCTGAGGATTCTCTGTGCTGGCTCTTCCTGCCTGGCAGAAAACATTTTTAAATCTCTTTATGAAGGTTATCCTTGGCTTGCTATTCTGAGTTCCTTGGACCCATTATCCCAACAATTTTATGGGTCTACCAAAGAACTCCTAACCATGTGCATGAAAAATCATTGCATCTACCTTGTGACTTGCCCATAAGGGTCTTTTGTTGCTCAGGGATTTTGTCTGCATTTTACAACCTGGCTCCTACAAATCCCCTGCAGCTTTTTTAACCGAAGATCTCTAAAATGAGTCAAACTATTTTTCTCCCTAGATTTTTAAAACCGTCCAAGGAATCACTGAATAGTTAATTGGCTAAGTCACATCAAACCTACAGTGTAAGACATGATGTATAGCCCAATATTCTCTGAAAAAGAAAATAACACCAGGGTTAGGAGTTAGACAGAAGAAATTCAAAGACTTCACAAACTCCTCGCCCTAGATGAGACTGATTCAACCAATTATGTCCAAGTTTAAAGTGTGGCCATCAGCGTCCACTGCCATGATTGCCCCTTCCAGCCCAGTGCCGTTGAGCCTTGAATTGAATTAAGTTGGAGTTATTTTGTAGCAGAAAATAGACAATAAAACCTAAAACAGAAAACCCAGGCACATCTCCAATATCTCAAAGAATATTCTAAGGTGAATTATAAATATGTTGACCTCCAACTATAAGAGGAAAAAATGACTTGTCATTCCACAAAGGCTAATGGAATGACACGTTGAAATATGTGCCCAACTATATTGGATCTAAAGGGACGGTGAGGGGCAGAGGGAAGGCAGTCAGCGGCAGCTGGACTCAAAGGAAATTTGGAAACTCCATGTCACCAGGAGGGTGGAGAAGAGAAAATCCCAAGTCAGTGATGACCCGTCAGGAGAGCCTGCTCTGCAGGGAGAGACAAGGAAACCAGGGGGGCCCTAGACACAGCCTGGAGAAGTGTCAAGCACAGGAGATAGCAGGAGGTGTGGAGAGAAATCAGATGCAGAGGAGACCAGTGGCTTTCCAGAACTGCAGATGGGTTTTTATGTCCGATAGGGGAACAAGGCTGACAATTACAAACAGATTTCAGAAAACCATGAGCCTCTTTATAGGGAGTGGGTTCGAACAGAGTTCAAAGAGGAAAATCCTGATTGCTTTCTCTGAGCAGGGGATTCTGGTTCAGGGGGAAGGGGTGGCTGGAGAAGCCATCTAGACACGTCTGACACATGCCCCTGGCCCTCTCCCAGCAGCCACGATCCCGTGCCATCCCAGATGTCTCAAGTTTCTAAAATGAAAATTTCCCAAAGAAGAACTTCTACTTCTTCCTTTAATAAACCATTTTTTTCTCAGTGGTAAGTGCTCCCAAATTACCATTGATTTCACTCATTTATTTGACAGAGCAATTTGAGTCCTTGTGAGCTCTATTTTTTCCCCTTAGCTATACATAGCAACACATTTACCAACTTCTATTCAATCATAGTCTCCATACTTACAAACAGGGTTGCATGCAGTTTCTTAATGGGATATGCCAGGACAGAGAACCTCCAGCCGCACTGTAGCATGATCTGCCTGAGAAAGGCAGGGTGGAAAGTTTTAGAGCTGTTTTTCTTCCTGGGGACAGAGGAGAGGAATGCTGTCCTTCCTGCCCACCTAGACATTATATGATTCTACCTTAAAGGACATTATATGATTCTACCTGCCCCTATCCCAGCCACAGCTGATTGGATCAAGAGTTGACAAGGGCTGCCATGTACTGTTGTCTGGGTTGTGCCCTGCGCTAGGAGAGGAGGGGGTGAGTGCAACAAAAGCCTGAGTTGTGTGTCCTGGCTCAGAGCTGCAACTTCCTGGAGGAAGGGCACCCATTTCAAATAACACAAATGCGCCCTGTGGGCTAGTAACCACATGAGTAAATACCTCACCCAAATTAGGTCAGTTAAATTCTCTCTCTCCTAGGCACGTGAGATTCCGGGGCTATAAAACTAGGAAGTCTGGCCAAGCTGGGGCAGAGAAAGAGAAGGACAGAGCAGACACACAGAGAGGAAGCATGGAAAACCAGGCAGAGCCCCAGAGGATGGAGAGGCAGCTGCTGGGATGATCTTCCAGCTGTGATTCTGGCCCCCAAGAGTCCTGATGTGGGTTTCATGAGACACACCCAGCTGTCTCCTCCAGATTCCTCTCTTGGCTTGAGTTGGTTTCAGTGTATTTCTGGTGGTTGCAACAAATGATGCTTGGCTGAGGCAAAGGCCTTATGGAAAGCTACTCCCAGAGGCCTTTGAGATGGATCATCAGAGTCCTGTGCCAGATGAGCACAACCCTACTGATGGGGCCCGTGACATAAGGAAGCTTCACCCATGTATTCAGCTTTCTCCCTGGGGAGCCTTTACACTGGTTAACCATTTGATAAGATGGTTCTTAACCAGTTGTTTGGCTATTAGAAAACATTTGTGCAAAATTATCTGATTAGGTTAGTTATTCCCCAATGAACTTTTCAAAAGCATTGAATGTGTCAAAACAAAATATTGTTGTTTGCAAGGTATCAAATATCTGTATAACTTTTTTTTTGTGTATGTATTCTTTGTTACACAAGTAATTCACATCTTCTGTGCATCGATTTAAAAATAGACACATTGCAAATTCCTCCATAATCCCACCACCTAGAGGTAATCACTGCTAACATGCTACAGTTTCTTATTCCAGTTTCTTTTTCCACATGTCTAAAGTATCTGGATTTTAACCAGCTTTCTCTTACAAGAACTGCCTTCTTGGAGAGCCTGTCTGTCTTAATGTGCCATTTTCATTAATAATAGTTCTTAAAGTGAGGCTGAAATCGCTTAGGGGGAAAAATCATAACTGGGGTAACCCATTTGAGCGACCACCAGGCACAATGAAGGTACAGTATTGGCCTTGGGAACAACAGATGCAAAAATGACAGACTCTATCACTTCATTCTGGGAGTTGCCAGGCTTTTATCTAAACCAGTCCAATTGCCAAATGATCCCCCTTCGGGTATTAAAGCACTGCCTGCAAAGAAATAAAAGTGGAAAATAATAGTTGTCCCTTTCAAGAACACTTTCTGTTGTAAAAAAAAAAAAATAGCAGTAATCACTACCCCAAGACATCAAATAGAAGCCAGCTTGGAAAACTCGAGCCCACCAGATGGACCTCAAAAAGATCGCAGTGTTAACTGGCTTGCAAAGATGCACAGAAGTAAGTGGGGAGATGCTGACTTCAGAACTCCCTGCGATGCAATATCCAGCAACACATATTGAACTAGTTGGCCTTGAATAACAGCAAAGTTGTAGACTGAACTCTAGCTTTGCAGGTTATGACGCAAAGAACATTCTGTAGGAATGGACATGCCATGGGGGAAAAAATGAACACCAAGGAGGGCTTTTGCCATTTCAAAAAAAGTTAGGGGCAGGAGTGTGGAATGATACTAGAAGAAGGAGCATGGCACCCACTGGGCGTCCAGATGTGGACAATGTCAGTGGTGGACCCCCTTCACTTCCTGCCTTTCAAGGGTTTATAACATGGTTATTTACAATATTGCTCCCCCGCTATCTCTTACCTACGTGTCCCTCTGTTTCTTTCACTCCACCCTCAGCTCCACTTGGAGTTTCTCAGTTGGGAGGCTGGATCTCAGCAAATAAAGATGCGTGTCTGTGTGGGCCTCCCTCAGCCCCCACATCTGCTTTTGCCGTGCATAAGCCCAGTGGCCCCTGCTGGCGCTATCCACACCCTACTCCTTATCGTTCCTTCTAAAGGGCCCCTTGTGGGGCAGGGACAGTGCGGTGTGGTAATGAGAGCCCAGGCATCAGACGACAGAAACAGGTGTGCAATTCCAGCTAGTACAACCTCCCCACCGACTCTCATCCACCATTCCCCTCCAAGTACACCATCCAGGGCAAAAGCACCAACGTCCCATGCCCGCAGATGCCTTTGTGTAGGGACATCTTTTATCTCTTCCACGGAGGGTGCCTGTGATGAGAGCAGTAAGATTTTGGAGCCACAAGCTTGGCTTCTTTATTTCCAATTCAATCCCAAAGTGATACAAAGGCCAAAAACGTGCGACCAGCCACACAATGCAGACTCCTGAGCAGGCTGCAAGCTACTCCAGCATCTCCCAGCTCTCAGCCCTGCAAAAGCATTTCTGGACTTAAATGTTAGATATCTTCTGTTTAAAAGGAGATGCATGTGTGTAATTCAGTCCATTCTGGGGGGTATGTAGTTTCTCAAAAACTACTTCCAATTCCCTGGACAACCTATGCCCGTGGATAACCTGGCATCTCTTTTCTTCTGCATCATTGCCCCAGTTCCAATGCACCCCACGCTGCACTTCTCAAAGCCTTACGCTGACCGCCAGAATGTGCTCCACAGAGCTGGTACTCAGAAACAGCATGTTGAATTTGTCACCAATTTTAACTTTCTCTTCCCAGCTTTTATGTTTTCAGAGACGCTTTCAACTAGCACAGGTTTGGAAAATGTCCAAACTGAATTAAATACAGGGAAAAGGCCCCAAACTGAATTTTTTATTAAAAGAAAGAAAAGCATTCACACCATCTTGGCTGATCTATGATATTACAAGTGAGAAAACAAAATGCCACCCTGCTGGGAAGATGTTCTGCTGTTTTGAGGCAGAGTTCATTCAGGTCTGCTTCTTATAGACAATGATTTCCATCAGAGTATTTTTAGTTTTCATGTTGTTTTTTTTTTGGGGGGGGGGGAACTTGGCAAAGAATGGATACTCGAAGAAGCCAGGAAAATATTATTGATACACAGAATAAGAATCTACCAGCATTGAGCCCGGGCATGTATAATTCGAGAAAGGTCTTGATACACACTCCAATTTGAGAGCTGCCATTATAGTCTGCCTGATACCAAGCCACCTGGGCTGGAATGTCCTTGGCCTCCAGAGACAAGCATAGGTCTTGGAAAAGTTGCTCCTTGCTCTCCCATTTTGCCCTGTACTTGCTTCAATACCATACTCCCCACAAGGCAGGCGGAGTTCACTAACAAGAGCAAGAGCATGTGAATCCTGATCCCAGCCTATCTTCCCCTTGCACAAGGGAAACCACAATTCTCAAGTTAGTGCAGAGGAAGAAGCCTGGATTTGGGATTTGAATCTCAATTCTGCCACCCACCAGCTGTGGGACCTTTGAGACTCAACCTGCCTGAGCCTGTTTTGTCCCACACAAAAATACCTGGATCTGTTAGCGTTCCTTGATAGCAAGCAACAGAATTCAGCTCTGGATAAATTAAGCTAAAAAGAGAAATTACTAAGGCAATGAGCTGACTCATAGAATCTGAGCAGCAGCTGAAGGAGATTTGGGATCTAAGACCCAGGAACTAAGTGTGGACTGCATCGATTGTTTCCATTCTTCACTTCTCCCTGCATACATGCCCTTGGCCATGCTGCCTTTGCAGCATCCTCCCAACCCATGATTCTGGATCCACATGCAGCTTGCTCCAGCCAATCGGATGTTAGCAGATGTGATGCTAGCAAAGGCTCGGAATGGTTTTGGTTTTGCCTGTTGGGCTTGTTTGCTCTTGCACCTGTGCCTCTACCATGAAAAGGACATGCTCAGACAAATCTGCCAGAGGATGAGAGACACAAAAACAGGGCCAGCCCAGAAATTATAGTACAACTCTGCAAAGTAATGCCCGTGGCACAAATGTTCTCAGGTCCCCCATACACACGTGTACACATGCCCTCACTATTTCAGTGCCTGTCTTCCAGCTATCCACACGGGCATCTCTTTGCCTGGGAGCTTTCTCTGACCACAGGAGTCTGCTCTGCCCATAGAGCACCCCTCAGGAAGAGTTCTCACAGATGACTGCCAGCTCCATCACCTCCCCCCCACTGGTAGAACTCTGGGATGGCTGTTCCACGCCGTGGCCTAGGGCTCCCCAGTGAAATTAAGTTCTGTTTTCCCACGGTGGCAACCTGCTTCATTTCACACCCTTTATTGGCTGCCTTTCCTTCCCCATCTCCCTTTTCTATTTTTTGGACAGTGTGTCCGGGGATCACCTGCCCAAGAAACATGGTGCACCCAAATCTTTGACTCAAGATCTGCTTTTAGGGGAACCCAACCTAAGACAGCTTATTATACCACAGGACATAAGCCAAAGTCACATCCCTTTTAATATTCAAGCTAAATAACTCATAGCCCGATGTCACCCATAGTGAAAATGACTCTCTCCCTCTCCTAGTCCTCCCATAACAGGCCCAAGCATCCCCAAAGCCTGTTTGGTTTGCATATGAACAGATATAATAAAGTCTAGGTAACAGGGGTCACCTCTAAGGGGCTGGATTGTGGATAGGGGGCAGAGAAAAACTTTAACTTTCCACATTTCTACATTATGTGAATTTTTTCCAAATGTATGCACCCAAACCAACCCACCCCTCACCCTCAGTTGACTCACCTGAGGAAGGAGTTTTTTATCCTTTTCCTGAGCTCAGGGAGGAATGGCACGTGAACACCTAGATACACGTCTTCACCTGGAGGAGGAAGAGCCAGAGGAGCTGAGGCTCAACATAAATCCATTTCCAAGTGCCTCCTTGTAAGACAAAACCCTTCCCAAACCCACCGAATGTGGATCTGGACTTGGAAGCCTTGAGTCTTTCTTATTAGCTACAGCGCTGTCCTCTCATTCACCTTCCTTCCGGCGAACAGGGTCATTTCTACAAACGCAATTTCATGAACCGGACTCTCCATTTTAGAGTCCAGTTTTGAGTCCATTGATGAGCTGCTTCCCCGCAAGGTCTTTGCTCTCTCAACCCCGCTTCCTCCTCCCGAGGACTCTGAAAATGTTCTGAAACAACTTCAACAGCAATCACAAATCCTGACCAAAACTCTCCAGGTTTCATGCAAGCTTATCTTTTTCCTCCATAGACAGGGAGGGTGGCTGGTGGGCACAGAACCTGACGCTTCATGTCACTCCCGGCTATCACCTTCCTGGCACTGCCCTAGAGGCAGAGGGAAGCTAGAGAGGGAAAAACACCTGGGTCAGGTGAGTCAGGTGGCACGTCTTAAAGAGCCACTCTGCAGAACCACGTGAAAGCTGAGTGCACGGAATGAAAAGTGGAGCCAGTGCCGATGCACCTGAACCACTAATTTAGCTTCACCTTTTCCAACTTTAATTCATAGAGCTTAATTACATTGACTTTAAAAGCAATTAAAGAGTTTAACAGTATGTCTACAGTCAATAACAAGGGCACATTCTTAATTTGGTTATTCATTACTCCAGGAGAGACACACAGGCACACAGAAAAATAACTTGGGGTAATTTTGGAGAGAACAGTGCCCCCTCCCTACTATACTCTGAATGACTGAGGCAACATGCGCACTCAGGACTGAGGACCCGTGCAAGGGAACGGCATTGCTGAGGAATCGTGCTCTTGAATATCGCCTCTTTAGGCCCCACAGACATTTGGTCATTGATCAGGTGCAGCCCCCGGCACTCACCTCTACCCTCCAAAAACTGCTTAATGGTGAGACCCCTATGGAGTTCAACGTGGCGATATCTATGAAAAAGCATTCTAGGCCGGGCGAGGTGGCTCACGCCTGTAATCCTAGCACTCTGGGAGGCCGAGGCGGGTGGATCGCTCAAGGTCAGGAGTTTGAGACCAGCCTGAGCAAGAGCGAGACCCCATCTCTACTAAAAATAGAAAGACATTATATGGACAACTAAAAATCTATATAGAAAAAATTAGCCAGGCATAGTGGCGCATGCCTGTAGTCCCAGCTACTCGGGAGGCTGAGGCAGTAGGATCG
This sequence comes from Eulemur rufifrons, assembly GCF_041146395.1. NCBI lineage: Eukaryota > Metazoa > Chordata > Mammalia > Primates > Lemuridae > Eulemur > Eulemur rufifrons. The sequence continues at coordinate 29,533,911 of NC_091002.1, forward strand.
CTTAAGCCGAGGAGTCTGAGGTTGCTGTGAGCTAAGCTGACGCCACGGCACTCACTCTAGCCTGGGCAACAGAGCGAGACTCTGTCTCAACAACAAAAAAAAAAAAAAAAAAAAAAAGCATTCTACATATGCTTTTATGCTTTGACTCAGCAATACCATTTCTAGAATTCCATTATCCAAATAGATTTGCACATATACAAAGAGAGGCTATGTACAAAGTTATTCATTGAGTATATGCATATCATTTCATAGGGTAGCACTATAATAGCCAAAAATTTGGAAAAAAAAAAAACAACACCAAACCAATTTGTAATTTAACAGGCATAGTTTGAAAATACTAAACAACATGTCCAGCAAAAGGAAACTTAAAAAAAAAACTTTGGTGTATCCTCACACAATGGACTGCTCTACAGTTGTTTCAAAAAAGGAATGAAGAAGCTCTTCATATACTGAAATGGAAGCTTCTTAGAGGATAATAAATGGTAATATACTGTTGTATTTGCAAAAAGAAACACTGGGAGAATAGTATAGGAAACCCATAAGAGGAGTCCAAGGGAACAAAATAGATAGGTACAGGAGCAAGAGTGATACCTTTCAATGTATGATTTTGTGTATTTTTAAATTTTTGAGTCATTCATGTGAGTTTATTATTGGTTCGAAAAATTTTAATGACAGCATGGTATTTCATAAAGGCAACTTTATCACATTTTAATTAATCAAGTTGTAGGAAATGTGGGTTGTTTCCAATTCCTTGTTATTCTACACAATACTATTGTCCCTGTCCTTGTAGTGAAATCTTTACCTGCTTCATTCATTAACTCCGTAGAATAGTCATGAAAATAAAATTTCTAGATTAAAGTATGTAAATTTTCAAAGCTTTTTATGTGTATTGATGCATTAGGTCCAGAGAATCTGTATCCATTTTTATGATTTAAAAAGTTTACTTATGTAACCATCACAAGCCTGGAGACCCACCCGGCTCTGTCCCAGAAAGGAGTCACTTTCAAGAAGCACAATTCAAATGTCAAAAGTAATTTAAAAGAAATGATCTGAAAATCAGATTTACCTCACAAACCCTGAGCTCTCTGTTCCCCACATACACACGTTGACACGTGTTCTGAGCAGTGTGAGGGTTGGGGGGTGGGGACACTAAATGTAGTTCAATCTTCCAATCTCAGGCGGACTCAACCATTCAACCCTTCCCTTTGGGTACCAAGTGTCTTTGAGAGATGTTCCTCTGCCGTCACATTAACCCTCTCCAATTGCCCAGATTCATAATGACTGAGTGTCCGTTATGGAATATTCTGTGTGGAAGAAAAATAAAGAAAACTCAGATTTAATATTTTCAAAATATTGTACCTGTTAAATTTTTATGATGACTGTCTCTCAAGTGAATTCAAATTTATAATCTGGCCCCCATTGAAGTCTCTTCCTCATCTATCCATTTTCCTCATGCCCAGTTCTTCCTACTATAACCTCTCTCCCCTGCAGATCTGTGACAACGCCAGCCTGCACAGTTTTCCTGTCCTCTCCGTCGCCTCTCCCCATCCCTCGGCGCTTTATGATGTAGTTCAGCTAAGTCTCTCTCACCCAGAAAGACGTCAGAGAGGAGAGACTCCTTCAGAGAGAAGGAGAGACTTTGGACTGGCAATTAGAGAAATCTCTTTGACTAGAGGGGGAAGTCCGTTAGTAATTTTCATTCTATCTGCTTTAGTAATCTCCCCTTCCCCAATTCTCGCTAGCTTTGTGAGCCAAAGTGGGCATGTAAAGTTGCCCCCAACTACATAATGCAAAGTCTTCAGCCCCTCTCAAAAATCGCACTCACACCCAGTTCAGTCTATGAACGCCAGTGTCAGTGCAACTCCTGCTGTCCTTAGGAGGGAAATGCCTCTCTGCTCCCCTCTTGCAGCAGCTGTAGAGACTCAGTGACCTGCCCCGTATCTCCTCTGCCCACCCGAACTCACCAGCAGATGCAGTGCCTGACACCCTGACACCTCTCTTCTTTGCAGCCTTGGTCTTTCTGCACCACACAGAGGCACACCTCAGAAGTGAGGGAAATTGTGGCCCTCAGGGAAACTGTCATCAGTGCGGGGCTAGGAATCAGTGGCTGAATGTCCGAGCCTCCCTGTGTTGCAGTGGACAATCGTGAAGCATGCTCCTTATGATTGGTGGGCCAACCGGAATGTGCCCCAGATGGCCACAGTGGTGCCCTGATTGTTAACACTGCTACGTGCCAGCTCTTCTCCCTTCCCTCTCTCAATTCTCCTGACCCTGCTTGTGTCCCCAGGATCACCTCCCAGTCAACCACCTGCACTCAAGCCTTTGTCTTGGAGTCTCTGTGGGGGGAGCCTGAACTAAGACAACTCCTTATAGCACTTTGTTGCAATATTCTCTGAGCTACCACTATCTCCCTGGAAACTGTCCATCCTCAGGCAAAGCTCTACTCTGCTAAGAGTAGTCAGGACTTCAAGTTATTAAAAATGACATCTCTGGGGTTCCAGATATGTGTGAAAGCAACCCTGCCATAACTCTATCTCAGAGGGTTCCATGAAAGAACCAGAGGGCAGAGGGACCCAGGATCTGTTTGCCCCATTAAAAAAAAGGGGTGGGTGTTGTCTGTGAGTGGAGAAGCCTTTAGCCAAAGCTGATAAGTATGCACCAAGCCTTTGAAAGGAACCTCCACCAAAGCGTGTGTCCAGGGCATGTAACCGGCCACCCCATCACCCCTCCTTAAACAACAGAACCTCTTTTGCCTCCACATCTGGAGGTTGTCCTGACCATCCACTACACCAGCCGAACAGCAGCCCTTCCCCAGGAGGAAGGCAGAAAGTTGGATCTCTTGTCTCTGGTCATGGCCGGGAGATGCCAAAAGGGGAGGAGAAGGGGGTTAGTTCCCCATAAAGTAGGAGAGGCAGAATCACAGAATGTCACGGAGGTTTCAAGTTCATTTATCCACAAGTTTTTAATCGGCAGCCTCGTGGACTGTATCAAGTCTGAGATATATCCTCTTTGGCCAACAAAAGGTTTTTGTTTTAACTAACCCAAAGAGTATTTATAAAGTTCTCAAATTCCAGATTCTCTTGAAAACTGAGACGATCTGACAAGGCAGAGTCCATATTCCAACCTGCCTTTAATTTGCTGGGGCTTAACAGCGAGGAACACCGTTAGACCTTCAGTGTCTTGCCGCAGTTCCAGTCCCGCACTCCTAGAGCTTCGGCTGCCTGGGAACCCGCACCAGCGCCTCAAGAGCTACGGTGCCCCGCGCCCTAGGCGCACCAGCCCGAGGGCACGCGGTGGGGTGCGGGAGCCAGGCACCCACCCTCGGCTTGGGCTCGGAGACAGCCTGGGGACCCCGGGGCGGAGCCGAGTGCAAGGCGGGGCGCACTGAGCCGGGTCCGAGGCGCAGAGAAAAGCTGCGGGGGCGGAGCGCCAACTCCAGCGGGAAGAGAGAGACCGCGACACGCCGAGAAGCCCGCTGGCGCTCGGAAGAAAGGGACATCCCCTCACGCAGCGCCTCTGTAAGTGCAGATCCAGGTCCGGCCCTCGCCCACCCACTTCACGACCCTCGCGCGAACCACCGGTGCCGCAGGGCGCACAGGGGAGGGGGCACCGAGGCAAGTAAGGGGTCAGATCTGCGCAGTCGGGGACTCTGGCGGTGCGGTGGGGGCGTCGCCTGGGCTAGGGCCTCCGATGCCCACTTATTTCTGCGGGGCATTCGGGTTGCTCTGCCTCTGCTGCCGCTCTCGAGATGCGCCCGGGCTGGCTCGCAGCAGGCGAATCGGTTGCGGGAGATCCCCTCGCGTCCCCCCAGGACCCGGCGGGGGGCGGTAAGCAGGGACTGGGGCGTGCGGCCGCGGGCGATGGAAGCCGGAGGGTCGCTGGGCTGGGGCACGAGCGCCAAACTGCCAGGGAGAGCGCGGGCAGGGGGGGGCACCTTCCTGAAAGCAGAGCAGAAAAGGGCAGGCGTCTGTGGGAAATTCCCGCGCACCGCATCCTCCGCCCGCCCCTCGTTTTCTTCCTGCCCGCGGCCCCGCAGGCTTTGCTTCTCGAGCCTGAATTTCTGACTCGATTCCCGCCCCTGCCAGGGCGGCGCCTCGGGAGAGCGCGCGGGCGCGTCGACGAGCTGGGGAGGGGGCTGCTGGAGCGGGGTGGTCGCGGGGCGGGAAGGTGGCACCTCCTGCGAAACCGGGCCGGGACCCGCCCCAGCCCGGCGCGCGCCCTCTCATTTTGGGTCAGGGGACAGGAAAGCCGCTGAGTGTAGAAGCCGAGAGGGCCAGGACTCCTGCTTCTCGGGTCTCCAGCTGGGCAGTCTGCGGAGATTGGGGTCTCGCGCGGGACGGAGAGGATCTTGGGCACGCAACTGGCGAGCGCGCCCCAGGTTGGGGTGTTCCTGCCATCCTTCTGACTCCTGTTCTTTTTTGGGGTGCAGTTCCTGTCTCTCGGTGTCGCCTTCCCCTCACAGAGGTAACCAAGTCCGTTGTCCAGTTTGGTCCCCTTCTTGCTACCAGCATCCCGTGGCCCCCACACTTGGAGTCGTTTCAAGGTGTGCCGAGAGGTGGGGGAAGGCCACACAGCTGGACGGCCAGGGCCCCCTTCCGCAGATGATAGGGTCCAGGCTCTTTTTCAGGCCGCTCCGTGATGCCGCGAACCCCACAGCGGCCTGTCTCCTGAAGCCTCAGTACTTCAGAGACTGTTTCCTCCCCTGTGGGGATATTGAGGCACTGAGAATATAAAGGACTTAGGCAATGAAGGACAGTTCCCCCCTCGGGCTTTTCTGGGTGTTCAATGAGCACCCCTCATTCCACCCCCCACCCTTGGGGGCTGACTTCAGTTAAGCCAGGTTTTGGAGTGGCCACCACTTCCAGAGGACACAAGCCTTGGGGACAAGATATAATGCCTCCTAGTCAGGGTTGGCTTTGGGTGGAGAACTGGGGCTGGAGGGAAGAGGGAGGGAGAGGAAGCAGACAAAGCATTTCTTTCTAGAGCTGGTCCCCAAAGAACAGGAGAGCAGCAGCATTCCCTCCCGACCACAGCCCCAACACCGACAGAACCCTGGGCAGGACCTTCAATCACTCACTCAACAGACTCCTATCCAGCCCCCACTGTGCGCCAGGCCCTGGACTGGGCAGCAGGAATTGGGTTTACAGGAAGACTGGGATTCCGAGAGCATAAATCAGTGGCCCCAGATGACTCAGTCTGTCCCTGTGAATATGGATTTGGTGGTTTCCAAGTCCATGGTTTGGCCAGGACAGAGGAGCCCTGTCCTGCTTTAGTGGAAAGACCCTACAGAGTCCCAGCCCTCCTGCTTCTTTGTCCCTGGTGGCAACAGGTGGTGCAACATTGTGACTGCCATAGAAGCCTGAGCCGGCTTCTGGGAGCAGCCTTAGAAAACTTCCAGAAGACCCTTGTGGGGGCTGATGCATTTGGGGCGGGAAGATAGGTGTGATGGGCAGTCAGACAGGCCCTGGTCCCTGGGAAAAGGGCACAGGTGCACATTCTTAGGTGTCTCTGGAGAGTCCAATCCATCCTATGCTCAGTCCTTCCTGACAGCTGGGCAGCCAGTGGAGAGTTTCTCAACTTCCAGATCTCATGTCTCCTCTCCTCTGCATCCTGGGTAGCTGTCTGGGGGTTGGCAGTAGGTCTGATTGGCCTATGCCTGGGGAACTCAAGGAATGACACCAGGTATTCTTCTGCATGCTGTCCACTGGTTGTGTCTCCTTCCAGATCCACGATGGTGAGTCATTTCTCCCGGAGGATGTGGTCAGGGTGCCAGTCTCGCTGACCTTGTGAGATCAGAAGGTCTGGACCCCCAGTTGGGACTGCTTGGACCCTTTACCCCCTGCACCTCCCTCACACCTCTCCCTCCGCAGGCCTCACCATGGCAGCCCAGAACGGAAACACTAGTTTTGCACCCAACTTTAATCCACCCCAAGACCACACCTCCTCCCTCTCCTTCAACTTCAGTTATGGAGATTACGACCTCCCGCTGGATGAGGGTGAGGACCTGACCAAGACCCGGACCTTCTTTGCAGCCAAGATCGTCATCGGCGTGGCACTGGCAGGCATCATGCTGATCTGTGGTATTGGCAACTTTGTCTTTATTGCCGCCCTCGCCCGCTATAAGAAGCTGCGCAACCTCACCAATCTGCTCATTGCTAACCTGGCCATCTCTGACTTCCTGGTGGCCATCGTCTGCTGTCCCTTTGAGATGGACTACTATGTGGTGCGCCAGCTCTCCTGGGAGCACGGCCACGTGCTCTGTGCTTCTGTCAACTACCTGCGCACAGTCTCTCTCTACGTCTCCACCAATGCCCTGCTGGCCATTGCCATTGACAGGTGAGGATGCTGGGTAGGGGTGGACAACGGAGCCGGGCCAGGCTGTCTCTTTCCTGGCTTCAGCCCTGCGAGGCAGGCATTGCTCCAGGTATGAATGCTGACTGATCTTTTGAGGGGCAAGAGGAAACCTTGTTTCTCCTATTGTGTTCTTTGCCCACAAATGTGAGCAAGAGTGAGGCTTCTGAGTGCCCCAGCGCTGGGCCATGGCCCCAGAAACCACATCTGCCTTAGATACAGGCATATCACGTGACAGTGTACAGCATCCAACAAAGGCAAAAGTGGAAAGTTCAGGCAGCTACTACTTAGAAGCCACGTGAGAGTTAACCAGGGCAGCTTCCAGCCAAGATCAAGTTTTGTACCAAGGTTTTCCTGTAACCACTACCGAGACCGAGATGTAAAACATTTCCAACACCTAGAAAATTTCCCATGCCCCTTCCCAGTCAATCCTCCCACCCAGGCAACCACTAATTTGATTTCTATCATCACAGTTTAGTGTTGCCTGTTCTTTAACATCATAAAAAAGGAATCATACAGTTTGTACTCTTGTGTAGCAGAGCTGATTTTTTTTTTTTTTTTTTTTTTGCTTTCTAAAATTATTTTCTCCAAAATTTTTACAGGGGTACAAAGGTTTAGATAACATATATTGCATTTGCTCTGCCCAAGTCAGAGCTGCAAGTGTGCCCAAAGAGCTGATTTTAAAATAAGATAACAAGGTTTACAGAAAAGAGGGAAGGACATGCTTGCTTTTGCTTTTCTGCATTCGTCCCTGTGCTCATTTGCATACATTTGCATGAGATGTTCCAGAAGTCCTTGCTCTATTTTATTTCTTTCCTTTCTTTTATTTATTTTTATTTTATTTTATTTTTTGCTTTTATTATTGTTTTCATTGACACATAATAATTGTACATATTTATGTGGTACAGAATGATATTTTGATGCACGAGTACAATGTGTAACGATCCAATCAGGATAATTAGCATATCTATCACCTCAAGCATTTATCATTTCTTTGTGTTGGGAACATTCAAATCCACTCTTCTAGCTATTTGAAAATATACAGTAAATTGTGTTATAGTTACCCTGTAATGCTACGGAACACTAGAACTTATTCCTCCTCTCTAGCCCTTGCTCTATTTTAAATCTATAAAGTAAAATTTATAATAGCAGTTCATGACAAATCTTACACACATTTTATTTATGTGAACAGTTGTAGGCCAACATCGGATCATCAGTGGCTGTGTGTGATAGGGGCAGTTGGTGTCACCTCCTTTGGTTACTGTCTGCCATTGTAAGCTGTGCTTATTCTGATAATGTGTTTAAGCACCTTTTCTTCCTTTTGTCTCTTTTCAACTCTTCAATTTTTCCCTTGTCCTCAGTGTTCTCTTAAGTTTGTTGTGCTTTTTAGTCAACCCATTTATTATTTTTCATTTTGGTAATCAGATACACATACAGGTACAAGAAGCATCTTCCTTCCTTTTTATAACATAATTCTTGCAGGGAGAACAATTTTGTTACAACTTTCGGGCTCTCCAACCCTGAAACCAGCGCTTATAAAATGTGTACCTATCAACTAACTGCATGAAACTCCCCAGGGCAAATGGTAGAGTATCATTTGATGCGATGATACAAAGTCAGATTCCTGGGCCCCAGCCCAGCCTCTTGCATGGGAATCCCTTGGACTGAGGCCCAGGAATCTGCATTTTTATCTAATTCCTTGAGTGATTCTGATGCTCAGTAAAGTGAGAGTTATTGCTGTTACCATCCCCTTTGTCCTATTGAAAACTTTGTCTTTATAGTGTTGAGGGTTTTATGTCTTTTTTATTTTTTGGTAACATTGGAGTTTCTTGGGAAGCAATCACCCTGTTACAACACAGCAGATATCAGAGTGGTTCCTTTTTGACCCCAGACCAACTGTGCCCCCGGTTAGTTTCCCAGCCCCATCGGCAGTTCCATCATTCTCTCAGTCACCCAAGCACCATTATCCTTTACCTTTCTACCTATCCCACCCCCACCCAGCCCACCCCTTGTGTTCAGCCCTATACCAAGTCCTGGCAATGCTCCCTCCAGCCTTATCTCTTAGCAAGTCATAGCTGGACCATCATCATGCTCTTCTAGCCTGTCTTTTCACTCTCCAGGGGCTCCTGACTGTTCTGTGAAATCTATACTCATCCGTGTTAAGCATCAGAATATCACCATTGATGGGTCTTCCTAAAGCATTTCATTGCTCAAGAAAATCTCTGAAAGTCTCAGTGTTTACAGAGTACATGCCAAATCCTGTGTCTAGGATTCCAGAGCCTTTGTAATTTGATGCCAACCTGTCTTTCCAAACTCATTCTATGTATGGAGATACAGGCAGTCTTTTCCAAAAGACAGTGTATTTTAAGCACAATAGCCATGTCTTCTATTTTTCTGTGTCTGAGATTATACCTCTGTCTTAGTTTGGGTGACTCTCAAAACAGACTCTGAGACAAGGATTTATGTACAGGTAGCACCCAGGAAGTACCTATACGGGGATGGGAAGTGAGGCAGGGAAGGGAAGCCAGTCCATACAGAATGCCTGGTATCATATAGTAACTTGTTATTAAACAAGTTTTCACTGTGGGCAACTAGAGCTTATTCCTGCTGAGGGACTCTTGGAGCCAGTGTAGGTCACACCTCAGAGTTCTCCCAGGAGTGGGAGGTGGGAGGGAGCTGGGGTATTTACATGCTATCTCTCATAAGTCCCTGGCAAGGGCTGCTCTGGAAGTGCTATGCACGTAGCCAAGAGAACTCTGGAAGCCAGAGAAAGCCTTCAGGCAAAGAAACACGGGTGTCGGCAGGTAGGAGTGGACAGGTGTGCACTGAAGTGACAGGAACAAATGGATATATAAGTGGGACACTGGGAGCATCAGCTACCACCTGGTAGAGCCACAACAAGTTGCTGGGTCCTGCCGTGTGCACGGTGTGTGTCTATAGGAGCTTAAAGTAGTAGAAGATACAGTCCTTGACCTCAAGGAGTTTTTCTTCCACACAAAAACTAGTATTTACGAAACATAAAGAATACTCAAGAGATAAGACAAGAGTCATTTGAAGGAAGATGTGATCATTAGGTTACTGATGTAGTCTGGGAATGCTTTGTGAGGAAGATATAGAGATTTAAGGGTGCTGTTCTGATCACCTCGTACTCACCCCATTGATAAAGGGGGGATTCTCCCATCTCAAATAATACAAGAGGACTAAACACATGACACTTGACATTGGACAGATGAGACTGACAGGAGTTCATTACTCACTGATGCTCACAGCCTGAGGAAAGAGGACAGTACACAGCACGCAAGACCACACAGAGGTTGCACTCAGGAGCAGAATGAACCAGCGGGGGCTGCGAGAGGCAGGCTCGGTAGTGACAAGAAGGTGGGGTGACCCTTGGTTCCCGTGGGAGAATGTGATTGGCTTGCTTGAATAATTTTATGGGCTGGCAGGGAGGTGACACCTGTTAGGTTGAGAATGGGGGTGCAGCTGGTCCAGCCGCATGGGGACCCTTTCCTGCTAGGTGGATGGGTACATCTGGTGAGAGCAGAGGAACTCACAGCTCGGCCTTTGGGGCCCCATGAAGCTCAAAGATGTCAAGGCAGCACATGGAATGTCAGGACTGATGACACAGGAGCCTAATAAATAGCCACTCCTCTCCAACCAGGTTTTCTGACCAATTGAGAAATAAAGCAAAATGGTAAGAAAGATGGATGGTCACTCTCAGCCCTGATGATGCTGACTTTGGAGAACAGGGCTTTTATCATCGGGCACACTCAAGGACCTTGCAGATGTCCTTCTTCCCATGGGAAGTGACAAGTTTAAACAACATACTGTAGCTTCCCACACGCCTTATGCACATTTATTTACCTTTTCAGAACCTAACAAAAAGCCTGAGAGGCTGTCAATAAGGTTATGATTATCCCCATTTCACAGGGGAAGAAATTAAGTCCCCCCAAGCATAACTGATTTATCTAACTGCACAGCATAGGTCCAGGTGTCTAGCTGGAATTCAGGTCTTCTGAATAACTCCTAGCCCCATTTTGTTTTGTTTTTCTGATTTATTCGATGACAACTCTGAGTTTTAAAACATCCTACAGAATGAGGAAGATGATATAGATGGAAAAAGCATTTGAATTTAAGAGTTGACAACAGAATAAGCAGGAATGTGGAAATTCCCTTTGGCATTGGTTATTGAGATACTCTCCATGATGGAACCAGATTGAGAGGGAGCCCTTAAGTCCCAAATTAGTTCTGCATTTTCTAAGGACTTTGGATGCAATATGGTAGGCAGAATAATAACCACCCCACCCAAGGATAACCACATCCTAATTTCCAAAATACATGAATATCTTATATTCTATGCCAAAGGGGAGTTAAAGTAGAAGATAGAATTAAGGTTGCTAATTGGCTGATCTTAAAATAAGGAAATTATACTGGATTATCTGGGTGGGCCTAATGTAATCACAGAGACCTAAAAGAGGGAGGCAGGAGAGTTTGCGTCAGAGTGATACAGTATAAGAAAGACTAGTCTGGTCACTGCTGGCTTTGAATAGGGAAGGGGTCAGCAGCCATGGAATGCAGGCAGCCCTAGAAAAGGCAAAAAACAAAAACAATCTGGCAACTCCAGAAAGCCATGCTTGCCTTGCTGACACCTTGATTTTAGCTCAGTGAAAACCATGTCAGACTTCTGACCTCCAAAACTGTAAGATAAATTTGTGTAGTTTCAAGCCACTAAGTTTGTGGTAATCTGTTACAGCAGCAATAGGACACTAATGCACTTGGTCACCACAGAGAGACAGTGATTGTGAGGTGTCCCTGCCCCAGTCGAGGGTGAGCCAGCCCTGTGAGCCTGGTACCACCCAGGAAGATAGTGCAGGTTAACTCAGCAAGGCTGGCTCACATGGATGGGTGAAGAACTCCACCAACCACTGTGCACATAAATACATCTAGCTGGGGTGCAGCCAGTGGTTGCAATGGAATCCAGCTTCATCCTAGATCTTCTGAAGCCACAAGCTGGGCAGAGCCATGCTGCCATGGGCTCTCCTAATGGAATTCAATGGGTCAGAGCCACCAGCAGGCAGGAGACAGGCAGGAGGCAGGCAAGAGAAGATAAAACAACCTCGTGACAGAGATATTGCCAGAGACAAGAAGAAATAACATAGCAGAAGGTTTTTTTAGTCCAGTCGAAGACCTGGGAAGGTGATCAAAGAATCTGGTTACAAAGGAAAGGCAAAGTGGGATAGAACTTTCTACAGATGGCTTCCTGCTCTCGGCGTCCCCAACTCAAGCTCCAGGTATGGGGTACACATTCATTTCCAGGGTTGATTTGTATTTTCCCTCACCCTGATGCCTCTTATCTTCCTCCACCTTCGCCCATCACTCCTCCACATCCCTAATAAAATGCACAGAAATGATTCCAGGGCACCAAAGTATCTAAATAGGTGTCATTAGGTCTTTCTGGAAAGAAAGTATTTGACCCATGCAAATGAGCTCATTTCATACAAACAGCTCCAGACAGTCTTTCCCAGACAGTGTGGCTCAAGGGAAAGAGTAGGGAAAAGCCTTATGGGGTCAAGGTGACTTCACGCACCTTCTCATTTGAGCATGAGACAGCCCAGGGAGGTGGATGTAAAGCTTTATATTAAGAGCCCGGAGTCTGGTCCCTGCACGATGTGAGCTTGGGAAAGACATAAACTTCTTGTAGACTCCATAGATTCTACAACAAACCCACCCTGACTCTTCTGCCTCTGAAATGCAGGATGGCACCTCATGGGAGGGGGAGGAAGCCCTTGTGCACAGCCCTTCCTTCACCTCTAAACTGTGAGATATTTGGGAATGACGACCTTCGAGAGTATTATATTCTTGGGCAGAATGGCAAGATGGAAACCCAAGGTGGTATAATGGGACTCTTAATAAATAGGCTGCAAGTATTTCTTGAACGCCTACTATATACAAAGCATTTTACAAAAATTATCATTTTTAATATTCACAGCAGCCTTGCAAGGTAGGTATCATTTTATCTCAGGTCATTTTTGAGGAAATGCACCTCAGAGAGATTGGGTAATTCAGCCCAGGCCCAAAAGCCAATCGGAGAAAAACCAGGATTTATTCAGCCTGTTTGACCCAAAGCTGGTGCTATTTCTGCTAAATTACTCCACTACTCCAAATGATCTTGCTAAAATAAGATGAAGCTTGTTGAAGCTGGCTAACACATGCATGGGATTCATTGAGCCATTTTGTCTGCTTTTGTGTGTGCTTGGGATTAGTTAAAAACTATTAATGTTTTCAAGCATACATTATTATTATTGTTGTGTTCCCTCCATCACCAGATATCTTGCCATCGTTCACCCTTTGAAACCACGGATGAACTATCAAACAGCCTCCTTCCTGATCGCTTTGGTCTGGATGGTTTCCATTCTCATCGCCATCCCTTCCGCCTACTTTGCAACAGAAACCGTCCTCTTCATTGTCAAGAGCCAGGAGAAGATCTTCTGTGGCCAGATTTGGCCTGTGGACCAGCAGCTCTACTACAAGTCCTACTTCCTCTTCATCTTTGGTATCGAATTCGTGGGCCCTGTGGTCACCATGACCCTGTGCTATGCCAGGATCTCCCGGGAGCTCTGGTTCAAGGCTGTCCCCGGGTTCCAGACGGAGCAGATCCGCAAGCGTCTGCGCTGCCGCAGGAAGACGGTCCTGGTGCTTATGTGCATTCTCACAGCCTACGTGCTGTGCTGGGCGCCCTTCTACGGCTTCACCATCGTGCGCGACTTCTTCCCTACCGTGTTCGTGAAGGAGAAGCACTACCTCACCGCCTTCTACGTCGTTGAGTGCATCGCCATGAGCAATAGTATGATCAACACCGTGTGCTTCATGACCGTCAAGAACAATACCATGAAGTACTTCAAGAGGATGATGCTGCTCCACTGGCGTTCCTCCCGCCAGGGGAGCAAATCCAGCGCCGACCTTGACCTCAAAGGCAGCGGCGTACCTGCCACAGAAGAGGTAGACTGTATCAGGCTGAAGTGACCCACTGGTGTCACACAATTGAAAACCCCAATTCAGTACTAAGAGCATTACCTACCATCAACCAAGTTCACAGGCTGCATGGGAAAGGACATCTGTGTTCATGGCTCCCTGCCCTGAAGGAGCTGGACACTTCTAAGTCATAACATGCAGTGTGATGACTAAATGCAAACTGCAGCAGCTGACATTTACTGATACCTGCTCAACACCTACTGTGTGCATGTTGACAACAAGGAGACTAGATACAAGTAGCAGCAACTGACATTGACTGAACACCTACTCTGTGCAAACCACACCAATGAGATTAGACAAGGACAACAGGAGCTGACAGTTACTGATTACCGGGTGCAAAAACATTTGAAAAACCAAACAAAATGGCAGAAGCTATCATAGTATCCAGTTATGTAAATAGGCAGGCAGAGGCCACAGATAGTTATCTGGACTCAGCCTCTACCTTCCCTCATTCAGTATCAGTGCAGGAAGGTCAAAGGCTATAGAAGAAGGCACTCAGACAGGCACTGAGACACAATGGAAACATCAAGGGTAAGCTCCCAGTGTGGGGTTTACAGCCTCATAGGAAGAGAGTCCAAGTTTTCCCACCCAGCTCCTGCTACCTCCTGGCACATTCTCTAGGATTCTGGCTGCCAGAAAAAAAATTTTTCTTGCAACCAGGCCAGGCTGATGTGGTTATCTACAATGATGTAATCTCAAAGGAAAGAACCCCAAAATCTCTTTTCTACTGATGCTTGAAAGCTCATCATTCTATTGGGTGAAGATGGGCAATCCTGAGATGAGGGACACATCCAGTTCCTGACACCTCAGTGCAAAGAATTTCAAGGACCCTGCAGTCAGGGAGGAAGAGGACAGAGAAGGGGGCAGAGGTTGCCACTGGCGATGAAATGAACATAATCTGTGTAGCCGTTCTGCTAAGGCCTGGACCATTTTCTAGAGCACACCCTTTTTTACGAAAGGAACTCTATCTGAAATCCAGAGACCTGCGTTTGAGTCCTAACTCTAAGACTCATGTCCTAAACTCGTGGATGTTTTCCCTCCATGTCTCAGTTTTGCTTTAATGAAATGGAGATGATGAAAATACGTGCTCTGCCTGTCCTGCAGAGATGTTGGGAGGGCCCATTATGTCACAGTTTGTGAATGTGCTTTTCGACTGTACACGTGATAACAATGCATGAGTAATATTGAACAGTTTGTTTGGAAGGAGTTTGGAACCCCCAACCACTGTGATTTATGATGGAGAATCACCCCCACTTTTTCATCCCCATTCTTTGGACCAGAGAACCCTGAACTCTTTACAGTGTAGCCTGTCTACACTGGGGCAAAAAATAATCCCTGTCCTGGGCTATAATCAGGAAAATTTAACCTCAGAGACTTAGTGACCCCCAGAATCTCAGCATCCCTGTAGTCTTAGAAGTGTTGACAGTCTTCCCTGCATGTTGCAAAACAGCACACCCCAGGGCTGCACAAATATCACTTCTGAATCTGTCTGTATTATTACATGTCTGTGGTGATTGGGTATAGATGTCCTCATTTCTTCCTGATTCATTTTGAAACAGAAAAATGACGTGAATGGTATTTGGTCTGGTCAGGTTGACCCATCCATATTTGATCAACTTCTAATTTTCTGTACAGAAGGGCTTAATTAGTTGTTCCCTTGGGTTTTTTGGGTTTTTTTTTTTTTTTTTTTTTGGTTTGTTTCTCCAATAGTGAAATTTCAACCAACATTTTTTTCTATCACCACCCAGCAGACTTAACCTTTAGCCCAATCGTTTTATCCTCAAAAAATGCAAAAGCATTGTAATATTAGCCTAAGCAAAGCTGTTTGTAAATTCTGATTTTAAAAAAATTACACAATGCATTCCAAAGCCAAGCAAGTAAGCATGTTGAGTTATCTACATTTTTATAAGTATAATAATTATATTCTTATTTATTACCCTGTCCTGATTCCTCCTAATCAGAAGATTCTTAGGAGTAGATTGTGTCCCAGTTGAGTCTGTTAACAGAATTCTTCTGCTTTTTCCTTTTTATCCTAAAATGTACTATCCTCCTTTCATCTAGATTTCACTGAAAAAAACTTTTGTAAATAGCAGTGTGTATTTGTGATCTTCCAGTGAATAAAAGTGTTATGTTGTTATCAAATGAAATAATTAACATGTGGAATCTTAATCACAGTGTTCAAATGTTTCCCCGCTCTCTTTATATCATGTTAGTATATTTAGATATGAATGGAATAGTAGCCACCTAAACAGCTCAACTGTGAAACAGAGAAGGAATTTATCAAAGGTGTTTTAGAACAGTGGCAGCTCATGCCATCAGTCACCCTCCTCCCGGTCACAAGCTGATAGCCCAGGAGTATATTCATGGCATAAGGAAGCAGGGAACCACTACACTGTGCCCATGCGACCCCTTCGTTTCAAAACGATCTCATTTGTTTAAATGAAAGCTGCTGCTTGCATGGTGACTATTCATCCCTGCAATTGGTATTAAGGTAATAAATTAATTGCACTTGTGTTTACTCTTCTCAAGACTAATTAATGGTAAGGTTAATACACTTTTGCTATGCTAAGATATATTACTATACACATTTATACCTCTTGTTATACATTGGAAAATCAATCTTATTTAGCAAAACAAATCCATTTTCTCAACTGGAGTAAGGAAAAAAGATGGCCCTGTGAGGCCCTCAGGCCTGAAAACCAATTCCAGACTTAACAAGGAAGAATATAACATGTAGGAGGTGTTTAAAAAAACTTAAAATGAGTTCTATTTCTGTGGGAAAATGATGGCTTCGAAACATATTCTCCCAATTTAACTATTATCTGTCCCTTGGGCTCAAGAGAAAACACCCTTAGGAGAGGAGATATGAATTACAACTAAGGAAATGACTCGCCTAAGAGGGCACAGCTAACACTTGCTGGAGACAAAACACTGCCCCAAGATTTGAACTCTGGCCCAGAGAACTGCACTCAGGGCCTACATTCCTGAGTCCAGAGGAGCGGACCCTTGCTAAGAATGTTTAAGCTGTTTCTGGCCTCCCAGCAGCATCTTAAGCCGCAGGGAAGATACATTTCCTCCTCCTCCAACAGGCCAACAATGCATCTCATCGGACTCCAGGATTCCAGGGAAACCAGAAAGCATCACACCAGGGGCACTAGTGCTCCTGTCTTTCTCTTCTCCCAGTGCTAGGGGCGGGGCTGGGGGGGATGTCTTAACACATTTGGGTTGAACATACATGGAGCTATTTGCAAGTGATGCAGGAGCCATGTGGGAAAAGAGATTGTGATGAGAGGCAACCTGGCCCCAGGTAAAGAAGGTCGTGGGGGAGAGGTTTGCTCACACTGAAAGACAAAGCAAGTCTGGGGCCATCCACAACACAACGTGCAGTCTTCATACAAGTTACTACTGGCTGACCCTGAGCAGAGGTCATTCTTCATGCCTCCTGGGAACCAGACGCTTCTGATCGCCAGGTCAGCCTGTCTGTCTCCTGAGATGTACCAGCCAGGGATATGTCACCTCCTGGGGTTGCCAGTGCCCTCTTAGATGGTAGCACAAACACAACTTCTGTCTCTGCTACTTCTCTGGAAGAAGCTTGGGCAGCTGGACCCTAGAGGGACCTGGGAGCAGAAAGTCTGGACTGTCCGGTGGCAGTGCCACAGGTGGGGCATACATTTATTTAATCAGCATATCTTTTGCTAAGCCTGGTCTTCACCCTCAGCCCTATGCTGGAGAAACCTCACTGCTACCCGGGACAGTTAGTCAGCCGGGCAGCCAGGATTCCCACAATAAAGATCTTTAACTCCTTCAAGCACAATTTAAGCTGGCTCTTCCAAAAGCAGGAATGTGAGCACATTAATCACCAAAGCCCTGCAACCCTACTCCGGCAAAGGACGGCCTGAGAGGCTGCGCAGATCCATCAGCTCTCAAAGGCTTGCCATTAAGACCCTTTGCCATTAAGCTATGGGGCACATAAACTGTTTCAAATGCAACATCGACAACAATAATACATCTTGAAGCTTGTGCTCATAATTGGATGTTCAAAGAGCTCAAAATACAGGACAATTTTTCCATTTTCTAAAAATGGGTTTGGCACTTTCTTCAGATACAACAAATTGAGGAGGTAGGGATTTTTTTCACTGGCACTTAGGAAGTCATTACAGAACAGGGAAGTTGGCAGGGGACTTTGCCTCCAAGAAGTAGAGGGGTCAGCCCTTAGAACAGAGAGCCAAGCAGACACAGGTCCTTGCATCCCTTTGTTGACTGTTTGTGCTGAATTTCTACATGTGAGTCACAGGCTGAGATGAAAGAATTAGTCTCCACAATCTCATTTAATGCTGACCTTGGGTTTCCAGCTCCTAGGCAAGATCCCAAAAAAATCTTTTTACTGAACTCTGCTGCAGAGATGGTCCAGTGTTTGGAGAAAGGGGCCTTCTGCTCACTCATGCAGTTTCTGGGCTGGCGGCTACGGATGGAACACGATGACAGAGATGCAAGCCTGAATCTCAAGGTGATTAATCTACCTGAAAGCTGAGACACTGGCAAGACACTGCAAGTGCAAAGATGAAGTGAGTTTAGAGAAAAGTTCCTTCCAGCTGTGGGGATCAAAGAAGGTTTGGGGTTGGGGGTAGTTAGGCAGGACCTTGGAAGATCAGGAAGTGGTGAGGAGAAGGTATCCCAGACAAAGGGAACAGAAGGAACAAAGATCTAGAAGAGGGAAAGTGAGATGGAATATAGGTAGCTTGGTTTGACAGGCCCACAGGATGCAGAGTGTTTAGGGGAGAGCAGATCAGGGCAGTGTGCCGACAAGCTGGATGAAGAGGCAGGGGGCCGGAGCAGGCTGGAAGGGCCTGGGATTCCCAGCCAGACAGATGTGCATTCAGATAACAATTCTTTACTTACCCATTTGGAAAGACACTTGACACTCCTATCTAGGCCATATTTCCTCATGTGTAAAATGGGAATAATAATAGTATTTACATCATAGGATTATAAGTGCATTAAATATATTTTAGAAAATGCTTGGTATATCATAAGCAGACAATAGATATTAGCTGTTATTTTTAGAATGATTAATTCTAGGAATAGAATTTCTCCTAGATGAATCCAGAACATTGTGTCACATGTAGTGGATATATTTTGGAATTATCAAACCAGGGCATTTTTATTATCTGTGATTGCAAGTTTCAACTCCCTAACATAACTGTTCAACTCAAAGCAGTGGTCCCCAACCTTTTAGCACCAGGGACTGTGGTTTCATGGAAGACAATTTTTCCATGGGGTCGGAGGAGGGGAGGAGGCGGAGCTCAGGTGGTGAAGCAAACAATGGGAAACAGCTACAAATACAGATGAAGCTTCACTCGCTCACCGGCCCCTCACCTCCTGCAGTTCCCCCACTCACTGCCCCCTGTTCTTGAGTTTCACGGAAGACAATTTTTCCACATCCGTGGGACAGGGGGGTGGGGCGGCGGAGTTCTGTGGCCCAGGGGTTGGGGACTGCAGACTAAAAGCAGAGGGTTTCTTCCATAGTGTAGAAAGGATGCCCTTCCATCATTAAGACTGAACCAGAAAGTTTAACGACTCTCAAGAAAGAGACCATGATGTCAGGGAAGTCCTCTCCATAGAGGAAGAAGAACAGCATCTACTCCTTGCAGCCTCAGTGGGTGGTGGGAAAGAAACAGAAGTTAGTTGAGGACCAGATGCATTTGTTCTTGCTTTCTCCTTCAGGGGTTCAATCTAGGTGGTATAGGTGGTAATGCTATAGAAACAGCTAAGGTATAGGGGAGCCTGAGATCATGTGGTGGGAAGGCAGCAATAGGATGCTTCCCTGGGCTCCCTGGGAAAGGCCCCAGATCTCTAAGGGGAGCCCTGCATATGACCCAGGGAGATGGTGAAGCAACCGTGGGAGGAGACGGGAAGATGCCTCCTTCCAAGGTGGTGCCCTAATACCCCACAGCAAACAGTGAAGTGCAGGGGTCCCTGAATTCCTACATGCCCCACTTAGGGGCCACAGATGGATGGGCAAAGGGCTGTGTTGGGTTAAAGTGGCTATTATCAAGGACAAGTGGCCAGGACCACAAACTGCGAAAGACCAGATGGGTCCATTATTCCTTAGCAATCATCCTGAGCAGAGCCAGCAGGGACCCAGAATCTTACAGCACATAATCCTGAATCTTCCTTCTCTCTTCCTCCAACGTGAGGCCACTGGAAGCTCTACCACGCTAGAAAGTAGCAGGGGTCAGAGACTGAAATCCAAAGGATTTCTTGTGTCCAAAAATGAGTGATTTAAACTGAAGGTAGTCAACTTCAATTCAAAAAGACTGTATATCCTTAATAGCTAAATTTAAGTTTGCTTCCCTACCTCCCATGAGATGGGGGCTCATGAAGATTCAATCAATGGTAGAAAAATCAAGAAGCTACATTTTCCCGAGTGTGGTGTCAGCCAACACTACACATATAACTATGATGAAGAGGCAGCAGGAGACCGGGTTAAGGAGAAAAAAGGAAGAAAAGCTGTTACGCTGGAGACGCATGATTGGAATGAGAATTGTCACACAGGATCTGGAGTCAGGCCTTCTGGAATAGCACTCAAATTAAAAAGAAGTCAGTATGTCTCCATCATGGACAGTATGGAGAAATATAATTGATATAACATATGGTAGCCCTTGATACTGGCAGCTTTGATATTTGTGACTACGTTCCTGAGCCATCACAAAGATCCATGATGTGATCATTTGTTATTTCGAGAGGTGTAAGTTTCTATCTTGCATCCCAGTGACTAGGCCTAGCCAGCCCCATCTCACTGGGCTTTCTTGTTCCTTACTCAACGTTATATACCCAGTTGCTCTCATGAAATGATAAAAGACTATTTTTCTTAGGGAGGGGACGCCCCTAAAAGAAAGCCAATAGCTTTCCCGTAATGGAAGCTGGTGCAGGTTTTGAAAGTGAAGAAAGAAATAAAGATGTTATTAGGTGAGAAATTAAGGATTCTCTAAGAAAAATGAAAGTTTTTAGCCAGGGAATAGAAGTTTGGATAGATTTAAAGACTATAAGGACATATTTTTTTGTTCCAATCCAGCCCTTACTCTGTGCTTCTGTACTGGCTTCTCATATTCTTACTTCTTTCCTCTTTTCTTTTTCATAGGTTTATTTATGTCATCCCCATCACTTCTTGTTGTTACATAGTCCTAATTTCAAGTTCTTTGCCAATTTAGTGACTTTTAAAAATATGGTTGCCATAACAACTCTTGCAAAAATCACGGACTGGCTGCATTATTTAGCAGTTGGCATGTCCCACTTTGGAAAGACACACTGATAAAAGAGGAGATGGGCTTCTACTTTAAGTTAACACTGAGACTCAGGGACCAGAACCCACATGCTCACCCTGGTGGGTACCTACATGAGCTCATTTAACCCTCTCAACTACCCCCTATGGTATGTACCACTATTAGTCCCATTTTATAGATGAGGAAACTAAGGCTTGGAGAGGTTGAGTAACTTGCCCCAGGTCATGCTGCTAGGAAGAGCCAGAAGTGGGGTGTGTGAACACACAGAAGTCGAGAATAGAACAGGGGGTATCTGGGGCGGTGAGAGGGGAGGAATGGGGGGTGTAGGTCCGAGGACACAGAGCTGCAGTTATGTAGGAGGAATACGTCTAGAGATCTAATGAACAGCAAGAGGACTATTGTTAATAGTATTGTATTGTATACTGGAAATTTGCTAAGAGAGTAGGTTTCAGTTGCTCTTACCACAAAAAGGTAGCCATGTGAGGAGAGGGATATATTGGTTTGCTTGACTATAGTAATCATTTTGCTCTGCATATACAATAAAAACATGAACCCAGATCTGTCTGAGTCTAAAACACATCCTCTTGCCCAATAAATCGAGAGTCTCCATGTAAATTACTTCAAAGATCCCCAAAACAAAGACACAAACATTGGAGACTGACCTCTAAGAGCCCCTGCTCCTGACATCCACCCTTCTCCCTCCACTGGAGATCTGTGGTCCTACCTAAAGGATAATTCTGCTCTGGGGCATGGCTGGTTGAAGCTGATGCCTCTCTGATTCTCTTCCTTCCTGAGAGCCTGGGGTGGTGTTTACTGGAATGTCTTCTTGGGGTTCCAATGCTGGGTTGACCCCCTATCATAATCAGATTGGAATCTGACCCTGAGGCAGGGATTCAGGTATAAGTGGTTAATTGAGAAATAATAAATTTCTTAATTAATTAGATGACCAATTATTAGATAATGAATTAATTAAGGTTAAATTAGTAAGAACATGGAAAAGCAGTATACAGAAGGGGAAGAAGCCAAGGAAGGAGTGACCGCAGATAGAGCCCCAGTCTCAGCCTGACCCCATGCAGAGCTCTGGAACATGTATTACACCGAAGACTGTCTCACCTTGGGGAGCTACTTCTGAACTCCCACCCCTGCCCTGGGCCAGAAAGAGAGAAGTCTGAGGGGAAGGGCATGAAACTCCCAGGCCTCAGTGACTCACTGTTAGACAAGGTGGCTCCATTGCCCAACAATCTCCCAAAAGACACAGATGCCCAAATTAGCAGCAAAGCACACAGAGCTGGGGGTACACCCAGCAGGCTGGTAAAAGGGATCTCAGGAGATCTGGGTGGCACAACAGTGTCCACGACTGCTATGGTCTAAATGCATCCCCCAAAACTCATATGTTCATATTTAATCGCCAATATGATAGCATTAAGAGGTGGATCCTTTAGGAGGTGATTAAGCCATGTGGGCAGGGCCTTCATGGGTAGGAGTAAAGCCTTTATGAAAGGGCCTGAGGGAGTGGGTTCCTTTTCTGCTCTTCCACCATGTTCGGGATGCAGGGTTCAAGGCACCATCTTGGAAGCAGAGACCAGGCCCTCATCAGACACTGGAACCTGCTGACACCTCAACTTTGGACTTCCCAGCCTCCAGGACTGTGAAAAATAAATTTCTATTGCTTATAAATGACCTAGTCTGTGGTATTTTGCTATAGCAGTGCAAATGGACTGAGGCAACGACATATACCAACTTCTCTCCTAAAACCAAGAGCCAGGCCTGTTCTGCTTCAGCACGACAAACACTTCAGCTCTCCTGGTGTTCTGTCCTTCCAGGCAGTTCTGACCGTGTGCTGGTTTGGTTTACAGCCCTGATGTGAGCTTCGTCCATCTCTTCTCAGTTAGTGTCTCTGTCTCTCTGTGTGTTCTGTCAAATGGCCATAATCCCAAATTTAGGTACAAAAGCAGTATTTAACAGGATATACTTTTGTCTGCTCTTGCTGCAGTCATTTTCCTGGGCTCCCCTCAGATTCTGTACAGCTCTGCCTCTCCTCTTTGCCTGGTGTTGCAGAACTAGACTGAATGAATGAACAGCCAGGAGCAGCCTCCCAGGAGGTGACCTAAGCCCAGGCACCTGGGATGGGAGCTCGGCCCCTTGCGGCTGGGCCTTTTCAAGCTCAGGTCAACAACCAGCCACTGTGTCTTTGTTCCCTTTTGCCAGTCTGCTTTATTCAAGAAACAGAAAAAAGAACTTTTATTTTCTCCAGGGAGTGGGGAGGGTTGGGGAGAGTCTTCTGGGGGGGTAAATTGAGCAGAAATGGGGCAGGGCTCTACCTGTTCCGTCATCCACCCACTGCCACTGTCAACGCAGGGGTTGTTTCTACTCTACAGAACTGGAAAAGCCACAGAAGCTTTTAATAAGCCATTGTCTCCATTCTCTCGGGCAGTTTGGCATCTTTCATCCACTCCCCAGCACACACACACACACACACACACACACACACACACACAGCCCTGGGTGGGTATATAGTGGACAAATGGCCAAACACTCCTGTCCTGCTTGTCCTCTGAAACTAAATCTGTGTGTGATGTTTGACCATCCATTGAATCCTCAACCCTCTCATTTTCCAAATAGGGAAATCAGTCCCAGAGAGGCAAATTATCATGTGTGAGACATATGAGAACCTGTTGCTGGCAGACTGATCTAGAACCCAGGTCTCCTGGTCCTCAATTCACACCGGGCCACCCATGCTCCCCAGTGACCCCCAAGAACTACACGAGAAGAGTCAACAGCAGGCTCCAGGTGGGCCCTCCTGCCAGGGTCAGGAGAAGGTTTATAGGGGAAGAGGCCTCTCGAAAACCTGGGAGATGAGACTCAGCCCCTCTCAGGCCAGAGAGAGCCCTTCCCAAGTTCAGCTGCCAGATTTATAAATCAAAATACAGGCCACACAATAAATATGAATTTCAGATACACAACAAATAATGTTTTGAAACAAGTATGCTCAAATAGTACAACTCTATCTGGCGACTCTACTCCTGATGCCCAGATTAGGGGGAGGGTGGGGCTTGAGCGCAGTAACTGCCACAGACCCTTTTATTTTCCCTGAGGGTGTTCAGGAAACACCAGCAAAAATGAGGCGCTGCCCTATTCTCCGGGGTCAGCCTAGAGCACTAGGGAACAGCTAGAGAAGTCAGAGAAGTAAATACTCTGCAAATACAAATTCTACAGCGTCTAATCCACACCACCTCTTTGCCATATGAATTTCTACGTGAATGAGAAGTAAACTTGTCCTTCTGGACAGTCTGCCCATTGGGAATGCCCCTCTCCCCCCAAGAAAGATGCCAAATAGATCACCCTGAAAGTAGGTAGCTGCTCAATACATATTTCTTGGATGAATGAATGAGTGAATGAGCAAGCCAAGGCCAGAGTCGGGTGTTAGGAAGCCCAACCTCCAAAAGACGACACTCCCACCTTGAATGGACAACCTCTCTTCTCGCCTAGCCCAGGACTGAGCCATCCTTCAGAGTTCAGTGGAATCCCCTCTTCCTCCAAGAGCAGGCGAGCTCCCGGATGTCAAGGACCTGGTTCACTCATTAGAGTGATCTCTGCACACACTGGGCTCTCTTTCACCTTCTGCCAGGAGTGGAAGCAGCCTAAGGCTTTAACCAGATGCCGAATCTTCCAGCCAGTAGAATCATGAACCAAATAAACCTTTTTTTCTTTACAAATTACCCAGCCTCAAATATTCCTTTATAGCAACACAAAAGGACTAAGACAACAGCTAAATGTGATCAGAGCTACGAGGGCATCATTAGCCAGAACGTGACTGACAAAAAGAATGAAGAGTGAATAAGAAAGTTTTGGTCTGGGGAATCCCTTAGTCAGCTCTTCCTTAAGAAAAAAAATTTTTAAAGCCACATACAGAGGATTTAGAGTCTAAAATGTTAGATCCTTGCTACTCTAAGTGTATTCTGCAGACCAGAAGCAGCAGCATCACCTGGGAGCTTGTTAGAGATGTAGATTTTCACCCCAGGCCTGCAGAGTCAGAATCTTCATTTTAATGAGATCCCCAGGTGACTGATGTGCACATTACAATACGAGAAGTATTAATGTAAAGGATTTGAGGATTTGTTGGGTTTTTTTTTTCTATCTTGACCTCTTTCCCATTCCTTTAGGAAAACTAATGAAGCTAATTAATTTGGGGATAAATTTGATGGCAAAGAGTCTCTTAAAAATTGTCTAAATGCTGTGCATAAGAAAACTCTAAGTACAATACTGGGTCTCATGTTTAACTCTTGGGACCCTTCCTATATTTAAACCTCTATCCACAGATGTATTGTTCCAGTTCTCCAAGTTTCTAAGTTCTCATTCTATAATTTCTCAACTTCCTTTTTAACCTTTCCTTGCTCCTCTTAATTTATCACTCACATCCCTAAGGTTGGGGACCAGGGGAAGGTAGGAAATATCTTATCAGGAGTGCCAGCTTATTTTACATGTCTTGCTTAATTCTGAATTGCAAGGAGTATTAATTCTGGAGGCTGGCTCAAAGAGACATTCTAAAACTAATTGGACAGAAAAGATGTAGGAAAATGTAGATGTCTGGTCATTCAAAGACATTCTGTATCAGGATGCTTCCCAAGGTGCTCAATATCACTACTTCTTAGGGGAAATCAGATTCAAATCACAGTGAGATACCTCTACATACCTTCCAGAATGGCTAAAATTAAAAACTGACAAGACAGAGTATTGGTGAGGCTGTAGAGCAACCAGAATTCCCATCCACGGAAGCATAAAGTGGTACAATCTCTTCGGAAGACTGGCAGAATCTACTAACATCAAATATATATCTACCCTATGACTCTTTTCTAGATTATCATATTATTAGAATCACGCAGTATGCAGCCTTTTCAGACTGGCTTCTTTCTCTAATAACATGCATGTATTTAGGTTTCCTGCATGTCTTTTCGTGGCTTGATAGATCTTTCATTTTAGCACTGAATAATATTCCATTGTCTGGATGCACCACTGTTTATCCGCTCACCTACTGAAGGGCATCTTGGTTGCTT
This sequence comes from Eulemur rufifrons, assembly GCF_041146395.1. Lineage (NCBI taxonomy): Eukaryota > Metazoa > Chordata > Mammalia > Primates > Lemuridae > Eulemur > Eulemur rufifrons. The sequence goes on from NC_091002.1 coordinate 29,559,631, forward strand.
TCATGTTTTAGCAATTATGAATAAAGCTTCTATAAACATCTGCATGCAGGATTTTGTGCGGACATAAGTTTTCACCTTCTTTGAGTAGATGCCAAGGAGTATGACTGATGGATCATATGGAAAGAGTATGTTTAGTTGTACAAGAAACTGTCAAACTGTCTTTCAAAGTGGCTATACTATTTTGCATCCCACCGGCAAGGAATGAGAGTTCCTGTTGCTCCACATCCTGCCTAGTATTTGATGTTGTCAGTGTTCCAGATTTGGGCCATTTTAATAGGTGGGTAGTGGTATTTTAATTAATTTTATAATAATTTTTAAATTATTTTTTTTAAGAGACAGAGTCTCGCTCTGCCACCCAACCTGGAGTGCAGTGGCATGATCATAGCTCACTGCAACCTCCAGTTTGAAAGCTCCAGCAATCCTCCTGGCTCAGTCTCCCAAGTAGCTAGGACTACCGATGTGTGACACCATGCCTAGCTAATTTTTTCTGTGTCTTGCTCTTGCTCAGGCTGGCCTCAAACTGCTGGCCTCAAGCAATCTTCCCACCTCAGCCTCCCAAAGTGCTGGGATTACGGGCATGAGACACCATGCCTGGCCTAATTATTTTTAATTAATTAAAAAATGTTAAATGTTTTCCGACATTCAATGTCTTCTCCCTGGGAGGGGAGAAAGTTGGCCTTTTCCTAAGGATAAAATGTAGGGAAGGGCACCTTCGGCCCGACAGGAGTGTGGGGAGGGGAAAGGGACCATCCCCTCCTTTCACGGCAGCTGGTACCACCTTTTGGCTTCATCTCCTCTTCTTCCTCTTCCCTGTGTTCCTCCTCCAACTGCCACTCAGAAGCTAATGTGTGTGACGCCTACCATGCGCCAGACTCAACAGACGTTCCATGTACTTATTATACCATTGCCCCAGAATGTTCCAAACGTTTGAAAACAACTTTAAATAGAAACTCAATGTATTTTAAGTGGGGTGGGGAAGGGGGTGGCTCCACAAAGAGGCAGTAAAAACAGATGCCATAGGAGCGACTGATGGGCAGACAATTCAGCAACATGATTCCATTCCAGGGTCCTCTGCTCTTTGTGGGTGATAATAAGTTACTGCAACTATCACAGTTAATCCACAAAGAAGTGGGTGGTGTTAACACAGACTGCCACATGCTGCCAAGGAAGTTTCACTAACTTGTGAATCGTGAACGCTTGAAGAGTTTAGTGACGGGCAAGTAGGGCTAATTCGCCAGGTTCCCAAATGAAGTTGGGAACATACACGCAGGATACGAGAAATGGGAGCAAGTTGAGATAAACCTTCACCCTCTCTGGGAGGCTGAACTTGGTAACCCTCTCAACTTTAAAACAACGAGTATGGGAAAAGAAATTCAAGAATATATACGTGGATGGATGTGCATACAGACACATCAACATATACACAGGGTTCCTTGACAGTGGCTTTATAAAAATGGGACCACATTATTCATGCTTTTCTACATCTAGCTTTTCTCACCAAACAATACCTTGGGAAAATACCTCCAGGTCATCTGTGTGCCTTGGATATATATTTTTTAATGGCTGCACAATATTCCACGGTGTGGTTATGCCTCCATGTATGGTCCATTTCCTTATGCTCAGTTTCTTTCAGCGCAGTGAACAATGTTGTAGTAAATGGCTCTGTACCAATGTCCTCATGTACCAATGGCAGTTTTAGTTTCATGGGATAGATTTCCAGGAGAATACTATTGGGGCAAGAGTAAATGTGTTTTTAAATCTTTATTTACTTTTTACTCAGATATAATTTACAAACAGTAAAGTGCACAATTTTTACATGCATAGTTCAATGAATTTTTATATATAAAAATATATATTTATATATTTTTTAATTATGATAGTCGTCACCAGATTGCTATTTATAATTCACATTTCCACAGCCTTTTGCCCTCCCATCCCTGGCAGTGATTTCTTTTATCTTTTTTCTTTCTTTTTTTTTTTTTTTTTTTTGCAAATGTGATGCATATAAAGTGATATTTATTGTTCCTTCAATTTGCATTTCCCTGGCTGCTGGTGAGTTGAAGCATCTTGTCACATGTAAGTGGGTAAGTTGACCATTTGAATTTATTCTTCTGGGAAGCATCTCTTCAAAGCTTTGCCCAGTTATTTTCTGTTTGGTAATTGGTCTTCTCCTGGTGAATTTGTAAGATCTCTGAATATTAACAATATTGACATTCTCATCTGTATTATTCATATTTTTTCAAATCTATCATTTATCAACTAACATTGTCTTTGCTTCATTTTTGCCATAGAAATCTGTGAACAACAGTGAAGAGTGGGAATGTGGGCAGAGACATGAGGAAGAAGAAGATGGACAAATAAAAAGAAAAAAAAGACTGCATTTGAAACAAATTCTGTGCATTTATGTAAAATTATGTATAGGTTTAAGGAAATTAAGTACAAAGGTAAAAATATTTTAAAATAGTTAATGGCAGTGCCTTTCTTTTTTAATTAAAATCTTTATATTGAAATAGTTGTAAATTCACATGCAGTTGCAAGAAATAATACAGAGATTTGTACAGAATCAGAGGCCATGGCAGGGGTGGGGAAGAAATAATAAAGGGAGATTCAATGTATCCTTTAGTTTCCCCCAATAATAACATTTTGAAAAACTACAGTAAAATGCCACAACCAGGACATCGACATTGATACAGTCAAGATACAGAACATTCCAGCACCACAAGGATCCGCCATGTTACCCTTTTATAGGCCCACTTACTTCCCTTCCATTCTTACCCCATTATTAATCTCTGGCAACCACTAATCTATTCTTCGCCTCTGTAATTTTGTCCTTTCAAGAATGTTATATAAATGAAATTATACAGCATGTCACTTCTTCGGACTGGCTTTTTTCTACTCAGCAGAACTTTCTGGAGATTGTTGTGTGTATCAATTGTCATCCGATTTTACTGTGAGTAGTACCATGGCATGGATGTACCACAGCCTGTTCAACCCTTTAACTGAAGGGCATCTGGGTTGTTTCCAGTTTGGGGCTATCGCAAATACAGCTGCTGTGAACATTTGTGCCCAGGTTCTTGTATGAACGTAAGTGTTCATTTCTCTGGGATAAACGCCCAGGAGTACAAGATGGAGATCGTATGGTAGTTTCATCTTTAGAGTTTAAGAAACAGCTTTGTGCAGCGGCAATATCTTAGCCAATGAGGTTTATCCAAGGTGTGATTATTGCCAGTTGAGAACTTTTCCCAATACTCTGCTGCAATGATTTGCAATGTAGTTGGCACCGGCAATTTTTGACAGCTCTATGGAGACTGAATATTAAAAAAAAGAAGAAGAAGAAACTGTCAGACTGTTTTCCAGAGTGACAGTACCATTTTACATTCCCAAAAACGTCTGAGTGATCCAATTTCTCCAAATCCTCACCAGTATTTGGTGGTATCACTATTTTAAGCATTCTGGTAGGTATGTGGTGATATCTCGCTAGGGTTGCAACCAGCACTGCCCTGATGGCTACCCGATGTTTAACACCCTCTCGTGTCTTGTTATTCCTAGACGCTCTTTGGTGAAATGTCCCTTCATGTCTTTAGCCCATTTTCTAATTGGATTTTTGGAGTTTTGTTTTTTGTTTTACTGTTGAGTCTCAATAGATCTTTATATTTTCTAGATATTAGTCCTTTGCTAGATATGTGGTTGCAGATATTTTCCTCCAGTCTATAGCTTGTCTGTTCTCTCTGTTTTCCTTTTCCTGCCTCCCTGTGGGTTACTTGAACATTTTTTAGAATTCTCTTTTGATTTTTCTACCGTGGCTTTGAGTGTATTCCTTTGAATAAATTTTTTTTTAGTATTCCTTTATGTATTACTTTATATAGAGAGAGAGATAGATAATTTATCACAGTTATCATTTTACCAATTCCAGTGAAGTATAGTAACCTTACATCCCTTTATGTCTCTTTATCCTCACCAATGATAATATGATTGTCTTAAATATTTCCACTATGTACATTTAGAACCACATCAGACAGTGTTACAATTGTTGCTTCAAATGTCAAACATCATTTAGAAAACACAAGAGAAGAATGAAAGTCTACTGTATGCATCCATATTTTGCTTACCTTATTCTTTCTTATGTCTGATAGTCCAAGATTCCTTCTTTTATAATTTTATTTCTGTTTAGATAACTTATTTAGCATTCTTTTAGTGTAAGTCTGCTAATGACAAATTCTCGTAGTTTTCCTTCCTCTGAGAATGCTTTGGTTTCCCCTTAATTCCTGAAGTATATTTTCACTGGATGTAGGATTCTGAGTTGACAATTCTTTTTTTTTCAGCACTGGAAAAACGTTATGCTACATCCTCTTGATTTCCAAGGTTTTTTTTTTTTTTAATGAGAAATCTGCTATACCATGAAGTGTTTTTCCCCTATAGGTAAGGTGTCATTTTCTCCTGTGCCACTTTCAATATATTTTTTTATATTTACTTTTCAGAAGTTTGACTATAATGTATCTTAGTGTGAATTTCTTTGCATTTATCCTGTTTGGAGTTCGCTCAGCCTCTTTAATCTGTAGGTTTAAGGCCGGGCATGGTGGCTCACACCTGTAATCCTAGCACTCTGGGAGGCCAAGGCGGGAGGATCACTTGAGCTCAGGAGTTCAAGACCAGCCTTAGCAAGAGCAAGACCCCATCTCTACTAAAAAAATAGAAAGAAATTATCTGGACAACTAAAAATATATAGAAAAAATTAGCCAGGCATGGTGGTGCATGCCTGTAGTCCCAGCTACTTGGGAGGCTGAGGCAGGAGGATCGCTTGAGCCCAGGACTTTGAGGTTGCTGTGAGCTAGGCTGATGCCACAGCATTCTAGCCTGAGCAACAGAGCAAGACTCTGTCTCTAAATAAATAAATAAATAAAATAAAAATAAATAATAATAATAATAAAAATAATCTGTAGGTTTATGTCTTTTGCCAACCTTGGGAAGTTTTTAGTCATTATTGCTTCGTGTACTTTTTCAGCCCCATCCTCCTTCTCCTCTCCTTCTCGTACTTCAATGACATAAATGCCAGATATTTTGTTATAATTATACAAGTCCCTGAGTTTCTATTTTTGTTTTGTTTTTGAGACAGGGTCTCACTCGGTTGCCCAGGCTAGAGTATAGTGGCATCATCATAGCTCACTGCAACCTCAAACTCCTGGGCTCAAGTGATCCTCCTGTCTCAGCCTCCAGAGTAGCTGGGACTGCAGGCATGTGCCACCATATCCAGGTTATTTTTTCCATTTTTTATAGAGACAGGGTCTCACTATGTTTCTCAGGCTGGCCTTGAATGCCTGGCCTCAAGCGATCCCGCTGCCTTGGCCTCCCGAAGTGCTAGGATTATAGGTATGAGCCACTACGCCCAGCCTGAGTTTCTATTTTTATAAGTCTATTTTCTCTCTGTTGTTTAGATTAGATCATTTCTGTTATTCTATCTTCCAAATCATTTATGATTCTTTCCTCTTTCCTCTCCATTCCCATGTTTAACCCATTCATTGAGTTTTTTATTCTAATTACTATATTTTTTCAGTTCTAAAATCTCCATTTAATTCTTCTTTATATCTTCTATTTCTTTGTCGAGACATTCTAATTTTTTTCATTTGTTTGAGGTATGTTCATAATTGCTTATTAAAGCATTTTTATAATGGCTGCTTTAAAATCTCGGTCAGATAATTCTAATATATCTCAGCATTGGCATCAATTGGTTGTCATTTTAAATTCAGCTTCAGATCTTCCTTTGTCTTGGTATGATGAGTGATTTTTCTATTGAAATCTGGACATTTTGGCTAATTTTGAAACTCTGGGTCTTATTGAAACCTCGTGTTTTAGCTGACTTCCTCTGACACTGCTCTGGCAGGGAGTGGGGAAGAGCACCAGTTAATTACTTCCACCTGTGGGTAGAAAGCCAGCTTCTCTACTTGGTCTCCATTGATACCTGATATGGGAGTAAGGCCTTATTACTGCCAGGTAGAGGTGAAGTCCAGGCTTTCCCAGTGGTTTCTATTGACAGCATGATGTGAAGAGACCACCTCATTATTCCCCAGTGGGGAGGAAAGTCTAGGCTTCTACTTGATTTTTTCTGGCACCATCTTGTCCAGGAGGTATAGGGAGCCATTTTATAGCCTGGCAAGGCTAGACGTCTAGACTCTCCATTCAACATTTGTTGGCAGGGCTGAGAGCGGGGTCACAATTTTTTGCTATGTTTGGCTAAAGTAGAACAGTTATTGTCTAATTTTGTTCTGTATTTCTAGGTTCCCCTAGCCCTTTGGCTAAAGAGAGCAGACTTTTGCTTGGATTTTTTTTTTTTTTTTTCTGTATGCATCCATTAGCATTTCCAGGTTGCCGGCTTCTTCACCTTCAAGTCCAGGATATGTGAAGCAAAAAAAAAAAAAAAAAAAAAAAAAAAAAAAAAAAAAAACCCCACAAAAAACAGAACAGGGAACTCACCTCCTGTCCTTTACTATGGAAAAGTACATCTCCTACATCTTCCTGGAAACAGAAATCCTCCTGATTTTCTTTTTTCTCTTCTTTCTTTCCTGATTTTCAAAAAATATTTGGCTTAAAAATAAAATTTGTATATATTCAAGGTGTACAATATGATGATTTATGTATACATTATGTGATGAGTACCACAATCCATTAACACACGCATCACCACCTATAGTTACCATTTGTGTGTGTGTGTGTGTGTGTGTGTGTGGTAAGACACTTAAAATCTGCTCTTTTATCATATTTCAAGTAAACAATACAACTATAGTCACCATGATATACATCAGATCCTCAGAACTTATTTATCTTACAACTTCAAGTTTATACCCTTTGACTAACATGTTCCCATTTTTCCCAACTCCCAGCCCCTGGAAACCACAGTCCTACTTTTTGTCTCTATGAGTTTAACTTTTTTAGATTCCACATAGAAGTGAGATCATACAATATTGGTCTTTCTGTGTCTAGCTTATTCCACTTTTCATAATGTTCTCCAGGTTCATCTATGTTGTTATAAATGGCAGGATTTCCTTCCTTTTATGGAATAATATTCCATTGTATATGTACACACACATGTACATATTCTTTATACCAACAAATTGGGTAATCTAGAAGAAATGGATCAATTCCTAGAAACATACAACCTACCAAGACTGAATCATGAAGAAAGAGAAAATCTGAACAGACCAATAGCAAGTAAGGAGACTGAATCAGTAATCGAAAACCTCCCAAGAAGAACAACAAAACCCAGGACTAAATGGCCTCATAGCTGAATTCTACCAACCATTCAAAGAAGTAGGAGGTGATGTCAGCACAATGACAGAATAAGGAGTCATCCACTCTTATCCCCCCACAAACCACAACAACAATTCTTCACCCATCCATAAACAAAAGCCTCTTTGCGGGAACCTTGGGATTCAGGTAGGAGGCAGATACCAAATTTTCATAAAAGGTGGAACTGAATCTTGGGAAGGCTCTACAATGTCCTGGACACTGTCATAGGTGATGTGAAGAAGGGAATAAGACACTTGGTGCTGACAGTTTTGTGGGAGAGACAGAAAGAGCACCTGGCATGACCATCTGGAGTGATGGGTGAGTCAAGGTGAAAGCGCAGAGTGTGACGTCTCTTAAGGGGTCACAGAACCACTTATTGACCACTCATTCCCTTCCTGCTCTCTGCAATGACACATTACTTTCCACAGACCTGTATTTCTGTTTCTGGGCTCTATCTTCTGTTGCAGCAGTTTGATTGTCTCTCTTTGTGGCAATACCACATTGCCTTAATAACTCTGACCTTTTAATAAAAAGTCTTGATATCTAGTAGAGCAAAACCACAACACTAATTGTTTGTCAAGAGTGTCTTGGCTATTCTTGGCTCTTTGCTATTCCACATAAGTTTTCAAATCAGCTTATCAGGTTCCAACACAACATTATTGGAATTGCATTGAATGTAGAGCTCTATTTTGGGAATATTAACACCTTTATTTCATTGTATGTCTCTGATCATAAACATGGAACTTATCTGCATTTGTTTAAATATTCGTTATTATCTTTCAATAAAGTTTTATCATTTCCCCATAATAAGCCTATTTTATACAAGTGAGAATTCTGAGTTCACATGGAAAGGCTCCTTATCTTGATTTCCAAAGTGTTCATATAATTAGCACTGGTTTTCATTAGTAATCAGTTGCTGATAGAAGACTTCAAGAAGAGCTCTTCAGCCTAAGTTCTCATCAACGAGGAGCAAAAGCTTGGAGGAAACCACATCCACATGAGGTTTGTAATCAGTTAATTTTCTCATCCACTTGTTTGAGGGGGAAAGAAAATGCTTACTGCTCAGCCAGCACTCTGGGATTTAAATGGGTTTTCACAAGTCATATTCTTTCACTTGGCCAACAGACACTTGTATTTTGTGTACCTAGCACAATATTGGAGACTACCAGGGAGCAAGTGGAACATACATTGCAGTTCGTCCCCATCCTCCAAAAGTTACAATGTCCCTGTAGAGACACGTCATTGCTAAATTCCACAGCCCAGAGCTTTAAACATCCCAGCCACTGATTTTAGTTTGTGCTTCTCATTTGGCACAAGGCAAAGTGATGATGCCTGAAAATGTGGTTCTTCTGTATCTCCACAATGTCCTTTCAAGGAAACTTTTGCCATCTGCCCTCCTTTTTAGGGGACCAATGGCTTCCTTTTTTCAATTATCCTCTCCTACACTGTCAAAACAGACAAGGAGCTGAGGGTCTCCTTAATTCACTGATTGACATTTTTCCTTAGCATGTGTGATTCTTGTATTACATCAGCTAGTATTTCCATCATATGCCTTTGCTCTTCAGTTGGGGAACAAAAGACTTTGCCTGTTGTTGAAGGAGTTTTATGGTAGCATTTGAGGAGATATTTTTTGGATGAGATGGTTTAAAAAAGGAAAGAGAGAACTTGAAATCAAATGGCCAAGTGCAGCCCTGAAAGGAAAGAAACAGATGCTGCCCAGCTTGCACTGCTAATATAACAAGCCTAGACAAAAGACAAAGGAAGAGGAATGCCCATCCTCCTGCCTTCAACTTCACAAAGGAAACATAATTTGAAACTATGAAATATGATAAAAGTGACAAAAAGTATATTCCTTGGCAGCCAAGTAAATTGTGAAACATAAGTTCCATTTCCATTAAATCCTTCATCAAGGTAGAAAAGAAAATCTAAGACCACTTTGGTATAAAAGCCACCTAAGTCATTCCAATTATGCCACCTCTATGCCCCTGCCCCAACTTACTTCATGTTGACATGTGTGCAGTTCTCCATGGCTAGGTTCACACATTTCATAATTTTCCTTCAGTCCTTAGATGTTTTAAGCACACGTTTAGCTGCAGCTTCTTTCTAGAGTGGCACTGTGCAATAGAGTAGCCATTAGACACATATGTCTATTTAAATTTTAACTAATTCAAATTAAACAAAATTTAAAATTCAGTTCTTCAGTCACACTTACCACATTTCAAGTGTTCAATAACCACATATGGCTGATGTAACAGCACAGATATAGAACATTTCCATCACAGAAAGTTCTATTACAAAGTGGTGTTCGTGATCATTGGAAAATTTTAAAAATAATATTAGAACAAAAATCTTTCTCTTTCCTCCCTGACTCCTCTCCTCCTTCCTCTCTTCTTCCCTTTCTATCCCTGCTTCTTCTTCTGTGGGATTCAGAATTCCTGGAAGAGATTGGACAGGATTCTCCAGGGTTTGTGGGTGTGAAGAAATTTTTGAATTCTGCAGCAATAATTCCAAATTTGTTATATTGTGTACCTCATTGGTTAAAAAAAAGATACTTGATACACAATCAAAACAAATTTTTAAAGTATAATCTAAATAGGAAAAAACATTAATAAAGATTTTAATACATGTATGAATATTTCAGTTTATAATAATGAATAGTTCTCATTAAGATAGAATTAAAATGTTTATTATTAGAATTTTGAATTCAACATAATGCAATGTCCTTTAATTTTTTTTAAAAAATATTGACTTCACACTTTGTGATAAAGTAATTTGAAGATGTGTTCTTTCAACACTTGCTTTTGATTGCTGTCATCGCTAAAAGGGACTTTTCAGAAAAAGTAAACGTAGTAAGCACATTGCTGAATGTGCTTCCCTAAATTGTGGTATTCATTTTTCCATCTCGTTCACTGCCAATTATGCAAAGATTCTTGTTGACACTTGGCAAGTAAATCACTATGTTCCGTGATGTTCTTGCAGACTAATTGGAGGTCGATGTGATTTTATATATTTAACAAAGTGTTTCTGTTCAAAACCTACTGAAACACTTCATTTGGAAGCTTTTAAAACAGCCCAACAATTCTGTTCCCAAGTCCCCCCACCCCATTTTTTTATTGTGGTTAAAAACACAGGACCATCTTATTGTGGTTAAAAATACATGACCATGAAAGTGACCATCTTAACCATTTTTAAGTGTACAGTACAGAAGTGTTAAGTATGTTCACATTGTTGTGAGACAGATCTCCAGACTTTTTCCATCTTGCAAATCTGAAACTCTGTACCCATTAAACAATAATTCCCCTTTCCTCCTCCCTCCAGCCCCTGGTAACTACCATTCTACTTTCTGTTTCTATGATTTTGACTTCTCTAGATATCTCAATCACTTCTCAGCCTTTTGACTAAGATCAAGTGTAGATATCTCATATGAGTGGAATCATACAGTATTTGTCTTTCTGTGACTGCCTTATTTCACTTAGTATAATGTCCCCAAGGCTCATCCACGTTGTAGCATGTGACAGGATTTCTTTCCTTTTAAAGGATGAATATGTTTTGGAATCAAGAAGTACATGTCCTCCGACTTTGTTCTTCTTTTTCAAAATTGTTTTGGCTATTCAGAGTCCCTTGAGATTTCATATGAATTTTACCATGAATTTTTCTAATCTACAAAAAATACCACTGGTATTTTAATAGAGATTGCATTGAATCTGTAGATCACTTTGGGTGGTATAGACATCTTAACAATATTAAGTTTTCCAGTTCATGAACATAGGATGCCTTTCCATTTATTTGTATCTTCCTTCATTTCTTTTAACAATGTTTTTGAGGTTTTTGGTGTACAAGTCTTTCATCTCATTGGTTAGGTTTTTTTTTTGTTTTTTTTTTTTTTTGAGACAGAGTCTCGCTTTGTTGCCCGGGCTAGAGTGAGTGCCGTGGCGTCAGCCTCGCTCACAGCAACCTCAAACTCCTGGGCTTAAGCGATCCTACCGCCTCAGCCTCCCAAGTAGCTGGGACTACAGGCATGCGCCACCATGCCCAGCTAATTTTTTCTATATATATTTTAGTTGGCCAGATAATTTCTTTCTATTTTTTTAGTAGAGATGGGGGTCTCACTCTTGCTCAGGCTGGTCTCGAACTCCTGACCTTGAGCGATCCACCCGCCTCGGCCTCCCAGAGTGCTAGGATTACAGGCGTGAGCCACCGCGCCCGGCCTCATTGGTTAGTTTTATTCCAAAATATTTTATTCTTTTTAATGCTATTATAAATGAAATTGTTTTCTTAATTTCCTTTTCAGGTTATTCATTGTTTTCCCAAGTGTTTTGTTTTTTAATATGGCAGCAGAAGAGTTGGCAAAAGACCCACTTGTATTTCTTTTATCAATAAGATAATATGATAATGGAAATTTTCCAAATTTCTCTCCATATATTTCATTATAAAAAATACGTTCTCCCTCAATGCTAGAATATCATTTTTACCTTGATGGTACAGATTATATTACTTTCTATGGAAATTTTTTTTTTTATAAACATTTCAAACATACAGAAAAGTAGAGAGAAATGGTGTAATGATTTCCCATATACCCATTACCTAGATTTAATCATTTTTAACCGTTTGCCAGATTTGTTTCATCTAATTTTTTGCCTAAGTATTTATAATAAATTACAGACAATGACATTTCACCTTATAATACTTTCATATGCATTTGGCTCAAATGGACCACTGCAAAAGACATTTTGGTGACATTTGGGGAAATTTGAGCACGGATTGAGTACCAGGTGATATAATAGACTGATTATCCATTTTGTTAGGTGTGATAATGGTTGTGTTCCTCCAAAATTCATATGTTGAAACCTAATCACCAAGATGATAATATTAGAAGGTGGGGCCTAAAAGAAGGACATTTTCTTACATAATCACTATCTTAGTTTGTTCTGGCTGTTATAACAAAATATCATAAACTGGGTAACTTATAAACAACAGAAATTTATTTCTCACAGTTCCGAAGGCTGGGACATCCAAGATCAGGATGCCAGCATGGTCAGGTTCTAGTGAGAACCTTCTTCCAGGTTGCAAACTGACAACTTCTGGTTGTGTCCTCTCATGGTGGAAGGCGAATGAGCTCTCTGGGGTCTCTTTTATATAGGCACTAATCCCACTCATGAAGGCAGAGCCCTCAAAATCTAATCACTTCCCAAAGGCTCCACGTTATAATACCTCTAAACATAATCTTGGTAATTAGGTTTCAACACAGGAATTTTGGAGGAACACAGACACTCAGACCGTAGCAACCATTATCACACCTAATGAAATGAATAATCATTCTTTTATATCACCTGGTACTCAGTCTGTGCTCAAATTTCCCCAAATATCACCAAAATGTCTTTTGCAGTTGGTCCATTTGTGCCAAGATCCACACGAGGACTAAACATGCATCCTGTTCAGCATTGCAGCACTAAATTCAGGAATGTGTCTGGACAAGGCTGTGTTAGCCTGGGGTAGGGGGGAAGAGGGGACACAGAGGCCCTGTTCATGCCTGAGAGTGCTGGGCTCTGTCACAATACGACGTATCATAAACTCCGAGAGTGATGAGGTGCTCCTGGCCCTAGTGCAGAAGTCTGGAGCTGGAAAAACAGTTAGGCTTCCAGAAGGTCTGATGGCATTCTCACCCAATCAAATGTTATCTGACACTGTGTAGCTCTGGGAGTAGATGTGGCGGACAAGTTTATACCTCTGTGTGGCCCGGTTAATATTCCTAATCTCTTTGCAGTGAATTCTGACTATGCCAACTTCCTTCTCGATCCATGACATAAGTGAACTTTGTGGATTTAACCGTCAGTGTTTGTTTCTGGACTTTCTGCCAATTTGAGCACTTACTGTCATTTCTCAATTCTATTAACAGCACGTGTCTTCCTTGAAGAGTTTCCCAAATTTGAAATGTTTGCCTTGTTGCAAAGGAAGACCATGTAACTCATCTTTCAGTTGGAAGCTCTTTTAAGAACTTGGCCACAAGATAATCAGTGAATTCCTGTGCAAAGGATCTCCATCCTAGTTCTTTTAAAAATGTCCTCACAAAGCAAACTGTGCTAATGGAGCATTTCTGGCTGTCACCTCTTTGCTGCAATGCCTGGCCTATGAAACAACGGTGAATGCATTTTTTTATGAGAAGCTCAATAGTCTCATCCTAAAATTCTTTCTGTTCCCCTCCCAAATCAAAGCAGATGATTCTTGGTAGCTACAGGTTTTTGCTTTTTATTTTCCATCAAACACTGTTTTTGTTTCATAAATTTATTACTGTTGAGATCATATCTTATCTGGTTTACCTTTTCTTTCACAGCTCATTAAAAAATGGTTCTTTCAATTTATGACTGACACAGAGTCTAACAAGCACTATAAACTGGGATGTGCTAAAAACATCTGTGCTTTTATCAAACTGTATTGCAAATTTCCTAATATTAATTTGTTTTACTATTTTCCAAATCTCCAACAATATCTTCCACATATCTTCCACTCATTTGCCCACCAACGACTGCATTTTAATTTTGCCACCATATTGTTTCTAGGTATTCTTTCAATTGTTTTTATTCCAGTAGGATGAAACAACTTTTTACATGGTAGTGTGTAGCTTTTCATCTTTTACTCTTTTTTTTTTTTTTTTTTTTGAGACTGAGTCTCACTCTTTTGCCCTGGCTAAAGTGCTGTGGCATCAGCCTGACTCACAGCAACCTCAAACTCTTGGGCTCAGGTGATCCTCCTGCCTCAGCCTCCCGAGTAGCTGGGACTATAGGCATGCGCCACCATGCCCGGCTAATTTTTCTATATATATTTTTACCTGTCCATATAATTTCTTTCTATTTTTAGTAGAGACAGGGTCTCGCTTTTCCTCAGGCTGGTCTCGAACTCCTGAGCTCAAACGATCCACCCGCCTCGGCCTCCCAGAGTGCTAGGATTACAGGCGTGAGCCACCGCGCCTGGCCCATCTTTTACCCTTAAATAAGAAATCTCAAAAGAGGCTTTGTAAGTATTTATCATTAAGTTGAGTGAAATTTCATAAAAGTCTGAATCAGGTTTCCCATGACTTTAAAAACAAAACAATGAAAAAGTATAGAGCTTTTTCATCCTGTTTCTTTAAAAATATATTTATACTTATATCATATTAATCATGACAACTTTACATCAAAGTAAACTGCATTGAATAGCTGATTTTCTATCAAAATATAGCTGAATATTGTCAATTTCATATGATTCAGTCTAAGACAATCTGATTTCTTGATTTCTCAAGATGTATACACCTAAGGCAAGGTTTAAAACTAGTGAGAGTAGCTACAAATCCATAATCCAGAAAGATATCTTAATAATTTTGAGGGAGTTTTTTGTTTCTGTATTATTATTATTATTATTTTTTTACCAACCCCTGGTCAGGACTGATGAGACTGTCATTGTTTTCAGTCATGTACTGATACTAGGCATGGTGCCTATCAGCTCCCCCATTTTCTTGTCATTTGCTTACCTTGCCTTGTTAGTATCCTCAATCTGGGAATTCTTTGCAGAGATCTTTTTAAGCGACTTGCTTGTTTGGAGAGTGTAACCCATAACTGTACTTGGCAAGCACCTTCAAGCCACAGAGAGGGTGTGAGGATGCCACAGGCAGCCCCTCCAGGCTAGGAGCGCCCTCTCTTTCCTTGGGACACTCCGACCCCATGGGCGCCTCATAACCTGTGAGCCAGCAAGGATGTCAGCATCTACCAATACATGCAATATTAGCAAAGCTTTAAATACAGTTTAGATAACCTTAGGCATTCTATTGATAATATTTTATTCCTGCCATCCAGCATGGGTACCCCCCTTTAGGAAATTACTTTTCTAGAAGGTTGTGATTGGGGGCCCATCCTCTATAGCAGGCTGCCCAGCCCCACCAGGAACTCGTAAGACCCAGCCTGTGGGTGACGACCTGGCCTTATTCCCGAGAGCCACGGTCACAAGAGGCCACCTTCTCTCTCTGCTCTTCCCTACTCTGCCCTTACCCCACATTCTCTATTCTTAACTCAATACAACATGTTCCCTTGGAGTCTCAGGTGCAGCCTGTTATAACAGATCTTGCATTAGTAAAAACCGGCCTTCAGTCTGGCAATGGAAGAAACTAATTTATGAACTGAAGAGCACCACGCTGACGTTGGGGGAATGTGCTCCTCGGGCCCAGCCTAGGCCTAGTGGTTCCAAGTCTCTGGGGTGTGACCAGAAATCTGCATTTTTACTTATCTCCCTACTTGTTATGCACAGTTATGTGTATTTACATTTCAGAACTTTAGTATTAGACATCATATTACTTGCCTACTCATATTTTAGGAAATTTCTGACAATGCCGTGTAATATCACTTTCTTCATTAAGAGCAGGTGAAAGCCGTGTGATCAGCATCGCACTTGCTGAATGAATAATTCCTCTGGGCTTCTTGGAGAAACACAATATTTTGTGCTAGTTGGCTGGGAAGAAATCTACACTGAGTCCAGCCTGAGGATTGTAGAATTTAGGTTATTAAATCAAGCACTATAACAGGTAAAACAGAAGAGCAAAGTTGTAAAGTCATGGAAGATTTGTAGTTTTGTTCTTGTTCTCAAAGAGCTGGAAGGATTCTATTTTAAAAAAATCAAAATTATTAAGAAAACTTTCTGAATTGTGGATTTATATTGACTGTCACTAGTTCTGAACCTTGCCTTGGGTTAAATATGTTTTGAGAAATTAAGTAATGGTTGTATTAGACTAAACCATATGGGTCCACGGGGACCCATATTGTGAGGTGTCTTTGTTTCTAGCAATGGTTTTGAGCGAGATATCTATGCAGTGCCTGAAACAGAGGAAGGAAAAAGGAGCTTCTGATGGAATGTGTGGGCCTGGGATGGGGAATGGTCCAGATGCAGACAGCCAGGACTGTGGGGAGACCAGGCCTGATTTCTGCGGTTTCTTTCTAGATCAAGTCCTACGGAGATGTTGGAAGCTATGCAGCAATAAAACATAATTAGGGTAAAGGATTTTAACAACATTCTCAGGAACTCCCCTGGATAGGAGAAGCAGCAAGGGAAGGAAATGGGGAGGGGGCACACGGGCCTTGCCACTATGACTGATCTCACTGCAGAGACTGTCTGTCTACACCGCAGGCACTGCCGGGCTGAGATGCCTCCAGGAGCACTGCTCACCGAGTGCCCCTTGACTTTCACCAACCAGGCTGAGGGTTAGGAGACGTGGAGCCTCGTCTGCTCCTTTTGCAATGGCCCTGGGTGCTATTGCAAAACCCTCTCCTGCCTGTCCCTCTGAGCCAGGTGTGTGACAAAGAAGCCCAGACAGAGATGGCTAGACATGATGCACGCAGAATTTGGATCAACCCGAGCTCCCTCTTCTGGGGTAAAGTGAAATGGGACTGAGGTATGTCCCTGCCTTAAGGTTAGGATGGATAACTCATGAATATGGGCACTTAGGAGGGGCTTCTATTAGTTTCCTAGGGCTGCCATAATGAAGTATCATGAACTGGATGGCTTAAAACAACAGAAATGTACTGTCTCGCAGTTCCGGAGGCTGGAAGTCTGAAATCAAGGTGTTGACAGGGCCGTGCTCCCTGTGAAACCAGTAGAGGAGAATCCTTCCTCGCCTCTGCCAGCTTCTGGTGTTTGCTGCCAAGCCTTGGCATTCCTTGGCTTGTAGATGCATCACTCTAATCTCTGCTTCTGTAGTCACGTGGCCATCCTGTGTCTGTCTCTCCTCTTCCTATAAGGACACCAGTCATATTAGATCAGGGCCCACCCCACTCCACTATGAGTCCATCCTGATTACATCTGCAATGACTCTATTTTCAAATAGGGCCACAGTCCAAGACTCCAGGGGTTAGGACTTCAACCTTCTTCTTTTTTTTTATTTTTATAGATTACTTAGGATTTTCTATATATAGGATCATGTCATCTGTGAATAAAATAGCTTTATATCTTCTTTTGCAATTCATGTGCTTTTCATTTCTTTTTCTTGACTGACTACATTGAACAATGCTCCATAGCAGAAGTGCAGGCAGACATTTTTGAGTTGTTTCCAACCTTAGGAGGAAAATATTCAGTCTCTCACTATTAAGTATGATGTCAATTGTAGGTTTTTTTGTAGGTGCCCTTTATCAGGCTGAGAACATTCCATTTTTTTTTTTTTTTCTCACTCTGTTGCCCAGGCTAGAGTCCTGTGGCATTAGTCTAGCTCACTGCAACCTCAAACTCCTGGACTCAAGCAATCCTCCTGCCTCAGCCTCCTGAGTAGCTGGGACTACAGGCATGCGCCACCATGCCCAGCTCGTTTTTTTATTTTTAGTAGAGACGGGGGTCTCACTCTTGCTCAGGCTGGTTTCGAACTCCTGACCTCAAGTGATTTTCCCACCTCAGTCTCCCAGAGTGCTAGGATTACAGGCATGAGCCACCACACCCCGCCGAAGGACGTCAACCTTCTTTGAGGGACACAATTCAACCCAGCACAGGGTATAACAAATATTTGCTGGAGGAATGACTAAGGGCCCTCCCAACACTAACATGCTGTGTGTCTATAAAGGAGAAACCAGTGTGAAGTGCTAATAAAAACAAGAAACTACACACATAAGAGCACAGTGGCTCTGTCCTATGACTGTCAATGGGGATGATGTCAGCTAGTGACATCATTCTGACTTCTGGCTCTGCCATTGAGTTTTGCTTCATTGAGACCAAGATGGACTGAGTCCTGGCTGCTGTTAAATTAGAACATGTAATTGCATCCCTGGCCATGGGAGCACTCTGTTCAAGGCTATTTCTTCCGACCTGTAGAAATAGTTGATGTTCATCGTAAGAGCCCAGTGACACCGCACAGTCTATGAGCATCTTCTGAATCATCAAAGCACTAAATTATCTTCTGAAAAATATTCCTGTTAAATGCATTTGAATGATTTCTTTGTAATTCACAGCATTTAGGTTAAGCCCCTTGAAAGTAGAGACTGAGATAGGATTCAGGTACCTGTAATTCATTGAGAGTCACTCAGAAGTGGGGTGAGCCAAGGACACGAGGTCAGAGGACGGCGCTGAGTGAAGATGTGCTCTCAGCTGGAATCAAGGCTCAGTCTGATCCACGGGGGCCTCTGAAGTGTGAACTGCATCCCGGAGTTGGTCCTGCCTTAAGGAAAGGGGGCCGGCCTTTGCACGCAACATCAGTCGTCACTGGCTGTGGCTGCCAGGGGAGCAAGGAAGCTCTTGGACAAGGAAACACCTGCAGAGAAGGGGGCAACTGTGAGCTGTTGGCAGCCAACACCCCCAGAAGCTGAGAGATGGCTGCACTGACTGAAAAGGGGGATCCTGGTGCAGCACCAACGACATCCTCTACAGTTGGTAATGCACATGTGGAAGAGACAGGGTATGTGCCTGGATGTAGTCACCTGCACTGACTAGCTCTCCAAAGGCCATGACGCTTGCTTTGCCTGGAAGTCTCATCTCCCAATGCTGCTACAAATCCCGGCCATAGTGTTTCGTTATTCCCAATGTCCAAAGGCGGCCAATAAAGACAAGTTCCCCTGGCGCTCTACACCTGCGGAAGTGCTGCTAACACTCAGACATCTTACTAGTGTATTTCCCGCATCTGTCCCAGGGCATTTTATGCAGCTGGGAAGCAGGCTCTGTTTTGCTAAGAATTATAAATTCAAGAGCTCCTGCATTAGGGGTGCTTTGAATAATAGTGAAAGAGAAAAGCTATTAGACCAGGCATGCTCATTGTCTTCTGTTTATAGAACTTCACTCTATAATGGTGTCAGGGGATATTAAAATGTCACTGATAGGCAAATGTTTTATAACAACACAATCTTACCCAGGACCTACTGATGGCTGGATTATGATGGAGAAGTACTCATATAGCTATTGATTTCTACAATACTGTGTGGGGAAAAGATATGTTGCTATGATTTTACCATCCTCTCCAAAACAACTGGCAATAAGTTGCTTTTTGGTAAAGAACTACTAAGCCCTCGTAGACCATTAGGTGGCCCTGTCTCTGGTAGAGAAGGGCAATGCTATGGCTATAATACATCGTTATAACAGTTACATAGTCACAATGTTACCATGTTGTATTATTACAATGTTGCATAGATACCATGCTGTAGCTACATGACTGGGGCCTTTCTCTGAGCCAAAAGTAATTTCCCAGTTGTCTAAGCTGACGAAGCACTTGTGAAAAGCAAAGTCCACCACAATCACAATGAGTGGTAGGGTCCAATGGGACTTACGGGGCACACTGTGGTTTCTTCACAGGGACAGAGGCTCGGGGTGAGGAGCCTAGGTCTCAGGTCTACTGACCTTTTAACAGTGTCCTAAC
Source organism: Eulemur rufifrons (assembly GCF_041146395.1). Taxonomy (NCBI): domain Eukaryota; kingdom Metazoa; phylum Chordata; class Mammalia; order Primates; family Lemuridae; genus Eulemur; species Eulemur rufifrons. The sequence continues at coordinate 29,579,258 of NC_091002.1, forward strand.
CTTTGACAACCACCCCCAGCTTAGCTGAAGTATTTTAGTAGGAACAATAGAGCCATGTCTGAGGTTGAAGGAAAGGCAGCCGGGAGGAGTAGTTTTGCTCAAACTATCTGTGTCAATCATCATGGAAATAGGAGGAAAGACAATATTATTTTTCATGCTATATCTTTCTATTTATAAAAGAAAGCTATTGTTAAACACTGTGAAAACACACATATAGTATCTTCCCCCAAATTCCAAATCACCCCTCCTCCCAGAGTACCAGTTATGAATATGATCATGTCTACTCTTCCCATATTTAGGTATCTATGATTTTTATATGTAAGCAATTTATGTGTGTGTAATACAAGCATGTGTCATGTGTGTTCATAATTTATATCTGCCTATATAATTTATCAAAATGAAGACCTCCTGTACAGTCTGTTTTGCAGCCTGCAACCTATTTTTTTTTTTTTTTTTTTTTGAGACAGAGTCTCACTCTGTTGCCCAGGCTAGAGTGAGTGCCATGGCGTCAGCCTAGCTCACAGCAACCTCAAACTCCTGAGCTCAAGGGATCCTCCTGTCTCAGCCTCCCGAGTAGCTGGGACTACAGGCATGCACCACCATGCCCGGCTAATTTTTTCTATATATATTTTTAGCTGTCCATATAATTTCTTTCTATTTTTAGTAGAGATGGGGTCTCGCTCTTGCTCAGGCTGGTCTCGAACTCCTGAGCTCAAATGATCCGCCCACTTCGGCCTCCCAGAGTGCTAGGATTACAAGCGTGAGCCACCGCGCCCGGCCACCTGCAACCTATTATGAGTATTTACCCCTGTAAGTTAATATGATTTAGACCCTGACTATAGGGCTGTGAAGAAATCCACCATATTGTCACATCTTGATCACCTGGCTGGATCCCAGGTGTCTGAATCCATTTTCTGTGGCTCATAACAGAACACCTGAAACTGCATAATTTATAAAGAAAAGGAAGTTATTTCTTACCGTTGTGGAAGCTGAGAAACCCAAGGTCAAGGGGGTGCATGTGGTGAGAGTTTTCTTGCTGGGGGGTCTCCGTAGAGTCCCGTGGTGGCAGAGGGCATCACATGGTGAGGGGCTGAGTGTGCTGGCTCAGGTCTCTCTTCTTCCTCTTAGAAAGCCACCAGTCCCACTCCCATGATAACTCATTAATTTATTAACCCATTAATCCATGAATGGATTAATCCATTCATAAGGGCAAAGCCCTAGTGACCCAATCACTTCTTAAAGCCCTCGTCTCTCAACACAGCCACATTGTGGACTAGATTTCAACACGAGTTTGGGAGGAGACAAACATTCAAGCCACAGCACCAGGGTTGGATGTTTAGGTGCGCAAATTTGCAATTATAGCTGAGTTTTGGTTTGTTTGTTTCCTTATCTTTGAGGCATGGGTTGGTCTGAGATGCCCAATGGAGATAAGGTCTGAGAAGGAAGGAAAAAGCTCTCTGATTTGTGTCGCCCACCCCTGTCTCCTGTGCATTCTTCTCCCTCAGCCCCGTGCAGGGGCCCACAGTACTGGGGATAATTAGAAATGCTTGGGAGAGCGTGGAGTACATCTCTCAAGGCTCTGCGGAACTGTGAGGTTGCAAGGGAGTGTGAAATGCATTATATATTTTCAAATTCAACTTGCCTCCAGGCAGGCAATTCAACACTTCCATAGTCTGTCATGCTGATAGTCTAGTCAAGGACATAGAGGCTAACAATTGTGTGTTGAATATTCAAGAAAAATTATAAGTTCAAGTGTATGCTTAGGGTTGATTGGCAACTTGAGGCTATATTCCTATTTTCTTCTTCTTTTTTTCTGTTTTTTAGACAGGATCTGGTTCTGTCACCCAGGATAAAGTGCAATGGCGTCATCATAGCTCACTGCAACCTCAAATTCCCGGGCTCAAGTGATCCTCCTGCCTCAGCCTCCCAAATTGCTGGGATTACAGGTGCGCACCACCATGCCCAGCTCCTATTTTCTAAATATTAAAAATAACATCTGGAGTCCTTATCTCTTCTAGAAAATTTTAAGGAAGAAGGAACATTATTTTCTTGTACAGCTTGTCTGTATCTCTGCTTATTGTCATTCATGTCAACAGAGAGCGTGTCACACCCTGGATGCTCTGTGAATGAAAAGTACTTTCCAACTGTGTCATTGAGCCCTCTTGGTGTACCTTGGGCTTATAGAGTCAAATATGATATGGAAAATATATTTTGTATTTGCTTGCAGCAACGGAGTAGGCAAATGTGCAGGGGAGACTTACTGCTTATTCAAGTGATAGGTGGGCGTGGTAGAGAAGGTAAAGGTCCCCATGGGCAAGCTCAGGTAAGAGAAATGAAGATAAGGAACAGTTAAATCGATCTGCGTAATAATTCTGGCATTGCCTGCTGGGGCTTGGGAAAAACCAGTGGAGCATGTGGAAGGGGAAAGGGGAGGAAAGGGCTCCCAGAAATGTGGTGGAAGGAGGGATCTACAGAAGGACATGTCCAGCAATGTGATGGAAGGACGGGGCCAGCAATCACCTCAGGTCCAGGAGCCCAGGTCTCCCCAAAGGCTGTTGTAGCAACACTGTCATTGTCCTGCCCACATGCGGTTGGCCCTCACCATTCCCAGGCACGCAATGGCTTCTATAGTAAAAACTTGTGACTCATAGCCTGAGAGCTACCTCTAGCTGAGGGTACGATCTCAGCTGTGGGTGTCACAGGTAGGATGTGTTAAAGGACCTAATGCCACTATTAGCTATCATGAGCCAATGACAGGAGCAGGTTGGAGGAACTGCCTGCCTTACCTCTTGGTGGTGACAACTCTGAGAAGCACTCTTTACAATCTCCCAAGTTTCTGCAGGGGGATTAAGCCCCAGTTGCCCCCAGCAACAACCTGCTCCACAGTACACACTTCTCTGTCTCACCTCTCCACTCCACAGCAGATTTTTCCTGAGCTCCTCCAAATAAACTACTTGCACTCAGATCCTTGTCTTGCTGTCGGAAGCCCAACCCAAAGCAGCTGCTTACGGTGTTCACTAAGTTGATCCTTCCTTTAGGTCTCCAAGTCTTGTTCTTCAGATTTCTGTATAGACAGAAAGTAATTTTCACAGAGGAATTTAAAATATGCAAATGATATTCAAATCCCAGAGTAAGAACTATTGTTATTTCTGCCAATGTAATTACGCTCACACCCACCAAAGGCCAGAAAAAGAGATACTGTCAAAACAAAGATAACAGAAACAAACGAAGCAAAGCGGTGGGCCCTGGCCAGTGTTTCCAACTTGAAAATGAATAAGACACTGCTATCAGGAGCTCTGATCTCCAAAGTGTGGAGAGAGAAAGGTCATTTTCCCTCTGAAACATCCTCACAACCTTCACCCAATTGTGTTTCCTCGTCCTTGAGTCTGTCCCCATCTCCATAACAGCCTCTGTCCTGCGTAAGCAGTGAGACTCTAAACTGGGAAACAGTGGTATCCCGTGCACCTGTCGGGCAAGGCTGAAACCTAAGACTCGTTCTTATTCGCCTTTCCCTCCCACGCCCATCTAATCCACCAGCGTTCCACTGGTTCTACAGCTAAAATACATCCCAGGGGATTCCATACCTCTCCTTTTTCAGCCCAACCACCTGGTCCAAGCCTCCAGCAGCACCTGCACCAGGAGTACCAGGGTACCCTCTTTACCTGGCCATGTCTGCTTCCACCCTCTCTCCCTGCTTCCATCCTCTCCCCCTACAGGGATGTTAAAGATCACATTTCCCCTGTTCGTGCTGTGTGCAACCTACCTTCACTGTGAGTTCCACAAACGTCTGCTGTTCCTACTGGTCAATATACGCATGGAGGGATTTGGCTTTCTGCAGTAACGGTAACCAAGGCCCCAGTGTCCAAGCCCTAACTTCATGAGGATTGAGTTGACCTGCACTGTGGCAACAACTCCCTGGTCCCCTGAGGAGGGTGGTGTTTGCCCCCTAGAGCCTGACAGAGGAGGAAGTAGTGCTCTCTTGGTGGCGGATTCCACAGGGTCACTCTGTAAATTATTCCTGGAGCTCAGCCTCGAGTTGGCTTCTCTAGTTGATCCAGTGATTTTGCAAGCACCTCATTCTCTAAATAGATCCCGCTCTGCTTGCCCCAGTTAGAAGAGTTTGTCACCTATAGCCAACTTCTGACTGTCACCATTGGAATATCTAAAAGGAAATTAGAAAGGTTGTTTGAGTATATATTTGAGAACATGTGTAATAAGTCCTGCAAGAGGAGGGATTAAAATTATGTGCGATCACTTTCCCCATAACCATTGGAAAATACATGCAGGAACTCTCATGCTTCCCAGGGGGTCTTCTTACCCATCCCTGGTTCTCACCCTTGCTTTCCCACCTTTCTGTCCGAACGCTGCCTCTGCCTCCTAATCCTTGCTGGTGAATTCCTATCCACCTTCTGGGAATCCTGCCCCTGCCCAGATGACTTGATCTCCCCTGGGAGGAATTTCTCTTCCCAATGGCTCCCATGTGGCATTCCATAGGAGCCTTTGCACTCCAAGGCTGGCCAAACAGTGGGGAGAAGGGAGCTCGGACCACCAGAGTCCGACAGAGCAGTCCAGGGTGGGTGTGCGAGTGGCCCCTAAGGTCTGCCCACTGGGAGGAGCTGCAGAGATGCCATTTCATTCTAACTTTCCGGTCAGCTCACATGTCTGTCACTATCACACACACCCATAGATTCTCAATGATAATACCAACAAAGAAGAGGTGAAGTCGTTCTCCAGCTGCCTGTTTATTTTCAAACCCACCTATCCATTGTAAGCTAGAAATTCACAATTCTATGAAAGATTATGGTAGTTCCTTTCCTTAATTCCCCATTTCTTTCAAAATGAGCCCCCCTTAGACTTCCTGGCTAGGTAAACGGTTTATTGTGAAGCCGCATGCTTATTTACAGCCAGACCGTGGCTACACAGACCAGAAGGACATTCAAGGACTGGAGGACTGGACTAAACTCTTGGCTAACTCACCTTGGAATGACCATATGTACTATACAAGTCCAGGAACCTTAATTTATTTTTAAAATAACAATAATGTGTTTAGCAAAGATATTGCAGCAGAAATGGCATTAAATGTTCACTGGCTCAGTTTGTGTAAAAAAAAGACTCAAATCTCAAGTCCTGAGATACCAGTAGAAACCTGCTGTGGCTTCCCCGGGACAGACCCTGGGGAAGGAGAGGACTCCTCATATCTTTGTGGAGGCTACTGGGGAGAGGGGTCGAACTATGCCTCTCCCCGCCCCGTTTTCTCTCTTTCCTCCTCCCCGCGCCACACACACACACACACACACACACACACACACGCACGCCCCCTGTTTTGGAAGCAAAGGTATCCAAAGCCAGAATTTGGCCAAAAAGGTTTGTTCTGCTGGTGAAAACAGCCTCAAGGAAGACTGGAAATGCATGCTGTCAGCTAAATGACAGAATGTGTCAGTAGCATTGATCAAGCCCCTACTTGTGCCTTCACAACAATCTCTTCAAAGTGGGGTATGACTGAGATAGGGAACAGTAACTGCCTCTCAATGACCGTTCTTTCCCTTTGCCTGAGGAACAGACTCTTCCATTTTAGCACATTGCTGGCCAGAATAGAGGCTGCTTTCCTCGCTCTCTCCCTGCCACCCTTGCCCTAGATCTTGCACTTGGCTAAATTCTGGACAACAGATTATAAGCAGACATGTTGCACGGGACTTCTGGGAAATTTCTTCCTCCCTTTCTCTTTCTGCTGTCTGCACGGTGGCTATGCTCCTGCCACCATCTTGGACCACAAAGTCTACACCCCAGAACCAAAACCAGAAGGAGCCTGGGATCCTAACAATTGTGTGGCACCAAAATCACACCAACCAGACCTTGGGACTTTTGCTACATAAGTTAGAAATACAGTTCTATCTTACTTAAACCACTTGCTTAAGCCACTGTTATTTTGGCTTTTCTCTCAGATGTAGCTAAACTGATAAATTAATACAATTTATGAAATAATTTCACTTGGTAAATGAAGCCCAGAAAGATAAGTGACATTAAAAAGCAGTTAAGGGAAAAGCCAAGAATAGAACCAATATCACTCAACCACAGTTCAAGACCAGCCTGAGCAAGAGTGAGACCCCATCTCTACTAAAAAACATAGAAAAAGTTAGCTGGGCATTTTAGCATTCGCCCATAGTCCCAGCTACTTGGGAGGCTGAGGCAGAAGGATCACTTGAGCCCAGGAGTTTGAGGTTGCCACGAGCTATGGCACTGTACTCTAGGCAGGGTCACAGAGTGAGACCCTATCTCAAAAAAAAAAAAAAAAAAAAAAGTAATGCTCTAGTTGGAGAAGAGGGAAATGGACTGTCTAACCATGGTCCCCAAATTCTTTCCTAAATGATGGCTTAATTTATATAAAGTATGTATTATTTTGAAACCAGGAAGTGTGATGCCTCCCCTCTAGCTTTGTTCTTCTTTTTTAAGATTGATTTGGCTGTTTGAGGTCTTTTGTTGTTCCATATGAATTTTAGACTTGTTTGTTCTAGTTCTATAAAAAATACCATTGGGATTTTGATAGGAATTGTGTTGAATCTATAGATAGCTTTCAGTAGTATGGATATCTTAATGTTATCTTCCAATCCATGAACAAGGAATGTCTTTCCATTTATTTATGTCTTCTTTAATTTTGTCATTTTCATTGTACACGTCTTTCATCTCCTTGATTTAGTTTATTCCTAAGTATTTTGTTCTCTCTGATGTTATTGCAAATGGGATGGTTTTCTTAATTTTGTTTTTGGATAGCTCATTGCTGATGTATAGAAATACAACTGATTTTTGTACACTGATCTTGTATCCTGCAGCCTTGCTGAACTGATTAGTTCTAACAGTTTTTCAGTGGATTCCTTAGAGCCTTCTACATAAAAGTTCATGTCATCTGCAAATACAGATAGTTCTACTTCTTCCTTTTATCTGGATGACTTCGATTTCTTTTTCTTGCCTGACTGCTCTGGTTAGAACCTCCAGTACAACGTCAAGTAGAAGTAGTGAAAATCGACATCCTTGTCCTGTTCCTAACCTTAGGAACACTCCAGAAAGATAGCTATTAGGTTCTCTTTATTTGTGGTCAGCCAGCTATAGCCCTAGCTCCTCTTGGGAGTGGTTCAGCATCAAGGGGGTGCCGCCCTGAGGCATAAGTACCCACCATCAATCCTTTTTAAACATATAGCTAAAAAAATGAAGCACACTCTGACTTTCAATTATGGCATCAGCACTCTGACACATTATAATTATTATAAACACGTCAGCCAGATTTTTAATTAAGGCCTCAGGCTTCAAATAATTTGGGTGACAGTTTGATAACAAAATGAGAAAGATTCATTGCCAAATGGCATTTGATTGAGGGGCTAGGACCCGTAAAGACGTTTGTCTTGGGACCCTTAACAATCTACTTGACCAAGTTGCTAAATCTTTAGGGGCTTCAATTTCATAATCTATGACATAGGTAGAATAATACTGAGCTCTTAGGATGACATCGGGACTAAAGGACATAGTGCCAGTAAAGAGTCAGTCACAATCCTTGGTCCAGGGAAAGCTTTCATAAATGTCATTGATAATTAACCCCTAATAAACTTCCCCACATAGTGTGATCATGGTCCATTTTAAATGTCTCTCACTCTCTTACTAACAAGGGCAGGGTATGATTTATTTATTTATTTATTTTTTGCATTTTTATTTTGGTGAATACATGAGAATAATCCTGGGCCACTGAGTTTGTTCTGACTCCTGCTCGAGGTCCACGGTTCCTTACACATGGCCCAGAGTTCAGAGAGAGGGACAGGGAGGAAGGGGCAGAGCGCGGAGGGTCCTCTCTGAGCTCAGTGAATGATCAGCTGAAGCTCCATGCAGCAAATTTTCCATTTCCCCAAATGCCTTCTGATTACGTTCTCAGCAGCTACCACCTCTCTCCTCACCACAAGACCCGAACAGAATCTTAACCACCGATTGACGATTTCACAACCTTAGCACGCTGACAACAGAAATCAGCTGTCGATGATGGAGAGGAGACCTGTTTGTTTGTCCTCCTCCCGACACATTCTCATTCCTCAGCCACCAAACCACCGCTCCAAATGGAGGCTGATCTAGGCCAGGCAAGGGGAAAACGTCAGTTATTCAGCCGGGAGACGTGCTCTCTGGGGACACTTAGCAAGCTAATGGCAGGGGACCTGAGAGAGGGAGCCCCCCACCCAGGGAGAGTAGGACAGCAAGCCTGCCAGCCAGCTTTAAAAGCTCTACTCTTAACAAAAAGAGAAAGAAAACAGTAAACAAGCTTAATTATAAAGTTCATAAGGATAAGAACTAGATTTCACAGTATTTGCATCCCTTAAGGTACCTAATACAGTGGCCTTTTATTCTAATTTATCCATTTTTTTCTTTTACAGTTGGCCCGTTTGTGTCTTGTTCAAGAAATCTTTGCCTACTCCAAGGTCATGAAGGTGGTCCTGTGGGTTTTTTTTTCTGTTTGGTTGTTTGACGCCTAGACTAGAGTGCCTTGGCATCAGCCTAGCTCACAGCAACCTCAAACTCCTGGTCTCAAGGGATCCTCCTGCCTCAGCCCCCCAAGTAGCTGGGACTACAGGCACTCACCACCACATCTGACTAATTTTTTCTATTTTTAGTAGAGATGGGGGTCTCGCCCTTGCTCAGGCTGGTCTCGAACTCCTGACCTCAAGCGATCCTCCTGCCTCAGCCTCCCAGAGTGCTAGGACTCCAGATGTAAGCCACCTCACCTGCCTGAAATCCTGTTTTCTTCAAAAGCTTTATTGTTTGGCCTTTCACATTTAGACCTACAGTCCACCTGAAATTGATTTTTTTTTTTCAGTGTGAAGTGTGAGGCAATTTTCTCACATGGATATGCAGCACATTTATTGAAAAGACCACCCGTCCTCACTGCACCCTCACCTTTGCATAAGTCAAGTGACCATATACGTGTAGGTCTGTTTCCCTGCTTTTAATTCTGTTACTTGATGTCCCAGCCAGCACTGCCTCACTGCCTTGGTTGCTAGTTGGTTCATCCTTACGCAAAAGGTATTCAATAGCAACGGAACAGTTTGTTTAGAAAAGACGGGATAAATGCTTGATTCTTTCCATTTGTTTACTAGCTTCAGAAATAGATTTGGTTTACTACCATCCTCCAACAGGGATCAGTTGAGTTGAATTATCATTACAAATTCATGTATTTAAACATAATTGATACATTTCAATCAATTGCAGTTATTACCCTTATTGATGTTCAAAATGTTCCATCTTTGGAAGTCCTTGGTCAGATAAAAATTCCACGAAGTGGGCCAGGAGCAGTGGCTCACACCTGTAATCCTAGCACTCTGGGAGGCTGAGGCGGGAGGATGGCTTGAGCTCAGGAGTTCAAGACCAGGCTGAGCAACAGCAAGATCCCGTCTCTACTAAAAATAGAAAAATTAGCCAGGTGTCATAGCACATGCCTGTAGTCCCAGTTACTCGGGAGGCTGAGGCAGGAGGATCACTTGAGCCCAGGAGTTTGAGGTTGCAGTGAGCTATGATGACACCACTGCACTCTACCCAGGGCAGTGGAGCAAAACTCTGTCTCAAAAAAAAAAAAAAGAAAAAAAAATTCCACAAGGTTGGCTGGTGGCTATAGAAAGTTCAATATGAGCAGCCACTTGTACAATAGCTATATTTAGGGACAGGGAGGTGCCGACCCAAGAGTAACTCCCCCACCCATAATGGGACCACCTTGAGGATGATACGAAAAAGTCAAGCACATAGATCAGAAAGAAAAGCAGATCAGGAGGGCACCGAAATAATAAAAGCTAATATTTATGACAACTTGCTGTGTGCCAGAAGCCAGTCTAAGCTCTTTGCAAGTACTAACTTATTTAATCCTCACAAGGATTGCATGAGGTGGGTACTATTATTATCCCCCATTTTATAGATGAGGACACTGGAAGCACAGAGATGTTAAATAATTTGCCCAAGGCCACACAGCCAGTACGTGATGGACTTAGGAATCAAACTCATGCACTCCCTCAACCAGAATGAAAAAGAAGACAAACCATTGCTCCTTCCTGGATTTGTTAAGGATGGTTATGGAGGGGGATTCCAGCAGCTGGTGGGAACCTGGACAGTGCCACGAATGTTCGGCCAACACTCCAGTGTGGATTTTAGTTCCAGCCGGCCTTAGGGTACCCAAGGTGAGAAAACTCAGCCACAGCTAAAACTTCATTTTCCCTGAACTTCATTCCCAAGAGCTCCCTTCCGTCTCCATGTTCCTAGCCTCATGTCCAGCCCTTAATTATGAAGTTCATGAGGACAAGAACAAGATTTCACAGTCACTGTATCCCTGCCTTCACCGGGGTAGTGGTGCCAGCTCCGTCCCCTGCACCCCTGAGAAATTCTCTTCTAGGACCAACGCGGTAAGATTACAAATAGAAGTTCCTGTTGAATGATTACTAAGTGCTAGGAGCTGGACAAGTGCTTCACGAATTTTCTCAATTATCCCTATTTTATAGAAGAGGAGGCTGAGCGGTTGAGTGTTTTGTTCAGGTCACGAAGCTAGTGGAAGCTGAGCCAGGATGCCCCCGAGATGTGTCACACGCCAAGGCACTGCACGTCACTCCTGGCCCACGACTGCCCTCTGCTGGGCCCGTGACAGCACTGCCTCACCGTGCTGGGTACCGCATTTTATTATACCTGGGCATCTAGAACAGCCGCCCCAGGAACCTGTCCAGCAGGTGAGGGAAGGGGCACGTGGGGAGGAGGCAGGGAGGGTATTTCTTGTTCTCAAAGCCCCTGAAGAGACGTTCCCATCCCACCAGTCAAAAATATACACATTATTTTGTTAAAGGACATTATTGGGATAATTGGGGGAATGTCCTCTGGTTCATACGGGGAGGGGAGTGGCTTTTGATTTAGCACGTGGTGGCCAGACCATCAGTCATCACTGGGGCTTCCCGCCCCAACTGCCTGGCCTCTGAGTAACCAAACACAGAAGCCGCTCTTGCTTTGTTCCCCTTTCCCTCTTTCCCCAGGAGACCAACAGGGAATGCTGCTCTTCCTCCTCGAGGAAAGGGCACCCAGGCCTCTGGAATTCTGGCCCATTCCCCAGAATGGGCCAATGAGGGGTTTGGTTTCGGACGCATTGGGTTCAACTTGCCTGTGCAATATCCACATGGGGGCGTCCAATGCAACAGACTGGTCCGGGGTCGAAATAAAAACCGTAGCACGGCCGAGTGCAGTGGCTCACACCCGTCATCCTGGCAGTCTGGGAGGCCAAGGCGGGAGGATCGCTTGAGCTCAGAAGTTTGAGACTAGCCTGAGCAAAAGTGAGACCCCCATCTCTACCAAAAAGAAAGCAAAAAGAAAAACAACAAAAACCCAAACCCAGCTGGGCATTGTGGCACATGCCTGTACTCCCAGCTACCTGGAAGGCTAAGGCAGAAGGAGCGCTTAGAGTCCAGGAGTTGGAGGTTGCAGTGAGCTACATGATGTCACTGCACTCTACCCAGGGCGACAGAGTGAGACTCTGTCTCAACAAAAACAAACAAGGCAACTGAGCACCCTTCCTCACAACCCCCTACCTCTTCATAAAAAAAAAAAAAACAACTTTAGCTAGATCAAGGTGTGGATGTTACTCTACACTAAGAACCAGGGGACTGGATAAGGTCACTGACAGAGAGTTGAGGTCCAAAGGCCCGCCCTCTGTGGTTCTGGACTTGGAGATCCACTTCTTTGTAGGTAGGGCCCTCCCCTTTCCCCTTCAGTGAGTTTCTCCTTCCTCCTTGCCTCAGACCACCAAGTTTCAGGTCGGGGCAAAGGCCTGGAGGGGTTGGCCTCAGGTGGCCCCACTGCCACCTGACAGCAGAAGCAGCTATTAATTTCCTCCGGGGGTTGGGGACCACAGATCTAAGGATGAGAAGAGATGCCCAGGAAGAAGGCTGAGGAGGAGCAGCCAAGGGGGCGGGGGAAGCCAGGGAGCAGGCTGCGAAGGCCAAGGGCAGAGGTGTCGCCAGAAGCAGGGAGTGGTCAGCAGCATCCCGAGAAGTAACGCTGGTTCCACAGATGCAACCCCAACATCTGCACCAGGTCGGCACACCCCTTCTGTACCCTTGGCCTTCAAAATACACCCCCCCGAATCAGAACACGCACATGATCTAGAATTTAATATATGTTTATTTGTGTAGTAGGAACACTCAGGTATATAAATAAGGTAAATACTTTCCAATGTACAGCATATCATGTTCTTACACCGTGTGGAGAAAGAACCTACACGTTTCGGTCAATACTCATCAGAAGTGCACACAGATCAACTGCAGCAAGAACGCGGATTTAGGGAAACGCCACGCTGGGGAGACGGCACAGCAGGAGCGCCCAGGCACACACCTACCTGGGGAGGCTGTGAGGACTGTCACGTGGACCCACACACCCAAGAGTTGCTTCAAGGTCGCCCCGAGTCCGAGGGTGGGAAAACTGAATATCAATACCCGCCCTATCACTGCCAGATAACTGATTCCACCGTGTGCATCCACTTTACCAAGGGCAGGGCAGAGAGACTGACCAGGGGATGCTCGCCCAATCACAGGGGCAGAACGGCCGGGGCAGACACGGTGGATCTCTGGGAGGCACAGACGCTGGCAGTGATGGGCCCGTGTGACCGCCTGGCACTCCAAGCACAGACAGCTCCCCAAAGTGGGTGGGGAGGCCATGTCTACGTCTGGGGAACTTTCAGGTTAAATAAATCCTCGAAGTGGACAGAATTAAGAAGGATGTCCACAGCCGTGCATGACTCACCCAAGAACACCAGGGTTTCCAAGACTCTTCAAAACAGAGGGGGTTCCTGTCTGATCTTCCCCGTCTGTTTTGGAAGGTATTAAACAGCAATAGAAATTAAAACTTGGAATCGGTATCAACTCTAGAAGATAATCCATGAACTTCAAACTTCCCTGCATGGGTATTCTGAGCCCAGTTTTCTGGTCCCAACACCCACATGAGCATTCACTGGGCTGCCTCAGTTAGAGTTAGCCCCCAGTTACAGACTCCTGGCCCCCTCCTCGCCCCTGTGTTCCTCCTGCTGCTGCCCCTACAGCTTTTTGGGCGTCCTCTGGCTGGATGACAATAAACCGCTGCCTCCCAATCCCTGACTTGTTCTCTTGGCTCCAACCTTTGGTTTCATTGGCCCTGATGTCTGTTCAGCTCTTTCCCTTCGTCATCAGCCCCCAGACGCCCAGCAAGACAGAAACGCAGGGTTTGCTAAAGGCCCATGGTGCTCTGTGTATAGAGGATTTAGAAGACACAGCACACAAAGAACACTCACAAAGAACGTCGGCACATTCTGCACGCTAGAAAACATTCTTAAGCCCTCTTTTGTTCTGGTGTTCCTTTCAGAAAAGCCAGCAAAACCAGTACCAGAACCTAACGCAAGTGACAGAAAGCATCCCAGCAGCCAATGACAGGGACGGCTACGTGGGTGACATCAGCAAACACAATTTCACTTGGCATAGAATCACCAGGTGGCTAAACCTTCCAAGCACTTTCTGCAGAGAAAGTCCTCTGGGGGCTGCAAAGAGCTGGCCCTGCCAGTGCCTTGGGTGACCACTGCAGGGGCATCTTCAGCTCGATGTCCAGAGGTCCCTCGCCCCCTGTGCCGAGACTTTGTGTGGACAAAAGGCTGCCCTGGGTCCATTCAATGGCACAATGAGGGAGAAAGCATCAGGCCTGGCAAACATGAGCCCAGAAGGGCAAGGGGACCCTCGGGGGCAAGCCCAGGATCAGCCCGTCACAGCGCTGCTTGCTAAAACCCCACCACCATCTTCTCCTGCTTCGTGGCATTACCATGACTTCATTAATTAACGGAAGGACAGGGACTGTTATTTAAATGCTAGCAATAGGCTGTTGGGTCCCACTAACACCCAGGAAATAATCCACAGTCAAGCCAGTAGTTCTACGCTGTTATTACTGAGTTGGCTTCAGAATTCCACAGGTCCTGTCAGCCAGCACCTTTCCTGCAGAGTGAGGAAGCCTCCGCCGCGCACACTCCCTCCCCAGTTCCCCTTGTCTCTGTTCAGAAAATGAAGTTAAAGGAACTTTTTTTCACCCAGTCCTGTGCCTGTTCTCCCTCCACTCATGAATCCCCCATTTAATTCCTTGCTAACCTAGAATCCGACACAAACACCCTACGCCGTCTGTCCCCAATGGGTCGCTCACTTCTATCCTGTTAATACTTTTAAGAAAGAATGAAACACGAGGCCCCAGATTGGCTGCGTTGTACAGGTGTAGGCAGGACTTTTAGGCTTTTAGTCTGTACGGTCTCCTACACAGCAGGTTTGTTTTCCCCACTCTTCCCTACTCTTCCCTGCTGCAGGTTCCCAAGCTGTGTGTGCAGGTTGCAGCTCTTGGCCAGAGGGGAAAGCGGCATCCACAGCAAGTCACCGACAGGCCTTCACTGCCCACAGAGTGGATGCACCACCAGGCAAGAGGAAACGGCCTCCTCCCCACGGACAGTCCAGACCACAGGCATGGGAGGTGGGCAAGATTCTCAGGCCAGCCCTTCCCATTAAGGACAGAACTTCTGAACACCCTCGCAGCCTCTTTCCTTTTGTCAGGCTGGCCTTCTTAATGACACGTGAAGCACCAAGATGCCGTAGAGGGGTGATAAGGTTAGAACGCTTCTCTCAGAAGGACCTGGGCTGCGTGCAGCGTGGTGGCAGTGTGGTGACTGAGAACCCAGTTTGTGGCACTACACCAACGTGGGCCAAACTACTAGCAGAGTTCAACAAAAGGAACTACCATTATTGAGCGCTTACTATGTGCCAGGCACTGTGCTAAATGCTTACATGCATTGTCTCATTAAATCCTCACAACCTCCCCATGGAGAAGGCACTATGATCAGAGCCAGCTGGGCTGGAGGTGGAAGCTGGCAGCAGCCGAGCAACCTTCTCAGAACTAGGGCTTTTTGAGCCTGAAGTCTGCTCTCTTAACCACTGCTCTCGACCTCAGTCACACTCAGTTTCCTCATCTATAAAATGGGATAATAATACCCAAAGGTTGTTTTCTGGATTAAACAGGATAATGTATGTAAACCCTTAGCATTATGCCTGGCACATATTAAGCACTATATTATAATCATTAATAAACACACGTGATATCTCACTGGCTCAAGAATAAAAAGAGAAGGAACCTCAGTATACAGGCCTTCCGTAGAGAAGCGGAGGGGAGAGGACAGTCTTCAAACAGCCAACAGATTTGAAACCCACTGGCCATAAAACCCTAGACTGCACATGTTCTGCCTCTCTATTCTCATCAATCATCCACAGGCCCTAAAACACCCAACACTTCAGCATCCAAAGTATACCTCCTAAACTGCCCTCAAAGTGGAGATCTCTGCGCCTTGGAAAACATGGTCCCCATGCAAACAGGTGAGAGCCTTGATCAAGAGACAGCTCCAGATGAGAAGCACAGCCTCCATCCACCTGAGAGCCAGGTGAGCAAGGCCACTGCTGGTCAACCTGGAAAGGAAACAGCAGCTGGGACTCTTCCGGAGAATGCGGCCCACCCTCTGTAGGGGACATGGGAGGGAAAAGTCCAGGCCCAAGAGGAGGCGGGCCAGGCAGAGCCCTGAAGTAAGAATCCCTCGTCACCGCCTGGTCCAAACTCCAGCAACCCATGCAGGCCGTGCCACAAGGCCCTACCCAACAAGGGGAACTGAGTCAGGAAGTGGGAACTGTTAATTCTTTAAGAAGTAGAAGCTGGGCAGCTGTGTGGAGGGTGATAAAAAGAAAAGGAAGATTGTTTTGGCCGAGACAAGGAAGACTATGAGGCTCTGTGTGAGTATTAGTCCCTGTGTTCAGGAGCTGACAGTTTGTTCCAGCTGCTCTTTGGAGCCCTGTGGGAGTCCACCCACAGCTTACCGTCTTGCGATGTGTCCTCAACAGTCGCCTGGACAGCCTTCCCCTAGCCTTTCCTCCCGACCCTGCCCTCAGAACAGGAACCCGGGTCCAAGTGAAATCGTCCCCCTTAGTAGAACGATGAAAACCTGCTCCCTCAGAAATCCATCTAGGTCTGGCTTCATAAGGACCAAGGCCACTGCTGAACAGTTCTCCCCAGCAAGGCTGATTGTCGCCCTGTGCCGTTCACATCCTCCCCCTACCCAAATCTGTCAACAGCAGGATGGACCTGAGCCTGCCAGGAGTTTGCTGACGGTGTGAAGATCTCAACTTAAGAGTCCATGTGAATCAGGCTCCCTCCAACTCAACATTTAGCTTAAACTCAAATCACAGGGTCTGCGTAGTCTTCCTTAAAGTACAGTTTGGGGATTGTCTTGCATAATATAGGTCAAGTTACAGGTTAAAAGCCCAGCGGGAAAAAATAAATTCCATAAAAATGGTTTCCAAGTCCACCTGTATAGGTTAAAAGTTATATTTCACCCCTTTGAAGAGACTAGCTTCAACGGATGTGAGACTAGTTCTTACACATTACAGAGTGTACAACACTAAGGGTAGATACATTTTAAATGTAGTTAATACTGTAGCTACTAAAGTGCTCAGAATATGAAACCGACAAAAAATAATTAACAGACAATACATAAGCAGATAGGCAAAGGGAAAAATACTAATAAACATACCGAAGGCCCAGGCTGCCTTAAAGGGTTTCACTTGCAGGAGTAAAACACAAATGTGCACTCTCGAGATGCTGAATGCAGTTCAGAGGGCGGCATGCGAACACACACAGGGCGAGACCCGGTGCCCTGGGAGCTGTCATGAGCACGACTCACGGGTCAGGGCACCAGGCTGCATTTCGAGAGTCAGGACTGGTTTCTGTGACCCTTCCTCATCAACTCCTTACTTCACCAGTTATGATCTAAGAGCAGTTTAAGCTCCAACCTGGCTCAGCCCAGGCCTCGTGAGCTTGAGGGAAGGGAAGCTGCAACACCCCAGGCGCGCTCAAACCACGTTCACGAGGCAAGCGGGGCTAGTCCTGCGCACAGAGCGCATGCCGACGCCACCCCGCCACCCGGCCACCCCGGGGAAGCTCTGTCCCCGCTCAGGCGCTCAGGACTCTCACCTGAGGCACCTCAGAAGGCTGTTGTGAGAATGCAGAGGACACAAACTGGAAAACAAAACAAAAATCTCTAAAACGGGACCACAAAGTATTGATGAATACATAAACAAGTGAGAAACACAAAACCATGCACGGAAGTGATAAACGGTGAATTCACACAAGGAGGGGCACACGGTTTCAGTCACATTTTATTTCTGACCAAAAAAAAAAAAAAAAAAAAAAAAAATGGGTCTAAAGCGAGATCGGCATGGGTGTATGTAAAAACAGCCTTTTGAATCTTGTCTGTAAATACCAGGAGAAAGAGAAACACTGCGCTCTATGGACACAAGGTGGCGTTGCTCTTCTGGCTACTTGACTGGGAAATTCCTCTTCCCCAGAAAGCACGTGGGGAAATCAGAAGACAATAAAGGGCAAGCGAACCCTCTGGCCTTCCTGCGGGCAGCTCCAGTGAGCGTCCAGCTCCTGCTTCCCAGGACCCCTCAGTGACCACATCCACAAAGGAGACCTTGCCCGCTGCTGCCAGGCTCCTGGTCCCTAAGGCAGCCCCCCTGGAGACAGTCTCTGCTGCTGAGCCCCAGTGAGACTCCCTGTTCCCAAGGACCCACATATACCCACAAAGGGACAGAAGAGACAAACAGGCGCCCTTCGGTATCTAGTTTGGTGATCCAGGTTCACTCTCCAATCTGAAAACTACAGTCCCATCACTGATCACCCTCACTGCTTCAGATGTGTTGCTGAGATACTGACTCACCTGGAGGACAAGCATTTAGAAAAGGTCTGAAAGCGCTTCCTTTTGGGGTGCCCAGGACGTGACTCAATACCCACAGGAGCCTCTGGCCATGTGAACTTGCTCAGCCAGAGTTGCAGGATAGAGAAATGGGAAGACAGCATGGAAAGTGAGTCCCCTGAGAGCAATGCAGCCTGCCCGGGGTCACACGTGTTTTGTTTTTAAGAAGGCCTTGGATCTGACCGAGAAAAGCCATGAAGCTGAAATGAAGTGAAAGTTCAGGGGAAAGAAGCCACTTCAACCCCGCACGCATGTGGGAGATCACACAGTGATACGTGAACTGAAATATTTTGAGGGCTCTGTTCTCTGCCCCACGCCTCAGAGACCAGGGTCGCCCAGGAGCTTTGAGGGAGGCAGTAAGGCTAATTTACAAGCAGAAACAACACCAAGCACCAATAGACCAATGTGCTGGAGCAAGTCACTACAC
Organism: Eulemur rufifrons; assembly: GCF_041146395.1. Lineage (NCBI taxonomy): Eukaryota > Metazoa > Chordata > Mammalia > Primates > Lemuridae > Eulemur > Eulemur rufifrons. The sequence goes on from NC_091002.1 coordinate 29,597,527, forward strand.
CCTCCTTGGAAGTGAAAGCAACCATGGCACAGAATAATTTAACACATTTGGGCAGCAAACTAACTCTCCCACGCTCCTCCATTGCTTAGGACTCATCTATCTTCCTCAAGTCAATCTCACCGTTATAATTAGGGAGGGAAAAAAATAAATCACAGTTTAGCAAGTAACAACAATGAAAGGTACCCCAGTCAAATACAAAATACATTTAAACTGGTCACATTATATATATAAAAAAGTGTGCATTTAATCTTCAAAATAGTCAAGCCTCTAATCAGCTTAGGTTTTCCATAGTTTTATGCAGGACTTTGTGGTTTCAGTGAAAAGTCATGGTGCAACTAAAATCACTGTGAGAAATAAGTGACTTTTTAAAACAAACAGATATATACACCCTTAAGAGGAAAATATACACAACACAGCAGCTACATGGGTGTTCAGGCAAAGGGTGCACGAGTGAGAAGCCCTCCGCTCCCTGCCTGATGGGAAGGCCCCCGGAAGGGTTCAGCAGCAGGTCTACAGCACAAACGCAACAGCATCGTCCCTGAAAAAGACACAGTTAGCTGGACTGCCCTACGGGAGACACTCGAGCCGAAAATATGTGGGAAAGGGCTCAGTTACAGTACATTCTACTGCATACACTTGAAATATTACAGTGTGTTTTTTCTCCAGACTATTATAAATAATTTCTCGTGCTTTCTGAAAAAAATAAAAACTGAAACTTTCTTTCAGTCTGTGATGAAGGAAGGTAAAACCATACTATGAAGCAGAGCTTCTTTACACTTTGCAGGATTTCCGTGTGGACGGAATGCCTCGCTCTTACTAAGCATCCATCCTTCTGTCCCACAGAAGGCAACCTCTCGTGGTTGCTAGAAAAGCCCAGGTGAAAGCTCTCCAGGACAGCAAAGACATCCAAGCCGGGCCCCTCGACACAGGTGAGGAAGCCCCCTGAACTGGTCAGACACAGATGCATGTCTGTGTTTGTCTGAGCCCAGAAACAGTTCAATTGATGGGGGCTAGAACCACCAAGCAGACACACTCCTGAGCTGGGCGACGTTGTTTTCTGGATTGTTAAATACTTTTGTTTGTTTAAAAAACTCAAACAGTTTTTACCCCCATGACTTCTTTCCAACGCAAAGCTACAGCTTACTCACAACCCAAATCATAAACATAGACCGTATATACAGATTTTTTGAATCCACAAATAAAAAATACCCTACCAAAAAAAAAAAAAAAAAAAAGGAAAGAAAGAAAGACAGTGAGTTGAAGCCTTGTCATTGTCTGAGTCACACCAGCAGGGCTTGCCTTGGAGACCTGCCCCTTGCTCAGTCCTGCTCCTGCTCTCCCGGCCCTGGGTGGCCCCTACTCGTCCTCTGTGGCAGCTGTCAGCATCCCCTTGTCGACCAGATGAGACCGGAGCGTGTTGAAGATGTGGAGCTGCTGATCTGGCCTCAAGGTCAGGAACTGCTGAATCAGTTTGCTTGGATTAGGGCCCCTGGAACGGAACATGAAGAAACAGTGCTGAGCTGGGGCCTAGAAGCTTCTAAGGCCTGATTATCCAAGAGGTTGCTCTGATCTCTGGATTTTCTACTAATGGAGGGTGGGGGAAGGTTTCAGAAAATCCAAAAGCAGTAAAAAATGAAAACTACATTCACATTTGGGATGCTTTTCACTGGAACTTTGATGTAGCTAAAATTCTAGAACTGCACCATACTTAAAAATCCACCAACACGGAAAAGTGTATACCTGATAAAACTGGCGATGTACACATTGACAAAGGTGGCCATCAGATACTGGCAATCGAAGCGATCCATGATGCCTCCGTGGCCAGGAATGGTATTGGCAAAGTCCTGTTAGAGGCAGAGGAGAGACAGGTGAGCCCGGGTTCAGCCAATGACCAAATCCAGCCTAAAGTTCCCACCCCAATGTCCAGCAACTGTCCTGAGTAACTGAGAGCAACAGAAAGTGAAAAGTATTAAATCTAGAGCTGAGGCTATCTTAGGACATAATTTTATTAAATTAAAAAATATTCTTTTGGCCGGGCGCGGTGGCTCACGCCTGTAATCCTAGCACTCTGGGAGGCCGAGGCGGGTGGATTGCTCAAGGTCAGGAGTTCGAGACCAGCCTGAGCGAGACCCCGTCTCTACTAAAAAAATAGAAAGACATTATATGGACAACTAAAAATCTATATAGAAAAAATTAGCCGGGCATAGTGGCGCATGCCTGTAGTCCCAGCTACTCGGGAGGCTGAGGCAGTAGGATCGCTTAAGCCGAGGAGTCTGAGGTTGCTGTGAGCTAAGCTGATGCCACGGCACTCACTCTAGCCTGGGCAACAAAGTGAGACTCTGTCTCAACAAAAAAAAAAAAAAAAAAAAATATTCTTTTGAAGAAAGATATATTAACAAATAAACTGAAAATCAACTGTTGTGTTTTTTGGAAAGAAACATATTTTTATTTAACCCACCTAACTTTACCACATGGGTCAAGAACAGCACACATTAGTCACCAGGGTGTGCAGCCTGGCATTCTGAAGAGGGTGGTGGCGGATGGGGTAGGGCAGGGGGAGACAGGCAGGGCTGGGCGAGGAGGGAGCAAGACGAGAGGACAGAGAGGAGGGCTTTCCTACTTTGATTTTAAAGGCTCGTTTGAATCCACTTGCGAAGAACCCGCCAAAGGGGCCGATGAGCGAGGCGAAGGTGGAGAGGGCGACGCTGTGAATCTGGAATGGGTACATCCGGACCGTTTTCTGAGGAGGACAAGCAAAGTAAAAGTCAACGTGCTTGGGTGGGGAAAAAAAATATGAAACTATTGTTTTTAACTTGCACTGTTCACTTAATAATTGATCATGAATATTTCCCATATTATTTCATATCATTGTACAAGAAATAATGTATACATTATGAGGACATACTGTATCTAACAAGATATACTGTTAGACTCTTTGATTCTGTAAAATAAAAAAAAAAAAAAAAAATCCTGATCCTAACCCCCCAAAAAAAAAAAAAAAAAAAAAGTCAACGTGCCCACGAGCCCAGTGCTGCGATTTGAGTTGTCCCCACCAAAACTCACGCTGAAATCTGATCCCCGGGATGGCGGTGCCGGGAGGTGGGGCCTGGTGGGGCTGTGGGTTATGAGGGCAAATCCCTCAGGAATGGTTAATGCCTTTCTAGAGGTAGTGAGTTCTCACTCTCGAGACTGGATGAGTTCTTTCGGGAATGGTCCCACGAGAGTGGGTTGTTATAAAGCGAGGCTGCCTCCCGAGTTTTGCCTCTTTGCATTGCCTGCTTCCCCTGTGACCTTCTCCACTATGCTATGACCAAGTACAAAAAGCTCTCACCAGAAGCCAGGCAGAAGCGAGCAAGCACCTCGCTTCTCGTACTTCCCAGTCTGCAGAACGGTGAGCTAAATAACCCTCTTTGCTTTATGATTGCCCAGCCTCAAGTGTGCTGTTATATCAACACCAAATGGGCCAAGCCTTATTACATGCCACCAGAAATAACTCTTTATGAAACTAATTATATATTTTTTAATCAGTAAGAGGAGTGGATTTTTTTCCCCATTTTTGTAAGTCTCTAACATCTAGCTTAATGGAAGACATTAAGATATTCTGCATTTAATCTATTGCAATATGTCGTTTTGGTAGAAATATATGAAAAAATCCAGCCTTACAGACATGTTGTTGAAAAAAGGAAGAGTATTTTAGTAGTCTTCTCAGATAATTGTGGATATTCTTCTTTGACACCATGCCAGAACTTGACAAGTAGTCATTTCTTCAATGTTAGGGACAATGTGCAATCTGAAATCCTATTGATGAACTTTTTATACTCTTTTACATTGAAATCCATTGGCCTATCTTGCACTTTAAATAGTTCTTTTACACAGGCATGATTGTATAACACCATGCATTGGCCATTTAGAAAATATTGGTTCTGGCCGGGCACAGTGGCTCACACCTATAATCCTAGCATTCTGGGAGGCCAAGGCAGGAGGATCGCTTGAAGTCAGGAGTTCAAGACCAGCTGGAACAAGATCCTGTCTCTACTAAAAATAGAAAAATTAGCCGGGCATCATGGCGCACGCCTATAATCGCAGCTACAGGCAGGAGAATCGCTTGAGCCTAGGAGTTTGAGGTTACTGTGAGGTAGGCTGACACCACGGCACTCAAGCCCAGGTGACAGAGTGAGACTCCGTTCCAAAAAAAAAAAAGAAAGAAAGAAAACGCTGGTTCACTGAGTTATATAAATCTTCCAAATATAGACACATTTCTTTATATAATATCAAAGTATCATATGTTGGCTGGGCACAGTGGCTCGCACCTGTAATACCAGCACTCTGGGAGGCTGAGACAGGAGGATTGCTTAAGCCCAGGAGTTTGAGGTTGCAGTAAGCTATGATCAGGCCACTGCACTCCAGCCTGGCAACAGAGCAAGACCCTGTCTCTTAATTAATTAATTAATTAATATAAAAAGTAAAAAAAGAAGTAAAAAAAATTTAACATATATTGAAATCACCACAGATCTCATCAGAAAAGCCTGTAAGAATCAGAAAGCTGTCAAGCTCACAGTGGCAGGTCATGCTTTCCTAAATTCTAATTTTCACTTGAGAGCCAAATTTTATCATTGGTAACAATTACTGTCATTTTCCTTAAAGTGACACACTCACTTCATTCTTTTCAAGAAAAATGTCTGCCAAGTTCTCAAGTCTGAAAAAAACTATAATTTGTCAGTTCTTTTCAAGTAAAGATTACATTCCTAGAAAAAAAACAGCTGATTTGGCTCACAACTCAAGCAACTGCACACATACATGCTTTCCCTGTAGGCAAGCAGCATACTTCAGTATTCAGTGGAAACATTTTACACATACGTTCCATTTCAGTAGAGCGAGTATTAAAAAAGTGTGTGTGCAAGGGTCAAGACTGAATAATAATTTTACTATTTCAAACACATTCATAAGAGCAACAGGCGTGTTTGTACTACAAGCGTGTGGCATAAAGAAACCACTGCCTTAACTCATCTGAGGGCACCAGCAGTTTTAACCACCACTGCTTTTGTACCATCTCACAGCAAATGTCAACACATTGAAAAAGGCATATAATGGCATAGTGTAATGATGAAAATAGTAATAGTTGTGACGTCCCAGACCCCACTAAAAGATCTCAGGGTCACCCAGGGATCCACAGAACACACTTTGAGAACCACTGGTCTGCATGATCTGAAGTGGGGGGAAAGGTCTCCTTCCCTGGCTTGAGCAATTCTCCTTCGTCCTGGGGCTTACAGCTTTGGGAGGGAGGAAGCTAGCTTTTGAGGACAGCAGGTGGTGGTGGAGGGGGCTCTCTCTGTAGTCACTGTTCAACCAAGGCCCAAAGGCTGTTCGCCCCATGTGAGTGGCACGTACCCAGCCAATGACCGACTGGATCACCCCAGGAATGTTGTACTCCTGCAGGCGAAACAGGTCTGAGGGCTCACAGTCCACAGTGAAGCTGTTGGTGTCGTTGTTGTACTCCACGGGGCAGACGAAGCATCTGTACCCGGACATCACGTAGGACAGCTGAGGAGGAAGAGCAGACAGGCAAGGAGACAAGTTCCAGCCATCCAGCCTGGACGGCAGATACCTGGTTTGGCCACGTTCCCCACAGTGCCTAGCACCCCACTAACTGCAAGCTCTGAGCTGAATCAGAGGTTCATGTTTCACCACCCACGTATTTTACCTGAAGTTAAAAAAAAAAAAAAAAAAAAAGCAAAAGCCTCACTGCCCACTGAGGTCTCACACAGAGGTGCACAAACACCCAGGCCTTGAAAGACTCCAGGAAAGACCTGAATGAATGTGAGCACAGAACTACAACAAGGGCCGGGTGCGGTGGCTCACAGCTGTAATCCCAGCACTTTGGGAGGCCGAGGTGAGAGGATCAGTTTAGGCCAGGAGACCAGCCTGAGCGACATAACAAGATCCCATCCCTTACAAAAAAATTTTTTAACAATACCAAGATTAGCAGCGAGTGATTGCTCCAACTATTTGGGAGGCCAAGGCAGGAGGATCGCTTGAGCCCAGGAGTTTGAAGTTGCTGTGAGCTAGGCTGACACCACAGCACTCTAGCCAGGGTGACAGAGTGAAACCCTATCTCAAAAACAAAAGCAAACAACAACAAAAAAACTATGAGAAGATCCTCCCCATCTGGGAAGCTATGGTCCACTTTCCTCGGATCTCTCAGGCCATGGGAGTGGTGCCGCGAGAGGCAGACACCAGGAAGGAGAAGGCTAGAGAGCAACAGTGCTGGGGGGTAGGGAGGGGGAGCACTGAAGAAGGGAGACTGGCCGAGGGTCTGAGCAAAGACTGGTGCTCTCGAAAGGGAGGAAGGTCGCCCACCTCAGTGCAGGGCACACGCAGGAGAAAATCTGGACTGCAGTGGCACATCTCACCTCACCCCTTACTCTCGGTGCCCTCGGCCTGACCTTGAAACATCAGGTGCCTGACAAGAACACCACCTGCTGACGCCATGCCTGGGCATAAGAGGGTGTGCAAGGTGCACACAGCCCTGCTCTCCAGCTGCCAAAACCCTGGTTGAAAACTAATGAGTAAAGGACAGCTGGTGGCTGCCTTTATTCAGGCAAGGCCAGCATTTTCAGCAGGATGGAGGCCCTGTCTCGGGAGACACTGTCTAGCTCTAGACAGGCCTTGGAAGGTAGCGTGAGGCCTGTGTCTACTCCCCCAACTCTCACCCTCCCAGCCAGGAGCCACCACCTACCAGAAGGCCAAACACCACAGTGGCAAAAAAGCCCCCGATGAAGCCTTCCCAGGTCTTCTTTGGGGAGAGCTGTGGACAGAGAACAAGTTCTTAGCAAAGGGTGTTTCAATAACTCCAGCTTTGGGAGCCATGACTACTTGTTAAAAACCTTTCTATCATAAAACCCCCATCCTGTTAACCATGTCACCTTCTAAAATTCCCCCAAATATAGTTTCTTTGTTCCCTACCTTGTACCCTTCCTTTGGTCTCCTTTCTGTTTCAGTCATTCAAATATTTTTATTATAAAAACCATAGACTACAGACTAAATGCCAACATTCAAATCCAGATCAAAGCCCCAAAAGTGTGCCTATATAGTTCGTAAAAATTTTTATTAGCTCTCTCTTTTTTTTAAAATGAGTTTTCAATGTTTTCATTTGGCCTTTGTCTTAAAATCAATGTATTACCAGGATGACATGAAGATGTGGCCACAATACACACAGCTAGATTTCCTGTGTGTGCCAAGCTGATCTGCTCATATTGAAAGCACCACCCTCCCATCGCGGTGATGTTTCATGTTAGGATAATCTATTTACCTTGATAAGTGGAGTCCGACCAAAGAAAAAGCCAAACATATAGGCCATGATGTCATTACAGATCACGCAAGAAATGGGGACAATGAACCTGGGAAAGAAACCAAAGTAAAGATCAAGTCTACCAAGATGACAGTGCCCCAGAAGTCCACTAAATAACGCCATTCATAAATTCCAGTACCAAAACAACACATAAATTATACTTGTCACCCATTAAGGAATAAATTAAAAAGAAAGAAAATACCAAAAAGCCATACCTAGTACCTGGCATATTCAAATATTTACTGAATAACTACTAAGTTACTGTATAAAATGTCATTGGTTCTTTTTTAATGATAAAGCAATATATGTATATACACAATATAAATTCAAATTGTAAAAGAAATTAAAAAATAAGTACTCGGGAGGCTGAGGCAGTAGGATCGCTTGAGCCCAGGAGTTTGAGGTTGCTGTGAGCTAGGCAGATGCCATGGCACTCTAGCCCAGGCAACAGAGTAAGACTCTGTCTCCAAAAAAAAAAAAAGATCTTAAATAAGTTTTCCTTCTTTCTCCCATCCCTATCTCCATTCCCCAAAACAACCACTTTTAATCATTTCTAATTTTTCTTCTTCTAGTAGTTACCTCCACAACTCTAAATGATACATTGTATGTGTATTTCATACTTTACTTACCTTTCTACTGCTATTACCAGCTCTTGTGAGCCCTACCTTTCCCTGGGACAAGACTGAGAGCAAAACCCCGACAAACACAGCTCGATTTCTTCACCGCCCCTTCCCCACAAGAAAGCGAGTGGTTTCCACATTTGCACCATCCCTATCCTCTCCTCACTCTCTACTCTCTGACACTTTTTAAATACTTCTTCTATTACAGTTTAGCATAGTACTGTATACATAAACCTCTATGTCCTGCCTTTCAAATGCAGGCAGTATTTTCTTTTCTTTTTTTTTTTTTTTTGAGACAGAGTCTCACTTTGTTGCCCAGGCTAGAGTGAGTGCCGTGGCGTCAGCCTTGCTCATAGCAACCTCAAACTCCTGAGCTCAAGCGATCCTACTGCCTCAGCCTCCCGAGTAGCTGGGACTACAGGCATGCGCCACCATGCCTGGCTAATTTTTTCTCTATATATTTTTAGTTGGCCAGATCATTTCTTTCTATTTTTTTAGTAGAGATGGGGTCTCGCTCTTGCTCAGGCTGGTCTCGAACTCCTGACCTTGAGCGATCCACCCGTCTCGGCCTCCCAGAGTGCTAGGATTACAGGTGTGAGCCACCGTGCCCGGCCAGTATTTTCTGACTTCCTGTTTGTTAAAGGAGAGAATCAGAGCCTCGGTATCCTCCTTACTCCATTCGCCTCCCAGCCCCCAGAACGTGATTTACTCTGTCCAGGCCTCTGGCACATGGTCTCTGCTCTGTAACTATAATTAAGTCTTCCAGGTTGAACCTGGAAACCAACAATTATGGGGATTTTAATATTATTCACTGTAGCACTAAGTGGTATGTCTGGCCCTGAAGATGAGAACTTAGCAGGTGCCACTCTTAAGAAATACCTTTAAAAAAAAAAAAAAACACTGAAAGAGGAGTTACTTGCCTCTCCTGGCCATTGTAATTGTTTTAAATGTAATAATACCTTAGGCTAATGTAAGCCAGTCTTGGTTCTGAGCACTTTACATATATTTACTAATCTACTCCTCAGGAGGTGGGTATTGCTGCATCCTAACTGTGAGATCTGGAAGCAAAGGCACAATCCGGATCTTAACCCCAGTACTTAAGAACCTCTCTCTCTCATGCACACTGGGATATGCCTTTCCCTTCTCGCTGAGACCATCCAGCGTCTTCACTGGCATGCTGATTTCTGTCAATGCCAACAGATTTCCTGTTGAAACCACTGCATTTCTGGAATAAAATCTACTAAGTACTAGCATATTATTCTTTTGACACATGGTCAGATTCTATTTGCTAGTATTTTATTTAGAATGGTTTACATATAACCATAAAAGAAACAGGCTTATCATTCTTATTTCTCCCTCTTCATCAGCTTTGATATAAGGATTAGATAAAACTCAGCTGTTAACCCATCTGGGCCTGTTTCTTTTTCCAGGTGTGGAATCTTACATAATTTTCAAAACTCTTTTATACTTATTGACCCATTCAAGTTTCCTTCTTTGTGACTTTCAGTACACATTTTGCCAGGAAATCATGAATATTTCCTCTAGGTTTTCAAATTTGTTGCCATGCATGTTGCATTGTCTTTGAGTCTTTAAATATCCCTGCAGCTGTCAGTCTAGAACAGTGGTTCTCAGAGTGTAGGTCCTGTCCAGCAGCAGCAGCAGCATCACCTGGGAATGTACTAGAAATTCAAGTTCTCAGGCCCTACCCCAGATTGACTAAATCAGAAATTCAGACATAGGATCCAGCAATCCATAACTAGCCCTGCAGGGGATCCTTAATGTGGTTAAAGCTGAGAACCCCTGGCTTAGAAGGTAAGGCAGGGGCTCTCAGCCTCCTGTTCGTGAGAAACAGCCACAAAATAAAAGGGAAAATCTCCTTTGCCCCCAACATCACTCACCAGATCATTCCTTCGAACAGGTTGTGGATAACGAGATGTGACTGGGTTACAACAATCAGCAACGTTACGTGGGTCCAGCCAAACTGCAAAAGAAGAAAAATAAACTCTACCTATCCATTTACCTTGAAAGTAACTTCAAAGACCAATCAATATCAAATAGAAAATCAATGGGAAACAGGAAGGAAGAATATCTGCTTTTGTATCTGACTTATTGGAAGTGAAAAGGTATAGAACAGACCTCTGGGGGTAACATTGTGTGGGCCCCCCCCACCCCAGCTAAGAGTCCCCACCAAAAGTAGGGCCCACTAGTGAGTGAGCCCTTCCTGCTCTGAGAGCCTGGGTACTTTTCACTTTCTTAGTATTTACTGGGTGCTTGGGGCACTCAGAGAGGAGGTGTTCTCAAGCTGAGGCAGGGAATGGTTGGCAGCACATGATGTACCAGACGGGCTATCTGTGGGCAGCGTCTGAAGCTGCAGCTTGAGCCTTACCTGGAGCCCATCTTCAGGGCCCTAGTGGGGAAACCGCCTATGCTATAAGTTAAGTAACAGAGACTGGCTCTAGGTCGGTGTAGAGCTGACAACCTAAACGGGCACTCTTCCTTCATGCATACAGAACAGACTGCGTTCCAGAGTGTTGATTTATTACAAAAAGCATGAAAGGCTTGTTGACTTTCTGTGGGACTTCATTTAAACCAAGAATTCTCACACACACACACACACACACACACCCCTCCCTTACCATGTAGAATTGCAGTCGATAATGCTTCTTGACCAGACTCAGTACAAACATGCAGAATCCTAGTTTGAAGAGAGAGAAGAAAGGACAAAATGAATTGCATGTGTGTTTATCTTTGTCCCAGTCATTTCCTTTAGCTGTGTTAAGTGGTTCTTTGGCTAATTTTTTCCCAGCAGCTAACCGGTACACAATTTCAAAGCCCAGGGGAGGAAAACTAGTTATCCAGAGAAATGGTCATAAGGAAAAAATAACTCCTCCAAGATAATAAAAGGCAGGCAATATTTTATAATTTTGCAGAGCACACTCAAATCAGGACACTGTTCATGAGATACAAATGTTTTGTTCCTAGAGCAGGGACCAGCAAACAATGGTCAGGAAAGCAGCCTGTTTTTATAAATAAAGTTTTATTGGAACCCAATAATGCTTATTTGTTTACATATTGTCTATAGCTACTTTTGAGCTACAATGGCAGAACTGAGTACAGTCATGCACCAAATAACATTTTGGTCAATAATAGACTACATATATGACAGTGGTCCACAAGATCATAATATCATATTTTTATTTTTATTTATTTTTTTTTTTTGAGACAGAGTCTCACTCTGTTGCCCGGGCTAGAGTGAGTGCCGTGGCGTCAGCCTAGCTCACAGCAACCTCAAACTGCTGGGCTTAAGCGATCCTACTGCCTCAGCCTCCCGAGTAGCTGGGACTACAGGCATGCGCCACCATGCCCGGCTAATTTTTTGTATATGTATATTTTAGTTGTCCATATAATTTCTTTCTATTTTTAGTAGAGACGGGGTCTCACTCTTGCTCAGGCTGGTCTCGAACTCCTGACCTCGAGCGATCCACCCGCCTCGGCCTCCCAGAGTGCTAGGATTACAGGCGTGAGCCACCGCGCCCAGCCTCATATTTTTATTGAACCTTTTTTATGTTTGGATACACAAATACCATTGTGTTATAACTGCCTGAAGTATTTAGCACAGTGACACGCTGTACAGGTTTGTAGACTAGGAGCAACAGGCTATACCATATAGCTGAAATGTGCAGTAGGCTATACCATCTAGGTTTGTGTAAGTACACTCTATGTTACAATATCCTACAATAACAAAATTAACTAATGATGCATTTCTCAGAACATATCCCCATCATTAAATGATGCATGACTGTGGTTGCAACAGAGATCCTACGGCCCCCAATGCCTAAAATATTTACTAACTGGAACTTTAAGAAAAAGTTTGACAGGCTGGGCACAGTGGCTCAGGCCTGTAATCTTAGCATTTTGGGAGGCCAAGACAAGAGGATCTCTTGAGGCCAGGAGTTCAAGACCAGTCTGGGCAACATAGTGAGACCCCTTCCTCTACAAAAACCAGAAAAGTTAGCTGGGCATGGTGGTACACACCTGTAGTCCCAGCTACTAGGGAGGCTGAGGCAGGAGAATGGCTTAAGCCCCGGAGTGAGCTATGATGATGCCACCACTGCACTCTAGCCCAGTTAAAAGAGAGAGAGAAAGAAAGGGAGAGAAGAAAAGGAAGGGAAAGGGAAAGGAGAAAGGAAAGGAAAGGAAAGGAAAAGTTTGCCAACCCCTGTCCTAGAGAATAGGGTTGGGGGAGGAGGGATCCACTTGGTATAGGGTCAAGATCACCCTTGCATCTCTCTCACAGTGACCTAGATGGTGGCAAAAAAATTCTGCAGCCCCCTTCTCCAGGAAGGAAAGGAACTTTACCCATAAGTGTGCTAGGCCCTGTGAAAGCAGTCCTGCCCATAAATGAGTGTGTCACTGTTCCAGACCCCTGATCCCCTCCCGTGGGAGGCTGCTTTCAGGGTCTAAGCCATGCGCTCTGAATATCCTCAACAGCAGCAGACCCCCTGGCAGTAGTCTTCCTATTTTAATACCCAGGTGTCATTCACAGAACTATAAAGCTGTTCAAAAACTTGTTATCAGGCTGATCAAAACAGGTCAGACAGAAATTGAGATCAGGACAAATTTCTCACGTGCCTCAAACTGGCTTTGAAGGCAACTATGAAGACCATCAGCATTATTAGAATTGGTGTGTGGCCTTACCTGAGTTTATGTTAATGTAACACTTTAGTGTTTGTGAAGTTTTAATATATCTAATTTAATCCTCACAGTAATTGGGTGGGTTTAGCTCTAGATTACAAAAGAGCTGAGACTCAGAAAGATTAAATTACTAGCCCCCTGAGGGTGCTGAGTCTTTTAAAGCCCAAATCCAGTCAAATTTCCACCCCGCTGCAATGTCTCTCAAGGGGGTCTCCTAAGATGACTCTCCTGACGATGGTGAGGTTCTGGGTGGTCCCACTGCAGAGTCTTTGCCAACAGGACAGTCAGGACAGGATCATGCTGTGCTGTCCCCTTCAACAGAGGCTGGAACATGGGGACAGGTGGCATAAAATGCAGTTCCCCACAATCGCACAAGCCCCTCAGACTCTGTTTCTCTCAGTAAAGAGCTGCCACAGCTCAATAGAAGACAGAGCTGCCAGCTCTGCTCCCCTGCATGGTCAGAGTTAATGCCATGAAACTTTAACCAAAAAATTCCTCAACGCCCATTTGACAGACATACAAAAATAGTACAGACACAAGAACTGGCGAACTGCTTAATCATGCATACCTGTTAGATAGAGAGTGAAGGAAATGAAGCGGTGGTATTTACTGAGAATCCGCAAGGGCTCCTCTCTCTGGACCAGGGTGAAGAAGTAGTCTGTCACTGTCTCACCATAGAAGAAATAGTTTACACACAGTAGAAAGTACCTGCGAACGAAGACAGGTCAGTGCCACGGGGAACACACGTGGCCTCTCCTTTACAGCAAGACAGTCGGACAGCCCTGAGGAGAGGACAGGGGGCAACAGACCACCCCACCCCTCAAGAACCCCAGGGCAGCTTGCAGAGGGACAAGCAGACCACGGTTCTCTGGTGACACTGTAGGTGAGAAGTTTATCTAGAAACTAGTGGCAGCTTTCAACGCTCTCCATTTATCACAAACTTGGGATTCGGTTTTTGTCCTTTGGTGGCATTTCCATACCTAACCTAAGGACAATGGAACCATAAGACCCTCCCAAATGCGCCCCCTCCTGCCTCCCCAGTCTTATTTCCGCTCTTCCCGACAGGAATCCCTCCTCTCCTATCAACAGGGTTTATTCCAGCTTTGCCTCCTGTCTGCTTTGCTCCTGCCTTTTTCCTGCCTGGAACGTTGTCTTGACTTACTCATTTTTTCACTCATTGCTCAAATACCATTTTCTTCATAAAATCTTGCATGACCTAACATGGTATGTGCCTCCCTGCATTTGTTTCCATAGCAAGCAGTTTTTGCTCATTTCACTAATTACGCTTCATTTCAGAGCATCTCCCTCCCAGAACCCTGGCTCTGACATGTAAGCCATTCCCTAGCGTCAACTCACTTGTCACTATCCTCTCTCCTCAGCGGGCCTTCCCTGAGAGAAGCCACGGCTCACATCCCTTTGCAGCCTCCACGCTGCCTCTGAGTATGTGGGCATGCAGCCACCACTCCAAACTCTCAACAAGGGTCCTGAGACAGGGAAGAGAGTAAAGGGCTTCTCTTTCCCATCTTTTTTTAAATTGTGAAGTTCAAAAACTCCCATTTTGGGCTTATTTTCTATTACATAGAAAAAACTTCCTTTGGAAAGTGATCACAGCCAGGGGTCAGGCCTCCCGAGCATGTTAACAAAATTCAACACACTGCTTTCCAGCCACAGAACAGCCACAAAAGAGACCTACATCTTAACCCAGGTGGCAATCACAGGTCCACCTGGAGGCTGGGAGGCAGCATGTGCTGCTGGGTGATGGGGAAGCACCTTGGGAAGGAGGTCCCCAACCTAAGTCTGAGCACATCAGCTCCCCTGACCATGACCAAGTTGCTGGGCACAAAACACTCCTCTCCAGCCCACTGAGTCGTGGACTCAATCCCTGTGTCCCTGCACAGTAGGGGGAGAAGGTCCATATTTGCCCCGGGTCTTCTCAGCACTGTGCAGTGCTCTGCTCAAATGTCACTACCTGAGAATACTGTGGCCAATAATGCTGAGTTTCAGATCAGGAGGGGGTTTCAAACATCATCTACACTATAGGTTTTTATTTTGTTTTTGCTCTAAGGCAGCCAAGCCCTTTCCAAGGAGAAGGAGAAAGCAGAGTTTCTCAGAGGAGCCCAGATCCTATGCATTCAGTCTCACTCCTGCCCACTCTGGCACCCAAGGCACGTCCGAGGAACTAGGGCTCCTACACTACAGCTTGGAAACCACTAAGGCTCAACCATCTGTTTCAGAGATGAGGAAACCAGCTTCCACGGATAGCAACACCAACACCAGAACCTGACAACTCCCAGACTATTCAAGTGGGATGCTGGCCTACTATAGCATGAAAAACACACTGATCTAGAAAAGCGGGGCCATTGTGCAGAATCTAAGGTATCCAAATACCGAGACAAACACGGCCACAGAGCAGCTGATCTGGTTTCTTCTGGGGAAGATTCCAGACTCTTAGTAACTAAGGCCAGTCACACGGTGTGGCCTATGAAATACTCCGGTCTCGAAGGTGCTGTGCAAGTCTGTGGCCATCACTCCACCTCCCACCCACCATCACTGTAAATATCTGCCACAAAAGACATCATCCAAATCTATTAAGGATCCCTGTGGGGCCAGAGAGCTTACCAGCTGAGGGTCCGGAACCAGGGCAAGTCATAGGAGTGGTAGACGTTGTAGCCAATTGTGATTATCTCGTGGAAACACTTAATCTGAACACACATCACCTGTAGGATGCAAGAATTGGAACAGTGAGTCCTCAATTCTCTCTCTCTTTTTTTTTTTTTTGTTTAAGGAGACGGAGTCTCGCCATGTTGCCCAGGCTGGTCTCAAACTCCTGGGCTCAACTGATCCTCCTGCCTCAGCTTCCCAAAGTGCTGGGATTACAGGCATGAGCCACCACATGCCTGGCTGATTACCCAACTCTTATGATCTTTGGAAACAGAAAACAACAGGTCATGAGGCTTCAAGATAAAACATCGTATTTAGGAAAAATACCGAGCCCACAGTGGTTGTGCTCACTGCCTCCTCCTCCCTCTCTCGTAACATCCCACACTGCAGTGCAGCCCTTTATGTCGCAGACATAGATTCCATTTCTCACTCACAATAAAATACACACCCCGATGTTTCAACTAACTTTTTGTTCTAAAACCTCCCAGGACTCAACCAATCCCTTTCCCTTTTGACTTTGAATATAATACTTGAAAAGCTCCAACTGCTTTGCTCAGCATTCAGCTGTTGGTCACCTGACCCTGCCTGTGACAGTGGGAGGGACAGAAGGCAGCTCTGTGGACTGCAACTTCTTAATGGAAGATCTAAGCCCCTGAGGGAGGCCCCAGGGAAACAAGAAACAAAACCAGGAGTCACACAAAGGCACGGCCAGGGTCACAGTTTAATCCAACAGTTAGAATAAAGTCAATTTTTAAAATGAAGAAATATCCTTAACCACAAACAACTGGCCTATGCCAATGACCCTCCAGTTGGCTGCTGAACAGTGAGAAGCCACAGATGTTCTATGGCAGAAGTGTTCTGGGGACCCCCATCAATTCCCATAACCAACCTGACACCTGGCACTGGTCCTGCAGGAAACCTGAAGGCAAAACCAAAATAGCCAGAAAGGGCACTTACAATTATCATTAAAACCATTGGTCCCAGGTAAATGATGACGAAGAAAAATGCAATCATGGCCAAAGTCAAGATGCCTCTCACCCACCAGTTCTTCCATCTAGGTCAGAGAGTAGAGGAAGGAGAAAACACCAGTTAGGAACCCAGAAAGAACCGAAGCACAAACCTAGGGGATATGGATCTTCCTGAGATTCAATCCTTTCCAAATTCACCTTGACGGAGGCACCAGCCACAAGCTGGCAGGAGCAGGGCCACTGGTGCCAATGCCTCACCTACGACCAAACTCAGCAGGTGCTCCAAGGCCTCCAGAAAAATACACCCAGTTTATGCCTTAAGGACTGTATCAGGCAAAACAAAACAAAACCCCAAGGCAAAGGCAGTACCCTCTGCTTATGTATCTACTTGGATAGTTTCTATGGCTAACTCTATCAGAAGAAAAAACTATGCACATTTTTCCTGCAGTAGGATTCTACATTGCACTGCCCCTCATCATTACGGGGATAACAAGCAATGATAACAACAGCTACTACAAATATGCACAAGGCACTTTTATAAGGACTTTACATACGTTAACTCCTTCAACCCTCAACACAACTAGCTTTTATAGATGAGGAATGGAGGCACAGGTCACACAGCTGGCCAGTGGTGACACTGGGATTTGGATCTAGGGGTCTGGCTGCAGAGTCCATGCCCTTACCCACTGCACAATACAGCCTCTCAAGGGACAGCTGGGAGGCACACATAGGAACACTTACATAATGCTTTGGGGTCTTGCAATTTGTGTTTTTGATCTACGCATGTACCATAGCTGGTGTTAAAAGGACCAGATTCTCAAGGGCCAAAAGTTTTAACCCTAGATTTACCTAAGTCGAGATGTTTTCCAATTCTTCTTGGAGAATTTAAGGAATTTGTTCACAATGGATGCAGGTAGAGAGGGCAAACTACACTTTGAACTAGAAACTTGGACTCTTCAGTGAAAAGCAGCCTTCCCGTTAGTCACAAACCCAAACACGATTTCCTGTCACGCACTGTGTCAGCCGACCTTGCCCACCCCCATGCTTCCTATCCACACTTTTCTTCCTCCTTGGAACTGCACTTCCTGGCCCAGCCGAGAGCACCCTTCCGGGGCATCATCTTCCCAGACTGGGTGGCCCTCCCCTCCTGGTCACCCACTGTGCTCGCAGCCACTGCCAAGCACTAACTGCACTCGATGGAGCCCAGGCAGGGCAGGGAGGCTGAGGCAAGTAAGCAGGCCCGCCCTGCACACGTAACAGAAGCGGGCTCACCTACAAGGCCACAGGCTCGCTGAAGGCTCTGGGTGTTCCATGGCACTTGGACACTGTGAAAGGC
This sequence comes from Eulemur rufifrons, assembly GCF_041146395.1. Lineage (NCBI taxonomy): Eukaryota > Metazoa > Chordata > Mammalia > Primates > Lemuridae > Eulemur > Eulemur rufifrons. Next base: position 29,615,155 of record NC_091002.1, read on the forward strand.
CCCCAACAAGCACCTGCATCATTAAGCCAGGTTACCTTGAAGACAAGTTGGAAAGGGCTCTGTTGAGGACCTCCGGGGTATCATCTACAGAGGCTGGTGGGGGAGCAGGTTCTGCCCGGCTCTCGCTGTCTGATGCAGTCTCTCCGTCTAACTTTGCTTCTGACTCTGACTCCTGCACAGCAGAAACACAGAAGAGAAAAAGGTCAAAAGTGCTGAGTAGACTACTGAGAAGTGCATTCCTGCCGTGGGAGATCTGTAGGAAAAGACTCCAAATGGGGCCTGAGGACTTGGCATAATCAGGTGACGGAACAGACGGGACTAACAGCAATCTTGACCCTGTTCTGACGCGTGCCAAGGTGACTGGTGCACTCTGCTGGAAGAGTGCACACATGATCTGCTCAACTGGGGAGGATGGATACAGAAAACGGCTTCTTTATGTTCAAAGAACGCAAAAGGAAGGCTATGACGGATTTTAGCAAGGGCTTATCACTGAGCCAGCCGGGGGAGCCAGTGGCACTGACCAAGCTCTTAGGGAGAAGCTGGCCAGGTGTGTGGGCTTTTGTTCCTATGGACCAGTGAATGCCAACATACCCCAAAGCCCAGAGTATTACTTCTGGACTTACAAGAACATTCTGTGAGGTCAGCCACAGTCGGTGCAGAAGACACGCCATAGAGTTTACTCAAGTCAATGCTTGAGCCAGGACTGGTGCACCTCTGTCCTTTCCCTGCCAGCAAGCCCTGGGCATCTACAGACCTTACACTGTTATTCACACAGAGCTGCTGCCCCAGGCCCCAGCCATGAAGAAAACACCTACAGGAACTCACCCTGCTCCCAGCCGGGACAGGGGACCAGAGCCCTGCCAGCAACAAGCTCTGTACCCAAAGTACCAAGGAGCAGGCTATTCTGAATCCTAGGAACCACCCCACTACTCAGACCTTTTATTTCTTAGGGGAATTTAGGATAGTTGCTATGAGAAGAAGTGGAAAAGAAATCAGATCACTTAGAATTAGAATAACAACCCTACTCAGTATTTGTACAGTGTGAAGAGCATTTTCCAGGCCTGTGAGCTTGGGAGCAGACTGGGAGGAAGGGAGGGAAGAGCCCTGTTTACAAATAAGAAACAGGGGCTCCAGGAAGTTAAATGTCTGGCCCAATGTATCATATTAACCGAGGTCTTCTGACTTCCCTGATGACTAAGAAACACATGGAATTGAGCACTGTTTCGTATGTTCACTAGCCATTTGAACATCTTCTTTTGTAAAATGTTTGTCAAATTACCGGCCAGTTTTTCTACTGAGTTTTCTGCCTTCCTTTTTATTGATTTGTAGGAGTTTTTATGCACTCCATGTTAAGTATTTTGTGTCGCGAATACGTTCTCCCAGTCTATTCTAACTCTCACCCTCACCCCGGGCAAGGTTAGGCAGCCCAGTCATCTGCTCTCCTAACACTAGAACCTTCTCCCTTGCAGCAATGGCCACATGGGGACATTTTTGTAACTGCCTCCCTGGCAGACCATAAGCTTCCTAAAGACGAGACTGTGACATCTTGTTCTAATTTATATCCCCATGCCTGGCACACAGCTAAATACTTATTAATGGTTGGAAGGATGGAGGCAGGAAGAGAAAAATTAATTCCAGGTGTGGTAAGGAGAAACCCAGCTCCTGCCCTCAAGAAGACAGCTATTTCTGAATTAATTTACAACAGTGACAAGACCACAAAACAGAGGGTCTTAACTCGTGCAGACTGTGCTACAAAAGAGGCAGCTGACTTGGCACATGGCCTTTAAGATGGCCTTGTCACTGGGGTCCAGGACAAAGAGCCACAGCTTGTGACGACAGGGCACTGCTCCCCACTGCCGCAGCCAGGCCAGGCGGCTCTGGACAAGTGGCCCAAGTGCCTCTGTCCCCTGGAGTCCTCACCTTATAAACGGGGCCCAGGAGGGGCCCTCCTGACTTCCCACTCAGCACTGTGTCCTACTCCATCCCCCCAGAGTCTGTGAAACACAGGAACGCCTCCAAAATCACCCCTCTCCAGTTAGCGTAAATGAAGACGAGGCATTCAGAACAGCTTTCCCACCTTTATTTTAACACTGACACCCACACCCCATCGCAGCCACCAGTAATACCAGGTAATGATGCTGCCTGATTATGTGGGCCTGACGCCCAAACCTTCAAATGCCAGCACCTGGGTCCCACCGAGGCTCCCACGGAGGCCTTTCTGGAACATCTAATCTAGAAGCCACAGGGGTTGCGCTCGAGCACAGCAGGCGAGGGGACACTCACTCACACACACAGAAGGCCCAGCACAAGGTTATTTTTAATTCTTCCACCCTGTTGTCAAGGAGACTCACAAAGGCTGCTGGCTCCCCAGGCAGGCAAGGGCAGGAAGGGAGCCCAGGCAGAGTCCTGCGGGGGGAGGGGGGAGGCAGCTCCAGCTCCCTGCTGGGTCTCCCTGGCCCACCTAGGCCCTGTTAGGGACTGTCAGCCCTGCACTGCGTCCTGCAGTATTGTCGGGCCTGGCTCCTTTCCCTCCCTGTAGGAAGGGGTGAAGTGAAGAGAGGTACCCTGAGGCAGAAGACAGCAAGAGGAGGTAGAGAATTGCTATTAATACAAAGTTACAGTGACTGGGATGAACAACTAAGAAAGGAAATAAAAAGCTCTAAAGGAACAAGCCTGAAAGAGATTCACCTTCCAGGTTTTTCCTGTCTTTAACTTCAGGTTCCCTGGGCCTTCCCCCAGGGCTGCTAAAGAAGCGTCCTCGGAGCAGAAGACCAGCCCCTGCACGGACCACCACTTTCCCACAGCTGACACAAGGCCAAGCAGGTGGGAAAGGTAAATCCTGGGAGAGGGAACAGCTTGGGAAGACAGATGGGGAGGGGGCATGTCAGCCAGCTTCCCGGCCCCTGCTCCCTGCCCCCGGCGTGGATGTCACAGGGAGCAGGCTGGGGGAACAGAAACCTAGGAGAACCTGGAGGCCTGCGGTTTTCTGGCTCCCCGAGCCCCGTGGGCAAAGGCTCCTGCTTGGGGAAACGGCTGCTCATACCTGGGTAAAGGAAGCTGAGCGCTGGCGGCAGCTTCCATAGTGGGCAGGGACCTGGAACCCAAGTGCCTGCCCACAAGAAAGGCACATGCTGGACCAAGAATCACAGGTGCTGAACATGTTTATCTGTTTGCTTCTCTGGGGCAAGACAGGCAGATGTCAAGGAAAATTCTCTGCAGAAGGAGGCAGCTGCCAGTTCGGGATAGCAGAGCCCCAGGCTGGCTCTGGCACTCATGCCACTCAGCATAAGTCTCCACATCTGGTCTTCACAGTGGGGAAAGGACTCCCTATCTCGCACCGTTGTTGAGATGATCAAATGCAGCATGAGTGAAAGTCTGTGACAACTATAAAGGGACTGCATGGCAACAGGCACTTGCTGCACTGGCTCCCCAGCCTCCACCGCTGAGCAACCCGACCACACAGGACAGGAGCATGAGAACCCTAAACACCCACCCCAGGCGACCTGGGCACCCTTCCCAAGGAGGGTGGAGTGGAGGGAAGAACAGTGGCCTTCAGGTCTTGCCGGGCCCGTGTGCTAATATTAACATATCATCTGAGCTCAGCACCTGCCTGCCTTGCTTCCTCTTTTCACACGGGCAGCCCCAATGTGTAAGGTGGCGTCTGACACACACAGCCCACCCGTTAAAGCTCCAGTCCATGCTAGTGCTCTCTGAAGCAGGAGGCATGCAATACAATCTGCCGAGGTGTGGGAGGAAATATTAGAACTTATTTCTACTTACATCATTCTTATTTCCTTCCCTGTGTATGCTTTATAACGGACATATCAGTACACGACACACCTTAGTATGTGTCAACTGGGGTGCTTGGTCAAAACATCATATACGTGGTAGACATGATTTGTCAGGGGCCGTGGGCTACCTGTTCACCACTGCGCTAAGCAGCACCTGGAACATGGCAGGTACCCACAGGCTGGCTGAATAATGAGCTAATTAATTCTACTTGACCTACCACGGACCAAAGTGTCCAGACAGCATTCACTCTCCTTCCAGCTCACAAGCCTGACACATACCCTGCCTGCCCTGCAATAGGACTGGAGTAGAGACCATTCCTGCCTCCTTCCCTGGTGGGCAGTGGGTGGGAGGCCCCAGCTCTGGGACCAAGGTTGCCTTGCCACTTCAGACTCCTCTCTGCCCAGCCCCCAGGACCCCCCTCTCCTTCCTTCCCTTTCAATCCAATGGCCCAGAACAGAGACTGGGCCTCAGATTCCCTCTCCACCACCGCCCATCCTCCTACAGTTCCTTAGCCACTTCCCAAGGGGTTGTGGTGCTGGTGTAAACAGGAAACAAGAGTGTTGCTTTTAAAGGAAGGACAAAAAAGCTCTTTCGGAGGCTCCCTTCCTCTGGGTTTACTTAGGCCCTTGAGGGAAAGGCAGAAGCACTTAGGATGATGGACACATGGAGCATCCTGAGCAACAAGGGCTCAGTAAGATCAGTCAGCATTTTTGGAGAAACTCATACTCAAAAAGCTTCCCCTACCAGCCTGCCAGGGCCCCTTCTAGCCCCTACAACTACCCAGAAGTCTCCCCGCACCCAGCACTGTCCTGGGGCACAGAAGAGCACAACAGAACCAAGAGAAGGCAGTGAGGAGGTGCAGAGGGAGCAGTGGGTGGGAGGGAAGTTCCTTGTGGTCAAGGTCTGGCTTTTCCTGGGGAAGGACCTGGCTCAGTCCAGAACAGTATTTGTAAAGCTCAGTTTCACTATCAACTCTCTGGGTGGAAAAACCTGTCGTTAGGCTCATACTCTGCCTCCTTCTTAATTCTCAGGATTTCCTGCAGGCCTGACAGGCTTACAAAAGCCTCCTGGGCGGCATCCTTCTAAAGCTCCCTTCCAGTCATCAGCTGACATCAGGGCCCACCCTCCTACCTCAGTATTTCTCAAGACTCGGCAGTGATACACACAAGTGGTGATGGTCAGAGCTTGAACCAAAAGAAAGTGGCTACGGCCAGGGCTGGACAAAGCCCTTGGCACTATGTCAGTTGGGCTCCGGGCTGGAGGGACTCATGTTGCTCCACACCCCATTTCTTTACCGGATGCTGATTCAGTTTTGCACCCCACTAAAGAAAATATATTAATATTCCCTTCATGTTTGCCTAAGAGGAAATAAACACTAGGGAAAGAAAATAAGTGGTACCATCCATTAGGATTTTCTTCTCTTTTTCTTTCATCTTCAAGAAAATTTCATTAAAAGGTACAGTTCAATGCACTGGCTGGTTATATTTTCAACAACTCTGTACTTTCCACTGGCATTGCATTCAAATGCACAAGTTTCACTTACTGAGTGACTCCTGAACTTACACTATTTTTTGCACTGCTTTATGTGCAAATTACAAGCCTTCTCCTGGAGGAAAGTCATGTATCTGAGCCTAACCTTTCTGCTAAATGCCACGCCTGCCATCTTCTAAATCAAGCCCTGTGGCCAGGTGCCATGGCAATCAACTATCCTACTTACACAGACAGGTCCCTGGGAGAGAAACTGCCAGAGAAAGCTTTATCCTTAATAATGACCCTTAATAAGTGCCAGGGACTTATGTGTCCCTCTCAATGAAAAAGCCAAGTGGCTTTCATCTGAGTTCCTACTGAAAAAAATATATATGTCTATGTGTGAGTGAGTGAGAGAGAGAGAGAGAGAGAGAAGTGTTAGGAATAACAAAGGAGTATTTCTAGCCCTATATAATGCTAACCCCATTTGACAAGTTCAACTGTCTGAACACAGGATCAAACAGAGGGGAGCTCTACTCTGAACAAGTCTGAATCATCCCCAATGTGGCTGCACCCCGTCCTCCAACGTCTCGTATCAATGATGGGATCCACAGGAAATGTGTTCAGCACCCAGAAGGATTGCTTCACTTCCGGAACCTATCAGAAGGAACTGTACTCAGAGAGAGGACACAAAAAGACATGCACGTGGCAGATTTAGCTTTTTAAAACCTAACTCTGGCCGTGAGCCATTTTGCCTCCAAAGACATTTACATAGGACCACAGGGCCCTTTGTAGAGGGCACCTCCCTGATGGCCACGGGCCCAAACAGGGCTCTCAAGGGAGGACACTCATTCCCAGCACAGCCACATCAGGAGATGGCCATGTGCTTGCCGTGCCCTCCCCTGCCACTCCTCAGACACTCACTCCATTACCCTCCCCCGTCTTCTCAGCTCACCACAGCCCTACTTAGCCATCTAAGCCGGCTTCACAATAAACAACTTCTGACATCTCGTCCAACCAATGCACTTTCTCCCCCACTCATAGTAACCCTTTGGGAAGAGCTGTTAACACCCACGCCTCCCGTCTCCCCTCCCCACAAGCAACGGTGCATCATTTCCTCAAACCACAACAACCCAGCTTCAGCCCCACCTATTCCACTGAAGCAGCTTTCCCAGGTCAACAACCACCTTGTCACTAACCCGACCTTGTCATTAACCCACTGGGGACTCTCAGTCCTCACCTTATTCTATCTCTCAGCAGCTTTTGATGCTATTATCGAAAAACACTCCTCATTGGCTTCCAAGCAGAACATCCCCCTGGTCTTCCACCTGCCTCTCTGGCCAGGCCGTCTCTAGCTGGCCTTCTCTTCAGCAGTTTCCTCTTCCTCAGCCTGCTCCTTAATTTGAGGGTTTCTCAGGGACTGGCTCTAGGCTCTGTTCTCCTACTGCTCACTCTCCCTGAGTGATCTCATTCATTCTTATGCCTCCTGCTGTTTCTTCTTGAGCTGCAGACCCACATATCCAAATGCCTACTAGATGTCTACACAGACACCTAACAGTAGTCTCCATGTGTCCAAAACCAAATTCATCACCTCTTCCCACAAGCCTCTTCCCCCTACTGTGTGACCTCTCTCAGCAAATGGTACTCTTTCCACCGAATTTCCACGAGAAATGTGGCCACCACCCGTAGTGGCTCCTCCCTCAGCCTGTAGATCTATCCATCACTAAGCTTGTGAATGCTACCTCCCCAAACACCTTTAAGTCGCACCCACTCCTTCCCACCAACTCCGTCATTTCCTTAACTCAAGCCAACATCATCTCTCCTCTGAGCAACTGCAACAGCCTAACTGGCCACCTCACCTCCAGCCTAGAGTCCACTCCCACCTCCACTCTTAACACTGCAGAAAGAGGATCTTCCCAGAAAGAAATTCTGGCCATGTCACTCCCCATCCTGAACCCCTTCCAGAGCTCCCCAGTGCCCATACGATAGGTCTAAACTTTTTAAAATGGCATACAAGCCCCTCTGGGATCAGAGTGAGGACTAAACTCTGATCATTTTCTTTTGCCCAAATTCCTTTCTAAGGGGGCCTGGTGAGTCACACCTACAAATGATAAAACCTCAGTGAACAGGTTTTTATGATGAGGTTTACATCCCGACCTGATTCCGGTATAGCATCGCATGAAAGATAAAAGACCCTTATCTTAAGCATTCCTTTCGGCTGATTCCTGGTCTTTGGACAAAGCCCTAACTCTTTCAGCCAATTGTCAAGTAAAGAATCCCTAAATCCATCTATGACTTGTAAGCCCCCACTTTGAGATGTCCCACCTTTTCAGGACAAACCAATGTATGCCTTCCATGTACTGATTTTTTTTTTTTTTTTTTTGGAGACAGAGTGTCACCTTGTTGCCCTGGCTAGAGTGACTGCTGTGGCGTCAGCCTAGCTCACAGCAACCTCAAACTCCTGGGCTTAAGCGATCCTACTGCCTCAGCCTCCCGAGTAGCTGGGACTACAGGCATGCGCCACCATGCCCGGCTAATTTTTTCTATATATATTTTAGTTGGCCAGATAATTTCTTTCTATTTTTAGTAGAGACGGGGTCTCGCTCTTGCTCAGGCTGGTCTCGAACTCCTGACCTTGAGCGATCCACCCGTCTCGGCCTCCCAGAGTGCTAGGATTACAGGCGTGAGCCACCGCGCCCGGCCCCATGTACTGATTTATGACTTTACCTGTAATCCTTGTCTCCCTAAAATATGTAAAACCAAACTGTAAACCCAGACACAGCAAGTCCACTTGCTCAAGGCTTCTTGGGTGTGGCTCTGGGCCATGGTCCTCAAATTTGGCTCAGAATAAACCTCTCTATTTTGCAGGGTTTGTCTTCTTTTCCATTGACAAGGGTCTTGTCTACTCTTCCAGCCTTGTCTCTCGCAGCCATTCTGAACTGTAGTCAGTTCCTAGAACAGGCTGTACTTTCTCACGTTTAGGCCTTTTGCTCATGTGCTCCTACCTAGAACAGTCTGCAACAACCCTCTTCTAAGACCCACTTCTCTTTCCAGTGAATTCTAATTTATCCTTTAAGAGATCTTTCTCTCCAAACCTTCCCCATTGCCTGTGTGTCCTGCTGGCTCCCTGTCCTTCCTCAACATTGCGCTGTCTCCTCCTTGAGACGATAATCTCTATGAGGGGGTAGCCACGTCAACTTCCTCACCACTGTACCCCCAGCACATGGCCTGGAGCCTAGAACACGGAAGACAATAAGTAAGTTTCACCATATCTGCGTAAGCAGCCACAGCCAATTATTCAGAGAGAATCCAGGGTTTGCCAAAGTGGCAGATACAGCTGGGCTACACATAGTTTAGGTCAGCAACTCAGTATTTTTTGTGCTCAATAGCACTATAGGAGGCATTATAGGGCTACTGTTCATTTCCCCTTCTTTCTTCAATATTTGTGACCAAATGTATCCTAAGTGATATGGGGGGATTCCACAAAAAGTACAGGATTTGTATGTTTGAGAAAGAGTTCAAAAAAGGATGAGGAGGCCTGTCTGAAATCCAGCTTTTAGGAATGCAAGGCTTTCTAATTCAAACACCCACCAGTGTAGTGGGTTCCAACCTCTGCAAAACCACCAATCTTATACATTAAACCAAGAATTTGCATGACAAGGAACGAATAGGAATCCTTTCTCCCAACACCTACCTTGCCCATTAAAGCCTCCCTCTGGAGTAGATGGATCTGTTTACTAACAGAACACACATGGGACTACAATCTGAAACGGCTGCAGGAAGTACCAATCACCACCTGAAGACATTAATTAAGTCAGTACAGAAACTATCAGAGACAGAAAAACCACTGAGGTCCCCACAAGGCTCTGCCCACGGTTCTGTTTTGATGACTTCACTTATTTTCCTATTGTCCTCCCCTGCCTTTGGGCAAAGACACCAAAAATTAGAAGCATTCTGGGGTCTAATAGATCCTCCTATTATCAGTTCCCTAGGCAGGCATCTCCATTTAGTATTTAAGGGAAAATGAGTCTTCAGCCTTACTGAGCAAGGAAGTGATTTTATTTTTCAGTTTATTAGAATAAGGCTCTTCCAGAGGGGGAATATGTCAAATATTGCCAAAAGATCTAAAAGATGGGAAAGAAAAACATATTTGCAATCTCAAAACTGGGCTCCCTAGACCTCCACCAGGAAGCAGAACCAGAACAAGCTGCTGGGGTTTCATATGTGAAAAGCCCCTAGATCATAAATTGCCATCACTGTCACCCTCTACAGCAGTGCCCTAGACAAGGCCATCCTGGCTGCACCAGCCGGGCAATGGCCACAACCTCCTAACTGACCTCCCTCTTGCCACTCCCATACCATTCTCCCAGAGCAACCAGAGATCTTTAAAAAACATAAATCACTTTGGGTGATTCCCTTGCTTAAAGCTTAAAATCCTCCAGTGACATCTCAGTTGACATCCAGAATGAAATCCAAACTCTCAATCGTGACCTCCAGGGCTCCTGCCAAGCACTCCAACCTCATTTCTCTCTCTCTCCCCTCACACGCAGCCACACTGGCCTTCCTTCCACCTCTCAGACACGCCACTGTTGCCTTCAGCGGCTTCCCTTCTCCTGGACTGCTCTTCCCTGAGAGCAGCTCACCACAAAGATCTGGAACTCCTAAGCCACCTACTCCTCACCAACCCCTTCATTGACCCCACACCCTCCTGACACTGAGAGGTCAACTCCTTGAGCCGCCTCTGCTCCCCAAGATTCAGGCTTCACCCTCAGCCCACTTGGTTAACTCAACTTGCTCAGCAGCAAAGGTCTCTGAGCCAGGCAATGTCTACCATGACCATTCCACTTTCCACCACGGTAACGTCTAAAACTTCAGGAACCATGGCCACACTGATCATGGCAAACTCTGCAGGACTTAACTTCATCGATGCAATGGGCTCTGTGTGCCGTGCCCAGGCTTTGGTGAGTGGTTCAAACCCCCATCCCAGGCTATAACTTTGGGGCCACAGCTACTGCAGGTATAAACCTGAGTGGCCTTCTACCCTCGCGAGCTCTGCTACCAAATGCATTGCCCAGCGCAAGTTCCGTTTGGGTTAATAAATACTCCAAGTCTCAGGCCCTTAAATCTACTCCAGCTTCCAGGTGGGTCGCTCATTTTTAACACTGCAGCAGCAGCAACGGCAGCTCTCTTGTTAAGCCACAACCAGGTCCTTGGCGACCTACAACATCTAGTCTTCAACAGCTAGGCAAACAGTTCTGAACAAGGCTCAACCTGTCAAGAACAGGCCTATCCCCTCAGCAAGCACAGGAAGCTTTATGTCATTATAGGCCTGAAAAAAGCCCTGGGCAAAGCCTTCCTCAGCAGATTCCAGCCCTCCTCTGCCTTTCAAAAGCAGCAGCAACAGATTTGTGCGGCATCCAATGTCTGTGGCAGCAGTGGCAGCACTAACAGCTCAGCTTTATTGTCATTGGCATATGGGCCGCGAGGTTTCTTTTAAAAATGATGACCTAAGGGCTGTCAGTAACAAGCTCCTTCAGAAAGAAGTGAAATAGCTGGTTCAATCCAGTGCCTGGCCATGTCCCCCACCATGTTTGAAGTCCTGGCCTGCTATGGTCTGAATGTTTGTGTCTTTCCAAAATTCATGTGCAGAAATCCTAACCTCCAAGGTGATGGTATTAGGAGATAGGGATAGTGATCTTGGGCTTTCCTGCCTCCACAACAGTGAGAAATAATTTTTTGTTGTTTATAAGCCACCCAGCTTGTGGTATTTTGTTATAGCAGCTGCAGCATGGCCTCTCTTCCCCTGCTCCCAGCTCCAGGTCCCATGCCTTCCAGTGCCCTCCTAGACCAGTCACCCTCTCTCTGCCTCTACCATCTTGATCTCTTTTCTCTCAGATTTTTTCCATTCTTCAGCAGTCATAAAATCAATGCTCTTTCAACTCCATTCTGTCTCAAGCCACCAGTTCACCTCCCCTTCTCTTCACTTCCAAATTATTTTACAAAGAAGTCCACACCCACCAACTATTCTCCCTTTCCCTCCCAACTCTTCAAACTTCTTGAATCTAGCTTCAACCTACCTTACTTTTCAGAAACTGTTTCTTAACAGATCAATTAGCCCCCAATTGGCAAGCCCCATAAACTGTTCTCTGTCTTCCTCACAGAGATCTTGGTGGCATCCAACCAAGCCTTGCTTTGTGAACCACCACTACCTTTCCCACCCGGATCCTTCGTATCCTGGACATTTAGTGTTTTACCACCCAGCTTCGGTTCCCTTTTGTGCAATAAAAGTTCCTTTACCTGGCTTTTGGGTAGTCCTCCCACCCCTACTCCAGGTGCAGGCACATAATTTAGACCTGATTAGTCAGAGCATTGTGCTCCTTCAACCACAGTGGCCAGGTCAGAACTGAAGACAAGACCCAATTATGGCAATTTCCTGCACTTCTGGAGCCACCAGGAGGCAGGCATGACCTTTCCATGGGACTTTCACCTGCTGGCAGACATCTTACTGCCATTTAAAGCCTGTAAGTGAAGCAAACATGAAGGACAGAGGGAGAACAAAGCTGGTGACATTTGAGCCCCTGGATTAAACCAGGCCAGAAACTAGAATTCCCTTAGTCTTTTCAGTTACATGAGCCAAATGGATTCCTTTTTTTTTTTCTTTATACAATTTGAGTGACTTCCTGCATTCATAACTCATCACATCTTCTCGGTTCTTCCTCCCCACATTTCCTAAATGCCAGTACTGCCCAGGTTGTCTTTCTATGCTGCATCCTTACTGAGCCGATGCCGTCTCTTCTGTGGACCATCTCCTGTAACACTAGTTATGTCCACTCCCTCAAGCTCTAATGCAACATTCCAACCTGCCAACAGGACACCCCAATGTCCACCCAGCAACTCCAACTCAATAAATCAGTCACCAAAATAAACTAACCACCTCCTTTCCCACCCACACTAGCTCATCCTCCTGCTTTCCTTCAAGACCCTAATCTATCTGAGATACGCCCCATGGAAAACACTGTCCTTATCACTGTCACCTAATTCACCCACCCAACACACCTCATCACTTCTCACACTGTGCAGATCCTCTCTCTCAGGGTCTTTCCTTATGGAACCCTTCTTCCCATTCTCACTGCTCGTACCCTTCTGACGTCCGCATGCCAATCCTTCACTACTACACTGGCCTCTTAATTGGTTTCTCCACTAATTCTTCCCTTCTAATTTATTCCCCACATACTATCATATTAATCTTCATAAAGCACAGCTCTGATTACAGCTCCCCCCATTCACTGTTGCCTAGTGAGTTAAAGACAAACTGTTCCCACTCAAGGTCCTCCACAATCCATCCAATCCATCCCCCACACCTTTACCGAAAGCTCAGCACTTGTCCTCAAGGCCACATCAGAAGAACAAGAACAAGTGATTGAAGAGAAAGAGAGAGCAGTTTATTATTTTGCTGGCAGAGAGGGAAAAATGGCAGACTCTCATCTCAAAATCCAAATTTCCTATCCCCAAGCAGAAATATAGAGCTTTAAAAGGGAGGGCCCCTCACTTCTAGGCTGCTGTCATTAAGGATTCTAACCATCTTAACTCTGCCCAAAGCCTGTGACCTCTGCCCACCTGAGAGGCAGGGGCTGGGCGGGGATGACTGAGCTATCTCCTGTAACACACAGAACAAAAGGTATTACCCTGCCTTTCCCAACCACTGGCCCAAGGCAGGGGTACAGGTTTTAGTTCTTAAAAAGGAGTGGAGGATGTTCTAAAGAGACAGAAATATTTTTGCCATGTTTTTCTTCAGGCCATTCCCTCTGTCACACCACCACCTGCTCGAGCCAAGCCCAACCACTCCTTATTCCTGATGACATCCCACCCTTCCCTCCTCTCCCCCTTTGCTCCCAGCCTTTTCTCCTCCCTGTCCATCCTTCAAGTCCCATCTTAGAAGCCACTAAAGAAAACTTTGCCTGATTCCCATCTTTGGGTAGACAGGGAAAAAATGCACCCCCTCCCCCAAAAATAAATTCACTTCCTAATCCCTGGAACTTGTGACTATTACCTTACATGAAAAAAGAGTAAATATTGCCTTACTTGGCAAGGATGGGATTAGGTTAAGAGTCTTGAGAAAAGGTGTTATCCTGGATTAGCCAGGTGGACCCTAAATGTAATCACATGTATCCTTACCGGAGAGAGGCAGAAGGAGATCAGACACAGAGGAGAGGGCAATGTGAAGACAGAGCAGAGAGAGAAAGATGTGGCCACAGCCACACTATCCTTCTCATCAACTTCACCTCTCTTCTGATAAAGTTCCCACAGAATATTACATGTACCTCCCCTGTATGATTTGTTATGCTTTATATTTACATTAAGAGGGCACTTTCCATAATATAATTTAGATTTCAAGATCATCAAAAGGACTGCCCCATTCATTTTTGCTGACCTTGAGAGCTCCTTGCCTTGAACCTGTTAGATGCTCAATGAGTATTTTTTTTAATGAATCAAATTCATCAAGCTTTAACTACAAGGCCTAGAATCCTGACTTGCCAGCATTTGTGAGTGGAAGACAACCCTAGAGCTACAGTGATACAAATGCAACTCATGACTAAATGCACTGTGTTTCAGCCCCTCCCAAAGGTTAAGATGATTTTGGGTGGAGGGACCCCACAAGGGGCAACCATACAATGCAGAGTGATAACAAGCTGTATTTCCCAACAGCAGCTAATATATTGCCAGGGATAATGCGTAAGTAGGCAGCATGAAATCTTTTAGAGTCCTAAATGGTTTGATCCTGCCCTACAGAGTGTATATAGGTCTGTGTACATTTCCACTTGTTTCCCATGAATGATGGGAAATGCTTTAGGCAGAGTCAGAAAACATCTGTGCTTTGAGCCAACTGGACCACATACTGGAAGGCTCCTTCAGATGTTAACACTTCAAATGCTATCCTCATATTAGGAAATACCTGTATTCTTCTTTGTAACATCACTACCACCTAAAATTGTTATACATTGGTCTGTCTCCCCCATGCAACACACGCTCCATGGTGGAAGAGACTGTTTATTTACTGCTAATACCCACAGCCTACAACGCAGCCTGGCATGTCCCTGCCCTGAGAGTGTTTCCAAGCCACTTCTCTGCCAGAGAGGTACCAAGGGTGGAGAAAGAACGTCAAGGCCCTTAGAACGAAGCCTCGGCTAAGAACTACCAGAGCCCATGATCATTTCACAGCCCAGGAGAGTCCTCAGGCTCAGTCCCTAGGCAAGACGTTCTGGGCATGGGCTGTGGGACATCAGGCCCAGCTGCTCGCAGAGTATCTACCCCCAACGGTGCTGGCTGGGAGCAATGACCTCACAACCATAAAAGCTTGAAGATAACAGGACAGCTTAGCACTTGGGCCTTCTAGGTAGGTGTTGTGGAGCCTGAGGGAGACATGGGGTGGGAAGAAATCTACCCCTAGGCAAAGCCTACAAGCAGGGAAGAAACTGCAGGTCAGCACACTGCTCTGCTGCACAGTGAGGGTGGGGAGCTCTGCACACTGTCACTTGTCACACCTGCATGCATCTATGCCTCTGCAGAGCTTCATCCTATTAGGAGGAGGCCAGATGACAAATGCCATGAAAGCTTCCAAGCCATACAACCTCCAAAGCAAGAGAAAATGTATCCAACTCATCATCACAAAAACACAAACCAAAAACATTCTCAGTCCATCAGGAATTCACTACAGCTACATTTATAATGGATATCAATCCTGTAAACACATTAGGAGGGAGTGATACACTAGACATAAAACAAAAAAGGCTACAACTGACTTTCCAAAGCAAGTCACTCCTAACTCCAGGGAGAAGAATAGCTCAAATGCACGGGGAAAGGCGAAAGGGGAAAAAGTGCAAGCACTGTGATCTAGGGAGAAATCAAGTCACCTCCGGGCCTCAGCTTTTTCTTCCAAAAAACAGAAACAACTCCTGTCTTAAGGGTCATCAAGAAGATAAAATAAGGCTGAGTTTTTCAAACTGTGAGTTGAGAACTAAGGTCTTGAAATCAATTCTGTGGGTCACAACTAGCAAAATATAAAATAAAACATAGTACCAGAAGCCAGGCTAGTGTCTATCCCTGACAGGGGGCAGTGAGTAGGAGACATCACGAGACAGCATTCCCAGGGACAGGTACCCTTTTGCTTGATCTAGGTGTTCGCTGCAGGCATATGCTTACTTTATGAAAAATCATTGTAAAATTATGATATGTACACATTTTTATATGTATATTTAATAAAAAGTTTACATAAAAAGTAGAATCAGATAGAATCAAATAACAGAAAACTTCTAGATACATCACAGATATTAACAGTAAGCACTGCTTCCTGAAATGTTTGTTTCCAAGTGATGCACGCATGCAAGCTGGTATTGGGACACACTGTAAAGTATATTTATTCCTGTGGATCAAGGTCCAAACAAAGCCCAAAAGGCCCTGAGGCAATGCAGAGAAATATGTTGTAAACTGAATCACCACACAAACGCTAGCTATTATTAGGGAGTAGAAAAAGGGTAGGAAAAGGATGCTCTCAGTATTGCTGACCTTTTACAGATGAGAACCTAAAACATAGAGACAGAACATGTTACAGAGGGAATGGCCTGCAAAAATGGCAAAAATACTTTATGTCTCTTTAAAACATCCCCCACTACTTTTTGAGAACTAAGACCTGCATCCCTGCCTCAGCCCAGTGGTTGGGAGAGGCAGGGTAATGTCTTTCATTCTTTGTGCTATAGGAGATGGCTCAGCTGGCCAGGCAGAGGTCCTGGAGGGGCAGGTGGGCCTCCCAGGTGGGCAGAAGTGATGGGGTTGTCTTAGATGGAGATGAGACCATCAGAATCATCAACTGTAGTTGAACAGCAATTGCCTGAAGCTGAATGGCCTCCCTTTAAAAGCTCTGTATTTCTGCTTATAATTAGGACAATGGCATTTCAAATAGGGGTCTCCATCCTCATTTGCTGGCAAATTAATAAACTCCTCTTTCCTTCTCCTCAAACCACTTGTCCTTGTTCTTCTGATGCAGCCTCGAGGACAAATGCCAAACTTTCAGTAACAAACACCACTGTGGTACAAATGCATTCTAAATGACATGCTTTTATATTTTGAGACTTACCACACCCAATGTATCCTCACTTAGAAGCTTTCTTCTTTTCCTCTATAATCCTCAGGAAGAGGAAGATCAATCACTAAAGCAAAGTTTTTTCCTAAAGACTAATTCTTATGCCATTTCAAAGATTTTCCAAACTGCTGATGAAACTAAAGAACACCAAGATAAACAGAATGGCCAGGCGCGGTGGCTCAAGCCTGGAATCCTAGCTCTCTGGGAGGCCGAGGTGGGCAGATCATTTGAGCTCAGGAGTTCAAAACCAGCTTGAGCAAGAGTGAGACCCCATTTCTACTAGAAAAAAAGAAAGAAAGAAATTACCTGGACAACCAAAAAAAAAAAAAAATATATATATATATATATATATAAAATTAGCTGGGCATGGTGGTGCATACCTGTAGTCCCAGCTACTTGGGAGGCTGAGGCAGGAGGATCACTTGAGCCCAGGAGTTTGAGGTTGCTGTGAGCTAGGCTGATGCCACGGTACTCTAGCCCAGGCAACAGAGTGAGACTCTGTCTCAAAGAAAAGAAAAAAAAAAGATAAACAGAAAATTCTGTCTTTGAAACAAAAACCACAGGACATTAGTTAAAAGGCTGTAGTCTCTGCCCCCCCAAAAATTCCTCAAAGTTATCAAACAAAAGATGGGATTCTTTAGAGGTGAAAGATTAAAAGGAAAACAGTTGCAGTTCAGTGCTTGCATCATTCCGCTACTCCTAGAGTTAGTTTTTCAGCACAGGGAGAAAAACGTGAAACAGAAATATGCTTAAATCAATGTCACTAATGATACACATTTTAAAAGATAATTGCATTTTTCTTAAAGACTATATCTTGCCATGTTACTCAGGCTGGTCTCAAACTTCTGGGCTCAGGCAATTCTCCTGCCTTAGCCTCCTAAGTAGCTGGGACTACAGGTGCATGCCACCACCCACCTGATCATTGCATTTTAAATCTTAGTTTTAATTTTGAATTAAATGTAATAAATGAAGTAAATGTAGTAAACTGAAGGAAATGTAGTTAACTTAGTACATTTTAGTAAATTTTAGTTTTCAATAAAATTTAAATTTTATTTCCTTTATCTACTAAGCTACAAAGGAACAGTAATTTATGTTTTAGCATTTAAATTGTTATCAAATTACGTTTTTGCCTGATATTCTGTAGTGT
Organism: Eulemur rufifrons; assembly: GCF_041146395.1. Lineage (NCBI taxonomy): Eukaryota > Metazoa > Chordata > Mammalia > Primates > Lemuridae > Eulemur > Eulemur rufifrons. The sequence goes on from NC_091002.1 coordinate 29,632,698, forward strand.
GTCCAAATCTTGTGTATTTGAGCCACCTAGTTTTACTATCTTTTTAATTTCATAAATTCCAAGCACTTTCTAATGAAATATTAGGACTGAAACTAAGCATATTATATGTTAGTGTAGCTTTAATGCTGTTAACACAGTACTTCAATACTAAAAATAAACACTAGCATGCCAATATTTTCTATTTGCTGCACAACTCTAGTCACTAAGCACAACAAACTCCTCCTGAAACCAAAGGCCTGGTTCTTACCGCCCAGGCAGTTGCTAATCTTCACAGCTGATTTAGCAAGAACTCTACCTCCTGACAACCATATGTGCTAGGAACAGCCAGGTCTGACCAGCGAGGAGTTTATGACCAAGTCTGCAAGAGAGCCAAGCCTGTGAGCTCTGCCTACTTGGTTCCCTGTGGGACAGTTGGTTTTGCCACTGTTCCAGGAACCCCCACGATGAATCAACATGCCTTTACTGAATCATGTGAGAGCTACAGAAATCCAAGATAAGGAGCCTGACTCCAGAGACCGTCTGCTGAGGAGACAGCAGGAGAGAGCACCTAATGAGGGCTTGGACAGTTGACTTCCACAGAATCCTAGGGAAAGGGAGGAGCTGAGGAAATGGGGTGGGAGAGTTGGAGGGCTCCACAGCGGGGACTGTGGGATGAGGGTACTGTGCCATAGGCCTCCTGCTACTCCAGGACACCCTGGCTTCCATCATGCAGGTCCCAAGGAACTCAGTGGCCAGTGTCACCACCTCCTTTCTCTAAGACTAGGTACAGAGGAAGGCGAGGGCTGGCCCCATTCCCCATGGCCCTGATGGCTGACCCCAAGAAGCTCACAGGTCCTCTCTGCGTTAGAGGCTCTTTGGCCAAACTGTGGAAGAAAAATGACTGAAGAGGCCAGGGAGGCAGAATGGCTAAGGCAAAGAGAATGCGACTGAGGTTCAGCCCAGCTGGGTTCAGACTCTAACTTGTCAACTTATTGAACAGGCCTGTTTGCTCATCCCTGAAAAATAGGAGCCAATGCTTCGGATAGTCCTGCAAGCCCATTCCTAGAAATGGACACAGCTGGTCCCTGCATGGTCAGACTTTGTAATAACCCACAGCTCTGCTGAGCAGCGGGCCATCACAAAGCCACACCTTGCCCCAAATCCTCCCTTGGTTATCACAGTGGCATGACTTTGAAAAATGAATGATCATTTTTAAAAATCCTTTAAGAACAATACCACAGTTTAGATCTCTACTTCACACCATTCATTAAAATATACTCCAGTTGGATTAAAGATTTCAAAATCAAAAGCAAACTAAAAAAATAGCCAGAAAACATACAAGTTAAGCACCTGCAGCTCAACTGTCACCACCTCTGCCAAGCCCTTTCCCTGGCTCTGCCCAGGCAGTGCTAACTATCTCAGAATGACGAGTGAGCCCTAAAGTCACACACAAAAGAATACACGAGGCAATACGAGCTTCTTCAAAGCAACCAGGAGAACCAGCCCACCCAAGGTCAGCTTCCACAACCACATTACTTATACCAAACTCATCAGAGCTAAGAGGGATTAATGGTCTGTCGAAGGCTGGAAATCCTACGTCAAATTTCTCTGAAAAGGAAGGGCCCTGAAGAATGCTCAAACCATGAGGCTTTTATTCCCTTTTTGATTCTCTGGACACATAAAAGTTTTTGTTTTTCAACTCTCAAACAGTAGCATTCTGGTGCTTTGGATATTTTAAGACCAATGAGAAAGGACTCATGTTAGAACACTAAACCTAATAATCGAACTATTTTTCCCTGAGATCTAAGAAACAAGATGTCACTCTAACTACTATTCCCAGGACTCAAGTGGACCCCCGAGAATAATAAGATAGCACTTGCTGAAGAAAAGTCCCTAGAAGAGACTGATATCTCTAAAGAAATGGTTCTTGGTCAGAAGTTTTCAAAATAGCTACTGCCTAGTGGCACATTTTGAGCAGATCATGGGGTGCAAACTGAAAAATATCTCTGGATAGAGAGAATTCTGTGGAACAGACAGGAGACAGAAATGGCAGCTGTGCAAGAGAAAACTGGGGGTTTGGCTGACATCCCTGCGAGAAAACAAGGTTCACAAAACAAACTTCACATGGCTCTTGCACTCCCAAACTATAGGAGGGGACAGATATCAACCCAAATACAGTGTGGACTGTAGGGGGGAGATTCTATTCCAAGTACCCAAACGATCAGCAATGAAGAAGGGTCTCCAGGCATCTACAAGCTATCCTCACACTCAAAGCAGAATGGAACACCATAAATCTACAGTTGAAGGGACTAAAGATGATCTATTTTTTATGCTCTCAGAGATATATGCCCATGGAAAAGACTGGCCAGAGGCAATCAGAACTCTGGCCAGCCTGCCAGTCTCCTTGAGCCTCAGTTTCCACATGCAACATAACAGGGCTAGTCTAGACCTATGTCTCAACCTTATCCTTTCATTATTTTTCCACCAAAGACCTCTTATTTTGAAGACTGTGCACTAAGCTGCATTAACTGATTAATTTCACCAGCAAGAACGGCCCCATTGAGCTGATGAGAGCCTAACCATGGCATTCTGTAAGGCCCATTAGGCAGCAGGATGCCCAGGTTTCAGTCCCAGCCCTGCTGGTACCTGCGTCACCCCTAGCAAGCTACTGCTGCAACATCTAGGAACCACACACTCCTGCTGCAATGGCAGGAAGAGGGGTGCAGGTGCAATAACTTGTATCAAAGTCATCCTGTTAAAGCAGCACCATTTCTGGCTTTCTTCCACAGCTCATTCCCACACACTTTTGTAAGAATTCAAGATTATCATTTTAGATAACAATTACTGCTCTTTATAGAGAGATCAAAAGATATAAATCAGACAATGAGAGGCACGAAGCAGAGGGACTGGTTGTTCCTCTAGTTTTAGCGAAGTGGGGTGGGTGCGATAGCTCACCCCTATAATCCTAACACTCTGGGAGGCCGAGACTGGAGGGTCACTTGAGCTCAGGAGTTACAGACCAACCTGAGCAAGAGCAATATCCTGTCTCTACTAAAAATAGAAAAAATTAGCCGGGCATGGTAGTGCTCATCTGTAGTCCCAGCTACTTGGGAGGCTGAGGCAGGAGGATCACTTGAGCCCAGGAGTTTGAGTTTGCTGTGAGCTAGGCTGACGCCATGGCAATCTATTCCGGGCAACGGAGCAAGCTGGGGCTTTCTTGTCTCAAAAAAAAAAAAAAGTGTGCCCCACCAGGCACAGTGGCGTGTGTCTGTAATCCCAGTTATTTGGGAGGCTGAGGCAGAAGGATTGCTTGAGCCCCGAGTTCGAGACCGCTTGGGTAATGTAACAAGACCTCATCTCAAAAATAAAAAAGAAAGAAAAAGAAGACAGAAAAGTGGGCCTGGAAATACTCAAGAACTACTGAGCTGCTGGGATGCAGGGAGTTTTCTGCATATTTATGCCTTTGTTCACCAAACGTTTATGTACCATACATGAAAAGACCCTCAAAGCCCAGACTCCATTACTGAGGAGGGGGCAGCTGCCTGTGCCTGTGCTCGGCCCCTCTTTCTCATCCCCAGACCTACAAAACAGCTCCTGTTCCCTTTCTGCCTGGTGTCACTGAATCAGCTCTTGCCACCACTAGTGAAGACTCTCAGCAACCACTAGTCTCATCTATTCTCCATCCTTATCGTCTCCCAACTTTTCTTCTTCATTACATCTTGGATCTCCTGTCAATTTTTAGCAGGTATCTTCAAGCCTTTGAAAGTTCTCAGAGGCTACTGGTTGTCCCCCAACGTTCATTCTCCTTTCCTTCCACGGTAAGAGGAACCCTAATGCTCAGCCAAGCACATGGCCCCTAAGGAGGGACGTTTCCCAGCTTCCCTGCTGGAAAAGGACATGCAACTGAGTTCTGGCCAATGAGACGTGAGCAGAAATCGTGCACTTTTTAGGAAGTGTTCTTATAAGAAAGCAGCAGGCCTCTCCTTTCTCCCTCCCTCCTTCCTGCTTACTGAAATACACAGAGATGGCGGGAATTCTAGCAGCCATTCTCTACTGTCGGTGGAAGCCACACACTCAGGAGGGTGGAAGAGCAAGAAAGAAGAAACCTGAATCCTTGAAACCGTGAAGCTGCCGGAATACCGACCTCCAGACTTCTTTTCACATGAGAAAAATATACTTCTGTCTTGCTTATTATATTATTTTTAGTTTTCAGTCACTTGCAAGTTAAACAGGGCACGGAATATTTTTTGGTATATAAGACAGATTTTGCTGAAATGTTTAAAGAAACAGGTTATAAACACATTGTGCTAGTTATTTCATAAGGGAGCAGGGGCTAAAAAATATCACAAATAAGAGCTTAGCAAAATCCATAAAATGGCAAATGTATGTACAAAGGTTTACCGCTCAAAAAAACTTAGGTCTCATCACCTTCTAAGATGACAGCCTCTTCCATAAAATGATTACTGGGCCACTGTGGGAAATACACACGGGTGGGATAAACCAAGTCCCCCCTTTATTCTACTTAGCACCCCCATGGTACTTAACAGTGTCCTTTTCTTCTTCCTCAAAAACTTCTTGCAGGCTTTGGCAGCACACTACCTCCTGGCTCTTTCACTGGTTTCCTACCCTGACTCCTCCATCATCCACGTGCAACCAAGCACAGGCACTTTCCAGGTCAGTGGTCACCTCCTGCCCATCTGAATGCCAAGAACAGAAGCCCAGAATTCACAAGTGTCGTCCATCGAGAGGAATCATTTTTATCCTTCACCACATACACAAAACAAAACCAAAAATAAAAATCAGCAAGAGTGTTGCAACTACCTGCTTCCGTGTTGTAACACCAGCTTGGTCTCTCAAAACTCAAAACTTCCTGTTGAAGACAGCAGACCCAATATCCCACAGAAATGAATGTCAAGAATGAAACCGTAGCCTTAGACAGAAACAGCAGGGGAAAGGGATCATCAGTGGGTGTGAGATGTCAACAAATTTCTGGGTGACGAAATAGACTGAAGAGCTAAGATGGATGAAATAACACAGAAAATGCAGCCAAGGCAGAGGAAGTAGCAGCCTTTGCCCTCTGAAACCCTGGAGAAGCTCTGGACCAATAGCTGACATATGGGATGGTGATGAGAGCAAGAACTAGGGATTGTAACAGAAACTGAAGGTCTACACACTAAGACAACCATGCAAGTTACAAGCTCCACTCCCAGACTCATCTACAGAGAACATGGTTATTCCCCTAGTCCAAAAACTAGAAGGTACATCTGTAAATAAACCAAGTAGACCATCTGGGTTAATTTAAGCTTCCAGTGTGAATACTGGGCCCCAGAGTAGAACTCTCCTCATCCTGGGATTTGGGGGTTCTGCTCCCCATCCACTTAACCTAAAATGGAGCCTGTTAGGTAACAGGCTCCATCTAAGTAAGCACTAAGAAGTCTCCAATTTCCACTCAGGAGAGAGGGGAACTAAGACACTGCTGTGTGTCTCCCCCATTCTTGCCTTGTCGGAATGAGAAAGCTTATTTGGGTTATCCCGCCCACCTTCATCCTGTCCCTCTTCCACAGTTGTACTCGGAGGGCAGAGGGATGACAGATGACCCTTTAGTGCACAGTCACCAGACCCAAGGGTGGGGATCCAACTGCCATGCTGAACGCTCACAATGACCAGTGACAGGGTGGGGCTTCATGTGGCCTCCCTTGGGGAGGAGGTAATGTGTTCTGCAAGCCAGAGGGGAGAGGACTGGATCAAGCCAGCACACCCTGTAAACCCTCCCCAGTTAACATTCCCACGTATGGGAGGGAAGACACACACGGTTTGTTAATACACAAACTCCACAGAATCCAAGTGATCTAACAAGATGGTTTCAGTCAAGTCAATGTTTATATATTTTTAAAAAAATGTATATTTTGTCTCAAAATCCGTTCAACATTTTTAACAAAACAATGTGTGGGCAAAGTTTAATGCTGAATTTCAAATAACACTGGGAGAATGTCAAAATCATTACCCACTTTGGAAAGTATGTCAAATTACAAAAAGGACGTGTAGTCTCCAAAGCTACTGGCACTTTGGGAGTCATGTTGGTTACATGCTCTCTGTAAGGATACGGTGAGAAGCTTTCTTTTAAAAAATGGTCTGACATTTAATAAAAACATCTTATGGCATAATACAAAGGATTTTTTTAATATAACAACTGAGAATGTAACAAAGCTTCATTCTGCATTTCTTTCCTCCTAAATGTTGGTCCACTGTGGTTTTGGGAAGACTATAGCTTGCCAGTTCAGAAAGCTCTACAGCAGAACACAAAGGTGACTCCAAAGGTGACTCTGTTACCAAGTATGATGATCTGCCTGATATGGACCCCATCATTAGGGTGATCATATAATGTATCACCCCAACTGGGTCACTTGCGAGCAAAAGAGAATGTCACCCAACTGGCCCACACTGTCACTTTCCAAACCCACTGACAATGACTGCTTCAACCCTCTCCTCCCTGGTGAGTAATATAGCTCATTAAAGCAGCAGTTCTTGAATTACTGAGGACCCCAATAGTTGCTTATGTAGATTATACCTATTGAGGACATTAAAATAGAGAAATTTCTAAAATACAAGAAATCCAAATACGACAGTTCCTCAAAAACTTAAACACAGAATTACCAGCAATCCTACTTCTGGGAATATACTCAAAAGAACTGAAAGCAGGGACTCAAACAGATATTCGTACACCATGTTCACAGCAGCAATGTTCACAATTTGGATTGTTTACAGTTTGGGACTACTCCAAAGAACACTGTGTTGAATGTTCTAGAACTTATCTTTCAGTGAACACGTGCAGATTTCTACCGGACAATCACCCAACAGTGAAAAGGCTTGATCATATGGTCTGTGTACATTTAGCTTTAGTAAATATTGTCAGTTTTCCAGAGTGATTGTGCCAATATACTCCATTATACCAGTATGAAAGTATTCTGCTTGTATACTTCATAGTGGTAGTGTATTTCACATATTTGCCAACCCTTAATATTTTCATTCTTTTTAATTTTCGCTAATTTGGTGGGTATGCAGTGGTATCTTATCAGGAATTTTAATTTGCATTTCCCTGATGACTAACGACACTGGGTACCTTTTCAAATGTTTATTGACCATCTACAGTGCCCATTTTTCTATTAAGCTGTCTTTTTATGTATTTGTTTTTTTAAAAAAAAATCTTTACAGATTCTAGAAATGAGTCCTGCGTCAGATATTTTTTATAAATATTTTCTCATTGTGGCCTTTCTTTTCGCTCTCTTAATACTACAGTTCAATAAACAGAAGTTCTTAATTTTAACATAGCACAATTTATCAATTGTTTCCTTTATCATGCTTTTTGTACAAGGACTTTTAAATATCACTATACCATTATCACATCTAAAAAATTAACAATTCCTTTATATTACATAGCCAATATTCAAACTTACCCAATAATTTCAATTTTCTCTTTATTGTAGTTTAATTGAATCAGGCTCCAAATCAGGTCTAGAAATCATTAACAGGCCTTGAGTCATTTAATCTATAGGTTTTATCCTCCATATTTATCCCTATCTCTCCCCTCCCCTTCTTTAAATAGAGGAAAACAGTGTATGAAAATGCAAATGGAAAAACTCAAACTGCGTTTTTCCTGTTGTCACACCACAAAAACGATTGCAGGAGACTTCTGACCAAATGTGTGGGGCTTCTCCCCACACACCAAGAAAAGCCATCGATTCTGCAGCGGACACCAGCTGGGTGTGCTCTGATTCAATTCAGACTCTGTCTCCCTGGAGATAGCCTCAGAAGCCACAGGTTGAGGGCTCAGTCCCACAAAACTACCCCCTCCTTCCCACCCCGCTTTGGGGTTAATTAACTTGTTAGAAAGCTCACAGAACTCAGGGAAACACTTACTTACATTTACTAGTTTACTACAAAGCATATTTTAAAGGATACAGATCAACAGCCAGATGAAGAGACACACAGGGCAAGGTCTGGAAGGGTCCCGAGCACAGGCGCTTCTGTCTCTGTGGAGCTGGGGTGTGCCACCCTCCCAGCACACGGATGAGTTCTTGTTCACCTTCCCACACACCTCCACGTGTTCAGCTATCAGGAAGCTCCCTGAACCCTGTCCTCTTAGGCCTTTTATGGACACTTCATTAGACAGGTATGACTGAAGCACAGATAACCATACAGAAATGGGACTGAACAAAAAATGTATGCTCTAATACTAACAGACTGGGGAAACCCAGCGAGCCCTGTCTGTTCAGATTCTTCTCGGCCTCTCTCTACAGCATTCCTTCCCCCGGGGGATGGGGTGTGCCAGCCTCCCCGCCTCACTGAGGGTCTTACAGCCTACAGTGAAACAAGGTGGGTCAGAGAATTTCTTTCTGGCCAGCTCCAAGACAGAAAGACAGGGGAAGATTCCTGCCTTGGAGAGAAAAAGGAACAGGTAAAAGTTGGGCCAGAGAGAGACTCTGTTTCCTGAGGCCTGCTTCTGAAGCCTAAAGTGCCCCAACATTATAACAAGTGCTATGGGAGTTATGAGCCAGGAATCATGGACAAAAACCATACCACAACATTACAGGTGCCTCCTTGCCATTTACTTACTAAAGCGACCAGGTCATTTGTCAAGTAGTGCTTTTCCACGTGTTCTTCTGTCCCTTGAATTTCCTACAAACTAGCACTTAGAACTATAGAGTCTTGATCAGGTGTGATTATTTGACAAGATTTCTCCATCAAGAGGTACACAGTATTTGGCTCTCTCTGTGATGGTAGCAGTATTTATGATTATTGCCTCGTTCTATTAATTCATTGGAGGTTGGGAAATATTAATGTTCTTATTCTGTCACTCCTTTACCATTTATTCTATAAAGAGAAACTTTCCCTCGTCAACTGTTTGATTACTCTAAGGTACAATTCATATAAGAAAGGAATGATAATGCCTCAGAACAACTCTGTAAGGTAGACACTATTCTTGGCTCCATTGTTCAGATGAGAAAACTGACACAAATCAGTGATAGGGCTAGGATATAAATCAAGCAGTCCAACTCCTGAGTCTATGCCTATAATCACTAGGCTATAGTGCCTCTCCTAAAATCAAGAAACAAGTGAATACTCAGTGTTACTTTGCAAGAAGGAGAAATGGCAAAAGAGAGACTCTCATACTGTCATGGTGGTGGCTACAAATTTGCTATAAAAGGAAATATATTAATTGTATCAAAAACCTAAACAATGTACATCCTTTTTTGAGTCAGCAGTTCTAAACAAAGGAACTTACTTAAGAGTATCACGTTGTGTGCAGAATGAATGTTTACAAGGATTATTTCCTACAGCATTGCTTACAATAGCAAAAAACTTCAAACAAGTTAAATGGAACTGATTGGTTCAGTAAGTTGAGGTACAGCCCCAGAACAAAATGGCAGACCACCATTAAATAAGATGCTGGTGGCCAGGCACACATAGTCCCAGCTACTCAGAAGGCTGAGGTGGGAGGATCACTGGAGCCCAGGAGTTAGAGACCAGCCTGGGCAACATAGCAAGACCTTGTCTCAAAAAAAAAAAAAAATTATGCTGGATTATGAACAACGATAAGCCAACAAATTGGAAAACCTAGACGAAATGGATAAATTCCTGGACATATATAACCTACGAAGATTGAACCAGTAAGAAATAGAAAACCTGAACAGACCAATAATCAGTAACTACATTGAATCAGCAGCAGAAAGTCTCCTAACAAAGAAAAGCCCAGGACCAGACAGATTTACTGCTGAATTCTACCAAAACTTTTTAAAGAACTAACACCAGTTCTTCTCAAACTATTACAAAAACTTGAAGAGAGGGGAATTCTTCCTAACTCATTCTCCTTGGCCAGCAGTATCCTGATACCAGAACCAGACAGGGATGCAACCAAAAAAGAAAACTACCACCTAATATCATCCCTGATGCAACAATGCTCAACAAAATACTAGCAAACTGAATCCAATATCACGTCAAAAAAATAATACACCATGTTCAAGTGGAATTGATCCCAAGGATACAAGGATGGTTCAACATACGTAAATCTGTAAATGTGATACATCACATCAACAGAATGAAGAACAAAAACCATATGATCATCTCAATAGATGCAGAAAAAGCATTTGATAATATACAACATCACTTCATGATAAAAACTCTCAATAAATTAAGTACAGAAGGAACATATCTCAACACAATAAAGGCCATGGCCTGTGGGTTTATGACAAACACACAGCTAAGATCACAGTGAATGGGAAAAAGCTGAAAGCCTTTCCTCTAAGAACTAGAACAAGACAAGGATGCCCACCTGCACCACTCTTATTCAACACAGTACTGTAAGTAATTAGCCAGAGGAATTAGGCAAGAGAAAGAAATAAAGAGTATCCAAATTGGAAGAGAGGAAGTCAAATTGTCCCTCTTTGCAGATGAGATGATCTTATATATAGAAAAAACTAAAGGCTCCACCAAAAAATTCTCAGAACTGATAAATAAATTCAGTAAAGTTGTAGGATACAAAATCAACATACAAAAATCAGTAGCATTTCTATAGACCAATAACAAACTATCTAAAAAAGAAATCAAAAAAGCAATCCCATTGACAATAGCTACAAAAAAATAAAATATCTAGAAATAAATTTAACCAAGGAGGTGAAAGATCTCTACAATGAAAACTACAAAACATTTATGAGAGAAATTGAAGAGGCCACAAAAAGAATGGAAAGAAATCCCATGCTCATGAATCGGAAGAATTAATATTGTTAAAATGACCATACTACCTAAAGCAATCTACAGATTCAATGCAATCTCTGTCAAAACACCAAAGACATTCTTCACAGGAATAGAAAAAAAAAATCCTAAAATTTATATGAAACCACTAAAGACCCTGAGTAGCCAAGCAACACTGAACAAAAAGAACAAAGCTGGAGGAATCAATTTCTTGACTTCAAAACATACCACAAAGCTACAGTAACCACACTGGCACAAAAACAGACACAAGCCAAGTACAATAGCATGCGCCTGTAGTCCCAGTTGCTTGGGAGGCTGAAGCAGGAGGATAGCTTGAGTCCAGGAGTTTGAATCCAGCCTGGACAACATAGCAAGACCGCGTCTCTAAAATAACAAACAAAAACAACAGACACATAGACCAATAGAACAGAATAGAGAACCCAGAAATAAATCCACATATTTACAGCCAACTGATTTTTGACAAAGGTGCAAAGTACACACACTGGAGAGGGTACACCCTCTTCAATATGAGGTGCTGAGAAAACTGAATATCCATAAGCAGAAGAATGAAACTAGACCCCTATCTCTCACCACATACAAAAATCAACTCAAAATGGATTAAAGACTTAAACATAAGACCCAAAACTATAAAACTACTAGAAGAAAACATAGGGGAAACGTTTTAGGACATTAGTCTAGGCAAAGATTTTATGAATAAGATTTCAAAAGCTTTCCAACCCATGGAAAAAAAATTAAATAAAAAAAAGAAAAAAAAAAAAGATTTCAAAAGCACAGGCAACAAAAACAAAAATAGACAAATGGGATATATCAAACTAACAAGCTTCTGCACAGCAAAGGAAACAGAGTGAAGAGACAACCTGTAGAATAGGAGAAAATATACACAAACTATTCATCTAACAAGGGACTACTGATACCCAGAACAGATAAGGAACCCAACAACTCAACAGCAAAAAAAAAAACCAATAAAAACAAACAAACAAACAAAAAAATCCAATTTAAAAAATGGGCAAAGGATATGAATAGACATTTCTCAAAAGACGACATGCAAATGCCCAACATATATATGAAAAAATGTTCAACATTACTAATCATCAGGGAAATGCAAATCAAAGCCACATGAGATATCATCTAACCCCAGTTAGAATGGCCATGATCAAAAAAACAAAAAATAACAAATGCAGGTGAGGATGCAAAGAAGGGAGAACTCTTATACACTGTTGGTAGGCATGTAAATTAGTATGGCCATTATGGAAAACAGTATGGAGGTTCCTCAAAAAACTAAAAATAGAACTACCATATGATCCATCAATCCCATTTCTGGGTATCTATCCAAAGGAAAGAAATGGATATGAAAGGGATACATGCACCCCAATGTTTATTACAGCACTATTCACAATAGCCAAGATATGGAATCAACCTAAATGTCCATCAGTAGATGAATAGATAAACAAAATGTGGTATACATACACAATGGAATACTATTCACTCATAAAAAAGAATGAAATCCTGTCATTCATGGCAACGTGGATAAACCTGGAGGACATTACGTTGAGTGAAATAGGTCAGGCACAGAAAAGTGAATACTGCATGTTCTCACTCATATATAAGAGCTAAATAAAATGGACCTCATAGACATAGCGAGTAGAATTTTGGGTATTAGAGGACAGGAGGGGCGGTGGGGAGAGTTTGGTTAATGGATAAAAACTGACAGCTAGATAGGAGGAATAGGTTCTAGTGTTCTACAGCACTCTAGGGCAAAAGATTAACAATAATTTATTATATATTTTCGAAGAACTAGAAGAGAAAATTTTGCATATTCACAACACAAAGAAAGGATAACTGAGGTTAGGGACATGCTAATTACTCTGATTTGATCATTACATATTGTATACATGTATTGAAATAGCACTCTGTATCCCATAATATATATAATTATGTGTCAACTAAAAATATTTTTCAATGATGCTGGGTTAAAATGCTTAAAAACTTGAGCGATGTTTAGGGTATATTCTATAATAAAAAATGGGTTATAAAATGGTAGTACACACAGTGCAGGAATGTATGGTGTGTCTAAAAAGAAAGGATATGCATCAAAACATTAAGCGGCTATCGCTGAGTGGCAGAATTATGATGATTTCTTTTTGGTGCTTCTACAATGAATGTATTTTATTTTTATCTGTTTCTTTCATAATTAAAAGTTTGAAATACTATTTACAAAGAACCTTAAGGATGTGGGGCAATGCTTTTGACAGCATAAAAAAGCAAGCTACCCGATTATGCACAGCGGCTCCTGTTACAGCCACGTGTAGCAATATTTGTGAGAGACACAGATGTACACATTTGAACAATGTTTGTTTCTCTGAATGACGGGACTGCAGACAGATTTTATTCTCACATGTACACACTTCTGTGATTTTTATTAATACTTGCCTGAATCACTTCTCACCAGAGATGATCTGAGATAGATTTTGAAAAAAATGGACTTAAATAGGTAGAAATAGGGTAGGCGACAGAGAAAGAGCATATTTAGGGGCTAAGAAATAGCAAGAATCAAGATCCATGACAGAGAGGTACCAAGCAGAGGGAGGGGCCGGTTAAGAGAGAAGGCTACAAAGGATCTTAAGCAAAGTTTAAGTGATATGAAAAAGGGGTCAGAATTCTATCCTTTTTTCCCATAATTCATATGGTAGCTTCAGAACTGACAGAAGATACAAAGAACACATGAACTAGATAGGGCCTAGAAGAGCAAATCCTGAAGGGAGGGAGCTCAGTTAGAAGGGTTTACAATAGTACAGTCATTAAGTCCTGAAATCTGTGAAATGTCCCTGAGTCACAGACAGATAAGGATTCCAGGTAAAAGTTTACAACAGCGCAAGCATTAAGTCCTGAAATCTCTGAAATGCGCACAAGCCACAGACAGATAAGGAATCCAGGTAAGGGTTTACAACCGTGTAAGCATTAAGTCCTGAAATCTGTGAAAAGAGCAGGAGCCACAGATAGATAAGGATTCCAGGTAAGGGGGGTGGGGAGGTGAGTGCAATTAGAAGAGTTTACAACAGTGTAAGCATTCAGTCCTGAGATCTGAAAATGTGCACCAGCCACAGACAGATAAGGATTCCAGGTTTCATCTGGTTAGAACCTGCATCCTGGCCTGGGCAAAGGAGAACGAGGACTAGTGGATTTCAAGCCAGAGTAACTGAGTGATCTGTGATTCTATTTGTAGAAGAAAGGAAACTGGAGGAGGAGGGTAACAGTAGAGTGAGAGAACTCAGATTTGTGACAAAGCAAGTTTGTGCTGACTGAGAGACATGCACCTAGGAATATCCTGCAGACCACTGAAACCATAGGTCTAGCAGGACACAGACCGTGGGGACATGGCTCTGCAAGCCGCCCATTTAGGGGTCTGGTGTCAATGATAGACATCCTCTCGATGTCTTAGACCCAGGAGCACAGAGTGTTGCCCACAAATCCCAGGTGCCAAGGACTCTTTCAAAAACTCGGCAAAGTCTTCACAGAGAAGCTCCAAGCTGGACCTGTGGTGACCCAAAGGCAGCAAATCAAAAGGACATCTGATTTTGGTAGGTCAGGGCAGGTCCTTCCACACAGAAAGCAGCGCTCACAAGCATCACAGCCTGGCGTGGGGGCTGCCTGCAGGGAGGAGTAGGTAGGAGAAAGGAGGCCTTCACCATGTACCCTTTGTTCCCTTCAAATTCTGAACCCCACATTTCCTAGGGTCAAATGCCATAATAAAGTTTAACTTTCTTTAAAAGGTTACTCAACGTGGCAGGCCTGATGCCATCCCCACTGTTGGAGCAAACAACGTGAGACCAAAGATCAGTGACTGGCATGGGGAGCTGCCTCATGGGTGAGGAGGAGGCATCTCGCTACTATCCCAACCACATGACAAGACTTGGAAGGCAAGAGCTCTGCCCAACGCCAGAAACAAATCAGTATGCTTTCAAGGAGACCCTGGCAAAATTAATAGTCAAGAGTCAGTATCTGAGGTCGGGCGCGGTGGCTCACGCCTGTAATCCTAGCACTCTGGGAGGTCGAGGCGGGTGGATCGCTCGAGGTCAGGAGTTCGAGACCAGCCTGAGCAAGAGTGAGACCCCGTCTCTACTAAAAATAGAAAGAAATTATATGGACAACTAAAATATATATATACAAAAAATTAGCCGGGCATGGTGGTGCATGCCTGTAGTCCCAGCTACTCGGGAGGCTGAGGCAGGAGGATCGCTTGAGCCCAGGAGTTTGAGGTTGCTGTGAGCTAGGCTGAAGCCACGGCACTCACTCTAGCCCGGGCAACAGAGTGAGACTCTGTCTCAAAAAAAAAAAAAAAAAAAGAGTCAGTATCTGTATTGTTCCAGAACCAGGGGCAGGCTGATATACGAATGGCCCAGGAAAGAGACACTGACATGCAAATGTTTTCAGTTTAAAGGATGATTATTTGCACTGTGAAATGAGTTAAAAAATTCATTTTAAACGAGTTTCTCAGAAACATTCAAAATTACATGATTTCTTAAATCAGTAGAGAAAAAGTGGATTATTTGGGAGTCAAAAATGGTATAAAATCCTGAATATCCTCATGAACACTGATATCAGCCCCTCTCAAAGATACATAGACTGTACACAGCAGACACTGGAGTCAGTGAATGTTCTAAGGAGAAGAATACTGAAATCTGACTTGATTATTGCTGGAACAGATGGTTCTCATCTGGAAAGTAATTCTTCCAAGCAGCCTCACACATTGCCCTGAGTGAGGCCCTTTGCAGTCTTCCAGCTCTGCTCTGGGGGTGCCTTTCAAGGATACCCCAGTGGGCGCTCCCAGGATGTGCTTACAAATTTATAAATCACCAGTCATCCAATAACCGGGAAAATTGGACCTAATTAACTTTCTCTACCCTCCCCCCCAAAAAATATTTTTCACAATTTTACAGAGTGTAAAATATCCATATTCACTCTCTGAGACCTTACTTTTTTTTGCATATAACATTTTAAAAGACATATTTTTGCTATTTTTCTGATTTTGTAGGCAAATAAAAATAGGTAATATTTGGGCATTTTATCTATCAAAGTTAATCAATGCAGAAGCTTTTAAAGTCTAATTAATTCTATACTCTTGAAAGCAGCATTATGTAACATAATGGGGAAAAAAACAGAAATTAAATGACTTTCATACTATTAACTACTCCGTATCTAACCAGCTGTGCAACCTTGGCAAATAAACTCTTTGGGCTGTGGTATCCTCTTCTGTAAGATCACCTGTAAGATATTAAACTCTTCTAACAAAATACCATATTAATTTGTGCAAATGTAAAACATTTTTTAAAAATTAGATTTTAGGAAAAGCTAACTTTAAATATTTATAAATTGGGAAGTAGGTTTTGAAAGAAGATTATACTGTCTGATCAACATATATAAGAAACTTAAAATGCTGGGTTATATGACAAATCAATCTTCTAACTCCTCTCCCTATTTAAGTCTGAGAACCAGAGTTAAGGTTTACTGAGTTTTCATTTCCCAAATTATTTCCCAACATTAAAAAAAAATTGTGAATCTTAAATTCAGCTCAAAAAAATTGTTTTGAAAAAAATAAAACATTTCTCCTACACCTGAGGTAGTCATAGCTCTTAAAATAATATTTTATTATTTCAGTAGTTCACTCTCAGTGTCTATCAGAAAGCCATTTTTAATTATTCATCAGTGTGCTGAGATATATCATAGCTAGTACTATGAAAAACGATAATTGCATACAGCCATGCCCAGTGGTCCTTCTACAGTTAAAGCTTAACTGTGATTCTGAGTACTGAAAAATTCAGCAAGAAAATAAACTGAAAAGTCACAGAAGGCTAAGCCCTTTCTATAAAACTTTCCTTAAAAGGTAATGAATATGAATGGTTTCTCCAAACACATATAACTTGAAGATTTAAGCACCTTCCAAGAGTGGAAGGTGAATATTAAAGTTTTTTCCTATAAAAATCTATTTTAACCAGTAGCAACAATAACTAACACATTATTACAGTGTGACAAGCTCTGCCCTAAACAAGTAACATGCATACTCATTTAATCCACACGAATAGCCTATGAAGCACATGCACTTTCATAACCCCCATTTTAAGGACAGACAAACTAAGACTTACACAAGTGATTTGCTCAAAGTTACACAGCTTCTAAGTGGCAGAGCTCAGGCTGAAGGTGAATCTAACTGACTTAACCACTATCTTCAGCTAAAATTTAAACCTTCCTTTCTACACGATGTCACTATTTCCTCTGCACATTGGTTTCATTATCTAGAAAGGAAGCCCTGAAACAAGTAAAGCTCTAATTTTAATAGCACTGCAGCATCAAAGTAAAGCAAAAAACCCCAGAAACTTCACTCTAACTTCCAAAACAAAATCTCCTGAAATGCCAACCCAATCATAAATTTTAAGATGACAATCTTTTGGACCACATTTCATCCTTCTCTTTCCTAAGCTCCATTGGAAAACCATGGTTGGACAGGAGGAAGATCATTCCCAAAGCTTAAATTCCAAGTTTCTTAGTTTGGCAGCTATACTGTGCCTTGAGACTTTAATATTATAAGCACAGTTCCCAGAGGAGAACATAGCAATTGGCTTTGAAAATTCCATTCTAGGATGCTAAATATAACAAAATACCTCTGACTTTTATAAATAAACACATTCCCCAGATAATTTTGATACTAATGATTGTCTATTTATAAGACAGTTTTGCCACAGCAGTTAAGCAACTGTAACATTTTGAGGAATCTTTCAAATTTGTTCCAGATCTTTTAAAAAACTGACTTAAAATGGTTCTCTGGACTCTTCTATGTGAAACAAGAAATTTCCCACTTCATAATTCATTTCCCTAAAAAGACAACCTTGTTTTATTATTTCTAATTTCCTTGGGTTCTAACACAAGAATATTGGCAAAGCCAGAATCATAGAGGTAGATTTTTTCCAAACTATGAAACAGAATAAATCAGGATTTTTAAAAATTTTACTATATATATTCATCAAAGGCAAATAATGCATTTCATGGTTTTTAAAATGTGCCCTTATTAAAAATCCCATATATGACAACTCAGAAATACTAAATGATGGGGTGATGGGCTAATTGCCTTGTTCTGGACTAATGGTCATCAGATTTTTAACAAAGTGCACAGCAGCTGTTATTTTAGGGAACATGCAATTAGTGGATGTCACAACCCCAGGCATTCTGTCATTGTATAAGTCACATAAGCAAAGTTGTAACTATTAAGGCACCTTTAGCTGGACAGCTCCTCATGTCCTCCCTACCTAAAATATGGGATGTGAAAGTAAGAATCAACTGGCACTTTATTTTTGAGGAGGAAGAGCTGAGTAGAAAGAGTAGAAACCTCCTTTCACCTCATAACCCCATGGTTGTTTTGGTTTTGGTTTTTTTAAAACATGCCTAATTATTGCAAGTAGTTAGCTTTTCAAAAATATAGGCCACCAGCTATTTTCTCACGCCTTCTTTCTTCTCCCTCTTTTCACACCTTCTAGGCCCTTCAAAGTATCATGTCTCTGCAAATGACTCCTAATCTGCACCACTAACCCTAAATTTTCTCCAAAATATGTTCTAAAAATCAATATAGGCAGTTCTCCTTGGATGATCCGCTGACAATAGCAATAACAAAAAAGTTGTTTAAAACCCCGTTATCTTTCACCCAAAACATTCCTCCTAGCGTAACTGCTCTGTTGACACTCTGTCACCAAACCTTGTGCTTTCTTCCTTCTTGGTGTCTCCCTAATGTCCCTTTCCTCCACTAATCTTTCATAGGCTACATAAGTGGGTGCTGTGGGCCTGGCATAAGGCAGCAGGGATTGGTGGGAACAGATGATTCTCAGCTCCAGCCAACCATTAACCATTTCTAACCATTGGTGAGAAAGCAATGGCAGATCCTCCAATTATCCAAGACAGGGAAGAAATTCAGATTGTTAGGAGAAATTTTCTGGTCTTTAAGGCAACCTGTGGGCCAAAGAAAACATCTGCAGGTCACCCATTGGCAAACCCTGAATAAACCAGTCTCCAGCATTCTGGTCCAGATTCCCTCAGTCCATTCTACACAAGATCAATTTTCCAAATACATGGCTCCTGACCACTGCTAACTCGAAAAGCACAAATACTACTACAAAGTCCCAACCCTTACGCTGTCATTCAACGTCCACGGTAATATAACCACTCTCCACCAACTCCCCACACAAATCTTTCACTTCAACCAAAGGAGTCTACTCGCCCATCCTTCCCCCCTCTCCCGGCTGTGTCCCCAAGATGGCCTCCTTCCCACTCTCTGCCCCATCAGTGCCCACACTGGCGCAGGAAACAAGCCCATCCATCCGGAGTATACCCTCCAACACCTGCTAACCGAGAACTGGTTCACTGCCTAAGACACCTCTCTGCTCAAAGCAAACGATTTAACTTCCAAGAAGGGATTTAAATCTCCCAGGAGGCAAATCCTATGGCCTTGTCTTGATTCCCCCACCTTCCCTCCAAAAATGATAAAAATAATAACATTTTAATAAGAGAACGTAAAGCCCAAGTCGCACTCACAGGAGTCGCCTCGCACAGAAGGCTCTGCTAGGTCTCCGCATTTTCACACCCAGGAAGGCCTCAGGGATGCTGGGGAGTGGAAGGGGACCCCCCAACCAGCCCTGCAAGGTAGAGGCCGTGCGCAACTCCAGGCTTGCTCCTTCCTGCGCCCTGGGGGTACCACCCCAACCGGACACACAGTCCCGACCTGCTGACCCCTGACGCGCGTGCCGCGGGGCCCTGGCACCCGAGGACCCTCTGTGCTGCCCAGGCCCAGCCGCGACAAAGGGTCAGGGGACCAGACGACCCCTCTGCGCGCGTCCCCCGCGGGCCTCCGGGGAGCTCCACTGCCCGGGCCGCGCCCACTCGACGCTGCCGCTACCTTGTCCTCGGGCGGTGCATCTGGCTCGTGGGCCACCCTCTGCCTCAGCTCGGTCATGTTGGAGACTCCAAGCCGACGTCGCCGCAGGCGAGCAGCGCAGCCGCCGGGGAGGACAGCTCGACGCGGGAACGCGCGGACTCCTTCGAACGGCCCCGCCCCGCCCGAGCGGCGCGCAGCTCTGCAGCGGCTCGCAGGCCCCTCCGCAGCCCGGCCGCCAGCCCGGGAGCTCGGCCCCGCCCAGCGCTGCCACCGCCCTTTCACCCTGGCCGAGCGATCGACTGTCCCTAGCCCGGACCCGCTAGCTCCCCCTCCCGGGAGGCGGGCTCGGAGCGAGCGCGCACGCGCGCCGCCGCCATCACGGCCGCAGAGATCCACCAAAGGCGCAAATACGTCAGGGAGGCGGGGCGTCGGGGGCGGAGCGAAGCAGAGTGGAGAGGCGCGCATTGGGCAGCAACTTGAGGGGGCGGGGAAAAGCGTGCGAGCCCTAGCGAGATTAGCCAATGGGAGCTCCAGCTGTGAAAGAGGATGGCTGGTGCCCTGGGTCCGGAACGAAACCGGATACTGAGAGCAAGGGGCGCCACCCGGAGGCTCCAGCCCCGCAAGTACTTGCTGCCTTCCGCTTCTAGTCCGCCGCAGCCGGGGCTCTTCCCTCACACTCTTAAATAGACGTTATTTAGGCTCTGAATGGAGAGGCCAGGTGAGCCGACCTGATTAAGAGCACTACCACTTATCACGTGATAAAGAAGTGAAACCCAAACTTCAGTCTGCGTTGCTTTGCCAATCGGGCGCTAATTGAATGCTAGGCACTGAGTTGAGTAATCGCTTTAGTTTGTCTAATTCAATCCACACATCGCTTGGAAGTGGATATGATTGTCATTTTACAGATAAGATCTTTCTCAGTGTTTCAAATTTCTTGTCTTCTGGACTGTTGAAAGACATTTTGGGGGACAGGAATGCTACCTAGCTTTGTTTATTGTGGATCCCCTTATGTCCCTAACACATCCCAAGTGCTTTTTTTTTTTTTTTTTTTTTTTCTGAGACAGAGTCTCACTCTGTTGCCCGGGCTAGAGTGAGTGCCGTAGCGTCAGTCTAGTTCACAGCAACCTCAAACTCCTGGGCTTAAGCGATCCTACTGCCTCAGCCTCCCGAGTAGCTGGGACTACAGGCATGCGCCACCATGCCCGGCTAATTTTTTGTATATATATATATTTTAGTTGTCCATATAATTTCTTTCTATTTTTAGTAGAGACGGGGTCTCACTCTTGCTCGGGCTGGTCTTGAACTCCTGACCTCGAGCGATCCACCTGCCTCGGCCTCCCAGAGTGCTAGGATTACAGGCGTGAGCCACCGCGCCCGGCCCAAGTGCTTTTTGAATGGATTTTAATACTTTGAAAAGGAAAATGATTTAGCCAAGTTCTCTCCGCTAGAAAGTGCCCAGTAAGAATTAGAACACAGGTAGGTTTGTTACCAAGCCCACATTCTAACCACTCTACATACTGCCTGCCTGAATTCATTAAGACCTGTATTGCTCCAGCATCGCCTTCAGTGCTTCCTATTCTTCCTGTTTGCTGCCTGGTAAGTGATGTAGCACAAGTGTAACGTAGAGTCCCGAACCTTAACCATCTTGTAATCTAACAATGAGAGGCACTTCACACAGAGGAGTTGCAATTCCCTAACTGGCAATTTTGACCTGAGCTGTGGGTTTGGGGGAAAGCTGGGAGAATTGTGAAGACGGCATTATATATTCCTGATTTCTGTATGAGTATATTCCCAAGTTTCTTTACAATGCTTCGAAGTGACAGTAAAAGGAGTTTGGAGTAGCACTGAACTCAAGGTATATTTTGTTTCCTATTTAACAACATTGCACAAATACTTGTATGGGTTTTCAGGGGGGAGGTACTGTTCGATCCGGTTCCCCTAGACCCTCGGAACAAGGAAGCAGAGACCAAGGTTGCAAACGGCAAAGGAGTTTATTTGCTAGCTCGAGCTAGGGTCCAGGTCCCAGAGCACCAACGCAGTGGCCTCTCCATGGACAAGGACCCCGCCTTGTGGTACAAGGTGAGTTTTTATACTCTCTGCTGTTTACAAGACTCTGGTCTCTGGTTTAGAGAGAGATTGGGAAACATACGCCTCACACAAGCTGTTCACACACTGATTATGCCTTGCCTTTTTTTTTTTTATCTAATTGATCGGTGGGAGCCCCGGGACTCCTAGTCCTTTATCAGGAAGTAACTTGCAGTCGCCTCCCCGGGGCCTTGTTTTTCTCAATTTTCCTGAAGCCTGTTATGCCAAGCTAAACATCAAGCAAGCAAGCCATGGATACAGAAGCTGAAATAGGCTGTTAGCCCTTTATAATATTTTCTAGTTCTACAGTACAGATACTACTCTTCAACTTATAATTTATTTAGAGAAAACTTTGCTTTTTGTGTTTATTTTGTCTTCTGTTGTTATTTATAATGCTGATGGTAATTTTAAAACTCATTTAACCTATTAAGGACTGTATGACCACCATTTTGAACAATGTCGATGGTCACTTCTTGATCTAAAGACCGGGAAACCTTTTGGATAAGTTAAGCAAAGTTTATTATCTTAAGGACCTAGAAGGACATCACCACAGAGAGAGCCACAAGGTCATCTTCTGAGACAGGTGGAGATGTTAGTATCCTGAACCTCACCTTTAGGGGTACATGGTTGTGAAACATCATCTCTGAGTGAGTGAGCATCACAGCAGTCCTTTTGGAAGCTCATCTGTTCCCTTTCAAACCCAGCCTAATAAAAGAAGGCTGAGGCCATCACGGTGGCTCATGCCTGTAATCCTAGCACTCTGGGAGGCTGAGGTGGGAGGATTGCTTGAGGTCAGAAGTTTGAGACCAGCCTGAGCAAGAGTGAGACCCCCATCTCTACTAAAAAGTAGAAATAAATTAGCTGGACAGCTAAAAATATATATAGAAAAAATTAGCCGGGCATGGTGGCGCATGACTGTAGTCTCAGCTACCCGGGAGTCTGAGGCAGGAGGATCGCTTGAGCCCAGGAGTTTGAGGTTGCTGTGAGCTAGGCTGACGCCATGGCACTCTACCCCAGGCAACAGAGCGAGACTCTGTCTCCAAAAAAAAAAAAAAAATTATACCAATTTATACTCCCACTTGCAATATTTGAAAATGCCTATTTATTTGAATCCTTTCTAACACTGGGTGTTAATGTGACTTTTGTTAATTTGGTAGGTTAAAAGTCTATCTCTGTTGAATTTACATTTCTTCACTTATTAATGTGGCTAACAAATTTTTCACGTATTCACTAAGGCTAGAACTGGACACTGGAAGCCAGATGCCTCTGGCTTTTTGTTTAGATGAATAAATTTCCCTTTTCTCTTTATCAGTTTGAGTTCTCTGTCACTGAAACCTAAATTATACTAACCAATACAGTGCCTGTAAGCATACTGAAGTCTTAAAACTTATGCAGTCATTCCTGTGTTTCATGGTGTTTTTCCTTTTATAGTTAGAAGCACATAAGAACATCTCATAAATATTTACTGAAATATTTTTCCATTTCTTATTAGGTATACATTTACTTGAATTTGAATTCTCTAATGTACCTGGAATTTATTTTGGTGAATAGTTACTAGGAAGAGTCTATAACTTTATTCTTTTCTAACAGTTTAACCAATCATTTGATCAAAATTTACTTAATTCATTCTTTCTCCCACTGATTGAATAGTACCTTTACTATATGTTAAAGTGAACCTCTTAAAATGCAAATTGGATCATGTCAAAGACCTGTTTTTGATAACTTTCCCTTGCATTTATAGACGGCCTACAAAGTCCTGTAAGATCTCACCTCTGCCTTTCTTTGCAACCTTATCTTGCACCACTCTCTCCATTGTTCAGTGTGCTCTGGGCACATTAGTCTTTGCATTCTACAGCAAACTTGCCTGAACATTTTCTAAGCATACCGTCCTTTGTAATCATGCTATTCTTTTAACCTAGAATGTTCTTTCTTCTACTTTCCAAACAGCTAGCTTCTCTGGAAAAATACTATCTCCTCAGAGAGGCTTTCTCTGACCACAGGTCATAGCCATTTTTATGTCCTCATTTCAACAAACTCATGTGCATTGTGGGCACCACATGGGTAGAGTTTAATTGACATTTAAAATGTTTGAAACCCATTACACTGTGATTTGGCATTAAATCAAAATGTTATTAAGTAAGCTGAGAGTACTGAAACAGAGTAGCAGAACACATACATTTGTCATTAGTGAGGCAACTGTTCTTCATTGAAGAAATAAACACATTCCACATTTTGCAAAGGAACTGAGACTTTAAGGGACTCAAGAAAGAAAAATACCCACAAATAGATGAAGCTGTATTATGTTTTGATATTGAGATATATGCAAAAAGATAGTCAATCGCATCTAAAGCAAGAAAGTTCCAGCATCAAAACTTACAAATGGGTGGCAGAGGCTTGCAAGAAATAACAGACAATAGAGTAGCACTCTTGAAAAATGCTGCATCATCAACACCCTTGACAATACAGAGTGTGATATTGTATGGAAAAACAGCAGTATCAGCAACTGAGTGGGAAACTGAATGTGGAGAAGTAGTAAGAATGCCTTAACCAATTTATTTTGTTTATATTTTTTATGTAGGCACAAGAGCAATATATGGTAAAAAAAATGTTTTTAAAGTCTAAACGTTCTTTTAATAATTACAAAATAGAAATTCTAAGGGATAAAACATTGTCTAATAGTGTGAGCAGACAGCGTGGCACACGGAGCCCCGTGGAGCTTCAGGGAAAGGAGGGTGCTGGGCAGCCTGTGGCTCCTCTTCGTGTGCAGACACGACATGTTCTCAGTGATCAGAGTCACCAGGGACAGGGACACACTGTGGAATAAACCGTGTCCTGTGTGTGAATGTCCAGAGACTCCACTTCCCCACATGCACACAGGGACACAGCCTCTTCCTGCCCTGAGTGGCAGGTGCCAGGAATGTCAGGCCAGAACGAGGGGCCCTGGGCCTGAGCTGGGGCTAGAATGCTCCTTCGTCCTGGGCAACCCAGTGATAAAGGGACACTCCCCCTCACACCCGTGCCCCTCGCTGCAGGGACTGCTCTGGAGGGATTGCTGCGACAAGGGAGCAGAGCCCCACCTGGAGCTCACAGGGCCACCCAGGGCCCCATCCCTCCTCCCTGACACCCTCACCCCCACCCAGGCCCTGGCCTCCCCCTATGGTGCCGCCACACCTTGGGCTTCTGGGAGCAGGAGTGAATGGATTGAGTGAGGGTTATCCTGGCACCTTCCTCACCTTCCCGAGGCTCTCACTGGAGAAGTGACTTCTAAATCTTTGAGTTCTCAATCAGTCATTTTCTAGAGCTAGATAATTACTATGTGTCCTCTCATTCTGCAAAGACAAATATATTCTCAGGAACGTAGTGGTCTCTATGGAGCTCATCTGTGGGCCTCATATCAGGAACCTTCCAGAGACAGCTCTGACCCTGAGGCCTGCAGGGCCTTTCAGGGGACAGCTGGATGGTCCCTGGGTCCAGAAAGTGGCAGAGCCTGGGGACAGAGGCAGCAGGCACCCACTGTCCAGAGTCCCCTCTCTCCTCTCCTTCCTGCAGGCCCCACAGGTCTGTCCGGTGACAGGCAGCTGGTGACCACCCAGTCCATCATCCGGTTGGTCAGGTGGGTGGACCTGGTGATTTTGGGGATGCAATAAAAATAATTGACAGAATTCAGATGAATCCAACGAGTCTATAAAAGCTCTGCAGAGAAGTAAGAGTAATGAGGATTTTAAATCATCCAAACATAGTGACATTATGTGAAGTCATTGAAACCGAAAAACCCTCTACCTAATCGTGGAACATGCAAGTAGAGGTGAAGTATTTGACTATTTTCCAGAACGTGGGAGAATGCAGGAAAAAGAAGCGAGAGCTGAGTTCAGACAGGTCATATCTGCTAGTCCAATACTGCCATCAAAAACGGATCGTGCACAGAGACCTCAAGGCTGAAAATCTATTGTTAGATGACAATACAAACATCAAAATGATAGATTTTGGCTTCAGCAATGAGTTTAATATTGGCCATGCATGCGACCCATTCGGTGGCACTGCTCCATCCTCAGCCCCTGCGCTCTTCCAGGGCAAGAGATGACACGACGCCCGGAGTCGATGTGTGGAGCCTCAGGATGGCCCTGCAGGTGCCCGTCACTGGCACACTTCCCTTGGACGGGCAAAGCCTTAAGGAACCAGGGCAGAGAGTACTAGGGGGGAAATAGCGAATCCCTTCATACATGTCCACACACCGTGAAAACCTTCTCAAGTGTGTCCTGGTGCTCAAACCAATTCAACAAGGCACTCTGGAGAAGATTAGGAAACACAGATGGCTGAACTTAGGGTATCAGGAAGATGAATTTCAATAACATTTGTTGAACCAGACCTGGACATCTCAGACCAGAAAAGAAGAGACATTTTAGTGAGAGTGGGGTATTCACAAGAAGAAATTCAAGAATCTCTTAGAAAAATGAAACACGATGAACTCAAAGCAACATATTTGTGCTAAGGAGCAAATCTTCAGAGCCGGGTGCTGGCGATTGCAGTTGTAGCAGCCATCTGTCACTTGCTAATGTCAGGCTGATCTCAACAACAGCACTGGCCAGTCTCCTCCTCACAAGGTGCAGGGAAGTGTTTCTTCAAGTCACAAGCAGAGATGTTACAATGACTGTGCCGCCCAGCTGTCCCTTCAGCTGTGGTGTATCCAAGAAGAAGTCAGACCTGTGCCGCACATAGTGACCTCAAGGAAGATGGAATTCCCCAAGTGGCATTTCTGTCGGAGGAGGGGGAATTGCTCCAGCCAGTCCAATGCTTGGGAATGCAAGTAATCCCAGTAAGGCAGATATTCCTGAACGCAAAAGAAGCTGTCCTGTCCCCAGTAGTCGCACAGCATCTGCAGGAATGACAAGGCAAAATACATACGTTTGCAGTGACAGGACTACAGCTGATAGACACACAGCGATTCAGTGTGCCAAGAGAAAGGCACCAGGCCCGGTTAGAGAACTTGAGTTGCTTCAACGCACATTCTTAGCCGTGCAACCACCCTGGATCGAATCCACGTCCTGAGAGGTACTGCCAGTCGTCCGTCGTCACGCTGTCCATGGCCAGCCACGGGAGTGGCGAACTGCAACATATAATGGATCCCTGCCTCTGCCAGCCTGTCCCGTGAATGCACGCCATTGCTCCGGAGTCAAAGTCAAGACTTCAGTAGTCTTTTTCCTAAACTGAGGTCAAAACTCAGAAGGCATATCTGCTGAGCAAAAGGATGAGAACAAGGAAGCAAATCTCATTCCCTGAGCTTCGCCTGGAGCATGAAAACCACTACTTCCATGGATCCTGGCGATGCAAAGTGCTGGATGCCAAGAACCAAGACTGGGAGCAGTGGGGGCGCTTCTTGTACTTCTGCAGCCGGGGCGATGGGCACTTGGGAGCCTCCTGCAGTAGGAGATGGAGGTGACTCTCTCTGAACGGGGTCTGGTTTAAGCAGATATCAGGGCCATCCAGACCCTTGAAAAATATCACATCCAAAATCGCCAATGAGCTAAAGCTGTGACTCAGGAAATATGGTGTAAGGTAAGTAACAATTGAAGTTTTCCTGAACACTGATGGAAATGTATAGAAAAATATCTAGGCAATAACGTCTGCATCTTCTAAATCATGGAATTAAAGTCTGAGGACAGGAGCATACCTGGCAGCGAGAGGCGACCTTCTTTCTCAGGAGAGGGGCATGGCCCCTGCACCCTGTCCCGAGGGTCAGCTTGTGGCCCCGTCTCCAGCAGCCTCTGCTGGGTGGCATGAGAGTGGACGGCGTCCGTGAAGCCCTGTGCCTGGAAGCTTCTCCCTACACTGGCAGCCGGAGTCGTTACTGCTACCTCTGGGAGATCATCTGGTGCTAAAACATGACAGTTGCCACAGAGGGAAACACTGAATTACTGCTAAGAATTAACCTGAAGACTAGTTGATAATTAACACAGGGTTACAGTTCATGCCTGTGCTTTTATGGTTCTTATTTTATGAAAGATTTAAATTTACAGTTGTGAATATTGCTTGTGTGTGTTCTTCTAAGTAGATTCACAAAATAATTAAAAGATCACTTTTTCTCAGTTAAAAAAAAAAAAAACAGAATCACCTGGCAGTTGGCTTTTCGAGACAGTCAGTTAAACTGACAAAGTCCCCGTTGCCCAACTCAGTGGCTCAGAGAGTCGGGACCATTCCATCAGCCTGGGTTGGTCAGGACTGGAGACTGATCTGTTCTCATCACTCAGGGGGGCAGTTGGTGGAATATTCGTGGTCAGGGAAGTGACCAGTGTCCAGCAGGGTCAGGCCACTGGGGACAAAGTGTGCCCCTGACCCAGGATCTGGAGAGGAACAGAAACCTGGCTGCTCATGGGCCAGAAGAGGAGCTTCCACAAATGGGGACAGTCACGATTGGCCTGGTGAGAGGTGACTCACACAGCAGGGCAGGCCCTGTCCCAGGGCTGGGCCCCCTCGCTGTAACCCCAGGACAGGCCTCCTTCAGGGCAGACTGGGGACAGGCTGGGCTGCGAAGAGGAAGGAGGAGGAGTTCTGAGCATGGGGATTAGGGCTGATCCCGGGATCTGGGCTGTGGGGTGGGGAGGGGCTCCTGTCCCCTGGGGAGAGAGAAGTCACCCACTCATGGCTGATGCTGGAGATTGTGGTCTGAACCTTGACTGTGGTTTTCCCAAATTCCTTCTGGTGACACAGGTGCCGTGGGAGCCCTGGCTTGTCTGGGAGGACCCCTTGGTGCTGAGCTCAAGTTCAGCTGTAAGTGCCCTCACCCTGCTGTGACCCAGGTGGACCCCTGGGAGAGTGACTGCAGGGCCGCTAACTCACCTGGGCACCTCCCAGTTCTGACTGCGGACTGCAAGGCCACCCTGTGCGCGTGATGCCACCTCCCTGTGCCTCCCTTTGCAGAAAGACAAGAAATATGGAAAATGCTGTCACTGGTATCCTCTCTTTCAAATGGAAGAAAACTGACACAATTGGGGTTATAAAACCCCAACTCAAGGAACTCCAGCGA
Source organism: Eulemur rufifrons (assembly GCF_041146395.1). Taxonomy (NCBI): domain Eukaryota; kingdom Metazoa; phylum Chordata; class Mammalia; order Primates; family Lemuridae; genus Eulemur; species Eulemur rufifrons. The sequence goes on from NC_091002.1 coordinate 29,661,467, forward strand.
TCAAGGGAAGCAGAGACTGAGATTCGAGGTAAAGAATTAAGTCTGGGCTATAAAAAAAAAAGTGAAAAAGAAACAAATAAATAAAAGGAGTTAAGTGTGGGAGGGGGTGAGGTTCTGTGGACGGGGAAGGAAATGAAGATGACTTGGGCCTCGACGCCAGTGGCTGGCAGAGGTCGACCTTCTGGATGCCTCTGTCTGACCCTCATTCCAGCCGTCTGATTGAATCCTGGTAAAGACATGACCCAAAGGAGCTCGCCCTGCTCTTGAAATGGCTCCAACGAGCCACACAGAGGGGACGGTACTTGGTGTTGGAAAGTCAGCTCTGGGGTCACATCACTGGGTTCCTACAGTGGCTCCCTTGTTTATCAGCTTAGTGGCCTCGAACACTTGAGTCACTTCTGTACAACAAACAGGGTGACGACAACATCAAACACATGGGAACAAGTCCGGGATTTAGAGTAATCAATGTAACAAGCTTAGCACTGCCTGGCCCCCAGGGAGCACCCCACACACGTCAGTGGGTGACACTAAGGAAGAAAGAAAGCAGGCAGGCACATGCCATTCTGGGGTGACCTGGGACCCATCCCAAACATACAGATATTGGGCTCTGCCCTCTGAGCAGGGAGATCCCTACTGAAAAAGTCTCTGGGCAGAGTGAGTGAGTGTAGGGTGCCCAGCACAAACAGGCTAGCTGCTAGGGTCCCTTAGCCACAGGGCAGGGTGGACACAGTGCCAGGGTCCCTGAAAATGCTTTCATTTCTTTTAAGATCAAGAAAAAAATAAACTTTTAAGAGGAAAGATATTTTCATAAATGATAATACATTGATCTTTATAGCAATAAGTCATGAAACCAAATTTTGAATTTTTTATGGAATAAGGGCACACACAGGCCATAGTGCCCAGTGTTGACAAAGGTCCCAAGGCAGCCTGGTCACCCAGCGTCCCGGAAGGGCTCGTGCATCTGGTGATTGATCCTCACGGCGTGTAGTCAGCTCTGTCCTGCAGGCTCAGCAGCGGCTCAGCAGTCTGGTGGAGACAGGTGGGAGGACAGTCGCCTCATCCAGAGGTGACGTTTTGCAGCAAGACACATGAACATAGAGGGAGTTCTCAAATATGTCAGTCCCCAAAAGGGACCTGGATTTATTATGGTCACCAAGATATTCCCTCCTAGAGAACAGGAGCTGACACACAAAGCAAAGAATAAACACCGAGACTTGACTGAAGCGTTTGGCACATGGGACGGGAGGGAGGTGAAATGGGAAAGTGTCACCTGGAAATCAAACTTGGTTTCAAATCTGCCCGTTTTGCCCAGGATTATTCGTGGGCTCGGGTCAAAGCCATCACAGGAATTGGGGACCACAGGGCAAAAAGATGTGTTCCTCGCCTGCATTTGCTCCAGGAGTCTAGCTCATCAGGGGGATCCCCAGGCACTCGGTAGTGGGGGGCTTCTGCTGAGCACGTACTCGACACAGAGACACGAGCAGACAGACAGACAGACAGTGCCCACTGAAACACCCGCATGTGGAGACACAACTTGCCGTCCTTCCTGTAGCCAGCAGCAGCATGTGGCAGGTCCTGGCGGGATGTTCCAGGAGGAGTGCTCTGGGGACACCTGTGGAGGGAGCTCCCTATCAGGGCAGCCCCCTCCTCGGCCATCATGAGCTCTTGGGAGCTGGGCAATGGCGGGGGAGTCTATGGGTGGGAAACAGGCTGGAGTCACCTCAGAGAAAGACCAGGGCCCCGAGAGCACAGATGGGGACAGGAGAGATCTGAGGGAGGGAAGAGAGGGCACCCCCATGTGAAAATGGGGCTCACTTACCTCCTCATCACAGGGCTGTGGGGAGGATTCAATCAGAAATGCTGCCAAGTCCTGAGAACGGGGCTCCCAGGTGCCGAACACTAGCAAGTCCTGCTCCTGTCCGTGGGTTGGGAGAAGGGTGATGTCTTGTTCTTCTTTTTCTCTAGCAATCAGCCATGACTGCCTCTGCATTGCCAACGTCCTCAGCCAACCTGAGCTACCAGAGCAGGGCCATTGGAGTGGCAGACTCGTCACCCTGGAGACAAGAACAAGGGCACGAGCACCCTTCCTCAAGACCTCTCAACTCAGAACAGATGAGGGCCAAGGTCCAAATCCACAACTGCTGAACAAAGACCCGGCCCCACAGGAAAGTCAGATATACCCAGCTGCACGTGGGTGTTGGGGACTATAGGACACCGTGCTCCCCACCCCACCTCCCCGTCAGGTGGACAGGCCGCTTCTGCTCCAGGGGCCCATTTTTCCTCATAAAATTCCTGATTTCGGCCATTCCAGGCTGCCATGGGATGCACAGGTTCCCATCCGGCCCTCCTGGGCTCAGCCATGCACTTGAGACACCAGGGGTATAGTCACTTCCATCCTGTCCCGGAAGGGCCCAGAGTCACGGAAACGAAATGCTACTTCTGTTTTCCTGGTGGTTGTCTTATTACTCTTTGCAATCCTCATATGTTTGAAAAATGCAGTATAATCAAAAAGTTAAGTAACTGCAAACCTAACAGCAGTGAGACCTCAGAGCCAAGCTCGTTCTCACCGCTGACTTTGCTCCTCCTGGTGCTCGACTGCACTGCAGGTATCATGTGGTCGGACTCAGAGAGGGACTGTCAAGGAGGGGTGCCCTGGTGGCTCTGGTCACTCTCCCTGGAGAAAGGAGGAAGAACAGGCCTGGCCAGAAGGCCTGCACTCCCTGATACCTGCCTGGTTCACACTTGGCCTGTAATTTGGAACAGAAAATGAGGAACACAGAGACTGAGAAAACCAAAAGAGGGTCAGTGTGGACCACACAAATGCTCTAGGAGTTTCGCTCTCTCCGTTTGCAAATTCCCAGGTGTTGAAAAGCCCTTTGGATGACAAGGGAGCCTGAAGGCGGTGGCCGCACACACAGCCCTCCTAGAATGGGACCCCCACCCCTCATGTGGCTTCTCAGATTTGGTGTTCTGTGCTCAGGGAGGCTGCGAGCGGCCCGAGGCCACCTCCTTCGTGGAGCAGGACAGGACTTGGCTGACACCTGGGGAGAGGCAGTGCACCTTCGGCTTCCCCAGGAAACTCATGCCCCGCAGAGCTGCCCTCTGCTGCCACCCAGGTCTTAGCTGCTCACATCTGCCAGACAAGGCCTGGGCTCAGAGAGAAACCTGGAACTTGGACGCAGTCCCTGCCAGTCCAGGACAACTAATTCCATGTCCTCAGGCCTCTCAGTTGGGAGCCTGAGGACAGAGCAGAGCTTGGGATGGGAAGGGGACAAGGGAACCAGGATTCATCACAGAATGATGTGCCTGAGTTCAAAGGCAGCTGGGCCACAAGCTGGCTGTGTGATCTCGGACAAGTTTCCTTAGCCTCTTTGTGCCTTTGTTCTCCTCTCTAAATGTGATGATAAGAGATCCCACTCCACTGACGTGGGGGTTTCTAGCGAGTTCTATGTGCAGAAACCCAGGTCAGGCATCCAAGCTCTCAGGGAGGGCTGTTCCTCATTACAATTTGCTGCCAGTAGCTACTTTGAGCACAATCACTTCTCAGAGCCTTGGCACCCTCGTTCCTCTCACGCCTCTGTCTTGAGGGGCACGTGCTTTCCTCAGCAGCCCCCCAACTGGGCACATCTTAATTCTTTCTTAACTCCACAAATCAGAGTCCATTTGATATGGCCAGTGGGTCCAATGCCCAAGGGAGAATCCCTTGGTGAAGTTATTGCTGTGGTTTTTTTGGTGGTGTTTTTTCATGACAGAAAACAACAGTCTTGAAACTATTACATTTACCCTAAAGGTATAAGCAAGTTGTGGGCAAGTGGGAAATGAAGACCCATCTTCAAAACCCAAGTTCAATGCTAAGCCCATCTCACTAAAAGGGGAGAAAGTCATTGCAGGTGTGAGCATGACTGGGGCAGTCAGGTGACTCTGCCAGTTTCAGTCATGGCCCAAAGAGGTGAATTTGGGTTTGGGGACCTCTCTCTGGAAGGGTTTCATGACCAGGTCATCTCTTAGCTAGAGATGGTGTCATAGGCTTTTGTTCTAGCACTATTTCTTTTGCTGGCCCATAAATTGTATTTCTTCTCTTTTCAATTCCAGTTGTTTTCTTGGGCTTAGTCGCTGGTTGCTCCCAGGTTCTTACAGAGTAACCGTCTCCCGGTGTTCCCGCCAGAGCTGCTGCTCTCCTTCCCTGGTGCCTTCTTTTCTGGAGTCTGCTGCTGTGGGTGACCCGGTGTTTTCAAAAGGTTCCTTCCCGGTTTTGTGCTTTTAGAAATAATCTGATGGTATCTTGACTCCTTCTTAAGTATGGGGTTGATATCCTAGAAGTTCTGCTGAATCCATTTCTGAGTCCCTTGACATTGTCCATTTATGGAGTGTGCCCAAAGGGAAAAACGGTGTCATAATAGACTCCCCAAGAACTTTAATCAAATCTGTCCAGGTCTCAGACCCTCAGGTGGTGTAGCCTATACCAGTGAAATTTCATCCAGTCTTTTGTCACTTTAAGGCAAGAGGAGGTTTTCTCAGTTTATGGTGAAGCTTTGGTTTTAGCTCCAATGGGGTCAACTTTGCTACACTGAGTTAGGGATTGGCTCAGAAGATATATATTTGTGTAGGGACTTGTTTTCTAATTTTCTGATATCTTCCTTTGGGGTAGTGGACCTCATTCATTCCAATTACTGGTGTTTCAATTCCTTTCTTCTGAGTGTCTCACTGAAGCACAAACTAATTGTCATCCAAGGTCAAAGGAGTCGTCAGTGGACATTAAATGTCCCCTGAAGAGGGCTTGTACCTGAGTGTTTGGATGTTACCCTGACGCACTGTCCTGCCACCCTCTTCATCCCCAGGGCCCCTCGGCTTCTTGACGCAGCTGTGCCCACCCTGGCAAGCCAGGCCTCACAGAAGCGTGTTGCCCCAGGTGGGCTCAATAGCAGAGTCCCATGTCTAGGGTGTTGGCAAGATATGTATCAGGAGCAGCACAAGACCGGGAGAGCTGACTGTGCTCAGACTTCTCTCTACCCTGTCTCAGGGCAAGGCAGCCAAGACTCTCATCCCCTGTGGTGACTGCCTGGCCGACAGCAGCTCCTGCTCTCCCCGCTCCCCAGTGAGACCTCGGCACCACTGCGACTCATCCTCGGACGCCTTCCTTGATGGCCTTGAGAACCATCCAGCCATATTCTTTGCCTTCTTCCAGCTGCGAGCTATCTCTCACTCCATCCCACCTGCCTTCCGCTCCCTATAGAATAAAAAATGTCCCACCCTTTAGAGATAAGACAAATTGGAGCACAGAGAGGGCAGTCTTGTCACGATCACACAGAGTTGGAAGTGTGGAAGCCCTTGAAACTGGGCCTCCACCACATGGCTGCCTCCAGGGGTTCCCAGTGTCCAAGAGTTCCACCGAGGTCCTGTGACCCTAGGGCCGAGAAGGGCTGTCTGACCCTGCACCCTCCATAGCCCCACCCTGTGCACGTGGCCAAAGGCTTCCACGGTGATGGTAACTAAACCTCACGGCTGCCTCTGCCATGACTTCCACGTCCCTCCTCATCCCATCTGTGCTAAGTGTCCAGACGTGATAAATAGGGTCGAGGGGAGATGGAGCCTGAGGTGGGGGCCAGACTCTGGGAGTAGAGGCGACTTGGAGTCAGAACTCCGCAGCTCTGAGATCAGGGGCTTCCCACCTTGGGAGCTGGGCAGCAGTGCCCAGGCGAACGGGATTGGGGTCCAGGCTTCTGTTGGGAGCAATCTAGGCAGGTTTGGAGAATGCTGATGTTTACGTGTCCCCAGCACGCAGAGCTAGAGCCAGATGGAGAGAAGATTGGGTGCTAGAAGTTTGTCGGAGGACAGGGCAGACACCTGGGGAAACGCGGGTCTCCCAGGCACTGGAGGAGCTGAACAGACTCCCAAACTGCTGCAGGGACGGTGCCAAGGGACTCAAACATGGGGTGTAAGTAGAAAAAGATATTTTTAAAAATATCGTTTCAATATCCACGGCACACACTCACACACTTTTAAGAGGCCAGTAACTCTGCGTGGCTCACAGAGAGGATCCTCCGCTTCCTCTCTCTGCTGTCTGCTCTCAGACAAAAGCACTGTTAGTAATTTGATCTTTTCCTCTTTTAAAAAAAGAAAATCTCCTTCAACTCTCTTTTAATCTCATGCTCTACCCCTGATATTTCTTCCTTAGTGTCTTGTATCTCCACATTTGCCTCTTGCTTTTAGACTAGGGGATTGCTTCAAAAAATATTTGGTCGTACTTTCCATTCACCCTGTGGGAGCAATTTTTTTTTTTAATGAGTCTTTTTTCTTTTTTGTCAACCATTTCTTTTTTCTTCTTCCTGTCTTTCTTTTTCTGGTAGCATCTTTGATTAGAGCATGTGCGCATCCCCTTTTGATAACTCATATTTGTGTGAGTTGCGTTTCACCGTAAAAGGTTCATGGTGGTCGTGTCCCAGGCTGCCATGTACTTTACTGCCATTCCAGATTTGGTGTGTGGTTATTCTTACTCATCTGAAGGAAAATGAAATGCATAGTATATAAATGAGAGGTTTTATAATATGTATGTATGCTATAGCAAGTACTAATAAAACAAAAAACAGTATACCCACCTCTCGGCTTAAGCAATAAAGTGCTACAGTTATTATTTTTTCTTTTTTAATTGCGTTGTCTTTGTCAGGCAACTACCCTTATTCTTAAGGGCCTCTGTGTGCCCCAAACATTTCCCTTGCTCACACCTGGGGTAACCATTAATTACTCTGATGTTTATGCTTATTAGTCACTTGCTTTTCTTTATAGATGTACTACATTTTTTTATATATTCACAGAATTCATTAGCTCCTTTTGCACGTGCCTGAATATTATATACAAATGATTCTGTTTGTGTTGCTATTGCTCAGTAACACTACATAACAAACCATCCCAACACTCAGGGGGACACCACAGTAAACATTTATTTCATGGCTGTGTGACTAGGGGATGGTGGGGCTCAGCTGGGCTTGGATCTAGATCCATCTACGACACATCTGGACACAGCCTGGTTGTCTTTACACCCACGGCTCCCAGAAGCATGTTCTTTGAGGGGCAAAAGGGCAGAAGCACAAGAAAACAAGACCAAGCATACAAGTGCATTTTAGCTTTTGTTTGTGTCGTGTCCACTAATCACATTGACCAAAGCAAGTCATATGATGTAGCCAAAGCCAAATAGTGTCGCAAAATTGCATTGTGAAATTGTTCCATGTTGGACTATGTAGCCATAGTTTATTCATTTTCACTGATGTATGGTATTTTATTGTAAAGACTACACCATAATTTATTTTTCATCACTCTTTTAATAAACATTTGAGTGGTTTCTAGATTTTGCTAATGAAGATAATCCTGTTTTGAACCATCTTGCAAATGTGTCCTGAGGCAGGTGTGCAAAAATTGTTGTAGATTATATAACTATTTAGCATAATTATCTAAAATTGTGAAGTAAATTAGAAGATATTTATATATTCTAAAGAGTATTTTTTATTCATCTGACTCTCATGGAATGAAACTCTGTTGACTTATCGTGTGTAGTTGATTAAGGCCCTCATGTTTTATAATTCTCTAATGTTGAAGATTCACTTGTAGAAAATTAGTTGAGTGTGTTGATTGTTTTTTATAAAAAATATTCAGTAAAGGAGCAAATGCCAAGGGTTACAGTATTATTGCCCGATGGGGGAAGTAACCAGCTCTGAATCAAATTTAGAAATTTAGTTTAGTTGAGTTTTCTGTTACCCAGGCTGGAGTGCAGTGGCATGATCATAGCTCACTGCAGCCTCGAACTCCTGGGCTCAAGTGAGCCTCCTACCTCAGCCTCTCGAGTAGTTGAGACTACAGAAGCACATTACCATGCCAACATAATTTTTTTTTTTTTTGAGAGATGGGGTGTTGCTATGTTGCCCAGGCTGGTCTTAAACTCCTGGCCTTAGGTGATCCTCCTGCCTCAGCTTCCCAAAGTGCTGGGATTACAGGTGCAAATGAAATTTTGTTTCAGCATTTCTTTTTTCACAGATTCTATAACTACCTGTACTCATGTCCTCATGGAATTGATTTTACATTATGCTACTTCCTTCATTAATGATTTAAATAAAGTCTTGACGTATGCTTGCCACTTATTTATTTGAGAATTGTTTTTGGTAATTTGAGAACACCGCTTTTATTTATGTAAAAGTAGCATTGCTGGTTCACGGGAGAGATCCACATTTAACTTTACTCAGAAAAATCAAAGTCCAAAGTGACTGGACCCATCTACACCCCCAGTTCCAGAGTAATAGACCTCGCCAAGAGTAAGAGGCAGCTTCAGGCCTGCTCACAAGAAGAAGCTGCCCCTTTCTCCATCAGGCAAACTGCTTCCTTGCAAATGTGGCTGCTGGAGTCTCACTGGGCCCTACTTGCTTCTCTCCCTGTTAGGATGAAACCAGTTCTAGGGAAGCTCCCGCCAGCCTGTGCACCCCACGCCCCATCTTGCACGGAAGGGACTCGGTTTTGCAACTCATGATGCTGCCCTCTTCCTTGGAGGGTGCATGTTACAAACTCCTGTCATCTGCATCCTTCCGCATCTTCTGTGCTCACTCCCTACAGTCTTGGTCTCTCTTCTACTTATTCTGTGGTTCAGCATTTCAGTTTTATTTCTAGATTATTTGAAAATGGGTGAGTAGGTGGGTCAGAGCCCTCAGCTGGTATCTTCAGTGACAAAGGCACAGAAAGTTATATTGGCTATGATTGAGGGGCCTGGGGGCCAGGGGATAGAAGAGGCTTTCAAGTCACTCGTGTCTTTTCTGCCTCTGGAATCCATTTGGGGGGAATCTGCACACTGTGCTCCTGTCCATCTCTGTACCCCACCACTTGCCCCAAGTCCTTTGAAAAGTGCTTCTTTCAAATTTTTAGTGCACATCTATCTCATCATGTTTAATTCTATTCGTTCCCATTCTGTTCTTTCCAAGACGCGTCAGCAAATATTTACAGGGCACCATCCAAACTCCGCAGGTGAGTGAGCCTGGGCCCCACCCTCAGTGATCCCCCACGTTCGTCCTGGGGGTGGTGCAGCCTCTTCTCCCCCAGGCTTCCGATCCCTCCATACCCAGCCTCCCCTCAGGCTTGGCTTCACCTGTGCCCTTGCCAGCTCAAGCACTGTCTGTGGCCCCTCTGCCTTTAGTTAGACTGTTAAACCAACTCTAAAGTGCTTGATGTTGGCAAAGAAAGAGAGAAGGCTTGAAGCCAGGAATTGCACCAATAAGATCATGATTCCTGATCTCCAGGCATCACTAATAACCCTTCTGCTCTTAACGCCCCTCTGCCCACACGGCCATACTGGTTCTCTGAGCACTGAATATTATACCATATTTTATCTGGGGACCTGTACTGAAAACGGAACAGTGTTATGATAGTAGGTAAAGAGAATTCTTTGGAATGAGTTCTCCCTCCTTTTCTGGTTGAAAATGTAGGAAATTCCAGCTTGTTTTTTGTTTTTTTTGAGACAGAGTTTTGCTAGGTCGCCCAGGCTAGAGTGCAGTGGTGTCATCATAGCTCACTGCAACCTGAAACTTCTGGGCTCAAAGGATCCTCCTCCCTCACTCAGCCTCCCAAGTAGCTGGGACTACAGGTGCCCATCACACGCCTAGCTAATTTTTCTGTTTTTAGTAGAGAAAGGCGTCTAGCTCTTTTTCAGGCTGATCTCAAACTCCTGAGCTCAAGCAATCCTCCCACCTCAGCCTCCTAGAGTGCTAGGATTGATTACAGGTGTGCACCACCACGCCTGGCCCCAGCTTGATTTTTGATCACCCAGCTTATATCCAAATACCATATAGCTGGTATTGCATTTTGGTTTACACGTTAATAGTAAGCTTACCCAAATATCTTTTTTTCAGAAGATACAGATACTTCCAAGAAAGACATTGAACATATAAAGTAGGGCTTTCTCTTTTATCCCACCATTGAGCAGCAAAGATGGATGTGATCCATAAACCCAGCGCTTCTAGCATGTTGCAGGTTGTGACCCACAGGCCACCTCCTCCACCTACTCCTGTGTGTGGCCTTAGGTGGACAGATGGGTTTTTGACTAAGCCCAGAGCATCCCCTTGATTTTGCAGGTAAGTGACATATTATTTTATTAGCTCTAACACTAGTCCTTCATTTAGGATTTTTATATGCAATTATGTACTATGTTTACTGCTGTTTATTTGACATATCACCTTCCATTCATTTACGATTTATTCAGCAAGTATGTGACTACTTCCCACCCATAAGGCAGCATGCTGGGAGTTATAGTAATAATTAAGGTAGACTACGAACTTGCCCTTGATTCCTGGTGAACAACAGCGAGATTTCTCCCTTCTTATATAGAACTGGCTCCTTTCACTTAAACACATGCACACAAAGAGGATACGAGGGCTTGCATAACACTCAGTGCTTTAGTAGTGTGATAGAGCGATCTTATTCTGTTCTTGTCCTTAAGGACTCAAACTACCCTAAGAAGGCAAGGGAGACATAATCCGTCATCAGAAAACAAGGAAAAATTCTCAGCAGTCACATGTAATTTTTAGAAAACCATTTTATTTGAGATTAGAAAAGATATTTCACAAAAGAATGAAATATAATTGTTTTTCCAAAATATGACTATAACTCCATTTAATCTATGTCTGAAATTAATTCTACAAATATGTACTGAGAATCTGGGATGTGCTCTACACTGTACTTAGGACTGTGATGAGAAGTGAACCTGAACTAGGTGCTGTACAGAGGAGAATCTAAGAGAAAAATCTTTATGCCACCTCTTGGTACTTCATCGTCTTGTCCTTGAGACTAAAATTCCTGAATTGTTCACAAGTGAGAGGACCTCAGAACAAATTTCTTTCATACTGTAAAAGTTCATAGTAGGCCGGGCGTGTTGGCTCACGCCTGTAATCCTAGCACTCTGGGAGGCCAAGGCAGGCGGATCCTTTTGAGCTCAGGAGTTCAAGACCAGCCTGAGCAAGAGCGAGACCCCATCTCTACTAAAAATAGAAAGAAATTATCTGGACAACTAAAAAAACATTTAGAAAAAATTAGCTGGGCATGGTGGTGCATGCCTGTAGTCCCAGCTACTCGGGAGGCTGAGGCAGGAGGATCGCTTGAGCCCAGGAGTTTGAGGTTCCTGTGAGCTAGGCTGATGCCACAGCACTCTTGCCTGGGCAACAGAGTGAGACTGTCTGGAAAAAAAAAAAAAAAAAAAAGAAAAGAAAGAAATAAAAAGCAAGATAAACAGGAGACGTGTCACCAGGGTGCCACAACCACCTCCCTGCACCCTTCCTCTGTATTATGATATAATAAATAAGTTTCCCAGCCCCAAATAATTATTTGAACCTCCTCCCCGGTTTTTTAAAAGATTATCTTGGATTCAGGCCTATTCCCCATTTGCCAGCTCCATACTCTGGTATGATACAGGGGGTGGCCCTACCCCTGAATATACAAAATATTACACATCCAGTACATAGAGGTGGGTGTCCCGGCCCGGCCAAGTTAGCCCCTGTTGATCACAGCGGAAGGGTGCTGCCCCTGCCCTCTGAGAGACCGGGTGAGTGTCCCTGAGGAAAGGACTGCTCTGGGGCACGAAATGGGGGGTAGGGGAGGGGGAGGTTGTCCCTGGAGGCAGCCTCCTTAAAAAAAAATAAATGTATGAGCCTTTGGCCCCATCTAAAAAGGAAAATAATAATTTTTTTTTTTTATCTACATAAGAAGGGAAATAATCTAGTTGTCTAAAATCCCACTAAGAAGGTATATAACACAAAGTTTTTTTGTCCAGGTAAGAATGGAAAATTTGAAGAATGGAAATTTTTTGTCCAGGTAAGAATGGAAATTTTTATCAACCTAAGAAGGGAAATAATCCAATTTTTCATATCCAGCTATGCAGGAAAATAATATAATTTTATTCTTAAAGCCAGCTAAGAACTGAAATAATTTATTCTCTACGTTGGTTTTTTTGTTTCAATTTTTCTCTAATTTTGTTCTCCTCCAGTCTCCAAAGTTGTTTTAATGCCTCTAAGAAATGAAATAATCCAATTTTTGATATGTAACTATGAAGAGAAATATTGTTTTTCAAACAAGCTAAGAAAGGAAATAATTTTTTTCTGTTTTTGTTCTTTTTCCTATTTTTCTTTTTTCTAACATTTCTCTCTCCTCCAGCTCAAAATTTGTGTGTTTCCTTCTAAGAAGGGATATATCTAAATTATTTAATCCATCTATGAAGGGAAATAATGTATGTATAAACCCAGCTATGAAGAGAAACAACTTTTTTATTTTTGCTTTTTACAACTTTTTCCCCTCCTTCCAGCCCCCAAATTTGGTTTTATCTTTCCAAGAAGGGAAATAATTTAAAATTGTTGTAAATACTGCTAAGATGGTCACTTGAAAATAATCCAAAAATTAGGACGTAGTCCTGGCCCAGGTGAGAGGGGTCTTGTCTTGGGACTCTAAGGAGCAAGGCTGACTGGGAGTGGCAGGGGTGGGACGGGGGCAGCCCCACTTCTCCAAGCCTTGCCGGCACTGTAAGAGTTTTAGGCGATCCAGATCTTGAATTGGTGCTTTCCCTTATTCCGGTAGAATAAGGGCATGCAGGGGTTGACGCCCAGGCCCGTCTTGTCGTAGTCGGGGCGCTGCATTTCATGAAGCAGCTCCATGATCTGCTGAGCAGTGTGGCTCTCAGGACCAGATCCCCTCCTGGCCAGTTCCTGGGCGGGCTCCTTTTTGGAGAGGCTCACCTCGTGAGAACCTTTGGGGAGAGAGGGGCAGGGCGCTGAGCCCCCTGCAGCCCTTCTCTCCTGCTCCTGTCCCACCCTGCCCACGGGCTCTCCTTACCCCCCTGCTTGTGAGCTCCATGCTCCTGGAGGGCTGAGGGCCCTGGAGTGGGCTCCTCCGCAGCGCTGTGCGTGTCCGGCAGGACTCTGCCGTGGTCCTTGTTGTGCTCGTTCAGCAGCTGCATCACCAGCCCCTGCAGCTCGAGCATCTTTGCCTGGAGGAAGAGGTGCTCAGCGCCCGCATCCCACCCCTGCCCGTGCCCACAGCAACCTTCTGGGCCCTACCTTCATATCCTCCTTTTCCCTTGACACCTGCCGAACGTACTCCTCATTTTGATGCTGCTGCAGCTTTAGTCCCAGTCTCTGATACTGATACAGGGTGATATAGTCCCCTGCAAAAGGACAGGGTTCAGACTCCGGGGCTCCCCCGACCCTACGGAGACCTTGCCCGGCCATGTCCTGGTCTCCTGGCTCACCAATGGCATCCGTCTGTCTGGCCAGCTGGACACAGCGCTGTTCCAGCTCATCCACTAGTTCCCTCAGATCCGCCTTCTCCTGGATGAGCCCCACGAACCGGGTCTGGTGCCAAAATAATGGGGTCAGGTCTGGGCAGCAACCTGCCTGCCCCCTCCCTTCCTGGCTCAAGTCAGGAGAGACTCCCTCACCTGCAGCTTCTCCATGTCCACCTTTAGGGCCCGATAGGTTTCCCCAGACACGACGTCGCCGCCAATTCCAGGGGCCGGGGCTGCCTGGAGAGCCAAGCAGCGCACCTTCTGTGCCCTCAGCTGCCTACCCAGCTGGGCCTGCTCCTCCTCAGCACTGGCCAGAGCTGAGCTGAAAACTGTTACCTGCAGGCAAAAGTGAGTGTGCTCGTGGGGGGACACAAAGGACTTACAGACGAAAGGAAGCAGAGAGGAACCCTCCCAACTCGGGGCCTCAGGGGATGCGCCTGTTGTTCACAAGTGGATGGTGTCTCATCACTGGCTTCCAAGGAAGCCGGGGATGGAAGGTTGGGGGGGGGGGGTGTCAAGAGAAATCAGAGGGCAGGAAGGTGGCACAGAGAAGGGGCCAGAAGAGTTATGTTCACCATGGATTCTCGGCTCTCTAAGTCCTCTGGGATTCTCAGCTCGCACCCAGCAGCCTCCGAATCCATGCCTTCCTGCTCCTCTGCTCCCTCCTCCTCAGGTGTTTGCTCCTTGCCAGGAATCTTGTTGCGAGGTGTGTCCTCCTTGTCAGGAATCTTGCTGTCAGGTGTGTCCTCCTTGTCAGGAATCTTGTTGTCAGGTGTGTCCTCCTTGTCAGGAATCTTGTTGTCAGGTGTGTCCTCCTTGTCAGGAATCTTGTTGTGAGGTGTGTCCTCCTTGTCAGGAATCTTGTTGTGAGGTGTGTCCTCCTTTTCAGGAATCTTGTTGTCAGGTGTGTCCTCCTTGTCAGGAATCTTGTTGTCAGGTGTGTCCTCCTTGTCAGGAATCTTGCTGTCAGGTGTGTCCTCCTTGTCAGGAATCTTGTTGTGAGGTGTGTCCTCCTTGTCAGGAATCTTGTTGTCAGGTGTGTCCTCCTTGTCAGGAATCTTGTTGTGAGGTGTGTCCTCCTTGTCAGGAATCTTGTTGTCAGGTGTGTCCTCCTTGTCAGGAATCTTGTTGTCAGGTGTGTCCTCCTTGTCAGGAATCTTGTTGTCAGGTGTGTCCTCCTTGTCAGGAATCTTGTTGTCAGGTGTGTCCTCCTTGTCAGGAATCTTGCTGTGAGGTGTGTCCTCCTTGTCAGGAATCTTGTTGTGAGGTGTGTCCTCCTTGTCAGGAATCTTGTTGTGAGGTGTGTCCTCCTTGTCAGGAATCTTGTTGTGAGGTGTGTCCTCCTTGTCAGGAATCTTGCTGTCAGGTGTGTCCTCCTTGTCAGGAATCTTGCTGTCAGGTGTGTCCTCCTTGTCAGGAATCTTGTTGTCAGGTGTGTCCTCCTTGTCAGGAATCTTGCTGTGAGGTGTGTCCTCCTTGTCAGGAATCTTGCTGTGAGGTGTGTCCTCCTTGTCAGGAATCTTGTTGTCAGGTGTGTCCTCCTTGTCAGGAATCTTGTTGTCAGGTGTGTCCTCCTTGTCAGGAATCTTGTTGTCAGGTGTGTCCTCCTTGTCAGGAATCTTGTTGTCAGGTGTGTCCTCCTTGTCAGGAATCTTGTTGTCAGGTGTGTCCTCCTTGTCAGGAATCTTGTTGTCAGGTGTGTCCTCCTTGTCAGGAATCTTGTTGTCAGGTGTGTCCTCCTTGTCAGGAATCTTGTTGTGAGGTGTGTCCTCCTTGTCAGGAATCTTGTTGTCAGGTGTGTCCTCCTTGTCAGGAATCTTGTTGTCAGGTGTGTCCTCCTTGTCAGGAATCTTGTTGTCAGGTGTGTCCTCCTGATCAGGTATCGGGTCCTCCTCAGGTTTCTCCTCCTTGCCAGGTGTGTCCTCCACTCCCTCCTCCTTGTCAGGTCTCTCCTCCTCCTCGTCCAATCCATCTCCTGGGGGAAGCCAGAGGAGTCCTCAGACAACCCAACAAGGGAGGCAGAATGGACCACCTCCCTCACTGTGTGACCTGGGCCAGCCGCTCCCCCCACAATCACCAGCTGCTCTAGAGGTCCCCCTCCGCCTCACTTACCCTTCCCAGGGTCAGCCATTAGGCTCAGCTGGGCCTGGAGCTGCTGGTTCTGTTGGCTGGCGGCTTTCAGGCGCTCCTAAGGGGCCAGGAAAGAGGGTGAGAAGGCCTGGAGGCTGCCAAGTCCTCCCAGTCAGGGGCCCAGCCCTCAGCACCTCCCTCACCTGGGTCTCCTGCAACTCCTGGCGAACCCTCTCGGCCACCACTGCGCCCTGCACTTTCTCCTGCTGCAGCTGAGCCACGGCCTGGGTCTGCTGCAGGAGCTCCCTGTGCAGAGTCTCCCTTTGTGAAATCAGCTGCTGGCAGGCGGCTGCGTGCTGCTGGTAGGCCGCTGAGTACTGCTGCACGTAGAGCAGGTACCCGTCCCGCTCCTGCTGCAGCCTCTTCGCCTCCTCGCTCTTCAGCCTCACCTGTGGGAAGACCCTGATGTGAGGGCAGGTGGTGGCCTGCTGCCAGACTCTGAGCCCACCAACGGGGTAGTGGGGCGGGCAGGGGGGGACTCTGCCGCCTGCCCAGGCCCCTGGCCCCTGGCTCCAGGTCTGTCTCCCTTGCACAGAGCCCCGACGACTCCTCCTCACCCAGCCTCACATCCCATAATCTTCTGCCCACCATTTAAACTTTAGGCCACTGATGGGAGGAAAAGCAAAGGGAGCCAACCAGCAAACACCTGTTAAGTGCACACTAAATGCCTGACACTTTACATGCATTATCTCATTTAATCCTCAACACCTCTCTGAGAAAAATGCTAACTTCTTTTTCTTTTGTTTGCTTAGTTTTTTTTTTTTTTTTTTTTTTTTTTTTTACAGAGCCTCACTCTGTCACTCTGGGTAGAGTGCAGTGGTATCATCATAGCTCACGGCAACCCCAAACTCCTGGGCTCAAGCGATCCTCCTGCCTCAGCCTCCCAAAATGTTGGGATTACAGCGGGGAGCCACCATGCCCGGCTAAATGGAAAGTATTTGAATATCTGCCAGCAGAGCCGAGACTGGAATCCAGTCTGAATCCAAAGAGCCGCCCATCAGACCATCTCCCCCTAGGGTTAGGGGGGCCCAGTGCCTCTAGCTGAGACGATTATGTCCAGACCTGGGAGAAGCCCAGGGCTACCCGCCTCTCAAAGTCAGAGGGCAGGAAGCAATAGTCACAGGACTGCTCTGTAGGCTTCTGGGGTCCTCTGTCCCCCAGAGGCTGGCACTGCCTTTGTCCTGGCCCGGCACCTCCCCCACTTCTCAGATGGAGCGGCGGTTACCGTTTCCGTCAGCTCTCCCAGCTTCTCCTGTAGCTGGCCCAGCTTCTTAGCCAGCTCCGTCTTCACATGCTGCCCTGACAGCAGTGCACTCATTATGTCCATGTTGTCATTGCTCTGGACAGAGAGAAGTAATCTGCAGCTGGAGACCCCAGGACTTGATGTCCACCTCCCACGGCACAGGGACAGGAGGTGACAGGTTGAAAACCCATCCCCCCGCCACCATATATTGGAGTGGGGCTCTGGTACCATTTCACATAAGGTCTACCCTGCCCAATTTTACAGGTGGGGAAACAGAGTCCCAGAGGGCAAATGAGGAGGGCAGGCTAGCCAAGTGGGGCTATGCACGAGCTTGATAAAGCCGTCTTGCAGCTCGGCCAGCTGCTTCTTCAGCTCAAGGTCCTAGGAGACGGCACCATTGATGGTGGCACGGTCGTTCTGCATAGAACATTTTATATGTATTATACATAGTAAACACACACACACACACACACACACACAGGCATCCCTTCTCTCTATACAAATGGTAAAAACTAAAGATATTCTTCTGTGTCTTCATAGCCCGCATACCATATACCCTCTCCTAGCACAGTGGCCAAGGCCACTGCCAGTCAAGGGCAGGGTGGGCACTGGCTCTCTGGGCTCTGCATTCAGTGCTCACGCCCACAGCACTTCCCCAACTCAGGCACGGCAGCCAACTCATCCCCGAGCAACTGCTTTTTTTTTCTTTTTTAATTTTTCCCCTTTATTTATTTATTTTTTTAGAGATGAGGTCTTGCTATGTTGCCCAGGCTGCCCTCAAACTCCAAGCCTTAAGAGATGCTCCCACCTCGGCCTTCCAGTAGCTGGGACTACAGGTGGGCACTGCCGCACACCCCAGGCTGCTTCTGACAACCACACAACCAAAGCAGCAAGACATGGCCCGTGCTGCATTCTGGGCAGGGGGACACTCCACCCTGTAGAAGGGACCTTCAGGCTTACTCCCCCATCTGGGAAGCTGGCCTGCCAGCCAGTGGCCAAGCAGGTGCCTGGGCTCACCTTGTCCACCTGCTTCTGCTTCATGGCGATGGCAGACAGAGTCCGCTCCAGATCTCCTATATGCTGCCGGCAAGAGCGCAGGCAGCTGGCAACATCCTCCAACTTGCCTGGAATGAGAGAGTCCAGATGGAGCCCAAAGGCCTCCCCTGAAGGCCTGCCAAGGCGCCGGGCTGAAGGCTGAAGGCTGCCCAGATTCCCACCTTCTTTCTGCCTCATCGCCTCTTGAGTGTGGACCAGTGCCGAATAGAGATCAGACTTCTCAGATGCTAGGATCCCTATGGTCTTAATGTGAACCTTTGGGAGAAAAGCCAAACAAGTGCTGAAAGAGAGGGAAAGGAATGTTCTCTAGAGGACACAAGGGGATACCATTCCATCCACTCACTTGGAGTTGCTGCCGTAGGGCTTCCTGTTCCTTCGTCGATTTTCGATATTCTTCTTTCTCCTACAAAAAGAAGGAAGAAAGATCTCTTACTTGGGGGAGGCAGAGATGGAATAGCAAAGGATGTGCCCCCAGAATGCCACCAATGCCCCAGGGCAGACCCACCCACCAGACCAGATTATCAGGAGTCCTGCGGGGAATGGGGGTGGGGCCCCAGAACTGAGCCTTCTCCAGGCCAGGAGTGCGCAAGACAAGCCTGGGGCCTCTACATCTGGGTCCTTCCCCAAACCCGTCAGCCATGTTATAAACAAAGAGATCACATTACTTTTTCCAGCTGCTCGATGAGTTTTTGATTCTGCTGTTGCTGTAGAGAGAGTCAAAGGAAGGTGACTGAGGTGGTCCCCTCGACTCTATTCCCCAGACCAAGGAGGGGTGGGCAGGGGCCAGGAATGGATTTTAAAGGCAAAGTTCTCGACCCTATGGGGACATGAACTGACAAAACTCCCCTCAAGCTCCCAAGAATAGAGAATTTGTGTCTTTGCTGGTTTTTGCTCACAGCTATAAAACTGAAAGCCTGAATCTGGATTCTCCTTAAAGGACAATAACACAAAACTCTAGAAATGGACTTTGAGAAAAAAAAGACTTCCCTTCTGCCAGCTTGTGATTTAGGAGGGTGCATTCACTCAACAAATATTTACTGAGCACACACTACAGGCCAGGTACTGCTCTTAAGAACAGGGACATAGGAACGCAAAGGACACACGAGATACTTTCCCCCTGTCGTTTACATTCTAGTTGGCCTGGAAATCTGATGCTCAGAGCTACAAGACAAGAGACCTTCAACACCCTTTAACTCTACCTCCTCAGGAAACTCAAGCACAGGGAGGAGAGGTCGCATGTCCAAAATCAAGGACAGAGCAAATCAGGGACAGCCAGGGCGGGAACACAGGGCTGATGACAACCCGCCAAGCTCCGGCTTCCACAAGAGCCAACCAGCCCGGGGCAAGTGTGGCGAGGATGAGCAGGGCTGTCTGGAGAAGAGAGAGTAAGCAAAGAGGGCAGCGACAGAAAGAGCCATGCGGCATGCTCTGTGCTCGGGGTCCCTCCAGCTGAAGCCTAGGCCCCCCCAGCACCCACTCTCCCTTGGCACCAGGGCCCCCCGGCCTCTTTCTTCAGAGCCCCAAGGGGAAATTGGAGCTCAGGATGGGCAGCGTGGCATCCGGGAACCCCGCTGGACTCTTACCAATTGCTCCACTTTGCTATTCAGTTTCTGGTTGGTTACATAGCTGGAGTCCAGGGCTACCCTTAGCTCGTGGTAGCGGTGCTGAGGCACATGCAGAGAGGAGGAGTTGGAGGAGGGTTGGGGGAGAGGCAGAGAGAGCAATCATTAGGGTTGGGGGTCTGTGGGCTGTCTCAGCTGGCAGAAGGGCACCCATCCCCCGCTGTGGGAGGAGGTCAGGGGCTGGCCTGCAGGGTCACTGGGCCACAGTTCAGGGCCACTTACTTCCATTTCCTTCGTGTTAATGGACGACGAAGGGCCCACTCCATTGATGTGGCATGGAGACTAAAAGAGATGAGGGTTCACTCAGAGATGCTCTGCCCCTCATGGCTAAGCCCTCTGACTTCCCTTCTTCCCCCTCAACTGGCAAAATTTTCTGTTCTGCCTAACTCGGACCCCTCCTCCCGTCATCCCTCTGTGCCAACTTCTCAGCATTCTTATCTCCCCACCGTCCCTCCCTCCTGAGCAGCTCTCAGCCTGTGCTCCCCCAGCAGGATAGACACGTGACTGGCCCTGTGGTCCAACTCCTTGTCCTGCACAGCTCCAAGGGGGAAGGCCCAGAGAAGAGGCGACTTGCTCAGCGTTCCCCAGCAAGTCTCGCTGGTCCCACGATCATCTCTCTCTCACGAACCCCTGCCTCCATCTCCTCGTATCATGTTTCCTTCCCCCTCGCCCCCCTTCTGGGCCCTAATTTCTGGGGTACCTCAGACACAAGATGGTTAATACACAGCCTCTCAGTCGATGAGAAAGTCCTAGGGAGGGAGACAGGGGTCAGGGGAGCAGGGGGCTCAGTGGGAAAGAGGGTCACGGGCAGTAGCCTGCCCTGACTCCCTCGCCTAGGGACCGCTGCCCCGACAGGAGACACTCACTTGATTTTGTCCACAAGATGAGAAGCGTCGTCGGCATCGTGGTCCTGTTTAGGAAGAAACATTATGAGGTGGTCATTCAATTTCCATAAGACTCAGCCAGGGGTGGGGTAAGCCAAGCTCATTCCCACAATCTTCATCTCCCCAAACCTCCAGACAAAGCCTGGTCTTAGCTTCCCCGTCCCAGTCCCTAGGAAGGGCACTTGGCTCTAGAACCAAGTTCCCTGAGAAACGAGATGAGAAGCCAGGGCCGGTCTAGTCCTTAGGGAGGGAGAGTGGGACAAGCACACAGGAAGGCAGCGGGCAAAGGGAGAAGAGGCACAGACTTCAAGTAATTCCATGCTAGTGATACTAGCATCAGGGGAAGAGACACGGCCAGATGACAGGGTGTCATCAGAGGAAGGGGCACTCTCAGTTGACAGGCTGTCATCAGTGGAATGACCACCAAGTGACATGGTGTCATCTTGGGAAGGGATACCACCAGGTGACTTGGTGTCATGAGCAGATAGTGGTGCAGGGGAAGCGCAGTCTTTGGGCACCTGTCACAGAACAGAGAAGGGGTCAGGGAGCCATGCAGGAGAGAAGGCACCTTGGTGCCATGGACACAAGGGTGCAGAGCAGGCAGGACAGGTGTTGCTGCAGTCAGAGTGACAGTGACACACGCTGGGAGCCCCTCGGGGGTGTGGACACAGCCTGCCCAGGCCTCGGACCACTTGGCAGCGTTTCCTGCAGCCAAAGTGCAAAGCAGGGGCTGCACGACCTCCTCCATTGACACACGAGGACCTTGTTGTCCCTGGAGCTCAGCAAAAGACAGCACCAGGCTCTGACCCGCAGCAGCCACAGCGGCAAGAGGAAGGTGTGCCAAAGTCAGGAAGAAGAAAGGCACTGTTCTTCCAGAAAGCCGCTTGGTGCCGCAGCATGACCCTAACCTGGGCGCCTACTGTGCAGAGAAGTGTGGTGAGTGGTCTCGTTGTGGTCAGTGGAGCTGTCTGCCCCTCTCTCTCCCTCTCTCTCTCTCTCTCTCTCTCCCTCTCGTTCTCTCCCTGGCCTCCCTTCCCCTTACCTTGGCCAAACCATGGGCTGTATTTCTGATTCAGGCCTTTTTAGGAAAAAATGTTGCCCAACTAGAAGCCTCTCCCTGCCCCCTGGAGGTAAAAGGAGAATAAACCATAGTCTCATGGCCGCTACCCTCACCCCGCCTTTTAGCTCCAGAAACACCTACCCAACCAAGAGAGCACCTGAGAAACCAGTGCCCAGATGTTTGCCCTAGGACTCTCGGCAACCTGGAAGTCATGAGGCCTCTTTCCTGGGAACAGCAGTTAGGGGATAATCCTCACATTTAGGACTTGAGCCATGGAAAAGCCCACCCCCGCCCCCAGCTGGCCCCACCTGCTTGACTGCAGCCTCATCCACCCTCTCTCCAGGCTCGGGCCTAACTCTCAGCCGCAGCCCCTGGCTCTAGAGATCTTCTCGTGTCCCGCAGGCCAGATGGGCAGAGAATGGAAGAGCAGCCTGACAAGAGAAGACTGCGGGACAGCCAAGGCCTGGTCAGGGGAGCCAGGTCTGGGGAGGAAGTGGCTGCACCTCTCTCCAGGGAAAGGGCTGCCTGCTCTCCCGACCCTTCGGCCTTGGCCTCTGAAAACCCAAAGCTACTTCCCTCCTTAGAGCAAGTGCTGCAGAGGCTGGAGGACCCGAGAATGAGCCAGGTTGTCTCTGTATCTCTGCAAGTAGACTGTGACCATGGCCCTGGAACCTGGTGTTGCCTTGACAATGTCCACAGCTGAGTCTAACAGGGAAGAGCAGGGACTGAGCCGCGGGCCAGGCAGGAGACTTCAGGGGACCCTGGCAGGCTCTGGGTCCCTCTTGGCATCTTGGGTTCCCACTGACCTCTAGGATTAGACACAGGAACACTCAGAGGTGGGAAAAAAGGACTTTTCTGAGGACTTTCCAATACATATACCATGATTATTTGGTGAGCAACCAAGTTATTTCACAGTTTGAAGTCCTGCAACTAAGAGTGGAGTTTAAAAAAAAAAAAATGCCTACTCTGCTCAAAATGTCCCATCCCATTAAAAATGTTTTTCTCTCTCCACTATTCCCTGTTTCTGGAAATGTTGTCAGCTCTATCAAGGATACTGCAACCACAGGCCTGCACTCCTGCAATACAAAAGTTACTTGAGAAATAGTTATGGATATAGAGAGTTTAAACACAGTAAGAAGGAAAGATAGGGATATGGGCCTTTATTTCCAGAGAAGAGGGACCTGGGCTGGGCACAGAATTTTAGAGCATCACAACACACTAATAATTTTCTCATGAGGAAACTAAGGCCCCAGATCCCTTAACCGCTGAGACCACTGGCAGAGCAAAAGCCACATACACGGTCCCAGGACTCCTCCAGGCCTGTGCTTCCCTCTCCATGCCACTCAGTGTCTCCTCTGAGCCAACAAGGTGAGTCACAGCACCTGGGCAGAGCTGACTGACTGTGGGAGACAGCTGTGATGATGGAAAACTCTCTACCGGTGCCCTGTCCCAATGTGTCCCCATGCCCACCTCCCACAGGATCTGGCTCTCTTGCAAGCCCTGCTCCTCTGGCTTGGCAGAGGCCCCAAGGCAAGTCAGGTGTGGAGGAAGTGCCAACATCACACTCTGAGGTCATCTCCTAGCCCTGTGTACCCCGATGCCCTGCCCCCACCCAGCTCCCTGCGTCCCTGAGAGATGTTCTATGAGCCCATAATGCTGGCCGTGACCTCACTGCTCCCTCTGCCTCCCCCACTCTCCATACTGATGGATCTTACCCACCTTTAACCTTCAAACTGGCCTTAAATTGTCACCTCCTCCACCCTCAAGTCCATTTGGGACCAACCTTCCCGCAGCTGAGAATGTGGAACGTCCCTACATTCCCCCTTACTCTTTCCGAGGCCTCAGCCTCCCTCAGCGTGCAATCCTACCTCCTCATCTATTTTCTCCACTGTTTAGCAAAGTGCCTTTGCTACCAAGAGCCCAGTGCATATGGCTAAGTGTCCACTGGATTTTTAAAAGGAATTAGGGGCAGAATGTCCTGGTCACTCATCTGTTTGCTTAACCTCACATCCTTTACAGTTAGTTCCTCTGAAAAAATAACTTCAGTTCTCACAACTATGATGCAAACTCTTCCTTGAAACTGTATGTTCCCTACTCTCAAACCAAAATAAATCAACTCAAAAAATCACAAACTTCTATGTGGTCTACTGGTTTTGGGGGAGATGCCCAGAGGGCCACACCTAAAGGTTTGCTGGGTTTTTTAAAAGTCTCTCCTAGTCTGATAGTACCATTTAAAAGCCCAAATCCCACACATCTGCTCCAAAAGTGATTCCCAAATTACCTTGACCCGTCAAGGTATGTCTCACCTTTACAAGATGATAAATGATATGGGGGAGAAGTGAAAAAACCCAATCAGTGAGGCAGGGGAAGAAGCAGACAGATGGCCAAGGGATTAACGGCAGCAACATAGAGTAAGCCAGAAGCAAAGTGTCCCCCCAGTCAGGGAAGCCTCAGGGGCATGCACAGCCGGGAGAGAGCAAGCCGGAGAGGGGTCTCGGCGTTGCCTCACCTTCCACTTGTCCGATGGGGGGAGTGCTACCCCATTGGAAGGTTAAGGTTGGACACCAGCACCTTCAGAATGTCCTGAATCTATAGGAGATGCCGAAAAGGGAGAAACAAGGGCAGGGGAGAAGGAAGTGGCTTAGAGACGGGCAAGAAGGTCGGGCATGGAAGAAGACGTGGGCTCAGGGAAACGAAATGCTGAAGGAGGGAGGAGATCAATACCGTGGCCTGCACCATCCTTCCAAAGGGCTACCTGCTGCTCTGCCAGAGGCAGAAACAAGTAGATGGAAAAGTCTCCGAGTGACGCAGCTCTTCGTACGCTCACGGGGCCCTTTCTTCAGGCCCAGGGTGCGGAGGAAATCTGCCAAGGCTCCAGACCCTCCCCTCCATTTGAAAACCAGCCTTCCCCGTGAGGTTTCACTTGAACAAAGGGGGCTACAGCTATAAAGTAAGTTTGAAAGACACTGATGGAATCCAACAACATCAACTGAGAGAGGAGGAAACTGAGGCCCAGGGGAGGAAGTGATTTTTCTGAAGTTACTCAGCAAGGTGGTGGCAAAAATGGTCTCAAAATTCAGATCTTCTCCTAATCCTAGTGCCTGGGGCTCTCTGTGCCACACCCTGCTGCAGAGACAGGGAGAGCGAGGTGGCAAGTGGCCGTTCTCCCTGGCCTCACTTCCCCTTGAGGCTGGGGACGAGGAAAATCAAATGGCAACTACCATTTATTGAATGTCTACTCTACACCAGGCCCTGAACTGGGGATCAATATAAAAACAACAAAAGAACCTCATTTAAACTTCTATAAGTGTAAATAAAACATTACCCCTGTTTTACAGGTGTGAAAAGAGAAATCCAAAGAGACCGAACAATTTGCCCTAAATCATACCCCTAGCAGAGGGAGAGGGAGGATTCAAACACAGAATTCTCACCCAGTACCCGACACTTTTTCCACAATCTTAACCAGTACTCTTTACTTCCTTCCCTTAAGCCCCTGTCCCCAGGGGCCTGGCCAGCCAAGACTCACATTCTCAGGCGGGCAGCAACCATTATCAGTAGCAGTTGTTTCAGAGCTACTACCATTTTTAACTTTTTTCTTTTTGTTCTTTGTATAAGATGATGGGAGGTTGTGCTTCAGTTGATACTCCGCCAACTGTGGGAAGGAAAAGCAGTAACACTTGTGAGGACCCTGAGCCCATATAGTCACGTTCTACTTTACAGTTATTTATTTATTTTTTACTTTACAGTTTTTACAAAAGACTCTCATTGTGTACATCATCTGATTTAATGCCACCCACAACCGTACAAGGTGTTGTAATGATCACTTGATGACTGAAATGGACTGATACCACGGCTTTTTAAAAAAGGCAATAATGGAATTTAAATTCAGTCTTCTGACTCCAAGCTCCGGGGTTTTGCCAGGAATCTGCAGCAGCCAGGGGGCAAAACCAAAGGCAGAGGTAGAAAGCAAGCGTTCAGTAGGCAGGAAGTGTACATTGCGTGCTTTGGAATCAGACAGCGGGGCCCTTTCTTACACATGTGTTAGGGCCGCACACCAGTACGTCCCCAACTTTGCAATGTATCCTAACGCAGAGGATGGTGAAGGCACAGCCCTTGTGAATCTAGGGATAAGCCAAGCAGCAGTTCACAGAGAAGACTATTATAATTTTAAAAATCTGTGCAAACACCATCCCTAAGTACATTAGTGTTTTTTCTCTCTCAAGAAAATCAGGCAAAACTGATGCTCCAGAAAGCTACTCCGTGTTAACCCCCTGGCACTCAGAGAACCCCAGGTTGAGAAGGGGATTTGGGGAAGATCAAGGCTGTGAAGTTCAGTTTCCCAGGATCTGTTCTACAGAAGGTAAGTAGATCTCATGCCAGAGAGCACTGAGTGAACGTGAGGTAGAGAAGTCAGGAAAAAATTGTAAAGTCTCTCTGGACAGTGGAAACCTGGGAGAAAACCAAACCAAACCGACTCTCCCATTGCCACCCAGAGATGCTGTCAAGGTTTTGAGCTTGTTGGTGAAGTGTAGGCTTTTCGTACTGCCAACGTCTAAGTTAAGGGAGTCAGGGAGACGGAAATCTCTCAGTCCTAAATTCTGTAGTCCTTAGTCCCCTTCCAGTTGGAAATTTGTGCTACAGAGAAACCAGAAAGTAAGTGAAAACACTTAGAGGGGTACTGGGTCCTAAGGTCCAAGGCCAGGCACTCCGCAGTAATGACAGTCCCCAGGGGGATTGTGACGTAACAACATTCCACTTCTCCCTACCTACGCCCCAGTCTCTGCTCCACGGTGGGGGAGGGGAGCGCAGGGCCGGGACCCAGGTCCTTGGAGACTGGAGCCCACAGGGCCCAGGGAGGGCGGGTTTGGGGCAGCAGGAGGCAAGGGCTGAGTCCAGAGCTGGGAGCCCCAGGAGTCCCCAGCCCAAAGTCACCCTGGGGCAACTGGCGAGGGCGGGGGCTGGGCTGCTGAAGGGGCGGGGCTGTCTGAGAAGACTTTGATGAGGGGAGTCAAGGGGCGCTGTGGGGACAGCCCTGCGTGTCTCAGGAGTGGCACAGACTGTGGCCATAGTCCTGCCATGGGAGGGAGCCTCGGGCTGGGTCGGGAGCCGCGACCGGGGCGTTTTACCTTTTTCCTGGCCCTGGCCAATTTTTGCTGTCGGCCGTCTGCCGGCATCCCGGCGGCGGGGTGGGGGGGGGTGGGGGGTGGGGGGGTAGGGGGATGAGACGGGGGGGATGGGGGAGTGGGGGGGTGAGGCGGGAGGGAGGGTAAATATGGGATCTCTAGGAACGCAACAAGAGATCAACAAGAGATCCCGACAACCACTGTGAAATCGCTTCCACTAAGCACCGCAAGTCGCTTCCACTCGCTACCGCAGCAGAAGTGCCACTGAGCCAGAACAGGTGGCACCAGAGCAATACTAGGGAAACGCATATGTGGGCGTGGCCCAAATGCTCCCAGCCCATTGGTCCACGGGAAAGATGAAAGGAAAGGGGCGTGGCCAGGCACCCCGGGGGCCCAGGAGATGCAGTGGCGTCACAATGTAAGCAGCGCAGGTGCCCAGTTGCTGTCCCCGCCCACTCTGGGGGGGAGGGGCGCTGGCTCTTGCTGGGTGCGCGCGCAGCTTTCAGTACGGCCGTTCGTGGCCCCTTTCAAAGAATTCTACCTGATGGACCTGAGAGGCCGCTCTCAGGGCCGCCGCCCTGGACCCTCCCGCGCCACTGAACCCCCCCCACCCACCAGACCCGGGGGCCTCGGACCCCAGGGCTCAGGAGGTGGCCGAGGAATGGACAGCAGGGGGAAAGTGCATCATTTCACAGTCCCTTTCCTGACTTCACAGCCCCGCCCGGACTTTCTTGTCCCAGAAATCACCTCCAGAGACCCCCCCCTCCAGTCCTCCAGACGCTCCCTCTCTCAGAACCCCCCTTCCTCAGGCGTCCCTTCCCCGATCCTGCGAGTGGATCTGCCCCAGTCCCAGGCTGGTCCAGCCCGGGACACTCCTACTTCCCAGCTTCTCCTCCTCCGGAGCCCGCAGTACCCGTTCCTCTGAGAGCAGGCTCTCGGTCCAGCCAGCCTTTCCCCTCGGATTCCTCTCCAGGACTGAACCCGGACTTAACCGAAGTTACCGCGGGACTGTCCGATCCCCTGTGAGTACGTCTGTGCCCCCTCTCCCGCCCTCCATCGTGTAAATCACTGCTGCTCCCGGCGCTCCTCTCCATCCCAACAGCAGACCTACTCCGCTGAGAACCTCCAGGGCATTTCTCAATCCCTCCCCTTCCTTTTCTCCTGCTCTCCAATCTTCAGAGAAGTGCTGTCCTGGCCTGGCCAGGGCCAACCCTCCTCCCCGCCTCCTCCTCCCCGTCCCCACGCCGCCCTCCTCCTGCCTCTTCAGGGCCTTTCCCTGTCTCAGCGTACAGGACTCTTGTATGCTGAAAATTACAAAACGCTAATCAAAGAAATCAAAGATTTAAATAAATGGAGGGACATACTATATTCATGGATTGGACCACCCAATATAGTAAAGAAGTTGATTTTCCCCAGATTGTTATAGAGGTTTGACATGATTCCTGTCAAAATCCCAGCAAGATATTTTTTGTAGATTTAGGCAAGCTTATTATAAAATTCATGTGGAAAGGCAAAGGAACTATGATAATTAAAAACAATTTGATAAAGAATAATGAAGAAGGAATCAGTCTGATTTCAAGATTTGTTATATAGCTATAGTCAAGACTGTGCAGTATTGGCTAAGGGATAGATCCATAAATCAAAAGAACAGAATAGAAAACTCAGATATAGCCCCACACACAAGTACAGTGAACTGACTTTTGACAAAGGTGAAAAACAATTCAATAGAAAAAGGATAGCCTTTTCACCAAATGGTGCTGGAACAATTGGACACCCATAGGCAAAGAATAAAGCTCAACATAAGTCTCACATCTTACATAATTAACTCAAAATAGCTCATAAACTTTAATGTAAAATGCAAAACTAGAAAACTTTTAAGAAAAAAAATCCAGCCTGAGCAAGAGCGAGACCCCATCTCTACTAAAAATAGAAAGAAATTATATGGACAGCTAAAAATATATATAGAAAAAATTAGCCGGGCATGGTGGTGCATGCCTGTAGTCCCAGCTACTCGGGAGGCTGAGGCAGGAGGATTGCTTGAGCTCAGGAGTTTGAGGTTGCTGTGAGCTAGGCTGACGCCACGGCACTCACTCTAGCCTGGGCAACAGAGTGAGACTCTGTCTCAAAAAAAAAAAAAAAAAGAAAAAAAATCCAAGAGAAAATCTTTGAGATCTGAGGTTAGTCAAGAGTTGTTAAATTTTATACCAAAATCTTGATTCATAAAAGAAAAAAATGATACATTGAACTTCATCAAAACTAAAAACTTTTCCTTTGCAAAAGATTTTTTTTTGTTTTACACGAAGTCTCGATCTGCCACTTGGGCTAGAGTGCTGTGGTGTCAACCCAGCTCACAGCAACCTCAAACCAAACTCCTGGGCTCAAGTGATCCTCCTGTCTCAGCTTCCCAGAGTAGTAGCTGGGACTACAGGCTCCAGCCACCACGCCCGCCTAATTTTTCTGTTTTTAGTACAGACAGGGTCTTGCTCTTGCTCAGGCTGGTCTTGAACTCCTGAGCTCAAGTGTTCCTCCTGCCTCAGCCTCCCAGAGTGCTAGGATTACAGGCATGAGCCACCGTGCCTGGCCTGCAAGAGATCTTTTTAAAAGGATGTCTCTTCAGAGTGGGAGAAAATATTTGCAAACTACATATCTGACAAATGCCTAATATCTAGAACATATAAAGAACATTTAAACTATTAAACTCATAATAAAAACCCCACAAAACCAATTAAAAATAGGCAAAAACGTGAAGAAACATTTCACCAAAGAGGATATACAGATGGGAAATTAACACCTGAGAAGATGTTCAACATCATGAGCCATTAGGGAAAATGCAAATTAAGAACACAGTGAAATATCTCCATATACCTATCAGCGTAGCTAAAATAAACAATAATGACAATACCAAGTGCTGGCGAGGAAGAGGAGTAACTGGATCTCTCATACATTGCTGGTGGAAATGTAAAGTGGTACAGCCACTCTGGAAACCAGTTTAACAGTTTCTTTAAAATACTAAACATGCAACTGCCATATGACCTACTAATTACAGTCCTGGGAATTATCCAAGTGAAATGAGAACGTATGTTCACACAAAAGCCTGTACACACATGTTTACAGCAGCTTTTATTCGTAGTAGCCCCAAACGGGACACAGCTCAGATGTCCTTCAATGGGTGAATGTCCAGAGCAGTCTCAGGGCTGACACTGTACAAATTCAGATTTGAAACGCGTGTAGCTTTCCAGAGAATGGGCACATGGCTGAGGTAGAGGGAGGGTGTGTGTCGTGGGGCTGGGACAGAGCAGTGCTAGCACACCAGCAGAACTCGACAGTCAGTGTACTGCTGGGTGGATCCTGAACCACATCTCTAGGGCCTTAGGTTTCCCTGATCTGCTTCAGCGCGCAGGAAATACGGCCTCCACCCTGCCTCCTTGGCCTCTGAAGGGGCACGTGTTTTCCTTCTTTGGCCAGGATGTGCCTTGTCATCTGTTCTACACTTCCGACAACGTGTGAGTAACTTCATGAATAAAATGACCCGATGTGTGAAACATAAGTTTTCAGACACGTTCCCCCAAGTCACCACGAGATGGCAGCACATGCACACCACATTTACAGCTCCTTCCCCCTGAGACAGGGTGGCCATTAAACTGTCCTCCCGTAATGCCCCTGCCATTCTGGAAAAACCACACTAAAAGGCTTAGGATATATGTTTGATCCACGTTTATGATAATGTGCTTCAAATACACACATCATTTCTTGACTTAGATACAGAGGTTAACAGGATGACGAGAACATGTAGTTCAGAATTCTTCGCCGTTAGGTAAAGAGTGTGTAACCTACACCTGAAGCCAGAAGTCAATCACTTTATCTGCAGGTCCAAGATAATAAAACAATAATAAAAAAAAAGAAGTCAATCGCACTCGATAAAAGGATTTGTTCTGCCCCGGTGACATGCTTGGGTTCATGGCTTGAGCGTCTCAGAATTGCTACTGCTCATTTACGGAGAATTTAGACAATGTGGGGCATATAGTCAATGCCTTACGTGCATTATCAGGTTAAAATTTACTTCAGCCGTCTGGTATAGTGATTATTATCCTCATTTTACAGGTAGAGAAAGTGAGGATTAGACCCTTTAGGAACCTTGGTAATGACTGAGAACCTGGCTTGCCTGGCTCCCAACACTCCGCCCATACACAAGGCTCCCGCTAGGTGGCGCTCGTACTTAAGCTTTTACTACTGAAGTCTCGGTCCAATGCTCCACTGAGGGGCTGTCTCCCCGCATAGAGTATTTTGTAACCAGTATGATCATTTATATGTTCAATCTTACACCAGTTGAGAAGAGTAATTAGCAATTTATTATCAAGAGAAAGGTTCATAAGATTCTGATGGGGTTTTGTTGTTGTTGTTTTTTTCTTTCACTTCACTGTAGGACTGAGATTACATTGATATCCAAAACTCCATGAGGTGGCCAAAAGTCCTTGTAGAAGTGGCGGGTGGCAGGTAAGCATGTACAACTGACTTCAAATGGTGACTTCCAGCAGCATGGTCAGTTTGGTGTTGGGTTGAGGACAGGTGAAATAGCTGGACATGAACGGTTCCTTTAAAAAAAAAAAAAACTTTGGAAAGTTGGCTTTTCCCATTTCTTATTTATGGCTGGAGGAGGGGCAGGAGAGGAATCGATGTGCATAGTACTTGAGCAACACAACTGTGAATGGATGAAACAGCAAGGGGACAGGTGGGCAGGAGACAGAGTCCCTGATGCACATGTACCTCTTCCACACACAGGACACCCACGGAATCCCACGTCCCACTAACATTCCAGCCTCAGCACTTCACACTCACCCTCATCCTCCTGCCTCAGCCTCCTGAGTGAGTAGCTGGGACTACAGGCATGCACCACCACACCCGGCTAATTTTTTCTATTTTTAGTAGAGACAAGGTCTTGCTCCTGCTCAGGCTGGTCTCCAACTGCTGTGCTCAAGCGGTCCTCCTGCCTTGGCCTCCCAGAGTGCTAGGATTACAGGCGTGAGCAACCGAGCCCGGCCTGAACAAGCAATTCTCTCACTCAAACCTGGAGCATAGAAGTCTCTGCACAGAAATTAACTAGCAGCAGATATTGCAAAAACAAAACAAAACCAAAACAAAAGAAGAAGGAAATTGCATAAGATGAATCCTTCTTCCCTTTTGTGGGTCCTTGGTTAGCTAAGAAAACACAAACTCTTGATCATGACTGTTCAACCGTGGGTTTGTTCTGCGTTCCACTTCCCTCTGGAGCTCCATGCCTCCAAACACAACCCATACAACGGGGGCTTCCTCTCCTGGACATGGCTGGGGAGACATTTAAAAATGAGAGAGGATAAAGAATCATAGAAATTAGGAGCTGGAAGGCCATTATTAACTTACTGATTTTACTGATAGAGAAATTGAAAGCCCAGGGAGGTGAACTAATTTTTTAAAGCTCAAAACTTGTTAGTATTATAGCAGAACCAGAACCAGAGCCCAGGCCCCTTTTTCTGCCTTCCCTTTTAACCTTTTCTTATGGAAAATTTCAAACATACAAAAGTAGACAAAATATACACTTGTCACTCAACTACAACAATTATCACAATGACCAACAAGTTACCAGTATTGTTTTATCCATCCTCCCCTATTTGTACTAGATTGTTTTAAAGCAAAGCCAAGATGTTGTATCATTTCTCTTGTAAATACTTGAGCATGCTTCTCTAACTGATAAGAATATTTTTCAAAGAAAAACACATGCTATTAAACATGCAATAAAACTAACAATAACTCCTTTAATATTGTGTAATACCTATCCATATTTATTTTCCCAAGTATCATAAAAGTATATTTTTACATTTAGGTTGTTTGAATCAGGATGAAAAAGGTCCACACATTGCCTTTGGTTGTTATGTCTCTTACATCTCTTTTAGACTACAGTAGTCTTTTTTTTAAAAAAAATAAAAAGAGAGATGGGGTTCCACTCTGTCACCCAGGCTGGAGTACGGTGGTGCAGTCATAACTCACTACAGCTTCTAACTCCTGGGCCCATGGGATCCTCCTGCCTCAGCCTCCTGAGTAGCTGGGACCACAGGCACACAACACCACACCTGTTTAGTTTTTCTTATTTTTTTGTAGAGATGGGGGGGGGTCTCACTATGTTGTCCAAGCTGGGCCAAACTCCTATCCTCAAGTGATCCTCTTGCCTGTGCCTCCCAAATCTTGTGTCTGAGAACAAAAAGGGAGAGGAAGAGAAGAGAAGCTTGTCTCTTTCCTGGTGCAAGGCCACTGCTAGGCAAAATGTTGTTTATTCATTTCTTTTCTCTGTGGTACCCCCTCACGCCCAGATCCACACCTTTACCTTTTTCTCTGAGCTCTTGTCCTCCATATTGTCTTACACACCTGTATTCTGGAGAGAGGATAAGACCCAGATATGCTGCTTTCCAAAATTATCTGCCTGCCCTCCTTGTCAATGAAAACATCTACTCTCTCGGCACCTGCACGTGGAAATTAATCCACACTGAGAAGTGCAAGGTCAGAAGCGGCACGACCACTTCTTCGACTACCTCTGAAGAAGGCCAGGAGGAGGGAACTGGAGCAGGGGCCGGTGGGTGGACTGTGCCAGCAAGTCAGCAGGTACCATGTGCCCAGATGACCCTGGAGCAGGTAGGGGGAGAGACTGAACCACTGACATGCACAGTATTTCCCCAGCACCTAGCACAGCCCCTGGAGCACGGCAGGCACGCAAGGCCTATGGGATGAATGAATGAAGATAATTATTAACATGTCTACTAAATGGCTCTCCTAATGGGAGAGGTATAAACCAAAGGGACTCCCCAAGGATGCAGCCTTTGGGAAAATGCAGAAAAGGAGATTGGTTTTGGGGGGGGTCTTTCTGAAGGCCCATGGTGGCCCGAATTCTGGATGAAGTGGCCTCCCTGACAGGAGGAGGCCAAGCCAGACCAGCAGAGCAGCTCTGGGCTGCTGGGCTTCAAAGACACTGCGGGAAGGACGCGTGGAAGGTGACAGCAGGCCCAGCCCCACGGCTGTGTCCCCCCTTCCCTTGAGGGAGTTGCCCTCCTCGTCCATGAATCCTGTTTGTTTGTGTGTTTGTTTGTTAGTTACCAGAATGAATCCTGATCCCAAGGGAGGCATGGAGTTCATGGCTGCAGATAAAGGACAGACCAGTTGCAGACATGCCAGGGAGGTGGAGAATGCAGCCAAACGCGCTTCAGCTGAAATAACATCGCCCCCCTCCCCTGCCCGCCCTGCCCGGCTTCGGCATCTGCTGAGAATTAAGAAAAAATAAACCAAAGCGCCCTAAGCATCTCTGCCAAGGCTGGCTGCCCCACTGTGCTTGGAGTGGGCACCAAGAAGCACAGGGCACCACTACGGTGCATGGCATCCGGAAGCACTTAGCCATAAGCAGGTCTAAAGGGGTGGCACGAGGACCCTGCTCCAGCCCATCCACAATTAAGGGTGGGTCACACGGCTGCCCAGCATGACTGTCAGAGTTCAGACAGAGAAAAATAATCCCGCCAGCGGTGTGCAGGGAAAGGGGTTTAAACAAGGAATTAGGTGTGCACAAAAGCCTTTGAAAGGCTGGATGAACAGGCTGTAGGCCCAGTTTCTGAGAACATCTCCCGAAATGATACAGAAAGATGGGCCCACCCTGGGGGCTCTCCTGCAGGTGGGAGCTGGGAGGTCAGGAAGACACAGCCTCAGGGGTGGCCCTGGCACTGCACCCCCTGCCAGCAAAACGTGTGCCCCGTACCTGACTCTCCACCCCCAGGAAGCCGCCAGGGAAACCCAAATGCTTCCTCCACTGTGCCTCCAGCTCTCAGAGCGGCGGCTGGCCCGGCTGGCCACCGCAACAGAAAAAGAAGTTGTCAGATAGGACAATGAATACTTCACGTTCACCTAGGTTTAATGGTTGCTCACATTTTACCACATTTGTTTTATCTCCCCACATATACATGTTTTCAGTACATTTTTAAAACTTACTGTATATTTCCTAAAATGACAATCTCCTCTCTTCTCTGCTGAATATCCATCCAGTCAATAAATACTTATTAATATGTGCATTACTTCCAGGTCAGTGCTTGGTATTGATGTGACAAACACATTAGATATTTCTGTGTACTGAAAGGGCCTCTTTCCCCCTATGATGGTCTGATTAGAGGGAAAACATAAAAAGGAATTGAGACAAAATGTCACAGATGCCAAGCTAGATGGATCTAGGGGGACCATAGGAGGCACAAAGGAGGAAGCAAGTGGCCATTTCTGCCTGAGAGAATTGGGAATTGAGCCCATGGAGGGGAGAGATGGGTACCTAATGCACCAAGCCATTAAGCAGTCACCCAACCAGCTTGGGTTAATAAAGACCCGTTCGATGTGGCCCTACACCTCCTCCAATGATGAAAAAAAGTAAAAACCCATTTGCCGTGGCCGCGCACCTCCTGCAGTGAACCAGTGAGTCAGACACTACCCTGCCAGCCTCTGAGTCAGCTTCCTGCTCCCGCCATCGCCGGCTCCTCCAGGTCCAGCCGGGAAGGTCAAGCTGCTCTCTGGAGTCCGGGGGCGTCCGAATCTGCTCTTTGCGTTTCTGCTGACTCACTTGTGGGGCTTGCTTGTGTGTTTCGTCTCCCGTACTAATATTTATCTGGCCTACCTTCATGCGGGGGACTTCCCAGGGGCCTGGGGTGAGGCGGCTTCTTCCAGGAAGAATCTGCATTTGCTTCTGCAGGGTGTGGTGCCCTGGGAATGATCTACCAGGAAGCATCGGAAAATCATTTTGTTTCTGTTTTTCTCTCATCCTGTGGCAGTGTAAATCCAACCCTGGAACCTGTGTAAGGATAGATCTATGACTTGAAAATTTAGAAGGGGAGACTTTTCTCCCTCTTCCCTGAGCAGAGACCTGAGATGGATGACTGACAGCCATTTGCTGGTGGGCTTTTTAAAAAAATTTTTTCCAACATCATCCTTTCACTCAAACTGTTGCCTTTTGGCATCCCTGGCCTTTTGTAGGGTCTTCAGTTCCATCCCTCCACCTTGTGAGGGCCAGAGACATTCACTCCTGTGCCGCCACATGGCCTTTGGAACCCAGTCTCTGGTTTTCTGGAATGACCAGTCTTTTAAGGGCAGCTGTGACTTTAATTTTGGTTTTGGTTTTTGTCTTCTATGAATTTTTCTTGCTGACTCAAGAGTTTGTCTATTATTTTAAATAAACATTTGTTTTGTGGTGGGAAACTGGACACTAGTTAAAAGTAATGAGGACAGATTTTAATCAGTAATAACTATTGCGACAGAGAAAAGAGGCCAGTGAGAACTGAACTCCACTTCGATTTCTACAAGGATGACTGATGTTTTAAAGGGAGTCTGAGGGGCCGGCGTGGTGGCTCACGCCTGTAATCCTAGCACCTGGGAGGCCGAGGTGGGAGGATCCCTTGAAGTCAGGGGTTTGAGACCAGCCTGAGCAAGAACAAGACCCCGTCTCTACTAAAAACAGAAAAATTAGCCAGGCATGGTGGCACATGCCTGTAGTCCCAGCTACTTGGGAGGCTGAGGCAGGAGGATCGCTCGAGCCCAGGAGTCTGAGGTTGCTGTGAGCTAGGCTGACGCCATGGCACTCTAGCCCACGTGATGGAGCAAGACTCCATCTCAAAAAAAGAGAGAGTCTGAGGAACAGGCAGGGGGGCAGCGGGCTCAGTAGAGCCAGGGAAGTGAAGAATGAAAAAGGGTTGGGCAGTGTAAACGTGACTGGGACAGCTGTGTCTGCCTGTGGGCAGTTGCTGAAGTTAGGATTCTTTCCCCTCACAGACAGGGAGACAGGCCCAGTCCTCAGGTGTTGGCTGAAACAACCAGTACATTCCTTTGGCAGCCTTGTGTTTTCTTAGGCAAGTATTTAAGGGGCGTGGGAAGGTCATCCTAGGGATGAGACCTTGAGCTCTTGGAAACTGTTAGCATTTTTATGATGGGTGTTTTATTTATTTATTTATTTATTTTATTTCAGCTTATTATGGGGTGCAAATGTGGGTTACGTATATTGCTCTTGTGCCCCCCTTCCCCCAGTCAGAGCTTCAAGCGCGTCCATCCCCCAGACGGTGCACATCGCACTCATTATGTATATGCTCATCCCATCCTCCCCCTCCCATCTGCCCGACACCCAGTACATGTTATTCCTGTATGTGTACTTAGCTGTTGATCAGTGAAACCAATTTGATGGTGAGTACATGTGGTGCTTATTTTTCCATTCTTGGGATACTTCACTTAGTAGAATGGGTTCCAGCTCTATCCAGGAAAATACAAGAGGTGCTATATCACCATTGTTTCTTATAGCTGAATAGTACTCCATGGCATACATATACCACATTTTATTAATCCACTCATGTATTGACGGGCACTTGGGTTGTTTCCACATCTTTGCAAATGTTAATTGTGTTGCTATAAACATTCAAGTGCAGATGTCTTTTTTATAGAATGTCTTTTGTTCTTTTGGGTAGATGCCCGGTAATGGGATTGCTGGATCAAATGGTAGATCTACTTGTATCTCTTTGAGGTATCTCCATATTGCTTTCCACAGAGGTTTCGCTAGTTTGCAGTCCCACCAGCAGTGTATGAGTGTGCCTATCTCTGCATCCACGCCATATGATGGCTGTTTTAAAATCCTTGTCAGCTGGATACCGAAAGTGGGTGGAGGTAATATGGAGGAGTTTCCGGCAGGCCCCAGCGACTGAAAGCCGGGGCAGAAGTGCTGGTCCCCGTCAGGATTCCTGTCCCGGTCCTGCCAAGACGGCGACTGCGGTAGGAGGAAGTAAGTGGGACGCATTGGCCCACCACCGCTTTACATGGCAGCCTTATTTCAGTTCAAAATGAATTATATGCCTGGCACCGCCAGCCTTATCGAGGACATCGAGAAAAAACACTTGGTCCTGCTTCGAGATGGAAGAACACTTAATAGGCTTTTAAAGAAGCATTGATCAACTTGCTTAGTGCTGCATCAGACTGTGGAGCGTATTCATGTGGGCAAAATATACGGTGATATTCCTCGAGGGATTTTTCTTTTTTTCATGTGACCAAGGCATGAACCAGGCATAGGCACAGACCAAAAGCTAAGCTGGGATACACAAGGGGTTGCTTTGTCCCTGGCTGATGAGAGATGGGCACCACCAACCAGATGCCACTCTACCGGGGCTGGGACACCTCGAGGGATTTTTGTGGTCAGAGGAGAAAATGTGGTCCTACTAGGAGAAATAGACTTGGAAAAGGAGAGTGACACACCCCTCCAACAAGTGTCTATTGAAGAAATCCTGGAAGAACAAAGGGTGGAACAGCAGACCAGACTGGAAGCAGAGAAGCTGAAAGTTCAGGTTCTTAAGGATCAAGGGCTCTCCGTTCCCCAAGCAGACACTCTTGATGAGTATTAAGTCCTTTGCTCAGAGGCTGCTGCTCTTGAAGAGCAGGGGCTATCATTGAAGGGAAGTCACATCCTGGTCACCTCACACATTGGACCAGAGACTGTAGAGTTTTGAAAAGTCACTTTTATTTTCAATTCTTTCACATTAACATGAAGAAATCATCTGAGGTTTCTGTTTGTTTTTCTTAAACAACAAAATCATTGTTTAAAGAAACAGTGGCATGGACTCCTTTCACCCGTCACTGTGGAGCCAGCAACTACTATTTCTTTATATTGTTCTTCTTACCCCAAATAGAGTTTACAGGGGACATTCTTTATTTACTTGTAAATAAAACATGAATCTCAAAACTGTCAAAAAAAAAAAAATCTTTGATAATTCTAGTATCTGCACCATCTCGGTGCTGTCTGTTGATGGTCTTTTCTCCTGCAGTTTGAGATCTTCCTAGTTCTTGATGTGACAATCGATTTTCAATTGAAATGTGAACATTTTTGGTGTTATAAGACTCTGGATCTTACTTAAATCTTGTATTTTAACAGGCTTCCGCCGCAGCTCTGGTGTGTGAAGGCGGCACTGCCTCAAAGCTGCCAGGGCAGGGGGGAATCCAGGTTCTCCACTTGGCCCCTGTTGAAACCAGGGGACAGAATTCTCCTGGTTATTGCTCAGCAGGGTGGGGAGTTCAGGCTCTGCAAGACACCTCTGACAGCACTAGAGTGAGGAGGGGGAGAGGCCCCTGTTACCACAGGGTGGGATGGAAGCCTGGGCTCCCCATGTGGTCTCCACTGACACGCCCCCAGGAGGAGCCTTGCACCACTGTGTGCTGATGAAACCCTTTCATTCTCAGCCAGGCGTCTGACTCCAGCCCAGAAAGGAGGCAGAGAGGAGCATCCTTACCTCCCTGTGGGAATGGAAGTCCAGGCTCCCCACTGGGCTGTATGTGGCACAATCCTGGTGGCGGTTTGGGATGCCTAGTTACAGCTTGGCAAGGGTGAAAGAACAGGTTCTCTGGGCTCTTTCTGAGCCAGAGGGGAGGAAAGCTAGTCTCTTGGGCGAAGGCCTAGGTTCTCTGTGGTTACCATCACCGACAAGTGCCACAGCCCAGACAAGCACCGGCAGTCCCCACCTGTCCTGCGAACATGATGGGTGCTCTTGAGAGTCAACGCCCACCTTGCCACCCTGCAGCTCCATGTCCCCTGTTGGTCTGGAGATCAGTTGTAACCACTTTTCTTGTAAGATCTGGCCTATCATCCGATTTATTCTATGTGGGACTGGGGTACAAAGAATAAACTTTTTTTAAAATAAGATTCTCTATCAAGAAAGTTTTTTACCCTTTGGAACACATCTTATTGGGAGGCTCTACTCTCCTTATTTTCCTTGTTTGGCCTCTACCCCCAGTAGTTTTATTGAAATAGAATTGATGTACAGTACAGTGTACACTTTGATGTGTTTTGACATGTACATGTCCCATGAAGTGATCACAATTAAAATCCTGAAAATATCCACCACTCCCCAAAATTTCCTCATGCTTTCGTAATCCACTCCTCCCTCCCACTCCACCCCCATTCCTCTGCCATCACTGATCCACTGTTATGATAGATTTGTTTTCATTTTCTAGAAGTTTATCTAAATGGACTCATATAGTATGCACTCCTTTTTTATCTTGCTACTTATACTCAGTAAAATTATTTCTGAAATTCACCCATGTTGTATTGGTAGTTCCTTTTGTATGTACAGACCACAATTTTTAAATCCATTCGCTGCCAGTGGGCATTTAGGCTGTTTCCCGTAGAGGGGTGGTACATATCCGGTTGCTGTAAACGTTCATGTACAAGTCTTCATGCAGACAGAGGCTTCCGTTTCTGGTGGGTAAACAACTAAGATTAGAATGGCCGGTCTTAAGGTAGGTGTATATTTAACTTCTAAAGGAAGTGAAAATGTCACACACATAGAGTCAGAAGACAATCAAGTCTTTGTTCATTCTTTTGTTTTATGAGATTTTAATCCATTTCAACCCAGAGCAGCACGCTAATTAAAAGAATTTGCTACTTGTTCATGTTTAATAACTTACAACAGGAAAACCTTCCTTACTGCCAACATAAACCCTACCCCAAATCTTTTTATTAGACTTTAGTAGAAAGTAGCCACTTACAATTCTAATCTTCAGATATTAGTAATTCTTCTCTTGCCATTGACTTAATACATTCAGGGCTGTGCATTTCCTATGGATATTAACTAAATGACATTATGAAACTAGTTCACCTGTCATAAAAATTAAGTATTTAAATATCAACATATTGCTGGGTCCCTGGTCATTTGTGAAGTCTATTTTCAACAGACTACTATCACCCTGATTGATAGGGGCTGATTTTGGCTTTTATAGTTACCCAAAATGAAAGCATCCGAGTCTCCTTTCTACCAAAACAAATAAGAGATTTATTAGATGAAAACAGTTCTGTATGTCCACTGTCACCAAGGCACTCCTGGGGTCTCTGGTCTGAGTGTGCCACCTCCAGTGCCTTTGTGTCGCCATCCTCCTGGAGTACTGCCAGATATGTGACCAGCAATTGAGGACATGTAGCATGCTGGTCTCTCCGATATGCAACTCCCAAGAAAGTTTGTGACAGTTCCTTAAGAACTAGAACCAGCAATAAAAAAATTGGCCACTGGATGTCACCCACCATCTAACCCAAGGTAGATGATGCTGCCCCTCCAACCATCAGCCGCTGGAGATGCAACAATCCCTAGTGCCAGGAGAGGAGGAAAAAGAGAAAGTCTTGGCAGAAGCGGGAAGACAAGAAAGATTGGCATAGAGGTGAATAAGCACCCATGATTGTGCTACCAGGTACAATCAATCATATACCTGGGTGTAGATTAAGGTTTTGGAGCTCCCAAAGGGGGCAACCACAAGACTACCAGAGGTTGGAAAAGAGAAGGAAATAAACAAAAACATATTCCTGCACACCAAAATACCAAAACACATGAGGAAACTGAATGCTAAGAGAAAAAGCCAATAAAATCAATAATCAAAGCAGGAATTCAGGCCGGGCACGGTGGCTCACGCCTGTAATCCTAGCACTCTGGGAGGCCGAGGCGGGTGGATCGCTAGAGGTCAGGAGTTCGAGACCAGCCTGAGCAAGAGCGAGACTCCGTCTCTACTAAAAATAGAAAGAAATTATCTGGCCAACTAAAAATATATATAGAAAAAACTAGCCGGGCATGGTGGCGCATGCCTGTAGTCCCAGCTACTCGGGAGGCTGAGGCAGTAGGATCGCCTAAGCCCAGGAGTTTGAGGTTGCTGTGAGCTAGGCTGATGCCACGGCACTCACTCTAGCCCGGGCAAGAGGGCAAGACTCTGTCTCAAAAAGAAAAATAAGCAGGAATTCATTTCGAAACAGCCTGAAAGGACTTTAAAATAAAATTTAAAAGGTTCAGAGTGTTCAAAGTGGTAAATGAAAGTTATGCTTCCATTTTAAAAAGAACTGAAAAATATTTGATAAAAATGGAAAGGAATAAAACAAAACCAGATGAACACGAAAAAGAATCAAGTAGAAATCTTGAAAAGAAAAATATGGTTTAATACAGGTTAAGTATCCCTAATCCAAAAATCTAAAATCCAAAATGTTCCAAAATCTGAAATTTTTTTGAGTGCCAACACAATGCTCAAAGAAAATGCTCTTTGGGAGCCAGGCAGGGCGGCTCACACCTGTAATCCTAGCTCTTTGCAAGGCTGGGAGGATCACTTGAGGTCAGGAGTTCAAGACCAGCTTGGGCAACACAGTGAGACCCTGTCTCTACAAAAAAAAAAAAAAAAAAATCTCTTAAATAAAGAAAATGCTCACTAGAGCCTTTTGGATTTTGGATTTTCAGGTTAGGGATGCTCAACCAGTAAACATATAATGGAAATATTCCAAAATCTGAAACCAGAACCCATCTTGACCCAAGCATTTCGGATAAAGGATACTCAACCTGTACTTAAAATGCAATAAACAGAGTAGGTAGGATATATTAATAGTAAAAGAGAAATAAATTGTAATACTAAGGAAATCACAAAAAATGCAACACTCCTTTTGATGTCTAATAGGCATCTCAAAGATTTCAAGCCACAGAACTCCATCTTGAAAGCACATCTCTACTAGGAGAAACAGAACTGATCAAAACAAAGCCATTCCAGTTGAAGTAGAGGTGGTAGGACTATCTCTGTCATAAAATCAGCATTGGGATGTGGTTTGGTGATTTTCCTCCTATTGGTCTTTTGGACAACTGCTATCTCCTATTTTTTTAAACATATATTGCCTCAAGTAAATAATGAGGAATTTGAGGATAGAAGCTGCTTTATTTTCCTACAGCTTACCCAAGCTCTCAGCAAATATTTTAGTTATGCTTAAATGAATGACAATATAGGGGAAATCTAGTTCAGTCAGACTAGCAAAAAATGAAAAAGTTTATTATTTTATATAGTGCATAATCCCATTATTACAGAAACACCAACTCTAAGTAAGGAGTATAGATTCTTTTTCTTAAAATAATAAAAATTCTTATTCCACTTCTATTTATTTCTCCAAGATCAAGGTCTACTATTCCATTGTTACAGAATAAAAATTGTCTTTAATATTCAAGTAGATTCAGCTCAAGATGTAAGACAAAGTACCAAATAAGTCCAAATTAAGTAAAATTTTAAAAACTTAAGAGCTGTAATTTATGAGATAGTAAAAACATTGCTCAAGAACATTAAAAGCTGGTTTAGAAAAAAAAAAAAAGTATAGATCTTCGGCACTCTCATCAAGGATAATGGGATAATGCATCCTCCACCCCAAAGGAAGGATGTAGACGATTTTAAATTGTCTACTAGAAAATTTCAGCAGCCATCATACTTATATTCCCATGACAATCAAGAAAGAAACAAGGATGCTTAGAATTGCTACTAGTAATAAAATGAAAAGATACTTAAAATTAGAAAGAAAAATGCATTTGTAGACAATATCTAGACAATTATCTAGACAATATCTAGACAATATCTAGACAATTATCTAGAAAATCCCAGAGACTCAACAAAATATTTTGCCTAATTCAAGTCAGCAAGAGAGCTAGAAATAAGATCAATAAACAAAAATTAACTGCTTGTTATTGGTGAAGAAAAGTATTTTCAGAAATGTTATAGAAAATTTTTTAAAAAAAACTACAAATAAGATAAGTAGTCTTTAAAAATCTAACAATACATTTCAAAAAGCGTACAGCCACCAGTCAGTCACAGTGGCATGAGCCTACAGGCCCAGCTCCTCCAGGGGCTGAGGTGGGAGGATCACTTGAGCCCAAGACAAGCCTGGACAACATAGTGAGACTCCATCTCAATTAAGAAAAAGAAAAAAGTATGTAACACCCACATGGAAACTCACTCTACTGGAAAACACAA
The DNA here is from genome assembly GCF_041146395.1 of Eulemur rufifrons. NCBI lineage: Eukaryota > Metazoa > Chordata > Mammalia > Primates > Lemuridae > Eulemur > Eulemur rufifrons. Next base: position 29,704,700 of record NC_091002.1, read on the forward strand.
AAATTCTGAATAAATGGAGACATATTGAGTTCTGGAGAGAAAGATGTAGTTTTAAAACATTAACTGCTATATTTTTAACATAGCAAATTAATTAAACACTGTTCAGAATCCTAAGAAGACCTCTCTGGCACTTTGATAAAGTGATTCTCAAGTTATTATAAAAGAAAATATTTGATAAGCTTCAAGTCAGTAACAAGAAACAGAAAAAAAATATTTGGAAGAATTTTTAAAAATTGAATAAAAAATTGGCCAACTACCACAATATAGATCTGTACTAATCCGTGTCACCTACTGAAACATAGAACACTGGGGAGGGTAAGATGGGAGCATGCTTGGAAGGCGGGAGGGAGGATGAGCTTTGTGGAGGTACATTAAGTGTGAGATGCCCATCAGAGCCCTAAGCGGAGATGGGGACACAGCTGGATGTATAAATCTGGAACTTTGGGGAACTTAGGACCAGCTGCAGAGTGATACATTTGAAACTGTGTGCGGGATGCCACCGAATATGCTGTTATTGCTTTCTTCCTACGAGGCTATGCAGTTTGGCTTTGCAGGTAAGTTTCAGAAGTTCACCCATCCCATCCACATTTCTGTTTTCCATCTGAGGAAACAGGTGTAGGTAGAGGTATGTCTGGATAAATTTAGTAGAGGACTAGACAGATTAGTCAACAGTATTCCTTTTATTATATCTATGCTAATACTAGTTTCCTCATTATTTTAAAACACTTGCCTTTCATGTCATTTCCCTTCTTAAAAATTATTAACAAACTTTTATCTCCTACACAGATGTCAAGCTTCTATCTGGCATTCATAATACCTTCCCCACTGTCAGGATGGCTCCTTCATTCCCCCTGAACAGGACCCTGGCCCCTGGGTTTACATGGGTTGTGACCCAAACTGGTTTCACAACTACTCTGACCCCTACCGCAGTCTGTAAGGAGCTTAAGAGCTCCATAAGGTCTTTGACTGTTCCAGTCCATAATCTCTTCTCCCTACTCCCTACACACACTTGCATGGTATATTCTTAACCATATGCTGTCCTGCATTTTAAACATCTCAAATTTATTTTCCAAACTACATAAGCCCACTAAAAGATTACATTTGAATTTCCAATCATGAATAGCAAACTAACACAATTATTTCTAATATGAATACTTTGTTTTCTACCCCCAAAGCACATGATCCAAACCTAAAAAGGAAAGGAGTAAATCAACTATATCCAAATCTAAATTAACAGTACTCCATTATCAACCTAGAATACCAAACCAGTAATAACGTGAAAGACAAAATTCAGGCAGCTGTAGACAAAGAGCCTAGGCAGAAAGGGTAACGATCATCCACCAGGACTAGTGAGACAGCCTTGTCCCCTGGGTCATGCAAGTCCTATCCAAGCAGCACCTTCTTCACCACCAGTCCACCACCTGCAGGATTTAGGTACACTCCCCCAGGAAGGGGAAGCCAGGCTATGGGGAAAACTGTACCTAATCTTCCACTTAAACCAATGGAATAATAACTACTATTCTCATAATTCTCATTCAGCAGTGAGCAAAAAATCGGTTTAGGGTAGTCCATCAAACATGTGACACCAAGCAACCAGTAGAGTGAGAACTCCACGTGTAAACACAAACACACACACACACGTGCACATGTGGACACACTCCAGACAATATGGCCAGACACGCCATACAGAATTGTATGTTTATCATGAAACAATCTGAGTTAGGAAACTAGGATTGTTGCCACCACCATTTATTTATCTAGTTCATAACTAAGGATAGGACACTAGAGTAGTGCTGGAGATGCAAAGCAGTCCCTGCCCTTAAGGGGCTTACAATCTTATTAGGGAAATGTAACAGGCACATGAGAAGTTGCACTACAAGAAAGCATATGCTAACAAATGCCACAGACTTCAGAAGGCAGCGTAGTTTGAGAGCACAGGATTCAGAGTCACAAAACCCAGATTCTAGTCCCAACCTGGTAAGTCAGTTACCCTCTCCGGGCGGACTGCCCCAGCTGTACAATGAAGGAGTAAGATTTAGAGGCTGTCTGCCTTTGTTTCCATCATGATTCAGATCAAAAGCTGAGGTGAGTTTTATGGAGGAGGTGGTACCTGAGCGGACACTGAAGGAAGGCAGAGAAGGCATTTCAGACAAGGAAAGCAGTACTGAGGTAGGCGTAAGCTTGGAGTTTGGAGGGTAGAAGAGAGACAAGTGTCACAGGAGCAATGGGAGTGAGGTAAGTGGGTGGCAGGAAGCCAGCTGCGGCCGCCCTCAGGCCTCCGCCCACACAGGAATGAGCGGTGTCCCTCACGCTACATCCAATCATTCACAGTACATAATTCTAGAGTGGAAAATACCAAAGGACAATGGTGGCATTTTATCAAACATTTCACTTGATTTCCAGAAAGTATAAATAATTTAACATTATACCTCTACATTTCAGAATTGACATCAACATACCTCCCTAATTGTCAAAATGTAAACCAATTCAAAGTTTACAATCTTAGTGAACATAACTAAATCTCTTAATGCAAAAGGACATTTGATACAAAGTATATTATCCCAATAATTCCAACATTTTCTACTATGGTCCACACACTGTGGAAATAAAAATGAGTATGACGAGGTCCCTGCCCTTGAAGAGCCCACAGCTTGTTAGGAGAGAAACATCAAGGACGCCTACCTAGAATGCCCCGTGATGCACAGCATGGTCAAGGCATGGGAGTAATGCTCCGGAGCACAAAACCAGATTCCCCTTCTGAAGGAGTTTCAGCAAGGGCTCGGGAGAGGGGTCAATGGCTTCAGCAGAAATGAGTTCAGCAGAGAGAAAGTGGCTGTGGGGTGGAGTGGCTCCCAGGCCAAGGACATACGGACACACACAGGGAGTGGTGCAGAAGCATAGCGTGTTCAGGGCTGACCACAGGTACAGTGTGGCAGAGCAGAGTGTAAAGGACAGCAGCTAGTGACATGAGGGTCTGGACTGAGTCGTATAAAAATGAGGAGCCATTGCTTAATCAGCTATTAACACTGGTTTATAAGGTCAGGAAGAGACAGGGAAGAAAGTGAGCAGGAAAGTTCTGTATCATAAGCAGTGACAGTTCTTCCCAGCACCAGCTACTACCTCCTTTCCTCAGCCTCTCTTCTGTCCCTTTTTTATTTTTCCCCAGATTTCACCACTGTGTAGTATCTTCTGTCGCTTTTTTTCCCTTTATGATCTGCTTCCCCTCTGCCCTGGAGTCTTTTAAAAGGAGCTAGAACTGGGAAGGCATAGGAAAGGAGCAAAGGAACAGGACTAGAAGTGCACACTTACGGCCAATCAAGTTACCACAAAGAAATGATAATTGCATTAGACAGAGGCCTGCAGATAAAGAAAACATTCTTTTTCAGGAGTTTTCTAAAAGTGCCTAATTGACACGTAAATGTTGGAAAATCTCATTCAATGTGGGAAAAGTATATAGTACCCTTGCATAAGTATCAGTGTTACAAATACAATACCACAGGACTTCAGGGCCTATAATTCACACAGTTAAGATCTAACCAAAATTGCATTGCTTAGCTTAAAAAATACAGTGAGTAATTTCAAGTCTTAGGTTCTCAGCTACTTAAATATGTAAATATATGAATAAACTGCCTCAAGAAAAACATGCAGTAAAAGGTAGATGCAAATAAGCCATCCTTTTAGGGTAGACACTGAAATTCTATTTCTCATAATATAAAACCATTCTACAAAAGTAACACCTTCTTGAAATTTCATTTTATAATGAAGAAAATAAACCCTTATCATTTTATTTAACATTCATCCTTAAGTTACAGTTTTGTCAACACAATCTGCTTCTAATGAATGAAATCTTAGTTTAATCCTAAAAACATGCATATACATTTAGTTAAGTTCTTCTACATTTCTAAATAAATTACATGCATGATGTATATTAATCAATAAAGATACCAATATGAGAATTCAGGACATTTATTTTTCTGCATGGAGATTTAACTACTGTACAACACATACAAAACAAACCCACAAAGCATTGGTGCGTAATAGGTAGTGAGAGACACTTAAAATAAGCATATTTAAATGCCTACAAACAGGCTTTTTTTTTAGGCAACAAAATATTTCCAGTCCTTGACATCTTCTCACACTCACCTAGCACCACAGATGCAAGGACTTAACAGTAAACGTGTACAATCTCATGCTTAAAACCTAAAGCATGCACTGAATCGAATTTATACATTGTGATCTACTCTACTAAGTATGCGATACATACTTCTTACTAATGTTTAACACATTAGATTACCCTGCAGCATTTTGAAATTTTAACATTTATGTAAAACAACTTCTGAAAGATTTAGGAAATAAGTTTTAAGGTTCACCTTCAGGCTGGTTTGGTCAAGTGGAAAAATGGCAGCAGCCTTAAGGTTCATACTGAATGAAAATGGTGTATGTGCATGTCAGTCCATGTAAAAAATACCTATATACACAGATGGCACAAAGATTTGTGCAGTTGGAATCACCAGTGCAAATGCATGCATTTGAGGTACTTATTTTTTCCATGGTCAGGTATAATTATGCATAGTCATTTTCCTCGAGTGCTAAAGATTTCAGACCTGATTAAATGAAAAGCTTAAGAAGTGTAAATATGAGCTGTTTATATAGTTAATTTCAAAGTGCTACGCTTTTAATGAACATTTGTTTAACATTACAGATTTACATATTTAGTTTAAAATATTTACTAACCAATAAATTTTCCCACTGTAAAGAGATCGACTGGTAATTATACCTGGCCAAGTGATTTAAATAGCATACTTGAAATTCTTGCAAGAACTGTAGTGAAAGAGTAAAATACTTCATTATTGCTTCATTGAACTGAGAAGCCCCAAAGGCATAGATATACAATGCTCAATGATGAAAAATGAATCCCCAGAACAGCGGTGCATGCCCCCAAACGGCCCTTGTGCAATAAAAACTAAGCATTCTCCACGTCATCAATGCCGTTGGCATCCACATGGATACCAGGCTCCCCACACAAGGATGAGGGAACAAAACGGCTAACAGTGGGACACAAACAGCTCTTAAGCTCTGGCAATTCTTGCTTCAGACGTTCCAACTGCTCCACTTGGAATATATTTGGCTGTTCAGGCATCCAATCATATATCCTATGATGAAACAAACACAAAATATATAAAATAGTGTAATTTTATGGTTTACTTAAGACCTGCTGACTTCACCTTGACACGAGAATTCATTTACAGAATGCCTGGAACATCCATATTACAGAGTTTTTGTTTTGTTTTGTTTTGTTTTAAATATGAAAGCATCAGTTTTATTTTTAAAAATTTCTCTTCTCCACAGTCCGATAATCCACAATAGCAGCGTTGCTGTTTTGTTTTTCTGATGCAGTTTAAGAGCTGATTATAAAGCAACTGAATCAGAAAATGAAAATGTGTAGCTTACTAGTGATTCTTAAAAGTATCTGCCCCCCCCCCCAAGTCAGTCAATCAGAAATGCCTTATTTTACAGATGGAAAGCTATAAAGAGCTGGAATTCATACCCAGTTCTGCCTTCGAAGTCACCGAAGATCAAGATAAGACTGCTCACACCAGTGTGGCAACCACCCAAAAGCTGTGCAATAATGGCAGGTGTGTCCACAGTCCGAGAGCTCAGAAAGAGCAGCACGTGACAGTCAGCAGCACTGGTGCTGCCCATGCGCAGAGAAAGGATGGCCTCTCACGCCTCAACGTGACAGCCAGGCAACTATGTTAGGCACTACAAGAGAATCTTTATGATATCATAGTAGGAGAGAATGAAAAATGATCTCTGGGTCAAGGTATCAGGACAAAACAAAAGCATCTAACTTCACTCTCTCCCTAATGCCATTAAAAATAAAATAAAGGGAACTTAAAAAAAAAAAAAAACATGAATATAAGAAAAACCCAAGAGACAAAGCAACAAAGTTTTGAAAGACGGAAAACTGATGGATAACAAAGTTTTTTGAACTAGCGGAACTAAAGAGGCCAAATCACAAACTGGTAGTAGGAAAAACAAAGGGGCTGAGTTAAAAGCAACATCAAATTCCTCTTGAACTGGGAGTAAAAAGGAGAGGCTAAGACAGGGAGGCTGAAGGGAAGGCTGTGGGCAGCAGCAAGCATTTCCCTTCCTCCGCTCCCTGTTGTTGGTTTATTATGAGAACTACAGGACCAGATGACGGTTGAGCATTTTACAAAACCACCACCACTGCCACCATCAAGGGAATTTAGAGACAATACGTATGTATCAAATATGAAATGTGATGACACCCCTCCCTCGCTCAGCTCTCTTTCCTCACTTCACTCCAAGAACCCAGGCAGCCAGACTTGGATACCCTCCCCTCCAGGTAAAATATATAGATTCATCTGTGAGGAATCTGATCAGCCAAAGAATAAAGTTCTAAACCGACTGGCATCAGGATGTATGACCCAACAGGCCACCCAGATCATCCCACAGTACAGTTCAAGTCAATGACCTCATTCATACCACTCAGAGCTTCCAACAAGCTCTGGAGATCCCAATTCCCTATCACAGGAGACAGCCAAGGATTTACAAACACCTGAGAAAAGCTTCTAATATGGAAGATGGCAAAGAGAAGAAAAGCCCCAAAACACCAAAAAATAAAAACTCCTTAATGACTTCTGGGAAATAATTTCAAACAAGAACAAGATGTTTTATATATATAGGGAAAAAGTGCATTCATAGAAAAAAGACAGTCCTTGGAAATTAAAAACACAATAGCAGATATAAAAATCTCAACCGAACGGGTAGAAGGTTGAGGAAATCTTTCAAAGTAGAGCAAAAGACAGAGAAAAGAATTCAAAGTCTGGTCCAAGAGGTTTTTGATTCAAACAAAACTTCTAAACAGAGAAAATATCCAGAAGAGTGAAAGAGACAAAAAAAATAATGAAGAAATAATTTTTTTAAATTTCCCCATGTTAAGGCTATGCATCAACAGACTAAAAAGGGCTACCAAGTGTCCAGCGCAATGGGTGAAACCAGACCCACAAGATCCATCTCTGTAGAATTTTAGAACACTAGTGACAAAGAGAAGTCTCTCCAAGCTACCAGAGGAAACATGCAAGGGAACAGGAGTCAACATGGCTTCACCAACAGCAACACTGAAGTGTAAGGCTGATGGAGAAATGCTTTTAAAATTCTAAAGGAAAATTATTTCTAACATAGAATTCTATGCCCAGCAGGACACTTCCAGACATATAAGATCTCAAAAACATTTTCTGTGTCCTTATTTCTTAAGAAGATGCTGAAGGATGCTTTCTATAAAAATGATAGTGAACCAAGAGAGAAAAAGGTATGGGCTACAGGAAACAGCAGATCTAACACAGGGAATGCCAGGGCACAGGGTGGCGGTTGTGCCCACAGAGGTCAACAAATTTGTACTAGAGAAGTCCCGATGAAAGGGAAGGCATGTTAAAAGTCACTCCCCAAGAGGGCCACTGCCACTCTAGCAGTTTCTTTCTTTTCTTTTTCATTCTTTTTTTTTTTTTTTTTTTTTTTAAAAGAAAAGCCTACAGCATCCAGTATTCCCAGTCACACTCTAGCAGCTTTGTAATCTCAGGACACAGTGCCCTAATGAGCCTGAACCAGAGTGTTCCTTAAATATCATTTGTCTTTCAAACACCTGAGAAAAGAAGGGAGGGGGAAGAAAAAAAAAATGGCTTGTCTTAGTCATGTGTTGAATAAGTTTCCACACTACCTGACAGAAGTTCAATGCTTTGTCCCACTCCTGAGACCTGGTAGCAGGCTATACAGGAAATGCAGAATAGCCCACTTCGGGTGGACATACTCTTGCTGTGCTTCCAGTACCTGACCCACAGTAGATACCTGATTGCGCTGAGCTAGTAGTGGGTCACACATCAATTCACAAAGCTACAACTAGCATTTAAGAAGTACACACATGAATATGAAGTATTCAAGGGGCACTACTTTTTGAATAGTGTTTCAGGTACACACTTGTAGATATACCAAACTGTGTACTGAGTTACTATATAAAATGGAATGGGGTCAAAAAGGTTTAAGAGTCATTGCCCTGGAGAAACTATACTTTTATTTAGGAGACCTGATCAACGATGTTCACAGCAACTCTGTGTATAATAGCAATAACTTGGTAACAATCTCAATGTTCTTAAAAGAGGAGAATAAATTGTAGTAGAGATATACCATGGAGTATCAGACAGCCATGAAAATGAGTGATTTGTAACTATATGCAATAATATGGATTAATGTTAAGAACATAATGACAAGTTTAAAAAGTACAAATAAAGCTTAAACTATGCAAAACTAAATGGTATATTGTTTAGAGATAGAAATAAGATTAAAACAGTTTTTAAGACGAATAATTTGGTAAGTGGCTATGTCTGAGGGAGGAGATAAAAATGGGATTAGGTAGTGGCACACAGGGATTTCAAAACCAGTAATAATGTTCTTTAAACACGGGTGTCTGTTGTATTGTTACTGTATTACTGTTTAAATCACGTAGGCAGATACAAAGAGTTTTTTATAAAAAGAGAGAACATTGCCCAATTTACTCTATGAGGCCAGTATTATCTCCAAAAAGGTCATCTTACTCATTATCATAATGCAAAATCGCCAAAAAAAATATTAGAGAATCAAATGTAGTTTATATAAGAGACAATATATATCACAAAACCATAACTAAATGGAAACTCTCCTGTATTTTAGTGACTTTGCAGGGGAAGAGAAAATAGTTTTTGATAATCTAAAACACCCACTTTTACCACATCTCTCCCCAATCCAAAAGGCCTCAAAAGCTCCAAATCACTAGTCATTTGAAACCTTCTATATAATGTCCAAATCTGATAATGAAAAACATAACAGCATAAGCAGATTATTTAGAAACACAGAGGTAAACAGGAGAAACAGCTATCAAGAAAAATCAGGGGACAGAGATTTGGCTAGGGACAATTGAAGAAATACGTACAAGGGACTGCTATTTTTACTGTAAGCCTTATAGTAATTTGAATTTCTAAACTACATACATGTAATTTTTTGATTAAAAAATTTTTTTAAAAAGGCCCTTTTGAGGGTAACAACCAATGAACACAATCTACCCTGCCTCTCACCAGACCCTAATGGGAGTCCGTCCCAGGCTATTTCCTCAAAAGCCTCCAACACCTTCAATACTGCCTTGTCCTGATTCAGGCTCTTGTCTCTACCTAAAACCCAAATCCTGCCAAGGCAAATTTAATCACGCCCAAAATTCCATCTCAATTCTTCCTCTTTGATGCTCCAAGCCAGGAAGGACTTTATCTTCCTGTTTTCCATTACATGTCAGCATTTGGCTCAAACCAAGTAAAACCCTTGAGATGAAGTATATGCCTACATTTGTATACCCTACAAAGCCATACATGGTATAATCTCACAAAATACTTTTTTGTGTGAAAATATTTGCAATCTTTACTCTCATCTCAATATATATCTGTATTTATACACATACTTTCTTCAAAAATTTGCTAAAGCTGACATTTGCTTTCAAGTTACTAACCTAAAGTTTTAAATTAATTGTAAATGTTTATTAAAAAAGCTATGAGTCATGTTGTTTTGTGCAAAATTAGCCAAATAGTTAACAAGGCAGGTAGGAATTATCTGGGCTGCAATTTTAAGACCGGACTAATTGAGACAATATAGTGATGGTGGGGAGAAGCTTTATTGTGAAGTGATAAATCTCTATAGGACAAACAGTAATATGAACTAAATCCAAGGACAATCTCTTTTAAAAGCAGGCCTGTGAGAATTTTATCACTTACTCCTGTATGATGCTGCCCAAGTGCAGGCATACCTGTATTGTGCATCACAGGTATTTTGGTTTTTCATCAACTGAAGGTTTGTGGCAATCCCGCAACCAGCAAGGTCAGAGGGAAAGAGGGCTGGGAAGCATGTGTGAGGGAAGGATGGGAATCGGCTTATACAGGGCCTTGTAAGGACTTTGGCTTTTCCTTTAGGTGACACAGAAAACCGTGGGCAAGTTTTAAGCAGCAACATGATCTGACAAAGGTTGAAAAGGCTCCTAGCTGCTGTACTAAGCCTAGATAGGGTAGAGGCAGTCACCAGGGAGCAGGCTACGTCAGTAATCCACACGAGACATGAGGTGACAATAGTAAATGCGGTGAGTAGACAGATAGAAGGTATATTTTGAAGACAGAGCCAACAAGATTTTCTGTATGTCTGGATCTGGGATATGAGATAAAATAACAGAAGCCTCCAAGAATTTGGCCTTGAAAAACTAAACAAATTGTCATTTATACTAAAATCAGGCAGACTACAGAAGGAATAGGTATCGGTACCTGGATATGAAAGTTTGAGGTCAGGGGAATGGTCTGACTTGCAGATATATAAATTTGGGGACATATAAAGTTATGAAAATCAACAGAATTGGACGAGATCACTGAGAAGACTGGTATAGACAAAAAAAGAGAGATCTGGAGGCAGGCAGCCACTCTTACCCACAAGATAACTTAGTAAGTGTGGGTAGAGGCAGTCATCTGAATTTTTAACAATCTTTCCAAGTGATTCCAAAGTTCGAAAAAACCCACTGACAAATGGCAAGATAAACCTCAGGCTGAACTACAGAATTTTGACTTAACTAAGTTTAATTTTATTAGATGAAAACTATACTTTTTCTAACATTCCACAAAAATTTTTCATGAAAAACAAATACCTATCATAAATCAGACCATTAACTCCAAATTCCTTCAATTTCCTTCTGTTATCAGGATCATTGGTAGCATCACCCCAGCAGAATATTACTAGTCCCTTAGCTTTGGCCTCTTGAATATAGGATGGATTTCTGAGCAGGTCTTCAGTATGTACATTTATCCCCTAAAAGAAGAAAAATTAGTCGTTTAGGAAAAAGGAACTTATTAAACTTAAATACTACATGCTCATAATCTAGATGAGTGCTCTATACTCATAGAGAATAGGCAGGAAAATTAGAATTTTTCTGCTGATTTATTTTACATTTTTAATGAATATTTCGCATGTACATATATTTATATTAGTAATATAGTATGTAAACATACAGATATTGAATGCATGGTCCAAAAATTTTATTAATGGAATGCTCTATCAAAACAAGTTTACCATTTAACCATTTGAGATGATTCATAAAATCCATTCATGAAACTAGAAAACTTAATGTAGGCCTGTAAGAAAATTTTTACTTTTCTTCATTTAACTGCTTTGCATTCTAAGACCTAATATTGTCATTTTTAAGTAGAGCTACTTATTCATTATACCTCAGTCAAAACTTTAACCATTAGATATTTAAAGTAATACGAAACCATGTTTACTATTGCTCTAAAAAAAAAAAAATTTTTAAAAGTTAAAATTCAAGCCTAACTTACCAGTAGATTTTCAAACTGGGCAAAGCTCATTGCAATGGGGGTTGTCCGAGATCTAAGGTCCATAAGTTCAGGGTAGATATCAGATTTTCCTTGAGTCAGAAATAATATGGGATATTTGTTCTGCTTTTGCCGAACCCTGAAAAAGACAATTTGAAAAACACTTTTCACTGGGTAGGTAATTGTAATACTCAGTTTTGAAATTTTAGAAAATACTAACAGTATAAAGAAAACAAACAAAAGCATAATCCCATTACTCAGATACAACCACCATTAACACATGTTGCCTTTCAGTCAAAAAATAAAGCTTAAAAATTTTTCATTAGGAGACTTAAAATAGTCTCAAAAATGGTCAGTGAGAAAGCCCTAGAGGGCTTACAATCTGGTAAGGAGGATGTGACGTGCCTGTAAAATAAAACACAGAGTGTGTGGCACTAGGACCCAGTAGGTGTGGACGGCACAGCAGTAGAGGGCACCCAGCAAGCAGTGATGAATGGACATGAGAATACACACGACCTGAGAGGACAAAGCAAGGGCAAAGCTGGACAACTTCCCCACTGTAAACCACCACTTGTGCCTTAAGTCCTAGATACATTCCAACACTATAGGAGAACAACACTGAGTATTACTCACATTGTGCAAATATCTGCATCAAATGAAGAAAACACTATTCTCCTCTTCCCAGAGTTTTCTAACACAGTTTTCAAAATTATATCCAAAAACAGATTCATGTCAAAATATGTTGATAAGTTACCATCCCACATTCCATCCTAGGTGAAAGTGAAAGGAAAATGAAAGGCATCGCACATGCAAAAATCACACTGTTTAAAACAAACCTTGTCCAACAATTATTTTACAGATGAGGAAACCTGTGAAGGTACAGTGGCTTGCCCAGCATCACACAGAAATTTAGTGATGGCACAGCAATCATAATTCAGGTGTAGAGACTCTCACAAAAAGCGAACAATTATACCATCAATAGATTTTGCTTTATTAAAGTTAAAATAAAAGCCAAAACTATGGAAATTTAGTCTACTATGATTTTATCTTCATAAGCTATAGGACACTTCATTTGTTAACACAATACAAAAAAAATCTCTATTAATTATGAATTACCAGTTAAAAACCTCATTCGTTGGGTCTTAGGTATATCAAGTACTCTCAAAAATAACTGAAATAATTCAATAAATATAGCCAGGACACCAAGAGTCAGTCCTACTGACATTCAAATATTATATGTTTTATAGATTATAGTCACTAAAATTATTCTAGAAGTTCAGAAAACTAAAAAGAGCACATGGTTGAGCACTTACTATGTTACTATCTTAACCAGGACCAGCTTGTCACAAACAGCATGGTTTGAGAGCAGTTACAGATTATTCTGAACAAGATAAATTCAAGAATATTATTCCAAATGCCCAATCATGAAACCTGTCTTAACTACTTCCCACCCTCCCCCGCACAGCAACCCTCTCACCATGCATCCTATCCATTTATACATACCCCTCTCTCCTACATTCAATAGTTAAGTTGTTGTTTTCCTGACTAGAACATAAGTACCAGAAAGGCAAGGCCTTACTCTGTCTTGTTTGCTACTTCAGCACTCAGAAAATGCCCAGCTCCTAGCAGCTTTACAAAAAATATTTGCTGAACAAATAAATGACTAAATTTCGGAGTGATTTATAACATAACTATAGCAATTTCCTTTCCTGGGTACCTATTACTAGCTACTGCTACCCAACAGAAAACTGCTTAGAAAATTGTTTAAAACGTATTTTTAGATGGGGATAAGAAAATAAAAACTAGACTGGGTGTGGTCGCTTACACCTGTAATCCTAGCACTTTGGTAGCCTGAGGCTGGAGGATGGCTTGAGCCCAGGAGCTTGAGACTAGCCTGAGCAAAACAGCAAAACCCCATCTCTTCAGAAAAAAAAAAACAACACAAAAAAAACAAAATTAGCTGGACATAGTGGAACATGGCTGTAGTCCCAGCTACTTGGGAGGCTGGGGCAGGAGGACTGCCTGAGCCCAGGAGTTTCAGGCAGCAGTGAGCTATGAGCAACAAAGCAAGACCCTGTCTCAAAAAGAAGAAAAAAAGAAAAGAAAAACTAAATCAGAGCATAGTGACTGTCCACTTTATAGGATGCCCAGAAACCAACATGTTAATGTGCACACAAGGTACGTGTAAATTTAAATTTCTACTATATTCATCACTAATTTTTAAGTACTCACATATGAGTGTAAGTGTAAGACATGATTTAAAAGGTCCAACAAGCATTGTGCTTGATGGAGAAAACCACAGAAAGATTTTAGTTTCACTTATTCCATTAACACAAAAAGATATAAGAAAAAAAGAATTTTTTAGAACAGAGAGCAGTAGAGAGGAAAGAAGAATGTGTTGCCTACAGAATTACTTACCCTTTGTTGGCAGATCCATTTTATTTCTATATTAAACCCTACATCCTCTGGCAAAGACTCTAAAACCTAGAGTTTTGTTTGTTGGTGGTGAATTTCATTTAAGATGAGATGGATGGCAGAACAAGAAAACAAAGAAAACACAATTATTACAAAAAGCAATCAATAAGAATACATCACTAGTAAGAATAAAATGTTTTCTGTGTTCGGCATAAATCACTATTTTTTCTAATACTCAAACTAAGAACCTGGTTGGTGGTTACTATGCTCAGTAAGAAAAGTCAAAAGAAATTAAACAGCAAAAGCAGTAGTCTCAGGCAGTATCTGTGGTAACTAATCACCATCACTACCACCAAGATGGATCCTTAACTGAAATCCTTTTCACCACTACTGAACATCTAAAGTGAGCTGTAATAAGACGGGCAACAGCATGAATTCAAGATGACATTTGACACGTTTTCCAAATTGCATTTGGGTATGTCAATCTACTTTACTAAGATTTAATTATATAAGAAACCATGATTTTGAGCTTGTTTTGTGATGATAATGCTCAACAAATACCATGTTGATTACTCCCTGAAAAGATGTATCCCAAATGAAAGACTGCATTGAGGCTCCTAAATCATTTAATATGCATAATATATATGGTATTTAATTTTATAATGCAAATAAATGCATACAAACAGAATAGTATGGTGGTAGGAACACAGCCTGCAAATTGGGTGACCTGGGTCTAGCCCTGGGTTTACACTAACCAGCTCAGCTGCATGTAAAGTCAGTGCCTAAAACAGTTTTTTGCAGGGCCTTTTCACTTTCTTTTCCTTTATCTAAAGTCTTATTTAACACACCTGTCACCATGCTTTTATTGCACTGATGCAAAATTAGAGAGATAAGGATAATAGTGCATCATAGTGTTGACACTGTTAAACATCAAATCTGCAGAAAGACTATCTTTATACTGAGACATTTGGTCTTTTCTCAGTGTTACAATTTCTTTATGATTAATGGATGGTGGCAGCACAGTGACTGAGTTAGTGTGTGTGTGTGTGTTTAACTTATTTGGATAAATAAAAGTTATCAAACCTCTAATACTATTAAAAATTTGTTTTGTTCTATGATTCATAGTCTGGGAATCATGAAATTTCTAAGCAACAAATGAGTTTTAGAGTTTTGAACTAGAAGGAATAATCCCACTTAGCTGGACTTCATAAATATCTGTAAAATTATACAAATCATGTTTCAAATACATGAGGAAAATGTCCATTTTAAGGGCTCTCTGGTAACATCCTTGTTGCAGAGTGAATAATCAATACTTCATTTACCTTTAACCACTGAGATTTTCTTTAATGATTTAGACTGTTTTATAAAGTCTTCTTCAGGTAATACATACCTAAATATTTCAACAAAATACCTTCATTATAGATTATTTACTGTCACTTTTTTGTCTAAATCATACACATACACACACCCACTTTAGCAACCAGATAAATTACTAGCTAAATTCTACTAAGTTAATAAGCTTCTCTCCCAAACATACATTTCCCTATCATGTTAAACTAAAATGATCTATTTTTGCTGAAGAAATTCACTGCACCTGACATTATCAGAAAAAGTGAAGAAGATCAGAATTTAAGAAAGATCAATGGAACAAAAGTAGACACAGAATTTCTCTGGCATCTATGTGGGCCTTCCCGATACTGAAAAGGGATTCAGGTATGAATTGTGTCTAATTTTTAAGTCTTCAAGGCTAGTTTTTGCTTATACTTTTTCAGAGTAAATTCTTGAAATTTATGTCTTAAGTAACACAAGGATACTTATTTTCTTTGGTTGGAGAATTTCGTTTCTTTCCAAATGCTAAGGAACAGCTTTAAATATTGTAAAAATGCCTCTCCCACCATCACATCTTCTACCCACCCCTTTTTCTGTGTCCTCTGCTTCCTTTTTTTACACAGAAATACATGAATTTGCTATTCTTATCAAATCAACCCATTGAGATGGGAATTTTTATTCCTTTGAGCAGATAAGTTACTTAAAAAAAAAAAAAAAAGAGTACCACAGACAGACTACACAAGAACATATCTTCTCTAAAATGCACAATGATGCTTTATATTAATATCTTTAACACAGCCTTTAGTATCCATTGAAGAGATCAAATTAAATTATTCAGATATAATAGAATTAAGGAGATGGCCTTCCCCTGGTTTTCCTCAAAGAACTTACCATCTTAAGAGAAGGAAATGGCTGATTTTCAGAAAAGGAATTTTCCTCCACAACTACGGATTCTAAAATTTTAAAATACAAAAATTCAGTAAATGCCACTATATCACTAAAATCTTTTCCTAAATCCTTAAAGAGGGAGAGAGTGCACAAGCCTACAGCTGAGTGATTATGAGACTCTTTCAAATATAGCATTTTTTAAGGCTCTTGTGTTTACTTTTAACCATTAAAAACTTCATTTTCTAAATAAGAAACTTTCATGAAAACTAGTTTGCAACATTTAATATGAACACCAGACTCTGTAGTTCCATGAGTGATTATTCTTATAAAAATTGTAATATAATACATTATTCTTTAAAAAGCAGTCATAAGCAATGATTTGTTACTTTCTCAAAGAATTAAGAGCTGTGTCATTTTGCTAAGACTTCTGTGTGAAATACCAAAATCAGTTTAGTAATTAGCAATTAAGAAGTACAAGTAGTCCTAAAACTAAAGCTACTAACTGTGCTTTTGCTACCATAATCATTATCTTAAGACACAGTTTTTCCAAAAGAGAAAAATTAAAATATCAAGTTTTTCTAAAAACAAAACCAAATATGTATTACCAATTCAAAGATTAAAATCATATAAAAGCTTCCAGCTGAATAAATTAATGGTAAAACTCATTTTACTATTAATAATCATGAAATATCTGTAAACATATGCAGTGACATTTAAGCTCTGGGTGAGTCTAATCTTAAGCACTTCTCTATTTCTTCATAAAGGTATTCAAACTGTACTGTTATCACAATTATAGACACGTATCTATGGAGTACCTAATATATGTGGGGCACCATAAAATTTTCTGGAAGATAAAAACACTTCCTACCCTCACGAGGCTGTTCTATTGAAGAGACAGTACATATAAAAAAATAAATTGCTTAAAAATGGATACGATAAGCCTCAAATGAATGGTACCACTTATTAAATTCCATGGGAGTAGAAAGCAAAGTGAAATGACAAAGGACATGGTAGGCAGAGCAAGCTCTGGGGAAAGTGAGGCACAGAGTAGTTATGTAACCCGCCTAAGTTCATAGCTGGTAAATGATAGAGCTGGGTCAAACCGGCTCTGAAGGTGGTTCTATATTTGATATATACTCCACTTTGTAACGAATAAGAATTTTTGGAGAAGATTGATAGGTACAAAATTATAGAGTTTTGATCAAGCTAAAAAAAAGTAACAAAATGGCATATATTCAGTTGAAAATTAACATATGTAAGGTCTTCACGTCTCTAAAAAATACCTTTACAGGACCTAGTATTATATTCATTAAAATGACCAATGTGAAAATGGGTTTTAAAAATCCTATCAATGCTAATTACGAAATGAAAAATGTTTCCATATTGGTACATACCTTTCCGATCCTTAGATTTTAGCGCAGTCACATGAGCAAGCTAGGAAACATACACACAATACAATTAGGAAAAATTTCTCAGTTTATGAAGAGATGGTTAGCAGAACTATAACTTGCTAACTCTAACTGTTAGCAAGTTAGAGATGACTATAAAATGTGGAATTATCCGATGTTTAATAAGTACTAACCACTGTATATATTTTTATGTGCATTTGATCATGATTCAAATACCAAAGTAGGAAAGAAGAATATTAAAATTCTTAAAGCTACAAAACTGTTTAAACTTAACTGAACATTTTTTAGGTATCTCATGGGGATGGGAAGAGGAACCATGTAAAATTACATGATACAACAAAATATATAAAGATCCTAGAAATTAACATATCTATAAATAACTATCCCATAAAAGGCCTGTATCTAATAGTGATATAAAGTCATAGTGAGAAGGGCTAGCCCCTATGGCCTGTAAAGACTTATGACCTAGTTTGTTCCTTCATGAATGTAAAAACCAAAGCGATTGATGGATACTGTCATAAAAGACAGATGGATCACCACAAACCCATTCTCCCAAATAGAACAGAAGACCAAACAAACAATACACTCTACAGATGTTAAATATATAGTCATCCCCACCTGGAAAGAGAACATTACCATATATAGGGAAGTGCTATTATTACCTTTAACAACTGGAGTTGGTCAAATGTTAATTCCTTTACTGGAATTTCAAATAATTCAACTGGATCAGCATCAAATTTCTAAAAATAAATAAATAAATGAGAAAAATGGACCCTAAATTATTACAGAATATTTACACTAGACAAGCCTAACATCTCAATTGAATTAACAATGAAAATAACTGTTAAGTAGCCATAGTGAGGCTTCTAGGAGCACCCTTCTTACCTAAAACAACCTCTTATATTCTGGCTTTTGTTTCAGTGTAGGTGGGGAGTGTCGGAAGAAAAAAAACAGCTGGGAGAAAGTTGTGGTATAGAAGACACAACTAAGGACGGAGCCAGAAGTCAGTCATTTCCCCTACTGTCTGTTATGTATGTTATACACATTTTATTTAACACATATTCATGCTACATGACTAGGAAATTAACATGAAAGTACTATTAATATAATTAGTTTCTGTCAGTAACTTTCTAAACATTTCTAAGCCTTTTAAACTTAAGTTTGTTTAAAAATAGCTACACAAGCAGTAACACTTAACAAGAACTCTTATCATGTTTCTCTAAATGTGTTCTATTAGGTTTTAGTGCCGTATCGAATGATCAAATGTCATTGTTGAAGGTACCTCTGTCTTAAGGAAATGGATTAAGGTATTACCAATAAATAAATCAACAATCCAACAAACATACTAAAACCCATTACATATACATTCATTCATGTACACCAGTATGAACCTGTATATGCATAAAATTTTTCTGGAAGGATACGTAAGAAACTATTAAACATAACGGAGTGAAAACAAGGGGAAATGGGAAGGAAGATTTTTCATTTTATAATCTCCTAAACTACTTATATTTTTTCTAATGAATGTGAATTGTTTTTAAAGAAAAATACCAGCTTATAAATTAAAACCCAACCTAAAAATACATGCAGTTCACTACTTTTCATTCCCCCAATTAACTCATTCAGGTTCAACCTCAGAGCAAGACAGAGTTGGGTGAAAACAGAGGATCAATGATACTGTTTAACTCTCATAGATTTTTAGAAAGAAATTGCAGCTAGATCCCCATTAATCTCAATCTTTGCTACTAAGATTCTTTACCACTTCATTCCTTCTCATTTCACTTTGCACAGTTCTACTACAGCAAAAATTACCTGGACCATTCGGGATGGAGAACCTGCGATCTCAAGGCCACATGTGGCCCTCCAGATCCCCAAGTGCAGCCCCTCAGACGAATCCCAACTTTTTAATAAATCCCTTTATTAAACGGATTTGTTCTGTAAAATTTGGATTCAGTCAAAAGGCCGCACTCAAGGATCTAAAGCTGCAGGTTTTCCACCCATTTGTATAACAACAATTACAATTCTTTTGACAGGGCAGGATTCTCACTCGTTTGTACAACAATTAGAATTTTTTTAAATTACATGCATTTTCTACTCTCATTTTGGACTCTCCCCCAACACACCCTCCTCTCTGTTCTCTCTAGTTCAGGCTTACCTTACCTTTGGCCCACATTACTGCTCCCCTTTGCCACCAGCCTCTGTCCCCTGACACTCCTATTACACCAGCTACCAAAACATTAGTCTTGAAGTTTAGTTCTGGACATTTCCCTTCCTACCTAAAAAGTCTTTTGTATCTTCCTTAACTCCCTAGCTCTTGAGTCAAAACCCCTCACTGAGGCTCCCCGACTATCTGACTCCAAACCACTTTTCCAGTTTTTTACAGTGGCTCTTCCTGCTTTAGCCAAATTGTACTAGCCCATTAACTTGAGAAAAAACTTGAAACAGAAATAGATGGGAGCCTAGAAAACAAACACTACAACATTCTCTCTCCTCTCCTGCTTCAACACAGTAACAGTGGCAGACTGATACAGGAAACATCTAGAATGTCCCTTTATTAGTAATATAACAAATTGTGTAGTTTCTAAACCTTGGACTTAACAATTAGAATTTATAACCAAGGAATTTCAACATACCTTTTTCATACTCAAACAACAGGTGAGATCATGATATACCACAGGCACAAAGTCCTTTGAAAGGTGTACATCAAATTCTACAAAGGCTGCACCCTGACAGAAGCAAGTATTTGAAAGACATTAGCTGATACACAATACATCTAAAACTACAAGGACATAAAATATTGACCATTCTCTTTAAAATTACAGACCTGTACACAAAAACATAAAACTTCCCCATGAATTACCTAATACTACACCTACACTTCAAGCTTTTTCTAAAAGTGATTTCTTGTCATAAACAATCATTTTTCTCTTTTGCAAAAGTGCAGCAACTTTTTCCTGACCACAAGAATGGGAATTGATCTACATGAAAACACCGAGGACACCTCGGTAGCAGTAAGACCGCCTTAACATGTGTCACCTCTGCTACTGTCATTAGCAGAAATGGAACCTAACAAGAGCGTGGAGCTCAAGGTTCCCTCACTTTGCTGCCTGCTGCCCCTGTATACCTTAGCTGGACAGTGGAACCTCAAAGATAGGGTAAGAAAAAGAATAAGCTGCAGAGCCTCTAAGCTCCGATCCCCAGTGCACCTGAGCAGTTTATAGCCTTTCTCAGCAATATGTCATTGTCGAATTAATGAGGAAGCTATACTGCTGCAGGACATAGAAAACAGAAACAGGCAACAAGAATGACACACATGTCAAATTCCTGATGAAAGACTGAACAGATAAGGATGCTGAGAGTTACAGTTATTGAAGTCAGATCCTTTCTGTCCTATGAATACAGTTAAAGGCTAGGAACATAAACTGATAATACAATTGTGTACATTCACTGAAAGAAAGCCAGCTAGAATCAAAGGAAACAAGGTCTGAGAATTCTGTAATGTTCTGACTGTGACCCACAGAAGTGCTGTACAAGAATGCATGGATGCGTTTCTACCCCTTACGCTGGCTGTAGCCATGAAGGGTGCTTAACTTGTAAGTACACGTGGATCACAGACTAGAACCACAGAAGCTCATGAATCTGGCTATGACGCCTACCTTCCTGAGTGACTTCTGAAGCAGGGAAACTTAGCTCCTTTTAAACAAGACAATAACACAAATCATGTCTACCAAAGAGAATAACCCTAGCACCCCATAAATAGTTCTAACTATTAAGTTGTAGCTTTCTAGTGTAAATGTTTAATTTTAAATAATCACAATCCTTTTGGAAAATAATTTTTAACTGATTTCATCAGAGTATGGAAGAAGGAGGCTCAATGAAATCCTCTCTTGAAAAGCATGAACCAGAAAATTCTGTATCAGGGCCATCACATGTTTACAGTTAATAAAATGATGTTTAGATTGGTTAGCTACAATGAACTAATATTGGTCCCAAATTTTGAATTATAGCCCAATATACTCATAGATTAATATCATTCTTTAACACAAAGATAAAACTATTAAAATTCTTAAAAATTAAGTTACTATAATTCAAGATGCCATAAATTATAAAATACATCATTATTTTATATACCGCTAAGAGAGGGGAAAAATGCTGCCAATTAAACCATGACTCAAAGCTAAGTTGTAAAACCTATTGCACTTTCAGAGATGTTAAACTATTTAAAAATTACCTCTCAGAATAGATGATAGTTCATATAACTGATAAAACTGAAGATGTAACTAATCAAATTTACTCACTGAACTATTTTTAAAAAGGCAACATTTAAGGCATGTGGGAGGCAATGTAGAAAAGGTGGAAATAAAAAAATGAGACATCTGTCTATTTTACTCCTAGTTTCATTTTGGAACATGAGGCTATCTGGTCAGACACCAAAAAATTTGGGGGTATGGAGCGGGGAAACCCAGGTTCTTGATTAAAAATGTCAAGTTGCAGTTGCTTTACATACTAAAAAAAAAAAAAAAAAAAGACTCTAATCCTTCATGATACGTTAAAAAAAAGGAGTTAAGAAATTTAACATAATCCAATTGGTGTGCAATGGTTGAAACTGATATTTTTTTTTTAAGTGTTACATGGAAGCATCATCAAATCCTTCCATAAGCATTATTTCCAAAGTATCTGAATAATTACACTACTCAAGTAGTGAAAACCAGTGCTTAATGAGAATTTTCTTGTCCCAATTGCTCAAAAATTGTTATCTCAAAAAAAAGACACTTATGGGCCGGGTGCAGTGGCTCACACCTGTAATCCTAGCACTCTGGGAGGCCGAGGTGGGAGGATCACTTGAGCTAACGAGTTCAAGACTAGCCTGAGCAAGAGCTAGACCCCGTTTCTACTAAAAATAAATTAGCCAGGCGTGGTGGCACATGCCTGTAGCCCTAGCTACTGGGGAGGTTGAAGCAGGAGGATTGCTTGAGCCCAGGAATTTGAGGTTGCAGTGAGCTGTGATGCCGCCACAACACTCAGGCTGGGGTGACACAGCAAGACTCTTTCCCCTCTCCCGCAAAAAAAATCTGCTTTCAAACTACTAATGCAAACTGGAAGAAACCCCTCAAGCCACATTTCTCTACCTCAGCAATCCAAAATTGTTTAAAGAAAGAATGGTTACTTACATGACTAGCAGCATTTCTTAAAGAAGCAATAGTATTTTCTTGAACTTTAGCCAGCCTAAAATAGAGAAAAATATAGTTATCACAGAATATAGGAAAGATAAATAAACAAATGTAATAGAAAGCCAATTATAATGTATTTTCAACAATGGGAAATGGTACTTATTCTCTATTTTGAGGTTAATTTTACTATCCCCAAAATATGACGGTGGCAATCAGTTGGCTGGTATGTGAGTTTATTCCAGAAATGCAATCTCTAGCACCTATAAGCATTTACAAGCTGAACACAGACATATCCTATACCACAACATATACCTCCCCTGAACTATGGATTTTTTTTCTCGGAGACAAGTGGAGTGACCAATCAGGGAAAATAATCCTTTTCAATGGCATGAAACAGAAACTTGCTCTTTGCAGCGAAGCCTCCAGATGACTTAATATTGGCAGACCATGGGGGAATGGGAAAAGACTGACACACCAACAGGGCAGAAGTATGGGAACTGTATTAAGAACAAGAACGGGATGGGCACAATGACTCATGTCTAAAATCCTAGCATTCTGAGAGGCCAAGGCAGGAGGATCACTTAGGGCCAAGACCAGTATAGGCAACACAGCAAGACTTCATCTCTACAAAAAATAAAAAAAAATTAGCCAGGTGTGGTGTTGTGGACCTATAGTCCTAGATACTTGGGAGGCTGAACCAGGAGGATAGCTTGAGCCCAGGGGTAGGAGGTTGCTGTGAGCTACGATCGTGCCACTGGACTCTAGCCTGGTCAACAGAGGAAAATGCTGTCTTAAAAAAAAAGAAAAAAAGAAAAAAGAACATAAAGCAAGAAAACTTAAACTTATTGTTTTAAGATGGGTCCTGAGAGTGCATCTTCCTTCAGTGGTGATTTGATTTGATTTTTAGACCTTAACAGATCATAATGATCTCCACATATCCCAAAGGTATCCCAGTAACACTTAAAATAAAATGGGGTAGGCCGGGTGCGGTGGTTAAGTGCCTGTAGTCCCAGCTACTCGAGAGGCTGAGGCAAGAGGATTGCTTGAGCCCAGGAGTTTGAGGTTGCTGTGAGCTAGGCTGACGCCACAGCACTCTAGCCTGGGCAACAAAGACTCTGTCTCAAAAATAAATTAATTTATTAATAAAATGGGGTAAGCTTAAAATTTATAGAAAATCTGTGGCAATGAGCAGGTAATTAAATAAACTTGCAAAACCAGAAGGGAAAGACAGCTGCACTAGGCTGGAATCTGTCTTCTGAGAAGAGACAGCATCTTTCCGTTGAGGTCTAGATGAACTAATATTTCTTGTGTTTACTTATACTTTCTTAGAACCATGGTGCTTGGAGCTAAAAGGAATACCAGGGATAATCTTGTCCAAACTCTTCCATTTTATTGATGCGGAAACAGAGACCCAGAGAGGGCAACACGCCAAAAATACGGACCACAACAGAGACACACGGATGTCACAAAACTTTCTGCATCAAGCTTTCCCTCCCGACTTTCCACCTTTAACATCTTTCTCATTACCAATTCAGTAGAATATTATAAAGTCTGAGCAGAATCTTAGGGTTGGTTTCTAATTATTTTGAAATGGTAATCCTAATTGACAAATTACATTTAATTACCCAGGGAATAATAAAATCATTTGACTGTTAGTGGTTCAAACCAATGTAACCTTGCCTAACATAAGCTAGTGCATGCTAACCCTACTCAAATATTCAACCTACTTGGCAGTTGTTGTAGAGTTTCCTGCACCTCGATGGCCAACATCCAATGGTATTCTTGGCTTCCAATACTTGCAAAATGAAGATTTCATGTCACAATTGTATCCCGGTAATGGCTTAATGATTATATAGTCAACTTTCATAGAAAAAAAGAACAGAGGGACAAAGATAAAGATGAGTAAAGAGGCCATTATGAGTTCAAATACATTTAAATAACACTTAAATCAGCCTTATCAATCTTTATCAAATAGAAAAAAAAATCAACTCAAAATTGATTCAAAGTAAAGCTCCTAGAAAATGGTATCTCCTTAAAATTGCTGTATCTGTTAATCTAAAGCAAATTTTTAACTTAATTTTTACCATTCTCAATTTGAAACTACTTAAAATTCTAACTTTATCTTAGCTTATTTGTAAAGGGTCTCCCCACTGTTTCTCCAAACTTACCTCTCACTTTGCCTATTGTTTTCCTGGAATTTCTGCTCATGATGGGAAGAGTAAGAATTCCAGCACTCTTCCCACTCTCAGCAATGGTGGATGATAAGAGGCATGCTGTACCCACATGTCCAGGAAGGGTATCACCTTGAACTATGTGTTCACTGAGATCTTCCTGAAAAAATGAGGTCTAAAATAATCCTAATTCTTAAACTTATATTATTTTCAATTTAAAGATCAAAAAACTACCTTAATGTCAACTCATTCTATGGAAGAGGACTGATAAGAAACATAATCAAACTTATATTCAGGTAATTTAGATGGTTCTTTATAATAAAAGGTATACATTAGGTGAATTTAAAGCACTGCCTATATATTTCTAAATGCTTTTACATTGTAAGACTAAGATATACTTGTAGTGAATTTTTAATGTATATTAGATTCTCCAAAAATTTGTCTATATAAGTGGCACATAGGAACTCTCTAGGAAACCAAATACTTTTGAAAATACACTGGCTATTTTATCAGCCTAGTCTATGAATAAAACTATTACCAAACATGCTAACCATATGAAAGGGAAATTAGGATGCTGAAGAGATTATTAAAAGTTAGGTCCTAAAGGAACAAAGAAATGTTAACCAAAACTTATTTTTATAATGAAGTCTCATAGATCTTATTGCTTAGGTAAGATCAAATTATAGTTTTTTAAAAATGTGATCTTTGAATTTACAAAAACATAAAATGTAAGAGAAAATATTTTAAATCTCATACAATGTAAGGTAGCCAAAAAGCAATTCACAAAGGATGTCTAAAGGCATCAAATTAAACAACTCAAAGATTATAATAATTTTACTGTATGTAACAAGGTTCACTCCACAGGTGTAAAACCATCCCAAATTGCGCTGTTCTCAAGAAACTGTGGCTAGGTGCTCCTGCTGATCAGAACATGTTCCCTATCCTCAAAGATTTAAACTCCAGTCTAGTGGAAATGGGAGTGAAGGTGGCAGAAGAGCTAGCTAGAGGCTAAGAAACAAAAGTACACTTAACTACTGAGCCAGGCACACTGCGGTTAGGACTTTAGGGGAGCCACCAAGTACTATGTAAGGGGAGCATCTGAACGGCCAGTGAGCTAACACAAGTAGCTCCAGAAAGTTGGCAGCTCAGATTCTGAACAAACTGGCATATGTTTTATAACTACTTTTATTATATATTGATAAAATAAAGCCAGACACAGTGGCTCATGCCTGTAATCCCAGTACTTTCAGTGGCCAAGGTGAAAGGATTGCTTGAGCCCAAGAGTTCAAGACCAGCCTGGGCAACATACCAAGACCCGTGTCTTACAAAAAAAATTAAAAAATTAGCTGGGTTTGGTGGCACACGCCTGTAGTCCCAGCTACTTGGGAGACTGAAGCAGGATTGCTTGAGCCCAGTACAATGAACTATGATCACGCTACTGCACTCCAGTCTGGGTGACAGACCCTGTCACTCACTCACTCACTCCATCTCCCCCCCGCCCACCCCCAACACACAGCTCCTGTCACTCACTCACACACACATGCACAAATCAAGTAAGGTTGCAAAATAAGTCCACTGTCACACTGAATCCTCATAATAAAGCACCTTGATAAACAACAGAAGACTTCTTTCCTCAAGACGACCCCTCAATCATGCTACTTACATCAGGTTGTTCAAGATAGACAGCCTGCCCAGCCCTCTATTTATTCTTACAGGCTCCTTTGGATACAATTCATTTACATTTAGATTATTTAAGAGACAGACATCAAAACATCTAGTCTTAATTTGAAATATCTATTCTGCTAAAGTTCTCTTAATCATATTCTTAACTATACCTGAGTATGTCAACTCCAAATTTTTAAGCCTCCTAAAGTGTACAGAGGCATAAACATCTAAAACGTTTTATGAATCATGACTTTTACACAAATTGGGTTAAAATAAAAATCAAAATACATGTAAAAATAAGCTTACGCCTGTGTTCTTTGTCAACTCCCTCAATGAAGTATCTGCTTACCTCAAAAAAATCAAAGATGAGTTCCAGGTTATCTGGTTCCATTGTCTGTATGCTATACTCTGTCCAGCGATCGGGCTGTAGTCCATAACCACACTCTGGCTGTGAATGCCTGCACTTGAACTCATTGTCACTTATTAAGGATATCTCCAGGCTATTGGACATTTTGTGAAGAACAGTGGGAGATACCCTATCATCGTCATCTTCTTCCAGACCCTCCAGTGTCAGCTTTACCCTGCATATTAAGAAAAAACAATGAAATGCAAAAAGTAGCACAGAAGAAAAACTTAAATACAAATGTTACCTAAATGCTGAATTTAAAAGTGCTCCCCAAACATGCTAAATCTTCAAATAACAATATGTTACATATAGACTACACATTCTACAGGTTAAGTCATTACATGTTTTATAAAATACTGTTATTATCTACATATATTTCTGCAAAGAATTAAAATAGGATAAATGACCATTATGCCTACTACAGTTAATTCTTTTGTTTTTTTAATGACTTTAAAGAGATATTTATGATCATCCTGTTTATAAATGGCTACCTCAATTTCTTAACCTTCAAAAAATACGAAGTCCTTTTGATAGGTTTCACAAATATATATATGTATAACAAGCACAAAATTGAAACATATGCTGTTAGCATGTATTAAAAGACTTAGAAGTAGAGGTTTAAATTGAAGATTTCTCCCTTAGCTTATCACAGTGAAAGTCCAGGTACTTTGTGAAAACTATATTACTAAAGAAAAATGTTGTTTTATACATATATATAAAATGAAATAAATAAACCAAGAGTGTAAAACTCTTACAGGCCTCACAGCAACGAAAACAAAGACAAGTTACCCAAGTTATAGAGCCACAAAGACTAGTCTATTCCCAATGAGAAGCAATTATTTGCACTGAGCACTTGTAAGGACAATAAGTAAACTCAGTTCTGGAATATTTCTTGCACCAATTGAAATATACGTAGATTAAACATTTTAATACTATACTATTAATATAGGGAACAATGTTATTATAAAGAGTAACAATGGAAATACAAAAAATTTTCATTTTAGATTTAAATGGGATTTATAATACAAATAATAAAACTGTATTAGAGGGGCCTGCTCTCTCCGTATAACCTCTTGCCCCCAACCATGTCTTATAGCTACATTATTCTGAGGTCTCCCTGAGGGGTCAGCTATACAGATTATTCCATTAGAACACTGTTTTATAATCACACTATAAAGCCATAAGTGCATTTTGATAACCCAGAACAAAAATCACCATCTCTTTTCTGAAACCAGACTCTTAGGAATGGTTCCGGACAACTAACTCTATTGGTGAGCCTGAAAGAGCAAACATTCTGTAACAGGATATACGGAGAGACTGCAAATGGACAGAAATGAACAGGCAAGAGAGGCATGCCAACGTTGGCAGAAAAGCCAATTTTACTAAAACAAACCAAAAAAGTTTAAAGGGAAGAGATCTGTGAAAGAACTTAGTTTATGTTACACTGTTAAAGGTTTTCTTCAAATAGCTATATAAGTGTTATAGCCTATCATAAAGAGACTACATGCTTTCCACTTACCAGTGTAGTCAATGGAAAAAAGAAATGTATGTTTAAAACTTAGTGGTAATGAGATGCACATCCAGTGTTTTGTTTAAAATGTACAAGCTAAGCCAGGTGCAGTGGTGTATGCCTACAGTCCCAGCTACTCGAGAGGCTGAGGTGGGAGGCTGACTTGGGGCCAGAGGTTCGAGGCTGTAGCGCACTATGATTGCGTATATGAATAGCCACTGCACTCCAACCTGTGCAACAGAGACTCTGTCTCTTAAAACAAAGAATAAAATGTTGCCAAGGTTTTTTTGGTTTGTTTTTAAGGACACAGTCTCATTCTGTCCCCCAACCTGGAGTGCAGTGGCCCAATCACAGCTCACTGCACAACCTTAAACTCCTGGATTCAAGCAATCCTCCCACCACAGCCTCCCTGAGTAGCTAAGACTACAGGTGCACACCACCATGCTCAGCTACTACTAACCTTTTTAAAGTCCTGATGTCCTTGTGGACAAATTTATTTCTTACCCTTTGAAGGCTCAGTCTAGCATTAATATCAATTTGGAGAAAAAAGATGACCAGAATACCAATCTCTAGCTATGCACAATTATTTCAATAGGAATCAAGTCATTTAATTTATAGAGCCTAACTAAATATGGTTATAAGATGATATCCAATTTAAGCCTAAGAAAACAGTAATATATGCAAACGCTCAAAGTGATTTCTATATAAATAATAATGTATTTAGAAAATAAGGGGATTTCCAAAAAAAGAGAGAAAGAGAGAGAGAGAGAGAACGGCATAGGACTCAGTATTTATTTGCATTCCAATCAGATCCCCAACTATTAATTATCTATTAATTTCTTAACTGCAGCCAAGGGAAAAAAATCTTAAGAGCCAACCCATCAAACTTTTATCTTTCACTTCTATTTCAAGGTCTTATTCTAATAAGACAATTTACAGCTGTAACACAATTTATTTGCTTCTTTTAAATAACATGTAAATAAAACATTCCATCATGGAAAATTGACAACTTAGAGAAAATCTTTGAGGTCAAATGCACTTTGCAGATGAACCATGTGGTCCAATGACTTTGGTTCTTTAGAAGCAAAGCAGAGGCCTAGGAAAGCTAAGGCAAAGGGACAAGGTACACCCAAAACCCTCTACTCACTATCAGAACAGCCAACACCAAGGGATTGTAAAGTGCTACCCACCCTTTCCCTTCCCTGTTTTATGACTATAATATATAAATACTATATTTAAACAATTATGGTAAAATATTTATGGATTTACAAACTACAATGTTACTATAAATTTTATTATGAAGATAGTAAGTATTGTATTTATTATCAATTACTCTCTAAAATTGATATGGGCTTAAAAAGAAACTAATCTGGAACTGCTATGATAACTTCTACCTTCATGGAAAATTTTTATTTTTAAGCCACAGTAAAATTTAGAATGCTGAAGAGTATTTCCAATAATTATTTTCTCTGTTTATGCCATTCTCCCCTAATTTAACACAAAATCATTTCCATTATATCCATTTTTAAAACTATTTATTACTAAATGATAGAGACTATAAAGATATTAGCTTAGGAAAAACCAATTTATTTTGTTCTGATTCTGGAGATTAAGACTAATTTACGTATGTGTAACAGTAGCAATCTGGGAGTGGGGGGGAGTAGTTCACTACTACAGACTTTACAGTTATCAGAACATGTAACATTATAAGTGTGTTTTGTTCTTAGTTTATACACTTAAACCAAATGGGTCTTAAATCTATATCATTAGTAAAAATAAAAGGCCTAACTAACAAATATACGCAGTCATACCTAAATCTAGATTTTTTAAATTTTTTCTTGGTTATTGACACGGGAGGTTTCTCAGAATAATGCAAGCGTAATCTTATTTCAGTCTGACATGTCAGCCATCCAGAATCCAGAGTTTCAACACCATCTGGCAGAGTAAATATGAAGAACAGTCATTATTATACATATTTTTTGAAACAACCCAGTAAGTACCAAATGCATATTGACAATTCTTGTTCACATTCACATTTTAATACATAGAAGTTACATAACACCGGTACTTTTCTCCCCAAAACAAATGTACAGGCAATCTTAAATTTGTCATTGAAAAAGAACTTTTATGTGAAGTAGGGAGAAAAAGTTAAAGGACTATTAACAATTAGCTATGCTTTAGCAACTTAAGTTAAAATATTCATATTGAATCCATGATTAAAATAATATAAATCTGTTTCAGAAAGGGCACACGTTCCAAGATAGCCTCTAACGTAGCAATTGTTCTCATGGGGATTATTATTATGCTCCCAAAGCTTCACATGAGATATTTAACTAAAACAAGTTATGCCAGTAGTGCTAGTGGTTTGAGACATGAGAACAAAATTGCAAGTCAATTCTGTATTCTCACGTTTATATATTCTGTTATAAATAAATTACATGATTGTGATGACACTGTGTTAGCATTAACTTGAAGTTACTGGCTAGGAGTGGTGGCTCAT
Organism: Eulemur rufifrons; assembly: GCF_041146395.1. Taxonomy (NCBI): domain Eukaryota; kingdom Metazoa; phylum Chordata; class Mammalia; order Primates; family Lemuridae; genus Eulemur; species Eulemur rufifrons. Next base: position 29,735,569 of record NC_091002.1, read on the forward strand.
GCCTATAATCCTAGCACTCAGGGAGGCCGAGGCAGGACAGCTTGAGCTCAGCTTGAGCTCAGGTCTTAGAGACTAGCCTGAGCAAGAGCGAGACCCTGTCTCTACCAAAAAGAAAGGAAAAAAAAAAAAAAACAAAACCCAGCCAGGCATTGTGGCGTGCCTGTAGTCCCAGCTACCTGAGAGGCTGAGGCAGGATTGCTTAGAGCCTAGAAGTTGGAAGTTGCAGTGTGCTACAATGATACCACTGCACTCTACCTAGGGCAGCAGAGTTGAGACTCTTGTCTCAACAAAAACAACCAAACACCTCTCCTCACAACCTCCCACCCCTTTAATTAAAACAAAAAAAAAAAAAGAAAGAAAAGAAAAGAAAAGAAAAGAAAAGGAAAGGAAAGGAAAGGAAAGGATAGTTACTAACACAGGTAATAAAATTTTCGTAAATACTGGAGAAGCTGTTGATGTTTTGGACCTACACTATTTCATCAACAGGACTGTGTATATTAAGAAATTTCTCTCCTTAGTATAACTTAAGAATGTTTAAAAATTGTCAAATTTTTAACGTTGTTTTCAGAAAAAGACAAAGTTGGAGAAATAGCTTTCCATCCTGAAAGTGAACTAAAGCTGAAATTAAGACAAAGCAACTAAAAACTGAGGCATGAAATGCTATGCTTTAAACCATGAACAGTAATTAACATGTAATAGAGGGACATGCCATGCATTGCCACTGAAAGGAGAAAACTACTCCTCCACAAAGAAAGTTCTCCAAAACATGTAGCATCAATATTATCGTTTGTAAATATTAAAAAAAAGGAGAAGACTCTAAAATAATTACCACTAAAGCTATTCAAACATTTTAGACAATCTTCTGATATAATATAAACAACCCCAAACAAAATCAAAGGAAAGAAGTTAAATTCCTTTTTTTTTTTTTGGTTTGGTTTTTTCTTTTTTTTCCCCTCATAATATTCCTTCTTATATGTATCAAAACTCATACTGAACAATGAGTTCTGTGTTGCAAAAGAGGATTTATTTTTTGCACCTATCTATAAGTCTTTGTCCACAAGTTAGACAAAAACAAATACAAGTGCTGTAAGAAGCTAAATTCCTAACAGAAGACTGCCAGAGCATGTACATTTCTAATGCACATAAACATACATACATAATAAAACCAAAACCAAAACACTCATGCCCTGTCATTTCCAGTGCTTAACAGCATGGGAACAGCACTGGTTAGCAGCAATTTATCTCTGATTCAGAGTCAGCAGGCACACATTTGCCAACCCCCTTTCTACTTTTTGACTCCTATATAGAATCTAAAATGAGAATGCAGTTTACCATGATAACCCTGATACACCATAAAAATGCTAATCAGTAAAGAAAATTTGAGTTCTCAGGCCATATACAGTATTTACTAAAGCAGAAAAGTATACAGATACATAACATTTTCAACATATTCAGAAGTTAAAGCATTTTCTACTTTATTGTAAATGAATTTTTAAAGACTCAGAATTACTGGAACATTCAGGTTAGTCTGCGGGATTTTACTGCAAATGCATATCCAAGCACAAAAATGCACTCTGCCTAAGAGTAATGTTTCACATTTTAGATGTTTAGAATCGTTAATATAATTTCAAATACAATAGAGTTTTAAAAAGAGATGCTATATTAATAGTTAAATGTACAATATGCTTTAAAATTAATTACATAAAATCACGTGCCTGAAATCACCAAATTAAAATCAAAAGGATAAAAATAATAAAGCATAAAAATTATATTGGAAACTAATCATTATTTAACAGAATGTATTTGTTTCTTGGATCTAGTCTCTATTTTCAAATCATACTACAGTTATGCATCGCTTAACAACAGAGATACATTGAGAAATGCATCACTAGATGATTTGTCTTGGGAACATCAGTGTACTAACACAAACCTACATGGTATAGCCTATTGCTCCTACACTACAACGCTGTATGTCATGTTATTATACTGAATATTATAGGCAATTATAACACAATGGTAAGTTTTTGTGTACATAAACATAGAAAAGGTAATGCATTGCACTATGATGTTACGACAGCTACAACATCACTAGGCTAGAGGAATTTTTGGTTCCATTATATCTTATGGAATCACTGTCATACATGCAGTCAGTCTTTGACAAAAACATTGTTATGCAGCACATGGCTGTATGTACTGTTTCCCTGTGCCCTATATTTTCCTATATTTCCAATGAAATGTAAAGTAACATCTTAATCATATCAGCAAACATTTAAAAAAACTTAGTCTCACTTACTATGGATTCCAAATTGTCCATCGTCAATAAGAATTTCATTTTCTAGAATTTAAGGAAAATAGAAAACCTAGTTAAAACTCATGATGTATACAGAATGAAAAATTGAGAAACTACCCACCTTAAGGTTTAAAATATTAAATCTACAACTTGAAAGCAGCCCAAAGTGAATAAGCATATTTATTGTAGCCCTCAATAAAGAATTCCCTTTTAAGGAGACTAGCAAACAGTAATAGTTCTTACATACTTTGGTGACTATTCATATCATAAGAAAGAGAAAGAAAACTCCTCAGAGAGGTGCTCTAGAGGCACTGGGATGAACTTCTACACTCACCCATATACAAGACTAACAGGTTGCTGGACAATCATAACTCCTTGTCGGTTTTTCAAACCAAAGGTCTTGGCACAATTAAAATGCTTATTCTTATGTAGCACATTCTGAACTTGTCTAAATTATAATTCTCCTCAAACCCCCACTATTCCCTACACCCAGCTAAAAGCTTTACAAACAGCATAAACTTACCTTTATATACAGAGCTGTGAGGAGCTACCAAAAGAAGAGTAAATGCTAGCACATCCCCTACTCCTAACAAATTCAAATTGAGAATAGCTGTAAAGCTCCACCCCTCTGAGTAAAATACAAATTATCTTCCCTGCCTAATTCCCTTTCCAGTTTACTTTAACATAAGTATGAAATATTTGTCAAAATAAATGTGATAGTCCCTAATAAAGATTCTCTAGATTTCACACAGCTTTTAAGTTCAAAAGTTCTATTTCTCAAAAGTATAAAATATATTTCTTTCTAAACAGACAAAATCATCCAACTTCTCACAATAAAAAAATACAGATGCTTTAAAATACAAATTGTTTTTTAAATGTTTAATACCTAATATGTTCCAACCTCAGTATGGGACTATAACAATTTTAAGTATACGATCATAAAAAGTCTAAATACACTATCAAAAACATATTAAAACATACAAAAAGAAAATCCAATAAAGAGGATGGAATGAGATATCTGTTTAAACAAGATGTGCCCTTGCTACAGGGTAAAGAAGAAACTTTCATTGCTTTTTAATCTAAGCTAGTAAACCAGCAAGCCATTTAATTATCTTTAAATTTTAACTTTACCTAAAAACTAAGCAATGAGTCAATTTACAGATGATAAAGTAGGTAATTTAATGTATGTGAAATGAACTTCAAATTCTATTTTCAATATGGACAAGGAAATTAAAAAAATACTTGTATGAAGAGAAATGCCACAGGCATATAAGACTAAATAATTTTTTTAAATAAAATAAAACCCCTCTGAATATGAATGTTAGCATAGCCAGCAGGGAATTTAAGTAAATTAAATATATTGTCTACTACAACAAAGAAATTTGAGTTCATTCATACAAGTTTATTGACATATTTACTAGTTTAAAGGGTATAATAACTTATTCTATTACTCTACTGTTCAAAGTTAAAAATTTAAGAGTCTTTGTTCTGGATCAATTCTTTCCTCAAATGTTCTCTAAGCAAGTATCAAATAGAGCCATGGATGTTACATCAAGAAGAATGGTATCTTAGAAACTTTCTAACCACTCCATATGAAATAAATTAAATTACTCTAACCCAAGAAAATAAAAATAACTAGGCAAGCATTTCTAATTAAGTTGATACAGGCAATTAAAAACTGTTTAGTTTTGAAAGTAAGATCCATGAAATGCTCAGTGAAATTTGTAGTACTGACAATGCATTGACTTTAAACTTTAGAATAAAAATTTATTAAATCCCACTAAGCCATTGTGCAGCATATTAGTAACTTTATGCATATGCCTCAAACAGATGCAGTTAATGCCCATACCTAAAGGGGTTATTGATCGTGGTTGTAGATGAGTCTCCCACTTGTGAACTATGACTTGACATGGACCACCGATAGTCTGCAATTTAAAAGTTAAACGTCTGCAATAATTTCTTATATCTTATTTTCTACCCATGACTCCGTTAGATGTTTGTGTCCTAAGTCTTATGCTAAATATGAGACCAAGAGATTCATCTTGGTAATTATCAATATTATATGCCAAAAATCAGAATGTACCAGGTCACAAAACATGATGAAATGCTGGAAGAAAATTAAGAGTGAGGCAGTAAACAAAGAAAAATGAGATAACTGGCACACAAAACTGTTTTAAACCCATTCTTAAATCTGCCCACAATTACTCAATGTTTTTCAAAGAAATTTTAATTTTAACTGATATTAATTCTGTCCTAAGTTAAACACCAAATATACAGTCAATGAGGTATTCCTAGATAAAGCATCCACCTCCTACTCTGTTTAAGTAAGTCTCCAAGTGCTTTAAAAAAACCAAATCTAAAATAGTAGAAATAGTAGGTACAAGTACTTCCAGATCAATTATCACAGGGAGCTAACAAGAATAAAGTTCTTATTTTAAGAATAATTTAAATGGAAAATAAGAAGAATATCAGAATTCTCATATCATAGTAACCACTACTCCTAAAGGGCATAGAAACCCTAAAAGAAAGGACACATGGATGGGTAAATTTGAAGAACAAGTGTGACAAAAGGGAAACTAACATCCCGTTTCATTCTTATACCTTATGAGTTTATAAACTCATACAGTGTAGCAATTACTCATAATGTCTGTTATCAAGTCCCCTTACTAAAAAAGAAAACAAAGCTCTATATGCTGTTGACAACATAGAGCAATTTTTAAGCAATGAACCACCAAAGATTACCTGAGTATATCTAAAAGACTGAAGTTTAAAAGTGTCTTAATTTTCCTTCAATTATTAAAAAAAAAAAATCACTAATTCAAATTATGTGCCCAAAATAAAACCCTTAAATACACATTTCAGAAGCAAATTTTCAGAGGAGATGAGGCACATTCAGGGTGGTGTGGCCATAGACTAGAACCAAATTTTCAAGCTGTAACCTTACGGGGTACTTTAATTTTTTTTTTCTTTTTTACATAATTGCTGAAGAAATCTAATTAAATACAGAGAATCAAAAAGAAAATACAAAAATCATCTATTACCACACCATTTAGGGATAATCACTATCAACATTTTCATATATAATCTTTGAGCCTCTTTCCAGGCATATATTACACATATTCTTTAAAAGCCTGGAAAATAAAACTTTTCTATATAGTATGTATCTTTAGATAGCACTAAATACTCTTCTATACGTTTTACAGGATTTTAACACTGATTATAATAAATGTGCCAAATAATACATAACAAATTAACTGATAATGCAAAAGAGATAGTTCTGTTACTTAAATAACCAGGTTAAATTCTTTTAATTTGCAAACTTTTGAAGTTTAAAAACTAAAACAGCATTAGATATTCATTCAAATCATTAATCCTGGGATATTAAATGAATGCTTTTTCTCAAGCTGAATACCTCCCTGCTATAAAGGGTTCATTATGTAGTCTGAGTAAAATTTTTATTCAAAAATGTAATTTGAAACTGTTCATCTTAATATATGAATTTCATATCCAATATACGAAAAAGATACATTTATTTGATCCTACACGTGCAGCATTTTTACAACTTTTTTCCTGACACATTTTTAAAATGTGTTTAAGCATCAAACTTTCTAACCCTCAAAAGATACAAATGTATACATTAAAAATAGGAATAATGCTTCTTAGCAATGATAAGCAGTCAGGAAGAACTAACCATGCCTTTCCTCCAACCCTCCCAAGTCCTCTGACTGTCCTCCCTGCTCCACCACCACTAAAAGAAACTTCAGGAAAGGTGGTATGGACCTATATCCTTATAAAAGTTACTAATCAAAGGTGAGTTGAAAAGGGTGGCACGAATATAAGATTAAATGTCAACAGGGATAAAAAAGGGGTAAGGAAAGGGAGAGGGTTTATTTTGTTTTAATTCAGATGTCAGGGGAACTTTACAAAGTATTAAGTGCAGTACTTAATCATATAGGAATAGTCCTGTGGATTAAATGTGATAGGGAACATATTTTAGTAGCAATTTTATTTTGTTTTGCTTTTTTGTGACAGGGTCTCACTCTCTCACCCAGGCTAGAGTGCAGTGATGTCATCATAGCTCACAGCAACCTCCAACTCCTGACCTTAAGCATTCCTCCTGTCTCAGCCTCCCAGAGGGCTGGGATTACAGGCCATGAGCCATCGCACCTGGCCCTTTTAGTAGCAATTTTAACATCTCCACTCTCATCTACTTTAGTAACAAATCCACTATCCACAGCATAAAACAATCTGGACTTGAATAGAGTATTTGAGGAGCAGTCCAAAAGGACAGTTCTAAAGATAATTTACATCTATTAGCATTCACATTACAAATCCATGTTGATTGATACATAAAGTGATATAGAGAAAAAGAACCTAGTTTTAAAATACAATTTCCAAAATTGTTATGACTACTTTATTAAACTTTAGAAGGTAATCTTAAAGTTTAGCTTTATATAAGTTCTTAAAAAAATTTAAGAACAGAGCGTTAGAAAGTTCAAAATCTCAGTGATGACTCCAAAACATGCAATTCTTTCTAATACATTAACCATAAAAGCTCATTTTTCAAGATCTTAGAAAAAGAACAGTTCCACTATGCAAAAGGCTGCCATAATTTTAAGCCTTTTTGAGTAAAGTAGAAGGTGGATCTTTGGAGAAAAGAGTAACAGTATCAGTCTAAGACAATATTCCATTAATAGTATTGGAAGAGTTATTGAACAATTTAGCACATATAAAATCAGATGATTGAAGAAATGTTTTCAAACATGCATATTAATAAATGTTTTTTTTTGTTTGTTTGTTTTTTTGAGACAGAGTCTCGCTTTGTTGCCCGGGCTAGAGTGAGTGCCGTGGCGTCAGCCTAGCTCACAGCAACCTCAAACTCCTGGGCTCAAGCGATCCTACCGCCTCAGCCTCCCGAGTAGCTGGGACTACAGGCATGCGCCACCATGCCCGACTAATTTTTTCTATATATATTTTAGTTGTCCAGATAATTTCTTTCTATTTTTAGTAGAGACGGGGTCTCGCTCTTGCTCAGGCTGGTCTTGAACTCCTGACCTTGAGAAATCCACCCGCCTCGGCCTCCCAGAGTGCTAGGATTACAGGCGTGAGCCACCGCACCCGGCCTAATAAAAATATTTTAAAAAAAATCAACGTTTCCACATGAAAAAGTCTTAATGACTGCTTTCTTAAGCAACTATTGACATCACTCAGCTACATCAAGAACTGAGAGAAATAAACAAAAGACTACCCAACATGGAGTGTGGGGTTTTATTTTTAATAAACCACCAAGCAAAATTATCAGTTATGGAATATTACTGCTTGCATATATCATGAACTTTAAATTTTTTACTGATTGTTTTCTTTCCACAATTTTGAAAACAACCTGAATGTAAAGGGGGATCTGAGGAATTTTTATCCATGAGGCCACACAGAGGCCAGACCCATAGTTATCTAAAATTTTTAGACTTATTTTTAGTAAGACCAGTAAGAAAAATGGTCACCTAGGCATGAGTAAAAAGCAAAGGAAGCTAGGCAAACAGACATCTCTGTGAAAGTTCATAGCTCAACAGCTGGGAGTATTTACCATCCAGAGGATAATTCTACTATACTAAGACACCACTGAAGAAAATGACAACCTATTCTGAAAATGAATAATTATATGCCTATCACAGATGGTTGATTCTTTTGTTAAAGGATTTAAACAAAAATCAAGGGAGATTAAGACCTAAACAAGAAAGTTTGTAATGAATCTAATTATGACTGTTAGCACCTATAAAAGTTAAAAACACCAGTATGTTACTGAAAAATAAAGATCTATTTTCACAAAAATGAAGGAAATATTTCATATGATAAAATTTAAAAACTGGCTAACATTTCACTATGAGGAAAGATCCCTAATTCTAGTCACCAGGAAAGAGTCACATGCAAAAACGTGTAAATTACATGTTAATTCAAAAAGGATCTTGGTGAAGATATGAAATCAACGTACTATGTGCAGACTCATACCAATGTTTTCATTTCAGTAATACACTACCTTTGTGTGCTGTGTTTAAATATTTTGTTTTGACATCTGTAAAACTATTTTAAAATTTTGACACATTAATATCTTATTCCAATTTGTAAAGTGTAAGAGAACAGCAGTGAAAAATTGAGAAAAAGGATTTCAGAACTCTTTGCAACTTTTAAACTAAAAGGAATATGCCAGAAAAAGCAAAGCATGGAATAGAAAAATATAAATGGTAAAATTTTATTTGCTCAATAAAATTTTAGCAATGAAAGGGATCTAAGAAGTCTATAGTTCAAACCCTTCATTTTATAGATGAGGAAGCTGAAGCCTAAAGGTTAAGTGGCTTGTCCAAATATTAGGAGACTTTTAGCTTAGGTAAAACTGCCTGAGTAGACTACCTCTTAAAACTTTTGACCCAGTAAAATTAATCTTATCTCCCATTTCAGCTTTTAAATGCTTTCCTATCATTCTTTATATTCATTAACATACGTATTCCAATAATTTACATCATTTCACAATTTAAGGTCCCCTGTACATTACTTCTACCATTTGACAATAGATAACTGAAACAAAGTTTCATAATATTTGCATAATATTACAAATATTTCATTTAAAAAGCGCCACCAACTTTTAATAGAAGTGTCACTTTAAGCTGGCATGTGGGAAAAAAAAACTGTAGCCATATGCATGGGATTTTATGTAGCTATTTATTCTTAAAACATACTTACCATGGCAGCCCCTGCATCACACGGTACATGTGTACGCGATACAGAGCACCTACTTAAAGAAACACACTCACCAACATATACTGTAAACTTTTGCAAGTATTACAAGCGGAAAAACTTGTTTTTTACTGCTAAGCAGACTTCTTGCCAATTTTTTTTCAAAAGGCATTTTGGGCTGATTTTGTGCTTATGGTTACATTTTCATTGAAGAGGAAAAATACTATAGGTTGGCTTAATTTGACCTGTGTTGACAATAGTCTTACTTTAGAAAACTATACCCAAAGGACTCAATATGATCTTTCTTGTCCAAATCCCCCTTGCTAAGTAAAAATTTAGTTGATTTCACAGGTTACAAAGCTAAATTTCATATACCAGGATCCTCAGATAAACTTCCAATGGCATGAGCTATGACCTATGTATCTACACATAACAGTTTAATTTATATTGAAGAACTCTGTCATGATGTACATATAACCTCGATGCCAAATAAATGATAGATGCCCCTTTCTTAAGTTGTTAAAGTGAGACTATTGTCAAGAAAAGCCAACACAATGATCAACCATAATGTAATTTAAGTTCAATCACTGAATATTCACAAAATATTCTCAGAATAAGAAACGTAATAGGTGCAAAAGACAGCTAAAGTGGGTTTGTCAGTTTTCTTTCCTTTTTTTTTTTCTTTAAATAATGGTGGCTAAGAAAATGAGGTAACAGTGGCTGCTTGCATTTTTCACATGTCACAAAAGTATTCAATGACCCCAAAGGAAATACATTCTTTAAAAAGTTGTAATCCATGTTTTTTCCTAGACTCCTGCCCTAAACCCTTATTCACATGCAACCCCAGGGTGCCAAAGGTAAAAATCTGAAGGAAAAGAATCCTTTCAGCAAATAAGTATCTTTAGAATGAAAGAAAAAGAATTGACTTGTCTTTTCTAAATATGAAAACAATCCCAAAATAATGAATTATTGTGAACAGGCAGATTTAGAATTAACAGATATTCCAAAGGCCTTCAGAAAAGATCCTGGCCTATCAATACAATCTTTAGAAAAATCTAAAAGGAATCACTCAGTTTTGGATTTCATGCAGCTACTAAGAGATGGCTGCTGCAAAATAATTTTTAAAAAGGAAATTACTCAAAGCTGGCTATGTATTTCTCTAAATGTATTCACCTCACATTAGGATTAAAAAACAAAAAGAAAAACCTCTGCAATGGGTTACTAGTTTACAAATTATAGAAAATGCATAGGTATAGAGAACATTTATTAAAATTAATTTCACGATAAGAATATTGCAGAACATACTTACTATGTCTTTTTAAAATTCCATGGCAGATATCACCTGCCTCCGAAGTGGCTATTTTCCTTGTTTTTGGTACTAAAATTTTATTAATCAAGAGTTCTAATCTTTATTTGACCAGACTCATTTTACTACTAATGTTTTCAAACTTAATTGCTTTTGAAAGAAGTGCTAAAGAAATTGGAAACTAGATAAAGAAAACATACCTTTGGTTCTAAAAAGTACCCTTTGAAGTAGCGATACTGAACTGATACTCCTCTACTGAGTACAATGGTTGCTTTCCACAGCATGCTGTGAAGAAAAAAATAACAGCAACAGCATCAATATCAAACTACAATGCATAAAGACCTCTTAATTCACAAAACCCTTTAAATAAAATCTGTGATCAACACCACTCATTTATTTTCCTACACAAAATTTTACTCCAGGCTCACTCTGCAGAAATAAATAGTGCAGAAAAAGACCCATCTTCAAGGAGCTTCCTTTGCTGTGTGTGTGGATAGACAAACAACCAAACAAGACACAACAGAAATTTTGGAGTAGCCTTTTGGAAGGAAGACTTGGATGAGGAAGAATATCTGAGCTGAGACCTAAATGATGAGAAGGAACCAGCCATACAAAGAGCCAAAGTATTCCAAACAGAAAACCCAAGTAGTGCAAAGTTGGAAGCCAGAGTCAGGATCTTCTGACATTCCACTTAGCTACGGATGTTACACGGCTGCTAAAAGGCTTTGGGCCCAAGGCCTTTGCGTCACAAGTGAGTGATGCACACTGGTAAATTAATTCACGTTCCGTACTGTCCCTTGTTCTAACTGTCCCGCCCAGGCTCTGGTTATTCCCCTAGCCAAACAATCAGTACCTGTATCTTGTTTCAGCTTCATGTCTTCCTCTGAACTACACTATTCTAACAGAAACTAAAGCTTTTTTTTTTTTTTTTTTTTGAGACAGAGTCTCACTCTGTTGCCCAGGCTAGAGTTGAGTGCCGTGGCATCAGCCTAGCTCACAGCAACCTCAAACTCCTGAGCTCAAGCGATCCTCCTGTCTCAGCCTCCTGAGTAGCTGGGACTACAGGCATGCGCCACCATGCCCGGCTAATTTTTTCTATATATATTTTTAGCTGTCCATATAATTTCTTTCTATTTTTTAGTAGAGGTGGGGTCTCGCTCTTGCTCAGGCTGGTCTCGAACTCCTGAGCTCAAACGATCCGCCCACCTCGGCCTCCCAGAGTGCTAGGATTACAGGCGTGAGCCACCGCGCCCGGCCAGAAACTAAAGCTTTGACTCAACGGCTGCCTCAACGTGAATTCACTACAATTCTTAATTGTAACTGATTTTTAACTTCAGATCATAAACCAATTATATCCAAAGTGTAGTCCCAGGACCATCAGTATCAGCTGGGAGCTTCTTAGAAATGAAAATTATCAGGCCCTGCTCAAACCTACTGAATTAGAAACTCTGGGGGTGAGGGCCCAGAAATTTGTATTTTAACAAGCCTCCAGGTGACTCTCATGAACACTTAAGTTTGAGAACCACCGTCATAGACCATTACCCAAACATTAATTCAGCAGGTAGTTCAGTGAATAAATGGCAACCCCAAATAATCTTCCACGATGCCAGATGGCTAACACTGCTCTCCACCTGGCTCCACCATGACAAGTTTTAGGGCATTATCCTCACTCTGATGCAATCCTGGCTCCTAACAAAACGCAGGCATACCTCGTTTTATTGCACTTCACTTTATTATACTTTGCAGATATTGTTTTTTACAAATTGAAGGTTTGTGGCAACCCTGTGTTGAGCAAGTCCCTTGATGCCATTTTTCCAACAGCATGTGCTCACTTCTTATCTGTGTCACATTTTGGTGATTCTCACAGTATTTCACACTTTTTCATCGGTGATTAAAGGCTACAGAGAATCTTTCATGAAAGGAAGAGTCAATGTGGCAAACTTCATTGTCATCTTACTTTTAAAAACTGCCACAGCCACCCCAACCTTCAGCAACCACCGCCCTGATCAGTCAGCAGCCATCAACATCGAAGCAAGACCCTCCATCAACAAAAAAGATTACAACTCACTGAAGGCTCACATGACTGTCTTTTTTAGCAATAAAATATTTTTAATTAAGGTATATATATTTTTTAGACATACTGCTACTGCACCAAACAGACTACATAACTTTAATATGCATCAGGAAACAAAAAAACCCTCATATGACTCACTTTATTGCAATATTTGCTTTAGTGCAGTAGTCTGCAACTAAACCCACACACCTCCAAAGTGTGCCTGTATCCACAACCAACTGTCACCCATGATCCCAGCTTGAACAATCAGGTGAATCTGGTAGTAATAAAATACATATGCCCTGGCTCCACCCTTCGAGATCCTGATTACACAGGTTTGGGGTGGTGCCTGGTCCTACGTAAATTGATAAAACTTTACAGGGCATTCAGATGTATATGACTGGTTACAAATCACCATTGTAAAGCAAGGATAGCAAATACTTGGCACATGTGTCCCTACTTTTAACACAGGTCTCCAGGCAAACTGTACAAACTCAAGAGTAGAAATCTGCCATCTCTGCTACAAAAAAAAAGACAAATTTCCAGTACTATTTCATCCACAAAACAGCCAGAGTATGTGAAACTAACCCCAGATATGTGTAGTAGAATTAGTGGTAGGAGTTGAAAACTGGCTGGGCATGGTGGCTCGCTTGTAATCCTACCACTGTGGGAGGCTGAGGTGGGAGGGCAGCCTGAGCTCAGGAGTTAGGACCAGCTGAGCAAGAGCAGGACCCTATCTTTACTAAAAAATAGAAAAAATTAGCTGTGCGTTGAGGCAGGAGGATCACTTGAGCCCAGGAGTTTGAGGTTGCTGTGAGCTAGGCTGATGCCACAGCACTCACCCAGGGAAACAGAGTGAGACCCTGTTTCAAAAAAAAAAAAAAAAAAAAAAAGAGTTGAGAAATGTGCTTGGCCCCCCTCTCGTCCACTATTTCTCAATCTCCAGGAGTAGGATCTAGGCTTTTTTTTTTTTCCCCCAAGTCCTTCCACATGATTCTAATGTGTACTCCTGGTTAAAAACCACTAAAATGGCCAGGAGTGGTGGCTCATGCCCGTAATCCCAGCACTTTGGGAGGCTGAGATCACTTGAGGCTAGGTATTCAAGACCAACCTGGGCAAAAGAGCAAGATACTGTCTCTACAAAACAAATTAGCTGAGGTGGCATGCGCCTATAGTCTTCGCTATTCAGGAGGCTGAGGTGGGAGGACTGCTTGAGCCCAGGAGTTGGAGGTTACAGTGAACTATGGTTGAGTCACTATACTCTAGCCTGGGAGACAGAGCAAGACCTCATCTCTTGGGGGAAAAAAAAAAACACCACATACACACACTAAAGACAAAGCAATGAGTATTTTTACGTCACTTCTCTAAGCAAATGCAGCAAAATTAAGAATAAAGCACAATGGCTCAGTGAAGACTGAACATAATCTGATAAAATTCAAGAAAACTCAGGAAAGAAGGGCAGTGAGATGGTTCAGTGTGGCTGCCTGATTTTGAATTGCCCTCGTATCCTCTCCCAAAATACCATAAAATCTTAACGAGGAGACCAAATAAAACCACAAGTGACCCACATCTTTGGCATTACTGGGAAACAATACTATGATGTTCAAATTATCTGTAAGTAGAAAAAAAATTCCAACAGAGCTCTAGCTGCCATGAGCCTACAGGTATGGAGAGCTGGGGAGGGAAAGTTTAAGAGACTATGAAAGAGGAGCACAGAGGACCTAGATGTATGGTACACTGAAATCCGAAAGAAACAATTCTAACATAAGAATGTTGTCTAAAGGCAAACACATTCTCTCATATCATCTGCTTCCTTTCTCCCTATGAAACACTATCTGTTATATATGAATCAATTCTACTTCAGTGCACATCAATTTATAACGCACTGGTCCTTTAAAGTTAAGTAGTTAAAATGTTATCTCATTCTGTTCACATTGCTTTGACCAAGTTGGCTAAAATCAACTTAAGACAGATAGAGGTGTGTTTTAGGGACAAGTTCAGAAAGATATGAGGTTTCACTTCAGCCAGGAATGGCTGATCTGCAAATCAAGGGAAAAAATAGCCACTTGAAGGGAATAACTAGCATGTGAGAGACAGTTCACTGCAGAAGGGCCACCGGCACCGTCTTCCTTTCCCCAGTCCACTGCACCCAGACTAAGTTAAGCTGCTAGGGATACATTTCTTTACATTAGCTAAGATATCTAAGTATGCATTCCACTCTCTGCCCCTTTTAATACCATATACTTCTCAGGAAAATAATTTTATAGGCAAAAACAGAATTAGATTTATTATCAATATATACGTAGAAGCCAAAAGATAATGCCTAAAAGTTTTTTTAAAAAATAAGAAAGCAATATAAGCCCAGTTATTTAGAAATATTGTGGTAAGTACCTAAATAACCAGTCAAGAATCAAGTGGTTGAGAGGCAGAGATTACGGAACAGAGGAACCTATTTTTTCACACAAACTTTGCAAAACAATTTCACTCTTTCAACTATACAAATGTGGTAACTTTGACAAAAATTAAATCTAAAAGAAGAAAACCACCAAGGTATCTTAGAAGCCCCTACATTTATAATCTGAATGTTGCAGTTATTCTGTAACCTGACATTTCCATGCCTACCTTTCACCTGTCTCGTTCTCTGGAAGAAGAGACACAGCATTTTGAGGACTCCAGTTTCCCAAAGCATCACAGCTTCCACATATTGCAAAAACTTCTCCTAAAGAAACAAAACAATCAGTTACAGAAGGATAAATAAGAAAGCTTCAGATTTTAGTTTTAGGGAGCAAGAAAAGAGCAGTCAGTTGCACTAGTTAGCTCAACCAGATGTGGAATCTCCTTTAGCAGATGAAAGAGCCTCACTAGAGGCATGGGTTTGGGCCCAGGTACCACACTACCACCTGCACATTAACCTGACTCACCTCTTCAGAAGAGGGGAAGGCATAGGAATGCACTTTCCTTCATCTGTTCAACTACTTATTAAGCCAGTAACAAGCACCCAAGAATACAAAGTGATCAAACCACAGTCCCCACCTTCATGGCAGCTTCCAACTTAAAGGGGCAAATACTAAGTGCGTATTAAGTATACTAGAGAAATATTAATCAGTATCTTTGAGGAACTATTAACAAGCTAAAGGTCAAGAACACTACTAATAGGACAGAAATAATGAAATTAAAAACCCCACAAAACAAAGACTTATATAGTGAAAAATCTATTACTAGTACTTATTACAGAAATAATGACTATCATTTCTTCTGAACACTTTTCATCAAAAGACTTAAAAGTTGGCCAGGCGTGCTAGCTCACACCTATAATCCCAGGACTTTGGGCCACTGAAGTGAGAGGATCACCTGAGCTCAGGAATTCAAGACCAGCCTGGGCAACACAGCAAAATCTTATCTCTACAAAAAATGAGCCAGAAGTGGTAGTGCATGCCTATAGTCCTAGCTACTTGGGAGGCTGAGGCAGGAAGATGGCTTGAGTCCAAGAGTGCCAAGCTGCGGTGACCTCTATGATTGTGCCACTGCACTCCAGTTTGGGTGACAGAGACCCTGTCTCAAAAATAAAATAAAAGGCTTTTTAAAAGCCAACATAAAACTTTCATCTCTACTTGCTAAATCTTGCATATTTAGCAGAAGTCTACAAATTCTTGGATACAAGTATGCCTAAGTCTTTGACATATATCAACACATTGTGAATAAATATAATTAAAATTCATTAAAAAAATATAATGAGTCCAAATGCTGATTCGGTTCAAGAGAAACTCCTCCACATTCTGAAAACAACTGGGCTTCCAACCTTGAGGCACTGCTCTAGGAAGACTAGAACCGTAGTAAGCTTTGGCCACCTGCATGAGCACTTTGTAAGCCTGGACTGTAAAATTCCAAGTGTGATAGTCATTCAGTTTTCAGGACTAGAATTACATGTGTGTGAAACACAGCATGGTTAAGGATTTCATGTCAAAATATCCACCAATCCATGAAAGTAACCAGATCTTTTTTTTTTTTTTTTTTGCAATAAACTTAGGTATCACTACTTTCCCTGATTTAAAAAAAAAAAAAAGGCAGGGGGAGTAAACAATGGAGCTAAATATAAGGCACAAATATTCATTCCCAAGATCATTATGTTGGTTGCCATGCGTATATGTAACATATGTTATGGCTCCTGGCTCCCACTGTAGAGATTACCACAAAATCACTGATTTGGGCCATCACAGTTCTTTCACAAAGGACAGTCTAATTAAAACTTTTTCATGCAGCCTGAGCAAGAGCGAGACCCCGTCTCTACTAAAAAAAAAAAAAAAAAATATATATATATATATATATATATATATATAGAAAGAAATTAGCTGGACAACTAAAAATATATAGAAAAAATTAGCCAGGCATGGTGGCGCATGCCTGTAGTCCCAGCTACTCGGGAGGCTGAGGCAGGAGGATTGCTTGAGCCCAGGAGTTTGAGGTTGCTGTGAGCTAGGCTGACAACATGGCACTCTAGCCTGGGGCAACAGAGTGAGACTCTGTCTTAAAAAAAACAAAACAAAACAAAGAAAAACTTTTTCATGGAGTCAGTTATTTCTCATCCCCACCCAAAACAGCAGGCTACTTTATGCTCTGAAAAGAACATAGGGCCCAAATGGAAAAAATGAAACTTGGGCAAATCAGTGAGTGGTTCACTTTTGTCCTATAGGTGGCTCCTGCATTTTACCACTTCCCTCCTGCAGTGTTATTTCTTCTGCTGCTGATTTCCAGGGATTATGGCTTCTGAGAAAAAGGAAACTTTTCACTAGAACAAACAGGCCTCTTTCTTTAATTGGCCCTCATTTATAAAAGATTATAAAGGCTTGAATGCTAACTAAAGGAATCTGCAAACAGTAACTCCACATATTCTTTTCACTTGTTCCCTCCAATTTCACTCCTCTCTGCACTCCCCACTGTCTCCACATTCAGCAGTGAACCCTTCCTCCCATGCAGTGAGGAAATCAAGGTGATGGAGGTGTTGAGGTGGGGAGTCTCCCCAATATCCTCTTGCTGTCCCTCTACCACCTCATCCCCATCTACAGAGTCCTCTACATCCAAGTCCACCATTCTCTTCTTCCCTCTAATCCCTGAGAATAAGTGTCCCCCTCACCATGCTGACCCTTCTATAGCTAATTCTGTGGTCAGTCCATTTGCCCGACATGGCCAGCTCCTTCTTTCTAGCTTTAACTTCCTGCCTGCAACTCCCTAAAAGGTTACGACATAGTTCTACAGTCTTCTCTCCACAGAGGAGGACACATGCTAGACCAGAGGTGAGCACTTGATGGAGCCAGTCCATCAGCTGACTAGCAATTTTCAATCTGGAGAATTCTGCCCAGAGGTGCAGCTGTACCAGACGACCTTGGTTAAGGATCTGAACTTAGACACACACACACACACTCTGCCAACTGCTGAAATGAGTGCTAGAACAAAGATGTTAGATGTAAAGTGAGTCATTCATTCATTCTTTGAATACATAGATACTATACTCTTGCTCTGAGCCAGGGACTGTGCTAGGTGCAAGACTTCAGCATAAACAAGACAAGGCCATGTTTTCATAGAGTTTATAATCTGTCTATAAACAAAATTACTCAAATAATTCCATAAAATCTCTTAAAGGCGCTACAAAATAGTGCTGGAACCCTGAGAAAATTTCACAGGGGCCTTAACCTAGGGTAATGTGGGATTGTGGGGGGAGGGGTGTCACAGATCTAGACAGAGGAAACATAATTTGAGAAAGTCCCAAAAGAGGAATAAAGAAGAAAGGAATATAGCAGATTTGAAGAACTGAAAGAAAGGCCAATATAGCCAGAGTATATAAGATAGGGAGGTACAAAACCCAGGTGCGATACTGTTTTGACATGCTTACACTAAAATTGTTTCACAGTGCTTTTTTAGATAACAAAAAATAGACATTCACAAGAACAAAGTTATCTCAGCCAAATATTTCATCAATTTCCTGCCCTAGCAAAATTTCCCTCATTTTCATGCTACTTAAAAATCATAGCCCAACCATCTTTGTACTGTGCAAAATTAAATTCACAGCTTCTTAGAAAACACGAAAATAAGACACTTACTATTTGAGGAGGTTTTTTGTTGTTGAGTTTACCATGCTCCAAGTACATTTCTAATATCAGCCAAGACCTAAAGATGTTTTCATCTAAAAACCAGGCCCACTCTTATAGTAACACTATATTTAAGATAATCCAGATAAGAAAAATATTCACTTACTTTAAGACATTGTTTTAAAGTCAAACTTTACAATACCTGGTAAAAGAGTTCCTCTTATTTCAAAGGTAACCTGAGAAGGCGTCATTCTGATGGATTTATTTTAGGATGTTGTGCTAGGAAGAAAAAAAAAAGCTGTCATTTATAGTACATGAAAATACTATCAAGAAACAAGCTAAAACAAGAGCTATGTTTATATTTTCAAAAGCAATATTTAATATCTTTTCAGCTTTATGCTGGGGTTGTTTTTACAAAAATAACTAATTTTGATGAGTGGGGAAAAAGGAAAAATAGAAACAAGTAAAAAATGAAAATGAATCTCAACTATGAGCAAAAAATTCATTTCAGAGTCCTTATGTATAAACTAAATGAATTACCTGGGAAGTATCTAGCAAGTTTTCAGGCTTGATGTTACAAACCTACTTTGAAAGAATTTATAGATCTGAAATATGTGCTGCAAAACAAAAAGTGTACAAACCTTCTTACTCTTGCCACATATTAATGCTTTCTCTTCTGATAAGCAGCTGTTCTGAATTCAACCTATCTTTTCCTGACCAGGCGCTCATTATGGTGGACAAAGAAAAAAAACAAGTAGAGAGAGGAAAAAGCTCAACTCAAGAGGACTTTTACTTTAATAACAAAGTACGAACTTTAATAACAAGGAAACCAAAGAACTTAAGTACTACCCACTGAAACTAGTTATGTTCTGCAACAAGTTTGAGAATCTGCTTCTAAGACACATGTAACTAATTACTAAAATAAAACCTTTTCCCCCACAAAGAACTTTCCAGATTTTCTCTTTATTAACCATGGAACCACCATTACTCAAGTTCTACAGGGTCAAATTTAGTGTCTCAGCTCTACAATCTATTACCAAATCTTATTGATTCTATTTAATTGATCTTACATCCATGTCTTTCTTTCTAAAGTTATCAACTTCATTCAAAACCCTAAATCTCCTACCCTTATTTAGGCTTTTAAATCTCTTTCCAATAATACATTTTATATCAATTAAAATATCCTTCCTCACATCCCTGGCTTGGAATTACTTTGAGGTCCCTTACGGCTTATTTGCATTTTCCTTCTAGCTAATTTTTTCATTTCTTCTCTAGCTTTCTGAGGCTAATCTGTTTACCATTCTCTAACGTAAGTACACAAGGGAAGACAGAAAATAGGTTTAGAAAAAAATATATACACAAATACAGACATAATATACCTCAAGATAGTTAAATAATTTAAATCGAGAAAGAACACATACTCCACACAAGGACACATCATATTCTATATAAATTCTCCAACACCCCTGCTTTTGTACACCAATCCATCAATGTTCCTAAAAGAATTCCAATCATGTCTTTATTCTGCATCATTTCCATTAATTTACCAACTTAAATTTTATTTGCACTTACATATTACTACTTTATAAAACAAAGTACCTCTCATAATTATTCATTCTTCTATTTCTCCTTTGCTCCCTTTCCCCTCCTCCTGAACACATTCATAACTCTGCAATGGTCATTTAACGAACACTGCTACCCACAGTTAAACACACTGCCAAGTCAAGGTGAGTAGATCTATCCCAGCAGTTCTCAGGGAAGGCAATTTCGCCCTCCAGGGGATAGTGGGTAATGTCTAAAGGCATTTTTCGTTATCACTTGGGAGTGATGCTCCTGGCATCTAGTGGGCAAAAGGGCAAGGAGTGCTGCTAAACACCATGCAATGAAAACGGCCCTCCAGGAATAATTGGCCAGCTCCAAACATCAATAGGGCTGAGGTTGAGAAACCTTATCTATAATATCTACAGAGAGCTGTCATGAGAACCAGGAGTTTGAGTTCAATGTTAGCTATAAACTATGTATCATCATACTCGCATCAATTATAAAATGTAAATGCTGTGTATTTTTTTTCATGCAGAGAGCCCAAGACCACTGGTCTCCATGGGGTCATATCACACTTGGATGAATTCCATACCTAGCAACTCTATTTTGGTTAGAAAACCCAAGACACTGCACCAGAGAAAACCTGCCCTTGACGAAAATAATTTCTACGATACCTTATTCTAACTTTTTGCGTCTAAGAGTAAACACGATCTATTTAAGCACATACATCCAGTTCTAGCACTGCCAAAGAATGCTGCAAACCTAAAAATAGCTCTAGGTTGTGACTCCCTCATTAGCCTATTGTTATCTATCTCAATAGTTCCCTTTTAACATGACATCTGATATGAATCTGAGTATAACACAGTACAAAGTATTTTCTTTTTTAATAAATAAAATGGTTCATTAAAGCACTGCAACCTTACATTTAAGATATATATTATCATATCAAGAAGAAACCTTAAAGCTAACAAAAAAGCGTGGCATTTAAGTTACCAAATTAATTTTAAGAGACAGCAAAAACCCATCATCCAGGAAAAGGGCTAAATAAATGATCAACCTCAATATTAACCTGCAATGTATACTTTCACCCAGTGTTTACTGCCATAGTTCTCAACTAAGGACAATTTCATCTACATGATTACATAATTGGTACTCAGCTATTTGTTGATCAATTTTAAATAACTATTGTAACCAATTTAAGGGAAATTAGATGTTAATTATTCCTATGCATTAAAATCAACAGCTGGTACAAAATTCTCTCTGGAGGGAAATCAGCTTATTATTAAAATTGAGACTTTCACTCTTAAAGTTTTTTATAAGAATGACTATAGTACCTTGGCAGCAAACAGCTGCAGTAAATGTACTATACAAAGCTATATACACAAAAACTATATATACAAAACACCTTCCAGAAAACCTCCTCACAGTCAACAAAGCATCATCTTCCACTTGAATTGCCAAAAGTCAAGCAATCTGGTTCAATTTCCACTCCCCAGAAATGTACTGCCATACCAAATAAAAGCTTGAGGAGCTGCTCCAATGGCAATTTACTTGATCATGGACAGAGGCCAAATTTTGGTGCAGGATTGAAGTGCAAAATTTTGGCACTACCAAAACAGCAGTGACAAAGTAAAAAACTGTTCTGTTGTGGACCAAAAAATTTGCACACCCACCCATACTTCTTCCTCTTCCAAACATGCAAAAAACACCCCAACTTGGAGGGGGGAGGTCTTCTAGATAGTCATAAAAGGAGAGTAAGATGGAAAAATGCTAGTCATCGTATGCACATGAGCTGATCAAATAGATAATTTAACCAACTCACCTATTATCTCACTCAGAGACTATAGTTCCTGAGACAAGTTTTTTTGTTTGTTTTTTTAAAAATATAACCTCCATTTTGTTCTTTTTGAGGATAAATAATAAACAGTATTCCCATCTGAGATTTCAAGTACTATTTAACACTATTTTAACTCTTTTAAAAAAGACTCAAACAATTAGCAAAATATGATATTGTAAATAACTTATATACAGAAACTATACCTCTTGAGACAGGCTTTTGGGTTTTTTAATGTACTTTTTGAAGATAAATAATAAATAGCATTCCCAGCTCAGATTTCAAGCAGTACTTACCACTATTTTAACCCTTTTAAAAGACTCAAACACTTAGCAAAATATGGTATTTTAATTAATTTATATTTTAAAAATTTCAAAGTTCGCACTACCCAGCAAAATAAATTTTACTTTTTGTCAAATAAACTTTCCCAACACATGACCTTCCTGATTTACCAGATTGGGGAACAGAAGGGGAATTTAAGTAAACCAAGGTACAGCAACATCTAGCTTAGAGATAAACTGAAGTCAGATATTTTTAAAGTTTGCTTTTCGTCCCTAAAAGAACATCTATATTTTCCTTCAGAAAAAAATCTGTTTCCAAATCTCCTTGCTCTTTCTTTTTTTTTTTTTTTTTTGAGACAGAGTCTCACTCTGTTGCCCAGGCTAGAGTGAGTGCCGTGGTGTCAGCCTAGCTCACAGCAACCTCAAACTCCTGAGCTCAAGGATCCTCCTGCCTCAGCCTCCCGAGCAGCTGGGACTACAGGCATGCACCACCATGCCCGGCTAATTTTTTCTAGATATATTTTTAGCTGTCCATATAATTTCTTTCTATTTTTAGTAGAGACGGGGTCTTGCTCTTGCTCAGGCTGGTCTCAAACTCCTGAGCTCAAACGATCCGCCCACCTCGGCCTCCCAGAGTGCTAGGATTACAGGCGTGAGCCACCGCGCCCGGCCCCAAATCTCCTTGCTCTTTCTAGACCCCAGAACCTTTAATCCTCATAACTATACTAAAGAAATATATGAAATGTCTACATTTCCCTGAGTTAGTTTTTCCTCATCTTGGTGGAAGACCATTATGACCCACTGTTCTGATTCCAGCATACTTTAAGCCAATATTTTAATCAACTGTATGCAGACATTAATAGATTTTTATTAACAAAGCATTTCTGAAATAGATTTCTGGAAGCCAACTTATTTCCTTGATCAACTTTCTAAACAATGCAGTAACATTTCCCCAAATGTTTTCCATTTCACTTTATCTTGATATTATTTTCACATATATATTTCATACATTTTTCCTGGTTAAATTATACACAAAGATCTGATTCATCAACTTAGTTTTTGTACATATCAAATTTTACCCACTCTGCCACTTTTTTACTTTGTGGTCACTATTTCTGAGTCCAACTTTCCTACACCTTATTTTTGCGCATTGAAATTTGATCTAGAATACAGGTTCTCTTTAGTTCTTGCTTCTCCCTAGTTCTTAAATCAGAAGTGGATTGGACCGTGTGCAGCTTTACCTCTGTTAGCTTTATCTTGTGTTATTTGTATCCACTGCATTAAGGATTTTGGAAAGACTGATAGCTTGTATTTATTTCTTAAGTCACAACTGTCAGAAATGAAGCAAGAAGGAGAAGCATGAAGAGGTAGAGTAGTCTGAAGGAGCTGCGCAGAAACCGGGAGGAGGGCGACAGAAGAGTATGAAGAAAACACCAGGTCCAAACATCCTGCCTGGTTTGCTCAGTTCCTGTGTTAGTGCTACAGACTCAACAGCTGCCTCAAGGTGAAAGAATTCTCTACAACTCGGGCGTGATTTCCTCCGCAATTAGGCAGTGGACGCTGGGGAGGGGGCTGATACAACACTTACTTGATTTGAGGCTTTCTCGAACTGTCAGCAAGGCAGTTGAAGAGCTTTGGGAAAAGTACAGCTTTGGAGACAACGGGGCAGCAGTCTTAAAATTTTATCGAGGGCACTAATGACTATTCCTGGAACCTTTTCCTAGGAAAGTAAGGCACTTTGGTTTCTCGGAATAAGTCATACAAACATGCCCCAGACTACGTCTCTGGACAATTTCAGAAAATAAGCAGTTGTCAAAACTATGAATTACTTAGGCACAGAGAGCGGTGATGGGCGAGGAGTATGCCCTGTGGACCGGGTGCCCAGAGGACTTCACCTGCATTTTTGTTTCTTTGTTTCTTAACTTACTACTTTGTATCTTCCTGGTGGTCCTACGCTCTACTCACTCTGGCCATACCTAAGACACCCCAGATATTTTTCAGAAGGGAACTAACGCAGCCCAGCGGAATCGCCGCAGCAAACAGAAGTAAAATAATGCGTCCTGCCCGCCGACTTACCGCAGCGAACGTCACGGCCGCTACTTCCCCTGCGGGCAGTGCCCGCCCGGCCCCGGGAACCCCGCCCGCCCGCCCGCCCGCCGCGACCCCAGGCCGGGGCCGCCCTGACAGCTCGGCCCGCCACCCGAGCGGCCGCCGCGGCCTCCGCAACCAGCGCCCGCCCGGCCCGGCCCGGCCGCCTCACCTGCCGGGTCCGCGGGTCTGCGGGTCCGCGTTGTCTTCGCCGCCGCGCCCGAGAGCGAGGGCCGCGGGCCGAGATGCCGGGTGCCGGGTGCCGGGTGCCGGCTGCCCGCCGTCCGCGCCTCGCCAGCGCTCCCCCAGGCGGCCCGCGGCGGCGCCGAGCAGCAGTAAGACGCTCCGCTCAAACCGGTTTCAGCTGCTCCAGACCAAACCGCCAGGCCACCCCGCGGGGCGGGGCCGGAGGGCGGCGGGGCGGGGCCTGACGTCACGCCCGGCGCCGTCCCAGCCAATCGGCGGCCACGCGCGGGAGGGCGGGCCCACGAGTTCCCGGGCGGGGCTCCGGGCTGCGGCTGGGTATCCCCGGGGGTCCCCTCCACCCAACCCCTCCGCCTACGTGAGCCGTGGTGCCAGCGCGCAGGACATTTGCCGCATAACGTAATCCTCCAAAACTGCCTTAGGGCCAACGCAGGTGGAGGCTGGACCAGCAATGCTAAATTGCACTTTTTCCCCATTTGACAACCAGAGAAATTAGCAGGACTGATGTTTCCTGGAAACTTTTAGTTGCAAAACAAGTCACCATTGGATCAAATCATTAAAGTTGAAAATGAGGATTAGGTCACCTAGGATGGTTGGGAGTTTATGCCTTTGCTACGCAAAGTATGGTCTATGAGCCAGCAGCACCTAGGAGCTGTTAGAATTGCAGACTCACAGGCCCATCCCAAACCTGCCTAGTCAAATCTGTTTAGCAACTTCCCCACGTTATGGGTATGCAAATTAAAGTTTGAAGGAACATTTCTGAAAGTAGACCCTCTCTGCAAAAGTTGTAGTCCTTTATTTTTCTGAAATGGCTCCTATCAAAATTTTTTTTAAAAAGCACAATTTTTTTTTCTCTTTTGGTTTCCCCAAAATTAATCAGTATTTGCCACTTACCTAAGTTAAATTGTTACTCGTGCACTTGTCCACGGGGCCGCATCAGAACAAGGGCAAGCGGTTGAGAAGGAAAGAATTTATTACCTTGCCGGCAAAGGAGGAAAAATGGCAGACTCTCCTCTGAAAATCCAAACTTACGGAACGTAAGCAGAAATACAGAGATTTTAAAGAGAGGAGTTCTAGGCTATTGTCATTAACGTTCTAATTATCTCATCTCTGCTTAAGAGGAAGCCTGAGATGGACAATTCAGCTGAGCTTTCTTTTCTGATGTAAAGAACAAAAGACATTTCCCCGGCCCTCCCAACCTTCCCTCCCCTTTCCCCCGCCCCCAGGCAGGGATGCAGGCCTTAGTTTTCCAAAAAGAGTGGGGGAAGTTTTAAAAGACAGGAAACAGCTTTTGGCCATTTTTTTTCCAGGCCAATCCCTCTGTTACATCAGCATCAAAGTTAACTTCTGATTAAGCTCTAAGGTAAAACTATGTTATCAGATTTCATTTAAATCAAATGAGGTATTGAAAACTAAAAAGAACCAGCTGTTCAGGAGATGTTTAAGTTCTCTTTCAGTAAGAGTTTCAAATTGGTTCCCATGGGCCTACTGAAAAGGTGTTTGGAATAGATGAGCTCTAACCATAGACAGAGCTTCTGGTCTTATAAATCTTATTGTTCCTGACCACATTTGATATTTGAGCTTGGATTAGATACCAGGGCATTTCTGACAATGTCATCCAGTCAGTTAAATAATTATTAAGTCCTTGCATTCCAATGTGGTTGAGGTAAATAAAAATGAAAAAAAAAATTATTAAGTACCTACTATAAACAGAAAAGAACCAAGCTCTGTGAAATAATTTAAAGATGTTTATTCTGAACCAAATGTGTGCAACCATGGCCCAGAAAGCCATGCCCAAGGAGCCTTGAGCAAGTGGTCTCCCCATGATTGCGTTACAGTTTGGTTGTATACATTTCAGGGAGACAGGAATTATACATAAAGTCATAAATCAATACATGGAAGGTATACATTCGTTTGGCTGGAAAAGGCAAGACATTTCAAAGTGGGGAATTACAGGTTATAGGTTTGTAATTGTTTAAAGGAATGAAGCTTTCAAGGCTCAGAATGTTTTAAGTTAAGGAAGTCTGTTAATCAGAGACAAGCCACAGGACATATAATTAAACTCAAGTGATCCGTTAAATAAATTAAGGACCTACAGGTGTGGTTTAAGCTTTATCTTGCATAGCCTTAGGCCTGTTAATGAGTCACAAAGGATATCTCCAAGAAGAGAAAGGGGCATGTTGGAGCATGTCTAAACTCCCTTCTCATGGCCATCAACTCAGCTTTACGGCATTTCTGGGGTCCCATTGACCATGGGGGGGTCCATTCAGTTGGCTGGAGGGCTTAAGATTTTGAGTTCACAGTAGTTTGTGCTTAATCCCAAATTTCTTTCTTTTTTTTTTTTTTTACTTTTATTTTTGGTTTCTCCTGGGAACCAAATTTCTTAAAGAAATAAAATTTCCTTCTAGTTATGTACCATTATCTGTTACATTCTGCTGTCCTACATTTCCAAAATAGCTTGGAGTTGATTTCATTCCTTTGCTGTTGGTCATACTTAAGTGATAAATTTTTTCATAAGTGTTTGCTTCCTTTAAATGTTTATAGTATCAGATCTAAGCAGCTCTGGAAAAAAAATATTTGTAGTAGATCTTTATTTTCGTGTACTCACCATTTAGTTAAGCTATTATTTGCCTAATGTTTATAGTTCAAGTTGCTAGACCTAATCCACGCTCTTTCCCTAAATGCTCTTGAAATTGGCAGAAGAATTATACATATTCAAAGGGATGCCATCATTGGGCCAAAAACTGAGAAACAAGCCAGTAGCATTAGATGATTGACAGAGAAAACAAAACTCACCCAGGAAGAAGAAGGGATTCCTGGAAATGCCATTTTACACGGCCTTGGTTAGAAACTCTTTGATAATGCAATGTATTTCAGATTACTGCATTTCCACCCTGATCTGATTGGGATATTAGAGCATAGATAACACATTCCTTTCTCCTGCCACTTCTGTGGAATGTTACAACTTTTCAAACACGTGGTTAATGAGATTAATTTAGGGCTTACCTCATTATTTCCAGAAGAGCTCCGTATGTTATGGATTTTACAAAATGTTTAACATTCATTATCTTATTTGATTAAATAATGAAATATGTTGTCCCATTTGTCTAAAACCAGCACCACAAGATCTCACTTTTATGAATTCTTTTTTTAAAAACCAGTAGTAGTATTACTGAAAGCTCAGTACTTATCCCTGAGGCCAAATGAAGAATGAGGACAAGTGGTTTGAGGAAAAGGAAAAAACAACTTTATTAATTTACCAGCAAATGAGAAGAATGGCAGGCTCTCATCTTAAAGAACCACCATTCCCCTCTGTGAGTAGAAATACAAGGCTTTTAAAGAGGGTTCTATAGCATCTGCAGTGAAGACAATCTCATGACCTCAGTCGGGAAAATTCTGTTGAGCCATCTCTTGCAGTTTAAGATACTAGAAAACAAGGAACACTCCGCTGCCTCTCTGATTACTGGCTTCGGACAGGAATGCAGGTTTTAATTCCTCACAAAGGGTAAGGGGTTCTAAAGGGACAACTTGTAAAACATGTTACCCTTTTTCAGGTCTTTACCTCTGTTACAGTAGTATTGATTTAAAAAGCTCTAGGCTAGGTGCAGTGGCTCACACCTGCAATCCTAGCACTCTGGGAGGCCAAGGCAGGAGGATTGCTTGCGCTCAGGAGTTTGAGACCAACCTGAGCCAGAGCGAGATATCCCACCCCTGTCTCTTTTTTAAAAATAAATAAATAAAAAGCTCTAGACTTAAAAGCCAGAGCTGGACTTGAATCCTATCCCTCACAATCTGTGACATTTTAAATATAAATCTTTGGTAAAAAAAATTTTACTACTATTCATGAATTTTGAGACTTTATTTCTGGAGAAAACTGTTGAAACCATTTAATGTCTTGATTTTTCTAGAAGGTACAGTTAAGTTGTTGCTAATTTGTTCCATTTTTATTTTACTAAAATTATTTTTATTAGACTCAACTTTTTCATATGCATTTTACCACCAAAAAATTGCTTTATGTTGATACAATGATATTTTAAACCAACTACCAACTATAGCTTCTACCATTGTGAGTTCCCTTTTGTGGCCATTATTTTTACCCAAGTCTATGTTTCATTACAAAGTATTGATTCTTCCAACAATGTTTAGATAATAGCACTGTTTACCTTGGCAGTTTTAGCTATAATGAGCTTTGTTTTGTGCTGATTCTTCTCCCAGAAATATGCATTATGACTTGGATAAAAGACTGATCACTTATACTTATCTCTTGACCAATCCATGAAAATATTGTGACTATTTTCAGATAATTCCACATTCTACTGTCAGAATCTTTTATCAGTCTCAAACACTATCAATTTTGTGTGTTTTATGCACCTCATTGGTGGTCTTGCTGCTCAAAAGGACAGTCCATGCCTTTCATTCCCTCTGTTTGGGTCCACAGACAATTTCCCAAATTACAGTATGCGTTACTTATGCTTCATGTAGGTGACCAAATTGTTAGTGTTTGCTATTGATTATTCTTTTAGATAAAGATAAATCCTATATGGAGAAAGCCAAGGAAATTGCTGATTTCCAAAGCAATTTAGGTTCCTCAAATGTGAGCCTTTAACCAGTTTCAAATTAGCTGTAGCTCTCTTGGTGTATTCCTTTCCAAACTCTAAGATGCATCATAAGATCAAAAGGTCTGGAGCAAGAATGGTTCAAATAGTAAGATCAAAATGTCTCCTTTGACCTGTTTCTCTATCTTGAAATGGGAATTTAAACACCCCAGGGCATCTCCGGTGAAGTCTGAGAAGGCTCCCAGCACCTAGCATAGTGCCTGCTGATCCCTAAGGCTGAAGGCCCTCCCAGGCCTTCTCTGAACCTCACTTCTATGAAGAAACTACCAATTTCATCATGTTTAAGAAACTGATTGCAAGATAATACTAAGAATCAAGAAATGCTGTCTTTTTCTCTAAGCTACCAATACTGTTGTGCAAGTTTTGGTAACAATACTATTTTCAATCCTAAGAGAAAGTGTCAACAGTCGACTTCTAAAAATAGTCAGGATCTTTGCTTTATCCTCCAGTGGTCCTCAAATGGTTCCGTCATTGAAACACCCCAGGGTTGCAGCTATTGTTTGTGGCACTGAGAAAAACAACCATATTCAAGCATGCACAGGAGATGACAACTATGTCAGGACTGCTGCTTGGCCATCGGTGATTTTAGAGAAGTTAAAATTTTAAAGAAAGCCCTTAGAATAGATGAAATAGTGTAATACCCACCATAACTCACAGAATTATGGCAATTAAGCTACTTGCTGTGAGAGAGAGAGAAAGAAGATCTCCAGTGTTATTTACCCATTAGATTTTCTTACCCATGTTTTAAAATCTATATAATAAAAAATGAAGAGCATTAGAGAACAGGTGCAGTGGCACACATCTATAGCTCCAGTTACTCAGGAGGCTGAGGTGGGAGGCTCCCTTGAGCCCCCAGGAATTTGAGGCTGCAGTGAGCCATGATTGAGCTTGCAAATTGCCACTGCATTCCAGCCTGGACAACATAGTGAGACCCTGTTTCTTAAGGGAAAAAAAAAAGGTAGAGGGGAAGATCTTTAAAGAATATTATTTGTTTAATGGAAGAATTGTCTTGAAAGATTTGTCAATTACTATACAAAGTCTCCTTGCCAACCAAAAGAGACAGTGGCATAACTATTTTTCACAACTGATTGGGAAAAGCTTCCATTCTATTTTGACTAAAGTAACTTTTCATCATTTGGTAATAACTGCCCCATATAAGTATTAGTTCAAGTTTTCATGTTCTGTTAGTGTAGCATTCTAGAAACATCCTGAGTAATGAGATACCATTTCTAAATGACTAGTATGTAGGTGAAACCAGACATCATGATACTTTAAAGAAAAATCACCATGTGTAACATAATTTGACATAATTGCAATTCTGGAAAACATATGTCCTATGAACTCTTTAGAAATCAAGACCTTATAGAACTAAGAAGCAAAAGTTACATTTTGTTTCCAGCCTGCTCCATTAATTATTATTGTTTGTATCTTTCCAAATGCCTCTCAGTTTTGTACATTCTGCTTTAAAATAGATTCCCCAAGAAAATTCTTTTTACTGCTTCAATGTAGCAACCATTGACTGGCTATCATTTTATCATTTTAGTGAAAATATTGATGACTGTCTGTTGAATGAGGTGCTGTTTTCAGGGCATATCCTTACTGTGAACAAAAGAACTCTAACAGCGCAGTTACCACGCACCGGGCTCTAAACCCAGCTGCCAGCTCCAGACTGGCAGCCAGCCAAAGAGAGCTGGCACTGGAGTCAGCAAGGCAGGGGTTCTTGGCAATGGCACACAATTCATTATGTGCATGATTTAGATGGGGATATCATAGTCCATGATTCTACTCTCTGTTATATTTCTGACATGCTGGCTCACACCATAGCTTTGTTATTTACCTAGAAAACGAAAATGAGAGTGAGAACTACTGCTTCCTTGACTTTATCTGCTATATCTCTATTTTGTTCTCCTGTAATCACACGGTCAAGGGCAAGAACTATGTCTGATTGATTTTCACACCTCAGCACAGTTCCTGGCACATAGTGGTATAAATATAGAGAACACTGAAAATTTCAGGAGAAAGTATTACGTTTGTCAGTTCTGGACGTCAATATTTTATTTATTAATAAAATAGGCTAGGCATGGTAGCTCACACCTGTAATCCCAGCACTTTGGGAGGTTGAGGAGAGAGGATTGCTTGAGGCCAGGAATTAAGACCAGACTGGGCAACATAGCAAGATAAAAAAATTTCTAAAAATTAGCTGGGCATAGTGGCACTCATAGTCCTAGCTCCTTGGAAGGCTGATGTGGGAGGACTTTGAGGTTATAGTGAGCTATGATTACACCCCTGTACTCTAGACTGGGTGACAGAGCAAGACCTTGTTTCTAAAATAATAATAATAAAACAATGCTGGCTGGGTGCAGTGGCTCACGTCTGTAATCCTAGCACTCTGGGAGGCCAAGGCAGGAGGATCGCTCGAGGTCAGGAGTTCGAGACCAGCCTGAGCAAGAGCAAGACCCTGTCTCTACTAAAAATAGAAAGAAATGATCTGGACAGCTAAAAATATGTAGAAAAAATTAGCCAGATATGGTGGTGCATGCCTGTAGTCCCAGCTACTCGGGAGGCTGAGGCAGAAGGATTGCTTGAACCCAGGAGTTTGAGGTTGCTGTGAGCTAGGCTGATGCCACAGCACTCTAGCCCAGGCAACAGAGTGAGACTCTGTCTCAAAAAAAAAAAAAAAAAAAAAAAAAAAAAGAGAAGAAGAAAAGAAAAAAAAGAAATTGGCCATAATGGGAATCAGAAACCATTAGTAAACACTATAAATCAGGGCCTTTCTTCTTGGAGAGTTGTTCGATATTTACCAGCACACACAGTTACTGGATTGAAAGATTGAAGGACTTACTGGTCTGGCTCAAATTCAGGCTTTATGTATTTATTTAGGTAGAATGATTCGTAACTTGGCTCTGCATGTCATGAGGCCTGTTTTCTCAGCTGTAATGGAGAGGGATTCTAAGAATGGCCATAAAAAAAAAAGGCCTGCAAAAAAGATTTTTCCCATTTCATCTGTTTCAATCTGATTAGAGAAACACATACACTACATACATCCTTTGAGTGCTGATGTGGGCTTTTTTTTTTTTCTTTTAAATCTCTATGCTACCTGTTATTGCCATAAAGGGCTAGATTAATAATTTTTGTGAATAGCCCATCTTGTTTGGCATATTTGCACTTTGGAGTAGGTATTTTACTAACCAAGCACTATTTCTTCTCCTAAGGGACCATATCTTGTGAGAATGCTTTGGCATAGAGAAATTAAGATATTTTATCAAAATGAGGAGGTATTGGTCAACATTATTTCATGGTTGGTTTTCAATCTTGGAAAGTTTCCCCTTTTCTCCACAATAAAATAGCGAGACTCCCTCATTATGGCTTAAGAAACGGGGAAACTTGTTCCCTCCTGAAGTGCAATCTTCAACCCAAAAGGGGACTAAAGGTAAGAGTCCAGCTTCCCTCTCTACCCACTTCATGTCTTCCATCTCCTGGCCATACTCACTGGCCATTGTCCAGTAGGGCCTACCCTGCTGGCTTTCCTGTATTAGACATGTGGCCAAACTGCTCCACCTGCAGATACCCAGGCCAGGGGGCAAAGCTAGGCTGGCCTCTGACTGGACCAGGGATAGACACCTGACTAGAAGGAAGCCAATCAGCTTGTCTGAGCAACTTCCCCGAGGATACTATATTTCTTTCCTAAGATTCCAATAACAAAGTGCCACAAACTTAACAGTTTAAAACAAAAGAAGTTTATTCAGTCACCATTCTGGAGGTCAGAAGTCCAAAATCGAGGTGCCAGTGGAGCCATGTTCTCTGTGAAGGCTCTAGGGGAGAATCTATTCCATACCCTTCTCTGAGCCTCTGGTGTTACTAGCAATCCTTGGCATTTCTTGACTTGTAGACACATCACTTCAATCTTCTGCCTCTGTCATTACATAGTCTTCTGCCTGGGTGTCTACCTTCCTGTTGTCTTCCCTCTGTGTGTGTCTATCTCTGTGTTTCTTCTCCTCATTTTATAAGGACACTAGTGGGACTAGGGCTCACCCTAATGACCTCATCTTAACTTGATTACATCTGCAAAGACTCTATTTCTATATAAGGTCACATTCACAGGTATGGCAGTTAGGACTTGAACATATCTTTTTGAGGGACATGATTCAACCCATAACAACAACAACAAAACCAAACAGATACTAAGAAGGAAGTCTGCAGTAAATGCTCAATGTTTGGGGCAAGAGGTTGTAAATAATCAGGTCAAGTTCAAGGTGAGTCAACCAAGGGTGAGAAAGGCAGAACAGTGTGTGGAGGGAAGCAGAGAGAGAACAATCCCTGAAAGATTGAGAGAATGGTCTCCACCACATCCCTTCCATTAACCCACCTATTCGAATCCTTTGATATGGTTTAGATGTTTGTCCCCCTTCAAATCTCAGATTGAATTTTTTTTTTTTTTTTGAGACAGAGTCTCACTCTATTGCCCAGGCTAGAGTGCTGTGGCATCAGCCTAGCTCACAGCAACCTCAAACTCCTGGGCTCAAGCGATCCCTCTGCCTCAGCCTCCTGAGTAGCTGGGGCTACAGGCATGCGCCCCCATGTCCAGCTAATTTTTTCTATATATTTTTAGTTGTCCAGCTAATTTCTCTCTATTTTTAGTAGAGATGAGGTCTCCTCTCACTCAGGCTGGTCTAGAACTCCTGACCTCAGCGATCCTCCTGCCTCAGCCTCCCAGAGTGCTAGGATTATAGTCGTGAGCCACCGTACCCGGGCTCTCCAATTGAAATTTGATCCCCCATGTTGAATGTGGGGCCTGGTGAATCTGCCACCAGTGGCTTGGTGCGCTTTCCACAATAATGAGTGAGTTCTCTCAGGAGATAGCTGGTTGTTTTTGTTTAGGTTTGTTTTGAGACAGGGTCTTGCTCTGTCATCTGGGCTAAAAGAGCAAATTAAATCCAAACCCACAGTGGTGTCATCATATCTCACAGCAACCTCAAACTCCTGGGCTCAAGGGATCCTCCTGCCTCATCCTCCAGAGTAGTTGGGACTACAGGCACAGGCCACCACACCCAGCTAATTTTCCTATTTTTTGTAGACACAGGGTCTGCTTATATTGCTCAGGCTGGTCTCAAACTTCTGGCCTCAAGTGATCCTCCTGCTAAAGCACTCCACAGTACCGGGATTATAAGCTTATAAACTGTACCTGGCCTGGGTGCAGGTTATTTAAAAGAGCCTGGCACCTCCCCCTCTCTTTCTTGCTCCTTCCGTCACTATACGAGGCGCCCACCCTCTTAATTTTCCATCTTGATTGGAACCTTCCTGAAACTCTCACCAGAAGCAGAGGCTGGCACGATGCTTCTTGTACAGCCTGAGGAACTGTGAGCCAAATAAACCTCTTCTCTTTATAAATTGCCCAGCCTCAGGTACTCCTTTATAGCAGCACAAAATGTACCAACACACCCTTCTTTATTTTTGTTCACCTGAATGACTTTCTGTTTCTATGCTGTAAAACCATTAGAACCCTGAACACAAGGGTGATTTTCCCAAAGTCATTGTGGAATGAGTGATGATTCCTGGAGACTTGCTGGAAGAAAAATGATACATACAAAGGAAATGTAATAAAATTCTCCATGAAGCAAAATTTATCCCATAAAAAGCTATCCTTTGATAAATATCCTTTGTTTCTACTTTTTTTTTTTTTTTTGGAAGGGGGGTTGTGAGAAGGGGTGTTCAATTGCCTTGGTTTTTTTTTTTTTTTTTTACAGAGTCTCACTCCATTGCCTGGCCCCAAGTGGATTTTTAAAGGAAAAGAAGAGACAGTTTCTGAGTTGTTTACCGACAATTTACATTAAAATAATAAGCCAGGGGCCTGGTGGCTCATACCTGAAGTTCCAGCACTTTGGAAGCCTAAGGCAAGAGGATAGATTGATGCCAAGAGTTTGTGCCCTGTCTGGGCAACAAAGCAAGACCTCTGTCTGTACAAAAAATAAAAAAAAATTAGCCACTGTGGTGCCCAGCTGCTTGGGAGGCTGAGGCAAGAGGATCGCTTGAGCCCAGGACCCGGAGGCTGCAGTGAGCTATGAATGGGCAGCCTGGGTGACAGAGGGAGACCCCATCTCTAAATAATAAATAAACAGACAAAATAATATAAGCTGTTGATTGGCTATACATTGTTTTTTTCTATCACAAATTCTAGGAACTTGAAGATAATGGGTGAGGCAGCCAGTTGAGAACAAAATGACCTTAAACAATTGCCCCCAGGGATGAGTGCAGGTGTGGGGAAGGGAATGACTGAAGTCCTATACTCTTGTCTCTCTGGGCCTGATAAATTTTGCATAACTCACATAGCTCAGACTGCTCTGAGCTGTTTTTCTTTTCTTTTCTTTTCTTTTCTTTCTTTCTTTCTTTCTTTCTTTTTTTTTTTTTTTGAGACAGAGTCTCACTTTGTTGCCCAGGCTAGAGTGCCGTGGCATCAGCCTAGCTCACAGCAACCTCAAACTTCTGGGCTCAAGCAATCCTACTGCCTCAGCCTCCCGAGTAGCTGGGACTACAGGCATGTGCCACCATGCCTGGCTAATTTTTTCTCTACGTATTTTTAGTTGTCTAGCTAATTTTTTTCTGTGTTGTTTTTTCAGTAGAGATGGGGTCTCGCTGTTGCTCAGGCTGGACTCCAACTTCTGAGCTCAAAGGATCCTCCTGGCTCGGTCTCCCAGAGTGCTAGGATTATAGGAGTGAGCCACCACGCCCGGCCTATTTTTCTTTTCTTAAGAGACATATTTATCCCTCTCTTTTTTTTTTGAAACAGGGTCTCTCTGTTGCCTGGGCTAGAGTGCAGTGGCGTCATCATAGCTCACTGCAACCTCAAACTCCTGGGCTCAAATAATCCTCCTGCCTCAGCCTCCTGAGTAGGTAAGGACTACAGGTGCACACCACACCAGCTAATTTTTTCATGGAGAACGGGGTGTCGCTCTTGCTCAAGCTAGTGTCGAACTGCTGGACTCAAGGGATCCTCCTACCTTGGCTTCCCAAAGTGTTAGGATTGCAGATGTGAGCCACCTCGCCTGGCCATATTTGTCCCTCTTTAAAGAGTTCTTTAAATGACCAAAAGAAGTTTTCCAAGTTGAAGGGTAGAATAACAGAGGGAATCGCCTGGAAAAAAATGGCAAAAATACTTTCTGTCTCTAAAGCCTGCATCCCTGCCTCAGGCCAGTGGTTGGCAGGGGCAGGGTAAGTCTTTTGTTTGTGCAACAAGAGATGGCCCAGCCCAACTTGGTAAAGGGAGATCCTGGGTGTAGGTCATGAGATTGTCTTCAGTGGAGATAGGATGGTCAGAATTATCAACTGTAATTGGCCGGAGCTGGAACCCGTCCTTGAAAAGCTCTGTATTTCTGTGAATGTTCAGGAAATTTGGGATTTTGAGATGAGAAGGTCTACCATATTTCCTCCTTTGCAAGCAAAGTAAACTCTCTTTCCTTCCTCCTTAAACTGCTTGTCCTTGTTCTTCATCCTCATGGACAAGTGCCGAGTTTTCAGTAATAGTAGTAATATCCTACACGTTTGTTTCCTCTGATGCAATGAGATTATGGAATAATGGCTGGAGAAAGAGTTTTAGAATATGGCTGCTGCTTTGGTTTTCAGGGTATTAAGTCATCTAAATTTATTTTATTTTTTTATATGAAAGTGGGGAGAGTGAGGAGGGGAGTTCAATTTCCTTTTTTGTTATTTGTGACAGAGTCTCACTCTATCACCCGGGGTAGAGTGCAGTGGTCATCATATATCACTGCAACCCCAAGCTCCTGAACTCAAGCGACCCTGCTGCCTCAGCCTCCTGAGGAGCCGGGACTACAGGAGCTTGCCACCGTGCCCAGCTAATTTTTTTTATTTTTTGTGGAGACGGGGTCTTGCTCTTGCTCAGGCCGATCTCCAACTCCTGAGCTCAAGCGATTCTCCCAACTCGGCCTCCCAGAGTGCTAGGATTACAGGCGTGATAAAATAAATTTATTTGTTTAAAGTATGAGGAACGTAACCTTTGTTCTTTACCTTTTTAGAGAAATGAAAGCCAATGTTTCCTGCCCAGTGCTCAGGCTTTGGTATGGTAGGGTATTTACCTTTGTTTGTCTCTGTTTTAAATCTGTTGAAGAGCTTCCAGATACTTAGTGAGATTAAAAACTCCACTCTGTAGACATCTGCCTGTTTCTTGCTCAGTCAACCAAGTTATTAAAAGGAAATGTTGGGCTCCTTAGCATTTACCTTTCTAACTTTGTTTTGTGAAATTGCAGCTATTTATCAGACAGGATGGGTTTAGGCCTGTTTTAATGGTTTGGGAGTGGTTGCTGTGGAGTTAGTGACTTTTAGCAAACATTGAGACTGCACCTATGGAAACACCAGACAGTAAGTCCTACTCTTTGTTCTCCAATTAGAACAGCCTCAGAATAGTGGGTGGTACAAGCCAAGAGAATAAACTTGGACCCACTGACCTCTTTAATAGCATGTCCCTGTTTTCTGAAAGAAACTCTCCAATTCTTGGCTATCCGGTAGAAATCATCCACCCAGCGTGACCAACTCTCAAATGCCATCTCCTTGCCAGCTAGAGGACCTTGCCAAAGCCTCATTTTGGGGAAAAAATAAAATCATCCTGTTTTTTTCCTACTTTTATAAAGAATAAGCTTTTTCATTATTAAATGATGTACTTAACATCCCAGTCTGAAGTATTTGCCACTGGAAGTCTTCACCGAAGTCAAGAGCTACACCAAAAATGAGGAGTTTGCCCTGAGCAAGAGGACGGCTCCAAGGAACCAAAAACAGTGATGGGAAGCCTGTTCCCAGTGGTTTTGAAAGCTTCCAGCACTCTCTTTCGTGACCAAGAAAAATACTAGCAATGAAAAGATATGGATACTTCTTATTAAAATTTAAATATCTAGCAGCACTATAAACTTTTACTAAAGGCCTGATTGAAGCATTGGGCAGTGGGCTACAGGAATGCCAAAAGAGTAAGATAGCCCCTGCCCTATTGGATGTCACCTTCTTATAGCTGGGAATAACTCAAGTGCCTAAGTAATTACAACAGAAGACACAAAATTGTGAAACACGGTGGCCAAGAGTTCAGAAGAGGAAATGCTAATGTTCATCCATTAGCTTTTGTTTGTTTATTTGTTTTTTAACAGCTTCATTATTTGGGCAACATTGGCCCTAGATAGCAAATCTTTGGGCAGCACACCTTCATTTTCTGGACTCTTTTTCTCCTTTTTAATCAAACCCAATTTTATTAAATGCCCATTTTTCACCGCTAAGGTATTTGATGTCTCTTCATGTCCTGTGGTAAAATGAAAATCTTGCATAAGTCCTATGGTTCATTCCCTCATCTCCTGAACCTGAGAAGCTGAGGTGGAGAAAGTCACACAGCCAGACAAATTGTAACAGGGAGAATGGCCTGAAAAAGGGTAAAAATATTTTCTGTCTCTTCAAAACCCCCTCACCCTTCTTGAGAACCAAAATCTA
Organism: Eulemur rufifrons; assembly: GCF_041146395.1. Classification (NCBI taxonomy): domain Eukaryota; kingdom Metazoa; phylum Chordata; class Mammalia; order Primates; family Lemuridae; genus Eulemur; species Eulemur rufifrons. Next base: position 29,774,072 of record NC_091002.1, read on the forward strand.
CATCCCTGACTCAGGCCAGTGGTCGGGAGGGGCAGGAGAGTGTCCTCTGTTCTTTGTGCCACAGGAGATGGCTCAAGGGAATTGTCTGGACAGAGGTCACGAGATTGTCTTAGCCAAAAATGGGATTATGAGATTAATCAGAACCTTTAAAAGCTCTGTACTTCTGCTCAGAAACAGGATGTTGGTGTTTTGAGACAGGAGTCTGCCAACCTCCTCATTTGCCGGCAAATTAATAAACTCCTCTTTCCTTCTCCTCAAACCACCTGTCCTCATTCTTCTGATGCAGCCTCAGGGACAAGTGCTGAACTTTCAGTAACAAAATGGCTCCATTACAAACTAATGATCACCAGTCTCAACCAGGATGCCTTGTACATCTCTGATCAATTCCTTATTTCATTGTCCTAATTATTTTTGCTGAAGAACAAACTACTCAAACTTAGTGGTTTAAAACAACTATTTTAGGCCAGGCATGGTGAGTCATGCCTATAATCCCAGCACTTTGGCAGGCCAAGACCTGAGGATTGCTTGAGACCAGGAGTTCAAGACCAGCCTGGGCAACATAGTGAGACCCCATCTCTTTAGGATAAAAAAAAAAAAAAAAAAAAACACAAACAAACCCAAACTAACCATTTTATTATCTTTCTCAGTTTGGTTGGCTGAGTGGGCTTAGCTGGGAGGTTCTTGTTCAGGGTTTTGTAACCAGCTCAGTGAACAAATTTCAAGGACCCCTATATGATTTTTAAAATCTTCACCCTTAAATAACTGCTTGACCCTTTGAGTTGTTTCCCAGAAATGAAGATTTTCTGCAAGACAAAGAAGTTGAGATTCTGAAGGCTCCAGGGTAGACTTCCCGATGCCAGGGCTTACTGTCCTCCTCCACCTAACCCAAGGCATGTGGCCCCTCCTTACAAAGCCCAAGATCTCCATTAGTCCGAGAGGGAGGTTTGGGGCAGCTTCTCCCATTCTCCTGACAAGACACCTGTTGTATTAAAAATTCTTCCTTAGCATCTTCATTGTCTCAATAATTGGATCTTTGTGCAAGGAGCAACTAGACCTAGACTGAAACCCCCTTGTGGTTTTGACAGCAGTTTCTTATGCAGTTGCAGTCAGATGGCAGCTGGGACTTGAGTTAGCTCCAAGCTGACCGAACCAGATGTCCAAGATGGCTTCTTTACTGTTCTGTCCGGCACCTCAACTAGGATGGCTGAAACAGCTGCAGCTGGTCAGGCATTTCTCTCTTTTCAAGTACCTCTCCGCATGGCTAACTTGGGCTTCCTCAGCATGGTGGGTTAAGGAGAGTTAGGTTTCTCACGTGGTGACTGGCTTCCCCTAGAGTGGCTATTTTTAATTTACCCCAATAACATAGTTCAATAAAAGATTTTTTTAAGTGTAATGAGGAAGAAAGCTTTCACAAATATAGGCTAGGAGCTGTCTGATCTGAAGGCAGGCTCTCAGTACCTACTTAACTATGTGTTAATTTCTTCTGCTCTTTCCTACATCTCAAAAGATACATATACTCAGGGGGAAAAAAATGATCTCCTCTCTTTACCCTCTGCCTTGAATCTTTCATATCACTTTTTTTATTTCCTGAAATTTATGAATTACATATCTGAATTTAAAACAATCCTCTTTAAAATATGTAAGCTCTTCTTGGAGGTTGTGGAGCTGCTCCTAGTAATTGAATCTCAGTGATGTATAAGTTATCTAATGACATATAAAATTTACCCCAGAATGTGGTGGCTTAAAAGAACAAACATTTTAATCATGGTTTCTGTGGATTAGGAGTTTAGAAGCAGTTTAGCTGAGTGGTTCTGGCTTTGGAGTTCTTGGGAGGCTGCAGTCAAGATGTCGGCAGGGGCAGTAGTTATCTGAAGGCTGGCCTGGCGCTGGAGGGTCCATTTCCAAGACGGTGCACACACATAGTGCTGGTTATTGGCAGGAAGTGTCAGATCCTCCCTAAGGGATTGCTTTACTGTTATCATGATATGGTGGTGGCTTTCCCTAGAGTAAGCAACCCAAGAGAGAACAAGGAAGAGGTCACAATGGTTTTTGTGACCTAGCTTCTCAAGTCACCCTCTGTCATTTCTGTAATATCCTATGGGTTGCATAGATCAGCCCTATTCAGTGAGAATGGGGACTACCCCAGGGGCGTGAATACCAGGAAGTGGGGGTCATTGGGAGACTGAGCCAAGAATAGCTAATGTTGAGGGGCAAAAAGAAGAGACAAAGGAGGTATGTAATATTGGAGTCAGGAGCATTTTAAGGAAAAATCCAGCACTAATTTGAGCCCAGGAGCTAGGAATGGAGTGGAGGGTCTTGAGACCTGGTAATCTCTGACACATCTTGTAGAAGATAAGAGGAGGTGAAACAGAAGTGAGAATGACAGCAGTTTCTCCACTTTCAAAGTTATTCCTGCACTAGCAACAGCAGACAATCTGTCCCTGCCCTTAAAAAGTCGTTTTCAATTTCTTGCCCAAACTGTAAGGAGAATATTTCTCCTGAATAATTAATTGGTTTTATGAAGATGGAAAGATATTTTTAACTTCCAAGAAGATATCAGGGTCACCTGAATGATATCTTTATTCAACAAGGACACAGTCTTTCAGGAAGTTTACTTGTGCCAACATAATTGATAGTTACTTTACAGGGCAATAATACGCAGGTTTCATGCTGGATAAAAGGAGGTGATTTTCCAGTTAGTGCTAATTGAAAATTGAAGCAAAGTGAACTTTGCAATCAAAACAGGAAGGGAAAACCAGCCTGCAATATGACAATAACCTTAGAGCTTTGTTCTTTCACAACACATGGGGAAGCAAAGGGTTTTTTAAACTACTTTCATCTGGGCTGAATTTCTTGGCAGAATGCCCTCTGCATGCTGTCTCTACTTCCCTCTGGCCTGGCTTTTGCCCTACCACCTCACCCAACTGCTTTCGTCATGGTCAACATGGATCTCTGAGTTGCCCAATCCAACAGACATTTTTCTATTTTGTTTTTTCTGATCTCTAAGCAACATTGACTCAGTTGACCACCCACTATTTCTGGAAATACTCTCTGGAAATACTGCTGGTTTCTGGGATACCGTTTGTTCCTTGGCCATCTGTGTGAGTTCTTCCTCTACTGTCCAGCCTCTAATTGCTGGGGATCCTAGAAATTTTGTCTCTTCTCTTTCTGCATGCTCTTACCAAATCCCATGGCTCCAGTCCCATCTAGATGCCAACATCGTCAACATTTATGTCTCCAGAACTGATCTCTTCCTGGTACGGGAAACTCTTATCATTCAACCACCTTCTTGATGTTCCCACTACACAATTTCTCAGATATTACAGTGTATCTCTTAGTGCTCTTGGTTCTCACCACCCAAACCTATTCCCACACCCTAGCCTTACCTGTCTTATAAGTGGCACCACCTCTCATTTAGCCTAGTGAGAAATTTCATTATATCTGGAGTCATTCTTTCCCTCACCCTCTACATCCAGTTCATCAGAAGTGCTGTTGATTCTGTCTCCAAAAAGCTCATTTCAGACTCATCCACCTCCATTACCACCTGATCTCCTTCCCCTATCGAAGCCATTGTCTACTCAGAAAATAGGTCTGCCTTAAACAGTAAAAATCAGATCGTCCACAATCTACGTAACATCTTTCAATTCATTCTTACTACACTGAATTAAAAATAGACTCATACTGTCCCCTTAGCTGCTACAGACCTGGCTCCTACCCACCTTCCCAAGCTCATTTCATGCCACTGTCTCTTTGGCTCACAGCACTAGTTCTGTCTGGCCTCGGGGTCTTAGCTACGCTATTCCTTCATCGTAGAGGCTCTTCCCCTACTTCTGTCACACTGGCTTTCTTTTCCTCTGGGTCTCAGCTTAATTATTGTCCATCAGAGTGACCTCCCAGACCATCCTCTTTTTTTCCCCCTTATTCCCTTCTTAGCTACTTTTTTCTTTCCATCATCACAGTTATTCCCATAGTCAAAATGCCAGCCCAATTTTTCCACAAAGGAGAGAATTAGAAGACTTTTAAGGAACTTGCTAGATTTGAGACAAATAAAAAACAACATACACAACGAACTGCTTCTCTCTGAACTGGGAACCCTGCTGGATGTGACCAGTCATCCCAACAGCACCCATAGCTAAAAATTGATACGGCAAATCAGCAGCTGAAACTGAAAATAAGGACAATCTTGAGACCCCTCTCAGTGGAAAGTGTTTAGCAACCCGGTTTCTGTTTTGCTGCAACCTTGGTCCTCAGTGACACAGCTGCACTCAACCGAGCACGTAAAGACTGGGAGAATTTTCTCACAAGTCTCATTTCCTGTGTTTTTCATTAGAGTTTATTGTTGTTCCTTTTTTTTCCCCCTCCTTAAGACCAAAGTCCCATGAGGTGGACATTAGTAGAATTAAGAGAAGGTTTGAATTCAAATTCTTCTATAGAAGTGTATCAGTGAAACTCCAGATTAGATTCTAGCACTTAAAATTTCTTATATTCATAAACAATATCAACATCCAGAAAATATACCCTTTACAGTTTGACTTCTCACTTTTGTTTCTATGGTGAGAACCTGTGTCATATACACTGACTTGATGACAGATCTCCTAATAAGTATGCACTCCCAGTTGTCATTTGGGTGGCTAAAACCTAACTCAGGAATTTGCATTCTATTCTAACACTGTAAAACAGCTTCTCTTCTGTTTTGTTAATAAATCACTGAATGTTGTGATCACAAAAATCAGCAGCAAGTTTTCAGTAGAATTTAACCCACTGGAACTCGTGTTTTCCAACATTTATAAAAGCCATAAATCACTTTTGTTGCGTTATAGACCCTAAAATTCTAGCTCACAAAGGAGCCTATATTCTGCTCAGTGAATTCAAATCATCTCCCAAGGAACCAAAACTGTTTGAAGTGCTTCAAAATAAGTCATGAAACAATGGATAGATAAAATTCTCTGGCAAGAAATGTATTTTGCAGAGGACAGGCCTATACTGGCAAATCTTCTTTAGGCAACTAAAATTATTTTTGCATATGGAAAGTGAGTCACCAGATACCACACGGGTAAAAGATCCCAGGCTCGTGTATCCCTGAGGAAACATTGAAGAGGAAATGTGCCCAGTTGTTTATATTTGTTTCTATGAGGAAGAAAGCTTCATTCAGGGCTGAAATACTTTATGTATTTTGTCTCCTGGCACTTTTATAAGTCTGTTTAAGACCCAAATAAAAATTTAAAACAATTTCAAGAGAAACATTTTTGGTGTGTGTGTGTGTGTGTGGTTTTTTTTTTTTTAAACCATAAGGATCAGATGATTGGGCTGAGAGATTTCCCTAAACTGTCCAAGCACGCTGTATCTGTTAAGACCATTTTCTTGGCTGCTTCTAAAGGGACCTGTTTGTTCTGAGCCCTGCAGTGAGTTGCTCAGATTAACTTCTATGTAGAAAATTACATCAGCTCCATCTCTAAGTCACAGTGTCTGGCGAATTTCTGAAGGAAGTTTATGAAATGCCATGAGAAACAAGACACAAGACACAGCTCTCCGTCTATTGCTCAACAAATGCTAACAGGGTGTGTTTCTGCCTCAGTGAGTCAGTCAGATTGGCCAACCCGGAGCTCTGTGCCTTCTCTTTTACTTGGGTCCTGTGGACATGGGCCTCCTTCAGACACCCCCACTTTCAGAAATTGAGGGAAGACACACATCTGAAATATTTCAGAGCTGGAAGGGACCTATGAAGTCACCTTCTCCACTGCTTTTTTTTTTTTAATCATTGGCCAAGTTATTTTATTTTTTTTATTTTAGAGACAGGCTCTTTCTATGTCACCGAGGCTGGAGTGCAGTGGGTTGATCACAGCTCACTGTAGCCTTGAACTTCTGGGCTCAAGTGATCCTCCCATCTCAGCTCCCCAAGTAGCTGGGGCCATAGGCGTGTGCCACCACATCCTGCTAATTTTTTATTTTTTGTAGAGATGGGGTCTCTCTGTGTTTCTGAGGCTGGTCTTGAACTCCTGCCCTCAAGAGATCCTCCAGCCTTAGCCTCTCAAAGTGGTAGGGTCACAGGCATTGAAGTTGATAAAACAGAGTAGAACCTTCCTACTTTGTCAATAAATGACTCCATTAGAAAATGACGACCAATCACATTTTTTAGGGAGAAAATCTGGAAAAAAAAAAAAAAGGAATTAATTATCCCACTTCGAAGTATACCTGGCTCACACTACAACCCAGGAAGAAACTCAAGGGTGATTTTATGTTTGCGTTTTTAACAAGCACGGCTAGCAATTGTTTTTCAATAGAACAAATATTTATTAAATCTCAACTCTTACTGTCGTGATGTGACATGTATATAGATTCTATTTCCTTGTTCCCTTGACAAGGTAATACTGTCAAACTCTTTATTTTTACTTCTCTTAGCTAATCAAAAATTGACGTTGGTTGGCATGACCTTCCCTTTCTGTGCTCATCCTCTGTCTCAGGGGTCCTGCACCCAGACCACTTCCAATTCCTCTTCTCCTCCATCAAAGCCCAGTCTGGAATAAATTCAGTTTAGCATAAATACCTGATGATGGGGCTTTTGTTTTTGCTTTTATTTTTAGTTTTAATTGACAGATTATTGTACATATTTATGGAGTAGAGTGTGATATTTTGATATGTGTATACAAAGTGTAATGCTCACATCAAGGTAATTAGCATATGCATTACCTCAAATATGTATCATTTCTTTGTATTGGGAACATTCAAAATCTGCTCTTCTAGCTATTTAAAAATATACAATAACTTTAGGTTAATTATAGTTACCTTTCAGTGCTATAGAACACTAGAATGTATTCCTCCTCTCTAGCTATAATTTTGTACTTGCTTACCAATCGCTGGTATACTCTTAGGGGCGTGTATATTTCAGCGGGAGAAAAGACCTTAGGCTGAAAGAATGAGTTTCTAATGGTGGGATCTGCAAAGCTCTCATGTTAAAGAATAGAAATCTGAGGCACCAAGAGGCCAAGGAGATGTGCGAGGTGACACTGCTGGCTGGTGGCAGCTTGAGCTGGAGCCCTTCCTTTCCCCTCCCACACATGCTGCTTTCTTGCCACCTGGATGTCCTGCCACGCAGCAACATCTACCAAAAAATGCACCCGGATGTCATGGACCTGGGCTACTTGCATAATGAACCTTCTGCAGAGAGTGATGTCACCTCCGCTCTCAGTGGACGTCTCTTTTTAAGACACAACAGTTCCCACGACTTCTACAGTCAACGACTAACAACACAGTTTTGCATTTCTACCACAGGAAGTATCAAATAAATATTTTCAATTGTGTAGAGAAATATTTGGAATGGACTTTTGATTCCTCTCTGCGAGGGAATAAAGCTTATTTGACCCCATTTATGCTTTGTTCTTTTTTTTTTTTTTTTTTTCCCTTTATCTGCTCTAGTCATGGAGATAGATCCATTTACGCTTATAACTCGACTCATTTTTCCGGATCCCTGAAGGGTGACCCCCTCTGTTACATGCAGAGCACTCAAGTGTTGCCTGACATCCACATCCTGGGTCCCCCCAGCTCCATAGGTCCCAGGGGCCTGTCCCTCATTTCTCTGCCTTGGACCACCACACCTTTTTGCGGCCTGTCCCCCATGTCCCATCCTCCCCAAATTGCCATGATTCACAAGATATGCAGGAGTATCAGATTTCATTAAATGGTGGAGGAAAACTCAAACTACATATGAAACATGAGGGAAGCAATTTAAAATGAATCATTGCAAGAATTTTCTTCTAGTTTAAGGGAAAATCTTCTGAAAAGTTCAATTCTTCACTGGGGTTGCTTGTCGGCACACCTCAGTTACTAAATCTGCCCCCGCCAACCAACTCATCTCCTCCTCTCTGTCAAAGATCCTCTTTCCCTTCCTTGCCTTCCTAGCTCTGCTACCCACTGGAAACTCCAGCCCCTGCCCATAGGACTTGGTCTTGGGTCCTTGTCCCTGTATCATCCTGAGTAGTATATGGCCCTGAAGCTGATTTATTTGGTCTGGAGCAGCACATTGGGGGTGTCAGGACAGTTCTCAAAGTGGCCTTCTAAGCCTCCCTGAAGAGTCCAGTGTGAACATGATCCTCCAACTCTAACCCTGAACTCCAAATCTCCCTACCAGTGTAGTTGCAGACACAGCTCTTAATTTCCTCGTTGTTCATTTGATGCCTTTAGTATCCAAAAGTAAGTAAATAAATAAAACACTTCCTAGTTGCCCAGGAGGGAATCGAAGGATCACACACACACACAAATACACACGCAATCTCCCAACCGCAGACATCAATTCTCAGTGCAATCTAAGCCCAAAAGGAGGAAATGAAATGTTTTCCAAATATACCCTATAATTTGCACAGTTGCCTCTCCCCAGTGAATATAAAATTTCACATTTCTATATAAGGCAATGTTCACTCCTTTCCTTGATCTGGACTTTCCCCTTTTCAACTGTGTCCCTCAGGCCTGTTTGGAATGTGAAAGTGGTCTGTGACTGAGCTGCTGTCTCTCCACAACTCTCTCAGCCACACAGAGACCCAGCTAAAGCTCTGAAATGAATGTATTCTGTGTGTGGTGTACTTACTTTCAGCTATTTGTGCTACATGTATTCTATTTCCTGCTTTTGAAAAAAAAATCTTGTGACCCAAAGCTGGATTCAAAGTATCCATTATTCTGAATAAATGGAGAGTCATAGTCATCAAATTCCACATGGGATCCTCTGTACTCCGGTGAATGCATTGCAGCGGTTCCCCAAGATCTACAATAGAGATGGTAACGGTGCTTAGCTACGGGCTTGTAAGGAGGCTTCAGTGAACTCCTAGATTACATCATACGTGCATTTGCATATAACCTACACATAAAGTGCAAAGCAGGCTACCTGGCATATCGTAAGTGCTTTACAAGTTTTTTCGAATATTATTGTGTATATATATGTCTATGGTTTCCACATGAGATTTCAGTTTTTAAAAATGCCACTGCTTAAAAATTGTTCGAAAATCTCAGCTCCAGATCAAACTTCAAACTATAAGTTGAAAGAAAGCCCAAATTGTCCAAGAAAGACCTCTGTACCCTCAAGGAACCCCTGCTTAAAGGAAACTCCTTGTCTACCATCATGTAAATTGGCCATAAGTTTTGAAAACCATATGAATCACTCACATTTGTGGGGCACCTTCTATGTACAGGATGCATTGATAATTCATGCTTCAAAACATGCCCATGAGGTAGGCTGTAGTAACATCAGTGCCATTTTACAGGTGGGGAACTTTGAAGGGTACTAAGCAATAATCTGGAGAAAGGCTGTCTTCAGATGAGTCAGGCAGGTGTAATTTGAGCCGGTGGGTCAAATCCTGTGATTGTTTCTTGCCTCCACTTCCTCAGGGTGGCTGTCATCTTAGCAAGCTTCTCTCCTCATCATCACAAGATGTCTGTCAGTAATTCAAGGGCCCTATGCACGTTCCTCATTCACATCCAATGACGGAGGACATCTCTTCTGGTAGACTTTTTAGAAAATTAAGAAAGCTGCTTTTGTCAAAAACTTCAGTAGACTTCTTATTTTTTACCCTAATTCAGAAATCAGTGAGGCCTGGGGATGGAAAGAACATGGGCTTTTCCTAATGCCTTAAGCCTGAGGTTGAGTATGGGGTCGGGCACGGTGGCTCATGCCTGTAATCCTAGCACTCTGGGAGGCTGAGGCGGGAGGATCGCTTGAGGTCAGGAGTTTGAGAGCAGCCTGAGTGACAGTGAGACCTCATCTCTACTAAAAATAGAAAGAAATTAGCTGGACAACTAAAAACATATAGAAAAAATTAGCTGGGCATGGTGGCGCATGCCTGTAGTCCCAGCTACTTGGGAGGCTGAGGCAGGAGGATGGCTTGAGCCCAGGAGTTTGAGGTTGCTGTGAGCTAGGCTGACGCCACGGCACTCTAGCCAGGGTGACAGAGCAAGACTCTGTCTCAAAAAAAAAAAAAAAAGCCCGAGGCTGAGTATGGAATAAATCACCCCACAACCCAACCACAAAGATAGGGGAGGGAACATCCCAAAGGAAGTTCAGGGTTGCAGATTTGTGACCGGGAAGCTGATTCTGAGATGGGCATTCATGCGCAGTGTTATTTGGGAGTGTCCTTGTGAGCAGCACCTCTGGACAGGAAGGCAAGTTAGCAGGGTTGAGCAGGGGGAGGAGCTGGACGGCAAAGCAGTCCCAGCAAGGGCTTCAGCTGGCTGGGGTGACCCTCAGAGGTGGCCTGAGTGGGAGCAGGGTGGGTGGGAGTCGGGGGCCGGGCCTTTATGTCCCCCGCCCCTGTGAACCAGGGATCGTCTGTGGGATGCCCAGGAAGGGCGTGTGGCGCTGACAGAGGCAGCTCTTTTTAGGCGAAGGCAGTTCCTGGACGGGCACTCAGCTGTCGGCTGACAACACTTCCAGCAGCTGGGAGAATAAGTCCTTTGGGCAGAGGAGGAATGTGGGCAGCACATCCCAGGAATTAGGAAACAGTCGTGGAAAAAGAAACAAGTCACCCAGCTCCTCAGAGGCCAAACCCGGGTCTGAACTCGGGCCTTTCAGAGGCTGCTGCTCCAGCGCCCACCTCGTTGCTTACTGTCCAGTGTGTGCTGATTTGTACACAGTGACTGCTATAAGGCATTTCTGGAAAGAATCCCAGGTACACAGTCTGTAAGTGTCAGCTGCCCATCCACGTGGGTCGTGTGAGTAACTCAGAGGGCGGCCTGCAAGGAGGAAATGGGTGCTGCTACACCTCATTGGGTGGTTAAGGAGACGAGCTTTCTGGCCAGACTCTCACCAGAGAACTATCCGCCCTGAACAAATGAGGAATGTGGAGAACTTGGAAAGGTTGCAGAGACGTCGCTGCGATGATGAATGTTTTTCTGAACCAGCACAGTCAGGGGAGAGCAAAAGCTGCAAATCAGGGCTGGCCTTGGTGATCTCTCAAAGTCTCTCTTTTACGTTGGGATGTGAAATTCAGCGTGTACGATTTACAGTTACAGCCTCCTTCTGGTAAAGGTGCCGAATTATTTCATTCCTGACCAAATAAATCCTACAAATATTAGGCTCGTGCAGGTAGCCATTTCTGGCTAAATTTAGCTGTTTTGGGTGGTCATGGAGAGGGAAATTAAAAACATATGTATCAGAAGAAAAAACCCTGGCAGCTTCAAAACACCTGACGTGGGGGTGAAACCCTGGCTCAGCTTCAGAGCTTCAGTCCAGGGAAACTGCATCCAATAAACTACTTAATCACGTCTGGTTACCATGGCAACAGCCTCTGAAGCAGCGTTGCTGAACAAGACTGGATGTGATTAACTGCCAACATGGAAATATCAATCCTCCCCTATTCTCTGTTTCCAGCATTTCTCTTGGCGACATGTTCTGTGTTACAAAGCAGGACTTGGGACACCGCTTATGTCTCCTCCTATGCTCACCACAGTGCAGTGGCAGAGCCCCCTCTCCACTGTTTTCAGGGTACAACTTGAGCAGGGGGCATTGCATATACCCTAAAAGACAAGGAAAGTAATTTCAGACAGTCCCTTACCCGCCCATGTCCCTCACTAAAAGCCCTGGTTTTTCTGTCAGGCAGTAATGCCTCTTTCTGTTGGACTCAAATCAGCATATTTGTGTTCAGAAGCAAGATAGATCCTCTAAGTAACAGAGAAGCTATTTTTAGAGCATCTCGGGAGGGGGAAGATCTCAGAAATTGCCTAAACTTAGATCCAGCTTTTGGTACAGTGTGTCTCACAGGGACATAGCCTGCATGGGCACAAACATTTCACGCTGCCTGTTATAAACTTCCTGGGATGTCATCAAAGCCTGTACTGGGGTAGTTGGGAGCTGTCCCTGGAGCTGCCATAGACCCTTGCTCTTCTGTCCTTTTAAGAACAACATACTGTCAGTTATCTAGCTCTTGAAGAGTCTGCATTGAGGTCAGATTGTGCTGAAAATTGCCATATTGGTGGTATATCTGGGCTGTCAATAAATTCTGATGAGTTTTTTCCGATGGAAACAATGTCAGCAGTGGCGAGTTTGAGGTTAGGGTTTAGCTTGTAGATATGAATATGGACTGTGAATTTGCATCCCAGGTTTGTGGTCCCGGGGATGTGAGGAGGCCAGACTTTGTGGTTTGACCATTGGGGTAAGGGATGAGCCATGGGTAAATATTACATATGATGATTCAGTGGAAAAACTGAAGTGTTATTTTGCAAATTGTGAACTTTGGCTTAAACAAATAAACTATTAAAAATGATTTATCATAAAATTCGTGGATTTTGATGGTATATTTGAGGATTGCCATCATCAAATGCAGCCAGGTGATACGTACGTGGGGGTTCATGACAACTATTCTCTCTACCATGCTGGAGAGTGAGATAAAAAGTACATATAAGCAGCGCTGGTGGAAGTAACCTGAGGTTTTCTGGAGGAAGGATTCTCTCAGCTGGGACCTCAAGGATGAGAGAAGCCAGCAGGCATAAACTGAGGGTGAAGGGATAAGATGGGAAGTATTTGGATTAGCGTTCCAGGGAGAGGAAACAACATGGCACAGGCCCGAGAGAGTTCCTTGGGACCGGAAGAAGCTCACTGGGATGGCATCAGGTCATGGCAAGAGAAAGGGTCAGTAGGCAATGATAAAGACCCTGGGCATTCTCTTAAGGCCAATGGGAAGCCACTGAGCAAGGAAGTTAGGGAGTAAAAGAGTTGAATGGATTTGTGGTTTCAAAAAATTACACTCAAACTTCATGGTCCAAGAGAGTCCTAAGTTTAGTCTCCTTTGAGTACTCCAACCCTCCTCCATCTGAGCTGTAGATTCCACCTTCCTTACCAGTTACTATCGCTTTGTGCATGACGGGTTCTGTGGTTGGCAAACTGAAAGTTCCATGCTGAGACAAAGGAGAGGCGGCTTACTCTTTGCTGTGGATTGAATTGTGTTCTCCTCAAATTCATATGTTGAAGCCCTAACCCCAGTGACTGACTGTATTTGGAGACAGGACATTTAGGAAGCAATTAATGGCTAGGCACGGTAGTTCACGCCTGCAATCCTAGCACTCTGGGAGGCTGAGGCGGGAGGATTGCTCGAGGTCAGGGGTTCAAGACCTGCCTGAGCAAGAGCAAGACCCTGTCTCTACTAAAAATAGAAAGAAATTAGCTGGACAACTAAAAATATATAGAAAAAATTAGCCAGGCATGGTGGCACATGCCTGCAGTTCCAGCTACTCAGGAGGCTGAGGCAGAAAGATTGCTTAACTCCAGAAGTTTGAGGTTGCTGTGAGTTAGGCTGACGCCATGGCACTCTAGCCCGGGCAACAGAGTGAGACTCTGTCTCCAAAAAGAAAGCAATTAAGGTTAACTGAATTCACAAAGGTAGGGTCATGATCTGATAGGATCTATAAAGTGGCTTTATAAGGAGAGGAAGAGAGAGATTCCGCTGAGGAAAGACCACGTGAACACCATCTGCAAGCCAGGAAGATGGCCCTCACCAAAATCTGCCCATGCTAGGTACTGTAAGAAAATAAATTTCTGTTGGTTAAGCCACCAGTCTATGATATTTTGTTATGACAGTTTAAGACATTCTTCTAAATCACTCTCCATCCAGATAATCTTGGGCTGAGATAAACCTTAGGTATTTCAAAAGCTCTTAAATCCACTGACCTTGACTTATCATTGAAGATCATTAGCATTATACCCCCATTATAGTAACAGTTTCATATTTATATATGCAAGTGATCTTCCCCACTATCATGAAGCCAAGCTACAGTGTAAGGAGATGGTTCTACTGCAGCAGTGAATATGTATCATAATAGGATATTAATGTAATTATTCATCTCTCCAGTTTACCCTGAAAAGACATATCTTAGGTTTGTCGGGTTTTTTTCCTACTTAAAAACTTCCAAAAAAAAAAAAAAAAAAAAAAAACAAACTTCCAATCACATTCCTTGAACTGTGAGCTGGTAAAAATAAATAAACTTCTAATCATTCCATCAGTACGCAATTGCTGACTCCCAGGGTTGAGTGAGCTGTACATGGTATTTAGGGCACATGTTTATAAGAAGATAGCCTTTGTTTATATTGATGCAATACAATGTTATCTTCTGCTGGCTGCCTTTCCTAGGCATGGCAACTATTCAAAACAAATTGCACGTAAAGGTCTTTCATCTCTGCAAATATGGACATGATGCTTAAGTTGACCTTCAATTTTCTTTTCTTTCTTTTCTTAGTTTTTTGGTTTTTTTGTTTTGTTTTGTTTTTTTTGTTGTTTTTTTTTTTAGAGTCAGGGTCTTGCTATGTTGCTCAGTCTGGCCTCAAACTCTTGGGCTCAAGTGATCCTCCCGCCTCAGCCTCCTGAGTAGCTGGGATTACAGATGCACGCCCCTGAACCTGGCCTTGACTTTCAATTTTCTATAATGACAAACTACTGAAGTATGTTTCTTTGCAAAGTCTCTAAGACCAAGTAAGTGAGGCTTTTCAGAAAGCAGGGTGAGAGGCACCAGCCTCTCTGATAAGATTTGAGATAATATGAGAACATTGTTGTTGCCAATGACTTCTCTCACCAATTCTTTCAGTACCAAAACCACCTTTTAGTAGTCCTTTCTTTTGGGTATTACATCTTCCACAACATCCCTCTGTTAATATAATTTTATGCCATATATATGAATGTGTATGAATTTGTTCCATGAGAATCAAACTCAAGAACCTCACTTATCTGTATATTCCTAAATGAAATTAAATCTGGCTCAGTTGCCATTGGCTTTAGTGGTGGGGAAACCCAGTCCCGGACATTTGATGAAGAGGCCCCTCCCCACTCCCTTGGGATTATACCAGCACCCAGTGCTTACTCAGTCTAGATATGTTGCCATGAGATCTGTTGGAAGAGGTAGAGTTCCACTACCTCTTTCCAGTGTCACCTCCCCTCAAGTTTGGGTGGGGGCTCTTTGCCAAGGCTCCTCAGTAGCTCCTAGGGTCCCAAACCGCTTGCATTCATGCAGCCATCCCATTCAGAGGCTCTGTTTCTGCAGAGCTGTAAGTCCTTTTTTTTTTTTTTTTCTTGAAACAGAGTCTCATTCTGTTGCCCCGGCTAGAGTGCCGTGGTGTCAGCCTAGCTCACAGCAACCTCAAACTCCTGGGCTTACGCAATTCTCCTGCCTCAGCCTCCCGAGTAGCTGGGACTACAGGCATGTGCCACCATGCCCAGCTAATTTTTCTATATATATTTTTAGCTGTCCAAATCATTTCTTTCTATTTTTAGTAGAGACAGGGTCTCGTTCTTGCTCAGGCTGGTCTCGAACCCCTGAGCTCAAACAATTCCCTTCCCCGCCCCGCCCCCCCCCCCCCCCCCCCCCCCGCCTTGGCCTCCCAGAGTGCCAGAATTACAGGCGTGAGCCACCGCGCCCAGCCAAGCCCTTTTTACCAGTTCACAGGAGAACTAACACCCTCCATCCTCACTCTACCCCTCGTCCTTGTGCAATGTGGCTCTACTGTTCAACAGAGTTTGACTGTCACCACCTCTTCTCATAATCCCAACGAAGATATACCAGGGCCAGGGCATCTATGGATATGGTGTGGGTTCTGTTTTATTGGAGAAACTTCCTTACTTCCTATGGTCTTTCTTCTTACAAAGCAAGAATGATAAAGTAGCCTTGTCAGGAGAAGATTACACAGACTGATGTCAAGTGGTTTGAATTTGGAATGTCAGCTGTAGAATGGAATTGTCTGGGAATACCAGGTGCCTTGGAGCTGGGGCCGTTGGGGACCTTGTAGTCTGTGGGCTGTTGTATTCCCCCACTGGGAAAGTATCCCGGTCCAATAGGCACCTGATTTTGGGTGCTGTCCTTTCACTGCAATGGCCCCACTCTGTGTCCAGAAGCTCTTCGGGTTCTGGCAGATTGGTCCTTAATTTGATGAGAAACTGAAGACCATGTGTAACTATACCTTGCTGTCCCCACCTTCTGGAACTTGCCTTTTCACAGTAAAGGCTTTTTCTCAACTGATGCTATATAATGTGAAATGTATCCAACACCTTGCTGGACAAATTGCAGCCCTCAAGGGACTCATCTGGTACCACAGCCAATTTTCAACATGCAGCTAGGTGTAGGATAACCAGAAAAGCATGGAGCAGACGTAGATACTGAATGATCATTTGGGGCCAGCCTCCACATTTTACTGATAACGTATTTTGAGGATGCATTGGCCTCTCAAGGTTTATCACTTATTTCCCATTTTGAGGGGCAGTTTAGCTGCAAGAAGATTGGGTCAGGGCTCTGAGCCCCAAGAACTTTTATTTTATTTTTTTTTTTAGAGATAGGATGTTGCTCAGTTGCCCAGGCTGGGGTGCAGTAGCACAATCATAGATCGTTGCAGTCTTAAACTCCTGGGCTCAAGGGATCCTTCCTCCTCAGCCTCCCAAATTGCTGGGATTACTGGTATGAGCCACCGTGCTTGGCCCTCCCAAGAGCTTTATCCCTAACAGTTGTCAAGGCTGGAGGGACCCCTTTGGCATCCAGGAGTACCAGAAGCATTTTGAGTACATATTCCAAAGGTATTTTCCATTGGCTGTTTGTGATAAGAAAATATTATGTTCATAATGTATCAGTGTGTTATTGCTTCATCAGAAAACAGCTTATTTCGGCCGGGCGTGGTGCCTCACGCCTGTAATCCTGCATTCTGGGAGGCCGAGGCGGGAGGATCACTCAAGGTCAGGAGTTCAAGACCAGCCTGAGCAAGAGTGAGACCCCGTCTCTACTAAAAATATAGAAAGAAATTATCCAGACAACTAAAAATATATAGAAAAAATTAGCCGGGCATGGTGGCACATGCCTGTAGTCCCAGCTACTCGGGAGGCTGAGGCAGGAAGATCGCTTGAGCCTGGGAGATTGAGGTTGCTGTGAGCGAGGCTGATGTCATGGCACTTCAGCCCAGGTGACAGAGTAAGTCTCTGTCTCAAAAAAAAAAAAAAAAAAAAAAGACTGCAAGGTAACTATCACATACCAAGGAAAGCACTGGTCCTTACCAATCTTGGCTGGGGAAATGTAAAGGGGACATTTCCAGGTGGTTGCTAGAATGTCCCACTTCCATTTCAAGGTGAGGGGAGGGGCAGCCCTGTTTGTCAGCAAGATGCCTCTGCTCCCACCAGGACCCTCCACCCCCAGACAGCTCTGGACACTCTTGTGTTGTAAACACAGCACAAAGGTGCCCTGGCTCCAACCTTCCCTCCCTGCTTCACAGCCTCCACCTGAGCACTTATGCCCCAAATGTCATCTGGAACTTTGCCTGAGCCCAGGGCTCCCTTGGGCCTCATTTGGTGTCTTGCTCCAGGCACTAAAGAAGCTGAGCACAAAGTTTCCATTGTTTTCAAAGGGGATCTCACTAACTGAGCTCCTTGGGTTGTTAGAAAAATATATAACTTGTGCCACTAAAGTGAAAGATGGGGTGCATTTTTTAGAGTAAAAAAAGTAGTGAATTTTAGGAGCATTGTTTCACTTTCAAGTTTAATTACTGCACAAACATCATTATCACAATGTAAATGGAAAGAAAAATAATCACTCAATGTTCCATTACCACCTGTTTTCACTTTTTTTTTTTTTTTTGAGACAAGGTCTCCCTCTGTTACCCACGCTGTACGTAGCAATCACAGCTCACTGGAGCCTCAGACTCCCAGGTTCAAGTGATCCTCCTGTCTGAGCCTCCCAAGCAGCTGGACTACAGGCATGCACCACCACACCCAGATAATTTTTTCTATGTTTAGTAGAGACGGGGTCTTGCTCTCTTGCTCAGGCTGGTCTCGAACTCCTGACCTCAAGCGACCCACCCGCCTAGGCCTCCCAGAGTGCTAGGATTACAATCGTGAGCCACCATGCCCAGTCTACCTTGCAGTCTTGAGTGTCTTAAAACAGTTCAGCAGACATTAAAAGATAGTCACATCAGAACCTTTTTTAAAAAAGTGACTTTTTTTTTTATTTTTTTCCCTCCTCCACTTCCCTCTGTGTTTTTTTTGTTGTTGTTGTTAATGTAATGTTGTGCTATATCTGTTCTTATGCTAAAAATATTGATAAGACATACCCAAAACATTAACCATATTTGTTTGTATCTAAGGAATAGGATTATATGTGATTTTTTTTTCTTTTCCACACGAGGTCTTACTCTGTCGCCTGGGCTGGAGTGCAGTGTCATCATCATAGCTCACTGCAACCTCTAACTCCTGTGCTCAAGCAATTCTCTTGCCTCAGCCTCCTGAGTAGCTGGGACTACAAGTGCGTGCCACCATGACTGGCTAATTTTTCTAGTTTTTATGGAGACTGGATCTTGCTGTATTGTTCAGGCTGGTCTCGAGCTCCTGGGCTCAAGCAATCCTTCCACCTTGGCCTCCCAAACTGCTGGGATTACGAGCATGAGCCACTGCTCTCATCCTATACTTGATTGTTACTTTTACTTTTTATTTATTTGTAGTACCTATGTTCTCTACAATAAACATATATTACATATTTATATTTTTTGTAAGAAACAAATGTTTTTCTGAAAGTGGGAAGTGAGATTCAACCCCAGAATCCTTCCCCCAAAAAGATCAGTGAATTTGTTTTCATAAAAGCTGAACACTTCTTGAGTCAAAAGACACCAAAAATTAATTTAAAAGACAAAGAATGAACTGAGAGAAAATATTTGCAATGTGTAGAAAAGAAAAACGACTGTAATCTTTCAATCTATATCATACAAATCAACGAGAAAAAAGGAAAACAACAGAAAACTAGACAAAAGATAATAGCAATTTATAGAAGCTGAAGTAAAAATGTCCAATAAATATATGACAAGATCTCAACATCATTAAAAATCAAGGAAATAGAAGCCACAACCAGTAATGACATATTTTTTGCCTATTAGTTTAGGAAACACCTTAAAAATTGGTAGCAACTGGAGTTTGTAAGGATTTCTTAAAAATTTTAAAAGGCTAATAGTACTAAGTATTGATGAGAATAAATAGTGCTGTTGGTGGAACTGGAAATTGAAAGAGCCCTCTCTGAAGAGAATTTAGTGGCATATATCAATACCTTAATGTCAATGTGTCAATCCCTTATGCATGGGGTATCCTGTGCAGGGGTTCCGATTTTACCTAGCTAGCCCAGAGAAATGTGCCCCTTTGTACACAAGAAGAGGCAGGAGTCACAAAACACTGGAAATAACACATGAATAGCATGAGAGAATGGTTACGTCAACTATGGTTCATCCATTCCATTGAAAACCACGCAGCACCTAAAATGATTTAGAAAGATCTATACATAGTGACATGACAAGATAGTGGCATAGCACAGGGATAAGCACTAAAAGTCTGCCTGGATTCAAATCATGGTTCTGGAACTTCCTGGAAGTCACACCTCAGGGAAGCCACTTAAGCTGTTTCCACTTCCCCATTTTTAAAACTTTTTTTTTTTTTTCTTTTTAGTGGTATATGCCTCCTAGGGTTTTTAATGAGAATTAAATGGGTCTTTTTTTTTTTTTTTTCTTTTTTTGAGACAGAGTCTCACTCTGTTGCCCAGGCTAGAGTGCTATGGTGTCAGCCTAGCTCACAGCAACCTCAAACTCCTGGGCTCAATCAATCCTTCTGCCTCAGCCTTCCGAGTAGCTGGGACTATAGGCATGCGCCACCACACCCGGCTAATTTTTTCTATATATTTTTAGTTGTCCAGCTAATTTCTTTCTATTTTTAGTAGAGACAGGGTCTTGCTCTTGCTCAGGCTGGTCTCGAACTCCTGAACTGAAATGATCCACCCACCACGGCCTCCCAGAGTGCTAGGATTACAGGCGTGAGCCACCGCGCCCGGCCATATGTAGCATTTTGAATTGTACATGTATCATAGTAATTTTTAAAATTGATTTTTAAGTCTTTTATTTTTTTAGAGTCAAGGTCTTGCTCTATCGCCCAGGCTAGAGTGTAGTGATGTGATCATAGCTCACTGCAACCTTGAACTCTTGGGTCTGAGTGATCTTCCCTGCCTCAGCCTCCAAAGTAGCTAGGACTATAGGTGCACACCACCATACCTGGATAATTTTTCAAAAAAATTTTTTGTAGAGATGAAGTCTCAATACTTTGCCCAAGCTGAACTTGAACTCCTGGCCTCAAGCAATCCTCCTTCCTTGGCCTCTCAGGGTGCTGGGATTACAGGCCTGAACCACTGTGCCTAGCCTCTCAAAGTAACTTATCAATAAATACCAGCTCTTACATATTGTTAGATGAGAAAAGCAAGTTGTAGAACATGTGTTTTACTATTAAAGATATATATATATATATATATATATGCACATGCCTATGCGTGCATAGAAAGTGGTTCAGTAGAAAACATACCTCATTAATTGCAGTGTTTATTTCTGGGGAGAGAAGGGGCTTAGCTGGGGTTGGGGCAGCAAAGGGGACTTGTCTCGTTAACTGTATGCTTCAGTACTGTTTCCTTTTTTACAGCAATATAACCTGTGTAAATACAACAGAAAGCAATAAAAATATTTTAAAACCTTAAAACCTCAACGTTGCAGGCACACACACAAACACACACACGCACACACACAGAGCTGTACCTAGGGCAAAGCAATACAGGCTTTGACTCTAGACTCCAACATTTAGAGAGTACCAAATGTTTCACTCCAGGAATTTGAACAATTGTACAGTTTTCAACAGCATTTGGTGTCTATTTTGGCTGCACAGGCAACTTCCTCAGCAACATGGAAACAAATGAGTTTGGGTCTTGGTTGACAAGAAGAATTTGTAGAAATAGAAAGATGCAAATAATCTGTTCTGTCAATAACATTCATCTGTCACCCATGCGATGCCTTTCGCAGTTGACTGGGAGCCAGTTTTATCGTGTGATCTTAGGGTGTCCTGTTTCTAGCTGCACTTGTGCTTTCCCACGATCTCCAGGCAAACAGGGTGGAACTGCCTGGTCCGACGTGCAGAATTTATCTTGTGTCTTTGAAGAAGATGCTCGTGAGGAGAGGATCCAGGATGTCCAGGGCAAGGGAGAACTTTCCATCACACGCAGTTTGCCTTGGGCCTCGTATGACACTCCATATCTGAATGAGGAAGCTCTTCATTTTCTTTCTTTTTTTCTTCTTTTTCTTTTATTTTTCTTTCAGTAACTCAACAGCTTTGATTCGAACTGCAAAATCTCTTCATTTTCTAAATATTAAAGGAAAATATTTTTAGAAATATTTCAACCAAAACAATAATAATAATTGTATGTTACTCATGTATTAACAACTCAGATTTAACTGATTTAAGCATTTTTACATCATAGCTTCTGATACAATTTTTAAAAATCTATTTTAAAAAATTGGCCAGGCACTGTGGCTCATGCATGTAATCCCAGCACCTGGGGAGGTCAAAGTGGGAGGACTGATTGATGCCAGGAGTTCAAGGCTGCAGTGAGCTATGATCGTGTGCTACTGCACTCCAGCCTGGGCGACACAGTGAGACCCTGTCTCTAAAAAAAATAAAAATAAAAGTAAAAGAACAAAACTTTGCAAATACAGCTAACATTACCCCACCCCCTCATCAAATTTTCCCTTCTGCCAAATCTTTTCTTCCACTTCCTTTTGCAGACATAACTAGCTTCCTGAACTGAACATATATCATAAGCGAGCTTAGTTTTAAATCTCCCCACATAAATATGTGCATCATTCAAGACCTTAGCAGGCATGTGCAAATGGGGTCATGGGGGACTTTTGGTGGCTGTATTTTTAGAGACAGAGTTTTGCTCTGTCTCCCAGGCTGGAGTGCAGTAGCACAATCATAGCTCACTGCAGTCTCCAACTTCTGGGCTTAAGTGATCCTCCTGCCTCAGTTCCCGAGTACCTGGGACTACAGGTGCATGACACCACATCTGGCTAATTAAAAAAACTTTTTTTTTGGAGAGATGGGGTCTCACTATGTTGTCCAGGCTGGTTGCAGGATATTTTGCAAATGTGGAGGCTGCCATAAGGGAACTTAGTAAGGGATGACAAAGCATCTTGGGGTAGCAACTGAAGGACTTGCTGCAGAACCCAGAGAGACCTGTCCCCGGAACAGAGGGCTACCTGACAACAGCCGTGGTCTTCAGTGCACAAATGCAGCCTCTGTATGCCCCAGCCTGGCAAAGAGGGAATCAGTGGGGAAGGGGAGCAGAGTTAAATGCTAGTCTCCCTCTCCTCCCCTCAGATTCCTACTGGTGCCTCTGTTGGAGGAACCCAAGCAAAGCTAGAGGGAAAGGGGACGGAGAGAAGGCTGGAGGGTGGATGTAACAATTGAAGAATATGTGTCTACAAACCACATAAAGCATCCTTGGCATGTTTTACAAATTTACTTAATTGGTATCATATTTTTGCATGTGCTTTTGCAGCTTGCTTTTTCCATTCACCATTTTATTATTAATATTTATCCATGCTGAAAAAATGTAGCTCTAATTCACACATTCATTTCAACTGCTCTGTGGCATTCCATTGTCCCACTATCCCAGGCAATGTTGCAATGAACAGGCTTATGTACGCCTGGTCCACACATGCATGAACCTTGCTTGGGTTCATATTAATAGAAGTGTATTTGTTGAGTTGAGATTATGTACACATCAACTTTACCAAATATTGCAAAATTGTTGCTTATTGTCATGATTCCAAATTTTCACTCCTATAAGCCGAGTACAAAGGCCCCTGTTTCTGATTTTTCATTCTCACCACAGTTGGTGTTATCAGGCTTGAAAACTTTGCCAATCTAATGGCTCTGAAATGGTATCTCATTATTATTTTAATTTCCATTTCCCTGCTAAAGAGTGGCCTTTACTTTCCGATGCCTTGTAATCTCCAACAGTGACATTGAAATCATGGCAAAGTGATTATGATCACGAAGCACATATTAATGTTACTAATGTTCGTAGAGTCAAAAGGTTGTTACAAGATACGCTTTCAGTGATTCCTCACACGTCGAAATCCTTGAGTTTTCCATATATGCAGCAGAGCACATGCTGGGTGGGAATTTCATGAAGAAACACTTACCAATCCATTTCATAAGAAAATGACTCAAAACAGTGTTGGTTTCCCATGTTTTCTCGTCACTTTTGAGGAATCCTGTTGGCACATATGGAATGAACTCCAAGATTTTTTTTTTTCCACATGAAAAAAGACAAGATATGAAACAGCAGGTGTTAGAAAGTTTGCATTTGTTTAAAATTAAAAAAAAACATATCAAATGCTTATATATACATCGAATATTTTAGGGACAATGTTCTGGAATCAAGAGTTTGCCTTTTGGGAAGAAACTGATATTTTTTTTTTTTTTTTTTGAGACAGAGTCTCACTCTGTTGCCCAGGCTAGAGTGAGTGCCATGGCGTCAGCCTAGCTCACAGCAACCTCAAACTCCTGGGCTCAAGCGATCCTTCTGCCTCAGCCTCCCGAGTAGCTGGGACTACAGTCATGCGCCACCATGCCCGGCTAATTTTTTCTATATATATTTTAGTTGGCCAAAACTGATATTGATAATTGCAGGCTTGGGGTGGGAAATAGAACTCTTGGTATTTTTTGCTTTTGTTTGTGTCACTATCTTCTGTTTTTAATTAATATTTTTATTTATATATTTTTGCTCCCTGCTTCTCCCTGTGTTATCACCTTCAAGCAAACCAGAGAATATGATCTGATTAAAACACAATTCATGACCTTTCTTTTGGAGGGGGGGGGACAGGGTCTCACTCTGGTGCCCAGGCTAGAGTAATAGTGGCTCATTCAAAGCTCACTGCAGCCTAAACTCCTGGGCTCAAGCGATCCTCCTGCCTCAGTCTCCCAAGTAGCTGGGACTACAGGTGCACGCCACCACATCCGGCTAATTTTTCTTATATTTTCATAGAGACAGGGGCTCACTATGTTTCCCAGGCTGGTCACGAATTCTTTTCTTTTCTTTTTTTTTTTTTTTTGAGACAGAGTCTCACTCCGTTGCCTTGAGTGGAGTGCTGTGCTGTTAGCCTAGCTCACAGCAACCTCAAACTCATAGGCTCAAGTGATGCTCCTGCCTCAGCCTCCCAAGTAGCTGGGACTACAGGCACAAGCCACCATGCCTGGCTACCAATTCTTGGCCTGAAGTGATCGGCCTGCCTTGGCCTCCCAAAGTGCTGTGAAGTCCAAGATCAAGACACCAGTAGATTCAGTATCTGGTGGGTGTCCACATCCTGGTTCACAAATGGCTTCTGTATGGCTATAACTTCATACAGAAGAAGAGGACAACGGAACTCTCTGGACCTGTTTTATAAGGGCACTAATTCTGTTTATTAGGTTCCACCCTCATGACCTAATCACCTCCCAAAGTCCGTGATTCCTAACACCATTGCATTGGCAATGAGGTTTCAACATACGAATTGTGGGAGGACACAAACATTCAGTCTATAGCAAATACAAAGCTATATGAAAAGGTAATTACCTTTCTAAAATCATGAAAGAGAAATTGTCACCAGGTGCAGCAGTGCACCCTTATATAAATCCCAGCTACTTGGGAGGCTGAGGCAGGAGGATTGCTTGAGCCCGGGAGTTCAAAGACCAACCTGGGAAACATAGCAAAACCCTTTCTCTGAAAAAAAAAAAAAAAGAAAAGAAAGAAAGAAAGAAAATAGAAATATCAACATTTTTATTTATTTCTTTTTCACCATCAGAGATTTCCTTCTACTGCAAATAATCCATACTATTCTTTCAGTTTAACACCCTAGAAAAGAAGGACAAACAGCTGTCAAACCATTGCAAAATTGTTTAGAAAACTTTAGGCCAGTCTCATGTCTTCATTTCAGGGAGGTTATGAAATTTACTTTTCCATCAACAAAACAGTTAATAATGTCTCTTGGACTCTGAGATGATGTGATTTGTCTTATTATCTCTCCAGAAGAAATAACTGAATATCTACCTTTTTGAATTATTAAACTCCACATAAAACTAAAAAAAAGTATCAAAAGATAATAAATAGTCAAAGCATGAAATCCAATTTTCCTGATAAGTGAAGAGCTATGGTAAATATTCTCAAGCGTCTGAGCATCCTACCAACAGGGCTTTATCTCTCATGGTGTTGACAAGGACATTTGTCATTTTGTGTGCCCTGTATCCTTCTTGTGGGAATAACTAAGCCGCTGCTAACATAAAGGTGTTTTAATGCAAACAATTTTTAAAGGTACCCCTTTTGGGTAGACAAATTGCAAAATGTGTGCCCACTCTGTGTGGATGGATTACAAAAACTTGCACTCTCCCTGTCTTGCTTATGCGAGGAAGCAACACTCTACCCTGCCCCTTTTTGTGTCTACACTGATTGGAGTTGGGTTTTGTCTTTTGCAACCAAAGAATTCTGACTGACATAGATGTTTCCAGGTGCCATGAATTAATGTGTTGCTGCTCATAATTAATTTCTTGGAAGTAATCCATCAACCTAAGTGACATTTCCAAAGGTGGTAAATTGGGGCCCTGTGACACCAGTGCAGCTTTCTGGCTTTGGTAGTTAGGGACCTCGAGGCCCCTCAAGGTTCACGGGTCAGGCCACTCCCTCGTGTACCTGCAGCAGGCACCCTTGTTGCCCACCACTTCCCTTCCCTCGGACCCTTTCGTCAAGCAGGGCCCCACTTCCAGCTGCTCTGGGGCTTCTCCTTGCTGCCAGAACCTACTCTGCCCACCCACATGGCAGGCCAGAGTGCCCAGGAATGGCCACCACCCTAGGAGTAGCTGTTGATACCTGACTGATGGGAGGCGGTGCACTCGATACCCTAGTTCCCTGTCCCCTGGGGGAGCACCCAGAAGTGTGCTCTGCAGTGGCTCCCAGAGGTCTCCTGAGGACATAGCTCAGCTCCCATTCTCTGTTCTCTCCATGGCAACGCACTTGATAACATGCCTTAATTGGCTACTCTCTCTCCCCTGTCTCAGCCTCCCTCCTCCACCTCCCCACTGGTGTTTCCTGGGCTCACATCCTACATAAACTACTTGCAGGAGAGTCCTTGTCTCAGAGTCAGTTTCTAGAGATTTCTACGTCAAGACAAGACCCATGCCTAGGGTCATCCCAGCAGGGCCCTAGTCAGCCACTAAATGGCCAGATGGCCACAGGCTAACCACTTTGGACCTTGGTTTCTGTCTGCAAAGGTGGGTGACTGTCAGTCTCGAGGAGGACTTTTTTTTTTTTTTTTTGGATAGGGTGTTATAGAGGCTGATCAGATCATTGTTTTTTTTTTTTTTTTTTTTTAAAGAAAAGCTTTTAATCATTTTTTTCAATATAAAAGCAAAACATGTTCAGGGCCACACCACCCTGAACGCGCCTGATTCTGTCTGATCTCAGAAGCTAAGCAGGGTCGGGCCCGGTATAAAATTTAAAAAGATAAAAAAAAAAAAGAAAAAAAAAAAAAGGAAAGAAAAACATGACCATTATAAAATTTTGGAAAGTACAGAAAAGTACATTTAAAAAAATTAAAATTGCCCCTAATACCCCCACTCAAGGATATTTTCTTTGAAAGCAGAGGGTACACGGTGGCCTCTCAAATCCTAACATTCTGTGTTTAGACTCTGGCTATGCAGAGGGACTATGATCCTGAGATTTCTGCAATTGCTCTGTTGCTGTGTAGATGTAGCTTGAAATAAACTTCTTGTACAGCATGAGGAGGAAGTGTGATTGCAGGCCCCTTATGTAACAGAATAGGAAACCCTGAGTGTAAACAGGGCTTTCTTTGTCAAGGAACGGAAATTGGATGCCAACCAGTGCTTTCAAGTACAGGCCAGGAGTTTGGGGAAACAAATAGAAAGTCATAAAATGTAGTAGAGAAAATTAGGAAATGAAAATCTATAGCCTCAGCATGAAGTTTCTTTTAGATGATTGGACTTTCTCTGCAACTGCAAGGAAACAAAGGGCTAGTGCAGGACAAATCCAGTTAGAAAGATTGATTTCTGATCATAAGAAGACCTGCTGTGTGGACCACCAAGTCAGGCACAAGTGGGGCCTGGATATATTGTTAATGCTAACTAAACACTTTCGCAAAAGCTGTGTCCATATAGGGAATTTGAAGCCAGGTAGAAAAACCATAAGAAGGCAACCCCAGGAAGTAACAGGAATAATAGCAGAATAAATTTGTGATGGTGGCCTAGAACTCAAGAGGCCTCTCAGCTCCCACCTTCTCTCTCTTTTAATATTCCTGCCAAAGGATGAGAGACCACAGGGAGAAAGAGATCATCCAGCCCACAGCCAACATCAAGGTCCCAGACCTGAGAGTGAGGCTATTTTAGACTCTTAGTCAAGCTGTGGGATGAGTAGGCAGCTACGTGAGCAACCCCAGGCAAGACCAGCAGAAGAAATGCAGAGCTAAGTGCAGCCCCCATTGCGGAATCATAAGGACACAAACTGGTGGTTACTTTAAGCCATTCAATTTTAGATAGTTTCTTTACTTTCTTTACTTATTTATTTATTTTTCAAGATGGGGTCTTGCTATGTTGCCCAGGCTAATCTTGAACACCTGGGCTCTAGGGACCCTTCTGCCTCAGCCTTCTGAGTAGATGGGGCTGTGGCTGTGCACTACTGTACCTGGCTACTGCACCTGGTTTCTTTATGGACAAATAGGTAACTGATACAGTGGAAAGACCAATGTGCTAAACAGAATGATGGCCAAAGATATCCGTGCCCTAATCCCCTGGAACCTGTAAATATGTTACATTACATGACAAAAGGGACTTCGCAGATGAAATTAAAGTTGAGGACTTAAAATAGGGAGATTGTCCTATGCTATCGGGGTGGTTCCAGTTTAATCGTATGGTCCCTTGTAAGCAGAGAATTTTCTCCAGCTGGAGTCAGAGAGCTGTGGCAGAAGGAAAAGTCAGAGAGATTCCAAGTGCAAGAAAGACTTCACCTGCTTTGGTTGGAGGAGGCCACATGGAAAGCATGACAAGTAAGGCAGAAAGCCTCTAGAAGCAAAGACTGGCCCTCATCTCCGAACCAGCAAGGAAACTGGGACCCCAGTCCTACAAGCAACCACCAGGAACTCAATTTGCCCAACAACCTGAATGAGCTTGGGAAGGGATCCATCCCCAGAGCTTCCAGAAGGGAACGCAGCCAACACCTTGCTTATGGTTTTGGGAGACCCTCAGCAGATTACCCAGTTGAGCCAGAGACTGGTCAGAGCCAGAGTCTGACCTATAGAACTGCGAGATAAGAAATGGATGTTGCTTTAAGCCCTTAAATTTGTGGTCATTTGTTATAGTGGTGGTGGTGGTGGGTGTTGTGCTGCCTGTAGGTTAATGTTGATTAGTTGGCTGTGCCCACACATGAAGTGTATGGGGACAAGGAGTCCAGTGGGGTGTCAGGCTAGAAAGGTGGGTAGCAGGTTATGAGTTACCTTTGCCGTCTGTATTTTAAAATGGGGCCATATTTTTAGGAAATGCGTAACCATAATACGGGACTTCTTTTTTTTTTTTTCATCCACCCCCACCCTCCAATCCAGGACTTCTGAACCTGGGGATCCATAGATCCCAAAGAATCTGGATAAAATTTAGGAGGTCCATATACTTGAATAGGAAAAGAATAATTTCTATTTTCACTAACATCTGACTGAAATTGACTTTTTCCTTCCATGATGAATGCTGGCAACAAACCACAGTGATGTTAGTAGGAATTGTGACTTCATCACTAGTAAAAACATAAACAAACAAAAAAAATCCCAGATATTTCCAGATTGCAGACAACTTCAAATATCATTTACACTCATCACTACTACAAACTAATGGTTTTTAGACCTGTTTTTAGATTGTGATATTTAGTGAGCTAATAAAGAAACATATTTATGTCTGTATCAGATATTTGTTTTTAAAAAAATTTTGATAAGTACATTTAAGCATAATTGGTTTCCTTTGTATTCCTATGTACAGCACTTTATTTAGGAATTTAAAAACATTATTCTAAGAAGGAGATCCACAAACTTCACCAGCCCACCAAAGAGATCCATCCAAGAAAAAGGGTAACAGGTAACAGGTGACACGTTGTTGGCTTTGTTGACTATGGTGTCTTCTAGGGGTCATGATCTGACCTGCAGCATGTACCCATTCATATAATAACGAATTCCTCCAATTAAGGGCTCTGAGCAGAGGAGGCATGTGACCAAACTTGCATGCTGGGGGGATAAATGTACTTGGGTGGTTCTAACTCCCTCTTGCGCCCCACACATCCCGGGCAACAGCTGTGGCTCACACTAACCCAGAGCCCCAGTGAGCATGAGCCAGGCTTCCTTGGGGCCAGATGTTGCTGTCTTCCCAGTAGTATGTGTGTGGGTGGAAAAAGTCCCTTGGGTTTTCAGATAGTACTCTCTTTACTCCCAGAGGTTGTACTTCTTAATAAACACTGCAAAAACAAAAATATTCATACACAATGCTCTAGGCCTAGGAGTGCAAAAGAAGGTAGTCATGATGTGCTCTTTTTGGAAAAGCAGAATTTGAGCAGACCTTATTTAAAGATGTGATTATGAGGTGGGGACAGGAAATGGGGAGATGTAGGTCAAAGGATACAAAGTAGCAGATATATTCTGACACTTGCTCCTGTGAGGGAAAAAAAAAGACAAAGTAGCAGATACATAGGATGAACAAGTCTAGATAATGTACAGCATGCGGAATATAGTTAAGAAAATTGTATTAGGAATTTTTGTTAAATCAGGAGATTTTAGCTGTTCTTACCACAAAAAGTAGTAACCATGTGAGATGATAGATATGTTAATTTGGTCACTATAGTAACCGCTTTACTTTTTTCTTTTTTTGAGACAGAGTCTCATTGTGTTGCCTCAGCTAGAGTGCAGTGGCGTCATCATAGCTCACAGCAACCTCAAACTCCTGGGCTCAAAACAATTCTCCTGCCTCAGCCTCCCTAGTAGCTGGAACTGCACAGGTGTAAGCCACAATGCCCAGGTAATTTTTTCTATTTTTAGTAAAGACGGGGTCTTGCTCTTGCTCAAGCTGATCTGGAACTCCTGACCTCAAGTGATCCTCCCGCCTCAGCCCCCCAGAGGGCTAGCATTAGAGGCGTGAGCCACTGTGCACCCTTTTTATTATCATATGTGTCCTATAACATTATGTTGTAAACCTCAAAAGTACACAATAAAATTTATTTAAAAAATAAAAATAATACAACTATTATGTACCCACAATAATTAAAAATATTACTTTTTTTTTTTTTTTTGAGACAGAGTCTCACTCTGTCACCCTGGCTAGAGTGCCATGGCGTCAGCCTAGCTCACAGCAAGCAACCTCAAACTCCCGGGCTCAAGCAATCCTTCTGCCTCAGCCTCCTGAGTAGCTGGGACTACAGGCATGCACCACCATGCCCGGCTAATTTTTTCTATATATTTTTAGTTGTCCAGCTAATTTCTTTCTATTTTTAGTAGAGACAGGGTCTCGCTCTTGCTCAGGCTGGTCTCGAACTCCTGAGCTCAAATGATCTGCCCGTATCGGCCTCTCAGAGTGCTAGGATTACAGGCGTGCGCCACCACGCCCGGCCCTAAAAACAAACAGTTAAAAAGAAAAAAGAAAAATAAATAAGAGATTATGTTCATGGCAAAAGTATTGGCATGAGTACAAATTCCAGTTAGATTAAAAGGAAGGAAGTCCTCATGGCTGTAATCCTAGAACTGCCATCTGGGTGGGCTCAGTGTAATTACAAAGGTCCTTACAGGTGGAAGGACCATAAAGGCCGTAGCCTAGTTAAAGGAACTGTCTCTTTTCCACTAGGACCAGAAAAGGCCTGGCCCTGCCTAGGTTATGTACTTGTCCTTGAATGAATCACTACAGACAGGTGAAGGATGACTGGGTCATGTTCGCACCCCTGGGTTCATGATTTGGCCTCGTCAGCATCATCAAATAGTGTGGAGTGTGTTAGGTTTATACCGCTGCTGCAACAATTTACCACCAATTCAGTGTCTTGATACAACACACATTTATTCTCTTCCAGTTCTAGAGGTCAGAAACATAAAACAGAAACCCCTGGGCTAAAATCAAGCTATTGGCTGGGATGCCTTCTGTTCTGGAATCTCTGTGAGAGAATCTCCTTCCTTGCCTTTTCTGGGGACTGCCTGTGTCTCTTGGTTTGTGCCCTATTTCTCCACCTTCAAAACCAGTAACCTCATCTTGTTGCTATTTTTCTGGTTCTCATTCTTCTGTCTCCCTCTTCTGCTGATAAGGCCCTTTGTGATAACATTGGGTGCGCTGGATAATCTGGGATAATCTCCCCATCTCGGAGTCAGCTGATTAACAATCTTAATTCCTCCTGAAACCTTAATTCACCTTTGTCATGCAATCTAACATATTCACAAGTTCCAGGGATGGTGGTGTGGATATCGTTGAGGGGCTATTATTCTGCACACTGCACAGAACAAACACAATTACATGGAAATGGAGACAACGTCCCACCCCAAAGGAAGGGACGTTGGGCAGACAAATAGCATATGTCCTCTATGACAACCTAAGATTTAGGGGCTGTGTGTACCCATCTTGGTGTACTTCATCTATATTTTTATTAAGTATTTGTAGCAGATGTTGGTGATGGCCCGTGTGTCACATCCCTGCAACCCACCTGATTTCAGGGCACCTTTGGTAGACAGATCTGGGCACTTTGCCGGCATTTTCTATCAAGCATACGTGGAAACATCTCTCTGCTTTCTCTAAGACAGTAAAAGGCTGCTGAGCCAAATTCAGGGATAACTTGAAGGTGTAGGGGAGTTAACACCCCCGGGGAGCAACGCCCATCCAGTGGGGAGTAGGATCAGGGGCTCAAGGCCGCTGCCTCCTTTGCCTTCCAATGTGCTATCTCCATGGTCACTCAGAAGGTTCCGGCAAAACTGAGCCTCGGTTGTCCACAATGGTAACCAGCTCATGAACACACCTTGTGTTGGCTTTTCTTCCTTTTCTATCTCATTCTCCCCATTCCCTGCTTCTGTTTCCTGGGATCACCTCCCAAATAAACTACCTGCACCCACGTCCTTCTCTCCGGTTTTGCTTTTGGGGGAAACCCAACTAGAGATCACGTATCACGGATGTTTTATGGAGAGTTAGTGATATGGCCGTGTGCATGGTGGAACCCAGTATGCACCAGTACAGCTGGTTTACAGGCATCCAGTCTGATGGGCTAGTGTCTATTCAATTACTTGGTGCCCATGCCAACAAGTTGTCTCCCACTAATGAGGTCTCTCACCACAATAACATAAATGACCGTCCCTGCCACATACTTCTTGGCTGATTATGAGGTTCTAGCTTAAGACATGTGGATAAGGAATATAAATATCATAAGATGCAATCCCATTGGGTCATGTGCTAAAAGGTCTGTGTACCTAAAAGGGGGAGGAAAGGTTGTCTGAGGTCATCCTTTTTTTTTTTTTTTTTCTTTCAGTTCAGGCTGAGGTCGGGGTTGTTTATTTGAGTTCTGGCAATAACCCTGGGAATTTATTTAGGTGCTGAGGGAAATATGAGGACAGTGTACTCTAGAAACACTGTGCTCTAAGCCACAGAGGACAGCAGGCATGAGCCCTGAGAAAGACATAAGGGCCTTGACATGAACTCAACAAATGCCTGATGGCTTTTGAAGGGTGCCACAATTATTCGTTGGAGATGGGGACATCATTTAACTTACGAACTAGAGGGAGAGCAGGTAGAAGGCAAAGGTGCAGATCTCAAGAGGACTATTGTCATCTCTCTGAGTGGTACAGCACTGCCCCTCTCCTCGTGAAGCATGTGGCATTATCTTGCCCCTGCCCCGGGTGCCACCCTTCTGGTTGATAAGTAATCATCCTTTCTTTCTTAAATGAAGCCATAGCCTAGCTACCTTTCCCCCCTTATATTAATATCTAGGGCTACTTAGAAATAAATGGGAAATAAAGGAAGAAAGAGAGAAAGCCTAATCTAATAGCATACTGACCTGCAAGTCAACGGAGATTCTTTCTCCAAATGCCAAGGATTTTCCCAGAATACAAAAACTTTCATTGTTATAGTCATGGTGATTTTACATTCACGTCAATATAGTCACTGGCTTAGAGCGTCTGCTGGTTTTTCCGGCTGATGCAGCTGTAGGGAGTGAGGAACTTTACGCCCCAACAATCCGAAGCCCGAAGCCCGAGTCTAGCTTTCCTTGCAGAGCTAAGTGAATGGATTCCAGGAATGTCACACCACTGACGTTTCCATGACTTCGGTCTGGAAACTTCATCACTGGGGTTGATGGAAGTAAGATTTTAGTCTTAGATGTGACTCTTAAGTGAAAATACCAAGGAGCCTTCCCATGAATAATTAAATGGCTGTACTAAGCCAGAGCCACAGCAAAAGATAAAAAGCACCCGTTTGTAATCAGCTGGAATTAAAGGTTCCAAGACCAATTTTTATTCAACCTACTTCAAGTGAAACTGCATCAGCCTTCACTTTTATCAGCAGGGAGAGGAAACTTTTGACATCAGATGAGAATTGGATGTCTACATAGGAAAACTGTAATGATAAAATTAATTTAAAGCTTTTTATCATTAAGATATAGAACAGAAGAATTATAAATGGACATGGCAAAATGAATTAAAGGCCACATAGCAAATGTAACTACAGTTTGTGTAAGGATTAAAGGAGTTAAGTCAAGGTACTTAAAGCGCTTAGTTCTGGCTCATAGGAAATATTATTACGTGTTAGCAATTCTTATTCCTGAGTGCCTTACTTATTAGTTTCCTGTGGCTGCTGTGACAAATTACCACAAGCTAAGTGGCTCAAAACAACGCAAATTTATTATCTTGTAGTTCTGGAGGTCAGAAGTTTAAAATGGGTTGGCAGGGCTCCATTCCTTCTGGAGGCTCTAGAGGAAAAATCTATTATTTATTTGTTTGTTTGTTTGAGACAGAGTCTCCCTCTGTTGCCCGGGCTAGAGTGCAGTAGTGTCGGCCTAGCTCACAGCAACCTCAAACTCCTAGGCTCAAGGGATCCTCCTGCCTCAGCCTCCGAAGTAGCTGGGACTACAGGTACATGCCACCATGCCCGCTAATTTTTTCTATGTTTTAGTAGAGGGTCTTGCTCTTGCTTAGGCTGGTCTCAAAATCCTGAGCTCAAGTGATCCTCCCACCTTGGCCTGCCAGAGTGCTGGGATTACAGGTGTGAGCCACTGCGCCCAGCCTGGAAAAAAATCTATTTTCTTGCCTTTTCTAGCTTCTAGAGGCCACCTGTGTTCCTTGGCTCATGGCCCCACCTCACTCTGACCTCTGCTTCCATCATCACGTCTCCTTTTCTGACTCTGACCCTCTTGCTTCTCTCCTATAAGGATCCTGGTGATATGATGACATTGTACTCACCTGGGTAATTCGGGAGACTATTCCCACCTTAAATCTTTAATTTAACCACACCTGCAAAGTTCCTTTTGTCCATGTGAAGTAACATTCATAAATTCTACACATTAGGCTGTGGACATCTTTGGGAAGGGAGGAGTTATTCAGTTTATCTCACCTTCTCTCAACTTCCCTGCTCTATTTTGGCTGTAATGATAGCAGCTTCCATTAATTTGAGGGGCTACTATATGTGGGTCCTGTGAGGGGGTTTTAGAAAATGCAGCTGGGTATCGCAGATGCTGTCTGCACTATTATCCTTACAGCCACTATTTCTGGGCCCCATGGTGCCAGATTTTCTACTGCTCAATGTACAAGTATTTGCCTGGGAGCTTTCTCTGGCTGTCAGAACTTGTCCTGCCCATGGTGGTGGGGGTGAGGGGGAAGCCAGAAGTGCCAAGGAATTAATGCTCCTCTCTGCCCCCAAGCAGCCCCTAATCAAGGACTGATAAAGACCCAATTCCCTCGCCCTGGGCTGGAAAAACTCTCAGGTGCATATTCTAGTCTTCCAGAGTTCCCCAGTGAAATTGAGCTCCCATCATCTGCAGTGGTGACTTGCTTGGGAACACACCCTCTCCTTTTAGTCTGCCTTCCCTTTTTGATCTCATTTCCTCCACTCATCTAGTAGTGTTTTCTGAGTCATCTGCCAAATAAAGTACTTGCACTTGAATCCTTGTCTCAAGATCTGCTCCCAGGAGAATTCAAACTGGGATATTTGAGCAATCAGGTAACTTGCTCAATGTCCCATGACCAGTAAGTGACAGAGGCATGGTTTGAACCCAGGTCTGCTGCAGAGTGCATGCTTGTAACCATTCCCAGTTGCTTCTTTGAGCTGGCTTGTTGCTCATTGTACCTAAAGGATACTGTTGACCCAGGATATAATCAAGCTAAAAGGTGCCTCTTTTGAAAGAACTGAGAATTCTCAAAGCATGCATGGGGGCTGCGATTCAGCCATCTGAGACCCTGATCTGATGGGGGCGAGGATGCTGTGAATCCCAGGCTGCAGCCGCCTGTTGGAGCTCACTGAGCGTCCTTGGGTACCACACACAGACTCATGGGTCAGATGGGAGTGCTTGGATTTGTAACAGAGCTAAAGGTGGGAAAAAGGGCAACGAAATGTTTGATGAGTTGTCTCTCTAAAACCCCCACACTTTTTGGGAGCTAAAATCTGCATCCCTGCCTGAAGCCAGTAATCAAAGGGGCAGGAAAATGTTCTTAGCTGTTTGTTTCCTAGTATCTTAAACCGCAGGAGATGGCTCTACAGAATTGTCCAGAGATCATCTTCACTGGAGGTAAGGTCTACCGACACTACCAACTATAGTTAAACAACAGTAGCCTGCAGACATGACATGTGACACTGGTCACATAGACCCAGCCCAACCACGGAACCTCCTCTTTAAAAAGCCCTGTATTTTTGCTTAAAGACAGGATGGTGGTCTTTTGAGATGCTAATCGGCCGCCCTCCTCATTTGCCAGCAAATTAATAAACTTCTCTTTCCTTTTCATCAAACCACTTGTCCTTATTCTCACTGAACCTCCTCTTTAAAAAGCCCTGTATTTTTGCTTAAAGACAGGATGGTGGTCTTTTGAGATGCTAATCGCCCGCCCTCCTCATTTGCCAGCAAATTAATAAACTTCTCTTTCCTTTTCATCAAACCACTTGTCCTTATTCTCACTGAATTGGCCTCAGGGACAGAACTGCACTTTTGGCAACAGGTTTACATCATTATTTTATTGACTTCAAATTCAACCACAGGACAGAGTAACAAGAAACTGGCTAAAAAAGTATGTACACACACGTCCTTTATCAACACATACATGTGCTTAGGGTAGTATGTATAAGGGCACAAACTGGTGGCCCAGGCTGTAGGAGGCAATTTTCTAGAATGTGACTCTCCTAGATGTAGCTTTGCTAGCATGTGGCTTTTAGCCCACAGACTACCTGCACTATGGAAGAAGAAGAAAAAGAATTAGGTGGGCTGTCTCTGTCCCTCCACCCCCGTTGTTTGTTTGTTTGCTTATTTTACTCTTTTTTACCCTTTAGGGCTGATATTGACATAATTTCAAATCTGATTTCACCATGACAAAATTCATGTGGGCGATGAGATCTGATTTTGCTGATGTCTTTCCACCCCTAAGAGCTGTGCCTTCAGCAAAATCCTTTACCTTGTGAGGTTTATGTGTTTATTCTGTGTTCAAACCCTCTAATCTCTGGAGAAAAAAAAAAAAAAAAAAACCTGAAAAACAAAGCCTCTTGGTTTGAATCCTGTAGGTATGGTGTAAAACCTTAGGTGATCTGTTTAACCTCTATCAGTTACCTTATCAGAGAAACAAAGATAATGTTACAGTTGTTGGCTGCACCCCTAGTGGAAAGCCTGCAGAATGGCCCAGGCTGGCACGTTCTTGGTGGGTTAATCCATCTCTATAGTTGAACCACCACAAGATGCCTAAAAAAATGTGAAGGCTTGAGAAATTGACACATTATTGACTTTTTCACTCCGTGGTATCTTGTCATCCCTCAATTCTGACTTTCTTTTCTATGATTGGTTTATAATCCAAGGCTCTGAACCTACCATAATAACTTTATGTTATATATTGTATGTGGCATTATATATAATGACAAATATTATATTATTAATACCAATACCATGTATATTGGTTGCATAGCATTTATTACAAAATTGTAATTTGGGCACATTTTATTCAGAGTCTGTTTGAATCAACTTATTTATGTTGTTATTAACAATTTGGTCATATCAGTATAATTCAGTGATGACAAAGAAACGTAAAGTCAATACCACCTTAGCTAATCAAACTCTTCTTCACTTGTTTTAATCCTGAGGATTTTTGCACATTGCAATTAAATCAATACCTTAGAAAGGGTGAACAAATCCAGCTTTATCATGAACCAAGTAAAAACTCTTGAACTATTTTTCTAAAATTTCTGACTTGATCTTGACCAAAGGGATTGGCACTAAATATTTTCGCCACTAGAGAAATTTTAAAGGACTTACTGGGAAAAGGGAACAACATAGACAATGTTGTTGAATGAATCACCTTAACATCTCTCGTCAGGCTGTAGTTTCACAGGGATTCCCTAAACCTAAGTGTTAGAACTTGTGCCTAGAAAAACAGAGGTGAAGCTGGGCTTGGGGGCTTACACTTGTAGTCCCAGCTATGCAGGAGGTTGAGGTGGGAGGATTGCTTGAGCCCAGGAGTTCTAGACTACAGTGAGCCATGATTGTGCAACTGCACTCCAGCCTGGGTAACAGAGCTGGACCCTGTCTCAAAATACAAAAACAAACAAATCAAACAAAAAGAAAAGAAAAACAGGGGTGGCAGTGGGTGTTAGAAGGTTGTACGCAAGTAGACTGCATGAAATCTGCAAAGTGCTTAGAGCAGGGGTCTTCAACCTATGGTGAGATGCATAATTATTTCATTATATATTATGATGCAATAATAATGGAAATAAAGTGCACAATAAATGTAATGTGCTTGAATCATCCTGAAACCATCCCCCCTGCCCCAGTCGGTGGAAAAATCGTCTTCCATGAAAAGGGTCCCTCGTGCCAAAAAGGTTGGGGACCACTGGCTTAGAGCACAGTGGAGAAAAGCGAAGGGAGGGAAAGTGTGTGAAGCCAGGTGTCCTAAAGCTGTCAAAGGAGGCTCAAGAGGGCCTGAGAATTGGAGAATCCCATCCCTTACATGGCTGATCCGCAAGAGTACCTCACTCCTTTCTCCACGGTTGTTACGCCCACTCGGATGACATTTGCTTGGCCTCAACTCAATAAATAGAAAAAGAAAATGTGCAGTCATTTAAAACTATACCATACGCAGATTTGAGGGGCACAAGGATCTGTTGTGCACAGGCTGGGACCTAGCTGCCTATCCTGAAAACAGAGGGGTCTTTTCCATTTTCCCATGATAATTTGTAGACATCCTTTTGATGGTTCACCCCATTGATGGGACAGATAAATTAGAAGGCCTGCTGGAAGGAAACCAATTATTCAATTCTTTATTTGCAAAGAACCCAAGCTATTCAAAGTTAGCCTAAAATAGAACACCCCAGTAATGCGATCAGCATGGAACAAAAACTCTACATCAGAGAGAGAAGGACAGAGAAAAAATGATACCTCTGGCCAGAAACCTTGCAGAGACTTCCAGGAATAAGCAGGTAGCAGGCTCACATTAACTAGTTTCCCCAGGTGCTTTGTTATGTTTGATTGTGTGTTAAACATTGAAATAATCTGTGGAAATTATTTAAGGGTTAGGATGATGATGGTACATTTCTCCATAGAAGATTTTTGTTTCCTTCTACCAGTCATTTGGAGGTAACATCAGTCCAGGATTACCTTAATTTAAGTTAAAGTTTCAAGTATTCTTAGACTACCCAGGTGACATGAACCCAGCTTTGGGTCCTCAGAAGTTCTGGTTTAATTCTGTTTCACCCTTACCCTAAGCAGTCCCAACCCAAAGTGGAGGGTGGTCTATCAGAATCCTCAATTTGGGCAACTTCTGATCTTTAACACTTATTCCTCTTGCCCTTTGAGACTGTCAAAATCACAGCCCAGTTCTACAGTTGTTACTTCCAGATTGACAAATGATCTAAGGGCAAAAACAGTTCTGAGCACTATGCCTACCTCTCTACATACTTGTAGATTTTGGTTCAGTAGTAGTTCTTTATTCTGTTAACTCATCAATGATTTAAAGATTTATTTATATTTCATCCAACTTTTAAAATTGGCCTCAATAGGAAAGTTAGTTTGAATTATCTGGCCACCATTACTAGAAGCAGAAGTCAAACAAGTTTTTTAACACAAATTTTTTATCAATGTGAGAGTTCTAGAAATTAAAAAATTTTATAGAGGAACTCTCACTATGCAGTTCTATCCATATATAACTCCCTGTCTACACATCCCCAGACCTGTGTCTCTTAAATTTTCCTATTGCTAAATTACCTGCAACCTTCCCTATGACCTGTTTCAAGCACTCTGCAGTCATCCCATTTCTAATTTGTCTACAGAAATAGTGGAGGTGACAGTAAAGAATGTTTTTCCACTGCTTGAATGTTATGGTCTTTCTCTCTTGTAGAGAAATATAATGTCTGTGATGAAGCCTAATAAAATGGATATGAACATGATGCAGAGATAAAAATACAGAAATACTATAACAGCACCCGTTTTTCTATGTCTCTGATCCCATCTCTTCTGGGAGTGAGCAGGAGTAACTTAGGTGGGCTCACAAACATAGCTACCACGCAGTGTGTACTATTACACCACCTCCACCTCCACTGTAGTTTCCTGTTCCAAGGGCTTTAATCTATTCCAGGGCCTTTGATGCATGTGAAGCTACTTCTGCTGACTCTGTTGACATTGCCATTGTTACCATGGCTACCACTAAGATCAAGTGATACCTGGACCAGATTATACTTAAGGGGATTTTCTTCCTGCCCCAACCAGGCCAAAGACACCACAACCTTTGAGGTTTCTGGTGTATCCTTGCCAGCAGTGAAGAATGGACATATGAGCTGAGGTTGCCAAAGAAGCAGGAAAATATCCTTTCCCCCACCTTTGCCTCACACACTATTGCACTGAATCAAAGATGTTTATACATGAAAATCACAATGAGACACTGTGTTCTACCTATGAGGCTGGCAAGATCAAAATGTCTGATAAACTGTCAGGAGGACCATGGAAAAACAGGCATTGCTGGTGGAACGTAAATTGATGTAATCCTTTAGGAGAATAATCTGGTCATATCTATCAAAATTTAAAAGGTCCGTAAGATTTGAAGGAGACACTTTATTCTGAATTTATACTGCAACATGTGCCAAATGGGCATACGGACAAGGATAGTCAATGCAGGAGCATTTGTAAGTTGAAGATTGGAAACAGTAGTGTAGCAGACTCAGTGTGGTCTTCCCATATGCCACTGGCTCACCTCCAAGTTCACCTGCAGCCAGGGAGGAAAATTCTATATATGTCCCCACAAAACCTCCCACCTTAAGCCACCTTCAGTGCCCTCAAGGGAAATCCTCAACCAGTGATAATGGAAGATGATGCATGTCTTAGTCTACTCAGGCTGTCATAATAAAATATCACAGACTGTGTGGCTTAAACAACAGAATTTACTTTCTCACAGTTCCGGAGTCCAGAAGTCTAAGATCAAGGCTGCTTTGGTTTCTGATGAGGGCCCTCTTCCTGGCTTGCAGATGACTGCCTTCTCACTACGTCCTCATGTGGCCTTTTCCCGGTGCATGCACATGGAGGGAGAGAGAGCAAGTTCTCTGGTGTCTCTTTCTATAAAGACACTAATCCTGTCAGATCAGGGCCCCACCTTTATGACCTCATTTAACCTTATAGTTGACCCTTGAACAATGCAGGGGTTATGGGCACTGACATCCCTCTCACAGTCGAAAATTCGCATACAACTTTTGACTTCAAAAAGTCAACTACTTATAGCCTATTGTTTTTGACTAGAAGGCTTACTGATAACATAAATAGTTGATTAACACATATTAGGTATGTTATATGTATCATATACTGTATTCTTACAGTACAGTAAGCCAGAGAAAAGAAAATGTTATTAAGAAAATCATAAAAAGCAACCCAAGGGCCCATCAATACATGAGTGGATTAATAAAATGTGGTATATGTACACCATGGAGTATTACTCAGCCATAAAACATCAACTCCTGTCTTTGCCACATTCTCTTTGGGCAAATTCCTTACCCACTCTTTGCCTCTGCTTCCTCATTTGTAAAATGCGAGAACCACCGCTTACCTCCCAGGGTTGCTGAGATTGAAAGAGACAATGACTTTGTGAAGCTCTCTGGGGAGACTGCATTTTCCAAAGATGGCTGAAGAACGTCTTCTGTCCCACCTATTTCTCTACAACATGAACTCACCACTCCCCCATCAAGAGGTGGAGTCTAATTCCCCTCCCCGTGAATGTGGATGGCTCCAGATTCTTGTGGCACACAGCAGAAGTGATGCTGTTTGGCCTCCGAGGCTGGCTCATACAGGGCCTGCAGTTACTGCCTTGCTCACTGGAACACTCACTTCTCGGATTGGGCTGCGACGTAAGAAGTCTGACAGCAGTGCGGCTGCCATGCTGTAGCAGACAGCGAGGCCCTGTGTAGGCTCTCAGTGGGCAATCCCAGTCTTTGAGTCACCCCAGCCCAGGAGTCAGACAGGCAAGTGAATGAAACTCCAGATGGTTTCAGCCCCAGCTGTTAAGTCACCACCAGCCCTCAAGCCTTCCCAGCTGAGGCTTGAGACGAATCACTTCCCTCTACCCCATCCGAAATCCTAACCCCATGGTATATGTAAGCAGAATAAAATGGTGGTTTTAAGTTGCTGCATTTGGGGGTCCTTTTTAATGGAGCAATAGTAATTGGGACACTCTTAAAGCAAGATTTGACACATAGACATTGAAACTAGTTCTCTTTTTAACCTTTTTCTTTTCTTCAATTGCTCTGAACAACTTATTAAGATGCCAGAGAAAGGTCGGGTG
This sequence comes from Eulemur rufifrons, assembly GCF_041146395.1. NCBI lineage: Eukaryota > Metazoa > Chordata > Mammalia > Primates > Lemuridae > Eulemur > Eulemur rufifrons. The sequence continues at coordinate 29,815,896 of NC_091002.1, forward strand.
TGGTGGCTCACACCTGTACATTGGGAGGCTGTGGAGGGAGATTTGCTTGAGGCCAGGAATTCAAGGCTACAATGAGCTAGGATGGTGCCACTGCACTCCAGCCTGGGCAACAGAACAAGACCCCTTCTCTAAAAAAAACAAAGATGCCAGAGGAAGCATCTGATAATGTTGGAGATCCATATGAGCAACGCGTTTGCAAGTGACTATAATAATATTACATCATATACATACACTGCAGAGAGAGGCCAAGGGAGCAGGAGCCAGACACATAGTCATCCTTGGCAAAGCTGCAGCAGATTTCATGCCAGCAGGCAGGCGAGTCCAGAGCTGGGCAAAGGGTCAAGAAAGGATGGGTCATTTAAGTCCAACATGTGACAGCTTAGCAGGGAATGGTTCCTGGGGCTTGTCCTCTCAGTAGCCTGCAGCACTTGGGAAGAGGGAGGAACCTAGTGTTGTTTAATCCTGGGGCTTGGACTGGGGAGATGTGGTAGGTGGTATGGGAGGGAAGGGGAACTGACTGCTTGATCCACCTCCAAGCAGAGCAACACCACCCTCCAAAGGGGCATGGTTCACTCAGTTTGTCTAGGGTTGTTGATATCAAGACGATCAAAAAAACAAACAAACGAACGAACAAAACAAGCCCATCAAGTACAGTGGATGCCACAGGCAGTGGGTCTTTACAGAGAGCAGATCTTCCTTGAAGTAATCACAGATGGCAGTCTTGTGATTCCCAGAGTACTTCCCAGCAGGAAACTGACATCACATGCAGATGGGGTAATGGAGAACTTCATAGACTATTTACAAAGGTGAGGGCAGGTTAAGGGAGACCAAAATGAACGGTGCAGTGCAAGCAGGCAAGCAAGAGCAGAAAGCCATGTATCTCCCAGGCCTGCAGTTGCAGTTAGAGAGACAGCAGCCTCCTGCTAGAAACCCTGGCTTCTGGCAGAAGGACACAGCCAACCTATAGCACCCGGAGGGAGGAATCCAGGAAGATCATCTCTGCAGCCTTACTCTCCTCCTGTTGGCACTCTTACTGGCTGAACCCAAAGGGAAGTCAGACAGAAGGGGCCCATGGAAGCAGTCCACAAAGGTCAGCCATCCAGGACAGAGAACAGAGTGGAGAAAGGTCAAGAATGGACCTGGAGGGGGCAAATATAAGACACCGAACACACCATGTCACCTGCACATTCAGTTCAGGGGGGAGGACACTAAAGACTCCTGAAGCAGGTGGCCAGTAAAGGCCAGCCATGGGCATCTAGTTCTGGATCTTCTCCTACTATAGAACTAACAGCATCTGCTGGAAACCAAGGGTAACCAACTGGGATAAAGCCAAAAGGCTAGGGAGAGTTATAACTTAGCGGACTCAAAGACTAAGCTATGACAGCACAATCGGTTTCATATCTCATTCATTCATTCATTCATTCATTCAGGGTTTCTCAAACTTGGCACTGTTGACGTTTTGGGCCAGGTCATTCCTCGTTGTAAAGGGCTGTCCTGTGCATCATAGGATGTTTAGCAGCATAGCCTCCACCCTCGAGATGCCAGTAGCTCCTCAGCCAGTTATGACAACCAAAAATAACTCCGAGCCTTGCCAATTTTTCCCTGGGGGAAAAATTGCCCTTGGTTGAGCATAACTGCATTCTTTTACTCATCAGATATTTAAGGAGTATTCATCATGTAGCAGATACTATGCCACGTGGTCAGAGGACACAGCATGTGCCTGTGGGACATGGCCCTTGCTTCCTCAAACCTCCTGGTATAGTGAGGGAGACCGATATTAAACACGTAATTACACAAATAACTCATGTTTGGGAGCAATTTATATTTAACAGAAGATCTGCATGACCTTTTCAAGCAGATGCCAGTTCTGGAAAATCCATAGATATTGAAATACCAGGCTGTAGGGGGAGTTCTTTTTATTGGCCTTTAGCTTTTTTGTAAAGTTTAAGTTTTCTTATACTTTGAATCCCAAAATATCACATACTTTGAAGCTGGAATTTAAATAACACCTGTTAAAATCAGAAAGCTTGGCTTATTGCGGTGGGTTAAAATGGCTGTGATTTCCTTACCACTGTTATCATTAAGAGATTACCTAATTTCCTCTCCTGGAAACTGGAATGACCTTGTGCCTGGCGTGGCCAATACAATGCAGAGGAAGTAATGCCGTGTGGCTCCCAAACCTGGGTCAGAAGGAGCTTTCATCTCTGAGAACATCTTGGGGAGGCCTGATCTACTATGTAACTAATCATCCTGGATGATGAGATGGTATGTGGAGATACAGGCCATGGGGAGGAATCCCGAGATAGCAAATGTGTAAGAAGCCATATTGGGTGTTCCAGCTAATGAGCCTTCAGCCTCCAGATGCCTCTGCCCCAGCCACCATCTGACTGCAGCCACATGAGAGAACCCAAGTGAAACCAGCAGAAGAACTGCCCAGCTGATCCTAGTCAACCAACAAGTCCGTGAGAGAGAATAAAATGTTTGTTGGTTTAAGCTGCTAATTTTGGGGTGATTTGTTATATAGCAATAACTAACCAAAACAGTACCTAAAGTCTTACTGAATAAAAGGATGGAAATAATCATCAACCTATTTATTATATAAATAATAGTTATTTGTGCAAATGAGAAGGATATTTTGATCATAATTCTCTGGGGAGCTAATGACGGACAGCCAAATGAAACTGCTTAGGGAAAAGGTGCAGATTTCTGGTTCATGAAATGCAAGGAAAAGTTAACTCATCTAACTACAGGATTATCAGGATGACGTTTAAGGATTTAAATGCCACCAGGACATTTTTCTCTCCATCTCTCATTTCTGATTTCTTCTCTCTTCATTTTCATTCATCGCACTCTTGCATTGTCCACTTGGTAGGAAACATGGCTATGAACAACTTTTCAGCTTTACATCTTACAAATTCTACTATTGAAGGGAGACAAGCAACATAGTGTAACAGCTAAGAGCATGAACTCTGGAGCCAGAGTTCAAGGTTCAAATCCTTGACTTTCCCACTTGCTGTGATCTTGGATGAGTTACTTAAGCTATCTGTGCCTCAGTTTTCTTGTCTGTATAATGGGGATGCAATAATAGTATCTACCCCTAATGAACGTTACTAGGACTAAATGATTTACTATCTCTAAAGTTCTGACCTCTGCTTGGGATAAAGGCAATGAGACAAAATCTGAAGCATTCTTAAAGATATCAGCGTGTCATGAGGATGATTATTTATGTCCCCAGTCTTCATCAAAAGGCCATTGCCTCATTCATGTTGATTAACAGCAACAGAAGCTCAGGGAGAGCAGAGTAATGAAATATTATAGTACTGAGCCTATTTGCAGATCACTGTCTCCTGTGTAAGGCTGATGGGGAAGAGGTGGGCAGTGTCAATAGTGTGGTGAGAGAACATCAGAGAATTTCAATCATGCATGCTTTCTCCGTCTCCTCTTTCTACAGGTTGTGTTTTTAAGTGAAGTCATGTGTTAATAAAGTGTGAAAATTGCAAATTGCAATCTGTAGCCATCACCACGCATGTAATGTAGCCATCACCACACAAGCTAGCCTTGTCTTTCTTGAACTACCCATCAAAAAAAAAAAAACAAAAAGCAGTAACATTCAAAAGAACAAACAGCTGCCATTTAAAAGAATAAGTACTTGATATACAAAAATATTCACTAGGGATCGTTAAATAGCTAATTCACTACTTCACGTTCTTTACCAGAATTTGAAAGAACATGTGGTAAGGTTAAATGACTACACAGAAGAATGAGCAAACTGCTTGGTGTTGGTGTAGAAGCACTTCATTACATCACACGGCATTTTATTTTGGGGTTGACTAAATCGATTTTCTGCCCCCACCCCAAATTCCCATGTCATCCATCATCTCTCTTTATTGTCCCTCCTGTCCACAGAGCCAACACAAATATTTGTTGAATGAAAAAATGAATAGTTTCCTCCATGTAACTGATCTCACAAAACACTCTGGCAGGAAACAATGACTCCCTAAAATCTGAGTCCACAGATATATTTGAAAGGTGGGGAAAGCGTTGAGAAAGGATTTAAACTAGCAAAACAAATCAGCAAATTATCTCAGAAAAGGGCCCTCTTCCAACAGATCTGGAATTATTCACATTCTAAGAATGGGGAAACCTCAGGGAAATGAAAATTAAGGTTATTTTTCTACTGATTGGGTATCGTTTGGAACCTCACTCTCAAACTTTGTCATCTGATTCTACCCCACCCTCCTCTCACCCCTGTCCCACACTCCCCCCCCAAAAAGTGTTTCCCTCTTGCTTTGTTGCCTCACTCGCCACATTTTATAAAAATAAATTTTAAGAAAAAGACTAAGTCCATTCTTTTAAATAGGATTTGTTTCCAAGTTCTATGAATTTTTATGAAATCACTATTGCACTGAACTCTGGCCACATCAATTGCTTGGAAAAGATGAATTGCGTTGGAGGAAAAAGGAAAGTCCAGCTCTGGATTAGATTAATGGGGTTGAGACATTTGTTATTTTTAAGAAACAAGTTGGGAGACTACAGACACGCCACCATCTTCGGAGGCCGAGGTGGGAGGATTCTTTTTTTTTTTTTTTTAATAGAGATGGGAGTCTTGCTCTTGCTCAGGCTGGTCTTGAACTCCTGACCTCAAGCAATCCTCTCACCTCAGCCTCCCAGAGTGTTAAGATTACAGGCATGAGCCACAGCACCCAGCCTGAGGGAGAATTCTTTGAGCCCAGGCATTTAAGTCCAGCCTGGACAACATAGTGAGACCCCTGTCTCTCTTATTTAAAAAAAAAAAAAAAGGAAAGAAAAAGAAACAATCTGGGGAAGAAATATGGTAAGATTCAGGCACCTTGTTATGGTCATTGTGTTTGCTGGTAAGAATGCCTGCCACTTTTCAACATTTGCATGCACCTGAGTATTCTAGTTACTCTCACTGCAGCACAAACTCCTCCAAGCTTAGTAGCATAAAACCACCCCCACTTTATCATGATTATGTATCCCGTGGGTCAGGAATTCAGAAAGGGCACAGCAGGGACAGTTTGTCTCTGCTACTCAATACCTGGGACTTCATCTGGGATGACTCAAACAGCAAGGAGTGACTTTGCAGGTTCGTGCTAAAATCATCTGAAGGTTTGCTTACTTGCATGTCTAGCAGTGCGTCCTGGCTGTTGGCTGGGACACCAACACGTGGCCTCCTCGTGTCGCGGTTTGGGCTTCCTCACACCAAAACGGCTGGGTTCTAAGAATATCCCATGAGAAGCTGGAAGAAGCTGTACTCTTTCATGTCTACCCTCGGAAGTCACAGAGTGTCATTTCCACCACAGCCACGAGTCCACCCAAGTTCAAGGGGAGGGAACACAGGCTGCACCTGTCAATGGGAGGAGTGTCAGTTACATTGTAAGAAGAAGGGGAAGGCACATATTACTGTGGTCAAATCTGGAAAATATAAGATGCCACATTAGGCACAAAATACATTTTAATTTTTCTCGGGTAGTATAGAGGATAAAAATGCCTTTAGCCTCTGAATCTGTTTGCATAGTTTGAAGAAACTTAATTATTATTTTTTTTCCTGTAGACCAGTGAGGAAAAAAAAAAGCTGTTGTTAAAATAAAGCCAAGATAGAGGAAGTGAGAATTGTTGGTACATATACATACTTTGATCATAATGGGTCCTCTTTGAAACCCAGGAACATATTAAATCTAAGCAGAGTAGTTAAGGTAAGTGGGAAAGGAAACTTGATCAGATAAACAGCAGCCTGGGGAGAAGCTTGAGAAAAACCAAATTTGGCAAAGCCAAGTATCAAGGAAGCAGGAAGTCTCTCTGCAGAATCAGCTCAAACTAACAAGAGAAACCCTGGGTTTGACGAATGCAGCACTAATGCCTAACATCCTTTTTTCCCTCCCATAACCAAATTTTCTGTTGGGAAGGCTCAGTGCAACCACATTTTGCAAATAGTTCAAAGAGATTTCTCTCCACCAATTTCTCCTCCTCTTTCTTCTCCTGCTTTTTACAGCACGCAACTCTGAATAGATTCAAGTTCAGTCTCAACTCCAAAAGGGTAAGTACCTCTGATGAATTGCTGGGACAGAGTGCTCTTCCACCTCACTGCATTTCCTAGACATTTCTGCTAATGGTACACTTGAACACTATAAGGAGTTCCTAACACCACCTAAATCTGTCACCCAGGATGGAGTGCAGGAGTGCAGTGGTGCAATCGTAGCTCACTGCAACTTCATACTCCTGGGCTCCTGCCTCAGGCTTCCGGGTAGCTAAACTACAGGTGGACACCACCACACCAAGCTAATCTTTTATTTTTTGTAGAGATGGGGTCTCACTGTATTGCCTAGGCTGGTCTCAAACTCCTGGCCTCAAGCAGTCCTCCTCTCTGCCTCCCAAAGCACTGGTATTACAGGCCCAAGGTCACTGTTTTAAAATCAACTTTCCTTCTGCTTAGGACATAATTACTCACATGGGGTTGTAACATAAACATTGCATCTGACCCTCGACCTGGTTAAGTTTGCTACGGCAGGCCTGAATCATATTTATATAAATCTAAATATGCTTATAATTTGTCCAGGAATTTGTTGACACTTCTGACCCCAGACTGTACGCAACAGTGATAATGTTAAGTGTTAATAGACTATTCAGATCTTATATATGGTAATTGTGAAATTGGGTATGCCTAAATACTACAATTACCTGCAACTAAAAAAATGGAATACTTTATTTTTTCAACTCTGTATTAGGATATATAAATAACAAGATCCCCTTGAGAAATGTCTGAGACGCGGCTTCTGTTTGCCCTTGTAGACTCACTTGTTACTCTCTTCCACCTTTCCCTGTGCCCTGGGCTTCGCTGTCTTCTCACTTGAGAATCTGACCATGGAGAGCCCTTGCAGGCAACCAAAGGGAAAGAAGAGAGTGAAGTTGGATTATATGTTTTCTCAGCTTCCTTCCAAATAAGCTAGAACTGAAATCTTTGATTCAGAGTCTGCTTCTGGCTTCTGGGGGAGCCCAATCTAAGACAGCACAGTATCTGGGAACTGCCTCCCTCTTAAGGATGGGCCCATGCAACCTTGGTTGTGGTACCCATAGCTGGCTGGACCCAAGCCGGCCACCTGACCTGAGCTTCACCCATAGGACTCTATCTCCCTAGATTCTTGTATTGGAATAGAGGTCTGCAGAAGGCTAGACCTTTCACATGTCAACTTAGAAGCTTTGCAGGGTCATACCGTGCCACATGGGTAGGAGAAGCTGAGAAAGCCAGTCTACAGGGAGAGAGAGAGAGAGAGAGAATGAGAGAGAAGAGAATGGGCAAGAGAATCAGAGACGAGAGATGGCTTCCTGTTCTAGGATCCCTCCCTTCCTGAAACCCTCCAAAGTCCAGCTCCTGGTCTATGAGTGATGCCAATATACATACAATAAATACCCTCCCATCTCTCAAGCTCGCTCAAGTAACGTCTATTACGTATTGCCAAAGAGTCAACTAATCCAGAAAAGCATTATAAAATTACTCTCACACTCTCGGTGAGCCAGAAAGTTCTGCTCCACTACACTCCTTTTGTAGGAATTTCCTTCTCACAGCCCCGAAAGCACAATGACTGTTAATCTCCCCACAGGTGAATGAACAGCCTTCCCCTCCCCTGCGGCATTCATAAAACCTGGCCTCAAGACCTGGCTGGTACAGAGAGTAAGGCCTTTGTTGTCCTAGACAATCCAGAGTGGAACAATTCATTCCCTAATTACCTTAGCTGGGGCCACACAAGCTCAGATTTAGAGATAAGTGGCAGGAGGAGGGAGTTGGGAAAGTCAAATATGCATGACCAGGAGCAGACTGTGGTGCCAGCTGTGCAAGCTCCTCAATCGCACTTGCTATTTGCCAGGGTTGTCAGATCCTCAGCCCCTCTGTCCTTGCGATTGGGCTGCTCAAAGGGGTGGGCACAATAGGAAGCTCCCAAGATGATGCTGTTACTGGGGAGAAGCAGTACCTTGACCCAAAATATCTTCTTTCTCCCAGCCTGCCATTGTTCATAAAATTCTTGTAATTGAGTTGTTCTTTTGGTTAAGGCTTTATTTCCAGAATGTCACAAAAGCACAATGCAGTATGAAAGACCAGAAAAAAGGCTGGAAGCACAGTCACTACATGTAGGTTCTGCCACTCTAGGTGGACCATGGAGCAGCTCAGTGACCCTAGGCTTGGTCACCAAGACCTTCACTGTCACTCCAACATCCATAGACATCCATTCACACAGACCTTGCTCACCGAGCTCCTGCAGAGCCAGGGACTGGGTCCATCTCCTCTGCTTCTCCTGGTTGTGGGGGTGAGTGTGGCCAGGGTGGGGAACCCAACATTACCCCCGACCTCATCCCAGAAAAAAAAAACCCTTTCTCTTCCTTGTCTGGGACAATTGATATAATTCCTCTAGATGGATCAGCCCCTTTAAACATAGGCCTGAGAATGAGGAATGTCTTCAGCCCCTATATTCCTGGCCAGAGTAGTCCAGGAGACTGTCCTCCTTCCTATTCAGGGTAGGGGGGTGGAAGACAGGTTTCTTTTCATGTTTTTTGGTGGTGAGAGAGAGGATACGAGAAAGAGATTAGAGAAGAAATCATCAAAGAGGCTTAAACTCTGTTAGAATTAGATTCATTGATTATTTGTTGAACAAATATCTGTTGAGTGTCTACACCAGGCACCGGGGATATAAAAACAGGGTCCTGCTGTTATGAAACTTCGAGACTGAAGAAGGAGATGGCTGGAAATCAAATAGTCACTCCAAAACAGTTTTTTCTCAACCAAGGGTGATTTTACCCTCCAGGGGACATTTAGGAGTATCTAGAGGAATTTTTGTCACTACTGCATGGGCTGCTACTGGCACCCAGGGAGTAGAACCAGGGATGCTGCTAAATACTCTATAATGCACAGAACAACCCCTCCACAACAAAGAATTATCTGGCCTGAAAAGTCAATGGTGCCAAGGCTGAGAAACCCTGCACTAGGGCAGTGATTTTTAAAGTTTGGTCCCTAGACAGGAGGCATCAGCATTACCTGGGAACTTGTTAGAAACGCAGATTCTTAGGTCCTACCCTAAACCTGCTGAATCAGAACTTCTGGGGGCGGAAGCCAGTGATCCGTGTTTTAACGAGCCCTCCAGGGGATTCTGATGCTCGCTAATGTTTGAGAACCACTTAATTAAGGTATGGAAGGGACCTGTCATTACAAACCGAGACAACTGCTCTGAAGGAAAAAAACTCTGTACCGATGCTACTCAAAAAGTGGTTTGCACATTAATGGCAACATCAGCATCATCAGAGAGCTCATTAGAAACACAAATTCTCGTACCCTATCCTAGACCTACTGAATCATGGGGAGGTATGCAGAGGCCAGATCAAGAAAACCTCTGGAGGTCGTTCTAAATAAGTAAGACTTTACAGAATGGGAAATTGGGAGGCTGTGAATGATTCAAGTGCTGGCAATAAAGAGGATTAGCTTGCAGATGATTAGAGGCAGGAGGCCAGGTGGGAGGCTATTGAGGAAGTTCCTTGGGGACGTGAACTAAGGCAGAGAAGGCAGGGACGGAATAAAGGAAATACAGATGAGAAAACCTGAGGAGGTAGAGCGTACAGTAAGTGATGACTGATTAGATTAGGAAATGAAGGTGTGTCAGGAATTCTTTTGACTGAAAATCCCAATTTAGAGTAGCTTAAATGAAGAAGAGTTTATTTTTCTTCCATAACGAGAAGTCTGGACTGGGGCAACTGCTGCCTTTGCTTCTATGATTCAACAATATTAAGGCTGGTGCCTCTGTGATTCTCTTGACTTTTCCTTAATATTTGTCACCTCCTAGTCACAAGGTAGCTGCTGCAGCTCCAGATATCTCCTCTGTGTTCAAGGATATAGTGAGGAAATAAGAAAGGCAGGGTCCGTTCATTTTAATAAGAATGCAACAGTTTTCACAAAACCAGTTGTAAATTTCTGCTTATTGGCCAGAAGTGCATATCATGAATTGCTACAGAGTAGTTTGAGAAAATGTTTATCATTTAACATCTACTTTAACATAGTAGAGAAAGGGGCAGGGAATTGGCATTAAGCCTTCCAACCTATAGTATCTGCTGCAGAGGATAATGGAATAAACTAGAATGACTCTGCCTGGAGTGGCTGGGGGGACACTGGCACCATTCCCAAGGATAGAAAAGACAGAAGAGACAGATTTGGAATGGGAAGAACATGCTGGTAGAATGCTGCAATAACCCTCCCATCTCTGAATGCATGACCTTGTGCTGTGTGACGTTGCTGTTCTCTCCATCTAGAAGTAGAGTTTATTTCTTTACTTCTTGAATCAGAACTTGGCTGTGTAACTTGCTTTGGCCAATAGGACATTAGCAAGGGTGACCCAAGCAAAAACTTAAAAAGCACTTGCATACTTTTGGCTGGAGTTGGAACAATGAAAGAATGATGTGAAGAAGCCTGGTGGTAGGCCATATGGGGAAGAACTGAGGTGCCCCCAGCCAAGAGCTAGCATTGACCACTAGATATGAGAATGAGGCCATTTTAAACTATTGAGCCCCAGATGAACCACTACACGACTGCAGCTGCATGAGTGAACACCAGTGAGATCAGCAGAAGAACCACACAGCTTAGCCCAGCTCAAATGGCTACCCACAGAATTGTGGGAACAAAACCCCAATATCCTGATGGAACTGTCCAGGAGGTAACTGAATTCTTTGATCTGAAGCTAGAGATAAAGATTTGGGAGTTGTTAACACATAGAGGGTATTTGAAGCTGTGAAAAAGGAGGCAATCTCAGGAGGCAACAGCAATGAGAGACAGAAAGTGAAATGGAAGAGGATTAAGCATAGAGCCCATAAGAAGCCCTTAGAGGAATTTCCAGACAAAGAAAGGTATCAGCAGAGCCATATGCCAAGGAAGTGTTAGGAAATATGCAGATTGAAAAGAGAACATTGGATTTGGCAATTGGTAGGTCATTAGGGATCTCAGCCAGAGCAGTTCGGGCAGACAATGGGGGTAGAGGTCATGTTCCAATGAAATCACAGTGGGTTGAAGAGTCAGTGGGAGATAAGGAAGTAGGCTGTTTTTCTTAAGAGTTTGGACTATGGAGGCAAATAGAGAGGTGCTAGAGAGATGAAAATTCACAGTCAAGGAGGGCTGAAACTTTTTATTTCTTCTACTAAGACAGGGTAGGCTTGAAAATGTTTAGAAAGCCTGGGGACAGAGAAGATATTAAGAAAAATCATAATAATCATTGGGGTTTAGTTACAGAGGAGCAGGATTTATCTTAACCAGGAAAAATGGCACCACAAAACAAAAAAAAGAAACAAAATAAACAAAGAAATTAGAGAATAGGTGTTGTGAGGAAGAATGATAGAGATAAGGTTGTAAATATGAGGATGGGAGGCTGAGGTACCCATGCTTGAGAGCACCCATTTCCTCTGGGTTGTCAGAGTCAGAGAAGAAGGAGGCTTTAGGGTGGTGAAAGTTCAGAAGAGCCTGTGTGGGAGTGGATGAGAGAGCTGACCAGGTACCAGTGCAGCATTAACTCAGGTGCTGAGGTCCACCTGAGGCTTCATGGTCACTCATTTGGCCGCTACCTGTGCAGCTATGGAGTGCTCAGCAGTCTGGGTGTAGGAAATAGAAATGTGAAGATTGGCTCAATCTATGGATTTTCACCAAATTTCATTTTCTGTAACACAAGCTCTTTTAATTCGTGGGATTATATGCTGGGGCAGAGACTATTATTTGAACCCCATTATTCATTCTAACTCTTAACTGAGCACATGGCTTCCATAAGTATAGATTACATCTCCAATCCTCTCTTCCAGGTAGATGTGGTCATGTGACTAAGTTCTGACTAATGGGTTATAACTGGAAGTATTATATATGACTGCTAGTAAGTGTCCTTAAAGGGCCAGGCATGACCATCTTTATTCCTGTTTTCCCCTGACTGGAATGCAGATACAATGACCTGAATGCAAGCAACCATTTTGGATCATGAGGAGAAGCCACATGTTTAAATGGTAAAGCAACAAGATAGGAGTCTTGGTCTCATAGGATCATGGAGCCAGTATATCAGCACTGGACTTCATATGCCTGAGGAAAAATCTTCTATCATGTTTAAGTAAGTTTTCTTTTACATGTAATTGAAGCTAATTCTGAATTGTCCATACTCATTGCTCTCTTGGAAAGCCTCACCTACATGACATTCTGTCAATTCCAGATGTCTATCTCTTCCTCAGCTCCTTGTTTCAGCTTCCTTCAGATCTTTTTGAATACCTACCTACAGGTTTGACCTGCCTGTTAAATCTCTGACCAAAGGCTTATCATATTTTTCTTTGAGGAATGTCTCCTTATATTTTCCTTCTGATTAAGTTTTTGTGAAACTGGGTGCTGTGCCTCCTGCCTGTAGTCCCGGCACTTTGGGAGGCTGAGGCAGGAGGATCATTTGAGGCCAGAAGTTCGAGACCAGTCTGAGCAAAAGTGAGACCCCATCTCTGCAAAAAATAGAAAAATTAGCCAGGCATGGTGGCGCTTACCTGTAGTCCCAGGTATGTGAGAAGCGAAGGAGGAGGATCACTTGAGCCCAGGAATTTGAGGTTGCTGTGAGCTATAATGAGGCCACTGCATTGCAACAGAGTGAGAGCCTGTCTCAAAATAATAATAATAATAAAGAAAAGGAAAGAAAAAGAAAAGAAATAAGTAAATAGGCCGGGCGCGGTGGCTCACGCCTGTAATCCTAGCACTCTGGGAGGCCGAGGCGGGTGGATCGCTCGAGGTCAGGAGTTCGAGACCAGCCTGAGCAAGAGCGAGACCCCGTCTCTACTAAAAATAGAAAGAAATTATATAGACAACTAAAATATATATATATATATACAAAAAATTAGCCGGGCGTGGTGGCGCATGCCTGTAGTCCCAGCTACTCGGGAGGCTGAGGCAGTAGGATCGCTTAAGCCCAGGAGTTTGAGGTTGCTGTGAGCTAGACTGACGCCACGGCACTCACTCTAGCCCGGGCAACAGAGCGAGACTCTGTCTCAAAAAAAAAAAAAAAAAAAAAAGAAATAAGTAAATAAATTGCAGTGGAAATTCCCCAAATTATTTCCTGTATTTAATATTGCATCACTGTCATAGTGCTATTAATAACCATGCCATCATATATTGTATGTTTATTAATTCACTTATAAAACATTGACTGAATATCTTCTATGTGTTTTTAAGTAATGGACACCATAGAGACACAAAACTTAATAAGACATAGGATCTTTCATCAAGAGTTTGACAATCCAATAGAATAGAGGAATATGAAAACAACTAAAATAATGAAAATAGAAATGAGGCATCCATGTTTTGGATGCTTTGGGAAAGCCTGCAATATTCAAAATATTTCTTCTGATTTCCCCACTGTAATTTATAAGACTAGATTAGAACTAGAGTTATATGATTCCCAATATTCTAAACATACTATCAGATCCCACACTTGGCCCTTATCCCATGTTTCTTAAAAACATTTTGAAAAAGAGAGTCATATTTATATCAAAGTTTAAAGCATAAAATTAAGGACTTTAAAGTGACTACAGTTTCATTTAAATTTATTTTAAATCAAATTTTAAAATAAATTTGATCTAAATTTGAGTATTTTAATATCTCATGGATATTTAAAATACATCTCCCATATAAACATAAAATGTTAACTATGATTAAATCATTTCCAAGGAGAGATACCTGATATCAAGAGAGGCTATACCAGGGCATTGGGCTGGGGGTGGTGGCTCACACCTGTAACCTCAGCACTTTGGGAGGCTGAGGTGGGAGGATCGCTTAAGCCCAGGAATTCAAGACCAGCCTTGGCAACATAGCAAGACTCCGTCTCTACAAAAAAATTTAAAAATTAGCTGTGAATGATGGCATGTGACTGTTATCCCAGCTACTTGGGAGGCCAAGGTGGGAGGATTACTTGAGGCCAAGAGTTCAAGGCTGAGGTAAGCTATGATCACACCACTGCACCCCAGCTTGGGTGACAGAGCAAGACCCCATCTCAAAAAAAAAAAGAAAAAAAAGAAAAAAAAAAAAGAAAATGAAAAAGAAATAGGGCATTGGCCTTAGTTAGGGAGAACATAGAAAAGGCTGGAGGGCTGGGCTGGGCTGGGGAGGTGGCGGGTGACCTAGCAAAGCCAATAGTATGAGGAGAGTCCCTCCCAGTAGGGGAGAATACCAGAGGAGATGACAGTGCACTTGAGAGGTAGGGCTCAAAGAGCAAGGGGAAGGAAATATGATGCAAGAAGAGACCGGAGAGGTAGGTTGGGGTCAAATTGCAGAGGTTCTTGCAGAACACATTATGATTTTGACTTAAGAGCAATAGGAAGCAGACGAGGTGGTTTAATTTAAAATAGATCCTTCCAGGCCAGGCAAGCTGGCTCACACCTGTAATCCTAGCACTGTGGGAGGCTGAGGCAGGAGGATTGCTTGAGCTCAGGAGTTTGGGATCAGCCTGAGCAAGAGCGAGACCCCATCTCTACTAAAAACAGAAAAAATTAGCCGGGCATTGTGGCACGCACCTGTAGTCCCAGCTACTCGGGAGGCTGAGGCAGGAGGATCACTTGAGCCCAGGGAGTTCGAGATTGCTGTGAGCTAGGCTGACGCCACGGCACTCTACTCAGGGCAACAGAGTGAGACTCTGTCTCAAAAATAAATAAATAAATAAATAAATACATAAATGAAATAAAATAGATCCTTCTGGATGCTGAGTGAAGAGTAGAATATAGGAATAGTTAGAGAGGAAGGGGACCGGGTAGGCAGCTATGTCAGGAATCCAGCTATGAGGTGAGGGTAGAAAGAGACGATGGGAGAGGTCTTTAGAGGACTGGGCAATGGTTAGACCTTGAATATAGGAAGGAGAAGATGTGAACCAGGGCCCTGGGGATTCTGAGTGCCCAGTGGATGGTGGTGTCATTCAGTGAGACAGGAAGAAGTTGGGCCAGATCTGAGCAGGGGGGTTAAGATAAAATGAATCTCTCTTGAGTTCAGTTTTGGACATGTTGACTCTCAGATGCCTTTGAAATATCCAAGTGGCGATGTTATAAAGGGGGTTGGATAAAAGGGTCTAGATTTGCTTAGACATGAGAACTGGGTGGGAGATGGATGTTTTTGAGTCATCTGTGGGTTAGTTAGAACAGAAGCAATAGGCAGGGATGAGATCATCTAGAGAGAGTCTATAGAGAAGGGTGAGAACTGAACCTTAGAATCACCCGTGCTTCATGGCCAGGTGGATATCGTGAGCCTGCAGGTGAAACTAAACCAGCCTGGCTGAGAAAGAAGGAAGAAAATCAGGAAATGGCAGAGAGTGCTCACTTCGGCAGCACGTATACTAAAATTGGAATGATACAGACAAGATTAACATGACCCCTGCGCAAGGATGACACGCAAATTCGCGAAGCGTTCCAAAAAAAAAAAAAAAAAAAAAAAAAAGGAAATGGCAGAGACCTGAGAGCCGATCAGGAGAGCATTTCAAAGAAACAGTGTTCAACAATGTCAGATGCTGCTGAGAGAGCAAATGAGATGAGGCCTGAAAACTGGCCATACAATTTAGCATCATGGCGATGACTCAAGCCCACAATGTTTTGGTGGAATTGAAAGCTGGACTGGAGGGAATTGAGGAGTGAATGAGAGGTCAGACACTGGAGGAGAGTATGGACAACTCTTTTGAAAAGTTTGGCTATGTAGGAGGAGAGAGCTAGGGCAAAAGCTAGAGATGGGTATAAGATTGAGGGAAGTTTTGTTTTTTTTTTTTTTAATGGCAGATACATGAATAGACAGAGCAAATAGGAAATCCAAAAGTAGCCTCAAATATATATATGTATAAATATACATTTAGAACATGAGAAAGGGGGAATCTCAAATCTCTGAGGCTAAGATTTTTTAACAAATGGTGTTAGGATGCCTAAATAGCAATTCAGAAACTGTAAAATTGGACCCTATACTTCACATCTTTTATAAGAATAAATTGCAAATGGATTGGATATCTAAATGTAAAAATGAAATAGTATAAGTTCTAGAAGAAATTATGTGCCAATTCCTTTATATCTTGCATATGAGGAAAGGTATTTCTGACTCAAAATCTAGAAGCAATGAAAGAAAAGGTTGATAAACATGATTATTTAAAAAAGGAAGAAATTTTGCATGGCAAAAAACACGATATGCAAATAAACAAACAAAAAACACCATAAACAAAGTCAAAAGATGAATGAATGAGATATTTGCAACATTATAGTATTGCAGATAAAGGGATCTATCTATCTGTCTGTGTGTGTGTGTCTATTGAACAAATTGAGAGGGGGATATTGGCTAGAGAAAGAATAGAAGGGAAGATCATCAATAGTGTTAGTGTCCTGTGAACATGCTGGGACAGAGGACAGGGCATAGAAGGACAAATAGGGACTGTTATCAGCTTCTGGGCTAAACGGAGGGAAGGAGGAGCAGGTGGTCGGTATCTGGGTCGGTTTGGATGTTTAACAGTATTAAGAAGAAAGTCGGCAGCTGAGAAGGAGAAGAGGGACATTTGAAATCATAGGGGTGGAGGGAGGAGCTGCCCAGAGCCCTGCAGCCAAAACACCAGATCCTGTGGAGCCAGCGCAGTTGGTGTATTCACAAAGGAGTCATTGTGCCCCACGAGTGGCTTTTCCCTGGTAGTTGTTGAGGACTGAGTTATTTGACTTTTTATTGTCTTCTCAGGAAAAGGAGTTCCTTCTAATTTGCCTCTACCGTCATGGGAACATTCCCCTGCCGATCCAGGAGGAGGGAAGAAATGAAGGGACAGGCAGCAAGAAGCAGTTTAATTTATATCACAAATATCATGTTCAACTCATTACATTTCTCAGGTAAAAGAGGAGAGCAGTGTCAGACTCAGAGAGAGGCAGAGAAACTCAGAAGGTCCTGAGAGGATCGTGAGGGACAAGTGTTAGGGGGAGGCTAGTGAAAAGTTTGCCTTTTCACCTTAATTCAGAGGATGCTTTCGTACTGCCTTTTGTGACATTATTGGGTGATGACACCCTTGCTCAGAGTACAAAGTCCTAATGCTGTTCATCTCTGAGATGGTGCCTGCCTCTCCACTGACTGTGGGTGCAGCAGGCGTCTAAACATTTGCAGTTTGCTACTTCCTTCCTCGCCACACCCCACCCCCACACCGTGCAGTCTGCTGATTAAATAAATACACATTAATGGTTTTCTGTTATGAATATCTCTTCGTGCCCAGGGCTGGTGGGAATGGCCCTTGGTTTAGTGTTGTTGGAGTTTAGGGGATGATAGATTACATGCTAAGAGAAAGAATGTGAATATGGTAAGTTCTTTTGTAAAGAAAAAAGGTATTAGGACCTTAGGAGTCTTAATCAGAGCAGAATACTGACTCATTCTCCTTGGAAAAGGTTAGCAACTCTATAACAACAATATAATTTTAAAAATGAGTGAAATGATGCCATTGAGTCACTGGTCTCCTGTGATTGGTGGCTGTTCTTTATGGGGAAACTGCTGTTTCCAGGTGGGGAGGGAGGTGATGTTAGAGAAAACCTAGCCAGAGCTGCGGTCTCTTCACAGCTGGAAAGGCAATTGTCAGCCTGGCCTTGTTTATATGGGATATACTGACCTGGAAGTCTTAGAGCCCTCAGAGTTTGCAGGGCTGGTCCTAGGCAAGACAGTCCATCTCTCCCTCCTGAGGAGCCTCCTGATGCATCATTCCCAATAACCCAATTTTGGACTCACCACCCATAGAGTATTTGCATTTTCAAGGGAGAGTCTAGCTACACACTGCAAAGGCGTACATTTCTATGGTGAAACTTCAAGTACACAGGGTGACAAAGATACTTTGGCACAAGATGTTTTACCTTGTGCTGTTCAAATTACCTAGTAAGCAGCCACCCACTTCACCCACCTGAGAGGCTGGCTGTACTCTTTGGAACTTCAGAAACATCTGGCTCACTGTCTTTCTGAGAAGTTCTCTAACTTCAGTCAGCGGCAAGGACTTATTGATAATGGCTATTTATGAGTGGATGTTATGGGTGGACAGTAGGTAAGTGCTTCTCCCTTTCAGGGAAAAAGGAGAGAATAAGGACAGTCATCTTTTTTTTTTTTTTTTTTTTTTTTTTTTTTTTGCTGCCAAGGACAGTCATCTTGATAGCAAATTTGACAGTGTATTTGACAGGTTGTTCCCTGTCTTTAGGTACTTGATGAAATAGGTTTTATTACCTCCTTTTTATAGAACAAGAACAATTAGAGCCCTGGGAACTCACTGCAGACATGAAGTTAGCACTTTGCCTGTCTCCTGAGTCTATATGGCCACCCACAACAAAAGAGGAAGCCAATTTAAGACAATAAGCCCAAGGAAAGGGATGTCGTCACATTTTTATTTTCACATCAATCGGTTTGGGGCATTTGAGTTTCATAATTACACATTTTTTCTCATTTATGCTTTTATTAGTGGCTTTCCTTCTCTTGGCCTTTAAACAAGCCACTTTAGCAATGAGGCACTCTGACATTGGGGTTATTATAGCACACACTCGTGATATTTCTAAAACACACAAAGGATTTGGGTCACAGATATCTAGTATAGGGCTGTCTGCTGTATCTATTTTAATAATTAAAAAAATAATTTATTAGTTCAATGTGCTCTGGTTCAATATTTTTCTTTAATTAAAACTTCTATTGCAGTGAACTAAGATGATGCCATCGCACTCTACCCAGGGCGACAGAGACTCTGTCTCAAAAAAAAAAAAAAAAAAAATTGTGTTTTCTGGACACTTGTATGTGAGCCATTGAGCTGGGTTCTGGAATATAACATGAAAAATATAAACATGGTCCTTGCCCCGGAGACACAGTTTTGTGGGGGAAAACAGAAAGGGCAAAGGAATTTAAAGTAATCAGGGTAAATAGTGTAAAATGAACATTCCTGGGAGGGGCAACTAACTCCTATTAGATAAGTCAGAGAAGGTTCCAGGAGGAACCTAAATTCTCTAAAACTGAGATCTGAAGGTTGAGAAAGAACCAAAGAAGAGAGAAGAGTGTTTCTAAGGGAGGAAATTGTGTGTGGGGGGGAAAGCTCAAATGTGAGAGAGGACAATCATGGAGTATTTAAGGAAAAGAAGATAGAGTATAGGTGGAGAGTTGGGGACAGTGATGAGAGATAAGGGTAGGGATCCTCTAAACCTTAAGAAGCTTGTTGCTCTGCATAATCAGTGGGGGGGGGAAAAAAGAAGTTTGAGCTTCAGCTCAAACTGGGCAGGGTAGTGGTGTGATCAAAATTTCATTTTAAAAAGATAACTCAGGCTGTGGGTGAGGTGGGTAGACAATCGTGAAGCTGTTGTCATCCAGGTGGCAGATAATGGTGGGCTGTACTCCCAAGTCAGTGAGGATGGAGAGAAGCAAGAGATAGGAGGCACTTAAAAGGAAGAATCAACAGGACAGCATATGGGAGATGCTGACAAAGGAAGAGAAGAGGTTTCTGGCTTTAGCAACTAAATAGGCCAACTCACTGAGACAGAGAGGACAGTGGCATAGGGGCAGGTGGATTGAGAGGTGGGGGAAATGCTGGGTTTTCTTTGGGGGGAGGTTGTGTTTAAGGTGGCTGGAGGATCTGTTGATTTCAATCTCAGGCTGAATATGGGTTGAGAAGGTTGGGAATCATCTGCATAGAAAAGGTAACAAGAGAAGAGAAGATTCAAGAAGACCCTGAGAGAGGCCCACACTGAAGAGAAAGAAGAGTGTAAAGGAGATTTAAATGGACTTTTCAGAGAGGAAAAAGGAAAACCAGGAGAGGATGGTATTAGGGAAATCCAGGGACAAGAGCTTTCGGGAGGGAGGGAGTGATCAACAATGTTCAATACTATTGAGAACCAGGGGGAGGGGTCAAACTCAAATTGACAGACACTCTACAAAATAACTATCCTATGCTCTTCAAAGACGTAAATGCCAAGATACAAAAAAGACTGAGAAAATGAGATTAAAGACACTAAAGACACAGGAGAACTGGAAATGCAATGAATGATCCAAGATTTTCTTTTGCTAAATCTTTTATCATTTTCAATGGCTGCATACTAATCCAGATAATTAATTTCATTCAAATAATTTCTTTTTCATTCAAATAATTGAATTTGGGTTTGTAATTTTCTGTTTGTTTCTTAACAGGTAAGTAAATAATGTCATTCCAGGTTTTCTCTAATCACAATCTATTATGTTACTTTTGGAAGGCTGTTTTTATGAGATATAGTAAATTTTAAAGAGTGATTCAGTTTGATTGCTCATCACTAAAAAAAAGTGAAAATCAGAATCATACACTTTGATAACTATGCATAAAGCTGGCAGAGAAAATGAAATTTACAGTTGCTGTGTTAAGTTGCCTGAAGGTGAAAAAAAGTTAGTTTTACTTCTAATTGTGCCCTTAAGTTTTCCTTTAAAGGCCACTACATCTCCCAAGGTGTCTTAAGTTCACAGAATCTGGCATGAAGTTGGCCAGACCCCAGGTAGTGTTATTTAAATTTAAAATATTCATCTTAAGTGCAGTGTTCCTAATCTGTGGGGTCTTATCCCAACATAGGCATCTGTAGGAGGCTATGAGCATATATACTCTTTCAAGAAGAATGGTGAAATGAGAAAATAGCCCTCAGTCTTTTTAAACAAAGTTTATGGGAGGCCATTGTTTTGGATTGGCCTCCTGCACTACCCTCAGCAAACCAGACCAAAGCAGAATGGAGTCACTTGTGCTAAGTGCTGTGTAATCAAGCAACTTTGAAATGAGCCAGTTTTCAAAAAAAAAAAAGAGAGATTCCAGTCAACCTGAGTAAGTATAATAGGGAAGTTTCCTCTGTTTTAACCTCATAAGGAAAGTAACTTTGAAAAGATCAATCTGCTTTTTGCTGTCTCTTTCTGCTTTCTTCAGCACTTTTTGCCTATAAAGCCAGGCATTTCTGCTTAGCTCATAGGAACACTCATCTCATTTTTATGAGAATGAGGTGTTACCCAATTCTAGAACTGCACATAAAAACAAATTAGATCTTTAATCTAAATCTGTAGTATGTTTGTCTTTTGACAGTTTCTTTTCTGTGGTCCTGAAATTCTGGCAGTTGTGTACCTACCTGCATGCGCTAATATATTAAAATATTTTCATCCTCTGTTAATTTCTTTCTACTTTTAATGTATTTTAATGTAGACATTTAAATGTTTATGTGTTTGGCCAGTGGAAAGCTAAAAAACAAACTAATAAATTTACAAAATTTAAAAATATTTTTTCCGTTTCCTTTGTGTCGATAAGCCTCCTCTAGAAATTGCCCAAATTAGCCATGTGCGACAAGCTTCATTGGGCAGGCAAATGTCCTCAGTAAAGATGGCCGCGGCTGCCTTCCATGGCCCTTGCCTGCCCACATCAAGGATGGTTCCAGTGATTTTCTTTCTAACCTCGCTTTTCCCATAACAAAGATGGCACCTGCGCTTCCGGGTTCCGGGCTTTTGCTGCTTCTGGAAGGTGAGTGTTACTTGGGGCCGGCGGATTTTCTCGTCAGTTTTCTGCGTCGACTCAGGAGTGACTGGGGGCGGGGGCGGGGGTCGCAGCAATGCATCCAATTGTTCTCTCACCTGTGGGAAGTTATGGCGGTTTCTCCCTGCACGTTACCATTTCCCGCTGGTCCCTCACCCCCTCCGCCGCAACACGCGGCCTCTGCAGCCTCTGCTTTGGGGAATCTCCGGAATTTGCAGGCAGTGGGTCTGCATGAGCTTCGTTCTTCTTTTTTTAAAAACAACTTTCTTTGAGAATTCGTATTCACATACCATAAAATCTCCTTATTTAAAGGGTAAAATTAAGTGTTTTTTTTTCTTTTTTGGTATGTGCACAGAATTGTGCATTCATCACCACAATCTAAGTTTAGAATATTTTCATCGCCCCAAAGAAAAACCCTGCACCTAGTAGCAGTCAGTCTCCATTCACCACAACCTCTCAATCCTAAGCAATTACTAGTCTACTTCCTGTCCCTATAGATATACCAATTTGCACATTTGCTATGAATGAAATCATACAATATGTGACTGATTTCTTCCATTAAGTATGTTTTCAAAGTTTTTGTGACTAGCTTCTTTCGCTATGGATAATGTTCTCAGAGCTTGCCCTTTTTGCATCATTGTGTCAGAACCACATTCCTTTATTGTTGAAAAATATTCTATTGGCTAGTTGCAGTGGCTCAGGCCTATAATCCTTGCACTCTGGGAGGCCAGAGGTGGGAGGATCACTTGAGGTCAGGAGTTTGAGACCAGCCTGAGCGAGACCCCATCTTTACTAAAAATAGTAAAATTAGCTGGGTGGTGCATGCCTGTAGTCCCAGCTACTTGAGAGGCTGAGGCAGGAGGATCGCTTGAGCCCAGGATTTTGAGGTTGTTGTGAGCTAGGCTGACGCCATGGCACTCTAGCCCAGGAGACAGAGTGAGAGTGTCTCAAAAAAAAAAAAAAAAGAAAGAAAAATATTCTGTTGTTTGCATATACCATATTTTATTTATCTATGGATTAATTGATGGATATTTTTATTACTTTCACTTTTTGGCTATTATGAATAAAGCTGCTATCAACATTTGTGTAAAGTTATTGTGTGGACACTTTTTTTAAATTTCAAAATATTATGGGGGTACAAAGGTTGAGGTTACATATATTGCCTTTGCACCATTCGAGTCATAGCTACAAATGTGCCCATCCCCAGTGTGTACCACACCCATTAGGTGTGAATTTACCCATACCCTCCTCTCCTCTCCCTCTTGCCCAACACCTGATGAATGAATGCTACTTACATATATTTTTATTTCTCTTTAGCATACACCTAGGAGTGGAATTGCCAGGTCAAAGTGTAACTCTATGTTTAACCTTTTGAGGAACTGCCAAACTATTTTCCAAAGTGCCTGTGTCATTTTACTTATTTATATGTGGATATTCAGTTGTCCCAGTGTTGAAAAGATTGCCCTTTTCCCACTGAACTGTCTTGGCACCTTGTGGAAAATCAATTGACCATAAATATAAAATTTTACTTTTAGACTTGCTATTATAGTTCATTGATCTATATGTCTATCCTTATGCCTGTTGGATGCTAATCTGCCATGTTGGATTTATGATTAACCCCTGTTTCCAGGAATGCCTCTAAGATTTTGACTTTATCTACTATTACCTAAAGCCGGCCCTTAGGTCAACACAGCCTTGACTATTAGTCCTACCTTCTGGCAGATTCACTTAGCATTCTTGCCTTTCCCTCAAATGTAGACTTCAATTATCCTACATATCCTTCCCTAAGGTCTGTAAGTCCTGGGTCTGGTGGGGTAATAGGGTGGGGAATCCACCATCTCATCGGCTACTGCCCAGGACGTGGATTCTGCCGCATGTTTCTTTCTGAGAAACTGGATACATCAGCCTCTTTCTCTGGCCTCTCCACTTCCTCAGACTTTAGGGGTAGGTTTGTGTAGGCCTGTTCACCGCGGAACTCCTGTACTACCCAGTGTTGATTACTATAGTTTTGTAGTAAGTTTTGAAATCAGAAAATATGAGTCCTCCAACTTTGTTCTTCTTTTCCAAAACTGTTTTGGCTATTGTGGGTCCTTTACATTTCCATATGAGTTTTTGGAATAGTTTTGTCAATGTCTGCAAAATCAGCCATTTGGGATATTGATAAAAATGACAATGATCTTTAGGTCAATTTGGAGAATATTGCCATCTTAAAATATTAAGTCTTCTGATCCATGAACATGGGATGTTTTTCTATTCCTTTAGATCTTTAATTTCTTCCAACACTTTTAAAATCATCAGTGTACATGTCTTACACTTCTTTCATTTAGTGTATCCTAATGTTTTAATGCTATTATAAATGGAATTGTGTTTTTAATTTTATTTTTTGGATCACTTATTGCTAGTGTACATAATTACAAATGATGTTTCTATATTGATCTTGTATCCTATGACTTTAACTTGTTTACTAATTCTGCTAGTTTCTTAAGTGGATTCCTTAGGATTTTCTATACATAAGACCATGTCTTGGCCGGGCGCGGTGGCTCACGCCTGTAATCCTAGCACTCTGGGAGGCCGAGGCGGGTGGATTGCTCAAGGTCAGCAGTTCGAGACCAGCCTGAGCGAGACCCCATCTCTACTAAAAATAGAAAGACATTATATGGACACCTAAAAAAATCTATATAGAAAAAATTAGCCGGGCATAGTGTGGCGCATGCCTGTAGTCCCAGCTACTCGGGAGGCTGAGGCAGTAGGATCGCTTGAGCCCAGGAGTTTGAGGTTGCTGTGAGCTAAGCTGACGCCACGGCACTCACTCTAGCCTGGGCAACAAAGTGAGACTCTGTCTCAACAAAAAAAAAAAAAAAAAAAAAAAAAAAGACCATGTCTTCTGCTAATAGAGATAGTTTTATTGCTCTCTTTCCAATCTGTATGCTTTTTATTTGATTTTCTTTACCTAATTGTCCTGGCTAAGGCTTCCAGTACAATGTTGAGTAGAAGTGATGAGAACAGACATCCTTCTCTTGTTCCTGATCGTAGGGGGTAAAGCATTTATTCTTTTACCATGAAGTACGATGTTAGCTATGGGTTTTTCTTTTTTTAGAGATGAAGTCTCGCTCTGTTGCTCAGGCTGGAGTGCAGTGGCATGATCATAGCTTGTTGCGGCCTCCAACTCCTGGGCTCAAGCAATCCACCTGCCTCAGCCTCCCAAGTAGCTGAGACTAGGGGCAAGCACCACTACTCCCAGCTAATAATTTTTTTATTTTTTGTAGCGAGGGGGTCTTGCTATGTTGACCAGGCTGGTCATGTTTTTCAAAAATGTCCTTTATCATGTTGAGGAAGTTCCCTTTTATTCCTAGTTTGCTGAGTCTTTTGATCATGAAAAGGTATTTGACTTTGTCAAAAGCTTGTGTGTGTGTCGTGGTTTTTATCCTTTATTCTACTAATATAGTCTATTACATTGATTGATTTTTCAGATGTTAAAACCACTTTGAATTCCTGGGCTAGTTCCCCTTAGTCATGCAGTGTAATCTTTTTTATATGTTGCTGGATTTGGTTTCTTGTGATGCCTTTATCAGGTTTTGATGTCAGGGTGACACAGGACACATAAAGTGAATTGAGAAGTGTTCCCTCCTCTTCCATTTGATAGAAGAGTTATCCAGGAGAGGGAGATGTGCTCCAGTGGAGGGAAGGACCAGTGCAGTGGGAGGAAGTGGGGCTTACTGGAGAACCTGGAGAAAAGCCATTGTGCTTGAAGCAGGGAAAGCACGGGGCCTGAGGCTGGGGGATGTGGGCTAGAGAGAAATTTCTGCGTAGTAATTAATGTCTCAGAGGAGGAAAGGAAAGGAGCAAGCTTTGAGCCAAGCCTCAAGGAAGTCCAGCTGGAGATGGAGGATAGAAATAGGAAAAGAGGTGGGAGGACAATCAGGAGAGTGACATCTTGAAAAGAAAAGGAGTGTTAGAAGAAGGAGTTTCTGGAAGTTCTGGAGTGGAGTGATTGAATTGGTGGAATTGAGGAAATGAGCCAATTGTAGGCTCTTCTGAGAAGTTTGTGGAGAGGAAAGGAGACTGGCTGTGGGAAGAGCAAGTGTCAAAGATTTTTGTTTTCTTTCTTGACAACTTCCTCTCTCTTTCTCTGTGTGTGTGTGTGTGTAACCATTTGAGAGTATATCACAGACATCATGTACCCTTACTATTAAATATTTCAGTGGCATTTTCAAAGAAGAACATTCTCTTACACACTATGTTTTTATTGAAAATGGGAGAGATTTGGGTATGCTGAAAAGCCTAAGTGAGGGGGCCAGTGGAACAAAAGAGAGAGATTGTCCTTGCTGAAGGCATCTGGAAAGGTCCACAGGGTGTGTGTGGCAGGGAGGTTGGCCTTTGCCAAGGGCAGGACAGCATCTCTGTTTTAAGGAGAGGTGAAGGTATGCCCCTGTGGGAGCCTTTGTTGTACTTGATAGAAGAGTTGAGGATGTTCTTCCTTGCTGGTTTCTGTTTCCTTTGTCCATTAAGAACGGAGATGATCTACTGAAAAAGAGGAGCAAAGTGTGTAAGTGTTGGGGGAGGATCTGAGTTGAATAAGAGTGGAGAAAACATGTTATTTCCTTCTGGAAGCCTCCAGAGCAGAGGGTGAGGTAACACAAAGGGAGAAGCAAGAACCAAAGGTGCCTGTTACAGAGGTGTTTGCTGAAACTTCAGGCCGAGGAGGGGAAGAGGCAGTTATGAGATAAACATCTCAGTATCCACTTGGCCAGCTGGTTGGATCCAGGTTGGTGCTCATTCATCCGCAGTCGTCCCCAACCTTTTTGGTCCCAGGGACCAGGTTCATGGAGCTCAGGCGGTGATACACGGCCTGGTTGGGGACCGCAGATCTAGAGCAGAGCCAACCTGCCCTGTTTGGTCAATCTCACATGGAGGGTGGGGAGGCCAGCAGGTTCATCTAGGCTGGGGTCTTGACAAAGGGGTGTGAAGAAAAGACAAAATGGGCAGAGGAGGGGAGTTTAGGACGTTAACAAAATTATGGACCATAGAATATACTGGATAAGGATGAGAGAAGCAAGATGACTGCTCGGTAGAAACAGAGGTGCAAATGGACTAGAGGAAGGCTGGGAAGATAGTAACCTGCAATTTCTTTTTTAATTATTACTGTTTCACTTATTGGAACTATAGATATTAAATATCATACATGCACTAATTTTATATCATTCTTATGACAACCCTATGAGGTAAGTATATTATCATTAAGCCATTTTTATAGACAAGGAAATTGGGGGTAAGTGGCTTGCCCAAGGTGACACAGCTAAAAAGTGACAGCAGGGGCTCAAACCTTGTGCTGTTTAACTCTAGAGGACACTGGGTCCTCCAATTTGTACTTTCCTCAGTTAAGAGAGTGAGTGTTTAAAAATGCAAAGTGATCATCTCACACCCCAGCTCAGAAGCCTTCATTTTATTAGGATTAAGTGGAAATATATATATTTTAAAAATAAAATTGTGCAATGAATAAAGAGTTGGATAGATGGGTAGTTATGTGACGAAGCTGATTGTAGTAAAATGTTAATTGGGGAGTCTTGGTGGGAGCCACAGGATGTTCACTGTGTAATTTTTTTCCACTTTTCTTTATGTTTGAAATTTTTCATGTAAAATATTGGGAGGGAAGAGCCTTAATTGAAGAAAAGTAGCTAAAGCTAAATCACTTCTTATGTGGACCTTGATTGACTTGTATTTGTAGATCTGTAAGAATCCGCAGAGTCACAGAAGATTGGCTGCCTCCTGGTAAGCAGGTTTTTATGTACTGTACTTAGAGACTTCTTGTGCCTACAATCCCAGGGCAGCTTAGACTCTCCAGTGTTGAAAAAGAGTATTTAAATTGTGTAATTAAAGCACTTTTAAGAGAGGAAAATAAGCACTTCTGGGAAGGAAGTTGAACCAGAAAGGATAATGGGGCAAAGGATAATGATTGCGTTCTACTTGCTAGCCCAGGGTGTTTCAGACCATAAGAACAGTTTCATCTGCCCCCATTGCTTGCTTTCTTCTCTACAAATTCATTGAGTCCCAAATAATGCATTTTACGTGCACAAAGACTTATTTTCAGTAAGTGTTTCTTTTCTTTTCTTTTTTTTTTTTTTCTCATCATTTTTTTGGTCCAGTGCCCAGTCTGGAATGCATTTGGCATTTGATGTAAGTGATTCTAAAAACAAAGAAAAGAGAGATATCACGTCAATGTGCTATTTGTTTTCAAAAAGAATTCCTTTCATTTCATAGCACTAAAAACACTCTCAGTTGACGGTTGGTTTCAAGGCACCTTTGCAAGCAGGCAGGATATGCCAATATCATTCATTGACCTGTTTGTTCCCTTCTGGAAGCCTCCAGAGCAGAGTGTTAGGTAACATGAAAGGAGAAGGGAGAACCAAAAGTGCCTGTTACAGAGATGTTTGCTGAAACTTCTGGCTTGGTTGGCTAATATGGAACATGTGAAAAGACAGGATGTTCTTGCTTCTTTGGGAAACTTGGTCACTCCACTCCTTTCAGGAGCAATCAGCTGATACCTTGGCTCACTCTCTGCCTGAGCAAATGCGCACAACAGCATGTGACTGGGTGTCCTCAAACAAGAAGGATTTTGCCAGACCTTACTGTTGTTTCTTTTTTTTTTAATATATCCTGTATCTTTGCCTAATCAGGTGGTAGCTTAGTTCGCAGCATTGAAGCTGTGCAGACCCAGGAGGCCAGAAGGACTTCAAGCTGGGTTCATCCTAGCTTGGCGACCTTCTAGATGAGTTACTTGACTTCTCTCTGTGTCTGGATCTGACTGTAAATGAGGGTAATAACAGGCTTCATAGAGTTATTGCAGATGAGGCTCTTAACACAATACCTGGCATCTAACAAGCATTCAGTAAATGGGGAACTACTCTTATTCGTATACTGCTCGTGTGATTCTGAAATTACTTCTTTCATTCACACATGTGTCTTTAAGATCTTTTAAGTTCTGACTGTCATTTTAACAGCTGCATAGGATTCCATGATTTGGAGTATTGCCTCCTCCTAAATCTATTCCTTCTGCTGTCTTCTCTAACTCAGTTAATAACACTGCCTAGTCACTAAAGCTGTCTCTTCTTGTCGATTCTCAGCTCCTCTTTAACACCTTTTTCCATTCAGTTATTAAGTTCTACTCTCATTTTAGTTCCTAAATATATTCTTAATCTCTCTTAATGTACTCTTGACCTATGGGGCCCTAACCTAGTTCATTTGCTCTTCCTTTCTCTCCTGGACCACTGCAGGTGAATGAATAATTCTTGTTGTTCATGAGATTGCCTGTCACCAGGCTTATGCCATACAAATTCACCTGTCTGTGAATCCAGCTGTCAGATGCAGATCTGACCACGTAGCTCCTCTGCATGTTGTATGGTGGCCTGTGGCACTCATGAGACCTGGTGCCAGCTATAATAAGATTTTTTGGTGACAGCAACCTATGAGGCAGACGCTCCAGGATCTCCCCAGGCTCATAGTTATTTTATAGAGGGGTAGGCAGGGCTGGAATGCACTGCAAAGAGCCCTCCCCAGGTGACTCTAGGAGGGAAAGAGAACACCTAGTTTTAAACAAGAAATGTCCAAACACCGAATCCAATAAGCCACCTTTGGGGTGTCCAGAGAGTTTTGTATCAGCTAGAGAGTTTTTGCATCCAAGTTGCTGACAGCAGCCAGGCCTTGCTGTCCTTCCCAGAGCTGGGTACAGGAGGGAGGGCTCCACAGCCATCCAGCTGCGACCAAGGCTTTGTCCTTCCCCAGCTACTCATTATGTGACCAATCCTTGACACTCACTTTAAATTCCTGACACCCCACAGCACTTGTGATCGTCCAAGTGGTTCTTCCTGAGTTCATGCTTTTCGCGAGCCATGGCTGGCCTGACCCTCATGTGGGGATAATCTCCCCCAGAGAGCCTCCCACCCCTTCTAGGCTCCTCTCTGTTTTAACTCACTGTGCTAACATGGTATGTCTCTGTGTTTGGATCACGCCAAACTAGGAGGGAATGGTATATGTGACATTCCCCTTTGTGTCCCCAGTGCCTGGCACCAGGCCTGGCATGTTAAATAATTGACTGAATGCATGTTTGAGTACGCCATGGAGGAAAATGCAAATCGCCTGTAATCACGTTACCCAGATAACCACTGAAATTAATTTGGGTTATACCCTCCCAGACATTTTCCCCCTAGTTTTATGTCTCTATATTTCTCACATACACACATCCTGCACATGATACACACCTTAGCAATAAATACATTTTTATTTATTTACATAAGGTAAATAACATTTTATTTTATAAAATCTGGGTCAAACTTTATGGTTTTAAAACCTTTTTACATTTACTATATCATGAACATGAACATTTCCCTTTCTCATCAATGTTCTTGTTGCCCTTGAATTATGTGCTGCGTAGTATTTCATGGGTTGGGGGGGCTCTAGGCTTGAACCCTTCCCTTTTCAGACACGCAGATTATTTTCCAGCTGGAATTAGTGATGGTTTCTTTCTGCTGAGACTGTTCCTTCTCATGATGAAGAAAACATGGTAAACAAATACTGGGTTGGTTTATTTTTGTGTATGTGTTAGATGGGCAATGTGCTGACATCGTAATAAGGTTTGAGGGAGGCACAGCTCACACAGGCGTATGAAAATCTAATCATCAGGCTTCTGAACTACAAAAGGATCAAATACTGTGTTTAAAGTAAAGAGAGGAAGACCATTAATAACAGGGGAAAGCACAGTCGTCCCCCCTTATCCACAGGGGATACATTTCAACGCCCCAGTGGATGCCTGAAACTGTGGGTCATAATGAACCCTTGTATACCATGTTTTTTTCCTATATGTACACACCTATGATAAAAGTTAATTTAAAGATTAGGCACAATAAGAGATTAACAACAAAACTAATAATAAAATAGAACAATTATAACCATATATCATAATAAAAGTTATATGAATGTGGTCTCTGAAAAAATTTTTAAAATTTTTTTTAATTAATTATTTGACTTCGCCTGGCTAATTTTTTTTTTTTTTTTTTTTTTTTAGTAGGGACAGGATCTCTCTCTTGCTCAGGCTGGTCTTGAACTCCTGACCTCCAGCAATCCTCCCACAGTGCTAGGATTACAGGCACGAGCCACTGCACCTGGCCTCTCTGAAAATATTGTACTATCCTTCTTGTGATGACATGAGATGATGAGATACATACTTGCTGAGATGAGGGGAGGTGAAGGACGTAGGCATTGTGATGTAGCGTTAGGCCGCTCTTGACCTGAGGATGTGTCGAAGGAGGATCATCTGCTTCAGGTGATCCTGGATCGTCAAGCCATGATGACATTGATGGTTGGGGGGGGTCCTCCATGGTTGAAGGGTTTTCTTGCTGAAACCTTTTGGAAGAACATTGTAATTAGAAGTTCTCGTCTCTTTTTAAGTCACCAAAGTGTTGCATAGGCTGGAATCCTTCATTGATTATATGGGTGATTTAAATACTGTGTTCCATCCAAGGATCGTATTCCATAGTTTTGTCCTTTAATTTCTGTGCAATTCCAAAACACTTTGGCAAATTTCGGTAATGTCCACATTGGTGTATCTGCTCTAATTTCTTCTTCTTCCTCTTTCTCTGTAGATGACTCAACAAGATTTTCCCAATTCCTCATTTAACACTTTTCAACAGCCTTCAATGTGTTCTTCCATTTCTTCACCAGGATGTTGGCAAATCCTTTTCTACCAACTTCTTTTGCTGTGTGAATGATTATCCTAACTTCTCCATTGATCCCCAGAATTCTTTAAAATCATTCACAACTCCACTCCATAAGTTCTTCCAGCAGGCATTTATAGTTTCTGGTTTTAACTCATCCATTTCAGCTTTGATGAATGTTATTGCATCAGCAATAGCGAATGGTTTCGGCACTGCATTATGTCCAGTTTAGGATCTGCATCAATTGCTGATCAAATGCGATCAAATACCAGGCAGGTGTATGTGGCTGTGACACACGGAATGATGCCCTGATCAAGGGGCTGAAGCAGTGAGGTTGTGTTGGAGGTAAAAATACAACCTCAGCATTTTCATTTTCATAGCAAACAGATCCACGATGGCCAGGTGCATTGTCTATTATTAATAGGACTTTAAATTCGGACCCTTCTTCTTCCAAGTATTTTCCTACTCTGGGATGAAGCATTGGTGAAACAATTCCATAAACAGGATGGCTGTCACCCACACTTTCTGATTATGTTGCCAGAACAAGGGCAGACAATTTTTGTTTTTGTTTTGAGAGCACGTGGTTTCTTCGCTCTGGACACTAGCATGGCTTTGTTATATGTCTTGCAGTGTTGCCACACAGTACCTGAGTTAATCTGCCTTCCCATGCTTTATGCCTGCTGCCTTCTTTGCACTTTTATGAATGTAGGTTCTACTGGGGATCATCTTCCAGAAGAGCCTGATTTCATCGCAATTGAAGGCTGGCTTTCCATGGTATCTTTTCTCCCTAATCAATTTCTTCAACACTACCAAAATGTGACAGCAACTTCTTCATTGGCAAATCCAGCCTCTCTCGTAATTTTTATATTTTTCAGTCCAAACCTATTCCTGAGTCTATGTAACCATCCCTTAGTTTCCATAAGTGGCTTGATATCACTCATTTCAGGGGATCCCTTGCCAAAGTCTTCATATAGCCTCTGTGCTTTTTGGTGCAACATGTTGCTGTGAATCAGAATACATTTTCTGTTCATCTCTTCCACTCATGAATTTAATGCCTTTTCCATCTTAACTAAGCACTTATCAGGCACCATGGCCATAACGTTTGCAGTGTGAGGTGCAACTGCAAAACTAGCACGAACTTCTTTTCCTTTCCTGACAATTCCATGGATAGAAGATTTGTTCTTATGGTAGATCTTAGCAACCACAACATACAATTTTTTTTTTCTTTCCTTATTAAGCTGAGATCTTTCATCTTTTCACTTAAAGGAAGCACTTTATGGCTTCTCTTTGGCTTATTCAAATTGCCAGCATCGCTACTCTTGAGCTTTGGGGCCATTATTAAGTAAAATAAGGGTGACTTAAACACAAGCTCTGCAAAACTGCCACACTTCAGTGGCTCTGATAACCGAGATGGCTACTGAGTGACGAAGGGGTGGGGAGTGTATACATTGGATACTCCGGACAGAGGGATGATTCACATCCAGGGTGGGGCAGGACAGCAGTGAGAGATTTCATTACGCTGTTTAGAATGATGTGCAATTTAAAACCTATCAATTGTTTATTTCTGGAATTTTCCATGTAATATTTTCGAACCACAGTTGACTGTAAGTAACTGAAAATGCAGAAAGCAAAACTGTGGATAAGAGGGGAGTACTGTAAACTGTTCTGGCTTTACTGGTGTTTGATCTTTAAGAGTCTTCTAGCTATGGCTCTAATGAAGGTCCTGCTATGTAGTGTCTTTTGTATTGAATTAAAAAAATTTTTTCCATTGTAGGACTATGGCGGCCCAGGAAGCCACTCCAAGCAGCCAGTCAGAAGAGAGCTATGCTTTGGACCTGCCATCAGCGTGTGACATAAGGGATTATGCCCTACAGAGACCCAGCCAAAAGGCCAACAGTGAGACTTTTAGTTCTGTGGAATCCCTTTCTTTTCCTTGCTCTTCTGATGTCGATCCAGGTAATAAGCAGTGTTTTAAACAAACTAACTTAAAAAAAAAATAATAATTAGCAGATACGCAGATATGTGATAGTTTGTTTCTCTCTCTTGCAATAGCAGATCTCCAAGAATGATTCATTGTCTTAGGTAGAAAAACATCTTACCTAAGCAAAGCTGTGGGGAGAAACTTCAAAGGACAGCCTCCCCTTTTACGACAAGGAGCTATTTCCTGGAGGTCTTTTTTTTTTCTTTATCTTTGGGTCCCTTTCTGATCTCCATCAAAATGCATTCAGAAGCAGGGGAACACTTGGTTCAACAAAAAGAGAATGGAATTGTTTTTTTTTTTTTGTTTTGTTCTTTTAAAACTTCAGAAAATAGCAATGTGAGCCTGTTATGTGTTATAGGTAATAAAAATAGAGACTTTAGCTAGGCATGGTGGCTCATGCCTGTAATCCTAGTACCCTGGGAGACTGAGGCAGGAGGATTGCTTTAGTTCAGGAGTTCGAGACCAGCCTGAGCAAGAGCTAGAGCTTGTCTCTACAAAAAAACCAGAAAGATTAGCCAAGCATGGTGGTGCGTGCTTGTAGTCTCAGCTACTCAGGAGGCTGAGGCAAGAGGACTGCTTGATCCCAGGAGTTTGAAGTTGGAGTGAGCTATGATGAAGCCATTGCACTGTAGCTTGGGTGACAGAGAGAGACCCTGTCTCAAAAAATAAATAAATAAAATAAAATAAAATAGACACTTTACTATTCCTCTTATGAGGTATACTCCGGATTTAAGTAACCAGTTTTGTATAAGTTTTCTTGACTAAATTGCCAAGAAGTCTATTATTTAAGCCTAATGATAATTCCCTGATGTAGGTAGTGACCATCTTTAGGTGTAAAGCCCATCTCTTCTCCGTGAATTACCCAATCTGGGTCTGGAGGTCCCCAGACCTGGATTCAAAGTTCAGCTCTGTCACTTACTGGCTGTGTGACTTGGGCATGGTTCTTAACCCCCCTAAGCTCCAGCGTCATCTACAAAATGGCGACCGGAATGCTTACCTCATGGAATTAGGTATAACTCAGGGAACAACGTAAAGTACTTAGCATGGGGTTGGCCATCTGTGGGTGCTCAGTCAGTGTTGTTGTTGTTAATATCAAGAAATCCAGGCCGGGTGTGGTGGCTCACGCCTGTAATCCTAGCACTCTGGGAGGCCGAGGCGGGTGGATTGCTCGAGCTCAGGAGTTCGAGACCAGCCTGAGCAAGAGTGAGACCCCGTCTCTACTAAAAATAGAAAGAAATTATATGGACAACTAAAATATATACATACAAAAAATTAGCCGGGCATGGTGGCGCATGCCTGTAGTCCCAGCTACTCGGGAGGCTGAGGCAGGAGGATCGCTTAAGCCCAGGAGTTTGAGGTTGCTGTGAGCTAGACTGACGCCACGGCACTCACTCTAGCCCGGGCAACAGAGTGAGACTCTGTCTCAAAAAAAAAAAAAAAAAA
Source organism: Eulemur rufifrons (assembly GCF_041146395.1). Taxonomy (NCBI): domain Eukaryota; kingdom Metazoa; phylum Chordata; class Mammalia; order Primates; family Lemuridae; genus Eulemur; species Eulemur rufifrons. The sequence continues at coordinate 29,850,551 of NC_091002.1, forward strand.
AAAAAAAAGAAATCCAAATATATATGTATTCTAAAGAGAACTTGTTGGGTACTAAGAAAATGTAGCTTTAATGATGATGAATTCAATGATGACTGTAGACTAGAGTAAACCTGTCATTGTCTTCAAGAATTCTATAAAAAAAATACTTTTAAACTTTCTAGTTTTCTGTTCTGATTTTTAAGACATAGTAATCAGGATCAGTAAGCTTCCTGTTTAATTTAGTTCCTGATCAAGAATTAGATCATTCCTTATCTCTTTCCTTTCTAGACTTCACATCTTAGTTCCTTTAACCCTTTTCCCCTCTCATCTGCTGCCTCTACATTACTTTCTATCCCTAAAACTGATTTTATTTGTCATCTCTGGTTATCAACAGCATTTCCTAGAACAAGTGAATGGGCGCATTTGAACAGAACTTTAACAGTGTTGGCCTGTTGAAATACTTCAGGGCAAAGGCTCTATTCTTTTAGGGAATTCAGCGTGGACTCAGTTTTTATATTTTATTGCCTGTTGGTTGAATAATCCATAGGAAAGCAACTTTTATTAATTGGGATTTGGCTGACAGTTCTAAAAATGAGAAGCATGTTGAAATATTTATGTTGGAGTCTTTGTTAAAAATCTAGGCATTTATGCCAAAAAGGTTCTTTCAGAAACCCTTATAAAGGCCCAAACCTGGGAAGGGGTACTCAAATGCTAAGACAACCTTTTTACATGGTATCGGTGATGGTCATGCTAGGTCAGACTTGTTTGAGGAATGAATGAGTAAATGTTAACTGCTATTATTATTATTTCATTATGAGATGCCCATATGGATTTAGGGCTGAAGTTATTTACAGCATAAAACGTCTCCATTCCCCCCACCCCCTTACATAGCTTAAGGCTGGTACGGATAGCTTTGGGAAGCTGCACATAGAGGGAATGAGAGTCATAGGCAGCATTGAATTAATGAAACCCAAATTTAGCCCTACAGCATGATCAGTGTTGGAAAAGGAGGTTGTCCAACTTCCTTTCCTTCCCAGAAGGAAAGTCAAAATGTGTGACTGGTAGAGACCTGGCAGAGCTGTCAGCCATTTAACACAAAGGAAGTCATGAACTATCCTGCAGTGGCGTAGATTCTGTACCATTCCCTTCGAGCTAGAAAACTTACGTAATGTGCACCACACACATAGCCAAGGCACCCTGTGCCTGTACCTGTTGGAGCCACAGTTCCTCTTACTTTCTCTCTTCCTCCTTACTTGGGCCTCTCTCTGTCTCTCAGGTGCCCAGTGCCTCCATGTGTCCCCTACCAAAATCTCTCTCTCTCAAAAAAAAACAAAAAACAAAAAAAAACTTAACTCAGACTAAAATATAAATGCCTGGCTGTAGCGTCAGGTGTTAGCTTTTCCAGGCAGGTGTCCCTTTAAGAGTGTCAAGTCTTAACCTGAAAGAATGATGAAATTTCAGGAATCAAGGGGCAGGTAGGAGAGAGATTTGGGGAGTTTGCCTCTCTGGTGTCCCTGTAATGCATCCTGTTATACTTCCCATAATATTCTCACGCTCCCCTTTCCATGCAACCCCAACTTGACCTTTCCAGGTGGGACCATTCCTTAGTGTCCTTCCCACTTCTTCTCTGTGTCCATCTCTGCTTATCCAAGCAGAAGTGATCTCTGTCCTCTACAACATGTGTTTGAAACACTCATGTTGGTTAGCACATACTGCCCCAAGGAATGTTCTTTGTATGATCATTTTTTTGTGTGTATCCAGGCACTGGAATGTTTTAGAATACATTAATAACGATCACTCTCATTTATTGAGAACTTACTACCTGTCATGTTTTGTGTCATTGGGCTCCATGCTAAATATTTCACACATATTACCACCTTTAATTCTCATCACAGACCTGGGAAATGGAATCATCCCCATTTGATAAGTGAGGAAACAGGTGTGGAGAAATTGACAAACTTGTCCGAAGTCACTTAGTAAATGACAGAGCTGGTGAACCCAAAGGCAGTGTTTCCAATCAAATTTTTATTGGGAAAAAAAAAGCCAAGGAGCTTTTTGTAACCTGGAAAATGACCAAGAGGGTGATACCACTGAGACAAAGAACTGCCAGAAATAAATTTAGGCAAGTTTTATTAGATTGACAGAGCAAACAGCTGATTTAACTCATTTTGGGGGGGGTTAGGGGGAATTTTAGGGAGGAATATTAACTTTTTGACACTATTTTATTCAGACTTAATATTTAAAAACAATTTTTATTTTGCTGTGCACTCTGCCATTCTATAATGCTTTTGTATGTTATACCATTTATTATTCACAATACTCACTAGGTTTAGTTTTTTTTTTAAAAAAAACAAAGGACCAGATCACTCAGAACTTCCCCAAAACCAAGTGAAAATGATATCGTCCAGCCATCATGGGAACAAAGAATACACTAGAATCAAATGGAAGAACAGCCATCCTGTTATTTAATAATGCCATCTCTGATAGTTTATCCTAAGCAGAAATAAATGCGGTAGGTTTACCTACCATAAAGGGAAGTTCATTCTGATTTCACTAAGAGACTTTTACACAACCTGGAAGGCTATTAATTTTTTTGTAAATATTCCAGAGCTACCTTTTGTGAGAGATCTTCTACAAAAGTAAATTAGGAAAGGTTGTCACTGGTAATCTGGCCTTTGCCATGCAGTGACCTTGAGGTGGACAGCCCTAAACTCTGAGGGAGGTCACTGCTCGAACAGCCCAACCTGATTTACTCTGATCTGACCGTTTTCCCCCTCACGTTTCTCAAAATTGTCCAGGGGCCTGCGTTTTTCATTTTCCATTTATAAGTTGAGTCCATTTTCCTTCCCATCACTGCATAGGTAGTTGTAGTCATGGGTTAGCTGTAGTTGTAGGTTCTCTCTCCTGTAGTCCAGCCCTTCAGTGGACTCTTGCTGACATTTTAACCTAGTTCTGATTACTCTGGATCTATTGTTTGCTTGCAGACATGCCTACTTTTACACTGATCTCTGTTGGTGTTCTGATGGCTACTGTTCTATCTCAGATTCCTAACACCTCCAGTTCTCAAGCCAACTTGATGTTCTTGGTTTGTTGCTTGCTATTATGTGTTGTTAGGAATTTGATCTTCTAGGGATTGGTGAATACAGTCAAGGTTTCCAGTTGGATAGTTGTTCAGGTAACTGCATTGGTCTGTACCCACTCTGGTACATGCTCAGTGAGGCATATCGTCAGCTACATTCATGTAGCTCGTGCTTGGCTCAAAATACAGCTGACTATCTCAAAAATTGTCAGAGTATGGCAGGTTCCTTACAGTGGAATGAAGGTCAAAGGGTGAACCTAGGACCTGGCTCTCCCAGCTACTGAGTGAAATAGGAGCTGGGAGCTGACATTAGCATTCAGTCAAATCATCCATGCTGTCAAAATCTCCAGTCAAAGTCCAGACACACAGTTGGCAAGGGACCGAGGTCCACAAAGGTGCAGTGGAATAGCCTGTGGGTAGCAGAGCCCGGTCCTGCAGCAGGCAAGCCAGAGAGAGTACCCAGAAATCCAGGCAGGTGGCAGGCGGTGTGCAGATAGCTTATCAGTGGGTTGCAAGGTCCCAGCGTCAAGGTTGGAGTCAGAGTTAACAGTTCTAACCCTTGGAAGAGGGGTAGGAGAGAGAAGGTTGCCTCAGTTTTGGGAGGCGGCAGGTACCACTGCAAAAACCTGGTTATAAGAACGTGGGCCCAAGCTTAAGCCTAAGTGTAAAGGATTCCCCATTTCACCTTGTAATAGCCTCTGGCTATGGGCCTATCACTTCCTTGCTCTTCCCAGCCAGGCTTGTTGAAGGGGCCACCTGTGCTCCTTCACGCCACGCCTTCATCTTGTGGCTGTTCCTCCTTCCCAGGCACGTGGCCTCTACCCCCATGCCCCACTGGACTAACCCTGCCCTTGCTCAGATGCCAATGATCTTCCCCAGAAGCCAAACCTGATAGACACTTCTGTGTCCTTATGTGCCCAACTGCCACCTCACTGTTCACTCCCTGGGGGAGGGTATCAGTGGCGAGAGACATGAGAATTTAGAGCGCTTTCTAAGAAACGAATGGATTGATAAGAATCTAAGAGTATTAGTCAGAAAAACCTCAACAGCCTTGGTCATTTCAGGCTGGTTATGCAAACACAGGTAACGCTGGGCCATTTGTGTCTAAATAAACAAGAGTTCAGCTGTTCTGGAGTTACCAGCCCTCTGGCCGCTTCTCCTGAAGTGCTGGAAGAGTAAACAACTCCACCTAAGGCAGGCACAGCATGATTGAAACTCCTCCCTCTGCCCTTCCCAGTCAGATAAGACAGAAGACCCTGCCAAAATAGTCTTCCCGGATGGCCTTTTCTACCATGTTCCTCTGTTTAAGTGTCTTTGAGATGTCGTCATAGATTTCTTCTTTCCTTCCATCTCTGGTCGAAGCTCCTCTGCCTCATTTTCAGGACTCTGTGTAATCTGGTGTCTGGATATTTGTTCAAAATCTTCCGTATTGCAATATTTTAACAACTGGCAAGGCCAAACAGGCACATGCCAGCTGAATAAAGGCCCCTACCAGTGTCTAACTACTCATTAACACAGGCCTGCTACTCCTATCGGGCCTGTTTTCAGGCTAAACCAAACCTTAATGCCTTGTTCTCCTCTTTGGAATGTGTTCCCACCTCCCCGATCAATTCCAGTCCATGCCAGAAACTGCCGAATGGAATCCATCAATTAGTCCCAAGTACAGACTTGTTGATGGACTGGACTCCCTGCCTGTTAGACACTTGTTTCCTTTCTCCTTTGCTGCTGGCCTCAAGGAAAGCACACAATATACAGAATGGAGGAGCCTAGTTAAGCGACAAATGATCCTGGTTAAACCTCTCAAGGTCACAAAGGATTTTGGAGGTACAGTCCCATGGGTACCACTGGAGCTTTATAAACTCTGGGTAGCTCATGTGGCTCACGTCATCAGCGCCCTGTGGAGCCTTTGTTCTGGAGAGCACCCAAGGTGCTTTCTAATACAGGACAAGGGGTTTTTCTCTGAAGTTGTTGTTCAGACATTACAATACGGATGTAGGAAATCTCAGCCCTTTCCTCAGACTTGAACTTCTGTCTAAGAGCAGTGTCGGGGAAATTGGGTGAATATATACAGCAGATTGAATGTTAAACACAATAAGTCTTTGATGATTAAAGGCCCTAGCTGGCAGACAGCTATAAGTTTAAAGTAAATAGTGGTTTAATGCCCCCTTGTTCTTATTCTGGGAATTCTTACTTTGGGAATCTGTCAACATCCCAATCTTCAAAGGCCATTTTATAACCCGCGTCTTTAGGCATTTCATCCAAGGAATTTAATATTTAGGAGAGGTAAATATGTTTGACTTTTTTCCTCTCTATAATTCATATGGTATCTCTTTGTAATTCCATAAGATTTTGTTTTCAAAAGAAAGGAGTTATAAGTTCTTAGAGCCAAAAACTCAAGATAAAATTTATATCATACTTGTTGAATTCTGGATGTGGTGGTGGTGGTGTTCTTAAATAGGAGTCAGGGTATATTTTAGACATGTAAATAATGTTGAAGGCATTTTCTTTTTATAGGTGCATTAAATGATATCCAACCTAGTGGCACATAACCCAATACCCCCTGTGCTGCCCAGGCTGGTCTTGAACTCCTGGACTCAAGCGATCCTCCCACGACAGCCTCCCAAAGTGCTAGAATTACAGGCATGACCCATTGTGTCTGGCCTGTGCAGGCAGACTCCTTCTAATTATGACTCTCTATCCCTTTTTCAAAAATAAATATAGTTCTCTTTTTTTTTTCATCCCTCAGTCCCACCCAATATCGTTCTTTATAACTCTATATACTGCTAAATTGTATGTCACATTAAATAATCATTGGAGAGGATGATAGTTTAAAGGTAGAATTATTTTTAAAAGCTCAAGAATGCTATTTGCCATTGCTCCTCACTTTGAGTTTCAAGGACATCTGCTAAGGGAGAAGAGACTTAATTACTTCTGTGTACTTTGCCTGCAGTTAGAATTTTAGAAAGTAATCCCAACTGAGTTGAAAAACGGGCTGTGGTTCTTGTCACGAGCCACACCTGCAGGGCACTTATCTGCTGGGTCCAGGCGTACAGCAGTGACCTCATGATCTGGCCCGATAGCTTTCATCAAGGGCTTCTCCAAGCAAGCGTGCATCTGTGACTTGTCACTCATCTGTGTCTTCTTAAAATACAAGAAAACAACTTGATGACAATAGTCCAACAGACACTGTCTTAGTTTGATTCGTTCTCACGTATTTATAAGACAAGGAAGACTACACTCAAATAAGATGGAAAGATGGATGGTTTGTCATTTATCGTAAACTTACATTTCAGGCACTGTGCTATGCATTTCACGTGCATTCTTTCTTTTGATTCTGACAGCCACCCCCAAGAAGTAAATCCATGTTACCCATGAGGAAACAGAAACTTAGAGAGGCTGGCTGCATATTAATGTTACCTACAGAGGCGCCAGGTGTGGTTGCTCACGCCTGTAATCCTAGCACTCTGGGAGGCCGAGGCCGGCAGATTGTTTGAGCTCAGGAGTTCGAGACCAGCCTGAGCAAGAGCAAGATCCCTGCCTCTACTAAAAATAGAAAGAAATGATATGGACAGCTAAAAATATATATAGAAAAATAAGCCGGGCATGGTGGCGCATGCCTGTAGTCCCAGCCACTCGGGAGGCTGCGGCAGGAGGATTGCTTGAGCCCAGGAGTTTGAGGTTGCTGTGAGCTAGGCTTACGCCATGGCACTCTAGCCCGGGCAACAGAGCGAGACTCTGACTCAAAAAAAAATAAATAAAAAAAAAAAATGTTACCCACAGGATGGTAAACAGCTGAGACTCAAACCTGCCTTTGAAGTCAGAATGTTAAAGACATGCAAACATCTAGGTATGATTAAATAGTATGTATTAAAACTTAAATATTTGTAGTTATCTCTTTAGGTCTCCGCTAGCATCTTTCCACTGACTCTGAATATCTTGAAACTGATGTCAGTACCCCCTCAGGGGCGACGGTGACTCCCCGTTCACTGGACCAGCGTCGTGTCCACTGTGCACTGACTCTCTCCTTTCAACCTCTCGTCTTCCCAATGTGGAAGAAGCTCTAACTCCCTGCAGACTACCTGGAGAGAAAACATTGTCTTCTCAGTTAAATTTCTCATAGCAGGTAGGATCCAGCTTTTTATGTTAAAACCCAGGGAAGAAAACAAGTCAGAAATTTTAACTGTTTTCTGGAATAAATGAAACCCTTGATAATTTTTTCTACCTAGAAGAAATGTTCTCATCTGATTCCAGAACTCTTCTAATTCTTGGCTCTTTGCCCCTTGAGGCTGTTCTTTGCTAAGTGGCTGCCCTTGACCAACCCTTTAGCTCCCTGGAGTTTTTGATGGCTGAGTTTTGCTAACATACTTGAAGTTACAAAAACCCACCTTATTGGAACAGAGCTTTTAAGGGTAAGGGATTTTTAATTCATTCCTGGGTTTCCCATGCATGACTGGCAGGGTTCATGTTTTGCTCTCTGCCCAGTCTAATCATGCAGTGTCTACAGCTGCCTCCTGCTAAACCTCGACCCTGATGTATGAGTAGAGAACAGGGTACGGTACCTGGCACATAGTAGGTGCTCAGTAGAGGCTGGCTGAATGAATAAATGAAAAACACATACCAGTGAAACAGGATAAGACTTAAAAACAGATATGAAGTATTTATCACAGTGCTTTGCTTATCAATTTGTAACTTTATCATCAAATTTAAGCTGTCCTTGATCTTATGTGTATGATAGTATGAAAAAGTTTCTAAATCTTACATAAACCCTGCAGATCTGTTTAACTCTGATTTGGAAAGTTTTCAGACTAGCCTCAACTAGCCTCTCTCAAAAGCCCCTGGCTTTTTTCTTTGAAAAGAAAACAGTAGAGAAATGAAATATAATGCTGCTGAGAATGGAATATGATATCTAAATTTCTCCATCATAAAGAAAATATGTTCCTAGTGAAGTTGTTTATCCAGCAAATATTTCTGTAATAACAGTGCATGTGATTATGGCTTTAAGGATACCCTTAAAGCCTGCCTTTAAAGCTTTTGTCTTTCTTTTTTTTTGAGACAGAGTCTTGCTCTGTCGCCTGGGCTAGTGCCTTGGCATCAGCCTAGCTCACAACAACCTCAAATTCCTGGGCTCAAGCCATCCTCCTGCCTCAGCCTCCCGAGTGGCTGGGACTACAGGCATGAGCCACCATGCCCTCCTAATTTTTCTATTTTCAGTTGAGACAGGGTCTTGCTCAGACTGGTCTCGAACTCCTGACCTCAAGTGATCCTCCTGCCTCAGCCTCCCAGGTGCCAGGACTATAGGCATGAGCCACCTCACCTGGTCTAAAGCTATTTTCTTAAGAAAACTGCATTTCTATCACATTTTTATAGTACTGTGAGTTTTTTTCCTCCTTAGAAAATAATACAATTAAATCGCAAATTTTTAAAAATTCTAAAATATGAACAGAGATGTACTCCCATTTCTTCACAGTATATTCAGCAGTCTTTATTTTGTCCAGAATTTTCTTTTAACAAAGAAGTCTTGGAAAATACTAGGGAATGTTAAGCACAGTGCAAATAGGAAGATGAAGACATTACCCACGGCCAACAGTGTTTTAGAAGTACAGTTTGATGGAAAATTGGTTAAAATAATATTGCATGTTTAGCCGGCAATACCTAGGCCGCTTCTCTGAGTGTAGGCCTGGACGTGGCGTCTGGCAAGTTCTCCTTTTGGGCAGTGCTTGGGTCTACTGCCCTCTAGTGGCGACTCTTTACTTGCTCAGCCTTTCCGAGAGAAAGAATTTAACTGTACCAAATGTGCTAAGCCTTTGCTGTTTATTCTTTGCGGAGCTCTGTGCCTACCAGAGGTAAAATTAAAAATTCTTAGAGGTTATTTTACTCAATTGAAATTTAAGAAGCTAATTTGTCTTAAGGTCACCACTGTTAGGTATATTCACTCAGCATGCGTTTTATAATTTGAGAACTTTTTCATTTATCCTGCTGGGTTGATTACAGGCTAGAATACAAACATAAATAGTGATGTCTGATTTTTCTTCTTTGTACGTTTGCCAAGTAAAAGTTGTGCTTTTTTGGGCAAAAGTAAGATAAAGGATTTAAATTTTCCTTCTTTGGTGAAATTATAGTAGCATTAAAGGGTAACCATAAGATTTAAAAAATATTGTGGCATTTCAAATTCAGTAAGATGATACGGATCTATTTCTCCTTGCTTTTTCTTGCTAAGTATAACTATAAACCCTGGAAACATAAGAGGCAACCAAAGGAGAACTCTGAGATTTGGTAAGAAGAAGGTAGATTGGTTTGGGGCCCTGAGACTGGAAGAACAATGTAGCGGCAGGGTGTCCTGTGTCCTCCCACCCAACTGAAGAAAGGGACCCAGACCCAATGCATCCTGATCTCCAACCTAGCAACAAAAAGGTGGCCCAGGTGGGCTTCTCTCTCCCCAGAGTTGACTGGTTGACCATCCAGCATGACCAGGAAAGCCCATCAAGGGGATCATAGGAGACCACTAACAGCAAGTGACCAGAGGAAGTACTCATTTCCACTGGGTCTGAGACTTCCTTCCCCTGCTAAGAGATACCTCGGTGACCAGGGGGCACATGCAGGAGGATTCTGCCTGCACAACAAATGATCTGGCCTGGAAGCCTCTTTGTCCCTACGGGCCTGACACTCCCCTGCCCGCCTACATTCACTGGGGCAGTTGGGAGGCACCAGCAAAGAGGACCCTACCACAAATAAACAGACTGAAATAAACAGCAAAAACTCTGAAAATTAAACTTTCATTAAAACCACGACCCACAAATGTAGGCTAGGACCTACATGCTAAACCTAAGCAGGATGACTGCATGCTAAAATAAAGGATTTAAATGGACCCAAACCCTCTAAACATAATAGACAAAATGTTCAGGCTACAACCAAAGATCACTTGTCATACCAAGAACCAAAAAAAAAAAAAAAATCGCAACTTGAATGAAGACCAGAGAGTCACAGACGACAACAGGGATGAATCAGACATTAGACTTACCTGACAAGGATTTTAAAGCAGCTACCATAAAAATGCCTTGGCAATCGATTACAAATTCTCCTGAAACAAAGGGAAAAAATAGAAAATCTCAGCAAAGAAATAAAAGTTATAAAATGAAGCAGATGGAAATGATAAAACTGAAAAATAAAATAGCCAAAAATTGATAGATTGGACCTCATCAAAATTAAAAGCTTTCCCTGTGAAAGCCCATGTGAAGAGAATGAAAAGGCAAGCTATAGACTGGGAGAAGATATGTGCAAATCCTGCATCTAACAAAGGACTAGTGTCTACAATATCTAAAGAACCCTCAAAACTCAACTCTCAAAAGAAATAAAATACAATCCAGTTTTACAAAGCTTCCCACAGTTCTGTTCCTCCACATCTTTGCCAACACCTGTTCTTTTTCTTTTCTTTTCTTTCTTTCTTTTTTTTTTTTGAGACAGAATCTCCCTCTGGGTAGAGTCCAGTGGCGTCATCATAGCTCACTGCAACGTCCAACTCCCGGGCTCTAAGCGATCTTTTTGCCTCAACCTCCCGAGTAGCTGGGACTACAGGCATGTGCCACAATGCCCAGCTGGGTTTTTTTTCTTTCTTTTTGGTAGAGACGGATTCTCACTCTTGCTCAGGCTGGTCTTGAACTCCTGAGCTCAAGGGATCCTCCTGCCTTGGCCTCCCAGAGTGCTAGGATTACAGACGTGAGCCACCATGACTGGCCATATTTTCTATTTTTTTGATAGTGACCATCCTAATGGTTATGAGGTGATATCCCATTGTGGTTTTGATTTGCATTTTTTTGATGATTAGTGATGTTGAATATCTTTTCAGATATGTGTTGGCTATTTGTATATCATCTTTGGAGAAATATCTATTGAATTCCTTTGCCATTTTAAAAACTGGGTTGATTTTTTTTGTTGTTGAGTTGTAGGAGTTCTTTATATATTCTGGATATTAACCCCTTGTCAGTATATGATTTGCCAATATTTTCTCCCTTTCTGTAGATTGCCTTTCGTTCTGTTGATTGTGTGCTTAGATGCACGTAAGTTTTTAAGTTTGATGTTATCCTATTTGTCTATTTTTGCTTTTGTTGTCTGTGTTTTTGGTGTCATGTCCAAGAAATTATTACTAAGCCCAATGTCATGAAGCATTTTCTCTCTGTTTTCTTCAAGGAGTTTTATAGTTTTGGGTCTTATGTTTAGGTTTAATCCATTTTGAGTTAATTTTTGTGTACGGTGTAATATAACGATCCAACTTCATTCTTTTACATGTGAATATCCAGTTTTCCTAGCACCATTTGTTGAAAAGACCTTCCTTTCCCTATTGAGTAGTCATGGCATACTTATCAAAGGCCATTTGACTATATACACAAAGGTTTATTTTTGGTTCTTTATTGTATTCCATTGGTCTATATGTTTGTCTTTATGGCAGTACCATACTGTTTTGATTACTGTAGCTATGTTTGGAAATCAGGAAGTGTGAGTCCTTCAACTTTGTTTTTCTTTCTCAGAATTGTTTTGGCTATTTGGGGTCTGTGTGTATTCTTTCTTGCTGTCCCCATAAATATATCTCAGTGTGAGTAAATATGTACATGTAAATTTATATCTTTTAGTACATTGGTTATGTATAGATTTTAACCAAAAAATGCTAACAAAAACATGCTGTTTTGCAACTTGCCTTTTAAAATTCATATTTAATCACAACCATCCTTTAATAACAGTACCACAATCCTTTTAACGTCTGCATAGTATGCTGGAGTATGAGTCCATTATAATGTTTTTGACCATCCCCCTATTAATGGTCATTAGTTTGTCTCCAAGTTTTGGTAATTACAAATAAATACGTTGTGGGGTTTTTGATGTATAGAGATTTTAGATTCTTAAATAGTCAAATTTACGAGTTAGTGCTTCTGCTTTGGCATAATATTTACAAAATCATTCTCACCTCCCAAGATTATATAAATAGGCACCTCCCAGTATTTTTAAAGGTTACTTTTCTACTTTGAAGTCTTTATTTTAGTGTAAGGTATGGGGCAAGGTGATAGCTTTATTATTTTCCAAATGGGAGCCAGTTGTCTTAAAGCTATTTATTTAATTGTATTCTTTTCCCTCTGGTTTCAAATGTTCCCTTCACTTTTTAAAAAATCATATTCTACGTTTTTTTTTCTTTTGTTTCTTTTCTTTTCTTTCTTTCTTTTTTTTTTGGTTTTGGAGCCAGACTGGTCTGAGTTTGACCTTGATTTTATACCGACTAGCTTTCTGACCTTGGGCCAGCTGCTATACTTCGCTTTGCTTACTTTCCTCATCTGTAAAATGAGAACAGTAATACTGTCAGCTTCATAGATTGTCATGAGGACCAAGTGAGACACCTGTGAGTGAGTATGCTTAGTGAAGGCTAGCTATCATGACAACTGCTGCTGTTACAACTAGTTCTGCTACTGGGGTTGCTTTCTGGGTTTCACTTCTTTGTTGAGTTTGTTTCAGGAAACTAAGCCTTCTACTTTATGTTGCTCAGTACTAGGCAAAAAAAAAAAAAGTGACTTGTACTAGACAGAGCCCTTACAGAGAAGTTATTCTGATTAACACTGGTCCAAAGTATCTATAGAATTACTTCTTAGCATTTGCTATTAATATATATTACATATTTTCTGCTAACTTTGGATAGAATTTTAGGGATATTATCTAATCTTATTCTCATATAATCTCTTCATTGAGAATGTTGTGTATATTTCAACAGGTGCCTTCTCATTTGTAAAGTGATGTGATTTGTATTTGAAAGGTGCTTCTATGCAGTCTCTACAAATAACCTTATGATGGAGGATCCCAGTTAATTTGAGGGGTCTTTAAGTAGAGCTGTGCCTGTAAGAATGCATTAGCATGTTTATCAGACATCTAATCAGTGAAAGGAAACAGTTTTTTTTATTGTCTTCTTTAAATCAAGCACCTTGCTACAGATTGAGGGTGATATAAAACAGTGACCACACATGATTCCTATACTTGAGGAGGTGATGGTCTAGTTGAGATAATAAGATATGCAAACTTAAAATATAAAGGGATAAAATCAGACTGTATAAATTTCATAACTGCATAGAACAAAGAGAAGTGAACGAATTCATTAAGGGAAAAAAACATGTATTCAGGAAAGAACAGATATCTACTTATAGTTCCCCAAGTCAGAATCCTCTATGTAAAGATCAGCTGTTGAAGCTATTACATTCTGGGTGATGCTAGAAATCATTACTTAAGGAATAGCAATTAACATGTTGTTTTAAATTTACCAAGGCACAAGAGCAATAATTCAAAATTTCATCAGATCTTAGAGGAAACATTTTTATAATTGTTTATTACTAGACCTCAGAGTTTTCTTATTGTGAGCATTCTCAAAATTACCTATGAAGTTTGAAAATATCTTTTAAATTGACCTATTGGCCATAGCTGTTAATATTATTAATATATTAGTAAGAAGATACAGAGAAATAATCATAATAAGAAACATAATTGCTCAACTGTGATTTAAGAGTTGTTCCCCTAGAGTGGTACATCTGAGAGGCACCCTATAGATTTCCATTGCTTTATCTCTGCCTGTAAACATGTAGCAATTCCCTCAATTTGAATTTGAGTTACTTGGTGGAAATGAGACCATTATTGATCTTTGTGGCCAAGACTATGGCTAATCTCAATTTCTTCCTATAAAGAATAAGTTGATTGAAATGTGCTCTCTCTCAACCTTGGACCTCAAGAATATGGGTTATGTGATAACTCCCTACAATCATCCCCAGACAACGGTTTCAGCAAAAATAGGAACTAACAAGATTCAGAAATGGGGGAAAAAAACCAAATTTGGAATTGGTTACAAAATGCTATTATATAAATGAGATTTTAAAAATATACATTCCAGTGAATTTTATGGAATCAGCATGAACTAATAATATGAGATAATCATACTTATTCTGCACAGTGAACACAATTATCTTAAATTATTTCCATACTTCACACTGCTGTCTATTTAATGCTTTTTATTCATCTAATAAACACTGGATAAGTGCAAGCTCTGTGTTCAATACTGTGCCTGGTGCTGAATCTGCAGGAACCTTAGAGAGTGATGGAAAGTAAATGACTCTCCTACTTTTAGATAGTGGCCACTGCCTGAAACTGTTTATGTCCATCCAAGTAGTCTTCCCACTTGTGATCCATCTACTGAGGAGGTGACATGGTGTTTACTTACATGATAGGCACTCAGTAAACATTCACGGGGTAAGTTAGAACATGGGAGGTGAATTGAAGGATACTTGGTCACTCCCAGTTTTAGACTGTAAATCTGCATATCACTTTTCAAATATTAACTCAACCTTCCACAGGCACGAGAAGTTAAAGTTCTTTGCAGCTAGCCAGGAAAATGAGAAGTATTATCGAGTATCTCTCAGCATATTGAGAAGAACTTGGAAGAAAAACAGAAACAGAGCTCCAGATTCTATTTTTTGCTCAAAGTAATGACAGGAAGCTTTATGCATCTAACAATGTATGATGTGATTTTAAAAATTTAAAATTACTCTTCTTAGTGAAATTAGGAAAAAACAAAAAGGAAAGAAGAGGGCAGGGAAGGAGGGAGGAAATGAAAGAGGGAGAGGGGAGAGGGAGAGATAAGTACATCTGTATCTTCTAACACTCTGGAGAGGATGAAGGATAACGTATGTGAAGTACCCAGCACACTGTCCCCCACACACTAGACACACCGTTACAGTGTGTGCCATGATGACGGTCATGTGAAGTTGTATGTTTCAGGGAATAATATTTGACAGAAGGCATGTCTACACTTGTTTAATAAGTCGCGTTAGAATGACTTTGCCACTTGTGAACATCTAGTCATTTGATTTCACTGACATCTCTGGGATATTCAGGAATTACAACCTCCTGGCAACACAGTCTAGGCCCTGCCATTGTCACAAGCTTTCCTGTTCACTGTTTCCTGGGTTACTGCCTTGGCTATATGCCTGTTGCACACGTACATATGACCCTTTCGTCTCTGTTGCCAACAGCAGTTTTGGTCATGTTTTGGTTATCTATTGCTGCCTAACTATTCCAAAACTTAGTGGTTTGAAACAATAACCATTATATTATCTCTCACAATTTTGTGGGTTGACTTGATTCATACGTGTGATTCTTATGCACCATGTGATATTGGCTGGGGGCTCGAATGGGCTGGAATGTTCAAGATTGCTCGTGTATGTGGCTGACAGTTGATGCTCGTTCTCCGCTGGGGGCCCAGCTGGGCTGTCAACTGGAGTAGCCACGTGGTCTCTCCATACCCCTGTGGTTCAGGCTTCTAAACACACGGCAGCTGAGTTCTGAGAGGGCAAATCCCAAGAGTGAGCCTTCCAAGAGAAGAAAAGCAGAAACTGCCAGTTCTTTTAAAGGCTAGTGTCACTTCTGTTGTATTCGATCAGTCAAAGCAGTCACAGGCCAACTCAAATTCAAGGGATGAAAGAATTGACCCAACTCCTGATCAGGGTGTGTCATGTGCATATAGGGAGGAAAGGAGTTGAGGAGTGGCCATCTTACTCTAGGATAAATACTGTACTCCTTTCAATTTCCTGTTGGTAGCCTCTGCATTGAGTCTCTGGAGAAACTATAGGTTAGGAGTCAGATTTCCTGGGGCCACATCTTCTATCCATTAGCTCTATGATGCTGGGGAAGCCCCTTAATCTTTCTGGGCTTCATTTTCCTCAGTTATAAAATTTTAATAATACTGATACTTACATCATAATGCACCGTGGTGAGTATGAAATGAGATGATGCTTAGAAAGTGTTCAGCGTAGTGCTTGGAACCTTGCAAGTATCTGACCCATGTTAGCGATCGTCATTGCTGTTATCACCACCTCCCTTCCAAGCTAGATCTATGTCCAGCTTCCCAGGATTTCTTCCGGGAAGAGTTCTCATCTCTGCCTCAGATTGGCTGACTTGGACGGTGGTCTCTTTGACATCATTAGTTTGTTTTAAGTCTATTTCCCAATACTTCAGAGTTCTAGGATATCATTTTTGGTCTAGCTTAGGATCAGACCATTCCTAACTCTTCATCCCACATGCCTTCAGAAAGTTATTTAGTGGCTGTGTGCCCTGATTTATTTCTCTGTGAAATGGGAATAATACCCTTTCTTTCCATGTTCCGGGATCTTGGGGTTTCTCTCTTCCTTGTTTCTCTCTTGGCTCTATTTTTATTTTGCCAACTTGTCAACTTTTGTGTGTCCTTAAAGCTACCTTCAGTCCTTGATGGGAAAAGATAGGAGTATAAATAAATAAATACATAAATATAATAAAGAGTAGTTATGAAAAGCACCGAAAGAAATTCACAGCATCATACATATGCAAGACATTTTTAGCCAATAAGGGTTCTCAGTGGCAGAGGTTGGAAAAGCCACCTTGTCCTCATGTCTGTTGAGCTTAGAAGTGTTCAGATCATTGTTGTCTTCATGTGATAGCTACAGAAAATAGAATATAAGAAAACATTGTGATGGTCAATTTTTTGTGTCAACTTGACGTAGCTAAGGGTTACTCAGATAGCTAGCTGGTAAAACATTATTTCTAGGTGTAACTGTGAGTGTTTCCAAAAGAGACTAGCATTTGAATCAGTGGACTGAGTAAACAAGATTGTCCTTACCAATGTGGGTGGGCAACATCCAATCTGCTAAGGGCCTGAATAGAACAAAAACACAGAGGAAAGGCAAGTTCTGTCTCTGAGCTGAGATATCCATCTTCTCCTGCCCTTGGACTTCAGTGCTTGGTTCTTGGGACTTTGGACTTGGACCAGGACTTACTTCAGTGGACTCCTGGTTCTTGAGCCTTTCAAATCATACTGAGGCTCATACCATGGGCTCCTCTGGTTCTCAGGCCTTCAAATTTGGGCTGGAACTATAACACTAGTTGCACCTCAGCTTGCAGATGGCAGATGGTGGAACTTCTCAACCTCTGTAATCACATGAACTAATCCCTCACAATAAATCTCTTCCTCTATATCTCTGTATCTCTTGTTGGCTTGTTCTTCTGGAGAATCCTGACTAATGCAAATGTGAAGAAGATAAACCTGCTTTAATTCATTAAAGATAGAAGTTCTGAAATAGTTATGTAGCAGAGCTAAGAATATACTTTTAAAACATGTGGCCACAAGTTCTTAAATGGAAGAATGAACACAAGAGATCATAATAAATCTCTTGCTCTCAGAAAATGTTCATTGCAAAGGTCATTAAAAAATGATTATGAGGGAACATAAAGTCACCTAAAAATAGTAATCTTGCTAGCTGACATTTATTGAGTATCTACTTGGCATTATCCCAGGTAATCCTTCAGTAAGCAAAGGGAGACATACTGGTGTTTTTTTTTTTTTTTTCTCATTTTACAGTGAAACGAGACCCAGCCAGGTTATTTAACCAAGGCCACACAGGACATGGTAAAACCAAGCAGTCTTAACTCCAGAGCTTGGTCAGAGACTACCATATCCAACACTGCCCCTCAGCCACGTAGCTCCTTCAAGCCCACACCCTTGTATGCTGTGGTTCTTCTCAAAGTTTCTTTTAATGGTTATATCAAGACTTCTCTGTCATTCACACTGCAGGGCCAGGGCCAGGGCCAGGACAAAGTGTGAAAAGGGTTCCCTTTTGCTCAGGCTCACATCTGGCTTGGTTACCAGTCCTGGCCTTCCCTTCCTGCTGTCCTAGGCATATTCTTGTCCTTAGTATACAGTCAGTAGCAACTCAAGAGGGCCTATATTTCAATTCAGCGTTCTTGAAGACCAGAGGGCCTTTTGAAGACATTTGTTCTTCACCTTGTTTGATTGCAGATCTCTTTGAGAATCTGATAGAATGAAAGTTTTCCCCAAATGTGGCAGCGTGTGGTTTCCGGGGAGTCTCCGGAATCCTTGGTCTTGGATTTAACATTTAAAAAAATAAACAAGAATGACAAAAGAGTAGGTGGTGGTGGCCTTGCTATTTTGGGGTTGGGGACCTGTCTCCTGCCTCTTCAATCAAAAGAGGAAGTTATAGCCTCTGTGACTGGATCAATATAGTTAATGTAAAACATCGGTATAACGTTCAAAAAACCAAACAAAAACCCTGGCTTATGCTCAGTCTCCCGTGTGTTTTTTATGTGACCTTGTGGTCCCTGCGAACCAGTTTTGTTTGTTCAGGGTCTACCACATCCCGTGATCTTTCGTTATCTCAGAGCTGATCTGTGGCTGTACAAGAACATTTCAGTTACAGCCTAACAAAGTGTACACCTCAGGAATTCCATTGCAGGAACTGCGCTTGATGAAGGTGGCCATCAGCTACCTCCTCACGGATGGCAGTGCCACTTTACATTTTGGCACTGTCACGGAAACTTGTGTCTGTGCATCCGACAGGAATTTGCATTCAGAAGCAGGATCTTGGTTAATTTTGCATGAGATGTTTCCTACTGACTTTGAAAACTTGTAGTGTTTGAAGGCAAGGAGGAAAGAAAAACAACCCGAGAGAGCCTGCGTAGGCACAGACGCCGGCGGTTTGTTTCCTGAACAGAGGGGGCTGTGTGCTGGTGGGGAGATGAAGCCTTTGCCCCGCCTGGGAAATGGCGGCAGAGTCCAGGCAGGGGGAGCCCTGGCAGCATTACACAGTGATCAGCCGAAGGAAAAGACAAAAATCTTCCAACACTAACCCCAAATGCCCTTTTTCCCTCCCAGAAGACAGTATTGTTTTAGCCCAGGAAGTCTGTGTCTTCATGCTCGACTCTTAGTCTAAGAGGCAGGAGGCTGCAGTGATATGATTGTGTTTCCCCTTCTTAATCTCCATTATCCATCGTTGCCCTACTCCTCCTTTTGATTTTTCTAAATTTTCAAATTAAGTCATTCTACAAGTGGTGCATTTTCCAATTTCATGAAAAGAGGAAAAGGTAAATTACTTGGAGGCAGATGACAAAAGAAGAATGTGAAAGCTTGAACTGTCTGCTAAGTTTGTGCTTAATAAGGCAAGACTGAAGGCTGGGCTTGGTGACCTCCATTTCTCTGCTGAGTGGGCAGAAAGTACAGCCTTCGGGGATTCAAAGGGCTTTATCATTTTTTACCTGGTGTTTTTTTCATCTGTTTTATGGGCATAATAACAAGTACCTGATGGAGTTAGACACACAGTAGGTGACATAAATGACAGTCTCCATCCCACACTTTTAAACTGTTGCTGAAGCTTTACGCTCAGTGGTCCATAGCGTATGGATTTATGGATTGCACCTTCTTGCTCTGTGTTGAAACTGGAACATTTATTTGTTTCCTTTTTTTCTGTCACTTGCCCCATCCCTTGTGATGGTTTTGAAGCACTGACTATTTTTCCATATTACCACGAAGAAGCGGATTATCTACGATAAATGCCTTGTGTGTTCATTTCTTCTTACCAGTCAGGCATGCAGTTTTCATAATCTGCCTTCCAAGTTGGGAAGGAATTAGGTTCAGCCTAAAAGAAATCAAACAATAGAATTTTGATAGAAGTGGAACAGAGGCCTACCGTGTTGTCCCTGGAGCTGTTGAGGGCACCGGTACCTGCTTCTGGCCAGGGACAGATATTCAGCATCACCATGTCATTGCAGAATGAGGGGAGAGTTGGCTTTCTTATCCATCTTGCTGCCTGTGATACGCTGATCAGTTCAGATACCAGCATTTCTTATTTATATCCTGTGCTGCTGTTTCTGTGCACCCAGGAGATGTGAGCAGAGTAACCCACGGGTGGGGGAAGGTGTGGAGTGGTGCAGTGATGGTTGCCAGCTCTCTGTCACCACCCACTCCACTAGAATGCCATGTATTGTGCCTTTCCACTAAAAGACTTGGTTTTAGCATCTATGTAACCTGTACTTGCGGTTTTCTGCCTTGAATTTTCGTTTTATTCATGAATGCACTGGCGTAGAAATCAGTTGGCTAGTAGCTGGGAGCCAGCCAGTGCCCTCTGCTTCCAGCTGGAGCCCTGTAGGGCTGTGCCCTCCTCGGTGGGCCTTTGCCTTGCGTGTCTCTCCTAGGTGAGGCTGGGGCGACTCTTGGCCACATTTGATTATGATTGAATTGTGATTCAAAAATTGGCACAATGATATCACTTTGGTTTTTAAAAAAATCTGGAAATGTATAAACTCCTAACTTCTCTTGAAAATACTTCTGATGATAATACCCATACCAATTCTTCAAAGCAGTTTCATAAGTTACAGAGCCATATTTCTGTGGATTCTCCTGATTTGGCAAGTCATGAACCCAAGAACTACTTTAACATTGTTGGAAAAGAGGTACTCCTTTGACTTCATTTTGGGGGTCATAGCCTCAGGATTCATGCTCCCTACAAGCCAGAAGTGCTTTCAGGGAATCAGCTAGAGAGAATAAATCTAATGTGTACCTTCTTTCTTATTGTAGACTTACTGCTACTAGTCTTTGGGGGAAGGACGTATAATAGTTACGATACTTGAAATAAAGTTAGTCTTTTTAATGGTAAATGATTAGCTAGCTTTTTCTTTAAAAAAGTAGTTGTAAAAATAAATAATACAGAAGAGTATGAAATGAAATGTAAAAGTCCTAGGTCTCCTCAATGCTTCTCCCTAGTGGTAATCAGTGTAGATAACTTTTGTGTATCCTTACAAATATTTTCTATGCAATGATAAACATATATATAGATATACAGACACTTACATACATAGGCACATATACACATACATATGTATATGATATACACACAAACAGCATATATATCTTTTTTTTTCATTAAAATTTTAAGCAGCATTGCATGACTATATATCTTTTTTTAAATACAAGTAGAATTTTACCATAGTGTCACTTTGTATCTTGCTCTTTTCACCTAATGCTCTAATAAGGCATCTTGCCATGTTAGTACATGTAGATCTCCCATGTTTTTGGTGGCTGCATAGTATTCCATTGTATGGTTGGATCATAATATATTTAACATGATGCCTGTTGATGGATGTTTAGCTTTACCTTCCTTTTTACTCTCATAAACAATCTCCTATTACATATCTTACTGGATACATTTGTTGAATGAATATTCTCATTATTGGAGTCAAACCTGAGAACTATATTGCTACATTTTACTTTTTCTTTTTCTTTTTCTTTTTTTGTTATACTGCTATTTTTTAAATATTAGTAACTTAGTAGATTTTAGCAGAAAATATTTATATTGAAGCTTAATGGCTAAGTAACAAAAGATCTTAAAAATATACAAGAAACATATTTACAGATGGTGGAAGTGTTAGAGGAGCCAGTTCAGTTAGGCTAATACTATTTGTTAGGAGTTAATTCATGGTAAAAAATTAGTTTAGAACAAATCAATACACCATGAGGAAATTTAAGGGGATGGCATTTTTTATGAGTTGCTATAGTGTCAGATACAGAGCTGTGGCACATATACCATTAGAATGTACTTCCAGAGGTGGAACTAAAAAAGAATAATTTCTCATGATAGGAGGTGAGAAATGTTGGGGGTGGATTTTTCTTTCTAAAACTATATTCATAAGTGATTAAAATGACAGCTTTTAAAAATCACTAAAGAACTAAATTTACGACTAAATAATAGAAAGGATCTGAGTGTACATGTTTATACGAAAATAGGAAACCCATTTTAATTCCATGAAAGGAATACTAACTACTGTTTGGAGTGAATCTTGATAGCATTAATAGATATGGCTCCTCTTAAATAGATCCTCAGAATTAGATTTATTTGCTCTGAGCTCACAGTTAAATCCCCATTTCCCCTTATGTCACATTCCTATGGTCAACTGTCTGATTAGCAGCACCCAGGTAGAAAAAGTTGTCTATCTCCCAGGAGGTGAGGGGACTGCCCCTCTGCCACCAAGAATGACACAGTGCAGTTGGCCCTCAGCAGCTGCAGCTCCAGCTAGACAAGTTTTCTTCCAATTACTGTTGCCCTACATCTTACAACAACTCCATCCATCCTCTCTCAGTTGTATAGATAACTCAAGTATTTATTCTACACTGGTGGTTCTCAACCAGGGCAATTTTGCCCCCCAGGGTACCTTTGGAAGAGTTTGGAGACATTTGTGGTTGTTACAACCATGGGGTGATAGTGAAATCTAGTGGGGAGACGCCAGGGATGCCACTAAATATCCTATAATGCATAAAACAGCTTTTCCCACCTAGCAAAGAATTATCCAGCCTGGTAATGCTAAGGTTATGAAACCCTGCTGTACACAAGGATGTCACGTACTGAGATCTCACTATTATTTCAATATTTTGGCTTATATAGTTTACCATGTACTGCACTTTTGTCAAAAAAATTGTTTTGTTCAATAGACATTGAGTGACTAAGGGGACTGATATCGTGGTGGAGTGATATTAGCATTAGGTTAGGTAGCAATTAGGAGATAGGATGTCTAATCTCATTATTGCCTCTAATTAGCTGTGGGACCTTTGGCCAGCCATTTAATTAATTTTCGTGAAATGAGGGCGTTTGCCTAAGTTATCTACAGAGTTTCTCTAAATCTTAAAATATCCCATCACTCTGGTATTGCAGATATATTTTTGAAGTGGGGTAAGGATGAACAGTAGGTACATACAGATGTCTACTTGATTCTGTTTCCTCTGCCAAAAGACATATTTCTGTCATATAATCCTTTGCTAACTCTGCAGGTGTCCTGGCTTTTAAGATCCTGTAAGGTCATCCAACACTGAGAGGCTCTGATGACCTAATAATAATTCATCACATGTGACATTTAGTGTCCCTGCAGCAGTAATATACAGCATTAGTTCATCTGTACAGCCATTCTTTAAACAGACATTTACTGAGTGCTGAGCTCTGCCAAGTATTTGATCTATACAATAAGCCTGAAGGCAGGTGGAAATTGGCTTATTCTCTCCAAATTATAGACAAAGCAACCACAGCTCGAAGAGATGTCTCAGGTCATATGGCTCCATAAATGACAATTCCAGGACAGATGTTTCCTGGATCCCCATAACTTTTGGAGAAAACCCATCTTTTTTTCTGTGATCTACCCAGTCATAGCAAAATCACAGCCAGCACCTGAGAGCTGAGGCTTTTACTTATCAGTTAGAAAACACATGTCCCCAGAAAGGTGAAATCTTACAAAATGGACAAAAGTCTCAGGAGCTTTAAATCCCTTCTCTTCCAGTTCCCTAAATAATACATCTCTGACATGAAGGGTACAAAACTGGTCTCTCTCTGGCAACAGAATGGTAGACAAAAAAGCATGTGTTTTGGAGCCAGAGACCTGCATTAAATTCCATCTCCACTTGCCAGCTGTATGATCCAAGGCAATTACTTTATCTTAAGCCTTAATTTTCTCATCTGTAAAATGGGAATTACTAATAGTTAATTTATAGGGTTGCTGTGAGTGTTAAATGAGATAATGTATATCTGTGAGTCCATGTTTAGGGAATTTTCCTTTTTTTTCTTCTTTTTTTTTGAGGACCCATATAGATTAGCCCAACTTTTTATTTTGCCAAGGAAAGATCTTAAAAACAGCCAGTGTATACCACTGTCTCCACAAATCATCATTTCTTCAGAGACTATTTTAATATCCAAAAGGAAAAAAGGACCTAATCCCAAAATAAAGATCAGCTTTCTATAGTCCCTAGTGTTTTTCTCACTTGGCTTTGAACTGGTAAGAATTTCATCATGGCCCAGTATGAGTCTACAGGCCACTCTTGGGAAACTTGAGTTCCCCAAGTTATCTGTGCAGAGTGTTGAATAGGCAACTGGAAGATGGTAAGAAGTATTATTTAACAACCATTGCTGAGAGATTATGATGCATGAAACTTGAGTATTTCCTTCCATTTCTAAATATTCTGACATTTTTGAGTAAGTGGATGGGTGGCCTCTTATAAGACAACAGGACTATTCTTTTCTGTAGATTTCTATAAAGTTTGCGGATTATAGTATTAGTAGGTTATACAAGTCCTCAAGAGCTCAGTAAAATTGCCTCTCTGCTTTATAAAGTAAATCATTAGGTTAATGAGAAGTAGCTTTGCCTCATGTTTTACTTTCACCAGGTATTATGTCTCACCAAATGCTGAGCTCTTTTCTGTTTTCTCCATATTATATTGGGTTGTTTACCTGAACCCCCGATGACTAGCTTCTTTACCATGTAATGGATGTTGTTCCAGTCATTAGAGAAATGTTTATTGGACATCTACTGCTCCAGGCACAGGAAATACACAGTGAACAAAACAGACAAAGGCCCTGCCTTCAAGGGGGCTTTTAAATTCTAATTGATGAGGTCATAGTTGGAGGGGTACAAAGGGGAATATAGATGATAAAACAAATATAAAATATATCAGCTAGTGCTGTGAAGACAAAGAAAGCAGTGTTAGAGATGGGGGTATGATTTAAACACGGTGACCTGGAAAGGCCTCTCTTATGGAGTGACATGTACATAGAGTCTGGAAGAATTTTGGCATTAAGGGAGAAAATTAATACATTTTTCTTTTGCTCATAAAGCTAATTCTGTGACAAATTGGAAGATGTACCCCTTCTACATCTTTTCATGGACGAGGAGAAAATGCAAATATTGGAAAAGAGCAAAAGAAATAGCCATACATTTATAGCATTATTTCCTCAAATTACAAAGCAAAAAAGAAACAAAAAGAACTGAATAAAGTGATTGTTTTGGACTTTTTACCAAGAAATGAGCCAGCTTTTCTCAAAACACCTATTACTGCTTCTCCTCTATGTCTGCCTGGGTATTGATCCAGGAAGTATCTTTAAAGGTGTTAAACATTTACTAACACTGGCAAAAGTAAATCTCAGCTGTGAAATTGTTGTATAGGCCCCAAGAATCTTGAAGAAAAATACTGACCACTCAAGGATGGCTAATTTAGGAACATCTGTATATTTTCTGGTTAAATGTTCTAGAATTTAAAATGCTTCTGAGAACAGCCCTATAGAATTGAATCAATTCCTTAACATAATTCCAAAGTTGAAATAGATTAATGTGTTGTCTACTTTTAGCTAAATTTTAACTTTTGAGGTGAAATTGCTAACGTCCTTTTAAATAAGTTCTGTATTTCCAAAATTACTTTTTCTAATGACACAAACCACCAGAGGATTGGAAGGAGACATCGAGAATTTGCTCTCATGTCCCTTCTCATCATTCATGCTCCTTGGGGGTTTCTGTGGTTCTAGAATCCATTTATCCCTGAGAGGGAGTGGACCTGGTGGAGAATGGGCTACTTTCTTAATAAGCAGATGAGCTTGATGATTGTCCTAAGTGAGCACCTTGAACCGCTGTGCTCAGCCTTGGCTGTACACTAGCATCACCTGGGAGCACTGATGTCCTTGCTGCCCAGGGCCCACCTCCAGAAGCTCTGATTCTATTGGTGTGGAGGGAAGCCTGGGAACCTGGACTTTCTGAAGCCTCCCCAGGTGCTTTTAACATGAAGCCAAGCTTTAAAACCACTGCTCTCAAAATGTAATGTGACTGTCAATCACCCAGGGATCTCGTTAAAATATAGATTCTAATTCAGTGAAATCTGAGATGGAGGTTGATGATGTGTATGTATATAAGATGGTGGAGAGCAGGGGTTGGCAGCCTATGGACTCATCCTGCCCCAGGGCCTATTTTGGGACAGCCTGCAAACTAAGAAAAGCTTTCACATTTTTAAAGAGTTATTTAAAACACAAAAGAAGGAGAAGAAGGAGGAGGAGGAGGAGGAGAAGGCGAAGGCGAAAGAGAAGGAGAAGGAAGAAGGAGAAGAAGAAGGAATATGCAACAGAGAACATATATGGCTCACAAACCCTAAAATATTTACTATCTGGCCCTTTACAGAAAAAGTTTGCCAACCCCTGATCTAAAAGAACTGTTGTCCACGGCTATACCACCCTGAATGCATCTGATCTTGTGAGGCTAAGCAGGGTTGGGCCTGGTTAGAACATGGGTGGGAGACCGACTGGGAATATTGGGTGTTCTAGGCTTTAAAAAAAAAAAAAACTATAAAAGAAAAAATAGATTAAAAGAAGAACTCTTGATAAAGCTTCCCATAACCACTGAAAATCCCTTCTCAGTATTATCCCACTCTGTTAGAATTCATGGCCCCTTGTCTTCCTGTCCTTAGGAATTTGTTTTTATATAAAAGAAATGGCATAACTGGTAGAATTTGTGGCCCATGAATTTTTGGTCATGGAATGGACTACAGATATAAATATTATTAAAAATTTTGTACTCTCTAATTGTATTTATTTTTTTTTAAAGTTCTTTAGTACTTTTATTATAAATGTAGCTCCAAAAAGAAAAAAAGACACATTTTCCTTGAATGACAATTTTCTGGTTTTAAATAAGAATCTCCAGGGCAGACAGATTTAAGAATCACTGAAGATTCCTCTTTAGAAATAGTAAAGTTCCACCATGCAAATTCAGAATTTCCCACCTATAATTTGATTGAAAAAGGCTTGATTTCAAGTGAAATGCTGAATGAGTAAATTCTGGTGCATCAGCGATTCATTGTCTATGGGTAAACAGAAGGCAGTGTGAGTCTAAAGAGAGAATTGTTGAGATCAGCATCTACATTTCACAGAGGAGGAAAGTTGAGTTTTAGAAAACGCAAGTGAGGATAGGAGGACCATAGCAAGATAGTGGCAGAACGAGAACCGAAACTCGTTCTCCTGATTGGATTTTGGTTTATGCTTTTTCTGCGATATTGCTTGCATTCTACTCAAGAGTGAATATTACGCACACCTGTAATCCTAGCACTCTGGGAGGCCGAGGTGGGCGGATCGTTTGAGCTCAGGAGTTCGAGACCAGCCTGAGCAAGAGCGAGACCCCATCTCTACTAAAAATAGAAAGAAATTATATGGACAGCTAAAAATATATATAGAAAAAATTAGCCGGGCATGGTGGTGCATGCCTGTAGTCCCAGCTACTCGGGAGGCTGAGACAGGAGGATCGCTTGAGCTCAGGAGTTTGAGGTTGCTGTGAGCTAGGCTGACGCCTCGGCACTCACTCTAGCCTGGGCAACAGAGTGAGACTCTGTCTCAAAAAAAAAAAAAAAAAAAAAGAGTGAATATTACGGCTCAAGTGCTTGACAGCATAAAAGAGCCAGTTTAAAAACTATCATAGATATTCCTGTTTCTTCTCACATTGTGTTTCTATTTTCCTTTAAAACCTTGAGGATATTTATAATAGCTGCTTTCAAGTCCTTGTCTGCTAATTCCATCATCTTTGTCATTTCAAGATCTGTTTCTATTGGGTTATTTTGTTCTCCTGGTCATAGGTCACATTTTCCTGCTTCTCATGTCTAATAACATTTATTGGATGCTGGACTTCATGCTATTACATTGTAGAGTGTATTTTGTTGCCCTTTAAAAAAAAAAACATATTGAAGTTTCAGCAGGTAGTTAAATTACTTGTTGATCAAACTCATGCTTTCAAGGCTTGTTTTTAAGCTCTCTAGGGAGATTTTGGAATGGCCTTCACTCTTTGGCTAGTGTAGCTTACCACCAACCTGTGGCCTTTTTGGGTCTCTACTGAACACCCTAGGTGTTCTCCAAAGTCGCCCCACTCTGGCTGTCAGAAGATGCACGCCTCCCAGCCCTGGGTGACTCCTGGCAATTGTTTGGCTTACAGCTCCCCTGGCTTTGCCTGGCTTTATGGGATTTCAATTTAAACATGCACCGCTTAGTGTTCACTGGAAAAAATCCCATGCCAATTTCTGGAGCTCTTTGTCTGTGTAGCTCCCTTGCCCCCAAGACTCTGCCTCACAAATTCCGAGCACCTGAAACTCTCTGTCTCCTTGCTGAGGAGACTGCTGTGAGTCAGTGAGACTGCTGTCCCTGCTTGGGTTTCCCTTCTCTGCACTGTGGTCCAGAAAGTGCCTTCAGGCAGAAAGAGCAATGGCAGGCACATCTTATTTCCCTTCCCTCAGGGTTCAAAGGTCCTGTGCCACCTGTGTCCAGTGTCTGAAAACAGTCGTTTCGTGCATTTTGTCATCTTCTAGTTATTTACAGTGCAAAGGCAAGTCTCCTGGCAATTACTGAGTCACTGCCTGAGGCTGTGTACTTAGATCCGTCTTCTGATACTTTTCTGTAGTAAATCAAGGCAGGGATCCTGTCCCTGTTTGGTAGGTGAGATAACACAGAGCCACCAAGAGTAAGAGGTTTGTAGGAAGGTTTGTAGGACGGCAGGAACCCCCGGATCACATGACCTGGCCCACTAGGGGGTGTTACTGGTTACCACCAGCAGAGACAAGACCAGAGGAACAAAAGAGTAGAGAAGAAAGAATCAAATAGGAAAGTGGTACAGCTGTGCATCAGGAGAAAGATTTGGGACAGGGATAGTAACTCCAAGAGTGTCATCAAATATCACTCACTGTCACTCATAATAATATAGGAATAACAATAATGTAATAATAGTATAAAATAATATAGAAATATAGGACCTTTTACTCCTCCATTAACACTGTGCTGAGAGCCTTCAGTGTATTATCTCATTTAATCCTTATTCTCTACCTAAACAAGGCACTATTGCTCCTATTTTACAGATCAGGAAACTTGGCCAAGTTATCCACCTAGAGACACAGCTATATGCAGCAGTGCTGAGATTTGAACCCAGGGCTGTAGACTCCAAAGTTTGTGCTTATAATCACAATGTTTTCCCGTTGGGGGTTGCCTCTCCCTACATTCATTTTTGCTGACTTGCTCAATGTATTTCCCCTTCCATCTCATTCTATCCCTGTATATGTATCATTTGTGATATTCTGACTTTAAAATCAATACATGAGAATTGTAGAATTTGAAAATATAGAACATTACAATACATGATAATTGTAGAATCTGAAAATATAGAACATTAGAAGGAGAAAAGAAACATCTATACTTTTACCCTTATCTTTTATTTCTAGTTCCAAACTTCGCTTATTAACTGTAATGTTCACCTTCATAATTGCTTTGTTTTCATCAAATATAGTAAGTACTCAGTGAATGCTTATTGGTTTCAGGCACTGTAGGAGCTACGTAGAATATTTAAAACATCATGTAATTTGCTAAGAAAGCCACATTGTGTTTATGCCTAAAAAAAAATACTGGTTTCTGGTGGCTACACAATGAGGATTTGACAATCTTTTTTTTTTTTTTTTTTTTGAGACAGAGTCTCACTCTGTTGCCCAGGCTAGAGTGAGTGCCGTGACGTCAGTCTAGCTCACAGCAACCTCAAACTCCTGAGCTCAAGGGATCCTCCTGCCTCAGCCTCCCGAGTAGCTGGGACTACAGGCATGCACCACCATGCCCGGCTAATTTTTTCTATATATATTTTTAGCTGTCCATATAATTTCTTTCTATTTTTTTTTTAGTAGAGATGGGGTCTCGCTCTTGCTCAGGCTGGTCTCGAACTCCTGAGCTCAAACGATCCGCCCACCTCGGCCTCCCAGAGTGCTAGGATTACAGGCATGAGCCACCGCGCCCGGCCTGGATTTGACAATCTTTAAGAGCTTCAAGTGTATGCCATGTTAAGTTTCATGGCCATGACAGCTCCTTGTGCTGCACTATACCCATAGGCACACAACAAATACTCTTTGACTGATTGGTAGGCCTTCAGAGATGGAAGGAAATTCAGTGCATTTATTCAGCAGATGTTCAGGGAGCAGCTACTATGTGCTGGGCACTGTGCTAGCCCTTGGGGATTAAGTGTAAGGAGGAAATACAGTCTCTGCCCTATTGAAGTTCACCACCCAGTGATAGAACACCCAAGAAACCAGCCTCTGAAATGTTCAGATTGGAAGAAAATTCTCCCATAGTGACATTTTCACCAGGCAAACTCAAAGTCCTTTGTTATGAGACGGTTTTATAAAAAGGATAGTTGTGAAAAGCCAGGTAAAGTTCATAAAGTAAAGAAGGGAAAATATTATTTCAGGCTGATATTAAATGATGGCTTAGCTTGCTGCCGCACTGTCTCACAGGGGAAGGTTTTATTTATGTCTCCTTTGGTCTTTTCTCCTTTTCATCTCTAGGTTTGATATATAAACCTTAGCTTGGGCCTTTGATTTATAGTGTTCTGGAGAAAGAGACTCAGGATAACAAAGCCAGGCTGTATCTAAGCACCTGATGTGTTGTCCTAGATCTGGGCTGTCTTAGAATTACACAAAGGATTGCCAGCAGACTGCTGGGGGAAGCCTGCCAGGAAGGCAGTTCCCCTAAAGCCACATTAAATAAAGAGCTTTCTAGTCCTTCTTTTATTTCCTGCTCCCCACTCCCCCCACCCCCGATTTTGATTCTCTGGTTGAGCCCAGTCCTTCTTTGATATACACAATTGGCTTGGGCACTAAATGTTAAGGCCAGCAATTTCTAGTTCTGTGAAAAATCTTTTAGTGTCTGAATTTAATCAACTGAGAAAATTAAAAAAATTTGTATCCATCGACTATAAATATATTAAGTATGGGACTTAAAAATTTCATGGATTCAGACAAGGAAGTGTCATGGAAAAAAAAATTGCATGGAAAACTGTGGACAACATTTTTTTAACCTACAAAATATAGTTTGGCCAAAACTTTCTTGTAGTATACTGGATATTGAGGTTTAGGGAGTTTAGTTCTCTATTGGGAATAGTCACAAATGACCCCAAAACTCAGTGGCTTAAAACAACAGACGTTAGTGTTATAGCTCTTTTAGAATTTGTCTAGTAGGTTTTCTGGTCCTCACTGGAAGACCCAATTAAAAAAAAAAAATACACCAGATATTGATAATCTCAGAGTTTCTGAGGCTCGGAAACCCAGGAATGGCTTAGCTGGGTGGTTCCGGCTCAGGGATTCTCCTGAGGTTGCCACCAAGCTGAAAGCCTCCCTGGCGCTGGAGGTCCTGCCTCCAAGAAGACTCACCGTGTGACTTTTGGCCACAAACTCCACCAGGGCCTCGCCACACAGGGCCACTCAGTGCCCTCAAAGCATGGCAGTCAGCTCCCCTCACAGTGAGGGGAGAGAGCAAAACAGAAGCTATGGTGTCCTTTATAATCTAGTCCCTGAGGACCATGACTTGTGCCGTATTCAGCCAGCCACACAGACCAACCCTGGGGTCACGTGGAAGGGACCACACAAGAAAAGGAGCATCCCGGGAAGTGGGGACCCTTGGGGGCCATCTTGGAGGCTGGCGACCTCATGGGCTATTGGTCAGGGAAAATTTTGTTTAACTAAAAGTTCATCGTGTTGACTCAAGTGAACTGACATTTACTGCTTCCATTGTTCATTTTCTGGAGATATTTAAAGTGAATGCTCAGGAGGAGGAGATGGGTAAATTCACACTTAAAGGTGTGCGCAGTCTGGGCGATGGGCACCCTTGTATTGCAGCTCCGACTCGGGCAGTGCAAAGGCAATTTATGTAACCAAAGCATTTGTACCCCCATAATACTCCTAAATAAAAATAAATAAATTTTTAAAAAAGAATTAATAAAAAATAAAATAATAAAATTAAGTGAATGCCCAGAGCTGTGTGGCTGTGTATGTGTGTGTGTGTGTCCCTAAGTCCTAGCGTGAGACTAATGGTGTAGTTCCTTCTTATTCTATAGAGTCAAAGAGCTGATATGTAAGAGGAAGGGATGAGCCACCAAGAGGACTTTTAAGTTTGTGTAAACACAGTCTCAGCCTGAGCAAGACCAGTGATCCAGGCACAAGGGACAAGTCCCTTGTCTTCGATTCCTATAGGTCCAATGAAGGAGGCATTGGCCAGGCTCAAGGTGTGGGGAATCTGAGGAGGGAACCTTTTCTCAGTGGAACATACTGGAAACACCTTCTCAAAGCCATGGCCTGGGCACCTTTTAGTCCTCATTTTGCAAAAAGGGAGAGCAAGGGGATCTGGTGCCAGGCTGCTGGTGATTCCCTCATATTAGGCCTGGAGTCAGGTCTTGAGCAAGGTGCACGATTGCCCTGGACCTTAACAGTAACAAAGTGGTTGGCCTAGAAAGGTGATTGGCCTAGAAAGGTGATCAGCACCTTCCAACCCCTCCTGCTTCTGATTTTAGGAATATTTCAGATTTCTCTTGGAAAATGTGCTTTTTGTGTGTGGTATTCTTTCAGCCGGCCAGGGTTGTGGGTGCACTAGCACTCTGGGTGTCATGGTCTCTCTTGCCCACTGTGCTTTGCATCTTCCAGATATTTCTTGTAGGTGTTATACACTGGTGGTACCCTCCTGGCTCTCCATGATGCAGTGGATTGATATAGGTCTTAGTCTGCTTGGGCCACAATAGCAAAATACCATAGACTGGGTGGCTTATAAACACCAGAAATTTATTTCTCACGGTTCTGGAGGCTGGGAAGTCCAAGATCAAGGCACTGGCAGATTTGGTGTCTAGTGAAGGCCCACTTCCTGGTTCATAGATGGTTCTTTGTCACTGTGTGCTTGCATGGTGGAAGACGCAAAGCAGTTCTCTGGTAATAAGTTCTCTATTTAATAAGGGTATTAGTCTCATTCGTGAGAACTCTGTCCTCATGATCTAATCACCTCCCAAAAGCCCCACCTCCTAATATCATCGTCCTGGTGATTAGGTATTGAGGGCACACAATCAGACCAAAGCAATGTGTATGTGCTTAGGTATGCATTCTGAGCTTGGTGGCTGCCTATTTCTTTAGAATAGACTCCTGACTGATAAACTACAGAGTCAAAGAACTTGAGTCATAGTTCTGGGAAGAAAATACCTGCTGATCCTCCACCCAGGAAGCTGGAAGGGACTCATCTCCCCCAGGAGTAAATGGGTAACATTCACTCCTCCCACCGGTGTGGGAGCCCACTGTGTCCTCACTGAGGATATAGTATGGGGACAAAGTGTCATCTCATTATTTTAAGTTGTTTCTTTACCAATGAAAAGCAATTGTTTTTTAGCTTGGAAAAAAAAAAAACCACTTAAAGCAATACAATTGTTAAAAAATTTATGGTAAAGTACACATAATATAAAATATATGATATTAACCATTTTAAGTGGCATTGAACCATTTAGGCTCAGAGGCATTAAGTACATTCACATTGTTGTACATCCATCACCACCATCCATCTCCAGAACAGTTTTGTCTTCCCAAACTGAAACTCTGCACCCATTAAACACTAACTCTCCATCCCCATTCCCCTTGGGGTGTCCCAGTCCCTGGCAAGACACCATTCTATTTTCTGTCTCTATGGATGAAATGCTTTTTTTCCCCCCATATGTATTGGCCATTCACATTTTTTTGCTTGTGAATTCTTTGTAAATATCCTTACCTTATTTTTCCTTTTGGGACATTAGTATTTTTCTCATTGAGTAGGAAGAATTTGCTAGGAAAATTGAAAGCCACCTGTATCAATGATTGTTAGTTTTTTAAGCATTTGTTAAAAGGTCAGTAGTTTTCCTCTGCCTGGTCCTGATTCCTGAGAGATTTGCCCTCTTTTCCCCCTTTCTGGCTGCTAAGTCAGTTTCTCCCAATTGTTTCCTCTCCTTAGAAGTCGGGGGGCAGGTCTCTTGCGGGGAGCTGGGCAGCCCAGAGGGCTCAGGCGCCCCCTCTCGTCCAGCCTGAGGCTCGTGGTTGTCTGGGTCTAGAGGAAGCCTCGTTGTTTCTGCCTTTTCTAAGGATCACCCTAGAAGTCCATGATCTTGCTTCTTGTTTTACTGAGAAAATTGAAACAACTTTTTCATCCCCCTGCCCTGCGTCTATCCCTACGTGCCCCCTTCTGTTCTAGGGGGTGAATTGGCTCCACTTAATCCCCTTCTCCTCTCTCCCAGCCATGGACATCATACCTACAGTGAATTCCTCCCTCCTGTATTCTTGTTTTTTCCCTCTTGACTGACTCATTCTTAGCAACACACAAAGATGATGTCATATTTCCCATCTTAAAAAAAAACCACACACACACAAAACACCTTCTTGACCCCATATTCCTCTTTGGATACTGCCCCATTTCTCTGTTTCCTTTTATAGCCAAAGGCTGTGAAAGATGTATCTCTTCTGTCTGTACTCGCTCCCTCCACCTCTCCCCTTCCCATGTATCTCCGGCCTACCGCAGTCACACCTTTGCCTCCTCTACCCACCCACCCCCCATGCACCACCTACCACGGCTACTGTTACAGAACTGGTGTGGTGTCTTGTCTTCCCAAAGCCGGTGCTCAGTTCTCAGTCCTCACTGTGTCTGACCAGGCAGCAGCATTTGCCACCTGTTGTTCCCTCCCTTCCAGGACACCTGCTCTTCCTGGCTCCTACGACCCCACCTCTGCCTCTCCCCGCTGTGGGCTGCTCTTTCTCAGCCTCTGTTGGCTCTTCTAACTGACCTCAGGCCTCAAGCCTTTTCCCTCCACCTTCTGCCTCCTGTCCCTCAGTGATCTCTTTTAGCCTCGGTGGTGCCAGACCTCTCTCCTGAGGATGGGGCACGTAGCATCAACTGCATACTCCGGGTCTCCAAATGGTCGTCCACGAAGCACCTGAAATGTGACAAGTTCAAACAGAATTCCTGATCCCCCTCAAACAGACACATAAACAACTCTACCTCTTTCCTAAATGTCTTCTCATCATCTGGTCCTTTAGGCCCCAGACCGAGCCTCCTCTTGCCCTCACACCCTGGGTGCAATGCAAGCAAGCCCCAGGGCTCTTCATCCAGAGTGTGTTCTCCATGAGATAGGGTAGTGTCTCTCTACCTCCTCCTCCAGCCAAGCCCCAGCCACTGCCCTCCGGACTCCTGCAGGAGCCTCCTGACTGGGCTCCAGGCCCACACTTGCCCTCCTCAGTTCCCTTTCCAGCGGCGGCACCAGAGTGACCTTTCTAAAAACTGTCAGTTTTACCTGCTGAAAACCTTCCAGGGGGCAGGGCATGGCGGCTCATGCTTGAAGTTCCAGCACTTTGGTAAAGAATTTTATCTTCATAGGAATAACCTGGAATTTAATTTTTTTTATTATTTTGAATAATATTGGGCCTGTGTATTTTATTTTTATTTTTTTCCTTTGTCTAACAACTGTGTATTTTAGGCGAGTGACTTTCAAAGTTTTAAGATAAAAAAAATTTATCTCATTATTTTCAGGCTGCATTAAAATAAAATATAAATCTTTTATTTTTGTTGCACAAGTAACTGATTTTATAAAATACTATGAAAACATTCTACACTATAAAAGTTTATCAACACAAACGTCCTTTGTTAAGCATTTATATTGCCACTCTATGACACATCTTCGTAAATTAAAGTGATTCCTGCCCACCACTGGTTTTCTACCTAAGAAATGTCTTCCCACACACCTAATTTAACTATTTAATGATAACTTGTGTAAGTGGGCAACGTTTAAAGGAAAAGCCCTGAAATGCACTTATACCTAAACATGACATTGAAAGAAAGCATATGTACAATGAATTATTTCTATTTTATCTATGATATGCAGGGATATTTTTTAGTCATTTGCAAGTGGGGACATTTATTGGTGTGGTAGTTAGGCCAGAAGCGGTTGGTGTACCAAGTATTGCCTCTTTCCTAAGTTGTGGAGATTTAAAAATGAAGATGACATGCTGTCTGCCAGGTAGCAGAACCAGAAATAGAATTTAGGCCATCCAGTTTCCATTCTGAGGTAGATAACCATGAGATTCTGGGGCAGTTTAGAGCTGTGCTGCCCAATATGGTAACCACAAGTTATTTATGGCTACTTAAATTAAAATGAATTTAAATTAAATAAAATTTAAAATTCATTTCCTTAGTCGCACTCACCATATTTCAGGTGCTCCCTAATGACATGGTCTAGTGGCTGCACAGTGGACTGCACAGATTGAGGTCATTTCCATCATCGTAGAAAGTTCTATTGGACAGTAAAGGAAGGAAACAAAATGAACTTTCCTGCTCATGACCTAACAGCTTTTGCAAGACATAGTCTGTTATCTTTATGTAATGAATTAAGTAGACTTTATTTTTTTAGAGCAGTTTTAACTTCATAGCAAAATGGAGCAGAAGGCAGATACTTCTGTTGTACCCCAGGCCCCCACACATGCACAGCCTCCCGCATTATCAACATCCCTCACCAGAGCGGTATGTTTGTTACAACTGATCAGCCTACATCAACACATCATCAACACCCAAAGTCCTTAGTTTATGTTTGCGTTCACTCTTGATGTACATTCTGTGGGTTTTGACAACTGTATAATGACATATTTCCACCATTGTAGCATCACACAGAGTATCTTCACTGTCCTGAAAATCCTCTGTGCTCTGCCTATTCATCTCTCCCTCTCCCCTAATTCCTGGCAACAACTGATCTTTTTATTGTCTCCATAGTTTTGCCATTTCCAGAATGTCTGTTTAGGGAAATTTATAAACAGAACTTTGAACTGTCACTTGTGATCTTTTTCAGGTGACACATTATATTTTTATTATTTTATAAAACTCTTTAATAACTTTTCTAGGAATAGTATGTATATACTACAATCTTTTTTGCTTAAACACAATAGCAATTTATTTTTTGCTCACTCAAAACTCCTGGGCAGGTAGTCAGGGCAGCAAAGTAGCTTTCTTCCAAGCAGCCTCTCAGGGCCCAGGTTCCTTCCATCTTGTGGCTCCCAGGCCTTACCATTATTCACATTCAGCCAGCCAAAGAGGAATGAGAATGGAGGAGTGCGTGGGATATTTTTATAGGCCACACCTGGAAGGGGCACACATCACTTCTGGTCATGTCCAGGGGAGAGGACTTAGTCGTATGACCACACTTGGCAGCAAGGAAGGCTGGAAAATGCAGCCTAACTGTGTGCTCAAAGATGGGGAAGTCAGATTTGGCGGAACAGGTAGTGCAGTGTCAGTGGGAAAAGGGAAACTTGCAGAGTTACTGCTTGCAACAGAATAGAGCAAGATGTAAATGTATGCTCTCCTCCATGTCAGCCATAACTGAAGAAATCCTGCAGGAACCACAGGTGGTTCTGGATAATGCAGGCCCTGCTCACAGTGGCAGGGCTGCCCTTGCACAGTCAGAACATGGAGCAGCAGACCAGAAGGCATGTGTGCTGCAGGCAGCTGGCTCCCAACCTTGACTTTAGAAGATGAAGATTGCATTCTTAAGGAGGAAAACAATGTACCATGGAATAATTTTATGACAAAATCTTCAGTTTTCTACAATGTGGATTGAAGGATCTTCCCAATTTTATTTGAAGATCCTAAACTTCAGATTGCCTTTCCCAAATCCTAACATTTAGATTGTCTTTCAAATCTAAAATTGTGGATCAATTCCTGTGGCTAATCTACATACCTTGTTGACTGCTGTAGTCATTAGAGGTCTTGGCTTCCTTTTCAAATTGACAGGATTTTTTGTGTGTTGGAGACAAGAGTCTCACTCTGTTGCCCTGGGTAGAGTGCAGTAGCGTCATCATAGCTCACTGCAACCTCAAACTCCTGGGCTCAAGCCATCCTCCTACCTCGGCCTCCCGAGTGGCTGGGACTACAGGTGCATGCCACAGCGCCTGGCGAATTTTTTCTATTTTTAGTAGAGATGGGGTCTCACTCTTGCTCAGGCTGGACTCAAACTCCTGAGCTCAAGGGATCCTCCCACCTCGGCCTCCCAGAGTGCTAGGATTACAGGCATGAGCCACCTTGCTCAGCCAACAGGATTGCTTAACTAAACTATGTCCCTTCCAAAGTACTTTATTGAATCCCTCCTGTTTTTTTTTTCAAAAGAGACGTTGGGCTCCTTTACATCAAATTAGCCGTTTGAACGTGAAGGGATATTCACAGAACACAGCCCTTCTTGTGTTCTGTGAATATGAATGTTTGGAACGTCATTGATCAACAAGTGTCATCTGACAGTCCCCATCTCTTGCATGTAAAGGCTGAGCGTGCACATAATCATGGCCACCTGCCTTTGATGCTGAGCAAACAGCTGCAGCAATGGACCATTCTCTCTTGTCCTGTCTTTATGTGCATGGGACCCAGCAGGAGGCTATTCAGGAAGAGCAGAGCCAGGCAGAGGCCAGTCGATACACTCGGTAGCTGTTATCAGACATCTACCATGGCTGCGGGCCCCAAGAGCGCATTATCAGTGTCCTCGTTACAGTCTAGGCTGAGCTGGCACACTTGGCAGCCTGCAGCATGAATGAAAAATATATAGATCTGACAGGGAACATTTTCTCTTCCTGTCTTTGTCCTTAAGGGAGGAAAGTGATTGCTGTGGAAGTTATTTCTGATATAATAGGCATGTTGGCATGGCTCGACAGCCTAAGATGCTGTCTTGCCTGTTAAAATAAGTAACAGGATGTGCTGTGCTGCTGTTACATGTATATAACACTTCTCATTTTCCAGAGCACGTTTGTTTTCATGATCATATCTGCTGCAAGAGAGCTTAAACAAACAGTAGTGATTAGGATTTTCCTGACAGTATAAATTGTCATTCCAAGAACTGGCCATTATGCAGCTGACTACGTGGGGAGCAGAGTTTGAATTTTCTGGACCACTTGGGGTTGGGATGTGAGCAGCTTCGGAGGGACCCTGGGCCCGGAGGAAGGAAGAGCTGCCCATGGGGCACAGGGACACACCGAGGCACTGTGTGGGTGGCAGGAGGCCAGGTGGCTGGTGGGGGTGAGCGTGGCTGCATGTTATTTTTCTGTGCTGTTCAGGTTTTGCTTTTAGTTCTTTTTTTGTTGCTCTGTGATCAAGCCATTCATTATTTATAGATGGGAACAAAATATAATTAAATTCTTTGTTGCTGAAGCTCCTATAGGAAAAATTATCTATTAATAATTTTTTCAACTCTCTGTAACCACAACCTTCCTTTTCCCATATGGAAATAACTATTTATCTGATTTTTTTTTTTTAATAATGTGAGGTTTCTTAGGAAAATAATTATGGTGTTATAGCAGAACTAACTGTAATTTATTTGGATATGGTCATTTAGTTGAGGATTACTCTTATTCTGATACCTGTACAAGATTATGCACTGTCCAAAAAGAAAAGAAAAAAAATTATGCATTGTCATTGAGGCAGTGTTTGTATAGGATAGGAAGATTTTCTCCACGTGGCTTTACTTCAACAATCTACACAGGTGACCTTCCCAGGAGATGCCATCACCCATGCCTTGCCTCCCCCAAGATCTCAAATTCTGAAGTTCTCTTCTTTGGCCCCAACCAGAGTGGTCGGTGCAGTCCAGTGGCTGAGAATCCGACTCTGGAAGCCGACTCGCCTGGGCTTGAATCTGAGCTTCACCACTTACTAGTTTGGGACCTTGAGCAAGTCATTTGGCCTCTCTGTGCCTCAGTTTCCTCATCTGTTAAATGGGATGGCTCATAAGGCTGTTGTAAGGATTAAGTAAGTTCTGTTAAAACCTGGGGAATAGTGCCTGGCACACAGAAGTCACGTAAGTGCTGTAGTCTGTGTCTAGTCTGCCATCCCCCTCCCCCACGCCCCCTCTCGACCAGCATCCTGACCTTCCTTCCCCTAGAGGCATCTCCCTCTCTGCATTTGTCCCAATGCCATCATGAGCCCCTCAGATTTCCTTGCTGCTTGATTGTTAGTTCAAGTCCTTGTGGGGGACAGATAACACAGTCCAACCAGGTGATTTGAGGAGAGCTTAATAGAGAGGTTATGTACAAAGGCATGGGCAGCTGTGAGCAACCACGGGGAAGCACAGTGCCTGGGGCTAGCCCCACTGGGAGAGCTGCTCACAGCAGCTTTGTGGGAGGCTGCCTGGCAGGAGCTGTGAGCTTGCAGGAAGGGAGCCAGGCACATAAATAGTCTGACCTCACCTGCTCCCTCCGTCCACCTCCTGCCAGGCCTCCCCTTGGCTCTCGACTGAAAGCCAGAGGGCAAGGGAGGCCATCCACGTAGTCCATGTAGTCAGCCTGCCAAGGGCAGAGCAGGGTGGAGTGGAGGAGAGTGGATCTAGACCCAGGGGCAGGTGGAAAATCTCTGCACAGTGCCCCATGGCCCCCTGGTGTGCAGCCCCACTCAGCCTTGAGTCATGTGCCCTTGAGGTGTGGCCC
Source organism: Eulemur rufifrons (assembly GCF_041146395.1). Taxonomy (NCBI): domain Eukaryota; kingdom Metazoa; phylum Chordata; class Mammalia; order Primates; family Lemuridae; genus Eulemur; species Eulemur rufifrons. The sequence continues at coordinate 29,890,522 of NC_091002.1, forward strand.
ACCCACCCCTCTCTGCCCCCATAATCTACTCCCCTGCCATTCTTCCAGTCTGCAGCCTGCTCACCAAGCATGCCATGACCTTTGCACCCATACTCAACTTATCGTGTCATTTCCCTTTCCCAGGAGTGCCCTTCCCTCCTTCTAGGCCTGGAGAAATGCTATTTAGTGGTAGGATCCCAAATCCCCTCGTTCCGCTTCCTCTGTACCCTAGATCGTCCACTCTTGGTTGGTAGAGACCATACCATAGTCATCTCTGCCTTTCTTTGTGGTCCCTCCAAGTAGTTGAAATAAAAATGAGTGCTCAAAAAAATTAGTTGTGGCCGGGCGCTGTGGCTCACACCTGTAATCCTAGCACTCTGGCAGGCTGAGGCCGGTGGATCGTTTGAGCTCAGGAGTTCGAGACCAGCCTGAGCAAGAGCGAGACTCCGTCTCTACTAAAAATGGAAAGAAATTATCTGGACAACTAAAAATATATAGAAAAAATTAGCCAAGCATGGTGGTGCACGCACGCCTGTAGTCCCAGCTACTTGGGAGGCTGAGGCAAGAGGATCGCTTGAGCTCAGGAGTTTGAGGTTGCTGTGAGCTAGGCTGATGCCACGGCACTCTAGCCTGGGCAACAGAGAGAGACTGTCTCAAAAATAAAATAAAATTTAAAAAAAGTTAGTTGCATTGAATGACTGATGGAAAGACACGATAAATATCATTTACCTGGCTAAAGGTAGTGTCAGTTATGAATAGTAGATTCAGCATATTTAACACTGATTAACTATATCACATGTTGTATGTGACCAAGTCGCTCCCTGACACAAACACACTCCCACTTATTCAGATTTAGTTGCTATCATCTCCGGGGATGTCCTGTATGTCACTTATGAGAATCTATCTTAAACTTGTAGTTGGCTCTAGGAAAAAAGCAAAAAAAAAAAAAAAAAAAAAAGAGGAGCGAATTTATCTATGTAATTATTTATCCAGTGTTTTACCTCCTCTTCTAGATCTTTAGCTCCCTGAGGGCAGAAGCCATATATATCTCTGTTATTCATCACAGAATCTGCAGAGCTTAGAACAGTATGTGGTATATTTATAAATAGTTTTTGAATAAATAAGTATATTGGTCACAATATACTGTGACATGTCGTATCCTCAGGAGGCCAGCAAAGTGGGCACTCCAGGTGCCATGGAAGGGCCCACGAAGTTCCTTTCCTTGCCCCTCAAATCATTCCCTGCTCCTGGAAGTCATTTTTATGACACTCTCCTACCGTTAGAGCAGCCGCCCTTTCTACGTGTATGGAAGTAGATCTTATGCCAAAAAGAACAAATTCCCTTTTCCTTCTATCTCCATAGGGAATATAGTAATATCTGCGGAATTATTCTTTTTCTGAAATTATTCTGCTTCTCATTTCTCGTTCCTAACTGTGCTCATCTGTAGTTTTTTTAATTTGATGGTGCTGGTAAAATACATCATATTGTAGTTTGGGCCATTTCAAACCTATTTAGTAGCTTTGAAAATGTGTAATAGGCATTATCAGGTCTTAAAATGGAAAATGGGCATCATTTTATAACATTTCACTAATGTGATCGTCTAACTAGATTTTATTATTAATAAATGATTTCAAGGAGTTCTTTTTAAAGGTCACGAATGATGTTTGATAACCTGAAAAAAGATTACCTTTTGGAAACAGGAAGTAGCAACATAGCCTGGAAACCTTAATTTATTTAAGCCCTACCATCACTCAGTAATCTTTTTTATCTGCTAGTTTTTTTTGAAGTTTAATATTTTGAAAAATATGTTCTGGAAAGGAAATTAAACCTGGGGTTTGAGATAACAGAGCTCTTATGAAGCTTATATACTGGAGATATTAGAAAAAGATATTGATCCACGACAAACAAACAAAAAAGGCAAAAAGCAATTAGTTTGGAGGGACTGTCTAAATAGGGTTGTCTAAAGCGAAAACCTACAAAAATTGGGCAGATGGTCTTCATAAACTCGAGGAAGATTAACTCTGGAGCCATGTTGTAACAGGTTTGTACCGATGCATCTGTTGCAAACTAATTGCCTTTCTGCCTGATAACCTAAGTTTGGGGGTTTTGTAATAGAAGCAATTAAAAGCTCAACGCTGTCGTGTTTTTCATTAATTTACTGGTGACTGGTTGGGTTTATAAGGATAATTTGATTTATTCTGAAGTTAATGGTAATTACAAGTTGTGTTTTACTTGGCAGCCTGTCCTTTATAATATAATTTGCCTTTAACTTCAATATAATGTTTTCTTGGTTAATAGCCTCTTCTTTTGGAAAAAAACAAGCATAGGCAATTATCTGGGAAGATTTTAAGGTAGATGCAATAGAATGGTTTGGGGGTCTCTCTATCTTGAGCAATAGAAGATCAGGTTTGGAACAGACCTGGTATAGTATGCCATCAGTACAGCTAGATGGAGGCAAAAGCAAAACGGGGTCCTGAATTCTCAGAGAAGCTTCTGTACCTATTTTCAGTATCTAAAAGCTGAACATATGTGTATCCTGCAACCAACAGTTCACTCCCAGGTACGCACCTAACAGAAATGCATCCATATGTTCATGGAAAGACATGCACTGAAATAGTTACAGCAGCACTCATCATAACAGCCCTAACTAGAAACTACTCCAATGCCCGTCATGAATAGAATGGATAAATGGTGGTGTGTTCACACACTGGAATGCTATTTATGATTGGAAATGAACAAACTGCCACTGTACACAACATGGATGAATTTCACAGACATAAAGTTGAGGGAAAGAAGCCAGATACCAAAGAGTACATAATATATGATTTCACTTATATAAAGTATAAGAAAGACAAAGCATCAAAACTCTTGTGCTGATCAGTTATGGAATCACACCTCTGAATAGCCATAGCATTCCATCCTGGGCAACATAGCGAGACCCTGTCTCTAAAAAGTACATAAAAAATTAAAATTTAAAAAAAGACAAAGCAATCCAAGTGTTAGAAGTCAGAATGGTGGTAATCCTTAGAAGGGTAATAATTGGAAGGGGACACAAGGAGAGCTGGGTATTAATTATACTATATACATTCAGCTTGTGAAAATTAATAAACCTTTATGATTTAGGCACTTTGATATATGCATGTTATAGTTTAATAAAAAGTAAAAAAAAAATATCGATTTGAAAATGTGGCATTACAATAATTTAAGGAAGAGTTGGGCCAGGAAGTGGTGGCTAGGAGTTTGAGACCAGCCCGAGCAAGAGGGAGATTCCCATCTCTATCAAAAATAGAAAAAATGAGCCGGGCATGGTGGCACATGCCTGTAGTTCCAGCTACTTGGGAGGCTGAGGAAGGAGGATCACTTGAGCCCCGGAGTTTGAGATTGCAGTGAGCTATGATGACACCACTGTACTCTACCCGGGGTGACAAAAAATAAAAAAAAAAAAGAGTTGGTCACTATCCTCTCTGCTTAATACTGAGTCATGAGAAAAACAACAGTGTAGAGACCATTTAAAGTGACACTGGCAAAAGGCTAGAGATCATACAGGTATTACGTTGTCTTTAAGCAGAACTTTATTATCTATCAAAAGGATCGGGCTGAGATACATCAACATAGCCATGGTCTTTTTGTGAAGAACCATGAGAGCCTGTCTAAATCCCCACCCCCTTTGGGGATCAACTCGGGTTTCCTGGTTCAGTGAAGTCTTTGCAGCACCTCTGACTTTCTGTTCTCTATCAGCTGATTACAGCCATCATCGAAAGAACATAGTTGAGCACTTAATAGTGATATAGATATTTCCTTTCTTTTTTAAAATTGTTTTTATTTATTTTTTTTAATTCAGGATATTATGTAGGTATTTCATTTCTTTTGCTTCTTTCTTGACTGCAAGTTTGTCGAGACCAACAGCCCCGCCTTGCATTTCTCCATCCAGGTCAGGCATTGGGTGGGCATTTAATAAACACTTGACAAGTGAAGTCCTTGTCAAGCCCCTCAAGAAATAGGAAGATGAACAGAGGCCCTGCCTGAGGCAGGAGCAAGCATTTGCTATTAAGTGGCAATAACTGTGTTGCTTCCCTGGCATTGTCTCAATCTGATTTCTCTAATCCCTTTGACCTTTCTCTCTCTCTTAAAATTTTCTTGTTTACATGTTCATTGCAGAAGATTAGGAAATATGAAAAAAGCACAAAGAGGGAAAAAGATAAACACTCATAATCTTCCTGCACAGAGGGAAACTCTTTGACTGTTTTATTGTAATTTTTTCTTCTTTTTCTTTTTCTTTTCCTATAATGCCATTGCTTTCATGTTCTTTGTCTTCCTCTCCCCCCCACCCCCCACCCCCTTTTTCTTACTTTTTTAGGAGTAATAGGAGTTAGTCTAGGAGAGAAACTTCTCCACATTGGTAAAGGCTCCGTGGGCAGAGTGTTGCTAACTCAGTTTTATTTATTCTGTATATGAAGGTGTAGTATTAAGATCTGGGCTTTCATGTCTTGCTAGAAAAATAGTATAGCATGATTTATAACCCAAAGCTCCACTTATTCACTGCTTAAATTTTGGAGATTAGCTTGGCTGGTATATATATTATATGCCAAATCACTAAAAAATGATTCTTTTGGGATAGAACCATGCCGTTTACTAATATCATCATCCTTATTTTCATCTTAAAAGCAGGGATCCAACACATTTTAGACTTTAAAATCCTGTTAATCCTGGTTCTCTGCCTTTTAACAGAAGATTGCTTCTCTGGGTAGAGGATTTCTGGGTAGTTGTCCAATGCTGTGCTTTTCTTGATGCTCATGGGACCACGTGGTGAGCAGCCCATGCTGCGTGGCTGACGTTGCTCCTTGTCATGAGCTGGAGCCCCTGGTCTGTCATTCTCCTGGTGCACATACCACACAGCGTCTGTACCCTTGCTGTTTTTTTCTGTCAACGGAAAAGAAGCCAAACTCTGTAAAATAATTTAGAAAGGTTTATTCTGAGCCGAATTTGAGGACCATGGCCCAGAGCCACGCCCAAGAAACCTTGAGCAAGTGGACTCACCATGGTTGGGTTACAGTTTGGTTTTATACATTTCAGGGAGACAGGAATTACATGTAAATCAGAAATCAATACATGGAAGGTCTACACTGGTTTGGCCCAAAAAGGCAGGACATCTCAACACTGGGGAGCTTGCAGGTTATAGGTGGGTTTAAAGAATCTTTGATTTGTAATTGGTTAAAGAAATGAAGCTTTGTCTAAAGGCTTGGAACGGTTTAAGTTAAGATAGGGAAGTCTGCTAATCAGAGACAAGCCACCGGACGTATACCCAGACTCAAGTTATTCGTTAATAAACTGATGTCCTGCAGCTGTGGTTTAAGCTTTGCCTGGCGAAGCGTTAGGCCTGTTAATGAGTTATTAATACAAAGGACATCGCCAAGAGCGGAGGGGGCATGATGAGGAGTGTCTGACCTCTCTTCTCTTGGCCAGCAACTCCGCTTTAGGGTATTTCTGGCCAAAAGGGGGTCCATTCAGTCAGCGGCGGGGAGCTTGAGATTTTATTTTAGTTCATGCTTCCTAAAAATAGATTCCTAAAACGGTCCTAAAATAGACTCCTGGGCTTCTCTACTTGACTTTCTTCAGATTTTTTTTCCTCCAGACTCCTCTGAGCTTTGTCTCTAGTTTCTCTTTAGCCTCCTGAAATATTAAATGATACTCATTTAAACAGGATTATTCATTGCTAAGAAGAAAAATCCCCCTTGCAACACTGGCAGACTGTGTTTCTCTTGACCTTTAAAATACCTTAATGGGTACATTGTTTTGTTTGTTCTGCTCTGCTCTGGTTGAGGGCGATGTGACATTTGCATTATCTCTAGGCCTCTGCTTAGCTGTGTTGCTATAAATTATTGTCTGTCCTAAACAGTCCAAGTGATTACCCTGCTGTGTGTGTGTGTGTGTGTGTGTGTGTGTGTGTGAGAGAGAGAGAGACAGACAGAGACAGGGAGAAACAGAGAGAGAGAGAGAGAGAGAGAGAGACATCCTCACGGCCTGGGGCTTCCTCTTCATCTTGGCACAGAAATTGTTTGGAGGGTTGCGAAGGGGGCTAGAGGAGGGGCAGTGGCTATATTTGAGAAAGAAAATTGCAGGACACCATTTCAAATGTAATCATTTCCTGTTTTCACATTTCAGATCTCTTGCTGGGGGGTGGGGGCTGTGCCTGGGAGGTGGAATAAGAAGAGCTTCCAGGCCAGGCGTGGTGGCTCATGCCTGTAATCCTAGCACTCTGGGAGGCCGAGGTGGGAGGATCGCTTGAGGCCAGGAGTTCAAGACCAGCCTGAGCCAAGAGCAAGACCCCATCTCTAGAAAAAATAGAAAAATTAGCTGGACAGCATGGTGCACACGTATAGTCCCAGCTACTTGGCAGGCTGAGGCAGAAGGATTGCTTGAGCCCAGGAGTTTGTGAGGTTGCTGTGAGCTATGATGACACCACTGCACTCTAGCTCAGCCAACAGAGTAAGAGCGTATCTAAAAAAAAAAAAAAAAAAAAAAAAAGGAAGAAGAGCTTCATTGCATGTTAGTGGGCAGTGGTTGTGCCAGGAGGCGGCTGCTGACAACTTTGTAACAACCTGTCCCAGTCTGCGTTGCCTGGGTGCTCGTTCAGAGAGGAGCTGTCATCTGGGAGCCCGCGCCCCTGGGTTCCAAAGAGTCATGGCTTGTCCTGGCCAGTCCCTTCTGAGACCTCCTCTCTGCCCTTCCCCACCGTCTTCCCACCCACCTGGCCAGAGCCAGTGCCCATTTTTAACCTTACCCATTGACCATTTCAGGTAACCTCTGTTTACTGTGTATCACCCAAGCAAAACATGCTGCACCGATTCAATCTGTATACTTGACAGATTAAACTTGACATTATTATTGAAAAAAAAACAAACCTGTTCAATGTTTTTAACCCTATTGGGGCTGCTATAACAAAACACCACAGACTGCGTGGCTTATAAACAATAGAAACTTATTTCTCACAGTTCTGGAGGCCGAGAAATCCAAGATCGCGGTGCCGGCAGGTTCGGTGCCTGGTGAGAGCCCCCTTCCTGGTTCCTAGATGACTCCTTCTAGCTGTGTGCTCCAGTCGTGAAAGGAGGAAGGGGACTGTCTGGGGTCTCCTTCATAAGGGCACTATTGTCATTCATGGGGGTTCCTCCTTCATGACCTAATCACCCACCTCCTAATACCATCACCTTGGAGGTTAGGATTTCAACATGTGAATTTGTTGGTGGCGGACACGAACATTCAGAACACAGAACCCTGCCATTCTCAAATTTATTAGAAAATTAAGTCTCTTGTTTGTGGAACATCTGCTACTGTCTCTGAGGATGCAGGTGGTACTCTGCAGACCCAGTCTGGGGAACGAGAGAGGTTCAGCCGTTACACAGCCGGCCGGGACCAGACACATTGGCCTCCCTTTCCACTCCAGCTTTCCAGATTCTTCTCACCAGTTGTGCTGATGGTGATTTGGGATTGTTCTTTAGCATTAAAGGCTAGGGCCATCTTCTAATCTTCTATTCATTCTCCTTTCCTAAAAAGCATTTAGTTTAGCACTGTGCCAGGTGACTATAGCTAGAACAGGATCTCTGACTCTGGGAAGTCACATCTGCATAAGAAAACAGCCACACGCAAACTTGCAGTAGGATGTAAGAGCCCCTGAATACCATCTACTGAGCTCTGGGAGGACCTGGGGTAGGGGCCGGCCAGCTCTACCTGGAGAATTGGGGACGGTTTCCCAGAGGAGGGGACAGGCACGGGGTCCCCATGGAGCAGTGGAGTCCTCCAGGGGGAGAAAACAGGGATGGGGAGAATGGAGAACCTGTTTGGCAGCGTGTGTGTCGGGGCTTTCGGCAGTGCGGCTGGTGGAGGAGCACAGATGGCGTTTAAAGTCAACTCTGAGTCACTCTCTGAAATTACAGAAATTCAAGGAGAAGGAGCTGGAAACTCTCCAGCAAGTTATTTGACCTTCTGGTCTCTCAGTAACCATTTGGTTTCTAGCTAATAAATGGAAGTTCTCAGCAAAGTTACCATACAGGAAAAGTTGCAGAATAATTTTTAAATAAAGAAAATAGTTCTCATGCCTTTTTCTGTAAACCAGAGGGTTTTTGTTCCTTCTCATAAGTGGCTTTTGATTAGCAAGTTGCCCCTGTGCTGTGGATTCTCTGTTCATGCCCCATCTACTAAAATAACTGATTAAAGGTTAAATAAAACTTCCAAAGCAGGGCTAGGAGATATTCAGCTTCTGTATGTGATAGTAGTTGAGATGAAGACTATATTTTCTGTCTAATTTTTTTCTTGTTGTCTTGACAACTGGGTTTTGTTTTTTTAAAAAAAAAGCTTTTGATTTTTCTCAACAGCATGAACTGCTCCCTTTGGTTGAACTGAAACATGTGTGTTCAGGTTTCTATCTGATTCAGAGAGTCTCTAGCCTTCAGTGTTTATAGATTTTTTAATTTTCAGAATCTTCACAAGGTTGAATGGAGTAGATAATTTTACATTGCTGTTAGCCTGACTAACCAAACAAAGCCAAATCAATAGTGATTTTCTATGTCTAATGTCAGATATGGTAAAAAATGATTGATTCATTTTTATAAAGTAGCATGAAATATTTTAATATTTGGCTTTATTTTATTTTATTTATTTATTTATTTTTGAGGCAGAGTCTCTGCTCTATTGCCTGGGTTAGAGTGCCATGGCGTCAGCCTAGCTCACAGCAACCTCAAACTCCTGGGCTCAAGCGATCCTCCTGCCTCAGCCTCCTGAGTAGCTGGGACTACAGGATGTGCCACCATGCCCGGCTAATTTTTTCTTATGTATTTTTAGTTGTCCAGATGATTTCTTTCTATTTTTAGTAGGGACGGGGGTCTCGCTCTTGCTCAGGCTGGTCTCGAACTCCTGAGCTCAAACAATCCGCCCGCCTCGGCCTCCCAGAGTGCTAGGATTACAGGCATGAGCCACCGCGCCCGGCCAATATTTGGCTTTTAATGTCTCTGACAAGGTCTGTGTGAAAACTGTTTTCACATACTGGACAGGCACATCCTCCCTCCTGCACTTCCCTTTGCCCCCACGACAAGCTACTGTGGACTCCTGGCTGCCTCTTGTCCTTGCAAAGCTGTCCCCATCTCAGGGCCTTTCCCCTGTCTGGAACCTGCCTGCCCTGATATTCACGTTCTCCTTTCCTCATTGCAGTTAGGTCTCCAATTCAATGCCACCTTCTCAAGGAGAACTTTCTGGACCTTCCCTGCTAAAGCAGCATCTTTCCCCATCACTCTCTGGCCAGTCAGGAGGCGGGAGGATCCACCTCTGGAAAAACCAGCATCCTATATAAAGCCCTTCTGTTCGTAAGCCCTACCCATACTGTAGCAGAGGGAATGGCCTGAAAAAAATGGCAAAAATATTTTCTGTCTCTTTAAAACATCTTCCACTGCTTTTTGAGAACTAAAACCTGCATCCCTGCCGCAGGCCAGTGGTTGGGAGGGGCAGGGCAAGTCTTTCCTTATTTGTGCAACAGGAGATGGCTCAGCCTGGACCTGGTAAAGGGAGCTCCCAGTGGAGGTCACGAGATTGTCTTCAGCTGAGATGGGATGAGCAGCGTCATCAACTGCAGTTGAACAGTAATTGCCTAAAGCTGAGAACCCATCCTTTAAAAGCTGTGGATTTCTGATTACTATTAGGCATTTCAGATGCCTATCTCCATCCTCCTCCTTTGCCGGCAAAGTAATAAAACTTCTCTTTTTTTCCCCTCAAACTACTTGTTCTCATTCTTCTGATATGGCCTTGAGGACAAGTGCCAAGCTTTCGGTAACACTAAGCAAAAGCTCCCAATTAGCACTTTTAATGCCTCACCCTTAAATACGAACTCACAGCCAAAGATCACCAGCTATTGGAGGAAATGTCTATTATAAAATATAGAGACCAAGACTAAAAAGAAATCAAGAACTTGGAAGAAATAAAGACAATGATGGAGCAGGAGAAATCTGAAAATAAATAAATAAAATAAAAAGGCAGAGGAAATCATCATAGAAATAATACAAGAAATGTAGGAGAGGAACAGAGCGGACGGAGTTCAAGTCAACAGCCGTGGAACAGGCCTGGAGGCAGCGAAGCAGATTGGAGCAAGAGGATAGACAATTTTCAAGGGGGAATTACCAGGAGGGCTGGGAACTGAGGGATTGCTCCAACAGTTTGATGCCTGGACAATTATGTTGAGAGATTGTTGGAGGGTCAGAGATACAGTTGACCCTGGAAAAACACCCCACCCCCCTCCACCCACACAGTCAAAAATTCCTGCATTTTTTTTTACTAAAAATAGACCTACTGTTTGATCCCGCATAACTTTTGACTCCCTGAAAAACTTAACTGCTAATAGCTTACTGTCGACCTTACCAATAACATAGTCGGTTAACACACAAATACACTAGTACTTACATGTTTCGTGCATTCATGACATACCTAACTTTTTCTCAATTTTTTCAATAGTTCTAGGCTACGTGGTTTGTCTGTGAGTTTTTCAAATTGTCACAGATCTCCAAAAACTTTTCCATTATACTTATTGAAAAAAAATCCACATATAAGTGGACCCCTGCAGTTCAAACTCATGTTGTTCAAGGGTCGACTGTAGCTACAAAGCAAAGCGAGCACATGCAGAAAAGAAATACCTGTTTGCCACAGAAACAATAACATTATGCAATAAAGGAAACATATTCTTAGTACATTTACTAGTGATCAATATTTATATAGATATAAAATAAACACTGAATGTTGCTTTAATACAAAATTGACAGAACTGCATTTAGAGAACTCGGCAAGGAAAGTGTCTGTGTATCTGTGCATGAATGAATGTGTGTGTGTGTGTGTGTGTGTGTGTGCGTGCGCCTGAGACCTAAATTCTTACCTACCATAATAGGATATTAACACGTGTCTAAAACTGATACATTATCATATATGAGCATATTAAGTAGACATATAAAGATTGTTAAAACCAGAAGGAATAGTAGGTTGAAACAGTAGACCGTGTGGAATAGGGAAGGAGGGTGGAAGGAGTGGGGACTACTGTTTTTCAATTTTTAAGCTCATTCAACTTTTAAAAGCTATGAATATATATTACGTTGATAAAAATTTATTATCAATTAAAAGATAAGTTTTAAGTAGTTCTTCTTTTGTGTACGTCACTGATACAGTTTGATGTATGTTTGATTAATATGAAATTTTGTCCAGCATGTGGCTAATGTCTTTGGCTGGCAGGCTCATTTGTTTAACCAAATCCATTTTCACCTGCACACACAGTAATTAACTCAGACTCACCTTGTTGGATGTTGTGCTGAAGACATTTGTCATTTCCTTCTACACCATGGAGATAGATTGGATTATGGTTTGTGGTGTTGAGGCTGTATGCTTATTAAAAATAGAGTAGCTACATGCGATATTAAATTGAGCTTTTTAATTACTTTAGATTTAATGACGTACCTTTGCCATGGACTTAATCTTCGGCAAATATTGACCCTTCCCAAACCAGCAGATTTGCAATTCATAACTTGTCATGTCAAATGAAGCATTTTCTCTTTCCTTTGTTCCCAGACGGATCTCTGATCAAAATTATAATCTTTTAAAAATAGCCGACACATTTTCCTTTGTGGGGATCATTCAACATTTCCCTCCTATAATTGGAAACTGACCCTTCTCACTCCTCTCAGCCTTAGTCTATGCTTATTGATATATTTATTTTGGATACAGCTTAATGTTTTTATTCTGATTTCTGGGTCACTCTCCTGGAGAGATGGATAGATGAATGGATGGATGGATGGATGGGTAAAGACAGGTAGAGAGATAAATAGGCAGGCAGACAGGTAGACAAGCAGACTGACAGACCAAGCTATACCAAGGATATGTGGAAGTACAATTTCAGATAACAGAGAATACACCACAAGCTTTAGTCTCAAGGCCATAAGACCTATATAATGGTCAACTTTCCAAGCAGAGGCTAAATAACTGTCATTCTATTGTATCTATCATAATTTCCCAAACTTATTGATACAGAATCAGTAAAATGTTCCTTTAGAAAGTCCTAAAATAACTTCAGGATACTTTTAAGTGTTCTTTGAATCTGTACCATGGATCTAATGTGGGGAGCTAGAGTGGGAGGTGGTTATCAAAGCCTGGAGATGGATGTCTTCACTCACTGTTTGGTGGTAGAAACTTTTTTAGGTTTTTCCTGCTGCTAATACTTGAGAACACTTTCTAAACCAATAATAAAATGATCAAGTAAATTAATGGTATCTTTGAATTTTGAATAAACTGCAAGTCTTTCAAGTCCTGGAGATAATATCGTGATTAATGAATGCAGTAAATTAGAAGTTTCTGATGATGGGCACAAAAGTTTGTATGTAGGCCTGGAGACCTCATACCCATGAGCTTGCCTGTACACTGCATTGCTATTTTCTTACATGCTTTATCAGTCATTGGGGCCATACTTCTTGAGTTTGAATGTTGGCTCTGCCACTTACTAGCTGTGTGTCTTTGAACAAATTTCTTAATCTCTATGCCTCAGTTTCATCATCTGGAAAGCTGTCAGTTAACCCACTGAATACCTATTCCAAATCCCTTCCAGCACAATTTCTTGTCTTTCAGAGGGAGGAAACTTTCCATTTCCAGAATCCCTTGCAGCTAGTGTTCTGGATGTAAGTTAAGGTCTGCTAATCAAATGCATTTTCATAAACCTTTGAATTCAGACCTAAGTGATATAGGAAGAGAGACGGGGTATGAGACCTTCATTTTCAGCTGGTATGGATAGTGGCAGAGGTAGCATGGTTCTGGAACTAGCCACTATAGTGACAGCTTCCTGATTTAACAGGCAGTTTCCTGATTGGGAAGCTTTCAGATTGTAGTAGAAACTGTGTTAGTTTGGAGCACCCTCTGTTAACAGCAGCTTCCTAACTATTTAGGTTCCTAATAGTGATGGAGGCAGCAGCCCTTTGGCTGTCCAGTTCTACTGAACAATTTAAGGAGTAATTCCTTAAAGTTCAGCCTAAAATCTGTTTCTGCAGCTCTCCTAACAATGATATGAACTGCATTGTACTTCTTGATATGTCTTCCTGCTTAAAGTAGCCAAAGTGATTTCTGTTGGTTTCAACTAAAAACCCAGAACAATCAACCTACCCCCTAGGGTTTTTGTGAGATTTAATAAGGTCAGACATTTAAAGTGCTTAGAACATTATCTGGAATACTTTTTAAAGAAAATATTCTTAGGGCTTGTTCTGGCCTTAATCAGTGGTACACCAACAATCATAAATAACATACATATTTGTTAGTTTGTTGGTTTGTTCATTCATTCATTTATCCATTTGCTAAAACAAGTATTTGCTGAATCTCTATTCTAATTGAGACATATTTCAGTTGCCCCAAGGTAGTGGTTAGTAGCCTAACTGAACTTTAGAACCATGTGGGAATCTTTCTGAAAAAAATTAATATCTATGCCACATCCAAATTTATTGAAGACGGGGAATATGTGTGTGTGTGTGTGTGTGTCTGTGTGTGTGTGTATGCATGCACACATAGGTATATTTTTAATTGAGATACAATTTACATACAGTAAAGTACATAAATCTTATGTGTTACAGCTTGGTAGATTTTTTGCATATGTATATACCCATGTAACCACTACCCAGATCAAGATATAGAAAAACAGAAATGTGCATGAAAGATTTATTGTGGCCTGAATTTCTTAGGGCTCCTTTTAGGAACTGAAGTTTCAAATGCATTTGAGGTTTTGCCACTTAGAGGTCAAATATTTAGTCATCCAGAATGACCAAGTATAATTGGGTCATTTTTCTATTTTTTTTTTCCTTCATCTTCATAGTACCCTTCAAATTTGTATTCTTTTTTAGGTTTTTGAATTTTTATGTGAAATGCAATTTAAGGAGGACCTTAGGTAACAGAATATTCCAAAATGTCAATAAGACAGTAAATGTTATCAGTAATAACTTCATGACTCATATCTTCTGACTCTCTTTTTTTTTTTTTTTTTCTAATTTTTTTATTTTTAGCTTCTTTTTTTTTTTTTTTCTTGTTGAGACAGAGTCTCACTTTGTTGCCCAGGCTAGAATGAGTGCCGTGGCATCAGCTTAGCTCACAGCAACCTCAGACTCCTCGGCTTAAGCGATCCTACTGCCTCAGCCTCCCGAGTAGCTGGGACTACAGGCATGCGCCACTATGCCCGGCTAATTTTTTCTATATAGATTTTTAGTTGTCCATATAATGTCTTTCTATTTTTAGTAGAGACGGGGGTCTCGCTCTTGCTCAGGCTGGTCTCGAACTCCTGACCTCGAGCGATCCACCCGCCTCGGCCTCCCAGAGTGCTAGGATTACAGGCGTGAGCCACCGCGCCCGGCCTCTTCTGACTCTTTATCTTCTTATGATTGGCATAGTGTATTGGCTAAAAGAATTTAAACTACTTTCTTAAAACTAAGCTATACAGCTTTTGTGTGATCCCTTCAAAGAGATTCAATATCATGAAAGAGTAAAAATAGTTATTTTTCCATTTTTTGAGAGTCTTTGGAACAGATATCCTTGGTTTGTAGGCCCAATGACTGCACACTTAGTACTGCACGCAGAGGCCACCAGAACAGCAGGCAGGAGCTGAGTTAGGAAGATAAAGTTAGTAATTATTTGCAAAGCAAATGGAAATAGTTGATTACAGAGAGAGAAATGTCATCTGCAAAACATTAATAGCATTTGCATTTTTTATAAAACCAACCTAGAACAACTTTGAAGTTGAATAATATTTTGCATAATTGGCTTATTATGGAATGAAACTTTCAGAAACCAAATGTGGAATGGACATGAATTATACTTTTAAGATGATCACGTGATTTGGGATCAAAGACTAGCATTGGAATACTGTCTCAAGGATAGCTGGACTACCTTGGTGAATTAAACAGACTCGTGTCATCAAAGCAATAGAAAACCTTAAAATTCCATATAGCTCTTTCCTCTACCTTCAGGGAAAATCTCCATAATTCAATCTAGATGATAAGAATATTACCTATTTTAAGCACTCCTTTTTTTTTTTTTTTTTTTTTTTTTTTGGGACAGGGTCTCTCTCTGTCGCCCTGGGTAGAGTGAGTGCAGTGGCGTCATCACAGCTCGTAGCAACCTTAAACTCCTGGACTTAAGTGATCCTCTTGCCTCAGCCTCCCAAGTAGCTGGGACTACAGGTGTGTGCCACAACACCTGGCTAATTTTTCTATTTTTAGTAGAGATGGGGTCTTGCTCTTGCTCAGGCTGGTCTCCAACTCCTGAGCTCAAGCTATATCATTCCACCTCGGCCTCCCAGAGTGCTAGGATTACAGGTGTGAGCCATCATACCTGGCCATATTTTAGGCACTCTTAGAGAATGAGCTTTGGATATAAGGGCAATATTGGCTATGACATTTATTATTTTGTTTATTGGGCCAGTTAAGAGTCTGATGTCTTAACTTCCTCACCATTTCCTGAATGGCCCTAGGTTGTAATTATTTTCTTGGAACTTTGAAAGTATTATTTCATTGCCTTCTTGCTTGCATTACCACTATGGAGTCATCTCGTACAACTTAATCATCATTTATTTATGGATAATTTGTCTTGTCTTTCTGGTTGGTTGTAGGATTTTTTATCTTTGCCTTTGATAATCTGCAGTTTTATCTAGGGCCTAGCTCTAGATTTCTTTTTATTTATCCACATCAAAACATTGTGATTGTTAAATTTGGGGATTTATGCTTTGCATCAATTCTGGGATACTCCTACGCATTAATTCATTGTGCATTGCCTTTTCTCCATTCTCTCTATTCTTTCTTTCTGAAATTTCAATTAGATTCATATTAGATTATCTCATTTTGAGATAGTCTTTTTTTCCCCTTGGCATATAAGAAATAGTTATTACAAAATGCCATTGAATAATCAAAAAATATGACTCTGTCTCATAGCTGAAGTTAACATGATACATGTGTAACTTTCCTCTTTTGTTCTTTTTTTTTTTTTTGAGACAGAGTCTTGCTCTGTCACCCAGGGCTAGAGTGCTGTGGCGTCATCACAGCTCACTGCAACCTCAAACTCCTGGACTCAAAGAGGTCTTCCTGCCTCAACCTCCTGAGTAGCTGGGACTATAGGCATGCGCCACAATGCCAGGCTAATTTTTGTATTTTTTTTCATTCTCTCTGTGTAAATTCTAAGTAATATCTTCAACTCTGATTTTCATTTTCTAATTCTCTTTCCACTTGAATCTAGTCTTGTTTTATCCATTTGCAGAGGTATAAATATCTATTATTATAATTTTTTATTTTTCTATAATTTAACATTTTTCATTGTCCTTTTCATTCATTTTTTTTGCATTTAACTATTCATTTTTTGTAGTCTCTTATTCCTGTATTTTTATTGTGAAGTCATGTTCAATGGAATTTTATGTGTAGGTTTTTTTTTTTTTTTTTTTTTTTGAGGTTTCGGTTGAAAGCACATTCCTCTAAGATTTACATTTGCTTTCACTAGACATATAAGGGCACATCAATCTGGAACCATGTTAAAATAAATACCTGACTTGGAGGTTTTTAGGCCACAAAAATAGTCTCAGTGCAAGCCACAAACACATGTGAGTTCTGGCTCATAGTCAGATCTCGGGGGAGATCTTTCTTTTTTCTCTCCCCACCCAGAGTCAACGGCAAGACAAACAAGTTTTCTTTCTGTGACCCTTTACAAAGCATACTCTTTTTTTAGTTCACCTTTTCTCTAAGGGTGTAACTTCAGGGCTCTCAGCTTTATGCAGTGATCTCCTTTTAAGAGCCCCATCTTGCTGTGACCCTAGACTTTGTGTCCTGAGCTCTGTGTGGCCATTAAAGGTGACATACTAAGTCTAGACACCAGCTCAGGTTTCACTGACCTCTTGGAACTCCTACTTTGATTTTGCTTTTGGTCTCTATGGACTTTCCTTATCTTATTACCAGCTCAGTCATGCATTTTAAAAGATTTTTTAAAATATTTTATCCAGCACTTCTAGATGTTTAGTAACATGAACCATTTTCATAATATCTTATCTACCATATTCTTTTGTCAAAAATATATAACTGTTTTTACAACCCTACTAGAGGTGTCTTTGCAAAGATGGAAATTTATTTCCGTATTTGCCACCAGTCCTAGCCTTTAATAATTCATGTTAGAAAAACTGTCAACAAAAATGCATCCCAAACTCCTCATGGCCCGTATTTTCTATCATTTAGTCAGCCTCAGTTTTCGCTTCTCTGCTGTCTTTCACTGCATAGGTTGTATTATGCAAATTTTAAATTTTGTTTGTGGATTTTTTCCAGTTTCTCTGAGTTTTTTGTGTTGTCTGAAGTTCTGTGCTTCAGAAGAGAGGGCTCAAATCTTTGCTTTCCTTAAATTTAAGTGTAAATAGTGGGAAAGGGAGTTGAGAATTATCTCCGGTAACTGTTTTCATTGTATTTCCCAATCTCATCTTGCCTTTTCAGTTTAACTCAGTGCTGCAATTCTGACTCAGCCAGCAGTCATTCTGTGAACCCTACATCTGTTCTGCCTATTTTCACAATCTTTTTTTTTTTTAACGCAGCCTGTTTCTCCTTATTCAATGTATTTACTAACCCAAACTTTTCCCTGAAGTTCTTTGCTTGATTTATATTAATAGTTGCCATCAACTAACAAAAATCACCACCACCATCAGGCTCTCTGGAGGTTGAGTCATTTCAGTTGCACCCACACTCCGGTGCCGGTCCCCCTTGGAGGGATGTGTCTGGGGACAGCTGGAGGGCTCTGCCAGCCTGGGCTTCTGTGTTTGACACTCCCACACACTGAGGCACCTGCTGTTTCTACCCACACTGGGATCAAGTTTGCTTTGCAGACTGTGCACTTGGGACCTCTGTGTAGTCATAGTCCTCCTGCTGTGAGATGGAGAATGTTCATGATGATTCATCCCTTCAACTCTGCTGCCAGGATGGGGCAGTAACTATTGGTAAAGGTGAAGTTCCTTCGAGTCACAAATGAATGCTTGTTGGTCTGGACTTCCCTTATGATACGTATTGATCACTGTGTAGCGATCGATACATACAGGAGACAGACAGGAGCATTCACAATTCACTTTCTAAAATCCCAGGTGTTAAAGGACAAACACCTTAATACTTAGATGTACAACTCTGCTATAGGTACTACTCTGTTACTATGGTAATAATCATAAAGTAGCTTTTATTAATGGAGCACTTACTATGTGCTAGGCTTATACTAATGAATCATTTAATCCTTACAACATCTCTATGAGGTAGGAGCTATTATCCTCATTTTATAGATGACGACATGGAGATTCAGAGATGTTAAGTAACTTGCCCAAGATCATATAGCCTGTAAGTGGTCATGCTAGGACTCAAACTCGAGTCTTCTAAATCCAAAATCCACACTTGCAAACATCTCTTCTGTGAGGACAAAAACAGATTTCTAATCTATGAGTATGAGCTTTTACAAAGTCCAGAATTGAAATCCACCTTATAAGGTAACATATTTGAAAGTGTATACACATTGAAACCGTGCTGCCTACATTGCACAGGACTGATCTGGGAATTCCTTTGTGAGATTGCTTTCAGAATCAGCATGTGTAACATAAGAAAGTCAATTTTCTTTTGTTGATAAACCTTGCCTCTTACCCCATACCATGTTTCCCTGCTTGATCACCTACGTTCTTTAGGTGATTTCACTCCTAGTGCCTCTTGACAGTTTCCAAAAAGGTAATTTCTGTCCTCTGATGATAGAGATTGGTCACTAATGAGGAAATTTAGAAGAAGCTTCCAGAGGAAGTGAAGACACTTCCTAAGAGGATCCAACATGTTCTGAGCAGTGTCAGCATTTTATTAATACAAATGAGAGCTCGGCCTTTAGGAGGAGGCCAAGGAAGGAGGAGCACTCCACCACATAATTACATTCTAGTGTGTTTGTTTACAATTCAGTCTGTGGACTTCATAGATGAACTTAACATTGATTTGATATGGAGTGAGATCTGTTTACCAAAATCTGCATCTAACAAAAATTCTACCGCATATAGAAAACGTCAGACTTTCCTTGTCTAGGAGAGATGTTACCTTCTCTTAGAGAGTCTCTTTTTGTGGATAGAGACGGGGGTCATCGCTATGTTGCTTGGGCTGGTCTCAAACTCCTGGCCTCAAGTGATCCTCCCGCCTCAGCCTCCCAAAGTGCTGGGATTACAGGTGTGAGCCATGGCACCTGGCCTTCTCTTGGAAAGTCTCATTGCTGATGTCAGCACTAGAACTGGCTCTGTTTCGACAGGAATCCTGTTCTGTTCCTCTTTAAATCTTAAAATTACCGGCCATTGACTTGTTGATTTGGACAGATTGTGGGAGGAATCCTTCTCTCCAAGGAAAAAGTGTCAGGGGTCTGCTTCTCCGCAAACAGGAATGATCTCCCTGCTAAATATGTATCCAGCAGCGCTTCAAACATTATTTTTTAAGTGCTTATATTTTTCTTACAGGTAAAGTTAAAGCTAGAGTTTGGAGCGTCATCTTAATTAGCTATTCATTTAACTTAACTCTGCGGAAGTAAACAACCATAATCAAAAATAGCTCGGTTGCCACAGCAACCAAGATCCAACTCACTTGCTTTGCCTCTCTGCTCACATCACAAAGTGCTCCTTGCCGTCTAGGCCAGGCTGTGAAACAAATTGGCTGAAACCTCCTATGTGAAATGAAAATTTAAAAACCACTGAGGAAAAAAACCATTCTTAAATGATTGCTTTAAGTGTTTCAGTGAAGCTCCTAACTCCAAGTAGCTCCGGAAGGAAACTGCCTCTCCCTTGTCTGACAGCCTCGCTGCCCAAGAGCCGTTTAGAACGTGGACAGGGCCAGGGCATCACAGCTCTTGTTCTAGAAAATGGGAGAGTTCAACCAGATCATTCCCCACGGCTTTACTAGCTATAAAGGGGGTCAGGTTCTGGTCCTTTCACTCGGTTACTCATTTGTGACAATCATGCAAAACTAAGCTGTTTGAAATCAAACCTCAGGGTAGGCCTCAATCTCATCGTAAAGAAGAAAATTGTTAAGCATTTTTATGATCTAAGCCAGTAGTTCCTAAACTTTCATTCTCTGAATCATCTACGGAGGCCCTCACAGCCCCACTCTGCTTGGCTGTCATTGCCAACATGCGAAGCTATCCCCCGTCCTAACTCTGGCAAATGATAGCCGTGTGTCCATCACATTAATTAAGACAATGTATGAGCAGGTTGAAACACCTTTCCCGTGTTCTAATGGCCAACCCCTTCATCCGGTGATTCTGGAAACTTGGTCTTTGTCTCGATTTTTTGGTCTAGAAAATAAGACACGGTAGAGCCAGATGTTTTCCCTGCTCCTGGATCCGGCTTGGTACATGACTTCTTTATTAGATAGAGTTGAAACACACTGTCACCTTGGTAGTGTTAAGCTGACACTGTGAGGGTTGTTTTGCTTGAGATTTGCCATTAAAACAAAGCAAACTTGCTGGTTTCTCACCCTCACATTTCTTTTTGTCCCCTTCCGTGTGAGAGACTGGAATAACCTAGTCATGAGATTAATCAAGGAAAAGTCAGACAAAAATGGTTTTTTGTTGTTGTTGTTGTTGTTGTTGTTTTGGTAATTCATTTTGCATGCCATTAAAAAGAAATAAGATAAAAAGAGAGAGGGAGAAAAAAAATCCCAATAGAAAAATGGTAAAGAATATGAATAAACAGGGAACACTCATTCTATTTTATAGAATGAAGTGTTCTCCAATAAAAAATATTTAAAAAAAGAATATGAATAAACAGTTCACAGAATTGGAAGCCCGTAAGTGGATGAAAAGCAACTTGGCCGTACTAGTTATCAGGGAAATGCAAATCCAAATAAGGAGAAGCAACTTTATACAACATCTGGCAATATCAGGATTTGGCAAAGATGGAGAAACAGGAAAACCCAACACTGCTGGTGGGAGTGTAATTGTTACAACTACTTTGGAAAACAGGTTGGCAGGATCTAGTACAATTGAAAATGCACATTTCCTTCGACCCAGTGATTCCTCTTCTGGTTGTATTTCCAGAGAAAGTCTCATGGATGTGCACAAGGAGATAGGTATCAGGAGGCTCACTGAGGCCTTGTTTGTGATAGTGAAAAATAAGATACAACCTCCTACTTGTCCATCAGGAAGACAGTGGATGAACATAATGTTAGAATATGAGAATACTATAAAGTAGATTTATATCTGCATACATCAACAATAGCTAGAAGTAAAAAATCATAAAGTAGGATATAAAACATGATATCCAGAAGGTAAAAATATTTTTAAAAGAAAGATGAAAAACTTTGTATATAGAAAATAAAATTTTATCCCAAGGTTCTTCTGAATTAAAAAAAAGAAAAGAAAATTTTATTTATTTATTTTCAGAGATAGGGCCTCACTCTGTTGCCCAGGCTGGAATGCAGTGGTGCAATCATAGCTCCCTGCAGCCTCAAATTCACTCCTGAGCTCAAATGAGCCTCCTGCCTTGGCCTCCCAAGTAGCTGGAACTATAGCCGAGTGCCACCACACCCAGCTATTTTTTTTTATTTTTTTTGTAGAGATGGGGTCTCACCATGTTGCCCAAGCTGGAAGTTTTTTTTAAAAAAGCAAGATGCAAAACTTTGTATATTGAAAGCTAAACTAAAATGACCACCACACATAAAACAAAACTCTATTGCTTATGGATATATATATATATGTAACATATAAAAATGGGCTGGAAGGAACCAAATTAATATCTATGAAGAAGCAGTCAACTGTAATTGAAATGTTTAGTAAGAAGAGAGGGTGCAAGCAAATATGACAATATGTTAATTGTCAGTTTGTGGTTGTGTGAGCTTGGGTGTTATAGTTCTCTGTGGTTTTTAGAACATTTTAATTTCTTAAGAAAAACACAAAATGCCAAGGCAAAAGTAAGACAGCTTACAAATCGGAACATTGACCTTATTAAATTCCCCTGACAGCTAATTTTAGGACTTTTCACTGATCACACCTATCTTTGTTTTTTTCCAGCATTCATTTTATTCCTCAGCAGTGGCCTCTTAGAGGACCCTGTCCTCCACCTGTCTCATCTGCTTGTCATTAGGATGAAGGATGACAGCATATGCCACTTCCCCTCTGGGTGATTTATCCAGTTCTAGCTTTCAGATGTAAACAAGTACAGACAGAGACTGTGGTTTCAAAAGCACCTGACCAAGCTATCCATCCTTTTGAAGTGTTCATTTGGATTAAATTTGGATATCATCTTGATATCCACACACCATCTCTTTGTGCAGATTCTAAAATTTATAAATCTTGGATGGTAGGGGTTGCTATCAGGAAAAAGGAGGCGTAAGCTCATTGATTTTTTTTGTTGTTGTTTATGTTGTTAATAAAATAGGATGTAAGGTGCCTTAGAATGCCAATTCTGGCATAACTACACAGCAGGGAAAAGCCAGATGAAACCGGGAAGAGGAATCAAGCCAGGTACTGATGGGTAGAGTGAGTCGGGGCCCTTTCCTTGCCAGGCAATAACCAAAAGGTTCTTGGACAGCAAGGGAGTAGGAGCAATGCCCATTGTGAAAAGAGGGAAAAGGAAAGGAGGATTGTCTTGGAGAATAGAAGAACAAATCCACGGAAGGCTTAGCGAAAAAAGAAAGAAAACAGAAATCTGTAGACACCTTATTACTTATATCACAAACTGGGATGATTTCCAGTGTTAAATCTCAGCCCCTGGGATGTAACTGTGTGGTGGGAACTTTTCCCTGTTAACCCAGGTATATCTGTCCCATGCCACCGGCACCAGGTTATATATGTAATGTGTCATGGTACACGTATACGTGCATTGTCGTGTGGTCCAGGGCCCTCTAGAGGGTGAAAGAGGGTGCTATTAGTAATTAAGTGAGACAATAAGCCTAAAGCAGGACTGTCCTAGGGGAACTTCCCAGTCACCCTGGTGAGTACTGGTCACCGTAGTGACCACATGCTTTTACAGGAGGAGGAGTACTTGGAGCTGGATGGTGATCAGAAATGTCTACCTGGCTTCTTGGCCTGGCCCCCAACCCCTGCACAGCCTAACCCAGCCTCTCCTGTCTTGTAAGAATTCTCTGCCCTGCCAGAACACCCCACACCGTGCTCTCGGGCATTTCCGGGTCCTCGCCTTGCTCCCAGGCTCTCCCTCCCTGGGGTAGCTTTCTTCCTCTGCCTCGTCTGTCTGAACATGACTCATCTTTCCAGCCCCAACATGCTGGCTCATCCCGGCTTGGCTTGGCTTTTGCCTCCTGGCCCTTGGCCCCTATCACTGGGCTGAGCCCTATGTGTTGGATAGTAAATGCTCCATAATTATTGACTGTGAAAGGCAGAGACAACTGAACCACTTTAGAAGGCTGGTCCTCACTTCCTTGCAGGAGTGGTCTCCAGGGGCAGCTGGCAGAGGCAGACACACAGCACTGAGCAACCGGGATGGACACCTCATATTTCCCTAACAGTGTGGGACACCACAGGACATCCTGGCTGCCTTCAGGATGTTGCATGATCTCTAGGAGCTTCAACTGAAACCTTCAGGAAAGATGACTTTCTTATGCCACAACTATGAAAAATGTTTAGACCAGCCATTGTCTAAAAGAAATAGAATGAGAGTTATATATGTCATTAAAAATTTTCCAGTAACTACATTCAAAAACATAAAACAAACTATTAATTTTAAGAATATATTTTATTTAACCCAAGAGATCTAATATATTTCCATTTCAGCATGTAATCGATGTTTTTAAATTATCAAGAGATATACATTAATTTTCCATATTAAGTCTTTGAAATCTGGTGTGATTTTAGGCTTATGTCTCCATCCAAGTTCATAGACACTTTGAATTTCTATAGAGGGACAACAGGTTAAGACCCCTGATACATGCAAGTAAGATGTTCTTGTTATGAGCAGACAAATGTCAAAACCCCAAGATGGTGGGGACAGCTTCCGAAACCAGCTGCTTCTGCCCATTGCCGGTCACCTGGGAAGAGTAAGTGTGTTGAACTTAAAAGAGACATCATCTGCTCTTGGCGCCTTCTGATATTTTTGATTGTGTGTTCCAGCATTGGAATGTGCTTTGTCTTGCAGACAGCAATAACCTAAACATCGAACAAAATGACTCCTGGGCCTTTGAGAACTTCTGGCTTGACCCTTCTGTGAGAGGCCAATCAGAGACTAAAGAAGAAGATGACGGACTTCGCAAATCCCTGGACAGATTCTATGAAACGTTTGGCCATCTGCAGCCAGCCTCTGCATCTGGCAGAGGGAATCCACTCTCTGCATCTGTCTGCCAGTGCCTGTCTCAGAAAATCTCTCAACTAACAGGCCAGGAGAGCCAAGTGTATGCTCTCCGCAGTTTTCAAATGGCCCGAGTCATCTTCAACCTGGACGGCTGCTCGGTCTTGCGGAGGCATTCCAGGGACACCCGCTTCTACCCACTGGAGGAAGGATCTTTGTCTCTGGATGATGAAGAGCCAATTCCAGGACTTTCAAAAGATATTATTAATTTCCTCTTGCAGCAGAATGTGATGGAAGACCCATAGCTGGCACCTGGTGGTGCGGGCAGGCAGTATTGGAGGTGTAGCATATGGCAGCCGCTGCTGGGAGGCCACCAGGTCCCCCAGGGTCTCTTGCCAGCTCTGTGTGCCCAGTCCCAGCTAAGTGTTTTGTGGTTAAAGGCTGGCACCTGTGACCTGGTATTGAAGCCAGTCCACCCATACGGAGAGCCAGCAGGATCTGAGAATTTGGTGTCCCTGTGGCCACCCCACCGCCAGCTCCCCTTGGCCATGGCCACTGACTGACTGGGTTAGGAGTCAAAGCCCAGCTTGCTTGCCTCAAGGAAAGACATACCCTGAAGTGTAATTTATGCTCCAGAGCTCCCCCCCTCCCCCATCAGGCTGAGACTGGGACTTTACATGAAGTCACACCCTTGCTGGGCTTCATTCTTTCCCCATCCTCCTCCCGTTCAGTCACTGGTGTGTCCAGGAGCCTTTCCTTAATAAACCTCTTCTATCTGAACCCTTCACTCAGAGCATCCTTCTGGGAGAACCCGACCTACGATAACAGGTTTTTGTGAAATGAGGTTTGGGAAGGGTACGGAGCTGAATCAGGTAAAAGAATGACACGAAGTTGTAAAACTGAGGCCCAGGGATTGAGAAGGTATGTTCTAAAATAATATAAAGATTTATATGTGGTTCCAAAAAGTACATCACATCTTAATCATACCCCTGCCCCCTCTCTAATGCCAGAATTCCCCATTTAATCATACTAACTTGGTGCGGAAGGAACATTTGAACCACCTAAAATAACAGCTAAAAATTCACAATTTTTTTTTTAAAAAGTCTCTTTGTCTCCATCAGACTGCAAATGTGAAAGATGAGAAGAAAGCAAATGTGCACTACCCACCAAAGTGTGTGTAAACACAATACACAATGATGATACGGTAGGTTGACGCAATGCGGACTTGTCCATTTATGGGTGAAGAGAATAAGAAATCCTTTACCCAGGTGGGGTCTTCCTTCCTCTTGTTATTTTTATCTTCTGCCTGCCTGCTGCCAGCACTCTGTGTCACCCTTTGAGTAGTTGGCCCCTCGCCCCTTGCCTTGGTCCTTGCTCCAACACCCTGGGCTCTCAACTGCAAACGCTTGTCCAGATTGGGGCCTCTCTGCCACCCTGTCCCCATCCTCCAGGCCTGAGCCCTGCCTTGACAGGGAGCTCTTTAAATAGCCGGTGCAGGCTTGCACTGGCAGATGCTCAGCTCTGTGGGTCGTGTCCTGAACCCCGGTTTGAGACTCTGTTGGTGGAATGACATCACCTGGCACCAGGCTCTCCGAAAATAAAATTGGAAACCGTGTGCTAATCCCTACCTGGCCAGTCCTCCAAACAAATTACATGGGCTGAAGGGGTTATTTTGCTTGTTTGGGGGAACAACAAGAGAAGCTGGCAGCCCTGTGCAATTCCATTTTGAGAAACTTGAGGTGAAATTTAATTGGCCTAAGACCCCAAAAGCTTCCCGGAAAACAGATCATGCAAATGGGTCAGCCTAAAAATGAACATTAAGAGTGAGCGTGCCCTCTCAGGAAGGTCGCTTGGGGACTCTTGGACAGAGAGAGGCACCTTTTAAAGGTTAAGAATCACATACTCAGGCTTCCAGTGCGGGAAGATCCGAGGTAAGAAACAGGGCTCCAAAATGAAATGTAGAGGCGCCCCTGGAAGGAGACCCCGATGTAGGAAACGGGAAATGAGAAGGTCTTTGAGAGACACTTGGGAAAACAAGACTTCCAGGTTTTCCTCTGACAAGCAATCATCTGCATCTTTCTCCGTGGGTGTCGCCTATTCAACTGACCCCCAAGTAATTATGAAACCAATGGGACTTGTAATTTAAAATCTGACAACTAAAATTGAAGGTTGCTAGTTTTATTGTTTTTCTAATGTGAAGTCTATTAATAGATAACCTTGAAGAATGCTGTCATTCTCGGTATTATCCAGTCACTGAAATATCTGCACCTAGTCTCCATGGCTACCAACAGAATGAAACTGGATTTATTCTGTTATTTTATACGGTTTGTAAAGGGCAAAAAAATACAAGCTATTTGAATCTCCATATTGAGAAGCAGTAGCTTCTGTTTCGTGGCGAGATTTTAGCACCAGAAATTTTGTAACCCTCATTAATGTTAGTGCTGAGGGTGCTCTCTGCCAGAGGTGAAGTCTGAAGGCAGAGGATTTAGAAGTCTGAAAACCAGAATCACCTTAGGATAAAAGAGTGTGGTGTGTGTTTACTTGTATTTGAGTAAGTGTTTCTGACAGGTCAGTACAAGATATTTGGTTCCCTGCATCCTCGCTCCTTAATTTGATCTCTGTGAGGTTAGGATGGCATTTTCCGTTTATTTCTGTGAACCTGTAATAAAGACTGAGAGATAAGGATACTGAAGCTCAGTCTTTAGCATTATTGCCTAATTCTGCCCTGCAGATAAATTCACCAACATCCTACCATCCCATGAATGTTATGACTGGCTTATGATATCATCTGTGGCCCTTTCCAGACCTCCTGGGGTCTTTGAGAGGATGGATTTGCCTGCAGAGACATCAGAACTGTAAAGAAGAGAACTGCTGCCAGTGTTTTAAATTTGCATGCCATTATTCATTTTGTTAGTCTATTTCTTTGCATAACCTATGTACAGGCACGTGTAACAGATCTTATTACCAGTAGTTAGCACAAAACAATACACTTCTACTTTGAAAACTTTTTATTGGATTATAATATTGATAATTAGAACAGTGCATATATCATATAAGTGAACATCTCAGTGATTTTCACAAACTGAACAAACCCCCCTGTGCAACCAGCATCCCAATCAAGCAACAGATATTACTAGCCCTGCCCAAGCAGCTGCTTCTAAGTGGAGATTTTCATCTGGACAACTGATGAGAACAGTTTGCTCTGACCAATGTTTCTCAAGCTACTGGTAGCATATAAAATAATTTTAGATGCTACATGGACAAACAATGTTTATTTTAATTGCTTATTCAGTTTAATATGTTAGGAAAATATTACTACATCTAATCCATGCTTTCACATATATTACATAAGACAAGTGCATCATAAGTATTTGAGATGTAAAACTGGACTGAATGAAAAAATTAAATTAATAACAGTGCAGGTGATGTAGAGATATGTCAAAAATTACAAAAGTTGTATTGAAAATGACTGAAGTTTGGACTTCAGTGGGATAAATAATCCATCCTACCCTGTCAGTCTCCCACCATCTCTCTCCTACAACACTGCAAGAAACTTCCGTCAGTTCAACCTGTATCTATCCACCTTTGCCTCTCTTACCATGCACCATAATGCAAATTCTTTTAAAAAGCTAAACATGCACGAATGGCCAGGAAATTAAAAAGAAAGGACTGGGCTTATCAAATGTGAAAATATGTTTAATGTTACAGTAATTAAAGCAGCAACAAAACAGAAATAGAAAAAGGAAGCATTCAGTCCATAAATAGATACACATGCATGTGAAAATTGAGTATATGATGAAGGCAGCATTTCAGATCCACAAGGAAAAGGTAGAGTTTTTAGCAGGTGGTCTTCAAGTCATTGGCCCCCCACATCCGGGGAGAGAGAGTAAAAGGCTGGATTCCCACCCCACTTCTAATATCAAAATGAATACATGATGAATTAAAAAATTTCAACGTAAAAAAATATAATCATAAAAATGCTAGAATAAAATCCAGGTGATGTAGACACATAAATAGAGATATCTAGATATCTTGGAATAGGGAAGATTTTTCTAAGACTGGTATAAAACCTGAAAATCATAAAGGACAAATTTGATGAAAATGACTGCCTAACCATAAACAAGATCAAAATTAGAAAAAATACTTGGAACACACCCAACAGAAAGACTTTTCCTTCAACAAACAGAATTCATAGAAATCATTAGAAAAACAACCAAATAGAAAAATTGACAAAAAACATGAACAGGTACTTAAGAAAAAAAAAAATATATATATATATATATTATACAAATGGCTAATAAACGTGAAATCATGTACAACTACATTCAAACATAAAAACTGCAATTGAGAACACCAATAAGATACCCTTTGTTATTTTTTGTTTGTTTTTGTTTCTTGATTTTTGTATTTTGGAGGACAGTAAAAAGTTGGAAGGAATGTAGCGTTGGGCAGGATGCAGGGAGACACGTGCTCTGATTGACTATCAGGGGGAAGGTAAATTGGGGTAGCCTCTGGGGTAGACTGAGCACCTACTACAGCTGGGGCTACAGTGGTGAACCAGACCTGGAAGGTCTCCCACTAGTGAGGGGTGACAAAAACAAGGTCATTTCAAATAGTGAGAAGTGCTCTGGGATAGTAAAGGATGATGTGGTAGTGCCTGGGGTGGGCGCTCTGGACTGGGTGGTCTGAGGAAGACTCTGAAGAAGGGGCATTTGAGCTGAAAGCTGCAGATGTCACAAGAACCAGCCACACAAAGACTGTCGCATCCAGGCAGAGGGAACAGCATGTGCAAAGTTAGTGCAAAGCTCAGCTTGGAATGAGCTTGAAGTGTCTGGACAGAAGGGAGTCCCGAGTGGCTGAAGCACAGTCCACAGAGGGCAGAGTGGGAGATGAATTTCAGAAGCAGGCTGTGGCCTTTTAGGCTAGGGTAAGGAGTTGCAATATTATTCTAAGGACAATGGGAAGTGACTTGAGGATTTTAAGCAAGAGAATAAGGGAGATAGAATGCGATATTCATGGAAATGTAGTCTGTGTTAAGCATAACATTTTAAATGCCGGTAAAGGATGAATTACCTAAATATTCAATAAATGGTAGGATCCCCACTTCAAATTATACACACAAAAAATTCCAGATGGATTAAGAATCTAAATGCAAAAAAATAGCACTATAAAAGTTACAGATGACAATATAGGTGTTTATATAATCTTTGCATGAAGAAGGCCTTCCTAAAACAGATGGCAATGTGAAACAATAAAAGAAAAGATTGACAGTTTTGACTACATAAAAATGTAAAACTCAGAGTGAAAGATACCATAAATATGTGGTAATGGTATTGTGATTTTGTGAGAAAATGTCCTTATTTTTTTAGAGATGAATATGGAAGTATTTAGGGTAAAATGTCTTAATGTCTGTAATTTACTTTAAAATACTTCAACAGAAACAAGATGAAACAGATATGACAAAATGTTAACAAGTTACCAAATCTAGGTGATGAGTATATGGAGGTTCACAGTTCTTTCTACTTTTCTATGTATGAAATTTTTGTAACAAAAATATATTTTTGCCCTGTAGTACCAGCTACTCAGGAGGCCAAGGTGGGAGGATTGCTTGAGCCCAGGAGTTCAAGGCCAGCCTGGACAACATAGGAAAACCTTGCCTCTAAATGAATGAATGAATGAAAGAAAAACAACGTTGAAAGACAAGAGTCAGACTAGGGAAAAAAATTTTCTCCAAACATTAACAAACAAGAGTTTAATATCATAATATATGAAGAGCTTTGGTAAATAAACGCTAAAATGGCAAAGAAATAGAAAAATGAACTAAGAGTACGGAACAGGCATTTCACAGCAGAAATGCAAATTGTCAATAAATATGAACAAGTGTTCAACCTATGTCATAAAGAAATGGAGTTTTTAAAAGGTGTCACCATTTTTAATTTTATATGGCTGGCAAAAAAATTGAAAAATTCAGTCCTATCTAGTGTGGACAAAAACATGGGGACATGGGCATTCTAATAGGAACACATGCATCACCTTTGTAATTAAATAAATAGCTGAAAAATTAAAAATATAGACTGACCTTGCCATGTACAGCTTCCCATGCTTCTCTCATTGCTGTTGGGTTAGCAGCAGCCTCTGCCCACAAGC
This sequence comes from Eulemur rufifrons, assembly GCF_041146395.1. NCBI lineage: Eukaryota > Metazoa > Chordata > Mammalia > Primates > Lemuridae > Eulemur > Eulemur rufifrons. Next base: position 29,920,946 of record NC_091002.1, read on the forward strand.
CACCTCCTAAAACAACATGTTTTTATTTGTTAGAGACACACACTGAAGGATGTAAGGGTAAAATATCTTAATATCTCTAATTTACTTTAAAATACTACAATAGAAACAAAATGAAGCAGACATAACTTCTGTTTGCACGTTGGTTTTTGGACATCCCAATAAATGACAAACCACCTCTCTTTTTGCTGCATTTTGATTCAAAATGCTTGTTGATTCCTTTTCCTCTCTCTATTCCTGTTCCCTCAGGCCACCGTGCAGTGCCTGGCTCTCTGAGTTTCTGCTTTCTTCTCTAGGAGAAGGTTGCCTTCGCTATGCGTGTGAGAACTCAGTCCTCACCAGCAAGGTCACATGCAGAGATGGCCCCTTTGGGATAGATGATTCTCTTGGCAAATATGCTGGGGACTAGACCAGGCCTCTTTGCTTGTTTGAAACCCACAGGCCTTATTCTCTCATTGCTTTTTTCTTAAATCCCTGAGAGCTGTGCATCAGAGATAGCAGTTTTACCAGCAACTGAACCGAGAATTCTCCAAATCCTTCCAAGTGAATCCTTTCCATCTGCTGTCTCAGTGGGTGATGCATTCGCAGAGGACACAAGATTTAGCATCTCTGCCCTCTCTGTTATGTTCTTCTCTGCTTTCTTCAGCATTTGCAGCTTAATGTCAGATGCCTTAAGCACACTTTATTATTTCATGAGAATGCGATGCATGTATATCAAACTGGGAAAGTTTTCTGGTTGCCTTTGCAAGCTCCTCCTGGGACCCTGATTGATTCTTGCCACACTGACTTTCTAGAAGGTGTGAGGACCATTGAGATGTCAGGTGTGCAATTGTCAAATGCTCTGGTTAGAATCCCCGGCGACAAGGACACAATAATGCCTGACCCTGCCCTGATTTTCACATTTTCTCCCTGCTGTCTTGTATCCTCAGTCCTTTTTTCTTCCCCCTTTTCCATCATGTTTACAGATCTCCTTTATCTTAAAGAAGAAATTGTATGCACATGCATACACCCAAACACACACACATCCCCCATGCACTAAAAAAAAAATTATTTGATCATAATTTGCTTCTGTCCAGCTCCTCTCTTCACTTTGCTCCTATCTTCTAGCCCTGGGAAATAGCTGGGACACAAAACGATGCTGGACTTTGGAGACAGAGAAGACCTAGGTTTGAGATCTGGCTCTGCCACTGTGCACCCTCAGGTAAATCACTCAACCTTTCTGGACCTGAGTGTCCTTATCTGGAAATTAGAGATAACAGGTGATTGCAATGTCTCAGAGTATGAGGCTCTCATAAGTCAATGACTGTTCAATACATATGTACACAAAATGTGCCTGGAAATGCTTTGTAAATTAAAGAGCACAGTGAAATTGTGAGGTGGCCCCATTTGTTCCATGCTCACTGGTGCCTTCTCCCTTTCTAATCTGGCCTCCACGGCCACTGCTCCTCGGTTAAAGTCCCTCTCAGCCATAACAGTGACTAACAATCATCTCCCTTGAAAATAAGGTCTTTCTTGGGCACCCTTCAAATCCCAGCAGGAACTTTTAAAAAGCCTTTGGTCTTACATATTTGGAGCATATTTGAAAAAGCAAAAGGTTGGCTGCAACAGAAATGCCCAACAGTAAGGGAGTGGTTAGATGAATTAGGACATATCCACAGTGTAGACTATTATGCAGCTGTAAAAAAAGAACAAGCAAATTTTTATTTATTGGAGACATAGAGATATCTCCAAAGTATATTATTAATATTAATGGGGGGGGGGAAGCAAAGGGAAAAACAGTATATCTAGTGCATTGCCATTCGTGTGGGGGTAAAAGGAGGGAAAAGAGAAATGTTTGTATATGCATAAAATATCTTTGGAGAGATACAAGAGTCCCGTGACTCTTGCTGCCTCTGTAGGGGAGAACTGGGTGGCTGAGGGGGAAGGGTGTATCCATTTTCTATTGCTAAGTGACAGACCGATGCAAAATGTCATGGCTGTGGTAGGCAGAACAGTGGCTCTGAAGGATGTCCACCTCCTAATCCCCGAAACCTGTGAATATGTTACCTGACGTGGCAAAAGGAACTTTACAGATGTGATTAAGTTAGGGACCCTGGGATGGGAAGATTAGCCTGGACTTTCTGGGCAGGCTCAGTATAATCACAAGGGTCCTTATAAAAGGGAGGCAGGAGGGTCAGAGAAAGAGAGAGAGATGTGGCCATGGAAGCAGCGGTCGGAATGGTGCCGTTGCTGCAAGGGTCCTCAGAAAAGACAAGGAATGGAGTCTCCCCAAAGCCTCCAGAAGGAACGCAGCCCTGCCAACGCCTTGATTTTCTCTGCCAGACCCATTTTTGGACTTCTGACCTCCAGAACATAAGATATGAATTTGTTGTTTTAAGCCACTAAATTTGTGGGAATGTATTACAGCAGCAATCAGAAACTTATACAGTGGCTTAAAACAACAGGCATGTGCTCAGAATCCCAAAGCTATTTCCACTTTCAGGAAAACATGGTATAGATTTGCTTTTCTTGGCTTCTTCCCTCGAAATATAACAAAATATCATGGAAAAAATTCAACAGGCAATCATAAAAGGACTCAGAAAGGTGGAAAGATAAAAGTGCACTGGCTAGGGACTTCAGGACTTGAAGAACACTACCACAGTGAGTTCCCCGGGTTTTCTTTTTACTTTCGCATAACCTGGGCACTAGCCAGCCTGAAACCACCAACAGGCATAGGAGAGAGAGAGGGGGGGAAGGGGGAAGGGAGGAAGGGAAGGAAGGAAGGAAGAAGAGAAAGAGAGAGAGAGAGAGAGTGTGTGTGTTCTGGTCCCTCTGGCTAAAGGATCAGGGAGGACAATCCCAGCAGGAATTTAGGGGGGAGACTCATACCCACTGACAGCAGTGGACCCAAACTACCGACAGCACCAGCAAAAATGAGTTTCCAACCCCTCCCCCACTCTACAGTCACAGACAGCCGCAGGCCAATCTGCCCACAGCAATGGCAACAGCAGAACCCAGGTGGGCTAACCCACCCCACACCCCACACCCACCAGCAGCCACGAATGAGCCCAAGCTGCCCACATCAGTGGTAACAGTGAAAGCCGGGCAGGCCAGGTCATCCACTGGCCCATACCAGGTGACCAGCAGATGGGCCCCTCCACCTGCACTAGCAGTCCCAGCAGGCCCAGCATCTTCCAGTCATTCATGCAGTGGCAGGTGACCTGGGGCATCCCCAGCACCTGCATAATGGTACCAGACAACCCAGAAAACTGCCTTCTGCCTCTGCAGGCACCACACATAAGGATCTAGTAGGAGCTTAAAAAGAGCCAGCAGAACAAAGCAGACCAGAATAGCATTGCAAGGGCTCAGAAAATGCAACTGTCATTAAAACTATAGTCCACAGAAATAGACAAAAACTGACACACTAAACCTAAATGGGGTTGCTGCCTGCTAAAATAGAAGATTTATGTAGGATCAAGAGTCTCCTAACATCATGTACAAAGTGTTCGGGATACAAATGAAAATCACTTGTCTACCAAGAACCAGGAAAATCACTACTTGAGTGGGAAAAGGCAATCAGCTGACACCGATAGTGAGATGAATCAGATGATGGAACAATCTGGCAAAGAGTTGAAAGCAACCACCACAAAATGGTTTCAACAGTAGTTATTATATGAAATCCTTTGAAACATATGGAAAAAATAGAAAACCTCAGGAAAGAAATAGAAGTTACAAAAAGAACCAGATGAAAACCATAGCATTGATAAGTGCAGCAACAAAAATAAAAAAACTCCCTGGATGGGCTCAATGGTAGAGTGGAGACAAACAACAGAATCACTGAACTTAAAGACAATTCAATTGGATTTATTCATTTTTGAGCAACAGAGAGAAAAGAGATTGTGGGAAGAGGGGAAGGACCAATGGGGCAATAACAAAGATCTCACATTCATGTCATCAGAATCTCAGAAAGAGTCAAGAAATGTTTTGAGGTTAAATAAGTATTCAAAGAAATAAGGTCTAAACATTTCCCAAATTTGATGGAAAAAACCCACAGATTCACAAGGCTAAATGAACCAGAAATGGGATAAATCTGAAGAAATCCTCACCAAAACACATCATAATTAAACTTCTGAAAACTGGAGAAAAATCTTAAGAGCAACCAGAGAGAAATGCATTACCTATAAGCAAATGCCAATTTGAATGAGAACAGATTTCTCATCTGAAGCCACAGAGGCCAGAATGAAGTGGCACAACATTTCCCAAGTGCTGAAAGAAAAGAACTGTCAACCGTGAATTCTATATCCAGTGAAACTATATTTTTGGTATGAAGGAGAAATAAGACAATTTGTTGCCAGCAGGCCTACCATTAAAGAATAGCTTAAAGGAAGCTCTCCAAACAGAAAGAAAATGACAAAATAAGGCTTGGAAGTTCAGAAAGGGAGGAAGAACAACAGAATGGGTAAAAATAGAAGTAAGTATAATAGAGTATTCCTCCTTATGAGTTTCTTATATCATATTTGACAGTTGAGGCAAAAATTATAAAAACATCTATTGTGGCGTTTAATGTATGCAGATCAAGTACTTGAGACAATTATACTTAAAAAGAGAAGCAGGTTATGATATTGTGATATAATAAGAAATGTGTATTTAGTCTCTACCTCTAGTTCCTGGGACAGAGCTGCTAAAACCCTGTAAATTCCTGAGCAATAGGGATGCTAAGTACATCATTTTTTCTAATATTTGGTCTTTGCCCTGGGTTTCTGATACAGACCTCCTAATCCCTTGGAATTTCCTAGGTGACAGGAGAGTCATTTGTTCTAATGAGGCAACTGTTGGTGTGGTCCTGGGTAAGGACTGGTGACCAGAAAGACCAGGCCATGATTAGAAACTTGGAACTTTCAGTCCCACTCCCCATTCTCTGGGAAGGGGAGAAGGGCTGGAGATTGAGTTAATAATAGATCATGCCTACATGATGCAGTCTCCATAAAAATCCTTGAGCCCTACAGGGTTTTGAGAGCTTCTGGATTGCTGAACACGTGGTGGTGCAGGGAAGATGGTGTGCCTGGACGGAGCATGGAAGTTCTGCACCCCTTCCCATATACTTTGCTCTACGTACCCCTTCATCTGGCTGTTCATCTCTGTTCTTTATCATATACTTTATAATAAACCAGTAGTGTGAGTGTTCCCTTGAGTTCTGTAAGCCATCCAGCAAATTATCAAACATGAAGGGGGAGTCAGAAACCCCATCTATAGCCAGAAGTATAGGTGACAATTTGGGACTTGAGATTGGTGTCTGATGCAAGGCAGTCTTGTGGGACTGAGCTCTTTACCTATGGGATCTGATGCTATCTCTAGGTGAATAATGTCAAGATTGAGTTAAATTATAGGACACCCCGTTGGTGTCTGCTGGGGAACTGCGTGGTGTAGGGAAAAACCTCCACATATGATCACAGAAATGTGTAGTGTGTTGAATATGAGAATGTGGTTGGAGAAAACAGAGTCAGTTTATTTTTTCCTACTGTACACACAGGTAAAGGGACCTAAATGGAGTTAGTGTTTCAATACTTCATTCCATGATAAAGAGTCAATATGGTAAACTGTGGTAAGATACATGTGGATATTTTAACACCTAGAGCAACCACTGTAAAAAAACTATACAAAATGATATATTCAAACACATATAAATAAAACAAAGTGAAATCCTTAAAAATGCTCAAATAACTCCCAGAAAGGCAAACAAAGAAAACAGATTAAAGAAATACTAAAATGGCAGACTTAAGTCCTGACATATCAATAATCACTATAAATGTAAATGATCTATTACAATACAGATCTTGTCAGAGTGGGTAAAAAAAACCATGAACCTACTATATGCTGTCTAAAAGAAACTCACTTCAAATATAACAACATAGGTTTAAGTTAAAGGGATGGAAAAATATATATTATGCTAACGTTAATTGTAATAATGCAGGAGTGACTACACTATAATATAAAATGAACTTCAAAGCAAAAGAAACATATCATATAATGATAAAACAACCAATCCACCAAGAAGCTGTAGCAATCTTAAACATATATGCACAAATAAGGGGGCTTCAACATCTCACTCTTAGCAATTGAGAGAACTCTTCACATAAAATTAGGAAATATACAGAAGAACTGAACAACACCATGATTCATTGGGGCACCATTTCTAAAATGACCTACTACAAAGGATGAGAGGATTTTCCAACTGTATCTCTTCATGGACATCTATCACTTGCATCTGCCCAAATACTTTTGAATACCTTTCCACATTCAGGTATTTCCCAGGCTTGGAAATACACCTGTCCCAGCTTCCCTTGCCATTGTGCTGCAGATACAGGACTTGGGTTCTACCAGCCACACACAAGTGTGAGACTCAGAAGTGACCTATGAAGACATAGGCAGGGCATTGGGGCATCCATTTTATTGGGGCTAGAGAAATTGATAGCAGTGTATTTCTGGGGTTAACAGGGGTGGCAACAGCTTCTTAACTGTGGCAGAGCTTAGTGAAGGTGAGGGGAGTGGTTTCCTGACCAAAGCTAAGGAAACCCAGCATAGGAGTCGGGGGCCACCCTATCTCCCTTATCATTCTAGTTCTGTGGTGTAGCTTGGGGAGTAGTTGCTGGAATCCCAGCCTAGAGCTTATTCCTCTCGCCCTTTCAACATTCTAGTGCATTTCTAGCAAATCTCTTTCTGCTTAAATTAGCTACAGTGGTAGGGAAACTAAGATATGCCTCCTCAAAATATGCTTCTTTGGCATATTTTGAGTTGGTTATTCAGAGAAGCTGCAGATAGGAATAGCTCTGAAAAGCTACCCTCTTGTAAAAGAAATTTACAGCTATCTACATTAGTAACAAACGGGATCTAGACAGAGGCTTTCCCTGAGGTCCCCTTATCCATATCTAGGAAAGAGTAACTCACAGGAAAAGAGACTAAAGGTCTGACACTTTTAAAGTTCTGACCGCAGGCTGCCATCTGTTCTTCCTGAGGAATTGCTACCTGAGGGACTTCATCTGCATAACAAGACAGCCTTTGCCCACCATAGCTTTCCTTCCCTTTCATTTTTGACTTAACAATATTTTCAATTTACGATGGGTTTTTCAGGATGTGATCCCACTTTAAACCGAGGAGCATCTATATAGCGTTTAGAACAGGACTTGGCATGAGTGGTTTTTTCCTTAAAAAAACAAAACTCTTACATCTGCCTTTTCTTTTCCTTCCCACTGCCACCACCTGTGTCGTTTGTCATTTTCATCTCCTTAAGGACCTCCTCAGGGTTCTCCCCCTTCCAGCCTCTTCCACGCACTGTGGCTACCACATTGATCTCCCTGATCGCTGAGGGGATTCCATCCATCCCCCACAGAAAGCTCCTTCAGGCCCACAGGATGAAGCACAACCCCAGGTCCACACTGATCTAACCGGGGTGTTCGCTCCACATTCCTCAGACCTGACCCTCCAAAACATTCCATCCCTTCTCCAGCCCCCATGGCTCTGCCCAACTACTCATTTGCATTTTTAATCCTACACAGCAGGACCGTCCTTTCACTGCTCATATGTGTATGTCTTCCTTCCCTGAATAGACAGAAAGTTCCTGAAGGCCAGAAAGTTTATACTACCCAGGCCAGGCATGGACCAGTGCTGGGTAAATACTGACCAAGACATGAATTTGTTATGTATTTACGTCTCCTGTTCAGCCTCCTAGTGGAGCCAGCTTGACAATTTCCTTCCCTTTCCTGCAACTGAAACTGTATAATTTTAAAACCAAAAGCAAAGGGCCAGAGTGGGAGGCGAGTTTGTACCTTCTGAGAGACATCATGGCCGAAGGAAGAGCCCAATTGCAGGCATGAGAGGCAACAGCACTGCTATTAACAAGCAGGACGTCCAGTGAGGCTCACATAACTCCCTCGGACCTCATTTCCGTGTCTGCAAAATGAGGGCATAACAAAGCTCCAAGTCCCCCTTAGGCTTAAACATTCTTTGCCAAATCTCTAAGAGGGTGGATCCGGGAAACTAATTTTCCAATTGCGCAGTGTGGAGTTATTGCATGAGGAATTAAACTGCTGTCCATAACAATTCATTTCCTGAGTTTAGTTTATTATCAACCAATGTTTACCAAGCACCATTTACTCCACAGTACTGTGGGTTGAGTGCTATAGAGACAGAGAAGTGGAATCTCACAGGATTCATGGCCTTAAGGACTTTATTTTACGATCAGGGTTTATTATATAATAAAAGCTCACCAAGCTCATGATCCAGCACATTACTTTGTTTGCTTACCTAAGACTTCTTTTGTAAAACAAAGTTTTATTTGACTCATTTCATATAATCCTTACGTGAGCTACATGTTGTGTGTCATTTCTATGTTATTTGAAATACACACGCACACATACTGTATGTTTTCATATAACTATATCCATTTAAAATGTCTCCTCCATTGACAGGCTGATTTTGAAAACTTTTGGATATACCAAATAATGTGGATTTTCAAACATTTTCAAAAGTGGAGAGAACTGTACTATGAACCCCATGTGCTGATGACCTAGCTTCCACAGCCATCAGCTTTCTGCCATTCTCTTTAACACTCTCCCCCATCACCCTGCTTGGTGTGTGTGTTGGGGAGGGGGCAGTTAAAGCATTGCTTCTCAAGCTGTCGGTGGCAAAGGGCCCTTTTCTTTGATTTCCAATCTGCCATGGACCAATACCAACACACAGCTCATGCCCAAGTCACACACAACTCACCAACCAGGTTCAACACCCAAACTGGGCTCTACCCTGGTTAGAGTCCACTAGTCACTCCTTAGATGCTATGGCCGTATCAAAATACTATAACCATTTCTAAACACTTGCTGTAAATTTCTGCACTTATTACAGGCCAGCAACACACAGTTTGGAAACTAGAACCAATCCCCAGACCGCACTTTGAGTAGTATCACACTAGAGTCTTATTTATTTTATTTATTTATTTATTTATTTATTTATTGAGACAGAGTCTCACTCTGTCACCCAAGCTAGAGTGCAATGGCATCATCATAGCTCACTGCAACCTCAAACACCTGGGCTGAAGCGATCCTCCTGCCTCAGCCTCCTGAGTAGCTGCGACTACAGCCGTGCTCCACAACACCTGGCTAATTTTTCTATTTTTAGCAGAGATGGGGTCTCGCTCTTGCTCAGGCTGGTCTCAAGCTCCTGGCCTCAAGCGATCCTCCTGCCTCGGCCTCCCAGAGTGCTAGGATTACAGGCGTGAGCCACCTCGCCCAGCCATGCTAGAGTCTTTTAAATCAAATCCAAGGCATTATGTTATTGCACCTGTAAATTCAGCATGTATCTCTATTAGATTAGGACGTTTTTTAAACAACCAGAACACAACTAATACTACCAAGAAAATCATCAACAATTCCTTAACATCATCTAATATTTAGTCCATGTTCAATTTTCCCCAATTGTCTCAAAAATGCCTTCTTACACTTGGTTTGTTTGAATCAGGATCTGAACGAGGATTTACTATTAGATTTGGTTGACATACTCGTAAGCCTCTTTCAAACTATAGTAGTCTCCCTCTCCCTTAAAAGCTGCTTTTGAACCACCCTCCAAATAGATTGGTTTATCATTCACTGTAAAAGTTTTCCTGACCCATAAAGTTTCAGGGGTTTTTTTTTCCTGCATTTGCTATGTGATTGTGGGAAAGCTTAAAAACAAATGACTCCTTCCCCCACAAAAGAACTCCGTGATCTGTGCATGTTACAACCACATTTTCTACTCCCCAGACTCGTTTTCAGGGCTCCAAAACTACTTAGATTACTGTGTACATAAAAGTGCCAGTCACTCTGTCTTATCATCTCTGATTCTCTTTGTCTCCAATGGGCCCATTCATAGAGCAGACATCTGCAAACATTATTAAATGAACCATGGAGGTTCTTGCTATTGACATGCCAAAGCAGTATTTACTAGGTCCATTCACTTCCTTGGGGACCTATACACACATATAGTGACTTGAAACAGTCAAGTGACTTGTTTTGGACCAGATCCATCTGTGGCCTGGACACAATGACATCTTTTTTCATACCCCTCCCCATTAGGGATGCAGAAACCCACGTAAATTTCACTGGCTAGCACTTCATGTAGAATCACAGAACAGGAAAATAACCTTAGCAACTAAGCAGGCAAGTCCCTGAAAAGGAAAGAGAGAAATGCCCCCACAGCTATCTAGATGCCCCGTGTTCAAGAGCCCAGGTCTCTGACCCCCAGAGGAGACTCTCTGTACTATGGGACATCAATTCAGGGTTCTGGGTTTCACACAACAGATGTGGATTGTGTGGCTCACTTTAATAAAAGGATAGTGGGTGGCTAACAGAATTGACCAGAAGGATGGATAACCAGGTTTTGAAATCAGGCAGAAGATGAGGGAGGCTGGGCAGCAGGGACACAGTCTAGGTCATGCTCCAGGGATGGTCTGGTTAGGACATCCCTAACTCTGGCCCTGCTGCCACTCTGGGTTGTTATCGCTGCAGCTGGGCACAGGAGCCAGACACCATTACTGCTATGGAATTCTAAACTGTCCCTGAGTCGAAATTAAAGTCCTGGGTGTGAGCATTTGATTTGCTGAGTGTGAATGATATGACTGTCCTCTAGTGGCCAGGGAATGGGGAAAGGGCATCCGGCTGGGCTCCTTTCTATAGTAGGAAGGGATCCTGCTTCCCTTCGTAATGCACATCGTAGAGGGAAGGGCATTAAGACGCTGAGTAACTCCGCACAGGCAAATGACCATTCCACCTTTCCACTTGAACTTCCATTAGCATATAGACACGGCCAACAGCAGTTATTTTGTTTCTATGAAATATGGAGGCATTTGCTATTACTTGCCAAAATGGGTTACATCCTCCAGGCAAATAGCACTATTCTAAGTGTGGGGTTTGCAAAGGCTTTACCCTCATTGAAGGGGAACCAGTTTCTTCCCCAGTCTTGGTAGTTCACTAATTGTCTCCTTCCTGGCCCAATTTCTGGGGGAAAACCAAAGACCAATCTGTCCACTTGACTTTTATTCAGATGCTCAGTGTGAGCACATTAGCTTCCAGCGGCATGGAAACTTCTTCTGCAAGGATTCCATTAGCGGTCAGATTTGCACTTAAGAGTATTCTATGCTGCTCCATATCAGACCGGGGCAGAGATGAACTGGAACGTAGATTTGTTGAGGCGACAGCTAGGATTCTGCCGCTGTTCTTTCAGTGTAGTTCTGATGGCTCTCCAATTCTGTAAGGGGAGGTGTTGTTGTGTGGTTAAGTAATATGAGGCCAGAGCTGACACTGTGACAGCTGTTCCCCAAGGCACAGAGTTTCTTTATTACTGGAAAAGATGCCCTTGAATTTTCTGGGCTGAGGTGAGGGCATTTGGCAGACCTGCCTTCTCCACTTTCTGACTGCCTGGATGGATTACAAGGTGGAGAATGATGAGCCAGAAAGACCTTCAGAGAATTTGTCCACTGCCTGTGTGTCTTAGTTCAGGTTTCCCTCAGAAATAGACTCGGAGGCACAGATTCAAGTGGAGGTAGTTTATTTGAGCGGGTGAGTGGAGACCTGAGACAGGGGAGGGAAGGAAGCCAGTAGGAGGTGCATTATCAAGCAAGTTACCACCATGGGCACCTGCAGCTTCATCGCAGAGTTATCCTGCACAAGGAATGAGGCAGCTGGGGTATGGAAACACCAGTTCCCAGCAGTCTTTGGTTGAAGGCTGCAACCGGGAGGGCACTGATTCTCCTGCACCGTTGGTCTGCTGTGTGCAAGAGCGAGCTGGCCCTGGCCACCAGGCAGAGCCCTCAGACAGAGGCAGATGCTGGCAGTTGGAAGTCAGGCGCTGTGCATAAAATGCTAAGACCCAAGAGGGTGTGGGCAGGACACCCACAGCATCCGATACACTGTGTTCACTCTCAGCCTCCAGACTTGTAGAAAAGCTCTGTTCCCTACTCATTCAAAGCCCAGCGTACAAGTTCCCAAAATCAATTCAGAGGTGCACATCCCCCACTACCCCCAAAAACCAAATTTCTAATTGGTACAGATCATGTATTTCACTATTTACTGCTCAGGAACTCTCCACCTATGTTACAGGGTCACTCTGTGGTTTAATCTTCTTTCAGCCCTGCTCAGGAACTCATTAGCAGCCCACAGACTCTGACCACAGCCCTGGGATGACTGAAAAAATGCTCACTGATTGACTGACTCCCACTTCCTTCCATTCAGCAAATGTCCTGAATGTTTGGAAATGCCACAGGTTACAGCCAGTGCTCTTTCAGCAGGTCCTTGTCAGCTTTGATGTTTTGGAGAGATTTACAATTTGCTAAACATGATGAGTCTTGGGTAGGTAGAGAACCATGATCCTGAGGGAACAGAATATTTCTTTTCTGGGTTCCTTCAGGACTACGGGCAGCATTTGCTTAAAACTCTGGGTCAGCCAGCTGTGAGTTGGCAATTTGGTGATGTCTGTGAAAGGCTGGGGTGTTGGCAAAAGCAAAAACACTTGCTCAGTTTTGTCTGGGGTATGAACATTCTACTAAGATTTGAATGAGTTAAAAACCATCTGAAGTTTTCCATGTGGTCTTATATTAATGAAAGGATACCATCAAGTCTGATGTCTTTCTGGTTTTCATCATTCATTTTTTTCTTTTTTTCAACCTGAGTATCAGCCTTTATAGAAACTGAGCTATCTCAAGAGCAGGTGTCTCTATCAAAAAGGAACTTAGCCAGGCAAGGTGGCGCACGTCTGTAGTCCCAGCTACTCGGGAGGCTGAGGCAAGAGGATTGCTTGAGCCCAGGAGTTTGAAGTTGCAGTGAGCTATGATGATGCCACTGCACTCTGGCTTGGGCAACAGAGTGAGACCCTGTCTCAAAAAAAAGAAAAAAAGAGCTACAATGATAGAGAAAGTGTGTGGTACTGCTCCAAGGAACAAATGGTCCAATGAAATGGAATGGATCCATATTCTAGAAGAGTCCAGGAACATATTCATGTGTATATGGACTCTAGATTTTTTTTTTTCAAAATGACATTGGAGGTTGGAAGGATGGTCACTTCAGTAAACATTCCCAGGACAATTTGGTGATGATATGGTAAAAAAATATGACTATACTATCTCATGCCATGTTTATTTTAAGCACTGGTTCCTTAGAAAAATATTGATTTTCCTCCTTCATCTTGCTTTGAGAGAATTCCTGAGAAATGCTTCTCCTGATGGCTTTTTTTCTCTGGTACATGGAGACCTAAATGTTAAAGGCAAAATCATAAAAAGTTTATAAAATAATGAAAAATTTTAAAAGAAGGCTAATTCTGAATGTGGTAAATGGCTACAGTCCAGGGGTGATTTTCCCCCCTTCAATCCAATTGATAATAATGAAAACATTTTTCTTACATCAGAATTTGTCTTGATGAGTAATAAACTCCGTCCAAGCCCAATTGGAGAAGCCCCAAGATGACATTAACATTGTTTAACTCCATGCTTTCCAAGGGATCAAGAAGAGAGGAAAATCACTGGAAAACTGAAATGCAGACGTTCCTGGAGGGTGGCAATTTTAAAAAATTATTGGCAGTCAGTGTATTTTACATAGTAGTCGGAATTCTTACACAATTTCAGCAGTAGAGGAAAAACTTCTCGCAGATCTGCATTCAAAGAAGGGCTCTCACTCAACAGCTTCTTTTTCGGTACTCACTACTTTACAGAGATTGTAAACAGACTCTTGTGCCCAAAATACTCTTTTTGCTTTGTTTTAACAGAATTTAAAATTTCAGAAAAATGCAAAAATACTATAAAATTCCCATATATCTTTTACCTCGATTCCCCAAATGTTAACATTTTGCCCCCACTTGCCTTAGCATCCTCTCTTTTCTCTATCTTTGTATTTTTTCCAAACATTTGTAAGTTATGCATATGATACCCTTTTATCTCTAGATATTATACATCAATGTGCATTTTCTAAAAACGAGGACATTCTCTTACATAATCACAGTAAAATTTTCAAAATCAGGAACTTAACACTAATATAACATGATTAAGTAATATATATATCTTATTTGAATTTGACCAGTCGTTCCACTAATATCCTTTTTAAGACTATTCTTTTAAATACTCTGTGGCTGTGGTCTTGGTGAAATAATTCCCAACCTTTTCAGGAAGATGTATCCATCCATTCAGCACACGCAAAAAGATTTTGAGCCTCATTAATTTTCAGGAAAAAGAAACTGAAAACCTCCTTTTAGCTTTGCTGCAAGACATCTTCATTCCCTGAATGAAGAGATTTCAAATGAAGTCTCACTCTGTTCCCCAAAGTCTGTGTTATCAGAGACGATTGTTCCTCTTCTGTGCCTGGTACTTGCCTGCTGCTTATTCTTGATTCCTCATCAGGCTGAGAATATCAATGTCAAAAATATTCTGCAAGACGTTTTCACCTTTTTCTCACACATAACAACAAAATCCTTTCCTGTCTCAATTTTAAAGCAAAAGAGTGTGCACAGGGCTTGTAGAATGCACTAGTTCTTACAAGCAGGTTATCCCACGACCCACCCCTGAGACTGTGGCTGTGTTGTAAATGAATAATTAAAACCCAAAGGATAACAACCTAAATAAATATCCATCAGAAAGGGGACTGGTTAAATAAATTCTATTATATCCATTCAATGTAATACAGTGCAGCCATTCAAAAGAAGATGCAGCTGTATATGTACCAAAATAAATTAAGCCTAAATCACAGAAAGTGGTTAAGTCCTGCTGACTGCAGAGAGGAATTGGGGAATTTGAGAAGCAGAGATAGAGGTGGAAGGGAGATTTCTATAGTAAACCCCTTTGTACAGTCGGATTTTTTTAGCCATATGTATATGTTATATATTCAGAGAGTCAGAAAGGGGTGTGGGGGGCGGAGAGAGAGAGAGAGGGAGTCATGAATAGTAGATATAATCATGGATAGGTAGATAGATACAAGGACCAAAAATTAGAAGGAACAGCAGTCCCATATTCTCTGGCTGCACCTTTTATTTTTAAAGCCATCACTCTCTTTTCCACTTTCCCTCAACGACCGTTCAGTCCTCTCTTGTTAGCAGGAGTCTTTTCCTCAGCTAGGTGGTGGAGACACAAACAGACTGAGTCATGCACACACTCTCAGCGGAACCATACGCATATACACGCAGCCTCAAACACGTTTTTAGATTTGGAGGTGTGTGCGGGGGAGATGGGGAGCAACCCCGGGCAGTCTGAGCAGGACCTCCCGCCTCTTCCCCTGTCTCAGATGTGCACAACCTCCCCTCTCCCTTCCCGTTCTTTCGCCCGCCTTACTCCCAACTCCCCCTCCTCCAGACCCCACACCCCCAGGCGACCGGACTGGCGTAAATTTCCGCCCGTTTGCGTTGCCGCCAGGGAGGTGTGTGGGGTGGGGGTGGGGGCGCTTCGTGACGTCAGAGCTGAGCTAGGGGGCGCCCCCTCCTGGCTGCCCGCCCCTCCCGGCCCTGCGGCCCCCGCTTACCCTTTAAAAGAGAGGGGCCTGCGCCAACCGCGCCACACCGCGGGGACCGGGACGCACGCTGGTTCCCGAGCATCTCCATCTCGCCGTCCTCGGGCACCTCGCCTCGCGGGTCCAGCCGCCGTCCTCTTCCAAGCGCGGGCTCAGGCGAAGGGGCCATGCAGCCCGCCGTGCTTCTCGGCCTCCTGGGAGCCGTGGCGCTGGCCGGTGAGTGGGCGCGGCGAGCTGTTCAGCACCGCGGACAGCGCCGGGCTCGGTCTGCCCCGCAGCTCCTGGCGCCACCTTGGCCGGCGGATACTGGGAGAGAGGGAGGGTTGAGTGGGAGGTTTCTCTCTGGCTTGGGGTTCTTCGGGTCTTCTCTTTCCTGGGTCTTTCCTTTCAACTCCATGCCCCCCTTCCCCCGTTGGACTTGGAAAAAGCCAGAGGGCTTCCTACCCCAACCAGGAGAATTTCGGTCTTTTCATATCTGAGTTTTTCTGCAGATAGAAAGAAAATGTGCCACACCTCCAAGGAAACCCCACATTTTGCGCTCAATTCTAAGATGCCACGCTCTCGCTGCCCATCTAGGGAGACCCTGTTGTAGTCTAATTCTGTATCTGTTTGGCTTTTTGAAGCCAAGTGACTCCAGGGAGGCAGGAAGACATGTAGTATGATATTAGTTGGCATCTGCATAATTTCCTTTATTATGTAAACATGATGAAATAAAAGTAAGTCCCATATGTATATAAGATATTTTTCTTAACATGTTCATAAATAATATAGGCATGTGTGCTCATATATATATATATGTGTACAGGTTTAATATAATGTTTCTGTGTTTTGTATTTCCAACTCTAGAGAAAGGTAATTTCATGCTCAAATTGATTCATTTTTAAGTTATGAATGGAAACTGCAGTAGATATTTTGACTTTTGTACTCCAGGAAAATAACTAGTATAAAATAACCACAGAAGTATCTTTGGAGTAGTAAAAAAAATAAAATGTTTCCGTCAACCTAGGAGGATGAAATTTTAAGTAGTAGATATTTGAGAGTTTCTCTTTATGTGTGGAAGATTATAGGATTAATATTTCAAACTACTCTGAATGTCAAAGAAATTATCTCTGAAGATTTGAAAAATTTGTGTGTGTGTGTGTGTGTGTGTGTGTTGAAGTCACTATCAATATTGAGACTATTGAGTAGTAAGTATACTTCCACCAAATTAAACTAGAGGTTTTCTTTGGCTGTTTTAATGGCCTTCAGAAAATTGTTCATATCTGAGACTGAGATTCCTAACAAGAATCAGGATAGTGCCATCCATGAATGTGAAGCTTTTATTGACAGCAAGTACTGGATCCAAAATGTAGAGAGAGACAAAATGAAATCCAGTGGTGATTTGTTTTATTGCAAGCTTATATACATTCAGAATTTTCTAAAATTCTTGCCATTCTTACAAATTGCCAATAAATGTTTTTAATTTTATTAAAGGAAACTAAATGAATAGTTTAGAATTATTTCTGGCCAAAATACTTTCAGAAAAGAATTGCTTAAGAGGCTAAAGCTGTACTGTACATTGTGCTGTAGACCACAAAACAGTGGCACTTGTAGGACTTATTTAGCTATTGTGGTAAAATACAGATCTCTTACGTTACAGAATATTTTAATAAAGGTTCATATTTTAACAGCAGCTAAATGGAGACACGATACTCTTTAAAAAAATTTTTTTCAGCTATAATTCACACACCATAAAACTCACCCTTTTACAGTGGTTGGATTCAGTGGTTTTTTTAGTGTATTCACAGATTGTGTAACCATCATCACTATCAAATTTCAGAACATTTTTATCACCCCAGAAAGATACCCTATACCCATTAGCAGTCACTTCTCCATTCCCACCTACCCCCAGCCCCTGGCAATAAGATATAATAGCTTTCAAGTAGAGTTTGTTATTTGCAAAATTGCAGGGCTAGGGGAAACCTTAAGAAACCATCTATTTCATTTCTTACCCTTAAGAGCTTCTGGAGGGAGATACACAACATTTTATGGTGGCTACTATGCACTCTAAAAATTAATATGAGTGAAGTAGTCACATGATATCCATATTATTCTAGGTAAGATGTTTTCTGCATTCAGAAGAGCTTGCTTAACTTATTTTACAGCTGTATTTTAAATCTGGGATCAAACCTCAATAGTCTTATGAGATAATAATTTAGAAGTTATTCTCAGATTTAACATATTATTTGATAATTTTTCTACCATTTGATTGTATCACTTTTAAAATGAGTGTTAGATTTTCTTTTGTGCCCCCTGAATCTGACTGATCTAACTACTTTAGGGGAGTCAATATGCCTTTGGCTATTATTTTGCTGTCACAGATCTATTGGAAGAAATACAATGGCACTTAGATGTCTCACCAAGATGTATAATGTTCTTTCACAAGCAGACCCTAGTTCCTTTCCACCAAAAGGAGGTCTGAAGAGCCTCAATCAGAGAAATAGGACTGTTCTGTAATAACAAATGTAAGCTGCAAATTGTCTACAGTAATAAAAGAAAACTTTCTCTGCCCTCAAATCTAATAATTATTAATATGTTGACAATACCAATAGTTAAAAAACTTTTATATTTGTGAATATAAAATAAAATTTTATATTTGTGAAAAAAAGAGAAAAGTATTAGCAAGAAACTGCATTACCAAAGAAGGTTTAGTAAAGCTGAATTTTTAAAAGGAAACTTCTAGTTTATTAGGGGAGTAAGTCTCTTATAGTTATTTCTGTCCAGAGGATTTTATAGAGTTCAGGTGGAAAGAGAAAGTGCCAAAGTGAATGTGTTCTCAAATAACAGCTATTTGAGGTATAAAAGAATAGCCCAGCATATTGGACCTTGGGTACCAAAAATGGGCCACCCAGATCTTGTCTGCCCTGCATTTTAGGAAGAACTTGGGGTTGTCATAGCTTGTTAGCCACTTCTCAAACATTTAAATCATTCTAAATGGCTGGATAACTTTGGGCCTCCTGAAACAATGGAAACAGATTCCAGGCCATGTTTTGAAAAGGAAAATTTAGTAAAGTGAGTAAATGAAACAGGTGTCTTATTTCTAGGTTGAGCCCTATGATATGTAATTGATTGGGGGTAAAGGGATGTTTAAAGAGGCCTGGAGAGCAAAGCATTGCTGGAGGAAAGGTCAGGTTGCTACTCATAAATGAACCGCACAAGAGTAGCTTCTATATATAATCTCTGGGGGATCTTGCTTTTGCCCCAGCCAGCTCTTGTCTTGTCTGAAGGACCTAGAATAACATTCTGCACTGAGTTTCTCCCGCCATAATAGCAGTTGTCTACTCCAAGGACTGCTGGGAGAACTGTACAGGTAGACTGGTATGTAAACGCTTTGGGCTGTTCTAAAGGAAAGGGCTCAGACAGAACAAAGCAAAAGTGAAAAATAAGAGAATCAAAGCAGCCTAGAAAGAGAAAGAAATGGCACTGGAAAATTAAAATTACCTGAAGCATTTTCTAAGAGGACAAAGCTGCTTCAACCGCTGCTTTAAAATAGCAGAATCTCATAAAATTCAATTTAAATAAATTAAATTTTTTCCTTTTAAAGTATTCTCATAAAGCAGTTGTTAAACACCAATTTGCACATGACATTATGGACTTGATGCTGCACTGGGAGAATTGGATACCTCCCATGTTCTTTACACGGGGGAAGGAAAACAACATTAGTACAGATGCATGAGCAAGCTCGTTCAGGTAAAGGCCTTGGGGGTAAAAATGAGGTATTGATAATTAGTTATGGAAGAGAGTCATAACCATGTTTTTATAAAGGAAGTGAGTCTAGGGAGGAAATTTTCTTGGGAACAGGGATAAGCAGAGGGAGCCACAGATCTTTACCCATTTTGGGGTAGGTAGAAGAGAAGGGTTGAGGAGGACACTCTGGTTCTATTTAGACTTAGTTTGTTTCAAACTTTGTATTGAAGTATAATATATAGAACACTGCAGAGATCATGAGTATGCAGTTTAATGAGCACACCTGTGTAACTAGCATCTAGATCAATCAACAGAACATTTCCGGGACCCCAGAAACCCTCCTTGTCTGTGGTTTGGATTAAATTTATACTGGATATAAGATGACATTTGTTTCCAAATATACTTAAGACATTGCTAGGTGACAACAACTGTGTATATGTGTGTGTACATGAAATTGGGATAATTGTGACCCCTGCGGCAATCATCCCCCAATATCTCCACTCTGCAGAGCTGATTCTGCCCCTCTCTCCACCTAATGTGGGGGGATTTTGTGAGTTTGGGTTTGCACAGCTTCTAAACACCAACTTAAGCCATTTCCCATTCTTTTTTTCCTTCAAAGCTGTCAGTTCCACGCCAGTGGATACCAGAAACCACAATGAAGAAATGGTAAGTTAAAATGTTAATTTTAGAATCTAGATTTGTATCTAGACTCAAGATTCTCCTATTCTCTGTCATCCCAGACCAAACACATACATGCACACGTGCACGCGCGCGCGCACACACACGCACACAGAAAAGCACAACATAGTCTGACAAAGCCAGGTTTTCATCCCTGAGAGAATGGAGGCAATGGATAACCCTCCTGTGCTGAGCTCCTACATCCTTCCTGGATGGTTTAGCACCCCTGCAGATAGCTGTGTTGTCACAGCATTTTCCTTCTTACTCGTTCAGAAATGGGTGTTTATTTCCCTTCTCAGGGTAATCTCAACTCAATGCCTTCTTGCATTGTTCCGTGTAGAGTCCTGGGAGTTTCATGACAGTCTGTAAATCTATATCTTTGCCTTAGGGATCCTGCATCAGTACAGGTCACATAGTCAAGCCTCCCCTGACAGCATCTCTGGGTTGAGTAATCTGTCATCCCAGTGACACCAGCTTTTCCAACCTGCCTTCTGGTTTCCCCCCAGGTGACTCGCTGCATCATCGAGGTCCTCTCAAATGCCCTGTCGAAGTCCAACACGCCACCCATCACCCCTGAGTGCCGACAAGTCCTGAAGAAGAGTAAGTGTCCCACACTGCAGGCAGATCTTTGTCACTGCAGAGATCCTTTTCCTAAGATTGCTTAGGAGAAGTTGTCTCTGCCTGCCTAGCAAGATCCAATGCTCAGCCCTTAGTCTGTGGCATAGCTACTCTAGCCTCTGTACCCTTAGAGACTGTGCCCTGGGGTCTTTTGATGTCTGTTGAGAGAGCCCCAGGGGAAATGGTAAAAATCAAATGACCCATGTCTATAAGGATCCTGCAACATTATACTCAGAGGGTGATAGAATGCAGAGATGGAGAAGGTTTAAGCAGCCTCAAACACCAGCCACAGCTAGACAGACAGATAACATAAAGGAGTCAGGCAGGACAGGAAGTGACTCACAAACTGGAGGGCACATGCCCCTTCTGAGGGAAAGCAGATATTTCTCAGCTCTAGTCCTATTGTGGAGAAATACAGACTCTGTTATTAGATCTTAGGTTTTTTTTTTTTTTTTAAATAAGTTAAAATTTTGATTTTTAAGTGACATCACCTGGTATTTAAGTATTGTCTCTGAATTCAAATTTACTAAAAATGCTGTTTAGGCCAAACAACTCACCTCTGGGTTACCAGTTTGCAGCTTCTACCCTATTCTAGTTTTCTTTCTCTTGGGGATGTGTTCTAAGCTGATCAGAAGTCTGGTGAAGCTTTGGGTCAACTGGGTGGTGAATTCCTTTATACAGCCTGTCCCACCCCAAACCCCTCTCCACGCCCACTGTCTCCTGCATGTCTCTGAATCAGCATACACTCACCGAGCAAATGGATATTTGGGGAATAGTGAAGAATTGTTGTTATACAGCTTCTAGAGATCTTAGGCAATACGTAGTCCGATTTCTTAATTAGTACAAGAACCTCTTTGACCAGGGTTGATCTGATCATCCTTGCAGCATGACAGGTGCATTTTCCCCTTTTTGCTTGAAAGTAAGAGTGAGCTTCACACCTTGGTTTTACAGATTGGCAATGACTGTGTCCTGCTAATCACAGCCCTCTTCCAATCTCACCTGCAGGAGCTTAAAGCTAAATTTAGGAGGAAGTGCCAAGCCTCAGGTACAAGCTGCTATAGGCAGTATATTTTTAACTGGGAGAAATTAAAAATACTTCTGTTCCTGACACTTAAGACCCTACAAACCAGTAGGCAGGACGAAAGAGGCACCATAGCCTCTGTACCTGGAGGCTGAGATCTTGTCTGGTCAGCAATATTTCAGCTGACTCTCAGAATGATGTAAGTATTTGCCCCTGTTAGTTCAGGCTGCTGTAACAAATACCATGGACTGGCTGGCTTGAACAACCAATATTTATTTTTCACAGATATAGAGGCTGGAAGTCCAAGATCAAAGTGTCTGGTGAGGATCCACACCCTGGCTTGTAGACAGCCACCTTTTCACAGTGTCCTTACCTGGTGAAGAGGAAGATTATCTTTCTCCCTCATGTCTCTTCTTATTAGGGCACTAATCTCATTACAAGGGCTCCACCCTCATGACCTAATTACCTCCTAAAGGCGCCACCTCCACATACCATGACATTAGGGATTAGCACTTCAACATATGAATTTGGGGAACACACAACCATTTAGTCAATAGCACTGCTCAAACCCCCCCCCCCCCCCCGCTTACCTGTGCCCAGTTGGCTAGCTCTGCCCCAATGCTGTACACACCACCACAGGCTCTTAAAAGGCAAAGGGACTGGCGACAGATGGGCCAGGCCTTGGGTATCTGGGTGTGGAAGGTCAGGGACATTTCCTTTGCCTCATAAACATGAGAATATTATTATCATGCCAGGCTGGGGTTTAAACAGAGACATACAGACAGTCTACTATTTCTTGGACATTTTTACAAAACAGATCAATTTTTTCCATTTTGAAAATATCAGTTCAAAATGACTCATCAGTGCTGTTCAATAGAAATATGACGTGAGCCACAAACATAGTTTCAAATTTCAAAGTAGCCACAGTTATAAAAAGTAAAAATAGGTGAAATTAATTTCAATAATATATTTTATTTTTATCTAATCTATTTTATCTAATTTATAAATAGCCAAGCTATTTGAAATATGTATTATTTAATCTATTCAAAATATTATCCTTTCAACATATATATAATGGATATAAAATATTATTGAGGTATTGTACATTCTTTTTTTCCATAGTATTAGAAGTATTAGAAATCTGGTGTGTGTCTGGCATGTATAGCATGTCTCAGTTTGGAACAGCCACATTTCAAGTACCCAGTAGCCACAAAGGGCTAGTGGCTCCTGCAGTGTAGACCCAGAGCTGTCAGTGGCCTTGGCTTCCTCCATTCTATCTGAAATCAATGACATAAATTGAAATCCAAGCCCTTCCAGCTAACAACTGAGACAGCGTTAACTGCATATATCTGTTCATGGGATGCCCTTGAGTTAAGGAGGATTTAGTAAAAGAATTCTTGATATTTGGAAAAGATGGGAGAGAACAGCATTCAGTTAAAATGTCAGTTATACCATCGACTGCTGACTCATGAAACACAAATATAATTCTGCATAGTGAAGTTTATCCTCAACATCGAGAACATGTTGAGTGGACAGGACCTGAGTGAAGAAAGAAATGGTCCTTTCCACTGCTGTGTTGTTTTCTCAGGGAAGAAATATACATCCTTCTTATTACCAATTACTAAGTTATATTGCAACTTACTGCTAGATTGAGTCTACACAGTTGATTGGACAATAAAAGTCTGATATAAACTAATAATTAAAATGTTTAAATCCTCTTTTGAATCTTGGTGTTTCTCATTTTGGCAATTTAACTTTATTTAGCTGGATTATAGTTATAGCCATTCACATAATGCTAACTTTTTTAAAGACCTACTTAGAGTAAATATAGTAAGAATGGTCCCAAATTATACCAGTTTGAGTCTTGATGTTCTCACTATCTGCAAAAAGGGGAGGCTATTCTGGATGAATTCTAAGATTTCTTCTGGTTCAAAAGTCTAATATTTCATAAATCTATATATCTGAACATCAACTTGACTATTGATAATACCAATGAGAGATGCTGGTTGACTATTATGAAAACATAAAAACATGGAAAGTTAATTATTTGATTTAAACACAGCCAAGCAGCTTTCATAGTATTTGCTTTTAAAAGGAATCTGAGTATATTCTTCATTAACTTAAAAAATTATTCAAGATGGGACATGGTGGGTCATGCCTATAACCCCAGCACTTTAGGAGGCTGAGGAAAGAGGATCGCTTGAGGCCAGGAATTCAAGACCAACCTAGGCAACATAGTGAGACCCCCATGTATACAAAAATAAAATAAATAGCTGGGTATGGTGGTGTGTGACTGTAGCCCCAGCTACTGGGGAGGCTGAGGCAGGAAGATTGCTTGAGCCCAGGAGTTTGATTTGCACCACTGCACTCCAGCCTGGGCGACAGAGCAAGATCCTGTCTCAAAAAAAAAAAAAAAAAAAAAAAAAATTATTCAAGCAATTTTCAGTGTCCTCAGGATTTGTCATGATTACCAAGGCTAGTGCTTATTGAACCCCAAGCAATTCTGAACTTATACCTACTCTTATATTTTCATTATAGGTGGAAAAGAGATCAAAGACAAAGACGAAAGTGAAAATGAAAACACAAAGTTTGAAGTGAGATTGTTAAGAGACCCAGTTGATGCCTCGGAAGCCCACAGGCCCTCCAGCAAGGAGGAGGCAGGAGCCCCAGGAGAGGAGGACACCCAGGGCCTGACACAGGCAGACACAGAGACATGGGCAGAGGGAGGTGGGCACAGCCGAGAGGGAGCAGGCGAGCCCCAGGGGAGCCTCTACCCCTCTGACGGTCAAGTCTCCAAAGAAGCAAAGACACACCATTCTGAGGAGAGCAAGGGAGAGGACAGGGAGGAGGTGGAGGGAGAGAACTATGAGAAAGTGGAGCGCAGGGAAGATGGCAGCAAAGAGAAACATCTGGAAGAGCCAGGAGAGACACAAAATGCTTTTCTCAACAAAAGAAACCAGGCTTCAGCGAAGAAAAAAGAGGAGTTGGTGGCCAGATCTGATACACACTCTGCCAGGCGCTCTGAGAAGACACACAGCCAGGAAAAGAGTAGCCAGGAGAGTGGAGAGGAGATGAGGAGTCAGGAGAAACACCTCCAAGAGTTTAAGAGCCAACCCCAAAGCCAGGAGGAGTCTGAGGAAAGTGAGGAAGACGCTATGTCTGAGGTGGCCAAACGACGCACGAGGCCCAGACACCACCACGGGAGGAGCAGACCCGACAGGTCCTCTCAAGAAGGGAATCCTCCCTCCAAGGAAAGGGGACACCCCTTGGAGGAACCTGAGAAGTCAAATGTGGGCATGGCCCGTTTAGGGGAAAAGAGAGGCCACCCTTCAACGCATTCCAGGGCTTCAGAAGAAGAACCAGAATATGTGGAAGAAGCAAGGAGCTATCCAGGTGTCCAGGCCCCTGAGGACCTGGAGGGGGGACGATATGGGGGCAGAGGAAATGAGGCATACAGGGCTCCGAGGCCTCATGGTGAGGGGAGTCGGGACGAGGAGGACAAGAGGGACCGTCCCAGCTCAGAGCTTGACAACATGGCACATGGATATAGTGAAGAAAGTGAGGAAGAGATGGGCCGTGAAGGGGGACAAGGACACCACCAGAGAGGCAGGGGAGGGAAGCCAGGTGCCTATTCCACACCTGACACCAGAGAAGAGAAAAGGCTCTTGGGTGAGGGATACCACCGTGCTCAAGAAAGCCAGCTGGACAAGGCAAGGAGACGCCCACCAGGTGAGTGGAAAGAGCTGGACAGACCTTACCTCAACTACGGTGAGGAAGGAGCCCAAGGGAGATGGCAGCAGCAGGAAAACCTGCAAGATTCTCAAGAAAATAGGGAGGAAACTAGGCTTCAAGACAGACAATACGCTCCCCGTTACATCACTGAGAAGAGGAAGCGATTAGGGGAGCTGTTCAACCCGTACTATGACCCTCTCCAGTGGAAGAGCAGCCATTTTGAGAGAAAAGACAACACGGCTGACAATTTTCTCGAGGATGAAGAGGAAAACGGGCTGAACTTGAATGAGAAGAATTTTTTCCCAGAATACAACTATGACTGGTGGGAGAAAAAGCCCTTCTCGGAGGATGTGAATTGGGGCTACGAGAAGAGAAACCTCGCCAGGACTCCCAAGCTGGATCTGAAAAGGCAGTACGACAGAGTGGCTGAACTGGACCAGCTCCTTCACTACAGGAAGAAGTCAGCCGAATTTCCAGATTTCTATGATTCTGAGGAGCCAATGAGCCCACGCCATGAGGCAGAAAATGAAAAGGACAGGGCTGACCAGAGAGTTATGACAGAGGAAGAGGTATGATGTGGGGCTTTTTGTTTAAAATTAACTTGCTATGGTCAACGTTAGTGTGTTGTGTTCAAGACTATCTGATATTAATGGGGAGAAATTGGTGGAAATTAATCCCCATGAGAAAAGTGCCCTAGTAACAGAGTAGATGCCACCTCTGGGACCAATTTCCACCTGCCATCTAGCCAGTGTCCACATCTTGGTCCACGTTCTTCTGATGCAGGGTTTCTTAACCCCAGCTGCACCTTGGAATCACCTGGAGAGCTTGAAAGTTGCTGGTCTGGGACCCACCCCCAGAGAGTCTGTCTCATTGGTATTGGGTGCTGCCTGGGCATCAGGACATATTAAAGCTCCCAGGTGACTGCAATGTTCAGCCCAGGTTGACAACTACTGTTCTGGTGTCCACCCCTTGGTTGTTTGACTGTTCATCACTATCACTCAGGGTAGGGAGAATAGGTGATGCAGAAATTCGTTGCTTTGCTATTTAGTTTGCTATCATTGGCTCGTGCCCTAGTACAATCAGATATTTACATCTGGGAGAGGTAACATTATTGGAGCTGAACCTACCCACATAATGTTTTTCCCTAATATTGATTATGTAAGTTGGTGCTTCTTCTCAAAGTTGAATGTGCATCAGAATCATGAGGGATTCCTAGTTCCTCCCAGAGTTTCTGATTCAGTAAGTTCTGGGTGGGTCCAAGAATCTGCATTTCCAAAAAGTTCCCTGATGATGCTAGTGATGCTGATGCTACTGGCCAGGGGACCACACTTTGAGAACCACTGATGTAGGTTGATTCACACAGCTTCTAACATACCTAAAATTCCCCTTTTCATTCATACTCTCTTACATGACAGCAAAACAAATTGATTTGGGATCTCATGGTTTCACTTTTCTGTATTTTCCAGGAAAAAGAACTTGAAAACTTGGCTGCAATGGATTTGGAACTACAGAAAATAGCTGAGAAGTTCAGCAAAAGGGGCTAATGGTTGTTGGAGCAATGGGCAGTTTTAAGAAGCAGCCTCATGTTGCCTATTTTCCACTACTTCACTGAAAGACACCATGTATTTACCCAAAGGCAGAAAGTAGAATTCGTTATTCATTACATGTTTGACACAATTGGAAATGTCTTTATTTTTTGCCAGAACGCTATTGAAAATATGAATAGCATGACTTGTAGTATATTCTTTCTTGCAAAATAGACATATTAACATGCTTGTGACAATGACTGTGCTCCTGTCTTTGAAAAAAATGTTTGTCTCAGTTTGAAATAATAAAAGATTCACCTGAGACCAAAAGCATCATTGTCTGCAGCTTCCTTTGGGCTACTAGGGAGGAATGTGATTTTTCAAATCCATTCTTTGAAGTAAATTGTGAAAAATGGCACTAGGATTTGTTGGTCTTTGGATACACAATGAAATAAAACAGCGAACCTTTTGAAGTGAAAGAATGTGCTGGCTATAAAGAGAAAGAGATTAGGAAAAGATATCTGCTCCCTCGGGCAGAGAGAGATTAAATAGGCTTGAGGAAGTTGTTTCAAAAACCATCATGAGATATTATTTTAAAAATCCTATTATCTGGAGAGCTCTAGCAGCCAGCCAAGGCCCATTTTTCAGGGCTGAGAAGAAAGCCTGGATAATGGGAAGAATTCTGGAGTGGGAGTCAGAATATCTGGCCTGTCTAGACAGATCCCTGGTCCCTCAGGGCCTATCTGATTTCTACTCTGTGAGAAGGCAGAGCTCAGACTCCGTTACTAAGGAGCTGTGTGACTTTGGGCAAGCTACTTTCCCTCTCTGAACCTCAGGTTCATCAACAAAATAAAGACAGCTGTCTCACCGGGGTATTATAAGATGATACAAGTTTGTGCAAAACACTCAGAGTAGTGCCTGACATAGGGCAGTGGCATAGGAAATGTAGCTGCTGCCATAATTATCTCTGCAGCTTCTTACAGCAAGACACTTGGACAATTCCCCGTCTCCCTTCTTTTACCTGCCATTTTATTCTTCACCCTTGGTGGCTTCTACTTGGTTGATTTCTACTGTTCTGACAGTTTAGGTGAAGAGCTATTCTCTTGGGTGGGAGGGGCTGGAGTAGGAGAGAGTAAAACTTTCTCTCTACTCCCTGAAGGTTTAATGATTGAGTTTATGGACTAAACTGACAGTAGACAGATTAACAAGAGAAAATCCATTTTAATTATGTGCATAGGTCTGGGAATTTCACAAAATATGAGACTCGAAGAGGGGCGCGGGGGGGAGGGGAGGGGCAGAACCTGAGGCCTTCTGGGTCCTTAAGTGTGGCCTTTTAACTGAATCCAAATTTTACAGGACAAATTCTTTTTTTTTTTTTTTTTTTGAGACAGAGTCTCACTCTGTTGCCCAGGCTAGAGTGAGTGCCGTGGCGTCAGCCTAGCTCACAGCAACCTCAAACTCCTGGGCTCAAGCGATCCTACTGCCTCAGCCTCCCGAGTAGCTGGGACTACAGGCATGCGCCACCATGCCTGGCTAATTTTTTGTATATATATATTTTAGTTGTCCATATAATTTCTTTCTATTTTTAGTAGAGATGGGGTCTCGCTCTTGCTCAGGCTGGTCTCGAACTCCTGACCTTGAGCGATCCACCCGCCTCGGCCTTCCTGAGTGCTAGGATTACAGGTGTGAGCCACCGCGCCCGGCCAGGACAAATTCTTAAGTTTGGATTTGGTTGAGGGGCTGCATTTGGGGATCTGGAGGGCCACATGTGGCCCGAAGGCCACAGGTTCCCCACCCCTTCTAGGGGCTTAGAGCTTCTGCTGGCAGCACAAGTTATGCAAGGATGAAGGGAGGAATTGTACGGTGAATAAAGGTTGTCCTATTATGCAGATAAAGTCTCTCAGGTAATAAAAGTTTTAAAAAGCAGGTATTAATAAAAGCAGCCCTCTTCCTTATACAGATACTTCACTAACACAGATTTCCTTTATAGTTGTAAATTTCCTTTAAGAAGGACATATGGTCAGAACTATTCCTGTGTCTGCACTTTCTCAGCATAACCAGCTCAAAATATACCAAAGAAGTATATTTTTGGGGTGGCACAGTCTGGTCTCCTACAGGCATATTTTGGGGTGGTGTGTCCTGAGCGTCAACAGTGGCAGAAATAAGCCTGGGGATCACATATGACTTATATCCATCCAAGAAGTTCTGGCTCTCCTTGTCTTGGCTAAGTCAGGAATTGCCCATGCTAATTTAATCAGATTCTTTTCAGATTAACTTTCGGTGACATACTTTTCCAGGAGAGTTGCGGCTTCAGCATATGGGAGGCAAGCCCATCAGTGCTATGAATCTGATGGCAAATTGTTCCAGACCTGGGCACACACTTCTAGAAGGCTTCTTAAGATCCCTCTGCTTGTGGGTTTTCTGGCATGGGATCATGAGCGGCTGTTTGAAAGGCCAGTGAGTCATGTCGGGGTAATGGCTGCTAGAGGCAGCCCTCACAGTATACAGGGTATTGATAAATATATATTGCAGTAGTTTCCTAGGGCTTCTATAATAAAGTACCATCCACTGAGTGGCTTAAAACAACAGAAATTTATTGTCTCACAGTTCTGGTGGCTAGAAGTCCAAAATCAAGGTGTTGGTAGGGCCATGTTCCCTCCAGAGCCTTGGGAGGAGAATCCTTCCTTGCTTCCTCTTGGTTTCTGGTGGCCCTGGGCCTTCCTTGGCTTGTGGTGGCATAATTCCAGTCTGTCTCCACGTTCACATAGCCATCCTCTCCCTGTGAGTCTGCCTCTTAACATAGCATTCTTTTTATAAGGATACCAGTCATAGTGGATTAAGGGCCCTCCTCATTTTAACTAATTACATCTGCAACAATGCTATTTCCAAATAAGGTCACATTCTGGGGTACTGGGAGTGGAGACTTCAACAAATGTTTTTCTGTGGATACAATTCAACCTATAACAAGGCAAGCCAGTTCCCACCCACCTCAGGTGGAATAATTTTGAGGCTTATATTCTACTCTGCCTCCCCAAATTTCCCAGCAGATTGGACCCCAGATGCCACAGTGGTGACCTGCTTGGTAATGCATCCTTTATTGGCTGCCTTTACCTCCCTGTCCTAGCGCCTACTGGTGACCCTCCTAGTGTTTCCTGAGATCACCTCCCAAATAAACTGCTTGTCCTCAAATAGAAAAACAAAAACAAACAAACAAACAAAAAAAAAAACAAAAAAAACAAACCTCTTTTTTATTTATTTTTTAGTTTAAATATCTCAGTTGACTTAATTTTTGATTCTAGAATCAGGAAACACTTCATCCATAAAATAGAATGAGTGTTGCCTGTCCTCAAATTCTTATTTCAGGATTTGCTTCAGGGGGACCCTGACCTGAAACCAACCAAAACCAAGGCTTTTATATGACAAATAACACAACTGCAGTTGCAACTCCTTGTTTTACATCGTTTGATACAAGATACTGGGAAATGCTTAACACATACTCACATACACACAATGCAATATGTCTCTGCCTTTTTTCCTGTCATGCTCAGTGGGAAACAAAGTCATTTCCTAAATAAAGAGCATTTGAGGGGCTCAAAATGTTTACTCACTGGAGAAAAGAAAGCAAGTCATTGCAATGTAACAAATACTAGCCTGGCAAAGCGCAACACACACACACACAATGGGCACTGCCCGTGAGGAGCAGCTGCAGGCAGATGGAGCACGGTGCATGATGCTCTCCCAGCTTGGAGATGATTCACTCAGCTTCCTCCTGGCACCCTGCCTTCTGGATGCCATGCACACTAGTACATCTTTTCATTTTATTAATATTAATAGTTTGCAAACCCCTTGGGACAGGGGAATGTGCAGGTGCAGATGGTCTATCAAGGATACAGGACACATTCAAGAGAATCCCACCCAGCACGTTGTGCCCAGACAGAGTGCAATCAGGATGCCTGAGGATGTCACCATTTCTCCAGGAGGAAGTCAAGAACTATCTAGGCCACTATTTTTCCCTCTTTTAATCAAAATAATGTATGTTCATGGTAAAAACATTAAGTAGTCCTGAAAGGCTTATAATGAATATTATGGGTTGAATTGTGCCTCCCAAAATGATATATATAAGTCCTAACTGGCAGCACATGTGAATGTGATCCTCTTGCCTCAGTCTCCCGAGTAGCTGGGACTACAGGCATGTGCCACCACGCCTGGCTAATTTTTCTATTTTTATTAAATAGTAAAGACAGGGTCTTGCTCTTGCTCAGGCTGGTCTCGAACTGTTGAGCTCAAGCAACCCTCCCACCTCAGCCTCCCAAAGTATTAGGATTATAGGTGTGAGCTATCACACCCAGCCTGGTGTCCTTATGAGAAGAGAGAAATTTGGACACAGCCACACACACAGAGGAGAGCACCATGCAGAGACAGAGGCAAAGACTGGAGTTATGCTGCCCAAAGCCAAGAAATGCCTGGGTCCCTAGAAGCTGGAAGAGGCAAGGAAGGATTCTCCCCTGGAACCATCAAAGGGAGCGTGACCCTGTCAACACCTTGATTTCAGACTTCCAGCCCCTACCACTGTGAAAGAATAAATTTCTCTTGTTTTTGGCCATCCAGTTTGTGGCACATTGTTATGGCAGCCCTGTTAAAAATACACAACATGCCATTGCAAAACACAGTATAATTGGACGATCTCAAGCGCTAAAATAATTGACTAGCTGCAATAATTACAATTCTGCAGTCCCGGAAGCAGATGCTCAGATACATGACAGTCCTCACTGAGAAAATGCCGTGATGAATGACCTCAAGGAAGTGATGGTGTGAGCCACGAGGACACCTGGGGAAGGACGTTTCAGGCTGAGGAAACAGCAGTTCCAAAGGCTGGGCACAGGAATGTGTGAGGCATGTTTGAAGAAGAGCGAGAGGCCAGTGTGGGGGGTGCTGTCATGAGAGGTGAGGTTAGACAGGCAGCGGGGGCCAGGTCACACAAGGCTTTGTAAGTCCTGGCAAGGACTTTGCTTTTGTGATTGGAGAGTTCTCGGCAAAGAACTGATAGGATTTGCTTTACATTATACAGACCTGGCTGCTGGGTTGAGAGAAGGCTGTAGGGGAAGTGAGGGCAGAAACATGGAAACCAGTAAGAGGGGCCCTGAGATAATCCTGGCTGGTCATCGTGCTGGCTGGGGCCAGGGTGGTGGCACTGGGGGTGGGAAGAAGTAGGCAAACCCCGGATCTACTCCGGAAACAGAGCTGACAGGGAGGGCTGATGGGTTAGGTGGGGCGGGAGGGAACGAGAGCTTGATACCAAGGTTTTAGGCCTGAGCAACTGTGTAATCGGATGGTGAAGACGGCAGGAGAGACTGGCTTGGGAGCCTCGATTTGGATATGTTAAGACGTGAACAGACACCCAGCAGAAGTATTGAGTTGGGTATACGGGCCCGGAGCTGAGGGCTTAACCTGGGAGTCATTGTCACAGAGATAGTATTTAAAGCCTTAAAACTGGGTGAGATCACTTAGTGTCATGCATACGAGTCAAAGATGGCCTCTGTGTCTTGGCCTCTAGGTTGTCTATTTCTTCATTGAAGGCTGAGACTGGTTAGCTCAAAAGCCAATCTCAAATTTTTACACATCCGATTATTTTAAACACAATTGAAGCACATTTTTAGTCATTTAGGGCTTGCCTGCTTTGCATACCCCCACCAAACTAGACCCAGCTTTGGCTGGTCACTGGTAAGATAGAGCCTTGTGGTTATAAGACCCCAAGCTGTTCCTGGTCCTCGGGGCTCTCTGACCTGGGGACTCCCCATGGTGCTACTGAGCAACAACACCTAGACACTGGAGCCCCATTTCTGACCCCCCCTCCCTCGGTGAGGGGGTACCTTTGCCCTCCCTCCTCCCTTCTGAGTAGCAGCGCCTGTGGTGTGGCCTCTGGACAGACTCTTGCTGTGCCGGACATCCCCACCTCCCCTCTGCAAACCTGTCAGAGCGTCTCTGTCACCCAATAAAGCACGTGTGTGCTGCTGCCACCTCATGGTAACATTGTTTTCTTCACTTGGAACCCCAAATCCCTCGAGCACCCTAGGGAGCTAGTATAGACAAAGGCAAGAGGTGCAACAGCTGAGCCCTGAGGCAGCCAGTGTTTAGAAGTCTCAGAGATGAGGAGGACCCAACAAAAGAGACACAGAAAAGACCAGAAAGCAGGAGGGAAACCAAGAGACAGTGGTGTCTTAGGAGCCAAGTGAGGAAAACCATAGCAAGGAGGATGGGGGATGGTGTTAAAAGCAGCTACTGGGTCTAGAGGACTGAGAAGGAGCTCTAGATTTCATATTACTGTGTATCTTTTGTTGCTGCTCATCCAAATCAGCTCCTTACCACGGCTGCTCCCGTTTCATCTCTCACTGCTTCACTGAAATCAGTGATCAACAAACTTTTTCTCAAAGGACCAGACAGCAAGTATTTTAGGCTTTGGGTCCACATGGTCTCTATCCCAACTATTCAACTCTCCCACAGTGCAAAAGCAGCTGTAGACAGTATGTAAATATATTAGCATGTCTGCTTCCCAATAAAACTCCAGTTCGAATTTCAGGTAATTTTCCCGTGTCACAAAATTATTCCTTTTTTTACTTTTCCTCACCAGCCATTTAAAAAAGTAGAAACCTTTTTAGCTTGCAGGCCATACAAAAAATTCAGAGTGGGCCAGATTTGGCCTGTGGGTTTTGATTTGCTGACCCCTGATTTAAATCAATCAGATTTTATTTTTATCTCCTCTCTTCCTTGAATCTATTGCCA
The DNA here is from genome assembly GCF_041146395.1 of Eulemur rufifrons. Classification (NCBI taxonomy): domain Eukaryota; kingdom Metazoa; phylum Chordata; class Mammalia; order Primates; family Lemuridae; genus Eulemur; species Eulemur rufifrons. The sequence continues at coordinate 29,954,509 of NC_091002.1, forward strand.
TACGGCTGGAGTTTGTATCATGTGTAGCTCCTACTTTGTGTCACTCACAGGTGATGGAAAAGAACTAGGAGGCCCACTTTACCCATCTGAGTATTTGAAGAAAGTGCTCCCATAAGGCAAAAGAACTGCTAGCATTTCCTCCATCCTCTGGATGAATTTCTCCACTTTTTAAAGTTTGTTGGTTTAGAATAACACCAAGAAGACTAAATACCCAAAAGATGGAGCCCACCCACGTTTAAAAAAAAAAATTTCCTTAGTGTCTCGTTATCTGTCAAAGCAAAACTGAAATGTCAAAATCTTTCCAGTCTTGTTTTCGTGATATCTCAACTAAATGCCAAAAGCCCAGGTTATTAATGGAACTGTAAAAAAGCAAAAAAGAAGGGGGGTGTGGCAGAAGTACCTGATACTCATTTCCTATGCTTCAAAGATTTTGCCCTTCCTCATAAAGGCTCAAAAAGCTATGGGTGCCCAATAAATGTTAATAGGGTAGTTAACAGTTCTTTAGTTGCTTTTTAAGTAGCTATCCAAGGACTCACATCTTTTGTCATCTGATCCGTCCTACAGTTAAGTCCAAGGAAAATCTGTAATCCTTTTCACAAAATTAGTACTAGCCTAAAGGCGACGTTATATTTCAAGTAAAGGTATTAGATACACTCTGGTCTTTCTAGCGCTGCATCTAAATGCATTAGAAAATCAGGAACATTGAGAGTAATGTGAATCTCAATCAGATTTTTAGGACATGCTTTTTAGTATTTAGTATTGTTCTTACAATATTTATAATCAATGATTTATTGATTTATTTTTAAACCAACCTAACCTGGGATAACACAACCAATGCTTTAAAACAAAAAGCAATCACCCTAATTTTTTTTCCAAAGTTCCATATGTATTAAGACTGTATTTTTGGCTTTTCCATATAAAACCAGTCCATGAATGATTGCCCAATATTTGCTTCATACAATTTTAGCATACCTCTAAGCTAAAAACACCCTTTAATGGGAACCACAGTATATTGCCAAGTACTCTCGTGCAATAAATAGTATGTATGTTACAAAATTATTTTTTGTCTTTTTCTTTTTGATTGCCACTCAATAAAGTGCTATTCCACATAACTCTCCTGGTGCCTGGATGTCCAGAAGTCATAAAATTATCCATTCATCTACTACAAAGGTGAATGCTCATTTTACACACAAGACAAAAACATCCTGTATTCAGAGGCACCTGTGATGTGGGCACACATAGTAGCGGTTCCCAGGCCAACAGCACCAGCATCACTTAGAAACTAACAGAAATGCAAATTCTTTGCCCCACCCTTGATGTATTGAATAATAAACTTTGGGGCGGAGAGTCCAACAATATGTATTTAACAAACCATCCAGGGGATTCTGTTTTTAAACACTTAGAAGATGTGAACCTCTGAATTAAATCATCTGTACTCAAAAGATGAAGTACATTATATTAGAAAAAGTAACACAGGTTAACTTTTGCTGCTGGTGCTGGTAAGAAGAGTTCACAAGTCATCTCCAGGGGAACATGGAACACAGGGCCCTCCCCTCCAAAGACCAAGATCAATATAAGGGATTTAGGGAACAGAATGGGATTTGGAAACTGGTTGAATCCCAAGTAGGAAATGGTTCTAACAGTGACCAGCGGAGACCAGGCACTACTGAATCTAGTCTATGCACAGTTTTCTGTTCTCCTTGACCAAACTGAATTGGCTGTACGTGGCTGACAACAGCTTGCAAAATGTTCAGTGAGGTGCTAACCCAGGCGTGTTCTCTACTACAGAGACCATGTGTAACAATCAGCAGTCAATGTGGCATCATTGACTACATCATTAATGTTAGACAGATCATAGTAAGAAACACTTTTATTCTTTAAAAGCAATTATTTTCAGTAAAAGGAACCAAAACCATAGTTGTTGCTAATCACACTGGCCATTATCAGAATAGCACACACTATTTGGAAAAAGAAAATTTCTTTTGTTCTGAGATGCTCCACATCTATTCTATGATGACATGAAGAGCACATTCTAGCAAGCAAGAGACTCAGCTCTCAAATGGACAAGAGCCTTGGCTTACTCTCAACACTTGCCTTTGCTGCGGCAGTCAATCAAATTTGATTATGCTTTTTCAGAGCTTAGAAAGGCTAACCACCTAATCATGCCAGAGCTCTTCAGATCAGTATTAATTATCACTAAAAAAGGCACTTTAAAATATATTTGACAAGGAGTGACACTGATGCAGTGAGAACTGGTCTAAGTCTTGCACAAAACTTTTCTATAGTTCAAATAGATTGTATATTCTGTCTCCGTGTGTATGTGTATGTTCATATAGATAGTACAATCTATGTCTCCGTGTGTAGGTGTATATATATATACACATACATATCTATATACCAACATCTATACACATATATACAAGTATGTGTGCATATGTGTATCCATAAGTGAGGGAAGGGAAAAGACCATTTCTGTTTCCTTTAATTGAATACTACACAAAAATTCTAGTCACTTTATTTGGAACAAAGAATGAGAGGATTGGCAAATTAATTCAAAAAAGTACCCTACTCAACCTTTCTATGTACAAAAAAGCAGTAAAATAAATACTCAGAACTTTCCCAGGTTGTCAACTATTAAAAAATAATAAAACCTAGCATTTCAAAAAAGTTTATTCCACTGCAGGGAACAGAGTGGACATTTTTGGTACTGTAAACCTCACACACACATCCATATTGCTTAGGCTGAAGAGAATGAAATGAACAGAGGAAATTTCCTCCACAAATTCCTTCCTTTCAGTACCCACCAAGTTTTAGCTACTTTAGTACTTTAGGTACTAAGTTGTTATCCAACTTAGCTTAAAATATAAACAAAGTCTTGTATAAATACATCTTTAGGATGTTGAAATTCTCAAGATAATTACACAGAGTACTGAGAAGTCCTTAGAGGATTTTTGTTAAACAAATACACTTGGTCGTATCAATCCACTGCACACCTCAGAGCTGCAGTTTTGACAGACCAAACACATCTGTGTCAGAAGTAGACAAAAGGCTTATTCTTCCTTCTCAGGAACAAATGTATTGGCATGTTCTTATTCTTAGGGTATGAAAAAACAATTAGTAATGGCATTTAAAGTTTAATTACTAACTGTATAATGCCTGAGAACAAAACTCAAGGCAATTCTTGAAGGGTTAAGAGTCTGACTCTGGGCATTTCCGTTTTTTAGCTGCTGGCTCTTCAGTCTTGTGTGATTCTAAAGTGCTCGAGTTGGATTTGAGGCTGGCATCTGCTTTAAGGTTGTCCATGGCAACAGTGAAGCCTGAGAGAAGGTACCCTCCACCTCCACTCATCAGCAATTTGGGATGACTTCGATCTGGCAAAACCTAATCAAGATGGAAAGATAGACGTTCATGTTTTCCCAAGACAATAAAGTGCACGCTAACAATACTCATGCCAAAAATCAGAACTTAAATGACACAGATTGTCTTGAAGATTTAAATGGACCAATTTCTAAGGAGCTCTTTCCTTCATGTGACAGTGCAGAGAAAAATACAGAAATTGGCTTAAAAGATTTTCTTTTGAAAAATAAAACTGAAGCCCTGTTTCTTTCAAACCCGAAGCATGTTTCTGATGGAGAATGGGCAAGAGGTTTGCGCAGGATTCTGGGCTTAAGTGTAGCTTTCTTCCTCTTGGCTCTAGGAAGCTTCATGGCCAACAGTGGAGCTTTGGTCTATGGAGAAGTAGCTACTGGATGTACACTCAGAACCTCCCTTCTCTGCTACGCTGTTAACTCCAACAAGGCTTCTCTCCTGTTACCTTAGCTAAATTAGATGACCTCCACGAAGGGCACCCAAGGCTAAACAGCATCCCCACCACAGTGTGATAAAACACCAGGCAGCTAGACAGGGCCTCTGGCAGTGTGGAGGTGCTCCCCTCCGAGAGAACTGGCTGCGAGGCAGTCAGGCAGCAGAAAGCCTCCAGCTGCCGCTCCTTTGGGATCCGCTGTAGTGTTCACACTGAGGGAGGCCCCGGACTGCTCCTAGTTGGTAACTGAGCATGGGTACCAAAATTGGACCATTTCTGCCCAACACAGGGCTCCTTGAATGGGCGATCTTTGCTCCTGGGCTCCGCATCAGCCTGGCTGAGACTTTCTTAAAGCAGCACTGCAGCCTCCTCATCCCGTCCTCCTTCCTCTACTCATCCACACCATCTAATCCTGCTCCCTCTCCTCCTTACCTTTTAAAGGCATTTCCTTCCCTAATAAATCTCTTACACTTCAACTTCCATCTTGGCATATGTCTTTTAGAAGACCTGAACTGACATAGGGCCCACCAGTAAATCATAAAAACTTGCTGCAAAAACATCCCGGCAGAGGAGAAAAGGACACTTTCATTATCCACCTGGGGATTTTGCTATTATCAATTACACCCTCCACAGCGAGAATATCAAGGCCTTGGGGAAATAGGAACCACAACCGTTTGCATTTTAAATGCCTCTGGGCTGGAGTTAGAGTAACTCTGACATGAAAAGAGAAAAAAGGATCAGGAAAAGTCAGGAGCACTTTCTCCAAGTTACAGGCAGGAGACTTCTCCATCTATGCAGACATAAATAGGGATATCTCTATTTAACAACTTCCAATATTACTGCAAGGAGCCAGGACTCAGGAGAGCAGCCCCTGGGCCCAGCTGTAAGAACACGTACCTGATAATTTCTGAGCCAGGTTTCTGACAGCCTGAGGTTGATGACCCCTCCCCTCTCCCGTAGTTTCGTGTAGCATTCCAACAGAGGCTGCAGGCAAAAACAGAGTTCTGCTAAGAATTGCTTCCTTGGCTGTAGTTTGAAGATCAACATTCAGATGCAAGACTTCCCTCCCATTCCATTCTAATATTACCTCTTTATACTGACAGTAGACCACGAATGGCCTTGAAGGGGCCACAAAGTCCAGCAGAGACAGCAGCAGAGGAGTGGGATGGAAACGACTAGCTACAATTAAACTGCAAGGAAAATGTTAGACAAATTATTTTTCTACTTCCCCAAAGTGGAGCACAGGTTTTAAAAGGCATTTAAAATGATTGTGCATTTAATTTGCATGACTCACTCAAAGAAGAGATTTAAATACAACATTCCAGAAGTCCCAAACAGAATTAAATCATGAGCTATTTCTTTCTAGGAAACACAAACTGGGTTAGAAGCTCTTGTGGTGCTTGGCAACTCTAAGTTGCATTTAATGACATTCTTGAATTTTTTTCAAATCATCTGGAAACAAATCCAACACTGTATATGCTGCTTTGCAGACACCTGAATCTATCTCTCCTTGTCAGGAGGTTTCATTAACCCTTGTCATTAGCCTGTACCACAGCACTTGAATGCCCCACTCTCTACTTAGGACTACACAGCCCTGTCTGGTCTGATGCACTGTCATTGGAGAAGGTTCAAATTTCTTCTAAAAGGCTCACACCAGCACAATCAATTTCCCACCTCGGCCAGACTCAACCTCCTTTCTTTAAAAACTCAAGACAGAATCCTCATTTCATGGCCTACTAAAATCTAGGCAGTCAAGCAGAAAGAGAATGCCAATCTGTTTGAAGCAGAGCCCACATGCACCAAGAAGTCTCCTGCATTCTTTCATCAACGCACCCATCTGCATTTCTTTCACTCAGCAGAGCAGCAGCCTCTAAATGTCTTTTCCTCTGCTCTTCTTGTCTCCTTTGTTTTTCCTGAATCTTCAAGAAGAAAAATAAGAAACCAACATACTGCGGTCATTCAGTCAGGTTTATGGAAATGCTCTGGTCTGTCAAAACATTTCAACAGTATTTACCAACTCAGACTTCAGCAACAGAAGGAGGTTGTTTAGAAGGAAGTTGAAAAAAACACAAGAAAGACTATATATTAAAAACCATCATTAAGTTACCTATGCAATGCTTGGTATCCTAAAGCTCCATCCCAAAGATTAAATCACACATTTGTGTACACTGACACACACTCTCTCTCTACAATTGTTCTGATATTATCATCTTGGGAGCTGACTCACAAAGGCAAACCAACTCTCATTACTTTAATGAAGTTAACTGAGGCCCTGAGGAGCGTATTAGAGGGTAGTGGGGACTCCTGACATTCTTACATAATCCTTTTTGCTTCCTCCCTCTTTAGGCTCCTTATGTTCTGCATCTTGAGAAATGATTTCCATTGTTTCTTGTTCTTCTGGGTGACTACCCTCCGGGGCCTCCCCCATGCCGTCTTCATTCTCTTGTTCAGAAGTCTGTTTTTCCTCCTCAAGTGTGCCATTACTTTCCTCAGCCAAAGCACTGTCTTTTGGCTCTGAAGATAACATCTCAGCAGAAAATGTTCCATTTAGGAGACTGTCCACTTTGTTGAGGGGGAATTCATAAAGACCACTGAGGAAAGATTTGGGAAATCCAAAACATGCTGTTGCTGCCCGAACAGGTCCACCTCCAGGGTACAGCTGAATAATGGAGCCAAAACCTGAATGGGTAAGAGAAACGAACATCTGCCTGATGGAGGTGACCGTTCATGAGTCCTCCACAGTAATAAGACTAAAGGTCTTTTCACTTTATTCAGAGGCTGAAGGGTGATGCAGCAACGCTGGGGGTCCATTTGGAGTCTATGAATGTTCCCAGTGGAGGTAATCTAATTCCAAAACAGATAAACAGGAAGACTTAAGCCCAGGAGTGAGGGCAGTGGCGTCATCATAGCTCACTGTAACCTCCAACACCTGGGCTCAAGAAATCCTCCTGCCTCAGCCTTCTGAGTAGCTGGGATTACAGGCACGTGACACCTAATGCCTGGCTAATTTTTCTATTTTTTGTAGAGATGGGGTCTCACTAATTGCTCAGGCCGGTCTCGAACTCCTGACCTCAAGCGATCTTCCCACCTCAGCCTCCCAAAGTGCCAGAATTATAGGCATTGAGCCACTGCCCAGTCATAAGTTCTTATTTTCTATGGGGCCAGAGAAAAGGCAGACAAATCAAGCTGTGTTGTATTCTTACAGGAGAGAATACATGTTGAGTAATCTTCCCACTCAATCCCCTCAATTCAAGCCAATAAAAACACCTGCTATCCAATGGTTTACTAAAATCCCTGCCCTGGAAGTCCCGGCCAGCCACAGGCTCCAGCCCACTGAGAGAGAAGCTGGAAAGGACAGTCGCCACTGCTGGGTAGGGGTTGGGAGCGGGCTGCACGCCAACATGGTCTAGACTGGGAGATGTGAGGTGTAAAGGAAGGTCCCTAGGCCAGGAGCAGTGCAGGTTCACCCCAAGCTACTTCATTAACCTTGAAGTAACTCAATCTGGCTTTCCATGAGTTTGAATTTTTGGACCCTTTTACTCACATCAGGGTAGGGTTTTACGGAACTTGAAAATATTGAATCTTACCTCCCATTCGTTCCATCATTGCGCCCAGCACCAAGCCTGCACACGTTTCCATAACAATCATTTTATTGCCAGCACGGATATTCCCCAGTGTCAACATCTGGGCTAGGGTATCGTATCTCATGTGGCTAAGGGGAAAAGAATAATTCATTCATTTTTAGCTAAGTAAAGCCTGCTATTTTATTCATCATTTTTCAAGTTTTGTTTGTTTTATAAAAATTATGTTGAAAGATTATTGATTGCTTTGGAGGCGATAGTAAAAGGACTTACAATTTATGAGGTAGGAGGACACTTTATGCAGGTGAGCAAGGTTTTCATTTTACTTAAAAGCATGACTTTCTTAAAGATATATTCCCCTAATTATATTTTTGAAAGGAAACAAAGCGTACTTAATTTTTCCAGGTTCTCTTGCATAATACATAATTGAAAGAATACGGGTAGATGGCTTCACAACAGTAATGATGGCTTCATATCTGGGGGAAGAAAAAAACAGAACACTAATTTGAAAAAAAAAAGACTTAAAATATTTTACTTTAAAAATAAGCATATAAAAATTTTTAATATTTTCAACTTTTTCTTACTTACTTCTTTTTCTTCTTTTTTATATATTTATCCTGAGCAAATTCTGTCTTGTCTCGGAATGTTGTACTATTTTCAATTAACTGCTGAACTATTTCCTATAAGAAAAGGAGCAAGCAGATTTTCTGAAACTTTAGTTTCACAGAATAAATAACTTCAGAGGTTTCTTACCCCAGAATGGATCCAATAGCCTGATCCTCCAGTCCCTTTTCCACAGAAGTCCAAATGGATGAACTTTGTATTTGTATGCTCTATTTAGAATTTGTAATAAAATGTGAGTATTTTATAACCCCATTTAAACCACAGTAAAAGAACAGAAATATACAATAAAGGGAGGAGAGAGAGAGAGGAAACTCATTTCTGAAGACATTGGCTGAAAACATTACTGAAAATGAAGAAAGTTAAATCTTCATATGTACTGTTATCAAATTCTCTAATAATATTAGTAATGTCATTCACTTATATTTCTGTGTATAAGAAACAAGATCTTTGGTATACTGAATTGCATGTATGTTTTGACCTATTGATAACAAAAGTATAACATTATTTTTCTATTTTACCTTAGGTAAAGTCTGCTTTAAAAACCAAACAATTTCCTAAACACCAACAAGATCAAAACAAAAAAATCCTTTGACTATTACCTCTCCTTTAATGCCCTTGTCCTTCAAAGCTTTTATGTCATCTTGAGTAAGTTTCTGAGATTTCCCATCATCAATTATATTTCGATTATCAGTGCCAGCTTCTTTAGTCTCTAAGGAAAGAAATTGCTCTATGACATTTATGGTCTGAAATTCGTTTACAATCTTTCTTTTTCAAAGTTCATATCCACACCCAGCCCATCAGGCACTCCAGTCTGGCCTTGCAGTTCCACTGCCCCCACCGCAGTCCACTCTCCTTTCTTGCCACAACTACTCTGAGCCTCCAACTCTTCTTCCTGCCCTCACTCTTCCTCCTAATACACATTTGGATGCCAGAGTGCTCTTTCTTTAAATGCAAATTGGCTCATCTACCCTGATTCTCAAAACCAAACAGTGACTTCCCATAGCAATGAAAATACATTCCAAGGATGACCTGCAGGGTCATGTATGATCTGGCCCCTGCCTACCTTTTCTGACCTCATCTCTTGATCCCTCAGCTTCAGCCACACTGCCTTTCTTTCTGTTACCTGAACACACTCAGCAAGGTCCCACAGCAGGCATTGGGTACTTGCAGCTCTCTCTGTTTGGAAGGCTCTTATGACAGATCTGAGTGGCTGGATTCTTTCCATCACTTAAAGCTGAGCTCATCCTCTCAGCAAGGGTCGCTTCCCCCTAGCAGGCTCCAGTACATGTCCCAGCTTTATTATCGTCCCAGCACGTATCACCATCAGAAATTATGCTGCTTCCTTGTCTACTTGATTATTTTTGGTGTTCCCCACTGGTAAGTACATTTTAGACAGTCTATCTTATGAACTGCTATAATTGCAGTGCCTCATTAGGCCTGGCACATATCTGGTGCTTAGTAAAAATATGGATATTAATTTAAGAGCATCTAAATAACTTATTTGAATCAAAATATTAATACTTGAATTTTAATAAATATTTAATTTTAATTAATAACAGATTTTAGACATAGAAGTTGTCAAAAAAATAATAATAGCTAAAATTATGGGTCCCTGCTAAAAGCAAGGCACTGTTCGGAACTTCCTATGAGTTAGAGCATGAACACTTACTATAACCTCGGCATTAAGTATGGTTATGGCCCCATTTTACAGACATAAGGATATAAGACTTACAGAAATCAAATAATTTACTCAAGGTTAAAAAGCAAGTGATGACACTAGAAATTAACTTACCTAGTTGGATTCAAAGTCAGACCTCTCAACCTCTGCACTATATGCTAACTACCTTGCAGCTGTTACTTAACTTGTGGGCACTGAATGAGTTCTACACATGCTCTTGCAATGAAGCAACAAGGACTCATAGGATTCGATGCCTGGCCCAAGGTCAGAGAACCAGTTAATCATGGGCCGGAGCCAGAATCCAGATAATCTCATGGACAAAGGTAGTACTGGCTTCATTCCACCGAGTCACAGTTCTTAGATTATAAATTAAGATTTCTCTTCGGATAGGCTAGCACTTTGGAATTCATTGGAAGTTGATATGTTTCTGACTAGCCAATTGGACAGCATCTATTTCAAATACCCAAAGTGGTGCACCTGAAGTAGGCTCTTCCTTCTTCTTCTTGGGCTGAAGACTTCCTCCACTGGTCACTTCAAATGTGGTTCCATAATTATGGCCAATGACATTATCCAGGTAGAACCACTGTTTTTCAAAAGTTACTTTTCTGGGGAAGAAAAAGCAATCAATTAACTGATTTCTTTTGTGTTCAGTATAGAAAAGACACATTCATTCTAGTTTATTTCAAAAGCAGTCTCCACAATATATGATCAGCAGCACTGTGTCTGAACATAAAGCAACAGATGAACTACAGAGATCCAGGTTGGGGTAGAGACACAAAATTAATAAAGAAGCCACAAAAACAATGAATTTTGGAAAGAGGAAGCAAAGACAGAAGACATTCCTCTTCTGGGGCATTGGTCTGACACCGCTTCATGCTGTCTATCAGAATGTCTGAACTCACAGGCTCTATGGATTTCCTGAACAGCAGGCAGGGTCGACAACGTTGCTAGGCCACTGGGCATGTACTGTGACACCCCTTGCAATTTACACCAGAAAAATCTCAAAACTGAACAATCATTGAGACAACAAAGATTTAACAAATTCCCTGGGCTTGGTCTAACTGGTCATTTTATTTGAAAATTACCTAATAAAAGCAAATTATATTTATTGAAAATCTACATATTTAGAAATGAAGCCTAACACTGACACTGCTCTACTGAGGACCAGGCAATTTGAGGTTTTCCTATTACTCAGATTTTCATCTTATTGCAATTTAAAAGTAAAATCCCACAAAAACACAAACCTTTCCCCTCAAAAGAAAACTAACATCTATTGAGTGCCAATCAGGGACTAGGCAGTGTGTGCCAGATATGTTTTATACTTTTTGATTTAATTCTCACAGTAACCCTAGGACACAGCTCTTTCCAGATGAGCAATCGGAAGCCCAGGGAGAAGTATCTTGTCCAAGATTAACAGTTACAAAGTGCTGGAGCTGGGATTCAAATCCAGGTCTGTTTGTCCTCAAATCCTGGTTCTTTCCACTATACCACACAGTCTACCCTAGCAAAGACCTAAGGACCTTGGAAGCCCTGCCTAGCTTCAGGACACGGCCCACATGCACAGAACACTGAACTCTGGGAGACATGTTGTGGTAATTCTGCTTGTGCCCCACCCCACCCCTTCTCTTGCTTTTTCTGTGTCCCTGGAGGCTGACCATGACAGAATGCATTGCCATGTCACCCAGGCTCCCTAGTCAAAGGCTTACCACCATTGCTTCCTGGGTGCATCACCTTAATTGTTTCCCTACATCCTGCCATACCTTTGTATGTGTTATTTGTCACATCTTCATTAAACCTTACTTAAACCATTAGAATGAAATCCTGCAAGATCCTAAATGATCCAGACAGAGACAATTCTTGGTTTTTGCTGGATCCCTGTTATTTTATTTATTTATTTATTTTTTATTTATTTATTTATTTTTGAGACAGAGTCTCACTCTGTTGCCCAGGCTAGAGTGAGTGCCGTGGCGTCAGCCTAGCTCACAGCAACCTCAAACTCCTGAGCTCAAGCGATCCTACTACCTCAGCCTCCCGGGTAGCTGGGACTACAGGCATGCGCCACCATGCCCGGCTAATTTTTTCTATATATATTTTTAGCTGTCCATATAATTTCTTTCTATTTTTAGTAGAGATGGGGTCTCGCTCTTGCTCAGGCTGGTCTCGAACTCCTGAGCTCAAACGATCCGCCCACCTCGGCCTCCCAGAGTGCTAGGATTACAGGCGTGAGCCACCGTGCCCGGCCTGGATCCCTGTTATTAACACAGAACAGGACATAACACACACTCAAAATATTTGCTAACATAAGCCCTCTCGGAAGTCAAAACTCAGCTCAGTCCAGATGTGCGTCCTTCACCATCATCCTTCAAGCATCCTGGTGCTGCTGAAATACTGAATCTGAGCTGGCTTGGGTTCACCCCTCTGCCAGCCTAACTGATGTCTAAAGGGGATGAGGTATGTTAAACTGGCTGGTCTGACAGGAGGTTCTTGCCACAGTCAGGAAAGTGGGGTCTAGTCAGAAGGATGTTGGGGTCACGTCTTCACTGGGAAGGAGTAAGATTTGCAGAGCACCATCCTCAGAGAGCCAGGACTACTGCACAACCAGGTGAGCACATCCCAAAGAGAAAGGTGATGGGGGAGTCTGGCCTGGGGATGTAGCTGAGCTCAGAAGGTCATTTCCTAAACAAAATGGAAACTGCCACTATGGCTTCTGTCAAGAAGAGGACCTGATGAAAAGTATTTCCAAATAAATGTTTTAAGAGTACTTTTTTGAACTAAAGGGGTTATTGTCTGTCTCCTTGGTAATGAAAAAGTCTACAAGAGTACATTATTAGAAACACATTCAAACAACTACATTTGAAAATTAAGCAACTTACAAGAACACTGTAAGAAACGAAAGAAAAAAAAAGTTTCACCTGGATGGTCATTATACAGATGTGCAACACTGGGCTCATTCATTGAATTTATAATCTAACAACTTTGCTGCACTGTTATACTTCAATTAAAAAGTTTAAATAATTAGTATTAGCAACCTCCAGAAATTATGTCTTTGGAAGTAGGAAGCAGGCATTGAACTCCTAATTTAAAATTCTGAACAGAAAAAAATACTGATTTGAGGAACACAAAAGTACAGTAATGATGAGGGACAATTAAAAAATTTCTCTAATTTCAACCACCAATATAAAATATTTTATTTATGAAGAATTTAAAAATGCTTAAAAGCTCATGAAGATATTACATTTCTGGACTACAAGAAATACACCTCTTCCTCATTTTTTTTTTCTTTACTGAATTGGTGCTTGTGCAAAAAAGCTGGGTTATCACTAGCTTGGTGCTTTGGGACTTGTTACTGGACTTTTCTAATGACATCCACTTCACCTTAACGATGTGGTTCAAAGAGAAGTAAAATAATTCATCTTAAGTGAGTACTTACCAAAAATTCCAAATCTCATAATACCTAGCTTTCTAGTCTGCAAAAAGTTGTTCTCCTGACACTGTAGCCAACCTACTTCTTTGTCAAAAGTAATAACCCAGCTCAAAAGAAAACTTGGTTGTACTTCTCAGATACGTTAACCCAAACATCCCAAGTCATTTTCTCCATTAATAGCTATTAGGATTGAGCAACTTCACCACCCCTTCCAGAAAGTTATCAAAATCCCACTTCTGTAGTACTAAACAGAGCGATACTGATCAGCAGGTTCATAAACCAAGCTCAATTTCGAGTTCTAAGACCTTGAGCAAATTGCTTTTGAGCAATTTTCCGGACCTTGAATCCCGTCGTGTAAAATGAGGGAACGCCAAAGTGATCCCACACTCTGTGGGAAGTTGTCTCCTTTCTCTATTCCCCATAGCCTGTCTGGGTCAAGGTAACAGGCAGGAAAGCCAGACTAAATAGGAGAGGTTTCATCGTTTGTGGGATAGATCCTTGGCTGAGAGATTAGGGAAGAAAGAGGATCTACTGGGAGGGGGACACCCCCTGGGGTGAGGAGACAACCCAGGACGGGAGCTGGGAGGTGGTGGTGGACAGGGAGGTATCCAAGCATCCGAGAACCAAGAATGGAACTCTGGGGAAGGGACTCTGTGGAAAAACTGGAAAAGATGGAGAAGGTAGAGAGCCAGGTATGAAATCATGGAGGGGGGCCTCTGTGGGAACACAAGAGGAGTAGGGGAGATTCCGAGGGCCGAGGATGGGATCCTGGTGGAAAATCCCTCTGTGACCAGAAGACCTGAGGAGACAACGAGGGCGGGAAATGGGGATCAAAAGAGCCAAGAATGAGACCCTGATAGGAGGGGGTCTGTGGGAAGACCTGGAGGGAGGAGGTATCTGGGGCGGCGGACCCCTAAGGCCAGCGATCTGACTTACTTTCTCCGCTGGACTTGCACTGCTTTGAACACATCTTCCCGTTTCAGCACCACGAAGTCTCCATCACGGATGCGATGGTCCCCGGGATGCGGTGGCTGTGGGCCCGGCTGCTCCCCTGAGTCTTCCATGATGCTCAGCCGGTGTCCGTGCTCTCTGGCGTCCCTCCAGCCCCTTGTGCCCCGCCCCTCCTCCTCCGCCGTCGCCACAGGCAGCTTCACTTTCCACAACCGGGGAGACCTGTAGCCCTCCGACCGGCACCGCCCCCACGTGCTGTGAGCCGCTTCCGCTTTCCGGTCCGGACCTCTGGACCGCTTCCGGAGACCTCACGGCTTCCGTCAGGCCGAACTCCCTGATTGGCTGCACTCTGCCCCACCCCTCCCGTCCCTCGGCCTCCTTGAACGGAAGTTGCGTCACAGACGCGCCAAAAAAGAATTTAGCGGACGCTTGGACATTAATTTGAGGCACCTTCCCAAGTCCGCGGTGAAAAAATTGAGGTTCTCAAACCGCTGCAACAGATGGAGTCTGGCCCCGCGCGAGGACATCAGGAGAGCTGCGGCTGAAGAGAATCGCGGGACTTGGTAAGGGTCGCTTGAGAAACTGAGATCTCGGAGACTCCTGTCGCTTCCCTCCGGGAGGGAGGGAGAATCTGGCGGGACAGATCAGCGCGTATCCCGGAGCCAGCCCAGTTGTGAATTGGGAGAACTTTGGAACCTCTATCTCAACCAAATAAGAACTTAGCCAGAGGAGAGGTAGATAAAATAGGGTATTTAACGAAGCACACCTGGCCAACGGGTGTTTCTTTTACTCATTCTCCGTTCTTACCTCTTATATTTGTGTTGGAATCGTTACTATTCTCACCGTATTATCTCGTTTGAGAGGGTATGGCACGCAGCCTTGCTAAAGGAGCGCCTCACCTTCGCATCCTGAAGGAGTTTTGATATCTGTATTGTCACCAGATAACTTTGATCTTGATCAGTTTGCTTAATTTCCCTGAGTATCAGTTTCATAATGTGTAATGTCTGGTTTATTATTAAAGTCCTGCTGTGCCCTAAAATCGTGAACTTTTAAGTTATTATTTATTAGCTAAAACCCTTTAAATAAAGATTTGGATAGGCTCTCTTGTAATGAATTGCACTAGAGTGTGTGGATATAGTCTTATTTATTTTTATCCCTAGGATGTGAAGTTTTTAAAAGTATACATTTTTTAGAGCAGTTTTAGGTTTACAGAAAAATTGCACAGAAAGTGGATGTGACGCTGCAGAATTGGCTGTATGTAAGGAGCTATGGTGATGTATCCCTCAATGTCTCAGGTCAGGGTTATGTTCATCCTGTACTATCCTATAATAAATCTCAAACACTGCAAACAAGTTATCTTAGAATTAATTACCTATCTTGTTTTCATTTCTATTGTGGGAGACAAGTACAGTATCTTTCCTTATTTTTAGCTCATGAGCATCTAGTCAATTAAACTGTATTTAATAGTTGGTAAATTATTACATTATTCTACACTATAGTACACTTTAAAACGTGATGAGGATTAAAAGTGACCGTTAAAAGGATAACTGCAGAATATTTGGGTCTTGCGCCATAGCGAACAACTTTGCAAGCCTGTTTGCTAGTCTGAAACCTAGAATACATTAATTTTTCCTTTCTTACTTTAGTACATTTTTTTGGAGCACTATTGCCCCTATAGATTTGGTGAAGACTTTTCTAATCTCTATCTTTTAGAAGACATGAATGGAGAGCATAGAGGCAGAGGATTTGGACGAGGAAGATTTCAAAGCTGGAAAAGAAGAAGAAGTGGTGGAAACTTTTCAGGAAAATGGAGAGAAAGAGAACACAGACCTAACTTGAGTAAAACCGTGGGAAAACCTATTTCTGGTAGGTGAGGTCAATGATTGTTCAATTTTTTTCTCTTTATGAAGAAAGTGATTCCTGGCTATCACACAAAACAGTTTATCTCAGACTTTGGTCTGTTATTTGATGCTACTCCTTAGCAAGTATTTGAATGTTAATATCCCAAATTCTTACCAAAACCTCTAATTTAAATACTTTATTAATGTCATATCAGGTTCTCATTTTGGAAAGAGGAGCAAATTTGGGGGAAAAAGTTTGCTCTGTTTCTTCTAACCTAGTATTCTATTTTTTTCAGAACAAACCCCACAGTCTTTGCTACATCAATCAACATTGGATCAGTTCATACCATATAAAGGCTGGAAGCTTTATTTTTCTGAAGGTAGAGCTTAAAAGTATAAAAAAAATCATAAGTTATATTTTCTTAATTTGTCTTTGGATGCTACATCTCATATTACTATAATTCATTTGGCTTACTGACATATACCACCTTAATCTTAGTTCACCCAAACATAAACATGTTTATGTTTCAAGAGCATTGTTTTTAGGTTTTGTATCAGTCAGGAAAACAGAAACCACACTATGTATTTCAAAAAGGGGGTTTAATACAGGGAATTGGATATACAGGTGGAAGACTGAAAGAGCAAATTGCAATAACTCCCCAGAAAGTGGTAATTTTAGGAAACAGCAACCATCACTATGACTGAGGGAACAAAAGTTAAGAAGTTCTGAGGTTACCAAAACCTAGGAATTCAGGAGTGGGGGAGTACAGCAGAGCTATTGTTTTGACTTCTGAGGGGCATTCTACAATCCCCCTCAGTGCTTAGACCTCTGAAGACTGCCCCGCAGAGCTGTGCTCAGACCACAGCTCTGGTGAATGAAGCTGGTTGCTGCTGGTAGCTGAGAGGACATTACTCGGCCCTCAGGGCTGGAGGCTAGAACTGTAACTATGTTCTGCAGCTTCAGAGTTGCTGCAAAGAACTAGAAACAAGAATAAATTCCTTTCTTTCTGCTGCCTTCCGGTCTCTAAAGTGCCTCCAATAGGCAGAACTTAAAGAGAGTCTGGGAAATGGAGGGTGTAGATCTTGATCATAGCATCACAGAGCAGAAAATAGAACAGTCAGCTTGTGGAACCAGGAGGCAGTAACCAACGTAACTTTGTGTAGAAACACAGTTAAGGAATCTCCCTTTGATAATCAAGAAAACCAGCTAACATTATATATCTATCTACATAGATGTGAGGAACTATCTTTTCTGTGCTCTTATAATATCTATGTTTGTTATATCTCTTTTGGTGAGGTATGGGTCTTGTGTGCGTGTGTGTGTGTGTCTGTGTCTGTGTCTGTGTCCCGCTGGACTACACTGTTTGAGGTCAAGGACCCTGCCCTGTACCAGGCACTCAGTATTCATTTTGTGAATGAATAGAGTACTTTACAAATGTTTTTTCTTTTGGGAGTCTGTTTTTTTTTTTTTCCTTCCTATTAAATAGACAGATATGCTTCATATGTGGTCTTTGGTTGCTTTAGGATACATTAGCCACCCCAATACTCATGTTATTCCCCTAACAGGTAGCTTAGTACACTACACTGTAAGTGATCTTTGGACTGGTCCTAAAGATGGAGTTCAAGAGGTCCCTTAGGTTTGACCAGCTGTTCTTCTAAACTACTTCATTATATTGTTTTTCTGTGGGAGACCAATTTGAAAATAGTACAAAACTTTAGGGTGTAAAAAAAAAAAATAGCTTTACAATTTTGGGACAAGAGTTAAATATTGGTCTGTCTCTCTCCTGATCTCAGGAAAGATTGTGATTGTCTTATCTCTTGTTCAAAATAGAAGTTTAATTTATGTGTCTGGCTTTGGTTTTATTTTTAGTTTAAGTTTTTTGTGCAAGCAATTTGAACTAATATGTTGTATTAGATGTCAGAGATTCAATACAAAATTACCAGATATTGGGGTTTTTAGAGAGAGGCACTTCCTGTCTGTATTTCAGGTTATACAGACCGAAACTTGTTTCAGAATCTTGAGTATATATTCTATAACAGTTCTTATTTAAATGTAATCAAAATACAGAGCAATTAGAAAATAATCACCCACTATGTATATAGTATTTCCTTTATCTCATGAAAAATATGCTTGTACATATATGATTATCAGTGCTAATGCCATATTTGTTGGATTAGTTTACAGCAGTAGCTCTCCTCTTATTGAGAAGATTCAAGCATTTGAAAAATTTTTCACAAGGCATATTGATTTCTATGACAAGGTAAGATTCTTTACAACAAAACTGCCAGTCATCTGGCAGTGTCATCTTATTGAACAGTGTATTTGAGGTGCTAGTGATTGTGATCATAGGCACTGGAGTCAGACTGCCTTGGTTTAGACTGCATCCCTGCCACTTGACTGCAGTGTGGACTTTGGTGAATTACTTAATTTCTCTTTGCTTCAGTTTTCTCTTTCAGTTAGAGATAGGAGTATAAATATCTACCTGAAAGAGTTGTTAAGAAGCATAAGTAGTTAATATATTTAAAGCATTAGAACCATACTTGGCCCAAAGCTTATACTTACATAGTACTTACCATTATCACAACATAAATATTATATGCTTTCTCAAAAATTGTATAATTGATTTCCCAGTTATAATTGACTACAAAAAATAATTATTATTTTAATACTTACGTATTTTATAGGATGAAATAGAAAGAAAGGGAAGTATTTTGGTGGATTTTAAAGAACTGACAAAAGATGATGAAATAACTAACTTGATACCAAATATGGCAAATGAACTAAGAGATGCTCCTGAGGAAACCTTGGCTTGCATGGGTTTGGCAATACATCAGGTAAATACTTGTTTTATGCAGATTTTTGTCAGAATTTTAAAGGAAGATTTCACGGTGACAGTACCTTCTCTAAAAGATAGTTAGCTTTTACCAAAAGATTTTGGCGAGAACTGAAAAGTTGCAATCCTGTCCTAAAAGATACCATTCATATTTATCTATATACAACAGCTTACCTAAGTAAAGCATTTATTTCTAACTTATTTGAATTTGTTTAATCTCATTAAAGATTATCCAGAAATTAAACCTTTTTTTCAAGGAGCTATACTGTCTCATGGGGAAGATAAGATAAGGCATCTTCATGTTATCAGTTATGAACTTGGAGCAAAAAGACCAACCTCAGATCTAGGTTCTGTGGCATAAGGCAAATCACTTAATCTTGCTGAATGTCCCCATATATCAAATGGAAATAACAATTTATACTGTTCCTGCCTGAGTTTTTTAAGGTTCAAGTGACACAGCATATGGTGAAAGGTTTTTTTAGGCCAGCAAACAGATAAATGCTTCAGGATAAAGAATAGCAAATCTCAGGACAGGCACAAAGTGCTGGGTGCATTCATATAGGTAAAGAAAAGACCCTCAACTGTTGGGGAAAGTTCAGAGGAAGACTATATAAACGGTGGGGTTTGTTAGGTCTTAAAGGGGTAGCTAGAATTTGGACATAGAGTAGGGAAGGTAAGGATATCCAGGTTCCAGGAACAGTTCATCATAAAGATGTATACATTTGCTTAGCAACCCTAAACTGGGAGCCTTGACGGCTGGCTGTCTTCAGACTTCACTGACTCATTTCCCCATATCCAAGTCACCACATCTTTTCATTTCTCTTTCTAAAATTTCTTTTAAATCCACCTCCTTTCCATCCTTACTGCTTCTGTCTTAGGCTAAGCCTTTATTATCATTCCTAAACTGTTGCTATGCTTTATAAAACATGATCTTTTCTGGGAAACTGTGATGACTCTTTTCTACCAAATGAAATGACACTCATTTATGTGGCATCGAAGCCTTCCATGATCTGACTCAACTTCATTTCTCCACTACTGTCCTTCATTCACTGCATTCCAACTAAACTAAGCTCCCTCTAGTATTGTCTAAATACTGCTACCTTTTGCACGTGCTGTCCGTTCAACATAGAATTCCGGCCGGGCACGGTGGCTTACGCCTGTAATCCTAGTTCTCTGGGAGGCCAAGGTGGGAGGATTGTTTGAGCTCAGGAGTTCGAGATCAGCCTGAGCAAGAGCGAGACCCCGTCTCTACTAAAAAATAGAAAGAAATTACCTGGACAACTAAAAATATATAGAAAAAATTAGCTGGGCATGGGGATGCATGCCTGTAGTCCCAGCTACGTGGGAGGCTGAGGCAGGAGGATTGCTTGAGCCCAGGAGTTTGAGGTTGCTGTGAGCTAGACTGATGCCACGGCACTCTAGCCAGGGTGACAGAGCGGGACTCTGCCTCAAAAAAAAAAAAAAAGAATTCCCTTCACCTTATGTATCCAGATTCTTTGAGCCTAGCTCAGTTGTCTCACTGTGAAACCTTTCTCATGGCACTTTTTCAAACTCTCATGGGATTTTGTCTATAAATCGTTATGGTCCTTGTAAGAATTATGGTTATATATTTCTATCTTATTTTGTATCTTAGATTGTCAGCAAACTGCTTTGTACACAAGTAGGTATTAAATATTTATTTAATGTTAAATGCCAAGGGAGTGGGTATTAGGTATTTTAAAGGTCACCTTTATTTTCTCTGTCTTGATAAATCAGTGAATATGGAGAAATAAAAAAAAATTATTATTAGAACCAGGAGATAATGGTTTAGGGGGCTAATATGAGGACTTTTAATATTAGGTTTCGTTGGGACAGAAAATAGCAGACAAGAATGCTAGAGTTTTCCAGTCCAGAGACAGGAAAATCTCAAGTAAAACATAATCCACTATAAAATAAGTAGTCACAATTAAATGTCACATTTTTAAAGGGCCTTTAGAGTTTTGTTCTGCTTTTATTTTGTTCTAAACTGTTTTTATTCATAAACTTCATACTCTCTTTAGAGTTCTGCTTAAAGAGGATATTTTGTTTTCCAACTTTAGAGTAAATTTCTGTCCTGATTAGGTATTAACTAAGGACCTTGAAACGCATGCAGCTGAATTACAAGCCCAGGAAGGATTATCTAGTGATGGAGAAACAATGGTAAATGTGCCACACATTCATGCAAGGTGAGGAATTTGCTGGGATTAAAGTATTATTTGGAATAGGGCATTGAAGACTACATAAGAATGAGAACTTAATTTTATAAAAACAAAGGAATCAGTAAAAAGGGTATGTATGAGTTCCTTCCTAGCTCATTGTTCATAGTATCAAAGGGAACCCAGTGTAAATTACTCAGAGAGATCATGATAGAACTCAACATTTTCTTCCTAAATTTCCCAGCCAGCAGATTTTTGTAAACATTGGTTTTGGATGTGAACTTACCAAGACCCTGCTGTGTAAATTTAATAATTTATGTACACGTTGAGCATTCCTAATCTGAAAATCGAAAATCCGAAATGCTCCAAAATTAAAAACTTTTTAAGCACCAACATGACACTCAAAGGAAATGTCCATTGGAACATTTTGGATGCTTAACTGGTAATGTAAATATTTAAACATCTGAAAAAAATCTATAACACTTCTGGTCCCAAGCATTTTGGATAGGGGATATGCTTAACCTGTAATACACAAAGTGGTACATATGTTGTTAAATTATTAAATTTCTATTAGATAGAAGGGAATAAGTGAATTTTTTTTAATTCATCTTTATTCTAAGATTTTAAACTCATTAGAAGAGATTTATAAGGTAATCATCAGGGTTTTGTTTTTCTTTTCCAGAATTTGTAGAAGACATTTCCTTACAGTTCTTTAAAAAGAAGTTAGAAACCCCAAAGTTTTTTACTCTGTAGATTTTCCTTTTGGCCTTAACTTTGTTCCTTTTATTTATTTTTTATTTTTTTTCTTCTTCCCTAGAAAAGAGCCTATGGGATAAGAAGGGGAAGATTTAGCATTTTTTTTATTTTTAAGAATGATTTAGTTTTTTTGTGAAATTTCTGCTGTGTAAAAGGAGTGTATGGTTTGAGAATTGCATAGTTACTTCTTAAAGGAACTTGTGAAAATACAGACATCAACTTTCTGTTCATTGTAAATTTATAGATAAATATGTTCCTGTTTTGTGTTTAGAATATACAACTATGAACCTTTGACACAGCTCAAGAATGTGCGAGCAAATTATTATGGAAAATACATTGCTCTAAGAGGAACAGTGGTTCGTGTCAGTAATATAAAGCCTCTTTGCACCAAGATGGCATTTCTTTGTGCTGCATGTGGGGAAGTTCAGAGTCTTTCCCTTCCAGATGGAAAATATAATCTTCCCACAAAGGTGATGTGTTCTTTAACTGCTTCTTTATTTATCTTGGTAAAGAAGGCTAATCAATTTACAGAAAATATTTCCCAATGTTTCTGAACACAGAGCTTATTTTTATTTTTTATTTTCAGTTTTCAAATTATGAAATACCTTAGGATACAGAAAATACAGAAATAAGTAAAACATTACATACCACCCAGAATTTATATTTTTTAACTCCAGATATATTTTTAAAGATACAAAGCATTGCTGATACAATTATCTCTTTTTTACCCTTTGCCTGTACCATTCCTAGAGACAATCATCATCCTGAAGTTAATGTGGATCCTTTCCCTTCATATTTCTATATTTTGACTTCGTAGGTAAACACATCAGGGTTTTTTTCCCTTTAGTCCTTCTACTATTTGGAAGTGATGTGTTTGGTTCTTTCTTCTTTATTAACTTTTTTAAACTAGATTTTACAGCTATAGAATAGTGTGGAGAATAATGTAATTAACATCTATGTATTCACCATTATGAGTTGGCAGATTGTTAATATTTTGTTATTTTAGCTTAGTTTGTAGCAAATACAAAGAACTGTAGTTAAAGCTGAAGTCTCTCTGTACCCCTCCCCAGTTTCTTTTCCTTTGTTCTGTCCTTAGAGGCAGCCACTGTTCTGAAGTTGGCATGTGTTCTTCAAGTCTAAATTTTTATTCTTGACTATGTATGTAGGGTTAGTTTTGTTGTGCTGTGTTTACATATGGGATATACTGAAGGTAACATTCTGCAACTTTTTTTCACTTTGTTATTTTGGAGTTCTACCTATTTTAATACATATCTAACCCTTTTTTTACTATTGTGGGGTATTCCATTAAGTGCCTAGCCACTATTTATCCATTCTCCTGGTGGTGACATTTGTGTTTTTTCCAGTTTTTTACAATTACTAATGGTGCTGCAGAGACCATTCTTGTACATATCTCTGAAGCAGGGAAATCTCGAAGTTATAGGCTATGCTTTTTTTTTCTTCTTTTTTTTTTTTGGCTATACTTATTTTTAACTTTATTAGATGTTGCCAAATTACTTTCCAGAGTATTGGTCCCAACTTGCATCCTTACTGGAGGTGTTAAGCAGTTTCCATTTCGCCATAGTTTCATTAACACTTGGTATTGTTATACTTTTTAATTTTTGACAGTCTGGTGGATGTAAAATGGTATTTCATTAATAACGTGAATTTCTATGATATCTGTTATGGTTGAGCATCATTTCATATCTTTATTGGCCGTTCAGTTTCCTTTCTTATTGAATTTTCTATTTATATATTCTGTTCATTTTCCCATTCGTTTATTGATAGGAGTTCTTTATATATTCTAGATACTAATTATTATTGATTGTTTATATTACAGATATCTTCTCCCAGGCTTTGGTTTTTTTTTTTTAAACTTTGTGGTGTTTTTTCGTTGTACAGTTTTACATTTTGACATTATCAAATTGATCATTCTTTTCCCTCATAACATTTACATTTTATGCTCTGCTTAAGAAGCCCTTTCTCACTTGAGTATTGTAAACATATTTCCTACATTTTGTTCTAATATTTTTAAGTTTCTTTTTTCTTTTTTTTTACATTTAAATATTGTGTCCATCTGGAAATTAATTTGGTTACTAGCATAAAACTAGAGATTGAAGTCAGGCATGGTGCTGCATACCTGTAGTTTCAGCTCCTTAGGAGGCTGAAGTGGGAGAATCACTTGAGGCCAGGAGTTTGAGACTAGCCTGGGCAACATAGTGAGACCATGTCTCTTAAAGAAAGGCCTAGGGATCTAATTTTTAAGTGAAAAGTCATTTGTCCTGATACCATTTACTAATTAAGTCTTTTATTACCATAGATGTGTAATGTGTCCTTGGTAGTACACGGTGCTCCTGTAGACATATGAGTCTGCTTCATTTCATTGGTTTTATACACACTCTAAGCAGTCTTATTTATGTTGATCTTATTACAACTTGATATGGCAGGGATATTTGCCCTATCTGTTATTCTTTTCCAGAGTTGCCTTTATCACCATTAGACTTTAATAAATTTAGCATTTATTAAATTTTTGCTAATGTATAGGGTTGAATCCTTAGTGAAGTAGATAATTCCTTGAAGAATTTAAAACGGAAATACAAAGTGTTTATGTTGGAAATTCCTAGGACTTCTTTCTCTTACTGGAAGAACAGGTTGTGTTAGATTTGGCTGTTGGTTCTGAATAATCAGTGGTGTTAGTAGCTGGGTGTCATCTATTTGTCTTGGCTTAAGGTTCAAGGCACAACCGTTAGCTCAGAGGCCAGAATTTAAATCCTGATTTAAACTGGATATTTTCTGTAGACAGTATTTCTCATGATTTCTGTGGGTCTGGAGTTTGGAGAGACTACTCAGCTGGGTAGTTCTGGCTCAGAGTCTCTCATGGAGTTATAGTCAGGTGGTGGCTAGGGGACAGCAGGGTGGCTGGGGACTGGCCAGGCATCTCTTTTTCTCCGTGTGGTCTCCCGGGTGGACTACTTTTGGCTGCCTGCACATGTATGGCAGCTCAGGACACTCAGTCTGCTCATATGGGTGCTGACAGCTTCAAGGCACGGAGGTTCAGCTGATAGGCAGAAATGGCTTTGCCTTTGATGAGCTAGCCATGAAAGTCATACGGCATCGCTTCTGTGACATTCTGTGGATTACAGAGTGAGGCACAAACCTGCCCAGGTTCCAGGAGAGTTAATTGGACTCCATCTCTTGATGGAGGAGTTGGGGAGGTTCTAAAAAGGCTTGAGGGGAAATATTGCTACAATCATATTTGGAAAATACAGTCTGCCACAGTCCTGAATTTGTAAATGCATCTTGAGGTCCAAGTGCCAAACAAGTGACTTCTGAAAGCTTGAACACATCCTGCTTATACGTAGAAGACTGTCTGTGTGGTACAATAAATATTATACAATACAAACAGTATAAAAGGAGGCTAGATGAGAGAGCTAGGGATTAAAGATGACCCAGGAAAGGCTTCTGAAAAGGAGAGAATTGGGAGTAGGTTTATGGGTCTGAATGAGAGGGACCTTTCAGGAAGCAGGAGACTGCATGGGCACAGAAGAAGGAAAGAGTGCTTGCTGTGGGAGGTGAGCAAGACACCTTGCATACCCACAGCAGAAAGAATAAGAGCAGTAAGTGAGAAGGACCAGCTGGAAAAGTGCCCCAAAAACTCATGATACCAAATCATTGCAGGAGGAAATAGAAAGTCATTACCGCTCCTAGGGGATTTTTTTACTTTAAAAGCATCCTGAGACCAACTTTTAAAGCAATATTGAATGAAGTGTTTTAACTTGGATTTTCCTGAGATGTGATTGTAGTTTATCAAAATCTGACTGAATTACTCTTGTCGCAGTGTCCTGTGCCTACATGTCGAGGGAAGTCATTTACCGCTCTCCGCAGCTCTCCTCTCACGGTTACAATGGACTGGCAGTCAATCAAGTAAGCAATCAGACTGGTAAATAAGAGGCAAGCTTTAGGTCTCTCATACTGTTGAGTAAATCTGTAGTTTTACTGTGATTTTTATCTAAACAATGACAAAAAGTATATAATAGGTTTATTTGATGAAGAGTTTATGTGTTGAGATAATAGTCTTTTTTTTTTTTTTTTTTTTTTTTTTTTTGAGACAGAGTCTCACTTTGTTGCCCGGGCTAGAGTGAGTGCCGTGGCGTCAGTCTAGCTCACAGCAACCTCAAACTCCTGGGCTTAAGCGATCCTACTGCCTCAGCCTCCCGAGTAGCTGGGACTACAGGCATGCGCCACCATGCCCGGCTAATTTTTTGTATATATATATTTTAGTTGTCCATATAATTTCTTTCTATTTTTAGTAGAGATGGGGTCTCACTCTTGTTCAGGCTGGTCTTGAACTCCTGACCTTGAGCGATCCACCCGCCTCGGCCTCCCAGAGTGCTAGGATTACAGGCGTGAGCCACCGCGCCCGGCCGAGATAATAGTCTTTATTTGAAATTTATTCTCTATTGGATTCCATAAAGGATTCAATATGCAAATAGTATGCCCTGTTGCTAATGAGAAATAGTTGATTTTATATGTCAATTATGTGATTCATTGAACTGAATATAGGCCATAAATAAGAGTTATATGATTCCTTCCATAATGAGCTGTGATAAAATAATATTGTTTTGGAAGTTTTCAAATAAAGAATCCCTTTAGAAATGATATTTGGAAATTTTCAAATAAAGAATCCCTTAGATATGGGCATGTTTCATTTCCTGTTCTCACTGTCCATGAGGCATTTGGCATTGTATTATAGGCTTTTTTTTTTTTTTTTTTTTTGGAAGTCAGAGTCTTCTCTTGTGTTTATTTTTCATTCAATAATTGATTACTTTTTTTTTAGCCATCAGCCCATAACTCATCTCTAAATATAAAATAATATAAAATAATGGGTAGTTTTGAAGTCAGAGTGCTCTCCAGGAAACCTAGCTGAAACAGGGAATGGTCCTAAAAACCTAAGAACCAGGGAAAAGATGAGATGGCTTGCTACTAGCTAGCTTCACCCCTTCTGCCCTGTGAAAACCAATGCAAACATATATAGTAACTAACTGAACTATGCTGAGATATTTTCAGACTCCCCATTTTAAAAAGAGGAAAATGTTTAAGACTCTTGCATATGATTGTGTGGCCTATGAGTAGCAGAGTCTGATTGCCAGCCAGGTCTGTGGGATTTCACCACTGGAAGGGGAATGAGGGCATTGGAGGTAGTACCGAGTTCACAACAGGGCACATGCAGAGAAGATCCAGGGTGGTTTAACGCTGAATCTTTGAACAAAAATTTAAACTATTTGAATAAAATCTCTTTGCTTTCAAGTAAAAAGAACAGACAAGAAAATAGACTTACATTTTAATTGGATTTAAATGATGACTTCCTAATACTAGACAATTGAGAAGAGACTAAGTCTTCTTCTTGAATCTTTAAAAGTAATGTATTGGTCAAACTCATTTTAAATGAGTTAGTTATAGTAAAACTTTGATAATATACTATCTCACATAATTGTTTTATTCTATAGATAAAGTGACTTTTTGCAGTACTGCTTGAGTCTGCATTAGTCCTTCTCTAGACCTGCAGCCCTGATTCATACTGGGATCTTGCTGCATTGATGGCACACTGTTCTGTTGGGCTTTCTCTTCTATTTTTTAAGATTCTAATTTTGTTTTTCTAGAGAATTTCCTCAAATTTTCAGAAAGCGTGCATGAGAAGTAAAATGTTCTGGGTTCCTGCATGTCTGAAGATGTCTTTATTTGGATCTTAGTCTGGATAAGAGTTTGCCTGGCTACTGAACTCTGTTTTGTTATAATTTTCCCTGCTGTTGATGAGAGGTCTGGTGCTGGTTAGATTCTCATTCCTTTGAGGGGACTTGACTTTCCCTGCTTTTTGTAACCATTTTATCTGTGTTATTCTGAAACAGTGAGGGTATATCCACTTGCGTCCTTATCCTGCTTGACACTGGTAGGTCCTTTTGTTGTAGAGTTGTCTTCAACTCTATAATATCTGATTGATTTATTTTTGAGCTTCCTGTCAGATGTTATCCCTTGGATTATTTATTTTTCTTAACTTTTCTCTCACCCTTTGATTTTCTTTCTAGTGTTTTCTAGATTTCTTTGGCTTTTTCTTGTATCCTTTTCTATAAGTGTATGGTTTTTATATATGTTTGTTTTAAATTTTCCTGATTTTGTACTTGTTTTTAGCTGCTTATTTTTTTTTTTATGATGGCAGCATTTTCTCAGAATTCTTAGGCAGTTTTTTTGTTTTTAATGCCCTTCTCCTCCCTGAATTATTGCCATTTAATCCTGAAATGTCTGATGAGAAATTATTTGAAGTACGTGGTATAGATTTCCTTTCCTATTTTTGTAGGTAGATAGGAGTTTTTTCTCATGAGTTCTCACCCCTGAATAGGAAGATAGGGATTTTGACTATCATATTTTGCTTTATGAATGTGTTTTTGAATTGGGATAGGGCTTCTCAAATGCCAGAATGAGGAGTCTTTATTCTGAAGCTCTGTATCCTCACTGGGCACCTTAGCTCCCCTCACAGAGGAGATGGGTCCATTTCCTAAGAACAGTGCTCTAGTTTTTGCTGAATGATAAAGTCCTCATTCTTCCCCTACCTGCCTGTTCACCTACCTTCAAAAAAATTCTAAGCAGCTAGTCTGTGATTTGTCTTTTAGTTTATTGTCCAATTTTCTTCCAGCCATCTACTCCTGCTGTCGATTCCTGCTACATCCAACTTGGAAGCTTCTCTAGGGCTCTGCTAAGAACATTGGCTCCCACTTTTCTTGTACCCTTGTTACTTTTACCTTTGTGTGTTCTGGACTTCATTTTGTTTTATCTATCAATACTTTCCCATTTGCTGTTTTCAAAAATTTTATTAATATCTTGTTTGCTGTTAACACTTCTGCATACCCCAAAACTTCTCTTCACTCTTTAAGTGACTCATTTCAGTGAACAGTTTGGAGGAAAGCTAGGCAAATCCATGTGCTTATTTTGCCATCCTGAATTAGAAACTGCTGAAGTAATTTTAGATAAACCATTTAAGTTTTTTGAGATAAGGTCTCACTTTGTTGCCCAGGCTGGAATGTAGTGGCGCAATCATAGTGCCCTGTAGCCTTGAACTCCTGGGCTCAAGCAATCCTCCTGCTCCGGCCTTCCAAAGTGTGAGGATTACAGGTGTGAACCACTGCAGTCAGCCACCACTGAACTTTTTAAAAAACTAATCTGCCCTTTATTTAGCTCAGCTTCATGTAGACCCTGAATAGTTAATATGTTGGAGAAACAACCCAAAGTAAGTATATGTTCTAACTGAAAACTGTTTAACTTTTTAGAATCCAGGAGCTGATGACTGATGATCAACGAGAAGCAGGTCGAATTCCACGAACAATAGAATGTGAGCTTGTACATGATCTTGTGGATAGCTGTGTCCCAGGAGACACGGTGACTGTTACTGGAATTGTCAAAGTCTCAAATGCTGAAGAAGGTATGATATAACTCTTTCCTTATTTTGATTGTGTCTCAATAATGATTTTTCAATGTTCATTTTTTCTCTTTTTAAGATCTGTCTGAATCTCAAATAATTTAGGGAATTCCTTATTGCCTACATAAGATGAAACTTTTCCTTCAAAAAAATGCATTTGTAGCTCACTGTGACTTTCTTTTACTTCTAGTTGAGTCATTGTAAGAGAAATTGAAAATACCAATTACCGCATTTAATACTTTGAATTTACAGGTTCTCGAAATAAGAATGACAAGTGCATGTTCCTTTTGTACATTGAAGCAAATTCTATTTGCAATAGCAAAGGGCAGAAAACAAAGACTTCTGAGGATGGGTGTAAGCATGGAACATTGATGGAGTTCTCACTTAAAGACCTTTATGCCATCCAAGAAATTCAGGCTGAAGAAAACCTGTTTAAACTCATTGTCAAGTATGTATGGAGTTATCTGAAGTTTTATTACATATATGCACATTGGGGGTGCTCTTGGCTACAAGTAACAAACAGCTCGTCAAAATGGTTGGCAAAGTGTAATCTATGGACCAAATCCAGCTCACCACCCATTTTGGTATGGCCTATGATCTAAGAATGGTTTTTGTATTTTTTAATGGTTGAAAAAAATCAACAGAATATTTTATAACACATGAAATTATATGAAAGTCATATTTCAGTATCCATAAATAACACTCATTCATTTACTCACTCACACTCATTCATTCATAGTGTATGGCTGCTTTTGTGCTGCAGTGACAGAGTTGAGTACTTAAGACAGAGATTGTACGTATGGCTCACAGCTATTTATGCTCTGGCCCTTTACAGAAAAAGTTTGCTGATCTCTAGTTTAAACAGTAAGAGATATTTAGGGAAGTTTATTGTTCAATAGAAGAGAGAACAATGAATTCCAAAATCATTTCAATTAGTTGTATGTAGGATGTTGTTTGTAGAGATTCAAATAGAAGTCACTTACATTTGGTGTGTTCAATAATATTCTTTATTTCTGTACCATTGCCATGCAGTGGAGACAAATCTAAGAATCCTGCTTTGGCCATTTACTTCCAGTGTGATCTGGGGCATGTTATTTTATTTCTCTTTCATTTTTATCATCTAAAAATAGATATAAGAAAACAGGCAGGCTGCCTGTTTTTGTAAATAAAGTTTTATTAGCGCACAGCCCCACCTAATTTATTTACGTATTGTTAATAGTTGCTTTCATGCTACGAGTTTAGTTGTAACTGAGACAGGATAGCGTGCAAAGCTGAAAATATTTTCTGACTGTCTAAGAACGTTTGTTGATCTATGCTAGATAATATAAGGAGGACCATGAAAGGAGAATGGAGAAGACAGTGTCAGGTTATCTTTTACTTTAGGTTTCTTCAGCAGCAATGGTTTGGGTAAATGTAGTTTATTTGGGGGGTGATCCCAGAAGTACTGGTAGGGGAATGGGGAGGTAATACAGAGAAGAGGTGACAGTCAGCGTATGATGCTGTAATGAATAGGTTACCACCGGCATCTGGGGCATAGTCTTCCTGGGCCTCTGGAACACTACACTGTGTAAAACTAGCTTCAGTATTTTTCCATCTAAGAGCCTAGATTTGGGGCTGCTCCCAGGGATATTAAACACCCCAGCTCATCCTGCCTGCTGATGACACTTCTGTGGCCGAGGAAAGCTCTTTGGCAGATAGGTGCAGCTGCTTGGTAGGAAGCCAGCAGTGATTATGCAGGAACAGTGAGTGCCAAGGGGCTGTGGGTAGGACACAAGCTTCTTCTGTGTTTACATATATTAAGATGGGATTAAGAGTTACATTTTACTCCTGATTTTTTTCTCTTCTACCCTATTTTTGTTTGTTCCTTGCTTATAAAATTACTAAATGTAAGTGTGCTTTATATAAGTCTGACCCTTTGAATTGAACTGAAACAAATGAAATTTTATTTCATCTTAAAATATTATGTACTGAGTTCACTCTTTAGTCTCCTTTAAATGCATAGGTCTAAAGATGTCGATTCATGTAAAATACAATATAACCCTGTATCCTAAAGTGGAAGACTATGATTATGATGCATTTTAAAGGTTAGTTCTGTGAAAAGATCTATAGCATATTTGGTTACTTTAACATGCTTTATAAGTAGCCTATCTCCCTTATATAGGCACAGTTTTTAAAACATTCTTCTGTTTATATACTAGCCAAAAATTTTGAGAAACTTACTGTAAGAATAAAATTTTTTAAATTGTTTTAGGGGATGTAAATTTTTTATATTTGTCTTTTTTTTTCATGCTAACTAAAGCAAGTTAAACTGTAAAGTGGATCTTCTAATGGACCAATGAAGTACAAGTTAGAATTTTTATAAGTTGTATTTTGTTTTTCAGCTCACTTTGCCCTGTCATTTTTGGTCATGAAGTAAGTATTTTACTTCATCTTCACGCAAAAAGTGTATGTATATATAAAGCTGGCAAAAATAATATATAAAGACTTTTCAAAAAATAGGTAATTTCTGTTGGCCAGTTATTCATATTTTAATATGATTCTTTATTCTTTGTAAATGAATGATATGAGTGGCAAACTATAGTCCCTTATAAGAAAAAGTGCCTGCCAATTAAAGTTAATAGAAATGGGCTTCTTTTACAGTGACTGGATACTGTTAATGTTAAAGCAGAAATTAACAGGTATTTTTCATTTTTGTGGAATGGATTTATGCCTTGTAAAGTAGGTCTTAGTAATTTCTAAGATACCTCCCTGATTTATATGTTTTCAAGTTTTTGTTTTTTAATCATTTACATTATAGAAGTTTGTTTTTAGACTTTTCTTAGAAAAAAATTAAAGTTTAATCATGCTTTAAAAAAAAATCTGTAAACAAATCAATGTTGTAAACACTGAAGGACGAACACCCCTTTTGCTAGTCATCTTTATGTTTTTCTTACTTCTGTTTTTCCTCCCCTCTCTCTTCTTTCTCACTTGAGCTTGTTAAAGCAGGGTTGGCATTAGCACTCTTTGGAGGAAGCCAGAAATATGCAGATGACAAAAACAGAATTCCAATTCGAGGAGACCCACACATCCTTGTTGTTGGAGATCCAGGCTTAGGAAAGAGTCAGATGCTACAGGTAGAAACTCAGTCATTTAGTATTTGACTTTTTGCTTATTAAATGCATGAATAATTCATAAGTGAATTTTCTTAAAGCATGTAGTATTTGTGTTCCAGAGGATATAGTTTGGTGGTGTAAGTGAATTGGGGTTTGTGTGAATAATATGTAAATTGTATCTGACCCTATTTTTAAATTGAGCCACTCTCCTTCACACAGGCTACATACACAGACATCCTGGTTGAGACATCAGCATTATGAGATGTTAACCATTTCCCTAATCCCTTTTTGTATCCAAACTGCTAGTCTTTTTTTTTTTTTTTTTTTTTTTGAGACTTTAATTCCTCATCATCAGACTGTTAGTCTTTATTGTTGTGACATGACTTCACCTATGAACAGAACAGTTTAAGGAAGTAATGATGACCCATTCTTTCTTCATACAAATATGTATTGGGCTTTAAGAACAGTGTGGTAAAGATACGAGATCTGTCTGTATACATCTCCACTAAGTCAAGGCAACTTCTGTGACCAGTCAGTTTTTGATCCCAAAGAAGATTCTGCTTCTGCCAATTGGAGCCTAGTGGTTTTCCTCTCCTGGGTTTATGATAGCTCCAGAAGGTGCTGCTTGTCGGAATGCTTGTGGTTTCCTCAGAGTGACACCTGGTGAGCCAGCCATAATGTCCTTTCTAAGAATGCCCATGAGCCTCCTCTCCCCACTCAGTGTAGAAAATGTGACCAGACAAGGAACTTTCTGGCCCTCTGATAAATTGTAGCCCTGTGACTGCTGGATCCTTGTCCCAGGGTTGGGAGCCCTGGCTGTATATCAGAATCCCCTTTGGAGCTCTTTGAAAATACTATGGGCTGCCCCATAGTATTTTGAAATTCCATAGCAAATGGAATTAAGAGTCTCCAAGTTAAGGCCCTAGTGTCTGTACATGATAACCCTCCACGGGTGACTCTGATGTGCGGCTAGCATTGGGGACTGCTTTGATTTTGTCATTACGTGATAAACCCACTACCCTTCATGTCTGAGTCATCCTTTATTCCCTGTGGTTGGCTGTTAAACCAGTCATCCTTTTAATTCCTAATCTGACATTTCATCTATGTTGGGTTCCTTTTGGCTAACTGGGCCTACTTTTAAAAAATACATTCTGTTCCAAGCCCTTGCTACAAGCCTGACAACTGAGACACAGAGTACCCACCTGTAGGTGAAACAAAGTTCATAATAAAAATGAAAATGGGGTACTTAGCCAGAACATGCAGGGAAAGGCACGTGGGGATCTGGATTGTTACAGCTTTCTTTTCTGTCTTTTGAAGGTGTGTGTGTGTGTGTGTTTGGGAAACTTTGGAATTAATGTATTATACATGGAATCCTGGTGTAAACCCTACAGTGTGTGATTATCTTTACAAATAAATCTTATAATTTAATTTATACATGTTGCTTACAGTATATAAAACTCTCTTTTTGTTTTCTTTTTTTTGTTATTTAAGTAATGCCTCTTGGTGTCAAATAATGGTTCCAAAATACAACTAATGGTACTGAAAAGGTTTTAATACCGAAGGATTACACTGGCAGTTTTTCTTATTTTTCAAACCTGGAGTAATGCCTTTAAAACCCTTGGCTCAATTTAAAAATAGAAGCTGTAATATTAGTGGAAATTAAACGTTCCAAACAGTAGAGGGTATTGCATGTAAGCCCCACTAAGCAGGGTTTTTAAAAATTAGGCTAATACTAGCAGTTATGAGCCATTACCCTGTATTTTTAATCCTATTTTCCTTTGGCCATTTAGTAAACCATCACACTGTCAGAAAATCATAAGGTTTCTCAGAAAGACTAACAAATAAGGAGTTACAAGTAACAAATATGACAGTATTTCTTGAGCCAACATCATAGGGTCACTGGAGGTGTGCACTGCATAAGTCCAGAGTATGCCATTGACATAGATAGCAGTGTGAACGCTGTCCCCTGGAATTTGGCAGTGCACAGCCATACACAGTGGCTTTACATTAGGCACTTAGGTGCCAGGTTACATGCCTTGCATACATTAATTCCATTTATTCCTCAGGGTAGTACTGTGATAAAACATAAGGAAGTTGAGGCTCAGAGAAGTCTGAGCCACACAGCTGGTGCATAGTAGAGCCAGAATTTAAACAGGTCTGCCTGGCTTCAGAGAGCCATGCTTTTAACTCTTGTGCTATTTACTTTTCTGACCTGCCATAGCTCATCTGCTCATAAGGTGAGCATGTATTGAACCATTCTATTACCTTATATTTAAAGAAGCATTAGGGACTTTGAAATTAAAATTGGTACTCATGTTTTTGCCATTTGAACTTGAAAATGAACCATAAAATGGAATTGTGTTGAATATTTATGTGACTACAGACTCAAGTCAGACTGCCTAGGTTTGATTGAATCCTGGCTTCTCAGCTTTATAGCTGCGTAGTTCCTCATTCACTCTTCATAGGCCTTGGTGTCTACATCAGTAAACAAGGATATAATAATACCTTCCTCTTGTGGTGGTGGTGAAGATTGTACAGTAGAGCTCTTAGAACAATACCTGGCATATAGCTAACCTTTGTGAACAATTACTGTTAGCAATTATTTCCCTTTTACTTTGGATGATTGATTGTCTTAAACTGTTTGTTTCCTTAGGCAGTATGCAATGTTGCTCCACGGGGCGTGTACGTTTGTGGTAATACCACGACCACTTCTGGTCTGACTGTAACTCTTTCAAAAGATAGTTGCTGTGGAGATTTTGCTTTGGAAGCTGGTGCCCTGGTACTTGGTGATCAAGGTGAGAGACCAAAGGGAATAATCAGTAATGCTGGGGCTTTTTTTTTTAGCCTTTCCCTTTTCAATTAATTTCTTTACATTCACTTCAAGAGACATTTTAGCACAGTCCTAACCAGTGAATTTACAATGAATGTCAGAGACAATAATTGGAAATGCAGTACTATCATTTTTATTTATACTACAGAATTGAAACTGGTACTTAATATCATTCATTTTCAGAATCTTATAGCAGATGCAATCATATGTAAAAGTGAATCAAGTAAAATATGTGTAGCTCCCTACACTTCCCATTTCATTATCACCCGTCATGTTTGTGTTCATTTGTTTTAACTCATGTTTTGAAGCTTTACAGTAAGCTCCCTGCAGGGTGTGATTTAGATGTCTTGTTGACTGCTGTGTTTCCATTGCTTAATATCTAGGTTCATAGTAAATACTTGTTGAATGTATTGCCGTAACCTAGCTCAGAATGGTTCTAGGTACCTTGGGACTGAAAAAAAGGTGGATGCCATTATTTGCTCACAGAAGACTTGCAGTAACAGATTGGAGCTGTTACTTTAGAAAGAATTAATAGTTTTGGTGTATTTTAACCCACCTCATTGGTTATTTTTTTTCAGGATTTGAGTGAGAGTTTATAAGAAATCTAGTTGTAGGGCTCAGCAAGAATCTCCTTGGGATTTGCTAGCTGAGTTTCACTTTGTGATGCCTTAACCTTACTGGAGAAACATATTCCTATGCATGTGTCAGGCAGTGCCCAGATTCCAGTCCAATTAGGGTCATTCATTCCTTTCGGTTTGCCAGTGATTTCCACGTTTCTAAACCCAGTACCTGTCAGCCACATTTAACACAGTTGATCATTCCCCTTCCTTGAAATACTTGAAGCTCTGCTTGGTTTCAGGGCCACCAACTTCTTCTGGGTTTCTTCTCCTTCACTCACTGTTCCTTCTCATCTTTACTGTTTTGTCATCTCCTCAGCCACTTACCTATTGCTACCTTAAGTGCTTAGTTCTTGGACCTTTTGTCTTCTAGGTCTGTACTTACCCTCTTGGTGATATTATATAGTTTCATGGCTTTAGAGGACCCAAAAATGGAACCAGAAGTAGATTCTGAGATATAAGAAAAGCTGCTTGAAATAAACAAGACTAACAAGCATTTATTTTCCACATACATCTCTGAGCTAACAAGGCTTACTTAGGTATGCAGTAGATAGAGAGCAATTTAACCACAGCATAATCTCCAGAGGACACCCCCTCAGTGCTAAACTAATTAGTATGGAGAGCAGGGAGGACAAATATTACAAGGTAATGGTAGAGGGTCTCCCATAACTTGTGGATTCAACATAACATCCCTGGCACATGCTAATGCCTTCAGTCAGTGGTAGTGCTTTGTATTATGTTTTAAAAGGTTACGTGATTTCCCTGCAAGTGTACAGTCAGTACCTGGGATTGCTGAGAGCTGCACTCAGCACTCAAGTCTTCTGACTTTAGAGCCCATGCTTTTCCTCACTAATCATGCTGTCCTGCTGCTTCCAAAAGACCTACCTCAGATACACCTTGCTCTTGCAGCCTCTCCAGATTTTCCTTCCTCTTTTAACTCCCTCCCACCCCAGAAAACTCAAAGAGTTATGTATATCTCTTATAGTTTTTGAAATATACTTCTTGAATGTGTATATATATATATATATATATATCTTATCTCACCTGTTTGAATTTAAGTCTTTAAGCATTTTGAGGGTCACTCTTGGCTCTTCATATTCATAACCCTCACAGCATAGTGCCTTGCCTATTAAAAATGCTGATGGAATAAATATTACGTAAAACTTAGTTAAATAAGACAAGTGTATTATTTGCTGCAAAAGAAGCAGCAGTTCTCCATTGTATGACATTTTATAAATTTAACTGCTGGAAACAAAGGAAATAATTTTTTATTATGCAACAGTTTCTGTCCTGTGAAATTTGGAACTTGACCAAAGGAAACTTGTATTTGTCTGTATTATTCTACTGCGATTGTAGGTATTTGTGGAATAGATGAATTTGATAAGATGGGGAATCAGCATCAAGCCTTATTAGAAGCCATGGAGCAGCAAAGTATCAGTCTTGCTAAGGCTGGTGTGGTTTGCAGCCTTCCTGCAAGAACTTCCATTATTGCTGCTGCAAATCCAGTTGGAGGACACTACAATAAAGCCAAAACAGTTTCTGAGAATTTAAAGTAAGTCCCCTCAAATATTTATGCCTTTAAGATACTGAATCAATAAGAAAAAGATAACTGAAGACATAAATAGATAGTTCCCAGAAGTTATGTGTCCAATAAATGTACAAAAATGTGGTTAAACACTGCAAATTAAAACAATGAAATACCATTGAGATCTACAAGATTGGCAAATATTTTAAATATTCGTAATCATTATTAGCAAAGGAGTGGAGAAATTGGTTCTCACAATTTTGAAGGACAACTTGGTGTGTTTATCATAATTTTAAATGTACATTCTATGTGTTCCAGCCATTCTACTTTTAGAAATCCTGCTCACAGAAATAGTCACACAAGCACACAAAGATGTGTTTACATTGTGGGTATTGCTTCATTATCACTGCTAAAAATTGGAAGCAACTTAAAACTATGGTAAGACTGTACAGTGGAAAGAAAGTAGCAATTATGAGAATGAAAGTGAACTTGTATTCTGATAGGAGAACATATCTGTGCTTTACTATTACATGAGGAGAACATGTTATATACTTTATGTGGAATAATCCTACTTTTTTTACAATGTTTTTATCTGTATGCTTTCTCTTCTAATTCATTTTGCACACATTGGACAAATGTATGAAAAGGGAAAAATAATTTTAAGCAATGCAAAAGTGAGAACCTTAAGTCTGGGGGGGGGAAACTAATTTCCTAATGTTTACTAATTTATACATTTATAGAAATTGTCTTTGAAGCACAGTAAAATATAGAATTGTACTTGGAGATTTGGGGGTATTTCTGTACCACCACCACCATAAAAATCAATCCATTAGTTACGAAGTGCTGTATTGGAAAGATCAGAAAGGTCTATTAACAAAAATCTGGGGCACTTAGATTCTGGTTTTTAGTGGTATCTTAAACCTACTTTGGGACTTTGGTCAAATTCTTTAATCACTCTGAATTTCATTTTCCTCTCAGAGGAGTTACCTGGATTGGTGGGTTCAAAGAAGATAACTAGATATACCACAGCATTTTTATTATAATGTCTAATAGACGTGTAGACACACTTTTAAAAAAAAGTGGGATTTTTTTGCTTCTAAATGGGACATAGGTACTTTGAGAGACTCAATGAAAAGATCAGAAAAGATTAAGAACTACCCAACTAGATAAACTTTTACATGTCATGTAGCATTATTGTCAGTTACTGATAATGGAGCATAAAGAAGAATTCAGTGGCTTTGATTATGTGAGAAAGGGCCATGTCCTCAACCTACCCAGAGGAAGTATTAATACTTGTAATGCCTGTGCACATGTTGAAGGAGTTGGAGTGGGTGGATACATTGAATCCAAAAGGCTGTTTGTTTATTTCTTTAACCAAAAGCTTGATTTTTAAAAAGTTTTCCATGACACTTGAGTGGTAAATAAGCAAGTAAACAATCTTCTAGTTTTCCTATTTGTTTTGATTCCAATCATTGTTTCTTCTTTCTTTCATGCTTCTTAGAATGGGGAGTGCCCTACTGTCCAGATTTGATTTGGTCTTTATCCTGTTAGACACTCCAAATGAGCATCATGACCACTTACTCTCTGAACATGTGATTGCAATAAGAGCTGGAAAGCAAAGAACTGTTAGCAGTGCTACAGTAGGTCGTATGAATAGTCAAGAATCAAATACTTCTATACTTGAAGTGGTTTCTGAGAAACCATTATCAGAAAGACTAAAGGTATCAATGTTTCTTCTCCTTAATCATTCAGTTTGGTTCTGTTGGAATGTCAAAGTTCAGTATGTGGCTTACTGTAGAGCAGTAGCATATAAGCTTTCACATCAAAACTTTTTATAATATGATTCTAGAGTTTATGTAAACGTCATTTGAAATAATTTAAGTCAGAACAAGAGCTACAACTACAGTGTTGTATTTATTTGGAGGGTCTTTTAGAATTTTATATTTATCTAAACAAGTAATTTTAGCAGAAAGATTTTATTTGCTACTTATCCTTAAGCTCTTGAGCCTTTTTATCATGCTTCAGGTGGTTCCTGGAGAAACAATAGATCCCATTCCCCACCAGTTGCTGAGAAAGTACATTGGCTATGCTCGACAGTACGTCTACCCAAGGCTATCCACAGAAGCAGCACAAGTTCTTCAAGATTTTTACCTAGAGCTCCGGAAACAGAGTCAACGGTTAAACAGCTCACCAATCACCACAAGGCAGCTAGAATCTTTGATTCGTCTAACAGAGGTTTGTTTATTTCTACATTCATGCTTTTTTGGCTTAAAGAAGTGGATAGGGTACAGTATGATTTCTCTTGAACAGTTTTATGCATAATTGACTCAGTTTTTCTTCCCACTGAGAGAAATTAGAAATGGATAGATAAAAGTTTTTAAAAGATGTGGTCAGATCTGTAACATATCAAAGTCTAACTATTTCTTTCTAGGCCCAGGACCAATTACTTACTATGCAACTTTTTTTTCCTTTTAATGACTCTTGGAAATCCCTAGAGTGTCTGAAGAATGATTAGGTTAAGTAGGATTCTAGGATTCCAAGTTGAGTTTTTGGGAACATAGAATGTGTCAAATATCTTGAGTATTTGATTTGATTACATGGCAGGTCCATAATGATAGTGCCTGTGTTTCTAATAGCAATAATAACTATTCCCAGTTGTGGAATACTAAGAGAACTCTGGCAGTTAAAATTAGCTGGACCAGAGTTTGGCCTTTTTGCTCCTAAAATCTGATTCACTACTCTTTGTTATTTCAACAAATGATTTCCTGAAAGTAAAAGGCAGGGGAAAATCAAGCGTATTTCCTAATCAAATATCCTGAAATGAACGTTCTCAGAAAGATTTGTTAATAGGTAAAAATGAGTTTTATCCGTATTTTAAATGAGTTATTTGCATACTCAAGTTTTCAAAGAATTTTTTTTATTTGTATAAATGTAAGGGATACATATGCAGTTTTGTGATGTGGATATATTGTGTAATGATGAAATCTGGGCTTTGAGTGTAGCCACTACCCGAATACTTTGTATTGGGTACCATTAAGTAATTTCTCATCCTTTATCCTGCTCCCACTCTTCTGAGTCTCCAGTGTCTATCATTCCACTCTCTATTTTCATGTGTACACATAATTTAGCTCCCAGTTATAAATGAGAACATGTGGTATTTCATTTCCTATTTCTGAGTTGTTTCACTTAATGGCCTCCAGTTCCATCCATGTTGATGCAAAAGACATGATTTCATTCTTTTCATGGATGAATAGTATTCTATTGTATGTGTGTATATATATATATATATATATATGCACCACATTTTCTTTATCCAGTCATCCGTTGATGGACACTTAAGCTGATTCCATATCTTGGCTATTGTGAATAGTGCTGTGATAACAAAGAATTTTTTTTATATTCTGACTTTTGATGTTACAAACTCCCTTCTCCCCAAAGTTAGTTTTTGTGTAAAATGAATACATGAAATAAAGCTTAGACATACCATACCTGCTCAGATGGTAAATGTATTTGTCTTTTGTTATCTGAAAATAGTTATTTCCTTTCAAAGGCACGAGCAAGGTTGGAATTGAGAGAGGAAGCAACCAAAGAAGATGCTGAGGATATAGTTGAAATTATGAAATATAGGTAAGAGTAAAAGTGTACATACTGTTTTAAATTAAATACCAGTTATCTTCCCATCTCAAATTATATATTAGGCCAAGCAAAATTACTTTTATTTAGCCCATCGCATCACTTATTTTTCTCTGAACAAAATATATTTTCTTGCTTTAAAATATTTGTGTGTAAATAATTGTTACAGAAAACAATTTTTTTTGAGTGGGTAATACATTCACATAATTCTAAAATCATCATGAGATTTTGAGAAGGCTTGCTCCCACCCTGTTTATCACCCACTCTTCTCCCCCACCTAGGTACCCATTACTTTTCCATAAATAGCATACTATTTATACTGTTCTGTGCCATTTTTGAATTTAATAATATATGCAGAGATCTTTTCTTAGGATATAGAGATTTCCTTTTTTTACAGCTACATAGTTTTCTATTGTGTAGATACACTATAGTATATTTAATCAGTCCCCTATTATTAGATACATGAATATTTTCTATTCATTTGCTATTACAAACAGTGCTACAATGAGTAACGTTCTATATATGATAGTTCATATGTGGGTATGGTGTATGCCTGTATAATAAATTCTCAGAAGTAATATTTCTGGGTTCAAGAGTAAATACATTAGGATTTTGATAAATACTGCTAAATTGTGTCCTTTGCATTTCTGTCATTTAGTAGATCATGATTCCTAAAAGAAAAAAATACATATTTTAATTGATGTATATGTCTACCTTAGACATAGATTTTTTTAAATCAGTAAAGCTGGTTATGTTATGTAGATTTTTTTTTCTAGCTAAAAATTCTTTTGAATAGGTTCATACATTCATATGCTTCAAAGTTCTAAAAGTATATAGTGGAAAAAGTGTCCTCCTACTCTGTTTAGTAGCTACCCAGTTCTTCCTCCTGGTCAGTGGCAACAAATACTGCCAGTTTCCTCTGTGACTTTCAGATGTAAAATACACATCACAAATATGTATCTGTATATTCTTTTTTCCCCTTTGTAGACAAATGGTAGCATACCATATACATTTTATACCTTATGTTTTCACTTAAAATGCATATTGAAGATCATTCCATATCAGTACCTACAGAGCTTCCTCTTCATTTTCATAACTGTGTCAATTTGTCAACTTATAATTTAGAAATTAGCTTTATTTAATGTGCTCTCACAGTACTTAAAATATAAATCTGTTAGGAATCTACTTTTCCAAGGCCAAAAAAATATATTAAAGATAAAATTATTATATTTTATTTTGTTAAGTAATTTCTCTTTCTTCAAAAATAGATGGTTTTTTTTTTCCTCCCTAGTAACTGCTGATTCTGGGGATTGCTCGCTGTCAGAACAAGGTGGCTTTGCCCAGTTGTTCACTTTTGGCTGTGAATAAAAGTGGTGCAGTGTAGCTGAAATAGCGAGGGCTTTAGAGTCCAATCTGGAGCTGCCACAGCTAGGTACACACTGCTTTGCAGTCTTATGTTAAACACACCACAAAGGATTGTGCTCTTAGGTATCATGCAGTGATGCTGTATAAAGTGACAATTATGGTTCTGACACATTAGTGGACACTCAGTAAACACTATTTACCATCAGTAGTGCTAGCTTGGATGATGATATTAAGATGAGACTGAACAGATCCCCCTTTCTCTGACTCAAACCATAAACTCCAGACTTAAAGAACTGGCATATCTTGGATCCCAATAAGAAGTTTCCAAATTTATTTTCAAAGTATTTCTAGGGTCTAGTCCTCAATGCTCTTCATGCAAATTGTCCAGTATCTCTGAGCTGCAAATTCTTTTCTCTCTTTCCTCATAGGGATAGCCTTTACCTAATTGTCTCCCTTTCCTCATAGGGATAGCCTTTACCTAATTGTCTCCCTTTCCTCATAGGGATAGACTTTACCTAAGTTGTCTCTTTGTCCCCAGGCTGATACTGGCTTGTCCCTGGAGGCTGCTCTGCTGGCTCTAGTAGTATGTATAGGGGTAGAAGGGCACACATGCCACCTCCTGAAGGTCTTTGGCTTCTTTCCTGCCCTTAGAGGCAGCCTATGGAATAAGAGGAACTTTCTCCTTAATTCAGTGTGTTAGATTTTTGTCAGCAACAGTGAGGTTATACTGGCTGTCTTTCAAAGCTTTAAAGACTGTCGAATTGACAGGTCTTAATTTTTTATTGCTGGCCCCAAAGCAACTGCCTCATGATAAGTAAAATTATTAATAATTAATGATTACCAACCCTTTCAACTAATTCCCAAAATATTACTTTCTATGCCTAGATATCCTATTGGTATGGCATCACACAGTGCTTGAACCATGGATTTTCTCTTTATGTGATTGAGTATACTAGGGTTTAAAGGATCTTACAGCTGAAAATTTTACCAAGCTGGCTTCAGTCTCTCTCAGTTGACCTTCTTGTGTTCGAGACCCTACAGTTGCCATTTATAAACAACCAGATAGTCTAGGAATTACTAGTCTTTCTTATGTAACATGCTGCCTGGACTTGGTGTACTAGCATGTGAAATAAAGGAATGGCCGTAGATACTAGCTGCCTGCCTGACTTCTAGTTGGTGTGGCTTCCTGGGAGACTAGACTAATAAGAAGCCTAGAGACTGCTCTAATGTAGATCTTTTTTTTCCACTAGGAAAGTAAATCACTGAACCCAACCAAAATTTCAGAAAATTTTGATTTTAACTATTTTTCCTATAAAAAACAAGAACCAAAAGTAGGAACTTCATATTTAATGATGAAAAAGTGCTTGTTTGCTTACAATCCAGAATGTGTGCATCTTGCCTTCTGTGCATCCTCCACTTGAACTTTGTTGTGGGGTGGAGCCATGATTGCCACTCCTGGTTTCCTTTTCCTTGTAATGATCCCTGGCCTTTTGGATCTTCTGGTACCTGGCTCTACTGAAGAATGTCTCATGCTTCTACTTCAGAGACTGTTAACTGTAAAGAAAATCAAGAGGCAAACTACCCTGCTCCTTTTCTCTGTTACCTGTAACATTCTTTTTTTTTTTTTTTTTTTTTTTTTTTTTGAGGCTTTACCGTTACTCAATTTCTGTAGGCCTTAGACCACACACATTGCCTCTGCCAGCTATCTGGTGGTGCTTCTCCACAATGAATCCACTGTTCTGTGGATGCCGTAGATTAGTTCTCCTATCTGAGCATTATGCTTAAGCAAAGTAAATTATTTCTGTAATTGACATTTCTTTTTTTTTTTAATTTATTGATTTTTTTTTTTTTTTTAGAGATGAGGTCTCACTCTTGTCATCCAGGCTGGAGTACAGTGGTATGAACATAGCTCACTGTAACCTTGGACTCCTGGGCTCAAGCAATCCTCGCACTTCAGCCTTCTGAGTAGCTGGTACTGACTCCAGGCACACCACCACTATGCCCGGCTAATTTTTTTTATATTTTTTGTAGAGACAGAGTCTCGCTATGTTGCCTAGGCTGATCTCGATCTGGCCTCAAGTGACTCTCCCGTCTTGGCCTCCTAAAGTGCTGGGATTACAGGCATGAGCCATCATGCTCAGCCTTGTAATTACCTTTTCAATAAAAATGCTATATTGTTCATTTATGATTGGCTTGTACTTAGTATAGGATTTCTCTGCATGTCTGAATACTCATGTCAGACAGTGTTTGCATGTGCTTTTGCATCTAAGAGGAGATGTGGGTGTTGCCTTGTAGAACTCTGTATTTGCTTCTGCTGCTTCTCAAAGTTGTTTTCCTGGTAAATTTGAACTAGTTTCAGGCCATCAGTCTGCATCTGGGCCCCTGAAAAAAGAGTATAAACAGCACCCACATGAGATTACCAGATTGTTTCTCTGAATTGCTTGAGTATGTTTACTTGCTTTTATAAAAATTTTTGGGGAAAAAAAATAGTTTGGGCTGGGCACGGTGGCTCACGCCTGTAATCCTAGCACTCTGGGAGGCCGAGGAGGGAGGATTGCTCAAGGTCAGGAGTTCGAGACCAGCCTGAGCAAGAAGAGCAAGACCCCGTCTCTACTAAAAATAGAAAG
This sequence comes from Eulemur rufifrons, assembly GCF_041146395.1. NCBI lineage: Eukaryota > Metazoa > Chordata > Mammalia > Primates > Lemuridae > Eulemur > Eulemur rufifrons. The sequence goes on from NC_091002.1 coordinate 29,999,328, forward strand.
AAATTAGTTGGACAACTAAAAATATATGGAAAAAAATTAGCTGGGCATGGTGGTGCATGCCTGTAGTCCCAGCTACTAGGGAGGCTGAGGCAGGAGGATCGCTTGAGCTCAGGAGTTTGAGGTTGCTGTGAGCCAAGCTGACGCCATGGCACTCTAGCCTGGGCAAGAGTGAGACTCTGTCTCAAAAAAAAAAAAAAAAATAGTTTGATCAGAATTACCTGACACTATTTCCATGGTAAAGATCAAGACCCAGTTAAACACATTTAGATTAGGTTGTGAATTATCTATTTGTTATTCTTAATATGCATTCTGTCCTTAGAGCAGTGACCTTATCTGTTTCATTTCCCAATGTATTCCCAGGGCTCAGAATCATGCCTGACATACAGCAGGCCCTCAATAAATGTATTACATTGGTGGTAAAGTTGACCTTAGTAATCATTGTTCATTCATTAAATCTTCCATTTCAGAGTTTTCATCTTTTCAGGTTTATAGAATCTTTGCCCTTATTTGAAAAATGTGTCATGGTAATGAATGAAAAAGATAATTTAAAAAAAAAATAAAGAAAATCTTTGCCCTTAATGTGGTTTTAAACCTGTAAGATTACCTTTTAACTGAGAAGCAGAAGCCTGAATAAGAAAAATCTTAAACTGTGACAAAGCTCATCTGAGTTAGCAGAGCACCTAGCTTTACATTTTTTTAAAAACTAAATGTTTACATTTAGTAAACAGTTCACATAAGCTTTCTCCTAAAATTGAAAAAATACTAGGAAGCAGAGGAGAACAGAGCCACCTTCAAAGGTGAGAGATCATTGTCTCTTTTATTTCAGGAAACTAGCTCAAATATTTTACAAATCTTTCTTCAAATCTGAAGCAGTGTAGCACAGATTCAGATCCTATCTGTACCACGCATTAGTTGTGTAAACTTTGGCAAGTCACTTAACCTTACTAAGACTTTGTTTCTTCATCTGTAAAATGGGAATAAGAATAGTCCCTGGCCGGGCACGGTGGCTCACACCTGTAATCCTAGCACTCTGGGAGGCCGAGGTGGGCGGATCGTTTGAGCTCAGGAGTTCGAGACCAGCCTGAGCAAGAGCGAGACCCCATCTCTACTAAAAATAGAAAGAAATTATATGGACAGCTAAAAATATATATAGAAAAAATTAGCCGGGCATGGTGGTGCATGCCTGTAGTCCCAGCTACTCGGGAGGCTGAGACAGGAGGATCGCTTGAGCCCAGGAGTTTGAGGTTGCTGTGAGCTAGGCTGACGCCACGGCACTCACTCTAGCCCGGGCAACAGAGTGAGACTCTGTCTCAAAAAAAAAAAAAAAAAAGAATAGTCCCTAAGTCATAGGATTCCTAGGAGGATTAAATGGGATAGTCTGTGATAAATAATTAAAGTAACTAGGTAAATATTACCTATTATTAACCTGAAGCATTTTTGACAACTTTCTTATGAGAAACAAGTATGTGGTAGATTAATCATAAAAGCCTTAAATAAGATTATACTATACTTCAGGGAGGAAAACACTTATCCATCTTATTGTTTTATCATTTTTATAGTCTTTTTTGAATGACTCATATTCCTATAGTTCATTCTCTTTAATGTAGGCTCTTTGTCTATTCAAGGAACAAAATGAAACTTTATTGTTAGTAACCCATTAAAATCATTCCTATGAGTTCTTTAAAGGAGAGAGATTGTACCTGTTTTTTTCATCACTGTAAGCCCACCGCCTAACAAGTGACGAGTATATTAACTCCTGATTAAATAACATCTTTGCCTGTTAGCCTGACTGTGCATTTTATCTGTCCCATTGTACAGGCAGAGAATTAGCAATAGAGCTGGAATAGAGAGGTTGGTTAATTGTATGTCTAACTGGTGTTTTCAGACTTCTAGCTAAAATTCACTGTCAAGTGCATATTTCTTTCCTTGGTGATATTGTGAAAATAAGGGAAAGCAAAAGAGATCTGGCAGTAATAGGTGTGTCCTTTAATATCTAACCATTATTACTGCAAGTCAGCATAAGCCTTCTAGTTCATTCCTACAGTATTTTAAAACACCTTTTATTTGCCAGATGCAACACCAGGAGCTAGAACACATTTTTATTAAAAAATGCCTAAATGTATTATGTTTAGAGTTTTATTCTTGAATCAGAAAGAATGTTCCAGGTATTTTTATTGTAGTTGATCAATGTTGTGCTTTGTGCATTTCTCTTTTCAAATTTGGAAGTTTCTTAACTGTGTCCAAAATATTTTTATCCCCAAACAGTCCATACCAAAGTGAATTTCAAAGTGGCCACTCAATAAACAAATGTTTAAATTTTTGCTAAGTGAGCCCATGGCTACTTCCAAATTTTTCTTATAACCTGGAAGTCCAGGGCAAATATTTCTACAGCTGTGCCACATTGGGTAATTTTTTCCTCCCTTCCCTTTAAGCATGCTAGGAACTTACTCTGATGAATTTGGGAACCTAGATTTTGAGCGATCCCAGCATGGTTCTGGAATGAGCAACAGGTCAACAGCAAAAAGATTTATTTCTGCTCTCAACAACATTGCTGAAAGAACTTATAATAATTTATTTCAATTTCATCAACTTCAGCAGATTGCCAAAGAGCTAAACATTCAGGTATGATAAACTAAATACTTAATAAATCTTTTTTGTGATAATTTCAGGGGGTCTTTATTAATGTATAGTAGAACAAAATAGTTTTTATTTATTTAACCTCTTCTCAAATGTGTTTCAGCATCTTGATAGTTACAGGGAACCACTGTAGCAAGACTCAGTCTCATGTTTTTATGAAAACCCCTTGTGGATAAGTCATCTTAACCTCTTTTAACCGTATCTTCCTCCTCTGTTAAATGAACATGATTCTACCGCTCTTCATACTTCAAAGTGCTATTGAAAATTAATGTAATAGCTCTTTAAACATGTACTGTTACTTATAGAATCCAAAGCTCAAATTGTAGGCAGTTTGCTCTGTAAGAGGTACAAATAATTTTATTTGCCCAAGCAACTTGACAGTTGTATATTATTATGGTTCGAGAAGTTAATTTTAAACGTTATATTTTGGCATATTACGTAATGAGCTAACTCTTGATGTTTTCTCCCAGGTTGCTGATTTTGAACACTTTATTGGATCACTAAATGACCAAGGTTACCTCTTGAAAAAAGGCCCAAAGGTTTTCCAGCTTCAAACTATGTAAAAGGACTTTACCAAGTCAGATCCTTCTGGGTTTATTAGCAGTTTAAAGCCATCACAATAATGAAGATATGTTTCCAAGCACAGCTGCATTTAAAAAAATTAAAAAAACGAAGATATGCAAAAAATATATATATACATATACACACACACCGTTCCTCTGAAAAATGATGCCTCAAAAGTATTGTAATAGGAAAAAAGTGTTAAGTATGATAAACTAATTTAAGAAGTGATAAAGTCATAGGTTAATTTTTTTAATTCTCCAAAAGGACAAAAATAAATTATTTTGTCTAAATGATATGATTAAAAATTATTTATAGTTACATTTTTACCTTATTTTTATGAATATTTCAGTTTTACATATAAAATGTCTACTATGTAAGCATTCAGAAAAATGAGCATGTCTGTGTTCTAGTAAAACTTTATTAGTGGACATTAAAATTTGAATTTCATAAAATTTTCATGTCACAAATACAAAATACTTTTTTTTATAAATGCATTTAATAATAAGCCTGGTTTGGCCCATGGGCTGTATATGGCTGTTGACTAGCCAAAGAGGTAGATGATAAATAGATACAGTGATTTGGTATTCACCATCCATTCCACCCTCCTAATGTGCCTTCCTACAATGCTGGAAAGTGAAAAAAAACACATTTTCCCCCCAAGCTCCCTTTGTAGCTAAATTTCCAGATGGGAATTGGGTTCCACTAATTAGATGTCCTCGTGTGAGATTTAGAATGTGGAACTGAGGAGAGAGTCACCTTCCTCTTGTTTTCTGGTGGCACATGTGGTTGAGGAGACATTTAATTTCCCTGCAGCAGAATTCTTGCAATTGTTAAGAGCAGTTGTGATGTGGTGGATGCAACCCTAATTCTCCACCTTTCACATTGTGGGGTAGCAGTTCCCCTGGCAAACCATACAGACCTGCAATGTTTTTCTGGGAGTCAATTCTAGACACCCAGCATGGAACCCATTCCTCTGGCTCTTCCAACAATATTGCAAGCACCCAGTTCCCTGTTTTACAATCCTTTTTAATGTGGCTAACTAATGTAGTTTGTGTTTCCTACAACTAAACTCACACTGATACACACTCCACCCAGATCATGTACTATATGTAAGGTTTTAATCAATACACAAAAATACATACCGGTATTATTTAAAGTTATGGAGGTAACCATCAGAAGAACTAAAAACAGAAAAGCTATACCAGGTTGGTTCTGTAGAGTGGGCCTAGGGATGGAAAGGGACAGTGTACCTATTTATTTTCATCATCAGTTAATTTGTTTCTAAATGATGGAATTAGTTACCATGTGTATATATAACAGTTGATAAAAATAAATAAGAAGGTAAAAATGAAAAATTGAGTGAGATACACTTAAACTGAAACGATTGTAGTACACAGACTTGCAAAATCACAGAATAATTCATTGGGACTATATGGGACCCTAGTCTTTGCTTCCCTCATCTATGTACAGAGATTCAACTGACTTAAAAATACTTTTTTAAAAGTCTTCATCTAGATATACTGAAAACACTAGTCTGAAAACTACTCTCCTTAGAGACTGTATATTATCTTTAGTGTTAAAAATGACTCTCCTGGCTGGGTGCGGTGACTCACACCTGTAATCCCAGCACTTTGGGAGGCCAATGCAGGAGGATGACTTGAGGCCAGAAGTTTGAGACCTGCCTGACCAACATAGGAAGACCCCATCTCTACAAAAAAATTTTTAAAAATTAGCTGGCTGTGGTGGCACACACCTGTAGTCCCAACTACTCTGGAAGCTGAGGCAAGAGGATCACTTGAGCCTAGGAGTTCTGGGCTGTAGCATGCTATGCTAATTGGGTGTCCATACTAAGTTTGGCATCAGTCTAATGACATCTCCAAGCAGGGACCACCAGGTTGCCTAAGCAGGGGTGAAACGGCCAAGGTCAGAAACAGAACAAGTCAAAATTCCCATGCTGATCAGCAGTGGGATTGCTCCTGTGAATAGCCACTGCACTCCAGCCTGGGCAACACAGTGAGACCCCATCTCAAATTAAAAATAAAATTTTAAAAAATTAGTTTAGATCTCTTAATAATGTAAATAGTAATCTAAATTAATAGAGTTTAGGTGGAGTTAATCTCTGCACTGTGCCTGCCTAGCCCTACCGCTAATGCTCGCTCTTGCCTACATGTGTTTCGAATCTAAGTCCAATTGTTTTATTTCTTCCTATTTAGGCTGTGGAAGTGTGTATTTATTACAGTGATTTAAACCTGTACCTTATATGGGTTACTAGTTATTCAAAACCCAGCTTTGGATTTAGTGCCGATAATTATAGCTTACTCCTGTAAGGCTTAATGCTCCTTGCTTCCTAGAGAAATACCTTTGTTTTCCTAGTTTGCTTTAACTTCCAGTCATTAATGTTTATATAAGACCTATTTGCAAAACTACCTTCTTTGCATTAACAGTATTTTCATCTGGTCCCAGGAAACAGAAAGTAGATGAAGTTTATTGTGTCCCAGACTGAACAACTTAATACAAGTAATGAACACTAGACTTGATTGCATGTCTGGTATAAGGGCAAGGCAAACATATTTCTAGAGTATGTCAATTTATCTACAGACAGAAAATATTCATAAGAGATTTGGAATAGAATTTTCTTTTCAAAAAGCTTATGCTTCACATAGAAGTGACAAGTGAGAAAGAATGGGCTGCAAAATTTTCAAGAAGCCTAGAAACAGTTTCCAGGAATTTTTAGCAAAAAGGTAAGATATGCCAATATTGATCACAATCATACTGTCAGTACTTCTCAACTTGCGATTGAAAGCATAAAAGTGGCAAGACAATACTACCCTCTAGGGGCAGAATTTTTATTTTTACAACTTAATTAAAGGATAAAGAAGTAGACAGTAATAGCTCCACTGTGATTGCACAACAGATATTAGTAGCAATTATTATTAACTTTTATACTTTTAAGTACTAACTTAAGTATACTGTCAATAGGCTAATTATTCAAGGTTAAGCAATCCCTTCTGTTTTCATGTTCTTTCGTTCTCAGTGTTAGCACTTGCATGAGTGACTATAGAAGTTGGGATAAGACACCTGACCAGTATATTTTGCTTATTTTAAGAAATAATTCTGATAAAAGGGTGGAGAGATAAAGATTTTAAATTAATTTCAAGCATGAAACTTAGGATTCATATATGGATTTTTATTATAGACTTCTAATTTTTTTCCCCCATTTTGGGAAAAAAACTAGTGACAAAGATTCCCAGTCTCTTCAGAACTATGAGGTGCCCACCTATTTAGTTAATCTTATTAGATAGAAATTAACTATTGTAGAACTTATAATATAGGAAATTAACTTATTATAATAACCAATGTTAACCAAATATTAACTATAGAATGTTTTGGTTTCCTCTGCCCCCAGCTCTGCTCTAACCCAGATGTGTTCGTAAATATGCTTCACTGTTTACTGTGTGTATCCTAGTATCTTATATCTGGAATTTTTGTTTCAGTGGGTTTCTGAATTTTCTCCATTCTTTATCCCAGACTAACCCATTCATTTGTTGACTCCTGTCAAGTTCTAGAAAATGAAATCAAAATTGATAGTTGGATATTTTCGAGTCTTAAAATGTTAGAGAAACAGTTACAAGCATGTTACTTTTTAGAACTAAGTATTGATCTGTCATGGTCCTTTAGGGCAAAATGCTTGACACTTTACTTTTCTATTTTATAAAGACTTAATAGCAGTATCAGTAGTCTATAGTACAGTTGATCTTCTTAAAAAATTATAAAATAGTTTACTATATTTTAAGCATGGACTTTATCTTGGAGTTTTTTTCTCTAATTTTATACCGAAGTGAAAAACAGAACACAATGAAATTTGCTACATAGACAATTTTGGGGATGTTCTATTTAAAAATTTACAATTCAATAATATAATGTAATTCCATATGTGGAAATATACAAAAATATATACAACTAAAATTGTATTTAAAACAGGAAACTATGAATGGTATTTCCGAACAATAAGGCAAATAAGAGCTGAGCCAATGGTGTTATTCTTGAGGGTACTGAGCCTGGATAAAACTTGATTACCATAAAATAGTACAGAAGTTGAAGAAATAATTAAACATAGGAACTAGACTTAATTTTGAAAAAATTAAGAAAAGATCAAATACCACATGTAATAGAAATAAAGCCTATCAGAGTGACAAATGGAAAAAAATACAGAAAATAAGTTCGTGTCCTCAGTGCCAAATATTAGAGGCAGATGAGAAGAGAAATCCCAAGAGACAAGGGGAAACTGTCTTAAATTAGAAAGTGGAAAAAGTGAATAAGGCAATTCAGTGAGGTGAAATGATAGGAGCCACTGGAATCCTGTCCACTCCCTTTTGCCACAGTTAACCGGAATCAATGTCTACCTAAAAGAATTGCAGGTGTTTGATTCCAATATGTTTTTTAAATTATCCTCTTTACATTATTAGTACAAAAATTTTAATTTTCCTCTCAACATCAGTATTTCAATGTGCGTAAGAAATTGAAGATATTCTTTTGACAAATGCTCAGATCTACAATGTTGTTGAATTTCTGTTGGTCTTTCCCTTTCCTACCTACCTGAACTAAGAGTTTAAGAGCAACTTTAAAGTGGGTAGGCCATCACAGACGGTGATGGTGGGGGAGATAGAGGGGAGGCGGCAAGAACCATTCAAATTCAGTTGGACACAGACCTCAACAAAAGTTCTGAAACATTGCAAATTAATTAATGATAACATGTCGATAATTAATATGTATATTAATCAGACTATATTAATGAACTGATTCATATCTTGGGACATTGTTATAATAGGCAATTTTAAGTTTCCTTATCTATAAAAGGTAAAAATGGAACCTATTTTAGAGTTGTTGCGGGGATTAAATGGGATGATGCACTATAGCCTGGCTAACTAGTAAGCACTATTTTCAAGAAAACAATTAGTGATTGTTATTAACATTTTCTAATGTGCATATTTCTGGTATATGTATCTTCAGTCAATGCCCAAAAAGGAAAGGAGCAGAGAATATTTATTACTTCTGTATCAGATTCTTTACTAATAATTAAACCTCCCACAAGACACGTAGAACGCCGCACACCCCTCGGAGGGGGCCTTCCATAGGCCACACGCCTCGGAGGGTTTCAGGCCGGGACGTTAGATGGCTCCTGTCCCCTTGCGGCTGCGTCGGCCGCGCGGTCATCCCACCCTGTTCGCTCCGTCCCTTCCCTCCCCACAGGGTCGTCGCGGCTCCCGGCTGCGGGTGTAGAAGCAAGCGCCCTTAAGTCTCGTGGGTTTTGGATACACTGTCAGTGCACGGCCCTTGCCTCCTGCTGCCGCCTTGGGGCGCTGGGAAACCCGACAGCAACGGTGTCGCAAAAGCGTCGCGAATGCGTCCGCCCTTGGCGGCTCCCTGCCACCTGTATAAGCGGAGCGTGCTGGGGTTTGAGAACTAGTATGGAGGCAGCGGTGGCAGAGGCTCCCCGGGATTGCAGGGACTCCATGGAGAAGCGGCTCTTCGGTGTCCCGGGCTGCTGAGCTCTCGCCGCCTGCGTTCCCGCGGCGCGGCCGTAGGGCCATGCTGGCCTCGCGCGTGGTGCGCGGCTCGTGGGGGGCCCTGCGCAGCGCCGTTTGGGCGCCGGGGGCGCGGCCGGGTAAGGGGCGCACCCGAGGGGCCCTGCTGCCACCCGCGCCCTGCTGCTTGGGCTGCCTCGCGGAGCGCTGGTGGCTGCGCCCGGCCGCGCTTGGCCTGCGGCTGCGTGGGGTCAGCCCGCGGAACCACTGCTCGGGCGCGGGTAAGGCGGCCCCCGGGCCAGTTGCTGGAGGGGGCGCCGCCGCCGAGGCCCCGGGCGGCCAGTGGGGCCCGGAGAGTGCAGCCAGCCTGGTACGTACCGAGGAGGCGGCGGGAGGGCCGTCCTCGGGCTGGGGTCGCCGGCCTTGGACGCGAGTAAAGTGCTCGGGCCGATCCAGCTCGGATGCTTCCGTTTCAGAACGTTTAAACCGTTCCCTGAAGAGAAGCTACGGGCAAGTCATTCGGTCGGGATGAGTTTCAGGGGCGCCAGCGGGGTCCACCTACAGTCTCGGTGGTCAAGTTTGGATTCTCCTCTCATCCCCCTTCTCTCCGTACCCGGTGCTAGAAGGGCTTCTGCGTACTGCATTGGTAAAAGTAGCCTTTGCTTGTCTTATTAAAACTCTACTTTTAACTTTTTGAAGCGAATCCCCAATGTTTAGGACAAGTCAGTGGGAATCTTTAGAAAGGTATGCAAGTTCTTCTGTTTGCTTGTGCACGTTTGGTTCACCATCATTTGGCTTTTAGTAACTTTACACATTATAGGATGAAGGATAGTTAAGTAATTTAGATCATAATTTAAAGATTATTTAACCCCTAATTATAAAAAAGAAATATTAGCATTACTCTTGAGGTAACAGAGGGAAATTTGTCCACTTACCTGTTGAAATACTGCCCAGGTAGAAGACACCAGAGCATAAGTTTGGGAGAGCTTGTGATGTCATGTTAGCAAGACTCATGCAATTATTACATCTTCAATTGTTATGTCTTCAGTGAGCCCCTGTACTGCTTTTATCAGTTGTTGCCACATCCTGGCAGGAATCTCAACTCCACTAATAGCTAAAGCATGTTGGGGTTTGAATGCTGGATGCTTTGAAGTTGTCATATCCTGGCTGATGTCCTTCCCAGATGGAAATAGTTGGTCGAGTATGCCACAGGTTATCTGGTTGGGTAATCTGAGATTAGCTCTCCTAATGTTAACTTTGAAACTTTTACAAATTTAATGGTTAGAAATTAATGAGGTATTTTATTTTAACTGAAATATTTTATGTAGAGCTAAGAAGAACCCCTTTCACCGTTCAACAACATTTAGTCCCTGTTTATTAATTCATCAAATGAAATGATGTTGCTGTTTGCAACTTTGTCTTTAATTTTGCTCCACAGATATCTCTGTTAATTTGGGGCCTCTTCTTTCTGATCTTTTGCTTTGCTATCCATTTTTCTCAATCATGAACTACATTTCCCTCCCTCCCTCCCTGTGAGTTGCTCTAAGGTTGGATCGGTATTTGACCTAATTCTGTGCCACAGCATGGTCAACAGATTTATCTTTTTTCTCTGGACTCTGAAACTCTGATCTTTGAACTTGAATTTGGAATATATTCCAAGAATTTTTTTTCTTTATATAACACTTTTTGCTTTCAATAAAAGATCCCAGGTAGAGGTTTGTATTGCTTCTTAGTTTGTGATTGTTCCCTGGAGAATTTTGAAGCTTTTCTATAGCTTTCAATGACAGTATTCTGCCACCTAACCCTAACAACCACCACCCAGTTATCCCTCCAAGCTGAGCTGCTTTCATGCTGGTTTTTTGCTGAGTTCTGTTTATAAACCCAAATATAGTATGTTTAAAGAATCTCTTTTTTGTTACAGGGTAGTTCATGGGATTTTAAAAGATATCTTTAGAAATGGACTTTGCCACTTTTTTTTTAAACCAAAATTAAGGTTTAGGCAAGTTGGTTACCGATTAAGAAAGAGGTTAAGTAGGGTTAGTTCTTGTGAAGAGAAAGTCCCATGGGGTGGAATTGGCACTCTTGAGTCAGTGTAGAAAAAAAAAAAAATCCAGGCTGTATTGGTGTTATTTCTGTACCCTGTTGTGCAGGGTGTCTTAGCTCTACTTGCCTGAGGCTTTTTAAAGTTGAAAATACCCTCTCACGAATCAGATTTTATTTGGCAAGGAAGGGATGTTCTTCAGAGCAGCTGCCAAAGAGCTCTTTTGTTAGTGCCAACTTCAAACAGCTTGGCTCCAAATGAAGTTTCAAGGAATCGTAAAGCTCCCGCATAGGAGCTGTGAAAGCTCTCGGTTTCTAGTTCAGGATCTTAACATTTCCATGGCTGTTTTGAACTGATTTGCACAATTTCTCTTTATTTCCAAATATCTCAATCCTTATTCCTATCTCTACTTTCTTCTAGCAATTTACTGATTTAGTGACAAGGTTATACAATTAAATATTTAATTGATATGATGAATTCATATCTGTATTCCCTGTGTATAGCATTTAGCATTCTTTTGATGGATGTGTGTAGGGTACTGAGGGAGGTTATTTGCAATAAATGTTTCAAGCCAAAATGCCTGGGGTTGATAATTTGCCTTTTTTCTGACACTTCCTAGACTATTTATCTACTTAAAAGATCTTCCTGAAATTTCACTTTTGAAAGCAGAGTGTCGAAAGTTCTGATTTCTTATGGTAAAGTCATATATTAAAGGCTTAGCTTATATGACAGATAATATGTTCTTTTGTCTCCTCTCTTTTTAGGAAGAAAACCTACTATATATGTAAGACCTTGTAGTCTATGTTCGGGTGCATGGCACATCTTCATCTTCTGTATTCTTGAAAGATGGTTTTAGAGAGATATCTATAAAAAGAACAGAATGGATTTAAAAATTCAATTTAACGTACCAAATTTAAAGTTTATGTAGCTTCTGACCCTTAAGTTGCTGAACTTTAGTTATTTAAAGTATGAATGTATAGTATTTCATTTAAATTTTGTTATCTTTGTGTTTCAGTATGAAAACCCATGGACAATCCCAAATATGTTGTCAATGACAAGAATTGGCTTGGCCCCAGTTCTGGGCTATTTGATTATTGAAGAAGATTTTAATATTGCACTAGGAGTTTTTGCTTTAGCTGGGCTAACTGATTTGGTAAGTTGTAAACACACACCCCTTTTGCAGTCCGTCCTAATCCCAGGGTCTCTACTACTGCTCTAGGATAGCACAGCCTTAATATGCTGTTTCTTGGAAGGAAATCCTCAAGATGAATTTGACCTAGTACTTTGTGTAAGGACTTGTTTTTAGAATCTATATGGGACTCTTTTTCTGCATATGATCTAAGGGAGGAAGTAAAGGTTGTAGGGAGGCATAAGAGGGGGCACTTTGTACTCTTGGTTTTTACATTCTTTGTTGTAAAGAAACACCCTTTTGGTGTAAAAGAAACACCCTTAGAAGTTCCCAAAGACCTGCATGTTTGCTTTAGGGATAGAAATAAAGGACAGAGGCTCTGAGACTGTTTTTCTATTTATTATGACAGAGAGAAATACTCTGATTTGCAGCAAGAGTTGGTTTTCCTGGTGGAGAGAAAAACAGTGGACCAGTTGTTATGACACAGGGAACTGGCATGTGACCAGGGAGCTTGTAGAGGTCAGAGCTTCGCTCAGGTTTAATGCTAGCAGGAGGCTGTAGGTAACCCACAGGCTTGGTCCCTGATCTCTGCTCCACAGCACTCTGACCACCTTGCAGAAGACTCTGCCCTAGGCTGGCCTTTGAACATCCTTCCTTTTTCCACTGCCCTAGACATGGACAAAGGAGAAAAGAGCCCCTTGATACCATAATGTCATTTTGGGGGAAGGGGAGGATTTATTTGGGTGATCTCAAATTAGAACTGGGAAAATATAACAAAAGGCTTCATTATGTGTTAAATAGGCTTTTATGGACTAGCCAGCCATCGTCATGTATGACATTATTTGTATTTGTCACCCACCTTGTTTTATAAAAGATTTGACATGCTTTATAAAAACAGTTTTTATACATGCCCTATAAAACACATGACCTATAAAAACACAGTTGAGGGAAGTGTGAAAAAGGGAGAGAAAAAATTTTAAATCAGAGCAAATTTAGCATGGAGAAATAGAGACATTATATTCTTGTAGTCTGAGATCCATGTGAGCACCTAGACAGTCAGTGATTTTTTTTTTTTTATTTCAGGATATTATGGGGGTACAAATGTTTAGGAATAGGTTATGTATATTGCCTTTGCCCCACCCGAGTCAGAGCTTCAAGCGTGTCCATCCCCCAGATGGTGTGCACCACACCCTTCAGGTGTGTATATACACATCCTCTCCTCCCCCTTCCCGTCTGCCAGGACTGTCAGTGATTTGGTGTCTCTTCAAGCTTTATGTTTGAAAAGCTTTGCTCAATATTTATTTTGTGAGACTAGAAAGAAACTAATTTTTTATTAATAAGAGTTGTATATTAGATTCCTCTGGTGGTGTTAAAAAGAAAAAAGTTCTACAGCATCTTTCTTTGTAACATCAACTATGCTTTTTGAGGTTCGTAGAAACAAAAATTTCGGCCGGGCGCGGTTGCTCACACCTGTAATCCTAGCACTCTGGGAGGCCGAGGCGGGTGGATCGTTTGAGCTCAGGAGTTCGAGACCAGCCTGAGCAAGAGAGAGACCCCGTCTCTACTAAAAATAGAAAGAAATTATCTGGATAACTAAAAATATATAGAAAAAATTAGCCCGGCATGGTGGCTTATGCTTGTAGTCCCAGCTACTCTGGAGGCTGAGGCAGAAGGATTGCTTGAGCCCAGGAGTTTGAGGTTGCTGTGAGCTAGGCTGACGCCACGGCACTCTAGCCCAGGCAACAACAGAGTGATACTCTGTCTCAGGAAAAAAAAAAAAAAAAAATTCCACCTGCCCAGTAGCAGTATGGGGAACAATATATAGAATTAACTAAAGATTTTGGAGGATAAACAAAGAAGAGCATTTGCATCCATAGATGGTGTTTCCAAATATGCATCAAATATAACCTCTCAAATTGGCTCTTGCCTCTCTTTTTTCAGAGTTTAGTTCCATTTGTCACCACCTCTCTCCATTCTCAAAATCGCTTCGTTTCTTTTGTCCCTGCTTTTATCTCTGAAGCCTGAAGTCCTCCACTCATTATTAATATGGTCTCCAACTCTGTCAAAGGTCATTATACTGATAATGAAAATTTTTTTAATGTGATAGACAAGATCTTTTTCAGTTACTGAATTCACTTCTTTTGGTCTGCTAGTTTTTTTTTTTTTTTTTTTTTTTTTTAGCTGCCATGTGAGATTGCACTATTTATTGATTGGGTGAGAGGCCCCATAACATTTTTCTAAGTTTATAATATGATGTATGTAGAGACCTGAGTTAACTGATACTATATTTCACATTTATTCCATGGAGGTTTTAAAGCTTACAGGTTTTAATGCTGGGCAGATGGCTGGATTCATCAGTTTAAGCAGGGGAATGACAAGATCTGACTGTGTTATGTACAGGAAATGGATTGTAGAAAGGCAAGAGTGGAAGAGTAACTGGTTAGGAGGCTTACAGTAATCTAGGGGAGCGATGGTGGTAGCGTGGACAGAGGTAGCAATTTGGAGTTGAAGAGAGGTGGGTGGATTTGAGATATATTTTAAAGATAGACTTAATATGTTGATGGATATGTGGAGTGAGAGAAGGAGGAGTCAAATATGAATACTATGCTGTTATTTTTTTAAACATTCTCTTTTCAAAAAACTAGGTGCATGGAGGTCACATTTTCCATGACGGGCAACACACAGGGTATAGGGAAGAATACCAGGAATTCTGATGCCTGTGCACTTAGAGGTATCAATTGAGGAATTGAGTATAGTAATTTGGAGTTGGAGGAAATCATCGTTACAGAGAGACAGATTTGAGAGCTATCAGATACAGAAGATCAAGTCTGGGTGAAATCATCTAGGCTGACGTAAAAGAATAGAAATGAAGGGTCAGAGAAATGAGCAATGGAGAAGCCAGTAAAGGACATTGAGAAAGAATAGCTGGCAAAGAAGGATGAAAATTAGGCAATGAGGTGTCCTGGAGGGTAAGTGAAGCAAGTGCTTCAGTTGTGTTGAGGTCAAGTAATTTGAAAATGCACGGTTCATTGGTGATTTTTATGAGCATCCTTTCTAGAGGGGTAGGGATGATTAGAGTGGGGTGATGAGCAGATGTGAGGTGGTAATGACAATGGACATTGCTTTGAGGCATTTTGCTTTGTACGGAAATAGAGAAATAGGGTCAAGGAAGGGTTGTTTTTAAAGATACATACTGGGGGATTTTTGTTAATTGACTGATTAATTAATTAAATGACCAGTTAGAGGCCAGGTGTGATAGCTCATGCTTGTAATCCTAGCACTTCAGGAGGCCAAGGCTGGAGGATCGCTTGAGGCCAGGAGTTTGAGACCAGCCTGAGCAAGAGTGAGACACCATCTCCACAAAAAAACAGAAAAATTAGCCAGGCGTGGTGGCACACACCTGTAGTCCCAGTTACTTGGGAGGCTGAAGCAGGAGTATCGCTTGAGTCCAGGAGTTCAAGGTTGCATTGAACTCTGGTGATGCCACTGCACTTTAGCCTGGGTGACAGAGTGAGACTCAGTCTCAAAAATCTCAAATAAATAAATGATCATGTAGAAAAGGAGAGATTAATGGTGCAAGGGGAGATGGGGAAGAAGGGAGGCAAGTCCCAGAAGGTGAGGGCTTGGGATCAAGGCTCAAGGAAGGCAGAGAGAATGTGAATGGATGCAGGTAGGTGGTGGATTTGGTGATGAGAATATGAGGAAGTGCTGACCATCTTTTTCTTTTCTCTCCAGGAAAATGTAGACATGGTCATGGGCTAGAGGGCTGGAGTAGGTCTGAGGTGAGAGCAGACAGTGTGAAAGGAGAAGATAAATACAGTAGGTAGGAATAGGATTGCCAGGAAGTATTGAGTGCCCACAGGAGATTTGTGGTCACCAATTTGAAATGAGACCAGTCAGCCCACTTACATGTTTTTCTTAAGCAGTGTTCAGCTGCTTGGGTGCAGGCCTGGAGTACGTGGATACTTGTTTTTAAGCAGTGTTAAAGGAGAGTGGAGTGAGGGAGTTATAGCTGTTTGCAAAGGAATGATGATATTGATGACCTTGGAATCTAATGTGGGTTAGAGGAATAGTGAGGACGAGAGGGTGATGATGGTATAAAAAGTGGAGGTCAAGTTCCCTGAGATTAGAAACTGAATTAAACCTGATCTTCCAAGGTCGCAGCTCCCCCTATTCTGTTAGTATACATAAAAAGAAAATAGATTCTTTCAGTTGCAATAGTAACAGCTAGTAACTGCTTTTTTGGAGGATTTCCTAAGTGCTAAGTGCTGAGCACTGAACAAGTATTAATCACATTATGTGCTGAAGACAAGTAACCCTTTGAGGTAGGTAATGTTACGTCTGTTTTACAGATGAGGAAACTTAGGCTTTAAGAGGCCAAATAACTTGCCCAGGGTCACGCAGCTAGTAAGTGGCAGAGCCAGGACTTGAACCAGTCCTGTTTTGCTATAAAGGCCAAGTTGTTAACCACTGTTAACTACTACTACTGTCTCCCCCAACTCATTGGAATACTTGAGATGTAGACGACTTATCTATCCTCTGAAATGTACCATGTTTAATTACATCTAAATTAATTTTATCTTTTCCTTAGAAAATAGGAATAGATGGTTGAAACATTTATTGAAGCTTGAAGTTAAATAAAATGGGTAAAAGCGAGATAGGGACTTGGATAAAGCAGAGAATATCTGCCCTGTTTGTTGTGGATTGGCGATATTTGGTTTCAGTCCATTTTGTGGCCAGATCTCTCCCTTTCTCAAGTTAGGCTGGAGATCTGGATTTTTATGGGAAGCTTTTGAATATTTAAATATTGGTAACTAATTATAATTTTTAAAAGCTCTGGCAGATCAAACAAAACCAGCCTGAAGGGCCCATTTGGCCCACTAGCAATAAGGTGTGACCTTTGATTTAAAATATAATTTGTTTCCAATAAATAATAAAAATAAGTAATTTAAGTGTCAGAATTTTAACTAGGCCAGATACAGAGGATTGAGTTTTTTATTCAAATATAGGTAATATAGATACACTCAGAATATGGAATTAACGGTGGTATTGAACAAAGTAAGTTAAAAAATAGAAAAATGATAAGTTATAACAGAGTGTTGGATCATATCATAGAAAAGTAGGTAGGAGTTGTAAAAGTTTAGTGTCTCACAGTTAAAGAGTAGTCCTTGCAAGTAAAAGCAGGTATTATAAGCTTTTGTGAAAATAATCTAAGGGGCAAAAGACGGGGCTCCTGGTCCAGGCTCTGTCAGGCATGCTCTCTGTGTGTTTTGTCTGGGTTCTTTTCACCTCTAAATATGTGTCTAGGTTCATCCTACAAAGGGGCATCGTAAAAATATTGAAAAATACCTGGAAGGCCTTGAGGAAAAAAGTTTTGTAGAAATGTGAAATTATTTTCAGACTAGTTGCTAATTTAAAAGCTAAATGTATGCCAGTAAAAAGAATGAGAATGTTTTGGGGGTAAGAAACAGAAGAGATTTTGTTAACGTTTTATGAAAGTATAGTTGTTATTCTGGTACCTCCTAAGCTTCAAGATATCTACTCTGTTCCTATTATGACATTGATAAAAAAAAACAAACAACTTCTATTTGCAGTTGGATGGATTTATTGCTCGAAACTGGGCCAATCAAAAATCAGCTTTGGGAAGTGCTCTTGATCCACTTGCTGATAAAATACTTATCAGTATCTTATATGTTAGCTTGACCTATGCAGATCTTATTCCAGGTAAGAACGCCGTCATGCGTGCTTTTAAATAGCGCAGGGAAGAATGACATTAGTCAGTTTAGGACTTCTCTTGAGAGACCAATAATTTTTGTTCCAAAAATATATTTTTAAACTGTTTCCCTAATTTTAAAATATTGAACTGTTTTGATTGCCTGTTTCTTTTTTGATTGTCTGTTTCTTTTAGAGTTTATGTCCGAGATACACTAGTAGAATTAGTGGTTTTCTTAGTAAGATTGTTTAATATTAAAATTGAACAAATATTTCACAATGCCTGTTCATATTACTGTAGAATTTTTGGGGGGCTATATTATATATTTTTAGTGCCTCACTTTCTGAAAGCAATTTAAAGTTTTCCTAAGTCTGTTATTACCTTTATTAAATACAGTTTAGTCATAATAAATGAAAACTGTGAAATCCTGAAGATGTCTATAAAACTTCACATCATAATTATTATTTAGACCCTATTATGCAATATTCACATCATACATATAGTTTGTACATTATCTGAATACTTTTTCTAACACACTTTTGTGATCTTTTGCTTTGTATTTTGCATGTGCTTTTCTGGTTGTTCATTTTCTACTTCAGTTGTATTTCTTAATCAGTTTTTCTTCCTTAGTCCAGATTAAACAGGTTTTTTCCCCCAGGGTTAGAAATCAGATCTGAGAACAAAGAAGCTACCATGTGGTCCTTCAGTATCATGTTATTATTGACAGTTGGTAGGAAGGAGTGTAGTGGTGTTTCGGTCCAATGTAATCTTCTCAAGCTGGAAATTCCTTTTCTTTTTTACCATTAGCCTTCTAAGCTTTCATGCCAAATTAAAAAATAAATTGGACTAATGTTTACATTTGTGTGCTTTTTTGAAAGTTGGAATTGAGGTGTGTATATAGTTGGGGGTGGGGAGCTTGAAGGGACAGAGGTATTCCCATTCTAATGACTGTAGGGAATTTTTAGGAAAAATCCTATAGAGCATTCTGGTGACATTCAAAATTCAAATGGTCTGTGTGTGTATGTTTTCATATCTCTCATTTTGAATGTTACATTTTATTATGTTGTTTTACAAAGTTCGGGTCATTTCCCTATTAAACATAGAAATTATTTCAAGTGCAGGTGTCTTTTTTATAGAATGTCTTTTTTTTTTTTTCCTTTGAGTAGACACCCAGCAGTGGTATTGCTGGATTGAATGGTAGGTCTACTTTCAGTTCTTTGAGGAATCTCTATACTGTTTTCCATAGAGGTTATGCTAATTTGCATTCCCACCAACAGTATATAAATGTTGCCTTTTGCTACATTTGCATCAACATTTGTTGGGTGGGTTGTTTGTTTGTTTGTTTGAGACGGAGTTTGCTCTGTCACTTGCTGGAGTGTCATGGCGTCAGCCTAGCTCACAGCAACCTCAAATTCCTGGGCTCACATGATTCTCCTGCCTCAGCCTCCCAAGAAGCTGGGACTACAGGCGTACACCACCACGCTTAGCTAGTTTTTCTATTTTTTGTAGAGACAGGGGCTTGCTCTTGCTCAGGCTGGTTTGGAGCTCCTGGCCTCAAGTGATCCTTCCACCCCAGCTTCCCAAAGTGCTAGGATAACAGGTGTGAGCCACCGTGCCCAGCCCAGATTTGGGCTTTTTTTTTTTTTTTTGGCTTAGAATTGCTTTGGCTATTTGGACTCTTTTTTGATTCCATATGAAATTTAGGATTTTTTTTTTCTAATTCTGTGAAAAATGACATTGGCATTTTGATGGAAGTTGCATTGAATCTGTAAATCACTTTGGGCTGAATGGACATTTTAACAACATTGATTCTCCCAATCCATGATCTTGGGATGTTTTCCATTTGTTTGTATCATCAATTTCTTGTCAGGGCTTTGCAGTTCTCCCTCCTTGTTGAGATCTTTTACCTCCTTGGTTAAGTATAATATATTCCTAGGTATTTTATTTTCTTTTTTGCAGCTATCATACATACTGAGTTCTTGATTTGATTCTCAGCTTGACTGTTATTAGTGTATAAAAATGGTACTGATTTGTGTGCATTAATTTTGTAAACTGAGGCTTTATTTGTTCTAGGAGTCTTCTGGAGGAGTCTTTAGGGTTTTCCAGATAAAAGATCATATCATTGGCAAGCAAGGATAGTTTGATGTCCTCTCTTCTGATTTGGATGCCCTTTATTTCTTTCTCTTGCCTGATTGTTCTGCCTGGGACTTCCAGTATTATGTTGAATAGAAGTGGTAAAAGTGGACATCCTTGTCTTGTTCCTATTCTCAGCTTTTCCCCATTCAGTGTGATGTTGGTTGTGGGTTTGTCGTATATGGCTTTTACTATTTTGAGATATGTTTCTTCTATGCCTAGTTTATTAAGAATTTTCATCATGAAGGGATGTTGGATTTTATCAAATGCTTTTTCTGTGTCTCTTGAGATGATCATATGGTTTTTGTTTTTAATTCTGTTTATGTGGTGAATCACATTTATTGATCTCTGTGTATTGAATCATCTGCGTCTCGGGATAAAACCCACTTGATTGTGGTGAATTATTTTTTTGATGTGCTGTTGGATTCTTTCTGCTAGTATTTTGTTGAGGATTTTTGCATCTATGTTCATGAGGGATAGATATCTGTTTGTAGTTTTCTCTTTTAGTTGTGTCCTTTCCTGGCTTTTGTATCAGGGTGATTTATTTTCAGAGACAAGGTCTTGCACTATCATCCAGGCTGGAGTGCAGTGGTGCAATCATAGCTCACTGCAACCTTGAACCCCTGGAGTCAAATGATCCTCCTGTCTCAGCCTCCTGAGTAACTAGGGCTACAGGTGCCACCATGCCTAGCTAATTTTTAAAATTATTTTTTGTAGAGACAGGGTCTTGCTGTGTTGGCCAGGCTGGTCTTGAACTCCTGCCTCAAGCAGTCCTCCTGCCTTGGCCTCCCAAAGTGATGTGATTAGAAGCATGAGCCACCACACCCAGCCCCCAGCACTGTTAATGAACAGTAAACTTATTGCAATGTCAGTATACACACAGGTCCATTTCTGGGTTGTCTGCCTTTTTCTCCATGATTGTCTTGTCTTTGCACCAGTGCCATTCTTGTTATTGCTTTGCTAGAAGTCTCGATATCTGGTAGAGCAAGTCCTTCTACTTTGGTTATTCTTAGCCCTTGCCATTTGTATATAAATTTCAAAATCAGCTTTTCCCAGAATCTGTAATTCTCTTGAGAAAAATCTCTTGGGGTTTTGATTGGGATTGCAATTTATGATCTATTTGGGAGAATTGGCATCTTTACAATATTAAGTTTTCCAGTCCACAAACATGGTGTATCTACTCTATTTACATCTTCTTTAATATCTCTCAAAGTTTTATAGTTTTCTCCTGAGAGGTAATAAACTTTTTTTTGTTAGATTGATTTCTAAGTACATGATAGTTCTTGATGCTTTTATAAGTAGTAGCTTTTAAAATTTCATTTTGTAATAATTCCTTGTTGATATGATGAAAATCAGTTCTGTTTCTTTCTTTTTCTCTTTTTATTGAGCAGTACTTTTTCTATAATATAGAATGAGTGTTCCCAGTTCTATTTCTAATGTTGATTTTTGTGTCTAGAAAAACTTGCTAACTCTTTCTAATAAAATAAATTCTGTTGAAGTTTCTATATCCTCAATTATGTCTATAATTAATGACGGTGTATTTCTTCTTTTCCAGTCCTTTTACTGGAAAAGTAAAAAGTACAGTGATGCATAGGAGTGATATCTGTGTCTTATTCCCAATCTCATAGACAAAGCTTTTAACATTTTACTATTTTTTTATTTTTTAGAGATGGTCTCACTTTGACATCTAGGCTGGAGTGCAGTGGTGTGATCATAACTCACTGCAGCCTCGAAAACCTGGGCTCAAATGATCTTCCTGCATCAGCCTCCCAAGTAGCTGGGACTGCAGGTGTATGCCACCATGCCCAGCTACTTTTTTTTTTTTTTGGAGAAGGGGTCTTACTATGTTGCTCAGGCTGGTCTCAAACTCCTGGCCTCAAGCAATCCTCCCACCTTGGCCACCCAGAGTGCTGGGATTAGGGGTGTGAGCCACTGTACGTGGGTAACATTTCTCAATTAAAGATGATGTTTCCTGTAGAGTTTTTTTGTAGCTATCCTTTTTCAGGTTAAGAAGTTCATTTCTGTTGGGAGTTTGTTAAGAGTTTTTATCACAATTGGATATTGAATTTTATCAAACTCTTTTTTGTGTATTATGATTGTTATATCATTTTTTCCCTTCAGGCTATTAAAGTGTGGTGAATTACATTATTGTCTTCTAATGCTAAAACCACCTGCAATTCCTTGTATAGATCCAACATGGTCATGATATATTCTGAAAATATTGCTGGATTTGGTTTGCTAACATTTTATGGAAGATTTCACATTTAGATTCATAAGATTGTCTTGGAATTCTTTTCTCCAAATATTCTTATTAGGTTTTAGTATCAAATTTATAACTAGCTTCATAAAATGAGTTACAGACTGCTTTTTTCTCCCATTCCACTTTAAATGTTTGGTAGAATTTGTTGAAGCCTTGAGTTTTCTTTGGGAAAGAGTTTTAAAATAGTTAATATATTTTCTTTATTTGTTACAGGACAGTTCAGGTTTAACAGTTTTTTGACCATTTTGTAAGCTGTGGTGTTTTTCTAGGCATTTGTCCATTTTGTCTACATTATAAAAACTTATTGTAAGGTATTTATAATATCTTCATTAACATTTTGATGTCTGTAAGGTATATAGCAATGTCCTCCTTTTCATCTTGATTGTTACTTGTCTCTTTCTTTTTTTTTCTTGATCAGTCTTGCCAGAGGTTTGTCAGTTTTATGAATTTTTTCAAAGAACCAACTCTGGGTTTTCTTTCCTTTTCTTGGAGACAGGATCTCACTTTGCCATAACTCAGGTTGAAGTGCAATGACATCATCATAGCTTACTGCAACCTCAGACTCCTGGACTCAAGTGGTACCTCCTGCCTCAGCCTCCTGAGTAGTTAGGACTACAGACACATGCCACCGCATCCAGCTAATTTTTAAATTTTTTGTAAAGACAGAGTCTCACTATGTTGCCCAGGCTGGTCTTGAGCTCCTGGGTTCAAGAGATCCTCCCACCTCAGTCTCTTAAAGTACTAGGATTACAGGTGTGAGTCACCATGCTTGGCCTTCTTTGAGTTTTGTTTGCTGCTCTTTTTCTGAATTCTTTAGATCAATTCTGTCTAGTAGAAATAAAATGGGAACTACATATGTAGTTAATAATTTTTTAGTAGCTATATTAAAAAAATAAGAGGAAATAGGTGAAAATAATTTTAATGATATATTTTATTTGTTGTATCAAAAATACTGTGTCAACATGTAATCAATAAAAATTATTAATGAGCCAGACACAGTGCCTTGCACCTGTAAATCTCAGGCTGAGGTGGGAAGATCACTTGAGGCCAGGAGTTTGAGACGAGCCTGGCCAACCTAGTGAGACTCCATCCCTAAAACCAAAAAAAAAATTATTAATGAGATTTTTTTTTATACTGTGCCTTCAAAGCCTAGCGTGTATTTTGAACAGTGCAGCTACAGGTTGATACTTAATTCATTGTTTTTCAGCTTTTCTAAAATGTGCATGTTAGGCTGCATATGTTCCCCTAAGTATCACTTTCTGCCATCTCCTGCATTTGCTGCATCTCCTATGTTGATATTAGTGTTTTTGTAATTATCCAGTATGGAATATTTTCTCATTTCTATTATGAGTCTTTCTTTGACCTCTTGTGTTAATAAGTATTGCTTAATTTGTTGCTAATTTATGGGGATTTTCCAGGCATCTTTTTGTTACTGATGTCGCACATGATTACCTTGAGCAATACCAACCGTAGGAGCTCAGTGTTTGGTATGCAGACCTTCACTTAATCCCCACTGCGCTCCAGGGCCCCTAGGTTCAGAGAGTATCACGTAGAGTGGGGGTTGGCAGACGTTTTCTGTAAAGGGCCAGATAGTAAATATTTCAGGCTTTGTGGGCTGTGTGATCTCTGTCGTAGCGACTCATCTTTGCTATTGTGTGTGAAAGCAGCTGTGAAAAGTATATAAATTAATGCGTGTGAATGTGTTCCAGTAAAATTTTACTTACAGACACGGAAATAGAATTTATAGAATTTTCATGTGTCACAAAATAGTAACTCTTTTGATTCCCCCCCCCCCCAAACTATTTAAAAATATAAAAGCCACTCTTGGCTACAGGGCGCTGCAGTCCTGTCACAAAGGCCTAGTGGAGAGGTGTTAGGAAGGCGTAGGGGCTGGGGACCTAACCGCTCTTTACACAGACCTTCTGGGTTCCCCTGGTGCCGCACTGCCCTGGCGCCTGTGAGTACTCCTTCCTGAAGGACTTGGGTTTCGGCTCTCCCTACCTATTACTAATGAACTTAGTTGAAACTCTGAAATTTGTCTTTTCTACTTATTCTCTTTGTGACTTTACATTCCTTTCATTCCTTAACTCTCATTTTAGAAGGGTTTTATAAAGTAGAGAAATTCACATATGCAGTCTGGCATGTTCTTTTATACTGCATTTTTGAAAAGTCACATCTACTTTGATTTTAACAGCCTGTTTCTTTAGGAGTAAGAAATTTGCTTTCTTCCTTAGCTAGAATAATAAATCATCCTGCTTATCTTTTTTTTATGGGAGGAGGGAGAAGGATGAAAAATTATTTGACTTGTTATATTTATTAGAGTGTAGAGTTCGAATCTAAGGTAATTTCTACTTGCTTATAGGCATGTGTTTTGCCACGTTTACCACCTAGCCACATTTTTGTATCGTTATATCATTTCTGGTTTACCATATGGTAAATCCTTATTTCTGGTTTCGATTTCTAGAATAATTCCATTAAATGTATTGTTTTGAATGCAGACACCTATGATATTGATGTTGACCACTTTCAATATGTAAAAATGAGTTGATTTTATGAATATTTCTCTTTAACTCTAATAAAATTTGCTCATGATGGACCTCCTTGTAGCAAACATTGCCTGTGTTTCAGACAGAGTTAGCAGGTAGGGAGGAAGACTGTGCAGCAATCCCTGACACATGTTCCACTGTCCTATCTACCACTAGCACACTGTCACAGTCTAGCAGGCAGAATGAAAGCTGCTTTGGCCCTGGAAGAAAAAAGAAGAGAAGGCCAGAGAAAAAGTCAGGGAACTAGATAAAATTGCCCAGAGAACCACAGTAGGAGCCCATATACTGTCAGTTGGAGGAGACTACTTGCTGCAGAAAGGTCCCACCTGGCTGTGCATGCAAATCACCCAGGGAGCTTTCATCTGGGCTTTTAGGAAGCTCTCCAGAGGTGATTTTTGGGTAGGCGGTTAGTTTTGGGGACTCTTTATTTTGTTAACAGCTCTTTCCCCCACCAGACTATTAAAGATGGTAAACTGAGTCCAGTTAGCAGATGCTAACTGCTAGGTTGGAGCCTAATGCACTGCCCCAAGCATAGTCTGTGAGTTCTGTACACCTACATCCTTACATAGATACAGTCTTGCATGTTCCTCCATGTTTACATGAGTTTTGATTTGCATGGGCTTGCTGCATTTTAAAAGAGTGATTGTTGTTAGATTTTTCCAACTAATGATTGCTATAGAAAAGTTTGTTTTATGAGTACAAAAATGCATCTAAAAATCATGGTTCACTGTTTTCTTGCATGGCTTCTATGGGCACACTTTCTGTTTGTTCAAAATTCCATGACTTGAATGGAGAAGAATTTTCTCTTTGGAATAGTGTTATCATCAAGGACTAGGCCAAGGATCAACATTTTCATCATTGCTATGCCCAGCAGAGATTTAAATTTTAAATCTGTAATTAATTAGTGAGATTTTCTTCAAATTGCAGAGCCAGTAGAAATGTCAGAACTGAAGAGGACCATAAGCATGGCCTCAAGTAATTCATAAGAATTGTTTGAAAGTATTATGGAAGGGATGTGCATGATCCTTTTATTTTAGTAATTGAAACAATTTGATCTGAGTGTTTGAAGTCAGGATTTTTTTCCCTTTTAAGAATTCTTTTTTTTGTAATTTTGGATCTTTGAAAAGCATATTTTTTCCTTATAAAAGACATGTATTCACAGTTTTAAAACTTCCTGCAGTGCAGAAGGATATAAAGTAAAGCAAGTTCTCTGCCTTCTTATTCAAGAAGAGAGTTAGGGGTTCCTTGGACATTAATCTAAATACACTTCTGTTGGCACTGGTTCAGGGGACAATGCTGTAAAACTGAGGAACATTCAGAAAACTGTTGATGAGCTGAATCTGTTGAATGACTGGGCAGGCAAGAAAATAGCAGTTGATTTTTCTGTCCACAAGTAGTGTACATACAGCAAATTTGACTCTTGAGAGCGTAGTCCAAAGTGCAGAAGCATTCAGTCAAAGCTTCTAGGACTCCAGAAGAGCTTGAGTCTTCCGACATCCTTCCCAGCCTCCTTATCTCTCTCCATGTAATTCTATTGAGCGTGGTGATCTTTTTTTCCAAACCCACAAAGCTGAGATTAACAAAGG
This sequence comes from Eulemur rufifrons, assembly GCF_041146395.1. Classification (NCBI taxonomy): domain Eukaryota; kingdom Metazoa; phylum Chordata; class Mammalia; order Primates; family Lemuridae; genus Eulemur; species Eulemur rufifrons. The sequence continues at coordinate 30,025,462 of NC_091002.1, forward strand.
AGAAGATGGAGTAGAACAGAGCCAACACTGATAACTGCAGACTTATAGCTTAAAACTTACAAGAAAAAACAAAAAGAGACGAGAGGATCAACATTCTGAAAGGCAGACATAGACTTTCGAAGCCATCGTCTGTACTTTCTTTCAAGGCAGGTTAAAGAATATAAAAATCAGTGGTTTACTATAGTGATCCTAAAATGTAAGTGTTTATTATAAAACTTTCATTTATGGAAAATGCCAGTTTGTGATAAGGCTGAATGAGGCTTTATTGTATTCATAATGTTTATTAGTAATTTTCAGAATCCCAATTAAAATTATTTTATATTTGATTTTCAGTTCCACTTACTTATATGATAATTTCAAGAGATGTTATGTTGATTGCTGCTGTTTTTTATGTCAGATACCGAACTCTTCCAACACCGGTGAGTTTGTTTCTAAAAAGTATTCTTTTAGCATTATGTATAACTTAATGCAAAGAAAAAAAAAAGTAAAGATTCACTTTATTTATGGTTATGGAATTAATTTATGGCAATTATTTTTTGATCCATTTACCAGGAATTTAAAAAGTACCTTGTTATTTGAATTATCCACTAAGATAGTTATTTAGTAAACACATGAATAGTCAATTTTAAAACAGCATGTTTCTGTTTTAAGCTAAACTGAAACCCAGACCAGCGAGCCTCCATCCCTAGCAGCAAACTTTGTGAGAGGTGTTTTGCATAGATCTAAGCCATATTGTTGTCTAATTTAGCCTCTACAGTGGATTGTCTAGAATTGGTTTTTAAAATTACGGTTGTTAGGAGCATGGGATGGTTTGCTTGTATGTTTGTTCATTGGTTCTATAAATACTCGAGCACACAAGCATAGCATAATAACCTCTTTGACTTCCAATCTACTGAAAGTAGAGCAGTGTTTTATTCATTTTGTTTTTTAATCTATAAAAGAAAATAGTGATAGAGAGTTTTGAGTTTAGTAGGAAGATGTGATCAACTTTATGATAGCTATTTAGAATTTTATAGGAATTGAGAAATCTAGAAAATTTAAAAAATTGATTTTTGCTCTGTATTGAACGTATGTGTGACTAGAACATATGTGTGATTTATAAAGAATGTAGATACTACCCATTTAACATAAGAAGATAAATACAAAGGGTTTATCTAGCATAGGGCCAGGCAATGGTAAGTAATCAGTAACTGTTACCTACATATAACAACAAAATGTTTGCTTTAAACTTGAACAATAAAGTGAATACTTTATCTGTTTTGGTCCTTTGCCAGCGAACACTTGCTAAGTATTTCAACCCTTGCTATGCTACTGCTAGGTTAAAACCAACATTCATCAGTAAGGTAAGAGATACACAACGTCCTTTTTAAGTTATTCCTTTGTGAATTTTATGTTTTTTTTGGTCCCCCCCCTCTGCATGTGCCTCTAGGTATAACTGTGTGAATTTTATTATAATGAATATAAACCACAGTCAAGAGCAGCTGAAAATGAGACAAATTTAAATGCCTTGACTATAGGGGATAGTGGGATAGGGCAGACAACTTTAACCCAATTGTTAGTCCTCTGAGCTTTTTGGATCTTTGAATGGTTGGTATATGTTGTGCCATGGGTTAGTGGTCTGCATGTTTAAGCTCTGAATGAGGTAATTGGGCCATGCTCAGGAAAGGGGAAGGGAACTGAAATGGAATTTCTTCTTGATTGAGATGCAAAGAGATGGTGTGTTCCTTGTGGTTCCACTGCCTCCCTCCCTGTGGTGAAAACACCATATATTATGGTCCTTCATTTTCAGATTGACACCCTTAAGTGGAAGGAGATTGGAGAAAGTTTTATTGACTGATGAACAACTGCTACTCTTAGTTGTCCATTCTGTTTTCCTGAGCCTTCAGGCCAGTCTTTGCACACAAAAAGGATACTATTAATGCCTCTCAAGCCATATTTGTCTTTCCAAGAGCATTGATAAGTTTGCTCAAGTCATTCTTTTTAGGGTGGAAAGGCTATTGGGTGTTCACAGCGCAGGTGAAGAAAGATTTCTCACGCTGAGATTAAGGTATATAAAAGTAAAAAAAAGTTTATTTTATCCTTTTAGAGTAGCAAGGGGAGACAGAGAGGGGGAGAAAGAGAAAGAGAAGGGGGTGGATCGGAGGGAAGAGAGCAGGGAGATAACATGGCATCCCAAAGAAAGAGAAGGGTGATGCCAACAGCAAGGCCAAGTGGCTTGCTGCTTTAATGGGGACAAAGAGAAAAAAATAGTGATAGCTGTCAGTTGATAACAAAAGCAGCATCAGGTAGATAACAAAAACTGCAAGGATGTCAAGGTCCAAGACTTGGTTTCCTGCCTTTCCTGGGAGAAGGGATTATCAGAGGAGATGTGACTCTGTCCTCGAGACATGGTTGAGGCTGTAGTTTGTTCTCCTGCTGTTTACTCAGGAACTCTGTCAAAGCAGATTCTCAACAAACCATTTTGAAAGAGAGAGATACACATCTCTTTTACGTTCATTCAGCTCTTCAGAAGTTGTGCAAAACAGAACTCCTGCAGGGTGCCTGTTAGTGAGAGAACTCATAGGATTGATCTTTACCTGTTCCTGGGGAAATTGTAGGATTACATATTTTCCTGTTATTTTCACAAGGCCATCCCTTTCAATTCTTTTGTCCCATCTTTAATGACAAGGATTTAACAAGTCAGGGATGCTGATCTTCTTTGGAAAAGAGGGGTGATTGCTTTTATACAAAGACTCCCTAGGGTGGACTTTAACCTACATACATAGGGTTCTTTTGGTTTAGTGACTTGTATTTATATCAAGTACAGCAACTTTATTTGTAGTACTGTGTAGAAAGTGGCTTAAACAGGTGCAGGGACAAATGCCTCAAACAAACCCTTGTTCTTGTGGGAAGTCCTCCAGACAAAATTTATTATTTTGTTTTAAAAATGAAACAGAATCTTTGCCTTTGGGCTGCAGAATGGATGGTAGAACAGAGGTGCTTCCCTACACACATCGCCCACTGTTGCCTGCTTCACAGACTCTCTTTCACAGAAGGCTTCTCATGAGTATTGCTGGTTCTCTTCTAGTTCCAGTTCCAGTGTATTTTCTAGTTCTCTTTTCTTTTTTCCCTAATGCTGTATTGTAGAGTAGGGAAGCTTATTCATTTCCTCCAGAAGAGGCTCTTTTATGGAGATGACTGCATTTTAATTTTCTGCCCTCACAGGGGTTGACAGATAGGCAAGTGAAAGGATCGTTGGCTGAGGCACCAGGGAAGCTGGGTTCCAGCTTTGGTTCTGTTGTCTGCTGTGACAGCAGGTAACTAACACATTGCCCCATCGCCCTCACTTGGAAAGGGCAGCTGTGCAGACAGACGGGTCAGTTAGTGAAGGTGACCCTTCTGTGTGTGCTCACCTCTGAATGCCAGTCTTTGGCAGGGATATTGTAGATCAACATCAAGCATGCTGAGGGTATGTCATGTTACAGTGTGAGGGGATGGGCTATGCCTTTGTCTGACAAGCCTGAAATAGGATCCAGTTGGCACTATTCATTTATAACTTATTCCTTTTTTTCCTTTTAGGTAAACACAGCAGTCCAGTTAATCTTGGTGGCAGCTTCTTTGGCAGCTCCAGTTTTCAATTATACTGACAGCATTTATCTTCAGATGCTGTGGTAAACTAAATTTAGAATTACTCTCTGAGAATGTCAACAGAATGACTTATTGTGACAGCCCTGGAATGACTTTGTTCTTGTAGTGTTTATTGAGCACTGACTGGGTAAAGCTGTGGCTCTATTTTATTACTGTTACCATTCTTAAGAAGCTTACTATCAAGGATGGGATGTAGAAGTTAGCTTTCATGCAAATTAAAAGGGGCGAAAGGTACTGATGATGTGTTACGGTTTCAGAGGAGGAAAAGATACTCCCAGGTAGGAAGAAGAGGGAAAGTGTCAGAGAAGAAGTGGCATTTGAGCCACAAGGTATAGGTGGATTTTGTACAGGAAGAGACTGAAGGGAGGCCGTCAGGTATAGAGACAATCCTCTGCAAAGCCAGGGTGCAGCAGAGTGGGCAGAGGAAAATGAGTTCATCCTATTGAAAAGGGGTATAGTGGGAAAACTGAAGAAAGGAGTTTGAATTTTATTGTCCTAATTGCTTATTTATAGTCTTGAAAATCTGTCAAATTCAGACTTTTTTGAAGTATTATATTTTAGTACACTTTTAACTCTATAATTAGAACTTTCTAGCTTGATGCAGTCTGGGCCAGAAAATCATTGGTCAGTTAAGCCGAAGTATCTTTAAAAGGGATACATACTCTAAACTTTTTTCTTTTTAGAGACAGGGTCTCACGCTGTCACCCAGACTGGAGTGCACTGGCCTAATCATAGCTCACTGTAACCTCAAATTCCTGGGCTCAAGTTATCCTCCTGCCTCAGCCTCCCAAGTAGCTGGAACTACAGGCATGTGCCACCTCACCTGGCTAATTTTTTTTTTTCTTCCATTTTTGTAGAGACAGAGTCTCACTATGTTGCCCAGGCTGGTCTTGAACTCCTGGCCTTAAGTGTTCCTCCTCCTGGGCCTCCCAAAGTGCTGGGATTATAGGCATGAGCCACTGTGCCCAGCCTAAATTTATTTTAATCTAAAACATAGACATGTACATTCATTCTGATTCATCTTGTACCTTCCAATGTAGGATGAAGGCTTTTTTAAGTATAGATTCATCAATGGGAGTTTTTTTCTTTCTTGAATAAACTACATCCATAATACAACCTCTCTGATTTTCATTTTTTCCTTTTTAGGTTATGCAAGAATTTAAGACGTTTGCAGAGCAATCTGCGTGTAGTAACTAGATTTTTATCATTTTTCTCCAGTGTTTTCACAATCATCCTGCCTACTATCAAGTCTTTCCAAAACATCGAGCCTAGTTCTCAGAAATAGCAATTGTTCTTACACATATGTTTCATTGGTTTATGTATGAATTTAGAATATCCAACTGGCATGATCAGGTTTGGGATCAAACAAAAATGAATTTAGATGATTCTGCCTCACCTGGTGGAAGCAGAAGTGTGGGAGTGCTGTAAGCATTCAGCATGCCATGGGCACCGCTCCTGTCACTTCAAGGAGAGTCTGGTTAAGGAAAAACTAGTAAAGAAAGCTGAAATTTATTTAAAACGACTCAGATATCCTTAAAATTTCCAAAAGCTGCAGGAAATAGAGTCTAATGCTCTAAGCAGCATGGAGCAGTAGAAAGAGAACCTGGGCTTTAGAGGTGAAACCAGGCCAGGCTCAGACATGGTTCTGCCATAGGCCCAAGCAAGTCTTCAGGGTTCCCATTTCTTCGTCTGTAGGTTGAGGTTGCAGTGAGAATAAAATGACAACGTAAGACACCTAGAAGACTGTTGTTTGACGTTACTAATTCAAATGAAGTCTGAAAGAAAAGCAGTGTATTTAGGGCCGGGCGTGGTGGCTCACACCTGTACTCCTAGCACTCTGGGAGGCCATGGCGGGCGGATTGTTTGAGCTCAGGAGTTCGAGACCAGCCTGAGCAAGAGTGAGATCCCGTCTCTACTAAAAATAGAAAGAAATTATATGGACAGCTAAAAATATATATAGAAAAAATTAGCCGGGCATGGTGGCACATGCCTGTAGTCCCAGCTGCTCAGGAGGCTGAGGCAGGAGGACCGCTTGAGCCCAGGAGTTTGAGGTTGCTGTGAGCTAGGCTGACGCCACGGCACTCTAGCCTGGGCAACAGAGTGAGACTCTGTCTCAAAAAAAAAAAAAGAAAAGCAATGTATTTAGATTCTTGTAGTTAAAAAAAATGACTCCACATAGCCTTTTTACTTTTTAAATAGATCTTTTACATGTATTCATTGTGATTCTCACTGTTACTATGTTTTAGACCTGACAACTAAATTTTCTTTCTTTCCTTTCATAAAAGGTGTTTTACAGCTTTCACCACAGCTGCATCAGCTTATAGTTACTATCATTATGGTCGGAAAACTGTTCAGGTGATAAAAGGCTGATGAAAGTCATCCGTCACGATTAGCAAGGAAGCAGGGCCCCTGGAAATCTACAGGAGTTTCCCAGTTTTGGTGTTCAGCTTGAAAAAGGACTTGTTAGAACAAACCATGTCATCAAAATTTAAGTAATGTGCATTGAAAATAAGCTTGATCATGTGATCATGGGCATATGCAGAATTTCCAATGTATTTTTAAATACAAATAAAACTATAATTTAGAATTTTTAATCTTAGATTTCTTGATTAATATATAAGAGATCAATTATTCTAATTATTGTCGGCCATTTTTATATGTTTTTTAAAAACATACTCCAGAGCCTGGAAACTGAAGAATTGACACCTCTCTTAAAATAGAATTTAAACTGCTCACAAAGCACTAAGGAATTTCCTGGGTTTAAACATCTATCCTACACAACCTGGCTATACATTTTTATGTTTGATTTTTAGATCTATGCATACATTAACAGTTCATGTGGTTAACATTGGATCATTTAGAACAATGAAAATGGAGTTAGCTTAACTGGATGAAGTAAAGTTGGAAAGGGATTTAAAATGCAGTAAGTTTTGAAAATAGTAAGATCAAACAAAATAGACGGTGTTGAAGTTCATTTCAGTAGTCTTCCAGCCTCTCAGGTGCCTAATAGTTTATGTATCAGGATAAGAAATAACAAAGGTAGTTGAAATACGAGAACATGTCCATTACCCTTTGCAGCTAAAAGGCAGTGAGTTACGTCACGCTGTCCCTCTGTTTCTAACGTAGCAATGTTTGTTTGATATTGGAACCTGTACTCATATATTGTGTAAATAATATGAAGCTGTATATTTTTCAAAAGTTTTTTTTAAACTTTGGGGAATCTTCTTTTGTTAAGAAGTTAAGGAATAAAAGAGCTGGAAAAAAAATTTTACTTTTAACATTGGTTGTTCCATGTAGCATACTTATCTTCTGCTGTTGCTTACATTTTCTCATTCACTTACATTGTAGAAATAGTTGGTTTGGGACCAACTAGTTTAAAAGACATTCTCACTACACCGTGATGTTTGAGAGAATGAGGGATATTGGGAGGGGGATATCCCCAGGAAGGCAGTGTGGAGTGCTGGTTGCTTTCTCTGAATAGTAGAGGCTTATTGCTGCCCAATGTCCCTGGTTTTAACCCAAGCATGATATGGACTCATACAGTGAAATTATCCAATCACAACCTGCTGACCTGTGTTAGAACGGGAAGTTACAAGAAAAACTCATGCCTCTTGGCGACAGCATTCTGCATCACTGTGCCCCCCTGTGGCTTGCTGATGGGTTCCTGGCTTCCTTGTTCCCAGACTAGCAGCTCTCGAGCCACTCTTGGTTTGGGGCATACTGAAGCCTGCAGTCAGGGACACTGCCACTGAATCAGATGGGGGGTGGGGCAGAGGGAGGAGAAGGGGTGTGTGTGGCTGGCTGTTCTAGCCCTCTGGAACCTTCCTTCAGTTTCATAGCTGGGAGGTGGTAAGTCCCATTGTAGAGCCACTGAAGAGGCACAGTGAGCAAGTCTTGGCATTAATGAAGTAAGCACACAGAAATGTTTAAAGAAAGGAGGACTTGAGATAGTTATGGGGAAAATTAGAACTGTACACTGTATTATGCTTATTTATGGTTTAGTGTTGATGCCATTGGAGTGATTTACGGGTTGGACTCATGATCTCCTTACTGTTAAGGTCTTAATCTGGCTCTGGTTAATATACTTTTTCCACTTCAACCCTTAGAAAAATGTTACAAATCTACCCAGCTTTTTGGATACTGAATTACAAAACACATAAATGTTGCCAGAAAACATTGGATTTGTATTAGGCATCTTCAAGTATATTCTATGCATACAGACTCAAAACATGATGAAAATGTATTTCAGTGTCTCCACAAAATAGACTTGATAGTAGGTTAAAAAAAAAAAAAAGCATTGGGATCATTTGACCACACATCTGAGAACTTCAGTCATATTTTTGGCTTTTGCTTTGCGGGGTTTTTTTTTGTTTTTTGTTTTTTGTTTTTTTTTGAGGCAGTTTTGCTATGTTGCCCAGGCTGGTCTCTCGCATTCCTGGGCTCAATTCATCCCCTTGTCTCAGCCTCCCGAATAGCTGGGACTACAGGTACATGCTACCATACCTGGCATACTTTGCAATTTTTAAGCAGGGTGGGATATGCTCAGTTTCTGCAACATGGTTTGGAAACAAAACATACATGGGATTCAAACTTGATTTTTTTTCCTGACAGCAGAATTAAATGCTGTTGTGGGTTGAACTGTGTCCTTCAAGAAAGGTATGTTCAAGTTCTAACACCTAGTACCTGTGCATATGACCTTATTTGGAAATAGGGTCTTTGCAGATGAAATCAAGTTAGGATGAGACCGAATTGGATTACAGTGGGCCTTAATCCAATGACTAGTTTCCTTGTAAGAAAAAGTAAATTTGGACACAGACACAGAATGCCATGAGATGTTGGAGGCATACATTGGAGTGATATCTATGAGCCAAGGAACACCAAGGATTTCCACCAACCATCAGAAGCTAGGAGACGGGCATGGAACAATTCTCCCTCAGTGCCTCCAGGAGGAATCAATCCTGCTGATAACCTTGAATTTGGATTTCTGGCCTGAACTGTAAGAAAAATAAATTTGTTATTTCAAACCAGTTTTATCAGTTTGTGGTAATTTGTTACTGCAGCTACAGGAAATTTACAAATGCTCTTGAAGAAAATTAGAAATGTGGCCTCACTTATAATTTCATAGAATCACTTTTTTCCCTGTTTGTATAAAATTGAAAAGGGTATAGTAGACACATCCCACGCTAGGACACAAATTATTAAGGTATTGGTTGATCAATTGGGAGCAAAGAAATGTTTGGCTTTTAGCTAGGGCCTTGAGGTTGTCTTTTGCCCATTTCTTTCCCCTAATTTTAAAAAAAAGTTCCTGAAAGCAAGGTTATTATGCTTCCTAAAAAAGGAATTCATAGTTCATTTGTCTACTTAGTTTTAGGGGAAACGTAGTTAACACTGACTTTTAGAAGGACAGCCTTTTCCTGTGTTTTACGAATATTCCCAGAAAACTGCAGTTTCAACTGTAAAACTGGAAGTACTTTTTTTTTTTTTTTTTTTTTTTTTTGCCATATCCTGAAATGCAACTGATAAACCCAGAAGGCCATAGGAAACAACCCATAGTTCTTCCCCTCACCCCCAGTTCCAGGAAACCACTGGAATTGATTGCTTGAATAACATAGCTCATTATGCCTTAGCCAGAGGTTGACCATGAAAGAACTTCTGGAAAGACCTGAGGGTGTCACCTCTAACACGCAGAAGAGGCTGGGTTATGCGATTTCTGTTTTTTTCCCTTCCTACTTCCATACACTATTCTACTGGATACTGAGGGGCTCTAACTGCTGGAACACCCAAATGAAACCACACACAGGAGTTGGTGTTCCACACACAGAAGTGGTCTGGCCATGATCATCAGGTTTCTGGGAACAGAGTAAAGTGGAAGGGAGGGAAGGAAGCTGTTCCTTGGACCGAGAAACTCAGCGTGGCAAGTCCTGTGTGCCCGAGGCGTGCTGGCTTCACGGGAGTTAGAAACGCTAGAGCTGACGGGGCAGTTTTTGACCCTCTGTATCTTCTTTTCTGCACTTAAGAGTTCAATTGGAGGAGGGGAAACTGGCTAATCGAAGGTCTAGGTCTCCAGCGGATGGTCAAAGGCCGGGTTTTTGTAGGCCACCAGGTGCGTGTCGTAGCGCTGCCGGTGTGGCGCCCGGGCCCGCCTGCAGAGACACGCAGACAGCACCAGGGTGCTGACGAGCAGCAGGCCGAGGGCGGCGCACAGCCCCGCGAGGACCAGCACGAAGCTGGGCTTGGTGGTGAAGGCGGCGCACGCCCTCCTCCAGCCCGAGGCCTGCGGCTGGCTCAGGCCCGCCCTGTTGGCCGCCAGCACGCACACGCGGTACGCGGTGCCCGGCGACAGCCCGTACAAGGTGTGCTGCCGGGCGGTGGCGTAGATGCCCACCACCGACTGGTTCTCCGCCCGGCCCTCTGCCGAGTAGTGGATCTGGTACCCGTGCACCACCGAGTTGGGAGCACACCAGCGGACGAGCGCCGACGTGTCGGTCGTCTCCGACACCCCCTGCAGCCGGGGAGGGTCTGGGATGGTGTCCTCCCCGCTGAGGCCGGGGCACAGGCACCGCGAGCGCCTCTGCAGCTCCGCGCACGGGGTCTGGAGGTGCTTGCAGGGGTGGTAATCACAAGGGACATTAGGGAGAGGCGCTGCCACCTCCTCTTTGGTCCCCTCCTCCTCACTGTAGTCATCTAACAAGAGGATTGGAATCCCTCCCCCAGGGGGACTCGGGTGGGAAGCCTGAGAGGTGGGCCGCGTCCGATGGTCGGGCTGGGATGTGCTCAAGCCGTTCCACGAGGTAGGGAAGGGGCCTGGGCGTTTGCTGGCCAGTGGCGTGGAGGCAGCTGAGACATTAGGCTCCAGGACAAGCCTGACAGCATGTTCTCCTCGGTGCTCTGTCCCGGCTGTGCTGGCAGCCCTGGGTGGACCGCTGGAGTCGCGGCGTCCCGCGGGAGAGTTGACAGTGGAGGGGACAGTCCCCTCGCCTGCGTCGCTGGGCGTCCAGGCAGCTTGTGTGAAGGAATCCACACCTAGGGAGGGGACGTCAGTGACACTCTGTTGGTCCCCCGCAGGCCGGGTGGAGGGCCCCTGGGCAGTCGGTGCATAGGCCCCATAGTCTGAGGAGGGTGCGTTTGAAGCAAGCAGGGTGGTGCTTTGGTGGGACTGGCACACACCAGGCAGCTGGGAGAGTGAAAGCCGGGCTGAGAAGGGGCTGCTGGAGCCCGCAGCGGGTGCACACGTGGTGTCTGCCGCCCTAGAGGGGAAGCCAACCAGTTAGAAGATGTCTGGCTTCAGGGTTAGGTCTGTGCTGGACTTTGAATCCTCAGTGCAGGGATGCCCTCTTGCCAAGCCGTGTCAACACGTTTCTGCCACTCCACACACATCCCCTCACTGACTCTAGGGGAAACTTCTGAATGAGGCTCCCGCCATGGCTCTTATTGGGCAGATAAGGAAATAGAAGTTCAGAAAGAGGAACGAGCTGCCCAAGGTATCGTGGCTAGCAAATGGCAGAGCCTAAGCCCAGGCAGGCACTGTGAGAGGGGGTCTAGATTGTCTAAGTGTGGTTTGCCATTTTGTCCTCGCCTGTCTGCTTCCTGGCAGTGAGTACCGGTAAGAACAGTCATACTCATACTAGCTACTATTTCTAAATGCTTCCCACGCGTTAGGGACTATTCTTCATACTTTACTGTATCAACTAATTTAATCTGCACTACCTTGTGAGGTAGGTGCGATTATCCCCATTTTACAGATGAAGGGGCAGAGGCACAGAGAGGTTAAGTAACTAAGCCCAAATCAACAGCATTAAGTGGCACGAAGCCGGACAACACAACTCCGGAGCCTGCATTCTCAACCTCTTCATTAATGTGAGAGGGAGACAGACCCTTGACTGCTAAGGGTCTGAGTGCTTATGTTTGGAGGCAACATGGAAGGGAGGAGACTGAGCCCCACTCCACAGCTGGGCTCGGGTGGCAGGTGAGAGGATGGGGATGCAGGATGGGGAGGGCGTTGTCTCTCACTAAGGGGCAGTTAGCTGGTGAAGCTGATTTAAGAATGCTCAGGACCAGTGTCCCCAGCTCCCCAACCCCCATCCTCCTCTGGTAGCCAGCCTGGATGTCCCTACTGCAAAAACAGTTCTTCTAGCCAACAGCCTTTATAGGAATTCTTTTCTTCCTGTCCCCCGAGAACCCTGTAAGCCCACTGGCCTGGGACTGAATGACCCAGGAGCAGGAGGTCAGGCTTCATCATGGGGATTCAGTGGCGCCCAGTGGTTAACAGCACAGTTTTGGAGGCAGATAGAAGATAGACCCCGCCTCCTCCATCCAGTGGCTGCATGAATTCAAGCAAGCACCTCCCCTCCATTCCCCTTATCTGTAAAACAGGGCAATGATAGCACCTGCTTTGGCAGAGACAAACTAGCCAACTGTTCACTTAGCTCACTTCGTTTTCCTACTGGACACACAGCTAGACTACATTTCCCAGCCTCCCTTGCAGGCAGGAGTGGTCTGTTGAATGACCCCTGGCCAATGAATGTGAGTGGAAGTGAGGGGCTCCACTGCCATGCCTGACCCGTTAAAAACCTCCCATGTCTGCTCCTCCATGCTCTTTGCCCTTCTGGCTGGCTGGAACCAAGCCAGAGCCTCGATCGCCTGGGTCCCTGAGTGTAAGTACATGGGGTTGAGCCACCCTGTCCAACTCTGCCAAAGTGCCCAGCACGGTCACGTGAGCAAGACATAACCTGGAGAACGTCAACTCCTGAAGGCTGACACTCACTCCTCAGCCATCTGCTTTGGGAAGGTGTTACCTGTTTAGGACAGTTCTATTTGTGTCCTCGAGCAGCCAGGACAACTCACAGCTGCAAGTGAGGGGGTTGCCAAACAGGTTGATGGATAGGATCTGGGAGGAAGCCAGCGTCCAAGGAGGGAAGGAACTCAAGTTGCAGCTGAAATACACAAAAAAATCAAGTAAGTCAGACTTTTACAATCTGGTCAAAAGTATTCCCAGAGTAGCATGGTAGTGTCACGGGAAAACCATTCTGATAGGGGTTAGAGGATGTCAGTTTGGACAAAACCCTTAATGACCTCAGATTTCATTTTTTGTCATCTATAAAACAGAGATATCAACCTAACTTGGGCAATGTCATCCCTTATATCAAATGGGGACAATACTCCCATGTCCAATGGTTATATCAAAATGAGTCTGTGATGATGAGTGTTTATAAATGTAAATCTATACACAAAAGTGGATATTGTTATTATAGATCAGTGATGAAAAATGACAAATTCTTCATGAGAACACTATTGAACATACACTGCTGCAGTTGGACTGTGGCTGATGGCACTCCGTGCCAGTCCTTTGGAAGATGTCTTGCTTAAGTGGATCAATCAGCTCCTGCTAGGGAATATCCCCAAAACTCAGTAGCTTAAAACAATACATGTTTATTCTTTTACACGATTCTGTGGGTTGGCTCAATGTTTCTTGTGGTCTGGGCCAGCTCAGCCAGGGCCAGATGATCTAGGATGGCCTCACGTATACGGATCCTCAACTGGGTGTGCTGGGACCTCTGTCCACGTGTCTCTCATCACCCAGGAGGCTGGCTGGGCTTGTTCACGTGGTAGTGGAGGGGTCCCCATGGGCTTGCCCCAGTGCTCAACTGCCTTCTAGTTTCTGCTAACATCACATTTGCTAATGTCCTACCAGTCTAAGCAAGTCATGGCCAAGCCCAGCTTCAAGAAGTGGAGAAACAGACTCCTTGAAATATGAGAGGAGCTGCAATCATATTGCAAAGGGGTGTGTGTCCACAGGGACGGGAGGAATTACTGCAGCCGTGTTTGCAAATGGTCTACCACACCTAGCAATGGCAGCGCCGCTCCCAGCTCCTTTCTCTTTCTTCCCTAGAGTCCCACAGAGTGTTTGGCCACAACTCTCTCCACTCCCTGAGTCTCCTGGCCCTCCCAGATGTTGCCTCCTTTATACATACTCAGTTAGAATTCATCACACGCAACAGGAGCTGTGCTTTCCCTTCAAGGCTCTTCTGACCAAAGCATGGGAACCTGCCTGCCCCTACAGCCCTGGGGGAGACGCTGATGTTTTGGGCGAGGAAGGACATACCACCCAGATCTGCTCTATCACTTCTAGCCAGTGGGGAGGTGACAGTTGTTACCTCTAAAATACCAGATACACATGAGTGTCATTTATATTAAAACTTAAGCCACACCCACATATGCAAGTGTATATATGTGTGCATGCTTGTGTTAGCAGATTTCACACAGCTACAGTGGAAAACCTTAGGATGAGAGTTTAATTAACATTTTGTTGTGCAAAGGGAGTGGGAGAGGAAGAGGATTATGGCTTTGTTTTTTTTTTTAGCAAGTAACATAGCTGGGTACTTTACATACATTATCTCATTGAGATCATTATGACAATTCAGTGAGGTAGACAGTGTTTTACTCATTTTACAGCTAAGGACAATGACTCAGGGTGAAAGGTGCAATTCACGCAGGTGGTTCTTTCTGCTACCCCATGCCACCTGCACGTGATAAAGACAAGTTGCATTGCCACCCACATGCTGACGAAGGAGAGGGCCTGGCTGGTGTCCTGACACATGGCCACATTTGGATATTTGCCACTTCTGAACTGACGGGGCCCTAGTGTGGAAGAAGTCTCCATTTGCTCTCCTAAATAATCGCTATTGGAGAATCACTAACAGAAATCACAGACATTTCCATATCACTTTCCAGTAGTTTCATGTCATTTTCAATCATAAAATTATGGAAGTTGTTAGACTTACTGGTAGATTCTGTTATTTAAGGTGTTAAAGGAGCACACACGCACGCACACACTGACTCTCTTGAGAAGACAAGACCCCAGGCTTCACCAGACTGCCAAAAGGGTCATGACATAAATGAGGATAAGACCCCCCTATACTAAAGGGGGGCCCTGGAGATGCAGACATTGATTAGAAGGCAGTAAGTTGGGTAGGAAATGAAGTGGACTTGACTTAGAGCTGCTCTGAAGGTAGATGGGAAGGGGCTGGCAGGGGAGCTGTTAGGGATGGGATTGAGACTGGACCTGGGGACAGGGGAGCCAGACTGAAGGGTCATCTGCACCTGCAGTGGCTCTGCAACCTCTCCCACCTGGCTCTGTTGGGAACGAATTTCACCACTGTTCCACATGTTGCCAAATTTCACAGTCACCCTGTCCTCAGCTGACTAGGCCTCCTGATGGCATCAGTTCTGCCAACCACTCCCTCCCTCCTGAAACACTCTCTTCTCTTGGCCTCCGGGACATCACACCCTCCTGGGTCTTCTATTACTCCACTGGTCACATGTTCTTGGTCTCCTTTCCTGGTTCTTCCTCTTTCTGACTTTAAAAGTTAGGTGCTTCCAGGCTCAGTTGTGGGTCTCTCTCTATACCCTCTCCTTGGTGATCTCATGAATTTCTTTGACTTCAAATATCATCTTTATACTCCCAAATTATTATCTCTGGCTCAGACCCCTCCTTCAAGCTTCAGACTGACGCAGTGTTGTGGTTAAGGTATCAGATATGAAGCCAAACTGCCTCGGCTCAAATTCTGACTCTACTACTCACTAGCCATGTAAACTGGGGCTAGTTACTTAGCATCTCTGTAAATAAGTTTTCTCATCTGTGAAATGGGAATAATGACTGAATCCTGCTCCACTGGATGGATGGCTGCAAGGGTAAATACTTTAACATGTGCTTAGAACAATGCCTGACACAGAACAAAAGGTTCACATTATTATTACTACTGAACATTTCCACCAGATGTCTCATAGGTCTTCAGTATCGAGCAGGCAGTTAGATACATGAGTCTGGAGCCCATCAGAAGCCTCAGATGGAGATACCTGATGGGCATCCTTGGCACAGGGATGGAGGAGGGAGCATCAGGCTTGGGGGGATGGGATGGCGCTGGAGTAGGCATGGAGGCTGAGAAATGACCCACAAAAAACTTAGAGGTGGAAATAGGCAAGGAACTTAAGAAGGCCTTCTTAAGCAGGAGAAGCAACAGGGCAGCATTCTGAGGCCAAGGAGAAACAGAGTGTCAAGAGGGAGAAGAAAAACAATGAGCTCAAGAGGCAAAGAAGTGTCCACTGGACTTGGCAGCTGACATGGACAGCCAGGTGGCAATGGATTGACAAATGGAGGGATGAGAGGAAGTGGTCACCACTTCTAAACCTGGAATTCTTGCTGTTCTTGGGTCTGAAGTGCCTTTCTCCTCTAGCATTTACCTGGTGAGCTTGGATTCCCCTTTAGAGATACGGACCAATCATGTTGTTCCTGAGGAAGCCTCTCTGATCCAGTCTGACGGAGCATTATTCCCACCTGCCTTATAATGGCATGTGTCACGTGTCTCTGCTCTTGATCACAATGCATTGTGATGACTGGCAAATGTCCGCTGCCTATACTGAACTGTGGGCTCCCTGAAAGCAGAGGCCATGCTGTCAACATCGCCATCTCCATCATCACCTTTACTAATAGCACCATCATCACCATCACCATCAGCATCCTCACCACCACCAGTAGGTCACACGATTGTCACTATCCTCACCATTATGATTATCACCATCACCAGCATCACCAGCATCACTATTTCCAATTCACCATCATTACCAACATCATCACCATTGGACATCAATCGCCATCACTGTCATCACCATCACCACCATATCGCCACCACCATCACCTTCACTGATTTTATAGGACGCAAACCACATACCAGGACCGGAGCTAAGTGCTCTATGTGTACCATATTTTTTCCCCCTCATGAAAAGCCCTAAAGTGAAGTCCTATTGTTGTATTTGTTTTACAGATGAAGAAACTTCATGATGTTTGTATTCTGGCACTTTGCACAGCTCTTGAGTTTTTCTTTCTTTCTTTCTTTTTTTTTTTTTTTTTATCAAGCTTAAAGAAGGAGTCTGAGCTGGAGATATAAAGCACTTCCACTCACAACATTCCACTCACAATAGCTATTTGTGGAATGAAGGAAAGAATGAGTGAATAGCTCTATCTTTGCTTTGAACAACTCTTCACCTTTTTGCAAGAATAATTCCATCTATAATGGCTGCATTATATAAAACAGGACCAGCAAGAACTGCCCTTAGACTTTCCAGGGATTTTCTAACAATACTTTCATCCCTAGACCTGCTCAAACCCTAGAAGGGACTGAACTTGCATAACATGTGGGGAAAGAGGGGAATCCAGATAGACAGAAGAGCTGAGGTCCTCATCCTTTCTTCCACTGTAAACTTCTCAGGCTGAGCATAAAAGAAACTTTAAATGCCTAAGAGTTTTTATATTATCCTGGACTAGACTGAGTTGCATGGTACTAGGCTGGGTGTACTATCTGGGAATTTGCCCAAGGTATTACCCAGAAGGTGAGAAATAACAAAGCCCCAGAGAGGACTGGAGGAGCAGTGGGAGAAACATTAAGGTCTAGTTTGTTCTATAAAATTCAAAACAGTGTAATGGGCAGAAATCAGTCATGTGATTCAGATGTGCCTCGCAAACACTTACTTCTGGAACAGAAGGACCTGCAGACGAGGAGTATCTTGGAAGATGTGTGTGTGGACAGAAGTAAGTGCTGGGGAGTCTTGACAATCCAGCTGCTGCAGGTTGGGGGTCATCTTGAAAATATCCCCCTCCAGGGTCCTCAGCTTGGGCATCATCCTCAGGTAGAGGGACGTGAGCTTCGGCAGGTCTCTGATCCACCCTGGCTCAACTGAAACACAGAGGGAAAGCTGCCCGCTACCCAGGAAGGCACAAACCCAGGAGGCCAGCGTGGCACAAGGAAACAACAAGAGTGACAAGGTGAGTCATGAAGACTGTCACTGCCGAGCAGTGACACAGTTAGCAGCTTTGGGGATCTCAGAAGCTTGGCCATTTCAGCTGGAAGAGCTCTCGGGGATAACCAGTCCCAATTCACCAAGGCCAAAGAGAAGAATGTCTGGCCCAAGGACGTACAGCTGGGAGTGGACAGAAATAGAACTTGAACCCAGGACACTGTCTCCAAGTCCACTGCCACCCCACCTTCTTGCTAAACGCCATACAAAACAATAACCAGGCTTCACTCAGATGGCTACCAGGGGAGTGGGGAACTTTCGAGGATTGTAAGTAAGGAGGAGAGGAGGTCCAGAAACCTAATTTTGCAGCTCTCCTAATAAATGGAGAATGTGCCCCTTCCCCTCTGTATTTCCTGTTCTTGTTCTTTTTCTTTTTGTCTGTGATGGAACAGGTGGTTACAGACACATGAAGTGCTTTTTTTTTTTTTTTTTTTTTTTTAATAAATAATAAAACCAACCTTGTGAATCAAAGTCAGAACACCAAGTACAGGAGAACCATTATCCTCACCTCCCTCCTGTGTCTTGTTTAAATAGTGCGACATTAACACAAGCAATTTTAGCCAACCGAGTAGAAAAATCAATGAATTCATCCTCAGAGCATACTGCACGTTAATTAACTGCATGTTTGGTGCTAAGCTCATCCATTACTCAACTCCAAAGTGATGCATTCGCAGAGATGGGGTCTCGCTATGTTGCCCAGGCTGGTGTCACACTCCTGGGCTCAAGCAATCCTCCCGCCTCGGCCATCCAAAGTGCTGTGATTGCAGTCATGAGTCACCCGGTCGGCCCTGGTGTTATTTCTGAGCCCTACTGTGAGTTAGGCACCGGGGTCACCCGTCGAGAAGGAGCTCAGCCCTGCGCGGCTCTGCTCTCAGGCCAGCTGAGGACGCGAGGCGCCCGACTCACCCCGCTCGAGGAATGTGCCGCTGAGATCCAGGACCTCAAGCGCGTCCAGGGGCGCGCCGTCCGCTCCGGTGAACGCCCCCTCGGCGATGCCGCCCCGGGCGCCGCGGCCCAGCGCGGTGGCCGACAGGTTGAGGAGCCGCAGGGCAGGGAAGCAGGCGAAGGCCCGGGGCGGCAGCGCCTGCAGCGGGTTCCCGGAGAGCGCCAGCGTGCGGAGGCTGCGCGGCTCGGGCCCGGCGCACGGCGGCAGGGCGGCCAGCCGGTTGTAGCTGAGGTCCAGCGTGTGCAGCTCCGCGGGTCCGCCCCTGCCCCAGCTCAGCGCGGCGACGCGGTTGTGGCGCAGCGTCAGCACCTGCAGCTGCGGCAGGTGGCCGAGGTCTGATGCGTTCAGGGCGCGCAGCAAGTTGTGGCTGGCGTCGAGGCTGCTCAGGGCGCGCGGCAGGCAGCTGGGCAGGCGCTCCAGGCTGCGGTTCGCCAGGGTCAAGGCGGTGACCCCCGCGGCGGGGAGCCCCTCGCAGGGCGAGCCTGTGGCGTTGCTGCAGCCGCACCCCGAGGAGCCCTGCTGAGTGAGCCAGAAGAGCGGGACCCTCTCCTGGGGAGGATCTGCCTCGCTTAGGCGCGACACCGTCGGCAGCAGCAGAAGCAGGGTCCTCCACATGGCGCGGCTGGGGAGAGAAGAGCAGGAGACCCCTTAAATCCAGCAGAAACCCCTGAACAAAGGGGCAAATGTGCGCCCTCGCTCCACCCCCCGCAGGGCTCTGAGGAGGAGCGCGGGATCTGGATGCTCCCTGAAAGGCAGGGGGACCTTCCCAGCATCGCGGGGTGTGCAGTGACTTTGCCGTTGCCAGCTTTCCCTCTGTCATCTTCCCCTCGCTCATGGTGGCACCTCCTGCCCTTCCTTCTCTCAGGGATGCCTTTCCCTCTTCTCGTGGGAGAGATGCCTCATCTGTCCAGGCTGGGCCTGAACCTCCCAGTAACCCCTCTGAATCTCCCCATCACGTGAGCTTCGGGAGGGAAGGGATGTCCCTTTTATTGCTGTGAATCGAACAGTCGCTGCTCCATAAACGTGAACGCCCTCAGTCAGGAAGAAGCTAATTAGGACAGAAACACTGACTGGAAGATGTTGCCAGTTGCAAGATGCTCACTTGCCCCATTTTTTTCCCACTAGAATTGCCCAGCCACAGGTGAGTCCTAGTTTGCATAAAGTAAGTTCTGGGGTCCCTTTCTTGGGAGCATGCTTGGGGTTGCCTTCAGGAGAAGAAAGGACCCCCCAGACAGCTGTGAGGCTTGGGACCCCAGAGTCAAGCATTTCCTGGTCCCACGGGGGTTCCCACAAAAGCCAGGACCCCTAGTGTTAGCCCTGCCCAGGAGGGATGGCTGAAAGCTGCTAGGTATGGAGTTTCTTGAGTACCCAGCACTCGGCTCCACAGGGCAGTGGAGATCAGGTAGGGGTAGATCAGGCAGTCATGGGCAAAGCTATTTCCAACCAGGCTCTGGGCTTGAGGCCACTGCTTGACATCCCTCCATGACTGCAGATGTGTGTTCCTGCCCTGGCTCTCTGAGCTGACCACCAGATCTCCAAAGCAACCACCCAGGCTCTAGGGGAAGGGCCTCCGTCTTGCTAGACAGAGATCAAGGCAGTGAGAAAGATCCTGGAAACTGAAGCCAGGAGTCCATATGTTCAGCATGGTGTCATACTCACCCAGACGCTGTCCTCCTGGAGTGTGGTACCCTTGGATGCTTATTTTAGAGATTCCAGGAACGATTGGCTTAGACCGAAACTCAGCTCTGAAGTCGGGAGGGAGGCGTATTTCCCAGCCACCCCTCCCCCTGACCCTATCCACGGAGAGGGCCTGAGACACTCCAGCCCCTCCTGCTCCTCCTTTCCCATCAAGACTGTTGTCTTTAGCCAACACCCTCATCGCCTGGCTGTCTCCTCCCCCTCTGGGGCCTGCGCCTGCCCCTTTCCAGGCCTGGCGCCTCCTCTCCGCCCTCCCCACCTTCCCTTTTCCTTACACCACCCTCCCCAGGTGCAGCGAGGGCTGCTGGGATGCAGTGAGGCAGAGGAGCCCTGTCACCTCTCAGGCATCCGATCCTCCCTGCCGGGTGGGTCCATTTCCTGAGATGATGCGAGGCTGACTGGTGAGCCAGTGAGAGGAGGAAGCCCCCTGACCCAGAGGAGGGGGTACCCCAGACCAGGGGAAGGCTTGCAGGGATTTCCAGGGAACGTGGCAGGAGAAGGAAGCCTCAGAGCGTCTGGCTCAGGCTCAGACCGGATCCCCACGTCCCCAAGGAGAGTTCGGTTGCTCTGGGACCGAATTCAGCCACAGGGTGGGTGTTTGTCTCTCATAAGCAGTGGGAATAAACAAAGAGGGCAGAAATGCAGAAAGGACATTCCTGCCCCATGGCTGGGATGATGAGTCCTGATTGCCACAAGCCCCTGGTCCCCCCGAGGATGGGGTGATGCTGAGTGAGCTTGTGTGGCGCTCAACTGCTTAGAGCAGACAGCACCTGGGAACCCCCAGAGTTCCAAGAGCGGAGATCAGTCATTGCATTTGAGGGCTTTGATTTGCACCCTCCCCCCACCTCCCCTGGCCCCACGGCAGGGTCCCAGAGCTGGCCAGGGTTAATGGCCCCAGCTTGGTGTGACAGACCCTGAGACCAGAGCTGCACTTATCTTTCCTCCTGTCAGTCCTTATCTGGGCAGTCCTGAGGAACTGCAGGACACCTCGGAAACTGGTCTGCTGGGTTAATTGCATCATTGGAAGGCCCTGGGGGGTCTCCTTTGAGGCCTTCTCCACCCAAAGCCTCAAAAATATCCTTCCAGGCTTAATGCCAGCAGGGAGGTGTATGGAGGTCGGCTCCGAGGGGCCTCGCCTCTGCCTTTGCAGAGAGCTCCACGCCCAAGAATTAAAGCATCAGGTTTCTCTCAGAGCTAAGCCAGCCAGGTCCTCCTCAGTGAGGCGACCCACCACACTGAGGCCGGCAGGGGTTGGGGAGCTCAGGCAGGGCTGCCCAGCAGAGAGGACCTGAATCCACTGGAACACGCCCAGTTCAGGCAGAGACCCCGAGGAGGAAGGAAGTTGGTCCACCACAGAGGCCTATAAACTGGGATCTCGGGGAGCCGTGTCAGGCGTGCTCCTCTGTGCACCAGTGGATGAGGGTTCTGGAGAGGCCCTGGGTGAGGAATCCTCCTGAGGTCATCAGTCTGTGCTTGCCTGGAGCCCCAGGCCCTCTGAGCCACCTTCTTGGCACTGCTGCTTGCTGGTGGTGGCAAGGTGGCTGAGCTTGGCCATCCGGATGGCCCTGCTGTCGTGGGTCTGGGGCCCACACCCAGTGAGCTGTCAGACTTAACCACTGTGTTAAATGGCCTCCTGTAGACCTTGGCGCTTGACGCTGTAACAGCCCCCTTAAGCACGAGAGCAGCTTTCCCAGATATTTAGACAGACACCCAAGTCATGCGAGAGGCCGAGACGGGTGGGACATTTCCTTTGCAGAATTGAGCAGCTTATTCTCAGAAGACACAGAGCCAGCTCCTTAGGTCACTGTGGGCCCAGCACTGGGGAAGACGACTGGATGGGGCCAATTGGGCATCTCCCGGGGAGGCCTCACCCTCTTCTCCAGCCCCTTCTCCTCTTCCAGCACTGCTCGGAGGGAGGTCAGAAAAAGATGACTGAAGAGTTCGTTCCCTCCAGAGAAGATGCTGAGTCCCGAGACAAAGTCTTGGGACCAAAAAGTATGCGTCTTCCAAATGTCGCACCAAATGCTGTGCCATGTCATGCCACGCCCCTCCAGGGCTTTACCCGAGCTGTTCCCTGCACTGGGTGCCCCTCCCTTGATTGCACCGGTCTCCATTTTAGCTCGTTTGTCTAGACCTAGTTGGACACCCTAGAAAGAAGACCCCGAGATGAGGACGGGTGCAGGTAGTTTATTTAAGAGGCAATCCCCAGAAGCATGGAGAGGGAATACGGAAGCGAGACAGGGAAGGGGAGGTGCTAACCACGTGTGAATGAGCAGGTGACTGCCCTGGGCAGCTGGGTCTCTCTCCAGCTGGGGACCCTTGAGAGGCTGTGTAGAGCACACCTTGGGATTGTTCCATCAAGTGGCGAGGAAGTGGGGCATTTACCCACCAGCGTCTGCTGCTTGCTGGATGGAGGGTTCTTCCCGAGACTCCCTGGTACGTCTGGCTGTCCCTGAGCTAACACAGATAGAGCAACTCCACGGAGGGCGAAGGGGATGGGTGGGCACGGCAGCATCTGCTGTAGCACCCTCTCAGATTTCACCCAAGTGGGCCCCCTTCGCCTGCCCCAAGCTGAATTAGGTGCCCTTCCTGGGTGTGCTGTCCTAGGTGACCTTGGCACCCTGCCATCAGGCAGGTCGACGCAGCTCTTCCATAACTCAGGACTGAACTTCCTGAGAACTGGGCCACATGGTTCATCTCAGCGCCCCACAGTGCTCAGGGTGAAGTCTGCTCGACGCTTGAACGGGAAAAGGCCCCACAGAGGACGTGGAGGATCATGACACCCTCTGCAGTGCCGGTGAGTGGAAGCGGCAGAGCCCAGAATGGTAAATATTAAGTTCAAGGGCCTGAGGTCTGTAGCCCAGGCCCTCTAGCATCCCCGAGTTGAGAAGGGCTAAGGTGGGGGTTGAGGTGGGCTCAAGAGCAGAAGTGGAGGTAGGAAACTGAGTCACGAACAGCTTTCCATTCCAGATGCCCAACACTGTCATGATCTTTTGGGGGAAAATCTGGAAGAAAATCACAAAGTTAGAGAGACCAGAGTCGTGGATCCTTGGCTTTGGAGGGAGTTTAGAACTTGCCTAGTCCCACCTCTCCCTGTCCATTGTAGGAGGACAAAACTGAGTGCCAGAGAGGGAAATTGTTTTGTCTGAGGTCTGAGTGGTGAGTTCCTAATTATCCAGGGAGAGGGAATGGGGACCTAATTCTCACTATTCCATTCTGGGCTCTAGACTTACTTGCACGGTTGACCAGGTCTCACCTGCCCTGGCATTAGCCACGTGGGCCTGTTCCCACAGCTGTGGCTAAGGAAACACACCTGGTGAGCATCAGGCCACTGGGCAGAGTTTCTAGGGGTTTTGACTCCTGCTGTTCCCATCCTACTCCCAGAACTCCAGGAATAAGCAACCCCAATACAGATTGCCCCAGAGATGTAGAATTGGTGTCTTCTAAGAGTGTCCTGTGTGGCTCTGTTTACAGCCCTGGCAGCCCAGGGTGGGGTGAGTGGGGCTTGGCCCAGGTGACAGGTGACTGCTCAGCCAGCTGCCCCCACCCTGCTTTCCCGATGCCGGCAGGCTCTGCTGAGGGCTCTTCCCCCAAATACTGGAGTCCAAATGTACCAGCCTAAAGACTGCATTCTTCTCTGACACCAGAGATAAGCCAGAGGCATGGGAGGGTAACTGTGGGAGGAGACGGTACCAGGTTGTCGGGTCTCCAGGAAGAGCCAGCTCTCCCGGAATGGAATGCAGAAAAGAGGCTTTCAGGTGTTAGGAACCGAGATATCTGAGTGGGCTCACTGACGTGGCCGCCCTGCCTGCGAGGAAGTGATCTTGAGAAAATGAAATAGTCATGGATTGGGACCCATGTTGATTTTCCTATGGAGGCGTCACTCACTAAAAGTAAGGTTTCAGAATGACGAGTTGTAGAATGCTTAGACTTTTAAAAGATACCATTTGAGATCCTTTAAAATCCTTAGTGGAAAAAAAAAGGTTCAAACTGGAATGAGAGGTCAGGCTCTAATCTGCCACTTTATTTTGCATGTGACTGTAGGAGGTAGGACCAGACAGTAGATAGGCTGTTTTATAAACCACATTCTGGAATTTACCGCAGCCGGAAGCAGCACACTAAGGGAAGAGGACCTTAAATGGGGACGCAGGATGCTGGATTCTTATCGCAACGCTGCTGCCATCTTACTGGGTACAATGTCTGCATTCTTAAGCTTCTGTCTGTGTCCTGTTTTTCATCTGTAGAGTAAATGAATTGGCTTAGCAATACCCTGAAACCATGCTGGTGCATGGCCCAGGCACCCAGTATATAAAATGGGGGCTCAGAGATGAACAAGCCTTGGACCCTGCCCTCAAGCAGTTCCCACTCTAGAAGGGGTGGGAGACAGAAGACACGTATGCGCAGTGTGAACACACACCAAGTCACAAAGGGCTGAAATGTGCGCTCTGTTTGTTCAGGGACTGTGTCCAGCTTGCTCGCTGCAGCAGCCCTAGCATCTGGCAGTACGTGGTCACAACACGTGCTTAAGAGAGATTTGCTGAACACAAGAGTGTCACTCTGCCTTCCCTTCCTTCTGTTTCTGCTCAGTTATATTTCCTCATTTGGGATTTGCCACAGAAGAGGAGTCAGGGTTTGCCTATGGGTTTGTTTAGATTTCTACTATAATATGTTAAGGGGAATTCTTTTTTTTTTTGAAATGCTCTAGTTGTAGAAACAAAGTAATGATCTGGAATCTCATGGAGCTTCCCTGATAAGCCCATCGTAAGTCAAAAATTGTTAAGTTGAACCACTGTAAGTCAGGGACCGTCTGGATTTCCTTAGACATCCTTCTCTCTTGTTAAATCATAACCTCTGTTCGATTTACTAACCTAAGCATGTAGCACAGTGTCTGGTACATAGCCGGCGGTTATGGCAGAGGAAGCCACTTGTTTCCCAATGTCTATTCTCATTTTCTTCTTCTTCTTCTTCTTCTTCTTTTTTTTTCTTTTGAGGCAGAATCCTGCTCTGTCACCCTGGCTGGAGTGCCATGGCATCAGCCTAGCTCACAGCAACCTCAAACTCCTGGGCTTAAGCGATCCTTCTGCCTCAGCCTCCCAAGTAGCTGGGACTACAGGCATGTGCCACCATGCCCGGCTAATTTTTT
Organism: Eulemur rufifrons; assembly: GCF_041146395.1. Taxonomy (NCBI): domain Eukaryota; kingdom Metazoa; phylum Chordata; class Mammalia; order Primates; family Lemuridae; genus Eulemur; species Eulemur rufifrons. The sequence continues at coordinate 30,050,727 of NC_091002.1, forward strand.
CTACATATTTTTAGTTGTCCAGCTAATTTCTTTCTATTTTTAGTAGGGGGGTGGTCTCTCTCTCTCTTGCTCAGGCTGGTCTCAAACTCTTGAGCTCAAACGATCCACCCGCCTTGGCCTCCCAGAGTGCTAGGATTACAGGTGTGAGCCATTGCGCCCAGCTTATTCTCACTTTCTTTATCAGTAAAATAACCTTGAGTTCTAATTGCATCTATGGCTACTTTGAATAAAGACCAAATATTTCGACCTCCCTTGCAGCTACGTAAAGCCATGTGATGTAATGCCTGGAGCTGTGGCAGCCATGTTGGACCAGGAGATGCCTTTTTGGGAGTAGAAGCTGCACAAACATAAAGGACAGAACAAAAAGATAAAGGTCGTGGTTCCTGGCAGGGTGTGGAATGCCTTATGGTTTAGGCTTTCCCACCTTAGGAATTTTAGGTGGAAGAAAGAAAAACCTCTCCGTTGTTTGAGCCACTATTTAGGATTTTCTGTCACTTGTAGCTAAACAATTCTGATAGAAAAAAATATATGTCTTTTAAAAAGTTGATTTGGTTGAATTACTATTGGCCGAACCCTAAAAGAAATTGAAAACTGTTGGCCCACAGGCTTCAGTTCTCAGATATATTATACCATGTAGTATTTTAAAAATATGTGAATACGAGGCAGGGCATGACTCTCAAATCCCTGCGGTCTCATATCTGACCAACTGTGCCAGGCACATTTCCTACCTCCAGACGCATTTGCCTGTGTAGCCCCTTACCCTAGGGTGAACTTTGCTTGGGTTACAAGCAATGGATCATTCCACAGCTTCCTGCCAAGTGTTTGGCTGTGCATTTGCTCATGTGACATCTACCTGATTCAAAGAATGATTTATAAAGGGGGGGAAAGGTCAGGATAAAAACGTTTCACTCAGCCTGTAAAAGATCTTGGGCCCCGAGGAAAGCCACCTCTCTCTGGCGGGATTTGACATCAACTATTTGTATGCAACAACGAAAGTTGTGCCAACCAGTTGTGGGGACGAGGCACCTTTGGTCATGGTTACTGTTCTCTCTGTTGGGAAAAAGGCAGAACTCTTTCCTCCCCTCCTTTTTTATTTATTTATTTTTTTTGAGACAGAGTCTCACTCTCTTGCCCGGGCTGGAGTGCCGTGGCCTCAGCCTAGCTCACAGCAACCTCAAACTCCTGGGCTCAAGCGATCCTACTGCCTCAGCCTCCCGAGTAGCTGGGATTACAGGCATTCGCCACCATGCCCGGCTAATTTTTTCTATATGTTTTTTTAGTTGTCCAGATAATTTCTTTCTATTTTTTTGGTGGGGGGGGGTCTCACTCTTGCTCAGGCTGGTCTCGAACTCCTGAGCTCAAACAATCCACCCGCCTCGGCCTCCCAGGATTACAGGCATGAGCCACCGCGCCCGACCTTCCTCCCCTCCTTAATCCCACCTCTGACACAGACTTACAAACAAATGTCGTATTGGGCCAATTGTTGGGATCTGAAATTTTTTTAGTAGAAATGTTCACTGTTTTGCCATTTGAAATCTAGTGTAAAGTAATTGGAGGAAAAATTGCCGATGGAGTTATGTAGGTCTTACCCAAATATGTTCTGAGAAAGACCAAATCAGGGACATTATCGCAAATAAAGCCAACCTAGGGTTCTTGGCTCGGGAGGCCTTGCCGTTCACATGAGCAATCAAGAGTAGCACTGAGGAGCACACCTCTAGTTGGAAGGTCTGGGTACAAATCCTTGCTTCCCACATACTAGCTGGGTGACCTTGACAAGTTGCTTGACCTCTCTGGTCACAGTTCCCATGTGTGCTGGAGCTGGTTCATCCCTCCTGGAGAGGCAGAGTTTGTATCATTTCCCAACTCTGTGTTCACTGACATCGTGTTGGCTGTGGTGGGAGCCTTTACCTGTGGTCCCCAACCCCAGGGCTGTGGCCCAATACTGGTCTGTGGCCTGTTAGGAAACGGACCGCCTCTTTCTTTGAATCTGAGTGTGTGTAACTCCTAGAAAAGAAACATTGGTTCTGCTTTTTTTTTTTTTTTTTTTAAGATAACATTGGGTCACATGGACTGACCTGGCTGCCAATATTGATTCTTTGGCAACATTTCAGGAAGTGTTAGTACAGAGGTCCGAGGCCCTTTGTAAGCACCTGGTCTGGCCTCCATTCTAAGTGCTCCCAGGTGCCTGGAACACCTGACCCGTACAGCCCTGGCTCCCGGCCTCCACAGCACCGCCAGAAGAGTGTCCTTGCTCTCTCCTAGTAGCCTTCTGTTACCAACCAGGCGCTGGGCCCAAGCAGCCGCCCCATTGCCAACATTTGAACTATGTGTTGAGCCCCGGTCCCAGGCCTTGTTGCAACACCCAGCCTTTCCTTAAGGCAATATACATTTACATACAGAACCTCATTCGCCTTCCCAGTCAGCCACCAAGGCCTCTCACAACAGGTCTCCTGAACCAGAGGGCACAGGGTTGGGGCTTTGGACCCTCCCCACCCCAGAGGGCCTCTGCTCAACTCACAAAGGGTTCTGCCTCCTCCACAGGGTTCACTTTTGCCTCCCAGGGGTCTCAGCGAGCAGCCGGGGAAGGCCTCACCTCCCAACTTTCAGGGGTGAAGAAGAGAAACAATACCCTGTTAAGTTCCCACAAAGCATTTGCCTTTTGCTCTGGCTGAGGAGTGGCTATGGGATTTTTCCTTTGTAACAACTGAAGAAACCGAGGCATGCAGGGGAATTATGGGTCTTCTACAAGGTCACCCAGTGAGTCAGAGGAAGGAGGCAAATAGGTTTAATTGAAAGAAACTTTGCCACAGTTGTGAGTCAGGAGCTTGGCTAAAGAAGGCTGAGAACCTACTAACCCAAGGACAGACAGCTGGAGTTCACAGTCAGCACACACATTTGTGAGGACAGAACAGGGACTGGCTGATTTTTTTTTTCCTTTTTTAATGGCAATCAACATTTATCCACACGGCCTCAGTGATGTACAAGGGAATGGAAAAACTTTATCGCCTGCAAGGGCCAAGTGCTGACCTTCGGATTTTCCATCCATGATTCCCAGGACTCAAGAGCCCTTGATGGTAGGGAATGAGGGGGGGAAAGGGGTGAAATAGCAAATGAGGAGGTGTCTCTGCACCCCCAGTCACTGCGAGATTCTGGGGTGATTGAGGGGGCAGGGGAGGAGGCAGGAAAGTCACATTTGTGTGTGAAAACAATGAACATGAATATAAAGATACTGAATGTAGAAGCAAAGAAAGAAATCTTATAAGTGAATTAAAAATTTTTTACTGATTTCAGAAAATAGATATTACAAAATGTCTAAATCTTATAAGTGAATTAAAAAATTTTACTTATTTCAGAAAATAGATATTATAAAATGTCTTGACATCTAGTGCCCACAACCAAAAGATGAATTCGCAAACGAAAAACTCCTCTTCATTGCCTTACTTTTCTGATCATGAAACTTTCCCAGAATTAAAAATAAAATACTCTCTAAGCACCTCATTTCTCTGGTGCTTTGATCCACCCCCTCCGCCCCCAGCTAACTCGGGGCAGCCACTCTCCCTAACGCCCTCCGACCCACCCGTGTGAGCCTGACTCAGGGACAGTGAGCTCAGGGGACGCCTGCACTGAGGCTGGGCAGCGGGAGGGCCTTTCAAGGCTGAGCAGGGCCGGGGAAGGAAGGGTGGGGCTCGCTGGGTGAAGCCTAGTGGTTTCCGGAGTTAAGACGAATCTGGCTTTGGAGCCTGGTTTCACTGCTTATCAGCGGGGTGACCCTGAGCAAGTTACTTCACCTCCTGAGTTTGTGTTCGCCTTTGTAAAGTGAGAAAGCAAGCTGCTCCTGCCCTCTATGGGCCGATGTGAGAACTGCACCCAGACGGGTCTGTAAGTTACTGCCGTTAGGGACCCGCTATCCCTAAAACAAACAAGTACCCTCAACATCCAGCCGTCCAAACCAGAAGCCTGCAGTTGCTCCGTTGCCTCCAGATACTTTTTTGCTCTCTGGTGTTTTTTTTTTTTTCTCTAAAAGACAGACCTAGAAAAAGACAAAAGAGCTCACGATAAGGCAGGATACGTCAGAAAAGCTGGAGACTGAGTCAGTGAGAAAGAAATTGAAACCAACGATTAAGTGAGGTTTCTAAGTTGATCTCTGAGGACCTACGTGATCAGCCACTCCCCACAGCGCTGGGGAGAATTAGCTGGAACCTTGGCAGTGTGAGGAGAGGCCTGTGCCAGACCTGGGAGTCTCGCTCTTTTTTTGTAACAGAGAAAATAATCACCTTTTTGGAGACAGGTTGGAAAGGACACAACTGGACCACACTCAAATCCATACAAACCTTTTACTTAAAAAAAGGTCATATAAAATAACAAAAAATGCAGATTTCTGCATCTAGTGTAGATAAGAAAGCAAACAATGCTGAAAGGCACACATTAGTTTAAAATTTCATCATAGGAAGTCAGATGACCTTTTGTACCCAATGTAAAAAAAAAAAATGTCCTTAAGGTTTGCTCTTTGGACCAGCAGCATTTAAGTTTTCCTTGTCATACTTGTTTATCCCTTTGGGACGTTGCTGTTGTAGTTACAGAAAAAATGTTCCCCTGAAAGTTGTAACCAACAGAGAAAGTTTGGTTAAAACCAGTCAATTCCTTTGAGTGTTTTCATGGAAATGTCAGACAACCATGAAAAGCTGAGGAAGAGGGTTGAACTGAAGGGCCGACTTAGGTAAACTTAAGGAGTGCTGTCCTTGGCCGAAGACAGATAAAATCGGACAAGGAACATTAATCTAATGTATGGCTTCGTTGTAATCGTAACGACTCGACTAGCTTCTTTTTTTTGTTTGTTTTCTTGAGACAGAGTCTCATTCTGTTGCCCAGGCTAGAGTGCTGTGGCGTCAGCCTAGCTTGCAGCAACCTCAAACTCCTGGGCTCAAGCAATCCTCCTGCCTCAGCCTCCTGAGTAGCTGGGACTACAGGCATGCGCCACCATGCCCGGCTAATTTTTTCTATATATATTTTTAGCTGTCCAGATAATTTCTTTCTATTTTTAGTAGAGGTGTGTGTGGGGGGTGTCTCGCTCTTGCTCAGGCTGGTCTCGAACTCCTGACCTCGAGCCATCCACCTGCCTCAGCCTCCCAGAGTACTAGGATTACAGGTGTGAGCCACTGCACCTGGCTTCGACTAGCTTCTTAAATAATAGAGCCCAGGACTACAGAGAAATGACCAACACCAAGTTTAACACAGCACACTCAGCACTACTTTCTACATAAACCATTTCAAATTAAGTTCTTTATGATGTGAACCTGATTTTCCAAGGGCCTAAGCCACCTCTGAGCTTTAAGGTAGGCCTCAGAAATTCAGCTGGTGCTTGGGAGGCTTCATCAACATTCACCTCTACGGAGAGGCTAAACGAGGAATTTCCAGATGGCAGGTCCTGGCTCCGGACCAGGGGGTCCTTAGCCAAGGCTGTCGCTATGGGGCTCCCGGAACTGCTGAGCTCTCACTTCTCAGATGGCTTTGTTAGATAATAAACCAGCAGCTCACGCTTGCGGGCATCTGGGCTCCAGCCAGGCCCCGTGAGGGTTCAGGCCCAGAGAAAAGCAGAACAGAGTTGGAGCCTTTGCCTTTTATCCTTGCAACCCAAGCTTTTCGTGTGGGAGGAGAACATTTATAAAAACCATAATAAAGTATTACAGGATAGTTCCCCTTACCTCTGGTAATTTTTTTTTTTTGACAGAGTCTCTCTCTGTTGCCAGGGCTAGAGTGCCGTGGCGCCAGCCTAGCTCACAGCAACCTCAAACTCCTGGGCTCAAGTGATCCTACTGCCTCAGCTTCCCGAGTAGCTGGGACTAACAGGTGCGAGCCACCATGCCCGGCTAATTTTTTCTATATATTTTTAGTTGCCCACCATATTTCTTTCAATTTTTTTTAGTAGAGATGGGGGTCTCTCTCTTGCTCAGGCTGGTCTCGAACTCCTGAGCTCAAACAATCCGCCCACCTTGGCCTCCCAGAGTGCTAGGATTACAGGTGTGAGCCACCGCGCCCAGTCTAAGTCTGGTATTGCTTTTCACCTTCTCTAAACCTACCCCACCCACTGCTAATAAACCAAAACAGAAAATGACAATTCATTTTCAATTCAGCTGTTAAGTTGGCTCACGATGGTGTCTCAAGGCAGGGATGACTGGCAAAAAGCAGAGGAAAAAGAGAGTCTATTAGTGGCTTGTGATTTACAAAAGCCAAAGGCCTTTAGGGAAAAGGCCAGGAGTCATATAAACACAGACATCAAATCCAGGAGAACACTGCTCGGTGGTAAGAGGAACACTTCTCCAGCACCCGGACCAGCCAGAGGCCCTGGGGTGGCAGCCAGTGGGGGGCCGTCAGACCCTGAACATGGTGGTCCTTGAGAACAGGTCTGCCCTTCTCTCCTTGACCAGGTGGGATGGAGACCTGGCTGGACTCCTTGATGCTGGGAAGTGGTTTTTATGAACAGAGAGAATTGTGTCCGTCTCCCTGAGCCCCAACCCAGAGCAGAAGCAGCTGAGACATGGATCTGGGCTGAGGAACAGGTTTGCTTGCACCCCTGTGTCACCCACGTCTTCAGGAAGGACTTGAAGGTGGCTGAGGGGTCCCCAGGAATGGAATGGGGCTGGCAGGTGGCAGCAGTGACCCAAGAGGACCAATGACCAAGACTGGATGGATCAGTGGTCACCATGGCAGATGTCACTGTGGATGGAGGGCACTGAGGACTATTACCCTGAAACCTTGTCACCAACTGCTACCAGGTAGCCCCTCTCCCCCCTCTCCACTCCCAGACCCGCCCTCCAGGGAAAAAGTGTGTGCATGGGGGACCCCCCCTTGCCGTTCTCATAACATGGGAGCTAACGCAGTTTCATTAGGGAAAGACATAGTTCTTTTCATGCCTGAGTTTGTGGAACAAGATTTGTACTTTCTACATGTGATTTTTACCTTTCTGACTTCTCGACTGACTTAGCAATGAGGCAGACAAGCACAAGGACAACTTCCAGCCACACACCTGGCAGGTTCTGAAAGTCACAGACCTGTAGCTACATGCTGGGCCTTTGGACCCTAGTATCTTGGAGCACCCCCCTCTCTCCTGCCCACCCATTTTGTGGAAAAGGCAAGTGAGGCCCCTTCCACAACTGATGGCACAGGGCAAAGTGAGGAAAGGGACGTGCTAGCAGTGTGTTTGGAAGGAGGCGAGGATCTGAGTGAATGCGTGTTGTCCGTCGGTCTGGAGTCTATACACGGGGCAGGCGGAGCCGTGGATCCCCTGCATCTAGCAGGGACCGCCGTTGGCTTGCCTGTCTGTGTGGGCCCTGCAGGCCTTCCCGGTTCAGTCCTGACCGCCGGTCAATTTGTGGAACAGGTCCTCATCGAGCGTTTCATTCTGGTCCTTGGAGCGGGTGGACAAGAAAATGTAGCCGCCGATGTACTCGTGCACGATCTTGCAATCCGCGCTCAGGCAGGTGAACGCAATGGAGACGTTTTGGTCGAACTCGATGGCCACCTGGAAGAGGAAGGCACGGATGCGCTTAAACTCTGACAGGGGATGGCGAGAAAGAGGCTGCTTGGGAGCTGATGGGAAACTGTGACACAGACTAAGGGGCCCCTGGAGCGGAGGGCCGCTGAGGTGGCTGACAAGGTGATATCCCAAAAGACCACACGGAAAACCGCCGCTTCCAATTAAACACTTCCAGAAAACGTTGTTCTCTTTGCGCCCTCTTGTGGTGTCAACGTTGTCACACACCTGGTAAAACAGAACTCCCAACACACACGGACAGTATTTCCTGTGTCGTTTAGATATAAGAATTTCCCAAGCACTCCCTGTGTTGAGGGGCAGGGTGCTTTGCAGACTCGCTAATAGAGAATAAAAGGTCTGCCTCAATTTCCCCACATCTACTGCCTGGCGCCCTTTCCCAGCTGAAAGTCATAAACTCTAAGCACTAGCAGAGACTTAGATGCTTCACGGGTTCTCAGCTGTGGCTGCCCACTGGGATGATGTGGAACTTTACTGAAGCCTAGTTCCTACTCCCAGAAATTCAGGTTTGACTGGTCTTGGGTGTGGTCTGGGCAGCGGTATTTTAAAACTCTTCAGGTGATCCTAATATGCATCCAGGTTTTAGAGCTACTGCCTTACAGGTGCACCCAATCTCTGACCTTCATTTTTACAAATGAGAGCCCAGATGGTTACCGGCAATGCTGAAAGGACGCCAGGGTGTGTCCCTTACCGTCCCTCTATGTTGATGGCTTCCTACTGGAAAAACAAGAATGCAAAAGGAACGAGAGAAGATAGATTCTATGCCAGCAACATCAGAATATTTTAAATCAGCAATGGGAAGCTGCTGCTAACTTCATCTGGAATTTCCCAGGACACAGGCTTGGCTTGAAGGTAAGTTGTTCCTAGGATGGGAGATGATGGGAAACTGTCGCACAGGCTAAGGGTTTGCGGGCTCCTCATCTCAGGAGGCGACACTATTCTCAGTCGTCTCTGTGCACCTTGCTTCTCCGGCACTTTTTCCCTTTTGGGACTGGAATGTTCTCCAGTTGGGCAGCTGAGCCTCTGAGTCCTCAATCAGTTAGATCCTTTGGCAGCCGGTGAGATGGGGCCTTTCTTGCGTTTATATTTTGTGTAGCAGTTACATCTCAGGTAGTTTCCACTAAGTAATCACCAGCCTAAATCTTATATAATCCTGTGATGAGTCGATGAAAATTAATCAAACTGCTCAGCAATTTTAGCGTCTGTCTGTATGGAAAGCTTGCGTGGAGATAAAGCCAACCTGTGGTGTTAATTCAAGAACATTTGGTCTGTACTTGTTAGGAAACTGCCCAGAATTGCATGTGATTATTTCACCAGATAGTTACTACCTGCTTGGGGGTTCTTAATCCAAGTATAAGAACACCTTTTTACAATCAGAATAACCTGCAATTCTGAGAGGACACACATTTGCAGGCTCAACACCGAATAGCAAAAACTTTCACTTTACCTGCCGGATTTCCCAATTGACATTCCACTGTTTCATGTTTGTGAATCTCCATGTTGTAATTGGAATCCCTGTGGCTGCATCGATTCTAATCAATCTATTATAGGAGACTCCCAGAATGTCATCTTTCTTGCTTCCTTTAAATCTTAAAAAAAAAAAAAAATAAAAACAAAAACCCCAATAATATTAGTTAAGAGAAGCAACTGTTTCTTATAATAATGATGTTCATTCACATACAACTTCTTAAAGATAAGATAATACCAACATTTCTGAATCATTTTAGCAGAATAGACAATGAGGGATTAACTTTCTACAGGAGACAATTTTTATTGTGACATAGAAAATATGAGGAATGGAAAAAAATGAAGACTATCCCACTGACACTCTTTAAGTGAAACTGATGTCAGAGGAAAGTAAAATAAGGAGGTCAGATCAATTCATTTAAAATTAGCACCACCGCTGTGTGCCAGGGACTCCCTCTCAGGCACTGTTCATATTATAGTGAAGAAAATGGATAGAGAATTCCTGACTAGTGGGGGGAGAGGATCATAAGTGTGAAATAAATGTGCCAGATAAGCTTAGGAGGAAAAATACAGCACAGAAGGGGTCCAGGGAATACTGGCAATGAGGTGTCACAATCTAAAACAAGGAGTCAGGGAAGGTCAGTGAGATGGTGATATTTGATTAAAGAACTAATGTGCGTGAGGGAACGAACCATATGGCTCTCTGGGGCAAGAGTGTTCCAGGCAGAGGGCACAGCCACTGTGTTTATTTATTGAGTGCTCAAGGGTCTGGCAGGAGGCCTGTGTGGCTGGCACAGGGAAGGAGGGGAGAGGAGTGTGAGCTAGAGAATTAGGGAGCTAATGTCTTGGAGGCCAGGGTAAGGATCTGGTTCTTCCTTTGAGTGAGATAGAAAGCCTTCAGAAGGGTCTGAGCAGAGGCTTCAGGTGGTCTGACTTAAGATTTTAAAAAGATCCCTCTAGCTGCTGAGTTGGAAACTTAGGGGTCAAGGGTAGAAGCAGGAAGACCAGGTAGGATCACTCTGGACCTGGTAGTGGTGGAGGATCATGGTGATGGTGGTGAAGGCAATAAGGAGAGGTCGGATTCTGTAGATACTTTTTTTTTTTTTTTTTTTTGAGACAGAGTCTTGCTCTTTTGCCCTGGCTAGAGTGCTGTGGTGTCAGCCTAGCACACAGCAACCTCAAACTCCTAGGCTTAAGCAATCTTTCTGCCTCAGCCTCCCGAGTAGCTGGGACTACAGGCATGTGCCACCATGCCTGGCTAATTTTTTTTCTATATATATTTTAGCTGTCCAGATAATTTCTTTCTATTTTTAGTAGAGACGGGGTCTCGCTCTTGCTCAGGCTGGTCTCGAACTCCTGATCTCGAGCGATCCTCCTGCCTTGGCCTCCCAGAGTGCTAGGATTACAGGCATGAGCCACCATGCCTGGCCATGATTAAAGTTTATTGTACTTTTCTGGAATTATTCCCATATCTTTTATTACTCATTCATTCCACCACCATAACGCTTAATAGCACAAGTTAGCTCATTCTTGCTCCACCTGCTTCTCTCTAACATACGGGAACTCCCCAGGCTGCTCTCTGGAATTTGGGGAGTCGTGAAGCAAAGAAAGACCCAGGTTTCCCGGGTGTGGGCAGATCGTGACTCCGCCTGCCATCCTACGCACAGAGCACTGGCCTCGGAAAAGGCAGGTTTGCATCACACCCCGGGCTGCTGCCGCAAAGCCTCACCTCCATAGACAGATGCTGGAGGTGGAGGGAAGTTCAGGGGGAAACAGCTGGCAAAAGGGCAGTGGGGGACAGGAGTAAGCAGCAGGGGAAATGTGTTCGGGGCCCACGCTACCCTTCACAATTTATCAGGCACTTTCCTTGCCTTGTTTCACTGGATTTGGTCAGAATGCCCTCTGAGCAGAAGCTGAGGCTTGGTGAGGTCGGTGGCAATGCCCCAGGTCACAGAGCTAGCAGAGGCAGAGGTGGGCCTGGAAGCTGGGCCCGGTGGGCTCCAGTGTCTGTGTTCTTTCCACCATGCGGGGTTGACCTCAGAGTTACAGGTGAGTGTGTGTGTGTGCGCGCTCGTGTACATGTGCACACACATCCATGCACATAAGTGGGTGTCCAGCACAGCTTCGCCCTCCCTCACTCTTGCTGTAGCGAGTAAAGCAGGAGGAGTTGCTCGTTTGGGATAAACGCTGGGGATAGATGTGAAGTGAGATGTTTCGGTGAACAGAAAAGTCTGGATAGACTCCCTTGCTAGAAGGGGTTGAGGAAACCGAGTCTTTGAAGAGCCGAGAAAACAAATGAAAACTGTGCTTTCCTATAATTCAATGTTTTCCAGTACAAACCCGTCTTCCAACCCTCCAATCATAAAATGAGAAAGTGACAGAGAGTACTTACTGTACTGCAGGATTATGTTTAGATTTTGCTTAAACATCAGTCTTTCCTACTGAACTGGAAAATGTAATTCGATTCACAAGCACACTTGTGGACACATTTTGGGAAACCATTCATTTTTATACAGTGGGGCAGAGGTGTCACGCTGGGTGGGGATTACAATGAGGACACTGGGCTCCACGCCAAGGCATGCCCCTGACCAGGAGGTGAACTCGGACGACTCACTTAAGCTATTTTTCTGAATTTCAGTGTTTTCATCTGTAAAACAGAAGTGGGTAATAGATGGCCTTCTCTGGGTCCTTTGGACCAGTGGGAACAGGGTTGCTATCTGATAAAGCTGGATGAAGATAAGACACAAGGTTTGTTGGGACCTTTCTAGAAACCTAAATTTCGGCAAAGCCACACCCTGAGACACAATATGAGATACACAACAGAGAGGAAGCTGACGTGAAAGAAAGTCACAGCTTTCATAAAATCAGCAGGTGACGTTTTCCCTCTGGCTTTGCAAATGTAGTTATCCTAAAAGAACCAAATCTCCTCCTTTTAAAATTTCCTTTCCCATTTAGCTGAGTTTCAGGGGGGTGGAACAGAAGGTACGGACAATGTCCATGAGCAGCCCAAAGTGTTTGGGCCATTTTTGAAAGGGCAGCATTCTAAAATAAAGAGTTCTATATTCTCTGCGAAATGAGAATAAACTGGATTCTCAGAAAGCCACTCACAATTGAACAGAAAGTGAAAGAGACAAGTGAACACTGTAGTCACCTGACAAGGTAGTAGGTGAGGCCGAATTCAGGTAGGGACTGCCATGCCTGGATGAACCGCAGCTTGGCTTCGACCAGGGGCATCTGGGCCACGTTCTGGTGGGCTTCCAGGATCCGGGCTGCCAGCTAAGCAGAAACGGGAGACATCAAACTCTCCTCTGTGTGCACCGACTGCCCTGTAATCATCCCATCAGCGCCGGATCCCAAAGAGAACAATAAATGCAAGGCCTGACTGCAGTTCTACAAAGACCATTCGATCTCATTCATTTATTCTCTCTCTCTTTTTCTATAAGACATGACATGGAGAAGCAGGAATGAGATCAGGACACACAAAAGCTCCCAAGGTTGCAGATGGAGAGCTTCGGATCCTTCTGTCCAAGATGCGTGGAGTATCCACAGACAGTTCAGTTCATCTGTGCAACTTTTAACCCACTCCTATGGAGGCATAATTTCAGTCTTCAGTTGGTGGGAACTAAATAATTTTTCTTGATTAAGTTCAATCTGGGAATGTCGCTATATTCAGTTGGCATTATAGTCACCTCTAACAAAATTAACAATAATCTCCTAATATCATCTAATACTTAGTACATAGGCAACTTTCTCCATCAACTGATTTTTCACAATGATGGCATTAATCAGATGGAACTCCTCCTTTTATTTCAGAACATAAAGATTCTACTGCACACAATTGCCCCAACAAGATGAGCAGTACCTGTTTAGACTTGTGTTTTTTTGCACATCGAGGTGACACAAAACATTCCGGGTTCATGTCCATGTTTTCAGGACTTGAAGCCACCTGAGATGCCGAGTTCCTGTTTTTCATCCTCAGAAATGAAAGGATGTTGAGGACCTCTGGCTGGTAGGAGCTGTCTGCCATGGTTTTGCCCTTCGATGCCAAGATGCAGGCAGCCATCCATCGGGCATATTGATTCTCCTGCAGCGAAAACCCCAGGGCTGAGAAGTAAGCTCAAGTGCAAAGCCACCCTGCTACAAACAGCAGGACTTGGACTTTCTTCTCCATTGTAATACAAAACTATCACCTTCCAAGCAAGGAAAAATGTGAAGTGGCGCACGTTCTGCATGTCTGTTAACGACCTAAAGTAACACCCGGCAATAGCCTTTGAGACCGGTGTTGAGTTTCTAGATACTGAGGGGCTAGAGGATAGGAATGCCAGCTTTGATAAATTCCATGCAGGGAACTTTGCATTTAAAGATGATCCAAGGACACAGAGGAGTGCCATGAAGCACAGACAGGTGAAACCTCAAACTACCAGAGAGCCTTCCTGGGTACATATTTCCAGTTTCAGATCATGTCTGATCTCTGTGACAAAAGCAAATGATGAAAAAAAATCATTAACTGATTTCCTGTATTATTCATATGCTGGCCGATCCTTAGTAAAGAAAGACTCTAATTTTAAAGTAGCAACCAGGGGCATTATGGGAACTGAACAAGTTAGTAGTGGCTTCTATTGTTCTTTAAGGTCTAAGCTCATTTTTGAGCTGAAGGGGTGAATAGGGGGGCTCCCTAGAAGGGGAGGGGATGCCCTTGAGGAGGGGAATTGTTCAGTGCAACAGTGCGAGCGGTACATTGAATTACTGGCCTCAATCTTCCCGCTCCCTGGATCCACATCCTTTGTCTTGTAACTTAACAGTTATAAGAGACAGAGTGCGATTCCAGTCTCTTGACATCGGGCTCAGTTATGTGATCTGCTTTGGCCAATGCGATGTGGGGGGAAGTGACAGTATGCCAATTTCAAGCCTTTTGCGCTCCTGCCATCACTATGAGAAGTTTCCCACAGGCAGCCTGGGACCCAGAATAAATACAATCAGCTCAACCTTTGGCAAGGTCTTGCCGAAACCTGTGTCTCAAAGCAGATCTGACCAGCTGACACCAGCCTGGATCATCCAATCCCCAGCCTACCTGTAGATCTTTCAGAAACAAATATTTATTGTTGAATGTCATTGTGATTTTGTTACACTGTGACTGTTGCAAAGCAATAGCTCACTGATACAATAGTGCTCTAATTTTAGAAAATATCACATAGGTTTTGCTTTTAGGCTTCATAATGGTGAAATGACTTAACATTTTTTGTGGTTTTACTTACATGGTCGCATCTCAAATACACTTCGTTCATACCATCAGCAACAGGGATTAGTAACTTGATTCCAAATTTTCTCCCTGCTACATTTACATCTGGCACAACTTCACAGCCTGAATGAATGGCAAAAGACAGAGACAAAACTGAGTACTGAGGAATCTGTTAGATAAATATCAAGTGTGCATCTAAAATAAAGACTTTGAACATAAACCTCACAGATTTGGTTCTCTTCTGAAAAATGGAGGAGCAAGCAGATAACATCCATTAAAGGATAACTAAATAAGACTTACGAACAATTAACCTGGGCAAAGAAAAATGACTTTCTTTTATGATTTTCTTAAATAAGAAAAGTCAATTGAGTTCATTTTTCAGTTTGATATTGGCTATCCAAACTCAAAGGAACCATTATGAATATGAATGTCAAAATAAATCAAAGCAGAGGAAATTCTCTGATGGCCATTTGATGACAGTTGAGTGTGCTGGTTGATTAAATATTTCAATTAGCAGAGAGTTACCAGTATACACTCACAGTGACTTTCAGAAATTAGAATAGACAGTAAAGTGATACTGGATTAAACATAACTGTTCTGAATTCAGAAAGCTTGTCAGGATCTTACAATGCTTCGTGTGCTACATTTATGGACGCCATTTACCACCACGTCCTAGACTCTGGACACACTGAGCAAGATGGGACGGCAGAATGCAAGTGACTACATTCACTAGACCGCATTCGAGTCCACGCTCCATGAGGTCGAGGAGCTGAGGGTCTGGAAAACCCAGATGGATAGTGGTTCCTCTAGAAGTAAACCTTGCTTCATTTTGTAGGAACCTTGCCTAGAATCAGCAAGATGTAGAGTACTCTTACCTCTAAGGTTTAGTTTTTCTACTGGTTCTCCTTGTTCAAGTTCCTTATTTTTAAAGTAGGCTATAGACGTGTCTTTAAAGACAAACCAATATTGTTTGAATGTTTTCAATATTAACTTCTTGGGCCTGCAAATTAAAGTGCAATAAATATTTAAATCACCATCCAGAAAAGTAGAACACATTACAAATTTCAAGCAGATCAAGATGCCCTAAAGGCCCTGTCCAGCAACATACTCTTTATTTTTTAAAATAATTTTCAAACTGCCAACCCATTTCAAAAAACTAGAAAGGAAGTGTTGCTATGAGATGTAGATTTTAATGAGAAGGCTTAGGAGGTAGGCCACCTGGGACCGTACTCTGGCTCTGCCACTGTGTGCTCCTAGAAAGACACTCCACGTGCCTGGGCCACATGCACTCCCTCTCTATGATGGGGACAGCAGCAGTCTTCGATCCTAGGGCTTTTGTGAGAACGGAATGAGGTCACCTATGTGAAATGTGTATCACAGTGCCTGGCACAAACGGATTGCTCCTAAATGATGATGTAAGTGAGAAACCTACGTGAATCTGGTGACGTTTGAAATCTCAGCATACTTCTTGGATCTTAAAAATCTCTCAGGATGAACAGCCCACGAGCTTCAAGTTATCAGATAGGAAAATCATATCTAAAAGTGAGTACTCTTTTCTGTAGTTTCTTTCTTTTTTTTTTTTTTGAGACAGAGTCTCACTCTGTTGCCCAGGCTAGAGTGAGTGCTGTGGCATCAGCCTAGCTCACAGCAACCTCAAACTCCTGAGCTCAAGGGATCCTCCTGTCTCAGCCTCCCGAGTAGCTGGGACTACAGGCATGCACCACCACACCCGGCTAATTTTTTCTATATATATTTTTAGCTGTCCATATAATTTCTTTCTATTTTTAGGAGAGATGGGGTCTCGCTCTTGCTCAGGCTGGTCTCAAACTCCTGAGCTCAAACAATCCGCCCACCTCGGCCTCCCAGAGTACTAGGATTACAGGCGTGAGCCACCGCGCCCGGCCTCTTTTCTGTAGTTTCTTCTTCTTCTTTTTTTTTTTTTTTTGAGACAGAGTCTCGTTCTGTTGCCCAGACTAGAGTGCTGTGGCGTCAGCCTAGCTCACAGCAACCTCAAACTCCTGGGCTCAAGTGGTCCTCCTGCCTCAGCCTCCCGAGTAGCTGGGACTACAGGCATGCGCCACGGTGCCTGGTTAATTTTTTCTATATATTTTTAGCTGTCCAGATAATTTCTTTCTATTTTTAGTAGAGATGGGGCGGGGGTGGTCTCGCTCTTACTCAGGCTGGTCTCGAACTCCTGAGCTCAAATGATCCGACCGCCTCGGCCTCCCAGAGTGCATGAGCCACCGTGCCCGGCCCCAACACATTCTTAAAAGAGTTTTTTTTTTTTTTTTTTTTTTGAGACAAGAAGGTCTTGCTCTGTCACCCAGGATGGAGTGCAGTGGCCCCGATCATAGCTTACTGCAGCATGGAATGAATGATCGGGTAATTAGCATATCCATCATCTCAAACATTTATCATTTCTTTGTGTTGGGAATGTTCAATATCTTCCTTTTAGCTATTTGGGAAAGATATATTGTTATTAACTATAGTCATCCTAAAGTGGTATAGAACCCCAGAATGTATTCCTCCTATTTAGCTTTAACAAATCTCTCCCTATCTCTCCCTTCTTCCTACTCTTCCCAGACACTAGTATCCTCTCTTCTCCTTTTTACTTGAGATCAATTTGTTTTTAGATTCCACATATGAGTGAGAACGTGTGGTGGAAACTTTCTACTTCTGGCTTGTTTCACTTAACATAATGTCCTCCAGTTCCATCCATGTTGGAGCAATTATGTTTTTGAAAAAACAAAAATGCATAACTCTACTTACATGTACTTTTCTGTGTGAAAACCAGTGAGTCTTACTATGGGGCCAAAGATTTTCATGATTACTTTCCATGTCTCTATGAAGTATTGTAAAGATTCTTCTATATTTTAAGAGTCTTGTTTTTAATAAAATAAGTCACCCTGATAACTCTTGTAGCACACTGTGTAAGTCTGACTATGTCTTCGCTACAGTGATGTCTATAAGTGACTCAATGAATGGATTTTATGTGGTCTCTCTCTATCATTTTATTTATTCCTAAGCAGTCTCTCCAACAGTGCGTACACCTTACAGTTTTGGCATAAATCATTGTTTATGTTAAATATGTAATTTACTGGTAGGATTGTATCTTGTCTGGTTTATATTTAGGGATTGCAACAAGTAGACTCTTGGAAGACTGATTGGGCATAAAATTCTAGATTGATGGTTTTCTTAGCATTTTCTATATTATTTTCCAGGCTATAGTTGTTGCCAATGAGATGACTGCTTCCCACCTAACTGTTGCTCCTCTGTAGGACATCTGTCTTTTTTTCCCTTTGATTTTAAAGACTTTCTCTTATCAATAGTTGGCCTTACCAAGATGTGCATTTATACTGATTTATTTTCCTTGAGATTAGTGATTCTTGAATTTAAGGATTTTTGTCTTCAGCAATTGTGGAAAATTCTCAAGCATTCTCTTCTGAGGGTTTTCCTCTGGAACTCCTAGTAGATACATGCTGGACCTTCTCATTCCATCTAGATCATATTTTTCATTTCTATCTTTTTGAGTTCTCTCTTAAACTGTGTTTTTTAACCTGATGCTTCATATACCTAATAAGTTTTAAATTTCTTTGATTGTATTTTTCACTTCTAGAATTTCAATTTGGTTCATTTTCAATATGTTGCCTGTTCTATTTTATTACAATTTTTACTTTTTAATTTAATGATTCTAAACATACTTATGTTTTCTTCAGATTATATGATTACCTAAAGTTAACGAAACTGCTAATCCTGTTGCTTGTTGGGTCTACATCTCTTCTGTGGTTCATTAACTTGCATGGTTAGTAATTTTTATTGGGAGTTCATTTTTTTTATGATGTGACTGTTTTCCATAAAAGGCCCATGAATTCTTGGTTGTGGATATTTCCCGCTAAGTATTTTTACAACTACATTTGCCAGGGTTTCCTAGGTTTTGTGGTCCTGGACCAGTTTCTATTTCACTTTGTTAGGATTCCCATATCACATAAGACATTTAAATTTATAGCCACACATGTGTGTGGCACAACCTTGCCTCTGATCTCTCAGGAGAGAATTTTCATTTCCCCACAGAACCCCCTGCAAAGGTAAACTTCCTTATTGCTTTCTCTTGCTGACAGGTAGTTTTTCTACTCCCCATTAAACAGAGAAGGCACTGCTTGCAAGTTGCCACCTTCAGGCAGGTGCTTTGGGTCTGGCTTACTGTGTTACACAGGCCTTAACGCTTCATTCCCCACCCCCACGTGGGAATTTACATCCCAGCCTCAAGCCATGAGAACCTATGTCCACGCCCCAAATCCCCCTGTGCCGCTGAGGCTTCCCTGGTAGAACTAGGTTCCCTCTCTATTTCCTGCAAGTTGGAATTGCTGCTTCACTTCATAATCAATTTTGTATTTATAATTCTTTTATTTTTATTTTATCCAGCATTCATATGTATTTATAGCAAGATTCTGGTTGGCATTAGAGCAGATGCCATGTTGCTGGAAACAGAAGTGCACTATTTACATAGTAGGTTGAATAGATTTCGTTTAGAAAAGCACTTAACTGTAAAAGAAAAAAACTCAAAGGACTAGTCCAAGGAAAGAAGGCCCAGGGAAATGAAGGGTCTGTTAGAGGTCACATCCCCACCAGGAATAGAGCTCTACTCTCCAATCTTGCTCCCTTCCCCTCCCACTCTCTCTTTCTCTCTCTTTCCTTTCTTTGTTTCTTCCTTCCATAAACCATACTATATACTAAATTCAACAGCTTGAGACCTTTGATAGATAAAGAGTCTATTGGCCAAATGTGAGGATGATTTTGTGAGTCTGAATATAACAGTGACACCAAAAGCCTGTAATAGCTCAGAGAAACATTAGTGATGCGCCTCCTTCATTGAAAGCATTTATAGGAAGATGTCACCATCGGGTTTATGAAGAACTCAATTTGCTCTATACAGAGAATATGGCAACCCAATTTCTTTGCAGAACAATTATGAATACTTTATAAAGATATATTTGTGGATTCAAATTGTTACTTTTTTTCTGTAGCTCTGACTACAACAGTATGAGACAATTGTGGTTACAATTATTTATGTCACGGAGGTTAAATGAATGACTCTATTGTTTGAGACCACATCCTACAATCACATTAAAAAAAAAAAAAAAGCAAAAACAAACTCATAGGAACCCAGTGACAGCTATTGCTACCTTTGGATGCTTGTTTCTCATTTATACCTGATTCGTTGTTCATCCTTTCCAGGTCTTTCTTTGCATCATGTGTTATCAAAGGCAACCTGTGTTTCTTTTAAAGCCAACTGCCCCAGTGAAGTCTTGGTTTGTTAAGAAAAGTCAACAAACCATAAAGTGACATAAGGAACTGAGAGAACTTCAAAGAGCTTTGTTTCTTTCATCCTAACACACCTTGGCACCATCACAGAGGTGGCAGTTCTTTCTTTCCGAGGGAATAAACCATTCTCTGACTTATTAGCAGTTTTAGGTTAACCTGCGGTGACTAGGGCATTTATCAGAAGCACTTAAACAGGCGAAAGTAGATAAACTAAAATGACTACTCTCTATAAGCCTACGATCAAAGCTCTGAGACAAGTCATTTTTAAACTATAACATAAAAGAGCCTTCCAATCATGTCAGAGTCCTGAACCTCCCAGATGGACTCTAATAGAAACTCCAGTCTGGCAGATATATATGTTTATTATTGCAGATACTGGCCATGTATACATCACCATTTATTGAGCACATACTATGAGCCAGACAACATGCTAAACGCTTCATATGCATTATTTTACCTAATCCTCCCAAAAACCCAAGGGGAACTATATTCCCATTTCACAGATTGGAAGACCGAGGCTCCGAGATGTAAAACATTGCCTAAGCTTACCCAGCTAGTGTGTGTGTGGTGCAGCTAAGATTCCACCCATTGTTTGTCTGATGCCAAAGCCCATGCTCTTACCTTTGAACCATGAACCTGCCTCGTGAATGTGCAATTCAAACTCCTGCATATTTTATCTGAAGGGCTTTGTTATGAGTAACTCCTTTCCTTAAAGGTTACTTACCTAAATAATCTGAGATTATCTGCAAGCTTAGGGATATCAGTAATGTCCTCCTAAGGAAAAACAGATAACATTTCATAAACAAGAACTTCATAAATGGTGCCACTACTCTAAACTTGCACCGTCCAATACAGCAGCCACTCGATGTGTGTGACTATTTAAATGTGAACTAGTTAAAATTAAATACAATGAAAAACTCAGTTGCTTAGTTACATTAGCCACATTTCCTATGGTTACGTTGTGGCGAGGGGCAGGGAGTGGGGTGCGTGCAGGGGCTCCTGAGGTGGCTGACAAAGTGCTGGTTCTTGATTTGAGTGATGACTTGGGTGACAACTGAATACCAATTTGTTAAGCTGTACATTTATGTGTTTCACTTTTCTGTATGTATCATAGATCATAAAAATAAAAAAAGAGATTAAAAAAATTGACCAAGCACTCTCTGTACCTACCATTCATGTTAAATGTTTGAGTTAGAAACGACCACTCTTATGTAGAAACAAAATATTTTATGATTTTTGCATTAGAGTGGGTAGCTCTAGCTCAATCTAGGTCACTGATTAAGCTCTCAAAAGGAACCTGGTTCAAAGTTCATTCTGCAATGCAGGTTGGAGCTTGTTTTCAAACTGAAAGCCTATTGTTTAGTTAGTGCCACATAAAAGTATTGAAGGAGGGAGGAGGGAATTTTTCATTTACTTTAAGAAGAATCACTTTCCTTTTGTATTTATTCAATGGGAAAAGTAGACACAAGAAAACTCCAATATCTTGGGGCCCAAAGGTTATCTCTGCAGAATCTTGGCATTGAGTTTGTATTAAGTATTTGCTCTTGCACACGATACCAGTTTCCTATTTTACAACATGTAATGATAAGAGAACACACAATGAATTCCTAAGAATAGAGCGGCTCACTCTTATCCATTATTGCTTCAGATCCAATTACGATGGACCCACCTCTCTGATTCAATGTGATTAAACTAATAATTGCTCCCACGACTGAAGAACTTAAACAAAAGGGTGGCACCCAATGAGTGAATTAAACAGGAGGGGCATTCCAGTTATAGAGCTGACATGCAGCCACATTTCCTGGATAAGGAGCAAGAGATGATAAAACAGTTTTATTTCTTTATGTTTTACAGGAGGGTTTTTGTTGATTTCCTGAAGTCCAAAGGGTTCAGGAACTTTTTACAATGTCCCAGCAAAAGGCCCTCACTTCTACCAAGCTTGCCCAGCTAAAATGTATGACAAGGTAAATAGATAATAAGATGTTAGATCTGTAAAGCATTTTCTCTCTTCTCATAGCCGCCCCATGCAATAGACAGAATGTTTCTTTCTAGACTTAAGTTAAGGGACCAATTCCATGTTCCACGCCAGCGAAGCGGAGCCCTCTGCAGTCTTTCCCCCACACCATGTCAACTTATCCGGAAGAAGAAACACAAAATATTGTTAGTAGTAGAAAATGAAATATAGCCCCTTTCAGAGCCAATCTCAGAAAAGCTGGTTAGTTCTTGCTAAGTTGAAGCTTGTCAAGTGAAGAGCATCTTTTCTCTTTTCAAAATCAGATGAAATATTCTCTTATTTCTAATAAACTGATTTGTCAATCAGTTAGAACAAAGCCACAACTCTGGGCTAGCAGAAAAGTCCTTACCAATGTGTTGTCTGCTTTTCCACCTTCTAGGGTCACTTCCAAATTAGAAAGTGCTGCTTCCACCTCATCGACCTCGGACTCATTTGTAAAATCCTGTATTTCAGCGGACAGTGACAGCTTGCTAATGTGATACTAAAATGAAAACAGGTTATAGATATTTTGTAAACACAAACTAACCCATTAGCCATTTCTTTACTGAAGACAATTCCCTTGGGATACTGAACATCTCCTGAAAAGAGAGCTCCCTCCTGTGCATGGAAAATGACATTTTAATCTGAATTATTCTGAGATATATGGTAAATCGTGTTCACACCTGGATCTTCCCCATCAATGATTGTAGCAGGGAAGAGATAAAAATTGCAAGACTAAATGCCTTACGTAAAATGTGCACATGTGTGGATTATGAGGAGCAATTTAAATTTAAATTCACTCCCCTTATTTTCAGCTCTTTCTTCAAAGGAAAAAAAAAACAGTATGAAGAATACAAAACTTTAAGCATAATAAACTTGGTTCGTCTCCTTCTGGGGAAAAGGTACTGAAGTTCCCATACCTGTAGAGCTGCAAAGATCAACATTTCTTCCTCTGTGCAGTCGATTTCTTCTAAGAGAATGGCCCACCTGGCTTGTTCATAGAGTTGGTTTATCCGGACAGCATCGTACTAGAGAAAAAGTGGATTTGTGTGTATGTGGGGAGGGGTATATTTATATTCCACAGTACAAAAATTCTGGAATAACTGAGACCATTCTCTGTTAATCAGATGCAGTAACCTTCAGTTCAGTAACTGAAGGGAACATCTCTCACCAACTTCTCTGGGTGATGGAAGTTTTTAAAAACTGGATTGTGGTGATGGTGCCATACCTGTATAAATATACTAAAAATCACTGTAGTGTACACTTACAATGGGAGATGGGAGAATTTTATGATATGTACATTATAGTGCAACTGAGACATGACAACTAAAAAAACCACACACATAATGCACCCCAAAGAAACATGCTTCCACCCTTCCCCCCAAAGACCCCTGCTTTAATTCACAGTTTACACATAAAATCTAAATAGTGTGTGAGTGTGTGCAGCCATTGAAATTTTAATTGCTCGGGGAGGCCGAGGCAGGAGGATAGCTTGAGCTCAGGAGTTAGACATCAGCTAACTTTAGTAGAACATCATTCTACTAAAAATAGAAAAAAAAATTAGCTGGGCGTGGTGGCTTGTGCCTGTAGTCCCAGCTACTCAGGAGGCTGAGGCAGGAGGATTGCTTGAGTCCAGGAGTTTGAGGTTGCTGTGACCTAGACTGATGCCACTGCACTCTAGCCTAGGCGACAGAGTGAGACTCTGCCTCAAAAAAAAAAAAAAAAGTAATCATGGTCCTTATGTACACACATACACACATCAATTTGTGTGTGTGAGTATGACTGTGGTATAAATACCTAGGTGCTGGGTCAAAGTTATGCAGAATTGTAATTCTGATAGATACTGCCAAATTGCCTTCCGTAGAGGCTAGATTAATTTGTACTTTGACCTACAAGCAGTGTATGAGAGAACCTGTTTCCCCACATTTTTGCTAAGATAGCCCGTGAAACTTTCTAACCTTTGCACTATAAGCCATTGTAGTTCCCTTTCTATGTGCTTATACCTTTGTGTCCATTAGTCTACTGGGTTGTTAGTCTTTTTATTATTGCTCCATAGGAACTCTTTATATATTAGGGAAATTAGTCTTTTGTTTGTAGTATGTGTTGCAAGGACTTTTTTTTACCTTGTTTATAGTTTTTTGGCATGATTAAAATTTTTATTTTTAAATAAAATCTACCAATCTTTTCTTTTATGGATTCTGGCTTTTGCATTTTTTGAATATATTATTTTTGAAATCTTGTATTCTAGTATTTTGTATATCTGAGATTTTAATCAGCACCTGTTACTTCAGACCTATGGCTTGTACGCATCTCTCCTCTGCAAGCCAGAGAAGCTTCCCAGTTCTCACTGTAGAATTTAGCTTCTATTTTTAAGGTGTCTTGTATGTTTACAGTGGTTTCATGGGTGCTATCTTTTGTTCTTTTTTTGTTGTTGTTGTTGTTTTTGAGACAAGGTTTCTCTCTGTTGCCCAGGCTGGAGTGCAGTGGCATGATCATAGCTCATTGTAGCCTCGAATTCTTGGCTAAATTTTTCAATTTTTTTTTGTAGAGATAGGGTCTTGCTATGTTGCCCAGGTTGGTCTTGAACTGTTGGCTTCAAGCGATCCTCCCACCTTGGCCTCCCAAAGTACTGGGATTATAGGCATAAGACACTGTACCTGACTGCTTTGCTCTTCTTGATTTGATTTTAGATTACAAAAACATGAGCTACATCTTTTTTTATATCCTCCTCTATCTACTCAGCACATAGTAGGAGTCTTAAACTTGGTTTTATTTATAGCACTTGTAATTTTTTTTTTTTTTTTTGAGACAGAGTCTTGCTTTGTTTCTCAGGCTAGAGTGAGTGTGGCATCAGTCTAGCTCACAGCAACCTCAAACTCCTGGGCTCAAGCAATCCTTCTGCCTCAGCCTCCCGAGTAGCTGGGACTACAGGCATGTGCCACCATGCCTGGCTAATTTTTTCTAAATATATTTTTAGTTGTCCAGATAATTTCTTTCTATTTTTAGTAGAGATGGGTTCTCCCTCTTGCTCAGGCTGGTCTTGAACTCCTGAGCTCAAACAATCCACCCGCCTTGGCCTCCCAGAGTGCTAGGATTACAGGCGTGAGCCACCGCGCCAGGTAGCACTTATAATTTGAAGAGGGGAGAGAGGGAGTACCTCCACAACTCTAAAGTGGTTGGTGATCCCCATTCTCATGCCCCTAAGCTGTGTTCTGCTAGCCCAATTCTTCCTGTCACCTTTGGGGTTGACAGCTGCCATTTGGCTGTTAGATTCAAACAAGGTTCACTTGACAGGCTATGAAGAGAGAACTCCTCACATAGGCAAGCAGAAGCTGGAGGCCAAAGAGCCTAGGACAACAGCCCCTTGTGACCCTCACCTTCAGTGCCCTTGTCCCCTCCTGGGAGTACAATTTCTTTGATTTATTCTACTTCTTAGACAAATGCATATTTAACGCTGTTCCTCCCTATTTGATATTTATTCTGATGACCTGCCATGTCTGGACTCAGTGACTGTGAAGTCACCTCCGTGTTCCTGACAATTTTTTCAGGGGTAGATGACTGAGCTGCCTTCTTTTGAGCTCAATTATGAAGCGGGGGATTTAATGGGGAATCACTTAGCAAGGAAATTGCTGGAAGGCTCCCCAAGGGCCAGGTGACTCTACCATTGCTCAGGTGCTTGAATTGGGAAAGTCTGACTTTTGCAGCATGTTGGCGGGGTGGGGGGGGGGGTGGGAGGCAAAAGAAGTACCAGATATGTGTTCTCTGTTCCCAAGGACTTAGTGTCTATTTGTAGGAAAAACCCCACAGATATGGTGAGATTAGAGGTGTGAGTCCTGAAATTGCGTAGTACTTAGTTGTGGCTCAAAGAAGGGAAAGGCTCATGTGACCTAGAGTGGGGAAAAGCTCTTCTCTGGAAGGAGTAGGACCCGAATGTGGTCTTGGCACAGGGGTTCGAAATCTGGGGTCCTTGGACTTGGGGGTTTGAATACAGGTGGTCCGCAAGCTCAGAAGAGGAAACACTACATCTTCACTTGCCCCCACCTCTCATGGAAATTTTTTCCTCCCATGAGGAATGTAGGCAATGAACCACGGTATCGCAGAGTACTTGTCCCTTTGTAATCACCAGAATCACAAACTTTTTCCTACTGTACCATAATTATCGCTGCTGGCATGAACTAATGTCCACACACATCACTACTTTGAAATTAGGTGGTAATGAGGCCTGCCGCCAGGTCTTACTCATTCAATTAACTAAAAATATGTTACTATATTACTATACCCATTTTGAAACAGATTTTGGTTACTACAGTTCAACATAACTGTTACATTTTGTAATCCTATGTATTTTATTTCATTCATTTGAGAACATAAATAGACGACAGTTGGGGCTTTCAGTCCCTGGCTTAGTTCTTGGCATATGGTAGTTGCTAAATCTGATAAATAAATGACAGATAGGGCACAAATTTGAATAGACAGCACAACTCCTTTCCTTCCTAAGCATTAAGGACTCCAGCTCCGTGAGCCGCTCTCTTCACATTCCTTCATTCCTGCAAGTGCAGACGGACAGTGCACGCCGGGCACAAAGCCCCACACAGACCCCTGCTGACTCAGGGGCAGCTTACCACGCTCGTTAGAAACCAAAAGATAAAAATTCAGAGACGGGTATACATGTATCAGTCTAACCCTGCAGAGCGAAACTCAAGATCGCGTAAATTAATCCTAGTCTCGATCACCAATGACTCAGGTTTACATTTCCACGCATTCACTGGAGAGAGAAACAGCAAAAGTTTCTTACTTTAGGATTCAAGTCAAAGAAAGTGTAGTATTTAAATCGTAACAGCACTTGCTCATCCTCTTGGATGCCTTGTTCCATAAGGGAGCGTGAGGAATCCAACCAGCTAGAAAACAACAGGAAGAGTTTTAACAGCCAATCGATTTTCCATATATGTCTGTCATATTATATATTATATATTACATATAAGTTATATCCTTGAACAAAGTCAGAGTAAGTAATACAGACTGAGTATCCCTAATTTGAAAATATGAAATCCAAAATGCTTCAAATCTGAAACTTTTTGAGCACTGACACGAAGGCTCAAAGGAACTTCTCACTCAAGCATTTTGAATTTCACATTTTTCAGATTAGGGATGCTTAATCAGTGAGTATAATGCACATATTCTAAAATCTGGAAAAATTTTGAAAAAATACGATATCCAAAATACTTCTGGTCCCAAGCATTTTGGATAAAGGATATTCAACCTATATAACCCCAGACCAGTAAGTACATAATAGCTTATAATTTTGCATTTTATCTTAGAGTTTTCAAAGTGCTTTATATATTTTTTTCTCAGTGACACTTTAAAGTAACCCAAAGAAGGAGCCAGGGCAGTTCTGATTATCTCAGTTTTATAGATTAGGAAACTTAGTCTCAGTGACATTAGATGGTCCTTTCAAGGTCACAGGCCAGGTAGCCTCCTGACTATGTGCACTGCCTGTCCACTGTGCCAGGTGGCCCTCCCCAAAGCCAGCTCTACCTTATTGCCTAGAACTTTCTGCAATGAGGGAAATATTCATATCTGTGCTAACACGTGAGCCCTTAGCCACATGTAGCTGCTGGATATTTAAAGGTGGTTAGCATCACATTTTAATTTTATTTATTTGAATTCAAATTTTAAATATAAATATCACTTGTGGCCAGTGGTTCCTGTGTTGGGGAGTACAGTTCTAGAGTTGAGAAATAAAAACTGAGTAACAGTGAGGGCCGAGGGGGTGGAGATTACAAGTTAACAACAAAATAAGAAGGGGATGAGTGTCACCCAGTATCATTGAATAAAAATGGCTTGAACTTCCACTATATTAGGCCTTGTGGGGGAACAAGGATGAAGAGACATAACTGCCATCCTGAAGGAGTTGACAATCCAGTGGGGGGAGACCAAGCCTCATAATAAAGGGCCAATGTGACATTGCAGTAAGCAAAATGTTAGAAGAGAACCCCAGGGGAGTGACCGATTCTGAACAGTGATGCTTGAGGAGGCAGCATGTGGCTGGGCCTTAAAGGACAAGCAGGGACTGACCAGTAGGCAAAGGGGATGGTCCCGGAGCAGAGGCAGTGACAGAAAGAGTGAGTGTGTACCTGGGCAGGATGCAGAGACTTCTGCCAGCACCAGGTCTTATAGGGACTTGAGTGCTGTTAACAAGTTCGACTTTATTTGGTGGGCAAGGGGGAACAAAAAATATGGCAGTTTGAGCAACAGTTTGGGCACATTTTCTGAGACCATATCAAACCGAGCTCAAGGACTTGCTCATCAGAAGGCCTAAAGAGAGAAGGGGTGTTCCACAAGAGACGATGTGAGCCAGGTGGGCCACCCTGGATCTCCCCCACTGACCCAGGGGACCAACATACTGACAAACCACTCTACATCCCATAAAATACACTTTGCACACCTGTAGTGGCAAAGAATTAGTATGCACAGATGGTCATCTGTTGAGTTAGCCAAATGTGTACAATTTTGTCATGCTTTGCGTGCACTGAGATGACCAGAGGCTGCATTTTCCCCCTTTGTTGCGAAAATCAGCACTGACTTTTGCTAATCAAGTATGGCCCCCAGGCCTACCACCTTGACAATTAAACACGCCCACCCCCGGCTCTCTTCCTATGTCAGCACCAGTTCAGAGCGAGGCAAAAGGAGCCACGTCCTTACCCTGCATTGAGCTTGGCTTTATCAACCAGAGACCGAGGCTGGTACATATCTGCAAGCGCTTCTGGCGACTGGGGAGGCTGGCTAAATGCGAGGATGCTGCAGTTCTGTTCCGTCAAAGGGCTGTCACTGAACCAAGTCATAGTGGATGATGCTGGGGTTCCATTGATGGGGTCGTATATAGGAGTCATGGTTTTACTGTACAAGCCAGAACTTACTGCAAGGCAAGGGGGGCACGCACTGTGATGTGAGATTCGGGGAGCAGAAATCTTTAGAAAAATACTAACATTACTTATACTCAAATGAATTTTGCCTTTAAATGTTTGTACCGGCCGTGCGCGGTGGCTCACGCCTGTAATCCTAGCACTCTGGGAGGCCGAGGTGGGCGGATCGTTTGAGCTCAGGAGTTCGAGACCAGCCTGAGCAAGAGCGAGACCCCACCTCTACTAAAAATAGAAAGAAATTATATGGACAGCTAAAAATATATATAGAAAAAATTAGCCGGGCATGGTGGCGCATGCCTGTAGTCCCAGCTACTCGGGAGGCTGAAACAGGAGGATCGCTTGAGCTCAGGAGTTTGAGGTTGCTGTGAGCTAGGCTGACGCCACGGCACTCACTCTAGCCTGGGCAACAGAGTGAGACTCTGTCTCAAGAAAAAAAAAAAAAAAAAAATAAATGTTTGTACCATTTAAAATAATGAGTCAGGGGAAAGAGTGGATGAATAAATTCATACCCAATGGGTACAATGCACACTATCTGGGTGACGGACACACTTGTAACTTTGACTCAAACTGTACAAAAGTAATTCACGTAACCAAAACGTCTGTTCCCCCATAACATTCTGCAATAAAAAAAGAGCAAAGACATGGGAAAAAAATAAAATAATATGAGTCACGATGGTGGAGAGATTAATGATACACAGGTAAAGGTCTTACCTGTATATTCAGCTCCCGGAAAGCTCAAGAACTCAGAAATGTAAAAGCTTCCAAAAATCAACACAGACAAATGTTGGGGACCACCTCTTTTCTAATAATTTAAAGTTTTCCTATTTCAGCAGGAGTCCTGGTACTATTAGAGACCCGGAGACCTCACAGAATGCATGTACACAACACATTTCAGATCGCTCCTTAAGCAAATAGCAGCATTCACTGATTTTAAGAATCCAGTAGATGGATAATTTTTAAATCATCTGGTTCTAATTTGCATAAGGAAAGTACAAATACTCCTTTTGTTCTTTGCATTGGAATATACTATGCAAGAAAGCCCTCAATCTTGCAAGCAAGCTAGAGATTTGATTATTTTCATATAAAAAAAGGATAATATTTAATACTTCTCCAGAATTTTTACCTGCCCTCCTCTTGCATGTCCCATGAAAAATTGAATTCAGGAAAGAATCACACAAAGATAGACTCAGAAAGAGAAAAGTATATTTGAGTGATTTAACTTATCTTTATTTATTTATTTATTTTTTGAGACAGAGTCTCACTCTGTTGCCTGGGCTAGAGTGCTGTAACGTCAGGCTAGCTCACAGCAACCTCAAACTCCTGGGCTCAGGTGATCCTCTTGCCTCAGCCTCCTGAGTAGCTGAGACTACAGGTGTGCACCACCACACCTGGCTAATTTTTACTATTTTTAGTAGAGACGGGGTGTCACTCTTGCTCAGGCTGGTCTTGAACTCCTGAGCTCAAGCAATCCTCCCACCTTGGCCTCCCAAAGTGTTAGGATTACAGGCATGAGCCACTGCACCTGGCCTGATTTAACTTAACTTTTTTCTAAATATCACTCTTTTATCCTTTTATCCCCAATTCATGGTCAGTCGTACTAAAATTTTGCATTCATCAACAACATAAGATATACAATTAAAATAATGAGTTATTATACATACCTGTTGAAAAAAAGTCTGAAATGATTTTCTTTTCTTTTTTTTTTTTGAGACAGAGTCTCGCTCTGTTGCCCAGGCTAGAGTGCTGTGGCATCAGCCTAGCTCACAGCAACCTCAAACTCCTGGGCTCAAGCAATCCTCCTGCCTCAGCCTCTCGAGTAGCTGGGACTACAGGCATGCACCACCATGCCTGGCTAATTTTTTTCTATATATTTTTTAGTTGTCCAGTTAATTTCTTTCTTTCTTTTTTTTTTTTTTGAAGAGACGGGAATCTCACTTTTGCTCAGGCTGGTCTCGAACTCCTGACTCAGCCTCCCAGAGTGCTAAGATTACAGGTGTGAGCCACCACACCCAGCCCCTGATATAAATTTCTAAACTTAACTGCATATCTTTTCCTCATCACATCAATCTGCAATTTTATTCCTCCTCTGTTTGGAAGGGGGCAAAGAGAAGCATATTTTCCTTTTGGGTTTTACTCTACATTCACAAATTCATACAACAAAACACCTGTCACAAATCTGACCTGGTGAACCTGTAGTTGTTGGAGAACACTCCAGGTTTAGAATATCTTCAATTACGGGTTCCTTATTATTTTTGTCTTTTTTCTTCTTCTTCTTAAAATAGTCACCAGAAGGCTTTAACAAGGAAAGTTCTTCTGATCTTCTAATATCTAGAAATAAAGTAACAAAAAGAAAAAAATAAACATCAAAAGAAAATTCCTCCAAAGACTCAGCATCATTTTGTGCATTTGAAACCATTTCTCAGGAAATGCCTGAGAAGTAAATGGAACTAAATGGCATCCCTTTTGAAGAAATCAAAGGGGGAGGAGAGACTCCCCCAAAGTGAGTGGGGGCAGTAAACAGTGGAGGGAGATTTTGTCTAGTAAAATTTCTAGTTTATTGAAAAAAATGTACTATGCAAATATTTCAAACGCAGCCACAGCAAAGGGAATATAGTATAATCCCGGTGGCTGATGTCCTCACGCTCTGCTCGTCTCCTCTTGGCCCTCCCCATTTCAGCACATGCTGGCCTGGCTTCTAGTGGCATCTAGAACACGTGTCTCTCTGCGGGAGGCTGGCTCTGCCAGCCGGCCGGGGTCTGCGCTGCCCACGTGCCCATGCCGCAGTCCACACATCCAGGGGAATGAACGTTCCCCCAGAGCAGCCCTCGGAGACTGATGAGGGTGGTGCATAAACATCCTTGTCTTTAGCCTGTGTCTATACTGTCTCCCAGAGGTCCCCAGCTGCTGAAGCGTGACTTGGTTGGTGACACACTCTTATTGGTGGCCTTCTCTTCCCAGTCTCATTTCCCCGTCTCCATCAGTGTTTCCTGGCATCACCTCCCAAATAAACTATTTGTGCTTGAATCCTAATCTCAGGGTCTGCCTCTGGAAACCCAAGCTATGATAATCCCCGTTGATCAAATATATCTATAGTTGCTGATCAGAACCGCAGATAAACATAACTGCACGGAGCAGCTATCATCCCAGGAAAAAGCAAAGGCATGTGGGCGTCCTCGGGCCCCTGGGCAGCTTTAAGTGCGCTGATTCCATTAGGCCCTCCCATGGCTTGGTTTACACACTGCCTCGCAGTGGAGCTCAACTCTCTCGCCAGTAACGGAGGATATCTGATTGCCAGGTTGCAACACACACCGGTGAGCATCCCAAATGCAGGATTTATACACAAAAGCTGGTGGAGAACTAAAAGTTCCAGTGTAAGCACTAAAAACAAAAACAAAAACACCTGTATCCACAAGCCCAAGACTGGTGTCTCTTCTGTGCTTCAAAGGACAAACCATTATACTGCTAAATCTGATTTCACTTCAGTTGATCAGAGATATGAAAAGCAACGATTAGAAATGCCAAGTTGAGCCCTTTTACAACTACCGTGAAGATACAATCAGGAAAAGAGAACATCTGACTGCTTTTGTTTATTTCGAAATGTCAGGTTCTTGGCTTCAGCTATGATGTTGCTTCCAGCCCACTGTGGTATGTGGAATACGCGATTTAATTTAATCATTACTTTGTTTTCAAATCCTCATTAGAATATTACTGGAAAAAAGGTGTCCTTGTGCTTGCCCTTTGCCCACCATGCATCAGGGGCACGACTGCAATTTATGCTCCATTCATTTATTCACTCAGCAAATGGTTACTGGGCAAATAATGTGTGCCAGGCACCGTGATAGGAGTCAGGAACACAGGGATGCTCAGGACGTGGTTTCTGCTCTCACCCTATTTCATACCCCAGGGCTCCCCTTTGCTGCCATTCTCAATCCTGCTGACACATTTTCCCTTTTTCTGTACCACCCACCCCCCTTAACATCCTATATTCTTTTCTTATTTATTATATTTATTGTTATTACCTATCTCTGCCTGCTAGAATATGAGCTCCAGGAAGGCAGGGATTTTAGCTATCTTTATTTAATGTATCCTTAGCATGCACCACAATGCCTGGCACATAGTAGGTACTCAATAAATATTTGTTGAATGAGTGAATGAAGTGGTTTATAGTTTAGAGGGGAAGATACTCACTTATATGTTATCTATTCTGTGTTCAAATGCTGGTTTTTGGTTTTGGAACCAAAGAATACACATATACATTTTCAAAAAATATAAGATGAGAACACCTTCATGAAGAAATGGTTTGGGTAGTTTTGTCCTTAGGACTGTTAAACTATAGGATACCAACCCATAAAGAATTAGGTTTCAATTCACAATTAAATGTACTTTTCTCCTTAAAATAAACTTCGCAAGTGCTTTTTGTAGACAGAGTTATTTACTGGAGCCAGATGTTAATGAGGCAATTAAGACATTGCGACACCATTATCTCAAAAACAGTAAAGACACAGCTCTATGGTGATGAAGGATTTAATGGAACTCTTTTTTTGTTTATCTTAAATACTGTATAATAATAATGATTTAAGTATAGCTTGGAGACATAAATTTTGGAGGGCAATCTTAACGATTTGCCTAGTCTGTTTACAAATCTCTTTTTTAAATAGTTTTAAGCTTTGTAGACATGAGTCTGATTTATACCAATAATGTTCCATTTGGTTCAACTCCACATACTCCTGGCTGCAGCACCCAGGCCTGGGCTGGAAAACCAAGGGAGCATTCTCCAGCCAATTGCTTGAAATAGGCAGAATTCCCACCTAATTTTCCCGTCTTCCTTTGCGAAGAGTGCAAAGGGCACAGGGGCTTCCTCAGGGTACTCACTCAGGGTTTTGCAGATGTCACTGACAGCTTTGAAAACCACAGCCGAGAAGCTGACTCGCAACCTCACGGTCTTCACGTTCGGCAGGCGAAGGCGAAGCATTTTATGCTGAGGGGTGAAGAGAAGCTTTGCATCTGCCTGGACCCCGTACTTGTCCAGGGTCCAGTGGGTTTTCAGAAGCCAGCAGTGCTTCTGTTCCCACCAAAGAGCAAAGTCTGACCAGTCCTGGGGTATGTCTGCAGAAATGGAAAACGCAGTTAAGTCAAATGAGAGAGAGCCGGGTGTGCAGAGTCCAGTTGTTCCAGAGGCAATTTCACTGTGTGCAAAAACCGAAACCAACAACTGGTCTTCAGCGCCCCATCTCCTTTTACAATTCAAGGCTCAATAGTTCTTGGCCTCTGTCCAAAGTCTCCAAAGGAGGGCAGGAGAAAACAGTGGCTGAACCTTACCATCATTTGCAAGTAAATACTGTAGGGGAACAGAAACATGGAATTTTTGTTCATGAGGGAGGCTAAAGTTCTCATCCTTAAAATCCTTCCATGCCACAGTCCTTTCTGGGAAGGTCAAAAGCATTTGATGTTGTTCAGTCAAGATTAGTTCTCTTATAGAAATGGATCTTTAAATGCTGTATCACAAGGGAGTAAAAATAGCTCCTAATCAAAGACCACACAGAGGTGCTGTAAAACCGACATTTCACTCTTCTCAGGAATGCCCAACTCTTATCAGTTCCACCTTATCCCCAAACACTGAAATCAGGGTAAATATTTTGTCCCTCTCAATGTTAGCACCAACATTTAATCTTTCCCCTCCTTCAATGCTGGCATGAAAATAGAATCTTTTCTTTTCACCCATGTTGGAGTCAATATTCAATCTTTTATTTTGCTAAATTAAAAGCCACCGGTGTGTTTATTTACTTGTTATTTTTTAAATGGTTTCTCTCTCTTTAAATTAGACAACCTTTTGCTGAATGCTGTTAGTAGAAGTATAAATTGGTACAACTGTTTTGGAAAACCCTATGAATTAGCATTTCCTTTCTGAGTTATACATACAATAGAAATGATCACCAAAACACATGTATTATAGCAGCCCCGTCTGTGAGAGCCTGAAAATGAAGACAACTCAAATGTCCATCAAGAAATAAATGGATAAATATGTTGTGGCATATACCTACAATGGAATATATACAGCAATGAAAATAAATGAACGAGAACTATACACAACAATATGGATAACTCTCACAGAAATAACGTATATTACGTGAAAGAAAGTAGATGCGTAAGAGTGTGCTATAGTTTGGATATTTGTCCCCTCCAAATCTCACATTGAAATTGGATCCTTAATCTTGGAGGCAGGGCCTGGTGGGAGGTCATGGGGGCAGATCCCTCATGAATGGCTTGGTGCCATTCCGTTGAAAAGAGCCTTGCACCTCCTCTTCTCTCTCCTGCTTCCATCCTCTTGCCATGTAATGTCGCTCCCTTCCCCTTTGGCCATGAGTGGAGGCTTCCTGAAGCCCTAACCAGAAGCAGGTTCTGGTAACATGCTTCTTGGACAGCTTGCAGAACTGTGAGCCAAATAAACCTCTTTTCTTTACAAATTACCCAGCCTCAGGTATTTCCTCTATAGCAATACAAACAGACTAAGACAGCGTGTATCCTGTATAAATCCATTTATATCAAGTTCAAAATCAAGCAAATTATTCCTCTGGTGTTAGAAGTCAGGATCCTGGCTACCCTTGGTAGAGTAGCGACTGGACAGGGTCAGGTATGGGGTTAGGGTGGGGAATAGGTAATGTTCTATTTCTTGATCTGGGTGGTGGTTACATGGCTTTGTGAAAGTTCATTGAACTGTACCCTGATGAT
Organism: Eulemur rufifrons; assembly: GCF_041146395.1. Lineage (NCBI taxonomy): Eukaryota > Metazoa > Chordata > Mammalia > Primates > Lemuridae > Eulemur > Eulemur rufifrons. Next base: position 30,085,949 of record NC_091002.1, read on the forward strand.
AAGTGCAGTTGGGTATGCATATTATACTTTAGTAAAGACTCACTTAAAAAAAACCTTTATCTCGCTAGAGTAAATGAAAAGCCAGCATGCAAGGCCTTAGTAGAAGGTAAAATAAATACAAAGAAAATGGAATGTTATTAAATTCTGGACTTGATAGTGTTAACTCCTGATGTGAGGAATCTGACCCTAAAGACTTCTTTTTCTTTGTTTAAAGAAGGAGAGTAGCAAATGGTGGATGAGTGTTAAAAGACACGTTGGCTCCAAGCTGACTTTATCACTGAGCAATTGAGTATTCACAGACAATTGACACATAGTCTAATGCCACGCCACCTATAGGCACCTAAAGTTAGATGTCACCAATGGATGGGTCCCATTCTTGTGGAAGTACAGGATTATACCTGCTGGGGAACTTTAGTTTGCACCAAAGACTCAAATTTTTACAAGCGTAGTTGGAATTCAGTCTGAAGTTCTTGCCAGGACCCCTATTTCTCTCTCTACCCTAGGAGAGGAGGGGGACTTGCTCTCTGGGCCATTACAAGATGGATGCTCAGCAAAACCCAGATGATCAGACAACCTAGACCAGCCATTTAGTGATGAGGCAACAGAAAGAGTTTCAAACACGGAGAAACCATTGAGGAAGAGAAACTTACTGATCTGTTCTACTAACTTGAGCATCACTCCCCCAACATGCAGGTCTCCGGACACTCTCAGCGTGATGTCTTTCTGCTCCTCTACAGCGGGATGGTCAACGTGGACCACGAGCTCCCAGGAAGCAGATGCAAAGTCACTGGCTGACAGCATGGTGGCAAATGCTGATGTCTGCAGAATACAAAGGCAGACATAGATTGGAACGTGAGAAGGAGACCGAAACGTGCCGGTAGACCCTGCAGAGCAAAATTGTTTTATTTTTCATTTTAGCCTTCTCTTCAAGAAGCTCTGCAGGATTCCCAGTGCCCAGATATTAAATTCAGCATCTTAACGTTAAAGACAAAAAGTCTTATAAAAATGATCTCAAACCATCTAAATTTACATACATTATTTTTCCATTCACTCATTCCTCCAGAATCAATTAGCTATGCATTTTCTTTGTCCGCCTGATGTATCAGTCTTCTCTTTTCCTTCTCTATTGACCTTCTCTGAACTATTCTAGCAATAGGCAATCCTTCATGTTATCTTTTGAAAAATCAACTTTATAGAGATATAATTTGCATGCAATAAAATGCATTAAACTGTATATTTAAAATCTTTGCATTTTATTGCATGCAAATTAAACCTCAATAAAGTTGATTTTTAAAAAGGATGCCATTAAAACCTTTCTCTATCTCTGATATCTCAAATACATATATATTATTAATATTATATTCCTCCCACAAATGTTGATGGTATCTTCCTGTATGAAAGCTCAAAATATAAAACAATGCAAAATAACTCCCATTTCGGTCCTTGTAATATGTAGTTTTACCTTAAATGCATATAAGGATATAGGTCATTAATAATTGTTGCCATGCATTTGACTTACTTAAGTTATTGTTTTGTATCACATAAAAATTGATATATAAATGCATCTATTAAGTTTTTGGATACACCCTTGGCAAAAAATTTTAAAACAGGACTGATATACATAAAAAGGTCATTCTTCACAGTATAGATGGGGATGTGAACTTCAAATCCATAGTTTTCTCTTCAGTGGAGAAGCTAGAAGCAAAGAAGCCAAGCAGTATTAAAACAGAAACGTTTCAGCAGGTAACAGGAACACCAGAACCCCAAATTGGCAGAACTTAAACAAAGCTTGGGGTGTCAGCCTTCTCTTACATTTAAAGAGAAATTTCTGCTCTTGGCTGTTTTAAACAGTTAAAATAAAAATCACTTAAATAATTATAACGAATCCTTTTCACTTTACTATGCAAGGACAGCTTCTGAGAAATCCTTGTTTTCATAAGGTCTGTTTTTGAGAAACATCAATGCACTCAGACTCTTAAGAAAGGGCTTCTCTAACTGACAGTGCACACAAATCCACCAGGAGCTTATTAAAATGCAGATTTTATTCTGCAGGTCTGGGGTGGGTCCTGCATTTCTAATAAGCTCCAGATGATGCTGGTCTGTGGCTCACACAGCCAAGTGAAAAATTAGCTCCAGGACATAGTTCCTTCCTTTAACCTACTCAAATCAATATTAAGCCAGGGACTATGGTGACATCTGAGGACCACTATTTTTAATAATAAACAATAATTAAATAACCAATGTCATATCTGTTCTGTGTTCATTTGAAATTGTGTAAGCATAAGAGAATCTCAAAATACACTACACAGATAAATTGAATACTGCATATCTGAACAGATTTAGGGCAGATTTTGTGTGTTTGAATCAAATTCAAGAGTTTGAAAGTAGCTTCTTATGTTTTTATAGCCAGAAGCATGTACTGATGCAATACCTCTGCTCCCCATGCACAAAGGCCCAGGCAGAGCCCTCTTGCATGAGGAGTGGCATGCAGTGATTGCAAGCGTTAGGCCTAACTGCTTGCTTCTATCACCATCAGTTTCAGGTATCATTTATTACATAGTCCCTGGATGATGTGCTCGGCGTTATGTAACTACAGTCTTCTGTTATTCCCTTCATCCTCTTAGCAGCCTTATTTAGAAATGCGGACACATAGGCTCAGAGAGGTTAGGCAACTTGTCTGAAGTCACACAGCAAGTTAGATGGTAGAGCCCAGATAGAAATCCAGGTCTTTCTAACTTCAAACTCCTATCCACCACATTGGGAAACTATCTTGATAATGTTGCAACGCCAATATGAAAGAAAACTAAAACCTCAGGAATTAAATTCTCCATAGGTTCTGCTAAGCATTTCTAATGAACACAAATATTTCGCAGCAAAAAGACAGTAAAGATATCCCTTTCGTAGTCAAACTTATAACGTGGCATTGAACTGTTTGACTTTCAGATCCTCACAATTTCTCAAATGCTATGATTTGAGGTTGTTATTTAAAATGTTTTGTACATAAAGAAAGCAACCTTTCTTTTTTGGTGACTCCTTACTGCTTGTTTCACTGGGCAATCAGATAAAAGGTCTTTTCTTTTCCTAACCTGGCCGACGAAAACACTACTCCTTTAGGCAATGGATGGTGATTCCCTTACAACGAAATGCAGGCTAAAATCAGACAATCTGGTTTCCCTGCATTCCTTTCCTATCTTTCTGCACCTTCATTTTTGAGTGAACTCCTCATCTGCAGCAAGCTGTTACTTGTTGGGAAGAGCAGCAAACTTCAGCCGGGAAAACGCACCTACGGAGACCAAAACAAGAAGCAAAGCACACAGGCACACGTGAAGCGCAGCAGCCCTTCAGAGAAAATGAAAGAACAGAAAGAAAAAGAAAAAAGGAAGAAAAGGAAGGAAGGAAGAAGGGAAGGAAGGAAAAGGCGGAGGAAATAGTCCTTGACGCTTGCCCTGGAAGATCCGAGCGTGCTCGGTGTCCGAAGGCCACTCGGCCTGTCTTTTGCCAGCTCTGCAGGGTCCCGGGTCGGATGGTGGGTGGACAGAAACCTGCACCCCTATTACAGGCAGCACTTGCGGCTGGACTGAAAGTATTTCGCGCGGCCAGATGCAGAGGGCTGGAGAAGGTGGTCACACTCGGACGAAATTATGTTCAATTCAACAGCCGTTTAAGTGCAAGGGGCTGCAGAAAGAAGGTGGGCAGGGCGCTCAGGAGTCACTGGTCCCCATCACAGCCTCCAGCTCCCCTGCCCTAGACCCTTAGCACCCACCTCCTTTCCTGGAGCCTGTTGCGTCCAGCCTCGCAGACGTGCAGAACTGCGTCCCTAGAGACCACCCCAGGCCGAGCCGGGGAGCGGGCGCTGGCGAAGTGGGACCCCGAGTCGCGGCGGCTGCTCCGCTAGGGTGCTGCAGGCGAGGGCCGGAGCGAGGGCGCGCGGGCGAAGCTGCCCCTGGACCTCCAGCTCAGGCTCGGCGCCCGCCCCCAGCCGTGCGCTGCGCCGGGTGCACCGTCCCCGCCCTGCGTGGCCCCCAGCGGCCCGGCTGGCCAGGGCCAGCGCACGGCGGGGCAGGCGAGGGCACGCCCAGCCCTGGGCCTGCTAGGTCTCGCTCCCGCGGAGAAGAGTCGCAGTCCGCAGCAGATTTTTTTTTTTCTAGAGATGGGGTCTTGCCCTGTCACCCGGGCTGGAGTGCAGTGGTGTCATCCTAGCTCCTGCAGCCTCGAAGTGCTGGGCTCAAACGATCCTCCCACTTCAGTCTCTCCAGTCGCTGGGACTACAGGGGCGCGCCTCCGCGGGGCGCAGATTTTTAAGGGCAAAGGGTGGCGGAAGGGCTGCTCTGCGCCCGGATGGCGGGGAGAACCCGGGACGCACGCTCACCCACTGCGGTCCCTCTGGCGACCTCTCATCCTGTCTCTCTGGGGCCGCCTGCAGTTTTCCCGGTTCCTGAGGCCCGCCGGTGACTAGTCCAGGTGATTAAAGCCGCGCCACTTCCCCTGCCCTCCAGGTACACCCAGCACTCACACCCCCGCGTGTGTCCAGGCCCGGAGACTCCTGCCTCCGGGCGACAACATCTGTCTCCCTTGTAAGGAGTCCTGGAGCACCTGTGATCAGCGAGGGGGAAGAAACAAAAGCGATTCATCCCTGAGTAAGAGGGTGATGTAAATCCCCGCGAAGGGCGAGGCATCGGACAATAGAAGACTTGGGGGTGGGGGGCGGGACCCAAGGCCCGGCCCCGTGGCGAAGTCCGGGCCACACCTGCGGTGGCTCACCTCGGGATCACCACCCAGTTCCACCGGTCACCTTCCTGTTGGATTTACTATCAAAGAGACCTGGGCCACCCAGGAAGGGTGGGTGACCTCGGGCAATTTACACAACCCTTCCAAGCCTCCTCTGATCATATAACACGCATCTGTTGAGTGCTTACTACACGCCAGGCATGGGGCTGGGCTCTGAGGATGCAGTGGTTACTAAAACAGACATGGAATTTATAATTTTCTCATCTGTGAAATGGGTAGAGGGATGGAATGCCCGCCACACCATGGTGGAATTTCAGGCAGAACAATAGAGGCGTTCAGCACACAAAGCTTGAGATAACTTAAATTTTAATGCAAGAAGTTATACAATTTAGAAGTTGAATCTGTGTTTTTGCTTGAACGTTACCATATTCAGGAATTATAACCTTTTGAAAGATACTTTAAATTTAAAAAGGTCAGTTGAATATTGTCAGCAAATATAGGGTTTTGTAATTAAAATAATTAAAGACTTGAAATGGAATTTCCTAATTTGGTAGTTTGTCAACTACAGGGATGAGGTCACATCTGGTCCCACTTCCCTACATGCCAACACCAATTGAGCAAATATGCTCTTGTCTTGGGCAGAAGGTGTTTAAAGTTTGCTTTCGGGAGACTGCTCACCGCCACTTAGAACTTAGGCTGCGTTCAAGATCTTCTGTGTGACCTTGAAGTATTAATGGCTCTATTTATACCAGTATGATTTTTCATTTCAGTTGAAAATATCTGGATTATGCTGAAGCATTCAGCTGGTTTTAATCTTTCTTCTTGGCCTAGGGTATTTTTTAAGCTTTTAATTGAAATTATACATATATGTATATATATGGTATATACAGACAAGAGCACAAATCATGAATATATAGCTGATGAATTTGTACGAACTGAGCACACGTGTGTATAAAGAGTGCCCAGATCAAGAAACAGGACATCATCAGTCCCCAGAAGCCCCCTGGTGCCTTCTTTTACATATTATCACCACCTACCACCACCACCAAGGTAAAACCATTGTCCTGACTTCTGCTCCTTCGATGGATTTGTACTTTATATAAAGAGAATCAGACCATATGCATTATTTGTGTCTGGCTTCTTTTGTTTAACATTATGTTTGTGCATTTCATCTATAGTATGTGTCTTAGACTTTTAGTTTAATTTTATTTTTTACTTATTACCTGCTTACTGTCATTCTCATGACACAGGTCTGACCCATCCCCAAAGGTTCTGGGTTAGAAGTGGATTAAAAAGTGTATTCTGGTCTTCACAATTTTAACACAAAGAAACAATGCTCACCCTCATTTCCCTTAAAAAAACAAGCAGAATCAATGCCCTGCATCTGTTCTTTAATTAATTCAGACATATTCATCTGTGATGAATGAGTTAGCTTATTTATTCACTCAGCCACTGTATTACTATAAGCTAGACACTATATGTACTGAAATGACTCAGATTAACCAGACACAGACTTTGTCTTCAAATGGTAAGCATGGTGCTAAGGAACGGAGAAGAGGGTGTCTACTTCTGCCAGGTGTTTGAGTGGTGGGGAGTATGAGAAAAGGCTTCATATAGGAGGTGATTTTTGAGATGGAATTTGAAACACTGCATAAGAGCTTGATAGTTGTCCATAATAACCTGCAGTTTCCAGAGAACTGTTTTAAGGTATTTTTTTTAGGTAGCAGATAGTTACTGTGCTTCAGGTAGCAGAAGGATGGAGAATAAAAAGAAGCTATATCTCCCGATCTTAAAATCTTACATGTTCATGGCACAAATATTGAAATAATATCTGTTATTAATTACCTGTACACGAATAGACTGACCTGTGAATTAGTATCTTCAAAAAGATAAGTCATGTCTGCATTATCCAACGGGGTATGAGTAGACTGGACTGGATGAGAGATGTGGCCATATTCCATATTCACTGAACATGAAAGGAAAATGTCCGAGGGGAGGACCTTTGAAAGTCTCAGCTACTTTAACTTTTTTTTTTTTTTTTTGTGAGACAAAGGTCTCACTCTGTCACCCAGGCTAGAGTGCAATGGCATCATCATAGCTCCCTGCAACCTCAAACTCCTGGGCTCAAGTGATCCTCCTGCCTCAGCCTCTTGAGTAGCTGGGACTACAGGTATGCGCCACCATGCCTGGCTAAGTTTTCTATTTTTTTGTAGGGATGGAGTCTTGCTCTTTCACAGGCTGATCTCTAACTCCTGGCCTCCAGCAATCCTCCTGCCTCTGCTTCCCAGTGTGCTAGGATTACAGGCTTGAGCCACCGCATGCCCAGCTAACTTTAACTTTTTAAACACCAGTGACTTTCTTCCCCTAGCACCTTCTCATTTCCACTAGACGAGCCCTCAAAGTTTAAAAAATTTTATATAATTAATTTAGATGGAATGAGAAAGCTGCTTGAAGGAGAAAAGAGGTGGAATTTTTTTTTAGTTGATGGTTTTATTTGACAAACAAATAGGGTGTTGCCCAATATCAATTTTTTATTAAGTTTTCAGCTTATAAACCTAAAAATCTGGCAACTAAGAAATGACAATGGACACCTAATGTGTATTTTTTATTTGCATTGAGTCCTTGGGATATAAAAATAGGAGCTGTGTTCCTGTGCGTGGAGAATGTGTTTTGCTTAGTGCAAAGAAGCAGAATGTGCCTATTACAGCTGCACCCTCCTTTCCAGCTGGATGGATAACAACCACTTTCTATGCCCAGGCAAGTTCTGAAATTTCCTCCTTGCCAGGGTGGAGAGGGCGTGTCCCGCTGTATCTACAGAGCTGGATGAAGAAGGATGAGAAAGAGCAAAGAACAGTGAAAAGGCCTTCCATGGGGCCACTCTGGAGCCCACCTTTGAGAATGGAAGGAGCAAGAAACATGGCGCCTCCTTTCCTCCTACCCTCACTTCCCCCCTTCCCTCTTTCTCCATCCTTACATTGCATCCATCTCAACCAGGGAAGTATACAGGGAAGTATACAGTGATAATTAAATCTTCTTCCCACACCTGATTACTGAGTTCCCTTCCCCAGAGATAATAGTTACTCATTTCCTGCAGAACCTTCCAGAGATAGTCTATACATATAGAATGTTTCTACTTATGCAAGTGAGAGTATTCTATGCATATCATTCGGCATCTTGCTTTTCTTACTTTAAAATACCTTAGCGATTGTAGTGGACATCAGTCATAGTCATGGCTGTCCACCATCCTTGGAAAGTCCTTTTTAATATTTGTGGAAATCTCTATGTTTTATCCCAGAACTCAACTTCCCAACCTCCCTTGCAGCTAGGCCACAGGCCTATGACCTAGGCTCTGTCCTTCAGATACACTCAGGCATGACTTTCATTTGGAAATGAGTGAGGTGCAGAGACAAGATGTACTTGGAGCATCCATCTTTCCTGACGTGGGTGGTGGCAGGGGTGACTACGGTGGTGGTAGTAAGTGGCGATGGTTTCCTGGAGGCTGCAAGGTTAAAATTCTGATGCAAGAGTGAAGTCAGTGCTGGCTGGTGGCTGTAGCAAGTGCAGTCAAGTCAAGTTCAGGTGCTGTAATGGTGATTCCCTCATCGTGTTAGTTCTACAGCATCACTTCTGACACTGTTCTTGGTGCTTAGCTCCAAGTCTCTTTCTCTTGCTGTCCCAAAGATTCTGTGATTATTACTATTTGCTTAATTATTTTTTCTGCTTAAGCTAGCCGTAGTGGATTCTGTTATTTGGACCTGAAAACCCTGACTGGCACAGAATTGGGTACCTGGTAGTAGGGTGCTGCAAGTAACAACACTAATAGTGGAATTGGCTGAATGCAGCGTGCAGGGCTTTGGACAAGGAGGTGACAAACACTGCAGCCAGGAAAGCTGGTGACTCCTGTTCTGCAGTGGCAAAATGTTGGCTCCAACTACCATAGACAATACTTTAAGACACAGATTGCACTCTGGATGACGCTGTAGTGTTAGGGGAAATAGTAGGGAATATTTAGAATGTTGGTTTATATCGATGCTCTCTTGCTCTTTTAGCAGCCTTGATAGAGTGGCTGTACCCAGGCCAGAGGTAACCAGCTGACAAGAGAGATGGAGGAAATATTGGTTGGCCAGGGGAGGCTCTCTCTGCTGCAGCTGGAAGTCCAGGTTGACTGACAGTCTCATAATTTGGGCTGAAAAATCTAACTACCACCTTATTCAAACTAAAACTGGTCTAGCAGCTGTTGAAGGGAAAGGAGTAGTAGAACCCTTATGATAGCACTATTATGGGAGCAATGGAAAGCACCCTTGCATGTGCATATGTGTTCAAAACGATATATAATTTATATTAGTAAATTACTATAATTATTATGCATGTCTGCTGGTGTCTCTATTTCTGACTGCTAGGTTTAGAATATGGATACAGTTGCCAGCATTGTTGACTTGAGGAGGAGGCTGAGGTTTGTTCTTCTTGTGGCCCAGGAGAGTTTAACATGCTTTAAAGGAAGGCCTTGAAGTGAGGGGAGTGTAGGAGACTGGGTCATTGCTCCCCAATTCCTCACGCCCTCTCTAAATTAGGTGCACATTCACACCCTTTGCCAGGGCGCTTTGCAGTTCCTCCCACTAGAGGTGTACTTCCCTGCATCTTGATTTTAGGCTTGGTCATGTCAGTTGCTTTGGCCAATGAACAGGTGTGATACAGCAGAGGCTTGAAGGGGACACGTGTGGCGGTTGTTTGCTCTCTGATACTTAGCCACTCACCACGAGGACAGCATGCCCTGCCTTGAAGAGATAGTTGACTCTAGAGCTGGGGCAGAAAAATTCAGGATGAACCTGGCACAGTTTGTGATGCCAGACAGTGAAGAAGTTGTTGAGAACCGATGGGAGCAAAAGGACACAGGAGGCATCGGAAGGAGTTTAAGTCGGCCAGTCTGGAATAATGGGAGCAGCAAAATAAATAGTGGTTATAATGAATTATAGCCCATAGAATAAAATTGATCATAGGTAAATTGTATTTTTTTTTTTTTTTAGAGACAGAGTTTTGCTCTGTTGCCTGGGCTGGAGTGCAGTGGTGGGATCATAGCCCACTGTAGCCTCAAACTCCTGAGGCTCAAAGGACCCCCCTGCCTCAGCCTCATGAGTAGCTGGCAATACAGGTGTGTGCTGCCATGCCTGGGTAATTTTTTATTTTTTTTTATTTTTTAGAGGTAGAGTCTTGCTATGTTGCCCAGGCTGATCTAGAACCCCTGGCATCAAGGGATCCTTCAACCTCAGCCTCCCAAAGTGCTGGGATTATAGGAGTGAGCTATCATGCTCACCCCTGTTTTTAAAAATTTTCCAAGGCTTAGAGTTGTCAAGTAATTGGCCTGAGGCCACCCCACTATTGGGTGCCAGAGTTGGGATTCAAACCCTGTCCTAGTGGCTCCCGAGCCAGAGCGTCCTGCACTCCACTGCCCCGTGGCCTCCATCCTCTGGTCGTCTCTGTGCAGGAGCAAAAACAAGAAGGCAGAGTGTTGCCTTGCTCCACCTCAGCTGGGCAAAAGCACATTAGAGGAGACTTTTTTTTTTTTTTTTTTTTTTTTACCAAAGAGCCATGAGTATTGATTTTGGAGTTTCAAATACATTTTGGCTAGTAGGTGAATTTACAAATATGAAATTTGTGAGTAATGAGAATGGACTACATAGAGATATGAATTTAACATGGAGAAGAAAAAGCTAAAGAATTAGAAATGGTTGCTTGGGGGCCAGGTGCGGTGGCTCACACCTGTAATCCTAGCACACTGGGAGGCCAAAGCGGGAGGACTGCTTGAGGCCAGGAGTTCAAGGCCAGCCTGAGCAACATAGTGAGACCCCATCTCTACTAAAAATAGAAAATTTAGCTGGGTGCGGTGACGAGCACCTGTAGTCCCAGCTAATCAGGAGGCTGAGGCAGAAGGATCTCTTGAGCCCAGGAGTTTGAGGTTGCTGTGAGTTACAATGACGCCACTGCACTCTACCCAGGGAAACAGTGAGATTCTGTCTCAACAACAACGACAACAACAGAAATGGTTGCTTGGGGAACTGATGGCTGGATAGGAAGCAGAAGGGTATGGGACTCTTGCTTTTAATCAAGTACAAGTTTTAATTTGTCAAAAAATTTAAAATGAACAATTTTTCAAAACTATTTTATATCACTCCCTCTCCCATGCCTCCTCCCCTTGTCCCACTGGGCTGGTGAGATGTAATCTGTCATTATTGGGTCTGGCTTTCCCAACCCCCAGCATCTCCTGAAGATCCCAATTTTATTTTAGAGAAGTCAGAGCTTTCTGAAAGAGCTGTCTGGCTGTAGTTCCCACTGGTCTGTGAAAGTCTGTCTTCCCCAAGCACTTACTTGAAGGAAGTGTCTTTTTCCTTCTGAGCCCAGTCTGGGTCTGGCTCTTGCCCTGTGGCTCCCAAGGCCACAGTGAGCACCTCCATGGCATCTTTGTTCTGGGAAGGGAATGGTTTGTGGGGTGGGAGAGGGGTGAGGAGGGGCAACCCCAACTGCACAGTAAGAATTCCAGGTGGCACAGTTGCTTCCAATCCTTGACCGCTGGAGCATGTGCCCAAGCCTGCGGTTTCCTGGGTCACCCAGGCAGCCTTTAGCAGTTACCATTTGTGAGCACTTTCTACGTCCTAGGCACAGTGCCTAGTTCTCTGCATGCATTGTCTCATTTAATCCTCATAACCTAAGAGAACATCATTTCACAGATGAGGAAACTGAAGCTTAGGGAGCTTAAGCAATTTGCCCAAGGTCACCCAGCTACTAAATGGTATATTTAGGATCTGAACTTACCCCTGTGTAACTTCCCAACCGATGCTCTCAACAGCTCACAAGACTGTCCACACACACGTGCAATGTCTCTTTTGCAAATTTCCAATTCTATCTAGTTCTGATAGGTTGAGTTTCTGGCAGCCTCTGAAACTTGATTACCATTATGAGGGCTCTGTCCCTGCCAGGAAGCTTTACTCAGCATCCACTGAGGGCCTCCCTGTCTTTGTTGAGACTGCTGCTTCCATCTGGACTGCCCTCCACCCTCCTTTTTCCATGTATAATTCCTGCCCATCCTTTAACACTGCAGGTGGTGAGACTGTGGCAACAACAACTGAAGGAAGAAGAAATTTTAACTTTGAACGGAGATTGACATTTTAATCATTACATTGAACTGGAATATCTTATTACCATTACTGAGATTTTTTTTTTTTTTTTAAATGACCAGCAGTGTCTGGAGCACTTTTCATGATCTAAGAGAGCCCAGATGTCTCATGAAAGCTGCCCTGGTTTTCATCCAAGGAGAGGAAAATAAATACCCTTTCCTCTTGTCTCCAACAGCAGAAGGGGAAATAAGGAAAACGGTTTTTTTTTTGTTTTTTTTTTAATTGTACTGCATGAGTCCTGCTTGTCCAACATACTGGTGATACATATACTACTTCTATAATACTTCTACAATACTTCTATACTTTCCACAATACCTGCTGTGATCCTGGAGCTTTGTCTTGTTTGGATATACACACTTTATTTTAATCCATTGAATCTACTGTTTTGAATTATCTCCATTTTTTCCCCTTTGGTATAAGACTGTGCTAAATCTTTGTGCACGTGCTTAATTTCTTCCTTAAGACAAATTCTTACAAGTGGGATCGCTTGGTCAAAGATTATGTGTAGTTAAAGGGTTTGGATCTGTTTGCCAAATTTCTTGCCAAAGAATTTCTCCAGCAATATGTCATTATTATTTATTGTTCTCAGGCGCTGTCTTGTATTAAACATTTGGACTGTGTTAAGTGCTCTACCAGGCCGTTGGGATACTGCTTTTGACGCATAGGTGAAGTTGGGTGGGACATATAACAAACAACTGAAAATAAAATAGACCATGTATATGTTTATTGCTTTATGGTTTATAAAACATTTTCTTGTACTTTAGTTCAAGGTTTTTCAAACTGAAATATGCATATGAAGCACCGGGGGACGTTGTTAGAATACAGTGGGTCTGATTCTGATTCAGTGGGTCTGGATTGGGGCCTGAGACTGCATTCTAGCACAATCCCTGGTGTTGTAGGTGCTGCTGGTCCGCGGACTGCATTTTGAATAGCGAGGCTTAGTTCACCTTAATTCCTGTAATAACTTAACCAAGTAGATTTTATTATCCCTATTTTAATGATGAGGGACTTCAAACTCAGCAGTGCAGAGCTTGTCTGTAGTGCTAACGGTGCAGTTGATTTGGAGCTTGTGATTTCATTCATTCATTTCCTTCACTGATTTATTCCTTCAGACACTGTGGATACAGAGGGGGATGAAATCAAGTCCTTACCTTTGTGGATCTTGCCTTCCAGTAGAGAAAACCGACAATAGGGGAGTAAATAAATAAATACAAATAAAACATAATTTCAGGTAATAGAAAAGTTAACAAAGGGAAACAAGCCAGGGCAAGGGGTTGAATATAAACTGAAGGGGTTGGCTGAGAACAGTGGCTCACGCCAGTAATCCCAACACTTTGAGAGGCCAAGGTGGGAGGATTGCTTGAGGCCAGGAGTTCAAGACCAGCCTGGGCAGCACAGTGAGACCCCATCTCTACAAAATATGAAAAAATTAGCTGCTGTGGTGGTGCATGCCTGTAGTTCCAGCCACTTGGGAGGCTGAGGCAAGAGGATTGCTTGAGCCTGGGAGTTTGAGGTTGCAGTGAGCTTTCCTCATGCCATTGCACTCCAGCCTGGGCAACAGAGTGAGACCTTGTTTCTAACAAATAGATAAATAAATAATTAACCAGAAGGGGTCTTCTCAATCTAAAGTTTATGGCTTGATCCTCCTCAAAGGTATATAGCCATCACTCTTGCACAGCACTTTGTAAGTCATGTTTTGCTGTCAAATCCCTTTCCCCCTATTTAATTCTCACAATAACCCTGTGATAAGTTTAGGGCAAGGATTCAACATAGTCCAACAGGTGAACCATGAAAGCTTCTTGAACTAAAATACAGAGGGAAAGAGGCACCCTCATTAAACAAAAGGTAACTGAGAAAGGCCTTTGGTTTTTATCTAAGTTGACAAAGGAACCCCTTTGCCTTCTTCTTGCCAAGCTCACCCTCAAGGTCGATGGGGAAAGGGAATGGGAGAGATGACTGGTGGGGATGGGGGGATGTGTCCAGCAACACACTCGACCCCTTTGCCTCGGAAGCTTGGGTCTAACTGTTGGGATCCTTGGGTTGCTGGCAACTTAGACAGAGTTGGTTTTTTGCCTACTCTGTCTTAAAAGGGTAAAAAAAAAAAATTAAAAGTTTATGGTAAAGATATGGGGATGTAGTTCACAAAATCAAGGACAATCTCCTGAGTAGACTTTGGAGCATAGGAACCAAGGCAAATTGGGACTCCAGGGAGTCCCCCGGGGATCCTCTCTTGGGATGAATGGGCTCCACCTGGTTTCAAGCTTCATGTCTGTTGCAGGTTGAATCGTGTCCCATAAAAAGGTATGTTGAAGTCCTAACTCCCGGTGCCTGTGAATGTGACCTTAACAGATGTGAGCTCTGGCTTTGAGAAGATCACCTTGGTCCCTTTCCAGGTGAGGTGATTACTGGGACCCTGACAGCCCTCAGGTAGCAGCAGGGAGGGAGGTAAAAGAATCTGCTAGCTATCAAGTCTTTGGAAGCCTCTTGATTAAGTTCCCAGACATGTAAAAGCAAGTCATCCATTGCTCATTGCCCAGAAACGATAACCTTGTTAATATTTTGATATACATTTTTCAGTCATTTTTTCCTATCTGTAGGCAAATTATATATATAGAAACATATTTTTGATGATAATAGGGTTTCACATAAATACTGTTTTGTAAACTGCTCTTATTATTTATAAGATTAATGTAAGCATATTTCTATCCCATTAATTGTTATTAGTCAGTGGGCATTTGCTTACTATCTGGAGCTACCATGCTACTTGCTGAGGGATTTTAAAGATGTGTTAATCAGAGTTCCTAGTGTCAAGAAGATTACAATTGAGTTAATGAGAGGAGATAGATATTAAAATTGGTATAGCAATAAAGTAACAAAATAATACAAGATAGCAGGCCGGGCGCGGTGGCTCACGCCTGTAATCCTAGCACTCTGGGAGGCCGAGGCGGGTGGATTGCTCAAGGTCAGGAGTTCGAGACCAGCCTGAGCGAGACCCCGTCTCTACTAAAAATAGAACGACATTATATGGACAACTAAAAATCTATATAGAAAAAATTAGCCGGGCATAGTGGCGCATGCCTGTAGTCCCAGCTACTCGGGAGGCTGAGGCAGTAGGATCGCTTAAGCCGAGGAGTCTGAGGTTGCTGTGAGCTAAGCTGACGCCACGGCACTCACTCTAGCCTGGGCAACAAAGTGAGACTCTGTCTCAACAAAAAAAAAAAAAAAAAAAAAAAAAAAAAAAATACAAGATAGCATTATAAGAATATATAGGTTATGGCTTGGGGAGGATTGTTGCTAGGGACATAGAATCAGAAGACTTGAAATTATCCCAGCGATGTTGTTCCCTAAATGAATTTGTCATACAATCATTTTTAATCTCTTCGTCTACAGAATGGGAATGAAGACAAAAATAATAATAATGTCTTTGAGGGTTTATTTTGGGGATAAATTAATAGTAACATTAGTGATTGTCATAGTAATAGCAGGCACTTATATAGATCTTGTCACGTGTTGGGCACTCTTCTAAGAATGCAACAGGTCTTAACCAACCTAACATCATGGCAGCGTCATGAGTAAGGACCTATAATCATCCCCATTTTACAGACAAGGCAACGAAAGCATAGAGAAGCTAAGTAACTGGCCCAACATTGTATGGCTAAAAATTGGCCAAGGTGAGATTTATACCTGGGCAGTTTAGTTCTTGTTTGGACTATGTATCTGAAAAAGGTTTTGAAGCTGGAAAATGCTATATAAATGGGGTTTTAATTTGTTATTGCTGCAAATGAAAAGTTCCAAATGAGAGGACCAAGCAATGAGAGTGACTGGCTTCAATGCAGGAGCGTCACTGTTGACACAAGGGATTGGGGGAGGCTCTTGGGAGGGAAGGACGTCTGAAGTGGGGGGGTGGGGTGGGCAATAAGCTTCTCCAGTTGGAAATCAGCTTCTGTCCTCCTCTTTCATTAGCATCAAGAGTGAAATCAGGAAGCACGTTTATTGCAAGTGAAAAGACTCATTTCAAACTAGCTCAGAGAGAAGAGGAGTTTGTTGGTCATCACTGGCAAGTCTGGAGGCACGGCTGGATCCAGGGTTTTACCCAAGACCCAGATTTTTCTTGCCATTTATTGGCTCTGTTTTCCTCTGTGATGGCATCTTTTCCAGGCCGATCCAACGTGGTGGAAAGGATGACCTTCTGCGGCTCCAGCCCAATATGACCACACAGCTGGAAACATTGGTCTTGACAACGTCCTGGAAAATCTTTTCACAAACCTAGTCTGAAGCAGGTGCACGCTCTTAGGAGTGTGGAACCGGTCTCAGGTGAACCACATGGACCGAGCAGCCTTCCTGTGGCATGGGAGTGAGGTGGGTTCTCCAAAATAAATGAATGCCAGGCAGACAAAAATTATGTCTACTGCAGCCTTGCTACTCAAAGCATGGTCCTCGGAGCAGCAGCAGCATCCGGGCAGCTGTTAGAAATGCAGGTTCTTGCGCCTCACCCCAGACCCACCGAGCCAGAATCTGCCTTCTAACAAGATCCCAGGTGATTCCAGTGGGCATTGAAGTCTGACAGGTGTTGGATGACAAGAAGGCTTTTAGAAAGAGACGTGTGGCTTGTCTGTCTCTCTCATTCCTCTTCCACACAGACTACATGAATGTTCAAACAGTTGCTCCACGGCGAAATGGTCCCAGCCAAGACATGTGTGGAAAGGAAAGACAGGTAAGAGCAGTACTACCCTTACATTTTTTTTTTTGGTATTTTAAAATAATATTTTTAATTTTTGTTGCATGTCATCCTTGCTCAGGGGCCATGCTAATCTCTGTATCGTTCCAATTTTAGTATATGTGCTGACGAAGTGAGCACAGTACTACCCTTAGATCTTCACGAGAGCCCACACTTTAGAGGCCCCCTGCCATGGCCTTCCTCTGGCCACGTCCATCCCACTGGCTGAGGGGTCCATGGGCCAGAGGGGAGTGTCCACATGGAGCCTGTCTCTGCCCTTCTAGATCTCACTCTGGGTACCTCGGGCTCAAAAATTCCTGCATCCCAGGCATGTTTCCAGGACGTGTGTGGGATGCTTCCTTAGTCACTGGACTCTGACCAACCAGATTTCAATCTGCCCTGAGGAGTAGGACACAAATGTGTGTACCCCTAAGCTCAAAAGCTGGCCAAGGGACCTCACGTTCCTTCAAACACTGTCCGTATCCCTTCCTCCTCTTCTTGCTTTCTCTCGCTGCCATGCACGTTGTAAGGCACATTGAATTTCTTGGAGGAAGGAAAGAGAAAGGATGAAAGAGAAAGAGAACGTGGAAGCAGTTTGTGGAGAACTGACCGACCCTACTCTAGGTCTTCAATATCACAGCCTACTTCAGTACACACGTTTTTCTTTGTTCCCATGGACAAATATCCCTTGCCTAGTTTTGGTCATTTTAGGTCTGCACAAAATCTCCAGTCTGTCTTAGAGAAAAACAGCCAGAATCATTTTCTTTACCTACTTTGTATCTGGGACTTGGCTGAGGTGCATGTGCATGAGCTCACTCAGGTGTGGGATGGAGCCCGCGGAGAGAAGAACACGGGTGGGCTGGCAGCCAGGGCCTGAGGTGGTGTTTATCTGTAATGGGTTCTCAGTAAATATTTAATGAACACGGCTGTCTGTGCTGCTCTCTGCAGAAAAGCACTTGAGGTGCTTTACCAATGATGACCACGAGATGTCACTGTTGTCACGTCTGCAAATCCTATATCCTCACCTCCCAACCCTCCCCCACCTTGGTTTGATTGCATTAGATTTAGAACACAAATATATCCATTTTTAAGTTAGAGGGAAAATTTTCCTTCATAAATTCTTGGAATCCTTATTTTATTTCCCTGTTGTCACTGACTTCCAATTACTTTTGTTGTTTTTCTAGCCTCATTGGGCATATAAAGGTCTCTGTACACAGTAGGTGCTTAATAAAATGTGAACCGCATTGAAACGGGGAGTTTCTAGGCATTTGTGGAGGATAGTGTCCTTCTATGTTAACTTGCGGCAGTATTATTTATTTTTAAAAAATTAAGTAAATGCCTTGATCACATCAGGGTTCTTAACCAAGTCTTTTTGGTTAATTTCTTTTTTTTTCTCTAAGATTATGAACGGTACATTTTTAAAGGGTTTTTTTTCCGTGTGTTTCTGATATTTTACCTGTGTCAGGGCTTTCTGAAACAGCAACAAAAAGCAGTTAGATGTGGCAGAGAGGACGAAAACCTCTGGGTGGATTTGGATTTGAATCTTGCTCTGTTACTGCTGGTGACAGATGGCCCCTAATCAAGTTACTTCTCCTTCCTCACCTCAGTTTCCTCATCTGTAAAATGGGAATGGTGACACATGGTGCGAATGTTGTGAAGATTAAACAACTTAATGTATGCAAAGCACATTGGACAATTTTTGACACAGCCAATTGGGAGTAGCTATGATTGTTGTGAAACTCAGGGTTTTGGAGGTAACCTGACCGAAAACAAGATACTAATACCTCCTGTACAATGTAGTAAGGGCAGGGCCCCCATCTGGGCCAGGGGATAATTAATAAGGCCTCTTGCAGAGGCGACGTGAGCTCCAAGTTGAAGAATGGAGGAAGGGACCCAAGCAATAGGAAGAAGGTGTCCAGAAGAGGGAGCTGCATGGCAAAGGTGTGACGGTGAGAAACTGCTGGTAGCTCTGGGGAATGGCCAAAAGCTCAGTGGTGCGAGGCTGTGATTTTCCTCTAATTTGGGTGAGGTCTCTCTCTGGAGACTGGCTATAAACTCTAGCCCTGTCCTGGAGGGGCTCCAGGGAGGTGGTCTTGGATGTTTACGGTGTGCCTTTCATAGGACACTTCTTTATCCTGGTGGGCAGCCTAATGCTTAGCTATCCATCCATGACCAGGTGTCCCTCTTGCAGGAAACTTGTTTATACTGGCAGATACCTGTGGCTCTTGTCTGACCTGTGTCTAGTTTATTCCTACCAAGATAGCCACTCTCTAGGAGAGCTGTAACTGGGAGGAGAGTTGGGTTTGGGTGTGTTCATCAGGTGAGGCAGCACAGCAAAACACATGGAGTAATGCGAGCCGCTTTTATTACTTGCAGATCCTGGAGCGAAGAGGGCAGCCCACCTCTCAGGGCCAACCGGAAGTGGGGGAGCCACTGGAGACGTTCGTGCCCACCAGAGTGGGGAGCAACAGAGAAAGAGGGGGAATCCTGAGGGCCGAAGCCTTTACTGGGATCCAGGGCAGGTTTTCCATGGGGAGTTCTCACGGGTGGGTTTGGAACACACAGGTCTGAGTTCCATGGGGTTACCCTGGGACTGAGAGGAGGTCACTGCAGTCACCTGCACAGTCCATGTGGGGTATGGCGGTCTTCAGGGAGAGTCAAGTAGGTTGTATCCACCTGTCCCATAGGAAGGTCACCAGGAGGCGGTCGCATAAGGCAGATTATCTGGACTGACCACATTGAGGAGCTGAGGAACTGAGGTGGAGAACTGGAAACTGGGTCAAAGGTGACAGCCCTGCTTCTGGGACGAGAAAGTCCAGCTTATACTTGAAATGGATGCCGAGGCAACACATGATGATCAGAATTCTCTGCAGAGGTGGTGAGGGGCCAGGGGCTGGGTCAGGGGAGGCCCCCAGGCTGTGGTGGGCAACTTGGTCTTTACGCCCTGCTGTGGGTGACAGGGAGCCACCGATGAGGTTTCAGCAGGGGAATGACTTGGGTCAGATTAGGGTCTTGGAGGGATGCATTTGAGGGGGGAGCAAATCGGAGCTCGGCCCTGTGGTGTGGAGGTTTTGAACTGTAACAGGTGAAAGATGGCAAGGGACTGGGTATTGCTGGTGAGAGGGGACGTATTTAGTGGGTGAAATTAGCCAGACCTGGTGGCATGCGGGAAGCAGTGGAGAGGGAGGCTGTGTTAGTTTCCTAGGGTTGCCATAACAAATTACCACAAACTTGGTGATTAAAACAACAGAAATTTATTCTCTCTCAGTTCTGGAGGCCAGAGGTCTGAAACCAAGGTGTCAGCAGGGCCATGCTCCCTCTGAAGGCTCTAGGGGAGAATTCCTCTTTGATTTTTCTGGCTTCACGTGGCTTCTGTGCCCCTTCGGCTTGGAGCTGCATAACTCCAACCTCTGCCTCCGTTTTCACGTGGCTTCTTCACTGTGTCTCTGTGTCCTTTCCTCATCTTATAACTATCCTGGTTATGGGATCTAGGGCCCACCCTAAATCCAGGATGATTTTATCTCAAGACTTAACTAATTACATATGCAAAGATCTTATTTCCAAATAAGGTCATATTTAGGTGAGGTTCTGGGTGGAAATGAATATTTTTTGGGGGACTGGGGGACACTCTTCCATCTACTACAGAGGTATTTAGGATGATCATCTATAAGGAGCCAAAAAAGAAGATGGTAACAGAATCATCCATAAGGTTCGAGTGAAGAGTGAATGATGTGGAGACAGAAGCTAATGTGGCAGTGGCTGCGCAGCTGTTTCCTAAACCGACTCCTTGCCTAGGCACACTGCTAGACTACATTTCCCAGCCTCCCTTGCGGTTGGGTGTGGCCATGTGACTGAGTTTCAGCCAATGGAAGGGGATAGAAGTACGTGTGCCATTTCCAGGCCTGTAGCACCTCCTGTGCATCACCTGCTCTTTTCCCTTCTAGAAGGCTGGAATGGAGAACATCACAAAGTACTTTTAGAGGCCTGATGTGGCAGAGAGTGAAGGAGCCTGACCCCTCCACTCCCACCCCTGAATCATGGCTTGGGGGTGACACCTAACAATGGGGAAGATTTGTCTTGAAATTTATATGAATGACAAATAAACTTATATTGTGCTAAGGCACTGCTATTTAGAGGCTACGTGTCATGGCCATTAGCTTACTCTGACAAACACAGCCTCTGTAGATTGGCGATATGGTGAGGAAGAGGCTCACACACAAGTGGAGTTTAGGTCTTAAACCTCTGACCTAAATTTGCAAAACCCTAGGAGACAACTTTGCCCTGTCTACTGTGAGAGTCCATAAGGTAGGTTGCAGTAGCAGCTATATAACAGATCACAGCAGGACTAATCTAAACCATTTTCAACAGCCTAGAAGTAGAGAAAAATGAAATGCAGAGATTTTATGTTGAAGCCTAATATAGTTCATCAAACAAGGGTGAGACTTTAATTATGTTCTCTTCCTTGGAAAGAAATTAAGTTATACAAAGAACCTACTTTCTCACAATAGCATAAGTAAACTTGAGAAAGACCACATAAAGAGACAAACAAAAGATTTTTATCAGACCAAAAGTGCCATCTTTTTTTTTTTTTTTGAGACAGAGTGTCGCTTTGTTGCCCTGGTTAGAGTGAGTGCCGTGGCATCAGCCTAGCTCACAGCAATCTCAAACTCCGGGGCTTAAGCAATCCTACTGCCTCAGCCTCCCGAGTAGCTGGGACTACAGGCATGCACCACCATGCCCGGCTAATTTTTCTATATATATTTTAGTTGGCCAGATAATTTCTTTCTATTTTTAGTAGAGACGGGGTCTCGCTCTTGCTCAGGCTGGTCTTGAACTCCTGACCTCGAGTGATCCACCGGCCTCGGCCTCCCAGAGTGCTAGGATTACAGGCGTGAGCTACCGCGCCCGGCCCAAAAGTGCCATCTTAATGCTTACTTTTGCATCAAAAGCAGAGAGAGACAGTCTTATCAAGTTTTCATGTGAAATCTTTTAAGAAAGCTTACTTGATTATTTTGCGTTTTAATTTTTCTTTCTAAGGGTAAGGGGACATTTCATTTGTATTTAGAAATGTATTAGATTAACTTAACATTTGATGTCCTAGTTTTAATCTGCCCTTCTTTTATAGAAAAATCATTTTTTCCTATCACACTTTATCAATCCTATGTCCTTCCTGTGTGATGAGGAAGCTCGCTGAAACCTGTCACTTCCTGTTTACGGACTTTTCAAAGCAGGAAACAAATTCCCTGACAAAACACACCATCAAACCTACAAAGAATATATATTAACTTTTTTATTTTATGTAATGGATTCTTTAGATTAACATATCTAAAAATCTGTGAATGGTGTGAAATTATTATAGGACAAAACTTTTTTTAAAACAATTGCCGTTTACAAGCTGCCCTACATTGTCAAAATCTTTCCCATGCAATTCAAAGTTTTAGTCTTTAATCTTATTGTATAATTTTCTATTTCCCTTCTGAAAATTAATCTTGCTGAGAAGGATTTCAACTAAGCATTCCCTTGAAAAATACTTGGGCAAAATGTTTATTTCTTTTTTAACATTCTAAATTGTAATAATTTACAGTAATATGCTACAGAAAAAACCTGGAAAACAAAATAATCAGGGAAAGTGGTGTTCCTGGTCATCTTCTGATGAACCAAAGTTTAACCAGAAAACTCTTATTTCCAGGGCAATCTGTGTGCCTATTATGCCCTTCATTTTTTGGAAAAATATCTCTAAATAAGGATTGTAGATAATTTATCCATAGGGCTATAATACATGGTCTTTATGAAGACAAATTGAGATGAGGTATATAAGGTGATTAGCACAGTTTTTAATTCTACAGAAGGTGACCCAAATGTTGTGTCTTTTAAATTTGTTGGTTGGTTTTTAAAATCATGGTTGTTACCATGACTTTGGTGGGGGTGGTCCCTGACTTACTTCAGTCACCATATTTGTGGATGGTGAGGTAGTGTTAAAATAGAGAGTAATTTCAGTTCATGGCATCATTCCCAAAGCACTTATTGATCTATAGAGTTTGATGCTGTGTACTTGTGTATTTCTCCTTGCAGTTCTATCAGTTTTTGCCTCACGTATTTTGATGAACTATCATTAGGTGCATGCACATTTGGGATTGTTATATCTTCTTGGAGAATTGACCTCTTTATCATTGTACAATAGCCCTCTTTATCCCTAGTAATCTTCCTTGTACCAAAGTCTGCATTGTCTGAAATCAATAAAGCAACTCAGCATTATTTTGATTAGTGATAGCATGGTATATATCTTTCTCTACCTGTTTACTTTTAATCTGAGTCTTTATATTTAAAGCGGGGTTCTTATAGAAAATATATGCTTGGGCTGTGTTTTCGTATCTGTTCTGACCATCTCTGTCTTCTTATTGGTTCCTTAGACCATCCACATTTAAAGCGATTCTTGATATAGTTGGATTAATATCCATAATCTTTGTAACTTTTTTCCTATTAATTGCATATGTTTTTTGTTTCTTTTGTCCCTATTTTTCTGCCTTCTCAGGTTTTAGTGGAGCATTTTATATGATACCACTTTATTTCCTGCCTTAGCAGATAACTTATACTTCTTTTAAAACTTTTTGATGGTAACACTATAGCTTACAATATACAGTTTTAAATTGTCTAAGTACATCTTCAAATGATACTATACTGCTTCACATGTATAACAGAGTATCCCCAGTTCCTTTCCTCCACTCTTGGTGACGTTGCTGCCATTCATTTCACTTATGCATGTGCTAGAATCATGTAATACATTGTTACTAGTATTTACCTTAAATAAAGTGATGCAGTTATATATTAGATCAATTAAGAATGAAAAAAGTAAAACATTTTATTTTACCTTATTTATTCCTTCTCCAATGCTCTTCTTTTCTTTATACAGATTCAAGTTGTTGACTTATATAATTTTTCCATTGTCTAAAGAATGTCTTTTAACATTTCTTAGAGGGCAGGTCTACTGACAATAAATTCCTTCAGGATTTTTTTTTTTTGGTCTGAGGAAGCCTTCCTTTATTTTTACTTTGGAAGGATAATTTCACTGGATATAGAGTTCCAGATTGGAGATTTTTTTTTTCAAAATTTTAAAGATTATATTATACTCTTTTGTTGATTAAATGATTTCTAGTAAGAAGTTAATGGTAATTCTTGTCGACATTTCTCTATTCATTAGGTTTTTCTTTTTTCTTTCTGTCTTCCAAAATTTTCTCTGTCTTTGGTTTTTTTGCAGTTTGAATATTATATACATAAAAAACATACATCATTTAATTATTTAAATAATATTAAATATTTATTATTTTATTTAATACTAAATATTACTTAAATAATATTATTAAATACTGTTATTTAAATATTTAATTATATACTCTTTAATTATTATTTAATAATATACAGTTTACAGATATTCCCTGACTTATGATGGTTTGACTTACAATTTTTTTAACTTTAAAATGGTGGGAGAAGGCCGGGCGCGGTGGCTCACGCCTGTAATCCTAGCACTCTGGGAGGCCGAGGCGGGTGGATTGCTCAAGGTCAGGAGTTCGAGACCAGCCTGAGCAAGAGCGAGACCCTGTCTCTACTAAAAATAGAAAAAAATTATATGGACAACTAAAAATATATATATAGAAAAATTAGCCGGGCATAGTGGCGCATGCCTGTAGTCCCAGCTACTTGGGAGGCTGAGGCAGGAGGATCGCTTGAGCCCAGGAGTTTGAGGTTGCTGTGAGCTAGGCTGATGCCACGGCACTCACTCTAGCCTGGGCAACAAAGTGAGACTCTGTCTCAAAAAAAAAAAAAATAAAAAAAATAAAATGGTGGGAGAGTGCTATGCATTCAGTAGAAAAATACTTCAAGTAGCCACACAACCATGCTGTTTTTCACTTTCAGTATAGTATTCAATAAATTACATGAGATATTCAACACTTTATTATAGGATAGGCTTTGTGTTAGATGATTTTGCCCAACTGTAGGCTAATGTAAGTCTTCTGAGCACGTTTAAGGTGGGCTAGGCTAAGCTATGATGTTTGGTAGGTTAGGTGTACTAAATGTACTTTTTTTTTTTTTTTTTAGACAGAGTCTCGCTCTGTTGCCTGGGCTAGAGTGCCGTGGCATCAGCCTAGCTCACAGCAACCTCAAACTCCTGGGTTCAAGCAGTCTTTCTGCCTCAGCCTCCTGAGTAGCTGGGACTACAGGCATGTGCCACCATGCCCGGCTAATTTTTTCCTATATATATTTTTAGCTGTCCAGATAATTTCTTTCTATTTTTAGTAGAGGTGGGGTCTCGCTCTTGCTCAGGCTGGTCTTGAACTCCTGACCTTGAGCGATCCTCCCTCCTCGGCCTCCCAGAGTGCTAGGATTACAGGCGTGAGCCACCGCGCCCAGCCCTAAATGTACTTTTGACTTACAATATTTTCAACTTATGATGGGTTTATTGGCGCAAAACCCTATAGTAAGTTAAGGAGCACCTGTGTGTGTGTGTATGTGTGCATATATATGTGTGTGTATACACATATATGTATATATGTAATTTATCCTACGTGGTATCCTCTGAGCTTCTTAGATTTGTGGTTTGGTGTCTGACATTAATTTTGGAAAGTTCTTAGCAATTATTAGAGTTTCTCTTACTCAATTCTTTCTTGTCCTTCTGGTATTCTAATTGCATATATATTATACTTTTTGAAATTGTCTCATAGTCCTTGGATATTCTGTTCTTTTATTTTTATTATTATTATTAATTAATTTTTTTTTCTCTTTGTACTTCAGTTTGAGAAGTTTCTATCTTCTAGTTCACTGATTTTTTCTTTGGCCTTGTTGAATCTGCTGATGATACTATCAAAGGAATTCTTCATTTCTGTTACTATGGTTTTGATTTTTTAGCCTTTCCTTTTGACTTTTACTTAAGAGCTTCCGTTACCCATCTTGATGTTATTTGCTTCTTCCATTAGAGACCTTAACATATTAATCCTAGTTATTTAAAATTTCCTGTCTGATAATTCCAATATCTGTGTTTTACCTGAGTGTCATTCTCACGATGGCTTTGTCTCTTTAGACTGTGTTTTTCCTTGCCTTTTGCATGCATTGTAAATTTTTGTTGAAAGCTGGACATGTTGTACTTGGTAACAGGAACTGAACTAGATAGCCTTGAGTGTGAGGTTATATGTTCATCTGGAGAGCAGTTGACCTGTGTTTAATGTTCGTTGTCACTATAGGTACCAGAGACTTCAAGTTCTTCTAGAGTCTGTTTTTGTTTCCTCTTTTGGCTTTAGAGCTTCTCTGTTTATTCTTTGTAACCCATTGTTTTTATACTGGAGCCTTGTGGTGGTGGGTTGTGGAGAGGAAAGGTTCTCTATAATCGTGTGATTGAGTATCTTTTAGCAAGTCTGTGTCTTGGGGCTGTGCCCTGTACAAGTGTTTCTGTCTCTGCTCCAGTGGTACAGCCCCCCCACTACCTGTCCTCCACCACCTTCCATGGCTGCTGCATTCCCAGTCTATCTCCTTGAAGCCCTGTCCCCTTTTGACCATGTTTTTTCCCCCTTAGTTGAGACAGGAGCTGGAGTGGGAGCAATTCCCTCCTCTCAGCTGAGATAGGCTCTGGCAAAGTCTCTTTCCCCTGGAGAGCAGGTCCTTGCTATGGAGAAGGCTCTGAGTGTATTTCACTATCATTACTCTTCTCCTCCCCCGAACCAGGGCCACAAGGAGATCTTTCTCAGACCATTAGTATGAAAACCTGGTGGGGTTCCTAGAGGGAAAGCTCATGGAAGTGTGGGGACCCACATGACTGCAGCCCCAGAAGCTTCCCACTCTCAGTCTCCTGCTATTAATCAAAATTGCCATCGAAATGTTCCTACCAGTTTCTGCCTCCAGTGGCTCCTGCTTCAGGTAAACAGATCTTGGTTGCTGGATTTCTCTGGGTGTACCTGTCTCTTCATTTTTAGAGGCGGTGTTTTGCTCTGTGACCTTGGTTTTCTGATGGGTCCAAGAAAAGGGTTTGTTTTCAGTTTGTCCAGCTTTGTCTTACAAGGACAGAAGTGATGTATTCCAAGCTTTTTACATGTAGGGGCTAAAATTGGAGCCACATTCAGGTTTCCAAAGCACGTGAGGGTAGATGTTTAGGTCCTGGATGAGAGTGGTCTAAGGGATTGCTTGGGCATGATGTCGGAAGACTTGGGGCTGGCTTGAGGGAGCTGTCACTGCCTGAGGGGACATCCCTTTCCTTATGTGTTAGGTGGGAGCTATTGCATCCCATCCAGAGTGTTATGAAAGAACAGATGTGACCATGACAAGGGTTACAAGGTCTTTCTGTCATTGTTAAGCCACTGGAACCAGTACCTCTGGTATAGCAGAAAGGAGACTTCAGCTTTCTGTGGCATTTGCTTTCTCTGATGTCCTTCTGTGTCTATTCTGACTTTCCCCCTTGTCATACAGTCAGCCCTACATTTATAAAACCTGTAGCTTGGTGCCTGGTTTCTCTCAGGCTGCTTCTCTCTCTCTCTCTCTCTTTCTCTCTGTCACACACACACACACACGTCCTGTCCAGCATTGACTGGCCTCTGGCCATCAGAAACATGCATTCTGTCAGTTTAAATGGGAGTTGACAGGAATCATTGGGAAAACACACTCACTCTGGAATCTGTGCTCATGGAATCTGCTTCTGCTGGACATTCGCTGGACCCAAAGTGATGCCAACATGAGGCAAGGCCACAAGCTGTCCCGCTTTGCCTGACCTTTCCCTGCTCCCTGCCTGTGCGCCTTGGGGAGCAGCTGCAGAGGACAGGTTGACCTCCAAAGTCAGCTCCTTCAGCCCACTGCCAGGGAATTCTCTTGAATGGGGGTGGTGGTGGGGGAATCCAAGGGATGGACATATTTCCTGGTCCTGAAGCAGAGGAATGAGCAGAAAGAGGCATGGAAAGATATTCTGCTCAAAAAAAGTCCCTTTTTTCTCCCCTGGCAATTGAACAAAAGTTCTCTTTCATTTGGGCATATTTTATTTTTAAAAATTTAATTTAGTAGTTTTTAAAAACAACGTAGAATAGTTCAGAAATTTGTAAAAAAAAAAAAAAAAAACCCAGAAAAAAACAACCAAAAAACTTACTGCAAGTTTTCCTTTTTCTACAGGCCCCTCCTGCTGAGGCTGTTGCTTGAAGTTCCTATAACTCTGCTTGGACCACCTTTCCAAATGCAATGGGCTTTTAGGCTCTCAGGCAACCAAATCACCCCCACCTCCTTCCTTCTCTGGATTTGTGTCATCCCACTTAGGTCATTTTAAGGCAGAAAAAGGGCTCTGGGATGCTTTCATTGATGTCACTTAGGTCAACAGTAGAGTCCCCTTGCATCCAGGTGAGAACATGGGATCACTCCTTCATGTGGTTTCAGAATAGATGTGGCCTCTTTTTCGACTTTTGGGGGACCCTTGCTCAATGTCTTGGGAGGAGTTGGGGTAAGAACAGATCCTATGGATGCTGATATCCATCCACAATTATGGGTCTTATCAGCTTGCTGCCTGTTCCCAGAGAAAGCATCACATGGAAGGAAATGTGGTTCTCTTGCTCTCTCTACTTTATACACATGTTCTGAAAACTTCCACTGGCATCTTCCTCCTTTTCAGTCACTTTGCCTCTCATGGAGATGCGTGATGAGTTGCCTTTCTTTCTTTCCTTCTTTTCTTTTCTTTTTATTTTGGTGGGGTCTTGCTCTGTCACCCTGGCTAGAATGCAGTGGCATCATCAGAGCTCACAGCAACCTCAAACTCCTGGGCTCAAGCCATCCTCTTGCCTCAGCCTCCTGAGTAACTAGGACGACCTGTGCATACCAACATACCCAGCTAATTTTTGTATTTTTTGTAGAGATGGTGTCTTGCTCTTTCTTGCTCAGGCTGGTCTTGAACTCCTGGCCTCAAGCAATCCTCCTGTCTTGGACTCCCAAAGTGCTAGGATTACAGGTGTGAGCCACCGTGCCCAGCCTATGTATTTCTTAATATATTTCTTTATGTGATTATTTGTTTAGCACTTGTGTCTCTCTTGTGCTAGGCTCCAACAAGGGCCTCAATCACTTATCCATACTGCATCCTTAGGGCCTAGTACAGTGCCTGGCACATAGTAAACTCTTGAATATCTTGGTGGCATTATTTTAACTTAATTCTCATGTAATTTAATAGAACCTATGGATAAACTCTAGTACTACCTCCATTTTAGAGATGAACGAACTAAAGCTTTAAACAACTCACTTAAGTCCTCCAACTGGAAATCTTGATCTAAGAGTTTGGTTCTTAAGCCCATGCTTTCAATTGACATATAAGAAATCCTTCTGCTAGGTGAGGGAGTGAGAAAGAAAATGAACACGCCATAAGATCTCATGAAAACTTAACATGGAGAGAAAGATGAAATGTGCTTGAGGGATCTGTAATAAGGAAGGTATAAAAAATATGCTTCAGGCTGGGCGTGGTGGCTCACACCTGTAATCCTAGCACTCTGGGAGCCTGAGGCAGGAGGATTGCCTGAGCTTAGTAGTTCGAGACCAGCTTGAGCAAGAGCGAGACTCTGTCTCCACTGAAAAAAAAAAAAATAGAAAAATTAGCTGGGTGTCGTGGTGTGCATCTGTAGTCCCAGCTACTGGGGAAGCTGAGGCAGGAGGATCTCTTGAGCCCAGGAGTTTGAGGTTGCTGTGAGCTAGGCTGACGCCACCACATTCTACTCAGGGCAACAGAGTGAGACTCTGTCTCAAAAAAAAAAAAATATGCTTCAGGCATGCACTCTCTGGAAGACCATTTCAAATACCAAGTGCTGGCTCTGAAAGGCTTTTGGTCAGATTGATCATGTTAATATTTGTTTTGTCGAATCAGGGCTAGAAACTCTCTTTCATCAGGCAGTTGTTGGAATTTTGAAAAAAAATTCTATAGATAGATCTAAAGATTTGATAGTTGATTTCAATTAAATGATTTTTGTTTGGTTAAAAATATGGGTTAACAATCTATTTCAAATTTCTGTGACATGGCAATTGTTAAAATGATACTTCATCAGCTAGAATTTAATTTTTTATGCAAGGAAAGGGTGGGCGTTATCATTTTTGGAGCATGCATTATATGGTAGGCCCTTCACATTGAACCACATGAGGACATCTTTGAAGACAGATTCGATCTCTTCCGTTGTTTAACTTTCTCCCACAGTGCTCAATAAATGGCTGGGATTGGGAGGTCAGGATCTATTCCGGCTTCTGCCTTTGCCAACCCCGGGCAAACCCTGTGATCTTCTGAGGGCACCCTTTTCTCCTGAGTTAAGTAAAGGGGGATGGGGCAGATGATCTTTAAGCATTCTTCTGGGTTAAAAGTTCAGAGAGTCCATGACTCCAGATGGGTTTTCTGGTCTCTCTTTTAGAGCCCTTTTTAGGAATAATGGAAGGGCCAGAGAGGCGAAGCCAGTGTTCAGCTAACACCTGCACAGCCTGGCTGACAGGTGGGCCCTGAGAATGAACAGCCTGTGTGTGCACTGGCCAAGTGCTGAGCCTGCAGCCTACAGCTGGCCTCTCTGGCTTCTGTCGACCCCTTGGCCGTCTCGTCGGTCTTTGGCTTCTTTGAGTCTCCGGCAACTGTTCAAACCATTTGCTTTTTCTCCTCCGGAGAGACAGTCAAGGGTGCTGGGGGGCTTGTTACTTTGGGAAGTCTGCCACATTTACAATGCCTTGTAACCCCTCTTGAGTGACAGATTTATTTGACATTTTTTGATAAGTGGGTTGTTTGTGACTCGCTGACAGAGGGAATTATTTGTAATTCCAACTTGAAAGGCTGACCATCTGAGAGCCATGACTAAGTGCGCGCGTGGATTAAAAGGTCATTCATAGTTGCTTAACATCTTGTCATATATCATCTTCTGATCTCTCTGTTTTTATTGTTTTGATCTCAAAAAGCAACTTTTTAAAATGTGAGAGCTGGAAATTGGGAAATGACAGAACTATTTACGGTCTCCGTAAGCAGCCGACCTACTTCAGTGACAAACGTTATAAACATGTTGTGTTAAAATCTCAATCCTTTGCTCTCGATTCTAATGACTTGGAATTCATTGAACTGGAGGCACCCTAGATTCTGTTTCCTGCTGAGATTTGGTAATGGTGACATTCTGACTTGGCAGAGTGAGAGCCACTCTGCTGAGTCACGGTTCTCTTAACTTCGTCCAGGTCTCCACAAATCTAAGAACTAGAATTTGGTCACTTTGCAGGTGTCTGGAACTGTTCCCAATGCCTATTGCTAAATAAAGAGACCAACCATAAACTTTTGCTCTAAGGAAATAAATGCAAAGCACTTTCTTCTCTCCTACCAAGGTCCTACCTCTGATAATTTAGGTGTTTAATGTCCAGTACTATTAAAGATCAGTTCTGAGGCTAGTCGATCAGTTGAGCTCTAAGCACTTCATATGAATTTTTTTTCATTTAACCCCCACAACGCCCTCTGTAGGTAATTGCCTTTACTGGTCCTATTTTCAGGTGAGGGCTGGTTAGCTAACTTGGCTGAAGCCATTCAGCTAGTGAGTAGCACAGCCAATATAGGAACGCCGGGAGGTCTGACGCCAGGGCTTGTGTTATTATTATTCATGACTCATTCCAAGTTAAAGTGACTCTAGTTCTTGGCCACTAACATCAGAAAGCCACCTGGGAGATGTGTAAAACTGGTCCTGGTTACAGAGAGGGAAGGTGTGGCAGAGACCATCAGATAGGGGGAAGGGAGTTACCCAGAGTAAATTCTTTCAAGTTATAAGAACACAAACCAACCAACCAACCAACCTAAAATGTCAGGGTGAACTCATCAATATATAGCAGAATTTTTGAAGACAAAATACAATACACTGGGGTTCAAAGACCCCCCCCCAAATAGTATGAATATCTTGTTCATAAGGAAAAAATGGACAAAGGGAAAGAATAAGATACATTGTATGCAATAGATAATTTTTCATTTTGCACCTCCCCTCCTTGATGTCTCTTCTTTAAGGACATTAATCCTATCAGATCAGGGCCCCATTCTTATGACCTCATTTAACCTTAATTACTTCTTGCTCCAAATATAGCCACACTGGAGGGTAGGGCTTTAATGTGTGAGTTTTGTGGAGACACATTTCAGTCTAGAGCACCAGGGTCCTGCCTGTATTTCAAAGGGAAGAACATTACGCATGGCCTTAAATGCCAAGGGCAGAGATCAGTGGGGGCCATTTTGGAGGGTGCCTGCCTCCATTTGGGTCTAAAATTCTAGATAGAAAAACACTAACTGGTTTTCAGATTTCATTGTTGCTACTGATAAGTCTAATGCCATTCTGACTTTAATCTTTCATATATAGCCATTTGTTTTTCTCCTCTGGAAACTTGTCTTTGTCCTCAAAGTTCTGAAAATTTGTGGCGATGCACCTTGGTGTGGATCTATTTTCTTCCGTTGCGATGGACACTTGGGGGACCTTTTCCACCTGGAAACTCATGTCTCCAGGCTCTGAGAAGTTTCCTGAATAATTTCCTTAATAATTTTCTTCCCTCCCCTAAACAGATAAGTGGATTTCCTTATCTTTTGTCCACTTAAAAAAAAATCTTTTTGTTTTGTTTTCTGGTTGATTTCCTCATCTTTATTTTTCAAATACTTTATTGACTTTTAACATTTCTTCTTAGTTTTAATTTCCGAGATATCTTTTATTTTGTTCTCAAGTGTTTCCTCTTAGAGACTCCTGCCTACCATGGATGCTGTAATATCATTTCTTATTTATAAGGATTTTCAATACAGTTTATTAAAAAACCCAATTTTTTTCCCCCGATCTCCACCCTCCTTTGTCTATGTTTCCTCCAATGTCCTTTTATTCTGTTAGTTTATTTTAATCCCATTTTCACGTTGGAAGTTTCCGTCAAATGCCTGGTGATTCTTGGTTGTATTGAGGGTGAAGCTGGGCGTGCTGAGGACTGTTGACTGATGACCTTCACCGTGGGGTGATCTGATTAGGCTATTTCACCAGAGAATCCCCCTATCTCTGTATCTCTAGGTTTGTTTTTCCTCTTTAGCTGGTTTATTTTCTAAAAGTTGTGTTGATTTTTTTTGTTAGAAGTCCAATGCACTAACCACTGTGCCACAGAGCTGTGTTGATTTTTTTAAATCAATAAATTTAAATCTGGTTACCCCAGTAAAAAAAAAAAAATCTCAATTCTCCTGTCCAAGAGGGCATAAACAGGCCTGTGTGCACCCTTGTTGCTGAGAAGGGGAGGAGAGGCAGGACTGTTACTCTTTTCTGTATAGACTTGCACTCACCAACCTGACATCTCACCTTTGGCTGTGCCTGGGCTCTCCCAGCTTCATCTTTTCTAGAAATTAAACTGCTAATTATCTGTTGTAATCTCTTCTGCATTCTTTGTCCTTGTAGGTTTTTGCCTTAAAAATCCCATTACTACTGGTTCTGATTTCACCCTCAGTAGACAGCTTTCTGCGCATGAGTTGGCCCCCCACGTATGTGCAGATAGGTAAAGAACGCAATGATGCCATGGACTCATGCCTTTCCATTCCCGTGACAATGACTTCTCATTGTCAATTGAGATGTCCTTGGGTTTGATTAATGTGAGTCCTCAACCTTGGCCACCAATTAGAATCACCTGGGGGACCTTCTAAACATCCTAATGGAAGTCCACACCCCACACCAATTAAGTCAGAATCTCTGATAATGTGATTCAGATGTGACAATTTTTGCAGCTCCCCAAGTGATTCCCAGGTGGATCCACTTCCAGTGTGCTGAGAAAGCCAGTATTGAGCCTGAACAGGCTGAGGGCCAGGATCCAGCTTATAATGTTCACAAAGGTAAAGAATGTGTCCCTGTGAGACCTTTGGATGAACAGCCAGCAGGCCTTTTCTGGGGATAGACAATACGCCACCCAGATAACCCTATTGAGTAGTCCCCAGAAAGGCTCTGCACAATTTTATGCAACAGTAACTTAAACCATCTTAGCTAAACCACAAATCTGAACACCTTCTCTGTGAGATGTGCAAGCAACTCTAGGCTTCACTTTCCCAAAGAGTTGGACTGAAGTGTGGAGTCGGAGTATCAGCAGGACGGAGGTTCCAGGGGACAGCAGAGGGGAGGGACGGAAGAGAGGGCACACACTTGAGTCCCTGCACAGAGACCCTCTTCTTTTTCTTAGAAGAAGGGTACTCCTCGGGCACTACTCCCATCCTGAGGACTAGCTGACTATTCTTCAGTTATTTCCTCCAATCCAAATTGCAAAGGTGGACACGAGGGTTTTGCTAAACCTCAGAACTTCTTTCTAAGTAAGAAATTGTCCATTCCAGCCACCTCTGACATTTCCAAAGTATGCCCACCCCAGCACTTTTTGTGGCTCCGGCGCCCGCCCCTGCCCCCTGCTCTGAAGGTTTAAAAGAAGAAAAGAATTTCTGAGCAGTCCTACAGAGCAGTGAAAGATGAACAGCTTCCTCAAAGGAGGCCTCCTAGAAACATTCATTTATGAGACAATAAAACATTCAACTAGAATAAGGAGATGGAGAAGAAGGGTGGGGAAGAGAGGCAGAATAAAGACTGAAGGGGTTGTCTAGACTTTAAACCCAATGAGCAGTCTTCTTCTAGCATTACTAAGATCAGTTTGGGCCAGGAAGTGAGCAATCTCCTTTTCAGTTGAAATATAAGGAAAAATATCAGGATATAATTTATGTAGATGAAATTCAGCCAAGAGACTGGATTTAGTGCTTCTGACCCTAAACAAATCCTGCAAACATCAGGCAGTCTCAAAAGATAGCATGGATAGGATAAAATTAGGTGCATAGAAAATGTTCTCTGAGTGGCTAGGACCTGAACACCATTCCAAAATTTATCTTTCGGGATTTCTGTCCCTGTGTGCTTTGGTTTGAAATGATCCTACCTAAAATGTGAACGATGGCATTCTAGGATTGCTCCTCAGTGTTTACAAGCCTTTCGACACCTTAGGGTCTCCTTTAGTGAGAAATGTGAATGGTGAGTCCATAAAGCAAGAGTTTGTGTTTCCCAGCAGAGGGCCTCCTTACGTAATGAATGTCTCAACCCTCAGAATTATTTGCAGATATTGAAGCGCATTAGGGAATGGATTTGGCTTCTAAAGGCTTTGCAGTTTAGCTTGTTTTTGGCAAGTCATTTATACATAAGGTGCTAAAGTGTTAAGAAGACTTGTTCCAATATTTTTTTTTTCAGTTGGGTAAGTGATAAGTTGTACTGTTAATGATGGTGGTAGCAGATCATAAAACGGTTTAACTAAATTTCTGCTGATTTTATTTACTCATAAATTCAACAAATACCCATTGAGTACCTTCTGTGTGCGAGGTCTAGGGGTGGGGGTGGCTATGCAAGGGTGAGCCTGGATCAAACCTTCCTGGCAACGAGCTTACAATATATAAAGCAGATAAGACATAAATGCAATGAAATGAAAACACAAGACAAAATATATATATTCTTGCCTCACATGCTTGCTTATTAGAAGCATGACTTCTCTAATATTAATTGTTGGTAGGCTTCAGAATTCTTTTCCATTTCCTGTTAAGTGGCAGCCAGAATATTCAAATTGTTTTCAAATGTTTTAGCTTCTGCCAAAATTGATTTGTTTGGGCTTCCTTTCTTCCTACTTTCAAAATCCAGCTATATTTTAAGAGGAAATGAATCTGTACGTTGCAATTCCACCCATAATTTTTAAAATGGATTATTTGGAAAGACTTGTTTATTGTCTTGGTATCCTCTAAAGTCTTTCCATTTCTGGTGAAAAAAGAGGAATTATTGTAACTCGGCTCGTCCTCAACCCGGAGGAAATCTGGAGTGAAATTAGAAAAGTGGCAGAGTTGCTTAACCTTTTCTGATCAGAGTGGTGGCCGTGGAAGGTTTGTTGAAAGTGTGTCCTTGAATGATACTCTGTAGGCCTGAGACTGGGCCTATAGGCTCTGGGAGATTCATCTTGACTTCACTTTAGCCCGATATCATCAGATAAAAGCAAATGACTCTCCAAGTTCAGTTGCTTCTTCTACCTCAAGGATGAGACCACTCCGACCCACAAAGAGAACCAGAACCAGCCATTTTGGAAGCTTGTTAGCCTGAGAGTCTGACTTGCAGCACCTTCCAACAGGTGGGCAGATGGGGGCAGCAGGGCAGGTCTGAATATGGGATGCTTTCTAGCTTAGGTTCCATGTCCTATAAAACCTCTAGGCTGGGCGCGGTGGCTCATGCCTATAATCCTAGCACTCTGGGAGGCCGAGGCGGGCGGCTCGTTTGAGCTCAGGAGTTCAAGACCAGCCTGAGCAAGAGTGAGACCCCAGTCTCTACTAAAAAAATAGAAAGAAATCATATGGACAGCTAAAAATATATATATAAAAAATGAGCCGGGCATGGTGGCATATGCCTGTAGTCCCAGCTACTCAGGAGGCTGAGGCAGAAGGATTGCTTGAGCCCAGTTGTTTGAGGTTGCTGTGAGCTAGGCTGATACCACGGCACTCTAGCCTGGGCAACAGAGCGAGACTCTGTCTCAAAAAAAAAAAAAGAAAAAGAAAAAAAGAAAAAAAGGTACTAGTGTTAGCACAGGCATGGCTGCTGCAGCATTCATTATGTTTCAGGAAAGTTGCAAGCAGTGGGAATGACTGGACAAAAAGTGGTTAAGATAAGTAGGAAACAGAGGTGGAAGAGCATGGGGCCAGATGATGGAGGGCCAAGAGTTCAATTTGTGATATTTTCATGATAGGAAGAGAGTACTATATTTGTAGTACCTTTTGCAGCTGGGCTTAAACTCTTGCCTGTGGATCCTTCAGGCAATGCCAGATCCCTCCATTTACCAGCCTCCTCCTCCTCTTTGAACTCTGGGTTTGCCTTTTCTGGTCTGTTTGTCTGAGTATTTATTTCTAAATTCTTTCAGCTGATTCTGCCTTAGCTTATTTTGGGTCCAGAGTTCCAGACGTTGAGCTTTTGCTGGCTGCTTCTCCCAGCATGCACAGCAGTGACAGCCATCTTGGATCCGGTCAGCCATGGTGTTGGATCGTCTCTGCTCCTGCATTGTGTTCTACTTCCTGCTCCAAAATGCTTGGACCTGACGTTCTCACTTCCTTTTCCTGGCAGGTAATTCTTACTTTTTTTGCCATAGCATGGATTATTGAACAATTATTTAAAAATTGCAGTGTACAAGAGTGTTTTGTAAAGAACAATATGTCTTTTGATTCTGTTATAACTATAAACTTGTGGCAAAATCTGCTTATACATTCTAGAATATGTTCTACGTCACAGAAAATCATATTATTCTTTCATTTGATGGATCATTGTTTCATATGTAGCATTTGTGAACAAGACTGATAATTATATTTACAACAAAATAAATGAATGAATAAGTAAATAAAATGAGGGGTTTTTTTTTTTAGCTCTACTGAGGAAGCATACATGCTGAGTAAAGCTAGTATAAAAATAAATTTTTGTCTTCAAGATGCATTGATACTAACAGCTGACATTGAGAGAGCTTTTATAATTTGCTAAGAATGGTTCTGTGCCATTTAGATGAATTAACATTTTTAATCATTCTGACAACCCTAAGAGATACCGCTGTTATCGTCCCCATTTTACAAATAAAGAAATGGAGACAAAGAGAGGTTAAGTGACTTGCTAAGGTCACACATTTTGGAAGAAGCAGAGTTGGGATTTCAGCCATGACACGGGCTCAGAGTTCTACCTTCTTAACACTAGGCTGTAGTGTTATTCACCATATTGTATTGCAGTGGTTCTCAACATGGGACCCTGGGACCAGCAACATCTGCATCACCTGGAGACATGTTAGAAAGGCAAATTCTCTGGCTACAAACCAACTTACTAAGTCAGAAATTCTGGGGATGGTGTCCAGCAATCTGTGTTGAAACCAAGCCCTCCAGAGGATCCAATGTGTACTAAAATGTTTTACGACAACTGCTAGACTGCTATCTATGTTGCAAATGCTGTTGGATTTACCCTTTAAGTTATATCTCCTTTTCGGGAAGTAGCAGAGACTTCTGCTATCTAAGCAGCCACATGGGGAGTGGGTTCTAGTATCCTGTTTTGAGGCAGGAGGAGGCTACCAATAGTCTCCCTAGACCTTCATTTTATCATCTATAGACTAATATGGCACTCTTTTCCCACCTTCCTGGAAGCTTTGTGGACAATGAAGGAAATGCTGCATGTGATTGGATTTTTAAATAACAGATAGCTTTTATAAAATTTAAAGTCCATGGGTATGCCATAAAGCCAGCTATCCATAACTGAGGATTAGTTATAATTATACTACTGATAACTTAATAGGGCAAAAGTAAGAAGTTTTGTTTCTTTCCTTTTAAGTTGTTAACTTTTACTGGCATGTTATTTACTATAAACAGATAAGGCTAGAATAAAGCAGTTTTTCACATTCCTTTCATGAAAACTCCAAAGCCATACAGTGAGTATAGAGTTACCCCTGGCCTCAAACCGATGAGAGGCAATTTTGCTGTCTTGTTTGATTTTTGTCTTTTCAGCCAGGCTTTCTCTGACACCCTAATTTTTACTTATCACTCCCTGGAGTTCTTTATTTCTCTTTGACACAGAGAGAAGTTATTTGTTCTCTTCTGCTTTTCCCACCTGTTTTCCCAAGTTTTCTTTTATCCTGTCTTTCTGGTATTTTGAAGAACCACTTTACAAAATGCTAAGCTTAGCTTTTCTCTATGCACCCAATTTCAGTCCCTGCAGAGAATCCCAGGTGTGCCAACTTGTTCTGATGTTCAGCTGCTGCCCATTACCCAGTGTGGTCTGGGGCAGGGATTACAGCAGTGCTTCTTGAACTTTAATGTTGTACAAGGCACTAGGAAATCTTGCTGAAATACAAATTCTGCTTCTAACAAGTTTCTGGACCCACACTCGGAGTAGCAAAGCTCTACCTTTTGTTCTTTCCCCTGGCTGCACATTGGAATCACATGGAAGGTGGGGGCTGCCTAAAGACTACCAATACCTTATAGATTGTGCCTCAGTTGATCTTGGGTGGGGCACGGGCATTGGTAAAAGTTTTCTAGGTGACCCTAATGGGCAGCCAGAATAAGAGGAAGTCATCTCTCCTTCAGTGGCTTCCTGAAGCTATCTATCATGCAGCCCCAGACACGTGTTCTAACTGCTCTGAGATACAGCAGTGTAGTGGTTGAGAGCAACACACTGGATCCTGACCTTCTGGATTTGAATCTCCATTCACATGATTATTTACTATGTGACCATAGACAATTTAATTAGCCTTTCTGTGTCCTGGTTTCCCCATCCAAATTGGGGATAAGGTGCTTGGTAGGCAGGTAGGGAGGCTGGAGGTTCTTAATATGGCAAACCCTACTCTAATAGATTAAAGGGTTACCATGAGTTAAAAAATGCTAAGTGCTTAGAACAGGATATTAGTTATCTAGTTCTATGTAACTAATTATTTAGTACCTTAATGGTTTAAGACCATAAGCATTGACTATTTTACTTTTGCTATGGGTCAGGAATTTGGGAGTAACTTTGTCTCAGAGTCTCTAATGAAGTCACAATCAAGATGTCAGCTGGGTACACACTGACCTTGACAGGGACTGGAGGATTTTCTGCTTTCAAAATAGCTCAACCATGTGGCTGCTGGCTGGCTCCTCAGTTTGCCACCACATAGGCACCTCCATAGGGCTGCTTAAATGTCTTTACAACATGGCAGCTGGCTTCTCTTGGAGTGAGTGATCAGAGGGAGAGAGAAAGCAAGGAGAAATCGCAATGGCTTTTTGATTCAGAAAGTCATACTTACATTTGTCACTTTTTATTCATTAGAAGACAGGCTCTACCTCTTAAAGGGAGGCATATCAAAGAATTTGTACAAACACTTTTGGCTCATGGTAAGCCATGTGTTAAATATTAGCTATTTTTACTAGCTAGTGTCCTATCCCTGTCTGAACATGCTTGATGCTGCCATGTTGTCTTCTATGATCAGCCTGGACCAATGGAACTTTTTGTGATGATGGAAATGTTCTATTTATGCACTGTCCAATATGGTAGCTATTGGCCTCATATGGCTATTGAGCGTTTGAAGCATGTTTAGTGCAACTGAAGAACTAGGTTTTTACTTTTATTTAATTTTAAATGATTCTAATTTAATTTAACTAGCATAGGTGGGTAGTGGCTACTATATTGGGTAGCTCAGTTCTAGAACTTTGTTTTCCAAAGTGTGATGCTGAGACCAGCAGCACCTGTGTCATCTGGGAGCTTGTTAGAAATGTAGACTCTCCAGCCATACCCTACAACCCTCTGAATCCAAATCTTAATGATTCCCTAGTGATTGTAACGCACAGGAAAGTTTTAGAACCACTGGGTTATAGTCTAAAATTTTTGACTTGCAGGACCCTTAAGAACCTGGGGCTTCCCTCATTCCAAGTCCCCTTCCAGCACTGTTCCACATACCTTCCATTTAATTAATGTCTCCTGAAATAAAGACTTTGAGCAGTTGCCTGTGGCTGGAGGGTCTCAATGTGGCAAACCTTACTCATTCTCTAAGACCTGGCTCAAATGCCACCTCTTCCATGACTTTCCCCTTCATCTCACTCAAGAAGTCATTGCTTTCTCATTCATATTTCTAGAGAACTTTATATGCTTTCCATGACAATATTTCTATATTATAATATAGTTATGTGTGTATGTGAGTTATTTGAGGCCTGGGACCTCTTGATTTACTTTTCTGTTGTTTGCAACTAGCATAATGCCTTATAATCCCTCAGTTATTGGAAACCTTTGGATTTTAGAAAGTGGGTACGGTAAATATATTGCATAGTTACTAACACTGAAGCAGCAATCTGTTCTCCAATATTATGACTATGTCTATAGAGAAACATGTGGATATTCACATTAGGTGGGCCAAACGAAGACTATTAGTAGTCCCATAGGCCAGGCACAGTGGCTCATGCCTATAATCCTAGCACTTTGGAAGGGTGAGGTGGGAAGACTGCTTGAGCCTGGGTATTAAATATTTGAGGCTGCAGTGAGCTATGATGATGCCATTGCACTCTAGCCTGGGCAACAGAATGAGATCCTGTCTCGAAAAAGAAAAAAAAAAAAAAAATAGTCCCACATCAGCAGAGCTCACATTTTTCTACCGAATGGGTTATGGTGAAAAACGGATTGTGAACCAGTCGTTGCTTGAGGCTTTCAAAAGCATTTAAATCAAGTGAGATATTAAAAGCAACTCAGAAGGGCAGGAAGAGAAACTAGTTTAGGTTCAGGACAATTATGCTGTTTCTGTAAAAAATGGGAACCCACAAAAGAAAAAAAAACCTGTATGGATGGCCATGGTAGTCCTTGCAGTGGTTCTCCTACAGTAGTGGTTCTTGAACTTTCCTGTGTATTTGAGTCACCTGGAGAGCTTTCAAAATCCCCGATGCCCAGACCACAACCCATGACAATTATATTACAATGGTCTCTAAGGGTGGGACCCAGGCATCAGTATTTTCAAATCTCTCCAGGTGATTCCAATGTGCATTCAAGTTGGAGAACCATTTTTCTACAGAATTTTCCTTAGCAAAGCAGACTTTTACTTTACGGTTATAAAAACTATCGTATATTTAGGCATCAAAGATTTAATAATAATGGAGACCATGTTGAAAGTACTCAACACCCATGCACATACTCTCTCGTGGTGTTTTCTTTCCAATTGCCCTAGATAGCCTGTACACATCTTTTTTTTTCTGCCCTGGGAACCTCTGATAATCAGGGAAACACATAGTCCTATGACCTTGTCTGTGTGTAGAATAAAGAACAGGGATTTACAGCTTGGCCTAATCCCTTTTATCAACAAATGGCTTTAGCTTTCTAGCAGTTTCCTCTAGTGTGTTTCTAAGGCTCTGTGGGACACAGACATAATGTAGCCAAGCTGTGGCAGTTTGCCTGTACATGATGCTGCTTGAAGTCCTTCAAAGAGCAGTTGACCTGGTCTCTTCTTAGCTTGT
This sequence comes from Eulemur rufifrons, assembly GCF_041146395.1. NCBI lineage: Eukaryota > Metazoa > Chordata > Mammalia > Primates > Lemuridae > Eulemur > Eulemur rufifrons. The sequence goes on from NC_091002.1 coordinate 30,127,536, forward strand.
TGACAACTGGACTCCACCATATAACTGTATCGTATGCTCAGACCCCCTGCGGGCTGAGGGTCAGGAACATTTTAAGCACTAGTCCTCAGTTCTTCAGAATCCGTAGAATTGAATCACTTTAGAAACAGATTAGGATTTTACAGGTCAGGGACAAGCTACATTTCATCACTCACCAGATGAATGGCAATATCTGATTCCTTTTTTTTTTTTTTTTTTTTGCTGACTCCTGCATGTAGGAAACCCACATTAGCAATGCCTGTGCAACAGGGACAGAAATTGGAAAACTGGGGAGCCCTGAACTGCCAGCCAAAAAACTGGGACCTTACCCAGGGTTGATATTATTCCTGTTGAATAAGGTTTTTTTTTTTTTTTTTTTTTTCATGAAATCCTGAATCTTCTCCTATTTAGGAGGCAGGTGGTTGAGAAGGTATAATACTTTTGTTTTAAGTTGACCCTAAAAGGGGAAAACTGACATAGGTAGTTCAAAGGGGAGGTTTATTTCCAAGGTTTAGAAACCAGGCAAAAGATACTAAAGTTGTGCAATGCTTTTGAAAGGAATGTCCTCTGTTGGTCCCAATGTCCATATGAATAACATATATTCTAATATTATTATTTTTATTAGCTCTAAAATATCACCATATTACCTTTTGTTTTTCAAGCACTGTCCCTATCTACCTATGATGCTAGAATTTTCTGAAAATTTCATATTGGCCCTAGTCAGTCCTAAAATTGAATAATTATCTCCAGAATCTTCATTTAAAAAATCAATTTCTGTCTGAATTTCTTAATTATATACCATGACAGTGACTAAGCATGTCTCACTCACTGAATCTTAATCCTTTTTTTTATTTCATTAGATTTAGGGGATAAAAGTGTACCAGTGGAGTTTTGTTACATGGATATATTGTATAGTGGTGAAGTCTTTAGCATATGCATCATCTGAATAGCGTACATTGTACCCAACAGGTAATTTTTCATCCCTCACCTGTGTCCTACCTTCCACCCTTTTGAGTCTTCAATATCTGTTATACCACAGATATACTTCAGGATCTGTATGACCATCTGTAGTCATAGCTTAGCTCATACTTATAAGTGAGAACGTGATATTTGGTTTTCCAATCCTGAGTTACTTCACTAAAGATAATGGCTTCCAGTTCCATTCCGGTGCTGCGAAAGATATTATTTTGTTCCTTTTTACAGCTGTGTAATATTCCATGGTGTGTGAGTGTGTGTGTGTATGTATACACACCATATTTTATTTATCCACTCATTAGTTGATGAGCACTTAGGTCCCATACCTTTGTGATTATGAATTGTGCTGCCATAAACATGCAAATGGAGGTATGTTTTGATGCAATGATTTTTTTCATCTGGGTAGATACCCAATAGTGGGATTGCAGTTACTCTTACAGTTGAATTCTAGTTTTATTTCACTGTGATATGAGAAGATACTTGATATGATTTCAATATTTAAAAAACTAATTGAGTCTTGTTTTGTGGCCTAACATATGGTCTATCTTGGAGAATGTTCCATGGGCTGATGAGAATAAGGTATATTTTGTGGTTGTTGGATTGAATATAAATGTCTGTTAGATCCATTTAGTCTAATGTCCAATTTAAGTCCCATGTTTCTTTGTTGATTTTTTGTTTGAGTGATTTGTCTAGTGCTGTGAGTAGGATGTTGAAGACTTCCACTATTGTTGAGCTTTTGTCTCTCTCTTTTCTTAGCTCTAGTAGTATTTGTTTTAGGAATCTGGGTGCCTTGGTATTGGGTGCATGTATATTTAGGATTATTACCTTCTTGTTGAATTGAACACTTTATCATTATGTAATGACCTTATTTGTCTTCTTTTATTGTTGTTGATTTAAAGTCTGTTTTATCTGATATAAGCATAGCAACTCCTGCTTGCTTTTGGTTTCCATTTGTGTGGAATATCTTTTGCCACCCCTTTATCTTCAGGCTGTAAGTATCTTTAAGTAAGGTGATTTTTTTTATAAACAGCATATAGTTTGATCATGTGTTTTTAACCATTCCATCAATCTATCTCTTATGTGCAGCATTTAATACATTTACATTCGAGGTTAATGATATGTGAGGTTTTGTTCCTGCTATGATGTTAATTGCTATCTAGTTGCTGTGTAGCCTCATTTGTGTAATTGTTTTATAACACTTGTGAGCTTTATACTTTCATGTATTTTATGATGGCAGGCATTGAATGTTCATTTTCATGGTTAGAGTTCCCTTGAATATTTCTTGTAGGGCAGGTCTAGTGGTAACACATTCCCTCAGCGTTTGCTTGTCTGGGAACTTTATTTCTTCTTCGCTTATGAAGCTTATTCTAGCAGGTTACAAAATTCAAGGTTGACAATTTCTTTCTTTAAGAATTCTGAAAATAGGACCCCAATCTCTTCTGGCTTATAAGGTTTCTGTTGAGAAGTCCACTTTTAGTATGATGGGATTTCTTTTATAAGTGATTAGCCACATTTCTTTTGCTGATTTTAGGATTTTTCCTTCATGTTGACCTTAGATAGTCTGATGACTACATGTCTCAATGAAGTCTTTCTTGCAGTGTATTTCCCTGGAGTTCTCTGAGCTTTTTTTTTTTTTTTTTTTTTTTTAGACAGAGTCTCATTCTATCGCCCAGGCTGCTAGAGTGCCATGGCATCATCATAGCTCACAACAACCTCAAACTCCTGGGCTGAAGTGATCCTTTTGCCTCAGCCTCCCCAGTAGCTGGGACTACAGGGGTGCACCACTGCACCCAGCTAATTTTTTCTTTTTTTCTTAGTAGAGTATAGGTCTGGCTCTTGCTCAGGCTGGTCTCGAACTCCTGACTTCAAGAAAGCCTCCTGCCTTGGCCTCCCAGAATGCTAGGATTACAGGCATGAGGCACCACACCCAGCTGAGAATTTTGATTTTTGTTTGCAATCATTGCTAGAGAGCTAGTGTTATCCTTTGGGGTGTCATTACACCCTGTATTTTCATACTGCCAGAATTGTTATGCTGGTTCCTTCTCATCAGAAGAAACTATCTTTTCTTAGTTTTGAATTTACTTTTGTTTGGATGGGATTTGTGATTTTTTTCCATTGAGGATGTGACTATATGTTGCATACGATCCTTTGGCTTTGCTTCTGGGTGCTTTTTCAGTGGCAAACACTCTGTATGAATTCCTTGGTTGTAGGTTGCTTTAGTATGGTGGCTTTCTCAAATGCTGGTTGTAGTAGCAGGGTATTCAGCATGTGAGCAGGCTCGTGGCCTCCTGAGGAGCCATCAGGGGTCTCAAAAAGCGCCTTGTTCTTAAGTGCTGCGTGCTTGTGTCAGCAGATTTTGTATTGGGTGGTGCAGTGTGTTTTCCGGGCCAGTAGATGGCACTTGTGGAGCCGTCTGAGATAGTAGCAATCAGGTTCATGTTCGATCTTTGTTTACCAGGAACAGCTCAGTTGTTGCAGGCATTGGGCTGAAACTGTGGAATGCACTGTGGCCTGAACACCCTCTCAGTTCTGGCTGGGGTTAGGGGGCGTGTAGGGGCGATAAAGCTAGGTGGAGCTGTACTGTGCAAGGCTGTCCCCGTGGCGAGCATAAGCCTTTGATGGTGGTGGAGGAGCTCCTGGTTGAATGTGCTGTCTCCGCACATTCAGTACCCAGAGGGAAGCACTGCCCCAGTCCCACAGTCTGGGCAGATAGCAACATGACCCATTTTTCTGTCCCCCCCGCCCCCCCCCCCCCCCCCCCATTCCTATGCTCAGAAAGCTCAGTTCAGTCAGACACTGCTTTCTATCTCCAGGCCGCAATGCAGCCGAGAGCCATAAAGGACTCCTGCCCTATGACTGACTGCCAAAATGGCTGCAGTGCAATGCCTCCTCCCTCAGCCCCAAACCCACAGTTCCCCGGCTCTCCTGCTCTCCTCTGTAGAGACACTGCCACTCCATGCAGAGGGAGAGAGGGGCCCTGCTTTGTGGGCAATCCCTGGCTGGGCTGTTGCCCCCATCAGACCCAGAAAGGGTCTGGTGCGCCTGTGCCAACTTCCAGTGGCAGCAGGCTCTGCTGTGTCTGCAGCAATGGCGGAGGAGAGAAAGTCCCCCTTTCCATGCCTGGGCCAGAGCATCAAAGCATCTTGGCTAATGGGATGGATTTATACTCTGCCTTGCAGAGTCAAGCACAGCCTCTGTGTCTCTGCTGCAAGTGGTGCTCCCGCTCCCCATGCATAAGCGGGAAACTCTCACACTCAGGAAAGCGCGTGCTCTGGTTTCCTTTCTCCCAAGGGTTGGCTCCCTTGGTGTGCTGCACTTTCCCTTTCCTTAGGGGCAGCCCTCCCTGGGGGCTAGGCCACTGGGAACCCTGTAGCTCCCCTGGGCCCAACCAGCCCTATGTGGCTGCTGTCCTCTGAGTAGGCACTAGGGATGTCAGCAGGGGCTCCTGTGATGTGGCGACACAGGGCTGAGGTTCCCTGGGCAGGACACAGTCCCCTGACAGCTGTGGCCCGAATAGGGTGCCCTGCTGCTGCTGCTTGAGTCCAGGGGGAGGGCGAGCAATCTGGTGCGAGTTAGCAGTTTGGTACGATGCCCTTGAGAATTCCCCACGTGGCTGCTCACAGCAATGTTTGGTTTCATGGGGGCAGAGGAGCTCTCTGACACTTTGGGTGCTGGCTGTTCCCTGCAGGGGCGACACATCCCCGTCTACCCTTTCTACACAATGCCAAGTGCCCAGGGTTCCTCGCTGATCTCTGCCAGCCTCTTGCTTCCTTTTTCTGTGCCGCAGATTCTTCCCCTGCGTTCTCCACTATGCTCCAACTCTCTCCCCTTGATACTCCATTTGAGTTATGACCATTCATTGGGAACTTTGTCTTTTCATTCTGAGGAGAACTCGTGTCCAGCATCTTTAGTCAGCCATCCTGAACCCTTGCTTCTCTTTTTTGGTAGAAATATTGCATATATTCTGGGTACTAATATTATGTATGGAAAATAACTTTCCCAGAGTGTGGCTTGTCATTTCTCTTCTTTATGCTGACTTTCCCTGGAGATGAATTTAAAACATTCATGTGGTAACAGTTTCAATCTTTTATTATCTATATTGTGCTTTTGTATGTCATGTTTAAAGAGATCCTTTCCTAACTCTAGAGCGTGAAGACATTTCTTCTATATTTCATTCCAGTATTTAAAAATTTTGAGTATTTTATTTAAGTCTTTAATTCAGCTGGAATTCTTTTTATATGAGGTGGAAATCTAATCTGCTTAAAAATGTGCACAACTATTAATAATTATCCCAGAAATTATTGAATAATCTAACATTTCCCTATAGGTCTGCAATGCCATTTCTGTTGAATGTTAAGTGTCTATACATGTCTGGGTCCATTTTTAGGCTCTCTGTTTTGAACACTGGTCAACGTATCTATCTTTGTAGCAAACACATCCTTTCTAGATTTCTATAGATTTATGATTAGTCTAAGTTTCTTTATTTTACCTATCTTCAAATATTTCTTGATTATTTTTTGGCCTTTTCTTTTTTAATTCTTTTATCATTATTATTTTTTTAGAGACAGGGTCTCACTCTGTCACCCAGGCTGGAGTGTTGTGGTGTGATCATAGTTCATTGCAACCTTGAACTGCTTGGGTTCAAATGATCCTCTTGCCTCAGCTTCCTTAGTAGCTGAGACTACAGGTGCATGCCACCACACCTAAGTTTTAAAAAATTTTTTGTGGAAATGGAGTCTTGCTATGTTGCTCAGGGTGGTCATGACCTCCTGGCCTTAAGCAATCCTTCTACCTCTGCCTCCCAGAATGCTGGGATTACAGACGTGAGGCATCTTGCCCATCCTTTTTTGAACGTTCCTGTGAAATTTTAGAATGGATGTATCCTGTGTGATAAAAATTTATAGGTTAATTTGGGGACTACTGATTTTTTAAAAAATTGAGGCTTCCTATCAGTTAATATTGTATCTTATTAAAAATTCACATTTTCTAGTTCTTTACTGCAGCATAAAAATATGGTTGATTTTTGTATATTAATTCTGTTTTTGTCAACTTTGCTAAACTTTCTTATTAATTATAACAAATTATATTTATATTCTTTTGGATTCTCTGCTTCGATAGTTGTACTGATTTTAAAAATGTCCACAAATTCTTTGATACTGCTCCCTTCAGGAGGTGGAGCCTAATCACTCTCCCTGAGTGTGGGCCAGACTTAGGGACTCAATTGTAACAAATGGAATAAAGTAGAAGTGAGGTGTGTCACGTCTGAGATTTGGTTATCAAAGACACTGTAGCTTCTGTTTTGCCCTCTCTCTGTCTCTCTAATGACTCGCTCTGTGGCGAGCCAGCTGCCATGTCATGAGGGCACTCAGGCAGCCCTGTGGAAAGGCTCATGTAATGGGGAACTGAGGCCTCCTGCCAACACTGGAAGTGAGGCGTCCTGCCAATAGTCATGGGAGTGAGCCATCTTGGAAACCGATCCTCCAGTCCCAGTCAACCTTTCAGAGGACTGCAGCCTCAGCAGACATTTTGACTACAGTCTCCTGAGAGACCCAGAGCCCGTAAGCGGCTTCTAGATTCCTGACCCTCTGAAACTGTTTGAAGTAACAAAGATCTTTTTTAGGGCAGGAAAAATTCAACATACATTTTATTATAACTATATAAATATTATTCACGGCCAAGTCACATAGTGTACTAAGAAGACATCGACTTTATGTAAGCTTTTGCTTTTCTTAGAGTTAATAATTGTTTCCTCTCTTTTCTTTTTTATTTGCTTGTTTTCTTTGAACCTCTTAGCAATTCTTTCATCTTTAATGTCCCAATTACTCTCCATCCTCAGGCCAGGACTCAGATTTTCAAAAGCAATAATAATTCTCAACTTTCTTTCAACTTTTGGAATCTCAAGTTTTTACCCAGCGAGATACAATTCTTGAAGAAAATTATTGGCTAATCAAAGAAAGCTGATTTTTTTCCCCTCATTCTTAAATTTGTTTATTTATTTTCTCCCCCTCTCAACAGCTTTATTTAGATATTACTGCATACAATTTGTATATATTTACATTGTACAATTTGATGTATTGATATATGTACATATTGTGAAATGATCACCACATTCCAGCTAATTAATATTAATGTATCTGTCACCTCTACATAGTTACCAATTTTGTGTTTGTGTGTATTGAAAAGATTTAAGATTTATCTGTTTAGCAGATTTCAAGTATGCAATACAGTATTGTTAACTCTTGTCACCATGATGTGCATTAGCTCTCCAGAACTTATTCATCTTACATAAGTGAGACTTTGTACCCTATGACCAACATCACCTGACTCTGCCTTTTCCCCAGCTCCTGGCAACCACTGTCTTTAGCTTCTATGAGTTCAACTATTTTAGATCCCACATATAAGTGAGATCTTGTAGTATTTATATTTCAGTCTCTAACTTATTTCACTTGCCATAATATGAGAGATTTTGATTCAAATTATAGATTAATTTAGATAAGAACTGTTTTTTGATATTGTTTTCCCATCTAAGGTGGTCCCTATAATTTAGGTCATCTTCTCCAGCCTTTGATTACATTTATTAATTTTCCTCATAAAGGTCTTTCATGTTTTTTGTTAGATTTTTCTATTGCTAGATATATAGGTAATTTTTTTTTTTTTTTGAGACAGAGTCTCGCTCTGTTGCCCAGGCTAGAGTGCTGTGGCGTCAGCCTAGCTCACAGCAACCTCAAACTCCTGGGCTTAAGCGATCCTCCTGCCTCAGCCTCCAGAGTAGCTGGGACTACAGGCATGTGCCACCATGCCCGGCTAATTTTTTCTATATATATTTTTAGTTGGCCAGATAATTTCTTTCTATTTTTAGTAGAGATGGGGTCTCACTCTTGCTCAGGCTAGTCTCGAACTCCTGACCTGGAGCGATCCTCCTGCCTCGGCCTCCCAGAGTGCTAGGATTACAGGTGTGAGCCACCGCGCCTGGGGATATATAGGTAGTTTTTATTGCTACTATGCTTTGTTTTTTTTTTTTTTTTTCCAACTAAATATTCTAAGGAATTTTTTTCTGATGTTAAGTTGGCTGTTGATTTTTGCACCTTGGCTTTTGTCTAGCAATTTTGCTGAATTTAAAAGCTTTTAATAGTTCGGGTATTTTCTTATGTTTTTTGTGTAGGCAATTTTTTGTGATATGACTTTACTTTTTACTTAGATCTCTTATTTTATTTTATTTTTTTGTCATGTTATTGTACTACTTGGAAGTCTAGGCTAATGTTGAACTGAAGCAGTAAGTGTAAATCTTTGCTTTTTTCCTAACTATTAAAGGTAATACATCTGATCTATCTCAGTTAAGAATGATTCTTACTGTAGATTATTTGGTAAATAACCAATTACTAAAGTCTTCATCTGCCACCCACATCTAAGTGTCCGTATGTTTTCTTTGGGACTATTCAGTTTCCCCAGGGTGGAACATTTACTCTTCTACCTGCAAGTTAGGCCTGATAGTCAAATGCTCTCAGTGTCCCAGACAAGAAGGGCACTTGTAATCTCATCATGAAATGATTTCTCTGTTTGGTTCCTCGTCCCTGCCCTTCGCTGTGCCTGTTGTCCCAGGTTTGAGCCTATCTGGTACAATCCTTCCAGGGTGTAGATCTGTCTTTTGCTAGGGTTGAGTGGCCCTGTGTGACAGGAGACCCGTTTCTTAGGTAGAATTTCAACCAAACCTTGTATTTTCAATACTTGCCCTCATTGGGCTTTCAGAGGTGCTTGCTGCCTCCATTTCTGGTGTTTCTGGGCTTCTGCTATGTAAGTGAGATACTTCCTATTGCCTTCCTAACACCCTCAGACCGGCTGGTAGGTTTCAGCTTTTTCTGCTCTGCTGAGTTAGTCACCACTTATTCATCTATATTCCTTCTTCTAAAACTTTCCTGACATTTCTCATTTCTTCTTCTGTTACTTTGTGTATGTAGCCTTATTCCTTTTTTAAACTTATTTTTTGGGGAGTTTTAGGGGGAAGTAAGGATAATTGGTTTGAATTTCTAATATTTAACTGGAAGTCCTGATTTATGCTTTTGTCCCTTTCTTTCATAATTCCTATGTGATCACATCTCCTGTGAATAGAATATAGCTGAGTAAATATCTGATTAAAAATTCAATCTGAGAAATTTTGTTTTTTTAATTGGTAAGTTTAACTCATTTATATTTATTACAAGCACTGTTACACTTATTTATTTCCATCATGTTACTTTATATTGTTGTATACATGTTTTTTCTCCTTTTCTCTCTTTTTCTAGTGTTTATTTTATTGAGTGTTTTTTATATTCCCCGATTTCTCCTCTCTATTAATTTAGAAATTTTAGATTTTATTTCCATGGATTTAGGGATTACACTTAAATTTTAAACTTACATACTTGATTTAAGCAAATCTAAACTTAATCAATACCTCTACCCTTATTCGGATCAGTACAAGCCCCTTAGAATCATTAATTTTGATTACCAATTCTTTTTTTTTTTTTTTTTTTTTGGAGACACTGTCTCACTTTGTTGCCCAGGCTAGAGTGAGTGCCGTGGCGTCAGCCTAGCTCACAGCAACCTCAAACTCCTGGACTTAAGCGATCCTACTGCCTCAGCCTCCCGAGTAGCTGGGACTACAGGCATGCGCCACCATGCCCGGCTAATTTTTTGTATATATATATATTTTAGTTGTCCATATAATTTCTTTCTATTTTTAGTAGAGACGGGGTCTCACTCTTGCTCAGGCTGGTCTTGAACTCCTGACCTTGAGCGATCCACCCGCCTCGGCCTCCCAGAGTGCTAGGATTACAGGCGTGAGCCACCACGCCCGGCCTGATTACCAATTCTTGATTACCATCCTTTCCCACGTTTCAGGATTCTTTTGTCTTATGGTTAGCTATCTATTTTTCTACATATCCAAATTAGTCATCGTTGTCATCATCATCATCATTATCATTTAACAATTTCTTTGCTTGCGATTGCTTCTTACACTTATCATTTTCCTTCTGGGTTCAATTAATCTGTTACTGAAGAACATGCTTTAGGAGTTTTTTTTCAGTGAAAGTCTTGGAATAATACATTCTCTTAGTCTTCAGAAAACTAAAAATATATTTTTTCTCTTTCTTTTTGAAATTCTGGTTGGCCAAGTATAGAGTTTAAAGGCCATAGTTAGCTCTTGCCACACATTGAAGGTATTTCTTATTGTCTTCTGACACCTGTTGTTGCCATGGAAAATGTGATTGTTATTTGTAGTTGATTTCTTCTTATTTTTTCCTTGTAAGACTTTCTCTCTGCCTTTTTTATTCTCCAGATTTATTGAAATATATTTAGGTGTGGATTTATTTTTATTTTTTATACTTATAAGATTAAAAAAATTTAGCTGTGAATTTATTTCTATTTTTTTATGCTTACAAATTTTTGTGCTGCTTTAATCTGAGGAGTCATATTTTTCATCAATTCTGGAAAATTCTCAGCCATTATCTTCTCAAATATCACCTCTGGCTTTTATTTTTTTGGACCTCCAGTTTTATGTAAGTTATAAAATCTTCTCATTCTGCCCTATATTTCCACAAGTCTTATTTTTATTTATTTGTCTTGGAATAATTCTATCTTCTATAATACTAATTCTTTTTCAGATTTAACTGATCTGTATTTTAACCCAACTGTTGAGATTTAATTTCAATGTCATTGGTTCTTTGTCCAAATCTTTCAGCTATTTTTCCCCCAGAGCATTCTGTTTTTTCACTATAGTTTCCATTTTTTTCTTAGCTCTTTATTAAAAAAAGATAATAATCTCTCTCAGATTATTATCTCTGTTATCGCAGATTCTTAGTATGATACATATTCCAGTTTGTTGTATCTGCTGACTTTCTCTGGTGGTGAATTGTTTCCTCATGTGGTGTATAATTTTTTTTTTTTTTTTTTTTTGAGACAGAGTCTCGCTCTGTTGCCCGGGCTAGAATGAGTGCTGTGGCATCAGCCTAGCTCACAGCAACCTCAAACTCCTGGGCTCAAGCGATCCTCCTGCCTCAGCGTCCCAAGTAGCTGGGACTACAGGTATGCGCCACCATGCCCGGCTAATTTTTTCTATATATATTTTTAGTTGGCCAGATAATTTCTTTCTATTTTTAGTGGAGACGGGGGTCTCGCTCTTGCTCAGGCTGGTCTCGAACTCCTGACCTCAAGCGATCCACCCGCCTCGGCCTCCCAGAGTGTTAGGATTACAGGCGTGAGCCACCACGCCCAGCCAATGTATAATTTTTGAATGTGAGTTTATTTTCATTGGGGCTTAGAAATTTTTTACATGTGTGAATATGTGTTGTGTGCAGCCTGCATGAGAGTTTTGTTTTGCCTCTGCCTAATGCCCTTGGGATTTTTAGGTTGTCCAATCAGCCTGGAATTCTGGCATCATTTGAGTAGTATAAACTCTAGAATTGCTCAGGCTTGACATTTAATTTCTTATGGGACAATTCTATTTAATTTCACCTAACATTTTGGGAAAGGACAAGCTTCCTTGACACTTCTCTAGGCCCAAAGCTGATTAGATATTTAAAGTGGCAGCTGCTATTAACAGTGTAAGTAAAAAATTTATTAGAGAGGCTACTTGGCCCAGTAGCGCAGGGGTAGGGAACTTGCGGCCTTGGGGCCACATGTGGCCTTCTGGACTCTTGAGTGTGGCCTTTGGACTGCATCAAAATATCATGGAACAAATTCTTTAAATAAAGGGATTTGTTCTGTGAAGTTTGGAATTGGTTGAGGGGCCACACTTGGGGCTCTGGAGGGCCACATGTGGCCTTGAGACCACAGGCTCCTGTGTCAAAAGAGGTGGTAAAATGTAACTAGAGAGAGAAGCAGAGCAAGTGCATCTTCAGCATCATTTAGGGGGTAATGGCTTTTTGTCCTATTCTTTGGTGGTTCCCAGACTAAATTGTCTTTTTTAGGTCATTCCATTTCTGGAAGTCAGTAGTTAATGTGATTCCCCTGAGTTTTCTGGTTTATATTCTCCTCCCCTTGAAACTGTTCTTTCTCCAAGGATGCCCTGTCTGTACTGTATATGACCAAGTCCATTTTTAGCATCAGTTTTCACTTTTTTGTTCCTTGCTTTTTTGGTAATCATCAGTGGATGTGTTATCCCCACTGGCCAGTATCCATGTGTGCTATTAATACATCATCTAATCTGCATTTCTCTAAATATTATTTAAGTCTCAAGACCCTTCCAAGTTACACCACTTTCTCCCATTTGTGGTCTTCATTGTTCTTAGAGTTAGTAAAATGCCACTTAGCATTTTATCATTTCCTACTTGTATTGCTCAGGTGAGATGGTGATCAACTTGAAAGTTGGGGCCATTATCTTGGAGAAACTTCATAGTTCACATAAATCTAATTTATGCTATTGCTAGTCACAGAGACGTCTCTTCTGAGACACATTTTTCAGGTGCCTAAGCATATGCATTATTAATTTATATCAATTGTCAAAGTATATAGGTATTTTAAATATAAATGGTGGAGGACTATGAATATTTCTCCCCTCCATTAGAACTAGAAATACAATTTATTGACTTTAGTGTCTTTTATTTTTTCCTTTACTTATTTGTTCTTTACTAAGTGAAATGTATTTTTGGTAGTTATGTAAATGATAAATGCAAACAAAGTAGTGGTTTTAAGTTAAAAAGTTTGTTTATCTCATTCCTCATGCCAGAGGAATGAGAGATTATTAGCCTACATTAATGGAAAAGAATCACTAGCTTTTATTTTTAAAATTTCTACTTTAGAATTTATTGAGATTATCTCAGACAGCATTAAATATGAGGTTTCCAATGATGGCTTTTGAAATTTATTTTATTGTGGTCTTTTCTAATAGACCTGTTAGAGAACTGACACATTTCTATTTATTTCTCTTCACGAATAAAGGACAATAGAATTACTCAAGTGCTAACAGATATTTATGGAGATGCATGCACATTTATCCAGTTCACTTTTTTTTTATTAGACACAGTTGGGATTTGAAGAGAAACAAATAGAGAGCTTATAGTCAAACAATTAACATGAGAGCAGAATATATCAATTTTTCTTTGAAAAGTCAGAATTTCTTCCATATTTCCCAAGTGTGTTATTAGTTCTCTTGGCATGTTATACAGTGAAAATGAAAGTATTTATGAATGTGGCTACTTCTTTTAACAAGTTCCAATAACTGCTTCCTAAACCTCGTGTTTTTATATCAATTACATACAGTAAGCACTGAAATTGACCGAAGAGAACTGCAGAGGCCTTACTTGAGATATTCATGTTAAATGAGGACTGCCGCCTGCCAAAAGTAAAATGTGGATATAATTTTATAACACCATTTTATAATTAAAGTCATAAGTGAGGTTTCCTGCTATTGTTTAAAAATGTGTCATGATAAATTTAAATCAAAGATATGGGCAAAGAAAGGTCTGCAAAGTAACGGATGCAGGCAACTAAGATGGTGCAGGAACAAGGCCCAGTGCAGAAAAGAAACACATGCAAACAATTTTAGTGAAATAATTACATTTATTGTAGATGGAGTTCTGTTTTAGAAACTATAACCACTTAGAAACGGTTTTCATTCACGTCAGATTGAGGTTAACTTGTTGGTACTGTCTCTCTATAGAAAGATTTTTTTTTTTTTTTTACCAGCAGGGAAATTTAATACATTGATTTAGGGATAAGACCATGTCTTCTGACCAAACACCCAACAAACAAAAGTCTCTAAAACTGAAGAATGTGATTCTGGCATATAGAAGTTTGCAGTAGTTAGCACTGCCAGAGTTAGCAAATAAAAATATAGGACACCCATTTTAATTTGAATTTCAGATAAACCACAAATATATTTTTAGTATAAGTGTGTCCCATGTAATATTTGGGACATACTTATATTAAAAATTCTTTATGGTTTATCTGAAATTTAAATTTAACTGGGTGTTCTGGGTTTTACCTGGCAATGTTAACACAAGTAAAAATACAAATTTTGGCAAAAAATTTTGTATTTCTTTTTTTTTTTAACCTTCAAATACCATCACAAAAAATTTTGTATTTCTAAGCTAAATAGTTGAAGCAGAGTAAATTTAAGTGATCAGAGCAGAGAATGCAGTATATGTATTTTTGCACTGTCAGCCCATTAAATTTCTAATGTTTACAGTTACGTAGACAAATGATGATTTCTGTTCAGTGATGAGGAAGATTTTTGCTTTGCTGGGGGACCTGGTTTGCTAGTGAACACAACTCTTTTAAAAGAGCTTCTCCCTGAAGAAGATAATGTCGATTCACATACATGGATAGATTTAATCATTAGGACTTTCCTGGCTTTAGTAAGTCATGTTCCTCTAATGTGAAGGCTGTTCCCAATGTATCAATTCATTCATCTTGTCTCTAATACAAGCCATGTGTTTAGTATGGAAGTTGAAAGGACGTTAATCAGAATCTCCCCCTTCAACCAGTCCAAGGGGATTCGAAGTCTGTGGTTACATCTCAAATGTCAAGATATGGGGAAATGGATAATAACATTCAAGGCATATCACTGGTAATCCATACCATTGTTACAATCGCTGTGAAATATGTTGGGGATGGGAAGGCAATGCACCGTAAGGCAGTGTCTGTTCAGTGGAAACTGGCTGGAAGGGGCTGAAGGGCTGTATCTGTTTTTCCTCAGCAGTCACGACTCCCACTGAATCCATGAGAAGGCAAGAATTGGTATTCAAACTTATGTATAGGTTGATTGTCCTTTAAGAGTAGAGGAAATGTATAGTCGTCTATGACTCAATTTCCTTGTTATAGATCAGTGGTTCTCAATCTTGGCTGTACATAGGAACCACCTGGGAATTTTTGGAACTCCCAATGCCTAGACCACACCCCAGATCAAGTAAATTACAATCTTCGGGACTGGAACCCAGGCATCAGTTTTTATTGAAACTCCCCAGGTGGTGCCAGTGTGCATTCAAGTTTGAGAACCACTGGATCATCATGGCAAATTCTGGTTATAGACGTGGGAACACCTGCTGACTTACTGTCATTTATGGCATTTGGTTTCTTATCAATTTATCATGTTATATTTGGAACTATATTTACAAAATTTTGCTAGTTTGTTCTCTCTCTCTTTCTCTCTCTTAAGATACTTGCCACTGGAACCCAGACACCGTGCTGTCAGGAAGCCCAGGCTGCATGGAACGGCTACGTCTAGGAGTTCTGCTGGGTCACAGCTCCAGCTGAGGGTCCAGCAGAAAGTCAGCATCAACTACTAGATGTGTAAGTGAGCCTTCGTGCCTAGTTGTACCCAGTCATTCCCCAAACCCTGAGAGATGAGAAAATGATTTTTGTTGTTTTAAGTTACAGCAATAGATACTGAAGCAGCAATAGATAGTTGAAGCAACATCTTATTTTTATTCTTCTATTTGTTAATACAAGTATTTTTCAAACATTTATGTATATGCAACATCAAGCATTAAACAATATTTATAACCTGTCATCTGAACAAGGCAAGATCTTTAGCAAATTTAAACTTAACCTCCTCTCCCTTTTTGGTTTTCTATAAATAAATTGGAGATTGTTACTGTATCTTACCCCTATTATTTAAGAAGTGTTTTAATAATTGCTCTAAGAATCGTATGCATTCAATCATAAGTTGTGTGGGTTTTTCGTTGTGCATCTCACTACTATTCCAGATGTCCCATGTCTTTCTCTTTCTTGGATTCATTTTTTTGTTTCACTGGGATATATTCTTGTATCATTTTTCAAAAATGGTATGTAAATATTAAGCATTTTTATTTCTTGCTTATTTAAAACTTTAATTTTGTCCTTACTCTATTACCAAGCCCTTCTGTTCAGTATCTTATTTTGGAAATCACATTGCAGTGTTAAAGAGGCCCTTTTTGCTCTCTGAGTGCTTCTTTTTTTTTAGTAGCCTATTTTTATTTTATGGGTTCACTATCTTCTCATAATTAGAAAATTTAAAAAAACTCTCATCTATTTCCCATATGATTGATTTTTGCTTATATCATTTGTGCTTTCATATCTTCAACTATCTGGTATAGTGACCACATGTTCACAAAAAGAGGACTAGGTTGGTTACTAAAGGTATCATGCACAGGTACCATCTGGAAGTCTCTTTCCACAGTAGGCACATTTTCCTTCCAGCATACACAAAATAAAAACAGTGAGATGAGACAAATTTGGATGGACCTGGAGTCTCATTTCCTTTTGCTAATTTAGCAAAGAGCTGACTCAGCCGGTCTGAGTGAGCTCAATAGGCTGATAGCAGGCACTCGTCTCCTTGAGACAACCTCCCCCAGTTTCTTCTAACAAGGCCTCTTCGTTGACCAGAGAGTCCGTAGTAACAAAGTCTAGTAGCTGTTCCCTTTCCCTGACCCTATAACATTGTAGTACATTATGGGGTCGGAGTCCCACTCTGTTGGAATGCTGGGCACGTTCACCTGGCCTAAGCTGTCAGCTAATGAGATGTCTGGAGACTGTGTACAGTATATTACTTCTCTGCTTATAATTTTTTTCACACGTAAACTCTTTTGACAGTGGCATTACATAGTACTAGGCTGTGGATCTATGACCCATTTGTATGACAAGCCGGCTAAGAAATCCAAAGCTGAGATGGCTTCACTGTAGGCATTGGAATGATGTTTTTAGTGTCTCTACATTGTTGCCCTTTGCTTTTCGCTTCACGTTTACTTTGGATTTATGGAGTTCTCCCTTTGGTCCTAATGTCTATACTCGAACTTTCCCCCACACTTTGTTTAGAAGACATTTATCGTGACAGTCCTGGAGGCAAAAGCAACAGCCAGCAGCACTGCATAGAGGAGCAAGGACACATGTACATTTAGCATTTTTGACACCAACTATATCAAGAGGTCGGGTAAGAGAGAAGGGGAGAGAAGAGAAGAGAACAGTGCAAACTAAAAGCAGCACAGCAAAGAACCCTCCTGTCTCCTCACTGGCCACGAGTGAGGGCAATATTGTGAATTTGTAGTTTCTTCAATGGGCTTCAGTTCCCAGGTGCCCCTCAGAGTTGAGCATCTGATGAGGCTGAGTGTGATTATAATGTTTAAAGATATATATTGTTTTCTGTACAATGTATACTCTCAAGGCAAATGAAGAACTTTTTCTGGTGCTTATGTGAAAAATTAGGATCTGTTCCAATGCTGGAGAAAAAAAGTGTCACAAGAGGCAGTATATCTGTAGTATCAAAATGATTGAAGGTATTTTCAAGGCCAGTAATTTTTGTCTTGCATAATGACCTTTAAAGCAACTGCCCTGAGGGCCTGACCCACCCACATGGGCCAGCCTTTATTTAAGTTCCCACAGGATTGCTCCATTCCCTGTTTCCTTTCTTTGCCTTGTTAACTCAGAGCTTGGAGGTTCTTTAGGGCTGTTTGGGGAAGAAGTTATTTTACCTGTGTAAACTCCTATGCAAGGTCTATTTTAGGGTGGGATTTTTCTCTGTTCTATTTTCTACATTAATCTAATTCCATCTGCTTACATTAAAAAAGTTCTTGTTTTTGAAATTACCTATTAATCCATTCTCATTGCAAAAATTTCAAACCATAGAAAATTATAAGAAAGGCCTTATTTAATTGTTCAATCTAGAGTAGACCACAATCCTTTTCTTTCCCATCATTCTGTTAAATTTCTATTCAAATGTGTTTTTCAGAACCTGATCATTCCTGCCCGTACATGTGTGTGCATACTTTTTTTTAACATGCCTTAGCAATCAGATGGTCTGTTTGCTCTATTTACAAACAACCCCAACTCAGTGTCTTAAAATAGCTCTCATTTTATTATATCTCCTGATTCCATGGGTTTACTAGGCATAGCAGGTCAATTCTTTTATTGGCCTTGCTTGGACTCTGTGGACAAAAATGTCCATGACAATATTTCTCATTTTATATGTTCATCAAGAATCTTGGCCAGGCATGGTGGCTCACGCCTGTAATCCTGGCACTCTGGGAGGCCAAGGCAGGAGGATCCCTTGAACTCAAGAGTTCAAGACCAGCCTGAGCAAGAGTGAGACTCTGTCTCTACAGAAAATAGAAAAATTATCCAGGTGTCGTGGTGTGCGCCTGTAGTCCCAGGTACTCAAGAGACTGAGGCATTAGGATCACTTGAGTCTAGGAGTTTGAGGTTGCAGTGAGCTACGATGAGACCACTGCACTCTAGCCAGGACAACAGAGCAAGACTCTGTCTCAAAAACAAACAAACAAACAAACAAACAAAACAAAAACAGAGACTCTTGCCATGCCTGGATCAAATGGTGGAATTTATTCCCTTCTCTTGAGCTGGGTGGGCCATTGTGAAGGGCTCAACTAATAGAGTATGGCAGAAGACATGCTATGGGAATTTGAGGCTAGGCCCTAAGAGATGATGCAGCTTCCCCTGGCTCTCTCCTGGGACACTTGCACTTGGAACCCAGACAGCATTCCCTGAGGCAGCCCAGGCCATATGAAGCCTCAGTCCTGCCTGAGACTCCAGCTGATAGCTAGCACTAACTTGCCACATCGTGAGTGAGCCAGCTTGGATGTGAATCCTCTAGCCCTCAGTCAAGTTCGTTCCAGCTGATGCCATGTGCGGCATAACATGCAGTTGCCGAGTTCTGTCCAAATTGAAGATGCATGAGCAAAATAAATGTTATTGTTTTGATCCACTGTGTTTTGGAGTGATTATTAAACAGCAGGATAATTGGAATAGTCTCTCTTATGCAGGTACAGTGAGAAGGTGGTATGGAATTGGATATATGGTACCTTAATATCCTTTTATATGGCCTCTCTTTCTAGAATGAGAACCTGAACTCCTTCTGTGGCAGCTCAGGGCTCCAAAAGGGAGGAAGTGGCCTCCCTGGCCTTTTTAGTACCTGAACTTGGACATACCAGAATGTCACCTCACCCATATTCTATTGGCCAAAGAAGTCACAGGCCAAATTCCAGGGGAGGAGATATAAGCTCTACCTTCTGATAGGAGAAACAAGGAGTGGCATGTGCATATCACAAAGGAAGGCATTGAAGGTGGCTGTCTTTGGAAATCAGCTGACACACTGTCCCTCATTAAGATGCTAGTCCACCAGGGCCATCACCTTGTCTCTTATGTTCATTGTTGGATCTCTGGTACCTATTGGTGTAATTGGCATATACTGTCTCTGAAAATATTTATTGCAAAAATGAATAAGTACAGAAGTGTGTGACTTTCGTATCAGACTATTTCCTTTGACCAGAGTACTTTCTCCTCTTTCCCTATCTCCCATTTCTCGTCAGAACTCAGTTTAAATGCCTTTCCCTTCAAGACCCTAGCAAAATTCGTTACTCTTTCCTCTCGGCTCCCTTAGTATTTTGCTCATGTCTCATTTTTGTGTTGGGCTTTTATTGGTCTCTCTTTGGGAGGATCTCAAAAGGCAAAAATTCTATCTTTGTAATATCTTTGAATGGCTTCCAGTGTCTGGCAGGTAGTATGCTCAGAAATACAGCCATAGATTGGCATAGATGAACAGAAGAATGGAATCAATTCCTTTTAATTCTGGAGTCCACGACTCAATAGAGAAATGAAAAAAAAAATTTGAAGTACTCTTTAAGGAGTTCTTATGACTTAAAGGCCTTGGGTGAGGTTGAGGGCAGGTGAGAAATGAAAGATCCTTTAGTCTAGAGAAGGGAAGTCATTTCCAAAGAAAAAGACTGAAATTATTGAAATGTTACAAATAATTATGTCAGCTTGCAACAATAGGAATATCCAATCTTTTGGATTTCATCTGTAAAATGGGGGATAATAATGTTCCTTATAATCCTTTAAGGTTGATGTGAGGAGTAAATGAACTAAAATATACATAGTGCTCAGACCAATGCCTGGAACATAGAGTTCAATAAATGGTAGCTGTAATAATCAACCCTTCCACAATACCTGCCACTTATTAACTGACCATTTCTGCCAGAAACGATACTCAATAATAATATGGATGCCAAGTAATGGGAGTTTTTTTACTAAAGTAATTTAACATGAAGCAAGAAAGCAGAAGTGGCCTTTTCTGAAACATCAACAAGGTTGTGCCACTTTCAGGAGATCTTTCTTATTATTTTTCAGTGGCACTTCTCAGTGGCTAGAATCTTCTCCAATGCAAAAGGGAAGAGCAGGTAAGCCTGAGATTTGCCAGTTCTGCAATTTGGTGAACAGGTAGAGAAGCCTGCTCAGCTGTCACTTAGAAGAGCAGAGAAACCCACATGTGGAAAATTTCCAGGCCTAAGGTTTCCAGCTCTTGAAAATTGGAAGCTTGTTTTATGTAGCAGTTTCTTTGCATCCCTTTATGGAGCTAAAAATTAAGGCTGTTACATCAAAAATAGACTTCTGATGAGAGTTACTCTGAATGGAGAGATGGTGTAGACCCGGCCTGACTACCCTGCAGATGCTGATGAAGGACCACGCAGATGTGTCACAGAGGTGGCCCCATGCAAACTCCACACCAAACCCTCAAGGTTTCTTGGAGAATCCATCTTCATCTGCAATTGCCTTGTTTGATACCCTAGGCGGTCAGTTCAAGGGCAGACTGCCCAGACAGGCCTCTTTGTTAACTGCCAGCTAATTAATTTACCTCCAAAATGCAAAATAAGGCTATTGTTCTCACTAGTTTTTTCCTCTTCCTTCTCTCCCATCACTGTTTTTTTTTTTCCTTTAAATAAATCTGGTTTTTACCTTTGTTTATTGACAACAGTCTTATGGCCATCTCTTTTGTATACGAGTAAATTATCTGGCATGCGGATAATTACACGTCTCTGAGTCATTCTTTGACACGTGGCATCATGTCATTTTGTATGCAGTCCCTTAGAATTTAGTGAATGCCCTATTTTGATTTTTTTCAATATAAATTCTATTTTTGGAGCCTAGGTTTATAGTACAGAAATGAAGGCAGCTGCCTTGCTGAAGTAGGATGGTTCATTATACAAGTGGCCCTTGGAGACTTTGATCTGGATGTCACATGTATTAAAAATACCTGGAGATGTGTCAGCTGAAGATACAGTTAAATATTTTAGCCATTATTGTCCAGTTAATTCCAGTATATAAATGATGGAAAGTTAATTATTTTATGAGATCTCTAGGGCATCTGAGATTTCTGAGATCCTCAACCAGTGGGAAATTTTGCCCTCCAAAGGACATTTGGCAATTATGGAGATATTTTTGGTTGTCACAACTGGGGTCAGGGACAGTGGAGTGTTATTTTCATATAGTGGGTAGAGGCCAGGGATGCTGCTAAACAACCTGTTAATACAATGCACAGCTCCTCATAACAAAGAATTATCTGGCCCAAAATGTTACTAGTGTCAAGGTTGAGAAACCCAGCTCTAGGGCCATGGTCCTGTTGAAAGTCACCCTGGATTGTACTAATTGGTTTTTAATGTACTTTTATCCCCCTACCCCATTCCTTTAATGTGCTACAGTCTTCCACACTTCTCTAAGCTGGTGTCAAACACAAGGTCTAGCATATATTATTACTCAAATATTTCTTCCTTGAACAAATACATGACTCTCAGTGAACATCTGCTGAGTGAATGAAGGGGTCACACTTACCAGCTAATTGCAGTGTTTATGCTACTTAAATATGGTGAGCTTTCTAGTGTTCTTACCTTAGTTCTTTTTTTTTGAGACAGAGTCTCTCTCTGTTGCCTGGGCTAGAGTGCTGTGGCGTCAGCCTAGCTCACAGCAACCTCAAACTCCTGGGCTCAAGTGATCCTCCTGCCTCAGCCTCCTGAGTAGCTGGGATTACAGGCATGTGCCACCATGCCTGGCTAATTTTTTCTATATGTTTTTAATTGTCCAGCTAATTTCTTTCTATTTTTAATAGAGACGGGGTCTCGCTCTTGCTCAGGCTGGTCTCGAACTCCTGAGCTCAAACAATCCACCCGCCTCGGCCTCCCAAAGTGCTAGGATTACAGGCGTGAGCCACCTTGCCCAGCCCTTACCTTAGTTCTTGAGAGCTTTGCTCCTTCTTCACCAGGACTTAGACTTCTAATTACTAAGGAGATAAATTCTACAGAGATGTGGGAAGAGAGAAATGAAGCTACAGGCAGCAGGGTAGTGATTAATATTTCTCTGCTTGAGTACTGAGATTACCAGGCCCCGCTGGCTAACAGTGAATTTATAAGGGATTATGTGTTTAGTGGTAACATTTATGCCTAATACACTAAAAAACTACTACTGTTCCTGTAGTGGATCTTCTATCAGTTTTTGTATCTATAGGATTTATTGAGTGTCTTTTGTATGCCAAGAACTGGTTATTACCCCAAACTTTGGTGAGACCAAGAGACTTTATATCATTAGCTACTGAGTTGTTCTAAAAGTGTTGGCTTATTCATAATCTTTGGTTCCATCTCTTTTGTGGCCTTTGCCAGATTATATAAAGTGTAGCTTCTTGTTTATTTATAATGGACTTTGAGCTCCTTGGACGAGATGTATTACATATGTGTGAAGGATTAGAGGGCAGTTTTTCATAACAACAGGAATAATACCGCTTTGTCCTGCTAAACTGTAGATCTTTTCTTCTAAAGGTTTAGAGCCCATTATAGACATAATTTGATTGTTGCTCTATTGCAACAGGGTTTTTCCTTCTCTCCCCATCTAAGCAGATATTCTTCTTTATTAACGATGGCATGAATACTTTCTCATGTTATGACCTCTTTAATAAACAGCTCAGGATGTTATAAAAGCAAAGCAGGAGATGTCTTAAATAATTAGCGACAGAGAGCTTGTTGATGCTCGGGTGTTAATGTTGCCAGAAAGCTCAGATATTTGTGGGCTGCTCCGTACATTTTTGTACAGATGTGTGTGAGGTCGAGTTTCAGCCATACGCCTGTAACAGCATCAGGAAACATTTTGTCATGCTACTTCCTTGGGTGATCTTTTATGACCAAAAGAAAAAAAAAATCATATTTCTGTCTTGTGAAATTGAGCTCGAATTCTGGGTAGTTTAGCAGTAATCAGTATATGCCTAAATCACAGCTGCACGGGATGGTTTGTATTATATAGCAATGGCAACTACTGTTCTAAATATGGAAATTAGATACTTTAGGTTCAGGCTGATTCAAATCTGTGGGTAGGAAACGTCTGATCTATCCCAAGATAAGTTTAAAAGTGTGTGGAGGTTTCTCTAGGGCTATAAATCCTCTTCCCATCCATATGTATTTCTTTTGTGACAGTCCCTTGAGGTCTTTTGGCAGCCACCTTCTTTAATATGGGAAGAGATTGGGATCCATAAGAATGCACGCACACACACAAAAATCAAAATATCCTCAGAAGATTACCAGAGTGTGATTAATCCAGAGAGCCAATCTGACAGTTCTAAGACTCAAAAAGATGAGTATCAAACAATACTTGGCTACTCTCTCTCCAGGCATGAGACATCCGCATTTACCCAGAATCAGTTCCTAATTTGGAAGCTTCTCATGTTACTGACGTTCTCAGATCTTGTACCAAATTTTTCATCCACTTTCCTAATCAAAAGTAGTTATGTATAGAATTATGGTTGTGGTCTTGATGCTTCTAGTCTCAGTTGATTGTTCTGGCTTTATTTTTTTGAGCCTCTGTGGCCATGAAACACCATTCTTAATGCAGGCAAGATGACTGATGGAGCTCACCTAGTAAACTATGGGGTTTCCTTAATGTGGCCTAATTAATGTATATTACAGTTCACTTAAAAACGTGTCAAGAGGTGAAATTAACAGAATATCTCAGAAGTTATTATTATATTGATAGACAATCTGACCTATGACATCCTAGATACCTAGCAGACTATGCTGTGCCCTGCCCTTACCCCCTCCATCCATCTTGGAGGTCACCTGCAACTTTGGTCAATACTTTCTGTCACACCTTGTGTCCCTCTGCTGAGGGCTTTCATTGGTCTCAAGGCTTAGTCAGTCTGGCTTCGGGCAGGCCATAAGTGCTGGGGAATCACACCCTCAGGACTGACCCTCAACTCCTGAGGGATGAGAGTTGGTGGATATGCACCAGGCTTCCACATCCCCAGTCAGTTCTGAGCTGCATCCTACACAGTACCTGAAAGGGTCCCAATGGGACTGAGCCCTTGTGCCCACAGGAGTGTGATGCTTATTAACATACCCTTCTTTATTCCTTCTCTGACCTGTCCTCACCCATCCCCTGTGCTTCCTACTGTCACCTCCTAATTCTTGACTAAGGATCTGCTGTTGGGGTAACCCAGACCAAGGTAGTCCACCAGGGAGCCCTCCTCTTCCCTTCACCCTCCATTCAGTGAATTACTAAAGGGCTTTAGCTCTATTTCCTAAATAACCCTTCAGTTGTCTTCCTCTATACTTCTAAAGCTTAGTTTAAACCTTTAATTTCTCACTTAGTTGGTCACAGTGACGTTCCAATGGGTCTTTCTATTTTAATCTGGTCTTCCCTCATGCTGCCAGAGATACTTTTCTGAAAGGCAAACCTGGTCCTGTTACTTCCCAGCTTCAAACCCTTCATCAAACCCTTTCATCATCTGGCCCTTGCTTAGCCATCCTGTGTGCTTCTTGAGAACCATACTGTCACACCTTCCGTGGTATAGTGTGGGGTTTAGACTATGCTTTTGTCCGCCTGTGAACGTCAGCACAAGTTTATTTTTTTTCAAGTACACAACATGTTGTTATTAACTATAATTACCACATTATATAATAGATCTCTTGAACTTATTCCTCTTGTCTAGCTGAAATTTTGTATCCTTTGACCAATATCTCCTCCACTGCCTCCACCTCCTGGGTCCTGGCTGTTATAATTCTACTTCCTGCTTCCAAGAGTTTGACTTTGTTAGATTCTACATATTAATGAGTTGATGTGGTATCTGTCTTCCTGTGTTTGGCTTATTTCATTTAACATAATGTCCTTCAGGTTCATCCATATTGTTGAAAATGTCAGGATTTCCTTCTCTTTTTAAGACTGAATAGTATTCCACTGTGTGTATATACCTCATCTTCTTTATCCATTCATCCATTGATGGACACTTAGACCTATTCCGTATATTGGCTATTGTAAGTAGAATTGAGTAAGTATAGGAGTACAGATATCTCTTTGACATACTGATTTCATTTCCTTTGGATATATACCCAGAATTGGGATTGCTGGTTCCTATGGTAGTTCTATTTTTAATTTTTTGAGGAACATCCATACTGTTTTCCGTAATGGTTATACTAATTTACAGTCCCACCAGCAGTGTGCAAGGCTTCCCTTTTCTCCCCATCCTCACCAACACTTGTTATCTTTTGTCTTTCTGATAATAGCTATTCTAACAGGTGATACCTCATTGTGGTTTTCAGTTACATTTCCCTGATAATTAGTGGTGTTGACCATTTTTCATATACCTGTTGGCCATTTGTATGTCTTCTTTTGAGAAATGTCTATTTAGTTCCTTTGCCCATTTTAAAATTAGGTTGTTTTCTTGCTATTGAGTTGTTTGAACAGTACAATTTTAGAGACAACATAAACTTCACTTTCTCTCTGATACTATTATTTGCTGACACCCTAGCCGTGGCTTCTTCAATCTCATCCCTGTGCCTTGTGTCTATCTTGATCAGTAGCTTTATCCCTGTTTATTGGTATGTGAATATATAGGTCTTACCACTCAACTGTGAGTTCCTTGAGAGTGGTAACCACATATGATTCCCAGCCCCTGGCTCAGGACCAGGCATGAAATCAATACTTGATCCTCTAAGAACAGTTGGCCATTTAGTTTGTGCTTCAGAAGTTTGCCCTGGAAAATATAGTAGGGCTAAGGCTTTCTATTCTGCTGACACATAGACCTGCATAATGAAGACAGACAAATTGGTGGTGAGGGGTTGTATGACCCAGAGTTTTGTTGGGAGAAGGTGGTTAAAATAATCACTAAATATTTTATATCTAAAAACTTACTCTGGTGCTTATCTGTTAGACCTACTTATTCTGCAATGTTTCATTTCTTTTGAATGATTACACTTCTAAGCCCTTGCTGAACATGTAGGAGGGAAAGGAGGCAAATTTTCAGGAAACCCCAGTTCTCTGGGGTATAGATCGCCTCCCTCACCAGTTTTGTTTTGTTAAGACCTAGAGTAATTAAGGTCAAGTGAAAGAAAAATTATAAAATAAAATAAAACAATGTTCAGTTCTGTCCAGTCTTGGCTTTGAGGATACCTTTGTTCCTGTTGTTTAATTGTACCTCTATGAGAAATGTGTAGGGACCAGCCAAAATGCCCAGCTCTGTTCCTTCTGAGGGAGGACTTGTGGGGAGGACCCTGTTTTCTTAAGTGCTATGGCTTGAGTACGGGCTTTCATTCCCTTCCCTATGGAAACTTCTCCATTATGAAAGCCAGATTCCAACCTACTGTCCCAGGAAAAGTGTGTGACAGGCATTCATCATAGTTTACACATAGTCTAGAATGGGGAGTTGATTCTGGCTCTGTCATGCTACTCTTCATAACTTCAGCAGCATCCCCTATAACTTCCTAGTGTCAGGGTAATCTGGTGTCATGGAGAAACATGGCACTTCACGGGTGTCTCTGTGGAGACTGCATCAATGTGTATAAGAGTTAAGAAAGGGCAGACTTCCCAAACAGGGCTGAAGTCAACCGTGGTCATGACAGCCACCTCCTAGCTGCATTGAAACACACACAACCACACTTGTAGTGGTGGCTGGGACACATCTCCAAGCAGGATGGGAAGCTAGGTGTTCCCAGCCTTACAAGGGGCTGGGAACTTCTTTTTAATTGAGTGGAGCCCTGAGGCCTTTGTGATGGGATATAGGCGTACCCTGCTATACAAATAAAGCCACAGGTGTGGGTCTACCCTGAGGAATGGAGACAGGAGACACTGGCCAAGATCAGGCAGAGGAGGCAGGGAAGCCACTGCCTGTAAGCAGGGGGCAGGGGTCCAGTTCCCATGCACAGTGAGTAGCCTTGTCTCCTTGCCTGAGTTCCCAGAAGAGTAGCCCTCTTTGACTTGGCCTGGGGTTTTCCCATCTGGCATTGGTTTCCTCACTCTTTCCATGGGGAACCTGGTGTGCTGTGTTCTCCCATGCTTTTTCCTCACCCTGCCCAGGCCCATCTAAGCTTGGGAAGTGGTGAGTCTTGACCTCTGCATTCCATCTCTGCTCTCAAATGAGGTCTATCATTTAAACACAAAAAGCAATGATAAAAATAATTATTCTGTCAATGATAACACATCTGATTATTTTCCTCCCTTTTGAGAAGTATTGAAGAGTCATATATTTCCATTTCAACAAAAATGATTGTAATAGCTTACACTGAAAAACTGTTTTCCATGTGGCTTGGTTCTACATGGAGCATTTTGTTTTTATCATTTTGTTTAATGTTCATGATACTTCTCTAAGGAAGGTATTAATATTAACTCCATTAAAAATTTTTTTAAGACTTATGTTTATTTATCTATGTATTTTTATTTCAGAATATTATGGGGGTACAAATGTTTGGGTTACATGGATTGCTTTTGTATTGCTTGAGTCAAAATTATAATTATGCCCGTCAACCAGATAGTGTACATTGTACCTATTCACTCATCCCCTCCTGCACAATTTCCGTTGTGTTTACTTCCATGCGTGCATGAGTGCTGATCGGTTAGTTGCAATTTAATAGTGAGTGCATGTGGATTTGTTTTTTCATTCTTTAGAAATTTAATTTAGGAGAATGGTCTCCAGTTCCATCTAGATTGTTCCAAAAGGTATTGATTTATTTTTTATGGCCAAATAGTACTTCATGGTATACATATACCATATTTTATTAATCCACTCATGAATTGATGGGCACTTGAGTTGATTCCACATCTTTGTGATTGTGAATTGTGCTGCAATAAACATTCTAGTACAGGTGTCTTTTTGATAAAATGACTTTTTTTCCTTTGGGTAAATACGCAGTAGTGAGATTGCTGGACCAAATGGTAGGCCTACTTTTAGTTCTTTGAGGAGTGTCTATACTATTTTCCATAGAAATTGCACTAGTTTGCAGTCCCACCAACAGTGTGTATGTGTTCCTGTCTCTCCACATCTATGCTAGCTTCTATTGTTTTGGGACTTTTTAGTAAAAGCCACTCTCATTGGAGTTAGGTGATATCTCATTGTGGTTTTGATTTACATTTCTGTGGTGATTAGTGATGTTGAACATTTTTCATGTATTTATAGGCCATAAATCTATCTTCTTTTGAAAAGCTTCTGTTCATGTCTTTTGCCCACTTTTTAATGGGGTGTTTGATTTTTTCTTGCTAATTTGCTTGAGTTCTTTGTAGGTTCTGGTTATTAGTCCTTTATTGGATGTCTAACATGAGAATATTTTCTCCCATTCTGTAGGTTGTCTATTTGTTCTGTAGATTGTTTCCTGGGCTGTGCAGAAGCTTTTTAATTTAATCAAGTCCCATTTACTTCTTTTTGTTGTTGCTGTGATTGCCCTTGGTGTCTTCTACATAAATTCTTTGCCTAGGCTGATATCTAGAAGAGTTTTTCCAACATTTTCTTCTAGAATTCTTATGGCTTAGGTTTAAATCTGTTATCCATCATGAATTAATTTTTGTGAGTGGTGAGAGACATGGATCCTGGAATTTTGAGAATTTCCACCCACTGGAAAAAAAAAAGCCCTTAAGAGGGGGCTGCCCCCAGAGGTCCATATCGATATTTCATGTTGGATAGAGTATGTATTTCAATCCCTGACTCTGCTGTGGGCTCAGTCTGATGTCCCCATGCAGTTCTAGAGGAAGCCTCAAACTTTGGTAAACTATTCAGTGTTGGTAGTGTGAGACTACCTACACTGACACTATGTCAATCCATGCTGAGATCAAGTATATGAGAGCAAGATTCAATGGACTGGGGACCAAAATATGGGGGAGCGTTGGGATGAACACCCACTCTGTGCCAGCCTTCTGACTCTTCTTTCTTGACCCGTGGGTATTTTCAAGCTGCCTACTGAACTTGGGCCTAATCTCCGTACCATAATCTGGGTCTGCAGATGTATCACCCTTGACTTAAAGGTTCCCGTGGAATGGCTTTATTGCTTTCTAACTGGGCAATGGGAAAGGAAGATTTAATATTATAGAATTTCTACTGCTAATTATTAATATTAATGTAAGCCCTTCTAATGGGGTATATAAGACATTTCTTAGCAGCCTTATTCATAATTGCCAAACCCTAGCAACAACCCAAATATCAATCAGTTGGAGAATGGATACAAAAATTGTGCTATATCCATCCAATGGAATACTACTCAGCAACAAAAAGGAACAAACTGATGCACACAGCAACAAGGATGAGGATAAAAAGCATATTATTGAACAAAAAGATGCAGACAGACAAAGAATATGTATTGTGTGATTCCTTTTGTATATACCTTTGTTATAGGGACAGCAATCAGAACAGAGTTTATCTCTGTTAGGCGATGGTTTAACAGAAAGGTGCGGGAAAAGTGCTGTGTCTTGATGTGAATGTTTATATGAGTTAAATGGTTAAATCCATTGAGCTGTAGTTTCAAGATTTGTGTACGCTACTGTATGTAAGTCGTACTTCAACAAACTACTGTTAGCATATTAAAAATCTTTCTAATGGGAGAAGTTGTTATGAGGGAGATGAAAAAGACCACTTAAAAATACTCTATCAAACAGGAAAGCTTTAATAGTGAGAATTTCTATATAGAGTGTCTTGTTGCATTGTTAACTAGGATTTACTTTGGGGGCTGATTTCCTAAGGATCCTTCATTCCTTTCTCATCCTTGTTTGGCTGCTGGTTTCCTGGTCTCACTGCTTGTAGGCACCTTAAGCAGAGAATTGGAGGAGAAGTCCAAAGGCCTGAAACTGGCAATTGGAAGACACTGTAGCATTCAGAAAATGACAGTGTCCTAGGTGGCATTCCTAGAAGCAGAGCTGGAATGGGGATTCTTGAGCAAGTGAGTTATTGAGGACGGGCTCTCAGGGGAACCTGGGGAGGGGGCGGGGAAGCAGGACAGAGCCCAGGAGGAAGCCAGGTAAAGATGCAGACTCGGTAGTTCAGCCTCTGCGTGATCCCACAGAGAGCTCTGAGGCGTGAATGGCACCACAGTGTTGTTTCACCTGGAGGCAAGAGCGTTGGTTTTTAGTACTCCTGTGTCTGTCAGTCACTGGCGGGACTCCCCTGTGCGTGCACGTGCCTGCATGCATGCCCGTGCCGGTAACCTGTAGGCATTTCCTGGAGAGGCAGATCCTGTCAGCCCAGGGCACTTTTTCTGAGAAAGGAGCCGCTGTTAGCAGTCCCCACTGACAGCAGCTGGGAAATGGGGGCACCTCACTAGTAAAGGGTGTCTTGGTGGGTCACCAACAGCTCCTGCAGGTAGTCACACCACCGGTGTAGCCGGTGTTGAAGACAAACTGGTAATGCCTTTTCTGGTAATCCCAAGGCCAAGGGATCAGGGAACCCACTTAGGAGGTCCACAGAATCTCCGAGTGCTGTGAGAAGATGGCATGGGTCATGGACTTGCTTTGGAGACAGTCTGGTATGGTGGCACCTGTTTGGAATTTCTAAACACAACCTCTAAAGAGGCAGTCAAGTTCTGTATTACAATTATAGACCTTTAAAACACCCTGTACTTTTTCTTCACTGTATTTACCACAATTGCAATTAAATTGTGATTATTTCTGTAGTTATTTAATAGCATCTCCTCTGTAATACTCTAAAAGCACCTCTGCATCTCCAATGCCTGGAACATAGTAGGTGCTCAGTAAATACTGGTGAATAAATGAGCGAATGTGTTTGGGAAAATGGGAGGAAGGTGCTCATAGAGGTGACATCTTATTTTGATTGTTTTACTTATCTGAAATCTTCTCTGTGCTGTCCACACCAATCCTGGTCTATTCTTTGGTGCCCCACTCATCCCCCATTTCTCCCGGACACTCCCTCCCCAATTTATCACGCCTAATGCCATTCTACACCAAGGATTCTGTGAAATTTGTAAACCTTGCATTTCCAACTGACTTTATGTATTTATCTGTAATCTAACTCATTACAGAAAGGATTAGGTTAGATTTTTTTTTTTTTTTTTTGAGACAGGGTCTCACTCTGTCACTCTGGTTGGAGCACAGTGGTGCCATCACAGCTCCCTGCAGCCTCTAACTCCTGAGCTAAAACGATCCTCCCACCTTGGCTTCCCAAAATACTGGGATTACAGGTGTGAACCACTGCACCCTGCCTTGGAATTTTTTTGATGGTTGAGTTTATGTCTTGCTTTGGTTTCTAGGATGCTTCCTTTTTTATGCCATTCCTGTTACCTGCGGAACACTTCCCCCAACAATCATCAGTCATTTAGATTCTTTAAGGACCTGGTCCTTTACTGACTGGCCCAGCTGGAAATCATCTTTCTCTCCTCTGAGTCTTGGTGGCACTCTATTGCCCCCAGTCTGAGGATGCTGACTTTTGCCTCCTTGTGTGGTAGTTATGTCATTGTTCCTCTCTGGGCCTGTTGGCTCCTTCACAACAAGACCACACATTGAGCCACTTACTGCTGTGTATACTGTAGGTGCACAATAAATGGTTTTTGCACTATTAACGTAAATATGTAGATGTCAGACAATCAATATTCTAAGATGATGTACAACAGAAAGGTTGGAAATTGGACAAGAAGGAAGATGAATTTAAAAAATTCTTTTTGAAGTGACTCAAGTTGAGGATTTAATATTTAAAGAGGCAGAGGAAGAAGAAAGATGATGATGGGAGAAATATATCTGAAAATGGCCTTAATGAAGGTTAATTGAGATCCAGAGAGCTCCAGCAGGGGATGGAGTATGGCTTCTCTATGAATTTCCTTTTCTTCTCTCATATCGAGTTGGGGTGACACATGCCACACTTGGGTGACAGAGACTTTCCTTCAGTAACATCACCAGTCCCACATAGTAGGGAAATTCTTCCCAGAAACAGGGTCACTGAGGTCCCCAGTTCGCATGGCCTAGCCTCTCTCTCTGGAGCTGGCACAGATGTTGATGATCGCTCCTCAGCTTTGACACAAGGTTTTATGGTGCCAGCAATTCATATTAAACAAACCCCATTTCCTCTATAATGTGAGAGTACTTTCCTGATCATTCTTTAATCAAAACAAATGTTTTTGAAGCTGCTGAGAACAGGATATGGAAGATTTGGCTAACGATCAAATATGGGTTCAAAGGGATATCTGTGATGGCTCCCTTTGAGCTGTGGGCACTGTCTAAAAATAGCAGATTGATACGGGACCTTTGAAATGTAACTAACTGCTGGAGATTACTGCTGAATTCTAGAAACCAGTCCTCTGACTTCACAGAGATGCTGCACGTGGGAAGCTTGAGGGGGAATGTGGCATAGACCTCTTTCCTGTGGCAGTGTGTCCCCTCAAGGCGGGGCTCTGCAAGACTGTGACTTCACTCTCATAATCTCCCCATAAGCTGGTAAGAAGATTCCCTTCTTTTAGAGTATAGTGTTGGAAATACAATGAGCATACACCTAACCCCAAACCTGGTTTATATTGGGGAGACTTAATTCAATGCTACAAATACTAATGAAGGCAAATAACTGGACTTAATTTGTTACTGTGATGGATCCAAGGATATACAAATAAAGCAAAGTGGTAAAGCAGAGAATTTATTAGTAGAATTATAGAATTAGAAAGGATTTTAGAGGTTAGCTATTACAAACCCCCCATTATCATGATGGTGGGGTGGGAAGGGAGGAAAAAGAAAACTAACATTTATTATGTGGTGATTATGTGTCAGACACGTCTATTGTGTTATTTACTCCTCTCAAAACCTCTATGTAGGAAAAGCTGGGAAGGAATCTTTCCTCCTTTCTTTTCTTTCTTTCTTCCTTTCCTTTCTATCTATCTATCTAAACTGAGTACAATGAAGACATTTTGATGAGACCTTTGAATAATTTGAATTCTCACAAATCCCTGTGAGATAGAGGATATATTTTTTCATTTTAGAGAAGAGGAAAGTGAACCTCAGAGACATTGAATGCCATTGCTGGGAAGTGATTGAGCTGGGATTTGGACTGGTCTGTCCATCATCAAAGTCTTGCTCTTCCTTGATCCACGTGTTTCAGATAAGGACACAAAGGTGCAGAGGGAGGATGTACTTCAGCCGAACCTTCTGATCCTTGGCTCAGTTGTCATTCTCCCATTTCATACTGAACATATCCTCAGCTAGGGTTGAGGAGGAAGCAGGCATCATCTGAACAAGAGCACCAGCCGCTGTTAAATTCTTCCCAGATTCCATGCTCTCAGTTGGCAACTTTAATCCCAAATTCTCTGTGGGAATGAATTGCAGAGAACAACAGACATAATTTCCTTTTAAGATGTTTCCAAAGTTGCTGAAGAGGACACTTGGAATATTCCTCTGTTTGATTAACAACTTGTTGATTTTTGAAATTTTAATCCTTTCTTTCCTAAATAGTTTGTATTATCAGAAGTCTGTTTCCACAGTCCCGCTCTGTGTCCCATCCCTTTCTTCTCTGTGGTGCTACCCTGGATCCCTCCAGCTGGAGCTGGAACAATTTACTCATTCTTTCTTCAGAGCTGCTGGAAAAGAGGCAATAATTATTCTCTGAACAACACCCATTGCATATTTGGAGGTAATTATGGAATATCCTTTCAACTTTTATTAATATGAACCATTCCCTTAGGGACAGGTTTTTAAAATGGAGAAACCTTGTGCCACCAAGCTTCAGACACACTTTTATAGATAGGAAAGGACATGTGAGGCAGGGAGGAGATATGGAGACTTCTCTACCTTGTCTTTGAGCAAGGCGGAACCCAAGCATGCTTGGATGGAACCTACACTTTGGTGGCTAGGAAAGCCGAAAGACTTAACGGTACTGTGTGCGTCTCAAATATCCTTCCACTAGGCCTAAGGAAGAAGGAAATTAGTCCAATGGCGGCTGTTAGGGGACCAGTAAAATTTATTTGCAGTGGTAAAGCACGTTAATCTGGATTTTTGCCTCTAATGACAAAGCAGTATGGCCGGTGGAATTAGCACTGACTTGAGACTTGGCATACCTGGTGACTGTGCAGCTGATATCTTATTGGAAAATCCACCAGGAGAACACAACATGGTGTATCAAACAAAGAGTCAGATGGCCTGAGATTGAGTCCTGCCTTTGCTATTAACTTACTGGTGACTTTGAATGAATAACTAAAACATTTGGGTCTAAGTTTCCTCATTACTTAAGTGACAATTCAAGTTCAGTTATCTTTTGAATGTCTATTATTGGTGCTTTCTTCATGCTAGTCATTGAGCTAGGGGTAGAAAGAAAAACAGGATGATTCCTGACTCTGAAAGCTCACAATTTGGAGTTGAGTAAATAAGCCATATGGGTACTTATGTTAAGAGCCCTACCAAAGTATGTTCAGATGCTACCCAATTGAGGACTTAAGAATTTGTATGGAGTAAGAGAATGAACAGGGTAGACCGTAGAGGTCACATTTGTTCCAATACTCTCAACATAAGAAGATGAGGTGAAGTGCATTCCAGGCAAAGGCATGAGGCAAGATGGGGAAAAACAAGGAAATGTTGGGCTATAGTGCTGGGTGAGCGAAGGAGGTGAGGGGTGGGGGTGGAGGGGCTGGAACAGAGTTTGTACCACACTGTAATAAGCATCTATGCCTGTGCTATGGCTTGAATGTTACTTCCAAAATTCATGTTGAAATTTAATTGCCATTGTGATGGTATTAAGAGGCGGGACCTCTAATAGGTGATTAGGTCATGAGGACGCTGCCCTTGTGAATGGGTTAATGTAATTACCGTGGGATGGAGTTACTGTGAGAGTAACCTCCTGATAAAAGGTTGAGTTCAACCCCCATTTTCTCTGTCTCTTGTGTGAGCTTCCTTGCCATGTGATAACTTCCATCATGGGATGACACAGCAAGAAGGCCTTCATTGGATGCTGAGCAGATGGTAGATGCCAGTGTGTACTCTTCGACTTCTAATCTCTAGAACTGCAAGCCAAATAAACTTCTATTCTTTATAAATTACTCAGTATGTGGCATTCTGTTTTAGCAGCAGAAAATGGACTAAGACATCTTGCTAAGGAATTTGAACTTTTTCCTGCGTGCAATAAGGATTTATTAAAACATTTTAAGGGCGTGGTGTGATGAGATCTGCATTTTCTGGAGGAGAAAATGGAGGTAAGAGAGACAAAAAGCAAGCAGATTAATTAGGAACTCTTGTGAATATCCACAGAAGAGGACACAGGGCCTGAACCAAGGCCTTAGCAGAGGAAATGGTGGAACAGGCTTCAGGTTGGGAATTAGAAGTAGCATCAGGATTGGCTACATAATTTGTAGTGTCTGGTGCTAAATAAAATTGAGGAGCCCCCTGTGAAGACAATTGAGAATTTCAAGACAGTGACAGCAGAATATTAAACCAGGCACAGGGGCCTTCTAAGCGTGGTGCCCTGTGTGACTACACAGGTCTCATGCCCTTTAAGCTGGCCCTGAGTTGTCCAAAAGAAAAAAAATCCTATCCCAATAGGTAAAGGTGCAAAAATAAAAATGTTATTAATATGGTATAATTACAGTATGTTATTGCTTTATCACGAAACCAAAACTGCATGTATATACTTTTAAACAGTTAAGTCAGATTAAAGAAAACAGAAAAAAGTCCTTTAGACTTAGCAACAAAGAGGCTATACACCTGGAGAATAGTGACCAGTAGTTCTCGATGTTCTTCCCAGTTTTACATCCTAGGTCAGTTATGCTTCACTGTTTAAAATGGAAAATAGGAGAAATGTATCGTTCTTTTCTATCTTATTATTTGTGGTGGAAAGAAACTAGATTTTACCTGAAATGCATTTGAGACTCACAGGAACAATACAAGGGTAGAAAAGAAAAAAAAAAACAAACGTTTCCTTGTTGGCATTTCTTAATCCTTTATTGAGAGAAGAATAGCATAATCTATTGTGGTTGAGGTTCTAGAAATTAGACAGGAAAGTTTGCTGTAATGGAGAGGCGTTGATTTGGAGGTTTGGTAGCAATGGAAATAGTCAAAACAAAAGAATTAATTTCATCGGAAATTGTTCCTTGGACTAGATCCTGTATGAGTGAGCCATGAGAAAAGACAAAGAAGTTGAGAATTGGCCCATTTTAAAAAGAACATTTGAAGACTTGGATTCCCTCACTTCTCTCTTGCCTACAGCTCTCATTTCACCATTTTCTTCAAATCCAGGCAAAACAAGATTCACTGATAGCAGCAGGCCTCATGTTTGTGATTATTCTGCCTGTGTCTTAAAGTCAGTTCTTTCCCCAAAGTTGTGCATTCTCCAAGGACTTCTCTGATCCATCTCGCTTTTCAGCAGATGTTGGCAAAGATGTTGATAGATGTTTTAAAAACACTCAAACTGTTCATTCCTTGCCTATTTTTATTTCCCCCTCTTTCGCTAGTAATGTATGGGCTATATGTATTTGTTTTGCCAGCGGTAGAAACATATTAGCTTACTTTTACTGAAAGCAACTAAATACATGAGCTTTATGTTGAAAACGAAGTTGTTGCACTGGATCTTAGTTTTCAGTTTTTAGCTCTGAAATCCCTGTTGTCATCTTTGAGGAAGCAGTAGGTGGAGCTACAGGCTTTTTATCACGAAAGAATGTTTTCAGTAGCTGCCCATTGCCGGAATAACCTGAACAAGCACACATTTCCAAAAATAACAGAGGCATTTCCAAGTATTCCAGAAATATATGCAAGACTGTTTAGTCATTCATAATCACCGCTTTGCAAGTACTAGATTCTGTAGAAAATATTTCAGAAGCAGAAAAAAGATTCATAGAATTCCCTGTATTTTTAGAAAAGAGATGTAAAAAAAAACGGAATTCAAGAGGGAGGGAGAGGCACTTATTCTGCCCAATCATGTACCACTCTTTTTTTTTTTTTTCCAGGTGGTGAAAGGGCCCAGAGGGGTAACCGGGGGTGGAAAAAAAAAAATCTTTTCCATTTGCGTCAGAACTCTGAGGAGCTCTTCATTTCCCCACTCAATGAACTTTTTCTAGGCTCTAAACTGTGGTTTCGATTTTCTCTGAATTGCAGAGGGGTGGCCTAGCTTAAGTGATTCTGAGGAGGCCAGAAGGTACTTGCAACCGATCACTCTTGAGGGCCATTCCTCTCATTGGGTGCCCTGATGTTCTTAACCATTTTCCCGAGAAGCAATTAAAACAAACAAAACAAAACAGCTTTTAATCACTATGAGAAGTGTAGATTCTTTCCATGTAAAATCACAAGTTCTGAGATGCTCTAAAAGTCTTTTATCAATTAGGATTCTCTAGAAAAATAGGATATATGTATCCTATTAATTCTATATATCCCCTGGTCCACTTATCATATATGTATATCATGTATATAAAGATCATATATATATATATATATATATATATATATAGATCATATATATATAGAGAGAGAGTTATTGATTTGCTTTAAGAAATTGGCTCATGCAATTGTGGGTCTCACAAGTCTAAGATCCACAGGGCAGATGGCAAGCTGGCAACTCAGACAGGATTTTCTATTACGGTCTTGGGGCAGAATTCCTTCTTCTCTGGGAAGCCTCCATCTTTACTCTTAAGGTGTTCAACTGCTTAGATGGGATCCACTCACATTATGGAGGGCAATCTGCTTTGTTTAAAGGAAATGTTTATCTCATCTACAAAATACCTTCACAGCAACATCCAGACTAGTGTTTGATCAAACAACTGGGCACCATAGCCTAGCTAAGCTGACATCTAAAATTAACGATCACAGGTCTTGTTGCTGTGACCTGGTCTCAGAGAAGCCCCACAACAAAATGATGAAAAATACCTTCAAGTGCACCATTGCCCTAGATGTAAG
This sequence comes from Eulemur rufifrons, assembly GCF_041146395.1. Taxonomy (NCBI): domain Eukaryota; kingdom Metazoa; phylum Chordata; class Mammalia; order Primates; family Lemuridae; genus Eulemur; species Eulemur rufifrons. The sequence goes on from NC_091002.1 coordinate 30,165,333, forward strand.
TGTTAAGGGAAGGCCACACATGACTCTAGGGAAAGAGCTCAACCTCCCACCCTGTACCTGAGCCTCTGTCCTACTTGTTTTCCCCATCCTCTCCTGGGGACAGTGGATTATGACACAAAAGCAGCCAAGAGACAAAAATGGAGACGTTGCTAGGATTTGATGGATAAAGGTTGCAAACACCAGACTTCTCTGCCTTTGGTTCAAGACGTTACTGTGGATGCTGACTTGTAACTGGAAGAACAGCAGCCATGATGCCTCATGACTGCAGAGCAGCCTAGGATAGACTGGGCTGCCACAGAAGTCCCTTCGTTCACACTGTGTTCTTCCCTCCTCGCAGCAAACCTCTGATTGACAGATGAGGAAGAAGGAGCAGAAAGGTTCATTGAGTCACCAGGTATCGAGCAGCTGCCATAGGCTGGGCAGTGCTCTGGGTGCTGGGAATATACACAAGTGTGGTAAAAACACACACACGTTTCTATCTCTTATGGCTCTAACATTCTAATGAGGGTGATAGAAAATAAAATAAGTAAATAGACCAGTAAAAAAGTGCAAGTTGTGGCAAATGACAGGACAGAAACCAGTAAGTGGGCTGAGAGAGAGCTTACTGGGGTTATGGTGGGAAACCCGCTTTAGGTTTGTCATAAGGAGGGCTTCTACCATGTGGTGACATTTAATCTAAGACATATATGGACCTTAGGGACTTGGCTAAACCCTCCACTCATAAGTTAAGAGCTGGAGCTGGGATGCATACCCAAGTTTTTATTGGATCTAATTTATAATCTTTATCCATCACAAATGTCCCCTAGCTTAGAAGTTGGGTGAGACAAAAAAGGTCTGGTACCCTCTTTTAAATTTGAAAAAGAATCGTGAATGCCTAAGCAAAGGCTGATATACACCTGTGATTTGAATGTATGTGTCTGAATCCCAAGAAAGGAAATTCTAGACCATCTTAAGCAACCGCAGCCAGAGTCTTTCAACCTCCCCTGTTAGGCAGTTCTTCCTTCTCCGTAGCCGGAATTTTTCATGCTGCACCTGCAGCTCTCTTCCTTGTGCCTTGTCCCTGGTGCATGTGGAGGACTGCTGGTTGTTGCCCTTTGCAGAAGAGGTGCTGAGCATGCTTCGCACTTGGATTAGTATGTTGGGTTTCTTCTTTCTGGGTCTCATTCTCTGGCTGTGTAACGATCTTCCAGGCTCCACAGAGATTGTGCAGATTGTCCTTGAGATAGTCCCGGAGGGTGCCATTCGCATTGCAGACGTGTCATACATAGGTAGATAATCACAGCACCAATGTGTGGGCACATTGTAGAAATGAGTGCAGAGGAAGGAGGCACTTTCTCTACTCTGTGCAAAGCAGCCTTACCAGCTGGACATGACTGCACATCTCTCTGTCTTACCTGCCAACTTTCCTCTTTGTTTCCAATCCAAAAAGACACTTAGGATGATAGGAGGTGAGTTTATGAAACTTTTCTTTCCCCACAGCACTGTGAAGGCACAGGGATCATATCATACAGGGTATTGTCCATTTTCTTCTTTTTACTGCCAACAGCACTGGCTTTTCATTTGGTGTCCAGTAACCTCCTGAAATTATGGGAAATATTGTTCATGTATTTTTTTGGTTTGTTTTTCTGGGGTTAGGATCCATTGCTTTCATCAGGTTCTTAGAATGACCTTCCCCCAAATTAAACACTTCTTACATTCAGGATTCCCTTGAGTGGAAAAGGGATGGAGAAGGCAGCGTTTCCATCTTGCAACAGAAAGAATATTCTTTACTTAAAATATCTGGAGGGGTCGTTTAAGATGATGGCTGGGTGTAACCCACAGGCTGGGTTCATTGGTCCTTCTTTCCAACACTTCCACCCGCTCTGCCCGCTGGTGGCCTGTTGGAGGCTCATACCAGCACCCCTCTGGTTGAGCCTTCTCTGAGAATGCCCTGAACTCAAGGAGTTTTCCCCCTTCTACTCAATGAGAAATGTAGTTTGTGGGTCCCATTCTGCTCTTCTTCAGTTGACAGTAAGCAAATCTGCATGGTGGGTTAGTGGTTATTTCTGTTAGTCATTCCAGGAAACAAGCTCATTTTTGTTAATAATAATATGGACAAGTGACATTTGGAAAGTACCCTTACCTGAGGAGAAGATTGGCACCTTAAACCAAAGGAGGGATGTCAGGTGGGAGAGCTGACCTAGGGAAGAGAAGATACAGGACAGGTACTACAAGTGCTTCTCAAAAAACTCACTTTTGTGGAGAGTTGACTGAGTCAGGGACTTTCTAGTTCTTTCTTTTGTAGTTCAGTGACCTCATTGGAAGGAGTTCACTGTATTTTATTTATTCTCTTTAAAAGTCCAAGTTGAAATTTCTGAGGATAGGATTTTAAGGTAGGTGGGATTATAAGGGACTTTTGATTCTTGAACTCCTGACCTCAAGTGATCCTCCTGCCTCGGCCTTCCAGAGTGCTAGGAATACAGGTGTGAGCCACCACACCCCGCCTGGGACTTTTGATTCTTAGCATGGTGGCTTAGTCAAATTGTAGCTTTACCACTTACTATCTTTTTGACTTTGGTCAAGCTACTTAACTTCCTTAAGCCTCCGTTTCTTCATCTTTAAAATGCAGGTAATAATAGTTCTTACCTCATAAGGTTGTTGTGAGGATTAAATGACATGATTCACGTAAAACACTTAGCACATTACCTGGCTCATAATAAATACTAGCTATTAATATTAATGTTGAATATTTGTGCAGTGGTTTAAGTTTTTGAAACAAGCATTTATTATGTTTGTAATCCTAAAAATTAGACTAGAAAATAAAAAAGTAAAGCCTATGTTGTTCAATTCAGGCTTGTTTTGAATTTGTTTTTCATATTTTCCATTCTAGAGGAAAGCACCTTTCATCCTGAGGTACTCCTCATATTAAGGAAGAAATAATTCTGAACAATTATTTAAAGCATTAGAGGTAGTAATCTAAAAAAAAAAGAAGTTATGTTTATTGTTTTCTACAAGTTGAATAGATAAATTTTGTGGTTGGTAATTGACAATGGAAGCAAGCTTTTTGTGAAAGCTTTAAATGAACTTACGGCATTTTAAAATGGAAAGCTCACAGTATATTTAAGAGACTATGAACTGTCTCATTTGTTTAGAGCAAAATATTCATTGGGGAAGTACTTGGGGATAAAGCTGGAGAGAGAATTTGAATTTAAAGGGTTTTGCTTGCTTGGGTGAGAGGTGTGGACTCTTGTTGAGCCAGTAAGAAGGAAGACAGTGAAGGTTTTGGAGAAGGGTAATTCAACCATAGCATGAATATATAATCACTGGATCTAATCGCTTAAAGTAATTTCATCTAGTAAAAACTTCTTGAATTTATTCCTAAAACTTTGTGACAAGTTAGCAACCTGAATTTTCATTTCTCCTTTTTCTCCTCCTCCTCTCCTTCCTCTTCCTCCTTCTCCGCCTTCTTCTTCTTTTTTAAGTAGGCATATATGGTAGATGTTGCTAGGGTCTGGCTCTCCTGTCCTCCCTGGTCATACAGGAGTCTATTTCTCTGTCCTATTGCAAGTGGGCAGGGCCATGAAACTTGTTCTGACCAATGATATAGGAGCAGAGATGTATGTTGCTTCCAGCCTCTCTGCAGTTCTCCTGTTCTGCTTTTCCTCTGTCTTTCTGATCATGGATGCACCTTTGTGTTGTGATGACTTTGCCTTGTAAATCAAAGCAGCATGGATTGCTGAGGTGCCATATAAAGGATGGTTGCACTGGGGAGTTTCTTGAACTTACAGTGTATTTTGTAGGAGTGATAAATAAACCCTTTGTTGTGTGAAGCCACTGAGATTTATTATTTTGTTACTGCAGCCTAACCTATCTTATTCTGACTATTAATAGCAACAGCCAATGGTATGTATAATGGCCTTCTAGACAATGTGAGCTACCAGGGAATCAGGAATCTGGGGGTTGTTAACCAGCAAGGGATGGTCGTGTGGGCACAATCTCCAATCTCAAGTAGCTTTACCTGTCCCAGGAGAGATAAAATAAATACTGGAACTAAATGCAAATGTGGGAGGATGAGATAAACTGCACACAACTATCTCTAACAATCTAGAGCTCTAGCTACATGTTGGGGATATGTACTTATAAGTACGGATTTAACACAAGGGTAAAAATGTTAAGGTAAGAGATGGCTATATTTTCGGAAACACTGGAGTCAGGTTATCCAAAAAGGTTTTCTAGAAAAATCTGCTCTAAGTTGAGGGAAAGTGATGGAACTTAAAGAAAATTATTTCATGTGATAGCTTTAAGATAATAGAAGACAACATTTTTACTATCTTTTTCTATACAAATATAATGGCAAAAAATCATGCAAGTAGATGACAAAATGAATGATTGAAGATAATTTGAATAAGGAGAGAAATAAGGGTTGAACAATTGTCTAGCAGGAGTAAGAGGAGCTAACAGATGGCCTGGTGGCCAAGGCAAAGAGGGAAACATCATCAGTTATGAACAATTACCATGTCTGTAATATAAGAAACAAACTAGTTGTTAAGGAAAGCAGAGCCATTCTTGATCATGAAGTCTGACAGAAATTTCTAACATGTGTCTGCAAAATTAGGGAACTGTGATTTAGGGACTGGAAATAGTGGGGGAAAAAAAATCTTAGGAGTTCAAGTCAGCCAGAAGGAGCTGAGAGCTATGTCTTCAAACAAAAATAAAACAGAAAAGCTGAAGAAATAATATATATGCATTATTCTTTGACCTAAAAATTGCCATGTGAGGGGAACTATGATTTAATATAGTTTATAGTATATCAAGAAAAGTACAAGAAAATCTGGGGAAGTCAGTTTCTAGATGTTGCATTTGCCATACTCTTCATGGTGTTTTATTTGGGAAAGAGGTGTGAGGGTTTTATTACTGTTTCACTGTGCCTTTGCATGAATACATAGAGCAACTCTGGGTAACTTTGAAAGCGTTTCATTGCAATACCTGATATGTTTGTTTTAAAAAAACTCCTCTCCAACCTTAAGAAAGATATGCCAGTACTAATAAAAGTATTTATCGTTAAGGACTAATAGACAGCCACAGGAGATAGTTCTGAAAGGATTGGCAGTTTATTGAGATGGTGAGATAATTTTATAGTTGGACCAAATGACCAGAGAGCTCTTTTACAGCTACTTAAACAAGTTAATATTGATTTTATGATGCTTTTTCTATTATTTTATAAGGGAAAGCAGTGAGAATATGAGGTGTTGGAGTCTGTTGCTCACTTTTATGAAGTGGCCTGCTTGCTCTTTTTTTTTATTAACTATTTCCTGCTTTCTGAGGCAATTGGGCAGACTGTTCATGGGCCAAACAAGAAGTCAAAAAACAAGTTTTCGTTTTTGTATTAAAAAAAAAGAAAAAGATGGAAGCAAATGATGTAATAGACTGGAGACCCTAACACCTATTTCTACATAATTTTGTCTTGAATTTGGATTATTTTATTTACATGTCAACAGAGCCAGACCTCTTGTTGAAACACTAATTGAGGTCTCTCAGGCAAGTCCCAAAACAGTTTTATAAAGTTGTTTTTTCTCCCTTGTATTGTATCTAGAACACTCTCAGTTACTGCTGTCTCCATGTTGTCTAAACACGTGACCTACAAAAAATCATTACTGCAGCCACCAGGTTAATTCTTCTTTAATGTATATCCTCAAGGGCTAGTCTATGACTTGACTCAGCCATTGGCTTAAACATTCCTACTTCCATATTTTTCTTAAGAGTCTGCTTTAAAAAAAGCTTCTGTTTTAGTTATAAATCTCCTGGAATCAGATTCTAACCCCCTGAAATTATGAGCCAGTTGGCACCATTAGGTGTGTAGGTTTGTATGTCTCAGGTATTCAGTTTTCTCCAAATGTCAGGATCTCAAGCCATGGTCTCAGTGAATATACACTTGTACTCTATCCTCTAACTCGTGTTCCACGAACTGTCTAGGCCTGGTAGATCTCTGGGTGAACTGAGGGCCTCTGAAGTGGAGGAGGTAAGTGTTCTTGGGCTGATATCCGTGCAATTCTAAGGAACTGGGCTTCAGTGAAGCTAGGTGGACCCAGGTGGCTTTGCTGTCTAAAATTGGGCCTTCCCAAAGCCTTTTTTCTTTTTGCCTTTAGGACTTGCAAGTTCTTAAAAAATAATCAGCTCTGGTGGGAAATCTTGGCTAAAGAATTTTTATTTTTAGGCTTTTGCTTTCAACATGTCTTTCCCCATCCCACCCCCCGCAAAGCAAATAAGATTTCATGAGGCGGGAGGGCACATGGTTTACCCTTGGATGTATGATGGCTGCATTTCCAAATGTAAGGCTGATGCTGGATGGAGGTCTATTTCAGATTGAGGGTGTGGACTGTGGTATCTTGGCATGAAACCAACAGGCCCACCCTCCTCTAACCATTGTGAGACTGAGGCCAGGGTACAAAAGGAAGCCCATGTACCCCATATCAGACTATTTAAAAGTTAGAAATCAAGCTAACAAACTATTAAAAACAAACCTAATTTAGCCTCCTATCTCAATAAATGCACCTTCATCTTTACCTGGAAGGCGAGGTTTGCATTTAGAATTCTCAAGATCCTTGGATTCTCTATTGGATTGTGCTGGGTTTGAGGAGCTGACCTCAGCCTAGGCCTACACCCCTTTTCTTCCCCGCTCCAGCTCCCTTGTGTGCAAGCAGAGGTCTCTCTTGTGTGTGGCTTGGTGCATACATGTCACGTGAACAGCTGTCCCTCGGCCACTCCATGGGCCAAGTAGGGCATAAATTGGAGGCACTTTCTGCTCTCAGCAGACCCTGGAAGGGACCTCGAGGGATTCTGGGGCCCTGGGTAGTGAGGTGTGGCCTAGAAGGAGTGTACATTAGTTTGCTAAGGCCGTCGAGATAAAGTACCATAAACTGGGTGGCTTAAGCAACAGAAATTTATTGTTTCATAATTCTGGAGGCTGGAAGTTCAAGATCAAGGTGTCAGCAGAGTTGGTTTTTCCTGACAGCTTTGAGGAAGAATCTAGCCCATGCCTTTCCTTCTCCCCTCTTCTGGTGGTCTGCCAGAGGTCTGTGGTGTTCCTTGGCTTGTAGACACATCACCCTGATCTTGGCCTTCATCTTCACGTGGCACTCTCCCCATGTGTGAGTCTGTGTCATCATTTCCACCTCTTATAAGGACACTAGTCATATTGGATTAGGGGCCACTCTAATGACTTCATCTTAACTGGTTTACATCTGCAAAGACTCTATTTCCATATAAGATCACAGTATGAGATACTGGGAGTTAGGATTTCAACATATGAATTTTTGGAAGACATGCGTCAACCCATAGCATAGTGTGGGCTCCCAGTAGGCACATGCCCTTGGTCTCACACACATCTCATCCTGCAGGGAAGGTTGTGGCTGGATGGGGTCCAGATGGGGCTCTCTAAAGCTTGAGACCTATGACAGGGACCCTTCTAAGGACAGTTCTGGGCATAAATTATTTCTTTATTACCATCTCACTGCAGTCCTTGATATGGGGTGACTCAGCAGTTTAAAGAGCAATAGATAGGGCATAGACTTTAACTTCCTCTGAACTTCCCTAGTTGGCTAAATTAATGAAGGCTCTTCCCCACCCTCTCAATATTCCTTCCAATCTAGTCCACCTTATCAAGTCATTCCCTTTTTACCCCTAATGCCCATCACAACTTGTCACCCAGTTCATTTTATAGATTATGAGTTACCGCTTCTTACAACCAGTGTTGGGGTGTGGTGAGTCTTCAACAAAAATATGGCGGTTCCCTAGGCCTCTGACTTTTGTTGATGGCATATTTAATGCATCAGCTTTGATTCTGGACAGTATGTTTCTAGTTTTGAGGGCAGTCAGGCCTTCAATGTTCTGTATGTGGGCTATTTCTGAGCCCACATTTTAAAAATAGTCCATGGCGGGAAGGAGGGGTATTCAATTCTGTGACTAAAAACAATCTCCTGGGAGCCAAAGAAACACACAGATAATGTTTATTCTCCATGCTAAAAATAGGTGGGCTGGTATTTTTAGTCATTCCCCAAAATATGGTGTCTGGACTCAAATTCAGCTGTGGGTGCCTGTCTTTATGGGATCGAATGAGAAATGGCAGAGCAGGGAGGAGCTGGGGTCAGATGCTAGAATAAAAAAATGTTTCTAGGAGAGAAGTCAAGCCTTGCTACCAATTTAAGGTTTCCAGCTAATGAGGGTGTAGTTTAATTTCAAACATTTTTAGAGTTTAAAAAAACAAAAACAAAAACAAAAACAAAGCAACCTCAAGGAATTATTGAGAGCATAAAGACCAGCAGTTGTTACATCCCCGGCTGTCAAAATGAGCTACTTCTTTTCCTCAGATGAGGGCAAAAAGTGGTCTGGAATCACAGCAAAATTAATTTGTTTGCTTGGGTATAAATTTAAAATGACTCACTTGATTTTTTTTTTCTTCTGTAATTTGCCAGAATTAATTTAGTTCCAGGGGATTTGCTTTTTATCACCTTGCTATAAAATCTGATTCAGTTTCATACAGTTTCCCCCCCCTACTAATGTCCAGACTAAATATATACTTTAAGAAAATGCCAGGGCTATAGCTTGTGTTTTTGCCATGTTTCTTGTATGGTCTTTCTAGGACCTTAGGTGTGGGAGAGGGGAGGAAGGTTTTCATGGCATTTAAATAGTTTAGGAAATCTTTACAAATCAACATGGTGTCCCCCCAACCTTCCTTCTCTAAAAGTCAAGTGTCAGGAATCATTTCTTTACTAGGTCTTGCATCTACTGAATTACTGTTGGGGTTGAGATGAGTTTTGAGGTTTCAAGAGGAATGGAAAGAAACATACTAAGTGAAAAAGTGCTGAGGGTTGAGAGTCAACTTAAAAATAAAAGCAGCATTTGAGTTATTCTTGTGTTGTATGACAAAGCTATTTTCCTTGCCTCACCAGACTAAGACCAGGAATAAGAAGGCCAGAGGGCTTCAAATCATAAAGGCTGCATGTGGGATTCAGACTAAAACCATCCCACGGCAGAAACATCTGGAAGATGTTTAACATGCCTAGTGAAATGAGCAACATTGATTTCACTCAGTATTCAATACGCGATTGTGCCATCATTGTCCCAGCTCGATGGGAGGACGCTGAGGTGCAGCAGGAGATGTCTTACCAAGATGCTCTCGTTGGACGTGTTAGGAGGGAATAACACATCTCTCTGTGTGATTTCAAGCTGCTTGGAAGTTGGTGTTGTGACTATGAGTGGGTTCAATATCAGACTATATTTCTTAGATAGAATTCAAGTCCTTGGTTGTATAATCATTCCATTCTCTGGCCAACAAACCATGTGACTAGAAAAAAAAAAAGAAAGAAATGTCATTCATGCCATGTCACATGCCAAGTAGATGTGATTTTTAAAAATAGTGTCCTCCATCCCAAATTAAATTCCCTTGTCTGTAGTGAAGCATTTCAGGTCTCATGAAGGAAATTATGGACATTTGGAGGGGCACTTGTACTGTCGTTTCCAGACTATTTTTTTTCAAATTATATTCTTTATATTAAAACCATTTTGAGATTAAGGACCATAATTTTGGAGCTGTTATCTTTTCCTAAAACTCACAGTACGATATCTTTTCTTTTTGGCTTCATGAAAGTAAGTTACTTTATTTCTCAGAATCATCCCTTCTGTTGTAAAGAAGGTGACACTGAAGCCAGGTTGCACAAGAAGTTAGTGGCAAAGTTGAGAACACACATATCATGGCCATTTCTTAGTCTTCCTGGGGCCCTGAGAAGGCACTACCTATCTGGAGATTTTTTAAAATCACTTGTACTTAAAATATGAATAGGTGACCTTTTTCTCTGCTTGATATTCTCCATATAGTCTTTTGGGAGGAGCTTGAGGATTTTTCCGGACTGCTGGGGCTTGTCTGGTCACCTCTCCTGACAGACCTGGACACGGCCCTGTGTGTGTGTGTGTGTGTGTGTGCATGTGTGTGCATTCATGTGCATATGTCTCTCACACTCAGCAGGGCATCATATGGCAGGACCCTGCTGTGATTCCACAGTCCTGCCTTTCTTCTTGGGCATCCAGGCTAGGATATATATATACCATTACCACATCATTCATAGCTTACTGTCAACAAGCCAAGAATCACATCACCTTATCCCACACTCGCATTAGCAGGAATAATTTAAATCAACATTTCTGTTGGGCTGCACTGGGGGATTCTGTTGTTTGGGAAGTCGGGTGCATCCACTTGGCTGGCTGACGGTGGTAGATTTTTCTTGCTCTTGGAGGGTTCAAGTGCTTGTCTAAATACACCCTTAATACTGCCTTGTTGTCTCGTCCCAGCAGGCAGTGATTTTGGCTTACTACATCATAGCCTCTGGTGTCAACAAAGTCTTGTCTTTGCAGTTTTCCTGGTGTTAGCCTGAGGGTATATGTCTCGGTCTGTGAGTGTGTTTGCTAGGAAATTTTTCCTCCCTGATGGAGGAAAGAGAGAAGAAAAATAAGCCACAGAGTTTTCTAGAAATGCCAAGGACACCTTCAACTTTCATTGTGAGGGTACAGGCTCTTGTTCCTTTCCCAATTGCTTGGGGCTCTATGTTGGCGTAGCCTGATGTATCATAGACTTCAATGACCTCTAATTCAGACAACCAGCCAGAAGACAATTGAGATCTAAATACTTTCCCAGTCTTTGTGCCTTTCGATAAGAACAAGAATACACACATACTGAGTTTCCCTCCTCTGCTGGGTCACAGGGACAGAATGTAGAAGTGCCTAAGATGGTCAAGATGTCCATTCTCCTGGTATTTATGTCCTTATATTCTTTCAAATTTGGGATATAACTTTAAAAAAGACAGTGCCCAGTGCAATGGTTGGCCTCCTAGTAGTGTATGTGTGAAACAGAGAATGAACATTTTTGGGAAACTTACAAGGTAGAATATGAGAGCAAGACAGGATAGCACATATTATGTGTTTTTTGCCATGTTTTCTTCATGTTAGAAAATAGCTTTCTGAAGATGAAGGTAGAATAAATGATCATCTAACATCTGCCTCTTCCTCGTGCCTCTACATAGTCATAATTATTTAGGTCATTATGAAGGCTATTGGCCCAATTCTTCACTCCTCTGTAGTAATACTTTACATCTTATCCTTGCCATGGTCTCATGGTGGGCAGGATGGATAACCAGATGCCTTGACTTTGGATTTAATCACTTGTTTAGTTCAATGAGAGGTTAGCTGATATGCAGCTTAAAATGTGCTTGGCTGTTGGCCTTTCTTTTGCATTTCTGCCAAAGCTGTGAGAATATCCCTCTCTCCTCACACCATAGTCCGTGGGTCCCAGAAGGATGAGAAATATGGAGTAGACCTGAAACCAACGTCAGCTAGAAGCCAAGCCTGGCTGAGCCCAGCCTAAATCATTGGAACCTAAGCCAACCTGCAGATGCATGAGCAAGAAACAAATACATATTGATGTGTGCCCCTGAAATTTGGTGTTTTAGGCAGCAATAGCTGACTTTTTATAACACAGTAGTACCATTACCACCAACTTTCACTTTACAACAATCCTATGAGACTTTGTTGCTGGTTTTTATGTGGTCACAGCTGATCGATACCTGCCACTATTACTGTTATTACTAACTTTCATTTCATAACAGCCCCAGGAGGTCATAAGACAGAGCTTGTCAGTGATCCTGGGGCTCACCCAGAGTCTCTGTTGCTGGGGACATTGAGGCTCAGAGATTGTCACTTGGCTAAAGTAACATGATATGAAAAGGTCCAGCAACAATCTGACTGAACCACTGGAGTGGCCTATTAACTTTCAAACTTCAGGTTAAGAGAGTTGGACAGTGGATGTTGACTCTAAACCAAGGTTGTGTCATCAATTAAATAGCTTCCTTCTGTTTATGTACCATAAAGCCCACCCATATTTGAAAATAGATGGGAAGATAAAGATCTACGAGTGAGAGGTTGGAGTCTGTCTTGTCTCCCGTACAAGCGTCATATTTCCAGACTCTGGGCTACGTTCGGCAGTAACCTCAATGACAGATTAGGGCCAGGGTAAAGTAACCACAACCAAATCAATCAAGAAAAAAATTATGAGGCAAAACAAAAAAAGTAGAAGCAACCCACATGTCCATCAATGGGTGAGGATAAACAATTATGGCATATAGATACAATGGAATATTTCAGCCTTGAATTGGAAGGAAATTTTAACACACAGTACAACATGGATGGACCTTGAGGGGGACATTAAGCTAAGTGGAATAAGCCAGTCACAAGATGACAAATACTGTATGGTTCCCCTTATTCGAGGTACCTAGAGTAGTCAAATTCATAGAAATAGAAAGAATAGTGGTTACCTGGGGCTGGAGGGAGGGAAGAATAGAGAGTTGTTGTAATGGGTGGAGTTTTTTTGCAGGGTGAAAAAGTTCTGGACATTGGTTGCACAACAATGTGACTAACACCACTGAGCGGTACGGTTATAAATGGTTAATGTGGTAAATTTTATGTTATGTGTTTTTTGCCATAATTAAAAATAAAAAACAGATATCCCCCTCCCCCATCCTTATTGTTGATTGCTGGGTGAGACCTGGTTCCTTCTCACTGCAGAGCTGACCGATTACCGGCCAACCTTGGCACACTTGTGTCTTTAACTTCCATCTCAATTGTTTTTCTCCCCTTATCTTAAACTCCCCTCCTGCCGATAGTTTGATGATCTTCAGTTACCCCGATAATTACGAGGCTTAATTGTTCTGCTGAAACCCATCTGAAATTATTATTTCTGTTTCTTTCTTTTCCCCAATTTCTCTTGAAGTTTTGTGTACTGGCAAGCTGCACATTTTATGTACCGAATTAAATTTTCTCTTTTAACAGAACTTTTATTTTTTATTTTATGTATTTATTTTCCCAGCTTTATTGAAATATGATTACCAAATAATTGAATATATTTAAGATATACAACATGGTGTTTTGATACACATATTCTTTGTGAAATAATTCCCATAGTCAAGCTAATTAACATATCCATCACCTGACGTAGTTACCTTTTATTTCTGTGACAAGAACACTTAATCTCTACTCTCTGAGCAAATTTCATGTATACATTATCGTTAACTGTATAGTTACTATGCTGTACATTAGATTTCTAGAACTTACTCATCTTATAACTGAAAATTTGTATCCTTTGACCACCATCTCCCACTTACCCCAGCCTCCAGCCCCTGGCATCCACTATTCTCTCTTCTAATTCTGTTATGACCTGATTTTCTGCTTTGGTTCACAGTGAGCTTAGTTCTTTTTTTTTTTTTTTTTTTTGAGACAAAGTCTCACTTTGTTGCCCAGGCTAGAGTGAGTGCCATGGCGTCAGCCTAGCTCACAGCAACCTCAAACTCCTGGGCTCAAGCGATCCTCCTGCCTCAGCCTCCCGAGTAGCTGGGACTACAGGCATGCGCCACTATGCCCGGCTAATTTTTCTATATATATATTTTTAGTTGTCCATATAATTTCTTTCTATTTTTAGTAGAGACGGGGTCTCGCTCTTGCTCAGGCTGGTCTCGAACTCCTGACCTTGAGCGATCCACCCGCCTCGGCCTCCCAGAGTGCTAGGATTACAGGCGTGAGCCACCGCGCCCGGCCAAGCTTAGTTCTTTTTCTTATGGAATCCTGCATTTAAGTAGGAAACTGTGGTTTTATTTCCATTTATTCAACAAGTACATGTTGAAGGCTCTATCTGTATATTGATGACTAGTGATCCTACTGGTGATTGCAAAATCTCAAAATGCCTATAGAGTGAGCAAAATGGATTAATTTATGTTTATTTTAGCTAGGGTTAGCATTATATACCTGTGTATATGTACACATATATATTTAATCACAGTCTATTTCTTATAATAGATTAACCAATTTATAGCAATTTTACTGTAGCCTGTATATTTGACGAGAGCACAGATCTCCACTCATGCTAGAGAGACTTTACAAACGTAAGGGCAAAGGCAGCTGTAGATAAAAGTGGGCAACAGCAGTGCTGAACCCCCACTCTCCTCAGGCTCCACCCAGATATGAACTTTTATACACATCAATACAAGATGCAAACCCACTCTTCCTCTCTCCTCTTCACCGTAGCCACAGCTGCTGAACAGTTCTGGGCCAACTCTGTCACCACAAGGTCCCCACACGTTCTCCCCATTACTTCTTTGTGCCCCACATGGAGGCTATACATGTGCTAAAATCTTCTCTCTCTCTCTCTCTTCCCCCACCCCTCTGGGTTTTCCCTGCTCACACCTCAATTTATTTATTTCAGGCACTTTTTTTCACATGCAGGATAACACTTCCTTTTATCTCCTTCATGTTAAGCTCTTTCTTGCAACCTTGTATGGTAAGAGGTGGGGGCCTTTCACACAAACCTGTGTCTTCTGTTTCTCCCTCCCTTTCTGGATGCATTTAAAGCAAGCATCCCTGGTGATTCCAACGTGTGTGATCTAAAGACCACTCTTAGAGAAAAGTGTGCATTTTTGGTATTCAACACACCTGGACTTTAGTCCCGGCCCTGCCACATCAGAGCTAGGTTATGCTGAGCAACCAAGCCCTGGGATGCACATCTGTAAAAAGGGGTTAATGAGAGTGCCAGGTTAATTTATGTTTGTTTGTATTTTGTCTCTGCTATTAGATTTTGTAAACCATCTCCGGTAGATGGGAATTGCCATGAGCAAAATGAAAGGTTGACTGAAGATAGGAGCACAGTTTATGAATGGTAACAGTCAGAAAGCAGGACTGGATTTAGCCATTCCATGATGTATATGTACTTCAAAATAACATGCTGTGCACAATAACTATATAATTGAAGTCAACTAATAAATAAAAAAGGATGTAATTAGAAGCAGGCTTTATGTATTTAATTTTATTATGCCAGATTAGATTTGTCTAGTGCAGAGCTGGAGTCTTCATTTTCAAAATGCATGTGTATTACAAACTGCTGAAATAGGATAAGTCTATTATTTTCAATTGCATATTAATGAGGCCTAGGTTTAGTGGTGTGTACTTGGGGGAACTCAAAATGTTCATTTGAGGTTTTCTGCTATTGAATTAAGATCTCTGTTAACATTGGTTAGTTTGGTGAACATTGTTCATCAGTCAGGTTAGAATGACTTCAAAGAAAGAAACTGCAATTCTCTGCACTTCAGAATATTGTGTTTTCCAAGTTTGGGAACTTGCTGGGAACTCGCTAATTTTCTCACTGATTTGGGAAAAAATTTAGTAGTTTATTTTGACTAATTATATGATGCTGAATTTAGTCAAGACGATCTTTCATGCAGATTTTTTTGTTGTTTTGTTAATTTCTTAAAGAAGTACACTCAATGGGCAAAACATTTTTATTATAATATAGTTGAAAATAATATTCTACTTAGGTGTTTGCAAATAAAATTTGAAGGTTTGTTTGTGAACTGAATATTTTAAAAAACATATTTGAATTTCAGCAGCTGAGAATAATTTATGGGGAAATATTGGACTCTAATATTATTAACAAAGAACTGTAGTGTGATAAATTCTAACTATTTCTAACAGAACACATAATTGATTATGCCATTTTCTCTTCTGTGGTGATAGAATTTATACACATTGCAATATGTATCTCTAAACAAAGAATTACTTAGAATGCTGAATACCTTGTAATTTAGAGTTTAAACAAAAACTATATTCTCAGTTAATTGTGCCAAAATTTTAAGAAAAGTTTTATGGTCTTTGACCGTGTAATATTTTGGCACTAATTAGGAATGAAGCATCAATGGATCATCTATGCTGCAACTAGGCAATGCTATAATGGCAATCATGGATTCTGATGGTATGTTAAATGCAACAAAATTTGGATGACATTGAAAGATGATGCCAATAGCTTGATAGAGCCAATATAATGATCCGGGTCAAGAATGGGGTGTAGATTTTTCTAAACAAAGCAGTAAAGGGGCTTATGGTGTCCTTTATGAGAACAACAAAGAGAAGTTGGGAGAAGAATTGCTGGGACATATCATTTTATTCTCTCCAACTTCCTCATCAAGAGAATCAGTCTGGAGCTAAGATGCTGAAAAAGGAGAAAGAGCCACTGCTTTATAGCTTTGACCAGAGGCAGCTGAGCGGAGATAAACACAAGTCAGCAAACCATAGACTCAGGGCTCCCTTCCAAGTCCTTCCAAACTCCTGCTTGAGTGATCTGCTTACCCTTATGGAGGGAATCCTGAACACTGAGGAGAGATACCCCGCTAAAGGCAGAGGACAGTGAACTAGTACAACCTCTATGGGAAGTAGTATGAAGATACCTCAAAGAACTAAAAGTAGAACTACCATTTGATTCAGCCATCCCACTACTGGGTATTTACCCAAAGGAAAAAAAAGGTGTTCTATAAAAAAGACACCTACACTAGAATGTTTATAGTAGCACAATTCACAATTGCAATGATATGGAGACAACCCAAGTCCATCAAGTCCATTAATACATCAATACCTGAGTGGATTAATAAAATGTGGTATCTGTATACCATGGAGTACTACTCAGCCATCAAAAATGAACTAATACCTTTTGTATTAACCTGGATGGAACTGGAGACCATTCTTCCAAGTGAAATAGCACAAGAATGGAAAAACAAACACCACATGTACTCACCATTAAATTGGAACTAATCAATCAACACTTAATGTGCACATGTGGAAATAACATTCATTGGAAATCAAGCAGATGGGAGGGTAGGGGAGGGGTTGGGTAAATTCACACCTAATGGGTACAATGCTCACTATCTGGGGTATGGGCACACTTATATCTTTGACTCAAACAGTACAAAAGCAATTTGTGTAACCAAAATGTTTGTGCCCCCATAATATTCTGAAATTAAAAAAAAAAAAAAAGGCAGAGGACACTGAATTTCTGAGACCACAAACCTGAAATGAAACTTGAGGCTGTGCCAAATGCAAGCTCTCACCTCCTTTCTTCATTATATTTGAACACACTATAAACCCAAGGAGATGTGAATCCATTCCAAGAGTTCTAATCAATAGAACATGGCTCTGTAACATGTATGCAACATGAGCTCTGTACATAGACTATCAATGGAAAAGGAAGCATAAGCAAACAGCATGAGCAATTCCTCGTTCAACTGTCTGTACCTCTGAGATGTCTTCCCTACCTATCCTGCTGACCAAGTTAGGTTATTTTTCTTTGCATTTTCATAGACCCCATGCATATCTTTCCCTAACTTATTATACTATTTCAATTTTTGGTTTTCTTGGTCACTGCCTCATTAGACTCTGAGATCCTAAAAGGCTGCTGCTGTGATTTTTATTCTATACCCATCAGTAACTAACGCAGTAGTACTTGGAGCACGTCAGGAATAGATAAAAATTTAAACAAAAGAGTTAAAATGCAATTTGTACCTATTTAGACAACATAGGGTTAATAAAAAACAAGATCTGGAATCTTTCATTCATTGACTAGAGTCACATTCCAAAAGTGAATTGGAGAATAAGACAACTTTCTAGGTCAGTGCTATCTGATAGAAATACAATGTGAGCCACAAATGTAATTTAAAAATTTCTGGAATTCATATTAAAAAAATAAAAAATAGATAAAATTAATCTGAACAGTATATTTTATTTAACTTAATATGTCTCAAATACTTTATTTTAAAACGTAATAGACATTAAAAATTATTATTTTATATTCTTTTTTTCATAGCATTAAGGTTTTGAAATTGGTGTGAATTTTCCACTTAGAGCACATTTCCATTTGAGCTCTAAGCTTATATCAGAAGTATGTAATCTGTAGTTTGAGTTTATAAAATTTACGGTTGAAAAAGTGATTCCATATTAAGTTGTTCTAAACATACTTAAGAATTTTCCAACAATTGAGTTGGTCATAAGTTTTTAAATTTTAGTTTAAATAAATTAAAATGAAATAAAGTTAAAAATTCAGTTTCTCAGCTGCACTAGCCATATTTCAAGGCTTACCAGCCACATGTTGTACTGGACATGCATTTCTAGGTAATGCAGACCCCAAGTCATGGGGTATGTGGACAAAGATGAATGTTTGCCATAGAATTAATCAACCAGTTTTTTTTTTTTTAACTGTTTGGTAGTATCACTATTTTCAGGAATCATATTAATCACATTTGTCCATTAAACCTGCAGAAATAGTCTGGTCATAAGAAAAAGCTTTTTTTTTTTTTCCTCAGGAAAAAAATGGGTCAAATTCTTGATTTTGCCTATGGGGCTGAGTTTAGTCACTTTGCCTGCTACAAATGGTGTACTTTTGTATTTTTTTTAGCTGTCCTGTGGGGACCTGGGTGTTTTTTCAGCTTGCAGCTGCACTATTGTTAGGTCAACAATTAGCCCAGTCTTTTGAGTTGCATAAGAAATATGCTAGCTCCCAGGAAGCAAATGATGCTATGACAAACTTGTGCCAATTTAGGTGGGATCTCTCATTTTATGTGTCCTGGTCTGCATTTGTGGTAAGATGGGGCTGTAAAATAACGTGGCACTCTTAAATACTATATTTTTCCAAAAAATTTTTAGAGAAAATAAGGGGATTGGAGTTCTTCTGTTTCATATCAATATTTACTGAGAAAAGGTCCAAACTGGAAAACTAGAAAGGTCTTAGAATTGAACCCTATGAGTATAACTGAATTGAAGCATTAATCAAACTCTACCATTCTTCATAATTCCAGATGTCCACAAGTAGGAAAAGGCAAGGAAAACAGACAATTTAATAACAAAGAGGCCAACAAATGAAAAGCCCAAAGCTAATATTATACTCAATGGTGAAAAAGAGAAAGCTCTTCCTCTAAGAGGAGGAACAAGACAAGGGTACCCACTCTTGCCACTTTGGTCCAACATAGTATTGGAAGGCTTATCCAGAGCAGTGAGGCAAGAAAAAGAAATAAAATGCATCCAAATCAGAAAGGAAGAAGTAAAATTATCTTTGTAGATGACATGATCTTATACATAGAAAACCCTAAAGGTTCCACAAAAAACTTGTTACAATTAATAAACAAATTCAGATAAATTGCAGGATCCAAAATCAACATATAAAATGTTATTTACATTTTTATAACAACTAACAATAAACAATCAGAAAAGGAACTTCTTTCAATAATGTTTTTTAGTGTTCAGTGTACAAGTCTTTCACCTCCTTGGTTAAGTTTATTCCTAAGTATTTTATTCTTTTTGATGTTATGGAAAATAGAATGTTTTTTTTGGGTCTCTTTAGTAATTTTTCCTAAGGTGGTGGATAAATTTCTTACTATATTTCTATTTTCATGAGCTCCATAACTAGGAGGAACTATCTTGATATTCTCTTTGTATTTCTCTGTAGTTCAAGTCTATGGGAAACAGAAATTTTTTTATGGTTGGGATGGATGATCTCTTACTAATACTATACAAAAATCTTGTTCAAAAGAAAAAAATAAATTTTACCTTTGTATTAGTGTATTACCAAAATAGTCTTGAGAATAAAGAACAAAGTTGGTGTTGTCACACTTCCTGATTTTAACATATTACAAAAGCCACAGTAATCAAAACAGATGGTACTGAAGTAAAGGCAGACATATAGACCAATGGAACAGAATAAAGATAAATAAATATAAAAATAAACTCAAGCATATATGGGCAAATGATCTTCAACGAAGCTTCCAAGACTACACAATGGGAAAAGGATAATCTCTTCAACAAATGGTGCTGGGAAAACTGCATATCCACATGCAAAAGAAAGAAATTAGACACTTATACTGTGCACAAAATTGAACTCGAAATGGATTAAAAGCTTAAATGTAAGACCTAAAAGTATAAAACTCCTAGAAGAAAACATAGGAAGAAGATTCATAACACTGGTCTTGGCAATGATTTCTTGGATATGACACCAAAAGCACAGGTAACAAAAGCAAAAATAAACAAGTGCTACTATAGCAAAGCAAAATGCTTCTGCACAGCAAAGAAAACAATCAACAGAGTGAAAGGCAACTTATGGAATGAAGGAAAATATTTGTAAACCAGGTATCTGATAAGGGATTAGTATCCAAAAGATATAAGAAATACAATTCAATAGCAAAATCCCCCAAATAACCTGATTTAAAAATGGGCAATGCATTTGAACTGACATTTCTCCAAAGAAGACATCAAAATGACCAATAGGTATTTGAAAAGATGCTCAACCTATAAATGGAAATCAAAAGCACAAAAAAGAGGTATCCTCTCATACCTTTTACGATGGCTGTTATCATGAAAACAGAAGTAACAAATGTTGGTGAGGATGTGGAGAAATTAGAACCTTTGTACACTGTTGGTGGGAATGTAAAATGGTACAGTCACTATGGAGATTCCTCAAAAAATTAAAAATAGAACTACCATATGATCCAGAAATTCCACTTTAGGTATTTATTCCTAAAGAATTGAAATAAAAATCTCAAACAGATATCTGTACTCCCGTGTTCATACTAACATTATGTGCAATAGCTAAGAGGTGGAATCAACTTAAATGCTCATCAGTAGATGAATAGATTAAGAAAATGTGGTATACGCATACAATGGAAAATTATTTAGCTATAAAAAAGAAGGAAGTCCTTTCATACGCTATAACATGGATAAGCTTTGAGGACATTATGCTAAGTGAAATAAGCTAATCACAGAAGGACAAATATTACATGATTCCACTTATATGAGATATTTAAAGTAGTCAAACTCATAGAAGTAGAGAGTAGAATGATGGTTTCTTAGGGCTTCAGGAGGGAAGAAATGAGGAGTTGCTGTTTAATGGATATAGAGTTTCATTCATGCAAAATAAAAATGTTCTAGAGGTCTGTTGTATGACATTGTGCTTAATACTGTATAGTACACTTAAAATTTGTTAAGAGAGTAGATTTCTACTGTATTGTTATAGTTAACAATGTTATGCTATACATTTAAAATTTATTAAGAGGTAGATCTTATGTGTTTTTTGCTCTCCCTAAAGCACAGAATTTAATTTTTATTTTTGACAGACTTGGCCAAAAGTGTATCATACAGCCCTAGGAAACAATTTTAAAATCAAGGTATTAAAATTGTTTGTTTGTAGTAGGTTATTATTTCAAACAATCACACTTTTCTAATCTGGTAAATGGTTATGCCTACAGATGAAAGTTTGAGTATAGCATTATCCTATTTTTTGGCATGAAGGTTCATATAATATGTTGGTATTGTTGATGAAGCTCAAGATGAAATGCAATAGCTTTCATCATTCTTACCTAAAAGAGCTGCAAAATACAGAAAAGCACCACCTTTTGTAATGGTGCTTGATTTGAGCTGCCAGGACATTGAACATTCAGATGTAATGGTTTAAAACATTTAAAACTTTGTATTAAAGTATAATATCCATATAAAAGAGCATAAATCATAAGAGTACAGCTCTATGGATTTTCAAGCTGAATATACCTGTGGGTAAGCAGCTCCCTGGTCAAGAAACAAAACATTGTCAATATCCCATATGTGCCCCTCGTGCCCTCTGCTGGTCACTACCTTCCCAAAGGCAGCCACCAACCCCCAGCATTAGTTTTGTCTGTGTACTCTGTGTGAATGGGATCATTCAGTATAAGTCATTTGTGTCTGGCTTATTTCATGTACGATTATGTTTGCGAGATTATTCCCTATCCTTACATGTAGTTATGAACCCTTCATCCTCATCAATATTTAGGATTTTGTTGTGTGAATCTCCATTTTATTCTCAATGGTCATTTAGATCATTTCTACTAGTACATACATGAACTTATTTTTTGTTAGGCGTGTATGTAGGAGTGGAATTGCTAAATTGTAGGGTAAGCAATGACAAGCTTTGCTAGATATAGCTAAACAGTTTTCCACTTGTACCGATTTACAGTCTCCCCAGTCTTTACAAGAGTTCCAGTTGCTGCACGTCTTCACCAACACTGAATGTTTTCTATTTTTTTTTTCTCTTTTAGCCATTTGGGTAGGGGCACAGCAGGAAATCATGGTGGTTTAATGAGGGGTTGTTCTGATTGGGATTTTTGATTAATGGGAGACTTATTCAACTTGCCTTAAGCAGTGGAAGTTTTACTGTAAGAAGACAGACATACAGGTACTGAGGAGAAGCTGAACAACCCCACCTGGGCAGTGCAGGATCTAGCAAAACCAGAACATGAAAGGGAAGAAACTACGCTAGGATCCAGGCAGGATGCTCTGCTGTAAGATGATCAGTCACTCTCTGTCTGTCTTCCCTTTTGTCTCCTTTGCCTCTACCTGGCAAATTCACTGTATATCCAGTGGAAATCTGACAAGGAGAGTCTGGCTCAGCAAATCTCCTCATTTCAGGTTATAATGTAAGTTATGCACTATGGACTGGTGGCCTTGGGTCCAAGGTCAGCTCCTCTCCAGAGAACAATCTAGTGCTGCTCCCCCAAGGGGCTACTGAGGGCAGGGTGGCCCCAGGTAAAGGACATGGTAGGCAAGAATGTTTTTTAAAAACAACTCAAAGGAAATATATCTTTACCTGGGTGGAGTTTGAATGTGTTGCTGGTGACCACAAGAAAACGACAACAAGAGCAACATGATTAGATATATGTATATACACACCCACATAATATATACATATATACGTGTACACATGTGTATATTGCTTTGATCAGAATTAGAAAAACTCAGCTAATAAAAAACTTTACCATTTTATATCTTTGTTTAGTAAATGTAGATGTTAATAATTCCTTAACACTTCAAGTAGAGACCATTGACAAAATATTTCAAAGAATAGGGTCCAGCCTCCGTTTTGGCTGGGCGCGGTGGCTCACGCCTATAATCCTAGCACTCTGGGAGGCAGAGGCAGGTGGATCGCTTGAGGTCAGGAGTTCGAGACCAGCCTGAGCAAGAGTGAGACCCCCGTCTCTACTAAAAATAGAAAGAAATTATCTGGCCAACTAAAAAATATATATAGAAAAAACTAGCCGGGCATGGTGGCGCATGCCTGTAGTCCCAGCTACTCGGGAGGCTGAGGCAGTAGGATCGCTTGAGCCCAGGAGTTTGAGGTTGCTGTGAGCTAGGCTGACGCCATGGCACTCACTCTAGCCCGGGCAACAGAGAGAGACTCTGTCTCAAAAAAAAAAACAACCAAAAAAAAAGAATAGGGTCCATGGGGGAAAGTAATAAGTCTCTTGATGAGAAAAGGTTGGAATTTATAGCTTATTGGAAAGAGGAGTGTGGATTATGGCATTAAGCAACAGTGTTTGTGGATGTTCTGATGCATACAGAATCTCAAAATCTTTTATTTGGATGCTTTGGTTTTGGCTGGACACTTGATATTCTATAAAGACACAATAAAGTGAGATCCTTGGGGGTAGAACATACAGAACCTAATGCTCAGGGCTTAAACCTCAAAATTCAAATTATATTTTTTAAGTTCATTTTTATTTCTCAAGGAATCAAAAACAAGTAGCCAAAGAAATTGTATTTCTTCTTCTTGTTTCTATTATATGTAAAATGTTTGGGATTTTGAGCCGTAGGAGAACTTATAGATGGCAAAGCCCAAACATGGTACAGTGTGACTAAAAGATTGGAGTGTTTGGGAGTCAGGAGAATGGGACATTTGAAGGACCAATATTACTTTTTCACTCTGATGGATTGCTATTGTATATCTGTCCTATTGATTTTCTAAAAGGGGTCTAGGGCCACACTTCATTCCCCAAATATTTTTCACTGTCTCCTTTCTTTTTCTGCAGGATGTCAGGGTGGGGCCACCCTTCTTTTGTTGTCATCTTCCTTCCACCCCCACACCATGCTCAAAGTCTAACTTAGGACGTTAAGACCAAGTATTCTCGTTATCTATTGCTGCCTAACAAACTACTCCAAACCTAGTGTTGTAAAACAACAGTGATCATTTCTTGTGTTAATCTGTCATGGTTCTGGTGGTTGAATAGTTTTAGATGGGCAATTTTCTTTCACTCAGGGTGTCACATGAGGTTTCATTGATTGGCTGTGGCTGGGGTCATTTCAAAGGCTTTATTACTCACAGGTCTGGTGTTTGATGCTAGCTGTTGTCTAGGACCTTGGCTGGGGATGTTATTTGGGACACTTAGGTGTTCTCCCTCCACATGATCTGCCTTTTGTCTAAGCATAGAAGTTGGGTTCCAAGAGTAAGCTTCTCCAGGGAGAGAGCCAGGCAGAAGCAGTATCACCTTTTCTATGGCTTAATCTTGGAAGGCACATAGCATCACTTTTGGTGCATTCAGTTTGGCTGATGCAGTTACAAAAATCCACCTAGGTTCAAGGGATGGGACGTAGTCTCTACCTTTTGATGGAAACAAAATCCTCTTTATTCTGCAGACAAGAGAGACCACAGGACTTTAGGATGCAAAACTGGGTTTGTTCCCCACACCACTCTTTTATTTTAGAGGGGTTGAGGTGGAAGGATTTGTGAAGAGACAATACCACTGATTTCTCCCTCTAATAAATCCATAAGGAAAAGGTAATGTTTCCATTAAGTTATTCTGCCGCACTTTGATTAAATGAATCAAAGCCATCTCTTGGTGGAGTGGAGTGATATGATTAAAGGTAAGTGTTCTGGTTATCTATTGCAATACAACAAACTACACAAAAACTTAGCACTGTAAAATAACATCAATATCTTATGATTTTGTGGGCTGGGAATTTGGGCAGATTCAGCAGAGCAATTCTCTTGCTCTCCGGGTGGCGTTGACTAGGATCACTCAGTGGTCTTCACCGAGTGCCTGGGTTTGCCTGGAGGGCCCGAGATGGCTTCACTCACCTGCCTGTGCCTTGGCAGGTGAGTCTGGAAGACTGGGCTCAGCTGGGTTCCTCTGTCTTTCCACGTGGTCTCAGGGCCTCTCCACAGGGTCTCTCCAGTAGACCACGTGGAGACATGGTGGCTCATCACTTCCTTAGTCTACTGGCTAAAGCAGTCACAATGTGTACCCGGATTCAAGGGGTTGGAGAAATACTCAACCTATTGGTAGGAGAAGGGCAAGACCACATTTCAGAAGAGCATATGGAAGGGGAAACATCGTTGTGGGCATTTGTAGAAAATAAAATCTGCCATTTTAGGCAAACAGAAAGGTCATCAAGTAGAAAAGAAGAAAAACCATGACTTAAATACTAGGGTCAGTGGCTTTAGACTAAGTATGATAGATCGTTGACTCCAAGAGGTAAGGTAACTTGCTAAATTAAAGGAATTGGGGCTGCTGAGCTCCTTATTTTTAGTCTGATTTTATTGTGTATCTTTAGCTTATTTATTGATTGGGCACCTGTTATGCTTTGTCTGAAAAACTTACTTTGGTTTAGGACTCCAAGCTGCAGAATTTGACTAAGTGGTTTGCCTAAAATTTTTGTTCACCTTGTTTAGTTTTGATAAGAAGAGAATATATCCATCTATCCATCCATCCATTCATCCCTTCCTTCATCCATTGCTTTGGTATTTATTTAGCGTCTTTTATGCACCAGACACTGTTTTATGTGCTAAAGTTACAGCATTGTCTAGTATAGACAAAGTCCCTGGGCTTACAGCACTCATATTCTCCAAATTCTAGATTGAAAAGTAGCTCGGAACAAGCAAAGGGACAGTTACGACTAATGAGAATTGGGAATAGAAAATGAATGTCTGTAAGACTCTAACGGTATGAGCAGAAATATCTGCCTCTTAACCAGCACATAAACACATTGGGGGAAGCCCATTTCTTTTTTACATGTGGGGAAAATAAAATCTATTGGAGAATGTTCAGGAAGACTTTCTGGAAGCCTGGAGTGATTTTAAATTTACCAGGAGGCTGTATGTGAAATTATTAATAATTGCTGTGTTCATTGAGTCAGAAAGGAGAAAACTCAGACCAGGAACTTGTTCTTATTAGCCTAGGTGACCCTAGATCCTTTTCATTCGCCCGGTTGCTGGGAGACTATGGAATGTGAGATGCTTCTGATTTTATGTTATACTAATTTTAGAAACTTCAGGAGAGTGTAAAAGAGGAAGGTAAAAATGATTTCGAATTTCACTATCCAAAGATTATCATTACAAATATCTAAAAATATTTTCTCAGTTGCTTTCTACACAGCCATACCAACAGCCAAAGCCATGAATCTAAGAAAATTGGGATCATACATTATAAACAATTTTGAGTCCTGCTTTTTTCACTTAACACCATGAAAATATGAATTTACCTATGTTACTAAATATCTCTGAAATGATAAGTTTTTAATGGCTGCGTAAGGCTCCATTGTATGAATATACCAACCTCTATTTGGATATTTATATAGTTTCTTTTGTTATGAATACTGCTATAATGAACATCTGTGTATATCGATGTTTGTGTATATCTCTGATTTTTTTCCTTAGGATAAACTCCTAAAGGGGAATTTCTGGGTCAAAGATATAAACATTTTTAAGGTGAACAGCTCAATCTTCTCCAGGCAAATTAAAAAAGGGGGATTTGAATTTGCACTAAATTAGCCCTGAAATGGCATCTGCTGGTTGTGTAGTTGTGTAGGTGGGCGTGTTGTCTTGTTATGAGGAGGAGTATCATAATAGCTGTCTTACTCAATTTCTTAAGGAGGGAAAACCTCAATGATAGCATTCTGGAAACTGTTTGAGATTAGGTCAGGAACAAAGTCCGCAGTCGAACCAGGGTGTGTGGTTTTTTTTTTATGATGATGATTTGCTTTTCAGTTCCCAAGTCAGAGCAAGACAAGCAGACATGCAAACTGGAGGTTGCATCCGTCACTTACAGCTGCTCCTGATAAAAGAGGAGCAGTTCCAAGTGCCTTCCTGCTGGCAGCTGCCTTCTTGCCGGCTATCACCCCTTTCCCTGTATCATCTTGCATTTCTCGTTTTGTCCAAAGTGCAGAGCCAAGAGGGCATCTGGTCTCAAGCTTGAGACCGGTTCACCTTATCACTCCGGCACTGCATCCCACCCGGAGGGGGGCTTTTCTGTTTCTTTCTCCCCTTTCTCCCACCCTCCCCAACCTTTTAGCAGTTTATAACAAGTTGCTCTCTTGTATACAGAAAAAGCAGGCCCTCAACAGGATCTGAGTGTGCTGTTTGGAACTGTTTATGACTTATTTTGGACTCTCCGGGGAGGGCCATAAATACACAGTTAATCTGCCTGATAGCAAGAACAGTCACCTTGGCCTCAGGAGATTAACCACACGTGGGAACACAGAGACCCCATCCTCCCCGCACCAGCCATGCGATGCAGCTGGCACTCTGAGAAGTGGGTGGGAGGACCGATGCCTCAGTCACGTCTTGGGCCACCTCCTTTCCCTGCACAGTCTTTCAAACACTCAGTACCATCCTTAATCCTTTCTTGCCCTTAGAAAACATCTTACCAGTTGCCTAAGCCATTGTTTTTCTCTTTTAACTTAAATTTGGAATTTAACCCTTGTTGTGCCTTCAAAGCCTTGTCGCCTCTTATTTGGTCACTTAGGGCTACATTGTCTAATAAGGTAGCCACTAGTTGCATGTGACTATTAAAACTTGAATAAGTTACAAAGAACCAAAGTAAAAATATGAAGCTGCTCAGTCACACTAACCACATGTCAGATGCTTAATAGCCACATGTGGCTAGTGGCTCCTGTATTGGGTAATCACACGGGAACATTTCTGTCATCACAAAAGGCTCTATTGGACAGGGCTGATTTACGACACTAGCATTGGGGAAGGCATAGGTAGGGCAACAGTGGCCTCCCCGTTTCATATTTTGGATTTTTTGCCTGCCTAAGCATAGAAAACTATAATAATGGTAGAAGTTATGTTTTGAGCTTTTATTACCTTCCAGGAAATGTGCTGGGAGCCTTACATGCATATTGTACAGTTGAGGATGAGAACAGCTGAGTAACTCTTCCAAGATCATACAGCTAGATTTAGAGCCTATTCTGCCTTCCTCCCAGCTACCCTGCCCTCTACCACTACGAGAAGCCTCCTGTCCGGGCCGCCAACCCTAGACTTTAGAGCACTTTGGGATTTCTGAAACTCTGCAGGCCCTTTGGAGTGAGAGCCAGAGACTGGGAGCCTGCACTGGCCTGGAGTCCGGAGCCTCAGGCTGTAAAATCCCAGATCTAGTGGTACCTGGAGGACTTAACATTCTAGATATCCCTATCATTTCAGTATTTTGGCTCCTTGAGTGGATGAAAGTAGGGAGTTCATCAAGTGTTGTCTTGAAGGGGGGTTGCAGAGGGTTCCGAGTTTTGCCAACTTAAGACAAGAACTAGATTGGAAACTGAAGGTCCTCAGAAGGTGTGATTCCAGCCACCCTGAATACCCTCATGTGTAGAGACATGGTTTGGGTGGGTGGTCACTTAGAGGGGGCACAGTGCCAGTGAAAGGAAGGGAAGAAAAAGGGGACCCCAGTGTGGCTCTATAGAGGACTCCAAAGTAGGTCCCAAGAACCAGTTGCTCTGTCTCATTTTCCCCCCAGCTTTATTAAAATATAGTTAACAGATAAAAATTATATATATTTATGGTGTACAATGTAATGTTTTGATATGTTTATTATATAGACACATTGTGAAATGATTAAATCAAGCTAAGTATCACACCCATCACCTCACATATTTATGTTTCGGTGGTGAGAACATTTAAGATCTACTTTCTTAGCAATTTTCTAGTATGCAATACATTATTAGTAACTATAGTTGTCTTGCTGTGCAATAGATCTCCAGAACTTATTCATCCTGCTTAACTGAAACTTTGTACCGTTTGACAACATCTCCCAATTCCTTCCCCTGCCTCCAGCCCCTTGACAACCACCACTCTACTTTCTGCTTGCATGAGTTTAACTTTTTAAAAATCCCATGTAATAAGGAGATCATGTAGTATTTGCCTTTCTGTGCCTTATCTCATTAGCATAATGTCCTCTAAGTGCATCCACGTTGTCAAAAATGACAAGATTTTATTATTTCTTAAGGAAGAATAGCATTCTATTGTGTACACACACACACACACACACACACACACAGAGCCCACATTTTCTCTATCCATTCATCTGTTGATGAACACTCAGATTGATTCCACATCTTGGTTATTGCTGCAATGAACATGGGAGTGTCTATGACATATTGACTTTTTGCCTTTGAATATATACCCAGAAATGGGATTACTGTATCATATGGTAATTCTATTTTTAATTTTTTGAGGAACCTTCGTACTGTTGTCCTTAATGGCTGCACTAACTTGCAGCCCACCAGCAGTAACCAGTGTCTGTCTTGCACGTGGTCAGTCATTGCCCTCACTGTCCCACCTCTGCCCTCCTCCCCTTTGGATGTCTGCGGGCACTGAAGTTTTCTCTTCAGACTGGATGTGAGCCAGCACCCCAGCACTTTGTGAGTTGAGTGTCAGGACAAGGTGCGACTTGATTCTCCCAGCAATCTTTCTTGTTCTAGAGATAGCCTCTTGGGCCAGGGAACTCTTACGGACCAAAGTTCAATTCCCACCACTCCCCATCACACTGGGAATCTCAGAAGGTGCAAGCTCCACATTTCCCGGTGGTGACAGATCAGAGGAGGACCAGATGCGACAACACAGCTGTTGCTGGAGGGGCTGAGAGGTGACTGATTAGGTTAAGCCTGCACAGCCGATGGAGGAAGTGCCCTGTTCCTGCTTTCTCAAGCAACAGAGCCTGTCATGCAACACAGAGCTCCCTGCTCTGAGAACCTAAAGCCTTGATTGTTTGAAGAAACCTCTTTGTAGATCTTTCTTCTCATGTGTCTGTGTTCACGAGTAACTCCTTTACGAAATTCGGAGCTCCTGGAAAGTAAGGAGTGTATTTTGGTCTTTGTATTTATGAAGTATGCTGGGTTATACCTTTGCTTTATAGCCATGTTTGGGAAAAAAAATGTTAGAGGGAGGCCATTGCAAGATGTTGTCACATTTTGCTGACAAACAAAATAATAAAGGAACTTACCAACCAGTTTATGATGTTCCATCCATTTTTGGATGAAAATATTATCTCCATATTACCTGCCTTCCTTTCTTACTTTTTATCTAACTTGTGTCTCTCTTTGAATCCATTCAAGAAGAAAACCGGGATGTTAGTCACACTGTGTTAACTTCTGGTTATCTCTGGATGTTGGGATTATTGCCTCAGCCAAGCAAAAACTCTGAGTAACTTAAATAAATATGGAATGTCCTTGAAACTGTGGGGCAGTACATAGACTTGAGGAAAAGCCCAACACTTGGGCATTGAAGGTCAGTATCAAGGGATCTCTCAGCATGGGTGCTATGAAACAAAGGAGAGCCCCTGGTGCCTGAGTTCATCAGCTCCAAGCAGATTTCCATTCCCAGGAGAGGAGAATCTGGTTGGCCCAGCTTGGGTTATATGACCATCCTTGGTTAGAGGAAGGCAGGACTCTTTGACTAATGGGAAACCTGTGCTATTACCAAACAAAGGGAAAAAGGAAGCCCAGAAGGCAGAAACAACAGATGACCACTATGAACCATGGACACATTTTTTAGTCTGTGGTTTTTAAATTTTTGCAAAAAACATCTAAAGAATATTTCCATATATTTTATATGTGTTATACACATATTTTTGTATATGTCATAACCTTTTAAAATTTATTATTTTAATAGTAAAAAAATCACAGGCAGAGCAACAACACTGTGCAAGGGAGCTGATGCACTGGAGGAGTCAGAGGTGAACATTGGGAAGATGGAGGGACAGAAAACCATGCAAAATAGGTTCCTGGGAGGAGCCTGGGATGTTTTAATTGGGGGATGAGGAGACTCAGGTGCAGATGAGAGCTCTTTCCATGGCTTGAGCATCTGGATGTGGGGGGAGGTATTCTGCAGTGCTCCAGGGGTCAGAGTGCTTCCAAAGATAGGAGAGGTGGCCTCAAGAGCTCACATGTGACCTCATTTGGGGTGTCCACGAAAGGGCTCAATGACTCATGCTGCAATTGGTCTAATTGGATGAGAAGATTCTGACATCCCTTCTGGGCCTAATTCCTGGGATTCTACGACTCACTGTCAACAGTGCATCGGTTGGTGTGGGAAGAAGGAGGCCAATTTGCCGAAAGTCAATTAAACATAGACCAATTTCTAGATGAGTAGGAGGAGGTATAAGAAGAATATGATTGCAGTAATTCTACATATTCAAAAATATGTCCAAAAATATATTAAAGGTTCTTATCTCTCAAGACCCTTCTTTTTGCCCCATGGGTAATCCTCAGTCTTTCTTCTTTGTCTCTCAGCTCCTAGCTACACTAGTGGGGAGATGGAGCAGAGACAAGTTGAATATTCTTTAAAACAATAATATGGAGACAAAGGAAAATTTATCAAATATAACTAGAGATAAAAAAAAGCAGATAAACTCAGAGAATTGCTCATTTGGTGACTTGGCATTTAGGAAATTTGCTTGCAATGAACTGAACTTCAATGAAGTGATTGAAAGCCATTTTTGGGTTGTTTTCTGTACACTGGGGATTTGAATAGAAATTTCCTGTTCTGCCACCCTCAGAGAAGTGACATACTCATATCAACCTTTGGAGTCATCTTTGAGGATCTCACTTTTTGGGTAGGTGGAGGACTCTTCTGGGCCCAGCAGGCTTTGGAGTGCTCTGAGTGTGATGTTCTGGATGCTTCTGAGGGGTACCTCATTGAAGATCCAATTTGGAGCTGCCTTGGAAGGACTTTTGAAGGTCAGCAGCACCCCACTCAGGAGAACTCTTGAATCAGTTGTAGTTGTTTTGAATAATTCCTGGGGTTTATGTGTGGAGGCTGTACTGAGTCTCTCAGATCCACCTTCCTGGATGAAGCACTTACTCCCACAGCAGCTGAAAGGGCGGCCTTAGGACAGCCATTGGCGGTCAGGATTCTTTGGGAATTGCCCTGGCTAAAGAGAATGGCCTTGTCCAAGGCCGCCCCCCCTGCCCAGGTGACCCACATCCAAAGACTGAAATGAAGTTAGAAAGGCCCTGTCCCCTTGCTGCAGCTTGACAACTCTGAGTCTTAGCCTGGGTGATCTACGGTCCCTCTGGACCATCCTGGTGGCTCTGAAATTCTTCATGCTGTGTCATTTGCTTCACCCAGAATATATTGTATTTAATTATTACACTTTTATGCATACATGATTTTTTAAAAATATTTGTATATTTCTCAAGGCTGCAAGCTGTGTCCAATATTTATTTGTATGTGTCCAAGTGGTTTGCACATAGTAGGTGCTTAATGAATATGGGTCAACCATTCTACTATTGCTGCTAATGATGATGATTGCTAACATTTTTTGAGGCTTACTATGTGCCAAGTACCAAACAAAGAGCTTTGTGTATAGCATTTCAGTCAATCCCATGTATATCCATGGGCTATTTGGTATCATTATCATGATTTTTAGAGCTAAGAAAACTGAGGCTTAGAGAAGTATAGTGACATGACTGAAGATATAGATAGTAATTGATGACTTTGGAATAATCACTATATCTTTCTTATGTACAGTACACTTAGTTTTTTCAGAGCTCTTCAGTGTTTCATTTTTCATTTTGTTTTTCTTACACTGATGTAAGAAAAGCATGGGTGAGATGAGAAAATAAAGGTTTATACTGTGTAAATCCCAGTAAAGTCACATGAGGTTTGGTGACGGTCACAGAAGGGTGGCTGAAGGAGATGTGGAGTCAGGGCTCCTTGTCCACCTTGTATCTGGTGGCCATTCTAACAACCATGCTGACACTGAGAATTGAGCGTAAACTCCATTGGAAGCTGGGTGGACCCGAGATGCACCAACAAAGTTCGTGGCTCCAGAAACCATTGCAAGCTACCAAACTCCTGGATTATTTTGTGGTTTCTGGGAATGCTCTAGTTGGTGCCAGTGCACTTTGGCATGTCATCCAATACAAAGTGGAGCTAGCAAAGAAGATGCATGGGAGAAATATGAAATGATTCTGAAAACACAACTGATTGGTTATGACCAAGAAAAGACTTTAAAAAACCTCCCATTAAAATAACTGGAGATGCAGTTCTTCAAAATGAGCAATAATCTTTATATTTTGGCTCTGCTAATGTTGGACAAGGACCACAAAGCTGTCACTGGAACCTCTCATACATTTTCACAAACCTACACAACTGTGGCCCAAGGAAAAAAGTATGCCACGCTGTGTTTGGAATTTCACATCAATAGTCCTCTGAAGATTTACAGAAATTGTGTCTTATTTCCTAGTAATTCTTCTAGAGTCTACCTCACTACCCTGCATGTATGTTTACTGCTTAAAAATAAACAGTGTAGACAGGAAACCGGTGTGGGATAAACATGATCCTTATGTTTTACTCCTGCATTTCAGAAGGTCAAGGTCTAAATGTGACATCATGCTGCACACTGTCAGTAGTTGAGTTTGTCTATTTCTTCCTCTGCTTCTTGAGACAGAATGGAAATAAGATGAACAGAACATGGGTATTAAGTACTAGACTTTTGAGCTTGATCAGCGACCAGCCGGTCTGCCTTGATAAACAAGGTACGTTTTGTCATTAAGAGCACGGACGATTCAGATGAGCTTATCTTCACATTAAGGAAGTGTACACAACATAAGTCAAAGGCCAGATTTCTGCAGCTGCTTGACTTTAATTTGAGTTCTGGTCAATGAAGAGTAGCTGGGACTTTCCTTTCTTTCTTAATAGGGCAAGAGACACCCACATCACAGAAAGTCCCTTTGACAGACAAGGTCATTCAGGGTTCCATCTTCCTCTCACCACTGATTAGTCATTATGCATTTTGTTAGACAACTGCTCATTATAGTCATTTCTCAGTCACATAGGATATTGATGCTTATGATGAGCAGATGTCACATGAATAAGCGTGACTGTAAAAGTCCACACTCTTTAGGTCTGAAAATGAGGGTGATCTTAACGTTGATTGTTTATTTTTTTCTTCTCTCTATACCTTCCTCCCTCCTCTCTTTTTCTTCTTCTCTTGATGTGTCAGATTCTTTAGGTACAGTGGACAAAGCAATTCAAAGGCCATTCTTGGCCTTGGGAAGCTCAGATTCTGGTAGACAGTTTGGTCCTCATGGTTCCACCAGGAAAGACCTTGAGTATTTAAAACAGAGAGACTTTAGTGGCACAGGAAATAATGATAGCAAGGAATTATAGACACAAGTGATGGAAGAGTTGAGAAACCAAACAGAGACCAATAATGCCACCGGATTGGAAAAAGCAGGAAGCCCTTACCGTCCATTTTCAGGAGGGAGAGAATGAAGGAGTTAGCTTGGAAGGATCAACTGATACAAGTTGGAACCACAGAGCATCTGTTCAGCAGAAGTAGGAATCACATTGAGACTTAGCTGTGCTGGGGATACCGTCTAAGGCAGAGAAGAACCTGGCTTTACCATCCATCCCTCCCTCCCTCCCTTCCTTCCTTCCTTCCTTCTCCTGCCAATCTCCACTGGACAAACCCAACAAGTATTCTATTGTGGATATTGGGATGGCCCTGGGTCTATTTACCCTGCAGATCCAGTCCTCAGCCCTCCCTTTCTCTGTTCTGAATCTCAGGCTGCCTGGAAAATGCAGCCTCAGGGGCCAGCCCCTAAGATTCAGAACAGAGAAGGGGAAGTCTGAGGACAGGATGGGTGAGTTAAGAGGGTCAGAGCCATCACAGCAGGTAATCAGTATCCACAGTAGACTCCTCATTGGGGTGTTTTTTCTCTAATTCTTCATCCTGCTACTTCCTGCTTGCCTTAGAGTCCAGATCAGTGTCACCCTTTTTAGAAAACTTTCTCCTGACCCTGCTAGTCTGGGGTCTACTTCTCTCTATACTCTTATAATGTCCCGGGAATACGTTTGCTAGGGTATGGACTACATTAAATTATAATTGACAATGTACTGCTTTGTTTTTCTCCATCAGCCAGAACTCTTCTTGATGGCATTTCTTATCTACCTTTTATCCCCAGTCCTAGGGCTCCTTTTTAGCAGGAGGCCAATAAACAAAGGAAGACAGGCCTGAATCTTATTAACTGGCAAGATGTGCAAGACATTAACAGCTACCTTCACAAGCTAATTACTCACTTTGTAAAATATGAAAATTGCACATTCAAAACGTGGTTTGATTAGGTTTTGTCCTTCTTTGAGGATATGCAAATGGCTTTATTTTTAGAGCCAAACTTAAACTCCATAGGTGGGGAGCTGGATGTTCCTTATCGTTCCTTTTGGATGCTAAATGTGTGTCTTTGGCAGATAGAAACTGTTGACAGATTGCTGGAAAGGCAACCAGAGATGACAGAAGTGTGAAATAAATGGTCTTGGGAGCTGAAAATTGATCTTCTGAATGCTCCCTTCTCTCATACTGATGGTTATCTGCTGGAATAATATACTAATTTACCTTTTGGTCTTTCTCCCCCTTCATTTTGCCATAAACTGAGCATTGCTACTATAAACAGAAAATAAGAAAACAGTTTTTATTTAATCATTTGACTGGGAGAATGTGTGATCCCTATGTTTGAGAAGAATGGTCTTATCCCCTTGGTCCCTTTTATTTCCAACAATTGTTCCTTGTCTCTACTGAGTTTGATCTGATGACTTTTTCTGTAAGCCGAACGATATCCTTTCTGGCTAAAGTATTTTGATTCCTGTCTTCTTCTTGGGTGCATGGAAAATGGGTTGATGTAACTTATCATAAATATTTCTTTCAAACCTTTGTAGAATTTGTCTATTCATAAAGTGAAGTAGCAGATTATATCATGAACTTTGTTTTTTGATTTAATTAAAATTTTTGGGATATGTCATGCATACACAGGTCTAGAATTTTTAAAGCAAGAAGTATTTTATATTTTATTTCAATACTGACAATGAAGTAGATAAAGATACAAATATATTTCATTATATTTCAGATTTCAAGTATACCTTTTGCCCATTCTAGTGTTTCAATTACCTAATTTTCCTCTCCAAAATCAATGACTGTTACCTGTTTCTTGCATATCTTTGTAGTTATTCCATGCTTATAAAAGTGAAGTGTACTCCTACCCCCACGACACACAAACATTTAGTACAATTGAAGCATATTGTCCATGCTGTTTTGCACTTGCCATTTGCATTTTTTAATTTATCACTGCACAACCCATAAGTTCAAACAAACCAAGGAAGTTCCTCTCTCACCTTAAAGTTTCTAAATAGGCCTATTTGCATTGCTTGGAAGTTACATTTCTCTCAGATAATGGATTTTTCCATGGATAATTCTGCAACACTGAAGAGGTAACTCATTAAACTTCCTTAAGATTAAAAATCTAGTATGAATTAGTTAATAATCTAATTTTCTAATCTGAAATTAGGGGATGGTTGATGAGAACATTAGAAATTTTGAATTTTGGTGGAAAAGATCGCTGTGACTAGGAAGAAAGGTGCTGAGAGAAAACATTTCCTACCTCCAGCTTGTAGGATGCCCTTTTCAAAATGTAAACAACTCAGAGGAGGTTAAGTCATGAAAGGCAGAAGGCCAAGGAGAGCAATACTTGAATCAGTATTGCAACACTAAATGGATTGTCAAAGACAAACGTATCCAACCCTGGGAGATAAGGATTGTTTTATACATGCTGTTAAGATGAGCTGGGAAAATATATTAATAGAGATGATTTCAAAAATCTATTCAAAGGATCATAGACATGCTCAACAACTCAGCTGTAAGGATGTTTATTTATCACAGCATTGTGGTGAAATAGTGAAAAAGTTTAAATGACATCAATGTCCAACAATGGGAAAATGATTGTACAAATGATGTTACGTCCATATAATGAATGATATTGTCAGACAATTTTTAATAACATGGAAAGGGTTTACAATATAATATTAAGTAGAAAAATTAGCATGTACAATATTATTCAATTTTAGTGGATATATTCACTATCAATATATGTATAAGGATAGATATTTAGAAAAAGCACACATTTATATAAAATAATTCTGGGTGGTAGAACTATGGATGATGTTAATTTCCTTTTTTGCTTGCCTCTATTTTCTAAATTTTCTATAGTAAACATGTATTCATTTTGCAACAATAATTTTGAAAATTGTAAGAACAATTAGCTGAAATGAATGCAAACTAGTTTATGTTGTCAGTCTCAACCTTACTTTTACTTCTGTTTTGCCTATTTAAAATTTTCCTGCTTAGAATTGCTTGTGGAAATATAATGTTTTGTCCTGCTTAAAATTATTCATGGAAATATAATATGAAGTATGTATGGTTATTGAAACAATAGGCATTGTATTAATAGATGCTGTGAAAACAACACTCAAGTAAATTCAACCTTTTTTTTCAACTTCTTTTCTGAGAATTCTGTTCAGCATCATTTTATTTCCTTTCCTAACTTGGAAACTACTATTTACACTATAGAGATGGTTAAGTGGCATCTAAGATTATGCCAGGTATCTGTAGTGAAATAGAGAATCACAGGATACCTATTGATTTTTAGAAATCATAAATGTGATCAGCCAGCTAATTCCATTCCCATTTTATTTTTTTTGAGATTAAACTTTGCTGTCAGAGCTTGGATGGTGGTATATGTTTTCTTTCTTTCTAGAGAAGTGGGTGTTTTCAAAAGATGCTGCCTTTTATGGCTGTGAGGCATGTTTGTGGTGAGTGTTGGCAGGGTCCCAAAGTTTATGTTTGACTCTGCTGATCCACAGAGCAAGGAGTGCAGCTATATTTGCCTTGTGGCCATCAGATGTCTGAGAGCTTAGATGATAGAGATGACTGTCCGCAGCCACAGTCCTTCAATTTAAGTCCTCACACAACAA
This sequence comes from Eulemur rufifrons, assembly GCF_041146395.1. Classification (NCBI taxonomy): domain Eukaryota; kingdom Metazoa; phylum Chordata; class Mammalia; order Primates; family Lemuridae; genus Eulemur; species Eulemur rufifrons. Next base: position 30,203,038 of record NC_091002.1, read on the forward strand.
CACCTGTTAAGGAAGCAGGAAGAAAAATTATTTCCCCTACCAAACAAACAGAAAAACTAAATACAAACTCAGGCTGGGCATGGTGGCTCACGCCTGTAATCCTAGCATTCTGGGAGGCTGAGGCGGGAGGATCACTTGAGCTCAGGAGTTCGAGACCAGCCTGAGCAACAGCGAGACCCTGTCTCTACCAAAAATAGAAAAAATTAGCCAGATGTGGTGTCACATGCCTGTAGTCCCAGCTACTCAGGAGGCTGAGACAGGAGGATCACTCGAGACCAGGAGTTTGAGGTTACAGTGAGCTATGATAACACCACTGCACTCTTCTAGCCTGGGCAACAGAGCAAGATTCTGTCTCAAAAAACAAAAAACAAAGAACAAAAAACCCCCCAAAAAAACCAAAAACAAAAACAAAAAAAACCAAAAAAACAAACTTGTAAAACTTTCAATAAAGCAAAGATCTTATTCAGCCAAATAGAGACAAAAACAGATGTCAAAAACAAGTAATATGTGAATGAGTTTCATGAAAAGTGAATTTATACCCAATACATGTTTTGGGAATTTTTCTAGTAATTTATTGCCATTAAAATGCTGCAAGACCATCACAAAACTTCCATACAATACCATACAACAGTAAACATTTATTTTCTCTGGCACCTCTGAGACAGCTGGGTGATTGGCTTGGGTGATTGTTGTCTGGGTTTGCCTGTGTATTTGAAGTCAGCTGGCAGTTTGATTCTGCTCCACATAGTCTCTCATGTTCCAGCAGTTTAATCTGAGCTTATTCTCATAGTGGAAACACAGGTCCAAGGGATAGTGGAAATGTGTAAGGCCTCTTTAGGTCTAGACTTGGAACCAGCACAATGTCATTTCTGGCATATCCCATTTACTAAAGGAAATCACAGGGCAAGTTCAGATTCAAGAGTGGGGAAATAAACTCTATCTCTTGGTGGGAGTTGGTAAAAAGACATATTGCAAAGGGAATGGATCAGGGAGGGGTAGAAAATGATGCCATTTTTGCAATCAATATGCATAAGAGTTTTACCTTTTGAAAAATTAAAGGTCGTCACTTGATAATACTGCTGAATTCTGGCTGTTCTTCAGTAATAGGTTGGCTACTTGGATCTAAGATTTTCATAGTCTTCCAGTTGACATTTTCACAGAGGTGAAGTCTACCTGGGAGTTGTATTCATACTATATCTATTTGTACTTCTTATAAAGGATAAGTGCGTAAGAGGAAGCAATGCCTTAATTTCCCAACTAAAACTTTGTGCTTTGGTTGTAAATGTGATGGTGTTTGAAGCTAAAATGCTTTTAGCTCTATGTCTGACTTTGAGTAAAATTAAGAGAAATGTTTACAATCATAGAATTAAAGCAAAAAAAGAATCTGAATTCCAAATTGCCCAATTTCATCAATGATGATACTGGGACCCAAAGATATAAGTGATCATATCCATGACTTTTATTTTTCAAAAATATAACATTTAAAATCATAAAAATAGGCTGGGTGTGGTGGCTCATGCCTATAATCCCAGCAACTTGGGCAGCTAAGGCAGGAGGACAGCTTAAGGCCAGGAGTTTGAGAACAACCTGGGCAACATAGTGAGACCTTGTCTCTAAAAAAAAAAAAAAAAGAATAATAATCTAAAAGCCCCTAGAAATACAAGAACAAAGTGATTAAAATGAAATTATAGTGAGAGATTTACAGTTAAAATAAAACCAAAAGTAAACAAGAACATAAAGGATTTGAAAACTATAGTCAACAAGCTCAGTTTAATAAATATAGAAATATATAGAAAACTTTGTCTTTCCTTGTAAACAGAAATTGCATTGTCTGTAATCAAAGTAGTTTTTAATTTTTCCTCAAAAACCTAGCATTTTTTTTTGTTAATTATCTCCAAGATTTCTTTGTATTTTGTGTCATTATTTTCTGCTTTTTATCTTTATTTCCTTTCTTTTATTTTCTTTATGTTTACTCTAATTTGTTTTACCTAGTTTCTAAATAGAAATTTTAGCTCACTAATTCCCAATCTTTCTTGTTTTCTAAAAATACGCCTCTAAGGATATACATTTTCTTCTTCTCTTTTACATGTTCCACCTCTTTGTGCTGTGTTTGGATGATTTCCTCAGATCTGTCTTTTGATTCACTAAGTCTTTCTTCAGCTATATCTACTCCAGTGCATAGCCATTTTATTTTCTAATATTTTATTTTTCAATTCTATAATAGAATTTCTATTTGGCTCTCTTTTCATAATATTTTGAACAATACCACAGTGGATATTCTCAAGTAGCATGTGTAATTCTTTTTCCTAAATTGCAGTTGGAAACCAGGGTCCTAGTTTGGCTTTATTAGCTTTCTGATGAGAACTACTACCGTGGTGAATGACCAAATCTAGAATTGGAGTTAGCCCAAGTCAGAAGGCTACTGGATTTCACTCTTGGATTTAAAAGCTGTGTCTTCCTTTGGTGTTTTATCTGCAGTGGTGGCAGCCTCTGTTGTGATTAGCTATGAATCTGGGCCTCACAGCTTAGGGAAGCCTCTTGGAAGTTATTAACTATTAAAAATGTATTCTAAATTTTATTTTTAAAAATAATGTTTTATAAGTTACACATTCTATTTTTTATTGTGTAGTGGTTTCTATGGAGCTAGACAGAGTAGATGTATTGCCTAGGCCCATAAACCTTAAAAATTTGATGAGATCAATCTCACAGCTGCTGTAAACCTCTGTTCCACAGAAGTCTGCCGTTACCCTGTTGATCACCCCCTGCCACATATAAGAATGGAACAATAAATAATTACTTTTATGATAACTATTTGGAAGCTATAAGACATAGGAGGAGTAACGTCACTTCAGGTAGTAATGAGAGCTATGAAAAATAAAACAGGCAAAAAGCTAGGGAGTTGGGGGTTTATTTTAGAGGAAGGTCATGGAAAATCTTTCTGAGAAGGTAGTATTTGAACAGAAGACTAACAGAGGAAGTGAGCCACACAAAGATCTTGGGAAGAGCATTCCAGCTTGAGGGACAGCAAATGCAAAGGCCCTGGGGCTGAGATAAGCTTGGTGTTCTTAGGGAACAACAAAGTACTTTAGTACCACCAGAGCAGCGTGAGCAAGGTGGAGAGTGGTAGGAGATGAGGTCATAAAAATGGGAGATTGTGTAGAGCCTTTGTAGGCCATGATGAGTTGAGTTGGGAATTTGCATTTCACTCTTACGTGATGGGAAGCCCTTGGAGGGTTTAGGAGAGAGGTCACAGGATTCTACTTATGTTTCTAGAGGGCATTCTTGTTGCTGTTTGGTGAAGAGACAATAGGGGGAAGAACTGGGTGTACAGAGATCCATTGGGAGGTTATCTCAATGGTTGGGAGAAAGTCATGGTAGCAGTGGAGGTAAGGAGAAGTGGCCAGATTCCAGATGCATTTTGAAGGAACTGCTGACAGGACATGTGGGATGCAGAGGAACGAGGGTACTCCAGAATAACTCTTTGATTTTTGCTCTGAGCAACTAGGTGACTGGTAGTGTCATTTGTTGAACTTGGGAGGGCAGAGGGTCTAGAGTTCAGTGTCTGGCATGATATATTTGAGATGTCTGTTAGACATTCGAGTAGACATATCCAGTAGGCAGCTCCATATAAAAAAAAAAGTCTGGCACTCAGGAGAGAGGCTGGAGCTGGGGAGCTATGTTTAGATGCCATTAGCATACGGTTTTAAAATCCATGGAATACATGAGATCACTTTGGGAGTAACTATTAAATACAAGATGTTCTTAATATGGGGTCCATGGATCCACAAGCGTTCTGTGGATAGAATTCAGGGTGCCCATGAACTTGGATTAAAAAAATATCTTTTTTTCATTAACCTCTAACTAAAAATTAGCATTTCTTTTCTTTATGAATGTAGAGTACAAACCATAGTAACATTAACTGTACTCATGACTTAGTTATCAATAGAAATCAGAGATCTTTTATATCACATCATAGTTGTAGATATCCTGAAATAGTGTTTCCTTGGAAACCTATCATTACTACTTTGAGATCACAGTGGTTATTGAACCTACATCTTGTTGTAATGTAATGCATTAAAAAGCCCGCCACATATTATAAAATAGTGTTAAACTATTTTGCCAACTGTATTTCAGTATAATTTGTTTCCTTTATAATGCTATATATTTTATTGTATGCCTTTAAAAGTATTTTTCTAAGAAGGGGTGCAGAGGCTTCTTCAGGCTCTCAAAGGGGCCCATGGCACAAAAGAGTTTAAGAATCTCTGGTTTAGAAGAGAAGAAAAAGCAAGAAGCCCTGAGTCCTGAAGCCCTCCAACATTTAGTGGTTAAAGAGAAAAGAAGGAACCAGCAAAAGATGCAGAAAGATCACTGAAGTGATTGAGTTTCCGTGGAGCCATCTGATTATATTTTCTGCCATCAGGCAGAACAAGTATTCAAATATAGACTAACTTTAGTTATAAAACCAAAATTATAAAATTTAAATTTTTCTATACCAGAGGTTGTTACCCATGAAATACTGAAACATAATATACCAGGAAGCTTTGATGACAAAGGAAGAAATAGTTTAAGGAAAGAGAGATCTACCATGCCAAATGCTGCTGAGAATGGACATTTGGATATGGCTAGATGGGAATTGTGTGAACATCATAGAGTGCATGTACACAAACCTAGATGGTATAGCCTACCACACACCTAGGCTATATGGTATAGCCTATTGCTCCTAGGCTAAAAATCTGTACGGCATGTTACTGTACTGAATGCTGCAGGCAATTGTAACACAATGGTAAGTATTTGTGTAAATATATGTAAACATAGAAAAGTTCCAGTAAAAATAAAATTTTATAATCTTATGTGACCATTATCGTATGTGGTCTATCACTGACAAAAATGTCATTCTGCGGTGCAGGACTATAATTGCTAAGGTTCTTGTATTTATTTACACCATAATCTCCATTAGGGCAAGAAGTTTGGTTGCCTTCTCTATCACTGAATGAAAGGTATGCAAGAACATTACCATACTTAGAGGATCATTTTGTTATATTATTGTAGTCATCAGAGAACCTCCACTGAATATGCCCTAAGTTCACAAAAAACCCCCACAATTTTACTGTATGGCAAACAAGATGAATTTATCCCTGAGAAACTAGTTCACACAAGGCAATCAGCAAAAATAGTAGATGGAGTGTGTGAGTATAAGCTAAGATTCATGTATTATGCATTTGGATTTTTCAATACGTAGCAGAGAAGAACTGAAGAAGGAAATTGATAAATGGGGAACCATGACATTTGGTAAAGCCATTGAGTGATTTTGATCAAGATACAAAAGTATTTTAGGTCTATCATACAAAAGGTATTTTAGTGTTTGTACTCACAGTGCTTGTTTTTTCTGGGTCAACAGATAGGCAATGCAACTCTTTTTTCAAAAAGTGTCACATGCAGAAGCCACATGGTTTGTCTGAAATATTAGAATGCAATATAAAACAGTACTGGAGGCTGCCAGTAGATGGAACTATAGATTTTAAAAATTCAGATTGACATTTTTCTTCTTAGTAGACAATGGTAATGTAACAACTTTAAGAAAACATATCCTGTTTTAAAAATAACACTTTTCTGGGTAAGTGTTATTTAAAAAAATCATATCAATGAGACTAAAGAGTAGCAACCAAAAATAAACTTGTAAGTATGAGATTTGAAAGTGTGAGATTCAATCTTTGTGGTTATTTCTTTAATGGTAAGTCTTAGAAAAAACATCTTTAAAATTTTATATCTATAATTTAATTTAATGGTTAGAAAATAACTCTTCACAGACCTGTCAAATAATCATGACTGATGTAGGTAGTGAAGCAAGAAGGTGGTATTGAGTGATTTAAATGCAACATCATGGGTCCCGGTGCTTACTTTTAGATTTTTTATTTAAATTGTTCTTTGCTTGGCTGGGGAGTAGGCCTATGGCTTATGGGTCTGGTATAGTTTTCATGCTTAATTGTGTGTTATCTCGGGCCTTACTTGATTAATACAGCCAGAGTTTAAGAGAAGTGAGGTGTAGATGAGGCTGGGGGCCATGTGGTTTGGTCTTCATGTGTCTGAAGTTTTGAAAGGTGATCTGTGGGGAGGGGCTGGTTGCCACCAAGTCAAGTTCACAAAGAGCTGGTGAAGATCCAAGCAGAGTTGACTGGAAGTGATATTGTTGACCAAGGGTTTCTAATAACTGCAACATTGCCAAATGAATCACATGTTTTCCAAGTGGATTTTGGGGTGTCCCTGCTTATTTGAAGGCAGGACTTTCCACCAGCTTTGTTTGTCTTCCCTTTATTTCTATTACCTCACTGATTCCTAGTCTACGGCTTACAAAGGCAGATGGAGATATGTTATCTCCTACATTCTCTTTGCCAAAGTGGCGTTATGAAAAGTACCTCAAACCTTGGTTTTGAGGGATACTATGCCCTTGAAAAATAACTGGATTAGTAACAACAATCTTAGTACTCTTAGTACCAAATATTTAGAAGATAGCTTTCTTTGGGTAAGAAAATTTAAGATTCTTTTCTACTTTCTTCTCCATGGTGATCTCTGCATTCTCTCTCTCCATTTTTCCCTAAAGTATAGTCGATTTACAATTATGGTAGTTATATTCTATAAAAGTCTCCTGAAACACTGAATTAACAAATCCTGAACTATTACTGTTAGGAGAAATATAAGGTTAGTTTCCTGTGGGCCTCACAATATTTTCATCAACTGATGAATATATAGCCTTTTTTATGTGTGTTTCTGTTTAAAGACACTTACTGAATATATATTATTGATCTATGAAAGATTAACATTGAACTCATGACCAACAACATTAAACCTTATGCCAGAATGAAGCTTAACTAACATATGTATTTTCTCTGTAGGGCACATCATAGTCTTCCTGTGATTGGAAACACTAGACAGCCACAGCTGGGAACATGTGGTTTGGGTGACTCAAATATTTTGTTGCTCTGCAGATGTCCACAAATGATCATGCAATGCATGAGTGTTGATTTGGGGGTTACAAATAAACTTTAACAAGTAAGTGAATTTGCAAATATGGAATCTGTGAATAATGAGGACTGTTACCATTGGCAGATCACTGCTAAATATGTCACTGCTCTTGCCTCTAAAAGTATTTTTGGTTTTATATAATTGTAATGGCAACCTGCCGGTCCCACTCATCTGTCCTTTTAAAACAAATGAGGCCATTGGGACATTGATAGATGGGGAATAGGTTTCACAGCTAGTCCATGACAAGGCCAGCACTAGAACCCAGCTCCCCGGATGTATGGTCCAGTGCTTTTTCAATCAAGTCAAATGACTCCAGAGGCTTCAAAGCTTTGGGAAGTTTTCCTTCTCCCTCAGTGGTTTGCACCGGGCTTGAGTTTCCTAACCTGGGTGTTCTGGGAGGGGAAGAAGAAGCCAGTAATTTGGGGAATACCCAGAAATCCTCCATTCACTTTCTGATTTCAGTTCATGAATCTCTTTAAACTAAAATATAGATTGCTCCCATTAAAAATGCAAATAGGTATAACCTTGAGCAAGCTATGAATTAAGTATATGACTCTTTTTTTTTTTTTTTTAAGTATATGACTCTTAACTAACTTACCGCATGAGTTAGCCCTGGGGTGCCTAGATGGAGGCCAGGTCAAGTTGCTTGAGAAGGGGCCCTCAGTAAGACAGGCAGGGGTCGGGGGAACCCTCCAGGAGACTGCTAACCTTGAAGAGAAACTTGCCCAACAGCCAGTCATGATTCCTGCGTAGCCAGCTTGGCCTCCCTGCCTGTTAACTGTCAGAGCAAATGTGGAAGCCACTGGAGAAACCGTTGTCTTATCAAAGCTGAGGAATGCTATCTTGTAGCTTAACATGTTTTTGAATAATCCCCTCTGGGATTTCCTTTCCAGCTTGGCAGAGTTTACTTGAACAATATTTCTGTTTGATTCTTATCCTTTTCTCTTTTTATGGGTATCTCCCTCTTTTGCCCTTGGCTGTGGGCTTCTCAATTTGGGATTTGCACCCTGTTTCATCTTGTTTGGTTCTTGGTAACCTCACTGCCAGGATTTTTTTTTCTGCTCTTTGGGAAAATACCTACCTCTTCTCTGGAAGCAAAGTTTGTAATTAGGAACTTGTTATTTCTCTTAGTTCTCTCAAAAGCCAGTTTTCCGCTGAATTGTATTCAAGAAATGTATGTGTGGCATACATTTTAAAAAATGCTTCTTAATTTTCATCTAAAAGGAAATATTGAACATTACCAGAAAAGGTGTCCTTCTTTGCCCCAACAGTTATTGTTCATAGCTAGGGTGACCATATTCATTGGTTCACCTGGTACAGTGATAGTGGATGCCGGTTGTCCCAATGCATTATGAATTGTACCTGCTCTCACTTGGGGATGACTAATTATATGGTTACATTATAGATAACACCACTGTAAGAAATTTAAAAAGTAAGTACTAACAAGGTCAGCATTTCCAAACACTCCTATCCTAGATTTATAGAGAATATCAATTAGTGTGTAGTTTTTCAAGGTTGTATTATCGTAAAGTATAAAAATTATCTTCATTTCCTTTAGAACTTCTTTGATTTCAAAGACTAATAGAGGCACCTCCTTCCAGTACTTGGTGACTTATTCTGTGCTTTACATATTCTGTTTTTTAAATTGCAAAAGTAACATAAGTCTATTGCAGAAATTTTAAAAAGTACAAAAAAGCTAAAAGGAGACAATAAGACCAGCTACAATCTTTTCACTCAGAGATAAACACTGTTAGTATTTATTTTATATCTTCTCTGTTCTTTTTCTCTAGAATTATGTTATGCTATTGTATCACATATACATATGTATGTGTATTATAATTAGAAGAGCAGAATTTTTGGAGTCCGTTGATTTTTCACTTTTTTTTCACTAATATTATATTATGATTATGTTTTCATGTTTTCAAATATTCTCCTAACCAGTAAATTGAACAGGGTATTGAACAGTATTGTATTATCTGAATTTATCATAATTTACTCATCTGAGAAAAGTATTAGACTTTTGAGGTACTTTTCAACAGAAAGCAGAACAATGGAGCAGGGGCTTAAATTACAGTTAGATTGATTTTGGATGGACATAACAAAGACGTTGCCAATGGTGATTGCACCAGGGTGACAGTAAAAAGATCCCATTCTGGAATGGTGAGATCTTTTACTTGCCTGAAGGCAAGGAGCCTAATGGAATGATTTCTTTAGATTCATTTTTCTTCCTCATTTGATGTTTCTATGATGGTTTAATACTTATGGAAAGGAAACTGCCTATGCCCAGTTATTTTTATTTAGGATTGACTGTGCTAATGAGCTTCCTAACAGCAGCCATACATGTTTTGTGCATCCTCAATGAATCACTGAAAATTTAATTAAATATTTCCTTTATTAGCTGTACAATCTCAAGTTGGGAAGTTGTTGGAATGCATTAAGTTGTAGGTTACATAATGATCAGAATTAATAATTTTTGATAAAACGATTATTTCATTGTCATAATTTTTGTTTAGTTTTTAATTATTTTACTATACTTTATTATTTTATTTTAACAATATTATAATATACATACCACAGAGTTCCCCAGTGCTTCTTCCAAGTTAATTTCTGCCCTCCCCCCATCCCAAAACCAGGCAACCACTACTCTGATTTCTATCACTATAGATTAATTTTGACCATTTTTGAACATCATATAAATAAAATCATACAGTATGCATTCTTTTGTGTCTTGCTTCTTTTGCTTAGCATAAGTTTTTTTTTTTTTTGAGATTTGTCCATGTTGCTGTATATATCAATAGTCTATTCTTTTTTTATTGCTGAGTACTGTTTCATTGTGTGGCTATATTAGTTTGTTTCTCCAGTTGATTGCTATTTGAGTTGTTTCCAATTTGGGGCTATTATGAGTAAAACTGATCCTAACATTCTTGAACATCTCATTTTGTCAACTGAAACATCATATCTCTTAGGTGTCATCTCCTCTGTTAGCACTATTTTTTTCTTATATAACTTTCATTTGTGAAAATAGTGTTCTTTTCCATTGAATGTGACAATCTTTACATTTGATTTCTATTTCTATTTGTTTTTCAACATTGCAGCAATTTTCAAAATTAGTAATATCTCTTTGAAGATATTATAACTCCTTGAGATTTATTGTGTAATGTCCATGTGTACCTCTTCTTGGTGTTTACTAGCAGAGTTTACTGTCTGATAACTGGCAGTTCCTACCCTGGCCCTCGGGGCTGGAGAGCTTGTATTTGTGCCAGTGCACAGGGCTGGGCTTCAAGGATGCACAGGCAGCTGGCCTACCACCAAGGGTCCTGATGCTGCTCCAGGCAGTGTCTCCTTTCTCAGGACTAGGGGCACTCTCACCATTGCTTGTGCTGCTGCAGCTGCCACCATTGCCACCACCAATCTGAGCTCAGGTCCCAGTCTGGTTGCCCCTTGGGGCTCTGTAGCACCCCAGGCTGCCCCTGTCCCACTAGTGTGCACTGTGAGGCCAGGTCAACTATTGCAGGTGCGGCTGCCTACTGTACCTGTGGGTGTGATTCTGTGTGAGCATGCACTGTGGCCTGGAGTATTTCCTCTGCTCATGTGCATGCTCCACTGTCCCATCAGTCTTCATTTACAAAACACAGGTTCAAAGAAAAAATTATTTTGGGTATTATGACAGGGTTAGCAAAACATTAAACCAAGTGCAAAGTTCCCCTGAGTGTGGGGCCCCATAAAGACTGCCCATGTTGCATGTCCACAGAGCCAGCTCTGCCAGGGCGGCTACAGCGATACTGCGTTTACCATCTTGATCTGATCTCTTGAGAAAAGCCAACATTGCTTTCCTAAACCACTCTTATGTGGAATGTGGTACATTTGCATCTGAATTGGTCTTAGTATGTATTTTCCAACTGGACACAGGTCAGGTTCAATGGCTTTAGAGAAAGGGAATGATCTAGTATAGTGTTGCCTTGATTCTGTGGGTAAGGCCCAAACAGATTTTTAAATCTCTTCTTGAGAATCAAAAGGCACCTTTGTAACTTGAAATGTAAAGTTTACATTATTCAGGAAATGCTAATGAATGTGCATAAATAAAGCTCACCCTTGATTTCTAATCATCCGGTCCTTAAAAATACAAACCATCTTCAACTTCCCAATTATACCTCATGGATTAGTGTCTGGTACTATCTATGTCACTCCTTGGTGACTTTTATCCCCTCATTTTCTGCATCTATATATCTTGTGGTTAGGCACTGGGAGGCCATATCTTATTTAAGTATCTGTATGTATCAACAGGCTCATAAAAGTGGTTGAAATTGTAAAATTTAGAGATTTAGATCTAGATGCATATCTGAAAATGTATCCAAACCTATCTAGTACTGTTTGGACTAATTTTGGAAGAGAAATTTTATAGCATTTCTTTCTTTCCAGATAGAAAACAATAATGAGGACAGCTTGTTGAGGTATTTTATTAACATTATAGCTTTTTCAGTGATGAAAGAATATAAGATTATGTAATCTTTGTTTATCTTCAAACTCTTAATATTACATGCTGTAGTTTAACATTACACGTACTAGTTATAAAATGTATATCACATAAACCCTATATAATAACCGGGAGGACTAAACATCAGCTAGTTAACAAATTACCCAGATGTTCTTTATGCATTCGCATAGATCTTTATTTGATTGTCTAATTATGCCTTTTATCGGACTGGAGATGGTTGTACATAAAAATATTTGGGAAGCTTGACTTTCTGCCAGACCAAAGAGATTCAAACTTACTTGAGAAATATAAGCAACTTTCATTTACTAAGTGTCTGTGATTAAGGCAGAATCCCCTGCTTAAATCAGAGCTTTGGGAAGGGAATATAAACAGCAACATAACTCATGCATATGCCCATTGTTTCTCCCTGCTCTGGACGTTAGCCAAGCTTCAATTTAGCATTATAAAAACACAGAGCATACCATTATTAAAATATTCACTCAAAACAGGGCTTACATTGGGTGAAGATTTGTTACCTTTTTAAAAATTCCTAATTTAGTTGTTCTTGTTTGTGAGCTCTTGGGAAAATGGAGTGAAACTTAGTTTAGTATGAGAAAGGAGGGCAAACCTATTATATTGAAAACTCTAAAAGGGGAAGATCTACTTTTTTATTGTATTTGCAATTTGGGACTTCTTCTTATTGAAATGATTGGGGCCAAAAAAAAGCCTCTTTCTTTATGTATATTTACTCATATTGATAAAAATTTAAAATTATTATTTTTTAAATGTTGCTTTTACATTTTAAAAATGATCAAACATATATTGGTCTTTGAAATTGAAGAAGTTGAGGCATTAGCCTTTCATCTTTGGGGACTTCATTTTAAACCTTGCTCAGTTTAAACTAAAACAAGTTTGATCTTGTTACCCGAACCTCTCTAAGGTTTCAGGATGAGCAGTAATTACAATGAACTCAAATCACTCCAAAATATTTGCACATTACATTCTGCTACATAAAGAATAGAAATAGAATAATTCATTGTGTAACCAAGAAGCATTAGTATTTTTATTGGTACTCATTACACTGTAGCCTTCATCAGAAGAAAACTGATTCACTGCTATAGCTTCTGTTATAAGCTATTTTGGAAAATGAAATCAGAGTGTCAAGTTTGATACTTTTGACAACATTGTGAAGGAGAGACTTTGGGTCGGTGATGTAAGAGGCTATTCTCTGTTCCTTCGTGGGAGAATAATTTCCTACCCCTCAGGTCCTCACCCCACAGGAAATCTTTTCTGTATTTCTTATCAACTCCCACTCTAGTAAGTCACTGCCATTCATACACCTTGAGTCTTATGTTGAAGACACTAGGTTAAGTTCAAATCCAAACTTGGAACATTTGCATTTTAATAGGATTGATAGACTTAAGTTGAAGAATGAAGTTTGAAATTGGGAAGTTTTGATAGACAGGAGTGAGTCCCACTGGCCTCAGAAAAGCCTTTGAATCTTACCGAATTCACATTGGAGCTTAGTATTTTTGGGTGTAGACAAGAGGATACTGAGGATAGCAAAGTGTAGTTCTCACCAGCTCAACTCATTCTATTGTCTTTTTCCTCAAAGAGCACAGAGCATACTGGGTGGCCATGGGCAACTTTGTTTCTTGTTAGCTGTAGAAACTTGCAGAATAATTGCTGTCTTTGTCTTATGCTCAGGTCTCTGTACACCCCTGTAGTGTCCTTGACTTACTCCTGGCAAGGTCCCCAGCATTGCCTAAATCCTTGCAGTGGTCCAGTTTGCTGTGCCCTCCCATTTTCTGCATACAACTGTTGCATCTCTCCTTCAGGGGCTCCGTAGCCTACAGGCACCTAGCTTCTTGGGGAAACTTCTTGTGTGCTTTTGGTTAAAGACCCAAGTAGTTTCACTGCATAATTCAGATACAAACTTTATTTGGGAGTGTGGGAGAACTTGCCCAGATCCATCAGAGGAGTCATTATCTTTGGGAGCTATAGCCTTACAAAATATATTTCTTAAATAAGAAGATTTGGAAGTCGAAATGAATCCTTGATCCATGGGCTGCAAAGTGGATGTTGTATTAGCAGGCATGAAAACATTAATCTCTTTGTGCACCTCCATTAGATCCCTTGGGTGCCCAGGTGCATTGTCAATGAGCAGTAATATTTTGAAAAAATCTTTTATTTTGAGCAGTAGGTCTCAAAAGTGGGTTTAAAATATTCAGTAAACCTTGCTGTAAACAGATGTGCTGTCATCCAGGCTTTGTTGTTTCATGTATAGAGCACAGGCAGAGTAGATTTAGCATAATTCTTAAGGGCCTTAGGATTTTTGGAATGGTAAATGGGCATTGACTTCAACCTAAAGTTGTCAGCTTCATTAGTCCCTAACAAGAGAGTGAGTCTGTTTTTTGAAGCTTTGAATCCAAGAATTGACTTCTCCCCTCTAGGTATGAAAGTCCTAGATGGCATCTTGTTCTAATATAAGATGGTATGGTCTCCACTGAAAATCTGTCATTTAGTGTAGCCACCTGCATCAATGATCTTAGTTAGATCTTCTGGATAACTTGACGCAGCTTCTACATGAGCACTTGCTGCTTCGCTTTGTACTTTTATGTTATGGAGATGAGACGGTTTCTTTCCTTAAATCTCATGAACCAACCTAAGCTAGCTTCATACTTTTCTTCTGTAGCTTCCTTAGCTCTCTGAGTCTTCATAGCATTCAGAAGAGTTAGGCCTAACTCTGGATTAGACTTTAGTTTAAGGGAATGTTGTGGCTGTTTGGTCTTCTGTCCAGACCACTCAAACTTCTTCATATCAGCAATATACATGTTTTGCTTTCTTATTTGTGTGTTTACTGGAGTAGCATTTTAATTTCCTTCAAGATCTATTCCTTTGCATTCATAATTTGGTTAACTGCTTGATGCAAGGGGTGTAGCTTTTGGCCTGTCTCAGTTTTTGACGTGCCTTCCTCACTAAGCTTAATCATTTCTTTAAATCATTTTGATTTAAAGTGAGAGACATGTGACTCTTCTTTCACTAGAACATGTAGGGGCCGTTGTAGGGTTAGTCACTGGCCTAAATTCAATATTGTTGTGTCTTATGGAAGAGGGAGGCCCAAGGAGAGGGAGAGAGATGGGGTAACAGCTGGTGGAGCAGTCAGAACACATACAACATTGATTAAGTTTGTTGTTTTATATGGGCACAGTGTGTGGCACCCCAAAGCAATTGTAATAGTAACATTAAAGATCACTAATCACAGATCACTATAGCAGATATAATAATAATGAAAAAGTTTGAAATATTATGAGCGTTACCAAATTGTGATACAGAGACATGAAGTGGGCACATACTGTTGGAAAAATGGCGTCGATAGACTTGCTCGACATGGTAGCCACAAACCTTCAATTTGTAAAAAACTCAGTATTTGCAAAGCGAGATGAAGTGAGGTATGGTAAAATGAGGTGTGCCTGTGTTAGATCACAACCTCCCTAAGCTCAATCAGGAGGAAATAGAATTCCTGAACAGACCAATATCAAGTGCAGAAATTGGAGCAGCAATAAAAAAATCTTCCAAAAAAAAAAAAGTCCCGGATCAGATGGGTTCACACCTGAATTTTAGCAAACCTACAAAGAAGAAGTCATACCTATACTGCAGAAATTATTCCAAAACATTGAGAAGGACGGTATCCTTCTCAACTCATTCTACGAAGACAATATCACCTTGATACCAAATCCAGGAAAGGGCACAACTAAAAAAGAAAACTACAGACCAATATCTCATGAATATAGATGCAAAAATCCTTAACAAAATCTTAGCAAATTAAATCCAACAGCACATCAAAAAAATAATTCACCATGACCAGGTGGGCTTTATCCCAGAGATGCAAGGCTGGTTCAACATACACAAATCAATAAATGTAATTCACCACATAAATAAAAGCAAGAACAAAGATCATATGATTCTCTCAATAGATGTAGAAAAAGCATTTGATAAAATCCAGCACACTTTTATGATAAAAACCCTTAACAAAATAGGCATAGATGGGACATTCCTTAAAATTATCAAGGCTGTATCCAAGAAACCCACAGCCAATATCATATTGAATGGGGAAAAATTGAAAGCATTCCCACTTAGAACTGGAACCAGACAAGGTTGCCCACTATCTCCACTTTTATTCAACATAGTGCTGGAAGTCCTAGCCAGAGCAATCAGACAAAAGAAGGGAATTAAGCGTGTTCAAATGGGGACAGGACAGGTCAAACTTTCAGTCTTTGCTGATGATATGCTATTATATCTAGACAATCCCAAGGATTCAACCAAAAGACTCCTGGAATTGATAAATGAATTCAGTAAAGTCTCAGGATACAAAATTAATGCACACAAATCAGTGGCATTCGTATACGCCAATAACAGTCAAGCGGAAAATCAAATCAAAGATGCAACACCTTTCACAATAGCATCAAATAAAATTAAACATTTAGGAATATATTTAATGAAGGAGATGAGAGATATTTATAGGGAGAACTATGAAACACTGAGGAAAGAAATGGTGTTTAGCTTTTTTGGTTGCCAAATTGTGCTTATCAGAGAATGATTAAAGGATATTTGAGAACTGATTTTGGCTACTATAGTCTATTAAATATAAAATTGCTGGCTTATTTTTTTAGAGTCCTTTAAATATATTAAAAATATTCATAATGTATTGTTATGTGAAAAAAGCAGCTTTCAAAACAGTATGTGATAATATGACTCTAATTTTGTATAGATCTGTGTATATGGATATATTTAGTTGAGAAAAGGCAGAAAGGCTATTAAACAAAGTATGACTCAGTAATTTTATGGGAAATATGAGTGAATATTTTAGTTTTTTTGTCCTGATTTTTGTATGAAAAAATTAATTTAAAATATAAGTAATGTGGTCTGTTTAGTATAGAAGAGCAATAGTTAAAAAATAATCTGAGAAATTTGTTCTTTATTCTAAAATAGCAATGTATTCAGCAATTATTTCACCATAAATCTGGCCTCAATGTTTTAAAAATTTAAGGCACTTGATTGTTTTTTAGTCACCTCGAGTCTTTATGACTGATGAAAATCATTGAGTCAAAAGCCACTTTTCTACCCCAATCTTTGAGTTAGCCACCAAGATTTTTTTTGTTATATAGAAAAGAAATTAAAGATACTTCCATATTTTCTCTCATTTCCCTTATCCAGTGACATCATTGAATAAAAATCTCCATTTTTTTTGAAGGAAAAATTTTAAACTACCACTAACTGGAATAATTTATCTACTAGAGAAACTGTTGCAGGGACAACCTCCTTTTTGGATGATAGTTAGCTTGCCAGATAAAGTTGTCATTACATTTAACTTGGTCTTTAATTATAAACAGATGGATGAATTATTTTAATTGCTGCTATATATCTTAACAGTAGTTCATACATTGACACAAAGTGAAGAACATCAAACAGAAATTAAATGCTAGGGCAGGAAAGCAGCCAGCCTTCAAGGGAAGCAATTGATCACAAACTGTCGTCTTTAAAGGCCAGAAGAATGCAAAATAAACACTTGGGATTAGTGTACTAAATATGGTTCATCAGTCTTCAGCTCTGCTCCCTGATAATTCATCTCTCTCATTTATTTTAATGCTTTATCATGTATCTCTTCAGCTCTGTAATTAGCCTTTCAGGTATTCTCCTTTCCTTCCTGCCTTTGAAATTGTGTGTGGTGAGATTCTGCAAGGAGAAGATACTATTACCATCCAGTATAAAAGAAGCAACTCTTGAAATGATTCCATTTCATAGTTCACATGCTGGAATTCTTTTTTAATTTTATTTATTTATTAAATATATATTTTTAAATTTCAGAATATGACAGGAGTACAGACGTTCACATTACATATATTGCCTTTGCCCCTCCTGGGTTAGAGCTTTAAGTGTGTCCATCTGCCAGACGGTGCGCACTGAACCCACTAGGTGTGAATATACCCATCTTCTCCTCCCCACTCCCACCTGCCTAACACCCGATGAATGTTACTACCATATGTGCACATAACTGTTGATCAATTAATACCAATTTGATGGTGAGTACATGTGATGTTTGTTTTTTCATTCTTGTGTTACTTCATTTAGTAGAATGGGCTCCAGCTCCATCCAGGATCATACAAGAGGTGCTAGATCACCTTTGTTTTTTTGTGGCTGAGTAGAACTCCATGATATACATATAACACATTTTATTAATCCACTCATGTATTGATGGGAATTCTTGCTAAAGCTTAGAGGGTATGTTAGAATTGGTTTAAAGATAAAGTTATAGCCAATTTACCATATTTTTAAAAATTTTAATAGATTTAGGATATGCAAGTGCAGTTTTGTTACATGGATATAGTATATTGTTATGAAGTCTGGGCTTATAGTGTAACCATCACCTGAACAGTGTCTGTTGTACCCATTAAGTAATTTTTCATTTCTCACCCTTCTCTCACCCTCCCACACTCTCACTCTTCTGAGTCTCCAATGCCTATTCTTCCACTCTATGTCCATGACCATATTCCTTTCAATAAAGAGTTTAGTTAGGCTTATGGGTAAACTAATTTATAACAGGAATCTGGATTTAGGTTCACTGAACTCAAAACACTTGTTCAATCTTTTAAAAAATCAAAAAGTGCAAAAATTAATCTCTGAATTAAAGCCATTAGTTACTAATGTTTTATTGCTATGTTTCTGAGTAGAGTTTATTTTTCCTTGACTAAAAAAGAATATCATTAACACATTTTTTTTCCCATAGCAATGAATATACTGATGGTCACATAGTCAATTCTGTTCAGAATTTATATATTCTGCTGTAAATTTTGTTCTAGAACAGAAGTGTTTCCCCGGATCTATTACAAGATGTAGATTTATTAATGTATTCATCAGTCTCAGAATATTAACAATGGTGAATCATTTTCATGATTTATTATTAAACATTGAACACCTGAAACAAGGCATGCAATCCAAATAGATACAGCATTTTCACCTTGACATTGTAAGGATGAAATGATTTCTAGTATTTTGAATGTGGATCTAATGTCAAAATATTGAGTTATTATATGCTACTTTACAGACCCAAGAGGGTGGGATTTTCTATTTTTAGCTTCACATTCAACTACATGTTGTCATTCACTTGGTAGATTATCTATGAGAAAGTTTTAATGCTATCTGACTTCCTGTTCTAAGTGTCCCTAGGCTTCTTCCCTCTGTCGGGTGTTGAGAATTCTCGTGGGCTCAAACTTTCCTTGGGATTAACTGAAGACCAACATTCTTTGAAGTTTCCAGTCTGTGACAAATCCGTGTTCCAAAGTTAGAGTGCATTTTTGTTTTAAAGATTCTCTGATGTTTTAGTTTGTTTATGCAATGGTTCCCTTTTACTGCAGAATTGACTATTTTGGGAGATGATGTTCCAAATATGGTGTTATCAACAATGGTATGTGGATTTCAGACCAACAGATTGGAGGATTTTGTACACAAATGCTGAGAAACACTTGCCAGCAGAGAGATGGGCAAGCTAACATAGAGTTTGTTTGTGTATGATCCTAAAGTAAAGAATTTCAGATTCAGAAGCTTATGTGACTTGTCTACCAAACTCATTTCTCTGGTTTGTATGGAAATAAAAAATACCAGTGGGAAATTCAGTTCTATTACTAGCTTCTGTGTGACTCTCAGAAAAATCTGTTCACCTCTTGCAAACTACATTTCCTAGGTTATAGAATGGAAATGGAAGAAAATTAAGTATATGAGACATAGTAGGACTCTTTTCTTTGCTTCCTTCCTTTTTTCCTTTTTTACATGCATTTTGAGGAAGAGAAAACCAACCCCCGATAGCCGGCAGCTGGCCTTGCACTCATAACTAGGCTTTGGTGTTTCCTGTTTAACATAAATAATTTTACAAAACAATGACATCAGACAAGGCCATTCTGTGACCCTGATGGAGCAAGCTGGCTCAACACCACTCCATAATCATGCTAAAGCACAGATAAAAACAACATCATTCCAACCACAAAAAAGACCAAACATCCCCCTATCCTGGCTAATGCAAGTGACAGCTGCTTCTTTGTCAGTCATAGATTTCACCTGACTTCATTCCTCTCTCCTTCTAGATAAGATTTCTTTAGTTACCCCACTTTCAACAGCATACAACCTAGAGAAAAGTCTCACTTCCTTGAACCCTCTCCAAAATAACCTTTCAGAAACCCAAACCTTGTATGTCCTTTTGAACACCCTTTTACTGGGCTGGTCCATGGTTCGCTGTGGAGTGGTTCCTAGTAGTCTTTGTCTATAAGAAGTTGACAGTATTTAGAAATCACCATAACGTCTTCATTGAGTGTGACTGAGGTCATAGAGGAAGTTTTTTTCCCCCTAATGTGAAAAAATTGTTGAGCTCTAGAAAGCTATTTCTGAATCTGATGCTACTTTTTCTAGCTTTGCTTTATTGGTCAAATCACTTACCTGTCTTGGGAATATTTTCCTAATGATGATATCAGGCTAGCACAGCTCTGCAATTCTTATAGTCCTAACATTCTAGGGATGATTTTGTAGAAATTATGAGTAGCACACCTGGCATTAGCCAAAGTGAAAAGCACACACTCCTGTGTGACTTTGGGTGAGCTCCTCATTGCTTTAGAACATCAGCTAGAGAATGGAGATCAGGGGAAGGGTAATATTTGTTCAGACAAGGAATAGGCATATTGACCCCTAAATATTCATTAGTAGTACAGACGCAACAGTCACTGCTTGTATGAGCTTATCATTACTGACTGGTACTCTCCTAGGGGAAGGTATTTTCATGCCTTGTCTTCTCAACTAGATATTTACTTTGTAGACAGCTGGAACACTTACACCATGTTTAGCACAGTGCCATAGGTGTAGTTGCTACTAAATAGGTATGGGAGATGAATTATACCCATTGACATCTGCTTTCTGGATGTTTTATGCCTGTCATTAGCGGAATATGATAAACAATGACATTAGGAACCTAAGGGTATCCAAACCATAGGTCAAGAGGGAACCCTTTATGACCTACTAAGTGGGCAGTACAATCTCAACTTCTGTAGTAATCCATTTTGCTTTCCTATTCAGGGTCTCATTTCTGTTTAATTATCAAATAAACAGCAGCAACTATCAAGTATTGAGAGCTCATAAATGTGCCAAGTGCCCTACCAAGCCTTACCTTAGATTTCTCAAGGCTCTTCCAAGGAAAGAGTTATTATTCCCAATTTATAGACGAGGAAATACAAGTTTAGTGACCTGCCTGATACAGGTAAGCAGCAGTTAACCAGGCAAGCTATAGGTGGTGGGAAGGTGAGGCGTTGAAGTGTGGGTAAAAGACAGGGTGGGTGGTGCCTGAGTGGGAAAGACCAGCACGTGGGTATGAATCAGCTACTTACCAGAGTCTCAGCATCCTAAACAGTGGGACCATCACATGACTTCTGCCTTTTTTTGACATCTCTTCCCCTTTATAACTTTTTCCTATTTGGGTAGAATGTCATAAAGGAAAAGAAATCTGATGGTAGAGTCTTAGAGGAGGGATTTGGTTTTTCAAATGAACTTTGCCAAATTTCCTGGAATAAGAGGTGAAGGACTTAAGTTCAAGTTCTGTGTCTTGGGAGTATTGATGTGGCTAGAAAGTTGGGGGTAATTGAGTTGGGAAGAGGATAGAATATTATTAATTGGAAAAGGTCAAAAGACATTGGGAAGGACTGAGAGGACATTGAACAAACAGAAGTGAGTTTGCAAATAAGAAAGTTTTTTTTCCTTCTTCTAAAACAAATTCTCTTCTAAATTTTTGTTTCTATACTTATTCTGAAAATATTGAAAGATGCACCAGTGTTTTGGCAAATCTCTTTCCAATAGGATCAGAACAAAAAATGCAGAAGTAAGAAGATAATTGATTTTGAAAAGTTATATGTGCCCATACTTTCTGGTCAGGTTGAGATCACGTTTTCAACACACTCAAATCCTGGCTCTGTGCTGTGCCTTGGGAGATGTATTAATAGAGCATCCCTAACTGTTCTAGATAATGATGAAGTGCCTCTTGAGGCTGCATGTTCCATGTCTGACGTCAACTGTGCCAATATTCTGAGAGAAAGACAACTTCTAAATGTTTCTCATGCTGAAAAATTTCCATGGGCAGTTTATAATCCATGAAATGTGTGCTATATAGTTGAGAAAACAATGTGGCTTCCCAACCCTGATCAGGGAAGCCATTATTTCAGAACTTGTAAGTGGATAGAGCGTTAGTTCTTATCCCAGACATTCTGGGAGCAAAACTCTTCAGCTGAATGGACCAGTCGGTAATTCATTCTTAGGCACTAACCAGAAACATTTCATTAAATAGTAAGTCATTTCACCCTAATGATGAGTGTGTTTTTATTGAGGTAAAATCTACATACAGTGAAATGAAGAGATTTTAAGTATGTGATTCAACAAGTTGTGGGTGATACATACATCTGTGTAACCGCTATCCCGATCTTCTGAGACCTCAGAAAGTTGCCTTGTGCCTATTTTTAAATGATTCCCAATCCCCATAATCAATCACTGTTCTGATTTCCGTCAACTTAGAGTAGTTTGCTTGTTCTTAAATTTTATATTAATGGAATCATGGAGGAGACATTCTTTTGTTTCTGACTTCTTTCAATATAATGTTTTTCATATTTTTTATTTTTTAGTTTCAGAATATTACAGGGGTACACATGTTTTGGTTACATAATTTGCTTTTGTACAGTTTGAGTCAAAGTTATAAGTGTGCCTTTCAACCAGATAGTGTGCATTGTACTTGTTAGGTGTGAATTTACCCATCCCCTCCTGCCCCTCCCTATTTGATTTCCGTTGAGTTTTACTTCCATAAATGGAAAAATAAACGCCACATGTATTCAATACTAAATTGGAACTATTCAGTCAACACTTATGTGCACATATGGAAGTAAAACTCAATAGAAACAATGTTTTAAAGATATATCTATGTTGTTGCATTTGTCAACAGTTTTGTCCATTTTCCTGTTAATGTTTCCAGTTTGCGGCTGTTATGAATAAAGCTGCTATGGACATTCTTGTGTAAGTCTTTTTGTGGACATATGTTTTCCTTATCTTGGATAAACACCTAGGAGTTGAACTGTGGGGTTGCAGGGTAGATGTATGTTTAACCTTGTAAGAAAACTGTAGTTTTTCAAAATTCTTGTTTTAAACTTCCACTGGTAATGCATGACAGTTCCATTTGCTTCATATTCTCACCAACCTTAAGTGTGGTCTTTTTTAATCCTAGATTTTCTAAAATATGTGTAGTGGAACATTTCTTTGTGGCTTTAATTTGAATTTCCCTGATGTCATAATGTTGAACACTTTTTCATGTGCTGCTCACATATCATCTTTTGTGTAGTGTCTATTCCAGTCCTCTGTGCATTTTAAAAATTGGATTGTTTGCCATTTTATTATTGATTTATATGAGCTTGCTATGTATTCTGGATACAAGCCCTTTGCCAAATACTTTTATTGTGATTATTGTCTCCTACTTTATGGCTTGCCATTTCATTTTCTTAATGATGTTTTTTAATGAGCATAAGTTATTAACTTTGAAATGCAATTATCAATTTTTTATGGTTAGTGATTTGTATGTCTTAAGAAGTCTTTGTCTATGCTAAGTTTAAGATGACATTTTCCTATGTTTTCTTATAGAGAACATACTCCTTAATTGCAACTTTTATATTTAGGTTTGTGATACACTTTAAGTCAATTTTGATGTATGATGTGAGGTAGGGATTGAAGTCCATATTATTTCCACCTATTTATCCAGTTGTTAGGCACCATTAGTTGAGAGGTAATTCCATTCCCAGTTGAAAGAGAACAACCAAATTTGCATTTGTCAGTGATTTTTCAAGGAAGAACATCTCAATTCATTATTTTTGTCTTCTAGATGTTTGACAAACTTCATATGCCACTATATTTACATCTACATTTACATTTATATGATGATCAGATGTGTGAAGTAATGAAGAAGCCAGTTGAGAGCATCTTGTCCTTTGAGATTTAAATATTTAATAAAAATTGTCTTGAACCTATATCCTCAAGAGACAAAAGAGAACTTCTACAACTCACCACCACATCTACCTGCCCCCAGCTTTTGCCTCCTTTTCTTTCTGCACATTACTATACATATTACCCATGCTCCTATCTGAAGCCAAATTCTTCACTTGAAACATCAAATCCCATTCCATTGCTTTAGAAAGTTTCCCATCTCTTTTCTGACTCATCAGTTCACTGAATCATTCTCATTAGCATATAATTGCACTGTTGTTTTTTCCATCCTAAGATAAATCCTCTTGTCTCCAATTCTCCTCATTAAATACTGTCTTTGTTCCTCTTTGCAGAAAATTATTTTAAAGAGTTATCTACATTTGAAGTCTCCAGTTCCTCTCCTCCTGTTCTTTCTTAAATCAGGTTTTCATCCTCAGTGTTCCATAATCACTACTGTTGTTAAGACCATAAGTGACAAGAAAAGTCATCAATGACAGAAATTGCTAAAAACCAATGGCCAATTTTTAGTCTTTACCTTACTAGACTTATCAGTATCATTCAATACTATTCCTCATTTGACTGCCAGGACACTATACTCTGATGCTATATCTCCTTCTCAGTCTTTGCTTTGCTGGTTCCTTGGGGTTGTAGTACTTCTGGGCTGAGTCCTTACTTGCCTCCTCTCTTTGTATTCATTCTCTTTTGGACCATATAGTTTCTTGACTTTATATACTCCCCACATGCTACAGAATTCCACATACCTCTTTCAATGATACCCCCAAACTGCCTCATATTTCCATGTTTCTCTATATTTATGAGATTCCAGTGCCCACTTTGAACTTCCTCCAGAACTTCAACTCTCTTGTCTTTATTAGGAAAGATAGTTTTGTACTCATCATTTAGCATTGCCCACTGTAGCATGGAATCTTCATACAGTAGTACCTCAGAAGGCCAAGTTCTGGCTGTTTGTTATGTGAAAATACTTCCTTTGTCTGTAAACATATTTACTTGATAGGCAGCCATTAAGAGAGTATAGCCCAGTGAAGCTGGCCCATTCTATCCCAATGAAATAATTTATGTAAGTTAAGACTATGGGAGGGAATTCAATCATGAGCTATTCCATAGTCTTTACAATTTTTGTGCAGTGTCTATTTAAGTCTTTTGTCTATATCTTTTGCCCATTTTAAAAATTGGAGTGTTTGCTATTTTATTATTAATTTATGAGAGTTTGTTATGTATCTTAGATACATAACAAACATTTGTATTGCGATTATTGTCTCCTAGCCTATGGCTTGCCCTTTTATTTTCTTAATGATGTCTTTTAATGAGCACAGATTATTAACTTTGAAAGGCAGTTATCAACTTTTTATGATTAATAACTTGTATGTCTTAAGAAATCTTTGTTTACAGTCCTATGTCACGAGAAGTTTTGCATGTCAGTTGATTTGTAACATATCTGTCAGAGAACAGAGAAAGCCTTTCTCTCAGCACTCCAAGTAAAAAAGAGAAGATGGTAATTGGATAACATAACTGTCAATCTTCCTGAGTAAAACACAGGGAGGTAAGTTCTTTTGCAGGGATTCTTAGTTTGGGTTTTTCCAGGAGTGGCCCCTTAGGCAAGGAAGTGAGGGCTCAGTCCCTATTTGTCTTCTCTCTTTGTATTCACTCCCAGGAATGCACTATATGGAAGGTGATACTAGAAGCACTATTGTTGGACATGTAGGTTGTTTCTAACTCTTCATAAGTAATCATGTACACATATATGCATTTACATGTGTGAGTATTGCAGTAAGATACATTTCCAGAAGTGGCCTTTGTTGGCTAAGTGTATGCACACTTGAACTTTTGATAGATGATGTAAAACTGAAATCTCAGTTTCTAAGCTCCCATACTCTGGGCCACAGCTTTTACCCTCCACCTCGCCTGCCTTCAGGGCCTCCATTTATCTTCCATTCTTCACCATCTGTTATCCCAGCCATATTCTCACTTCTCTATTTGTACAACTTAGACCTCATGATATGGAATTAGAATCATTCCCATGAAGAGATTCTTGATGCTATGTTCTCTCTCTTCTGTCATACATCTCTGCAAAACCCCACCCTAGTTAAGCCCAATTATCCATTCATTCCCTCCTTACTCTCAAGCAGCTGAACATAACTGGAGAAAATCAAATGATGTTGTCATCTGCACTCACTTCAACTTATGACCACAAATATCAAAGGTGCACTCAATTTTTCCAGAAAATTCTGCTACACATCCCTAATAAATTTCATTCCCAACTCTCTGAGATGACTGTTTTATGGCTTCTTTTCAACATCCTCTCCTCACTGTATCTTAGCTTATGAACTTGCCCCATATTTATAGAGAAATTAGATACATTCAGATGAGAATGACATCTTGTAAATATATTTGCCCATCTATTTGCTTCTCTACTCAAATACTCTGATGTGAAAGGTATTCCTGTCCCTGTCTTAGACCAATCCTCTGTTCCATCCTCTTGCCTTCTTGAGCAGCTTGCTCCTATAATTATTCTGACTCTCTTCTTCATTATTAATTTCTCCCATTCTATTATAGATAGGCATTTGGATTTTTCCAAGTTTTTTTTTCATCATCAAGAACAATGATACTATGAATTTCATGATATATACATATATAATAGTATATGCAAAAATTTGTGTAAATTTAAAACTTCCTTTTAGTCACCGTGAGAGGGAAGGTAGAAGACAATTATTCTCATATCCACATGGGTCAAGTCCTTCATGTCTTTTTTGTTACCTTCTTTAACAATATCAATTAGGTTTTATATGCATGTCTTGCTTTGGTCTGTAGTAGTTTTATTAAGACTACTTTGTGTATTTCTCATTTGATTGATTTTGTTTCTGATTTTACGGTCAAAGTCTCAGAAGATAATTCCATATGCTTGTAGGTGGGGGACCTCAGAATTGTGCTGTCTTGGCTCCAAATTTTATGATTATGGAAAAGCAACTGGGTATAGAAGAAGATTCCAGGGTCCACTTTGTAATTTATTGTTCTAAAACTTGATCAAGTCACTCAAGTTCTCTAATGTATACCTATTAAATAGCTTTAATATTGTAACACCCTACATTTTCTATGAATAACATGGATTTTGAATTTAAATACTCCTGCATTTGAGTGCATACATCTGCCAACTTTGAGGTGTATGATTTTGAACAAACTGCTCACTTGGAATCTCAATTCTCTCATCTTTAACATGGGATACAAAATAGCTACTTTACAAGGTTGACTCAAGAATCAAATGAAACAGTTTATTAAGCATATGGAAGCGTGCTTAGGACATAATAAGGGTCTATATAAATTGTACCCATTATTGTTATTGTTGTTATCATTATTGTTTTTATTAATTTATTTCTTCATTAATTCTATCCATGTTTATTGAAAGCCTACAACGTATCAGGCACTGTCCTAGATTCTTAGGAAATCTCAGTGACCAAAACAGAAAAGAATGTTCTCTCATGGAATTTATGTCTTAGTGGATTTGTCACTGTAGAATGGGATTGCGTATGATGAGAGACTTTGTAAGCTACTGTGTCAGTAACAAGATGTCTAAAACTAGTGCCCCCAAATGAGATACATTCAGTCTTGAGATTGGCTGAACCTGTCTCATCCTCTAACAGGTTAGGTCAGGAATGTTCTCATGGAAATGGCAGAGGGGTAAGAGCAAGGGTGGAAACATACAAGTGCTTTTTCAAACCTCTGCAACATGTCTGCCAACATCCCTTTGGTCACATCAAAACACTTGGCTAACCCAGAGTCAGAGTGGGAGGCACTATAAAGTTACAAAGGGTGTGAAAATGGAGGTGTGAAGAATCCAAACCATTATTAATGCAACCAATCTACCCCACCTGTAAAACACAATTTGGTCTACAGACTATTCGTAGGTGTGGACACATACCTAAGAGGTTACTTCCCAAGACTGTTCTCTGAAGTCATAAAAATGTATGTAACATTTATTTCTGCATGCATGGATATTCTGCTATTAATCCAGCCTTGAAAACAAAATCTACAAGAAATGTACTAGCTCAATATTATTCAATCCTATGCAGCATGGCTAGGGTCCAAAAACTACTGGTTTAAAGAAAATTGCTTGATTCAAAGGGCCTAGAAAATCTGACAACAGATAGTATGTGGGGCACACAGGTATTTGATCCGCAGCCTGTGGGGTTGCAGGAACACAGTGCTGAAGATCAAAGGCTTAAGTTAGCTCAGCCAGCAGTAGGTTGGGCAGGCAAGTGGGAGCGAGGTGTGTGCTGTTTCCAGAGGTCAGGGCCAAATGATGGGTCAGGAAGGTCAAGACAGGCAGAAGTTAATAGGTGGCCTGATTGCCAGGCACCTGTGACATCACCTAGATATTGGAGCAAGTTGCTGGCACAGACGGCAGCATGGGATGTTTAGACTCTAAACGTGGAATCAGGAAGGCTGCTGAGAATGGGCACAGACAATGTCTTTTAGTGGAGGGAGGTCATGTTATCTTTTCACTCATACATGTAACTCTTGCCTTGTCCTTTAATGACTGTCATGTGCATCCATGCCTCCTTGTCTATCGACCAGGGATTCACGCAAAATCTACTGCCTATTCTTCCAAGAGTTTTGTTGATGTGCCACCCTAGCATTTCTTTCCAGAATGAAAGTTTTTCAAAATTCAGAATTTTTCTTAGTAACAATTTTATTTACCTCATAGTCAATGTTAAAAGAAACATTTTGACAACAAAATGTAATATGGAGCTCATTCCCTCTGCCTCCCCACTTCAAAGAATGAAAAGTTTTTTATCTTAATGAAGAGGATTTCTCTGCTCAATGTTTGACCAGGCAATGATCAAACCAAGGTGACAGCTCCAAATGGGGGTAGTCACAGCACTGTGTCCATGCCAGGAGTAGGCCTGCTGACACCCAGAAGAGGGACTGGTTTTGGCCTTCACTTGGAATTGCTGTAGCTAAGTTAATTATAATTAAGATTAAACATGGGATTACAATCAAATCATGGGTCACACAAGGCTGGGTTGTAGTTACCGGACTTGAAGTAGGAAAATGATATAGTAGGAACAGATGCAGACTGGAAGCCAAAGCTATTAGGTAAAAATGCTAATGTGGTTTCATAGTTACCTTTTATGAGTGAAATTTTGTCCCCCTACCCACTGAATTCATATGTTAAAGTCCTAAACCCCAGTACCACAGAATGTGACTTTATTTGCAAATAGAGTTGTTGTGGATTAATTAAGATGAGGTCATACTGGATTAGGGTAGACCCCCTAATCCAGTATGACTGGTGTCCTCTAAAAAGGGGAAATTTGGAGGCAGACACACACACACACACACGTGCACACACACGCACACACATGTGCGTGCACACACACACACACCCCACACATACAGGAAGAATGCCATGTGAAGATTGGAGTTGTGCTGCCATAAGCCAAGGAACATCTGGGGCTACCAGAAGCTGGAAGATGCAGGGAAGGATCCTTCCCCTACAGATTTCGTAGGGAGCATGGCCCTGCCAACACCTTGATCTGGGACTTCTAGGCTCCAGAGCTATGAAACAATACATTTTTGTTGTTTAAGCCATTCAGTTTGTGGCACTTTGTTATGGCAGCTCTAACAAACTACTACTACATTACCCAAAGGCTGCTGACATTTGGATAATGCATGCTATATTAACCATACAGAGGAATGTTTGTTACTTGATGGACAAAGATGGTGGATGGTGGATCCATGACTTGCCTTTAGAAACTCATTCTAGTTGGAGCAATTGTCCTCTGCTGTTTAGAGGTTCATCAGTCATGCAAAGGCATATTGCAGGTAGTGGACACTGTTAGTGCCCTGCCTGGATATTCTTTACCAAACTGGAGACTTATTCCCCAGCTGCTGTGTGTGTTGTCTGCTTTTACAGAGGATTGCCCTCAGCCAAGTAGGAGCCCCTTTACCAGGGAAGCTATGCCTTTCTCCTCCCCTTTTGGTCTGAAACCATAAAGGGCTCTAACTCTGTGATATCATTTGTGCTCCGGAGCTCCCAGGGGATCAGGCTGAGGCTAGACTCCACTGAGGACACACCATAGCTCAGCTCCTCTCCTACTGTCCTCATTCCCCTTTTGAAAGTTCACCCTCAATAAATCCCTGTCTCAAGCTTTGTTACTGGGGTGCTTGACTTTAGACCTTAGACCTTTTGGTCCTCTTTCTTCAATAAATTAAACAAGTGGGCCATCTCATATAATAGAGTAGATTCGGGGGAAGGGAGAAGTTGTTTGGGGTGGGGCCATGGCTACGTGGGGCCTGGTGCTAAGATGTGGAAACCTGAATCTTTGGGGCGGTAGAGTTGACCAACTCTTTTCCATCTGCCGCCCTTATGATGGCATCATCCAGAAGTCATGTCTGTCTCTGTGGTCATTATGGGTGTGCTCACTTTGTTCCCATAATGATCTTATTGAGTCCGTACTGCCCTTTCCAAACTGAGGCCAGGTGGAAGAGAATTGTGAAAGATGCCCTTTCCCAATAAGTTGATTGATGGCAGCTAGTCTGGTTAGGGTTTGCTCCTCCAGAAGTAGCCTCACCTGCCCTGTGTTTTTGGCATTGTCATTCGCCTGCAAGCTGAGACCCACTCAGCTTGACAAAGGAACACTTGGTGACCACCTTACCTCAGATGAACCCTTAGCAGAGATGCAGAGGAGGGAGGGCAGGTGACTCAGACACACGGGACACGGTGGTTAAGTGAGAAACAGAACATTTGGGATTAACAAAGGCAGTAAGAGGTCCTAACAAGCAAAGATAAAAGAACGTGATCTGAGACAAAATGTCTAGGCAAGAACAATGTGGAATATAAATTTCTTGGGCATATTTTCTTTTCAGAGATTCTTTTTTCTGTCCATGTGACTTGTTGATCCACCGTTAAATGGGCTGGATTGAGTGAAAGCTCCTTTATATTTAATTTTTATATAAGTAACAGGAGAACACAGCTTAAAATTCTGAGTTCAAAAGTATCCACATTGTGAAAAGTTGGTCTCCCACTCTTACCCTGTCCCCACTCTCTCAGTTCTTCTTAGACTGTAGCTTTCTTATAGTTTCATGAGTATCCTTCCAGTGATCAGATATTTTATGCACTTACAAATATATGCATGCACACGTGTATGTATAACCACCCAAATAATAGAGTATTATGTGTTCCTACCCTGCATCTTGCTTTTTCACTTACCATCCTACCTTGCAGGTCATTCCATATTAGTACTTGAGGCCTCTCTATTGTTTTTCACAGTTGAATATTATTCCTCAGTACGGAGGTGCAAAATTTAGTTCAGCAAGCCCCTATTAGTGGACCTTTAGGTTGTTTCCATTTTTGGGCTGTAGTAAATATCCTTGCTGCCATATCATTTTACATATGTGTGAGCATTCCTATAAGCTGCAGGCCTAGACTTAGAATTGCTGGGTCAAAATATATGTGTACTTGAACTTTGACATGTAAGCCAGACTGCCCTCCGTAAAGGTGGTACCGACTTAGAATATCACCTGCACTACATGCAAATGCTTGTTAATCTTTACCAGGGTGGACAAACCAAGCCTCCTTATTTTTTTTTTTTTTTTTTTTTGAGACAGAGTCTCACTCTGTTACTCAGGCTAGAGTGAGTGCCATGGCGTCAGCCTAGCTCACAGCAACCTCAAACTCCTGAGCTCAAGCGATCCTCCTGTCTCAGCCTCCCGAGTAGCTGGGACTACAGGCATGCACCACCATGCCCGGCTAATTTTTTTTTATATATATATTTTTAGCTGTCCATATCATTTCTTTCTATTTTTAGTAGAGATGGGGTCTCGCTCTTGCTCAGGCTGGTCACGAACTCCTGAGCTCAAACGATCCGCCCACCTCGGCCTCCCAGAGTGCTAGGATTACAGGCGTGAGCCACCGCGCCTGGCCTTTAAATAAAATTTTTCTGGAACACAGTCATATCTATTTGTTTACATATTGTCTATGGCTGCTTTCAAACAGCAGAGTTGAGTAGATGCAACAGAGAGCATGTGGCCCACAAAGCCAAACGTATTTACTATCTGGTACTTTAGGAA
This sequence comes from Eulemur rufifrons, assembly GCF_041146395.1. Lineage (NCBI taxonomy): Eukaryota > Metazoa > Chordata > Mammalia > Primates > Lemuridae > Eulemur > Eulemur rufifrons. The sequence continues at coordinate 30,234,665 of NC_091002.1, forward strand.
AAAAGTTTTCTCTTATTCATAATAGCCAAGATATGGAAACAACCTAAGTGTCCATTGATGGAGGAATGGATAAAGAAATGGTGGCAGATCTATATAATGGAATATTACTCAGCCTTAAAAAAGGAGAGCCTGCCATTTTCCACAAGGATAAACCTGGAGGATGTTATGTCCAGTGAAATAAGCCAGACACAGAAAGAAAAATACTGTATGATCTCATGTATACGTGGAATCTTAAAAACAAAAAAGAAAGGTCAAATACACAGAGATAGAGAATAAAACAGTGGTTACCAGGGGTGCGGTACTGGAAGGGAGGAAATGAGGAGATTTAGGTCAAGAGATACAAAGAAGCAGGTATGTCTGATTGACAAGTCTAGAGATCGAATGTACAACATGAATACTATAGTTTATCAAATTATATTGTATTAGGGACTTTTGCTAAATAAGTAGATTTTAGCTGTTCTTGTCATTAAAAAAAGTAATTATGTGAGATGATAGCTGTATTAATTTACTTCACTATAGTAACCATTTTACTATCCATATGTATCCCATAACATCATGTTGTAAACCTCAAATATACACAATGAAATTTATTTTAAAAAAATAAAAAAAGTTTGCTGATCCCTAACCTATACCCTGTCAATACAGAATGATATCAAACTTTTTGATCCTTGGCAATATGATATAAGAAAAAAGGAGTTCATTATAGATTTATATTTCTATTTTTTTTAAAGATTGGTAATTGGAGCATATTAAAATCACATACTTCTTTTCATCTGAAAGCACCATAAGAGAATGAAAAGTTAAGACATAGAGTAGGGAAAGAAATTTTCAACATTTATAATGAGAAAGGGGTAATATAGAATATATAAAGAGCCCATGTAAATTAATTACAATATAACAACTACCAAAAAAACAAATACAAACATGGACAACATTTGAGGAAGTACTTCAAAAAAGAGAATATCAAATATTAATAGTTAATAAATATAAAAACAGTGCTCAATATGATTAGCAATAAAAGAACTTAAAATTAAAATCACAATGAAATGCAACTACACACCCACAAGATTAATTGAAAAAAAAAAATGAACGATGCTGATTGTTGGCAGGGATATGGATTAATTAGCACTCTCATGCCCTGCTGGTGAGAGTGTAAATTAGTACAGCCACTTTAAAAACATTTTGAAATTATCAACTAAAATTTAACATTCCCATAATCCTATGCTCAGAAATTCCATTCCCAAGAGAAATCCACACATATATGCATGAAAAGTCATATACAAAAATGTTAATAGCAGCAGTATTCACAATGCTTCAAATAAAAACCAAATATACATCAACAGTAGAATGAAAAAAATATATTTTTTAAACTTTAATGCTTGCTTTATTTTATTTTATTTTTTATTTCAGGATATCATGAGGGTACAAATATTTTGGTTACATTTTATGTCTTTGCCTCACCCAAGCAAGGATAGGAGACAGGCCCTTCCCCTCTACAATGCTCATTGCGTCCATTAGTTGTGAGTTTACCCCCTACAACCCCCTTAATCCCTGGGGAATATTACTACCGTGTGAACATAGTGTTGATCAGTCAGTGCCAATTTGATGGCGAGTATGTGGAGCCTATTCTTCTGATCTTGTGATACCTCACTTCAGATAATGGGCTCAAGCTCTATGCAGGAAAATATAAGAGGTACTAGATCACTGTAATTTCTTATAATTGAGTATTATTCCATTGTATACATATACCAAATTTTAATAATCCACTCATGAATTGATGGGCACTTGGGTTGTTTCCACATCGTTGCAATAGTGAATTGTGCTGCCATAAACATTCGGGTGCAGATGTCTTTTTTATAAAATGTCTTTTGCTCTTTTGGGTAGATGCTAATAGTGCTTTGCTGGATTGAATGGTATTTCTATTTTTAGCTCTTTGTGGTATCTCCAAATTCTTTTCCACAGAGGTTGCACTAATTTGTAGTTCCACCAGCAGTGTAAGAGTGTTCTCATCTCTCCACATCCTCACCAACATTTGTTGTTTTGGGATTTTTTTGATAGAGGCCAATCTCACTGGGGTTAGGTGATATATCATTGTGGTTTTGATTTGCATTTCTCTAATGATTAGAGATGTTGAGCATTTTTTTATATGTTTGCTGGCCATTATTCTGTCTTCTTTTGAAAAGTTTATGTTCATTTCTTTTGCCCATTTATTGATGGGATTGTTTGATTTTCTCTTGTTGATTTTTTTCAGTTCTAGATAGATTCTTGTTATCAGCCCTTTATCGGATATGTAGAGAGCAAATATTTTCTCCCATTCTGTAGGCTGTCTATTCACTCTAATGATAGTTTCCTTGGCTGTGCAAAAGCTTTTTAATTTGATCAGATCCCATTTATTTATTTTTATATTTCTTTTTTATGTATGAGGTTGAGAATTTTTTTTGTATCTTCTTTTTTGCAAACCTTGTATTTGTGTTTTTTACCTTTATTTGTCTTGAGAAAATCAGTTCCTTTAAGTGACACGAGTAGCAAATATGTTCTCCTGTTTTGTTGTTTTTCTTATACTTTCATTATAGAATTCATTTTTGGTATGCAGAAATGTTTAGTTTTTATGTGATTGAATGTATCAGTCTTTTGTAATTTCAGATTTTCTGTCATATTTATAAAAATCTTATCCATTGTTTTATTCTTTATCTTTTAATGTTTACATACTTGATCCATTTGGAATTTTATTGTACAGGATGACATGATGATGAATGCTTATTGTTTTTTTTCCTCAGAAGGCCAGTAGTCCGTTTCCTGAAGTCCTCCATTTACTAAATAGTCCATCTTGGAAAAACTAATCAGAAACACGATATGTACCATGACCTAAATTCCACTTTATTTGACTCTATTTCTGAATGTTTATTTTGTCCCCTTGATCCTTACTTTTTAAATGATTCTAGCTTTACAATATTTAATTTCTGAGAGGACTAGTTTCTCCTTGTCACTTTTTTTTTTTTTTTTTAGAATGAATTTTCTTGGATATTCTTGCTTTTAAATTTTTTTCCATATAATTATTAGAATTAGCTTGTATGGTTTAAAAAGAGGCTTTGGTACTTCCTCTTTCTTAAACCCCTACCTCTGTTATGAGAACAAACTCAAACCTAAGCTGCCTCTTGGATAATGAGAGACCAAGTGGAGCAGAGCTGAGTCATCCCAGCTGATACCATTCTGGACCAGCAAGCTCCCATGTGACTTTCCAGCTGACCACAGATACAGGAATAAATAAACTACAATGTGTACACAGTAGATGCAGAGATGTTCTAGAAGTAGAGGGGTTGCTCTGGGTAAACTTAGTTTGCAAGGCTCATTAGAAAACATGAATTATAAGCAGCATATTGAAGGGGGATACTGTTACAGTAAGGAGGAAGAAGGGACATATGCAGAGGGAGGCAGAGTTTTGCTGTTATTTTTGCTGTTATCCACTGATCTTTAATAATTACCTATGGAATAACCTAGATCCTGCAGCTCTCAGTCTTTTCCCTCACAGTGTGTAAACGATTTCTGTCCCAATACCTTTTCCCACTGTAGGAAGCTCCAAGTGAAGCCCCAGCATGTGGAGTTAGTGTCCTTGGGGTCAAACCTTTGCCAATGGGGAGGGTGGCAGGAGGATTAATGTCCCAGCTTTCCATCTCTTAGGTAAACAATCCTAGGAAGCATTCCGAATGCTTCTCAGGAGCTCCTGGTAGAATCATTTCCACTTACATACAGCAGTGACTTGGACAATGCCTCCTCTATCAGCATTTCCTCCTTCCTCCCCACCCCCTCACTCCCACTTCCTGGGATCACTTCCCAAATAAACTACCTGAACCCTGAACTACCTGAACCCTGTCTCAAGGCCTGCTTTCAAGCAAAGCAAAACCGAGGTATTAAGAGTAAGAATTTCTGCAGATCCTTTTCACCTCCTGAACAATAAATCCAATTATAATTTATGTCTTTGGAACATTATTTATATTTTATCACATTGGAAGCACAGACTGGATTCTGTTCCTAGTACCAACTATTGTCTCCATTGGAAGTTCAAGATCTTATGACATTGTGTCTAATTGTAAGCTAAACATTATTTAACATTTAACACACATTCTTGTATGTTATTTGTGCCAATTTCGAGCAAAGATTTATTGAGCACCTTCTCAATATCAGCCACTCTTCTTGGCACCAGGATTCACTTTTTGTTCATTCAGCCTTAAGGCAATATTCCATTAATTGTGCTGTTTGAGAACTAGACACATTCTTTGCAAGAAAGTATATCATGTTCCTAGAAAATGTACACTCTCTTTTTTTTGAGCTGTCAACTCTTGAAAAATTATTTTATTTATTCATTTAGATATTTAGCTTACCTTTTGTTATTGTTATCATTTCTCTTTTTATTTCTGGATATATTTTCTTTACTCTTTTCTGGACCTCACTTATGATCTGCTTATTACCGATAGAGGATATATCTTGTGTCTCTTAAAGGTGAGCTAGAAAACTGTCTTGCACATGTTAGGTGCTCAAATTTTTATTGAATGGAACTATATTGTAAAAGGGTTCATGATGATTTCTTAAGAATCACATATCTTTGGATGGGGTACATGATATCCAAATTCTTATCTAAAACAAATAAGCTGAAATAAAGTCCTGGAAAGCCATTGGGCTGGTCACCAGTGACACAAAGATGGCAGAGGTCTCTGCTATTCTTTGATCACATTTTTCTTCTTTCTAATGAATTTCCCAGGAGCCTCCTGCCTCCTCTCCTGGCTTTCAATGCCTTAGGATGCCACCCTGACTTGCTCTTGCTAAAAGCAACTCCTTCCTCTCTAACAATAAATAGCACATGCATATTTTGTTCTGTTCTGGCTCTGCTCTGTTGCATTTATTTCTTATCAAGCCCCATTTCAAAGTAAAGAAAGTAAAGAGAGGTTATTGTCTTGCCCAATGTCACAGAGCTAGTAGTTTGTAGAGCTGGGATTTAAACTCAAGTAGTCTGGCTCCAGAGCCGCAGTCTGTTGCATCATACCGTATCAAATGCTGACTATTTCTGTTCCCTGAAAACCTTTCCTTTTCTAGTTCCATTCCTTCCTTTCAGAGTCTCCTCTCAGTTAAATGCTAGATAATTTACCTGTAATCCATGTGGATGCACCGATGGTGCTTTAACCTAGCACAGAGTCCCCGGTAGTGGAAATTTTAGGCACCGTGGTGGTCCAGTGGATTAGACGTTTTGGGGAAAAATCGTCCTTTCAGTGTCTTCAAGTCTCAGTTTGTCCTGTGCTTACTTCCTGTGAAGCTGTTAGGAATTGTGTTAGGGTTGAATTAAAGGTCTTGGATTTTAGGACTGGCACAGATGTCCAGATTCTCCACTTGGTCTGCCACGCACCAATTAGCAGATCTTTGACTTATTTAGAAATCCACATAGATAGAGTCAGAACATAAATAAAATCCATGGAAAATAGAAAGTTCTTTTAGCTTTTGTTGTGAACCTCTGTCTGACTTATCATGTCCCATCATACCTGGAATTGTGCCTTTGTCCCTTTCCTTGCACTTCATGACATTTTCAGGCCACTCAGAAGCAGATACCATTTGGCAGATATGGTGAAGAGTGGGAATTAACCAGAAATATTAATTTCTTATTACTTATTCATTGGCTGAATAAATAGTTACTGAGCACCATCATGGTGGAAGGCATTGGGCCCTATTCTGTGGGGGATAGAGAGATATAGAGTGTACAGTGATCCGTGCTCTCATGTATGTTGGGGTTTATTTTAGAGATTCCAACTCTATGCATTCCTCCCTGAGGTTCTGACCTAGTTGAGAAATAGATGCATAATTCAGTTTAGGGTTATATATCAGTTTTGCTGCTGCTTAGTCTGCACCGGGGAACATGGCTGCGTGTAGTTACAATCTAACTTCCTAATTTTACTTACCAGCCTACCCAGCCGGCACAAACCCACCACACAGCTACAGGTGCAGGAGCTCCATCTTGGTGAGCTTACTCTCCCCATGGGAGCACACGTACTTGAAATTGATTGGTTCCAGAAGGAGATCTCACAAGGGATCGAAAGTTTTTCAGTCTCACTGATGCGATGGGTCATTCTGTGTTCCTTGGGAGAGGAGCGAGCAGGGTTAGAAGGAGGGAAGAAACTATCTCTTCAATACCTCTCACAAGTCTGAGTTCCTGTTTTATCAGCCAAGGTAAAAATGCAGAGGTGGGGAGAAAGATTTTTTCTAACATATCCATGAAAAGACAATTAACAATATAAGGAAGTACATCATGATGCTCTGAAAAGAGGGTAAGGATGAAGTTTATATAACAACATCCACCAGAGTTCTTAGTGTGTTCACAGTGATAGCTAAATGAGTTTATAATTTTCTATAAATTTTATTTTGCTCTAACAGCCTCTTTATCCTGCTGGACTGTTCAATAAGTCAAAGATCAGCTAAATTCTGACAAATGTGTTTGTCAAAGTGGATTTCTTAGAGGAATAAGTTTCAAATGTGTTGCTGTCGAAAAGTGTTCTTCGAAGAGAGTTTTGTGGCTTTATTCCTCGGATGGTAAAGAGTATTGTGTATGTTTGTGTGTGAAAAAGAATTAAAAAAAAGAATCCATAGTCCAATAAGGAGGGGAAAATCAGAAAAAGACTTTTCAGAGCCTTTAATGTGCAACTGTGAATTGTCACTTTCTAGAGGGTGGATATAACAGGAAGCATTTGTCAAATTTATTTGTTTGTGTAACTCTCCTAGGGAATTAAACAGGGAATTTAAAGTTGAGAATTAGATTAATGTGCTGTGGAACACATTTTGGTGCAGTAGTAGGGCAGTCTCTCTCTAGGTGAAGCAGTCGGCAAAGGCTTTATGTTGACTGTGGAACTTTGTTGGGCATTGACAGAGGGGAGGATCTAGCTGTAGAGAAGGAAATAGACATTTCATATGGGGAAACAATATTGGCTCAGAGTCACTGAAGGAAAAGTGAGAGAATTAAGTCTTTCTAAAACAAAGGGGATCAATATCACTGTGTATAAGACTTGGTATTTTGAGAAATGGTGGTTTTGTTCATTTTACAAGTAATTTATTCCAAAAGTAAGTGTAACAATCTCAGCACCAAAAAAGTAATTTTTAAAAATATTTTTCACAATTTAAACCAACAGAGAAGAAAGGAGTATGTAGAGTAAAAAGGAATACAGAGAAGGGATTTCCACGAGCCAGGTGTTTCCCAGGACCTTTGCGGCCATGCCAGCCTGTGACCTCTGAGGAATAGTGTTCACATTCTATAAATATGCCCCAAAGAGTGGCCGCCCCTCATACGCTACCATTTCATTTCATGTGTCTCTCTGGGATGCCTTTAGCCCCACTTCTACTGGCTTTTGTCATGTTTTCTCATCTCTCCTGATCCTGACATCACCTGGGTCAATATCACCTTGGATGCATAGAAAAGATGCTCAGTTTTGTTCGCATTCCACATAATGTTTTCAGAAAAAGAGTAGGAACTCCTTGACGAAGCCCTGGTATGCTGACTAGTGTCTGTGAAATGGAGCTCTCTCATCTGCTTGGGATTTTAATTACCTAGGGGTGATGGGTGCATTCAAATCACCTGCCTCTTCCATGAGCTCATTCTGGCAGTACAAAGCAAGCCATGCAAGAGAGCCAATCAGAGATAATTGCCACGGGAACCTGAAGGCAACAAACCTGCTCCTATGGGATTGGGCTTTGCGTTGAGTTGGCACTGGACCGTGTTCCTTCATCATGGACACACCCAGCTCAAGTGCAGGTGAAGTCACCACTGCTCTGCTGTTGGCTTTACTGTTCTTTTGGTAGCCAAGTATGTCCATAAAATGATACTTTTTGGAGTAGTGACCAGGCTCTCCAGATGTTTTTCAATATCTATGGTCAAGTATAATATAATTTCCATGCTGTAATGTGGGTGTAGGCAATGAATGCTGACATTGCTGACCTTGTCTTCAGAATTTTGAAAATTTCAGGTCTGATGGGTGTAGTATTTTTTCTCTATAATTTGCATATTTAGATTCAGATGACATGTATTGAATCCCTACTAGGTATCAAGCTCTGTGCTAGATGTTTTATGTTTGCTTTCTCATTTAATCTTCACAACAGCTTTGTGAGAATGTATTGTTGTTTCTAATTTATTGATGAAGAAACAGCCTAAGAAAGGTTCAGTCACTTGCCCAATGCCAAGCAGCCTGAGGTGGAGTGAGGCCTCAAAATCCAGGTCTTTCTGGAGCTTTTCCTACTTTGCCACATGACCTGTGAATGAGACAATTGTCAGGAGCTATTCATAGCCATTCATAGTTTTTTAACTTTTTTTATTTTGTTTGTTTATTTTTTTAAAGACAGGGTCTCACTGTGTTGGCCAGGCTGGAGGGCAGTGGCATCATCATAGCTCACTGCAACCTCAATTCCTGGCTGGAGCAATCCTGCCTCAGCCTCTCCAGTAGCTGGGAGTACAGTCATGTGCCACCATGCCTGGCTAATTTTTTTTAGTTTTTATAGAGACAGGGTCTCGCTCTTGCTCAGGCTGATCTTGAACTCCTGGCCTCAAGTGAGCCTCCAGCCTTGGCCTCCCAAAGTGCTAGGATTATAGGCATAAACCACTGCACCTGGTTATAACTTTCCTTTTTTTTTGATGAAAAAAAAAAATCAACTCTCTTTTGGTGGTTTCTGTTAACTTGAGGCCATGATGGAGTGACTAGTGTTAAGTATCAGATACATATTTAGGGTGGTGCTTAAGGTTCAGGATTTCCCAAGAGGAGCCTCCTGCAATCACATCGCGAGACTTTTTTGCTAACTAGAATTGTGGCATCCTTCGGGCTTCGCAGGATTGCTAAGTGATGAGGCCTGCTGCTTCTTCACCTGTCTACACAGACATCTACACTGGCTCCTCTGAGGAGTGACTCAAATCTGAACTCTTTCATCTGGAGTTGAAGATACTCCAAATCCTGGCCACTTTTTCCCTTCCACTCTGTTTCTGGTCCCTGTCTATTCCGAACAGGAATGTGGGATCACTACTTCTTCCACCTGGCTTCTCTTTGCCTCTCTGTACCCTCCTCATCCTTCCAGGCACAACCCAAGTCCCACTGGATCTGGGAATCCTCCCCCTGAGATGCTCCTTTCTCAGATCCTTGGTTTTCAAACAGTGGCCCTGGAGTTTGAGGCTTCCGGGAAGTGTATCCCATAAACTATGAAGGGAGGTACAGAAAGGAGGGTCCTGGCTCTTTACTCCAGCCAACACTAGAGGAATGTAGTTTTTTCTGCTTGATGCATAGGAATTCTACTTCAGAAAAGCTTGACATTTTCCACTTTGATGGTGTAAGCACCAGAAGGCAATGTTGTCAATGGGACTCATGTACATCTGGCTTCAGACTAGGGCTCAGGCCAAAAACACCCTACAGGTGACTGATCTGTAAAAATCAGAGTATGGCACCAAGAGGACTAGAATGCTTTAGTCAGCCTGGCTAGGACACTTGCTCCTTGAAAACAGCCACCTGGGAAGACAGATTATCTTCTGGGTGTTTGCAGAGCCTGGAAACAGAAATACCAGATGTCATTTTGACCTAGCGATGTTTCTGAGCCAAGGTAAATTCACGCACTCTAAACTGGTGGTTCTCAAACCTTTGTACGCATCAGAATCACCTTGATTTGGGTCTCACTCCCAGAGTTAGTCATTTGTGTTTGTGTGTGCGTGTGTGTGTGTAAAGGGTAAGAGCTAGCATTTATAATACATTCCCAGATGCTGCTGGTATGTGTGTGTGTGTGGGGGGGGTCACACTTGGAGAACAGCTGCTCTCAATCATTATGGGAAAACCATAGTGCTTGTGTGTACAAAGCCCATATCATCCCCTTTCCGCTGAGTATTCCTGATGGACCCTTCTAACTTTGGAGTATTTCTTTCCATGTGATCTAAGACTTACTAACTTGTAATCCCATTGCCTTTCTCCAAACCTCCACACAGAGTCAATATAATGGATTAGTTTCTCTTGACCATGTTACAATTGTTTCTTAGAGCCACGTCTCTGAAATTACTTCCAGTCTGCCCATCTGCCCGAGCACTGGGTATTCACAAACCCTTTTGTCACACACTTATAGACCATCTTTCGTTTTTTGCCACTCTTTCCCTACAAACACACCCACCCTTAGGGCCTAACTGAATCTCACAGTGTGTGCAGGTTTTACTAATTTTTGTGGGAAGCCATATTTCTTTTGGAGGAAAAAATTCCACATTTGTTTTACTTCACATTTCTTTGATTCCATCTTTCTACCATATCCTGTACCCAGTAAATGTGAACAATGGTGCTCTTCTTCTGCCTATTTTTGTCATGAGGTAATAAAGTGAAAGACACTTGGTTGTAATTTACCACCGATAGAGATTTCCTGCCTAAAAGTTCAACAACAGCATGAGTCACAGTGTCACAAACATATGAAAATAAGCTGTGACCCATGTCCTGAGAGTAATTGGACCCAGGCTAATGAGGACCAAGTGGTTGGAAATGGAGTCACTGATGCTTTCTGCTTTTCCTCTATTACCTTTTAGGCTTCCCTAGGGAACTGACTCAGCTCCCCAGGGAATCCAGGAAGCCTTGAACAATGGGATCCGTTAAGGGAATGGTGGGATTAAAGGATTAGATATAGCTGATGACTACCCTTTAAAATGAGATCAAATACTCAAAATATTAGAGAAGGATTTTATTTTTCAGCTTTAGGGTTTTGAAAGTCTTCCTCAAGCCCAGGCTGAAATGTTTGTCATATTCTGGCCTGGTATGTGGTTTTGAGTAATATAAGGTCATTGACACCAGGAGACATGCTAAGGCAGGTAACTAGGACCTCCAGACTCTTATTTTTCACTGGATGACCTTATTTTAATAGGCTACAGTATATTGCATGGTGGAGTTTGGTAGGCATCACAGCAACCTTTTTGTTAAGATGTTCTGTGCATTGATATTTGTTCCAAGCCTAGACAATTAATTAGGTATGATTATTCTATCATTTTTTTGTGTTACAAAAAGCTGAGAGGTTCTTGTTCCTTTCTTCTTGTTCCTATCCCCTTGGGTAGTTCACTGAGCCACCTCCTTCTTACTTCTCACTCCCCTTCCTCCCTCTGTCCACATCCTCTCTTTCCTGCTTGTCATACTACAGAGAAGTCAATCAAGTGAAGCCAGTTTGGTGGGTGACAGGTGGGTGCTAGAAAACCAACTGAGCTGGGATGGGTTTGTATGATGTCAGCTTAGCACAGCCGGAACTGCATTCCCTAGCATTCATTTCCTTACATAGTTCTGGGTTAAAATGAGCCCAAGGGACATTTTATGAAATATTTGGAATGTGACAATGAAGAAACAGTCATATTCTTTTTATCCTTGGGAGGTGCGTGCATGACACCTAGCACTGCTGCCACTGGTGCATACCATTAGTTATCCACAGACTCATCCTGAGAGCTGGTCCAGCAGCTCCCACTGCTCCTGCTGGATCTTCATTCACCTGCTCCACCTCCTGGACCAGGTAAGAGTCCAGATCCATGAAGAAGGATACCCTGTCATTGAAGCTGGAGGCTGGAAGACATGAGAACAATATGGGTTCCAGTCTGTCATTGACAATTCCAGCCCATCCCTTCAGGTCCCAGTTTGTCCTTGCTTTTCGCACTTCATATCCATGTTTCCTTCCTGACCACCGACCTTGCTGATTTCAGTCATCAGCACAGATGCAGAAGATACAGTCTCCAGCAGACTATTTAACCTACTCCCACCATCACATAAAGTCAAATTCCTGTAATAAATCCCTTATTATCTGTCTCCTGGTTGTTCAGCTTCTTTGACCAAACTTTGGCTGCTGTACACCTCAGTTCATGATTCTTAGGCAGAAGAACCACTTGTAGGATCTCTGGTTGGAATAAATCCATGAAAAATTTGGCCAATGGATTTTTAGATTGTCAAGAACCCAATGGCCACTGTGGTAGCTGATTTAGGACACTCAAGTATTTGAATCTGAATGAGCGACTTGACATCAGTAGCTGATTTCACTGAGAGGCACTGAGAGGCACTGGGAGGCAAACCAACCCTGGGAGGAGAATTCCACATCCTGCAAGGAGCCACTCTGCAAACTAGGCCTAAGACTCAGGAAATCTTAAGTAATGGAGGAATGCAACTTCATACAGAGTATAGCAAAAGTAACAATATTATACTTTTAAGGCTAGGACAGACAAGGCCATAAAAGTTTCATTTTGGTCGCTAGGAATACTCTCTCTTAGAGCCCTTCAACCCTGAGGCCACCATACTAAGAGGAAGCCCAAGTCACATGGATGTGTGTATGGTGTTGTTTAAACCTCATCTGGGATGATAGACACATAGATGGGTCCAGGTCACCTTCTAAAGAACTGGCTAAAATCCCTGTTCAGTGAAATTCTTCACTTCTTAGATTGCTCATAAATTGAAGGCTGAAATGAGAACAACTTTTTGAACTTAAGAAAAAGCCATTTCCTCTATCTATCTATCTATTCCTATCTGTAGAATTACTACAACAGGGGAATTGGGTTAGACATAACAGGATATCTGGACAGTATAGTGATAGTGAATTTGGGCTGCTGGTCATTTAAATTTGGAAAAAGAGGACTAGAGGCAGATTTGGGGGCATTTACTGCATGCCTTTTGGCCATACAATATTATGTTTAAGCAACAAAAACAATAGCTCAGTTTTGGCTGAGTTATTGAAATTAAGGATTTTCAATCGAGTTTTCTTGGTTGCTACTATTAAAGACAAGGCCATGGACTCAATCACCTTCACAATAAGCCACCTTTTCATTATACGCTTGGGAATAGGAGGGCAGGAGGTGCAGTGTTTCTCTGAACACCCTCATCCAAGTATCTAATATGCTGATGTGTTATGATTACTTACGTGAAGGAAGCTGAATTATAGCTTTAATTCAGGGAAGTACACATAATTCAAGCTTTTCTTATTTGGGTATGGCCCTACCCCACAGTCTCTGTATATCCTTTGAGGATTCTCATTCAGTTGCTTGTTGATATGTAAAAAAGGTTGAGAATCCCTGTGACCTATGAGTTATCCCTGCCAGCATTGCACATTTTGGTCTTATTGATTACTGCCTTATTGTTCTCTCCAAATGTTTTGCACCTACTTAATTGAGGCTAGAAGAGGGAAGGGGATTCATCACTTGGTATGAATTTAAGGAATACACAGGTTAAGATAAATAAATTCTACTGATTTATTCATCCATTTTTCTACTGTAAACAGCAATCAGTATTGAAGGTGCCGTGATTTAGGACTTTTTGGTCTCATCATTTAAATAAAAGTGAAGAAATATTTAAAAGATGAAAATAATATGGCAAAGGGGCCTTAATTTCTTTTTTAGATGCTTGAATGTAGCACAATAAACCCTGCAAATGACTAGCATTTTAGAATTTACAGAATGTCTTTATATGTATTATCTCATTTAACTCTTAATAAAATTTTAGGCAGATGGTATTGTTAATCCTATTTTGCCACTGAAGTGACTGGAGTTCAGAGAAGCTAAATGACTTGCTTAAGGGTTCTTTACCTGAGTGATAGAGCTGAGATGGAAACTATGGCTTTATGAGACCAAGGCCTGCACAACACAACATATCCCTTTTTAAAACATTTATAGTCCTCATTGCTTTACATTTGTCCCCATGTTGCACACCACATGTTACCTTGATTGTGATTATCTGCATACATAACTGAATTTGAAATTGAATATGACTTCTGAAATTGAATATAGTTCTTTGAAAGCAGGGACCTTGCATTATATTCTGTGGCTTATTCTCAGAGCTCAAAAGAAATACTTGTTGAATGAGTCAACACAATATTTGTCTTCTAGTTTCCTTAACCTATGTCCATGTTAATGATACAAAACAGTGCATATTTCTGCCTTCCTGTACCACCCAAGGTAGTAGCTTATCGAGTTGCTTACTCAAAGACAGTAAAAACAGGTACTAGCAGCCAGAGAATTTTTTTTAGTGAATAAGTAGGAAGCTGTCTCAAAAAACAAAAACAAAAACAAAAACAAAAACAAAAAACAAAAAGATGGGGGATTAAAAGACAATGCCTCTAGAATGCATGGCTGGACAAAGAGAGAGCAGGAACTACCTAGGCAATGCTGGAGGAAGAGAAAGTAGGGGAAGAGTAGGAGGTGGCAATTGAATTTGGTCCAGAATCTGAGGTGCCTTTGGAACATTTAGCTGAAGAGGTATGGTGGGGAACAGTGGGGGCTTTGTGAGTCATCAGCACAAAGTTTGAGGAAGAGAATGAAATTAAGCAAGTGAAGTGATGATGGTCCAGGGAGCGGATGCAGAAGAAGAGCAGTGGATGGAACTTGGGGAATGCCATCATTTTAGGGTTGGGCTGAGGCAGAGACTCTGTTGTGTTCACTGTAGTTTTGTTAGCCTCTAGGGAGTGCCTGGCACATGGTGATGCTCAGTAAATATTTACCCAGTGATTGAACAAGAAAAGGAGACTGAGATGGTGTGTACAGAAAGCTGGAGAACCAGGAAAACCAGGGCCATAGGAAAGAAAGAGTGTGAAAAGGAGAAATTGTCAAATGACAGAGTAGGTTCATTTGAGGCACTGGCTGAGTCTGATTACCAGGCAACTTTGCTGGCCTCAGTGAGAGAAGCAAGGGGGTAGCACAAAGAGTGGATGACAGTGTGGCTGAAGGGGGTGAAGAGGGAGATTCTGACCACTTATTTTTTTAAGTGATCTTTAAGAACTAATATAAGCTGGTTGAAGAAATTAGGGGGATATAGAAGATTATAAAGTAGAAAATTCCAATCACTTTCATCCCTCCATTATTCTCTCTAAATAAACATTGTTAATATATTGTGTTTTAGATTGAACTTATGAAAGATTTTGGGGTCAAAGCCAGTTGATGATTTACTAAGGTTCAAAGTATAGTTTTTTACAGATAGATAACTAACTCCAGAAATGGAGAAAGGAGGAAGAGCATGTAGGATTAGCTTGTGAGGTTTGGAGAATCCAGGTAAAGATTTAAAGTTTTAAAATTTAGCAAATTAGTACGACCTCTATGGAAAACAGTATGGGGATTCCTCAAAGAACTAAAAAAGTAGACCTACCTACCCACTACTGGGTATTTACCCAAAGGAAAAGAATTCATTTCATCAAAAAGACAGCTACACTTAAATGTTTATTGCAGCACAATTCACAATTGCAAAGATGTGGAATCAACCCAAGTGCCCATCAATTCATGAGTGGATTAACAAAACGTGGTATACATATTCTATGGAATACTACTCAGCCATGAAGAAGGATGAATTAATGCCTTTTGCAACAATTTGGATTGAACTGGAGATTATTTCTCTAAGTGAAGTATCTAAAGAATGGAAAAACATACACCACATGTACTCATTATTAAATTAGAACCAACCAATGAGCAAACATATGCATAGAGGGAAGTAAAACTCAGTGGAAATCAGGCAGTTGGGAGCGGGGATGAGGGCATGGGTGAAAACCTACATAATGGGTACAATGAACGCTATCTGGGTGATGGGCACACTTATAACCCTAACTCGAGCATTACAAAAGTGATCCATGTAACCAAAAACGTTCATACCCCTATAATATTTTGAAATAAATTGGAACTATCTGCTAAAAGAAATTAACTAATAACTTAATTATTTTAGGGTGAGGGCATCTTAACATATTTTTTGTAAGCCAAGAAGTAGGAGGAAGGTTGATGACAAGTGGTGACAGTTGCTCACAGGGGTTGAAAATGTGAATATTGGTTCACTGCCTGTGGATCTGGGTGTGTGCTTTTCTCCAGCAGTGCTGGGTAATGGGGAAGCTGCTGGCTGGGGATCGCAGGGTGGCCACTCCTGGAAAAACAACTTCTTGCTGTGGTTGCAGGGACCCAGTGAGCTTTCCCCTTCTGGGCCTTGCCCTGCACTTGAACCCAAACAGCCTGGACAGAGAACATGCTGAGGCTCTTATCAGGGAAGGCATCACATCTGTAAACAGGCTGTTTGAAGCAATTTGAGCCGTAACCTCAAGGTAGGAAGCAAGATGCCTTTTGTTTATTTTTGGAGTGGAATTCTGTGGCCCAATCTGCAGACAGTTTGCTTCCCCATCTGGAATATCATTGGAACATTGAGCGCCCAGTAGTAGAGTCGGCCTCCAGATGGCTCTAGGGAGTCTACCAGCATTCAGACTAAGCTCAGCCACTGCAGACTTCTTGCAGCACAAAGGGAAGCAGCAAGAAGGCACATAGAAGAATTATAGTACTTGTTCTTTTTTTTTAAGTAATAGGAAGAGAATAGGTGCATATCAAGCCCTCATTATGATAAAAAGTCAACCTAAACTGTGATTAGCAAGACCGACATCCATTGCATAATTGAAAGATAAACGATATAAAAATAAAAAAAAATTACCATGAAAAAGAACCAAAACCTCTCCAGAGAAAGCCCCTATGCACTCTGCTTATAACACATGGGCTTTCCTGTCCTTCAATCATGAGCCTTCAGTAACAGTGGCCTCAAAATTTGGGACTCTCTTCTCTGTGTTAACCTTGATACACCAGAAGGAAAATACCAACATCATGCTTATTCCTAGGAATTTTATGTTTCCAATCACCTGTTCATCTAGTGTTAACGCTGGTACAGAAAAGAAATAAAGAAATTAATTTAGACTCCAAATAGAAAATCAGTCTTTCATTTTTCCCCTCTTCAACTTCCTAATCAATATTTATTTCAAGAAAGTCCAATCTGCCCCAGAATAACCATATTTATTTATTTTGAGAGAGAGTCTTAACTGTTGCCTGAGCTAAACTGCTGTGATATCAGCCCAGCTCACAGCAACCTCAAACTCCTGAGCTCAAGCAACCCTCCTGCCTCAGCCTCCCGAGTAGCTGGGACTACAGGTGCACACCACCATGTGCAGCTAATGTTTTGTTTCTAGTTTTAGTTGCCTGGCTAATTTTTTCTAGTTTTAGTAGAGACAGGGTCTTGCTCTTGCTTAGGCTGGTCTTGAACTCCTGACTTCAAGCAATCCTCTTGCCTCGGCCTCCCAGAGTGCTAGGATTACAGGCATGAGCCATCATGCCAGGCCTATAGTTTTTAAATTTAGGTTTTTATTTACTCTGGAGTGGTGGTAGTGTGGGTAATAGACTGTAAGTTGGGGTATCCACATCCTGGGTCCTGTGCCGCTCTCACTACCCTTATCATTTTTAAACAACTTAACCCTTCTAGATCCCTTTTACCTGTCTGGATTAAATCAGGGGTGTTTAATGTGGAGCCCATGGCTTTGAGCAGATTGGTGGATGAGATTTTATACATATATATACATATATATGTAAAATATATGTGAGGGCTGTCCGGAAGGTACCTAGCCATGTAATACCATTCTCATTATATTAACAATGGCTGGACACTTTCCTGACAACCCTCGTATATTCCCTAAAGTTCTATGCAAGCTCTTAAATGAAGTTTTGAGGCAAGAGAGTCCACAGATTTCCTTAGATTTCAAAGGATACATGATCCTAAAGAGTTCAGAAGCCTCTGAATTGACTGATCTATCTCTATAAGTCCTTTCTAGGAAAAAAAAAAAAAAAGAAAATTCTAATTGTAGTTTATTAGTGAGCCTGAGCTCTGCTCATAAAGTGTGGCATTCGAGGTTCTTAAAAGATTGCAACAATCCCTTTAAAAGTTGAATTTGTAAACCATGGAAACAGGTGTGAACCAGTGTTGGGTGACCCTGCGGCTTAACCTTCACTTCTTGTACTTTCCTGGGTCTGGATGGATGAATCATTTGACTTGAGCATCAGCTGCTCAGCCCAGGGAGCCAGCTTTGAGAGACATTGCCTGTTTGTTTGGTGTTAGATGCCCATTCCTGACCTAAGGCAAACTTAAGTAATGGCCAAACATCAAAAAGTCAAAAAGAATGTGCAGCAAATATAAAAATCAACTAGCTAAATTAAAGCAAATGAACAAATAAAAATAACAGCTGTTATCTCAGATTCTTATGCTATTTGCTGTTGCTGTTTTGTTTCTTTTGTCCTTTTACCAGAATTTCAGTCTGTTTTTCCCTATAGTTTATGTACCCACAAGGATATATAGGTGTGATACACACATTTGGTGACTTGGTGTAAAGAAACAGTCAGAAATCGCAGTTGGGGGCTAATGTATCTGATGCCTATAATGACCATAGCAAGGACTCCAGGATTAAGAGTCAGTAAAGTAAAAGGTGCTTTAGAGTAATTTACACACAACAGGGATGAAAGTTGAGGCCTGATGCTGGGACAGCATGTCTGAGTTTTTATCTACCCAAGCTCTTAGGTCTGGGATCTGGCTGCAACTACTATAGCAGATAATGTGGAACCTGCACCTGGGCTCGTGTGGAGTCATGAAATCTCCAGGAAGAAGTTATGACACATGGCAATTCAGAAATAGTCATCAGAGACCCAGCAGCTACACCAGTGTGCAGAGCTCATATTTTAGCCATTGCAAGTTTGTATTTGGGTTTTGTAAGGTGCTGAATGAAATACCAGTTTGCATTCTCCATTCAAGTAGATTCCATTTATGATGCCATATTTATTTAAAAAAAACCCTTCTTGTGCTGTGTGTTTATTTCCCAGTCTACCAAGGATGAGTAGCAGGTACTTGAAAAGTATTTGTTGTTGTAAAAGTCCCTCATATCAGGGATGATTGGTAGATGAGCCTTCATGGTTCCATGTTCTTGTTGCATGAAGTTGATACATCCAACACAAAAAGTATTCCAAGATCGTGCAAAACAAATCTATTTCTTGCTTTCTCATACCTCTACTTCTCTTTCTCATCGATCCAATTATGTCCACATATTTTTATTTTACCTAGTTGGAACCCTTTAAGAAGTGTCAGTCAATAATCATGTGTTATGAGTATTAGCCTATTCTACCACAAGTTGTGCGCGCGCGTGTGTGTGTGTGTGTGTGTGTGTGAATGTGTATATTTGTGATTTTATGATTCTGATAAATGGGCAACAGGCAGAAGAAGCCTGTGTTTTTTTTTTTTTCTTTTACAAAAGTAAAAATGAGGGAGACGTTCTATAAAATTGGAAGCAATGATAAACTTTGGAAATTATAAAGCTCGGATTTCTCTTTGGCTTTCGAAGAAGTGTATTTAAAATAAGACTTTTCAATTGATGGATTTATTTGCTGATTAAAATATTCTAGAATGAACCACTTAACTGCAGAACAATTGAGTCTGGTAGATGGAGAAAAGTGGCCAAAATCGTGAGGCTTTTGCTGGCTCAAATGGCAATCCTTTGGCCCTTTCATGGTGTTATGTGGTGGTGGATGGTCTCCCATCAAAGGAATTGGAGGTGGTTTAATTTCTTCTTTTTTTCTTTTTGCTATTTCAGAATATTACAGGGATACAAATGTTTAGGTTACATGTATTGCCTTTGCACCACCTGAGTCAGAGCTACACACATGCCCATCCCCCAGACAGTGTACACTTATGAATCTTCATAGTTATGGTGAATATACCCATCCCCTCCTCCCCCCTCCCACTCACAAAACTCAACTCACAATGGATAACAGATTTAAACCTAAGGCATGAAACCATAAGAATTCTAGAAGAAAACGTTGAAAAAATTCTCATAGACATCGACCTAGGCAAAGAATTTATGAAGAAGACCCCAAAAGCAATCACAGCATCAACAAAAATAAAAAAATGGGACCTGATCAAATTAAAAAGCTTCTGCACAGCCAAAGAAACTATCACTAGAGTGAGTAGACAACCTACAGAATGGGAGAAAATATTTGCTCACTATATATCTGATAAAAGGCTGATAACTAGAATCTATATAGAGCTCAGGAAAATCAACAACAAAAAAATCAAACAACCCCATGAAAAAGTGGTTTAATTTCTGAACAGAAAATGTTTCCATTCCCTGAATCTGCATAATCTCCAAGAAATGGGGTGAGAGCAGAAAGGATGGAGGAGAACTATGAAGATTCTGAATTATAGAGGAAGCAACTGTCTCTTCACTTGCACTTTCCTCCTGAGTAGGAATTCTAATAAAGTAGGCAGAGAGGTTGTGTAGAAAGAAACAGCGACAGGTTTGAAAATCTGTAGGGCAGGCCCCAGGAACTACGAGTAAACCATTATTCTACTGGTGGGGAGTCCCCTGATAAAATAAACATCTCTTTAAAAGTTGTTAATCCTGTTGTGAAATAATACTGTGTGAAATAATACTAAGTCCCTCAACCTGTGAGCGGACACATTCTGAGGCTGCCACACACAAGCAGGGGAAAGGATTTACCTTACAAGAAATACTGCTTTGGTAAGTACCATATTTGGCACCCTGATTGTGTCCATTTAGGAAACTGATTTGGCCAAGAGTCATTCTCCAGAGCATTTCAGTTTATCTTCCGGAAACCCATAGTAATTTATTTTCTGGTAAACTCGTTATTATTGAAATATAAGATATACCCAGAAAAAGAGTATAAATCCTAAATTTCTACAAAGTGAGAACTCCCATGAAAAAATACCCAGATCAACAAAAACCATTGCTGGGTCCCTGTTAGCCTCTCCCAGCCCCTGCCTTGAGGAAAGGTGACCACTCTTCTGACATTTATCCACATAGATTCATTTTGCCTCATTTTGAACTTCATGTAAATAAAACCATACAGTACATACTCTTTGTGTTTGGCTTCCTATCATGTTTATGAGATTCATTTATGATATTGCTTGTAGCGCTAGTTCATTCTTTATTCTAGTACACCACAATTTATACATTCTACCACTGATGAATGTTTGAGTTGTTCCCACTTGTGAGCTATTATGAATAAATTTGATATGAACAAATCTTGCACATGTCTTTTGTTAGGTATAGTACTAATTTCTGTTGAACATATACCTAAGAATGGAATTTCTGGGTCACAGAATATGCATATAATCACCTTTGGTAAATAAGCAAAAGACTTTCCCAAAGTGGCTGGTCTAATTTACAATTTCTCCTGCAGTGTATAAGAGTTCCTGATGTTCCACATCCTCGCCAACACTGGGTGACTTTAGCTATGCTGGTGGGTATACAATAATATCTCACTGTGGCTTTAATTTTCAATTCTCTGATGATAAGTGATGTGTAGCAAATCTTTATATCAATATTAGTCATTTGGATATAAATACCTGTTCAAGTCTATTTCCCATTTTCAGAAATTGTACTGTTTCTCTTTTACTTGTTGACTTGAAGGAGTTCTTTATATACTATGGAGAAGTCCTTTCTCGTATGTATGTTACCTTTTAGTGACATGAGTTCTTAATTTTAATGAAGTCTAATTTATCAGTCTTTTACCTTGTGGTTTAAGCTTTTTCTGCCCTCCAGAAACTTTACTGTTTTATCTTTCACATTTAAGTCTATAATCTATCTATCTATCTATCTATATATGTCCTCTGACTTTGTTTTTCTTTAGGATTTCTTTTAGTATTTTTGGTCTTTTGCCTTTCCTTCTCCATTTTAGAATCAGCATGCCAAATTCCATAAAAATCCTGATGAGAATTAGGATTGCAATTGCACTGACTATAGATGATTTTGAAAGACTTTCTATCTTATTATATTGAGTTTCCAATCCATAACAAAGACTATCCCTTTTTTTATTTTAGTATTACTTAATTTCTCTCAGTAACATTTGCAGTTATCTCAGAATTGCAACATAAATTCATGACTTACCAATGTCTAATATAAATTATGTATTTATATAAATTATGTGTAATATAAATTTATATTTTACCACTTGCCAGATCATCTGCCACTCTGATGTTTTATATTATTGTTCTATTTTTTATGCCATGTTTATTGAAATATATTTTACATGCAGTAAAATTTACTTTTTCTAAGTGTACAGTACTATGTGTTTGACAAAAATGCAGTCATTTAACCACCCACAATCAAGATATAGGATATTGCCATCACCTCAAATATCTCAAATGTTTTCCTGGGTTCTCTTATAGCCAATGTTTTTTTTCATCTCAGCCCATGACTACCTCTGACAGGACTTTTGTTTTTAATAGTTTTGTCTTTTTCAGAATGTCACCTAGATAGACAGAATCACAGTTATATAAGTTATACAGTAGAATATTTTGTGTATCGATTCTTTCATATATATTAAAAATGCTTTTGGGATTCATGCATGTTGCTGCATGTATCAGTAGTTCATTCCTTATAATGAGAAGCATTCTTTTATGTGGATGCACCACATTTTGCTTATCCATTCACTGGTTGATGACAATTGTTTTAAGTGATTATTAATAAAGTTGCTCTAAACATTCTGTAGAGGCCTTTGTACAGACTTATTTTTCATTTCTCTTGAAAAACACATATATGATAAGGCTCTTGTGTCCAGGATGCATAAAACAGTCACCACTCAATAATAAGAAAACAAACAATTCAATTTAATGATTTGAAGGGAAATATATGGATGGAAATAAGCACATAAAAATGTACTCAGTATCATTAGCCAATAGAGAATTGCAAATTAAAATCATGAGATATTACTAATACTATTCTAATGACTAAAATTAAATAATAAAAATGGCAAAACCAAGTTCTTATGAGAATGTGTAGCAGCTGGAACTTTTGTACATTTTTGGTAGGAATATAAAATGGTAGTTTTTTCATTCATTTTAATGAAATGATATCACAATATATTATTATTGTTTCTTACAATTAATACTCTTTTTATTTACCCATACATTTACTATTTGCATTTCTTCTCATTCCTTCCCATCTTCCCATGTTTCTTTCTGGGATTATTTTTCTTTCACTTGAACAACTCTCTGTAATACTTCTTTTAGTACAAAGCTGCTGGTGACAAATTCTTTCTGGTTTTGGTTGCCTTGAATTGTATTTATTTTGCCTTCACTTTAATAGAATATTTTCTCTGTGTATATAAACCTAGAATTGCAGTTATTTTCTTTTAGCACTTCTAATAATGTATTCCACTGTCTTCTGGCTTTCATTATTTCTGTTAAGAAGTCAGTCATAAATCTTATTGTTTATATGGTTTTCTTTGCCACAGACTTTTGGGCTTCTTAAAAAAAGTATTTCATTCATGGCTTAAATATTCTTCATATTTATTCCTTTAAGAAGGCAGACTATGTTCAATATGTGTTTCAAATCTATAAGAGAACATTTGGTGGGTTCATTCTCCCATGAGTATCTGCCCAGCTTCATAGGAACTCAATCTTTCTTCATTTCACAACATTTCATGAAGATAGTAGCTGATTTTCTAAATAAGGAAGATGTGGAATGTAGAGCTTTCCTCAGGCCACCCAAGGGCTGTCAAGTTGAGAGTAGAGCCCTGCAAAGGAACTTTAGTTCTCAGATGCTAAGATTTTCCTCTTCCAGTATACAACAATGACAAAGCCTCTATTACTGCCATGGGGTTATAGAAATTAATTTTTCAGTTCTGTGTTTTGCGGTCCAAATGGAGAACTTAACAGAACTGGGTAGAATGTGAGCAGGCTGCCTTCGTGAACACACAAAGACTGGGAAAGATCAGAGGCAAACATTTGACTGAATGATGAAGCTGTTGTCAATCTCTGTCCAGTTTGTTTGTATTCGGGAGTCCTGGCATATATAAACTAACTTCAGTGAACCAGTGTTTCTTGTTGTTTTTATTAGGAAAAAATTAAAATAATGCTATAGAAACAGGGAGAGAGAAAATAAATCAAACCTAGCTTGGCTTGCTTAACAAATCAGGTTATTTCTTGTTATGGCCCAGAATGTCCTATATGCAAAGTTGAAAACCACTTTCTCTGAATGCTTATTGTCTTAAATATCTTCCTAAAAATTGGGTAATTTATGAGGTAAAATTAAGTTTTTAGAAGTAAAAAAGCTCTATTTTCTTGTCTTGTCATTTGGGTGTGTTTGGTATATTGACAAGGAAAGATAAAATAATAGAATGTTCTGTATGAGTTTTGGTTAGCTGGTTTCAGCCAATATTATATATTCATGTCCACTTCTGTGTCAGCCTTTTCTGTTGGCACACTCATGGGTTACCATTCTTTTTTTTTTTAGTAGTGCTTTACATTATATGGGGATCAGAACCCAGAATCATGCAAAACCCCCCTTTCAGAAACAACAAATGAAATCTTTATCAAGCACATATATTCCCAGAACTACTTCCTGGATTCAAGTTGATTATGGCAGTTAAGCATTTTTTCAAAGAGTTCTTTTGTTTTCTTTCTTTTGAGTTTTTCCCCTCTTTCCCCTCCTTGCTTTTGTTGTCAGCTAAAATTCTTGCTATTAGCTACTTCAAAGAATGTACATCTGGTGTTTGGGTTAGAGTCACTTATGAGGAATTAGATTATGTTAGTGTTTTAAATATTTTCTGATCTTTCTTGCAGCTTATCAGAATTCATGGTTATTGCATAAAGGCAGACTGAAAGGCACAATCTTGTGTATCAGAAAGAGATTTTGTTTCTAATAGATAGCTTTTACTATCTTTGAGCAAAACACCACATTAGAATAGGAATTACTCATAGACAAACTTATAAAATGTACACCAAAAATTGGGAAAGCTTTTCAACAAAAAGCAAGATATATTTTATAGTTTGATGGCCATAGATATTAAGATTATATGTGTATGTACACACATACACACACACACAATGGGATACTACTCAGCCAGAAAAAAGGAGAAGGAAATCCAGTCATTTATGGCAACATGAATGAGTCTGGAGGACATTCTGTTAAAATAAATAAGCCAGTGCAGTGGCTCATGCCTGTAATCCTAGCACTCTGGGAGGCCAAGGCGGGAGGATTGCTTGAGCTCAGGAGTTTGAGACCAGCCTGAGCAAGAGCGAGACCCCATCTCTACTAAAAAAATAGAAATTATCTGGACAACTAAAAATATATAGGAAAAATTAGCCGGGCATGATGGTGGATGCCTGTAGTCCCAGCTACTTGGGAGGCTGAGGCAGAAGGATTGCTTGAGCCCAGGAGTTTGAGGTTGCTGTGAGCTAGCCTGATGCCGCGGCATTCTAGCCTGGGCAACAGAGTGAGACTCTGTCTCAAAAAAAAAAAAAAAAAAAAAAAAAAAAAAAAATAGAAGAAAAGAAATAAGCCAGGCACAGAAAGATAAATACCATATGTTCTTTTTAGTATATAGAAGCTAAAAACATTTATCTCATAGAAGTAGAGAGTAGTGGTTACTAGAAGATGGGAAGGATGGGAAGGAAAGGGGAGAGGGAGAGGTTGGTTAAGGGATACAAAATTATGGCTAAGTAGGAGGAACAAATTCTAGTGTTCCATAGCACAATAGAGCAAATATGGTTAGCAATAATTTATTGTGTATTTTCAAGAAGCTAGAAGAGAAGATTTTGAATGTTCCTAACACAAAGAAATGATAAATATTTGAGGTGATGGATATGCTAATGTACCTAATTTGATCATTGCACATTGCATGCATGTATTATAATATAGCATTGTAACCCATAAATTTGTACAATGATTATGTCAGTTAAAAATAATTCACACACAAAAAAATGATTGCAAGATAGACACCACAAATAAATAAGTAAAACAAATATACTTATCTATAAAAATAAGAATAGTATCATAGAAAACCAAAGCTAAGGTCTTCTTATATCTCTACCTTGTATTTTTTTAAACTATTTTTTGAATCTTTGACATGGAAATCTTCTAGAAATTGTTTCATCCTCTGTTGTCTTTTTTTAAACCAATTTACCTTAAAAATAAGATCCTTTCCTTAAGATTTTTATAATTGTAAGCTATGAGGGCATGGTATAATTAATTTAAAAAAAACACTGAATAAAAATTAGGAAGGAGTTGTGCTTGTGCTGAAGAAAAACATCAGTCTATTATTGAGTAGAACACATTAGTGAGGAAGAATACAATCAATAAAGTGGATGAAGTACCCTGGGGAAAAATTAACTCACAATGACTTCTTGTGCAGCCATTCAAAATAGGCGATTGATGCAGTGACAGGCTTTACAGGAAACATTAAAAAGCCCAGATGGCTCAAGTTTACATGTTTACAGAGGAGCTGGGAAAGGGAGTTAAAGCCTACAAGTGCTACTCAAGTTAAATAGAAGATTTTCAGTTCTGAGGATGAGAAAAAAAATTGAAAAGAGGTGGGACAGGAAGCATAGGAAGAAGAGAAAGAAGGAGAAAGGGAGAACAAGATAAACAGATTATGAGGCAGAAAATGATGATGGAGAAGATGAAGAAGTAAAAATAAATGTAGAAGGGCAAAAGGGGAAGAGGGAAGATGAAAATGAAATATGGAAATAACAGTTAAAAGTATTAAAAATCTTGCAAAGATGCTCAGGTTTTCTAGTAACTAATGTCTCAATTTTAATTATTTTGTGTTATATTAGAAGTAAATGGCTCAGGGAAAAACCAAAAGAAAACATTTTAATCAAGTTGAATTCTGTGCTATTTCATTGGGCAAGGCAGAACCTGGTTTCAATGGTGAAGTGACCTCTGTTTACTAGACAATAGTGACTTTTATGATTCTGGGTTGTGATCCCCATCTAATATAAAGTACTACTTAAAAAAGAGTGGTGACCCATGGGTGTGCAAATAGAGCTGACATAGAAGTGGACATTTAGTGTACAATATTGGCTAAAACCAGTTAAACAAAACTCACATAGACCATTCTATTATTTCATCATTCCTTGTCACTCTACCAAAAACACCCAAATGACAAGATAAGATAATAGAGCTTTTTTATGTCTAAAAAGTTAATTTCACCTCATAAATTACCCAATTTTTAGGAAGATACATTTTACCTTCTTTATTAGGTCGAAGAGTCCTGGAAAGGATCACTCATGTGGCTAACATTTTTTTGATCAACCCACGAAGAACATGATTCTCATTCATTCACTGATTCATCTGTTCATTTACTTGTCAATAAGTTAGTTAATGAAGCACCTCCTTGGGGCTAGTTTCTAGAGATAAAGCAGCAAATGAAAGTAATAAGGTTTTTGACCTTTTTGGGGAATGTGTAAAATCCCTGAGCCAGAAATGTGCTTGGAGGGTTTGAGGAAAAGCTAGAGGTCTGTTGCTTTCCGAGTTGGGGAATGTGGAACAAGAGGACATTGGAAAGGTTGTAGGGAGCCATCACTCCTCTACTTAAAGCCTCCAGAATGATTCTTTAGAAGGAGAACAGCTCCAGAGATGAATGAAAGAGGGCAGGGAAGTAAAATCATTGATGCATCTTTTCTCTCATTTTTCTTGACTGTCTTAGGGTAAGACATTGAGAATCTTTGCATTCCTGAAGTCTTTGTTCAGCATCCTATGTAGTAGTTACTCCATTTGTATTGAGCTTTTGGGCTTCAAGGAATCTAAGATGGCACCTGAGGTTGGTTCTCTTCCCATCCAAGACTGGATACCTACTTTAGTTACATTCCCATAAAAGAAGATGAATATTGGAGAAATACATCTTCAGTAGGGCTTATTTTCTTCAACATCTTAGCTGGGAACAGATGTCATCCTCAAATGGGGAGTTGAGGAGAGTTTAATGATAGGACTCTTTCCACAAAGTTACAACAGGTTAGGGAAAACCAAGGGAATGGTGAGGCATCTGGGACTATTAACATGAGAGAATGTTACTGCTCCTAGAACCAGGGAAGAGAGGAGTTAACAGAACAGGAAAGGGCTATAGCTATAGTTGTAGCTGTGCCATGGGAGAGGGGACATCCAATGGAAGGTGTAGCCTTAGACAGAGGAATGCAACCACTGCCAACCAAATCTTGAAGGGAGGGAACTTGGGGAAAATACCCTGATTCCACTCTTCCCCTCCCGCCTTCATGCTACACATCTGCTCATTAGTGTCTCCCACTGGCCAAGCCCGGAAGCCTATTGTGGTAGTTTATAAAGATCAGCTTCTGGGCACAGAGCAGAGTGGAAAAGAGTGCACGATGGATCTGGAGGGTCAAAGGAATAATAAACAGGTCATTGTTACCTTGCATAATACTAACTTTATATTAATAGTAATTCCTCCAACAATCAAAATCATTTGAATTTGTGATCCTTCAGAAAGAACCCAGAATTAAACTAAACTTTGTTCTGTTAAAAAAGGGAAAGATTTACTTTGTAATTGAATGGCATAAATAAGATTGCTTTAGGATGGGATGTTGTCATCGAACCTTCTTTCTGTAAAGATATGAAAGCCCTTTGAAAGCTTTTACCAACAAGTAATTGCTTTGGTAGTTTAAATAACCATTCTCCATTTTTTTTTAAAAAAAGCAAATATTCCCCCAAAGACAATCATTATTTGCCTGCCCAGAAATGAATGTATTAGAACTCTTGCTTTAAAAAATATTCTTTGAATGCATTTTTTCCTATCCATTTGGCTTCCCCAAACCCAATCTGACTGAGCGGGATTTTCTGTAGTCACATGTTTGCTTCTGCTGTGTCCATTATGAACATGACAACAGCCATTATATAAGCAAACCATAGAGGGTCTGATTTCTCACTTGATCTTGTATATTATTTCTCTTCCTTTGTGTTAGCTCTTCTGCACCTGTGTTTGAGTTAACTCTTGGCTCTGAGGACATTTGGAGGATGATTAAAATATTTAAAAGCAGCAAGTAAACAGATCTCATAATTAGTTGATTGTCTGTGTAAACAAACAGAAGAGATTGTTGTATTGTTACAGGAGCTCAAAGCAAGCATCCCCTCTGAGAACCTAATAAACTTCCACCTTTTCAGGATTGACCTAGTCATTTGGCATCAGAGAACACGAGGTCATGCCCAGGACAAAAAGCTTCCTCTAGGACCTTTGTCGGAAGTATTTTGTTTTGAATGGGCAAGTATTAAGCTGGTGGATTTAGTCATTGAGAGAAAACTTGAGGAATAGGTTGGGCAGGATTGAGGAGGTGGCATTTTATTTTAATTGTCTTTTGAGATGTGAGGCCTCATGCTCCCCCCAGCCAGAATAATAAGGAAGGGGAAGAAGAGGCAGGGTAAATAGAGAAGGTCAGAGAGACAGCCAGAAATTCTAACACAGATGGAGTCGATGGAATAAACATGTGTGTTTATTCCTTGACACTTTCCCATCACCGTCTTAAATAACTCTTTTTTTTTTTTTTTTTTGTTAATGCTCCAATGCTTCCTGAACTTCCCTTATCATAGTATGGCAACTGACACTGTAATTGCTTGGTTTCCTATCAGCCCTTTCTAGATGTATGGTTCCAATAGAACTTTCTGTGATGAAGGAAATGTTCTACATTTGCACTGTGGCTATTGAGGACTTGAAATGTTGCTAGTGTGATGAAGGATGAAATTTTAATTTTAGTTAATTGTAATTAATTTGAATTAAAATTGCCATGCGTGGCTAGTTGCTACCATATTGGACCCTAGAATTCTAGACTATAAACTTTGTGAGGGTAGGGACCACATAGACCATCACTGTGTACCTAAATAATAGTTGGCCATCAAGAGATATTTGTTGTGTGTAGGAAAGAAGGAAGGAAGGGAGAGAGAGAGGGAGAAAGGATGAAGAAATTGCAACAGTGGGACTATTTACCGTTGGGCTGGAGAAGGTATTTCTGCTCTATAACAATAACTTAAAAGCACTAACTCAGATCAGTTGAGATTTTGGAGGACTGAATCACAGTTTACAAATTTGTTAACTCTGTTTCTTCTGGGTCTCCCTTCTGTTTTCTCTGAGCTTCAGACATGATACAGCTGAGTGCTTTTTGGAGTGCAGTATAGTCTAGAACTCTGAGCGGATGTTAGAAGTTGTTCCCAGGAGTTTGGAAGCTTAGACAGGGTATCCCACATGAAAATGCCACCCCTGGGATATGGTGGTGGCTCTGCCCCTCCTAGGCTGTGTGACATTAACCACTTAATTTCCTTGCATGCCAGTTCTAGCTTTGTAAGATAGTGGGGCTAAATGAGCTAATTCCTAAACTCTTTTCTGGCATTGTACATATGTATTAGACCACTTCTTGGCCTTTAAAAAAGCAGAGCCATTTCCCATAACTTTATTTATAAATTACATTTGTTTAGATGTCCACTCAACAGTGTGAAGGATTTTCCAGTCTGATGCAGCTTTCAAACTGACAAGCTGGAGAGAATGCAATTACTTCAAAAACAAATTCATGATGACCAAAGCTTGCAGTAGCATTTAAAAACAAACAAACAAACAAGAAAAAACAAAACAGCAGCTAAAACTATTTTAGGAGCATTGAGTTGCATGTGTAAATAAACATTGACTCATTTAAGTTATTGTAACTATTGAATTCAATGTTTATAATGCTAAATTTAAAGGCATTCATAACTAACGTGTAACCTCAAAGGGAGTATGAGTAATTTATTTTATCTCTTAAAAAAGATAAAATGTGTCCTATTAAAAGATAACAAAATCTACTAATAAAATTTTACAGTCAGGTCAATACATTTTTAAAACTTAAAAGTAAAACATGCACAGTAAACAAAATTTGGACATGAGAGTAAAGAAGAGAAAACTTCACCAATTGCTTCATCTCACTGATGCCACTATATTGATACACTATATTTTGGTATTTTTTTGTGTGGATGTTCCTTTTTATCTATTACAATTTTAATAATGCAGTATATATATGTTCCTTTGATTTTTAATGATAAATTATGAAATGTTTTGGATGTCTAGAAAAATATAGAAAATAACATGGGCTCCATCATGTATTTACCACCCAGACTTCAGAGATAAGTTTTGACACGTTTGTTTCAGATCTCTTTCTTGTTTAAGATCTTTTCATTTTTACATAATAGAATATTAATAATATGTATGGAGCACCAAATTCATCCTATTCCTTTGTTCTTGTCTCTCATGAAATTGTTCTCTATTCTCATCCATTCTTTTCTAATTTTCTTAGAAATGGATGATTCCACAACAATTTATGATATTGTCTTCCATGTTTAAAATATGCATAAATGTTTGTCATCTACAAATTTGTATTTTGCGTTCATTATAAAATTTTTGGCATATATTCATACTGGTACCTATACATCTAGTTCATCCATTTAAATTGCTATGGGGCATTCCATTTATGAATAACTCAGAATTTCTTAGCTCATTTGCCTTTGATATAAGTTGTTTCCACAATTTTTACTATTTTGATAATTTTGCAAGAAACATCATTTACACATTTCCTTGTGACTATGTGGGAGGAATTTTTAGGATCAATACCTAGATTGATAGATTGCATGGTAGGTATATCTTCAAATGTACTAGGTATTGCCAAATTACTCTTCCAGGTAATTGAACTAATTTACACCCCTCGTCAGCAGTATACGAGTTTCATTTTACCTTGCTTTTACCAACAATTGGGATTTTCAGACTTTTGAAGTTGGTTAATTTGATAAGCTTAAAGTAACATTTTACCATTGTTTTAATTTTTATTTGACTATTTTACTGATTTCTGGTGAGGTTGAAAAATCTTCATGTTTGTTTTGATCATTTGGATTTATCTTTCTGTGAACTGCCTCTGAACTCTTTGTCCTTGGTTGTTTATTATTATTATTATTATTATTATTTTTTTGAGACAGAGTCTCACTCTGTTGCCCAGGCTAGAGTGAGTGCCGTGGCGTCAGCCTAGCTCACAGCAACCTCAAACTCCTGGGCTCAAGCGATCCTCCTGTCTCAGCCTCCCGAGTAGCTGGGACTACAGACATGCACCACCATGCCCGGCTAATTTTTTCTATATATATTTTTAGCTGTCCATATAATTTCTTTCTAGTTTTTTTTTTTTTTGTAGAGATGGGGTCTCGCTCTTGCTCAGGCTGGTCTCGAACTCCTGAGCTCAAACGATCCGCCCACCTCGGCCTCCCAGAGTGCTAGGATTACAGGCGTGAGCCACCGCGCCCGGCCTATCCTTGGTTGTTTTTTTTCCTTATTGATTTGAAGAGGTATTTGGACCAATTGATTATAATTTTATGAATAATGAGTACTTAAAAAGTATAGTATTTATTTATGTGAGCTTCATTCATGTTAGTGACAATTTATTAACACAAACATGATAAAGATTTTATCAAAAGCTTAAGATTCTATGGTGACTCGAGGGTCATATATCATGGGTATGAAATCCAAACTGTGAAAAGTACCTTTTTTGTTAATTTTAAGAATGCAGAGAAGACTATACACAGCTGTTAGAGTGTGGGAAACAGCCCTATGGGAGATTGCAAAAGGCCAGCTGATGTCATCATGTCACCTCCCTGGAATGTCTGTTTGTTACACCTTGAAGTAGAACAGATCATTCAGAAAACATTTCCACTAATATTTTTTTTTTCTTCACTTTGAGGTCCTCTTTGGGCCCACAGACCACAAAACATAACTTCTAGAGAGGTATAGAAAATGGTGTAGAATTCCTACATGAAAAACAAAATCATCTTATCTGTTACAGAGTTTATAAAGGTACGGATGTTTGTGATTAAAGTTCTTTTTGTGCCCTCCAGATGTTTGAAAATCAAAGCTCGTGTACCTGTGGTTATATCTGTCTGTCCTTGTTGTCTCTGCTCCCACTCTGTTCACACTTGCTTTTCCTCTTGGCAGCCCACAGTAAACGCCCTCCTGGTTACCTCCAGGGAGGTGGAGCCAGGTGATGGATGGAAATAATGTGAGACTGAGGCAGAGACTTCTAGTGTTCTTAGAATCATGCAGGCTTGGAATGTGTTCTCACTCTGTCACTTTCTATCTCGATGAGCTTGTTATTGACCTCCCAGGTTCTGTTTCTTCACCCATCAAACGATGGTCTGAGAATTATCTTACTGTGTCGTGAGCCAGGCACCATATGAGCTATGTCTCGTAGGGTGTCTCACTTAATTAGGGCTCCTAGGGCAATTAGTAAGGAATAGGGAAAAGCGTGGACAAGACTTAAGTGGTGGCAGCTATGAAGGCAAGAGGGCAGCATGAGACTTGGAAATTGAAAGGGTTGCCAAGAAGGCTGCAATCAAGAAGGAAACCCATGGTGGAAAGTGAGGCCAAACACGTGCAGAGGCAGGAAGCCTCCTCTACCTCCATAGTCCTTAAGGCACAGTTGCATTTCTGAGGGAGGTGTGAGAAACCAAAACGTTACTCACCGCTGAAATACCACCAAGGGTAGCATTGTGGTTTGCCTGAAGGAGTTAAATTCTTATTAATGGGAAGAAAATGCTTTTCTGGAACTGGTCATTCCATAATAATGGTGGGTTACTGAGATTTCATGATGCAGAAAGATTTCAACTGTTCTAACTTTCAAAGAGGGCATTGTTCGCAGAAGTTGAGTGTTCCAAACAGTTTAGGGTTTAATACCTTCAAGCATAAACACCTCTTTAAAAAATTTGCCCATTATATATGGGAATCATTCTAAAATATACGTTTTGTGACTCTGTCTTTTAAAGCAAAACATACTTATGTAATTTAATCTTTTCTTCCTGAATCAAGAGAATTATTACACATTTCAGTTTTTATATCATGTCATAATATAGTGATGCTCTTGGGATCTATTAATGTATAAACGTCTATTTGCACTGGCCTATTTGAATCCCAAGTCTTCCTTTAAAGTTTTATTCTGTTTTCTGTCTTGCTTTTATTTATCTTCTGATGTGCTGTCAAACATGTTACAAATATTTATAAAGTAAAAGTAATTGGGTTCTGAGCAAAGGCCCAAGGAGCTCTCCTTATAGTTCAAACAACTTCACTCACTCAAAATGTGTTGAGTGCCTAATATGTAACAGGCACTATGCTAAGTGCTCAGGATATAAAGATGAATAAAACCTCCACCCCCAAGGACCCCACATGCCGATGAATTATAAACTTCCCTGTGGATAATAGGCCTATAATTTCTTCTGTAAACGCTGAGACACCTGTTTTCGTTATTTGCCAAGGCTGCTTTCTCAATTCCTGATTCTCAGCTGCATTTCCCCTACTTGGAGTTGATGAATATCTAAACTTCCAAGAGTTGATAAATTCCTTTTACATATTAAATGGTTGTTGCATAAGAAGAATGAGCAGAGAAAATATTGAGAGGAGTTGGTGGCCATGTATTGGTTTGAAAGACTCTACAAGGTTTTCTACTGGCATGGTGTTTAAATGTCTGACTTTAAGACAGAGATTTTTGGACAAAATAGTTTAGTGGATCTGAATTTTAAACTCTGCTTTCTATTCCAAACAAAAATAGAATAGACAATATTACTTAGGTATTAACAAGATGTAGGTATACCGTGAGACAGAAGGTGAGCCGGGAAGCAGTGGCAAGGTGAGCCTGAAGCTATTGGCCCACCGTGCCTGGTCTAGAAATAGACAAGGAGTTCTCCGGAGGGTGGGGTGGTTGCTCCACCAACTTATGTTTGCAAACTGAGTTTGTCTTCTTGTATGAAACTGAAGGTGGCATTGGCATTCTTCTGTAACAAAAAAGGCTCGGAAGAGCCAGCATCAATGCTTGTATCTCAGGTTTTTGTAAAGCTGCTAGAGAGACAACCTCACAACCAGGGCAGGACTCAGCCTTTTTCTGATTCATAAAATGTATTGTTTTATAGCATAAGAGCCCTCAGCTGCCAATGAAAGACTTAGTTCCGATGTACCAGCCCTGGAGGACCAGAGGGAGGCAAAGTTAAAGCCATTAGCCAGAGAGACGGAAACAAAACTCCCCTAAGAACATCACCTCTTCTTGGTTGCCTGGGGGCTTTTCCAGGTTTAGCGCTGAGATTCCCATGGTCCAGGAACACCGGCAGTCCCAGGAAAATGAGGATGATCCATAATCCTAACCTCCCCCAACCCTCAAAATAACTCTGAAAACTACAATGGTAAAGCACATGAGAACAATGAGTACCAAGAAAGACAGCCGACAAGGTCACCAATCAGAAGACAAATTTACTCTTGAAAATATGCAAAATGACTTCATAATAAATGAGTTTAAGGAAAGCAACAAAAGTTATAAAACAAAGACAGCTTTGTATTAAGGAAGATAAATATGAGGAAAAAGCTGTTAGAAATCCTGGATGTTAAAGGAATGTATAGTCATTGAAATTTCAAAATATTCCAACTGGTTATTCATAGTAAAGATAGAATTTGTGAATTGAATGATGTTACTAAGGAATCCACTCATAATGCTGCACAGACTGATAAAGAGAGTAAGATCTTGGAAGAGAAATTAGGGTAACAGAAAATAAATTGAAAGATTCTAAATATATGTAATTTTTGTAAGGAGAGAAGAGAGGGATGGTTGAGAAAAATATTAAAGGGGATTATGGCTGATGCTTTTAAAGCCAGAAAGACATGAGTTTTCAGATTGAAAGCATCAAATACATACCAGGTACTGAGCAGATTACATGAAACAAATTCAGAATGACAAATTGAAGTTGTAGAGTATCAAGGGTGCATTCAAATATTTGGAAAGCTACCAGAGAGAGAGAGAAAAAACCCAGATTATTTACAAAATAACAATTAGGCTGATGGCTGATATCTCAGCTTCAAAAATAGATGCCTAGGCTGGGCGAGGTGGCTCATTCCTGTAATCCTAGCACTCTGGGAGGCCGAGGCAGGCAGATCATTTGAGCTCAGGAGTTCGAGACCAGCCTGAGCAAGAGTGAGACCCTGTCTCTACTAAAAAAATAGAAAGAAATTAGCTGGACAACTAAAAAAAAAAAAAAAAAAGAAAATATATATGTATATAAATATATATAAAA
Organism: Eulemur rufifrons; assembly: GCF_041146395.1. Lineage (NCBI taxonomy): Eukaryota > Metazoa > Chordata > Mammalia > Primates > Lemuridae > Eulemur > Eulemur rufifrons. The sequence goes on from NC_091002.1 coordinate 30,270,332, forward strand.
TTAGCCAGGCATGGTGGCACATGCCTGTAGTTCCAGCTACTCGGGAGGCTGAGGCAGAAGGATTGCTTGAGCCTAGGAGTTTGAGGTTGCTGTGAATTAGGCTGATGACACAGCACTCTAACCCGGGAAACAGATTGAGACTGTGTCTCAAAAAAAAAAAAAAAAAAAAAAAAAGTAGATGCTTAAAAACAACTGAGTAGTGTGGAGAGAAAGGAATGCTTATACACTGTTGGTGGGACTACAAATTAGTACAACCTCTATGGAAGACAGTATGGAGAGTTCTTAAAGAACTAAAAGTAAACTTACCATTTGATACAGCAATCCCACTACTGGGTATCTACCCAAAGGAAAAGAAGTCATTTTATCAAAAAGACACCTGCACTTGAATGTTTATTGCAGCACAATTCACAATTGCAAAGATGTGGAATCAATCCAAGGGCCCATCAGTTCATGAATGGATTAACAAAATGTGGTATATGTATACCACGGAGTACTACTCAGCCATAAAAAGATGAATTAATGCCTTTTGCAGCAATTTGGAAGGAACTGTAGATAAGTATCCTAAGCGAAGTATCTCAAGAATGGAAAAACAAATACCACATGTACTCTCTAATAAATTGGAACTAGCCAATGGGCACATAAGTGCACAGAGTGAAGTAAAAGTCATGGCAAATCAATTGGGGGGAGTGGGGAATAGGAGGAGAGGGACAAAAATCCACCTAACGTGTACAAGGAGCACTATTTGGGTGGTGGGTACATTTATAGCCCTGACTCAAGCTATATATCAAAAAACATTTGTATTCCCTTAATATTTTGAAATAAAAAATAATAGAACAGTATTACCAAAATGCAAAGGGAAAGAAATTAGAATTCTATTATATATCAAGCTAAATTCTCATCTGAAAGTGAGTATGAAATGAGCACGTTTTCAGATTTGCCAGAAACCAAGAGAGTCTGTCAGTCACATTCCTTCATTGAAGTTACTACTGAAGAATTCTATCCAAGTGAAACTATCATTTGAAAGTAAGTGTCATTGAATCAGTAAAGGTGATATTGTAAAAAAAAAAAAAAAAAAGACAGTGTCAAATGAGCATATTTTCAGATGTGCAAAAACCAAGAGAGTATACTGCTCACAATTGAAGATATTATCTAAGAAGAATTTTTTAAAAAGCAACTGTTGAGTAAGGAAATTTATAAATTGTATTAATCACTGATTATAAGAAAAGGAGTCATTAATTTTTTAAAGGTGTAACTAAAATTCTGGATAAAAATAACAAGAAGAGGGGAGGGAGGATTACGGAGAAGAACTACTCAGGTGCCTGCACCTAATATGCTCAATTGCATAATATTGTTGACATTTCAAATACCTATTTGCTTTGTATTCAGAAAAATTCTTTGAAATTTGAATGTTTGACCCCGTTTCCACTTTCTTTTAAGCAAGGAGAGATTTGAAAGAAGACAAATCTTTTATCAGATTATTTTTAGTCAGGGTGGGAAAGGAAACTGGGAAAATGGTGGGAAATGGCCAGTGTGAAAGATTTCAGGCAATGTTTAAACTCACTGAGGTCTTCACGATCTGGTGTTGGGGTTTCATTAATATTTGATATAGAATTCCTAGAAAGCTTGGCACATACATACTAAAATGTTAGCACATATTTTAATATCATATTTAAATAATGGTTGCTTATTAATTACTTGGGATTATCCAAATCTTTTAGTTTTTTTTTCCTTCAATATAAATGCTTGAGAATTGACAGTAGTTATTTCTCTGAAGAACTTTAGAGAGTTTAGAAGAGGTGCCCAAGGGTGACCCCAACATGACTTCATATGTTTTTGATGTCATTTCTGTCTGTAAGTTTCTGTTTGAATTTGAATGTAGAGCTTACATTTTTCTCTTTTTGCCATACACACACACACACACACACACACACACACAGTTGAATACTGATATAGTCTCCATTCATTTTTCTACTGTTTCTCAATCTCTGATCTCCAAAAGAAATATTTCTTACCAAACAGATTTCAGACCACAGGGCTTGGGTTTTAGTAAGTACTTTTTTTTTTTTTAAATGAGGAGAGCATGCTAGTTCTGTGAAAAAAAATAGTAAGGAAAAGGAAGAGACCAAATAAAATGACATTTTGAAGGAAGTAATTGCCTTTGCGTAGCGGTTTTGAACCAATGTTGTTAAAGTGGTTTCTGGCATGATATGTGATTTTCCTATATGATATCCTGAATGTTTACCAGAAAAATTAAAGACACATGCTAAGAAGTCAAGACAAATCTGTGAGAATTCAGTAGAGCTTATTCATTCATTCACCACACACTTGTATGTGTATATATAATACATATGTAATGTATATATATATATATGTATGTGCATGTGTGTATATATGTGTGTATATATGCACACGCCTCTCTTTCTTTCTCCCTTGATAGTATTATGTTGTATATTGTCCTAACTTCTGTGGGGGAATAAAAGAAGTAATATAAAATCTCAAATCTCAAGAGCTTATTTTATGGTAGGAGAGAAAAAGACCTGTCAACATACTGCTATTTAAGCAAAAAAAAAAAAAAATTATGATGATATAATGCAAGAGATGTCACAGGCAGTAGATGATTCAGAGACAAAATAGCAACATAAATAAGCACATTCATGAAAGTTATTAAAAAGAAGAGGTAATGAGAGTTAGAGATATTTGAGGAAGTTGTGAAGGAGGCAAAGGAATTATCATTGGGGGAACTGGTGAGATTAAATGTGCTGAGGCAGAAATGGGCTGGTGTGCTTGGGAGAGAGTGAGTACATGCATCCTGCTGCAGCAGGTGGGATGGTGCGAATATCATTAGAAAAGTAAATTGAGCATAGATTGTCAAGAGTCTTAAGTGCTGGATAATAAGTATCCTTAAAGTTACTTGGGTGACACAATAAGGTTATGTTTAATGGGCAACTGATTATAAAATGGAATCAGGAGAGTGTCTAGATGCAAGATCAATTGCAATTCATGCAAACAAGATCTTAAAAGAACCTGACCTGTGGATACTACATCATGTGTGGCAGAGAACAAGCACACAGAGAGAAATAAGGGGATAATAGTTGACAGGTGTACATTAAGACCAGGATATAATGGGCAGAAAAGGAGGAGACAGAAAAATAGGTAATTCTGTGGAGTTTGCAAACGTGGGTGAGCTGGTTTTAACAAGGACAGATAATGAGTTTGACCTTAGTAAACTACAACATCCTTTTTGAAAACATTATTGGAAAATACTTTTCAGAGAAGTAAGAAGGTTACCCAGTTCAACTGCAAATACTTCTTAAGAAGTTGTATGCCAGGCAAATGTGCTTTGGATATGTTGAATTAGAGCCTCAGGGTTTGTAAATAGATGTTAGAAATCAGATATTTGAGGAAGCCTCACACTGTTTTAGAATACCTTAGCAGAGAAGAATTTGGTTATAAATTTGAATGTCTCCTCCAAAGCATCCCCATCCAATAGGACTTTCTGCAATGATGGAAATGTTTCTTATTAATATCTGTGTTGTCCAATATGGTCTTCACTAGTCCTATGTGGCTTTTGAGCACTTGAAGTGTGGCTAGTGCAACTGAAGAACTGAACCTTACATTTTAGTTAATTTGAAATAACTCAAACATAAATCTAAATAGCCTCTCATGATCAGTGGCTACCATATTGGACAATGCAAAGCTAAAGGATCTCTAAGTCAGCATGTTCGACAATATGTGGCTGGCATATTAGTTCAGGGAAAATGTTTGCTTTAGCTATATGATTAAAATTCAAACTTCCTTTGGTAACAAAAATTGCCATTTGGAAAAAATTATCCATTTATTGAGATGACAAATGTTTATTTATCATCTATCCTCTTCCAGGGTTAGTGTTTGCCACAGTGGCAGAAACATAGTCCTGTCCTCATGTGGCTCACAATGAGTGAAGACATTAAAACAAAGTCACACAATTGCACATGGAGATGGGCACAATAAAACAAGATAAATCTTCTGCAAAAGATTATAATGGTGTTCTGACTTAAGTTTGGGATGGTGGGGAAGTGGTGGGGAAAGGCTTCCTGAAAAGGCAGCATTTCGGCTGAAACCTGAACTCCAAGTAGGAATTAGAAAGGAAAGAGTAAACATAGAATGTATCTGGCAGAAGGCAATCTTGGTATGTCCAAAAGCATACTTTGTCTAAGGAACTGGGAGAAGGGCATTAGGGCACACACAACTTGTAATTGCCCTAGGTAAGGAAAGTAGAGTCTGTTTTCAGGTAAACTGTGGTATCTGTGAAGTATTCAAAATTTGCAGCTTTGCACTAGTTGAGAGTAACTGCCCTTAGACAAACTGCTCTGTTTTGTTCTATTCTTTCTCTTCTTCTTATTAAAACATGAAAATTTTGAGTGATGCATTGAATAATTATTCCCTATCTTCACTGCCTCTCTGTTATAGAATTACATACTTGGTGGTGCATAGTGGCTCACATCTGTAATCTCAGCACTTTGGGGGGCCCAGGTGGGAGAATCACTTGAGGCCAAGAGTTTGAGACCAGGCTGGGCGACATAGAAAGAACCTCTTCTACAAAAAATTAAAACATTAGCTGGGCATGGTGGCACATGCCTATAGTCCCAGCTACTCAGGAGGTTGAGGCAGAGGATCTCTTGAGCCCAGGAGTTCAAGGTTACAGGGAGCTATGACCATGTCACTATACTCCAGCATGGGTGATAGAGTAAGACCCTAACTCTAAAAAATATATAAATAAGAAATAAACAAATTCATGCTCAATCACTATGCCATGGGATACTGTAATATTTCCCCTTAGAGTATATGGAGTATATTTCTCCACTTCATTGTTGCAAGACTTGGCCACATGACTTGTTTTTGGCAAGAATGGGAGTCAATTGGATATGAGTAAAGGGTATAAACATGCTTTCATTATCTGGCTTGGTCCCTTACACTTCTGCCATCCTCCGTGAAGAGAACCTGTCCCGCTTAGCTGCTGGTTGACCATGAGGTGGAAACTTAAACTCAATTGGAAGCCTAAGCTAAATACTGCTAATCCAAGATGAGATCAGATTGGACCCACCATGCCGCAGAGATTAGAGTAAAAGTAAAGCAATGTTTGTTTTAAGCCACTGAGATTTGTTATGCAGCATAATTGCAACAGAGATCTATCTAATAAAGAGGGATGTTCTTTGTCTTCACTGGTTGACTCTCTACATACCAAAATATTCTCAACTAGTGCTTGAATTTTCAGTTTTTCTTTCTTTATCTTTGTTAAAAGAATTTGAGGCATGCAATAAAGGCTGAGTGTTCTGTGAGGGTTAGTTGAAGCAACATGTATCTCACACCAGTTTTACTTAAGTAGCCTCAATGATTATTCTAATTTAATTATTTTAGAGTGACTTGAGGATAAGTAGCAGGGAAGAACACGTGTGACATGGCTTTCCCACTCCACAAGTGTTCTTCATTTAACAAAGCCAGGAGATGTACTGGGGGAACGTGAGTGATACATCCCTTCTCAAATAGGTCTCACAGAATAGAAAGAGGAATGGGCAATTAAACAAATCATTGAGATAAAGAGTGATGGACATTTTAATGATGTAAGGGTGCTTTGGGCATAACTCAAAAGCCATTCCTTCAAGACATTTTCTTCTCTTAAATAAGTCAATTTAACTGACTGGTACATCATAAGTATTTGCAATTATTTTCTTCCTGAGTATAATTTAGCCTTTTCCTTCAGCTCTCAGAAGCTTCGAAGTCTTGGTCTCTAATCCCCTACTCTTACACTCACACAGATATTTTTAAGTTGGCTGAAACATTTGAGGTTACTTTTGTTTGTGCTTAATAATTTTTATACCATAATTCCCCTTAACTCAAGTCCTATGCTGAGTTTTTAGGTTTTCTATCTCCAGTTACTGTTTCTGACAAAGAAATGTGGAACTCATCTTCTTTATTTAAAAAAGCATTACTAGGATTATATTCTACTGAATGGATAATTCTTTAATTCTGTGTGACACAATTGGTCAAGAGTCTGCCCCTCTCTCTTTAACATGAAATTTTTAAGTCTTTGTTAATTTCCTTTTCTTGTGTCAGCTATTCATAAACTATTCCTTAGGGTTTAGAAGTTCAAATAAAAAGTTTTTTTCTTTTTATGCAAACCCTTTATAAACCTTGCCATAAGTTCTGTTGAAAGGAAATGAAATAAATGCCCAGTAATATCCTACTAAATTTTAAGCTAATGATGGAAGAGGGGAAGTATATGAGCCAAAGTAATTTCTTAACTATTTTTAGTTTTTGACAAGATCCCCTTAGGGGATCTCTGTTGTCTTGTTACCTACAAAATTTGGTGGAAGTGGAACACATAATTTAGAAGTTAGGAAGAAATATCAAAGGCTTGGATCAACTTCTTATGTGACTGCCAAGAGACCCCCCCCCCATTGATTTCCTGTCTTTAATCACTATAGGGGTAGAACTTACAAAGAAATGGCCTAGAGAGGTTAGAATGAGCCCATTCTTTCTTGTAAGCAGCATACAGTTGGATCTTGCTTTTGTACCCAATCTGACAATCTCTCTCTTTTAACTGGGAGTTTAAATCATCCACATTTAAAGTGATTATCACTATGATTATATTAAAATCTGTTACCTTTCTGTTTTATATTTTTCCATCTGCTATTTTTAAATTTCCTATATATATATATTTTTTGATTTCTCTTGGGTTACTTGAGTATTTTTATGATTCCATTTTATCTCTTCTATTGACTTATTATTTATACCTCCTTTTACTCTTTTTTTGTGGTTGCCCTGGGGTTTACAACGTACATTTTTAACTAATCTAATTCTACCTGCAAGTAATATTATACCACTTTATGTGTAGTGTGAATACCTAACAACAGCACATTCCCAATTCATCTCTCCCATGAAAGGATGAAGACATGCTAATATTGCCATACATTTTACTTTTACATATGCTATAAATGCATATACCTTGTCATGATTTTTGCATTAGACATTTTTTATAGCAATTACAAATAAGAAAATTTTTTAACCCTTATTTAGTACATTTCCAGTGCTTTATCTTTCCTTAGACCTAAGTTTTTAACTGATAACATATTCCTTATGCCTGAAGAGCTTCATACAATATTTCTTATAGAGTAGATCTGATAAAAATGAATAATCTTAGGTTTTGTCTGAGAGAGTTTTTTTTTTTTCCACCTTCACTTTTGAAAGCTATTTTTTCTGGGTATAGAAATCTGGTCTGGCAGATTTTTTTTGTTTGTTTGTTTCAGCACTTTAAAGATGCCACTCTATTGTCTTCTTACTTGAATGGTTTCTGATGAGAAATTTTATCCCATTTCTCTGTAGATAATGTCTCTTTTTTATCTTTCTACCTTCAAGATTTTCTCTTTATATTAAGTTTTCAGCAATTTGAATATAATTTCCCTAGTTCTGTGTTTTTGCATGTGTGTGTAACTGTGTGTGTGCTGATATTTATCTTGCTTGATATTCTCTGAGCTTTTTGGATCTGTTTTTTGATGTCTTATGTTAGTTTTGGAAAATCTTCAGGTGATATTTACTCAAAAATTTAAAAAAATTAAAGTTGACAGTGACTACAGATTGGCATTGCTCTCAAGTACCTGGCAGAAGCAAACTCAAATATTCTCTGGATGAAGGACACTTTACTAGGTCCACCAGGTAAATAGTTGCTAAAACAAAGTTTCAGCATGAATTTAACATCAAAAATCACCAGACATGTGAGGGAAAAAAATAGAAAGGGGAAAAATTAATAATAAAGAAGATAAGAAAAGAAAGGGGGAAAAGAAAATCTAAAAAAGCACAAAACAAAATAGTATTATAGTAATGGATCCAAATAGATTAGCAATTAAATAAATGGTTTTAGCGATTTCAAAAACAATGGACTGTATAAAAAACGAGAATCCAGCAATATTAATATATTGCTTATATATGACATAATTAAAATTTAATATAGGGAGGTTGAAAGAAAGCAGATGAAAAAAGATATACTAGGCAAATCCTAAGCAAAATCAACTGTGTAAGCATGGTAACCTTGGGAGTTTTTAAAGCTTACACAACAACGGGATCAGAGTGAGAACATGCATCTCCTCACTCCCTGCCCGCATTCTTAACCTTGAACATGTGGTAGGTCCAGAGTTGTGGGAAAAACATGAAGCCCACTTGAGGGAATTTCCTGCTGTTCTTGCACAGGGCACCCTATTCAGACTCATTCAATATTTGCAGATGTTGCTACTTGTCTAGAGTAGAAGTCACTTGAACTTACGGTTTCTTTTCCTCTTATTGTAGGCTGTCTCTCTCATTAGACCAAGCTATACTCTTTACCTTTCCACACTGGCCTCGACTTAGAATCACAGGTCAGTATGATCAGATCGGGTAGATCTGTTAATATGGCTTTAGAAGTCAAGAAAATGACATAACTTTTCTTCATGGGTGAGATATTTTGAGATTGCTGTTTGAGAAAATAACAATACTTGTCATATATTTCCTCTAAATAAATCTGGCTTTAATAGCAGAAGTCCCTGTTTTCTTCACTTCTGTTTATTTTCAATCACTCAAACTGACGCATGCTGTCAATATCTCCTCACTGTAAGTGTAAGCAGAAGTATTTAAAGAAAGCAGTATTGTTTTATTTTGGGGTTAGCAATTTTCCAGGGCCCACTGGCAGAAGTGCTTAGTTCTAAAGAATTGTGTGTGTTTGCTTTGTTCTAAATATAGGTTAAACTGAACGCAGTAGAGCCTGAAGGCTTCAGACTAAACCGTTTGGAATATAAAAAAAAAAAAAAAAAAAGTCCAGGGAAGCAGTATCTCCTGCCCAGAACTAAACAAATAAGCAGGTTTCTGCTAAATGCAGGAAACAAACTGATGGAGATCAGATTTTCTTCTCAAATCTTTTGGTGGTTTTTTGAACCTTTTTCCTTTAAAACTGTAAAACCAAAGTCAGCCTCCAATGCTACAGAAACTCATTGCTGTTGGTAAATGGCAACCAGTGTGTGGTCTTGCCGGACCATGGGGAAGGACTGCAATGTAATGGATGTGACTGCCTTAAAAAATCACATCATTAGGATCTTTTTCTTTGAACTCTGCCCTTTAGAATACTTTGTGCATGGATGTGGCATAATGCCAAAGAGCTTCTACTGTAAGTCTTCTTGCTTTGGATTATGCTGCCAATGAGAAAGGGAGGTGCATATGTAACATGTGGTATTAATATTATTAAGTTCTGTTTTATATTGTTTCTCAAACTGGAAACTGTAGATCCTTATGGCCCATGGACGTATTTTCAGAGATACACGAGTTCTTCATTACATATACTTTTTCAAATTTTAAGAATATCAGAAAAGTTAACATGAGCATATTAAAACAGCCTGATGGATGGTCATCTTCTGTATTAGTTTGTTAGTGCTGCTGTAACAAAGTACCACAAATTGAATAGATTAAACAGCTATTTATTGTCTCACAGTTGTGGAGGCTCGAAGTCTAAGATCAAGGTGTTGGCTGGGACAGTGCCTTCTGAAAGCTGTGAGGGAGAATCTATTCCATGTCTCTTTCCTGGCTTCTGCTGGTTTGCTTGCAATCTTTGGCATCCCTTGCTTTTAGATGCCAAGGATCTCTGCTGTCATCTTCACCTGGCATTTTCCTTATGTGCATGTCTGTCTCTGTTTTTAAATAGGAACACTGGTTATATTAAATTTGGGCCCACCCTAATGACCTCATTTTAACTTGATCATCCGGAAAGACCCCATTTCTAAATAAGATCACAAGTTCATGGTTACTGGAGTTCTGACTTCAACATCTTTTAGGGGGGTACAATTCAACCCAGAACGTCTTCTAAATAAGTATTGCTGGTGTGAGTTTATAACTGGAATAAAGAAAAGTAGCACTATTTTAATTGTCTTGTCCTCAAGAGAAAAAAGAGAGATGACAATACGTTTATAACATATTGGTGCCAAGAGAAGGCCAAACAGTGTCACGTCAAGACACCCCATAGGAAATTTATTTCATAGTAGTTGCAATAAAGAACAGTGGTGGTATGTGGTGGAATAGACAATGAATCCTAAGCAGCCTATATCATAAATGTCATATTTGTGAAATCTCTTAAAGTACCAATTCATATGCATTTCTACCTAGAATACAACTTATGACTGAGTTTTGAATCCAGGTAACTGGCAGCTAATTTAGCATACCTATAATGGAGAAGAGAGTTTATGCTTTTCTTAAAGGAAAAACTAGATACAGAGAAAATATTCAAATTTTATATTTTAATAATTGTGTAATGCCAATAGTTGTTTATTAAAGGCCTTCTTTACAGCAGGCATTATATAAATTGCTAATCCTCCTTCTCGTCCACCCAAGTTATTGCAATTCCTATTTGGTAAATGAAAAATCTGATGGGACTGGCATTTGGGTAATTTCTATCTAAACTCAAGGTTTGCATTCTTTCCCTTGCATTTTCATATTTTTCTTTTTTTTTTTTTTTCAACTTTTTAAAATAACCTTTATTTTTTTTAAAGTTAATATATGCAATATAGGAAACTGAAAAACACAAGAAGCAAAGAACAAAGTCATCCACGATCACAAGCAGTTTACAGTTGGACGTGTCCTTCTAGATCCTGACACATACACAACATCCAATTTTATGGGATTGAGATAGAACAGTGTGCATCATGCTTTTTCACACATCATGAATATTTACCAATCGAAAATCCCAAAGCTATGTGAGTATTTTGATAACCAAGAATACACTACACCAACTCAATCTGTTAGGAAAAAATGTAATCCTGCCTTTCTTGGGACAAAAATTTCATAGAAGACAAAAATGGCAACAGGCCTCTAGATAAAAGTACTGGCAGAGTTCCGATTAAAATACTGCATTCCCTTAATGCTCAATTTAAAGTCAAAAACAAAGCAACAGAGCACACTAAGTGTAATGTTTCTAAGCCAATTCATTATCAGATCTATACCATTAAAGTATTAGCAAGAAGATATGTTTCTATTTAATTACTTAATATATTCTTATAGTATAGCCAAAAGGGATGCACGTACATCAATGGCTATCATCAAAATGTAAAGATGAACACATCTGCATACTTCTCTCCTTTCATACCTCCTTCTGCCCCTCTGCTGCCAAGCTAATGAACAAGTCCTGATACGCACTGCTCAGAGGTGGTTTAACAATTCCATGTCCAAGATGCATCTTTTCTATCAATTATAACAAAGATACTCACAAAATGGCTATTCACTAGTTCTACTTTTTATCATACATTGTCATTTCAAGACATCTCCAAAGCTTAGATATTGCAAAATAATGAACTTTGTCCACAATAAACAGATACTTTACTGACTCCACTTAAGGCTTATGCAAGTAAGATGAGCATTTATCTGTGAGCATATCCTAGTGACTAGTCTTTGGCTTTGAATATCCAGAGATCTTTTTCTCTTTAAATCATGTGTTACCTCTCTTACTCATACAAAATCAAAGGATAGAGAAATATCTAAGGTGATGTTTGGGTCCATGAATCTAGCTGGAAATATAAACCTGATGTCTGGCCAGCTAGGCCTGCAAGTCTTAACAGGGCACTGTTCTCTGAGGAGTAGCCCCATTGAGAAGCTTGAGGGAGCCATGGCTTACTCTAATGAGATTAACACACATAATAATTCACAAATTTAACAAAAAAAAATCAATGTTAATTTTGCCCCCCTGCCAAACCCTAGAAGAGTGATCAAGTGTAGTCTCTAGTCTCTACCCCTGAGGTTATTAGCTGGGAATTTGTTTCAGATCTTTAATGGACAGTTGCATTTGCTTTCAAAGCTTTCAAGGTTTTTCACTGTGACATCATTGTTCCTTGGGCACATGGGTGAACTTCTATAATTAGGGAGGGCTTGGAGATTTATTTAGCTAGAGTTGCCTCCTGGAAAACTTAAGATGATGAAGTCTGACAGAAAAACCAGTCATTTTTAAAGAAGCTAATTTCTTTGACGATTAGGCACTTACTATTGTTTATTGAACCATCCAGTTCCCTCCTCCCTCATTCCAATCTTGTGCCATAAAATATTCCAAACATTAAGGCAGGCTGGACATAAATCAGGAATGAAATTGTAGTTAAATGGTACAGCCAGCTTGTTTCCATTTGGGAATAGTCCCTGATAGAAAAATGGGCCTTGCAATGTCATTTCAAAGATTTTGTTTCAATTTTTGCTCTGACAAGTAAGTGCAAAGATCAGAAATTGCATATGCAATACAAAATTTCAATTGCACCGCTCCCAACCTGGCAAGGACACCAAAGCTATTTCACATTGCTATTGGTGGTGTCTAGGAACAAGCATCTCAAAGGAAATAATTTATTGTAAGTAAATAATTGTTTTATCCTAGCAATGCTTACAGGATACGAAATCTAGGAAGAAGGTTTGATCACGTCAAAAGTTACTTGGCTCAGATAAAACTATCCTACAGGGTATCAATAGAATGGAATGTTGAGTTTAATTCCTCCTTCGCTTTCTTTTCCTTTCTTCCTTCCTTTTCTCCCTTCCTTCTAGTTTGCTTGCTATCCATTTTAAGATTGAACATGTGTGTTTATTTTATAATAATTTGGTAGCATGTTGGATACTTTTTGGATAGACTATCTTGTTGAAGTTTCAAAGCAAGGGAAGCAAATATTTCTTGGCTTTGGCTTCTAAAAGTTCCTTTTGCTGACAGGGGTGAGGTGTTGTGTATAACAGGTCAAACACACATTTGATGCACATGGTGGTAAATATATCTCAACCCTTTATAACCTCTTGCTGTGAAATTGGACTACATAAATAATGAAAGGAGATTTGATGGAAGGTCTAACATCCCAACATGGTTTGATCCCTGTATATTGAAAAGTTTGACGATTATGAAAGCTGACATTGCAGGTACCATGTGTACTGGAATTCAACTTGTTTCCATGTAGTTTCAATGATCTTTCTTTCCATTATGTATGTTTCCCAAATTTTCATGTGAATAACACTTTATAGCCTCAGTTGTGTTTTGTTTTTAAATAGTCTTTATTATTTTAAATATTGTACAATATATGCCTATTTTAGTAAATTCAAATGACTCAGAAGTATATAAATTAAAAGGATGTCTTTTTGTCTCCTATCATCATTCTTGCACAAACCCAGAAAACCAGTATTAATAGTTTGGTATATGTCCATTGGAGTATTTTTGATGCCCCCTTTTAAAAATAAATACCTATATCAGAATTGTTTTTTTTAAATGAATGGACACACATTATATTTTCATATTATATGAATCCCTTTGATTTGTGTTCTATGCTTTCCATCTTTTGGACTTTATTCAAAATCAGCATATGCAGATTTCCTTTTTATCTCTCTTAATAAATAGTTAAATTATCCAAACTGAAATATACATATTTAATTTTTTATTTATTTTATATATTTCTTTTTTTGAATATGACTCTGTGTGTGTGTACATGTGAGCATGCACTTTTAAGTAGTTAATTCTGTTATCTCTTTTGAGATGAGAGGGGAGGTTGCAATATATTTTTAGACTTTTTAACGAAGCCAAAAATTAAATATTTTAAAAAAATATTTAGATTCAGAGCTTATAGAAATAGTAACACAAATTACTCTGGCTTTGCATAAATATCTTTTTTAAAAAAAAATAAAACCATAAACTTTGACAGTAGGTAGACTGGACTATACAGCTGTATGTTCACAAACTAGCTTTATCTTAAATCAATATTCTTAATTCCAAGTGTCCTGGCATATAAGAATCATGCCAGTCAATAGACATCTTACAATGTATCTTCTCAGACCACAGTAGAATAAAACTAGAAATCAACTCCAAGAGAAACACTCAATTCTACACAAAGTCATGGAAATTAAACAACCTGCTGCTGAACGATTATTGGATCAATGATGAAATTATGATGGAAATCAAAGGATTGCTTGAACTGAATGACAAAGGGGACACAAGCTATTAAAATCTATGGTATACAGCCAAAGTATACCTCAGGGGAAAATTCAACACTTTAAATGCCTACATCAAAAAGACAGAAAGATCACATCAACAAACTAATGACACATCTCAAGGAACTAGAAAAGGAAGAACAAACGAAACCCAAAGCCAGCAGAAGAAAAGAAATAACTAGGGTCAGAGCAGAACTTAATGGAATCGAAAACAAGAAAATTATACGGAACATCAATGAAATGAAAAGTTCGGTCTTTGAAAAGATAAACAAAATTGATAGACCTCTTGCTAGATTAACAAGGAACAGAAGAGAAAAGACTCAAATAAGCCCAATCAGAAATGAAAAAGGAGATATTACAACTGATACCACAGAAATACAAAATATCATCTGCAAATACTGTGAAAATTTGTATGCGCATAAACTCTAAAATGGCACAAAAATAGAGACATAGGCCAATGGAACAGAACAGAAAACCTAGGTATAAAACCACCCACATATAGCTAACTGATCTTTGACAAAGCAGACAACAATATACACTGGGGAAAAGAATCCCTATTCAATAAATGGTGCTGGGGAAAATTGGATAGCCACAGGCAGAAGAATGAAACGGGATCTATATCTCTCATCACTCACAAAAATTAATTCAAGGTGGATAAAAGATTTTAATGTAAAGCATTAAACCATAGTAATTCTTGAAGAAAGTGGTGGAAAACTTCTAGATATTGGCCTAGGCAAAAAATTTATGAAGACGACCCCAAGGGCAATCACAACAAAAGTAAAAATAAATAAGTGGGACTTGATTAAATTAAAAAGCTTCTATAAGGCCAAGGAAATATTAATAATGAATAGAGCAAACAGACAACCTACAGAATGGGAGAAAATATTTGCAAGCTATAATCCTATAAAGGACTAATAACTAGAATATGCAAAGAACTCAAGCAAATCAGCAAGAAAAAAATCAAACCACCATTAAAAAGTAGGCAAAAGTCCTGAACAGGAGCTTCTCAAAAGAAGATAAACAAATGGCCAATAAACATGAAAAAAATGCTCAACCTCACTCATCATCAGGGAAATTCAAATCAAAACCCCAGTGAGATATCACCTTACTCCAGTCAGACTTTTTACCGAAAAGTCCGAAAACAATAGATGCTGGTGTGGATGCAGAAAGGAATGGTTATACATTGTTGGTGGGACTGAAAATTAGTACAAACTCTATGGAAAACAGCATGGAGATTCCTCAAAGAACTAAAAGTAAACCTACCATTTGATCCAGCAATCCCACTCTTGGGCATTTACCCAAGGAAAAGAAGTCATTTTATCAAAAAGACACCTAAATTTGAATGTTTATTGCAGCACAATTCTCAATTGCAAAGATGTGTAATCAACCCAATGCCCATCAATTGATGAGTGAATTAACAAAATGTGGCATATATGTACTGTGGAATACTACTCAGCTGTGAGGAAGGATGAATTAAGGCCTTTTGAAATAATTTGGATGGAACTGGAGACCATTATCCTGAGTGAACTATCAAAAGAACGGAAAAACAAACACTACATGTGCTCACTATTTAATTGCAACTTACTGATAAGCGCACATGTGCACAGAAGAAAGTGAATCTCAGAGGAAATCAAGTAGGGGAGCAGGGTTGGGGGAGCAGACAACCAGTGAAAACCTACCTAACAGGTACAATGAACACTATCTGGGTGATGGGTACAATTTTAACCTGACTTGAGCATTACAAAAGTGATCTATGTAGCCAAAAACTTTTATACCCCATAATACTTTGAAATGAAAAAAAAAATTTAAAGCTAAAATAAATAAATAAATAAATTAATTATTTTTAAAAAAGAACTATGCCAGGAAGAACATTGATTTTAGGTTATTTCAAGGGGAAATTTTTCTATTAGTTTAAGAAAACTGAATTTGTAATAATTTACTAATGTATGTTTAGAAATTATGGACTACGATTCAACATAGGCCTTATTGCTGTAATTTTGCTTATGGTAACACAATTATAAATAACTAAACATTAGTGACAAAAGTAGACCAAATGCCCTACTAGAAGATACTACTAGGAATATCAAAGCTTTATGAATGTTGAAGGACATACGTTATGATAAAAGCATAACATAAACAGTTACAGAGAGAAGTTTATAAATAGTCGTGTCATTGAACTAGAAACTTGGAATAATAATATGGGTACAAATATCTACCAAGATGCCTTTGACAGTGTGAACTAATTTCAATTTGTTGTATTCATGTGAATACAATAAGTCTTCACTTAACATCATTGAAGGGTTCTTGGAAACTGCGACTTTAAGTGAAATGCTGTGTAACAAAAGCAATTGTTTTTTCTTCATCAACATTATAATGAAACAACATTGAACAAAGGGACATTATTTCAGGACCTGTTGTAGCTCGTTTGCTTAAAGTCACAGTTTCCAAGAACCTATAGATGACATTAAGTGAGGACTTACTATATATGTTTATAGGAGCATCTTTCTCATTAAAATAATCCAAAATCAAATCGACATTCACTAGTGCTTTAGTGAAGCTATCATATTGAGATAGCTTCAAGCCAGTGACTTCTGTTTCCATCATTTTGAAATCTTCTTTTAGGAAGTAAAGAGTTAGTGTATATCTCTAAAATAGCAATGGTCCACAGCCTTGGCTGCACATTACAATCACCTGGGGAGCTTTAAAGAATCCCGAGGCCCAGATCACACTCCAGGTCAATTGCATCAGCATCTCTGGGAATGGGATCCAGCCGTCCAGTTTTAAAATATCCCCAGGTTATTCCAATGTGAGCCAAAGTCAAAGAACCACTGCTCTCCAGTCCCTTGCTACTCGCATACCAGATATTTTTGTTAAGATATTTAAAAGAGATTTTTTTTCAGTATATAATTTGAGACATTGTTTACTAGAGTAAAAAACATCTTGGAGATAGACTTGGGCTCAAGTGAAGATCCTACAGTTGCCATTTGTGAAACTTGGCTAACTCCATCTCTAGGTGCTTCGGTTTTTCTCATCTATAAAATAATTTGGTAAACATTTGCTTAGTGCCTGCTGGACACCAAGAATTGCATGGTCTAGCTCATAAGAGCCTCTTCAACCCCCTACAAGGTAGGTGCTATTATTATATACATTTCATGCTACTTCTGCATAGCCAGGAACCTCAAAATGTAAACTCTCAGGCTGTTCCCCAGACCTACTGAGTTAGAAACTCTGAGAGTATGGCCCAAAAATCTGTTTTTAAGAAACACTTTATATGATTCTGTTTTTATGTTCAAGTTTAAGAGCCCACTGTGCTGCACTACGCTGTGATAGTCTCCACCTCATAGGGATGTTGTGAGGATTAAAAAGAAAATGCATATGAAGTATTTAGTGCTGTGTCTAACTCACAGTAAGTGATTGATAGCTGATAGTATTATGTTGTTTTAGATTACCTGAATCAGAAATATATCTGCTCTTGCAAAGATGTAACCAAGCTGTCTCTTCTTTAGTTTGATGCTTTTTAGGAAATAAAAAAAAGTAGGAATATCATGAGCTTAACTCACAAACTCTTTCTCTTCCAAACTTTGATCATAATTCACTGTGATTTTCCAATCTGGCTGTATTTGCAATGTTGGAATTAGAACCTTGAACTTTGGTGTTTTTTAACTGTTTTGACGACAGTTTGGCAAAAATATTAACCATTTTATAATTCCTACCAGTTTATGATCTTGCTATTTCCCTTCCCCTCCCCCTAAATCACACATCATATTACCTTATGTGGATAGGCATTTGAGATTCTTTGCTTAGCCTTGACAAACAGTGTATTTGCTGTTACATCCTCTCCATTTTCCTCTCTACCCATAGGGCAAAGTTTAGTACCATCCTTGCTGCTGAAATAACCAACATGGTGCTAATTAATTGGTCATGTGAACACTAATAATAACCCCCCTCCTCTGTCTTCCCCATCAGATAACCCCAATTATTTTCCCTTGGCAAAAGCACATTTTCCTATGCTATTTCCATTGCAACAAACACAGACTAGTGCTGAGGGAAATGCCTTTTATGTGGGAATCATTAAAACCATCAGATGTGAAAATTCAGGCAATTTAGCTTTTAATAATAAAGCTAGCCAAAATGTTTTTGCATGGTTTTGTTCATCATAAAAAAGGAAGTTATACAAAGGCAGTGACCATGGTTATAGACTCACATTACGAGCTCTCCTTTTCCGAATAAATTGAGTTTCTAAAAAATTCCACAAGAAATCTTGTTTTAGGTGTGCTCAGACTACTACCCGAACCTTCATATCTGGATGAAATTTCCTCAAACTACAGCTAATAGGTATACATTTGTGGGTAATGTCATATATACAGTAGATTAAGAGCATCAATTATCATTGGCAACAAAAAGAAAATAATGAACTGTATGGACAAGTGTTCGGATTACACTCTATTGTAAGAAATTATCTCTGTCCAATTTCTGCTGCTATAACAAAATATCACAGACTGGGTAATTATAAAGAAAAGGAGTTTATTTGGATCATGGTTTTGGAGGCTGGAAAGTCTAAGATTGAAAGGTCCCATATTGTGAGGGCGTTCTTGCTGCATCATAACATGGCAGAAGGAATCATGTGGTCAGAAATGGCAAGAGAAAGAGCAAAAGTGGGCCAAACTTCTGTGATAACTAACCCACTCCTGTGATAAAAGCATTAATTTATTCATGAGGATATAGCCCTAATAAACTAATCACCTCTTAAAGGTCCTACCTCCCGACCCTGTTACAATAGCAATGAAATTTCAATGTGAGTTTTGGAGGGGACATTCAAAACATAGCAGGATCCTCTTACATTAAAATTCAGTGTCTTACTCTGGTATTGTCACCCAGGAATGATATGACAATGTCAAAGGCTAGTGGCTTATTGCACCAGGATTTCAGCCAATATCTGGGTTCAGATCCCAAGTCCACCATTTATCAGCTGTGTGATCCCTGTGTTTCAGTGACTGTCCTGCATAAAATGGTAACAGTCGTACTTCCCTTGTAGTGTTAACATGCAATTCAATGCATGTAGCTTATAGGGCTTTCTAACTTTAAGTTTGGTAATCATGCTCATTTACTACAAATATTAAGCAGAATTTAGATCACTGGTAAAGCACCTGGATAGGGCACTAGAATTAAATTTCTTATTAGCAATTGTGCAGAAATTTGTGAGAGATGTAAGCCTATCTTGTTAAAACATATGGAATAGACCATGTTGTTTGGGGGAAAATTGTTGAAAATTAGTGGTAACAATGCTCCCGTGCTCATCATTCTCAGGGTAAAGGGAGGAGTTGTTGAAAACTACTCAGTGCTGAGATGAGGCTCATTATAGATCTGAAGGATATGATTTGATAGAGGTGGGAACCCAGAAACTTGGCTTCTGTAGAAGTTGGGTCGGAAGAAATGAACTTCATTTCTTCTACAGTTTACTTCCACCATTACTTACAAAGGAGAATTTAAGGTTGGATGAGTTCTTCCATCTGTTGGTCCCCTATCCATAATTGTCCCATCTTATGGCTGGACTTGACTATGTGCAGCAATGAGGAATGTCACATAGTTTAGATAGGTTAGGGGTGATTTAATAGTTACAAAAGTTTTTATTTTGAACCTAGATCTGTCTTACCATGTCTTCTATCATTATTATAGTTATTTCCCTTGTAGCCAGTTGAAACAAGTCTAATCTCTCACTCCATGACAGCCCTTTAAGTGTTTGAAGATAGCTTTGTCCCAAGGCCTCTTTTCATTTGCCTAAAAGCACTAAGCTCCCTGTGTTCTTCATTACTTTATGGTGAACTATACTATGAACCTAATTCTGTTTCCTTTTAAAGAACCAAATGCATTTCATATTCAATGCATGAGCATCATAGATTGGGTCTGGGCTCAAGAGGAGTTGACAGTCTTCTCTGTTTCGGACATACTGCTTTTAATGTAATCCAAGATTCAAACACTTTAGCAGGCCCACAATTGCTTGATTCATAATGAGTTTACAGAAATCTATGATCTCTAAGTCTTTTTCACCCATGCTACTATTAACATATGTATCTTACACTTGGTTTTGGGGACTAGTTCCAGGACTAATATTCATAGGAAATTTCATCTTTTTAGGTTGGACCCAACACTCTAGCTTGATGATGACTTTTTTTTCTTGTAACCAATGTATTTTACTACTAGTATTAGCTGGAAGAGTGATATTGTGTCATGGATCAATACTGGTTATCACTACTAGCTATCACGTACTAGTACATGGATCAGGCTAGTTATCTGTAGTCTTGGCTACAAAAAAGCCAAGAATAATGTTACACTGCCAATCAGTTGGTAAGTCATTTACTAGTTTGGAAACCATGCCACCAGGTAGATATCATATACAGTGGCCATGTGATATGTTGGATTTCATTGTGTCCATTTGAAAAACCAATTTGAAAGTTTTCAAAATATGTATAAGAAAAAAAATAGACAATACCCCAAGGGCATGTTTTACATGTCATGTGGAAAGCTCAGACAATACGTGACCTACAAGCCCAGAAGTGTGTGGTCATTTAAATTGTCACAGAAGTGGTGGAATGTGAGCCAGGCAGGTTGTGAAGGTTAACTAGATTTGGGTTAGAGGGAGGGAAGTAGAGCATACATTTGAGAGAATCAGAAAGTCCAGGTGGATGAAGCAGGAACAGCAGGGTCACATTAGGTGATGTATGTAGATGAACTTCCAGGAACAAAGTCTGTGTATGGGAGAGTGTTGATAGTGAGTTCAGAAAGGTGGATCAGTGTACCTTGTGTGATGCTAATGTTAGAGTCAGTGTTCTTAAAAGGAGCAACTCTTCTCTGGTCAAGTAATCCTCCAGTGCTTCTAAGTGAAGATGCTGAAGGTTCCTGCATACTAGCTGTCCTCAGACTTGTCTTCATCTATTTCAATTACACTAAGTATCCATCACAAAGAGGAATTATGCAAGCAATCATGGCTCCTAGGATACTGAAAGAAAAATATCTGGTTTTCTTTTTATAGTAAGATGATCTGAGGATTTTTTATTGGACAGTGTGCTCATCTCTCATTGAATATTTCTCCCAGGTTCCTTCTAACATGGTCCACCTGGTTATTGGCCCTTTTCTGGGAACACTTTGAAGTTCTTGTGTTTTAATACCCTTTAAACCTATATTTAAGCATATGGTTTATTTTGAGGCTGTAAGTTGACAGTCATTTTCTTGTCTGTTTTTTGTGGCCTGTGCGGCAAAAACATCTGCTCTGACAATGGAAGGAATCCTAAAGTAGTAAGTCCTCATTAAGGTACCAGGGCAATAATGTAGTCCTCTTGGTATTTATTTCCATGGACAATGGCTGACTGTCAGTGATCCCTCAGCTTCTCTGGGTTTTGTTCCCTCACCCCTTCACAGTAGACTCTCAGTGAAAAGCAATTCCTTTCAGACTTGTATTTTCCTAATGATATATTTAATAAGGGAAAGGCAGGAAAACAGAGGGCATCAATGATCACAAGTATCTACATCTGGCAGTGGATTGAAAGGAAAACGGATCACAGCTGCCTTTGACAGTTAATGTTATTAAAATGTTCAACGTGGAATTTCTATTTTAAATAAGAAACACTTGAAAGAAATGGTCAGCATTAACGGGAGCTTAAATTGAAACCATGTTGGTTTGTAGGTAATAGAATGCAAGAGACAAACACTGCCTTTAATATAAAAGCATTCTTTACCCCCAAATTATCCATGTGGCCCTGTTTGTGCCACTGGAATTTGATTAGGTTTGGCTTTTTCAGGAAACCAGGAGTAAGAAGAACCCATTTAATCTTCTGTTAAGTGGTTCCCTGCCCAAGCCTTTGGGTAACTCAGTTTATTAAAATGTTCTGGAGTTCAGGTCTGTTAACTAAGTGGTACGCCAACCATATGCCTGCCTTTTGGCCTGTGCTGTAGTCTAACATCTGATTTGCTCAAGCCAGGGAGTAATAGAGTCAGTATACAATGGGGGACCTTGTTAAGAGCCCAAAATGGTGGGTATCAGTTCATTGTTTGGCCCACAGATTGTTAAACTCAGAATGCGTTCATCTGGCCATCGATATTTGTTGTGTCAACATACTGCAACTGCTTCCACTGAAGCAGAATTGCTGGTTCTAATTTTCCCAATGTACCCAGGAGCCTCAATGCCACTCACAAATAAGAACGCCATGTGTCATTTTAGGAGGGCTTACATTGACTTACAGCCTTTCTAATCTCTGTTCCGCATGTGTCTTTGTTAGTCAACTCAGCCAAAAAATATACATATATGTATATCAAATATATATAATATACAATGTAATATATATTATATACACACACATATATATATATATTTTCTTTCCTTCCCTAGGAAATTTCTGGTAAGTAGGTTGTGAGTATTTATAGGGAAGAATCCATTCTGCAACACCACCATAAGACATTCCAGAGAGCCATTAGGGGTAGATAGATTTGAAAGAAGCAAGAGTCTACTAAAGGGTTCTTAAGAGGAGAACAATCAAACTTCCTTGGTTAATGTTAATCCTGGCAGAAAAAAATGTAAAGATTCCACAGAGATTACTCCCCAGAATAGAAATTCTTGTTTCTGTTTCTTTTGTATACTGCCCAGTGTCCAGGACATAGTGTCTTGCCTGTTTCTCCTCCTATGATTCCATCTGCTGCTAATACTCACTCCCCAGAGTGCCTAGTGTCTGTTGCCAGGGTCTATGCCCTCAATAAATATTTGATAAAATGAATGAAATTGATTTCAGGTCCTTATTATCTATCATACTTAGGCTATTCCAATAGCTTCTTAACAGGTTTTCTCTTTCTATAGCATACACGAATCTGCCAAGAGGGATCTTCAAATGTTATGCTTTTGGTTGTTTCACTCATTATTTGAAAACTGTTAGTGCTGCCAAATTGCCCACAGGACAATTTGGAAACTTCTTAGTCTTATATAGCATTTAAGTCCATCCCAAATACCAGTCCAGCCTACCCTCTTGCCTTATCTCCCACGAAATTCTCCAATCAAATAGTCCTCTCTGGCCAAAGTGTCTCTAGGTCTTTCTGAATGTGAATTGTCTGGCAGCTGTATATTGACGCTTGTCAGCCCACTGCCTGCTCTGTCCTGCCCAGTGCTCTCTGCCCAGGAATCTCCTCCTGATCCTTTAGGACCTATCTGAAGCTCAACATCCTCCATGAAGCCTTTGGCTGGCATGTCCAGTTACAATGGATAAAGAACATCATTTCCCTGGTGTGTGGACAGCTTGCTCACAGTAGCCCCACATGAGAAAAATCTGGTGTCAAGCCAACCCTTTTTCTTGCCTCTTAGTACTGGTTGAACTCCAGTTGTTGGATTGGAAATTGACCTTGTCTCACCTGTGATATTTCTCTGGATCCACTTTAATGCGCTGAGACTATAAGCTGCACCTGTTCTATAATTGGTTTCCTGCTCATCTGTGTGCCTTGAGTATTCGTCTCTCTGCACATTTTTCAGTCAAGCCAGCCATGACTTTGTTTTGCCAAACTTTTCTCACTTCCAGGAAACACAGTAGGAGAGTGTGAAGTATCTCTCTTCCCTGTTCATAAAATACTCATACCTGTGGTGGGAACTGACCCTAACATGTGAGGATGAAAACCAAGCCCCAAGCAGCAAGACATACCACCACTACCTTCTCTGGCAGTGAATGCGCCCTTTGATTCAACTTTGGTAGGGATCCTTGTTCAGTTGAGAATTTACACCAGTGGTTCTCAAAGTGTGGTCTCCAGAAGAGCAACATTGGCTTCACCTAGAACTTGTCAGGAATGCAAATTCCCACTGTAGATCTACAGAATCAGAAATTGTGGGGGTGAGGCTCAGCAGTCATCCTTTAATAAGCCTCTCTAAAGTTTGAGAATTCTGGTTTACATGAAGGCTAGCAATCTCCATATGAACTCCTAATTAACTTCTTGTTAATGAGAGTAGGCGGCTCTTTATATATTTGAACACAACTTCCTACCTAAGCAGTCGGAGAACATTTTGTGTATTTCTGGCAGGCATTTGGGAACCTCACAATGACGGTAACAGACAACCTCAATGGCTGGAATCAGCAATCAGAAAAAGTCCTATTTTCAAATGCACCACCATGTTCTAGTAAGAGTGTAGCAAGATTGCTGAATACAAAAGACAATTCATTTACAATAAAAAGAAAAAACGAAATTAAACAATACATTTAAGATGTGAAGTAACTAGGACAAGATGTAACAATAGATGTGAAGAATCTTGGTGAATAAAGTTATAAAAATTAATTCAGAGACATTATTAAAGACTAAATAAAGGGATATACCACATTCATAAATTAGGTAACTGAATAGATAAATATATAAATTCCTTCTAAATCTAAAAATTCATTGTAGTTCAATTTTGAAAACCCTAAAGATCCCATGAAAAAATTGTTAGAACTAATAAATGATAAAGAAATATACCTGCAAATATACCAAGGATAGCAACAGATCTATACTTATATGGATATTTAAAATGTGGTAGAGGTAGTATTACAAATCAGTGGTGAAATGACAGACTTTTCAATAAATTGTGCTAGGAAAACTGGATATCCATATGGGGAAAAAGGAAATAAAAATATTCCAACTTTGCACCATTCACAAAAATAAATTCCAGGTGGGTGGATTAAAGATCTACTATGAAAAATGGTCAGTAGTCTTTTCAGATGATAATGTGGGGGATATCTTTATTACTACTGGTTAAGGATGAGTTTTTAAAACAATGTAAAATTATACTAATTATATTAGGGTACGGTTTTGTGGTAACAAATAGCCAAATTTTGGTGGCTTACAGATAAAGAAGTTTGTTTCCTTTTTTTGTTACAATGAAGGGATGGTGTTTGGGTCAGTGAGAGAGCTTTCCCCCACGTAGCCATTCGTGGAGCTTAGCTGAAGGTCATGCTTCTTTCTCCATCATGTAGCTTTCCAAGGATGCCCTGGATATGGCCCTCACAGGCTCCTAGAAAAAACAATTAAAAAAAAAAAGAGCACAGTAGAGCCTATTTGGGAGGTTTCTAAGGGCCAGGCCTGAGAAAGGTTCAGATTATTTCCACTCACATCCCACTGGAGGAAATTTAGGCACATAGTCTCATCTAATGGCAAGGTAGGTAAATTGTAGTTCAGCTCTGCTCCCAATAAGAACAGAAAGATTTTGGTAGCCAGTGATCTACACCATATTAATCACAAATGGATACATATGCCTATGTTAAAGTGACCAAAAGACAAATAGAGCAAAAGCCTAGCCAGCATGTGGGAGAAATTATATATGAATAATATAAATACTATACCCAGAATATATAAGAAACACTGAGAAATTAATTTAAAAACAGAAATTAATAGAAAAGTGGGCATAAGATTTGAAAAAGCACTTCAGAAAAGAAAAAATTCAAAAAGGAACTTTATTAATAATCAGGAAAGCACTAATGAAAATCACAATGAGTTACCTATCTATGTCTCTTTCTCTCTCTCTCATTCTCTCTCACTTAGAATAAATCACTCTATATACATATTTAATCTACTATATATATCAGATAATTTGAAATACTGTCAAAAATGGGGCAA
Organism: Eulemur rufifrons; assembly: GCF_041146395.1. Lineage (NCBI taxonomy): Eukaryota > Metazoa > Chordata > Mammalia > Primates > Lemuridae > Eulemur > Eulemur rufifrons. The sequence continues at coordinate 30,295,928 of NC_091002.1, forward strand.
TGGGAACTCTTTTACACTGCAGTAGGAGTGGAAATTTTATACCCACTTTGGAAAACAGTTTGACATCATCTAATGTAGTAAAAAATGAGCATTGGATAAACCTTTCAAATTACTGAATAAGTAAATCACAAGAAATACAATAAAATTCAGGAGAGTAAAGCCTATAAAGTTTTCAAAGAAAAGAAGTTTAACTCAAGAATTTTACAGTCATTTATATCCATTTTGAGTATAAAAAACTAGAAACATGGTTTTGAACATGCAAGGACTGATAATTTTCTTTATCATTACAAAGAACCGTGGCTATCAAAAAATTTGGATATGCCACTGTCCATGATGTACTGGACTAGCGGGTACCACAAGGTATGCAAAGAAAATACCTAATTCTCCCTTTCTTAGTTTTGGGTTACATGTATGCAAAAATCAAAAGGTAGAAGTGCATGCCATATTGCTAGTTTTTAGAACACCATATCTCATTTTGGGAAATTTAGGTGCTTCCAAAAGAGAATGGTGCAATGTTGTAATGATAGGTCCCTTAGAATATGAATGATATTTAATAGGTTTAAGATTTTCTGATGGTTGATATTTGATTTCCCAGTTTTTGGCAGTGATAGTCTTTTGAAGACCTCCTTCAAAAAGATTAGTAATGCTAGGAATTACTGGTGGCTAGAGAGGTCTTCTAGGGCACTAAGTGTCCAAGCATTTAGTTGCTGACGTACTAGGATTCCCATTTAAAGTTGGTAAGGGCACAACCACAAAGTCCTTTAGTCCCCTTTTGTCTCAAGAAAATGCTCAACTTGGTCCTCATTCCTGTCCATATGCTTTTGTGCTAGGAAATTATACAGTAGTCGGATGTTTGTTATTCTGGGTGACATCTGATTTGAATACAGAGAACAAGAACCAAAGATAGACTAGCCTACCTTGGGGGACTTATGAATGATGGCCCAGAAGTATCAGTGTGAGCTAAACTTCATACTCCAAAATAGCAAAGATTTATCCAGGGAAACTAGGATCAGTCAACACATCTGAGGGGAATAAGCAAATCTGGAATCAGGAGGTGAAACTCAGAGCTGAGTGGAAGCAAAAAACCAGGAGCAAAGCTGGGAGTAAATGGAAAAAGGTCCCAAGTGATGCTCTAAATGGAGTTTATGCCTTTATTGGAGAACAGCTATGCAGAATCATGACCTTTGACGTTGCCAGAAAGGTAAAGGTCAGAGAAGACTTCCAGAAAAGTGATATTGGTGGGATATAATTATTCTGATGGGAATAGCAGAAAGCTATTGCAAAATCTAGGCTAGCGATGATGGTGTCTTAGGAAGGAGAGCCAAGAGCTTTAGTGGCTTCAGGGGGGAGAAGTGGTTTGACTTTAACTATAGCTTGAAGGAGGAGATGACAGGATTTACTGATGGGTATGAGAGAAGGGAGTCAAGGAGAATTCCATTAGCTGAGATGGGAAAGATTGAGTGCAGAATATTTGAAGTGTCTGGTGGAAATTAGGAATTCGGTTTTGAATATGTAAAGTTTAAGATGTCTGAAAACCATCTATGTGGAGATGTTTCTTTCAGCGGGAGGCTTAACAAACAACAGCTGTGGCAGCTGTTACTTTTCATCACCTTGACATTCAGTGACATAAATCCCTGGAAGTTGGAACCTGCTAACATCTGTCTCAGAAGGCAGAATCCTTACCCAACAAAAGCACTTAGGTTTCCCTTTCCATATAAACTCTAATATTCCTTCTATGTGGTTCTCGCTCCCTTCTTTTGGCTTTGTTTACCAGCCTGTGGCATCTGGACTCAAAGGACTGGATCAGGAAGCTCCAAGACCTTCTATTTCCATTGCTGATTCTATCAGCCCATTCAGTCACTGATCGTGTCTACCAAGGACTTACTCTAAGTGTCCAAATCAAGTCACCATTGCCCATAGTGGTGACCTCAGTGATGCTCCTTATATTGGCGTGACCTTCTCTGTCTCACTCTCCCAACCTTTTCACTCCTGTTTGGGGATCCTGATCTCAGGCTCTACTTTTGGAAAATATAAACTGTGCCATTCAAGCAACAGTCAACAGTAAACTGGAATGAACTGTCAAAACCGTAGTGGGCAGTCCCATTCGTCTTGACGTGTGGGGACATGTGGTGATGGCATTCATGGCAGCCACATAGTGTGTGTCCTTGTTAATCATATCACTGCCCACTCTGCAAATGGCGTCCGCTGGCTTCACACTGTACCCAGAGTGAGATCCACTCTCCTTACTGTGACCTCCCCTCACAACCACCCCTCTCCTGTCCATGACACTCCAGCAATGCTGACCTGCCTTTGCTTTCTGCTCCTTTAATGTATCCTTCACTCCCACCTCAGGGCCTCCTAGACTTGCTGTTTCTTCTGCCTGGAGTGCTCTTCCCCTGTGTGTTTGCATAGCTGGCTCTTTCGTACTTTTCAGCGTCAACTTTTTGGAGAGATCGTCTCTGATATCTCTCACTGAAGGCAGAAGCCTTGTTTTTCTTGTCCACTGCTGTGTGTTCATTGCTCACTCCAGTGCCTAGATAAGTGTCTGCCACACAGGTGGCCCTTGTAACAGATGCATTTGGTGCTCTGTCCACATCCTCTCAGTGCTTACCCCTCCATGTTGAAAGTTGCTTTGTTGTCACCTGTGACTCTCCCTGGAGCTTTTTCTGGCTAAAGGTGCCTGCTGGGCACATAAACAGGGCAAGCCAGAAATGCTAATGAGTTAATACCTTAGAAGTAGCTCTCAAACAATGACTAGCAGGGTTGTGTATAAACACCCTGGTTTCCTTGCTCTTTGGGTGGAGTAACTCTGAGGAATGTGTTCCACACTGTCTTCAAGAGTTCTCCACTTGGATTAAGCTCCAGTTGCCCACAGAGGTAACTTGCCTACAAATGTAATATTTATTCATTTCTTTTCTTTTCCGACTTTCTTCTCCAGTCCCTGCAGTGTTTCCTGAGATTACATCTCAATGAATCTACTTGCACTTAGATCCTTTTCTTACATCCCCTTGCTTCTGGGAACTCTAACCTCAGACAGTCCTCAGTAAATGAATGAATACATGCCCAGGTATTTATACTCAAATAGTATGTACTGTCTGGAAGTCACCAGGAGTTTACTTGATGTTCCCCCACGTTACGCATTCCATTAGTATGCTTTCTAATTCTATCTTTCGCAGGGAAAACATACAATAACATACGTTGGGTATGTTGTTTAAATAATGTTCACAGTAAGAACTCACTACATGCTTGTTGGTCCGAGAGTTAAGTCATGGAAGACATTTTTGATGTCATCCTGAGCTCTGCTGCGTGGGAGTGATGATGGAGAATGTCTCCGTAGGAAGCTCCACCATGAAATGAAAACAGAATGCATCATTAGAGTCAGAAAATTTCACAACCTTCCATAAACGGAGGAAAAAGGTCTTAAGCAAAGGGAAAACAGGAAGCAATATGAGGAGGAGGAATTTATTTTACTGGGATTTCGACCACGCTGGATTTTATTTTTATCAAAATGAAACCATGGATAGGTCAAGAAGGCTGGGCAAACCCCTGAGAGTGTGAGGTCTTAGATTTCCAACCAGGAGATTAAGAACTCGAGGAATTTGAATACATTTTGATCCTTCTAGAAACTGCTCTGTTTCTTGGAAGAGTCTGGATCTCCTTTATTCTTCTTCGAGAAATTCAAAATATTTTTTTTTTGGGTATGTAACATAGCAAACAGTTTTCAGGAACTCAGATTAAACTTGAAAGCCAGATTTCTGTAAGATCACTCAGCATTTTATTATTAGCATGGCCCACACCTGGGCTATAAATGATCCCAATCATTTTGTCTCCTTTTGTTAATCTTGTTAGACAAGGCAATGGGCTCTTGGCCAGTCTCTTACTCCCTTAATGTTACGAAAGGGGACAAAACCCTCAACATCTACAGTGGCCAGGCGTCCATGGGAGTTGTGGACAGGAAGAATGTGTTTTGGCGTCTTGTGTGAGCATGGGAGCAGTGAAGTAGGGTTTCTGATGTTTTAGAAGAAGCCAAAAGTCTAGATTTTCCTACAAAATTTTCCACTTTTAATGTTTTAAAATCACTGTGTAAAAAAAAAAATCCCTATCTGAAGTTCAGTTTTACACTTTGGCCACTTAGTTTCCAACCCCTACTTGAGAGAGACTTGAGGCAACTTTGACGTCATAATGAATGAAAGAGATCCCTGGTAACAGAAACACTGTCAGAGACCCTGTGCTGAGGGCTGGTGCCTTGCTGTTTAAAGAGTGGGCTCTGGCCAGGTGTAGCATCAGCATCACCTGGGAACTCATTAGAGACACAGACTCTTAGCCCCACACAGACCCACTAAATCAGAACCTGCTTTCTAACGAGCTCTCCAGGTGATTCATGTACACATTGCGTTGGCCTCTTCAGGGAGAGAAAAATCAGCCTATAAATGCAGCAGCTGCGATTGAAGTCGAATATGGAGAGAGGAAAAAGAATATTCCAGAAGTTGTAGAAACCTACAAAAGTAATAGCTAGCAAGAGATTTTAAAAGTGGCCTATTGATGAAAAAGTGCATATTTTGGTATGCAGTGAACCCTCTGTGGGTTCTGGCATCCATTCATTCAACCAACTTCTGGTTGAAAATATTTCTTGTCATTATTTCCTAAATAATACACCATAACAACTATTTACATAGCATTTACATTATATTAGGTTTTATAAGTAATCTAGAGATGGTTTAAAGTATACGGGAGGATATGCATAGCATATATGTAAATCCTATGGTATTTTATATTTGAGCATGTGCAGGTTTTGATACCGAGGAGTCCTGGAACCAATTGCCCGCAGATACTGAGAGATGACTATATACAGTCAATTAGTTGAGGAATGCAGTTGATTAAGGCAGCCCATCTCAGTATTTTCAGCCAAAGTCTGTATATTTCCAGTAACAGGATTTCTATATTTGGGTTATTCAGTCAATAATGTATATTAAAGAAACTACTAATAAATAAACAGTGTACATGCTACTGTTCTGAGCACCGTACCCAGGGATGAAAAAGGTATAGCTTCCACCCTCAGAACACTTAGTGTCTCCATGACAAGGCATGTCAAGTGCAGCCACACAGGCATAAATAGTGTGGGAATGTGGTGTAAGGAGGCAGAACTGGCCAAAAGCCCAATAACTGATCTTTGTCATGATCATTCAATGTGATATTATACTCACATTATTTTTTATTTGAGTATTTATTTGTTTAACATCTGTCTACACTTCCACACAGAAAGCACCATGCTTACAGAGACCATTATTAATTGAACAATCTGTCCCCTGCTTACTTCCACATTTACATAGAACTCTCTGCCCAGGGAAGGAGAATGTAAAAGAAAAATCATAGGAAACTTTGCATGACATGCTTGAGTCACTTCCTTTTACTTTCGTCTTTCTCTAAAAAGGATACATGGGAAGTAACATGAACTGAATTTAAAAACAAAAAACCCGCACTTCTGAGCTTTCACACACCGCTCCTCACTTCTCCAACTTCCCTTATCCCTTAACTCCAGCGCTAGGCACTGCTAATCTACTTCCTGACTCTATGGATTTGCCTATTCTGGATAGTTAAAGCAAATGGAATCATACAATATGTGCTCTTTTGTGACTGGCTTTTTTTCATTTAGCACAATATTTGAGAAACTTATCAAATTTTATTTTTATTCTACATTTTCTTGAAATAGAAAAAAAAGAAACTAAGGAAGAAGTTAGAATATTATGGAAGCATAAGTGACCCCAGAGCTTGAGCTGCATCATGCTTTTGTTTGTAAACTTAGACACACATGCTCTTTCTTTTTCCCTTTCGTTTGCTAGATGGTCCTAGGAAAAGTTGCGAAATGATTGGAGTTTACCTTCCATGCCTCTTCCTTCCAATTTTTATATCCTCCTCTTTCCTTTAGATATCCAATATTATAATGGTACATCTTTATTCACCGTAAAGTATTACATTATGATAGTGAATGTCTAAATTTGTTAACCTTGTTAAATCATACTTCATTTCCATAGAGGCCTTCAGTTTTCCATTTACAGGAGAGACTAATGGTAAACATTTCAGAAAGACAGGGAAACAGGCAACTATGTTTGGTTAAGGTCAACTTCCTAGATACTTGTTGAAAGCTTGCCATATGATGGGTGTTGGGCAAGTGCTGTATTAGAGAGGAAGTAACTTGCTCAAAGACACACAGCTATTAAGTGGTGAAAACAGAATTCAAATACAGTTCTTCCTGATTACAGGAATGCTACATTATTGTGGTATAATGCCTTCTTAATGCTCATTATTCATCCTGTAGGGTCTGCAACCAACAACCATTCCACCTCACCTCTCCTAAAACAAACACAGGACGTATCATTTGATATTTATTCTGTCTTTTGGCTCTCTCCCTAGAGAGAATATTATTAATTCTATCAGTTGGGGCTCCTGGTGGTCGTTTAAAAACATGAATGTCAACATTTGTTAAATTCTCTTTCTCTGCTATTTGCTAGAAAACTCTAGATCTGAGTCTTTGAAATTTACTAAACTGCATCTGAATATATTGAGCAATGGAGAACATATTAATAGTTACTATTAACAGGGAAGGTTCAGTTCTTTTATATTTATTTGATGAAAGTGAGGGTAAAGTGGAATGAGAACATATTTAATTAAACATTTATTGACTGTTTTATCAAGAAGTGCTAAAGGGAGTTCTTCAACTTGAAATGAAAGAATGCTAAACAGCAACATGATAGCATAAGAAAGTATAAAAGTCATTGCTAATGGTACATATAGACAAATATAGAATATTGTATTACCATAACAGAGGGAGGAAAATCACTTTTAATTCTAGTATAAAAGTTAAAAGTATTAAAATAGCTATAATGATGTTAATAGATATACAACATAAATACATGTAAATTGTGACATCAATAACAAAGTGTGGGGAGGGGAGAAGTAAATGTGCAGAGTTGTATGTGACCAAACTTAAATTGTTATCAGTTTAAAACAAACTCAACAAGGAAGACTGAACACCATGGGGAACGCTTTGGTATCTCGCTAAGTGGGTGCTAGAAAGAACTTACGGGATTTTAGCTTGTGTTTGGTGATCTTAGGAAGGATTTAAGGAGGAAGAGGTTTGTTTTTAAATAGAGGCTATAGGGAAACAACTCTATGCTTGGGTCGAGAGATAATTCTATGATTGGGTATTTTAATAAATTCCTATTTAGAAGACACAAGAAATGAAATGAGGCTAAGACAATAGAGGTAAGGAATCAGTAGCTATTCATATGAGCCAGGATATAGGGATATTTGGTCATTTTTCTGGTTTGGACAATATTTATGTTTTTGTGCTCACATGTGATTATGGAGTGGTCTTATTTTTGTCTTGGTCCATTGTGTTCACAGAATGGGTTTGTCTCATCTTAGTGTTATGGAAATTTTGTATGTTCAATAGGATAACACAATGACTCAGCTGTGAACACAAGGCCAGTTCCTCAACACCAAGGCTGGCTGGCAAGGGTTATTTTTCTCTTTTTGATCAGGCACTCAAATTTGCTGTGTGAAGAGTTGTGGAGAACTGGGTTTTACCCTGGCCCTGCAATTTACTAGCTGTTGAACTTGAGAAGACTTACATAGCATCAGAGCTTTAGTTACCTTATGTGTATAAGCCTTGGTTTCCTATATGTTTCCTTAAATGGGACTAATAAAAACTACCTTGATGGTTCATTGGAAGGATTAAAGACAATATAAGTAAATCTCCCAGCACTTTACCTTTCAGATGATCAGTCCATTTTGATGAATGATTGAGAGAAGATTATCTCCATTTTTATATTATTAAAATGTCATTTGATTAAATTGCACATTTATTAAGGACCCCTGACAGTGCAGGCTGGGTGACATGATCTTGGTCATGAGAGGGTATCACAGGCTCATAGTTTGTATTCTTCTCACAGAGCAGGGTGGGGTCTACTTTATAGGAAAGGTGCCCCAAATGTGCCCATTCCTCTAGTTTCTCCCTTCAGTTCTGCTCTGCTCATCTCCACTATCCCCCAAATATTAATATAAATCTCTGGGTTGCTGTCCTTATACATTACATACTCCTTCTCAAAATTGGATACACGTTGGAATCACTTGGAGGGTTTTGAAAACTATTGATGTCTAGCTTCCACCTCCAGACATTCTAATTTCTTGGTCTGGGTTGAGGGTATTGAGTCATTGGGGTTTTAAAAAGTTTCCTAGATAATTCTAAGGGGCAGTAGAGTTTGAGAACCATTGCCATAGACAATATTTCTCAGACTTTAATGTGCTTGTGAGTCATTTAGGGAATCTTGTTAAAATGCAGATTCTGATTAAATTTAAAATGCAAAATAAAAATGTAGATTCTGATGAAATTTAAAAGTTAAAATGCAGGCCTAGAAGTCTGCATTTGTGGCCAACTCCTAGATGACGTCAATGCTGCTGGTTCGAGGATCACACTTTGAGGAACAAGGCTAGATACATGTGTTCTCACTTAGCCTTGTGAAACAGTCTATAAAATTTTCAGTGGTGTTTCAGGTGGGATCTTTTAATGGAATAAGCTAGGAGGAAGGAGGGAGGAATGTAGTCATACAGACTTGCACTTCCACTGTCAAAAGAACACATTGAAGGGTTGGAATTTGCTTTATGTGTGTAGAGGATTTGTTACTAAGGGTGACTGGACTGCGTGTCTGTATCCATGAAGATCAAGTTCTTATATTCCTGGTTGTGACGAGCCTCCTAAAACAAAGAAACTCAGTTTCAGTAACAGTAAATTTAGGGGGGATGCAGATAGTCAAGATAAGTTTTTAGGTTGTGTCCTGTGTTTCATATCTCTACACCATTCCACCTGATCATGCCGTGAAAAGCCAGAGCTTGACTCCCTGTGGATCTCATCTGAGGGGGTTTTAACTATGAGAAGGACACTCTCACTACCTAGAGGGAGATGCAGAGGAGGCTTTGGTGCCATGCTGTGGCCTCTACTCCCTTTGCAGAGGTTTTGTAAAAAGAAGAGTGTGGCAAGGGATTTTTAACGTTTAGGTGCTATCTATTAAAAAAAAAAAAACCCTCAAAAAACAAAAAAACAAACCAACAACAACCTTGTTTTACTTTTTAATGGACCATGGAGAGAAAGACTGTATAGAGCTTTGGGTGACTGGATCCATTTTAGGCTTTTGCAAGGGCCTTTTCTTATGGAAAAGCATTGACAGGTGATGAAGTTTGCTAAGGTTCTTATTTGGAGCTGTAGATGAAGATACTAGTTATTCTCAGGTCATCTTAAGACCCTCCCTCTCTCACTTGAAGTATTTATAAGATATTTGTTAGGACATGCCTGGGAGAAGCACACCTTGGTTGATGAACATTATAGATAATTATGGAAGAAGCTTTAAGAAGAAAAACCTTAGGTGGTGATAAAAGATGGATAAATAAAGGCTACTAGCTTTAAGACTGGTGGTCTGTTTAAGGCTAACAGTTACAGGAGGCCCAGGTAAATTCAGAATGGATATGGTACAGGGGATTGGGTTTGGTTTGTACAGCAGATTCTGAAAATAATATTATGTGTCTTGGTCTTCTTTACTGTCTTCCCATCTTAGTTCCTCTCTAGGAATAGGTGGGGCATAGGTGTTGAAGAAGAAACTGTGCTACAGAGAAGGTGTGCTTTCATAGGTCAGAGAAGGTGGAAACTATGACAGAAATGGAGTTTAGAACTTGGCTGTTTGGCCCCAGGGCTTTTCTCACTAGACTGTGCTGTAATATTTCAAGAGAGTGTGAGTAATGGGTAATACATGTGGGCAGACTCGGGTTGTGCAAGGAGTAACATTTGAGAAGTGTAGGTTCTGGCTGGGCATGGCTTTACCTCCTGCTAATTTCTCTTAGCTAAAAGCCAAGCAATTTATAGTTGAATCATCCCTCAAATCTGAGACAACTATCTGTTGCTTTCTTTGTATAATTACTTCCTAGAATCACAAATGCAAGATTTAACATGGATTTCACACTGGGTGAAATGACTCTTTTGGTTTCTGAAGAAATGATGCTGAAGATCTCATCAGGAAGTGACACAGAAGACTGGGACAGGTGAGATCGACACCAATGGCAGAGTTAATTTTGGCTGCTAAGGAATCTGTAGTGAAAATGTCAGTAGCAAAGCTGAAGTCAAACATTATTTATCCCCCTGCAGAGGCTGTGCAGATCAGTACAAATACCCAAGTGCACATTCCCTGCATGGTCATCTGAAGCATGTATTGTTCATTGACAAGGCTTAGCAGATCTTAGCCATTTACTGAAATGTAATTTGTTTCTTTTTCTTTTATTTCAAAATATTACAGGGGTACAAATGTTTTTGGTTACATGTACTGATTTTGTTATGCTTGAGTCAGGGTTATAAGTGTTCGCATCACCCAGATCCCAGATAGTATTCATTGTACCCATTAAGTAGGTTTTCACCCATCCCCTTCTCCTCTCTTCCCCTTGCTTGATTTCCACTGAGTTTTACTTCCCTTTGTGCACATGTGTGCTCATCAGTTAGTTCCAGTTTAATAGCAAGTACATATGGTGTTTGTTTTCCCATTCTTTGGATACTTCACTTAGGATAAGGGTCTCCAGTTCCATTCAAATTGTTGTAAAAGGCCTTAGCTCATCCTTCTTCATGACTGAGTAGTATTCCATAGTATACATAGACTATATTTCATTGATACACTGATGAATTGATAGGCACGAGGGTTGATTCCACTTCTTTGCAATTGTGAATTGTGCTGCAATAAACATTCAAGTGCAGTGTCTTTTTGATAAAAATGACTTCTTTTCCTTTGGGTATATGACCAGTAGTGGGATTGCTGGATCAAATGGTAGGTCTACTTTTAGTTCTTTGAGGAATCTCCATACCATTTTCCACAGAGATACTAATTTGCAGTCCCACCAACAGTGTTCCTTTCTCTCTGCATCCATGCCAGCATCTATTGTTTTTGGACTTTTTAATGAAAGCCATTCTAACTGGGGTAAGGTAATATTTTATTGTGGTATTAATTTGCATTTCCATGATAATTATTGATATTGAGCATTTTTTCATATGTTTATTGACCATTTGTCTATCTTCTTTTGAAAAGCTTTTGTTCATGTCTTTTGTCCACTTTTAAACAGGGCTGTTTGTTTTTTCCTTGCTGATTTGCTTGAGTTCTTTGTAGATTCTGGTTATTGGCCCTTTATCAGATGTATAGCTGCAAATATTTTCTCCCATTGTATAGATTGTCTATTTGCTCTGTTGATTGCTTCGTTGGCTGTGCAGAAGCTTTTTAATTTAATCAAGTCCCATTTATTTATTTTTGTTGTTGCTGTGATTGCCTTTGGGGTCTTTTTCATAAATTCTTTGCCTAGAAGAGTTTTTCTAAAATTTCTTCTAGAATTCTTATGGTTTAATGTCTTACATTTAAGTCTTTTATCTATCTTGAATTATTTTTTGTAAGTGGTGAGACATATGGATCCTATTTCAATCTTCTACATGTGGCTATCCAATTTTCTCAGCACCATGTATTGAATAGGGCTTCTTTTCCCAAGGAGGTAACAGATCTCTACAAAGAGAACAATGAAACACTGAGGAAAGAAATCACAGATGACACAAACAAAGGTAAAAGCATATCATGCTCATGGATCGGTAGAATCAACATTGTTAAAATGTCCATACTACGCAAAGTGATTTACAGATTCAATGCAATCCCCATCAAAATACTAACATCATATTTCACAGATATAGAAAAAATAATTGTACTCTTTGTTTGGAACCATAAAAGAGCCCAAATAGCCAAAGCAATCTTAAGCAAAAAGAACAAATCTGGAGGCATCACATTACCAGACTTCAAACTATACTACAAGGTTATAGTGACCAAAACAGCATGGTAGTGGTACAGAAATAGAGACATAGACCAATGAAACAGAACAGAGAACCTAGATACAAAACCATGCACATATAGCCAACTTTTCTTTGACAAATGAAGTATAATTTCCGTGGGTGAACTACTCTGCTGAAGAATGCCAAGACTGAAACCAGTCTCCTCTTAGGAACAAGGCAAGGGTGGAGGGGCTAGGAAAGGTATAGGTCCACACAAAGAAGGGAACAACTGAAGGCTTGTGATGCAAAAATAATTATCATGCTTAACAGAAAGCATCACCCCATTTATTTACAGTCAGGGTAATTGAAACCTCATGTTTGGCAGTTCCCAAGATTTTGCAGTACAGATCAATCTACCAAACACTTTCATATATACCATATCATCTAATCAGTCAGTATCCACTCTGCACCTAATATATTCTCAATGGTCCAGTCAGACAGACTATATGAATACATATCATATTTAAATTGTTTTGAAAATGGAGATTAAACCTTTAATAATTTAAAAATGATATGAAGTACATTTTTCAGGACCCAAAATAAAATAAAACTAAAGAAAAAATATTCTAAGGGGTTAAAATTGAATTGCAAAGCCTGACTGAATGATCATTAATCTCAATGAGTTTTATGCATTTTTAGAATCAGAACATCATTTTCAAAATAAATTTTATAAGGATAGCTAATATTTTAAAAGTTAAATGATTGAAGCAGTCTTGGAAGAGACAGAACAGGGCCATAACTTTCCAGCGTCTCCCCCTCCCCTTCCTCTTCACCTTCTTCTCCCATGTAACCTGTTACCCTCCTTATTTTTAGTCCAGTCTCATATGGACCTCGTATGAATCTCTGCATGACTTGCAGAGCAGTTTGGGAATCTGTTCTAGTTCAATCCTTTTATTCAACAGATTGGTAAACTGAGGCCCAAACCTTGTTTAAAATGACAGGACAAGTTAACAATAGAACCAAGAACAGAGCTCAGTTCTTTAACTCTCAGCCCTGAGGGCTCATGCACCATGCCAGGTGACCTCTCCTGGAAGAATGCACCAAGGAATAAGAAGCTTTGTTGCCAAATGTTAGAATTCCTAAAGACCAACGAAATCCTCAGGTTTGCTTTGTATGTGGATCATCATTGATTTTGCCTTGTCAAGTGTACATCTGGTTCTATGACTGTTCTTTACCATGTCTTTAATACTTCTCCTCTGAAGTTGATAGGGTCTTGATTGTTCTTTGATGTGGCTTAACTTTTTGTCCCTGTGTCATCTGAATGTCCAATGTGTCCATTTTGGATTGTAACACTTGGATGGTTGACAGAGTGTCCAGCAGTTTCTCTTTGTCCCACATATATTTGGAAGTCAAAGTATTTTGTGCATGATGATAATGATCCTAACTCAACATGCCATCCACTGGGTCTGATTCATGAGGACAAATGAATGGGGCTGTAAAATCCCACCATGTTTAGCATGTGGGGTGAAGGGAAGAAAGGGATGAGTGGAAGCTATTGGCTTGCAACTTTTACTCCCTCCTGGCTCATCTCATTGATGTCACGGCCTGGCAAATGCCATGCCTGGCATATGCAACATATGATCTGCATACCTTTCATGTGTACCCTCATGAAAAAATGTTTGAAATCCACTGCACTGGAGGTTTTTTTTTTGCTATGATCCATTGGGGTTTAGCTGGGAAATGAAGTATCCAAAGAACATTATGGATTTGGGCATTTTCTTTTATAGGAAACATAAAAGCAATGTGAGTATATCTAGGCAGTAAATACTAAAGTTTTATTTAACCTCCATCCTTTAAATCAATTCCCATATTCAGATAGGCATAATTTTCTGTTATTTTAGCTTTTATGTTCTCATAGTCTTTTTTTCATACCCATTGCCAATATTCTCGTTCTTACCCAATGCAGTAAGTCTCCTACCTGGTCTCCGCCTGTTTAGTATTTTGAATCTAATCTGTCTTGAAAATTGTTACTTGAGTTATTGTCATAAATCCAAATGGAATTCCTTGTATAAATGAATGAGAGAATATAATACAAAGAATAGTCTCTTAATAGAAATTGTAAATTATTATAATTTAAGCTCCTAAAGCAAACCGTAGATTTAAAATGATTTTTATAGAACTGATATTTTCTCTGTTGTTTTACTTCATGTGTAAATGTAACAGAAATTTTTACTGAAAATGATAACCCCAGTGCCTATGAAGAACAGGTGATGGTGAAGGAAGAACTCAATGATGATTTGTCTTCTTTTATTTTTTAACATTATTGATGATTTGTGGCCCTTCTAAAGTCTTTTCAGAAATCGAGTGTATGTCCCATGGACTCCACTGTACATGTGCTCCATTCTCTTCCCAAATGAGCCTGTTGACTGGGTGAGAGCTCCCCATGCCATAGGAAAGAAGCCTGTTTCCTTTCTCCATCATGCAGTGGTGAAGGATGTGAGCCTTGAACTTACAAATGAAGGTTCTGTGTGGGGGGGGTGGATTGTGGGGGGTTGTGGGGGGAATCCTCAGTGACTCATTTTACATCAAGTCACAGACCTCAGTATTCATCTCTGGTCTCAGGCCCTCTGCTCTCCTTACCTTAATCTGAAAATGGGGCTGTTCCATAGTTCTTGATGTTTACCTTTCTCTGGAGCAATGGGGTTCCTGCTAAATCCTTTCTTCTCAAATAAAACCTGTGTATCCAAGACAAGGTGACCTTGCACATTACCTTATGAACTGGGCAAGAAGGAAACAGGTGAGCAGACTCTGCAGCAAAAGGCCTCAGCCATAGTGTGAGATGGTGGGAGAGGGGATGGCCTGAGACTGGGTTTAGCTTCAACGTTAAGGGCAAGTACTTGCCCTCCAGGCATTCACGGTAGACATATGCTCTCTCTGGTGTTTAATTAGTGTTTCCCAACCACATGGAGAGTCATTTACTTTTTGGAGTATGGTTGGATTTTAATGAATATGAAAATATGGTAATTATTAATATGAAGAATCTTCAGTTCCAACTAGCAAAAGAGATATGAGATATAAATATTAAAATCAAATCTTTATGCCTAGCTTGAACTTTCCTGCTAGGGGCATGAGAACTTGAACATACACAAAATACCCACAGACAAAGGAGGGAAGAAGCTGAGAAGTCCAAGTAGAACTCTGAAAGCTGCTGATTCTACCCTCCAGCTGCCTTCTCTAGACAGAAAAATATGAGGCATCACTTTTCTCCCAACATAGGCCTTATTTATAGAGTACATCTGTTTTATATTTCTTTGTAATTTCCCACACCATCTAGCATAGAGTGTGTACAAATACTCCTTGACTTATGATGGGGTTATATCCCTGATAAACCCATCGTTAAGTAAAAAAATGCATTTAACACATTGACTGCCATGTGAGTTATATTTAACTCAGGCTAGTTTTGAGCCAGGGCAGCATGAAGCAAAACCCTGCAGTTGGTTCCTGAAAATCTTACTTGTTGATGTTCTTATTGTTATAATTAATATTGATAATTTAATTCTAAAAATGGGGATTACATTGCATATAACTTATGCACAGAAAACAATAAAAAATAACAAATTAGAAAGGATCGTTTTGTTTTAGTAAAACACTGTGACGCCAGGGAAAAATTTTTCTTCTAGTGTGGCAGTCAATGTGTTAATACACCTAACCTATAGAACATCATAGCTTAGTCTAGCCTACCTTAGTCTAGCTTAGAACACTTACATTAGCCTACAGTGGGGCAAAATTATCCAACATAAAGCCTATTTTATAATAAAGTCTTGAAGATCTTATGCAATTTATTAAATACTGTACCAAAAGTGAAAAATAGAATGATTATATGGGTGCTATTGTAAAGTTGAAAAATTGTAAGTTGAATCATCGTAAGATGGGGACCATCTGTATAATGGTACAAATAAGTAAATACTGACTGTATTTGACTTTTGGGGGGGATGAGAAAAATAGGGGGCAGGAGTTAATATAATACGTGTTATTTGAACTAAAAGTGTTTACTTGAACTTATCATAAGAATTAGTTACTAAGGTAAAACTGAAGAAGTTACTTAACCTCAGAAAAACATTTTTAATGACATTTGGTTCCTAAAAGCTTCCTTTCAGTTAGAAAAAAAAAAAAAAAAACCAAATATAACAAACATTAAGGGGACTTTTGGTTTATTTTTGTTAATTTTAAACTAATATTTAAATTTGAGAATCTATAAACTACCCATCACAAAATATTTTAAAAACCATGTTGATACTTCTTCCAATTTCACTCCCCTTTCTCTTCCAGATTCGTATAAATTGTATTAATTTTAGGGTCAAGGTTTTGAACATTAATATTCTACTCTTTAACTATAATTCCTTATCTTGTTTTTTGTTTGTTTTTGTTTTGATGCATTATCTTCCTAGGCTGTAAATTTGGCTTAGAACAGTACAAAACTCCTGTGGAAGTTTGTAAGGGTGAAAATGAATTATTCCATGTAAATCACTTACCAGAGTACCTTGCACTGCTAGCCATTTTTACTTGCTCTGGTACGGATCACCAATCTCATCCATAAGGTGTGGCCAAGTGCTATAATGGAATCATTATCATAGCATTCTCACTCTTAAATTCTATATTTCTTGGACTTAAATATCTTTCCTTCCAAGTTAGAACTCATCCTTCTCTTTTTTTACAAAGTATGTTTGAACCCACTATAATCCTTTAGAAAATTAGCTAAGGTTCTAGGCCATTGTGGGTGACCTGCCTTGCTCAGTTTCACTGAACCAACGTTGGTGACCACCTGCTTTGTTGAACATGTATGTATAGTACACCAACAATTCTGTATTTTATAATTTTCTTTATCTTTATCAAAAGCCAGAGCTGGGCACTTTTGATAGACATGAGAAGTTCTGATTTACATTTTCATTTATTCAACAAACTCTTATTAGGTACCTACTATGTAAAAAAACAAAACAAACAAACAAAAAAAACCTCTTAAAACAATGTAGAAACTGTAATGAGGAATAAAATTTGGCCCCATTCCTCAAGGATCTTATTTAAAAAACAGGACAAGATAGTGTTGTAAACAACTCACTGGAATGCACAGCAGAATGGAATACTGTAGCTTTCTCAGGAAGATGGAAACTGTATAAGTGTTGATGAAAATAAAAGGAGCAATGTGGGGGAAGATCGCACCAGGAATTAGAGGGACACTGGGAGCAGATCCAGATTCAGGTGACAGAGGATCATCAGACACAGCACATCGCCCAGAGAATGAATGTCTGTTCTGTGCCTAAACTCAGTGAAGACTCAAGATATACGTCAAGCGAGCTGAGCACAGGTATGGGATGACAAGGAGAAGGTCATTCTGTGGAGCTCCAAGCAGGCAAAGTATCTGCCCCCATCAAGGAGATGTAGCAGTACTTTAAGAGAGTTGTCTGCAGAACTGGGGTTGGTTTCAGCTTTCTATGTACTGAGCAAAACAGGACAATTCAGGGTGGGCCTCCAGACGAAGACCCAGGATGAAGGCTTGATGGTGGGGGTCCAAATAGAAGAGCAATTGTTAAACTTGAAGCAGGGAATTTTACCTAAAATTTAAATCCAAGAGTTTATAGAATCACTTCTATTCCCGTGAAGGCTCCAGAATGAGGTGCAGGACAAGCCAGCAGCTTGGGAGGAGTCAGCTTCCACTAGGAGGAGAAAAAGTGCTGGCGGGTTGGGGCCTGGGAGAGTCATAATGAGTCTCTTTGCTTGTTTCCAGTTCCCTGTCTACGAGCTCCTATATTCACTGTCTGGCAGGTAGGTTGTACTTTTGGATTAAGTTCTTCTTTTGAACCTTATCTGAATTCTGTTTGCTCAGGTTTCCAAATTGCTCTGGGTGACATCTGCTTGTCACCAGTAAAACCAAAAGGACAGCAGGGTAGATTGCCTTGCACAGGGCAGACAGGTAATTGCAGCTTTAATTTTGTTTTGTTTTTGGAAGGATCCAGGTGTCCAACCTCTTTATCTCACAAAAGAACCTTAATAAATGTGCGAGTGTTGGCAGACAAGATGGCCCAGTGGGCAGCCTGCCCATCAGATGTGTTAGCCTTCTGCTATTGAAATAGTGCTTCCCATGGAAGCATCACACATTAGGAATTCTCTGTCGGTCCAAGCACCCCAACAGCTTCCAAGCTAGGAGCACAATTAGAGACATGGAGTCTTCTAAGCAGCCAAGAGATACATTTCACCCTGGAAATTCAGATCTCAACAGAGAGTACTCAGGCCGTGTGAACATAAATCATTTCCCTGAAAAGCTTTTCTTCTTGTGAAACCAAACTCTCCAGAGCTGGAATCAGCTGGTTTGTTGGTAGGTGTCTCTCCGACTTTAAAGAATAGACCACATTAGAAATTGTGCACATATATAATAAAGCTGGGTTATCTAGAATCTGGCCTTAACTGTCTTCCCTTTCAAAGCCAAGCGGCTTTGCTGCATGCACGCACAAATTGGAGTCAGATGTGGCAAAAGCAGGACTTCATCAGAAGTGGAATAGGCCGAGGCTTGGGTCTAGGCTTAAAGTAGCCCGAGGAGACTGTCTAGGGAGGTTCCACAAGCATGTGGAAGTGCTACTGGGTCTGAGAAAGTCAGTGAGAGGCAGGGACATCTGGCAATAGGCAAAGACCAAGGCCTTGGAAGGTAGACGGAGCCCAGAAAAAGATGTGGTAGGTCTATTTTCCACAGGGACTGGAGTTTGTGGGTAAAATTATCCCACTAGAAACACTAGGGATAGTAAAAGATAAGAGACACCGAAGAATCCTGGGACTCCGAGATGGGGGCTAGAGAACGTTCCATTTACTAGAATTGCAGAATGAGATGAAAGGGGATTGAGCAGAAAAGAATAAAGCCCAGTGACCAGAACTGATCGCAGTTAGAGACCTGAGGATTCCAATATAAGCATTCTTCTATCCTCCAGGTCCCAGGGCAATGTCATTTCAGCTGCCCTATGAGTAACCAGGCATATGGTAGGTACTGTTTTTTTACAGGCAAGAAAAAAACCGCTAAACCCCCACCCCCTTAAACTTACTATATGCAGCTAGCTCCAATCATGGACTCTGGTAGAACAGGCTTGATTCTTGGATTCTGGCAAGTGTGTCTATTTCCAGGGCCTTGGAAACAGATTGGCTCAGACCTACTGTCCTGTGATGTGGCAGGGTCATGGGTAGAGGCTTAGGGGGACTTCATTTTAGTGAAGAACTTTACTAAACTAAGAAGATTTGCCTCTTACCCTGCCTTCTGCCTTCTAGAATAAGGAAGCACAGGTTCCTTTGATAAGGGTAGAAATGGTTGGTCTGGGCCCAGTCTGGAAGAACAGGTAGACCTAGCCCTGGATAAGTCGGAGAAGAAACTAGATAGAGCTGGTGAAGAAAAGGTTTCTAGAACTTGTGCTTAATTAGGGGCTTCCAGTGCAGCTTCAGTGAGAACGAAAGAGTAGGTATCCAAAGATGAAGGTGACTAATTGAGAGAGCAGCAAGGGCTCTGAGGAGACAGTATTTGCTGGTTTGGAGGATATGGTCAGGATTTAGAGGTTGGAGAGGATTGGCACAGGATTTGAATACTCAGAAAAGGCTGGGACAAACCTGGAGAAATGAGGGACAAAGCAAGGCTCGGGACCCAAGTTTTTATGGAAGCAGATCTCTGAAGGCTCCCCTGATTCCAGCAGTATCTGCTTGTCAAGGATCTCACACACATTAGTGCCAATGCTAGATATCTCCTCACATTAGTGTGTATGTTTACCAAACATTCATCTGCTCAGCCCACTAGGACATAGCCTTCTTTGATAGTGGGGATGGCGAACAGGTATAATTACAGGTACAATTTAGTTTGGAGGTTGAAACTAGATTACAACTGGGATTCTATTGTCTTCTTCCAGCAAGCTGCCAGCATTCTCGGGCATCTGGCTCCGCTTCATTTGATTCGACTCGATTCCTTTCCATTCTACTCCCCTCCCTCTCCTTTCACTCTATCCCATTCCATGTCATCCCATTCCAATTTAGTTTTTATTTGTGGCTAGAACCATGCTAGTGGAATAGTCCAGTGATAACTAGACAAACTATTGGCTCACAAGGAGTTCCACAAAGTATATTTCATAAAGGACTAATCTTGTGAATTGCCTCTCAAGAAACAGCATTCCATTTTATTCTCTTATGGAGAATCATGTTATCATCTGGAAATGTATCAAAAGTTTGCAATAAATACATTGGTTTAATTTTGTTTAACCTGAGTTCCCCCAAGATTTTGGCCACAGAAAAGTTACATACTTATTAATAGCCCACAGAATTATTTCAAGGGACCCAGTAGGATTGTTACACGCGGTGGCTGGTTGGGTAAACTGGGGCTGGCCCCCAAATTTAAGTGTCCAGATAGACTAAGAAAGGAAAGCATTTTCAGTATAAGCTGGGTACCGCTGTTGGAGTTTTATGGGTATTGAAGTGCTGGGGTCAGGCTTGATCATGTGTGCAGGCTTTTATTTCTAGGACTAACTCAAGGAGTATCCTTCAGGTCTAGGTGAGAAAGTTTTGGAGGGAGAAGATGTATTATTTTTTTTCTCTCTCTGTTGCTTGGCTTTCAATTTGAAGGGTTACCAATTAGCTAGTGTAATGGTTCTCAACATTTTTTTCTTTTTTAATCAGAGAACATATGTCAGAATACATTTACGTGGGAACTCAGGCCTGTGGCTATCCCCAAAGGTTTATACAAATCCCACCCAGCATCCTGGCTCCTTTACTCTGGACAAAATCCTCAGTCACTGAATGTTTGAAGACACTGAAAGAGGTCCGACCTCAATCTTGCTGTGTCTAGATTGGGAACACAAAGGCCAGTGGCTTTACAAAGGGTTGCTGATGTCTCTCATGGGAATTGGGTTATTTTGGTGCCCAGTGTGTTGTCAAAATCAGCACTGAGAGGCCTTTCTGAGTCACAAGGTCCTTATACTCCAAACAGTGGTTTCTTTCTTTTGCATATTTTTCAACTTTTTTAAAACAAATATGACTGGGCTCAATATTCCAGATAAATGTGCAGCAATGAAGAAAGTGACAGGGGAAATCAAGGCAGCAATTGACATGCAGTTGGCTTGATAGAGGCGCAGCAGGTAGAGTCGATGGCTGAGGGAGGCACGAGTCAGAGTGAGAGCAGAGCTGGAGAACTGGAGGTCATTTTGCAGCCAGGAGTAGGGTCTAGCTGAAAGCCCGCCCTCATCAGAAAGACGTGATGTGAGGTCATGAGGCAGCAGCTGTGAGGACTGAGTTTTAAGCTGGTTTCGAGTTCTCTGGCAGAGAGCTGAGTCTGATACCATGACCTCAGCACCACTGGAAATAGAAAAGTGGCAGGTGCTTGGAGAACAAGTAACAGCCAAGCAATAGACGAATGATACTTACTTGCCTCTTGTATGCAAAAAGCCTATAGCCAGAATTGGGCCCAGGCAATTCTGGGAGGGGCTCAACTTTGAGGCAGATTCCATGGCTGCAGCTGAGAAATTTGCAGGGAAGCATCTTTTTTTTTTTTTTTTTTAGTGTTTATTCTTCTGGAAAGGGCTTTGTTTTATTTAGCCTATTTGGCATTTCTACATTATAGGATCCTTGTACCCTAAACAGTGATTTCTTTCTTTTTAATTATTTTCTTTCTTTAAAAAAATAAAGTTGTGTAAAATTTTTTTTTCCTTTCTCATGAGGTGGGTGGAATGGGAGGTATTTCCATTTTACAGATCAAGAATCTAATGGGAAGAGGCAAGCAAAGATGTATTGAAAGGCACGTGAGTGCTTTCTGTGGGATGCAAGATTGTGGTGCAGTTAAATGATCCTCTTCTCATAGTTCTCTGCAGTACTTGGAAGTTAGGATGTATGGATGATTTTCCATGTATAGTTTTCAAAATCTCAAAAATCATAGGGGCAGCTCCACACTCAGAGATTGTCTGGTGTTATGTGAATTTTGGGCAACTGGGATTTTCTTTTGTGTGCTCGGAGTTAGAACCTCCCCTCCCACCTCCCAGGCACATCCCATTAACTTGGCTTCATTCATTGCAGCTGGGCAACACATTGTCAAACGTACCTTCTTAAGAGCACAGGACCAGCTTGCCTACACAGATAAGAATGATCCCAGAAGATAGAGTTTCAGATCAGCCTTGTGGGAAGCAGATGTTAACTTTCACCTGCCAAAGAAACAGGAGGACCCTCACACTCTTTGATATATTTGGAGGTGACAAAAAATGACACTTTAAGTCTGTAGCTCTTCTAGGAAATATATCTGAATACTAGCATGAGATAGAGGCCATCAGATGCAGATTATGAGGGCCACTGTCACCCCTTATATAGTAGTTTAATGAGGCTTGTTACACAGTCTAGTAAACATATCAACACTGTTTGAATTCTAACAGTATTATTTTATTCCACACTTTGGAGACAAAGAAGGTAGATCAGAACCTGGTTAGTGCCTGCAGTTACTTCAGTGGTGTGTGCACACCATGTGTACTTTTTTGTTGGGTACTTTGTTCATTTTGTGAGAGAGATGGTATCAGGTTTTCATTTGTCACACATGGACATTTTCCTTGGGGTGGGGCTGCAGTTCTTATATTTGATTCTCAGCACAGCAGGGAGGCTGTACGGTTCTTGCACAGGTTACCATCACCTACATTTTTTGGGCGAGGAACACACTAGAAAACTAATCTCCTCCATGCCAAAGATGAGGTGATTGTGAGGAAGTCTAGAAACTGTCCTCTCAGGAAAGAGCAGGCGTCCTGCGAGATTTTGCTGTGTCCTAGACTGGGGTAAGCCAACTATCAACGTGAAACATTGCAGTGCTTGGGGTGGGGATGATCCTCAGAGGTTAAGTGGCTATCTCAGTTTGGGTTTCCCAAACGTAGACCTTGAGACAAGAATTCGGGTCCAAATATTTATCTTGGAGGTGATTTCAGGAAGGATGGATGTTGGGAAGTGAGAAAGGAAAGCCAGTAAAGGGAGTGGTTATGAGTGGGTTACAATTCTGGGCAATGAAGTTCATTCCTGCTGAGGACCCTCTGAATAGCTCAGCCAAATGGCATAGAAGCTGAGATATTTAACTCTCAAGTCTTATCCCTTATTGCACCCTCAGGCAGAAAGATGCACACACTGTTGCATATTTGAGAACTGAGGAAGCTTCAGGTGCTCTCTGGGGCAGGCTGAAGGCATCTGCTATGACTGGGATGTCCTCAGGGCTTAGATCCTCATCCCGATGTGCCTCTGTTATTGCTGGGCAGACTGGTTAGCTCAATGCAGAGTTGGTGGTGGGATACCCAACTTGCCCAAATGTTTGTCTACTGCTGATAATCCCCATTATTAATAAATGATTTTGGCATTGGATAATTTTGTGTGTATTTTTCTTTTAAAACCTTGAACTTCTTTAACATTTTAAAATTAGCTTGCATGTTTGGGAGGATATAGTGTGTGTTATGTGTGAGTGTGTGTGTTTGTGTACTTAGCATGCATAAGCCTTCATTACTGAAGGAGAATCAGTTGGACATGTCAATCCATGGATGATATGAAACACCACGCTTACAGTGCACGTGTGAACTTGCTTAAGCAGAAATGCCAAATGTCTTGATTAGAAAATGGCCTCACTACATGTGATACGTGTAGTATGAAATATTCTCTGGAAATGAATCTGTGGTCAGAATAGCTGCTGAATGGAAACCATGTGCTTATCTTGGGCCTTTCTTACTGAGTGGTCTGTGTGTTAAAATTAGGAACAGAAAGGTTGACCACACCAAAGGCCTCCCTGTATTGTGGAAATGTGAGGCCCTTGGTAGCCATCACAAGGAGTGAAAGGCAGTGTGGACTATGGTGGCAGGATATCCCTTCTTCCCCACGTGGCCTGAGGGAAGGGCAGATGACCCAGCAGAGCACAAGCTTGAGAAGGACGAGTGAGCATCATGCTGAAAGTAACAGCCCCACCTTCAGGGTGAGTATCTTAGAAAGCCATTTGTGTCAAAACTGGGCAGAGTTTTAAAAGATATGGGTGAAATATCAGAATAAATCAGCTATCTGATCCACTTTTTCAAATGACCCCTAGACAAAATATGAACTCATCATTTTTCACTACTTATCATCAACATTCTCCTGGTTTGGCAGGCTGACAGCGTAAAGATCTTTAAACTGTGTTGGTATAAAAGCAACACATAGTTTTCTTGCCACTTGGATGCATTTTCAGTGGTCTTGGGGGAGGTTGAACTTGAGGAAATATTTTCAACAGCCACTGTTGTCTGAATATGTTAAAATGTGTATGGTATCATTGTCATTTTAAGTTTTTCTATTTATCTGTGTCTCTGTTTCTCTCCATATACATAAAATAAAGATCTATACATAAAATATATATTTAAAATATGTATACATACTGTATCAGTCAAGAAAGCAGAAATCATGCCAGTTATTTTTGCAGAGAAAATTTAATATATGGAATGTGTTAAGCAAACATTGAAAGACTGAAATTTGTTACAGAAATAACAGGTATTACAAGCAGTTATTACCTCTTAGGCTATGGGAACAAAGAGAAGGACTTGGGGTTATGAGAAGCTTAGAGGAGTGGCCCTGCAGAGCTGGATTTGAGGGGCTGCAGTAGGACTAGTTCTTGGAGCATGGGGCAAAAATAAATACATATTACTACAGAATTGGAGCTGGAATCAAAAGCCACTGCCAGGTGAAGTAGCAGGGTTAGTGGGATGTTCACAGGAACAGCTCACCAACAAGAAGACGCAAGACTTCTCCCTCTTCCCATCTTGCGGTCTCCCTCTAGCACCCTTTACTGGCCCAGCCCAGCAGAGAGCAAGTGGCAACATAGAAATACCGTCTGCAGAGTCCCAGGCCCAGCATCCAAACCAGTGTTTAGAAGGTGGGCTTGGAGATGAACACAATGGCTTAATGGCCACCCAGTATACATATTGGATGGAGTTGTATGCAATTGCCAATGCTCAACTAAAGTATTTTTTAATCCAGCAAAATAGGCAATTTCATATGGTTCAAACAAGCACAAGCAAGTACATATTGCATTGTGTGTAATCGAAATACATTTGATGTGTTCATAAACTTTTACACCTTATAAATGTGTATATATATACATGTATAATCAAACCTATTTAAGGTGGAAGGAGACCTTTCCACACTTGATTGTGTCAAAGGAAGCCGGTGCCATTTCCCAAATGAAATAGAATGTATCTATGAATCTAATCTCAACCTATCAATAAAGCCCAGTCATCCTGGGACCCAGTGATAATTACACTGACATTTTTTCACATGGTGCCTTTTTTGCCTTTTTTACTTCTATTGAGTGTTTTCTCATCATGGCTACATCATTGATTCATTGTACCATTGCCTTGACCATGATCTGTCGTTTTCAAAGATCCACAGTGAACATGTTCCAGAAGCAAGGACTGGACTTATAGACTCCTCCAATATCTAGATTAGAAGAGGAAACACAGACTTTTTGAGGAGTTCTTCGAGGATTTGAACTCCCTTGCAATTGCTACTGCTATGGGGCTGCCACAGTGGTTTAATGTAGAGTTGCTGTCTCTTAGACAGCTGTGTGTCTGTGTTCGGGTACCTGTGTGCGTCTTTGGGCTGGGCTCTCCTAGTCTAAAAGGAGAAAGATATGTTTGCATTTTCTTTATGGGAGTGATTCAGAGGCCGTCGTGTGAGTCATCAGAGAAGGCACATGCTGTGCTCATAACAGACCATGGGAAGACTCCTTGGGCACTCGTCAATGGCTATTGTGCTTTTCCTGAGGGCCGTCGTGAAAATTCCTATTTTGTTTATTTATTCTCCAGCACTATTTAAATAGAGTATAAGAGAAGGAAGAGTGAGGCCCAGCAAAATGGGACAAAGAATGGGGCTGTGAACCTAAAAGGTCTCTGAAGTATCTGTGTAGCTACAACGTGCAACTCATTTCAGGGAATCCCGCAGACAGCCTTCCCAAAGTGGGCATTTCCTCTTGAGCAACCCACAATCCTTTCCTGGCCCGTGGGGCCTGTAGTCCCCTCTCTCCCCGACAAACCAATGCCACAATTTCAAAGAGATTCAACTGGCGCCCCAGCCATGCCTTCTAATTCTGCCTCTTTCACAATAGCAGGGAGTAGAGGAAACTGACAAATGAGCTATTTTTGAACCAGAAGTTGGCCCAACTGTCAGGCGTAATAGCAGCCGGGTAACTTTTGTGGGATAGCCCGCTCATGAAAGATGACTTTATAATTGCCTTCCAGATCCCAAGGATAAGAGCCTATGTTGAAATCGGCATAACCTTCTTCGGCTTTCAAAATCCAACCTCCAGAGGCCCAAGAGATGTCTTGGCAGCGCTAGCACTTGGCTGTTCATACGATGATCGTCTCCCCCGTTTGCCCAAATGTGTTCTGGGCATTTTGTTTACTCTGCGCATTGTCTGTTTGTGCTCTCTAACAGATCAAATGGCACCTATTAATAAGTCGTGGCCTCTTTCCAGAGGGACTCATTATTGCCTTTACTGCTCATAAAATCCTTTTGTGTTTAATCCTCTCAGCACTTTCCTTTTTTTCATGCCATCTGTCAGTGGGCTTTTGTGCCCTGTGGGTCAGTATATCAACACTTCACTCTTCCTTTCCTGAAGACAGCTCCCGTTTCTGAAGTCCTTTCACTGGGGAAGGCCGTTGGAACAACTTTCACAGGACAAGTAGGAGAACTGGAGGAATAAAATAAATAAATAAAACACTGCATTTGCCTCAGCACAGTTGAATTATAGCCTGATAAGGCTCTTGCTGAGGCAGGGTTCCCCTCTGGACCATAGTTTCACAATCTTATCTTGGGAGCACCGGCTCTTTGCACTCTGTGGTAGAACGAAAAGGTGAATTGTGGAAACCCATTGTTTGCTGGGAAGATGGAATGTTCTAAATAAGACGATGATTCCCTCTCGCATTGGCTTCTTCTGTTAAACATATAGGTATTTGTAGGACGTTTCTAACCCTGGGGCAAGGGGCCATAGAAAACAAATTGGTTCTCAGCTTTTCTTGAGAATTCCCAAACCCTTTCACTCTCCCCAGGCAATTATTTAATAAGTTACTTGCATATTCTCAGAGAGTTTCCAAAGGGGAGTCTGAGGTAAAGTTAGCATTGACTCCAGTCAATGGGCAGGTAGGGGGGTGACTTAGGTGACCTTGATCTGATGACCAGGTGAGCATGTTCCTCTTTGTGCACTGCAGCATTCGTTGGCTCAGTGTGAGAAACAATGAGACAAGGTTTACGTGTCTTGCATTTTTCAAATTTCCATCTTAGTTTTTGAACGGCTAAAGTCAATGAAATTGGGACTAAGACATAGCAGTTCAGCACTAGTGTAATGTGCTCACCAGTTATGGAGTCTCAAAGTACAATCTTTGGGTCTCTTGCATTAGAATTACCTGAATGTTTCATAGAAATGCAATTTCCAAGGCCCACTCCAGACCTGCTGATTCAAAATATAGGGTCTATATGTTTAGTAAGTGCTTTCAGTTATTCTAACACACATCAAAGTTTGAGTTACTTTTATAAAGGGCCAACTGGTAACTCTAAGATAAAATATTTCTTTCTATCTTGATTAGAAGAATGTGTCGTTTAACTATGCCAGGAAGGATATCCTTGCTTATCTATGAAAATAGATAAGGGGAAGAATATAATGAAAAGATTTAGTTTTGAGAGACTTTTTTCCTCCAATCTAATTTGGATAGAACAGTTGACCATATTCTCATTTCAGGTGTTGTTTGCTTTTATCTCCATGCAGTTCTGTTCATTTAATATTTTAAACACAGCAACAATTCTTAGGAGTAAAAATAATCATTTCCTCTGTATTATCTAGGGCTGGGTGAATGGGGGTATTAAAGTAAACTGAACATTAGCCAGCAAATTCTTTTTGTTTGAGCCCAAGCTGTTAAGCATGTCTTCAAAGCATTAATCTAGAAAGCTTCAGTAAAGAACTTGTGATGTCGCCAGGTCACCTTTTGGAGAACATATTCTCATGTAACTCTAGGACTTAAGTTGTATCTAAAGAAAATGTCTATGTAACCTCTGGAGCAGACTATTTTCTCCCCATTTAGATGGAAGTACAACATGAAAAACAATTTGATAAAGACTTAGTACTAAAGAGCCCAATAAATTGAGGCTTCACCATATATGGTTCTGAACCAAAAGCTAAACATTCATTGTCTGGACAAAGGAGACAGCGGCTTTTATCACAGGCATATTATTCTGCCACCAAAACTGTCCTTTGCATCTGTTGGCACAACACTACAGAAAGTAAAACAGGCTCCCAGAACAGAGTTGTTTCCATCCCCTCCCACATAGTATTCCCTTTGGAGCAAGCAGTTTGTCTGCGCTCAACTTTTTCCCTTTGAGTCTCTGAATCAGACAGACTTTCCCCAAACCCCTAGAGCTATTAGTCCTGTTAATCTTTGCCCTTCACAAATGAATCTTTTGTGCTGCTCGTTACTGGGCTTGGACTGCTGTCTTTCCTTCCCTTTCATTCTTTTTCTATTTTTTTTTCCAAATGAACAATAAGAGCAAACAGCTCAGGATAAGGGGAGGGGGGTGAGGAACGATGACCTCTGGTTGGTCAATCTTGATGACACAGTTTATGGGTTTGGAGGATTCCGTTGTCAAGGGACGCAGGGCAGGGTTACCTCGTAAGGAAATAATGTGGTCTTGTGAAAAAGAGCTAAGGATGAGAGAAACTGCAAGGTTTCTGCTGCGGAACAATGACAAAGTTCACTGGTGTTCTCAGGTGCAAGGGAGAGAATAGGCCCTCATTGTAAGGCGGCATCAGCACCTGCCTTTGTTTCTGGTTCCCTTGCTGCAGAATTAACACTATCTTGTCAATCTGAAGTCAGGTTGGCATGGAACATAACCACTGATGGATATTTAGCCAGTCAATGCATCAGAATGGTTTGTCCTTGTTGATATGTGTCTTTGTACACTCACTCCTCTACTAGATACATAAGTAACTGAAACCTTTACCGGACACAGAGTTTCATGAGGAAGCTTAACCCTTCATTGGCTAGTTATTAATATATCTATTTGTTTTAATATCACGGTGTGTTGAAACCTAAAGGCGTTACAAACTAAACTTGATAAGCTATAAGCACTGGCATTTTAAATATTGTTTTTTTTCTAATTCCAGGTGAAATTTTCTTTTCTAATTTTTTTTCCAAATTGAGGTATAATATACACAGTGCATCTATTTATAGTTTATAGCACAAGTTTTTGTAATATATGCACCCATGCAACTACCATTCAAATTAAAATGTAGAACATTTCTAGTAGACTCAAAGGCTCCTTTCTGCCCCTTCCTAGTCAATACCCACCCCACCCCCAAGAAACACTATTCTAAATTTATTCCCGTAGATAAATTTTGCCTATTCTTGAACTTCATATTCATGGGATAATACAGAATTTATTTTTTGTGTGTCTGGCTTCTTTCATTCAAAATTATGTCTATAAGATTCATCTATATGGTTACATAATATTTCATTATATAAATATACTGCTATTTATCCATTCTACTGTTGATGGGCATCGGATTATTTCCAGTTCACAACTGCAATGAGAATTCTTATAGAAGTACTTTGTGTATATATGCCATCATTTCTGTTAGATATGGCCAAGAGTTTTAGAAGTGCTGAGTTGTATGGTGGGCAGATATATTAAGCTTTAGGAGATACTGCTTAACAGTTCCATATTCTTTAAAAGGTTGTTAATGTAAAGTTAATCTAGACACAAGGAATGAGATTTATAATAAAACATTTGGACTACCCACAATATTAGGCTAGAAGGAAACACCACTCTAGGTTGATATTTATTTCTAAGCAATCTCCAAAAGCATGGTTAGCAAAATTGGATGATGGCTAAAGGCTATTTTTCATAAATAGTTGTCCATCTAACTCAAAGACGATAACTAGAAAGGAGATAAAAGTTGTTTATGAGTCAGAGTCAGCTGCACATTTTCCAACTTAGTTATCTCTACCAATTTTAACCTGTGGGCACAGGTATGGGGTATCTCTAACTTCCTGAAAGTGTAGATTGAAACCCTACTAAGGGTCATGCATCTTTCAAGGTGAAGAAAATAAGAGTGGGGCAGATTTATTTGAGATAAGTGAGACTTTGGAAACAGAAGCCTTTTTCCAACTTGGAAACAATTACTGTGTTTCTATAAAACTCACAAACCCTTCCTCCACATACTACAAAACTTGTTATTGGAACACCTTACAGAAAGAAAAGGAGACAGGGGCTGTTCTGTTGTTTTGAGCTACAATTTCACGTTCATTGTCCCAAGGCATAAGTCTTAACTTCTCTTGTAAATGAATCATTCCGTTTCATCAGAGTGACCTTTTAAAAATCCATGAAGTCAATAGAGTAATCTCTATTGACTCAATGTGAAAGCCTTCACTGTATATTTTTCTTTATATTAGAGACTGTGGGAAATACAGAAAGAGTGAGGATGGATCCTGCTTTAAGGAGTTGTGTGTTTAGCCTGGAAGAGGAAAGAAACTAATGAAATTGTGACCGAGTTAGGCCTAACTGCACAGTGCTGATGACAAGAGCGACAGGTGTGCAGGAAACGTGTGATCAGTGTGGGCTGGAGGAGTCAAGTAAGGCTTGTGGAAGAGATCAGGGTTAAGGCTAGTATTGAAGGATACAGGGGAATCTAGGCAAGGAGAGAGAAAGACAATCTATTTAGAAGAGGCTTACGGAGAAATACAGGGTAGAATAACCTTTAAGTAAAAGTGTAGGAGAGGAAATTTGGGAACCTTTAAAAGAAAGGATCATTTTCCCACAAAGTCAACCAGCTGTGAATGCATATCTTTCAAAGGTAAAGTCTCGGTTGTTATTTTTACAGTGGGGCAGCTTTAGAATAATAGGAATATTGCAGTGATTCACAAGTTCTGTTATTGTGCAAACCCTGGAAAGGCATATTCCCAGGCCACACTCCAAGACAATATAGTATCAGCCAATTGTTGCTGCATAACAAACTAACCACAAATTCAATGGTATACAACAGTCAGCATTTATTTACACATTCAAGGTTATGCAGGTTTGGCTCAAGTGTTCTTCATGTGTGTTCATTCTGGAACCCAGACCAAAGAGGCACCAGCCACCAGGGGCATATTCTTCTCATGGAAGAGGTTGGAATCTTCCATAGGGTATTCCTCTAAAGGCACATGCTGTAAGTTCTACCCACATTTCACTGGTCAAACAAATCACCCAGCCAAGCCTGACATCAATGGCATGGGAAAATAAACTCTGTCTTTAGTGTGAAGGATGGCCAAGTCACATGGGAAGAGGTATGAATGCACGGAGGCTGAAAAATTGGAAACAAAAATTCAAAGGACCACGTCTGCTAAACCTTTAACACATTATCACACAACCTCAGGAAAACCCTGTGAAGTTGGCCCTGTTATTACTCTAAGTTACAGATAATGAAAAGTTACCTTAGAAAGTCCAGGAGACTTATCCAAGGTATTCCTGTTAGTAAATGGCCAAGACAAAGCTCTAAATGTGTTTAAAGTTTAATATAACCCCAATAGCATGAAATATTTACCTAAATCCCTAGAAGAGGCTCTGCATAGTGTTACAGTGCATGTTACTTGAGCTGTACCTTTAAGATCCCCTTCACCTTCCTGTAATTGAAATCTCCATTCTTCAAGGTGGCTGTTCCCAACCTCCCTTGTTTAAATTCCCACATATATACACAAGACAAAACCCCTACAGCACCTGCTTTTCCATCTCAGAAAGAACTTTGGTTAAACCTGGCTTTCTTCTACCCCTTTCCTTTGCCATTGTGGACATCAATTAACCCCAGAAACTCACTGGTATTGTAACACATCTAACATAATTGAAAATAGCAAAAGAGTAAGTGAGCATTGCCTTATTATGAATTACTAGGTTAATCATTAGGAAGGTGCATGTTTTGTTGCCCCTACAACGTTTTACTTCTTACTAAAAATACTCAATCTTCATTTTCTCAACTTTTATAGAATTGTGAAAAAAAAGTTGGACTCACTCCATGTGCTAAGTGCTGATAGCTTGGCTCTCACTTCACTAGTTTCAGACCCTCACGTCATGTCGTTTCTTCTCCTCTGCCTTTGTCTCCTGCTTTATCCCCCATTTCTACTTCTAGTGAGAATCAACTGTACCTCCTGAATCCCTGTATCCTAAATTTCCTCAAATATGAAAACACCCTTGGGGCAGACATCAGAGCCAAACCAAGAGATTTCACCACCCACTCCTCGCCTACATATTCCCAATCCCAGGGCCCCTAACTCACGGCATCAGGATGAGTTGGGACATCTCAGAAGTCATGGTTGTGTTTGTTTGCCCAGTATCTTATGGTGATGCTTAACATTGTTCATTGATGTAGATTGGTTGGGCCTCAGAGTTCAAGAGAATAGTGATTATGGACTAGTTTAGAAACTGCCTGATGATATTTCCTGACACATGGCTCATTGAGGAGGGCATCTCAGCAGATAATGCTCAGCAGTGCCTTGCCCTTTGGATTAATGGGTCAACCTAGAAAGTAGCACTTCAGAGTGTTTGAAGGACCACTTGGCCTTTCTCTGCCCTTGGTGAGGTGCTCCTGGATATGGGCAGAGGTACCTGATTTTCTCAAGGACCTGTTGTTCTTTTCCATACTCTGACTTCCACTCCCATGCATATTACCCATTTCAGTTTTGGTGGTTGACCTTAACATTTGTCTATGACCTTACATTTGTGAATCGTGAAATAATGGAACATTTTTTTCCACTTACCATTCTGGAATAGTAACACTGGAAAATGTGAAGCAATAAAATGTTTTAGGATGTAAGCAGAGGCAAGGATGGATAGGGGATATGATATATAGATTTGACCTAGATTCTATTTTTTTGTTTATAAATTGCCATTTTGTAGCATTCATAAATTTATTAATTTTAATCCAAAAGACTTTTACTTAAAGTCTCATTTAGTAACAGTTAATTTACATAAATATAATTAGACACTTCTTCTAACTTCATAAATGTAATGCACCTTCATCCAATACTTAGGTTTCTCAGTTGATGTTTCCTTTTTACTCTGATGAAGCAACAATATATCTATAGCCACAACCATAGCTATGTCTGTGTCTATATTTGCTTTAAATTCCTTTTTTTTAAATGAAAGTATTTACTCATCTATTATCCCTTTAATACAAACTCTTCTTCCTTGAATAATTTATTTTTTTAGATGAGTTGATTAGTTTATCTTGGAGAATTCTTTAGGTTTGGCTTTTAGAAATACTTAAATGTTGTTCCAAGTTACTGTGGATGGCAAGGACACCTAAACAGTTTCCCCAAAGCCAGAAATTACGGGAATGATAGCTTTGCATTTGTTTCAAAACAAAAATATGTAACTTTTCACTAAATTGAGCTTACAAAAATGTGACTTCTCATAGTTCTGAGGTACACTTGAGAATCACAATCTTCTCACAGCCCAGGCTTCCAAAATAAGTTCTGCATTTCTATTTGGACCAGCCTATCCTGCCTTAGCTGTGACCAGGTAGGAAGGAAGGCCAGGGGTGGGAGAAGAAAAAAAGGAAGATGCTGGCACCATCAGCCCTTGTTTCAGCTGCTGACATTGCCTTTACTTCTTATCAGGCTTTCATGATGGTGGCTGGAGTCAGGTCACTGGAGTCCATCTATGGGACTTGGAATAATCACATCCTCCCCACTGCTCTCTACCCCTTTTAGATTAGGAAAAGTTTCAGTGCAAATATCAGAAAGAGCTTCCCTGCTTTGCAGTGAAATCTGAAGGTAGCTCTGAAAATCTCAGGCTCCAAATGCCATCCCCCACCTTTTCAGAAGACTTTGTTGGCTTTTTCATCCTTCAGGAATCTTCTACTCTATTCTTATTTAGTCAATTAAACAAAAGATTACCAAACTTTGTTAGCCACCAGGAAAGTGGAAGTTAAAAGCCAGAATGTCCCAAATATGAAAAAGTGACAACATCAAATGCTGCCAGTGATATGAAGCAACTGGAACTCTCCTACACTGTGGATACAAGGGCTTTGTTTCCTTAGTTGCTTTTTCATTTACATGTGTGTATGTATCTACTTTTTAATTCAACTTGATTCAGAATAAAACAACTTTTCTTTTTCTTATTTATTTATTTATTACATCCCTTCCTACCCAATTTTGATTATATTATGAATTTGGTAAGTAAAGAACAAAATGTACACAATGCAAAATAATAAAAGTAGATCCTGTTAATGTTTGGTATAGGAGAAGGAAAAATGACTTCCCTCAAACCTCCTAGGTTCTTTGGCAGAGCTATGAATTAAATTGACATAACACAGATGAACAGGAGAAAAACTATTTTAATTATATGTGTACTCACATATGAATGGGAGTCCCACAAAAATATGGGACTCAAAGAAGAGCCAGGTGATTGAAGCTTAGATTGCATCCTCAGCTACAGAAAGGAATTGGGCCTTGGGACTTCTAGGGGGCGGTGGAGACAAATTATGGGAAGGGGAGGGGAGGAAATGTATGAAGAATAAGGACTTTCCAGTTATGCAGATAAGTGAAAGTAGCTCAGGGGATAAGGTTGTTTCAGAGTAGCTGTCTTCCTGATACAGATACCTTTACTAATAAAAATTTCCTTATAGATGTAAATTTCTTTTGCAAAAGAGCAACTTTTCAGTGCTACTCCTGTGTCTGTAGTTTCTCAAAATAATCAGCTTGAAATAATCAATATACCAAAGAGGTATATTATGGGGTGGTCTCCTGCAGTCATATTTTGGGGTGGCATGTCCTGAACCCCAGCACTGGAATATTTTGGATTGGTGAGGCTTCTATCTTTGAGCAAAAGCAATAGAAAGTTTTATTCAAGATTTGTTATTGTACTTCTTTGTCTGTTAAAGCAACTTTGTCAGCTTTATTTTCCCCAAGCTCTTTCCAGGTGTACATTTTTAGGAACTCAGGAGTAATACTGTAGCTTTTTCTTCTCATTTGTCAGGAGACATGGTCTTTAGGTCTACTGAGGGCTATGGTGGGTTATGCAAGGATATGGAAGATTTCTTGGGTCTTTTCAGCTGGGTACTATGGACAAAGGTGGGCATTGTCTATATAAGTTTTCTCATGACAAAAACAGGGCTCCTGGAGTATGCTGAAACAGAAAAAATCTCTGTGGTCATCATTAGTGTTATTCAAAAATGTTTCCTGTTTTCCTTCTAGATCTTGATGTCAGGTATAGTCACATGATTTGCTTTAGCCAAGTACATAAGAAGGGATTGAAAGGTACCCATGGGAGAAAACTTTAAGAGTCAGTGTGAAATTCACCATTCTCTCCCTTTCTATTTGCCATGGTGACTGGCAATATTCCAAATAGAGGCTTTTTTGTCAGCCTGGTTCCCAGCATGAAGACAGTGCTGAACTCAGCCCCCAGCTGACCCATGATGGACATGTAGCATGAGCAATAAATTAAACCTTTGATGTCTTAGGCCACCGAGTTTTCTTTGTTTTTGTTACTGCAGCATAACTTAGGTAATCCTGAACTTTACAGATGGGTCCAATAATTGATGTCTGGAAGACCAATTTTGTTAACATGCCCCAAACAACAGGGTTTCATACATCAGAGAGCACAGGCATTCCCAGAAGATAAATGGGTCTGGAAAGATACCTGATGATTCAGAATCTTGGGGCACAGAGGAAAAACATCCTTCCTTGGCCTGCCATTCTTTGCCAAACTCCTGAGCACAAGTGAATCATGGTTCAGTGACTCACTGTGTGAACAGGGTCACAGAGAATCTTAAACCCTTGCGTTTTGTATCGAGAGTCCAACAGTCTTTTAGGTTGCCCATGGCTGAGAGGTTTAATAATAGAGCTAGATGCTCTATTATATAAGTGGTTTAATAATAGAGCTAGATGCTCTTATTATATATACTTGTATCCATGGTCAGTTTTTCTAGGTCTTCTATTCTGATTTGTTATTTTTAAAACTATGAATCTAAATCCTAGAGAAGTTAAGCAACCAGCTCACAGCTACACAGCAAATATGTGGCAGAGTCTGGCCTGGAATCCAAGCCCCATGTCACCATTAAAGAACTCTTGACACACACACTACTATGTGTTTTCTGGAATCAGAACAGAAAGAGAAGGTGGGTCATTCTAAAGTATTGATTCTTACAACACTTCCTGCAAATGATCCCTAAATGGGCTATGTGTGTGGTTGAGTCACCTAACTAAGAGAGAAAAGCTGAAAAGTTGGAGAGTTGGGGAGAATAGATAGATTAGAGAGGGAACACCATTTGCCCACAGGTGACTTTACAGCTCAGACCTCACTCTTAGCTATAGCATAAGAGAGTCGGGCTTCAGTTTCTTCTGTAGACCCACCTTCATAGTGAAACCCAAGATCTCCTGCCCTAATCTCAGCCACTGCTGGTTATCACTGGGGAAACCATGCTGGGATGGAGAACAAGATGAGGTCAGGAACCTCCCAACAAATGACAAGCATGAGGTCAACTCTCAGGTCTCAAGAGAACTGCTGTAAATGATGAATGGTTCACAGCCCACTGGCTTGGATGAAAAGAGAATTGGCTGGCTTCCCCTCTGCCTATCAGTGAGCTGGGTACCAGGAGCTGCATGAAAATGAGGGAGGCGTGAGTGTAGAGGAGGGTTGCAGAGATCATCCCTAAGGGGGATGGCTACAGGTAACCCACTGCCTCCTAGGTCTCTTTGTTTCCACCCCTCCCAAATGTTTGGCCTCTCACCAGAAATCTAGTTTCTTTTCTCCCCTGTGTTTGCTCAGAGGGTAAAATGACAAAGATTGGAGGTCACCAAAGGTAGAATGGATGAAATATTATGGTGCACATGGTCATATATCTTATCCAAACAATTCCTGCCTGAAAAATTGTAAGATTTCCTGACTTGGGCAGATTTCATTTGTACATGTGTAGGTGTCTAACTTTTAAATTCATCTTGATTCAAAAAAGAAAAAAATAATTCCAATGATTGTTTTGTCTTATTTATTTTATTTGTGTAACTTTGCTTCCCATCCACTTTCAATTCATGAATGGTTTAGTAAGTAAAAGCCAAAATGTACACTCCCTGCTAAATGATGAAAGTGGACCCAGTGAATAATTGGTATATAGCTTATATGTCTCTATTATCGGATTTCTTTTACTCCATGAAGTTGAATCCCTCCTGCAAGAATCGAGGGATGGGAGATGCTTCACGGCATTTGAACACCAGGGAAGTGCTGAAAACATGAGATGAAAACAGGAAGCTTCCCCAGCAGTGAGAGGCTGTCTGGATTCCCACATAGCTCCTCTGTCACATTTATCTTTGGAAGGCTCTGTAATAACACCTGTCACTCTAACCACAAACCTCCTTGAAGCTCATCCTTTCCCAAGGAAGGAGATTCTCTGTGCCAACCTGGTCTGGTGACCTATTTCAGCACCTTGAGCCTTCTAAACAAAGTTCACAACTTTGGGCCTGCTCAAGATAGGCTAGATGGAGAACAAAAGAACAAAATTGCACCAAACAATAAAATAAAAGAAATGTTTATAGTTTCTTTCTACGGGCAACCCAAGGGGGAGGGGACAGGGTTCATGAAATGAGAGGGAGGTAAAGCAACGAGAGGGGGCTGTGGCCCCAAGGACAAATGATGGCCAATTCTAGGATATGAGAGTAGCTTATGCATTTGCAAAGGCACTGCTGGCTAATATTTTCTGTTATGTGTTCTGTGTTTTATCCTCCCCCACCATTATCCTCACTCTTTAATACAATTCTATTGCATACATCCCTGGCTTAGGTGAATGACATTTTGAGAGACTTAATTAAATAGATTAACATTTGGGTTATCACAGAATGGAGAGAAGTGAACTTTAGCCAGTGGCTGTGAGACTGAGAATTCATCAGAAGCAGAACATTGGAAAAGGTGACTAGGAGAAAGGCAGCCCCATACCACTTCCTCTTCCTCCCTCCTTCCCACCATAGAAAAATCCCCAAATATGTGGAGGGTAGGGGTAAGGGAATTTGGGTTTAGGACATCCTTTTAAATGTTGTGGGTTTGGACATCCTTTTTAAATGTTGTGGGACAGGGTAACTCCTGCTCTCCTGACGAAGTTAGGGTGTATACTGGAGGAGACATTTGTTGCACATTTGCGCTGAAGCATCATTTTCTTCATTTTTAAAGGCACAGCAAAATGCACACATATAGCACGATAGAAAATAAACTCTATTGGTCATGTCTGTAAACAAAGACCACCTAATAGAACTATATTTTGGGTAACTCATTTACTCCATATATTTCCAGCCCGCCTTGATGTTCTATAGAACTTTGATTTCAGTTTGGATCCTGTGGGCTTCTGGCTTCTAAATTTTTATTTGCATTTTGTGTGTTAGACCATGTGAGACCCAAATCCAGTGAGGTTTCTGAACAACCCATTTAATCTCTGGGGTTTTAGGATGAGGAATAAAAATGACTGAGCTGGTTAATCTCAGCTGAACGACCCAAGTTTGTATTTTACATTGATTGAGATCCCACAAGTCACTCACAGAAACTTAATTTGGAAAAAGATTCTAGAGTTGCAGGGTCGGAGAAGTGGAGATAAGGAAACGCAGCAGATTATAGTAACTGTGGATATTGGCTTTGTAGACAGGTAGATCTTGATTCGAATCCTGGTTCTTATTTTATTGCACTTGTCATGTTGCTTAACTTCCCTGAATCCCAGTTTCCTCATCTGTAAAGGTGGCTAATCGATGCCCAGGTTGGTATTGAGTATGTAATAAAATACATTTGGTTCAGTTCCTGGTACCTGTATGTAGAGCACTCAACAATAGTAGCTGTTATTTTATTATTGATAATGTAATTATTAATCTTATTTATTTCATGTTCCTTGTTTCAAGGTGGGAAAATTTAGGCCCATGGTGGCCTGATAGAGGCCACATAATTCATAGTTAGAGCTGGCATTAGATATCCCAACTCTGAATCCAGCTTTCATTCAATTTGTGAAGTTTCTCACAGCTCTCGCCAAGCTGCACTTAGGTTTTCCACCTTCCACGTCTATCTGGCTTACCTGGGAGAAAAGATGATGCAGACAGATGTGGCCAAATGGGTTTGTGGAGCAGTGGTTAACTGGGGACAGGCTGTGTTGGTGAGCTCAGCCCGGAGGCTTCTTGCCTTCCTTAGTCTGCCCTTCCCGTCGAAACCAGACACTCTCACCTGGAAACTATGCATCCTTCTTGAGCACGATGCTTCACCGCCAGTCCAACCCTATCTATGGCTCGAGCAGCTGTTTACCTCCCTCAGACCTCTACCTAGAATTTTATAATGAAGGAGAACAGTGTGATGTAGTGGAAAGAACAGTGAGGTGAGCATTGAGTAATACAGTTTATAGTTCTGGTAGATACACTCTCCAACCAAGGGACACTAGGGGTAACTTAACCTCTCTGGACTACAGTTTATTTCTCTAAAAAATGAAGGGATTGGAGGAAGATATGTCTCTTGAACATGAATTCCTGAATCTATGAAAAGGAAGCAGTGAAGACTTGCTAAGTATACAAGATGGATCTAACTAAACCGCTGTTTGTTTCATTATTTTGTGAAAATGGGGAAAAAGGCAATGTCATGAAGTTTTTACACAAACAGACACTTGTTATATCAGGATAAATTTAAAAATTATATTAAATATCTGATTGTTGACTCACCTTTAAAAGGTAATAGGCATCAGTGTATTTTTTTTTTTTGGTGGATTTTTGAGCAGCAGATAAGTATTATAATTTCCTGCATAAAATGAAGATGCTAGCCCTTTTCTTTAGGCCAGTGTTTCTCAATTTCCAGACAATTGACATTTTGGGCCAGATCGTTCTTTTGTTGTGGACTCTGTCCTGTGCATTGTAGGCTATTTGGCAGCATTCCTGGCCCACTATATGCCAGTATCACATTTCCTTCCCTTCACTCCCCCTGCTGCCATGACAACCAAACATGTCTCCAGACATTGCCAAATGTCCCCGAGGTATGGGGAGGTGGGATAAGTATACCCACATCGTGGTTGAGAACCACTGCTTTGGGCACATGTATATGATAATTTCAATGGATGCTTTCTTGCTCTTAATCAATGTATTTTTCATTGTATTAGTCAGGACAGAATAGGCAGGGTTGCAGTAACAAACAAACTCTACATGTCAGTGTCGCAATGGAACAAGTTGATTTCTTGTTTTAGGGCAGCTGGCCTCCGTGTGGTGACTGAATGGCCCACGCTGCTTGCATTTGAGTTCCATCTTCACAAGGCACCCGTGGTGGTGGAGACATGGTGAGAAAGCACACAGAGAGCTCACACCTTCTCTTACATGTTTTGGCCCTGGAGTGACACAGGGCTCCTCTGTCCACAGGCTATGCTGAGATCTAGTCACATGGCTCTTCCCAACAGCAAGGGGGCTGGGAGACTTCAGGGGATACATAAATGATTTGGTGAACATTACTGTATCTACTACATCTTTCACAACGTGGAGAGTTGGATGTATATAGTAGAGGCATGGAGGGAATTTTCCATTTATCTGTCATCTTTTTACCTTGGGAGAGGCCACTAATAACTAGAACAGAGAATGTTCTCAATGTACTCAAATTCTTCCTTGTCCTTTGCATTTTACTTTTTATTGAATAGGTACTAGTGCAAACCATTGTGGTGATATTTCAGTTGCTCAACAGTATTTTTTTAAGTCCTACTCTGCCCCATTTTCTTCAAATAAAAGTCTCCAGAGAAGCCCAGAATATACAACTATGGGGTGGGTACTTCATTCTCCTAAGCCTCCAAACACACAGTGCCTAGTGGGAGCACCATGCACAGTTTGCGTATCTGTGACCTTAAACATTTTGAACCACTTGCTCTCAACCTATCTGACCTGATTGTAACACCTGTTAAGTTGCTCGGAGGAAGGTGATGGGGAGGATGTACAGGAGCGTCGCCCTCCATAGTCTAGGAGAGGTCTAATTTCTCCCTGAGCCCCTATCAGTAAAAGTGTTGGATTCCTAAATTCCCCTGGCGGTCAGGCATGGCTGACAAGAGTAAGGAGCACGAGACAGCACCCTGGTGCACTCATTGATATTTTTGCTTCACGTCCCAAACCTCACTCCACCCATTACCACCTGTATTATAGTTCCTACTCCTCAGCACATCTCTCTCTCTCAAGATGAGCTGCTCAAATTAGCAACGTCTTCCCCAGGCCTCAGCACACCAATGGACTCCCTCCGAAAGTCCGATTCTCCTTCCATTTCTGGAGGGATCCAGGCAGGTGCCCTGAGACCATATGGCAGCAATTCATCTCCAAATCTCTGGGACAGATTTGCTTCCACTTTCCTGACCTGGCTCCATTAATCCTTAACTCTTCCCCCCTACCTGGGTTTTCTGGGTGAGCTCTGTCTTTATGATTCTTCCATTGGGGGAAGCATTAGCAACAATGTCACTTGGTATCATTAGTTAAAAAGTGTCAAGCTTCTTGTTTGTTGTTTAAAGTAGATAATTTCTTTTCACCAATATAAAGTTAGAGCATCTTAGAATTAGATTAGAGAAGGAAGAATTTGTGCACCTGTGCTAAGGTGGCATATGTAATGGTTTATGAGTACAAATGTAGGCACCAGATTGCTTTAGTTCAAGATGTTGATCTTACAAGCTGCTGGAACTTGAACACATTACTCAAGTCTACTGCCTCTACTTCTTTATGTGTAAAATGGGAATAAAATAGTACCTACTTCACCTCGTCGAGCCATCAGAAGTCTTCATATAGTTAAATTTGTACTGTATGTAAATTTGTAATGTATTTAAAAGAGTGCTTGGCATGTAGTATGTGCAGCATACATATTGTTAAATTAAAATAAGTAAATAGATAGATAGATAAATATGTTGATATCCCCATTATAGCCCAGCTCTGCTATACTAAAGGAATCTGCTATATTCTGGAGAATCCTCAATAAAAGGCCAAATTATGATTCTTGAAAAATAATAGACGGCAGTCAGAAAATCCTGGTATAACAGGTTAGCCACTAAGGCAGGTATCAGGTTGTTTCCCAATTTTAACATTTAAAAGTGAATTTGCTAGTTGACATTCTGTTGTAAGG
The DNA here is from genome assembly GCF_041146395.1 of Eulemur rufifrons. Lineage (NCBI taxonomy): Eukaryota > Metazoa > Chordata > Mammalia > Primates > Lemuridae > Eulemur > Eulemur rufifrons. The sequence continues at coordinate 30,337,905 of NC_091002.1, forward strand.
AAGAGCTTTGCCTTCTCCAGAAGGAAGGAGTTTGACAATCACAATCTTACAAGAACCATCAATGGATACTGAAAAAAATAGGTGAAAATCTGATGAGAAAGTGGGCATTTCCATGGTCTCAAATTATCTCTCTAGACTTTATATACTGATTGCAAAATGGAACATAGTAACTTATCAGTGGAAAAACCTGGTAGACACTTTGTAGCTGACATCACTAGCAATGGAACAAACTGACCTATTTGTCTTGATGGGATGGAATGAGAACATTACAAGCGTAACGATCACTTGCTTAGTATCCCTGCCAAACTTTCATAAACTGATCTAATCCTAGGAAATATCAGATCAACCCAAACTAAGAGACAAGCTATAAAGTAACAGTCCTCTATTCATCCAAGGCATCAATAGCATGTAGACAAGGAAAAGTTGAGGAACTCTTCCCATGTAGTCTCTTACAGGAGACTAAAATGGCATGACAACTAAATGCCATAGGTGATCCTGGACTAGGGGGAAGGTAGCTATAAAGGACATTATTGGGTCAATTGGTAAAATTTGAATATGAATTGTGGATTAGACAATACTAATTATAGTAACTTTAAATGTTCTAATTTTTATAATTATATTTTAATTATGTCAGAGCATATCCCTGTTCTTAGGAAATGCACAATGAAGTATTTAGGGGCAAAGATGCATAATGTCTACAACTTACTGTCAAATGGTTCAAAAAAAATTACAATGTGTGTATTGAAAGAATTGCAAAACAAATGTCACAAAATACTGAAAATGATTTATCTTGGTGAAAAGTATATAGAACTTCTTGGTACTATTTTTGAAGTTTTTTATAAATATGAAAATATTTAATATTCAAAAGGTTAAAGAAATTATAGGAGGGTATATTGTCTTCCTCATTTCCAAAAAAAAGTACATTTGTTAGCCAGTTCTTAAGGCTAGCATGAACCTGGGTAAGTAACCTGGAAATTCCATAGGTGCCCAGAAACTACACTTGATAGACAAAAGCCCTGTGAGGACTTACTAAAGAAACACGGTTCTCTCCTTTGGGTTTAGAATCTATAAAAGGAAAGCCTTTTGAGAAATCTCTTGGAGGCCTGGGGTATTTGCTGAAAACTTTGCTGATGCAGTTTTGTCTTATTGAATTAAAAGGTCTTTGTGGGATTTTGCTCCATGCATGAGGCTGGCATGGGGCCGCTCTGGTGGTTATCTATGGTCATGTGTCACACCAGAGGAAATCACCTCCGATGATGGGAGTGTTTAGTATTAATTATAGCTAAGGTATCACAGTGATATACACGAGAATTTGTTCTAAGGACAGTCATTCAGGAATATGTCAAATGTGGACTATTTGTGTGCCTGGCACACTCACCCCCTCCCTGGCTGTGCATGAAAACCAGCCTCGTGTGAGGACACCAGGGCATCCTCATAGACCATGTGCTGCCTCCACAGATGTCCTCGGCAGGTGCTTGGGTTAAAGACCTAGGCAAAGAGAAGACAAAAATATTATTTTTAATAATCCCTTCTGGGGTGTAGAAGAGGAGAAAGGGCTGAAAAGGCATTTGTTTCCTGAGTCAGGGGTTGGTGACTGTACCCAATTTTGAAGATATAAACAATTTCTATGCATAAAAGAGGAAAGGCAATTAAACTTAGGGGGTAAGGGCAGGAGGGGGCCCCTAGGGCAAAGATTTACCAGCAAATAAGACTGTGGAGAACTGTGTGCGCCCAGATTATATGATGATCTTCAAGGAAGGCCAAGTTCATTTTCTTTTCATACAGTACTGGCTGATTCTACCTCAGAGCTCTCAAGTGTTGTTCAGTATTTCTCTAGGGCAATTCTATCCCTGTAACACAAATCTCTGGCCACTAACAGAGAAAAAAAAAACACAAAAGTTTTTTTTTTTTTTTTTAATCTGTGGATGAAAATCACTGTACTCCTAAAATAGAGTATCCCCTCTATACCCTTTTAAAAATTTCATTGAGAAAGCGATTTCATTAAAAAGTTTTCAGCAAACACGATACCTCCAACATTGCTTTTCTTTCTCAAGATCTCAAGAGTGTTTTGGCTATATTTGGGTCTTCTGTGGTTTCATATGAATTTTAGAATAATTTTTTTAATTAATTTTTTTCTATTTTTGTGAAAAATGCCATTAAAATTTTGGTAGGGATTGTGTCAACTGTGTATATCACTTTGGGTTGTATGAATATTTTAACAATGTTGATTTTTCCAATCTAAGAACACAGGATGTCTTTCCATTTATTTATGTCTTCTCCAGTTTTTTTTAAGTCAATGTTTTATAGTTTTCAGTGTATAGATCTTTTGCATCCATGGTTAAATTTTTTTCTAAGTATTTTGTTCTTTTTGATGCTATCATACATGGGATTATTTTCTTAATTTCTTTTTCAGAAAGGTCATTATTGGTGTAAAGAAATGCAAAGATTTTTGGTTGGTTTTGTGTTCTGCTACTTTATTAAACTCATTAGTTCAAACAGGTGTGTGTGTGTGTGTGTGTGTGTGTGTGTATGTGTGTGTGGTTTTTAAGGTTTTCTACATATACTATCATGTCATCTACAGGCAGGGATAATTTTACTTCATGATTTCAGATTTGGATGTTATTTGTTTCTTTTTCTTCTCTGATTGCTCTTGTTAGTACTTTCAGTATTATGTTGAATAGAAATGACAATAGTGGGCACCCTTGCCTTTTAACAGATTTTAGAATAAAAGCTTCCAGTTTTCTCCATTGATTACAATGTTAGCTGTGCACTTTTAATACATGGCCTTTATTATGTTGAAGAAATTTCCTTCTATACCTATTTTGTTCAGAGCTTTTTAACGAATGATGTTGAACTTTGTCAAATTCTTTTTTTGCATCTATTGAGATGATCACATGGTTTTTATCTTTCATTCTGTTAATGTGATGTATAGCCTTGATTGATTTGTGTATGTTAAAACAGGTTTCCATTTCAGGAATAAATTCACTTGAACATCATGTATACTCTTTCTGATGTGTTGTTGAATTCAGTTTGCTACATTTTATTGAGGATATTTGCATTAATGTTCATCAGAAATATTGGCCTATAGTTTTTTTTTCCCTTTCTGTGGAATTTTTGACTTTGGTATCAGGCTGATGCTGGCTTCATAAAATGAGTTTGGATGTAATTTCTACTTCTATTTTTTGGAATTGTTTAAGAATGACTGGTATTAATTCTTTGAATTTGGTAGGATTCATCCATGAAACCATCTAGTCCTAGGCTTTTCTTTGTTGGGTGATATTTGATTACTACTTCAATCTCTTTATTTGTTATCAATATGTTCAGGCTTTCTATTTCATCTGGATTCAGTCTTGGTAGGTTTATGTTTTTAGGAATTTTTCCCATTTTCTCTAGTTTATCCAATTTGTTGGTGTATTAGTTCATTATAGTTCCTTATGAACCTTTTTATTTCTGAGGCATTCATTGTAATGTCTCCCTTTTCACTTATGATTTTATTTATTTGAGTCTATCTCTTTTTTTCTTAGTCTATGTAAGGGTTTGTTGATTTTATTTTTTTTTAAAAAACTGATAGTTTTGTTGATTTTTTTCTATAGTTTTCCTATTCTTTATTTGGTTTCCTTTTGCTCTGATCTTCATTATTTCCTTCATTCTGTTAACTGTGAGTTGAGCTTGTTCTTCTTTTTCTAGTTCCTTGAAAAAGTTATGTTTGAAATCTATCCTTTTTTAAAATGTGGGTGTTTATCTTTATAAAAGTCCCTCGTATTACTGCTTTTGCAGCACCCCATAAGCTTTGGTAAGTTATATTTTCATTTTCATTTGTCTCAAGATCTTTTTAAAATTCTCTTTTGAATCCTCTTTGACCCAGTGGGTTTTTTTTTTAGATAAATATTTTGTTCAAGAATGTGCCATTTAGTTTTTACATATCTGTACATTTTTCCATTTTCTCACTGGTATTAATTTCTGCTTCCATCCCACTGTGGTTTGAAAAGATAGTTGGTATTATTTCAATCTCCATACTTCCTCATTTCAAATTATATTACAAAGCTATAATAATAAAAACAATATGGTACTGGCATGAAAATAGACACATAAACCAATCAAATGACCAGAGAGCCCAGAAATAAATCCACACATTTAAAGACAATTGATTTTCAAAAAAGGTGCCAAGAAGACCCAATAAGGGAAGAATAGTCTCTTCAATAAATGGTGCTGGAAAAACTAGTTATTGACATGTAAAAGAATGAAACTAGACACTTATCTTTATACCATACACAAAAATCAATTCAAAATGGATTAAAGACTTAAATGTAAGACCTGAAGCTATAAAACTTCTATAAGAAAACATAGGGGAAAAACTCCTGTGTATTGGCCTTGGCAATGATTTTTCAGATATCACACCAAAAGCTCAGGCAACAAAAGCAAAAATAAATATGTGGGACTACATCCAACTAAAAAGCATCTACACAGCAAAAAAAAAAAAAAAAAAAAAAATCAATTTATAAAATGAAAAGACAGGATATGGATTGGGAGAAAATATTTTCAAATCATATGATAAAAAGTTAATATCCAAAAATATGTAAGGAACTCATATAACTCAGTAGCAAAAACCAAACAAACAAAGCCCACAACTGATGAAAAAAATGGACAAAGGACCCGAATAGACATTTCTCAAAAGGAGACATACAAATATCCAGCATGAAAACATGCTCAGCATCATTAATCATCAGGAGAATGCAAATCAAAACTACTATGAAATATCACTTCACACCTGTTAGAATGGCTACTGTAGAAAAAGACAAAAAATAACAAGTGTTGGCAAGGATGTAAGGAAAAGGAAACCCTTGTACATTGTTGGTGGGAAAGTAAATTGGTACAGTCATTATGGAAAAGAGTATAGAGATTCCTCAAAAAATGAAAAAATGAACTACCATATGACCCAACAGTTCTTCTGCTGGGTATATACACAAAAGAGATGAAATTGTCACCTCCCAGAGATACCTGTTCTCCCACGTTCATTGGAGCACTTTTTTTTTTTAATTTCAGGAAATTATGGGGGTACAAACATTTGGGTTACATGTTATGACTTTGCCACATCCCAACCATGATTTGAGACATGCCCTTTCCCCCCCACAATGCTCACCGTGTCCATTTGTTGTGAGTTTACCCACGCCCAACCCCCCAAAGAATATTACTACTGTGTGAGCACCTTAGTGTTGCATTATTTACTATAACCAAGATAAGAGATCAACCTAAGTGTCCATCAATAGACAAACGGGTAAGAATATTATGATTAATTAATATATATAAAAATATATGTGTGCATGTATGTGTATATGTGTGTATGTATATAAATAAAATAGAATATTATTTACCCTAAAATAAAGAGATACTACCATTTGCGACAACATGGATGAACCTGGAGGACATTATGCTAAGGGGAATAAGCCAGATACACACACAAAAAAACCACTACATGATCTCACTTATATGTGGAATCTAAAAAAAAAGTCAAATATATAGAAAGGGAGAGTAAAATGGTGGTTACCAGGAGTGGGAGGGGGAAGAAATGGGGAGAAGTAGGTCAAAGGGTAGAAATCTGAAGTTATATGGGATGAATAAATCCAGAGATCTAATGTACAGCATGAGGACTATAGTTAATATTATAATACTGTATACTGAAAATTTTCTGTGAGAGTAGATTTTAGGTGCTCTTACCACACAAAAAAGGTAACTATGGAAGGTGATGAATATGTTAATTTGTTTAACTGTGATAATCATTTCACTATGTGTATGTATATTGAAACAACATATTATACACCTTAAATATAATAAAAAGTTTCCAGCCAATATCCCCAAGCCTCTAGGGTATTGCTGATTTTGCTGGATTTAGGGGTCACTAATTGGTCTTACTTCATCCATCTGAGTCCAGAAATTACTTCTAAGAAACAATACACAGTTGTCTTCATGGACAATTATTCCCATTGTCACTGATGTGTGCCTTCCCCACTTTTTGACTGTCTTGATCTGTTCAGCACTTGCAATCAACACTCATAATTTCCTCCTTCGTTTTCTGGGCCCTGATGGCATCCATGGAGAAAAGCTTTCGACAAGGCTCTGTGTTAATGCTATAATATACATCAGGGTACCTGAACTTAGAGACCTTGTCTGTGCCCAATCGGAATAAGGGTCTCCACACAGGTAAAATAACTACAGGACGCTTATCACAATTTCTATTCAACCAGAAATCTCAGAGGGCTCTCGGTGCCATCCCCACTTTAGCTAGCATAACATGAAGATTTCTCAAACCATGAGATACAAGCTGAAGAATTCTAACCCTATATTTCTGTTAAAAATGAGGGTGCTTATTTGGGTCTTTTCATGTAAGATAAAACTAATCATTTAATACTAAACTGTACTACACTCCCTCAGCTTGTCAGCCTAGCTCAGCACCCAGGCTTTCTTTTCAGAATACTTTAGCATGAAGTATCTACTAATGAATCACATTTGCATCAAGTATGAAAGAGGAGCTACACTGCTAGCATTGTGGCCCTGGTGGGACTCCTCCAAATGGTTAATCATGCACTACTTTATAGACTCAGCCTTCCATTATGCCTGATTAGCTGGTGTTCACTTTATCCCTCACCTGCTGAGGGAACATAGTCTTGGTTAGCTTAGATATTCAGCCAGGCAGCAATTCTTAGACCCAATATGGGTCTAAGAAAGGCTACATTGTCTGTACAGGAAATGACCCCAACTTAGAAGCATTTTATCACAAAGTGTGTATGGATGTTTGAAAAATCCCTCATTAACGCACATCCTCAATCTCCTCCCGCTTTCTTTTCTCTTAAACACCTCTTCTCTACCTTGAATGGAAAGGATCTTGTAGCTGGTGAATGCCTTCCACAATCTGAAGGCATTTACCATTACCAGATGATGTCAGTGGGATGATAAGCGGGCTGTTATTAGTACTGTGCTGATAGCAGGCTCTAGCTATGCTTTTTTGGGATTGTTGATAACTTAACTTTGGATATGAGCAGAGAGTGAGTGAAGCCCTTAATGTTTTTTTAATCCCAAAGGTACTATATTTTTTCTTTTCTGGTGTTATCTAAACTATAATTCTAATGTTAGCTTCCATTTATTTATTCATTCATCTGAGATATTTTAGAACTCCTAGTATGTACCAGGTACTGTAATGATAGAGTTCACTGGCGGAAAAAGGCTACAGAAACACAAGTCAATCAAAGTGACATGTGCTATCATTATGGCTAGGAAGCTCAAAGAAGCCTACTTGGGTCTCCATTATAATCTTAGTCTTCCTGATGCAGTATGTTTACTTATTAAAACATTATTCATACCAGGTAAATAAGTCCCCATGTATCTTCTCCCAACTCCTTTCATGTGGCCAAGTTTCTCTCTCCTTGAGGATGACTTTCCAGACTATAGTAGGTTCTTACTCTTCTCAATCATAACCCTTATTTGTCTGTAATGTACACTTATGGCAAGTTGCTTTGTTATCTTTTTTGAAACTTAAATTTTGTTCCATTTTTGAAAAATCATTTCATGGTTTTGCAACTGTCTGCCCTAACTACAAGTCTCTTTAGGGCTAAGACTTGTCTTGTACTTGGTAGAATTGTGTCACAGGAGATGCACTGGATACAAGGAACCTGAATTCTAGTCTCAATTCTAGAACTCACTGGCTTTGTGACTACAAGCCTACAAGCCGGAAATTTAGTGTCTTGGGATTTCAGTAGTCCACTATAATAATGTGATGTTTAAATTTCACATCCCTTTAAGTTCTAAAGTGCAGAGAGTATACCAACTCAGTGCCTTAAATTTAGCAGGGCTCAATTAGCATCTAAAATTTTTTGAAATATAGATGGTCTCTGACTTATAATAGTTTGACTTTTGAGTTTTTGACTTTACAATGGATTTATGGGGTATTTAATGCATTTTTGACTTACAATATTTTTGACTTACGAATGGTTTATTGGGACATAACTCTATCCTAAATTGAGAAGCATCTATATTGTTTATTGTTATCAAGTGCACTCAAATGTGGTCAACTTCAGATAGATCATGATTTTTTCAAAAGGAACCCTAAAATTTGGGGCATGTACTTCATAGCAAGGTTTTTATTGACCAGAATCAATTATTCTCCTTTAGATAGTGAGCTTAACTGTGGAATCAAATCCTAGTCCTGCTCCTAGTACTTGTGTGACCCTGGACAAGTTATTTAATGCCTCTAAGCCTCAGTGACTTCATGTATATTAAAAATAAAATTATGAATAATGCTTGCCTCAGTGTTGTTTGTTATAAGTAAAGTCAAATGCTACCTTGAGCTGATGTAGAAATGAAAATTAGATATATAGTTTATAAATTACTTGAGTTTTAAAATTTTTTGTCTTTTAACTTGAATCTTGGGATAATTTACCCAAGGATTTTGAGAAGCTGTCACAAAGGGTTTAGGGTAAATTCTGAATTTTCCAGATGGGATTATTTCAAGGCCCCAGAGCTTCCATAAGCTAAGATGGCTGCATTGGCTTTCTTTGGGTGAGCTTGTTACTCCTTAGTAGCGTCATTACTTTGTAGGGTAGATTGATAAATGGAAATGCAATGAAGTCTAGTTAGCCAATGGTACTCCTAGCAGAAACCTTTCATGGTAAGTTGATTGGCAAAAGCACTGGAAATAGTGGTTGTGCATATGCTCACTCTAGTATCAAAATATCTGGGAATGTAATGCTATTGCATTTGTGCTCCCTTCCTCTAACAGTACAATTAGTGAATTGGAATCTGATTTCATTCCCTGGTTTCCTCCTGAGAGCATTCCCTTTCTACCCCTCTATGGCCCTATTCCCATGGAATCATTATCAGAAAGGTCAATTTACTTGAAATGAATATGTAACTTGTTTCAAAACTAAATGTAATTGGTTATTGGATTGTCAGTCTCTTCCATTTGTGTGGCTGCAATTTTCACTATTAAGGGTCCACTATTAAAATAGCTTCTGTCCATTTACATTAGAATGCAAGGTTCCCATTTAGTAGTCTTGAGGGAGAATGCCTGGCACTTACTGAATTACCCACTAGGACCATTCTTGGTGCTTGGTGTCCTGGAGTCATCAAACTGCCTTCTTGGAAAACAGCCAACCATCCCCCAAATAACAAAGAAGCCAGATTCCAGAACTAGTAGTAATAAATGTTTAAAAGAATGAAACACATTATATTTAAGGGGAAAACTACCCTTCGGGCTTTTTCCCTGGAAACTTTAGAGGTAATGACTAAATTAAAGCAACAATCTTACAAACAAACAAGTCCACCTCTGGAGATGTCATTTTAATCAGCACATATTGAAGAGAACCTGTAGACATTAGCCAAACACATTATTTCTCCTTATAACAGCCTTGTTTCTTCTATTTAATAGCAATGTCTAGCACACAGTCCTAAAACCTGGAGTTTGTTTTAATATTAAGGAATGTTTGGAACTAAACAGTTGCTTCATTATTTCCTTAAATGCTAGCAGGTGATCTTCAAAGATAGGGGAATTCAATTAAAATAAAATAACAGGCAAAGCTAAAAAATTCATGGTCTTAAGTCTACACTGGTCTTTCTTCTATCTGTGACTGTTTATTGCAGAATCTCTATGATTCTCTGTCTTTCTCTTTCAGATTCTGGCTGGTTTCACTTCTGACCTTTCTTAATTCAATCCATCAAATGTCTGTTGGCACAATAACATTTTAGGTGACAGAGGAAGACAAATATAAGTTGGTCATAGAATCTGCCTTCAAGATTCTCCCTCTTAGGCCGGGCACGGTGGCTCACGCCTGTAATCCTAGCACTCTGGGAGGCCGAGGCGAGTGGATCGCTCGAGGTCAGGAGTTCGAGACCAGCCTGAGCAAGAGAGAGACCCCATCTCTACTAAAAATAGAAAGAAATTATCTATCCAACTAAAATATATATAGAAAAAATTATCCGGGCATGGTGGCGCATGCCTGTAGTCCCAGCTACTCGGGAGGCTGAGGCAGTAGGATCGGTTAAGCCCAGGAGTTTGAGGTTGCTGTGAGCTAGGCTGACGCCACGGCACTCACTCTAGCCTGGGCAACAAAGCGAGACTCTGTCTCAAAAAAAAAAAAAAAAAAAAAAAAAGAGATTCTCCCTCCTACTTCTGTCTGAGCTGTGAAAAGAAACATTAGCTCGTAAATTCAAGATATAATGGCACTTGGATAATTAGCCCATCAAAAATGTGATTTATTCAGCCTCTTTTGTGAGTTTTTGTTTGAGATACATTTTCTAATTTCAAAGTATTATGGGGGTACAGATATTTTTGGTTACATGGATCGCTTTTGTAATGCTCGAGTCAGGGTTTAAAGTGTGCCAGTCACCCCTTTTATAATGATATGGAAGGGCTCTGATTATCTTTGTTACAGTCCTCTTGCTTCCACCAAGAGATGAGTGGTAGAATGAGGGGAATGTGCGAAGAAAAGAGACATCGCTGGGAATTACAAGTAGTTCCAATAGTTCCAAAACAGTCAACTAGTCAGATGACCTTTTAGGATAATTGCTCACAAATCTTTTATTATATAAGAAAGGAGATTTGGGCACCATTCATATCACTCTGAATGACAGCTAGGAAAAGGAGCATCCAGAGCTAATTGAGTTTAGTTAGAGATAGATCTTGCTGATATTATGGAGGAACTTAACTTCTCAGAGGAACCCTGACAAAGTTGAAGGGCTTGTTAAGGTAATTTTAGTTGACTTAGTTTTCTAGCTTGAGAGTATAGTTTTCTGTTTTCATCAATAGTTGGGGAAGATTCCTTCTCTATGTTATGAAATAATTTCTACAGTATAGGTGCCAGTTCTTCTTTGTAGGTCTGGTAAAATTCAGCTGTGAGACTATCTCATCCAGGACTTTTTTTATTGGGAGATTTTTTATTGCTACTTCAATTTTGTTACTTGTTATTGGTCTGTTCAGGAGTTCTATTTCTTCCTGATTGAGCCTAGGGAGGTTGTGTGTTTCCAAGAATTTGTCCATTTCCTCAATTTTCAAGTTTATGTGCATGGAGATTTTTATAGTATTCAGAGGTGATATTTTGTATTTCCATGGTATCAGTGGTAATGTCTCCTTTTTCATTTCTCATTGAGCTTATTAGGGTCCTTGCTTTTCTGTTTCTGGTTAATCTAGTGAGAGGCTTGTCAATTTTGTTCAACTTTTCAAAGAATCAACTGTTTGTTTCCTTATTCTTCTGTATAATTCTTTTGTTATTGATTTCATTTAGTTCTGTTCTGACCTTAGTTATTTCTTTTCTTCTGCTGGGTTTGGGATTGGTTTGTTCATTTTTTTCCAATTCCTTGAGACCATTCATTAGATTGTTGTTTTGTGATCTTTGTCTTTTGGATGTAGGCATTTTTGGTTATGAATTTTCCTCTTGTGGCTGCTTTTGTTCAATCTCCCAGATTTTGATAACTTGTGTTCCCTTTGTCATTTAGTTCAAAAAATCTTTTGGTTTCTATATTAATTTCCTCCTCAATCCAATAATCATTCAGCAGTAGGTTGTTTAATTTCCATGACTTTGTGTAAAGCTGAATGTTTCTGTTGGAATTGATTTCTAATTTTAGGGTACTGTGGTCTGAGAAGATGCATGGTATAATTTCTATTTTCTAAAATCTGTTGAGAGACATGTTGTGGCCTAGGATGTGATCAATCTTAGAGAATGTCCCATGAGCTGATGAGAAGAATGTATATTCAATGGATTTTGGGTAGAATGTTCTGTAAATGTCTGTTAGTCCTATTTGTTCTAGAGTTCTGTTTATGTACATTTTTTTTCTTTGTTTGTTTTCTATTTGGAGGATCTGCCCTCCTCTGTCAGTGGGGTGTTAAAGTCCCTGGCTACTATGGTGCTGCTGTTTATCATTTTGTTTAGATCAATATAGTTTGCTTTATGAATCTGGGTGTGCCTGTGTTAGGTGCATAAATATTTAGGATTGTTACGTCTTCTTGTTGAATTGATCCTTTTACCATTGTATAATGATGATCTGTGTCTTTCCTTATTTTCCCTGATTTGAAGTCTATGTTATCTGATATGAGAATGGCTACACTAATTTTTTGTTGTTGTTTTGTTTCCATTTGCATACAGTATTGTTTTCCATCTCTTCACCTTGAGTCTGAATGAGTCCTTGTGGGTTTAGGTGTGTTTCCTGGAGACAGCAGGTATTTGGCTTATATTCTTTTATTCATTCAGCCAGCTTGTGTCTCATGAGTAGGGTATTCAAGCCATTCACATTTATTGAAAGAATTGATAAGTGGGGTGGATTTCTGTTTGTTCTGTTGAGTAGAACTTTATTGCATTGTTTTACCACTTGGGCCATTATGGTATATGGGCTCTGAACTTTAGCTTTGGGTGATTTTTATAGTGGTGGATGACTATTGTACTGATCTTTGTGTAATGCAATTCTGAGTACTTTCTGCAGGGCAAGTCTGGTCTTCACAAATACCCTCAGTGTTTGCTTGTCTGAGAAAGTTGTTATTTCTCCCTCATATAAGCAACTTAGTTTTGCAGGATACAGAATTCTAGGCTGGCCATTATTCTGTTTGAGAAGACTGAGAATAGGGCCCCAGTCCCTTCTGGTTTGTAAGGTCTCAGTTTAGAAGTCTGCAGTTAGTCTGATGGGTTTTCCTTTGTAAGTTACCTGTTGCTTTCACCTTACAGTTTATAGGAGTCCCTCTTTTGTGTTTACTTTGGCCGGTCTGGTGACAATATGTTGTGGTGATTGCCTCTTGCAATGAATCTCCCAGGGGTCCTTTGAGCTTTTTGTACCTGGATATCTAGATTTCTAGCAAGGCCAGGGAAATTTTCCTCAATTATTCCCTCAAATAGGTCTTCTAACCCTTGTGTATTTTCTTCCTTTGCCCTCGGGGATGCCTATAACTCTTCTGTTAGGCCTCTTTACATAATCCCATATTTCTTATAAGTTTTGTTTGTTCCTCTTATTTCTCAGTTCTTTCTCTTGGATTGACTTAACTCATAGGTGTTGTCTTCAAGTTCTGAAATCCTTTCTTCTGCCTGATGTAGCCTATTCTTAAGGCTTTCCACTGCATTTTGTATTTCCTGGAATGATTTTTCATTTCTAGGAATTCTGTTTGCTTTTTAAAATAGTTTAATTAATTGCCTTAGTAAATTTTTTATTCATTTTCTGCATTGTTTTTGTGGTTTCTTTGTGTTGGCTTTCTATTTTGTCTTGTATTTCACTGAGCTTCCTTGCAATCCATATTCCAAATTCTTTACCTGTCATTTCAGTCTTTTCCTTTTGGTTGGTATCCATTGGTAAGGACTTGTTGTTTGCTTTTTGGGGTGTCCTTTCACTCTGATTTTTCATAATTCTGGAGCTCTTTTGCTGATTCCTTCTCATCTGGCCTCTCAGTCAAGACCTGGCGGTGCTAGGCCTGGATTATAGGCCTGTCTCCAGGTCCTCAAAGATCAATCCCTGAGTGTGCCGGGGCGAGGAGTTCTTTTCCTGAGTTGCATATGGGATGTTCTAGGAGGCTTGGTGTACCTCTTGGTTTACCTTTGGTATGCTGTCTTCACCTCTTCCCAATAGTGTATAGTGAGTTAGGTCCCCCAGCTTAATCTTGATGATGGTGGGTAGCACTTGTGAGTATGAATCAGCCACTTCCTGTTTGTTTGAATTGGTAGGCCCTATGCTTAGCTATGGGGTTGTTCCCCTGACATTGATTGGTGTTTGTGTGGAAAGGCCAGCTGCCAAATGGTCTTTTGTGCCCATGGTAAGCTCTGATCCCCCAGGTGGCACACAAATGCCAAGGCTCTAGGAGGGATCCTATAACTCTCTGGTGTTTGCTTGATCTCTACTTCCTCTGAGGTGGGAGAAGGAGCACCCTGTCAGGTGGCTTTTGCCAAAAGTAGCAGCTGCAATTTTGTTTCTGGGTCCTGTGACCAGCACTAGTCCCTCAGGAGAAGCACTTGAATGCCCCAGGTGGTGGCTGGGGCCCTGGAAGTTCCAGGGGAGTCCTTATTCTCTGCCACAGCAGAATTGGGTGGGGGAGTTTGGTTGGGCAGGGCTGGGTGATGTGAAGCTTTCCCTCAGGCTCTACAAAAGCTGGCATGGTAGCTGTTTTGGCAGGGGTCAAAAGTCTGCTCCCAACTTCAGGGCAAAGCTGCCAGGGAGGGGCTGAAGTGGCTCCCTTCAACCAGAGAGTCTGCTTGTGGAGGAGGGGCCATCCGAGATTCACAATCTGACAGTCTGGAATGGGCCTCACCCCTCTTCCCCCTCCTCTGTTCCACAATCTCTCCCCAGTGTCTGCCAGCAGGCAGGAGCCTAAGCCAGCCTAGCTCCTCACCAACTGTGCTGTGGGCAGGGAGGATCCTAGCCTGAGCGGATAGCGTAGCCTTGCCCTGGGGAGGTGGGGGAAGGGGTGCCCTGTGAACACACCACAGCTAGGACCCACACTGCACTCTCCCCCCAGATATGTACACATGGGCTCTCTCACCTCCCAAGACCAAGAAGATCAATCCCTGACCATGCCACGGAGAAGCACACTGGTCCAGAGTTGCTCATGGTGTGCCCAAGCAGAATCGATGTCCCTCTGCCTTAGGGCATGCTCTGCTTTGATGGAGCTGCTGGGCAAGCAGCACTAGGGAGGGCCAGCAAGCAGGGAGCTCACAGACCGAGCATCCCTCAATGCACTGCATAACTCCAAGATGAAAGGCCTGATTCCCACTCTCTGTGGAAGCTTTGGTGTAGTGGCTCAATTGTCTCTCTCCGCAGCCACAAGTAGGGGAGGGGAAGGGAGGAAAAGAGTCTAAATGGGGGAATACTCACACTTTGGACATCTCCAGCCCATTCTCTGGGAGGCAGTCCACTCAGAATGTTCCGGCTCTGGTGTCACACAAATCACCTGGGTCCCACTGCACCCCTGTGGCTCCTATGGTCTGGACTGGAGTTGGGAAATGTCTGTGTGGGAATGAGCAAGATGAAACCTGAGGAGTTGAAGCTCCCTGGGGATGTCAAGGATGCATGGTGGGTAGAGAAGCCATATGGTGCCTGCTGTCCGGGCTCAGGTCTGTGGGGTGGGAAGTGCCCCAGAGGGGCTGGAAGCCTGGTGCCCTGTCCATAAGAAGCTCCCAGCTCACTGGCAACAACAGCCTCTGGGCTCTTGTGGGCAGAAATTCTCTCTAGCAGCTCAGGAACCTGCCAACTGTCAGAGATAGGAGGGAGTCTCCTGAAGGTATGGCATCCTTTCTTCAGGCCCACATTTGATCTATGTTTGTCTGTTTGTTCATTTTTTATCTTTCGTCTACCATTTCCTCTTACTGAGATGCTCTGGCAGCTGGTGTCTCTGGTCAGCTGACTTAGGAATCTATCATTGTGGTTTTAATTTGCATTTCCCTGATAATTAGTGACATTGAGTATTTTTTCAAGTGCTATTGGCCTTAATACAGTAATATTTTAAAATTACTTATATTTGTGACCTGTAGCATCTTTTGGGATAATAAACTTGATATGTTTATTAGTCACAAAGAATTTTTCTTTATTACTCTTAGATTTATTTAAAATATTGATGGTAAACTCTATGTTTCTATTAGCCAAACACTTTATGATTTTAGACTCTTTACAATATCCTTTTAAAGTTTTTGTCTTTTTAAGCCAAATAATACTATTACTTAGTGTGTTCTCATAAAGAAGCTCCTTGTTCAATTTAATAACCCTGGTTGTCTCCATTCTAGTTCTTGGTTTTCGTGAGGTATAATGACCAAATGATACACATGGCTCCAGGTGTGGGCAAACCAGGTTTCCATAGAGGGGGTGGATAAAGTTTTTTGCTCTGTTTCCATTAGTCTTTCTCATGCTGCTCAGGGTTCTGTAGCCTTCTCAGCCACAAGGGCACATTGTGCTGATTTATTCAAGTCTCCAGCATGACTCTTTTCTGAGTCATAATTGTTCAGATTATTTTGAGAGTAAGGTACACTTCTATCCTTTGTTTATCTAACTTCTGTCGCTACTGAAACATTTGGTAATTACTAGGGATCTTTGAAATACTGTAGGCAAACCTCAACCTATTGATCCCAGATTTATTTTCGCCTGTACAATGTTCTTATTTTAATTGAGTCATTTTTTCCATTACTAGAATTTGGTCTTCTAAAGGAGTGAGGTTTCACAGTGGGAACCACTTCATAGATGGGTTGGAAATCAAGATTTTTTTCAAAGTTAGTATATTAAATGCACTCTTACCCCGTTAGTATTTTGTTCTTTGTGACATTGTATGTATAATCTTCCTATTAAACATATAAATATATACACATTGTGTGTTTAATGCTCCATTGGAGAGGACAGAAATGGAAAGCCGAACACATGGGGTGTGATTCAGATGAAGTCTGATTAGGGTGAGGTAAAGCTCTTTCTGTCTCAGAGCCTCAGCATCACCATTCACAAGTAAAAGAAGGTAACTCTGTGACAGACATGGTAAAATTAATGATTCCTGTAGATGTATTTGGAGATCTTTGAGAAGAGGGGATTATTTAGATTTAACTAATGATAGTATCAAATGAATGGGTCAAAGGAAGTTAACATACTAGTTGTGGCAGTATCACATACTAGTTAATAGAAAGACTCCCTGGGCTCAGACTTAAGTTAGAATGTGATTGTACCATATATTGACTCAGTGACCATGAGTGAGTATGTTGAACTCCCCCTCCCATCCCAGCTTTGTTGAGGTAAGAATGCTAGACAAAAATTGCATATATTTAAGATGTACAATGGGATGTTTTGATACATGTATACATTGTAAAATGACTACCACAGTCAAGCTAACATAGCCATAACCTCACTTAGTTACCATTTTTTGTATGTTGGGTGGTGAGAACACTTGAGATCTATTCTCTCAACAAATTCCAGGTGTACAATACATTATTATTAACTATTGTCACCATACTGTACATTGGGTCTCCAGAACTCCACAACATGTTCATGATATATTAAAACTGAAAGTTTGTACCCTTTGACCAACAACTCCTCTTTCCCCCCACATCCAAGCCCCTGGTAACCACCATTTTACTCTCTGTTAATGTGAGTTTGACTTTTTTTTTAATTCCCACATATTAGGAATATCATGTAGCATTTGTCTTTCTGTGTCTGGCTTATTTCACTTAGCACAATGTTTTCCAGGTTTACCTGGAAATCTTACAAGTAAGATTTCCTTCTTTTTAATGATATTGTCTATATATACCATATTTTCTTTATCCATTCATTTGTCACCAGACACTTAAGTTGTTTCATTTCTTGGCTACTGTGAATAATGCTGCAATGAACATAAGCAGGCAGATGTCTCTTTGAGATAATGATTTTATTTCCTTTAGATATATACCCAGAAATAAACTTGTTGGCTTATATGATAGTTCTATTATTAATTTTTAAAATTTTATTTATTTATTTTTAATTGACAAATAAAAATTGTATATATTCATGGTATACAACATAATGTTTTGACACATACATACATTGTGGAATGGGTAAACAAGCTAATATATGCATTACCTCACCTACTTATTTTTGTGTGGTAAGAATATTTAAAACCTCTTTTAGCAATTTTAAAGTATGCAATATATTGTTATTATCACATTATGATATATGATAGGTAATTATTCCTTCTGTCTAACTAAAATTTTGTATCCTTTACCAATATCTCCCAAATCTCCTCACTCCCCAGCTTCTGGCATCTACAATTCATTCTACTCTCTGCATCTATGGGTTCAACTTTTTTACATTCAACATATAAGTGAGAATCATGCTGTATTTGTCTTTCTGTCCCTAGCTTGTTTCACTTTAAATAATGTCCTCCAGGTTTATCCATGTCACAAATGACATGATTTTCTTCTTTTTTAAAGGCTGAATAGTATTCCATTGTGTATATATACCACATTTTCTTTATGCATTCAATGACTAGTCATCACTTAGGTTGATTTCATGTCTTGGTTACTGTGAAAAATGCTGCAATGAACGTGGGAGTGTAGATATCTTTTTGACATACTAATTTCCTTTCTTAAAAACATACATCCAATAGTGAGATTGCTGGATCATATCGTAGTTCTATTTTTAATTTTTTAAAGAACCTCCATATTCTTTTCCATAATGTCTGTATCAGTTTACATACTCACCAACAGTGTACTAGGGTTCCCTTTCTTCACATTCTTGCCAATACTTGTTATCTTTTGTCTTGTAGATGATAGCCATTCTAACAGATGTGAGTTAGTATCTCGCTGTGGTTTTGATTTGCATGGCCCTGATGATTAGTGATGTTGAGCATTTTTTTTAATATACCTGTTGGCCATTTATATATTTTCTTTTGAGAAATGTCTATTCACACCCTTTGCCCATTTTTAATCAGTTTATTTATTTTGTTACTATTGGATTGTATTAGTTTCTTGTATGTTTTGGATATTAACCTCTTATCAGATACATGATTTGCAAATATTTTCTTATTTCTGTAGGTTATCTCTTCACGCTGTTGATTATTTCCTTTGCTGTGAAGAAGATCTTTAGTTTAAGGTAAGCCCATATTTCCATTTTTGCTTTTGTTGCCTGTACTTTTGGGTTTATACATTAACAAAAATCATTGCCCAGACCAATGTCATGGAGATTTTCCCCTATATTTTCTTCTAGTAGCTTTATAGTTTCAGGTTTCATGTTTAAGTGTATAATCAAAAAACCTGTCTTCAAGTTCTGAAATTCTTTCTTCTGTTTGATCAAGTCTATTGTTGAAACTTTCAAATGTATTTTGTATTTCATTCAATGAATTCTTCAGTTCCAGAATTTCTGCTTTTTTTTTTTTTAATGATGTCTATCACTTTGGTAAATTTATCATTCATATTCTGAATTGTCTTTCTGATTTCTCTGTATGTTTTCATGTATTCTTTTGTATCTTCCTGGGCTTCTTTAATATAAATATTTTGAATTTTTCTGGGATTTCCTAAATTTCATTTTCATTGGAATCTATTGCTGGAGAATTATTGTGTTCCTTTGGAAGTGTCATATTTCTTTGATTTTTTATGTTTCTTGTGTCCTTATGTTGATATCTGCACATCTGGTGTACAGTCACTTCTTCCAACTTTTTAGATTTGCTTTCACAGGGGAGGACTTATTCCTGAAGATGTATCTTTGGTGTTGGTTGGGTAGGGCACTTTGGCTTTGATTTTGGGTGTATGCAGTAGTGTAGTTTCCTTATGATTTCTTTAGCTTATAAACAGTGTCACTGATGTCTGTGATTTCCTCTGTGGTTTAGGGTATACTTGTTAGTGGAGGCTATGGCAAAATTTTGCTGGGGCCTGGGATGCTATGTGGGCCAATCCTTGGGCCCTTGTGGTGGCAGCAGTGGGCCAAGTGTGCCTGTCCTTAGGCCTCAGGGATGCATACACTGGCACCAATGTTAGCAGGTCCATGTGGGTCAATTCCATTTATATGAAATATCCAGAATAGGCAAATCTGTACAGATAAAAAGTGGATTAATGGTAGTGGTTTCTCAGGGATGGCTGTTTGGAGGGGGAAATGGAGAGTGACTGCTAAAGGGTACATGGTTTCTTCTGGGGGACAAGAATGCACTCAAAGTGATTGTGGTAATGGTTCCATAAATCTGTGACTGTACACTATAAAGTTGCAAATTACATAATATGTGAATTACATCTCAACATACGTATAATTTTTAAAAGATAGGTTGGCTTAGAGAGCATGTGCCTTCTTTAGATGGCATACATCCCATAGTTCCATCATTCCATATTGATGCTACCACACTGGGGCTCAGATGACTTCTTTCATTATGGTCTCTGTTGATTTGACTTTTTAGCCTCAGTTAATGTTCAGGAGCATTTTCCTTTTTCTAGTATCTTTATCCTGATAAGTTCCCTTTTCTCATTTTTTTTCCTCATGAAAATTACCTTTCTTGGTCATCTCAGAGCACATCTCCTCCTATAGTATTTTTTACCTGTAGTTGTCAAGTTTCTGACAAAGAAATGTATTTCCTTATTTGTAACCATATTGTTATAATATTATGCCTTATTGAACCAAACTTTCTTACAAATACCACCTGAATTCTGTATTTAATAAGCAAATACTGCACACTATGCCAACAGAAAAATAACAGGAAATAGTTTATGACCCCAAATCATCTATCTATTCTCCCCTAAACATCCCTGTAGCATGACCAGGCAGGAGAGGCTGCAAGGCTAGAAATTGAACTGTAATCGCTGGCATTTTCAAACAGCTTGTTGATGGGCTGCCTTGTGAGAAAACCAACATTACATTGAAACTCTTAGGGATACTTTAAATTGGTGGATTAGATGGTCGCTTGATTAAGTTTGGGTTATGTCAACAGTGGAGTGTTTAGATTTAGGCTTGGCTGTTGGAGTCTAGGCAGCTGTTTGTACTTAAGTTCAGCAAGAAGAAGTCTTGTTAATCAAAGAACTGACTGAATTTCTTTCTTTCTTTCACACCCCCCCAACCCCCGCGCCTGCTTCTTTTTTGGTACCTGTGTTGTTTTTCCCAGTGTCCAAACCTTTTGGGCTCAGGACTGTTGGGAGGCAAAAACAGAGCATTTTGAATGTTCCTCTGAGGACTGGGAACTTATTTTTTTGATTACATAGTGATGTGCCCCACAGATTTCCCTCACTGTGAGGTAATCACTTCATTTATCCAAGTTCTACAAAGCCTTTATTATTTCGGTTAGTTCATATTTTTGAAGCTAAGTCATCAGTTTGATGCGTTTGTTGTAAAATGTGGTTTAACAGCTTGTTAGCACATTTATTTTTTTTAAATGGAATCCAAAGATATTTCATGCTTGAGCAGCAGTGGATTTAAGAGCCGATGAAAAGCCCTGAGAGCTGTGCGCATTCAGCACAAAACAATGCACAAGAACATTGTGGAACCAAGCGCAGGCTGCAGCCAGCATTGGTGTGCAGGCTTTTTCTTGATGAACTCTAGGTTTCTTTTTTCTTTTTCTTTTTCCATTTTTTTTTTTTTTTTTTAGCTGACTGCGTCTCATAAATAACCAGTGTTGCATTATGCTTATTGGTTTCAGGTTGTCTGGGATGCACTGGATCATTTGAGCAGTGTGAGTTCATGTGGTTTTTCTACCCCTGGAGATGATTCTATTTTGTCCGCAGAGCAAAGGGGAGACTTAGATTGTTGTTTTCTGTCTTCTGCATGTGGCTTTGTAAAGTTGTCTCAGAATTAACGGGTTGGAACTGAGAGCTATTGTGGAGTTTGGTGAGTGTCAACGAGCTTTTGAAAAGTAAAAGTGGGGAAGCGGCAAAGCTCTTTCCATGCCTTTGTCACAAATACAAGCTAGGTCATTTTCCTGGGAGGCAGCAAAAGTGAACATTCTGTGTTTGACCAAAGACAACCTTTTGTTTAGGTTTTGCTACTATGGGGATGAAATAGAGGCAAATGGTCTCCTTTGCCAAAATCCAGACCTACTTTTGTACCAGGCTAGGTGTTTGTTGGATTAAAAGATCTGCAGCCCTTGGAGAGCACCCTAATGAAGTGGAATTGGTGAAAATGAACTTTCTGATCATAGCTAAAATGTGTTCGTTACCTTATCAGTCTTCCCGTTTGCATTTCTCTGTTGTCAGTGCATAAACCAGACCACAGTGATTTTTCACCCAAGCAATTAGAGATTAAGGAAAAGTATTGAGAAGAGAAGGTGTTTCTTCTTATATAATACCTGAGGTTTTCAAGTTGTAATGCCTGCTGATATAGTGCTTATAGCCTAGATTTCCTACCTATCTATCTACCTATCTATGCATGAGAGAGAGAGAGAGATTGAAGCACTTGCATAAGGCAAAGAGAGGAGACCATATGTGAAAAATTACCAACTACTCTGCCAGTGATTACCTAACAGTGGAAGAGATCCATATTTCCAATCTGCTCACACCTCCAATGTCTCTTTGAGGTTGAGAACATAAAATGAAACCCCTGTGTGAAGTAATCTCACTTCTTAAAGAAAGGAAAAAAGGACTGCTTTTAATGGCAATGCTGCTAATTTAGAGGATGACAAAAGCTAGTCTTGGAAGGGACCCTTTTTACAAACTAGTCCAACTGTCTAATTTTGTAGACAAAGAAACTGGGAAGAAACTTGTTTCTATCATTTGGCCCTTGTGAATATTCTTGTGACTAGTAAGACTTTGAATATTCATGTACCAGTTTTTGTTTGAACACCTGTTTTCAATTCTTTTGAAGTAGAATTGCTGAGTCATAAGATGATTCTATGTTGAACTTATTGAGGAACCACCAAATTGTTTTTGCAGTGGGCATACCATTTTACCTGCCCTCCGGTGTTCTGTTAATATTTTCTCCACATTCTTATCAACACTTATTTTCCATTTTTTAATTTATTGTAGCCACCCTAGTGAGAGTAATGTGATATCTTATTGTGGTTTTGATTTGCATTTCCCTAATGACTAGTGATGTTGTGTACCTTTTCATGTACGTGTTGTCATTTGTATATATTCCTTGAAGAAATGTCATTTAAGTCCTGCCCATTTTTAAACTGGGTTATTGTCTTATGGTGGTGTTGAGTTGTAAGATTTCTTAGTATTTTTTGGATACTAGATCCTGTTCAGATATATGATTTGCAAATGTTTTCTCCCATACTGTTGTTGTCTTTTCACTTTCTTGATAATGTCATTTGATGTACAAAAGTTTTTAATTTGATGAAGTCCAATTTATTTTTTCTTTTGTTGCTTGTGCCTTTGAGGTCATATCTAAGAAACCTTTGCCAGATCCGAGGTTTTGAAGGTTTACCATTATGTTTTCTACTAAGAGTTTTATAGCTTTAGCTCTTATATTTAAGATCAAAATCCATTTCAAGTTAATTTTTATATATAATGTGACATAGGGATCTCACTTCACTCTTTTGCATATGATTATCCAGTTGTCCCAGCACTATTTTTTGAAGAGACACATTGAAAGACCTGGCACCCTTGTCAAAATTCATGTGACTGTAGATATATGAGTTTATCTCTGGACTCTTAATTCTATCTGATCTATATGTCTAGTCTTTTGCCAGTACCTAGAAATTCAGTTTTGGTTTCTTCTTTACCCTAAGTTATTTAGAAATTATTTTTAAAATTTTAAATTGAAGGGTTTTATGAGTAATATCTTTCTGTTAAACTAAATTTTCCTTTCACTGGGCTTAAAGAATGTGTCACACATATAATCATTTTATTTTCCTTTAAGTTTAGTAACTTCATATGTTGTTTCCCCCACACCCCAGCCCCACCCCCAGAACAAAGTTTTTTTTTTTTTAAAGCAGCAGATTCATGTCTTTCTTTCTCACAAATTTTCTTCTATTATATCTTTATTCACTTTTTGTTTAATTTTTTTCTTATTTTCTTCTTCAGGGAATTCAATTACATGTGTATGCTATGCCCTCTCTTTGTCTTCCACTTGTACTATTTTAAAATCTTTATTCTTTTTATCTTCATTTCATGTGATTTCATGAAGCTTGTCCTATAGTCAATAGTTTTTAAAAATTATGGTTTTTTTTTTTTGGTACTTTTTCTTGCCTTAAGTGTGGATTTCATCATTGTAATGTTTTATATAACATATTTATAATGACTGTTTTGAAGACTTTATTAATTCATTCATCTGGGCCCTTTCACATGCAGTTTCTATGGCCTGATTTTTTTTTTTCCCCCAGTATTTGGGTTACACTTTCCTGTTTCTTTGCATGTCTTATTTTTTTATTGTTGTTAAAAACTGGGAATTTTAGATAATATATTTTAGCAACTCTGAATATTGATTCCCCCTCCAGGGCATGTTGTTGTAATTATTGTTGTTGTTGTTTGCTTATTTATTTGTTTAATGACTTGGCTGGACTGTTTTAGTGGAGCTTATTTTTCCCTTCCCCAGTGCGAAGCCTCTGATACTGCCCTGCAGAGGGCACAGACTTGGGCATGCACACGGTAACCCTCTGGTGACAGTGGTTTTACCAGGGCTGTTCTTGACTGTCTCTTTCCCTGATCTCTCTGTCAAGCTGTCTGCCTTTGTTGCTATCATACCTAGCGGTTAGGCATCTCTAATTGCCATCAGATTGCTCTGTTTTCAACCATGCCCTGGGATATAAATTATAGTCTCATCCAATTAAATTTGAACCCCTCTGCAGGGTTAGGTTTTAGGTCAATCTTTGAGGGTTGCTTTTACCACAAGAGGACACTTCTTGGATGTTTCTTTCCCTAGTTCTCTCTGGTAATCTTTCTGGCCTCTGGTTTAGCTTGTTGCTCTCATGAAGCTACCAGACTCTTAATTATTCACTACCAAAATTGTCACTGTTTCTATGAGTGCCCTTGAACTTCCCCATAATCTGTTTCAAATAAAGTCAGTTTCTTTGAGGAGAGGTTAGGAACTCTCTATTCTTATGACCTGCTTCTTCCCCTAGGCAAAATCTCTGAGCCATTGTTCCAAAGCAGGTGGTGGGACAGTGCCTCTTTCTTCTCTTGGAGTAAATTCCTGATTTACCAGCAACAAAAAAAGGCCTTTAGTCTTCTTAGCTTACTTCTCCCAGTGTGGAACCTCTATGCTATGAGTAGACTGGGATATGGGTGATTAGGGCCCCATAGTCTCAGCCTCCTGCATCCTCAGCAGAGCCTCTGCCCTGTGAATGGCGCCTGGGTGGATGTGGGGACTGCCCTCCTGGCTGCGCTAACATGAAATTCAGCCTGTGCAACATGAAACTGGGAGGGGATGCAAAATACTGGTAGTCTGCCCCGACTGGGAAGATAGAGTAATCCTTCACTGGGAACTGGAGTGAAGTATCTGTTATGCTGAACTGAGGGGAGGCAGGGAGCGAGCACATCATGACTCAAGTGCCACAAACTCTGTGTTCTTACCAAAATTTAGCAGATTTTTAAAAACATTTCTTTGTTTTCTGCATGCCCTTAGGACAATTTGCAAAGACTTCACATTTGAACAAAAATAATTTTCACCAGTTATGGTTGTTTGTCTGGGGAACAGATCTATAGAAATTCTTATTCCTCCATTTTCTCCTCTTCTTTCTGTTCCTTTTTTTTTAAAAAAAATTTCAAAGTATTAAGGGGATACAAATGTTTTTGTTATATGGATACCTTGTATAATGATTAAGTCAGGGCTTTTAGTGTGCCCACCACCAGAATAGTGTTCATGGTACCTGTTAGGTAAGGTTTTATCCCTCAACACTGTCCCAGCTGCCCCCTTTGTTTCCAATGTCCTTTATAGCTCTCTGTGCCTGTGTGTATCCATTGTTTAGCTCCTACTTATTAGTGAGCACATGTGGTATTTGTTTTGCCATTTCTGAGATACTTCACTTAGGATAATGGTCTCCAGTTCCATCCATGTTGCTGCAAAAGACATTATTTCATTCTGTTTTATGGCTGAATAGTACTCCATGGTATATATATGCCAGATTTTCTTTACCCACTCATGACTTGATGGACACTTAGGTTGATTCCACATCTTTGCAATTGTGAATTGTACTGTGATAAACATTTGAGTGCAGGTGTCTTTTTAATAAAATGACTTCTTTTCTTTTGGGTCGATACCCAGTAGTGGGATTGCTGGGTTGAATGGTAAGTCTACATTTATTTCTTTGAGGAATCTCCATACTGTTTTCCATAGAGGTTGTACTAATTTGTAGTCCAACCAACAGTGTATAAGCATTCCTTTCTGTCTACAAAGCTTCTGCACAGCAAAGGAAATAATCAACAGAGTAAATAGACACTTACAGAATGGGAGAAAATATTCACAAACAATCCATCTGACAAAGGGCTAATATCCAGAATCTACAAAGAGCTCAAACAAATCAGCAAGAGAAAAACAAACAACCCTATCAAAAAGTGGGCAAAAGACATGAACAGAAGTTTTTCAAAGAAAGATAGATGATTGGCCTACAAACATATGAAAAAATGCTCAATATCTGTAATCATCAGGGAAATGCAAATTAAGACCACAATGAAATACCATCTTACCCCTGTCAGAATGGCCACTATTAAATGTCTCCTTTCTGTTTCTTTCTTTCTTTTTTAAGTCTTCTTTTTGGAAGGCTTGCTTTTCACTTCGTCCTGTTATTCGAATATCTGAATCTACATTCTGTACCATTCTTCACTTTTTAGATTGCATTTATAATGTGTTTAGTGTGACAATCTGTTTGTTTGATTCCTTAAATAGTATCTCTTTGGTTGTGTGTGCCTCTTCTGTCTTTTGCTGGTATTCCTTTCCTCATTTTGCTTTGTGGTTCCTGTTCATAAGTCCATAGCTGGTTCTTTTCTCCTTATTACTTATCTTTGAAAAGGTCAGGTTATTTTCTAGTGTGTCTTGGGGTAGGCAGGAAGGTAGAATAGCCTGAAATTTCCTGTTTGGGTTAATTTTTTTGAACACCTTTTTTTTAATCTTTGGCTAGGGCGCACAGTCCTCTCAATTTCTGTGTACTCACAGTGGTCCCCATTCAGCCACACTCTCTGTGCTATAACCTGGGGATGACTTTCCTTTCTCCTTGGCTGGTCCTCACCTCCAGCAGTCTCCCTCGGCTTCCAGGATAGGTCATAGACAATTAGAAATGGCATTCCTATTTCTCCTTCAACTTCAACTCTCTTGCTGTGCTTTGGTTTCGGGTTGGGTCTCTCAAGGCACATCATCTGCCTTTTCCCATGCCCAGTCCACGGAGTTTGATTTCATTACCAACAAAAAGCCTCTAGACTGGCCTTTCAATATTGTACCACATTAAGCAAGAAACCTGTTTCCTGGTTGGTGTCTGAGAGGTTCTGTGTCAGCCATGACACTGTTCTGCCTTAGGATCCAAATAGCACTGTTTAGGTATATATATCTGCTTTGTAGTTTTCATTTTTGGAAGTGTTCTTTTCCTTATTTCAATGAAAATGAAGTTGTTTTTTTAAAAAATCTTTTATTATTCCTTGCTTTCAGTTTATATCAAAAGGTAAAAAATGGCTTTCATACTCCATATTTATTTTTTTTTTTTGAAACAGAGTCTAGCTCTGTTACCCAGGCTGGAGTGCCATGGCATCAGCCTAGCTCACAGCAACGTCAAACTCCTGGACTCAAGTGATCCTCCTGCGTCAGCCTCCCAAGTAGCTGGGACTACAGGCATGCGCCACCATGCCCGGCTAGTTTTTTCTATTTTTACTAGAGGTAAGGTCTCACTCTTGCTCAGGCTGGTTTCAAACACCTGACCTCAAGTGATCCTCCCACCTCAACCTCCCAGAGTGCTAGGATTACAAGTTTGAGCCACTGTGCCCAGCCTCATCCTCTGTATTTAACCAGATGTCAATTGTGTTCACATCTATTTTGATAATTGATATATTTGATCATTTTTCTAATATCTTGTTTACGGTTTTCAAATTTGCTCAGTTTTCTTGATGTTTCCTTGTTTCTCTTTATATACTGTCTTTAATATGACGGATGAAGTATTTTTTTAATGTTTGGGATTTATACATTTTTTTTTCTCTTAGACATTACCCCAAAATTACTTAACACTTTTTTTCTATAGATCTTAGTGTTAATTAGTATTGCCTCTCTGAAAAGACAAGGACTCTAGTAATCTTCTATCATTCTTTCTCCCATTAAGCTCTTACCCTGTCTTCCATATTTTGTTGAAATCATCTTGTAGATATTTCTATAGTGGAGGCTTTTTAAAAATTGATTTCAGGGTTTTTTTTTATATCTGGTAGATACAGATTTATATTTTGCCGCAACCTTGTCCCATTCTGATGCTTCCTTTCTCATTCTTTAGTAAAGTCTTTTGACAAGCAAAAGTTTTAAATTTTAATGTAGTCCCACTTATTTTTTCCTTTACTCTAATAATTTCAGATATTTTGATGTGATTGCTTATATAGCCAATGTTATCCAAGGCTACCATACTGAAACTATTCTTGCAAATTGAATGACAGTCTTATTACTCTCTATGGTGTTCATACCTTACAGAGAGAAATTTTTTTTATGGGTATCCCATAGTATAAAAGGTTTGAACAACTAGAGTGTGTTCAGAAATAACACCCAGAATATTGAAAGGTTTTCAAATCTTGGCCTCTGAAGACGAGTTAAAGGATATGAAGACATTTGAACTAAAAACCCCACATAATAGGTGTAAGAAAGCATTGTTTTAGAATCAGAAGTAAACTTATGCTTTATAACTGTAAGAGGAAGAACATGCCATAAAAACTGAAAGTGACAGGAATATCAATTTCAACTTTTCAAGGAAGCACTTGCTGTCTCAGTGATCCAAAGATGGGTGGTAAATGGACATGGTGCCAGCTAATAGTGTTAAAAAGGGATTCTGACATTGGCTGGAAAGTGACCAAAAGGAAATTGGCCTTTCCTGAGTGTGGTATCATCTTAGCTCCTGTCATAGCTTGGGTTTCCTAGGAAGCAAACACTTCCTAGAAGTAGGAGTGGGAAGGGTTGGAAGTCAACAGTAATGTAGTCTCCAGGGCAGCTTTGGCCAACTCCATAGGGAGCTCTGGAGCTAGAGTAGCTGTTCCTGGTTGTACCAAATTGGACAGAGATGGCTGATATCCCCACATCATTTAATCGTTGCATGTGGCCTGCCCCAGGAAGGGCTGTGACCTGGGACAGGGCAGTTCTCTGCCACTGAGGCAATCTGTAAATGTGCTGAGAGCTGAAGGCCATCTGCTGACCATACTCCCAGGGGCTGGACAACAAGTCCTTTCTTAAGAAGGATTACAGTGTCTACTGAAGCAGGTTATAAATATTTTTATATATCTTTTAATAAATCTTTTTATTTATAATCTTCATTTACTTTGTCAGTATGTCTGATTTAATTGTATCCTACCTAGATGTCAATTTGACCACAATTCCAAGAATGGTAGCAATGACTCCAGAAGCCTCAATCTAGTGCCTCTCCTTATGGTCAAAAACTCCCCACTTAGTGGATTGTCCAGCTTCCCTACAACTATACACATCCCCCACCCCAAAAGTCCTGACCATCACTGCAAAAGCCTAGCTTTTCTGGAGCTTATGTGTTAGGACTTGGGGTTCTGTGTGCTTTTGTGTCCAGAATCAGCGAGTAACCTATAATCCAACTCCATTTTACAAACCATACACCAGGTTCATGCCCACTGAGGATATAGCCCTTCAGGGCCTCCAGGGCTGCTTTCACCAAAAATGAAATATCTGCTTACAGAATTCTGCTCTGTTAGCTGGAACTCTTATTCCCAATAGCTAACAAAAGAACCAGATGTTTAAAAGATTCTTGGAAAATAAGAAACATAAATATTTAAGTAACATTCTATTTCATATTTAAACCACTATTTCAGTTATCAGGAGAACTTGTTCTTCTTTATTTACAAAAGAGAGTGGGGCAGCTGGGATATGTATTCTGAGGTTTAAACTCTAAAGCACACTGGATCAATTTGTAGCTCATTGGGATGACTAACTGAGAGCAATGATGGTGAAAAAATTGAATAGGATATATGTGTATATGCGTATGCATTTATGTGTATTGCGTTTGCTGCAGGATATTTCAAAAGACTATTTTTAGGTTCACAGCAATTTTAGGTTCACAGCAAAACAGAGATTGCCCACATATTCCCTGCCCCTACACATGCACAGCTTCCTCCAGGATCAACAGCCCCCACCAGAATGGTGTATTTGTTATGAATGATGAAACTTCACTGACTCATTATAATCACCCAAAGTCCATAGCTTACATTAGGGTTCACTCTTGGTGTTATAAATTGTGTGGGTTTAGACAAATGTATAATGACATGTATCCAGCACTGTGATATCATGCAGAATATTTTCACTGCCCTGAAAGTCCTCTATTCACTGCAGGACCTTGGGCAGGAAATTTAATCTGTCAGTTTACTCATCTGTAAAATGGATATAATATTTGCAACAGCCTCACAGAGTGTACCCCAGGTATACTCTGACTCTGAGATGAGTCAGCCGACTCTGAGGTGTTTAGTGTGTAAGATGTTTACTGGGGAGAGAACTGACCTCTGGGAGAGTTAAATTCCAATGCGGGGAGGGGAGATAAAGAGGAAAAGCTCCAGAGCATGGCATGCTGACTAGGAAGGACTGAGGAATAAGGCTAGGGTCCCTCTCCCAAAATACTCTAGCCATTTCCTGTGACCTTTGAGTAAGGGAGAAAACAAAGATACAGTTACAGGAAAGGTCAGGGGGAAAAACAGATGGGGAAATTTAACAGGTGATATCTATGATAAGTGTATTATCATTCTTTATTACACTCCATCCACTTCCACAAATAAGTGGATGTGGGTTATACATTTGAACACAACATATGTCAAAGACAATTTTTTTCTTAATAAAAAAATTACTAGGAAAAAAAAAATACTGGGGACAAAAGTATAGGCATTTCAGCTACCTGGAATGAAAAGCTCATTTTATTTCATCTGATTAACAAAGTATACCATTTGTCTGGCAAAACAAAACAAAACAACATAAAACACCTCAAAAAAACAAAAAAAACCTTATTTTTGGGGGGAATCAATCAATAGAAGAATTTTATCATGGGTGTTATTTCATATCTTCAATATGTTACAAAATACCCACAGCAAAAATATTGCTTGACTGGCTGTTTTTTATTTACTCTCCATTAAAACCAATGGCATAACATTACATTTACTTTCTAAAGGAATTTTTATGGGAATCTTAGGAAATATGGTCCATTTACTTTGCCTAGGCCTACACTGATAACTTAACTAAGGGATAATGTTTAGATGCTACACAGCAATGATTCTCAACCTCACTGTATATTAGAATACCTGGGATCATTGGGGGAGCTTTAAAAAGCCTAATGCCCACACCACAACCACATCCCGGACCAATTAAATCCAGATCTCTAATGGGAGCCCAGGCAGTTGTTAAAGCTCCCCAGGTGATTCCAATGTGCAGTGAAGATTAAGAAATGCTGATATAAAAGATGGAGTAGTTACTGTCTCTGTTAGCCTACCCTCCTTATATATCACTGTTTCTCAGTGGAACTTGCTTAATGCTGGCTTGCAATCAAATGATATACCAATACATTTCTACAGTGCTAGTCTTATGAGCAATTGGTTAAATAATGAAATCAGGTTGAGGCCCTCCTCACATGTATAAGTTCTCACGTGCACAAAAACATAAGGCTTTGGTACTGAATCTGAAAACCTCATGTACTTTTCACAGCTTCTCTTTGGACATATTTTCTTTTTAGAAATGAAGGAAAATTCTCCCACTTTTGAGCCATTCTTTTGTCAGTTCTTCAAAACTGCATGGAACTATAAATATTTGTAAAAGATTTAGTTTTGTAAATATTTAATATTCTGCTAATTTGATTTTGAATTGTGAATGTCAAGTATTCTGTTTCGGGGGTTGTTATGTTTGACTATGCTTTGTTAAAAAGGAAAAATGGTACATTTTTAGAATGTTTTTGCGAGTAAATGTAATGTACTGAAAATAAAAATTAAAAAAAAAAAAGAAAAAATTAATAATGAAATCAGCAAAGTGGACCCAGAAGTCACTAAAACCAATAGGCTGTGAGTAAATTAGTGGGGGATTGGGTTATTATCTCTAGGTTGACAAAGAAGTCAAATAATTGCTCGTGCTTTTCAGTGGTCAAAGCCTGTGACCAAGTTACTTTCCTCAGCAGTTTGCCTCAGAACTCCAGGTTGGTGAAGGGTGGAAAAAAAAAAAAAAAAATCCTTGGGGTTGGTGCCCTGAAATATCTGGAAACACTAGGCTGATTCAGGAGATGCTCTGGGTTCCAACAGTACAATTCCCCCAAATGACTGGAGACTGGGTTGAAGTTCCCAGGAATTAATAAGAAATGTGACTTCATGAATCGAAATGTGTTTGTAAATGACTTGTAAATAATAGTGTCATTCTTCACCGCCAGTATAAGGTGGTGGCCTTACATCTTATCATAAGATCTAAGGCCCAAATGGAATTGCAAATCTTTCCAAGGACTTTCATTCTTTTCCTTTTGGAGGAGAGAGCTCTGAAAGGCTTATAGCTCTGCCCCTTTATGGCCCAGTCTTTCTGAGTCACTTTAGGTCCCACAGTTCACCTTGGCTATAAGCCATTACTCGTTTCACCCCCATATTATTTGGGGTGATGCACGGGAAAGCTCAGCTGAGAAACAGACGGCAGTTTTGACCGCTTAGCCTGTTCCTATTTCTGAGACCCCTGGGCAGGCTGTCAAACTTCTCTGAACCCAATCCCTAATGTTTAATGTGGAAATAATAATCTATCATTGAAATGCTTAACATGATGTTATATATACAAGAAACTATATGTGAAAGGATTTGATAAAATGTTCAGCAAACACAATTAAGGAAAAGAGAATGATGGCGTCAAATAGTGTAACTAGAGTTTTTGGCCTGTGTTCTACCCAATATTTGACAGTGTTTAGTAAAATATGCACCGATGAGGGTCCTTACCAGACCTACTGACTATAGGAGAAAAGGATGATTATTTTCTAGAGCTACTCTGTGCAATATGAAAGTCACTTGAAATGTGACTTGTCTAAATCATGATGTGCTATAGATAAATGCATTCTGGATTTCAAAGGCTTAGTGTTAAAATAAGAATGCAATGTGTCTCATCAATAATTTTATACTGATTATATGATCTTATTTTGGACATATGGGGTTCAATGAAATATATTTTTAAACTCAATTTTACCTGTCTCTTTTTACTTTTTTTAAAAAATGTGGCTAATATAAAATTTAAAATTATATATGTGGCTTATATTTATGGCTTGCATTATATTTCTATTGGAGAGTACTGTTCTAGAGCTTCCTCTTGGACCAATACAATTTAATGGGGAAAAAAAACATTAAACCTCAAGATGATTACTTTCTCTGGAAACCTGTGACTCTTGCTTTTTTATACATTTTCCCTGCTTTTCATGCAGCCATTCTCAGATTGAATGCATGCAATAACTCTCTCATATCTGTTTTATATAAGAGTAAATAGAGGTACAGTCCCCAACTCCCAGTAGGTCAAATTGATACAGTATGGCTTAAAGCTCCAGGCATACAAAAACCATTCACCATAACTGAATGGTAGAACCAGATTCAAGCCGGGTTCTTTTAGATCCCCAGCTCTTGTTCCAACATACCATAGCAAAGATGTAGCCACACATGGCCATGGCACATGTAGCAGAGGCCGTGGCTTCTCCACCTACACGGGAGTTCACTGCAGAATTCCTGGGCATGCCTGCCACTTGATACATTTCTCCATCTGACCGTTCTCTCTGATAGGTTGGGCATGCTTGTCTGCACCTGGGGAAGTAATGCCTTAAGAGTGGCCCTCAACCAATGAGGAGAGTTACTAGTAAGCAAATACCCAACTTTCCTTGCCCCTCATTTGGACACTTCTGAGGCTTGTTCCACAGAGTCTCCCATGTGACCCCCAGTGAAACTGAGCCCTGGTTGCTGGCAGCAGCATCCCACTTTGTAACATGTTGTTTACTGGCATTTTTCCTTACTCATCTCACTTCACCATTCCTTTACTGGGACCTGCCATTTCCTCCCAAATAAACTACTTGAATCCAAATTCTAAACTCAGTATCTATTTTTGGTGGGAACTCAAACTAAGAAAAGATATAGGATCACACCTGAATAGCTCTATACAAAGCAAAAAAAAAAAAAAAAAAATGAAGAGTCTGTAGGACAGTGGCACTATAGTTATACCCTATATTCTGTACTTTCAAGTGTCACCTTCATAACGTACATATAGTTCTTTGTCCTGTATTTTGACTTAAGTTGAATCACTGCGTTCAATTCTATCATGAAATATGTACGTGCTGTAATTTGCCATGCATGGTTCTATATTATGATATGTTCTTTGTATTTTAGTTTACTTGGATAATTCTTGTTTTCCACCCTTAATACCATTAAAGTATGTGGCTAAATGAACCATCATTTGTAAAGCTGAAAGCCGATATTTACTTAATCAAAATTAGACTTCCTAATACCTGTTAAAGGGAAAACCCACTGGGAGAAAAAAAAAAAAAAAACATACAGGATAATGCTCATATTATTTTTCAGACAATAAACAACCTTGTATAATCCTATTATGAACATAAGCATACATTTCACAGCCCATCTGGCAAACAATAAAGGTCGTGACTCTATGTATTTGAAATGCTACCCAGGGCATTGTAGTAACTAAAATGGTAAAACCTACAGCTGTGTCAGTGGGTCAAAAAACGGTCATGGTACGTTTCTCAGACATCGAGAATGACCCAAATAGACTTTTATGAAGACAAGCAGTGTATTAGGAAACATGGTTTTCAAAGCTACACAGGTCTGAAGGAGAAGTGATGTGAGCAGCAGTAGTGGAGGAGGGGAGAGAGCATGACCTGTTTTCAGCGATTCATGGTTAAATGAAACTATGACAAAACTCCACTGTCCAGTGGAATGCAAATTGTTATTATTAACATAAAAAACATCCTTTATGAGACAGAGAAAATACAGTATCTGCTTCCAGTTAAATAATTCTTTTCCAGAACTTCAAAAGGAGTCACTCTAATTTAATCAGTTTGCCTGAGAATTTCTAACCCGGAAGAACTAAAAGACTTTGGGTTCTTTTTCCTACCTCATATTTGGTAACAGTAGCTTATTTTCCTAATAAATTTTAGAATCCAATAGAAATATTTAAAATAATGTGAGGTTCTGGAGATCTTTTGGGCTGAGGTTCCATGTGCATATTTCATACTCCTGCTATAGGTTGGATTGGTCTGGTTTCCTTGATCTATTTCCTTTCTCTGTGCCTATTTCTTTCTGAATGAAATACTAAATTCATCTTAGGATTGAATATAAAGTATGATATTATATCTCCAAGGGAGTATGATACATGTCATACAATATGCTCTGACTACTTCACTCCTGTCTGAGCTAAACCTGGAAAATAGATTCTGCCTCCATTACATGTTATTTTGTTAGAGTGAGCATGTATCTAAATGCCTGCAATGATTGTTACAGGTATAGACTACTATTTAAAACCAATAATTGTGGGTGTGTTGATATTATCATTTAATCCCTCATGAGCTCTGTAAATGTAAAAGATTTGTCACTGTTATTCTAAGTGATTTTCAATTATTTCATGCATGCAGTTTACTTATTAATACTTTGTACCCAAGTTTGAGGCAGCCTCATTTGTCAAATTCCTTTCTCTGACAGTAGTGTTGAAATCACTGCTAATTTGAAAGGAACTTTAAAACTCTATATTAAGATGTTGGAATGATAATATTCATGGTATGGCAATATAGTCAGTACAACATTGAACATGAACTTGATGAACAGTAAAGTTCCCGTGCTGCTACATTTTCTGGAAGTATTATGGACCTAATGTAGATGGGCATGCATTTTTAATAGGATCCTCAAACGGGTAGTACCATTTCTTGCCAAAACACCAGAGGATAACACCCTCCACCCTCCCTTCCAATGCCAATCCCCTAATATCCTCTTTTTATTCCAGAGAACATGGGGTAAGAATGTAGAAGCCACTATCTTGATAGCACAAAGAACTACTATGTGTCACAAATAGAGAGATCCACACCTGGCTAGCGCTGACAACAAGAATTTATAAAATATCAAAGAAAGTGAAGCCTTTTTAACACACCATAGATCATGTCACTCTCTTTAATGTACATTTTGAACAACTGTAAATGGGAAACAGAATTGTCTACAACTTAAGTCCTGTTGCAAGGAAGAGACCAGTCTATGGCAAAGCTATATGAAATACTCAGAAAAGAGTGAGCAAAATCCAATATGCTACAAGAGGAGAAATAATGCATCCAAAGAGACACTGTTTTCTAGACCCACCTAGCAAAGGATTTTTGTTAATTTCGTAATAATGGGGACAATTAGCTAAGCTATTGCTGTGACAAATAGAGGTTTTAATTCAATAGAATGTATAATGGCTCATGTCTAAGGCTCTAATTATCAGATGGTTCTTCTCAACACAAAGATGGGGGACCCAGACTCCCACTACTTTATGGTCCTGCCATCCCATAGGACAGTTGATGGAAATGGCAAAGAGGGTGTAAAGGAGGCACACCCGCTTCTAACAGGTTTGGTTTGGAAATGTCACTCATTGCTGCCACTTCCCATTGGTGTGAACTCATCACATAGCCAGACCCAGCTGCAAGAAGTGGGAAGAATGGACATAGCCTCTGGCTGAGCAGCCACTTCTCATTACAACTATGTCTTTTGGAAAAGGAGAAAAGACTGTAGTGGGCAGCTGGCCACCATTGCAGGAGGAATTGGAAATGCCAGAATTTCATGTACAGTATCTATGGTGTTTACCCACTAGTATCAAAAGAACAAGGAAGAAACTTTCCAAATAGATCTCTGCCCATTGACGTTTTATCCATCCTCCAAGGCTCAGTTTTAAGTGTTACTTTTTCCAAAGAGCCTTCCCTAGCTCTCATCAAGTACATCCCATACCACCTATCAGAGAATAATGAATGGCATAGGTGCTGTTGATTCCCAACTTATATCACTTTTACCAGGCGGGTAACCTCATCCCCCAGCTGCTATGACTGTTGGCTGCTAATGGCTCAGAGCTGCTCTCTTCCCTATGGAAAATTGCCAAATAGAAGGCACCTTGGCTTGGAGGTTAAAGGACCTTCCTCCCACCCTGGGGATAGCCAACATCCCATTACTGACGGACATGTGGGTAAGGCAGCCAGTTTCAAGGTGAGACCAACTCTGTGGTGCTATTCTCACTTCAGGGCTGTTATGGGATTGGGCTAAAGCTAAATCCTGGTTCAGCTACTTCCTTCATTGCTCTTCTCTTGAGAACATGCTAGCCACCTCCTTACAAAAAACCACATGCACTGGAATCCCTGTTTTAGGTTCTGTTTTCAGGAAGCCAGGCCTAAGACTATCAGCTGCCCTACTTTCTACAGTTGAGAGACTGTACGGAATCTTCATATTTTCTCTTCTATCTTCGTTTCATTTTTCAGGGGCGAGGCAAACCCTAAGAAAATAGAGTAATAGGGTCATGACTTCAATTTGATCAGAGAATAAAATTCCAGGGTTTTCCCCACATTGAGTGAAAGTTCTCCTTAATTACCCAAATCCTCCATATTTTAAGACTTTACAGTGAGAACTAAGTCTAGATAATTATCTAGGGGTCTTTTGTGATCCTCTGTTATCAGAAGTAGGTGTATCAGGGTCCTTCACATTCTAAGCAGGAAGATGGGCACAAATATTTTATGTTTTTAAGCATCAAGGAATCCTCCTTTAACCAAAAAACATCAATGAACCATAATATCCTATCCTATAAGCAGTTGCACGGGGTAAACTGAGGATAAATTAAAATGTTATTTGATACAGTGACATATATCTTCATGTTAAAGTATCCCCACTATGATTTTGTTGTCTCCTTATAACTCCAGGTGAGATAGGGAGAAACACAATTGGCCTTATTTTTCTGAAGTAAGATTTAAAACATCAGAGTCAGCTTCAAATCATGACTTACACAGCAACAATTTGGGAAGCCATTAATTTGGTTTGAATGTCCCCAAAATTTGCTGCAGGAATGCAGGGTGCAGTCAGTGAGCAAACTCCCACTTGGTTTTTATAATGTTCATACTTGGTTTGTGACAGGCAGGAAGTTTTATGTTCTGCTACAAATTAATGATTCATTAATATATTTAATAAGAATCAGACATGATATCACTGATGTGTTCCAATTAATTCTTGTGGATATCATCATGTTTCTTGAGGCAAAACATTTAGGAACACATTTTAGAACTTCTCTGATGGCAGAGAATAATGAGTCTTTTGCCTCTATTGGGAACAAAATTCTTTTAATTTTCTAGATTAATGGGATAAATGAGGGAGCTCAATTTTTCTTGCATATATTCAAATGTCCACATAATCTCTCAATTAGCAGGCAAATGGATTTCTCTCTCTTAATCAAATTATACTAATTTTTGCCTCTTTTGCTTAAACTATTTCTTCTACTTGAAATAACTTGACTCCTCCATTTTGCAAATCCATACACTTTTCTGTCTTCTGAGTCAAACCTTCACTATGAGAACTTTTTAAAAAACTCTGAGCTGCAATTATTTGATTATTTTCTAACTTGCCAAAGTGTTGCCCTGGTTGTTCAGTTTGTGATTGGATTACATACAAGTTATCAGTTAATTTCTGTCTGTCATAAGTCAACAAGTTTATCTAAGTCATACCCTTTGTCTGAGAGCATACTGCACAAGGACACAGATCATGCCTCATACACTGCAGTGTAACCCTCATCGTGCATGGCACGTAGCTGGCATATGGTAGGTGCTCATATATGCTTGGATGTGTGAATGTATGCACATCCCATATTCTGTGGCACCATCATTACTGGGTCTCTGAGATGAAAGAGGGTCAGGAATGTCATATGCTTCTTCAGCTCACTTCCTTGACCCAATGTGACCCAAGGGTGTTGTACAATCAAGTGTGGAAAGGAATTTGTTCCCTTGCCCCCCTCTCCCAACACATCCTGCTCAGAGACAGCTTTAGACATCCTTGGCAACAGAATGTCTATAAGCAGGTCAGAGGAAAGGGTCATTCCTGCCTTAGAAAAGGTCTGTGGTATCTTTCCCTCAACAAGGAGTAAGACCCCATTAAGTGTCAATTGAAGCAAAGATAATGTATGAGTATGGAAGAGTATACACACAGAGTTGTGTGTTGCTACGTATGGAAAAATATATAAATATGTATATTTTATATATTTTTCTTGGGGTTATTACCTAAGGAAGTAACTATAAAGTATGTACATAAGAATCCTATAAACTGGTATACTTCTAAGGAGATAATTATATATTTGTGTCACTATAGTCATTTGATGTAATTTTGAATTTCCACATAGTAGCAATGAGAATTAGGAGAGAGGCATCTGCCTCCCTTTGGCTGAACTGTAGAGTTCTGTGAATCAGGTTCCATAGACCTACACATCACTCCAGAAATGTGCTTCATTTGGCCATGCTTTTTGTGTCCCCCTGTTTGTGAGGGCGACATTGATTTTCAAGCCTTGCAGTGCAAAGGAGAGTAAAGAGGCTGAAAGAAGATGAACCCTGGTGTCAGTTTCCAGCTTTCACTAGCTGAGCGAATTGTAGAATGTTACTTGATTTATCTCCATCCGTACAATGAAGACAATAGTATCTCCATGTCAGAATTGCTTTGAGAATTAAATGAGTTGTATATAAACCACCTAGAACAATGCTTGGCAAAAAGAATCCATTAAGCCATCCATTCATTCAACAAATATTTATTATGTATCTACTACATGACAGATTACATTCTCCAACAGTTTTGGAGGCTGAGAAGTTCAAGATAAAGGCTCTGGCAGATCCAGTGTGAAGTCACCCTTCTGGGTTTTCAAATGGCCGACTTCTCATTGTATCCTCATGTGGTGCCAAGCAGAAAGCAAGAGCAGACTTTTGTGTCTCTTCTTAGAAGTGTACTAGTCCCATTCTTGAGGGCTTCACCCTCCTGACTTAATCACCTTCCCATGACCCTGCCTCCCAATGCCATCACATTGGGGTTAGGATTTCAACAAATGGATTTGGGGGAAACAAGCATTCAGTCCATGACCCGGGGGGGAAAGTTCCAGGTAGAGGAAAGTGCAAATGCAAAGGCCCTGGGGTTGGAGCATGTCTAATGAGTTTTAAGAGTACCTTGAAGGCAAGAATGGCTGGAGAGTGTTCAGCAAGGAGGAGAAAAGATGAAGATGAGGTGAACAAGGTAATGGACAGCTTGATCAAGTGGAATCCTGTAGGCTACTAAAATGACTGGCTTTTACAGTCGTCTGCTGAGATGGGAAACCAAGTAAGCATTTTGAGCAGACAACTGATTTAACAGCATCACTCTGGCTGCTGGTTGAGAAAAAAGTGAAAGGAAGCAAGAACCCCAATTTGCAGGCTACTGCAATAATGCAAGAGTGAGATGATAGTGACTAGGACTGGGGTGGTCCACTGAAGTTAGTGAGAAGTGATTAGATTCTGGACAATAATGATAAACAATTAAATAGAGTTTGCAAAAAAAAAAAAAACAACATATATAAAACATAATTTGATTTTTTATAATAGCAATGTCTATTTGATATAGCAATAATTTTTTATATTATAGCAATGCTTTTGATAGTAGCAATGTCTTAAGTGCCTCATCCACGCCAAAAATCCCACAGGAAATGCCATGAATATTCTACGTATAGAACACCAAATATCAGCATTAAATGCTTTGGCAAGATATTTTTGTCTTTTCTAACATATCTAACAAACTGAGATGAATCCTTGAGCTTTCTTATGTTCTATCTCACTGTTTTGGTGGCTTGTTGCCAAAGCTTCAAAGGTAAAGTAGGTAGAGATGAGAGAATTTCAGGGTGCCTAAAGTGCAATTCTAGTTCTGTGCCAGCCTATTTGCATTTGGTTAAGTTTCAGTGTCTACTGGAATTAGTAGTAGAGATTTACCTGTTGTGAAACATAATTTTAAGTAAAAAGATGAAAACTCCTACTTATTATAAAAAGTTTTTCTTTAGTTTTAGTGGATTCTTATACTTAGGAAAATAGATATAATGTATCCACCCTAAATAGCACTGCTGAAACAGGGAGACAGGGAAAGACTGTAGGAAGTTGCCAATTCCAGAAGAGCAAAGAGTCTACACCCATAGAAGGAAGGAAGTCTCTTGCAGTAATTCTTTCTCATTCTTGATAAGCATCATGGAGCCATACAAAGAGTGTACAATTGGAAGCCAAGAGACTGGGTTCTGTTGCTGGCTCTACCACTAACTAGAGACTCTGCTGAATATCTGTAAAATAACTTATAAATATCATCCAATTCCACTTTTCAGTGGCTTGTTGATTACCTTTTCCTAGCTCTTTTAAAATCTGTAAAACTATAGAGAACTTGAAAAACAAGATATCTTTGCTGCCAATTGAAAAGACACAAGCACAGTGATATGGGGGGAAGTCTCAGGTCTACGTGCCACCTTCCAAGACTTTCCAGTGGTGTGGAGATCACGGGCTCTCCCTCAGCAGGTGGATTAAGCAAAGCAGCCCATAAAACTTAAGCTCGTTATCACTATTTTCTTGTACAAAGAAAAGATATAGCTGTCAAGGGTAGTAACTTGCAAAAACATTTGAATTACTTTTGTTTTTAGTTTGTGGGGAGAAGAGGAATTAAGGGGTATTTCTCACCAGCAACAAATGGTGCTGGGGGATGATGTGGTAATATATTCAAAGTGCTAAAGAAAAGGAACCGTTAATCTTGGATTTTACTTGGGCTGCCACTCACACTCAAGGTGAGGGTGGAACCAGAGACTAACATTCAAAAAATATCCACCATCCTTGCTGGACAAACCGAAAGGATGTATTTTGCTACAGAAGAAAAGATTCCATGGGGGGAAATAGGACTTAAGACATAGTTATAAGCAAAGAAATTGATAAAATATTTTGGTAAGTCCATTGAAATTAGTAGTATTAATAACAATATTAACAGTAATAACTGATTTAGTTTGTGCTTAAAACCAAGTAAAACTTAAGTATTACACAATATCCATGTAGAAGACAAAAGACGTATGTTAGAGGTCACCCTCTTAGAGTTTAGTCAAAGTGCTCTATCATACAGCAGTACTTCATAATCAGCATCAACACGACATTGCCAAAAATCTTGCCAAAGTATTTAATGCTGATATTTGGTGTTCTGTATGCAGAATATTCATATATATATGACATATCCATATACATATAATTTATCTTGTTAGGACAGATATTTCATTAATTATAGAGTTTGTTTAAAAATATTAAGCTGTGTATGTTAATGAACAGACTAGCTATATAATATGCAGCTTTCCAACTAGTAGTATAAAGAAAACTGCAAAAATTATAAAACTGAAGGCATGGAAGGAGAACAAATAGGCAGACAAATATAAAGACATATAAAATAGCTGAAATAAGCCCAAATATATTAGTAATTAAACAAATATCAGCTTAAATTAACCTCTTAAAAGCTTCTGGATTAATAGGCTGAATTTGCAAAATCCAAGCTACTTAAGAAACACACTCAAAGCACACTAAGAAAAATTGAAAAAATTAGAGCTTGGATATTAACAGGTTGGGTAATAATTTTTAAGGAATTTGAAATATAAAGTAATTCAATACTAATAATATTAGCATTATTTCTTTACTCCCTGACCTCACTTGTCCTAAATTCTATGTAACAACTCTATCTTCTTAAATACATTCTCTCTCTATTTGAATTCTCTGTTCACACACACAGATCTATAATTTTTTTATCTTGTTTTTCAGAATATATTCACATCTTTCATGTTACTTTATTCTCTAAACCTTCCTGTAAAGTAGAAAGGTAGAAACCATCTTCAGCCTATCTCTTTTCAATTCATTTATATAATTTATTTTTAGCATTGAAAAAGTATAACCTGATAAGAAAAGTCTAATTAATCTCCTGCTTAAAACCCATCAATGGTTTTCCATTGCTTTTAAAATAAGGACTCAAATTCTTACCATGGCCTTAAAGTTTTGGGATAATCTAGGTCCTGTTTATGTGATCAACTTCTCCTCATGTTGTTTTCCACCACACTCACTCATCTTCAGCCATGTGCATTGCCATTCAATTTCTTGGGCACAGCAAATACGTGCTTTTTCACCTAAGGTCTTAGCAGACACCCTTTCATCTTCCTAAACACTATTGCAATTTGCATGGTAGAACTGTTTTCTTTCTTTAGGCTTGTCATGGTTAAGTGTGTGTGTCAACTTGACTGGCCCAAAGGGTGTCCAGATATTTGGTTGAACATTATTGCCAGGTGTGTCTGTGAAAGTGTTTTTGAATGAGGTAACATTTGAACCAGTAGACTGAGTAAAGCAGATCGTCCCCTCTGATGTACATGGGGCTTCTCCAATCTATTGAAGACCTGAATTTAAAAAAAAAAGGTTGAGGATCTGAGGAATGGAAAGTTTTTTCTCTCTGCCTGACTGTCTGCAAACTGTGACTCTGGTCTTCTCCTGTCATTAGACTTGAACTTGGAACTAGAATTTACACCATTGGCTCTGATGGATTTTCAACTTGCCAATTGCAGATCTTGAGATTTCTTAGCCCCATAACTGTGTGATTCAATGCCTTATAAAAATAGGAATATCCTATTGGTTGTTTCTCTGAAGAACCTGGATCAATTTAAATGTCACCTTCTGGAAGAAGCCTTTTTCATATTCTCTGTCTCAACCATTTGTTTCCATCATAGTACTTATTTTTACATTGTCTCATTTGTCTGTTTTCTTATTTTTTTACCTGTCTCTCCAACTGTGATATGCTTCCTGAAAGCAGAGACCAAATAGAACCTATTCATTCCTTAAACTTTGTCCAAAGACTGAGGCAAAGTAAGCTCTCAATAAATATGGAATACATGACTAAATAAACAAATGCTTGACTGATAGGCTATTTCGCCTGAGTGGTTATATGTTTTCTTCCTAGTAGACTGGAAATACTGTCTGTATAATTCTGATTTCCAAACCATAATCTTTCATCTTGAATTTCTGTCTCTGGAACTCAAGATTCATATTTCCATGCATACTTCTCAATTATCTAAAACTAGATTCAATTTCTTTTACCCTCCACATTCCCCTGCCATCACCTACCTATTTTGGTTAGTGGCCCAAGTTTTCATTCACCCAAGCCTGAGACCTGGAAGTCGTCATTCTTTCATGTATTCACTCACATATTCATTTGTTTATAGAGCAACTAGTATCTGGCCCACACTGTGTGAAGCACAGCATAAGTAATAGCGAGCAAAACAGGTATAACCATATCCTCACAGGGTTTATTCTACCATCTTTCTCTCTCAAACACAAACATACACACCTTTTCTAGATTTAGCCAACATCTTCTCTTATCTGAACCTTTGTAGCAGCTTCCTGATTGGTTTCTTTGCTTCTAGTCTCATCTCACTCTAATTCGTTTATCACACCACTAAGTGCTTTTCCTAAAAGCATAAATTTAGCCACCTGATGGCTCTACAAAAACTTCCATATCTCACCATCACTTACCAGATGAAGTTCACACTCTTTAGCATGACATGCCATGTCCTGTATGAGTCAGCTCTATCAAATGACATTCAGATTCATGAACATGACCCCATGTCTTTGCACATGTCATTCCCTTACCCTGGGATCTCCCCTCTCTGCTTCACCATAACAGCCTGGCAAACTCCTTCAATCCTCTCCCTTCTTATTGGGGCTTTCCTGACTCCTCTACCCACTGAGGCAGAAGCAAGAGCTTTTGGAACCGTGTTCTCATAAACTCTTATAGGAAGGAATATGTTCAGTCATTTGCCAAAAGTGACATAGTTATCAATGGCATAACTGATTCAAATTTCCAAATTCCCACTCTAATGGTTTTTCATTAGACTAAAGCACCTTTGTCATTTATCCAACGATTTTCAATTGGTTCAGGAGAAAGAAAAGCCACAGAGCATTCCCTGGGTTAGGGAGATGGGTCAGAATTACCTTGGGTCTCT
This sequence comes from Eulemur rufifrons, assembly GCF_041146395.1. NCBI lineage: Eukaryota > Metazoa > Chordata > Mammalia > Primates > Lemuridae > Eulemur > Eulemur rufifrons. The sequence goes on from NC_091002.1 coordinate 30,382,440, forward strand.
TTCAATCTATATGTGCTTAGCTTAGAAATTTGGATATGCACTCCCTGAAAAAAATATTGCCAATTGGGTGTTATATACATTATAGATATTGAAGTATAAACAATGCTGGTGGGGAAAGAATGATTTTGGAGTTAGCAGATCTATTTCTTCATTCATCAGCTTTGCTTACAGATGAGGAAACTGAGGCACAGACATTTAACTACCGTGTGCCTCAATTTCCTCATCTGTAAACATGGCACCATATTCAGAAAGTTATAATGAGGATTATGTCTGATGACTGACCTTTGATAAAGAATTAGAATAATTCCTGGCACATACTAGGTGTTCTAAAGTTTAATTTCCATTTCCCTTTCTTCTCCTGGCTTGGATCAGAAATCCGAACACACCAAAACGGCTTTTCCATTTGTGTGAGGAGAAGGTTATTACTCTGCTGGTGAATTGTCTGCATTTCACACACACTTTAACAGCTCCAGGGTGTCTTCAAATTAGAGCTTCTTATCACTCATTAACACCGTTGTAAGAAAGCCGATGAACCTCACCTCCTATTTAGTCCTGTAGTGCAACTGGGGAAACCTCCATTTTCTCTTATCATCTGAATTCTGACCTTAAAGGCTTCACTTTAACACGAGGGCTTAATTTATCTTGTGTTAAAAGCAGCCGTTTTCCCTTACATGGACACTCTCATGCTCTGCGTATGCAGAGGAGACAGGGAAGCAGACCTGCCTGTTTGATCTCAGACCCAAGGGGCAAGGCTCTTGCACCGCCCTCTCCCACTGCGGATGGATCAGGCTTTGATTACAGAGCAGTACATGGCAACTTCAGGCTGCTGTTGTACCCCACATACTGTAAAGCTTTAAAAGTCGACAAAATGCCATGAGTGTCATTGTGTGAAGTCAACCTTCTGTTTGTTTTACCTACTGTGTATCACAGGACATTTCCTGATAGCTGAGCGTTTGTGTTGTTTTGACTAAATTTGGACAAACATGCATAAAATGCATATTCAGCAGATATTTCCCTTAAAAACAAAGGAAGGTTTGTGTCTTTAGATTGCCCCAGAACCTGAGGGCTACTGAGAATTATAAATAAATTTGGCTTCACAGGCCTGCAGTCATAAATGACATTTTTTTTCAATGATGGAAGGGGGGAGATTTGAGTGGTACAGAAACCTTCCGTTTAATTCCCCTCCTACCAAATATGTCCAAAATGTAAAGAAAGCGCCTTTAAATATAACTCTCCGTTGAAAAGGAGCTTTTGATTCCTGGTTATTGGGGAAAGACCTGTTTAACTATTTATACCCTTGCTTTGTTTTCTTAAAATGGATGCAGAAGGAGCATGGGTCCAGCCAGCCCTTTTAAAATCCTACGTTTTATCACTCTCTGGTTGATGGGCGCAATCCAGCATGAGGAAATTGGAAACAGCTGGGGCAGACACAATACTTTCTTTTGAAAAGACAGTTCAAAATTACTAGAGAAAAACAGAGATTGCACTAAAGAGCGTATCTCAAAATGTGGTTCCTGGACCAGCAGCTTCAGCATCTCCTGGGAACTTGTTCGAAATGCGAATTCTTGGGCCTGACCCAGCCCTGCTGAATTAGAAATTCTGAGGGGAGGGCCCAGTGATCTGTGTTTGGACAGACCTTCCATGCCCCACCCCAAGGAATTCTGATGCATACAAGGGGACCAAAAATGAGACCTAAGCCACAGGGAAGAGTAGCAAGAGAGAAGAAATCCTGAAAGGCCAGAGGGCCCAGGGAGGAGTGATTTAATGATGCAAAGGAACCATGGGAAGGTGATAATCAGGCATTTAGTAACTATACGTCAACACACCTCTGTTTCTAAATCGGAAATTAATGGACAGACTATAAACAGCTTCTAAGGGCAGTGGAAAATGCAAACCAAACCAAACAAGCCAGAGTCAGGAAAGAGAACGGTCACAGAAGTGTCACTGATACTTAGATGATTTTGTTTTTTTTTTGGAAGACTTAGTCTATATAGTAATTTTAACATTAATGAACAGGATGTAAAAGCAAATAAATGCATATAAGTATTGAAATGTGTTGGGTACACTTTTACTTCCTGGATGATGGAATAACTTATAGTACACAGATCGTCCTCCTGAGAAAAACTAGAAAAGCTGAATAAAATATAGAAACCATGTGTTTAAAGGCTTCAGAAAACTGTCTCAGCAGTCAGATCCTGCAAAGAAAGGCAGCTCATTGAGCCTAACTTTTGCATTCCAGTTTCCCCTGAAGTTCAACATACCGTTTGACCCAGCGATTCCACTCTCACATATATGCCCAACAAAAAGTCATACGTAGTGCACCAAAAGACATGTATAAGAAATTTCATAAATTTGCTCTTTGCAGTAGCCTCAAACTGAAAACAACCTAAACATCCATGAACAAGAGTGGGTGAATACATTGTGGTATATTTACACATGAGACATTGAGAATTAATTAATCACAGTTACATCCAACAACATAGGTGAATCTCACAAATATAACACAATATATCCCACTTACATAAAATTCAAAATCAAGCAATGATAATGTATGATGTTATAAGTCAAGATAGTGGTAACCTTTGATCTAGAATTACGGTGAAAATGGGAGAAGGGTGAAGGATCCTACTGGGTTCTGGTCACGTTCCCATGGTTGAAGCCTGCACGGTGTCTTCCCTTTGTGGAAACTCAGCTGGCTGAATACCTGTGATGTGGGCACTTTTCCTTATATATGTTGCAGTTGTACAAACACTCTGAATTTTAAAAAAATGTATTAAGAGAAATATTTTTTTTATTGTTTCTCTGACACCTTTGGAGTGAATCCATCAGGTGTGTCTATGTCACTCCATGGAGGTATCATGGCTTATCTGAAAGTAACTGGTGGCAGGTGAATGAAGACATGAAAAATCTCACATTCGTGGGCAGACAGGCCTACCGATGGCTGTGTGGCTTTGAAAGGCTCTTCAACCCAAGTCTCATTTTCCTCCTCTCTGCAATGGAGTTGATTGTTACAGCAGCAGATAACTCACAGGCTTGAATGGGGATTAAATGGGAGTTCACCTAAAGCACTGGTGGTGGTGGGTGGTCTAATTGCCCGGAATGAAGGCTGGGTATCTCAGATAATTGAAAGAGCCTTTCTGAGACCCATGTCTCTGTGACTGCACCCATTTTGAATAATAGAAATGTTATGGTTACTCACCTGGCAGAGTGGATATCCCTAAGAAATTAAGTTAGATATTTTTTTAGGATGGCCAGAGAGAGAGAGAGAAAGAGCGAAAGAGAGAGAGTTGGGGAAAGAAGAGGTCATGACTGGGCACTCTACTGATGACCTAGGGTTATAAAATAAATGATAAATTTAAAAAATTAAAAATGATAAATGATTAAATAAGTTATAAATAAAATACATGGTAAAAATACCACCTGCACAGGGCAGACTGAAAGTGTTGAGAAATGAAAACTCTGTAGGACAATCCTTCACCCAGTGACTGACGGGAATTGGCAGATACTCAACTAACTCTTGCCCCTTGAGCGAGACGCCTGTGAAACACGTGCTCTACACAGTCTCCCTGAGATGCCCAGTGGAGTTGAGCTCCAGCTGCCCACAGTGGCCATTTGCTTGACAGCACACCCTATATTGACAGCTTTCCCCTCTCTATATCACTATCCTTTCTCTTACCAGTGTTTGGTGAGATCATCTTCCAAATAAATTACTTGTACATACATCCTTGTCTTATGAGCAGTTTCTAGGAGAATGTAAACTTAGTCTCTGTTGCACACCTCATGGTGTAACCTTACTTGCTTTCTCTGGGACCTCTGGTGGTAGCCAGCACTGCCATGGCTGCCTCCTTTAGACACTGTCATCACCACTGTGCTGCTGAGGAGCCAGCCCCGAACCCCAGTGCTCTGAAAAAGACTTGTTGGCCACTGCCCAGGCCCTCTGTGCAGCCCCTTCTCCTTCCTTGTACCTGGCATCAGGAGTGGGACAATTGTCCCTCTGTTACCTAGGCAGTGGCCCTATCACTTTACTCCTCTTCTTTGGACCCTGAGGATCTAGTGGAAACAGAAAGAAACATTCTTGCTATCTTCCAGGGATGAAGACCTCCTGCTGTTTCTCCTTTTGTCTCTTTTCCTGGTGAAAAAGCCTCCCATCCACTTGGTGGTAGCTGAAGGTTTCTGCTACTACTCACCTCTTCGGAGCAATTTGCTTCCTTCTTTCTCTCTCCTAAAGTTAGACTTCAGCACTCTAGATCTGCATATTCTTATTGCATCCTCTTTACCAGAATCTTCATCTTAGTCAACGGAGTTACCCCTTCTGCTTTAGGATGCTGGGCCACGTATGGAAATAAAGAGTTCCAAAGGAATTCTCCCGTGAAAGCATTGGGACATTCCAATATATAGTTTTATGTCAAATCTACAATAATCTCCCAAAAGAAAAACTCTTCAGTGTTCTTAATTTTTCAAGACTTAACATTTTTTCACCTTGTGTAGCATCTTCACACAAACTAGAATAAAGGCGGCTTATAATAGTTACATTCATGAATACAAAGAATGATTTAATTGTACTAATTAGCCTAACTGGAACCCATAAAAATACACCAAATCTTACTTTATCGACGTCCCCCTCTGACCACGCAATGTATCTGGGTGCCTTTTCAGCAGTGACACAATGAGCCACTGGAGTACCACTTCCTCTCTCTAGACAGGCTAAACCAGCACAGAAACCTCCATGAAGATGGTGAAGAGTTGGGTAGAGAGGGCCAGGAAAGCAAACACCCTGGCATCTCAGCCCTGGAAGTAACCTCAGAGGCATGTAGTCCAACCTGCATTTCCTCGGAGTCAAACACTTTATGTCCCCCGAAAGGCAGGAGAAACTTTGCCTGTGGTAGTGTGGGTTGCAACCTTCCAAGGGTGCTTCTGAGAAACACATTATTAAAATAGCTACTGAGCAAAAGCTGCGGTCCCCAAAGTCACTTTGAACACATATAATAGGAGGCAGAGATGAAGTCATCTCCCTGAAGGTCAGCTGCATCCCCAGATGTGCTCCTACCTCAGCCCTCACTCCCAGAGAGCCAGAGGATGGCTCATCGAGGGGAAAGTGCGGGACCCGTGCCTATACCTCCGTAGCAGACCCAGCACCTGGCCAGGCCTGGCAGCCAGGAGGGGGCCCGCCCCTTGTTCTCTGCCAAACATTGTTCCTTGTACTTGGCCAGTGCCCGGGTTTTGCAGCCTCAGACATCTAACCACCTTTTCCCAAAGGACCTCACCCACTTTACCTCAGCCCCACCCCATCCCATCCCTTGGCCAGACCTGTAATTACTGGACCTGAAAAGCAGCCTCTAAGATACCACACGGGGGCAAGGCAGCCCCCAGCAAGCAGCCAAGTAAGATTTTCTTTCTACAACATCCCCTCACTGTGGTCTTCCTGTGTCAGTCTCTCATTACCTCCCACCACGGGGCTGTGCCAGGCAGGGCTGCTCCGCACACATTTGGGGCCAGAACAAGAGTAAAATGGAGCCCCCAGCCTATGGCCCGGCCCCCTCCCTTCCTACTCCCTGCCTCTGTCCATGTGGAAGGACCCTCACATGTGTACACTCACCCCATCCCACTCTTCCAACCCCCTCCCCAAGCAGCAGCCCCTTGCCATGTCTTGGACCTGTACATGTGGACACCGGTCACCCCCTGGGGGACAGAAGCAGGAAATAGACCCCTGTAGGTCCTGAATGCAGGTTCAGGACCACTTGGGCAGGGGATTCTCATGTTCTAGATGTCCAGAGCCTGGTCAAGAAGGAGGGATGCGGGCCCCAGAGAGGGACATTCACTTGGCCCTGAAGAATCTTTGCCACAGAAAGGTGAGAGTTGGGCTCTCTAAAAGGGGGACCCTGGGCAGAGGTGCCTACTGCCTGGTCTAGGGTTGGTACTGGCACCAACTTACTAAAAGATTTCTTGGCCTCTAATGGCTTCCTTCTCTCCACTGAAGATATCTGTGCTGGGTCAAATCAAAGCTCTTTATGACTCCCATCGTCCTCTGAAATAAACACATCTTCTCTACCAGGGCTTCTAGGACTGTAACCCAACTTGGCTTCCCAAATCCTTTCCTTCCCATACCTGAGCATTCTGGGACCAGCAAATAGGATCTTAAAAGAGAAGACCCTGAAAGCAAAGGGATATGAACGAAGTAGCCACTGAGTCTTCTGAGCATGAAGGGTTACCTGCCATTCTCTTCAGTCCTCAGCTCAGCTTTCCTGATTGGGCTTCACTTTGTAAGAAGTAATTATATAATATGTTTAATGTAATAAGTGCTATAAAAATCTATGAACACAACAGAGGTTACAAGTTTGCAAGTTTAAATGTGGGTAGGCTTAATGAGAAAGTGACGTTTAACAAAGACTTAAAGGAGATGATGTATTTGTCCATGTAGGTAACTGGAGGAAGAACCTTTCAGACAGAAGACACAGCCAGTTCAAAGGCTCTGGGGTAAGTGATTTTCTAGTTACAGAAAAAGAGGAGGTCAATGTACTTGGAACTGAGGAAGCAATGGGGAGAGGACAGAGGATAAGATGGTACCCAGATTGCGTGGGGCAGCATATCTTACATCAGAGAACTTTCACTGACTCATGGGTGAGATGGCAGCAGAGGGGGCTTTGGAAGGTCGTGAGCCTAGAAGTTGGAACAGCATGACTCTGGCTACCATTGTTGAGAACAGCCAAGGGTGGAAGCAGAAAGACCGGTCATGAGCCTGTTGCAGTGGTTCAGAGTAGAGATGATGGTGGTCCAGGCCAGTGCGGGAACAGTGCAGGTGGGAAGAAACAGTGAGAATATGGATGTATATTGAAGATAGGTTCAGTGGGATTTTCTGGCTTTCTTCATTTTGGGATAATGCAATCAAGTCACTAGTATTCATCAAACAACAAAGAAAAACTGGTGGAAACAGCTTCCTCCAGGGAATGTTATTAATAAGAGATTAGCATGAGGCACAGTTCTCAGCTCTTGTTCCACCTCCTGTCCCCTGGTGGTCCTGCCCTCGCATGACTCATGCTCTCTATTTGCCCAGTTACTCTCCGTGCATCTCATCCATAAATGATTTTGGTGCCAGTCACCACCTTCTCATTTAGCCACTGCCAATACCTCTGAAACAAATTGGAATGTGAGTAAATACATACATTCCTAGATAGACAGATGACAGATAGATACATAGGTTCCCAAGGAACCAAAAATATAGGTACGGTGGTCTCTGCATTTGGTTATGTGTTTGTTTATTTGAAAGTGTCATATAACACAACACATCATGAATTGAGCAAAATATCTAGTGTTGGTGCTTACTTAATAGTCGAGTAACAGCAAGATACTCAAATCTCCTGGGCTTCTACTTTCTCCCCTAAAAAATGAAGTGAGTGGGAACAGTGCCCCTAAGGACCATCTAAGTTTACCCATTGTACTTTCCGTTTCCACCGTGCCACTGTGCATTTATTTCCTTTCATCTCTCCAGTGTCCCCCCAGCAGCTCAGCTTACCTGGTCCCTTTCGTCTCTTCCAAGTCTCTTCCTCACCAGCTTCAGGAGCTTTCTCTATGGTGTGCCTTTTTCTCCAGTAGATGGCAGTATTCAGTTTTGTTTCCTGACGATACTTCTCTGCCCTCCTTGGAAGGCAGGGGCCAGCTTCTCTTTCTGCAAAGCTTGTGTCGTTTTTTTGCACTGGAGGTGCTCACAGAAGAGGAAATTAAGGGAGGAACTGATGAGTGATGAGAGACCCTTCTGAAAACCTTGGCAATGCCAAGCAGCCTCTCCTTGCTTTTCAAACAGGTTTATTTTATTTTATTTAACTTTGGGGGGTTCTGGATAAAAACAATAGCTGTCTTCCACATTTCAAAGAGTTGTCCCAGCTCATCTGATCTTTCAACCCTGTTAGTACAGCTCTCATTCACCTCAGGTCTTGGGCCTAGAAGTTGTAACAGGATGCCCCCGTCTGCTGTTGTTGAGAATAGTCAGGGTTAGAAGCAGGAAGATTAGTTAGGAGGCTACTGCAGTGGTCCAGGCAGGAGATGTTGGTGGCTCCATCGGTGGCTCCAGGCTGGTAGCAGTGGCAGCAGGAGAGGTGGGGTGAGCTGGACAGTAGAAGAATGAGCTCTGGGCTTGGGACCTGGAGAAAGAGTCTCTTCTGGCGCTGTTCACCTCAGGCAAGACTCTCAACTTCTCTGGGCCTCTAAAGTCACTCCCTGCTCTAAGATTCATTCTATGGAAGCATGAAAGGAAATTGATCTACACGTAGCTTTCAAACCACTTGACGTAAGGACACACCACTCGCTGGTTAGTGGTGAGTGAGAACCAGAAGTCAGATCGTTAGTGGGTGCTTTGCCACCGACTGAAGATGGTGTGAAAACATCTATTTTAGTGGTCGAGTTTCTTTCCTTCCCAGAAGATGTCTCAGCTAGAAAAACCAATATGTGCAACAAATCAAAGCAAGCTGCTCTGATTGAAAGAGGATAGAATCCTGACCCCCCTCAACCTCCATCCCCTTCCCACAGACTACCGGTAGCAGGCATAAACCTCCAACATAGAGGAAGCAACAGTCCTGCCAATGGGACTTTGACTCTTCAAATGCTGTGCTCTGACCTATGTTAACCAATGAATTCTGCCATCCCTGATAATAGTTTTTCTTTGACTGCCTTGGGAAGATTTTTCAGGGAGGAGAACACACTAAAGGCATGGAGGAATTTTTCTGGGGTATCAGAAGCTGTCTGGGTGTGGGTTATATTGGGGTGGGTGGTGTTACACTTCAATTTTAAAACCTTTTATTGTTCTTAATTGCCTATAAGATCATGTTCAGACTTGTTTGCATAGATAAAAGAGTTTCATAATCTGCCCCTACAGACTGCTCCATTCCTGGAGGGCACACTGTCCTCCTGGCATATCTTTGAAGATGTCATGGCCCCTTGACACTCCTACTCATTCTAGAAAACACAGCTTCAAAACCCTCCTTAAGCAATATCCCTGACAAGCATTCATAGCATTTTGTACACAATTCTGTTATAGCCTGTATCACAGTATTTGTTTCCCCACACGCTTCCTCCCTTGTTTGTTACTTGCTTGAGAATAGGGACCATGTCTTATTCATCCTAAGCATCAAGCATGATCCAAGAAAAGGTCTTACTGTGCTGAATCAATGACTAACAGGAGGTTTTGGGGGTCATGTTGTACTGTTAGGAGGTGAGAAAATGTTATAAACAAAGAGGTTAAGGAATGACTGGGAAATTTATTACAGAGAATTTAATCAAATACAGCTACCACTGCCTCACAAAGAAATACATCCACACGTGTGTGCGCACATACAGACACACACACACACACACACACACACAGAATTAACCACAATGTTGAATGTCTGCCTGCTTAGTAACAAAGAGATTACATGATTTGTTGTTATCATTGCTTGTAAATCAGTGGTCCCCAACTTTTTTGGCACCAAGGACCGGTTTCATGGAAGACAATTTTTCCACGGATGGTGGGGGGCGGGGGGGCAGGCAGGGCAGGCAGGGCTCAGGTGATGATGAGACAGATGGGGAGTGGCTGTAAATACTGATGACATTTCACTTGCTTGCCGTAGGCTCACCTCCTGCTATGCGCCCAGTTCCTAAGTTTCATGGAAGATATTGTTTTCCATGGGGAGGGGGCAGAGGGGAGAGGCAGAGCTGGGGGGGGAGGTGGAGCTCTGCGGCTGGTTCTTAACAGGCCATAGGCTACCACTGGACTGCAGCCTGGGGGTTGGGGACCACAGTTGTAAATGATCTTGTAGTAGTTTCTTTACAATCTGATAGGCAAATAAGACTTCAGTAAATGAAGAAAATTGGTACCCATGAATTGAGCATATACAACAATTCAACCAATACTGTTTGAAGTTATTATCCTTTTGGGGGGAAAGCAAACTCAAATAAATTGTGAAAACAGGGTTATGGTAGAAACTATGACCTATTTAAAGAAAATGAACTACTTTATTACACAGTAACAGCATCAGTTTGTATGCAAATAATAATAAATGAACCTTATGTGCATATTACATTTGATTACTCATCTGTCTATTTAAAAGTAATGCAATATTTTATATTGCAGCTTTTTATTATTTCTCCAATTGCTGCAAATAAATTCCTCTTATAGTTTATTCTTAGGATCAAGGATGATATAGAAGAAATGAGTTATTGGCTAATGCCAGCCAAGCATTAGAGAACATTACAAGTGCTGTATTTTCTATTCTTTAGAGATATTTTTTCTTTTAGATCTTTAAAGCAACTGTGTCAAACTTTGCAACATCCCCTGCATTTGGGAGGAAGATACCATATCAATTTAATCCTACATAGCATTTCTTTAGATAAGCAATTTTTAAGGTTTTCTACTTAAAAGCTTAAAGTCTTAAAATGTGATGATATTTCATGAAAAGGAAGGGTAGTGGGGATTCAGGGTACAGAGTGTGGGACCTTGGCTGGGTTCAAATTCCAGCTCTACTCCTTAGAAGCTGTGTTGACCCAGGACAAGTCACTTTGCCATTTTGTGCCTCATTTCTTCATCTGTAAAACAGTGGAAATAAATGTACTAGTCTCCCAGGGCTGTTGTGAGCATTAATGAGTCGAGATGTGTAAAGTGCTTAGCAGAAAAGGTGAGGAAACAGATTCTCTCCTAGAGCCCCCAAAATGAACCAGTCTTGCTGACACGTTGATTTCAGTCCAGTGAAACTGATTTTGGGATTCTGTTCTGCAGAACTGTAAGAGAATGAATTTGAGTTGTTTCAAGCCACTAAGTTTGTGTTAATTTATTACAGCAACCATAGCAATCTAATACAGATTTTGGTAATAGATTTCTTCTATTACCATAAAAATCAATGGAAAAGTAAAATTCTATTTACATAAATTTAATTTAAAATACATTTTTAACAAATCCTATTAGTTTCTAGCAAATAGAAAGTAACTTTTTTAAAAAAAACTTTTAAACTTTTTAGAAAAAACTCAGCAATGTGTATTTTGAAGTTGACTTTCTTTACATTGAAGATATAGGTATGGGAGTTCTATATGTACTGATTACAATAGAATATTCCATAGGGAAGAGGATTAAGTCTTCCTAGTCTAATTAAAAATAAAATAAAGTCTTTAAATCCTTTTATTATCACAGGATTTGGTCTGATGCCTCAAGACTGGCCCTTTACTTTTGTGTATTAGTGCAGACTACTTTCTGGTCACTTTTATTTTCCACTGAGTGGAATTTATCACCTTAGAAAATGAGACAGAAAGGAAGGATGGAAGGAAGGAAAAAAGATGGTAAAGAAAGAAAGAAAAGAAAGAAAGAAAAAAGAAAACTCTGTTTATAAAAAGAGTTTATAACTCTTTTACAACCATCACCAACAATTTACAACTCTAGCTTAAAATACATGCAGATTTATAAACTTCTTCCATTAAATCTATAGATGTTTAAAACACTACAAAGGATATGAAACATAAAAACCCCCCAACACCCTCAAATTGTGTGCACACACGCGCACATCTTCCAAGTACCCACATGCCCATAACCACTGCTATCATTAAATAATATTCATTTCAAAAACTACCCCAGGGGGAATGTGAAATTTATAACCTCTCTTTTTAAAGTAATTCCCCTTCTTCATACTTTCTGCTACCTATACGTAAACTTGGTTCATGATCTGCATGTAAAATAGAATTGACCTTTTATTTCCCCAAAATACATAAAAACAGCCTTTATGATTTCAAATATTTCAGTTAAAGTCCCCAAAACATATAAAGTTACCTCAAACTATCAGTAAAGAATTTTCAATAATGATTTCAATAATATTATTTAGCTGAAAACACTTATAACCAGCTTATTCACATTTTTAAATGATCACCTTTGTACTTGTATAAATCACCCTCAGAGTATTTGAAGTTGGCACCAACAATCTGACTGGTGCTTGACAGTTCTGCTGGAGGTGATGTTCTTGAGATCTTCTCCTCAGCTCTGAAGCCTCATCAGTTACCTTCACAAAGTAAAGCATTATTTACAAGGATCAATAAAAATATTATGCATAAATCAATACAGAAGTTAAAAGCATAATTTTAGATTCACGTCCAAGTTTTGGGCAAGTTAATGAACTCTTTTTGAGCCCAATTTTACCATTTGTAAAATTTGGGGAAAATATAGCTCCTGCTAAAGAACTAATCTTCATGATCAGTTTTCAATCAAGGGCATTTCACTGCTGAGAAAACCAACCAACGGCAGCAGTGACACTCAACGCACGAGCTGGAATTGGCTGAACAGTGATGCATTCCTTCTTTGTGAAGAGATAGGTAATTAAGATGGGGAAACATGTTACTGCCTACAGATAAAATAAGTTTCCACCCATACATAGGTGCAAAATGGAGCAAAAATATTCCTTATGAAGGCACTGCAGGCTAATAGTTACGTAGTATCCACTGGCTCTTTTATATATGTATTCATCACCACAAAGTACATCAGTGAAGGTTTCCATGGTAGCTAAAAGTGACCACAAGAGAGAGGCTGACTGTGTTGCATATAAGCTGTCTGTCTGTTTAGGTCCCCACCTCACACCTCTACCCTAATCGGGCTGGTCTCCTGTTTCGAGAACATTCTGTGCTCATTTCTGAGTGCCCACTTGGACTGTCCTCTATTTTAGCAGGCTCTCTTTGCCTCTCCATGTACCAAATTCCTTCCTATTCCTCATGAATCTACCTCCTGCCCCCAGCTCTTGAATGGAACCTCCCATTATTGCCTTGCATGTTGATAGCCCCTTTCTCTGAACTGCTGCCCAGTCTGGCATTTGATCAGATTTTGCATGATGTAGGTATGAGCCTTTCATAGACCCACTGAGCTAGAAGGGGCATTAGAGAGCATCTCGTCCAACCCCCTCATTTTATAGATAAAGAAACTGTACTCCAGAGAGTGTGGGCATCCTGCCAAAGATCACTCAGAGAGTGAGTAGCATTCTGGCTTCTTGACTCCTCATCTACAACTCTTCCCACTTCACCACTCAGAGACTGTGTTGGTGCCAATATTTCCTTCTTTTCTTTTCTTCTTTTCTTTCTGTTCTTACTCTCTCCTCTTGGTTGTAAAATCCTGTTTCTGATAGTTTGATTCTGTCCCTTTCATTGACAGCACAGTGAAAAATAGCTGTTTCTTGATTATCTGTACATAAAAGTGTGTGTCACGTTCCCCTTTATATAGCAGTTAAATAATTTCTGGTCTTTAGGGAAAATTTAGAGAATTAGTCTGTCAAGCTGCATTGTTTCCAAAATTGCAAATTTGTTATTCCCCCTCAAATTCACATACTATTTTACAAATTTATGCCTACTTTTACAAACCATCTATGCTTCTGAAAAAGTATGCATGAAGAACAGACCTGTATCTGTACCTCACACGCAATATCCACAAATGCACTAAGGCTCCATTAAGCATGTTTAAAACAATCCATATCTCAAATTGAGGGACATGCTAATAAAAACTGTCTTGGACTCTGGAAAAATGTCAATGTCACAAAAGACCAAATCAAAACAAAATAAAAAAAATATGTTTCAAATTAAGAGTATAAAAGGAGATGACAAGAAAATTTAGTGACCCTGAATTGGGACCTGAAGAAGATAAAATAAAGTATCTATAAGAGACATTATTTGGACAATTGGCAAAATTCTATTATGAACTATGAATTTAGATAATAGTATTGTATTAATTACATTATGGTTATAATTAATAGTACTAAAATTAATAGTTTTATTAATTATACTATGGTTATGTAAAGGAATAAGATGATATCCTTTTTCTTAGGGGATCCAGGATGGAATATTTTAAAGTAAAGGGACATAATGTCTACAGACTACTTTCAAATAGTATAATATAGTATAATATAGATAGATAAATAGATAGGAGGAGAGAGATTAATTAAATGTGACAATAAAAGTAGGCCAAGATAAAGAGTTTTTAAAAAGTAAAAATTCCTACCAATCTATGTTCAAATGTGTTGTATGGTCCCAATATGGTTTCTAGCAGCTATCAAAACTACAAGTTTCACCATTCATGTTCAGCACCAAAGAGAAAGCATTTTGCCCCAGAATTCTACAATTCCTTCCCCACTTCAAAAAAAAAATCCCAAGCTTCACTCTGATTGTCCTGGCTTAGTCACAGGACTAATTCTGAATCACTCCTGTGCCAGGGAAGGGAATGAGCTGATTGGATCAGCTTAAATTGGCTGCTCGAATCTTAGAGCCCTGCATGAAGAGTTGGGGTCCTCAGAACTCCCTGGATACTCAGATCAGAAAAAAAATGTCAGGAGAAGAGCTAGATTGGGTTTAAACTCCTGGGAAAGATGTTAGTAACTAGTGATAGGGTCCCGAAATGAACAAATAGTGAAGTTGGAAAAATGGACATGCAACATTCATTCTCCCAAATAATGACTAGTTACCAGCCACATTTTAGTTGAAACTCTCATCCTTCTCAAGTACTCCATACCTCAAAGCTATTCTAAGTGCTACAGCCTTTCAATCTGTTGTCAGCCATTAACACCTTGCTGTTAATGACCTTCTCATCCTTTCTTGAAAAAGTTCTTAAAGAACAGAGAGATGGAGCAGAGAAGATCCCTGTACAGACATCAAAATCTAGAACTCCTCCATGTTCTTTATGCAACCCACATGCTTTACAATTTTATAAAAGTGGCCCGTATAAATTTTACAATTTTACCATTTATGCAAGTGGCTTCATACAACCCACAATTTTTCCTAAAATATTCTTCTGTAACAAACACTACTGAATTAATTGTGAAATCTGTTTTTAAGCTTGATGCTTACATTACTAAGAATCTGACTCTAAATCATGAAACACAAATGTAGAAATAAATGATTAAAATGATTGCCTATAGTAGAAACATCAGGAGTGCTGTATCCAGACTTTGAAAGTGACTGAAAATATATTTTTTTAATAAGGAATGGTGGTGGTCTCCTTTACTTAAGCCCACCTACCTGTTGACCAATGGGTTAAGTATAAAGGCAGAGCTCTAGTCTGTCAATAAATAAATAAAATTATTATGAATGTTCCCTGCAGACCTGCCCATACTGTGAGGGAAGGGGCGGGGAAAGGGAAAGGCGGGGTAAGAGTAGAGTTCCCAGGGCTGGAGAATATATTCATGCACTGTGGCCTTGAGAGATTCCTCCTATCATCAATTTTGTGTTTGTATCATAATCTCTAGAATCACTCCTGTAAATTAGGCTTAGAGAAAAAAAAGGTACATGCATAAGATTTTGATTCAAATCTAAGTTTATCACTGATTAATTATGAGATCTTTAGACCCAGGCTTTTTACTTCTGGGGGGCTTATGAGCATGGAAATGGCCGTATTTTAATCACATGGATGTTCTGATAAAAAGAAAAATAATTCGCTCTCAGGAAAGTCAACATTTATGAAACTTTGCTTGGTGACCCAATCAAAAGACTTGATAATCCAAAGGTCGATTGTATTTTTTTTTTGTTGTTCATGTATTTAGGAATAGTCTGATTCTGAAATTTATTTTGCACAGTCTAACCTGCTCTTAAATATGCATCAAGATACCCAGGAAACTACTTAAAATACAGATTCTTAGGCCTGATTCTAGATTTCTACTAAATCAACACATCTGACTGCAAACCAGGAAATCTGCATTTTTAAATGACCTCTCGTTGATTCTGAACAGCCAGATTTGGGATCCACTGGTCTAACTCAGTGGTAGAACTAGCATTTAGCATGGGAATCAGAAATCCCAAATTCTACCTTTGGCTCTGCCATTGATTACATAATATTGGCAAATTGTCAGAAGTAATTTGGACCCCAATTTCTTCATCTATAAAACAAAGGACTTAGAGGAGATTATCTCTAAGCTTCTTTCAGTAATACTATTTATGAGCGGTCCTTTTGGTTATTCCAAAGAAGGCTGTGGTATGAAGCAGAAACATTGATAATAATATGTTCTCTTTTTTTAAAATTATTTCAGGATATAGCCGAGGCACAAATGTTTTTGTTCCATGAATTGCTTTTGTTCTTAATTAAGAATATGCTTACAGGGCCACAAACTCTGACATGAAGTGCCTCAGAGTTACCCCATCCACGTACATCAGCTGAGGCTCTGTAACCACAACTCAGTAGTTCTCTCGGCAGAGGCTGCCTGGCAGCAACAGTGTTTCTGATCCAGTACAAAGAAAGACCATATAAACGTTGAGGGTGCACACCTCTGACCAGTGCTCAGGGAATTTTCATGGGAAACTCCCATGCCTACAAATTGGGTTAAGGTGTGAAAACCCCACTATATTAATGGGGGACAGTCAGTAGAATGGAATGCTGGGAGAGGTGAGCTAAGCTGATTGACTGGCATATATGGGGCATAAATTCTGCTCCAAATATAGGCACCTAGGTGCCTTCTCCTCCCAGCCCCGCCTTATCTCACTTGGCAAAAACTGTTTAGATGAGATATATTTCCGAGGGCTTATGAATCAGTTGCAGTTAATGGCTCCAGGACAATTGATTACTTATATCTTCTAGAAATCCCAGTCCGTAGAAAATGACCTTCAGCCCTTGACCATCACGACAAACAACTTTTCTCCCTCCATTTACACCAGGTGATTGAACAGAAAGGGTAAGGGGCGTGGGGGTGCACAAACTGCAGCTCTTGTCCTTGTCTGCACTATTGAGTCATCACCATCCCATGCCAAATTGCTCAAATGAGTCTGGTCATGTTCACATTCGGCAGTAAGGAGGCTACTCTGTATGACTCGCATGAGGACATGAAGTGCCGGCGGGATCCATATAATCAACGTGTTGGCTTGTGCCAAGAAGGGCGGGTGGAGTCGTGTGCCACATGCAAAGGATTCCTGAATGTTTACTCTAATTTGCTGCCTGGTTATATTTGACTTCTGTGGGTTGGCACAGCAACCATTCTATTTAATTCTGGCTCTTCTAATTGTTGGAGGAACAGTCAGGGGCTTTTAAACTAATGTTTAAAAACACAGTTGTTCAGAGTCATTGTTTCTTCTCCTTTAGCGTCATTGTCGAGCACAGTGTTGCGGTTAATACACACAGTGTTGTGGTTAATACATGGGTTCCAGAGAAAGAAGGGTTTAGATTTCAGTGCTGGTTCTTACTCCTGGACTGTGCCTGACTTCTCCATGCATCTGCTTCCTTCCTTATTTCCATAATGGGGATGATAGCGTCGGCTCCATGGAGTTATTGGGAAGATGAAATGACTTAGTGTGTATTGAGTACTTAGCAGGATACCTCGCATAGAGTAGGCACTCAATAAGTGTGCTTGAGTTAAAAGTGCCTATCATGCATTATTTTGAGTTGTGTATATGTGGCTCTTCCTGGATGGCCTGGTTTTTCCGATACCCTTATGTGGAAATGATCTTCTCTATCCACCATTCAACAGGAGCCAAGACTCACAAAGTCCGAGACCAAGGTCATAAGACCTTGATGGTTACATTTCTTGCCTTGTTCAGAAGTTTTGCCAATGGCAAAATACCTGTGGCGACATGCTGCTGTACACCTGAACTAGAGACTCTCAAAATGCGATTTTACTTCTGTGCTCTGTGAAACCATGTTCGAAACACTCTCTCTCTCTCTTTCTCTCCTAGACTGGTGCCACTCAAACTTGAATATGCTTATGAATCACTTAGGGGTCTTGTTAAAATACAAATTCAGATGCAGCAAGTCTGGGTAGAGCTTGAGATTCTGTATGTCTAACAAGCTACTAGGGGATACAAACTGTTTTGTTCCCTGGACCACACTCTAAATAGTGAGGTTTGGCTGCTAGGCTGGATCTGATGCAGAGTGCTGACCCCATTGTCCTGAGGGAGGCCAGAGTCACTGGTAGAGTGGCATGAAACTAGTGCCCAGTTTTATAGGTAACTTTATGTGTGTCTGGTGGGGGACGGGGGAAGGAGTAGAAAATCTTGGACATTGTTTTCAACCCCAGCTGCATATTAGAGTCATTTGGTGAGCTTTAAAAATTACTCGAGAATAACCTATTTGAATAAAAATCTCAAAGACGGGTGGTGGTTCAAGCATTTTATAAAACACCCAAGTAAATGTAATGGGCAGCCAAAGATGAACACCAACCAGTACCTTAAAATAGCGGTTCTTCAACTTCAGCCTGCTTCAGGATCACCCAGAAGGCTTATTAAACTAGGTTGCTGTATCCAACCCCAAGAATTTCTGATTCAGTAGATCTGCGGGGAGGCCTGAGAATTTGCATTTCTAACAAGTCTTTAGATGAAACTGATGCTGCTGGTCTGTGGACCACACTTTGAGAACCACTGTTTAGTATACAGAAAGTAATTCACTTACTCACTTGTTGATTGATTGATTCTTCATTGATTTAGCAAATGTTTGCAGAGCTCGTATTATGTGGCATGCAGCATTTCAGATGATACAAATGTAATAGTGAGTATTACATGGTCCTTAGCAGCTTAGAAAGGGGGTACACCAGCTTAGAAAGAGGGTGCCCTGGCCAGTAAGCAGATAGCACTGGACGCATTTGGAAATACATAGGAAAGGGATAGATCCCAGGAAGTGATGTCTAAGTGGGCACTTTAATAAGTCAGAATCAACTGTGAGGTAGATCAGTATTGAGGAAGAAGGGCAGGACAAGAGAGACCATGTCAGGCAGAAGATCATGTGTGTGTTGAGGTCCACCCTGCGTGCATCTGGGCTTAGCAGTGGAAAATCAGGTGCTGGAAAGGGAAGGAAGAAGAGTGGGAGTGTTCAAGAGACAAGATAAAACTAGAAAGACCAAGCTAGAAAGATCAGCAGAAGCCAGATCATGAAGTTCGCGGACCGTTCAAACTTTGTCCTAGGGATAGCCCGCCACTAATGCAGGGTTTTAAGTAGGAGGTGACACCATCAGCATTGCTGCTTGAAAATACTATTCTGGCTGCAGGCTGGAGAACGGAATGGAGTGGAGATACGAGGACTCAGTAGGTGAAAGAAAGGCAAGTCATTTTAAGATGTTGACTTGCCAATCTTCTTAGCGGCCTTTTTCTTAAACAACCAGATGTCATCCTGGCATCTCAGTGTGTGCAGTCTGGATTGGGCATGGAGAGTAGAATAAGAAGAATGGAGCCTTTCCATAGTGGTGGCTAAAGCGGGGAGGGGTGGAACATCTCCACGAAGGATTGGAGCTTGAGCCAGCGTCAGAAGTGAACAGAAAAGTTCAGGATTCATCTGAAACTTATTTTGGGGAATTATTAGCTATTTCAACAAAATCTGTGGTCAGAACTGATGCTCTTTCTGAGCCTCTTCCCAATACAACCAGAGACGTGGGGCTGAAGGAGTAGTGGAGATCGACCCCTCTTCCTTCCTCATCTCAGATGTCTCCCTAAGTGTAGAAAACTATGACGACACCTGGATTTTCTGACGTTTGTGTGGATTCACAGACTCCCAAAGCACCATATTATTTTTAAATTAGAAATTTCTGAACAGATGGAGGATTCAGAGCTTTCATAGCTAAATGCTAAAGAAATATTTACTGATGTCAAGGTACTTTAAATTATGGTCTTCTCTCTCCAAAAATATTTCCCAGCCATCAAATTAGCCACCAAAGGAAATCCTTCAAGATTTCTAATGCCCACTCTACTCCTAGCAGAATTTTGAGCTGCTTTGGAGACAATAATTAGGAAGATAGGTACATTGATTGGTTTATTGATTTATTTATACTTTATACACTTGGTCTATACATTAGCTTATTTAGGATTCACAGCAATACTCTGGGGTAGGTTTTCATCATTCCAACTTTACAGAAGAGAAAATGACATTTGTAAAACGTAGGTGTTCAAGATGAGAAGACTGGTGAGGTCTGTCTGACACCAAAGTTTATCAGTGCATTTAAAGCGTTTAAGGTAAGAAGGTCACTCTGCTCAGAGAAAACTAAAACTAAAGTTAACAGTTACCCCAGGCTTTTCAATGGAGGGAGAAGCGAAAACTTGAACTTGGATGGCAGAGAGGAGTTGCAACTTGCCACAAGTTCAGATCTGTTGAGGCAGAACTTCCTTCTGCTTTGGAGCTCACCCTTGATCTTGACTTTAGTCACATGTAATGGTGCCTCAAAAGGCTACACCCTGGTTGGGTGTCCCCTCACAGTGGCTGGGAATTCCTCCTGAGTTTTAAAGTCACCCTGAAGCAGAGCTGAGCACAGAGGAAATAGTATAACTAGTACGAAAGCTATATTACCCAGTCAGTCTTCTCACCTTAGAGACACACACCATTTTTTGCCTAGATTCCTCCTCCTCAATGGACCCCTGGGATTTCAAGCAATGATGTGTCGTTCACCACAACACTGGGTAGTAGATATTTGAATAACTACACACTTGGCAGTTTCTTATGTATTTATGCCCACTGCACCCAACCCCATGTCATCCGGCAAGTATGTATGATGCATTGTCAGGTAACTTTGGAAACCAAAACTTAAAGGGGTGAAAATACAACCACCTTGACTTCTTTCAGATTCCCAGAGTGCTTTTTAGCTCCTTGCTGCTCAAAGTAGTGGCTCGTGACCTGGTATTGGCATCACCTGGGAGTTTGTTAGAAGCACAGAAATGCAGAATTTCAGGCTCTTCCATTACTTGATCATAATATGCATTTTAACAATGTCCCCCACCGTAATTTAGGCACACTAAGTTTGCGAAGTCTAGAGAACTGTTGCTAGGAAGCGGGTCTCTATCCTCTCCAGGATGCACAAGTTACAAGGAGGAGCCTTGGCAAGAACCCCCAAAGACACAGTTCCTTTCAGAGCTTGTTTCCTGTTTGATAACTCACCAAATCTTTAAAACTGGAATGTGAAGCAAGGGTTCAGCCAAGGAACTGGGTGAGAGTTAATGGATCAATCTGCTCTCCCCCGTCAGTGCTTTTACCGCTGACTTCTGGAATGTGTTTGATGAAAAGAAAGCAACTTCTTCAGACAGAAGATACTGATGTAGCCTGCTGAGGTTAGGACCTACAGGAACAATACGCCAATGTTATCAGGGCTTCCTTCGCCTCCAACTCCATTCCGAAACTGACAACGGGAGGGAAAGCATTTTTTAAAGCCCTGGCTGTCAGTTGCCATTATTATAAATAGCCGTATGCTCTGCTTTTCCCTGGGGAGGGATGTAGGCATCATTGTTCAGTGCTTATTTGGATTAGGAGTTTCTTTTCAATAACTTTTTAAAAATAGGCCTGAAAAATGGAACAAGTAGCAAAAGCACATCGCTTTCATTTATCTCTCCAGAAGCTTGGATATGTTGAAAGTCAAAATCAGAGAAGGACGTTCCTGCTTCTTTCCTATCATCAAGTTTAAATGTCCTTTGCCAATGGGGAGTTAACAAAGAAGTCGATTTCATGCTGATGTTCACCCCAGAAATTCAGGAAAATAAGGAGAGTCGAAAGAATCCTAAATCACTAATGTCTCCATCAACCCAACCATTGGTGACCTCTAACTCAGCTGATTTTCCTGATAAGCATTTTTTTTTTTTTTTACCTTTTCACTATGGTTAAGTGAGGTTATTAATACAAACCAAATAAAATGAGTCCAGGTTCCAAAATGTGGCTGTTAAGGGGCAAGACTGACCAATGGTTTCTAAGTATATTAGGGTAAAATTTGATCTCCTGGCTCCGCGTGAAAGATGCAATTTTGAGAGAGAATTGTAGTAACAGGTGTAGGACAAGGCTCTAAGTTCAGTAGGGTTGCCTTTTGGTTATAAAGCTGCACCCAAGACCTCCGATAGTATCTACTGTTTGAGTTGTATTTCTGGGAGTGAGTCGGTTACTGAGAGTTGGGTCAATTGACCTGTTTTCTACCAGATTCCTCTCCTTTGTTAGGGTTGGCAAGCACAAAGTGACTGGTGTCAGTTAGTTAGCAAACCCACCTGGGGTTTATAAAGATACTGTTTGCTTCATTAGCACTAAGAAACCGAGCCAGCCGACAGCAAAGTTACTGAGTTTGTGCACCTGGCTTGGAAGGACGAGCTGATCAGAATTAATCAAAACTGAAGTGTAAATGACTGTCCCGAAGAGATGGGACATGGATGTCAAATTGGCACATTGAGGCCCAAGGAAAAGCCACCTGAAGACTGTAGTTCACCAAGGGACCCTGTTGGCTCTAAGGAATTTTAAACTTTCCCACTAGCTAAGTCCATTAATATCAAGAGCTTTATTAGAGTAACTGGCTTCTGGTGAGCCTTTTCAAGGCTCAGATTCCACAGCCCTTGTCAACAGAAGTTTCCATTGTTAAATGGTTTATTTTGGTGTTTCCTCAACTCCATAGATAAAGGTGGTTCTCAGAAAGGTGAGGCATGTGTGCAGGAGAAGACACACAGCACCCTGGGGCTCAGTCTTCCATCGTGTGACTCTTTCTGGGCGTGCTTGGGAACACAGACAGGCCTTTATGCAAAGAAAGGGTTCCACTAGAAGCACACCTGATTACACTCAACCTGGATCCAAGGAGCCTTGTGCCATGTCAAAGGAAAATGTTCTATCATAAATCTCCAGACATGGAAAAGGTCAAAACCACTCTTGGTAATTAGCCTGCCAAAATACAGTGGCCCTGCTTTTTGTTTAACCTTTTAAGAAAAGGGCTCCACGCTCACGAGTCTCAACAAGCAGCCTTTTATGAGGCACATCCTCAACACTCCTGCCCCTCTTCTTAACCCCTTCCCCCACCTGCAACCCTAACAGAACATGTTTTTGGTTTGTTGCTTGAATTCTCTAACTTGGGATGGATTACTGTTTCTTTCTTAGTACAGTCTTTGCAGCCCTAACTGCTTTTAAGTTCATGGAATTGTACCACTTTGCAGAGTAAAAAGTAAGCTATATAGAGATCAGCCTCCAAGGAAAAGTGCCATTTTAAACAACCAGAAAAAATCTTCAGGGATGCATTATCAGTTCAAAAGATAAAATTCTGGCCAAGCAGGTTAGCATAAGCATGTACATTTTGTTATGTTACTGTATAAAACTACTCTGTCCAACACAATAGCCACCAGCTACTGTGAGCACTTGAGTCTAGTCTGAAGTGAGGTAGGTTCTAAGTGTAAAATACTCATTGGGTTTTGATGACGTAGTGTGAAGAAAAGGATGTGAAAATATCTCATTGGTCATTTTTATGTTGATATGTGTTGAAGTAATAATATTTTGGGCATGTTAGGTTAAATAAAAGGTATTACTAAGTTTGATTTCGCCCGTGCTTTTTGCTTTGAATAAGGTGGCTATAAGAGAATTCAAAATTACAAATGTGCCTTGCATTGTGTATCTGTCAGACGATGCTGGTGTAGCAGATCAGTTTTTCCATGTATGCGTAGAGAAAAAGGAGAAATGTGATACGTTTGATTCGGGTATCACACGATTTGTCATACAATTTTGCCTTACCTTGTATTACTATATATTTTTGTTGTTTATTGAATCATCTTCCAGCTATACTGGGATCTTCTAGAAGATAAAATGTTTTAAACTTATTCTGTGGCCCATACTGAACTAGCACAGTGCTGAGCATATGGGAAATATTTAATCAATACTTATTAATGGAGTAAAATTCAATGGTAGGGAATTTTCTAAATGGATCGATTTCTTTTTTGGTCTAGTCTGAGAGAACGAATGCAGGTTTGGTCCAGCCACTTAATCTCCTGACTGAATACGTCCAGCTATCCTTGAGCCCATTTCTGGCCACTGAGCCGTGAGTAAAAGTGACATGTCACTTCTGAGCTGAGTAATGTCTCCAAATGACTTGTGGCCCGAGGAAGAAATACTCCTTTGTTGTTTTCAGCCACTAACATTCAGGAATTCTTTGTCGTGGCTGCACAACCTCCCATCTGCTGACTGATACAGCATGGCTATTTGACTACCGATTGGCTCCCAGGTTGTGGCTCTCACTTTGTAAACCTTATATTTTACTAATACTTAGTCTTAATAACTAAAAAGAAAGAGGATCAGTATTATACTTACCTCTTGCGTCAATGGTTGTCTTTGGTTACAATGTTTGGAGTGAGACTATTTGCCATTAAAACCTGGCACAGTGTTTCACACCTGTCATCCCAGACTTCGGGAGGCTGAGGCAGGAGGATCACTTGAGCCCAGAAGCTGAGGCCAGCCTGGACAACATAGTGAGACCCTGTCTCTAACAAAAAATTTAAAAAAAAATTATCCAGGTGTAATGCTGTGTGCTTGTAGTTCTGGCTACTTGGGAGGCTGAGCTGGGAGGATCACTTGTAAAGGGACGTGGGCAGGGTACCCACAACAGGGTACCCTGCTGCAGTTATTCCTATATCCATGCTCAAATTTTTTCAGGCCCTGATGCCCCATGTCTCCCTATCCCTTGCTTTCTAATTTCACAGTTCACTAACCTAAAAATCAAGTACCACTGTCTTATCTCAACAATGAGAAAGAGGATAGGCTCACTGCTCTCTAAAGCCCTTCCAATTTAAAAAATTTTTTTAGTAGAGATGGGGTCTCACTATGTTGCCCAGGCTGGTCTCCAACTCCTGGCCTCAAGTGGTCCTCCTGTCTCAGCCTCTGAAAGCAATGGAATTACAGGTTTGAGCCACTGCATCCAGCCTCCTTCCAACTTTGTGAGTCTACTATGTTCTCCTAATCGATCAAAGGTTGGCAAGTTGACCCTTTCCTGATAATAAATAGACTTTTGCAGAGAGAATGCCAGCTCAAACAAGCAGTTCTCAAGGTGGAGGTTTAAGGGTATTCGATCTAGGTCTGGGGAGAAGTGGTGTATGGAACCTGGCCAGTGCTGCTCAGTTACATGTTGAGAATCGCTGTTTATGCTGATGTTCTAGAGGGCTGACTTTGCTAGACACCTATGCACCACATGACCTTTTTTGGTGGTGCCGTGCTGAGCCCTGAAACTAAGGCACCTGAGATCATCAGAGAAAGTTGTGGTCGGGGAGAGGATGTCTGGGGATGAAGTCAGTTCTATTCTGCAGTCCTTAGCATGTGTGGTAGCAGGAGCAAGCTCCATTTCCATCAGTCTACATCAGTTCCCTCTGATTATTCTTCTGCTTCCTTTCATTCTGCTACTTTGTCTTTCCATCCCCTTCATCCACCTCCTTTCTCTTCTAAAAGAACCCAGTATCACAATGATTGACATCTACTCTGCCATTCTTTCATTGGACATGGTGGGGAGACTGTCTAAATTGTCCAGTACCTGCAAATGCAGACATCGTTGGAGTAAATCACATTTAATCAACTAACTAACTGGCCTGAAGAAGGTAGCCAATACACTTCCTCATTAGGATAAACTGTACTGCATGGAGGGGGCTCGATTCTGGAATCAGACAGCTGGGTTAAAATCCAGACCCTGCCATTTATTAGTGGTGTTACCTTGAGCAAGTTACTTAACCTCTCTGTGCCTTTAGTTTCCTGAAAGTTTTCCACAAGATTGAATCTTCAGATCCAGTGGGTACATGTTGTCCAAGGCAAAAATGCTATAATAATCTCACAACCAAGATAAAATCCCAGTGATTAAAACACAACTATGAAGGAAAGTCTTTCACAGGTTCTAGACAGAAAAAGCAATCACTAATTGGGAAGATAATCAGATTGTTCTCAAAAATCTACACAGAAAACATGCCCAAAGACAGTAAGACAATGTCCAAGGAGTTCTGAGAAAAAATAGTAGTTGAGAATTCTAGATCCAGCCAAGTTGTTTTTCAAGCAGAACGTCAAACACATCAACATTTTCAAATATGCAATAATTCAAATAGTAGAACACCCAAGAGCTCTTCTTGAAACAAAATTGTTGAAATATTTAATCCAGTCAATAAATCAGAGAATCAATATAAAAGAAACTCAGGAATGGAGCAGCCATTAAGAAAAGGTTGGTGGTGGTGAGTGTTGGTGTTATTTAAATATAGAAATAAAACTGAACAACTATTGAAATTACCATGACAGAACAGAATGTCATAAAACTCCAATATAAAAAATATACATAATAAAATAAGGAATGCTCATTTCCACATTTTTCATAAAGGAGAGTCAATAGATACCATCTAACGCTTAATGTTTTTCACATTGTTCCTTTAGAGAGATAATTTAGGAATTCATTTTGTGGAGAACTATTTTTTTCCCAAAGTTGAATAGTTCCTTAGTGTTCTTTTTCTTCACTTTTAAATTCAAGAAAAATTAAAGCTTTGATTCCAAAATGCCATCGAAACATTATCCCATTTTCCTATGTATCTATTGATTGATTTATCAGTTGTCCCTTCTTCCTTCGTTCTTCCCATGCATTCATCCATTTGCCCAACCATCTTTCTGTTCATATACATATATACCTACAAAGATAGCTGTGAGGAAGGTCTTCAAATGTTAGTAACCATTGTTTCCAGGTGAAAATTATTTTAGGTAATTTTAAATTTTATTTGTTATCTTTTTTTATTACTTGAATGATTTACTATGACTGTACATCATTTTAATAAAAACTATAAAGACATCACCTTCAAAAGAGAATGATGAAGAAATAAACGTGTTAATACTGTTAGGTGAAAATGAGCACAGTACTATCTCATTTGTGTAAAAAAAAGTCTATAAATGCATATAGATCCCTAGATATTTTTTGGAAGAATTCAACAAGTAACAGATAACCATGGTTACTGAAGAGGAGGGGACAGTGAGATAGGAACAAGAGGGAGACTTCTTTCTTTTTTTCATTTTCCAAATTTTCTATAACTTACTTTTATTGTAATAATGAGAGAGAATAGATAGTAAAAGAAAAAGAGAGAAACTGCTAAAGGTCATCTTTGGACTGGTACAGGAAAACAACTGTCAAATCTTTTGGTTTATTTCCTTGTGTAGTCCCCGAACCTTGACCTTCTTCAGAGTAGATTCTGCAAACCCCTACTCCAGAGGATGAGAAGGAAGCCCGTGGCTAACGAACAGCTCTGCTTTCAGGATGTCCCCTTTCTTTGACTGCCTTATACAGTCTCCTTAGTCTCACAATCAAGTTCTTGTTCATATTAACTCTTCATGCAGGGCACGGCTTTGCCTTTTGTTTCTTAAAAATATTTCAGGCTAGTAGCATGTAGTAAAGTCATAAACAAAGAAAGCCTAGAAATAGAGACCCAACAGAGAAAAATGCAATGATAAATAGCAATGGACATTTTGATACTAGGGAGCGGTGGGGACTCTGATAGCCAGAGAGGCAGTCCCACTCTGCCGTGACACTTGCTGCCACGTTGGAACTTGGCACAGTGTGGCAAGATCCTCTGGAACATTTAGAAATGTAGATTTATAAGTGAAATTTCTCAATTGTAAAATTCTATTCAGCTAATTCAAATTGAAAGATAAAAAGGTATTTTGAAGACTGTTCAAGACATCCATATGGGCTGGATTTGGGCTATGGGCTGCCATTTTTGACTCCTGCTGTAGCTTACAAAGAATGTGCATTTCAGTGGGAATTGTTTCAGGACACCGGCTCATCATAGATAGGTGTGACCAGTGGCTGGGTGGGATTATGTGGCCCTAGAGAAGGATGTTTCCACCCTTTGCCTTGTTCTAGCACATTGGAAATCTTTCCTCAAGAGATGGAAGGCTAATCAAAGACTGTCTACAAAGGAGGTGACACCCAGTGTCACCTGTGGATCAGAATGACAAAATTTGTCTGGCTCCTTGGATGAAAGCAAGGCTGAGCTTCATTTGCAGGAAACATCTTCCATGCCCCCCTGCCCACCAAATTCTACCTGGGAGATCCAAGTAAAAGAAACTCAATCCATTCTTCTTTCCTGGGGATTTGACATAGTCCAAGGGCAAATGTGGCAGTCTGAGCTGAGTTTGGCTTTGAAATCTGGGCTTTTTGACTCAAAGCGGAAAACGAATGATGAGGCAGGGTGAGAGGAATGACCTCTTCGAGCTACACAAAATAAAAAAGCCTATGCCTGCTTGAGAATATGCAAGTAAATCAGTCACTAGTATAACTCCAGCCTCAAGTTTCCATAACATCAGAGTAAATCTAAACTCAAAGGCGGCAATCAGAGAGTGGAGGGTAAATACAACAAGCAACAAACCCACCTCCAGAATGCCCTTGGTTTTGCAACTTCACAGTGCTGTTCTCTCCCTGATATATATGTGATTATCATGAATTGACAAGAACACAGGCTGTCTCTTTCCTATCTTTTCCAAATGCACCCCTTTGCTTCCTGCTAGGCTAGTCCTATACCACAGAATCCATTCTTCAGCCTCTTCTTTTAAATTCTTTTCAGAGAGATAAGAACCGTAGCATTAAAATGTGGGTGGCATGGCTTTCAATATTAGTTGCCATTTTAGCCTCCACTGGCCTACTTGTACCGCCTAAGATGTGGCTTCTGCAACTACTATAATTTATTGCATTTTTTCCCATAAAAAAATACTTTGGATGTAGCAAGTAAGGCATCGGCATATAAGGTAACATGGATTTTGCCAAGATCTTACAATCTTATTGCAAGATAAAGGCCAGGACGCCTCCTGCTTAAGGATGTTCTGTAAGATGGCCCAAAATGCTAACAGCAATTTGATTAATAATCCCATCTGTTTCACTCCTTGAATTTGTTTCCAGGGAAAGTTTGCCTTTGATCACTAGGCACTGACGAGGGTATAACCTGGCCCGAGGTGTTTCCCTGGAGTGAAATATGCAGCACTTCTCAACTCCCAATTCCATTTAATTTATTGTTTGTTTTTGCTCAAGAAGAACCTGTTTTTACAGCTGAACAGATTTGGAAGCTGGTTTGGGGTGTTTCATTTCCTTACGTGAAGAGTTATAATGCAGGGGATGGTAACCAGCTGTTTCCACCTTCACTAAAGACAGAGCAAACAGGAATGACCCTCTACCATAGCAAAAGGGACTTAGGTTAGTTGTAAGAAGGAACTTCTGAGAGTGACCAAGGGAGGCTGAGATTCTCTTCCCCAGAGAGCTCTTGGATAGGATTCTGTTGTCTCTCTCTGAGATGGCTCATGTGAGACCAAAATTAGTGGCACCAGAATCAGTTAAATAACCTGTCCCTGCTCTTCCTAGTACTGCATCTCTATAAATGATAACCATTAACCAGGGCTGTGCCTTGCGGATAGTTGGGTGATTGGAGGTAAGATCTTTTTCCTTAGAAGGAGTTTTGTTTTCTTCCCATGTGATTTGCAAGAACATGCTATAGCAGTGATGGGCTGGAGCCAGTTGCATAGTCAATTGTTAAATGTTTAGTTTTTTTTTTAATTAAGTGATATACACTTACAATTAAAGAAATTATATTAAAAACAAAGGAATAAAATATGTAGAACTTACTACTTCTTAAAAATTTCACTACATTTTATCTTTATATATGCCCTTAAGTTTATTGACATCTGTTGTTACCTGTCTTACTGTGTTTCATGCTGCTATAAGAGTACCTGAGACCAGGTAATTTATAAAGAACAGAAATTTAGGCCAGGCGCGGTGGCTCACGCCTGTAATCCTAGCACTCTGGGAGGCTGAGGATCGAGGAGTTCGAGACCAGCCTGAGCAAGAGTGAGACCCCGTCTCTGCTAAAAATAGAAAGAAATTAGCTGGACAACTGAAAATATATAGAAAAAATTAGCCGGGCATGGTGATGCATGCCAGTAGTCCCAGCTACTCGGGAGGCTGAGGCAGGAGGATTGCTTGAGCCCAGGAGTTTGAGGTTGCTGTGAGCTAGGGTGATGCCACGGCACTCACTCTAGCCCGGGCAACAGAGTGAGACGCTGTCTCAAAAAAAAAAAAAAAAAAAAAAAAAAAGAAATTTATTCTCTCACAGTTCTGAAGGCTGGGAAGTCCCAGATCAAGGCACCAGCATCTGGTGTCATACTTCTTGCTGCATCTTCATATGGAGGAGGGCAGAAGGGGAAAAGAGGAACTCTGTTTCCTCACATGGCAGAAGAACGGAAGAGCAAGAACTCACTCCTGCAAGCCCTTTTTATAGCAGCATTGAGCCATTCATGAGGGCAGAGCCTTCATTCATACTCTCCTCCCAACACTGTTGCATTGGGAATTACGTTTCTAACACATGAATTTTGGGGACATATTCAGATGATAGCAATACTTCTATGGTGGAAATAGTATACAGTGATGTAGTACTTCCCATCTCTTCCCAACTTCACATTCAGTGACATTGGTAGTTTAAAATCTGTCATGATGGGAGTGTCACATCATGCAAATTGGAAGGCTCTATAAAATCAGACTTTTCCCAGAGCCAGGTGGTAAACGTTTATTGTTCTACCTACTTAGAAGACAGATGGGGTGGGGAGTGAGAAAGAAAAAGAGAGAGAGGCAGAAAGAAATAGAAAAGAAAAGAGAGCTATTGCCCTAGTGACTTTCATACCTTCTCAGCATTGTCTCAAATCTTTTTGGAAGTAAGTATTATAAATATAGGTCTTTTTGAAACAGAAAATGCTTTTAAGAAAATTATTTTAGGGAAGAATAATTTCCCAAGTGCAGAAACTCTCTTTATTTACCTTGAACTAAATTAGTGTAAGTAAAATCTGGACTTGGTGGTAATTATTACAGATCAGGCACTCCTCTACTTAACTACTCATCTAAGCCAATGTTAACCAATAGAAATATAATACAGGCCACATATGTGATTTTAAGTTTTCTAGTAGCTAAATTAAAAATAAAGTAAAAAGAAACAGGAGTAATTAACTTTAGTAATGTATTCTATTTAACCCAATATTTCCAAAATTGTCCATTTCCATATATAATCAATATAAAAATATTAGTGAGAAGTTTTATGGGTTTTGGTAATGTGTCTTTTGAAATTTGGTGTGCATTTTTGCACTCACATCACATCTCCATCAGATAAGCCACATTTCAAGTGCTCAATAGCACATGTGGCTAGTGGCTCCCATAATGGATAGTACAGGTCTATATTCTCAAGGACGCAGAGGCTGGGCCGTGGCCATGGTCTTCGCCCATGTGGACTTGCACACTCGGTGTGCACAGACAGTGCACACTGAGGTTTATCTCATGTTAGTGCTAGATGGGCCCTGGAGTTCAGT
Organism: Eulemur rufifrons; assembly: GCF_041146395.1. Taxonomy (NCBI): domain Eukaryota; kingdom Metazoa; phylum Chordata; class Mammalia; order Primates; family Lemuridae; genus Eulemur; species Eulemur rufifrons. The sequence goes on from NC_091002.1 coordinate 30,413,443, forward strand.
TCAGCCACTCCCAACTGGTAGACGTGAGGATGGCTAAGTTTCAAGGAGGTTGTTGACTCATCCTAGGTTATACATCGGTATGCACAGTGCTTTCAACTGGATCCAAACTATGGTTTCTAAATTGTGCAGTGCTTAAGGACCTGATGCATAAATCAAACTCCCAACTATCATATCTCCTTGGCTCCATCATCTACCAGCTGAGCAACTTTGGGCCAATTACTAAACCTCTCACTGCCTCAATTTCCTCATCTATAAAATGAGAAAAACAATAACATCTACCTAACCAGGGTGTTCATATTTATATTTATTTTAAATACATTATAGAATTCTTAGAATAAAGCTTAGAATGAGTATACAATAAATGTTTGTTCATATTATCATAAACTAAAACATTTAATGGTTTGGATAAAGAGAATACTAGTGACAGGAATATAGGGGATGCTATTAGACAGTTCTTAATCTGGAAAAGCTAAGTTGCTTTATAATTACTTATATAAATATACATATAAGAATATATAAGTGATGTATCAGATTATTATTTCTTGGATATTTAGATAATAATTTTGCTTTCTGTGTAAAATAGAAGGGTTATCTCCTGCTTCTAGTGTCACTATTCTTCCTAAAGTGGTCAATTTTTATATTTCTAATGAAACTTAATGCTGATGCGTAGTGATGCCAATTTATTAAAACTTATTGCAGTTTGAAATTCTAAAAGATTTCAGAAGTAAGCTGCCATTCTACCCCCAAATGCCCTTGAGACACATGCATAAAAATACAGAAAATTTTCAATCTATGTTGAACGCTTCATAGGGGGATTTGAAAAGAAAAGTGATAGACAAGTAAAAGTACATCTATGTATTACTATATTTATAATATTTGTTCATTCTCACTGAAGGTTTCTAGCATTTGGTAACTCACTTATGTTTCTCAATAGAATTTTCATGGTGCTTTGTGGTGTCCATGTGGGCCATTCTTTATTTGATCAACACAAGTTTTGGCATGCTTTAAAGGAGCAGTAGTTAATGCACTTATGGTGGAATTTCTTTAGAAGTGGAGATGGCATTTCCATTACCCAGAAGGGTGTTATAATTAATGAGAACAAATGCCACTGGGCTAAAATTATAGTGAAGCTAATACTTTTAGATGCTGTTGGTATTTTAATATCAATGTAATTTTTCTCCTAATGTATATTTCACACGTGGCCAGGGAATTATGGAAAACATTATTTGATTCAATTAAAAATATTTTAAATTCCCACAGTACATTCAACACTGTTCATGCTGTAATTAGGGAATATTTTTTGAAGTGTATAAAATGCAGTCTTTCCATTAAGTACCTTTAAACATTATTGGGTAATACCAGCCATGAAAGAGTTGGATAGCAATATAAAATAACGAGTAATTGTGTCTTCCAATGAATGTGTAGCTTTTATAGTTATTTATTTATTTATTTTTACAGTTAGATTTTACTATAAAAACAAACCAACTTACAATTTACTGGCTTAAAATGGCAACCATTTCATTTACCACACATATCGATAGGTAGTCTCTGTGGGGTTCTCTCATGGTCTGTCGTGGGCAAGTCGGCTCTCAGCAGGTTGATCTAGGATGACTTCGTTCAGATCTTGGGTGGTTGGAAGGCTGGTTAGTCTTTATGGGTCTCTGCTGGGGTGGTTTTTCTTTGCTCTGTGTGGTTTCTCAATCTCCAGCAGGCTAACTTAGGTTTCTTCACATGATGGTCTAAGAATTCCAAAGAATATGTACTTATGCACTTTTCAAGAATCCACCTGAATCACAGTTGCTAATGTCCCATTGGCCAAAACAAGTTATATGATCAAACCAGAGCCATTGTATGAAAGGATTACCCAAGAGTATGGAAATAAAAAGGAGAATTACCATAGATTAAAAGCTACTACATTTTTACAAATAGACTACTCCATCAGATATGAAACTTCTTTCTTTCAAGTCACTGATATTTTGTGTTCTTTGTTAGTGCAGCATAACCTAGCCTGTTGTAACTAATGTAATACCTGGATCAATAACTGGGATTCTAAGCCAAGAAAAATTAGCTCAGCCATCCTTCTTTTATATAGCTGCTGATTTTCCGGAAGCATGAACACTATTTCTCTTTCTATTATTCACACAGCTCCTTTTTGTAACTCTTCATAGACTGTAGCTTTCCAAAGACAGTAGATTAGGAAGATTGTGAGAGGTACCTAGTGTGGAATGGAGGGAGGAGAAGTGACAGAACAAGCTAAGTCTAGGCTGTCATTAGGTTGCAGGAAATGCTGGAGGTCTTGAATTTTCAGGTATGCCACTTATTCAGTGTTCCAGAAAAAAAGCCAGCAGAGATGAGTGAATCTCTCCTCAGTTCAGCAGTCACAGAATTTTTCAGAACCTGGGTGATTAACCTATTACTAAGCAAGGAGAAGGTATTTTAGCTAGAAGCCAACCAAGTAAACAGCAAACAGAACTAAGATAATGTAATGTGCAACACACTCAGGCTATCAGAAAATACCGAATCTGGGTAAAGCACACATTGCTTTCAAATGTGTAACATGGATCGTGAGAAATCGTCAGATGAAGAAAAGAGAACATTGTCCCAAAGTCCAAGTCAAAGAGAAAAACTGATTTGCTACAGAAAACTGGAAAATTTTAGAAAGAGTTTTGGTCTTCTCCAAAGGGACTAAAAAGATATGACTTCTGAGAATGAAGAGTTGAAAATAATGAAAAGAAGGTAAATGAAAAGATAATAAGAAGAGATATTTGGAGAAGAAGGGACAAGGTAGCTTAGTGTGCTGAGGAGGTAGACGGGCAGCCTCCATTACTTGACAAGATGATGGGCAAACATGAGCTAGTAGGTCTTTCCCCCCAAAACCCCACTTGAAGGAGTAAGGGGTGCATGAATCTGACATACTAAGACACAAACTGGCAGAAAGAATTCTATCTCAGAGTGGGTGGGAAACAGAGATCTAGAGAGAAAGTGATCAGGGTGAGGGAAGGAATAGTATGGTGCACTTTCTCTCACACCATTACCTGGGTGGGTCACTTCCTGCCCTGTCACTCCAGGAGGAGGCAGGTATCATTAACGCAGGCTCAGGCTGGAATGGCAGGCCAATGTCAGTGTTGGACTTAGACTGGGTTAAAGTGAGGGATGGTGGATACCAGGCTAAATCAGACCCAGAGACCCTGAGCGCTCTGTCCCCCTGGGTGGCAGGTATTTACAAGCACCGTAGAAATGAGATCCATGCTCTGGGAAGATGTATAGGAGGGTTACCTGGTGACAGGGTTACCTGGTGGTGAATTGGCAAATGGTCCATTCTTTAAAATCACCAAGAGAGGCACAAGCTATGGCCTGCTCTTATTGCTTTCATGAGACACACATTGAAGATATTTCCCAAGGACATAGATCACAGAAGAGGTGACATACATACATATACAGGTATATTGATATTTCTATTGAAATAAAGAATGGTTAGAGCTCAAGAGTAATTCACTGAGTCAGAAGATGAAGCTGAAAACTCTATTAGAAGGTATTAGGAAGGGACAAGGTGATGAAAGAATATATACCAATGTTAACAGTTATGTTGGATGAAGTAGAAGAGCCAAGATCCATATAACAGGATATCAAAAGAGAGGAAGAAAATAATCGGGGGAAGGAAATAGCCAAAGACATGTTGACCAAGGACTTTCCAGGATTAAGGAAAGATCAGGATATTTTACATAAAAGTTCATATGTTCATCTTTCTCTTGATAAGTTGGAAGATCTGGCAACACTGGCCCATATCTCCATATAACAATTCACCCAAGCTAACTAGCAGCTACTATGTTGAAATGACACATTCACAGAGGATGAGTCTGGGAGCTCTGGTCGAAGACTGGCAGAGATTCTAGTCCAGCTCTATGACTCACTAACTGCGTGACTTCAGGCAAACTTCTGAATCTAAATTTCCTCATCTAGACAGAAGAGATAATAAGATACCCACTTCATAGTTGTTTTGAAAATTAAATGAGCTACTATATGCAAAGACTTGATTAACATAGTGATTAAAAATGCCAAATATTATTTTTACTTCTCCGCAATTCAGTATATGATTCCTGCTCTATCCCCTCATAACTTTGGTTGGTTGTGACTTCAGTTGTTTTGTTAATACCTCTGGGTCTCAGTTTCCCCTTGAGAAAACTGGGATAATGACCTGCACATTCTGTACGATAATTAGCAGAGGATGGTGTGCTGTACCCAGGCCATAGTGGTATAAAGGAACCAATTGCTAAATCTTTAGGAATTTTGAGAGTTGGTTGTTAAATACAGCTATTGTTAAAAATTAAATCATATCAACATATAAATTAGTTATATAAAAAATAAAGGTAATACATTCTCAAAACCCATCTCTTTTTAATTTTTTTTCTAAATTTTGCCATAATCTATACTATAGAGGTTGTCTATTGTACCTGTTTAATAGAAATGCTATAGAATGATGTTCTACTGAGCATCTCCTCCCAACTCCTAGTTGAGTCACATTATGTTGGTAGGTTAAAACTGGTCACACCAGAAGTATTTATCCCATGGAATTTGGCAAACACTTCAAATCAGGGTTTTATTTTCCTTTGAACAACCAGTTGAAAAATATTTACCAGAACAGCATCAGTAATATCCATAAAATTTGTTTGGAAAATAAAAGAAACATAAAATTATGTCTATTACCAAGGGACTTCAAAACATTGGAAAGTACTCATAGTGACCATAAAAAAGATGACTCCATTATATTATTAATTTTCCCTGAAATTCACAGGCTTGGTATAACATTAAACATTTAATATATTTATTCTTAAAAGGGTAACATTGTATATGTTTATGAAATATGCTACACAAACATGTGTCTTTTTTTTCCTCCCATAGTTGACTCACTGAAAACAACATTCCATTTATCATGCTCAAGTAAAGGTTTGTTTTTATAGGAGTTATGAACCTGAAGTTGGACTAAATTCTTTATGCACATTGACACAATTCTCACAACATCTTTATAAGACAAATATGTTATTACCCCTGTTTAACAGATGGAAAACCTGAGGCTCAGAGAAGATAAAGTAAGTATCTTATACATAATCAAAATCTTGAAAGTAGCAGAGCTGGGAATAGACTGAAGCCACCAGGCTCAAAGGCTGCACTTTCTACTGCCCTTCCACTGCCCAGCTAGGCTCTGGCATTGATGGTCAAGGTCATGGGTGAAGTTGGTTTTTCCCAAAGAGAATGATAAAAATCAAGCAGATCCAGTTTTATTTTCTTTCTCTACTTTCTTTCAGATTTAAGAGACTTCAATAATTTTTCACATGCTTTCAAGTTTCTTTTTCCAGTTTTTTTCTCTTTCTTGGCTCTTGGTTCTGTGGCCTCTTTATTGGCAAACATTAAAACAACATTACCCATCACTGCAAAATTATTAGAATAACCACTGCACCTCTGTCGTGAACATGGTTTGATCATTCTCTCTAGAGAGACGCTTTTTGTGTTATGGAAAATAGTCTATTCTAAATTTTTTTTTTTTTTTGGAAAATACAGGAAAGTTAGAAAAAAAATAAAGATAGACATAAAGGCACAACACACACACACACACACACACACACACACTCCTATCCTAATACAACCCTTGTTACATTTAGCTGAGTTTCCCTCCAGTCTTTTTTCTACGTATGTGTTCTTAAAATATGGTCTACATACCTTAAGTAGCATTTGTTTCTGGAATTTTTTTTTTTTTACTTACCATTACATCATTACAATTACTTTTTGTTATCCCTCATTCTTTGGCAGTGCTACTTTAAATTACATGATTAAATTTGAAAGATTAATGAAGAAATGGGTATTAATTCTATGCGTTCAGATGAATAGAATAGTGAAATTTGAAGTCATGAAAAATATGATCTACCTATAAACAATTTGACTAAAAGTTCCAGCTTTCTTGCTTTCTCGGGATAGCCTAGCACATTTCAGTGGGAGCTTGTTAAGAATACGAAACTTTGGGCCCTACTCTGGACCTACTGAATCAAAATCTGCTTTCTAACACGACCTCCAGGAAATTTGTATGCATGTTAAAGTTTGAGAAGCACAACTGTAGCCCATCTTGCTTGGCCATAATTGTCAAGTAGAAATATCTTTTTCATCAAGCATTCACAGTTGTGGAGAACCATCAGCTTCAAGGGATGACACACCTATAGACTTAAGGGCACCTGATCTTCTTAAGAGCTTCATGTTCATGCCTTAAGGCAAGAATGAATAAAATTGCCTTTCTGAATTATATGGATTCCCTTAGACAAAATTACATTAGCCCTTTGACAGTCCTAATCCAATGCTATAACTTAGAGGACCTGTTCTCAGCTCAACCAGGAACAGTAAAATTGATTTAATCATCAAATTAGTATTTCAACTGAAAATATTAATGCCTGATACCTGATATCAAAAAGGACCCTCTTGCTAGAACCATGGGTGCAATGGGGTTTGTAAAAGAGTTTTGTTTATGCCTATAGTTGTTTTCTTTGTAAACTGGGACCCAGATAGCACAAGCGGTAGATCATTCTAAAATTTTCCTGACTTTCCCAGTTATCATTTTACTTCCTGTACATTTTTACCTTCAAGGTACTGACTGCTAAACTGAGCCATATCACCTAACAATAAAAGAGGAGCCTCAGAGAGGTTATAAGTCATATAATAACTCAATAATTTAAAGAGGAGCTGAGCTTATAATGTTTTGCATTTTACATTTTGTGTTTTACAAAAGATTGTGTAACAAGTTCCCCAAGGTTAGGCTGCAGCCATTTTCACAGCAGCAGAATTCCATTTTCTCTGACCTTTCCAGGGAGTGCAAGAAGGCAGGGAGGGTTTGCTCTTTTGTTGATCAAGTCCAGAGAAAGATGGAATGGGTTGAAATTACAGTATTAAGGATTTGGGTTAAACTGTCTCAGTCTGTGTATATGTGTGCATTTATGTGTGCCCTGGTCTACACTGGAGTTTTGCATGAATGGGGATAAAGTGAAATAGGGTCTCCTTTAACACTGCTTTTTATTACATAGAGAAAGGATGGAGTCTCCTTCTATGGAATTCTCCAAAGGGAAGATAACTATTTGTCTAAATGGTTTAAATTTTGATCTTCCTCATTATAGAGAAGATGATATATCCGGGATTTTTCTAGCCCTCTGAATCATAAACTGGATCTATCTGGCCATCTTTCATTCTGCAGCTTTCTACAAAGTAAAGTAGAAATCTAAACAGATTCTAAATTTGTATGAGTTTGTCTTTCTTAGCAAGGCTTATCCCAAATTTACAGGTTGCTGTTGTTTATCATTAGGAATCTATCCCAAACATCAAAATGCTTTTTTAAAAGTTTATTTATTCCATCAACTGCCCAAGGACAACAGTAGGGTACCTATCACCTCATGCCCACCCAGAGGTGAAACGGGGGCATAGACATGCATGTACCCATGCATCATGGGGGTTTTGATTGAAATGGCATTTTAGGCATGAGCCAAGCCTCTTGTGTGCAGCCATGTTGCTGATTGCTTTCATTCAGGGCTATGGTAGACTCAGATTCCTTCCAGAGGAATACAGCTGATCTTTTCCCAAATGCAGACTCCCTACTAACATATACCCCCAAAAGACATCATTTTGCTTCCTTCTCTGAAGCTGAACATATGTACAAATCTAAAAAATACCATGGCTAGCAGAAATGAAAGATACAAACAAAAATTGTTAAATCTGACCATGACTAAATGTTCATGGTAATGTTATCTTTAAAGAAAAGAGACGAGGCCGCCGGGTGCGGTGGCTCACGCCTGTAATCCTAGCACTCTGGGAGGCCGAGGCGGGTGGATAGCTCAAGGTCAGGAGTTCGAGACCAGCCTGAGCAAGATCGAGACCCCGTCTCTACTAAAAATAGAAAGAAATTATCTGGCCAACTAAAATATATATAGAAAAAATTAGCCAGGCATGGTGGCGCATGCCTGTAGTCCCAGCTACTCTGGAGGCTGAGGCACTAGGATTGCTTAAGCCCAGGAGTTTGAGGTTTCTGTGAGCTAGGCTGATGCCACGGCACTCACTCTAGCCAGGGCAACAAAGCGACACTCTGTCTCAAAAAAAATAAAAAATAAAAAAAATAAAGAAAAGAGATGAAACACCTAAATATATCAAAAAGTGATAGCCCAGGTAAGTGCCCTATGAACATAAAAATATGAGGGGCATTTACAAGATTACCTATTACTATGTAAAAAACCAACCCAAAACATTGTGTTTTAAAAATCAACATTTACTATTTCTCACAATTCTGGGCATTGGCTGGGCTCATGTCTTGTGGTTTTTTGGCTCCATAGGGCACCACCTGGGGTCACTCATGCAAATAAATTCAGTCATGGGCTAGGCTTGGGGTAGAACATCCCAGATGGCTTCACTCACATGTTTCAAGGTGGCTTCACTCAGCTGGGGTGGCCACGACAACTGGGGGCTGGCTGGACCTTTCTCTTTCCACATGGATTCTCCAAGCTTATTCACATGGCAGCTGTAATGTAAAGCTGTCAAAAGAGTGAAAAAGAAAGCTTTTAGGATTCTTAAGTCCGAGACTGTTAGTTTAGCACATTCAGTTGGTCTCAACCACATTAAAAGGCGAGTTTTGACTCAACAGGAGAGGAAATAGACTCAATTCTTGATGAGAAAAGTGAGGGCCACGTAAGAGCCAAAGTCCTATGGAGATCATCTGGATCTGATAAGTTTCTGAATCTGGAGCTCCTTAATTTTCAAAGTTGGATTTTCTGTTTCTTGCAATTGAATCATCCTTAATGATGAAGATCAGGTGGAAAGAGAACAGTAGAAACACAAATAGGAAGAGTGTTCCTATCAGACGTGTGTGATGTATACTTCACATAAGACAAGAGAGGAAAGGCTACCTGCTAAACAACCTCTTTGGGTGACATTTGCTTTTTTGGTGAAAGCACCACAGTCTAGAGTCCAGGACTCAACTTTGCAAACTAAGAAACTTGAACTTACTAATTCATCAAGAACAATTCCATTTTCTTTTCAGAACCAAAGTCATGTTATTCAAACTCATAAGATGGCATAAAACTAAAATACCGATTACAGCTTGTAATAAATAGTATAAATATCAAGGAGTGAGAAATTTTGAAGTCATCATGACCTTCACATTCTGGAATCAGAACAAGAGGAACTGGATGAATTAAATATTTAATGGTAGCTAGAGTAGCCTGATTCATCCACTTTATAGTGAGAATGGTTTTGTCAACAGGACCAGAACATCGAATATCCAGTGGTTAGCCACTCCCTGCATCCACTTCTGTATTAAGGATGTCCTTGCTGGTGGGCTGGGATATACCCACAGATGACTGATTATGCCCCTCTTTTCCCTGGATGGTGCTGGGGCAGACATAACCAATGGTGGTCTCTGTTTTTCTTTTATTCCTTTTTTCCATGACTGACCACACCCTTCTGAAAAACTCATTCAGTCAGCATGGGGAGATGGTTTCCAAAGGGTTCTCTAAACAGAAATTAATCCCTGATAATGTTTTCAATGATCTGTGGCAACATGAGAAAAATCAGGACACATATACACAAATCCTGATATGCCACTTTTATGATTTATATATAGGCATATCATATATCAGCATCTTCCCTTCAAGAGTCATCTTTCTTGAGTGTCCTTAGATATCCACCTATCAGTTGCTCCTTAGTGTCTTGTCCAGCCTCATATCCACATGGACCATGATGAAGGTGGATTGTGGATAGAGCCCCTCAGTGAGCTGCCTCTCCTTTTGCATGGGCCATAATTTTGTTCGTTCCTTGATCTTTTCCCTTATTCTCCATCCCGTAAACATACTAGGCCTTAGCTGTATATCCATGTACTTGGGAAGATTAGCTGCCAAACATTCCATCTCAAATCTCAGCAGCTTAACGTAATAAAAATTTATTTCTTATTCATGCTTATGTAAAGTTCTGGGCAGCTCTGTTGGTTGAATCTCTTCCATGAGGGACCTCAGGGACTGAGACTTTTCTATCTTGTAGCTCTGCCGTCTTCCACACATGGCCTTTGAAGTCACTACAGAAGGGAGAAAGAGGGAAGCATCCTAAGTGGCAGCTGGATTAATAGCCTGTCCTGAAAGGTCATATGTCATTTTACTCACATTTTATTGCTACGCACTCAATCATGTGGCTCTCAGTGACTACAAGAGGATTGTAATTTAGCCCTGTGCCAAGAAAAGAAGAAAAATGGATATTGGTGACTCAATATTCTGACCCAAATGAGCATTCATGAGGATTAGAGATCTCTAAAAATAATAACAGGTGAAGAAAAACATAAATTGCACACTAAATATGATTGTCTGTGGGGCTCAAGAGAAAAGCTACTTAAATTAAATTCCTTATATGCTCTTTCCTTAAGGGTGTCTATATTACCTAATCTTACTCTCCTGATTTCAAATTGAGGCCTTTCTTCAAAATACTACTTTTTCTAAATTCTATTTTTTGTGCATTCTTCTCCATTATGACCTTGTGAGTGGAAAAACAACTCAAACTGTTTTTCCTCTGCTCTCATACCACAACGATAATCAACACAGAAGGCATCTGTACCAAATGTGTGTGGGGTTTTCTCCACACACCAAGCAAGCGATCAGTTCTGCAGTGGACACCAGCTGGGTGCTCCAATTCAATTCTGACACCATCTACCTAAAGATAGCATTAGATTCCACAGGTTGAAGGCTCAGTCCCACACACGACTACCCCTCCTTCAGATGACAGTTCCAAGTCCAGGCCTCTGAAATTTTGACAGGTAAGCTTCAAGTTGAAGTTCCTACGACTCCCTCTTTGGGTTTGATTAATTTGTTAGAGTGGCTCATAGAACTCAGGAAACTACTTATTTATGTTTACTGGTTTATTACAAAGGATACAGATAAAGAGATGTATAGGGTGAAGTATGGGGGAAGGAGTATGGAGCTTCCATGCCCTCCCTGGGCTCACCACCCTCCAGGAACCTCCATGTGTTCACCAATCTGGAAGTTCCCTAAACCCAGCCTTTTGGGGGTTTTATGGAGACTTCCTTATGTAAGCATGACTTATTAAACCATTGACCATTGGCCAACAGTGATCAAGTTAACCTTCAGTCCCTCTTCCCTCCCCTCCCTGGAGGTTGGGATGGGGCTGAAAGTCCTAGTCCTCTAGTCATGCCTTGGTCTTCCTGGTGACCAGCCCCCACCCTGAAGTTACCTAGTGGCTGCCAGTCATTAGTCAACTCAGCATACAAAAAGACATCACTTTGGAAAGTCCAAGGATTTTATGAGTTGTAAGTCAAGAAAAAGGGTCAAAGACCAAATATGTATTTTATAATATCACAGAACTCTACCAGCAGCATTGCATTTCCATAAGTCTGATTTATTCAGTTTAGAATAGCACCCTGGGATAAAGGGTTATAGTAAGGCATTCAAGGCAGCCATGGACACTCCCAAGTCCAGCTGAAAAATCCAGCTGGATGACTTAGAGATACATCCATTTAGTCTTCTGATGGACCAACCAGACTGGTTGCACACATATTCACATACATCATCAAAGACCACAGAATATTTCCTAAGATCAAACTTTATCAAAAACTCTTCAGTCTACACCAGGGATTGGCAAACTACAGTCCTTGGGGCCAAACCCAACTAATTGCCTACTTTCATACGTAAAGTTTTATTTAAATATAACCACACCCATTTATTTACCCATTGCTATGGCTGCTTTTGTGCTACAATGGCAGAGTAGTTGTAATAGAGGTCATATGGCCCACAGAGTCTAATATATTTATTATCTGCCTCTTCATAGACAGTTTATCAATGCCTGGTCTAAACTATGAGTAGAAGAGTCATATACCTAAGGGGCCAGAAAGGCAATGTTGATGAGTGAAGCCGAAAAGCTATAATATAAAAACCAATATAATTTTTGTTGAGCTGGAAACTACACTAATACCTGTTTTAAAGCATTCAATTTTTAAAACATGTAGCCAAAACCAAAACAAAACATTTTCACATCAGCTTAAGCCCATAGTGAGGCAGTTTACAATTTATGAACTGAGTTTATAGGGACAAAGAAAAGCATTCCTCCAACACCCCATAATGAGCAAGGCTGCCTCTCTACAAACAAGCTTGGTCACTAGATCTTCCCTTTATTGTGTAGAGTAGGCCACTTCCTTTGCATCATTAGCACCCCAACCTCTTGCCCACACCCATCTTCAAATTGTGACTGCTTGCATTTTCCTTAAATAAGAAACTTGTCATGCTCTGCTCTATCCCATTATCACCCTTCCAAAAACCACAAAGACTAGCAGAGCTCTGACCTCACAGCTTGTAAGGGTTTGATGAAATGCTTGGCATGGAGCCATTTTGCTCCTGCTCCATGAAGGGATGGATCTCTTCCTTCTTGATATTTTACTATTCGTAGTTCTGATGTTCTTACTTGGAAAATTTATAATATGGTAACCTTGGATTTTATTTTAAACTTATTTATGAAATCCCAAAGTATGGGAACCACTGGCCCAAGAAGCATAATAGAAGTGTAAGAATGACTTTGCTGATTTTTGCTTTGATCCTTCATTAATGATTGTATATAATGTAAGCTCTCAATGGGGAAAACTGGTTCTTATGTCTAAATTCTTAAGGAATTCCTCACTGAAATCGTAATTCATAGCTAAAAGCAAATGCCAAAGAGATAACACCTGTTGCTGGCCCAGGCTTAAGGGAAAATGGAATCCTATAATCCTTCAAGACATAGAAAGTTCTATGTCTTAAAGGAAGCACCAAACACAAGGGAAAGTTTTTCCTTGAACCGTGTACACAGCAAGGATAAGAAGGCAGACATTACAAATGTCTTGCTTGCAGAACAGGAGAGTGAAAACGTGCATTCAGTGAATTTCTGCCATATGCTGTTCCTTTAGCAAACCATATAAAGTAGAGCTCGCTATCTCCAACTTAGGGATAAACAACTTGAACTTTACCACGATTAAGCAAACGTGCTCAAGGTTAAACAACAAGTAAAAGATAAATTCAGTATGACTGAGGCAAATGCTTTTATCCAAGATTGGAGCAATAGCTAACTTTTCTACTCTTCTTCCTCCTTCTTTCTTTTTCTTAAGAAAAAAAAAAAAATAACCTCTCCAGTGTAAAGAGTTTAGAAAACTATCCTAAGTCAGTTGAAACAAAGTTAGAGAACAACTTAGGAAAATGTCATCAAATTTTTTTTAAATGAACACAAACCTTCAAGTGAAACCCACCCAGGAACCCTAGAACAGCATGTGATATTCAGGATCTCTGTCACCAGCCTTAGGGAAATCATGAATGGTGCAAAAGATTCCTACTTACTAGGAAAGATCAAATGTCTCCATGTTTTCAAGAAGAGAAAAAGATGAGCTAGAGCAACCAATGCATTAAAGAAATTCCTGAAAAAATTTTAGACTTGATTACTAAACAGGGTTGTGAGCTCTTAAAGAAACAAGTAGTGGTGTTGCATGTGTCCGTTAGTTTGCAGGCAAGAGAAAGTGGGAAAGCCTACCTTATAGAAAGAAAACTCTGGTGTGTGGTCCATAATTAAAAAGAGCAAACAACTATGTCCTTCATCCTGGTGTTGACTGCTCAAAATTCGGAGTCTCAGGAGAGAGGCTCTGATTGGACAAGCTTTGGCCCAAGCTTGCCCTCCTGCCCTACCAGGGCAGACAAAGAGAGGATCCTGACCCTTGAGCCATTACGGTCTGAGGAAGGAAGCTAGGTTTGCCTGTCTGCCAAGGCTACAGACACAGAGGGTATAGTTTATTCTCTAAAAGGAAATCAGTGTGCATTTTAAAAAGAAAACAGGATTCTAGACTACAGAAAATTGGCAATTATCCTCTACAATTGAAAAATAGGTTGGATTCATGACATATTTGTCTCTTTCATTTTTTAAGAGTGTTTTTGGACAAGCAGATACTATGTATGTGATTCATTCATGAAGGTCCTTAAAGGAGTTTCTCATGATATCCTTGCAAAAAGACAGAAAAATGGAAGCCGGCAGATGGTATGTTCATAGCTGATAGAACGTTAAAACCATCACTGCACCTCTATGAGGATTGATCCCTGGACAGAGAGTGCTGTATTCTTTTCCAGCTTAACATCATAATTAGCATTTTTGTAAGAGCGAAAAAAGTTAAGACTCTTTTAGTTGCAAGTGACAGAAACTCAACAAGAAAACTTCAGAAGGGAAGCTACACACACAGCTTAGATTATGAAACTGGACGGATGTGATGAAATGTTGTCCTTTTCTTACCATATCGTGGCTCTGCTTCCTCTCTGTTGGCTTCATGCTGTACAACCATCTCCATACGGTGTTAGAAATGGCTCCGGGAGCCCATTCGTGCATTCTATCAGGTTGGCGACTTCAGACAAGGACTGCTTTACACAAGCAGTCCTGAGATGACTCTCACTGCCTGAATTAGTCACGTGTTCAATCCTGAATCAGCAACAGTGGCCATGGTGATTTGGATTAGCGAGGCCGAAATTGCACACCCACTCATGGAACCAGGGGTTTAGGTCAGCTCCACCCAAACCACTTTGATAGAGAATAGAGAAGAAATGTTTCTAAAAAAATTAAAAAAAGAGAAAGAGAGAGACTCTATTACCAAAAAAAAAAAAAAAAAAAAAAGTGTGGGGGGAGGATTCTGAGACAAAAATAATGAACATATTTAAAACATGCTTTTCCAATTTAGAGATGGCACAAAACTGAGAGAAGTAGCTAATATTAATAGGATGGAGGTTCAAAAGATTTCAATAGGCTGGTGGAGGAGAGTTAACCTGTGGCCCGAAGTCCACATGTGGCCCTCCAGATCCCCAAGTGCAGCCCCTCAGCCAAATCCAAACTTCACAGAACAAATCCCTTTATTAAAATAATTTGTTCTGTAAAATTTGGATTCAGTCAAAAGATCACACTCAAGGATCCAGAAAGCCACATGTGGCCCCA
Source organism: Eulemur rufifrons (assembly GCF_041146395.1). NCBI lineage: Eukaryota > Metazoa > Chordata > Mammalia > Primates > Lemuridae > Eulemur > Eulemur rufifrons. The sequence continues at coordinate 30,428,446 of NC_091002.1, forward strand.
AGGCCACAGGTTCCCCACCCCTGGAATTAAATTTAATCAGAATAGAAGGGAAGTCCAACATTGGCACCAAAATCTCAGTTACATAAATAATTATGGAGTGATTTACTTCAATGGTAAAGCACGAAAGTTTTACTTGTCTATAAATTCAATTATTTCTTAACCATCTAAAAGGCCAACACACTTCTAGACTGCTTTATAAAAGCTGAACTGCCCCAGTGATTATTGCCCTACTGTCTCGTGCACTGCTTGAGTATTTCTGGGTGTCTGTGTTTAATGTGGGGTGTTTATAATCACCAACTGCACAACCAGAGGAAGATGCCCACAAGAATAGACAAGTTATTGCCAAGAAAAATATTCATGTAATATATTCTAAAGTCAAACAGAAACAACATTTTCTTCATAATTCACATTCTGTTTATTATAGATACTAGGAATTTGACCATATCACATCCAGAAAGTATATACAGTGTCCAGAGATCTAGCTAGTTTCCTGTTAGACACTTAGTACAAGCAAAAGCAAAGTAAACCTTGACTAAGCCTTTATTGCCCAGGGCAAAGCACTCTTTTAATATCTCTATCAAGCACACACACAAATAGAGAATTCTTTGGGCTTGATGCAAAAGAAACTAGTCATTAAAATTTTTTTAATTTATTTTTAATTTTTATTTTTTTTATTTCAGCATATCATGGGGGTACAAATGCTTAGGATATATATATTGCCTCTGCCCCACCTGAGTCAGAGCTTCAAGGATGTCCAGCCCCCAGACTGTGCACACTGCACCCATTAGGTGTGAATATACCCATCCCCTCCTTCCCCCACACCTGCCCCACACCAATGAATGTTACTACTATATGTGCACATAAGTGTTGATAGGTTAATACCAATTTGATTATGAGTACCTGTGGTGCTTGTGTTTCCATTCTTGTGATACTTCACTTAGTAGAATGGGCTCCAGCTCTATCCAGGTTAATACAAGAGGTACTAGATCGCCATTGTTTTTTGTGGCTGAGTAGAACTCCATGGCATACATATACCACAGACACACACATCATATATATGTGGATAAGTATGGTTATGGATATATGCAAATGCATACAAACACAAATACAAACAAATACATACATATGTGTATTTGTTTAGCATAACTATTAGCAAAATATTTCTGCATAAGAAAAACTAGCACAAAGCACTGAAACTGTTCTAAACCACGGGGAAGGACTGTGTTATCTTAAATGTCTTTTTGAACCTTCCTTTAGTGACACATTAACCTCTGTGTTGTTGACCACAGAACAAACCAGTTTTCTTCACTTCCTGTTATCTTGCTCCCACTTTATAGTGAGGCTCAGAGGGTGTCTGAGGGGAGGAAACATTTTGGTACAAAGGCAATTGGCAAACAGGAAAAGCAACCAGCTTGCTGGTTACAGGTCAATAAGGACATCAAGGAGAGGAGTTCCTTCGACTTCCCTTGGGCTGGTCAGCTTCCCTTGGGGTCAAAGAGTCCCAGGGCAGCTTTAATTTGATTTATAAAGACAAGGAGAAGTGGCTTCTGGTTTACCACAAAACAAAAAGAGCTCCTGGTTGGGTGTGAAACACTGCAGAAGTGCTTATGGTCCACTGAGATCTGTTGGTTGTGAAGATCCGATGAGGCAGATGTGTTAGAACACACTTTGTGAACTATAAAACTCTATAGAAATAATATATGAGTGTTAGCCAAGGAACTTTTCTAAGCTACTTCCATATATCACATCCTCTTTTAAATACTTAAGTTAAATTTTTATTTTAACTATTTTGATTGAAATGAATCTAAAACATACTGCTGCTTTCTTTCTTGTCTTTTAAAATAAAATGTTACCCAAATAGAATCTTTCTTACATAATCTAATATGATCATTACATGAACATCGGGTTTTGAAATATGATCTAATATATAACAATTCCCATTTGTTGGAAGTTGTTTGTGTGCCAGGCATGGTGCTGAGCCCAGTGCAAAACTTTAGATGATTTAATCTGCAAAACAACAGCTGCAAAGTCAGGGTTCTGCCCATTTAACTATTTTACACATAATTAAACTGAAGTATAGAAAGCTTAACTACCTCACATAAAATTAACCCATAGAACTAGAATCCTGATGTGCCAAAATGCAAAATTTATGCTTAAAACCACTAATGTGTATCTTATAGTGGTGCCCTCAGAACAGTGCTATGTTAGTAAATGTTTAACAAACAGTTTTCCAGAAAAAGTATACATACACACACATACTTTATCAGAAATATACAGCATATATTTATTATAAATTTTACTATATAAAAGGTATGTAACACAGAAGTTAAAATAATTAAAATATATAATATTTTTTATTATAAATTTCATATAGCCAATTGACAATCACAGAATACTTTTGAAAATTTCTGCAAAATTCTCATATTGTAGCCAATTATAAACTTTTAGAAGAAAATATAGGAGAAAATCTTTGTAACCTAGAGTAAATTGGACATTTACACAAAGAAGTTTTAGACAAGAGACCAAAAGCATGATCCATAAAAGAAAAAATAAATTGGAATTTATCAAAATTAAAAAAAAATTTACATCAAGAGACATCATTAAGAAATTAAAAAGATAAGCCCTGGATTGGGAACAATATGTGCAAATCATATATTGGACAAAGGACTTGTATCCAGAATATACAAAGAACTCTTAAAACTCAACAGTTAAAAAACAAACATGCATTAATAAAAAAAAAAAACCAAGTAGCTATTCACCAAAGAGAATATAGGAATGGCAAATAAGCACATGTAAAGATCTCCAACACCATTCGCCATTAGAAAATGCAAATTAAAGCTATGATCAAATCCACTGCACACCTACTAGAATGGCTAAAATAAAAAAATACTGACAATATCAAGTATGACAAGGATGCAGAGCAACTGGAACTCTCACATATTGCTGGTGGGAATGCAAAATGGCACAGTAACTGGAAAATAATTTGGAACTTTCTTGTATAGTTAAAAATACACTTATCACATGACCTAGCCATCTCAATTTTAGGTATCTACCCTAGAGAAATGAAATGTTATATCATGCAAAAATCTGTATGTGAGTATTTATAGCAGCTTTATTCATAATTGCCAAGAACTGTAAGCAACTCAAATATTCTTCAGCAGATGACAAACTGTGATACATCTATATGATGGAATACTACTCAGTGATAAAAATGAATGAACTCTTGTATCTGAAACAGCTTGGAGATATCTTAAGGGCATTCAGCTGAGTGAAGGAAGTCAGTCTCAAAGATTACGTATCATTCTATTTATAAAATTCTCATAAAGAGACAATTATAAGGATGGAGAATAGATTAGAGGTTGCCAAAGATTTATGGTAGTTGGAGAGGTTGACAACAAAGGGGGTAGCATGAGAGACATTTTTGGGATGATGGAACTTTTATAAATCTTGATTGTGGTGGTGGTTTCATTAACCTATATATGTGTTAAAATTCATATTACTGTATTCCAAAAGAAAAAAAAGGTCAATTTTACTGTGCATTAATTTAGGAAGTTGAATTAAATTTATAAAGTTAAAATTAATAAAAACTAACATAAAAGTCAATGCATACTAATTCTGTGGATTTTTGGTTCTAATTGCTTCTAAATGGGTTACTTTGGTAGTCCATGATTTCTATTGAGTTTATCAAGAATTAAGTACACATTTTGCTTGAATGACCTCTACCATCTTAGGCAAAACCACAACTTTTTTTTTTTTTTTTTTTTTTTTAGACAGAGTCTCACTCTGTTGCCCAGGCTAGAGTGAGTGCCGTGGCGTCAGCCTAGCTCACAGCAACCTCAAACTCCTGAGCTCAAGCAATCCTCCTGTCTCAGCCTCCCGAGTAGCTGGGACTACAGGCATGTGCCACCATGCCCGGCTAATTTTTTCTATATATATTTTTAGCTGTCCATATAATTTCTTTCTATTTTTTTTAGTAGAGGTGGGGTCTCGCTCTTGCTCAGGCTGGTCTCGAACTCCTGAGCTCAAACGATCCGCCCACCTCGGCCTCCCAGAGTGCTAGGATTACAGGCGTGAGCCACCGCGCCCGGCCAAAAAACCACAACTTATTTATCTCTATTGTACAGGACCTTCCCAAGTGTGGGATAGTGTGTTTTGGTTCAGTACCAACCCCTTCAACAGACATTTACAGGACTCCCTAGTACCCTACCATTAGTGAAATTCTTGCCATTTGCAATTCCATTCTTACAATCTGTGAAACGACTATGGCTCTAAATTGTCTCACTAAGTCCTATATAGTCCCTCTCTCCCATCTGAGATAGCAAGAGAAGACTCCAGACCTACAGAGGGTGCTCCAGCTGTGTAGTCTCAGAAGTAGCAGCATCTCCCCAAATCCCTTTGCTGGATGTGGTGTCAGCGGCCAGGTCATGGGACTTATGGGACAGAATGTCTGCATCTCTACTGCTGAACTCTGATTAGGAACAGATTCAGAAGGGATAATCTATTATGCTGCTTCATAGAGTTTATCTTAACATTCTTGAGGATATGTAGGAGAGATTGTTACCCATCCATACTTTGCAGGTGAGTCCCATATACTTAATCACAATAGCTCACTTTAAGGCAAGAAATTCCCAATAGAAGATTCTCTAGCATCATGAATTCTGGTATCTTGGCTTTCCTCCATTTCTCTTCAAATGGTTCTGAGGACACTTCTATTTCTGGAGCTGAGGCTACTCCTACTCCTAGTGGTTTTTCTGTTAAAAAAAATAACCTGGAGAATTCTGTATTCTAAAACACAAATTGGGAGACATTTAGCCATAAGAGTATAGTCTTTGAAAATATACTTAATGCCTCAATGAATATTGGTGTGATGCTACCAGAGGTCAGGGGCAGAAATTTCTCCCAGACCCAGCTACATCTTGTGTCCCACACTCCTCACTGGGATGAAGCCCACCTGATGCTTCCCCAGGGACAAGTTCAGTCCCACCAGCCAAAGTTCACACTAGAAAGATCTAATGGCCGACTTAAGACTGCATCCTTATCTTACTCAGCAAGGGTTGCCTGTGATAATATCCAGTACTTACAGCTGATGCTGGAAACTCCTCTGTCAGGCACTCTGCATTTTTAACCTGAAGCTGGTATAATAACCAACCATTTTAGTGCTTCTGTGCTCCACACACATTCTAATCTTAAAGTTCTTGACCTCACCACAATCACTACCACATTTAGACTATGACACTAGGATAAAACGACATTGTTTAAGAGATTTCTTAAATTGCTGTCTAACCAAGCAAGACTCCTAGAACATTTTCTAAGAGGTAGAGAAACCCTTTTTGCACAGCCCATAACCTAGTTATGGTAAGAAAACAGCTCACTCCTAGCTTATAGCTTCACTCTCAACCTCTCATCCCATTCTACAGGCAAATGGGCAATCAGAAAAGTCAATGCTTTGAGCACTGAATTACCCAGTTTATACTTCCTCCTGTCTCCACCCTTACTGTCCTCAATTGGCTGTATTGGCTCCAGCCTGGGGCTTCAAATCTTTTTCCTGAAAGTTCATGGTATATCTTTTCTAAGGCCAGAGAAGGATCCTTTGCATGGGTGAAGTTCTCCAATTGCCTTAATTTTTAGTGCTCACTGTAGTGAAAAGACGTGGGATGCCCTTACCACCAGGGGATTCTGAGCTCATACAGGAGCTTCCCCTAGCCTTCTCACAGATGAAGCTGATAGGGTTCTGATACCTACCATCTTTGCTTGGGCTGATACCACTAGATGCCTAGTTTCTTTATTATTTCTGCATTTGGTCATGCAGCATAGTCATTTGAGGCACCCCACAACTCTTGTTTGCTTTTCTTTCAACTCCACATTCCATTCCTCTCCTCTGCCCTCTATTCCCACAACTTTACATAAAGAAGTATTTAATGTCATTGTAGAACTAGAAGTATCTTCATTTTCTCTCTGCTAGGTGGTCAAGACTTCAGTATAAGCTTGTGTGTGTGTGTGTGTGTGTGTGTGTGTGTGTGTTTTAATCCATGAGGGACTGGTTCTGCAATTGGAAGTCTATTCTATTTTCGCATTTCCAAGTCACAGTTCAGTTTATTCCTCTGATGCACTATTCACCTTTATACTCCCTACAAAATCATATACTTTTGGTACCTATCTGACACAGGTTGCTTGTTGCAGGATGTCTGTCCTCCTCCATGTGGGAAGCCAGATCCAGAGTCTTTTGTTCCTCTCACCAGCCCTTCTGCCATTCCCAGTGATCTTTGATGCCTTTCCTGGTACTACCTAACTTTCTTTAAAAATATAAAGACAGTTATCATGGAATTTGGAACCACCCTCCATGGCCTCCTTCCTCCAATAGCTCCTAATGGAAATTCCTGTGGGAGAAATAGCCTGGCAAACATACCCTATAGAGCAGAAGAAGAGATTTCTATTTGTTATCAGTTAGAGTTCAGCCAGGAGTACAGAGACCACGCCAGGTACTCCAGTAGAAGGAATTTAATATGGGTAACTACTTACAGACGTGTTGGAGGGAAGTGAAAAACCAATGGCCAGTGAGGCAACAGCTTGAAGATGCTACCACTTCTCCTAGGACAGGAAGGATAAAGGGGAGAATTGGCATTATTAGAATCCAAGAATCAGAGCCACCCACAGGAGCTAATTCAAAGCAAAGGTTTCCTGGTGGGAGCAGGAACCGAGGGGGAGACATAGCCACTGCCAGAGCCCCTGCCTGAAATAGAGAGGAAGGGGGAGAAACACCCTGGCTTCTCCCTCCCAGCTTCTCTCCAATCTCCCCGGTGGTTTTCATTGACTAAACCAAGCCAGAAGCCACTTGGCAAGAGAGTCCAGGAAATGGAGCTTACAGAGGAAGGGCAGGGAAAGGATTTCAGAGCAAACAAACAAATATCCCAGGATACTGGCTACAGTATTCTTTCTCAAGCCTTATACTTTTTGGTAGCTCTGAGATTTCTACCATTGGCTGCCCAAACCTTGTTGCTCCTGAAGGGTCCACGCTTAACACCCCAATCTCTTTCTGTTAGTGATTTAAAAAGCATGAAGATGCAGAATGTCATGGGCCTGGACCTACAGCACTGATCTTGTTTTTCATCCAGTGTTAAGTCACAATTTATTTATCTGTTGTGAACTCTACCCTCCAACCTCTGCTCCTGGGGGACCACTCCCCACCCAATTATAACTATGTATTTATGGGCATAATACATGGAAGGGCACATCAGTACAAATGTTGATTTGCTGACAGCGCATGTGTGCCATTGACAGCAAAGATTGTGTAAATTATTCATATATCTTTCACTTTCAGTTATTGGCTGGTTCACTGAGGTCCTATAGCAGGTAGACCCCTCTTGCTTCTACGTCTCTCCTCTGTGATACCTATATTTTTGCCTTTATTTACCTTCATGGAATCTTTTATGCGTCTTTTCCAGTTCTAAACCATGTGTGAAGAGCACATATGTAAGCTATTTCTGTTTACTGTAATAACTTATGAAATGTTCATGAATTATTAACATCATTGCTAAGTCCATGACGCATACCTGTCTGTATCTCTCTATATCTTCCCTCCCTTCAATATGGTGTAACTTCCTCATTTTGATTTTGTTTCTTACTCAGGAGGGATTGTTAAATTATGCCTATTTCCCTTCTGTTTTGTAATCTTTGTAGTTTTCTGTTTCTTCAAATTGGATTGTGAGATTCTTGGGGGCGGGGTGGTCCCTGTGCCCTCAGTAAAGAGCACAGCGTTTGATGGGCTAGAAGACAAAAGAGCTCCTTGAGACTTGATGGACAAGTGAGAGGAGAGGGGCAAGGGTGGCAGTGTTAGTGCTGATAAAAAGGCTCTCTACCTTGGGCCAAAAGGTGCTACCAGGCACCACCCCCACTTCCTGTTTTTGCTCAGGAGGAACCCTAACAGAGCAGGGGACAGCACTTGCTTTGCCTTCTTGGCTTGTGATCCCTTTTGTTGAGAACTGCCAGGACCATCGACTTGTTCCTATTGCCCCTGTTCTTGTTTCATGTCACCCGGACAACCAGGAGGGCCTCCCCGCAGTTACCACACTGTAGATTAGTTTTGCATTCATAGATAAATGGAATCCTATAGTTCCCATTTTGAACAATTCTGTTTCCAGAATCTTTTACTTTACATTATGCCAGTAGAATTCCCCATGTAGTTGCATACAGCAGTTCACTCATTTTCTTTGCTGAATATCATTCCATTGCTTTTGCTTGTTTGAACAGATTACTATTTCTCACAATCAAGTAGGCTGGGACTAAGGGAGATAATGAAGCTTGAAACTGGCCTTCCCAGAGAAACCACAGGCATGGAAGAAGTCCCTGAGGAGGCCCTTCCTGTCCTTCCTTCAGTAAGCTGGGACATTCTTTTCGTATCCAGAGAACTTCAGAGCAACAGTGAGATTTGTTCAGTGGATTCAGAGCTCCAGATGCCAACTGTCTCAGATCCTGGCACCAGGCCAAAGGATGACAGCTCTTATCTTCTTTCATGTTCTTTTGCCCAACTTCAGGGAGTATTTCTTTACCCTCTGATTGCTCATATCTGAAAATCTTACTCACACTCTAGAATCTTCCATCAGCCCAATGCCATGTGGTGTTAACCCTTTGCATGCTGCAGTGTTGAGCTGCAAATTTGTCATCTTCTTGCAGTACTCCAAGGTTGCTATAAAGTCTGGAGGCAGATAGTATTATTTTGTCATGTATTTTCATATAATATCAGTAAACCCTTCATTGCATCCTCGCCTATGTTTCCAGGTGTGGTGGCTACTTTGTAGAATCAAGATCTCTGTTATCTTTTTTATATATATATATATATATATATATATATATATATATAATTAGCTGAGAAATTTAAGCAGAGATAAGGGACCAGGTGAAGCCACTCTAATTTGGGCAAGATTCTTCTCATTAGACATGTGCTTTCAGACATACAATTCTGCTTGGTCAGAGCACACTTTTATCATCTAACTACATCCTGTTTTGTCCACTGGTAATAACATCTTGAAGAGTACAAGGAAATTCAGAAGGAAAATTTCCTGATTTCAAAAGAAATGACACTAAGTAAATTATTCTTCAGAATAAATCTGAGACATGGGTTGTCATTACCAAAGCAAGAAGACATTGAAGCATGATAATGCCATTACATGGCTTTCTTAATATACTATAGCACCGTAGTTTTAAAGGCCTGCTTTTTATTTTGCTGGCTGAATCTCCTTTGTCTGTCTGCCACTCTCCTCAGGGGATGCCTTGTAATCCTACTGACTCTCGCCTGGCAGTGGGAAAAATGAGGGTGTTTATCTCTGAGAAAGCCAATCAAAGAAAATGCTTGCAGTTGAATAACCGGTGGATTATCCAGCCCATGGGCCAAACAAAATGGGTGTTATTTGATGTCTTCAAGTAACCTGGCACAGATGGGCAAGATGAACCGACAGTCACACTTCCCTGCTTTTCCTTTAGGGGAAATCAGATGCAAAGCATAGTCAGAGAAAAACAGTAAATGGTCATTTGTCTGTTGAGGGATAAAAGACCAACTCAAAGGTCAAGCCACATTCAAATGAGTTGATCCCATGGAGACTGCTTCTGTCCTGTGGGACTTTTCTTCTCTCCTTCTATCTCTGCCTTCCTTTTATCTCTCTCCTCCCCCATCTCTTTTTCTTTGCCCCCACCCAGGGTACAGATACAGATTTTATGAGGCTGAAGTCTACAGACTATTTTCATCAGAGGCTAGAAGAAGAAGAAATGATCACAAAAATAGCTATGAAATAAACTTTTATTTAAAAGGAAAAACAAAATCACCAGAAATTACAAATTTTAAAAAGTTGAAAAAGCTTCAAACATTTTACCATCCACAAAAGAAAACATGCTATTTAATAAGCTACTTCCTACTTTTTTTCCCCAACACATCTGGCTATATTCCCTGTGGTTACCTTTTCATATGGCAATGAACTTTATAATTTTTGATAGAAAATAAAAAGATAACTGAGTCTTTAGGCCAATATGGTTGATCAAAATCTATTTTTTATTATTGATGAAATGTATAAAATACTGGTCTTTAGGCCAGTATGATTGATCAAAATCTATTTTTTATTATTGATGGAATGTATAAAACATCTGTGTTCATCATACACAGATACATGTTCTTTTCAGTACCGCAACAAGTTTGTGTCCTACAAATACAGAATTCCAATATATGCTATTTCACATTTCCCATCAAAAAAGAAAAAAAATTATATGGTGCATTTATAACTGTCTGTGTTGGGAAACTCAGTGTATTTTTATAAGTGAGAATTTGCATTTTGACAAGTTCTCAATGAGAACTGAATCTTCCACATAGAACTTCACAAGTCCGTGGACTAACTTCTGGCTCCCTGCATTCAAGCCATGTTTCTTCACCACTCATACCGCTGCTGGGTGAGGTACGATAGGACTCATGCATGCTCTGATACAAACCGGACCCTGCACCTTCTTGTCGTGACACTGGGTGAGTTTACACGGTGGGCAGCGGCAGTATTTCTAGAGGCCATTCCTACCCTGGGGTGGAAAACAATAACTTGTTATACATTACACAAGTGACCATGAACCATTGAACTATTTCCACTAAATGAAAACTATATATATATATCTCCCAATTCAACTTTTCCTTATACAAGTCCCTCAAACACCCATATCTACTCAATAGCACCTAACACAAAGGGACATGTGATAGAGCAGGAGTCAAAGTGGAAAGAGACAGCTGTCTTCATTGATTAGAATGAATATAATTTTCTTTTGAAAATTTTTCGAAATTGAAAGACCATATGAATCATTTTGAGGCCTGTCCCAGGGTTTGGGAGGGTCTGTAGGGAGCTCCAGAGCTGACACTTGAACTTCCTGGCAAATCTCCCTTTATTAATTTGGGCAATGCTGGGCTTGGTCCCTGGTCTGCTGCTTTTCCATTCCCAGAAATGTGATGCTCCTAGTTGCTGAGGAGGTCTCGACCCTCAGGTGGGATGGTGCCATGTGTCCTGGAGCCCAGTCACTTCCAGGGCAGATGGTTGGACCACATATAGAGGGAAGTGTTGCCTGGGTTTTCCATCTGAGAGACGTGGGACTGAAGGCTTTGGAAATTTGGTCCTTTCAGCCCATGGATGAAGCCTGAGACATCATGCCATGTTCAAGGCTTAGAGACCCAGTCAAACTGACTAACAACCCCTTAGTCTGTACATTCAACTCCTTAAAGTGTTTTCTTTCTTTTTGTCATTTAATTGTCTTGGTAGGAGATGGAACTAAAAGCTTGGGTCCTGGGGATTTTTTTCCTGGTCTGCCCTTCGCAGCTGTGTGTCCTTGAGTGATCCCTTAACATTTCTGAGCCTCTCTTTTACCATCTATAATGAAAGCAGGTGAATTTGACAGTCTCTTGGTTCCTTTCCTTCGCTAATATCTGATTTTTCTAGGTTGTAACACGATGCCATTTTTACTTTTCACATGTGATATTGGAATCTATGAGGTTATGTTCTAACCACAAAGTCATTCCCACTGAATTTTAATGAATGTAAGATGCTAAGTATGTAGTATGAACCTGGTACTACACAGAGTGTTTCACATGTATATCTCATGTAATTCCCCAACAACAAGTGTTTTTGGGGAAATATATCAATCACTTTAGATGTCTCAGGTACTGTGATGAGTTTTTCCAACAAAGCCCATATCATGCCATTGGGCAGAAAATGTTATAAAACTGAGAAAATTATATAATTAAATCCCCGCACCACCCTTAAAAGATGAGTGATACTATTTTCTTCCTTATTTTAGAGAAGAGGAAACTGAGGCACAATAAATTTAAGTATTGAAGTGTCAAAGTCATACAGCTAGTAAGTGCCATAGTCATTGACTCCAATTATGTCTGTGCCACAGATGAGAGCAATTAAGTGATTTACCCAGGGTTATGCAACCCGTGGATGGCAGAGGTAGAAACAGAATTTCATTGCCTGTAGGTAATGGGATGGTGGAAGTGGGGTGAAAGAAGACCCCACTAACTTGAGTTTCTTTCTGATCACCAAATGTAGTTGACAGTGATTACTCCAAGAGGAATACTTTTTATCTTTGCTGCTAGATTTACCTGTTATTAAAGGAGAGGGCAAAAGTATCAACTTTGTATAAAGAGTTAGGAAGTAAAAACTTAAGGTTTTCTGGTAATCACTTAATCGCTGAGTCTGGTTTTATTCAATGATATTTAACAGAATGTCAATGCTAGAAATCTGGATAAAATTGTTGTCCTGGCATCAAAGGTGGAAGGAACAGTAAATGCTGCTCCCTGTCTCCTAACCATTTCCCGTGGCTTAGGTAGGATTTATTGCAATGCTCCACCAGGTGGTGCTCTGGTGAAGACATGGCTCTCTAAGGCTCTCCAATTTCTTGACTTTATGCTTGGAAGTATGTTGAGTAGGTTAAGTCAGTACTCCTAAGAAAGGCTGCCTAGTCAAAGGGATGTGGTTGTACATCTTGCCAATAAGACACAGCTTGCACACAGAGGAAAGTTCACAAACAGGAACCCTCAGATGAAGTATTATGGTCTCTGAAAAAGTCAGTCCCAAAACATCTTCTAAGAAGGTATTAGAACAGTGGTCTTAACTAAGTCCCATGGGGCTAAAGTCAGGAGTTTGGACCTTGTGTCTCTGCTACTAAGCTATGGGTCCTTTGGAGAATCTCATGCTTCTCTTCATCTATAAAACATGTATGTGTGTGTACATGTGTGTATGTGTGTGTGCGATGGGGAGAGTTAGACTATGTCAGGGTTCTTTAATAGGAGGTCATGTGCCTAGTCCATGGAATTTGTATTTCAACCTCCTGAAATTGTGTACACACAACTTTTCTGGGAAGAAAATCTGTTGCTTTTGACAGATTCTAATGAAGGGCAGCGAGTCCCCAAATGTTAGCAACATCTGGATCGGATCATTTCTAAGGTATCTCCAAGCTTGAGTATTCTATGATGCTATAAACTTTCTGGGAAGGAATCTATGGCTGTCAAATTAATTGGATGATGTCCTGGCTGTGTTCTGGCTGCATCCTTTCTTATGTACTCTCTAATGATTTTGTTGAGGCAGTCACACCTAAGTCCAAGGAGTCCTGCAACAGCCTCTGTAGTAGATTAGGTGGCACGTCATGTGACTGACATGGTTCATTAGGGAGCAGTGGCCAAGACAGGCCAGAGGAATTATGAGAGCAACTAGCCAGATCCCACAGGAGTTTAGTGATGGAAGCAGCTGCTAATTATCATCTTTGGACAGACAGGATATGCATTTTTTGAGGGCTGGTAAGAACTTCTGGTTAGACAAGCTCTGCATTCTTTGGCCTACTTTGAAGGCGCTGCCAGTTCCATGGGCTAGGATGAGACTGTTTCCTGGTGAGCACCTGCTTGGCCTGGAAGGGAGGCTTAGCAAGGAGGCAGAGTATCCTTTTTGGAGTCATTGTCATGCAAATAGGGCTCTTTCTCAAACTGGGCTGTAACTGGGAGGGAGTGTCAGAGTCTCATCTTTCTGGCTCAGGAAAAAAAAAATATATCTCTTAAGTCTTTTTTACAGGAGTAGGTTTGGAAGCTGAGTAATGTAATTATATAGATTACTGGCAGAAACTGAGATTTCATCCTGTCCTAGATATACATTATTTGTGAGAGGAGGCTTAGAGAAGAAGGGCAGGAATATGGGTTGGGAATGTAGCCAATGAGGGAACCCCGTTATTAAACAAAGAGCTCAGTCCATGCATCACACCCACAGGAGGGCTTGGAGGTATGGGGATTCCGGGAGTGGAGATCAGTACTTGCGCGAGAAAGCAATTCCTCCAAAGGATCCAAGTCAGGGTGTTATCCAGGATGGGTTGACTATAGGAAGAGGGGTTCTTCCCTGAACTTTGGAAGATCTAGGCTGATTACTTTTCAGAATGATCATACCTATTGCCTAGGCCAATGAGTCTCAGCTCTGGCTGCACATTAAAATCACCTCTTAAAAAATTTCTGATGTCTTGGTTCCACCCCAAATCACTAAATCATAATCTCTGAAGGTAGAGTCTGGGCATTGTTTTTTTTTTTTTAAAGAAAAATAAAACCTCCCCTGCTGACTTTAATATGCTGCCAAGGTTGGGAGCCACTGGCCTAGACTAATGATGACAGATATGGGACATATATGCTGATAGCCCCCTCCAAGCTCTCAGAATGTGTTTACAATTGCAACATTCTTCATACAATACAGGACTTGCGCACAATGCCTGGCACCTAGCAGGTGCTCAACAAACAACATGTATTCAATTGAGTGATAGTTGGAGGTGAGGACGCCTTCCAGCTCAGTGACAGAGTTTCAATTTATTCTTTTTCATGAGAAGGACAATAAAAAAAATTATTCTTTCTACTTATTCTGCTATTTGAAGTTTTTTTTTTTTTCTCTTTTTCTTGTTCATTTTCTCCTTTCTCTTTTCCACTCCTTTCCTTAGATTGATAGATACTAACTCCAGGTGGTTGGAGTGGAAGTGAACAGCATGGCAGGAAGGAGGAAAGAGAAGGACAAGAACACTGTCACAGTTTCTTTGACTGTTGTCTTAGAGGATGACTATGGGAGCACAAATTTTTCCCCTCCACTCCCATGCAAAGCCCAAAGAGAAGGAGCTCTGTTATGGATCTCAACAAAACCAGGCAAACCCAATGGCGCCTCCTTGGTCCAAGGAGGTGGCAACAATTTCAGAGGGGTGAGTGACAAATGGAAATAAAACTGGATAAAACTGGGACATGGAAAAGGTTTTTTCTAAGAAAAGCCCTCTTTTCTTCTCCAACCTTGTTGTCATCAGTAAGCAGGCTTGCTCCTGGAAGACCACTTTGTATCCAGGTAAAGGAAACCGGGCCTATGAAGAGAGTTGGCTCACTCCAGACATGAGGGTAGAGGAGCATTCCTCATCTCATGAGGATGTTCTCTTTGGAGAGTCAAGAAGAGTGTGTGGAGGCAAGAGAAAGAATAAACTTCTCAGGGTACTTCTAGCTTAAGCTTTCAGGTAAGGGAGAAAAAAAATAAATCTTTAAGATTCACACATGGGCCAGTTCAATTGTCCAGGGACTCAGAGACCTTCCTAGAAATAGAGTGTGCATTTGTCCTTGGTCCCAGAGATTCCTTCAAGATATTTTCTTTTCATGCACTTATCACAATTTATGGGCTTGTATTTATTTGTTGTCTACCTCACGCATTACTCTCTTGGTTCAATGAAGATGAAACTAGGAATATTTTTTCACCTCTGAATCTCCAAGGCCTTGCGTATTGGCTTGTAGTGGTCATTCCAAATTATGTGATCAATGGATAAGTAAATAACTGAGTGAAACGAATCTTCTGTGGTAGTAAGAAGCTGGTAGAGGATTTAGAGGTTTTTTTATTGGGTCATGTCTAAATGGTCACCTAACTCAACTAACCAGCGCCTTCTCTTTACGATGTCCCTTGTTTTATATCACAGCATAAAGATTCTCACAACATTTGTTGTCTAAGGAGGCAGGGAATGAGTGGTAGTAGTTTATGATTGTCTTTATTTGTTCACTTATTTATGTTTTTATTTATGAAATCAGTCTTTTGACTTTTCTTCTTAAGATGATTTTCCTAATTTGATGAAGAATTTTTGATCTGCTCTCTGTGTGATGGGAGGAGAGACATAAAAGGCCCTGGGTAAGTCCAGTGAAGCCTCTGGATGCCTCTGGTCTAGAAGGGGAGATGATCTAGAAGGGACAATTTGGAGAGCATCACCCCAGGTCTCTGGGGACTCACAGAGAGATACCTTACCCAGACAGGAGAGGATATTTGGGAAGAAAACTAGAGCAAACAATGTTATGGAAACCAAGAGAAGGACCAGCTCCAAGGAGGAGGATGCTTCTTACGCGGGAGTGGACAGAGAATGGAGAAGACCGAGCAGAAGATAGGAGGGCGAGTTAGGCAAGCAAGGTGTTGCCGTAAATCAGGTGTTGGAGATGGAGGCCTGAAACAAGTGGAAATGGTCAGGAGGGATGGATGAAGTGCGAAGGGAAGTAAAGGAAAGAGGGTTGAGGACAGAGACTGGTGATGAGAACATTTTGGGGTGATGGAAAGTGCAAGCCCATGGAGGAGAGGTTGAAAAGGATCATCTGTGGTGGTGAGAAAACCAGGCACGGAGGAGTGAGGAGGTTAAACCACAGACTAAACAGAGGAGGTGGTTGGCAACATCAAATGCTATTGGCTTTGACGGAAATAACAGCAGTGGTGAAATGTACATAGGAGGCAGATTATAGGTGAGAGAGGAGTGGCGCATAGAAGTCTCTTTCTAAATGCTTCACTCAGAAAAAAGGAGAGAGGTAGGATGGTAGCTAGAGGGAGATGTAGGACCAAGGCATGACTTTTAAAGTGGAAGAGAATTTTTGTTTGTCTAGGCCAAGAGGAAGGAGCCAGTGCAAAGGGAGAAATGGAAGACAGAAGGGATGGGATATGTGTGTTTTACCCTTCTGCTGTGGGGTCCATCTTTAAACACTTTCTTTATCATCTTCAATGACTCTACTCTCTCTAGCATTGTTAGATTTGCCTGCTGAAGCTAATCCTAAATCAGACTGCACGCATCAGACAGCATCTAACCAAATCTGGTCTGTCGCTCCCACTTAGCAATTTTCTGAGAGTTGGATTACTTTGTCCCTTTGCTCAGGAATTTTTAGTCTGGTGTCCATAGATCCCCAAGGGGTCCACAGATAAAATTATACATTAATAAAATTCATTTGCTTCATAATCTTATGTAGTTTGTTTTATGCTTTTTTTTTTTTTTTTTGAGACAGAGTCTCGCTCTGTTGCCCAGGCTAGAGTGCTGTGGCATCAGCCTAGTTCACAGCAACCTCAAACTCCTGGGCTCAAGCAATCCTCCTGCCTCAGCCTCCCGAGTAGCTGTGAGTGACTACAGGCATGTGCCACCATGCCCAACTAATTTTTTCTATATATATTTTTAGTTGTCCAGATAATTTATTTCTATTTTTAGTGGAGACCGGGTCTCGCTCTTGCTCAAGCTGGTCTCCAACTCCTGACCTTGAGCAATCCTCCCGCCTCGGCCTCCCAGAGTGCTAGGATTACAGACGTGAGCCACCGGGCCCAGCCTGTTTTATGCTTTTAAAACCATTACACTGAGAAATGATGTATTGGTTTCCCTAGTCTGCCAGAAAAGTCCATGGTACAAAGATAGCCAGGAACCGTTCATCTATAGGCTCTAAATTCTAGTTATGACTTGCTTTATATTTAGAGACTAACACCTTTCTCTTGCCTCCTTGTGATCACCCCTGCACCTTCCCCATTTCAAATTGACTAATCAGGGAAATTGATAGACTAGAAATGCCTCCTACCAGTGATTCTCAAAGATGTGTAACATCCACCTTAAGAAGGAGACAAAAGGACAGATTTCAAAAGCCCATATTTTGAAATGCCATTCAGAAGGAGTCTGATTTAGTACATTGAAGAAGAAAACCAAAAGTCTGCATTTTTAAAATAAGCTCCTCGAGTCATTTTGATGCAAGTGGTCCTTGGACAACACAAGGACGCATGTCACTTACTTTTCCTTGGTTGTTTTTATTTAATGTGTCCTAAATATGCTTAATTCTATCAACCATTTTCAGTTGCTTTGAGAAATGTCAAGTCCTCAAACTTAAATATTTTGCAGATGTTCCAAAGGTAATGCCGATAGTATGTCTAATATTTATACACATGAATCAAGCAAACCCCACTGGTATTTAAGCACTCTGAGAGGCTCATCACAGCACAGAGAACAACATGCAAATCCCAGCAAATGGGGAAATGGCTGTATTTATGGAGCCTTTCAGGATGGAGGGAAAAAGAAATGGTATTCTTTGAGAGATAGTTTTAAATTTTGGACATAGTGAAATTTGTAAATACAAGAAGTAAGTTTAAGAGAAGATAAAGTGTAGTAGGCGATGATGTGGTGGAGAATAAAAAAAAAAAAGCCTAAATAATGAAGTTAACTATTTTTTTCCTGTGAGACAGCCACAGAATAAACCAGGCATTTCCCGTAACACCATACCATCAGACAAATTTTCCAGGTCACTTCCCATAGCTGAGAGAAATCTCAGGTGATCCCAAAGGAGACAGCGTGTAGAGATGTCCCACTTCGAGGATGGCTCAGAATTGCAGCACTCTTGGCAATACTAGTGTGAGTTTCCACCAATGAGTGCTTTTGCCAGATCTGATTAACGGTTCCAAGGAACAGTGAAGTCACTAATCTCCCAGATCTGGGAAAACCATGAGTGGGGCCTTCATGTTCCTATCTTTCTGAGTTGAAGAAGGAACTCATCCTTCATCTCAAAGTCAGTGGTACTGGCTGGCTTCTATTCCCAGGTATGTCAAATTCCTGCCAACAAAGCTGAAACAGAACATTTCAGCACCTTGCTCCTTATCGAGGAATTTTTAAACTAGAGTTAGAAGTGGCGTTAATCAGGGCAGAGGAGGAGGTAAAAAACGTAAGTTCTGTTTCCAGCACCTGCACTTAAATTAAAGCCCATATTCTAGTTGTAATGTGAGCTGGATCTAGGTACCTTCTGACTTCTTAATAATGTTGGGTTTCAGTAAACTTGCCAAGACATGCCAGATACTCTATCAATTCATTAAGCAGCCTATAACCCTCTTAGTCCCCAAGTAATGTTTGTCTATTTGACTGTGCTCACTGGGTGTTTTGGTTGATCTAGTAAGTGCTTGAAAGCAGCCTTTACATTTATAGGAAAAAAAATTAACAAGAGTATGGAATACTACTTCTCCAGATCTAACAAAACCATTTTGCTATAATGACAGCCACTAATGGACAGCAGCCATCAGTTAAATAACATCAGCCAATGATGGTAAGATGAAATAGGGTACATTTCTCATGCAATTCTCTGATCTAATAGAGGTTAAAAATAATCTTCAGAGTGTCGTCATGTTCACAGGTTTTTTTCTTATCAGACACTGGATGTTATTATTCATGAAGTGTTTTTGAATTCACCTGCATATTTGCCTCTTTGGACCAGGGAAATCTATATGAGAGACATGTTTTTCTCATGTTCCTATAGAACAAGAGGGCTAATATTTTAACAACAGGCTTTTTAAATATATATAAT
Organism: Eulemur rufifrons; assembly: GCF_041146395.1. Classification (NCBI taxonomy): domain Eukaryota; kingdom Metazoa; phylum Chordata; class Mammalia; order Primates; family Lemuridae; genus Eulemur; species Eulemur rufifrons. The sequence goes on from NC_091002.1 coordinate 30,447,578, forward strand.
GGTAAGTAAAGAATACAATCTCAGGCTCTTCTAGGCAGACATTACATTGCTGCCCAATAGCCACTTGCCCATCCCTTTTTCTTACCCAAAGAGCCCTGTTTTTATTATAGATATGGAAAATTGTAGACACTTGTTTTCCCAGCCTTCCTTGCAGGTAAGTTAAGGGCATGCGACCATATCCTGGCTAATGGGAACTGAGGGAGAAGTCTGCACAGGAAATCCCTGAGGCAAGATTTTCTTCTCTAATAAGAGACCGATGTTTGAGAAGTAATCCCTTCCCTCTCCATTTACTGGTTTTAAACCCCGTTGTGTGATGATGTGTGCTCCTAACTGTGGCAGCCATCTTGTGACTATGAGGAGAGAACCGAGAGCAGTGCCCTGATATGGTTGAGCTGCTCTAATACCCAACGCTGGAAACACCTGCCTCTGGACAGCTTCTTAACTGCAGTTGGGCATTCTGTTCTTTGCAGTCGATGTCTTCCTAACAATGCTTTATTAATTCATTCAAAAAATATTTCCTGAGTATTCCCTAAAAACTGGGTACTGTGCTAGGCCCTGGGCTAGAACGGTGAACATGACAGCTCTTGTTACTGCACTTCTGGGGATTCTAGTCTAAGGGAGAGACAGCAACTGATTAAGAGGTCTAAGACATAATATTTAGCTGGATTTTATTGGGGGTTTGCCATCAAAGAAGGCTTCCCTAAGGGAGTGATATGTGAGCTGCTATCTAAAGAATAAATAGAAATTAATCAGGTGAAGAGGGTTGTTCTCATTGTGCTTTTGTGAATTAATTAAAAAATGAATTCCCTAAGAGCCAATGAAGTCAATGAGTAGAATCACAGGAAAAAGAAAAGTCACCCCCAGATGTCAACTCTGCAGCCAACTGTCTCCTAAATCAGAGTGATACACAGTGTTGATGAGGAAGGCTTCTTGGGGACCCTCAGCCTGGCCCTCCTACCAGGGACCCTCCACACACTGTATTGCCATCCTTCTTATAAATAGAAAACATCGCAGTGTTTGTGGTAGCTGAGGTCACGGACACCAGTTTTCATTTGCTCGTTGTGCTTGTTATAAATGATCTAATAAATTATCCCTTTCGGCTAAGAATTTCCATAATTGGTTTCAGCCTGAGGGCACTTTTTTGTTTGTTTTTAAACATTCAGCCATTTTGATTTATGTGAATGTGAAAATATCTACATTTTTTTTCGGTGTTTAATCCAATCTATAGAATATTATTTAGCGCAAGGAAATCTCTAAAATAGCTGAAGCTTTTCACTTATTTAGATTTCACCAAAGAGTCCCCAGGGTAGAATGAAAACCTCTCCAAGCTAGGGTGATTTTACAAAAACTGCTTAGAGTTCAACAGCTATTTCTGTACTTTCTGAATTCTGTAAACATATGGGGGGAAATCTGTCCACAGTTATGCCGGAGCAGCGCCCGAGCCCTGAATTCCCCTATCGTTTCATTGTTGGGAAGGGCTAGAGCCACGGATTCTATGTCTGTGTTGCAAAGGCCCCGGAGATTTTGCACCTTTTTATCTTTGCCCTGTTAGACAAGGTCCCCTGTCCTTTCTTCCTTAAAAAAATCTGGTTGTTTTCTTCCTCTTCTTTCCTTCCTCCTTCCCTCATTTCTTTTCTTTCTGCCTCCCTCCCTCCCTCCCTTCCTGCCTGCCTTCTTTCCTTCCTTCTTTTCTTCTTCTCTTTCTTTCTCTGTTTTTCTTCTCTCCCTCCTTTCCTACCTTATCTCATTTCCAGATATCTGCCTAATTCCTACTGGCCCTTGTATTACATTCTCCTCTGATTGGATCACCCTTACTTGACATAGGCCAAGCATGTGCATTGGGTAGTGATAGAATATTTTCTATATAGATCAAAAGGGGTTTTCAAGGTTAATGGCAGGGAGGATTTTTGGGCTGGAGATAGGGGGCGGAGAGGGAAGTCTGTCTTAATTCTAAAGATGGGAAGTATTTCTGAAGTAAAATACCCCTTCTCATGTCTGTCTGAGTCCTGGGCAAAGATAGCTCCAAAATCTTAGCCACTTTTCCGTTTGTGACCAGAACATGTCATAGGGTCTTTCATCGTGACCTCAGATTTAGACTTTCTGTGTCAACATGAGTTAATAAATAAGTCTTTGACATTTTCTCCAAATGAGTTTGTATATACATGCATACTATTATAGAGGTCAATGATGAATCCAAAGATGTCTGTTTTACAGCTTTAAATTTGTGTCCTTTTAATTGAACCATACAATTCTAGTAAAACAAGAAAGTAATATTATTCACAAATACATGTACTAATCTTGTAAATATCACAATTACACTGCATTGCCTTTTTATATGAAAATCATTATCATGTTCAAAGTAAATATTTAAAATATTTTGTACTTTTTTAATGAAATGATAACATTTATTCATTTTTCAATGTTATAGGAACTTTTAAAAATTAAGTATTTTAGGCTTTTCTTGACTTCTGGTAGACCTTGATCTTGCCTGTTTCACTCAGGAAAATATTCTTTGTGTATGATGGCAGGCTTCCTAATAACCTGACATTTAAATATTAATAGTTGCTGTTAGCAGGTAAATGTAAAACTTCATTAAGTCAGGCTTTTCCTATTTGAATTTAGAAAATTTGGGGCCTGTTGAGTATAATATTTATTGAGGCAAATTAATTAACATTTCTTCCTTAATGCATTTCTTTCAATCTTATTCTTAAAACCTCAACACATAGTGCAATGCTTAGCGTATATTAAGAACTCAATAATAGCTATTATAACAAAGTCCTAAGTAAGAGAAATGCATTCTAGAACTGGCAGTTTTCTTAAACCAAGAAAAACTCAAGGGAAACAAAAGGAATCTCAACTATGTACCTCAAATTTCTGAGTCCAGGAGTTCATTTTTAGTGGCAGTATGAATATGACAGTTTTGGTAAAATACATATTTTACTGTATAGGCCCACTGTGATTTTAAATGTCCTTATATTGCTTAGCAGATATTACTTATATATTCTTTACAATGTGCCCTGGGCTTCACAAAAATAAAACAAAATTTTTTAAAAGTGTAGCCTTTTCAGTATGTCATATACATTATCATTATGCTTCCAAATACTTGGTGTAGGAAGAAAATAAGGAAACAAATAGTGAGGATATGTTGAGAAAGATTTTTCTCAGAGATATTGTTTATATAAATTTGAGAATTTGGTGTAGTTTACCTTTCCCTGATGTCTGCAAGACCTTCAGCTTTAAAACCAGCCCCGAGGGCACCTTGACCACCTAACTGTTGTGCTGAATCCCAGAATATCAAGAACTAGTTTAAAAATTCATTAAAATTACCATTCTTGTCTTCTCTATGTATCTATTTTTCCTCTATTCCTAGAGGTATGTCTATTCATTTCTATCTTTATCATCTATCTAAATAGATATACATTTGAAACCAAGATTAATCTATATGTAGAAATCTAAGACAAAAAGAAATCTTAAAATAATTCCTTTATATCTGAAAGAATCCACTCCAACGCTGTTGCATTCTTTCATTGTTAAATTGTTAAATGCATTCATTCCGGAAGGAGCTCCTATGCAGTAAGCCCTCAGATGGGAGCAATGAGAGTGACAAATGCAAATGAGGCAGAGGCGTCAGGGTGGTGCACAAAGGAAGTAGATAACAAATCAGGTATTTTATAGGAAATAAATTCCTGGAAGGGGGGGGAAACATTTTTAATTTGAGCAATGTTGATGAAAGCATAATAAAGTACAACCTTTTCCAAAAACATTGAGGACTTTGGGTGACTTGAATAGAGGATGATTTCAACGAAGAAGGTGAAAGAGGATGCTTCCAAAATGGATTCCCACCAGATTTTGAAGAATCTATGAGCCGTGGTAAGGAATTTGGAGTTTATCTTGTGGACCACTCCAATCCAGAAGCTCCAGAAGTGGCTGTCATTTCACTGTTGAACCCACAGGGCGTTGCATGTTGTAGATGTTCAATAAATGTTTGTTTATTTTAAGAACTGATAGGTATTTTTAGAAAGAGGTGTGACAGGATCGGATCTATGTTTAGTTAGATAAGAAGAGAAAAATTCAGAGAATATTTACGTAGCAGGAAGGAGCAGCCCTCAAGCAATAATGGTGGAAGTTGGAAGATAAATACCCCGGCTTCCTCACCCTCCTCTGTAGGAATGTGCCCGAGTTGCTCACAATGGTGACATAATGGTACTCCTGCCTTATTCGCGGTTTTGAATTCCACAGTTTCAGTTACCTGTGGTCAACTGAGATCTGAATAGGTGAGTACAGCACAATGAGGTAGAGAGCCCACATTCACACAACTTCTATTATAATATATTGTTATAATTGTTCTATTTTATTATTAATTTCTGTTGATCTATTACTGTGCCTAATTTATAAGTTAAACTTCATCACAAGTATGTGTGTATAGGAAAAAACATAGTACTGCACATGGGGAGTTCAGTACTATCCACAGTTTCAGGCATCTGCTGGGAATCTTGGAATATGTCCCCTGAGAATAATTAAGGGGAGACCACTGTATTTACTAACATGCCCTGTATTGGTTTCCTTCCTTTTCTCTTTCACTTTTTTACTTCCCCACAAGTGCTTCCTGGGCTTATCCTACAAATGGACTTTCCAAACTTGCAACATTGTATGTCAAGTTCTACTTCTGGGAGAACCCAATTTAAGACAGAGTCACATGGTCGTTGTAGGGTTCAACACAGACATTATTAGGGCCTCAACTAAAGCAGTGACCATGGAAAATATAGGTAGGCAGAAGTCTAAGATGACACCCCAAATCCACAAATTCTCCCAGCTCTTCAATCAAGCATTAATCTTGGTGCTGCTCTGAAGGGATTTTGTGGAAATAATTAAAGTCCCAAATCAATTGGCTTTAAGGAAGGGAGTTATTTCAAGTGAGTCTGAACCAATCTGATGAGTCAGAAAGAGGGGTAGGGATCTTCTTGGTGAGACAGATTCAGAGCTTGAGAGGGGTTTGATGGGAGGGAGATTCTCCATTGCCAGCTTTGAAGCTGGAGGTGCCAAATGCCTTCAGGAAAGCAGCCCCCCAGCTGACTAACAGCAAGGAAATGGGATCTCAGTTTCAACGACAGGGAACTGGATTCTGTCAATAACCTGAAAGACCATCCAGGCAGAGACTTCAGGCAAGAGCAACCCTAATCAGAGGACTCAGCTAACCCATGCCCAGACCTCTCACTGAAGAGAATGGTGAGACAATAAATTGTGTTCTTTAAGTTGCTAATTTTTTTTGGTAATTTGTTGTGCTGCTATAGAAACTTAATACTGAAAGAAATGGTGTTGGATATAAGATATAGATAGAAGTCAAGCATTAAAATTTGGTAGCTGATTGTGTGAAGTGTTGAAAGAAAAAGAGGAATAACTTTCAAGTTCAAGTCTGAATTCATAATGATGCCATGAATGGAACAGAAAATGTGTAAAGAGGATTTTTAGAGGATTTTTTTTTTTTTTTAGATTAAGATATGGAGTTTTTTTGGTGTCTTTTTGTGTTTTTTATTTTGTTTTGTTTTGTTTTAGTTTGCCACTTTTGAGATGATTGTGGGTCCAAAGAATAAACATTTGGAAGCCATTGGCGTATGTTTAATACTGAAAGTATGGCAGAGGGTATCTGGGGTAGAGGTGTCCTTCACTGGTCAGCCCTTCTGACTTAGTTATAGGGCTTTCTCTACTGAAGAGAGATACAGAGTACTTGCAACAATGGGAATATATTAGACAATGTGTTAAGATTGTGTTCCATCTAATTTTCAGTAAATTAGTTCTTAATATTCTGGCTCAGAAAAAAAGATGTGAATGGCAAATAGATGGCACTAAAGCCGCCACTCCACGACTGTGAGCCTATAGTGGACATTACTAGTCAATCTGATAATTTAAACATTTTTCAGAATGAATATCCTTTTCAATTATGCTCTGGGCAGCAACTCATTGATTGTAGTTCATACATATTTGCCATCCTGGATTAGTTTTAAAACCCTATCCATTTAATAACAGACACATTGAGTTGAAAAGAGCTTGATTTTTTTAAAAAATTATGTTTGTTTCTATTTTTCTTACAAATGATGTTTTCTTATCTGTCTATACAATATTGAATTATATTAGATAGTCTCTTGAGGAACTTGTGAAAATGGCAGAAAGTGGGTTTTGTAGCCTGTGGACTCTCTGGATATTGAACATTGCAAAGCTAAGTTGAAATGTCAGGAAAAATGCATAATTAGGGATTTCATTCCATCCTTCAAATGGCGCTGAGTGGCATTGTGTCCACAAGTTAGGAAGTTCAAATGTAATTTCTAGTTTCTCTCCTGGGAGTCAGAGGCAGTTTCTGCAGTTCCAAGAATGAATGATGGTATGAAGTTGAGAGCGAGTGTAAATGGGGAATTGATCTCTTTCGAACCCAAAATGGGTAAGATTTGCACAAAGGCACACATATTAATCATCCATTTGTTGTCCCATCCTCCTGCCACATCATCGTGGAAGACACTGGAAACTCTAGAACCACTGCCTGAGATGCAATTTATATGACCCAGCCTAAAAAAAACTTAGGCAACTCCATTTCTGGATCACAGGGTGTTAACATATTAGTCAACCCATAAAAGCTCCCACTGATTTATATGGAGTTGTAGCATTGCATCACAGGTGGAGGGGCCCAAATTGTTTTTGGAGCAAGATAGGGCTCAGTCGTCAGGATCATGACCCATGAGTCACACCCAGGGCTCCCAAAGCCGAGGCCAGTGGGGACAGGGAAGAACTTGGCTTAGACACAGGGATGTGACTCATTAGAAAAGATGAACTGGTTTTGAAAAATAACAAGAACCACCTTCTATTCTCTGCATACCTACCTTCTTTCCATAACTTAAAAAAAAAAAAAAAAAAAAAGCAACCTAGGAGATTTAGAAGTGTTTATCTAATATATAAACTTACTATCATTATTTACTTTTGAAGACCTTGGTCCATTTTGCTATTAGAATTGGTGGTTAGAGTTATCCTTTGAATAACAGCTTAAAGACAATGATATAAATCAATTGCCAAGTTTATACAATAAATTGAGTAAAGTGGTGACAAATTCGTATGATGTGATATCCAGATCCAACTTTCTAATCATTTAAGGGACTTTGATTAGTAATTTATTAAGCTCATTAGTGGAAAGTTTAAGGTAATTATTGACTTCCTGCCGTCAAGTCAATGCAGTGACAGGTGACCTGTGTGCAGAGTAACAACACTACAAGTGTAGGCAGCTGTGACTGTCACATCAAATTCTCATGTGCAAGGCAAAGCTTGCAATTCCCAGAAAGATGAGGCATATGTGGTCTGGGCCAAAAAGAACAGCACTATGGTTTCAGGCCTTTAGAACTCCTATGTCCTGATTTTCAAAAATTAAGGTCAAGACAATTTTAACAATTTAATATATATATGTGTGTGTGTATATATATATATATATATATATATTTTTTTTTTTTTTGAGACAGAGTCTTGCTCTGTTGCCCGGGCTAGAGTGCCGTGGCCTCAAGCTCACAGCAACCTCAAACTCCTGGGCTTAAGCAATCCTTCTGCCTCAGCTTCCTGAGTAGCTGGGACTACGGGCATGTGCCACCATGCCCGGCTAATTTTTTTCTATATATATTTTTAGCTCTCCAGATCATTTCTATTTTTAGTAGAGACGGGGTCTCGCTCTTGCTCAGGCTGGTCTCGAACCCCTGATGGTGAGCGATCCTCCTGCCTCGGCCTCCCAGAGTGGTAGGATTACAGGCGTGAGCCGCCGTGCCTGGCCAACATTTTAATATTTGAACATTTGTTTTTATGACCTCTGAATTTTATTCTAAAAATATATAAGAAACTCTAATTCCAAATATCAAAAACTTGACATTGACTTTTTCGGTGGTTGGATTTCAGGCCTAGAAACTTCCCGGTACAGAAAGAATGAGAGAAAAGCTAGCCTACAGGGAAGATGAGAATGAATGGAGAGCAGGGAGGTATTTTCTTCCTTTCTTACTCAGTTGCTTCCCAAGGAGAAGCTCTGATTTCCTTATCTCCTGTAGTGCCTTTTCCTCTGTATAACTCTAATGCACCTCTCATTCTCTCCCTCTCAACCTGAAAGGTGCTAGTTCATGTGCCACCCCCATCTTGCCTGAGTGACTGCCCTAGTGGTCTCCCTGATTTCAGCATTTGCCACAATAAGCCATTCTACTCACAAAAGATAAACATATACATTCATCCGTTAATGGACACTTAGGTTGATTCTATACCTTGGCTATCATGAATAGTGCTGCAATAAACATGGGAGTGCAGAATCCTTTTGATATACTGAGATTCCTTCCTTTAGCTATATACCCAGCAGTGGTAAATATACACAATGGAATATTATATAGCCACAAAAATAAAATCCTGCCATTTGCAGTAACATGGATGGAACTGCAAAACATTACGTCAAGTGAAATAAGCCAAGCACAGAAAGACAAATCTCATATGTTCTAACTCATATGTGGGAGCTAAATGTTAAAAACAATTGATCTCATGGAGACAGAGAATAGGATGATGGTTACCAGAGGCTGGGAAGGAAAAAAGGTGGTGGTGGGGGGAGATAAAGTGGATATGGTTAACGGGTGCAAAAATATAGTTAGATAATTAGATAGAATGGACAGTGTTTGATAGCATAACAAAGTGACTATCGTCAAAAATAAGTTAGAGTATACTTTATTTTATTTTATTTTATTTTTTGAGATAGAGTCTCACTTTGTTGCCCAGGCTAGAGTGAGTGCCATGGCGTCAGCCTAGCTCACAGTAACCTCAAACTCCTGAGCTCAAGGGATCCTCCTGTCTCAGCCTCCCGAGTAGCTGGGACTACAGGCATGCACCACCATGCCCGGCTAATTTTTTCTATATATATTTTTAGCTGTCCATATAATTTCTTTCTATTTTTAGTAGAGATGGGGTCTCGCTCTTGCTCAGGCTGGTCTCGAACTCCTGAGCTCAAACGATCCGCCCACCTCAGCCTCCCAGAGTGCTAGGATTACAGGCGTGAGCCACCGGCCTAGAGTATACTTTAATATAACTAAAAGAGTGGAATTGAAATGTTCCTAACACAAAGAAATGTTAAATGCCTGAGTTGATGGATACCCTGATTACCCTGATTTGATTAATTCACATTGTATGACTGTATCAAAACCTCACATGTACCCTGTAAAGATATACAACTATTATGTACCCATAATAACTAAAAATATACATACACACACACACACACACACATATATATGTAAAAAACACAAAGATAACAGTGTCTCTTCCCTGCTGGGAACTGTCAGTAGCTTTCCATTACCTTCAGGGCCTTAGATGATCTGCCCCTTCCGCTGTGCTGGCCTTCAGACATGTCCCCAGAAGTGCCAAGGTGGTTCCCACCACAGAGTCTTTGCATATGCTACTTCCTTTCTAAGCTTGCAGACCAATCACATGCTTTGGCACCAGATCTCACAGAGCGTGCAGTACTTACCACAATATGAGTATGCTGTTTTGCATCTGCCTTCCCAGCTGGCCTTGAGGAGCACTGTGAGTGTAGATATAGAAAGAACATAACTGTGTTCCCAGGGCTTAGTACAGAGCCTGCCCCATAGTAGCTGCTCAATAACTGTCTGCCAAATGCTTTCTAGAAATGTGTTAACTGTTGCTTTCTGATCATTAGATTTCCTTACAGGATCTTTTCCAGCAAAGTGGTTGCTCCTATATTTACTTAGAGTTCCCCTTGGTTCCTAAGTGATCTCTTTCCTACTTCATATCCTTTGTATGTGCTGAATCTTCTACCAGGATCAACACTGCTATTGCTCTTCAGGCTAAGCAGTGAAGATGAGTTTCAAGGATGGTGAGTGTTTCCCCAGGGCTTCTACAGACTTTTGCGTGTGCATAGCCAAGTGCCCCTTGGGCTCTCAGTAAATATCTGTTGGGTGGATGGATAGCTAGATGAACGGATAGATGGATGAATGGATGGATGGATGGGGGTGAGTGGGTGGGTGCAAGAGAGATATCCTGATGGATGGTGCTCTGCAGTTGTGAACAACTTAGCTTGTTTATCTCAAACTCTTTTCCCTCTCTATGAATGGTCAAATCCCTTATTCCCAGGGAGACTGTCAAGCAAAGCATCTCCTAGTGCCTGTAAAATAACTAAAAGGAGAAGAAATATCAGCAGAAGACTTTACCTTCAAGGCAGTTTTTAGGAGGATAAATTACTCTGTGTTTCTGAGTACCTAAAGTTTCCTCGAGGATAAAGTCTCTGAAAGCAGCTCAGTGACAAGATCCTCATAGCAGATTCCCGGTTACTGCCATGTGCAAGTCTTTACCTAGAACTCCTGTTTTAATTGGTGTGTTTTGAGCAAGGTTTGAAACAGATCTCTCTCCCCCTCTTCTTCTAATGTTAATGGGGCTTCTCCAGCATGCACCCATATGACCAGAGAGACACAGAGAACCTCTGCACACTCCGACGGGCCTCCCCTCTGCGCTTTATGATGAAATCTCCCTCGGAGTGGGTTGGCAGGCCTCCTTCCTTCCTCTCCTCTGGTTTCCAAGGTAGCAGACCCTCCTCTTCCTTCAGACCTGGGCTCCCCCGGCTCAGTCCCACTTGGCATTTCTAACTGAGGTTATGGATACACATGGAGCCCAGAACTCATTGCTTTTTTGGAAAAGGCAAAATAAGAGAAGGGATTTTCCATATTCACATTTTTCCACAGAAATGTATTCATAAGCTTTAAATTTGCCCCAGCTATGTTAATGTATGTGGTTGGCTTCTGTGCCAATTTTCATTGTGAATAAGATGCTAAATAAAAGGGTTCTTGTCTTTCCCCTCCCTCCTCCCCTCCCATAATTTTAAGTTCATAAGCCCATTTTGTAAGTGAATCAGGTCTTAGCAGAGAATCAGAAACGATGTTGTTCTTTTTAGCCGCTTACAGTGTTTGCTTTAAACCCTTGATAGGAACATGGGCTTGTGACAGCAGTGGCCGGGGTAAACAGATGACTTTATATATAATGCTTTTTACAAGGTGGTTCAGTTCATTTCTAACCTTGGTCTTGGCGTCATGGAATGAGCCAGGGAAATTCCGCCCCTTAACCCTGCCCTGTGCCTCTTCCCTTCAAGGGCAAGAAAATGGCCATTTTGCCTTTGGCTCCCCAGCCCTTTCCCTACAGCAGAGCTTGCATGGTACTATACCCCCAAATCCCAGAGGACCCCAGTAGTATCACCAGGTATTATTATTATTATTGTTGTTGTTGTTATTTTAACCAGGTGACTGTGAATGTTCACGATAAAAGTTGCAACTTTTATGAGCCATGAGCTGACGTGTCCTGGCATGTCCTGGTTGTCAAGTTTCTGTGCGTTTTGGTTCAAATGTTCCCTGCCTGTGTTTATTCCTGGTCATACCACACCTCCTGGGACTGTCTTTGTGGCTTTTGCCCAGCTTCTGACTCAAGTTGCAGAGGACATGAAGAATAGTGGAGGGAGGTCTGTGAGATTCTCGCCTGAAGAAATAGCTTCCATGGCTCCACACTTCTGAGACATGGAAGCCACCCGCTCCTCCCCTTTTCTGGAAGGTTCCATGACTGGTTCCCTAATACCAACTAGCCAAGAATATATAGGGATAGAGGGGCATTAATATAAGTGGTACAGTGAGGACTAGAAGCCTTGGATGTAAGAGAGAACACATGGGCTTTAAGTTAGAGAAGCCTGGATTTGAACACCAGTCCCTTAAGGGAATAGCTAGTTCCTTGATGGGTACCATGGGCAAGTTCTTAGCTTCTGATTCTTCATCTAGAAATAGCAATAATAATAATGATATCCATCTTAGGAAGGTTGTGTAAACAGTCTATGAAAAAATGAAAGTGCAACACACAGTGCGTGATCTGGTACACAGCAGGGTGCAATAGCATCATTAGTACTATTTGCTATTATGAATATTACTGGTAGTTATAATGAACTATAATTAATATAATAAGTAGTATCAGTATCAAAATTATAATTACATTATTGACACTTATAATTAACAATTGATAATTAATAGTATTAGCAGTAACAGATATTAATATTACACATTGGTTGATCTTGCAGAGCCTCTGTTTTTTTCATCTGGAAAGCAAAGATATTAACATGGACATTGAAAAAACTCCTGACTTTGTAGGGTTTTTGTGAAGATGAGAAACTGGCCAAATGGCTTCACACACTGACCCCTCAGCCTGTAACAAAGGGCTGCTGCTTTTCATGAGAGGTCGGCCGTCCTTCTCAGCTGCTCTGTGAAGGAACGTGTCACTTTGCTTGTCTGCAAGTGTGGTTGTCTCATTTCAGCGCTTCTATTGCTGTCTAATATTGGGGGTTCGCATCATCCCTGATAAGGATAGGGTTCCACTGGCAGAATGCATTGCAGGAGATGAAAGAAACACAGCCACAGACACTGGAATAATTTTAAGAGTGCGGGGAAATCAGGGGACCACCAGCACTCCGGTGCCAAGGTGGTGCTGAAGGAAACCCAGCACTTGCTTTTTATTCTCTTTGCCATGCTGCAAAATACAATGATCTCCTGTGAAAACATCATGGGATGCAATGAGAAAAAGTTTCGGGGCTCCCCCAAAATCACAAGGTGTCCTAGCTAATTACCTTCTCCTTTCTAGAAGTAAAACCACCTAATTCTTCAGTAGGTCCAACCCTGTCCCAAGGTAAACTAACTAATTTTATCCCAAGCACAAGCTATGTACATAGATATCAATCTTTAACTTCAGTAGCTGGACCCATTTGCTCAAGGAACAAAGAAACTACATGCTTTCCACTGGGATACTAGTTTTACATTAACTGAGGCATTGTGGAGAGAAAGGGAGAGAAGGAACTTGGCCCTGTGTTCTGACAATGGAAGCCTTAAGACCCTTCTCCTGGGCTGACATATGGCAATCTAAGTCTACAGCCATGGGAAGTTTTCATGTCAGGCTGCCCTGCGGCTTTTCAGGCATGAGACCCCTTAGGCTCTGAGGTGGAAGCATGCTTTGCTGTACTCCCAGATGGCTGATATGTGTCCCCCAACTGGGAAGTTAACATCTGCCCTTATTTCAGGCTTCTGCTCAGGCAATTCCTTCGCCTCCTCTCCTCTCACAGCCTCAGACATAGCATCCCTAAGTCCCGGTGGTCCTAATCCCATCAGTCTAACAAGGATGGCTGCTAAGTGACTTCAGAGGCAGGTTATGGGCCTGGTGATACCCAGGCATAAAGCTGGATGGTCGGCCCAGTCTCTGGGAGAAGACAGTTCCTCAGCCTTGTGTGTCTCCATCCAGGTGCAGGGCCGTGGGTTCTGTCTGGCAGGTGTGGCTGGTGGACACAGTGTATGAGGAATGGCCTGGCTGCTGAGTGCACGTGGGGGGCCCTCCCCACCTCCATCACCTGCCTCAGTTCCTACCTGCCTTGGGGAGAGGTGCAGGCAGAAGGTGATGGGCAGCTGGAATCCTTCCAGTAGACCCGGAAGGACCAGGTTGGCTTGTGTCACAGCTTGCCCATCTCTTTACGCCAGGGCTTCTGGGTCATTGCATGTCATTGCAAGCCCTGCATGCTCTCTGACCTTTATGTAGTACCCTTGGACCCATGGCCCTAGTCACATCAGATCTGTCTTTGCAATCCCAGGGTTTGATGACAAAACCTACCTTCCATACTTAGCTATTTAAAGAAGTCTGAACTGATTTCAGAAACTGGAATGTGCACCAAAATTACCCAAAGCACTTGATGAAGTCCCAGATTTCTGTTCCGGTAGCCTCAATTTGAGTTGACGGGTCTGGAGATGGGCCCTGGTTTCCATATTTTAAAGAACTCCCTAAATGCTTCTAAGGCAGGTGCTTCTTGAACAAAAATGGAGCTTCTACTAAGACATAAGCCTTTTTCCAGCTTGAAAACTATTATCTAACTATTTGGTATTTTGAGTGGGACATGAATAGGTAGCCAGTGTGCAGTGGTGTGATATACAAACAGGCATGCAGCTGCAAGAGTATGAAAGTGTAGAAGGAAGGAAGGGAGGAAGAAACGAAGGAGGGAGAAAGAAAGGAAGGAAAGAAGGAAAGGAGGGAAGAGAAAGAAAGAAGAAATGAAGGGAGGAAGGGAGGAAAGAAGGAAGGAAGAAAGAAAAAAAGGAAAAGATGTCTTAAGGTCTTTTAAACCAATGAGGAAAGAAATTTTTATCAGCAGGATCCAGAGATAAATATAGAATCAGCAAGAAGGATGGATTGATTTTGAAATTCAACAAATATTTATCATTTGCTTACTATGTTCTAGGGCAGGGGTTGCAAACTCAAACACATACAGGAGCCAAGCAAGAAGGTGCTGATATAAAAGATTCGGGGCGCTCTCTCTCGCACTCGCGCGCGCTCTCTCTCTCTCTCTCTCTTTCTGTCTTCTATTTACTCAGTTTGAAGGAAACAGTTCTGCTGCATAAGAAAAACAATGTGCTAGATGTATTATAACAGTTCATGTCATCAAACCTTAGTTCACAGTGTCAGGCATGACTGCCTAGAGCCTTGCCCTGTGGACACATGGAATCTATCTACCACATTCACCAATGTTTCAAGAAAATCTGTCATTTTATGGGAAATCTCTTTGTAAATGAACAATGGAAACTGTTTCAGTTACTATTTCTGCCCAAGAAATATACTCAAAACGTATCCACTTAAAAGCAAACATTTTATTATTCTCACGGATTCTTTAGGTTGGAACTCGTAGGCAAAGTACGTCTGTCTTGTTTTTGCTCCACCGCATCTGAAGCCTCAGTAAGCCTCAAAGGCCAAGGGGTTGGGAGCAGCGAGGGTGATGGTTGGACAGCCAGGGCTAGAATCCTCTAAAGGCTCACTGACCGCCATGTCTAGTGCTCGGGCAGGGAAGACTCAATGGCCAGGACTATCAATTGGAGCAACTTCATGTGGCTCCCCATGTGGCCTGGCAGCCTCACATCATGGTGGCCTCAGGGCAATGGGGCTCATGGCGCTCAGAGCCTCATCAAATGTTCCCACACACAAGGAGGAAGCTGCATGGCCTTTTGTGACCCCGTCTTAGAAGTTATACAGTATCACTTCAGCCATGCTGCATTGTTCAAAGCAGTCATAAGCCCACCCAGATTTAAGGGGAGGGAAATTAGGATCCACCTCTTGATGGGGGAATGACCCATTTACATTCTAGAAGAGCATGCAGGCAGGAGATAGCGTTGCAGTCATCTTTGGAAAAGGTAATCTGTAGCGGTGACTAATTCAAAGCTTTATTTCAATAATGAGTTAAACACTGTGTGTGCAACATAAAGCATGTTTGTAGGCTGGATGCAGCAGAGAGGCACTAGATTTTGACCTCTTAGAGTGTTAAGAATTCAGAGACGATTAAGATTTGGCTTCTCTTTTTGTGGGGAAAACACAATCTAATATTGCGAAACTTTGGAATTTCTATGAATTACATATTCAGAATTTTTATACCCTTGTTGGAGTTGAGAGGAGTTGAATGGGGGTAGGGAGGTACTGAGACAACGAGGTTCTGGTATATTCTTTGTATCAGAATAACCTGGAAAGTGACACCCCCCCCCCACTCCCAGCCCCAAGAGGTTTAGTTTACTGTATAGCTAGAGGAGTGACACTTGTATTTTTGAAATGCTTTTGAGAAGGTTCAGAAACATGAGCGCCCTACTGCCTCCTGTTGAGAAGCACTGTTCAAAACAGACCTCCACATTGTGATTGGTACTTCTGAATTCAGAGATCATTCCTATATAATGTGACCTAAATTCTTCATTTGTTTGTAAATACCGTGTAAGCTCTAGACTCAGAATAATACATTGCCCACCTCCCTCCATCCTTGCCGACCAAGTCTTTCTAAATATATTGGGAAATTTACGTGAGGATTTAAAAATAACTTTAAGTTATTTCTGGGTTTCCAATAACTCAGATAAGGACATGTGCTTTGCAGTTATATTGTTGCTCTTTAGTCTCATTCATGGAAATAAGGACCTTGAAAAAAATTTCTGGAGGGCCTCTCTCTCATCTCCCTTTTCCAGTTCTGGTGGATATGGAAAGATAGGGCTAAAAATTCCTGTCCCTCTTATGACTTAATAATAGGTCTTTTGCTTTAATAAATAGTGATTCTTTTTTGTGATTTTATTTGCAGCCTGTTCACCAACTCATACAAAGTGTCTTTGCAAAGTCCAGTCATTCCCCAGGGTGATTCAGAAAGTTATACCTGATCTAGGAATTCTGTTCCCTTCACCGCGGTCCTGTATTCCAGGCTGTGGGATGCTGGGGAGGTTTGAGTTTATTGTCTAAATGTTACAGTACGGCAGCCCAATCCCAGCCCCCTCAGCACTGGCAGGTGTCCAGGGAGGTGCGATCACAGACTCTGTCTGAGCTCACCTTTGCAGGTAATGGGGCAGGTATGTGGCATTAAAGAGCAGGAAGGCTGGCGAGGGTTGGTAATTGTTTAACTCTTCCAGTGGCACTCCTCTGAGTACATGAACCACACCTGCAAGCCTGGCAGGACGTGCCGTGCATGACTGGACGGAGGTGCTGATATACTCGGAGCCAAGGAATGGGTTTAGGCAGGAGCCCAGGGCTGACACAGGGAGCCCAACCCCTGGCCTGCTTGAAATCTCAGGGCTCAAAATGCCCGTGCTTTAGGAAGACAGCTGCTCATTAGCTGGGTGAAATTAACCAGTCATGTCACTTTTTGGTACCCTAGTTGCCACAGTACTGTATTGTGAGGGATTTGAGCATATTATCCCTAAGATACCTTTCAGCTCCGACATGGACCGAGTGCAGTATGTGTCAGACTATATGACTAGAGTGCAGTGGCTCTCAAACTGTCATAATCACTTGGAAAACCCACTCCACTGGACCCCACACCCAGAGGTACTGATTCTGAAGGTCTGAGGTTGGTCCCAGGAATTTGCATTTCTAACAAGTTCCTAAGTATCACTAAGCTGCTAGTTTGGGGACCACACTTTGAGAACCACTGTTCTAATCTGTTCATGCCTAGTTGAGCTCTGAGGGTCTTCCTGGGCCACCTTGCATAGTTTCAACATGATATGAAGAGGGCTCCTTTGTTCAAGGAGTGAGATTTTGTTTCCTGAATTTTCCTGGCCCCTTGTTGTTGCTTCTGTCCCCAGATTGTCCATCTTTAGAATGTCAGAGTTTGAAATGAGAAAATAAAATGAGACATAGCTCATTTGGTCAGGCCAAGGGGCTATATTTTACTCAGCTGTATGTCTTGTGACTTGCCTAGCACCGTTTCTTAAACATAAGAAACACTCGAGAAATATTTTATTGAGTGACGAACAGCCTTAGTGGAAAGGAGGAGCTTAATAAGAATGACATTCAAATGAGGTTTATCTGCAGATCACAATCATCAGTGCCAAGGGGGCCCAGATGCAAAACATTCAGGGACCGAGTTGTCAATGAACAACGTGAACCTACTCTCTGTAAAGCAATAGGGAATGGTGAGGTCTGCGGTGAAGGGAAGACGGCAAGCACACATAAAGAATCTCAAATGTTTCCAACATTTCCTTGGCCTAACTGCAGCTCTTGAGCTACCAGTTTGCAAACCCTAACTGTGCCTTTTTAAATGCTCTCATACCTTAGAGGCAAGATAAAGAAGGAGGAGTTATTCAACATTTTCTGGACTAATAACTCAACTTGCATTGCCTTAGCTAATATTGCTTATAATCTAATTTGAAATATTTCAGCATGGACAATGTGTCCTATACTTGGGAGTTCATTTTCATCTATAGGAGCTCGTGGTATGCTGCTTCTATTAATGTAATAGCTCTTAATGATCTCCACGTCCTGGTATTCACACTTTTGTGGAATCCCTTTCCTTTCAATGTGGGCTGAATTTAGTGACTTATTTCCAAAAAATAGAATGTGACAAAAGTGATGGGATGTCATTTTTGAGATTAGATTATAAAACACTCTGATTTCTATCTTGCTTTCACTCTCTCTATTCCTGGCTCATTCTCTCTCTCTCTCTCTCTCTTTTTTTCTTCTGGCTTTTCTTGAATGCTGACTGTGATGATGAATCAGGAGAGATCCATATGGCAAGGAATTGTGGGAAAATCCAGGTAACTTGCAGCAGGAACTGAGGTCCACACCTCAACATTGAGCTTGGGAGTGGATCTTTCCCCAGTCAAGCCTTCCAGCGAGACCACAGATAAGGCTGACACCTTGATTACAGCCTTCAAAGAGACCCTAAAGTGAAGGGCACAGCTAACGTGTGCCAAGATTCTTAAACCACAGAAAATGAGCTAATAAGCATGTTGAGTTAAGCTGCTAGGTTAGTGATAATTTTTTATGCAACATGAGATAACTAACACAAATCTGTTAATACTGCATGTTTTTTAGGGACCAGGTAGTCACCATGTGGAAAAGTCAATTAATAAGACCACACTCAATGGTAATGTAGAGCCAGCTTGAACCAGCTTGATCCAGCTTGATCCAGCTTGTGACAGTCACTTGCACACAGTTCTTCCTAACCCTGTATCCAGAGCTGGCACGGTAATAGCTTGAAAGCAGCATGTTGGGAGTATGTATATAATGGAAGTCAGTAAACAGTACAATTTTGAAATCCGGTTTGCTAACACAGCACTGTACTTCAAAAGCTCTACTACAAGCCTGGAACTCACGTTATCTTTGGTGAACATCAGAAGCCTGATAAATTAGCATAATGGGTATCAGAAGTGGTTTTGGCATTAATGGGACTAGGGTTGTCCAAGCTGTGTGGATTTTGAGGGAATATGACACAGGGCTCCTCCCTGCATGAACAGGGTGGGTGACCCTAAGAGTCTGCGAACTTCTGAATAGTGTCTTCAGTTTAGGAATATGAAATAATCCTGATTATAGCAGTTTATAGAAGGATTTTGTTACCTTACTTAGGCTAAATTTTGCCACTGGAATATTTTTTTTTAATCTATCTCAAGTGAACCTTCTCAGCAAGGCTCTGTAGAAACATCTAGCAGAACAAAGAGTTAAGTCAGGAATTCCTAGCACTTGGTACCTGCTTGAAATAAATATTTATGCTCAGGGCAAATTTCTCTCTGAGAATTGCTTTTATTGCTACATATTACCCAATGGGGAGGTTGGGAAGATGAGGTCTCACTTATCTCTAATTATTGAAAGCTACCAAAATCAACAAAAAAGGAACTAGTAATTGTGGAATCAATTATTATAACATCCATAAAATACAGATATACTCTAAATCTTCAGTTCCCAGTGGAGGGATCTGGAGTGCAGGCAGGGTGGTCATCTCACTGAGTTTATGTGGCTTGCACATGACAAAGTGAAAGTGCTCCAAATCAGTTCTGACCCCCAAATCACTCTTCTAACCTCTCTAACAGAGTTCACTCCTCCCCTCTTTCAGTGTTATAGTCTAAAAACCTTAGAGGGGAAATTCCAGGAAAGGAAACTCTGTAAGCTCAAGTTTCACAGCCTTCTCTGACAGGAAATCCTAGCTAACCTTGAACTTCAGGGTCATCTGCTTCAGTTTAACACCACTTTTTTATTTCTAGTTAAAAGAGCAGCTCTACTCACTGTCCCTTGGATGTCATGCCTTTAAAACATCTCAAATCCCTGTTATTGCTACCTGAAAAACTGATTCCCCAAAATAACAAGTTCTCCAAATTCAGATAACCTCAGCCCACCTTAATTAAATTGCTACATCATAATTTGTAATATTGGAAGGTCTTATATTTTTACAAAAATTTAGGCCAATGCCCTAAACAGTCTTGCCATCTCAGAGCACCACACAAGTGTGATTGTGGCTGCCAGGATCCCTACGTGCAAATGACCAGACTGTAGATGGTTAAGCACTAGGAACCAAACATTACTCCCTGGGGAAGTCATTATTTCAAGGTTTTTCACTGTGTTGTTCATGCATCTCTTCTGTGAACTAGGTCTTGGGGAGAACATCCATCTGATTTCCTGTAAAAGGCACTGTAGCATAGAGGTTAAGACAATCAGTATTCACATCTTAGTTTTGTCTTTTTTTAGCTGTGGTCCCCAACCCTTGGGCTGCAGACCAGTACCGGTCTGTGGTCTGTTAGGAACCGGGCCACACAGCAGGAGGTGAGTGAAGGGCAGCTAGCAAAGCTTCATCTGTATTTACAGCCCCTCCCCACTGCACGCATTGCTGCATAAGCTCCGCCTCCTGTCCGATCAGTGGCTGCCTTAGATTCTCATAGGAACGTGAACCCTACTGCAAACTGTGCATGTGAGAGATCTAGGTTGCGTGCTCCTTATGAGAATCTAATTCCTGATGATCTGAGGTGGAGCTGAGGCAGTGATGCTAGCGCTGGAGAACGGCTTCAAACACAGATTATCATTAGAAGAGGTTTGACTGCACAATGAATGCAATGTGCTTGAATCATCCTGAAACCATCTCCTCCTGTGGAAAAATTGTCTTCCACAAAACCGGTCCCTGTTGCCAAAAAGGTTGGGGACTGCTGTTTTACAGCCTGTATAATCCTGCGAAAATCACCTAACCTCTCCAAGTTTGTGTGTTCTGATCTGTGAAATGGAGGTGTCAGTACTGCTCCTGCAATAAGTGATTGTAAGGGTTAAACGCACTAAGCCATATGAAGTGCTTGGCGTGGTGCCTAGCGTGCAGAAATGCTCAGTTCATGTCACTTCTTACAATTTGTGGGCCTCCTTGTCACTGCTGCTTCCTGGAAGTGCTCAGGCAGGATGGAAAGGATGGCTTTGTGCTGTCCTGCTTGTAGTCAACCTGTTTTGTATCATTCAGCTTGTCTTTCACACTCTGGGACTGTTGTATTAGCTAGCTATGGCTGTATAAAAAAAATTTCCTCAAATTTAGCAGCTTGCAACAACAAACATGTATTGTCTCAGAGTTTTTTGGGGGTCAGAAATTGAGGAGTAGCTTAGCTGGGTGGTTATGGCTCTGGGTCCTCCCTGAGGTTGCAGCCAATCTGTCAGCTTGAAGTCAACTCAAGGCTTAACTGGAGGATGATCCGTTTCCAAGTTCACTCACAAGGGTCTTGGCAGCCTCCGTTCCTAACCATGTGAGCCTTTCCATGAGTGTGTCCTCATGGCATAACAAATGATTTACTCCAGAGAGAGAGAGAGAGAGAGAGAGAGAGAGAGAAAAGGTACAATAAATTTTATAACCTAATCTAAAACTTCTACCATATTCTATTTGCTAGAAGGAAGTCACTATGTCCAACCCACACTGAAAGGGTAGGGAATCGGACTCCACCTCTTGTGGGGACAAGTATCAAAAGATTGTGAAGTATTTTTTAAAATACTACAAGTGTCTTTCACAATCCAGAGACCTTAGAAATTTTGGAGTTGAAGTGCACTGTGGAGATCAGCTAGCACAGTAGCCTCAACTGAGAGATGAGAAAAGAGGAACCTAGTGATTTGCCCAAGGTCACACAGTTAGCTGGCTACCGAGACTGGATTGAACTCTTTCACTGCTGCTGTGTGTATAACTGCACCTTGCTTTTAAGTCATGTTGATGGAGTCACTCCACTGAAATGCTGTGGTATGTCTTGAAGCCCTAGGTTATTGAGAGATTGAAACTTGTGTGTGGCTTCTTTAGATTTGTACTGTCCAATATGGTAGCCAATAGATACATGTGTTGTAAGCAACATGTGGTTTCAAGTATATATAAGATTTTCAAGAATGTAATTAAAAGAATGTAAATTATATTATTAATTATTTTATATTGGTTATATGTTGAAATGCTAATATTTTAGATATATTGAGTGAAAATAAAATATACTATTAAAATTCATTTTCCCAATCTCTTTTTTCTTTTTTGATGGGGTTACTAGAAAACTTGAAATTGCAGATGTGGCTATTGCACATGGTATTTCTGTTGCTGTTATGGACGAGCCACACTGACCTCCTTTCTCCAAGTCTTTGGTCTGTCAGGGTCTTGTCTCTACTTCCAGCCAAAGTGCTTGAGTCACAGCAACACAGGCTGTTCCGAAGCCTCTGTTCTCCCAAAGGAAGTGACTGCTGACCGTGCACAGTGGGTGCCTGTGATTTTACAAGTCTGTTCCTTTAGGCCTTTCTGAAGCACAGTAATAACTGAGGGTACCCTGGCAACTTGTAGCAATGATTTCCACTGACATCTGTGCTCTGGTGAGCTTGAAACATTCCCTGAGAACTGAACTTCTACCCACAAGCTGGGTTCCAATATTCCACTTCCTCTTTTAAAAGACTGTGCCAGACTAAGTTACCCAAACTAGAGCCATTACGTACTGTTTCTTCACTCCTTTCTTTTTCTTCCCTCCCTCCCTCTTTTCCTGTCCCTCCCTCCCTCCCTTCCTTCCTTCCTTTTTTCCCTCTTTCCCTTTCTCTCTCTCTCTCTCTCTCTCTCTCTCTTTCCTTTTAAACTAATTGAATCTCCCTGGCTAGATTGAACATTTGAAAGGTTAATTAGTGAAAGATGTTAAAGGACAATAAATGTAGGGTTTCACCATTTCTTAAACCGATTTTCAGCCCCATCACTGGAGAGTACTATATTCAGAAGATCTGCCTGCCCAGATTCTTGGTGGTAATCCATCTCATGTCTGGCAGAGATAAATCTCTCTTACATGGCAATTTAAAGGGGTTAGTCTGCACACTCTTTCCAAATAGCTTCCAACCTTGTCTCCTTTCCTCCCATTGATCAATGAGTAGGCTATGAAGCCTCTTGCAGGCCTCTGCCCCTCATCACCCTTCTTGTTGACATTCCAAACTGCTAAGCTCACAAATGTACTGGGAGGACAGTAGCTCGAGGACACTTATTCCCTAAGAGAGAATCCTTGACTTTCACGGTATGTGACTTTGTTATTTTCCCATCCTTGTAAGGGCTTGACACTGTTTCAGAAAATAGTGTTGAATTGGGGAATGTCGTTTCCAGTTTCTTTCTCGCTGACCCATGCCATTCAATTTCTTCATTCTCCTCAAAACCTTTTTTGGAATGAGGCAGGATATTAAAAATAAATAAATGGAGCTGTCCCCAACATAAAAGGAGGCTGGGTAGTTTGAAGATTTCTTCCCTCTCAAACACTCGAAGGAAGACAAAGACTGAAAAGAGAGAAGCTGCCACATTCCAGATGTAAACAAAAACATAGAATAAACAAGGACCATTGGATAATGTAGCAAATTCTTCAGGGTTAGCATTTTGATAACTTGTAATCTGATGAAGGCATAAATTGGTACTTCCACTTTTTTGGCTAATCCTGTGCAGCATAGAAATTCCATAGCTCCCAAATCTTTGGTTCCAACTGCCATTTGAAATTCTATAACAGTCGGTGGTGACCTACTCCATCTGACCACAAGGGCTGTTGAGTTCTGCTAAGGAGAGCTAAGATCAAACTGGGAACCGTGTGAGTGTGGGTGGAAGGGGGAGAGAAGTAGAGAAGATGATTTGGATCAGAAAAGACGTCTCTTCCCCCATGGAATTTTCTGGAAGGTGGCATTGTGTATCAATATATTGAAATCTAATTTATAAACCTTTTGGTTTCAAAGAACAGAACCGTGTCTGTGCCAAGTCATGGAGGTTACTGTTAAGTTACTATGACAGTCACACAGGCAGAAACTAGTGCCTTCCTTGAACTAGGGCTGTAGATCTCAATGGAGTGTGGGGGTGGATGCAGGGATTTTGCCACTGGGGAACATTTGGCAACGTCCTGAAAAATTTTTGATTGTCACAACTGGGGAGGAAGATGCTGACATGGCATGGGTAGCGGCCAGGAATGCTCCTAAACATCCTCCAAATACATAGGACAGCTCGCAACAAAGAATTATCTAGCCCAAAATGTCAACAGTGCTAAGGATGAGAAATCTTGAACTAGGACAAGAAGTTCCCCCACCCCACCCCCAGCCGCCATGTACCCTGGAGGACTCTGTATATCAAATACCAAAAAACAAAGACAATGAATTTTGTTTGTTTTTGTTTTTCCAATTCACGAGAAAGTTCTTTACTTGACTGAACAAAAGGAAGTTTCAAGACAAGAGAAGCTGACATAAAATAGACAACAGTTTAATCAGGTCCCATTTATTTATTTATTTATTTATTGTTGCTGTGATTGCCTTTGGGGTCCTCTTCAAAAATTCTTTGCATAGGCCAAGATCTCTAAGAGTTTTCCCAACATTTTCTTCTAGAATTCTTATAGTTTCATGCCTTAGGTTTAAGTCTGTTATCCACCATGAGTTGATTTTTGTGAGGGGTGAAAGGTGCGGATCTTATTTTCATTCTACTAAGTGAAGTATCACAAGAATGGAAAAACAAGCACCACACGTACTCACCATCAAATTGGTATTAACTGATTGACACTTAAGTGCACATATAGTACACATATAGTAATAACATTCACTGGGTGTTGGGCAGATGGGAGGGGATGGGTATATATACACCTAATGGGTGCGGTGTGCACAGACTGGGGGATGGACATGCTTGAAGCTCTGACTTGGATGGGGCAAAGACAATATACGTAACCTAAAGATTTACTCTTGTAATATGCCAAAATAAAAAATAAAAAATAAAAAAATAAAAATAAATTAAAAAAAAATTTAGTGGCTAGTTTCTTTTGCATCAAGCCCAAAGGATTCTCTATTTGTGTGTGCTTCATAGATATATTAAAAGAGTGCTTTGCCCTTGGGCAATAGAGGTTTAGTCAAGGTTTCCTTTGCATATATTATTGAAAAAAAAATATATATATATATAATGTGGTGGGGTAGAACATTACCCAAGTCTGTTCATAGCCCTTTCACCAATTTCTCTTCAATTAAACTCTATCCAGGGAAATTCTGTTTCCTGCCTAGTCCCTGACTGTTGTCACTTATATCAAAAAGGCATTGTGAAAATAAAAAAAACAGATAAGATGGTGACATCATCAAAACCTTGTTATTCATGAAATAAATACTAGACACCAAAATATTGGTGGTTGTTTATCTTATCAAAGCTGAAAAATTAAGGGACATATATCTCCTCGATTCCTTGGAAATACCTGGGCTTCAGAAAATAAAGAATGACCAGATATCCTGGTTTGCCTGGACAGTCTCGATTTAGGTCTGTTTCTCTGGATGTAATTATTAACAGAACTCCATTTTCCTCTCAGAAGTGTTCTGGTTGGGACAATAAATTATATTACTGTTGTGCTTCTAAGCCTTGACTTGTAAAAGGAGTTACAAAGTACCATGAACAGAGTCTAGTCATATTTGCCCCAGTTTGTCTGTTTGGGCAATGTCTGGAACAGATAGCCTAGACTGAGAACAAAGGTGTGTCTGCCAGGACCCAATGTTCCAAAAACAAATGTTTTTTATCAGATGAAACTATAACCTAGATCTTAAAATGATTGAATGCAATTTCTGTGGTGAAAAAATCAGCTTAAATAGTATGAGGGTTTGCTAAAGTTGAACCTCAGGCCATGTGAGATCCTCAAGAGCTTGAACCACAGAGGGTAGTGCAGGGGGCTTTCAGCGGTCACCTGTCTGCCTCCTGCACTGTGACCAGGATGGGGAGTATAGAGGCCTTGCTTCTACACCTGTGTAGCCACAAGGCAGCTCCTGCAGTCAATTTTCCAGCTGCCAGGACAGGGATCTTGAGATTAGCCTCCATTATTATCCATTCACTCAACAAATACCTACGCTAGGTCTGCGCTGTATTAAAAATACAGTGGTGAAAAATGCAAGTAAAAAAATTCCGCTCTAGTGGGAAGAGACAACCATAAACAAATAAGTCAGTGAAATAGTTCATATAATGGTGAATGCTATCATGTTATAGATACAAAATCCCAGGACAAGAGAGAGGGAGGGCTTCTCTCCAGAGATAACAGTTCAGCTGATTCTGAAGAGGAAATGGAGTCAGCCTCTTGCAATCCTGAAAGTCCAGCCCACAGCCCCTCTTGAGTTAGTGAAACAACTGAGTAAACAGTGTGCCAAGAGGAAATATGATAAATGTTTGAATGGTTTTTCTTGATAAGCAAGAAGAAAACCAACATTCCAGGTCATACTTGTGGGTACCCCAAGCTCTAGATAAGAATTGCTCCCTTGTTAGCAGTCATTTGTTCTTGATTGGTAATTGCCACCTTCAAAATACATCTCAAACACTAAGCTAAATCATGTTGACCCATCTCTCCCACTCCAAGGCTCCCCCAGCTTTTTCTGGTTATTATGGCTGTGTAACAAATGACCTAAAACCTTAATGGCTTCAAACAATGACAAAGATCACTTTTTTTATGATTTTTTAATTGGGGCAGAGCTCCATGGGTTTAGCTCATCTCTGTTCCACTTGGTGTTAACTACGGAAGCTCAAGAGAGGAGGTCTGGAATCAGCTGAAGGCTTTCTCATTACATGTCTGGTACCAGCTCTTAACTGAGACCTTAGCTAATGCTGTTGGCCAGAAAACCTACTCAAGTCTTTCCGTGTGGCGTGGGCTTCCTCACAACATGGAGGCTGTGAACATCCTGACAGAGAGAGGGCCAAGTGAGTGCTATATTGTGTTTTGTGACCTGGCTTCAGAAGACACATAACATCACTTTGACACTACTCAATCAGTCACAGTAGTAATGGAGGCTACCTAGAATCGGGGGAAAGGAACATAGATTCCATCTCTCATTGGAAGTCACAGTGTAAGAAGAGCCTGTGGATGGTTATACATTGGTGTAGACATCTTTGAAAAAGATAATTTTCCATAAAATCTTATCCTTTGAGCTTCTGACAAGACACTTCTATTCCTCCAGTTCATATAACTGAAGCCCAGAAGAGCATATTGGGCAACTTCAGAGGGTGGAGAAGTAAAAGAAATGAATGAGATACTCTAAAATCCTCACTGGTGAGCAGGCAGACACTCATTTCTTAGTCATCTTTGTCTTGTGTATTTGTGATAGGTATTGAGTTAAAGTGAGCTATTGTAAATATTTTTAGAAAACTTTGGTTTGAACAAAGTAAAATCGTTTTATACATTTCCTATCTTCTTAGAAACTTTAATATGTATATGTACATTCTCCCAGAGGGAGACATAGTATGAAATTTTTCCCCATCTTGTTTGACACAGAACCCTTTTTGCATGCAACCGTTGGATAGTTTGTGGGACCATTTAGGAAATTCCATTTAGCCAATTTGAACTAAGAGGGGTTATAGTAGACCTACAGAGTGGTGCGTTTCATGGATTTTGTGAGGGGATGGAAAAATTCTCTTCCAGGCTGAAGCTGTGAAAGGAATGTAATGTCTGCTTTTCAGCTCCGGTTGGCAGAATGTTGTACCCTATGGTACCTGAATGAAATAGCTGAGCTGAGTGTGTTCAATAAATACGTTGTTTCTTGGTATGCCAGAATGCAAAACCAGAGCCCATTAGCAAGAGTGCTTCAAGGGATTGCCACTGATGTAACTTTTCAGGGGAAAGGCTGGTCCATCTACAAATGACTCAAGCTGTGACAAACAGTAGGAAGCCACGCTGGTGAGTAAGGAATGGCATATGCTGCTGACTGAGCTCAACTTCACCTTGCCTCATTTGGCCAAGTTCATTACCTGAGTGTGATGAAATGAGGCGAAGGAGAATGTCCTCCAAGACCGCAGAAGCGTACATAGGGACTGTAGATGAGAAATCTAGACCAGCCTCGGGATGCCAAGATTCCGCTTAGAGAAAAGGGAAATACATCTGTGAAAATTAATGAGAAAAACAGATATTCCATGGGAGTTCAGAACCTGGAAATTAGCGAGGCCAAGAAAAGAGTGGGATGTGACAGAGGGCAAATTTCATAGGAGGTTGCAACATGATATTTGGGTGGAAAGGAGCTTGGTTTGCTTTCAGTAGCAGGAGGAAAATCTCCATTGCACACACTGCAAAAGGAAGGGATCCTGGTGGGGCCTCACCTGGAATACCATCTTTGGATTTGCTGCCTTGCTATGGTAGGGAAGCAGTTGACATGGCTGAAATTTCAAGAGCCAGAGGAATGCCTTTGGAGTTGGACGCACTGATTAAATAAATCAAATCCTTTTGGCCTTCTGAGCCATCTTAACTCCTAACAGTCACCTTAGGACACATTCAGGAAGGCAATGAAAGTCCTGGAAGATTCTAAGGGAAATGTTCCTACCCACAAGTACATGAAGATAGAAACAGCCAAGGAAGGAAGGAGATTATTGCTCTTGGAGGGTGTGGAATTTCAACCAGAGACCAGGGAAGACACTCCATCCTCAAGATGCATTAAATTTTATACGAGGCCTTTCGTGGACTGCTTAGACACATCCTGCCTCTGGGCACTTCAGATTAGCTTCAGTACTCGAGTGTTTGATGATCTTTCAAAAGCCACGAATCCTCTTTGATACTGGCAAATAAGTTTGGAAAAGATGAGCTACCATACTTTATTTAACAGCTAAATGATTGCAAAGTGGCGTTCTTTCTTCCTTCAATTGGATAAAAAAGTGTTTAAAGAATGGAATGTATTACACAAAAGCTATTTACACTTCTGCAAAAGTGCTGCTCCAGAGTTGGGCAAATCTTCCTTGCCATCAAGCTCTCATCATACGTGTATGATTTCTAGCATTAATTAGAAAACCCACCCAGACACTGACATAATAAGATTGTTGATTTTTGCCCTCTATGGATCAGCTCCAAAAGACTGACTTTAAATATCCTAGCTCCATACTTCTCTAACTGTTATCTCTCTTCTGATTTCTTACTTCCTGCTTGCCTGCCTGCTTTTTTCCTTCTTCCTTTTCTCCACACCTCCTCTCCTTCTTTTTCTGTCTAGACTTGTGTCTTAGTCAGTTCAGGCTGTTATAAGAAATACCATAGTTGGGGAGCAGGGGTTATTAACAGCAGAAATGTGTTTCTCACAGTTCTGGAGCTGGGAGTGTGAGATCAAGGTACCTGCATGGTCAGGTTCTGGTCAGTCCTCTTTCAGGTTGCAGACTGTTGTCTTTTCCTTGTATCCGCATGTGGTAAAAAGAGAGTGAGGGATCTCTCTGGGGTCTCTTTTATAAGGACACTAATCCCACTCATGAGGGCTCTACCTTCATGACTTCATCTCCTCCAAAAAGCCCCACGTCCTAATATCATCATGTTGGAAGGTAGGACTTCAACATAGGAATTGAGAGGGCACACAAACATTTGGTCCATCACAGCTGGTCGCTCCCCTCCTCTCTTCACTTCCTCCTCTCATTGTAGACTATATCTTGCTTTTTATTCACCCTTCTTGCCTCTAGTTACTTCTGTTTCTCATCCTCCTGATTATCAACCACCCTTTATATGCAAGAAATTTCTTCTTCAGAGGAACTTTTTAACAATTTTCTTCCCATTCTCAAAGGATCTTGTGGGCAAAATGAAATCGTCTTCTGAGAACAGATACCTTCTACAAGAACTGTTTGGTGTTCAGCTCAAATTTGAAAGGAGAAAATTTATAGCTATTCATTAATTTATTTTATAAATGATTCTGAGTATACGGTAGGTGCTGGGAAGGAGTATAAAGATTTGCCTCCGTTTCTTGGGGAGCTCCTCGACTGATAGACCTCATTAAACACAAGTGAGAAAATGATGACAAGCCTATGGACAGGATTCGAAGTGAGTCTTCTAGCATTCAGTGAATTTGGATGTCCAAAGGGTAGAAAGAGAAGAGAATGTGGCATTTTAAACAAAAGACACATTATAATAAGGAACCTGTTTAGAGATTAATGGGCAGGAAAGGGACGAGTAATGAATGTTGTTGGAAATGGTAGCAAGGCCAATGGGAGAAGGCTTTACGTATATCAAAAGATAACATATATAGAAATAATAGCACCTCTTTTAGAATCATATAGAACTGAATTTGAATCCAAGCTTCTCCACACATGGGCTGGGGTACCTGGTTGAAACTCGGTTTTTGATCTTTAAAGTGAGATCACCTATATTTTAGTGTTGTGAAAACTAATATTTCCAAGTTGTAAAAATTAAATTATGTGATGAATGAATGAAAAATTCTTTGCATGGTGTCTGGTATTTGGTAAAATCTTTAAGATGTGATGGCTATTATCAATATTGTTATCATGCTGAAAGCCAGCACATTTGTTATTGGAAAACAAGAGTGGGCTTTCAAATTGTCTTTAGTGTAAAGATGTTGTCTGTGGAAAGAAATGAGGTGAAATCTGTCCCATAAACATATGTATGTATTATATAATCAATTGCATTGTTGGTCCCAATTATCCACCCCTTTCTGTATCCACTATTTTTACCATGCATGCAGTGTCTTCCTGTTGTTCGATGTGTGTGATTTCACACCCTTGAGATATGACATGGCCAACGGGATTTGTAGGGATTACAACATAAGTAGGGTCTTGAAAAATGCTTGCATGATTAGACTTGCTTCCTTTTTCCCCTCTGCCATCTTCATGAGAAGAACATGCCCAGGCAAGCCCACAGGTCCCAGGAGGAGGATGAAAGTCACCTGGAACAGAGATACTCCTGCAACCTAGTGGAGATACAATGTACACTACATATATGTGTGTGTACACATATAGAATGTATATGTTCATGTATCTATATTTAAGCCTGAAAAACTTTAATTATAATATTTAATTTCCTGCTATACATAATTGCTATATGGTATCATGAACCTTAAAAATTTTTTTTAAATATTTTCCCGATGTAATAACCTGTATGTTTATAGATTCCTACCTGAAAGGCAGTAAACATTTATACCTCAATGATCTTTGAAGAGGTATTAATTTGCCTTAGGAAGCTGGGGTATTGCTTACACAGTCTTCTACTGGGTCCAGGTTATTGTGTTTTATTCAGTGGCTATAATGGTATAGATCAGTCTATGCAATTGCAGATTATCATTGCAACAAATTTTCTGATGTGAACCTTTAGTTTCTCTCTATGTTCCAGCAGAATAGAAATACTTGTACTCATTTGACTGGAACACAATCTTGATTGCAATTTATAGAAGGGATTCTAGGTATCAAACCATTACTACAAATATGACTCCAATATAGCTGCCAAATTTTCTCATCAGAATTCACTCAAAGGTACTTAAATATTGGCAATGTCCTGTCAGCACATGGGACAGGTAGTACTAATGAAAGGGAACATATGCAAAACAGTTTAAAGCATCCAAGAGAATGATATAAGAGGGCAAGGAAGGGATTTTGTTAAACTCGAGGCAGTTTTGCAGAAGTGGGGGCTTTGAATAAAGCCTAATGAATACTTAGCCATTCAACGAGTCTGTACATGCAAAGCACTTAGCATAGAGCCTGCCATAAAGTAGCTGCTCAAAAGATGTTGAAACATTTTGTTTCAAACCTTTGGAAGAAAACAAAACAGTTACCCTTGAAAATAAGTCAAGTATTTTCTCCTTGCATTTGGACATTTGAAATAAGTCTTTACCATATGCACATGACTTTAAGGGCATGAAACATTGTCAATTAAACACAATTTCACAGCCACCATCTTTTAGTCAAATGGCCCACAGACGGTGAGAGTACACAACAGTATTTCCACTCTTTCCCTTTATTCTTCTCTTTCTCCATGCCTCCAAAATCTGTTTTTAATTGTATAGGAGAAAATGATTTAAAATGAAACACTCCTCCCATTTCTTACAATTTCTCTCTTTAGAGACGATTGCTCTGTTAGTCATTTGTTCCTTACGATATTCTCGCCTGATTTGTTAGCACTCTTCATACACCTGCATCTCTTCCCTCCAATTCGTCTAAACTCTACGAAGGCAGGGAACATTATTATGTCTATTAATACCAGTCTTCATGACCATGGCAGAGTGTCCCACAAATAGTAAATGTCAATTGCTATTGAAATATTGTTCTCAGCTTTCCATAAGGACTCCATGATTTACTGAAGTAATTGATTGGATGTAGCTCAGAGGCACCTGGAATTTTGTAAAGATCGCATTCTGCTTTTGCCACTTGGACGCCTAGAACCATGTTAGTAGCTGAATTCAGCCACTGT
Source organism: Eulemur rufifrons (assembly GCF_041146395.1). Lineage (NCBI taxonomy): Eukaryota > Metazoa > Chordata > Mammalia > Primates > Lemuridae > Eulemur > Eulemur rufifrons. The sequence continues at coordinate 30,479,518 of NC_091002.1, forward strand.
TTAGACCCTATTTTATTTCTTATTCTCTTGTCTTATATCCTTAAATTTCCTTAAGTTTTTTTAGGACATGTACAATGAATAAATAACTAATGAAGGCTATAAAAAATCATTTTTCTCCCTCACCTCTTCAAAAGGCTTGCATTAAGTTAAACTGAGTTTATTTTTTCCTAGCTGTAATGCTTTAAGATGAAATGAATAAATGAAGGATTGTTCATGACTGAACAACAGCTTAATTTAGTGAATACTTAAAAGTAGTGGACATAAAGACTTCCAATGTAAGCACATAAATAATTTGACTTAAAATCATTGGGTGAAGTCAATATATTAGAAGGTTTCAATTGTAAATGCTTCTTCTCAAGGCATTTATTCTATTCTCTTGGTGGTTAGAGCACATAAATGCATAAATAAATAAATGTCCTTGTGTGCCATATATATGGTGGCACACATGAGGTCTTGTGGGACATCAAATTTATCAATGACACATTTCAATTGCTTTTTTAAAATAACCAGCAATTTTTAAGGTTTTAGACCATATCAAACATATATTCTTAGAGAAAAGAAATAAAGAATGTATGTTTATTCCTTATCTAAAAACAAACAAACAAAACCCTAAAGTGTATTTCGCTCTTGTATCATTATCTACCAACATTTATTAACCAAACGGGAAGGTTCACAAAATGGAAGATTTAGGGTTTTTTTTTTTTTTTTTTTTTTTTGGAAGGTAAAGACTGTGTAGAGCAGAAAACTCACCTAATGATTTAATAATAATAACAGTATATGTTATTAAACAATTGCTGAGGGCCACAGAGCTAGTAAGTTTTTGGGCTGTTTCCATAGCAACCTCACTATAGATTCTGGATGAAGCACATTTCTAGTCCTTTATTTATTTAATTTCATTTACTTTTAGTTTGATGATCTAGCATCTCTGAATATGAGATTTAAAAAATAAAAAAAAATTGGAGTAAAAATGAAAATTTGCTAAAACAATAGAGAGGCATAAATTAAAACACTGGAAGGCAGGGTAGAAAGTAGAGGTATTGTTTTGACATCTAATTTTACCTTGATGTTACTTAGAAATGATTTTGATAATCATGTTCTTAGCACAATATCAAATATCCAATTCCTACCAACATAACTGAAATTTCTGAATCAACTAAGGAAGCTTGCTTTTGAGCAATGAGTATGAAATTTATTCCTCTAGGAATTGACTAATTTTAATCATTAAGATAAGAATGTCAAGTGCTATTATGTTGATAGGTATTTCATAGCTCCAAAGACACCACTTCCGTGAGAAAAAAAGGTGAAAACATGTTTGAAACAAAAAAGACTATGATTTACTTTGAATAGAAGCCATGACCCAAGGTTTTGGTAGGTCATGGGGAAAAATAATTTTTCTGAATAGAAACATCACAGAGAAGACACATAACCTTAACTAGGTTAACATTCATGCTGAAAAGAGGATGTGCTTTAGAAACTTGAATAGATGTTTCCATAGTTTGGTTCTTAGGAATAAATAAAAACATCTATTAAGCCATGTCAATGAGAGATGAGCAGTGAATATATTCTACAATTCCAGTCATCTTTGGCTTTGGATTTTATTGCATGGTTTTTTTCAGTAAAATTGTCTTTTGTTTAACCTGATACTTAAACTTGTTTGCAAGGCTCAGTGAGCAGGGAATGTTGGGTGTCCAGAATTATGCTGAGAGACAAAGGGCAGACACCTTGATATTGCCAGGTAGTGTGTTCATAGGTGGTAAGGAAATATGCCAGATTTCAGCGACTGAGTGCTATATTGGAAATAACCAAGACAGGAGAACATGTGTGCATTTTAAGCTCAAAATTCAGATTGGTCTTCATTATATCTTCCATGATACCACCATTCTAAGAGATGTTCAAATTAGTAATTATTCACTTCCTCTGTATAGCCTAAGGTCCATAATAAAAAATCCAGGGAAATAAGACCAATCTGCCTTTTCGGCAATTAGTCCCATCCCCCGGCCATCCCCCCTGAAGTTCACACTCCTGGACTGTTGGAGATTCTGCTAACATAAATCATTTAAACCAGCTGTGGGATAAATGCTAAAGACAGCCAGGATGAAATACCTCTGTTTTCCAAACTAACTCTTGTTCCCAAGTGGTGCCTCTTAAGAGAGTTCATGTGAATGTCTCTTTTCTACTGAGACATCAGGGAGGTCAGGAGGGGGTCATACATTCTGACACTCTTCGAGCAGGATGAAAACAAGCCAGGTCGCAGTCACAGTGGACCACACAGGGCCACAGGGAAGGGAAGCCACGTTCCTTGAACAAAGTCACCATTTCCTGGAGGCTGAAGGGGGAATTTCATCTAAAATTCCCTGCCAGCCTCATAACAAAGGCAATACAAGTCACTAGTGGTGCCTGGCTCCTTTTATTCTATCCCTTTGTTTACTTTTGATTAACATTTTACATTCTTTTATTTATTTTGGATTGATTTGGAAAAAAAAGTAGAGCCACTCTGCTCCCACCCTGAAGGCCGACCTAGGGAAGTAGCAATGGATATTTTTGACTGGATACATCTTCATTCAGGGATTGGCAAACCATTACATTCTTGGAGGTTTTCTGGAGAGTCTGGTATCTTCCAAGAGAAAAATGGGCCTCTCTCTCCTTTGACTAGGTGAATTGGAGGCTATGTAGATGTTATTCCTGTCTGTACGCTTTTATGTATAATAGAGACACCTGGCTTCACCTTGAAGGGCTCTTCAGGCTGCTGGGTAGGCTTCTCTTTTTCCTTGTTGCCTTGCTCTAATCTCATTCAACACATAGTAGGATTTTTGGCATGGTGCTCCTTTGCTTAACTTCCCACCCATGCCACATGATGGCTTCCCACTGCAGGTGGAATAAAATTCGTACCTGACGCTGAACTCCAAGAGTCTATGGGACCTGGCCCTTGCGTACATCTCCAAACTCACACCCACTCCCTCTAGCTCAATCCTACCTTGAGGCCTGGGCTTGTAATTCCTTCTCCCGGGAATATTCCTTCCCTGGTCTTTTAAAACCTCAGCTCCAATGCCACATCTTTGGAGACACTTTCTCATCTCTATACCTCGCATCTAAACATCATCACATCTCCTCGTTCTCTGTCCTTTGCAGCATCTATCACATGTGTTGTTTTCTTATTTACTCGTTTACTTCTCTGCTGTCTCTCTCAACAGGATGGCAGGAGCATCTTACAGAGACACTATATCCCCAGTACTTGAAACACTTCCTGGCACAAAGTTGACACTCAGTCAAGGTCTATTAAATGAAGTAACAGAAAAATTATTACTATCACTTTGGCCCACTGCAGCCAGAAAGAATGACCTTGAAATTTTATCTCTACTTATAATAAATTCTCTATGTGTGCCATGTTGTCTCCCCACCCTCTGCTATGCCCGCATACATGTGGTCTTTCTTCAGCTTGTCCTTCAAACCTCTGTTTACTTGTCATCTCCAGGAAGTCCCTCTTGGCCATCCCAGACAGGACTGAGTGTTTCCTCTACACTTCCTTGGATGAGAGCACTCGTCACACTGGGTAATCCTGTCTCCACGAAGCAGAAGCAGTTCTATTTCTCTTAATATCTAGAGTGTCCAGCACAGGGTCAGCTTCCTTGAGAGCCTTAACACCTGTCTGTTGAATACATGAATGTGAATTCTGACTGTTTTCAGACACGTCAACTTTATTACCTTACCATGTTGTACATAGAATACCCATGGTACCCATTTGTTGGATACATTAATGTATTATTAGAATCATAGAATGTTTTCAAACATGTCAACTTTCTTACCTTTCCACATTTGTATGTAAGTCAGAAAAGGCATAAGTCATCATCCTGGTGCTTTTTCTAATCTCCTTGTTTAAGCTAGTAATGAGTACATTTAGAGCCCTTATGTTTCCCAGGTTGCAGCTGAGACCTTTGCTTGGGTAATCTTCCTCACAACTGCTCTAGGAGATAGGAGATATTGGAACTGCCACCATAAACTTCAGAAAATTGAAGCTTAATTGCCCAACATCACACAGCCAGTAAGTTCTGAGGGCAGAATTTGAATGCAGACAGTCACGGATGGAAGAGCCTTCACTGTTAAACACAGAGGTATTGATACATCACAGCCTTACAGCAGAGTTGATATACATGCCACCAGTGACTTCTTCTGCCTTGCAGACTCAGAATGGTTGCAGATATCATACTTTAAAAATCTGATTAGGTCATTCTCCTTTTTAGACACCTCTCTAACATCATGAAAGCCTAAAGAAAAAATTCTATGCTCCCTGTGGTAGCAAATCAAGACCTACTCCCTCTGGTACCTGTCTGTTGCTTTAGCACACACTTTTCCCAACATTCCTCAAAGTGAGCACAGCCTTTTGCTGGTCTCTAAACAAACATTGATTCTTTCTCTCTTTGCTTATTCATCTTCTCCTTTGAGTTCTATTCATCCCTCGAGAACCAGCTCAAATATTCTTTATCATCTCTTTGGAGCAATTGATCAAGGCCCTGTTGCCGTATCCACCGCATTTCTCATTTACCTTCGTTATGTCTCTCACCACTATGAGCTATATGTGTTGTTTTATTTTTGTCTCTCTTATCAGAAAAATTTCTAAGATCAAGGTCTGGTTCTTTGTGCCTTGGACATGCTTTGGAACAGGATATAGTCTCAAAAACAAACAAGCTAATACCTTGCTAAAAATAAAGGAATGGATACGCTCAAATGGCTCAAATGTAAAAATGAAAAACACCAAGTATACAAGCTTTTTGAAAGTCTGTTTGGCTGTAGCTCCTAAAGCTAAAGATGCCATAGGGCCCAGCAATTCTACTTCTGAGTATATTCACTAAAGAGATGGGTGTGATAATCGTTAAAAGACTTGTTCAAGATGATTTATAGTAGCATTATTTGTAACAGCCAAGGACTGGAGAGCACGCAAATAGCCCCAAACAGTAGAATGCATAAATAAATTGTGGTATATGTATATAAAGGAATATTATATAGCAATGAGAATGAACAAACTAGAACCTTGTTCAATGACATGCATGACTCTTACAAACATAACACACTGAACAACAGTGGCAACAAGCTAGACACAAAAAGTACATGTGTATAATTCCATTTATATCATTTAAAAACTGGCAAAATGAATCTCTGGAGTTAGTATCAGAACAGTAGTTACCATTGGTGAAAAAAGTGAGGACTGCAAGTAGGTAAAGGGGGGCTTCTTGGTGCTGGTAATCTTGCTCTTAACTGGGGTTCTAGTTACACAACCGTGTTCACTTGGTGAGAATCAAGCTGTGATTCTCTTCTGTGTTCCTTTTGTACCTTAATAAGATGTAGCAATAGAGAGTAAAAGAGGAAATGAGGATGAAAGAATAAGGGAAGGAGAGAGTTGGGGGGTGGGGGGGGGAGAGAGAGAGATTTTTTTAGATAAATGAAGCTTATAAAAAAAACTTTTGCATCTTTATGAAATCCCAAGTCCCACATTTATTTACTTCAATTCTTTATTCAGAACCACAAGAACTGCATCTGAGTTAGCACAAAATCCTATTTAGTCAGCTGGGAAGTTTTAATAAGCCTTGTTTTCTATCCAGAATTATATTCACTTGATTTTTATGTAACTGAATTCTCAATGTTTGTAAAGCACAAGGCGGTATCTCTGAAAATGAAGGTGTCTTTCTAAGCATCCACGTGGCTACCAGGGAGTGAATGAGCAATTCTAGCTCATTCAGCTTGAAACACAGTTTTATTTAGCTTGCCAAGGGATGCTGATTGTCAATTGTGCTAGAAGGAAACGGATGTGATGAGATATAGACACTTCTCCTTTGAGGACAGCAGAAATGATGGGTGTACACCGCTCCTGCTACTTTGCAGTGAGTGGATTCTATTCACAAGCCAGTCCTCCATCTGACAATACTCAATATTGCAGTGACCACATTCATACCATTTCTTTAGGAAGCTTCTAGGCTATATTTCTTCCTCCTGTTTTAGAAGTGGAATTTGATCTGTGTTTGTTGGCTAGGGTAGACACATGAAGATCAAACGCAAGCTTTGTCAAACAGACGGTAGTTCTCTGCTGAGGAAAGTGATTTCCCCCCTTTTCCTAAGGCGAGGAAGTGGGAATGTTACGAGTTATGATAGTGTTGAATTTCAGATCAGGTAAACTGACAAAGAGTCCTGCTGTGGACTGGAGTGTTGCCTTTTGTACGTTTTGGCAGCTCCTCGAAAGCAGGCAGTGAGCCTCAGACTGTCAGCCGCTATGTTTGATATTCCTTGATATTGATACTAGGTATGAAAGGACATTGTGCATTTGATTTGAAGGCTGTGTGTGCACACGTGTGCGTGCATGTGTGTATGAGGTCAGTACATTAGAAATAACTTGAAGACAAAGTACCATTAAGAGAATCCCAGGTCATAAGTCAGTAAGTAAAACTATTTGAATGACACCCCTGAGCTGGTAACCTTTTCTAGAAAGAGACACACCTTTACTTTTATAGACAGTTAAAAGCAATTGTGTGTGTCCCATATGCTTATAAGATTTATAATTGTCTTTGGTGTGCATGTAAGATTTTGTGTTCATATATATTAATAAATTCAATTGTCAGAGCCTCTTCTATGTGATGAAAACCTATGAAGCAATATTTTATTAGAAGAATGCTCAACAATTAACCTGACTCTTTTTCTTTACTGCTTTGACTAAAAATTTCCCCTAACGTATCCACAATTATCTGGATTCCTTGTAGATACAAAAGTTATTTCTTCTACTTTGTGCTTCAACATTGTTTCAAGGCAAAATGTTCCTGGGATTTGTTTGCCCTTAGTTATTATAAGTTGTTAACAGTTACTATTAGTTCAACCTTAATGTGCATACATTTAAGATTGGTTTTAATAACAAGGGGGTAATACAGGGAGGCTTGTGGATGAAATGAGTTGCAAGGAGGGATCCATGAGGGATTTCCAAAGGAGTCAAGGGATGTATTGGCAGTGTCCTTAATCACTGAAGGAGAGTCACAGGCTCCTTTCAGAACCTGAGAAAGACTATAGATGCTTTCTGGAAGAATTGTGTGCATATATGTAAATGTCTAATGTTGATGATTGTCTTAGTTTGGATTCCCCTAGAACCAAGGCAAGGATCTGAGGGCAAGTAGTTTATTTGGACAGTGTAAGGAACATGGGTAGGTAAAGGGATGGATGGACATGGGGAGAAAAAGCAGATAATAAAGGGTGGATCATTAAGACACTGTCCACAAAGATGATGAAAGCTTAAGTCCAGGGAAAAACTCTGGAAAATGATGCAAAACACACACGTCAGTATCATCCCAGCCAAAAGACCCCAACACCTAGTCATCAGTTAGGTTTGCCCCTGTGAATTCACAGACACAGCTGTCGGCACTGTGTAGGTCAATGTGCGTTCTGAGCCCAAGGGCAGTCCTAAGACATGGAGGCAAGTGTTGGCCAAGGGAAGTCAGGCTGGTGTGAGTAGCAATGGTCAGAAAATCAAGAGAATGTGGATAAGTAGAGTCAGCGATAGATAAACCTCAGGACCCCCTAGAGGCCCTACCTACCCATATTCTCTTGACTTCCCACGGCCATCCTGGACCAGTGTCTTAAAGAATTCTGATTGTGGGGAAAGGAGCACCTAAAGGCAAGATGACCAATTTGGAAATGAATTCACCTAGTAAATTCTTTGAGAAGGGCCAAGTTATATGCCCAACAGTATTTTCAACTTGCAAAATTATTTTAGAAGGAAGGGATTCAGTGAGTCAGTGGACACCTTCAGAAAGAGTGTCAGGAGTCCTGGGGACTCTTTAAACTCTTCTGACTCACTGTGTCTCACAGGGTCAGTCATGTGATCTCTCTTTATGAGAGAGTCTCCATCTAGGGAATGGTATAATAATGGCCTTTGTCATTCTTGGGAAAAAGGGTGCCCAGGCCCGTGATGCCGTGAGACTCCTGGGACCAACACCCCCGGATGACACTCTTCCTATTTGTAATCTTCTTCACCCCAAGCAATGAGTTGAGTCAACAGGGCAATCCTATCTCAGACTTTAAGAAACTGCGTCTTGGAGCACCGAGTTGATGTACCAGAATCATCCGGTGAGTCACTGTCACAGTGGGAATTAGGTACTAGAACGTCTAAATTCCAGGTCATTCTTCAACTCCCCAGGCCTTCCCGTGCCCTCCTGAAAAGGGGAAATGGGAGTTAATAATAGCCCTGGTCCCTCCTCCCATGAGCCAGAATGACTTATTCACAACCTGGGGACAGAGTCATCCAGGGGAGGTGAGTTAACCCTTTCAGGCCATAATTTCATGACAAAGGACAGCCTAAGAACCCTGGGAAATGGTGACAGTTCCTCTGTTCTTCCTGCCTGCCCTGAACTGGGATCATGAGTTGTCTGATCCGTGTTCTACTCATGTCACTGGCATGTTGCTTCCCATGCTGCTTTTAGTGGACACTGGTGGCTTTAGTGGATACCATCAGGGGCCCTGATGAAGTCTTTTTAAATTTTTAGATGAATGAAGAAAATGGCAGATGACCTTTGGAAAAATTAGGTAGTTTCTTATAATGTTAAATGTACCTTTACCAATATGGCCCAGCAATCTCCCTTCTGAGTATTCACCCAAGAGAAATGAAAATTTAAGCTCACACAAAAAGTCATACGCAGTTGTTTGTGGCAGATCAGTTCATAATTGATAAAATCTATAAACAGTCAGCTGGTAAATGAATAACTGGTGTACCAACAGCATACTGTGGTGCCTCCAGTCAATGGGATACTACTCAGATTAAAAACAAATAAATGGCAAACTGCTGATACACGAAACAGCATGGATGACTCTCTAATACACTATGTTGTAAGAAAGAAGCCAGACACAAAAGCATACATACTGCATAATTCCCTTTATATGGTAAGCTAGGAAAAGTAAAACTATGACAACAGAAAACTGATCAGTGGTTGTCAGGGCCTGGGAATTAGGGAAGAGATTCACCACAAAGAAGCAGCACAGCGATTTTGGGGGGATGAGGGAACTATTCTATATTTTGATCATAGTGCCGGTTACATGACTATATGCATTTTTCAAAATAGGGTAAATAAATTACATCTCTGTAAACCTGATCCCCCGTAGCCCCCGCAAAAAATATGAAATGAAAAATGGAAGAGCCATACTAGGTCATTAAGCTAGTGGTGACATGGGAAAGGGGATTAGAAAGAGAGCAGAAGCATCACAAGGGCCATGAAGAGGTCTGATGATATTGTCATAATGTGTCATGGTATTTCTTTCAAAGCCAAAATTCTGGACAGCAGGAGCCCAGGAGCCCAAGAGCCCAGAAGCCCCAGGCCTGATCCATTCTGGCAATTATTATTATTCTTAAAAGCCAAATGCCCCTCCCTTCTCTCCCTTTCTCTCTCTCACACACACACATACACACACACTCACATGATCACACGCACAGAGAATAACAAGCTTTGCAAAGTGCAAACATTTCCATTGCTGCCAAAGGTCAGGCTGAGGATTAAGCTCGAAACCTCGAATTTGTCCAGCTGTCATCTCCCAGTCTCAGTCAATACTGTGAATATCCAGTTCTATCCCGAACGTATCTACAAATACATCTGCTTGGAAAATACTGGCACATAAATTTAGAGAGGTTTAAAGTGGGAATGAATACCTCAACCTACGGGGTGGAAAAAACCTGTGCCCTGCTCCTTGTGGGCAACCCAACCTGTTTGAACTGCTAAAAACACTCAGGGCAAAACAAGGAGAGCTGAAAAAAATAAGCTTTTGAGAAAACAGTTCTCTCAATATTCCTAAGTTTAATGGCTCAATATTTAGCATGCGTTTCATAACTCCAGCTTTTTTTGGGTGGAGGTAGGTAGGGGAAATGGGAATATAGTAAAGGGTTTTCAAAACACTTGCTATTTGTAAGGCTTCTTTTTTTATGTACCATAACGCACACAGCCTTCTCAGGCATGGGGTCAGGCTGTTTCCTTGCAGTGGAATTGAACACGAATGAGGGATAGTGGGAAACTGGGTTAGGCTACCATGGAAAATATGAAGAGCCCTGGAAAACGTCATCCCGAGGTCTGACAATGATTCCAGGGTAATTGGAGGAACTCTTTTCCCTTTCTTCCCTTTCCTCCAAGTACCTAACAGGACCCCAGAGCTGTGACACTGATAATAAATGATCAATGGGTTCCCCATCTAAGAAGCTTGCAGGTTAGTGGGACAAACAGGCAGACAGATCAATAGACAACTAAACTGATGGTCACAACAAAGTGGGACAAGGGCTGCCTCCAAGGGGCAAGAGAGGCTGGGAAGCTGACTATCCTGGAGATAGACGGCCCTTATTTGTCTTTAGCTCTGTTACTTGCTAGCTGTGTGACTTTGGGAAGGCTACTCAACCTCTCTGAGCTTCAAGTTTTTTATCTGTCAAGTGGAGATAATAATAGGACCACCCAAAAATGTATTTGAGGATTAAATGAGAAATTCATTCAAAGCACTTGGACGGTGCCTGTCACATAGTCAGTGGTCATAAGTATTAGCCATGACAGTAATTTCACAGGAAAAGATGGGGCGCAGGGGACACATCAAAGCAGCAGGGATATTTAAGCTGAGTCTTCAAGAAAAACTAAGTGCAGGCCAGGTAGACCTGCTTTGGGGGCTGGGAGGACATTTCAAACAGGGGGAGAAGGATATGAAAGGGGTTGTAGGTGGGAAATGCACGGACATGTTCAGGTGAAGATCAGATTAAGACTTCTGGGGGACCTAAGAAATAATGGGACCGTGGTATGAAGCCCCTCCCAAATGTACTGTAATATCAATCTACTGTTAAATCATAAAGTAAGCATGAGACACATTTCTGATTTGACCTTTAACAACTGGATTGGATGCTTTATTTTGAAGTGTTATCCATCAAATTTCTCCAAAAGATTGTTGGTTTTGTGAGTACCTAAGAACGCTGTGTCTCCCTGTGGGGTCATCCAGGGACCTCAGACTTAGCTATGGATGGAGTGGTGAGTGGTCACGGATTTGCGTGAAGGCTGAAATATTGAACAGGAGCAAAGCCAGATTGTGAAAGGTTGGTCTTTGGGGCCTTCTCAGGAGTTGAGCAGGGAAAACGTGGTGAGCAATTTCAGGCTGGTTGAGTGACATGTATAGGTCACTCTGATGGCCTTATGAGGAATGAATTTCAATGTCAGTTCCTGGTGGGAATGGGAGGAATTGGTAGGAAGGCAAAGCTACCTGAAAAGCCTTTTATAAATACACAACCCTTGGCTTTTAGCGGCACAGTGTTGGGGGATCCAATGAGGAGATAAACAGAAAAATCCTGGGACAGAAATCGTTAGGAGGCTATTGAAATATTACTTCTCTCCTTAACCTTATTCCTTCCCTCTGTCCACATTTCTGTCAGGCTTGATTTCACCCTATCAAGCCTGTGTGTGTGTGTGTTTGTGTGTGTGCATTTGCATATATGATACACACACATATATAGCATACATTGCTGACTACATACGAACATTCTAAATGACTACTTCGCACTTACAACAGCCCATATATAACTTCCCCAATGTAAAACAAGAAGTTAATCTCCCTTTTATTCTTTCTGTGGTCCAGAGTTATAGAGACAAAATATTAAGGTGAGGGTGGGAGCCTTTTCACTCTCTGTGTGCACATGGTGCTGTGGGCACCTCCACACCAGCCTTCTGATCTCATATGCATGTGGTAAGAATGTTCCAATCTCATCGTAGTTTGGAGCCATGTTTGTGTACTAAGTCAGACACACACACACACACTTACAAAACAAGAGTGACATCAGACTCAGTGGAGTGTGACCACCTGCAGATCTCAGAACTAATGGAACCTATCAGCAACCTACTGTGTGAGTGATTTGATGATGTTGTCATTACTACTCTTTTTTTTGCCATGGAACAATACATGAGATTGTCATGTCATGTTTGGTGGTTCAGAGATGGAATATTCTTGTCTTTTTTGTGAAACTATGATTTAGTCAGGGAATATTTTTCAAGAGCCAGGAGCATTATTTTTCTGTTACCTTCAGAACTCGATCCAAGATGTATTTTAGATACCAGACAGTGTTTTATATTCCATGACAACTCTCTTTGAAATTCATGCAGCTTTTATTGTCTGAACTTTCATTTGCTTTGTGTTAATTTTTTTGTGAGTACTAATAGCTTCCTCTTCATTTTCATCATTATTGATATTTATTTAGTATCCACTACATATAAAACACCATGTAAGTATTCCATGTGTGTGTTCGATTTGGAAAAGTTTTTAATTCAGGAAGACACAGAGACTAATATAACAAACACACATATAGTAAGATTTTATAATTAACAAATGCTAACATTTTACCATATTTTCTCAAGATAAATAATGTATATGTGAATAAAAGAAATAAATATTGCTGTTAGAGTTCAATTTCTTTTACTTCCCATGTTTTTATAGGTAATGGGTCATAATTTAAGTTTTTCAAGAGAAGGATTCAAGACTTATACTACTTTATTACACTTTGTTCCCAGTAGCAATGCTTGGTACACAGTAGTTGCTCAATAAATACTTGTTAAGATGTTTTGTCTGACACATAGCCAGGAATGCTTCCTATGCCCACTTTTGTATACTTTCTACACATGTTATTTAAGAGAGCCTGTTCACTTACATGACTTCCAAAAACATCTATAAGTTCATGAATAGCTAGGTGAAATTTTTAGGCAAGTTAATCTTCCTGGGCCTCAGTTTCTTCATCTGCAAAATGGGAATGAAAATCACACCCAACTCATAGGCTTATTGTGGGGCTTAACTGAACTAATGCATGTGCTTGCTGTTTAGTAAATGCTAAATAAATGTTAGCCAGTGTTATTCCTTTTCTGTTGTTGTTGTTTCTAACCCACACCCTTCCTCACGAGTTCACAGTCCAGTGCAGAAGCAAACAGAAATATTTACAACTTCTAAGTGCTGCAATAGAAGTTAGGGGGAAGAAATGTAGATAAGAGATGAATAGGGAAGTGAGGAAGGCCACACAGAGGAAAGCTGAACTTTGATTCATTTCCTGGAGAAGAAATCAAGCTTCACCAAGTGAGGAAAGACGTCATCCCGAGCAGAGGGATTAGCGTGTGCAAAAGATGACTGCAAGAAATGGGCTGATGGTGAGGCCCCCCAGAACCTGACATGTGGTGGAAGGAGGGGAAAGAGATGAGGGTGAGGGGTGGGTCGGGGGTATACAGGATTCCGTGCAAAGACTGGTAGACCAAAGAGCGTACACCTCTGTGTGTTTGTGGATATCTGGGCCTGCTTCTTCTGGGAACTTATATTTAAAAATTAAACATTATTAACTTATTCATGAAAAGCTTTGTAAATTACGTCCTCTCGTCCCCTACATCCCCCTTCCTGCAACACTGGCAACCCACCCATATGCCTCCAGGGGAATGACCCTCACGTGCAGTGAGGCTGCTATGACATGAGTTGTAACATCGACAACCAGGGCCACCTAAGCTTTGGCCCTGAATGTAGGGCTTGCTGAGTTCCAACAATCCTATTATAGTTTAGAACATGCGACGTGGCTTCTTATGCATCTGTCACCCAACTGGACCCAGTGAGAAAGTTTGTGGTCTTTGGACTCAGAGCCATCCTGCAAACCGGGTTCTCCTCTGCTGCTTGTTTTCCGTTCGGCTTTCAGACCCATTCTTTCTTCTTTTCTGCCCTGCTTTTGCACCAGGAGGCTGACCTCTAGGGACTGCACTCCCAGGAGCCTTTATCATCTGGCTTTGGTTGCGTTCAGGCAGTGGGAGGGTCTAGCAGGATGTGGGAGGAAAGGAAGAGAGAGAGGCTGAAGTATTTATGCCTCTGGCTTCTCTGTGGTTCTGGTGGTGGCCGTGCTCCTCCGTGGCCACAGGTCCTCCCAGGTGTCCCATCTTCTCTGTTTCTGCCCTCCCCAGGCTCCAGCACCAACCATTCCCTTCCCAACCCCCTTGGGCTCCCTGCTGTGGGCAGTCCCAGGTCATGGCTATTCTCTGTTGGTTGCTCTAGCTCTGCCCACACCTCTGTAAAGGCCCCTATATAAAATTTATTTATTTTTTTTGAGACAGAATCTTGCTCTGTTGCCTGGGCTAGAGTGCCGTGGCATCAGCCTAGCTCACAGCAACCTCAAACTCCTGGGCTCAAGCAATCCTCCTGCCTGAGCCTCTCAAGTAGCTGGGACTATAGGCATGTGCCACCATGCCCGGCTAATTTTTTCTGTATATATTTTTAGTTGTTCATATAACTTCTTTCTAGTTTTTTAGTAGAGATAGAGTCTCGCTCTTCCTCAGGCTGGTCTCGAACTCCTGAGCTCAAACGATCCACCTGCCTCAGCCTCACCAGAGTGCTAGGATTACAGGCGTGAGCCACCACACCCAGCCCTAAATTATTCTCAGTTAAACCCTTTTGAACATCTCATCTCTTTCCTGCTCACACCCTGATCAAATCAACTCCTTACCAGTTGTACTGACTTTGTCCAAGAGGCATAACCTTAGATTCCTCATATGGAAAATCATAACATTCTCTACCTCATGAGGCTGTTTGGAGGAAACAATGAAATCGTGTGTTTTGATATCATATTTTTAAAGCCCCTAGCATGGTGCCTCACACATAGAAGACACAATGCATATGACCACTATTGTCACTGTGATTATTACTGAAATTTCTACCATCATTAATATTCAATAGAATTGAAGGATGTTAGATCTAGAAAGTACCAGGGACGTTGCCTGGGATAACCCCCTCATTTTATATTGGAGGAAACTGAGGCCCAGAAGACTTGTCTAAATTCACACAGCTAATTAGTGGCAGAGCTAAGGATAGTATGAGTCTACATTGAAAGAAGGCCAGCTGTGTTTACATCAATTCTATTTAACTTCTTTAATTAAGGTGTTGATTCCTTCGATGACGTCATCCACTTGTTTTAGAAATGAGTTACATAAGCCCGTCTCCCTCCACTAGCACTTTATTTGCTCCCTCTGAGAAGAGCATCATACTCTCCCAAAATAAGCAAGAATTTAAGAGAATACTCCCGTTTCATTGCTCCTGCCCCCTGCTGCTGACTCATTTACTCCTGGGCCTCTGAGCTCACTCACATCAATCACCCATCCTCGGAAGAACACGCTGCGTCGGGCCCCACAGGCTCCAGAGCAGCTGGAGTTCAGCAATGCCACCCCTGGGGGGTTCCAAGGTGACACAAGCGAAGGCCACTTTCGGGTTCTTTCCTCTGCACAGAGCTTGGTACCCAGTTAACGATCCTGTCCAGCTGAAAACCTTTTTGGTGTTTAGAATCCAGGTCAGGCAATCCTGAAAGCACAGAAGCCAAGCAGATGTTGTCTTTTAACCACACAAGCAACTGGGTTAAAAAGTGAACATTTGTTCCATCATCCTATTACCAGGCATTCGGACCTTTCTAAGTTTTAAGCAGGTACACAAACAGCCATATGTTTCAGGTTGGATAGTACCCACTCCCAAGTGAGTGACAAATTCCCTTCCCAAGCTCAAGTAATAAATGCTTAATTATCTTTCTTTTTTTTTTTTTTTCCAAAACAGTAACAAACTTTAAATTTCCTTCTTGCCATTACTCTCAAAACGTACTCTGCACCGAGGGGGGGTGTGTGTGTGTGTGTGTGTCTGCCAGAGCAGAGCTGACGCTACCTGATCTTATTTCACAGAAAGCCTGTGTTTGCAAGATGTCCAAATAAGTGCTTGATTCAGGGAAAAAATTTTAGTCGAACTATTTGTTTCACTGAATTAATGAATCAGTTCAGGTAAAGTAAGTGAGTCCGTAGTCCAGCGTAGGCAAAGCTGAGTGTCCTCGAATGATCTTTCCTGCCATTGCCGGGAGGGCCGGGCTCTCAGGGAACTCCTAGAGGAAAGGCTTGGGGCCCTAGGCAACATTTTTTCTCTGCAGCTTGTTCACGATTTCCAGTGAATGACGGAGCCACCTCCCCGGCCACCTTCAGCCTGGCCACAAGCAATTCTTAACCTTATCAAGCTTGAATGTTGGAAGGAGAAAGGAAAGAGCTGAACTTTCTATTGTTTCTTTTCTTATGTGTAACATGTGATCTTTATTATTATTATTATAGTGAATGTCCTTAACATAAGATCTACCCTCTCAACAAATTTTTAAGTATATATGATCCTTTAAAACAAAACAAGCTCCCCTGAGAGGTGGGGGTTGGGGGGCGGGGACATTTGTGGCATCTAAAGGGGAAGGATGAAGAAAAAGCTAACAAGTAATACAGGAATATTGAGAAAACCAATATTAAAATTTCAAAAGTAGAGGAAAGAGACTATTCATAGTATACCTTCTATGCCTCATGCATTTTTGCATGCATTAACTTATTTAACTTTTGCATGAAATAAGTGAAGTCTGTGGTACCGCAGTACCTGTGAACAGTGGTGTAGGTTGTTCACTGCACAAAGGTTGTGGTGGGGACAGAGGGGCATTGCAACCCAGCCTGTGCTCTGCCAGACATGCTCCAAAACATCCCAGAGGAGGAGGGGGCATCTTTTTCTAATTCTCACAAAGATATTATATTAGTTGGAGGTCCTGAAAGCAAGTCTTAGGCAAGTGTTTTGATGCAGGCAGTTTGTTGAGAGGTAATTCTAGAAAGAACAGAGGGGAATGGAGGCAAGAAAGGGGAGGGAGGAAGGTCAAGAGAGTCGCTGAGTGGTTACCTTTATGAGCAACTGAGACTTAATCTCACCATGGACCTTCTGAGAGACTGCGGAACATGCCTCAGAACTGTCCTAATGAGGGCATTTCTCTCCTGTGAACTCCTGTACCTGGAGAGTTCAAGGTTGCTTCTGGGGCACTAATGCCTTGGATCCTGCGTCAAGCATAGTCCTGTGGCCAGGAGGCTACCTGTGTTGGGAACTACCTTCAGGTGACCTCAGGTAGGCCAGAGGGTTATGGAAGCTCTGCCAGCCAGAATCCTCAGAGAAGCAGATTGTCTACATGCAGACGTGTCTTGGTTCATTGGCCATCTGTCTTTCCCCTCTTCCGCTTACAGTAAAATGACTATAAAGACGTCACTTGTCTTGCCTTTGGAAGGAGAGTTAATGGCAAAAGATGAGTCCAGAAGGCAGGTGTCTGACCACATCCCATATCCAGTATTATCATTTTGTATCATTGGCATGAATTCTTAATAAGAAATAATTTCATTTTATTATAGAATGTGAATAGGCTAAACTTCTATTGCATATACAAGTTTTTCCAGCAATTTCCATCTCTCTGAATTTGTTCCATGTAAAACATATTGCCCAGTGGGAAGACAAGAGCTTCAAGAGCTTGAGCCCTCCTCAAAGCCTTCCCTGCTGCCCCTCATTGTTTTATAGCATTAGTGAATCACGACGCGGCACACACTGATCATCCTTCAAGTATGTCCAGAAATGCTGCACAGATTCAGTGTGTGGCTCCAAGTGTGTGTTTATCCATCCAGATCCTTCCACTATTCTCCCACCAGCACTGCCTGAGTGGCCAGCCCTGCCAGCCCTCTAAAGCCCCCGTGCCCTGCAGGAAGCACTGCGGCCAGGCCTGCGCTGCCCGAGGCAGGACCTCCCGCCCCTGCAGTAGCAGTCAGGAGTCCCCCTATCTTCCCAGTCCTGCTCCTTGGGCTAACAAGCAGTGACTTAGAAGCTCTCACACTGTGGTGCTGTTTTGTCGTCTTATCTGTAATACGCCCTAAGCATTTTATGTTCAAAGAGAGGAAAGAAGAGAGGAAAGAAATCAATTTCAATTTCAGCAAAACATGGTGCGAATGGTATCAGCAAGAACTGTGAGTATTTGAGTGGCAGTGACGTAGGGTTAATTAAGTCCAATGTCCCATTTTAGAGGAGAGAAAACTGAGACCATGGGAACTAAAGTGTCTCGTTCGAGGTCGGACAGACTCTGGTCCCTATGTCTACTGGGTCTCTCTTCTGTACTGGGATGCTTGCGTTCTCTCTCAGGCCTTGCCAGCAGGAATTCCCTCTGTGAGCTTGGAAGTCACTTGATGTGCTGATCATTCTCTGATGCATCCTCTGCCCTGCTTTGCCCTTCTCTGTGCCTGGGGAGCTGACCCCTGAGGATCACTTGCTTTGCCCCATAGCTTCCAGGTGATGTTAGACAGAGGTTGGGGTATTTATTCTCACATCCTTTCAGGTCAGGTCTGGTGTTGACAATGATCACACCTTCAAGAATGGCCATGGCCCTGGTCAGTGGCCTCCCTCCCATGGCTGTACCTCTTTCTGGGTGTGGTCACATTGTCCCCTCTTCTCTGCTCTAAGCCGGGGGGGTGGGGTGCAGGCTCCCCGCTGCTCGTTGCCCCTGGTGGCTTGTCCCCCTCTGTCGTTCCCCTTGCTCCTGTCCACACCTCTGTGTGGAGTCCCTTCATTAAAGTCTTGTCAGTTAAACATCTGAGTGGACTGGGGCTTTCTGCCAGGCCAGAAGGATACACTTAGGGTTTCTTCTTTTGAGATATGAGGATAAAAACTTTCTACTCCGGTTTCAGTTAGGGCCAAATAAGGTCATGTGTATGAATGTGCTATGTCTGGCCCAGGTGAAGGTTTGTTTTAACCGAGATCATCCCAGGGTTTTTGGCCAACCTGAGCTTATGCCTCAACTAGCTTTCATAGTGGCACATCGCAGGGGCACCCTGCCTGTCCGTCACCGTCTCTCAGATCAGCCAAATGGATACCGCACAGCGGCACCTCGCAGTTTTCACTTTGAAGGCAGTGAAATTGCGAGCTGATCCCTTGATCTGGATGCAAAACAGTGAGACGTCACGCATTCCGGCTTCATGCCTCAGGCAGCTGCCAGCATTGATCTGCAAAGGGTGCCCTGCCTCTTCTGTCTCCACCTGTTACTTGAAAGCCAAACCAGAGTGACTCATCTGCCGCCCAGTGCAGCAAAGAAGGGAAACGAGTTCTCAGCAGGTCGGGTGTCCCCAGCCACGCTCCACTTAGAGTGCTGAGCACCGGGGTCAGCCTGGGGGAAAAGGCAAGTGGGAAAAGTCTGCTCCGAGGGCCTCGTTCCCCACACCCTCTGCCAATCTCCACCCTCTGACATGTTCCTTTGCCTGCCCCGTCCTCACTCCACCTGCCCCATCTCCAGAGCACTGATCTGCCCTCTCCCAAGGACTTCTCCAGAGACTATCCCACGTCCCTTTCATGCCAGCCAATAAATCTTAGGAAAATTCCACTAACATCTCTGGGTGCCTGCACCCTGCCAGTGCTATCTGAGATGTTGGGAAGACAAAAATGATCAAGACGTGTCGTTATGTCATCTGTGCCAACAAATACCATTGTGATTATCTGTGAAATTACCTGATTAATGAAGATAAACATTCCAAACAACCCGCTAATCAGAGGGGGCCCTTCTAGTTGGCTCTGGCTATGCCTCGTTAGTGGTTAAGTATGTGGACTTTGGAACCAGTCTGCCCTGTGTTCAACATTCAGCTCTACCAGGTACACGCTCTGTGACGTTGAAGAAGTAACAACCTCTCTGTCCAGTCGTGTCCTGGCGCCAACTGGCAAAGCTGACTGTGCAGTTCTCTTCCCAGCTCTGTTCACCAACGTCACAGTGGTTTCAAATCTTCTATGACACAGTGAAGATTTTCTCCTGCAGAAATTGAGCAATGATACACATTTAGGGCTTTTATTCTCTCTTTTTTTTTTTTGCCTGGAGAGTCCACTGTGGGTATTCTCTAGCGCACCACTGCCTCTTTCCCTGTATTTCCTCCCCTCTAGAATGGGAATAACACTAGTACCTACTTCACTGGGTTGCTGTGAGGATTAAACGATATAGAAGACTTACATGTCACATGGGGTTTGCTAAAAATATATGATCTGCTCTTGCGATTATTTTAATTGTCAATGAAGTTTCTCCCTGGGATTCTTTTGTCTGAAGATGCAAGTATTCTAGCAATTGCAGACTGTGCTGGCCAGGAGGGAGAAGGGAGAGAGCCCCCGCCAAATCCTTATCTAGACTCCTCTAAGACTTAGTTTTCTCAAATAAAGCAAAACACAAAAGCAACTCTTTGCTCAGGAATGACTCAGCTTTTTGGAAGGGGGGAGGCACAACCCAGCTTCCTGGGAATCAGCAGTGATTAGCGACAGAAGGAATAGCCCTCTGGGTCCCAGGTGACCATCAGAATGCTCAGGAAGGAAGGGGCATGTCCATGAAGTGCTGACCTGCAAAAACTACCAGCACAGGTGTCCAACCATTTCATTCTTGAGAACGCTGGAGTTGAGTTTCTGGGGTTGCTTGGGAGGGTTCAGGACATGCTGCAGGGTAATAGGAAGGACATGGGGTGAGAAAAAGGTTCCTGCCAAGTTGCTGAGAGACACATGATAGCTCAACAGGGAACCAAGAGTCAGGTTTAATATTGTTTCTGCGCCACACTTAATAATTGAGGTCAATGGTTTATCAAGTCCTCACTGAGGGCCACAGAGAGGACAGGCTTCTAAGTGCAGAGAGGCAACAGTAAGGCTGAGACTGTGGAAAACATAATCAGAGTTTAAAACACGAACTCCTGCCTGCTGGTGTGATGGCGGGAGGGCATTCCAAAGACCCCTGGCCCTTTACTTCTCACGGTGCCAAAATTCCCACTGTTACATTAGGCCTTGAAGAACCTTTGAAAGCACGTGCCCTCCCACCTAGTGAAGGCAGAGCTGCCTCCAGGACACGTATCACGTTAGCACAGATGCTCCTATCTCGTCAGTTACCACGCATGGTCACCTACCTGGAGTCAGGACCCAGAAAGTCCCCACCGGATGGTCATACTCTCTTTAGATGAGGGGTGTGCGTCATCACAAGTGTTAAAAGGCTTGATTTGAGGGACATTTTGGTCCCATGGGCAGCCACACTGAGGACTGGGGAAGCCAGAGGCTTTGTCGTCTCTTGGGGAACAGGGTGCAGGGTGCAGGGAGCCCGGTTAGCATGCGAGACGACAGCTTCGAGACAGGGATGGGGCCCGCAGGAAGCACGAGGGACACAGCTTCTCCGTGGACATTCCTCCTGGGCTAATTGGTGAGTTAGAAGGCTCAGCAGGAAAGAAACTTCTGATAGCAAAAGGGCTCCCAAAAGGGAAGGGCACGCAGAGGACAGCAACCATGACGGGCCTCTCGGGCCTTGTCGGCAGCAGGGAGAGTGTATTTTTGGCCTGTGGGTCTCGTGAGCAGAGAGAAATCAGGAAAGGGAAGCTGAGCATTTAATCCTACATAGATCACGGGCTAATCGCTCCCTATTTAGTGCTTGTAAGTGAGAAGTTGTCAAGGCTTTTCGACAGCCTTGAAACCACAGGCATTAGCAGATAGAGGTCTGGAGCCCAGAGGG
The DNA here is from genome assembly GCF_041146395.1 of Eulemur rufifrons. NCBI lineage: Eukaryota > Metazoa > Chordata > Mammalia > Primates > Lemuridae > Eulemur > Eulemur rufifrons. Next base: position 30,500,873 of record NC_091002.1, read on the forward strand.
AGGCAGGCACGCCCATCGGCCCGATTCCTCCTTAAACAGGCTTCCAGCTCTTGAATATTCCAAAGCAGAAACCCATTAAGCAGAAGTGCTCATCATAGCACTCTAATTTAGCCTGTATCTTTTTCTCTCTTTCTTTTGTCCTGAAGGCCACGTGGCATCAGGAGTAGAGGTTATGAATCTTCCAGAAATCACTTGAGCATGGCAGGAGGGAAGCAGTCTTTCCTCCGTGTGGCAAACACGTGCTGAACATCAAAATGCCAGGCATATGCCTTGCCCTGGGGGTGCAATGGCGGGGGCGAGACCCAGAGGGGCACCCCTCTTTCTGTGTTACCTCTATCTGGCCTTTTCAGTAGACTTCAGAGCTGGATGTCACATCTCCCTGAACTCCTGTCCTCTCCTCTCTCTCTCTCTCTCTCTCTCTCTGGGAAACAAAGTCAATTCAAATCTAAAGTGCTGGGTATAAGAGTTTGTTTTTTAAAGATTTAAACTTTGTTGTTGTTGTTCTCGTCTCTAAATGTGGCCTGTCACCCACTCCACTTTGAATCAACACCCAGGAAATATTATTTTCTCATCTGTAAAATGATAAAAGCCAGTGGTTCAAGCCTGCAGAAATTATGTGAGGACTCAGTGGAACAGAGAATATAAAGTACTAATATAGGGCCTGTGTTGGGCACTGGCTCATGGACTGCACTAACACATTCGGGGACAGAAGTGACATGCCAATCAGTGAATGTCTGAAGCAAGGTGAACTCCTTCTAGGAAGCAGGGCTCACTCCTGATGGGTGAGCCTGTTCACAACTCACACTTGATCTGACAAACTTAAGTGACTTTAGTTTGATCACAAATGTCCTACATATGCCTGTGTGGGAAGGTGAATATGGCCCTATTGTTTGAGAGGAAGAAGGAAAGAGTGAGAATGTACAAATGAATGAAAAAAATTTATTTTGGTCCTATACATTTTTGTCTTGTCTTATAATGATAACATGTGTGGTGGGATTTTTATTTGTTGTGGGATTTTTAGTTGTTTTAGAATTTTCAGTTGTTTTTCCTTGTCCAAGTGCTCTTTCAGAGAAAACAAATCTTTCTATTGACATTGAAAATGAGTCATAAGAGAAGTGTTGCTGCTTCCCTTTTGAGGGATTTTTTTATTTAGTTTTGTTTCCATTAAGTTTTAGCAACAGGAAAATATGGGCTTTCAGCATCCACAGGGATATGATCAAATGGAAACATATGCCCCTTGTTTGTCCATTACTACAAACCATGAGAAAACTCACAATTCACTCTCAGACTTTCTAGAAAGGTTGATTGTCAAATAGCCTCCCACTCCTTTTATTTTTTCTAAAACCAAATGGATATTTGTGTTTCAAAAAAGCAAGGTTGATAAAAAGCAGCTGATAGAAGTCCCGAATTGCATATGAGTCTACAATTTTTATCGCAGAAACACTAGAGAGTGGATAAGAGATGAAATCAGTGGGCACAGAAGCCTGAGGCACCTGTACACACTCCTTGGCCTGCACTGCCAAGGAGGCCAATGTGCCAGCGATTGACTGGAATCCCGCAAGGATGCATCGCAGATCAGGGAAGCCAACCACGGCCACATTTGTGCAAATGCACATTGACGACTGGGCACCGGCAGCAATATATGAGCTGAAGGCATTTATCAAGCCTTCAGAAAATGAGGGGGCTTGGCTAACATCGCTGAGCACACTACATAGGAACCAACTTTTGGAATCATTCAGCCTTTCCTATTTCAGTCCCTTAGCACAAAAAGGCATATTGAAGCCCTTGAATTCATTTTGACTTAATTGAAAATTTCCTCCTGTATCCTCAGGACCTGATGTTGAGTAGGGACACGATAAACACGTGTCACTCCAACTGGGCCCCATTATTATTATTTTTTTTTTTTTGAACTAACCTGATCAGTATGTCAAACTTTAACGGTCAGAATGCCTGCCTTCAGTGAAAGTACTTGGACCCTGAGGAAGTGAAATAATTTAGCCTCCCTGGCTCTCCATTTCCTCCTCTGCAAACAAAGGGATTGGACTTGATCGGGTTACGTCCAGTTCTGTGAAGGAGAGAGGTCAAATCCGCTCTGTGTCGTCAAGGATTCCTTTTCTGTTTAGCGAGATACCTGGTTTTTAGATTCCTTTCCCTTCTGTTTAATTTTTCTCCAGTTCTTCCTGCTTTCTGCTTCCTCTTCCTGCTTTCCCATTGTCTTCTCCTTAACGATCACGATCACCCCCCCACCCCCAGAACGTACGCCAAGGCAAGTGTGTATCTGTCGTGTAGTCCCCAAAAAGACTTCTCGGTGGAAGGACTGCCAGGATGCTGTGTTCCCTGTGAGTTTCTGTGTCCACAGCTGCCTCTGCCTTACACTGTCATGTTAATTGCGACTCTGGCTATAATTAATTTTATTATCTCAGATAAGGTGAAAAATAATACTAACACATTTTTTAAGCTCTGTATAAGCAAAAACCATTTACTTTTCCCTGAGACATCTCGCCGTAACCGCCTCGCAGTGTGGCTATTTTGACTGCTTCATGTGACTATTAATCATGTGCTTAAAGGAAACAGATAAACCTTGAGACAGAATTCGGCTCAGCAAATGTTTATTCATTATCGCTCGTGTGCCTGGCTCTGGTGCTAGGTGTACACAGGGTGCCAAGATGAGTATGTCAGAGACCAGGATAGAGGAGGAAGAGGCGGGAGAAGCTGAGTGAGAATTTATTAATACTCGTGTGCGGGTTTACTTATGTATCATAAAAAAAGGCCCAAGGTGCTTGGAGGATTGAAACAAGGGAGAAATGTGTGTGTGTGTGTGTGTGTGTGTGTAGGTGATTTGTTTGGTAAAGTCTTTGGGGTATGTCAGGGGGAAGTCTTTTCGTATCCTGGAGTGCTTGGGTGTGGGATTCAAACCTTCCTCCCTTGGCCATGGGCTGCCATGGGAAGCTTTTACACCAGGAAGCCATGATCCCGCTGCTGCTTTGGGAGGATGAATCTGGCAGGAGTACGCGGGGTAGTCCGTGGGCCCAGGGGCGGGAGGCCTGGAAGGTTCCTCTCCGTGTCCTGCTCCAGGTTGCGCTGCTTCTTTGCCAATACCCAGTCCATGTGGTTGCAGCAGCTCACAGCTATAAAAATGTGTTGACCCAAGAGGTTTAATATTAACCAAAGTTATAGTCAAAGTCAATTTGGAGGATTCAAGAAAAAATCTGATGCTAATAGAGAAATAGAAGTCAATATTTGTAATGTGAGTCACGGGCTCAAAATAGAAAAGTAAAACACATCACTGCTACAGTTCCCAGAGGACTGTGGGTTATACAGCGAAGCAGATCTGTGAACCAGCCTTGACCACCCTCTAGGTCTATTTTAAAATTTCCTCTGGCCCCTTCCTCTAATTCCTAAATTCCAGGGCGCGATATTCTAGTGGAACTCACCAGATATCCAACCCTGGTGAAGTCATGGCTTGTTTTGAGTGGGTCAGTGGAAAAAAAAAAAGATTTTTCTTTTCCCCTAGTGTGTGTAACCTTTCTCTCTAGTGACGTGACATGGAATGAACTTATCATGATTTTATTTTGCAGTCCACACTTCATTCCACAGTGGCTATCATTGTTTAAGACCTAATCTCGTGCTCATTGCCTATTTTGGAGACGACAAAGGAGGGGAAAGGGGAGGGAAGCAGAAACATTCAGAATGACATATTTTTTTTTTGTCTTATCAAACATGTGACAAATTAATGCCAAAGAGGGGGGTGTTGTCCACTGAGGGGCTCTGACAGGTGGCGAAGCTTCTAGAAATTTATTTGATAAGATAGACTTCCTGAGGCTTAATGGTGTGGCTGGGTTCTGGCTCTGATGTTAATCCTGGACTGAGGCTTGAGTGTGTTTTACTGAATGTGTCTGGAAAACGGGAGGATTAATGAGGATAAAAGAGGAAAAGGGACAAACCATAGCATGCATACCACCCTATGAACAGGAGTTACTTTCTTAATAGAGAGCCTGACCCAGTTTATGCTGTGGAATGTGCAAGAAGAAAGACTAAAATTAGCTGCTCTTCACCCAATGTATTGGAATGCCTTGAGGCCAGATAGCATCTTATCACTAGTGGCCACAGGAAGAAAACTCCTCCAAAGCTGAGTCTTCAAGGGCCACGCCGGAGTTTGAGAGTCTGGGATTTACAGCCCAGATGGTCCTTTGAATGAATCTTCTGGAAAGCCTGAGAATTGTGTTATCCTTAGTTCTCCCTTGATTTCTTTTTATTTGGTTTTTCAAGAAGCTCAGCTTATAAAGTTCAGCTTGGACACTATCTGCTTCAAAGAGGGGCTTATATTACCTGGTGGTGAGATTAAAGATGATCAGACAAGGGACAAACAGGAAGTGGTGAGGATGGGTGGGGCCAGAGCAGGGTTGACTGACAATGGACGAACCAAGCTGGACAAGCAGCTTGAATGCTCCGTCTCAGGGTTGGCTGTTTTCCCTCCTTTCAAATCCAGACTTGGTCAAGATTGTGTGGTTTATCACAAGTCGCCAATCCCTGACCTGGCATCTGCTTTCTCATCAGCACAATGCTCATAACCACATCTCCCTCCTCGCATGTTTGGAAAGATAATTAATGCTTAGGAGATGTTTTGAGATCACTGATAAAAGACACTCTACCTTCTCAGGGTGTTATTACATTATTTTATTTTCCTCTTCATAGTCAGGATCAAGCCTGTGATAATTTAGAAATGAGACAAATTAGTAAAATGCGTAGTGTGAAGGGTGCCTTTACAACTGGGTTTCTGTTGAACTGGACATGGTACTTGAATTATACAGACAAGAAGTGGCGCTGAGCTAGGACTTGGGACATCTTAATCATTTTCAGATTCTGACTGTCAGGTTACATTTCATGACACTACTGAAACCTCCTTATAAATGGTAAATTATTAAGAGCAGGGCATCTGCTCACATTGCCCATCAGAATGGATTTAGTACCTGCCCTTAGAAGTGCCAAACTACACATAATCTATTGTGGTTTCGTTTTTGTTTCACTAGAAGACTGTGAATCTCTTTGGACAATGGGCAGGATGTACAGCAACTGGCAATTGCAGTTTATCATGCGCATGTGAAAACTGGATTGCCACCAAAAGCCTCCAGGATAGGATCCTCCTCTTACAAAACTCAGAGCCATGATGCATGTGAGGCGTAGATTAAGAGGGATTTTTGCCCCCGAAGGAAGGAGCACTGGCTTGAAAAACTGCATGGTTATTATAGGATACTTCCATCAAATCTTTCGAAAGAAAGGTGGAGATGACCAAAGAGCAGGAGGTCACCTACGTAACAGGATCCACGTGAGACATTAATTAAAATGGAATGCTTGAGTAGGATGCCATATGTCCTGACCACATAATTCTCAATAAAATCGCTCTAAATGGATCTTCATTGCCCTTGAGACTTTTTAAAAGGCCACCTCCCATTTCATCTGGAATTCCTTACAAGTTCATAGATGAAACTCGGGGATAAGCGAATGTCTTGAAATGAATGTAAAATTTTATCTACTTGTGCATTTTTCTGGGGAAACAGTTTATCTCCCTTTCGTCAGATTTCTGTCATGGTCTGTGACCTTTAAGAACCACTGTGCCATGTAAACTAATGTGGAGGAATCATGTGTATTTGAGCAAAGAGTGAAATTTATATGCAGGGTAGATATGTGTCTACGTGTAGATTAGGCCTTTTATTTTCCCATAGTATGGTAATATTTAATTGTATTTTCCTTGATGTCATCCTGGTTTTTTTATTTTCCTGTAATCCTCATCCAATCATGACTGCTCAACCAAAGTTTGAGGCACATAAAAAGTATGTGACCTCTTACCCACTTGTGGGTATAAAAAAGCATCCTAAAGGGTGTGTCACTTATAGCTCTTCTCAATAGAGAACAAAGATCATCTCTTGGAATGTGTCCTAAGGCTGGGGGGGAGGGCAGGGACAAAGGGTCAGTGTCAAGGTGGGGCTGCACCCATGTATTCTAATTGGTTACCATTTCCCATTCTCCACCCCATGCAACATGAGTATTTTAACCAAGAGACAGACTAGAAAAAGGACAGGTAGTACAGGCTGACACCACAGATCCCGGAACAGGGCAGGGACATACAGAGCTTGTTAAAAGGGCACTTAAGCTCTGAGTTGGGAGAGTAAGTTTGGGTAGGATCCATTGACCTACGTCCATAAAAATGTCTGCAGGGTGACCCAAACTGAAGATCAGGACTGGAGACATGGAGAGGGAATGGTGATTACTTCCCAAAATAGTTCTTTTAGGAAATGGTCTGTATGTCTTTGGAAGGCACAAGCTTCTAGCTCCCCTTCTGTCACATGGACATGCCCCAGGCCATGTCTTGAGTGGGCAAGGGTTAGCTAAGGGATATTATATACCTGGTCTGGTGAAGAGAGAAACTGAGATTGGGCAGGGCAAGAATTTAAGGGCTGCCTTGCATATCAGCCTGGCTGCAGGGAACAGTGGTTGCTACTGGTCCAAATCACAGGGTCTGTGGTAGATTGTCTACAGAGATGACAACCCACAGCTCTTCCCAAGTCTGCACATACATGCTGCGTCTCCAACCACCAGGGCAGTCTATTTCCCCCCTCTTGAGTCTGTGCTGATCTTGAGTCTTGCCCTGACCAGCTGGATGCTGCAGAAGGGATGGTCTGGGACTTCCAAACTCAGGCCTTAAGATACCTTGTAGTTTCTGCTTTAACTCTTGCTACTCTGAATCACCCCATGAAAAGCTCAGGCTATCCTCCTGGAGAGAAAGAGAGCAGGTGGAGAGAGAGAGAGCCTCGAGCATGAGAGACCACACAGAGATCTCTTGAGAAGAGGTTAGGAGGAGGAGAATCAAGGTGTTCCAGAAGACAGCCAGCACCAGGGCCATATTACGTCCTGCAGCCCAGCCCAGCTGACAGCCAAGTGCAGCTGCCTGACTGAGTCCAGCCAACCCCATGTGAAGCACATGCAAGCTGTCCCACTCAGCCCTGCCTGAATTCCTGACCCACAGGATCATGAGCAATGAAATGATTGTTGTTTGAAGCCACTATGTTCTTAGGTGATTTAGAACACATAGTCATAGACAACTGAAACGGTGTCTGAATTGTTGGGGGTGGGGATGGATTCAGGCAAAATTTTATGTCTCAACCTCTGGGCTGTGCTAAGTGAGGCTTGGAATTGGATTTAGGCAAAAATGTGCCAGTATTGCAGTCTTTCTGGTTTAAAATGAAACCCTAAAGTTCCCAAAGTACAGCTCTTTGGTGAGTAGACTGGCAAAATTAAGAGTGCACGGGAAGAAGACTTTAGCACAGACTGCGCATGTTTAAGGAGGACAATCCATTCGTCTGCCCCCTTATTGGTGAGGAGACTTCTAACATGTTCTCTGTCTTGGTCAGAGCTGATGCAGGTGGCTCTGCAGGCTGGATGCTGACCTGGCTGGTGGAGTTGCCTCAACCAGCTGGTGATGCTCATACAACCAACTCGTGTGCCCACTGCCCAGGGGAAAGCAGAGGGGCAGCCCTCCCCTACTGGCCAGACTCTAAGGAGGGGTCTGTGCCAGACATTTGACAATCATCTGAAAAGAACACAAAGATGAATGAGGCACAGATCCTATTTTCAAAAAGCTCACCATCTTGGGTTGAAATTTTATTATTTGTTTTCCTTTCAGAGTTGCCCTTGGTGTCAAATGTTAGAGAACCTCACCTATCCCCAAAGCATGGCAGAGGGTCACAAATCTCCTGGGAGAGCTGTTCCAGGCCTTAATGATCTCTGGGACAAGAACCCAAGCCTGAGTACATACTCTATAGTTCTGTCTACTGGAATTAGAGGGTACTAATCGCCATGGTTTTGCATATAATTCTGATACCCCCACATTTTTTTTAACAAGCAGATTTATCTTCACTGATTCAGTGAATAGGGAAACATTTAAATATTCAGCAAGAGTTTATTGAATCTCTACTTTTATGTGAGCCCCGGGCTGAACCAATTGTGGAGGAATAAATAGAAAGATCTTGATACGTTTGCCTGGGCACAGGGTGGTAGTTCTTAATTTGCTGTTGTTGTTTATGATATTTCTAATGGGTTTTGGTAACTCCATTCTTTGTGTTGAATTTCTCAGAGGTGTGGGGAAGCTGAGGCAAGAGTTAACATTTATGGCATTCATTCATTCCCTAAAAGTAGGGTCATGGTAAGAGAAGAAAGAAAGGGTAGAAAGAAGATATTATCTATAAGCCAGTCCCTCCTACAACTCTTTAACCGAAATCATGAAGAATGAACCCAAGATTAACATATTTTTATGTCTCGTATTGTGTATTTGTGTGCGTGACATTCTAAGGCTTATAAAGATGTTGGCATTGTGTGTACCCATTGTTCCTTTTAGAACTTAGTGCAATTCCATTAAGTCCCAATTTAACCCATCAAACAGTGTCATGGCTCAGGAACAATTTACCTTGCTGATCTGACTGGGAAGGACTTTGCTCAGATTAAAAAGGGTTAAAGTTCCAAGGGAATCGCTAACTCTCTTTTGTTGGGAAAAGTCCTTCTAATCTGACAGTTTCCTCACATTCCAGCCATACCTTATGTTGGAGGAACTAGGAGATTTCCGGGTCCATGCTGTATGATTTAATGATTTGAGAAAGGCAAGAATGTTAACTTAGTTGATTACTCAAAACTGACTGATAAGGTATCAGACAGGTTAATTTGCTACTTTTCTAACCTCTCCCAGGAACTTGAACCACAGCCTTCGTCTCCACAGGTCATCTTTATTGCACTCCACATGTAAGGCTAAGAATTTATGTTCCAAGGAAATGAGCATTTTGTTCCTGTGCTTTCGTTTGCTCCATCATTTCATTCCTGGGTGATAGCCTTTATTTGAGATATCCTAATCCTTTCCTCAACAACCAATGATGATGTCACAATTGAAATATTTTTGACCTCAAATGGAAAAAGAACACTGGCAGATAGGCCCTGTTTACACGGAGAAATAGGGTTTAGCCCTGGGGTAAAGAGTAAGGCATTCTAGTTTTAATTCAAACACCAACTGTTATCACAGTGTGATCAGGCAGACAAACTTTCAGGGATCCTGTGATCTAAAGAGTTGCTTTTGCTTCATACCTTATTCCCTATAGCCAGCGTCTCCGTAGACTCCTACAACCCCACGTCTAGAAGTGCCCTCAAAGAGCATCTGTCTTTTCCTTTGCCTGCAGGGATTTAGGAGATGTCTGCTCACCTTAGTCTGGGAAGATTGTTTCATGTGTATTCTTGAGAAGGTGCCAGCTCTCTTGAGATGAGCCAATAAAGGAACTGTTTTATATGCATTTATTTCAGGAAACAAGGTTAAAGTCAAAAGGTTTAAAAGTGAATTATAAATTGAAATGGACTCAATTTCATCCTAGAAGTACTTGGCATTTAACAAACCAAAGGATGTTTCTTAATGGTAAAATAGCCCTCTGAGAGAACATATACAATTCCACAATGTGATTCTATCTTATATTAGAGATTTAAACAAAAACACTGCCAACACTAAGATATAAAAATAGCATTTATAGAATTATATACAGAAGATACACAGTCAAGAATAATGTAGACCCCTAATAAATGTTCAAACAATTCAAAATGATCTAAACTTTTTCTCTGTTCAGGTTTTATTACTTTTAAGGCACACATGTAAATGCAGTCTTTGACTATTAGGTATACAGAGATTTTTTTCAATTTATTTGGGTGAGATACATATGGCAAGTGAATGCAGGCTTCAAATGCGGGTTGCGTAAATTAAATTTCGGATATAAGGATTGCCACCTAAAGCATTATGTCATTAACATTTCCACCATATCTTAACATTACAGACCAAGGGGAGCTGGACAGAGTTAGGAAATAGTGATGGCCCTAAAAAACACTCTGATAATTATTTAGCATCAAGTCTTGTAGACTTCAGTAAAAATTGTATTGTAATTCTGTGAATTAAGCAAATATTATCTGGTTTAACCGACAATGCGAAAAATGAGAATTATCAGGCAATCCCTTGATTAAGTCTTTTTAACCCAATTTTCTCCTACATCTAGAGTCTAGAGACAGTCTCCCTATGGGGCACGCTCTGAAGGTATATAGATCAAATAAGTCACCTCCTTGTTGCCAGGTAAAGGGGGTGTCCTTTCTCGCTGCCTCTTACATCCATAGAGGACTTTCCAACAGGGTCACACATGCCAGGCCTCAACTCCCCTTGGCTTTTTAATCAGCCTTGGTCCTGGCTTTTCATGCATTCCTTATTAAAGGTGAACATGTAGAATTTATTCTACACTAAGAAGTCGGTAGTGACAAAGGAAGAAGGGAAAGGGCCAAGTCAAGTTCAACATTTACAACTATATCTAACTGTGTTATAGTGAAAACAACCCACAGAATGCCTCACTTCTGTAGAATCCTAATTATCTAAGACAAATAGTGCTCAGTAGCACTTCATTACTTAATGATTATTAAGAAATGAATTCTTTCAACCCTTGGGCCTCTTTAAAATTAATCATCATGTGTTGTAGATTAAATAGGCAGATATAGAAGAGAATGCTACATTTGAACAGTGCACTGAAATGGGAGGAAGGAGGAGGGAGGGGGGAGGAGGGAAGAAGGGGAGAGAGGAGGGAAGAGAGTACTTATGTTATAGAAGCCAAGGAAAAACCCTGCATGTGATGAGGGAGGGAGAGAGGCCAGGGACTAGGGAAGAGCAGGCAGGGGCCAGGAGGGAAGTTAAATATGGTACACAGAGCATGCATTTCTCAACTAGCCTGGCAAAGTTTCAAAAACTAGCTCTGCAGCCTCCTGGGTATGTGATGTTAGGTGTGTATTTAACCTCTCTGATCCTCAGCTCCTCAACTCCAAAATTATGATAATAATATTGCCTTCAGAGTGCTGTCATAAGGATTCAACAGCATAATGCGTGTGAATCATTTAGCATAGTGCCTAAGACAAACTCAATAAACAGTTGGTGCTATGTCAAAAATTGTATTACCTATATGATTATTAAAAAGTGAGCTTTAAAAGCTGGCCCTGTGATAAAATGCCTATAGGCCCCCAAAGACGGCTATGAAATAAAGCCATTTGAAACCACGGTGGCAGGTATGATAATACATTTATCTTATAAATAATTTGTATTCATTAATTCACTCATTCAACCAATATTTACTTCTCAACCACATTTATCCAAGCACTGTTCCAGTCATTCAGGAAACAAAAGCAAGTAAGTCAACAATAGTTTTTGCCTTCAAGGAGCACCTAGTCTACAAGGGAGACAACCACATAAATAGGTAATATGATAAAATACGGGAAATAAAATGATTGCTTTGGCAACCGTAAAGTGTGGATGACAACCTGGAAGCAAGGCGACTAGGACTGGGAGTCATGAAAGCCTGTTTGAAGGAAGTGGCCAACTTGAGTCTTGCAAGATGAATAGAAATTTTCTAGACTGTAAAGCAGAGGAAGAATATTTCAATTAGAGACAGCTTCAGCAAATTTACCGAGGCATAAAACAGTGTCATGCATGTGGAGGATGGAAGCCACCAGTATGTGTGAGGCAGGGAGACTGTGGGAGGGGAAGCTAAAGAATTGCACAGGAGAATCACACATAGTGTGTTGCAGGTGTGGGTAAAGGAGTTTAGAGGGAGGCAGAGGTTGAAGATGAAGAAGCTGGTGGAAATAATTGACGTGAGCTGGGAAGAAATGGGAGGAGATGAGAAGTGATCAGGGCATAGGTGATTGGGTCACACCTTAACAAAACTAAGGGATGGCTCATCATCTGAGAAAGTAGAGAAAGAAGCAAGTGAAGATGGATGTGGATGAAGGTAAGCTCACAGAGAGTGGAAGACAGGAGTTCGTCTAGGAGGGCTCCTCTAATGTTAATGTACTAGAAGCAGGGTTATGCAGGGAGATGGGGGGTATAGGCATGGACTGAAATGCAGGTTTGAGGAGAAGGTGAAAGTTCAAAAGAGTGGCTGAAAGAACTGAGCAACTGTGAATGAATGAATTGTCGAGTTGTACAAGGGCTCGGTGGAGATTAAGGCAATGCATTCATTGACACAACTGGGTGATTTTTCTCTAACCATGTTTGGCTTCACAGATACAGGAAAAGTAAGGGCAGATGATGGTATTGATGCAGTGAAGGAAAAAAATGGAAACTTGGAAATTGGGTGTGCTTGTTGGAAAAGATTTGTGATGAGCATATAGGAGACCCAGGCTACACTGCAAAGACAAGAGGTCAAGAGACAGTGGAGACATCAGGGATGGAGGCATTGAAAGAGCAGAAGAGACTAGAAAGGACAGGAGGTCATGGAGTAGGATATCAGTGTTTAAGTTCTCTGATCCATAGCAGTTCTGGGTAGCAGCCAAGTTGAGGGTGTGGCTCTTGGAGTGGTAGCTGCAGTTGAGTGGAAGTAAAGTTTATTTTTATTTTTAAAAATAGGTTATAAAAACATTGTGAGGGCAGGTATCGGATAGGCAGACCATATCGATATTGTAGACTGATCACAAGAGGTAGATGGGTGGTGATGTTTATAAGTCAAGTGCCAATCTTCACCAAAGAAGTGGGATGGACAAGATCACAAATGCCAAAGATAAGGGCAAGGAGGGGGTGACGGAGGCTTGAACTTCAAAGAGAAATGAGCATTTTAACACATGGGTGAAAAGGTGGTTTTCGGAGCCATGAAATTACTACCCATCATGACGACATAGCACAGAGGATCTGAGACAACAGGATGGAGGATCGTTGAGTTTAGATGGAGGGTGCAGAGAGGAGGAGTGCTGGCCAGAAAGGATGGTCCAGATGTGGTGGAAAAAGAAACAGCTGGGGAGTGGTGGGCACAGGGGGATTCTCAACACCAGATGCATCAGCATCGCCTAAGAGCTTGCTAGAAATGCAAGATCCTGCTCAGACGTACTGAATCAAAATCAGCATTTTAACAAGATCTCCAGGTAGTGTGTGTGCCAGTTAAGATTCTAGAAACACTACTCTAAAAAACAGGCAGGATGACTACAGATAGGAAAAGGAAGAGTGAATGCAAACTGTCTCCAATGATCCCAGCTCTCTCAGATAATGCTCACATGGGAAATTAAACCTCTCCAAGGAATGATAAAATGGTACTCTCAACTCCGAGTGTCAAAGCACCTTAAAACCATCAGTTTAATTCCTTGCAGGCTCAATGAATTGTTTTCTGTCTTACATTCATTTATGCCAGGTGAGAAGGTCTCAGCAATCAAAAGTTTTCTTACCTTGACTTTAGAAAGAGAGAGAGACAACAGAAAGAAAATTTCTTAAGGGGCATATTGCTTTCAGACATGGAGCTGGTTGGGGGAACCAGGAGAGAGAGCCAGGGCCCAGCCTTCTCCATCACTGTGTGTTCTAAGCATCAAACCACGCTTCCTCTTCAGCCAGTCCCTTCTGGCCAAAAAAGCAGAGGGGAAACTATGCCAGGGAACCGGTAATTGTATAGCTTTTCCAGTGTACGGCTCCAGATCCACATAACGGGGCATGTCAAAGCCTCCTCTCCCCTCTGAACACTCAGCAGTGACCAAATGGTCTGGAGGAAGTGGGAGAAATACTGTAAAAAATCCTGGGCTGCACCTCGGAGACTAATAAATAATTATTAATGGGAAAGAAAACAGAGGAAAGAGAGAGAAAGTAGCAGGCAAAACAGGCAGAATGGATTCTGGCCCACAGAGGGGCACAGACTAGGGGTTAAGTGCAAACAAAAAAATTTAACACACCAAGAGCAGTGACCCAAAGACAGCAAAAGAGAGAGAGTGAAGCTGGTCCGGGAGACTTTGTGTTCTCACATTTGATCCGTCTGCTCCCAACATGTTTCAGTGACTTACTGAAGCTTAGAATGGGGACTGTTAAATCATTCAGCATATGAGATTTGTCCTGCGTTCAATGGATTGCTTTCCCATGGAGCTTTTTGGATATTGGCTTGTTTTAAAGGAGAGAATTGGAGGGTCTCTGCTAAAATATTGATGTGAGGGAGATTTTAACCCAGGCAGCAGAAATGACCGACTGGAGATGCATGGGCAGGTGCCATATTGTAATTTGCCCGCCTCTTAAATTATGTAGCGTATGTATCACAATATATTGAATTTAAAACCAGAAGTATGACATTCAGTAAATAATTCATACCAGCTCTTTCATTAAGTGTGAGCTGAGGCTTAGGATAATGAAACCTGATTTTAGCTAGCGGCCTCATTTAAATACAGATGCGGAAAAGGAAATTTCTTTAGCAGTGCTATAAACAAGGCATACACGGCTGTGTAGAAAACCTGAACTGAACCACACACACACACACACACACACACACACATACACCTTCCCCGGGAATAGCTCAGGATGAAAATAAATAATACGTTAGGTTTTTAAAAACATGAAGTTTGTTCGTGCTTTTCCTGTCTAACAATTTATTTGAAATATATAACCAAAGAGATGATTATTTCACTTGGTATATCATTTTTTTTTCCCAGAGAAGATTCTGTTGCTGAGAAACATGCCTGGGATATTAGGGATGATTGTGATTCATACAGGAAACATCTCTCAAGCAGCTCCTCTAAGTCGTCCTCCTGTAGGTCCCACATGGAACCCTCAGAGAGACAAATCTCCATTCCCATGTCATTTGTGTTGTAGCTCAGGGAGACCATTCATGTACATTTGAAAATTGCAATAACTATGCAAAACAACAACCCATGCAACATTTCACCCAATGTGCATCTTGGCTTGTGGTCATTGGTGCCTCCAACATGGCTTTCATGTTTTGCAGAAAGGAGGGAACTTAGGGTTGATATGATCACACATATCTGAGCTTGAAAACTTAGGGAGAGGTTAATGTCCCCTCTCTCTCCGTCTTGCATCTGCTATTGTATTACTTTTTTTAAATATCTTTTCTTTGTAGACTGAATGACCATCGTGCTAACATACTGCTTTTAAAATTTTGTGACACTTAGAGAATATACTCAAGTAAGGCTTCTCCCACAGCCCTCCCATAGCATGTGTGAGGTAATAAAGACATAAACAAGAGTGACTGGGAAATCTTTCAATAAGATTGAGCAGGAAAAGATGGCTACTTGTCTATAAAGCCCCAAGGCAAGCTACTTTGAAGTCTGTGCACCCAAAGGCATGGCTTTTTACCTCCATCTTGATGAATGTAATTCATTTAATATGCATTTATAAATAGCAAGGATATGTAATGTGCACAAAGTGCTTTAGTCCTGAAATGGGAAATGAATCCCTCAGGTAAATAGCCATTGTACATGAGCCTGTGCCAGGTGAGGTGTCAACTATACACACAGTCTTAGGGGTTGAGAGACAGGAAAGACCACTTCTGGCTCAAGTAATTAGGAAAGGTTTATTGAAGAAAGAGTGTTTTGTCTGAGTCTTTAAATAAGGGCAAGTTTCTGTTAGTTAGGCCTTGGGAGAGGAAGGTGGCATGCACAAAGACACAAAACCCCAGAAAGGCAAGGGACAAGTGGGTGTATGAAGCTGGAAGGTGGGCTTTGCATAGGGCACTGGACGGGGGACAAAATGGAAAAGTAGGCGCAGCTTGATTTTCTGAGATTTTGAAGCCAGACTGAGGAGATGAAGAGTGAATAGTGTGGGCTTTGGAAAGGTTGAAGTGGAGAAGAACATAATTAAAATGGCACATTTAGAGAATTGCTATGATGTAGAGTGCAAAATTTGTTGGCGTAGGGAGGGACAGTGATTAGGGAAGTCTGTTAGGAGGCTGCGGCCATGCACTTCAAGTATTAGATCAAAGTGCATGAACTACCATGGTGATGATGAGGGCTTGCTGTTTCCACCCTCTTGCCTCTCACTCGACTCTCAACCTACTGTCATCTGGCTTTCTCTACTCAACATATCCCAAACAGAATTTATGTTGTCCTTCTCAATTCTGCTTCTCCCCTTATGTCCCACATTTCTACAATGCCAGCCATACCCCCAAATCCCAAATTCAGCCTGACTCCTTTCTCTACTGAGCCCTCCTTTATCTTACCAACCTCAAGTTCTCCTTCTCTAACCATAAAGAAATTTCCTGAATCCAGCTTCATGACAGCCATACCATCCCTACCTACCTCGTTTAGCATGGTGCAATCACATTCTATCTGGTCACTCTCGTCTAGCCATAGCAAAATAGGGTAGTGGCTTAACATTTGAATTTGAACCCGAACTGCCTGAGTTCAAATTCAGGCTCTCACGATTCTTAGCTACGTGGCCATGGGCAAATTTCTCCAGCTCTTTTTGCCTCCATTTCCTCATACGTAAAATGGTAAATCATAGTAGGCTGTTAGGAGAGTTAAATGAGCAAATATATAGATAGTACTTAGAATGGCATCTAGTATATAATAGGTGCTATGTAATGTTTTCTGTTTTAATTAAAATGAAAAGTAATCCACATTCCCTGTGATTGCAAAATATGATTGTGTCTCTCTTCCCAAACTCTGTGGGTTGGACCCTAAGCAGTGTGATGGGATGTATAAGCCTGTCCATTGCCTGAACATTCCTTAATTCTTTCATCTTATCTCCTACCTGCCCTGGCCTCACAGTGTGTGCTCAGACAGTATTGTACACAGGTGGCTCCCCAAATCCGTCACACTCAGTCATGTCTTCCTGGTTCTCCTCGGGACAGTCTGTGCACTTGCCGTGCCCCTGTCACCCTTCCCTCAATACTGCTTACTCATTCCTGAAGTGCCAGCTCAGGCATCCTTTTCCCACAGGAAAATGCCTTCCGTGAATGTCCAGGTTGGGTTAACTGCCCCTTCTCTCCACCTACAAGGTAATTTTATCACAGCATGAATTGTATACTGCTGAAATCATCTTTATGATCCTGTCCTACTCCCAGACCTGACTGAAAACCTTTTGAGGGCAGGGGCTGTGTCTTATTCATCTTTCTACCCCATGGAGATGAAGATTATGCCAGAAATATAGTAGGTTTTCATAAGTATTTATTGAAATAAAGAAAGAAATTCAACAGGCTTGGCAGTTAACTAAATGTGGAAGTAGCAATAAAGAGGCAGAGTGGAAGCTGATTCCAAGGTGTGAAGTCCAAGTCATCTCAAGCATCAAGGTCATACTTATAGGAACAAGGAAGTTAGAAAGACAAACTTATTTATGAAGAAAAAAAAAAAGCAGAACTCTAATGAGTTAATTTTTAAACAAACTGAATTGAAAATGCCAGCTAAACATACAATTAGAAATATGGGCTGTGTGGTTCTAGAAAAAGGCCATGGTAGATTTGAGAGTGACTGTGTTTGTCATGCTCACCAAATTATGCTGCATAACAAACAGCCCCCAAATCTCAATGGCTTATAACGGCAAATACTTTTTGCTGCTCACACAGCAAGTCTCCTGTGAGTCAGGTGCTGCTCTGTCTGTTGGCCTTGCTACTCTGTTCAGGGCCACACATGCATCTGGTACATACTGTTCTTATAATGAAAGGTCAGAATAAGAGAAGACATAGAGCCAAGCACACAAGCACATTTAAAGTCTATGCTCAGAAACGGCATGCATAATGTTCACTCACATTCCATTGGCCAAAGCAAATCCTATGGCCAAGCCTGAAATCAATGGAGTGAGGCAGCATAACAAGGACATGGAGGGTAATTAATTATATTATAAACAAATAAGGTACTCTAGCACAGTGGGGATACTTGGGGATAGTTGAAACCCTCCTGGCCCTGGGTTGGTTTAGCGAGCAAGCTTACTGACAGTGGCTGGACCATCCTGGCCAGCAGACTTTTGCTCAAGAGAAGAATTTTCTACAACCTGGAAAGTCCAACAGAGGAGCAGTAGCCCTTGTGAAACAGCCATCTCTCAATGCCATTGGAATTTTTAAGCATAATCTAAACATCCACACAACAAATATGTGTGGAAAGGTGCATGCACTGGACAAAAAGTCAAGCCAACAGATCTTTACTGTCTCTTCAAAATATAAATGTCACAGTTTTGTGTTCACCATATAAAATATGTTGGCCAGCTATCATATAGCCACCATTTACTGTTTTGCTTCTCCAACTCCTTGCAAATGTACTTAGTTTAATTTGCTTCTAATGAACAGGTGTTTCCAGGCATCTAAATATTATGGTTTTGATTGTATCCCCCCAATAAAGCTATGTTGATGTCCTAAGCTCCAGCAACTCAGAAAGTGGCCTTATTAAAAATAGGGTCTTTGAAGGTGGGATTAGTTAAGATGAGATCATTCTGGAGTAGTGATGGCCCCGAGTCCAGTGAAACTGGTGTCCCTATAAGAAAAGGAGAGGAGATGCAGAAAGGGAGAACGCCATGTGATGACAGAGGCAGACATTGAAGTGGTGTAGCTGCAAACAAAGAAATGGCAAGAATTGCCAGCAAACCACAAGAAGCTATGAAGAAGCAAAGAAGGATCCTCCCTCACAGATTTCAGAGAGAGCATGGCTCTGCCAACACCTTGATTTTGGACTTCTAGCTCCAGAACTGCAAAGGAATGAATTTTTGGTATTTTGAGCCACCCAGTTTGTTATACCTTGTTACAGTGGTCTTAGGAAATGAATACAGTGAAATACACTTTGAAAAGCAGTGACATAGCATTTGAAATGTTTGCTAATGACTACTGCAAGCAATTTTAGTTAGTGGCATTCTTGAAGCTGAAAATCTTTACCACTGAGAGATTGGTAGGATTCTACCCTCTATGAAGATGCAGGAAAATGTGTGTTCAATATTGTAGCATCCACCTGCCAAGGACTTGTCATGAATGAAGAAACATTTCTCTAAGAAAGTTGTTTTTGAAACCTACTTTTTAGGATTATCCTTGCTGGTCTTCTTTACATTGCAATGTTTATTTGTATTAAAGGTTTGAACTTTAGTTTGAAGTTAATATTTTTGGAAACTCGAAGAAAACGCCCTTGAGAGATATTTAGGAGTTGTAACTGCTTTGAGGAGAGAGGTAAAATAAAGATTCTCATTTGATTAAATAAAATACTTTTCCTCATTTTTGCTTGAAATGCAGCTGCAGTGGAAACTTTATATTCCATTATTTGAATTTTCCTGGGAAGCTCTTGGCACACAGTGAACTGGAGGTTACGAAGCAAAGGACATTAGGCTTTCAGGCTGGAAATACCCTCAAGACAGGTGACCAGTGCTTCAGAATACTTGGCAGCTATGGGAAACATTTATAAGGTACATAAGAGGGCAGAGGCATGCATGCCAAGATACAGAGACGTCTGGAGGTGGGGTAACCCTTTGCAATTATTAATGCCCAACATCTTTATTTTACAGGGAAAGCCCAGAGACAGGCCTAACCCACCCATGCCAAGCATGGACTAGACTAAATTCCACCAAACCATCAAGTACTTATTAAACACCCCACTATGTGCAACTGTTGGCCACAGTCATTTGGAAGTTATATGATAAATCCAGAGCATGTGGCTACATAGGAATTATCCTCACAAATATCTAGATGAGACAACCAAATCCAAGGCAGGTACTGCCACCTTCCCAGTGTCATATAACAAGTAAATGACAAAAGAGAATTTAACACTTAAGTCTCCTCCTTCCTCCCTAGTGACTTACACTTACACTACACCAAAAAAAAAAAAAAAAAAAAATGTGAACACCACAGTTTGTTTTCACTTACATTTGTATAAAAGACATGTCAATTTGCAAAACTCGTACCCCCTCACTTTCGGTGGAGTTATCCTCGACCCAAACTCCAGTCTGCTGAAGATATTCTCATCAACAGCTTTGTTTTATTTTAAACCGGGACTTTCTTTCCACTTTGAAATACCACCAGCAATTATATGACCAGAAGGAAAATCCATTCCAGTTCAACTGTTGTCATAAAATATTAATCATCTTGGCAAGTAGACATTGCCAAACTGCCTACATTCTGCATCGATACTTCCTTTAGAAACATACCGATACCTGTGTATCCATAGAGAATACAGAGAAGTTTGCAAACATTTTGAGAGTTTAGAGCCTAATCACTGCTGAGTCATAAGAAAGTTCACTTCAGTTTGTCTTGATGCCAAGGGTTCTGCCATTTAAAAAAAAAATCTCATTGCTGCTGTGTCCTTCGTACCATGAAGAGCCATGAATTTCCCTTGAATTGTTCCATTCTACTCAGGAGCCCCGTTGAAGAGCCAAGAACCACGCAGTGGAATTCCCTCATGAGAACACCCCAGAGGGAGGATTTTGCCTGGAAAGAGGCCAAGTTTTAGAAAGAAGACCTTGGAACTAACTAGCTAAAGATGTAATCAACAATAATAAAAATAAAGGTTACTGGGTCTGGACACTTCTGTTATGTGCCAGGAACTTTCTATACATGATTATTATTACACCTTACAAACTAGGAACACTTCCCAATATTTTCCAGAAGTTGATATTGTGACTTTTATAACTTACTCAGAGTCGCCCCACTAGAAAACGGCGGAGCTGAGAGGGAGAGATAAAAGTGTGCAACTCTGAGAATGTATGCTTGCTTTCGACACCATGGTATTGCTCTCTGAATACTAACTCCCACTTATTGATTATTAATAGAATAGAAACCGCTCGGCACTATCCTCACAGCAGTGAGCTCACAGCCTTCCTGCCTACAGGCAGGTTCCGTTCGTGGCAGTAAAGGAGGGTGCTCGCAAGCACAGCCAGGTCTCTGAGCCACAGACCCTTCCAGCCAGGCTGCCTCTCAGTGGAAAAATGGAAGGGAAGCTCCATGCACTCAGGACAGAAATTTCAGTAGCTAGGGTTCAGCTAGCGGGCTAGAACAACGAGGTGCTATTTACAACCCCCAGATTCCCTCTAGACATGCCCTCTTTCCACTCTGATTTCCTGGAGCCCCACAAGATGGGTGTTGACACTCACCAGTTGGCTCTGTTACCAAACTAGTTCCCTACAAGGCCATGGAGCTGAAGGCCCTGAGAAATCATTGCGTCCTGGATATCCAATTAGTTCATTTTAATAAAGTGATAAGTATTGTGCTTGGCACGTGAACGCTCATTATAATTATTCATCATCCTATTCATAACGGCGTTTCTGCACGGAATTGCCTTCTGCCATGTCAAATCCACATGTTTCTTTTTCTCCCACCTCCTTCTTTAAAAATGCTGTCTGGTAAGGGATCAAAGTTCACACTAGTCATAAGTTATTGCCATAATGTAACCTCTGACATGCTGCCCTAAGAAGGGCCCAGCATCACTTTTCTGGTATTCTTGACAAAAATTCATAACTGCAATTTAGTCATGAGAAAAAAAATCAGATAAACCCAAGTGGGGAGATATTCTAAAAATAACTGAGCAGTATACTCTTCAAACGTGAAAATATCATGAAAGATAAGGAAAGACTAGAGAACGGTCACAGATGTAAGGAGACAAAACAACTAAATGTAACGTGGGGTCCAAGATTAGATACCAGAACATAAAGAGGATGTTATTAGAAAAATTAGTGAAATTCAAAAAACATCTGTAATTTAGTTAATATTGTACTGTTAAACTAAATTTGACTTGAGGATGCCTTCTTGCTTGGAGCCCTTACTTAAAGAATGGCAGCCTAACGTAGTATATAATTTAACTCCAAGCCTAACTCGGGATTAATAGCTGGGTCTTGGCCAACCACAGCAGCCAAGCTGAGTCCATCACAGGTGGCCACCTGAGCAGGCCATGTTCACATGAGACAAACTCAGAGATTAACCTGTCGAACTGTTTCTGTACCTCACTTCTGTTTTCTGTTCATAAATGCTGCCTACCCTGGTTGTGGAGCAAGCTCTCTGTACCTCTTCTGGTTCTGAGCGCTGCCCAGTTCAAGAACTGTTCTTTGCTCAGTTAAACTCTGTTAAATTGTTTAATTTATCTAGCTTTGCCTTTAATAGTACCAATGTTAATATCCCTGTTTTGATCATCATATTATGGTTATATGAGGAGTTAATATCAGGAGAAGTCTTGCATACATTGAGGGACAAAACAGGACAGGGCAAGGTTATATGTTTGCCTATTTTATATCCACCCTAAACCAGTAGAGGTAGGAAGAGCCAAGTGCCTCCAGGAACAACCATGGTTGTGGTAGCAGCCACACTGTTATCTAGAAGCCAGGTAAAATCCACTACCATTGCATGAAGGAATTGGTGACTACGACTGATAATTCTTTTTATAAACAAGCCATTTCTTTGTAGATGAAAAGTCTTAACCAAAAGAAATTCATCTCCAAGAGTACTATTTCAAATGATATTAGGGAAGATATTTTGAGGAAAGAGTACTTTATATCACCCTTCATATTGTCCCACTTGACTTGCAACCATGATGGCAAACTTCTCATTAGTTCCCCTGACCCCTCAATTAACTTTGTGAAAAAACCAGGACCAAAGACCAATCAGCATGAGGGACTCATGGAGATCATGATCTGATGGGTTCAATTTGCTATGCCTCCTTTTTCCTGTCACCAAAATGAGGACCAGAACTTTCGTGGACATTTGCAAATATGCATGCCAATCTTTATGATCCGTGATCATTTATTTATCACAGCGATCTCCATTCATGAGTAGGTCTTGACGCCTTACCTAGCACACCTCAACCTATTGTCAGAACTATTTTGGGCTTCTTGACAATGACTGGGACTGCAAGGCACCTGTTCCTGTCCCGTGATCCCATTTTATCAGCCAAGGCTAGCGGCATGCCTAGCCAGCAATTTCTCAGTTCCTGTGGTGTGTGTGCACATGTGTGTGTATAAATGAGGGTGGAAGGTTGAAAATATAAAAGGAGCTGCTTTTTCTATACTCTTTATTGAATGATATACTTACAGAAAAAGCTCACAGGTTATTAAGTGCAGATGTTGATGAGTTTCAGTGTTAATTTGCAGATTTTGGGTATTTGGATATTATCTTTGTTTTAAGCTTGTTGCCCAAATTTCCATAGCTTTCTTAACCACTCCTTCTATCTTCTCTACTCTCTTCACCTTTTGTAAGATTTCATCTTCTTTCCATTACAAACCCCAAATATCCAACAGTAGGCAAATGGACACATACATACATTGCGGTCTATTCATACACTGGAGCACAGCACAGTAATAAAAAGTAAGTGGTACCTGGATACTCAGAGCATAAATGAAACTCAAAAACATCATGATAAGCAAAATGGCCAAATACGAAAGAATGAATACTGTATGAATCTATTTGTGTGTCATTCTAGAACAAGGAAACCAATGTAGAATGACAGAAAGCAGATCAGTGGTTTCTGGGGGTTAGAAAACAGTGTTGACTGCGAAAGGGCATGAGGGAACATTCTGAAGTGGTGGAAATGTTCTGTCTTGATTTCAGTAGTGGTTCCTTGGGTATACACGTTTATCAAAACTCTTTGAACTCTACCCTTAAAATGAGTAATTTAATTGTATTAAATTATACCTTAATAAAAGTGATTAAAAAAAAAAAAAAACTTTTACTGAGCCCTACCTTATGTAACTCATAGGATATGGTCAAGTTAGGGCTTTTCATGGGTGACAGTGATCAGTCAACATGCCCAAAGACCCACGTGCATTCCATCAGAGAATCATATCTCCCTGGAAGGAAACACAAAGTTGCCAACACCTTTTGAAATAACTGTTTTGATTGAAGACATCACAAAGGCTTGGTTCTGGCTACTTTGGCCACCTCTTACCCCACGAATGGCTTAGTTTCCGCTCACTTACGGCTGCCTGCCAGTCACCAGCAAGCCAGCCAGCTCACTTAACAAGCTGGCCCATCACCACGTTTAAAATATACACCGT
This sequence comes from Eulemur rufifrons, assembly GCF_041146395.1. NCBI lineage: Eukaryota > Metazoa > Chordata > Mammalia > Primates > Lemuridae > Eulemur > Eulemur rufifrons. Next base: position 30,524,625 of record NC_091002.1, read on the forward strand.
GAATGCAGTCATTTCCAAACACTGGGCTGGGTAGAGAAACCTCCCCGGTTAGTTTTCCCAACACTTTACCTTGCAGAAGCCAAACTGCAGTCATTTTTTTCCTCTGACTCTCAAGGGAAACCTGACAGGGACCACGTTTCCGAGCGCTCCCCTCCCAGAGAGCACCAGAGCTGTGGCATTTTAATAGCCTCTCATGGCCCCTCCCCTGGGAACATATTATTATGTGATCATTAGTGACGGGCAGATCTCAATGGGTTTCCAGGTTTGGGTCTGTGCCAGAAGTTCAGAGTTCCTCCTCTTTTGACAACTGAAAAATCTCCCCTCTTTTTTTCCCTTTTTATTTATTTGTTTGTTTGGTTTTGTTGGCTTTGCTTGGTTCCTTCCTATCTACCTGGACATGTTCTCCAATGCTTTTTTCCACTTTTCACCACAGAGGTAAGGAAGGGAGGAGACGGGGCAGGGAGCGTGAGTTCCTTGCTAGTCTCTTTCTGTTGAAGTGCCCTGTGCCAAACAGAATTGTAATCAGACTCCAGTTATTGGCACAGCCAGAAAAGAGTGACCAGACACTTGCTGTGTGCCCCTGACCACAATTCGGGGGGTACCTAGTGAACTTGTAGGTGAATAAAGGATGAAGGCTGTCCTTACGATGGTTCCATTCCAACTGGGAATGCTGGGACAAATGGACCAATAGATGTAGCCACAAATGCATGCACATCACTCCACCAAGAGTACTCTAAGGACTAAGCGGTCAAGGCTATAGGAAGTCTCAAGAGGATGTGATGAGAAATTGTAAAGCAAATGTGTGCATTCTCCATCAGAGGCAACAAGGCACTGAATTCATTATATCTAAACTCAAATACTCTCATTAAAGATTCCTGTCTATATTTTTCTCCTCTAGAAAAATGAGAGTGCTAATATTTATTCCATGAGCTATTTTGTTGGTTATGGAGTTGAGTGGAGTACTGAGTTTATAAATTAGGGGATTAGATTGAATTCAAATGCATTGAGCCTCGACTGCAAAGCTGGGAGTCAAAGCTTGAGTTTGTAAACTGGACCCACCAGCCAGGGACTGGTAGGATCATGGTGACATGGGGACACAGCCTCAAGCCCTTCTCAACTTCCACTAGAGGAATCCCAGAACACAGCATGTCCCGTGACCTTGTAGAAGGCTGGGAACGTCCAGGTCAGAGGCAGCAGCTGGCCTAGGAGGGCTGCCAGAATTGCCGGGACACTGATGCATTCAGAATAGGAGAAAAGGGAACATTGGAGGGGGGTGCCTGGCAGGAGGGAAAGGGGGAGGAAAACAGAGGGAGCCCGGAACTGATAAATTCAGATTTGTGTATTTCGCTCAGTCTGAAAACACCAGTGACTCACTTATGCTAATATGTATTTTCTCTTTAACACATTTTTCCCAGTTTGTCTGAAACTATATTGTGTCTGCTATGAATAAATTCACACAGTTACAACACAAAATTTGTTTTTCTGCCCAAAGAGCAGCCACTTGTTTGGGGACCAGATTTTTCCAAAGTGTAGCTAAATCAAGGAGATAATTTCTGCCACATTTAAGGCCTTTCCACTGCTTTCTGTGAAGCTGCAGCTAACATAACTTTTTCTTAATGAGATTTGCTAATGGACCAAGAAGATCTGTGGTCATATTCATTTTTTTTTTTTTTTTGGTTCTCTTTAATCAATAGTTTTGATTCTCTGTGAACCTTTGTTAATCATGTTGATTGGTGTTTGTAGACAGTCTCTGGTCAGGAAAAAATGGAATGTGTATTCAGAGTATTCTAATTCATGAGTATTGTCATTTTATGATTGCATTGTTTTTTTAAATTTTAAAAGTAGTTTTACAAACTGGACATCAACAGAAGGTAGAAGGGCAGAGAACAAATGATGATACCAGAAATGCACAAAATATCTAGGTCAAGGAAGATAACTCGATGTCATCTCAGGTGCCAATTCCAGCAATTAGTAGTGACTGCTAGGAGTGTTGAAGTAACAAGGAGCCTGAGTACACTTCCAGGCTTAGCAGGAAAAGGGCCAGGAGTTGATTAGTAATGTCTGCCATGGTGGTGCCTTTGTGGTGAGTGGGGAAGGGGATGGGCAGTGGAGTGTCAGCACAGACTTTATGTATTTGCTATTTCTGGTCTTGGCAAAATGTTCATTCAAACAACTAATATGTCAAGTGAAGTTCTGTAGTAACTGACTAACCTGAATAGAGACCTGAACATTGCATTTGGGGTATGTGGCTGGATCAAAACACAGCCTGAGGTCCTCCTAACCTAAAGATTCCTTGTCTCTGTCATCGTATTTTTACCCTGACACAGAAGTACAAGACTTGAAGATCGCCCCGACTTTAAGGTATAAACCATGCAAACATTTATAATTCGCTTCAGGAATTGCAAGACTCTTTCACACACACATATTCAACGTGCTACTTTCCTCCTGCCACCTTTACCATCCTTTGTAGTGTCATATTTCTTGTGCCTCCTGGACAGAAGCTGCACCACTGATGCTCAGAGAGAAGGAGGCATTTAAAGGAGGAAAGGATGGTAACTATACACACACACACACACACACACACACACACATACACAGAGTGAGCACGCTAGACATAGAGGATGTAGGTTACCCTTCAGGCTAAAGCAGGGATTATTTGCTTACAAGACATCAAAAATAATAATATGCTATATATAAATGTTCATAGTAGGTGCTCAAAAAGTACAAATGTATACAGCTGTGCTAAATAAGAAAAAACCATTTTCTTTACAGCATTGCATTAGCTAGCCCTTGCCACAATAAAGGTATGTAAGAAACCACCCACAATCTTAGGGGCCTACAGCAACAAGCATTTGTTTCTCACTTGGGTGTGTAGGGCAGGCAGCAGTGACTACTCTGCTTCAGGCTGGGGGTTGACTAGGCTTGGCTCTAGGCTTTGGGTTGGGTTCATTTTGGGGCTCAAATGATGAGGCTGTTGGTACCCGTGTTGTGCTTTTCTCATTGTGATCACAGAAATAGAAGGAGGTGAGGGAAAACAGTCTTTTCTGGGAGCTGGTCCAGAGTCATTTCCACCCATATTTAACTGATTAAAGTTATTCACATGGACAACCCCACCAACTTGGGGTAGAAAAATTGACTCTCCTTCTAGGAGGATGAACTGCAAAGTTACATGACGAAAGATGTGAATATATAATTCTAAAGTAGGAGGGCATAGGAATTGCGAAAAGGAACCAATTTACCAAAAATATTATTAAGAAGTTCTGTTTAAAACATTGAGTAGGGAAGTGGTATAATGAGGTAAAATTATAATAATAACAACAGCAACAACGAGGCTTTGGGGCCAGGGTGATCTCAGTTTGAATGTTGGTGTTGTTCCTTTCTGATCTATGTCTCCAACAAGAGGCAGGTCTTGCAAATGCTAGAGGTGGAAAAGCGTTTTTCAGCAAGACTTTGCAGTATCTATCCCTGTGCTCTGCCATCAATGGGAATCAGTTTCTTTTTGCTTGTATGTTTCTCTACTTGACTATCTGCTTTCCATAGCTGGCAGTTTAAGTTCCTCAAAAATGCCATCCAATCGACTAACAGGCATTGTGCCAGTTGGGGCATGTAATTTTGCAATGGGCCACTTCTGGTGCCACTGGCCAGTCTGTGACCCAAGCAGGTGCATATCCTAGATTCAATCAGCTTTGGCAGGTGAGGAGTCATACCTAGCATGAGTTCCTCTTGCCGGCATGGCTGGTTGTCCACCAAAAAGTTGTGCTTTTAGAAAAAAGCTACTGTTGGGCTGGGAAGTGCTTTCCTAGAAAGGGACCACATTTCCTAGTCCCTCTTAATCTAGATTTGGCCACGTGACTAAGTTTCCCCAGGAGGATATGAGCAGAGACAGTGATTATCACTTCCGAACAAAGGGTTAAAAAGCTGGTGTCTACATTCCCATTCAGTACAGTGAGGACTCCAAGACCCCAGAGGAGGGCAGAGCCATGAGACAGGAAGAGCCTGGGTTGCTGAGTGATCATGTGGAAGGCTTCCCATGAGGGAGACACAAACATTTAAAAGTTAACATTTTGGGTAATACTAGCACTCTGGGAAGCCACAGAGAGAGGATCACTTGAGGCCAGGAGTTCGAGACGAGCCTGAGCAAAAGCAAGACCCGTCTCTATAAAAAATAGAAAAATCAGCCGGCCGAGGTAGCACGTGCCTGCAATGCCAGCTACTTGGGAGGCTAAGGCAGGAGGATCTCTAGAGCCCAGGATGTTGAGGTTGCAGTGAGCTATGGTGATGCCACTGCACTCTAGCCTGGGTGACAGAGCAAGACTCTGTCTCAAAAAAAAAATAGTTAACATTTTGATGTTGTTTTTATATCCATTAACAAAGACTGCCCATTCTGTAGCACTGGAACAGAGCAACAGTTCCTAAAAGAGGATGATGACATTAGGATGTGGAATGAAGCAAAGCATCAAAGGCTAATCAATGGCACAGAGACTTCTGCAGGAGAGGTCTGAATGTTCCTCCCTGACGCTACACTCAGCCGAGAAGATTGAATTCAAAGAGAAGTCAGCTGCAACTGTTAGGGAGTGTGGCCTTTGCAAAGGATGAACTCCAAACCCAAGCAAGCAGTCGTCCGCATTTCCACTCTCACTCATCAAGGAGGGCTTTCGTTCAACTCAGGAATGTGAGGGTTTCCTTTGCGAGCCCTGTGTTCCTCTGGACATGGTTTCTGAAATATCTTTTTTAAGGACTAAGCTTCTCTCTCTTTCCATTAGGATTTCTGCTCACCCAAATCAACCAGTTTTAACAAGATTTAAAAAGCCATTGGCTCTCAGTGGAAGGCAGATTTCTCTCTTGGCCTCCATGAGTAACCAGCTTTGGCACCAGTCGTACTTAAGCTCACTGATGGTGAGGAGGAGCCGGGAGCTGTTCCCTTATTACTAACCATACCTTAACCCTAGTTTCGAGCTTGGGGCTTTGGGGAGTGATGGGCAACTGGGCCAGGGGACGCTGCGAAAGGAAGTCCACCTTTGGCTGCAGGGTATTCCAAGGCCAAATGGGAGTGAGGAAAAAGATACTCAATCCCCTGCTCAATCTCCTTTTCCCTCCCTCCCTCTCTCTGTCTCTCGCTCCCTCCCCCTCTTCCACCTCTCTCTCATTTTCCTGACACAAATCCAGTTATCCAATTGCTACCTTCCTCCAGCTGGCACCATACCCACGCAGTTGAATTCGCTCCATGCTCCAACACTTTCTCTGTGAGCTGTGCTACAACTGTTTCTGCTTCTCTAGTTAAAGACGGTTCTGTCTTCCCTTGCTTGGATCGAAGCTGCTGGCCTCTCATTAAACAGAGGCCAAGTTCAGCCTGTGTGTTGCCTCTACCCATTCTCCCAGTACCTCTCCTGTCCTCTGCCAGACATACCTTTGTACTGTGGGACTGACTTCCTTTTGAACCCCAAGAGTCTGCCAGCTTGGTAGCTTCCAGCCATGAGAACGAAAGCAGGGACTCCCTTTTTGGAGCTCCATGGCCCTAGTCATAAATGAGAACCTCCTGAACATCGGTGGTGGGATTGGGGCTATCGAGCTGCTGGAAACAATGGCTTTATTCTGAATCTTCCCTTCCAGACTGATAGCTAGTCTGTCATTCCAAGCAGGAAAGGTGGGGGAGGTAGAGCATTGAAGAGAGGGGAGGAGAGTGCAGAGCAGAAAGCTTATTAACCTTTCCAAGAGGCTTGTGATTCAGGCTTGTGGAGCTTAACATTTTTTTTCTCTCCCAATTATTTTAATGATGCTGCAGAAAGTCCTAACTTCTGTGCTGAGACTGTGTTGCTGCCACGGTCTGGGCTGATCACATGGTAACATTCCGACCCAGCCTGGGTCACCCTGTAAGAAAAATCAGCTTGGGAAAACCACTCCTCCTGCTGCATGCATCTCTCTCTCTCTCTCTCTCTCTCTCAAGGAAGAAAAAAAGTCTCCGTTTTAAGAGCTTTGAAGCTTAAGTCTTAGATGTGAGCTTTGCTTCAGAGTTTATTAGTTATTATTTTATCCTTAGTTACCACTCCCCTCAAAAAAAAAGTTTATGTTCACTCAAAATGGCAATTATTTGACTCTAATTCAAACCATTTTGTGTCATTTAGATCCAGGCACATTGCTTGATCTCAATAATAAAGGGAACATACCAAATATTTTTGTTGCTAAAGGAACTGTAGTCATATAAGCCAGTTCATCAATCATGTTTTTCTTTCGCAGTCCTAATATATTCCTCATTTCATTTTGAGCAAGAAAATTAAGCCGATAACATAAACTTAAAAGCCAACTACTGTAGCCTGTACTTTGAACCCAGATACAAAAGCAAACATTCCTTCCTATTAGGTTTAAGATCAAGATGTATTGATTTAGGAGGTTCACTAATCCTTAGCAGGAGGTTGATTGGGGGGCTGGAGAGGTGGGAAGAAGAAGGTAAGGAGAGAGAAGAGAAAGTGAGTTTTCTATGTCTTGTGTATGCCTGGGCGCCCTTAGCTGGAGTTACTGCTAGATTTTTAGTAACCTGCCATGAACATCATGGAAAGATGGAGATCATCTTTCTGCAAGGCCAGCCTCCCTTTCCATTTAACAAGAGCAATTAGACACTGATGAGATCAGAGAGAAATCAATCCGTTCTTGTCTGGATTGTCACCTACACATATCTCAGTGTTTTAACCTTTTGTCTACATACCCTTTACAGATGGAGAATTGCACTTATCATAAGCGGACGGCTTGGTGAATTTTCACAAATTGAACACAGCTGTGTAGCAAGCACCCAGATTATGAAAGAGAACATCAATTACCCCACAGAACCCACCCACACACACCCTTTTCCAGTCACTATCTCCCCCAAGGGTACCCGCGATCCTAAATTCTAATACTATAGATTAACCTGTTTTTAAATACATAATCTGTTTGAGGCTCTATAAATGGCTTCACAGAACATACACTTTTATGTCTGGCTTCTTTCACCTGATATTATGTTTGAGAGATTCATCCTTGTTTTGTGTGTGGTTGTAGATTGTTCATTCTCTTTGCTATTAATATTAATATTCCATTGTACACTAAAAGTTATTTATCCATTCTGCTTTTGATGGGCATATTTCCAGTTGGACTACTATGAATAGTGCTGTTATGAACATTTTAGTATGTACCTTTTGGTGAACTTACATACGTATCTTTGTTGAACTTAATCCTTGGAGAGGAATTGCTAGATATAGGGTGTGCATGTGGTTAGTCTCAGCAGCAACTGCCAAATAGTTTTCCAAACTGGCTATAAACAATTTCTACTCCCACTAACAATGCATGAGAGTTCTGGTTGCTCCACACTTTCGCCAGTGCTTTATATTTTCGGTGTTTACTTTTGCTTTTCTGGAGGGCATGTAGTGATATTGCATTGTAATTTTTTTACTTTGCATATCTCACACCCACTAGTTTTCATTTCTGTGCTTTAGTTAATTTCCAATCCTCCCTTCATCTAACAAGAGCTAACCTGATCATCAAGTCTTCCCTCTACAAAGACCCTATCTTTTCTCTGCCGATGTTCCCACAATACCTTCCCACTCACCCACATGGACTTTTCCATTTGCTGAGCTCTTGTTGAACTTAGGGAGCCACCTCTTTTGTACTTCATTAGCTACGGGGTAGTGTTATGCTCTAAGTGTTTCTCCTGTCTTATCTTGTCTTTTCAACGGAAGGCAGAGTCCCTTGAGGACAGAGTCCAGCTCAGCAGGCCCTGTGTACACACACAAACCCACTAGGCTGAATTCAGACGGGATGTGGACAATGCCCCTATTCGACTGGACTTTGTGCTTTTCACCCAATCATTTTGATGCCCAATAGCTTAAGCCTACATGCCTGATATTGATTAAAACCACTTAAGAAGTTAAACAGTGTAGAAAGTCCAGTTATATGGTTAACAACAACAACAACAACAAACACACTTCTTGGAGTTAGAGCTGGATTTGAATTTCATACCTACCAGTTTGGTTTTTTGTAATCTTCAGAGGATACTTTGTGATCCTGAGCCTCAGTTTCTATACGTACAGAAAGAGGAGAACAGAGTTGCTGTGAGGATTCTGCAAGATGACACAGGAAAGTGTCTGGCACATTGCAGGTGCCAAAAGATGCCTATTCCTTTTTCCATACATTTCTTCTTTGGAGACATCTCAGTCTCTCAGTCTTATAAGAACATAAAAGCCAAAATGCTTTGTAGAACTTCAATTTGGTCTGGCAATGGCCAATCCTTCCTTGTCAGTCTCTCTAAAATCAAACAGTATCCTAAAGGAAGTGGTGACTTTTGACATAAATTTAATAATTTTTTTCAAAAACTAACTTTGGGAAATAAAAATAAGGAGAATGTCTCTCCTGAAGTCTAATTAGGACCTGAGATGGCAAAATCTTCTTTGAGGCAAGGCTGGTCAGCAGCATTCTACGTAACCTCCATCCTTCTATCTTCTCAGTCCACAAGAAGGAGGCACCTTAAGTGCAGCTGATGCAAGTGACATCCATCTCTGCTCTTAAGTATGTGATTAAAATTCAGATATCTCTGCTTGCAGAAGAGCTTTTGGAAAAGTCAGCGAGGGAAGGGATTTGTATTAGGGCTTTCTTTCTCTTCCCTGGAGGTTTTGGCAGCCTTTTTCAATGGGCAGGCAAGCTCTGGAGTCACGTTCTGACTTTGCTCCTGAAAGTGACTCAGGGCTTGGAATGGTGGCCTCTATTTTTCTTCATGTTGAACATTGTTGTGCTGTGCCAGTGTGGGTTGGTGTGTCCAAAACCAATTTGGCAGGTCATTAGTTTGTTTCCTCTGATAGTGCTACACTGGAGGCAGGGTTACAAAACACATTCCAGCTGGCTGGACTTCTGATATGAATATCTCGAAATGGTTCCCCAGCCTTTAGTTAGATTTAGTGGTCAAGATTCCAGTAGACTTCCCTCCTATTTCCTTTTAATTTCCAGCCAATTTCAGTGGAACCACATTATAATACAGCTTGCTTGTATTATACGCATTTTTAAATACTACAGGCCAAACCATGAAATAGAAATCTTGGATATTAATCCTATAAGCAGATTTGTTTATAAAGTGATTCCCATATAGATGCTTGCTCTTTGCTTCTAGTAAGAGAGGAACAAATGGCAATGTTAAAGCAAGAGACATGGAAAATGCATTCAATGACCTTTCCAAGGCTTTGTCATTAATTATGTACCGAGAGAAAGAGGTATTATCTCCATTTTAAGAGATGAGGAAACCAAGGCTCAGAGGGGTTGACTATCTTGTTCAAGGTCACACAGCTCTATGAAATTGGGATCAGAATCTTAAGTTTGTCTAGCTCTCTTCTCTTCTTCTCTATCTAGAATCAATGCAACATTTTTTCTCTTCCCTCCCAGCTAGAATTCATGTAACCTTGACACAAATTATTCAATATTAGAGTTAGATATGACCTAAGAGGACAACTCAGGCCCTATCAAGCACAGGAATTCCCTCTATGAAGTCCATGACGGCTCATCAAACCTCTGGTTACCTACAATCATGATTAACTCATTTATTCACAGGGCAGCTGGTGGCCATTTTGGTTGACTTTTCCTCTTATTTGGGCAAGACTCACATGTTGGAGACTTCCACCCAGCGGTTCTTACCTCTACATTCCAAATCTCAAAGAGATGATTGTGCACATCTCTTTCCAACTCCATGCTTGATGACGTTAATTTGGTAGCTTGAAATCAGCGATGGTGGATGTGTTTACATCACGAGAATTACCTAAAGCTGCAGATCAAGGCTTCTCTTACCATCACCAGCACCACCTGCCCCCACTACACTGAGAGCTGACTGTCAAATATTTATCAGGGCATCGCAGTTTCCGTCCTCTGGGATTGATTCTAACCTTTGGCTTTGCATATGAAAAGCCCAAATCTTCTTCCACAGCAACTTCTCAAAGATTTCAGGACAGCTTTTTTGTCCACGCGGCCCTTCTGTGAAAATGTCAGAGAGACCTGAGTTTGAATCTCAGGTTGGCTTCCTAGTTTCTGTAGTCCCGTGAACAAATTATTTAATCTCTCTAAACTTTAATTTCTCTTTATACAAAATAGAGATGGTAAAAAAAAATCATACCTTTGGGGTCAATGTGAGGCTTAAATGAGACAGTGGACATAAAATACACTGTTTGTCCCCCAAAAAGCTCTCGATTAACTTTAACTATTATCAGAATGATCATTGCTATTGTTCATAATGCCAGAAACACTCAGAGTTACCCAGGACTTCCAGGAAGCAAATGAGTTCTATCTGCCAGGGTTCTGGCAAGAGCAGGTAGCCCACATAAGAGACTTGATTACAGAGAATTAAATGCCTAGACCATGTGCAGAAGAGTGAGAATAGTTGGATAGTTAAGGGAACTAATAAGGGCTATTGAGATACCCAGGACCTACCAAGGCAAGGAACTGTGACCACTCCAAGGTCTAAAGGCACAAGGGAAGGGGGAAGTAATGTTCAGAGTGGCAGCCCCAGGGGAGCTGGAGCTTAGGTATAGGAACATACCCACTATCAAGCAGGAGGCCCAAAAGGAAAAGAGTGGGAAGCATGTTATATGACCTCTCCATCTCTCTCCTCCTGCCCTCCAAACTCTTACCAGTAACCCCCAGAAGCCAGAAGCCAGAGGCTTCAAGGGCCTGGGTGGGACGATTCCATCCACAGATATCACCTCATGGGACACAAAGCAGGGTAGGGCAAAGAGGAGAGTGAATTGGGGAAAAGGGGGTATGGAAAACAACCAACATCTGAATTTTCAATCTTTTATTCAACCCATTGAATCCACCTCTGGGCTTTCTTTCCTGTAGAAGATCCAGACTAAGAAGCTATGCAAAAATATAATCATCAAGAATGAGGAAAAGCTCTCAGTACGAGGAAGTGGGTTTGGTTCTTAGGGTTAATTAGGCTTTAGATTTTCTATGATGCATTATAAAAAATCTAGACCTGGGATTGACAGAGTGCCTATTACCCTGTGCTTTTAGAGTCCCCCACGCCCCAGGAAAAGTCCTACGTTACCTGATTGATTTATATTGTCCCATTCATTGGCCTTATCCTGTGCTTGCCATTGTTTTATTTCTTTTCTTTTTGAAACTGTGTCTCTTAGTAGGTGTCATTGCTGTTGTCCATTCATGCGTGTGTTTCGTATTTTAAGGGTCTTGAATTGTTTAGTTCTAATAGCATTCTCCTCCCCTTTGAACTACCTCTGTAGTCTATTAAAAAAGAATCTACAGAACCTGAAATGTATTAAAGTCTTCAGTGTTCCTCAGTACAATGTTTCCATCTGTTTTTTTTTTCTTTTTCTTTTTTTTTTTAAGAAGATTTTTATAGCTCGGAGAGCCACTTAAAAAAAATCTCATTCTACTAAGGTAGCACATGTCCCTGTTTGTCCAGAAGACTTGACTAAAGGGAACTGCTTACCCACTCACCTGTGTCTCTCTAAACCTGTCGGATTCTACAAGGTCATTCACTCTTTCTTCAACTCATTGTTTATACAAAATTCTGTGTCATTCACGTGGTTAATAACGATAGTGTCCTTGAGCCTTTAAAAGCTATTTATTTCTAGGAATCATTTCTTACAAAAATGAAAGAGAAAAATTGATGGATTGATGGGACAAATAAATTCCGGTGATCTGGGCAGATAGATTCTTGGTCTGGGCCAACTCTTACATTTTTGACGTACATATTGGCATAACTGTCTACAGAATAAGGCCAGAGCTAATGACATCTTCCATAAGTGCTCATGTTTATACCACAGATTGACTACTGTCAAACTCATTGTCATTCACACCCTTCTATTAGAAATAAGTCTAACTCAGGCTTTCAAATTCCTATAGCAACCATGCAGGTAATGTGCACGGGTGAAGTAAAACAGGTCTTAGTCGGTCCCCACATGTGATGGACATGTTGGCACAAGACATATTTTACTTTCATCTTATTCTATAGTAAGAAAAAATATTGTGAGTGTGATGATAAGTGCTAACAGAGGCTGGTGGTGAAGGCTGTGGAAAAATGGGGAGTCTGTATCCCATTGTCAGGGATGCCTCACTGTTTTGGTCCAGCACACAGATGCTAATGTGGGAAGGAAGGCCTGATGTTGTCAAATCTATTCTCTCTTATTTAAAAAATATTAGGAATTTTTGTTTTTTATGGGAAATTTTCAAAATTTTAGATGTTGGCAACAAATTTTAAAAAGTTAAAAAGTACTCTGTAGGCCAAATCTGATACTTTTTAAGCTAAATGTCACCTGCTGGCCACCAGTCAGCAGCCGCTGGACTTGGTGAGACATCGAATGTAAGCCTTCTGGGCAGAGTTTTGCATGGAGTGTGGAGAAGAGAATGGCTTCTCTGATTTCTTTCTACAATAATAAAATGACAGGGATTGTAGAATATTTTGGAAGCCACCAAGAAGGTATTCAGCTGCTCTCTGGGGCAGTCCTGGTTCCTGATCACCTTTTCCCCTGCCCCTCAGAGGCATCTTTCTTCTATGTACAGACACTCTTGCACACACACATGTGTGCACACACGCGCACACACACGCACTAAGCCTGGTTACCTAACGATGCCCTTCCTTGACATCCAGTCTGTGTTTAAATGACTTGGCTTCCTGCTTGTGCATTTTGCTATTAGAGTTTGAAAATATCTTTGTAATGACATTCCTGTTTCACGGAACGCTAATTTATCCTTGGTTCAAAGTCATTTAGGCACAGTCAGGGGAAACCAGAGGCTCTTACGATCTGTAAGCATTTCCCAGGTGCCTCTTTGCTAGCTGTAGAAGTGGACCACTGATTTGTAAGCACTCACCTGGATCTCACTGAGAACAACATGTTTACTAAACATTAGGGAGAATCTTAGGGTTGTGCAATTCATTGGCCTGGTGAGAAAGCTCATCTACATTATTGTTTATCATTGTATGGATAAAGGCTCCTCAAATAAGGGATCAGCATGGAGAATTGAGGAGGCCAGGAGATATCCTTCACTACTTTAAGGCATTTCAGGGCTTAAGGCTGCTGTTCCTAGAGGGACATTTCACAGCTTTGTGGTATCTGAGCACCTTAAGAAACCAAGATAATTCTGAAGTTAGGCCAGGGTCAAGGGAAGAAGGAGCTCCTCCAGAGGCAACCTGGAGGTTAGTTCTCTCTCGCTCAGCCTACCTCTAGCTAGTGACCTCGTCTGCATTCCTCTACTTCCTCTATCTCTACCTCTGCACTATTTCATTGGGGTTCTGATGGGGCCTGCTGGCTGGACTCAGATGCTCTGGCTCTCTGAGATGTTCTACATCTTGTTTGTTACATCTGCATCACTAAGATTCCAATGTCAGTGTTTCCATCAAAATGTATTAACTTTGAACCCTTGGGTCCTGAACGCTACCTTGCTAAGAGGATGCTATCCTTGAGTTTGCACGGGGCCAGATTCCCACCCACTCCAAGAACATCTACCTCATGGAAGGATATACAAGTTCCTTCCTCTGACAACAACTCCTCTTGCCAGATGCCGTGCTTTGGAAACTCTGCCTTATTTAAATGTGGACATTGCTCCATCTTTGCACTAAGTTAAGCTGACTGACTACTTGTGCACGGGGCATACCAGGGTCAGAGCCCTGGAATTATTATTTTATGTCTTTCCTTCTAGTTAAAAAAAAGATTGAAAAAAAAAACTGGTTTCATAATGAACAGAAAGCATTACGTTATTGAACTGAAAATAAAAAAGCAAATGCTTATTAACGCGTGTTGGTCACTATGTACTGGAGGACAGGAATTCCTGGTGATGCAATCTGCTTGATCCAGAAACTGAGCACAGAAAACCTTTTCATATGTGCTAAGTCTGCAGCTGCAATAAAGCCTCCGTGCAAACAGTCAGTTCTGACTGTGATCCCAGCTTCTCTGTTGAGGTTCAGATCCCTGGGGGTGCAGCAGCATTTCCAGGCATCCTACGTCCAGGTACCCAAATTGATGTCATACAAACAAATAAAATGGTTTATAGGGAATGATTGCTGCCAGGTCTTGGTAGTCCTGAGGATCAATAAAAATGTTACTTGAGGAAAAGAATCATCAGGGTAAAGATTAATTATCTGTTAAATCATGGTAGTGAGAGTACCTACAGCATGGTAGTGATGAGTTTTTATGCATTGAATGCCATGCATGAGTTTGACATACTGCACAGTTGGTATGACTGAAACAGAGAATATACCATGAGGAGTCCATAGGAAGGAGAATGAAAGAGGATTTGACTTCATCTGAATGGGTAATTCAGTATCTGGAGCAAGTCAACTCTGATCTCCACTAAATGAGCAACTGGAATTACTCCTATGTATATCACAAACAAGGCTCAGTTATTTCATGAGAAAAGTTGACATTAATGTGAGTGTCATAATATCCTTAACGTAGGTAAATGGTACAGTTTGTCTATAAAATGACAGGTCAATAAAACAACACTTCTCCTTCATATTGTAAATCATAAACAATAAAGAACTGTTTATGGAGTATCTAAGGGTCCAAGCTATAAAACTGAAATCATTCTATGTGTATCAAACAGAAGGAATTTAATAGAGGGATTGACCACGAAGTAAGAAGCTATAGAGGGGATGGTGAGGCAACCCAGAGATTAGTAACAGTAAGAAGCAGCTCCCACCTCTAAAGTAGCAGGAGGAAATGCTGTTACCAAGGCCAGAATTTGGGTGCATCCACTCTAAGCTACAACCATGGTGAGGTCTTGCCAGCAGAAGTTGAAATCATAGAGGAGACAACCATTGCCAGAGATATCCCAGAGAGAGGGAGAGAAATACTCTGGTTTCTCGCATCTCGTACCCTCCAGTCTTCCATCAGAGCCCCCTTTGACTACATCTACCAGAAAGCCAGGGAGAAAGAGAGCTTGGGAAATGCAGTTTCCAAAAGCAGAACATGGGAAGTATTGCAAGCTGGCAAATGACTGGCACATTTGGCGTCTCAGAAGACATATTTATTTGCATATTTGCATTAGTTAACTGACCTGTCTCTTAAGTGGATTTTGACCAGCAAATTTTAGCTTCCTTTTTCATTATTCTTGTTTAAAAAATGATTGGAGGAAAACCACAGACAATCAGGCTGTGATGTGTTTGCCAGTAATTTACCCTGTGAGTTATCTAATTAGTCTCTCTGTGCCCATCTATCTTCATTTTTCCTTAAATGTTCTTTGCTGTCCACCCTCCTCCACTTTTATTTTAGCATTGGGATTATCCAGTAAACAGGAATGATGATTTCATTCATTTTTATAACCTAATCCCTCAGAGGGTGAGGCAAGCTGGGGGTGGGAGAGTACACGCTGGTAACTATTTTAGACATGTAAATTTTATAAGTTCAAATATCTTACTCAGTGCTAGGACATGAGTAGGGAAAATGCCTGGTTCAATGATGTAAACACAGCAAACATCAGCCTGGAATGTAGGAGGGGAAATACAAGCAAAATAAGTATTTCAGAAGCATCCCTGTTTTTTAAATGCTAGAATTTTCTTTGGTCTGAATTGCCATGCCGAAGTCCATGAGAGTTTTAATAACCCTTTTACTTGCTGCCAAGGGGATCTATTCTCTGCAATCCAAAATGCAGAATGATTTGATTCTGAACCATACTGAGTGCAATATGCTCCTAACCCTGTAAGGCACATCTGAAAGAACATGCATGTTTTATTTAACAGATCCATCCATAGTTCCTATTATTTTCTGGCATTATTCTGAGCACTTAATAAATATTTTCACATTTGACTTTTTCAGTAACTGTGGAAGGTACAGGTATGAGGACAGGTGGTGAGTACTGGACTATTGTTTCTCACCATTTTATAGATGAGGAAACTGGAGCCTGGAAAGATTAAGTAATGGTCCTGAAGTTACACAGTTAGTGGTTGGTAGAGCCAGAATTTGAACCCAGGGAGTCCAGTTCTGTAGTCTGTGTTCTTAACTATTAAAAGTAAGCTATGGTGTTCTCTTCAATATGGCAGCCTCAGGGCAGCCAGGGTTATTGCACGGCAGCTCAGGGCTCCACAAGTGAGCATTTCTGTGAACAAGGTAGAAACTGCCTGACCTTTTATGATGTGGCCTCAGAAGTTACCTAGTGTAACTTCCATTGTAATCTCTAGGTTGAAGCAGTGACAAGCCCACTCAGACCAAGGAGTGTGGGAGGAGTGGCAAAGTGGCAAAGAATTTGCAGTCACGCTTTGAATCCATCACAGTGGGCAAAACACCAGCAGCAATAACCACAATATACGATACCCAGAATGGTTGGGTTGGTTTTTATTTGCTGAAATGACCTTATGGTTTCCTATATTTGGTCCTCATTTATCTACAGCAGGAAATGGAAGGAAATAGAGTCTTTCCTTAAGGCAGTTCTCTGTTCCAACCGGTATCCTTCTAACACCTCCCTTAACTCTGACAACCTTCTAAATGGCATCGGACAAGACTTCCACTGACTCAAGTTTCATTGATGTAGTTGTACCCAAATAGAAAATGTTCTGTTGCCTATATTCAAAACACATTGCTAAGCCAATTTTCTTTAAATTCTCCTGAATTTCCTCCCCTGGGAGGATTATACAACTGCCAAGTTTGAATCTTAAACCTTCAAATTCTTTTAACTAATACTCAGTGGAAAGCAGGAAAAAAAGTATTTTGTTAAGGTGATGTTCGTGTGTGTGTGTGTGTGTGTGTGTGTGTGTTGTTCTCAGAGAAAAATGCAGGTTTTCTATTTTAACTTAACTGTAAAATGCTGAACTAATTTAGCTCAAATCTTTTGAATACAGGTTCAATTTACTGGCCAGTGACTATCAGAAAATTTAAGATGAAAAAATATTGGAAAAACTACTCAACTCACTAGAATTATGTTTTTTATTGAAATCTGAGTTTGTGACCAATATTACTTTTTAAACAATAGCTCTGGTAAGTGCCACAATTAAGAATACTCAATGACATTTCTTTATGATGTGTTCTAAGGGAACAATTTGATTGGTATATAGAGAAAAAAATTTAAAGAAGGAACATCTCCTTCTGTGTCATGATCTAAGATATGAATTCCACATGAAGACAAGCAAATATTGGAGTGATCAGGCTGGCTCATCCATTGTGCCTTCATGGCCAAGGTTAATTCTAATTACATGGCTGGGTGCCAAATTTGTCCTTTCCTTTCCCACTAATGCAGAAGCAGAGAAAAGATAGCCACTGCAATGTAACAGTTCACAAAAATGTTAAAGGAGCTATCTATGCAATTGCTTTTATTGATTAAGGATGGGTCAATATGAAATCAAATCATCTTATCAGTTCAGCAGGACCTTGACTTAGTCACCAGGAATATTGTACTTTGAGTACCTGGGTGAATGCTTGGAGTCGATAGAGTTGCCTTAGAGAAAAAGCTATCCCAGCCTTCCTAGGACAAGCAAACATCTTTTAAAGTTCATGTGAGTAATATAGAAAGCTTAACGTGGCTTGGACTGTAGCTTAGGCAGCTCAAGGTATGGGTTAAGACCACCACTTCTGGGATTAGACCACCAAGATTTGAATACCATTTTTACTACTTAGAGGTAGATGGCTTTGGATAAATTACTTAGCCACCCTGTGCCTTTTATTTTTCCTTTATAAAATGGGGGTAATAAAAGTGCTACTTTATAGTATTGTCCAGAGGACTGAATGAGTTAATTTATGCTCAGGGTAATTGACACAGTGTCAGTGCTCAATAACCATGGCTGTCATTTATGCTATGGTTTGCATCTGCTATTCTTAAAAATTCAACATAATTTCTCTAGCTACCACACCTGAGTAAAGTCCTACTACCAACATAACCATCTGGCGGCCTAGGGGAAGTCACTTACTGTCAATGAACTTTGTGGGATTGTAAGGCTATTCTTGCATGGTGACATCTGCTTTTTAACCAAGGTAGTTAAAGCACATAGAATACTACCCAGTAAATAAATATTGGATATGCATAGTCTGAATTAAAATGGCAGAGTAAAACATAACAATAATAATCAGGCTTTTATTTTTTTTGAAAAAAGGAAACTATAAGAAAAAAAGAGAAAAAATAAATATACCACTAGGGATCAAATAAAGGAAAGGACATATTACCCAAATTGACATTTTTAAAAAGAGACAAGCAGAGTCAGAGGGACACTAGAAGGTTTGGTGTCTCGCCCAACACCCCCCAAATGCACTCCTCACTGTGAGTAAGCATCCAACTCTAACTTGGAAAAATGTGCATTCAGAGGATATGAAGGCAGTCCAGCAAATATGTGCAGAAATACCTTCATTAAAAAACTAACAAATCATCCTAACAAATGAGAGAAAGAAATTAGAATATATAATAAAAGAAAAATTTACTTGAATGAAAATTGATCTGAATCAACAAATTTATTGAATGTGTTATATAATGTGTTCCTGGAGAAACTAATACACGATAACAGACAGATATATTTTGCTAAAATTGCAGCTTCCAGGATCAAGATGGTTTTCTTGGGAATATGGGTAGAAAAAGCAAGTTGAGTATAAGGGTAAAAAATCAAGCTGGCCTTAGACTTGTGTGCAGCAATCATCAGTGGTAGTAGAGCAATGTCTCCAAGTTATTTGGGTTGAAGGTGGGGGCATAAAGTAGGGGTTGATTTAAAAATCCTAAACTAAGCCAAGACAGCATATACATATAATGCCAACTGAATTATATGCAAAAATTCAAGAACTATAACTTTGTATGATTATATCACTTAATATTCATAAAGCTCTAGTGCCTGGGATATAGAAAGCACTATGTAAATGTTAGTTAATTTATTAAATATAAAAAAAAAGAATCTCATGAAACCGATGAGCTCTCCTTAATAAAATCTACCTCATCAGAAGAAGCCCTGATAAGACTACAAGTGTTTGCACTAAACCTAATTACACACAGAACTAAAGTTGAATCAATGTGGGAAAAATGATTTCAGAATATACAAATTCTAATTCTTAAAAATACAAAAATAATAATAGAGCAAGAAGAAATTAGGAAGTGAGTGGAAGAGCTAAGAAGATGTGTCAGTGTACTAATTTCCTTTTCTTTTATGGAGAATCAATCCATAAATTACATATGAAGTAGACAAATCATGAAATAGAGCTTCCTATTATTTGTGTGTTCAAATATCATTTTTGAGCACCTACTTATGTGTCAGGCACTGTTTTAAAAGATGTGAATATAACTACAGTAAATCCTCACTTACTGTATGACATACAGCAGGATCCTCAAATAACATCATTCCATTCAGTGTCATTTCATTTTAACACTGAGGACAAAAAAAATTGGTTTCATTATATGCCATTTGACTTAAAGTTGCAGTTTCCAAGAACCTATCAATGATGGTAAGAGAGGACTTACTACATAAACAAGGTATGCAAGACCCCTGCTCCCTCACACTTTATATTCTAGTAGAAGGAGACTAGCCAATGCAATTAGATATGAAAAAAGAAATAGATGGACAGGTCAATGAAAGACTCCCAAATATAAATGGGAAATTATATGATAAAAAATGCCATTTCAAACCAGTAATAATGGATGGATAATTCAGTAAATGTGATGGGAAACTGGCAAACCAAAATAAATTCCAGATGAGTCAAAGATTTAAAGATAAATAATGAATCCATTAACATATTATGAGGAAGCACTGGTGAATTTATAATATTGGAGTATGAAAAGGCCTCTTAAAGTAAGACAGAAAGCACAGAAATCACAAAACTAAAGATAAAACATTTAATTATATCAACATGTAAAATTTCTATACAGGAAAAAAATACATCATGAAGTCATAGGATAGTCAATAGATGGGGAAATATTTATAACACATTTTTGAGAAAGGACAAAATATTATATAAAATGCCTATAAAATTAATAAGAAATAATTTATGTAAGATAGTAGTATCATAATGTTTTTTGTTTGCTTGTTTTTTAAGTCAATAAGAAAAAAGAAAACAACACAGAAAAATAGGCAAAGGATCTGATCAAAAACTGAAATATAATGGCTAGTAAGTACAAAGTAAGATTTTTCAGCCTCACTCATAATAAAAAAAAGTTCAAATTAAAATAAGACACCAATTTTACCTTACCATTTACCAACATTTGATGGCACCCAAAGCTGATGTGGATTCTGTTGAGGGTAAAGTAAATCAGCACACGCTATTTTTGAAGTGCAGTTCACTTACAATCTTTCAAAAAAAAAAAAAAAAAATTTAACTGTGTATATTCTGACCTGGAAATCTATTGCTATAAATGTAGCCTCTGAATATACTTACAAAATTATATATAAATTTATTAAAACATTCTTATAAGAGCAAAAATAAAAAAACCTGGAAATAGCTAACTGTCCATCAGGAGGAGAAATTAAACAAGTTATGGCAATAATACTGCCCTTCAAAACAATGAAGCAGATTTGTTTGCAAAGATCTCCAAGATACATTTATTTAAGAAAGCAAAAAAAAAACTAGGAAGATGTGGGTAATAGTGCCTGTGTTATCAGACTTTGTGCAAAATGTTTACACAAATATACACACAGGCATATATCTGTGCATGTGCTAGCATACATGTCATGCCTTGATTTCCATATATTTAAATATACATCTTTTTACCTTTGGAAATGCCATTAAAGGTAGACAAGAAGGGAAAATTTTTAATAGTTTATAAACTTCTCTTATTTTAAATGAAAGAGAAATCCCTAAAGTATTCAGATATTCTGTAATCTGGGAGCAATGTTTTCTTTACTATGTGAGAGATGTTTTGGGGGCCAAGTAAGATTAGCATTTGCCATTTTTTGGTGGTGGGGTCCAGCTGCACCCTCCTTCCCAGATGGCAGCCTGGTCCATATGATAAGACAATGGTCTTCTTTCCCTGGTTCTCCTTCTCCAACTCCTAACCTACTTTTTCTAAAGCAATACC
The DNA here is from genome assembly GCF_041146395.1 of Eulemur rufifrons. Lineage (NCBI taxonomy): Eukaryota > Metazoa > Chordata > Mammalia > Primates > Lemuridae > Eulemur > Eulemur rufifrons. The sequence goes on from NC_091002.1 coordinate 30,545,556, forward strand.
TTTAAACTGTATTAAAAACAGATAAGCCTATAAATGTTTTCTCCCACTCCACAGGTTTCCTTTTCATTTTGTTGATTTTTTCCCCTTTGCTTTGCAGAAGCTTTATGGTTTGATGTAGTCTCACTTGCTTATTTGGTGCCTGTGTTTTTGGTGTCATATCCAAAAAATTATTGCCAACACGAATGTCAAGGAGCTTTTCCCCTACATTTTCTTCTAAGGGGCTTTATGGTTTCAGACTTTACACTTGTCTTTAATTCATTCCAAATTTATTTTCATATATGGTGTAAGACAAGGATCCACTTTCACTTTTTTGCATGTGGATATCCAGTTTTCCCAGCACCATTTATTGAAGAGAATTTCTTTTTCCCATTATGTATTCTTGGTGCTCTTGTCAAAGATTAGTTGACCATATGTGTGTGGGTTTATTTCTGGGCTCTATTTTTTTTCCATCGGTCTGTGTGTCTGTTTTTATGCCAGTACCATATTGTTTTGATTACTGTAGCTTTGCAACAGAGTTTAAAATCAGAGGGTGTGATGTCTCCAGCTTTGTTCTTTTTTTCTCAAAATTGCTTTGGCTATCCAGTTTCTTTGTGGTTCCATACAAATTTCAGAACTTTTTTTCTATTCTTGTGAAAATTGTCATTGGTATTTTGATAGGGATTTCATGGAATCTGGAGATTTTGGGGGGTAGTATGGACATTAACAATATCAATTCTTCCAATCCATAAACATGGGATATCTTTCCATTTATTTGTGTCTTCTCCAATTTCCTTCATCAGTGTTTTACAGTTTGCATGTATAGATCTTTTGCCTCCTTGGTTAAATATACTGTAGCATCATTGACAACAGCCCAGATATAGAAACAAATGAAGTACCTATCAACAGATGAATGGGTAAACAAATTATGGTACATCTATACAATGAAATACTATTCAGCCTTTAAAAAGAAGGAAATCTTGCCATTTGTGACAACACAGATGAAACTGGAAGATACTGTGCTAAGTGAAATAAATCAGACACAAATAGACAAATACTGTATGATCTCACTTACACATGGAATATAAAAAAGTTGAATTCATAAAAGCAGACAGTAGAATGGTGGTTTCTAGGAGCTGAGGGTTTGCGGGGGGGATGGGGAGATGTGGATCAAAGGACACAAACTTTCAGGTATAAGATGAATAAGTTCTGGTCATCTAATGTACAGCATGGGTGGTGATGGATGTGTTAATTAATTTGATTGTGGTAACCATTACACAATGTATATGTATGTCAAATCATCATGTTGTGCATGTTGAATATATTCAATATTTATTTGTTAAATCAATCAATAAATTTTTTTAATTAAAAAAGTATGCCTGGAGACTTTCCTATTGCGTAGACTTGGAGGAAAGACTATGCACTCAGAAAACAGTGTGAAGCACAAGAGAAAAGTAACTTAAAATACAATTCTGAAAGTGCTCATTAAAGCACATTCAATGAAAGAATTAATCAGTCATTCATTTTACAGTTAATCCACCTCATTCAGGTTACTTCAAAGAGATATTAATAGAAAGACAATTCGAGAAAAACTATTCTCATCCCATTCTTTTTGTAGCTTAACTGAAGGTAGTAGAAGCCAAATCAACAAAATGAGGGAATCGCCCAGTTTTGATTTTGAATTACTGATGTAGGACATGAAACAAGAGTCAACTGATCTGAAAGTTACTTCTCATCTAAAAGTGCTTCATTTGTTTATTTGCTGAAAATGAAGGATGACATGTGGGAATGCAATTTAGACAACTTCCAGTAACTCTGTAATGAAAATCACTAAAAATGTATGACCGAGGTAAATTATAGCAAATGCATTTATACTGAAAATAGTCAGATAGTTTTGGTTCTGTCTGATTCTACGTTTGGTACTTTGCAACACTGTGTTAACTCTCTAGCCAAAGTGAAGTAAACTCAAACTTCCTCTGAATTTAGATAAGAAGAACACTCAAATAAACAATGATCTTTTCTCCTTATATTACTTTTGTGAGAAAGAAACAAACAACAAGTAGATATGATTGATTCCTTCCTTCCTTCCTTCCTTTCTTCTTCTTTTCTTTCTTTCCCTGCCTCCTTCCTTCTCTCCCTCCCTCCCTTCCTTCTTTCTTTGCAACAACCACTCCAGAGTGTCTCAAATGGTCACAAATATAATACAATTTCTATATCTTTCCAGATTAACAGCTGGCACAAGGATAATACTAGGTCATAAATGTGGCTCTGTGGTTTTCATTATAGGAACCTAAGCAAACTTAAAATATTCAAAAATAAATTAAATTGTGTTCAGTGACATTTTCTTATAATTGTGTGTAATGTATATGTAAGTAAAGTGTAAAACTGCATTTTTATTTCACCTTTAAATTGCTACATATTTCATCAGCATTCATTCATCAACATACTAAAATAACTAATTTCCTGAATCCCCATCTTTTCTGCCTACATAGTTTACTTGTCTGATAAGATGCTAAAACTGTGATTTACTTAATCAATACAACGTTAGCAAAATTCACTGTTAGAAAAGTAGATATATTGCTAACATTAATCTTCAGACATTTAATGAAATGATAACTGTTTCCTTTAATAGTCTTGTAACTTATTCTACTCAGGGTTAGACCAAATATTGCTCATCTGTTAGCATGTTATACATGCAAATTGATCTCTTATTAATAAATTGTTTCAACACAAAAGGGCTCCCTAATAGCCTAAAATGATGAGTTTCACTCTGTAAGAAGACTTAGCTTACCTGTTGGATATATGTACTTACCGGAATGAAAGGACATAATCATTAACGACTGTGGGATCTCAGATTTTTGGATTCTGGAATCTAAATGATTTTTTTCCAAGAATTTTCTTAATCTCTATGCATTTATAGAGAGAGCATGTTCTTCCTTCTGCAAGTTATTCTGACTCCTTTTTCATTCCCCACGGACCGTTAAGTTCCATCAGATCTTACCTTTTCAATGTCTTACAGATTTTTTTCCTTCACCCCATGGGTCTGCTGATTGCAGGGACTCCCCATCTCTTGCTTAAATAATTACAACCACCTTTTAATTTGTCCTTCTGCCTGCGACTTGGCTCTACTCCAAGTTGAGCCATAATGCCCACTTCTACAGAAGAGATTTTTTTCTCAAAAGCAAAGTAGATCCAATGGGGAAAAGTCCAAATTCCTTTGCCCAGCGAAATGCTGGCACCCCTCTCTCCTCCTCTGTGCAATCACACTATGTTGCCGATCATTTCTTTAATGCATCTTGATGTTTCATGCTTTTCTGCCTTTCCCCCTGCTGTTCCTCCCGCCTGGAATTCCTTCCCCCCACCTTGTCTATCTGTCCAACACCTGCTCAGTTTTCATGATCCAACTCTAGTGTTATGTCCTCCCAGGAAACTTTCTCTGACCTTCAGGTGAAGGTGGTAACTCTAGTCTTGGTTCAATTTCTATACCTTTTATAAACTCCTATTTGGTCGATTTGTGTAAATCACCATATTCATCTTTGTAGCCCCAGAAACTTAGCAGTGCCTGGAAAAGAAGTCATTGAAAGAATAAATGAACCAAGTGCAGGAAATGGGTCTCCAAAGCCAACAATTTTATTTCGTTCATGGCAAAGTACAATTCAATTTAAATTCAAAGCACTTTCAATAGGTAGGTCAGCAGACTGTTTAGTGTTTATTTTGGGTCCCTCCAGAAACTCATTCAATGACAAGGATTTGAGTGTGAGTAGGTTACAGGGAGGTGAAGAAAACACAAGTAGGGGGGTGGAGAAGTGAGTTAGGGAAAGGAAGGTGGCCTATAAAGGATCCATTATTAGCTAGTTATCACTGTGGCTGACTGCAACTTTGGGAGTCAATTTAGATCATGCACCTCGGAGTTATCCAACCTAGCGGCACAAGGCAGGTAGGGTATTGATGCATTAACTCCCATAGGTCATTGGTAGAAGGCTGCTCCTGGGAGGTGTTAATTCTCTAACACATCTGGCCAGCAGCACATGTGGGCAGAACAAACTGCACTAAATGGGAAAAGCCCTTAGATAGCAATTAGGTTGCACTGGAGTGGTCAGGCTGAGGGGGCTACTGTGGACATTGACGTGTGGGCGGCATCTGGTCTTCAGCACCATTGCATGATCGTTGTAGAGTAAATATAAGAGGATGAAATACGGTATTTCTCAAGATCTCTCAGCTCACATACATTCTCAAACTATTTGCTCAACAAGCAAGTTCTATATTACTTAGGGCAAGAAGCAGAATCTTTTGTGTCCCATTAAGATGATTTGTGAAATACGTCCAGGGTAAGACTATCCATGAAGAATCATTGGTCAAAGTGATTCTCTTGGATTGCTATCGTTCAATCTGAGTATTTTTATCATAATTCTAAAGTCGACACCCTCAAACCTTTTTGCCTTTGCAAAATTCTCTTACTGAATTTACAGGTAACCGAAATGAAAAGAACTTGCAATGGGTCCCATGATGACCGTATGGAGAGATGCACAAGACTGAACATTTAGAGGTAACAATGCCAGGCCTATTAGGCTTTGTGTGATTCAACAAGTTGTGAAAGGTGCAGAAACATGCAAATAAAGTTTGAAGTAGATGAAGAATCTCTAGGTATTAGTTAGAACTTGCCAATACACTATTCTCCTGGGAGATTTCTTCTTGTGAAGAATAAGTGACCACACAGAAATTCTCTGACAAAGCCAATATACAAACGCTTTGTTGATTTCGTTAAAGGCCTGGATAACTACAACTATTTCAGGAACTATCTGGAGATGCTTTTCACCTTCTGATAACTCCTTCTCCTTACTTTCTTTCATGGCTTGCATCACCTCCTCTACTCCCAAATTCATTGCTTATTTCTTAGAGATAAATGCAAATCTGGGAAAATCATTCAGAAAGAAAGAGCAATTACAGCTCTGTCCATGACCAAAGTTTCATTTGTCAACTGGCTCTTTTTCTTTGATATGATCAGTTCTTTCCTGAATACTGTACTTAAAATCTTCTAAGGACTTGAGGTTACTTTGTGAATTCAATAGACAATTGCTTTTATTCATTTAGTCAACATTTGCTGACCAAAAGCAGTTTACAATCAAGGAGGGGACCTAACTGTTTTATATGTACTTAATTCCCTGGTAACTCTTAATTTTTCAAGTAAATGTTTTTGAAAATGAAAAGGCTGCAATATTTAAATGTACTCAACAAGTCAAACCACATTTTAAAAGTATTTATAAGAGTTTACTGAGTCTTATCACTCTGATAGGTACTATTGATTCATGCAAGGAAAGCTCAAGAAATGGAGAAAATTACAAATAAATGGGGGGGAAAAGTCTGAGAGCAGTATAAGATAGCCTAGAAATAATGTCAAATTAAATGGCACAGATGATGGGGTTTCTGAAAAGAGAGTGATCTGGGGTCTGGAAACATCAGGGAAGGCTTTGTAGATAGAGTAGCCATAGGGCCTGTTGTTCCAGTGTGTTAATATCTTCCCATTTCACTCTCAAAAAATACACCCATTTGGATGACAGATTATTGGGTCTCCCTATTTACAAAGCAACGTTGAAAGAAACAGCAAGATTGGGACTGTAGTGGGACTGTTGTGGACAGTGGAAGTGGTTCTGCCGGTGACAAAAGACATAAGCAGAAGGCACCAGGGTGGACATGAATGTCTCATGCAGGGGACAGAACAAGCCTGCACTGCAGGGTCAGAAGTTCTCGTGAGATGAAGGTAGCTGGGTGCAGAAGGGTCACATTGGAGCCTGAAGATCAGCTCAGACAGAATTAAGATCTTATTTTTCTAAACTTTCAAATCCCTAGAAATATACTTGCCCATTTATCTTATTTTCTGTTAGCTATTAGTTCAAAGCCCTGGACACATACAATATTTGGTGTCCTGAATTGGAGGAGAAGGAAGCTTCCAGATACCGGATATCTCCAAAGAAAATCTTGGTCTTCACAGGGCTGAGATTTGTACCCTCGTCCTATTTCAGAGTGAACTCTCTGGAGAGGCTGGGTTCCAGGTTGGAAGTAATGGGTTTTCTCAGAGGTCACTATCAAGTTCTAATGAAAAGGGAAGCCCACAGCAAATGGGGACAGATGAGACTTTTACGTCCACCTAAGAATCACTTCTTTGCATAGCTCTGCCCTGGGGAAGGTGGGGAAGGTGGGAGGACAACCAGGAAATAGAAAGGCCGAGAAGTCAAGGTGATTTGCCAGGTGGAAAGTTATCTTGAAAGTGAGTTACTAAAGAGGAAACAGTCTCACCAGTTTCCACATTCCAGCAAACATCTAGGCAATAATTGGGCTTCTACCACCAGAGCCGATTTCTAAGATCCACTTGAGGATAAAGACTTGTGACTACCGTATTGAAGAAATAAAGGACATTTGTCAGATGAGCCTAAAGAACCATTCAGTGAGCAGCTTGATCAAATTTATTGTTCAGGTGAAAACTGGAGTTATTTTAAGCCAACTCATTTTTACAAGTATCAGTCATGTTCATGTTTCCATCCAATTTTTTAAAGTCTCTCTTTCGACCCTAGCTTCCCTTATCATTTTAATTCTCTCTCTCTCTCTCTTTTTTTTTAACAGCCAAATTACCCATCCCCAAAAGTTACTCTCCTGCTCTGCCTCAGCTTCCTAACCTCCACTCCTATCTCCATCCCACTGGCCTCCTTCCCACTTCATTCTTCTTCTATTAATATATCTGTGATTTAGAAACCTCACCAAGCAGCTAATTCTTAATCTATCAATTGTTCTCTGGTCCCCACCATCATTTAAGACTGCAAAGCAGCCTCCCTTCTTACGAATTCTAAGACAAACCACCATTGCCTGCTTTTTACTTCTACTTCTCTGAACACTTTTTCTGTGACATCCTCCATGCCTTGGCAATCTTTTCCTCTCAAAATAGTTAAGTGCCTTAGCTCCGAAATCTACGGCTTACTTCCCTGATCTTTCTCCTGATCTCCAGGCCAGTGTCTAATCAGCTTCTCTAGATTTCCATGAGAATATTTAACCAGAACCTCATAAGTAGTTCCAGAAAGAACCATCCCTGAGTTTCCCATCCTGCTCTTGCCCACGCTCCTCTTTGTTAAGGGCACCACTAGATTTTTTTGTCACCCTGGCTCCAAACCCTACAGATATTAATTCTTCCCCTCCCCAAAGATCTCCTACCCATTCACATGCCACACCCTGCCTATCCCAGTTATAGCTTTCACATTGGCTTATCTGTCACATGGACTTTCGGCCCCATTACCAATTGCACGCATAATTACAAAATCTACTAATTGGGCCCTTTTCCTACAGTCTCTCTGTATACTTCGCATTCCCCACTACTACAATCTACCCAACATGAGGTTTGATTTCCTAACATGCATCTCCAACATGCCATTCCTCTGGTGAAATCACTTCACAGAGATCCATTTATGCAGGATAGAGTCCAGACTCCTTCGACTAGCAGTCAAGAGTCTCGAGGTCCTGAAGTCTGCTCACTTTTCAAACTTTATTAGGTCAGATATTCTCTTTTTGTACCCTTAGATCCACAAGGTAAAGAGATCCACTCTTCACCTTGCTCTGTGCCTGACAGGTTGATCTCAATGGACTGCATAGACCGAGACTCCCAGCCTCTGGTGTACAAGCTATGCCTCATCCTCTCCTTGAGGATAAGCTGTATCTATGAATATAAAGGGATATTACTCCTGTTATTGGGTTACGTTATAAGTTAACGGTGAAAAGATTTTTGCCATTAATTAAGGCCCCTGATTCACCGAATTTTAGTTAATCAAAAGACATTATCCTAGCTGGGCTTAATATAATCAGATGAGTCTTTTAAAGCAGGATCTAGTAATCAGTGAGATAGTTTCCTGCGGGCTTTGATGAAGAAAGTGACCAAGAGTGAGTTCTAAAGTTGCAAGGAAGTGAATTCTACCAACAACCACAGGAGATTGGAAGAGGACCTCGGAAGAGGACCTCGAGCCTTATATGAGACTGCAGCCCCAGGCGACACTGATTATAGCCTGGAAAACCCTGAGAACAGGACCAACTGAGCCATGCCTGAATTCCTGCCCCGTAGAAACTGTGAGATAATGATCGGGCAACAAGCCACAAAGTTTGTGGTAGTTTGTTATGTAGCAATAGATAACAAATACACCGGCCCTTCTGGTCAAATTAGGCAAAGGGGAGATATCCACAGATGTTCAGAGAGGGAGAAAGAAAGGCTCTCCTTCAACTGCAGCTTTCTCAGCACTCTCGCAACTGCCCCTCCTATGTCCCTGGGAACCCAAGGGTTGTAAAGCCTGGTCTGGCTGCACAATGTGGAGCCAAGGTACTTCACTGTCCCTTGCCATTTTGCCTCAACTCTGCACACACTTCTGTACAGCGTTCCTTTGTGAAACTCTTTCCTACTGCCCCTTTAGAATATGCCATCACTTTCCTGCTGGGCCCCTGCCTGAAGAATAGACTTACCTTCTAGTATTGCCTTATCTCTAGCCAAACACATTTCCAAATTTGAACCACCACTTTGTGCTTTTCAAAACACCTCCTTACATTTTCTCACCTGATGTCTGGCTTTGGGTGGCTCTCCCCATATGGAATTGAGAGACCATTAGCATGCTGGGGCAGAAAGGGAAGAAAAAATAAAACCCAAACCCAAAAACACGAGTCTAGAATAGACTACCGACTGTGTTCCTTACCAGGTGTATGACCTTAAGAAACCGACTTAATCTCTCTAAGCACAATTTCTTCATCTGTAAAACAGAGGACATAACATCCACTGAGCAAGGTTTTTATTCCACATTTCAGAAACGAGATTACTCTTCATTAAACCTGCAGCAATTACATCTCATTTCTCTTAAAGTTCTTATCTCATATGTCTTATATTTTATGTGTATTTACCTGTAAATATGTTGCATTTCTTCCACTGAATTCTAAATAAATTATGTACAGAGATAATGTCTTTGTATTAACTGGAACCTACGTGACATAGTGCCATGGTCTTAATAGCTGCCTAATAAATATTTGTAGGCTAGTTATGTAAAGAGAAATACTATGATCAACTCTTCATAATCAAATTAACACAAGATCAAAACATTTTAATATCATTGACAAGATATGCAAATATATTGATATATGGTAATTAAATCATATGTAGCAGATATTTAAAACAATCTGACTTGGCCAACTTGGCCTGGTTTTGCATATAAATTACCATCCTTTCTATTATGTCTAGTCAAACGCAAAATAGGTCAAAGTTTGATTGCCTAAAGGCTGTCTGTTTTTTGTGGCTTCAGGTCCAGGTGAAGTAAGTAGAACTGGTGTTGGATGTCACACTAGTAACAGAGTGATCTGTACACTAAAAAGCCAGGTTTCTCAGGGGAGTCTTCCTTTGAAGACTACGATTATTTTTCAGAAGCATGAGTTCATTCCCCCTGTAGTTTTGGAATCTACCAAGCACAAAAGAAAATAACCTAAAACAAAATCACATCTTTCAAGAACCAGTAACTTGAATTTGTGTATAGCGATACAAATCTTGTAATGTTTATTGTCTTCACACATATCTCCTCATTCATTCTTCACAACAGCCCTTTGAGGAGGTCTGCTATTAATCTCTACATATTATTTACGAGGGAGCTGAAGCTAAGAGAATTTGTTACTGCCTTAGATAGGTTGACCCAAGTGGTGACCTTTCTGATGAAATACCCACTATTAGACAGTACGATAAAAACTGTTTTAAAAAGAAGAAGAAGAAGAAGAATGCATATTATCTTCTATCTTTCAAAACCAGGCCATATTTCAAGCAGAAAGCCGAAGAATACATGGAGTAAATAGCAATCAGAATCTTGTGCTTGTACGCATTTTAAAATTCTCCAAGTTCACACACCTTATCCATTTGACCTTGATCATGCCTGTCTGAGGCAGGCAGAACATATTTACCCCAATCAGATGAGATGACCATTTTAAAGGCAGTTATTCATGGCCAAACCAGAATTAGAACCTAGCTCGCCCAACTATGTCTTAAGTTATGATCAACATAGCTTATAGAACTCTTACAGTGTGCATCTTAAACTGTGTGGCAGTCTAGTCAATTCACAAAATTTATTCTCCCTTAATTTTTAAGAAGATGTAGTCAGTATTTGCTGAGAACAGTGATCCTGGCTTGGCCACCTTGCCCTCATTTTACATATAAATCACTTCACTCCACCCATCCTTCCTACTATGTCTAATCACCAAAAAGGTAAAAGTTTGATTGAGTAAATGTTTCTCTTTTGCTGTGGCTCAAGGTTCTTGTGAAAGAACCTTATCCAGGTGAGGTAAGTAGAACTGGTGTTGGGTGTCACACTGACAACAAAGTGATACACAGGCTAAAAAGCCAAGAGGCTTCTCTGGGGAGTTGCCACAGGTTTCAGTGGAATGACAATTATAAGGTAGATGGATCATGTCATGCCTGCTGTTAACTTTACAATACATGAGGATCACTATTTTAATGTTAATTTGCCTAATGGTTAGCCTAGCAAGAACAATGATGAACGCTAATAGCTTCAGGATGCAATAAAATTAAACATTATCTGAGCTGAACTGCTAAAGGAAAAGTCGCCAAAGTGTGACTCTGTCATACTTAATTTCATCCCAGGTCATGTCCACACATAATCAAATGCAGATTTTGAGTATCTCTTGAAAAACTGGCAAGAAATGATTGAAATGAAATAGGAGCAACCTCCTTTATATAGAATCCCTACCTGGTAGTCTTTGCTTTTTTACATGACTTGCCTGTACCCTCTGGGGCATTTGGATTTGCAACTACCAACACTCCTCCCTCAAACAAATCCTCACTCCCACTCATCCTCCTCCCCATGTTTGCTGGCAGATGCACCAAATTTGATAAACCTAGCAAGAATATATCTCACTCTCTGGACAAAAAGATTTTGAATGAACCTTTGAAAAAGGTGCAATCAACCATGGCTAGCAGTAAATATTTTCAAAGCAAACAGACACTGTCACCTCAAAGTATTAACCCCGAATTCTGAGTCGCAGGTGGAAGGTAGCCATGGGCAAAGAGAATAAAAATAAATAAGTTATCTCTATTTAGATCTATCATTTCTGACTATTGCTATTCCCTGGAAAATGGGTGGATATAGTCATCCTGTACTTTGTACCCCAAGTCAGTCTTCAGAGACTAATTACTTGTGGACTTCTTTCTCCCAAGCGTTTGAACACATTTCCACCACAAGAGGGCAGCCATCTCTAAAAAACAACCAGAGAGCCTGGCTCTTAAGAGAAACAGGGCCAAAATTTAGGAAAGCTGTGCTTGGGAAAGGCACGCAGTAGTCCCTCAGAAATCGCACACCCTCTATAAAACAGATCCTGTTTTTAAAAAAATGATCTGTTTTGTAACACAACACTGACATGGAATAGAGTGTTCAGAAGTGCTATTTTTCCCTCCGATTCTTTACTCTCACCTATTATTTCAGAAACTGACAAGGTTTACACTTCTCAAGTGAGGAGGCCTAGAGCTGCAAGACATCCTTGATGTCATCACAGAAGATTTATTTTTCACCTTTTCTTGAGGTGCGTCCAACAATTTTCAACCTTTCCTCCTCTTTAAAAGCTACATACCGATTTCAATCTCATAGAGGTCTTGTTTTGTTTTGTTTTTTAAATCTCACTAGTGACAGAAACAATTGTTAACTTCTCAATTCAGCCTGATAGGGAAGGAAATAGTTTCAGAAGCACAATAAACACTTTTTGACTTAAGTGTCTGAGTAGAACATGTTTTATTGCCTACTTGTTTGGTGTCCAATGATTCAGAATGACAATCAACTTCCATATCAGTTTTTTTGGGGGGGGGAATAAAATAGCATGTTCCTGAATATTTTGCCCCCCTCTTTTATTTTCCTGGTAGGCAGGCTTTCTCCAAAATACCTTATTTGACCTTTATACCTTTAGAAACAGCAAGTGCCTAATTCCCCTCTGTGGGTTGCTAATCCGATTTACGTGAGCGGAACCTAGAATTATTTTAGCTCCCCAACCGAAAAAAATAATACACATGGATAATAGATTATTACCAGCTCCAGCCTCTAACTTTTTTCTGTCTCTGTTTTGCAGGCCCAAAAGCTCTGGTGCAGGAGAACCTGATTTTGCCAATCTGGCCTTTTCCAAAAAATTTCCACCCTTGATTTTGGAGACCATCTAGTTAACCTGGTGGTGCTACACATGCATGGAGGCTCCGGGAATCCTGGTAGGGACAGAAAGCCTTGGCCTCAGACCCATGGTGCAGCAGCTTTGAGGAATATTTCAGCTGAGGAAGACAAGTGACTTGGCCATGTGTCACAGCCCTGCTTCTGGAGGCTTGGTGGAAAAGGGTGGAGCAGAAGGTTCTAAGGTCCCAAAGGGGAATTCTCTTGTATGCTTGGCTCACACTGTGCATTATTTTACCTTCCTCTGAGCTGCTAATCGCCTGCCTCCTAGCTGGGTGAGATAAATATCACACGGCACAAAGTGATTGCTACCATAAAAAGAAATAAAATCCCTCCCATCCTCCCCTTAGGCTGCCACACACACACAAACACACACACACACGCGCGCGAGCAGTCCGTTACACATATGTTATACATAGTACTATGACATCCATGTCACATATATAGACATATATTTATAGAAATGTGTGCCTTCCTTTGGGTATATTTACATATATAAATATATTTATAGAAACACATTTTTGCATATTAGATATATTTATATGAATATAAATACACGCACATGGATATGAATATAAATGCACACATATATTTATGTAAGGGCAAATTGTACACATGCACTTACATATGTAAATACATATATGTCTCTGTGTTAATGTTTAACACTCAGTTTCCAGCCTCCTGTTTTCTTTTAATTTTCCTCCCATGCTGGGGAAACACAGAAGTGTCTACCCGAAGCCTAAGCCAAGATGCCCTGTAACTTTGGTTGAGTTCTTTTTTTTTTTTTTTCCTTTTGTCTATTACCGAAAAGTTTAAAACTGAAAGTTGAATAACGGGCCCAGTGGGGAAATAGAGGCCCGACCCTACATTTGTCCTGGATTTCGTCCCCAGGTTCCCCGCGAGGGTCGGGCGCTCCGGTGGATCTCCCCTTTGAGGGCAGGGGGTGGAGGCACTAGCGCCCCCCTTGGCGGCCGCGCGCCCCCGCCCTCGGCCCCACCCGCCGCGGCCGCCCGGGCGCGCCGTCCACACCCCTGCGCGCCGCTCCCGCCCGCTCGGGGATCCCCGGCGAGCCGCGCCACCGAGGGGGAGGTGTTCGCCGCGCCCGGGAGGGAACGAGCAGGCGGCGGCGTCCCCTTTAAAAGCCGCGAGCGCCGCGCCACGGCGCCGTCGCCGCCGTCGCCGCCAGAGTCCTCGCCCCGCCGCGCTGCGCTGCGCCCGGCTCGCGCTGCGCCCGCCGCTCCGCTTCCCACACCCCGCCGGGGATTGGCAGCCACCGCCGGACATCAGCCGCCACAGCCTCCGCCAGCGACCCGAACGCACTCGAGGCGAGCGCCGCGCAGATTACCGGCGGCTGTGAGGCACTCGCGCACCGCAGACCCCGCGCGGACCGGAGCACCCAGCCGTGCGCGCCACAGCGCCGTGGCCTCGGCTGCCCGGGCCGCCCCAGAGTCGCGGACCGACGCGCGGAGCGCCTGGGAGTCCGGAGCCGAGCCCGAGAGCCGCGATGCCGAGCACCTCCTGCCGGGGATCGGGGGCCTGGGACGCGCCGGCCGGGGTGTGATCGGACCCCAGGCTGGCCACAAAAGGCACTTGGCCCCTGGGCTAGGAGAGCGAGGGGAGAGCGCGGCCACTCGCCTCGGCGGCCCGGGACTCGGCTAGACTTGCCGGAGAATGCGCCCGAGGACGACGGGGCGCCAGAGCCGCGGTGGTTTCAGCTGGCGAGCGCTAATGGGGGTGCGCTGGAGTAAGGCAGAGTGATGCGGGGGGGCAACTCGCCTGGCACCGAGATCGCCGCCGTGCCCTTCCTCGGACCCGGCGTCGCCCAGGATGGCTGCCCCGAGCCATGGACCTCGGCGGAGCTAGCGCGGAGCGCCCGACCCTCGCCCCCCGAGTCCCGGAGCCGGCCCCGCGCGGGGCCACGCGTCCCGCGGGCGCTGGTTCCTAAGGACGACGACAGCACCAGCTTTTCCTTTCTCCCTTCTCTTCCCTTCCCTGCCCCGCACTCCTCCCCCTGCTCGCTGTTGTTGTGTGTCAGCACTTGGCTGGAGACTTCTTGAACTTGCAGGGAGAGTAACTTGCGCTCCCCACTTCGCGCCGGTGCCTTTGCCCCAGCGGAGTCAGCCTCGCCGCCTCCGAGCCCCGCCGCCCCTCGGCTCCTCGGCCTCGCCCGGCCCCGGGACGCCGTGCCCAGCGTGAAGAGAGGGACTACGCGGCCGGCACTCGGGAGAAGCAGGAGGCAAAGAAAGGGAACGGACACACGGTCCTTGCTCCAGGTCCTTGGGCCAGAGCTTTTTCCATGTGGAGACTCTTTCAATGGACGTGTCCCTGCGTGCTTCTTAGACGGACTGCGGTCTCCTAAAGGTAGAGGACGCGGGGCTGGGGGGTGGAGGGTGGGGTGGGCGCGGGGTTTAGGCAGCAGAAGCGGCAGAGCCCTTCTTGGGCCCTGCCAGGCCCGAGGTAAACAGACGCCCCCCTCCAGGTCCACGTGCAGCCGAGCCCCTGCGGGGGTGCCCCCATCCCACCGCCCCCTGGCATGCACTCTTCCACCCATTCTCCCTCCCCTCTCCTAGGTACCCTATTAGGGCTAATAACACTTAGATGATTAAGGAAAAAAAAATAAAGTCAAATAAATCCTTTGGAGAGGGTGGCCCCTAGATTTCACCCGTTAGCTGCCAACCTGTCCGCGCTGCCATGGTGATCCCCTCTCCCTTCTCCAAGTGTTTCCGGGAGACCTGCTTTCTCTACTCAGAGTCAAGTCCCATTTCGGAAAGTGCTCCAAGTTGGGGTTCTCCCTGCTAGTTTCCAGAAATGTGCAGAGTCAGTACTTAAGTGCCACTTTGTACTGTTTTTAGGAGCTGACACGTGCATTAATAGATTTCAGCCATTTACGTAATCTCAGGAAGATACATGTGTATCTTGACTGCACTAGGGTGATTCGGGGATGGAGTGGCCTGTCCTGACACCGCTGAGGTTAGGGGCGTGGACCCCAAGTTACAAGTGGCTCCACAAGTTGTGGTCTTGCGTTTACAGAGTCTGGAAGTTATAGTGTGTGTGTGTTTGATGTATCAGGAAGTTCTATACAGTGCCTCTGAGGAAGTCACATGCGCCATTTGTGCATGTTTATATGCCAGTGAGCGCTGGACAGTGTGTGTTTGGGTGTGTATAGGGGACACAGGGTGTCAGACCAAGCGGTGGTTTCCCCAGGTTCCCTGCATTGACTGCCAGCACTGGTGTCTCAGAAAAAAAGGTGACAGCCATTGACGCTGGTTCAGGCAGGGGTGGGAGGGGGTGTGCGCAAAGCCCCAAATCAGATGTCAGACGAGTTGAGCGTGGGATGGGAGGGAGAAACCCGTCTGGCTCAGGAACTTGGGACCCTTCATTCTCCCCAAACATTCGAGCTTCCGTCGCTCTTAAGTAGCCCCGCGAGTGTTGCAAGCCAGGAGGGCATCCTGGAGGAGGAGGCAAGGGAGCCAAACGGGAGCCCGGGCCGCAGGGAAGGGAGGGGAGAGGACTGGGCGGGGAACTCGGGTGACTCACGTCGGCCCTGTCCGCAGGTCGACCATGGTGGCCGGGACCCGCTGTCTTCTAGCGTTGCTGCTTCCCCAGGTCCTCCTGGGCGGCGCGGCCGGCCTCATTCCCGAGCTGGGCCGCAGGAAGTTCGCGGCGACGTCGGGCCGCCCCTCATCCCAGCCCTCGGACGACGTCCTGAGCGAGTTCGAGTTGCGGCTGCTCAGCATGTTCGGCCTGAAACAGAGACCCACCCCCAGCAGGGACGCCGTGGTGCCCCCCTACATGCTGGACTTATACCGCCGGCACTCGGGCCAGCCCGGCGCGTCCGCCCCGGACCACCGGCTGGAGAGGGCAGCCAGCCGCGCCAACACGGTGCGCAGCTTCCACCATGAAGGTGAGGCGTGGAGCAGGGAGTGGGGGCAAGGACGGGGGCGGGGAGTCACCGCGCAAAGCCCCCCCACGGTGGGCAGACTTCAGGCATCTCTAGGGAGGCAGCTTGGCCAGGGCACCTCAGACGTTTCCACTCCTGCTTCTCTACCGTCATTTCTGAATCTGATTTTAACGTACTGCTTGTGTGGCGGAGGAGCCAGGGATTCAGGGATTCCCTTTAGTAAATCCGCACCCTTTTCCTGGCTTGCAGCCAGAAGAGCTACTCCTCCCCCGGGAACTGGAGAGAAATCAAATGATGGGGAAGATGAGGGCAAAAGGCATGCCCCTAGACATCTAAACGTGCAAGAGTGCCATAGGGGCAGAAGGACAAGGGAGGTGGATTGGGATTTCTTTAAGTCTGTTTAGAAGCTCTTACTCTATAAATCTGCTATTTAAGCTGGGGTTTCAGCCTACACAGAGCCAAGGGCAGAAATTTCAGAGATAGCATTGAAAAATCAAAGCCCAGGGCCCCAAAGTCTTTCTAATTTACAGTTGATCTGGGCCTGGTTTGGAAGATTTTGAATCCCAATCTAATCCCCGTGGGAGATCAATTCCACAATCAATCTTATTGTTTCCACAATGACTTTCTTGTCTTGTGCTTAAATCTGAGATAGGCTCTGAGCAGAGACAAGGCAAGCCTTCAGATAAAAGCTTTTGCAGCAGCTGCCTGTTTTCCTTCATGTGCACTGAAATGTGGATATTTTTTTTCTTTTATGACACTACATGTGGTTTTTCTAAGGTAGGATATTTCTGCTTGTTTCATCAGAAGGGCATTTAGTGGGTTTGAAATGTCTTAGAGCAGCTATTGAAATCTTCTGTACCTAAGTTCCTAGAGCAATTAGTCAAAAATATGTTCCACCTCAATTCTTTTTCTACACTTTAAAGTGCTCCTTTGGCTTAATCCATTCTAAAGAGAGCATGGCTTCCTTCAAGTTCTAGAAAAGAGTACAAAGTTGTATGCCATAGAGCAGCCACTTGTAGGATATTGAAGAGTTAGGAAGTGAAGTTCCCTTTTTCTTGCCTTGCCTTGCTGAGATGGTAAATTTCAAGTAGAAATCTACACTGATACAAACAAATCAGAAATGGCACAGCCAGAAGTTTACTCCCAGTGTGAAGGATGACTGACTTATACTTGTGAGAACACTGGTTGATAAGGGGAAGACTCCCAGAGGCAAGTCACATAACAAAGTAGCCTTCTTCATCATTTGAGGCAGCTGTACATTACGGAGGGACACTACGTTGATTGTCAGTTCATTCTCAAGCACATTTCTAAGTGAGGTGCCCTCTGCTAGCAGAAATCAGAGATTGAAAGGCAGTAAAATCTCATTCTTCCCCTTCAGAATTCATCCACTGCAAGCAGAAGTTGTCTATATGGTCATATGTGGAACCGTTTTCCTTTGTGTACATTCCGTCATCATAGCCCTGGATGACATTCCCAGCTGATGCTGATTAGAATAGTTTTCTGGATAGAAAAATAACAAGAGCAGCTGTTTTAGCCACCTCTGCTGGAAATTTAGCATAGAAACCATTCTTAGCTTTATTTTTAAGGCCAGGAAGATGCTGTGTCTCTCTCGTAGCTTAAAAGGGTGATCTTTTAAGTGTTAACACCTGAAACATTCAATTGTGTGAGGATTTCATCAGTGAAATCCTCATATTTCTCATCCTTTTAGAAGTGGCTTGATCAAAACTGAACAGGCTATACATTATTTGAGTGTGTTATTTTAACTTAAATACCATGCTTGAGTTTAGAAGTCAAAATTTAGATCTTTGAAAGTGTAAATGTTACATGTAAAAGCACAAAAGTTACCAACTTAACTTGCAGTATCTTACATCTTAATGCAATTAGATGATAGAGAAAAGCTATGTAATTTTTGTTCTAGAGTTCAATAGATCCATTTCTTTTCCTGTTATAACTAGCATATCATCATTGGGCTGGATATAGCACTTTTTGAAGACTATTCATTGTTGTGTAACCCAGGATTTGATTTTCATAAACATCCTTGTAGCATGCATGCCACTAAAAAAACATTTAATAAACCATGTGATTAAGACTGCTGGCTCAAGTGCAGAATTTGGTTTATATACTATTAATGGGCATTTATTTGGCAAAGGACCAAAAGGACCTGATTACAAGAATTACTGTTTCTTTTCTTTTCTTTCTTTCTTTTTTTTTTTTGTGGGTGGGATTGGATGGTTTGGTGGTGGAATTACAAGACAAGAGAGATCATGATGGACATCTTTCAGCCAATATGAATATAATGGGACCATATAATGAGAGAAATCTTAGACAAAATTATCAGTTGTTGTTTCTCCTATTAAACTTTGTCTAGTCCTTTCTATAAAGGCTTTTATTTGGGAGAGTGTAAGTTTTGCTAAAATTTTCTTTTTTCAAAGTTATTAAAAAGTGCTTCAGCCACGTAAGCCTTTCAAAACTGCCATTGAAGATAGAAAAATCACTTCTCCAACTGGAAAGAGTGTTTTATGCTTTGCTGCAGTTAGAAATGCATTGAAATTGGTTAACTTCATTGGCCAACTTCATTGCCAAAAGTCTTCCTGCTTTTCTGTCAGATTGGAGTATAGAAGGACCAGGAACTTGTTCTTCTGGCTCTGAAAGACACAGTCTTCTTTTTGCATGAAATAACTGAATTATTTGCCTCTGTGGCTGAAACTTTCAAACTGAGATTAACCCTCATTGCACAAATATAATTATCATGAAAATATCCATGTAATAGGAAAGTTCAAGAAACGACTGTTGCTCTGTGATGGAGAAATCGTGGCACAAATTAATTCCCAGTACAAACAAAGAATTCGGAAACATAGAGCCCGCCAATCCAATACTGACCTGGTAGGCTTCCCTAGTACCCCCAGATATTTCTGTGTGATTACAAAAGGCCCCATTAAGTGGGAAAGTTATTCTATTTGAAAATGCCTGGTGATAGTTCCTTGGCACTGATGTTTTCTGTTCCACCTTTTTTTTTAGTGGTTCCCTTATATCTCTCTTGATCCCTCTGCATTGAGCTATTTTGTCTTTTTTAGACTTGCCTTTTGCATATTTCACTGAGCAGTCAGATAGGAGTAAGAGGGCAGTCTTTCATTTCGAAGGTATTGGAGCTAAGGGTGGGCAAAGACCAAATCAGGGTTAGTGGTGACAACCGTTCTGTACTTTTATTTAGTTGCCTTTTCCTTTGTTGTCTTGAAACAAAATAAGAAACTAATTCCGTTTAACCTTTCCTATTTTATCTTTTTCCTCCTTGATCAGTTCTCTAACCATTGTTTTACCTTCTAGAAAATCTCATGCATCATACTTGGCCCCTTTCATTCTCTTTTAGGGTAGTGATTTCCATCTTTACTGATTTGCCAGCATATTCCCAGGTTCTGTTGTTGTTTTGATTGTTTTAATAGAAGTTTTTTTTCTCCAAAGAGTGTTGCAAAATTCTCAAAGCGTAACGATACCTTACTTTTTTGATAAAACTCACCATACTTTATTTAGAACAAAAAGACAGCCACAAAATAGCAGTGGTTTCAAACAAGGTCTCCATGTCCAAGTGGGGCCATCACTTTGCTTTTCTGCTCATCTAGTTCTGTTGATCACTCCACCATACCTGGGTATGCTATTCTGTCCCTTTAGCTGGGACAAATCTCACCCTAGGTTATCATTATATTAAATAAAAATGTGTCCCTAATGGTTTGACTTTTGCTTGAGTTTTTGACTTATCTGTATTAGGTAGTACCATCTGGTGGCTAGAAACTTGGGAACTGCAGGAGAATCAAGTTCGTAGCTCTGCTCTTCATTTACTGGCTCTGTGACCTTGGGGAACTTACATAACCACTCTGAACACCAACCGTTTCACTTACAAAATGAAACGGAGATAATGATAGTTCTTCTCTAATTGGTTTGTTGTGAGATAATTCATATAAAGTTGTTAGTGCCAGACCTGGCACCAAAAAAAAAAAAAAAAAGCATTCAGCACATTAGCTGTCATTATCACGATAACTTCTTTTGTTAATGTTATTTTCTCCCCTCCTCTAGGGAAGCGGAGGCCAGAGAGGATCTAGGCTGGCTGAGAGAATTCAGCTCAGTCTTTTGGATGACTTGACGCTGGATGAATAATTGACATAGTGTAGGTGATTAAATTAGGACTTCACTTTTGGAGGAAAAGGTGGAACATCATTGTTGCCTTATTTTTCTTAATTTTCCAACATTTTTGTAGCTATGGGTTCACCCATTTGGTTAAGAACTTAGAGGCTCACAAGCTCAGGTCGAAGATAGGTCAGAATCCTTAAATCCCTTAGCAAGTTCAGCTTATTCAGCAAGGGATATTTGCAGAGAATTAACAACTGTATAAGCCTCCAAAAAAGCATACGTTACATACTTTGGTAAATCCTCTATATATTTACAGCATCCCCAGGCTTGCTGTGATAATTTATAGAAGGTTTTTTCTTTAATTTACTTTATTTCCAGTAGGTTTTGATTTTTCTACCCTCAAGAAAAGATTCATACTCCTCCATTGCAGATTAGAGGAAAAGGTGGTACATGCCTTAACCTTGGGCAGTTATTTTCCAGGGTTTAGGGGTTCCTGTGAATTTCAGACTTACCTCTGTGACCTGAGTCTGCATTCAGGGGTGTTGTAATACAGGCTTTTTTTTATTAAGGGTGGAATAAGGATCTTTCAAGGAAGAGGTTCACTGAGATGCCATTGGAAAGTTGGAGAAAGGTCTTCATGTTACTTGTTGTCATTTAATTGCTCATTTTTTCTCCTTTGTTAAGGCCACTAAGTGATTCTCCTTTACTAAGGCTACTTACCTCCAAGGAGATTTTTAACCGCATGAAATTGCTGTTTTCTGTGTTTCTGGTTGAATAATGGCAGTTTTATATGATTCAGTCTTACCTTCCCCCCCCCCCCCCCCCCCCCGAGGGTTATTATTCCATTCTATGCCTCTTTTATATGCACCTTCTTCATTTATCTGTCCCTGATACTTACCTTGGAGATTGTCGCTTCATTGTCATCCTCTGGCCATGTGTTTGTGTGTATATGTGTGTTTATAGCTTCCTTCTTTTTTATTTATGGATTGGGATTCAGGGTTTATCTTGCAATTGTGATTTCTGTGGGCACTTTTGTTAATATAGCTAGTCCTGGATAATTTGCCTTTCCTTCCCCCTCTGTGAAAGAAAAGGGTGTTCTTAAGAGTACTAGTATCAGATAAGTCAGCAGCTCAGGAGCAGATCTAGCTTCAGTGTCACTGGGGTCTGGGGCTTCTGAGTTGTACCTTCTCTGCTGAACAGCTGCCTTCCACTGAAACATCAGAGGGCTCCTGAATTGCAGGGAGGAAGGGAGGAAAGAAGCTAAATATCAAATCTTTGATACTTGTTGGTAACCACCAGGAAGAACCAGGTTCCAATGATAGGAGGGTCATTTTAATGATCTTGCCTGGCCTGAAGTACCATTAGCTTACAGTGGGGTTTAGAATGTGGACGGATCCTCGAAGATGTCCCCAGGAGGTTTGGATTAACAGACATGAGACCACGGAGGACTCATCTGGCCTGATAGTCTCCATGTCCAAGTAGATGAGCTGTAAACCTTCTGTTCCGAGTCACTGGCTGGCCCACCTGTGGCCTCAACTCTTATTCCTTGGCTAATACTAGTGGTTCTTTTACTCACTTTTATATTATTTAATAAAAAGCCACTTTTAAAAATACACTCCTCTGGCCGTCTACACTTGAATGTGAAAAACATGCTTTAAAACCTTGACACTCAAAAGTGTGGTCCACCGGCTCTGGAGCGCCCTCTCCCCTAGGAGTGTGCTAGAAATGCAGAGTCTTGGGCTCCCCTCCAGACCTACTGAATCGGAATCTGCATTTGAAGCTTTAAAGTGTTGTAGTTGTTTCATGTGAAGGTTAAAGTTTGAAAAGTACTGCATTAAAGCATTACTCCGTAATTTGATATAAACTGGCCCTGTTGAACTCGGGCTTCCACTTAGCTTGCGTTAACACCTGTTGCTTTGATGATGAAGGTTTACACAGGTAAAACCTTTGAGAGAGTGATCTGACATGATGCTCCTTTGCCAAGGTGTCTAGATTCTGTCAACAACTGACAGCTGTTTGTCTTTAGGGGAAATACACCCATAAAATTAATAAAAATATAGTCTCCTCTTATGATGATGTGAAACTATGGCAAAATAGATTTTGTTAGCACTTGTGTTGGGATTCGGAATGAAGCAGGCAAATTTTTTTGACAAGCAATGATAGGATGTGATAAAGCTAGAAGAAAATAAGTCCAACTATCTCAAAATCTAGTGCTATTCACAATCAATTTGAGAATAATGTTGTACCTTTGATGATTTGCAGACTACAAGCATTCAGGGTTCTACGTTATGTTTTATTGTTTGCTTGGAAACCAGTATTTCTTAAAGTTGAAATTCAGTAATCTTAAATCAGACAAAGCTTTTATGCATGGCTCACTTGGATGGCTATTTTGAAAAAATGATAATAAACATAGAAGGATTATTCTTTAACAGGATGAGATTATTCCTTATATCCTGTATGTCATAATGGCCTTTTTAATAAATGTTTAATAATTTTTTTGTTTTCTATCTATTCTGCAGCCTATTATTGGGTAGGTGGATGTTTTTAGTGTGTTTTCTTTTTTTAAACATAAAGGAATTACAAGCAGAAGACAGAATCATTTTTTTCCTTGCGAAAGCATCTAAAATGAGATTTTGATTTTTGAGGTCATAAGGAGGTGAGAGAACAGACAACAGATGGGAAGCTATTTCTCTTGAAATTGTTTGGCTTTAATTACTACAGTGTCCTAGTACCACCCATACGTTTCCAAAGAAGTAGATCCCTGTAAATGCCTTTGTCTCTGGACTTTTGAGTAAAATAGTAGGGTGTGCTTTGCAAAATGTCATCGTTGATGTTGAGTTTCAGAGTCTTTAATTAGGAAGCTGAAATCTGTATATCGAGATTTGTAAATCATCTAAATTGCAGAGTAATGTTTTAGAATACCGCTTAAGGGATTGACATTAAAGCTTTTTTTAAAAAAAGAAATGCAATAATTTCCTCAAATCCTCCCTCATTAGACCTCTACTAACTATAGTGCTGACTTTCTTTTTTTTTTTTGCCCTAAAGTCTGTGAATTCCAAAGAAATGCATCACCATTTCCCCCATTATTATAGCCACCTGGAAGCAGTGTTTCTGTATGAGATCAAAAACCCAACAATGAATTATGAAATTTTATTTCGTGGTATGCATGTTGACACGAACTTATAGAAAAGAGAGAAGGGAGACTCCATTTTTATTTAAAGAGGAAATTTTTATTTTCTGGTTACATTCTTTTACTTGGGTTAAATCAAACCCCATGATAGAGTTTAAAAATATTCCTAGATAATCAAACTGTCATTACTTCTCTTACTGAATGATTTTTCTTCTTGTTTTTTTTTTTTTTTTTTTTCCCTACTCTTCCATATCAAATCAGAATCTTTGGAAGAACTGCCAGAAACAAGTGGGAAAACAACCCGGCGATTCTTCTTTAATTTAAGTTCTGTCCCCACCGAGGAGTTCATCACCTCAGCAGAACTTCAGGTTTTTCGGGAACAGATGCAGGAAGCTTTGGGAGACAATAGCAGTTTCCATCACCGAATTAATATTTATGAAATTATAAAACCTGCAACAGCCAACTCGAAATTCCCCGTGACCAGACTTTTGGACACTAGGCTGGTGAATCAGAATGCAAGCAGGTGGGAAAGTTTTGACGTCACCCCCGCCGTGATGAGGTGGACTGCACAAGGACACACCAACCACGGATTCGTGGTGGAAGTGACCCACTTAGAGGAGAAACAAGGTGTCTCCAAGAGACATGTTAGGATTAGCAGGTCTTTGCACCAAGATGAACACACCTGGTCACAGATAAGGCCATTGCTGGTGACTTTCGGCCACGACGGGAAAGGGCATCCCCTCCACAAAAGAGAAAAGCGTCAGGTGAAACACAAACAGCGGAAACGCCTTAAGTCCAGCTGTAAGAGACACCCTTTGTACGTGGACTTCAGCGACGTGGGGTGGAATGACTGGATTGTGGCCCCTCCAGGGTATCATGCCTTTTACTGCCACGGAGAATGCCCTTTTCCTCTAGCTGATCACCTGAACTCCACTAATCACGCTATTGTTCAGACATTGGTCAACTCAGTGAACTCTAAGATTCCTAAGGCGTGCTGTGTCCCAACAGAACTCAGCGCCATCTCCATGCTGTACCTTGATGAAAACGAAAAGGTTGTATTAAAGAACTACCAGGACATGGTTGTGGAGGGTTGTGGGTGTCGTTAGCACAGCATTATTAAATAAATAAATATATATATATATTTTAGAAAAAAGAAAAAAAACCCAAACAAACAAACAAACCCTCCCCCCACCAGTTGACACTTTAATATTTCCCAATGAAGACTTTTATTTATGGAATGGAATGGAAAAAAAAAACAGCTATTTTGAAAATATATTTATATCTACAAAAAGAAGTTGGGAAAACAAATATTTTAATCAGAGAATTATTCCTTAAAGATTTAAAATGTATTTAGTTGTACATTTTATATGGGTTCAACCCCAGCACATGAAGTATAATGGTCAGATTTATTTTGTATTTATTTACTATTATAACCACTTTTTAGGAAAAATAGCTAATTTGTATTTATATGTAATCAAAAGAAGTATCGGGTTTGTACATACTTTTCCAAAAATTGTAGTTGTTTTCAGTTGTGTTGTATTTAAGATGAAAAGTCTACATGGAAGGTTACTCTGGCAAAGTGCTTAGCACATTTGCTTTTTTTTTTTTTTTTTTTTTTGCAGCGCTACTGTTAAGTTCACAAGTTCAAGTCCAGAAAAAAAAAAAAAAGTGGATAATCCACTCTGCTGACTTTCAAGATTATTATATTATTCGATTCTCAGGAATGTTGCAGAGTGGTTTGTCCAATCCATGAGAATTTACGTCCTTATTAGGTGGAATATTTGGATAAGAATCAGACATTGCTGATCTAATATAGAACCCACCCCTGCCCCTTAATTTGCAGAAAGAATAAAGCAGGATCAATAGAAATTATAAGGAAAATGATGAACCAGCAATAAAGTGAATGATGGTTTGTTGTTCTTTCCTAAACTAGTGAAACATTCAAAGGGGCTGATCTGGCCAAAGTATTAAATAAAACATCAAATTTCTTCATTATTGATACTGTGGTCATGTATATTTAAAATTGATATCTCGTGGCCCTCAACAAGAGTTGGAAATCGATTTGTATTTTACCTTTACCTCATCTAGGAGCTTGTTATTCTCTGAAGGACCCAATTTTCTAACTTGCACAATACACAGCAAAACTGTGCACATCATGTTTTCAGCCCACCCTCTGTTCTCTGACTGATCAGCTTGCTTTTCTTTCCAAGGTTATGTGTTTGAACACATTTCTCCAAATGTTCGACCTATTTCAGATAATAAATATCAAAGCTTTGGCATTTCGTTCTATAAAGTCCAACCTGTGAGAGAAAATGGTGCATTTGTACAGCGCTCACAGTGATTACCTTGTGTTTGCATTTTTGTTTCTAAAGTTACATATTTTAGAGGAGGGTCGGGGGAAAGGCAAGGAATGGTTGGAAAATTGTAAGCTAGTCACTTGATAAGTCGTATTTGGATCAAAGGTATTCCTGATGATTTAGTATTTTTCATATGAACCTCTTTGGGGTGGAAAGATTTAAGGGAAAACTAAAGCCTACAAAACGAGCAAAACCTGGGGAACCCAAGATAAAGTTCCAGAGATAATATCCCATGCAACAGAGGCAACGGTGCCAAAAAATTAGAAAGGGAAAGTGTCTGAGATCAGCTTCTACAGAAACATCTGCCAACTGGATGAAGCCCAAACAGAATGAAGTCAAATTAGGCTGCTCGGAATGAACATTTACCAGTGTCAGAGTTTCTGTGCCCTGGGTTGTTCCCAGCCAAGAAAGGGTCAGGGGATATGTCTGTAAGACCAGGGAAGCCACAACTCCTCACCATTTTACTGATGATTCTGATTTCAGTCCCCTCTCAGCCTGCCAGGATTGGTGAAACCTAGTTCTAATCTCTTTTCCTAGGCCCTGCCTTAAAATTGGCTTAAAAATTAGTGTTTGTAATGGAACAGACTGTTATGATCAAATTCTTCCCATGAATTAACTTTCAATGACCATGAACATACTTACATTTTGGAGGTTAGGAGGTTACATATAACTTATCTTTAAATGTATTCTTTGGTTATTTTTTTACTGATACTAGCTAACTTCTAAAATCTTTTAGCTGCTTCTTTTTCTCTCTGCTGCTATTGCTCTCGGGTAGGTGAGAATCATTAGATTAGACCCAACTATGGAGGGTGAGGTGTCTTCTTTGTTTTCCAGCCAGTCTTCACCGCCCCTTGCCATGGAGATGAGGGGCAAACCCCACAGTCTTAACTTCTTAAAACAATAACCCACATTTTCTCATCTTCAAATTCCCTGGATGAGAGTGTGAGAATATAGCACAAGAACTTCATGCAGTTTCATCCATCCTTTTGCTTTCTCTACTTCATTGGTTCTGATTTTCTTGGTTAAAATTGCTTTCAATGGTATCAACTCAAATGCATTCTCTTGCAATATATATATAAAGCAACGTGTATGTATAAGTATATATGATGATATATGTAATATATATTATGTATGCATAGATGGCATTTTCAGTGTCAGTTTAGTTTCAAAGGTTTTATAATAACTGGGGACTTTGACCCTCTTGGCAGCTCACTCAAGAAACAATATTTTTACAAATATTCTACATCCTTACAGACATTTTGGCTCACGTTCTTGGTTCTGAGGAATGAAGAGTCATAACTAACTGCATGACACTGAATTTCTTGAATTTCAGTCACTATTCTGTAGAATATTTTCAATCATTTTAGAGTTGGCCTTTTTAAAAAAATCAATGTGTAGTCATTTCTTAATTTGGGGGTCTCGCCTTTCAAAATTGGTTACATTAATCATGTGTTTTTATGCTTTTCTTGGCTGCATGTGCCTCCCTGGTGTGGTTTTAACCTGTGTGGCCCATCCAGGTTGCTCTGTTAATTTTTTGCCTTCAAAAATTGGAAATAGAGAGGGGAGTGGTTTATAGATCTATCTGTGCTTCTCTCTTTTCATATTTCTACTCCATTTGCTGCTTCAAATTGTACTTCAAGAGGCAAAGCATGGAGAGATCTGTAAATCTGGTCTATATAACAAACTGCATAATCCCTAGATAACCTAGGTGGTCTGTTTTTCTTCCCCTCAATTTTTTATTGGAGGGGGGAAAATCATGTGTGCAATTCAAAGCACTTTAAAAAATAGCATATTTTCTATTCTACTGGCATATTAACATTAAGATATTGATTCACCAAATGTTTATATGCTACAAACTTCTCATCTGTTATAAGGCAAAAGGAACCTAGCCTTGCATTAAAGAATAATTATAAAGTCTAGAGTCATTGTGACATGGATTGGCAATCCAAGGAAGCAAGAATGTCCTGGCACTATTCCTTTTCTATCTGAATTTTAGCAGGGGACGGGTATGGTGAAATGGGGGATAAAAGGCAAGTCTGCTCCACTCAGGTAAATTGCCTTTCCTTTTTCCTCTACCCTGCTGACATAAATTACAGCCTTTTGGTATTCTCCAGGGCAGAATTTTCTGACCATTTCCCTGCCCTGCAAACTTCAAAGTGAATTTCTACGTAACTTTGGGGACCAATGCTCTAAATAAAACTTCTTAGATTTTAATGTGCATCCGAATCACCAGTAATGCCTTAAGGAGAATGAAACGTTCATGTGTATACAGACCCCCTGGAATCATGTTCTATTATAGATTCTGTTTCAGTGGGTCTGGGGTCTGGGCTCTGAGATCCTGCATTTCTAACAAGCTCCCAGGTGAAACCCTTACTGCTGGCCGGAGGACCATAGTTTGAGTAGCAAGGCTCTAATGAATACCTTCTTAATCCTAACTGCAAAAGTTGGACCAAGTTTAGGCCCCTCTCTAAAAAGCAGCACTTAAAAATACATAAAACCAAACCTGTATATAGAATGGCATCTGAATATAGTTCACCATATCTGAAATGATGCCCTACATTTTTTTTTTCAAAGGCATTCTTTTCCCCCACAAGATGACTGGCAATTTTGTGTTCTAGCCACCCTCAGACATGAAAACACTTGGTTGCTTATCTTGTAAAATCTGCTCCGCTTGCTTGCTTGGGCATGTATGTAGTCAGTTTCGTCAAATACGTGTCAGTACATCTATGTGGATGGGGGAGCAGGTGCAAGCCCTTAAAAACGTACTTTAAAAAAGTTTAACACTTAAGTCAGTCCACTGAGTTGATCCTGTGTGATCTTAGTGCCAAGCGTCTGAGTTAAAAGTTTTCCCTTTGAAGGCAGCAAGTAGATGTCATACATTTGAAGCATTTGTTTATACAAAAAAAGATGCTTGATTTTTTTTTTTTTTTTTTAAGTTCTAAGACGGTTCACTGTACAGCACCATTGAGCCTACAGGGTGGTATAAAGCTTCCAAAGCTGGTATTTGAGGTTTGATTTAATGGCTATTGGAATTTTCGATGCTGCGGTTGGCTTCGAATAAGGTGCTTAAAATGGGCTCAGGCTAGAAAAAGCAAAAGGAATTGATTTCCCTCTGAAAAAGGGTGTCAGCAAAGAAATGACTTTCTGTGTTTGCTTGGCCCTGGCAACTCATTTTTTTTTTTTTTTTTTTTTTTTTTTTTGAGAAATGTCCTATGAGGGTCTTCTGGTTAGCATTGCAGTACTTTATAGAAGGACTTTGAAGATTTCTTACAAACAATTCAGATTTGAATATTTGTTGAAGAAATGCTGGAATGAATGAATTCCTAATTTCAAGTACACCCTTTGTTGTGTGTGTGCTTATATGCATATATACGTGTGTGTGTGTCTGTGTATGCATATTATATATGTATATATGTGATTTGTTCCTGTCTGGAATCCAAATTCTGAATATAGGGTGCCTATTTTTTTTTTCATTGACTCTATCATTTTGTTGAGGTCTCTAAATTTTGAATTGAGTTCTTTTGAGGTGCTTAAGCCGTCCTAAGCCAGACACTGACTTTAACACCGCTTAAAAGCTTGTGTTTGCCCCATGCCCGGGGCCCCGCTGGCAGGCATTGCCAGGAGTACATTATAGTGGCGGTCCACGCTGATGAGGAGGTCTCTAAGCAAACCACGGATGTGCCTAAAGCTTCCCTCATACGGAGCAGGATCTCATCTGGACTGCATTTACACTGGAACCGCTTGGCCACAACACTATGAGAGAATAATTATTGAACTATTTTACTGTACAACTATTTCCAAATTGTTGATTTTTTATTGATTTCAGGAGGCAAGCTAATTGCCCCATGGCAACTTGATGTTAACGTTTAATGAAGATCAGGAAACAGAGTTTATGAAAAGCTTTTGTATAGTAACTGCAAAGTTTCAAGAACTGTTTTATACTTCCTGACAGTGCTGGGCCTAGCTTAATGGTTTGTTTTTATTGCTTAAGAGTGTAAACCTTGCTTTAGCCCGGTGTGTGGAAACTATACCCTCATCCCTGCATTACACATTTTCTCATTGCTTTTTACTCACTCCTGACTTCCTTTCCTGCCATCTACAATTGAGACTTTTTCTGTTTTAATTGTCTGAAAATGAGTTTCTATCTTTGCACGCTGAGAATCTTACACACACACACACAGACACACACACACGCACACTCATGAAGTTAAGTGTCTGTATTGTTTCACTTTGTTTTGGGTGGAGTTTCTTTTCAGCACTTGGTTGCTAGACGACCAAGCAGACAAAAGTTAAAAGATTGAAAAGGCATTTTCAAAGATGCCAAATCTTGGCGGCTGAACTATTTTATCTCTGTCTTTATGAGGAAGGCTTAGTATTCTTACCAGGTTACCCTTGCCTTTTGTTGGGTAGATGGCTGGTAGAGGATTTTTTGAAGGCTAGCTCTTAAGGCATTATCTGTTTGAGAACTTTCTTAAGTGTTGTTCTCCCATTTGCTGGAAAACACTTCCCACCTGGATTGACAAAAAAAAAAAAAAAAAAGCCAGCTTAGTTTCCAAGGGTGTGTTTTAAATCACTAATAAAGTTGAGCTCCAGCTCCCAGCTGCCTCAATTGTTTCAAGGCAAAGATGTAGAGAAAGGATTGCTTTTTGAGGCAACATTCTGAACTACAAGCTTATGTGCGTGGTGAATAGTCTCTAGGAAGCTACCTTTGCTTTTTTGGTGGATAGTACTGAAAATGTTTTGAAAAAATTTTTAAAAGCCTAATTTTAAATCAAAGTCATTTGCTCCTTTCAGTAAGATACTTCAGGAGCATGTTATAAATACACGATCTTTATAGATCTGCCAAGTTGGACGTGTGTTCACAAGTTCATCTTGCATGTGTATGCAATTTGTAGCTGACATACTTTCCTCACCGAGGTCGTCCCTTCTTTCTCATTCATCCTCTGAGATGCTGCTGCCCTGGCTCTCCTCTGTGGGGTTCCCTATGCTGGAATTTAGTCAAATCCATGGAAAACTTTAACCACTTTCCTGATTCATTTACAGACAGGATTTCCTGGCATGAGGATCAAGCAGGGAGCCCTGAAGTTTTTTTTCATCACAGACTGTCTTGGAAATTAGGATCTTCTGAAGCCTGTCTGGCCTATACACATAAATTGGACAAAATATTCTCCTACAAAGAAAGCTTACAAACTGACTTAGAAATTGCTCAATCACTAGGTTTAACTGGTAAACACACACACAGTCCTCCAAAGCACATCAGTATTGTCAATATTACAAGCTATGAAAATAATTATGCTCGGACTGAAAACTTAATAATAATCAGTAAGTGAGCTTAAATAGAAAGAAGAAAAACAATTTAGGAGAAAATTTCAGTATTTCCTAATCTCATAGAATTTGATGTGTGTTTGCTACCTAGAGATAACTTGGCTGAATGCAAGTAATTGGGGAGGATTGGAGAAGTTAGGGGTGGTTTGTGGTTAAAAAAATACACATATACATATATATATACACACACACACACATATATATATGAGATCAATGCTGCTTTTAATAGTAATATAACAATATTATAATTGAATAATATTGTGCTTAAATATTATTATAGCACAATAGCCCCTTCTTTGGTGATGCCACAGAACATTTTCCTGTGTAAAGAAGGGCTCAGAAGTTAGTTTTGAGGGCTTCCTCTTTATCTAACTTCAGAGAAAGAAGGACAGGTATTGGCTGGGAGAAATGAAGACTAAAAATTCTAGAATTCTCCTTGCCAACAACAGCTGCCCAAAGGAAAACATATTCCTGCCTGATACAAAAGTATCCTATTTTCTATCAATATTTTGCAGAAATATATCTTTGGGAAGTTGTTGTATTAAACAATATATAAGTGAGCTCCAAGCCCTCTTTCCCTTTTGTGAGCCCACTCCCTGCCGGAACATCCCTTTTGGAGACACAGCCAGGTTGGGGACAGGATGCTGGAAGGACGCTGTCTTTGTGCCCTGTTCAACCTCACCCCCTGGTGTACTTTCAAGTGCACTGGGTACTTTTAAGGACTTGGCAAGAGGGGCAGAGAGGAGGTTGTTAGACTTTTCTAAACTACAATCAGGTGCACATGGTGGGCAATGTTGCAAAGCCCTCTCATCTCCAGAACCACTAGGGATAGGACATTGAAGCTGTAATGCTGTCATTAATCATGGGAAGATTAACTAAGGAGCTTTGCAGGGCAAGGGGACAAGTCTGTTTTTTTTATGTACTGTTTCTGGAAAGTTCAGGGGGTGCCAATGTTTCAGTCCCAGTGGTGTGAAAATAAGAACCTTCCTCCGTGGCAGCTGGTGCCAAAATGCAACTCTCTGGAAGCCTCCTGCCTAGTAGATCCATGAGATTTTGACCTCTGGGTCCCAAAGGAGCCGAGGACCCACAAGACTGTCCCGTGATGAGGTAAGTTAAGTGGGAGTCCTTGTTTGGCAGAAACAGAAATTGGTATCTAATCATGTCCCGGTCACTTACCCAGTCCTCAAAAAACACGATTATAATTTTCCTATACTTCCATTTTATTATGCATTTTGCTCTCTTTCTCTCTATTTCTCTCTTCTTTCTTCTGGGTGTCAGGACCTTCCCTGAAGATAAAGAAATAAATGTGTTAGGGAAAGAGGAGCTGGAAAAGCCAACCTTATTTGTGGCAAAGGGAGAGCAATTTGGTCCTGTGTCGTCACAAACCTACCGAGTTTGCTGAATGTAACTGAACCTACCCTGAAGATCTCTGAGAAGCCAGTTTGGACAGGGAACAAGATCCTATTGTGCTTGTCCTTTTCCATGGTGATGAGTCTGAGTTTGGAAGGAGGAGTAATTCCACAGACTTTCCTCGTGGAAAATGCTCGTGGTGAGGGAGAAATTGCTCCCCTCCCTTCGTCTTTGTAACACAAACTTTGGGATGCTGAGAAGTGCTGCTCCAGCCTGGGGGGGTGGTGCGTGCGGGGAGGGAGCTGGCAACCCATCGGTCTTCGTTGGAGTGTGAGCACAGAGCACAGCGCCTCTTCTGCTTTGCAGCCAGAAACAGTGATTCATTTGATTTTAATTTTGACGTTAGCATTTTTCTCATGACTCATTGATAATTTAATATGGAATTTGAAAGGCTGAAACAGTTATTTACTTTTTAGGAACTTAAAACATTCGCGGGGTGGAATACATATTTATTTTCCCCCTGAAATGGAAGATGCGCGGTTGCTTCATTAAAAAAACAAATGAGGAAGGGGCGTTTCTCTGACCCTTCCCCTCCCAGCTCCCACCTGTGCCCCACGCCGCCAGCTGATCTCACTAATATTGACCCACTGTCAGCCAGTCTGTTTCATCTTACTATTTCTCTTGAACTGCTCAGAAAACGAGGAGAAAACGTCACAGCAGTAAGTACTTCGCTACTGTCATTTGCCTCCTCTGGTCTTTATTGTAACATTATTTAGTGAGGGTAATCCTTCTCATATTTGCTTTAGGAATCTCATGAACTGAGATCCTGCCCAAGATCTTGTAGATCTTTCTGGACAGTTTTGCTGAGGGTATTGCAGGACTTCTGCTTTGTGGGTGAAGAAAGACTTGGTCTGGAACAGGATTAAGTGATAACTTAAAAATACGTACACATTCATGCACACACACGCACTTATTCTCACTAACTTTCCAATATCAAATGCCGCTGTAAATGGTAAATTTGCTATGTAATAATGAGTTATAATGAAAAATGTGATTCTTCCAACAGCTCCAGCATCATAATTATTGCACATCTGCAGAATAAGACCAATGAATGGATGCTTGGAAACGCATTTTAATGAATAGGTAGTGATTCTTCTAAATCGGCATAGCAAATATGTTTTTGTGTCAGTATACAGTGCCTGAGAGTTCTCAGAAGTAGTCGAAACTCACATATTTATTTTTATGACTGTATGAAAGAGGACATGGGACCATCCTAGATGTCTGCACAGAGGACCCTCTCACCACCATCTTTACTTTCTTCCAGTTCTGTTCTCCAGGAGGACAGTGTAGTGGGGAAGACAAAAGCAAATGGAAGGCAGCGTGCTCCAGTTCTCAGTATCTGCTGCCCACTAAAGTCAGTTGCTAGAAGCGACTCTAATCACTTTATACCAAAACGTAGTATCAGATTTTGTGATGGTTAGTACAAAACTATTCAATACAATGGCCACTAGACACGAGGCAATTAAACACTTGAAATGTGGCCACCGGAATTTGAGTTGTGCTGTAATTGTTGAAGACGCACCTGATTTCAGAGTTAGTACGAAAAAAAGATGTGAGCTATCACATCAGTAAATCGTTACACTGATTACATGACAAAACGATAATATTTTGGGATGTATTGGGTTAAATATAATGTATTTTTAAAATTTATTTCATCATTTCCTTTTATTTTTAATGCTGCTACTATAAACTTTTAAATTACATATGTGGCTAACCTTATGTTTCTATTGGATGATGCTGGCTTACTGCAATAATTTAGAGTGGATTCACTTCACATGCGTTCACTTCCAGGCTGATGGGATTTTTCAGGGGGCAGAGAAAAAGAGGGAGCTAGAGCCAACACTTGAATAGAGAGTTGCAAATCGTCGTAGGATCCCATAAACGTTAATGACGCTCATCTACTCTGTCTTAGCAGAGAAAAGGTTGGGAGCCATCAACACAGTGGAAAGAGAACTGGCTTCAAATTTTGAAGGTCTGGGTTGTCCTTCTGGCTTTGCAGGTGTCTGAATGCGTGTCTCTTGGGAGGTGTTTTAACCTATCAGAGCCTCAATCTCTTCACCTTTAAAACACAGGAGGAGGGAGGCCTAGAGCACCTTGTTGCAAGTGTAGCCTCTTCACTTGGCTTTTGCTGTCATAGGTGGGGATAGGGCTGCAGTTTCTTCCTGTAATATTTAGCTAAGTAGAGCAGTTATCATCTAAAAGGTTTTTGTCTTGCTAGGCTGTTCCTTTCCTGGTTCTTTGGCCAAGGAGAGCAGGCTTTCCTTTGTTGTTCGTGGTGGCTTTCTCTTTTTTTAATCTGCAGCCATTGGTGTTTCTGGGGTGCCACTTCTTCATTATCCAGTCTGGGATATATAAAGTAAAAAGAAACACCAAGGAACTCATCACCTGTATTCTTCAGATCCCAAGGTCCCTAGCTGGCCTGCCTTCCCCTTTTTACATTTCAGATACTTACAAAAAAGTTTTTTAATATATAGAATCCAAGGGTTTTAGTTGAATTTAATGAGAAGAATAGGAAAAAATATGTCTATGCCATCTTCCTACAAACAGAAGTCCCAGCAGATAGGTTTTATTCATTCTCTAAATGTCCTTACAAACCTACAGATCAAAAGGTAATAAATGATTTCAATTTTCCAGAGGGAAAAAATTGAGACACTTGGAGGTAATTTACCTGATCAAAGTTACCTACAAATACAGCCTTGGCTTCAAGTAAAATCTTGGAATTTTAAATAGTTATTATTTTGCTTTTCCTTTTCCTCTCTGTGTTTGTTAAAACACACACGCACAGACACACACACACAAAACTGGGTGGTGGGGAGAGGGGAAGGAATGGTTGCCAAAGAAAAGACTAAAAAGGGCTACTTTTTGGCTTGGAAGCAGTAACTGTTTAAAATGACTAAACCAAGACTTTTCAGGGAATTTTATTTGAACTTTGCAATGTGGTTGATTTCTGCAAATTGGTTAGATGATCTTCTCAGTTACTCCTTTATATCTTGTCTTATAAATGAATGGCTTCAATTATTTATACTGTGTTCTGAAACCTAGGTGTCAGGGTGCATATTTAATAATCACTCTCACTCCCTTGATTAAAGACTTACACAAAAATGCAAAGAATGGGGAAAATATTTCATTACTTTGCAGGTTGCACACCTTCGATCAGAACATCTTTGGTCCTGTAAATTCTCTAGGTTGCTTAGTATTTAAAAAAAAAAGATTTTTGACCACTCCCTTAAAACCCATTATCTTGAGTTCTTGAAAGGTTTATAATATTGAAAAGGCAGTGATGAGGTCAGAGAATTAACTTCCCTAAGCAAATTTTCCTAATGCTGACATATTTCCTAATAAAGCATTTACAGGCCCTCTTTCCCTATTTTAGTTTTGATCATTAACACCACTCTTTAAAACTTACTGAGTCTAAAATCAAGAGTGGGAGAAGGTGGGAAAGACCCTTTAGGGACGTGTGAACTGGCCTATCAGTGTGCTCCTTTTGTGGCCATTTTAGTTCCTATGGGTTCAGATGTGTCGTATGTTGCAGAGAGAGGGGCACAAAGGTAGGTTTTCTTGCAAAGAATATGGAGACCACCAGAGGGTGGTTGGCAGAACAGAATGAGGTAAGGGTGTTGTCATACCAGTGGAAAGTTCTCTTTGCTTCCAGGAAGAGTCAAGAGTTATAACTGCCTTGGATTTACCCAGGGATTTGGGGGTCCACCCCAGCTACTCACAGTTCAGGAATCTACTGAAGTGCTTTTGTCCCCTATCCTGCCCTCTGGTCTTCCGACAAAGCTCAAGACAGAAAAAGATGTCTTTGAAGGCAGCAACCTCTAGGCTGTTATAACCCTTTTCACTGTAGAGATTTTTTCCTACGTTGAATTCTCTCAGCTGCAGAACTGGCTCAGTGGATGCCTCCAAAGTCGTCTCAGGTGGTGCAAGAAGCCCTTCTGTTACCTTCGTTGCCAGGGACACTAGTGAGCCTGGCCCCTCTACACTTCTTTGTCAGAGGCATAGGCCATTATCTGCTTAGGGAAAGGAAAAATGGATAATGATATCTGTCCCTTGTTTTTTGTTTTTGTTTTTCCAAAGTAGCCTTGTGCCATGAAAAGAAAGCCACACATAAGCTACCTGTAGGAGGGGAACCTTCTGTCCTATGAGCTTGGCAGGAGGGTGTTTACAGACAACTAGGAAATCTCAGCTACTAGTTTGCAGTCATTTCCATGAGGCTAATTGTCACCTCCAAAAATCAGGCCAGAAGGAATAAATGCATTTCCCCCTGATAAGGGCAAGTCCTGAGGAAATGGGGATGGGAGATTAGCCCTTTCACAGGAACTGACTGGGCCTCTAACAGGCATCTGAGTCCTGCCACCCAGCAGATAAATTAGATAATCAGGGTCCACACAGAGTTTACATTAGCACCGACTGCTATGAGGATGCCTATGTTCTCTTTGACTCCAGAAATGTTGCTTCATTAGGATTGGTAAATGCCAGAGGTCACAAGTCTGAGTGGCGTTTTTATGTTTTACAGGCCTCCATTTGATGTTTCTCTTTTTTGTCTGTTTTTAGCTAACAGTTTCTCTCTAGAACCATCATTCTAGGTAAACGTATAGGATTCAGGAAGGCATTTGTCCAAGGTTCTTCCCTCTCTCTCCAGAACTCAGATCTACTACTGACTGCAGCAAAGAGTAAGAAACACTTAGATAGATGTAAAAATATTAAAAAAAAAAAAAAAAAAAAACTTAGAAGAGAATTGGAAGTCCTTTCAATTCTAAATCCCATGGTTTCTGTTTTCAAATGAATCGGAGAATATTGAGTCAACAAAAGAGTATCTTATTTCAACATTCGTTTCTACATGTCAGTTTGAATTTGGGTACCCTTTATGTCATTTTCATTTTTTTTCTTATGCCACTTAACCTTGTTACATATGAGAAGGCATGCCAAAAAGCTTGCAAAAAATAATGCAGTTTACTTCTATGCTCAAACATTCAGTAATCTTTGTATTTAATATATAAGACTTCTAATTGCAAAATTCTGTTCACCTGTAAACAAGATCTCTACGTCTAAAGATTGATGTCTCAGTAGGGTATTGAAAGGTCTCTTACCAATAGTCTTAAGAAAAGGAGACTTCTGTAACTCCGCAGTTTTAAAGTTCAGGTGTTGTATCACTTATTCATTTTTGGTTTTCAGAATCTATTCAGTGCTTTAAATAATAATGGAAAGGCTCAAAGGTTGATAGTTGTGCCTGGAAAGGGATAATGGATTAGAAAGATCTGTTACCTATGAATCAACTTTCCAATTTTTGGAAGTATTCTTCAAAATTCCACAGATATTTTTAGGATACCTATTCTATACTGGGTGGTATTAGAGGCCTTGGGAATTCAGAAGTAAATAAAAACAAAGTCACCATTTTCATGAAGCCTACAGGGCTCCCATATCTACTCCAGATACACACTGTTTGTTCCTTTGTCCTCAAAGTGCAGAGAATCCACATTACCTGGATGTTAGAAATGCGGAATCTCAGACTTTACCTCAAATATCCTGTACCAGAATCTGCATTTTATGAAGATTCCTAGAGGATTCATGTGGACATAAAATTCTAAACACTTGCCAGAGGTCAGTTTGAGAACCCAGCCTATAGCCAACCGTATATGGCCTTCCTCTGATGATGAAGGTGAGGATGGGCAGAAGCAAGGGCCACAGAGGGACATGGAACAGAAGCCTGATCAAACCACACCTGATCTCCACTCTCCCCCAGGACTTTGTCAGTTACAGAAGCCAATACTTCCCCCAACATCCTAACTGATGCACTTGGATAGGCTGTTTCCTAGATCCTTAGTGGGAAGGCCCACATGTCAAAATACAACATATGCCAGAGTGGATAAATGTGGCCAGCTTGGGTAACATGCCAACCTGGGGACTACCCTTACTGCTGCTTGCCAAAGTGGATAAATGAGGCACAGTTCTGGAAAATCTCTGGGTTTGGGATTAATTTGGGAGGCAAGGTGGAGGAGTGAAACAGCATATTTTGCTGATAGAGAAGAGATAATTGTGAGTCATAGAGATACACAGATGCTTGGGGTGGTTGTGAAAGAGAGAAGGGAGAAGCCCTCAGATTCCTGGAATGAGATCTATGTGAGGTAGCCTGAGGCAGAATCAGTCTTCCCTGCTGCCTGCCTTTTGCTACCCTCACTGGCTCTCACTTTGTTTCTTCCACACCCCAAGCAAATCGATAGTTCTCTGTGGCCTTCTGTGGGATGCAGCTAAAATAGTGTTTAGGGGAAAATTTAAAGCCTTAAACACCTATATTAAAAGTGAAAATATCTCAAATCAGTAACCTAGTCTTCTATCTTAAAAAACTAGATGAGCAACCTAAATAATAGAAACAAAGATTGAAGTAGAATCAATGAAATAGAAGACAGAAAAGCGATAGACAAATCAGCAAAACCAAAAGTTGATCTTTGAAAAATCAACAAAATTGACAGATATTTGGCCAGACTACCCAAGAGAATAAAGAGAAGACACAATTTACCAAAATCACCAGTGAAAGAGAAGACATTAGTACTAACCCTGAAGAAATGACAAGGTTATATTATGAAGAATTTTAGGCCAAGAAATTGGACAAGTTAGATGAAATGAGAAAATCCTAGAAAGATAGAAATTAACAGAATAGACTCAAGAAGCAATAGAAAATTGGCTAAGACTCTAACATGTGGAGATTGAATTAGTAATTAAAACTTTTCCTGCATAGAAAAGCCCAGGCCCAGATGGCTTCGCTGGTGAATTCTATCAAATATTTAAAGAAAAAAATATTACTAATCTTTCACAAACTCTTCTAAAAAGTATACAAGGAAACACTATTCAACCTATTCTATGCAGCCTGTATTACTCTAAAATCAAAGACATCACAGAAAATAAATCTACAGACCAATATCATGAGACCATAGATGAAATGTCCCAAAATATTGGCATACCAATCCAGCCACATAAAAGGTTATATCCCATGACCAAGTAGCATTTATCCTAGAAAGTAAGGTTGGTTTAATACCTGAAAAATAATGTAATATGCCATCTATATTATCAATAAATAAAGAACAAAAACTATAAGATCACCTCACTAGACAAAAAAAATATATTTGACAAAATCCAAAACTCTGAACAAACGAGGATAGAATGACAAAGGAGATTTAGGAAAAAAAATAAACAAAAACCTAAAACACAGTTAACATTACACTTAATGGTGATATGTAATAATTTCCTTCTATGATCAGGAACAAAACAAGGATGTCTGCCCTCACCAATTCTATGGAGCATTGTGCTAGAAGTTATAGCCACTGCAGTAAGGCAAAATGAATGAATGGATGGATGAACAAACAAACAAAGAAACAAAATTAAAAGCACCCAGATTGGAAAGGAAAAAGCAAAACTTTATTAAGAGGTGACATGATCTTTTATATACAATACCCCAAGGAATCCTCCAATAAACAGACAAACCTATTGGGACTAGTAAGTGAGTTCAGCAAAGTGGCAGGATACAAGGTCAACATGCCAAAATAAGTCATTTCTCTATATTAATATATTAGCAGTGAACAACGCAAACATGAAGTTAAGAAAGCAACTCTCTATTCAGAATGAATAAAGTATTCACAAAGAATAGCATCAAAAAGAATAGAATACTTAGGAAAAAGTTTTTAAAAAGAAATCCAATACTTGTACACTGAAAATTTTAAAATATTGATGAGAGAAATGTAAAAAGATCTAAATAAGGAGATTCATGAATTAGAAGCTTCAGTATGACTAAAATAGCAATTCTTCCCAAATTGATGTGCAGATTTAACATAATCCCTATCAAAATCCCAGCAGCCATTCTTTTTTTAAAAAAAATGACAAGCTAAATTATATTCGGAAATGCAAAGGATCCCAAATAGTCAGAATTTTGGAAAAAACAAAATTAAAAGATGTAGACTTTTCCATTTTAAACTGACAATAACTACAGTAATCAGGACAGCATAGTAGTGACATAAGGATAAACATAGATCAAAGGAATAGAATTGAAAGTCATGAAATAAACTCATATTTATGGTAAATTATTTCTGAGTGTAAGGTGGTATTTCATTGAGGTTTTGGTTTGCACTTCCCTAATGAT
Organism: Eulemur rufifrons; assembly: GCF_041146395.1. Classification (NCBI taxonomy): domain Eukaryota; kingdom Metazoa; phylum Chordata; class Mammalia; order Primates; family Lemuridae; genus Eulemur; species Eulemur rufifrons. The sequence goes on from NC_091002.1 coordinate 30,586,126, forward strand.
TGTTAATGTTGGGAATGTTTTCATGTGCTTATTGGCCATTTATGTATCTTCTTTGGAGGAATGTCTATTTAAGACCTCTAACCATTTTTGAATCAGATTATTTTTTATTGTTGATTTTTAGGAGTTCTCTATATATTCTGTATATTAATCCCTTATCTGATCTATGGTTTGCATATGTTTTCTTCCATTCTGTGAGTTGCCTTTTTACTCTGTTGGCAGTGTCTTTTGATGCACAGATTTTTTAAAAATTTCATTAAAATACAATTTTTTTGTTATTGCTTGTGTCTTTTGGTGTCATAGCCAAGAAATCACTGCCAAATCCAATATCATGAAGCTTTTGCTCTGTTTTTTTCTAAGAGTTTTATGGCTTTAGATCTTACATTTAGGACTTGAATCCAATTTAATTAATTTTTGTGTTAGGTGTTAGGTAAGGGTTCAATTTCATTCTTCTCCCAAAGACTTTTATGTAGATGTTTATAGCAGCATTATGAATAATAGCCCCAAAGCAGAAACCATCCAAGTGCCCATCAACTATTGAACAAACAAAATGTTCACGTATATTCATACAATGGAATATTATTCATCAGTATAATGAACAACTGATACATGCTACAACACAGATGAATGTAAAAAACGTATACTAAATCAAAGAAACCAGAAGCAAAAGACCATATATACCTATATGATTCCCTTTATATGAAATGCCCAGTAAAGAGAAATCCATAAGAACAGAAAGCAAATCAGTGGTTGTCTAAAGTAGAGACTGACTACAAATGCCCAAGAGGGATCTTTCTGGGGAGAGGGAAATGGTCTAACCCTGGAATGTGGTGATGGTTACACAATTCTTATAAATGTACTAAAACTTATTGAATTACTTAAAATGGGCAAATTATGGTATGTGAATTAGATGTCCATAAAACTGTTAAAAGTGTTAAAAAATGTTCTAGGTAAAATTAACCAACCAAAAGCAAGCAAACCTAATACAAAACAATACATGTTATATCAAAAATGTTATATATTTATATGTATATATGTATGTACAGATGCCAGCCTTGCCTTGAACCTTTTAGTTTCCCAGAAGCAAGGCTATTTTTGTTGAGTAAAAATCCACACAAGGACCTTGTCCTTGGAAAATGTTAGGTGCATCATACACTGTGTATGCCTAAACAGTTGTAAGCTCCTTTAGATATTTGTGTCTTCTATTTATTTGCTTCCGTCTTCCTATAACTCCCTCCCCACCAGGAATCCACAAACAGAGCTCAGTCAATGTTGACTGACACCCCTGAAAGAGCCTGTTGTCCCCTCCCAGTGGGGGGAGAACTGCATGTAATCCTTTCTCAACCTAAATTCTTGTGGGAGGAGAAGGAGGGCACAGAGCCATGTATCTGATCAGGTTTGAGCCTCTCACAGGGGCCAGCAGAGACCATTCCGGTCTATAACTGCAATTGTCACACATTCTTACTCCAAAAGGGGCTTTCAGAGGTCACCTGGCTGAGCTCACCACTTCCCAGCTGGTGACCACCTGTCTTAGTGACTTTAACACTCTGGATTCAAAATAGTAAAAATGTGTGCTCTTACTTCTTTGGCTCAAGGCAAGGTTTAAAGATTTAAAGGTCCCTGGGTTCTTTGGGTAAGAATTTCTCACTGTGAATATAAAGGATTCTTATCATTACCAAAACATTCTGAAAACAATGCTGTTTCTGGCACTTGACCCAATTTCATATCTGCACCCACGATAACTATGCATCGAAGCCTTACTATCTAATGTTTTCAAGGTTCCAAAAAGCATAAAGTGGTAAATAAAGGGGATATTACAGATGGAATTTCTCTGCAGCCTCACAATTAGGCTTCTGAAAACACCATAAGCAAAAACACTAAGTGAAAGGAGCCAATAAATTCCGCATTGTCTCAACTTTTCTTCTCCCTGACTTCTCGAAGTCCTCAGGCTTAAAGCCCCCAGGGAACTGGCAGGTGTAGGTTTCCATGGAAACCAACCCCAAAAGAATGAAAACCCAAAGAGAGAATTGTGTGAAGTGCCCTCACTCCTGTGTAATTTCCTTGCCAACAGTTTTCGAGGTCAACCTGGCTTATTTCATGAAATTAGAGGCCCTGCTGTCAGGATTTCCCCAGGCAAGGAGGGCTTGCTCAGTTCCATTGGCTATAAATCCACAGACTGGTTGTTTTCTGCTTCTAGCAGCAGAGCCTTGCTATTTTGCCTGACTTTCAAAAACACCTTTTATTCTGGCCTTATTCTGATTAACTAGAGCCACGCTTTTTTTCACATTTAGATTGGTGTGTGCTTACTTTAAAACATTCATTAAAAAATAAGATACTACTTAATATGGTTCTTGAATAAAATATTCAAAAATAACTTATTTAAAATATTTTTAGAAACCATATGAAAAGAGTCATATATGTATACATAATATGTATATGTATGGTTAAAAATTTTTTTAACAGTACAGAAAGTAAAAAAAGGAACAAGGAAAACCTCTACACATCCCTCCCCCGAAAGGCAAAATGAGTAAAAGTCTTAGGAATCAGCCTGATTCTGCCAACATTGTCCTGAGGACACATCCTCATCAGTGTCTATCAGGATGGAGAAATGGGCCTTAATTTTGGAAAATCTCTGAGCTTAAATTCTATTTTGGAACTCTCCTGTAACTTGCTTTTGTTAATTCAATAAAAATATAGCTTAGAAGACTTTATCAGCTCACAGACCCAACTCATGTAGGAGATCAGTGGTTCTTGAACTTGAGAACACATCCGAATCACCTGGAGGACACGGTGCACCTCAGCTGATCAGGTGCTACCCAGAGAATTCCTGAGTTAGTAGCTCTGCGGTGAGGGCTGAGAATTTGCATTGCCAGCCAGCTCTCAGGGTGCTGCTGGGTGCTGCTTGGGGTACTACCCTGTAGGTAGCAGTGTGATAGACTGCTCCAGGCAGATGTAGAGATCCACCTCAGCAGTTACAATACATTGAGTTATAATCATTTGAGTTTATGCTATTTTTAACCAATCTCATATTGTAGGATACTTTGAAGTTCTTTTCATTATCTCCATGTTATACTCACAACAATTTTAAGATGAAATGATAAGACTGACCATCCTTTTTGAATACTTACTATAGGCCAATCACTGTGAATTATCTTATTTTACTCTTATAGCAAGCCTATCCTGAAGGTATTAATTACCATTATCTCATTTTACAGTTGAGACAACTAAGTCTCAGAGAAATTAAGTGTGATTAATTTAAAGTCATCCAACTACCAACTGGCAGAGACAGAGTCTAAAGAAGATTCATCTGATTCCAGAGCCCATGGTCTTTCCTGAGTCTCTGCCCACAGAAAATTTACAGGGTATTGGGACAATTAAGGGTGAGACACAAATGAATAAGAATAATAAAAGTAATAATTTTCATAAGAAAGACAGAGAGAAGTTGGTTTAATCAAAGAAGGAGTCAGACCATGCAACTGTACATCGTATAGGGCTCTGTGTTTAAAATGCCCCGTTTGCTTTACGCCCTACTGTATCATCTTGAAATTTTTGATATTTTTTAAACAATTTTCATTTTGCACTGGGCCCCCCTGGAAGGGTTAATTTACTCTTCAAACTTCAGCTAGCCAAGAGCTTTAGCAATGCCTTCATAACCACTAAACTCGCGTGTCTACACTGTTCATTCTTCACGGTTTACTGTGTCTTCATGGTGGGGGAGCTGTCATTTTAACGGATGATTTTTGCAATTTTTTATATCCTACCCTGCTTTGTTTTTAATCTCCAAAGGGGTACACTCTTGGGCTGATTTTTCCACCTTGAATACCTTCAGAAAGGTATTCATTTGTCAAGAATAAACATCATTAGGAAGATAAATCTGAAGGGAAATAATGCCATATGCAACTTTCCAAAATCAGCTAGAAACATTTTTTTTTTTTTGTGGGGGAGTGGGAAGGAGGGGAGGAATCATTTGTTTTCTGCATGTCCTGCCCCATGATGGTAGTATATCATTATCTTAACTATACTTTACAGCCTCTAAAATTTATTCTTATATAAAGCAAGTAAAAATTCTAAAATTTTGCTACATTAGCTAATTTTCATATATTTCCCAGGGAGAAAGAATTATTTCCACTTTTATACACTGAAGCTGGGAAAATTCCATTTTGAACACAGTGCACATCAGCTATGCCCCAGGGGAGTGTCGCCTTGTGTATTACATATTTCACGCCATAACAATGTTATCCGATTTTATAATTAACATTAAACTTTTATAGGAAAAAGTACCTTGTTATACTAGTTGTTAACCTTTGGATGTATTTAAAGCTCATTTCATAAGGAGCCATATGCTTCTTCATCACCGTCCTAAGTGGGCTCTGTTGCTAAGTGTTATGAGATCTGGTAATAAAAGATACATACACAATGTGTATGCCCAACACCAGGGGCAGAATTAAGGGAGCAATGGGAGCCTTAACTCTTGAATTTCCTGACTTCTGTGGGTTTCATTTGCAATTTCAACATTCCAGTAATATTTCCCTCTCTCACACCCACTCTTTTTTCATTCTTTATTCCTTAGCATCCCCACCTCCTCTCCAGCCCAGATAATAACTATTTAAATATTCACATTCACTCTCCTACCACACTGAGTTGTATGATTAGTTTATAATGTATTAGTGCCATCACTGATGAGGCCCGATGATTGCATAAATGTTTCTGATTCATGGCTCGTGGACGCAAATCAGTCTAGGACAAGACAGGTAGTAAGAAAGCACTGGTGAACCTAACATCTGTTTAGATGGTTTTCCAAATTGTAAGCAGCTTACAGAAAGATAAGTTCTCAAGTTTATATTTTAAGTAAAAATAGAAAATGATTTTAAAAAATGGCCATTGAAAATTTTTTACATCATTCCTAAAAAGTATATGTGCATGTGTGTTTAATGTAAAACAATCATCTTTTACAAAAGCTAAATTTAAAGAACTAAGCCAGACCAAAAGAAGAAATCGAGGAAGAACCTTTATGCTGACAACAGGGCAGGCAAACCACCCTGTCCTAACACATCCCTAGTGCTGAAAGGGGAATGGATCAGGAAAGCCAATGTGTTTCTTTTTATCTTCCAGAAATTTCTTTTTTTCTGTTTTAATAAGCATTCAAATATTAATTTATATTAATTGATTGCTTGGGCATGAGGATTAAGAGAAATGGTGGAGTCTTTTAAGACAGAAGGTGAAGTTTTAAAGTCAGCACCTGAATTAAATTTGGTGCGAACTAATATTACTGGCATTATCTCGCATTTTTGTAATATTCATATTCAGAGAGGTAAGACATTCTGATTGTATTATTATCCAACTTCTAGAAAAAAGTGGTGATTCAATTAGAAGTTGTAGTGCCTAAAGCAGTGCTTCTCAAACTTCAAGCCTATAAATCCCCTGTCAAATTTTCTTAAAATGTAGATCTGGTAGGTTTGAGGTAAGACCTGACATTCTGCAATTCCAACAAGTTTGCAAGCCACGCTGCTACTATCGGTCTGCAGACTACATGTTGGACAGCCCAAGTCTAATGGAATAGAATTGGAAGCTGAGAAAGGAGTGCGCATGACATCTACCTTTAATTCTGCACTTTTTGTGCGAAATGTCTTCATTTCAGTTTCTTCACCTGCAAACAAAGTGAGGTTATATTGATAAATTTCTCCAACAAATAAATGTTTTAATCCTAGTTGGAGCAGATGTACAAAATACCTTTAATGTGAAAATATTTATGTTACTCTTTAAAATATGTGCATACATATTCTCCACTCAACATTAGAAAAACACAATGCCGAAACTGTTAATAGGTATGAATTTTGAGTTGCAGACTCCAGAAAACAAGACTCACACAGGTGAAAGCATCTCCAGTGATGAATCAACTCCTGATTGGCACTCTTCTGTGATTGACGCTTTCTCTTGTACTTTAAAAGAGCTCTGACAAGCTGAAATTTTATAACCTTATTTAGTATAGCCTGCTCAGTATTTAATTATCTTTTAAATTAAAAACCAATCCTTTATGTGTAATTTAAACCCTGCAATTTAAAAGATGCTGTCCCTGTATAAGAACTCAGCTGAGGGAGAGAATATAAATCCACTATCTATTTAAATGGGTTTATTTCCCATAAGCCATGTGATTTCCTTTCAATATATCAAGGTATTTTGGGGGTTAAAGATAGTTTTTTTTAATGATGTAAATTCTGTATCACAATATTATGACCTCTAATGCCAGGTACTACCATTTTTCTCTAGAATAGGACATTCCATTGGAAGTCACCTAATAATTGAGGTTTCATCCTCCTCCTCCTTTATTCTGTAAAACGGGGTCTGATATTTTGCAGTAATAATGTTCTATTGGAGTCCCTAAAAACACATCACCATATTTTGATAATGTAAAGATTCACATTTTAAAAATATTCATACTCATTTTCTTTTGTATCCTAGATTAAAGTTTTCCACCTGCTAAGATAACATGGAAAAGAATAGTACAAATTATAAGGGAATTTAAAATTTAAATTAACCAACGTAATGAAAATAAATAGTTCTTTCAGGGGCAAAAAAGACTTGGAAGCCCAGAATATTTCTGTAGAAGAAGCTGCTTTTAGATATTTGGATTCTGTATTATTCCTTTACCAGAAGGATGGAGACAAGTTCCCTGACGAGGGTGGGGTGAGAGCTAAGGGTGTTGGCATGCTGAGAGTTCAGGGTGAGGCCGCTGACCAGGGTACTGAGAGCGGAAATTCTTAAAAGTGTAGTTGCGTGCCTATTCCAGTGAACAATGAAGATGGCCAAAGCTGTGCATTGAGCCTCCTACTCTTCCCACTGAGATGGCCAGTGTGGAGTCCAGTGGGTGATTAACAAGGGTAGCTGCCTTTGTAGATGAAACAACAGTAATTTAGAGGAGAATTGCAATTTATTGGGATGCACTGCAAGACTTCCCTCTAGGAAACACTAGTTAAGATTTTCTGTTTGTCCAATTAAATTAAAAAGATGTTAAAAATATATTTTAGCTCATGCCTTTCTACAATAATGCATTATCATTTATGGATAGAAGCTCAGTGCATTATTTTCTTTGGTCCAATTCCTTTGCTACTTGTAATTAAAGAATCTCCATTGCTAACTACGTTATTTTCAGGATGTATCATTTGGAAATTGCATTTTTAAATACTTTTATTTTAATGCTAAAGAGCCCCAAATCATAGTGTATTAAGCCAGTTAATTTTTTTTCTTTCATATAACAGGAAACTTGGAAGGAGGTACTGTAGTGATGAAATGGAAATTCCATAGCTCTACCAAGGTCTTAGGCTTGTTCTTTCTTTCTGTTTCACCATCGTTTGCACATGGTTTTCTCAAAATTGCCTCAGAATTGAAAGATGGCTGCCACAGCACCAGCCATAGCATCCATTCTATAGGCAGGAAGAATGAAGAGGGGAGAAAAGATTCCTACTAGTTCAGCAAGCCCCCTCTGGATGACTCTCCCAGATGTCCCACACAACAGCTTCGTCTTCCATCTTATTACTCACGCTGATCTAGAAAGGCTGGGAAATGTAGTTTGTAGCTGCCCTCAACAGCACAGGGACTCTGTTAGTAAGAAGGAAGGATAATATGAATACTAGGTAGGCAACTGGTAGACTCTTGCTACCAATGTTTGGCATTTTAGTGAAAAATGATAAGGTAGAGTGTCTACTCTTAGAAAAGGACATTCAAGATGGTGTTGTCTATGGGCTGGATGGATTTCCCTTCAGGAAGTGACTGGACACATTCCTGACAGGTATTACAAAGAAAAAGAAAAAAAGAAAGGGAGAAAGAAAGGAAGAACGCAACTGCTACAATTGTGGCAGAGGGAAAGGTGAACACCTAGGTGTGGCAGCTGCAGAATGGTGGACAGAATTGTTCACTCCTTCAGTGCCCCCTTGTGTTCAGTGTACTGTAACAGAATAATACAGTGAAGCAGTCAAGAAAGAAACTTGTTGAAAAAGCCCCCTCCATAACAGCTACAGTGTAGCAATGTGTAGTTTTAACTACTAGAAAAGCAAAAAATAAAAATAAAAAAATTCAGTATATATCTGCATGATACTGGGACAAAAAGTCACAATGTGCAGGAGGCATATCTTTATTGTGCTAAGTGATTCTCTTGTCAAAAGAATGTTTTACTTACACTTAAATTGGGAGTTAGTCTTTGGTTTTTTCCACCCTTAAGTTTATGCTACCTCCCTACCTATATGTAAACTCAATTTAAGCCAGATGCAGGGGTCTTTTTTGTTTGGTTGGTTGTAATTTTCTATAACTGTCTGAAAAGCATTGATACATGTGTTACACATTTACCAGCAGCACAATCATCCAACAATTGATAAAAAGGTGTAGCAAAAATAAAGCTCTTGTTCTGGGTAGGCACCCGCTGAACATTGTGTTGGCCCTACAGACCTGGATTCTCCAATGGCCTCAGGAACGTTCCTCAGGAGCAATTTTTAGATCTGTAATCATCAATGCAGACGTACTTACCCAAAATCCTCTTTATACAGAGGAAGAAGCTGAAGATACAGAGCAGAAACGAATCCTCTCTCAGTCGCACGTGCTAGAGTAGGGTGAGAACTAGGACCCATCCAGCATTCACGTTAACTGCAAACCGCTGCCACCATTTGCAGAGACTCCTAGGTGCAGCTGCTTGCTCAAGAGTCTGACTGCTCCACGGCAGGGCTGACATTCAAGCTCAGAGTCCCTGACCCTTTCTCCACTGCTCTTTTCCATCCTATATGTTGTCAATCTACCTTCCTTCTCTAACATGAAGACTTGGCCCACTCCAAACTTCCTTTGGGGAAAAAAAAATGGGTCAACCATGAATGCTGTTGGTTAACACTGTCAATAGGAAAATTGCAATTTTTCTTCCACTTGAAATAAACTTTTGTCAATTTAAACTACAGTGGAAGAGTAATTCACCACAGGGGAAGAGGAATGAGAACCTTTGGAATTTATTTTCAATAAAAGATTCTGCAAGTAGAAGAAAACTCCTGAAAGTCTGGTTTTATGGACGCCCGTTAACATGTATATTCGAAGCAAGAGTATGAAGCTCTTAAAATCTGCCCTTTCAAAAACTTTACAAAGTTATGTAGGGAATTATAAGTACATAAGATGAAAATGAACACCTTCCCTTGGTAAATGTATTTTAGGAGCATTGAGAAATTATAAAGAGAAAGGTGAGAGTAATAGAACTTCACCTGGCAATTTTCTGGGGCATAAAGAGAGGGTTAAATGGCCCAGGGCTATATAAGAAAAAAAAAAAGAAAGAAGGGCAACACACTGTTAAATAAAGTATATAACATCCTGCCATGAAAGTCTTGTTTTTGGGAAGACCTTTTACCTTCCCTGTCAATCTGATCGTATTGAACAGTTTAATAAAATTAAAAAAATAATAATCTTTGTGTTTTTGGTCAGTAAAAACCTGAATGCAAGGGGAAGATCTGCTTGTTTTATACTAACATAACAAGGTGGAAAGTGGGGAAAATCCAATCAAGATGTGTTTCACTTTATCTCTAACTTGATACTGCTTTCAAGTGGATTGCAGAGGAGATTCATGGCTTTTCTACCTGAGAGTCTTATTCAGTCACCACTTTGTTATGAACCCTTTCCTTACCTTTTTTTTTTGAGATGAGGTTTTTCTCTGTCACCTAGGCTGGAGTACAGTGGTGTGTTCATAGCTCGCTGCAAACTCAAACTCCTGGGCTCAAGTGATATTCCCACCTCAGCCTCCCAAGTAGCTGGGATTACAGGTGTGTGGGAAGTACAGGCTCATGCCACCATGCCTGGCTAATTTTTAAAATTATTTTGTAGAGATGAGATCTTGCTATGTTGCCCAGGCTGGTCTTGAACTCCTGGGCTCAAGCAATCTTCCTGCCTCGGCCTCCCAAAATGCTGGGATTATAGGCATTAGCCACCATGCCTGGCCCCTTTCCTTACCTTAAATCCATCCATAAGTGGCATTTGTAGCCCTGTTATAGCCAAAGGTAGTGAATGGGTAAGTGTAAAGTAGAACACTGAACACCTACTTCCTTTGTTCAGTTATGTGTTTGCTCTCTCAAGTGTAATTTGCAGGCTGATCACAGCAGCATCACCTGGGAGCTTGGGGTTGAAATGCAACACGCAGGCCCTCACGCTGGCCTGCTGAATCGGAACCAACATTTTCAAAAGATCCTTGGGGTGAATTGCATTCACGTTAAAGTTTGAGAAGCTGCCCATCATCTATAAATCACTGCTTCATGCGGAAATGCTGATTACAAAGCCGATTAAGTCTAAGACGTACTTCATATGACTTACATACCTACTGTGCAAAATATCTGGAAATGTCTAGGAATAAAATTTATGAGATTATCTGTGTGTATATAGCTTTCTATGTCTCTGCTTGACTTTTCTTTTTTTTCTATTTTATGCCAACAAATATTTTATTGAAATAGTCTGGCTTTTTGATTGGTTAACTGACTTATTCATTTCACAAATCTTTATTAAACATGCTATGTGCCAGGAATAATAAAAAGATGATGAAGACATGCCTCGCTCCCGGAGAAGTTCAGACTCTGGCTAGGGGAGCAAAATTAATGTTTCGAGGAGCCCTAGCTCGGATGTTCTTCACTTCAAGTGGGTCACAGACCTCCTTGATATCATGATTGAAGCTAAGGAAACTTCTCCAGGAAAGTATCCACAATGTTAGGGAATTCATGATAGCGCTCGAGCCCCTGTATAGAACTCCTTGTGTATGTTTTCCTAATCAGGGGCTCACCGGTCACAGTGTCTGGGATTCATGCATCTTAGAGGGATTCTAAACCTCCTAAAATCATATATAAAATCCTATGTTTATGTACATTTGTTTCTGGGAGAAGAAACCATCACTTGAATCTGTTTAGCAAAGAAATCCATTTCTTAAAAAGCAGGTCCAGTAGGTAATAATAATATTGAAAGTTTAAATAGGTTTCTACTACTTAGAAAAGTCTTCACGTGTATTATCCTTAGAGGATAAACTGGAGATTCAGGGGTGGAGTTAGCTTTGCAGTTAACTTACCTTTTCCTACCTACTGAGCAGGCATATCCTCGAGGCGTCCTTCCCCCTCCCCCTTGCCAAATTTACACGTGTTTCTGGAAATGTGTTCCAACTCCTAAATCTTATCCCTCCCTGAGGATCACCAGTCGACTCCAACATCCCAGGAGGCCAACTGGGTCCTTACGAAGCAGCCTCCCCAGTTTCCTGTACCAGGCAGAGTAGATCCACTCTGAGAACCTTCATAACCATGAAGAAAAAAAGAAAAAAAAAAAAGGGGGGGGAGTATTAAGAGAGAGATGGGCTGGGCGTGGTGGCTCACGCCTGTAATCCTAGCACTCTGGGAGGCCGAGGCAGGTGGATCACTCGTGGTCAGGAGTTCAAGACCAGCCTGAGCAAGAGCGAGACCCTGTTTCTACTAAAAATAGAAAGAAATTATATGGACAGCTAAAAATATATATGGAAAAATTAGCCGGGCATGGTGGCGCATGCCTGTAGTCCCAGCTACTCAGGAGGCTGAGGCAGGAGGATTGCTTGAGCCCAGGAGTTTGAGGTTGCTGTGAGCTAGGCTGATGCCTCGGCACTCTAGCCAGGGGAAACAGTGACACACTTGTCTCAAAAAAAAAAAAAAAAAAGAGAGAGAGAGAGAGAGGGAGGGAAGGAAGTCAGCGTACACTAAAGGGAGGAAATGCCCCGCCATGACATTCTCTTTCAAGGACAGTACTAAGGAAATTCTATTTTAAAACAGCATGTTGAATATGCAGCTGAGATGTGGGCAAGCTTTTCCTTTGGGCAGGGTGAATTAAAAAATAATTTGAAGTTTCATTTAATAGGGCTATTTAAATAAAGAGGCTCAGCTTGCCTAAGGTCATCTGGTTGGTAAAGCTTCCCACTCTATTTCATAGTGTTAGTACTTCAAAATATAGCTCTTTATATCCCCTTTTTCTTGGATAATCTTGGTTATCTTCACATATATGAGCAACCTTTATACATGTTTTTGGAAAACATTTAGTACTTTAAAATATTTATTTTTATTTTGGTCTGTAAGGGGAAGATACATAAAAGCAGGAAAGGCACCAAAAAATATTTATTTTTCTCTTGAACAGTAACTTTTGAACTACGAACTTAATCTCATATATAGTATAGAACTAGGGAACATTCTAGGTTAGTAAAAGGTGGCATGTAACTTCCTTGAAACTGAATTTCTTCTTAGACTATTAAAACGTGAGAAAAGTGTCTTTTTCTTTTTCTTTGAGTAGAGTTTTTGTGGATTGTTTTAGAATGTAGGTCATGGTTTCTTCTTATTTTTTAAAGCTGGACTTCATGTATGAATTATCATTTTAATTTACCTAATAGTAATAATTTACTCTAATTGAATCTTTTAATTGAGAAATACCAGAGCCCTTTACAAGCATTAATTAATGCTCCTGTTTCCCAATGCGGTAGGTAAGTGTTAGCCTTGCTTTATAAATACAGAACTTAAAGAGCAGAGTTAAGTGACTTGCCTACGGCCACCCAGAAAGCCAGGGGGTGGACGGCCTAGACAAACTACCCATTCTTGGCTCTAGGCAGATACTCAGCTCCTTGGTTCTCAAGTGAGAAGCAGGCCTTCATTCTGATTTATGTGGAATAAGAAATGAAGAAAACGTGGAGATCCCCTAATCTTCATTTCTTTGCTTCATAGATGAGGAAACTCAGTCAGAGAGCCGTAATGTGATTTAATTACCCAGAATGAATGTGTTCTTCCATTCATCTATTTATTCATTCATTCATTGAACAAATATTAATTGAGCATTTGTTGCATGCAGGCATGCTTAAATTCTGCAAACAGAGCGAACAAAACAAAAATCCCTTTCCTTGAGGAACTTATATGGCAATGGGAGGGAGATGACTGTCAATAAACAAATAGACAAATATATATTGTACTCTATTAAGCTGTAACAAGTGTTTTGGGAGAAAAAGCCCCCCAAAAAGCTGGAAGAGGAAGTGCTGTGTGTATGAGGAGGGCTGTTGCTATTTTTTATAGGATGTGCAATAAAGATTGCACTGATAATATAATATTTGAGTAGAGACATGCAGTGAGGTATAAGTCAGGCAGGTAGTTGGAGAAACAGCTTTCTAAGCAGAAGAAACAGCATATGCAAAAGCCTTGAAGTAGGAGAACGCTGGGCTTCTTTGAAGAACAGAGAGGGATCCAATTTACCCAAGAGAAGAAAGCAAAGAGAAGAGTCTTAGGTGGTGAGAGCAGAGTGTAAAAGTGGGAAATATTTTAGAGGACCTCGTCAGCCCTTGCAAGGACTTTAGCTTTAACCCTGACATGTGAAGCTATGAGAAGATTTGGGCAGAGGAGGGATGTAATCTGACTTACATTTTAGAAGGATTACCCTGGTTACTATGAGCAGAAGAGTCAGGGTGTGTGGAGGAAGTGTGAAAATAGGGAGACACGTTGCATGGTCAAGGGATTATGCTAAAATTGAATATTGATCAAGAGTAGTGGCAAGGAATAGGAAAAACTGTCATAAACTGAAAACTATAGCATTAAATTCCAACTTCAAGGCACAAGTGCTTCTCTTTGTCATGCCAGGCATTGAGTGAACTTTAGAAGGTTTAAAAATATTTCTCCTGGGTGAATAACAGCAAATGAATCTACATTTTCTCCAATGAGTGCTCTTTAAGGGACAGCTATACAAAGATAACCAAGGACTGGGCTGCCCCTTAGGCAAGGATGCCTGGGTCACTTAGGTGAGAGGTATTCTAAGATTCTGACTCTGTAGATCAAGAAATAAAGGAAGGAAAGGAGTTGATAATGGGTTGAGCATCCCTGCTGGAGGCAGGAGGGTGGTGGTAAAGTTAAGAAAGTTTAGCAAGAAAATTACATGCCTCAGTAGTTCTGCTGGTTCTTTGTCATCAGGTATTTTCAAGTGCATGCTACACTATATTAAATAATTCCAAGATTTTTATTGAAATCACCACTTAGCAGAAAATTTTTTTGTGAATATATACACCAATTAGGAATGCTTTTAGCTGCATGTAACAGAAGAATCTGACCAGCAGGTCTTAAGTGATGAAGGTATGTATTTATTTTATATGCCAAGGAGTCTGGAAGTTGGTAGAACAGGATTGGTGTAGTAGCTCAAAGGTAAAAGTCCTGAGCTCTTCATGTCTTCTTTACCATTCTTAGTGCGCTGGTTTTTCATCATTGTGCTGCTTATTTTGTAGTCACACGATGGCTGCTGCAGCTCCGGGCATTAATTACATCTTCACAGCAGAGTCACATTCAGAAAGGGAGTAGTAGGGGCAAAAGATACTCTCCTCATCAGGTTTGCCCTTTTTTTCTTGGAAGGACAGATGGCAATAGACATCCTCTCGCCTCTCGGTGGTTAGTACAGGGCCACATGACAATTCTATACCCTTTTGCTTCATTGTCAAAGGGGGAAGAATTACCTGGCCTATTACAGAGCAATAATGAGTCGTCTCCTGTCGATGGGAGGAGACTGCACTCCCTAGGATCAAGGTCTCTTTACCTGCTCTTGAACAAACATCAGGATTTTTTTGGCAGGTAGGAAGTACACTTGTGTTTGAGTCGGGGGCATGGGGCAGGGATAACAATTAGATAGGGAAGCATCTGGGTGAATCTTTAGATAGAATAGTTTGGGATGGCTTTTCTGGACCTGACATTTAAGCTGTGATCTGAATCGCCCAAAGGAGAAAGAACCAATCTGATTTGTTGGAGGAACAGAGTATATCCACAGTGGCTGGGAGCAATGGGAGAAGAGGTTGACAAATAGGCAGAAACCAGATTAAGAGTTTGGATCTTCTTGTAAGTACAATGGGGAGCTGAAGTACAATTGAAGGTTTTAACTACAAGAATGATTTATGTTTTCAAAAAGATAATTCTGGCTGCTGAGTGCTTATAGATGGCAAGGGCAAAGCAGAGATGGGTTAGTAGGCTACTTCAGGCATCTCAGCAGCAGAGGGTGGAGGCTAGGGTGGTGTGGTAGCCAGCCCCCACATTTACCCCAGTGATTTCCTCCTCTTGGTATTTAAACCCTTGGGAACTCATCTCCTGCATCTTACCAGGGTCAGTCAATGTAACCAATAGAATATAGCAGAAGTGATGGTCTGTGGCTTCAGAGATTAGGTTATAAACGGCTGTGGTTTCCATCTTTGTCTTTCTCTTTCGTGGATCTCCTGCTTTGGGAGAAACAAGCTACCATGTTATGAGCAACCTTAATCAAAAGTCTATATAATAGGGAACTGAAGCCTCCAGCCAACAGCCGGCAAGGAACTTAGGTCTGCCCAGAACTACACAAGTGACCCCAGAAGGAGATCCTTCCCCAGCCGAGATGACTGCAGCACTGGCCGGCAGCTCGACTGCAACCTCAAGCGAGACCCTGAGGCAGCACCACCCAGAAAAGTCCCTCCCTGATTGCTGACCCTCAGAAACTGTGTGAGATAATAAATGCTTGTTGTTTTAAGGCACCGTGTTTTGGAATAATTTATTACTCAGCAACAGATGACTACTACAGGTGGTAGCAGAAGAGATGGAGAGAATTAGGACTTTTAGAGAATTCAGTGCCTGTGAACTCAACTATAAGGAGTAAGATAGAAAGTGTATGATTAAAATTAGCTGCCAGATCCACATGAGCAACTAGGGGGATTTTAGTACCATTTATTGAAGTGAGGAAATACAGATTGAAGAGCAGGTTTGGGTAGGGAGTATAGGGAAACAATGGGCCATGTTAGGTTTAAGATGGTGATTATTTGTCTGTTGGCAGGTGGCTATGACTCCAAAGTTACGGGGAGAAATCAGGAGTGGAGAAATAGATTTAAGGATCTCTAAAATATAGCTGGCATTTAAAAAATGATGAGATAACCTAAAAGTCATGCATAGAGAAGAGAAGAGACCCAGGGCTTGGCCTTGGGCCCACCCAACACTGCTGTTCTTATTGTGAGCATTGATCAGGGAATGAAATGTGAATATCTGTATTAAAACACAGCTCACTTTACAAACTAAAACTCAAAATGGGAACACATGTAAGTGTTAAGCTGCCCATACTGGGCTTATTCAATATTAGACATTAATACTGAAGACATTTTTTAACCTCTTTATGGTGTGGCATTTGTGCACTGTGGGCCCGTGTTAAGATTGCTATGGGAACCTTAACTCTTGAACTTCCTGACACTTGGTATATTTTTATTTGAAACTTTCCTACTGTATGACCATAAATTTCCAAGTTAAACATGCATAGCTATGCACAGTGACTTCCAATGTGTCTGAATTTTTCAAGGAAACATGTACCATGGTATCGGCTCTTTATGAGTATGGAGAAATCTAAGGAACTGTATTTCCATTTCATATTCCATAGCAAATTATAGCTCGGTTTGGGCCTTTAAAAAATAGAATTGCTTTACTTCAGACAACTTGCTTACCCTGAGTTTTTCTGGGAATGTCGGCCCATATACTTCTGAGGGCTCCTTTATAAATCATGTGATATGCCAGAACCTCATAAGTCCCAGACTCCCTGAAACAAGCAGAAGGGTTTATTCTTTGCCTTGAGTGTTTCTTAAGAAAAGCTAAAGGAACCTTCCATCTGAGGTCAAGTTCCATTACATTGGAAACTTATAGTCTTCAAGACTCTAGATTCATACAGCACATCTCTAGTGGTCCCAAGGATACACGCCTAACACACTCCACAGAGAGAAAGAAAATGGCAGGTAACTGAGTCTCTTGTATTGGCGGAATAATAGGACTGAAACATACCAGAACTTCTTCAAGGTTGAGTATGAATAAGATCCTCTCCCTTTGCTTTCTTGACTGTTCTTTTTCTGTCCCAAGGAAGAGTAAGCTCCCAGGTAATGAAGACTTTTGATGTAGCCCTGAGATTGCAATTTGTGCTTCCCATAAAATTATCCCCCCTCCCCAGTCCTGCACGTCAATCATGATGTGTCACCAGCAGGTGGCAACAGTGAGTATGATAGAATGGAAAACCCCAGGTCAGATTGTCTGCAGATAACTAGGAATGGAAGGTTGGCATGCCAGTGTATACGCAGAAGGGAAACAACTGCTATTTATTTCAAATGAAAGGTGCTTTACCACTCTGACCCACCTCTGCAAAAGCCCATTTTCTTTCTTCCACAAAAGTTGATTTAGACCACAGGTCGATACTCTATTAACCAGAGGGAGGTCCTCTTAACAGCCTGTAGGTCTTTCCCTCTACACCAGGGAGATGGTAGTTTGCCCTTGTTCGTAAAAGTGTTCTCATTTTTTGACTTGCCTGCTCCTTTGGGCCTCTTAAAACAACTCTGAAAGCGAGTGGCAAAGAACAATTTTTTTTACTAGAAGACTTAGCAAGAGCCAACTAATTTGACCACATTAAGTGGGATCTCAGAAAGCTAAAGAGGATGCCTGGGTTGTTTGCCAAGGTGCAAGAACAACAGATCCCACCAGTTTTTAAAGCTGGCAGCAGCTGTGGTCAGAAGGAGTCCCTGGCATTGGCCACCACCTGGTTGGCCAAGAGGAGTCCCATTTCTTTGCAGAAATGCCGACTCAGAGACAGAGAGTTGTCCCCCTGCAATGGTCTTTGTGTAATTTCAGAACTAGTGTCATGACAGATACAATATGGCAGAGCAGACATGCTCGGGCTTGTCACACGCACAATGAGAGACTCAGGCTCTCTTTTGGACCCAAGGAGCAAGTTTATTTGAGGAAAGCTCCTCTGGGAGTGAGTGTTCTTGAGGGAACATCTGCTCCAGAGGGATCAGCCCCTTAGAAGGGCATCCTTTGTAGGCTGTAGAGGAGACAAGCTCAAAACAAGTAAGGATGAGCTCACCCTGTACGTGGGTCTACCCTGAGTGCAGAATTATCTTATATATAGAATTGATAAGTCAGTTAGGCCTTGCCCATCACAATGCACCAAATGAAATAAATACAAACATGGGAGGACACGCTTGCAGGCACAATCTTATCCTTTATGTTCCTCTGAAAGCAAGTGTATGAACATTTCACAGAAACCTATTGCCTCCCATTCCACATGGAATCCAAACTGCTTGCAGTTCCTGAGATGCCACTCCAGCTATCCATGGGGCCTGTTGTCACTCCGCTCACTCTCTAAGACCAACGACCTGTCATGTTATTAAGAAGGTGGGAAATTGCATCTATATCACCACCTAAAAAAAAAAAGCACATTATAAGATGTTGGGCTATGACTTTGCTTGAATTTGTAACAGACATTTTAAATTCTGTCAAGTCACAAAATTTCCATTTCCATTTACTAATTTATCAACTAATAATCCTGCCTTGGAGATCCTACAGAATATATAATAACTAATTATGACTGTCACTTATTCACCTGCTAATTGCCAGGTCATCTGGTTTGGCTGTTGACTCATCCATCTCAGAGAAAAGCCCAAGTCCTGCTCCAGCCTCCAGAGCCCTATAGTATCTGACTCCCTTGCCTCTGACCTTGTTTTCTCCTGTTCTCGTTCCACTCATTCATATCACCACACTGGCCCCCTTGCTATGTCTTGAGTATACTAGAACCTTTCCTCTGCCTGAATTGCTCTTTCTTCAGATATGCACATGGTGAAATTTCTCACCATCTTCCAATCTTTGTTCAAATTCTGGCTTCTTAATTGAATCTGTCTGGATCACATATTTTAAAATTACAACCTGCCCTCTACCCAGACTCCTAACATTACTGATAACCCATGTCTGGCTCTACTTTTTCCATATTCCAAAGCACTTACCTGATAATTATCATTACTGTTTATTGTCTCCCCCAACTAGAATATAAGTTCTTTAAGTACAGGAATTTTCTTTATTTTGTTTTGTTTTGTTTTCAGTGGAGTACCTTGAAGTGTCTGACATACAAAGGCATTCAATTAATATTTGGTAAATGCAAGACAACACAATAGTCCTGTTAAGTAACCCCCCACTCCCCCAACACAAACTTACATACATATGTTCACAAACTCACACTCTCACATATACTTATATAAAGGATTTAGATTTCTTTTGGATCCCGAGGAAGTTGATTAATAACCTATACTGTATTTCTATTATAAAGGTAGTACAATTTGAAATGATTGAATTTGTGTGTAGGTGAGTCTGCTAATTTTTTTCTGAAATGATTTTTATCAAAAATACCTTTATATTACAGAAGTATGCCTCATTATGCAGATATTTGTTAGAGAGGATAATCTTTCTAATGTGCAGTTGTTGTGAGGTGGTCAGTGTGACTATGAAAAATCAGCATCTAGGAATATTTTTGGAGAAATGTAGTTTTAATGCTTTAAGTACTACATAATATATAAGGTAATAGTAAGCAGGCTACTAAGATGCTGCAAAAAACACTCTGCCAGACCTACTTGAATGAATAGATAAGGATCATTCATAATTAACACACTCTTTGTATGCAGTTGGGTAGTTGTAAATGTGTTTGAAAACAATGTATTCTTTTAAGTAAATTTAAACATCCCCCACTTTCATCCTTGTTTACATCATCCATTTGCTTAATCAATCTATTTTCTATAGATAATGGGAAAGTAAATTGTAAAGACATAAACAAAGCTGTGTTTGAATTGTCACTAATTATAAATCACGAGGAATCTTAATGAGTTTTTTTTGAAAATATGTTGCTCCACAGTATACGTATCAGGTGATTCGTTTCAATGGTTGCTTTTGGCCTATTCATATTCATGCTTTTTTTATCCAGAATCCTTCCCAACAAGGCATTCTGAAAATGTTTGAGTCACAAAACTGTGGACTTTGTTTCGCTCACAAAGGAATATAGGTTGTAGAGATGAGGCATGGATTTTCAGCTCTATTTAGTTCACCTGATATTTGGTTTAGCATTCTCTATTTATTTGGGGGGCTGTTATTGCATAAAGGAAGCCTACCAACTTTTGCCGGGTACTTTGGAGTGAGAGGTTCTGGATTTTCCATGTCTTTTGCAGCAGCCTCAGGTGGCTACCTGGCTTTTGCTGAGTGTCCCCTGTAGAGCATTACAGTTTTCCAAAACAAGGCATGATGTGATTGCATAGTTCCAGATGTTAGAAAGTTCTCCCTGGCATACCACTAAAATTTGACTTCTTGTGGGAAGCCTCCATGGGCTGTAGATCTGCCTAATGTTGTAATAAAGTCCTATCTACCTCTTTCTTCCCCTGCATGTTAAGCTCTTTTCTCAAGAAAGCCAAGAGTGACATTGTTCCTTAGCTTTTTCTTCTCCCAACCAAGACTATTTCTAAACATTTTTTAAAGAAAATGATCGTTTACATACATACATACACAAGTTTATGTCATCATTTTTTAGAGCTTTACTGCTTTCTTAAATGTGATCTTGTACTTTTTACCTGCAGGAAGAAATCTTCCATTGATAAAAATATTAGAGGAAAAAGAAAAAGGAATTTTCTCTCCAGAGGCTTTTGAGCAGATGATGTCTCAGGGACACACATCATCATATTGAGCATAACAATACCCTCACCTTTTAAGATATCACATAGCTCCTATTTATTTAACAGGAAAAAAAAAAAAACACAAAAAACCAGAAACCTCTAACCAGACACAAACACAACACTCTTTGACCAAATTGTTCTCTTTGCTATTTCTGAATAAGTCAAACTAACACATGGTTAGTGGGATATTTTAGATGCTGAGGTGGCATTCTTTTTGTAGCTAGGCGTTTGAGATTTTTGGATTTTTAAACTTCACCTTGTCAACCTAAATAACAAACAGCGAGAGGCTCTCTAAAAGAAAATATATTTATTTGGGAATAAAGCATTGTAATGAGAATACATGTCTCATAATAAATTATGTGCAGTTAGGGAGGTAAGGGCTCTATTTGTCATGGTTTTCTAAATATTAGTGACTCTATTTTGATTCTTACAACTTTTACATCCTAATCATTCTGTACTCCAGGATGATATCCTAGAGCTTCAAATACACTTCTAAGTTAAGCAAGACAATTAAAAATGTAAGGATACAATTGAGAAGTACATTGATTCCTCTTCAGATTTGGACTTTTGAAAAAAGACACCAGTCATGAGTTTCTGCTTAAACATTTTAGGATTCATGTTATAAAAACATTTAGCCCTGGAAAGCACTTGAGTTATCTCTGTCTTGTTAAAACCAATCTTTATTTTCTTAAAGAGTAAAATCTCCACATGTTTCAGTTTGCCTAGTGTAGTCCCCATTTACACATATCATCCCTGCATAATTATAATAGCTCCTCCTATTACTCACAAGAGTTTCTGTTTTAAATGATAAATTATGTAGTTACCTTACTAATGAGAGACTCAAACCTCAAGCCTTGATAGGGTTGCACAAGTGTTTGAAATAGACCCAAACTCAAACCTCAAGCCTTGATAGGGTTGCACAAGTGTTTGAAATAGACCCAAACTCAAACCTCAAGCCTTGATAGGGTTGCACAAGTGTTTGAAATAGACCCAAACTAGTGTATGGCAAAGTACAGATGAACTCTTCAAACTTCAAACCAGAGTTAAATTTTTATACTATTACCATTCATGATTTTAGATGAATTGAATAAATGCAAAAATCTCTTGATTTTTGACTGAGTAACATAGGTACCAGTTGTTCTCAATCTTTAGCCTGCATTGCAATCACCTGTAGGGCTTGTTAAACTAGATTCCTGGGCCCCACCTCAGAGTTTCTTATTCTGAAGATCTAGGGTGGGGCTGAGAATTTGCATATCTAACACACTCGCTCGCTCCGAGAGATGCTGACGCCTATATAGGGAGCTCTCACTTTGAGAACCTCTGACGTACGGGATGTTAAAGCAACGTTTCCACACTGTCAAGGTAGAGAGAAATGTGAGTATGCCCCTTCCCCAGCTACAAATGTTCACTCTTCTCAATGTATAATGTATTTTATTTGCACCAGAGTTTTCTCACATTAAAAATTAGAAGTGTAAAGTGGAAAATTAATTTGAAATACAAAATTCATGGAGGAGGGTACGGTGATGTGGGATTGGGTTGGTCATTTTTCCATCAGGAGGTACAGGGCCAATCTTTGAGGAAACATTGGGGGGGCTACTCAACTAAAAGGGAGAAATTGCTTCAACTTCATGCTTCAGAAACTTGCTACTTAAAATGTGACCATGAATCATTAGTATTATCTGGAGCTTGCTGAAAATGCAGAGTTGTGAGACACAAGGACTCCTGTGAGCGTTGCCTGAAGCATCCTGGTTAATTTGCGATAGTGAGTGAATGCAGAAGGGACAGTCCCTGAATTGGCGGGAGACTTAAATGTTACCTAGATATGGAAGAGGCACCAAAAGTCTTAATGGCAAAAATTCTCTCCCACTGAGACTCTGTGCTTTCGAACCATTATAGAAGGTTAAATTAGTTTCACATAAATTGATCTGAACTAGTTCTGTGTTCTAAACACTTCATAAAATCCTGAGCCAGAAATCTTCTGGGTAAGGAAGACAGAATTCTTTTTCTCTTGCTTCCCTCTCTCCACTGGGAGAAATTAGTAACTACTGAAATTAGAAGAGAGACCAGCACTGCTGTAAGAAAATGCAGGGAGGCTGATGAGTTTAGAGTCGTAAGCATCACGTTAATCAGGGACAAGTTTGTTGCAACAGTTGCTTAAGCCGGGGTCAGGGACTCTAGTTGTTAAGAATGGAGTTACATATTGATAAGTAGCATTGAAATCAGATTCACCTGGAAGTTCTGAAGGGAGCATTAATGAGGAGAATTTCCGGTAGTGTTATTTCAACTACTTTAAGTTTTCCAAGAACAATTAGATCTAAAAGATAAAGCTATGGCATTCAATTCCTCATTCCCTGCTTTACTTTAACGACAAAATGGGAAGATGATTTTCCTGTCCAATACATATGAAAAACAGAATTTCATGTGAGTCAAATAGAATCACCTTTGCAACTGCAGCAAAGGTGAGTCACCATTTTAAATTAGTTGTCAACTCTCAAAACCCTGCAGTTGTTATGAATGACAGCCTTTCCTGGAGCCTCGAATTTATGCAGCTCACAGAGCACCATTTTCTCTTCGCCACTTTTCCTTTGTGCACCTGCAGCTTTGAGTCAACAAAAATTGCCATCCCAGGGTGATAAGCTCCATATAAATAATTAATGACATGGAACTAATTACTCCTGTATTAGGCCACCTGCACCCTCAAAGCTCAAGAGCCCCAGGTGTGAAAATTGCAGGGGCAACTAATTGTGAGCTGCATTTCATCACGTAAACGCTGTACAGGAGGCCCAGGCTGTTTCCTGCTCACATCTTTTTCAGGGTTCAGCAAGCGGAGCATGGGTGGGACTGACTGCATTTGTAACTATCTCAGAAGGCAGCCAGGCGACATAGTGACTCCTGAAAACCGAGCTCTTAGAGGCCACCAGGATGTAAAAAGGATTAGGTTTAATTAGAGGAAAATACACCTTGAAGGATATGGTTGGAAATTGTCCCTCGAGGTATGAGAAACCTGGTGCAACAACTCTATGTGAGAATGCTACATTTAAGAGTTTTGGCACTTCTGTTTCATTATTTACGTCAGTTCAGTCAGAGGAGTTTGGGATTCCAGACTCCAGATATGTGAATTTAGTTGTATATATATATATCTATACAGTTGAAGTGTGCATTTATAACACTGATAACATTATAACATTTATAATACTCCTTTCTGGTGGGGATCTTTGTTTTGGTGCATTGGTGGTATACGTGTGTGATGCAGGCTTCCCCCACCTAAGATCTTAAAATCTTGTTTGAAGGAAACCTATTGCAAAGAAATGTGTAGTTGATACTGACTGAAACACCAGCAGTTGTTCTCAGGCCATCTTGTGGAACACTCAGTATTATATTTGTGTTGGCTTTGAAATGAAGAAAAGAACAGAATATGATTGAACTTACTGTATCTAGCAACTTCAAACTCATTGTTTGATTTTGCTTGGTGCGAATCTCAGTCTAAAGATCCAACTTCTCATTTAGTGCTAGGCTCTTATCAATTGCTATTCCTGTGTCTTGGTTTGACGGTGAGTTGAGAAAAATAACATTTGCCTACTCAATAGAACATTTATGAAGTGATAAAATCAAGGATTCTAAAAATCCTTGGAGAAAATTCCAGCTGAATTTGTCCAACTATATATTTTCTTCACACACACAATTTTACATAAATCAGGTCATAGGATAACTATACCTTTTGTTTTCATCCTGTAAGTTTAAAATTTAAAGAAAACCTTTTTTTTCCTTCATTCTCATATGCTCCCTTAATCCCGACAAGTAAGCTTAACTTACATTTTTTTCTATGCTTATTATATTTAAATTTATATTCAAATATATATGTGTATATGTTTATATATATCACATATAACACATATTTATATATTTAAATATATATAATATATATTATACGTAATATATATTATATTTAAATTTATATTCAAATATATATGTGTGTATATATGTAGTAGTCTCTAATAATTTTGCTTAATTAATAAACTTTATTTTTTGGAGCAGTTTTAGGCTTACAAGTTAGTTAAAAGCACAGAAAGTTTCCACGTGTCCCAGAAGCATCCTCCCCAGTTTCCCTACCATTAACATCTTGCACTAGTGTGGTGCATTTGTTACAATTCATGAGGCAGTCTTGATACATTACTATTAACTAAAGTCCACGGTTTACATTGGGGTTTACTCTGTGTGTATATTTATGGGGATTAACAAATGTATAAAGATATGCATCCACCATTACATTATTGTACAGAATTGTCTCACTGCCCTGCCCTCAAATTTCTAATCTTTTTTTAATGAGATATAATGTTTTGATTTTCTCTCAATTTCTACAAGTGAACTGACTGAGTAGATCTACCCCATTCTTTTTAATGGCTGTGTAGTATTCTATGGTATGGCTTATAGCACAGTTGATTCAACACTTCCCCTTGTGGCTTAGAATTCATATTATACCCTTGTTCATATTATGCTTTTACACTCACAGCATTAACTCCAGGAGCAAGGTGGCAGGATCAAAGGCTGTGTTCACCATTAATTTTAATAAGCATTGCCACATTACTTTTAGATATCACTGCATCAAGTGACATTTCTGCAGGTGATATGAGAATACTTTTTTGCCCCAATCCTCACCAGAAGCAGGCATGATGACAGCTCCATACTTTTAAACACTGGGTAATTTCTGTTTGAGAATGGTGCATAACACACCAGTTATGCATGATGGCTCTGAATTCTGATTGGGTTGGATTCTAGCACTAACACTTTCTGCTCAGCAACTTTGGACAATTCACTTCACTTCCAGTGCCTTGGTTTCCTCATCTGTAAAATATGGACGGTAATAATTCTATTACATCATACGGTTGATTGGGTGATTAGACAGGATAATACATAGAACGGGCTTAGCCTGTACCTGGCCTACATTATTCAGTTAATAATAGCTTTTATTACTAGAATATTATAAATGGATCATCAGCCCCTTTGAACAATATCCAGGAATATTGCTTCATTATGATATTCTTGAATAAATTTTGGAATTCTATTAACTTTGGTGGTAGTTAGGTAAGATCAAAGCAGGTACAAACATCTCCTTAATGCCAAACCACAGAAGATAGCATCCAAAACCTTAGAAGGCTACCTCTGATCATCATCCCTCTGTAAATATGCAAAAAAAATTAAATAAAATTCAGGTTATTATAGAAACTCTCTCTGTACAAGTACAGACCTTTTGTCAGAGTTGAAACTACCGTCATGGTATATTAAATTTATTAATGTTATTTTTTTCTTTCCTCATATTTACTGTTCAATTATCAAGTAACCTGTTTCTCTTCGGATCTTATATTAAAACCTTTGTTTAGGTAGTCTCTGTAAACTGTGCCTCAGGGCACATTACATGTTCTCTGTGATTTGGGGAGGATTAAGACTGTTTCCTCCAACTCTCTCCCATCTCGTGCTATTTCTGCTCCTTACCTGTGACCTCTGGGGCTGGACCAAAAGTTATTTCTTAAATTCCTTAACAGGATCTGGGAGCATCCTTGAGGGAGGGAGGGAAGCAGGGGGAAGAAGAGAGAGGGCTGAGGAAGAGAGGCAAGAGAGTTGGGGGAGGTATGGATGTTTGATCTCTGCCTTTGAAATGCAAGCAGTATGCTCTGGGAGCCTCAGAGTGGCTGGTAGTTCTAACCAAAGGTGAAATGCCCCCTTCTTCAGATGGGAATTCTTGTGATAGACTAGGAATTGTGAATGCCCCGACAGCATGGTTCCTGGTCTCATTCTGGGCAATGTCTAATTTTGACAGAAAGCTGGTTATACTGGATATAGGCCTGGAAGAATCATGAGGAATTTTGCTTGTTTGGGGGCTTCTGTACTGTACTGAAGCAGAAAACATGAAGCATGAGCTGTGTGGTTCCCCCAGTAAACATGCCCTTCTATGCTATGTCAGCCCTCATTTCTGAACCAAAAGTCAAGGGATGTTATCTGACAAAGGAATTTTCAGTGGCTATTGTGAGTAATGTGAAACACTGAAATTTCCAAGACTTTTTATGGGATCTGTGGAAAAGAGTATTCAAAATTGGCATTGACTTCAAAAATTAAAAGTATAGTTTCTGAACACTAAAATTGAAGTGACTATAGTTGTGTTTTTAGAAATAAATTCTACATTTTATACTATTCCATACCAAACAGCAATTTATCCCCTAGATGTTTTAAATTATTTGTTTAATAACACCCACTGGTATGTAAAGAATGGACAGAAAAAATCTGAAGACCTGATCTAGCTCCCCTTTAAGTTTACCATCAAGAATAGGAAAAGATTTGCTGATAATTTCAATATGTATATACTCTGAGCAAGTAAGCATGACCCTCAGTGAGTGTGACAGGAAGAAGGAATGGTTCGTGCTTGGAGGCAGTGACAGTGTCACGTGGGCTTTGAACGATGGCCGACAACTCCATCATCTTCAGTGAGAGGAAAGAAGCAGTGACAGGCAGGCTGAGAGTGGGAGGAATGTTCTGGAGAGAGTGAATAGGTTGCTTTGGATCCCAGATGTATGGAGCCAGTCTTAATTTCAAATACTCCCTTTTGTCGTCTGTTTATCAAAATAAATTTGTGAATCAATTAAAAAAACCCAAAACAAAACAGTATCAAAAAGACCTTGTCAGGCCATGCATCTCTACTCTGAGCTCACAAAATCTGTTCAACCAAATTCAAGAAAAATGATGGGCAGTAACTCTTGAATTGTGGTGGGATGATAATGCTGAAGATCCCAGAGAACAGCTTTTTAAAAAAAGGATTTCTGTTTTAGAGTCCACAGGAAGTTATTACAATGCTCTGAGCAGGCATGGGGGTGGACTTGCAAAGAGGAGAGGGTCCCTAAGAGAGTTAGAGGAAAAAACAAGACTTATCCATCATTTATATAGAAAAGACACTGAAATGGGAGGAGCCAGAGAGAAATCTGGGTTTTAAACTATTGTGAAATGACTGAACAGTAATAGAATGATTAGATGTAGAGTGGATGGATGTAGTTTGACTTTGGGAAAGTTTCCTCTTCTTTAAAATAGAGATCCTAATAGCACACAGATTATAGATAGAATTGCCTAAAAAAGTCTTCGCTCCATAAATTTTAGTTATTTATATTATCAGGACAATATTTCAGGGCAAGAAAGCCCAGACATTTTCACTTGACTGCCCATTTCTCTTGCATTTGTCAGAGTCAATATATCAGAGGCAGAAATCAAAATTAGCATGAAGTAGTGGGTAGCATTTTGCCCTCTTTTTTCTTTTATAAATTCCCAGCAGAATGCCATAGATGATTTATGAAAGTTTCAGGAATGAAGGATGAGGAGAAAAAAAGAAAGCATGAGAAAGATGGGATGGGGCATCCTGAACCAAGGCAGAGAATTATATAAGGAAAATGAAGTGTAGCGGGAGGTAGGAAGCAGGTAGGAGGGAGCCTGGACTGTGTGTGTATTCACTACACCACTTATTTTGGAAAATACGTGGAAAACTGCATGCAGACTTCACAAATGACTGTCCCAGCTATGATTCACTAAAGAGGTCACTCTCTCAGCTGCATCAACCCTGGCATTTTTTCAGAGGTCATGTTTACACATCATTTATAAAGTTCTAACATGCGGTTGAAAGTTTCTCTGGCATATTTAGAAATGTCTGGGAGGGAAGTTCTCATCATTTCACTCTGCCTGCCTTTGATTTCTGCCCATGTTTTAATTCAGTAAGCATTTATTGTGCTTAGGGCCAAGAAGGGCTCCAGTTTTGTGCGCCACGAACCGCAGATCTGGAGCCTTCTGGAGAGCTGTGTTCCTGTCATGTGTGCCACCTGATGCTCACCTGTGCATTTTAAATAACAAAGAAAAGTCTGTGCCGTGTACTCTGGACATCTGAGCATCATTGATCTAGCTCCTCACATTGGTCCTCTTCCTTTTCTGAGTCATAGCTGGGGAGAAGATTTTACAAGGGCTTTGAAGGAAAATCAACAGGTCTGATGTCTTATGAAAACCCACCTGGCTGCTTCTTTTTCCCGTGTGATTTGATACCATGAAAGACAGGTGACTTCTCCAAAGAGGGCTGTGTCATTCCTAGGCAGTTCCAGCAGTTAACACAGTCTTCTTTAAAATCTGTGCCTGATACTCACTTGTTGCTCCTGGATCTAATTAAAATAATTCTATTTCTCTTTTGCATTAAAAGAGATTAATTTGGAGGCTGGGTTTCCATATATCTCTTCTTGTTATTTTTTAAAATTCTTTTTTTTTTTAAAGTTAAACCTTCCCAGTCCCATCAGTAATTTCCCATATGACATGTAAACACTGTTTACCTCTTTTTAATATTTCCTCTTTTTAATATTTGAAGACTGTCTGTAATTAATAGTACGTATAGTATTATGTCTATAGGATTAACTTGATAAGTAGGCTTTCACATAAATGAGCATGTACTTACTTTTTAAAATTAGTTTCTCTCTGAAAGTTAGCCTGTTGACTTGTGGAGTTCATGATTTCAATCGTTTGACCGACTTCCTAAGGAAAAGTCCGTGGGCCTCATGTCCAGTTTGCCACTCTGCTTTCTAAGGAGGTTTCTGATGACCAAATGAGATCTGCTTCAGTTTTTTTTTTTCTTTTTCTTTTTTTTTTTTAAAAAAAAGGAATTTTCCAGCTTTGGGGGCAAAATTATTTTATATTATTTAAGTCCTTTATAGCAATAGCAATATCCAAGTGGGCTCCTTTGTTCATTTATTCATTTGAAATGTTTACTGAGTGCCTGATGCATGTTAGGTGAGGTTGGAAGTTGTACAGTGGGAATGGATGCCCCTGCCACTCACCAAGAGCTCTCCTGTCCTCAGCCGGCTCTGCTCTTTCATTGGTAAAGCTTGCTCTGCTGTTCGAAGCGCTTTTCATCTGTACCCTGGCAGCGGAATCACGGGACTCTGGAATCTGTAGAGTGGGGAGGGCTCACCCTCAGTTGAGAACTGAGTTGACTGAAACCCAGGGTGGTAAAGTCATTCCACCTTGCCCCATCCCACTCACCAGACCCTGCGAACAAATCCATGTAAAGTCACCAAGGCCAGTCTGGGATTGAGCAATGTGGTCCTTAGTTTGAAACCAGAAGTGATATAAGAAGGGTTAAACATTACATGGGTGACTTTTTATATTTTTGAGTAGAATATGTTATTCTCCATAGATTTCAGAGACTTGTTCTGGTGTTTACTGGATAGGAACAACTCTCAGGGAAATGTTTAGAGGCTATTGTTTAACTTCTTGATATCTCTGAGATAATAGCACATGTTTATGGTGATTTGGCAACAAATTTATCTGGTAGGACATTTTTCTAGCCACCTGAACTTTGGGAATAAAGACAAAAACCAGAAGGAATAAAAAAGAATTATTGAGCAGTTAATTGGATGTTGTAAGTCCTACAATTGAGTTTTAATAAGGGCATTCTGCAAATTCAAGAAATAGTACAATGCTGTTTGTACATTATCCTTAAGATGTCAGGAAAGAATTTAATCAATTTTTAAAAGATGGCTAACGATATACCTTTTAATGATATTAAAAAGTGGAAATCTTCCATTATGTGAAAAAAATTACTAAGGTAGGCTAATGGCAGATACATGAGCTACTACTGTGGTCTATTTAGTGGAGTACAAAAGCAGCTAGATTTGAAATTGAAGATGATTTTGGAAAGAGACAGCTAGCAATCGATATTGGCCCAGAAGCATTTTTGTGTTTTGTTTTTGTTATTTTAAGTGATATTGTTAAGTGAAAGCCTGGAGGCTTCTCGAGAAGCCTTTGAAGCTGTGATGTAGGCTTGTGGCTGTGCAGCGCATGTGTCTCACCTTCACTCCCTTACGGACCTTGGGCCCAACATTAAGCACATTCCCTAGCAGTATTGGTAAACTCGTTTCAAACAAATGCCACTAAAACGCAAACAAGATTCCTGAACATCACTAACTTTACACGGCATTGCATGCAATAAAATTTTAGAACTGTAAACTAATTTGGTTAAACCTGAGAGT
The DNA here is from genome assembly GCF_041146395.1 of Eulemur rufifrons. Taxonomy (NCBI): domain Eukaryota; kingdom Metazoa; phylum Chordata; class Mammalia; order Primates; family Lemuridae; genus Eulemur; species Eulemur rufifrons. The sequence continues at coordinate 30,616,660 of NC_091002.1, forward strand.
TTATTGTAGAAGAGAGTTTGGACTGTGCCCAAGTTATCTGAAGCCTAATGCTGTTATCCACCTGGGCTGAGCCTGACTTCCCATGAGCTTTGGCACTGAGGTAGGGGGTCTTGAGCTAATTAGTCACTTTTGCCAGAGGCCAGGGATTAAATCATGTTTCCTGGAAATTATATAATTCTATAGATATCTTTCCAAAGTCTTGTACCTCTCAACAGTGTCACCAATCTGCAAAGTTGCATGGTATTTTTTCACCAGTATTTCACTTCCTGGGAATAAAAGGAGAGAAAGCATATGGTTGGATCGATGTAGGCTTTGGAGGTGCAGTAAAAGGACAGAGCAATAAGGAATTAATAGGTAAGTTAGAAGTTGAAAGGAAAAACCAGAGAATGAGGGAGGAAGATGGAAGAATGTGCTCAGAGAGAAGGGTATTTGGAATTAAAAACTTAGAACTGGAACAATCCTGAAATTCAAGATGTGGCCATGGAAATAGATTAGCAAAAAGTAGTAGAAAATTTTAGTCATTGGATTTAGGCAGATAGAGCATCATGGGTACCTGATAATGGCTGTGTTGTCTACTCAGATGTTGCCAATTGACAAGAGCTATGGTGATTTAAGAAGATTGCTATCCCCATCCCAAAGTCTTCAGTGGTTGAGGGGAATATTCTAGGAGCCAGGATATACCCATCCTGCCGTGGAACAGAGAATGAAGGAATGATGGAGTTAGGTGTCATGAGGCTTTGTGGAGAGGGAGTTTTATAAGAGATTGGAAGGGAGTGAAAAGCTAGAATTATTGTACTGGTTTGTGAATGGTGGAAGACTGAACAGTCTTCTCCTAGGAAAGGAGGAACTTAGGAAGGACAGGTTTACACTTGGGGTGGCGGGGGCGGGGGGCACACATTTGACATCCAGTTGCCTTAATCCATAGCCACTTTGGATCTGTTCACCAAGTTCAGACTTCTCACCGCCATCTACAGCAGAGTGGCCACAGCTACGACTTGCAAATGAAGAGGTCTGGTTGCTTGGTTTTAACACCTTGTTTGAAAGTCAGCAGCCTGAATCGGCAAGCCCCATCCTTGCCGGTCATGTCCCACAGCTGTGAATTCCCCAGTTAATTACACGTTGAGTAATGAGGACCTGCTTTTATCTGTACTAAATTTTAGTTTTAAGCTTTATTAATAGGCTTTCATTTTGGCACTTGTGGGAAAGGGGCAGTGAAGAGGCCTATTAAATTATCTCTTGGATTTTTATACATCTTCCTTTCTTCCAAACAGAATAACAAATACTTGCTTCCTTTCTTCTCCTATAATGTTCTCTTTATCTCTTTTTAACCCAGATGCCCCCCAAACCATCTCTGAATCCCAAGTGTGTCACTTATTAGTTCTTGAGCTTCTCTGTGCCTCAGTTTCTCTATTTGGACAGTGAGGATCATAATGTTATTCACCTTAGAGGGTTGTTATGAGGTATATAAGTGAGGTAACATTTACAAAGCAATGCTAAGACTGGCAATAGGAAAGTGCCGTGAAAGTGTTTGTTAAATAAAAATACTTTTTTTTTTTTTTTAATACTTTGGTAATAAAACTTGCTGGGAACTGGCCACAGAAAACAGCAGTATAAAGCTATTGACTAGTGTTGTCTTCTTTGGAAAATGAAATGCTTCTTTTTCTTGGAGCTCCCCATTGTGGCTCTGCAGACTTGTATATCTCTGGTGGAATCTTGTGAACAGATATGTCCTCAGTATCAGCTTCATAACTTCCTGTGCCACTATCTCTCAAGGCCACTTCTCTCTATGCTATCTCACACTTGTTCCAGCCAAAGATCAGGAATTTCCATCAAAGTCTTATAGTGGATTAGGAAGCCTTCTTTTGGTTTGCTGTGCTATACCAAAGTCTCTCAAGGCTGGTAGTTGGGCCATTAAAGGGCCTTAGCTGAACTTAATTGTCAACCCACTTCCTAACCAAACCTCTAACTCAATTAGCACTTATTTGACTGTCTAAATCTTTGGCTTGAAGCACCCTGCCAGTTTGGGTGGGAGCTTTTGGTATGAAAGACACCCTTTTCCTGGGAACTCAGCCCGGACAAACCAATTCATTTCACACTTCTTTCCAACCGCCTACAAGTGGAAAGCAAATCTTCATTCCAGTTCACATCTTGAGATTGCAGCCAGCAAGCTTATAGAGCCCATCAACCCATCCCTGAAGTTACCTGGTCTTTTCAAACTTCTAGTGGCTTTTGAATACCACTTTTACTTTGAATAACCATTTCACTGAGAGACTTGCTCTCTGGCAGTCCCTTTGGGGGGAGCAACATTTTTGAAGATGATGTTTGTGTCCCTCTTAACACCGTTTTATAACTTGAGTGCTGAAGATTGTTGAGCAAACAAGTACAGCCTTCGGTTTTGTACTAACGTTTTATGACTGGTGAATTCAGTGACCTTCTACTTAGGCTTTGATCTTAATTATTTTAAATATCACAGGGTCTGATTCACAAGGCAGTAACGGCAGGTCATTATTCCTGGCATGATTAGTCTAGGTTAGAAATTAGCTTTGAGGCCCCCCGGCAAAATGCTCTAATACTTTCTGAAATGGAACACCTGTGTAATAGCTGCACAATCATTTGGTTAAATCAGTCTCTAATTTAATGAGCTCTGACTTCACATTTTTGTCATGATCTTTAAGAGTTAAATATGTATGCATAGTTCTGAATTTGCCATGTTGTATGATTTTATGCATGCTCAACGAGTGTAACTTATTGCTACTAATTTGTGTGAGAAGGCTTTGCATAGATAGGCATCTTTAAATTGAAAAATCAGTCTTTAAAAGGAACAAGACAGAAATGCATACTAGTCGATCTCCACATCAAGTTACTTGCCAAACTGCAAAGAACAGCAGTAGAACATTCTCGTGATTTAGCCTCAGAAACTCTGGAAGATGTCACAATAGATAGGAGATTTTTAGCATGTACTCCGGAGGCTCAAGATTCTACATGGCCAACTGCTATTTAGCAAGTTTCCCGTTCATTTTTTTGGTCTCAGGACCATGAGTATCACTTGGGGGTTTAGAAATGCAGAATCTCAGGCCCCACCTCGGGCCTCCTCATCCACAATCTGCATTTTAACAAGATCCTTGGGCGATTTGCAGGTAAAGTGAAGTTTGAGAAACACTACTTAACTCACTCGCTTTAAGCCGATATTGAATTTTGCCCCCACTGTTGGTATTTGGTTTTTGCCCCCACTGTTGGTATTTGGGGACAAAATTCCTCAAGAGATCCCATCAACCAATACTAACAAAAGCTAATATAATGTGTATTTTCAACAATATCAGACAATCTTGACTCCAACCATCTCTCACTAAGGCCATGCTACCATCCTGTTCTGAACCCTATCACCCGTTGCCTGGATTATTGCAAAAGCTTGCTAAGTAGTGGTCCTGTTTCCACCTTACGCCTTGCTACTCCCTTCAACTGTACCACTTGATGACAGTCTGTTCTTCACACAGCAGAGTAATTCCTTTGAACCTTGAGCTAGATCCAGCCCTCTCTGCTGAAAACCTGTCCTTGGTTCCCCCCATGTTACTCAAAGTAAAAGCAAAACTAGTTTGTTACACATGGACATGGCCTATCCAAGCATTTACAGCCAATGAGTATTCTTCCTGCAGTGGGTGGATATTAGACTTCAACCAAGGTATCTTCTCCTCTAATCATAATTTAATACAAAGTTACTTTTCATTTCCTCAAGTCTTTGAAACCACTGCTAGGGTTGATGTCACTAAGCTCACTTCACTAAACAACAGAAGGGATTGCTACTGGCTGTCTGCTTCTCCTTGCTCAGAATGATAGAAAGTCAGGTTTATGGGAAGGAAAGGAGGTGTGCTGTAAGGGTGTGTTGGAGGTCTGGGGCCTGAAATCTGCTGCTGCTGGCAAAACTATATGGAGAAACCTCATGTTATGTGGATACAATTGCACAACTTGCCCTATTCTCTTGTTACCTTTGTCTGCTTTTTGCTTGCTACATAGTTTTTGTTTCTTTACATTTTCTATCTACTTTCTTTTTCTATTTTCCTTCATGCCTTCCTTGTGTATCCTCGAACTGAAGCATATTGTGAATTACTCACCCTGTTCAAATAGGTCTTTATATTCCCTTTTCTTATTTTAATGAAAATTTGACTTATTATTCACATTTCTTTAAGTATATTCGCTAGCCCTCAAAAATCGAGTATTTTTCTTTAGCACTCTTAGTAGATCTTGAAAGAGGAAAACCCTATCTCTGCCTGAATGTTCCAAAGCATTTGAACAAATACTACTCATGGCAATACCTGTCTGTGACCCATATCCTTCTCTGAGCCAAAGTTTTTGCTTTGGTTTGAGCAAACTCTATCCAAAATCATTTGAGTTTTGTGCACATTGTATTGTATATTGGCTTGTCATAGATGACAGCAACAATATCTTCCATCCCACATGTTCTAGAATCTTGACACTTCGCCAGTGTCCTTAAGAGGTGAAGACCATGTCCCATTTCCTTGAAACTGAATGGGCCCCTGCAGCTGTGACAATGAATAAAGTAAAATGAAAACAAATGCTAGGTGACTTCTGAGGCTAGGTCGTAAAAATGCTGTGGACTTCAGGACATCTGGGATGTTTATCAAACAGCCCGTGGTCAGACTGCTTCGAGAGGGACATCTCCTAGCCCACAAGGCCAGCTAAGCTCCCTGGCCACATCCAGCAAACTTGAGCCAGCCACATGAGTTAGCCTTTTCCTCCAGCCCTCAGCTGAGACACATGGAGCAGAGATGAGCCGTCCCCACCTGACCCTCCCAAATTGCATATTCATGAACTAAATATATAATTGTTGTTTTAAGCTACTAAATTTTAGGATGATTTATCATGCAGGAATAGATAACTGATACACAATTACATAAGGCTGAAATGTATTTTTGAATTTAGCCAAAGAGGTTGAAACGCATTGAATGATCAACTAGTTGCCACCCACTTACGTTAAATTGGGGATCCCCCACAAAGAATAGGCACTGTCTCACCTTTCTGAAGCATTTCCTTGGCCATAGGGCCATAATTTGAATGTAAACTCTCTGGAACTCTGCCCAGCATTAATTTTCTAACAACTTATCACACGACTATAAATGATGCACTAATATTCTCAGACCTATTTCAGACTCCTAGAGGCAATGATGATGGCTGAGATGCTTCACAGCACGAATGGAAGTAGCAAGTGTGTATTCCACACTTGGTCACAGCCATCGTGTGGGCAGCTTTAGCTCAGTCAAGGGACATACTGTAAAAGGTGGTGAGTCTTCACTAAGGAGTAAGATTGAGGTTAGCAGGACTGAGCTGTTTTCCAGAACCGGCCCCCAAAGAACTTGGATAGCAACTATGTTGAGAGAAGGGAAGTATGTTAAGTACCATCTTAACTGACCTCAGTAGCCCAGGGATGCAACCTGCTGGGTGTGGGCCTAGTGTTAGGAACCTCTGGGCAGAGACAGTGCTCAATGCCATGCCGTAGCTGGCAAAGTCCATCCACATAGAGGGACGGCCTTATCCAGTGTCTGCAATCTGGCCTCTCTGAGAGACAGCCAGCCAGGGTCAGGCAGCCTGTCTGAGCTGTGGTTTGGAATAGCACTCCCAATCCTGAGGGGGACTGGACCACCAGCCAGTGAGGAATCAGAGCAGTCTTCCCCCTGCAGGCAAGGGGGCTAAAATTTTTGTTATTGTTGTTGACCTATTTATCACATATTATTGTTCAGAACAACATTTCTCAGGCTCTAAAAAGTGAAATGGAAAAGTATATTAGTGCATAACTCTGTCTTCTATCTCTGAAGATGTTTGCCATGACCATCATTTTTTTCTTAATGCTCTACTGATTCCAGCACAAAATCTCAATAACTAATGTATTTGTCTCTTGCAAATTGCAAAAACTCATTTTCATTATAGGGTCTCAAAAACTTTAGGGGTCATCCCTTAGTTAAATGAGTTCTTCTACCAGTTTGTAGAGGTGGTGGAAGAAGGAGGCAGACAGCAGGCAGGGGAGCTGTGGAGGATTACCTGGCAATTCTATGGTAGGAAGAGGCTTAGGGAAGTGTTGTCAACACTAGGAACATGCTGAAGTATCCTTGAGAATACTTGGGGGAATTTAGACCTCATGTAGGAGAAAACGAAAAATGAAAAAAATTCATGTATGTGTCTGTCTTATTTCCTGTTGTATCTCCGACAGTTAGGGTAATGCCTGGCAGATAGTAAGTGCTCAAAAATATTTATGGAAGAAATGAACACACACAAACCCTACAGCTCTCCCAGCACATCTCTGGAACAAGTCCAAACTACTGGCCCTGAGTTTTCAGACTTTGCAACCATCTTTCAAAGTCTCTCTTGCCTCTTCCTTTAAAATTATTAGTGATTGTAGGAGAGTAAGAAACCTCTTCTGTAGAAATCCTTGTTGATACTAGGAAAGAACAAATGCTTTTGACCATCCTCTGACTAATTGGATCTTCCAGAGGCAGTGGGGTGAAGACTGTGGGTTCTAAGGTATAAAATTCAAACAAAATTTTCCCAGAGCCTGGCCTTCCCATAAAGCCTCTTTTCTTTCCTGCTTCACGTAATATAGGTGATAACCCGGTACCATTAGTTTGGGATCCTCAGCCTTCTGTTGCAGAGGCTGCTTCCTCTTGTTTCAGATGTCCACAGTGTGGAGACCTGCCCACCCCCCTTAAATAAAGAAAAACAGAAGTTAATTCACCGGAGAGATCTGCGGACACGGCCAGGTTACAGCTTCCCAGGGGCAAGGAAACCTGACTCTCTCTTTAATAAGCAGATGTTTGACCTTGGTGACATCCACTTACCACTTTTACTTTCTCATGTGAGGCCCTAGGAGATGGGTTTCCTCTCCTAACAGATACGTTATGAAATTTCCAGCATACCCAATTTCTCAGGACAAAGAGCAAGGTATAAAAATGAAGCAGAGCATCTCGTGCCTCTGGTTGTTTCTCAGGTTGTAATATTCATAAATCATCTTTTTGAATGAGGTGGTCCTGGCCTTAAGGCTCCATATTCCAGAAAGAAGAGAGCCCGTTTACCAAACTCATTTCTTCCTAGGTCCAGGAAGATTCAAATGTGTAAGAGCTGGTTCTGTGCCTTCTGCCACATTCCCCCTGAAGGCTGTGGGTTTCAGATGCCACATATTCTACACAGGTCTTCAGAGGGTGCCCGTGAGATGCAGCACAATTGTACACAGGACGAGTAGCTCAACTCACTTTTCAACTGGCTTTCCCTCCTGTCCCATTTCATGCTTCTGGAATCATTCTTGTTTCCTGGGCTTACCTCTTAAATGAGCTACCTGCACCCAAGTCCTTATCTCAGGCTTTACTTCTGGGAGAACCCAAACTTAGAAAAACTGTCCTGTGCAAAGGCACAAACAGTATTGCAACTTTCATGTGAATCACATAGGCAGTGGTATATTGATTATCCAGGTCTCCCAAAGAAGAACTCCTGATTTGTAGTGTTGGCCAACTCCTGTGGTGTAAATACTCCTACCATGGCTAATTTCAGCTACCAACAGGATATCGTTAAGCTCAGAGTGGGAGGAGATATATGGGCCATGAGCTCTCCAAATGCATGCTGAGCCCAGATCAATATGATTTTTATAACTGACCATTGAGAAATATCAAGAGTGTGGATACTATTAATGTTCTGTTTTTCATTAGATGCCCTAACACATTGTACTGTATATGCTTTATTTTAAGCATTTAAAGAGTACATGTTTTATAAAGATACCTATATTCAGAATGTAAGTAATTGAAATTTGGACCTGCCTTTGGCTAATCATGTTGTATTAAAAAAAACGATCATCTCCCCAGGGGGTAACAGGTGGCACACTCACACTGGGATAATTAGAGGAGAGTTTAGTGAAAGAGCTATTTACAAAGGGGTGGGTAAAGCACAGAGAAAGCCAGATTTGTGAAGCACCTCTGGGTCTGTGTTGTTAACCCTAGGCCTGAAGGGGTAAGAGGGAGGTATAGTCATCAGACCCTAGGACAGGAAGAGCTGTGTGGAAAGAGCCTCTTGACAGGAGTTGAAAGTTTGTAAGAGAAAAGTCGGCCCACAGTCACTCCCTAGGAGGCTGCAGGGAGGAATTACTCTAGCAGTACTTTCTCCTTCCTTCCAATCTCATACTCGGGCGATCCGTTGGCAAAACTGCTCTTACAACACTCACTACCTGGTTCTAGTAGAATCTGCACACTCATTTGAGCCTCAGAAGAGTTACTGTCTTGGCACAAGAACACGTTTTCACAAAATGGACTAATCGAGGCCGTAAGAGTTAGGTTACGATAACATTAGTTTGCCAGACAAAATAATAATGGCACTTGAGCTGTTAGGAGTGATCAGTGGAAGTGGAACCAAATGCAGTGCTGATGTGTTTGCTGGGAAAGCTGTGCTTTAACTAATGAAAGTACCACGATTGAAGTTGGAAGGGTTGGTTCCTCTTGCGAAAAGTGGAAAGTTACGAGGCAAGTATGCCAGGGAACATTCTGAAGGGAATCCAAGGGAACGGTGTCTAGACAATATTAAGGAGTGGCTGGACAACACCGTCAGCTGGTGACACAAATAACTATCTGTAAAGTTAGCGGCCCCAAATGGTTGCCATAGATACTCCTGGAATGGAACAATAGGGTTTCTAGCAATGCTTTCTTTCCAACATATTGAAATGTTTGAAGGAAATCTCCTTGATTTTATTTTTAATTCTTGACTACTGACCTATCCAGGTGGAAATCTCTAGATTTTAGGATATGGGCCTTGGACCAGTATTCTACTCTGGCCTAGATTTTGACCTCATTTTCCTTTTTGATCTTTGGTTAACAGGTTTCAGAGGAACTACAAAGTCCAAGACGTGGATTTTGGTCTTCAACATTGCTTTCCATTTGTGAAAATTTGGGGGTAGGTAGTAAGGTGGAAGAAGAGTTGCTTTAGGTAAAAGCTCTTGGAAGAATATCAAATTAAATGAACTAGTGCAGGTGCTCCTTAACTTGGAGTCACTGGATTCCCAGCGGCTGAAATTTCTGTCTGAATTTCAGTCATTGTTGCTTATAGGATAGGACATAGAATATTCTGCAGCTGGAAGGTGCATGCCAGTCTGCCACACCGCACAGCCCTTCCTTCTGTAGACCTGGGACCACAGCTTCCGTAGGACATTGTTCTTGGGGATGCTGAAGTATGTAGTTCAAGCCTATCTTTATAACCAAGAGGTATATAGAGGATGATGATTGGGTGTACAAAAGAGTAAGAGTTTATCAGTAGGCATTTTGGTTATAATTAAGAGAAAACCAACCCAAGCTAGCTTAAACAGTATAGGGTTGTATTGTTTCTCACATCTGGAAAGTTTATGGGCTTCAGGCGTGGTTTGTTCAGGGTTCAGGCTCCTCTTCTCAGTGAGTCTCTTGGTTCAGCTCTCTTTTGTGTGTTTTTGTACTCATGGTACCAAAAGAGCTACCAGGGCACCAAATCTATGCCCTGCATCACTCGGAGAATAAGAGTTCCTCTTCCAGAATCCTGAAGGAATTCTCAGAAGTCATTCTGATTATATTGATTTAAGCCACACACTCACTCCCGAATCAATCTGGGTCAAAGAAATGGATGCAGAAAGTGTATCTTGTTCACTCCCAAAGTCTGTGCCTCTGGGCGCTTTCACAGGAAGGGAAACATGGAATGGATGGCAGAGAGGTCACCATGGCAGCCACTGATTGAAAGAGAGACGCAGAGGAGAGTATGACAATAACGAGATAAATTTTATTCTGTAGCTAGTTTGGGCCATACCAAAACTGAATCAGAGGCTGTATGAGTGAAATAACTCAAAATGGTTGTATCGAACGATAAGAAAAGTTTTAGTGCCACCGCCTGTAAACTGTTTGTTCATGGGTGTGTCGGTTTATTTTTCTGAGTCTGTTTTTTCAACACTAATGATAACAATTGCTGTTGTGCAGAGATTTATTGATGATTAATGAAGATAGTGTTTCTACAGTCCCTACTGGAGGATCTGGCATAAAATAGGCACAAAATGAATGGCAGACTCAGTAGTCAAAATAATTAATTGCTACTAACTTTAGTACATTTTATGTATTCCGCATGTGGTAGTTACTATATTTTAGAGTTGTTTTGATAATTATAAAAGATAACGTTTCTATAGAACATGGAATAAGTGGGTAGAGAATTAATATTAGAATTAATAATACATTGTATTTAATATTATATAACATCTAATTAGTATCCATCCATAACATTTTATTATTAATTTTTCATTTCATAGAATTCCAAGGTGCTAATTTGAAGAACAGCACTTCCTTAAATATTTAAATTTGATAATGGTAGCTTGTAAGGCTTGTCTTATTACTGTGTGGCTCTATACAATAGTCATTGCAAAAGGCCCGTAAATAAACAGTGCTTTAGTGATGGTTATGATTCACTATTATTTGTTAGTAGTTATTAATAAAAGGTTAACTCTTCATATGTATTAATTTGTTTGCAATACTGTATAATTTCCCCCTTTTGATATTTAACACCTAATGTATACAATGATCTAACTTTGGAGAGGGCAGCATACAGATAGCCATGACTGGAGTTAGGGGGGCAAGGTCTATTCTTGGCAATGCCTTGGTTGGTTGTACTTTCAATTATGTTCCAAAGGCATTATTCTTATAAGCTGATTTTAAACACTCAGAGGTCTTAGACAGTGGGTCAGATGAAAGCTGTGCATCAGGGCAGCGCTTAACATTTTTATGTTTTGAGTGGCCTTTCTTGCACCACTCAAAACTGTAATATGTTTCTCACGTCCTTCCATATTCACATATACAATCCTATATTCATATTCATGCTTGTTTACTACTCATCCCCACTACTTTTTATTGTTTAATTCCTATGGCAATCTTGTTTTTAGTTCCAATTGTTCTCTTTGTTTAAAAGCCTTTATCATAATCAATGATTAATTGCAGTGTTATGATCCATGTGACTATTTCTCTAATACTTTCTAAGCATTCCTTTTAAGACTTCTCTGAGTTCTTATCCAACTTTCAACTATTTTAACACATCCTAAAACATTTAAACCTTTGCTTAAGTCTCAGAAACATGTACAATTATTTGGCCAGTAAATAAATGATTAGAAACTCATAAGATTCTTAAAAATAATTTATGTGTTATATTAAATTTCAAATAGAAGGCATGAGTTTGCTATTAAATATTAGAAATTCTAACTTTTTAGAGATTAAGTAAATTAATGTTCAGAAATGCATATAACTCTTAGTAAATACCACTACCTGTCACCTTTAAGTATTAACATTTATCAATTAACAGACTTGTTTTATTAAGCAATAACTGTATGCTTGGACGTTTGTTTACTGGCATCTTCATGTGAAAATCACTCCTACTACATCTTAAGGACACATACACGTACATACAATCCCTTTACAGGTTATAGATGAGATGAAAAATGATTTGCATTTAGGATGCACGATCAAGTGCCCTGGCTTTTTTTGGAATTTGATCACCAAATACATGAAATTTGGAGACTTTTTGACATTGGAAAGTAATAAAATGGGTTATTAAAAGATAATTTTTTTCAAAGAGTCTATTTTAGAGTAGGATATGCCTCATAAAACATCAGAATTTAATTCCAAGATGAAACCATTAAAAGAAGGACAAAAAGAAGCCTATTGCCGATGAAATGATGGTTCCAGAAAGCATAAGGATTTTCTTTGGAGGCAGCAACATGACCAACCAAAACCTATTTGTAATAATAAAAAAAAAAAAAAAAAAAAAAAAAAAAACAGGACTAGCAGAAAAGCCACTGCTGGAGCAGGACCTCCAAACTCAGTAGTACCAGATTTTCCCCTTAAAATATCTGTGAAAATCTCCCTGGAGACCTCACTTTGAATGTGGTGCGTCGGATAAAGGATGCTCTTTCATCTTCTAATTTATTTCAGTAAAAATAGAGCAACATAATAAGGAAAGAGTAAATAAAGTTAAAATGGTAAAATAAGTGAAATAAGATTAAAATAAAATTATCTTTATAGAGCATATCATAATTATATATTATGCAATATATAATTTCATGTGCTTGAAACCAGAATTGTCTTGTTTAACCAATTTAGATTCATCTGCAAATGTGTTGTACTTGGAGAATATAAATATTATTTTATAGCTGTTGGCATTGTGCATTTAGCATCAGACCCGTGGCTATACTCTTGGTTGATAGGAAAATAAATTGTGATTTACAAGGTTGTCTATTGGGTACAATTTTAGGGAATGTAATGTGCCTTGGGTAATAGGATTGTGTTTATTCATTTGTATCCACTACTATCAGATGTATGTTGACCAATTTGTAAATATTAAGGAGAAGTTTTGTCTCTATGGGGCTGACATAAATTACTCAGATAGTAGTTTGTGGGAATAGCTTGTTAATTCTTCCATTTGCCAACGAGTGGAGCAGAAAGACACTGGCAAGTCCTGAGTTCTTGGTGTGACTGGGTAAATTGCTTCACCTCTTTGAATCTCAAGTTTCTTCATCTGTAAAATGAGGAGGTTAAAGCAGATTATCTTTGAAATGTGCTTCCATTTCAAATTTTAATCACAGAGGGTGAATTAGCAAAGTAGAAGTTATTCATCGGTAGCACACTAATCTAGGGAAGGTTATCTGTGGGACCCAACTGCAACTTCTTGTCTCATTCCAGTGTGTGAAGATGCAGTTCAATTGGTAAGTGGAAAAGTGCTGGCCATGACCCAGCACAGCTCGGGTGAGCCTACAGCGAACTAGAAAATGAGAAGCTCGAGGCTCTTTCTGGAACTTTCTCTGAGTAGAATATTTCCTTGGTCTCCCTGTGAATCAATAAGGGCAGGAACTCCAATTAACTTTGAACTCCCTATCCTCAAACAGTTTTCACTCTCAGCACAAGAATAACCATTTTAGGTATTTGGCTAAAATTTTCTGAGTGCTTTTATCTCTTTAGAACTTTACATCAGCATTAACCTCAGCTTACTATATACACACAGTTGCCCCTCGGTATCGATGGTTCTACGACCTCCCTCAGATACCAAAAGCTGTGGATGCTCAAACCCCTTATATAAAATGATAATGTAATGCAACATTTGCATGTAACTTACACACATCCTCCCATATACTTTATCTTTAGATTACTTTTACATTTACATTTACTATGTAAATCGTTTTTATACTGTATTGTTTGGGAAATAATGACAAGAAGAAAAAAAAAGTCTGTATGTGTTCAGTATAGATTCTACGGTCACAGTCCTAACCACATACTCTATCAGTGGTTGGTTGAATCCACACACAGAACCTATGAATATGAAGGGCTGATTCGTGTGTGTGTGTGTGTGTGTGTGTATTTACTTATATATAGGTTAATACATATATATATACACAAAGCATATGGTAAGAAATTTTTTTAATATATAAATTATTCTTACAGGAACCCCACATTTGATTTTTATTCTTCCCAGAACATTTCTAAGGATTTTCTCATCTATTTTTCTCCCTCCTAGCCCTGAATTTGTTTATGTCATAATGTTTGCATTTATTTATGTTTGTCACTTATATATGTGTTTTCTCCATTAGAAAAGAATTTCTAAGAGGACAGAATCTTAGCACTCGTGGCCTAACTCTTACACCCAGGGCCTGACACTAATAGATGCATAATTAATCTTTGTGGAATAAATAAATGAAATAAAACTTATCATTTGCAATGTTCCAGGAAGACACTGTTTTAGGGATTATCCAATATCCTTCTATGATTTTAAGGCAGGTTAAATTATGATCTCCTTTATGACAGTTGAAGAAACTAAATATCCATATTAAATGCAAGAAGATTAAACTCTCCTCTAAAAATGTCTTAGGTTCAATCTTTAAAACAAACATATAACAAAACTAAAAAAATACCAAAGTAATATATCTTGTGAGAGACAAATCTAAAGCAGAACAACAATAGAGTTTGAAAAACCAACAGATGGAAAAACATCCACCAGAAAATTCTAAAATAAAAAATCAGGCATAGCACTATTATCAGAAAAAAATAATTTGAAACTGAAAGTTAATAGGTAAAAAGATAAATAGTAGATAATGTAATCTGAAGATGTACGATGTAATCATAAATTTATATGTACTGAACAGACAGATATACACATGTAACTGCAGAAAAAAATGGACAAATTAACAATTATGTAGTGATATTTTAAAATACTTCCCTCCGAAACTGACAAGTAAAGAAGAGATTATCATGGGTATAAAATTTTGAACCATTAAAAACCTTGATTTTAACTTTACCCTTAAATTAGCCATTACCTCTGTTGTTCTTTTTTAAAATCAATTTTATTGAAGTATATTTACAGTGAAATGCACAGATCTTAATTGTGCTAATTGAAGTACTTTGACCAATGTATACACACATGAAACAATCACCCCAGTTAAGATTAGAGCATTTCCATTACCAGAGTGTCCCTTTGTGATCACTTCCATTCAATCCCCGAGCCCTACTCTTCAGAGGCAACCCTGATCTAATGTCTATTACTAAAAAATTGTTTTTCCTGTTCTTGAACTTCATATGAGTGACATCATATAGTATATCTTTATTTTCAGTCTGGGTATTTTCACCAAGCATACAGGTTTTGAGATTCTTTGATGTCTTTGCATGTATTGGTAGTTCATTCCTTTTTATGGCTAAGTAGATATGCATGGATTTACCACTATTTGTTTATACCTTCATCTGTTGATCAACATTGGGATTGTTCCCAGAATTTATTATGAACAAATTCTCTATGAATCTGTAAATACAAGTCTTTGTGTAGACATATGCATTTATTTCTTTTGGGTTAAATACCTAGGAGAATTGCTAGATCGTACGATAGATAAGTGTCAGTTTAACATTATAAGAAACTGCCAAACTGGTTTTCAAAGTGATTATATGATTTTACATTGTGAGGAGCAATTTATGAGAGTTCCAGTTATTCTACATTCTTGCCAACGCTTGTTTTAATCATTATAGCGCGTGTGAAGTGGTGTCTTGTAGTTTTAATTTATATTTTCCTGATGGCAAATGATTTTGATGTTTCCATATGCTTATTCAGTCAAGTATTTTATCAAAAGACTCAGGTCCCTTGTCCCTTTAAATCAACCGGGTGTCAGTCTTCCTATTATTATGTAGCATGAGATTTTTATATGATCTGGAAATGTTCGTGGTAGACAGAATGGTTTCCAAAGACCACCATGCCCCAAGCCTTGAATTCTGTATATATGTTATATTATAAGGCCAAAGGAATTTTGCAGATATAAGTAAGATTTGGGACCTCAAAATAGGGAGATTATCTTATGTTATTTGGGTGGATGCAGCGTATTCACGTGACCCCTTAAAAGTAGACAACTGTCTCTGGTTGGAAGCAGAAGAGATGAGGCAGAGAAAAAGAGAGATCTGAAGTCTGAGAAGGACTCAATTCACCATTGCCAATTTAAAAGTAGAGGTGACAATATGACAAAAAATACAGGCAGCCTTAAGGAGATGAAAGAGGCTGCTGGCTGACAGCAGGCTAGCAGAGAGAACTTCAGCTTCACAGCCTCAAGGAACTGAATCCTGCCAAAAACCGAATGAGCTTGGAAGTGGATTCCACCCTAGAGGCTTCAGATAAGAGCCCAGGATGGCTGACACCTTGACTTTAGCCTTGAGAGACACAGAGCAGAGGAACTAGTCCAGCCCAGCTGGACGTCCAATCTACAGAGCTGTGAGATAACAAATCTGTGTTGCTTTAAGTCTCTACCTTTGTGTTAACTTGTTACAGCAACAATAGAAAACTAATTGCAGTCCTTTATCAAATAACTACAATTTGTAAATGTTTTCTTTCAATCTTTGTTTCAACTTTCCTTTTTTTCTTTTTTTAATTTCAGCATATTATGGGGGTATAAACATTCTAGTTAGTCTTTTGATGAGTAACAGTTTTAAATTTGTGTGATTTCCAGTTTAACGTTTTTTTTTCTCTCACTGTTAATGCTTCCTATTTTGTTCTTGGGAACTTATCTATTATATTAAGTCTCTTCTTCCAGGAGATTTTGGGCTTTTTCAAGGTGGTTAAACTTTGTCATGTATCCACAGAGTTGTTCAAAAATAATCAAAATGCATCAGATCATTGATTAACCTGGGTTCCTAACTATCATACCTACATTTATGGGCCATGGTCTCCCTATACACAAAATCATTAATTTTTACATCATTAAATTGATTTTGGTCTATTTTTCCCAAGCGATTTTTTCTTGTAATTTTATAATAAGTTATTTCAATTCTAACAGAAAGTAAACTATCTTAAATATATATTTCCCTTAGTTCCCATTTATTGAGTCATACAGTATGGCAGATCTCTCCTAGGAACATAATTTATCTTTGATCTTCATGATAACCACACAAGATAGGTAGTACTAACACCACATTTAAATGCAATCTTGTAGCTTAAGTAGCTGTTTAAAGGAAAACACAAACATCCTGAAAATCTACTGATTTGGGTTTTGCCATTTTCCAACTCTGATTCCCATTAGGATGTTAATGTATGTCCATAGAATTCTCTTCAGAGTAGAACTTTACCAGTTTTTATGTTTCAAATAATTTAATTCTGATTAAAAATTGAATTCTAAGATCTTCCTGTTTAAATTTTTAAGCACGAAAGCTATAGAAAAAAACTTAATTAGGAGGTTACTGGCATGGTTCTAAAGTGTATGCCTTTTAAATAGGAGAAAAATAGTAAATATTTTGCTAAATTTATTTCTCTAAATAGTAGTGAAGTCAGTTAATATCTTGACAATGACATAAAATAATAACAAAAATAACAGTATAACATCAAAAATATATCATAAATGTGGGCTACATGGATATTGGATGCCCCTAGGTGTGACACGCAGAGAAAGACAAAACATTCTGTGCTATAATCCAGTTGGGAATGTATACCTTGAATCTGAACATGAGGAAATGTCAGCCAAATTTTAAAACTAAATCTTAAAGAAGGAAAATATTCTTCAGAAATGTAAATGTCCTAAAAGACAAAGACTGAAAATTGATCCAGATTAAAGCAGACCAAACAGACTTGCAGCCAGCTTACACTGGTTCAAGGCAGCCAATTTTACACATCTTTTCCCAGCTGCATGCTCAGTGATATCATTTTGGTAGCTCGAAATTGGTAATAATGGGAGTGTTTACTTCACAGAAATGACAAATGTTACCAATTGGGGTATTCATCCATTGAGCAGTAGTGGTTAAGCGTCTACCAACATACCACTGGAGACATTATAACTAAGCACAATATGTGATCCTAGACTGGATCCTGAACTGGAAAGAAAACTATGCTCTAAAGGACATTACTGTGTCAATTGAGAAAACTGTAATATAGATGCAGAAAAGGAAGAAGTATTATATCAATGTTCAATTTACTGAAGTTGATAATCAACTGTGGTTATGTAAGAGAATATTTTTATTTTTACGAAATACACATTGAAGAGTTTACGAATAAAGGGGCATGAAGTGTGCAACTTACACTCATGTAATTTAGAGAAAAACTCTTATGTATATAAAAGAGCAAATAAAATGAAGCAGGTGGAACAAAATACTCATGCTATGTAAACTGGATAAAGATCATATGAGCAGCTTTTTCCTCTTCTCGCAACTTTTCTCTGAGCTTAAACTTTTCTTTCACTAAAAGTTAAAAAATATCCTCAAAGATAAAAGAAAAGTTCTACCATGAGTAATAAGTTTTAAAATCAGAAGATCTGCCTATGCATTTTATTTCATGATGTCTCTTTTTAAAGATGGAAGGCACTGTTCTGAGCCACACACGGAAAAGAAAAGGAATTTTACCATTTGGAAAGTTCACCTCCCTTGGTAAATTCCATCTTCTGGCAGGTCTAGGAATTCATGAGATAGGTGCCCTGTTGCAGTTTTTGTACATCTATGCCACCTGGATCAAAGATGGCTCAGAATCCCACCTGCATCGGACAAACACTGCTACATGAAACTCAATCCACTGTAATTCATTCTCTTGAAATCTTTATAAAGAAGCTGCAAGGGAAATGCATGGATAATTACTGTTTATGCTCAAGGACCAAATTTACCCCTTTCATTGGGTTTGAAGGAGATGGTAATGAGCTTCTTTTGTGGCCCTGCCATTCACCAGATGACAGCTTTTTCAGACTCCAGCCTGGTTTAATTCCTTCTCACTGAATAGCATTTTACCAAGGTTGCCAGCAGAGTTTTATTTTGTTATTACTTTCAGTAAAAGTATTATGTACAAACGTTTAAAAATCGACCTGTACAGAAAGGTACAAGATGAGAAATAGCAATTACATCCACTTTCTGCACCCCTAGCTCCATAATCACTGTTAACTACTTCTTGTATACTTTTGGGAGTAGAGAATATGCACATATACCTATGTGAATGCTCTTTAAAAGTATACAAATAATTTCTTACTCTTTATAGTAATTTATATTTTTCCCCTATAATAATATGTCTTATTTCCCCCGTCTAATAATATGTCTAAGACATCTCTCTACTAGGTTGAAGCATATGAAATTGGTGTTTTGGTAGTTTGAGCTAATGTCTTAGGGGTATAGATGTAGCTCATTTGTTGGACCAGTGCTGTAGGTATCTCTTATACAGATAAACAGACATCTATCTAGTCAGTCCCATATTGCTGGATTTTCAGTTTACTTACAATTTTTTTTTTTTTTTTTGCTATTATGCTACAATGACCACTGTTTACATATATTTTGGGATACTTTTGTGACTTTATCTGTGTGATAAATCCTTAGTAGGAAAATTTCAAGGTTGAAGAGACTATATATTTTCCATCTCAATTTTGCCAAATTGCCCTCCAAAAATGTTGTACCTTTATAGGGACCCTGCTAGTACAGGACACTGCCTTAACACTGTGGCAACTGAGGAGTCTAAATTTTTGCCAATCTTTAAGGTGAAAGTCTTATTTTCATTTCATTGTTTAGATTGACATTTTTATTTTTATTTATTTTTTTTTTCTACAACTTAACCAGTTGTAGACATTTTTAAATATACATGGTTTTGAGTATCTTCTTACAGGTTGATTTGCTTTTTGTTTTTTTCTGTGAAAGTTGCCTTTTTCATATCTTTTAAAGATCATCATTTGATTCATTCCTGTTTATTTGTGGGTACAATGTTTAAGTTCAAGTAATTAGCTATTTGTCATAGGTTTTGCAAGAACTGATTGAGAGTAGGGAGTATGAGGAAAATTAACAAGGTAAAGGTAATTTTAAGACTATGTCACATTCCACATACAGGTTTCTTTTTCTTTTTTGTGATTTGATTTTGTTAATTTTTTCCCTGCTATCAGAATTAACATGTCCTTCTTTTATGGCTTCTGTATTCTGAGTTAGAATGATCTTTTCTATTCCCAAACTATTAAAAATTCATCCCTATTTTCTTCTAATATTTCTGGGTTTTGTCTACTTTCAAAGAAGCACACAGATCCTTGCTCTTCTAGGAAAGTTCTGATTATAAATATTCCACCTTGTTATCGGACCATTAAAATTTATTTCAAAAATAGGATAATAACTACCATAACTCTAGCTACAACATAGCTATTAATATGTCATGGTATAAATTAATTAAACATTCCTCGGAACTATTTGTACCTGTTCCTCCAACTTCCTGTTTTATGCTCCCAAAACCACTTGCCAATCATTTGTTCAGTTTTCTGGAAGGTGCCACTCCAGAGGAGGAATATAGCTAGAATCCCGCCATAAATGAACAATTTGTATTCCAGTGCAAAGCAATGTTTTCTGAAAGCTGAGTTTCCCTCCCACATTCCAGACTTGCAGAGATGAGACCTAGCTCACTCTGGAAGCTAAAGTTAAAAGTGACTTGGAATTACAGGTTAAGGAAAAAGGTAGATCTTTTTCCAAATTTAAGTTCCCATCTGAAGGATGGTGCAGATACTTGTTCCACATTAGCCAAAAAAAGAGTCTCCAGGTAACAAGATCTTCCCTGGGACAAGCAAAAGTTAAGGCAACAAAGTATGGGGTTTGGGTTGTTGCTTTTGTGCGTTTTCTGTTTGTTTGCTGGCTTGTTTTTTCCAGGAGCTCATTGGCCCTAGGCAGCCCAGCTTTCATTTAAGGAAAGGTTCGTGGGCGTTTGTGGCCTCTACTCCACATGCCTCTGCACTATGTCTATGACTTGCACAAACAACCGTGTGGGATGCTAATTCAGTCTTTGGTTTCTTTTTCGTATCAAATACTGCCAACTTGGCCTTAAATATGTGCCAGATGCACGATGGTTTTATGATGTGATACCATTAGGAAGTCTGGGTTGAGTATAGCTGGATGTGAGCCGGCTTCTGCTATTGGAGCGGTTCCTGTCGCTGATGGCTCTAGAACAAGCTTGGGAGTTTGACAGCTTTGCTAGGCACCTTGACGAGGAGGGCCAGCCAGTGGATGGTCATGAAGTCCCTGGGGAGAACTGCAGGTTCTCTGGTTTGTTCTCTCTTCTCTGATGGCCAGATTTCTGAGTCCTATGAGAACTTGTATGGTGATTGCCTGCGAAAGGGATACAAAAGGCTCACCATACTGTAGCACACTCTGTTGAAGGTTTGTCACAAATATCCCAGGTAACCACCTCCTGATATGCATACCGAGGGCACCGTTGCCTTTTCTGTTAATATTTTAAGAGTATCATCATTTCTGATGGGCCCAGAAATTCAAACATATGTAACTCTCAGTTGGAATTAAAAACAAAAAGACTGAGAGAGATACCCAGTTAAAAAAAAATTGCTAGAAAGTTTAAGGAGAGAAAGAAATTATTTGAATCAAAATGGATTCTTCTGGAAACTGAAATATATGGGCAGTTTTCTTAGTTCTACATACACATTTTATAAGAGACATAGTCTAAAAATTGCAAGTGCATGTCATTTTTACTTACACATATTTTTTTTCTTTTCCATATAGTTCCTGCAATCAGGTGAAACAGTGGTTACAATTCAGTGCTCTGTTTCTGACTTTGACCAAACCCAACCTCTTTCATGCCTAACTGTAATCAGTGATTTACCACCAAGTCGGTGTTTAAAAATCATACACTTAGAAAATGAATCAATGTTATGACTCAATGAAATTCTGAACATTTTTAAGTCTTGGAAATCCAAGGGTAACTTGTTTGCAGGTTCTGTTGGTCACTGGGGAGACTTAAATATCTTATTTCTGAAACTTGTTTGCTCACGCTACAAGTACACAGGGTGGGTTAGGTTGTATCAGAATATTTAGCAGCACTGATAATAGTAATTACAGATGGATGAAAATCATAGAGGAAGGAGGTGATATGTCCTGGACATTATTTCCATAATAAGATATTTACGAAATGCAGAATGAAAGGGCTTTCTGCATTGAATCAAAATGATGTATCAAAGACCAATTTGTTTTCAGGATGTGGCAGGCAGTGACTCCCATTTCCTGTAATAGGGTCAGAACCTCTTGCTAACAGCCTATCTTCCCCCACACCTCTGTGGCTCCAAAAAGATTTATGATCTTTGCTGCCCAGAATCATATTTAGTAAAGGGTATAAGAAGAACTTGTACTTGTAAACTTGGAGTAAAGATAAAAAAGATAATTTGTTTCCTTTATTTTCCTCTTCATATTTATGAGCACGTCTTATGGCAGAGTTGTGCAATAGAACCTTCTTCAGTGATGGAAAAGATCTAAATCTGTGCTGCCCAATATGGTAGCCCCAAGCCACATGTGGCTATTTGAATACTTGACATGTGGCTAGTATGATGAAAGAACTGCATTTTAAATCTTATTGAATTTAAATTTAAATTTAAATAGACACATGTGATTAATGGCTGCTGGACTGGACAGCAGCCCTAGACTAGATCTTAAATAATTTTCCAGTGAGGATTGACTTGGGTTAAACATCACTAACCAGTACTCCCTAAATAACAGCACAGGTTAAAAAAATGAATAGATGTTTAGATTTTCCAGAATTTAACTTAGGCAAAATTTCATAGGACCCCAGTCCCCCCTAATGGTTTTAGGGGAAAGTCATTGATTATATAAAAAATAAACTCCAATACTACTCTTAAAAATGGTCAAACTAAAATGCACAATTTTAAAAATAAATCTACCACTTAGATCTTTGAGATTTTCTTCTCTGAAATACATTTATGTTCATCTGGTGTGACCTTAAGTCAGTTTGGATGTAAATTTGGAGGTCTCTTATATTTATCCTGAACTATCTCATTAGAAATCTAATGTGACAAAATTTATAGGGGAGGCATTTTTGTTTCTATGTTTTCATGTTTTGCATTTGTCGTCTTTTAAATCATGAAGGAGTAGGGGGCAATGCATGAAATTAGGCTCAGAAATATTCTGCAGTTGGCTTTGCTTTACAGCTCTAAGAAGAGCAAAGCTTTTGTTTCTATGTGATCCGAGACTACTAATACCATCCCAAACAGTGTATCACTCAAAGGAAGCTTTCTATTCCCAAATGAGTGATTTTTAAACATGTAAACTAGCAGTCACCAAGGTGCAAGAATTTCCTAGAGGAACATGATATGATCAAAAGTGACACTGAGGCATAGAGGTTAAGAGACATCAGACATGTATGAGCAGGAGTACATGCTATAAATATAGTTTGACTTCCTGGTCACTAATATTATTTCCAGAGTATAGAATGTATTGCAGGGAGAGGTGGGAAACAGAATGTTGAAATCTACAGGTGTAATTGCAGGAGGGTGTCTTGGTCCTTGCTAAGGTGCTATAACTAATGGACAGCCATGGTGGGGGAGGGGGTTAGGCAGAGGGGTTGCAAATGATTTGCATTTCAGATAAATCATGCTAGAAGCTTGGTGGATGATGAGTTTGTAAAAGGGAGACTAGTCAGGGGCAGCTGTGATCAGTGCAAGTGAGAGACCATGAAGACCTGGGTTAGCAGTGACCAGGCTGTGGTTGCAGGGATAGAAAGCAAGGCAGTGAATTGGAGAGTCTTTATTCATACATCCAAGTCCGAGGTACTGTGGGATTGACTGATATGAGGTACAATGGGAGAAAAGGGGGAGATAAAAAGTAGGACCCAATTCCTCATTTGGGTGACTGGGCAGATATTGGTGTCAATAACTGCAACTGTGAATCGTGGGGGATAAACTAGATTGAAGGAAAGATAATGGGCTTAAAATATCGTTGGGCTGCATCCTCATGAAACCATCCAGAAGGCATTGAGATATATAAGTTGGGGTTGGAGCAGATATCTGGGCAAGAAAGAGATTTGAGAATAATCAACATGCTGGCAAGTGACCTGGGTACGGGCAGTGATAAACTAGGGTCATCAAATTGTGAAAGAAGTCAAAGAAAAAGAGCTCGAAAAGGGAACACAGAGGGAACGGAAGGAAAAGGAGGACAAGTAGGAGTAGAGAATCATGGAAAGGAAAGCAATAGTTTCCAGAAGGTCACTGTGGTAAACACAAGGGACAGTAGGAACTGAGACTATCCTGTAGGCGTTGTATTACACACGAGGAACATCTCGCCCTTCTGTGGATTGTTTTTCTTTCTTATAAACTCCTCTCCATGCTGTACCCTGCATATTCTCCCTCTCATCCTTAAAAACTCCACTTAGAGGCATCACCCTCTGCAGGCAAACTTTTCTGCCCGATGACTCATCCAGCCGAGCTGCACAAGGATGCTGCTTCATTTGACTCTCTTGCTCTGGTGCCAACTCCTGTCATTGCAGGGAGAGTCCCTCCTTGCCACTGCCCTCTGTGTACTGCAAGCTCTTCAAGTTTATTGTGCTCGACTGGTTTGCACTAAGGATCCCACTTTTTGATGTCTCTCTGTATGCACTCCCTTCAGTAGTGCCCTCCCACACTCGGACCTGACTTTTGTATCTTTCTTTGGCCAATGGAACTGTAACACACTTAATTTCAGCAGAGACTTGAAAGTGCTTGTACTTTCTGACATTCTTAGGTTCCTGCCACCACAGGCAGACAAGTCCAGGCTAACCTGCTGGAGGAAGAGAGATTAACTTGAAGCAGAGCCAAGTCATCCTTACCAAAGCCATCCTCGACTAACCAGCTCCCAGCTTACCCAAGAGCTGAATTTAACACCACTAAGTTTGGGGTTGGTTTGTTACACAGCAATAACTGATACAATTAGAAATCATGTCTCATCCTTTCATGAGCACATTAACCCAGTAGTTAACACAGAGTGAGTGCTCCATAAATCTATGTTGAACTGAAAAGTATAGAAGGGATGGAATGAAAATTCTAATCTATTGCAAAGATTATTTTACTCTCCTCTCTACCAAACGTCACGACTATGCCCCAGCTTTGCCACTAACTTTACCTCTGAGATCTTGAGAGCTGAGACTGCAGGGGTGGCTGTGGGAATTCCAGCATGCGCAGTGTGGTTTGAAATCCACAGACAGGGAGGATGGCTTCCTCCCTTGGCCTGCTGCCCCACGCGGTGAGCAGAACAGCCAAGCCAAAGTGGCAGCCGCAGTGTGGGAGCCCAGCTCCCCTGCCATAAATTACCCAGGGGCAGGAAGGAGCAGCAAGAGTCAGCGGTTTCAACTACCTAGTAGTTCATTTTTGTCCTTGTTTTTCAGTTACCAATCTGTAAAATTTATTGCAAAATTAAGCTCCCTGCTCCAGAGTCAATAATATTCCTGGTGCCAGGTGGTGTAATAATTCACTAAAAGGGCAGAAGTTGGAGGGAAGGAGACTGATTTAGGAAGTAGACTTCCAAGCCCCATTGCTGCTGCCTCTTCCCTGCTGCTAAAGGTCAGGTAAGTAGAGGGCTAAGGTTACAGCCTCATAATATCCTTGGAGGGCTAGAATTTCTATTGGGTTCGAAAGTTAAAACAAAAACTGTTTCTACTGCATGATGGATTCCTTTTATCCTTCCCACCTCTGTTTCCATTTTAGCATAAAAATAGAAACATGAACTTTCATATTTTGTTTTTGGCATCCCAAGGAAGAGGTACTGTAGAAAACTTGGCCATGTGCAAACTTCCAATAGCACTTTCTAATACCCTAACATCGGTGTCTCTGAACTGGAGGGCCAATGGCGATCTCTCTAATCCAACTTCCTCATTTACAGAAGCAAATATCAAGTCTCAGCGTAATTAATGAGTGTTCAGTTCCTGCCCAGATACTTACCTGGGACTAAAAACTAGATATGACTCCCAGATCATAGGCCAATTGCTTCACTCAACATTCTGCCCCTGAAAAGGCTTCAATCTATCACTTTGGTCTGCCTCAATTATATACAATATCTTTAAACAGATTATCTTCTATTATTTCTTAAAGAGTCTTAATTATGTGTTTGATTAACTGAAAGGACCAAAAATCCACACTTCTATTTCAGCTGCAACAGACAAATTGTTACCATCACTTTGCTTTTATTCAATTATCTTTGCAAATTAACTCCTCGAAAGATGATTGGAATGCCCTATGGTCTCTTTCTTGAAATCCCTAGGAAATCATCTTTGCAACATGGGGTGCAAGTTTGGTATTTCTTGGGGGACAAATGGCAGTTGGGAACTACACTCTACAAGTTAAAAGTATATGAATTTCTTACTCAATATCGTCGTTTGCTCTTTTAGAAAATTTAGATGGAATTTCTTTCTTTCAAATCCTCAGTTTTTTATTGGTGTTGAAGCTTTAGCCACCAGCTCAGGGACGGCTATAAAGCTCGGATTAGAAGGAATTGCTTTGATGTTTTCAGAGTCAAGAAAGAATTTTACACCTCTCTGAGTAGCCCTTGACTGCAGGTAAAGAATGTACCTCTCTGGAGAGGTACCAATTAGAGCTAATTGTATATGACCTGATTGATCCATCAGAGCTCTTAGAGTTTCTAATTGAATTTGCTATTGTCTTCATAAAATGAAGATTTGGTTTAGTTGCAAGTTGTGGATTGGAGGAGTTGTCTGCATTCTATATTTGACCACAGAGATAACAGTCAATATAATGACCTAAAGTGGGCTGTGTAAATTCACTCGCAGAATTCCTCCCCTATTACCCTTGCAATCAGGGATGGCTCAGAGATCTGGTTCTCCATGAGGGAGGGAATGCCAGTCTCACCTCTCAGGAGCTGATGCTTTCCCCCCCGTTATTTGCATGGGGAGCGGAGGCCTAGAAACTAGAACACTGAAATTTTTGTAACCTGACCCGAGACTGGGCAAGAGGAGCCTAGCTTCAGGCTTCACCAAGACCTTGAAACTCAGCCCAAGCTGATTAAAACTCAAAGTTTTTAAGTCTTTTCAAGTGCACTAATTGTGTTATGTTGTTGATGGAAACCATGAAAAATTTGTGTTTTGAAAGTCTCCATCTTGGGTGAATTTTACTTCTAAGCTGATTGAACATCTGTTTTGTCCTGGTATTTGGGTCAAAACTCACATGAGTGAAGAATTGGAAACAAAGAATTGGAATGAAGAATTTTTTTTTTAAATTGGATATGATACTACTATATATATATCAAGTCATTTAAAGATAGGAATTGTTTATACTCAAAGAAACTTTATAAGTCTACTCTTTTTGTATATGGTGAGTACTTTATCATCTTCCATTGGAAGTAAAATTAAATGTAAGTGTATCATCCCCTCTCTCCAAATGTTATTTAAAATTTCACACACAATCACCTTCCTCACATACAGAGATACACTTCATTTATCCATCTACCATGCACCCTAGACATTAAATTTCAAGGGGCCAGCCTTTCAGAATCCATGTTATACAATCAAAAGAAGAAAGAAAAAAAGGCAGCATGTTCTCAAATAGGCCCCAAATCATATAACAGCAAGTTGTCTACAATTGATTGTATGTGGAGCAGATGTACAGACAGTATATAATGTTGTGGTGAAAGGTATGCACTTTGAAACTGGACAGCCTGAGCTGAAATTCCTGCTATCCCATCTATTAGCTGTATGACCTCAGGCAAGTTATTTAAACAGTTTGAGCCCCAGTTGGCTCATCTATAAAGTGGGATAATAATCTCACCCATCTCAAGGGATGTGGATGAAACAAATCAATCTACATAAAGTCCTTGAAATAGTGCCAGGGAGATACTACACTTACATATGCAACATGCGTATGTTTCTCCTATATTACCCTAAATGACTTAGGAATCACATATTTGTGAATCCAAGTGGTTGCTCATGAAGTAGATGATCTTTCATTTGTGCAAAATTTACCTAATTGAGGTGCTACAATTGGAAGTTGTTTGGTATCCAAATACCACCCTCATTTTGAAATCAGGGATATTTTGCTTATAGTTGAGAGCCCTTCTGCTTGTAAAGCACATGCCATGAAGTCCCTGAATATCACTTAGGAGATTTTAAAATAGTTTTTAAGTTTTTCTCTAGCTCTGGTTTGTATAAATTTTTGTTATTCTTATCATCACAAAGGAGAAGGTAAGGGTGACTTACCTGATGGAATAGTTTTAGGTAGGGAAATGAATGGAAATCAACTGGTTTTAGCTGATTTGTGTCTCTGGTATCTGCTTACCCTTCCCATATTCCTAGTAAAATGCTATTATTTTTAGAGCCCTTCTCATTGCGATAGGTTTGTAAAGATCCACTCAAAAGTTAATTGTACTCAGGGTGATAAGGTTTCCCTGGTTCAGGGATTTGTGTCAAATTAAGCTATAAATCAGTAAGTGTGCTGCTTCCCATGGTCTACTTTATAATCCTGATGGGGACTGCACCATGCCTTAGTTTGAAGCTTAAATGAGATGGAAAGGAAAGGAATACTAAGCTTTAGGACTTTAAGGAAACTCTTCCATCTACCCAGGCTGTATTACCCAGACTTTCCCTGAGATAGTTAAACTTTAATTGAGGTGACTCTCTGTCAGGCAATAGGCTGAACACATTCTCACGTTTTCATACCATGTGACTTTTATTCTTTCACATAGTGTAAGGTAAATAGAAGGTCTCCAAGCCCTTTTTTAAGGCGAGAGCTTTTACATTTTGACCTAAAACATTATTTTTCTTCTCGTGTGGATCATGGCTCCATTTGTTGCTTCCATTTTGGAGTTTGTCCTCTGTAAACCCAAGTATAATTGTTTCTGTCCTTATTTCAATAGCTTATGATCATCTCATCAATCTATTGGATGGTAACTCTAAGAATACTTGAAGTATTTCCCAAAAGAATTCTGAATAAAAGCCCCTAATCCCTGTTTGCTTTCCCTCCTATAGTATAAACTAGTAACTTCCCATCAAGAGCTGCCACACCATCAGTAGCTATGAAAGAACCAGTCATTACTAATGATGGTTCAGGAAGAGACCATTTACTTGCATAAGAAAAGGCAGAAAGTGTAAGAAGCAAGTATGTTAAAAGGATATATAACATCTTCCCCCAACATCCTTTCCAAAATTTCTTGCTCTTTCCCATCTGCCTCTGCTCTATAGATGATCTTTTCTCAGAAGCTGGAGAGAAACTCCCAGTGGCTGCTGAATTGTCATCTTTAGAAATGGAAGGTTATTGTACAATGTCTTTCTCATTGCTTGAATCTTGATGTCCTTCAAGCTGCCCCACTGAAAGAGTCAAAATAATCTAAGTGTAGAACACATTTGCACAAAGTCCTCTAGCTTACTCCTCATCCCTGGGTGGGGCATTGGTAGAATGCATCTGTGATTTATCATTGAAACCAGGACATTTTGAGACTGAAAGTAAGAGCCACTAAAAATTATCCCAAACAGCATAAACTGGGATTATCCTACACAAATTGGGATGAATTCTTCAGGAGTAACTGGGCAATAAATAAAAACTTATTCAGCGATTGATTTTTGAAAAGAAAGGGAGACGTCAACAAAGGCATTATTTTGTTGCTATAACATTTAGAGACTGTGCTGTATACTTTATTAACTCATTGTGGTACCTCTATTAGATAGATGTCTTTCTCATTTTATGAATAAGAAAACCAAGGCACGAGAAAGTACAGTTATTTGCCCAAATATACAGCATATTATATGTTAGGGCAAGTACTGACTTTAGAGAAGTTAGAAATTATGAAAGGAACTGACCAAAAATGAATAAATAGATGAATGAACGAGTGGATTAATGAATGTATCAACAAATAATAAAAAACGCCCAGCAAATCCCACTCATGAGATGAGGAGAATCCTGTGAATATGACCATTTGAGTTTGTAGAAATCTGCCAATTTGAAAATACTCGTAGGTAATTTATATTTTCTGCAGCGATTTCACTTGTACAACATCATAAAGATGATAATAACTTCCAGCAAGTAAGAAAGCTGAGGGCCATTGCTGTGGCAGTATCTCCAAATGGAAAAATGTATATACCTCATGTACACCTTCCCAGTCATATATGGAATAGTTGAAAAGCACTCCTATACTTTTATTTGGTAATTTTACTTATAATAATGTATTTTCAGAAAACAAAGCCAGGTCTTTGTACCCCTTTCACAGATTGGTAGTGGGATGCAGGCTGCCCTGGGGAGAGGTTGCAACTTATGGCTGGAGGTTTTTCTCAGCCAAGGGCAATCCCCAGTCAGAGACCCAGGTAGACGTATGACCTTGAGCAAGTTACTTTATCCTCTCTGATTCTCTGTTTTCTCATATTAAATGGGGATTAATAATTGCTACCTTATTTGCTGTGCATGGTTATTATGAGAATCAATACCACTATCTCTCAAAGCACCTTAAAATATAAAGCACAGACTATGAGAGATAATGTTGTCAGTGCCATTGCTGTAAATGAATTATGCCTTCAAGTTAGGCTGTCTGTGAGGATCTGCTCTTTTAAGAGGATGTATTTCAGTAATACACTCTGCCTTTGGAAAGGTTCGTAAAGGCCAGCTGTGTTGAATGGGTTTCTTGTGTTTATGCTCTGTGAGACACTATCTTTAGAAAGGTACATGTGGTGGTTGGTGACTATCCATCAAGTCCAGGTGTGACAAACGGACTCAATGTGGCCCCAATTATATCCTTCTTTTGGTAGTCATACCCGTATGCAATTCTCTTCCTTCAAGTGTAGACAGGGACTGTAATTTACTCCTAATCAATAGAATATGGCAAAGGTGATATTTTTTCATGCCTGTGAGTGTATTACATTAGATTGTAACTTCCGTCTTGTTAGCAGACTCCATCCACTGACCCTCTTCCTTCCTGGGCTTGATGAAGTAAGCTGATGTTGGAGGGACCGAGGGCAACCACTGGGCAATAGCCAACAGGAAAATGATGCCCTCAGATAGTCCACAAGGAACTGAGCTCTGCCAACAGCCACATGGGCTTAAAAGCAAATCCTTTCCCAGTCTAACTTCCAATGAGAATGCAGCCCTAGCTACTTATCACCTTGATTGCAGCTTTGTGAGGGACTCAGCTAAGCCATGGGTTTCTGACCACAAAAACTGAGATAATAAACATGTGTTGTTTTAAGCTGCTGAGTTTGTGGTAATATGTTTTTGCATAAATAGATAGTTAACACCCTATATTAATAATAATACTATAATCTACTTTCAAAGGCATTCATTCCTGAGTGATTTCTCAGAAATGAGTATTTGATAAACTAAATCAATTATTTATTTACTCACAAACTGTGCCCACATGACTAACCACCAGTACTGGAAAATTCACCCTAGGGGTTTTGGGGAATGGTACAGTGAACTCAAATCTGGGAAGGGATTCTATCCATAGTACTGATTAGCTGTGTAACTCTGAGCAAGTCACATAACCATTCTGGGTGATAGCTTCTTTGTGTTTATAACCTTTACCTTACAAGATTTTTATGTGAATCAAATGGAATGATGCTTGCAAGGTGCTTGGCATAGTGGTCCTTGGCAGATTTCAGTTTCTTTAATTTTTTTTCAATGGTTGTAGGGAATTTAATTGAACTGATACACACTTTAATAGACAAATGGCAGGGAAAGAGTGCTTATTAATGTAACTGAGAGAAACTAACCCAGGTTGAGGACAATGTGGCCCTCATTTCACTGTGGTTAGATTAATCAAGTTAGCTGGCCATTGGTTAAATCAGTTATGCCTAGTAAAGCCAGGTCTTTACTAATAAAAGAGAGTAATGGTTTAGACACAAAAATCTGGTTGCCTTTCAGGCTTCTGAAAGGGCTAATGGGATACCATGTGACTTCTATGCATATTGTCTAGATAGAAAAATTTTTTATTCATTTAATAAATATTTATTGAGCACCAACTATGTGCCTAGATCTCACTGAGAGATTCCATTCATACAGAATTTTACAAAGTTCTATAACCAATAGTGGTTGTCTGGGAATTGGGTGGGGTGAGGGGAGAGAGAGAGAGAAATTGAACTGGGCTTGAGGAAATTTTGAGAAGAGGTGAAAATACTTAGCATCTTGATTGACTGCCATGATGGTTTCAGAGGTGTATAGATATGTTAAAATTCATCAAAGTATATACTTTATATATGTATACTTTATATATGTATTATAGGTCAATAATACTTCAATAAATTTGTGAAGATGTTTCTTGTCCATTGGAGGATATGTGAAATAAGGTTTATTAAGTTAACTATATGTGATCTACATCTAGTCTAATCTAATACCATTTTTATAATAGAATTTTAGCAGAATCTAGGACAGGACAGGAAAACATAATATCTCTTTTTGACTGCAAATCACATAAACTGCTAAGGGATTTGCTATGAAAACAGTATGCAAAGCCACTGAAAGACATTAATCATTGTCACTGGGAACAAATGTTTCTTATGGGCATTTAAAATATTTCTCTTGATTTTAGGAAATGAAATGTTCTACCATCAGAATTTGGCTGGAGACTGAATGCAGAAATACATGCATGGTGATTTCATAGAAGGTACAGTAATTATAAACCAACTTTAAATCTTTCTATTCTACCATGATTGCTCTTGGGGACTTATGTGGAGGAAAACATTCATGTCCTATTCAGGAAATCTTTCTTCTGAACAAAATTTGCATTTACAGTTGGGACTAAATGGACGTGTGGACATCCGAGGGCATTAGAAATGTAAACGCTTTTCATTGAAATGTTTTGGTATGGACTTACATTTGTACTAAAGTTTTTTTTCATTACCTACTTTTCTTTAGATTGAAGATGTGTGATATTTTATTAAAAAAACCTTTCTCAAATGGAGAAAATGATCCATCTGATGTGACTATTTGATTTGGGAAAAGAATAATCTAAATGACAGAAATAATTATTGTTTATTGTCTATGACTTTCAAAATTACTTTTTTTCTTCTTTTTTCATGATTTTCATTTCCTTATCCTTCCCTTTATATTATGGAAGACTATTTCAGGGTTTCTTTACATTCAGATAATTGGGTTTTTGCAATATCCAACTTGCTTTTCACTGTTTCCAATGACTTTTTGATTTCTCATCTTAAAGAACTCCCTGCTGTCTTCAGTGATATCTTCTCACGACTACCAGCTCTTGTTTGATGGATGTATTATTCATAGAGATATAATCAGTTTAAAAATTGAAGATGTTCAAGATTTTTTCTCTTCCTTGAACTATGTTTTATGAAGTGATAAATATTCCATGTTTTCATGTTGATCATCTTCTTTCTAGATCTGCTTTACTTGTTTTGAGTTTGTTCTATGGATAATAATTCACATCTCCATTCTACTATTGGTGGACTTTTGAGTTTTTTCCTGTTTGGGACTATGACAGTTTTGTTAGTTTGGCTGTACTTTTGATATTTATTCTGATTCACAGAAGCTAGCTTGTCTTGGTTATATAAGAGGGAGTGTGATTGCAGGGTCATGTGTGTGCATATCTTCAAGTTCGCCAGATAATGCCGAACTGTTTTCCAAACCAGTTGTGCCATTTTACAGCCACACCAGTAGTGTATGTCTTTAACTGTCAAACTCTGTAGCAGACGTTATTGATGTTCCACCCATATACCCTGGCACTCACCATTTTCATGCATGACCAAATCAAGAGCTTCCAACTGCGAACACCTGCAACTCTTTGCCTGAGGGCTTTCTTTTACTGTTCCCCGTCTCAGCTCACAAGTGAAACAGGAATTAACCTTCTCCCTCACCTGCCCCTGGAAGTTGCCCTCAACAAATCCCTAACCATAATGATGTAATACTTCAGCTCCTTCTTCCCACTAATGAGATAACTGGATCATGTAGTTATCATCTCCTGGTATTTTTTTCAAGGGATAAAGCTCTGTTTACTAACAGTGATAATTTACTCAATAATGACCCTTTATTGGCTTTCTCCTTTCTTTTCTCACTTTCTCATTTTCACGTTAATGTTTTCTAGGATCGTCTTTCAAATAAACTGTTTGCACTTGAATCCTTCACTGACGCTTCTCAATATTTGTGGGTTGAACCTCCCTCCTGTCATGCATCACAGACTTGTGGCCTTGCTTTTATAATACTTCTCACATAACATTGCATTCCAGAGGAATGTGAGCTCCGTGAGGGCAGGGACTTGATGTGTTTCCCTCATAGCTCTGTCTCTAGTGTCTGCCTTCCCCTGGTAGGCAGAAGGTGCTCAGTATTTCCTGGGGGGAATCACTATTGCCAACAGTATCAGGTGGGTAAAGGTGGCAGAAAGGTTATAGTGAGCAGAGGGAGGTGAGAATACTGGGATATCTTAGAGAATATTTGGGATATCTTAGAGAATACTGGGATATCTTAGAGGAACATTTGATCTCAATGAATTGAAGGAGCAAGCCATGCAGATATCTGGGGAGACAATATTGCAGAAGATGGGAAGAACATGTGCAAATGTCCAGAAATGAGAATATGCTTGAACACCCGAGGGTAACCTGAGAGGCTGGTGTGGCTAATACAGAACAAGGAGAGACTGATAAGTGACAAGACAAGGCAGAAGTAGCCAGTGATAAATATAAAATGATGAATGAATAAATAAATGCATAGTATAAATATCCAAATGGATATATATGAGAGAGGCAACACGGTACAAGGAAAACATCATAGCTTTAGGTTAGACAGACTTAGATCTTCTTGTGACTAAGGTGCCTAATTTGTAAAATGGGAACATTAATGCTTGATGTAGAAGGGTTGAGGATTAAAAGAGAATGTGGATCAAACGCCGAGCAAATTGCCTAGTCAGAATGAACTCTCAATGAGAAGTTATTAGCAGCAGTAGGAATAGAATTAGTAGTAGTCACTTTGGTGGCAGAGGTGTAATATTCAAGCACTCCAGTCATTATAGAGTAGGAAAAATGAATTTTCCCAAGCAAAGGGAGAATCAAGGGCAGCTACTGAGAGCAGCTGATATTTGAGCTCAGTCATAAAGAATACAAAGAAATTATGCAAATATATCAGCAAAACAAGAAGAATGGCATTTTGGAGATTAAATTATGCCCATGATATATAACTAAATTGGTTTCATTTTGTTTTCCTAATTGGATACTGAATGAATCACTTTGATTTCGTGAGCAAGCCTGGTATGTGTCAAATATATTTCCTTAAGTTAATTTAAGCTGTAATCTATTACTTTCAACATAACAACTTAGCTAATGCATAGAGTTTAAGGACATTCAAGAATTGAAATTCTTAAATAAAGCAGGCCCTATGTAAAAAATCAAGAAATATAAGAAATATGTTTGGTAACATTGGACCCAAATATTTCAGATAAATTGCTCAAAAAATTAGGAATATCTTTTTTTTTTTCTATTTGTCTATTCCCCTGTCTGCCTCCCACTAAATCCACTTTGAGTTTTTATAAATATCTCACCCAATGCATTACTTTTGTGTTGCAAGCATGTTGTTAATATTAAAGTAGCTGGCAGATATCTGCTGGTTCTAGAGCTTACCTGCAGGTAGGCGCTTTTTGCCTACTGACAAGTACATGGACAGAGAATGCCAAATAAAAACCATTAGAGCCTTTAAATAAAAGAAAGACAGGCTGATGCATTGTGTATAAGGTGCTCATGAATCAAAATCCTATAACATTAGGATGGCATCATTATTCTAGGAGTTTCAAAAATTTTGCATTCATTATTGCCTATAGAATCCAAATTAACATATCAGTGAGAAAAACTAGTTACACAAGTGATGGAAGGAATGTAAAGTACTACTGCCATTGTGGAAAACAGTGTGAAGATTTCTCAAAAAACTAAAAATAGAGCTGTTATAGGATCTAGCAATCCCACTACTGGGTATTTATCTAAAGGAAAGAAAATCAGTATTTCAAAGGGATATACCTGTACCCCCATGTTTATTGCAACACTACACAGAATAGCCAAGATACGGAATCAACCTATGGATGAATGGATAAAGAAAATGTGGCATATATACACAATGTAATACTATGCAGCCATAAACAAACGAAATCCTGTCATTTGTAGCAGTATGGTCACTTAATATGATGGTCAGGGAAATAAGACAGGCACAGAAAGACAAATATCACATGTTCTCAGTCATATGTAGGAGCTAAAAAAGTTGATGTCATGGAGATAGAGAACAGAACCAGTGGCTGGGAAGGATGGACGGGGAGGGGATTGAAGAGATATTGGTTAATGGGTATCGACATACAGATAGAAGAAATAAGTTCTACTGTTCCACAGCACAGTAGGGTGACTATAGTTAACAATTCATTCCATATTTCAAAATAGCTAAAAGAGAAGATTTGAAATGTTTCCAACACAAAGAAATGATCAATGTATATATGTATCAAAACATCACATACACTTCCATAAATATGTGCAATTATTATGTATCAATTAGAAAAAAGGAAAAAAAAAAAGAGTGCTGATATGGAAGCCCAGGAAATAGAGTCCACAGAGATCAGTGCCCCCATGACTCAGGGCAAAGCAGAGAAAGAACAAGGAGAGGATCTACAGATAAGCCCAAGACAAGCGCACAAAGGAATAAATGACCAACCAAAGCTCAAGGACCTTAGAGAGAGGGATCTTCCTTGTAGAGCTCTGCTACTAAGACCTGTCAACCCCGAATTCTAAGTCCCTGTGCCTCATCAGTCTGATTTTCAAGGAGGGTAATTTAATTTGTTTCAAGTCTTCAGTCGAGTGCAATCAACTATGGTCAAAGACAAGAATGAATGAATTCATACAAATACAGTGGGCTGACACTTAACCCTTGTGGGTTCTATTTCTTGGAAGTGAGGAGCATAAACTCTACACTTGGCCTGATTCTGCTGGATTTCGGTTAGCTAGTACCTGCGCTGGAGTTTCTGAACCTATATTCTTAAGTAAGATTGGCCTATTTGGGGCTATATTTGTCAGATTTTGATATTATTATGCTATCAGTATGACATTTGGAATAGAGGTAGTGCAGGGATTACCTTTTCCTATGATTGTTTAACAGAACTCAGTATTGAAATACCTCATCAAAATCATGTTTTGAGAACAAATATTCAATAACTCATTGCTTTAAAACCTCAGAGATCTTGTATCATATAAATATTAATATTTTCAAATTTTATATATGGTAATATGCATTCTCTTTTACATTTAAAATAATCTCAGTTATATCTGTTTTTGTTCCTAATTTTATGTGTATTTTCTTTTTTATCCTCAATTAGATTCTTCAAGGTTTAAAATTTATTTAGAGGTCTTAGAATTAAAATGTAGTCAATTCTACAGTT
The DNA here is from genome assembly GCF_041146395.1 of Eulemur rufifrons. Lineage (NCBI taxonomy): Eukaryota > Metazoa > Chordata > Mammalia > Primates > Lemuridae > Eulemur > Eulemur rufifrons. The sequence continues at coordinate 30,653,262 of NC_091002.1, forward strand.
TTTACTTGCTAGCTCCCGAAAATTTGTGCACTGAGCTTTTCTCTGCCTAGGCATTTAACATTTGTGTCTATTTTGTAATTCAAAAGTTTGTCAGGACATGTCCATGTATCAGTTAGTTTCTTTTCACTGAACTTAGTGAACTTTTAAAAATTGTTTGTTTTTCCCCCAAACCTGAAAATTGTTTAATACTTTTATAATTACCTAAGTTTTAATTTTACTAGTTTTTCTACTGAGAATACACTTAAGTGGTTGGTTGAATTGTCATTCCTTTGTTGTTTTCGTTTCCGTTTTTCTTGCCCTCCACGTTGAGGTAAACTCTGAAAAGTTGTCCTGGTTTGCTTCAAATTGACAGGCTTCCTGGAACATGGAACGTTTAGTGCTAGAACAGTGAAAGTCCTGGACAAACTGAGATAATTTGGTTATCCTAACTGCATATCACCGATTCAGTTTTTCACAGCATCTGCATTTTATTTCCTTCATCTTCCCAATACGGGTTTTAATTATCTTATTTAAAAAAAATCCTCCAGTTTTTCCTTACCTCAGTCCTCTCTCTTTTTATCATGCCCTACAGTCTTTGACTTTGGTCTGTCTAATCCTTTTTGGTCTTCTGCTCACATTTTAGCTCCAGTCTTTTCTTCCATCTAGTAGAGATGCCACCTATTTTGTCCAAATACTCTTTTAGTTTTCATAGTAAATAATTATCAGAGATGTTATCTTTTGAAATTCCAGCCTGATATTCCTTTTTCTGTTATTATGAATTGTGCAAAGTCACCATTTTTAAGACCGAAAATGGTCAAATATCCAAATTTCCTTGAGATTCAACACAAATATTAATGTAGTCATTTTCTTAGTTACTATTGATCCCTTATATTCATCCTTGATAGATGCAATTTATGTTTGCTTTCACCAAAGACAAGAAATAAGAATTTGCCTTGACTTTACCCACTGTTTGGATGCACCTATTCTCAGATTCAAAAATAGAGAGCAGGTTTACATGCTTATGGTCTAGACTAAGAGATTCTGCTTCCTCTTCCCGTGGCATAGGCTCAGCTAAACTCCTCTGTCTCTTCCACGATCACAAAAGAAATTGAAACCCAAGCATGCATTTCACCAAGTGCCTCTAATAACTTCCTTCTGTGAACGACCTTTCTCCCTTCCTTTCCCTTCTTTGTCTCTCTTCCACTCTTTCTCTTATACCAATCTCTGCCTTATTGTTTTCTGGGAACTGGAAATAAATGCAGAAATATAAAGGTCATATTAAACTTAGTCTAGCCTCCCCAAGCACCATCAACAATGTAGCAACAATAACACCAACAATAATATTTATTGAACACTTACTATGTATTTGATGTTGTGGTAAATGTGTTAGATGGGCTATCACTATCTTCTTGTTAGTAAATGGCCCAATCTTCTTGTTAGTAAGGGTTACATATTTTCTAACTAGGGACAGGCAGTAAAGGAGGACAAAATTTAGTCTTACCTTTTTTTCAGGTGGCAGGCATTTTCTGATTCATAGGCACATCTCTCATTCCTTTCATCTAACCAACTTAATCAACATTTTCGTTAGTGGCAATTGCTTCTACATTCTAGCACCAAAGTGCTCATCAGTTTTTAATATCAATGTTTTTGAGAGTTGTCATGTTTTTAACGATTTAACATTTTGATGAGAAGTTAAAAAAATTATTTGTAATTGTATGACTTTGCTTATAAATTAGAATTCTAGGATCTTTTAACAGACGGGAATAATATGATTTTTTTTATTGCAAATAGTAGAAGGTAAAATTCCTAAACACTAAAAGTGGTTTATTGAGTTATGTTATTGAAAAGGTCAGAGCTAGGATGGGTGTCAGGTAAGATTTAACCATGGCTTCATTTCTTTGTAATTCTCTTGGTTTTTCTCTCACCTTTTCATTTTTATTCTCAGGCATGCTACCCTAAAATTGGCAGAATTGCTTATTAAACTTTGAACATTAAGCCACACAGAAAGAAAGGATTGTTCTGTCAAACCCTCAAAAAATGTCCTAAGCCATATTCTACTTCTACAACACCTGAATTATTCTCCATTTCTGTGGACAGGATCACTCAGGTTTACCCCCAGGACTGGAACTGCAGTCAGTGCTGCCCAAACCTCATGGCTGCCACCTACACAAGGCAGGAGGAGGGGGACAGTCACCAGGGAGACACACACCATGTTCATAGTTACAGATGTATCCACATTCCCTCAGAAATGGGAAATACGTGGTAATGGCCAGGGCCATGACTCCTCTTTTGGAAACAAATATCCAGCAGGTGGTTTGCACTTGAAAAGTTTTATTAAACTGTTGCTGGGGTGAGACTATATTACTCTTTTATCTGGAAAACTCTTCCTCTTTGATTTTAACCATTCAATTCTTCCTTTTTTGGGAAGTCCTACCTCTTCGAAGGACTTTTCTTAATCTCACCAAATTATGTAATGAAATAAAACATATTGTCCTTATTTTCTTTCTTTTACATTTAGGATATTTACCATATCTTTCTTTGTACTGTTATTAGATCAATAAGCCATGATCTCTTACAATGCTTTTATCTCTAAAGCTTTCATGATTATTTTGTGTTATCCTATCTTTCCTATTAAATTAAAGAGGCATAATACATAGGAAGTGAGTCTGATAGATACTTGCCCTCATCCCTGAATGCCTCTTGTCCTTGTGTGTTGTGCACATAGCATATGCTAAATAAAATCCATTAAATAAAGCAGATAAAACTATTCTACTGGACTGGAAAAATTTGCTCCAACACAATCACTACCTACATAGGAGTCTCATATCTGCTCTCTCATCTCCATCCAAATTACATACTCAGCCTTATCTCTTCCCTCTAATTATACCCCCTCTTGACCTGAAAATGATGGGAATGCCTCGCTGACCTTCGCTGAACTGGTTTTAAGTTTCTCTCCTGTTTGCAAATCTAATGCATTCAGTGTTTTCCCTCTATAAGCTCCTGAAGGGCTGTGTCAAGGTCTATATCCTTTGAGTTATAATGTACCTAGCATGATATTAAGCCCAATTTGGTTCATAAGAATTGGTTTATGATTATATGGTTATTTTATTTATATGGTGTGATTATATAGTGTGGCTCTGAACAAAGTCATATAAAGTGGAAGTACATAATGTAAAGGAATGCACGTTTAAAAAAACCCTGCATTAATGCAAACCTCATGTAAAAGAACTGAAACACAGAGGGTAGTAATGGGAGAACTGAAATGCACTTCAATATTTTGAAAGGAAAAACAAATTCTCCCTCTTTTTATATACCCTGTACATGTACGCATCTATACCTTCCTCAAACAAGAACAAGCAAAAATTATATTCAGACATGTATATTTCTCCATGTTCAGATAAAGCTAGCTGACCCTTAAACCTCATTCCTGAGACTAGTCTTCCATTTCAAATTGGAAAGATCTATGCGTTTTTATTAAAGTTTTTAAATACTTCAGAATAATCAATAGCATTTTTTAAGATTGATTTAATCTTTTTCTTTTTACTCCCATAGCAACAAGACTGTTGATTTGCACTGGTCATCACTTTTTTCCCCCTGCCCAATAGACCTTTGCTAAATTATTCTAAGTGGATTTTAAAAAGACCAGTCATAATATGAAGTGTGCTGACTATCTCTTCTTCTATTTCCCCTAAAGGCAAAACTCATTGAAAACAAAATGAAATTAAGTCATGTAAAGGAACAAAACTAAACCTAAGTAAAACTTCTTACATTTGTCAGAATATTAAGATAGATGGGAAACGCTAATAATTCAAGCAGTTCAAAGGGGATATTGGCATTCTGAATCTAAGGGTGTTGAATTCTCTTACATTCTAAAATACTAACAATTATATGTTAATCCAAACCAGGGAAAATCATTAAATAGAAGCTAGATAATTTTCAACTCTGGTACTACTGCTGAATGTTAGATGGAAAATATTGATGATATATGTTTCACTAAAGATCTTATCAATGTTTTTTTTTTAAATCAACTGATTACTACAAAAACTGCATTGAAAGCTAAACTGGATTGATAACCTACTAGAACAGATAGCTCACATTCAGATGAAACAGACAAGCTATTTAGTTAACTACTCTGAATATGGAAAGTTGCTGCTTAACATTAAAGAATGAAGTGACAGTGAAAATGTTATTTCTTGGAGATCTGCTCTTCTGTGACTCAACTAAAAAAAAGTATTGAACTAAACTTAATTTCTTATTCTCTCTGCAATGGTATTAATTAGACAGAATCCAGGGCATAGTCCATGTACAATGTGGCTGTTAATTTCACTTTATGCCCAAACCACAAAGTGAACTCCCAAATTTGGTCAGCTACCTTACAAATGTTAATTTGAAATAATGGACTATGCAGATCCACCACTTTTTTTTTTTTTTAAACTTAAAGTCTCTGATATGGATAACTAGGGTTCATTTAGATTTAACTATTGAAGTAATGTTTTTATGTGATTATCAGTCAGTTGATTCACTAGGGTGATAGTAGGGGCTGTGTATGTAGGAAACACAGGACATCTTTGTCTTAAGTATGCTTCTTATCAATTGGGGAGGTTGATTTCTTAATAAGTTGTATTGGGAGAAAATTAGCAGAGTTTTGAAGGAGGAAAGGAAGTCTGTTAGCAGTCAAACAGTATTAACAACGAACCACATTCATCCAGAATTTACTTGTTTTAAAAACTGTGCTTTACTTGAATTAGTCATCACAGTTTTATAGCAAAGGAACTTTAGATGCCTCGTTTTTGTGGAGGAGGAGACCAAGTTACCTAGCTGGTACATGGCAGAGTTGGAATTAAGATCCAGAATGCCTGACTCTAGAGCCTTTTCCTTAAATACCCAGGAGCCTCAAAGTGTGTTCCAGTAAAGTCTGCCTTATTTCCAAGGAATGGAATATACACTAAATTACATAAAGGCTAAAAGTACAGCTGGAGTTCACTGGAAACTAAAATAGGGAGCTGGAAAGCCATCAGGAGCCCATATCTTTCTTCATATGCAGTGTCTCTCTCTCTCTCTCTAGCTCTATCTTCTTTCTTGTTTCCCGTGTTGGTTTTCTCTGCTTTCATATTTCTACATTGCCGAGCTCACAAAAGTCTGTGTGTGTCTTAATTAAAATTTTGAAGAGCTGTGATCCCAGCTGATTCAGCTCATAACTCATAAGTTGCAGGAAGGATAATGACTTGTCTGGTTAAGATGGCCAATGCAGATCCATAGGTGGGAGAGGGTAAGAGAATCGCAGAGTAGAAAAGAGCAGCCGTAGGGTTAGGGTAGGGATAAGTGTGAAGGTGGCAGGGCAGGCGGTTAGACATGCCGGTGGTAGGGCAGGCAATGGGAGGATGTGGTCAAGGGCCAAGGGTCAAGACCGAGACCAATAAAAACAGAGAAAAGAAACCACAACAGCAAGAACTTGAAGTTAGGGAGTTTTCCCGACTGGAAGGATGTGCAGAAGCTAGTAGTTTATAACCAAAGGTAACTTTTCCCCCATTAGCATAGTAAAACTCACAGCCCCTAGCGCCATGACAGTTCCAGAGTCAGCCATACAAGGACAGAAAATGGGAAGGTACGTGATTCTGGGAATCTCCACCCACTTCCCCAAAAAGACATGAATATTCCACCCCCAGCTTAACATATTATTAGGGATTAGCATAAAGGACAGACCCCAACCCTGGGATGATGCTGTTCCTTATTGGAGCAGCCCTTTTGCTACTGACTTTGAGAGTGCACTACACTTTCTATACTATGTCTTTATACTCAGGGTGGTCTCCACACATGGGGACAGACCTGTTCCTCTCTCTGGAACTTATTTTCACTTTGCAATAAAAGCCAGTTATGTGGAAGTGCTTTGTGTCTGTCATCACTCCATCATACCCACCTTGCTTGGGATTCTTCCAAGCAAGGAGTCAAAAACCACACCTGACAATAGGTCAGGCTAAGAATAGAGACAATGCAGACACACTGGCATCCCCTTCTCCCCAGGCCACGAGCATCTACAGACTTTAGTCAACTCCTGGATACCTTGGTTCTCTGTAGCTTAGGGGCTAAGTTCATAAACTGGATGAGAACCAGACCCAAGGAAGAAGCTACCTAACCCTCCAGATCATTTCTCTGTGCATGATGCGGGCTTACTAAATATTATATCCCTTGGATCTATAGTCATTTTTATTTAATTAGTCTTAGTTAGAGAGAATCGTGTTCCCATTTTTTTTTTTAGTTGTTTACATTTGGGTGAGGGATCTGGGCCTAGAAGGTGAATGAAAAGAGTACTCTTAAACCTCTCAGCGAGAGAAGAAATTTCTTGCTGGGATCATACCTGTTCCAAAAGATCCAAGTATTGCAGTGATATCTCTTCCTCTCTTACTCTATCTCCTATTCCTTGTTGAAGGGAGTGGAGCTGTACTGACCTTCCTCCTAAGGTAATACTCCCTTGGAGTTGAGCAGACCCTTTGTGGGGGACTCACACTTCTTCCTTTGTCTCTGTCTTTTCAGAGAAGTCTTTTACACTTACCAGGAGTTCTTTGCTATTCTAGACCACCATTGCCTCAAAGGTGAGAGCCTAAAAGCTACTGTTTACTTTTGTAAGCGTCACCGTAAAATAATTCCTATGTAGTTTAGATTTCTCCAAGTACAACACTATTGTGAAAGTTAGCCATTACATCTTCATTCTGGCGTATGACCTTGCTGGCAGAAAAACACTAGTGACATTATAGATCCTTAATATTCTTTATATATAGATGGGGGAAATGACAATGTAACTATTTTGCCACCTTTGGTTAGGTTTCTTAAGTGGGCTTTAGAATTTGTTGGCTTGGCCTCTGAAGAACAAAGAGTTGAGGAAGTTTGACCTTGCCTGCAATTAACTTTCTCAGTGCAGGGAGTTTAAAGCCAGACCCCAGCTCCTCGCTGCAGTTCCCTCAGTCAGCTCACTGGCCAGTGGAAGTGCTAGTTTTTCTAGGAAAATCCAGCTCTTGACATAGCAAGGTCAGAGCTAGGATCCTAGAAAGCATGTTTGGCTGTACACAGTCCCTCTAATTTCAAAGCTAAGCAATATAAGGAGACAGCTTGGTAGTTGTTTTATTTTCTCTAGAGTGGACTTATGTTGTCAGTGGCAGAAATCCATGAACCACTAAGATAAAATAATGCTAACCAGAGTGCTAAGTAAAGAAAACAAAGATGGCTCCACAATTAGTAGCATTATATATGTTAGTGCTAAGTAACAACAGATGTGTCTGCAGGGAGCGAAGCATTCTTTGCAATCCATCAGAAACCAAAGCCCTCTGACACCACAAGCCATCGTGATTATCTTAGGCTTGGAGGATGATGGCTGAGCCCACTGGGTTGGCAATGCGGGGATGGTGTCGAGGGTGTTCCAATCTACCTGTGTCATCCTTACCGCACTGCACACTTGTGCTGAGTTAACAGGGCGATGTGCGCTGTAAAATCCAGTTCTGTAAAGACATGCACTGGCCATGAGTCATTAGCAAGCATGCGGAGCTAATTGGCAAAATACTCATAAAAGATTTTGAAGGTGGGTTAATTACAATTCATTACACGGTAAACTGTCCCCAGGCTATTGTTAAAAAATGCAGGAGTTTCAGGGCCCATTATTTTATGATTCATTTTGCCATGTTGTGAAAAACAGACTCTAAATCAAACTACATTTATTATAGGTCAGACCACAAAATCTTTATTGGTTTTTCCAACATTCCACCCTTGTTATATGAATTCATATGGACTGCACATTTCTGTCAATTGGCAAGAAAGCATGAAATAAAATTTATGATATTTTCTTACCTTATCCTCAGTGCAGCCTTAAAAATCACAAGATCTAATTGCTTCCCCTACTTCCCCAAGTTCATGAGAAAAATAAGTATTGCGAAATCAAGTCCAAAGTTCTGATGATTGAAAGCAACTAAAGGATAACAAAGTCCGTCTTCTAAAGGAAGCATTTTAAAGAATAACCCAAGAAGCAGCACCCAGTTGAAATATATTAAAACTTTTTTCCACTTCACCTAGTAAAATGATTAGAATATACTTTCCATTTAGAGGATAATTTGAAGTTCATTGGCTTCCTAAGCTTGAATCTTAATCTTCATGTCCTCAGCTTTGAAAGCATCTCTCTCTCTTTTTTTTTTTTTTAAACAAAGCAAAAACAAAACAAAACCCCAGCATTTATCTCTTTAAAAAACTGTGATACAATTGTGTGCCTCCTGTTATTATCATAGACAGACTTGGTCAGAATCATGTAAGGTCTCATAAGTAGTCATTCTGTATCATTATATGTAATTGTTTGTTGATTAATGCTTTCAATTATGTCGGTTTTCACTATGTGACCCAAACCACCTTGACACAGCCATCCTGGTATACTCATTACTGGGGATGAGCAAAGAACAAAATGCTAGGTTCAATACCAGCCCTCAAGAGTTCAGCAGCTCAGTTGAACCTTATCTGAACTATCAAAAGTTTTGACTCTGCAGAAACCCACGTTTGGGGAAGGGGTGGGAGTGTATGGCTTGAGAAAAGATTCCGGGTGGAGAGTGTGTGTGTGTGCGGGGCAGGGGGTGTTCTTGGAAATTGTGCAAGAACTAGTTTCCTTGTGAGTGATCAGTGCTTCCTGATTCTGGCCAGACCAGAAATACCACAAGTCTTTCCTGAAATTTCCAAGATCTCTGGAAGGCCTTCCTCCAAGCAGTTTGCCACTTTTGCATGCTTGAGTTATGGCTGGGGCTGGAGATAGGAGTATGTTCAGGAGGAAACAGTTTACAAGAAAATTCCATGGATACTTGGGAATTGTCAAAAGAGTAAAACCTGAATGCTGTGGCCAGCGTCAATGACCTACCCACTCCCATCCTTCATAGAGAGATGGAGCTAGAAGATGACATCAGACATCGCTAATGCAACCCACTCATTTTATAGGGAAAGTCAGGATATCTAAAGAAGCTGTTGACCGAGCCTGTACACATATGGATCAGAGTGATGGCTAAAGGCCCAGTGGAGGAGTAAGATGGAAAAGAAGGAGGAGGAGCCAGGCAAATTTTCAAAGGCTTACCTCTGTCTTTACTCTGCCACTTTAGTAGTGTGACTTTGGGCAAGTCACTTCACCTCTCTGACCCTCTGTAGATTGATTCAACCCCAAAGTACTAAATTCAATATTTCTATGGTATGAGAGTACTGAGAAAGGAGTGATTTAGAAGCAAGGCCAAGCTGGGTGGAAAGAGTGTCACATCAGGAAGAGAGAGAATGGCACACAGGCAGGGCTGGTGAGCAGAGAATACTTCTGAGTGGAAACATAAGGAGTCTGATGGGGGAGTGTTTATTTTGCATCGAGTAACAGCAGATAATCATAAAAAAGCTTGGGAGGGAAGTAAAGTTGTTTGCTGCAGTTCTAAAAGAAGTCATGCTAGCCTTAAGTTTTGTGAAATAAACAATCTAAAGGGACAAGCAGAAAAATAAGTGCCCTGAAAAGGAAGATACTAGAATAAGTTATATTCCTAAACCCCGTTTCATGGGACACTTAGGCCAAAGCACAGAATACCTCACCACTTCTTCCTCAGTCAGAGCAATCCCCAGTATGGATTATATTTTCTGAGAACGCTTTTGTTTAAAGAAAGTTTTCTTAGGCAAAAAAACAAACAAACAAAAAAAACAACCAAAAACAAAAATGAAAAAAATACTAGCAGGACTTCAATGAATTCATTTAGCATGACACCTTTAGCAAGTAAAACTACAGAGGCTTGAGTGGGCAAAGTCCTGCAGTGGCTGTGCTGTGTCAAATAAAGATGGAATTTGCAATGTGGCCATTCTGATTGGCAGGTAACTTTGGCACTAGAAATCTGTGAGCTGGGCTCTGCAAAGGAAGAGGGCCTAGCTCTCTTCCAGACACTGACATTATAGTTCATGGTCTCCTGGCCAAGGATATTCAGTGTGAGGGGAAGTCAAGGGCCAGGATCCAGCTGCCCTTGCTTCTGCCCTACAGTAACATTGACCTCCAGAGAAATCTGATGACAATAGAGGAGAGGTGGGGAAAGGCAAGGGGAATAGTGGCTCAAGATTGGGAACAGCTCTGGGAAGAATATCCAGGAAAACAATCAACCAACAAGCAAATGGCATGAGAGGGAATTGTGGACACTTAATGCAAAATGGGTGGTTGGGTAGGGGGTGATGGTGACACCGGAGTCTGGTGGACAGGCCTTCCCTTGTTGGTTTACTAACCACATGATGAGTACAGGAGAAAGAGGATCCCTGATCATAGCACCACTAATAGTAAGATGCTTCTCTTTGCTGGACATGAAGATTTATTTATTTTTTTCTCTTTTTACATTAAGTGACAAGATTGTCTTTATTTCTTTCTCTTCTGCCCCAAGGGCTTGCCCAGTTCCTCCTGCGTAATTGCCTCCTCCATAAGTGCTCACTCTGAGGCATGAAGGCTTTAGCCAGTACCCTGATTTGCTCCCTGCTGGGGGTGCCTTGGCTGAATAGAGCAGAGAGACCTGCTGATTTCAGAGCCAAGTACAGAAAGCAGCTGGCTCTCAACTTGTCCTTTGAAAGAGTCAAGCAGAGCAGAGCTGACGGTTGCCCTGGCCGGTGGGAGCCCAAGCCAGGCACCTGTCAAATCCTGCCTTGCCCAGCTTCCCTGTACCCCGCTCTGCAGTGCACCCGTTCTGAGAATGGCAGTGCACACCACGACCTTTCTCCCTCCACAGAAAGCCAGCTGCCAGCATGCCCCTAAAATCCTTCTCCAGCAAATATTTTGATCCCTAAGCAAGTTTATTTCTCCCTCTCTTTCTTTTTATTGGCAGAAAAAAAAAATGCCAAAGAGGGAAAATGATGATGTCTCTATTTTCTTCTGCAATGAGGCTATTAAACAAGCCCAGCATACCCCTTCTTTTCCTTTGGGAAAGACGGAAGGCAGATGGTCTTGACTGTGTGTGTGGTGCGGGGGTGGGGTGGGGGAGATTTGAACATGTATATTTACCCATCTTTTGGGTTTTGAGAAGGTTTATAGAAGGACTGGCCCTTTTTCTCCTCAATCCTGAGTTAAAAATTTAGTAAACACTACATAGATTCTTTCATTTCTCAGTGTTCTGGGTCCAGGCTGACCCCTTGCCCCAAGAGAGGGCTTTGAAAAACTGACCCCAGATAATTCAGTATTAACTGAAATTGGTGTTTCACAGAACTGGGATGAAGAGGCTTAGGAATCGCTAAGGCCTGGCCTGCTCTGGAGCCACTGCCCCCCGATTGTCCCTTTGGCTTAGGCTGTAGGTACTGGCTTGGTAATTGGAAGTACTAAGTTCAAGGCAGGCTCTGTTGCGAACTCACCTGGGCCTCAAGCGAGCTTTCTCCTTTCCCGAGTTCCAGTGCCCTTAATTGTTAAATGAGGGGTTTAGATATCACCTCCAAAATGCTATGATTTTCATGCATTTGGCCATACTTCGCGAAGCAATCAGCCAGGGAAACCTGTTTCAAGTGTCTTGAAAGTTACTTTCTCAAATTACTCTCTTCCTTCACAGAGGAAACAAAAAGAACACAATGTTGCAAAGAGTCCAGGGAATAGGTCTTGATTTTAGAGGAGAGCCCTGAGATGACAGCAGCATGCATGTCCGGCACATTCCTTCCCCATACCCACAGAAAGCCTGCATATATTTGTTGTTGTTGTTTTTTAATTGCAAACTTTTCTAACAATCTTCCCTTTAGAAATGATCGTCCCTCTCTGAGGATCAGATCACAGTTCAGCCAGTTCTTAGAGAAAATTAAACAAAGAATGCTGAGCCCAGAGCCTATGATTAGGATGCCTGGCCAAGTAAAGATGACCGTGTACTTTCCCAAATGGGTCAGTGATGGCCTCGGATATCCAAAACAGGATGGCACATGAATCACACTGGCTCGGCAGCTTCACTTATGTTGGATTTATAGCTGGATTTAGGGCTAAATGTTGGAGGTAAATCTAAGGGAGCAGAAAGGGGCTGGGGAGGGGATGGGGAATCAAGGGAATTTCCATCAAAGCCTTTCAGAGGCAGAAATCCATTCTACCTTTGTCGATGACTGTGGTTTGCTAGGATCAAGATCAAAGGAATCACCGTGGGCAGAGCCATGACAAATGCGAGGCTCAGTCTGGTGAAACCTAGCATTAGCCCCTCTCTTTGGTTGCCGTCTAGACTGGAAGTGGGTGCTCATGCCAGACCGGGCTGAGTGTGTAGTCAGGGTGCTCCTTCATGACAGGGCAAAGGGTGTATAAAGCCTGGCTCGATCCCCCCAGGGAAGCCTACAGCCAGGGGGAGTGAGACAAAACATGGCTATAGCTCTGATCATTTCATGGGAAAATGAGGGGCATGAAATGGTCATAGAGCCAGGTGGTTGACAGAGACAAATAACTGTTTTTTTGGTAAAATGCCACTACCCCAGGTTGCACATTTTCCCCTCTCTTCCCTTATGGCTTTGGAAGGCTGCTCCAGAACATTGCTAAAGAGTTGTTCATTGGAACACCTAAGACACTTAGAGATGTTTGAACTGACATTTACTAAGAAGAACAGCTAACAGGATTTTTATTTCTGATGGTCCATGTGGTTCCTTAGAGCTTCCACTGATGTTCCAGGACAACCCAAGTAGTGAGTATGGGGATGTTCTGGACTCTGAATGGAGAATGCCGTCTCCCACAGTCTGCCACATAGTACATTAGCATTAACCACTGTTTAAATCTTTATTTGTCTCTTGAGAACACTAGCATAGAAAAAAAAAAAAAAGCACTGAAAAGATAAGTAGAAACCAATGACACTTTCCAAGTATTCAGGCATGCATTATCTCACGTGGGATTTTCACAGATCTGATGAGGCGGTCAGGGTATCCTCATGCATGTTGGAAGAATGGAGCTGAGAGAAGTAGAAGAAGAGTTAGGAATCAAGGTTTCAATCCTGCTTCTTGCAATCACTGGGGTCATTCAAGGCAAATCTCACTTTCCTTTTCTGGTAACTTGTGTTTAAATTGGGAGCCCTGGTTTGGGGGGGGCAAGGTAATAGTGTACTAACCCCCACATGTCCATCCTAGGATAGTCACCAGGCAGAATAATTGGCAAACTTTAAAAATGATGGTTATAGATATAATGCAAAAATGATCATGACATAGTGCTAAATAAAATGTTAAATATAAGATTGGATACTGAGTTTACAGCGTTGCAAGATGATGCATAAGGTAAAAAGACGAAAAGGAAATAATGCAAATTATAGCTAAGGTTACAGTAGGATAATTTTTCATGTATTTCCATAGTTTATATTTTGATTGGCCATATCATTTTCTTAAAGATATAAATGTAAATGACTCTATGAATTGAAAAAGAGAGACCCCCCCATCTCTCACCCTATCAAAAGAGTTGCCACTTACTAAAGTTTTGAGCAAATTATCAACTCTGAGCTTTAGTTTCCTTAACTATACAAGTATTATAAACATCTTAACTTATAAACATTAAGTCCCTACTTTGTGCCAGGCAATTATCCTGAGTATTTTCACTTGTACTAACACATTTAATCCTCATTATATTCCAAGAGTAGGTCCTATTATCATGTACACTTTATAGATAAGGAAACTGAGGCACAAAGAGGTTAAATTAGGTCCCTCAGTTGTGGGTGAAAGATCCAGGGGCAAATCAGGACAGACTTATTCCAAAGCCCATCACATGACCACTAGTATAAGTGATGTTTACAAAAATTGCATCTTATTTCTTGGGAAAGCCCCCATTGCAGAGTTGGCACATCACAGACACTAAACAGACCTGTTTTTTTTCTTGCATTCATTCATTTCTAAGGCTCACAATATATCTATGAAGTTATAAAGCTGAAGACTGAACAATTGGGTGCTAAGAATGTCCACATAAATTCATTTGGTTGCTAACTTCATTGGGGTTAGCCAAATGTGGTTAGTGATCACAAAGAGGTACTTTCGGGAAGCACATGGCTAAATTTACAAATGCATGGGTTTTGTCTAAAGCAAAGTCATCCTGAACAGGTTTTGATGTAATCTAATATTCTACATTTTTTTCATAAACATCTGGGACTCAAACACACACACACACACACACACACACACACACACAAAATAAAAAACAATTCAAGCCCACCATGCCCAGAAAATCTTTGACCTTTCCCTCCCCCTTGAGGTTCTCCTCCTAGAGCTGGGGACAGTAGGGAACAGGGAGGTAGCACTATACCTAGAAAACTGAATCCACAGACTGCTGATTCTTTTTCTTGCAAAATGTTTCGTGTAAGCAATTTGATGCCCACAGCATCTTGAGAGCCCTTTTGCATGAGTTTTATATCATTGTTACAGATACTACATGCTTAGAAGTTGCATGTGGCCAAGATAACTTATAACACCAAGACGTTTAAGTTAGGTGAAATCTCCAAATCCAAAGGGTGTAGGATGAGTTTGGGCTCCTTATGTTTTCTTACATGAATGCTTCATATGTTTGCTTAGCATCACACACCACTGATTTGGGTATCTTGATGTTTATGTTTTGTATGGGGACCTTCCAACTGACCATGTGACCTGGGGTAATTTGCTGAACTTCTGCAGGCTTCTTAGCCTTCTGGAAATGGAGTAGATTCTATTGATTAAACACTAAGCTTCCTCCCATGGAAAATCCTAAGATTAAATTACTCTCGTTCAAGTATAGAAAGATTATTACTATTACTTATCTAAAAATAACTGCTATATTGTACATTTCTCATTTAAAATACAGCCAGAAACTCAACAACTAAGTTGGGGAAGGGACTGGTGGCCTGGTTGCTCACTAGGGTGTTTCCCATGGTGCAAGTCCATGATTTCATAATTCCTGCTTCTGACACTCTCTTTGACAGGGTTTAGGCTAATGAACAAGATTTTAGGTGCTCAATTACATAATAAACATGTGTTGGAATACTATCTGGATGGAGTACCAGCTTCTTGGCAGGAAGGAGGAAACCCTCATGAAGACTCAGAAGTGGAAACCATATCTGGTGTGTGCCTTGTTAACTGGACATTATTATGTTCTCTTAATTATTTGAAAAGTCTTCTTCCTCCTTGCTCCATATTCCCCCCCTTTAGGTTGAAACTTCCATGAATTTTATGATCTGGTTCATTTTCTATATAAATGATGAAAGCAAGAGCTGGCATCCTCTCAGGACCAGCCTGCTAAGTGTTCATTTACTCGCCGTAATTTAAGGCTTCCTCTGCCAGGAGTCATAACTCTCCTCCTTCCTCAGACCACTCTGGATGCAGGATCTTGATGCCAGCCTGGGGCAGGCGAGGTAAAGAAGGGGAAGAAAGGACAAGAGGGGGCATGTGATCGTTCATGGGCTCGCTAATATTTTTCTATGGAGTATTCTGACACTTGGAAAAGGTGCATTGGCCTTCAGACTACTCTTTAGGGAGGGCAATATTGAAAAAAGAAAGGGGAGGTTTGTGGTTTTGGAGCATCTTGGTCTTAAAAAATGGAGAAAATGTTTAAAAAAATGAATGAAAATCAGGAGCAACTTGAGGAATCAGACTTTGGGGAAACAAACCTAGAAGAAACAAAAATACCAAAAAGAAGATGAGGGAGCACTTTTTTTTCTCCTTTTAGGCTTCTTTTGCTTCTCTTTATCATCAGTGTTCATCAGATAAATGAATATGTGGACAAAGAATCCATGAATAAGTACATTTTTTGAATGAACAAATGAGTGATGAATCGTAGGTCAATTTTCCCCAAATCTGGCTCAGTTTCTGAATCAAGCAGAAGCCCTTTTGATAACACAGATGCTTAGCTACACCTCCACATGCCCCCCTGAGTTTCTGATTCATTAGGCCATAAACAGAGTCCAGGGATCTGCAGTTTCAGCTGCTGCCCAGGTGATACCAATGACCAGCCAGGTTTTGGAAACATCAGCTTACAGCACTGCTGTCACTAAGTTCTCTCTCTTCTCATTCCTCCTGTGATGGGCCCCCACCCTGAGTTTAGCTGCAGGTTGATAGTACTCAGTTGTTATTAACTCCTTTATCAGACTAGCTGATTATCCTGCCTCCCATCCTTGTGAATTACAAATGAAACTTGGTGATACTGTGCAAGGATTTATGTCTTAGAAACTGTTCCATTAAAATAATCAGAAGATTTCCTATCCTGTTCTGTCTCATCTGTTGTGGAATTGTCCATTCAGGAGCAAACCAACAGCTCCCTTGGTTTGTTTGATTTTGGTTAGAGAAGTGGATGCTTTTGAAATCGATTGATTTTTAAAATGCCTCATCTCCTTCTCTCTGCTTAATCATATTTATGTATTCAACAAATATGTATCGAGCGTCTCTGGTTTTCTGGTAACACTGTGGACACAGAGATGCGAGGTATCTTTTTCCCAGGGAATTTGCAGACTAGTGGTAAGCTAATTAAGAAAGTGATTATTCTCCATCCCAGATAGGGTAGAGGTATGCATAAGTTGGGAAAGTTGGGGTATATGTTGGGTCGGGGGAGGATAAGTCTCGATAAAGAAAGTGAAAACCGAGATTTAGATGATGAAGTGGGGACGGAGGTATTACATCTATGGCAAAAAGGTGATGCTCCTAGAACTTTGGAGAACTAAAAGAAAAGCTGTGTGTGTGCTGGAGGGGATCGTAGGAAATGAGATTGGAGATATAGGTGGACCTTATTAAGAATATCTTCCTAAAATTTTGGATTTTAGACCGAAACAATGGGGATACCTAAAGGGACTTGAGCATGAGATTGACACAAAATTTTATATTTTACATACATAAATGTTTGAAGAAATGCGCTCTTATATCTTTGTGGGGGCTTCGTCTGACTTGAAATTTGTCCTAGTGGAGGAAATCATAAGGAACTAAATGAAGTCACAGCCAGAGGATGAAAAGAGAGGAGAAAGGGAAAAACTGAAGCAGGAGAATTAATTGACAAGCCTTGGTGATATACCGGTGTGTTTGCATGTGGCAGGGGTAGCACTGACAAAATGGGGGGACATTAGAGTGATTCTCACACTGTAAACCTTGACCACCTAGAAAAGGTGATGCGATTCAGGGAAGCAAGCGTTTGACTGATTTCTATTCACTTTCCTGTGATAGCCAAAGAAAATGCTGACAGCATCATAATGTGAGGATCCAAATCCAAACACTTGAGCAAGTGATGTTATTTTATTTTATTTTTTCAAGTTCTTATCAAGGTTGAAAAATCTTCTAAGCACACATGAAAGAAACAGAAGGGCCAAGACTACTTTGAACTTACTGCACACGATTCCTTTCATATAAGATGTGCTTGACAAACATTAATTAAGTCTTCTAGCAGCTCTTTGAAGTGATGTAGGAAATATGTACAGGTGGGTAAACTGAGGCCCCGGGACCTAGAAGGAGAGCCTGAGGACATACCAGGGCAGGTGCAGCATTTGAAAAGACCCTCACATGAGGCCCCTCTTTCTCTGATGAGGCCAGATGTAGGCACTTGTTTGCAAGCAGAGGTCTTCCAGCAAGTTCTCTAAACCAGGCAGGATGAGGCAGGCTGGTTATTTATTCCAATGGCCACACTCTTTGACCCCAGACCTGGCATCCTTGAGCCTCACAGCACACCCTGTCTACTTATAACCCAGACACACCATCTCTTTTTTGAAATGTACAGCTGTGTTGTATCCCTTCAAATGCTTGCTTTGTCTTTATAACTGGCTGGAGATCATGTGAGGCAGAAAGTGAGAGAGCTTGATTCAATGGCTAAAAGAGATACCCTGAATCCTGTTTGTGCCTGAGTTTCTGCTGGTTCTGCTTTTTCATTTTTTTTTTGTTTGTTTGAAGATTAGCCTCATTGGTTTAGCATGCAGAGCAAGAGTAGATGCATGG
The DNA here is from genome assembly GCF_041146395.1 of Eulemur rufifrons. Taxonomy (NCBI): domain Eukaryota; kingdom Metazoa; phylum Chordata; class Mammalia; order Primates; family Lemuridae; genus Eulemur; species Eulemur rufifrons. Next base: position 30,671,115 of record NC_091002.1, read on the forward strand.
AGGAGTTGAGGTATGATACACGCCCATCAGCAGCTTTGGCCAAGCTCATGGTGTCTCTGGAGCTAAAATGGTCCTGTAGAGTTGTCCCAAGTTGGTTACTTCCACATTGGTTAGTCATTGGCCATGGCTCTCCTGGGAAGGGCCAAGGCAGAGCCAATCCCTGAAGAGATTAATGGCCAAAGGCTGTGCCTAGTGTCCATTAAGAATCGCATCTTCTACTGGCTATACTAGATGCATCCCAAAAGATGGACCTTGATCAGTTGTATCTGCTGCCCAACTATTGATTCATCCTATTCATTGAATTAATTAGGTATCCAATCAATATATGTTTAGCACTTATGATGCTGGAAATCATATTAGATACTATAGTGATAAAAGATAGACAAAGTCTCTCCTCAGGAAACTTTTAGTCTCGTTAGGGAGACACTAAATAAATAGATGAGTATGAAATAAAACCTGTTCAGAAATGGCTAAATGCTTCAGGAGATAAAACAAACAGAAGAAATACAAAATAAACATATGCATTTCTGTTGTCGAAGAGAATAAGATGGAAAGTGCTTTCATTTTCATTCAGTGGGATAAAAACTCTTCATGACAATCCAAGGTGTGCAGATCTCCAGCAATTTGGGAGGTTAGAAAGTTGAGGACGTGCTTGAAACTTACAGCAAATAATGGACAACTTATTTTTATAGTGCAATTGGCTTTCTTTTTGTCAAAAGGGATAAATAATAAAAAATAATTACTCAGAGAAAATAAAATTTTTAGAAAAGAAGACTTGGAATTAGTTGGATTGTAAACAAGTATTCTGTACAACACACCAGTAACATCCAGTGGTATTTTTATTCTTTGCTGACTCTCTTTTTATTTCTGATTTATTTTTCTAAAGCCATTGTTCTTTTTTTCTTAATAAAAGGTTTTCTTTGGAAACATTTCTCAAAGGAATCTTTTGACTACAAACTTTCATTTGCCTTCCCGAATGTAATAGTTCCTTGCAAATCTTGTTCCAGTTAAAATTTCTAAGGAATCCATTCAAAGATGAGTGACATGTAGACATTTTGTTCATTAGTTTGGTTAACCATTGGTTTTCTATTTTATTTACTACATTTTCCTTTTTCTCTATGATTTAGCTCTCCAAAACATTTGGGCGGTTTGCATGAAAGGGACTATATCATAAATGCTTTTAAGGTCTATATGATTTATACATACAGCACTCATGATTCATGTTGCAAATGGTCATGTTGGTGGATTTTTTTTATTAAATTCTTGATTTATGTGAAATAGATAAATACACGGATCATTCAGAACAAGGGTGTCTGTGTCTGGGGGTGGGGAGGGGAAGAACGGGAGGGATTTGGATGCATGAATAACTCCCTATTGGTCCTAATGGGATTTGCACAAGGAAGACTCCTGTATTCCAAGATACAATCTTCCTTCATTCTAACATGTGGTTAGCTATATGTTATTGATATCATAACTTTAATTTCCGAGCCATGTTAAATCGATGCATGTTTTAGATGTCCCCCTTAAGGAATGAAACATAAAAGAATATGCCTTTTTTTCTTCTGCTTCTCCCCATGTTGTATTTGGCAAATTACCTTGACATTCTAAAATAGCTTATCTACTTCTGATTTTAAATTTCTTGAGGGCTGCACGTTGTTCTTTCCCTGTGTTATGAATAATCCCCTATGTTTAATCAGAATTTACCATCATCGTAGGAAAAAATGGAACCAAGAATGAATTTTAACAATGGGAGCATTTTATAAAAGACGATACTTAAACAGGGTTTCCTGTAATTGTAATAAAACATTTTCAAGTTCACTCTCAGCTGAAGAAAGGAACTTTCACCCTGCTCAGAGCTGGAGTTGTGTGAGAAAGTGTACATGTGCATGTTTCAAATAACCAAACCAATAAGTCTTATTTCTCTCCTTATTATAATCAAGGGAACAGCCATTCTAATAAAATGGTGTTCAACAGTTCCTCTATAAACTCCCTCCCTCATCCTAGCTCCACCTGGTATAATATAAAATGTAATATACTTTGGAGGCATTTTTAATAAAACTTTTTCAGATGACTCTATGTGGCAACACAATTCATTTATAGTTTCCTATTAGTTCACCTTTATAGAGGGTTTAGTCTTTCCTATCTCATGGGGTAAGAAAGTCACTTTTTTCCACCCATAACCACCATGTATTTCTATTGATTTAATCTCTTACTGTCTTAGAGTTTCAAATATAAGAGCAAGCTTGGGGCAGGAGGAGAAATTAGCCTACTCATACCCCTGTGATGTTAAGATGGGTATATTATATGGATCTTACCATGCCCCGATACTTTTTATTATGAGACCTTGTATTAACTCTGTTATTTGTGAAGGTAGAGAAAATGGAAGGAGGTACTTGTTTTGGGAAAATCCTAAGACGGTGTAGAAAAACTGCCCTCCAAACTGAGATGGTGCTGAGAGACCAAAGAAATGACCCCAACCAATCAAGCTTGGTGAGTTGGATGAGTTTATTAGAGGTTACTTACACAGGGATCTCATTCCTAGTCAAGATAGGAATCCCTCTGGCACTCAGTCCCGGGCAGTGGCAGGAGTTCTCAGAGTGAGATCTGCACTGCCTGCCTATTTGCAGAGCCTTAAATTTCTTTCTGGCAAGTGATGCAGACCTCTCTCTCTCTCTCTCTCTCTCTCTGCATCATTGTGCATTTATGTACAATATAGGACAAGCATGCACGGTACTTCCCATTAGGCGGGAACTTTAGTATCACCACTAACTAAAGGGTACTATGGCAACTAAGGCAGCTCCAAACAGTTCCAACTGGTCTTAGGACTTACGACCATCTACGCAAAAGGAGCTACTTAAGAACACCCTTTGTGCTTTGTATTTCTTTCCTCCTTTTTGTTTTGAACTATATCTCTAAATCCAAAAGAAATCTGCATGGGCTCTGCTAAACATTATACGCCAGTGGTGGGGAACTTGTATTTTCCCTTCATTACTTAGTGATTTATTTTTATTAAAATAGCTGCAAGATTATTCTATGTTATCCTCATAGTCAAAATAGTGTTCTTCATTCCAAGTGACTTCTTATGTAGGTAAGAAGATTCAAGGAGGGTGAGAATTTGGAATGACTTCATGGCAAAAAGGACTTGTATGAAACATGTGAGCACAGGAGAAGGGGACACCCAGTGAGGAAGGGTCACTATCAGTAGTTGATGGAAACCCAACTACCAGCATTTTGAGGGCCACCCCCTTCTATAAGAGCAGGACATAATCCAAGAGAGGAGAAATGAAATCTCCAAAAAGGCTCACTGCCTCTTAGACTTTCAAGCAATTCTCCTGCGTTCAGCCTCTTCTTCAGTCCAGAGTTAGTGGGGCTGTATTTGCATGGAGGTACCACCAGACTCATGACCATGCTTCAGTCTTGGTCTTAACATTCTGCCTCCTGAGCCTGTGCATCTTTGTGATGACAGCCAGCACAGTAGAAAGTTGAGAAGAGACTCCCTGCGTATTGAAGAACACCCCCACCTCCACTGCCACCAATCTATGGAATTGGGGACACCAGATACAGCTGAAAGACTGGCTATGTAGTTTATGGGGGTTCAGTGTAAAATAAAAGAGCAGCTCTCTTGTTTAAGAATTGTTCAGAATTGAAAGATAGTGGCAGTAGAGCATTAAGCCAGGTACGTGGTCCTTCTACATGCAGGACCTTATGTGACTGTTTGGGTTGTACAGCCATGAAGCCAGCCCTGCCCTCAGATACCTCTGGATGTGAGGGTAAAGGTAAGGCCAAAACAAGAATTCTGGCTACAAGTCTATTTAAGAACTTAGACACCAGTTTGCCATTTCTACTCTACAGAGTTGAACTATTTATCCCTCTTCCTATTAGCAGAAGGCTGAAGTTGAGCATTCAGGATTGTGGCCTTGGATGTTCTAATAATTGCTACATGTAAATTGATTTCTCTAAGCCCCAGATTCCTTATTTCTAAAATGACAGTTTAAAGCAGATCTCCAAGGTATGTGCAAACTGAAAATTTAATATACCTAAAACTGTTCAAAAGCAAGGTAAACACCTTCAAAAGCAAGCAGTGTGGGGGTTGAGGTGGCCTCTTGGAAAATTATGAGTATCAAGAGGTTTTTGGGGTCGGTGCGGTGACTCATGCCTATAATCCTAGCACTTTCGGAGGCCGAGGTGAGAGGGTACCTTCAGGCCAGGAGTTTGAGAATAGCCTTAGCAACATGGTGGGACTCCGTCTCTACAGAAAATAGAAAAATTAGGCTGGTGTGGTGGTACACATCTCTAGTCCCAGTTGCTTAGGAGACTGTGGCAGGAGAATCGCTTGAGCCCAGGAGTTTGAGGTTGCTGTAAGCTGTGATGAAGCCACTGCATACTAGCCTGGGTGACAGAGAGAGACCTTGTCTCCAAAAAAAGCTTTTTGGAATAACCGATCCTTAACATTTTTCTTTAATAATGGTTATGATTTCTACCAAAAGGTAGCAGTGTATTGAAGTAGAGCATGGCAGTTTGGAAAACTCTGAGTTGAGGCAGACCTGAGATGAATCCAGACTCTGTCCCTTATTTGCTGTGTGATCTTGAGCAAGCAATTTCCTTCAGCGAACTGCCTGTACGATGTGGTCAGTGATAGTACTGACATCGGAGGATTGCTGATGGGGGAAATAAGATAATACATGGATGGTACCTGTCAGGTTGCCTGGCACATACTAAGCATTCAGTAAATGAAATTGGACGTGGATGATGAAGAAGCAGATAGTGGTGGCGGTGACAATGGAAGCCATGGTTGTGAAGAAGGTGGGGACTGAACTGTGACTGATCTGTGCTGGAATCTGCTCACCCCCACTACCTATGAGACCTTGGACAAGTAACTTAACCTCTTGCTTCTTGTAGCAGTCAGTGATCGCTGAGTAACAAAGCACTCCAGGACTCAGTGCCTTAAAATAGCTGTCATCTGTTCTTGCTCGTGAGACTGCAGGGCTCAGCTGGTCTAGGCTGGGCAGCTGTGCTTTGAGTTGCAGATCTAGCTGGCCTGGGTTACTGGCTGGCAGTGGGGCTCAGGTCTGCTTTCCATTTCTGTTATTTCTCCTTGGATTAGCAGTCTGGCTGGAGCGTATTCTCTTGGCAGTGGTGGAAGCATGAGAGAAAAACTCCCTGTGCAAATCCATGATGAGGCTCTGCTGACACATGGCTATGAGCATCCCACTGGTCAAAGCAAGTTACAAGGCTAAGTCCCAAGACCACAGGCAGCAAGCACACTCTGCCTCAACTGGAAGAGCTCCTGTGGCCAAGGGTGTGGATTCCAAAAGGGAAAAGAACTAGGACAATAATTCAGCTTCCTTACATGTAATACGGTCTTAATAAAATGACCTCCCTCATAGACTTGTTTTGAAGATTAAATGAGATAATCCATGTAAGGCATTTAGCACAGTGCAGGCACATAATTAGCACTTAATAAATGTCAGCTATGTTCCTAATGATGACTCTGATCACTCTATGACCCTCACATACTGAAAGATTTTAGATGACAAAGGCAGGTGTAGGCAGGGGGAGTTGGAAAAGATTTAGTGGCGAAGCTCTTAGCCAGGTCTTAGAAAATGGGCAGCATTTTCTTGAAGAGAAGAGAGGAGGTTCCTGGATGGGGAAGAACAAAAGCTCAAAGCCTAGAGGCAAACTAACGTGGATTTAAAACTGTGGATTGTGTTTGGAGTTTTCAGTGAAATTAACCACCACCCTTTATTTCCATCACTTCTCTTTTAAAATCCTGGAGGTGAATTGTCATTCCCAATCCTGCTGTTTGTTTGGAAAGAGAACAGAGCAGTGTGCACATAATAAACCAGCTGTAAACCTGTGTTCTCGGCTTGGAACTTCCTCCAGCATTTCCCTTCCCTGGGCAGGTGCTACTTCCCCCGGGTCTGCTTCCATCCTGAAAGGAAAGCTTGTCCACAGGAATCCAGGATGCCAGAAATTATGAAATACTCTTTGAGGGCTCAGTGCTGCATTGTAGCCGTTAAGCATGGCTATTGCTTATGTGCAAGACTCTGGGGAGAACCCCGAGTTTCTGTGAGTTCTGTTGTTCTCCGTGAGCAGTAGGGATTTGAGGCAGGAGACCCTGTGAACAATGAATATTGTAAACTCTTCTGTCCAAGCTTCCTGAATATGCCATGCCCCGTCTCCTCAGCCGCACCGTCGTGGCAGCTGCCTCTGTTGCACCATGGTGCACTGATGCACCAGCAGGGGCAGCAAGCCTGCTGCTGACACAGCCCAAGTTGTCCAGGCTTGTTAGCATCCCCCTCAATAGCCACAGCCTGAAGAAAGACAAGGGGCTTTCCTCCCCTCCTAGGGAACATATGTGCGCTCCGAGGGTGCTCTTTGGAAGACAAACCTTTAGAAAAATCATACATAGAATAAAATCAGTCTTGGAGCTGGAGCTTGGAATTCCTCCAGCTTTAACATTGTCCTACATCTCCCTTTTCATCTCTCCCCACCCTACCCGAGGAAGCACGGCTTGAAAACCTGTCCTCTACTACCTGTGGCTTCTATCTCTAGCCCTTCAAATCAATTTCAAGAAATCATTGCACAAAACCATTTTATCTGGTTATTCTGGTGTCTGTTGGTGTCCTCCAGAGCTGTTGTGCCTTTACACTCCTTAAGAGATGCAAGTTAGAGGAGATGGCGGTGGCTGTCTGCAGTTATTTAACAAATGCTCCACGTAGTAGATGCTGTGGTGCGCTGCCTAGATTCTCACTCGGGGCTGAGGCACTCAGTCCCCCAGTTGCTGGGACAGTTGGCAGCTGACACCTCTCAGCCTCAGGTGTCTCTGAGCACTGTCCTCAGCAGGAGAGAGCCCTCTCAGCCCACGCAAGGCCCCTCCCGCATGTGTTCATCCTGAGCGCTCTGCAATACCTTCTTTACGTAGATCTCTGCCTTAAAGTCAATGTTTTTAGAAATCTGACCTCAGACATCCACGACGGCCCAGCCATGGATTTCAGTATGTTTCATACCTTAGCCCATTGAGTTCTCACAACCTCTCTCCGTAACAGTTGAGGAAACTAAGTTAGGACAGGCTAACTAACTTGCCCGAGATTCTTCTCTTGGCTAGTGGCAAAAATGTCTGCCTTCCTCCAAATTCCATAATCTAGGAAGCGTTTTAAAAATAGCACAGGCAGCTTATGGTGTACAAAACTGTGGAACACTTGTTGAACGAAGGAGTGAGTAAATGAGATGTCAAAGCAGACAGACAGGAGGGTGGTGAAATGTACCAGTGAGATGATCTTTCTGTGGGAATGTCAGGGATCAGTATCAGTGGATCCACGCTGGCATTCAGATGTGCCTGGGTGTTCTGAACCCCTGAGAGATCCGCCGCTGTGGGTGAAATCAGAACCCCATCAGTGGGCTACAACTTGTACCCATCAGGGGGCTACACCCTGTATGCATCAAGGTAAAAGTGGGGGGATGAAGAGCTGTCACACTCAAATGGGGGTGTTTGAGAAGAATTTGAGAAAGGAACTATTTACAAAAGCATACACAGACTTAGAGGAAACTGACAAGAGATGGCAAAGGTTCCTGGATCTGGCAATGGCAAGGAGCCATTACCACTATATGTCAATAAAATTTTCTTCTTTTGTAATTTCTTTCATTTTATTTTATGCATTTAAAACACTATTTGGAAAAGGGACATAGGGCTTCACTTGACTGCCAAAAGGGGTTCATGGCACAAAATAGTTAAGAACTCTCAGACAAGGCACTGGAGATAGTACATCTATCTATGTTCAGAGGGCTTCCTTCAAAGTGGGGGAGAGAGAATTACACACACAACACATTGGGGCACAAAGCCTGGCAGGATTTGACTACCTGAACCATGGGAGAAGGCTGTATGAGGAGGTGATACCTAGACTGAATTTTAAAAGGTATCTGTGTGTCCACCAAGTGAGCAAAGGCCGGAGAGGCCAGAGAGGGAGGAGCAGGGAAAGGGAGGGGTCTCGGCAGAGAAAGCAAGGTGCCAAGGAATGCCAGAGCAGCATGGGGGACAGAGGGGTTGCAGGGGCATAGAGAGCTGGGAAGAAGCCAGGGGGAGAGTTTGAGCGATTTCCAGGAGTCCTTGGAGAGCTGTTAAATGACTCCACGCTGGGCAGGACATGATCACATCTATATGTCAGATTCGGAATCACCGCCCAGGCTGCTGTGGGGAGCATGAAGCGGGAGTGGAAGGAGGGGAGATAAGGAGACACAGTAGGACCCTCTTGCCAGAATGCAGGCCCAGTGTCCCGAGTGCCTGAAGTGAGGTGGTGCAGCAGAGCAGCATGTGTGGCCCTTTGGGAAGCCACTGAATAAAGTTCCAGAACACACCAAAGGCTTCCTGTGACACTCTTCTGAAGGTGTTCTCTGGCATAAGAAGGACGCTTGGCCTATGTGCAGACCCTCGAGGTCCTCAGGGAGGTGATGTCCCAGGAGCAACCCTCCATTGAGGAGGGACGGCGTAGGTGGATAAAGACCCCAGCTTCCCCAGCCCCAGGCTCAGTGTGCTGAGGCATTTTCAGTGCAGTTTCTGAGAGCGCCCCAGCGGGAGTGAGCTTCTGTTGCCCAAGTGGTAACATGTCCTCCTTTCTCCATGTCGCTTCCCCACGTTCTCACTGTTCTTACTGGGGTTGCCTTCCAAAAGAACACTTGAACCCAAACCTGGTCTCAGAGTCTGCTTGGGGGAAATTCCAACCAAGGGGGTTCCACTGGGTCTGGAGAGAGGAGAACATGGAGGGCGGGGAAAGTTGTGAAAGAGGTCGGATTACAGGGCAAGTCATGTATCAAAGGTAGAAGTGCAAGAATAAGAGGTATCAAGGATGATGTTAGTTTTCCTTTCTGCCTTGTGGGGCTGGTAGAAAGATCTGCAGTTCTCTGAGATGGACATGAAAGGAGAAGAGCAGGGAGGGCACAATGAATTCAGTGTGGACATGAAGACTGAACTTCTCATGGGCCCTGGGTGGAGATGTCCAACAGGTAGTTGGAAGTACAGAGGTAGATGTTCATGGAGAAAAGTGGGCTGGTGGTCCTTACCTGGAGTCATCCAGAATTTGGATGAGATTTTTCAGAGATAGTTTAGGGAACTTGAACCTTTCGAACTAAGCATCTTTGGAAGCTGCCATCTTTCAAGTTGGTCTTCTCTCCCCCTAAATTCTAATTCTGCCACCTAACCTTAAGCCCCAGTTGCCCTGACTCAGTGGAAATGAATTTCCTGTCTAAAAGTTCTGCCGGTAATAATAACAAAAAGTCAATTTTTTTTTTGTTTTGTTCCTGGGAAATTATCAACTGTGAGTGTGTTGGCAAGAGTGTGTGCCTTTCTGTTCCTTGTTACAGTTTCTGTAAAAGCAAATAGTACTTGTTGTGTGATCACATTGTTTATCATTCAAATCAGGACACTTCTGAGATTAAAAGAGAGAACTAGTCATAATTATACCAGGGTATTAAGCAGAAATCAAAACTGTCTTAGGCAAACCAAACTATATGGTTATGCTGATTATTCAATTAAATCTGTAAACCACCTCAAATCTTTCTACAAGTATGAAGATGTAGAAATGAGAGACAGAGTGAGAAAGAAAGGCAGAGAAGGACAGAGAGAAGGAGAGGAAAAAAAGAGAGGGAGAGAAGGATGGAGAAAGAGAATGAGGATAAATCAAAGATCATTGTTAGAGTCCTCTCTGATGCACCTTTACCTGGGCTGTTTTTTTCCTCTTTTTCTGCCCATTTCTTTTGTGTGCATATAAAGTTATTTTGTTCAGCTTTTTATCTCTAGCCTATAGCTCAGTACCTGGTATACATTAGACAGTCAGTAAATAATTTTTAAATACATGAATAAGCATATTTCTCTTTTAAAGTACTCCTAAAAATGCCATTTCCAAACTTCTCTGGCCCACATAGAACTTTTCCTCCACTGAAATCCTATGTCATCTCCAGTTTCAATTGCACAATTAAATGTTTAAGGAAATACTTTTCTATTCTGTTGATCAATTTAGGCATGGAAATGGGATCTCTTCTATTCTATTATACTGATCCTATTAAAAAGTCCTCCTTTGGTATTTTCTTCTGTAAAATGAGAATAATTATACTGCCCATCGCATAAGATTATTTATTGTGAGGGTTGAATGAGTTAATAATTACAAAGAGCCCAGCACATAGTAATGCTCATTTCATGTTAGTTATTGTTGTTGTTTTTATTATCTCTTCTAGGGAAAAGAATGGGGGGCATTGCACTTATTACTATTTGGGGAAAAAATAGTGACTCTATTATCGAATGACTTAAAAACATGTTAACTTATATTTGGTAAAATGTTCATATCTGGTAGACTCATGAATGGCATTCAGTGAGCAGTGGTGGCAAATTTTATAACTATTCTTTTTCCATGAAACACTCTAATTTCAATATTTGAAGCTCTGTCTGTGGGGTATTATTTTCTTTACTCTGTTATATGAGAGCACATTGGTTATAGTGAGGTAGGTGGGAAAAATACCTGGAATTTAAATTTAAAAACTTGCTTTAAGCAGACCTTTCATGAGTTTTCTGAGTGTAAGATAGACTTCTTTCACCACTGTTATTAATGTTCCTTTGTGGATTTTATAACATAAGAGTTAATATGTGCCTGTGAGCAGGTAGTATGGCAGAATTTCTAACCTATGCAGAAATATCAAGCTTGGCCGATCTTAGGCAAGTGTCTCAAAAGGACACCTGCAGCGGGGCTTACCTCCCTGCTTGAATGAACCCTCAGTCCCTCATGTAAGAGTTTAGACTTAAGGACTGCATTCTTTGGTCCCTAGGTGAGAGTTCCTCAATGCAACATTTGGCACCCTCCCCTTTGAACACTTTCTGAAACACATTCATTCCCTGCCTCAGTCCTCTTATCTGTGATGGAGACAAAAGCCACATTATCACTTCCTTATGACCCTTGTCATCCTCTCTCTTCCTTCCTGACTCCTTCACCTGGAATGTGGGCATTATTTGAATATTTGGGACATTGCTTTACTTTTGGTTCACTTAAGCTTGGCTTTGAGTTAACATAGGATTCTCTTAGATTAGTGTTGTCCAGTGGAACTTATTTTACAAAGATGGGGAAATGTTCCATGTCTACATTGTCCAAGATGGTAGCCGCTAGGCACAGGTGGCTACCGAGCATTTAGAATGTGGTTAATGCAACGGAAGGATTGAATTTTTAATTTAATTAATTTTAATAGGCCTGGATAGCTAGTGGCTACCATCTAGGATGGTGAACTAAGATTCTCTTTTCTTACACAGATTTCATCTAAATTATAGTTCCTGGGAAAAACAAAAATAATCAAAAATTCTATTTATTTATAGTCACAACCACTGTTTAAACCATGTGTCTTGTTATCCACAAAGAAAAGTTTATTGAAATTGTGAGTTACATGGGCACTTTGACTTAAGAAATCTTTCCTTGACTTACTTCGATGATGCCGTTAATCTCCCGTTTTCCTTCTACTTCTTTCATCTCTCCTTAGGTGCATATTACTAAGTCTTTAATGTTGGGGATCCTCAGGAATGAATCAAAAACTATCCCCATTTTTATCTCCATGTTCTGTTTCTAGTTTACCTTATCCATGCCTGGAGCTTCGGTAATCTCCTCTACATCACTCTCAAATTTGTATCTTTAATGCACACCTCTCTTTGAAGCTTTCTCAAATATGGCATGTTCAAAACTGAACGTGTGACTTTTCTCACAATCCTGGCTCTCCTGTGACTCCTCCACCTCCCTCCATTAACTTCAATGTCTACATCGTCTCTAAGTCTAATTGATTTAACTTTAAAAACAGCTTTCAAATTCATTCACCTCACTTTATTTCCACTGTTGCCATGGTGATCCAAGCTACCATCAACTCTTGCCTGGACCTTCCACTAGAAGTTTCTAATGCCTGTAGTCGCACAAACCGGTGTGAACAGAGCTTTATAAATATGTCATGCTCCCTTAAGTCATGGAGCCATCATACTGTGTCTAAAATTAAAGTTGCCTGAAATGATACCCAATTCCAACTCCTATCCCCCAGTCACTCTGTCCTGCTCAACACCTGTTTTGATCTTCTTGATGGTTTATTCAGACCCTAGCTCAAATGTCGCTTTCTTAAGGACACCTTTCTTGATTCCCAGACCATATATGGACCCTGTTACACATTTTCTGAGCATTTATCACAGTTATAATTAATTGGCTTTACAATTGTCTTTGCTGTTTAAAAAGGTAACTTCCACAAGGGCAGACACCTGTTTGTTTTATTCATTATTCTATTCTTGGTACTTTACTAAGTATATGCACGTAGTAAGTGCTCAATAAATATATGTCGATTACTTAATAGGAAGATAATTGTACACTTTTGCTGCCTGGGGTTAGTTGAGCTGGACTGTCACTTTATATCTGGATCAGGAAATTGATGGGGAAATGAGTTTGGTAACTTGTCATTTGCACGTACTCTCAAATCCTCAAAAATGAATTTCTCTGTGAATAAAACAATAAGTTACTGGAAAAGTGGAGTTTTCAAAACAAAACTCTTGATGTAAACTTTTACACTTTTGTTATTACAGGTGCAAATTTTCCAGCTGTTCTGTAATATTTTTAATATGTTTCAAATTATTCATTTGCTGTTTTGAGTAGTTATTCCTGAATACATTTCTGTGTTTTAGAAAATGGAGTTAACTTATTGATATTACTCTAATTATTATTTTATAGAACAGTGTGCTTCCAGGAGTTCTTGTTGGAGACTTACCAATGCCGTTAACTGAACATGGTTACTGATTTCCAAAGAGTCGTCCATCCTTCAGGAATAACCTTTGGAATCAATTGTCTTTATTTATCTGGCATGACACAGTCTATTAACTATACTATTCAAACGTGGCACCCTTGCTATGTCCTCTGTCATTATTTCCAAATGTGGATTTGACAATTTCCATGCAGGAAGGGAAAATGAATGCTTTTGGACTTGTATGTGACTTTTTGTCTTTGCCTATTAATTGCTCAACTGACCTTGTAACTAGCTTCCTCCCTTTGATCTGATACTTTCTTATTTCATGCTTGCAGATGTTTTAAAATGTTCCAATATTTTTCCCCCTGGGTAAACTGGATGCTTTGTAGTAGTTGCTGATGTAGTGTGCTTGGCCACCATGGCTTAATTTGATAACTTTTTCTAGCAAGTAAAACATCTAGGTTGAAGATGAGAATTACAAGGGTACACTAACTTAAATTTGATATATTCTTCATTGAATTGCCTGGTTAGAGTTAAATCTATATGAATTTTATATATACACAAACACACACACGTACATACACACACGCACACACACTGTTAGCAGAAAGAGATTGCTTTGTATATGCTGCAATACTCTTGACTTTAAAAGTTCAGAATATTTGTACCTAATAAAGCCATTTAAATATAAATTACGTAAAGGAACTGCAAGTGTTTAAAGATTCAGAAAATCAATTTAATAATTTAAATGCCCACATTTTTAATTATATTTGGCATATTTGAAACAAGTCATGTCACCATTTGAAAAATTAACCATGTAGTAAACATCAAAGAAATTATTAAAGGTGGCTGGATGTGGTGGCTCATGTCTGTAATCCTAGCACTCTGGGAGGCAGAGGTGGGAGGATTGCTTGAGGTCAGGAGTTCCAGACCAGTCTGAGCAAGAGCGACACCCCATCTCTGCTAAAATAGAAAAAATTAGCCAGGTGTGGTGGCGCATGCCTGTAGTCTCAGCTACTCAGGAGGCTGAGGTAGGAGGATTGCTTGAACCCAGGAGTTGGAGGTTGTGGTCAGCTATGATCACACCTTGCACTCTAGCCGGGGTGACAGAGCAAGACTCTGTCTCAAAAAAAAAAAAAAAAAATTAAAGTATATTAGTTTTATTGTATTTAATAATTAGAATTGTGAACATCTCATTAAATATTTCCACTCCTCTATGATCAATAACAGTTTTGACAAATCATTTTCTAAGGCTATAGAAAGCTATGGCTCTCTTTAATTAATGAATTAATTTGATTAAATAACATTTAACTTTTGTTTCAGGAAACACATATTTTTTCATTTCCTACAGCAAATTATAGTTTATTGTAATTCTGTAAAGCATCAGACTTTGACTAACTATCACCATTAAGCAAGAATTGAGAAATTTAATAAACGTTCTTTTTAACTGAGGAACAACTATTTCTAGATGAATATAAAATAATAAAAATAAAGACAATAATCATGCATACATTCTGTTAGCAGAAAAATATATGAAAATAAGACCAAACTATATCTAAAATGAGGGTCTAGATTTTATACGGGCATGAGAAATGAGAACTCAGATGCTAACCGAAATTTGATCTAAAGTCATAATCAAACTAACCAGAATATTACAGCGTGAAGGGATTCACTACATGGTGTAGACACTTCAGAGCCACCTTTGGAGGTGAGTGTTAGTAGTTAAAGCCACACCTCCCCAAAGAACAATTATTAAATTTAGGAAATTGACTGAATGAGCCATTCAGATTTTATGCTATTATATTTTATTGTAAATTTTTGAATGGCTGTAAAAAAAAAAAAAGTTCATTTTTTTTCTCTATTAAAAGGCACACTGATCACTGTCTCTGGGCACACATTGCTCTCATTTGGTCATACCTGTGTTCTACTGTACACCTGTCTGGAAGGCTTGCTATTTAATATGGGGATAGAGAACTTAGCTCTGTGCCTCACGTGAAATCCTGGCCTTAGTACTTTATTACCTTAGACATGTCACATAACGTCTCTAAAATTTAGCTTCCTCCTCTTGTAAACGAGCGTAGATTGAATGAGATAATGCATGAGAATGCACCATGAGTCCTCAGTCAGTGCTAAGTTTTGCTGTCCTACTTTTTACTCCATGGACTTTGAATGAGCTCTCTTGGTCAGGTCTCAAAGCTTTTACATCTTTTGTTGTGACATTATCACCAGATTCCTGGTCTTAGAGCACTTAGGTTTCTCAGAAGAAAAGCCCCTGGGACCAGATTTGCTGCTTCTGCCAACAGAAGCAAAGCACTTTAACTTCATTAGCACAGCCTTGCAAATAGCTTTTCAAGTGGTCGGGGGAAGTAAAAGTTCTACTGAGCTGGGGGGCTATTTTGCATTATCTCCAAGGGGACACTTTCTCCCAGGAGAGGCCACCTGCATCTTACAACTTGAGAGGGTCTCTGTGCTGCTCTGCTTAGTCCTGGAGTTTGCACACAGCTGCTGAAGGCAGACACACATTCCTAGCATTTGGCATCACAAGGGGAGCTCAAAGGCCAGGGAATAAGCTTGCTGTCATTTTGTAAATCCCTTGCCTGTTTTCCCCAGGTTTCCCCCAAATTTCTATTAGTCCTGGGGCCAAGATGCTCAACACAGAGTATATAGTAGTCTTTTTTTAATTGAATATTTTATTTGAGTTAATTACAGATTTATATACAGTTCAAAGAAATAATAAAGAGAAATCTCCTGTACCCTTTACCCAGTTTGCTCCAGTGGGGAAGTCAAGACACAGAACAGCTCATCAGCACAAGGACTCCTCTCTTTACCTTTCGTACCATGTGCCCTCCAATTTCACACTCTCCCTCCGCCCTGAGCCCTGGCAAGGGTGGTTTTTTATTTCTGTAAGTTTATCATTTCAAGAATATAAATATACATGGAATCATAAAGTATGTAACTTCTAGGCATTGTCTTTTTTCACTTGGCGCAATGCCCTGGAGATTAATCTAAGATGTTGTGTGTATCAACAGTTTGTTCCTTTTTACTGCTAAGTAGTAGTCCGTGATAAGGAGATAGCACTGGTTGTTTAGCCATTCCCCTGTTGAAAGACATCTGAGCTGGTTGCGATTTTATGATATGAATAAATCTGTTATGAATAGTGTGTACAGGCTTCTGTGTGAACCTAGATTTTCATTTCTCCCCAATAAATATCTACAGTGCAATTGGAGGGTTGTACTATAATTGCATATTTAGTTTTATGAGAAACTGCCAAACTTTTCCAGAGTGACTGTACCATGTATATTACACCAACAATCTATAAGACATGTAGTTTATCTGTATTCTCTCCAGCATTTAGTGTTAGCACTATTTTTAATTGTAGCTATTCTGACACGTATGTAGTATCTCATGGTAGTTTTGCCTGACATTTCCTCAATGGCTGAGGACATTGAGCATCTTCTGAAACAGTCTTTTATAGCTGGTATAATTGAAGAGCTGGAGAGAACTGGGAGGGGGGGCTTTCAATAATTGAGCCAAAAATTAATTTATTTGAGTCAGGTCCCAGTGAGAAAGAGAGAGAGAAAGAGAGAGAGAGAGCACTTTACCTTGAACTCAGGTCTTCGAAATCAGAAGCCAGTGATGCTTAACCACACCCTACCACTAGTATATATCAGAGATGACTTTCTTTCTCTGAATTGGGTGGTATGATAGAGCGGTTGAATGGCTGGTTAAGAATATATATTAGATATACATTAGTAATATAGTGCTTGTCCCTGTGTAGTACCTGGCAATCTAATATTTACTGGGAACTCAATAACTGATTGAATATTTTTGCATACATATATAAATATACATAGTTACATATATGCAAATATATATTATATATGTTTTATATAATATATACATATCCAGAGAGAGAGAAAGAAAGTCACATTTTCTTGAGAGTTAACAGTTTTCCTTTCTTTAAAGTAGGCACATTATCAGTTTTGTTTTGCCCTTTTTCCCCAGGAAATAGATTAAGGAAATAGTCTTTTTGTCATTTTAAGCTTTTGTCTAATTTTAGTAGACATCCCTTTAATCAGCTATTAAAAGGACAAACCTACTGGGAAGGACAAAACATCATTTCAGTGGTATTCCTGCCCCAAATGCACAAACAAAATCTAATGATAAACAATCAGATACACATACATGAAGGGATCCTTTATAGAACAATAGGTCTGTCTAAAAAGAAACTTTAAAATAAAGAAGGCTGCAGAGATGACAAACAAATGCCATGTATAATTGAGACATCTAAATCTTCAGAGAGATGCTATGTTGCATTATTGAGACAATTGATGAGATCAGAATATGGACTATAAATTAATTACATCTTAAGTTTCCTGGCTTTCATCATTGTATTGTGTTTTGCTCTTTGTATATGTTATGTATGGGTACAAAGTCCTTGTTCCTAGGAAATGAATGCTGAATTATTCAGGATATAATGCCTGCAACTTACTCTCAAAAGGTTTAACAAATAAAAACATGTTTGTGTCGGGGCGGATAGAAAGATAGGAAATAATAAAGCAAATGGAGTGAAATGTAAACTATTGGTACATCTGGATAAAAGAAGTAAAGAAAATTTTTGTACTATTCTTGCAACTTTTCTCTAAGTTTAAATTTATATCAAAAAATTATCTCCCCCCAACAAAAAAAAAAAAAAAAAGGAAAAAGTAAAACCATGTCTGTTCAATGCATCCCATAGGTCCTGTTATATATTACTAGGGTCAATAATGGCAGGAGTCTTTTAGAAGAGAAAGTTCACCCTCCTGATCTGCAAATGAGGAAACAGAAGCATGAAGAAATGAAGTGCCTTCTCAGTGCTGCTCAGGAGGGTGACGGTGTTTTCTGATGGGGAGTCCAGTGGCCCTGCCTGAGCTCCAGCCAGGCTCACACACAGAGCCAGGAAAATGGAAGCCAAGGGCTCTGTTTACAGTGAGAGACTTTGTGGGGTATTGGAGGTGAAAAATGAAGTGAGCTGGGAAATGGCAATACATCCTCAAGGTTCAGAATTTACATGTGTATCTGGACTCCTTTTTCTGGTTAGAGGGATGTCATATGTCCTTTGGCTTTGCTAAGATACCCACTCTTTCCATTTGAACCTACAAAAACTCAACTCTCTGCTGACCACCTCCAAATCCAACTGCCCCCAGGCTATGTAGACCGAGACTGTAGATGAACTAAAAGGAATTTAAAAATGCGCTTAATGCAGAAAGAGGCAAACAATGCATGTATTTAATTCAGGAGAGAGGTATTGAAGAACAGGAATTGATAGTAGGAAAATGTGTGCTCTCTTTGATTCTAACCGATGCTATTCACTTCTGTGACTATGCTTGCTTTTAGTTGTTTAATAAATACAGTTAATCAGAATGAAAAACAGAGATAAGAACAAAGGTAACTCCATGATAGGCTAGGCTTCCTGGATGTGAGAAGCCTAGTTCTGCTTCTGTATATATGGCTTGCTGGCTTGGTGCTTAGCGTAAGTGGAGCCATGGCAGGCTTCGCTAAAGTAAAGGAAAACAAAGCCTCGGGGAGGTAACTGCAAGTTGCTTTCTGATAAAGGACTGGAGAATCCAGGTGCCCTCCAATCAACTAAGTAGATAAGAAGAGCAAGACATGATCAGCGCATGAACGGCTTGTGCAGGGTGTGTGTTCCCAGTATCGCTTGTAACCAAAAACTAGAAGGTATGCAACAACAGCCCCCCTCCCCCGTCGGAGACCCTCCTCTTCCCCTGGATGATGTTAGCTACAACTGGTGCCAGTGCAAAAAGCTTAGAGTCAACAAACCTGAAGCCAACGCGATCAGCCACTTCTAAAAAAAAAGGAACAAATAAACTGAAGGGGGATGAAGTGCAGACTAGTGTGTCGTGTGCAGACTAGTGTGTCGTGTGCAGACTAGTGTGTCGTGTACAGACTAGTATGTCATGTGCAGACTAACGTGTTGTGTGCAGAATAACGTGTCGTGTGAAAACTAGCATACAGAAAAGTATAAAAGCCTAATCTTTACCCCAAGGCGGGGTCCTAGTTCCTGGAGAGGCCACTGCGTTGGTGCTCTGGAATTTGGACCCTGGCCTGGGGCTAGTTAATAAACTCCTTTGCCTTTTTGCAGCCTCAGTGACTCTGCCTCTCTGTTCCTGGGGCCAAGGGGAACCGGATCTAACAGTATTTCAAAGTTAGGTGGTGACTTGGCCAGTAGAAGACACAGTTGCAAGGTAGAATAGATATTAAGTAAATGTACCTTGGAGATGTAATCTCAAATAAGACAGGGCATTTATAGACTCATGAGCAGCTACATAAGGCTTTCAGATAATGAGACTACACTGGTGACAGTTCCTTTGGAGTGGAGACAGCCCTTTGTACATGCTTGTAGACCACAAATTGGGGGATACCAAATGAATGGGCCTGGAGGGTCATAGAGCAGGATCCAGTGCCGAACAGGATGGCTAGCACAATTTACTCCACAGATTGCTGTTTAAGTAGAACTTCCATGTGCCTTCTCACTTAGCTGTCCCAGAAGCCCCCCAGGTAGAATACATTGGGTAAGGCAGGGCTCGAACCCCATCTCTGGATTTAAATCAGTCTCTTTTCAGCCCAAGAAGAGGCAAAACTCCAGAGATGATCTTCATGTGCACCAACTAGCTTTAGATGGCAAAGGCCAGCAAGTTGTGCCCTTAAAGTCAAAGAGCAAATGTGTAGCCACCAGTACAAATCAGGTTCTTACAGATGTTGATGTCCCATGGCCATTGGAAACAGACGTTTTAAATCAAAATATTGGGAAGAGTAAATAATGATCTACTTTCCATCATCCAACAAATATTCATTGAGAGCTTACTGTGTGCCAGGCACAGTGCTAGGCCATGGAGATACAGCCTTAACCACTTGTGGTGTGTCTAGGCTAGAAGAAGAATAGATATTAAGCAACCTTGTGGCCTATATCCTGACGAAAAGCCCAGGGTACCAGGAGTGGGGTGGGACAGCTGGGGCCCAGCTCTGACCTAGAGACCAGGGAGGGTTCCTGGAAGAAGTGAGATACGAGGCCCGATGGGGGTATGAGAAGAGAGAGAGCTTTTCAGACGCAGAGAACAGCAAAAGTAAATGTCGAGCTACATGACCTGAAAGAGAAAAAAATGCGAGGACTGGTGTTAAGAGACCTCCAAAACTCCCTTCTTCCTCCTAACCACGGACACACACACACAGTGTCCGTTCCCATTTCCCCGACATCCCAGGAACAGGCATCTTTCACCATCATTTCCAAAACAAGTCTTGACATTATTCATTCTGTCAAGTTGTTAACAGAGAGAAGCTTCCAAACTAATTAAATCGGAATCTCAGGCAGTAGTACCAGGCATGAGCTGTGTTTAAAGCTTTCCAGGTGATTCTAAAGTCCAGTCAAGTCCAGTTCAGGACTTGGGGACTCAGAGGCGCTTTAAACCCTTTGAGCGTGGTCGCTGGGTTAAGGCAGGGAAAGAAGCCAGCTCTGGCTCTGAGAGGTGGGGCTGCGGACGGTGAGGGGACACAGCTCCACCTTTGGAGCTGGTGAAATATGTTATGAAAACAACCACCCCAACGACATGAGGAATGCCCAGAGAACTGAGGGGAAGGGTTGCTTGTTTGGGGCCTTTGTTAGATTTAATTTTGAGCATTTGTATCTGACTATTAAAACTTCAAGGAGCTTAGTGTTCAAGAGGCCACTGCTGACTTTTCCAGGATTGTCCCTGAAGGAGGAAGAGGGGAATAGATGGTGTGAGCCATGGAGAATTCTCTTCCGGCATCACCTTCCCATAGAAAACAGCACAGCAATGCTGTGCTTCCCCAAAATCCATTCCTTGATAACAATTGTGTTTGTTACTCCATGGCCCGAAGCAAAGCTTAGCAGATGTAATAGCTGTTGAAAAAAAAAATTAACTGTTATGATGACTGATTTATAGCTTTGTTATAAATTATAACAGGAGGCGGAGGGAATGGCTTTTTGGAAGCACTGCTTTTCTGCAGAGGCGCAAGGCCCTTGCTGCTTTTCCAGCTATTGTTAAGTTTGCTAAAAATAAGGTCTGGCTACAAATATGTAAACATCACCCTCGCCCCAAATGAAAACTGTGGATTATTCAGATACTAGAGGCGGGAGAGAGTCAGATGTTGGCCTAAGGCCTTAAGTTCATGTCCCTGACAGGCTCCGAGCTTGTCAAAACTGCTCTTCAATCACCTTGCTAATAGTATGGTGTGCTTTGGTTACCGAACTAGTCACGTAATTAGCATACTACTCCGGCTGGGGAGAAATCTGCTGGTACACTCTAAATTAAGGAAAACTAACTAGTTGTGCCAGGTTATGTAATTTAATAAAGCATCTGTGGAAGGAGCCCTTTAAAAAGTGTGATGGTGCATTCATTTTTGGTATAATATTAAGCACTCAAGCAGAATATTTCTCTTTCAGCTCTCAGCCAAGGCTCGCAGTTGTATAAATGAATTAAATGCAGCCAAAGGGCCATCTGTTTGACAGGGCAGAGTCAAATGTGACCTGAATGTGTGGGGTCTATTTGCACTTGCATTTTCACATCTTGGGCAAACCAGCGCTGACTTCCACTGTGAGAAGGGAACATTTCTGCTTTCATCCTTGTTGTAAGCCACACTATTTTTTCCCCTTACCTCTTTTCTATTTGTTCTTCAAACAACAACAACAAAATATCTGGTAGTAGATCCATCTGACCTCACTGAGTCCAAAATGGCATCTCTCTCTTGTTCTTCCTCTCTGGCCACTCCTTTATTTTTCTTCTTCTCTTTTTCTCTTTCATCTGGCTTCTCCACCCAAAAAGCCGAGGGAAGTGAGGTAACAATAACTTTGTTACATTTCACCTGGCCCACCCAGAGAAAATCTATTTCTAGGCAAATGCGGAAAACCCAAACCTTGTGGAACGCAACCGGCCCTTTAATCT
Organism: Eulemur rufifrons; assembly: GCF_041146395.1. Taxonomy (NCBI): domain Eukaryota; kingdom Metazoa; phylum Chordata; class Mammalia; order Primates; family Lemuridae; genus Eulemur; species Eulemur rufifrons. The sequence continues at coordinate 30,692,816 of NC_091002.1, forward strand.
AACATCCTCTGCGAGGCAGAGCCTAATGTTTAATTTGAAAAACAATCTGAAAATAGCATGAAAGGAAACGTGGAATTTGCATAGCTATATATATATATGTTTAAGATAGTCATAGTCGTTTTGGAAAACACTGTGTTTGAGAGCTGACCCTTTACTTGAAGTTGCCCGAATTTTCTGGGCTCCTTCGAGATAAGGAGTGTAATTTTCAGTTGAGTGATGGTTGCTTTTCTGCACAGTCATCTTGGTATTAAGGAGACAGATGTCAAACCCTATCATTTTGGAAAACTGGATGCTGATATTCAGAGCTGTTTCACTGACCAAAGCTGAAGTCACAATGAGGATGAAGATATGGTTTATTTCTTATAGCCATCAGATTGTCACTTTTGAGAATCTTGTTAAGATCTTCTGTTTTCTCTTTCTTTCTTTCTTTTTTTTTTTTTTTTAATCTTTCTGACATCTCTTTCTCTCTTTTCCTTTGTCATTTTCATGGCCTTTAATCTTTTTTCCTTTTTAAAAATGTTTTTCTGCATCTTTTTTTTGAAAGTTTAAATTGTACTGAAACCTTACTCTTCATAGGCAAGGCCTTGGTTTGGTTCATTCTAGCTCAGGTGTCTACGGATGGACTCATTTTACCATGAGTCCTTTGGAGGCCAATTTATATTTCTAAAGCTCTAAATGTAATAGCTAGAGAAGACTAACAACTATTTTTAGTATATGTGCCGCCAAAACAAGCACAGCAAACATCTTTATTATTTCAGGCTTCCTAAAGTTTCTACCATTTTCAGCATGAGTTTTAAAACGATCTTACTGACAGGTGCCAGGAACTCAGGTATGAAGCAGAAGCTCCTCATTTAGTGAGGGTTGCTCTACAGGCCAAGGAGGCAAGGCAGAGAGAGTGAGGCACTCATGGGTGAAAAAACTTAAGGAAGATTTAAAACCAGTACATATGTCTCTAGGAAAAGGTTTCTAATCTTGGGGTCCACCAAAGGATCCATGGATAAAAGTCATGGGATCTGTACTAGTCTGTTTTCCATTGCTTATAACAGAATACCTGAAACTAGGTAATTTATAAAGGAAAAGAATTTATTTCTTACAGTTATGTAGGTTGCAAGATCAGGAGGCCACATCTGGTGAGGGCTTCCTTGCTGGTCACATGGTGAGGAGGCTGAGCATGTTCACATGTTAGCTTAGGTCTCTTCCTCTTTTTATAAAGCCACCAGTTCCCTTCCCAAGCTAACCCATTGATCCATTAACCCACTAATCCAGGAATGGGTTGATCCATTCAATGAGAACCAAGCCCTTATGATACAATCACCTCTTAAAGGCCCACCTCTCAATGCTACCCGTTAGGGATTAAGTTTCAAATCACAGCAGGGGCCATGAACTTAGATGGGAAAACATTACTTCTTTATATTTCCTAAGCTTTAGTTGAAATGTAGCTTTTCTATTCATTATAAATATGGACAAAACCCATCGTAATATCAGCACTCTGTCACATATTATAGTACCGTTGTTGATTTTGAGACACCTGGTTTCAAAATATCCTTTGTGCTCGTCACTGCTTAAATATTATCGTAAATATTAGACCCACCACTTAGATCTTTCTATTTAAAGCATTAATAAAGGAGCACATACATTACTATATCACAATTAAAAATATTATTATAACTATTTAAATATAACTGTTTCTCTAATAATCCTATAGATTTTATTTAATGCATTTGAAATCATTATTCTCAGAAGTCATCAATTGGACTTCACTGAATTGTGAGAAAAGTCCATGAAACAGTAAAGGTTAGGAATCTTGGCTTGGAAACTAAATGTTTCTTCCAACTGGATATTTTGTGGTCCTTGATTTTGGAGAAGGGGAGAGGTGTGGCAGAGAGGAAAGAAGGAATCATGGGGTTTGTTTGGGGCCTAGAAGAGCTTCTGCTTGCTTCTGTTGGTCCTGTGTGCAGAGCTAAACACCCGAAGAGCCCTGACAAAATGTGGAGAAAAAAGAAAAAAAATAAGCCCATACTTCTTGGGGCATCGAGGGAAGTAATAAAACAAAACAGAAACCCACTGGAATTTCCCAGCACTAATTTCTTCCCCATTTTTTATATATTTTTTTCTGATGCCAATCCTCAAACTCTTTTTTGTTGTTGGTTTTTAGCAGTTTTGGACACGTAGCTTTTGATATATTCTAGAAGATGCTCGTCTGCTTTGATGTTACTTTGCATAAGTACTTGTAGGCAAAGCTGCTGTACCATTGACTGAGCCTTTTCCCCCAACCCTCACATGCTCACAAGTTGTTGGCCTAACTCTTTACTAATATTTGCAGCCATAACAAAAGGCCATCTTGCCATGCAGGTTGGTATTATCTTGGGGGGATGTTGGTTTATTTGCAAGACCAAATTCAGTAGGGGCTAGAGATGTAAATTGATAGCCCTGGTATATGCTAAATTCCCAGCTGTGAACCACACTGACTCTGGGAGTTTGTAATTGAAGTAAAGTGAGTCTAATGAGACATAATGTTTCCAAGTTCTTGTTAAAATATTCTCATTTGAGTAACAATGAGAGGAGGAGGCCTTGTCAGAAAAAGTTATTGTTTGCTTCTGTGATACCTTCCGATTCTGCAAGGTGGTGTAAAGGAGAAAGAAAGGAAAGAGGAGAGTGAGAAGCAAATATGGGCAGTGAAGTTTATAGGGGGCTGAGGGACAGGCACAGAATTTAGCCAAAGAGAGCTGGATTTCAATCTCAGCTCTACAACTTTACTGGCTGCGTGATCTTAGACATGTAGCTTAACCTCTCTGAACTTCCAGTTCTTCATCTGTGAAATGGACACAGTAAGGGTACCAACTTATAGAGTGGTCAAAAGAGTTTGATGACATGATGTGTAAGATGTTTGGCACAGTGCATGGTATCCCGTAATAAGAACTTAATAGAGAATAGTGCTTAGAGGGGTGGTCCTGAGCCCAGGTGAGTATGTCAGCAGGAAGGAGAGAAGAGACTATGGGCAGCCGCTGTTTTGACACATCTGCTGGGTTTGTCCCTGTGATCAACCAGCCAATCCTGTTCCACCAGGTGGGGGGTGTCCTTGCATTGGTCTATGAGCAGCCTGGCTTCCTTCCTTTACTCTTAACAACCTTGTTTCTTTTATTAAATAACTGGCTTTGTCAGTTTTTCTAACTAAGAAATCAGAGTCTTAATAATAGTTACTATCTGCCTATCTCACATGGCGGATTAACCAGTGTGTGTGAAGTCATGGTATTTCTCAAAGTCAAGATAGTGACTCTCGTCCTCCCATAATGAAGGTGTGAGCACTGAGGTAAATGTGTAAATAGATGCATATCTGTCCCTGGGCTTTCTTCATATGTAGTTAATGTTTTAAATGGGATGATCATTTAACTGATAAATAAGATAATTTATGTGAAAGTCTTTGTAAACAGTGAAGCACTAGTAAAAGCCAAGCTTTATTTTTCCTATTTTTGTTGTTCAAAATAAAAAAAAATAATTTAGCAGTTGGCAAATTGTCCTCTGGAATCCTTTAGCCTACTGTCAAGAAAGAAGTTCAATTCCTGGGGTGGGGGATGGGGTAGGAGATCTCTAAGCTTTAGCCCTGGATGTTTGCTAAGGAAACAGGAAAGTTATTGGCACATTTCAAATCTTATCTTCCTCCTCTGTAGGATAAAAATATCCTAGGCTTGATGCATGGTTTGGCCTTCTTGATAATCACTCTTAGAGAATGATGCTAAAATGTGTTTGATGGAAAATATGATAGAGAAGATTTTGGGTGGTCCTGCAAATATCTCTTACTTCTTCCAATAGTTGATAATATAAATCTCATTCATACAATAACACCATTCTCAAATCTATTTATATCCCAGTAAGGACTTTTAGAAAAAGTTCAGAGAGTGGTTGGAACCTTTATAATGATCTCTGACTTCCTACCATTTGGACTCGGACTAACTTGAAAATGACGCCTGTCTTGCCTCTAATTACTTGTGTGTTTATTTAAAATACAATGCTTGTATTTTATACATCATTATTTTACAGTTTAGATTAAGCTGGTCCCTATTTGTTAAAAGAGTTCAGCAACAACAAAAGGCATAGCTCATCTACTCTTGCATATCTGGTTTGATTGTGGAGACAGAAACCTTATAGGGAGTTTCAATTTGCCTTGCATTGATTGTGTATAAAATTGAGTGGGCTAGATACTAGGAGGACAACAAAGGGGGTTAAGGTAGTGTTTTGCCTTTAGGAATAAAATGATCAATCATTACCTAAAAGACTGTCAGTACTCCATCAAATCAGCAAGGAGAACCCAACTGGTTGCCAGATACGTGATTTTTATTTGCCTCATGTCTGTACTGGAGTCCAAAATGGAAGCAGGGCATACGCGTCCCTGTTTGCAGGGTGATTCACCCAGGGATATTACTACTATTAATAGTAATGGGCTAGTTTGCATGGACCGTTCTGTATTCAAAGGGATGTTGTGCTTGCTTTAAAAATAGTTCAGAGTGATAACTTATTGGCAGAGTCACCCTTGGGAAATCAGAAAGGCATAGATCTCTACCATAATTGCTAGCCAATATCCAGGCTGGGTTTGAAAACTGTGCTTTGAGGGAGCCTTGTTTCTCGTGCTTGGCCAGAACAGCTCAGAAATACTGAGTTATAATTTACTGCTTTTAAATGCAAGATTTGGCTATACATTTAGGTTAGTTTATACAAAACTGGCAGAGGTTGGTTTCTAGCTTTTTTTAGTTTCTAGGTTTGATCATTTCCCTCTGGTTAGTGTGGAGAGAACTAAAGCCTTCTGTTCTGACCAAACAACCACAACCCAAATAAGCCAAGAGACTAGGAAAATACCAGGACAAGTGAAATGAGGAGTGTCATTCAGCACAGCCAAGCTGAGGCATAAAGCTTCAAACCAGTGCTAGGGCATGCCCGAGAGATTTCTTAAGAGGCCTGATGGCACTTCTTGTTTGAAGCTGTAAAGTAGGGGCTGGTTACATTAAGGCAGAAAAGAAAATTCGAATACTATGTAGCTCTGTCTGTCATGCTCTTCTGTTATGTTTGCCTCTGTGGACCATTTTGGTAACAGTGTCTTAATTTTTCCCTGGGGACCCATTCCTTTCTTATGGTCCAGTGATGGTCACAAGGCCCATATTTGACCAATCAGAGGACTATCCCTGCAGCCAGAATAATTAATTTGGGATATGTGCTTGATTGACCACCCCATCAGGAAGCATTAGTCCCAGGGCTTTTGCTAGAGATTTTAGGAAAGATATACTCTGTTTCTTCTAGATTACACCTACTGGTAAAATGCCAACCTATCACTCTTAGAGACCATCCTTGCCCATGGCAGAATCTCCTCTGAGAATGAAGCCAACCCAGAGGAAAATAGAGTAAGAGATGCTGAGGAGTATATTCCTGAAAATACCAGTTGAGTCGTATTAAAAGAGGATTTAAGTCCAGTTTTGCCTAAAACCACAGGTCCAGTTAATTGTTTTTTTCTTTGTATGAGTTAGTTTCAGTTACGTTTCTGTTACTTGCAATGAACGGTGATTTGAATAATATGTGATCTTTTAGAAAGCCTATGTATCAGTCAGCTATTGCCATGATAATACTGCATGACAAAATACTAAAAAATTCACAGGCATCCAACAATAGTCACTTCTTTCTTATGTGTTTGTGAGGTAGCTGGGATTAGGTTCATCCAAGCTGGGTTCAGCTGGGCTTGGCTCCAAGCTCCAGGTCAGGTTCAGACTATTCCATGCATCTCTCCTCCTATTTGGATAAGTGGCTATTTGAAGCGTGTTGTCTTCTCATGGTGACTGGTAGGAATGCCAGGCAACAATGCCCATTGTACAAGCACAGTTCCAGCCTTTTCTTGGGTCATGTTTACTAATCTCTATTGCTTGGGACAAAATAGAAACAAGTAGCTGGGTTAAGTCCAAAATCAAGGGGGTGGGGAAAGGCACTCCTTCCATGGAGATGGCGAGGAGAGAGTGAATTTTTCACGGGATATAATCTAATCTACCACAGCCTAAACTTATACCAAAGAAAATAAGGACTGTGTATTATAAAATCATGTAATTCTAAATTTAAAGGGCAAAAAGTAAGTGTAACAAATGACAATTGATGTGTTTAGCACTGAGATCTATACTTTCCTGAAAGATTCAAACTTCTGATTTGTTTCTAATATTAATGATGTTGAAATTAGTTTTGAAACAAGTAGAACACTGGATAGGTGCCTCCTTCTGACTAAGGGATTACTTCAGTGATGTAGCTACCAACTGATGTAGGCATTCAATAACAATTCGTGTAATTTGATTTTGAAATTCTTACATCAGGCAGTGTGCAAATATCATAAACTCCATAGGGAGTATAAAATTAAAGGAGAATATCTGAATGCATAATAATGACTGTCATTTTGTTGGATGCTTACTATGTTTCAGGTATTGTGCAAAATGAGCCCCAGTGATATTAAGTAATGTGGCCAAATTCCCAAAGCAGCAACATTAAGTTTCAAATTCCACTTGAATTCATATATCTGGATGCAAGGTTTTATAGTTAAAATCTTTAGGTGGAAAACAGGCTTTTTTTTGTTGTTGTTGTTGTTTTTTTTACCTTTACTTTGAATCAAGGTATCATTGGATTGAGAGATGAGTATAAAGTAGCTGCAGGCAGTAGTGTCGTCCACCCCCACTCTAGAAAATGATACCAGTGAAAAATGTCTTCTTAGAATTTGTCATGTCTCTGTTTTACTATGTAACAGTTTATGAGTGATGATGTGGGTGAGGGCCATGATGGCATCTATAATACAGTTAATATAAGAATATGATTCTGTTTATAAGGCACTTTTCAAACAAGGTAAGCACAACTTGAAAATAATTGCATGGGAGGGATGATTCCAGACACGTGGAGGCATGATGATTCTTGATTCTAATTTGAGCCCAGAGACAATTAGATTTAAAGCATATGCCCACTTTTCCTGGGCTGAGAAGGGGAAGGAAAACTTGATATATTTTTGTAAATCTCCTTCTCCTCCTCTGTTTTTAGGATGGGAGGGTTGCTTCATCACTAGGTGAAGATACTGAGCAAACACACAGGGTTAGGAGGAATAAAAAGCCCAGAAAACTGAGTCGGGCACCTGCCTCTGGCAAACTCTGTGCGATTGGGGGGCGCCTGCAGTGGCAGCAAGCAGGTGATCTGTCAGAACATGAAATGAGAGGAATTTTGAAGTTATGGCCTTGCCCAGAGAACATTCAGCCTCTCACTGCTGAAGGTTTAATTCTGATAACCCAAAAAGAGAGCATGGTGTTACTCCTGAGGGATCTGCTCAGAAAGAGAAAAAGGTGGCTCAGAACCTCAACTCTTTTGAGTTTCATAGGCAGAGTGATGGGACGCAGCCATGTTATTATTTTTGTGATTCTTGCAACTCATTCAACCCTTCTTCCAGTTGGAGAACTATAGCTGATGGGTCAAATCAGTGTTTTTAAAATTGTGCACCTCAGAATTCTTGTCTTTAGAAACCTCAGAAGATCTCATTGACCCCAAGACCAATCACAGGTTTGGCAGACGAGTAGGGCAAGTGGAAAGGACCCTACTCTCTCTACTCCCAATTTACTTAGAATATTTTTCTAATTTGGGATTTGGGTGTATGCCTGCAAACAACTTCTGTACTTAGCCTTGTGGAATCCAGTGTCCTTGACCTTGAAGTTCTCCTCTAGCTCCACGATCCTGGGTGATCCTGAGCTCCAGCACCAGATTCAGAGTTTATTCATTCTTCGGAGAAATGTATTAATAATGCAGTGTAGTAAATATCACCTTAGGCTCCAGGGATATAAGGAACAAAAAGATATCCCTGCCCTTGAGGATTTCATGGTTGAATAAAGAAAAAAGGCAAACCTATCATTATGCTATTAACAAGTGATTGATTAAATAGAGTTTGATGCCAAGAAGAAAGGGAATGTCGAGGATGGATTGCTGAGTCTAGCTGAGAGAGGGAGAAGAAGCTTCAGAGAGAAGGAAGCCTCTGAGCTGAGACTTGACAGTTTCAGTGGGAATGTACAGGCATGTGTGTATATTTAGAAATATAATTCAGACTGTGTCAGTCCTCTGCCTGAAACACTCCAAGGGCTTTGCCATTGAATCCAGAATGAAATCCAAATCCATAGTCTAGTTACAAGGCTTGTATAATGTGGCCCTCTGCCTTCTTCAGACATCTACTTTGTCTTTCTGTTCTCCTCCATGCTCATTACCTTCTCGTCTTCATTCTTCAACAATCCACGCTCATTCTCAGGTTGCAGCTTTTACTTTTGCTATTCCATCTGGCTGAAATGCTTTTCCCTCAGTCTTCAGTGATGGCTTTTCCTAACCACTCTGGAGCCAGAATAAATGCAGTAGCTACCTGTCAATATTTCCAGTTTTCCTCCTTCTGGATACAAGAGAAGGATTACAACTTGCTGGCCCCTTGAGGCTAGGGAACACCAGGTGGCTTGCTTTAGCCAATGAAATGTAAAGGGAAGGTACCTGTGTGACTCCCGGGGAGAAACCTTTTTCCCCAATGTGAGACGCTATGGTGTTTTCTACTTCTGCCATGGGCACACTGAAGTCTGTGCTGCTATGGGGGAACAATGCTACACCATCACATACTGCGCAAGTTACTGTAGAGCCTCCCAGGCCTATAGGAGATTCTGCCTAAGAGGAAAATAAAGGTTAATTGACCTTAGCCACCACTGAAATTTTAGGCATTGTTTGTTATTGCAGTATAAGCTCACTTATCCTGACTGATAAACATCTTTTCTAATTTCCAGTCTTAGTGTAGACATCCAACCCTTCTTCCTCTTTGCTACCAATTACTTTCTATTTCTATTTACTTTTTTTCATTGCACTTACCTGAAATTATGCTGTCTGTATGTTTATTTCTGATCTATCTCCCTCCATGAAATTATAAACACCATGAGGGCAGGTATCTTACATGTCTTGTTCGATATTAAACAAATTTCTGTCACAAGGTAGGCAGTCAGGAAGTGTTGGACAAGTGGAGAATGCAAAGTGTATCTGTACCACCTGAGATCATGTGGCCAACCTGCACAGAAAGAAAGCATTTTAGAAAGGCATGCATGAGAACACTTGAATCATAGACCCCCCAAATTAGGAAAACAAGTTTAAAAAACATAAATTATTTACATAGTATTTCTCAATCTCAATTTTCTAAATCTAAGACTTTAAAATACAACAGCATGAAAGAATATAAAGTTTACCCTAACATCTTATTGAGTGTTTATGGGTTAAAAAGTTAGATATCAATGTTGTGCTGAGTTTGCAATGCAGATTTCCAATATTATAGTGAATATCAGTGTTTTTTGTTGTCTGTTTAAAAAGTGAGCTTTATTAAATTTTACCACTTTGAGTACTATGTCAAAGAAACTATGCTGGTGCCAGGGACTTACATGATTTTTCTTTAAGATCGGAGAATCAAAACTAAATCTGGTTTGTTTCATACATGTTGACATTGTTTACCTCCAATACATTTCTTGAAAAATGAATTGCATATAAAAACACAAAAGGTGAAGAGCTGAGAAGTTCAGTTGAGTAAGTTATTGATTATAAATAATTTCAGAAGTTAACTGAGTAACCTGTAGACGTAGGAGAAAATTTATTATAAGAAGAAGTGTTAAATTTTCTATATGACCAAGAAAAGAAAATTATTTTGAAATATTTTTTTTCAAATGGTATTGAACTTCTAGCCTTTCTGAAACTACAGTGGCACTTTGAAATCCATAGAGTCTGTTAAGATCATTACAGCACAATTGCTTTCCAAAAGAAAGCTACATCTTCAACGAAAAGAGTAAGTTTGGGTTGAAGATCTTAAAGATGATGTCCCTCTTAGGAAGGTGTGCTGCAGTTGTTAGCTTTGGACTTATCTAACTTCACAAGCTGAACTCCTTTTAGAGTTAGATAATTATCATCCAGCTGGGGCCTTACAACCTAAGATGCTACCTGATTTCACCTGTGTCAGGAAATTTTGAGATGATCAAAACCTTACAAAACTGATGAAATTAAATCATTTGCATAATTTCCCAGAAAAAGCTCAATATTATCAAGATGATTCTCCTTATAGGAAATCTTAGGATGGAAACCGAGGGTCAAGAAGAAAGTTATTCGGTTTTTCATAATTGCAAGCATCTCTAAATGAATTACTTTGCTCCAATCCAAACTTTGGACAGCTCTGGCATGTCTTTCCCTCATGTCGTCATCTCATTTGCCAACATGGACCTGTACAACATGACACTGTTGCCGGTACTCTGTTGATAGCCAGTCCTGGTTGTGTTTGTGCCCATAGCAGAAATAAACTATGGGAACTATCTCCACTTTACTTATCTGATCTTCTCCTCTAGTGGGAATTCCAATCTTTCTTTCCATCAAATGTGTAAAACACTGTTGAATGGGTGAAATTATCCTCAGGCACTATGAGATATCCATAGGCATGGGGAAGGTACATATACACTTCGGGCAGAAACGGATTCAGGGTTTGGCTCAAAGCCAGAGGTCAAACTATTATTATTCTTTTTCTAGCTACGATTCTTTATATGAAGGTGCTATTTTCCTTTAAGATGATCTTTGAAGCAAATGGTAGAGAAGAGAAATCCTGCCCAAGGGAACTTAGACTATGAGAGATTCACAAGGAGTATATATCCATGTATATGCGTAATTATACAGGCTGTGCAGAGCGTAGGCAGATTATTTCATGAGAATATTGCCTTGTTTGTGAAGGCAGGAATGGACGTTCACTGTGGTAACCTGACAACCAAAGAGATAAAGTAGGAGCACAGCCTAGTTACGGTGGCAGAGAGTGTTGTATTCTTAGACACATTTGGAAGTTTCCCAGGCTTTGTTATCTTCTCTGGAGGTACCCCGAAGCCACTAGTGAAGGGGTAGACCTAGGTGGACATGTTCAAAACAGATGACCTTGCTCCAATGGCTAATGTTATTTGGACCAACAAGGACCCATGATCCAAGCTGAGCCCATCATATTCTCACTTCCAAATTTGAACTAAGATACACAGAAACTAAAGGCAGTGATTGTTAGATGCTGTCATGTGCTACTCAAATCCATGGGACCTCACTATGGTAGAGCACCATGGCTTGATTTCCCAAAGCTTGAATGTTTTCTCTGGTAACCAAAACCATCTTTGCTCCTGATCATGGTAGGCAAGAAACGCCAGACAATCGATTTTCCCAAGAAGAGCTCTAGAACAATGACTTAATAGAAACCGGTATATAAATACTCCACCTGCTTTCCCCCCTGGCTTGGATAACTCTGAGACATATGTTTGCACTGACTCCCAGAGTTACCCACAATGGTAGCTGGCTTGATAATGTACATTTTATTGGTCATCTTCTCTTCCTTGCCTCACTTCCCCACATCCTCCCCCTCCTTATCAGTATTTCCTGGGGTTACATCTTAAGTAAACTACTAGCATTAGGGTCCCTGTCTCAAAATTACCTTTCAAGGAAACCTAAATTATGACAGAAGCAAGAGGTCAGGTAGACTTGAGGTCAGTGTTAGGTCATAACAACCCAAAGCCACATATGTTTAAGTTAAAATACTGGGAAGAAATAAAAATTTTAAAAACCTCTCAAATTAGTTTGCATAGAGGATAATGGAGAGATGAACAGAGGGTAGAGATAAGAGATCACACAATAAAAAGGAGAGGGCCGGCCAGTAAGCTGACTACCTGACAATCTTCTAGCATTTGGGTTCTGAGGCAGTCTAAATATCTCCTCTTCCTGGGATAACATGAGATGTATCTGTTTCTTATTATCGAAATATCCCTGATTGACACAAAGGTCAGGAATCAACTAAGGTGGATGTTTGAGAGTCAGGAAAAGCTGTTTGTAAGGAAATGCTGGTATCCAGCCCCTTGGATGGATGGAAGAAGTATACAGAGCACGAATGCAGAGAGCTTAATAGGGAAGGACCAAGGACCTGAATGAATTGGCACAGCAGGTGAGAAAATTAAGCTATGATAGGAAAAAAGGATGATGTGCTTATTATCCTGTAATACAATAGTGAAAAAGAAAGATAAAAGAAGCACTAGTTGGTATTCTCAGAGCCTAAGTAGAAAGTGGACTTAGAGATGCCAAGTAGAAATCCTCACGCCACATGGAATCTTCTCTTGCCCATCTTTCCAATCTCTCTTCTTCAGTTTCTACAAGGGATGGGATTGTGCAGCATTCTGAGTTATGTCTTGTTGTTTTTGTTTTTGTTTTGTAAACAAATGTCCACACTCTCAGCCTAATGAGACAAAACATTAAGCAGAGACGGAGGATAAGCTGGAGAAGGGTAGACCATTGGTCAGCCTGGGTGGGGATGGAGCAATACTGAGTGCTAAATGCAAGTCACCAGTTCAATGAGTTTCAGAAATGATTGTGAAAAAAATGGAGACTCTAGATTATGACTTTTAAAAAATCGTTTACAGGCAGAGAATTAGGGGCAAGCTTGGGCATTCCCATGAAGCTAAAAAAATACTTGAATTAAATAACCAAAAATTGAAGGACATTTGGGGAAAAGGAAAGGAAAAGGATAGAGATGAAAGAATAGCAGAGAAAAATGAAAGATGGAGAGTCTCCTTGGTAAAGTTCTCGAATAGATCTTTCCTAAAACCAGCTGCTCATGACAGATTTTTTTTCCTCGTCAATTCTTTTCCCGGTGCTTTTGCCTTTGGCACGCCCCTCCCCCATCCATAACCATCTCATTTCAATTTCAATTTTTTTTTCAAAATTTGTCCAAGGATAACATGATACAAATTTTCCTTTAGAATACACAAATAAATTTAAACACTCTTCACAGGGAATTGAATTATGAGAGTCCTAGTAAATAGCCCTATTGATCTGTTACCAGAGGAGGATAGAAAGAGGAGAAAAGAGAGTAGTGACAAGGTCGACTTTTGGTATCTGATGTCAGTTAGCCTCATGTCACAGCCAAGCTTACTGTGTCTTAACAAAAAGAGCAAACGATCCTCTCCTTTTTTTAAGTTTTCATTTTGAAGTAAGTATATATTTAAAGGAAGTTGCAAGGAAATGTACTGAGGGGGCCTGTGCATCCTTTACCCAGCCTCTCCCAACATTAACATCCTGAATAACTATAGTAAATGTTGAAACCAGGAAATTAACATTTTACCAGTTATACATGCACCTGTTTGTGGGAGTGTATATATGTGCACATTGTATACATAGTTATATGGAATTTTATCACAATGTGTAGCTTTTTATAACCACTGCTATGATCAAGATGTAGCCACTCCCCTTTAGTACCCATCTCCTCCTCCATCCCAAATTCCTGGCAACCGCTAATCTATTCCTCATTTCTGTAATTTTGTTATTTTGAGAATGATATAGGAATGGAATCATACAATATGTAACTTTTTGGCGATTAGCTGTGTTCACTCAGCATCATGTCCTGAGGTCCATCCAAGTTGTTGTTTATATCAGTAGTATATGTCCCTTTTTTATTGCTGAGTAGTATTCCATAGCATGGATTCACCACAATTTGTTTAGCTGTCCATTCATTGAAAGATCTCTGGGTTGTTTCCAGTTTTTGACAATAGCAAATAAAGTTGCTATGAACTTTCCTGTATAAGTTCTTGCACAAACATAATTTTTAATTTTCCTGGAATAAATATCTAAGAGTATAATTGCTGGGTTATATGGTAAGACCATTTTTAGTTTTATATAAAACTGCCAAACAGTTTTTTAGAGTAGAGCGTTCCCTTGGGAATATATTCGCTACATTTAGTATTCTCATTATTTTTATTTTAGCCATTTTGATATTTCACTACTTTTACTTTAGCCATTTTGATAGGTCTCAATACAGTTTTAGTTTGCATTTATCTCATGGCTAATGATTTTGAACATTATTTTCATCTATATATTTGCTATATTTATATCTTTTTAGGTAAAATATCAGTTCATGTATTCTGCCCATTTTTAATTGGATTACTTTAAAATACTTTTGAAAAATTCTTATTTATTATTTCATTATTATTTTTATCCATTTCCTCCCTCTATTCTAAGTTCAACCACCCTGTAAAATAAGGAAGTATACTTGTTCCCACTTTACAGATAAAGAGATTGAGTCCCCATAAACCTTCTTTTTGTATCTAAGAATTATGATGTATTCAAGGTTTAAAAAGGGGCCTATGCTTGCATATTGAGTTATTCAAATTCTAATGTTTCACTAAGAAAGCAGTGTCTAGAATTAAGGATGTGCTAGATTAAAAAGTAAATGACTACAATAACAGTAAAGTTGATGAAAACTAGCAATACATTATGGGATATCCTTTGTAAAAATTTATAGATATACGTGAAAATATACATTCTGAAAAAATTTTCATTTAACAGAGATGTATAGTCCAGTTTCATTTATAGTGATTGCTGGTATATATTGGATTAACTTTTACCAATTAATACTGGGTTTTCTCTTTTTCTTTGAATGTTCCTTATCCTTTTAAAAATTCTATCAGGATAACAGCTTTCTACATTTTTCTACCTTTAGTTCGAATGTTATAAATTATATTTTAAAATTTTGCTGCTGTTACTCTTAAATGGGCTTTACTCGTGTGACAAAATCTAGAGCTGACCAACATCATAATCCTCCAAATCAAAATAAGGGACTAAAAATAAAGCTAATCAATTCACTCCCATCTTCCATGCTTGCATTGTTTAGTTTCGCCCTGAATTCAAGTGCATTTAAATTAGTTAAGTATGCAATTATTGTTGTATATATTTCTGTATGTTTACCCCTTTGAATCTTGAAAACTATTATGTTTATCTGAGTTCATTTTCCTTTCTTACTTTTAGAGTTTCCATTTAGTGCTTTTAAAAGTATGTGTTCTTTATTCATAGACTCTCTCTTTTTCCAATGTATTTTCTATTTCTACTTTTAGCTCTTTAAACATTTAAAATATGTTTATTTTGTAGAATTTTAGATTGTTTTATAATTCCTCCTTTTTAGAATGCTGATTTTCCTGTTTGTTACTTTCAGTGATTCTCTCTAATGATGGCGAATTTCCTTTTATAATTTGTAGTTTTCAATAGCAAGCTCATCTTTGAGAAGGACCAGGGCTGTGGATGCATCCCTGTATCAGCTGGGGTCCCAGCAGGTTGCCCTTTTTAAGGTTTTGGTATACAAGATGCTCCAGAACTTTTATCCAAATTTAACTTCAGCCTTCTTCTTTCCTTCCTCCCTCTCTCTCTTCCTGTTTCTTTCTTCCTCTTCCTCCTCCTCTTCTTCATCATCTTCATCTTTGTTTCATCTTCTTCATTAGAAGAAATTTTAATAGGA
This sequence comes from Eulemur rufifrons, assembly GCF_041146395.1. Taxonomy (NCBI): domain Eukaryota; kingdom Metazoa; phylum Chordata; class Mammalia; order Primates; family Lemuridae; genus Eulemur; species Eulemur rufifrons. The sequence continues at coordinate 30,708,156 of NC_091002.1, forward strand.
AGATCATATGTAATCATTTAATCTCATTCAGTTCATTGAATGGGAAGAAATGAGCTTCATTTTGCTGACATGACAAAATTGGTATATTTTAACTTTCCTTCCTTAAAATACCAGTCCCATATTTAACATATATAAAACAAATCTACTGATATCCTCGGATCTTTCTCCTACTTGTCTTTGTCTTTATCTTCACTTTAGTTTCTCCTGATTTATTTCCCATTGACAATGCAGTGTGGGTGCCTTTGAATACAAATATCTGGGGGAACTTGGAGGCTATAGGTTCTCAAGGGCACGTATGTGGACTTGGACTGTGCTAATTCAATAGATCCCTAGAGGTTAGTGGTTTGGGAGACCACACACACATTTCTGGAGATTCACTGGACAATCCTGCCTGTGTATAAGATACACAGAGGCATCTTAGAGACCTCACAAGAGTATTTACTAAAATCCTAGACAGAAATATTTCAAGGGGATGGCAGTGAGGAACAGGAGGTTTTTGAGGTACAAACTATAGGCACGTTTGCAAAATGGTCTGCTATCTCCCTAAGCTTCTCCTCAAACTTATAAATAATTGCTTCCCCACCATGAATGGGATAAACATGTTCACAATGGAAATGTTTGCAGGTGAAACAAACAATCCTTGGAAGGGAATAGACAAACTTAGAGACTGTTTGCTGAAATGTTTGGGTAGCATTTGCCATTGTAGGCAAATTCAAAGTCTGACCTGTACTATTCATTCTTGTGAGCAAATTAGGGAGGGACAGAGGGTTTCATACTAAGTCAAAGAAACAAAAAAATGAGGTAAGTAGTCTATTGGGTGCTGCACACATGGAACGAATTTCTTCAAAATCAATCATTTAATTCTGGGTGAGTTGTGTTTTTTTTTTTTTTTTTTAAAATAAATACAGGAGTTCTGTGTCTGTGTGAAACCTCCTGACATTTCCTGTAATTATGTAGTGAGATTTATTAATACTGTTTTCATCGACACAAAATAGACTCAATTCTTAACATAAGAGTGAAAACTCTTCAAGTACATGATGACCTGAACTTTGATTAAAGTTCAGCCCAGTCGTGAATCTTGCAGGTCAGCACTGTTCCAGGCCTAGCACACGATTGGAAATTGAGACCCTTTCCTTAAGACACTTGACCACCATCTGCTGGAAAATCATCATATTAAATTCACAAATTGATAATGACCACACCATGAAAGGTGCCTCTACGGTCGTGCAAGGCATAACTTGAATGATCGCACACAATGGCCCTCTAGGGGAATATTACCAGGCATAATTAAATCATCTGGTAGAGGGTGACACTTAAGAAATAGTCAGTGACCTTAAGGCTGTCGATTAACAAAATGAATTTTGAACCGAGAGGGCTGCATTTCCCCACTGATCCAGGCTGTAGGTAACATTATTCCATTTCGTGAGGTGCTGATGATTTGAGATGAATTGCTCACAATTTTTCCATATTCAAATACTGACTTATATGAAAGTTGCTGGGGGAAAGAGAGAAGGATTACTGAAGGTCGGGAAGGCGGTTGTCTTTGTCAGCACCCCGACAGAAGCCTTGGGTTGTGCTGGCCAACATCTGTGCTAACAATATATAAACGGCAGTTGTTGGCAGCAGGATGAGGAGTCTCCAGGAAGACAGCCTCTGCTAACCACTTTTTTCCCCCCTTTATTAAATGCTAGGTTGGAGGTAACTGTGTAGATCTGAAAATGGAGCCTGGTTTAATTAGGCAGAACTTTCAGGAAGCCAAGTAACAAATGACAACTTAATTAAATATAATTAAAACATTTTAGACTTTCTGCAGGCCTCTTTCAACAGGGCAGTGATGGGAGCATGAGAGAAGGCCATGGAAAGAAAGGCAAGGTGCTTTCATTTTCCTTTTTCTTCCTTTTTGGTCTCAGCTTGATTTTCCCTTCGCTATTAGAAATGCAGCTGGATCCTATTTATAATCCATTTTCACATTTGTTTGAATTAAAATCCCAGATTGTTGTGCTTTCAAGGTTGAACGTGCATGGCAGCCAACGTTTATCCAGCCATTTCAGGAGTTACTGGGTAACTGGGCTCCAGGAAGGGAAACTACACCACGTGTTGGAGCCACAGGGAGGAGAGAGAGAGAGAAAACAGACCCAAACCGAAAACCTCTGACATCACTGTTGTTTGGAGAGAGATTGTTCTGCTCCGAACATGTGCTGCCTACTTAAGACTCTAATTATTCTAAATTACTTAAATTGGCTCTAATGCCTGTGTTTTATTATTTGATATTAAAGAACAAACCATTTTATGAAGAAATTCATAATGCAATCAAAATATTGGCAACCAGTTCTCTCAGTAGAAAGGCTGGGCTTGGAAATACCTATGCTCTCTACCCTACCACCTGAATTCTAATCTGAGAACTGTCATGTGCTCTCTCCCGGCCTTTTCCAGTATCCTGTTTACGTCTAAATCCAATAGTCCAGCCATGCCAGCTTGTTACCACATGGAAAACTCCATTGCTCAGAGAAAGTTATGAATCCCTATGTTCTTTAGGCTTTAAGATCCACGATGACATCTCAAAGTCATTGCCAGGTAAACCTACCAGATGGTTTTTGGGGGATGAGGAATAGACTAATAATTTCCATTAGCCTAATATTGTTATTATAAAGATTTAATGACTTCACAGATGTGGTGTCCTGTCCTGGTGGAAAGTTTATGAGCCAGAAATAAAATAATACTTATGGGTACCCAGGAGGCTATTTGAGCGAAGTACTACAGAGGTTAATGAGATCTCAGATCTCTAAGGCTCCTCACGGAATGTTCTTGTTTGAGCTGAGCTAAGTGATAGGAGAGGTGCCAGGCAGACTGCACGGCGGGGGGACAAGGGAAGCTCAGTGCCATTTCTGCCTTCTGCTGTCCTGCTCTGGGTTCGAATCGGGGCTCTGATATGGTTGCAGACTGCCTGGATTCTGCTTATGGCTCCATTATGCACTGGCTAGAGGACCTTGGGCATGTCACTTAAGCTCTCTGTGCTATCGTTTTTCATCTGCAAAGTGGATATAATAACAGTAGCTAAATCAGTGGTTGTCAGGAGGGATGAGGCAATCCTCACAAAAGTGCTTAGGACAATGCCAGAGGCATAGTAAGCATGCACTGAGTATTCACCATTTTTATTTTTATTAGTAGCATTGTAGCTTTTAAGAACATCGTCAGTCTGTGCTGGACCTGGTTTTCTTATTGGTAAAGTGAAAAAGGTTGGCCTTACTCTGAAATTCTGTGATTCTATGAGCTATACAATTACTCCATTTTGAAAATTGAATGTGAGCTTTGTTCTCTGAGACTCATCACCACAGTTTGGAAACTAGGTGTAGTGCACAGCAGGTGCTAACTGTTAGAACAAGAGTTCAGAGGAAGGGGCCTTGAGAAAGGAGGAGGCTCTCATGTAGGAGACAGAAGGGGTGGTGGGTCTTCTTGCCTTGCATTATAGTAACCTGCTTGGGAGGTCATCAGGTTGCCCTCGTCTAGGGTCCTGGTGAGGAAAAGAGGTGTTTATTTTTTATAGGGGCTTATAAATGAATTATTTAGGCTGATCATCTTTAGTGTCAGATACAGGAACATATCCTTCTCCTCTGATATGGAAGAAGCATCCTCTATTTCATTCTTTTCTACAGAAAAGGAGAGGTTCCTTTGGAAATACAGGGCAATAAATTAGGTGGTAGCTTCTCCTGGGCTGGATAACTCTGTCTTTGCAGCCCTGCCAGTTGCCTGTGTCTTTTAGTATAAATAACATATGCCCCTTGTTTTTATAAGGGTTATTTTTGTTTCTAGCTGTCTGACTGTAATCATGCAATGTCATCGGTTATTCTCTGGGGATACAACTGAATAATCCATTAGGCCATTGACTTCTCGGTCTTCTACCCACAGGGTAATTATTCTTTTCTCCCTTAAGGCAGAAAAAGTGTCCTTTTCCTTTCCCATGTGGCTTCAATATACACATTCTCTGTCCCATTATCTGTAGTTACCTTGGCAAAAACTGCAAATGCTCTTGCACTTTGCATTAGGACAGGCTCTTAAGGAAAACTTTGACCTTTGAATCTCTACACTGTTGGGATTGGATGGAGCCAAGCTCGTTTTGCAAAACAGTCTTTTGAGGCAAAAACATAGTTGATATCACTGTCCTCTGCCAAAGATGCCCTTCCTTTCTTGCCCTGTATCCTAAGTCTGTAGAGAAATGGTGTGTCCACAGATAACACAGAAAGAACTTTCTCTCCACAACCAATTCCCAGGAAAGCATGTTAGTAAATGAGGCAAGGTCATTCAAGTTTCTCTTAAGCACATTGCCTGATTTCCTTAAGGGGCAAGGCTGGCTTTTTTTTTTTTCTTATTTTATTTATAAGCCATGTATAATTCATGTGGATAACTTACATATCTTTAAACCAGCTGACTTGGTATAAATAGCATTTCTGTCTTTATACACAAGTTCTGGACTCAAGAATCTCCTATTCTGAGTTCCCATTGATCTGCATTTCAGTATTTGCAGTTAGTCCATGTGGTTCCATGCAGGTTAGACACTCAGCCCCATGAAATTCCAGCAGTTCATTTCCTATTCAAACAAATTAAATGCAAGAGACAAAATGAGAGATAAATTCCTCAATGGACCAAGATAAGCTGGGTGGGTAAAGGGAAAGATAATTAGTCTTAAGCCAGCTCTGATTATTTCAGGTTTTATCTGTGCAGGTTCTGGTGATGGACCCTCTGTCTCTGAGGCTGAGTGATTTCTATCTCACTCTCACACCTGACGCATTTCAGCAACAAGGTTGAAGGTAGCTGAAAGCACCAGCCCAAATATTGCTTTTGTTGTGTGTATGTCCCTGAGTATATGTGTGAGCAAGGAAAGAGGTGCAGCAGGGATGGCCTTAGAGAGAAGCAGGGTGGGGTTCTCTTTGTGTGAAAACACTCCCAACTTGAAGGGTTTCCTACTGAAATACTTATTGGGACCAGATTTAAAACTGATGCCTCCAATATGTTTCCTATGAGGTGATTGGTATGTAAGTTTTGGAGGATGGTAGGAAATCTATCCTTCTTTTCAAATGTACATTTTTCTAAACCCCCAAACCAGTGTGAAATTTCTATATCCACTTCTGTTCTCTGGTTCTCTGGTTCATTTATCTCTTTGGGTTTTTATTCCATTCTCTCTTCTCATCCCAAGGCACTATTCTCCTCCTCTCTGATAATGACCAGTAACACACAGCTCTGTGATCTATAGCAATCCCAGAAAGGCAATCTGGCTCCCGGCAATCAGTGTGTTTGTAGAGCAGCGGCATCAACATCACCTCCTGGAAGCTTGTCAGAAATGCAGAAGCCCAGGCCTTGCCCCAGACCTCCTGAATCAGAATCTGTATTTTACAAGATCCCCACATGAGCTATATGTGCATTGAAATTTCATTCTTCTTGAGTCACCATTGGCTCATGGTCACAGTATTTAATATTTGATGGTCCTCAGACATTTGATGTCAAATTCTGGCATTTGAAGAAATAGCAGACTACATCAAATAGCTGAGTATGGCAAAAGTTACTGAATGTACGATTAGAAAAGGTGATTTTTATTCCCCCGTCTGTCTCCAATCAGCTGGGTGGTCTTGAGGAAATCATGTTACCCCCGTAGCTCTCAGGGAATTGGTACTGATGACTTCTGATAATCCTGCAGTTGTGTGAATATAGGGATCCTGATCTATGGAGCATAAAAAGGTTCACGTAAGCATTTGCTGCACCATACACTTAGATCAATAATACAGATATGAGGTGAGGATTCTTCCTGTACATAAATGTCAATTTTGTATCTCCCTCCTCATTTATGTTGCACAGCCAAATCTTCATGTGTAGAGGGGTACTTTGTTAATTTGTGTGAATGGTGTAAGTGTGACTAATTTGAAAGATTTATTTTGAAAGATCAAGTTCAGCTGGGCTGAAAAAATTGGTTTCTGTATTTTCTAAAATGCTGTCTTGTCATCTCTCTTATTGAAGTGGACATAAAGGTAAATAAAAATAAAGACCAGTGTGTGTCTGATAAAAAATTCTCAAAAAGCCGCCGGAGCCCAGAAACCACGTGATATTTGAAAGATGTCAGTGTTTGGCCTTCGAGCATGGCAGCTGGCTGTGAATGTTCACCTTTAACTCTGGGGCTGTAACTAGATCACAAGTAAGATTTTATTGTTTAAATTTTTTTTTTTTTAATTCTTCTGTTGCTGCCCAATTGTGTGGGTAAAGCAGGTTTTATCACACTTTGCAAGTTCACCAGTATTCCATTCTATTTCTACCACGCTAGATTAAATTTAAGGGTCACTGAAGTTAGGAGCCCCTGACCTTCTGCCCTCTTAATGGTTCTCACCATTAATAATTGACCCTAAAAGCTATGTATACAATACACAATATTTATAGGTGTGAAGGGAAGGGAAGAGTAGAAACAAAGTGGATCGAGTGATTATTTATTTTGCCATGCTGTTCAGAGATTAGGAATGTTCACACAGTCTATATTTCAGCTAACGAACTTGGACTGGCTGCCTTTTACGGTGTCTGCACAGAATGTTAAGATGGGATTACCTTTGAGGGTAACACTCAAAGTGACACTCTAGTTTATTTCAATCACTCAGAGATCACTGATACTTCCACCTTTATCATACTTTAACCTGAGATCTCTTTCTGGTTTTCTTTGGATATAAAAGAAAAAAAATAAAGGATGTATATTACATTTAAGATTATCCTTTGCAGAAGGGAAAAAATAATCAAACAATTTACTTTCAAATATTAGAATCGCGAAAGCTCTGAGAAAATTATTTTTAAAATTTTGTTAGCTATCTTTCTTTATTCCATATAATTGGAAGACAACAAACAGAAAAGTCTTTAGGAATTAGAATCTTCAGCATTCTGTTCCTGTATACTTAGGATGTTTTTCTCCACTTAGTAGTTTCTAGGATTAGTTTTCTCCTCCTTCAAATTTGGGCAAAATAAGGGATTTTGTTTGTTTCTTTTGCTTTCTTTCCTTTACTTTTTAACACATTTAGTTTCCAGGACACTTCACTGTTCACAAAATCAATTAAAAGCTGTTCACTTTTTTATCGGTGTGCAATAGCATCTGGCCTGGACAAAGAGATTCATTTCCTGGGAACAGAGCTTTCAGAGCATCCAGGCTACCCATCAATTGTTAGATTTATAGGAAACTTTGCTTCCAATGGCCTCTGTGTGTGCATATGCTTTTACAGACACACTTAAAATAGTGCATTACTAAGGATTGCTTAAAAATACACATGAAAATATTGCAAGAGAGGACAAAGTTCATTATTACTTTATTCACCAGAACAATCATTATAACTTTTTGGGGAGTGACTAGACAAAATCTTTTCTGAAGCCTAGGATAATTATTTTGGCAATATACGAGCTATCCGAAAGGAATGTATAGTGATTAAGGCAAAGAATTTCTCTTGGTCACAGATTGAGGGAGAGTCTTAGGCTTATAAAATACTCTATTTCCTTCATTAATTGTGTCCGTGTGGAGTTGTAACCAAGTAGCTGAAACAAATAAAACTTAAATAATATTGTTTCCTTTTAAAATATTTCACTTAATTTGTAGAAGAGGTTTGAACTCATTAAACATGCACAGTTCACTTCACCTCTCCCAAAGAGTTCCTCCGCCCCAGTCCGTCCACCTGAAACATTCCAGCAACGTGCATAGCACCACCATCTCCTCTTCCCAGTGAGGGAGGCTCCTTTAGCCACCCTCTAATTTGGAAGCATAGGTGGAAAGAACAGAGAATGCAAAGTTAGTCTGGGGCCCTGCAAACCTCTTCTCTTTTACCTGGAACTGGAGGGAAGTCGATTTTGTCTTAAGGTAGTCTCCACAATAATTTGTTATGACTCTGAATATATTGGCAAGAATTCCTAGTACTTGAAGGAAGATTCTTCTTAGGAAAGGACAAGGTGGTTTTATGAGAGAGGATATGATTTCCCTATACACTAAAGCAGGCAATCAATGAATTCATCCAGGAAAAGCCATGCAGAAAGCAGAAAGAGAAGCAACTGGAGAGAGAATGTGTTTATGCGTGTGAGTGGAGGGCTTGAATATTGCCTTGTGCTGGCTCATTGCATCTGTCCATTCCTATGACTGGAAAACACACCAGAGTTAACACAGGGAAACCTCTGGAGCAAATTCCCTTAAGTTACATAGGACAGAACAAACTTTTTATTTACTTCCCCCTATTTCTTTATAAAGTTGTGAGAAAAGCCCAAGTAATGGACAATTACTGTTCCCCTTATTGTAGACACAAAAAATAGAACAGTACTTACACCATTGTTAGTAAATTATTTTCTCCCATTCTTGTCTGCGTTGTACAACCAAACATAGTCAAGGGACACAGTGATTTGGGTGGGGTCTTTGGGCAGTGTTACTTAGAGAAAGCAAGCTAAGAAATCTACATACATATGAACAGAATTACCTTTGGATCTTAAAATTTCTAGTTGGACATTATTTAAAGACATATTTTTCAAACATCAATATACGTATTTCCAGCTCCTCTAAATATCAACGTAGTGATGGGTTCATTCATCTGTTCCTTTTACTGCATGGTGGGTGAGTAAGGTTGTTTCCCAGCTCATCTTCTCTCCTAGGGATCAACACATCAAGGGTTTGTTCCAAACACCTTCTGCAGAGAGTCGGGGCTTTGAATTGAATGAGTCAGGCTTTTCCTGTTAGGCTGAGTCAAACTTTATTTTTGTCTGTCACCACTAGGAAGTGTAGAGCTATGATACAGTCCTTTGGGTTTAGTTCTTCAAATTTAAGAATGCATGAAAAATAAGAAAGGCTATTAACTTTCAATGTGATTCATTTCTAAATGTTTTTCAATCTCTCTCTTTCTCTTTCTTTCTAATGTGCTGTGAAGGAAGAATGCAACTATAAATGTAATATAGACAGCACGTGCTGAATGAATCTATTCTTAGGGTATAATTTTCCCTTTTTGTGGTAACGTTATAATTTAAATGTACAGAGAGGACAAGCAAGTAGATCATGTGAGGTACATCAAAATTTCTTTATTCTGTAGAGAGCTGAGCTTCCCAACTAGAGGCATCCCAGCCAACTATATGACCAGAATTTAAGCAAATAACAAGATTATGATTTGAAAGATATTATTTTTACTATTTTAAAAAGAATCTTCAAAAGAACTCTTGATTATTTTATTAATTTTTATTTGGCAAAGTATGTATAACATAAAATTTACCATTTTTACTATTTTTAAGTCTACACTTCAGTAGCACTGAAGTATATTTGAAATGTTGTGCAACTATAACTACTATCCTTTTCCAGAAAGTTCTCATCATTTCCAAACAGAAACTCCATACCCATTAAGCAATGAGTTTATTCCTCCCTTCCCCCAGCCCCTGGCAATCACCATGCTAATTTTTGTCTTTATGAATTTGACTATTTCAGTTTCCTTACATAAGTAAAGTTATACAGTATTTATTCTTTTGTGTTTGGCTTTTTTCACATAGCATAAATGTTTTCAAGGTTCAGTCATGTTGTAACAAGTCAAAATTTTATTCCTTTTTATGGCTGAATAATATTCTATCATATGTATGCACCCCTATTTTTTAATCTATTCATCTGCTGATGGACAGTTGAGTTGTTTTCACTTTTTAACTATTAGGAATAATCCTGCCATGAGCATTGATGTGCAAATATTTGTTTTACTCCTTATTTCCAACTGTTTTGCATATGTATCCACAAGTGGAATTGCTCTATATCATAAGTTTATATTTAAATTTTTGAGAAACCTCCATAGTCTTTTTCACAGTGGCTATACCATTTTACATTCTCACCAACAGTGCACAATGCTCTGATTTCTCTACATTGTTGCTAACACTTGTTATTGTCTGGTTTTACTTTTATAATAGCCATTCTAATGGATATGAAGGGTATCTCATTGTGATTTTGATTTGCATGTACTTACAGATTAGTGATGTTAAGCATCTTTTCATGTGCTTGTTAACTATTTGTACATTTTTCCTTGGGGAAATGTCTATTCAGCTCCTTTGCCCATTTTTGAATTGGGTTGTTTTTGTTGTTGTTGACTTATATGACTTCTTTATATAGTCTGACCATTGCTCCTTTTTTAGTCAAACGTTTTCATGCTGTATCTAAATGAATCCCCTTAAATAAATTATTTTATTATGTTAGGTTATTTTATATATGTGTGCATGTATATGTGTAGATAAATTTCATATATGTGTGTGTCTTATGTATACATGTGTGTATTTATGAATTTTAGAAAATTAATTTTTTTTTTTTGCCACCCTTAGACTAAAATAAACTATATAAACAACAAAAGCAAATTGCCCCAGCTCTTGAGCTATTTAATTCTTGGTCATTCCCATTATGTTCCAAAGTGAAAAAAGCAGGAGTTTGTATTAACATTGATGCAAATGGAACGTAGTAATTAAGTTTTTGGTCTCTGGAGGCAGCCTGCTTGGGTTGGATTGATTTTCAGCCACTTATTAGTTAAGTGTGATTTTGGCTTCTTTAACCTCTTTAAGCCTCACCTTCCTCATCTGAAAATTGAGTTAATAATGGTCCCATAGGGCTATTGTGAAGATTAAATGAAGAAATCTAGTGAAGTGATCTATAAAGTACTTATCCTAGGAAGAACCCAGTTGGTGTTGGAGGATATTCTAATTAGCAGAGGAAATTTGTGACTACCTGCAGATTGAAGGTATTGCCTGGACTTTAAAACCAGTGTATTGCTGGGTGATCATCAGAACCCCTTAGAGGCCAGGAAATGGGCAAGAAATTTCCATCATTTGAAACCCATGGTACATTCAAACATGAGAAAATGCTGACTGAGGGTTATCAAAATTATGGAATATTTTAAAAGTTTGTGTTTAACAAACATGGGTGCACACAAACACAATGACTGTCTATGACTTCACTTGAGGTAACATCAAAAGTCTAAATTCCTATGCAGTAATGGACGAGAGGCCTAGGCCAAAGGGCCCTCCTGGAAGCGCCTAATGCCTGCAACTACCATCCCATGATAATCCCTGGTAATCACACAAATATAAGAGATCATGGGAATTTAAGGCTCCGAGAAATATGGATATCATTTAGTTCAGTGGATTTCATACTCTGATGCCCAAATTATGAAATGCATGGACGTGGAGTGTCCACAGTTGAGGCAGGATGAGATGTTGAGGCTGCCTAACTCACCAGTGTATTTCTAGGAGGCTTTAGGGACCCCAGAATAACTTAGGGCTTCATGAAATAAGTTTGGAATTCATTGCTGTAGTCTGATTTTATTTTATAGATGTCCTCTTCCATCTTGTAATTTAAGACATGGATATTATAAAGAAGTGGTGCAGAAAGGTGGAAATTGTTAATAAATAGAAATATACAACATGTGGCCCTAGAAAAATAAATTGAAATTAACATTAAACCCTAGGCACAGGGAGTGGTTAGTTCCATTGCCTTATGTAAACTAATTGCAAAGCATGTCTAAAGTCAAACATGTCTGAAAGAATTAACTCATATACACACGCAAACACAAATAGGCCTACATTACACAATTATTTTAAATAGTTTAAGTTGTTTGCTCTTTTCCATTTCCTTCTCCTCCCCGCTACCCCTCTTCTTTCATCTTTTCCTCTTCCTTCTCCTTGTAAAAATATTCCTTTATAAACCAAACACATCAGGTCAGATTTTATTACCTTCAGCCAAAGGTGGCTGTAAGAAGAAAGAGCAAAGAGCAAATACCCTTATCTTCATGCTGGTTATCAGCATATGTAAACATATAGTACGCCATAAGGAATTCTACTGATGGAGTTATCATCATAGTGAAAAACTGTGCAGACTATGCTTTCCTTATGGCATTTATTCATTTTTGCATGATGAATGGATGCAAGAAGTCATCATTAGAGAACATAATGGTCCCTGATGATATATTTATGACATGGAAAGATGTCATGTGATGAAGTGTTTACAACATGTAATGAGGTTGTGTAACAATCTCTTTATAGCCTGCAATTACATTGACTAATTCCTTATAAAAATACTCAACAATATGCTTTCCATGCACACGTGCTTGATATCACAGCACTTTAGTAACTGATGCCTGTAAACTGCAAAATCAAGCAGCTTGGATGACTCAACACTCGGTTTCCTATTCAAGGCATATAAAAAATCCTGGATGTTTAGTTAGTATATTCCAAGAATTTCCTCTTATTGGAGGTGACTGGAGTAACTAACATAACACATATGTGTCTATATCCTTGTCGGTTGGAGAACTTGAGAGGTGGCTTTACACCTGAAATAACCATTTTTAATGTATATTTCCTTTTGTTGTGTAGTGAGGGGAGAAGTATACATACCCACTCTCTGACACCCAGGGCCATGTCTGGACCTGATCCTCCTTTCAGTCCTTTAATTATCTAGAATGTATCCCTTGTCTTATTTCACTAATTAGTGAGAAATATCACTCAAATGAGGCCTTCAAATGTTAAAATATGGGACAGGATGCACCTTCTATATGAAGTCATGAATATATTATATAAGACTACAAAGATGGATTAGGCAGCTGTGAGCTGGAGCTGGTCAGAGGCTAAGAGGTTAATGTCTACGACCAAAAATGAGGTCCTGATCCTCTTGCCTGGAAGTGAGCTCAAAGATGTAGGTGAGAAAATGCTGGACTGATATTGTATATGTGTAAGAATATGAGGGAAAATGAGAAAACAGGATAATGAACAGATTAAGAAAGAGGAATAGGATGCAGAGAAAGATCTCCCAAGCTTTCATCAGAATAAGAATGAGTGGTTGAAAGTAGTTCTAATGTGAGAGAAATGAATGGGTTCTTAGACCAATATGTTTGTACTTTGAACAGAAAGAAAGACAAAGCAAGGCTGAAATATTTAGTTTGCAAATATGCAAAGATGTGTGCTGTAGAGACTGATTTTTGAGTGGATAAACTACACAAAATTCGTTGAAATTTCATCACGTCGAAAAGGTCTTACTTCTATCAGACGGTGATAGATACCACAGGATTTGAACACCACATAGCTTATGGCTAATCTCTTGTAATAAGACTAAATAATATAACATTGACAGGACGTGAATATGACCAGGTGATACAATTACATCTTGTATTTACATATATCTTTATGATTTCCAAAACACTTTACATAACCTAATGAAACTTAAGAATAGTCCAGTATATGAGCTAGAGGAAACATTTTATTTTTTTAAGGTAAAAAGACAAAGCCTGAAATGATGACTTCAAAGTCTTAAAATGAATTAACAGGGAGGTCATGGACTCTCTTTCCGCATCCAAAGGTATTCTTAAGAAAAATCATCATTTCTTTGGACATAGTGGAGGTACCAAGTGGCCCATGGCCAACCTAACATACCACCTGGAGGCATTTAACTCTAAGCAGCTTCACACATGCAAAGAGGGTACCACATGGAGTGTGATGGCTTGTGTTTTTCTCCACTTGCTTGAAGGAAAAAAAAAAAAAAAAAAAAGGAAAGCAAAAGAGTAGAACTGCAAGAGAAAACCTATCACCAAAATGGCATTGAAGCTGAATGTTAGTGTCTATAGCTGGACGGAAATGCATGCCCTTTACCAGGGTCCATGGGACACCAACATCGTATTAACCTCATCACTTGACATAATGGTTTTTAAGTCTTTGCCACAGAGTAATTTATTTTAATAATATCAGAGATGTAGTCAGTTTTCTCAGAGAATAATTGCCCTTCTCCTCCATGTCCTGCTGGTTTCCTCTGGCCCAAGACCTCTAACGAACTTCAAAAAGAACTCTGCAGAAAGAGGAACAATTGGATTTGAACAGATAATTTGGATTTGAAGACCAATAAGGGTCTGGACAATAATACATTAGGGCAATTTTGTTGAAATGCTCTGGCTGTTAGTTTTGTATGATTCTGCCATGAAGATTTTATTAAGTCATTTTAATTTGGTTAGTTCCAAGAAGTGAGCAATGGAATTCACACAGAAAGGACCACTGGTGGCTCCATGACCCACTTGCTGTGGTATATTCTAGCCTGGGCTTATGTGCTACTCCTTTCTGAGTTACAGGCTTCATAATAAATGAGTGGATGAGTTTTAATGGCATCTTATGGAAAGGTGGGACAATGTCTTAGGTAGGGGAAAAAGGGATGCAGGTGTTCCAGACTTAATTTGCATTCCCGGTATTCCAGGTGACAATAATAGGAACACTTATTGGTTTGCTGAGAGGGAGCAGGGATTTTTTGATTAGTTTATTTTGTTCTGCTGACAAGTAATAAGAAGCATTGGGATTTGCTGCAGTGACTAGTTATCCAAGCAGTAGGACAGATGTGGTGGTGGAGAAGACGCCAAAAGAGAAGACAAATATAAAATTCAAATAATGCTTACAGCACCTGTAATAAGCAAGGCAACTAAGGGGAAAGATTCACTGACAGGTACATTGACAAAGCCACATTCTTGAAAATAATTTATTTTCAGCCAAGACTGGGTCAGTTTCCTCCTGATTTTAAATGTTATCATAAATTTGTGTTTCATTTTCCATTTGAATCTCAAATGAAATTAATGGATTTTTTATTTATATTGGAGTATAAAGAATTAAAAAAATCTATTTGACATTGAATTTTGATTGTCAGCTCATCTTAAACTTTAGAGAGACATGTTCAACTTCCTCTTCAAAGACAACATCCAATTCTAACAACTGCAGAATGTTTTACTAGCTCTGTACTTTATCTAGGAAGTGTTCTGGAATTTTGAGTTATGAAGACAATAGTCTTTTCATAGTTATGCTTGTAGTACCCTGAAAAGGAATGAATGTGGAAAAACTTTTAACCTGTAGAAATTGTGAGGATATCAAATATGGTTCTCCCTTAAGAGTGTCAAGATAAAAAGTGGAAGAGAGAGAGAAAAAAAGATGACTTGAATTATTATACATTACTGTCAAAATATTTAGGGTGCATTTTTCTTTGTCCAAAATATTTATTAAGTCTCTTCTCACATACCAGGTGATGTGTGCCAAGTAAAAACAATCAAAAAGCAATATTTGGAGAACTGCAGTCCATATTGCCAATTTATTTTTCTTGTAATGATACAGATCAAGATTTATTTCTTTGCCTCTAAGATGCCTCCAAAGCCAGACTAAGTATTGAGTGACTTTATAATTTCCTTGAAGAATCCAACCCATACGTTAGTATTTTCATGATAAAGACAAGAGTCTGTTTTTTCTTGACATCTGAGAATGGAGTGTGCTTCCATGTGTTTAGTTGCTGTTATGTTATCTTAAATTATCCTGTACTGTCAGAGTCAATCCACTGGGCTCACAACACTTTATAATTCTGGCAAATAACATCCTTACACTGCTTTACCACATGCAAATTGCTTTATATTTGTGTGTTATTATCCCCATCCTATGGATGAGTTAAACTGAAGTTCAAAAAAGCTAATTAACTTCCTTAAGGATTCACAACTAACAGGTGGTAGGCCTACGAGTAGACTCTATGATTGAATCTTCTAAAACTGCACCTCATCGCATGCAGGCAATGCAAACATACTCCACACCTTATGTTTTTCCCCAGTTTGCAGTCGCTTATTTTTATTATTCACCTTATTGAAAAAGGCCTCCTTGAGAAACAAGTGAAAGCAACATTGTTGTGGGTAGAAAGTTTGAGGGACTAAAGAAGTAGTGCCAAACATACCTTAACCGGATATTGAACTGATGACCTGTCCTATATAGATATTTTCCTTGGAAGAGGTTTCAGAATTGAAAAACTGTTTTTTGAGTTTTCACATCTAGATATCTAGTTTAAAGAGTTTTCTTTCTTTTGTCACAAAATCAATAAACTTGTATTCACCGTGTTCTTTTATTCTTTTATTTCAGAAAAAAAATCAGAGAGACAAAAAGGAAATGGTTTATGTTTCAAAGATGATTAAGAACTTGGATCTTGGAGTAGATTAAACCTCTGATACTATTGAAAGAAAGCACTGTCTTTCTTATTTGTCAGCCTTATTTCTCAACATTGGGGCATGGCCTCTTGATGTGACCGGCTGAAGATCAGGGACCATCGGAGGGAGACAGTTCAGAGGGCAGAGAAACCACACACCAGCCAGTCCCACGACTACAACAAGCAGTGAAATCAAGCTTTCTAAATCTAAGGGTCTGCCTTTTTACAGGTCATTGGGCTTAGGGCAATTACCAAAAAGAAAATAAGACCCCTATTAGGCAGGCACAACTTAAGTATTTTTCAATTTAAAAAAATCAGTAAAAGGCAAAAAAAAAAAAAAAAAAGAGTCCAGAATCCAGAGTTCTATGTAGCAGCAAGTGTATAATTTGAATTTGTTTAGTTTAAACTTTTTATGCATTTTATTTTAAGTTTAATGTTCATTTAAGTAAGTGCTTTAAACTGTTGCTATCCTATTTAGTGGCCATCCGTTCATGAAAACAGTTAAAAAGCCATCAAGATTTTTGCGAGACAATTGAGGCAAACTTAGTTTGGAATGGTTCCCTTTTTTATTTATTATTTTTCAGAAAGTACATTATAATCAGGCAGGCATTACCCTAATAGAAAGAAATATATACCACTGGAGCTTGAAAGGGATTTTTTTTTTTTTGGTTTTCCCAAGTTTTATTGTAACAATTAGATTTATGATAATCAATAAAATATGTGAGCCAAGTTTATTGAGGTGTCAATTTCCCATTGCATAATTTCCCCTGGGAATCTTAATTTTTAATTCAAAAAGAAAAGTAGAAGATTTGTCGTACGGATGCCAATGAATGTGTGAGGTTAAGGAAAGCACAGGCTCCTTACAGAAATCAAAGTGGGGCTTAGAACAATTCCCTTATCGCTCCTTCCCATATCCTTTGGCTCACTATTAATTTTCCAGGAGAATGAAATCTTGAAATGGTCAAGATGTAGACCTTTTTGCCTAGATTCCGGAAAGATATATTAGATGCTAAGATCTGGTGAGTTAGCAAAACTTTATCCCCAACAATCAAGAGCTTTTAGGGGTGGGGAATATTATGGTTGCCTTACAAATGTCAGACGATAAAAGGAAGTGAGTCCATGAGTTTGACTATGTGCATAATTTACAACCATACATACACCAGTATTTGAAATGGAATGTGAGTCCTTATGGACTTAAAAAATGAGACGGCAAGCCCAGCTAATGAAGATCAAGACACTTACTGGCAGCATGCAGATTTTTTTTTTTTGGTAATGGTTATATGATGCTTGCATTAGATTGATTGCAGAAATATCCCTGATTCTTCACCCCTTCCTCTATCCAAGCCCTTTGCAATGTAAAGAACTTATAGCTCCACCCACTGAGAGAGGATTCTATTTCTCCACCTCTTGAGTGTGGGTTGACTTTGTGACTTGTTTGGCCAAAAGAATGCAGTGGAAGTGATGGTGTGCCAATTCCAAACCTAGGCCTCAAGGGGCCTCATGTATTTTCACACTTTATAGTGGAACCCTGCCCAGCCATCATTAAACAAGTCCAGAGTAAGCTGCTGGGAGATGAGAGACCACATTCAGTAGAGATAAATTTTCCCAGCTGAGGCCATGCTAGACCAGCCAGTTACCAGCCAATTGAGTCATTGGCCACAGAAAAATGAATGAAAGTAGTCAAGACAAGAACTACCCAGCTGACTGGTACACTTGTGAAAAATAACAAATACTAATGGTAGTTTTTAAACCCCTGAGTCTGGGGGTGGTTTGTTACACAGAAATAGCTAACTGATACAATGTAAGGGTCATATATTCAGGACTAACATCACAGCTCATTTCTGAATTCCAGATACTAAGAATTACTACTATAATGGCCACCATTTATTTACTGAGCACTAACTAGGTACGAGACAATGAACTAAACACATTTCCTACTCAATGCTAAAAGGTACCCTTAAGTGAACATGCTTAGTGGATTGGAGGTCCCATGAGTTGAAATGTTGAGATGTTGAAATTCTGACCCCTAGTACCTCAAAATGTGACCTTTGTTTGTAAATAGGGCTTTATAGAGGTAATCAAGTTAAAATGAGGTCATTAAGGAGGGCTCTAAACAATGTGACATGTACCCTTATTAAAAAGGGAGATTTGGTCACAGAAACAGACACTCACGAGGGAAGATGATGTACAAATACAGAGAGAGAAGATGGCCATGTGACTGGAATGACATATTTACAAACCAAGGAATGACAAGGATTGCAAGCTAACACCAGAATATAGGCAAGGAAAGATTTGCCTCCTAGAGCCACCAGAGAGAGCACAGCCCTGCCAATACCTTGATTTTGGGCTCCTAGCCTCTAGAAAGTAAAACGATAAATGTCTATTGTTGTATGTCCCCTAATTTTTACTACTATCTTATGGCAGGTCTAGGAAACTGATACAAGGGTGATGGGGAAATTGGCAGCTCAAACTTATACTATAAAGCAATTTCTAAATTTCCAGGGACTATGCAGTGACATGATTAAAATAATTTATCCAAATTTATAAGATAAATTATCTAATTGTTTATCATTGAGTAGAAAATTTTTATGCATGACTCTTACAAGGTTGGTTAACACAGACTCATAGATCTGATCTTAAACAAGTGTTACTGCTTGTCTGCAACATATATTTTTAATCATCTGATTTTATTTGAGCTACCATAGAGTTTTGTTTGTTTTAAATAAAATACAGACCAAAGATATGAAACTAGAGAGCTGCTAGGCCAGAGACCATCTGATGAAGCCAGACTATTACTGCTGAGGTAGAAATAACAAAAATAACTCCACAGAGTGAAGTGGAAGCATGTAGATTTCAGAGTGAGCATAAACCGGGGTTCATGGATCTAGGAAAGGCTACAAATAAATATGGTAGTAAAGAACTAAAGGGCTTTTTTTCTCTAAAGATCAGTACTATTAAGTGAAAGAATACAGTTCTTTTTACATTAAAATTATATGGACTGGACATCTATTGTCTTAGGGCAAACCCATTGTTGATGTCAACATGTAATCTATTCTATTCAAGGCAAACCAGCCTCATTCACCTCAAACATGCAAAGAATAATTCTCACTTTAAGTTTTAAAAATTAGTGTTCCTTCAGCCTGAAATGCTCTTCCTCAAATATTGGCCTGGTTGGATCTCTCATTGGGACTATGGCCTCTGCTGGAATGTCATCTTATCATAGGGACCTTTCATCCTTATCCTTTCACTTTCTGTATGTTTATTCTAGGTTTCACACACACCTGCATGCATGCACACAAAAAATGGAAAGTAAACTTTTCAACAGGGACTTTATTTTGTTCACTACTATATCTTTAAGGCTTAAAACAGTGCTTGGAATTTAGTAAGTTCCCAATAAATACTTGTTGAATGAATGAATGGATGAATGATCTTAGAAACCAGGGAGGGCTAGATGCCTAATTTCTGGCTGATCTTTGTCTTTCTCTTTAAAACATCTTAAACAAGAACATCTTGCCATTGGATTATACCAAGAATGGGTGTGTGTGTGTGTGTGTGTGTGTGTATGTGTATGTGTATTTGGATCCACATGAGTCTAGGGAAAAGTTTCACAGCTTTAATCATCTTTTCAGAAGGAGCTACATGACCATCATTCTCTTGGTCAAATGCAATGTTTTCTAAGACTTCTTGAGCCTTTCTTGCTGTGCTTTCTGAACTGATGATTTGTCTGCCACAAATAACAAACGTTAGGTGGAGAGAGGTGGTCCACTTTCAGAATTGCTGAACTTTGAAAGTATTTTTTGTATGTATGGAAAACATTTACAAAATGAAGGTTTATAATACAGTGCTCACTGGGTTTAGGGGTCAGGGAGAAGAGTCTTAGCGATGTCAAAATAGGGCCATCATGATGTTTCTTTGGAGCTCTTGGAGTCCTACCTTTAAGAGGTACATGAACCTTTCCCCATGTGCTCCCTTCCTGTACTGAGATCACTTAGCTGATATGTCATTAGAGCTGAAAGAGATCATAAAGATGATCTGATCTACTCTAACATCCTCATTTTACAGATGAGGAAATAGATGAAGAACTTTTATAAGGTTTTCTTTAGTTCAAGTGGCAAGTGTTGTTTTATTCTGGCTAAGCTGGTATATGTGAACAAGTGTACGTGTGTGTGTGTGTGTGTGTGTCTGAATAAGTACGAGATATTGTTAGATTAAAACAGATGTTAAGCAAAACCCCAGTATTTTGAGTCTTGCTGAATCTAGTCCATTCTGGATTTTGTTGTTAAACATTAGGTGATATCTTATTCATGTCAAATCTTAGCTGTTGACTCCAACCGCTTTCATTGAGAAAAATGGAAATGGAGGGTTATGCCCAAGGGCACCCGAGGTTACTAATAAAATAGCCCCATGATGCTGACAAGAAGAAGGGTCCGGTCTGTGTATTTATTACTCATCTACACAGATATCACAGTCCAGCAGTTCCAATTTCAATTCATTTCCATTGTGATAAATTATTTTTTTTGTTTCTAATGATGTTTCCCAATTCCTCTTCCAAGAGGAACAGGATCAACTGCTGGCTAATCTATTTTCTCCAGGCTAAAAAGAACCAGATGTTCATGTTATTCTTTCTTCTCTAAAGTCACATTCTTGGTAGCATCTGCTAATATTGATCTTGGTGGAAATCAGCAGAAATTAGATAAGAACCTAAGTATATTCAGAAGACTGTATCATAATTCCCCATATATATATAGTAATATACTATTTCTTTTTAAAGAGCAGACACATGAGTGACATACATTCTACATACAGAAATTTCTTTTCATTTTGTACCTAAAAGATAGCTCCAGGAAGATTCAGGTTGATAGAATTTAAGACATAATTGAAGTTTGTGTCTAGAAATAATTTTTCCCTCTGCTCTTTTCAACTAGTTCCTTTCCCCCACCACTATGCATCTTATTTGTTGTTAAAATTAAAATTTATGAGCTTTCGATGCCCACCATCAATTTGATTAATTTGAGCATAATTAAAAAGTCATTTTAAATTTAATTCTTTGTGCATATAATATTTTTACCATAGCACAGAATTGTAAACAAAGCAATCATCACCGCAATAATAATAAGTACATTTGATTCTTTTTAAATTCATGTCTTGGGCCAAATGCATGCATAATTTTTGCCTAACTGTCGTCATGTTTTTATTAAAAACCCCAACAAAAGGAGGGGTGTTTTTCCACTATGGTGATTAGGAAATAGGGATTTCAAGCTAGTTTCATTGAGTGCCCAGTCTCCTCAAATGAAGACGGAGAGAGATGTTTCCTTCCATACAGCCTCTCTCATTCTCGGGACTCAAGGATCCAATATGGGGTACAGGTCAGGTGGCATGCTGTCAAAGAGAGGCTCTCACTTAGCACCCACGAAACATTCAGCAGGATGAGGTACATATGAGAGACAACACTCACAGATTTCCCGGAACACAGGCCTTAGGTTGTAGACATTGATTCAGCTGTCCCATAGGTTCTGGTCTCTTGAACAATGCTCTCTCGTTGATGTTTTATTTTAAAATATATGAAACATTTCCTAATAATATACACAAGCGAGAGGAAGAATCAGAGTGTAAGTTAGTAATAGTTGGGGATGAAAAAAATAATAATGGAAAATCAATGGTATGTATATAACAGTAGGTCTAGGAATTAATCTAATTGAATAAAATATAACTATTTTTTCTCAAATGCAAAGAAATTGATTTAGAAAAGAACAATTCTTCTGATACACAAGAACTGTTTCAAGAACCCTCAAAAAAAAAAAATAAAAAAAATGCTCAATTTCAGGAAAGACATCATCTCACATAGACCCTTGTTGTCCAAAGTGTGGTCTTTGTACCAACAACACTGGCCTCACCTTGGAGCTTGTGAGAAATGTAGTCTCAGGCCTCACCCCAGCCATATTGGACAGTCAGCACTTTAACAGACTTCCCAGGGAATTGTGCGCATTAAAGTTTGAGATGCTCTGAACCAGAGCATCCTTAGATTAGAGACACTTCTTCTGGAAGCTTGATTCTTCCAGAATTCCTCTGAGGGATATGCTCAGAATGATTGCTTGACGAAAATCTGCTCTTTGAATCTTGTCAGTGTGACTTAATCCAGAGATAGATGTCAGAGATTATTTATTCATGTGGATGACCTGCCGATCCTTTGGATAATCTCTACAAACACAATTTATCACAGGCAAGATCTTATGTATTGGACAGCAGCGATTTCCCACAAGGGCCCGGATCTTAGTTATATTTTTGGGGTCCGGAATATATTGGGGAGCCTGAAAGTGACATGAGTGTATACAGACGGCCTTTCTGCCTCTAGCACAGAGATAAGCAAGGTCAAGGCTCTTTGTAGAACAGCGTTTTTCAAACTCTAGATGGAAAACCATGGATGGTTCATAAAATTAATATAGTGGGTCATAACCAACATGGAAAAATAAAACAATAGCCAAGAACAGAGAGAAATGGAGTGAAATAGAAAACATAAGAGCAAGACTTGTAGTATAGGGAAGTTTTGTTTTGTTAAATTTAATGTTCCAATTATACATATACATGTTTATGTCTTCCGCATCTCAAAGTAAAATGAAGTTTTCTTGTATTAGTCACTAGTCAAAAGTTTGGAAATTATTGCTTTAGAATATATCCTTGAATAGACTCCTATGGAGAGACATACAAGGGAAGTTCACTCACTGAAATGTCAAGGGGAAAAATGTCTTAATTTCCAGTAGTCATAGGCTATATTTTATAATAAAAATTATCATATTATGTGTTATGATTTCTACACCAAAACCAATATTCACAGTTTATATGAGAATCATAAAAAGAAATCCACCATTAGCACAATGTTTCCTCAGACATATGGGTGCCTGATTTAGTTTTGGCAATAAGGGCTTTTGAGTATGAAATAGAATTTTGGAAATGTTGGTGCTCGTGATTCCTGAATTGCAATAGCTATTCATTATTTGGACATTCTTCTGACAAAAGCATCATGTCCAATTTCTAAGAAGAAAGCCAGACTTAAGGACCTCTCCATAAAACTCCTTAAGCATGAAATCTCTCCTAAAAATCAATGTTTTATTAATTGAGTATAAAAGCATTGGAAACATGCTTATTTGATTTACTATCAAGTTCACATGAGGTAATTTAATGGTAAGAGGGTATTTTGGATTTGTTCAAGTGAAAACTTGCAGAGAACAGTGCAGAGAATTCTTTTACCACAGTGAAGTTCTTCTTTATAAAAATAAAGGCAAATCATTTCTGCCTACAGCTTTGAATTAACGTACCAAAATGTCCTAGCACGTGCAATTCGTTCAGATTTTCATTCTGTTCTCTTTAAAAGAGTTATTTGACATAAATATTTACAAATTGAAAGTCAATATGGTATCATGTTTATAACTAGGAGCTTGTGCATAAAAAGTTGTTTTTAAAAATAAAGTAATAATGTAGTATCTGAATCAGTATGCTCTGACTTAAATGAATTAAGAGTCATTGGCTGTTCCATATCCTTTTAGTATTTGGGGAAGTCATTTTCTTTCCTTTTCTAAAAGCTCAATGCTTTCTTTTTGGTGAACATTCTATATTAATATGCATGCATATACTTTACATATGTCCTTTTGTGTATCTAATGTGATTCCTAAAATAATCTGTATATAATATTAACTGGGCAAAATTAGTAAAATGGTTTCTACATGATTTTTTAGCAGCTAATAATTTTGGAACAGTTTCCAGAGGATAGATACATAATACAGTCAAGAATTTTTTGTATATTATTTATTTATTAGGATCTTTTTTTTTTTTAATTTCAGAATATTACAGGGGTACCAATGTTTTGGTTCATGGGTTGCTTTTGCACTGCTTGAGTCAAAGTTATGGGTTGCTTTTGTACTGCTTGAGTCAAAGTTATAAGTGTGTCCATTACCTAGATAGTGTACATTGTACCTGTTAGGTATGATTTCACCCGTCTCTTCCTTCTCCCTCCCACCTTCACAATTTCTGTTGAGTTTTACCTCCATCTGTGCACATGAGTACTGACTGGTTAGTTCCAATTTAATAGTGAGTACGTGTGGTGTTTGTTTTTCTGTTCTTTAGATACTTCACTTAGGAGAATGGTCTCCAGTTCCATCCAGATTGTTGCAAAAGGTCTAATTCATTTTTTCTAGTGTCTGAGTATTGTTCCATGGTATACATATAGCACATTTATTAATCTACTCATGAACTGGTGAGCACTTGGGTTGATTCCACATTTTTGTGATTGTGAATTGCGCTACAGTAAACATTCTAGTGCAGGTGTCTTTTTGATAAAGTGACTTTTTTCCTTTGGGTAAATATCCAGTAGTGGGATTGCTGGATCAAATGGTACGTCTACTACCATTAGGGTAGTTCTTTGAGGAATCTTCACACTATTTTCCATAGGGATTGCACTAGTTTGCAGTCCCACCAACAGTCTATAAATGTTTTGGTATTTTGTGTATCAAGGTGACATCAGAGAGATTTCTATGGAAGATATATTGAAATGGTTTCATTCATATTGGCTGGTTAAACTAAATGCTACTGGACGCAGTTTTCCTTATGGCACATGGGGAGCGAACACTCTGGTGGAACCATTAACAATGAAGAAACACAACCAGTTAAGAAGAGGAACATTAAAACAATCCGATTTGGGTTTTATGTGATAGAAAAACTCTTAAGAGAGCAAAAGTGTAATCATATACTTAAAAATAGATGAGATCTTCTGATTGGTTACCATTTAAAATAATTTAAGCTACTTATTAAAAAACATGATTCAGAACTTTAGCATCTAAGCAAAGAACATACAAACACTTGTGTTCCTTGGCAGAACAAATAAAGTTATGGTAGTAAACCACTCCGTGAAGTCAGAGGCCTAAAATAGCCAGTTGTAATTCTTTCTGGTAGATTAGCAAATAAATTATATTTACCATATTAGAAGAAAGATTGCCTTTCTGATTAGAAGTGAAAGGAGTGTTATGCAATAAGCAAGAAGAGTTGACTCTTGAAGATAAATGCCAGTTGTTTTTTAATATGGGGTGTGTGTGTGTGTGTGTGTGTGTGTGTGTTGTAAGGGACCACATGATTTTCTGGGTTTCCCCTAAAGAGAAGTTTAATTTGTTAAGTGTCTAAGTTAAATTGGGATGCCTGTATTTCATGGAGCTACGGAGATATAACTGTGCCTGGGCCACGATGGGTAATTTTCAGGTTTAAGTCTCCTTTGAGTGTTTGGATGCATTGGTGATTGTAATTGCAGCTCACAGCTGAAAGGTTGAAAAGTCCGAATGAACAATTCATTCATTGTCTTGTTCACATCTGGGTTAATGTTTCCTTCTTGGAGAACTCTGTACCACTCTGTTCTTTGCTTCTTGCCACAAGATAGCAATGCCAATTTCACTCTGTTTACTTGGAAGGTCTTGAGGCTGATGTATCGGTGCTAGCCACAAATTAATGGAATTCTTTCCAGCTGCAATGCTTTCAGATAGTCAAACAATAAGCCAAAAACACTGAATGGCTTTGGCTGTTTTTCTCTTAATTATGCGGCATTCTCAGGGATGATGTAAACACAATTACTAGTTGAAATGACCATAACATGTAAGATATTTTAAAGAAATAAATTAAACTGTTACGGAAAGCACTGCGTTAAAAAGAAAAAAAAACTTCTTTGTATTAATAGTCTGAAGCTAGAGGGCATAATCATCTTACAAGAGAGAGCATTAGAGAAGGAAAAAATAAAAGTGTGCACACTTTACAGAATGATATAGAGGTCAAGATCTGAAGCCAGGAATCCAATTTCCTTCTTGGGTCTATGTGTGGCCTGTGTTCTTAGAGTTAGCAGCATTGTTTAGCTCTGCTATGAGGTTAGCCTTTAGAAAAGGACTCTTTTTGGAGCAGATGCTATGGCAGGCTACCAGTGTCTAGAAATGGAGGCTGAAATCTAGAAATGGAGGCTGAGTCTGATGCCAGATCACCTGGTTAACCTGAGAATAGAACATCTGAGGAATTCAGCCATTTTGTTCCAAATGTAAAGGAGTCAGACGATACATAGACAACTCAGGCAGTCTGGGTGTTGTGGCCTTAAATTGAAAGAAGAAAAGTGTACAACATGGCTGAACTGATAGACTGTTTGCAGTGGCAACTTTTGACTCTTGTGCCTTAAAATTTCTGTTGACATGCCTTATACATTATACCTAATTGGCAGGCTCAACGTATTTGTTGGATTGAGTTGATCCTAAAATCAATTTGACTGTCAGTTCAGTTTCTTTCAATCAATCAAAACCTTTTCCACTCTTGGAGAGGTCCAATTCAGTAACTGACTTTAGAGTAGGGGTCCTCAACTTGCCCTGCCCTTTAAAATTACCTGAAGTGATGTGTGTTAAGTATGCTAAATTAAATTAAATTTAGCCTAAATCTGCCTCAGTATCTTGAGTCCATAAGTAACAAACTACAACCTCACTTAAGAGTGTATTCTTGTGACAGGCAGCTGAGTCTCAGCCAATCACAGCATCCAAGCTGCATCCAATCACAGACTATGTTCATATAAGGCAAATGCATCATGACATGATGCCCAAATAAGGCAAATACTGAGCTATAACCAATCAAGCTGTCTTTGTATGGCACTTCCTTTTTTGTCTATAAATACTTCTTGTCCACATTGCTGAGTGGAGCTCTCTGAAGCACTACAAGTTTAGGGCACTGCCTGATTCTTGAATTGTTCTTTGCTCAAATAAACTCTGCTAAATTTAATTTTTCTAATGTTTTTTTCTTTTAACATGTGTAAAATATCCATGCTAGGGGCTCCACTCCCAGAGATTCAAATTCAATCATTTTTGGGTGAGGCTTGTGTATGAGTGCTCTCTATTGATGTCTCAAATGATTGTAACATCTAGCAAAGATTGAAACTAGTACTCTGAAGCAGTGATCCCCAATCTTTTTGGCACCAGGGACAGATTTTATGGAAGACGATTTTTCCACAGACGGTGGTGGGGTGCAGCCAGGTGGTGGGGTGCAGGGGGGTGGAGGCAGAGCTCAAGCGGTAATGAGCATGCAGTGTGGTGGTAGTGGCTGTAAATACAGATGAAGTTCCCTGGCTCACCTGACACTCACCTCCTGCTGTGTCACCCAAGTCCTGTGTTTCACGGAAGACAATTTTTCCATGGACAGATGGGGGATGGAGGAAGGAGGGAGGGTATGGAGCTCAGGCAGTGATGTGTGGCCTGATTCCTAACAAGCCACAGACTGGTACCCAGCTGCAGCCAAGGGATTGGGGACCACAGCTCTAAAGGGAGTCTGAAATGTTAATGTAATGGAAAGGCTATTGAAAAAAAGAATTTTAACTTGCTATTTTTGTATGTATGCTTTTGTGTATGCTGTATTTTATTTTAGCCACTTTTTACATCTTTTCTCAAAAACTTACCTTTCTGTCAAGAGCTATCACAAGGTCTAGATCCAAATGTGCCTGGAAAATTATTTTTCCTGTAGGAATTTAATGTGAGAACTTTATTAAGAAGTTTAAAGTACAAGATATGTACATATGCACATTTTAGAACAGCAAGGAGAAAAATGTGAGTTTTTCTAAGTTCACCAATTTCAGCAAATTACATAACTTAAGGCTATACATTACATAACTTAAGGCTATACATGTCTATTAGTGGGGGTAGGGAGTTGGACAAAAATGCAAAAGAAGTATGTGCTCTGGTTGCTGCATTGAAGGAAATGACTAATCTTTTGCAAGAGGGAGATAGATATGTATATAAAATAATTAGAAATCAAATATAGTCTTGAATAGAAATAAATTTGTGCCAAAATTTACAGCACAAGTGATCTCAAGTTTTCCCTTGAGCTCATACTCTTCCCATTAACGTTATTGATTGAGGGGAGAAACAAAATATGTTGACTGTATGAAAAAGTGGAAGTTTAGAAAGTTCAAGTTTATTATTTATTACTAACAGAAGAAAATAATCACCATATAAAAGCTCTAAGAAAAGAAAAAAAAGCACATGCAAAGCATGGATGAATAGAATAGTTGCTGGAAAATGTAACAATCCTGAAATTTGATGATGCTGGACAATCTGTTCTTGTCTAAAATATCTGCCAGGCAGAAATTCTCCTCTTGAGCCTGAATTTGATGAAATCATATGGTTATAAATCAAGTCCAGAAATGGAAATCAGTAAGTGGACCACATCCTCCCAATGGTTTTGAAAACCTCTATTCTGCCTTTCTCGGGAAGAAATGTCTGATTATGAGTGATCTATCATTTTCAACTCTACAACTTTATTTGAATCAACAGCCTTTTCAGTAGCTACCTAAGCTTTTAAATACTCAAACATTTAATTAAGAGCCATGAGAAACTGGACACCTGATTTACAAGCATTTTCTCGATAGCATAAATCTAAGATCTTCCTCTTTCATTTAACAAAACATGCCACCCTTTCTTTCCCTGGTAGCTTTTCAATTATGAAAATATATTGATGTAATGACTGTGATAGTGAGAATTGCATAATGTATGAAATTTTTCCCCAGTCCCTCAACACAATTTAAGGTTTTTGAATAATGATGAAAATATGGGCGGTCCTTTTTTCTACAAAATGTCCTTAACTGTTCATTATCTCTACTAAGTAGTCTCTTGTACTGGGAACACACACCATCCTCATTGCTTTTTCTCCTCTTGGTAAGGTCCCACACATCCTATAGGATTTAGATCTAATAGAACATCCTCTGTAAAGTAGCTTTTTTGTACTTGGTATATAGGAAACTGTCATGAAACACATGACCTTGTATTTTAATTATTTGTTCATGTGTCTACTGGAAATCCTAATTTTTATGTCTTGTTTGTGATCAAACTATGATTTCAAGTTCTGTTTGATTACTCATATCTTTATTAATTTGTTTTTATATAAGTAACCCTTGTTCACTGTAGACAGAGTATAAACTAAACAAAAACAAAAAGAAAATGCCCATAATCCCATCAACCAGAGATCACTACATGTAACAAATACTTGTTGTTTTCCCTTCCAGACATCCATCTTATTTTATTGAGTGTAGGCTATTTTCAATAGTATTTGATTGATATCCTTGTATATACACCTAGGCATGCTTATTCAATTGTTTTCTTCAGCTAAATGTTGAGATGAAAAGTTGTTGAATCAAATGATACGACTTAATTTTTTTTTTATCATTCTGGTTTATATTCCGAACTGACATTCTGAAAAGTTGTTTCAATTACTCTCCCTTTAGTGTATGAAAGTTCCCATATGCTATGAAAATATTCTTCATGTTTCTGTCTTGGGCAGAGAACATTTTTTATTCATTTTGCATTTCCAGTTCCTACAGAACTGTCTGGCACAGTAGATCCTCACGGTTTGTCAGGAAAAGATGGATGAATGAAAGGATGGATGGAAGGATGAACAGTGAATTTATTTTTACTGTCAAAACAATGTACCTGATCTCAACTTTTCCAGTCAGGGGATACTTAGAAAGCAGATTGATGGCTGGGTCCGTTTCTTCACATCCTCTTCTGTATCTTTACTTTGCGGTTGCCTCACTGAGGGCATATTTTTCCTCCCTTTGATTTAGGACTCTGCCCTGACTTTGTCCAATGCCACATGGAAGTGACAACTTGCACTTTCTAGCCTAGGCTCAGAGGTTTTCACTTGCCTTCTTATATAAGTCTTTGCCATCATCAGGAGAAGCAAATCCCTCAAGGCACAGCTGCTCATTAGACTGAGCTATAGACAAAAACACAGGAAAAGATATGACCAAGCTGTACCTGCAGCCTGCAGCTGAATGTCTCATTTGACCTGCCCCATGAAGCTGAATCTTCCTAGATACCACAGGCTAAAAGCATGTCTGCCCCAGCTGAGTTCAGCCTAGATCAGCCAAGCCCTAGCTGGCCTGCAGCCACGTATGAGCTATAATAAATCATTGCTGCTTTAAGTTATTGAGCTTTGGAGTTGTTTGTTATACATTATTGTAGTTTTTCTGATGAAATGTTCCCGTGCCTTTTTCTTTAGAGCTACCCAAATATGAAAGAACCCAGCAAACGTCAGTGCTCACACTTTCTGCTGTGTCTTTTTGGCTCATGGACTCATGACATCATTTGGATGTCAAAGACTTACGGACGGCACAGTGGAAAGACCACTGGGCTTCTGAAAAGATAGTGGTTCAAACCTTGCCTCCACCCATTGTAGTTGTGTGAAACTTTACATTCCATTTAATGTGTCTGAATTTTAGTTTCCTCTTCTCTATAGTGAAGATAATTAGAGCTCTGTCTCATAGGACTATAGTGAAAACCAAAATATATGATATATAAAAAAGCATTTTTGAGTACTAGTCAATTCTATTTCCAAATAAGTTCATATTAAAAAAATTTAAAAAAAGAATACTATTTAGTTCATCTAAATATGCTTTTTATAAAATTTGGTGTTTAGTAATGTATACTTAGTACATTTACATATTTGCATCATAGGTTAAATAATTATTTCTTACTCTTTCTTTTTTTAGGACTTTTCCCATTGACTCCCTTACATTTAAAGACCATCACCTTGGTTTCATCCTAGAACATCCATCTACTGAAATATTGATCAAATATTGACTATGCATAATTGATCCACCTTTAGTGACAGAATCTAAATACTACAAAAGACAATAAGCTGTTGTGATTATTGCCTTTATACTGCTGAGAAGTGTAAATTGCTAGTTTAAAATTTCCTTGTATATATTTAATGTTCTTAATGTGTTAACAAGTAAATATGAGAACAAGAAACATCTGCAAAAAATTAAAAAATATTATCTTTCATAAAATCCTGTGATTTAAAGAAAATGATTAGAAATGTGAAAGTAAGTCACATGAGTCCTGAGACCACATAGGGTAGAAAGCCTTATAATATTAATATAACATTTGACTTAAAAAGATTAGAATAACTTTATTATTATTGTCTAATATATTAGACAATTACAATGTCTAATATATATTGACTTTTAGATAAATTGGCATCAGGGAAGGTGGTATTTAGAAAAACCAGTCAATAGCCAGGGTGAAGGGTACTTCTGGCTTCAGGACTTTACAGCTTGTGGTAATTTTACAGGCTGGAGAACAGGAGGGGATCTGGAAATACCCCAAGAGAAGTTGAACAGAGAGATTGGGTTAGAGCAGGAAGGACTGGAAGTGAAGTTAGAACCGGCAGGATAAGGAGTTGGAATTCATCCTGAGGGGGATGAGGGAACCCCCTGTGGAGTTTTAGGCAGACAAATGGCCAACACCATTCTGGCTGTGGCATGCAGAGTGCCCTAGAGAAGCAAGTCCAGAGGCAAAAGCTGTGTGAAAACTTCTGTCATCGAGCCTGTGGCAGGGGCTCTTGATGAAAGAAGTGGTCCAAAGGAATCCATTCAGGCTGAGATGGGACCTCCACCAACTGCCCAAGAAATCTATCAAGAAAGATGACTCTCTGAAGGAGGACCTCAGCTAGTCCAGGGATAAGAGTTCCACCACCAAAAAAGTGAGGCTGCAAAGAGCTAGACAGGACAATTAGTGTCCTTAGTATGTTCCAGAGAGGAACCTGGAAAGGGGGCAGAGACCTGCAAGCAGTGTGAGTTCAGGGAAGAGGATTCAGCTTAGTGAGGTTGCATAAGGTGTCCAAGGACTCAGCTACACCAGAGATGAATTCCAGGTTGTGCCCACTGGTGGGGGAAAGCAAAGGGACTCTCGGAAATCCTTGAGAGCCATGGGTTCTTCTTGACTTGGGAGGACAGAAGGGCTTAGCCAAGCAGTTTGCAGTCTTTAAGGTCTCAGGCTGGGACAGGCAAGTATGGGAGCAATGTAACTTGCTGTCTGCGACCCTGTGTGAAAGTCTTTCTGAGGCAGAAGGGTTGTTCTGTGCTTCCGGCAGTGTGCCGGGGTAGGTATTACTCTGTGACTATTAGGTTTAAAGAGAAATGATTTGTGCTACAATCAAGAGCTACTCAATACTTAAGGAATAATTTCTATTGCAATACTACTGCTTTATAATTTGAAAATACTATTTTTCCCTCTCTTCTTTACGTTGACTATTTTAGTTCCTCTATATTTCCTTCACTAAATTGCACTTCAGGGCTTTAATAGTAGACCACATTTTCCAAAAATCTGATCCAAATTCTGGCTCTTTCAGGCAATTGAATGATTTTGAATCCAATGATTTTTATCCAGCTATTAAGTTCTTGGTATAGTCTTACGCTCAACAAATTATTCTTTGGATTTGAATCATCAGAATTATAAGTGTTCTTTAAAATAGGCACAGGTTTAAAGAAAGATACATGACCAGGTCTCTGTTTTAATGAGTAACAAGGTTAATTATCTTTTTTTCCCAGCAATGTTATAATTTCAATGAGTTTGAACATATAATATTTAAACTATTAGATATCTTTACAATTAAGATTTTTTAATTACAATTTATTTAATGTTATAGAGTAGAAGTTATAGGAAAACTTATACCATTTTTGTATTTAAGTGTCTCGTTTAATGTGAAAAGTATCTTGGAGTTTTAAGCTCAATAATGTCATGAAGTATGTATTACATGGAAGATCGTGTGGCTGATAAATAAGAGGTTAGGCCAAGCCCAGTTAATGGCCTCTTAATTCCCCCATTATTTCTGCCAACAATTTTTTTAAAAACATACTTTATTATCTCATGCCTCAGTTTGCTCATTCAAAAAATAAAATGACTACCCCGTGGTATTTGAGGGCTAATTATAAATCTATGAAGTAATTAAGCAACCGTCAGGACTATTTAATAACATAAGATATATTTTAATTGCTTTTATTTTATTACTGACACTGTGAGGCTTTTAATTTGCCTGCTGAGATTTCCAAAGCAATGGATAAAATGCATAATAGTGATAGTTGGAAATGAAGACTGTTGTTGTTAAACTTATCCCAGAAACTTGTGCTCTTACCAATCAGGGCCTGCTTGGTTTGCTAGAATTTACTGTGCATCCACGCTGTGATGTTCCAATAGACAGTTCTAGAAGTTTAATATAGCAAGGCAAAAATATATGTGAGATGCAGTTTACTGTTTAAATGGGTGACTGGTAGACCTAATATTTAGTAATTTCCTGACTCCCTCCTTCCTTTGAGTAATTTGTCATTAGTAGTATTCTGTAAGTCTCCCTATTTTTAATCCTATATTGAAAGTTATTTATCCTCAAAGTAAAGAAATAGACATAATTTAACAAGTGAGGGGAGGGATAAGAGACAATTTGGAGCTGATAGAGAATATATAACTTAATCCTATTGGAGGAAATAAGAAAATGAATATTAATTCAATGTGAAGATGTTCCGGTCAAAGATAAGATTTTGAGGAAAAACTGGGCCTCTAAAAGTTTGTGGATAGTGGTGGACAAGGCTATCTTGTTAGAAGAAAAGAAAATAAAGAGTATAGTTTGAAATATCAGAGAGAAAGGGTATGGGCCTTATTAGGAAATGAGTGGTTTCATTTCAAAATGGTGGAATAGATAAAGCATTTTTTGATGTTTTCTTCTCTAGAGGTTCTCAAAAAGAAAAAAAAAAAAGAAATAGAGAATAAGAAACTACATGTTTAAATAATCTGGAAAACATCTCAAACCCTAAATATGTAGCAGACAGAGAAAATGGCAAATGTTTGTATGTTGTAGATAGTAAGTGTGTGAAGTAGGTAGAAAATGACTCAGAAAAGAAGGAAGTTAAATAAAAATGACCAGGTGGGGAGATGGTGAAATAGAAATGGATGCCACCCAACCCAATTTGTTTGACAATCAGAAAGTGGATAAGAAATTGGCCAGAGGGAAGAGGGTCTTGGTAAACTGTGGAGCTGAAAAAAAATAGATTTGTTCAAAAATCAGTTAAAGGAATAGTCAGCTTTTTAGTCCTCATCCTCAAGTAACTTTCATTTTCATTAAAAAGACAAAGTTCTCCCCATTCCCCATACTTGCAAGAGTCTGAAAGTTTATTTTTTAGAGAAATTAAACCAGAAAAACCTCAAGAGATTGGAAATGAGGAGCCTAGAGGAGGATGAACTGGAGATATTATATTGATTATAATAAGATTAAGTAAAAGTCTGAAAACCAAAAAGTGAGAACCACCCTTCCTGCCTCCAGTCCTACCCTTAAGTCCACTTCCTAGACAGAACATCGATGGTTCTTTTTGTGGAGTGCCAAGGCGATCCCCAAAAAGACCATGAGATTCATAGATTTGGCCTACCGGGGTGATCTAGCCTTCTTTTTATCTACTCACCTCCAGAGTCAACCTTCCTCCCGGGCGTATAAACTCCACAAATATGAATAAGGCTTCAATTCACCTATTTAGTGTTTTGTGTTAAATGTAAATGGATAACCAAGCAACATCAGCCATTTGAGGAAATCCTGTTACAGGGAAGATAGGGACTGAAACAAACAGGAAAAAAGAAATTGGAGAAAGAATATATAATTATAGGAAAGAGAAGATAGTTTCAAAGAAATTATTATTAATCATCTCAAAAAGATACGTGGAGTTATTATAACCATTGTATCTTAAAACATTGTCAAATATAGAACAAGTAGAGAATAATAAAGAGCTCTTGTTAATAATAGGATAATCGAAATCTAAAAACAATAATAGAAGCATGGGAAGACAAACTTGAGGGAAATGTCCAGAATATAGAAATAAAAAGAAAAGGATATGAGTGATAGGACAAAAGTTATAAGAATATTATCAGATTATTCCAGGTGACCTAATATCCAATTAATAAATGTTTGAAAAAATGAAGACAAAAAATAGTGATGCAGACATTATCAATCAAATAATGTAAGAGGATTTGTTAGTACTAAGGGCATTAAACTATCCCACCAAGAGTGAGTGATGAACTGTAATAATATAGAGCCTTGCAGGGTTAGAAAAGAGAACAAGGAGAATTCTCCGCTAAGAAAATTTTTCAGTAGTCTGGCGAGAGAGAAGAGGGGATGTGCAGTGGCCACGGCTATAGAATAAGATTCAAAGTGAGAGACTTTGGTTACATATGGATGATGAGTGGGAAGAAAGTCAAGAATGACTTGGAAGAGTCTAGTTTCAGACCTGGATGGAGAGAGAGTGACATTAAAAAGAGAGTACAAATGTAGGAGAGGGAACCATTTTTGAAGATATATAAAGACATTCCTATCCTATGGTGGGATGGGTAAGGAACTGGGATGCTGAACAGTGGGATCTTGGCAATTTATCAGCTCAGTGACCTTGATCACTGTGCCTTTCCCAGCTTCAGCCTTCTTACATACAAAGCAGGGAGTAGAGGAGGTGCAATATTACTTATCTCACAAAGATGATGTTGAGAAGATTTAAAGATATACTGTCTTTGAAAGCACTTTCTAAAGAATTGTTTAAAAACTGTACGAAGTGAGCTGATTTTTAATGGTATCCACTTGTGAAATGATCAACTTCTGGACATGCGGGTGCTGCACAGGTCTGGGACCAGGAGAGACAGCAGGGCTGCAGGCCCAGATTCGGAAGTGCTCAGAAGCCAAGTGATCCCAGTCACCTGAAATCCTGCAGGGCAGAGAAGAGAAGAGCACTAACGAGGAGGCCCTAGGCACTGCCGGCTCCTTAGGTGTAATTAGAAAATGAAAGGAAAGGAAGAAAAGCAGCACCATGTGGGAAAACAATCAGAGACTGGACGAAAGAGCTTTAGGAAAACACAGGGATGGTCACTGGGTCTTTACATTGTTCTGTTAATAGGACAGGTGCAATAGGTCTAAATAGAAGTACACAATGTTGATTACATAACAATATGTAAGAAATTATTGGAAGCCATGCGTTTCTTTCAGAAGCTAGGCTTTGGGGTTCATTTTTTAGGGTAGCTTAATATCACTTAGAGGCCTGTGCTGAGTAGCAAGCCATATGTTTAGCAAACCTATGCTGAAGATTAGTTTCTTCTAACTGAGGTGAAATTCATATAACATAAAACTACCCATGTAAAAACGTATAACTCAATGGCATTTATTTAGTACATTTACAATGTTATGCAACCATCACTTCTACCTAGTTCCAAAACATTTCATCACCTCCCAAAAGAAACCCTGTACCTATTAAGCAGGCACTTCCAATCTTTCCTCCGGCCCTCCCCCCCCACCCCCCGCCGTGCCTGGCAACCACCAATCTGCTCTATGTCTCGTGGATCTACCTAGATATATACCACCAATGAACTGAAAGCAGATATTCAGAAAATACTTATACGTGAATGAAGATTCAGTTTTTAATGGGCACCTTTGAATGAGGTCAGGCCCTAGGGCAGTTAACCTTAGAAAGTGAGTCCTGGGAAGGTAACGACTGGGTGGCCACAATGCCAAGTGAATTTATTAAGACAGGTTTATATTTTATACCTTAGTTCAGGCTGCTGTCTGTGCCAAAAGCAGAATCAGAGGATGACAATGCTTTCTATAAATTAGCTGAATTAATATGAAAAGTGAGTTCTGGGTTAGCCATATAATAACTTTTAATTAGGAAAAAAAAAAGCACAGAATCTAAATTTCATAGTTTTCAGTTTTTGTTTTAACTGTTTTATAATTGGGGACATTTTGCCCTTAAATGAATATTATTTGTAAATAATCCTTTCTAATTGAAGGCTTAAAATGTCTGGGCAAAACCGAAAATGACTCCCTACCCAAGGTTTAGTAACAGTTCAGGTATTCAAACAGGAGCAGCCTGAAGAATCATCTTTGGGTTTGATCTTAGTAAACCTGCAATTACTCATCTCCTCAGCTAGACTTTCCCTGAGCAAAGCAAAGGGTAGCCAAAGTGCATTAATCGCTCACTGATGACTCAAGATAAACAAAAACCTTATAATCTTTGTTTCAAATAGTGTGTGTTGTAGATAGGAAAAAAAAAAAAAAAAAAAAACCAGTCCCTCTTTGGTGGTGAATAACAGTTTGCCCATCAGATCTTCTTCAAGTCCACGTTCCACTGCCTATGTCAAGCTTTTGAAAACTGCACAAAAACTGCATAAAAAAATTAAGCTTTATAAACCTAGTGGAAAATTATGAAATACTAATTTTACAGGTGCATAAGAGAAAACTGCAGTTCCAAATATCGGAATGCCATTAAATATAATGCACTCCGTATGCAGGGGCAGTTAATTTAATATTAAACCCATAAAACATTTACCAGTGCCAGTGAGGGTTTTGGTTGTTGACAGCAGGCTAGGTGTCCCACAGCCATGCCGTCTTTCTGTTTGCAGGCCAATTTTACACAGCTGCTTTCTTCTGGAAATCATGCCTCATTTGAAGCCTTCGCAAGTATGACAAATAGCCTCTCTAAGCCTTAGCGACGGTGGGGAAGCTTGAAAATATTTAGGAGCATTTATTAGCTAAAATATGAAACAAGATGTGGTTCAGCTATAGCTTTTGACCAGGTGGAGGTCTTGTTATTGTAGGAAATGCTACCTGCTCAGGTGTGTATATCTTTTTCAGGGCACTGTATAAAATTGTCACCCTGAGGGTAATGCTAAGTTCAAACTGCATAGAAATCCTAATGTTGATCCATAAATTGGACAAAATTAGAATAAAGTCTTTACTTTTGTAGTCAGCTGTCTGGTGGTACTGCTGATGTATATATAGCAGATGTAAGATAGAGCTCCTTCTAAAGGGAGCTTCAAATCTCCACGGGAATTCAGAATTTAGAGGAAAAGGCTATGTAAGAAGAGAAAAGCTAAGTGCTAATTGAATTGTTCAAACAAAGCTTGGGGTATACAGGGTGTATTGGGGCTAAAGTAGTCAGGGGAACTCCACCCAGCTGTTGCAGTTGGGGATGGATTATGGAGGTGGGGAGGGGAAGGCATAGGCAACAGACAGTGGGTAGGGATAGGGGTGGGGTGGCTCTGTGCACACAGGGTGACATATTTTGATAAAAAGTGGACCAATATGGCTGAAGCAGAGAGTTCATGAGGAGTCCATGGAGGCAAGCAGAAGGAGCTAAATTTGCATAGATTAAATGGTCTCATTAACGAGGCTCTTGAACACCAGGATAAGAGTATGGGATTTTTTTTTTTTTAATTATTTTTCTGTTGTAGGAAATGAAAAGGGGAAGGGGGTCATGGGGGCTTTGGGAACGTGGGAGTGACATAAGAAAGAAGGGTTTGGGGAAATTCCATTACAGCTGCCTCTTGGATTCATTGACATAGAATTGAAAAATGCCCTGTATGCTTAGAAGATTAAGTAATGAGAAACCTGCACTGGGTTCCAATTGGCAGTGATAAAAAGGAAGGAGATGTTTTGAAGAATCATTTGAAAGAGAGAAACATTCTGAAGAAAGTATTTATAGGACCTGAGAACTCATTGGGTGTAGAGAATGACGAGTGGGCAGGTTCAGGCGGATTCTGGGACTTTGAGTCTAGGCAACTTGAAGAGGAAAATAAGAAAACCCAAAAAGGAAATGGACTTCAGTGAGGAAAAGATGAGCTCAGCAAGTGAGATTTCTGAGGAAGACTAGAGAGCTGTAGCATACCAGAGACAGAACTCTTTTTTGGTTTCCAGATATTTGGTGGTGGAAGCAGAAGCGAAACCACAGGGTAAACATGGAGTGGGCCAGGAGCTAATGGAAGATCCAATCTTTTGTTTCAGAGCATCTAGTCAATAAAAGTTACTGCATTGAAGATAGAGAAAAAGTCCTTGGATTTCCTAAGTAAACATGTATGCACCTTTGCTAGGTGGTGGAGGTGGAACAAAACAACAGTTTCTGGAGGTTAAGAAATAAGTGGCAGCTATGAAGATGGAAGTCATGAATATAGACTCCACTGTTTGAGGAGATAAAAGTCAAAGCAAAGAGAGAAGCAAGACAGTCATTTTGGTGTAATAGCAGTTGTTTTGAGATAAGAGACAAGAGCTTATTTTAAATATAGGAGAAAGAAATTTAAAAGAAGAAATATCAAAGACACAGTAGAGCATGTGTTGTCTTAGAAAGTTAAAAGATCTAATGTTCATAAAGCAGAGTATGACTTCTACCAAGGCAGGAGGTAATCAGAGATGGTGGGTAAAAACTACAGGGAAGAACAGGTCTATCACAATTAACAGGGGAATTTGAAAGAGGGAATTGAGTAGCCGTATGAACCAAATATGCTCGGCTATATAGAAAGTTTGATTATCTCTTGGTACTAAAAAGTGGAAAAAAATTAACCCCTGGTGAGGTTTTGGGAGATTTATTTGACCAAGGAGAGCCAACCATTTTCCTCTTACTCTACTGGGATTTTGTTCATGGCTGCACAGAGCACACTGTTTTGAGAAAGGTTTTCAGGGCGCATTCAGACTCAGCACTCAGGATTGCCAGTGTGAATCAACAATAGCTGCCCTAGGCATGGGGCTGGGGCGTGGCCGCGCTAGTGCTGGCTAGCAGGAGGAGCTCCTAGGCAGCAATGAGCATAAAAGAGCCCTGTTCCTTTGCGAACTTCAGAGAAAGAAACAGGGTTAAAAATGAGCAAGATGGAAAGTTGTTAAGGTGAGGAATCTAGGGCCCTGTGCCTCTGGGTGGACCAGCAGGACAGGCATCAGTGGGGAGCATGTTAGAAATGCAGATTCTCAGGTTCCACTTCAGACCCACTGATACCAACTATACCAATTCTTAATTGGAACAATGTCCCAACTGAATCATGTGCATGTCATCAAATTTTATAAAGATATGCCTGGGGTCTACAATGAAATGGACAACCATGGGGTTCAGGTATGGGGGGTGGAGTCATCCCAGAAATTGAAAGGATACTTAAGGTTTAGGTTAGTGGTTCTCAAAGTGTAGTCCTCAGACAAGCTACATCTTCAATACCTGGGAACTTGTTAAAAAATGCAAATTCCATGGCCCGACCCCAGAGCTACTGAATCAGAGACTCTGGGGATGGGACCCAGGAATATGTGTTTCACAAGCCCTCCAGGTGATTCTCACGTGCTCTAAAGTATGAGAATCACCTTCTAGTTAATGCTGATAAAGTACACTTACATAGGTCATGAACAGGTATAAAAAATGAAGAGAGTTAGTTTAAGTTAAGGTAGGAGCAGGAGGTTGTTAAAAGTTCACGAAGCAAAACATCAAAAAGTGAATGTCACCAACAATACTGTATACTACCAAGAGCTTTGCCAAATCAACTAAGGCAGAGGACCATGGCTGTTTGGCATTGTACATGCAGCCAGCAGTTGTCTGGATAAATTTTTTGCAGTTAGTAGGAAAAACCTACTACTTTATTCCAGGGATTGCATAGATTAGGAGAAACTGGGTTACCTGCAGATAAAAGTAAACTAAAATGACATTTACATATATGTAGACAATGAAACTTCAAAGTAAGGAAGCCAGGTCCAGTTTGGGGTGTGAAAGGTTAATTGCAAATAATAATAATCTCCGCGCTATCAAAGCAGGACTGGATCTTTAGCAAATTGGTTACTTTTGTGTCAGGGATCACACACCTGAAAGTAAAATTATTACATTATTTTAGAAAATCATTTGCGATTCTAACTTCTCTTTTATCTATGACTGGAGAGCCCTTCCACACTCATCCAAAGGTGGCTAAAATGGGGCCAGTGAGCATTGACATCTTTGGAGTTGCACTAGCAAGGAGAGACATGTGTTCTTTGCATCCATGCCCTAGCCTGTGTAGTAGGCCCTAGCCACATGTGGCTATTTAAATTTCAATTCGTACAAATTAAAGTTCATTAAGAATTCCTCAGACCTGTCATATTCCATGTGCTCCACTTGTGGCAAGTGGCTGCCGTATCAGGCAGAAGGTTTAGAGAACATTTCCATTGTCACAGAGAGTTCTGTTGGGCAGGATTTGCACTTTTGATTCGAGATTCACGATACATGCTTTTTCAGAACCAGGCTTATCAATAAGATGCATTTTAGTAGGGCTAAGAGCCAATCTCTTTTGTGAAAAGGGTGTCTACCTGCTCTGAGGACACAATTGCTTTCCAGCTTCTACCTCAACAACGAGGATGTGGAGACCTTCCCAGGGGATCAGAAGATGACAATAGTATACTCATTTTCTTCTTTAATTTTGCCAGGGCAGAGGAAGGTCAAAACAAATCACCCAGGACAAAGTGACTTTGGCTAACGTTCTAGGACTTTCTCTATACTTTTATTTATACAGTTTTTTATTTTTATTTTTGCCAAGGCCTGTCATCAAGAAGGTGTACTTAGTATTTATTTATTTGTTTATTGATTTATTTATATTTTTTGTCTGAGACCAAACAAGACAAATGAGTTATAAACTGTAACTCTGGGAAGTAGATGGCAGAGTTTGGTGCCTGGCTGAGGTTGACTTTTCAGGTTTAGTTTGAAGCCCTTGCGAATTTTTGGTTATTTTTAACCTGCCTTTCATGAATGCAGGCTAGAAGGAGCATGGTGTTCATCTACTTCTCCTACCTAAATCTCTTTTGAGGGGTTCGTGAGGTATCTTTTCCTTTGACTGGACCAAACATGTTAGAAAAAGAAAGAAAGGGAAAAAAGCAGACACCAAATTATTGACTTGAAGCTCAAAATTGCCACCATCGTAAGGTGAGGGGAGTCAGACCTAAAGTAACAAAACTGGAATTGGTAGAAAGGTCTCAGGACACTCTGATGGCTCATGGTAAGATGGAGATACAAACTTTGGGACTTGAATTTGGATCTCTGATATTCTGATTTTATAATATGGATTTACTTGATATCTATAGAAATAAAATGTCTCAGCCAGAATAATGGCACATTTATCATACACAGGTACAAATCCTTGAATAATCTGAAGTTAGGTAAGTAAATGGCTTTTGCTGTATACATGTGTGTGTGTGTGTGTGTGTGTGTCTGTGAATGTGAAGGAAGTCTAAGATTAGGAAAAGAACATTGCCTTGGGAGACCTGTGGGCTGTTCGTGGAGTCCAAATGAGGGGTTTATGGCAACATTTCTTGTTTATCCTTTGGTGTTTTTCCCTTGGGAAAACATCAGTACCTCTGTGCCCCATCTCTTCTGTGTCCCCCATATTTTTTTTCCTCACCTTTGTCCTGGGAAAATTAATGTTCTAACTCTTTCTGATGAGCCTTCCAACATCTTCCCTATGAATCTTTGTGAAAAGCTAAGAGATCTTTTCTGGGCAATTAGCCACGTATAATTTTCCAAATTATATGTTTAGCTCTGACGTGTGTCTCTCCAAAGTTGGTGCACTATTTGTTTATTTGGTTCTGAAGCCAGGGGAGGAAGGAGTCTCCCCTGCTGCAGGTGACCCCGAGGGAGTCACAGGGTGAATGAA
Source organism: Eulemur rufifrons (assembly GCF_041146395.1). Lineage (NCBI taxonomy): Eukaryota > Metazoa > Chordata > Mammalia > Primates > Lemuridae > Eulemur > Eulemur rufifrons. The sequence goes on from NC_091002.1 coordinate 30,750,399, forward strand.
GTAACCCAGAGGGGAACTGCTTGGCTGGCAGTTCCTGCTAAGGCACTTTTCATAACCTTTATGGAAAATGGAAAGCTAACATTCTTTCTGTCTTCTTCATTCTCATCATTATTCCATTTTGAAAAATAATTAGGAAATTGCCAATGGGCAAAGATTTTTTTTGTGGCATGCTCTCCAATTTACTTTTACTAATATCAGTTATCCTCAAGTCAAAGCCAGTGAGAGGGCCATGCCTGGGAAGAGTCCTTTTGAAGACAAGACACGTCTGTGCTCAGCATCTTTAGCCTCCACGTGAAGAATGCTTAGATAAAACTTCATCCCACCACCTAGCAAGATCTACTCTGAATCTGGGAAGCCCCTTTAAACTTCTTTCCCTTTCCCCAAATTAAATATTCACTTAGCTTTTATTTTTCAGTGTCCTGATCCTCTTGGTGATGATGGGTTCATTAAAGATTAAACTTGTCCACGCTAATGTTGTAGCTAGTGAATCTATTACTCCTCTGCCTATAAGCCTACACTCAGTTCATGTCTATGTTTCTAAGAGACCCTTAGGAAGTAATATAAGGATGACTGGGAAGATCAGGTGTTCTGCCCAGCAGGCCATGCGGGGAGACAAGTTACTTCACAGGGTTTTCAACACTCTTGCCAGGGAAGTGCTATTGATGGCTGCCTCCCCTGAGCCAAGCTGACCAGGAACATCAGGAGGAGATAACGCCTTCCTGATGACTAACTCAAGATGGGGAAGAATAACACATAGAGACCTTGATTTGTTTAGTGAATTAAAGATAATCCAGATAGTTTATGAAAAAAAATCACATTTGCTCCAAACTTGCTCCTTATTCCATTAAAATGTCCCACCTTCTCATCATTCATACTCAAAATCTCTCAGCTGTTCTTAGCTCCACCCTCTCCACATAACACTGTGAGGTTAAGTTCTCTTGACCATACATGTCGATTCCCCTCGCCATGTACTTTCAAAGTCCAAATTTCTCAGTGTGATGTATATGCACACTTAATGCCATATCTCAAACACACTTTTAATCCTTCTTTCTTTGTGCCCTCTCATGTACCCAGGTCCAAAGAAGATTTTTCCAACTTACCCTTTCCTAGTGCTGGGTCTGCTTACTTTTTCCTTTTCTTTAGGAACACCTTTATCCCTGCTACCTCCTGAAGTCCTACTCATTGTGTAAGGTCCAATTTAAATTCTGTTTCCTTCATGAAGCTTTTTCTTGACCCTTTAACTAGAGATCATCCCTCTATCATCTGCTCTCTCATGTCCTTTGTTTGATTTTGCTTCGCACTGCACTCATAGTGAGCTGAAAGCCTCCCTGCTCCGTTATCTATCAGGAAAGAAACTAAGGTTGGTTTGTTTTTGTTTCTATACAGTGTGTCTATTGCACATGGCAACCTTTTGTAAATATTATTAAATTCAAATCATCCAATTAATCTTTGTTGAAACACTGTCTTTCTACGTGACATATCATGAATTATTATATTGCATCACAAAAAAGAGAAAGACAAAAGTAATAAGGAGTGGATTTAGAAACCCATGGTTGTAAGTCAAAACTACAGTGAATTATCACTTTGTACCTAAGAGTAGAGCTATAATAAAAAAAGACAGGCACTAACAAGTGTTGGTGAATGTCTTAGTCCATTTCGTGTTGCCATAACAGAATACCTAAGACTTGGGTAATTTATATTTTTTAAAAAGGGATTTATTTAGCTCACAGTTCTGCAAGCTTGGAAGTTCAAGGGCAAGGCCCTGGCTTCTGGCAAGGGCTTTCGTGCTGCATGATAACATGCAGAGAAGGTTGAAGGGGAGGCAGACACGTGCAAAGATGAGAGGACTCATGGGAGCTTTCTGGCTTTATAACAATCCACTCTTGAGGAAACTCATCTAGTCTCATGAGAGTGAGAACCCACTCACTACCCCAAAAACTGCACCAAACCATTCATAAGGGATTTGCCCCCATGACCCAAACATCTCCCACTAGGCCCCACCTCCCAACACTGCCACATTGGGGATCAAACTTCAGTGTGAGTTTTGCTGGGGACAGACAAACCATATTTAAACCACAGAAGTGAGGATATGGAGAAATTGGAATCCTTTTATATTGCTGGTGGGAACACAAAATGTTTCAACCACTGTGAAAAAGTTTGGCAATTCTTCAAAAAGTTAAACATAGAATTACCATAGGACCCCACAATTCCACTGCTAGGTACATACTGAAAAAAATTGAAAACAGATACTCAAACAAGTACATGTATGTGCATGTTCATAGCAGCATGATTCACAATAGCTAAAAGGTGGAAACAGCCCAAATATCCATCAACTGATGGGTGGATAAACAAAAGACGTATAATGAAATATTATTAAGTTACAAAATAAGATGAAGTTCTAGTACATACTATAGTGTGGGTGGACCTCCAAAACATTGTGCTAAGTGAAAGAAGTTAGACACAAAAGGTATCATGATGTATGATTCCATATGTGAAATATCCAAAATAGATAAACCCATGAAGATAAAACACAGATAGGCCTGCCAGTTGTGGATCTCTTTCTCTTGCCAGTTACTCCTTAATGGTTTCTAAGAAACATAGATATGTAAACTTAGTTGAGGTCCATGGGGGAGGAGCTGTTCAAAGATCTAGGGGAAGTCAGATGTAAGCATACAAAGGAAACAGACTGCAAAGGGGGCCCTCTGTGATTTCCATGACCGTTTAGCAGACCAGTGTGGCTGAAATGGGGAGGAGAAGAGCACAGTGACATCAGAGGAGGTGACAGGGATGAATGAGGGGCCTTTGCACTTAGGGTGTCACAGTCATAGCAAAACTCTTAGATTTTATTTTTGGTGCTGGGAAGCAGAAGAGTGATATAGTAAACCTTAAAGAAGGCTCACTTTGAGTGTCAGTAGAGGTACATTAAGACCAAGTGGTTCTTCAACTCATGATGGCTCAAGGGGAACCTAAAAGTTAACACTGAGATTGTAAAAATCCTGCTCCTGAAAAGAAGGTTCAAGCAACCTCCCTTGGTGAAACAATGCTCCACAGCTCAGCTTCTCTCAGGAGTCAGAATCAGGGCTCCAGCTGTGGATCTTCCCAGAATTCTATGACCATCTTGTATCTGGATGTCTGGATCTCTGGCAATACTGGGGAAGTTTTCCAAATAATTGCCTCAAATAGATTTTCCATACTTTTAGCACTTCTTCTTCTCCCTCAGGGATACCTATAATTCATATGTTTGTTCCCTTTGCATAGTCCCATATCTAAGTGATTGCTCTGCCCTTGTTCTCTTCTCTGCCTCTTTAAATGATTGGGTTAGTTTGAGATCCTTGTGTTCAAATTCTGAGATTCTTTCTTCTCCTTGGTTTAATCTGTTGCTGAAATTTTCTGCTGCATTTAGAAAATCCCTGAAAGACTCTTGTATTTCTTTAAGCTCTGTTATAACCTCCCTGATTTTGTCAAGCTCTTTAGTGACTTTTCATTAACTTCTGAAATATATTTTGGGCTTCTTTTTGTTGGTTTTTAACTTTCTCTTCAATTTCATTCATCGTATTTGTCATCCATATTCTGAATTCCATTACTGTCATTTCAACAAGTTCCTTATATTTGGAGTTCATTACTATGATCCCTTGGGGGTGTTGATCTGTTTTTATTTTTCATGTTGCCAGGGTTCTTTTGCTGGTTTCTTCTCATCTGAATTCTGTTTTCTGAGTTTCAGTTTAGTAGGTTTTCAAGACTACTATTCCTTGCTGGAAACTCTCCAGAAAGTTGTAAGATGTTCAAGTTGGGAACTGGATAAGACTCTCCTCACTGAGGCTGGTGTTGTGGGGATTGCTCTACCCAGGGTCTCCCCACAGAGGTAACCATAGCAGCTGGATAAGGTTGTCATAGTTTCCTGGGTTGTGGGTGACTGCTCAAAGCAGGTCACGGTGTGCTGGCGGCTCGAGGCTAGGAGGTCCCTGGTGGGGCATTGGACCTTGGAGCAGCTCTCCCAGCCCTTGGTTTGGTGTTGGAGGCTCTGGAGTGCAGTCTTGGGGTCCAGATGCAGTGCTGGAGACTCAGGGATGGTGTCTTGGGCCTGGCAGGATTTCTGGAGGCACAGGGGTGGAGCTTCAGGCTCCAGCTTGAGAGCCTCAGAGCTGGGATTAGGAAGGAGCCCCAAGCAGAACATCTGAGCAAGGCCTCTGAGCCAAAAGCAGGGCTATGCAGATGGCAGGCGATCTGACCTGGAGCATGGGGTCGAGGCCAAGTAGGCAGGAGGCAGTCAGGGCCTGGAGGGTAGAGTCAGGGCAAGCAAGCAACTGGCTGCTCTGCAGGCATCAGGGTCCTGCTAATGCCAATTTAGACAGGCTGTTGGCTCTGGCAGCCCAGGGACCACAGGGCACTCCATGCTCCTCTCAGAGCCTGCCTAAGCGGCAACCCCAAGCCTCTCAGTTTGGAGCCCACTGTGTTTCTGTGTGAGAGCATGGGAGCTGGGACTGGGGTGGAGCTGGAAGCAAAGCCTCAGAGTAGGGTCTCCAAGCCAGAAGCCGGGCTGTGTAGATGGCGGCCAACATGACCTGGGGTATCGGGTCAGGGCCAGGCAGGCAGGAGGTGGCTGGGGCCTAGAGGGTGGATTCAGGGCTGAGCAAGCTGCAAACTACTTCCTAGGCACCAGGGTTTCATGGATGCCATGTCAGACATGCAGAGGTCACAGCTCTCAATGCCCCATCCAGGACCCCCCAGAATGGTCGCCCAGAGCCTCTCAGATTGGGGCCTGCTGCTGTCCAGTCAATTCCCATGCTCAGGTCCTACTGCACACTTGGGGTGAAGTGCCTGGCTTTAATTTCCAGGGTAGGGCTCTGGGAAGCCACAAGTCAGTTCACTCCCTCCCCGGCCTGGTGTAGACCTAGCATGGTGCACCTAAGAGTTCAGGATGGTTTTAGCTGTTGCCTGATCCATACAGCACCTGCTGTCTAGTGCAACACCTCTGTACAGACTCCAGGCATGTCCATGTCTGAGAAGGTAGGAGGTCTGTAGGGGTGGTGCGTGCCGTCGGATAGTTGAGTCTGCACTGTACCAGCAGGCCAAGCACAGCGCTCCTGCCTTCTGTTCTCCTATTGTTCTCCTTGCAATTTCTAATCTTTTTATATGTATCACCCTATCACCTTTTTTTCCACACTGAGTGTCCCACGTTGCTTCTCTGTGAATTAACAATGCTGCTTCTGGGAAGAGAGATCCGTATTTAGGCAATTGCCTGCAACTTTCCTTTCTGTCCTTGGGAGCAGCGAGCTGGCAGGCTGCCTCTAGTCCTCCATTTCCCCCCGCCCTAAAACTATTAGATCTTATTCAAACCTACTCACTTGTTTCCATCCATCTTTTTCATTTATTCACTTAGGAAACTAACGACAATATGTTTGAAATCCTATCCTAGTTACTCTGGATGCTAAGGATATTTACACACTCTTCTCTTACGCTATCAATAATTGTGATACCAGATTTAATAAGATATAATAAACATATAAACATAATATTTATAATATTTAAAAGGTAAGTGGTTTTAAAAAAATTGCCTCAATAGGACAAATTTTCAATACAGCTTCCAATTATTCATACAGATAAATGAAAATTGATTATAACTTTGCAAAGTAAAAGTGTCTTCCAAAGAAATAAATTTTTGGCAACCTCAGGTAAACAATGGTATACCTACTTTTTAAGGTAAGACTTGTCAATTTGGTATCAAATGGGTTGAGTTCTCTCTCTCTCTTTTTTTTTTCTTTCTCAGAACTAGGTTTCAGGATTTCTAACCCATTCCCTCAAGTTTAGCCTGTGTCATTTCCTCTTGTGTTGTTCCCATTATATCAAATTTCCATTTTGTGATCTGTGTACCCTTGATTGTTTAAAAAAGGAGCCCAGACTTCTAGCCCATAAACATCACTTCCTCCATCTCCTGAATTTATTTAAATGGCTGATACTTGAGCCCAGGGAATTGTTTATACTAACACCATGGAGTCAAGAGTACTCATTACCCCCACTTCGAGCTATCCATAGGTCAACAACATAATGCAAAATCCCTCAGGCTTCATTACTTCACATCCTAATCTTTCTCTTTCCTTCACTTCCCAAGCTTTATGCCTTGGGTCCTCATTCTACTGTGTTGTTGATGAGTCAAGTGAAATGTATGTTTGCAGCCTAGTAAAAACTATATTTGCTTCCCCCCCGACCAGCTCACTATTTGTGTTCATTTATATGTTCTCTATCATCCTAGAAATCACCAATTGGCATTGATTTATTTTTTAACCCACTCTGAAAGTCTGTGTGCTTTCCCACTGCAAAGAGAGATTCCCCAATTGCCCAAGTCTTTAACAAGTGGAAAACTTTTCTAAGAACAAGTTGGATAGAACCATTTTTCTAATGTAAAGAAAAAGTAGCATTTTTCTTTGGCTTTGGAAAAAGTTCTGTTTATCTAAGTAGATTTGAAAGCAAATGAATAACTTCTACATTAACATCTCCCGATGATACTCTCCACGTGACAGATGATTTTATTATTTAGGCTTACAAAATAACATTAAACTCTATTTAACTTATGCAACTGATTATCGTGAAAAAATATTCCCTAGGCCATTTATTTTTAACAGACTTATTCCTTTCACTGGCCAAAAAAATGTCTATCATGATTCATTTTGGCTTTGGAAATGTTTCCTTTAAATTTCATCTGCTCCAAGTCAAAGAGTTCGGTCTTATGGTAGAAATTATTAATGGTGTTATGGAATAGAAGTTGTATTTTAGTTCATCGGTGGTATGCTTCACCCTGGGGCATAAGCACATGCTTGTTGTGTAGAGGTTTTCCTAACAGTTGCAAAGAATTTCGTCCTTCTCAAAGGCCTTTTCCACCAACAGGCGTGTCATCTCCTGTGAGTGTTCCTGCCAGGGAGGATCTATTAGTTGACCTGATAACATGACCTTGGACTTAGGGTTTTTCCTAATTCCTGCTTCCCTATCAAGGATGTACTGATCTTTTATTCTCTAGTATAATGTCTTATGTAGGAACAGGACTGATTGCTTTTCAGAGATTAAGGTTGAGGAGAGATCAGGTCTCAGAATTCACCCATGAAGAGTTTACTTAGGGTAGGCCAAGTGGAAAGCCAACTCCTAATATGTTAGTTAGAAGGGTTGGGCCCTCCTGGTTTTGTCCTTGTTCTCTTGTCTCATTTATGAGTCAAAATAAATAATAAAAAAGTGGTTTCTATCTCATTCATCCCTACAGACCTCTTCAGTTGGGTGAATGGTAAACTAGAGATGAAGGCATGAATGTCTCTGGGAATACATGGCCCCAAAATATATCATAGGGGCTTCCTATAGGAAAACTTGGCATGGTTAATTCTGAGAATTATAGCTACCATTGTTGAGCCCCTGAAATACCTCTGTACGTGTACTTAATAGACAGGGCTTACCTGTCTGCATACAGTGCCACTCTACACACACACACACACACACACACACACAGTCTTTTAAATACTTATTCTTTAAAAAATCCCATTGTGTAACTAGCACCAGGATCGTGGTAGGTACTTCGCAAATATTTGTTGAATAAGTAAATGCATGAATGCATAACACTATAAGAATGTCTCAGATACTTCTAGGCTGGTTGATTGGTTTTCAAAACGTGGTTGATGCACAGAAGTAGAAGAGACTTAGGGACCAATGCCAAAGAGCCAACACTCCTCATGTGTTTACTTCTACTTTGTGCCTCAGAATCTACTGCCCAATTTGGAAGATGTAGCCAATCTCTTACATTCAAATGATTCACATGTGATTCACATGTGAAATGTGTAACAATTGAGCTTTGAAAGATTTTAAATTACCATGAATGAAAGTGGGACTACACAAGAGAAGGTTAAGAAGTCATTTTTTTGTCTCTCTGCCTCTAATATCTAGTAAGAAATTGGCTTTCCATTAATTTTATTTTTTAATTGAAAGAATGAGTGAAATAGGCTTCAAGGGTTAATAAGCCAGGAAAAGAGGAGAAACTGTTCTCAAGCAGATGCATGTACTTTGATGTACCACTTTACATATTAGAATAGTTAGGAACTACTCTTACCTAAATTAGGGTAATTACTAGGCAATTTTTTTTGGTTATTTAAGTTTAATTATTACTAGTACTTAAAAAAATAACAAAACTGCATTTATGAAAGTTTTCATCATTTAGACTTTTCATTACTTCAGAACAATTTTCTGTGTCAGATAATATGGATTAGTGAGTTTGGGAAAGAACATGTATAGGGCACAGTGCTGTGTCCTTAGGCTTATGTGGAACTTACTTATTAAAGATGCTTTACTTTCCTGTGCCTTGGTCTCAGGTTTGATATAAACAAACTTGTTGCTGCTACCTGCTAAGGTTAGAAGATTTCTGAGGCTCAACCCACAACTCTTGTTTTAAACATTTGCACTCAAATGTAGTTTATCCACTTTTATCTTTACTGCCTAACTCCTTTGGATAAAAGCCCATTCAGAGAACAAGCACGGGGCCCTTGCAAATGTGTGTAGGGAAAGTGAGAAAAAAAGAATATATTTAAACAAACTATGGTTTATTTATTTATATCTTACCTGGAATTATTTGTTTGCAATCTTTCCAGTGCTAGAGGATCATGGCTATGTGTGTATGAGTGTATTTTGGAGGAGAACAGATCTCATCCAGCAGAAGGTTTTCCTGCTAGAAAGTCTTTCACATTGATCTGATGAGAACTGAAATTGTCTGAGTGAAAATGTGAGAATCAAATCACCCTTATTTTCCCAAGGGAATAATAAAGAAGAACCACCACATAAGCTCAGAAGTAAAAACTAAGAGCTTCCATTTCTTTCTCTTCCTCCCTCCTTTCCTTCCTTCCTTTTCTCTCTCGCTCGCTCTTTCTTTCTTTCTTTCTTTCTCTCTCTCTCTCTCTTTCTCTCTTTCTTTCTTAGAATTGGAAGATGCATTAGCCATGTACTTTGTTCTTCTCTGTTTTTAAATTCCACTCCATTAGGAACACAAATACTTTTTAGCTCTATGTGGGTAACATTTAATGCAGTCTGGAAGTTAAGAGTGGATTCTGGAAAATGCTACTTTACTGTGCAGAAGACCCAATTGATTCATGCAATATGTTGGGTTTTGTGTCATGTAAAAAATAATTAACATTGGAATAATTTTGATCTTTATTAATTGTTGTCATCTGCCAAAAGTACAAAAATGGTATCTCTGAGGTTATAACTAATAGTTAATACTTGGAGAAATTGAGGAATTTTATATAAAACATTATTGATATGTATTATTTAACAATTTTAAGCACCAAAACAAACTCATAAGTGCATTATAGAGGAACAAGAATGTATTTATGTGTGTGTGTGTGCGCACATGAGAAAGAGAAAGGACTTGGAAGGAATAAATTGTAAGTGTAAATTCAAATCTGCTAAAAAAAAAAAAAAAAGCCACCAAAGGGTAAATATGGGTTAATGTCTGCTCTAGACAATGAGCATAATCTTGGGAACCAAATTCTCCTTTAAATATTTGAAGTGTAGTCTGACTTTTGTGAACACTTCTTCCTAAGAGTCTGAGTATAGATTTTGATCCACAATTCGTATTTTATTCTCACATTTAAAGAAACTTATAAAAAGGAGGATGTGTTACATTATGCAGAATATCCATTTTCCCTACAAATACTTATAGCTGTGCTTAGATGATAATTACGCTGCAAATAAAAAATAAAACCACCACAAAAATAATTTGGCACCTTAAAAAGGAATTTGACTCATTTGAAAATGCCTATTGATATAATCATGCAATTATTACAATTATTTATGTCTGAGGTTCTTTCCTCTAAGCTTTCTATTAGGGACCATTATCATCCTTTCATTTTTTTCTTTCTAGAAGGGGTCTCCATTGTTCTGTCATACTATTATTCTACTATCTGATTGTTTTTTCTTTTTCTCTTGAAATTTCTAAGTATTTTTGTCCTTTTTCTCCAAGTTAATGCATATCAAAGCTCCAGACACATTCACAGCTTAATTGTTGCTTTTTTAATTAAGCATCAAATTGTGCACAAACTCCTACCTATTGAGTGAAGCTTATTCATTCATCTGGACGTGCTACTGCATATCCTTCAGCAGAGAAATGCAGCCACCTGCCAAGGAATTACATTTAATTAATTGTTTCCTCAAAATCTTTCACCTAATGATATATTTTAGAGAACACTTTAAGTTATTTGAACTATATGCTAAGGTCTAATGCTAGTCATGAAAAATAAAGCTTAGAATGTGATTGTATTAGAGAAGTATTGATGAAAGATTGATACTGACTAAGCTCTCTGGACATTAACCAAAACACCAATTGGGCGAATTTATTCTGAGACATGGGGCAAACTTAGATTTTGTTAGTGAATGTTATTAGAAGATGGCAATTTAGAAACTAATTGATAGGTATTTTTGTTCATTTTTCTTGTTTTCAATTTAATGTAGGACAAGTGTGCACTTAAAAACTTTTCCAAGGTTGAATAGCTTTTATACATACAATTTATATACCAGACAGAAAAACAAGTAATGACAAAGGCTTTTTTGTCCAAGAAAAATTATATCCAAAGCTGCTGACCAGATCTGTAGGCTGGATCATTCAGTAGCTGTTAGCAATCTTTGGAGAATTATAAACAAAGGAAAGATGGCAAACAATTGACAAGAGCCCTTACTGTAAAGTTTTAAATAACGAACTAGCACATTTTACATTGACTTTAAAAATTAATGACTGTACAGAAAGCATTAGGAAATAAGAAGTCACTAAAAGCAATGGGGTTTATATACCAGTAATAATAATATCAACCACTAGATGCACAACAAAACCCACACCTATACCCTGTTTGACCTCTGCTAATCCTCATAACAAGGTTCCCAGTCACCATCCTCATTTTACAGATGAAAACAGTGAATCACCCTCATTTTAATCAATCTGCAAGAGATCATAAGCAGAAAGTGAACTAACTGGACTCTTTCTCTCCCAATTATCTCCAACATATATACATACACATCTCATTGATATTTTATAATTTTTATATATTATGTAGATCATGTAATAATAGTGTTTGTAATAATTTTACACATTTCTATTAAATAATACATTATGATTGCATACTTATTTTAAATTTTTCAAATAATGCAGAAATATATAGAATAAAAAGTCACTCTAATAAAAAAAGTTAAAAGGGAATTGATTGGTATTGTATTAAACTTGTAAATAGTAAGAAGGAAAATTCTGTAATTTCTTAGGTTAGGCCAGTATTCAACATCAAAGTTCAGTGTGATAAGAAGATCACTGGTGATTTATCCCAAAAAGCAACTGGTAGGAAGGATTATTTTATCAACTGGACATAACACCAAACCAATGGCAGACACACGGAATGGCAATGGGCACGTGGGCTTGCTCACATATGCAGGGTTGGGTCAACTCTGCATGTGTGTGGTAAATACGCAAGGGCAAAATGTTGCAGTAAAAATCCATTTTATTGGAAAAGGGATTTTAAAATTATTCCTATGAAATTCTTCTGAAGGGGCATGATATAGATTGATATATATCCTGGCAGGCACTTAATGATGTGTGAATCAAGTAAGACACATTGATTATCTGTACAAACTAAACTGAAACAAAACCCGTATGTGATTTATGATCAATCCATCCCTTTCAGTAATGTGCTTCTTAACCCGGCATGGTTGTATGTGCCTGCAGTCCCAGCTACTTGGGGAGCTGAGGTTGAAGGCTCTCTTGAGCCCAGCATTTTGCACACAGCCTGGGTAATATGGCAAGACCCCAAGTCTTAAATAAATGAATGAATGAATGAATAAAGAAATACCCCTTAATCTTGATTTAATATTGAAGGAAACAGCCAAATGTGCAAACGGGATGGGGTTATGATCAGGTGTCTATAACAGCCTGAACCTGTACCTTCAGGGCCAGAATATTATGATTTTTATAAATGAGTTTGAAATATCAGATTTTCTTAAAAATAGTACTGATGAAAGTGGCCCTACAAATTTAGCTTTTCCTAAAGATGATTTTTCTTTGCTCAGCAGATAAAAATATGGACAATATATTATTGTTCATGCTTTTACAAACCACAAGCAAGTGTTAACAGACTTTTCAGAGACAAATGAAACTAAATTGAAGATTAGGATTCAGTTCGCTGCTTTCTCCTAAGAGAAAGGCTTCTTTTTTTTTTTTTTTTGAGACAGAGTCTTGCTCTGTTGCCAGGCTACAGTGAGTGCCGTGGCGTCAGCCTAGCTCACAGCAACCTCAAACTCCTGGGCTCAAGCAATCCTTCTGCCTCAGCCTCCTGTGTAGCTGGGACTACAGGCATGCCCAGCTAATTTTTTCTATCTATATTTTTAGTTGGCCAGATAATTTCTTCCTATTTTTAGTAGAGACGGGGTCTCGCTCTTGCTCAGGCTGGTCTCGAACTCCTGACCTCAAGCGATCCACCCGCCTCGGCCTCCCAGAGTGCTAGGATTACAGGCATGAGCAGGGCTTCTTGAATTTGCATCTAGGGTATGCTCGGAAGGTTAAGAACCCAACATTCCAAATGGGCATTGGAGAACTGAGGAAGACAGCACAATGGACTGGTCATAAACTACGTCCAATGAAACAGTTTGCATCTGTGCCTCCTTGTCCTTTCTTTTTTTATTGTGTGTGTAGGTGGGGGAAGAAGGGTATAGATGGGTAGGATGTGTGATCAGCTGTTATCAATCAACTTTGGAAACTCCCTTGTGGTTGGCCATTTTTGAGGGCTGACCTGGTCTTCCTGCTGGAAGCCATCCAAACTCCATTGGAGGGCTCTGTATTTCAACAGCAGATCCTGACAAACAGAAATTCACATGACATTTTTATCGTTCTTGTTCTTGGATGAAGTTAATTGATTGGCTATATGTTTATAACAACTTTTTCCTCTCCTAAAGAGTGGTCTGAAATATAATGACAGCAGCAGTCATTAATATTTATGAGACTTTGCTTTGCACAGCGGATTTTGAATGACTGGAGCATTCAAAAATGGTGGAAATTTATACCATCACTACATTGCTAAATTGAGTTCTGGATGTGGATTTTTTTTAAAAATAGGATTGGAGAAATGGTTCACAACCTGTTTAGAGTTTCAGTGTTGAATTTCCCTCTGACTTGATGTCAGTTTTTTGAAAAGTCTTATAAAAAACTTTATTAGCCATCATTTATGTGCCTTGTGCTGAAGGTTTTGCATGTTGTATATAATTTATTTTTACACCACTCTTATCCATACCATTTCATATGTGAGGAAACTGGGTCTTAGGAAGATTGTTTAAACAACTTGCCCAAAGTTATAGAGCTAGAAATGGGAGAATCGGCATTGAAAGCCAGGTCTTCTAGGCCCCAGATTTCTACCTCTCATTTGGAAGTCAAGCATATACACCCTCCCCAGTTTATACCTGCCATTCATGGAAGATAATGGTAACCAATTATTTGTTTTTTATCTATCAGCTTTTCTACAAATGATTGTTACTCCAGCCGCTTATTTATATGCAGGAAAAGTCAGTAGTAGATATAGGTATAAAACCTCAAAATGTCAGTGAAACAAAAGATAAGAAGGAAGTCAAAGCCTCCGCTGAATGCACATAACACAGAGGCAACGCAAGACTGTTACAGTGTTCTTTGCACAAGATAAAAAGACGCCACTAAACGTACAGTCCTAACATTTAACCTGAGTCATTTTTACTTAAACAAAATTGGCACACCCCACCTTTTGCCTATGGGCAGCCTATAGCAGGGGGAGTTTGCCAAAATCCTATTTCAGCTTTTCTCTTTCTCTCTTTCTGATCTCTTACCTTCCTACCTTCCAGAAAAATGTTTTAAGTGGCCTTAAAGCACAGATTGTCTTCCCTCTTCCTGTGTGTGCGTGTGGTGTTTACTATGAGGTACAACCTTCAGGGATTAGGTTTTAATAGGGCCAGGTGCAGGACTTTCAGAGTGTGATAACTCCTGAGAAAATGATGAGAAGAAGGTTTTATTTTTCCCCCTCCTCGCCTCTTTATTTTCAAGCATGAGAGGTTATGGCTCGAGGCATTTCCCTTTATTGGTTTTCCTCCATCATGATCAAGAAACTGATTTATGCCAAAGTCAGAATGAGTCAGACAATAAGAAACCAAAGTGGAGTTGGACCAGGGAACATGGATGTATTGAAATGAGTCCCAGCAAACTCTCTCTCTTTCTGGGTGTTTAACCACATTCAAACAGGATGGGATGGTGGCTTCACGATGGGTGTGGTTCTTCCACCTCTCCTCCCACAAACTCCCCTTCCTCTCTTTCCCCCGCATGTGTTTCAAATTGGAGCAATGGTGGGTGGGAGAAGCCAGAGCTGCCTGTGAACTATAAATAGTAAAGCCAAGAATTCGGAGTGGAGGAGGGGAAGCGGAGGGAGATAGGGAGAGGGAGGTGGGAAGCTACCCCAATGTAATCATTTGCATTGCTTCAAACCAAACCAACTTCTGTAGTATATTAAGAGCATTGAGTAAATATGTGGCCAGCCTCAAACCCAACCTGGAAAAAAAAAAAAAAAGGCTATAATAGAGATGGTCCCTGATAGATAGTCACCTCCCTTAACTTTTCGGAAAAATACAGTTATAGTCAGGACTAACATGGACCAAAACCCATGGAAAGATTGATGGAAATTCATTTTAAAAAAGCCACACACATGAAAATAATTTACACAGGAGGCTTTCCGCACCACAGCTGTGCTGTGTATTTATTTTGGACCGGTTTCTACAAAAAGTGGTACCAGAAATGGACTCGATTCTTGCTTGATAACCTTACAAATGTCAAATTAGTCCCCTAAACTCAACACTTTCGTTCCTGAATAGGCTGCTGTTTAAAGGCAGATGCTGTTCAGGATCTTCAGGTATTCATTTCTTCAGCGTTTACTTGAAGACTTCATCCCTGGATCTCATCGTTTCCAGTCTACGTAACTCTTGGTCCTATTGCTCCTACAACCTAAATATGCCCAGAAGACGTAGAGGGAAAGACAGAAGACTGAGTAGGGCGACTGCTTAGTGTGTGAACCTGCCTCTGCCTGGGGATGGGAGAGGTGCTAGTAAAGAATACTCCCAGGCCCATAAAAGTTATACAAAATAATTTTCTAGAGCATTGTTGCCCCACCCCAGACCATAGACATCAGAGGATAGAGCTGTCCTGCTTTGAAGCTTGCTGGTTTTCCTCTAAACCCCAGAGCCAGAATGAGGCAAGTGGTTTATGGGAGTTCCAATGCACCTTGCAGGGTGGGATCTCCATTCTACCTTGACGTTTAGTAGAGATCAGTGCCTTGAAGCCAGCCAACACTTGTGCAAGGGTGTGACATTTATTTAAGGGATTTGAAGACCAAGGCCTCATACACATGCAATCAAAGGCTTCTAGTGTCAGTATTCTTTGAATTATCCTCTGGCAAAGAAGGATATGGGGATTCATACATCAAAACTCTGCCTTTGTGAAAGGGGCATGTTTGTATAGTTCTGATCTTGTTCATAATCATGTTCATCATTTGGATTTATCCACTATCTTTCTTCTATGTTGCCCAATGTAGAATTACAGTGAATTAACTCTCTTAGGTCAATGCAAAGTTCACCTCTTAGGCCACCGCCCAATGGGATGGACTTATTTGAAAGAAGAACTTACTCCCTGAAGAGAAGCACTTGTCATTTATTATGAGAACTTTTGTTATAACTTGAAGGGAGGGGTGGCCATTGAGGTTACTTTCTAGTGCCCAACATAGAGCCTTGGACATAACAGATTTAAGGCTCAGGCGCTTTGTTTATAGATCAAGGAATCAAAATTATGCTCACAAGTCTCATAGTCTATCTGGAATAAACTTTAAACAACTTTAAAATGGTGCTAAATCCATTTAATAACACCACCCTTTCTTCACGGAACGTGCTATATGTTGCTGAAAATCAATTTTGGCAGGCATTGAAACTCTCACTGACCCAGACCAATATATTTAATTTAGCCAGGTTGTTTTCTCTTATTTTTTAATTTTTTTTCTTTTGCCAAGTTTATGTTAAAATACCTTGAAGCTGTAAAAATTAAAATCTTACAAAGCAAGCATTTTTCCTCCCACTTTAACCTATCAATATACAGATGTCAAGTTTTATTTCAGGAGCAGAATCCCGGTTGCATAGTAGCACCAGGGTCCCTGTGCCGTCAGTTCTCAAGGCATTTTTCACTGAATCTAATAGTATAGGCTCAGCTTTACACAATTGGAACAGTGGCCTTTTTAAAATCCCAATTTACTAGACCTTTGTGGGTTTTTGTTTTGTTTTTTAAAGAAAGAGAGTTAAAGTTGACCTAATGAAACCTGCAAACATGTTGAACTCTCTGAGGTAACACCTAAAATGTGGTGAGCAAGAGTGCTGTCTGTTCCCATGAGTGCTTTTGAATTTTAACTTTGTAATTAAAAAAATGAGAACATGGACATTGGATCAAAACCTGACCTAACTTATTCTTGCTTCAAAAGACACAAACATGTCAAACATGCCACCTCTCTAACTGAAAAAAATCAATGAGACCATTCGCCAAAATAAGTAATGCCTCACTTCACTGTGGCCCAACGTTTTTTCCTAGGGGAAAAAAAAAATACATGACATCCTCCTGCTGGCTCCTTGACAGAACTGATAGATAACAGCCTTGGATAGAATTCCTAGCCCCCTAAGTTATCAACCCGCAATAAAAGCAGAAAAAAAATAGGCTGCCTTGCCACCAGGGGGCAATAGACACTCCAATCGAGATCTCCCCAAAGAAAATGATTGGGTGTGTGACCATTTCTCTTGTATTCTTTTTCTTGTTGGTGTCATTGGGACATTTTATATGGGTAGGAAAATGTTGACCTTTCTCATGGGATGGTACTGGAAAGAGAAACACCAAGAAAAAATGCTTTGGGATTGAAAAGGAGGAAAATGGAGAAGATTGGTTGTAGAAGAGAGAGTTAGGGAATTCAAGCAGTTATTTTTGTAGACTATGTGATCTTTGAAAGCCCTATATGAGATTTAAATGTGTATCAATAACAATACATTTCTCTTCTTTTGTATTCATCATGTTGCTACTGGTATCTAGTAGGTAGAGAGGGCAGGAATATTCTAAATATCTTACATAGTCCCTCCCCATAAGAAAAAATCATCTGATACAAAATGTCAATAGTGTTGAGGTTGAGAAATCCTATTTCACAGCAGGACAAATAAAGGAATGAACCGTTATTTTTCTTTGAAGTAAGTAGTACTAGTTTCAGTGATGATGCTTGACTAAAGTCTCCTGCTCCAACACAAACAAAAAACTGTCATTTGGGGTAGGAATAATGACATGGTTGTTCCAAGTGAGGAAAGACCCAGAATATTTAGAGACATGGAGGAAAGACAGCAGAAATAGTGGCAGTAAACTTTGCCAAATTTTGGAGAATAGAAGAAAAGTTACAATTATGCTGATAGATGTGCCAGCTTTCAAAAACGAAAAGGTGAACTCTGAGACCTATTGATAGCACAGTGGTGTCAAGGAGCTAACAAGATGCATTTACATAATGAGCTTTATCATTCTTTGCTCTTCTCCATGGGGCAGCTGTAGTGTAAGTGGATTTGAGTGAGCCTCAGTTTCTTATGAAGGCTAGGTGGTCACTCTTGGTAGGTAAATTACATTTAAGTGATCAGTGGATTAATTACAGTTTGAACAGTAGTGTCTGTTTCTAGTTTCAGGGCTTTGGATTTAGTTGGTCTAATATTTTTTCCAGTCTCAGGTAATGACTGCTGATCAAATTGAAGACTACTTGAAACTGGGAGGGTTGCAGAATCAAGATCAAAAAGATTATGACAAAAAAAAAAAAGAGAGAGAGAGAGAGAGAGAGAGAGAAAGAGAAGGTTATGCCAATGGTAATCAGATGAACTTTAATGTAAGTCCCTAGAATTAGCAAAACAGGGAGAGAGGGTAGAGGAGATGAGGGTGAACAGAAATATGTATGAAAATCATTTCAGTTAATTTTAGTGGACCATGACTTCATATTGAGTCCAGGCTAACCCAAATGACCTTTCTTTGTGTTACTATCTCAATGTCTACTATCTCATGTCAAGAGAAACACTGACAAACAAACTGGAGTCTACAAGGGGGAAAGACTAGGTTGCTGAGGGCTGGGAAACCCTGTCATATAACCAACAATTGGGATTATTGGGAAAAGAGAGACCAGGGAGAAATGAGGTAATTGTTTTAAACAGCATAAAGGGATGTTGGGTAAAGGGTAGTTTAGTCTTTTAGTGACTGCTCTTAAAAAAAAAAAAAAAAGGCTGCAGAAAGCAAATTTGAATGCAAAATAATAAACTGTTTGAAAATGGAATTGGTTCCTTCAATTGAGTTCCTTGTCACCTGAGGCTAAAGAATTAAGTGGTATGATTTTCTTAGCGGCTGTTCAACTATCAAATAGCACCAGAGGGACACTAAATTACCTTCCAATTTAAAATTTGGTGATTTTCTAGATCATTCATAATAGGTATAAACCCAGAATACTGTTCAGGCTGTTCTGATTCTGTTAATAAATATTAATGCTATCATGTTATGAAGCAGTTTCAAATTCCCTAACATAGGATTTTCCTAAGTAAATGTCATAGTTGGGCTGGATCCCTTTGAACATCACACTAAAAATTCTATGACAAAAAAAAAATGAGATTGTGGCATGCTACTTTTTTCTTGGAGAGTCACAATGCATGTTGGCATTTTAGAGGCTCTGAAAAGTACTGCAGTTAGAAATTAAAAAAAATAGTAATAATTCTTAACTTCCTCCATGGGGGGAGCATTTAAAGCCCTCCACTATTTTTCCCTCTAGCTTTCCAGCCTCAATATCCATAATCCTGGATAATGGATGAAGCTTTCATTCTAGCCATGCAGTAAATTCTCCTTGACCTTTTCCACCCTTGGCTCTTGCCGTTTCCTTTATTCGGAAGGTTTTAGTTCTTGTTTCTGCCCGTAGGGGTCACCGTCCTGAAGGCAAACCTCATGGAATGCCTCCCACTTTTGCACTTACCTTAGCCTTAAAGTGGTTGCATTTCATGCAGTTTACTTATTAGCTGCTGGTGATACACTTCATGATATATTCTGATGTACCTTACAGCACCAAAGCTTATGTGGTGTTTCTCACCAAGTAGGTGTTCAATAAACTTTTTGGAGTTATTAAAGGAAACATAGGCAGTTGGAACTGAAGAGACCCATGCTCAGGTCAATGTAAATATGCTTAATATTAAGGACAGAGTCTTTTATAATCCTTAAAAACAAATAGACAAGCATACCGTCAGACATACTTATGATACATGACAACCTTTTTTTAAAGGAAACATTTATATAGTCCCTATTGATTTTTTAAATCAAATTGCTCTCATTTAGTTACCCTTGGTCCAAACTAGATGGTTGACTCCCAGATGGAAAGAGGGCTTTGTAGAGGTTACTGTATTTCAACGAATGAGCCATGCTTTCTGTTTTTGTTATTCTGTTTTTAATACTCTGTTTTTATTAAAGGGGCTTAGCTATAGTTTTCCCTGTAGCTGGACACCTGGTTTCTCATCACAAACTGGTCCAACTTGGTGATTATGCTCTGTAAATAAATCTAGTAATATATTCTAAGTCTTCTGTCAACTTGTAGAGAGAGTGTGGCATTTGACTAAGATTTTGAAGGTCTTGCCCTAGGGAACCTACATAAGGTTCTTTAAACACCTTAAGTGACAGACCCTAAGGCTAACATTGATTGTCCTTTTAAGAGTTAGTAAGTGAGGAAGATTTGTAAAAAAAAGAAAAAAAACAAAAACTAGTTTTTATACCCTAGTTATTGTCTCCCCATGAGAGTGTAATGAAAACTTCCCAAATCACAGAGTTTCAACAAAATTTTCACTGGAATTGCCTTATCCAAATTTAAGTATGAAATCCACTTCAACAGAATTGAAAGAGATCAGAGAAAAGGCTGGATTATTTTCAAATAAGGGGAATTGAAATGCTTTGTCAACTGAGATAGATGTTTAATAATAATTTCCTTTCCTATACAAGTTTATGTCTACTCCCTCTCTTAAAATTTCATTCCTTCCTATTTCGTAACTTATAGCTCAATGTCAATAATTAAAGAGATTAATTTTCTAGAGAATAATAGTTATTAATAACAAATTATTCTGAAGTTTAAATCAAGGGAATGATGAAGGCATTTGTTTAGAGAATATTTGAGCCATCTCAGGAAACTTCATTCTGATTGAAATAGAGTTAGAAAATAACTGAGGTTTAAAAAATTACTCAAGTGGTTTGTGCACACAGAATACCTATATTGTATCCTTTCTTCAAAAAGAATTCATTGAACAATTAGTTAGGTCTTATTTTCCTTCTCTCCTCTTTATCTATAGCATTCATACCAGGATTAAGGAGCATAATTGTAATTAGTCTACCATTTCTTAGCCCTTTAGTGGTTAACATCAAATCTCTGAAAAGCTGTGATTCAATATCCAGGGATGTCTAATCAAATGCCAAGTGCACCAGAGTTAAACAGAAATAGAAAGAAAATTGCCTTCTTTTAATTGAATAATGAAATACATCTACAAGGATATGGAAATGAAGAAATTCAAGTGCTCAATCCTAACTCTTTGAAAAACTTTGTCATCTACTCCCTCCCTAACAAACTTTTAGCCAGATCCCCCCATTTAGAAATTCATTTACCTTCCAGAGAAGGAATGGAGTGGAGGTGTGCTGTGCCCTACTAAATTGTTACGGATCTTAGTAAAAGAATGCCTAAGCATCTGGGCAAAGCGTGGGACTAGAACCAGGATATTTGGCTCTTTCGATATGCAACCTCAAAGGGAGTTGCAAACCCAGGCAATTATGGCTTTTTCTTTTTGCCTCAATTGGATGGTTGGTTATTTATCCTTATTATTCTCCCAGTCCTTCAATAGGAACTAGCCACACCACAAGTCTTCTCATTTCCGTAACTATTTTGTTAGAGTCTTTTATCCACTTTCCTTTAAAAGACTTACCAAGCATGCTTTACATCTGGCTCATTAACTGCTTTTACTTGGTAAATACGTGAATTCTGAGCTTTCTTAGTGAGTCCATTTGATCTAAACTTAGATCCTTGTGCTTGTATCTAACCCAGTGCCTGATTGAAAGAACCCATAAGCACATGTGTTAGGCAGAACTCCCAGACTCCCCAGAACTAATAAAAGACTGTGCTCACTTTTGTATGCCCCTCTCCTCCCCTCCCACCCACTAGGTCTTTTTCTGTGATCCCAGTCTCTACTAGCCCCCTTTCTCTCCTTTCTCTCTCATTGCCCAGGTCAGTCTTGTCTAGTCTTGTCCAAGGGAGGGAGCTGGTGTTTCCTTCTGCTGTCGTTCCCATCTATCATTATTAATGGCATGAAGTCTTCCTCCTGCTTCCTTTGGGTTGTAATAAAAACTTCCCAAACCACATAGGTTGTTTCTCAACCATCTTTCTTTTTCTCCCTCTTTCTGTTCCTTCTCCTTTCTATTCTTATTTCACTAATTTTTGCAACTTTCAAAGCACAAGCTTTGGGTTTCAAGTCTATTTTTTTAAATGAGGGTTTCATGAATAATTTTTGGATATAAAAAAATAAATATTAACTCACTCTTTCTCTTTTCAGCTATAACAACCCTAAATTTATGATACTATGGTTGCTGATGGATTACTATGAGGTTTATATGTCAGGAAGTCAGGAGTAGAAAAGCACGAAAATAGATATTAAATTGCTCTACTTCATGGAGGAGATAAAAGCCATTAATTGGAAATTACCTCTTCTTACTTTCTCCACCAAACCTACAATCTTGCCTACATTTGCCTCCATTGTCTTCCTCCCTACAAATATATTTTTTAAATGTCCCAGCTTCTATCAAAGGTAGGTTTTATCCTTCTGCTGTTGCTTACTCAAAGACTCAGTCATTTAATTATTTAGTCTCTCTTCTGCATGATCGATAAAACTCTCCGTCTTTACTGGATGTTTTTGGCATGCAAACATGATTGCATCCTACAGGTAAATAAAAATTAAGTATTTCTTTTAAATCCACTGTAAATCTTCTATCCCACTTTATCACCCACCATGTCCTGTTTCCCTTCCCATCAATATTTTTCTAAAGGATAATGTGGCCACTGTGCCTCTACTTCTTCACCATCCTTTTATTTTCAAGTCCACTTTGGGCTGGGCCCATTCTCAAGCTCCACTGGAACTGCTCTTGTCAAGGTTACTGATGACCTCAGTGGGCAAATCAAAGGACATTTTCTGCCTTCCAGTTACTCGAGCCCACATCAGCAATTGATCTACACGTTCAGTCCCACCTTTCTTCTCTTTGATATCCCCTGGCATCATAGTCCTACCTGTGGACTGATCATTTGCTGGCTCTTCCTTACCTGCTTGAACTCTAAACTTTGGAGTTTTCTGAAGCCTTTTCTTCTCTTCCTCCTCTCTCTTCCCTTTTCTTCTTCTGTCTTCCCCTCTGCCACTCTCCTCTCTTATTTTTTTCCTCTTATGATCTCTTCCCCTCTTTTCTTTTTTCTTCTCTATGTAAAATTTCTTTGTAGGTGATTTAATCCACATTCATGGCTTCAAATACCATTCTGTGTGCATTCTCTGACAGCAAGGACTTGTATCATGCTATTAGTGTCCCACTGTCTAAATGCAGTGCCTGGAAAATAGTGGGTTCTTGTATTAGTCAGCTTGGGCTGCAGTAACAAAATACCATAGACTGGGTGGCTTAAACAAGAAACATTTATTGCTCACAGTTCTGGAGACTATGAAGCCCAAGGTCAAGGTGTCAAGAAAGGTTTCATCCTGAGGCCTCTTCTCTTGGCTTGTAGTGGCCACCATGCTGTGTGCTCACATGATCTCTTCTTTGTTTAGGTGCAAAGAGGAAGGGAGCAATCTCTCTGGTGTCTCTTCATACAAGGACATTAATCCCATCAGGCCTTGGCTCCGTCCTCATGACCTCCTCTAATCCTAATTATCTCTCAAAGGCCTGATCTGCAAATACCATCACAGTGGGGGGTTGTCAGGGCTTCAATATATAAATTTTGGGAATACAAAAACTATTCAAACGAATTGTTGAACAAATATTTTTGAATAAACTATTGGCTATTTAAATTTAAATTAATAAAAGTTAAATTGAATCCAAAAGTCAGTTCCTCAGTTGCACTAAGCCACATTTTGTGTGCCTAATAGCCACATGTGTCTAGTGACCACTGTATTGGACAGTGCAGATATAGAACATCTACATCATCACAGAAAGTTCTATTGGACAGAGTTGATCTAGAGATTGATTTGCAAACTTTATATATCCTCCCCAAAACTTTCCATTGTGTTGCAGACTTCTTTACATAAATGTGTCTTCAAATAGTATCACTTGGATAACTGAAGAAATTCTTGTGCTCTCCCTCACTCCACCCTACAAAACATTCTGGTCCTCTCTTTGACCTTAGTTTCCCATTTTTCAGTATGTGAAAGAGATTCTTTGCATTATGCTCGACTCCGACTCCTTCCTTCTCTTCATACAATGCATGAGTAAATTCTGTCAATATGTATCTAAAATTATACCACTCTTCTTTATTTCCATCTTCTCTATCCTTGTTCAAGTCACTATCATCTTTTCTTGGACTACTCCAATGATTTCCTGTCAGTCTACCTGATTTCACTTTTGCTCACTCTAATAAAGTTTTCTACAGAGACCTCAGAATGTTCTTTTAAAAAGGCAAATAGGATGTAACTTTTACTTGCTGAAATATTTTTTCAATCCCACATAACAGAAGATCCAAACCATCAGCATGGTCCCCACCTACATCTTCCACCTCATTTCATGCCACTCTTGTCTTTGGTCGCTGCCTCCCATCCCACTTGCTGTCTATCTTCGACGTTACTCCTGTCTAGAGTCTCCCTCTCCCCCTTCTTTTCTTGGCTGGGTCCTTTCTCATCCTTATGGTTTCACTTAACTATTATATCATCAAGACACTTCTTTGACCTTGATTGCTGAAGGATCCCTCTCCCTTTCTCTCTATCAAAGAATTCCATTCTTTTCTCCTTAATCTGTAATATTTTATGACGGTATTCATATCCTTATTCAGTTTCTCTCTTCTACTCTCTATAACCTTCTTTGAGGTCAGGAGCCATATCTTTCTTACTGTTTTATTCCCATTACCTAATGCAATGCCTGACAGACAGTAAGTTCTCAGCTTAAATTTTTGAATAAACCATTGAATGCATATGTGTTTTGACATGTGAACAAATGAATGAGTGGTGAAAAAGAGAATGCATCCATCAATGTCTTTATGGGTTAGTCAGTGGATCTCAGAAATGAGTTTTGTCAGTGTGAGACACAGCCAATCAAAGAACCACAAAACAGTCTGAAAATGGCCTGTCAGAACTTCCTAGTGGATATTGGATGCATCTGGTGGTTTCTGTCCATGTAAACAATCAATTGCCTGATGTTTTTTGCTCAAGCTCATAATAATGTGAGTTTTAGTGACTAAAAGTAACTCCAGTTACACTTCAAGGATATAAGAAATTCCACTAGTATAAGCAAATAGTAATGAATGAAGACCAAATACCTTAACCCAGTTCTAAAGTACTTGGCTATTTTCCATTTGTATTTGCAGCCTCAACACCAGGATTTCTCTCACAAACCCCACCTCAGGGTTTATTTACATTTGTAGGTGAGCAACTTGATGGGGCAATTTTCCCACCTTAGACCAACATCCCATATAGTTTAGAATAAATTTGATTACATCATCTCTGCTTATTATGAGAGATTTAACATACATTTTATTAAAATTGTACACTCTCTGGTCAAACTACCCTGGATTTGTGCCCAAATTCTGCCACTTCCTGACAATGGAATAATTATTTAATCTCCTTAAAAGTCAATTTTCTTCTCTACATGAATGGAGGTAAAGTGGAGTTAAGAATAATGGTATCTATTTCAAAGTTGTTTTTTTGTACATGTATATAAATGAGAAACTCAATGTAAAGCACAGAACCAGACATTTAGTAAATGCTTAATAAATATTAGCTTTAAAATAAGAGGGTCTAAAAATCACTCTGTCTATCCATAAGATACAAGATAGATTAAACATTAATAGAAGGTGGTACATTTTTAATAGAAAAAAATTATTTAACCTATTAATAAATCTCAGTGTAGAAAAACTTAGGCAACTCATACTAATTGAGGGATGTTAGTATTTAGAAGATATAATTCCTATCAGCTAGGGAATTTTTGAGTACACGGAGCTTTACATTCCTTCCTTGTTTCCTACTACATACCCTTAAGTAAGTGCGTATAGAATTCTCCTTTACAATACCAGAGGCTGAGAAGAGTGTCGGTGTAGGGGGGAAGGGCATGAAGAGAGATGGGTTAATGGGTACAAAACATTCAGTTAGATAGAAGGAATAAGTTCTAATGCTTAATGATAGAGGAGGATGACTATAGTTACCAACAATATATTGTATATTTCAATATAGCTAGAAGAAAGAACTTGAAATGTTCCCAGAACTTAGAAATGATAAATGCTTGAGGTGATACATATACCAAATACCCTGACTTTATCATTACACATTCTACGCATGTAACAAAATATCACATGTGCCCCATAAATAGGTACAAATATTATATAACAATAACTAAATATAGATAATATTCCATTTTTGGTAGTGGAGAGAACAAAAACATCTCTCTCAATAAATATCTTTTAGATCGTACACCAGAATTATTTAAAAATAAATTCTGAGTAATTAATTTGGATTATCATATCAAAAAGAAGTATATTATCTCCTACTACCAAAAACTTGGAAAAATGTGGCTTTTGTGTTGAGAAGATCTTTTCCTCAGTTTGGCTCTCTTTTGAATATATTTTAGCATGTAATTTGAGAAATGGTGGTTTAAGTGCAGTTTTTGAGATTTGTGCTTTCTTTTAAAAATTTGTTTCAATCTGCTCTTAAAAAGTCTTAAGCACTATTTTTAATGCTCCCTCCCTGTTGAGGTGCCTGAGCAACCAAGCTGTAAAAGCCAATGTGTCTTAGATTATGGATAGAGCAGTTCTGAATTATTCTAAACAGTGTTTTTTGACTACTGACATCTTGGACCTGAAAATTCTTTGTTGACAGCAAAAAATGTCTTTAGACAATGTCAGTGTCCCTGGCATGGGGGATGGCAAATTGCATCCCATTGAAAATCATGGTCCTAAAAGGTATTCTTCTCAGAGAAAGAAACTGGCCTGAGAATCAAAAGTTCCTTTTTTCTGTCAGAGCCCAGCTGAAAACTTGACCTTCTCCTGCAAGACTTTTCTGACAAACTCTAAACTCACTATTCCTTAATTCTCCATCTATTTAGCATTTTTAACCTTTTTTTTTACAGTTATGTAAATACGTAGGTTTTTGTTATTGTTGTCTTAATATTATTTTTAACATTTAATATTATTTATTCTTATGACTTCCAAACTTTTTGGGAGTCAGGAACTATTAAACATTCATTTTATCTAATTTCATGAAGAACGTGGGCACTGAAGTCAATCTTTATTTAACTAGCAAACACAAACACCAAGTGTAAAAATATCCATAAAAGATCTTTGCTCACCTTATTGAATGTGAACTTATTAATCAGCATGCAAAATATTACCCAGCCAGATTCCTTCCATTTTTTTTTTCCTTTAACTATGGAAGTTGGTTAATTTCATTAGACCAGTATGACTGCTTTTCACTTTAATCAAGTGTGCTTTGGAAAAGTTTAATATTAGTACAACCCACCTGTGTCATTTCAATTAAAAAATTGTGTTGGTGTTTTTAATTCCAGTACAATAGATTGTGTCTGAGAGTGAGCAGAGGTTATTAGTTTGTAACCTGGTCTTAATTTGGGAAGTTAAATTACACTGCTCTGAAAGTAGGAGTAGGTAATGGAAAGACAAGCACACTTAAAATATGAAAGACCTTGGATGTGATTCTTCCCTGTTCTGTACTGGGAAGTCCCTCTGAAGTCAAGGGGAGGTCCCTGAACCCAGTTGGGACAGAAGCAGCCTAGAGACTTCCATGAAGACATCCACTTGGATAGTTGTTAAGTGGGGCTAGTGAACTCATTCCTAATAACCAGTCAACTCCTTTTAGTTCATTTTCCAGGGCAAGATTAGATCATTTTGGAAAACCTCACCAAATAACCTTATAAAAAGAGATGAACTCACTCCCAATTTTCATCAGGTTCTGAAGCAAAACCATAAAAACCACTATCCCACCTCAGGCTACTGGAAACAAATTTGCATTTCATTCTCAGGCACAGAAATATCTCTAGGCAAATATTTCAGTGAGAGGAGCTCCTGTGTTTTTGACTTTGCCTAGAAACCCACCTTGTCGGGCACTTGTTCTGGAGACCCACAGGGGTCCTTGCCACGCCGGCCAGATGAGGTTTAAAAGCAACTTGGGGAATGTATGTTTGCAGTGGTGAAAAGAGCCACGGCTCTTCAAACCCTTTCTTCCAATAAAGAATTGAGGTGATTTGGTTACCTTACAGTCAGTTCTTCAGATAGTCCATAAGCCAGGACTTCTTAAAGAAATAATAGTAAATTTTCCAATGGACAGAAACTTCTTGTAAATGTAGAACTTCCTTAATTTACTAGGTGAGTGTGTGAGGTGGTAAAGGGTCTTGCTTGTTAACTGTTGTAAGGGTGAGTGAGTGTCGGTGCAAAGAGCTTGTGGCTAGAATTCCACAGGTTTTTATTCATGTTAACAGTACTTTATTGAAATTTAATTTATATTCAGTAAAATGCACAATTTTAAGTATACAGCTTGATGGATGAGTATACATGTTCATCTCTGTCACACAGATCACAAGGGACAGTTCCATAAACCTAGAAAATCCTTTGTACTTTTCTGATTGAAGCTGAACTTCCCTTCAATGTGAACCAGTATTCTAAATTTTCATCACCATAAATTAGTTTTTTTTTCTTGAATTTCATCAGGCAGAATGATATATTTTACACCCTTTCTAAACAATTTTTTTTTTTGGGGTCTGGCGTCTTTGGCTCAGTATAATATTTTCGAGATTTATCTAGGACACTGCAAGTTTTGGTCGTTTATCCTTATTGATTGCTGATTTCCTGGGTACAATTGCACTGTATGAATATTCCATTGTATGAAATTCATTGTATGAATATACCACAATTGCTTGTTCATTTTCCTATTATTAGACATTTGAGTTCTTTTTTTCTCCCAGTTTGAGACTCTTACAAATAGTGCTTCTGTGAATATTCATGTGCAAGTTAATTTGTGGAACATGCATGCACTCATTTCTCCAGGGTAAATGCCCAGGGGTGCAATGACAGGTCACAGGGCAAGTGTATGTTTAACTCTGTTAGAAACTGCCAAACAGTTTTCCAAAGTGGTTGTATTGTTTTACATTCTCAAATCAGCGATTTGTAAGAGTTCTAGTTGCTTTATATTCTTACCAACGCCTGGTGTTTTTGATCTCTGTCTGAATGGTATACATAGTGATTTAATAAATCTCCAGTGCACATTCCATTTAAGATGCTAGTATCCATGAATAAAGTGAAGCAGACTGCTAAAGGGATTTAAAAAATATATTTAGATTAGAGATGCTTTCATGAAGCTGTGGATACCAGTGCTGGACCACTAAACAGACACCATTAGTTCTTCTTTTTTTTTTCTTAATGAATATTCAGTTTTGGACTGTGTTTTGGCACTTCATCTTTATCCAACCATTGTGCCAAATGCTTGCAATTATCAAAAAGAATACATTTCTCATCACACATAACAATTTGGTGTAGAAATGCTTCACCTTTATGTAGTGACACAAAGAAAGGCAAGCTTTGAGATGATTTCTTTTCTGATGCTTGTTTGATTCATGTGGAACCCATCTATCCAGCTTCTTTACCTTGCCAATTTGTTTCAAATGGTCAATATTGTTGGAACAGTAATGTCAAACTTTGCTGCTAATTCATGCGTAGGTTGAGATGGATTCACTTCCACTACAGCTTTCAGCTCATCATTATCCACCTTGGTCTCAGGTCACCCACATGGCTTATTTTCAGAATTAAAATTGGCTTTCCTGTGTCTCCAGCCTTCGGATTTGAACTGAAAGAATATTGGCTCTCCTGGGTCTCCAGCCTGCCGACTACAGGTCTTGGGATTTGTCAGGCTTCACAATTGCACGAGCCAATTCCTTTTAAGGAATCTCCCCCTTCCTTGGTAAATTAAACCCATTAATTCATTCAAGCCTAACAACTGTAAGATGGTATTATTATTCATGTTGCTGATGAAACTATGACTCAGAGAAATTAAGCAACATGCAAAAATGGAAGAGTTGAGAATCATATCCACATCTGACCAACCCCAAAGCAGGGATTCTTAACCACTTGCCTGTAGGAACTCGTTGAAAAGTCAACAGGGACCCGGGATGTGCCCTCACAGAATGCACAGTCTAGTGGGGTATCATAGGAGTGTATCTGAGCAGCAAACGTAGCCTGGAATGGATAGCAAGGTACCAGGGAGGGCTCCCCGACACTGATGATGACTAAGCTGGGTTGGAAAGGAAATGTAGGAATGAGCCAGGGGAAGAAAGGGAGTTAGGGTGTTGTGAGGCAGGGGAAGAGCTTGCACAAACACAGAAATGGGTGAGAACTTGTGTCTGAGCCAAGGCAAAGATGCAGGAGGCCAGAGTGCGAGGGGGAGAGAGAAAAAGGCAGTGGCGGTGGTAGCAATTATGTCACAGAGGGCCCTCCTTGTGTATTGGGTTTTATACAAAAGAGATGCCATGTTGAGACCCTCTGGCAAGAATGAGGCAGCTGGGTGATAGGAGTGAAGCTGCTTGCTATGGACTGAATGTTTGTGTTCGCCCCAAAATTTATATGTTGAAACTGAATCACTAATGTATTGGTATTAACAGGAGGGGCTTTGGGGGGGTTGATGTGTCATGAGAGCTCCACCCTCATGAATGGTGACCAAGAAAGCTTGTTTACCCTTCCACCATGTGAGGACACAGCAAGAAGGCCCCCTCTATGAACCATGAAGTTGGCCCTCACTGAACACTGAATCTGTTAGCACCTGGACGTTGGACTTTCCAGCCTCCAGAACTGTGAGAAATAAATTTCTCTTGTTTACAAGCCACCCGGTCTATGGTATTTTGTGATAGCAGCCCTAATGGCCTAAGACACTGCTGCAGACAGTAATAGGATATGTATGTGGTTTATACAAAGTGGTAGTGGGACGTCTGGAGGTAGACTAATTAGAGAGATGCTACACGGTAGAATCTACAGGACTCAGTGCTGATTGGACATGGTGGGTATGGAGAAAAGATGACCCAAATTCGGGGGACCAGCCAGTCCCTGAGTATGCATGTTTTTGTGGTTACTACCATCTTCATCTTCGTTTTTATTTTAAAACAAAACAATGTCTTTATTATTATTTATAAAATGTTTCCAATGTCTCTTAACCAAAATGTCATTTTTTTCCTGTTTTCAAACATATATTTATATGTGTGGGTATGCATACATGTTGTGCACATTCTTGTATTTCTCTTGATTACCTTTCTTTTGGTTTAGTAAGTCTGGGTACAAATGTAGCTAGTTAAGATTGTATTGGAAGTTTACCCTTGAACGAGAATATTTTCCCAACTCTGAGTTTCCTTTGCCAGTCTTTAGAAATTGGTGGGAAATTCCAGACCTGTGAGAAATGCTGACATTAATTTCTGTGAAATATTTAGAACAATTGATGTCACCTGAGCCAGATCTAATTGGTTCTCAGTATCAGAAGCTCATCAGAATAGGGGAGGAAGCCGAGGGCCCATGTAAAAAGAAGTCAATGAGTGTTTCCTCTTTTATCCTGGGAGTTTCCAAAGCAACAAGGTCATGAGAGTATCAGGGTCTAGTTTGGAGTAGAAAGGCAAGAAATAAATATATTCTCCTCACTGTTTATGTCTGATGTTTCCCAAATTTCCAATCTAAGATGACTTTATGTAGAGAAGCATGTGAGTCACTTACTCTGTCTGGCCACGTTGCTCCTCAAAAGTGGCCTTCTGAGACCCCACCCCACCCTGCCACATTTGTGAAAATGTATCTCGTGTTGTTCTACCACCGAGATAATTATAGAGAATAAACCTAATCAGCCTTGTTTAGAGAGCCTAATTTGTGAAAATTTATGAAAAAACATTATATCGGCTAAGACTAGCCGTACAAATACATTCCACTCAAATCACAATTTACCTACTGTACTTATAATGATAGGTATTCTCTGTCTAGCCGAAGTTGATTTTCAAACAGATGAGCTTTAATTTTATGGATTCTCTTAACTAGCTGCACTGCTTACTCTGTTTCCTTGATTCTTCGTGTAGCATAATGAGTAACTTGATATCTGTCTCATATTTTATGGGCACATAATTCATCTCAATTTCAGACGCAGGAGAGTTATTCCTGCTTGATTCCCCAGTGTCCCCTCCACACTCTCAATCAGATGATTATTTAACAGCCAGTTGAATTCCCAGACCAAGCCATCAGATGGGGTCACATGTGGCCTCCTGGATCCTTGAGTGTGGCCTTTTGACTGAATCCAAATTTTACAGAGCAAATCCTTTTAATAAAGGGTTTGTTAAAGTTTGGATTAGTTCTAGGGGCCACACTTGGAGATTTGGAGGGCCCTATGTACCCAGAGGCTGCAGGTTCCGCACCCCTAGATCTTTAATCACCTGAACTGTTTGTCCTAACACGTAGCATTCAAACATCCTGTTGGGTCAAGTTTAGTTGAAAAAAGACAGCTTTCCTATCCTGAAGAGATTATAGAGGATAGAACACAAGCACTGCGTCAATGAGATAACAAAGTATTTTAAATCTATTTTTAACTAAAACAGGAGTCAAATACTCAAGAATAGCTATTAATATCATATTGGCTTTAAATTTTTTTTTGGCTACTTAAATGTCATAGGAAAAAGGTGAAAGATCTTTTTAGAAATCAAAGTATTTTAAGGAAGCAATTGTTTTGTCTGAATTTCAGTTCAGGATATTTAGTTGTTTCTATTTCATTTTTATTGTAAGAATAGAGGCTTAATATTTTTATTTATTTTCAAATAATTGTATAAATTACCAAAGCAGGATTCTTTATGTGTCTCATATAATCAGTCTATTGCAGCAACTATCTTTGCTTTCATATTTATCACTCACCATCCATTTTATCAAGTGAATTTACACTAATACTGTATCATGAAAATCAATAAATTTTATCAAATAAGAGACACAAAAAATGGAGGAAGTCTGACCAAAACACAATGAGTCTATTTTAAAATATCCACCTCATGCTTCTACTTGATGCTATACATACTTGTGGTTCCACAGTTTCTCCTCATTGATTATATATTTGTCAATATATTACTATAAACTTGTTTTTCTTTTTAATTTGGAAGAATTCTTATGTCTTTTTGATATGTGCTTGCCTTTTCTCTTTCTATTAAGCTAGGCACTACTCCAGGGGACTCGATTACCCCAATGACTGAAAGAACCAGAATTTTGTTGAGTAGTGGGCTGCCTTTGTGTTGTGTGATGACTGACAGCCAGAGTGTATGTTGATGTTGTTATTGTTATTGGTTTTTAACTAGAATGATGAATTCTGGGAGTTATTATCCTGTGTGACATCCTTCTATGTACCCTATCTTCAGGTCTCCTGTCTCTGAAGCTCTTAGGTAGAAAAAGTATTAGGTGATCCCACATTGAGTTATTCCTCTAAGGTTGAGAATGGGACCACATAAGAGATGCTGCATGGTTGTATGGAGGGGAGAAAAGTTTGAGACCAATGTAAGCAGGAGGAAAGAATTGATATCGGTTTGAGGGCAAAATCTAGATTTTTGTCCCAAAGTTAGCATAATATTTCTGTCAAACCTTTGCAAGCATTCAACATGTGTATGGATCTTTACATAAAGTCAAGTCATGATGGAGATGGGCTGCGTGTGTTTACTACTTTCTCAATCCCCCTCATTGCTGGGGCTGTTTAAACATGACTCCTCTCTAACTAGTGTCTGTAGGAAGCATGTGGCAAAAAAAAAATAAATAAATAAATAAATAAAAATTAGACATTAAAAATGCAATTTAAAGCCCACTGAAGCTAAAGTATTTGAAAAACTTAAACTCTCCTGTCTTTCCTAATGTAAAATGCAGCATGTTTTAGATTTTAATTTGTGTTTTTATTCTAGGGAGTTTTTGCCCTCCCTTGACCAAACCCTCATTTATTTGCTTGCTCTCATCTTTCCTAGAACATCCGTATTTTACATCAAGTAAAATGACTGGTTAACCAAAGCTACTAATCCAAGAGAGAGAGTTCCAAGAAGAAGCATTTCTAGAATGAGTTAGAAACAGACAAAGTGAGCAAAAATCATACTGGCTGAGCAATTCTTTGGCTACTGCTTCTGGAATCAACACTCGCAACCAATTTACAGCTTTGCAAAGTTTGGGTTTTAGAGCAATCCCTGTCTCCTCATCCATTAGTAAGGCTGCAAGTTTGGCAACCAGGTGATACCTCGGTGTATAAATGTCTCAGTCCCAGAGGCAAGACTTTATGTGCCATTCTAAAAAAAAGTATAAAGGGGCTGGGACTGTTGTAATAGGCGATTTCTTGAGTTAATAACATGACAGCTTTTTTGAAAGGGGAAGAATTGAGGTATCCCAAAATAAATTGTAAAGAATTAATTTCATAGTTAACTTCATTTAAAATTTTTTTATTATTTTTATTGTGGTAAGATATACATAAAATAAAGTTAGTTTACAATTTTTAGGTGACCAGTTTAGTAGCATTTAAGTACATTCATACTGTTGTGCCACCCTCACCACCATCATCTCCTGAAATTTTTCATCTTCCCTAACTAGAACTCTGTACCCATTAAAAAACAACTCCCTATTCCCCTCTCTCCCTACCCCCTGGCAATTTCTGTCTCTGAATTTGACTACTCTAGGTGTCTCGTATGAGTGGAATCATACAGTGTTTGTCCTTTTGTTTCATTTTGGTTTTGTTTCATTTTGGTTTCATTTTGGTTCATTTCACTTAGCAAAAAGTCTTCAAGGTTCATCCATGTTCATCCAAGGTGTAGCATACATCAGAATTTCCTTTTTGTTAAGGATGAATAATGGTCCATTGTATGTACATGCTATATTTTGCTTACCCATTCATTTGTCTATGGGCATTTGTGTTGCTTCTACCTTTTGGTTATTGTGGATAATGCTGCATCAACTTGATTTTGAAAAGAAGAGGTCTCTGCACCCAAAGAGGTACTGTTTTATTACAGTGTTTCATGGTGGATTTGGGGATAGCAAATTCCACTCAAGAACTTAGATCCAGATACATTGTACTGAAATCAGAGATATTATTTATATATAGTTTTTGTCCAGTTTTAAATCATGCAGAATATATCCAGTCTTCCAGGTGGCTATCTTATTTTTTCCTTCTGCTCCTCTTTTTTTAATTAAAAAAAAAAATAGACTGTTTCATCTGATTTCAGGCAGTGAAACTCTTATATCCATTCTATAGTCTGTGATGGGAAAAATAGAAGTTCCCATGGTATTTTCAACAAGGCAAAGCCAAGTCTTAATTGGGCATGGTTCGTTCATGCTCAGTGTTTCTGTATCTGACTGTGTCTGTTTACAAGAGAAAGGTGACTGAATAATCTTCCATAATGGAGTGATAGACGCTCCATTTGCCTGTGATATTTATGGGAAGGGACTCTGTGCCATGGATTTGGGGTTTTATGAGGTCCTCCTTGGTGGGATGCCTTTTAATTGCTTGAGTTATATTAGTCCTTGAGGTAAGATTCTTTTCTCAAGTGTCCAGTCAAGCACCCTGACCAGCCCTCCTCAAAGCCACAGTAAAATTGGCGTGCTTAAGTAGGGTAGGAATGCTAACATCCCAGATCTGAGGGAGGTAATTTTGTCCAAAATGCACTCCAGTAATGTTTATGTTTCAGATAAAGTGCTTACAACACTGTCGCTGCCCTTCTGACCCCATTTCCTTGTTCGTGTGCTTCTAGGAGAAAGTGATACTTGAATTCAAATCTTTACTTTTATTAGCTCCCAGAGTGAATTAGGATTTTAGTCCAGTCTTATCTCTGGTATAAACATCCTGTTACCATTCATATCTTGGAGATATCTTGGGGGAAAATGATTAAATACATTCCATCAAGGGAACAAATGGAAGCTCATCAGAATTTCTTTTTCCTTTCCTTTCCTTTCCTTTCCTTTCCTTTCCTTTCCTTTCCTTTCCTTTCCTTTCCTTTCCTTTCCTTTCCTTTCCTTTCCTTTCCTTTCCTTCCTCCCTCCCTCTTTCTTTCTTCTTTCTTTTTCTTTCTTTCCTTCCTTCCTTCTTTCTTTCCTTCTTTCTCTCTCTCTCTTCCTGTCCCTCCTTCCCTCCCTCCTTCTCTTCTTTCCTCCCTCCTTCCCTTCCTGAGTTTTTCTCTTCATCTCTTTTCTCTTCCCTTCTTTCCTCCCTTCTTCCTTCCTCTCTCCTTCTTTTCTTCCCTCCCTCCCTCTTTCCTTCCTTTTATTCTTTCTTTTAAAATTTATGAGTATACATGTTGCAAACCTAAGGCAAAGCATTTTCATAATTTGTAGTTTAAAGGATCCCACTTTTTCTATTCTTCCAATGAAAATTTTCAGTTTTATAGCATTGTAAACAAAAATACAGCCTTCATAATTTCTAATATTTGGCACTTGGTAAAATTTTCTCTATGGATTAATTAATGGCTGATCTTTAAAGTATTCAACAAATATGTAGTTTATGATTGTGTTCTCCCATAGTCACCCCTTTCTGCATTCTCAATTTTTTTCAGTGTAGAGCAAATTGCCTCTTGAAGTTC
Source organism: Eulemur rufifrons (assembly GCF_041146395.1). Taxonomy (NCBI): domain Eukaryota; kingdom Metazoa; phylum Chordata; class Mammalia; order Primates; family Lemuridae; genus Eulemur; species Eulemur rufifrons. The sequence continues at coordinate 30,786,289 of NC_091002.1, forward strand.
CCAGAGATTTCATGTTCTTTGGCAGGTTCAGGGCCCTTTATGCATGATCTGTCCTGTTCCTGGAGTGTTTTTTTCTTTACCTTAACGTGGATATTATCTGCTGTTATTTCTGGTTATTTCAGAAACCATGACCTATGCAAACTCTAACTTCAAATATCATTTTTTTCTGCAAAGAATTCTCTAATCTTCCTCAAGACTGTATTAGGTTTATGAGTGAAGCTCTTTCCTCATGCTTTGCCATTCCTCCTCTGAGCATGGTACTTGTATATTTACTTAACTTTTTGTAATTAGGCTACAGACCACTTTGAAGCAGGGGTTGTGTATCTCCCATACCCAGCAGGGTGGCTGGCATCTGGGAGAGGCTGAATAAATATGTGTTAAATAACTCAGGAAGAAAAGCAACTGTACACATTATGCAAAAGATATGATATTACCATCATAATGGAGAGCTATTGAACTTCTCCATGCCAAATATTGTGCTGTCTTACAAATATGACCTCTAATCCTCCAAATCCCTGAAAAAGAAGTGGCTTCATAACACAAAAGGGAATACTAAGGGTCAGAGAGGCAAACCATTATTGATGAAAAGCACACAAGTGTGGACTTAGAGGGGCAAATTGAGAATAAATAAGAATAATTTGAACATCACAAAGAGTAAAGATTATTCATTGGTGGAGTGACATCAATGAAAATGGTGAAAAAACACCAAAAAATCAAGGAAAAATGTCAGAATCAACTTTGACAGACCTCTGGAAAAATAGTCAAAAGCTTGCAGCAACCAAGCAAACACTGAAAAAAGTAAAAAGGCAACTCAAAAATGGCAGGAAAGTTTTCCAGTGTTTTTACTTTCTCTTGCTCTGTACCCCTCCCTGACTTGGTGGCAAGCTTGAAGATGGCAGTCCATGTTGCCGATTTAGGACCCTGTTCCCTGGTTCTGGAGAAAGAATAGCAGATCTTATTCTCAAAGAATTTGTATTTTGACCTGTCTGATGGCTACATAACAGACTCATGCAAGATGTTTAACTTCGTTTCTCCTAACTTGAAATTGTCTTAGAGCAGACAAGGAGCTACACAGAGGGCATCACTCAAAAAGATTGTAAGGCAATGATCAACAACACACTGCTGCTTGGGACAAATGAATACAGTGGAGGAAAACAATTGACATACCAAGAGCCTGGGAGGAAAAGCTGAGAAAGGTTTTTTTTTTTTTTTTTTGGTTTTCTTTTTGGAAGATGGGACATTTTCAAACACCTATGTGCACTGAGGAATTTAAGAAGACATGCAGAAGTCAACACAAGATACATGCTCAGAAAAGACCTAAGAAAACCTCAAGCTTTCACCTCTGGCTGATCTTTGGCTCAGTGCAAACAGAGTGTGAAGGCTGAAGTTGTAAGTGGCCTAGCTAAGTGTTGAAAGAATACATTTTTATCATAAAAACACTTAGAAAACTAGGAAGAAAAGGTGACTTCCTTAACTTGGCAAAGAACATTTATGGAAAACTAAAGGCTAATATCATACTCAATGGTAAAAGACAGGAAATGTTCCCCCTAATACTAGGAATAAGACAAGGATGCCCACTTTCACCACTTCTATGCAACATTGTATTGGAAGTTCTAACCTCAGCAATTAAGCAAGAAAAAAATATGAAAGGCATCCAAATTGGAAAGAAAGAATTAAAACTATCCCAATTTATAGATGAAATAATCTTGTGTTCAGAAAAGTTCTTAGGAATCCACTAAGGTACTATTAGAGCTAATAAACAATTCACCAAAGTTTCAGGTTACAAGAGCAACACACGCAAATTTGCCTAAATTTCTATAGGTTAGTAATAAATAATCTGAAAAGCAAATAAAGAGAATAATTCCATGTACTAAAACATTCAAAAAAAAATATCCTAGGAATATATTTAACCAAGGAAGTAAAAAACTTGTACGGTGAAAAATACAAAACATTGCTAAGTAGAATTAAAGAAAATAAACAAATATAAAATCACTCTGACTTAATGCATTAGATGGAAGATTTAATATTACTAAGATGGCAGCAATATTACCTAAAGTGATCTACAGAGTCAATGCAGTCCTTATTAAAATTCCAATGGCTTTCATTTGTGCAGAAATGGAAAAAAAGCTGAATCTCAAATTTATATGGAATTGCAAGGGTTCCCAAATAGCCAAAATGTTATTGAAAAAGAAGAAGAAATTTCAAGGGCTTATAGTTCCCAATTTGAAAAATTACTACATAACGAAAGTAACCAAAACACTGTGTTACTGACATAAAGATAGACACACAGACAAAAGAAAGAAAATTGAGAGCTCACAATTAAACCTATATGTTTATGCACAATTGATTTTTGGCAAGGGTGGCAAAGAATGGGGAAAGAATAGTCTTTTCAACAAATAGCAATGAGATGATAGCATATCCACATGCAGAAGAATGAAGTTGGATCCTGACCTCACAACCTAAACATAAATTAACTGAAATAGGATCAAAGACCTAAATGTAAGAGCTAAAACTTAAAACTCTCATAAGAAAACATAGTGCTTCATGACCTTGAATTTAGCAATGCATTCAAAGACATGACAACAAAAGCATAAAAACAACAAAAAATAGATAAGTTAGAATTAATCAAAATTGAAAAATGTACTTCAAAGACAGTATCAGGAAAGTGGAAAGACAACTCACAAAATGAAGGAAAATATTTGTAAGTCATCTGTCTGATAAGGCATTTGCATCTAGACTATAAAAAGAATACTTACAACTCAATAATAATAAGACAACCAATTTTAAAAACTTACAACTCAATAATAAAAAGACAAGTAACCCAATTAAAAATAGAAAAAGGATTTGAATAGATATTTCACCAAAGTAGATATACATATGTTTAACGAGCAAAAAGTTCAATGTCAATCACCAGGGAGGGGAAGTACTAATCAAAACCACAATGAGATATCACCTAGTACCCATTAACATAGCTATAATCATAAACAGAATGTAACAAGTGTTGGCAAGGATGTGGAGAAACAGGAGCCCTCATACATTCCTGGTGGGAATGTAAAATCCAGCAGCCACCATTTAAAACAGTATGGCAGTTTCTCAAAAAATTAAACAGGCCGGGCGCGGTGGCTCACGCCTGTAATCCTAGCACTCTGGGAGGCCGAGGTGGGCGGATCGTTTGAGCTCAGGAGTTCGAGACCAGCCTGAGCAAGAGCGAGACCCCACCTCTACTAAAAGTAGAAAGAAATTATATGGACAGCTAAAAATATATATAGAAAAAATTAGCCGGGCATGGTGGCGCATGCCTGTAGTCCCAGCTACTCGGGAGGCTGAGACAGGAGGATCGCTTGAGCTCAGGAGTTTGAGGTTGCTGTGAGCTAGGCTGATGCCACGGCACTCACTCTAGCCCAGGCAACAGAGTGAGACTCTGTCTCAAAAAAAAAAAAATAAATAAAAAAATAAAATAAAAATAAAAAAATAAATAAAAAATTAAACATAGAATTACCATATGACCTAGTAATTCCACTTGTGGGCTTACACAAGTATTGAAAATAGGTACTCAAGCCAAGACTTATGCAGGCATGTTCATAGCAGTACTATTTATGATAGCCAAAACATGGAAATTGCCCAAATGCCCATCAATGAGTGAATGGATAACCAAGATATCACATATACATAGGATGGATATGATTCAGCCATGTAAAGGAATGAAGTACTGATACATGGTACAAGGACGAACCTCAAAAACATTGTGATAAGAGAAAGAAGCTGGATATAAAATGTCACTTATTGTAGTATTCCACTCATGTGATCTTTCCATAATGGATAAAGTGGGGGAATTGAGTGGGGGAAGGGATATATAAGTATCTGCTTAATGGATATGGGCTTTTCTTTTGGGGTCATGAGAATGATTTGGAACTTGATATAGGTGGTAGCTGGACAACGCTATGAATGTACTAACTGTCACTGAATTCTATACTTTGAAATGTTAATTTATGATATGTAAATTTCACTTCAGTTAAAAAATTGAAAGAATGAAAAAAATAAGTTATAATTTACTGAATTAAAAAAAAATCTGAATCAACAGTGGTACTCAAAAGAATGAAGGGAGAGAGAGAGAGAAAGAAAGAGAGAAGAAAGGATGAAAGGAAGAAAAGAGAAAAATGGTGTTTACATGGTTTTAAAGTTACTTGATAGACTACTTTATAATACAAATGGAGAAATCTCCCTTTACAGTAAAGATATCTGGCAGACATCTCAACCAAGTGATTACACTTAGCATTGCCAACTGACAACACATGCCCCCTAGTAGGGTGAAAAAGAAAGGATATAATATCTGCCACGTGGTATTGTTGTCAGAAATGCTTACAATGAACCACATCACATAAAAATAATAAGATAATTCAGATGTGGGACACACCATATGATAAGAGGTCTAGAGTCTTCAAAATAACATTATAAAAGAAGAAAAAGCATGGAGGGACTATCATAGGTTAGATTAAAGAGATTTTGACAACAAGTGCAATGTTTGAACCTTGATTGGATCCTGGATCAAGGGGGAAAGAAACAATCCTAGCTATAAAGAACATTTTTGGAACAATTGGGAAAATCTGAATATGTGCTGTAGAGTATGTATATGACTGTGTAGGTTATTTACTGCCTCTCAGCTTCTAGTAAATCCTTCAACATATGCTCTGTGATTAACAGTGTAACTCCTTTAAGCGTTTTCCCCTTAAAGTGAGTGTGATGTTGAGCTTTTTCAGTAGAGGGTACTAGAGGGACTTTACAGAAGGAAGAGGCTTCCTGCAATTTCCATGCCAGAGGGATGGCCACTGGGGAGGAGGGATGAGTGTTGGTGCCATGGAGCCTGCCCCAGTGTAAGGCCCATAACATGATCTCTCTGCTACCAACCTCTGCCTGGCAATGGTCATTCTACAGACTTTTCAACAGGGAAACTAATGTCCCTGCAAAATCTACACACAACTGCATATAGCACAGAGGGTTACAATTAGAACAGCCACTCATTCTGCAAGCTTCTATGTGGTCTGCATACAGCCAGCCTGTGGCCCAGGCATCCACACAGAGCTGCCACTACCTCTTAAGTGGCCCACATGCTCTGAGCCCTCCTGCTGCCACTGTCACCTGCACTCCCACTGCCACAAGGTGCCAATTACCAGCTCCCCCACCTGCAATCCAGAGGATTGTCTATTTGCCCAGAATCTCAAGAATAGCTCCAGTCTAGCTACACTACTGAAATTCTTTGCTATCTGGTGGCTGTAGCATGTCCCCTGTGAGGTCTGAACTTCTTTTCAAGTTTGTCCTTTCCTGGGCACTCTCAGTCCTAGATTGCTGTATAGATTTCCCCATCTATGATGGTTACTCTTTTACTATAATTAATAATTTTACTATTAATCTTACCCTGTTTAACCTACTCTCTGATTTCTATCTCCTAACTGTATGCAAATTGTTACAGAATTGCTACCAGGCACGGTATCGGGAAATGGATCTCCTGAAGATGGTACATTAGTTTCCTGAGCTGCTGTAACACATTACCACAAATTTAGTGGCTTAAAACAACAGAAATTTGTTCTCTCACAGTTCTGGAGGTTAGATGTTAGAAGTCAGTACGACTGGGCCAAAGTTAAGCTGTGGGCAGGGCCTCGCTCCCTCTGGAAGGTCTTGGGGGGGGGGATCTGTTCCTTGCTTCTTTCACCGGCATCTTTCCCTGCTGGGCATCCCTTGTCTAATGACCACATCACTCCAATCTTCTAATCTTCACATGGCCTTCTCTTCTGTGTGTATCAAATCTCTCTCTGCCTCTCTCCTAAAGATACGTGTAATTGTTTATAAGGCCCATCCAAAGAATTCAGGATAGTCTCCCCATCTCAAAGTCTTTAATTCCATCTGTACACCCTTATTTTTTTTTTGCAAAATAAGATAACATTCATATGTTTCAGAGATGAGGATGTGAGATGTATGGGACATGTGATCCTTTGGTGAACCTTCTTCAGCCTACCACAGATGGGATTTGGGGGCTGGTTTGGTCATGTGCTTGGGCTTAGGCACAATCTTTACCAATGGAATATAGAATACTAATAATTGATGGCATACGATGGCATTAAAATTAATCAGACTATCATTTGTGGCTGATTATAATTAAGTGCCAATTGAAACACATGCCTTGGAAGTTGAAGAGGCTGCTGTGCTTAACTATATGCCAGTAATAATGACTACAAGGGCTGCAGTGTGGGATGGATTATTTTTTTCTTTTTTTTTTTTTTCTGAGTGCACTTGAGTGCTTACAAAGAGAAAATGACAAGTTAAGGCCCATTAACTTTTACTTCAAGTCATCGTCTGAGAATCAGAAAGCTTCCAAGACATCCCTAAAACATTTTTTTTTCCCCCTAGCAAATGTTGGGCTGATGTTGCTGAAAATCAAACACAATTTTTCATTGTGAGTATTGTTAAATTATAGTGACAATTGTATTACAAATATATTATGACAATTCACTCTCTCCAAGTTTCTTATGTTAAAGGTTATTAATTGAGAAATAATGAGATTCTAAAATTTGGAATGGAGCCATCTGGTTGGACCCAGGTAAAACAGACAATCCTGAATGCTCAACCCATTCTGAGCCTCTCTTAGCAATAGAAATGGCTTGGCCCCCTGGTACTCCAGGAGACTGAAGAAAATCCTTTGATACAACTAGTTGGGTGAGATGCTTTGGAAAATAATGCTTATTCTCTTCAAGACCCATCACAACCTCTGCCTATTGTCACTAGGCCCATAACTAGGGTCAAATCTCAGCATGATGCAGGGTGACCGCCACTATAACCCATAATGAAATACCAAGACCTTGTTAATATGTATTGGCAGAAGCCTGGGGAACATGTTGTTTAAAAGTGTTAGACTAAAAAGGAAGGAATGTAACACTAGATTGGGCTGAAATAATTGATATAAGTTAATTAACAGCCCCAGTCAGGGGTGGTTCTGGAAATGGTGAAGGAAAATCCTCCCGGGGGCAGAACTTCATGGAGTATATTTGTCGTCTCCTATGTCTGGATGAGAAGTGGCCTGAGTGCAGATCTATACTGATTTATGGGCACTTGCTAATGGTTCGGCTGAATGGTTAGGGACTTTAAAGGAATAAGCTTGAAAGATGGGTAACAAATATATTTGGGGAAGAAGTATGCAGATGGACCTCTCAAAATGGACACAGACTGTAAAGATATTTTTGTCCTATGTGGACACTTATGAAAGGGCATCTACTGAAATTAATAATCTTGTATTGAAATTAATAATCTTGTATTGTATACTTAAAATTTAAGTAGATCTTACACGTTCTCACCACAAAAAATTGCTATGTGAAGGTGATGGATGTGTTAATTAGCTTGACTGTATTAATCACCTCCTCACAATATATACATATGTATACATATGTCAAAAAATCACATTGTAAATCTTAAATATATAGATTTTTGTTTGTTAATCAAGCTGGGGAAAAATAAGTAAACAAAATATTATCTCTGTGGATATCTGTAAGCCTCTTTCTCCATCCACCCCAGTGTGTGCTCAACAGACTGATGAACACAGTGACCATGACAACAGGGATGTAGACTATGGAGGCTGACCTGACTACCGAATGTGCAGTCTAATCTGTCAGTTTGGTAAATCAACACTGAGTTCCCATTATGGTACCATTCCCTGGGGACCACCCTGCCACCTAGTGGCAGGTTGATTGAATTGGCTCTCTTCCATCATGGAAAAAACGAAGATTTGTCCTCATTGAAATGAATATTCTGGATATGGATTTGTGTTCCCTGCTGATAATATTTCTTTTAGTACCACTATCCATGGACTCAAAGAATGCCTGAATTACCATGATAGTGTTTCCCACAACATTGTATTGGATCCAGAAATGCATTTCACAGCAAAGGAAATGAAACACTGGGCTCATGCCTTGGGGTCAACTGGCCTTCCCATACACCTCATCACCCAGAAACAGTTGGCCAATTAATTGAAAGGTGAAATGGCTTACTAAAGACTCAATTATGGTGTCAATTGGGAAATAACAGCCCGAATGGGTGTGATTCTGTTTTACAGGGTGCAGTTTATGCTTTGAATCATAGACCATTGCATGGCATGGTTTTTCCCATAGTCAGAATACACATGTCCTGAAATCAAGGCATGGAAGTGAAAGTGGATTCTCTCACTGTATTACCTAATAACCCCCTGCAGAATTTTTGCTTCCCGCTCCTGGAAACTTTGAACTCGCCTGGATTGGAGGTCTTAGCCAAGGGGACAATGCTCCCACCAGAGGACATGATGGCTCTACGGCAATGGCTCCATCAGATTGAAAATCGAGACTTCCATCTGGCCATTTTGGGCTCCCTCTGCCACCAAGCAAACAAGCAGACAAAGGAGCTTAAAAAGAGCTAATCTACTGGCTGGAGTGAAAGGTTTTGATTACCAAGAGTGAATTGAGTTGCTGCTGTATAATAGAAACAAGAAGACTATGTCTTGAACTCATAGGATTCTCAGGGTGTCAATTGGTGCTTCTGTACCCAATAGTAAAGGTTAGCAGAAAACTGCATCAACTTAATTATAGCAGGATGATATAGGAATAAAAGTGTGGGTCACTCTATTATGGAAAGAATCCAGAAGGGCTGAGGTTCTGACTGAGGGCAAAAGAACTAGGGATGGGTGAATAAAAGTTGCCATAGATATCAACTATGACCTTCTGTAATTGTGATCAATTACAGAAAGGAGGACTATAGAAGCTTTGCAAATATTCTTTATGTTTGTTGCATGCATATGTTTATTTGTATATATTAATCATTCTCCTCTTCTTTCTCCTTATTCTCATTAAAAAATCAGACAAGAATTATTGGAGGATAAGTTTATAATTTAAATTCAGGTAACAATATTTTGTGAGTCAGAAACTAAATCTGAGGAGTAATTAATATATTTAATAGCTTACAGGGGACACGATGACTATTGGGACTATGCATCTTATTTAGAAAGCGAATGAGAACTTCACTTGCAAAAAGGATAACTATTGTCTGTTGCTGCAAGAAAGTTCAAACATGTTTAGAAATGCTCATGGGGAAGCCAAGTAGCCAGTGTGGGGAACTGTGGCAATTTTTAATTTATTGCTTCTCATCTCTGAATGCAACCTTCAATATATATGCTATGATAAACAACAGTTGTCTAAGTGTTTCTCCTTCAAAGTGAGCACAATGTTACCCTTTCTTAGTAGAATGTGCTGGAGGAACATGTCAGGAGAAAGAGGGTATCTGCAATTTCCAATGAGAGGGGTTGGCAGTGGGTGTGTGAAGATATTCATTGGAGCCTACCCCAGCAAGGGTCAGAACACAGTCCCTCTGTGATCTCATAGCCTCTACCTGGTGATAACCTTCCTACAGTCCTCTCAACATGGAAACCAAAGCTTCCACACAGTCTGTACATAGCCACCTGTGATACAGAGGGTCACACATCAAGTGGCATTTCCTGCAAGTGCCCATGCAGCTGTGCAAGGGCCCTAGGAATCAACATAGAGCTTCCATTTCCTCTGTGACTCCCTGTGCAGCCCATGTGCTCTGAAGCCCTCTGTTCTAACCGGCACCTGGACCCCCACTGCATGTCCACACCACCAGTTCTTGATCACTTGTTCCCTCACCTGCACTCCAAGGGGTTACCTATTCTTTGACCAGAATTTCCATACCATCTTCGGCCTCGCTAGACTACTGAACTTCTCTGCTATCTGGTGGCTGAACCATACATTTTCCTCCAAGGTTTGAACCCCTTCCATATTTGTCCTTCTATGGATACTCTCCTTTACTGCTTACGTACCATATAGAGTTCCTTTATATCTTTATACTTATAGTTGATAATTTTTATAGTAGTAAATTTCCCCTGTTTCAACTACTGTATTGTTTCTATCTTGTCATTGGTCCCAAATCCTAAAATAATCTTCTTGAATCAATATTACATTCTTTGGGTATAAAATGATAAAAAAAAAGAAAAAAGTAAGATATTTATTATTTCTTGGGAGGACCATGAGATCAGTTTCAAACATTGAGAGTATTTTCTTCCTCATAATACTTGAAATTTTTATATGGAAAATATTTTACGTGATACACAATTAACAAAAACATTAAATAAAATTGTCCCTTTCGACATGTCAAACATATTTCATTAAATATGCACATATGTAGTTATTCTGAATCTAGTTAAAAAGGCTAACATTTATTAATATATTCAGCAAAACTCATGTGCATGCATATATCACTTGTATTTCCAGATATTATATGTCATATTACTGGTCTGGTCTACCTGTAACTTAGACTCCTGAGTAAAGATAAGCCTCAGATAAATATCTCCATAGCATAATGCCAGATGGAAGGGCAGATCTGATTTGGAGGAATTCTGCTAGTCACCCCTCAACCTGTGTGTTTGTAAACTTTTCTCAGGATTAGGGTAGCAAAGGCTTAAAAAATGTAATGTTTTCATTACTCACCAATTGAATATTATTGTGGACAATACTGAATTCAGATTATTAATGCAGTTTCAACTGTATTTAAAAGATGTATTAATTTTTAAAAGAGTTCATATTCTTTGCTATATTTAATACTGGTGCTGGTTACTAAACTGATTAAAAATTTTAATATTTCATCCCTGGCATACCTCCATTCTTACATACATACATACACCACACACATACACACACACACACAAATATATTGATGTATTGTTATCACACTAGGTTAAAAGTTCTGAAGCCTGGACATTCTAGATTAAGTGTCAATTTGATACTGTGCTTTCCTAATATGTTTTAGGGAAGGCTACAAATTTGGTGTTAGGATTCACTTTAATAAAATCCCCATGTCTTTCCAGAGGAAAAAAAAGGAAGGGAAAAGAGTGAGAAGTCTTAGGAATGGTGGAAATTAACTTCTATAATTTTTCTTTTCCTCTAAAGTTACTAGCTGATAGGGAATCTAATTAAAACATAGAATTCACAGAAATTAGTATTTTTTGTCTTTCTGGGTCTGATTTTTGCATAGCTTGGGACCTTGGGATGGAAATAAATTAAAATACTCCTACTGAAATGATGATGGGATAATATGAAGACATAGACTTGCCCACTTCCTCATGTAGTAAAATCTCAGTCTGTTATATTGTTTCTTTGTTCATGGTGCTATGGTTGTTTAATGAAAGAGGATAAAAGACAAACTAAAGAATTCCACCTATATGAAGTTCAAAATCAAGCCAAACTAATCTGCAGTGACAGGAGAGAGAATAGTGGGTGCCTGAGGCTGGGGATAGAATAGGTATTGACTGGGAAAGGTCACAGAAAAAACTTTGAGGGACCCTAGAACTGTCCTAGATCTTGACCAGAGTAACAGTTATATGAGTGTATACATTTGTCCCAATTAATAGAGCTATACAGATAGATTTGTGTATTTTCTCTATGTAAATAAAGTACTACAGTCAAACTAAATGAATGGATAAATTAATGCATATATAACATTTTTAAAATACGTGCTAATTGTTTTTCACTACTATTACTATTATTACTCTTACTACCACTACTTGTCTTTTTTAATACTGAATGCCAAATGTCTATGTCATATCTGTGAGTGGGGTGGGGTTGCTTCTAATAAAAAGAAGATAATAACTTGTAGTAATTTAATAAGATGAGTTCTGGAGGCCCCCAGTGGTTGGATCCAGGGTTAGCTCTTTGCTGACTCTCTATTTAAGCTAGTCTGCCTAAATTCCTCAAACCTTTATTCCTATTCTTAATACACGGGTAACGATTGTACCTCTCACAGTTTTCATGAGAATTAAAACATTTGTAAGATAACATATCACCTATTAAAAAACTAGATGTTATCTACTATTTTTATTCTCATCATTAAAATTCTTACTGATTTTTGCAGGTTATGTTGAAATGTAGCTTTATTTTAGTTTCTGGTATTATACTTTTATAGTCTTGCCTAAGTACTTTTTGTGTGTTTTTACTTAAAGGATTTATAAAAAATCACTTACATATTAATTCACTTTATCTTTTGATTACTATTTAGGGATAATCACTCTGGTGACTGGTTGGCTTTTCTGTTGTTTATTGTTACTATAATCAACATGATGAGAATAATCTAGGAAATTAAAAGCTTATTACACTAAAATGTAAGCTGCTTGAGAGTAGAAAGTTTGCTGTATCCATGGTTATAGCTAATCTAGTATTCACATGGTCTAGCATATTGTACAAGTCAAATAAATATTTATTGAGTTAATAATTCAATATATTTGGTTTAAAGAAAACAAAACAAAACTGGTCCTTAAGCCTGTAACATGCCCAGACTTTCCCCCTGTGAAAACCATGAAGCTGCAATTTTATAAAGGCTGCTAGTATAGACATTTCATGCAATGTACCAAAAATTTCTAAAATAGAATTCTCAAATAAGATAGACTTTGCATCCAGAAAGGAATTTTGTGCCTGAGTCAGAAACGCTTTTCTTTGGATGCATGGACTTTGTGTGATCACAAGACAGCAGCCATGGAGTTGAGTTGGCATCAGTGGAAGTGGTTGGAGAAATGTAGGCAGGATCTAAGAAATCTGTTAAATAGAGAAAAAACTTCCTTACCAGTGGCAGCAGGCCAAAAAAGGGCGTTGGACCAACTTCTGGGCTCCTACAAATTTCTGTGAAGTTTGTCAGATTATTTTTCCTCCGATATTTGTTTGAATGCTCAAAGCAAAACCACTCCCTTGCACCTCTAACACCCTTGATTTTTTTCTGCTTCTTTCTCCATTTTGTTGTTAATGGACTTTTATCCAGGGCCTTACTTCCATAGCACATGACAAAATCCAGACGTAAAATACAGCTGCAGATTAATTCGAAGGAGTTCTGGATTAAATATCCTGTCAAAAAGCATAATTGAAATGCTAATTCTATAGAAGTATTTGGACTAGTGAGACATAAGGAAAATAGGCTGACTTATGAGATATGTTAAAATAAAAAAAGGTTTTATTTTCAGTGAATGGGAACTAGAATAGATAGAAAAGGTCATGGAAAATAGTTTTAAGAAGCAAATATTTGTGAGCTTCGTTTTCGTACTATAAATTGTAAGAACTAATTACAAAATGAGATTGCATCTATGCCTATCTGTTCAGGTGTTTATTTAGGGAGGTATTTCCTGCCCACCTCCAGTGACATTTGGGACATGTGTCTGGGAATATTTATTATTTAAAATGGAGGAAGGAGGCACAACTGGAGTTTTACCTATATATATATATATATAATATATAAATATATAGCATATATATTTTATATAATTCTTTGAGAATGCTATTACCCTTGAGAAACATGGCATATGGGAAACAGTGTTATGCATAACTTTGAAAATGGATATTGCACATAACTACAAGAAAACTAGCAGGTAAGCTTAAACTGAGGGTCATTCTAATGAACAACTGTCTTGTAATCTTCAGCGATAATTGGATGAAAGACAAGGAAAGGGAAGGATTGATGTAGACTGAGGGAGAGTAAACAGACATAGCAACTACATGGAATGTGTGATCCTACACTGGATCCTGCATCCTTGGGAGGAAAAAACAATATTGGGACAATTGGCAAAAAGTAAATTCAAACTATATATGTCAGATAATATTACTGTAACAGTACTAAATTTCCCAGATGTAATCATTATATCATGACTGTGTAAGAAAATACCTTTTTTCTTAGAAAATGCAGACTTAAAGGCAAAGAGTCATGGTGAATAAAACTCACTTTAAGTGGTTCAACATACAAAACATACAAATAGGTATATGAGCCAGGTGCAGTATGGCTTATGCCTATAATCCCAGCACTTTGGGAGCCGAGGTGGGAAGATACCTTGAACCTAGGATTTTGAGCCCAGCCTGGGCAACACAGTGAGACCCCATCTCTACCAAATATATATGCATGCCACCAAACTCCATCCTGGACAACAGAGAGCTCATCTCTTAAAAAAAAAAAAAAAAAAAAAAAAAAAACACGAAGAAGAAGAAGAAAAAAAGAGGAATTGGCATATGATATTTATACTCACATTGATACTGGTAAAAAACAAATGTGAAAAATAATAATTTGCCACTCTAAGTGAAAAGGATACAGCCATTCATTGTATTCTTCTTTTAACTATTTCTGTAGATTTAATTTTTTTCTAATAATTTTTTTTAAAGAGTGAGATTGGGAGATAGCTTTAAGAGCTGTGGCATAGCTATAGAGTAAGTCTACTTATGAAACATAACAATTACAATGTGATATATGACAAAAGATGGTTTTAACTAAATGGTCCTTTGGAATGGCCTATTAGAGCAGTGACATTTCTAACACCCAGGAAACTGACTCATCACCAGTGTTTTAGAAAACTTTTTCAAAGTCTATATGACCCTTTAAAAGGTTGTTAAAATTAAAATTCAATTTTAAAATACTAAAACTGGTTGTCTTCAACCTTAACCAAAATAACAACAGCTAGATTGAATTTTTTAATATCTGAAATATGGTTGGGACTTATGTAGGCTATTCAACCAATCCAGATTGCTGGGTTGGGTTGAATTTAACCTGGAGTTAATCTAGTACTATTTGACTAGTGTAGACTCAATCAGACATTCCCAATTCATGTTGGTTCATGATCAGGTTATTACTGTTTTGTAGTTAAGTATGAAGGAAAAGAAAGGTCCTAAAACAATTTACTTTTCATCATCTTAATCTCTGATACCCCCCACACATCTTGTCCTCTCTCTCCTACTGGGTTAGTACGCATGTGAGTACATGCTCTTTGTTTTTATACACTGATAAAAGTATATTTGAAGTATGACTGTCACTACATGCTTTTTTGTTGCTTGGGGGAAAGCATATAGCATTTGTGGCTTGTGGCCCTGAGATATTGTAGCCTCTGCAGTCAAGGATAATTGGCAGTAGACGACACGTTGTTCTGCACAGTGTTAAAACGCTGGGTTTGGCCAACCTTCATGAACTTCCGTTTACTTCAATGGCAAATGAAACATTTGTGGAAGAAAGAAAGATTGTCTTCAATGGGAAATACATTCCATGTGTGGCATATATCATATTATGACAGATTTTTCTTGAGCCTATACTACTTTTATTCACAACGTGAATACATGACTTTTTTCAGGGCTCAGTATTTTAAGGCAACTGTTATTTGCATTTGTGGGAAGAGATGATAAATATGAAATATTTTTACAGTTAAATGCCATTTTTAACTTAAGAGTCCAATAAAACGCTTCCACCTTTTTTATATACATTTCCTTTCAAGTAAAAAAAAAAAACTGTTTTTCTGAGGCACAGGAACTGTAGCTTAGGAATGGGAGACAAGAGGACGTGTCAATACCCATATGCTGTTGTTCTCATGAATCTTGCCAATCCATGTTGGCTTTGTCTTTCCACTTTAACCTAGGCTTACTCAGCAAGTGACGTTACAAGTCCAAGATTCAAGAGGACCATAGCTAGTGGTGTCTCAGAGTGGTCTGACATGCTTAATATTTGGAGGATTTATAAGCCATTGGACAGAATCCTGGAAACTTCTATTTGCAGTTGAGAATGGAAGTTTTGTAGTTACATATGCCCCAGGCAGGGGGAGGGCAGTAGGAATTGCAAAGGTCTTGATCAGTTAAGGCTTTGTCATTAGATAGAACCACAAAACTCACAGAAGGAGAAGAAAAGCCAAAAACACGCAGACCCATCCTGACACCCTAATGCAATGTTGGATTCTGTTCTCAGAAGCATGTGTGCCCATCTGCCAGTTGGAGGAATTTGCAGATCTCTGAGGACCGTCCATGGATCACATGTTTAGACCCTCAGCAGGTGACAGTGCACGAACTAGCTTTACAGAGGCCTTTGGCCTTTCTGCCTCCCCTTCTTTCTTCTTTATGAAGCATTAAGGTCTTCCCAGTCATTTTAAGAAGTCAATGCCTAGCCCTTTGGGACTTTATTAAATACAGTAATTCCATTGCCCTAAACATAAGCCCTTGACACATCCCCTGACAGTAATCCATTCCTTGCAGAGCTTAGAGGCCTGAGCAGCCACAGAATGTTTTCATTATAGAGCTCTGGGCTTCCTCTTGTCTGGAGCTTTAAGTATTGATGAGATCCCTTAAATTCAGCCACTTCGCAAAGACTGCGTTGCAATCCTAGGCCCAGATTGCTACAGGGAAGTACAGTGTCCTGAGCTTATGATTACGTTGTATCTAAGTAATCTTGGATTTAATATCTATCTTCTCCGTTTCAACCCCTCCGCCCCCACTAAAACATTTTGAAACTGTTTTCTTAATTGTTTCAATATAAGCCTAGAAAATTGAACTTCATGACCCAGAGGGTGCCTTGCATTTGTCTATTATATTCCATCATGACTTGAGGTAAAAGTGACTAACGTTATAGATTTTGTGTGTTTCTCAATGTGCATCTCCCATGTATTTTTCTGTGCATTAACAATTCTGATTAGCTCAGACATTTGCCCACCTACAGGGTAGCGTAAACAGAGGTATTCCCTGGAAGCTTGTTAGAAATGCAGAATCTCAGGTCCTGCACCAGAGCTGCTGAATCAAGATCTGCACTTTCCCAAAATGCACAGGTGCATTTTAGACCTTGGGAAGCTCTGGTTAGAGAGGATTTTGTCCGTGCTTCTGAATTACTTTGCCTATGAAGTGGGGATCTAATGTATTTTTCTACAGTGCAAGACTGCTCAGCATAAAAATTATTCTGATAAAGAATTTTTTTCCTGCTAAATTTAAACTTCGTTTGGGAAACTATCTTATATTTTTTATGCCAAAGTGTTAAAATACGTCAAAAAATTTTATCTACTAGTCATAAATCTCTAAGAAATGAGAATCTTATAATCTATACTTACAAGAAAAGCACTCAGCACCTAGGATAATGACTTGGTGCCTTCATAGGAGTCCCAGTGACGTTTTTAAGCTCACCCTCAGCACGACACTCACTGGGCCCACACCCAGACCTCTTCACCTTGAACCTCCTCCTCTTTCCACTATTCCACGTGGAGGAAGGAGACAATTCAGAAACGTAAGTGCAGGGTTTCTTAAACTCAGAACTATAGACTTTTGAAACAGGAAAATTCTCTGTTGCGGGGGCCAGTCCTATTCATTGGAGGATGTTTAGCAACATTCCTGGCCTCCGGATGCCACGCAGCCACCTTCCTCCCCACTGTTCCACCTTGTTCCCCTCCTCCCCCGCTTTCCCACCCCAATCAGGACCATAAAAAAAGTCTCCAGACATTGTGAAATATCCCCTGTAGTTAAGAACTGACGTAGAAGTATGTAAATAGGTGCAGTTTTATTTATTCCTAGCTTTAATATGATTTTCTCTGTCTTCTAATTCTTCCTTATGAGACTGCCCCCTTCTGGTTAACTAGAGGTTTCAGGTAACCAAGGCTTTAAGCCTCCCACAATCCCTGCGGGTTTGTTTTCTGCACTTTCGTAGAGTTCCGTACTTTCGAACACGAAAAAAGGACATTCACCTTTTGCTTAATTATCTTAACAGGTGTGTCCACAAGTTTGTGAGCCATGTTGTTCTTCAGTGGTTGCATTATAAGAACTGCCTGCAGGAAAGTAAAGGGACACTCACAGCAGGAAATGGTTTTAGTTAGTGGGTGAAGGTGCAGGCTTTGGAGCCCACTTGCCTTTCTTTCGCCTCCTAGCCGAGTGATTTTGGGTAAATTACCTCCACTCTGTCTTCTCTGTGAACAGGAGGCCTACCTGATAGGGTTAGTGTGAGAATTAAACCACATGGCCCATCAATACTTAGAATGATGTCTATCACACAGAAAATCAATAATTGTGTATTATTATCCCTTTGAGTATTATTTACACCTTGGGATCTCGTCAGAGACAGAAGGAGGTCTAGGCTCTCTTGCATAAATACGTACTCTGTGCTTTATGAATTTTATTACGGTCAAAGTTTTAGCCTATATTTTGTATATTTAAATTATGTAGCTTTATTTAATTTCTACAACAGGATTTTCTGCCCAGGTGGTGGGAATATACTGAAACATGTGAATTGATTGTTAAAATCGGCTACTCTTGATTCAATTCATAAAAAGTTCAAAAATGGACAAAACTAATTAATATGTAAGAGAGATACTTTGGGGGTTTTGGGTAGGGAGGTAAATTGAAGCAATTTCAAAATGGCTTCTTGGGCTATTCATGTTTTATATTTTTGATCTAGGAGCTGATTACAAGGAAGTGCTCAATTTATAAAAATCCATTGAGCTGTTTAGTTATGATTTAGGCACTTTTATTTAACTATTTATAGTTCAGTAAAATTTCAGATATACACACAGATCAATTATAGAAAAATATAGAACCTTGTTTTATACTTAATCATATTGTTTTGAGAAAAGTAGAGCGTCTCAGAGATAATATATTTTTGGCACTCTGTTGCATTATAGTTTCTGTATTATTCAAATGGTTTTCTTGAGAAGTCTGCTTTCATAAACCCTGTCTGCATTTGTGTTATAAATATGGGATGGAGCGTGAAAAGAAGTCATTATATGGTTGTTTACATTAACATAGCCAAACATAAACCTGAATTTTTTTTAACCCAGACATAGTATTGAGAAGTGCTACTTGGATGACTTCAACTATATTTTTAGTTACTCATACTATTGTTAATGTGAAAAATATAAAACTAAATTATAGGTCCCCCTATTTTCATTATGGAACAATTTTACAGCTGTCAAAAAAGTTGTATTTCACACTTCCCACATTCACAAGGCTACATTGGTACTAAAGTTTGTAAGTTTTTCTTTGGCTTTTGCCTCGGTAGCTGGAAAGTTGATATAGTAATGATTTTGCTGCAAAGTTGTCCAAATAAATAGACCACACAAAGCAAAGACAAGGAGACTGAAACACCAGAAAAAGGTAAAATTTAGTTTATAACCAAGAGTGGTAAATAGAGGAGTTGTGGGTGGAACTGTTGTATTATGTCAAAATCTCTTTCAAGCCAAGTGTTTCAACTTTTCACCCTACTTTTTTTTTGTCCCAGAACTGCCACCGAGGAGTCAATTTGACTGATGGGGTCCCATGCCTTTTTATGTCTTCTATCCTGTCTCATGTGGAAATGCCAATAACCAGAGAACCAATGAATGGCAAGATCCGAGGCACAGAGCAGGTGGAGGGGGGAATAAAAGAAAAAGTAGTTACAATCCTGGCTAAACCCTCAATAAGACAAGCAGCCCATAAAATGGTGTAGAATAGACTGTGAAAATATAGTAGACTATGGCAGCATTTTTACATGAACAAAATTCTTAGGATGATATAGAAGATATAACATGATTCACAATTCAAGCAAAAAAAAAAAAAAAACTTCCATAGCATAAGAACAATTAGACAGTTTCTGATAGTAATACCAAAACATCCTTGGTCCTTTTATTTATCATGCTTACATTTAACAATAGATTTTAGGATGTGCTTCTTGTAATCTATCCTTACATATAGGTTCCGTCTATTAATTTCACTCATAAGAAGAAATCATTGTGAATTTCAAGGCTGATACAGGCTGAGGCTCAAATCAAGGAAGATGTCATCATGAATGTCCTTTCTCTTCTAAATCTGAGCCATGTTTTTTTCCCCCCAAGAGTACGGTGGCTTGGCATGAGGGGTTTTCATTGATCTAGTCAAACAAAAATTCCTGTTACTAACTTTCCTTTTAATTTCTAAGCTTTTTTCACATCCTGAGAGTGCTAGGCTCTTCAAACCCTTTTTCATAAAGGAAAGCAGAGTAGTTAGTAAAAACTATACCTGCTTTGCATCGGGTTCAAAGGCTAAGTCCTGGCTTCTTCCCTGGGGTAGAGGGTGGAATTCTGGTGACAGCACTGGGCACGTCCTTTGTTTCCTCTACTCACTCAGAGTCTTTGAAAGGTTCTCATTAAATGCCATTAACAAGCATTAATACAAAGCATGACTATGAAATTCCAGGGAGAGTCAAAAGGCAGAATGAATAGCCAGGGGAATGTGAGACAACCAGAGTTACTGAAGTCAGACATCCTTAGCTAAATAAAACTGCCAATGGCATATATGTCTTGTGAGTAGGAAGATTGTTTCTGAGTTTGACATAAAGGGTATAAAAGGATTAGGACCACCCACTACTGCACTTGCATCTATACCATAAAAACTCCCATACCAGAGAGAAGTGTATATGTATTAGAAACAGGTGATAGGCATATGCCCATAGAATGAAAGGTAGCAACTATAAGAAATAGCACCAAAACAAACCAATGAATAAAAGCAGTCATGTAAGGTAAGGGATTTGGCAAGGAGCATCATTAAATCCAATGACAAATTATTCTCTGGTGGAATTAAGCCAGTTATGCCATTTGTGAGATGATTCCAGGTGACATTCCCAGGAATATTACCTTTTAGATCCCCTGGTTCTGCCAATTCTTCCATTTCAGTCTGGACCTTCCTAATCCCTATTTATTGACCCTTTCTATCAAATAACAGCTTGATGCACATGTGCAGTTTATTTTCTAAAAATAAGGGTCAACGTAAAACAAGCAAAGCAGTCATGAGACTAACTTTCCTCCTAAAATGAAGACAATTGTTCAGTGACCTGCTCACAACTTTTGGGTAACTTACAGTTCTGCAGTCGCTCAGCCCCTGGAGCTATCTCCACAGAGCTGAATAATCTCTGTCTCAGCCTGCCAAAAGGTTTCTCAGCTCAGTGCTACTCTTGAATGACACTCTGTCATTATGCTATATTTAGGCCATGCAAGCTGTAATTAGCTTTGTTCTGCTGCAAACTGTTCCAGCCTCACATGCAATATAAAAGGTAATAAAATAGGTAGGCAGATATAAAAATCTGTATAAGCCTCATATACAGGAGACATTCGTTATTCTAAAACTGATAAAAGAATCAAAGAAAGGAATATTCCATGGCTTCAAAAGCTGACAGAGAAGGCTGTTAGTACAAGCTATTTAAGAAGCCACATTTGCATGTGGCCAGCTTGGAGCAGACTTTTTAATCAACCCCCTCATTTGACCCCCACTCTATCTCCTACCCTTACCCACTGAGATGTCTGTTCTGTAATTTGATTATATTTGGTGGAGTTGCTTTTCTTATATGGGTTATCACATCCCTTCAAAGAGCCAGCTTTGTCTAATAATAAGTGGATTTTTAGAATCCCATTATTCAATATCCCTGTGTTACCCTTTCTAGATACTGTTTGGGGTCTGAGCATCCGTTTTCCATGACACACAGTGTGTTTGCAGGAGTGGATGCTGCTTATGAAAAAAGAGCTGGCAGGGAGGTACCAAAATATGAAATCTACAGTGCCAAAATCACCATGACTAATTCATATAAGCCCTTCATTCTGCAACTTGATTATAAGCTCCTTGAAGGTGAGAACTATTGTCTCTTTCACAGGTTTTATTAATAAACATGGGCTAACTTTAGATTATTAATAAGTGCTCATTGAGTCATTAAGGGGATGCACTTAGAAAATAATATGCTTTCCCAAGACCTAAGTTAAACGTTTTTAATACAATCTTTACTTAACTGTTGACAATGGTTTTGCTTTTTTACATCATGTATGATTTGGGGGAGCCCTTTATAGTTGCCAGTTTTGATCAATGAATAAAAGTTCAAATAAAAAGAACAGGTGGAGAAACGTAAGAAAAGATTTTCAAAAATACAACAAGTATGAAATTTGTGTATTCATAATTAGAAAGAGAGAAAAGAGAAAAGGAAAAGAAGTTCAAAGTAAAGTAATGAGAGTATATTTATGAGTTGGGATATGATACGTAAGGATGAACTTGAAGGAGCAGATATTGTGGTTATCATGTTGTTTTTAGGAACGGGCCAAGAGAGAGTAATTTTTTTTTGTATTTTGTGGATTATAGGAGGTAAGGTAGTTGGTGAAGAGGCACTTATCTAACTTAAAGGAGAGTCCAATGTGTAGAAAGAACAAATGGTCTTACGAAGATAGGAGGAAGGAACCCAGATCCTGGGTAGATACAGAAATTTTCTCTCTCTCATCTTCCAGCATTGGGTTTGTCTGTAGTGACATGCACTAGAAGCAAGGGAACATCTAAAATAAACATTCAAACAATACCTTATATTCAGATATCTTTTAACAGTTTATCTGAATATTTTTGCGTTGATCTTCACATTCAATCTGCACAGTGCTTTGGAATGGGAATGCTCAAACTCATTTTGCAGATGAGTGAACTGATTGACCAAGTTCTCAGCGAGTTAAAAGCCGAGCCAACATTCAAACCTAGATCTGCCTCCCAGTTAAATGCTCACCGAAGTCTTTCACTCCCTCACCTGAAAAGAGCTTCAACAGTCTTGAAAGGAAACTAGATATCAAGGACGTTTATAGTTTCCAACAGGGTTCTTAAAGAAAATAGTTGTCTTTCATGACCAAAATTTCATCTGCCTTTTTATAACCAGAGTGTGCAAACTCCCGATGCTAGAATGTCGGTTTTCATTTCTTACCAGCATCAAGAGGCAAAACTAGCTGATTTCCTTCTTTTGGCCATTGACCAGAAAGCGTGGGGTTCAGTGCTGACGAAGTAATTATAAAGGAAAATCAAGGGCCTTGAGAGATTGAGGGTGAAGTAAAGACATTGAGTGCTGTCTACTCATTTCTCTGATGACTGGTGACACATGCCATTGTTTGTAGGGGAAGATACAGAAAGTGCTAGTGTAAATTTCTTCATGCTTAGTGAGTGGGTTCATATTGTTATAATAAATATGCTTTTTTGGAGGGTAGAGGGGAGGCTTGGAATTGTGTTTTCTTTTCTGAACATTTCATTTTCTTATTTTAGGCATTGCATTATGGTTCAGTTTGTAAGGAGAAGAGAAGAAAAAATAGAGTAATGGAAGCTTTAATTACATGTATTTTATGGAACTTAGTTTTGAATTTTAAGCTCATGGATTTTTTAAATCAATGTGTAATATTTTTAAATATAAATTTTTTTATGCCATAGCATTATAACAAAAGGTCCAGTTATAAATGTTATTCGTATCATTCATAACAAATGACATTTTTTTCATTCACTGTAGGCTTCATTAAAGGAGTTGACATATTACACTTGATAACAGAAAATGGGAAAAACATAAGCTTTTTTTTCGTTCTCTCTCTCTCTCTCTCTTTCTCTCTGCTGTAATAATTCTATCCTGGCTCAACATTGTATTTCCCCCCATCAAAATTTTCGAAACTGTTTTTGCTGTTGCGATAAGACCAAAGTTACTGAGTTTAAGACTGGAAAGAAATATCCTTAGGAAAATGTTGAAGGTGTGATTGGAAGGAAAGTGGATTCAGAGAGAGAGGGAGAGAGAGAGAGAGAGAGCGTGCACACTTGTGATGCTATTTCCTTGACAAGGTGTCAATTCAGCTCCTTCTGTACCATTCTAAGTAAGAAGAAGCCAATCCAGCTATTGTGTGTCAACTCAACTCAGATCTCAGTATTGTACATTTTTTCTTTAAAGGCTACGAAAATTCTCTTTAAGAGGGAACACTTGTACTGTACTCATGTATTATACACACACACCCGTGCAACTGCTGAATGCTTTCAGCCAAAATCTAAAGAAAATCAACTTTGAAAATGTGAGAGGTGCAGGCCTGGTACAAGTAAAATGAGCCTTGAGATTAAATTTTGTTGTAATCATTATGAACATTCGCTCTCCTTCCCTCTCTTTGACACAAAGTCTCCCAGGTGGTTCTAATTAGACATAAGTAGTGACAGTGGCCAGTTTGACTAAATGCAGATCCCGGCCAAGAGTAATGGAAAAAGTCTCAGCTTGCCTTCTTAAAAAAATGGAATCTATATTGAGACAGTTCAAGGAAATGACGCCTCTGGCGAGATGTGAAAACCATAGCTTGAGACCCTTTGTGCTTTCTTCCTTGAGGGAGACAAAACAGCATAAAACACCTAATGCCATGTTTCTTGCTGGGCATATTGAATTCCAAGTTTCTCAAAGAAAGCTTGTATTCTTCTATCTAAGACAATCTCTGTCTACTTTGGCATCTAGTAAGAACAGAAAAGCCATGTATGCTGTATATGTTGTCTGTAATCTTTATCCTTTTATATGGAATAGTTGAATGACTATGTGATAATCCTGTCAAGTCACTTCCTAAATAATTCACTGTTTTCAGAAAAACTTTCATCACGTTTCCTTCAGGTGGGCAATACAGAAAGAGAAAAAAAGTCTTTTTAAGGAGAGTTTCCAAAAATCAATAGGTTAGTAAAACTTACATTGCTCAGCTTGCATGTTCAAGGATAATATAATTTCTTCCTGGTCATGTTCTCTTTCTTACTAATTCACACTAATGTTCTATGAAGTTAACACTCATCCTTGACTGAGAAATGTTTATAAAAATCTATGCAGGTATTTAATGGAACAAGGTGAGTAATTTTTAGATCTTCTTAAGCAGGACCATTGCATATAGTTGGGCCACTGCACTAGGCCACCCACCCAATGGGACCAGTGAGGTTGAAATCCAGCCCAGGTGCCTCTCACCAAGCCTTACCCTCTTCCTGGCAGGGGGCTGCATCTGCCTGGAAGAATTGGCAGCTTTTCTAAATTGCGTAGGCTAGGTTTGCTGCGTCCTGCTCATAAGTCATTTTGCAAACTCGACCAAAAAGAAAAAAACAAAAAATTACTTATATAGTTATTTTCTTCTTTTTGCCTACTCTCTAAAAATATCTGAACATGTTATTATCAAAAAATCTGAACACTTGATTTTTTTTCCAGAAATATGATAAGACATGATATGTCTGCTACTGATATCTTTCTTACTTTATGGTTTGTTAAGCACAGGCACCCGAGCTTACTGTGACATGATGTCCTTGATTGATTGGTTCAATGCACATTGAGACTGATAGATTGGTTAAAAATTGGGAAAGGAAGGGGATACGAAGAAATACCCACAGAAGCCCATATGTACCACCCTCCTTATGGTCATAAACTTGCTCTTGACTAAATTTTTAGAGCGGTTGGTGATGATCCAGTTCTACTTTCTGTATACCTATCCCTTAAATACAGAGTAAAATAGCAACAGTCTAAGCAAATAGTCTTTACAAACTCTATCTTTTATGAAACGTGTCTTCATTTTTAACATTTTAATGATTATTATCATGATTATCATTACTATTACTTTATCTCATACAAAACTATACGTGAATTCAGAGTGCTTACAATCATGCATGGATATTACCTTGGAAGAGATATTTCTCCTGAGTCACTAAGTTCAAAACTGTGAAGAAGAGCAAATAGAACTGGCAGTTTATAAATAGCATACACTTACAAATCTTATTTTTTAGCAGTTGAATCTGATCTCAAGTGAATATCCCTTGAAGTTCTTTCCAGCTCCTGTTAGCAGATGCAAAATAATTTTTATATCAATGCAAAAATGACTGCTTTTTATTGGTGGTTAGTTTACTAATGAGGCTATTCTACAGCAAAAGGCCTAGAAGTTCAGTTCCACCTTTTTAACTAATAGTGACAAAATAGATCCTGTTTTATTGCGTAGGGGAATGCCTTTGATTGTAGTAGGGGATCCACAGATAATGAGAGGTGTCCTGGAGAGAAATATCCGTCTCAGAAGGTAGAAAATATTATCCATTTTGCTCATATCACCACCAATCTAAGGAATGTCTAGGGGTTTGGAGGAGTTATAAAAGATTCAGTAGCTTATCTCCTAAGGCTTTTCCTATTCAGGGAAATAGTTTATTTACAGAAGAACTAATTGTCCAGGGGTACCACCTGGATTTAAAGAATGTTTCAGGTGAGGCTCAAGATTAGACGGTTCCAGAAAGGAATCGTTTTGAGCAAACTTGGTTTTTAGGTTGCAGCCAACCTCATGGGGCTGGGAGAGATCTGCAACTCACCTCAGAAGAAATTTCAGACCCTAATTCCTCCATCCAACGTGTTTTACCCAAACCTAAGAGAAAGTTTCAAGCATCTGATTTTGGAATAACAAATCTCAGCTAGGAATCTTTGGGATGGAAGATTTTCTATCCACTCATAATAAAGGCACTTGGGCCATATATATATATTTTTTTATTCCAACTACTTCACTTCCTCTTTATCTTTGTCGTTTTCTCTGGTTCGACTTTCTATTTTATTTTTTTCCCCTCTCTCTTGTCAGCGGTAGCAGTTAGAAAAGTTCCTCGACCATGTGGCAGCCTTTGTCTCCCCTCATCGCCTCATAGAGAGCTTTGGTTTAGTGTCCTCCCTGCTCTTCCAGCTAGCAGGACACCTGCTGGCCTGGCAAGATAGACCATCCCTATTCAAACACCCAACTCCCCCCAGTTGCAGTTCATATTCATTCTTTTATCTATGGAGTTACCTATTACTGTCTACACTTGTTGACCTTAAAGTCTTATATGCAACTTTTAATCACATCAGGACAGCTCTCTCTTGTGCTGAAAACTGCCCTATGGGGCCTCTATTTTCCTATTGACTTTCCTATTGTCTCATGCAAGGAAGTGGGGATGGGGCTTCAACCCGGCAGGGTAATCCTAGACCTATTCCTTGTTTTACTGAAATAGATATGCTGATCATTTTTTTTTCCCATTTGTAAGTTAACCATGGCTTCCTTCCCTTAATTTTGGCATGGGCTCACCTGAAACACTATAAACTTCATCTACTTTTTTTCAGACTGTTCACAATAAATTACGATAGGTAATATAAAAGCACTGTTAACAAAATGGAATCCCCAAGCACAATAATTAAATCCTCTTTCTCATGCTGGGCAATGAGACTAGCTTGGGGCCATGAATAGGAACCTTCCCTGCTTCGGGTGTCATTTATCCCCTTTGTAATCTTAATGGTTGGTGGTGATTGTCTCAAGGAGCTCTTCCAGTTCCAAGTGATATGTCATTCTAGACCTTAAGTGTGTGCATTTCATTGGAATCTCTCTCTAAAGATGAAATAATCTGAATATTTCAATGTAATGATTTTACGGTGGCTGACATAGCAGCAACTTTTTAAATGACTGTGTAAGTATTTGCACTAGTAAGGTGATCCTGACAGTGAAGAACAAAATCCACGGAACTGGAAGGGTAGGGGAAGTCAGTGTTCTCTCTGTCCTAGGAGTCTCCTTGGCTACAAGGTGATGAGTGCATTCACCTGATGATGCCAAGCTGATTACTAAACTAGCTTCTAGCCTGCATGCCTCATGCCAGGGGCCCAGCCCCTGTCAATGGTCAAAATGCCCTGGGGTGCACCTTCTTCCCATCATACTCAATGAATAGCTGTAAGTGAAGATCGAAGAGCCAGTGTAGTGTCCTAATTTCATAATGAAAAATCCCGAGCTCCCAAATGGGCAGGGAAGGACCAGGGCTTGAGAAAACAGGGTCACAAGCTTCTCTGATGACTGATTGTTAGAGGCACCAGGTGCACACGCCGCCTTCCTGGTCAGTCTCCTTCCTGTCCTAGGTGTAGACAAGCCTCATTCCTTTCTCTCTCCTATGACCTCTGCCCCTTGTTATTAAGCCAAAGTCACAACCAGAATTTTAAACTTACTAGAAACAAGGGAAAAAGGCAAGTTAGACCTTCTTTGTCTATTCTCTGTGTTCTCAAATTTAGAAATAAATTTAAAAGCTAGCTCCTCTTCTCAGCTGATAAAGAGATGGTATATGCCCCAACACCTGGCCTGATAGTTAATATATAAACTTATCAGCAAGGGAGAATGGAAGGGCACGTCCCTTGGTTCTCAGATAAGTTGGTTTTGTAACCCTTGGAAGTGAGATAAAAGGCACATTAAATCAACTTTGAAAGCTGAGCAAGAAGAGTTTTGATTCTTCCTCATAGATATTTCATCAAAACAGAAGAGAATGCTAAAACTCACTCTCCCCATCCTTACAGACACCTGTAAGGAAGGCCAGCTGCCCCGCAGGCTATGTTAGAGTGTAAGCTTCCTGAAGGCTACTTTCTATTTCTAACCCCCAAGAACATTGCCTGGCAAAGAAAAAGCTAAATGTTCACTGAAAGAATTGATTCCCCCGAGTTGGTGCCAAGCGATCAGAATCTGACATGAGGGCCTTACAGCATGAGAGCAGTGAACTCAATTTGGATTGTCCAAAAAATGATGCAGAAATCCTATGCAAAAAATAAAGTAAAATAAAACAAAATACAGAGGCATCTTTTCTAGTCAAAATAATCTACTTTTTAGTGCCAAAAGGCCACTTTGATAAGTTTGAAAAGCCATGTTTTTCCAGTGATTTTCCAACAGCTTTCTTCACAGGGTTAACCTGTCCCATACATCCTAGGTGAAAATGGAAATTTATGTATTTCTAGACTGTCCTTTCCAATTAGGCGGGTGTCTGATGAGCTGCATGTAATCTTAATGATGCTCAGATTTGATTTAAACCATTTTAATAGAGAAAGACTCTTTGAAGGTCAGTGAAAGGGATACTAACTCCTGGCAGTATTGTTGTTCAGGAAATTTCAATTCTTTCATTGGAAACTGAAAATATTTAGGGGATTAAAGTGACTACAATGTACAGATGAAAATCCCCATTTGGAAGCTGGTTCTTGTCACAGTTCTTCTACTTTGGTTGTTTTCACAATTGTCCCACTTAACCATAGGCTCTTCATGCTATAGAGCATAACATTGTTCAAAAGATATTTTAGCCTGATAAATCAAGTGTTGCCAGAAAACATGATGTGTGATATTCTCCTATGTAGTACTCATAAGTACTCGGTTGAATGCTAATTCCTCACCAAGTGTTTTTTAAAGTACTGTTTTCTTTTACTTCTACATTAGGACTCCAGATCCATCCCATTTCAGCAGAGAACACCATACACAGAGATAATGATCAACGACCCAGAGACTGAACACGTGTGCTATTTACAGCAAGGTAATCTCCACATTTCCCATTCTTAAATCTGTTTGGGCTGGACTTTCAATGGAACAAAGCATCATGGGTAATTTCCAAAAATTTCAGAATATTTTCATTTCTTTCCTTTGTGTCATACTGGCAGTGGTTTGTATCCAATGAGAACTATAAATCCTAGCAATTGTATTTGAAATAAAATCGTGAATTGTCCACTTGGGAGGATCTTGAAGATGTTCTAGGACTGGGGTTTGTAAATGTTAATGCACATCAGAAATTCTTGAAGACCATGTTGAAATGCAGATGCTTGGCCCTCGTGTTCAAACCTATTTCCATGATATACAGTTATTGATCTGATGACACTAATTGCATTTATGTTATAGTTATTTTCTATGCTCTGGAAGATTTATTTTCTCTTCAGTTAGTTCATTTGTTTGGTTAGTTGATTTGTTCGGTTAGTTCATTTGTTCTGCATACTTGTTTCTTCAACAGGTTATTCTGACAGATGAGGTAACACTGCCAAATAATGGCTTGATTTATCAATATCAGGAATTGAAGTAGGTCCACATGACAAAAATGGGAAAAAATTGTACTCTGCAGGTAATTACAGGTCTTACACTCTGAAAGGAGGCAGTTGGGAAGCGAGTAGGTAGCAGGTTGGGCTTTCTTCAAGAGTGCGTGGAAAACCTGCCTTATGAGGTGTTAGGGGAAGCATCTTCTCGTCCTTTGCAGCAACAGAAACATGTCTGGGTACTTCTCCCCTTCTCTCAGCTGCAGTATGTCGCTAGAATACTGCCTAGTAGATCCCCGATGTTATTCAGAAAGTCTGTCTTTCAGCTTCTGCCTAAGGACGATGCCTCTGTCCTCACTACTTTGGAGACCTGACTTCTCTGTTGTTCACCAAAGTTTCCACTGCTCCTCGTCAAGGTCTGCTTCTGAAGCTTTAATGTCAAATTAATGTGAAGTTTTAATGTGAACTTTTATTGTTTTAAAACACAGATCTGTCTAAGCCTGTGTTTTCCTGTGGGTTCTTCATCATTTTCGGCTCCACATCTGCGTGGGCCATTCTGGACATCCCTCATTGTTTTAGCCGGCCAACGCAACCCTCTCCATTTTCTATCACTGCCTTGAATGTGTTCTTTTTCGGTTTCTTTTATGATGGGATTTTAGATGGGAGGAGACAGAAACGCATGTGTATAATAGTTGTCTTCAATGTGAAACTGCCAATTAACCTTGACATATGGTTGTTCCTTTATTAAAAATAAGTTCTGACACAAGAGGATTTCCCTACTGGGCTCTGCAGTTCAATAACACTGCTGATTATGTAGTTTAAATCAAATGCTAGTCTCTTCAATAGATACAGTAGTCCCCATCTGCCAATTCTTAGGGCTCAACCCAACATCTAGGTGGTCAGGTCAGGTAGGACTAACACGACCAAACCAAGCTATGTACACCCTTAAGTGACCCCATTTTTCTATGTAGTATTGAGAGTAGAATTGGGGCTGGGTGCCATAGACCTAGAATTCACTCAGCAGTAGTCATCAATACATCTGATACACAGAAGTCACATGCTGAATAGCCACTATTGTCATTAAGGCTCCGATAAAAGGTGAGGTGGAGGGATTGCAATGTTTTGGCTTTGACAATGGTGTCAGAAAGTTTCATTCTGAGTCTACTTTAGGTGTGATGTTAGCTTTACAGTGTCTATGGGGTTCTTTCGCTGAGCAGAATAAAATTATTTGGTAAATGATGTGTCAGAAAAGTCCCTCAAACTTTTTAAGTTTCACCTTTAAACTCACAGAAAAAGAAGCAGAATATGATAATATAAACATATTATAGAATATAATATAGATTTAGTATTATAGTATGTTGTAATATATTAATGCCATATTATGCTTTAACATAGCAATATATAAATAGTATAGATATATAGTAACATAGAATAAAATAACAATATAGAATATAATGATAGAGATGTAGTGTAGAAATGCCAACTCAACATGAAGCAATCTTGGTATTTTAGAACTAACTGTAATTGTTAACTAATTTTAATGTTTCTAGACTCAACTTGTAATATAATATATATGTGTATATATATTTTTCCTTACTCTGAATTTTCAAATTATGGGAAGGAAGCCCTTTTATATATTCTGCACAGTAAGTTCAGAAGAGCAACTATGAATCTGTAACACTA
The DNA here is from genome assembly GCF_041146395.1 of Eulemur rufifrons. Classification (NCBI taxonomy): domain Eukaryota; kingdom Metazoa; phylum Chordata; class Mammalia; order Primates; family Lemuridae; genus Eulemur; species Eulemur rufifrons. The sequence goes on from NC_091002.1 coordinate 30,817,339, forward strand.
AATTTTCTTCTGTTCATTCTTGTAACTTGTAATATTATAGCTCAAAATGTGATGTGAGCAAGGAGTGCCACAGAATCATGGGATGCTCATGGTTAAATCTGTTTCATGGAGCCAGTTGTTAGCCACTGACCCACATGTGTTGGTGGCATTTCTCTGGCATGTGATTCATTTTCTATCCTTTAGTTATGCTTAGTTCTATACTGGGAATGCCTTGTCCTCACATTTCTTAGAACAACATCCGTCTTTTTATAATTTCTTTGATAGTAGCACGGAGCTTCCTCTGTAACCTAATGTTCTTTTTCTCAGCGATTGTCCATCCTTTTGTCTTTTGACCAAAAATATCTTTGTCCTGGTGCATGATGAAATAGAGGTGTGGAATTAGGCAATCCTCAGCTGCATGACCAGTGCCACAAATGTCCTTGCCATTCAGGAGGCATGCTTTGTGCATCTGTGCACTGCAATATAAAGTGGAGACTTACCAAGAAGTCTGCTGGCTAATCTGCAAAGAGTAAAAGGAAGCTCAGATTAAAAGGAGATGCAGTTCATGCCCCACCAGAGTGACCAGAGAGAGGGAGAAAGAGAGAGAGAGATGTACGGTCTCTGTGGTCTGGAGAGAGATAGATGTTGACATTTGATCTGGTGAAGCTGGATGAAGAGGATAATTGTACTCAACTCTCATCACCTCTGTGTGACTGGTAAATTGTTTGAATGTACCCCTAAATTGGTTCTGAGCTTTTAGATGGGAACTGTGACTTTCAGTGTAGTTTAGCTTGGGGATTTTTCAAGATCTTGCAAATGATGCTTCCCTCATACAGTGAGTTAATCAGAGAATTATCTGTCTTAGTTTTAACCAGCTAGCTTAGGAGGACAGAATAGACTTGTAATCTACGTAGGAAGTGAGCTATAAATGAGTGATGGGTGATCAAAACAACTCCCAAACTTCCCACTTCCTATGTCAGCAACTCAAAAACAGCTGCTCTAAAGACTCTGGGCTCTGCCGTCAAATGCAAGAGGTAGTTTGGGTGACTCATGAAAGAGTAACTACGTCCTCCTTGATAAAGGCAAGACTTCCGCCTCAGAAATTCATCATGACCTCAATCCTTGTCATTATTCCAGCATCTGCGAATTAGTAGAGGGGGATGTGACTAACTGAGGACTGTAAGGACTTCAGTCATCCAGGGAACTTGGGGAAGGTAAAAATAGTATCTAAATGATGATACAGTAAAGTCTGAAATGTCTGAGCACAGCACACACCATAGCCACATGAGAATAAATCTTCTAAGTATGATTCTGCCTGAGAAAGTGCCAATGTAATTTTCTGGATTACTTTTATTGGAGGTACGAGTATTTTGGCTATGCTTTATTAAATCTTTTCATATTTTAGATACTTCTGAAGGGTTAGGTGACGAAGGTTTCATCATGCTCTACCAGCAAGTGATTAAACGTATTTATAAAACCAAAAAAGTACCATTTAGTAACCACAAAGTATGTGTCCTTCCAGCAAACTGATCAGTGGCAGAGGTCAGTGTCTCATGTTTTTCAGCAACTGGATTTCTTTTTAAAATGTGTGCTGAGGCATAACAAATTCCTAACTTGTAGGAATATTGCTAGAATATGATGTGTCCCCAAACTTCTCACTTCTTCTTTCAATGCCAACCTTTTTTTTTTTTTTTTTTTGTGACTTCTTTGCAATATGCAGTGCGACTAAGATGATTTAATCTGACTTAACTTGGTGTGAGATATTTGGAGTTTGTCAACTATTTTACTCATTTAATAATAGGGATGGGAGAGCTGGGGGAAGCAAGAAGCTAGGGTTCCAGACATGGAAATAGGTTATTTCTTTATTTTTTGTAGGTTGTTTTTGATGTTTTTTCACTCTGCTGACAAAAAAGAAAACCAGCCAGGGCAATGACTCAAGTCCTGGGCTGTCAGCTGACACACTGGGTCACCTCTGGCAGTATTCATGCACATGTAGACACATCTCTTCTGCTCCCACCTGGTTTTCTATAGGAAGGTCCTTGGTTTAGTATTTCTCAGGAAATCTTAAAAAAAAAAAAAATTTGTATTAAAAAACAAAAAATCAAATCACAGATGATATGCCACGGGGGGCACATTGAATCCCAAGAAACAACAGTGTCAACAAACCCATATTCCTTTTTCTTCTCCCCAGGCTTAGTGGTAAAAATTGTTTACATTTAAATGAAAATGAATGTGTACCTTCCTTTCCCTCCTGTTCCTAGACAATTAGCTAACACTCCCTGAAGGCCTGCCACTCAACAGGACAGTCAGTTTGGAGATGCTACTTACACTGTGATAGTGATATTTGCATGTCTGGCTCTGCCTGCTTTTGAGACAACAGGGCTGTGGGTGGTCTGTTTTCTCCGCCCTCCTCCCCCGCCTGCCGTTTTGAAATCTTATCATTGTCAACCTGGCTAAGATAAAGTTCATTCCCAACTTTTTGAAGTTGTGGGTATACACACAGGGGATCCTTTGTTGGAAAGATTTCTGGAGTTGTTTATGTGCACTGGCTACTCAAAAGCCTGGTCCTACGACCCCAGTAACTATATTGGGCCAGAAGAGAAAGAAATGACAAGCAGTTCTTTAAATTTTCATTTAACTTTTTTTTTTTAAAGTTCTTTAAGTTTCAAGCACTAACTTTTGGTAATGTAGAGGGCTACACAAGGTTTCAGAGTTTTTATAGATGACCTGTGCAATTTTCCACTTAATTTCTGAAATTATGTAATTTTAAATATGTGGAGGTAAAATATTTCTACTGCCAATAGATTTATGTGAAAGTTGAGTGTGAATGTTCATACATATATACATATTCATGTAAAGATTCGAACCAAGTGCATTTTCCAAAAAAAAATTAAATTATCAAATATTACATTTTGAGTTGTAAAAAAACTAAAGGTTATTCACAGCTGTGTTCTGCAAACTTCATTGGATGTGGGTTGCTTGAGATGTTTCAGAACTGAGCTCTTCAATGGGTAATAAAAGAATAAAGCCATTGGGAATCATTTCTGAAAAATAGCTAATGTAATTTAAAGATAAGAAATCAGAAGACAGATCAGATTAGAGATCATAAGTCAATGATTTTCTGAAATTTTTGGAATAACAAACAAGAGTGAAATTGCCTTTAGGATTGGACATTAAGTGGAACAACGGATTATGTATTAGAAAAAAATTTTTTTTTTGTTAGCATTTGTGAGGCAAATCTGACTTGCAAAACATGAATGAAATGATTTAGGAATTGAAATATTTGCCCCTGGGCAACCACATTTTACAGTATTCTCTTAGAAATATGGTCAACTTTGTCCACATGAGCAATTCAGTGCCGGCCTTTCCTGACAACCTACCAATAAATTGTCCAAAATTCTCCTAAGAAGATATCCAGGATTTCATCCTCAGGTCCAAATATCAATATTCAAACAAAACATAAAGTGACCGTAAGTAAAAGACTAAAGCCAACTCAAATGGCCTACTTCTTTGATAGGAAGTCAGAAACAAAGTATATGACAAACATTCATTTTAATTTTTTTCCATACAGTTTGCACAAAAACCTAATTTCTACTTTGTCTCTTTTATTTTGGTCCACAGAAATTTAGAAATAGCTATTTTATTTACATTAGTGGAGATATATGAGAAAATTAATTAATAAAGGGACTAAGGAGTCTTGTGAATGGTGACAATGTGCCAGGCATTCTGTAAGCTCCTTTGCTACATGAATTTTTTACATAAACCTTGCTATAATTGTTTGCAGTTTACAGATGAGGAAACTATCCTTCAAATGGCCTGTCCAAGTTCATACAACCTAATTAATACAAAACTGGGATTCAAATCTAAGCTGATTTAACCCTAGTCCTACTCAGTTATACTAAAAGTGAGGTTCAAAAATTTTATTGCAATTTTGCACCATTTTCTTAATGTAAGCTGACCTTCTTGTTATGTTATTGGCTATTTGATTTTGAATGGAAAGATGGGAAATAAGTTGAAAAATAAATTTTTAGAGAGATGTGTGATACCATTTTGGACATAGTGGAAAAATACGTTAGTGTATATTTGTGGTTATTGTGGCTGCTGTCATTTCAGGTAGACAGGCTGGATTCGAGGCTAAAGCAAGACTTCGTTTAAATCAAAAGCAGATTGGCTACAACTTTACCCTGTATGGCTCCAGTCAACATGATTCCATAAAAGTTTACAGTAAATGAGGAATTTAGGTATCTTACTGCTAATAGATATTAAAGGAATAAAAATGTAAAATACATTTGAAATATTTGCTTTGGGTAAGAAAAGGCCAAAACTGGAAGTTTGCAGACATACATAGAAATTTGAAATTGGATGTAAAATGATGCATGAGTTACACAGCTGTCCAAGGCAGGCAGAAAGGTAATGGAAAAATAAAACAGAATTGAAAGTATAATACTTGTATTAAATCAGTATTTTTTAAGAAATATCATTCCTAAAATGATTTAGACCTCTCAGATATAAAAATGTTATGCATAGCACTCTGCTAGTGAAAAACATTTTACCTGTATCACAGGTATTTACTGAGTGTTCTTTTGTGTTTGACCTGTGTTTTATCATAATCTCTGCAACTGTCTTTCCTCCCTCCACTTCCTCTTGCTGTGTGAATGGAGATCCCCTACTTCACTTCTGCTTATCTAGGCTTGTCCTCCTCCCAGAATCTTCCCTACATTTCCCTTCCTTTCTATACTCTCAATTCTATTGCATGCAGAGAGATGGGCTCCCGTCAGTAGCTAATTTTTCCCTAATTGTTAATTCTGCTTTTCTCCTTAAACTTCACTGTTCTTAAGTGCTGGAATCATGTCATTTACTTGTTCTGTGTCTGCCATAGCTCTCTTCAAGACTTTGGAATGAGGAATCATCTTTCTCCATAAATTACTAAGAACTAAAGCCAGTGAGTGTTAGTTAAAAGTAGAAATAATTTGACTTAACACAAGTTAAAACTTTCTATTGAATAGAATTCTTCTATGAGAGGGAAAAAGAAAACTATTTTGAGAGATAGTGAAGGTGTACAAGTAGAGACTGAATGATCATTTAGAAGAGATTGAGGGGATTGGAACCACAATTGGCAATCAATAGATTGCCAGGCTTCGGGTCCTAGGAGTCAGTGATGTTATTACCGCAGATATTCCAGAGGAAAGAATACAATGAATGAAGGAGAAAGGATGAAATCACTTCCATCTTACTAATCCGGATAAAATGTAAATTCTCCTTCCCCAACAGCAATGCCCTAATGCAAGGCCATGTTCTCTGGACAGTACCCTTAGGAGTGGCTTATTAGTTCTACATGGCAAAGAGTATTTGTGAATGGAGATGCTTTTATTTCATGTTTATTATCTTGGAAAGTGCAGATCACCAAACAAAACTTGCCACCATATTCAAACTCATTTTACTACAATCTGTTTCTTCCTTCACTGAAAATATTCTTTGGTATAGTAAAGGTTATTTTAGGAAAAGAATTCTTGATTCCAGTATTTAATAAAAAGATTCTGTAGTATGGGCTGGGCTCGTGGCTGTATGCTCCCTGAAGTTCCCCCAGGAGGAAGGGAAGATCAGAGTGGAAGCGCTTCCTTGTCTCTGCATGGGGGCTGCATGTGGTCTCTTGGCTTGTCTGTGAGCTTCAGATACTGTCTGCATATATTCCGCTGTCCAGGTGGTTTCCTTCACGGAAATGGAGTTGGGCAGAAGGAAATCTTCAGCCCACTGCACCATGTACACAGATATGACCACCTAAAGAGGTGTGATAATGAGTTTAGAAAGATATCCTTTAAACATATGAAGGAAGTGTGGTCCCACAGGAAATGGAAGAATGGGCAGTAGCTTCTCCCCAGCCAGGTACCTTAACTACCATGTTGTGCTTTTGCCTCTGTAAACCTCTATTCCTTGTGAAATGCGTCTGCGGTGAGGTAAAAAGCTCTAAAACCATGCCGAATGCCTCGCCCTAAGTACTAGTATGTACGTATTCATTCACTCACACATTCATTCATTCACTTACCATAAAATGTTGCTTTAAGAATAACCACTACCCCTTCATGTCCTTACCTGCCAGGAAAAGAAATTTTTACCTGTCAGGATGCCAAAAAATTTGTTTCTGACTTATTGTCAGCCACCACTATCACCCTATAAGAGTCTTCAAAGCCTTGGAAAATAGTGAAGTCCTTAGCTGTACTCCTAGAAAATGCATGTCACTGGTCACAGGGAGAAAAGGTGCTCTCCAATTTGAAAATTCTGTTTGTCATTGAAAAAAGATAGATGGATTCTTCCTTCCATCTAAGGAGGTTTCTACCCCTGTGACACGGTTCCTTCTTTTCAGGGTGAGCTAGTTCAGAAGGTACTGTGTGTTTTCTAATCACTTAAATCTATCTACAGTTGGCAAGAGTTCCTGCAGTTTCAGTAAATTGTAATTATAAATATGTTTAGGCTGACTTTGGGAAAGTAATTAAATTGGCATCATCAGTTCACATCATCTTAGGTGGTAAGAGATTTGCAAAGCCTCTCTGCCTGTGAAGACCTTGGTCCTCATTTACATCTCAGGGCACACAGGATAACAATGACATTAATAATGCGGATTCAGAGGATGGTGTCAGGAGGCTTGTGCTGTTAGGTGTGTGCCATATCTGGCCTCCCTGTGATGCCAGAGCCCCACTGCCATGGTTTTCTTACGTGCAGCCTGACAATACCAAAATGCCTCTCTTGGCACACAACTGAAATCTTGGCATATGGATTCTCTACCTTGAGAAAGAAATTGTGATAACTGTAATCATGTAAATATGAAAGTCCAGATATGGACATTCAGGGTCCTGGAAAAATATTTTAGGAATAATTTTATTACCCCTTTACAACTTCACTCTTGACTAACTGAAAGAACAAAAATAAAATGAACAAAAACCATGGAATCAAAAATAACAGCTTTTAGTTTTTCTTTTTTCTATCTTCCTTCTTTTGTTTCTCCAAGTATAATAAAGCAAAGAGCTCACACTTTATTAAACAGCCCAAATGAAGCCATGGATCATTCAAATGTGGTTGTAGTTTCTCAAAGGTCAAGGCTGCCATTTTTGTACTATAGTATAGCAGACTTTGGGGGTAGTTATTAGCTGCTTATTTATGAACCACAAGTGGATGGGTCGTGTCTATAATCTGACATTGGTTATTCTATTTTTGGACATTTGAAAGCAAATTGTTGCTAATAAGATATATATATACACACACACACACACATATATCTCATAAGATATATCTTACATATTTCATATATATACACACACACATATCAATAGATTGTATATGTGTATATGTATGTATACATGACTCCATGAGACTCAAGATTGCTCAAGGACCCATGGATCCAGGCTATACATAAATTTATTCACATAAGTGGTTCTCACGGCATGCCTCCTCTGCTCAATGCTGATCAACTCTGCATTTTTCCAATTTCCACAATTTATGGCCAGAGTGAGCATTATTTTGGTTTTCTTCCTGCTCAACATGATGCCATTTAAAGGAATGTATTGGGAAGTGAAATTGCTTGTGTCTTGTGATGACTGCCAAGCCTTTACTTCAAAATTTAAAACAGCCACACAAATCATGGTCTTTTATTGTCCTTAGAGGAATATACCATTCTTATTTGAAACATATTACATGATATGAAAAATTCTGTTGAAATACAAACTGCTAAGCACTAAGAGAAAGACTCTACGAATGCAATTTTGTTAACTTTTCTACTGTCAGTTGTTAGAATAGGCAGAATAGAACAGGTAGAAAAGAACCCAAACAGTCCTTCTCGAACCTGAAACCTTTGAATGCTCCCTCCCGTCATGTCTGAAATTCTACTTATCAACAAAAAATTACCTTTGCTACTAAAAATATATGTTACATACATTGACTTACTTTCACTGTCAAGATTTCTGTATAAGCTGCCATCTTTGCTTGCCTATATCCCTGCAGTAGTCTTCCCTTCTATTTCTACCATGTCTTCTTTCAATACATTCTAGAATAGCAACATGAGTGATTTTGGAAAATTCTAAAAGATTCTAAATTGTTATCATGTCATTTCCCAAATTAAAACCCTTCAGTACTCGACCCTTGAACTTAAAGCAAAAACCCTTACCTAGGCTGGTGACACTATGCACACACAGATCCTTGCTCATCTCTCTGACCTCACCTGGTGTCATTTCTCCTTCCTCACTAGGCATAAGTCACTCTGACATGCTTTTTATTCCCAGAATATACCAAGCTCATTCCTGCCTTTAGGCCTTTGCACTTTATGTTTCCCCTGCCCACCCTCTTCCCCCAGCTGTTCACAGACTCAAACCTTCTTGTCATTTATGTCTCAGTTTAAATGTTGCCTCCAAGAAAGGGCTTACATGACCACTCATCTATAACAGTCATCAAACCACTTTCTTGCCATCACTCCCTTCCCTTCCCTTCCCTTCCCTTCCCCTCCCCTCCCCTCCCCTCCCCTCCCCTCCCCTCCCCTCCTCTCTTCTCTTCTCTTCTCTTCTCTTCTTCTCCCTTTCAAAGTTTTAGAGACAGGGTTCTCACTCCATTGCCCAGGCTGGAGTGCAGTGGTGTGATAGTAGCTCACCGCAGCCACAAACTCCTGGGCTCAAGCAATCCTTCTGCCTCAGCTTCCCAAAGTGTTGGGATTACAGATGTGAGCCACCATGCCCAATCCACTCTGTTCTTCATAGGCCATGTCACCGTATGATTTGATCTCACTGGTTCATTTGTTTGCTTGTTTACCATCTATTTACCATCATCCTTGCAAACACTTCAGCCCACGTGAAGGAAAATCCCAAGTGCTTTATCTCTCTTATTCTCTATAATGTTTCCAGAAAATAATGTAGTGCCTGGGTTTATAATACACCCGTGTGATTACTTATAAAATGAATGAAAATATAAGTAGCAATTATATTGAGACAGAGTTTCCACTTGCTTCTTCATCCACAAGTTTCTCTGAGGAGTTTGAAGTTATCATGTTTCAACATCTTTCATCTCTTCATCACAAGCTGATGAGCTTTTTTTTCAGAGGAGACTTCATGCCAGAAAATAACATGTAGAAATTTTGTGCAATGTCAAATGTCTAAGTTGAGGATGGGTGATGCACAGGTTACAGGAAGATGAAGACCTTGGTTCTCTCCTATCATTCTCCATTAGACACACTCAGGATCTTTGTCTCTACAGTGTCCCTGGCTCTGGCCACCTGGGACTTGTGGTCTCTACAAGTGTGAGTCAAGACCACTCAGTGGTTATGCTCTAATATTTTAGTCTGAGTTTGAATGATTGTGAGGAGTGCAAACCTCCAAACTTCTTGGCTTGTTGCACTGTCTTACAGCAGCCCTGCTTCTGGTTGCTATTTAAATGACAAATTGTCAAATACATATTAAACTCACAACACCCAGGCGACTACGCAATGAATTCAACTTTATTCCTGCCTCTTTATTCCCATGCATGGTTTCTAGTGAGTTCTGAATCCCCTTCTTGCTCACTCCACCAAAAAGGCAGAAAAAAAAATTGGAAAATTGAAATTAAGTAGGCAGGTATGTCTTTGATTACAAGAATGCCTCATCTGACATGAATACTTTGAATGAAAGTGCATATATTAGGCCACTTTTATTAGTCTGCCCAATTAACAGTACATACATTTCATCATTCATCATTTCAGAAGATTTCTTCAATATATAGTATTGCAGGGCAGGGGATTCTGTACTTTGAATAGCTGACTCCATTTTTACATTCGGTGAGTGCAAATTTAGAGATGTAACTACAGTGTCAGTTGTTATGGGCACCCGCGAACAGAAAACAGGAAATAAACAGGTTGACAAAGCTGCACAATTCAACCAACTCTATCTGCATAGTCTTATTTGAACTTGGTGATATATATATATATATATAAACGTATTTCAATTCTAATTTTAATTTAGAATTATTGTTTTACTATTTGTGAAAGCATCTGTATTCTATTTCTGCAGAATCATTTTCTCCCCAACTTAGTAAATCTTCTTTTCAAATATATCCTGCCTGTAGCATTTAGTGAATTCCTAAAGCAGATTTTTGATCTACAATGAATGTCTGCTCATAAAATCTAAGCATAAAGAAGTCTCACAAATGCCAATGAAGCTGGCATTTTTTTAGATTTCTTAAAAAGACAGGAAAAAGGAGAAGCATGTAGTTTTATTCAGATTCCTAGATGAAGGCAGTGAATCAGATTTCTAAGAAGAGAAACAAGATTTTTAGCTTCAGAATGTAACCCAATTTTAGCAACATCATTTTTCTTAAAATGTAGGGAATGTAAAAAAGTATCTTGTTCCAGGCAACATGTTGATTAGACACGAAGAAAATTTCTGGTTTATTTATAGACCCTGAAATGTTTGGTACACCTGAGGAATTCCACTACCTCTCAATTAAAAGAAAAAACAAAGTCCATAAAAATAAAGATTTGACGGAGGGAAAAGAGCTGTCCTCTGAAACATGTTCTGACTGTCTAGTAAGGCGTTTTTGTTTTGTTTAGATTTTAATGGCCACCAACAGTGGAACTGGTTTCCAGGCTGTCCATAGATTCATGGAAAAAAACAAACAAACAAAAACAAAGCAACCGATAAACAACAAAAAAAATCTGTGTATACTGTATAAGCGCATTTGTAGTTATTTTGTACGTTGGCTTAATTAACACTGAGAAAGAAACTGAAGGATTCTTTTAAAGGTTCTCTTTGGCTTCAGTCCCATCATGCACTTTTGGTCAGATTATTCTGTCCCCTGGTAAAGAACCCTCCAGCAACTTCAGGCTGAAATGATGCCAATTCACTCAATCCCCACAAACTGCCAAAAATGTGCATCTGCAAAAGAAAAATAGTGACAGGGACTGAGTCCCAGAGATACTCCCCAGGAACTCTAACCAATCTGTGGCACAATATGTGGTCTGACCCAGCTGGGCACCGGGCAGGCTTGGCCACCAGCCCTTCTGGCTGGACTCCGCCCCAAGGTAGGGCTTACCCTCACATAAAATTGCCAACCAGGGCCCACTGGGTATAGAACTAATTTAGCCTCTTGTACACTTGATGAATGAAGAATTTCCTCTGGGGACTAAATTATAGGGCTTGTTGGAGTTGCTCTTTCGTGATCTGTTATTTGGAGGTAATTTTCCAAAAGGGCTGGAACACATGGCCATGAGCTAGAATAGGATTCACCGTGAACAGTTGCCACGTGCTGGCCGGCACATCCCCCTGGGCCCATCCTCTCCCCCAGCCTCCCCCACCTCTGCCCTGCTTCCCCAGAGCAGAGCTGGACTTAATGTTAGATTTTTACTCTCCTTCTTAATTAAACCACAAGAATGGAATCTGCCCACCTTTTTCTGCACCCAGGTTTCCAGAACTGTAACATCTTGTCTTAACATGCTTAGAAATAGATGAGCAGACCTTCCCCTCATCCTCCAATGTAGCTGATTACAACCTTCTGTCAAATTCCACCTACCCCTCCCCACCCCCTACTGTTGGCTGGGAGATAAGCTTCTGATCTTCCCTTGGCTTTTTGAACTGTTGGAAGCTGTGTAAACATAAGCTGCAGGTTAGTTAGATTCTATTTGACCCAGGGCCTGCTGAGTGCAAAGAGATTACATTTGAAAACTCCCTTGTCTAATTAAGAAACGGGGCGACCTATTGCGGGGTGGTTGCTGATGAGGGCACATAGCAAGGGGTTTTGGGCTGACCTGTTGCAGCTGGTCATTTGCTGATAAATAAGGAACAGCCAGTTTTTAGGGAGCCAACTTCTCTACAGAGGTTTCCCTTCATAAAACACTTGAATTTGGTCTTTTCTTTGAATTCCTCATGTGAGTTTCAGTACTTTAGAGAAGTTGTCATCACCAAGGGCAACAGGGACTTGTCCGATGATGACAACCCTTTTTGTTATTGTCTTTGCACAGCAGTGCCCCTTTGAATGATTCACGGACTGTTGTGCTGTGCCTAAAGCTCTGTTTGGACCACTGACTTTTTCCAAATTCTGAAAGGCAGGTAAGGGCCACTTTGAATATTGACATTTGGATGGGGTATGGTGGTGACGGTGGGAGAGGAAGCCCCAGGAAACAGGGGACCGAGCTATGTCATCATAACCAATTATTGAGCGTCTACTCTACAGTAGACACTTTTGGGATGTCTTAATCTTCAGTCCTTACTAGGACCCTCAGAATAAGTGTTATTATTCTAGTTTCACTGCTAAGAGTCCTAAAGCATACAGAGGTCAGCAACTTTCACAAGGGCTCACAGCTACGAAGTGAAAAATCTGGAAGATGACCACAAATCCCTTTGGCTTTTAGGATTGCTGATTTCAGGGAGCTGCATGACTTCCCTGTGGAAACAGAAGTGTCTGGAGGCCCCTGACTGGGGGGAGGGTAGGAAATTTGATAGATGCAGACTTTCCCTGTGAAAAGAAATCAAAGTGAAGAACTTTGGAACCATAGATGTGGCAGAGTTATCAAAGAAGCCCTGGCATTCACCATCATGCCCCTGCATAAGTCATCCCTAAGCCTCTATAGTGGCTATCTGTTGTTTCTGCCACCAGCATCAATTTCCTGGAATTCTGGGAAAACGTATGCAGAATCCCTCCTTCCCCCAAAATTCAGCTCATGTGCTCTGACAGAGTCAGCGTCCTTAGATGCCTGGCCACTGTGACTACATTAGAGCCAATCAGAATCAGTGAAATAAGACACATATATTTGTGGAAAGTTCTTCCATAGACACAGTTGGTCTTTCCTGCCACCCTTTGGTTGGGACTCACAGGCCAGAGCTACGTAGCTGCCTGGATGTATCTGAGAGAAAGAAACTGGGTCCTGGTGGTGATACTGTTGGAATCCTGATCAAGCTGTATGCAATCGCCCTCAGCACTTCACTTGATATGATTTGAGAATAATTTGGATAGTTTCAAATCGAAAAGCTTAAGAATGTGGGTATTACTACCTTGCCAGATCCATATACCCAGCCAGTGATGAGATGAGAGTATAACAATGTCTCTGTGTCTCCAAAGCCATTCCTTCCCCCATGGAATCACACCACTTTCTGAGTTAGAAAGAAGACTCTGGAAAGGAGAGACCACACATTTTTATCAATGTGTTTTTTTTCCTATTATAATTTATTTTTTTATTTTTTAAATTTCAGAATACTGGGGGGGGGGGTACATGCATTTTGGTTACATAATTTGTTTTTGTACAGTTTGAGTCAAAGTTACAAGGATGCCTTTTACCCAAATAGCGTGCACTGTACCCATTAGGTATGAATTTACCCATCTCCCCCTCCCCCCTCCCAATTGCTTGATTTCCATTGAGAAAAGAGGGAGAATAACAATTCTAAGATCACACCTCTTGTAAAATCTTTCCACATGACCCGCAATTCATTTTTTAGCATTCTTACAGGTTCATCATATCAAAAATTGTAAATATGTCTGTTAATCACCCCCAAGAAAACTATACAGACTCTCTAATTGAAAACATTTTCTGGTGCCTTGGTACTTTAGTGTTAGATAATTCTGCACAATGTCTTACATACATTTTGGCTACGTTTTCAGTCAATGCTCTATCTTCAGCTTCATATGTAAAACCATTTTACACATTCCTTAAAAACCGTAGCAAGTTCACAATTCTCATGAATTATTGGAATTGTGAAAAATGTCCTATTCCCTATTTTTAATGAGAGGATCTAGTTTCTAATGTGGCAGACATGAATTTTTGCTCTCCTTGAAAATTCTTGCTAGTTTCTCTGTCATCCACCTTCAATTACAGGTTCACAAACTAGATAAGGGACTAACATAAAGACCACATCAACTCTGGATCTAAAAGGAAGTTCACTCCCCTTTCAGGCTATACTCTTTTACTGTGTAAAAGAAAAATGTGCTGAAATTACTTAGCTCCCTTAGGGATAGCTTGTTTTCCAACCAAAAGCCAATGTGTGTCTGATCTATTGAGATGTTTGATCATATCATAGACATTTCAAACCCAATAAAGATCTGTTTTATTTGTACAACATTTCAGCGTTTATAGAGTACTCTCATATACTTTGTCATTTATTCCTCTATTTGACCCTACAAAGTTGATATTATTATTATACCACTATTAGATATTCGTATTAGATAGTTTAGGGATTAAGTGATTTGGTTAAGTCTTCCCAACCTCTTCAAAGGTGGGACTGTATTTTACACTCAAGTATTCTGATCTGAGTTCAGGTATTTTATGGATCCACTTAGCTTATTTGGTACCTGGTAATCTTTGGATAGGAAGAGTAGAAGTTAGAATACCTCTATGTTGCTGCTTTTCTCTAGGTTAAAGTCAGCTGATTCTCTAAACATGTGAGAATAGGTTATAATGTTTTCTGTTTATAGTGTTCCCTTCTGGGAACCACAGAAATTTTGATTTTCCTGACCATTTGTCCTCCATCAGGTCCAAATGTTTAAAGAACATTATTTTTATGTGCCAATGATTGCAGTATTTGCATGTGCAAATCATATAATTACTTAACTACCTAAATTGTGCATGCAACTAAGGTAATTATGAACTTAGAAAATTGCTTTAAGAATCTGACCCTGGAAAAATTATGATGGCAGAAAATGAGTGTTGGAGTGGAAATTTCTTGTGAGGCTGATTTTGTTGTTGTCGTTGTTCAGTGGAAATCTAAGTTAAGTTGATTAAGTTGCTTTCCTTGCCTCGGTTTTGACATCTGAAGGATGACAGTATTTTCACTACCTACTTTCAGTGGAACATGAGGAGGAAGTTAAGATAATGTATACAAGTGGTTTGTAAAAACATCACAAAACATTAAAAAGGGGGATATTATTTTTAAGTGGACTCATTAACCCCCACTTTTGAAGTAAAGAGATTGATATTTTTATGTGACTCTGTTGTTCATCTACCCGGAGACTAAATGTCATATTGTGATAAAATAAAATGTGAAAAATAAAATATTGTTATTGTTTATTTCTAGGATGCATAGAAATTTTTCAATTGGCTCTCCTAACAATCCTATGTGGCATATAGAGAAGGGAAGATTAACTACAGTTACATATGTGGACACTGAAGCTCATTACATTTAAAGGATTTGTACCAGTTACATGAGCTTTCAAGACATAGATTGGGAATTTAGCACCAGCATGTCTAACTCCTATTATCTTTTTCAATAACTTGGGGATTCCTGATGAAGAGACCATATTGCATTGTCATTGGTAGTTATAGACATCTATGAGTCAGCTACTAAATGTACTTAAAATTTATCTGCTCAATAATTTGGGGAATGTAATAATTTGTCTTGAATTAATGTGCAGATTATTATTGCATTATATATAAGAAAAGGTTTTGCTAAGGAAGCTAATGATATACTTAAGAAGGCAGGGGCTCTTAAAACTTAATTAAGAGAATGAATTAATGGGCTGTGATTTTACTTGGTCCATTTTTTGAAAAAGACACAAAAGGGTAGAGGCTAGACCCAACTCTGTGAGCAGTTAACTTAGGTTCCTGTTCCACTGAGAAGAATCATATTACTCTTCGAGTTTTCTATAATTTGCCTAACCTCTCCTTTCAATCATTTATTACAATGAAGTCATTATTGTAGTTGTTACAGTATCATTTGATAAGAACATGCATACATTGACATAGTTCTTCCAATAGTATTTTCTTTTTTAAAAAATTATTTTTGCTTTTATTATTTTTAATTAACACAATCATATGTATTTGTGGGATGCAGTATTATATTTTGGTATATATATATGTAATGTGTAATGATCAAATCAGGGTAATTAGTATATCCATCACTTCAAACATTTATCATTTCTTCATGTTAGGAATATTCAAAATTCAGTCTTAGCTATTTGAAACTATATAATCAATTGTTGTCAATTATAGTCACCCTATAGTGTTATTGAAAACTAGAATTTATTCCTCCTTTCTAGCTATACTTTTATATCTGCTAACCAACCTTTGGCTATCTTCAATATTTTTTTTATTTATTTTTATTTCAGGATATTATGAGGATACAAACATTTTGGTTACATTTTATGACTTTGTCTCACCCAAGCGAGGATTAGAGGCATGTCCTTCCCCTCTACAATGCTCACTGCATCCATTAGTTGTGAGATTACTGCCCCCCAACCCCGTAATCCCTGGAGAATATTACTACCATGTGAGGACCATAGTGTTGATCAGTTAATGCCAATTTGATGGCGAGTACATGTGGATCTTATTCTTCCCTTCTTGTGATACCTCATTTCAGAGGATGGGCTCAAGCTCTATCCAGGAAAATATGAGAGGTGCTAGATCACTGTGTCATTTCTTATAATTGAGTAATATTCCATTGTATACATATACCAAATTTTAATAATCCACTCATGAATTGATGGACACTTGGGTTGTTTCCACATCCTTGCAATAGTGAATTGTGCTGCCATAAACATTCAGGTACAGATGTCTTTATTATAGAATGTCTTTTGCTCTTTTGGGTAGATGCCTAATAGTGCTATTGCTGGATCGAATGGTATTTCTATTTTTAGCTTTTTGAGGTATCTCCAAATTCTTTTCCACAGAGGCTGCACTAATTTGCAGTCCTACTAGCAGTGTAAGAGTGTTCCTATCTCTCTGCATTCATACCAACATTTATTGTTTTGGGACTTTTTGATAAAAGCCATTCTCACTGGAGTTAAGTGATATCTCATTGTAGTTTTGATTTGTATTTCCTTGATGATTAGAGACATTGAGCATTTTTTCATGTTTGTTGGCCATTAGTCTATCTTCTTTTGAACAGTTTCTGTTCATGTCATTTGCCCACTTTTTAATTGTGTTGTTTGATTTTTTTCTTGATGATTTTCCTGGGTTCTATATACATTTGAATTATCAGTCCTTTATCAGATGTGTAGAGAGCAAATATTTTCTCCCATTCTGTAGGCTATCTATTCACTCTAATGATAGTTTCCTTGGTTCCCAAACCGTTGAGCTACTGTGAAAGTTTTTAAGGAGCATGAAAGATGGAAGGGGTTTGAAGTCTCTAGATCCAAATGATGTTTTGAAGGTGATTCAAGAATGTGTGGCAATAATGGAACTTCAGTCATTGAGTCTGACTCCACATTCTGTTCACTAATCATGGGTGTTACCATCTAGTCTGGCAGTACAGATGTCCCCAGACAGAAAAGGACCACGATACCTTTGACATTAAATAAGGGTGTTTCAAAGAATATGTGCCACTAAGTCATCTATACCCAATGACTAGGCAGGAAGTAGAATCACCACCTCTTTTTAGAGTCATAATATGTCTGAAATTGTGTTTATTCTGGTAAAATAAACAGTCATTAGCATGAATCACACTTTTTTCAGCTTTAGGAAAGGGCAGTAAACTATCTACCATTATCCTTCTCTACCTTTTACCTCATTTTTTAGAAATCAAATATGAATTATATGAATAGCCACCCCACTTCTTAAGCATTTACCAAGTGCCTGTCCTCTCGCTAAACACAAACCTATGCCTTATCTAAGTTAGCATCCACAATAGCCCTGTGAGTTATACATTATTCTTTTCCTAAATTTACAGATAAGGAGGCTTAAGGACCACAAATAACTTGCCTAACCTTAACACTGATGGGCTTTTATTTGTAAGTACTCCTTTGAGTTACCTCTGCACCCTGAAAATTCTTCATTGATGACTCTAAGATGAACATACAAATAGCAAACATACATATACCTACGCAGATCTACTTTCATCTCTATATATGTCCATCAGATGGAAACATGAAGCCACACGTTGCCCTCTCATTGAAAAATCATATTCATGTCTCTAGTTTTTCCATAAAATAATGTAACATTGATATATTAATAATAATTAATGACATTTTCAGCACCCAGGAGATATTGTTTTGAGTGAACAATTTTGATAGAAGGTAAATTTGAACTATTTAGGAGGTAAGCTTTATTTTCTGCTGAGTAAAATTATATCAGGAGGCTGAAGGAAGCTTCTGACATGGAGTAGACTTGATATGGAAGGCTTTCTTGAACACCCAGTGTCCCTGCCAATTAATTGTAGATAGGGTAAAAGACCAATATACCTACAGAATAAATTTTGTCTTAATTGTAGGGATGCCAAGTTCTTTCTCCACCACTCATATTTAGAGGTTCTAATTAGCTCAGATCAGTGTAACAGATACTTACAGGCACCTATTAAGAGGCAGCGATGTGCTGGGAGCGAGGAATACAAATATGATATAATTTAACAGGAGAGGCTTAAACACAGGGGATAGATAGAATTTTGCAGCTAGTGCTGAGAAAAGGCTCCCAGGCCAGATTTGTCAGCCAGGGCCAGGTAAAGCAAATTCAGCCTAGATCAGTTACATATAAACATCTCAATGCCTCTAATTTGGGTTTTTCTACTTAATTTCTACATAATAGCTTGTTGATGAAAATTAAGAGGTAAAGGTTCTTCACCAACTCCCTCTGGATTCAGTAGTGGGAGGTTGGTTCATGTGCTCCCAGTGGGCTGTTGTAGTAGCACATAGGTCTTGACTAGCTCTAAAGTGGCAAGAGTCCTGGCAAGCTCATGATTTACCAGAATAATTCACCTAGGGTGACGGTAGCCATTAGCCACAGGTGGCTATTGAGTGCTTGAAAGGTAGCTAGCCTGAGTTAAAATGTGCTGTTGGTGTAAAATACACATGGGATTGCAAAGACTTAACATGAGGAAATAATGTATAATTTCTCTTTAACATTTTTATGCTGATAACATGGTGAAATGATAATAAGTTGATCATACTGGTTTAAATAAACTATGCTCAAAGTTAATTTCTTTTGTTTCTTTTTAATTTTTTAATGTGACTGCTACATGTAAAATGACAAAAATGGCTCTCATTATATTTCTATCAGCTATAGCTTATCTAGAGCCTTCCTACTTTCATTGATCCAGTCCTTTTTCTAAGACATTGGCTTGAGAAAGAGAATATAACTTTTATACCAATGTAGAAGTCAGAAAAAAGAATATTTGGGAAGAATATTAAAAGCAAATCTTAGAATTTAGAAAAAATGTTGAACAAAATTAGCAGATAACATTTTTCTTTTAAATCGTTCAATTACAACTTTGTAAAATTGTGCAAAATCAGTCTGCTTAAAAAAAACACAACAGAATTTTCTTGATATTAGCATCTCTTTAAAGCTGTTGGTTTCAAAGTATATTTAACTTAAATGATTATGATTGGAGGTTTAGTATTCAATAAGTATTTCTGTCAGGGGACCCATGCTCTGACTGTAATATACACTACAAAGTGGCATTCACTCTGTTTCCCTCACCATTAAAATGAGAGGGTGGAATAAACAATTTTTATGTTTGTTTTTGATTTAGGCTGTCTGTACTTTTACATGAACTATAAACCACATTTATAAAAATTAGTTAAATAAAAAATTGATGAATACAATAACTAGAATGGGATTTCCAATCTTTTATGCTTGTATACTTCACAAAAGATGTGACTCAATATTTTCCTTTTTTTCCAAAGATTTGTGTTTAATTTTGATTTATAGTCAAAGAAGTTGCATAATTTATATATTACAATGTTTGAAAAAGTAATTTTATTTCTTCATCTAGTATCTGATATTGAATGTTTTCCTGGATAAGAAAAAGGGAAATAGACTAGTTTCTCCAAAACAAGTTTTCAAAACTTTTAAAAAACAGAATTGCAATTGGTTGATAAAGAGGAAAAGGAGACTATTGTAGTAGTACATACAGTGTATAAATAATTTAAATGACATTAAGCAGAGAGTGTTTCATTATTTTTGTCATGAATCTAAATCTGTCACATAAAAAAAGACAACAAAATCAAGCATTTATAGTTTAAAATTGCTATGGGAATCACATAATGGAAAATAAGTCAGTTGCTAGAACTATATAAGTATTTAATCTCTTTCATTATTAGTACTGTTGCCAGTAGTAATAATAATTTTAGAAGATGATATTAATTAGCACCTTTTCATCAGCCCCTTGTGAGTGCCTAATACTTCATGATCTCATACTCTTTTATTAATAATAACTATTGCATTAGAAACACTAGTGATTCAGGTCTATAAAGCCAATGAAAGGCTGTTAGAGCTATAATTTTGTTCCTTAAACTTGCCACTTTTTAAATGTAGACATTAAGTCTATGATTCAAATGTCTATAATATTATACTTTTGTCATCCCTTTCATATTATACATACATAGTGGAAAAGTATATTGAAATAATAATTCTGTAAAACAGTAACTCTTTGTATTCATAAATATGCACACCAAAGTATTCTTTGAACAAGGATTTGTAAACAGCATGATACATTTTGATAGCTTCAGGCCATAACAGTTTAATTTTTTAAAAAAAATTAAGGTGATACACCCCATGTTCCCAAAAGGGATTTTTCTCTTTAAATGTGGATTAATGCCAGAAGAAATGCTGCTGCCGTATTGTTCCAGCTGTGTGGTTCTAACTTGCTGAGATAAATAAGCGGGCTTACAACAGAGTAAAGAGAGGGTTTGGGCCCTGGAAGTTTGTTGCAATTTTTGGTCACATTTGAATTGTGAATGTTGCAAATAATTTCAAGCATTTGAATATGAAATGCTTCATCCTCTTACCCAGGGATGCATGCTCTGCTCAGCTCAAGCTGTGTGTCTTCAGTGTGTGTTCTGAAGTTGTTGAACTAAGCATCTGTATCAAAACTCTTAGTTATCTGTACAATTTAGAGGCCTGGCTTGGTATTTTTTTGCCAGAATTGAAATGGTTTTGACAACCTATTTGGACAATAAACAATTGATTAAAACAGAATAAAGACTGAGAGGGTTAGGCTGAGTTTCCTGCTGATGACAGCATGGAAAATTTATCCAATATACAGGGGTATGGTTCTGAGGGATGGACCTTCAGATTAAGTCAGAAAATAAGTAAGAGGGAATTGCAAATTAACTTTAAATGGGTATGTCAACAGGAAAACAGTCCCTGAGAATACCCTTTCAGTGATCAAAGCAAGGGTGTGACTTACAAAGCCTAAAGATTTCACAAGGAAAAGAAATTTTGATTGGTTCAAACACATCCTTTGCCTGGTCAGTCAGTTCTGGATTGGCTGATTGTAAGGTAGCTTGGCGCTGGCCCATTGCTGAACCCCAGATCTGCTTGTGATTTTAGGTTCGTGTTGACCTTCGAAGTCCATTAAGGTTAAGTTCGGACAGTTCAGTGGAGTCACAGAGCACAAGGAGCAGTCAACTATCAGGCTGTTTTTCTGCTGATTGTGGTCCATTTTCTGAGAAGAGATCGTTCTGGTTTCTTCTAGAGGTAGGAACACCAGCTGTTTTACAACCTCTCATCCTCTGTAGGCACAGCATGACACAGTGGGTTCATAGTGATGTGTTCAAAGCATAGCAAAGATGTCTTATTTCACAGGTGAAGTAGGGAGCTTCTTATGGGCTTAATGAGAAATAAAGAGGTAGATGCTAGTAATGGAAATGAGTCAGTTGAGGTAAAACTATTAATAGTGCAGAGAGAAAATGCAGTGTGAAAAAATATGGCCATCATGAACACTTTTACTAGACCTTGTCTATAGAAGAGCTGCCTGTTGCTCCAAGTCTGACTTGGTTCTTGAATTCTCTGATCTAGTTGTCTGTGTCAAATATGGGAACAAGAAAGCAATTTCCACTTTAATTTCAGTGGTGTGGAAGCAGTCTGAACGCACTCACTTTCAACCTGAATTAATAAAACAAAGCAATTTTCTCAACCACCTTACCTAATCCCAGGGAAAGGCATCGGTGCTTTCATGGAACATTTTATTAAAGTCTTTTAATTTTGGTCTTTGCTGTTTGTTTATACACAGATATACTCATCTATACAAGCTTTCAGGTAACAGTGATTGTTCTAATGTTTTGCACAAAGCATAATTCTATTGACTGGAAGGAAGGTGGAAAAAATGTGTAATGGCCAGTCTCTGCTTTCAAGGAATTTAAAAACTACTGAGTGGAAAAGTAACACAAGTTATAATCTGATACCTGTTATCATAGCAGCGTTAAGTATAAAGGACGTGAATAATAATTTTAGCTGGCAAAATTAGAAAAGACTTCGTAGAAAAAACAAAACTAAACAAATTTTGAATAGTGTCTCAAAGTAGAAGTTGGGTAGGTGGAGACAGGCATGAAACTCTTTTCTGGCAAGGTAACTGAATATGCAACCATATTTAAATTATGCTCAAAATTTTTATTCTATTTTCATAATAAACCACTATGGCCCCAAGAGAAAGTTTGCATTTTTTTGTGTGTGGCAATCAGTGTGCTAATTAGGCCACCTGCTCAGCTCTGTACTGATCACTGTGGCCATGGACATCCACTCTCTGACTGAACCACATAAAGGACAGTGATGGAGAAGGGGATGTCTAGGGAAAAGTTGGGGTGCTATTTCCAAGAGAATGGAAAATAGATTTTGACTGAGCAAAAAACTCAAAATCTCATTTATAGTTTGAGAAATCACTAACTAATATAATGAATACAGAAGGGAGAAAACTTCAGGTGGGTGCAAGAAGAAAGGAGGAACAAGATGAGGAGGATGATTTGAATTTCTTGCTTTGCATTTCACCGTAATTACTAATAATTATCACTATATAGTAACTATTCAGACCCCGATTCTACCAAAAGCAGGTGATACATTGTTTTGACAATGTGGTATTATTTTGTATTTTTCCATAACAAAGTTTATCTTTCTCAAAAGATTTTGATGTGCACAGGGCAAGTACTTCTTTATTGATCCATCATAAGTCAGACAATGATTTTTAGATGTATTATAATAATGTTTTTAGTACATTTAAGAAGGAATGCAAAGATGGGTGGATAGGTCTAGCACTTATTACTTTCATCTTCATTACATGTTTTTTTTGTTTTTGTTCAAATGACTGAAGATTGTACCAGATAATAATTTCTCATTTTTTTCTTTCTTTGTCATTTTTATGGAGATTTCAGTTCAATGATAATATAGAAGAGACTGGTACATTTCATGATAGAGACATTTTGTAGAAACTTTCAATTGCTTAGACTATTTGGTAGCATCTATTTCAATTGAATAATCATTTTTGCTAACGGATAATTTCTCCATGTACTAAGCATTAGTAACAATAAGAATGTGAATGTAGTATGCATACATTTTATACTAATAATGCTAAACATTTATTTTTAAAAAAAATATTGCAATACCACATTGCTATCACTGTAGACATGAGATATTTTGAAATAGTTGTACCATAAATAAAAATATAAAAGTTGTAAGTCAGTTATAAGTCAGTGCTGACCCTATGATAGAAAATTTATTTGTGAATTTAATTTGTGAAAATTTACTTGTGAATTTTAATTTGATTAAATTTTAATTTTAATTTGATTATCAATATTATTTATTGCCTGATGGTCTAGGCACAATTCTTACCCTCTTACTATTCTCATAAAGAATTTAGATTTAAAATGAAATGTAGTTCTGAAACACTTAAGCAATGCTAACAGAACTCTGATAGCTGGAGTTTACGGAGATGTGACATAGCAGGAAAAGCACGGGACTCAGAAGGTACAACTTCAAGTTCTAATACTCTCATATTGCTAGGAATGCAATGTTGCAGAGTCCCTCCCATTCTTAGAACCTCAGTTCCTTTTCAATAAAATGGGGAGAGTTGGACCTATCAGGCAGGAGAAATATAAAGTAGTGTTTCAGGGGTTTGGATGGGAAGGGGAGGGCAGGCCAGTCGTGAGCTAATCCCGAGCTGCTGGTGGTTGTTTGCAAATTGTGAAGTAGAGGAGGGATGGGGATGGGGCCACAGCTTCTTCGGGACATTATGGAATTGCGCACGGCAATACCCAGCCCCTCTGATTTTCCCCTGTACACCTTGTTCCAGGGTCCACTTTTAAGGATGAGACATTAAGCTGTATGTCAGTATACTTGGCCACTGGTAAAATACTCTATGAATGTATATTATTGTTTTATAGTTCATCTGAGAAAAATTGGCATTTCCTCAAATAACATGAACTGACAAACTGTTCCATTTTTCCCCTCACATTAATCTAAAAAATCCAGCATTGATTTGGTTTTCATTACATAAAATCTTTATGTATGGAAACAGGAAGAAAACAGATTGAACCAATGGGTAATGCCTAGTTATTACATGAGAAAGACACAGGTCCTGAGGGGATATGGAGTTTATAGAATAGAGAGAAATATATTTTGTGGAGGGAGGGAGAAAGAAAGAGAAAGTGACAGAGAGAGAGAGAGAGAGAGAGAGATATTTTTCTGTAGTCATGTACATATACTCTGTCAAAATTTGAGACTAGATTCTAGTTGGCATTCATGAGAGGATTTTGTCAGGAATCAAAGTTAGCCATAATGATGGAGAATTTAATTAAAATTAGGGAGTATGTTTAGCAGAAAAAGAAATAACTGTTAATCCAATCATTTCAGTGAGTTTAGGAAAAAGGTCAGACCGACTGTATTTAACTTTGGGTTGACACAGTCAACCCTCTATGTAGGTATTTATAGTAAGCCTGGAGGGTTTGATGAAATGTGGAGGTAATTGAAAATAAACTATAGTTTGTGGATTCTCAAGAATTTTGGAATCTCTTATTCTCTCTGTTTAGTATGGTACTAGCTAAGCATGGCTCGAGTGATTAGTACAAAGTTTTAGAAAGGGAAAAAATAATTTCTTCTCTATGCAGAAAGAAAATCTCATAAATAATGGTTGCTGGCTGTGAATAGATTAATAAAGTTCATAGAATCTTTTTTAAAAAGATACTGATTTTTGATAACATGTTTTAAAAAGTACTTTGATATATATCAAAATTAATAAGCTTCCTGGCAGAATTCATTAACACCTTAATTTAAATAATTTTGGTGGAAATTAATAGGCTAATAATTTTTCTTTACTTTTTCACTTTCTTATAAAAATCACTGAGATTTAAAAAATGATAATGTTAGTTGTAGTCAATCCAAAGCTTGCCTGTCCTTGGTCAAATACCGTGCTCACCTTTCATTCCAAGTCTTCAAATCTTTACAGATTACTGAGGGTTGGTAACCAACAGCCCCTTGAGAAAAGAGGACTTTTTTCCACAGGATTCAAAAAGGAAAAACATCACTCTGAATAAATGCCTTAGAGTGCTCTGCCCACTCTCCCTTTGACCCTTTACCCTGCAAAATTTATTAACATTCTAGATCCTTCCGTGAATGTAAACTCTTTTCTAATACTTTCCTAACCAGCTCCACCTGCTGGCGCTAATCTGTGCTTCTTTGCCATCTGTACCCTGACCTGAGATAAGGTAGGAGTTTCCTTCAAAATACGACCTCTGTTTCATATTTTCATACATCTGCATCACTTAGTTCCTGGCATGAGAAGAAGTGGGGTTAGGTCTGTTTTAGAATATTTTCTTTTGATCTTAAACTGTGTTTAATTTGAGTCACATTTAATTGCTTTCATGTAAATGGATGAACAACCCTAGAAAATATACCTCAGGAGAGTACAGTGAGGTTAGGGTTTGGAGGGGTGAGATGCCAATTACCTTCCTCTTAGGCCTCTCTAAGGATAAACTTAGCAGAACTCCACTGTTTGGGAGATCAAAATATGTTATTTGGGAATTCAGCAGACAGTGACAGATTTTGAATTTTCTGGATCTTTTACGATGCTTTCAAGCAGGTATGAGTCTCACACCTGCTTTGAAAAGTATAACTAGAGGTCAGCTCCTGTTTTTCTCAGAAGCTTCTGCTCTTTCTTGAGGTCAACTGAGCAGTTCTGCTTATATTTCTGATAACTTCTCATCCAGATGTCTCCCTGAGGACTTTATAAACAGATCATCCTCTATACCCACTCCTGAAAGATCTGGATCAACATTAAAATACTTTCTGGGCAATACTTTTGGGACCAAGTAAAAGAAACAAAAAGCATTATGAGTGAGTGTTTTGAAGGGAGCATTGAAATTTGGTGCCCTGGTTGTTGTTTCTCTTAGGAGACCATTGATAATAATCACTCATTCATTTCTAGCATCCTTTTGCTCTATGTGCTGTAGAAGGAGTAGTTTGCTTTGGACTTGATACTGTTGGCTGTATTAGCTTTTGCCTGGTGCGATAGCAAAGGGAAGGTGCCAAGAAGTTGGGAGAAAGGCCGTGTTTTCCAGTGTTTATTCTTTGATCTTACTCTTCATGTTCTCAGCTCTTGAAGGGGAAAGAAGTTTGTTGTAGTCAATCCAAAGCTTCCTTCCTGGTTATTTTCCCAGATACTTGGCCTCAAAAATTTGCTCTAGACATATTTTTTTGGCATAGGGTGCATTTGTTCAGTGCCCTTTAGCAAAGACCTTTCAGACACACAAACACAAGTTCAACTCTTGGTTCACGAAGGATTTCAAGATCATAAATCATATTGAGTCATATCTACTAGCAATTCATGAGGAGTCTTTTCTTTACATTCCTTCTGCCTAGAGTTATTCTAGATTTTTAATGAGAATCCTTGCAATTATGAGTGCATATGTAGAACCCAAATATGAAAGACCAAAGATGTAATACTTGGTTACTGACATGATATTTTGATTAATTTCTAATATTTCATATTTAAACTTTATTACCCAGATGTTATGGATTCTGACTCTATTTCAAAGTAGATGTAATTATAGATGTTCTACATTTATAAGGTTTATTCTATGCTCACTGGAGTATATAGTTACCTCTCTTCTTGATCTGGAAAGTTATTTTAATGCCATTTAATGATGCTTTTATTTTATTTAAAAAAAACAAAAACAAACAAAATATCCAACTCTATATTGTATGAAAAAAATGTATTTGAGTAGCTGAGAAGTTGTATAAAAGTTTGGGATTAAAACCAGAAACATCAGCTTTGTGTTCCAACTGTGTCAACTGTGACCTATATACAGTTGTGTGCTGGTAACTGTTTAACAACCAGCTCCCAAGCAGAAATTGGCCCAGATTTGTAGAGTTTGCCAATTCTAAGTAGTGTTTCCAAATCCACCATGACTAATCTTAAGCCACAGACTGGAAGTTGCTGAATTCAAGGTAGGAAGCTGTGTGTACAATAGGCTCCCTCCATAGCCTGTGAGAGCCAGGTCTAGTACATGATCCTTGGACCTTGGGTATAACACTTCCCTGAGTCTTAGTTTACACCCTCTGTGGAATGAATGATGTGTGTAGCTGGGACAACTTCTTTTATTCTTATGTTAATTGCTAGCCTGTTAAACTAGGCTGGTTCAAGTGGGGAGTTCTGTTTCTTTTGTGGGGATTTTTTTTTTAAGTAAAACAATCAGAATTATAAGTAAAAAACTAAAAAAATAGATTGTTAGAATAAAATAGCCTATGATAAAGCCCTGAAATATGAGAGCTCCAATAAATAGTTTTTGTATAGTTATCCATTAATGCGACTACCATATTGTAGGAATATATTGTATATGTTAAATAAATATATTACTTTCATAAAAACTTTGTTGTAAAAGTTAATTTTTATCTCAATGCCAACCATTTATTTGGTTTTGTAATATTCAATCAACTAAGCCCAAAATACAGAAAAGGCAGACTTTCTGTGATTATGAAGCAAACTCCATTCCTCAAGCCATTTTGAGCCACAGCTGCACTTAATTGTTTAGCATTAATTACTGAATAATGTGGCTGCATCTGTGACCTTCCCCTTAAATCACCGAGAGGGAAAAGATACGAGAATCAAAATTTGGTCTGGTTTTGTCCACTGAAAACTCTAGATCCCAAAGATTTGGGGAAAAGGTAACATTTTAAAACTACTGCTGAGGAGATTTATTTCATCAAGTCATAAAATATTTGGCAATGTCTCTAATAAATAAGGTTAAATTTCATTTTACACGAAATGCTAATTATTTTAAAGAAAGAATTCGTGCTTTTTTGATCTTACCTCTTCCAGATCAGCGTTCTCCAGTTGAGTCCTTTGCCTTTCCTGGGTTCTTCCTGCCCAGCAGCGTTCATGACATGAGCTCCCCTCACTCCATTGCTTCCTTCTTCTTGACTTGACTGCCGGCTTTGACTCAGTTATCTGACTCTTCGTGCCCAGAGAAAATATTAGGGGGATAAAAGAGGTGAAAGGAGAGTGGGTAAAATTGGTCAACAATAAATCAATCAAACAAGCACTTATCCAACACTTCCTACGTAATGGAGATTGTGGTGTAAACCCATAAAATCCTTAGAGGGAAAGGAAAGGAAAGAAGCCAAGTAATGAAACACATAAGAAAGAAATATTTAAAAAGTAACCCATAGGTGCAAAGTTAAAAAATAAACATAAAGAATAAAGGAAGGTACAAAATATATAAAATAACTAAAAGGAAAAACCTTATAGATTTGTTGCAGATGAGGCAAATGCATAAAGCATTCACATAATACCCAAAGGTAAATAAGAGTACACATTTGACGCTGTCTTTTTACATTTCGCAAGGTACTGTTTCCTCTTAGAAAGCTAATTAGAAATCCTTCTGCTTTTCTTTGTTCTCTGAGAGTTTCCCATTGATTCAAAGCCCTATTTAGTGAAATGTCATGAAATTCTAATGAAATAAATGTAATGACAGCAGACATATCCCTTCCACCCACCAATTTTCCCGCAATACTGACACACTGGAAGATGACTTCATGGGTATTTATTTGATGTTAGAGCTGTAGGATTTGGATTTTTAAAGTTTATATTTTTTTCTTTTCACTGAAAATGAAAATTAGAGGAGGCAGATGACACAACAGTTAGGAATCAAATGTCCCAATGTAGGTAGGAATCTTTTTACAAGTCAGCAAATTACTCAGTCCTGCAAAGCCACAAATAGTGCTGTTTCAGTGTCAAGTTCTTTGAGATTACTTGACCTCTTGAACTCCACAAAAGGCAATTTTTAATATTTATATAGTACTCAAAATGCGGATTATTTGTTTCATGATAAAAAATTCAGCCTTTATTTTATGTAAAAATGTTGGTTTTTGTAAGTTGGAAAATTGATTAGTCCTATGGTTGTGTGGCTGACAAAATCTGGGGGTATGTAGTTGGTTTCTGAATGGTATTATCTATAAGTCTACCAATATCTATCTCTAATGGACCACTGAATTGAAGTAAAATCGAATCTAGTTAATTATATTAATTTATTATAACTTATACATTGTTAATGCTTCCTAAAATCTAATTATAAGCATAATTTGAATGTTTTCTTATTTCTCTCACATGACAGAGAGGCCCTTTTCCTTGACCTGCTTCAAGCTAACCCACAGAAAAGAAAGATATTAAATGCCTAGCTTTGGTGATTTAGTCAGTATCTTGCAAATCCATATAGAGAATGTATATAGACAGTGTGACACTTGAGTCAGACAGTTATGGGTCCAAACAGTAATTCTACTTACTAGTGTATGGCTTGATAAAAAGAAATTACTAAAGCTCTTTGGGCCTGTTTACTCATCAATAAAATTGGATTAATGAGGTCATCTTTGCAAGATTGCTCCGAGAATAAAGATGATCAATAGATAAGAATGATTGTAAGTCTTTTCCTCATTAGCTCCTATACTTTCCATGCAGAAATTTGTTCTTGAAGTTTCTATCCTTTTCCATCAAGAAGGACAAATGAGAAAGAGGGTCCCCTGGAGTAGGGTTGACATAAGGCCATGGAAGTGTTGTTAGTTCTGTCTTAAGCCTCTTCCAGCTGAGATTCTCAGACCTGGCAGAGCAAAGCTCAAATAAACACAGCTGCTTCTATGTCCTTTCAGGGGTGGTGTGGCCACCTGCGTCAGCCTTCCTTTATAATGACAAAACTCCTCAGGTATATGACAAAGGTTTGGCCTTAATATAATGGCAAAAAACCATAACAGTATTCGTATTCTATAGAACACGTTTAGGCTTAAAGGTGCAAGCCCATGGGCAAATGTTTCTGAGCACAAGATTGAGAAGATACTTCTATCCCAAACAATATAATGATGAGGAATTATCTACAGGGGATGATCTTGTGATTCTCACTTCATTAAACTTCAAGTTCATGTTCTATCAGTAGATAGGAAAGAATATGATGATTGGCAAATGTATAATATGTAAAGCCTAAGAGTGCCCAAAACCAGCAGTGACTCTGATGGAGCTTCCATTTATTATGTGTATGCTGTATCAGTTATAAGACACTTTATATCCATTTATAACACAACTGCAGTGTATATACCTTTATCCTTAATGGGGACATGGAGAAGCAAAACTCACTGGTGACTAGACTAATAGACTTGTACTGACAGATTGCAGAGCTCAGGGTCTTCTCATTGCACTATGCTGCAATAGTCCAACAGGTGCATGCTTAAGGATCTCTACAGTTAAATCTGTGCCTGCATGAACAAAACCTAGACACATCATACTGGTTTTGTCTTAGGTTAGATTCCCTAAAAGCAGAGCTTGAGGCAGGTACTCGGTGCACATGTTTTACTGAGGGAATGTTCTCTGGTGAATGATATAAGTCAGCGAGGAAAGAAGAAGGCAGTAGACATTTCATACACATCCAAACTCACTGCTTTGAAAGGCAGGTCATTTTACCCAGGCCAGATGAGATCGGGCGCCTTCAGGCCGGCATGGCCTTAGACAGGTGAGAATAAATTGCAGGCTCCACATCATTAGGGTTTTTTTGTTCTCTAAACTCAGTGTCTCCATACCTTTTGTCATTCTAATCAACTTTTTCTAGAAGGTGCCTTTTACAAAGGGCTCTTCCTGGACCTGAGGCATTCAGAGATTCAAATCAAAACCACAATGAAGGTATACACCCATCCCTTCATTGTGGTTTTGATTTGAATCTCTGAATGCCTCGGAGATGGGGGGGATGGGCAATATACATAACCTGAACTTTTGTACCCCCATAATAAGCTGAAATAAAAAAAAAAACAAAACTCCGCAATGAAATATCATGTAACTCCAGTGAGAACGGCCTTTATCAAAAAGTCCCAAAACAACAAATGCAGGCGTGGATGTGGAGAGATTGGAACACTCTTACACTGCTGATGGGACTGCAAATTAGTACAACCCCTGTAGAAAGTAATTTGGAGATATCTCAAAGAGCTAAAAATAGAAATACTATTTGATCCAGCAATCCCAGTACTAGGCATCTACCCAAAGGAAAAAAAGACATTCTACAATAAAGACACCTGAATTCAAATGTTTGTGGCAGCACCATTCACAATTGCAAAGATATGGAAACAACCCAAGTGCCCATCAATACATGAGTGGATTAATAAAATGTGGTATATGTATACCATGGAGTACTACTCAACTACAAAAAACAATGTGAACTAACACCTCATATATTATCCTGGATAGAGCTTGAGCCCATCCTTCAAAGTGAGGTATCACAAGAATGGAAAAACAAGCACCACGTGTACTCGCCATCAAATTGGTACTAAATGAGCAACACTAAGGTGTTCATGTGGAAGCAATATTCCCTGGCTGCCAGTCAGGTGGGAGGGGGTGGGCAGGTGGATAAACTCACAACTAATGGATACGGAGAGCACTGTATAGGGGAAGGGCACGTTTCTAGCTCTGGCTTGGTCGAGGCATAGGCATTATATGTAACCAAATAGTTTGTACCCCCCTAATATTCTAAAATTAAAAAACAAATAAAATTAAAAAACATAACCCAATAGAAAAACAAACAAACAAACAGCTTCCTATTATATTTGTGAGTAAAAAAAAAAAAAAGAGAGAGAAAAGGAAAAAGGATGGGAATGGAAGGATGAAGGATGAGTGGATAAAAAGACATGCATTCTTAGAGCCATGTCTATGGAGAACCAGCCTTCCCCTCCATGGAGTCCAAGGGCAAATTCAGCCACAGCTTGGATGGGGTGAATACCAGATCTGGCTTTGAACCTTGATGGGTGCCTGTCACTTATGAAGCACTAAGTAAATTTTCAACACATGTTTGCTGAATTCATAAATGAGTGAATAATTGAATGGTTGGATAATTTGAATTTTTTCAGGCATTATTTTAAAGTATACTTATTTGGAATCTATCTCTCTTTTGTTTTTCACCGCCCATATATTTGCTCATCTTCCAATTTCCCATTATTCTGATCAAACAGGATATATTTGTTGGTCAGAAACTCTATAATGCCCAAAAATGTACTTTTTGTGTGAGAGTAGAGACTTGGATGAGTGAGTTTTGATGACCCTGATCTACCCAGAGACATTTTAAGGCAAAGCATTCAATGCAAAGAAAACCAGTGAGTATTGTTTGGCAGTGACATGGTAATTCTAGGATTTGTCTAAATTTAATAACATGGATAGCTACAAAAGAACAGGCCGTAAGAACATAAATTCAACAACTTGATTTATTATACTTACAGAAAAATAAATTTTCTAATCCAATCTTGTTCACTAGAAATTTACCCAAAGACACATGGAAGCTACAGATTATCTTTTTCAGCTTCTCTATATCTTCTTTCCCTAAGGCAATATTGAATCTTTAATGTTCTTTGAGTCATATCTTTGAACTATTTAGGAAGGTTTGATAAGTGTTTCCAATTAAGTCATTTTGTAAAATGGATACTTAAGATCAGTTTTATGATACTATCTCTAATAATGAAGACACATTAATTTATTAATAAATTGACCCACCAGAATATAAACTGAAACCCTTTATGTAACAGGTAAAAGCTATTTTTTATTAATCCCAATAGCTTAATATATTGAAAAGCCTGTGTAAGTCTTCTAGCTCAAAAAAAACTGGTTGCTTTATGAACTACCCTAAATAGATTATTCAGTAGATTATTTCATCTTTTAAAATATTCCTCCTTCTCCTGTCTATGGTAAATATACATATGATATAATGACATATTATAACATATCATGTTAACATTGCTGATGGTGCACCAAAAAGTCGTTATTCCCCATAAACTTTCTTTGAGCCCCTAAATGAGAGAGTCCTTTAGAAAGACTGCAAATTGAGAACATGAAGACAGAGGCATTATAACCCTAGACTAAATTTCAAATATCTCTATTATTCAGATAGCTGCTACATATCTGTAGTAACATTGGAGTGAATATTCACAATTTCTTGGTTTAATTGTGACTATCTCTTCTGATATAGAAATTTGGATTATAGTGCTAAAAGGGGATTATGGGGAACTCTTCTTAAAGAATCTTGATGCTTTCTAGGCAGAGGAATCTTGGTAAGTGTTAGGCAGAGGGTACCTACGTGACCAGTCCCCAATAAAAATCTTGGGAAGTGAGTCTCTAATGAGCTTCACAGGTACACAATATTTCATACGTGTGGTCAGAATTGAATGTTGGGGGAATTAAGAGTGTCCTGTGTGACTGTACTGGGTGAGAATTCTTGGAAGCTGGCACCTGGTTTCTTTTACACTTTTCGCCATTCACCTTTTCCTTTTGCTGATTTTGCTTTGCATAATTTTGCTGTAATAAATCATGTCTCTGACTTCAACTATATTCTGTGTCCTTTAAGTTCTCCTTGCAAATTATCAAAACTAGATGGTCTTGGGGACCTCCAACACAGCCAATTTATCAGCACATTATTGATTATATTGTGAAATTCTATTCAGTTATTAACATGAAGTATCATTGTAGGTAATGTCCTGGAAATGGGCTCATGGTTTATTGTTAAGGAGAAACAAACAAATGTGTAATTCATAAAATATAATGTGTGCATGTGTGTATGTTTGTGTGTGCGCATCTTTGAAAATATAGGAAATTATCTGGAAGATTATATATTAAACCATCGATATGGTATAGATAGGACACAATGCTTCTTCTATGTACTTTATAAAATAATAATAACAAAAGGATAGGATGTATAAATGACTCCTATTTTATTTTTTAATAACGAAATAAAAATGCAGACTACAATTCTAAATGTCACTATCTGTAGTAATGTCTTTTTTAGAGTTCTGTATCATGGGAAACTACTAATTTGAGTCAGATCTAATTAAATCTGATATGTTAAGGAGCCTCCAGAGGCAATGATAATTAACCAATAACATTGCTCATGAACATCCTGGGTGCACGGTCTTTGCTTGGTTCGAAAATATTTCATGGTTTCTTGTTCCAAATGTCAAGAGAGTCTCTGTGCCCTGTGTTTAATTTTCATGCATAGGCAGCCAAATTTGTTTTTTCAAACATGTTCTTGGTCCAAATTTGTCAAGTCTACTCTACTTGGCTTCAGGTTATTCAGCAACATTTTTCAGGTAAAGATTTGTGAATTGAGTTGCATAATAACAGGTCCGTTTGGTATCAGGATGGCAGGTATTTGAACAATCTGTATAAGCATATTAAAATCAAATACTAGAAATATGATATATACAGAATTGATGCTTTTAGATTAAACCTGGCAACGTGGTAGAATAATGACCTAGCTTTTTTCTAGATTTCCCCAAATTCACTAATAAATAATTCAGGAGGTATTATTTTCTCTATTTACCTCAAACACCTATTGGTAAAATTGCCCCCACATTTTCTCTCTTGGCCCCCACCCACAACCTATCAAGGAGCTATTGCATTCTAAGTAAATATTAGGCTGTTAAAATTGTATTCATGCATATTTGCACAGTAGACAGTTAAACCAACTTTTACTGTGTTCTATGAAACTACATAATTACAGACCTTTCAAAGTGCATATTATTAACCTGGTACATGACTACTTCAAAGCAGACATACTGCAGATGAGTTGAGTCAATATTCACATGGTATTTTTCAGCTTTCAGTCTTAGGAGGAGGTAAAAATACAGAGGCTTCTGGGTACATGGTAAAGAAGAGTTTGGCATGAACTAAAAATTTCACACAGTCAGCTAGGATTTTCAAATACACAGTTGTTGAATGCTCTATTTTATAATATATGTGTCTAAAATATCTAATGATGTCCTGAATGTCATTTTGTATATTATATTTGATTTATATATGTGTGTGTGTGTGTGTGTGCGTGCATGCGCATATGTATGTATTAGCCAGGATCAGGAGAAGCCAATTGACAAACAAGAATGTAGGTTTATTTAATTACAATAGGAATATAGATTTGCAGGGTATGTAACCCTAGATCCACAATATCTTCTCTGCTACTTAAGATGTTCTCCCATTTCTAGCACTTAGGTTTTTAGAAAAATGGATTATTTGGCTGAGGATTCCTTGGGCATTATGGGATAAGAGCAAAGGGGTGTGAATAGGGTTAGATATTTTTGTCCAGACCCAGGTAAACCTTAGGACACATCTTCACTCCTCATTAGAGAATACCTTTAACATTGGCAGATTCTTCCCATCCCCACATATTTGACTGCTCAGGCAATATAGAAGCACACTGCTGGATCATATGGTAATTCTATATTTAACTTTTTAAGGAGTTGCCAACCTGTTTTCTACTGCAGGTGTACCATTTTGCAAACTCATCAACTATGTATGAGCTTTCCAATTTCTCCATATCCTCAGCAACACATTTAATTTTTAATTTTTTTTAGTTTAGCCATTCTAGAGAGTGTGAAGTGGTACCTTATTATGATGTGGTAACTCAGGGGATTAGATTCTTCCCCTCCCTAGAATTTGCTGTGTTTGATATTCAATGGCTATCGTCATTGATTTGTTTAGTGACTTTCCAAACTATTTTTGAAAAGACTGTATTCTTTGACATGTGTGGTCACTAAAGTCTCTGCTCTATTATCTCTTTAGTCAGCCAGTGATGTGATAGAAATTTCCTTAAACTATTTCCTTAAAGGCTGTCTATGACTCTCTCTTAGTCTTTACCTACTTGTGTGGTGTTCACAGATCAGCAAGAGGTAGAAGCCTGGGTGCCTCTTAGGTTTTTTCTGAGCAAATTTTGGGTACTGGGCATTTGTGTTTTACTCTGTCTTCTCCAGTATATGTGATGGCTTTTGGGAGCCCATATTTCCTCGATAATTTTCCTCTTTGGCTTCTTCCTTTCCAGACCTAGGGGTTCTGTCTGTTGCTGCCCATCTGCTATGTTTCTCCCAGGTGGGCATGGGGTGAGAATGTCTTTAAATATTTCCACAGCCATTTCCAAAGCCTGGAAAGGTACCCCAACCTATGTTGGAGGGATGCAAGAGGCAGTATTAACAATTGTCAGGCTCTGTGCCATTCTCTCAGGGAACCATCAGACAGACAAAAATACACAGCCACAGTATTTTAGGAACAAGGTTTGTATTAACACCCTAGTCCCAGCAAGCCAATAAGAAACACAGGCTACGGTCTCTGTCACTGCCACTGCTGCAGCCTCTGCTGCACCAGACAATGGGATGGTATTCAGGTGGGGGGAAATGTCATGGTGCTCATACTGAATTTCAGCTGTCCTTTACTGAATGTGACTGAACTTGGATTTAACTCTCTCATGCACTTTCCAATATTTTACTTTCCTAGCAAGGCTGTATTCTAGTTAGTTTTTCCATAGAGTTGAATTTATAAGAATTTTGTTAGGCCCATCATATCTATAGATTTACTATCCCCACTTATTTTCTCTTCCTCATTCTCAACATCAATACCAATTGTCATGGTCTGTATGTCTGTGAACCCCCCAAATTCATCTACTGTAACCTAATCACCAATATGATGATACTAGGAGGGTAGGGCCTTTGAGAGGTGATTAGGCTCATGATAGTGGAACCCTCATGAGTGATATTATTGCAAAAGAGAGAAGGTTCATCATGGATTGAGTAAAACCTTAAAAGACTCATGATTATAGAGCAAGAAGTACCATAAAGAAAATTATTCACTAAAACCCAGATTCCCTGAACCCTGCACTGTTGCTTTTTCCATAAAACAAGTGGCTTAGTTTATAGACCTCAGTGATGTTGTTTTCTGTCCACACAGTCCATCCTTTTTCATGCAGATGACTAGAACACTCTCCAGCCTGCAGACTTTCACCCACTCCATCCTGCCCATTACGTTCACCCGCTCTCTGTTGTCATAGTAGTCACTCCTCCCTCTGCTCTTTTTCTTATCACTGTAATATTTAACGTGGACATTACGGAGGCTGGATTTCAGGTTTGTTCACTGTTGGCCCACTGGTAAAGTCTTATTTCCATGGCAAGCAGCTTGGATTGCTCCAAGACAGGTTTATTTTTAAAAGTTCTACATTGCACATTGTTGGCTCTCTAATATCTCCTGGCAAAAAGATGCTAACAAGACAGAACACATAAAAAAAAAAAAGAAGACAAACACCCAGCATTTTCTTTTCCCTTTTCCATATTCTCCTCAAGCCAAGTTTGGAATGGCTTCAAGGAGGGTTTTTTTTCTTTCCCTTCTTTTTTGCCTAGAACTGACTGCTGAGAGGCACCTTTTTGGATTCAGATATTTTCCTGTTGGCTTCTCCCGGGGTATCTTCCACTGAGTTCTGATACGTCTTACTTATCCAAGAAACCACTGCTTAAGGGAGAAACAGCCCTTGGGTTGAAGAACAGCCGGCTCTACCTGTTAAGGATTCTCTCTGTTGGGTGGAATTAGACACCATGCCTTTGGATTTATGGCTCTGCTGAGTCTTTAACCCATTCTGACCATCTGCAAGGCCACAAAAAACTAAAATTTCCAATGTGGGGTAGTGGTTTGCTACTGTGTAAGGTGAATCACCATAAGTAGAAGACAAGTGTTTGGTCTTTGAAGGTGGTGTAAGCAACAAACCAAGAGTTTCTGCTAAATGTCTTGAGTTTTTTCTTGGAGAGAACTACTCCCTGGAGAATCTAACTATACAATTGATCAGGATTACCACTGAGTCACCTGTTCTTTGTACTCCCTTTTCGTTCATCATGGCAGACATCTGTAGTCATAAGTACATGAGTATTTGCAATGCATCTTTCCCTACTCCAAGCACCTCAGGTGGTTATCACAGAGGTGTAGTTAGTTGTGTTTGATAGATGGAATTTTTCCAATAAATAGTGCATGGGATATTGGCATCATTCCATAATTTTGCTCTAGTCTCATTGAATTTTTTACGCAATAGAATGAAAATATATAGAATATAGTTTACACATTTTCCTTCTCATTAAAAAAAGAAAAAGGAAATAAAATAAGTCTATTTACTAAAAAAATTAGCTAGTCAGGGATCAGTATCAAAAGGTAGAGGTGTAGGCCGGGCGCGGTGGCTCACGCCTGTAATCCTAGCACTCTGGGAGGCCGAGGTGGGTGGATTGCTCAAGGTCAGGAGTTCGAGACCAGCCTGAGCGAGACCCCGTCTCTACTAAAAATAGAAAGACATTATATGGACAACTAAAAATCTATATAGAAAAAATTAGCCGGGCATAGTGGCGCATGCCTGTAGTCCCAGCTACTCGGGAGGCTGAGGCAGTAGGATCGCTTAAGCCGAGGAGTCTGAGGTTGCTGTGAGCTAAGCTGACGCCACGGCACTCACTCTAGCCTGGGCAACAAAGTGAGACTCTGTCTCAACAAAAAAAAAAAAAAAAAAAGGTAGAGGTGTTTATGTAGAACTTACCTGAGACTTTGAGTTAGAAAGTGAATTGTCAGAAACTGAGAAGTGAAATTTAATTGGGATTCTAATACTGGGAGAACATCCTCTTTTTGTTTCCAACAGATTCCAGGAATTGAGAAACATAAACCCATGAACCACCACCGCCCCTAATTTTTTTTAAAGCATCAAAGATAAAAACCAAACTAACCTATAAACCCACATACATCAACACAACAATGAAACATATATACATTACCTGAGCATTGCTGAATAATTCTCTGCATTAATAATGATGGAAAAGTGCTATTCTGCTTTACTGGAGATTAGGAGGTGGAGATGTTGGGGTCAATTTTAGTGAGCCCTTTTGAGCCAATCTGATGTAAAAAGTCCACGAGCCAACATTCACAGGCTACACAAAGGAAAGATTTATTAGGCAGCCAGAAATCCAGACAGCTAGCAGGTTTGGCATTATTCTGTTCACCACAGTAGAAATTACCCCAGACTTCGTTAATGCCTGCTTGGTTGCAAATGTCTCATTGCTGCTTACGGTGCTCCTTGGGCAATGATCCTCATTTGGAAGAGCTGTTGGCAACACACATTTTTTAAAAAAGAATAAACTGCCAAACAATATGCTCATCACCAAGTAACAATGATGACAGCAAAAGCAAAACAAAGGAATTAAAATAATCTGATAACCACTTTCTTTCTGGGCAACAGGGTTCTCTCCGGGCAACAGGATTCTTTCCATAGACATTTAAAGATAGAGTTGTTATGCCTTTGTCATAACTCCCTTTTAATTATTTTATCCCAGAAAATACCAATTACCTTTGTTCTGTCTTAGATAATGTTTCCTAGCTCCCAAGGGTTGCAGATAGATCTTCTTAACCAAGAATTATCAGTAGAATGGAGGTACACAGGTCCCCATCTTCTTGCCCTTGAAGGCATTGAGTACACTTCAAATATTACAGCTCAAATGCTAAGGCTAATGATCCATGTCCTTAGCAGAGTCAAGCTCAGATACGATTTCTTAATCTCCCTTTCGTTGTGTGGCCACAGGTCTCTGTAGTGCCAAGTTTACATTGAGAAAGCACAATTTGTATTTCAGTTAATCAAGTGAACATCTCTTGGTTTTATCTGTCAAAGAACCTTCCCCCTATTTTCTTGAGGACGGAATCCTGGCTTTCTTTGTGAGCACCATCCCTTCTCCACTCCCATCAGATATGGTTTTGGTGTCACTAATGTACTCGTTCCTACATTTTCTCAGCAAAGGATGAGGATAGGACTCCGTTGGTCTCTGCCACTTTCCCTGCAGATCCCCTCTCCATTTCCATGCACACCACTCTAGCTCCATCAACCAGCAAAAGCATGATTGTTGCACGACTGCCTTCACGTTGCTGAAGACTTTTTCACCCATACACAAGGCAGGTGGAAAATGCCTGGGATGGGGGAGAACCCCCCTGCCCCCCAGAGGGAGTCCTTACCTAATAGCTCATGGGTGTGGCTGTGTAAATACCCCACATCCCTCACTCCTTGGCAGGGGTAATTCCTAGGTATCTGTTTTGCCAGAGAATATTACTATAAGATTAAGCTCCAATATCTCACTGGTATCTGATTTAACAACACTCCCTGAATTGGCTGACTTCCCTGTCACTCACCTATGTCTCTTGCAATTTTCCATAAACTGTTTTCACTAGAATCCTTGGCTCAGGATCTACTTCTGGAGGAACCTAAACCTAAACAAAAACAAAGCCTGGCACATCTTATCATTCCCTCCCCTGGCTTCAGTGATTGATTATGGATGCAAACCTGATCCAAGCCAGACCAATGAGAGACCCAGGCTTTTCCTGGAACCCTTAAATCAGAGTGAGTTTCTTTCCGTTGGGATTCCTTTATATAAAATGTAAGCTGGGACTACTGTTCCTTATCTTTTCCACTGCACAAGAACGAAGCTAGCACTGGAGAAACTCATTTCAGCAAGGTGAGAGGGAGACTTTCTTGATGGATTCTGCCATACTGGAAACTCTGATCTACCCCAGGGCTTTTCAGTTATATGAGTTCCTTTCCCCTCTCACCAGTTTGAAAGAAAGGTTAAGTTTCTGTTTCTTGAAATTGAAAGTGTTCTGATTTATTCAGATATAAATGAGAAGATTCCATGTGGGCTTGTTCTCAATGCAGTGCTGGCCAGCAAGAGAGGGGTTTGGTACCATAGTTTCTCAATTGTGATATATGTGGTGGTCAGCCGTTAGCTCAGAATGGAAGGCATGGACTCTGGTATCTAAATACTGAGGAGTTTGTCTTTTCTCGGTTTTTATCACAAAAGTTGAGAGAGGCCACATTTTGAATTTGGTTGGGATAGGGGAAAAAATGTCTAAAATATTTCATCACTTTTCTTTTCATGTGAGAATTTTTGGAGAATATAGACAAATGGTCTCTGAGGACAAAGTATCATGTAGTGAATAAATTTGTCCACATGAGGTAAATGATCGTCTTAAATTTTGCTGTATAAATTGCAGGCTGCATTTTTTGTTTTAATTAAGCAACACCAAAAATGGTTTTGTGGCATTTTCCTCCCAGGATTGGGAACCTACACACATCAGCTTTGTGCATGAGAACCAGAAATTAAAACTGACCGCAGCTAATGGGAACCTGCTCAGGTCCATTTTATAGGCTCTACTGAGGGAAGTGAAAAGAGAAAACAGGCTAAGTGAAGAAGGAAAAACACAATTCTGCCTTTTCAATAAGTTTTAATAATATATAATCCCCCAGAAAGTAACATATGAATAGAATTATAAATTCTGGGCTGGTTGCTTTTCTACCATTTAGGATTCGTTAAATACCCAAAGGGAATTTTTGGTTCTTTATATTATTAATTCCGCTCCAATGTCTTCAATTAAAGCATGCTGTTGGAGTAAGCAATACTCTTCAAATGTATGGTTGAGAATGACTAATGCTAAATCTTGAGGCATCCCTAACCCAGTGAAAATTCAAGTGCTCATTGTTACAGAGAGAATCCTTGTTAGCAAGGTGGTCTTTTCTGGAATGATCTGTGTATAATCTTGCCATACTGTGCCTGAAGCAAGATCTAAGAAAATGGGCATCCAGGGGGATCTTGTCATGGCTGTTAACCTTTTACAATAGTCTTAGGAAACATCTTCTGCTTCCACTAATGAAGTCTCTTTGATCTCATTTTTTAGGTTTAGCTTTCTAGGATATTATAAAATAGTTTTTGAAGGCATATAGCAGCCTCTAGGTATTTTTAGCACTCTCAATAGGGGCACTAAATACGCAGAGAGAAAACGTTATTAATAACTATAGTGACCCAACAGCCAAAAAGAGCTTAGGAATGTATTCCATCTAATCTGATCTTTGGAGCCTACTCTTGTCTTTGGAAATTGTTTAAAAATTTCACTCAGGGGACTGGTGGCCATCTGTAGTTTCATGTGTTTATTTTTTAAAGCTTTCCTGTTTACTTAAATGGCTCTCCTAC
Organism: Eulemur rufifrons; assembly: GCF_041146395.1. Taxonomy (NCBI): domain Eukaryota; kingdom Metazoa; phylum Chordata; class Mammalia; order Primates; family Lemuridae; genus Eulemur; species Eulemur rufifrons. The sequence continues at coordinate 30,859,244 of NC_091002.1, forward strand.
ATTGGATTTCTCTCAATACATGTTGTGGGCACTATCTTAGGTTTTTTATTTCCTCCCTTTTCCTACGACTGAATGCCCCAAAGATAAGCTCTTTAAAAAAGCTGAGATTTGAGCCAGTCACCTGTAATCCCAGTGACTCGGGAGGCAGGGATGGGAGCATGGCTTGAGCCCAGGAGTTCAAGGCTGCAGTGAGCTACGATTGCACCCCTGGGCTTCATCTTACGAGACAGAGAGATAATTTGTCTTTCCCTAAAAAAAGGTGAGATTCCAAAAACCCAAAGTAAGCAGTCAGAGAGTTGTTTGTAATTCATTTGTAATCTGTAGAGTGGAGAGATGCTCTATCAGTTATCCACTGATGTGTAACAAACCACCCCAAAACTTGATGCATTACAACAAAGATTTATTACTTATCAAGATTATATGGGCTATGGGTTATGGGGTGGTTCTTCTGTTGGTTTCACAGAAACTCACTCAAGTGGCTGCATTTATGTGGTGGGCGACCTGAACTTGGAGGGTCTACTATGGCATCACTCTTCTCAGTAATACAGGGTAAACACAGAATGGCCAATGCAGGCAAAGTCCGTGGCAGCTCTTTTCCTTGAAGCTTTAACAGATATGAGCCTGGAATGGGTAACTCAAGTATATCTGTTTCACTGTGATTTGGGGAACAGGTTAATGTCCAGGTTGAGGTATCAGGTCAATTGCAGAATATTCTAGGGAGAGACTTTACAGAAGGGATTTCATTATTGGAAGTATTGTAAAATAGAGCCTCATCCTAAGGTTTTAGCAACAGCTAGGCTCTGCAAAGGAAAAAAAAGTGGGCTGAAACAAGGAGGCTTTATCTATTCTAATAGGTCAGAAAGAGGAGTGTGATGGTAAATGAAATGGTTAACAACTGGCTCTAAAAATACCAAAAGAACCCTGAGTTGTAGCATTTGTTGACTTACATTGTACAAATACTCCTACTGATGTAAAGCTTTTGTCCATATGAGAAAGACAAGTGCACAATTGACTCTTGAGAGCCTGCTCAAGCCTATTCTAGCATAGCATTCATCAGAAAGAATGAAAAAAATGAAAAAAAGCATTACCAAGCCATGGAAAAGAGAATGTCTCTGGGGCATAAAACACATTCAAGAGATGAAATTTGGACATGGGGATAGAAGATGGGATAGAATCATTGGTGAAACCCTCTGCTACCTACTTAGGGATACCTCAAGTGTTCTTAAAATGCACAAACAGGCCCAAATGCACCATAAAGAAAAACAAAAAGTAAGTAAGAAAGAAAAAGGAAAATATAATAGAGAGGAAGTAAAATTGAAATTTTTCAGTTTGGACCCAAAGTCATCATTAAAACATGAAGTAGACAAATCAGTCCCTGGGTTTGATAGAGCCTCAGCTCTGGAGATTTGACCTGAGGTAGGCAGGTGGTGTGAGATGAACACCACATTGAAGGATGTCTAATGCAGTTGACAAAGTGGAAAGAGTACGATGAGGGGTTCAGGAGTCTAGACACAGTTCTAGTTCTATTATTACCCCGACTCCGTGGCCTGGAACATCTGGCCTCTACAAGTTGTAAGTTTTTTGAGTCATTCCTCTGCCCATTTTTGCTGTGTAAATATATCCCAAGGCAGCAGTGATTTCTTCTGGGATCGGGAGGTTGGAATAGTATGTGAAGACAACCGTGTACTAGTACGTAGTCTAGAGTATACAATAAGGGAAGAGGAGGGTCACTCTGGGTTGACTCAGAACAATAAGGAGAAAGAATATATATCAGTAAGAAAAATTTGTCATGGGCAGATATTTGTTCTAGCAGAGCACATGATGTCCTTGGTTACCAGATAGTATGGTGTTGTACAAGGTAAACCAGCCGGGGTAGGAAATGATGTATTCAAACTGGTCCTGTGTCAGGTGGTTGGCAGGTTGGCAGTATCGCTTAACCTCATGTCCTGAAAAAGCAGAGCCCTTCTTCCTTAGAAAAACACCAGTAGAGGTGTAGACTAAAGTCTCCCCCACACTTGCCCTCATTTACTACATTGATGTTTCCTCAATTGTCAAATGGTAGTGCTTAGAAATCTGGACAACTTACTTACTATAAGAAATTATTGTTAGTAAGGTATTTCTCTTATGTGCAGATTATATATACATACATATATATCTCACTTCTGTGAAGTCTCTCCCTAAAACAGTTCATTAAGCAACAAAGAAGGACCTTGACTTAAGTTCTAGAGTGGTACCCTATGAAATTACCCAAAATTGATTCATTGACATAGGTGAATATTGGCAGTATCATATAGTTTGACCAAAATTTATCAAAAGTCTATTCAGCTAGAAATCTATTTAAAATAGCCATAGATACCAAAGTGGGTATCTTCAATACATATGTTCAATTTCTAGAATTGTCCTGAACTAGTCTTTGCGACCTATGAATTACATTAAACTCATTTCTTGCTCTCCCCGTATGCATTCTTCTGGACCCATGACTCACTGTTTCTCCTTCACTAGGACTTTGGCTTTGCCATGCTAGTAAAGGCAATGACAGAAGTGCTGGACCTAGCCTTGCAGATTTGCCTTCAGTGACTCACACGGCTGCTGAGTGACAACAGCAGAACCCATTTATTCATGTAACAAATATATGTGCCTCTATTTCTTCAGCATATGCTTTTATGGGCATCTTGTGGTTCTTGAGAGCTATTTAGTGCATGGTGTTTTGGTCTCCTGCTTGACACATTGGGCAAAGAAACAGCTGTGTGCATATAAAGCCAGTCAACTCTGGAGAATGCTCATTCTCCTGAGCTTCCAAAAGAACTGTGAGAACAGTGGAGCTACCTAATTATCTACCTACTGCTTACAACATAGAAGGAGCTAAGTCATGAGAGATTCTACTCTCAGCTCTAGGCTATTGGACTGTGTTTGAAAGGGTGTCATTTAAAAAGCAATTTCAAAAAGGTCTAGTTACCCTTTGCCATAAACTGACTGGCATCTAAACCAGGTGGTCTGTTTGGGTCAGTGATGTGATGAGTTCTGGAGAGGGAGGTGGTTATAACCAACCCAGTTACGTTTTCAGTTTGAGGCCTTTCTAAAAGTAGAGATTTATCCCACACTTCTATTGAGAGAGGTCCTACCATGTCTGGTCTAGACAGGGAACAAGTCCAGTCTAAGCCTCATCCCTTTTCTTACCTGGAAGTGTATTTTGACTGCCCAGGGTTTTGATATTTGGGTTCTGCCTCTATGTTCTGCTGATAATAGACTCTAGAACAACAATTAGATTTACAGTTATCTGGGGAAGCTAGCTATCTACCTGCATCTGCATGTGCCCACAGTTTATGTTGATGAGTCTATGACCCTGCCACTGGGAATCCAAGTAGAGTACCATGCAGGAAGTGATGATGTTCAAGATGTCTGGCTTCAGGTCCAGGATTGGGGGGACTTTACTTTGTGTGGAAGACTTTAATTTGGCTAACTGTGCCGACTTTCATAATTATCTGCTTAGGAAGACATGTAATTCACTCCTCCAGGAGTTTTCATGCCATTCCAGCACATGGTCTACTGTGGGGCTCATAGAGTAACAGCAAAAGAACAGCATCTAATACTGCTAAGATTTCGACAGTGATCTCATGTTGAAACTAGAACCCTTTGGAAGCATAAACTCTGTCTTAAAGCTAGAGGCCTGAGCTAGACGGAAGTCATCCATAAAGCTTGAAGTACAACACTGTTCAGCAGGCATTCATTTCTTTCCTTTGAAATTAAGGTACATAGGTGTCCTGATTGCTGTAACAGTCTGAAAGGATGTCAGGTGTTTGTTCACAAGAAGTGAATTTCCAGGACCTCAAAAAGGAGAGGAATAGAAAAGAGCATTGCTGAGCCAAATTCAGCTCATTCTTGTTGCTTCCAATGCCATTTTCCCTTGTTAATCCCCATAGTGTTCCAGCTCCTGTGGAATCACATCTTCCATCATTTTCTAGTTAGGAGATAATCATCTATTTCAAAGATACTTTGGTTTGGTCTTCCCTAAGCTCATTTTCTGGGGTGTCCTAATCCAGCTACGTTGCAAGGGTGGGGATGATGTGTGATTAGAGCCAGGACTGAAGGAACCCACTGTCATGACTTTGTAAGGCTGGATTCCATGAAGGACTCAAAGCCTTGGTATATGAAAATTAATAAGAAATCTTCTGGGTTGGGGGCCAGAAATAGCAGTGGAGTCAAACTCAGATGTTCACAGAATGAATGTTAAGATTTTAACTTAATTAAGTGTAGGGAAATTCAGTGGGGGTTAGGGGTGGAAGAGTGGTCACCTTTATATGACTTCTGTCAAATGTAACTATTGGTTTAAACTATTCTGAGTTTTCCTCAGTTTTGTTCTGTTGTTTTCCAACTGAATTTTATGGAACATACTTGTTTTAGAGTAGCAGAGCTATAGAGAATAAAGAGGGTGTCAAATGCACAAGCCATTGGGTTTTCAACTGCATTTCCAAAAATTTTCATTCCTCTATTACCATCTTTGCATAATGAGGCCTCATGTTGGGGGAGAAAATTCTGTTATTAAAAGTAACCATTAGAAAACCACTAGCTTAAGTTATTACCAACTGAGCAACTTGAATGCTTTAATTTTCCCAAGAGGAATGCATATTACAACCTGTTATTTAAAAAAATAAATTGGTCTCTGCCCAATTAGTACTTTAAGAAATGGTGGTTGTCCTCAAGAAACGAAGTCTTACAGATTGAAGAAGGCTTTATTTTTCATACAATCTAGGTACAAATAAAACTAAAGTGGATAAATTTGCTATAATTAATCACAAATTTATCACATATAAATACATTGTAATTGTTTCAATAGAAGCAGTTTATTGGATGATAAGGGTCAGTAAGGAAAGGGACTAAAGACAAGCTACAAATAGAAGACTATCCTTGGAGACCAAGTCCTGGGGACCACTGCCTTTCCCTGTTAGCATTTCTCTGACACTGCTCCTCTGAATACAATTAGTCATTTAGAGAGCAAAATGATCTCCTTACTTTGTGGGACCAGCACAAGGTACAACTGTGTGTTGTCTAATTAAGAACTGGCATGCTATCCTTGGCTATAATGTCTGGATAGATGCCATCAAAAAACTAGGCTCATCATACACTGATGCTCACTTTAAAATAAACAAACAAACAAAAAAAAAGTTAATTCAGAAAACAAAGAAGCTGAAGTTTAGGACTAGATGTCTTCTACAAAATAAAATATTCTTCAGAAAAATCACAGTACAATAAAAACACTGATTTCAACATTATATAATTTATCCAGGTCACGAAAAACACTTGTACTCCTTAAATCTATTGAAATGAAAATAAATAAATATTTTTTAAAAATAAAATCACAGTAATCTTGGGGTGGGCTTTGAATATCCACGGGGTATTAACTGGGGGCTCAAATTAATATCATCTAGACGTTAAAGTGTTGGAAGACTCTAACAAGGATCTGAATTAAAACTGAAATAATCTGGGCCTGGAACTTAGAATTTTAAATAATTGTGTCTTATGTAACCTAAGTGTGCTTACCTAAGTACTGAGATACCATTTTCGTAGTTTCAAATGAAGCTGACATACACACGTGCCACTCTGTATTCCAAGCTCATGCTTACTATTCATTACACTGTATTATTATGTTCCACATCCAATGCATCAAAAAGGTTGACTTTGAACTCTTATCTCACTGACATTCATGTTTTTAATTTCTTTGGGGGAATGGGATAGTGGGGGTTAACATATAATTTAAATTTCCCGGGCTTCCAGTTCCTAAACATCATATAGGATGATTTAATGAAACAAAAGAAAACAAAATAAAACAAAGCAAAAATACATTTATTTCTATGTCTTTCTTAGCTTATTCTGAATTTATATTAATCCATACTCAAGCTGAATATGAAGTGGCTTTCATATTTACTTTACAAATATTCAATAACAAATACATATTTATATCAATTTATAGTTATTTATGAACATTAAGCAGATTCTGTTAGTGGTTTTAACATTAGAGCCAGCTTTCAAGCAAGAAGAGATCATTTTATTTAAAATAATTTTATGTTGCCATATTTAAAATTGATTTAGTTAATTTCTGGCAATGGAATTGTTCTAGGGTGATGAGATTTAAAACTACCTAACTGATTATGGGATCCAAAGAGGTGAGGCTGTATCTCTAGCCTACATCCCAATCCTGGGTAAGCAGGAACAAGAAACTATGAAACATAAGTATCTGGAAATGGACTTACCTTGGACAACCTGCTACCCTTCCCTGGAGATATTGGTATGTTTCCTACTCTCCATTCTACAGAGACATGTGCTTTTTAGCTTGATTTTAAATTTTCTAGTAGAGTAGGGATGCAAAGGGAGCATAGAACCAATTAAATGAACAGGACCAAGCCCGTTGGGTATTACTCCCTTTAAAGTATAATTCTAGAGGAGAAGGCTAACTGTGAGGAACGTCAGCAGCACCATTCAAGGCTCAGCAGCCTTTCGTTTAGAAGGTCCTGTGACTCTTCTCCTTTGAGAGAGGGTGAGGTGAGGTCCTGTTTGAAGTAGAGCCCATAGCAGGGGGAGGAAGTGACTCAGTGGTCTCAGCCCCACAACAGTAAAACTCTTCTAGCAAGAGAAACTGTGCTTGAACTTGGCAGCCTAAGCAAAATCTCAGCGTGATTCAGGCTTAGAAAGTCAATCTAGCTTTCACTGGCTGACTAATAATACCCCATGGGGCTCCTCCAGGCTACAGCTGAGGAATGGATATGGAGACAGTGAAATGCTTTCTGCAATGCACGTGTATATTGGGACCACAGAGCCAATGGGGCCTGATGGCTGCATAGAGCTGGGAAGGTGGGCATTTCACTATTTGCTAAACTCACTCTCTAACCTTGGGCAGGACAGCCCATGCTCTTTATCTTTTAAGATAATTATGAAATTTAAGTAAAATCTATTCAAGGTGAATTTTTATTTTCTTTTTTAACATGACCACTTTTTTTTAATATTGGGAAAGTTTTGATTATTCTCTATTAGCATATAATTATTTGCCAGAAATAAAGTGCCCTTAAAATCAGTGAATATGCTTGGCAAAAACAAAAGATGCTCAAATTCTACTCAGGATAGGTCAGAAGCCTCATCTTTATTAATAAAATGATACACAATAGTATAGAAGCTTAAATTATGTGCAACATCTCCACTTACCCAGCAAATATCTTTGAGGATTTATTGTGAGCTGAGCATATTACAAGGGTTGATGATAAAGACGCAGATACAACATGATCTTTGCCTTCAAGGAGCTTGCTGTCTTGTGAGGGAGGTAAAGCCATTGTGAGTAAGTGGTTTGGTTTTATGGTGGTAAGAACAGTTAACATGAGATCTATCTTCCTAACAAATATTTTAAGTGTACACCACATTATTGTTGACTCTAGGTACAGTATTGTACAGCAGATTTCTAGAGCTTATTCAATTGCTTAACTGAAACTTTATGCCTATTGATTAGCAAGTCCCCATGTCTCCCTGGCAGCCAGCATTCTAGTCTCTCTTCCCATGAATTTGACTATTTTAAATACTTTATACAAATGGAATCAAGCAGTATTTGTCTTTCTGTGACTGCCTTATTTCACTTAGAATAATATCCCCAAGGTTCATTCATATTGTCGCATAATACAGAATTTCCTTCTTTGTTAAGGTTGAATACTATTCCATTGTGTAATATACCTCATTGTCTTTATTCATTCATGTCCTGGTGGACAATTAGGTGGTTTTCACATCTTGGCTATTGTGAATAGTACCGCAATGAACATTTGAATGCTTATATCTGTTCAGGATTCTGATTTCAGTTCTCTTGGATAAATACCCAGAAGTGGGATTACTGGCTCATACAGTGTTATAAGAGAAGTTCTTCACAGTTTCCTACTGGAGCAGGAAGAAGTAAAAAGCAAGGGGCTCAGTTAAAATGTAAGGGATACTGGGTCAGATGACAAATCCAAAAACACGTAGCAGGAGTTGCTTGGGGAGGACGGAGGAGGAGTGATCGGAAGCAGAGATAATACACTGTATGGTGCAAAACACCAGGTAATTGAGAACATGGCACATTGTATGAAACTGAAGTGGTCCAGTTTCTTTGGAGTAAAAAATGTAAGTGGAGCCCAAAATAAGACTGGAGAGGTAGAGTGGGATCTTTTTCCCTTTGTAAATCCCTAAATCCTGTGGAGAATTCTTGGCAAAGTACATCCCAAGAGGAAGTGGATAAGAAGTTTTGGCTTCTTTCATGATAACAAAGCCATTAAAATGGTTCGTCTGGAGTTTCAAACCATGTTTTCTGCCCATGAGAACATTTCATAAATTTAATGTTTTTGTTTTTGGCATCATCAGTAAAAAATCTAGTAGAGAAAAAAGGCTAAAGCCAAGTCAGATCACATACAGAAATCTGAGACTATAAACTGCTTGTTTTTCTTTACTTTTTCATTGACATCATAGATGAAACAATTATGACCATTATTAATTTATAACACTCTAAACATTATAATCCAGATAATATCATGTTGTCTCCTTGAATAAGAAAAGGAAATGTTTTTGTTTGACTCACTTTAAATTTGGAGAGTTAAAAATGAAGGAAATGATTAGGTGAAAGATTTTACTCGAAGAATTAAAGTAGTATCAATGTCTTCAAGACTTCTTGTTCTAGTCCAAGTTCATGAGTTTGTACAACCTGTAAATTGTCACTGCCAAGGACCTAGAATTAAATAAATCTGGTGTATTCTATGCAAGTTTTCTTCCTTATCTATTTTCTGGTATCTTGAATATCCACTTCACTTTACTTTGACTCCTGATGTTTCAAAAAGACAAAAAAATATGTATTAGGTTGAGCAGAGCTCCATATTATATTGTTTATATAATTATATACTCATATCACACCCTTGAAGAGTGATTAATAAGATCATCCCTTTTATAAAAAAAAATGGAGAATCTTGCTAACCAGTGGTGAAACTGTGACTAAGCCAATTCTGGGATTACAGGTGTAGGAGGAGCATGGCAGAGGAGGGACAGGGATAAAACATGGGATTTGATTCAGCCATCTACTAATTGTTGGATATGTGCTAAGATAAAGATTATAGTCTTTTTATAGTACTATACAATTACTTGTAAGTATTAGTAATTATATGTACATATAAACACTCTGACATATAGTAGTGGTCACTAAGCAGTAGCTACTCATTAAGGTATACTCAAGACTGCAACCTGGGAACATAGAGTGAGAATATGGTAAATAGCAAAGCTAAGACTCAGCTTTGCTTTCTCATGAACCTCTTGTATATGGAAAAATCAGTCATTTGAATGAAAATAATGGAATGAAGCAATGATGGTATTGTTTAGGGGAGTGAGCCTACTCGGTACTGATCCAGGCTCAGCAGATGTAGCACAAAACAAAACGGACAAGCAAAACAGAGGGAATGTTGAGATGTATGGGTTTCTTTGCTGTTATACCAAAATATCTTATTTGGCTACATATTTTTTAATGATTAAGTCAAATTTTTGTAATCACTCTGTTTCCTCTTGACCAATTAGTGATCATTCCTTCTTGCTGTTCCAGTTGTTCCTCCAATCATCATATTGACTCACGATAGAAACACCGTAGGGAATCACTTGGTTTCCAACAACCTTCTTCTTTATGTTGGACTAATCCCACTTTACACTTACTTTATTATGCAGCCAAAACATTTGAAACAAAGTAAGATTACTAACATTAAACCATAAAACCCAATAGCTTTCATAAAATAATTTATTTTCAATTTATTCCTTCTAAAATGCTGGATGCCCCTTGGGCAGCTGGGGAACTCTTCCATGAGATCATAAACATCGGTGTGGAGGTTTTTAAAACATGCATTTTGATTGCTTTGAAAACTTTTTTCCCCTCCAAATTTATTATTTTCTTTAGGAAATTGATTTCCTATTTCATAAGAAGATAGGTATTACTACACACAGCTTTTAAAACCGCGAGGGTAACTGTCAGTGCAAAACAAAAACCTCAAAGTTCCCTATTAACTAGTCAAATTGTCAGCTCAGATATGCCATTGGTCCAAGAGTGAGAGTACCAGTGAAATTGAGAATACATAGAATTTTAGAGGAATCACTGAGGTCATGCATTTGAACTGCAAACCTCTAAAAGAGAAAGCTGAGATTCAGATGAATAATTAAATGATTCTATGATCTGTTACTGTTGAGACATGGTTCCATCACAGGAGACGGAGGGTGGCCCAGGCCAAGAGGAATTGAGCTGTTCCGGCTATTGCTCTCAATTAGATAGGTACAGGCCATCTTGTTGACATAACACAGAGACCAGAGAAGTGCCTACAAATGCCATCGGGTGCTTAATAATATCGAAAAGTGTTTTTCTATCATGAGATTCCCTAACACTACAGAACAATTAGTAGAGAGGGACAGATTGCATGGTTTAAAGTTCTTTGTGTAATTATGAACACAGTTCATATATATACAACCTTCAGCAATGTAGCCAGGTATCACTGGCCTGTGGGTTTTACAAAGTCTTAATCTCAACCTTCCAAGACACTGGGGAATCTCCTATGCCTTTTTGAGGGGTGGGAGGTGGACAAGGAGGGTAGGATCCTAAGGAACTATCTGGCTATTATCTAACTTCCTCTGTCTCCACATCTAATGTTGATCATTTCCATGGTTCAAAACTAATATATTTTATTTGTTCAGAGTGTTTATATCCTGAACTCTTCAAACTATTAGAATGTTGGAGTTACTTTCCACTTGATGCCTTTTTTTCTACACTTTCACTGCAATGGGAGGAGTTTTCTAAATATGTAAGATTTACACAGGACAAATTTAATGTTAAATGTATAACACTTACTGAAAAATGACTTATTTTGAATATATGGAACCTAGTGCATTAGCAGATGATAGAATATGCTCGTGTGACATTTTAAGGACTAATATAAAAATAGATAGGATTGATTGCTTTTATTTGATTCAAAATTGTGGCCATTATATTTCTGTGATGGCCTTTCTAGCTAATACTTCACTGCATTTATAGTTTTACAAGTCTGTCTCCCTCAGTGAAGGGTACTTCTCTTGTGTTTCATTCACCTTTGTATCTTCACCTTCTAGCATATAGGCTGGTACATAGAATGTGTTTAATAAATAAATGGGTGTCGACAGGAGGAGTAATAGGTCAATTGATTGAACAAACCTGATCTGGGCTTTAAAAAATGTGGGAGAATTGGTGTGATGAAAATGAATTGACAGAACCATGCTAAATGGGACATGTGTAAAAGCATGAAGGTAGGTATATCAGGGTATATGTGAATCATGGCACTAGATCGAGTATTAGCACTTTAATACATTTCTAAATGTTTGCCATAGGTTGCTTCTAAGGTATGTTCAAAAGACTCCTTTTCTACCCTGGGGATAGTGTGAGGTTTTTCTCTATCAGTCTACCATCAAGATTGTAATTAAGTCACTGAGGCTGTGTCCTATATTTATGATTACAATATATGATCAAGGGTTATAAACACCAGGAAAACTGTATTATCACACTGCCTAATTATCATGTTAAGAGAATGACAGCAGACAAACTTTTCATCTCTTACTAGAAAGAGGGAATCTGACAGAACCTGGGAGTTCACTTTGATGTTGGATTTGTATATGAAAATATCAAAGATTGAATTATTTTCAAACAGAACATGCAATGTTGGTTTCATCCAGGCAGTCGGTTTTCTGCTCCACTACCATAGTTTCCTTTGAAGTGGCCTAGCCTAGAGTTTGTTATTAGGGTCTATTTATTGGCGGGAGAGCAATGAAATTCAAGAAGGTGAAAGAAAAATCAGAAGACCTCAAAGCCAACAGCAGGTATTATAAGTTGATCTCTGAAATGGGTAAGGTGCTAACAGACCCAGACAGTTAGCGTGAAAGACCTAGGTAGATCCGTGGTACATAAAATGTGTTCCTCAGGCTAGTAACATTGGCAGCCCCCGGGGAATGCAAATTCTCAGGCTGCATTCCAGGCTTACTGAATCAGACACTCTGACAGTGGATTTTGGCAGTCTATGTTTTAAAAGGACCTCCAGGTGGTTGTGATGCCGACTAAAATTTGAGAAACACTGGCCTAAAATAATGCATAGCATGGGTTTCATGCATCATTTTTACTTTCCTAATCTTACTGGCTCAAGGTCTGGGATGATTTCTTTTATAGCTATTCCAGTCCATCTGTAAACCCACTTCTTTAAACAATTTGTCATTTAAATAAGTTTTAGATTATGCTGCTTTCTAATTTATTTACATTTGTTTATTTGTTGATTGTGCCCCTCCCTTAAATGCCACCACAAGTTATTGTATCTTGTAATATTATATTTTCCTGGTTACAGAAACAGGAAAGGACAAAGAATAAACCCTAAAATACTTGTTGGCTAATTGACAATGCTAAACATCGCCCTTAATTGGCTGCATAAATGATTAGAGAAAAAGTTAACACTATAGTTAAAATTTGCTTTACTTGTCTCTTTCATCAGTAGTGAAGACATCCTAAGTATCTCTCACTACTCAAGAAGCTAGTCAGAAAAACAGAAAAAAAAAAATAAAAGCTGATGGGACAAATGTCCATATCAAGTTATTCTCTAGGGCGGAGACCGTGTATAATTCATCTATGTACCTACATTACATGGCAGAGAACATGGGAGAAAAAGGTGCTGATGTTCAAGACTTAAGCATTAAAGGCTGATAGAAAAAAATAATAATACAGCCGGGTGTGGTGGCTCATGCCTGTAACCCTAGCACTTTGAAAGGCTGAGGCAGGAATATCACTTGAGGCCAGGAGTTCGAGACTAGCCTGGACGACAGAGCCAGTCCCTGTCTCAAATAAATAAATAATATAAAAGAAAAAAAAATAATACAACTCTTGTATTATTACCAAGGAGTTCTGAATTCCAATTAAGCTTCTGTGTGGTGGTTGTTAGGAGACTTTGGAGTCAATAGATTTGAATTTAAATCAAATGCTAAAGCCTTATCAACAAGTTATTAAATCTCTTTGTTACTCAGTTTCCTTCTGTTAAAAGTGGAAATAGTAATACTTAGCTCACAGAATAACTTTGCAATTTCAACAGAGCATCTAAAGCTTTTAGCAGAGTAACCATAGCAAATATCCAATCAATAAAATCTGTTATTATTCACCTCTCTGGGTATACTAATCAGTGTATACCCTATCCATATCTATATCTATTTATATTTATATCTAGAGAAAGAGAGACAGAGATAGGGGGGTTGTTTGTTCTAAAGTTCACAAGGCAAGCTGACAAGCTGGAGACCCTAGAGAATTGGTATTGTGCTTGAGTCCACAAGTAGTCTAGAGGCTGAATTCCTTCCTCCTCCAAAGGTTCTCATTCTTTTTCTCTTAAGGCCTCCCACTGATTGGATAAAGCCCACTTCCATTATTGAAGGTAGTTTGCTTTTCTCAGAGTCTAATTATTTAACTGTTAATCACGTTTTACAAAATACCTTCACAGCAACATGTAGACTAGTGTTTGACCAAACATCTGGGTACCATAATCTAGTCAAGTTGACATGTAAACTTAACCATCTTTCTAAGTGAATCACTTCATCCTTAGACTGCCTCCTGCCATTAGATTATGCTATTAAAATTCCCACACTTGTTGGAATCAATGACATTTACCCTGTATCTTTGCTGTAAAACATATGAGACTGTAAGGTTTAACTGGTGGTAGATAGGATTACAAATCACAAGCAGGACTTGGAGCCTAGGCAGATCTGCCAGAATGTGGTAGCTTTCTGGGAAGGTCTCAGCTGAAGATGGTTTGAGAAAACCAAGGTCTTCCATTGCTCTCCCTCCATGCCTCAGTGACTCTAGAAGCCAGGAATTGAGATGTTAAACAATGGTGGAAATCCCATACTTGGCATCATGAGGCATAATGGGGCAGTGGGAGGTGAGTCAATTCTGCTCCATTTTGTCGTCTTCCCTCTCCTGGTGTCAGAAGGTCCACCCAGCAGGCAGCTGAGCTGTTTCTACCTTCCAACAAAAATCCAATATGAGTCAGCCCTCCACTGCTCTCTTTCCCAAGGTCAACAAGGCCCAGGAGAGAAGCAGAAGATCCCAAAACCCCTATTTGGGCTCAACAAAGAAAGTCTGTGCCCCATTTTTGCTAGCATGGTCCTGGCAGGGCCCAGGAGAAAGTAAAAGCACCCAATATGGGAACACAGGTTTCCTTCAGTCTAATTCAGGGCTCTTTTCTCAGTGATTCTCAAATTGCAACTCCCACTCAGCAGCATCAGAAACACCTGTGGACCTGTTAGAAGCTCAGCTTCTCAGGCCTCGCCCCAATCCACGCTGCCCACCTAGTCCTCAGGCTATGCCTTTAAAAATGGGCTACATATTTTAAAAAATAAGATTAAATAGGATCCAGAGTCTCATAATATAATATCCAAAATGTGCAGGATACAGTAGAAAATCACTCATTTTACCAAGAAACAGGAAAATCACAACTGGAATGAAATCGAACAATTAATAGAGATGCTTCAGAGGTTGGAATTCGCTGACAAGGATTTAAAGCAGCTGTCGTAAAAATTTCAACAAGCAATTACAAATTCTCTTGAAACAAATGAAAAGTTAGACAAATATTACCAATGTTTTAAAAAAGAGCCAAATGAAAATTTTAGAATTGAAAAATAAAATAATTAAAATAAAAATCTTACTGGATGGCCTCAACCATAGAGTAGAGGAAAAAGAGGATAGAATCAGTGAATTTGAGGACAGATCAACAAAATTTACCCAAACTGACCAACAGAGAGAAAATAGTCTGGAAAACAATGAACAAAGTCTTCAGGATTTATGGGACAAAAACAAAAGAGCCAACATTTGTATCATCAAAGTGACAGAAGGGAAAGAGACAGGGAGACTGAAAAGAGATTTAAAGAAATAAAGTCTGAATGGTTCACAAATTTGCAAAGGAAAAAAACACAGATTCAAGAGACTGAGTGAATCTCAAATGGGATAAACCCAAAGAAATGCCTGCCAAGATACATCATAATTAAAACCTCTGAAAACTAAAGGAAAAGAAAACATTCTGAAAGCAGCCAGAAAGAAACAACACATTATTTATAGGGGAACAACAATTCAAATGACAGGATATTTCTCATCTGATATCATAGAGGCAAAAAAGATTGAAAGAAATGACCCGCCAACTGTAAATTCTATATCCAGTGAAAATATCCTCCAGGAACAAAGGGGAAATAAAAGCATCCTCAGATAAAGTAAAGCTAAAAAGATTTATTCCTAGCAAACTGATGGTTAAAGAATGGCTAATGAAATTTTTTCTAAACAGAAAGTAGGTTTGCCAGAGACTGGCTTGCTAGTCTTCAAACTTGACTTCTTAATTCCATAGCTAGAACACATTTCCTGTATTCCTTACTCTTAATCTGGTTATGTGACTGAGTTCAAGCCAATGGAATATGATCTTCACTTCTTTGGGGACTGCCCTATAAAAATCTTGCATGCATGTTTCTCTAATTTTCTCTTTTTTCATTGGCTTGAGTTGAAGGTGTTTGAGAAACAAGATAAAAGTTGCTTGAGTCCCTGAACCACTCTTTGGAGCAAAGTTGTCCACCAGTCAGGATGACTTATTTTGGACATAGAAATAAATTCCCTTTGGGTACTAAGCATTATATGTTTTGAAAATTTTGCTATTGCTGTCATTATAGCAGTTGGCATTACCTTGGCAAATAAAGTAAAATAACTCATTAAGGTATGAAAAGAGTTAAATGACAATACCTATATGAGTTTATCATTAAGTGTTTATGCCCTCATATTTTATAGGCGCAGATAATCTTTAAAGAATCGGGAAAATATCTTATTGTCTTATGTCTTAATAGGAAAGATTAAATTTTTTTCTTCTAAGGTATAACTGTAATTAATCTCACTGAAAAAAATATTTAAAAAATAAGAAAAAAGTTGTGTTCAGATTGAAGAGAAAAATAATTTCACTTTCAGAGAAGCTAGATGAGAGTACTCTGTCAGAGTGGAGGGATTTGAGGTTATTGGGCTTCTCTATTACAGTGGAATAGAGTGGCAGGAAGGGACAAAGAAGCCCAGAACTTATTTACTTTAGGTTGTATTTCTGGCTGGTCTTGGCTATAGTGGAAGAGGTCTGGAGAATTCTTTAATGGGAAATACAAAAAAGTGCAGGTTGCAAAGGTAGAGAGTTCTTTAGGATGAGAATAAATGGAGCAGGGAAGGAGAAAGGAGAAAATTTCTGAGTTTGTCAAACTTCATGTGTCTCAAAAACTTCATGCTGCACAGTAAATGAAATGTGTGGCTGTGTGTTCGGATATACATGGAATAATGGGAAAATCACTAGAGTTTTAGATTCTAATACAAGAGCCCACTTTCATGACCTGTCTAATATTTTTGGAAGAGATTTGAGGTCTTTTCAAAATAATATACAGATTTCTATGAATTTGTGTATGTGTTGCATATCTATGCACTGAGAGATTAAAAAAAAAAGACATAAAAACAGAGAGAGAGATTATTAGGTTACCTTTCCCTTCTTCCATTTTCACTAAAGCCCTAGGAATATAAGGGTTGAAGGAGAACGGGAACTATTTTCTGAGCAGCCCACAAAGGACTTCTAACCATCAGATGGAATTAGTGATTTCTATTCTCTCTGTGGTAAGCTAGGAGATCAGCAGTAATGCTGGGAAATATGTTCTCTGACCTTGAATGCATTTTTTAAACCATTGTCTGAATCAAATTTCCTTGAGATGTTGAATGGAACTCTGCCAAAATATGCCAGAAGGAGCAAAAGGGATGTGCTTCCCTTTGGGACCTGTGCAGTGAATCTGAGAAGAAGTTTCTGTGAGGTCTTGAGAAGTATCATTTTGTATCAACAAGGGGAAATCCACAGAGCTTCTGTTTTAAGACATTGTGTTCAATAGCTAAGCATTTCTTTCAAGCCTCACCATACTGCTTTCATTTAGGCGTCCCCATTCTTTCGGAAGGCAGTGTGTTGCACAGACAATATGCGGAAGCCACATCAAAGATGATCATGATCATGGCCAGGGGCATTTCAGATTATGTGAATGAATAAAAGCTGCTTTTCAAAAAGCAAGCCTTTTTATTTTCCTCCTGTTGATGTACTGCCATAGATTGAAAATGGCAACATTTTGTTTCCTGTTACTGAAATTGTGGGATTCTGGTTGGGCACAAGAAGTGGGAAGTCAGGCAGGGGTAAGTGTATGAAAAGAATGGCTTGGCACCTTGTTTTTTGACCAGCCCCATTCAAAGTAGAGACTTTGTTTCTGAGAAATCTCTTGTTATTTAGAAGTAATGTCTTGCTCTGGGGTTTGAAGCAAGTTCCACCATAATTTAATTTGTCCTAAGAACAAGAAACTTGTAGGAAAAGCACGTGGGTGGTCACCATGAATAGGGCACAACAGTGTCCAAATGTGACAGCAGAGGAGAGCCTGGGGCTTCAGAACTCAACATGGGGAGAAGATTATTCTGAAGGAGCAAATGGCTCGTCTTCAGGCCGTGTTAAAAACGAAGCACATCCCCTGATACCCTGATAATCTAAGTATACAATTCAGGCTGTGGAAACAGAGAAGTTCACGGACACCATTGCCTTTCCTAATTTTTACATGGTGTTTGGCATTCTTTAGACCCTTAAGAAAAATATTTAGCGATCTAGGAATTAATATTCAATTGGACCTTGACATATGTGCTATGCTTTGAGTATGTCCCTCAAAGTTCATGTGTTGGAAACTTAATAGCCATTGTAGTGGTATTAATAGGTGGGACTTTTGAGAGGTGATTAGTCCATGAGGGCTCAGCCCCTAGGGATGGATTAATGCTGTTATTGTGAGAGTAACATTGCAGAAGTTTGGTCCCCATTTTGTCTCTCCGTCTCTCATGTTATCTTCTACTTTCTTTCTGCCTTCCACCATGGGATGACCCTGGCCAGATGCTGGTGCTGCTCTTGGACTTTCCAGCCTCCAGAACTATGAGCCAAATAAACATCTATTCTTTATAAATTACCCTGTCTATATTATGTTGTGATAGTAAACTAAGACAATATGGAATGTTCGTACTATTAAGGATAATCAATCTTTATTTAATAAAACATGTTACACATATAGAAATGGGTATGTCACAATGTAATAAATACACATTCATCGTCCAGTTTAATATTAAAATACTACAGATACACTTAAAGTCCTCAGGTCACTGTTCTCTTTGCATGCCCTTCTCTGTACTTTCTTTTTAGAGATAATGACTATGTCATTCAGTTTTAGTAGTCAAATTTATGATAGGCTTTGTCATACTCCCCCACCACTTTTTTAAAATAATCTTTTAGTTTATAAAAAACAAAACTGGAAAAGTTAAGTAAGATAAGTTTACTTCCTAGTGTAGCTAAGCTAAAATTGATAAAGTGGAACTTCAATACCCATCTTAGGAGTCCAAAGTCTCATATTCCTTATCCTATACTGTGGAATGTCTTTCTTTAGGTACTAAAGCATTTTATTACTAGGGATACCCTGGAATGTCTCAGTAATATGGTCATCTCGAAAAATATAAAAGACCACTAAGAACTTCTGTGAAAATCTTTTTTGGCCTTCAAAGTTTATTGAAGCTATGACTCTCTGAAAGTTACTTTTAATGAACCAAAAATCAAAATAATTTATTACATATTAGGACAAGAAACAGGGAGAGTGGGAGTATTCTGTCACCTTTATAATAATAATAATAATTGAGATGATTGAGTATGAACTATTAATATATGCCAGTTACAGTACCAGACACTTCATATAGATGCCTCACTTTAGTAGTCATATCAGATTTTTGAAATTATTATTGACCTACTTTATAAAATAACCAGTGGCTCAAGACAAATAAGTAACTTAAAACAGGCCAACTCTCTTAATCATTCTGCAATCCTCTCTTATCTATTCTTACCATTCTTTATCTTATCAGAGATTGACTGACCATCAATCACATACCAAACCCTTGTTCTAGAGAAGCACTGTCCAACAGAAGTATAATGAAAGTTGCGTATGTCATTTCAAACTTTCTAGTGGTCACATAAAAAGTAATAAGGACACAAGGGAAATTAATTTTAACAATTAACATATGTATTTAACCCAGTATATTCAAACTATTATCAGTTCAATATATAAGTGATATTTTAAACCCTTTTTTTTTTCTCACTAAGTCTGTGAGTTCAGCATGTGCTTCCACACTTATGGCACATCCTAATGCAAGCTAATCACATTTCACGTGTTCAATAGCCACACGTGGTTAGTGGCTACCTTATCAGACAACACAGGGCTGGACACTTGGGATACAGCACTAAGACAAAAATATTAATTGCCATTGTGAGATATAAATCCAAAGTCGTAGGGAGCAATCATGCCTGATATGTTTCAGGAATAGTTGAGAGGCCAAGATGACTAAAGTAAATAAAGGTAAGAGAGGGAAAGTGTCAGATGAGATGGGCCCTCACAGGTCACTATAAGGACTTTGAATTTTGCTGGGTGCTACAGGCATCTTTTGGAGAGTTTCAAATAGAGGAGTTACACAATATGAATTAAATAGGATTTCTCTGGATGCTATCTTGAGATAGGCTATGGTCAGGCATTGGGGCGAGTAGAAGCCAGGAGGCCTGTTGAGAGAGGACTGCTGTAATTTTACTTTTTAATGGGATTATTTCGTGGGTTTGTTGTTGTTGGTTTACTACCAATTTGAGTTGCTTTCATATTCTGGATATTATTCTTTAGTATGGTGAATAGTTTGCAAGTATTTTTTTCCCATTCAACATTTTGTCTCTTCACTCTTTTGATTGTTTCCTTTGCTGTGGATAAGATTTTTAGTTTACTGTATAATCCCTTTTGTCTATTTTTTGTTTTTGATTCTTGTGCTTTTTAGTTCTTGGCCACAAAATCTTTGCCTAGATAAATTTCCTGTAGTGTTTCCCCTGTTTTGTTTTAGGTCTCATATATGAATCTTTAAATCATTTTGAGTTGATTTTTGTATATGGTGAAAGATAAGGGTCTATTAATAGTTTCATTCTTCTGCATGTGTATATCCAGTTTTCCAGCACCATTTATTGAAAAGGGTGTCCTTTGCTCAGTGGATTTCCTTGATGCCTATGTCAAAAATCAGTTGTCTGTAAATACATGGGTTTATTTCTGGGTTCTCTATTCTATTTCATTGGTCTACATGTCTGCTTTATACCAATAACATGCTGTTTGGTTACCATAGCCTTTCAATATATTTTAAAGTCAGGTAGTGTGATGACTTCAGCTTTTTTTCTCAGGAATGCTTTGGCTATTTAGGCTTTTTTTTTTTTTTTGTTCGATACAAATTTTAGGATTGCTCTTTTCTGTTTATGTGAAAAATGTCATTAGTATTTTGATAGAGATTGCATTGAACTTATAGATTGCTTTGAGTAGTATGGTTACTTTAATAATAATCATTCTTCTGATCCATGAGCAAGGCATGTCTTTCCATTTGTTTGTGTCCTCTTCAACTTCTTTTATCAATGTTTTGTAGTTTTCCTTGTAGAGGTCTTTTACCTCCTTGGTTAAATTTATTTCTAGGGTTTTGTTTTGTTTTTTTTATTTGTTTTTTTGGTATTGTAAATGGGAATACCTTCTTGATTTTTTTTTTCAGCTAGTTAATCATTGATGTATAGAAACACTACTGATTTTTACATGTTGACTTTGTATTCTGCAAGATTACTGAACTTTGTCATCAGATCTAAGAGTTTGTTGGTGGAATGTTTAGGTTTTTCCAAATACAAGAGCATGTCATCTGCAAAGGGGCAATTTTACTTCTAATTTCTAATTTGGAGGTCTTTTATTCTTTGCTCTTGCCTGATTGCTCTAGCTAGGCCTTCCTGTATGATGTGGAACAGAAGTGGTAAAAGTGAACATCCTTGTCTTGTTCTGATTCTTAGAGAAAAGAATTTCAGTTTTTCCCTATTTTTGCCTATTTGGTATAATGTTAGCTGTGGGTTTGTCACATATGGCCTTTTTAATGTTGAGGTAGGTTCCTTCTATGCCTAGTTGCTGAAATTTTTTATCAGGAAGGGATATTCAATTTTATTAAATGCTTTTTTTGTGCCTATTGATATGATCATATAGTTTTAGTCCAATTCAAATATTTGGTCACTTTATGGTGTCCATATGTCATATAGGCTTTCTTCATTCCTTTTTTTGTTTGTTTGTTTTTTGTCTGACTGAGTTATTTCAAAATACCTCTCTTCAATTCTGAAATTCTTTCTTCTGTTTGATTTAGTCTCTTCTTGAAGCTCCTGATTGTATTTTTTCTTTCATTTAGTGAATTCTTCAGTTCCAGGATTTCTGTTTAGTTCCTTTTTATGGTATCTCTTTCTTTGGTGAATTTATCATTCATATCCTCAATTGTTTTTCTGACTTCTTTGTATTATTTAGCTGTGTTCTTTTGTATCTCATTGAGCTTCTTTAATAACATATTGAATTCTTCTTCAGGCATTTCATAATTTTTGTTTCCATTGGAATCTGTTGCTGGAGAATTATTATCTTCATTTAGAGCTTTCATTTTTCCTTGCTTTTTTTATTTCTTGTGTTCTTACATTGATGTCTACTCATCTGGCATAGCAGTTGCTGCTTCCCATTTTTTTGGATTAGCTTTCATAGGGGATGATTTTTTTCCTGAACATGTGGTGTTTCTTGGGTAGAGTACTTTATCTTTGATTCTGGGCACTAGTGTAGCCTCCATATGATTTCTTTAGCTGTAAACAATGTCAGTGGTGTCTGTGTTTTCCTCATAGGCTTAGGAGATTGTGGTGAGGCTTTGCTACATACTAAGATACCAGGTAGACCAGTTCTCAGGCCCCAATGGTGGCAGTGTGGGCTAAGAGTGACAGTCCTTGGGACCCTGTGCAGTGTGTGTAGGCACTAGTGTTAGTGGATTCAGTTTTGGGGCCTCCAGGTGGCTTGCTGGCAGCAGCAGTGGCGGGTTGTGCTGGCAGGTGGGTCCTTGGGCCCCTGGGCAGGGTGCATTGTGTGGACAATGGCAGTAGTGGTGGTAGAACAACTCTCAGGCTCCCAGGTGGTTCACACTGATGTTAGCAATAGTTGCAATGAACTGGGGGTGGGGGGAAGTCCCCAGCCCTCTAGGTGGTGCTTATGGTCAGTGCTGGCCATGGTGGTGGCGGTGGCAACCTAGGTACCCCTGTCCTCAGGTACCTGAGAGGAGTGCGCTTATGCCAGCAGAGGTGAATGGGATGGGATGATCCCCAGGCCTCCTGTCAGCATGCTTTGGTACCAGCTGCAGTCTTCTGGGCCTGTTGTTAGGCCCCCGGGTGGTGCAGATATACTGCTAGAGCAACCACAGAGCAGAGACAACCTTACGTCCTTGGGTGCTGTGTTCAGGCACTGGAGGGGTGGATGGGCAATGAACTTGGCAAAGCTTATATTTAAGGAGAATTATCTGCTCCTTAGGAGATGAGCTGAGATAAGAGGAAGGAGAGGAGAGCATCTGATCTCAATGGCAAATGTACATATACATAATTTACACAAATAGTTACATTGCCTTTAATTAAAAAGGCGAAATATTGTATGTCTCCAGAAACTGGCTATTGTTGAATTGGTTGTTTCAACTCTATAGGAGATTGCTTAGGTATAAGCCTTCACCAGTAGAGTCAAAGATAAAGAAACTTCCTGGAGAAATGTTAGACCCTCTATTTTCTATAGTTATAACTTGTTCAAGTGCTTGATAACTCCTTGTGACTGTACTTGGTCAGTCCTGATTATTCCTACATCTACGCAGCAGTTGTCCACAGTTTCTAGCATGAGGCACCAACAAATGCAGTTGAACCCTCTTCATTGGCTGAAGTTCCTTGCGCCTCATTGGCATTTTTTTCCTCTTCCTTTCATCTGTTTGGAAGTGGTTTACTGATCTTAACTAATTCAAATACAATATGTAGTACTCCAGTCTTGCCAACCAAATCCATAAATGACTTTTTCTTCATGGAAGAAAGGGAGGGAAGGACAGTGAAAAGGAGACAAAGAGAGAGGGAGAGGGAGAGGGAGAGGGTTGAGGGGAGAGAGAGAGAGAGAGAGAGAGAAGGGAAAACTCCTGCCCATACTCCTGTGTCAGACCAAGCCCTTTAGGGAAATTTTGTAAGCTTTAATGTGCACCTTCCTCTTACTGTAACTCTTTTTTTCATTACAAATAAAAACATTACATGTCTTTGAAGTTTTAACTCCATCAAAGACTTGCTCCTATTAATTTTAAATTACTCTTCCTAAAAGCCTCTCTCCCATTAGCAGTTCATGAAAAGGATGCCCTGTTTTTCTGTCCCTTGGGTTCTCAAAGCAGAAGAACCTCTTAACTGATCTTTCTGCATTTTTGCATTAAAGAATACTGAGAAAAATATGCCCTTTAACTTGTAAAATGGCCACATCTATTAGAAACCCTTGAGGCTAATAGAACTAAAGAAACTCATCTGGCCCCACTCTGGGGTTCCGGATTTGGAAGAAAACTGGAAATTGAGGAACTGAATTTACACTTGAAACTAACAAATACTAACTTTTGATTGGTTTCGATGGCAGCCAGAGGAACAGCAAACCAGTCTCGAACATAAACTAGCATTTTTAGGGTCTTTTAAAAATTCAATGTTGTAGCAGAGTGTATTTATTGTTAGACTCACAGATTTGAAGGAGTTGAAAAATCTTAATTTAATTCCCTCTCTGTAAGTGTATACTGAATTTATTAACTAGATCAATTTGTTTTAGTTTTTATGTTCTTCTCATATAAAATGTCTATAATTTGTTTGTATAATAATTACCCTTTACATTGAGGATTTTTTTCATATAGTTTAATTTTATTCTCCCATCAGCATATCTTGTTTTCCTTGTAGATATCAAAGATACAGACTATTGGCAGCCTGAAAATAACCCATCATATAGTTGAAGACCAGTATTAAGTAAACTTTTAAGCTTCTCTTCTGAACAATATGCATTATAGTTGCTTTTAGCCTGGAGGCATTTGCACACAAATAAATTCAAGGAAGTGAAGCTAAAATAATCATATTTGTGGGATTCTATCAAAATGATTATTTGGGGAAAACAGTCAACTCATACTTTAGAAAACAACAAATTAAATTGTGTTTGTGGGGTCTGACTTTTTATTAAGTAAATTAATTATTAATTATAACAAGTTATAAATTAAAACCTTTAATTGGTTGCCAAATAAGTTGGATAAATTAAATTTCTTTAATGTCTTTACATCTATAATTTTCCAAAATCTATTATGCTACTTGTTTAATTCTTTTGCAAAATACAAAATTAAGATCAAGCATGGTGGCGCCATATATCAGGAAATTATATTCCCTAATGTCTCCTCCTTGATGATGCTTGGAAAAATTCTGTGAATAACAAGTCTAACAGAATAATGTACTTCTTAATCAATAGCCAAGGACTCAGAGGATAAACAAAATTTGTTTTGTTTTATGTTATTAGAGCAGCCTTTCTATACCAAGCCTTAAATAAGCACTTAATCTTTTTAAACTAGGGTTAAACAAGGGTTATAAAAGAAAATTATAGCTAGTGCAGGGTAGCACTTGGCATTTTTGCCAACTACTGCCAAGAGAATAGTTATTCAAATAACTGAACTAGACACACAATCCATCACTCATGGGTTCCTTCTCTAATATTCAAATATTTATGGCTCCATCCAACATAAAGCGACACAAAACATATCTAATCTTTTTTATGTCAAATCTGAAAATAAAGCTCTCTTGATATTATCTAACCATGGTGATACATTATAATGACACCTAGGAGACCACACCGCAAGTACTGGGAAAGGAAGCATAGCATTTTGGAACTGGAAAATACCTTGGAGGTCATTTTGCTCAAATGCCTCATGTAGAGACAATAGCAAAATAGTGAATGCACTTAAGAAACATTGCTGGCAAGGTTATATGGAGTTTCTCCGTTAGCATTGTGCAGGAATTTGGATCATTTTGAAGGCCCATGTGTTAGTTCCATAGGGATGATTCAGCTAGCTCTAAACAAGGCATAGGAGATCCAAGAGATGTGCCAGCTCTCCTAATGTAGGTTAGCAATGTGATCCTTGTTTTCCCAGCCAGCTTAGTGATACCCTTCATCCCATGGGAAAGCCTTATTTTGCTTTTTGCTGCCCTCCACTCTAACTGTTCTATATAAAGCTATGGAAATGGTTGCTTAGGAGCAAAAGAACTTTAGACACAACTGGATTTAGTGAAAACTCCCATTGAAGGTGAGTGCATATTTACAAGAAGAGGTTTAGCATACTGTTTAAGAGCTTAGGATCTCGGGGCAGAGTATCAGGGTTTAAATCTCAGGTCTGCTCCTAGCAGTTTGACTTTGAGCAAGTTGTTTAACCTTGTTTTGCTTCTTTAAAATCATCTATAAAATTGGACTAAGTAATACTAGGGCTGTGATGCATGCTAAATGAGATAATATGTATAAAATGCTTAAAATAGTGCCAGGTACACAGTCCCTAAGTGATTTTGCTGGAATTTGTCTCATCATGGACTCAGAAAGCCCTTTACAATGAAAAAAAAAAAGATAATTCTAGATTTTTATCTAAGATTTTTATCTATTTGGTATTATAATTACATATACACAAAGTGTGCAGAGATAGTTCAGCCTCTGTACGTACTTTTGCAAAAGTGAATTTTGGAAAAAGTGGACTTGGCTTATGATAAGAATCAAATGAATCCAAATCTAAACTTTTAGGTTATTAAAATAATCCAAAGTGCAAAAGTGAATTTTGGGAAAAGTGGACTTGGCTTATGATAAGAATCAAATGAATCCAAATCTAAATTTTTAGGTTGTTAAAATAATCCAAAGTTGAGTCCTCTTGGATCCCATCATAAACAGATTTGGTTTTGTTTAAGGATTTGAAAACCCTGAAAATAAGGAAATGTGAAAATTAGCATCTATTACACATCCCCTGCATGCTGCAAACTATTTTAAGTGCCTTAAAATTAGACCCAATAAACAACTTGAGTACATTTTATGAACATAACTGTGAGTGAAGAAAACCAAGTTGCAAAGTATTATGTACAATACTATTCCAGTTAGAGAAAGTTAAAAAATAGGCAAAATTAATGTTTTTAGGGGTGCATACCAAAATGATTAAAATATATATTTTTTAAAAATCAATACAATTCATTATCATAAAAAGCAATAGAGTGGTTATTTAAGGGACGAGGAAGAGGATGTCTCATGAAGAAGGGATAAATATGCAGGAGGAGTTTAGGATTGCTTGGCAAGGTTTAATTTCTCATCTTCAGTAGTGGCTGAATGTGTACTTGGTTTATACTTATGCAGTGTACTATAAATTTATATTTACCCCCTTTTATAGTGTTGAATTATACTTTAGAATAAAAAGTAAACAATGGTGACATCAAACATTTACAAGACAAACACTGGCAAAATTGCCCCTATTTCCAGAGAGTTTATACTGCCTTGCTAGAAATGCTCATTGTTGTGATATATGAGGCCTGATTCAACCTGTACATCAAACCTCCATCGCAGCTACAAGTGGCTGACTCCACAGGCAATTTGTTGACAGGACATACAGAGAAAATTGTTCCTCAGCAGATATACCTGACAGCAAATTTAATGACGATGGCAGTATTTCAATAGCAAATGAGAAATGAAATGTGTCAGAATCATAGTGTCTACAAAGAAGAATGATACATGAAGCATTTCATCATCCTTGTCACGTCTTACCAAAATAATTTTCTGCTTTTTAAGCTGAGCAACTGACTTGGAAGCAATGTTTCAACTTGTGGTCTTATGTTAACAGAAGCCAAGACAGTAATGGGGTAAAACATACGTAGTGATGAGTCAAAAAGTGAAACTGGTTTGGCAAATCTACCTCATCTCAGTGGCAACTTATTAGCTTACCATGAAAACTGAAACCAATTACACTCAAGCTAAGGTGAAGTGGAAGGTCAATTCTTCAAGATATCAACTAACTGCTAAGAAATTTTTGGATTTCATAAACTATTGATTTTTATGGAGGGACACTTATTAGCCATCTACTGAATAATATATTGCATTTATCAATTCTCAAGATTCCCAATAATTGTGAACAAAGTTTCTAATTGAGTTCCAGGTTGTATTTTCCACAAATAGCTGTAACATCATCTCCATTCATACACGCTCTTCTAGAACCTTGCTATTCCTCCATTATGAATTAGTGTCTGATTCTCTCCACATGAAACTAAATGGGCTTATGACTCATTTGTAATCAATAAAATGCAATACTTATGATGCTATAGGATTTTTGAGGCTACATGATGAAAGACAGATGATGCCACTCTGTCTTACTTGTTGAAATACTTATTCTTGAAATCTTCAGAGGTCATATAAATTGCTCTATTGCCCTGAGGGAGCCATGTTGTGAGGAAGCCCAAACTATCTTATATACAAAGAGCATATGGTGAGGGTGTGAGCTTACATGTGGAAAATGGGATCTCCAGGTGTCATGAGTGGCACAAGGTCAGACATACCCATGTTTGTGTCTTTCTACAAGGTCAGACTTTTATTGATGCTATTACAATCATAAAAGCCATCAGCTACATGGAGTTTCCAAAGAGGCAATTCTCCTTAGCATTACCTGTTTACTCAGTAGTCAGCTGTGGGCACAAAGGCTCAAGCCAATCCACAAGTCAGTCAATATTGCAAATCATAAATAGCAGTATACTTAATTTATAAATGCTATAGATTGAAATTTCCTTGTGAAACAAAGTCACACAACATCAAGAGAAAAGGGGTTAGGAAAAAGGATTAACAAACCAGTCCAATGAAGCTCCACATGGACAAGAAGAGTACCCTGTGCTGACAAGGACAGCCATCAGTGGCTTGCACAGCAGAATCCTCGATTTGGGCAGAGTCTTTGGTAGCAGATGCCAAGTGCTTATCATGAGTGACAGCAGGATGGTCTCTATGGAGATGTGTCTAGCTCTTTTTATAGCTCTTGAGTCCTGTAGTAAGGACTGATAGTAAAGAGTTATGCCCTTATCTGATTGGGTGTAGTTTTTATTGACTAGATGCACATCTAGCCTCTGTTGACATTATGCCCTTTGAAATATGAAATGAATTCTGTTTTCTTTTTTTTTTTTTTTTTTTTTTTTTTGAGACAGAGTCTCACTCTGTTGCCCAGGCTAGAGTGAGTGCCGTGGCGTTAGCCTAGCTCACAGCAACCTCAAACTCCTGAGCTCAAGCGATCCTCCTGTCTCAGCCTCCCGAGTAGCTGGGACTACAGGCATGCACCACCATGCCCGGCTAATTTTTTCTATATATATTTTTAGCTGTCCAAATAATTTCTTTCTATATTTAGTAGAGATGGGGTCTCACTCTTGCTCAGGCTGGTCTCGAACTCCTGAGCTCAAACGATCCGCCCACCTCGGCCTCCCAGAGTGCTAGGATTACAGGCGTGAGCCACCACGCCCGGCCTTGAATTCTGTTTTCTAAGATGGAGGAGTCACTTATGTCAAGGGTGTGCTGGATATCGATAAAAGCACTGAGTATTATAGTACTGCAGGATTATTCCCATACCCAGCTCCACAGTACCTTAAAAACCAAACCTGTAATCATGAAAACTAGCATCCTGGCAATCACTGCTGGGGGCAGGATGGGTTTGGAGTTTCTTCAAAATCTTATTCCAGAGGATTATCATTATTTGACCTATCTAGTGACTCATTGGCATACGATAATTGCAAAGATATCTTTATTTGACCTGATTTGGAGCTTGCATAATGTGAGCAGCCTTTTTCCCAAGGGTATTTATTGAAATAATCAGAGGAAATTGTATAACGTCATAGCTGCCTGAGACAGTGGATAATGCTTGGAGCAAACAATAGGCAAACCAAAAATCTTAACAGGAATAGTTGGGGAATGGTATGCATCTTGGGGAATTTGAAAAGCTCTAATATATTCTTGGGAATCTTGAAGGACACATACATATGTAAATCTATACATATGTCTGCTCAAGACCATGAATGCTCAAAAAAAGACCCAAGAAACTAAGTTCTAACCTCTTGCTAAACTTGAGGCTCTGTGCAAACAGGAAATAAAGGTTGTTCAACCACCTGACTGAATTTTGAAAAAGTGCATCCTAATGTATACAGACAGACACTCAGTAAAGATCTGGAGACATGTTGCTTTCTGATATTTAAGGAAATCTCTGTCTATTCATTAGCTGACCATTAAGATAACTGAGCAGAAACTTCAGTGGACACATATAAGAAAGAATATACATTGGAAGAATTTTAAAGTTTTATTCTGATAGGTCCTTGCTGTAGATATCTAATAATCATTCCCATCTATGGGGTCTTTTTTCTTCATTATTTTCTATCGTAAATGCTACCTTTTCCTTTTTTTATTTCAGAATATTACAGGGGTACAAATGTTTTGGTTACATGTATTGCTTTTGTACAGCTTGAGTCAAAGTTTTAAGTGTGTCCATCACCCAGATATTGCACATTGTACCTGTTAGGTTGATTTCACCCATCCCCTCCTCCCTCTCCCACCTGCATGATTTCCATTGAGTTTTAGTTCCATCTGTGCAGATGAGTCCTAATTGGTTAGTTCCAATTTAATAGTGAGTACATGGGCTGTTTGTTTCTCCATTCTTGTGATACTTCACTTAGAAGGATGGTTTCCAGTTCCATCCAGAATTTATGGACATGCTAGATGTCTCCATTTTAATTTTGTTGTTTTATTTTAAGGGATATCCTTTACTATTTTCTCTGTTTTCTCACTTTGTGATATGGGCCATCCTCCTACCATATATCCCCCCCAACCACAGTCAAAATTTGTAATGCATTTATTTTGTATTTATTAAAATGTATTTTGCATTTATTATTTTTCATATGTTTAATTTTATAACTATAAGTAGTCTACATAAATAATTTTTTATTAATTTGTTAACTTAAAATAAGACAATAGCCATTAATAACGATTTTAAAAATTGGCTTCTGGATTTTTACTCCAATCCATAATTATAATTTACATTATAAAAATGTCCTTTAAGTGTTATGATGTTTACATTTCTTTTGGCTAGCCAACTTCTCATAGCATTTGCCCAGAAATTCATATTTTATGACATCCATGCTCACCACTGGTTATGTATATTTGACCACTTTATCATTTGTTTGTGCATTCTGTTTACTCACTTCTCAGCTGGATTTCTTCATCAAGTTGTTTAAAAAAGAAAAAAACAAAAACAAAAACACACAGATTCTCTGTGCCTTTATGTGTTTGAGAATACTTTAGTGAAATCTCATTTTTACCTCAGAACTCTAGCAGTATTTTAACAACCTCTGAACTTTGACTTTGCCACAAAGAAATCCAAGGCCAACCCAATTCATCTATGTACAGGACTTCTTTTACTGTCTAAATGACTATGGGATTCTTTCCATAGTCTTGACAATAGGAATTTCATCAGGATTTTTTGTGAAGTTACACATTATGTATCACACTTTCCCAGAAAGCAATATACCCCTTCAATCTATAAACTCAATCTATCTTATTAAATATACAATATTTTAAATAATTTTGTCAATTTATTTTAAGCGCATTAAACATCCATGTGTTGAATCCTTGTTTTCTGATCTCAATTCACTTGTATAATCTTTTAAAAATTGCTTTTATCTTTTTTCTTCTTCCTCCTTATTCTCTGGATTGTATAAAAATAATTCTTTGCATCACAAATTTTCCCTATCACTTTATCAAGTTTTTGACCTCAATATGTTTCCTTCTCTCTTAATCTTCTCCCTTTGATTCATTTAGTTGTGTTATCAGCTTATCTTCACACATTTCATCTTCACTTTTATTTCCCTCAGAGGAAGAATTTGTTAGGAGAAAGTTTGTTGTCTTGGGTACAAGGTCTTCTAGAGTTAAGTATTCAGTTCTTTCTCCCTTCCTTCCTTCTTTCTTCCTTCCCTCTTTCTTCTTTTACTTTGTAGCCTATTTGCATGATTTCCATGACATTTTGTTCAATCGTACTCATCTGTTCTTCATACCTTCTTTGCTGGTCCAGATTTACTTTTTAATCTTCTTCCCTAAGCTCAGTGCTTTGAGAGTCTAGCCAATAATATGGGTGATACCAATGGACTCTCCAGCTCCCTGTTGACTTTGAATAATGAAGATCCAAGTAGAAGATTGCTGAGAGGAGGTCAGGATATTTATTCCACTGGATCTCTCCTTGTACAGTTGCCACAGACTGCCTTCATTCCTTGCCCCCAAACCATAGCTCCTACCAGGCAGCCCTCTCTCCAGTTCTGAGAACCACTCATTCCCTTTTCCCTTTAGGCTTCACAGTGATAAAACTTTCACCATTACTGGTTCTTGGGTACTGCTCTATCTCTTACGGTGATTTTGAACCCTACTTACACCCCTGAATACAGTTACTTTATTATATTTTCTGCATATTATCCAATTTGACAGTGCCATATATTTACTGCTGAATATAGTAATTAGACCTAGGAATGTCCCAGGAAAGAAACAGGATATTTGAAGACCATACTGATCATGTAAACAGAATAAAAACTCTCGAAATCCATTTAGTTCAGTAGCACCACAATTGCTCAAATGATTACTGGTGGTCAGGTAAAATAAAGTGCAGGTGGAGGCAAAGCTTAGGGAGTTAAAGTGACTTAAATTACTTAAATTTCCTTTAAGTGTTATGATGTTTACATTTCTTTTAGCAAGCCAACTTCTCATAGCCTTTGCCCAGAAATTGCCCCAGTGAATAAGTGACTGGGCCACTTACTCACTATGGCAACTACAGTGATGGTCAAGGTTGTAGGCCAACTGACTTCTTTTTATGGTCCTAGATAGCATGGAGAGAAGAAGGCATTGAAATCTTTGAATGTGCAACTGAGAATGTAAGCGGACAGTCAGAAAGCCTCAATGGCAACTATGAAGTAGTCCCTCATCTCCTGCAGTTGTAGAGAAAATATGTCTGAGGACCTATCTTGATGTTAGATCATATTACTCTGCAACCCTTATGAAATAAGGGTTTTCAGGACACACTTCCACCACCTCATTGCCTTTAGTGCCACAATGAGATTTAGATGCCAATACAGCTCAGACACATAAAAAACAAGGCCTGATCTGGCAATATAAGAGTCAATATATCAAAGGAGTTGCAGGATTTCACCAACCTGTATTGGCCAGGTTCTGGGTATCATACATGACAATGAAATCTAGGGGTGTTAGACCAAAAAAGAGAAATACAAGCCTTGAGCAAGACACAACATTGATAAGAGCACACTCACCAAGAATTTGGGATTTAATTCATTGGCATGAACATTCACAAATGGCATTCATAGTCTAATAGGTCAGCTACATGAAGTTTAAACAAAATGAGGTTGAAATTCTGGAATGTCCTTAGCATCCTGAATAAAGCTGAGATATCAGAGAGATGGAAGTATTGGCTGAGATCTCTTATGCATAGCCTGTGTCTCCTAGGGCAACCCACCATCTGGCTAGCCCAGGACTGAGGGCTTTCCTAGGGACGTGAAATTTTCAGTGCTAAAACCAGGACAGCCCCAGGCAAAGTACAATCCTTGATCACTCTATCTCCCGCCCTCTAACTATACCTCTGAGAGGCCACGAAAACACTCCTTGGAGAGGCAAAGAGAAATCCACTGCTAATCAGAGTTTGGCTTTTATCTGAGCTGCTCAGTTCCTTGGGACTTATGATCCACCAGACCTAACAGAGTTTGGAATTCTTGTGGCCCGAAGAGATGTTGTATGAAATCTCTGGCAAGCCTCAGCAGGAGAATCACACTATAGGTTTTTGGTTTTTTAAAGTAAGACTATTCCATCTTTATGCAACAGATAGCCTCCACTTGAAAAGCAACTTCTGGCTTGCTACTGGGCCGTGATGTATGGAATACCTGATTACAGAACATCAAGTCATTATGCAGTCTGAATTACCTGTCATGAACTGAGAATTAATTGATCCACTGAACCATAAAATTAGATGTGCACAGCTGCATTTCATTATAAAAGATGAATAATATTTGTGAGATCATGACTGAGCAGGCTTGGAAAGCACACCTAAAATGGTATGAAGTAGGTAGCTCCATTTTACCTCTCCTCGTGCCGTGATACCTTTCCTTCATTCCACAAATACGAATTCAAGGAAAGCTCCTTATGACTAGTTAGCAGTTGAGGAGAAAGCTCGGGCTTGGTGTGCAGATGGATGTGCATGGCATGCTGTGACCACTATCTTTAAACTCTACCCAGGGATAGCCCTCATAAATAGTGGAAGGCATCATTGGGTGTCTTCTCTTTATTGCTAACAATCATGCATTTGAGGTGGAAGTGACTTCTCTATTATAAATAAAATGCATAGAAATAATTTTTGCTTCCTGACTCCACCTCTTCAGGCAAGAACTGAGAAGTCACATGGCACAGGGGCAGGTGGTAAAGAGCAGACTTTTAGAGAGAGGTGGGAAATTAGAACTCTTAAAGCACTCTACCATGGAAGGGAAAGGAAAGGGTAGCTGGGAGAACTTGGAAGGCCTGCCAGAAGTGGTAGTACATAGGAACTTAATTAAGGAATAAGCAGTAATAAAGAACAATGAACATTCTCAGATGCAGAGATCAAAACATTTCAAATTTCCATCTCCCATTAGAAATCTAGATCTAGAGGAAATCCTCAAAACCATTTAGTTCACTCTTAATTAAATATCCATTAGGAGAAAATTCATATTCTCTGCCTCCTTCAGACTTCTCAGTGTTTAAAAGTGCTTATTGTCAATTTTTCCCCAACATTAAACTGCCATTATTTGTTTCCTTTAAGCACATTCTTTTCTCTGCTAAGCTGGGGGAAAAGTAGGTCTATAATCCTCCATTCATTCAAAAACCATTTTTTTTTTCTTGATTAGCTACGTCAATTTTTTAACCAGTCTATTTCCCAGACATATCTGTCTACAAAACTTTGAGCATTTATGTAGGCTTGACTAATACATCAATTTTTCCCCAAAATACTTTCTTGGATATATGAAGAAAGATGAATCTCAATATTCTAATAAGAACCTGCTCACTGTGGCAAAAAGCTGAAAGATTACTTCCATTCTTGCCTGGAATACTATTCTTTACATAACCTGGGATCAAATGAACATTTTAGCATTCGTATTACCAATCTGTGTATAAATCTAAGGATCCACTCTGGCTCCTGTATCTTTACCTGTTGTTTTTATGTCTTTATATTCATCTCCACTGATACAATGTTCCCCCAAATTAAAGATCATCTTTCACTAATTACGAGTGAAACATTGACTTAACCTTCTATTTTCAGATTCCAGTTCACTTACAGGCAGCCTTGAACTTCATGCTTAATTACCTATTCTATAATCCAAATCCTAAAGAAAAATAAAGACTGATGTTAATTTTGCTGGGGATGCCTCTTTCTGTGGAACAATTACTTCCAAGCATCTCTTTCCTCATTTTCCGGAGCAGAGTACTTTTGTTATACTTTCTTCTTTCTTCCATCTCTCAACTCCAATTGGAAAATGAGTGTTCTAAAAAATAGTTTTGTCTAGGATAGGAGATAGACAATTAAAAGAACAATTACAATTCAATAAGAAATATGATGTACTAGAGATTCATCTGGATTTAAACGAATGATTTTAGTCACTGGAAAGAGTGTCAGGGAGGAAGTAACAACAGTGAAGAAGAGATTATTTCTGAATTATGTTTTTAAGAATAAGTGAAGTAAAAGATGGTGAAGATGATTCAAACATAGAAATCAGCATGTGCAAAGACATAAAGCCTAGAGATATCTTTCTTCTTTTGATTGGTTATATGGTGAGGTATACTGGTAGATTTTTGAATATTGAACCATGTTGCTTTTCTGGAATAAACACTTGGTTTTGATGTATTATGCCTTTTATGTAATTCTTATTTTATATATTCCCTTATATATTGCCAGGTTTGGATTTCCTAATATTTGGTTGAGGGTTTTTGTGTCTATATTCCTGAGGGACATTGGTATGTAGCTTTCTTTTTTTATTGTCTCTGATCACTTTTAGTATGAGGGTAATGCTGGATAATGCTGGGAAATAATTTTATCTTCTATTTTCTAGAAGAGGATATGTAGAATTGATCTTATTTCTCTGAAAATTTTTGTAGAATTCACTATTGACACTGTCTGAGGCTGGAGACTTCCTTATTTGGGTTTTAAACTATGGATTAAATTTCTTTTAACTATGGACTTTAGATAAAAAAGATCTAAATTGAGATCTAGCATAGCCAATTACAAGCTAATAAAGATAACAATAAATGGTGGAAATACCAAATCATCTTATAAAGACAACATGATGATGGCCTACACAAATCTGTAGTTTTGTAATGTGTACATTGACCATGAACAGAGGCGTTTAACTTCGTGTTGATTAAATAGTATTATATTCACCTGAGCACATAATTCATATATGTTAATATAATTTTGAATATTGAATATGTCATCCAAAGTTATAGCTATTCTTCTAGTTTTGTGTCATGCATAAACTTACTGATCTCATCACTTAATGCCTTTATTCAAGAAGTTTACAAATTTGTTGAATGGGAAAGAGACAGAAATATATTTCTTTATAATAGCATCAGAAACCTTCTTTCAAAAGGGCCCTGTTCTCTTGGGCAATCCCAAATCTTTATTTTTTTTCATCTTGTCCTTAAGGATATCAAAGAATTCTTAGCCATACACACTAAGTCTAGACATAAACTATTACTTATGCTACAAAAAGAAATAAGATAAATTTGGTAAAATTTGTTCCAAAGAAGTAAACATTATCCCAATCTTAAAAATGAAAAAACAAAACAAAACAAAAAAACCCTGAGATACAATGACATTAATTTGTTTATTTAAAGTCAAATACCTAGGAAATAGAGGACACAGAGGTAGAAATTGGTAACATCTGACTACAAAGCCCATGACATTTCTGTGATAGGCAGCTTTTAACGTCCCCCCCCCACTAATTATCCCTGCTCCCTGGTGTTCACAACCTTGTGGAATCCCCTTCCCTGGAGTAACTTGCTTCTAAACAATTTATATCATGACACAACAATTTTAGGAGTTGGTACACCAAGATGCTTTATCTAATTTGACACTTGAAGAAACTGAGGTCTACAGGAGTTCTATGATTTCTGAAATTCAATCTTATAACTCATTCAACTGAATAACTGAATTGGGGTTGAGTCTAAATTTTGTATTTTTAGAATCTGTGTTCTCTTCACATGTACCAAAAGTCTTCTTCGTGTGTCCCTCCCTCAAATAGTCACTACTCTCCTGACTTTTATGTTAATCATTTCTTTGCATTTCTTTATAGTTTTAGCACTCAAAAAGTGAATCCCTAGATGCTATACTTTAGTATTATGCATAAAAACATGTGTGTCTTTTCAGTGTCTGGTACCTGCCTGATATCCTCAGGTATTTTCTATTAGGAGCCTTGCCGACTTTGCACAAAACACATAAAAGCCTTTAAAACTGTCATAAAAGTTGACATCAAAATGTCAACTTCTAGTACTTCATCCCAAAGAACTAATCATGAATATCTTTAAAGCATTTAGTGTAAAGATGTACTACCTTGTATTTATTAACAGTAAAAATTTGGAAATGGCCTAAAAATTAAAAACAGGAAACGTGAAATTATCCATGATTAATACATATAGTTGAATGTTGTATAAGTATAAAAAATGGTATGGTAAAAAAAATGTATTACATACAATAGTGTTCTGATATATATTTAACTTATTTACATATGTGATAGATTTATGTGATGCCTTTTTATTAATATGTGCCATATTTTCACTTATATATAATTTATATTTATTTAACATTTTTTATGTATTACTTTTAAGTGTAGGAGCATATTACAAATGTAGTGTGATACCATTTTTGCTAAGAATTATATATACCTATAAGAAGATGAGAAGAAAATACAAGAAAATGTAGTTTACCTGAATGGAAGCATTAGTTTAACTTTTTCTCTTCTGGCTCATCTTTTTTATTTCCTAAATTTTTAAAGGATTTATATTATGTCTGTAATTAGAAAGAAGTAAAATTTATAAAAAAGTAATGTATATAAACAGAGGGGAAATTAACATTGGTTTATGTCTGGATGCCACTCCTCTAGCTTTTCACTCTGTTTCTGTCATGAACCCCCCTACACACACACCCATTTTTTAAATAGAAAACAGCAAATATTTAGAGACAACTAAAAATAAAGACTATTATCCAGATAAGTAAAGTGTAACTTAATTTTAAACTTACTGTGCACTGTGTGGGGAGAACAACCATATGCAGTCCGCTATACTGAGCAAAGGCACATGTGTAGGCCCCTAACTACATACAGCTCTTTCTGCATCTGCTTCTCAATTGACTGCTCTAGCAACATCCATGGAAACTCATGCTCCAGGCCTTTCTCAATCATTCAAGGAATCTCAAGGGGCTGCAGACTCTGAAGGAGAATTTCTTCACGACAGTCACTCTTGGTAGGGAAGCTCACAGGAGGGGATCGTGGAGGTCATTTTAGTCAGAAGTGCAATCTACAACAAGCACTATGCCAAGAAATCAGAGCTTAAGTGAGTCACTTGCAAGAGAGACCCACTGGAGTGCCGTTGGCTTGCCAACTGGAAAGAAAGACTAGAGCAGCCTTCCTCTTGAATCAGGGGACCGTCAGTGGGAAGTATGTGGCAAAGGCAAAGTGAGGGTGAGTGCTCCGGGGCTGGAGGAGAGCTACTCTCATGTTTGAGACAGTGTGTTCCTGAAAACTAGAAGCAGGCACTGAACTTCTCTTAACCAGGCCAGATACAATCAATTTGGTGTGTCTTTAAAGACTATTCAAGACTATTCTAGGTGCACATTTGTGAATATCTACTTATGTTTTTCAGCCTCCACCTCCCTTTAACTTGTGACTCCGCAAGGCTATATAGAACATTGACATTGAGTTTTCAATTGATTTGTGAGAGAGAGAGAGAGAGATAGGGAAAGAAAGAGAAGAGGACACAGCCTTAATTATATTAGAAATATAGATAGAACTTTGTTTTAACTAGTCCCTTCTTCCACTTTTGTAGGTCAGATTTTTCTTTAGTAACCCTTATGAAACTGTGCATCATGCACAGATCTTATAGTCTACGACAAAGTTTCTTTTGCCTTTTTCTCTTTTTGGCTGGAGATAGGAACCTATGAGCAACCTCAACACATAAGAATGAGAAGCTACTTCTGTTTTGATGCTTTTTTCTCTAAATGATCTAAGCAAACATGACTATGGCAAGGAGCACTTCTCACCAAGGCCAACTTGGTAGCAGGCCACCTTGATGCTATCAATTTTGCATTCCCAGCTGTTGTCCCTGTATAATTTTAAGAGAATGTCTGATGTGTGGCCCTTACAAACTCCCCACTGCTTGCTGAGGTAGATTCAAAGATGCAAACTCACTGAAATATGCCAAAGAATATAATGGTCTCCACAGAAGATCTGGCTGTGTCAACCAACAAAAGGTTCCAGCTGTGGCAGCCGTGTGGAACAAAGGGAACTCTTGGCTTAATGTGGAGTGCATGCTTCTGACGTTCCAGCTCAGGCAAGAAATAAATAAAGCTATTACAAAGCCCTTGACCAGATGTGTCTGACATAGTCTAAAACGTGTTTGCATAGAAACTTTGCTTTCAACGTGGCTCGTTCTTATAGCAACAGACATCTGTTCCTGAAACTGATGGGGGTGCAGTCCGTAATCATAGTAAAGACCTGATTTGGCTGACTTCATTGAACTGCCTTTTCCCTGGCCACTGTTGTTCACATTAATATCTGCATAGTCTCAGTCATATGTGGGTCAATGATTTATTTCACACAGAATCGAAATGCTTCTGTGCCATGAATCAAACTCTATCCAATAGTCAAAGACTTGAAAATTTCCATTTGTTTTCCGGGAGTGATGGTGCACATTCTCTGTAGATAACTTGACTTTGTTATGCCCGGTCACAGTTTACATCTGTCTTTGACTTATATTGTTCCTAAGGTTGGCTATTGATCATTGTTCTCACATGAATCCTTCATTACTCTAATTGGAACCATTTATAAACACATTCCTTGGACAGATGACAAAAGGATCCATGATGGACAACTTCTTATTCAAAACAGCTGCCCAATATGTAAATCAAAATCTGTTAAAGATTGTATTGAACTGAGAACAATTATACAAGGTTCTAGCCTGTTGTGAATTAAAATGACTGCATTAGAGCTTAAGGGATTTGTAAAGGGAGTCTTTCTTTTCAAGAATGCCAGCTCAAATTCAGCTCAGGTCATTGACAAGTAATATCATGGGAAAATAATGTAAAACAAATCTATGCTCTCAACTTTATTGTTAATAGAAAGATAATGCCTTCAAAAAGCACTATGAACAGCAGTGAATCCCTTGGTTATCTTATCTGAAACCTGAGGACTGAGAGAACTTGACTAAATTAAGGAATCACTTGGAATTGATTTTAAATTTCAGGCTAGAATT
The DNA here is from genome assembly GCF_041146395.1 of Eulemur rufifrons. Classification (NCBI taxonomy): domain Eukaryota; kingdom Metazoa; phylum Chordata; class Mammalia; order Primates; family Lemuridae; genus Eulemur; species Eulemur rufifrons. The sequence continues at coordinate 30,898,829 of NC_091002.1, forward strand.
TAGGAAATTTCCATAATTTTAAGCACATTATAGGATATTTCTCTTTAATTTTCTCTAGTGCTGTTTACACACACATATACAATTTTTCTTTCCTCCCTTTTTATCTGAAAATGAGATAAGATGAAAGTTAAAACTGCGTAACCCTTTGTAGGACTGTGGAAATCATAACTAATATTTATTGACTCTTTGCTTGCTGTATGTCAATGATTGTGCTAAGTACTGCAACAGATATCATAATCTTTACAATGATTCTAGGAGGTAAGAACTATGATTATACTCATCTCAAAGAAAACTAAGGCCAGCAAGGTTAAATAACATTGACCCAATGTCACACAGCTCATATTCAAACCCAGATATCTAGTTCAAGAGTCCATACTGCTTTACTGTCACTTCTCCATGGGAGGCACATTGAATGCCAATACGCAGTCAAGTGAATTAATGTTGGCTACCAGTTGACATTCTCACATAGGTACATAGATGATTATTGACAGGTAAACAGAAGGAAGACCGAAGACACTAATATTTATTGAAGTCCTCCATTATCTCCAGTTATGTTTTCTCATTCAATATTTCCTTTTCTCATTCAATATCCCATTTTTTAAAGACAAATTTTATTAGTCCCATTTAAGATGGCTTTTATTAGCCCCATTTGCTTTAACATGAAGACACTAGCACACAGCTACCAAGAGCAAGAGCTGAATTTCCAACTCCTCTTACCTCATTCTAAACTACACTACAAGACTGCAGCATGTTAGCTAAGCCTTTCGGACTAATTGATGTCTTTGTATGACTCTCATTTCAAATGTCAGTTATACATGTGGAATCAGTATCTTGTGTAACACAAAAAGTCGGTAATTCTGAGACTCCAAATACTTAAATTTGACTTCAGAATGTGTTCTTATAACTCTAACTTTTTATGTACAATATATGTGGTGGATGAGAGGGAGATAAAAGAGGATTTCGCCCACAGTTGAATTGCAACAGTAAAGCTGAAGTAACTGTTAGAATTATATTTGTCGTGTGGAGGTGCAGGCTTTCAATTTCATCTCCAACATTTTTGTCATAGCAGGTAGGCAATGGGGCAATGGGGAAGGAAACCAGCTTGCAAGTTGATGAAATGGAGGAACACTGATTTTTTTTTTAAGCAAATACATTTGATTTGATTTATCTGATTATATAAAACCATTGTTTCAATAGTTACCCATGTAGCCTATTGTTGCCCATACAAAATCCTGCATGATAAATATTTAATTCTAGCTGACAGAGTGCCTCAAGGATATAAGAAAAAAAAAAAAACTATTCCAACCAAATAAAAGAAGAATAAAAACTGTTCTTCTTTCTTGTCTTTTCCATTGAACATCTCTTTCATGTTTTTTTTTCCCCAGTTCTTTTGTCTCCTGATCCTAATTCAATAACATACTGAGTTATAACCTTTTGGCATCAAGAATTAATTTGCTCAACCCTCTTTATAAATGCTTACATTTTTGTTTCTCTCTCTTGTAAAGGCTGAGTTCTTAAGATTTAACTGTGCTCATTCATTCATTCCATATTTTGGCAGTGCCTACTGTGTGCCAAACACTGGGTTTGCTAACAAGGGAGGCCAAAGCTGCTGCCCCCAGAGGGCTTATTAGAGGAAGAGGATAGGGAGATGGCATAGGTAAAACAATGTAAAAAGTTCATTAAAAATTTGTCATTTTTGTTACAAAAGTTCAGAGGTGAGAAAGTCTACCTATTTGGGAAGATCAGGAAAGTCTTCAGAAAAGAGGCCATGTTCAAGTAAATATTAAAGAATTTACTGTACCAAGCATACAAGGGAGGGGAGGGTATTCCAGGCCATCATGGTGGATGTGAAATGTCTTTTAAGGATGGATTATCTATTCTAAACAATAATTCAACTTAAAATATGCATTCGGAGAATATATTTAGATAACTTAAAATATATGTTCAGAGATACTCTTTAATACTGTTATAGTGTAAGGGTGTTAACTATAAAATACTTATAATCAGCTCAATCTTCAGGTTAAGGAGAGAAAGGATCATTTCTGTCCTTAATTAATTAAGACTACTTTGTTCATTACTGTGCATATAGCTTTCTTTCACACTCTAAAATGAGTATTAACTGAAATATTCAGTTTTTCAATTGTTTATAACATTGAAAACACTACTTCAATCACTATCTCCATCTATAAGTCAAATATGTGATTAAGTAACTTATTACCTACACTACCTTATTTTTGCCTCTACTATCATATTATAAGCACTTTGTCAGAAGAAATCATGCCTAATACCTCCTCCAATCCTGCACAAGGCTCTAATTAGCTCATTTCAAAAGACCGTTTCCATTTAACTCAATAAATACAATTAAATAAATATAGAGGAAAATTAAGTAAGTTGGTATTTATTGAGTACCTACTAGATAATCATACAGTGTGGTAGGCACATTCAGCTATATCTAAATGGAAACAGCATAAAACATGGGCTTTAAAGATACACATATTGGAGTCAAGTCTTGTCTAGATGGTCTCTTCACTTTGTGAGGCCTCAGCTTTCAATTCTGTAAAATATTAATAGTAATATGGATAGTATCTGATTTATGAGATTGTGGCAAAGATTAAATGGACATGTTATAGCACCTCCATAAAGAAGATGTGCCTAAAAGTAAAATGGGGTTCATGAATAGTTACAGTTCATGAGTAAAAATATTCTGGCATTTCTCAACAATGCTACATAACAAAACACACAACCTTAGTGGCTTGCAGCAATAAACACTGATTTTGTATTCTCATGTTTTCGGGCCAGCAGAAAGTCTGCCAAATACAGGCTGATTTTGACAAGATTTGGCCCAGAGTTACAGGCTGAGGATAGGTCTGCTACGGCCATTTCTCACCCTCCTTGTCCTAGTCAGTGGCTACTGAGATATATTCTTCTTATGGCAACAGACAGCAGAGCCGGAGAGCAAGCCTAAATACATAAGCATATTTCAAGCCTCTGGTTAAGTCATATCTGCTAATATCCCATTGGCCAAAGGCCAAGACAAAAGTCAAGGCATAGGCATGATTAAAAAGAACAAATATTACTACTTACTAAAAAATGATTCCATCTGCCATAATTTTGGCTTATTATTTTAATCAGTTTTTAAAATTTAAACATATAAATATAATCTAAGTTATCTATATCTACTAGTCTATAACCTGTCTAACTTTATATTCAAAAACCTATACAAATGACTAATTTGAAGGTTGCCTGAAAAAAAAAAGGAAGGCTCGAATAATCTGTTACTGATTAACTATAAAATAAAATCACTCAAAGATGAACAATAATGTTAAAAAGATAGAGAAACAATAACCATGAGTAATATGTTAAGTAAATTAACTCACTATTCTGAACCTTTATGTGTTGTGCTCCGTGAGAAATCTTGTTACTGTGTGTTTTGGAAAATCAAAAGAAGCAGAAAATATGGATCCAGTTCTCTGTGTGGTTATAGCAGTTTGAGGCCAGTTGTTCCACTTTTTAGTTTAATATTCATGTATTTAATTGGGCCCTTTTACCCATATTGGCTTTACCCAGTAATTTGTTCATTCTCTCAAACAATATTTATCAGGTGCTACTGTGTGCCACACTCTGTGATAGTTATTGGAGGAAAACCATTGGCTGTAAATAGTTTTCCAAATGGGAAACTTTCATTACAAATTATAAAAAATAATTAATTTCTTAAATTCTATTTACCTTGGAAAGATCGTCTACAATTTTGAACTAACTGCATGTACGCATCTTTAACAAACTCCCAGGAGAACACAGACTGAGATCAAATGAGCAGTCCCACGTAAACACCAATTACCTCAATTGTGCTACTTTAAGAGCCGGGTATTATAGCTTGGGTATACTGTTAAATTTTTCAGTTGGGTTTTTAATGAGCTATTTTACTGGTTTAGAATTATTTCAATTTCTTGCTTCCAGTGAAAAAAGTTAACCAGCAGGTATGTATTTTTTTTGAGACCTTTCTACATACCTCATTTGAGTCTAGAATCAATATACTTAGAAATCTGCAAACTGAAAGAGCTCAGAGTGGATTTCTGTTTCTGCTTTCCAGGTGTGTGGGTTGTGTTTGAAGAAAATAGGGGTGATTCCTCTCCAAGATAAGGCACATTCTGAAAATGTTGTGTGAGAGACTCAGCCTATCTAGGCAAAGATACATAGAGTTAAACTATCGTTCCACTGAATTAGAATTTAGTGATGTCAATAACCACATAATAAGATGGTGAGTAGGAGACTATGCTTTCTACTAGTACTTTTTTTTTTCTTTTAAATAGTCCAATTAAGTTTTAGTGAAGGCATGGAAGTTTGCACCTTACCTCTAAGCCCTCTGAGTTTTTGTTTTATCATTGACTATCAACCTCAGAGCTAACTTTCAGAGAGAAGAAAAGAGAGTTGGTACAGAGCATCTTCTAGAACTGTGATTAATGGTGCACCTTTCTTATCTATCATTTTACCACCTTGAACCCACAACCTGACTTTAAGTGCACCTTAGAAGCACACGCCCCATGCTACATTTCTGCAAGTTTCACCAAAAAGACTACATTTCTCCTCTAATTACCATCACAACAGCTCCCATTATGGTTTGACCCTAGCAATTTAGTTATATTTATGCTGCTACAATGCACCAAATAGATAATAATGAATACTGATGTAGCCTAAGGTTGAAGCAAACTATAATTATGCAGACTTAATGAAGTTACCAGAGAAGGCAGTATGTAAAAAACATGCTCAGATTCACACACACACACACACACACACACACACACACACACTCTGAACTTTTCACTTTCCCAAAGCTCTGCATTATACTTGGAAACTCCTGGATACCTGGAATGTGCTGTTCATATTTCTTCATTGCGTTCTTGTCTGTGATTTCTGGACCTACACCATCACATCCCAAGCTTTCATCTTTCACTTCCCAGTATCTACCTTTATTTGTTAAATGAAGACAAACATTTGCATGACTTACAGAGTAAATTAAATAAGATACCTATTGGGCAATCTATTTTTGTGCTAAATATGCTAAATTAAAATTTAAAATCAAGGCCTTTGGTCAAGATGTTGGCAATCAGATTCATCACATGAGGAGCAGCCCATGGCCAGAGCTCCTTAAAATATTAGCTAACAAAGTTACTGCACCTGCAAATTAAAGTGAAAGGCAGTTGGCAGCTCAGGATGAATAAAGTTGAACCAGAAACTGCTTTTGTGAACGTTAATGCCTAACAGGTTGTGTGTGGTAGGAAAAAGCAAAGTGGGGAGTTATTATTGTGTGTTGACAATAGAGGTGCTCCTCTGGAAAGATTTAGATGAACTTTGGGTATCTGTAAGACAGGACTAAAGGAAAAACACTTCCCTAAGTGTTCACAGTGAGTCGAACACCTGTTTTAGCTCATTGAGTAACAGAGATAAGATGTAGAAAAAAAAATAAATGCAACTGTCTCATTATTTCATTTAAATGTTTGATGACTGGGGCACTTCTGCTGATTTTCACTTGTTCCTTAGTAACCCAGTGACAGAAATGGGGAAGCAAGAAGTGTGGCTTCTATGGAATGGTTATGACACCAAGAGGAGAAAGAAAGAGACCCTGTGAATTTCCTATTCTTCCCCTGGTTCTTATCCACCCTAATCTCTTGTAAAAATGAAGAATAGTCATTCTTATCTTATATTGCATAGGGAAACTTCTACAGTTATCAATTTCTAAGAAGGATGCCATCATTAATACAAAGCCAAGACCCTGTAGTAAAAATTTTCCCCTATTGGTTTAGGGGTCATGTTAAATTATCTGTGGCTATTCAGGTTCAACTGGCTTAAATTCCAAATGTCCTTCTAAGGAGATTTCTCTCATTCTCCTCATTGTTGAATAGGTCTCAACTATTTCATGCCCCAGTAGGCACACATTCCTATTTTAAGTGCATATCTGGGTAGCAGATTAAGACAGAAAGGACAGAGGCAAAGCTTTAACTTGCCAAAGGGATTTTTTTCTAATTTGACAATTTTTCCCCTATGTCTCCTCATCAATGCATAACTTGTAATAAATCCTGGCCAAACTGCATTTTTATGCTCCCTGATGTATTTCATATTCACATCAGTCACTCTCTGTTATCTCTGCTACTTCTTTGATCCATCAATTGCCTTTTTCTGTACCAGGTGAGCTGGCTTTTTAGCCACAGAGGGATCCAGCTGTCTGTCTGGGAGTCATTTGAGAATCCAGTATTAAGAGGTGGAGCTGCTGTCTTTTGCTTCACCTGCTATGCTCTTTTCTATCTTTGTAATTGGATTTCCTGATGAGAGTGAAGCTGTAGTGGGGACAGATGTTCTTAAAATTAAAAAGGAAAAAAAAAAAAGTTTAAGTATTGGAGAAAGCACATAAACATGGGAGTGATTTGTGTTGTTAAAAATGGAAGATTGTGAAAATAAACTAAGATGAACCTTTGACTCCAACAAGACTTCACATTCTTGCAAGGGAAAGGAGAAAAGAAGTAGGTACAATAGAGATGTGCACCATCGTACTCAGTGGGCATTCTCGACAGCTAGTTACAGGAGTATAAGGGATTCTTCAGGAAAGTATTCCTACAGAACTCCTCAAGGAGTTAGAACAAAGAGAAGTCTTCAATTTGAGGTGATTGAGAAATGCCAGTTCTTTATCTCAAATGCTCTGACTCTGACTCAATAGGCTGAGTTTGCCCTTAATCAGATTCTGGTTGTTATGCCATAAATACAATACAATACAGTAAAAATAAAACAGAACAAAAGTCCTCTTGTGATCTTCTAATCACAAGGTACAGGTCTCAGGTATTAATCTTTACCTATACAGATTGGTTCCATCCATCAGTTTTATCATGAAGTTGGCTTAAAACTGAGGATACATCTTGTCTTTCACTATACATGATAGATTCCAGATGTTCAGATTAAATAATGGTGCTCCCCTGTAGACATAATGGACCATAGCAGCAATGTAACTAGGCAAAATGAGCAAACCAGGCCCTGCAAATGATCTTAATTATTTCAACTATGAAGGAACAGAAAAGCACGGGGTAATACAACAAACAGCCCTTTGAAAGAGCAAACAAAAAGCCCTGGTAATTTACATTTAAATCAAACCTGCTCCCTGCAAAGTATAATGTGTGTGGAATAATTCAGGAAGAAATCTAGCACCATACCATTTTCATAATTGGTATTCTATGTCAAGTCTCCAGCAGCAAGTAGCACATAAATCATAATGTTAATATTGGTCTGCTTTTCAATTTTTAAAATGATGTTCTACAGTCAAAGAACTATTGCTAAAAATATGAATGTGATTTACATCACTCAAAATGTTTTTTGCGCTTCCAGCATTTGAAAAAGCAGTTATGAATGTCAGAACTTAGGTGAGTCAGATTTATACAGCAAACACACAAATAAACAGATATATGGAAACAGTCTATATCTTTACTTGTACTTTCCCTGATTAAGAGAAAGTACAGGTTATATTCAACTTGGCATAATATTGCTTAAATATAATCTTCCAGTCCTTGGAAAATGGAGTAAAATTAAAGTTCATGTCAATGCTGGCCAAAAGGTGAGCTCTACCCCAGCAATCTTTTGTGGTTCTCTACTAAGCCATAAATTAATCTGTCTAAATCATCGACACTCATCCACAAAGTACAGGTGGCAGTCTCCTTTCATACACACCAAAAAGAGCGAGATAAAAATAAATTGTGCTGCCATTAAAAACATGCCAAAATAATATTTTTCCCATCTGCTAAGTCCAGCCCCTGTGGTAAGTGAACTAACAGGTTTCTACACTCACACTGGCTGAACAGACACCATAGCAATTAATTAGCATTAACATGACAGGAGTCAATTGGATTTCTCTCTTGTAGACAGACATTAATCAAAGCCAAAAACAGAATGCGTACCCTGTATAATATTTAGCATTGTGGATCTTCAGATGTGGCTGCTCTAAACCCCATTTCTATCTAAATATTTACGACTAAATTTTTCTGCTGAATGGTCCTATCAAGGGGGCTCTCTCTGTGTCCCAAGTTCCATGCTGCCAAAACCATGATTCACAGGATCATCTCTGCTCGGCCTGCCTCACTTCCCTGATACCCACACTGCCAACAAGGACAATCCAAGGGCAAAGTCTATTTTTGCATTGAACCAGTTAGTTAAAAATAAACTTTAGACTTTCCTTCCCATTAAAAAAAAATGTGCCAGGCAAATATGTATGTTTTAAAACATTGCTGTGAAGGGCATTAGAAAATCCATAAAAGAGATGAGTATTGGCATTAAAAAGCCATTAATTATCTTTCATCTCATCATAGGCACTTGGGAGAATGTTAAACTTTTATGGAAATAGTTGGTTTATGGTTTTAAAAAAAGTTTGAATAAATGGATAATTTAGAAAATAGGGTATCTAGCAAAGTTATGTCCCTAAAAAGTCCAGGCCAGGAGAAGGATACTATTACATCCTTTCAAACTTCCAAGGGAAAAATGACTTTGATATTTAATTTGTTTAAAACATAGAGAAATAAGTGAACTTGTAAAGTTGTTGTTTTTGAGTTTTTGTTTTTTTGGGCTTTTTTAGGAAGGCAGCATACCAATGAGTCTTCATGACTTCCAAAGTGAAAAAAGATCAAAATTACAGCATTAGAGACAATAGATAAAAATCAATGAATTGATTTATTTACTTTCTACATTTATAGCTCTTCATTTTGAATTTAGTCCCAGTAGGTAAATCTATATGAAGAGGTAAAAAAGCAAACCCAATGTAAAAAAGCAATAAATAGCAGAAATGTGACATGTGAGTATACATGCAAATACCATGCCTATGGGTCATGATGAAAAGAAACATAAGTTCCTGCTCCATTGTGTCCTGAGGTTGCTTAGGTAATACACATAGTGTGGCAGGACACCTCTGGGAGGCCAGGCATTGGCAGAAAGAGAAGGTGTTTGGGTTTTATTTCCCTTCTCTTTTTTCCCCTCTCCCTCACCTCCCTCACTTCCTTCTGCTTTTTTTTTTTTTACTTTCCTAAGCCGTTCTGGGATGCTAATAAATAAGATTGATCCTGTAAGTAGAGCAATCTTCACCTGTCCCATTATGCCAATTCTCCTTGTTGAATGGAGGTTGGGAGGGGTATTTTTGTTGAGTGGAGGCTGAATGCAGAGGAATCACTTCCAGCAGATCTTCAATTGCTGTCACGCTTACAGTCATCTACAGCCATATGCCGGGACCCCCTCAAGATACCAAAATCCATGAATATTCAAGTTCCTTTTACAACATGGCCTACTATTTGCATATAACCTATGTGCGTCCTCCTGTATACTTTATATCATCTCTAGGTTACATATAATACTGAATACAATGTAAATGCTATATAAGTAGCTGTTATACTATATTGCTTTTTATTTGTATGATTTTTTATTGTTGTATTGTTATATTTTTTGTTTTTTATCCCTGAATAATTTTGATTTATGGTTGGTTGAATCCATAAATGCACAACCCATGGATACAGAGGACTGATGGTATAGTTTAACTGACCCACATCTATCTCTCTCTCTATCTCCACTTAAATCCAGTCTATTTTAGTAGGTAATTCTATGGGTACCTATGGCAGATTTTCCAAAGGCTGCAATAATATTAATACTTCTAGTGCTGTATATTCTTCTAGAGCCTTTCCATTACCCACCAAGAGAGGATGTACTTCTCCCCTTGAACCTGTGATCTGCTGCTAATCAATAGAATGTGGCAGAAGTGACCCTGAGTGACTTTTAGCACTCGATCATAAAAAGTCCTGCAGCTAGGATACTTGCTTTTGAAGATCACATAAGAACCCCAGCTACCCTGGGACTGCCATGCTGACGAGGCCACATGTGGTAGGCTCACTGGTTAATAGCCCTGGCTGAATCTTAGCCAACAGTCATGACCCACTGCCAGCCAGGTGAGACAACATTCTTGAACATCCCACCTAGTTGAGTTTCCAGATGACTACAGCCCCAGGTAACATCTGCTGCCACCGCATGTGAGACCCTGAGCTAGAACTACCTTCCCAAATTCATGATCTACAACATATGAGCATGTTTTAAGTCCCTAAGTTTTGGGGTAATTTGTTACTCAACAATGGTAACTGGAAAAGTTCTCAACATTTCAAGGGCTGACTTCTAATTAAAGTTCATTAGAATGAAGCACACATGACTTGAGGGACAATATTGTGCAGGAAAAGCTAAATATAGTTGTATGTCACAGAGCAGGTTTTAGGTCTTGTATACTTTTTTCAAAGCATCTTGTTCAACATCAAATGTACATGGGCATGATAGCTATATTCCCTGTTTTTAATTCAGCTCCTCTGGTCTTTCCATGGAGGAAACATTGTTTCTTATCCCCACAATACTCCTTATACAGTTTGATTAATATCTTCTGGTCTCCATTCAAGACACCATTCTGCCCGAACTGGCTATATTGGTCTCTGAAAAAAAGGGAAGGAAGGAAATGGAAGTACAAAAATATAGGTAAAGAATCTGGATGGTACTAGAATGCCTCAGTTTTCATTTTAAGGAACTACCAAAAAGAATGTTGGCAATTTTATATTACCTATCATATTTTTATAACAAATGTACAGAAGTTCAATAAGGTCAATAAGTATACTATGGATTTTCTAAGTGCACAATTTACTTTTTTAAAAATGTTTTATTTAGGAAATTATTCACACATTAACCTAATTCCTCTATTCTTGGAAATAACTTTGAGTACCTTTACACAATTTTTAAATATCTAAGAGTTTCTTTCTATAAATAATATTTTTGTCACTTTTTAACTAATTGTCTCAGTATATGGTCTTAAACTCAGGAAATAATTGCATTAACCTTTGACTCTGTTATTTTATTAGCTATAAGCTGTGAAGTAATCTGTGATTCAGCTTGCTTATACTGCTCTGCCCTTGTAGGGGGATGATCTAGCTGATGACAATCTGGCAGATTTATGTCCAGGGAGAATGAGTCCCACCCTGTGTGGGTGTTGGCTTGAATGGCTCCCGTCCCTATGGGGCAAAGAGGTCCTGTCACCTCACCACGCTAGGAGGGCAAGTTGGAGCCAGCTAACATCCGTCAGGAACTCCACAGCCAAAGGCATGATCTGGAGGGAAGAACTGAGTTCACTGTCAACTATACTAAATTGAAGGGAAAAAATAATGTAAGTTAGGTCAGCAACTTGGTCCCAATCATAAGGGGAAAACTGTTAGCTGTAAAATAGCACTAGTAATTTGTCTTTTAATTGTGAAGCCACTTTAGCATACCTACACTAATGTTGGTTACTATAACAACTATTGTTCTGATTTGGAATAATAAGTGTAATAAAAATTACATTTAGCCATCAAATACTTTGATGTAGTTTCCTAGGGAACATGACTAGAGCCAGAGAATTCAGAGTTTAACTCAGTCCCTCAGTTGTCTTATATTTTCAATTTTTTCCAATGTAAAATAAAAGATTTTTAAGGCCATTTCCAGATACAGGATTCTTTCTTCTTTTTATTTTTATTTTTAAATTTTTTTGTAGATATGGGGTCTTGCTATGTTGCCCAGGTTGGTCTTGAACTCCTGAACTCAAGTGATCCTCTTGACCTGGCCTCCCAAAGTGCTAGGGTTATAGGTGTGAGCCACCATGTCTGGCCAAGATACAGTAGTCTGAGTCCTGAAAAATATTTTCATTTGTTTGGAATGTTTTTGAATATACAGAGTACTAATGTTCAATTTAAGCAGCTGTTTCTTAGATGGGAGTCTCAATTACCCTTAATCTAATCAATTCCTAGGCTAAAAGGAGGTACTATCTTGTACAGCAAACGTCTCCTGCAAAACAGTGCTTTCTTGAATTCAAAGTAAATAAAATTGGAAGCATAAAGATTGAATTTCCCCTTAAATATTTGCTAAGCTATAGCTTAGGGCATTATAATATTTAGGCTGAAGACTTCTTACGAAGGTTCTGAAATGATTTTTAATTTAGAAGAGTTAACAATTTTAATAACAACAATAATATATGTAATATGTATCTGTCATTTTCTTTCTATACATACACACACAAATACAAATATCTACACATCTGTTTGAAGGACAAGACACACTCATGTCAGTGAAGTGCAGGCCCAGTTAATAAGCTACGGCGAGGAGCCCCTCCCCTGCAGGCAGGAGTCTATTTGCAAAGACAGGTCAGGTCTGAGTCACCATTTTGGGGGTTGTTGGCAGCTGGATGAAATCAGTCCAGCTTCATGTTCTCCTGACTAGAGCAAGATCTAGGTCAAAATCCAGGGCCTGCCTCTGTGGAAAAGAACAGGCATGGGCAGGCCAAGGAGGGAGCAGAGGCCTAATCTGTGCTCAAACCCATGTCACTCAACAAAAGAGCGATGGCATTTTCACTTAGCATCGGGGTAAAAAATAGAAGCAACCAATTTCCTTGCCATAAATGGAACCAAAACCATTTCTGAAACTTCGCAGAACTTGGGGGCTCATTTTAATTTGTGCAGCAACCTCTGGATTTGCTGATTTTGGCTGGAAGGGTTGGAGGATTCTTGGAAACTTTGTGGTGGGTCACATCGGCTGCTGCTTTCCAAACTTTAATGTGCATATGAGCACTTGAGGATTTTGTTAAAATAAAGTTTTGATTCTGTGGGCGTGGAATGGGTCCCGCATATTTTCCTTCCTCCCAGGTGGTGCTGGTGCTACTCTACTGGTCTGGAGCTCACACTCTGAGTAGCAAGGAGACCAGCAACTCTTGCTGGCCACTTTAATCGTGTGGGTAGGATTGCCAGATTTGGCATATAGAAGTAGAGGACACCCAGTTATATGTAAATTTTAAGATAACCAACAAATAATTTTTTAAAATATAAGTATGTCCCAGGAAAATATTTGGGACAGGTTTGTATTAAAGAAAATTACTTGTAGTTTATCTGAAATTCAAAAACATTGACACCCTCCGTTTTATCCGGCAATCCTACATGAGAAATATTTAAAAATGACAAAGTCTGAGTTCCTGCCCCAGATATTCTATGATAATTTAATTGGTCCAGGTGCAGCCTGGGCATAAGGCTTTTACAAAATACCCCAGGTGATTCTAATGTGTAATTACAATTGAGATCCACTGATCAAAACTCAATGCTTATTAAACAGAAGAGAAAACTGAAGCCCAAGGGGCCATAGAGGATACCCAATGGTAAAATGAGGATTAAACTTAGGGCTTTCAGACACTCTTTGCCCTAAACTCCCTCCATCTTGAGTGATAAACAGTAGGAAGCATATTGGCTCCTTAGAAGCTTGAAGGGTATCCTCCTCTGAGAACTCCTAACCCTGAGATTAGGCAATGTCTCCCCTAATGTGGGTCAATCCTATAAACCCTAGTTCTTATACTAGTTAAGTGTTGAGAATCCATGAGAGAGCTGCCTATTAGCAATCTTAATTCATGAATACTTTAAAATTCATTTATTCTATTTGTTAACCCCACATCTGGGAGCTTTGAAAGACACTGGTATCTGGATGCCACCCTCAGAGATTCTGATTTAATTGCCCTGGGGTGCAGCCCAGGCACTGGAATTTTTGGAAAACTCCCCGAGTGATTCTAACGTGCAGGCAGGGACGAACAGTACTGCTTTCTCAGACCCTTTAAATGCAGTGGACCTGGGGCCTATGACTCTTAAAGTTGTCTGTAAGCGGTGGGTCCAGCTGAGCCCATCACAGATGTGTGTAAATCAGCAACTTCAAAGGCTGGAAACGCTGAGCTTGACTGCAGGGTAAACCTGGAATGCCTCATATGTTATTCTTTCAAGACTTGTCAAAGCATTTGAATCAGTTCTAATTAAAAAACACATAGTTTCCTTAGATTCCAGCATCTTAAAATACCTATATGAGCCTTGTATGTATTTCCACTGGTTCTAGGATATCCTGTTTCTCTGATGAAATGAAGAGTAAATAGTTATTTTTAAAAATACTAATAATAATAAAAAAAAGAGAAGTAGGGGGTTGACTGGAGGGTGGGGGATGGGGGAGGAGAAAGCCAACATTTGCTTAATCTGAGCTTTCTAACTAGCAGTTTGAAGGTGCTAGGAAAATCTTCCTCACCCTCACCCTCAGTCCTCCCATGTGATCTTGTACTTTTTCCTACTCATGTGAAGAAAGTAGAGCAGGTCCCTGATTTAGGAACAGCTGCACATCAGGCCTTTTGTGAGGAAGAGAGATTTCTTAGGCAAAGTATTTTGGCAGGAACTAGAACAATAAACAGTCAGCCCTTCTACTTTCTTCCTGCTTTCTCCTTCAAGAATCGAAATACACTCAAAGCAACCCATGAATGAATCGCTACTATTTGAGATAGACAGATGGGGTCTTCTGAAGTCTCAAAATTACAGAGTATCATTTTTTTGCACTTGTGAAGGTAACTCACGTGTTTTTTTTTTTTCTATAGGGAAACAATCTTTCCATTATCAAGAAATAGTAAGTAATTGGAGTACTTATTAATTAGCCTGATACATTATATGAAACTACCCTCATATTTCTATAAGCTTGATCAATTTATTTAGGTTTAGATAACCAGATCACATGATCAGAAGTACATCAATTTGTTCAGCCCAGTATTTCCCAACTCTCAATCCAAATGTCTTTCATAACCAAGCCAGACCAACATCGATGAATTTGTTGCATGGTTCTAGTTTTATTATTTAAATTGGGTAGACTTTGATTCACCTCCACCCAAGTCAAATGAGAGAAGATGAGGCTGCACAGATGGAAAGATTTATTGACTCAGTACAAGGCAAGTCCAATCTCCCCATCAAGTCCAACCCACCTGCAAGTCCTTAGAATCACCCTGTAAAGATGGAAAGTCAATGACTTCACAGTAGTTTATCCAAGAGTGTTGTAATTTTCACCAAATTGCAATATGGTGCTTTATAACTCTAGGGAGAAAAGTGAAAAGATGATCATCTTTATTAGAGGGGAGATTTCTTTTTGAATTGCAATTTGTCAGAAAGCTTTATTGAGATATTAATTTGTGTTTTGATCCTCTCATTTTTCCTTTTCTTGTTTCCAATCCTCAAACATTTTTTTTTTTGCCTCAGGGAGCTTTATATGACAGGGCAAAAAGGCAAAGTTATTTTTAGACTACCCAGCTTCCAAGCTTGTGTTTTCCAGAAGCCTTAAAATCAGTGAAGGCGAGAAGTTGACGCTCTCAGACAAGTGTTCTGGCTATCAGGTGACCAGCAAAGAAGCTAAGACCAGTGAAAATTTTGCTCTGCGTTATACTCAAGAGACTAGAACCCAAGTATGGGGTGTTTCTCCAAGAATTTGTAAAACCTACACTTGGGGCAGACTGGCACGTAGAGTTTGGAGACCACAGTTATTAAGGCATTTGCAGACTCGGACGAGGAATATAGTTGAAAGACTTAGCAAATAAAAACACAGGACACCCAATTCAATTTGAATTTCAGATAAATGTTTAATTACCTTTTAGTATAAGTATGCTCCCTGAAACATTTGTGACATATTTATACTAAAAATGATTGTTTATATAAAATTCAAGGCCCGGTGCCATGGCTCATACCTGTAATCCTACATTTTGGAAAGCCAAGTTGGGAGGATTGCTTGAGGCCAGGAGTTCAAGACCAGCCTGAGCAAGAGTGAGACACTGTCTCTACAAAATAATAATAATAATAATATAATAGAAATTTATTGTTACAGTTCTAGAGGCTAGAAAGTTCAAGATCAGGGTTCCAGAAGGATTGGTGTCTGGGGAGCACAGCTCTCTGCTTCCAAGATAGTGCCATGTCACTGCATCCTTTGAAGGGGAAGAAGGCTGTGTCCTTACCTGGCAGGAGGGACAGAAAGGCATAAGGACACTACCTTCATCCCTGAACACTTTTATAACAATACTAATGCCATTCATGAGCGTGGAGCCCTCATGGCTTTATCATCTGCCAAGGGCCACACCTCTCAGTGTGGCTGCAATGGGGACTACACTTCAATGTGAGTACTGGAGGGAACACCAGCATTCAAATCATAGCATCAGCTGACCTCTATTTTATCTGGCAACCCTAACAAGGTGGGTTTCATTTGATCATACTGGACTGATAAAGGCATATCCTGAGTTCCATGTTCCAGATGGCAAATAACCCTTCTGGGCTCTTAGACGACACTAGGCAAGAGGAAGGGTCTCCTATAATGACACATATATATTTTTCACTAGCTGGACCAAATGAAGGTTCAGAGAAAGAGTTAATTGATTTTTAAAGAAAAATAATGAAATTTGACATTTCTTACACATCCTATCTTTGATTGTAGATGAATATTCACTATAACCTTAATACCTGTCCATTGTAGACGTGTTTCCCAGGGGAATTTAGGTAAGACATCTGGTCCCTTTCTTGGAAAGAGAGGAAGAAGTGGAGGGAGAGAATGCTCAAGTTTTGCTGTTTTTTGTTTTTTTATCTCAGCAAGAGAAGAGAGCATTTGTAATGGTGTACAAAGAGACTGTAAACTCCTGGTGCCGTGTTTCTAAAGTAGATAAAGCCTGTTGTCACCAAAACCCTATTGGTTTTGATAGAAAGTGCACTTTATAATATTTCTCCTCAATGAAATAAATGGTAGATTTTGCCCTGTAAAGCAAACTATGTCATGTAGTACACAGCAAATGCATTAAAAATCAAGATGACCAAATTTTCATGTAAAGCCAGACATTGTTAAGGTCCTTCAGAAGTGGCGTGCCATTCCCATTCATGCCTTCCCTTATAGGGAAAAGAACCTGATACCAGATGGCCATGAATGTGCCCCCCTGAATCAAGCGTGGTTTACACTCTACCTGGGAGGCAGCGGGCGTGCCATGATGGAGGGGCCTCTTATTTCTGAAATGGAGCTCAGCTGCTGTCTAATGGGCCCGGGAGGAAAGCACAGCCTGAGGTCAGAAGTGAGCAAGAATCCTTGTTAAGCTCAACCTGAAGGTGACGTCCAGGCGAGTAGATTATAATGTTCCCCGAATCAGTACAGGCCAGTCAGGTGGATGAACATCCCTTCTCTCGGTGACACTATGCTAAGCGTTTTAGTTTTGTTTTGTTATTGTTTAAAGTGTGCAACAGGCTTCAGACCCTGAGTTTAAAAGCCTGATCCAGGCCTGAGTCATTGGCTGAACTCTGGAACGCCTCTCTGCTGCAGGGCTCCTTCTGGCTCATGCTGAGCCCACCCCTCCCCACTTTCCCCAGCACCGCCCCCCCCCCCCCCCCCCCCCCCCCCCCCCCCCCCCGCCATCTCCACCTGACAATTGTAAAATGTAAAGAGGAGATCCTCTCCCGGTGGTATAGCTTCAGGCATAGGAATTCTTTCCGGGGCTCTTTGAGTTTGGAAGTAGTTTAAAGGTAAGAAGGTTTGAAGAGTGAATGAGTTCCCAAGAATAAACATGTTTCAAAGAAACATAAATGAGAAACTTTGTTTATGTGGGGTTTTATGTGACATTTGCTTACTTAATGTAGTAACTCCTTGAACATATTGCTTAGTATGATACAATTTATTTACATAATTCTGGATCGGAAAATCATGAGCAAACTCCAAGAAAACATCTAGAGAGGAGAAAACGTGTTTCTTCTATGAGGATTTTAAAATTAAATATATGTATGTATGTAGGTACATATGTATATAAATCCACAGGTATAGATTATGTACCTATAATGCATATAGAGATTTAGATATAAATATATTTTAAAAATGGCAAAAATAAATTTAAATCATAAGTCAATTTCCAGCCTGTTTTTAATTTATGCCAAATGATTTCCTAGAGAATTCAAAAGAATATAGTGGTTTGTAATTATTCTAATCCAAGTTTTTGCCATTTTAAGCATTTCAGTTTGTGTAACATTGACCTGTTATAAAATTAGTGAAGTCCTTTAGAGCACTGAACTACTGAAAACTCTCATGGCAGAATCATGGTTTAAAAAAAAAAATCGAGAACAGTTTACTTTTTGTGTCTCCTGAAAAGATGAAAAAATTTCCTTCTCACAGTGTGGAGAAGTAAAGGAAAGGCAGAAGAGTCTTTCTTTCTAGAAGAGTAAAAGTGATTTGTTCACTTTCTAAACTGTATTTTTCGTGTCTCCCAAAAGAGATTACAAGCTCCTTTATTTTAGTTATTTGTTCCCCGTCTTTATCTACAGTGGTTTTTTTTTTTTTTTTTTTTTTTTCCTATATGTCAGACTTCATGAAATTAGGTAGAAAGGAAATACAGAGAACATGGGGGAAAAAAATCAAGTGAGCTTTTCAATTACAAAAGTCCTGAGCCACGTCAACCTAAGACACCAAGACCCACAGCACAGGGCGACTGAAGATTTGGGCTGTCTGGAAAAAGCACTGTCAGTCATTTTGCTGAAGTAACTCACAATGTTCAAGTAAAAGCCAGAAGGATCAGTATAGATAGGCTGCTATCCAGGTTCATCCTATTTTTTTAAAATATCCTTTTTTATTACTATTTTATAACTTATAAACATATTCCTAGATGACAGAAACCTACGGATAATTGCCATTTGGAAAGCATTCTTTTTAGGATGCTGAAATTTTTTTCTTATTGAAAAGGGGACAAGATACTGAGAAACTGGTGGAAGCCTGGGGTACTTTGGGGAATAGCCCATAGGGATAAGCAGGGAGCATTCAAAACACAATCTAGGGAAGGAAGTGACTTTCAAATCAATTCATTGGCCTTGTTAGAGAAGCCCTGAAAAGAGGTCATGCTTGTTTTTTCCATACACAGATTTGGCTTTCATAAAATCCTCACATTCTAAATCTAACTGATTTAAGCTACACCCAGATCCCAGGCCACCTATTTAGCCATTTGAGTGATTTATCTATTCACTGGACATGGAAAAGAAGCTTTGATGAGAAACCTAGAAATTATCTGCTCCAGACATGAGGTCAATAAAGAGTCCTATAGTGACTTTGTTCTCTGTTTGATTTCGAGGAGACATTACCAAACCACTTCAGAAGCCTCTAAATTTACTAACGCTTATCTACTGTGAGTCTCTGTCTAGATTTGGATCATCCATTGGTAACCTGTTGCTTGAACAATTTTTCAAAGGCCCATTTTCCATGTCAGAATTCTCACCTGACTTCTATTTACAATAAATATAAAGAAATACTTGGTGACATTTCTGGTTCAGACACTAAAATCAGAATAAAAATATAAAAGCAATGAATGCAGATTAATAATTAAAGCAGTTTTTAATGAAGTCTCCTTCTTATATCAGCTCAACCTTTCTAGAAGTTCAATAAGATGATAATTTTATTCACTAGGAATTTTCTACCCAATGTCTTTTTGAGGTTGGGGTAAAGAAAATAGAGAGAGAATAGAACTAGACTTTTCAAAATAGTCTTTGGGCTTCTTTCTGAATGCATTAAGGAATGGATTCATGTTACCGCTGAATTTATAGGCTATTCTAGAGGGACCCAGCATGAGCAGCACACATTCTCTGCTGAATCAGGAGTATCTAGAGTGGGGTGAATTCAAAGAGAGTTGAGAAATACTGAGAAAAAGAAGCACCAGAACTGCTGAGGGCTAAGAGAATTGTAGAAAAAGATGAGTTTGATTTTTTTTTTTTTTCAGAAGTGGTTTTGTCAGTGAGCAAATGTGTACGTTTAAATAATCCTGTAAGAGGGCAAGTACTTTTAAATTATATTTAACTAGAATTCTGTGTTGCCACAAATGAGACTCTAAGTGAGGCTGAGCCATTTGGCATGGCATGATTTATTTGGGTTACACAGACATGTTTTATGATTTCACATAAAATGTAAGTTCTATAAAAATAAGAGTTATATCTTTCCTCTCTGAATCTTCATATTTTGGGGTTCATGTCCCATAAATATGGCAGAATGATTTGTAAGCTCATTGTTTTCAGATGTAGTGCTACTAAGTAAAATTCCTCAAAACATCACAATAGTAATAGTAACTTGCATTTGTAGAACATAAAATGCTTTCCCCATTTGTTATCTTTAGAGTACATCACTTCATCCCTACCCTGTAATGTCTGGAAAAATGTGCAAATATCCATAACCAGAAAGGAAACAGTCTCTTTGGTAAACACACACTCACATTAAACCCCGAGTTGTTTTTGAGTCCATCTAAAAACTATCCTAGAATGGGTAGTGGTCTTCCTTTCTCCTCATTTTACAGCCATCTCCTCAATCTCTGGCTCCATCTGGTGGAATATTGTGAGGTCATGACCACGGACATCAGTGGTCCTAAGTCTATTTTATGGGACCACAATTGTGTCTTTATGACTCTTCAAAGAAATAGAAGTACATCTTTCAGAATCTGAAGATTGGATTACCCATTAGGCCAATAATTTTTGTTTTGCTGATGTGACTGCTTCGTAGAGTCTAATTTGCAAAACGATCTCGTCCCAGTCAGATTAAAGAAGAAAAGACACATAGGTTAAAAAAAAATACCTTCCTATGAGCTTCTAATATGTAGTGTTGGTTGAGTCTTGCTGGCTAGAGGACCTAAAAAATCTTTTCTTAGTCCTTAAATTCTTTGGCCCCACAATTCTGTAGCACAATCTCCATTGTACCCCCACTGGTGACATTTATTACAATCACTTGCTAACCGGATCACCATTCCCAGGAACCTTAGCATAGGTCTTCCAATTCCAAATGTCCTTTTTCCTTGTGCTGCATCATATTCTCTCCTGCCTTACTATTGCAGAGGTAGTGGGAGGAGATCTACAGTGGTACATCCCTTAAGGTCTCATAAATTCTCAGTTGATAGAGAGAGATAAATGATTTATTTAGAAGAGTTGCAGTTCTGTTTGATGAAAAATAATCCAATGCCTTTAGTAATTCCCTTAACCTCTTATACATACAAAAATAGGGTTGAACCAGGGTAAATTAATTACTATGGCAAATGCTCACTTGCTACCCTTTAATATAGTTCTGTGGTACTGCTACAAATGTGTGTGTAAAGCTGAGTCTTGAACACTACATGCTAATGATGTGTTCTTTACAGATTTATGCCTTTGGAAGCTATTCCAAAACTTTACTTTTTCTTCTCCAGGCCTTAATCGTATCCTATACCACATTCTAAGCAGACAAACTGGTAGACTTTTTATGGGAAAGTTACGTGGTCTATCACCAATTTTCTGACATCCTCCTCCCCTTCACTAATCTGTTCCCTCTGTTGCACGTTGGTTATTATTCCTCCTGTGGTCTTGATCATATACCCAATCTACCTCTTCAAAACTTTTGATTTCATTGACTGCGGACTCAGGAGAAATCTACATATTGATCTATGGTCTCCTCCTGGGTATTTCTACTTGATTGTCCCGTTAGCACATCAAAAAATAGTTCCAAATTGCTGCTCCCACTCTGCTTTGATCGTTGTCCAAACTCAAGTAGTCAGAAGAAATAAAGGTTCTCATTCAGCAAATCTTATTGGCTGTTAACGTTGTAAACTAAGTTTGTAAAGATGCACATGGCACAGCTCTTACCTGTTAGGAGTTTGCAGAACTCTTTGTCCATTAGGCAGATAGATTATATGACATCTCTTTCTCCTAAACTCACCCCCATACGTAGTCACTAAAAAAAGTAAACAAGCAATGCACTGTAAAGCATTTGGCACACTGTAGGCATTCCATCCTGATACTTATGGAAGAAGTGAACTTTGAGCTAAGCTTTAAATTGTTAAAACAAATTCTAGGTAGCTGCAGCATTTGGCATTCCTGGTAAGTAAATAGTGAATAAATATGGGACAAGCAGAGTTGTAGAAGGATGGGTTCAGGGGTATAGTGAGCAAGTGTCTAAATCTGTGAGGAGTTCCTCCAGGTCTTAAGAGTAACTCACTCACTAATCTCCTATAAACTAATTCACAACGAGGTGTCAATGGCTTAATGATACCCCTCCTAGGACAGTAAAGGATTTTTTGAGATTAATGCTTTCATTCAAAGGACTAAATCTCCAATGGTGGGGGTTTCAAATAAGAGGGTAGGATGATTTTATGGCTATTTGGGGTAGGGCAAACTTTTAGCATTATCATTCAAACCATACTACAAAAGCAACTGGGAGGAGTCCTTCTGCCAGATGAGCTGATAAAATGTTGTTGGTTTTGGAGTTGCTTTGTTATTGTAATTGCTATTTTTAGCTATTTGGAAATTGCAGTGCTTCTATGGGGATGTGGATGATTTGAAAATAACATGGTAATTGTATGTGAGTATGTGTGCTTGTGTGTGTATATTACTGTGTTTTTGCCCTGGGGCGTCCTAGGTGAAGGGCTCCCTTGAAAAATTTGAGACAAATAAATAAAATGAGAGCTGACCTAAATTTTTTGCCTCAAACTGGAATGGAGTTCAAGCTTTTGAGGAGGATCAAAAGCCTGATTAACTGTTGTTTATTTGTTTTTAGAGGCTTTGCTTCCCTCCAACTCAAAAAAGTAAAAGTGATCAAACACTACACTCTGAGAGAGACTCTTGTATCAATATTTCCAACTGGGTTGAAACCAGAAAGTACTTGTGAGGCAACTGGGAAGCAAAGTAACTTGCAGCCCAAGGTCCAAGATCCAAGGGGTGAGGAGAAGTTCAGCTAAATTTCATGTTGGTGTCCAAGGAAAACATAGCAGTAGTGTTGTTTTCAGTGGGACGGAGATCCTAGAGGGCAGAAAACATCATTATGTGAAACAGGAAAAGAACATGCATTTGTGTTTTCCACCGAAGTCTGGGAGAAAATACATTTACTCATTGGTTGAAAAGTAAAAAGAGACCCATGGGATGTGTTGAAACCTGTGGGTCAACTTGAGGCAGCTGGTGTAAGGCGAAAGCTGTGAGGGACAAGTCAGGGGACTTGGAATGAGGGCTCTCCTCTCACAGCTGTGTGACCTTGGGCATGCTGTGTAGCTCCTACAGAATTTGGTGTTTGAATTTGTAAAATGCTCACTTATTCAGAATACCAATGGCGTGTCTTGCAAAGCATGCTTAAATAGATGCTTTGCATCTTTCTAAGTTTGCTAAGAACCAATTGTATTCTTGCGAATGGTAAATTTTAGGAGGGGTCTTAAGACTAAAATCATCTTTTAAAACAGATTAAGGGCTATGAGAGTTTGGGGGAAAAGAGGGGATAATTTGGTTTAACTTCCATGCTTTGGAAAGCTTTATGAAAATAGAATTGAAAAATGAATAGGCTTTTGATATACAGAAATTGATTGGATGGAGGGCATTATAAGAAGAGGTAACATCATAAAAAGATACTGTGACAATAAAAAAGCAGGACTTAACACAGCAAATAGCAAGTAGGCAAGACTGGATGCTTGAACTGGAGAAGGGTTAGGAGATAATTTTGAAAAGGATGGATGTTATGGATTGCTAAACTACTGGTTTGGGTTTTATTTTATATGCAACACAGCATACCTGGAGTTTTGTGCAGGCATATGAATAATTGTAATATTTTATGAAGATTAAATTCGAAATAGGTGAAAAGTAATATTTTTTCCTGGGCTTTGTTGACAAGTTTCCTTGTGTGAGCATGGTTCTTAGCAACTGGACTTTGTCCCCGAAACAAGGACCCATCTCTCCTGAGCTGAATGTGAACACCTATATGAGTTGTTCAAATCTGATCTGACCTCTGCTACTCACTGCTTATTCTGACCACCCTGATTTTCACCATGACCCCAGTTCATTATGTCTATGACCTGCAGTTCCCATGCTGATAAAACTCAGAAATGCTTATGAAAACATTTTCAAAAAAAAAAAAAAAAAAAAAAAAGAAGAGGGGAAGCTTCAGGCTTTTATTTGCTTCTCTATATTTCTGATTTAACTCTTCAAACAAAACCTGTACCTTAAGGATCTGGATGTATCATTTTAATACTTTCCATAAGCAATGTGCATTTTAATAATGTATTTCCAAAGAACATTCCAGGAAAATTTCAGTGCCAAGAAAACATAGGAAATTCCTTCCTTGTATATATCACATTTTTCTTGTTTTATGCTTTTCCATAAGGCTTCACCATGGATCACATAGACTTCTTTTAATATTCAAAGACATATGAATAGATAAGATATCAAATTTTACAAGGCAGATGACAGCCTTGAGGGCTGGCTTTAAAACTTGGTTGTGTGACTGTTGATAAATTATTTCAGATATCAGTGTTATGCCTTAGTAGTACGAGAATTCAGTGAGGTATACCACCATTCTCCAAAAGCTGTACATAAACTGAGAGATAGAAAGTATCGTGACATTGGATAAAGGTAGAATAAAGACAAATTATTCAACATAATCTGAAATGTTAGAAGTAGTACTTACCAGAGTGATTTTACATTTATTTTTGTGATTATTTGATTAATGCCTACAGCCAGTATCAGATTGTTAGTTATATAATGAAGACAATGTCAGACTTTGCTCACCATAACCCCAGCAACTAGGACTGCACTTAGCCTATGGTAGGTGCTCAGTAAAAACTTTTAAACAAATGCTTCTATGCTTAAATTCAGCCAATTTAAGTGTAATAAAAGAAATAATTTTAATTAGGAGAATATTTTTCCTCTAAAATTCAATACATATGATGATACAGATTGGTACAAGAGTGATCAAGATAAAATTTATAGAAGAAATGTTCAAGGCAGCAAAATTAGGAAAGATAGGAATGACTGCAAAATCTTTAGTGGCCCCTGCCTCTTTTACCCTGATTCCATAGTGAGAATAAACCAATACTGAATTTGATCTGCTACTATATAGTCTTTCTAGTGTTCTAGTTTTATATTCCCTTTGCTTTGTTCCTTGTGTGCTTCTATGTAAAAAAAAATATGTTCTTTGAAGAGTCAACAGTACTTGCACTTCATCCCCTCTTTCATTTCTCCTTGGTGCTCTGTCTTCATCTACAGAATGTGATTGAATTTGCTCCTAAAGAGTTCACCAGCAGCTCTATAGAACATTCCTCTCAACTGCACTAATCACCAGTCCTTTGAATCTCATTTCTCTGGGTTTCTGTAATAAATACTTACTCCTTATTTTCCTCCTTTTTAAAACATTCTTTGTCAATATACTTTTTTTTATCCCCATCTCCAATAATCTCAAATATGGGGACTCCCTGGACATCTTCAATCTCTTTTGGTTTTTCTACATAGTCTTTAACGGTTGTTTCCTTCCTTCACCTCCGTGAAGCCAGTTTCAATAGCCCCATGGGCATCTTGACATGGGTTTAGTCATAAAACACCAAACTCAGTTTATCAAAGCTAACTCTATGAATTTTTACATTTTTCCACTCCTCCTCCCATATCACCTGTTTTGGTCTATCATTTGATAAATCATCATTTACCACACAAAATTGACTCTTCAAATTTTCCTGCCCCACTCACCTCTGTCTCTGTCATCCTACATTCGATGAGTCTTGTCAATGTTACTTCCGAATGCCCATTAAGCCACTTCCCCTGATCTGGCCCAACCGTCACAGTGGTGGTTCAATTGAGCTTCATTAGAATTATAATGTCCTATCACTCAGCCTCTACTTCATGTGGCACACTGCTACAAAAATCATCCTTCTAAAATTTACATCTGCATATGCTGCTCCTTTCTGTACTCAGTATCCAAAGGGTAAAATCTTTGGCTTAACAATAATTGTCTTTTAAATAAAGCTCAAAACTATCTTGGTAATCTTTACTTTTAGCCTGTAAAATCTTAATGATCTATAATTCATATATCATGAAATTCACCTATTTAGAGTGTACAATTCAATGGTTTTTAGTATAGTCACAGAATTGTACAACCACCACTATGATCAATTTTAGAAAATTTTCATCACCTTCAAAAGAAACCCCACATCCCTTAGGAGTTGCCCATGATCAATGTACCCCAAATTGCCCCTAGGCATAGGTAACCATTAATTTATTGTCTGTCTTTATGGATTTTCCTATTACAGGCATTTCATATAAATAGAATCATTCAATATGTGGTTTTCTTCTTTCATTTAGCATGATGTTTTTAAGGTTCATTCATGTTATAACATATATAAATACTTCATTCCTTTTTATTACAAAGTAATATTTCATTGTTTGCCTATACCACATGTTATTTATCCATTCATCTGTTGGTAGCATCCTTTGGCAATATTTTTTTCCTCTTGCTATATATTGTACTTCTTATATTTTCACAATCTTAAATTTCTTTTCTTAATTTCCTAGAGTTCTTTGTACTGCTGTGTTATAGAGTTGGTTGTTTAAATTTCCCTATTTTCAAGTAGATCTTAAAACTGTTCTATACTCTTTCTTAGATCTGCTATATTTCTAAAACTGGGTCTTTTTACATGGATGCTCAATTCCATTTAATGAAAATGTATTAGGTCTGTTGTTTTTGGTATTTGGATACGTAGGAATGGAGGGGCTATAGTAACTAGAAATGCAAAAATGAACACTATCTTAAAATTTATGACATCCATTATGTTACAATATTTAAACCTACAATCATGCATCATATTGTCATTGTCCTTATGCAATTGGTTTGATGCCTTTTATTTACACATTAAACAGCATTATTACTGGCATAAATACTATAAGCTTTCTAATATAAAGGGGATAAATTGGGTTAACATCCTTGGCTATTCTATAACACAAAGTTTAAGACACTGTGCTGAGCACTATGGGAGGTTGGGAGGTATTAATACGAAGAATTATGGGAAGAAATGCATGCACACAAGCCATGATGAACTAACCTGTGATGACAGGAAATGGCAACTGTTTAGTTCTTGGACACAGCAGCAAAAACAACAGATTACTTTGGGTTGAGCCACTATTAAAGGGCTCTGGATTAAATTTGGTCCATAAAGAAAAACAGGATTTAGATAGTTAGGTGAAGACAAGAGCAGTGTTTAAATAGGACCACCTCAAAACCAAATTTGTTGACAAGGGAAATCCTAAGTTTGATCCCAGTTTTAGTATAACCTTGGGCGTAGTTTGTTAATCTAGTTAATTCCTTGAAGTTATTCAGCTATGCCAGTGTTCTCTCTTGCTTTGTGAATCTGCACAAACTGCTCCCTTTGCCTGGTCACTCTCCCCCTGCCCGATCTCTCTGGCTGCCTCGTTCTTGCCAATTAAAATTCAGTTCAGATCAATTTCTTTTGGAAATTCTTCTCTACTCACCTCCTGCTGAATTAGATGTACTCTTCATTATGTGTCTATATCCCCCTAATTGGAAGGTAGCCCTTGTTGAATAAATGGATGATGGAATGGATAAAAAATAAGTACATGAGAGTAAGATATATTAAATCACCTCACTGAATCCATCCTAATAATGTTATACCTTAATATTTATTTTCTAAAACTGCTTTCTAGTGAACTTTTTGAAAAATAAACAAACAAACAAATAAACAAACAAAAAACACCTTAGAACATGTGAAGCAGGACAGAAAAATGTAAGTGGAAGATGGTATTTGTTTCAGTAATTTTCATTATGAATCCGTTAAGGCAACAATTCTTAAAGTATGATCCATGAACAAGCAGCATCATCTTCACCTGGGAGCTTGTTAGAAATGCAAATTGTCAGACTCCACCCCTAAACCTGCTGAATCAGAAACGGGAGGAGGGTGGTAGCACTCTGTTTTAACAAGCCCTACAGGTGATTTTGATTTCCCCTGACATTTGAGACCACTACATTGTGGAGTATTGAGGGGTGTCTTGTGATGTCACAGGGGACTTGCATCAATATTCTCATTTAACTCTCATCTTCTGATTGTGTGGGAGTGGCAGCCCAAATAATACAAAACTTAATATTGAACATTTCAGAATCTAGCAGAACAAGGCCTGCAGGAAATTTTAAGCTGGTAAATCTGTTTTTATTTTTTAATAAGCCCTCTATTCTAGAATAGTTTTACATGGACAGAAAAGTTGCAAAGATAGGTAATGATAGAGAGTTCATCATGTATCCTATACCCAATTTACTGTGTTATTAATCTCTTATATCAGTATGGTGCATTTTACAGCCAATGCACCAAAATTGATACCTTGTTGTTAACGAATGTCCATACTTTACTCACATCTTTCATTTTTACCTAATATCCTCTTTCTGTTCCAGAATCCCATCCAGGTTATTTCATTACATTTAGTTGTACTGTCTCTTCAGTTTCCTCTAGATTGTGACGATGTCTCAGAATTTCCTCGTTCTTGATGAAGTTGAGAGTTTTGAGGAGTACTGATCAAGTATTTTGTAGAATGTTCCTCAGGTGGGATTTGACTGATGTTTTTCTCATGATCTGACTGGAGTTATGGGTTTTTGGGAAGGAATACCACAAGGCAAAGAGTTATTTTAACCACATCCAACATGACTTATAGCTGCTGGTGTTGTCCTTGAGCACTGGGCTGAGGTAGTACTTTTCATGACCCTCCACTCTAAATTTATGCTTTTTTTCCTCTTTTTCCATACACCACTGTTTGGAAGAAAGCGATGACACACAGATCATATGTGAAGAGTGGGGCATTTCGCTCCACCTCCCTGAGGGCAGTTTGTCTACAGTTAGTTCGAATTCCTTTGCACAAAGATTTGTTTGTTCTCTCCGTTTATTTATTTATTTAGATCAGTATGGGCTCACAGATATTCATGTTGTATCTTGGGCTATAATTCAATATCATGTTATATTTTTGCTCAGATTTTTCCAGCTTTGGCTCCTTCAGATGGTGCCTGTGCCCTTTTGGCATTCCATTACCTTTTTTTTTTTTTTTTCTTGTTGTTATTTTGTTTATATTTGTTTTGTTTTATTGTTTTAGCCTGAAGGAGCTCGGGAAATTTAACCCCTAAATATGACTCCTGGATATAAAAAGTCTTTTGAATTTAAAGGCTTTTAGAGAGATGATCAGGCTCTTGAAAGAGGCTTTCCCTTTCCCTGCATAAACCAGACTGACCTGACCAAAAGATCAAAGGGGGCAATGAACTTTCCTTCCTCTCCCTGTTATCTCAATATATTGCAGGAAAGAAAATTCAAAAATGCAGGCAGACCTAGCCCGAATTATTGTGAACACAATACCTGTCTCTCAGGTTAATTTATAAGTCGATCTGTCTCCCCCATCCATTTGTCTTCCCTAGCAGCGTTTGTCACCCCTAAACAGAATCACCTATTCTCCACATTGCTCCTCCCCTCCAAATAGACAGGTGTAAAAATATCTGAACTTCATTGGGTTATGGGATAATCCCTCTTGTGATTCTCCCCATGCTCGTGGTAAATAAACCTTTCTCTTATTAATCTGCCTTAATTGTGAGTTGATCTTTCAGGAAACTTTTGGGGGAAAGGGCAAGTTTCTCTCACCTCTACAGCTCTTCTTTACTTTTGGCACTACAAGATGGTCATCTTATATATTCTCTACCCCTGCTACACAACTGTCCATTTCTCCAATGAGTCCCCTGATTCCTTTTCTTAGAAAATTGTGTTAGATACTAATATCAGGGTCCTGGGTATGTTTGATGCTTTTAGAGTGTCATTGTTTCTATATTCTCTCCCATGACAAAGCAAGGAATTATATGTGTGTGTATTAACCCATGTATGTACATATATCTGTACATATTTATGTGTATATCCATGGTTATCTATATTAAGGTAAGCATGAGTTCATACTAAGGTCTCCAACTCTAATCTAATACCACATGGATCATTCTAGCCTTCTCCTCTCCTTGCTTGTACATAACCTTCCACTTTAACAGTTAGAAACCTAGGTCATACCATCTCCCACAGATTTAATTAATTGTTTGATTCCAGTACGCATGTATAGTGATTTCAGAATTTGTAGCCCATACCCTCTGGGAAATAACTTTACCAATTAGAGTTTGACATTCTCGTGTAGCTCTTTCCCACTGATTGTATTAGAGTGGAAATACAAAATAAAACTTAATCTTGAGCATTTTATAATCTACAACAGTCCCCAACCTCTTTGGAACTAGGGACTGTTTTCATGGAAGACAATTTTTCCATGGACCTGGGGATGGTTTGGAGATAATTCAAGCATATTACATTTATTGTGTACTTTATTTCTATTATTATATTGTAATACATAATGAAATAATTCTACAACTCACCATAGGTTGAGGACCCCTGATCTAGAAGAACAAGTCTCCCAAGAGACTCATCTGTAACATCCTGGTTTGTTTATCAGAAGGCAAAAAAAGGCCCAATTCATAGGATAAAGAACACAAACATTATCAGAGGTAGGCAAGACCCTAAAATAAAAAAAAGTAGTATTGCCTAATTTAGCACAATGCCAGGAACTGGCAGTACCTGTGAAAGGCCCATTTTGTTAAATCATTTATGAATTTAGAAGGCTGTATCATATTTAAATGTTAATAAATAAATAATAATTAAATGCTAGTACATGAAAACAGGTAACTGTAAACTAGCTCACTGTGGTTCCTCCTAATCCCAAAGAAAGCTCCAAGCAAAGTATTAGGTCTTCACCAAGCTAGAAGTGTATAAGAAGCCCAGGAGGTCTGAATTTTGGCACAGTTCTTCTCCTAGGAGAGGTTTACAGGTATGATGGTAGGTGAGTGGCTAGCAGACCAGAGAGAGTAGAGAAGTTATCCTGCCACTGAGAGCAGCTTACCTAAATTTCCTAGAGGTTCAGGAGCTATTTTTATGAATCTTCCAAGGAAAGTGGTGCTCATTCGAAATGATTGGATTTCTTCTTTAGCAAATGGCATTCCATTCATAATTTCTTATTAAAAATAAGGAACATCTCTGCCAGGAAGAAACAAAAACTGTCCCACATCAGAATTATTCCTTTTCTCTCTCATGACTCCCTATTGTGTTTCTTCACTGCATCCAATTCTGTGTGGCCTGTATTACAGTTTCTCATTTATAGTGTCGCTTAGCTTCCCCTGTCCAATCTGCACTGGGTACGCTTTTTGATGATAGGGACTTATTCTTATTATCTGAATGCCTAACATACAGCAGGTGATAAACACATATTGAATGGAAAGCTCAAAAACACATAGGAAAGGATAACTTCAACATCATTGTTTTTAATTCACAGATTTCTTTCATGAACGTGAACGATTTCCTTGACTTTATTTAGACGAATAGCTTTTCAGCATGAACTTTCATGCTCATAAAAACAAGTTCTCAAGAAGTGATCCCAGGGATGATACCATCCTTTGAGTCTCTAAAAACTAAGTTACCCGTGCTTCTTGCAAGATTATTTTAGGATTCTTCAATAAACCATTTGAACTGGTTATATTGTTTAGAATTTCTCATCTGTCAAATAATGGCCCAGCTGCAATATAATCAACTTGAGGAGATTAAAAATAAAACCACAATGGGTTCCAGAGTCCTACCCCCAGAGTTTTGGATGCAGCAGGTTTGAGGTAAGGCTTGGAAATCTGTCACTGTAACACACTCTCCCAAGTGTTTCTGATGGGAAGTTGGATCACGTCCTGCCTCATAGTGAGGAATAGGTGGAGAAAAATTCTCCAAGCTCTCTTCTTCCCTTAGCAAGAAGTGTCGGTACTGAATCAAAAGTTATCCTCCATGTACGTGTCCCACCAGAAGTCTATTCATCTCAGACATTCCCTAGAGAATCAAGTTTGGTTTCTGGTAGTAGTACCAGACTATATGGCAGAATAGACCGGCTGAAAATCAAAATTTATACTTGGGAACAATATTAAAGACATAGGCCAAAAGAGAAAGCCCGTTTCCACACAGAAGAGCTTTCCACAGCATAGATTTATCAGAACTTCTCTTTCTGTTAACAAAACTACCTGGTTAATGCCTCGCGGTAAGTAAATCTGAGTTGGCCAGTGTTATGAGAAAGTGATTTCTAGCCTCCGACACTCTACCTTTATGCTTTGTGAAGTACAACCCACTATAGGGACACAGGCTGCTCTGAAAAGCTCTGAGCCTCAGGGAACAGCGCCATCTGCTGATCGCTTAGGACATAGCTTACTTGGGAAAAGTGAGTGGAATCTTTGGGAAAGTGGTAGATGTTAATTACATATTTCCTGGCTTTCTTACAATGGCTGCTATAACACCATACTGCCAAGCACCAGGCATTCTTTCAGCTCATTGGATAAATCAATATTAATTGGTGGGTTTGTTTGTTTGTTTGTTTGTTTTTTACTTAAAGGTGAACACTATTTGAGTGTCATGGCTTAAGCCTTAGGTAGACAACTCTGCCTATGGGTGCTCATTCACCAAACGGGAAAGCTTAGCACTTGGGCTACAAGAACCAGAGCTATGGGACAATGCCTCAGTGACTTTAATGGTTTATGGAGAGTACCCTGAAGGTCTGGTTTCAGGGAACTATGGACACTTCATTTCCTAACAGTTTTTCTTTGGGGCCCAACACAGCAATCCACACAGTTAAGACTGTGATACTCTGAAGTTCTAGCATGTGCCAATTCCTTCATTGAACAGGTATAAGAGAGCAAAGCAGACCCCAGGGAAGCCCAATTTTGGTTAGGTTAAATCCTTAAAGAAATGAGGTGCTATTTTCCCCAGTGGTAGTTTATTTATGTGTTTTTTTTTAATGTTATGGTTTATTAACATTATAGTACCCTCCCCAGGACTGGGAGAGAGAAATATGAAAATCATAAAATGTGAAGAGTCGAGAAATACACTATCTGTGTGTGTGTGTGTGTGTGTGTGTGTGTGTACGTGCTCTAAGCCAGGACTTTGAAAGATAAACATTTGATGTAGCAAAATGTTGAAAGTAAAAAAGTCATAAGCAGGTTTAATTACATTTTTCTAAAAATATTTGGCTTTCAAAATCAAACCCACTTAAAGTTTTCCTACTTTTATTTTCTTTTCTTAGTCATTTAAACATATTGTAGGGGATTTCACTGTGTCATAATAATGTTATTTTTACACAGGTTTTAGTAGTGAACATAAAGTTGGTGGACCCTGCTGCCCTCCACACAGCTGAAAGTTCGTTTTTCTGCCCAATTCTTCCCACACTCATGAAAAAATACCAGATTTAAAATTAATGTTCAGCACTTAAACTCTTGTGAGGTCCTGCAATATTTGATCAGAGTTAAAAAAAATCTACAGCATATATTACAAATAATAGCTGGAATAAGTGCAGATGGGACTAATTAGGATTTTCCAGTTTGATTTTACCACCTGCAAAATATTTTATTTTTGAACCAGATTTATTTTTTCTATATTCAAAGTGTGTATAATTCAATTTTCACTCTTGCAAGGACAGACGTGGCATAAACACATTCACATGAGAACTCTTCATTTCTAAACTATCACAACTTTGGACCACATGATTCCAGGTGCTTCGACTTGAAATGTTTGCCAGTTTAAGTAAATCAAATATGATATTATAATTATTATTATTTATAATAAAAGTGAAATTTATTGATAGCATTATTAGGCAGTGTTTTGGGTACTTTATATGTAATAATTCATTTAATCCTTATAACAACACTGTGAGCTGGGTACTATTACTTTTTTCTTTTCTTTTTTTTTTTTTTTTGAGACAGACTCTCACTCTGTTGCCCAGGCTAGAGTGCTGTGACATCAGCCTAGCTCACAGCAACCTCAGACTCCTGGGCTCAAGTAATCCTTCTGCCTCAGCCTCCCGAGTAGCTGGGACTACAGGCACGTGCCACCGTGCCCAGCTAATTTTTTCTGTATATATTTTTAGTTGTCCATATAATTTCTTTCTATTTTTTAGTAGAGACGGGGTCTTGTTCTTGCTCAGGCTGGTCTCGAACTCCTGAGCTCAAACAATCCACCCGCCTCGGCCTTCCAGAGTGCTAGGATTATAGGCGTGAACCTCTGCGCCCAGCGGTACTATTACTTTTTAAATGAGGACACAGAGAGGTTAAATACCATGCCTAAGGGTGAAAACATATGTAGTAAATGGTGGCACTGATAGAGATATAGATAAATACACTGATATAGATCCCTTTATATGCCCCAAGAACACCTGAATCTTCCCCCTAGGTACCTCATTTCATCTCATCCTACTCATAATTTTAAGATATCTATCTCCATCTATCTATTTATCTATCCATTTTTCTACAGGCTGAGGAACTCTTATCTGAAATGCTTGGGACCAGAAGTGTTTCAAATTTTAGATTTTTTTTTTCTTTTGGATTTTGGAATATTGGTATATATATATACAAAATGAGATATCTTGGGGATGGGACCCATAAACATACATATGAAACATAAATCAACATAAAATTCAACTGTGTTTCATATATACCTCATATACATAGCCTAAAGGCAATTTTATACATTTTTAAAATAAATGTGTGTACAAAATTATAACCATGATATAAATTAATGAAGTTTGTGTACATTGAATCATCAGAGAGCAAATGTGTCACTATCTCAGCCACCCATGTGGACAATCTGTGGTTGTTTAGCATCACCATCATTCCCGACTCCGAATTTATATGGTACAAATAAGCAAACATTTTCTTACACTTATTCATGCATCAGTACTTAGTAAAAAATATGACATGTCATTAATACAGGGAAACAACGATGTGAACAGGGTAACTAAGCAGCATAGTGGCATTCCCAGAATACCTGTATCAGCTGTTCAACCACAGCCACAACAAACCATGGCAGGCTTTTAGTCTCCACCTACAATGCTCTGTTTTTGTTAAAAGGTTTCTGAACATTGTATTTTTTGTTTGTTTTGTTGATTTTTTTTTTGTGGGGGGGCGGTAATAAGAAACATCAGAAGCTGTTGAGGGACTAGGAAGTGGGTTCTCTGGGGATGAGGTGGCATTCTGCTGGAGGACTTTTTAAAATGTTTCCTTCAGAGTCATCTGCCTCATTAACAAAGGTTTGTTGTCTTAAAGTGTCTCTTTGATTTTATAAACTGAAATGATTTCTTGTTCTGCTATGAATGCATACTACTCTAGTCCTTCAATAAGCCCATCACACATTTTCACCATGTTGTCTATAGGCACTTTTTCTGCAGTGTTAACGAAGTCATCTTCATCACCACTGTTATGGTCACCTAGATTCAGAACCATATAGGTTATTTTATCATTGGCCTATGAATGAACAACTGGAGCCTGTAACTGATATTAAAAACTTCTTCAATATCTACTTCTTCCAGCCTACTGATGGATTCTGAAGGTGTATTTTTTCATATATAAGGAGGCCAGATATATTTTTTTCTCATTTGACATAGGAAATCATTAAAAGTCACTACTTTGTTCATCATCATCGCTAAACATAGTCACAGGCCAGAGGTTGTGCCAAGGCATGCACAAATGTATCTTTAGTAACTGTGATCCAAGCATTGGCAACAACATATATGGCATTTTTCCTGTTAAACTCCTTTTCAAAACCTCCCACACCCACACCTCTGTTCAGTGCTACTAGACTACTTTTCAAGAAAATGTTTTCATAGTTACTCTTTGTTGATTTAAAGATGTCTTGTTCACGTGGCTAACTTAATGAAATCACATTTGGGGAAAAGTGCATGGCATAAACATTATTTTTAATGAAAATTTCCACTGGAAGA
The DNA here is from genome assembly GCF_041146395.1 of Eulemur rufifrons. Classification (NCBI taxonomy): domain Eukaryota; kingdom Metazoa; phylum Chordata; class Mammalia; order Primates; family Lemuridae; genus Eulemur; species Eulemur rufifrons. Next base: position 30,934,291 of record NC_091002.1, read on the forward strand.
TGAGCAGAAGAGTTATCAAGGAATAATAAAATCTTGCAGTTATTGTCCAGTTCAGATTCCCTGCAGTGAGCACTGGCCATTGGTACAAAATGTTTGTGAAACCAGTCAGAAAAGATGTCTCTGGAGGCCGGGCAAGGTGGCTCACGCCTGTAATCCTAGCACTCTGGGAGGCCGAGGCGGGTGGATTGCTAGAGGTCAGGAGTTCGAGACCAGCCTGAGCAAGAGCGAGACCCCGTCTCTACTAAAAATAGAAAGAAATTATCTGGCCAACTAAAAATATATATATATAAAAAAATTTAGCCGGGCATGGTGGTGCATGCCTGTAGTCCCAGCTACTCGGGAGGCTGAGACAGTAGGATCGCTTAAGCCTAGGAGTTTGAGGTTGCTGTGAGCTAGGCTGACACCATGGCACTCACTCTAGCCCGGGCAACAAAGTGAGACTCTGTCTCAAAAATAAATAAATAAATAAATAAAATATCTCTGGTGATCCATGCTTTTTCTAACCATAATAATGGACTGGTAAGAAATTCCTCACTCCTTGAAAACAGTGAGGACACAAGTTTTTGCTTATCACAGCAAGTTTACACTTATGCATGCCTACTGCATTAGCACATTCTAGCACCGTTATTCTATCCTTGGAATCCTTAATTCCTGTAGTGGCTGTCTCATCAGCTGTAGTCAGTGTCTTTCTGGGACAATAATGCCCAAATGGTGATATTTTAGCAGCATTACATATTTGTTCTGCATTCAAATTTTCATCAGCAATGACTTTGGCAAACTTGTCAATAAATTTCTTTGCTGCTTCATGAACAGCTCATGTTTTATCACTACAGATCTTTAAAAATGTAATGCTGTGTCTTTTCTTAAATTTCTGCAACCAGTTTGTTGAATATTATAGTTCCTTTCAGTTTTCAGTTCATTGTGATAGATCTTTGCTTGTTTCATAATCAGCTTACTGTTAAGAGGCATATGCTCACTGCAATGCTGACAGATCCATTGAAATCTTCATTTCTGGCTCATGTAGTGTTTTCCTATTTTTTATTGACTTCTGTTTATCACTTCCAACATAGGTCTTGGCCCCACATGAGGCATTGTGGAGACCATGCTGTTGGTGCATCTGTCCTGCACATGTGCCATTTTATTACCCTTTGTGAGTGAGCCTGTTTGGGGGAATCTGGATGTGTGTGGAAAAGATATATCAAAGCTGAAGAGGCTGGGTGGAGGTGTCTTTTTCCCTTATGGATGCTGAATAAACTGTGTGTTGTGCACCTGTATTTTGCCTGCAAACTGTCTCTTCAGGTCATGTGTGGAATTTTCTACTCGTGCCATTTTGTTAGCTTTCAAAAAGTTTCAGATTTTTGATTTTCAGATTAGGGATGCTCAACCTCTATCTATCTATCTATCTAGAATACTAACACATACACACACACACACACACACACACACACATGTCTTCTTGGCTAGCCTTCTTGATTACTCATCTCCTGGATCCTGGAGGTTGGTGTTCAGAAGATGTGGCTCTTGCCCTCCAAGATCCTTCAGTTTTGTAAGTTAAGTTACACACATATATACTAACAGCTTTGAAGTGATAAGTGCTAGGAAATGTTCTCTTTAGTAGTTGAGAATTGGGAAAAGTTCTTCCACATTGTGGTGTGAGGGAAAGAGGAAAAGCTCTGGTAGAAGAGATAGAATTTTGGTTGGTTTAGCAGATGGAAATAGGAAAAATGTGTTTCACTAAGATAGATGAGCCCAATGAATTGTCTGCATGGGGGTAGAGAAGCTATGAGTGAAATACAGAAATCCCTTTCAGTATTTTCTGCCACTTCCTAAACTTGCCTAACTTGTTTCTATAAAATTTTGATAACTTACCTATAACTTTTCTTGGTAGTTTCTCTCTCTTCTCCCATGGTGTGGGTCATTTCCAACACAACTATGGTAAGTCTTCACTTATGATTTGTTAAAAATGTTGATAGGTTCTTAGAAATTGTGACTTTAAGTGAAACAACATATAATGAAACCAATTTTATCATAGGCTAATTGATATAAACAAAAGTTAAGTTTCTACACGTATTTCTGGATACAAAACCATCACCAAACTTTTAAATGAAGACCTAAAACACTCCTAATATTGAACATCAAAATAAATGTGAGCTATACATATACATTAAAAAGGTTAATAAAAACAAGTAAGATAGTTATTTACCCAACTTGTGGTGAATCAATGAGGAATGACAGTCATAGGTGTGGTGGGTGAAATCAAGGACTACATATATGCAAAGTGAAAATTGCCAGGAGCTCACTGAATGCTTTAGTACTATGTTGTTTATTGTTGTGCATTTGTACAATTATTGGATACTTTGTGAATTTTTGTTTGATGATAATTTGTATTCATTCACTCATTTATTTTTCAACTCATTTATTCCAGTTTAGGGTCACAGGTGGCCAGAACCTATCCCAACATCTTAGGGCACAAGGGAGGAACCAGCCCCGGACAGGTTGCCATTCCATGTCAGGGTGCACTCATACCACACCATTCTCACTCGGACTGTGACCATGTAGACATGCCAATTCACCAAACATGCACAATTTTCAAATGTAGGAGGAAACCAGAGTACCCAGAGAAAGCCCACACAAACATGGGCATTACATGCAAGCTCCAAAGACCGTGGCCCCAGCTTGGAACCAAAGTTATTTCTCATCAATGTTATAACTAAAAGATGTTTAATGAAACCACATTCTTCCAGGGCCTGCTGTAGTAATACAGCATAGCACTTAAGTGTTTCAGATCTGGAAATATATTACTACCTCCTGCTGTAGAATTCTGATTCTGCTGCTTAATTTGAGAGAAGACCAGGCAGTGAGAAAGGAGGCAGGAATAGGTTTTTGTAGTAAACAAGAAAACAGGGAGACAATTTCAAGAATGAGATAGGAGGTGGGGGTAACTAACATTCTCCAATGCTGCAGGGAGAATGAAAAAAAAATATGACTGAGAAAGACCGTGATATATCAGCACTGCCCAATATATGAGCCATGCAGATGTTACAGAGTTAAAAATTAATTAATCCAGAGGGCTACTGTAATCTCACAGTAATAATGTAACAATCCTAGGAAGCTTAACTTGCAGGTCTGTTTGTGTCGGTTGGTTTGTTCATTCTCTTCTTCTCACCGCAGGGGATGGCTCAGTGGTCACAAGACAAATGATGGAGAAACTGCAAGATTAGATCAGATAAGGAATAATTGAGCCACTAGGGGCCTGTGGGAACAGTGTACTACACACGTCACAAAGACCCTGAATTAACTAAACCTGTGGTCCCAAACCTCCAGGCTGGGGACTGGTACAGGTCTGTGGCCTGTTTGGAACCCAGCCACACAGCAGGAGGGGAGTGGCAGGCCAGGAAAGCTTCATCTCTATTTAGAGCCACTCCCCATTGCTTACATCACTGCATAAGCTCTGCCTCCTGTCAGATCAGCAGTAGCATTAGATTCTCATAGGAGCGTGAACCCTATTGTAAACCGTGCATGCGAGGGATCTAGGTTGCGCACTCTCATGAGAATCTAATGCCTGATGATCTGAGGTGGAGCTGAGGCAGTGATGCTAGCACTGGGGAGCTGCTGCAAATACAGATTGTCATTAGCAGAGAGGTTTGACTGCACAATAAATGTAATGTGCTTGAATCATCCTGAAACCATCCCCCAATCTGGTCCATGGAAAAATTGTCTATAATCTCAAGAAGTGAAAATTAAAAGGACCAACAATAACATTTCAGGAGCCTTAAGCCTGATACTTTCTTGAGTGTCTTGTTTCCCATTTAATCTAATTATTACAGATCCAATATTATGTTTTGCAAAAGTATTCAGGGACATATTTTATAGGTTATAGATGTATACATGTTTATGCATTTTCATTTTTTCTTTTTGTAATTTATTCACATGAAATCAAAGTCTACCATAATACCCTATCTTTTATTTGGGGTGAGAGTGTCTTTGCTTTCTTTCTGATCTTCTTTGTGCAGGTCAGAATGGGTTCTGCTGGAGTGAAATCATAACTTTGTTAGTCATATCTTAACAGTAGTAGAAACGGTCACTCTCCTGTGAGTAACTGCTACAAATGGAGATTATGGTAAAGCATAAACCTCAGACGTGTGGGTATTTTCTTCTCCAAGTTTAAAAAAAAAACAGAAAGGAAAGATTTAACTCACTAAAGTTATTTTGAGAAAATCAATTTCCATAAATACATTTTATTGCTCACTCATAAATTTATACTTCCCTTTCCTTCACTGCATAATTGGTTTCCTGCATACAGTTTAGCTCCATGATTCATGTTTTCACAGGAATTTTATCCCTGATATTTTTCTGGTCCAGCCATTCTTCCATTCAAAACCTGCAGTTCTTTACTGCCTGAAGAAAAAAGTACAAAATTCTTTGCATGGCATTCAAGGCTTTGCAGAAGCTGGCCCCAAACTGTTTTTTCTTGATAATAATTTTACCTCTCCTTCAGTATTCCTTCCCAGCTTCCTTCCAGGTCCTTCCCAGTTCCCATTATTTTTGCATTCTTTGTTGTTTCCCTGTGTACGATGGAGTTTTTCTTTGGGACCATTTTATACTGGTAAAGTTAGATGAATGCATGTATGCCCACCTATGTTACTGGTGACTTCTGTGTCAGAAGATGGTCTATAACCTAGCTACTCATTCTCTACTTTTTTTTTTTTTGGATAGGATTTCACTCTGTTGGCCAGGCAAGAGGCAGTGGCATCGTCATAGCTCACTAAAACCTCCAGTACCTGGACTCAAGTGATCCTCCTGTCTCAGTCTCCCAAGTAGCTGAGACTACAGGTATGCCACCATTCTCAGCTAATTTTTAAATTTTTTGTAGAGATGGAGTCTTGCTATGTTGCCCAGGCTGATCTCAAATTCCTGGCCTCAGCCTCCCAAAGTGCTGGGATTATGGGCATGAGATACTGTGCCTAGCCCACTCATTCTTTCTATGTGGATGATCTACCAATTCATGTTTTAAGATTTTTTTTAATTATGGGAAAATACACATAACATAAAATTCACCATCATAACCATTTAATTGTTTTTTATTGAACATAATATTTTGCATATTTATGGGGTACATGTGATATTTTGTTGCACGCATAGAATGTTTAATAAGCAAGTTAGGGTATTTGAATATTTATTATTTCCATGTGTTGAGAACAGTTCATGTTATCTTTTCTGGCTACTTTAAAATATACAATGCATTGTTGTTAACTATAGTCATTTAACTCTGCCATAGAACAGTAGAGCTTATATCTTTTATCTAACTGTATGTTTATATGTGTTACATTGTAGCCATTTTTAAGCATACAGTTTAGTGTGCAACCATCACTACCATCCATCTCCAAAACTTTTTCATCATCCCACACTGAAACTCTGTATGCATTAAACAGTAATTCCACATTCTCCCCTTCCCCCAGCCCTAAGTAATCTCTATCTACTTTCTGTCATTATGAATTTGACTACTCTAGGTACCTCATATAGGTGGAATCATATAATATTTGATATTTCACTTAGCATAATGTCTTTAAGTTAAATCCATGTTGTAACATGTTTCAGAATTTCATTTCTTTCTGAGGTTGAATAATATTCCACTGTGTACACACAGCACAATTTGTTTTATCCATTCATCCATTGATAGACATTTGAGAAGTTTCTACCTCTTGGTTATTATGAATAATACTGCTATGAACACTGGTGTACAAATATCTATTCAAGTCCCTGCTTTCAACTCTTTTGTGCATTTAAGTGGAACTGTTGAATCAAATTTTACTTATATGTTTAATTTTTTAAACTTAGATACTGTTTCTCACAGCAGGTATGCCATTTAACATTTCAGCCAGCAATGCACAAGGATTCCAGTTTCTTCAATACTTACACCAACACCTGTTGTTTTCTGTTCTTTTTTTTTTTTTTTTAATGTAGTAGCCATCCTAATGGATATAAAGTGGCATTTTATGGTTCTGATTTGCATTTCCCTAATTATTAGTGATGCTGAACATTGTTTCATGTGCCTATTGGCTATCTATATGTCTTCTTTGGAGAAATGTCTACTCAAGACTCTTGATCATTTTTCAGTTGGGTTGTTTGTTTTTTGTTGTTGTTAAATATTATGAGAGTTCTCTACATATTCTGGATATTAATCCTTTATCAGATATATTATTTGAAAATATTTTCTCCTATGGGTTGCCTTTTTAATCTGTTGATTAGTGTCTTTTGATGTAAAATATTTTTAATTTTGATAAAGTCCAAATTATCTACTTTTTTTCTTTTGTTGCCTGTGCTTTGGTGTCATATTTAAGAAACGATTGTCAAATCCAGTGTCATGAAGCTTTCCCCCTATGTTTTCATCTCAGATTCTTATACTTTAAGCTCTTATGTTTAGGTCTTTGATCTATTTTTAGTTAATTTTTTATATGGGATAAGGGAAGAGTCCAGCATCATTCTTTTGCATATGGACATCCAGTTTTCTCAGTACCATTGTTGAAAATATCATCTTTCCCCATTAAATGGTCTTGACATCCATGTTGAAAATCATTTGACCATATATACAAGGGTTTATTTTTGGGCTCTGTATTCCACTGGTCTGATCTCCATTTTAATGCACGTACTGCACTGTTTTGATTACTATATCTTTGCAGCAAATGTTGAAATCAGGAAATGTGAGTCCTCCAATTTTGTTCTTCTCCTAGATTATTTTGGATATTTAGGATCCCTTGAGATTCCATATGAATTATAGAATGGATTTTCCTATTTCTACCAAATATTTCATTGGGATTTTGGTAGAAATACAACCTACAGATTGCACTGAACCTATAAGTTGCTTTGGGTACTACTGACATCTTAACAATATTAAGTCTTCTAATCTCTGATTACAGATGTCTTCTCGTTTATTTGTCTGCTTTAATTTTCTCAGCAATGTTTAGGAGTTTTCTACGTACTAGTCTTTTATCTCCTTGGTTAAGTTAATTTATAAGTGTTTTATTCATTTCAATGCTATTGTAAATCAAATTTTAAAAAATTTCCTTTTCTGATTGTTCATTGATAGCTTATAGAAATGCAACTGATTTTTGTTTGTTTTTGTATCCTGCTTGCTACTTTGCTGGATTTGTTTATTAGTTTTAACAGTTTTTTTGTGAATTCTTCAAGATTTTTTACATATAAGATTGTGTCTTCTGTGAATAAAAATAACTTTACTACTCCCTTTCCAATTGGGTGACTTTTACTTCTTTTTCTCACCCAATTTCTCTGGCTAAAACTTCTAATACTATGTTGGCTATTAATAGAAATGTGAAAGCAAGTATTCTTATCTTGTTCCTGATCTTAGAGGTTAAACTTTCAGTTCAACATTATGATGTTATCTGCGGGTTTTTCATATATGGCCTCTATTATGTTGAAGTGGTTTCCTTTTGTTCCTAGTTTTCTGAGTGTTTTTAATATAAAATTGTATTGAAATTTATAAAATGCTTTTTCAGTGTCTATTGAGATGATGATGTTTTCTCTCCTTTCATTCTGTTGATGTGGTATATTACACTGAGTCATTTCCCACTTTTGAACTATCTTTGCAACCCAGGAATAAGTCCCACTTGGTTATGGTGTGTCATCACTTTAATATGCTGCTGAATTCAGTTTTCTAGAATTTTGTTGAGGATATTTGCATCAGTGCTCATAAGCTACATTGGTCTGTAGACTTGTTGTCTTGTAATGTCTTTGTCTGGCTTTGGTATTAGGGCAGTGCTGCCTCATAGAATGAGTTAGAATGTGTTATCTCCTGTTTAATTTCTTGGAAGAGTTTCTGGGGAATTGGTGTTTATTCTTTAAATGTTTGGTAGAATTAACCAGTGAAGCCATCACATACAGTGCTTTCTTTGTCAAGAGGTTTTCATTACTGATTCAATCTCCTTACTAGTTTATATCCATTTAGATTTTCTATTTCTTTATGATTTAGGCTTTACGTATATTTCTAAAACTTTGTATATTTCATCTAGGTTACCCAATTGTTGGCCTACTATTGTTCATAACACTTTCTTATAATCCTTTTTATTTCCATGGATTTGGTAGTAATATCCCCACTTTGGTTTCTCATTTTAGTTATTTTAGAGAAAACATGATACCTTATAAGATATTTGGCCAGATAGGATTTCCAACAGGACAAGAAAGTGAAAAGAGAAAATAAGAAAATATTGGCCCCGAATTTTTGTTTGAACTCAGGCAATATCTGTGATGGGCATCCCCAACTTGTATTCAGGTACATGTCCCAAAATACGTGTCTTTGAATCCAAAAGTGAGCTGGTTCAAAGGTCAGTGTTGTTCATGATTTCTGTGTCATTGTGTTCAGCTTTTGTCACTAAAATAATGTGACCTGAAGCGATGGCTTCCCCTCTGCCCCCCAGGATTATTTTCTTAAGTATTTTGGAGCCAAAGTACACAGTTGAGACAACCCATGAGGATCCCTGGCTAGATTACTGGTTATTCTTGAGAGAGGAACAGATGAAGGAGACCTCAGTTTTTTCTTTTCTCCATAGATCCCCATTTTCGTCTCCTGTTTGTACTTCACAGAGGACTAAGAAGGCAGAGGTGAAATTCCTAATAAATACTCAGTATTTTACTAAATCAAAAGTTTCACAACTCAACACTCAAAGAAGTCTTATTTTATTGCTTGTTTATACTCCCTCCGACCTTTTACCATAACCAAAGCTGTTTTTGCCAAATTTAAATGAAATTTACTCCTCATAGGATTTCAGGTTGAAACTGGATTCAGAAGCCAGAAAGATTTAGAAGGATGTGCTTTAAATGCTACATAATGTATCTATTTTTTTTAAATAGATGTTCCATAGTATTCAAAGCCAGTTATATAAAACAAATTGCAACACATTTCTTCAATCAACCACTTAAGGATCATACCAAATGAACTTAATAATTATGTTTTTACATGTTGTAATTAGCAATAAGGAATGTGCCTTCATGGTCCAGTTTATCAGAAAAATTTCTGCAGGTAAACTTCCTATCGGCTTCTTCCAGTAAAGAACACATTTTCTTTCTCCTTTTTAAAGCGTCAAAGTTTATTCCCTTCCACTTTTTTTTTTTTTTTTTAAGCTCTTTCAGGTGGTGGAAGGTCTGAGGATCATTTGCACTAATTATTTTTAGTTCTTCCTCACATAACACCTGAAGAGGACATTCTATTTATGGGAACCAAATTACTTAGAAATATTTCCAAGCTCTTTAAGCAGAGGTCAGTACACACATTAGCTAGGGGCAAAAGGAATATTCAAGCCCAGGCATCCCTTTTGAATTCACAGCTGGGATTTATGCAGCTCCATGCTGTTGGCCTGGTCCCCTTGGTTACCCTCCACCTTGCTCATAATATCCAGACAGCATGTCAGGGCCCATCGCATCTCCACGTATCAATAAATGTTTGTGGAGGATCAGCTGTTCCCATGGTACCTGGGCTCCGGGATTTGTGTTGGAATGTGCAGTGTTTCCCAGACTCTAGGTTCTCAGCAACTGCTCCTATACAATCTTGATTCTCTGCACCTACTGAGTCTTTCTAGGATTTCATGATGCTGCTCTGACATTTTCACACTCTGGGTCCTAACTCCCGATTACAAGCTGTAGGGATTAAGAAATTCCTCCCTGAGACTTGCCTGCACTTGCCTTAATAGGCCATTTGTTCTTCTCTGTTTTTTTTTTCCTTTTTTTTTCCCATCTCCTTTAGGGTAATTTTCAGAGAAGCACTCCTTATCACTTTCCTCATTCCAAATCTTTGCAATAAAACTTTCAGAATTGTGCTACTTCCACCGGAGAAAAGGTAGACGTTTATTAACTTGGTGGGAAAGGTCCCTTTTCTATGTTTTTCATCTTATTTTCCTGGCTAGGTGATTACTATCACATAAAAATCCCAAACTGGATGGCCATACATCTCATATAACATTAAATATGGTTTGGAAATGTTTTTGAATAAAAATAAAATGATTACAAAACCCCCTGTAAGTTAAGTGACACCTAAATAATAAGACATTTGAAATAAACATTTTATTTACAAAACGTAAAGTTGCTGACCTTGAATTGTGACTAAGCTTAAGGAAATGTTTACTTATATAAAAATATTTAACTTCTTAACTTTGAAAAAATTGTATTAATATGTTGTGTGAGAGCTCTTTGGTTTAAGTCTGAAATGTGGATTAGGAAAAGAGAAATAAACAAAGAAAAAAATTTAGGGAAAAAGTGAATTTTAACAGAATTAGCTTAGAAACTGCTGAAAATACAGACTCCTGGTTTTTGTACCCTTGATAGGGTAGATTTACTAAAAAGGAAAACAAGACAAAACAAAGCAAAAACCTGAGATTTCCAGATAAATTTGAGTTTTCAATAAACTATGAATTTTGTAGTGTATTTCCCAAATATTATGGTACATAGTTGGACTAAAATTTATTTGCTGTTTATCTGAAATTCAAACTTATTTGGGTATCTTGTATTTTGCCAATCAGCTTTAACAACTGGAGATTTCAATTCAGTTGTGGTGGGTGGGGGACCAAATGGCTGTACTTTTTAAAAGCTAAGTTCTGCATGAATTTTGATAAGCAGTCAGGTTTGGAAACCACTAGATTATCATCTCAAGATACAACACACAAACACACACACACACCCTGTGAAAGAGACAAAACTGTGGTCCCAAAGTCTGTGTTTCTGGTAGATTCATACTGTAAATGGAGAAAAAATATTAATCTGAACTGAACAGAGAAACCAAAATATATCCAATCTTGCCACTAGTGATCCCCTGGCACGGGTGGTAAAACACTCAGGCATTTTCCACAGTATAGGCTGCGATACAGACCCATAGAATTATCATCATCATCATCATTATTGATTTGGCTGGCTAGCTTGAATTTCTTTAATCAAATATGGTTGGCTGTGATTGGATGTTCTTATTAACTTTTGTGATTGACCGTGAGGTATCATGAGTTATAAGTAAAACCTAAAATATTACATGGGATCGACTAGCTTTTAAAAACAGAATACAATATACCACAATAAATCTAAACTGACATTAATTCATTTAATTCGTTCATTACACATCTATTAAGTGCATGGTATGTTGAAGTGCTGGAGGGAAAATGATAAAAGAAATAGAGCCCCAGCTCTCCAGGCACCTAAATCAATGGTTTAGAATCGCAACAGTTTCCAGCAGGACTTTTAAGTTTCTCATGATGTGCTGATCAGCATGGAGATTTATATGCAAAATGCTCAAGCAGACTGCCTGGTTTAACAGAGCTTACAACATTAAAAAAAAAAAAAAAAAACTTTACAGTTTAAAATATAGTAGCCTCAATATAAAGCTTCATAAGGAAAAATCCCTCTTATGTACTATTGAGGCCACACGGTTTGGTAAGAGGAAGATTTAACATTAGAGCTCTTTGTACTTACTGGATTTATTTAACTAAGGACTAGTTACAGTATTTAGTACTGTATGTGCTTCTATTGCTCGTTGTCTAATAAAACTTTTTCTGGATTCGTTTTTTTCTGTTAGAGTATCCACTGTAATAAGGAAGGGCTATGCTGTGTGAAATGAATTACGCTCCTCAGACAGGTGGGGGGACTTCAGGTTCTTTAGTGTAGAATCCAGCTCACTTCCCAACTATTTCGTCAAGTCTTTCTGACAATGGCCACCCACTCTGAACTCTCCTTTTCCAAACATCCATAGTCCTTTCCACTGGATTAGCTACTTTACTGTTCCCAAAATCTCATCATAATGTTTAAGTCTAGTAGTTCAATAATATTAGGGGGCGGGGTTGAAGAGGAAAGCGCAATGTCATGGACTCATTTAGAATTCCCCACAGTGCCTCCTCCTTCTAGATGTGGCCCGTAAGTCTTTTATTACCTGGTTGTTTGACCTGGAAGTCACTTTGAAGATCACAACACAGAAACAAGCCTGTGGACAGCAGGTGCCTTCGCAGCACCGTGGGTGTGCCCTGAGAAACAGCTTAATAAAAGGTGAAACCTCAATGTGCCAGGATGAGTGAGGATTTAGGGGTAATTATTCTTTCTGGTTCACTGGAAAATGTCTTTCTGAAAATTAAATCTACTACAATATGAAAGTTGCTTCGCTTAGGATTCTGGTTTGCACAAAGAGGACGAACACAGAACACCTGCTCTCAAGGATCAGAGCATTCAGGTGAGGAGTTAAGGCAAATGTGAATGAAAATTTAATTAATTTAATTAGAGTTAATTAGGCAGCATGGCAAGGCGATTTCTTGCCTCCAAAGTGGAGCTATTAAAGGTTAGCTTCCCATTTTCTACAGCAGCTTAGTTCTATGCCCCAGTAAATAAAAAAATGGTAAATGTAATTGGGTCATTATTTTGATATAGTATCTTGAGATATATTAGGTCAATAATAAATAATAATAATGATAAAATGAGAGCAGCCACTTATGGAGTGCTTAATACTGTCCAGGCAGTCTTACAACTTTTTAGAAGTTAACAATTTAATCTTTCCAGCAACACTATGAGCTCGGAGCTATTACCCCCATCTTATGGAAAAGGAGAGGTTAATGTACATAGCTTGCCCAGGTTCACATAGCCATTAGGTACCTGAGCCAAGCTGGCTCTAAAGCCCATGGTTAACAATGATTTTATTCTACCTTTTTTACTTCTATATATCAACTCTTATTGTGCCTTCTAAAAATATGAATTCCAGAAAAATGTTCCTCTTCTTTTGTCCTTTTATGTTACAATCTATTGAAAGGAAAAACATCTGGTTAGTAGATGGTTCTTATAAGAGAGGCTCTGTTTCTAGGTAATTGAAGTTTTACATTGGTGAGGCTGAGAAAGTACCTAGGCAAGGTCAGTTTATAAGAAGTGGAAGCAAAAGCAAAACAAACATTAATGTCCCCTGACAGTCCATAGGCAACAGGAGAGGATTTCTGGGACGTCAGACGAGAGTATAGCTCCTTGGAGAGAAATACGCCGTCTCAGTAGGAAAGAGGCATTTCTTTGTGAGGAGCCCAGGTGATTTTGTGAGGAGCCACTATTCAGTTAACAACAAATAGGGGAAGCAGTGAGCTGTCTGGAGCTTTGTAACATCTGTTATAACTGCACCTGCCTCAAAGATTTTCTGGTTCCTATTCCCAAGAGAAAGTCAGTCAGCAGGAAATGAGGCAAGTGCACAATGACTTTACATAAAAAAGGATGGCTTTTAACTACTCCTTGGGCATAATTCCTGACAATATTACATATTCCCCTTTTTGTCAATAATATTTTACAAGGCAGTGATTTGTAAAGTGAAAGATAGGGGAGAAGAAAGAGACCTATGCTTGGAAACAGTTTTTTATGGAGCACGGGAATGTCATAGGGCCACTGGTCATTTGGGTGACATCAATGCATCTGGCAGGTTAGACCTCACTCTGACTCAATGGATAACACATGGAAACAAAGCATATCCCTACTCACCAAAAGAATTCAACGACTCACCCACCACCTGTGTCCCTTTCTGTCTCTAATTCAGTGGTTCTCAAAATTTAGAGTGAATCAGGATCACCTGGTAGGCTTGTGCAAACACAAATGCCCAGACTTTCTGACTCAATGTGTCTGGTGTGGTGCACAGGAATCTGTATTTCTGCAAGTCTCCACGTGCTTCTGATGCTACAGGCCTGAGGACTGTATTTGAGAAATCTTGCTCTAACGGATTTAAACACAAATCTCCCATGCTTATTATTCTCTCTCATCAGGATCATCCAGTTCCTAGAGACTTTCGTTTTGTCTTGCTATCAGTACCAGTGAACAGAATTGCCCTCTCACTTTCTTCTGCATCAGAGCCCCAGCTGTAGCCTCAACATGCCTTTTCAACTTTGAAGAAATTAATTAAGTTACAGTCAAGGAAGAGTTCCAGAAAGCAGTTGAGTGGGTCTAGCCTGCTCAAGCTAGTATTAACACAAGCTAGTACGGAGTATTTCCCCAAAGCTTTGACTACATTCTACATTGGACATAATGTTTTAAATCAGTTTTTCTGGTGTCAGACTAACAGATGAAATGCCAACTTTGTCCATTTTTATTACATGCGACCCTGGAAAAGTACAGTAGTCCCCTCCACCTCCACCGTCGTCCTCAGTTCTACATTCTACAGTTTCAGTTACTCATGGTCAACAGTGGTCTGAATACAACTAAATGAAAAATTCCAGAAATAAACAATTCATAAATTTTAAATTACATGCCATTCCGAAGGGTGTGATGAAATAGTGCACTGTGCTGCTCCGTCCCACCCCAGGTTTGAATCATCCCCTTGTCCAGAGTATCTAAGCTGTAGAGGCTCCCCGCCGTTAGTCATGAACGCTTGTGGCTCCTGACATTCAACCATCAACACTGTCATGGCTGGATGATCCAGGATCACCCAGTGATCCTCCTACTGACATCCTCAGAAGGTCATTTGGAGCCTACCGCCTACGCCACTCACCTCACATGTCATCACGTAGGTGGTGTACCCCCGTACATCATCACAAGGAGAGTGAGTACTTTACAGTAAGATACTTTGGGAGAGAGTGCAAGACCACATTCACATAACTTACTACAGTGTTCTGTTGTAACTGTCTTATTTTATTATTAGTTATTGTTAATCTGTTACTGTGCCTCTAATATATAAGTTTTTTATCATAGTTATGTATAGCATATATACATAAAGTTTGGTACTATACCTGTTTTCAGGCATCTCCTGGGGATAAGAAGGAACTACTGTACCTAACCTTTCTATGCTTTATGTGAAGAGCACATAAGAGCACTGGCACACAGAAAGCTACTTAACAAAAATAGTTGTTACAGTCAGGAACTCCCTAGATACAATATGTGCAGCATCATTTAAAGAAGTGAAAAGCAAGAGTATAATCTCTATATGTAAAATAGTTATTGCATTACTACATTATAATTATAGTATTTACTATATTAATTATGCTAACATTAATATTTACATACTGTTAAAGTAAAACATCTATATGTAAGGCATATACAATATTTTAATTATTTAAATATTTAAGCAAGGTATATTTGTTATATTAATAAAATGCATGTAGTCATGTACTGCATAATGACATTTTGGTCAAGTATGGACCACATATATGATAGTGGTCACATAAGATTATAAATACAATATTTTTACTGTATCTTTTCTGTGTTTAGGCATGTTTAGATACATTAACACCTACCAGTGTGTTACAGTTGCGAGCAGTATTCAGTATAGTAACATGCTGTTCAGGTTTGTAGTGTAGGAACAATAAGCTATACCATATAGGCTAGGTGTGCAGTAGGCTATATCATCTAAGTTTGTGTAAGTACACTCTATGATGTTTACACAGTGACAAACTCGCCTAATGATGCATTTCTCAAGATGTGTCCCTATATTAAGTGATGGATGCCTATATTATACTAATATAATACATATAATTTGTTGATATTTAATATCTCATCAGATACCAATATATCATGTTTACTATATTAGCTATTTTATAAAATATGTACAATATCATATAATACATAATTAAACATATTAGAATAGTATATTAATTACATTCATATTAATATATAGTCATTTAAAAAGTAAAATATCTAAATGCAAGGCATACATAAAGTATATTAAAATATTATATGTACCAAATATGTTCATATTAATATAAGAAATGATTGAAAGGTATAATATCTATATACAAGACATATAAAATATGTAATATATAGCATTAATATTATAGATTGCATATATATTATGTTTATTATTTCTAAAAAGTTACTTGTTTTATTCATATTTTAATCTATTGTGCCACATTAGCATTATTAGAGCTATCACCGATCTTATTGTAATGACAACTGAAATCAACAAATATTTCTGGATAATGGAAAATTTACTGTGTTTCCTCAGTACGTTAAAGAATGAAAGTTATAGTCTTGGGGGTCTTGGCTATTTAGTGCTTTTCTTTAAATGTATGTTTTAAAAGGGAGTAATCATTAACATTACCTTTCACTTCTAAGGTGATATATTTACTTCAAAGGTCTTAAAAATTTGATAATATTTCACTTAATGGAATATTCTCTGGGTTCATTTACATTGTTGCAAATGACAGGAATTCCCTCTTTATAAAGGCTGAATAGTATTCCATTGTGTATATATGCCACATTTTCTATATCCATTCATTTGTTGATGAACACTTAGGTTGATCTCATATCTTGGCTATTGTGAACAGTGCTGCAATGAACCTGGGTGTGCAGATGTCTCTTCTGCATACTTGTTTCATTTCTTTTGGATATGTACCCAGTAGTGGGATTGCTGGATTACATGGTAGTTCCATTTTTAATTTTTTGAGAAACCTCCATATTGCCTTCCGTAGTAGCTGTACTAATTTACATTTTCACCAACAGTGTACAAATGTTCCATTTTCTCCACATTCATGTCAACACTTATCTTTCACCTTTTTGATGATAGCCATTCCAACTGGTATGAATTTTATCTCATTGTGGCTTGAATTTACAAGAGAGCAGATTTTCAGTGCTCTCACCACAAAAACATGAAAGTATGTGAAGGAAGGCGTATGTTAATTACCTCAATTTAGTCATTCAGGCATGCACATTTTAAAATGACATATAATATATAATAAATATGTACAATTTTAATTTGTCAATTAAAATAAAGAAAGAAATTAAAAAGGAAAGAATGGATAATATTTTCAAGGCTCTTCTTGAAGAAAGCAGGTCAGCCTGATAGGAGTTATTCACAGGCTTCTAGAATGTGTGGCTGTTTAGTGATCTTCCCTGTCTTAGACCATGGTGCCTGGAATTCCACCATGCCAGCATCACGGTTTAATCACTATGGTTATTCTCCTTCTAAGGAGTAGCCCTCTTAAAAATGCTTCTGTTTCTAAGAGGATACCTTCTTGTGAGTCCCATCATCAGGGTCATTTTCTGATGACATGTGAAGGTTTGGGGTTATTTGTAGGTTAGAGTCCCTGAAAATACAAGAGCAGGAAGAGGGAGGCAAATGCTTCCTGCTTCCACCTTCTATATGGTTCCCGCTCAGAAAGAAAAATCAACATTGAGATCCTTATTAAGTTTGTCTTATTCTTTAATATTTTGCCAAACTAAAGGCTGATATTATCATCAATTATATGTTCCCAGTAAGACTTGTGACTGACAGAAATGAATCCAAAGTCATGTGCTAATGAATACTGAACCGATTATTAATTATCATGCCCTATGGAAAAAACTGTACGCACAGATAATTTAGTCTATTTATGAATGGTGGCTGATTTAAACTTGGCTCTGCTGAAATCTTCAAGCCTTTTAAATGGCAACCACCTAAAATCAAATACACAGTGATGATTATAATAATCTCTTCCATTTCTCCAAAGCCTGATGGTATACAAAGACTTTTCCTGGGCATTTTTAGATGTTATTAAGAATGTTCTCTCATTTAAGATTTAGCCTAGACCAACCCTGATTTGTAGCAAGCAATTAATAGCCTTATTTGACCGAGGGAGAAACCAACGATCCGAGAAGTTAACTAAATAGCAGAAGGTCACACCGCTAATAGATTACAGATCCAAGACTAAAATACACCTACCAATTTGCTGCCAGCACACCTTCCGCCCCACTGTACTCTTTTTGAAGATGTTCCAGGGCATGAAATAAATAGTATGTGCTGCCTGAGATCTGCAGAGACATTTTCTGAGTTTGAATTGGGAGAAAAATTTGGAGTGTAGCCAGATGCTCTTCTCTCTAGATGATTTTTATTTCCTCTCTCCTTCCATTACAGGCTGAATCATACCCATCCCCCATTCATATGTTAAAGCCCCAAACTGCAGTACCTCAGAATGTAATGCATTTGAAGATAAGGTTCTTAAAGAGGTAATTTTTTTTAAATTTCAGCTTATTATGGGGGTACAAAAGTTTAGGTTATGTATATTGCCCATGCCCCACCCCTAGTCAGAGCTTCAAGCGTGTCCATTCCCCAGACAGTGCGCATCGCACTCATTATGTAGGTATACACCCATCCCCTCCCCCCACCCCCCACATCTGCCCGACACCCAATTGGTGTTATTCCCAAATGTGATTAAAGAAGTGATTAAGTTAAAATGAGGCCATTAAAGTAGCGCCCTAATCCAATATGACAGTGTCTTTATAAGAAAAGGGGGAGATTCCAGAGGGGCACACACGGGGGATGGTCGTGGTGCAGGGGAAAGAAGAGGACAGCTGCTTATTTAAAATCAGGGCTGTTATGGTGGCCTGTC
The DNA here is from genome assembly GCF_041146395.1 of Eulemur rufifrons. Taxonomy (NCBI): domain Eukaryota; kingdom Metazoa; phylum Chordata; class Mammalia; order Primates; family Lemuridae; genus Eulemur; species Eulemur rufifrons. The sequence continues at coordinate 30,952,587 of NC_091002.1, forward strand.
ATGCAGATGCCATGGACCGAGCATGTTTATCCTATACTGGCAGGCCCCATCTGCCTTCCCTCTTCCTTCATCTTCTTTCCTTTCTCAGTTTTCCTCACTCTTCCCTCTGTTTTTCTCCAGCTTTTCTCCCTCCTTACCCCATTCACTCTCTCCTCTTTCTCCCACATCCCTCTTCTCTGATCTTTCTCATCTTCCCTCCCGTTGTCCTGTGTTTTCTCCCATCTTTCCTCTCCCCTTCTCACCCCATCTTTCCTCTCTTATCTCAAAACAGTTTCTTTACAAAAGACATTTTCACTCCTTTTTACCCGAATGCAAACATTTTTCCACATAAAATACCCCATGAGGTGTTTTCTTTAATTCAACAGGTTTTTAAACAAAATAAATGGCTTAACCAACCCCTACTGTAATGGCAGGCACCCAGAGAATAGATGTGGAAGCACGTTGGGGTTTGTGTGAGGTTTTTCCATGTCCTCAAATCTATACTGCCAAGCTGATGTCAACTCTATCAATTCAACAGTCCTCCTGCAGCCAGTTGAGTTAAAACTTCCTTGAGATTCCTGGACTGCTTCAGAAAACTATATTTAAAATAGTCTAAGTTGGTGGATGTGGAAGAAGGAAGTGTCGCCTGGCAGATGTGACTGTGGGAACAAGTCAGGTGTGAATAGTGATTCTTGAACCTACTGGTATAGGATCAAGCCAGAATTTGAAGGTTAAAACTCAGGCTGTTGGCACACCTCATATCTTAGGTACCTTATTGTTTCTTCAAAGCATGTCTGGCCATATTAATGTGAGCTTTACAAAATGGAAATCTCTCAACATAATGAGATCAACATTGCAGAATTCCCAATTCTGTTTGGGGAAAAAATGGTGAAGAACCCTCTCAGCTTGTGGCAAAATGTAGCATTCTCAACTCTCCATGCCAACATTTTGAATTTTACTCTATATACAAAATAGCATACTTAAAATCCATAAAAAGAATTCTTAAATTACGGGAGAAATATGGCTTAACACTTCTCCTCTAGCCCAAAGAAAATAATTGGTATCCCAATAAAGTCATTATTAAAAGTAATGGATGGGAAAGGCCTGGAAAAACCATTTTTGAACATTTCAAAACAGGACGAAACAGGAAAATGTCTGGTTTCACAGTGTTATTTAACAAACACACACTGTCTGTTCAGGGTGCACCTCCTCAGTCATGAATTAAACATCGTCTCATGGTGCCCCTTCTTCTAATCATGGTAAAATCCATGACTTGCAGGTGTGGTTTCAGGAAGAAAAATGGAAAAAAAAAAAAAAAAAAAAGCCAGAGAAGCTTTCTACAGTTTTAAATGCCACAGGTATTAATTACCAGGTTTATCCTGAGCAGCAGGTGAATTAGAAAAGGCAAAGCTACATGCGATTCTCAGACCTGTAGAATGTCCCTTTGCTGAAAGCAAACAAGAATCCTGCTCTTTTGATGGGCCTGGGTGATCCATCTCACACAAGTTATACAAAGCATGAGGGAATGCCCTAGGTTAAATTTTGAAGTCATGGAAATGGACCATAATTTATTCCCTAGCTGTATGTATGTTTCCAATTTAGAGCTTCATGGGCCTTTTTATCTTCTCTCTTTCTCTACTCACATATGTAAATTTGCTGTCTTGAGTATTGATATCTATGTATCTGTGTTGAATTTTATAAAATATGAATTTCAGAAATGGGAGGTTTGGAAATATGAGTCAAGGAGATTTCATAAGAGTTGTAAATAGAGCAAAAACCTGCCCTGGATTACCCTGAGACTGCCTGATTCAAATATCATCCCACTGTTGCCGTAAATATACTTGTTCACTATTTGTCTTGCTTCAGTTCTAAAGGTTGTGATGGATAAAAGATCACTGAGCAATTTAGAGTGATGTAGACGAATCACGTCTCACCACTATTTCATCTGTACATGTTTATTCATATTGCAATGTCATTGAGCTTTCCTTCTATAGCTATAGCACTAAGTTACACCTGGACAGTTGAATGCAAAACATCTCTCTGTCAAAGACTTGCTTCAAATCCTGACTCAATACGATCTAAGCCTTGCGTGCCTCAGTTTATTTACTCTTCTCCCAAATGGCCACATTAGGCCAGGTGATATCTAAGTTCATTTACAAACATAATCATTTTGTGAAACTCATTTGGATCAATTTTATTCTACAACAGCCCTGGTATAGGGAGAAGGGAGGAAACCCACACAATGTAGCAAAGCAAACATGAAGTTGCCTTTATCTCTCTTCCTGGGTGCACCATCACGAGGATTTGGATTTGCCTCTTCAGGGCATGTGACACAGAGAGAGCAGGCAGAAAATAAGGGTGAGGCCTGTACAGAGCTTGTAAACCAACAGGTATTTTCAATTTTTTCAAGTGTCCACAAGGCTAATATAAATAGAAACTTATTCAAAGTGATGACAGTTGCAGGAATCCATCATTACAGTTTAGTATATTCTGTTGCACAATTTCCAGGCCTTTGTTTAATATCCTTCTTTATCAAATTTTGATCATTTAGTCATTTGGAATATCATGTGTTCTAATCCCAAGAGGAAGAAAAGTAAGAGATACACAATATGCATTATGTAGATACAATAGCTAGTATGTTTGTGTGTATGTGTGTATATGTATGCACTATATACGTAGTGATGTAGTGTGTGTACACACACACATACACTGTATAGATACTTATAACTCCTGGTTGGCCTCTAAAACTATTAAGAGAAAATGTTGGAATAAATACACATATGTAGTTTGAGAGCTTAGCTCATGCTTTTCTGTCTACGTACTTAAATTTCCAAACATTTTCACATTCATTATTCTTTTGCTAGTTGTTGAGTCTGTGGAATATTGCTTTTGTCTGTGTGTAAGGTAAGAAGATTGTTACTTGGGAATAGGATAGACTGGTTTTGAAATTATAGGTAATTCCTTTCCTACTTGGTAGGAAATTTGTTTCATTAGGATTTTGTATAAATTTTTCTGAACTGGATTGCCCGCTCTTGGAGGATCTTTGTCAGTGGGAAGAGGGGAGAATGGTCAAAATGCAGGTGATGCTCTGAAACAAAGCATGATTAGAAAGTTCGGATACAAGTTGCAGCTTTAGAAACCAAAACAGAGTAAGCCAGGAAAGAAGTTTAGCCTCCATTCAGTAAAAGCTAAACTAGGAGTTTTTAAAGTGGATAGAATAAAGGAAACCACTATCAAGGAACTCACTGCAGTGTGAATTGGCATAAGGAGAAACGAACGTCTGGGACTGTTATAATACTCAGAAAGCTATTATAATAATAGAGGAGAAGAGTGAATGACCAGGATGTTGAGGAAAAAATAGATCTGTAGAAGATTATTGATGAAGTGTACATCTGAAATCAGCTGGTCCAGAGATTTCCACAATCATCTGGAAAGCTTTAATCATAGTATGCACATCTGTGTCCTGCTCATTCCTGCCACTGAAAATTCTAGGTCAACAGTTCATTTTATAGATAAAGACACAATGACTGTGAGAGCTTAAGTGACTTTCTGCAAATCAAAGTGATGCTTGTGAACATATTAGGAACAGCATTAAAAACATTTGCATTGAACTTACTCTCGCGCATACCACAATCCCTTTCTTTGGAGAGGGAGTGTATTTTCTTTTAAAATCATAGAATTGGGGAGCTATTTGAATCTTCCTGTATTATTTCTAAATCCTAGGGAGTTCAGCACTACCACCTTCTTCCGTTTCAAAATATACCCACAGGTCACCCACATTTGCACATCCACATCACTCAAAAACTGAAGGTTTGAACTCTGCTTCTATTTAGCAAAACACAGTTCTTCCCAATAGCATCTCTTCTGGTCTTTGGGAAAGTTGGACATCTTTCTTTACTCAATTGAATTAGTTTCTTTGAAGGATACATGTTTTTATATTTTCTATTTGGGCCCTTTTTCGTATTTCCATGAAAATCTAGTCAATCCTTTATTATCTATATTTAGGAAATCTCAAATGCTTCTTCCAAACAGCCTGACAGAGCTTTGGTCCCACGCAAATTTCAGGTGGCTGTGGCCTAAACATTACATATCATCCGAATGATTTGATTTACAAACTAAACAGACTGTAAATGGAATCTTAAAGCCTTGTTAGAATATCGTCTGGGAACTCAGCTTTGTTATACTGAGCCTGCAAAAAAGAACTCCTGAACTGTTCCACAGGCATCCATCAGAATGGATTATTATTCAGTAAGAGGAGGTGCAGGTGTTACTTTGAAGAGTTGCGAAGGGCGCCTTTGGTACAAACAAGAGCAGTTTATTAGACATGCTTGTAGTTTGTGATTAAAAACACATCATACTTTGACTTGCTAAACCCCTCCAGTATTTGGCTTTTAATTTGTTTTCTCATATATCCATGAAACCACCTCACAATCCCTGTAGTGAATATGTCCATCACCCCTGAAGTTTCCCTATTCCCCTTGGTAATCCTTTCCTTCTAGGTCTCTCCCCAAGCTCCCCAAAACCCCCTCCTGTAAAGCAACCAGTGTTCTGTTTATTGTCTCTGTACATTAGTTAGCATTTCCTAAAATTTTATATAAATTGGATCACAGTGTGTATTATTATTTTTAATCTCTCTTTTCGCCTTATTAGCTGTCATTCTTTGTTTTCTTATTTTGGTGGTTGCTTTAGGGTTTATAGTGATATATCTTTACCTTCCAATCATTTTATACTACTGCACATCGAGTATATAAATCTTTTGATAATTTACTTCTATTTCTCCCTCCCATGCTTTAGGCTATTACTATCACACATTTTACTTAAACACATGTTATAAATGCAACAGGCATATAGTTTTTTTTTCTTTTGTTTAGATGGTCAATATCTTTCAAGAAATTTAATGAATAAGAAAAAGATCTTATATGTTTGCCCATGTATTTACTATTCATGGTGCTCTTTTTCTTGTAGGTAGATCATGTTTCCATCTGGCCTTATTTTTCTTTTGCCTGAAGGATTTTCTTTAACATTTCTTACAGTGTAGAACTGCTGTTGATTAATTGGTGTTATTTTCCACTATCACTAGGGATCCACTGCATCTTCCCTTTTTAAAAGGGGGATGGGGGGGCAATCCCATTTGTATCTCTCCTCTGATGTGTGTTTCAGATGCAATTGAGCTAGTCTTGGATATTTGATTCCAAAATATGTTGGTCTCTATATTTACTCATCTTGTTTAGAAATAATTTGCCTATTTAACTTCTTTGACTTTTCACATAGATTTTAAAGTCAGCTTGATGATATTTATAGAAAGGTTTACTGGAAATTTGATTGGGATTGTATTGAATCTATAGACAAAACAGGAGAGAACTAATATCTTAATATTGAGTCTTCCAATCCATGAACACAGTATAATTTATTTAGGTTTTCCTTGATTTATTTCATCAGCACTTTGTAGGTTTCTGTACGTAGAGCTTGTATATATTTAGATTTATTACTAAGTAGTTCAGTTTTGGGTGCTATTATTATTTTAATTTCAGATTCAAATACTAATGCTAGCATATAGAAACACACTTGGCTTTTGTAGGTTGCTTTTGTATTCTGGGACTGTGGAAAACACACTTATTAGTTCCAGGAGTATTTTGTAGATTATTTGCTATTTTCTATATAGACAATCATATCATGTTGAATTAAAGGTAGATTTATTTCTTCCTTTCCAATGTATGCCTTTTATTTCTTTCTCTTACCTTACTTCACTAGCTTGAACTTCCAATGTGATGTTGAATAAGAATAGTGAGAGAGGCCATCCTTGCCTTGTTGTAGAGCTTAGGAGAAAAGCATTTATTCTATCACTACTAAGTATCATGTTAGCTGTAACTTTTTTCAGAGATATCCTTTATTAGGGTAAAGGAGCTTATTTTCAAAGAATTGTTATTAATATAATATATGCAAATGCATCATGAATAAATATATGTTGGATTTTATTGGAAGCTTCTTCTACATGTGCTGACGTATCACTTTTAATATGGCAAATTGCAATGATTAAATTTTGAATGTTGAACCAGCCTTGTATTCCTGGCGCAAGTTCTGCTTGATTGTGATGTTATATGCTTTTTATATATTTCTAAGTTTGACTAGTTAATATTTGTTATGAATTTTTTGGCCTATATTTATGAGTCATAAAAGTCTATGGTGTTTTTTTCCTTGCAATACTTCTGTCTGCTTTTGATGTAAGGATAATGCTGGCCTCATAGAATGACTTTACAAGTATTTCCTCTTTTTGCATTTTCTGGAAGAGAGTATGTAGGTTTGTATTATTTCTTCCTTAAATGCTCCTCCTCCCCCTCCCCCCCCTCCTCCTCCTCCTCTTGTCTTTCCATAAATTTAAAAACATAAATTTACAAAAAAATACAAATGAATAGCATGTGTATGAAAAGGTGTTCTATATCACTAATCATCAGGGAAATGCAAACCAAAATCGCCTCATACCTATTAGGATGACTATTATCAAAAAGATAAAGAAACAACAAGTATTGGCAAGGATGGAGAAAAGGGAACACTTGTACACTGTTGATGGGAATGTAAAATGGTGCAGGCACTATGGAAAACAGTACGGAGGTTCCTCAAAAAATTAGAAACAGAACTACCATATGATTTGGCAATCCCATTTCTAGGTATTTATCCAAAAGAAATTAAATGACTATGCTGAAGAAATATCTGCACTCCCATGGGCATTGCAGCATTATTTATGATATTCAAGATGTGGAAACAACCTAAATGCCCATCAATGGATAAAGAAAATGTAGTATGTATACACCAAATTTCCATTGATAAAATTTCATTTGAATTGGCATTAATAATTATGTTAGTTTTACCACTTTTAAGGCTTATAGCTTACTAAAATTTCTCGTTGATTGGCTCTTAAACTACTGAAGTAATAAGAAATCCATTTAAAAAAATTTTTTACAAGTGACCTTTTTAACTAAATTTGCTATTTTGCATTTAACTGTTTTAAATACCTTCTTGTTTGAGGGATAGCAATCTTTATTGTCAAGACTATTTTAAATATATAATTTAAATTATACAAAGTTATCCACTAACTCTCATCTATAAATTTGATAAACATTCCATCAACTTCATTATCCCAGTTATTGAAAAATAATATATACAACAGGATAAAGATAGAACCACAGAATTTTTCACCCAGGTTGTCATGGAGCCATTAATCAATACTCTGTGCATTCATTGTTAACCTGTATGAATTCATATAATTCATCTAGAAATGAGCTCAATTTCACCATTGTAGCTACCAATGTCACCTGAAAGCTGCTAGGTGCTTCTTTGATACAGTTTTTAAAAAATTATCGCTACAGTTTCACAACTCTATGATTAGTTCCTAGAAAATCTATGTTGACTTAAACTGATTACAATAATTTTTTTGAAAATTCTTATTATGTACTCTTAATAATCTCTTTTCGAATTTTACCCATATTTAATTTACTAATCTCTAGTCTGTGGAATCCACACTTCCCTTCCTCCCTCCATCGCACTTTTCCTTCCTTTCTTCTTTTCTTCCTTCTTCCTTTTTCCTTTATTTTAATTTAATATTTACTACACTAAAGACTTAGTTGGCAACTTTGCTATTATATTATTAATATATTTCTGAGAAATTAGCAAATGTTTTGAGATTGCATCTTCAAGATCTGTTTAAGACTCCAAACTGAAATTTTTCTCTGCTTTTACAGCATTTAGATACATTCTTGGTAATTAAAAATGTCTTAATATTTTGACCTAAGTCATGCTATATTTACTCTTGTTTATTTAATATTTTTAACTTGAAATTGATTCATTTTAAGAAGTATATGGACATATTAAGTCAAGCTTGACTTATTTACTTAGCATACCTCTGTTAAAAACAAGAATTATTTCAGGAGTGATTATTTGAATTTCTAAATATCCGTTAGATTTGCCAATTCAATGACTGACAATTTCTCTCTCTTCCTGTAGCTTAGAATTTTTCTTTTTGCTAATGAATCACAACAATTAAGCACATAAAGAAAATACTATGAGGGATTAATCTGCAATTATGCAAACTAAATAATAGTCAAAATTGATAACCATTACTAAATTCTTACAGCTCTGCTACTAGACTTAATTGGTATAGACCAGTGGCAGGTTCACAAACATCTTCAATCTAAATACAACTTTAAATAAAAGATCATCATGTCTTAAAATACCATACTTAGTGGAAGGTAGCTAAACAATAGCTACCAGTACCAGCAAAATGTAATCACAGCTCATATCTCCAGTCTTCCCAAGGAAGTATAGATAATAGAGTAATGATAAGTCTGTAAACATAGGAAATGGGAATTTATAATGAATATGCTATTTTGTTTATGAACAAACCTATGCATATATATGAAAGATGTATTCTTAACTCACTAGTTTAGGTATTCTGGGTTGCAGACCCATATTTTCAAATGCTTTCTAGATGCCCTCAAATATATGACTCAAACCATTCATTCCCTTACTCATTCACTTAAAGAAAAAAAAAAAAAAGAGTTATTGAGTCATACTGCATGCTGGAATTATGTGATTGAGATACTTTAGGTAACAAATAGACAAAACTCCTTTCCTTCATCAAGATTGCATTGTGTGTGTGTGTGTGTGTGTGTGTGTGTGTGTAGGAGGGCAGGAAATAAATAATCTACATAATAAATATGACAATTAAACATGCTATAAGTATTGTGCTATAAGGTGTTAAGTGTTACAAAAAAAAAAATGTCATCATAGTGTGGGGTGATCAGGAATTCCTGGGAAGAGAGTGGGACTTGTAGCTTTAAGTAGAGTTACCGGGTTCGGCCTTGTCTTGAAGGTTTACCTGAGCCAAGTCTTGAAGGAAATGTAAGAGTTAGGCCTTGCATATCTTGGGAGGAGGAGTCAAGGCAAAGGGAGTGAAATGCAAAAGATTGATGGCAAGTGTGAATCTGGCACTTGTGAATGAGGGAGTGAGTAGGAGAGGTCAGAGAGGCAATACAGGCTGTGTTGTGCAAGTCCATGTAAACTGGTGTAAATACTTTGACCCTCACTCTAGATGAAAGGAGAAGTCATCGCAGGATTCTAGGCAAAGGAGTGGCTATTCTTCTGCTGTGTTTCTTCACCATCAACCTATTCAAAACTTACATAATTAACTTCATTTACTGTCTTACTGTGTTCAGGCTGCTATAACAAAATGCCATCAACTGGGTGGATTATAAACAATAGAAATTTATTTCTCACAGTTCTGGAGACTGAGAAGTCCAAGACTTATGGTGCTGACAGATTTGGTGTCCAGTAAGAGCCAACATTTTAGTCCATAGACGGATCTTTCTCACCATGTCCTCTTACGTGGAAGGAATGGGGCCCTTGCTTGGGCCACTTATATGGGTCCTCATTGCACCCAAAGTCCCCATATCCTAATACCATCACCTTGAGCATTAGGATTCAGCAAATTAATTGGGAAAATGGGCAAATATTAAGTCCATGGAACTTACTTAATCTTCCAACCCAACCCCACCACCCTACCTTAATTTGTTATAAAATTTACTTTGTCTTTAAAGGCAGAAATAAAATAGTTTATTTCTTGCTCATATAATAGTGTAAGACAGGGGTTTCTCGTCAGCATCAGCAGGTGACTCTATTCTATACAATGATTCAATGGCTAAGGTTGTTTGCATCTGATGGTTCTACTATCCTCTAGGGTCTCATTATCAAAAGGAAATATTAAAAGGAGAAAGAAGGTGTAGTGTAGGCCCTCCTCTCCAGAGCTTTCCATCATATCCATTGGTCAGACTTGGGTATGTGGCCCCACTTAAGCATAAAAGAGGCTGGAACATGTAATCCAGCTAGAAGCCCAGACAGAGAAGACTTGGGTGAACAGCTAGGTATTCTTTGCGTCATCAAATAATCATTCAATTAATTGATTCTGCCCACTAGATACCTTCCAAAAACACATATCACTTTTTCTCCATCAAAACTTTTGTTTTATTCAGGGCTCATCCTCCCTACTTTAGTTGATTGAAAAACCTTCTAGCTATTCTCTACAGTTCTAGACCTTCCTTCTTCTAATCCATCTTTAGAGTGACATGAATATAGATGTCCTCTTTCTCTAACGTGAAAATTTGGATCAATTTCACACTTTCCCAGGAACTCCCCATAACTTCTTTTTTTTTTTTTTTTTTTTTTTTTTTTTTTATTTATTTATTTTTTTTTTTTATTTTACAGAATCAAAGAGTCTAACAGTATATCTTGTTAGATACAGTATGTCCTCATAATGTATACATTATTTCTTGTACAATGATATGAAATAATATGGGAAATATTCATGATAAATTATTAAGTGAACAGTGCAAGTTAAAAACAATAGTTTCATATTTTTTTCCCCACCCCCCCTTTCCCGAGTCAGCACCTTCAAATGTTACCACTCCCCAAACGGTGCGCAATGCACTCATTGTGTAGGCATACCCCCATCCCCTCCCCCACCCCCCACCTCAGTCTAATGTCCAATTGGTGTCGTTTCCAGATTTGTATTTAGGTGATGATCAAGGAAACCAATTTTCTGGTGAGTACATGTGATGCTTGTTTTTCCATTCTTGGGATACTTCACTTAATATAATGGGTTCCAACTCTCTCCAGGAGAACCATAGAGATGTCGTATCTTCATCATTCCTTATAGCTGAGTAGTATTCCATGGTATACATATACCACAGTTTACTAATCCAATCATGTATTGATGGGCATTTGGGTTGTTTCCACATCTTTGCTATTGTGAATTGTGCTGCTATAAACATTTGGGTACACGTGCCTTTGTTACAGAATGACCTTTTTTCCTTTGGGTATATGCCCAGTAATGGGATTGCTGGGTCAAATGGCAGGTCTACTTGAATCTGTTTAAGATACCTCCATAATGCTTTCCACAGAGGTTGCACTAGTTTGCAGTCCCACCAGCAGTGTATTAGTGTTCCTGTCTCTCCACACCCACGCCAACATGTGTTGTTTTGGGTTTTTTTGATAAAGGCCATTCTCACTGGGGTTAAGTGATATCTCATTGTGGTTTTGATTTGCATTTCCCTGATGATTAGAGATGTTGAACACTTTTTCATATGTTTGTTAGCCATTTTTATATCTTCTTTTGAAAAATTTCTATTCATGTCCTTTGCCCACTTTTTGATAGGGTTGCTTGATTTTTTCTTGCTGATTTTCCTGAGTTCTAAATAGATTCTTGTTATCAGTCCTTTATCTGATGTGTAGTATGCAAAAATTTTTTCCCATTCTGTAGGTGGTCTGTTTATTCTCTGGACTGTTTCTTTGGCTGTGCAGAAGCTTTTTAATTTAATCATGTCCCATTCATTTATTTTTGTTGCTGCTGTGATTGCCTTGGGGGTCTTCTTCATAAATTCTTTGCCTAGGCCAATGTCTGTAAGAGTCTTTCCTACATTTTCTTCTAGAATTCTGATTGTATCACGCCTAAGGTTTAAGTCTGTTATCCACCGTGATTTGATTTTTGTGAGAGGTGAAAGCTGTGGGTCCTGTTTCAGTCTTCTACAAGTGGCTAACCAATTCTCCCAGCACCATTTATTGAATAGGGATTCTTGTCCCCAGAGTATATTCTTTCCCGCTTTGTCGAAAATTAGGTGACTATATGAGGATGGTTCTATATTTGGATTTTCTGTTGTGTTCCACTGGTCTGTGTCCCTGCACTTGTGCCAATACCAGGCTGTTTTAAGAACCACGGCCTTGTAGTATAGTTTGAGGTCTGGCAAATTAATACCTCCCATTTTGTTTTTGTTGCTTAAAATTGCTTTTGCTATACGGGGTCTTCTTTGATTCCATACAAAGTGTATAATTATTTTCTCTATGTCTGTAAAGAATGATGTTGGTAATTTAATAGGGATTGCATTGAATCTGTAGATCACTTTGGGTAGTATAGACATTTTAACAATGTTGATTCTTCCGATCCACGAGCATGGTATATTTTTCCATCTATTTGCAAGTTCTGCTATTTCTTTTCTCAGTGTTTCATAGTTTTCCTTATAGAGGTCCTTTACCTCTTTAGTTAGGTATATACCTAGATATTTTATTTTCTTTGTTGCTATTTTGAAGGGTATTGAGTCTTTAATTTGGTTTTCCGATTGACTGTTATTGGCATATATAAATGCCTCTGATTTGTGTATATTAATTTTGTAGCCTGAGACTTTGCTGTATTCGTTAATCAATTCCAGGAGTCTCTTGGTTGAATCCTGGGGGTTTTCCAGATATAACATCATATCATCAGCAAAAAGTGAGAGTTTGATCTCTTCCTTCCCTATTTGGACTCCCTTGATTCTGCTCTCTTGCCTGATAGCTCTCGCAAGGACTTCCAATACTATGTTGAAAAGTAATGGAGACAATGGGCAGCCCTGTCTGGTTCCAGTTCTAAGTGGGAGTGCTTTCAGTTTTTCCCCATTCAGTATGATGTTGGCTGTGGGTTTGTCATATATGGCTTGTATCATTTTTAGGTAGGTTCCATCAATGCCTATTTTGTTAAGCGTTTTTATCATAAAAGGGTGTTGAATTTTGTCAAATGCTTTTTCTGCATCTAATGAGAGTATCATATGGTTTTTGTTTTTGCTTCTATTTATGTGGTGAATTACATTTATAGATTTACGTATGTTGAACCACCCCTGCATCTCGGGGATGAAGCCCACTTGGTCGTGGTGGATTACTTTTTTGATAAGTACTTGGATTCGATTTGCTAGTATTTTATTGAAAATTTTTGCATCTATATTCATGAGGGAAATTGGTCTGTAGTTCTCTATTTTTGTTGTGTCCTTTCCAGGTTTTGGTATTAATGTTATATTGGCTTGGTAGAACGTGTTGGGGAGAACTCCATCCTTCTCAATATTGGAGAATAGTTTATGTAGGATGGGCACCAGTTCTTCTTTGTATGTATGGTAAAATTCAGGTGTGAACCCATCTGGACCAGGGCTTTTCTTTTTGGGAAGGTTTTTTATTGCTGTTTCGATTTCATTTCTTGATATTGGTCTGTTCAGGTACTCTATTTCTTCCTGGTTGAGCCTGGGAAGACTATGTGTTTCTAAAAATTTGTCCATTTCCTCCACGTTCTCCAGTTTGTGTGCATAAAGATTTTTGTAGAATTCATAGATGATATCTTGTATCTCTGTAGCATCGGTTGTGATTTCTCCTTTCATGTTCCTAATGGAGGTTATTAGAGATTTTACTTTTGTGCTCTTGGTTAGTCTAGCCAGAGGTGTGTCTATTTTGTTTATCTTTTCAAAGAACCAACTTTTTGTTTTATTAATTTCCCTTATAGTTTCTTTGTTGTCCTTTTCATTTAGTTCTGATTTGATCTTAGTAATTTCTCGCCTTCTGCTGGGTTTGGGATCGTTCTGTTCTTCTTTCTCCAGTTCTTTGAGTCTATTCGTTAGGTTGTCTATTTGCATGTTTTCTGTCTTTTTGATATAGGCATTTATGGATATGAATTTTCCTCTCAGGACTGCTTTAGCTGCATCCCATAGATTTTGATAAGTTGTATCTCCATTGTCATTTAATTCAAAGAAATTTTTGATTTCCATCTTGATTTCTTCTTTTATAGAATAATTATTCAGGAGAAGGTTATTTAGCTTCCATGACTTTGAGTAAGAGTGAGGGTTTCTGTTTGTGATCATTGTTACTTTTATTCCGCTGTGATCTGAGAAGATGCATGGTATAATTTCTATTTTTTTGAATTTTTGAAGACATGATTTATGTCCTAGGACATGGTCAATCTTAGAGAATGTCCCGTGAGCTGATGAGAAGAATGTATATTCTGTGGACTTTGGGTAGAATGTCCTATAGATGTCAGCCATGCCCATTTGTTCTAGCATTCTATTGAGGTCCATTATGTCTTTGTTTATTTTCTGTTTAGAGGATCTGTCCTGTACTGTCAGTGGGGTGTTAAAGTCTCCAGCTATTACAGTATTGTTATCTATCATTTGGTTGAGATCTAGTAGGGTTTGCTTTATGAATCTAGGTGCACCTAGGTTGGGTGCATATATATTGAGTATAGTCATGGCTTCTTGATGAATTGTGCCTTTAATCAGTATGTAGTAGCCATCTTTGTCTTTTATTATTTTTGTTGATTTGAAAGCTAAGTTATTGGAAATTAAGACTGCCACACCAGCTTTCTTTTGGTTACCATTTGCTTGAAATATCGATTTCCATCCTTTTATTTTCAGTCTAAATGCATCTTTGCAGGTTAGGTGAGTTTCTTGAAGACAGCAGATACTTGGATTGTATTTTTTTATCCATTGGGCCAGTCTATGTCTCTTGAGCGGGGAGTTCAAGCCATTCACATTTATTGAGAAAACTGATAGGTGAGACAGTTTTTTGTTCAGCTTGTTGGGTAGAACTTCATTGTGATGTTTTCTCTCCTGGGCCATTGTGGTATCTGGAATTTCATCTTTAGCTCTTGAGTAGTTTTACATTCGTGGATCTTTCTTGTGCTGATCCGTGTATAATTCTCTTTTGAGTACTTCTTGGAGGGCTGGTCTTGTCTTGGTGAATTCCCTCAACCTTTGTTTATCTGAGAATGTCTTGATTTCTCCTTCGTATAGAAAACTTAGCTTAGCTGGGTACAAGATTCTAGGCTGGGCATTATTCTGTTTCAGAAGCGTGAAAATGGGGCCCCAACCTCTTCTTGCTTGTAAGGTTTCAGCTGAGAAATCTGGCGTAATTCTGATGGGTTTTCCTTTGTAAGTTACTTGTTTCTTTCTCCTTACAGCTCGGAGAAGTGACTCTTTAGTGGATATTTTGGTCAGCCTGATGACTACGTGGCGTGGTGTTTTCCTATTTGCTATGAATCTCCCAGGGGTCCTTTGAGCTTCTTGAATCTGTATGTCTAGAGTATTGGCAAGGCCTGGAAAATTTTCCTCGATTATGTCTTCAAATAGCTTGTCCAACCCTTGCTTGTTATCTTCTTCACCCTCAGGAATGCCAATAACTCTCAAGTTAGGTTTCTTCACATAATCCCACATTTCTTGAAGTCTCAGATCATTTCTCTTACTTTTTCGATCTATCTCTGTGACTGACTTATTTAGTTGGAAGGAGTTATCTTCAATTTCTGAGATTCTTTCCTCTGTTTGATCTACCCTGCTCTTGAGACTTTCCACAGTGTTTTGTAGCTCTCTGAGTGAATTCTTCACTTCTAGGAGTTCAGTTTGGTTTTTCTTCAATATTTCAATTTCTTTAGTGAATTTTTCCTCCAAATCCTGTATTTTTTGTGTGTTTTCCTTGTGTTGTTTATCCATTGATTCTTGTATATTATTCAGCTTGTTTATAATCCATAATTGGAATTCTTCCTGTGACATGTTGGTGTTTTGAGTCTAGTTTGTGTCAAATGGTTGGGAGCTGGTATTTCTCTTTGGGGATGAGCTTTCCATTTGATTCTTTTTGCTCTCCGTGTTTTTTCGCTGGGTCCTTCCCATCTAGATTTGTCGATGGATCTTTACTTATAGGTTTAGTCTGGTTAACAGGACTCTTTGTGCTCTATTCTTAGGCTGTGAAACAGTCTAGGTATGTTGCTTCTTTTGGCAAGAGGGGGAGACTGTTGTGTATTGTTCAGAGATTTTTCTGTTTCCGTTGGGGGACTGCTTCCGATGGGTCCAATCCTAGAGGATTGGAGTGATCCAGGACCGCTTTGGTGAGTTAGGACACTGTGTTGTGGTCTTTCAGAAGGCAGGCAGGGTCCACACTAATAGTAGACCGAAATTCTCTTTGTTTGTTTGTTTGTTTGTTTCCCTTTGGTTCTTCCTCTATACGGGAGGTTTCTGACTCTATCTGCCGGCAAGATACTAGCTATGGGGAGAGGACGGTGACTTTGCTTGCTCAGCGCCCCAGTTGCTGTAGCTCCCACGGGCAAAAGTCTGTCTTGGCCCAATGTCCCCAGGGATCAGGTTCCACACTCTCGCTTCTGGAGAAGTATTCAGTGTTTACACTTGGGCAGGGATCCTATATAAGGTCCGTGGACCAGGGGAGAGGGCCGTCCGGGGAGCCTTTTGGTACCCTATTGCTCCGCAGTGACTTGGCTGTGGGCCCTAGAGTGGCAATTGCGTGCCCGCAGATCTCCGGCCCTGGGGGTGACTACTCAGGATCCGGTATGTACCAGAGCCAGGGACCTGGCCCGTTCCGAAGCTCACCGTGGGTCCCCAGTTAGAAGGCGAAAAGAGAGGAGAAAGAGAAGAGAAAAAAAAGAAAAAAGAAAAGGAAAGAAAGAAAAGAAAGAGGAGAAAACGAAAGAGAAAAGAAAAAAAAGAAGAAAAAGAAAGAAAGAAAAAGAAAAAAAAGAAAAAAAAAAGAAAAAAAAAAAAAAAAAGAAAAGAAACGCAAAAAGCCAAACCAAAAAACACCAAAAACGCCAACAAAAATGAACAAAAACAAACTACATAGCACTTCACCACACTGCAAGGCAGAAAGATACACAAATCTGAAGTATATAATTCAGCGACTCAATGTTTTTTTGTTTGTTTGTTTGTTTTACGCCTTAGCACAGCTCTGCCCCTTCACTTCCGCTCAGCTGGGTCCGGAGCGGCCATTAGATGTTTTTGTTTTTACGCCTTAGTGCAGCTCCGCCCCTTCACGCCCGCCCGGCTGGGTCCCGGGCGGTTTCGCAGTGGATTTCAAGATGACGTCTGCGCGCCCGCACAGCTCCGAGGGTGGTGGGGATCCAACCTCCGCGCTCAAAAAGGCGCGGCAGCCAGAGGCCCAGAGGGCAAAGGTGCCCGCCGGGGCTGTCCGCCGCCGGAAAAAAAAAAGAAAAAGAAAAGAAAAGGAAAGAAAAAAAAAAGAAAAAACCCAAAAAAAACCAAAAACAAACACAAACACAAACAAACAAAACCCAGAAGAAATTTACCAAGAATAAAATATACAGTTCGGCGAGCCTATTCTTCTTGTTCGTGTTGTTTTTTTTTTTTTTTTTTTGCCTTAGCGCAGCTCTGCCCCTTCACCCCGAGCGCGGCCCTGGCATATCCCGTACTCCTGGCGTTGGTTCAGAGACCAGCGGAGGGCGCCGGGCAGAGAGAGCCGCTCGGCACTTTATGGCTCCCGAGCGGTTTCGCCCTCGCTTTCAAGATGGCGCCTGCAGAGCTCCGGGGCTGGAGGGGACCGGCTCCTCGGCAGGCAGAGACCACCACTGCCCGGGGGCTGGCGAGCAAGAACGTGCACCAGGGGGTCACCGGCTGGAGAACCGCCGAAAAAGGCAGCACGGGCAGAAAGAGCCGCTGGGCACTTTTTGGCTCCCGAGCGGTTTTGCCTTCGCTTTCAAGATGGCGCCTGCCGAGCTCCGGGGCTGGAGGGGACCGGCTCCCCGGCAGGCGGAGACCGCCACTGCCCAGGGGCTGGCCAGCAAGGACGCGCACCGGGGGTGACCGGCTGGAGAACTGCCGAAAAAGTCAGCACGGGCAGAAAGAGCCGCTGGGCACTTTTTGGCTCCCGAGCCGTTTCGCTCTCGCTTTCAAGATGGCGCCTGCCGTGCTCCGGGGCTGGAGGGGACCGGCTCCCCGGCAGGCAGAGACCGCCACTGCCCGGGGGCTGGCCAGCAAGGACACGCACCGGGGGTGACCGGCTGGAGAACTGCCGAAAAAGGCAGCACGGGGTACAACGCTATTTGCTGTCCGGGAGTCTTTTGTGTTTTTCTGCCCTGGGGCAGATCCGTCCCTCCTCGCCAAGCGCTGTCTCAGCTGAGATCCCCCAGGTTCTAAGGTAATTTCTCAAAAAAAGCCTCCTGTCTCCAATGCGCCACGTATCCCTCAGTGATTCTGCGCTGGCCTGGGTCAGGGCTCTGTTCAATTGGGAGCGGAGGGCAAGCCGCTTTCCCGAGAGGCTGCACCCGCCCCAGCTGGGGGCCGGTGTATCCGACCCGCGCTCCGCTGGCTAGTGTCTGTCCCGCGTTCCCAATTTTCGTTCACCTCAGACCTCACTCGCTCTGTTTGTCCCACGCTGATTCTCCGTGGATTCACACCGCTGTTCCTGTGTGGGAGCGGTCTTCTAGCGTTGTGGCAGGTCCGGATCGATGCCTTCCTTCCCGGGAGCGCAGATTCAGGCCGTCACCACCACTCCGCCATCTTTGATCTCTCCCATAACTTCTTATATTGGTACTCAAGGCTTCTTGATCAGGTCAAAGACTTGTCAGCCCTCAGATTCTGCCGCCTGCACTGAGGCTGTGTATTTCCACTGTGCCATGTCATTTACTGTTCCCCAAATCATCTGTGTCCTGTGATTTGCTCCCAGTGCCTAAGTCATACGATTGCCATATGTTCGTGGCAAATGTCAACTATTCAAGCAGCTCATCTGTCCTCCGCAAGACGACCTCTAACCTCACCAAAAGCCCCCAGGAGATGAGTGGTATGCCTGAGGCCCCACACCCACTCAGTAATGACACAGCCCAGGGCTCCTGAACTCTAGTCAGCATTAGATGTGCCAGCAGACAGAAACATTTTATTTTTCCCACAAGATTGATTTAATACAGCAATGTCTCATTTCCTTCTCTCTCTCCCTTCCTCTCTCTCTCTCTCTCTCACTCTCCTTTCTTTCTCCTTGCACTTAATGTGTTTATTTTGTCCAGAATACCTCATATTTTCAAAGTGTGGTTTCAATAAAATAACATCCATGGTTTCTTTTAGCACCAGAAATGATAGATTTTAAAGGTCACTCATGAACATGAAGCCTCATCTTTTATATCATCTGCCTTGTGGTGCCTACACTGAGTTTGTGAGAGTACTATTTCCTGCAGAACCATGAAAACTCTTCAGAAACCACTATCTACACATACCATATTTGTGGGACTCAAACCATCTGATCAATATTAGATTTCGGGGAGGTAAGGAGTTCAGATGCTATTTAAACAAGATGAACCTTTAAGGTCAGAAAAAGTTGTCTATTCCTATCTTATTCTCCAGTCCATCTGAAAAATATTTGGAAATCAAGCAGGTGGGTAACATGTGAGTTTTTATGATGGAATTTCCTAGTCCTTTTGGCTCACACTGCCAACAGTATTTTTTCAATTAATTTAATATTACATGGACATGAAGAAACATACTTCTTTTCTCTGCAGGAGACAAAATTATGGGGGACCAATTATTCTTTTATTCTAAATTGGTAATATTTTTCATGTCTTGCATCAATATTTTTCCTGTAATATACTGAAGATAGGGTGCAAGTGTGTGCATGTGCACTTTCGTTATCTAACCTTGAGCTCCAGAAGTGGTTCAAAGCATGCTTATCAGTGTTTTGAACTTAATTTTTACCCATTGGAGTTAATAGTTATTAAATCATCTTTAAAATTACTTTTAAATTGTATAAAATAAAAAGATATTTGTGAGAACAGAGAACTATAACTATCATAATACAATGACTTGCATGTATTAGTCACTCAATAAAAATTTATTGAGTTAACTGTATTCTTCCCTTTTATTTTTCTTTCTGGAATGAGATAAGGCCCACTAAAACAAGAAGAAAAACTGAAAAAAAAAACAAATAATAAAATAAGTTTTAGCCAAAAATTCTCAAGATAAATTCAAGGCAATTTTCTTTTGCCATATCTGATTCCCATAATCAGAATTTTGGGAAATTTTAATTCATATTTTTTCCTCTATCAAACGGAGTCTCAGGAGAAAAAAAATTTAACTTTGTTAGAAAATTATGTATGATCTGTGTTGAATCTTCACGAGTAGGGGATATTTTCTTCACAGCATGGGATATACTACCATTTATGATTTAGTTTTAAAACTAAATTTATGATTTAGTCTTATTATGTTGACAACATGCAAATATTCATTTATCAGGCACATTATACCCTCTCTACATGAACTCCTTCAAATTTGCTTCTGGAAAAAGAAAACTTTTGCATCATAAAATCCTTTTGAGGCTTTATCATTAATATGTTCATGGATCCTAACTCATATATCAAGCTGAGTGTTTAATATCTCTACTTGAATGTTTTGCAAGTATATTAAAGGAAAAGTTAAAACTAAATTTCTTAGTTTATCCCTTAATCATTCACCCATGACAAAATGTCTTCATTAGTTAAGGAGTTGCTTAAAAACAGACAATGAAACAGAACAGAAAGCAAGAAAGGAAACCAATACAAATGTCTAATTTCCTTGACTATCCCCTCTCTCTCTTGTGCTCATGGACAATTATGTCCTTTTATTATAATTGCATGTATAGATTTATTTTGGATGCACCCACTGTTTTGTATCACCACCTCCATGACCCTGGACCAAGACACCAATTTCAATTTTCTAGACTGCTGTAAAATCACCTAACAAAATTTTCCTTTCACTGTTGTCATCTCCAATATATTCTTCAGAGAGAACATCCAAAGTAATCTTTTTAAAACCTAAAAATAATCGCTGCCCCATTGCTTAAAAGTCTGCAATGGCTCCTCATTGCGCTTCTAGTAGCATCCAAATTTCTCACCATGGCAATCCCTGCCTGCTCTGGCCTCTGCCTGCTTCTCTCTTAAGCCACCACAGTTTGGCTTACTTTCATGTCCTTACAAATCTGAGTTCTTTCCCACTTTGCTCAGGCTCTTCTGTCTGGACCACCCTTTCTCAGACTTTTGTCAACGCTGTCATCCTCCCGAACTCCAGCTCTCTGCTTTAATGCTAACTCTTTAGAAAGAGCTTTTCAGTTTAACCTAACATATTAAAATTCATAAACAACTACTCTCTTTTCCACCATTATTTTTTTTTATTCAAATACTACAGAGCATTTCCCACCTACAACAATTTCAGTGAGCCTTATCATTGCATATGATTGGAACCAGTAGTTGATTAAACCAATAAAATCACAATATGAAAGTTAAAAAGTAGAATTAATAAAAGGGTACATCCATCAGTTAGCATTTTATTTTAACTTAAAACATACATATGTGTTTTCTTTTCCTGATCTTTTGCCATAGGGTCAAGGACTTTTCTTTAAGTATACTGTTGAACAGTTGAAGTTATTCTAGATCTTTCTTGTCATAGCATAACCCACATTGCTTTGGCCATGATTTCTGGTTTCAATTGTTTATTCAAATGAGACACTAAAGGTACCTGTGAAGCTACCAGAATGTCAATTCTTTCTAGATTTTGATTCTTCTTATTGTTTGCAGATGCATCTCCTACATGTAAATTGACTGTTTTTTTAAATTGTTTTGGTTTGTTTTCAGTGAATCATTCCTATTGAGTTTTTCTAAAGTGTTTGCTTTCTTGTTTTCCTGGTAATAAACACACAGGGACTCCCTCCATTTTGTATTTTGTTCTGCTTCAGTGGCAAATTTTTGTTGTCCAGACATAGAAATGGCAGACACTCCTTTCACTCACATTCTGTTGGCTAGTTCTCAGTCACATGATTACACTCAATGGCTAAAGAGGTCATAAAAATGTTGTCTAATTGTGAACTCAGGAAAAAGAAGAAATGGATTTGATTAGCAGCTAGCCAGTCTCGGCAAAACTCTTTTAAGTTCATTTGAATGTTATGATACAACTAATCCATATTTATTATGGTAAACTCAAAGAAAAGATGACTAAGTTTTATAAGTATTATTTATTCTAGAAATCTCCATGCCCCAGTCTATCTCTTCTACTTACCCAAATCTCCTGGTAGGTATTGCCTGCAAAAGCAAGCTAGTAGGAGATATCACATATACATATATATTTTAGTATTTTTTATTTCTATATCAGGTGACTGCCTCAGCTGTTCAGGCAAGAAGGGATGGCGTGGCCCAAACAGGGTCTATGGCCCTGGTGCCAAGACAGCAAGGCTTCATTTGAAAACTACTTAGGGTGCACAAGTGCCAGGATTTAGTGTTAACATAGACCATTGGGGGAAAAGACTATTCAAGAATGACTCCCAGGTTTCTGGCTTGGGCAAATGACAAGGAGATGATGCATTTACCAAGAAGGGACATCAGAGGAGGCTTACCTTGAACCAGAATAAATTCAGTTTGAGATGGGGGCCTTAGAGTAAATTATAACACATGCAAGTGGAAATGTCAGATAACAAGGAATGCTCTGGCCTTTCCACCACTGAGCACCTTTAAATCTGAGTACACTGAATCTATCCACAGAACTGGTCTAGGCACAGTTCTGCCATCAACATTTTCTGTAGCCTTAGTTGAGAGTTTAGAGTACATTATAGCCCATTCTGTAACACACCCATGGGGCTGGAACTTCATAGCTCGTAAGAAGGTATGTGTTATACATATTAAACACACATGCACACACACATGCACACACACGCACACTGACTCACATGATTTATGTCCACTATTTAGAAGTAGAAATTCAAACTGCTGAGGAACACTGGTACTGCAGTCAGATCACCTGGATTCTGATTTGATTTTGCCACTTCCCAGCACTGTGATTTGGGCTTTTTAATAGCAGTTCCTTTTCCTTCCTCAGTCTACAATCTGAATCCTTAGCTGTGCAAATAAAGTACTGATATTTATTCACCCCCATGTCCCAAATAGGAGCTGGCATTTCTGAAGTGTACACTTTTAAAGAATATATTTACTCATTTGCTCCATGCCACTAAAATTGCAGTTGAAGAAAATATTTAGAGACGAAATGACTCACTAATCTTTGTTTAGATCTAAGAAGCAACAGGGAGACCAAGAGATGTATAAACATACATTTTACACACAGGCATACTCACACACTCCCATATTTTCCCCTAAGTGAGGGAAAAAAGACAGGCTTATAGTAAGTCCATATGCATAACAAAGAGAAAGAAATGCCTTCGGAATCCAACCAACTTCTTGTTAGTCTTTGAAAAATGGAATCTACCAGGCCCCGTTAGGATCAACATGAATACTTCCTAGAGCTTCCTAGACCTACTTTAGTGGACCAAAGGAGGCGTATGCCCAATGGCAAAGATAAAGGCAGTGAACCACTTGCACAAGAGGAGAGATTAAGTCTTGCTATCTGCTGGCCAACACAGATGGACTTCCTTCCCCAGTTCCCTCTCCATTTTGTGTCTTGGCCATGAGCGAGCTCACCAGCAAAGGATCTGGGATTTCTATCCAAACTTGGCATTTGTATGTAAACTCCTCTAAGTGTCTGGGGTTCAAACTCCAAAAAGGTCATTTCACCTGACCAAAAAGAGCTAACTTCCCTGTGAACATACAATATGGCCGCAGATGAAGGGGCCTCTCTCCTGTCTCATAATCCACAATGTACTCATGCCTCCCACCCTGTCCAAGTGTGCATTTTTATGGAACAGCTAGACATTGGGCTTGGCTTGGATTCTGCTGACTCTTTTCCCCATTAAGCCTCCATCGATGTCTACACCTTGTGACTAGTGGTGTTTGTTATAACCACCAGGGTTAACAGTCAGAGGCACACATCTGAAAATTAACTTATGTGGGTTTCCCCCCTACCCGCCTCAAATCCCACTGTAGTGATGGCTCATAGTCAGGCACTCCTCTATTTTATTTAAATCCATGAAACATTTTCCTTCTGTATGCCAAAGGCAGGTGTTTATTTGAACCTTATTAGAATTTCCAGCTGATGGATTTCCTTTCCCAGATGGAAATTCTTCTGGCTTTAGGAATCTATCAAGACAAAAAAAAAAAAATTACTGAGATTTCACGGTGTTGGGTCTTTTTTTCACTATAAAAATGTTTGTGTCTAAATGGAGGAGGCTGAGTAATAAAAAGAGATAAGACTGCCACCAGTTGGGTGTTACTGACCTACACAGTCCTATCTGGGGCCTGCTACTATATTGTATAGTTGTTTTGCCTTGATGAATGCAAAAATTTGTTGGTGCTCAGCATTCCTGGACATCTGGCTGGTTAAAAAAAAAATGCTAGAAGAAACATAATCTTTTAATGAAAACCCATAGTAGCACTATTTTTATTTCTTTTCACTGTAAGGTTTTTAACATAGCAAACCTTGAAGTATGTAATCAAAGAGAAAAATCTGAGGTTTCTTTATTTATGAATATATTTTCCTGATAAATATTGTTTTAAAAACATTTACTTTCAATGTTTTGTTTTCTTTTTCTTTTTTGATATAAAATAAAATGTTTTCTTATTTATAAGAAAATGGTGATGGAATTGTTAAATTTATATTTTCTCTTTTGCACAATGAAAGTAGTACTGGGTAATCAGCATTAGTAGGTGCACACTAATCCTCATCTTTGGGGGGACTATTCTATACTTTGCATCTTAAAAAGGGAGAATAATGAGTTTTAGTATTTTGTTATATACCTTACATAGTAAGTAGTTCTGTCCAATAAAACTTTCAGAAATCATAGAAATATTATAAAATGTTCTATAATGTCATTCAATATGGTAGCCAATAGCCCCAATGTGGCTTTTGAGCTCTTGAAATGTGACCAATGTGACTAGGAAACTGCATTTTTTATTTAACTATAACTATTTTAAATTTAAAAACTACCTGTGACTAGCAGCTACCGTATTGAGCAGTGCACCATTAGTGTTTAAAATTGTAATTGGAGAAAAAAAAATGCTGATTGAATCATTTTAGAAGAAAAAGCTCCTTTTGAACTTTTAAGCCTTGAAGCACATTAATTAGCCACGTTATCGGTGTTAGGATTTGCTGTTTTAAAAATCCTCTTCAATTAGCTTTCAAATTTCAATTCATTTTGCAAAATACAATAAAATCCAAGTATGGATTCATGTTATAAAGAAAAAAAGAACCCGTTTAACAAGAAATCTACAGGTGCTAATGTTTAAAATGCATGCTCTCCATCTGCAAATTATTATAAAACAGAAATTGAACATTTAGTTCACCTGGACTGAGCATGCAAGGCTTCATGGAAATATGTCCATAATCTCAGTAAACTTTTACTGTGTAAAATACAGGAAATGAAGGACATAGAATAGTAAGAGGTTAAGAGGTTACTTATTTATTCAAACTAAGTCTTAATAGCAACCTAAAAGGCTAACAAAAATTTTGCTTGTAGGCCTTGATGTTGAAAACTACAGATCCTGTCTCTTGTATTTTCCTATCAGAATGCCTGATCTAAATGCAATGATAATATTTCTGCCCATTACATTTTTTCCCCACCCAGTGAAAAGGAACAAGTAAAACAAGGCTTGGCACCTCCATGGTAAATAGACATTTAACCCAGTAGGAGTTGATTTCTCAGTTCTGACCCTGCTACACATGTTAATTTCATACTTTCTATGTGAAGACAAGATTTTGCTAACTTGTCTTTGTGTATTTAGCCACTCTGTGTTCTGCTCATGTATTACAATACTGCATGAACGTGACTGTTACCTTTCTTGTGATGTTTAAGTCTTTTAACCTAATGCATGAAACATTCAATTAATGCGTTTTGATGTATGTATGAGTGTAAAAATCACAGCTTTTTGGCATCAAGCAGATATGAATTGGAATCCTAACCTTCTATCTTACTAACTGTGAAAAACACATATTTAATTTATTTACCTTCCTTGATACTATATCACATTGGAAATAGAATTAATCATATTTCTATCACATATTTGTGGGTGTATGCTTGCTACTAGCATTGGTGCCAATAATACCAATCAATCACAGGTCTTCAGCAATACTGTGAAGCAGATAGGTTTATTATCCCAGTTTGCAAATAAAGAAATGGAGTCTTAGCAACTAAAGAGTGCACCTAGATTCCAAGCAAGTCTACGGATCTCACAAGCTATATAATAGAACTGATACTGTGATACACATAGTTGATCCTCAACACAGGGTAGCAGCTCTTACAAAACTTGAAGCTTTCAAAAATAAAATATTTCTAACATATAAAAAGATACAATGATCAATGTATGAATTGCTTACCTGTTCACCACCACAAGGGTCATATACTAATATTTGACACATTTTCTTCAGAACTTGTTCTCTTTCACTTTAAGAAAATAAAACAATATAGATACAGATAAAGTCTTCTTCTGGCCTTCTTCTTCCCTTCTTTCATTTGCTGGAGGTACAACCACGGAGGTGGATGGGTTGAGTCCAGACATGCACTTTCGTGAGGGGCTACATCTGCTCTGAGAAGTTGATTTACCTTTTAAAATTTTGTTCAAAGGGATTGCAGAAGCCCTGATACTTCTTTCATATCCATATGGAAATACAGATAGAGAATGGTAGTTTCCTCAGCAGCAGTGGAGTTGCCGCCCTGCCACCTCCCCTGCTCCCAAGAAGGAAAACAACTACCATTCTCTACCCATACTTCCAAATTTTCACTATATATATGTATATGTATTCATAACAGGCATATTGTTTTATATCTTTAAAAATTTCTATGAATAATATACTTGTATTTACATATAAATAAGTATACTTATTTAGAATACACTTATTTATAAGATAAATGACACTCTAGGTATCATTTTCCAAGTTGCAATTTTATTCAATATTATGATTTCAAGATTCATTCAAATTGATACATATAGATCAAATTTCATAATGTAACGTGAGTATAATATGCAAATATGTACCATTTTGTTATTCATTCCCTTATAAATAGTCACTTAGATTATTTGCATTTTTTAATGTTACTATGAATATTGAAACTAGGACAAGAATGTAGTATACTCACCAGTTTATAATGTGATTTCCCATCTTTGCTGATCTCAGGTCCTGCGGTAATGATAAATTTCCATTCTTGTTAGTTGTTAAGTATCTTACTGTCTTGCCATCTTTTGCCCATGATTAATTTTTTTTTTCCAGAATCTCATCTGAGTATGCCTTTTGCTCCCTACCGGGCCTGGCAAATGCCTGATGAATACAGCGTAGGCAGAAGATCCTGACATTGGAACCCACCCAGGGTTGAGACAAGCTCAGGATGGGGAGAAGTGGAATGGACACAGCTAATAGCAGAGGTATGTGCACTCAAGTTGTTTAGATGATGTCAGAGAGAACAGATCTTTAAAATTAATTTTTTGTCTGCTTTCCTATATATCCTGTGGTATAATAAAAAAAAATTATCTTTGTCTCTAGTTTCTAGAACAGAGTTTCTAAAACTCTCAGAATTTCCTGAGTAATGGGAGTGTCTTTGTTATTCATAGCATGCCCCTATCATACCTGAGTTTATGCTAAGGTGACTCATGGCTGGCTAGAGGACCCTAGATGGCTTCAGAATGGAAGCTGGTCACCTAAAAAACTACCCTCCAATTTCTGGGGATGGAAGGGGTGCTGGAGGTGGAGTTCCATCACCAATTGCCAATGATTTAATCAATCATGTCTAAGTAATAAAACCTTTATTAAAACTTTGAACAATGAGGTTGGGGAGCTTCCAGGTTAGTAATCACATTGATCTTCAGACAGGTGGTGCCTGGATAGGGCATGGGAGCTCTGCTTGCCACCCCCCCTATACCTCGCCATAGGTGTCTCTTCCATTTGGCTCTTCTTGAGTTCTGTCCATTATAATAAAACTGTAATCGTAAGCATAGTACTTTCCTGAGTTCTGCGAGTGGTTCTAAGGTATTATTAAACATGAGGGGCATCATAGGAGTCTTTTAATTTTTAGTAGGCGAAAGTACAGGTAGTCTGGGAACCCTATTTTTGCCTGGCACCTAAAGTGTGAGTAGTCAGGTGGGCCTGAGCGTTTAACTTGTGGAGTCTATGTTAACTCTGGGTAGTTGGTGTTAGAATTCAATTGAATTGTTGGATACCCAGTTGGTGTTGGAGAATTGAAGAATTGGTTTCTGGTTGGAAAACCAAACAATCACTTAGTAGAATAAGTATAAGTTTCATGGAAAATATATGATATATTCACACTGAATACTCAGTACTAGATAATGATATATGTATAATAAATGATTATTTTCTAAACCATGATAGTCCCAGGACAAGTTAGAGAAGTCAGTCTGAGTAATTTAGGACCTACTTACAGAAACATATAACCTAGAGTGCTATAATAGTTTATGAAGATTGTGACATCATTGGGAAGAAATTCCTTGCTTAAAAGATTCCTTAATAGCCTAACAGAAGACAGAGAAATCCTAACTTAATACAAAAACTGTTGTTTATTTAAGTGTATGATTTTACATTTATTTCCCAGGTAACCCTTCACTTTATGCTTCATTTGGCCCAACTGCAAAGTGGAAGTAATAACAGCTCTCTTTTTCTGGAAAGATCATACACTTAACAGGCTGTGCTCTTGAAATATTTTTAAAGTCTAGGCAAAGATATTTCAAAGAACTTAAAAAAAAAAAAAAACACTACTATAAATCCCTGAGTTAAACTGACTTGATATTAGATCTTATAAATAATAAATATTAAACATTTCTTGATCCAAAACATTTTCTTCGCAAATACGCTTTGTATCTAAAACACCTATCCTAATTTATTTTCTTCCCTTTTCCCTTTTGCTGTTAATCTTTTGATAATTACAAAACCTCTTTTAGCTTTTACCATCCTCTCTTCCCTCATAGGCAAGTTGATCACTGTGAGGTGTAAGTCCTGTTGCCTCTGTGTCTCTAAATAGAATGGCCTCACCCTCACCTCACTGATGGTAGAATATTCCAGGCCTTATTGCCTCTCACTGGACTAATGAAAAATCCTCCTACCTGCTCCCCTTATTACCAGTCTTTCCTCTTGTTTTATGAACTGAATGTTTCTATGACCCAAAAATTTATATGTAGAAATCCTAAATTCTTCATCTATGAACCAGAAATTTGGTTCTCACCAGCCACTAAATCTGCTAGTGCCTTGATCTTGGATTTTCCAGCCTACAGACCTATGATCAATAAATGTGTTTTGTTTATGACACACAGTCTATGATATTTTTGTTTAGCAGCCTAAATGGACAAAGATGCTACCACTAATCATTTTATATTAGGGAATATATCCAGATACAGATATAATGCATTCCTTTAAGACATAGTCAATCGCTCTCTCATATTCTTTCAATTCATTAATTGATAATTGATCAGTTGAGTATACATTGGCAGCCTGGCCTTTGTCTGATGTCAGCCTGCCTTTTAAAACTTCTTTCTCATTTCTTCTTTCCTTTTATCTGAATTCTTCCCGGACTGACCCACTTCTGGATCTGTATGTTGTTGCTTCTCCCATCACGCCACCGAAAACACCTTTCTCCTCCACTGTGCAAGCCAGTCAAAACTTGATCCATACTTCAAGGCCCATCTTAAAGATCAACTCCCCCATGAAGTATTTCCTGACCCTCTGGACCTAATCAGAGGGTTTCTCCTGCCTTCCACTCACTTAATAAGAGCATCATTCTCCTTTGTGAAACTGTTACCTGTGTTTTCAGAAGTCTGTGCCAGGTAGAGATTGAGCCTGTGGGACTGGAGTCACAGCTTGGCTGATTACTCTGTGACTGGGCAAGTTATTCAACCTCTCTGTACTTTAGTTCTCTCACCCATAAAATAGGGATAATAAGAGAACTTTCTTCATAGAGCTGTGGTAAGGATTAATTGTGATAATACCTATATAGTTTTAAAACTTGGCCTGGCAGGTTGTAAATGTCAGCTGCTATGGTTACTTATCTCCTCTCTGTCTTCCCAAATCATCACCCTTTTGACTTTTCTCATTTACCTATTTCTCTATCAATCTATCTATTTGTCTAGTCTGTTGGTTCTATTTTTCTGGAACACCATTGGTTGGTTCTATTTTTCTAGACCACTCTCATACATTCCCTCTATAGAATACTCATTCTCAGAAACATTGTCTTGGTTATTTGTTAATCATCTTTAAAAGCTCAGTATGCATTGAGTTCCTTTGTTCCACTCTCCAAATCAAGGTTTCTGTCTCTTTGAACACGTATCTCAACTTCAGTCAACATTAATTAATTAATTAATTCATTCATTCAGGAAATGTTTATTGAATTCTTGCACGATACGTGGTTCCAAGCATTGAGCACATACCAGTGGCGCAGCCTCATAATTTATATTCACCGTAGTAATTTCTTGATTAATATCAATGTGTCATTTTAGATTATAAATTCATGAAAGCAAGGCCGTGCTATGTTTTGGTCACTGGTGTATCATCGAATCTTAATTCATTGCTTCAAGCCTGGTAAATGTTAATAAATGAACAAAGATCTTGAAAGGCAGGAATATTGTGATAGCTTTACTCATAGTATCGTTCATGGGATTGTACGCATACACACTCTAAGATGTTCTGCAATTCAGTTAGAGTTTTGTACATTTTAATACATGTAATTTTTTATGCTACCTTAACCTTCCGGCAATTATGAGTACTAAATGGAGTACAAACAAATAGTATTTAAAAATAATTAGAAGAGTCAATTTGGGAATCAGTGTTTTCCATTGGAAGAAGGATCTAATTAATATATATTCTAGAACATCAAATTTTTCTGTTTTTATTCTCTTTCTGAATCAGAGTTAAAAAAATCATACTACTTTATAAGATGCTATAAATCTTATGTTCCATAAGAAGGGTGGGAAGGAATCCAGCACCCATAAGAATCTGCTATTGTCTATGCACCTTAGGCATTAGTTCTCACAAAAGCTCTCAGAGGTTGGTATTTATCATTAGGTCATTTTAAGTGATGAGAAGACAGAGAATTAGGGATGTTACACAACCTGCGCTGCCCAGATCCCTACAGCCGTCTAGTAGTAGAGTTGGGATTTAGAAACCAAGCCTGTTAGCCTGAAGCTGAGGCCCATCTAAGTCAATAGAATGGGAGGGATGACATACCATTGCATCTCCACTCAACTCCTTTTGGGTAAGAATCCCCTAGGTCCTCCAGGGAAAAGTAGTATAGGAGGACTCTGGCCAGATGAAGAAAGACTCAGAGAATCAGATCCATACACACACATACACACAATATGTATACATACTGTATGCGTGTGTGTGTGTGTGTGTGTGTGTGTACATAATGCTTCAAAATACATACATATTATAAACTAGGGAATAAAATCTGAAAGCAATTAAAAATATGCCTGCTGACTTTTAGGCCTGTGTATTTGGTTGAGCCAAGCCTGGGAAAAATTGACTCTGAACTGGGGCAATACGTAACAAACAATCCCCTTGCCCTTCCTTATTAACCCCTTTCTCTTCCTGTAGAACTTTCCTATCAGGGCTGTGCCTTAGCTGCTGATGTAGCAGACAGAATTTCTTCTGTCTCCTTCCCACCACAGTATCTATGTGTTGAATTGTTGAATTCAACTATGCAGGAAGCATTAACTGGACACTTCACTCTGTAGGGAACCTAAATAAATAAATAAATAAATAAAATCTCATGGCAAAAGGAGAGTGAAAAAAACGTGTCTGGATTTCCAGACCTCTCCTCTCAGAATGTTGACGGTGAGCTACAACCAAAACACAACCATGGCAACAAACTAGCTATTTGTTGAATCAGGCCAGGAGACAAAAAATATATCTATAATACATGCCAGAATGTAAAGATGACACAAGTGATCAAAAGAGAGGGAGAGAAAGCAAAAGGTCAAGGGAGAAACCCTCAGCTTGTAGGTACAGAACTATTTCCATGAGGTCAACTGCATTCCAAAGTGGTTGCAGGCTTGGTGGAGGAGCTTGTAGAGGCATGTTGCATGGCCCAAGACAGAGTCTTTGAAGGTTTGCACCCACCCTCATTTTCCGGAGATTTATGAGGCCATTTCAGACTCTCGTCTTACCAGTGCTACATCAAAAACATACATCTATCCTTTTCTTGAATGAAAGAATAGACACCACAGTATTAAGGACTGGGTGTAGGTTGAGCAGATTTCACTCCTCTTTATGGAAAGATTGTTTAGGAATTATAAAACAAGGGAGCAGGATTAATTCATGTTTATTGACTATTGAATTCTGACCCTCAAGTCATAATATCATATTTATTCCATGCAGGTTCCTCCCTTCTTTCCTTCTTACCTGTTTTCTTTTGTCTCATCCTACCCTCCTTGCTTCCTTTTCATCCCTTGTCATTCAACTGATGTTTATCGATGCTTACTGTGCCAGGCACTGCTCTAAGGGCAGAAAATGCAGCAAGGAACAAGACAAATTCAGCCCCTGACATTGTAGAACTTACCTAGGGTGAGAGGAAAGATTGGGTGAAGGATTTCTTTGAAACTCCTATATGCTCATTTGTGTACAAATAATCCAGGGTTTTATAGACAAAAATACAGAGAAGTTAAAATATCCCATAGTTAAGAATGCATGTCATAATCAAGGCCCTTTAATGACAAACTCTGACTGGCTAATTTATAGAAACTAAGAAGACAAGATAGGGTAAGGCATATGATTGGAAGAAGTTTTGTCATTGGGAAGCATAGAACTGTCCAGATGGGTGGTCTCCAACTTCTAGAAGGAGCTGTGGTACATGAGAGATGATGTCCCTGCCCAGAGATAGAGCACGAGCCTGGGGATTCTAGCAGAAGCAACTCACCAGGAGGTCTGGCTTGTGGCAGGGTGGTGCATGGATAGTTCAAGAAACCAAAGAAAAGGTTCGAGTGACAAGAAGGCAAAGAGTAGGGTTCATATGTGAAATGAGGCTGTAAGAATAGGTGATTGAGTCGAGGGAGTTAGCGTTAGGTGTTGTTCACCATCATCCCTGTAAAGCATTTGACTATTTTTTTGAGAGTACAAAGATAAAACAAATTGCTTTGGAAATTAGAACACAAGTAGAACACAGAAACACAGAGGAAGCTTTGAGTTAGTTATCTATTGTCCCAACAGTGCTATGTAACAAAGCAACCCAAAGTGAGTGACTTAAAACAATAGGTTTTTATTTAGATTGTGATTCCTGTGGATTAGCCTCATAATTCTTCTGGAGTTGTCTGAGCTTGAGCACATATTTTGAGGTTGGTTGGTTGTCACTGATCTAGGTTGGCTTCGGCAGGTTTGCTGGGATCCATGACTCCTTTCCGTCTCCAGCAGACCAGCCCAAGCAGTGCTCACGGTCAAGGCAGAGATGCAACCACAGACGTGAAATGTGCTAGCATGTTGTCAAGCCTCTGCATGCATCACATCTGCTAACATTCCACTGGCAAACCAAGTCATATGCCAGAATTCAGGATCAAAGGGAAGGGAAATAGATTCTTCTTCTTTAGTGGGAGAAATCATAGAGTCACATGACAAGAGGATATGGATACATTGAAGGGCAAAGAATTGGGACCTTTCATACAATTGATCTACAAGTCCTCAATAGTGTTGAGAGCTTATTCTTTTTTTTTTTTTTTTTTTTTTTTTGAGACAGAGTCTCGCTCTTTCGCCTGGCTAGAGTGCCATGGCGTCAGCCTTGCTCACAGTAACCTCAAACTCCTGGGCTCAAGAGATCCTCCTGCCTCAGCCTCCCGAGTAGCTGGGACTACAGGCATGCGCCACCATGCCAGGCTAATTTTCTTCTATATATATTTTTGGCTGTCCAGATAATTTCTTTCTATTTTTAGTAGAGATGGGGTCTTGCTCTTACTCAGGCTGGTCTTGAACTCCTGACCTTGAGCAATCCTCCCGTCTTGGCCTCCCAGAGTGCTAGGATTACATGCGTGAGCCACCGCACCCGGCCGAGAACTTATTCTTAAGGATTATCATCATCCGATAGAAAAATACAACAACTCTATTGTGTGGATTTCTCCAGCAACATTTGATTGCTTGGATGGAACACCAAAAAAAAAAAAAAAATTAAAAAATTAAACTATATGTGGAGATTGCTAGAAAGTGTGAAGAAAATGCAAAAAGCTAGAGAAGCCAGGCCATTTAAGATACAAGTAAGGTAGTTACTGATGTAAAGTATATTAAAATATCAGCTGGCTAATGAGGCCTGTGGAGGTACAGGAGAATAGAAAGAGAGGGACTTGTAAGGCCAAAAGAGAGTCATAGTGAAATTAGCTTAAACTATAATATTGAAAAAGAAGAGGTTGAATCAGGAAGATAACACTTAATTGTTTTTGAGGTAGAACAGTTTCATGAGATAAGAAGGTGTCATGGAGTGGCATTTTGAGTGGGGTTTTGAGGTGAGGGATAGAAAAAAGAAAAATAGGAGAACATGAAGTAAGAGCAGGGTGACGGTGTTGGGTTATCCTTGTAGTAAGTGAGAAGATGAAAACCGTACGCCCAGCGTCCCCATGCTGGATGTGTGAGAGGGAGTGACCAGGAGGTTGGCAGATGAAAACATGGGGAAAGGGAAAACGTGCTATAACCAAACAGCATGGGGTGCAAGAGTCGGATTTTAGAGTCTGATTGATATGTTGTTATTGGGAGAAGGGTGAATGGACTAGAAGCAGCAATTGGAAGCAAAGAGGCCATCAAGCTTTTCTCTCAACCTGAAAACGTATGGACTGTGATAAACACAAACAACCAGCTCCTGGGAGAGCAAGAACCCGGGTTGTAAGAAAGATAAGAAAGAGAGACCTGCAACTTTTCTCTGTAGAGAGTCTATATGGTTTTGGGACCAGTAGTGCCATACTGGATAAAGTAGCCCGGCAGTGGTAACCTAAATGAATTCTACTCAGACTGGGTATGGGTGTTTTAGGCTAGAACAGAGAATTATGAAATTGGGAAAGGGAATGAGTTAAGGCAAAAAGGTAGGAAAAGGCAACAGAGCAACATTCATGCTCCCTCCCCGGCATCTTAGCGGCTCGTTGGCAAGAAGCCAGTACCTCCTGAAAGTAACCCCTTTCCTGTCCCAGGAAGGAAAGAAACTACTCTGATAATTGGTGATCTCAAAGCCCTTGAAGGAAAATAATTAAACATTATGGAGAGGATGGGAGGTAACACATGGAGATTAGACAGGGATAACGCTGTTATTTATTTTCCTCTCTTTAAGAGACCAAAAAGAATAATCATACAAGAAAAAAGATAAACAACTAAATATGGCATATACGTATCCTTTACAATTACATGAGTGTCAGGGGTTATAACCCGACACACGAGTATGTCTAAGAAGACCACTGAAGAAACTAACTGTAGTGAAGAATAAATGATATATACTATCACACATAACTTGAGTTCATGCCCCAGCATTGTCTTGGTCATAATTGTGTACCTGTTCGTGTAGTGGCATACATTATAATATGTAATAAGTTCTGTATTAATATATTTGAAAAAAAATGAATATATTGTTGATCTTTCGAGAAAGTATACTTAAGTCTTTCTGAACCTTAGTTTTCCCATTTCTATTTTCTTGATTAATAATTTTATCCAAGCTGTTGTCAGTATTTAAAAAATAGGATGTATAGACGTAATATACAACAGAAGCCAGAAAGTGTTCATTGGGATCTAAATGTGCGTATGTGAAGTTGGGGGGAGGGGTGAAGTAGCCTGTTTGGTCATTATTCAGAAGTCTTTTGCTGTCTTATACTCACACTTGCTTTTTAACCCAAGCCTTGTGTATAAACAAACACCAGTGATTTTTCTTATAGGGCTGACCTATCGTATTTACACGCACACACTCTCGGAGGTGATCTTGAGCCAGGCTCTTTCTGATTATATTTCACTTTTTCATGCTGTTGTCCCAGAAGACGTTGACGTCATCTGGAGACACAGTAGCGCCGTCGGCCTTCAGAGGTTCAATTCATTCTGCCATCCGGAAACTCTGCCGACAAGGCGGCCAGTGTTAGAAATTAAGCTTGTGACATGCAGGACATGGTGGAGTGCAAACATTGGTCAGTGCTTCCTCTCTCAGCCACAGAGGAAAGCCACACTGATTGGTATTCAGGAAAGGGACCTCCTGTTTCGAAGGATTCCTTCATGCTGTTCAGCAATGCTGTTTAGGGTGGATTTTCCCATTTGAACTGCAAAGCTTAAACACAAATATTAACTACCTGAAGCTGCAAATAGCAGCATAGTACATTAAAAAAAATAATGAATATTTTAACCAGCCTTTACCCAACCAAGAAAAATATTATGCAGAAACGAGGCTGATTTTAGAAAAATGCCCAAGGAAACATTAATAAAAAAAAAAAAAAAAAAAAAAGCTGAGTTTCCTTTCAAAGTTTGTTTTTGCTAAACATTCATAGTTCTGCTTTTTCCAATCCAATTTTATTATAAGAAAGGTCTCCCACATGTGTACCCAGCATTCCTTTTAAAATAATCAGTAATGCACAAAAACTTTGGAAATGGTGGTTGAGTTCTTAACTGTGACAGAAAGAAACGCCAAAATATGTTACAAAGGAGGGAGGGTGTTCCTTTGCATGCACGTATGTTTGTGGCCCCTTTATATGTATTTGGAACAGTTAACAACGACTGACTGACCACCTAGCTTTCGGTAATATCAAAACTGTGGGAACATCTGCAATGATAAATGGATGGTGACTTTAATTTTCACTGCCAACAGGCACTTTATGGCACTCTTTGGGGATTTCTGAATTTATTTATAGGAAATCCTATCGAGGCATACGTCACAGTTGAAAGGATCATCACAATATTTATGAACCGTTGGCATCAGTTAATTTTGCATGCTATTTTAAGGCAATTGTTATTTTTATTCCCATTTATTTGGAAATATATTTCTTCTTACCCACATAGGAATATTTATCTACATCCCTAAATTCCTATTTTAGTTACTTCCTTGAGTAGTATTCTTCCCATCTCAAATTTGTCAATTTTTACGTTGTTTAAAATAAGCTGTTCTCCCACCATTCTCTCCCTAGACTATTGTTGTCCGATAAACTATGGAAATACACTGCAAATAAAGGAAAAGCCCATATTTAAACATTCTACTCTATTATACGAAAGGGATAATTCTTCCCTTGTTTTCTTTAGCACAAGCATCTTAAAGGATGTGGTGCTCATAGCTGGAAAGCCAGAATAGTTTTATTTGAGAAATTGGGGCCCCATCAGTTGAGTCATTAGACACTGTGCTTGTGGTTTTTGAAGTTCTTTCCCTCTGGGACATTCTGCTCCCTCCCATATGTAATCACTTAGCTCTGCTGCTACTTCATTTGGTGACCGACAGAGATGATGGAGTAGCAGAAACCACGATAGTATATTCGGTGATTTGTTTATTAAATCATTCTATAAATATTTAGCCAGCACCGTCTGTATGCAGGAATGGTTTCATATACTAAGGCTATTACAATCCACAGCCAGATGTTTACTCCTGCCCACACAGTGCTTACATTCTAGGACTACTGAACAAAGAAACAGAAAATCAGTATCTATCTCAGTATTTGTCTCAATAAATACATAAATCAATGCATATATAAGTTAATTTAAGATTATGATATAAAAATCGAGGAAACAAAGGTAATAGAGGTGTTTAGGTTGAGAGAAGTATATCTTAGCAGTCAGGCTTCTGACAGATGGCTTTTAAAGGGCTACCATAGTTATGCAAACAACTGACCACAGAAGAACATTTTAGGCACAGGGAAAAGGACATACAAATGTCATGAGATGACAATTACTGTACTTAGAATGTTGAGAAATAAAAAGAAGATGAAGTGACAAAGTGGGAGATGAGATCTGAGAGGTAGTAGAGGACCATGACATCTATGCCTTTGTAGATCACAGAAAGGTGTGTGGATTTTGTTCTAAGTAGAATGATGTAGAACTATGGTGCTCAAACTTTCATGTGCATCAGAATCACCTGGATGACTTGCTAAGGCATATATTATTGGGTCCTCCCCACCAAAGTTTTTGATTCAGTATTTCTAGCATAGAGCCAAGAATTTTCATTTCTAACAGGTGATATGGAAACTCCTGGCCTAAAAACAATGCTTTGAGAAACATCATTGTTGTAAATATCTATTATTTGTGCCTTCCCAGAATAAATTTTCCTACAGTTTTGCAACTGAACCTTGATTTTCTTGTGCAAAAAGTCTCATCTCTATTCTTAGACCAACCAAGGTATTCTATTACATTGGTCACAGTAAGAGATTCATTCAATGATGGACATATGAGTCTAGCCAGTCAATTGAAATCCAATCCAGGGACACTCTCGAAACTAGTGGGAAGTGAAAGTTCTCAAGCCACTGGACCAGAAGCTGGGAGGCAATATGTGGGGAAAATCACTCCAAAAGTTAAGCCAGTGAGCTGAAAGATGGCAAGGCACTGAGCTCTGATACGTCCTGTTGAGTCCCTGGATCCAGTCATGTCTAAATCCATTCTATTTCTGTGCTTTTCAGTCTCATCTCTCATCATCCCATCTTATGCTTTAGGAAATTTCTCTTTGGTTTCTGAAGCAAACCAAAAGATAAATATAAAGCTATTGGAGATACATCACTTTTAAAAACTTAAGTGCACCTTGATTCATCACAGAGAACCCAATACGAGAGCTTAGATGGCTAAATACTACTCTGCACATTTATGAAATAAATAATCTTTGTACCAGCCAAACTTAAGATATTTTAAGATAGAAAAATCACAAGCAAATAGGAGGATGAAAGAGTTAGTCAAACAAACACAGGCATATGAAATTGTGCTAAACAGCACGTGGTGACACTATGTCATGGCTAGCAGCATGGTTACCTGGATATTATCCTTAAGTAAAATTCATAATTGCACCCCCTTTCCTTCTATGTGGAAACCTTATGTTCTTTACAAGTTGATGAATGTTTACCGTTACAGTTATACGTGGCAGCTTCTCATCATTCAGTTAGTCTAAAGACATTCTCTTCAAAATAGTATTACTTG
The DNA here is from genome assembly GCF_041146395.1 of Eulemur rufifrons. Taxonomy (NCBI): domain Eukaryota; kingdom Metazoa; phylum Chordata; class Mammalia; order Primates; family Lemuridae; genus Eulemur; species Eulemur rufifrons. Next base: position 30,991,124 of record NC_091002.1, read on the forward strand.
ACAGTTCTCTTTCAACTATCATCTCCCTATCCAAGTTGAACTCTATTAAGTCATCACATTTTACTACTTTCTAAGAACTTAACATTTTCTCAGATTTTGTTTGTTTGCCCAGTACTCATCCCGTACAATAGAATATAATCTACATGAAAGCAGAAGTTCTTTCTATCTTACTTATCATTAACATTCCATCATCCAATTGATGCTTCTAGGATATAAAAATGAAAGTTGTACACTTTTGCTTTTCCTTAAATATTTTTTCAAATTTAAATGTGTCTCCTCTATGCTTGTATCTGTATCTTTAGACAGTTTTAGATCAAATTTCATTTTTCCTACAAATCCTCCCTGACTACTCTCACCCAAAGAGTCTTCCTGCCTTTGAGCCTCTGAATTAACCTAAGAATATAAAAATTGTCTTTTCTCCCTGGTATTGAACTTTCTATGTCCATATTTCTCTTCCTTATCAGACCTTTCTGAGGCAATGCCCAAAATTTTTCATTTTTATCCTCACTTTATCACATTGCCTTGCAGAGAGTGCAGACATACAAGTATCTCTTGACCAGATGGATGGGTGGATGCCTATGTAAGAGTCAAAATTCCCCATGAATATTTGAAACTCCTGTATTCTCCCAGATACAGATATTTTAATATTATATGTAGTCTTAAAGACTGTGGGCTATCTACTGTAAGCCAAAATCTTAATTTCTGTGATTTTATTGGCTGTTCATAGAAACAGTATAATATTCATAGAGATAACAGAAGCAGATATTCATAGAAACCATAAAATAAACAGGTAAATAAGTGAAACTTGAAGTCTTTATTCAGTAAGATGACTGGGAAAATATGAGGGCTGCCTGTAAGTTTGTATTTACATGTCAGCTTGATGATTCTAAGATGCTGCTACTGACCTGTTGGCCGTAAGTGAATCAAACTGTTTTTCTGCAGTGGTGAAAGATTTGTGCCAACATGTCTGTGCCTCCTCCCTCGTCCACCCTTCAGACTGCTCCAGGCTCTAGCATGGGCTTCTGGGACAGGGTGTGGGCGTTGGCCAACCTGGGACATTTTGGAAAGGAAGCTGTTTTCTTCTAGGGCAGTGGTAACTCTGCTTTTAGATATGTTATTTCTGAGGTAACAGCAGAGTACTGAGCATGAAGTCTACATATATGGAGTTATATGTAGTTAGAATGTGGCATTGCAGACAAGACAGAAATCGTGGTTGGGTCTAAATAAGGGCAGACGGGGTTACATGTGGGGAGGACCACTAAGGGGTGATCTTCGAAGTTATTGGTAATCTTCCATATTACCATTTGGATGGTAAGAATATTGTATTGTTATTTTCAAAAGTCATATATATGTACTGTGTGACACACACACACACACACACACACACATATATATATCACAATAGAAAATTAAAAAAATGGATTTCCTCTCTAAACAAAAATGTGCAGTTCCAAAAAGTAAATTTTTTTGTATTTCAAATTTCTTTTTTAATTCCCTAAAAAGTGATATTTGAGGCACCTACTTGGAAGAATTCAAGTGAGTACAATATTTTGCCTCAGTTTCTAGCTATTTCAGGAACACTATTTTGGATGTGAATGAACTCGGGTTATTTTTCTCAATTCTGTTTACTTCTGTGTGATCAAACGTGACTCTGTGAGCTTCCTTCCTCTTTACACTGATGCCTGCTCCTCTACAAAAGATAATTTCCAAACATCTAAAACATAACAAATGGAAGAATCTGTACCCTAAATAGAGCCTATATCAATAAATGCATGACATATACATCAGTGATATGACATAATGTTGCATAACACATCAGCTCATTTATTGTCTTAAAAAAATATCATGAGTTTACAGGTGATCTGGGAGACCATTGTGGTCTTGAATGGATCCATTCCCATACCAGTGGTCTACTGCAGATGAGCTGGGGGCTCTGGTAATCCTAGCTAGGGTCTCTCCTGTGTCTGGGATGCCCTGACTGTCACCTTGTCTAAGGGGACCTCCGCTGGAAAACTTGGACAATTGGCTCTGCCTTACATGTCTCATCCTTCGAGCATTCTCATGCCAAAGTTAGAAGAGCAAGTTAGGAAGAAGACATATTCATGGACTTTTCTCAAGCTCTGGTATATTCTTCCAGACATTATCTTTGCTCACGATTGACCAAAGCAAGACTCGAGGGATAGAGCAGAATGGAAGGACACTGCCCATTGAAGGGCAAAGGGCATAAGTACAGCAGAGGGTAAAGAAGGGGCCGTTAATGCAACTATCTACCACCACATAGTTTTGCTCGCCTCCCAATTGCCTCTCCATCCCGTCTCTATGATTTCCTGCTTATCCAGATTCTACATCCTAGCCTTCCTTTGAGGCTCGGGTCAGGTGTCAATGACTATATGCAATTATTCCAGCCTCTTTCCCATCCGGAACCTTAAGGCATTCACTGTTAGCTTCCATCATTTCCCGTTTTGTGTCTACGCTGTTGACAGTGTAGTCAGACAATGAGGCACTAAGAAAGGATATTTGTTTTGTATCCCTGCAGAGTCTAGTAGAAGCTGGGCAGGAATTAGATCCTCATCAATAGTTTTGATTTTTTGTTCATTGATTTATTATAGTAATTCTATTTAGTCATCAATCGTCCTGGCCCCTTTTTAGCGTTCTGATATGTTACCATTTATTCTTGTTGGCAACTGGGTATAACCCACCAATTTCTTCCTCCCTTTTCTTCCTACTTTCTTCCCACCATACCTCCCTTCCTCCTTTCCCTCCTTTCTTCTTTCTTTCCTTACTTTTATTTTCTTTCTTTTTTTAAAAAAACTTTTCTTTAGATATAAAAAATTTGACTTGTTGGGAATAAAGGGGCTAAAAACCCTTTTCGTCACCGTTAATTAGATTTCGGACTAGCTCTCCACAGCAAGTATTTCTTTAGCATATTACTTGAGCGCACCCCTAAAAACAGGTATCAAAGACGACTGTGTTCTTTATTTTCATAAATGCCACCACAAAGCTATGAGCCTGTCTAAATTAGTCACATGACCTATATTACTGGTCAAGATATGGGTAATTCAAGAGGTGCTCTCAGTAGTGATCTCCTCTCATCTGTATGTATGTAAAACTCTGCATTAATCCAAATCCTACTATTTGAATAATTTATGCAGAAGCCAAAAAAATGTCAGGCTGGTAAATAATTTGATGACCTTTAGAGAGATTCGAGGTAAATATATAGAGCTGGAAAATAAAAAGGAAACAGTGCAAGTCTTGTTAGGTGGACTGTTCAAGAGTAAGGTACTTGGGTATCAAGTCCAACCCTTTAATTTCCCAGTGAAAGCTTTAGTGAGAACCTCCAGGGCCTAGATTTCCACTGTGGAGATAACCTTGGTCTAAGCCACCAGCAACAAGAATAAAAAAAAAACAAAAAAAAAACTAAAAGCAAAATCCACATTTACATCTATCACAAGTAAACTGAGTGGTAGGATGAGGTGTGTAAATCTAAAATACACTATTTGAACTTTAAAATCTATTGGACAAAAATATAATAAGGAATTATTATCCTCATTATAAAAATTCAGCTGTATAATAAGCAAAGAAGTTGAATGTGTTGCCCAGGTTCACACAACTAGCAAGTGCAAGAGAATCCATATTGTCCCACTCTAAGAATCACTTTCTTTTGCTTCCTCAGCAGATGGCTGCAAGCATGACCTTGTCATAAATGCAAAACATCCAGCGATTAACTGGAAAAGGACTTCATCTCTGCCGAAATGAGTTCTCTGTAAGTAAGTACATAGAGCTCACCTTGGTTTTTAAACATCCTGCAAGCCACTTTAATTAGCTATTCTCATTGCAAGTTGCTACTATTTCTTGAGACAGGTAAACAAAACAACATGAAAGGGATGAGCATGGGAAAAGATGGGGCACATTTTGAAGCAAACCCACTTTTTTTTATTTCAGCTTATTATGGGGGTACAAAAGTTCAGGTTTTTCAGCTTATTATGGGGGTACAAAAGTTCAGGTTACATAGGTTGCCCATGTACTGCCTATCCTCCCGAGTCAGAGCTCCAAGCGTGCCCATTGCACTCATCATGTAGGTATACACCCATCCCCTCCTCTCACGCCCCCCTCCCCGAGTCAGCACCTTCAAGCGTGACCATTCCCCAGACGGTGAGCAACGCACTTATCATGTAGGCATACACCCATCCCCTCCCCCCACCTCAGTCTGATATCCAATTGGTATCATTCTCAAATGTGCATTTAGGTGATGATCAGGGAAACCAATTTTCTGGTGAGTACATGCGATGCTTGCTTTTCCATTTTTGGGATACTTCACTCAATATAATGGGTTCCAACTCTCTCCAGGAGAACCAAAGAGATGTCGTATCACTGTTATTTCTTATAGCTGGTAATACTCCATGGTATACATATACCATAATTTACTAATCCATTCATGAATTGATGGGCATTTGGGTTGTTTCCACATCTTTGCGATTGTGAATTGTGCTGCTATAAACATTCGGGTACAGGTGTCTTTGTCATAGAATGACTTTTGTTCCTTTGGGTAGATGCCCAATAATGGGATTGCTGGATCGAATGGTATTTGAATCTGTTTAAGGTATCTCCATAATGCTTTCCACAGAGGTTGCACTAGTTTGCAGTCCCACCAGCAGTGTATGAGCGTTCCTGTCTCTCCGCATCCACGCCAACATGTGTTGTTTTGGGACTTTTTGATAAAGGCCATTCTTACTGGAGTTAAGTGATATCTCATTGTGGTTTTGATTTGCATTTCTCTGATGATTAGGGATGTTGAGCATTTTTTTCATACGTTAGCCATTCTTATATCTTCTTTTGAAAAATTTCTATTCATGTCGTTTGCCTACTTTTTGATAGAGTTGTTTGATTTTTCTTGCTGATTTTCCTGAGTTCTAAATAGATTCTTGTTATCAGTCCTTTATCTGATGTGTAGTATGTGAAAATTTTTTCCCATTCTTTAGGTGGTCTGTTTATTCTCGTGACTGTTTCTTCGGCTGTGCAGAAGCTTTTTAATTTAATCAGGTCCCATTCATTTATTTTTGTTGTTGCTGTGGTTGCCTTAGGGGTCTTCTTCATAAATTCTTTGCCTAGGCCAATGTCTGTAAGAGTCTTTCCTACATTTTCTTCTCGAATTCTAATCGTTTCACACCTAAGGTTTAAGTCTGTTATCCACCGTGATTTGATTTTTGTGAGAGGTGAAAGCTGTGGGTCCTGTTTCACTCTTCTACATGTGGCTATCCAATTTTCCCAGCACCATTTATTGAATAGGGATTCTTGTCCCCAGAGTATGTTTTTGTCTGCTTTGTCAAAGATTAGATGTCTATGTAAGGATGGTTTTATATTTGGATTTTCTGTACTGTTCCACTGGTCTGTGTCCCTGCACTTGTGCCAATACCAGGCAGTTTTAAGAACCACAGCCTTGTAGTATAGTTTGAAGTCTGGCAAATTAATACCTCCCATTTTGTTTTTATTGCTTAAAATTGCTTTTGCTATACGGGGTCTTCTCTGATTCCATATAAAGTGCATAATTATTTTTTCTATATCTGTGAAAAATGATGTTGGTAATTTAATAGGGATTGCATTGAATCTGTAGATCACTTTGGGAAGTATAGAAATTTTAACAATGTTGATTCTTCTGATCCACGAGCATGAAATGGTTTTCCACCTATTTATATGTTCTGCTATTTCCTTCCTCAGTGTTTCATAGTTCTCCCTATAGAGGTCCTTTACCTCTTTAGTTAAATATATTCCTAGATATTTTATTTTCTTTGTTGCTATTTTGAAGGGTACTGAGTGTTTAATTTGGTTCTCCAATTGACTGTTATTAGCATATATGAATGCCTCTAATTTGTGTGTATTGATTTTGTAACTTGAGACTTTACTGTATTCATTAATCAATTCCAGGAGTCTCTTGGTTGAATCCTTGGGGTTTTCCAGATATAACATCATATTATCAGCAAAGAGTGAGAGTTTGATCTCTTCCTTCCCTATTTGGACTCCCTTGATTCTGCTCTCTTGCCTGATAGCTCTCGCAAGGACTTCCAATACTATGTTGAAAAGTAATGGTGACAGTGGGCAGCCTTGTCTGGTTCCAGTTCTAAGTGGGAATGCTTTCAATTTTTCCCCATTCAGTATGATGTTGGCTGTGGGTTTGTCATATATGGCTTGTATCATTTTTAGGTAGGTTCCATCTATGCCTATTTTGTTAGGTGTTCTTATCATAAAAGGGTGTTGAATTTTGTCAAATGCTTTTTCTGCATCTATTGAGAGGATCATATGGTTTTGTTTTTGCTTCTATTTATGTGGTGAATTACATTTATAGATTTACGTATGTTGAACCACCCCTGCATCTCTGGGATGAAGCCCACTTGGTCGTGATGGATTATTTTTTTGATAAGCACTTGGATACGATTTGCTTGGATTTTATTGAGAATTTTTGCATCTATATTCATAAGAGAAATTGCTCTGCAGTTCTCTTTTTTTGTTGCTTCCTTTCCTGGTTTTGCTATCAATGTTATGTTGGCTTGGTAAAACGTGTTGGGGAGAATTCCATCCTTCTTGATATTGGAGAATAGTTTATGTAGGATGGGCACCAGTTCTTTGTATGTGTGGTAAAATTCGGGTGTGAACCCATCTGGACCAGGGCTTTTCTTTTTGGGAAGGTTTTTTATTGCTGTTTCGATTTCAGTTCTTGATATTGGTCTATTGAGGAATTCTATTTCTTCCTGGTTGAGCCTGGGAAGGCTATGTGTTTCTAAAAATTTGTCCATGTCCTCCACATTTTCCAGTTTGTGTGCATAAAGATTCTTGTAGAATTCATAGATGATATCATGTATCTCTGTGGCATCGGTTGTGATTTCTCCTTTCATGTTCCTAATGGAGGTTATTAGAGATTTTTCTTTTCTGGTCTTGGTTAGTCTAGCCAGAGGTGTGTCTATTTTGTTTATCTTTTCAAAGAACCAACTTTTTGTTTTATTAATTTCCCTTATGGTTTTTTTGTTGTCCTTTTCATTGAATTCTGATTTGATCTTAGTAATTTCTCACCTTCTACTGGGTTTGGGGTCAGTCTGTTCTTCTTTCTCCAGCTCTTTGAGTCTATTCATTAGGTTGTCTATTTATAAGTTTTCTGTCTTTTTGATATAGGCATTTATGGAAATGAATTTTCCTTTCAGGACTGCTTTAGCTGTGTCCCATAGATTTTGATAAATTGTGTTTCCTTTGTCATTCAGTTCAAAGAATCTTTTGATTTCCATCTTGATTTCTTCCTTTATAAAATAATCATTCGGGAGAAGGTTGTTTAACTTCCATGACTTTGAGTAGGAATGAGAGTTTCTGTTAGGGTTCATTATTACTTTTATTGCTCTGTGATCTGAGAAGATGCATGGTATAATTTCTATTTTTTTAAATTTTTTAAGACATGCTTTATGATCTAGAATATGGTCAATCTTAGAGAATGTCCCATGAGCTGATGAGAAGAATGTATATTCAGTGGACTTTGGGTAGAATGTCCTGTAGATGTCAGTCAGGCCCATTTGTTCTAGCATTCTATTTAAGTCCATTATTTCTTTGTTTATTTTCTGTTTGGAGGATCTATCCTGTACTGTCAGTGGGGTGTCAAAGTCTCCAGCTATTACAGTATTGTTATCTATCATTTGGTTCAGATCTAGTAGGGCTTGCTTTATGAATCTGGGTACACCTAAGTTGGGTGCATATATATTAAGTATAGTCATGTCTTCTTGTTGAATTGTGCCTTTCACCAGTATATAGTAACCATCTTTGTCTTCTATTACTTTTGTTGGTTTAAAAACTAAGTTATTGGAAATTAAGACTGCCACACCAGCTTTCTTTTGGCTACCGTTTGCTTGAAATATCAATTTCCATCCTTTATTTTCAGTCTAAATGCATCTTTGCAGGTTAGGTGAGTTTCCTGAAGACAGCAGATACTTGGTTTGTGTTTTTTTATCCATTGGGCCAGTCTATGTCTCTTGAGTGGGGAATTCCAGCCATTCACATTTATTGAGAGAACTGATAAGTGGAACAGATTTCTGTTCAGCTTGTTGGGTAGAACTTCATGGCTATGTTTTCTCTTTTGAGCCATTGTGGTAGCTGGAATTTGATCTTTAGCTCTTGAGTAGTTTTACATTCGTGGGTCTTTCTTGTGCTGGTCCGTGTGTAACTCTCTTTTTAGTACTTCTTGGAGGGCTGGTCTTGTCTTGGTGAATTCCCTCAGTCTTTGTTTATCTGAGAATGTCTTAATTTCTCCTTCGTATAGAAAACTTAGCTTAGCTGGGTACAAGATTCTAGGCTGGACATTATTCTGTTTCAGAAGAGTGAGAATGGGGCCCCAACCTCTTCTTGCTTGTAAGGTTTCAGTTGAGAAATCTGGCGTAATTCTAATGGGCTTTCCTTTGTATGTTACTTGTTTCTTTCTCCTTACAGCTCGAAGAAGGGTCTCTTTAGTGGATATTTTCAAACCTACTTTTTAAAGAATTTTCTCATTCCCCTTTATTCTTCCACTTAAAACCTACTGTGACATTTAACTCTGTTTCTCATAACAGGGTATCTTACTAGCCTGTTCTTTTGCTATCTCGTCTATCTAGAATGAACTTCCCTATGAGCTTTTTCCCCTCTTCCCCACTTCCTAATCCATCCAGGATGTTCCCTCACATAAAATCAGCCAGGCTGGTCTGTCTGCTCATGCCTCCTCTGTTCATGTAAGGGAGGAGAAGAGGAAGGCTCAATGCCTGGAGTGTGTGAAAATGGGATAAGGTGAGGGCAGAGTGTGGCAGGTATTGTGCTGAGGCCATGAATGGATAATCACTCCTGTCACAGCAAATAGATTCTGTCATGAGGAATTCTGTGGTTTTCCAGAGGAAATCAGCTTTCCCTGCAGGCTGCCAAGCCCAAATGAGCTCCTTACAGCACCTGCAGATCTGAACATCAAGCAATTATTCCACTATCTTGCCTAAAAACAAAGACTGTGCTACCCTTTGACAACCTCTGACCTTTTCCAGCTAACATAAACTAATTATATTTGCAGCAGGAGGGGAGGAAGGCTTTCGTAGTCCTCCGTGGGAGTTGTCTTTCATGCTTTGTGCCACGTTGTCAGTTCTGGCAATCCAAAAACTGAACACCCTTCAATCAAGGGAGTTGCTGGAGGAAGCACTTAAAAAGATCCAGGGAGACCCTTATCACAAAGAAATCTCACTGCCTAGGACTTAGCAACTCATAGGCCAGCCCACCCTGCCCACTTAGCCCTGGTACAAGGGGGCCATTGTTAAGTGTTGCCCAGCAGCAATTACAGCCTGGTCAAAACAGTTTTTTGTGTGTGTTGGTTTGTTTTTGGACCACTTGTCAATGGGCCCACGATTAGGTGTAAGGAATAACCCAAGCCACAGGCACTGAAGCAAGGTTAGAGGTTAATTGAGACTTTCCATCCTAATAATCCGAGTTTTTGCAACTTTTCGCCGAGAGAACGGTCTTAAACAAAAAGGAGATAATATGATACAATTAGTTGGAAAGCAGGAGGGTCAGAATTCCCAGATGAGAAAGGAAAACTGGCCAGGGAAATCAGGCCAGAGGGACCACCTGGGCCACTTCGGATGCCAAGAATATCTGTGGCCATTCATCTGGTGGACGAGGCCCCGAGCGGTATGCCCGCCATTCATCACATCCCTCCTGTCTACCAAAGAAAATACAAGGTCAATGCCATAAACAGGAGGCATCTCAGAGTAATTGAAATTCCAGAAACTGCCTCATTAGAACAGCTTACAGGCAATCAGGTTTTTTTTTTTTTTTTTCTTTTCCTATTGAAGGTAAAGTCAAGTCTTAAAATTGTATGGCTGGCCTTCTTTGTAACGGCTGGGGCTACAGAGGCACTTTCTGATCGTTTTTGAAGGATGGTGTCTAAATAAACAATTGCCTTCACAGTTGAGAGGACGTGGCCCCCTGAGGCCACCTGGGCTCCCTGGCTGTGGCACAGGCACACGTAACACCCACACCTGCTCTCTCTCTCTCACCTCTATCAGAAGGGCCCCTCTTTCTCCGTCCTTTCTAGGTCATAATCAACGTATTGTGTCTTAAGCTCAGATGCAGCTGCTCTTTATCTGGAACCCTGAAACTATTAGTGGTGGTTTGGGGGCTTTCATATTTCTTAAAGATTCCCCCCCCCTTCCCTGCTTTCACCCTCAGTGCACACGTTGACACGTCCAGCTGGCAGACCCCTCTGACTGGAAGTTGACTAAAATTTGCCAACTCATTTTCTTTCTTTCTTTTCTTTTTTTTTTTTTTTTTTTTTTTCCAGTGCAGCTGGTGCCAAAATGTGATGATTTGTTTTGGTCCAGTCGCTGAAGTTTTTGTTTTCTTTTATTTCAACCCCATGCTGGCTTCCCAACTTGCTGCTGAGTCATCTGGTGCAGGTGTTCTAAGCGGCTGGTATTTATGTCACTCGCAGATGGTTTGGGTAAATTACACGATGTTCCTGCAGCCCAGTCGAGGCTCTCTCGGCTCCCTTTGATCCCGGGGCTTCCTGTGGGTCCTTGCACATGTGCAGGACTTCAGGGCACTGGGTGAACTCTTGAGTGGATTCTACCCCAAGTTGGTCGTCTTGCTCTGGGCCCCACAGTCTGATGGACTCCAAGTGAGGCTGACTGGAAGAAATAACCCTGAAATCACAAGGCCCCCCAGCTTAACCCACATAGAGAATTATATACCCAGTGCCCAACAGAATGTAAGTTAATGCTATACATGCCTAAGGAAATTGGGATAAAAAGAGGCTCCACCGTGTTTATGAAGATGAGGAAAGAAAGGTATGATGAAGCAAGACCTGGAGTAATGAAACTGTTAAGTCTTAAAATTATAAATTTAGTGTATTTCTTTACACATTTATTGTATCCCTTTCTTTGCCCCTGTCTCAGCTCAAAGTGTTCTCAGCCCCTGTTCCAATGCGCAAGGTAAAGCATGATATACAGGCAAGAACCCGAAAATCTCAGTTATTTATACTGTAGACCTAGAGCTTTCATCAGGAACTTTCAAATCCTTGCCCCCTTCCACATGGGAAGGCTGTCCTTATCATGAAGTAGTACACTACACTTGGGAAAGATCACTGTATTTTGTTCCTGCAGAGATTGGCAACTTAGCAAAGGAAATTTCTGTTTGGTCATAGTCAAAGGTATGATGTATCAACTTAAAGTTTCAAAAACAGGTTATGAGAAGAGCTATGCCTTCCCAGAACTGCAGAAATCCCACCATGTTAGGCTACTGCATGGGTCCTCACTGGGTGATCAACCATCTGAGGGGTTTCTCTGGAGGGACTGTCAGTGCTAAAACCACAACAGTACTGGCAAAGAGGGGTCACCCTTATGTGTGTATGGAATCACCTAGAGAATTTATTAAAAACTTAGATTCCTGGGCTCCACTTCCAGAGATAATGATTCAGTTGGTCTAAGGTGGGGCCTAGGGATATGCATTTCTAACAACCTTCAAGCTGATGGAGAAATTGTCAGGTCAGACCTATACTTTGAGTTGCAAGCAGCTCAAGCATCCTTTACTACTGTCTAGCAGTTTCTGAACAGGAGCAGATTAAAGGGAAGAGCACAGATCTGGAGTACTGCCTATACTAAAGAAAGGCATTTTTTTTAAGTGACTCACCCTGAATGTATCAGGAAGTTATTGCCACAATAAACAACCATAAAATCTTAGAAACATCCAACAGTAAACACATTCTCACACTCACAGGAAAGCAGGTAGAATGTGTTTCAGCTGGTCTGGGCTCGGATGGCTGGTTGTGTTTCAGTCTGTAAGTCGGGTCCAGGTCTCTTCCACATATCTTATTCTGGCAAACTGATGTGTGTTTTACTCCTGGTGAGAGTCAGAAATGGCAACATGTGACACTTCTGAAAGCTTAGGCTCAGAACTGGCACAATATCACTTTCTCCCAGTTTCCACTGGCTAGAACCAGTCAAGCTCAAAAAACAAAGAGGTGGGCAGTGTGATCTTCCCATGAAGTAGGTAAAAAAGGAGTAGATATTTCCTGAATAATAATCTAATCCACTACAGTGATTTCAGAATTTGAAAATATCCAATCTGGTGACTGATAGATGATTGCTACATGTTTCATAACCTACAACCAATTTTCAGGTTCACTTACCATTCAGGTAGGCATAGTTACCAGGGAACTGAAATATTTACTAAATACTATAATATAGCTCTCTAGATACAAGACATTTGCCCACTCTAGCTGCTGAATAACCTAATTTTTTATGAAACTTCTTTAATATTTCACTTTACTGATTGCTTTGAAGGAAAACAAATAGAATATAGAAAATTCAGTGTGTATCCAAGTTACATTTTTTTGCTTAGGAATAAGTTCTGTATTTTATTTTTATTTTGTTAATATCTGAAATATTTCTGCTTCTTGTTTTTTTATTCTTTTCTCTGAAATCCTCAACTGTCTTCTACTCAATTAAACAAACCTAAAGTTTCAGAGCCTCATGTAATCATTACAAATATTTCATGTGACAATGATACACCATGTTAAGAGATTTATAAAAAATATAAATGACTATCAAAATAAGTAAATTATTTAAGAAATCATTTTGATTCTGTAACACAAATATACTGTCTTCTAGACAAAGATTACAATAGTACCATCTTGTTCTTTAAACATATAAATTGTTCCTGATTTTTGGCAAAAGGCATTAAATGGAATCTACCAGTATACTTGGCTTAAAAGGTATTTGTTACCATTAATGAGGAGGCTTTCAACAGGATCAATATTTCCAGAATGTCTTTGTTAGCATCCATTGCTCACTGACTAGATCTTTTCCAAAAGAACGTGCAAATTTAATTGATGTAACAGAGGCATAGCTTTATCAAAGTTAAGAAAGCCATTTGGATAGCTCAATAAGTAAAAACATTTATCACTGAGCCCCAGAAGAATTCTGTTATCAAAAGACTGGCCCATTTCTTAAAAACACACCTTCACTAAGGATCCAGTGTGTGCCATGGTATCTGTAGCTTTCTGGCTGGGTCAAAGTGACCTGCACACAACTCTGGCAGGAAGCCCCTGGACACAGTCTTTGCATCCTTTTGGTGTGCCAATGTATCAAGAACTCACGGCTCACATTGAAATCACCAGTGGAAGAGCTGTACAAACAGATCATCGTCATCAATCAGGATTGTTTCTCCAGAGGAGACTTACCTTATAACTACTATGAAGGGTCACAGGTAGGTTTCATTGAGGGCTGTTCATTACTCCAAGACTTTTATGCAGAGGACACCTAGTTAAAATGAATGAATCCAGCAGCTTTGAAGGTGAAAAACAAGGAAAGGGTTATAATAAAAGTATAATATACAACCTGTAAGTATGCAGGAAATAGGGGACAGATACTGTTAGCAATCATCTGTTATCTAGAGTTGTACTGATCAATATCATAGCCATTAGTCACATGCAACTATTTAAATTTAAATTTAGCATAGTTAAAATTAGAAATTCATATCCTTAGCCACATAAGCCAGGTGGGGCCAGTGGCTACCATATTCGAGAGCACAGATATAGAAAATTTTCATTACTTCAGAAATTTCTAATGACAGCAATGACCCTAGAGTGCTTTACTATTGAAGAGGTATTGGACTTAGTGCTTTTACACAGAAAACATAATTAAAAAAAAAAATGCCATGACAGTCTTCTCTCAGTACCAGCTGTGGAGTAAGGAGTGCCCTAAAATTTGGACTTAGAGAATTCACTTATCATAAATGAATAAACTGTGGCTAATGATAATATATTCATCCTGGTAAGTATTTACTATGTACCACACATGGTGCTAGGTGTTTTATACATATTGTGTCACTTGATTCTTACCTTTGGGACTAACAAGCACCTGTGGGTTACTTTGAGAAAAATGACCTTAAGAGAAAATACGAACTGAACCAAGTTCACAATGAAGTAAATATATTTTAACCTAAGGCAATTTCTCTTTGTCATTTTTTTTTTTTTTAACTGACAGCCATTCTTACTGAGATAACTATATAGAATTAAGCAATAGGCTCTGCCAGAGGCTGGACGATTTGGGGATGAGAAAAAAGACGATGTCTCAGAGGAAAGAAAAGAGAAAGTGGAGGGTATTTGAGGTCTCACTAAAGAGACTGAGATTCAGTAGGAACAGTTGGAGCACACTCAGAAAACCAATGCAGGAATTCAATTGTTAGATCCAGGTAAGAATGGAGAAAGTCTGCATTTAAGAGCTTTGTGGGTTCCCAGGATCACCCCAAAAACAAGTGTTAGGGCAGCAAGACAGATGTTTAAACCACCAAATGGTCAGATTAGGATCCTATTTTCCTTCCAAGATCAACTTGGATACAATGTATAGATGAAGGGATTTAAGAACCTGCAGTTGGATGTGGACTGCCGTTCTCAAAGCCTTGGGCAAAAGAAAAATCCCCAACCCCTTCATATCTCTCAGTGAATCTCAGCTTACCCATGAAATTTCTGAGGAAGATGGTACGCATTCAATGTTTTGAGATATGACTGTACACAGAACTAGAGAAATACAGAAAGAGTATAAGAAATTGTTGGGTGTTGCACTTCAAGACAGTTGATAACAAAAACATCCTATCCTAACCAGTTAATAGTAAATTGCTCTTATATAGAGTAATTTATTAAAATCTCAGAACACCAAGGATTGCCAAGCCTTGTTTTACTGCAAGAAAAAAAATTTCCATGGTGTTTGCATTTGGAAACTTTTCCTTATCTTACACAAAAAAGAAAAATGCAAGCTCCTCAGCACCTGGTATTATTAGTAAGGTATAACTAGGGTGACACTATAATTTATTGTCCAAATAGAGACACTTTTGAGAATGAATGTAATTATTTATAATTACAGCAGAACCACAGGTGTAAACCAAAACTGTCTAAGGCAAACCAGGGCATGCCGTCACCCTAGGTATAGACCACAGCTGGATGCAATTGGATTCAAGCCATGTTCCCACCCCAGCTGCTGAATCTGACCCACAGGCTGCTCTTTGCTGTCAGCTGATTTACAAGGTGATTGAAATAATGATGTAAATGCACAAGGATGAAGATATGTCCAACACCCATTTTAAGTAAAAATAACCAGTGTAAATAAAAATGTGATTGATCATTATTGCTGAGTTTTCATTTTTAAAAGAAACAGTTACTTGATACAGTATATTCAAGAAAAAAATGATAAGCAGTCTTCACTCAACATAGGAGAATGTTTCTTTCCAATTTTTTAAAATAATAAATTGCGTACTATCTCTAAGGCATTATGTTAGATATGTCAGGTGTATCCTTAGGCATTAGAAGAATCTGGAGGGCATTTTGGTTGTTACAATGATAGGGGTACATTTTTGGTACTTAGTGGGTGGGGACCTAGAATTGTAGATGTCCTACAATATGCTGGACAGTCTCACACAATGAAAAAGTGATTCTCTCGTCCTCTGACACTTATGTGGGTAAAAAACATATACCTAAGCCTAAAACTTAACTTCATTTTACATATAAATCCAAAGCACCTTTTTTTACACTGTATTAATAGCTACCACCAGACACATTGAGAGAATATGTCCCTTGTTTTATCTGGCAATTTTTCAAGAATTGTTTGCTATTTCAGAAAATCACATCACAGAAGGCATCGCCACGCATTATTGTTGAGAGGCAACACAACACACCTGGATTTGTAACTGACATTTCAGGGGACACAATGAATGGGTATTACACTGACAACTTAATTATATCTTCTAGGTAGTCATGCCCAAACATTTACAGGTTGAAATACTTTTTTTATGATAATTTCTTTTGCAATTTATTGTTACAATATAATTAGAACATTATATTAACTTAAACATAAGTGTGAAGGTAGTTTATATTATCTATGAATTTCATTTTATTATGGTAAAGGCTGTGTTATAAAATCTCTGATATAAATAGGGGCCTTTGGGGCTGATAGGGCTGTGGCCCAGGGCTCCAGGGCAGTGCTCCTCCTGTGTAGTCCCAGAATTGGCAGCAAAGAGTTTATTAGAAATACAGATTCTCAGACTCCATCCCAGACCAGTAGAATCCCAATCTCTTAAGTGGCATCCCAGTGGTATGTGATTTAACAAGCCTTCCAGGTGATTCTTATACTGCTCTTATGCATGCAGTGATTTGAGGATTATTGCTCTGGGTAAGACAAAGATGAGTAATATATTGTCTTCAAAGAACCTTTAGTCTAACAGAAGATATAAAGATATCTTTCTACTTGAGTTGGATGAGTAATAAAATCGTAGGGATCAAGATGACCAAAAACACAATAGAAATTAGGCAATAACCTAATTCCAGAGACTGATGTACTGAACATGACATATCAATAGCAGAGAGCTGGGTTCTGAGACAAGTTTAAACTACACAACTCTGATTAAAATGAACAGGACTCATGCTGTTAAGACTCTGTACAGTCCTAAAAACATACCCAGCAGAGCACTTAAGCTGTTCCAGAACACGTCATTCTCTACTTTTTAACAGGGAGCAAACAGCTGGGATGTGTTATTAGTAAGCCATGTTTTCATAGGCTTTCTGGGGTTTTTTTTTTAGCCATAGTCTTACAACAGTCTTCGGACAAATTAGTGCCTGAAGCTATAGGAAGTCTTTAGCCGTCTCGGAGAAATGCTGAGTAAGTCGGGTCTCAACGACAACATGCGCACAAGGACTTACTTTGCCACCTTTGGCCTTTGCACCTTGGAAATGCCTTCACAACCAATTAGACTATTCTCAAATGTCTATTTACTTTTAATGACTCTAGTTAAGAGTTATTCCGATGACCCAGTTCAAGACTAGCAGAAAAAGTTTAGGGGAATCAATACATTAAACTGGGAAGCTCTCAAATTAATGAGCAAGAATCCAATTGAAAGCTTAATAAAAGATCAACAGATTGTTGGGTGTCTGTATGCCTTGGTGGTAGTGAGCCAGAGCTCATTTTTCAAAAGATATGGAAGAATTCAATATGGAAGCAGCATTGTGTGATATGACTTTCTGTTTCTAGATACTCCCACATCCACTTTTGCTGTGGGGAAGTGTGTGTGTGTGTGTGTGTGTGTTTTGGTGTTCTAAATTGTCAGCACAACGATCTAGCTGTCACGGGATCCCCAAAACTACTTTCAGAGATATTCTTCCAGAATTTTGATGCTGACAAAAGTCCTAAAGCGTTCCCCACTCTTCCACACACCAAAAGGCAGGCTCTCTAAGGTTCTTCCTTAATTTCCCTCTTGTTCTTGGCACATACATAGGCATTTGTTTCCAACATTGCTCTATTTTCAGTACTGCTCACCAAATATTGCTGAATCTCAGCAAGCCCACTTATGTCGGATTCTACATATGAAGGTGTTTTCAAAATATTGACCCATGCCATGGTTCATAAGCCCATGGTCCAAAATGTCTAGTGTCTATACTTGATAGCCCACAAGCACTTGCTCCAGCTGTGTAACCCCCATTGAGAGTGAGAGAGAATGTCACTAATTCTTTTGATATCATAGGATGCAAAAATATATGTGCTAGAGTCATCTGGATAAAAAGCATAAACTCCCCTCCTCACTTTGGCTGGAGACAGCTTCACATTAACATTCACATTCCCTTTGGTACTAAAAGCTGCTCAAGGAAGCATTTAGCAACAGGTGGTCCTGGTTGCACTTAAGCCATTCCTCTTGGGAACAACACATGCTTACACTATAGATTCCCAGGCCAGTAAACCCAAGACAAAATTACAACTCCCAGTAGTCAGCTCATTTAGTCTTATGCAATGGAGGCCACCCTCTTATTGGGGAATGGAAAATGTATTCCTTTTAGAAAAAAAGTGTAGTATAATACAAGGGGTAGAAAAAAATCATTGACAGTTAACAGAATCAGGAAATAATAAAAATTCTTCCAATGATCAGCTTTGGGATTTGGGGTAAGAATTTAAGATTTATGTTCGTTAACTGTGTCAGCATGTATAAAAATTAAGAAATTAAAGAATCCTAGATGGCCTCTGAGAGGAATTCAGGAGGTGCAAAGATACATTAATTTGGATAAAAATTTGCTGCTTATCAGAAAATGCTTTTTACTGATTATTAGAAGAGTAGACATAACCAAAAAACTAAGAATCATGGGATTAAATTTCTCCAAGGAAAATTTATCACCCTAATGTTCTATTTATTTGTTTTATTAAAAATTTATTGAAAACTTTTATAAGCTGACACACTATGTAGACTCTGGAAACACATGGATAGACAATACATAAATCTTACTGCTTGCTGTTCCAGAGCTTTACAACTCCCCACCATGGCAACACACTTCATTGCCATTATAACCTGGTTTCCATATTCAATTCCTACAGAAGATTTATACTCAGAGTCCACAGATAACTCTTATTCACCGAATCGAATATATCACTTAGGAGCATCTGCATCCTTTGGGAGCTTACGATAAACGAAGCATCTCTGGCCTCATGCTAGACCTCTTGAACCAGAATTTGCATTTTAAGAAAGATTATGGTTCATATGCACGTTACAGTTTGAGAAGCTGTGGTCTATAACACTCAATAGTTCCACTTCACTCTTCTAAACTAAAGAAATGCATGGCACAAGCCTTGTTTTTGAGTAGCCTTCACTTTAGTGTCATCATTACTTTTGTCAGCATAGAATATTCAGGTTTCTTATAATCATTTATAATAATCCAGTAAAATAAAACTAGTTATCTGTCACTAAATGATGGGGATACATTCTGGGAAATGTGTCCTTAGCCAATTTCGCCCCTGTGCAAACATTATGGTGTGTATTTACACAAATTCAGATGGTCTAGCCTACTACACACCCAGGCTATAGCCTATTGCTCCTAGGCTACAAACCTGTACAGCATGTTATTGTGCTGAATACTGTTGGTAATTGTAACGTACTGGCAAAGATTTGTGTGTCTAAACATAGATAAAAATAAAGTACAGTAAAACTATGGTATTTTAATCTTATGAAACAGGACCACCATTGTACACGGCATCCATTGTTGACTGAAACATTGTTATGAAGCGTCTCATTGCAAAGTATAAGAAAAAAATCTACCTCCTGATTTCTCTGTCTAAATATTTCTGGATTTAATTTATTGAGTTACAGGGTCCAATTGATATCTCTAGCATTATGGTAGCTCATAGCAATTGCTCAATAAATTTTCAATGAGCCACTATCAAGAGCAATACAACAAAAGAAGTTATTAGAAATATTTGGCTAAAAAGAAAAAAAAGTCACTTCTATTTCTGACCAAGAAGGAACAACTAAAAACCACAAAATATATGAAAACACAGTTTGCAAGACCTTGGACATAAGGCAACAAAGAACAGTTATTCCCAAGAGATGATAAACAAAGGAGATGTGGCTTTGAATTACCCCAGATGGCTGCCTGGAGATAGTTTCCAGGCTACAACACAGTAAGGAGTACCCAGGACAAGCTCATCAAATTCTTTACTGTGATTAGACATACCTGAGAGTCTGCAAGAACAATGTAAAATTTCTGCTAAGAATGTAAAATTTCTGCTAAAATTGGCAGAACAGAGCATCAGAGAGAGAGATGAAAAGAGAGAGATCTGTGGAGGGTCCCCTTATATATTTGATCTGTCCATGTACATGAGGAAACTACTTGAAGCTGGGGAAAGAACCACCTGAAAAAAATTCGGTACTGTCCTAACTGGATTCGCAAGGCATTGGAAATAGTGCCTGTTTCCACCAGCCAGACTATAAAACCTCAAGATTCGTGGGGCACTGTGTAGAGTACACAGAGCTTGTCAGTAATGCGGAATCATTAGCCCCAGACTGAGCGTGCTCACCCCACCTAACAAATTCCAAACACAAGATTCAAGAGCATTAAACTGTTTCTAAGTAATTTAATTGCATTCCCAAACAAATCTCAAGAATATTTGTAGAAATAAAAGAACATTCAGCACCTAAGAAGATAACATTTACGTCTTATCCCCCAACCAATTACAGGCGTGAAAAGAACGAGGAAGATACAATTCATTATGAGAAAATAAACTAATCATTTCAAACCAATCCTGAACTGCCCCAGATGTTACAATTAGCAAATAAGGACATCATTAAAGTTTGAATGAATTAATCAATTAACATCATTTTATTTTTCAAATAGGAAGTAGCATGCTTTTAGGAGAAACATCACCATCTGGTGGTATTTTCAGGTATTGCCAGTAAAGATGTTTAAAACAGGAAGTATGGTTTTTCTCAGGGTTTACAAATACTTGTATAAATAATTACAATTTCATGTGTAAATATACAGTTGAACAATTGTATACTATTTATACAATTTGTATTCAAGTACTTACATAGCTTTCTATATATGCTATTTTCTATATTACACATATATAATTATATATGAATATTTAGAATGTAAACTGAAGATACAACTTAATAAATAGACTTTCTGAAATAGTTGACATTCATTATCTAATGAGAAAGGCATTGTCTTCCTTATAGCAAAAGTAGTATTCTTAAATGTAATTTGTCCTATTATAGCACTCTCTAGCCTATTACCTAGCTTTTTATTCTTCATATAAGTGATTTCTATCTATTCATAGTTTTAGGCCGGGCACAGTGGCTCACGCCTGTAATCCTAACACTCTGGGAGGCAGAGGTGGGTGGATCGTTTGAACTCAGGAGTTCGAGACCAGCCTGAGCAAGAGCAAGAGCAAGAGCAAGACCCTGTCTCTACTAAAAATAGAAAGAAATTAGCTGGACAACTAAAAATATATAGAAAAAGTTAATGGGGCATGGTGGCATATGCCTGTAGTTCCAGCTACTCAGGAGGCTGAGGCAAAAGGATTGCTTGAGCCCAGGAGTTTGAGGTGTCAGTGAGCTAGGCTGACGCCACGGCACTCTAGTCCGGGCAACAGAGTGAGACTCTGTCTCAAAAAAAAAAAAAAAAAGTTTTATATATTCACTTAGGTGTCCATCATGTGTCTTTGGCTATCAAAAGTAAACTTTCTGAGATTTTTTTTCTCTTCCCACTGCATCCCCATTACTTAGAATAATCTTTGGCATGTGATAAGCATTCAATAAATGAGTTTAAATAATTAATTTACATTCACTCAGTGAGTTTACTGAGTCCTGAGATTTTAACAATCACATACAATTAATATATATCTAAAATATATCCATCCATTTGTCATGCAATGGACACAACAAATGTCCTGCTATATATCCATATGTTATAATACCAAACCCATTATATAGTAAGTTTTACACAGATCAGGTGTCAACTTTATTGGCCAATTTTAGTTTCTAATCAGGCAACTCTTGATTTGGCCATTAGATATTAGATAAAATAGCATAAGAGTTAAAAGCACAGCCTTGGAGACAGTGGGATCAGACCCTTACTCTGCTTTCCTACTTGCTGTGGACATCGATAAAGCCAATCTATCGGGCAACAGAAACTACTCTGTGGGTTTTCATCAGAGCTATTTTAATCTGGGTATTTGATTACCCTGGTGATAGAAGGCTTAAAAAGCCAAAAGAGAAATTGAGCCCTTAAGAAAATGAGCAAAAGCAGGAAGACACTACCACCTTAAGGCTGAAAATACAACAGGCAGAGACTGTGTTGCAGAAAGCCAGGAGTCAGAGATGCCTGGTGGAAGACGAGCAGAGGGGCCATCAGGTGTGAGCTGGAGCCATACAGGGTGCACAGCTGCTGGCAGAGATGCAACTGAGGTAGAGAGGGGAAAAGGGAAAATGCCCTGGTGTGCTCTTTTCTACTTCTGTCCAATCACCTGCTCTTGCATCGATGCAATAGCCAAAAGCCAAATAGCAAGGAAATCTGGAAAACAGAGCTTGCAGAAGTCTTTCTCTATGCTCCCAGTTACACATCTTTAAGTTGTCTAAATGACTTTTTGTCCTCCATCTTTGCATAAGGGTCTTCCCACAAGGTTTCTCTTGTCCTGTATAACCTTCCTTCCCCTCTTCACTTGGTTACCTTCTCCACATCCTTCAGATTTTGCTTTCCCTGTCAGCGCCTCAAGAGGCTTCCTCTGATTCTTCAGACTAGGCTAAGCTTTTTTTTTTATTATACATGCTCTCAGAGGATGTACTACATCCCTTAAAATAGTATCAGAATTTATGGTTATAAACTTATTTGCACACTTATGTGGAGTGGAGAATATCTTTCTTTCTGCTACATGGCATGCTCCATGCGGTCAGTCTTCCTCACTGTGGATCTTCAAAACCTAACACAAAGTTGACACTCTGTATGTGCTTAGTGGATGGTGTTTCCCCATCCAGATTTTCATCCCTATTCTTGAAATGTGATTTGGATTCAAGCTTCACAGGCAAACCAAATGCAGCCTTGAATTCCAATCTCAAACTCTAGGACACGTGGAGGTATAAAATCACCACTCAAATCAGCTTATTTAAATTCCAGAAGGAAAAACCCCAGCCAACTTCTCAACTCCATACAGTTTTTTCTCCCAAAGTCTCAACTAAAATTGAACTCTGTTCAATTCAGATTCAAAGATAATTTTGAAATCTTTCAGGCTTCTCCAGAGAAATAGAACCAATAGGATGTTTGTGTGTGTGTGAGTGTGTGCGTATGTGTGTGTAAACATACACATATGTGCATAAAGAGATTTATTATGCACACACACATATATGCACATAAATAGATTTATTATAAGGAATTGACTTATGTGACTATGGAAGCTGACAATTGCTAAGACCTGCAGTTGGCAATCTGGAGACCAAAGAGAGCTGATGGCATAGTTCCAGTTTAAATGCTGGCAGGCTCAAGACTCCTGATGTTTCAGTATCAGTTTAAAAGCAGGAAAATATCAGATGTCCCAGCTCAAAGGCAGTCAGGCAGGAATAGTTTCCTCTTACTTGCAGGAGGGTTAACATTTTTGGTGATTTCAGCTGACTGGAAGAGACTCACCCACATTAGGGAGGTCAATCTGCTTTACTCAGTCTACCCATTCAAATGTTAATCTCATCCAGAAGCACCCTCACAGACACACCCAGGACAATGTTTGACCTAATGTCAGGGCACTCCATGGCTCCGTAAAGTTGATACGTGAAAGTAATCATCACAATTCTAGCCCTTTTCATTTTGACACACATATGCATCTCCTTAAACCACACTTAATCTCCAAATAGACAATAGCAAGGCCATCATTCCACAAACCATGATACAACTATTCTGCATTCAACCGAAAACATACTAACCTCTTCCCCAAAAGAGGAGGTAAAGTTCTTGAGTTATGTTTACTCTTCTTGATACTTTGTAACTCAAATACTATTATGAAAAATTAACAATACTTAAATACTCTGATATGAAGTCAATGTCTTATGTTACATGATAAAGGGATAATAGAGGGAGGAAAATGATGGTATTTTCTTATACACACAAATATATTCATAACAAAATAAGGAGGAAATATGCTCATGACAGTTCCAGTCCTCATTTCAATAATGGTCACACGGTCACAGCTGGCATTGATAACTACCTTCCTCCACTACCCATTCTGTATCCATCTGCCTTCAGCAAGCACCTCAGCTGGTGATGGTTCGTTAGCTGGTACAGTGAAACCTTTATTCCTAAAGAGTCTAGGATATTAGTAGCCCTGCCTGGATTGAGTCGTTATACTTTTCCATTGACCTTAATCACTGGACATAGTAATACTAGGGGATACTTTCAGAGATCTGCTGGATGCCAGGTGAGCTCTTCATTAAATTCATCATGGAGTAGCAGTCCAATTTCCCCTTGGTAATCAGAACAAATCACCCCAGCCAGCACAGTAACTTCCCTCTGCCTATTGATTCAGATGCAGAAAGAACCCAACATGGCCATTCAGCAGTTTTAATTTCTAGCTCACTGGAATCATTTCTGTGTCTCTAGTAGCAGTATTCCCCCCTGAGAAACTCAGAATTATAGGTCAGGAGACCATAAGGTCATGGGAACAGGAAGCCAAAAATTTCCTGGTGGATCACTAGGGGATAATAATGAGTGGTGCCCTCTCATTTCCACCCCTTGATTCCTGGGCTCATGAATGCTGGCTGTGGGACAAACAGTACCATATACTAGATGTTGATTCAGAGAATACACAGCCTTCTTGAAAATCTTTCCCCAGTTCTGCAAGGTATTTCCACCTAGCCGGCACTGTAACTGAGTTTTCAAGAGTCTATTACACAGTTCTGTGAAGCCAGCTGCTGCAGGCTGATGGGGAACAGTGAATTCCATCAGTGTGGGTGCTCATTGTTACACTTTATTTGCCATGAAGTGAGTTCCTTAATCAGAAGCAATGCCATGTGGAATATGGTGGGGGATAATACATTCTCTAAGCCTACAGAGGATAGTTGGGCAAAAGAATTGCATGTACATAAAGCAAATTTGCCTCCAGGATACAGGATAAGTGTCTATTTCAGAAAGAACAAAACACTGCCACTTCCATGATGGAAGGATTTCAATGTAATCAGTATGTGACTAGGTAGCTGGCTGATTTCCCCAGGGAATAGTGCTATATTGGGGGCTCAGTGTTGGTCTCTGCTGTTGACAGATTGGGTACTTAGCAGTAGTCATAGCCAGGTTGACCTTGGTGAATGGAAGTCCATGTTGCTGAGCCTGTGCATGACCTCCATCCCTGCTAGCATGGCCACTTTGTTCACGAGCCCAGTGGGCAATGACAGGGGTGGCTGGGGAAAGAGTCTGACAGGTAGCAGCAGAACAAGTCACCCTATTTACTTGATCATTAAAATCCTACTCTGCTGAGGTCACGCTTGGGTGAGTATCCATATAGGATACAAATATCTTCACATTTTTTGTGCATTCAGATATCTATCCACATATCTCTTTCCCAAATTTCCTTGTCACCAATTTTCCAATTATGTTCTTTCTAAGTCCCTGACCATCCAGACACATCCCATCAATCGGTATATAATCATACATATGGCCATTTCTCCTTCCAAACAAAGTGAGCAACCAGGTAGACTGCTCAAATTTATGCCCATTGTGAGGATTTTTCTTCTCCATTATTCTTACAGAAATGTCTCTGAAGTGGGCTGTAGTGCTCTAACTGCCCACATTTGGGTGCTGCATTCATACTGTACAGAAACACCTATAAATCAATCCCAAGTGCTTCAGTTTGAATGTCTGTGTCCCCTCCCAAATTTATGTTGAAATTTAATCCCCAATGCAACGGTATTAAGGCGGGGCCTTTAGAAGATGATTAGGTCTTGTGAACTTGGCCCTCGTGAATGGATTCATGCCCTTATGAAAGGGCTGGAGGGGCTTAGCTAGGCCACTTTTTGCCCTTCTGCTCTTCTACCAGGTGAAGACACAGTATTTGTTTATTCCAGAGGACGCAGCAGCAAAAGGCCATCTTGGAAGCAGAGACCAAGCCCTCACCAGACACTGAACCTGCTGGTGCCTTTATCTTAAACTCCCAGCTTCCAGAACTGTGAGAAATGAATTTCTATTCTTTATAAGTTACCCAGTATCAGGTATTTTTTTTTAATAGCAGCATGAACAAACTTGGACCCTGAGTCTTATCTTCTTCAATCTTAGAAAACTTCTCATAAGGCCACAGGGACAGGCTGCAAAGGAGATGATAATACTGTAGCACTGAGGACCCTGGGAACTTGGTTCACTTCTTCTTGTAACTTAGTTGAGCCTTTCGAGTCTGCGTGGGTCCAGTTGTGTAAATGCCACTTCCACTTGATTATGGAGTGCTGCTGTAAGCACCTAACTTTATGGAATGATGGGTCAAATACCTACCAGTTCCTGATGGGCAGTTCAGGTCATAAATTGGTTGCCCATGGTTAAGCATTCAGCCTCTACAAAGGGCCAGTAGCAGGCCAAGAACTGTTTCACATACACAAAAATAGTACTTATCCACAGAGATGGCATGGGCAGGGCATTGCTCCAAAATCCTAAGAGCCTGCTCTGTGATTTACCTATAGGGGCCTGCCAAAGGCTCCAAACAATATCTGTATCTGTCCCCATCACTTCAGGTACCATTTTATCTGTTGGAGTATGGGGCCTAAATGTCAGAGGAGCTTGCACAGCAGCCTGAACATGTTGTAGAGGCTGGTTTTGTCCTGAGCCCCGCTCAAAACTATAATAACAGCTTTTGGATTACCAGATAAATGAGCTGGAGTAACAAACCAAATGAGAAATATGTTGCCTCTAAAGAGGTCCACTAGGTGTTATGCTTCTTCTTTGATTGCAGCCAGGGCCAGATGCACCAAATTATCCTTCACATTAGAAGTTCCTCAACATGCCCCATAGCACTGAGCCCTCAGGTAATAAAAATGAAGTAATAGGACCCTGGATTTTTGTTGGATTTCTTTTCTACCCTCTGACACACAAATGTCTTACCAATAAGTCTAAAAGAGTTTCTACTTCTTGTTCACTAGGTTCAATCAGCATTATGTCATCAATGTGATGAACTCATATGATATCTTGTGCAAGGGAAAGGCAATCAAGATTCCTACAAACTAAATTACAACGTAGGTCTGGAGAGTTTACATACCCTTGAGCTAGGACAGTGAAGGTGTATTGCTGGCCCTCCCAGCTGAAAGCATACTGCTTCTGATGGTCCTTTTTGACAAAAATGGCTAGAAAAGAATTTGCTAGATCAATAGCA
The DNA here is from genome assembly GCF_041146395.1 of Eulemur rufifrons. Lineage (NCBI taxonomy): Eukaryota > Metazoa > Chordata > Mammalia > Primates > Lemuridae > Eulemur > Eulemur rufifrons. The sequence goes on from NC_091002.1 coordinate 31,017,799, forward strand.
ACATATCAGATATCAAGGGATATGTTAATTTGCTCAAGCAATGAAACCACATCTGGTAGAGTAGCTGCAAATGGAGTCACCACCTTGTTACAATAATATGCTATCACTCTCCAACGTTCATCTCTCTTCTGCTCAGGCCAAATAGGTATGGTTAATGGGGATGTGGTAGGAATTACTATGCTTGCATCATTCTAGCCCTTCATGGTGACACTAATCTTTGCAATCCTTCAAGGAATGTGACATTGCTTTTAGTTTATCATTTTCCTAGGTAGACACAGTTCTAGTGGCTTCCACTTGGCCTTTCCTGCCGTAATAGCCCTCACACCGCAAATAAGGGAACACATGTTGAGATTCTGCCAGTTGCTGAGTATGCCTGTTTCAATTATGAATTCCAGAACTAGAGAAATAACCACAGGCTGGGTTCAGGAACACACTGACTCCACTGTGAGAAGGGCCTGAGCTGAAATGTTCTTGATCACCTGACTTCCTAAGTCCCTAGTCTGACTTGTTTAACACAGTGTTTTATGTAGCGGCTGCTTTTCGCTACTGAGCTCGGTAATGAAGGAATGAATAATTACTCAAAACACAGTGTTTCAAGAGAATGGAACAGGCCAAAGTCTGAAGGAGAAAATGGCCTAAGTTCTTCCCCGTATTTATTTCCAAGGACAGGTGCAAAGGGTCAGGGACATCTCCTAATTTCTTTAACAACTTCCATACAGGTCAGCTGTTTTCAGCTGACCTTTGTACTCAGCAAACAAGCAGCTTCTGGTAGGTGTTTTTGCCTGTCCCTTCATTCACCTTGCTCATGTTCTTTCCATCCATCCGTTCTTTCTTCTAGGCCCAGCCCCCGCAGTTTTGGGTCTTCTATTAATAGAATTGGGGTGTATCCAGAGCTACTGGCCAGTAGTGCCAAAAGGATCTGATTATATCCTTTTTCTTAATGCACAGTTACCCCAGTAAAAGGTCATAGGTCACTTTGGGGAAGGCTGGGAGAAAGATTAACAGTGTAAATTTTTGGCAGTGTACCAGGGTCCTTCTTCAGGGAGATACAACCTCCCCTTCACTCAATGGGTTCTGGAGCTATAAACTGGTCCAGTCTGGGAATTGACTGAGGGACAGTGACTCTCTGCTTTATGATTCTGGTTAGATTTTTGTTCATTGACCTAGAATCTTTCTGCTCACAAATCAAGTGAGAATTTATTATGCTTGCTATCTATTTCACTTCTAGAAACAGCATGATCAATTGGCCAATGCCATAGGTCCGAGACAGTCAGACTATTCTGATTCTGGCTTTGCTTCTTCCGTCCATGACAGTAACCATTCCCATGTTACCTCCACTTGTCCCCTGCTATCTCTAGATCCAATTATGCCCATGGCATTATATTTTCCAATTCAGTAACACTGGGGTGTCATTAAAGGCTCTTGAACGTAGGATAAAGAGAAAGTTGATGATGACTTTGTATCCCACATGTGTTGAGAGAAAGAATGGTACTAGTAGCTCAGAGTCAAATGGATATTTCCTTCCTATCACCCTTCACATGTGGCCATTCCTTTAGTTATATTTTTCTATCTCATGAGTATTTCTCAGATTCATTTTTTACAACATGGTTTGGACACTAAAACTATGATCTCACCTAGATATTAACTTTAGTTTCGTGATTGTCATTGGAAGTTCTCTTACTTCCAATGGCTGTTAGCCATTGTCCTAACAGGTATAACCCTGAAGTTCATCAAAGCCTATATTCTAAATTTCAAGTCTTGTCTGGGACCATTTCGGGACCTTTCTAATTCAAGTCCACACTTCCTTTCTCCTGCAACACTAGTCACCAACCTCATACACTTTCTCCATTCCAGCCATATTAAACTTTTCTTTTTCTCTCTGCATATCCATGGTGACTTTACACATGCTCTCCTGTTTGTCTGAAAACCAAGTCCTCAGTTTTTCAAATACTTATCTCTTCAGGCACTCACAACTTCCACATATATATCTCCCAACTTCTAGCACAATGCATATTATGTGGTACATGCAATTAATACTTGCTTCATGAAGAGCACAGGAGAAAATAGCAGCTTTCAAGAGAGAGATAATGAGTCTATATTTATACCCCATTGATCCTGAAGTGACTCTGTGTCATCGACAAAGAAGTGGATAGCAAGAAACTGAAAAGGGGTTTTTTGATACCAGGAAGGAGGTAAAGCCTGTAGCAGCATGCACCTGTTTGAAGCTGATTCTGAAAAGAGAATATACAATTGAAATCACAAATCACATGAATCTTCTTTTCCTTTGCCCCCCACAGCTTGTTTCATCTAGAAAACATACAGGACTACTTGCAAGACCTACACACGGAAGGACATTTTCAGAATGTCATAATTGGAGAAAAAGTAGGAGATCTTGAAATTCAAACTAAAAAAAGAATCCTCACCTGCCCCCCCCCCCTTGGATTCTTCCATATTCAAGTAGGACTAATTTTCAAAAACAATGAAAATTCTATGTTTCTTTTTTCCTCACTTTCCATTGACATTCCACATGGATCGTGCTGTCAAATCCCTGCTGATTTCTAAGTCATAGGTCAAATTCTTGATGGGCAAATCAAAAGTGCATATTTCTGTAATTAAGGAAGATTAACACATGGAGTGGATTTTCCATAAGTCAAAATTGCCATATTAGGCAACCTTGGAGAAAAGCATTACTGTATGATCAATGAATTGTATGTATCCATGTCTACTATTTCACAATCCAGGATGAGATTCCACATTTCTCCTCGTAGATATGCCTGTTGAATTTTATGTCTTATCTCATGGAAGTACTCTTTCTTCAGCAACATGGCTGAACCAAGCCACAAAATGAGCAAACCACACACCAATTTTCTTATGTTCTTATTATACATTCCAAGACAGAATCTTTATCCAGCAATTTAGTCAATTTTTCAGTTTCCTCTATCTGAATTGGATATACCCATACTTCAAGTAAAGAAACTGCCTCCCAGGGGTCAGAGTGTGCTGGCATACAAATGTACTGAACCAACTACACATCTGATTTTCAGAGACAAGTAAAAATAGCAATACATTTCTTTTTGTTGTTGTCATGACCAGTGAAAAACTCTGGTTTTAGAGGACTACCTAGATCACAGATTCTAACATGAAAAGACATCTGGAAACCAGTGAGGCACACTGTGAAGAGAAACAATAAATTAAGCCTAACCAAGAGCAATGTGAGTCCCCAGAAGCAAAACTATACAGGAATGGGCTTCTCCACTGGAAGAACATATGGGAATCAGGAATCAAGGCAGGAGGTGCCTCTGATGAAAAGGATGTGGGAGTCCTCAGTTCCCTAATAACTGTGGGAAGATGTCATAAAGATGGTTTTATAGTAAGAAGAACCATTCCCTGTTTCCCCCACAGCCATGAAGACTGGTCATTTGGCTTAAATTTCAAAGGCTACACACAATTCTTTAGAAATCCAGGAAGGAACTTTGCTAAATAATGGTCAAGGATGCTAAATAAGAATGCATTTGTAGTATCAGGAGTAAATGTTGGAAGCTACTTTATGCTATCACATAAGGATCATGAAACTATTAAGGATGTCCCTGTTTGAATGAATTCCTAGTCTGTTAACATAAGAATTTCCACGTGACATCTATTAGTCAATTGGTTTATCAAGTCCCATAGATTTTCAGTAAGGATGACTTTTTTCCTCCATTTTATTATAAGAGAGGCAACTTCTTAAAAATATGCACTTGTTTGCACAATTTTGACCTCCAAGGAACTCTTCTAGGTACTTTTCTGAAGGACTATGATATTGACTACTGAGTAACTAAGATGAACACTAACAGAGTTTTCATACTTCCCCCCATTAAAAAAAAAAATTAATGAACATTTCATACCACAATCAGATAGTCTATCTACAGAAGCAGCTATTCTGCTTATTAGTAGTTTGAAGTTTCTCATCCATTAGCATCACAAGGTAATGGTATTCTTGATCAAAAATGTAATGAAAAATTAGTTTCCAGATACTCTGCTTTTATTACTTTTATATACCTACTCCAATAAATATTTTGGGATTTCCAGTCTATGTACACTCAAAACCAGCTTAGTGACTATGTTTGAGCTTCCCATTTGATGAAATAAGCCAATCACTTTGACTTGTGCTGTTTCCTTAATTAGCCAGTTATTTATTTGACATCGCTGAACAACTGAGGTAAAAGCTGAATGACTATGCATATAAACACAAACCCTGGGTACGCAGTGGTCACTCATACACAACCCTCCCCAGCCATGTGACACTTATGTTTATTGCCTCTCTTTAGACCATTTCAACCTCAGTTCTGCTTTAGGTCAAGTGGCTGTCAGAAGCCCACATTCATTTATCTTACATTGACTGAGTACCCACCATGTCCTTGATCCACGAGGTCGGTGGTGAGCCAAAAGACCATACGTACATTCCTACCTAAGTCATCTCCTCTCTTGCTCATGCCTGTCTTTTTGCCATTTTATGTTTTGTGACTGAAGAAATGTCCTCTTCATTTGAATATACAACCCTGGTCTTCTTGAGTCATACACTGGTCAGGCTGTCCCCCTGTAGAACCAGCCCCTGCTAAGATGATATGATCTACACCACAAAACCCATGTCCTACTTTCTCTCTGCGGCATACCATGCCTCCCAGCCTGAGGGTGCAGAACCGTGGGTATACATTTGGTTCTGAAGAAAACCTGCTTTCCTGGCAGGCATTAGAGGAAAAAGGAGATTTGTGTCCAGTTCAGTAAATTTGATCTTTTCACACCAATATATGAATTGTTGTGTTTGTAAATATTACAGAAGTTATGCTGTCATCCATTGTCAGAGGAAGAAGGACTCCTGAGAATAAATTTCTTCTATTCCCTTATTTTTTCATGCAAAGAACTGTTATCAAGTGGTTAAATGTCCTTGTTCACATAGCATTTGCTTGGAAATTTAAAATCAGTGAAAAACGTAGAGATAAAATCTCAGCATAACTCATATCTGGAGTCTAATTCATTATTATTAAAAGTCTAATTATAGTGATAAATTATTATTATTCTAAAGGGTCAAGCTTCCTTAGACTTTTTTCAGTTATTTCACTTAGGAAAATAACTATAATTTCTTCTTTAAAATACCAAAATTAACAAAAATACTATTAATTTTCTGGGAACCAGGGGAAAAAAGAGACTAGAACATAATCATCCGTAAGCATGTGTAGTTAATATATTTTTAGCATCTATAAGGAAGTGAGTTTTTTTTCCTTGGACAAAAGAGTCTGTATGATATAATCTGTTTCCACTTTTTTAATAAAAAATATGTTAGGGTTTTAACACTTTTACCTTCTTTCTATTTCTAAAATTGTCCGTAGGCAATGTGATTTTTGTAAAATGGCCTAACGGTCCAAAATCATTTACAGCCAATGCCTAATTCTAAACCTGATGTTCTGGAGAAATGTGTGGCCTGAACCATGCCAGAATGTCTCGTTTTATGTTTAAATGGTCACAGATTTAATAATGGGCTGCAAAAAAAGGATTGTATTTAACTACATCCTTTACTTTTCAAGCACTCATCCAAGCATGCACAAACACAGGGGAATGCCATACGCTTTAAATCCACGAGCATCATGGAAAAGGCCCACTCTGGGTTCTGTACACATTAACAAATTATGTCCCATTAGGTCAATGCAGAAATTAATTGTGGGATTCTTTTCAAATCCACATTGTTTCCTGGCTCTGTTGCGGGCCACTCAATTAGACACCTCTCAAGGCCTTTGTGCTGGACTAAACGCAGCTAATTGTTCCATTTCTGCATGGAGTGATTCATCTCCCAGATGTCTCAGACCTTTCAGCAGCTCTGCTCCACCAATATCTCGACATATGAAAATAAAGGCATTTGGGACCCAGGCAGAGGGGAGTGATTGGGGAGCAAATAGAGCAGGGCATTCTTCATCCCTGCCCTTTGGTATGATTAATCTTCAGTGAGAAAGGACTCCTGAATCATTCTCTTGACAGGACACCCCCCTTGCCCTATCTGGCTCTCCATGTGAGGAGCCATGGATGAATGCTTCCTTTTTTCCCTTCCTCCAGGTGCAGCCCTATTCACACTTGAGCCTGACAGCACATAATAGAACAGTTTCTACTTGCCCGTGGCCTCGGCTCTGTATTCTTTTCTCCTCCGATGTTTCTCATTTGTTCACATCCTGATGACAGAGCCAGTCAAATTGAAAATGCATGAGAACCCAAAGACAGTCATTTATTTCCTTGGAGCACTGATGTATGTGTGTGTGTGTGTGTGTGTGTGTGTGTGCGTGCACACATTTTCTTACGCGTAGCATGGCTTCAGAGTAAATCTATGGAGAACGATCCTTACGTCTTTAAATGGTTGGGCTAGCTTGAATTCTTTACTTTGATTTTGAATTTTTGTTTTGTCTTGGCCTTTTTTCCTCAACTCTTTCCTTTACCCATAGCAAAGAGTGTCATTTATTCATTGTAACAGCTGAGTATATAATAATGGATGTTCTGATATAGAGGGAGGTGTCCAGACCCACTATCTATGTGGTACCATCCATATTTAAAGGGGCCAATAACTTATCATTATCAAATTTGTGTTTTAAGTTTAATAAGATTCGCACAAATCTTCCTACTTAAAATGAGATGAGAAATTGGTACCTACAACAATGTTTTAACCTTAAATGGATCTGTACGAGAATGAGACTGGCCCTACCAAAAATGATTAAGCTAAACATTTCTCTTAGTTTTAGTTCTCTGAAGACAGACACTGAGACCAGTGTGTGAGTACATGTAGTTTACTTAGGAGGTGATTGCAGGAAGTGAGTTAGGAATGATTCAAGGAAGAGAAGGAAGCCTATCTATCGGAAGGAAGTCTTGCGTGCATTATCAAGCCAGTTACCACTGTGGGCAGCTGGAGATCAAATCCAATGGGGAATTCCAAGAAGCCCTACAAAACATGCAACCCAAGAGTTATTTCATCTGCAGTGCAAGGATGGTGGAGCATTTATACATTAACATCCATCCCAGTCGGTAGTCAAGGGCTGCCCCCAAGAGACTTACTTAACCCCAGGCAATATAGACTCTGATCACCAAACAGTCTTTAGGTAAACTGATGGAGATGCAGCTGCTGAAGGGCTGCTGGGTACCACTCTCTGAAACTTCAGCAGGAATGGTTACTGGCTTTATGCTAATTACTGGAACGCTGCACTGCTGTAGCATCTATAGAAACCCCTGGCTTTGAAATGTATGGGGTCCTTAACTCTTCATTTTGTTATATTGACGTTTATGGTTGCCCTTCTCCATCCCTTACATAACTAGACATCAGTAAGACTAATTAGCCTGAGATCACAACTCTAGGCAAACCTATTTATCTGTTTATTTTTGCAAGTTCAGCACAGATATATTTTCCCTGAACTATTTGAGAGTAATATGCTAACTGATGACCCAACACTTTTGAATATTTTAGTTTATTTTATATCAACAAGGACATTCTCTTTTCTTTTTTTTTTTGAGACAAAGTCTCGCTTTGTTGCCCGGGCTAGAGTGAGTGCCATGGCATCAGCCTAGCTCACAGCAACCTCAAACTCCTGGGCTTAAGAGATCCTACTGCCTCAGCCTCCCGAGTAGCTGGGACGACAGGCATGCACCACCACACCCGGCTAATTTTTTCTATATATATTTTAGTTGGCCAGATAATTTCTTTCTATTTTTAGTAGAGACAGGGTCTCGCTCTTGCTCAGGCTGGTCTCGAACTCCTGACCTCAAGCGATCCACCTGCCTCGGCCTCCCAGAGTGCTAGGATTACAGGCGTGAGCCACCGCGTCCGGCCAAGGATATTCTCTTAAACACATAACATAATCACAACACAACCATCAAAATCAGGAGGTTAACATGGATGCATTTCTACCATCTAATCCTGAGATTCCATTCAAGTTGTACCAATTGTCTCAGTAAGAACCTTTAGAGTAAAAGAATTCATTTCATAAAGAATCATATGTTACTTTGTAGTTGTCATTTCTTTTCAATCTTTTTCAACCTGTACAAGTTTCTCAATAATTTCTTAACTTTTTAAATGTTGAAATTTATGTTGTAGAATGCCCCTTAATTTGGATTTGGGTTGATTTTATTTTTCTTCATGATTAAATTTAAGTCATGCATCACTGGCAGAAATATCACAGAGCTAATCCTGTATTCTCATTATTTCACACTCACGACACATAATTTTTACTTATCTCATTACTGGTGATGTTAATTGCTGATGATCATTTGGTTAAAGTAGTGTCTGGCAGCCTTCTGCACTGTAAAGTTGTACTATTTTCACTTTTGTAATTAAGAATTTTTTTTTTTTTTTTTTTTTGAGACAGAGTCTCACTCTGTTGCCCAGACTAGAGTGAGTGCCATGGCGTCAGCCTAGCTCACAGCAACCTCAAACTCCTGAGCTCAAGGGATCCTCCTGTCTCAGCCTCCCGAGTAGCTGGGACTACAGGCATGCACCATCATGCCCAGCTAATTTTTTCTATATATATTTTTAGCTGTCCATATAATTTCTTTCTATTTTTAGTAGAGATGGGGTCTCGCTCTTGCTCAGGCTGGTCTCGAACTCCTGAGCTCAAACGATCTGCCCACCTCGGCCTCCCAGAGTGCTAGGATTACAGGCGTGAGCCACCGGGCCCAGCCGAGAAATATTTTGAGGGTAAATACTTTGAATCTATATAAATAACTCACTAGTCATCAAATTCTCAATTATTTATCAATTTATGTATTTATACACATCAGAATATTCTTATGAATTCTTATTTGATTTATTGGTTCATAATCTTTATTATCCTATACATTCTGATGCTCAACTTGTCTCAGCTTTGGGAGTAGGACTCCCTCTTAGATGGCTTGTTTATCCTTTTGACATGTCCCCATCAGTCTTTGAACACTTCCTAGGAAGACTTAAAGTTGAGTAGCCCCTTCAATAGTGAAGTAATAGATGAGACCCAACAAATGACATTTCACTAAGATAAGACAGAAGAACAGTACTCAACCTATCCCTATTACCACAAAGAAGAGAACAATGAGGAGAAAACCCAAATCCATGACATGAGTGGTTTGATTGAGATATAAGGTAGTTTCTGTCAGTAGCTACTAAATATTGGCATGCCAATATCCCACACTGGACATCTTGAAGTAGCGAATAGATTTTATTCTTTCTGGAATTACTTAGATATAGAATTCCATGAAGATTAAAATCTATAGACTATTTTGATTCAAAGATCCTAAAAAGATCACAGTAATATTACGTTATTAAGTATGAAATGTCTCATTTCCTTAAGTACTAAGTTTGACAGCTGATATCTCTGACATTTCACTTTGACATTTCTTGTTTTATATTTTATTGTGAAGGTACTTCAGACTTTCGAGCACACATTTTGGCTTGTGATTATTCAAAAATTTTTTAAAGGGATTTTTGTGAAACTATGAGTAAATCAAAAATTCATGTTATTTTCGAATATGAGTTCCATCATGGAACTAATGCAGTGCAGACAGCTAGAAATATCAAAGAAGTGTTTGGGAAGGATGTGGCTAATGAATGCACAGTACATCAATGGTTTGAGAAGTTCCATTCTGGTGATTTTAATCTTGAAAATGAGCCATAGTGGGCAACCTGAGACCAAGGTGATAATGATGAGCTGAAAGCTATAATGGAAGCGAATCGATCTCAACCTATACATGAATTAGCAGCAAAGTTTGAGTTACCGTTCTAATAATATTGGACCATTTCAAACAAATCGGCAAGGTAAGGAAGCTGGATAGATGTGTTCCACATGAATTAAATGGGCATCAGAAAAGAAATTGTCTTGAAACTTGCCTTTCTTTGCTGTCACGACAAAAAGGCAAACCATTTCTATACTATATTGTTACGTGTGATGAAAAATGGATTCTTTTTGACAATCACAAGCTTTCAGCACAATGGTTGGATAAAGACGAAGTGCCAAAACACAGTCCAAAACCGAATATTCATCAAAATATACTAATGGTGTCTGTTTGGTGGTCCAATGCTGGTATTATTCACTACAGCTTCATGAAACCTGGTCGATCGATTACAGTGGATGTCTACTGCAACCAATGGGATGAAATTATGAGGATGCTTGTGATTAAGTAGCTGCGATTGGTCAGTAGAGACAGGCCAATCCTCTTGCAAGACAACACTCGACCACATGTCACACAAACAACGCTGCTCAAACTACAGAAGCTGGACTCCAAAACTCTCTGTCATCCACTTCACCATATTCACCAGACCTTGCACCAACTGACTACCATTTCTTGTAGGCTTTGGACCACTTCTTGCAAGGAAAAATATTCAATTCTCAACAAACTGTAGAAAACACTTTTTACAACTTTATCGCCACTTGCCCTCCAGGCTTCATCACTGCCGGCATAAACAAGCTACTTTTAAGATGGCAAAACTGTGTCAATATTCTAGGCACATACTTGGATTAATTGTACTGCTTCTTGTTTGGGATATAATAAACTATACCTTTACTTGAGTTAAAATAGGCCATTTTATATTTAATGACCTAATTGCTAGTAAATTATGGTTTGTGGTGGAAGACAATGTTTTTTCATAAATATACACATGTATACACACATATAAATACAAACAATTTTGGAAGAATAAAGAAATACTTAATAAAAATTAATTAAATCAACAGCTATATCTTCAAAACAGTCTTCTAGGAAAAAGGATCTCATTGTGTTTGGATTGGCAGACTCAGGGATACCCAAACCCATTCCTGTCCATCATTTATTTTTCCTGAGTTCTTGAGGTCACCAACAGAAGTAAGCACACATCGGCCAAGAGAAACTGGAAAATAAGAACTCATTTTCATCAGCTCAGTGCGTAAGACCTGCCAGCAAAAATGTTGGACAAAACTGAGTCTCCCATCTCCACTTCTACGCCCAAATCTTAAGAATTACCAGTTGGTTACATGATGCAAGGGTCAGTATATGGTAAGGACAGAAAGAGTGAAGAAAATGAGCTTCCTGGGCTTCAAGAGTCATTGCCCCCTTCACATGGAGTGAGTGAGGAGAGAAATAGAGCTGTAATCTATAGTCACTCTGTGACTCATAACTGTGGTCCAGCAAACGTTCTGAGCTTTGTGTTAGGATTAGCAAATCATTCTCATTTTTTTCGGAAGGAGACAGTAATGCTGAAATTAGCAGTAGACATAAAGTGTTTCCTTTCCTACATATTCATTGTAATAGGGTCTAAAGGCATTGTCTGCTTGGCCCATTCAAAGATCCTGTCCTTTAATGTGGGTAAAATTAGTTCAACAAATAAAACACAAGATTTTTTTAAAAATGTGAAATTCTTCATTAAAGGTACAGGAATAGGCAAATGGTAACTATGAATAGGTTTTCTTTTAAAAATATTTGACTTTAAAGAGTTTAAACATGAGATTTTTTTTTTTCTTACTGACCTTCCCTATATGTGGAGTTGGGAGGTTGTCTCAGGTCAGTACACAAAAGCCAATTCTAACCAGGTGCTTAGGGTCATGGGTTCAGTTCATTCATTGGATATACTTCCTTTAGGCTCAGTCAACTAAACCTAGTGCAGAAGAGAACTTAATAAAAGAAAGGAAATCCTACCAGGACCTGCTCCAAGGAATCTCAGGGTTTTAAACCTATCGCCTGGCCTCCTTATGCCCTCAGGTTAACCATATGTAAACAATTGCTACTTTTCACACCAGAAGCAGGTTACCTTTTCAGAGGTGGACTGATTCCTTAGCCATAAAGTTTATAAGTCCACTGGCTAAGTTTATGAAGTGCTCAGGCATCTTTTGGAAATGAAAGGTGTTGTGTAGCGGCAAGGGCTCTAGGGTGGGAAGGAAAGGAAACACAGCCAAGGAGCCCAAGTCTCATTAGCTCAATACATTGCATTTGCAATGCAATTATGCACATTCTAAGAGAATTAAGACTGATCCACAGCACTGAAATGCCCTTGAGCTGGTGAAGCACTCAGCCATTATATGCTGTGCTTCTGAGGACCGTTGAGCATGGGAAAGCAAAAAGAAAGGCTAGATGGAATAAGAAATAAATTGTATTTCGTTGCAATGAGTTGTGTCTTTGCTGTAAACTTTAGGCAGTCCTGCAGAGGAGGTTTATTCCCCTGAGATTAGTGGGAGTGTTATTGAGACTTAGAGGATTTGAACTAAATTTTTATCAGATTTTTTTTCGACTTTCTCCGATGGCCATTACGTCTGCATTGGCTCCACAATTGGTTGAGACTTCCATTTTTTGGCCATATATCTTACCAGAAGCTTCTATTCCCTTTGAAGGTGAGTCAGATACTATTTTCTTTCAAGGTAGAGAAGATAGTTTTGGTGTATAGTAAATCATACCAAAATGACTTAAATGAAAACTTTTTAATTTTCTGATGATACCGTGTTATAGACTGAATGTGCCTCCCCATTCACATGCTGAATGCTAATCCCTAATGTGATGGTATTTGCAGGTGGGCCCTTTGGGAGCTGATGAGGCCTTGACAGTGGAGCCTTCATGATTGGAATTAGAGTCCTTATGAAAGAAGCTCTGGAGAACGCTCTAATTTCTTCTGCATGTGAGGAAACAGTAAGAAGACAATTGTCTATGAACCAGCAGTTGGCCCTTGCCAGACATAAAATCTGCTGGCACCTTGATCTTAGACTTCCCTGCCTACAGAACTCTGAAGAATAAATGTTGATTAATCTACCCAGTCTATAATATTTTTCTTAGAGCACCCTGAACAGACTAAGGCATACTGTAAGTTGGCACTTTGTGCTGGGCTTAGCTAGGACTATCTCTGTAAGGTGTTGGTGGAGTTCACCCATCTGTTTGTGGTGAGTTGGTGGCTGATGCATATGCCTAGTGGTTAGATAGCTGGCTGCAGGGTCAATGGCAGTAACTAGTCCACATGTCCCTCATTCTCTAGCAGACTAGCTGATGCTCATTCATGTGGTAATAGTCAGAGTTCCTGACAGTAACAAGAAAAAAAATGCCTCAGTGCTTAAGCACATTTCAAGCTTCTGCTTGCATCAGGTTTTTAAATGTTCCATTGGCCAACACTTTGTCATATGACTAAATCCATATTAAAAAAAAAATAGGGAAATAAACTCCATGTCTTGATGGGAGGAGATGCAATGTCTTATTGAGAAAAAGCCAGAGTTACAGGAAGAGAAAGAATTTGCTGTCAGGTTTGAAATTGACCATATAAGGCAAAAAATGAAAAGAAGCTGATATATTCTTGCCATAAATTCATTCAGATCCAACGGAAGTGCTGGAAGATAATGCCAGTGGGAAACAAGGGTACTATATTTATTTTGGTATACAATTGTCATCATTGGACAATTTCAATAATGATTTGAGGTAATAATTGAGGAAAACTTCCCTATTCTCTCTAGAGATTTAGATATCCAGGTGCCAGCCTAGGCAAAGAATTTATGACTAAGACCAAATGGCAATTATAGCAGCAACAGAAATAAATAAATGGGGCTCAATTGAATTAAAAAGCTACTGCACAGCTAAGGAAATAATCAACAGAATAAATAGACAACCTACAGAATGGGAGAAAATATTCACAAACTATACATCCAATAAAGGGCAAATATCCAGAACCTACCAAGAACTGAAAGAAATCAGCAAGAAAAAAGCAAACAACTCCATTAAAATGTGGGCATAAGACATGAGCAGAAGCTTTTCAAAAGAAGATAGACGAATGGCCAATAAATATACGAAAAAATGCTCAACATCACTAATCATCAGGGAAACATAAATTTAAACCACAATATGATACCACCTTACCCTGTTAGAATGGCTTTTATTAAAAAGTCCAAAAACAATAGATGCTAGTGTGGATGCAGAGAGAAAGGAATGCTTATACACTATTGGTGGAACTGTAAATTAATATAACCTCCATGGAAAAAGTATGGAGATTCCTCAAAGAACTGAAAGTAGACCTACAATTAAATCCAGCAATTCCACTACTGGGTATCTACACAAAGGAAAAGAAGTCATTTTGTCAAAAAGACTCCTGCCCTTGAATGTTTATTGCAGTACAATTCACAATGGCAAAGATATGGAATCAATCCAAGTCCCTATTAATTTATGAGTGGAATAACAAAATGTGGTATATATATTCCATGGAGTACTACTCAGCCATAAAAAAGGATGAATTAATGCCTTTTGCGACAATTTTTATGGACCTGGAGACCATTATCCTAAGTGAACGGAAAAACGAACACCTCATGTAATCACTAGTAAATTGGAACTAACTAATGAGCACACATGTACACAGAGGAAAGCAAAATTCAGTGCAAGTGAAGAAGGAGGGTGGGGAGAGACAGGGATGGGCAAAAACGTACCTAACAGGTACAATGAACACTATTTGGGTGATGGGCACACTTATAACTGTGACTCAAGCATTACAAAAGTGAGCCGTGTAATCAAAAACATTTGTACTGCCATAATATTTTGAAATTAAAAAGTAATTCAGAAGTAGAAATAACAAGACAGAGGGATGTCTTTAGAACAAGGGTCAGCAAAAAAGAAAAAGTTATAGTAAGAATTAAAAGACTTATTATTTTTAAAGTGTGCTGAACAGTGCCTGAAATATAGCTAGGGTTAAACCACTGTTACATAAGTGCTTGTTAAATAAAAACAACAAAAAGTGGGTGTTTACTATGACCATGTCTATCCAAGGCTGAAGAGATAGCCAAGGCATCATCTCAATTTTAGGGGCAAATTCAGTTTTGTTTAAGAAAATAATCTAGGCAGACTCTACATTTCCCTATTCTTAGTTTGCTGTTGTTAACATCGGGGCAATGTTGTTAAGGTGTAACAACAATAATAGTGTCAGCTCCACAGTCTTGCAGAATTTAAAGCACTTTTACACTTATTTTACTTGATCCTTGCAGTGGGGTATGCAGAGATTTACATCAGTGGTATTTGAGGGTTGTTTCCAAATATTGGCCTTAGCACAGAAAGAACTGAGAGGGAAAGCAAAGGGAAAGGAAAGAAAAGAATTAATTCTTCATCTTTTGGGGACCTAATAGCCATGGTTCTTGGAAAACTGCCAGAGGTTTTTTTTTTTTTTTTTCTGGCAGTCTGAAGTCAGCAATTTCACTTACGAACATCAGGAGGAAGCCACAATGATCGGAAACAATCACACTTCAGATAAAATTCATGAATTATGATATAAGCATTGTAAAATGAAGGAAATTGCCAGGAATTTTTCATGCCCATAAAAAAGTCCACATTGGGAGTAGCTAAATTATATTTATATTAGCAACAAAGGAAGGCGCCCTTGATATTTTCTAATTGATATGTTCTAGTTGGGAACCTTAGGTATCTGACAGATTTCTGCAATTTACATTATGATGCTTTCTGCTTCAAATAACAGAATACCCAAGTAGAAAGGAGCTTAACAATAGAAGGCTGTTTTTATTACACATAGAAAACTCTGTCGGAAGGTATTTATCAGCTTTCCTGTAACTCTTGGCTCTTTCCCCAGTTTTCAAGATGGCTGTAGAAACTTGAAGCCTTACATCCACACAGGAGAACTCAGACATACAGGAAGCGATATAGGTGTGCTCGTCACACATCTCACTCTTCTCGATAGAGATAAGTGGATCTATGCAGACTTAATAAAGACCTGAGGACCACCTCAGCAGTGGTAGATAATGGAAGCAAAAGTGTCAGCCTAGCCTCCCACAGTCAGGTGTATGTGCCACCACCTTAATGAAATAGCTTCAAGTCTTAGTTTTACGCATGTATGTTTTGATCTATACTCCCATGTATTGTTATAGGTCTTTCTATACACTTGAAAAAAATGCAACTGTAAATATTTTACATTACTATTATTTTACACTTAACATTAAATCAAACCATACATTTTTCAGATACAATAAGGTGTAGTATAATGATCCTAAATATAGTATCTGTAGTGCCCTAGGATCTGTTGAAGCCAGTGGGTGAGGTGGTGCTTGAGCTTACCTATTCGCCGGCATACCCATCTAGATGGGTGAGCCATTGTTCCCTTTGATTTGAAACTAAGAGAGTTCTACATAAAAATTTTTTTTTGTAAAATCATTCTATGATTAAGAAAAGTCCTTTAGGGAAAAGAGTTTATAATTTGGAGTTAGAATTTAGTTTGAATCTTAATACTGCCATTTATTAGCATGCCAGGGGACTAAGCGCAAGTTAGACCTCTTCCCCCTATAATTGTATTTTAATGACGTTGAACACATGAATTTTGAAAAATAAGAACATTCACTAAGTCACCTGAGCTCTCTGAGTACAAATTAGGTGCCTAAGAATTATCAATATCTTTCCTTTTTCACATTTTTCATGTTTTGATCATAGCATAGTGCTCCATTAAGTTAGTATTCCATAATTTTCTTAGCCAAAGTAGGTTGTTTCAGATGCTTTGTTATAATAACTATCACTCATGCTAAAGATATGTGCTTTACTATAATGTTCCCATGGAATAAATTCTAGGAAATGAGTTGATGGATACAAGGATATAAACATCTGTTTGCTGCTCAAGAAGTTTTGTCAGATTTTACCTTTTCTAATAAAATTATAATAATTTATATTGTCACTTGCAATATATCATTGTACCAGGTTTTAAAAATGTTGCTAATTTTAGATATTTTTTAAATTTTGGCAAATATATCAAGTGTAAAATAATAGCAGGGAGTTTTTAAATTTGTAAAGGGTTTATTACTATGGAAGATACACATTTTCCATTATTTTAAGAATGTCTTCATTGTGTCTATAAAAATGAGGCAATATTATTTAAAAATGGAAGCAATTAATAAACTTAGGAAGAAGAAATTAATGAACCAATCCAAATCCCATCATCTAGGTACATTTGATTGGAAAATTAAGTAAATATTATTCCAGAAATCTCAATCTCTCTCTCTCTCTCTGTCTTCCTTCCTCCCTCCTTTTCCTTCTCACTCACACATATCTTCACATAAAATGTTGATTGAGCATAAATAAAAATATAAAGAGAGAAAGATATTATATAAATAGAATCACATTATATAACTACTTGTTATAATGAAAAGTATAGTTTTTGATTAATGGAATTAATAGAATAAAAATCAAAATTGGATAATTTCCTGTTTTTTCCTGTAATTTAGAAAAGATGCATTTTCACCATGTATGTTATTATGTTTCTAAATGATCCCTCTAAATTAAATCAAAATATTCAGAATCATTACTATTTTTGAATCTACATATTTTACTACTCATTTTGTCTTTAAACATTATTTTAAGTTTTAAAAGTTTCCAATAACCATGTACCTCTATGGAGATTTAGATGTTAACATTTTACTTTATTACTTCAGATTATTTTTTAAAGCAGTAAAAGAATACAAATATAGCTTAAGTCCAGCATTTGGATCATTTTCCTTTCCTCCTTCTCTCCATACGTAGAGTGAACTGTTATTTTGAAATGAGTGTTGTTTTCTATTTCCATACAAATATTTGTAATTTTGCTAAACATATAGGGTCATAAATAATTCACCATTGTTTCACGTGTGTAGTGGACACTGTTATGTGCTTGCCAAATCTCTTTCACTGTAGGTGCATCCAAACTCTACCTGTAGTGGGTGTTGGCTGGTTCTAGCTGTCTGCTCTCTGAAGGATGGTCCTGGGGTAAATGGAAGCTGTTGTACTAAAAGGATGTTTCTCCCACAGGTCAGCCCACAGTCAGTGATCGACTGGCAAGTGTGTGTATGTAGGGGAAGGTGGGATAGGCTAACCAGGTCAACTCCTTTACTTTAATATGAGACCAGAGCTGTGATTTAATTGATTGTCCAGAGCTCCTTCTGGGATCAGACTGAGAAAAGAATTCAGTCAAGACAACAACCTTTCTCCACTCCTTCCCTTTTCTACCTTGCTTTCTCCCCCGCCCTTCTTCTGAGAGCCATTCAAGTAAATCACGTACACTCAAATCCCCATCTCAGGCTCTGCTTTAACAGAGCCCCTTCTAAGAGAATGCGATTTCTAAATTTACATTTATTGTTATCAATTTTATCGTACTTATTGCACGTTTGTGGCACCTTGCTTTCTTCACTTAACATGGTTTTTGAGAGCTTTATCATGGTTGATATTTGGGGCTAGAGTCTCTATCTTGACTGTTACTGATAATTTTATTTTAAATGAGTTTATTCCTTCATTCTCCTTCTAAGGGGCTGTTAAATACGTGTTCTCTTTTTTTGGTATTTCAAATATTGAACAATCTTATATATTTGTGTCTGTATATGCATTTAAGTCTCTCTCCACAACTGATGCCCCAGATTAGACATGCTGGGTCATGGGGTCTGCAGATCTTTAATTTTATTAAACATCAACTATGTATCCTATAGAGTAGAGGAAGGAGGAAATCCTCCCTGTTTTATGAAGCCAACATCACCTTGATACCAAAGCCAGGAAAGGACTCAACCCCCCCCCCCCCAAAAAAAAAAAAAGAAAAGAAAAGAAAAGAAAACTACGGACCAATATTCTTGTTAATACAGATGCAAAAATTCTCAACAAAATCCTAGCAAACCGAATTCAACTGCTCCATCAAAAAAATCGTCCATCACGACCAATGGAGCTTCATCCCAGAGATACATCCCAGAGACATTTTATTTTTAAACATTTTTGTTTTTGTCAAATTTAGACATGTACATAATTTAAATTTTCAAAATGTTTTGTAGGACTTATGATGAAATACCTTCAATTTCCCATTTCCCTCTTCTCACCACCTAATTCTCCCTTTTCAAAACTAACCACTTTTAATGAATTTAATTTTGTCTTCTGATATATACCTCCTTACCACTAAATAATATTATACTTCTATTTATTGATTCTTTTTACTTTTCATAGTCTACTGACTTCCACTTATAGATTATAAGGATTTAACTTGTCTACCCATACCTATACATCTCTTCACACACACAAACATACATACTTCCTCTTTCTCATTATTTCTAATATTAATATATCATAATTTGCTACAGTAGTCAGTTTATATTATAATGGTTATGATACTATAATTTACAACTTATTAGATTTCCTTTCTTATTTTTTAATGGTTTTTCTTGGAAATATGGTTTTTTATCACTTAGACTTATGTAATCCATCTTTGACTTCTGTGACAAAATCATATTTCTTTTCTCAATACTTTAAAACCCCGTAATGGGACCTTTTTCATCTTTTTCATTTGGATCTTCTCTTTTGTCTTCCTGCTCCAGTTTGGGCTGGTTTGTTACTAAACCTCCTGTGAAGCTACCATCCCCAAGATCTCACTTTTTTAAAAAGGCAGAATTTTTTTCAACTCTCTTGGCAATACCTCCTCTTTCCTGGATATCACATCTTCTTCTTTTGATTTTTTAAAAAGTTAACTCTCTTGTTCTGTTAGAGCACATTCTGCAGCATTCACTCAAAAATAATGCATAAAAGGAAATGTTTTAAGAACTTGCATTTTTGTAAATGTGTTTATACTATTTGCATACATAATAGAAAGTTTGCTAAGCATGGATTTCTCAGTTAAGAGGCATTTTCTCCCAAATTTAAAGTGGTACTCATTGTCTCATAACTTTCATTGTTGTTGCTAAGATGATAAATAACAGTTTTCATTTTAGATGCTTTAATATGATCGTTTATCTCCCCTCCTTTCCTCTTCTCTTTCTCTCTCTCTCTCTCATCTTCCTTCCCTCCCTCCCTCCTTTTAAAATCTTTTCCTTGCTTCCAGGTTACAAAACTTTATAGTAATACCTCTTAATTTTTTTTTCAACCTATGGTTTTGGGAATAATTATCAAGGCAAAAGACAATTACTGATAAATAAAACTGAGATTCAGTTGCCAAAACTCAGTTCAAGTAGATTAATTGTAAAAATGACTACTTTTTTTTTTTTTTTTTTTGCCCAGTATCATTCTTGTTGTGATGTGACTATAAATTCATTCCCATCAAGAGTGTATTTCTCCCCCTCTCGAATTTGTACCGATCTGTAACTGGGTTTGACCAATAGAATGTAACAGAGATGACAGTGTGCCAGTTCTGGATGTAGCCTCAGGAAGCCTCGCATGTTCCCAGTTCTCTCTCAGAATCCAGCCAAGTCATCCTGGAAAGAAGGCCAGGCTAGAGCTGAAACCCGAGGGGTAACATGGAGCAGAGATGAGCCATCCTTTCTGAGGACAGACCAGCTGGTGACATACATCCGGAAGAACTACCTTGCTGGAACACAAGATGCTTGAGCTAACAAAATGCTTAATGCTTAAACCCCTAATTTTAGGGGTTATTTACCATACGATAGCAAAGTGATGCCTGTGGAATACAGTAAAAATTGTTTCAGAAACGAGGCTTTAACCCAATAATTCAAGTTGGAAAATGAGGCCATAGTTTGACCATAAGCATGGCTATGAGTCTGATTACTAGTGTTGGACTACAGATTTTACAGTCATTTTGCCCTTGGAGCTAAGCACACAAGCTGTGGGATAGAGGAGTGCACGCTTAGGAAACTAACTATAGGAGGCTCTTCCAGCTATCCGCCTGCTCAAAACTTTAAGTCAATCCCTCCTCATTGCCAGGTGTAATGCTAGAGTGCCCTAAACAAGGAAAGGAGTAATAGATCTTGAAAACTGTCAGGCAAACACTCTACCCCAAGCATTTGGTGCAGGAAATAGATATAGGTATATCTAATAGTTTTCAGTAATAGTCTCATCTCAAAGACAGATATTCTACCCTTCACCCAAGGACAACTGAACTGTGCTCTCTAGGCATATCGAACTCTTTATTTCAAAGGAAGTATTAATGGAATCTTCCTCCTTCTCTGGATCCGTGGAGGCTGCTCTAGACTAAAGTTTTTCCCACTTGGGTCTCCATATGAAGAGACCTTGAAAATGTCACTGGGAGTAAGGATGACAGAAGGTGTTGTCACCTCTGCATCATCTTGGACATGTTGCCAACATCCACCTGGGTTTCTAGGAGACAACTATGAGAAGTCACGATGGGAGATGAATAAGTGGGAGTCTTTAGTCCCTGACCTGGTGTCTGCTTATCATATATTATGGATAACATGTGAACACAAATATCAGATCAGTTTTGGTCAGATAATATTTTAAAAATTATGGTTATAGTCACATGCATAATCACAGGCTGAGTAATATATGCATTTTTAAGTTAAAAACTTGTTTCTCATTTTGTCCATGCAATAAAAGAAAGTATCCTCTCAGTAACAATAAATAGTAAAGTTCAAGGTACTCACATTAGATAGCTAACATTACCTTAGATGCTTTCCCTTATTTAACAGAGGCTTTTTATTTCTTTCCTGCCAACTGTACTATCATAAAGTACATTTTACGCACTTAATTACATTTCCACAAACGTCATGTCTAATGTGTGAGCATGCCAAAAATCTATGAGAATATTCCCTCTCTTGTTGTCATGCCAAATTCAGTATAAATTAATTTTCTGAAGATCTTGCAAATGTCTCATTTCACATGCTTTCTGCCTAAACCTGTCTAACATTAACATATACAAGTGGTCATTCTCCATTGGGAGACTGGTTTAGCAAAGATGTCATTTTGGAAGGAACTCTCAGCTTTAAGCGATTCCCTCTAAAAATATGCTACATATTACCTGCTCTGGTTAGCTCTCAAACAAATAGCCAGCAATTTCCAGTGACTACTTTCCAAAGCAAATTATTCACACCTTTCTACTCATCAGAAAGTCTCAGCTGAACTAACATTTTAAAAGACTGTTCCCAATTCACAATTCTTATAGAACAAAATTGAACTTTTTTCCCACTCCTCATTTTTGCTGTAACACTTTGGCTTTTACCACATGTCACTGTAATATGCTACCAAAAATAAAGTCCTAAGTTGGTGACATGAGATCAATTCTGGTATTCATCACTGTTACTCTGTAGTGCTCCATCCATTACAAATCATGGAATGTTAAATAATCAAACATTTTTTTTTCTTTTTGCCTATCTTATTTTGGCAAGATATTTTAGTCTTTCAAGGAAAAAAAAATGAAAGCCATGTGTTTTGAGTGGGTTCCATTGCAGCATGATTACTGCAATGAAGACATTTTATTGTGTTAATTTTCATTAAATAAAACCCTGTTGAAAGCCAGTAGTTTTCCAAAACCCATATGATTTATAGCATGCTAATGTTTGTACGGAGACACTCTGTTTCAATTATATGGAGTAAGTGATGCCTTTCAGAACAACTCAATAATAATATCACATACGACAACTTTAATTTTAGACCTATAGCATGGGTGTGAGACCTGCAAACCTATCAACAGAATTGTCAGCTTCTGCACAAATTTAATCTTCATCACCTCTATGCTATAACTTCAGATGGTTGTACTTGCCAATGACTCCAATAATGTGCTTCCAGAAGGCAGGCACTTCATAAACATAAAACACTGGATTTGCTATAGCTCAAACATATTCTATTTTTTCTTTTACAGCCAGCAGAATGAGATATACTGAGGCGCTAAGGGAAATGTGGGTGCATTTGAAGGAAATGGGCTGGTACTTCATATATTAATATTTTCCCCCTGCTCTCTCTTTCTTTCTGTTTGGTTTACTTATCTCTCATCTAATGACTTCCATCTCTTTCTGAAGACCTTGACTCTAGGTACAAATATACTAAATGAAAAATATATTTTTCATTAATTTTATGGGAAAAATTATGTGTCTATTCCAACCCCAAAATACGCATAAATTTGTCACAGATGAAAATAGTCAAATGACCAATGAAAACAAGTTTGCATAAGTAATAAACAGCAATTTGAATGCACATGAATAGTGTGCACATAAAATGTAACAAAATAAAGCTTATGGTACTTGCCAAAGTATGAAGTCAAGACTTGCTAGTCGGTAGTGGTAGCCGAAGGATGAGTTTGAGGAAG
Organism: Eulemur rufifrons; assembly: GCF_041146395.1. Lineage (NCBI taxonomy): Eukaryota > Metazoa > Chordata > Mammalia > Primates > Lemuridae > Eulemur > Eulemur rufifrons. The sequence continues at coordinate 31,040,750 of NC_091002.1, forward strand.
TCGTATTTTTGGAAGGTCCATTCTTTCTACATCATTTTTTTCACTAATATTTGAACCTTTCTGAGGCTCATGATTCTCTTACATTTCAACTGAAATTGAAAATAAAATTAAAGCACAGATGAACACCTTTAGCCAGTTTAAATTCTGAACATTAAAGGGCTCAAAACACACAGAAATAAGATCTTTCACATACACAACAGCCTGAAGAGTTGTAGATGATACCTTTCTATAGCTTTCTCTTGATATAAGCATGCAAAGCAAAGCTCTCGGTGTTGATCCAAACACAGCATACAATTCTAATTTATTCCATATGGTGTCCTCTGACTACTGTGTCAAGTGAGTAAGTGTGATTTTGCCTGAAACCATAATGTTGAAATACCATTTTGAAGGAGCCATTATGGTTAACAGTCATTACCTGAACAATACTTATGGAGATAAGTCTGTGTTCAGAGAGAACGTGCTGTCCTTGATCTTGTAGTTATGCAGTAAAAATGGTTCCTCTGCTTCTCTTCTCGTCTGATTGAGATTGTGCCCAGATGATGAATGCTCCAGGAAATCTGATGAGCTGAAACTTCTAGGAAACCACATTCTCTATCTGGATGGAAAAATTGGAAACTCCATTAAGCATTTTCAATATCCAGTAAGAATGCTTTGGTCCTAAAACATGCTATTGCCATGAGAGGGCTCTCTTACAATAAATGGAACAAATTTGCCACTCAGCATGTATGATGATTTTTGGTCATGTGTAAAAAATGAAGAAAATGAACTCCAAAATTGCCTATCTGTAGTAGTCAAAGGGTATATAACCAAGCAACTCCAATAAATGGTGAGTTAATTAATGTTATGCTAACCAAATAATTGGAATAATGACTTTTTACAAAATTTGGATGTTGTTTGGGTTTTAACAAAACATGAGGATTTTAGCTTAGTAATATTATTATTATATTTTTAGTGAAGTCTGTTGAGAAGAATAAGAAAATGGCATCTGAAATTATAGCTGTGTATATCTGGAACCCCACTTTCTAAAACAATAGTAGTTCAAAGTAGGGAAGCAGATAATTTATACCCACCTTTAATAATTCAATTTTTAATGCCCAAATAAAACATGTAAGTCCCATATATTTTTAAAATAGAAATCATTCCTTGAGAATCACTTCAAATAATCTTTTAATAATATCCTGAAGAGTCCAGAAAATTCCATATGAAATTTTTATGCCCACATTCTATTCAGAGAAAAATATCACTGAACATCTTTTTATTTTCTTTGTTTTGATTTTCATAAAAACAACTTTCTTTATTTTGTAAAATGATGATAATTTTTATTACAATTTTTTATACATATTAAATGAAAAGAAAGTTTATTTAGAAAACAAGTACTTGAAGTCACTGTTAGAAAGTATTTAGTTGAACAGAACTACAGCTAGTTCTCTCTCTCACACACACACACACACACACACACACACACAATATTAGGCTCTGAAGTATTAAAAGACAAAAATAAACAAAACTCTCTAAGCCTCAGATTTCTCACCTGTAAGATGAGAAAGAGTACAGTACTTAATATACAGGGTTGTCACGGGAATTAAATTAAATAAAGCATCAGAAGTACTTAGCACAGTATCTGTTATATAGTCAATATCTAATAAATTGCCTTTTTTCTTACCTTATACATCATACAATTTCATATAAGAAAGATTTCACCATAGGACCTTGCATGAAACCTACTTTATCTTGTGAAATCTTGTCCTGACTTTTTTGTCATTCAACATAAATCTATACCGTCATGTTTATAACAAAAGTTAGGTACTATATGTGTTCAATTCCCAGTGGTTGCCATTTAGGTAATTATTAATTTTTCAATAGTACATAAAAATGGTACATACAAATCCCAGTACATGTATCTTTCTGCAATTGCAAAATGTTCCCCTTAGAGTAAATTCTTGCTGATCAAAGACAACTAACACTTTTAAAATATGCAGTATTATCAACTTGATCCCCAGAAGTTATATTGATTTATATTTTCTCCATCAGTGTATTAACAGTCCATTTTTCCTAATCTGTCAAATGGGTCGATAATAACACTAACCACATTGTTCTAATGATTAAATAATAAACCATGCATAAAGCAAGTAAGACAGTAGTACGCATGTATAAAGCATTCAAAAAATGGTAGTCATTACTGTTACAGGAGGATTTAATTATGAAATATGTTGAATTGGTACAAACTTTCTCTATATGTGTGCATGTATATAGGTTTACATTAGCTATGTGCAGTCATACAATGTGTTAAAGATAGTTGGTCATAGACTATGAATTGACTGAGTAGTCTAGTAACTTCAATTTTCCTTCAGTTTTTAGTATTCCAAAAAAGCACTTGAATGTAGAATGATTGGTAGCAATTTTATAATAAATATGGGAGAGAGAAATTATCTACCAGTTATTAATGAGTATTAATAATATAAAGCTATGATAATTAAACAGTAGGGTCCTGCTATAATAACATAAAGAAAATCAGTGGATTAGGGAGTAGAGATGCACATATAGGCAGATAAATAGATTTTATAAATAATTAATTGTGTCATTTTAAAACAGTGGAGAAAGAGGGCTTATTCATTATACAATATTGGGACAACTGTCTATCTAGTTGGGTAAAAACACAAAACTAGATCTTTACTAATTTAATTGACTAAAATTAAATGACAAATTCATAAAGTTTAAAAAAGAAATAAAAATATAAGAGGTAAACATGACTGAATATTTTTCATCATTTTGTGGGTAAGAATCACTTTCTAATAATGTCATTTAAACCAAAAGCCATAAGAAAGCATATTGATAAATTTGAGTTTTAAAAACTAAAAATGTCATGTAACAAAAAAACCATAGAAATCAAACAGCTTTTTTTTTAATATGTCATACAGAGAGCCTGCCAAACTCCAAAGTCTATACGATTTCCACAGTACTTCACTACTTCCTTTGTTCACATAAACAGAAAAGGCTGAGACAATTATTCAAAGTTAGTTGAGTAGGAAATATAGAAGAAAGAAGTGTTATATGTGAGAAGCAGGGTACTGCACCCAAATAATCCTGACTGGTCCTCTGGATTCAGAGAAACATCAAATTTCTCAATATTTCATTGCCTTCTGCTTATTTAGCTATAGACTTAAACCAAGAGGAAACATCAATAGCTTTCTTCACAACATACGAAGCCAGATAAACTCTGTGTCTCTTATCTCCTTGGAATTAACTTCTCTAAAATGGAAAAGAAATAATCTATGATTTAGAAACATCACATTTATGTATTCCAAAATGACAAAAAGAAAGGGGTATCAAGACAGTCCTAATAATGAAGTACTGATGCCCACCCACTGCACTCCATGATTAAAAGGATGTGCTTTAACCTGCTTTATGTGAGTACCTGCTCTTCAAGTCCCTATATGCTCTGATGGTTATCAAACAGACAACTGTTTATTTTACAAGGAAAGGCCAACTCCACAGACTGGGTTATTGAAGTATTTTAAATAAACATTCTCTGTAAACCCTAAGATGATGCATTTACCATGATTTCTATAAAGAGCTCATTTACATTTACGTGGAAAAAATAAATAGAACAAAGGCTCATTTAAACCTGGTCTTTGCTCAAGTTCCATCTCTGAATTTAAGCCCCGATACACTCTTTTAGACCAGGTACCTTGTGGTTAGAGTATAAATTGAGGCGGGCCTGCTAAGCTTGCAGTCAGATTACACAGGATTTCCAGAATGGACTGGGAATCCCTTTGGATACTGAGAAGCCCCCAAGGTGGAGCCCAGTAGTATTCCCAATGCTCACACCATATAACCTGATGCAAACATTCCCAGTGCCACAGAAAGGTAATTGTTTGCAGAACTAAGCAGCGTGATCTCATCCTGAAAAGCTCTCGAAGTAGAGAGAAAGCACAGGTTGTTCCTACTCCTTTGAGTAGGCTTTGGTGCTTCACACCCATTTTTTTTTTTCCTTTTTTTTTTTTTTTCTTCCTTCTCCCACCCTTCTCAGGCTCTAGTATCCTCTGTTCTACTTTTTACTTCTATGAGATCAACTATTTTTAGCTTCCCCATATGAATGAGAACATGCAGGGTTTAACTTTCTGTTCCTGGCTTATTTCTGTTAACATAATAACCTCTGGTTCCACCCATGTTTCTGAAAAATGATAGAATTTCATTCCTTGCTATGGCTGAATAGTATTCCATTGTGTATAAATACCACATTTGATTTATGCATTCATCTGTTATTGGACACTTAGGGTGATTCCATATCCTGACTATTGTGAATAGTGCTGCAATAAACATGGGTATAAATGTCTCTTTGATATGATTTTCTTTCCTTTGGATAAATTCACAATAGTGGAATTTCTGGATCACATGGTAGTTCTACTTTTAGTTTTTTTGAGGAAACTCCATACTCTTCTCCAAAGTGGCTTTACTAGTTTACATTTCTACCAACAGTGTGTATGAGTTCCCTTTTCTCTCTATCCTTGCCAGTATTTGTTATTTTTTGGCTTTTTGATATAGCCATCCTAACTGGGGTGAGATGATATCTCATTGTGGTCTTGATTTCATTTTCTTTATGATGTTGAGCATTTTTTGTATATTTATTGACCATTTGTATGTCTTCTTGTGAGAAATGTCTGTTCAGATCATTTACCAATTTTTAATTGGATTATTTGGGTTTTTGCTGTTGTTGAAATATTTGAGTTCCTTGTATGTTCTGTATATTAATCTCTTGTTGACCAAGTAGTTCACAAATATTGTCTCCCATTCTGTAGGTTGTCTTTTTACTTGGGTGATTGTTTCTTTGGCTATGCAGAAGCTTTTTAGTTTAATATACTCCCATTTGTCTATTTTTGCTTTTGTTTCCAGTGCTTTTGAGGTCTTATTCATAAAATCTTCTTCCCAGACCAATGTTGTGAAGAATTTTGCCTATATATTCTTTTAGTATTATATTGTCTCAGGTCTTATATTTAAGTCTTTAATCTATTTTGAGTAGATTTTTGTATAGGGTGAGAAGTGAGGGTCTAGTTCCATTCTTTTGCTATGGATATCCAGTTTTCCCATTTATTGAAGAGATTGTCCTTTTCCCATTGTATGTTCTTGGCATCTTCATCAAAAATCAGTTGGCTGTATATATGTGGACTAATTTCTGGGCTCTCTATTCTATTCCATTGGTCTATGTGTCTGTTTTTATACCAGTACCATGCTATTTTTGTCATGACACTCACCCATCATGCCGACCAGTGAACTGAAGACAAGTGCTGAGCTCTCTCACGTTGGCTCATGTATCTCAACACAATATTCACAGACACCGGAATCTCAGAAAATGCATTTTGTGAAAGCTGATATTGTGTTTCTTATCTTTGACTAAAAATGTAAGCAGTCATTTTCCATGTGTGTAGCTGTGGCTATAAAGTCTGATTGTGACTGTAAAATGGAGCAAAGGCTAAAAAAGTACAAAGCTAACTTCCCCATCTAGGATTAAGCCAAGCTCTGTTGCACTTTTCCCTTCTTGTCAGATTATTTAAATCTGAGCTATTTAACAAATGGCCACTTGTGCAAAATTCCATAAAAGTCTTACAAAATACTCCTTTTGATCTGTTACCCTCATTTTGGTGATAACATGGTACATTGTGAGCTCTCTTATTTGCCCTTAAAAAGAAAAAGAAAAATCCACATTTATACTGAAAAATAAAAGTGCTTTTGATTAATTGTCACTCACATTAATTTCTGTAAACAGTTAATCTTATTTAATTAGGCCACAATAATCAGCAACAATAGGTAGCAATAGTAGAAATAACAGGTAACATAATGAGCTAAGCACATTATGTGCTGAGCACACCTATTATTCCATTTATTCCTTCTCTACTATTTATAAGAAGAGCCCATTATTTTCCCAATTTTTTGATGATGTATCTGAGTCCCAGAGAAACTACACACAGAAATTACCCTGGCTGCAGAACCAAGGAAGCTAGCCCCAGATCTCAGGCTCTAATTTCTGCACATTCTCTCTTCCTTACATTAATAACCTCCCAGTCTTGTTTAAACTCCAGGATCTTGCATAGTTTCTACCATATAATAGAGGCTCAGTAAATATTTGTTACACGAAACGATAAACGGACAGCCATGGCTAGTTTTCTTCCTGACTTAAACAATCAACAAACAAAAACCACCTCACTTTCCAGGCAGGTGTAACTCAGCTGAATGCAAGAACCCTGGGCTCATCTGTGCACCTGAGAAAGGCAGATGTGTGTCTTTGATGCGGGAGTTCCTGCAGCTCCCCAGTGTAATTTATTTTACCTTGAAATTGTAAGAACTAAGCAAGGAAGCGTTCTGGGCATAGTTTGGTTGTAGAGAAGTGCACATAACTCCAAGACACTTCGTTAAAAACACCCTCCTTTTGATTGCTTTAGTAAGAATTCCCTCAGTGTAACTACCTCCTACCACATCCACACCACAGGATATTAAAAAGGCACTATCCTTCTTTGCTCCCCACTATTGATGCTGTTTTAACATGAGAACGCAATTAACTTATTGTGCTCCTGTGAATGGATCAGACTTCTGGGAGTTTAAACAAATTAATAAATGTGTTGAATAGGAAAGAGAATTCACCAGCTTCCTCTGTATATTTTCACTGAGCACAATACACATATAGAGCTATGGAGTTATTTGTTTCCAAGGGCTCACGGAAAGAAGGATGGTTGGCAGCTGTTCTGCATTGCCAGTGGGGACAAGAGGGAACAGGCTTTAGCTCTAGCATGAGGTCATCAGGTTCATTACAGCAAAAATTTACTTTTCAATGAGGCTTTTTAGTCTTTGGAACGAGTTGGTGAGGAACACGGGAGATATTGCCAGGTAAAGAAAATGTCACTTTTTTGCTGAAGTATCATGCAAAAAAAGGTATTCCTTTCCCAGTACAACAAAACTTTTCTCCCCCTGCCCCTTTTATACATCAGTAAGTCTCAAGTGATGCACAGAGACAAAATGCAATTCTTTAGGGAGATTTTAAAAATCCCAAGGTCTAGGTCATACCTCGAATAAATTATATCAGAAACTCTAGGGAGTGGAACCCAGTCTGCAGTATTTTTGAAAGGTCCTCTGAGGATTCTAAACTAAACTGTAAACTGAGGGAAACTGCTCACAGGGAAGTTCCCCCAAACCAATGCTGGAGACTGAAGGTTGTGACAAAGGAAATTTCCACTGAGCCTGAGGCTGTACTTAGGGACTTGCCCACTGCCTGACAGCGAGTCTGGAAGCTGTGTGAGCCCAGCTTGCAGAAGAAAGTAACAAGAGCAATTACTTGTTTAAAAAGGGCTGATCATGATCAGCATAAAAACATACTAGAGAAGAGTTGTTTGAGGTCTGTGTCCCTACTAGATAAAAATGGGCTCAAACTAACATATTTATTGAGTCAATGCTATTCCTGAAACACAATGACTTAGGGTTCAGCAATCACACAGTGTCAAGCTTCACCAAACCTACCAATCTTGAACTGATAATCCAAGTATTAATTTAAACCAACAGGTCATCCTTTCATGTGAAATTGTGTGGCTTTTGCCTTTCTCCCACCCTTACCGTGAGTCCCTAAGACAACTTTCACAGGTGCTGGTTTCCTCTTAAAAAATGATACATGAATAAAATTTCAATGATTTAAACTAATTGTCTTTTTTAATGTCCTCATTCCCCCCTCTTTTTTCACTTTCTATTTTGAGATAATGGTAGCTTTTTATTGTAGAATAAATACATAACATATTGTAGAATATATACATAAAATTTACTATCTTAACTATTTTAAGTATATAATTCAGTGCCATTAAGTGCATTCACATAGTTGTACAACCATCACCAACATTTACCTCCAGAACTTTTCCCAAACTAAACTCTGCATCCATTAAATAACTGTCCATTACTTCCTCTTTGCAGCCCCTGGTAACCACTGTTATATTTTCTGTGTTTCTAGTAATTTGACTATTATAGATACCTCATTTAAGTGAAATCATATAATATTTGGATTTTTTTGTCTGGCTTATTTCACTTAGCATAATGTTTTCAAGGCTCATCCATGTCATAGCCTGTATCAGAATTTCTTGCCTTTTTAAAAGTGAATACTATTCTATCATATGTATATATAATCGTATATTTACATGCAGTTTTAAGAAATAATACAGAGATTTTGTATAACCTTCACCCAATTTCTTCCAAAGATAACATCTTGCATTACTCTAGCAAAATATTACAGCCAAGAATATGATATTGATACAATCTATTGAGTTTATCTAGATTTCACCAGTTTAGATGCACTCGTATGTGTGTGCACGCACAAATGTATATTTAGTCCCACACAATTTTATCACATTTGTAAATTGATGTATAGACACCACAGTTCCAAAATAAGGACTCATCATGCTACACTTTTATAGCCACAGCCACCTCCCTACCTCCCCTTCTCAGTAACCTCAGACAATCATGAATGTGTTCTCCTTCTCCATAATTTTGTTATTTCAAGAATGCTATATAAATAAAATCATACAATATGTAATAATTTGGGGTTGACTTTTTTCATTCAGTCTAATTCCATGGTGCTCTATCCAAGTTGTTGCATGGGTTAATTGTTCATTCCTTCTTTATCATCCAGTAGCATCCCATGGTATAAATGTACCACAATTTGTTTAACCATTCACCGGTTAAAGAACATTTGGATTGTTTCCAGTTTGGGGTTATTAAGAATAAAGCTACTTTGAACATTTAACATTTATATTTATATAAGTTTTGTTTTCTATGGGATAAAAGCCTAAGAGTGCAATTGCTGGCTTTTATAGTAAATGTATGTTTAATTTTGTTAGAAAATGCCACACTCTCTTTCAAGACTATCTGTTTCATTTTGCATTCCTACCAACAATGTGGACATGGTCCGGTTTCTCAGCATCCTTTGTTTTATCACTATTTTTTAAATTTTATGCACTCTGATTGGTGTGTAGTGATATTGCATTGTGATATTAATTTGTATTTCCTCAATGGCTAATGACGTTGTACATCTTTTGTGTACTTATTTGCTATTTGTGTATTCTATTTTGATGAAATGTCTATTTTTCATCTTTTATCCCTTTTCTTGTTATATGTTTTGGTTTTGTTTATATGTTTACTTTTGAGGTTTGAGAGTTCTTTTTCCATTTCAGATAAAAGTTGTTTGTTGGATATATGGTTCAGAGATATTTTCTCCCAGTTTGTAGTTTGTCTTTTTAATGTCTTAACAGGGATTTTTACAAAGAAAAGTTGAAGTTATAAGTCTGATGAGGTCCAGTCTATCAATTTTTCTTTTTATGGATTGTACTTTTGGTAAAGCTCTAAAAACTATTTGCATAGTCTTAGGCCTCAAAGATTTTCTGTTTTTTTTTTTCCTTAAAGTTTTATAAGTTCACATATTACAATTAAGTCTGTGGTTCGTTTTGAGTTAATATTTATATAATTTAAGAGATTTAGATTGAGGCTTTTCCTTTTTTATAGATTTTTTTTTTTTTTTGGCCGAAGGATGTCCAATTCCTCCAGCAACATTTACACCATTTATCCAAAAGCTATCTTTGAGACTTCTGGTTTCTGCTTTGACATGAAAAGGGTTTAGACATTGTCTGTCCTTATTACATGCTCACATCAGAAAAAAAAGTTGAACAAACTGAAAAACAACAACTCTTCCTAGATCTATTAGAGAACTGAGGTTACAGGGCAAACCGTTTCTGTAAAAACTCGGCAAAGAGGCAGCTACGGAGAATCACAGCTTACTAGGGTCAGAAGTCCAGGAGACTGCTTCTGCAGCCAGTACCAACAGGAACACTTAAACTTCAGTGGATGAATGGCTAGAAACTCAGCGTGGTCTAGGTTGAGAGTTCACAATTCCTGGGGAATGCCTAGTCTTGGGGGACTCCCCACACTTTTATGAGTTTTACCTCTAGGAGACCCAGCAAGTTCTCACTGTGAAGATCTGAGGAAATCCCCCTCTTAATTCCAGCAGGGGAAGGGAAAAAATAATAGTTTGAAATACACTCAGGAGAACATAACCATTTTGAAATATAGCCACAGCATTCTATTCTTCCTTCTTTTCTCTGTAAGGCCAGCCCTCAAGGGGAACTACTATACCAAAGTCTTACTCATCTGAGGAAGGGCGATTAGCCACCCCCAAGCCCCTATAGCATTCCTGTCTCACATAAGGGGAAAAGGGTTAAGAAATTCTTCTCAAAGTAATAGTCCAGGACTCCAGGGACCATGGGAAAAAAAGCACAGATTTAGTCTAAGATTAGAGGCTGCTTCTCCCCTACCCCCAATACCTTAACAACAAATTATCAGGACTCTAGGTTAATGAGAGTGGATTAAAACTGAGAGAACTGCAAGACAAAGATTCTGTGTAAGAGGTAGAGTCCAAGGAAACTCAAATACAACAGGAGACACAAAAACAAGGACAGTAGCAGAAATGTATGTTTCTCACACTTGCAGCTACAACAAATATTAAACGCAGTCTAACTCCACGGTCTGAGCCACAGAAACATAAAAACTGACACCAAAGGCCTATTTACCTCAGTTTTTTTTAACCCAATGTATCATGTCTAGATTTCAATGAAAAAAATTACAAGTCATGCTAAAAGACAAGAAAAAACCCACAACCTTATGAGATAAAGCAAGCATCAAAATTACACTCAGATATGGATAAAGATGCACCCTGCTAACACTAATCAAAATAAAGCTGGAGTAGCTATATTAACTTCAGACAAAGCAAACTTCAGATAAAGGGAAGTTTTCAGGGATAAAGAGGGGCATTGTATAATGATAAATGGATTATTTTCCCAACACAATGTAACAATTTTTAATGTGTATATGCCTAACAATAGAATGTAAACATAATCGAGGCAAACAGTGATAGAACTACAAGGAAAAATAGATGATAGTTTGGACGCTTCAGTACACCTATATCTGTAATTGACGGGGTAGGCAGAAATTCAGTAACAATATAGTTGAAGTGAAAAGTAAATTCTAATTGTCATTTACAAAATACTTTATCCAACAAGAGCAGAATACATATTCTCCTTAAGCTCACATGGAACATTTGTCAAGATAGACCACATTCTACACCAGGAAACATACTCTAACAAATTTTTAAAAAACAGAAATCAGGCCGGGCACGGTGGCTCACGCCTGTAATCCTAGCTCTCTGGGAGGCCGAGGTGGGCGGATCGTTTGAGCTCAGGAGTTCGAGACCAGCCTGAGCAAGAGCAAGATCCCATCTCTACTAAAAATAGAAAGAAATTATATGGACAGCTAAAAATATATATAGAAAAAATTAGCCGGGCATGGTGGTGCATGCCTGTAGTCCCAGCTACTCGGGAGGCTGAGACAGGAGGATCGCTTGAGCCCAGGAGTTTGAGGTTGCTGTGAGCTAGGCTGACGCCACGGCACTCACTCTAGCCTGGGCAACAGAGTGAGACTCTGTCTCAAAACAAAACAAACAAAAAAAAAAACACAGAAATCATACTTGGTAGGCTCCCAGACTACAATAAATGAAACTAGAAATTAATGGCAGAAAGCCGAAAAATTACAAAAATATGTGGAGATTAAACAACACACTTCTAAATAACACATGGATCAAAAACAATGTCTCTGGAGGAAATTTAAAATAACTTAAACTAAGTGAAAATGAAAATACAACTTATCAAACTTTGTAGGATGCAGTAAAAGCAGTTCTATCACACTGCTCCATGACAATGATGACATGATGCTGATTGGACTTGGGGATATGAAGCAGCAGCTTCTCTGTACTTACTGGCAAGGCATTTGCATGTCAGAGGGTGGAAAATAAATTCTACAACAATTCAGGGACCTTCTACCTCAGTGAAATTTCTAGGAGGCCAATGAAGTGGGGTATGTTACCAAATCTCTTGAAATATGAATGATAATTTGTTGTATCTAGCTCTGCTACAACCAAAAAGAGACACAATGCTTACTGGGCATTTTGGGATTTTTGGAGGCAATACATGTCTCATTTGGATGTGTTACTCTAGCCCATTTACCTAGTGATCCATAAAGCTGGGTTAAAGCAAGGTTCTCTAGAAGGCTCTGTAGGTTCTGAATCAGGGTGCAATATATGGTGTTTTTTCTCCCATAGCCAGCATTCATGGGTCTAGGAATCAAGGGATGGAAATGGAAGTGGCATCACTTATTGGTACCCCTAGTTTCCCAATGGCAAAATTTTTACTTGCAGTCCTGCAACCTTAAACTCTGTGGGTAGAAGTCTTAGTTCCAAAGGAAAGAATACTTCCTCCAGAAGACACAACAATGATTTCTTTGAACTGGAAGTTAACACCATTGCTCATCCACTTTGGGATCCTCTTGCTTCTGAATCCACAGGCAAAGAAGGAAATTATTGTTCTGCCTGGGGTGAATGATCTTGACAACCAAGGGGAAATTGGACTACTACTCCACAAAGGAGGAAAGGATTGGTATTATCTGGACTACAGGGGATTCCTTACAGTGTCTTTTAGTATTATCATGCCCTGTGATTAATCTCAACAGAAAACTGACAACTCAATCCCAACATGATACTTATGGCCTAGACCCTTCAGGAATAAAGGTTTGGGTCACTGCATCAGGTAAAGAAGCACTACCAGTTGAGGTGCTTGCTAAAGGCAAAGGGAACACATAATGGGTAGCAGAGGAAGTTAGTTATCAATAGCAGCTACCACCATGTGACCAGTCACAGAAACAAGGACAGTAATTGTCATGAGTATGTCCCCCTTATTTTTTTGTGAATTTGATTTTGTGTGTGTATTCAGTATATATGTACATATATATAAGGATATAATAAAGAGAGAGAAAATATCTTTGTTTTTTCTTATTCCCTTCTCATGTCACATAAGATGCATTGAACTTATATCATTGATTTTAAATATTGTTTACTTTGCATTATAGTATTTGGTTTGTAGGATATAAAATATTAAATATTTTAAAATATTGCTTTGCTTCTTCTGAGTTATGTGTCTTTCAATATAACAGATTGAGTTTGTCTATGTCTAGCTTTTTTCTGTGATTCTGATAGGAATTGCACCAAGCATATGATTAAATTTACAAAGAATGGGCATCTTTACTATTTTGAGTCTTCCAATCTATAAACAGACTATGTCTCTCAACTTATTTAGGTATTCTTTGATTTCTTTCATCAGTGTTGTATAAATGTCAGCATACTAATTTTGTATATACTTTAAATTTATACCACAGCATTTAATTTTCTTTAGAGTGATTGTAAATGGTATGGTGTTCTTAGTTGTTTTACATGTGTTTATTGTTAGCATATGGTGATTTATTTTTGTTTGTTGATTTCTATACTGCAACCTAGATGGGCTCACTTATTTCTAGATTTTTTTTTCTTTGTAGATTTGAGACTTTCAATTTAGCCAATCATATCATCAGAAAATAGGGACCATTTTATTTCTTCCTTTTTAATCTGTACTTACAATTTCATTCCCTTATTTTATTGTACTTAATAGAATCTCCAGTGGTATGTTGAATAAAAGTCATACAAATAGAAGTCCTTGTTTTTTCCCCAATCTTAGGAGGAAAGCATTCATTCTCCAGAGAATCCTTAATCAAGTGGTCACAGTGAGCCATATATATATATGAAAATCAAATTATTACTTTCATGCTAATTAAACTCTTCTCAAGAATTCAAATTGTGTTTATTTAATAAACTCTTTAGAAATCCAAATAATCCACCAATAATTTGGTCTCTCATCTTTGCCTTCAAGGTATCTTTAAAGAGATTAACTAATATGAAACTATCCAAATATATTTCATATAAGTACATGGCTAGAATTCATTTAAAAGGAGAGGTGCCACTGGGTACAATCCTAAAAATTACATCTGTAATCCAAGCACTCTGGGAGGCAGAAGCAGGAGGATCGCTCAAGGTCAGGAGTTCAAGACCAGCCTGAGCAAGAGCGAGACCCCATCTCTACTAAAAAATAGAAAGAAATTAACCGGACAACTAAAAATATATAGAAAAAATTAGCTGGGCATGGTGGCACATGCCTATAGTCCCAGCTACTGGGGAGGCTGAGGCAGGAGGATTGCTTGAGCCCAGGAGTTTGAGGTTGCTGTGAGCTAGACTGATGCCATGGCACTCTAGCCCAGGCAACAGAGCGAGACTCTGTCTCAAAAAAAAAAAAAAAAAAAAAAAAAAAAAAAAGACCTTGCAAAACTTCTCCCTGTGTTTAAGTTCCCAAAGTGATGATTCTCTTCCTGCCCTTCACCTTTTGGACATAGAACTCATGAAGAAAAATATCTCCATTTTCAAATGTGCACACCAGTGTTCTCGATATTTTCTGTCCAGAGTTTGTTTTTGGCAGAGATGATGAAAAAAGTCAAAATTAACTCAGCTGCAGGTGTGCACAGATAATCCTCTATTCGCTTTGTTAGAAGGTGAAGGAAAATGTGGTCCTTTTTACTCAGTTTAATGACCAGGCACTGCTTTATCTGTCCTTGAAAAGCCTTGAAAGAGGCTCTGCAGTGAGAGGATGCTGGTCTTGTTGGTTTCATGGCTGAGCAGTTTATACTACGGCTGATTGGAAAATCTGTTCTTTCTTGTTCCTTTCATGTATCTCTGCACCAGTAGTAATATGTAACTAATAAAGTAAATAGGACAGGGCAGAATGAAGATTAGGACAAGGCCCAAGCAAGCTTTATAACTAATTCGTCCTAATTAAAAGTTGGCCTCATTTCTAACACATGTACCAAGGCCAACAACAATGAAAATGAATACATGTGCTATTTAGATGCCGAGCTATTGTTTAACATTAGTTTTCTCTGACCAATGAAACCATAGAATTTTGTTGTTTTTTTTGCTTTAGACTTTATTTTACTTTAGTATACTATTTTTCTTTTTGGTCATTGACAACGTAAATTTGAATTGTCAAGCTATAATTGTATGAGGGCTGATAATGTACATTATAGGTTATATAAACTCCTCTTTTTTTAAAACTTCTTTCTCTTATGTTGTTTCTTTTGTTGTCAACCCCTCTGTAAAAAAATAAAAACAGAGGGAATCAGGGGATATAAAACAAATTAGTCAGATTTGTTATGTTCTTGCCTTGGTGAAAGTTTAAAGACAAATAATGAGAAATTTATGCTTTATTCATATTTTTGAATTATTTATGCTATCATTTTCCTTTTGATTTTTCTTCCTTATTTCCCTATTACGCCTTACCAAGGTCATTTCTATCTGGGTTTTGCATTTTAAGTTTGGGGATAAAAAACTAATTACCTTTGATAAGGGCTTCTTATTTTTAGGATTTAAATAAAATGCGCACAACTCTGTGTGTGTGTGTAACTTGTTTTTCTGGTTACAAAAGGTTTGCTAAAAAAATTAGATTTATATTTAGATATTTTGTTACTATTAGTACACATGGAATATTTTTGCTTGATGTTTGTATCTTGACCCTATTTCAGGCCACTCTACTCAAATGCCCAACTTGTTCTAATAGTTCTCTCAGTTTCTAATTAATTCCCTCACATTACCCAAGTAGATAATTAAATCACCTGGAAGCAATTAAAATTTGACCACCTCTTTTCATGCAAAGCTCTGTGTATTGCTTATGTTTCTTATCATATTACATTGGCTGAAACCTCTAGAACAATTCTAGTTCATAGTGGGGAGAGAGGGTGTTTGGGCTTTGGAATTTCTTACCCAATACTCAGAACTCTCATTTTGTATGAATCAATGATATGATTCCACAACTAACGGATCACGATTGGCCTCAGCCAATTGCACTCCTACTTCTCAATTTCTAAACTAATTTTCTGCTAGGATTATCATGTGACAGTCCTAACATGCGATCTGAAGGTGTTTGGGGAAAAACTTTTGCTTTTCTGGTAAAGGTGGGCTGCTTCCCTCTTCCCACTTCTTCTCTCTGAGGACAACTAGGAAATACCTTGAGCAGCCAACTTAAGACCAAAAGACAAAGGTAATAGAAGTGCAGAGGAATTCATCTTGATGTGGTTGTGCTATTGAATTGTTACCCACATGCTAGGGCTAACCTTCTGGAAGGATGTAGGGGGCACAGGGAAGATAATTAAATTGTCCCAGTCATCCCAGCCTTTCCAGTTTTCCCATCCTAAGCTATCCTAGTATATATTCCCAGCCAACCTACCATCTGACTGCTGAATCGTGAGGAAGCCTAGACAATATTAGCTGACACTGGCCCAGATCGCTAGAACCACCCAGATGGCCCAAACACTTGTGAGAAATAATAAATGGTTATTGTTTTAAGCCACCTGGCTTATGGGATGGTTCGCTATGCCACATTACTGGTGCAAAAGGTAAATAATCCATGTACCAAGGCACCTCCATACATACTGTAGATTAACTAAATCCTTTTAATGCAGAATTGCAAAAATGGACATCATGTCTAATTGGCTTCATTTTCACATATAGAAAGTGTTAAGATATAATTCCCTCAAAATCAAAAAGAAATTGGTATTTTTCCACAAGATATAATGTCAAAATGTCTTCAAAAAGGAAAAGATGAGTAGAGGCTGATGTGATCAAGAGACAACTCATGAAACAGGGAATATTTGGAACTCTCACATTGCTTAAAATTACCTCAATCAAATTTTTAAAAATTCATTCTGTGTGTATGCAGTGCATGCTGACTCTTTGCTATTGGCATTTTCTTTATATCTTCTAAATTAAATAGCATTACACAGTTTTTTGGATATAAAATGCTGATTTAAACAATAGCCAGATAGTTCACTCTGCTTATTTCTTCATTGTTATAAATTTTTTCACATAATATGTTCAGAGAAAGACTAACAGTGGATTTTCAGACACACATAAAGTATAAAAGGTGATCTGAAAATTGTAGTATATAAGAAACAGAAATAAAGATAGTAAATGAAAAAGGAGGTAGAAATGAAGCATATATTTTAAATGGTACTAATATATTCTATGCAATGAATAGAAAGAGACCACAAGTTTAGATTTAATCCCTTTTTAGTACCTAATTGAAAATGGCAAACTTTCAAACCTGAACCAGTTAAAAAACTCACCAAGACCATACCGTAGCCGATGTAGAATTATTCCTCTCTGGGACAGACTTTTGAATCTCCCCTCCCAATCCAGCCCCTCTCCCCAAAGACAACAACAACAAAACTGGCATGTGTGGGATGTTTGTTGAAAATATTAGAAGTTAAGCCAAATTAGGAAACACAGAATGTTCTCGGTGCAGTCTTTGCATATGGCATCTCTTACTTTTTTCTTTCTTTTTGTTAAGTGAAAATAATATCTTTCTCAGGCAGTCATATCTCCTAATTAAAAAATAAATAAAAACATGTGACTGTTCAAAGAAACAGAGAAAATAATTCCATAGACAGAATGAAAAATAAATTTGAGCAAGTCTTCCAGGTGTGGTTTTGTATGTGCATGTGTGTGTTTGAGAGAGAGAAAGAGAGAGAGAATATGACCAAAAAGAGACAAAATATGACCTATCAAGGAGGTTCAATATGTGATAAAAGGAATCTTTCATAAGAAGATAAAAGGGGCCGGGCACGGTGGCTCACTCCTGTAATCCTAGCACTCTGGGAGGCCGAGGTGGGCGGATCGTTTGAGCTCAGGAGTTCGAGACCAGCCTGAGCAAGAGCGAGACCCCATCTCTACTAAAAATAGAAAGAAATTATATGGACAGCTAAAAATATATATAGAAAAAATTAGCCGGGCATGGTGGCGCATGCCTGTAGTCCCAGCTACTCGGGAGGCTGAGACAGGAGGATCGCTTGAGTTCAGGAGTTTGAGGTTGCTGTGAGCTAGGCTGACGCCACGGCACTCACTCTAGCCTGGGCAACAGAGTGAGACTCTGTCTCAAAAAAAAAAAAAAAAAAAAAAAGAAGATAAAGGAAAACATGGTGATGAAACAATAATTATCAAGGAAACTATTTTTAAAAACTAATCTTTCTAGAGCTAAATGGCTGAGTGACATAAATTTTAAGATTTAAGATACCCACAAACTGCTGAACAAAATATATACATTTTTAAAATACCTTATGTAGCTTGTGTATTTTCAGAACACCAAGAATACCCAGAAGCTATTAAAATTTCCAGAAAGAAAGTAGTGACCTCTTACAAAGAAACACAAATCAGACTGAAACTATACTTAACTAGCAATTTTGGATCTCAGAAATAAATGTTTTCAGTAATGTTTTCACTGATCTTAGAAAAAAAGAAAATGTTTTTTACCTAAATTCTAAAACTAGCCAAAATGTCAATCAAGGGCAAAATTAAAGATATTTTCAGATAATCAAAGACTCAGAAAGAGTTAGTTTCCATGCACTCTTTATTACATTTTGCATGTACTTGACAGTCATTTAAAAAAAGGTAAGGGAAAAATTCCCTAAAATGGATTATTTTTTCTTGCCCTTTAACTCTGAACTAACCTGAAGCTTTTAGATTTACAAAAAAAATATATAAACATATACTTCCCTCTGGATTCATGAACATGGATGATTTTATTTATCTGATGTAATATTTAAGAATTCACAACACTTGGAGAAGAAATATACTTTATAAAATAAATCTTGGTTTAAACAAGATTTGGTGGGGCAGAGGAGTGTTTAACTTTCTTAATAAACCACTGTTCTCAATTACTTTTAAAACCACATAAGCAGTAGCATCAATAATTAACAGAGAAGGAAGAAAGTATTTCTGTTCATTATAATAGTCTCAGCAGGACGCTTGCTTAGGTACATTGTGGTTGTAAGTGGGTTCCCATTACTGCCCTCAGTTGAAAGTAAATATATGGTGCCTCTTTTACCATTTCCTACATTTCCAGATTCTGGCCAACCCTCCTTGTAATAATTTTGAATTGGTGGAATTGTGGTCCATTTGTTTCTTGAGTGTTTTATTAATTTTTTTTCATCATAGAAAAGAATGTGACTGCACATATCCTGGGAGTAAAAATACAAGGAAATAATCTCATCTAAGTTATTTCTGATGTCAAGTCACACAATCCAGAAGTCAGGCTATAGTAAAACATAAAAAGAATAAGCTTTATTAAAAGCCACTCAGAGTTACAGGAAATTGCAATTAGGCGGGTGTATTACTAGACATTTCATAAGACATTTCCATGAGATGTAAAGGCAGATTTCCGGCCTTTTTATGACCCAAGTACGCTATGAATACACGATATCTTAGTTAACAGATTTAAAGTTAAAATATGTTAATAACGAATGTTATTAAAGTGTGTCCAGCCTGTTTTCACAGAAAATGATGATGCAAAGCAGTGTGGAACAAAATCATGGGTCTGCCTTGGCCAACGGTGGCAGAAAAAAGGTATAGCGATATACAAGAACATTCAAGGCAAGATTCTGCCAATAAAAGCTGTTACAAGAATTAAGTGGCTTTGCAACATCAAGGGTAAGTCAAAAAACATTTCTCTAAATGAATGTAACATTGCCTTTTGTGAAAATTTAAAGTAATTTGCAGTGAGAAGAGACAGCAGGGACATGAGTCACTGTACATATGGTATGAATATAGGAGTGTTATTTACATAGAGATAGAGATAGAGATATATAGTGGATGCTTATCCATGTGTGCATATGTACATCACATCCTCTCTATAATCATGTTGCATGTGCAGTAAATATAAATATATGCTTCCCCATATGTACAACACATCCATTGTTCCAGAAAGAATTTAAGGCAAGTGAAGATATTTCATAGTTTTATAAATAGCTTATTTGTATATTTTTATGACCGCGCCAATAAATAGACAAATGCAGAGACCAATATTGTCCACATCTTATACTTACTACCAAGTACCAAGTCCTTCCATGATTAAATCATTTCTCCAGTTTTTTCATAGTTGTTTCATCTATCCTTACTTTAATAATATAATTTTAATGAACTCATATTCATGGAGTTTTTCTGAAATAACTTAAATTTATTTTTGTAGAAACAATATATCTCCCTTATTTCTTTAGCAGAATAGGCAATATTTAATTCAATGACAGAGTTGCAATAACAGGTGCAACTGGTATAATGAGGTTTGAAAAGACACAGCTAAACTGGAGGGATTGAGCTAACATTAGGAAATGACAGATGTGTTAATCCAGCAAACAGATGTAGATACAGCAAGAAGCTCACTTGAGAAATTCCACTATCCTTCCTTTCCTTGGCTTACCTACCACGTACCTTGGCTGTAGTCTTTCTCCTAATCTCCCACTACACCCCCACAGTCCCCCTTTTCCATCTTTGATAGTTATTTTTGTTTGCTTATTTTATTTTTTCCTTTTTCCTGTTGATTACCTTTGGAAAGTACATCAAGGTATTACTCTTAACTGAAAACAAACCCAAACTCTGTAAAACTAATTTAAAGAGGTTTATTCTGAGCTGAATATGAATGACTAATGGCCTGGGAATCATAGTATCAAGAAGTCCTAAGAAAATTCACCCAAGGGCAGGTGTGGTGGCTCATGCCTATAGCCTATAATCCCAGCACTTTGGAAAGCTGCAGTGGGAAAATTGCTTGAGGCCAGGAGTTCTAGACCAGCCTGGACAACATAGCAAGACCTCATCTCTACCAAAAAAAAAAAAAAAAAGTAAATAAATTAAATCACCCAGGTGTGGTGGAGTGCACTTGTAGTCTCAGCTAGGTACTGAGGCAGGAGGATCATTTGAGCCCAGGATTTTGAGGCTACAGTGAGCTATGCTTGTTCCACTGCACTCTAGCCTGGGTAACAGAGTGAGACCCTACCTCTTAGAAAAAAGAAAGAAAGAAAGAAAGAAAGAGAGAGAAGGAAGAAAATGCACCTGAAGTGTTTAGGTTACAGTTCGGTTTTATACATTTTAGGAGACAAGAATTACAGGTAAAATCATAAATGAATACATGGGAGGTACTGAAGGAGCTCAGAAAATTTCACCCTAAAATACGACTGCTTGGTATAAAGAGTATTTTGAATTAAAGGCCCTTAGAGATCAACAGGCTTTGGAAGGAGCTTTCCATCTATCTGCATAAAATGAGAGGAGCCGGTGAAAAAGAACAATTGCCTTTCCTTCCTCTCCCTGTTATCTCAATATACTGCAGAAAAGAAGGTCACAAATGCAACCAGACCAGGCACAATCCATTTTAAAGATAATACCTGTCTCTCACATTAATTTAATTTCCAAAGAGAATCATTTACAGGTCAATCTGTTTTCCCCCATCCATTCATTCTCCCAAGTACAAGTATCTATTCATCCTCCCCAGTAACCATTTATTGCCACTCAGCAGAATTACCTATATTCCTCACCTCCCCATCCACTCTAAAATGAGGGTATATAAACTTCCAGATCCCACTGGGATATTCGGTAATCACTCTGTGTTTCTCCCCATCCACACAGTAAATAAATTTGTAATCTCTTTCTCTTATTAATCTGCCTATGAGTTGATCTTTCAGCAAAACTTCCAGAGGTAAAAGGGAAGTTTTTCTTCTCCCCCACAGCATATATTAGTGTAGCTCAAAAAGGTGGGACATCATCTTGAAGGGGGCAGGGGTCTTACAGGTTATATATGTGTCCAAAGACTCTTTGATTTGTAATTGGTTAAAGAGATAAAGCTTTGTCTAAAGACTTGGAGTTAGTAGAATACTTGAGTTAAGATAACGGGGTCTGCTAATCAAAGAGCAAGTCAGGATATACTTAAAGTGACCTGTTGAGCAAACTGATGGCCTGAAGTTGTGATTTAATCTTTGCCTTGCATGGCCTTAGTTCCTGTTAATAGTTTAGCATATTATTGTCACAAAAAGTGTATTTTGCCAGTCTTATGATCTCCTTTTTAACATTAATTTTGGTCAATTGTTGTGTCTGAGCTCCAAAAAGAGAAGGAGTATAATGAAGTGTATTCAACCTCCTTTCCCTTCATGGCTGGGAACTCAGTTTTAAAGTTTCTCTGGGGTATCCTTGGCCAAGACGGGTCCATTAAGTTGATGGGGAGCTTAGGATTTTATTTTTAGTTTACATTACTACAGCTTAAATAAAAAGAGTTGAAATTTACCCTGCTGGTCAATTTATTTTTTCAAGTCTTAATAACAATTTCTTTCTACCTTATTGAAAATATCCCTCTGTATAATTGATATCTATAAAGTCAATCTTTTCCATTATAAAAAAGTGACCTTATCTGCCGTAATTATCGTTTTCTCTTTTTCTCTTCTAAGTACTTCTATTATTTGTGAAGGACAAAATATACTCCTTCTTAATGTCATTCATCATATTCCACAGAATACTTAAAATATACTAGTACACTTGCTTTTTAATTCAACTAGTATTTATTTCTTACATTTTTAAATTGACAAATAAAAATGGTATATATTTATCATGTCCATGATGTTTTGAAATATGTACAGATGTGGAACAGCTAAATTGAACTAATTAACATATACATTACTTCACATACTATCATGTTTTGTGGTGAGAACACTTAAAATTCACACCTGACTGGTACAATGCACACTATCTTGGGGATGGGCACACATAACTTGGACTGAAACGGTACAAAAGCAATTTATGTAACCAAAATGTTTGTACCCCTCTAATATTCTGAAATAAAATAAAAAACTACTCTTAGCAATTTTCACGAATACAATACATTATTAACTATAGTCAACATATTGTACAATAGATCTCTTAAAGTTATTTTACCCTATCTAACTGATATTAACTACTTACTGTGGAACATGCAGAAAATATTATGATAAAGTAAGTCTTTTAGATAGAAATCAGAGCAGATTTGAAAAGAGTGTGGCAATTCTACATGTACAATGGCAAATGAAAGCAAAAAGTATTGTGTGAGAGCACAGAAAATAAAGCAATTAATTTTACCTGAGGAATAAAGTCAGGAAAACAAGGACTCATAGAATTTATATGTATAGTATTTGTCAAATTTGTTAGTGAGAATGGAGTTAGGCTCTCCCAGGTAGGAAGAACAGCAAGAGTAAAGTCAAACAAAAATCATGGCATGACAGTTGGAATAAGCCCATTATGGGATATTCCCAGGGAGCTAGAAAAGTCTACCAGAAAGCTAGGAATAAGGTTATAAAAGGCTCTATTAGCATCTTTAAGAAATTAATGCTTTCTCCCGTAGGCAAGGAGAAGTTCTTATGGATTGTAGGCAAGAGAGTTACATAGTAAATATGGTTTTTTAGGAAGATAGCTGTGGTGATAGTATTATAAGGGATAGAAAGAAAAATAATGGAAATACTACTAGAATGAAGGCAGTTCATGGTCAAAGAGATACAATAAAGAGATCACAAAAATGTGAGGAAAATTTTAGTATCCTGAGCTAGCGTCTGATGCAGGGGTGTCCCAATGAAGGGAGGAAAGCGCCGTGAACTCGCCACATGGGTTCTTGGCTTCGTGCAGGAAAAGAATTCAAGAGCAAGCCAACTATGACAGAAATTTTTTTGAGATAGAGATAGACAGGAGATCTTATTCCACAGATTGAATAGGAATCCTCTCCCGAGCTGGAGAAGGAGTCCTTATGGGGCAACGATACTGTTTTTAAATGTTCAAAAACCCAGTTAGGAAACAGCCATATGTGACCAGCATAGTCCTGTGGTCAGGCCACAAATGTTACTCATAAACTGCTGTCACAGAAAGGTAAGCACAAACAGTTTGTAAGGCATCCGGCTTAGTAATTAGTCCACCCTCAAGTGGTCCCCAGCTGGTGACTTCCTTGTTCAGAGCAGTTAGGGTCAGGTATCAGCCAAAATGGCTGCACTCAGGTTCTCTCGGCCTTGTTTTCCTGCCTTATGCCTATATTATATCCACCCCTCCTTTATCATTTATTTTTTCCTTTTTCCTGCCTGGTGAGTAGCTAGAGAGTGGTGGGATTCAGTACATGCTGCCTCAAAATATGGCACCTTGGCATTTACGAAAACAGCAGAAGCTAGAAAATCTCTCTGACCTTCTCCGGCCCTGCTCCCCTCACGGAGGCCATAAAAAAATTCTCTGACCTTGTGCTGAAGTAGATCAGAAGGCCCTTGTTCCAGAGGTGCACTCCCTATAGCTAGAGAAAAAGAATGCTCTTATTCTCTGAAGACACAGGGACACTGAGAAGAATCTGAACAAACAGGCCTTGCTAAGGTCTCCCCAATTTATGATCATGAGATCATACCCCTTGTCCAATCACACTGCTGCCTGATCATCTACTCTTTATCGAACTTAACAAAAATGCACATATATTCCCATTTCTTTGGCTCTTCATTCCTTATGAAGGCTCCTGTGGCACACAAAATTTAAATAAATTATCATGCTTTTCTCTTGTTAATCTCTCCTTTTGTTATAAGGGTCTCGGCCATGAACCTAGCAATGGGTACGGACAAAAGAAATATTTTGTCTCCCCCAAAGGTCACTATTCAGCCACCTCACACATTCATGCAGTAAAGATGAGGACGGAAGTGGTAAGTAAGGATTAGAGGAAAGATGAAAGGGATTGCAGCACTGAAGACACCGTGGAACTGCTGTATAAGCCCCGGATTCTGTAAGAAAACTAAACTCTGATTTGATTTAACTGTGATAGCTGGATGTTTGTCATATGCATCCAAATGCAATCCATGACTCACAACACGCAAGTGTCTCTTTTATTATAAAAAGTCTTGTTTCAAAAAATGACAAAAGAATTATGGCAATATCCAGAAAAGACAAGTGGACACATAATGCAAAATCCAGTTAGTCCATGAACAGGTGAGTTGAATGTAATCAAGAGATAAAGGTAATTAGCAGCAACCAAGGAGATAAAATGCTGGAACAGAGTATACAATTAAAAATGTCCAAGTCATGAGGGAGGAAAATATAATACCAGCAGAAGCACATAAGCATCTAGTAGCAAAAAAAAAAAACAGTAACCATAGAAGGTAATGATGTGTTTACCTCTGGCTCCCATTGGTTCATCCTGAAAGTACATAATTCCTGGGGTTTGAATCCTGGTCTGAAATCTCCTATCAATTAACTGCTATCTCTTACTTTCAATATAGCAAACTTAGAGATAGTAAAATGTTGCTCCTTAATTAATTATTTGAGCACATCACTTTATAATCACTTGGAAAATTTACAATTAAATAGTGAGATGATAAAATACATCAGACCCTTAATATTAAGAAGTTTCTTGTTATATTTAGGTATGACCTGTGTGTTTTTATAAAGGGGGCTGCAATTTTAAGAGAATCTGATATATTAGAGTACTCAACAGATTAACTTTATGATTTCAACTTGAAATACTGATATGAGAATTATTATTTTAAATTTAAAGGTGTAATACAACTTAATTGTAAACAATAGTAGAATGCTTAAGATTACCTAATTCATCCGATTTATAAGTTTGAGCTACTAGATTCCAAAGAGTTACTTCAGAACTTAGAAGGATTTTGCTTTAGGTTGGCAAGTTTGTCCCGACATGCATTAGAAGTTCTAAATGAAATTAAATATACTTGAAAACTGACGGCAGTTTAAAATACTTTCAGACATTTAATTAAAGGGGGCTAATCATTATGGATATTTAATATAATAAAATTGAATTGATTAAATATAAATTAACAAGTGCAAATTTTCAAAAATAGCTTCACTAATAAAAATAAGTTTTAAAATTTGAACTTGTCATTTTGAAATTAATGTGTCTTTTAAATTTGCAACCTTAGTTAATAGAATATCATTTAGAACCAAAAATAATGATTAAGAAGCTATTTCATACAGTAGGCTTGCCACAGTATTTACAGAGATAAAATAGGGTTAAAAAGAGAAATATCTTATGTTATTTTATTATATTTATTTTAATAGGGTGGAAGCAACATAGATGTGTTTAAAGAAGGAAAAGAAAATGATAACAGAGAAAAAGAGACTGAAGGCACACACACAAAACCACACCCACACTGCCTGTTTTTTTTTCCTACATGATAAAAATATAAAATAAACATTTTGAATGAAGAGTCAGTCATTGTGCCTAGATATAACTTTTGAGGAAGCATTGACCTAACTCTAACAGGAGATGGCAACTTAAGTTAAACTGTAAGTACAAGTTCTGATATTTTATTTTTATAGTTGGAGTTTACTACTATACTGGATGCTGAAAAACTCTCAGTGAAATTGTTTTGATGATCTAAAATGTTGATTTATTCACAGTGATCATTCTGAAAGTCATTTCTTGCATTCTTATGTATTCTAGAGATACAGAAACATTAGGACAGATGATTTGACATTTATAGATCAAGAATATGACTTTTAATAAAGATAAAAAAGATTCTCTAATATCTTCTTGATTATTAATGTCACTTACATAGACTAAGCACAAAGCAAAGCAAAATTGATTTCACTGATTTTTGTTTATATAAAGGTATATTTTCTCCATATGTGTTCTATCTGCTAAATATATAAAAAAGATGTTGAATTAGATGGACTATATAATCTGTCTAATATCATCTCCCCAGATGGTGAGATCACATCTAAGATTTTTTTTTCCCTTTTCTATACTTCCTTTTTACTGACCCTTCTCTGTCAGATGAAACCACACTACCTCAAGGAGAATTAGAAATGTTAAAACAAAAGAACAAAGGAAAAGATTCAATTTTTTTTTTTTTTTTTTTTTTACCTCCAGTCTGGGCTCTTGCACTTCCAAAGAGAAGGCTCTGGTGGAACTGAGTATGGAGCAAATAGAGAAGAAGGGGAGATGATGAATCTGCTGTACTTCTCCCTCCAAACCCAACACGTGAGGGTTACCTGGGCTGACAGGGGTCATGCTTGACCTCAGAATGGTGGTGCTCGAACTTTACTATGTGTTAAAATTGCCTGGATGACTTGATAAGACAGAAGGCTCAGCCTACCCCCAGGATTTCTGAAGTAGGTCTGGGGTCAGGCTCAATAATTTGCATTTCTAATCATTGTCCAGCTGATGTTGATTCTACTAGTCTGTAGACCACACTTTGAGAACCAGTGATTGAGGAGGAAGGGGGAATGGGCCAAAGAAAAGAAGACGGTTTGATAAGTCAACTTTCAGATGAAGCCTTTCTCATGGCTAGCTCTGGAAAGCTATGTGGAAAAGCAACCAATGCATGTAGATTACATCACAGACAATCAAATAAGAATTTACATCATCTGGCTAGAGAAGATATCCTCTAGGTTCACTGGGAGTGAGGGCTCATCCAAGTTGCCAACTGCTGGTACATGGTTCTTTCAGTAAATGTACTTGGTCCTGTTCTGAAATTTTGCTAAATCCCATGCAAACAGTCCCTTGGGAACTCAAGGATTTTTAAGGATCTAAGTTAGTGGTAAACACCTGAAAGCAGAGGATGGGGCTGTTGATGAACAGAGGCATTGACACCAATGAGGAAAAGAAGGTCTCAGCACCATACTCAGATGTGCCAGATGTAGCAAATCCTCTCCCACTGTACTCCAAGACTCCTTTCATGATTTTAGATACCATGATTCTACATCTTTCTTATAAATATTCTAATCTTCTTCTTCTTACCTATAATTTTCCTTAACCTTTCCTGGTGCTTTTATAAAACTCACCCCTTCTTTGGAATTAGCCAGAACCATCCAAATGTCCTTTGAGAGCACTGAGAATAATCAATTCCAATAACCACCACCCTTGTTTCCCATGAACATATTTCTAAACCTTTCTCTATCCCACTGAATTTTCTTCTTCAAAGTTTGTATTAGCTTGGAGAGGGTGCTCCTAAAAATTTTCAAGTCTACAGTGTCCAACATAGTCTTTTGATTTTTATCCAAACATCCTCACCCGTCTTGATCTCCAGGGAAGACACAATCAATTCACTGCTGCTCCACAGATGTAAAAGAACAAGTTATGCCAGGGAACTCTCCATGCTGTTCCATCTGGAGCTAAATGTAAACACGAAATCTATGTTTTATAACATCTCCTTCCAATCTCCTGACAACTTGGATCTGGATTTAACATGTGGACATCAGTCCGTGAGCAAATCCCGATGGCCTATCTGGCAGTCATTGTCCTGCATAAAAACTAGGAGGGAAAACAGGCCATGAGGGAGCTGTGCTATGTCAGAGCTTAGCCCACCCCTTCACCTGGGCCCATGCCATACAACTTGCATCTAAAGAGAGAGCCCGATCCTGTGACGCTTCTGAATAAAGAGAGCAAGCATATTTCGATTTGTAAATATTCATGACTTTTGCATGAGAAGGTAATTATCACTTTAATTGAAGGCTAAACCATGTGGGGGATGAGACATATTCTAGGGTTTGTTGTCCTAATGCAGCCTTTTGGGATCACTAACATTTGTAATTACCATATTATCTGATCATACTATACAACTAACAATGGTCTGAGGAATGGGGCAATGTATAATTTTTGAAGTGGCTCTCTTTTATGCAAGGGTAAAATGTGGGAAGAAAGAAGAATTATCAACCATCTCCCTATAAACATGTTTTTTATACGTACATGTGTGTTTTATAATAAAGAACTCTTCCAGGTAGGTTTACTACATAACATATCACCCAATAATACAATAGCTATATTATTATGCTCATGAGTTCTGTGATTCAAGAATTTTGTAAAAGCACACTGATGATACAGTATTTCTGCTTGGTGATGTTTGGAGTCCCAAATGGAAATCTTCCAGTGCTGGGGGTGACTTGATGGCTGGGGGCTTGACTCATCTGGAGATTTATTTATCCACCTGTGTGGTGGCGAATATTGGAATTGAGCATTCAGCTGGAGTTATCACTGGAGCACCCACACAGGCACTCTTCATGGGGCTGCTCAGCTTTCTCATATCATGGTGGTTGTGTTCTGAGAACAGGTGCCCAAAAGAACCAGACAGAAGCTGTATTGCTTTATATGAATTAGCACTGGAAGTCATATAGCTTCAGTTTTGTCAGGGAAATAATCTACCCCCATACAATCCCACTTCTCAATGAAGGAGTATCCAATTCACACTGCAGGAGTACATAAGATGGGAAATATTTTGCAGGGATCTTTGGAAAGATATAACCTGTCAAAGGACCATCTCACTTCTCTGAGTCGGACTTGGCTTTTTGTCATTTGGAGGATTTACTTCGCTCATCTCAGAAGTATTAAGTATCTCATTACTGTGGCATGACATGTTCCATTATGAAGTTAGAATCCTTACTTCTGAAGTTTAATTCACTTTGCAGGACACAGTTAAGATTCCACAAGATAGACTCTAGATGTCGTCAGGTGTATCTTAACAGGAGAAAAGAAAAGCCTATTTTAAGTAGAATAGAGGGTAAGTTGATTCAATTTGGTGTCTCAAAAAGGGAAAACCTTCATGACTTCTCTGGACCTGTGGTCCATGCACTTTATCTTGGGCTAGCAGGAAAAACATACTTAAGATGAAGAGATCGGGTTGAAAATTGCTTTAACTGACTGCTTCTAACAGTTGCAGGAAAAATATTTTATGATCAAGGCACTTGTGAAACTAGAAATGAGTCCGTTTCTACCCAAGTCTGTACCATTATCTGATAAGCTTGGATGTTTCATAGAAATTGGACAAATTGTCCATAAAAGGTTGCCTATTGCGTCTGTTGACCAGGTTCAATCCCAAGCTGTTCCCCATATGAAAAGTACCCCTAAAAACTCCAAAAGTCCAAAGACTTTGAACCTGGGGTTCCTAGGTACAGGCTTTGGACTCATTTGCATCTCTTTGTTTCTTCCCCAGCTCTGCTAATGATTCTAAGGCTCTTCACCTTTCTGTGAACTTTATTAAAATGAATGTGCAGGAGTGAGTTGGGCCCCTTTCCTGAGTTGCCCTCTCCTCTTTCAGTAGCCTAGGAGATGAGACAATGGATTAATTGAGGTAGCTACCTGCATTCGGGCCCTGTACAAAACTATCTTTCTGTTGTTTTTGGACTGTAGTCTACGTAAACTGCCTCAAAAATATTTTTTCTGAAACTTTTGCCAATACTGCAATTTTCCACCAAGGCTTTTGAGGAAAAAGAAACCCTCAGTGTCTCACTCATAAAAAAGCAAACATAATGCACCAGGCCCTTTATATATTATATTTTATAATATCTTTATAATGTGTTATGTATATAGTACTTTTATACATGACTATAATATTTATAAGTATATATTACACATTTGTTCTTCTTCCATTAAGATACACTCTCTAACGTCCAGTGTGTCTTGTGGGATCTTTATCGTGTGTACTAAAGCAATTCATCCTTCAGAAATCTTCACATTGGGAAATGTCATGCTAAAATAAGGGAGTCTTTCTCTCTCATTCCCCCTTTCTCTCTCTCTCTCTCTCTGTATTTGTATGTGTGTGTGTCATGAAGTAAGGAGAATAGCACCCTCCTCCTCAATGATGGAATTAAAGTTAATTCTAGGTGATGCTCTTCAGTGAAGAAAACTGACTTCTTTTCCCCGCAAAATAACTATTTCAGGAGGATATAGACATTAAACCTGATGCCTTTGCTTTCTTTTTGCTTTTAATGAAGAGTGGACATTTGGATTGGGGTGCTGAAGATATAAATGCTTCTACTGTTTAGAATAAAGTTTCTTAAACTTAGGGTGCATCAGAATCACCTGAAAGTTCACTGAAATGCAGATTTCTTCTGGGGATTCCACATTCAGAACTAGTGTCCTACACCCTTGCTATCCAAAGGGTGGTCTGTGGACCAGCAGCATGGGTAGTCATCTAGGAGCTTGTTAGAAACACAAAATCTCAGGCTCCAAGCTAGACCTGGAAAATCAGATCTGCATTTTAACAAGGTATCCAGGTGATTTGTATCCACGTGTGAGATTGAGAAGCAGAAGCACTGGTCTAGAATAGCAGTTTGTAGCCATTCCTTCCTATTGCTATTCACAAAATAGGAAATAGGTAATTTCCAGGCCATTTCCACCCACCCCACTTAAAATAACAAAAAAAAAGGTATGTCCTACATCTAGGAATTTAGTGACATTATTATAATAACTTCTCTAATTTATAAAATTCATTGCTTTAATATTAAGTAATTCCTAATATATCTCATGATCATTTCCAATACTACAGTGAAAACCTATAAGAGGTCTGGCCTTTCTTTTCTTCCAGAGCAGAGTTGACAAATGATGATGGACAGCACTGATTCATAAATTGCACTCAGAATAAAAATGTGTGTGTATATAAGATCAATAAGTAAATCCACAGCAATGTCTGGACAGAAAAGTATGAATTCTATCTAGATCAACTGAGTCATGAAAAAAATGAGGATAATTATCTTCACTTTTTCATTAGATGGAATGTTCAGCAATATTTCATAGCAAACTTAGCTGGGTCTACCAAAAACAAATAACAAAAAAGCAAGATTTAGTTTACTGAGATAATTTAGAAAATATAGTCAAAATCTAGAAACCTTTTAATACAAAACTTCTCTTACCTAAATGTGTTTTTATTTTTTAAGGAAAGCTTCAATAGAAATTCAATGCAACAAGTTTATGTATTTATGTGAGTTGACAGGGCAAAACATATAATTCTAAACATTTTGCTTTAGGAACTAAAAGGAACATTTTTTCTATTATACTTATATGTCTTTTTAAAAAATACATTTAGAAGAGTTCTGATTCAGATGCTGAGCTCCCATGTATGATATCCTTTTCCCCCCAAATACCATTAATATTATAGAAAAAAAATATTTTTAAGTCCTGGGAAATAGAGACTATGAAATATTGACAAGTTGAGAAATTTTTATAATATTCAAAGCAGGTAAAATCAGATTGAAAGCAAAATCTCATAGGGCTGAAAAATCTGCAATCTCATAGAGATTTAAGAAGTGACTTATCCCAAGAAAGCCTGTGGAGTGGTGCAAGAATATATCTAAGATAGCAAGGACTAGAACCAGAAGGGAAAGTGCTAGGTGATAATTGGACCATTGTCCCCATTCTACGACTGACGCTGTTTTTCTCCACCACAAAATTCAGAGAATGGCTTTCTACATGAAATTTCTCTATATTGATGTGTTTCAACTTTTATATCTATGTGAATCATCTGAGGAACTTGTTGAAAGACAAATTTTGATTGAGGAGCCCTGGGTGATGCCAGAGATTGGCCTTTCTAACAATGTCCCAGGTGATACCAATGCTGCTGGGCCGTGAACTGATCTTTGAAGCCCAAGGTCTATACCAGCAATAACCAGCTAGAAATGGGAAAACAATCATCTCATTCACAATAACAATAAAATCTGAGAGTATGTGGAATAAGTCTAACAAAGAATTCACAAAATGTAAACAAAAAATACTTAAAACTTACGAAGCACTATTATCAAACATTAGAATAAATGGAAAACAAAACCATGTTGATGCATGGGATATGAAAAACATGCTAATTTTGTTGATAAGTTCCTTTATATCCCCACACTCAATGACTCGAATTACTTATCTGGGTTGGAAAATGTCTTAACTGGATCTTTCTTTGGTGCTCACTATTAAAGAAAAACAAAGAAATAGAGGAAAGAGTCATGAGGGAAATTTTAAGTCATAATTTTCACCATAATTTTTAATTAGAATAGATTTTTTTTTTTACAGGCTATATGGGTTATAGGGTTGTATTCTGCAAAACTCAGCCATTTTTATCCAAAAGGGAGGTAGCTATCTTGATGGTATTCTATATAATATTATTCTTTAAAAATTAGTTTTAATGGTGATTAAAACTTATTATCAGCTATCAGTTCATATCTCAGGAACACAGACTTGGAGCTTGGTAGTGTGGTTCAAATAATGAGTATTTGTGAAATTCTCTAAGGGCACTTCTTCTCTACTCAGGAACACATCTAATTTGGCATTGAAGACTAGAAAGTAGAACAGTTTTCAAATTCTCATAATAAAAATATGGAAATCCAAAGGGAAGAGGGTAATTTGAGAGCTATGCCCAGGGCCCAAGAAGGACTATTATGGGGTCCTGACAAGACACTGGAGTTGGTGGTCTTAGAGACCCAAAAGCATTGCTTAGACACTTGGCTTTGCTTGTCGATAGACATGTGATATTGAGACATGTTCATTACATCTCCCTGAGATTATGAATTTTACATACGTAGAATGTACTAATAATATATCCCTTACAGGATTGTAGTAAATATTATTTCAGGTAATATGAAAGAAGGCCCCTGAAAAGGTCTTTGGAAAATAGATGGTGATCATAAAATATTCACTGTTGTTCACACAGGTTCTCTTTCCCCTTCTTCCTCACTGAAGTGACAATTTACTTAACTAGAATTGAACTGTGTATTAAGTTTAAGAATGTGACACTCAGATAAAAAGTAGCTAATATTTGTCTTAACATTTGTAATTGGCATTTGAGTAAGTTAAATAAAACCTATCTTCAGTGGGAGGAATGTGGGTGGAGGTCTTTGATGAGGGTAAATCTGGGTTGTTTCCCCAGGGTTGTTAAAAAAAAAAAACAAAAAAAAAAAACCTGACAATATTTACTGGGATCCTCCTTATCTTTGTATCCACATGCTTCATGTCAGGCAAAGGACCCACCAATGATGGAAATTTCATCAGCTTGCAGGGTCTCCACTAGAAAATCAAGATAGTACCATTGCCACTTGTCCTCTGCTATTCCTGGACTTCCATTTATTATACATTTAAAACTCAAAAGAAATTGTCTACAATCTAATGGCTGTGATCACAATAAGCCTTTAGAATGACACTATAAAATTTATAAAAAAAAAAAAACTCGTGTGAGTGTGTGTGCCTTTATTTCCTTTGATCAATAAATACAAAGTCTTTAGAATTATGAGGTACTGGGGAGAAGTGAGACACTGATAAAGTGAAAAAACGTTTATTTTGTTCATTAAAGTAGGAAAAGCAAGTATTACTACTTAGTGGTGCTGGTAGAGATTTCTGCTCCTTGAAACTGTGCTTGTAACTGACCTGACCTCTCCATTGCATTCACACTATTCACTCCGTATAGCACCCTGTTCCTCCCATCGCCTTCTTGCTGAGATTCTCTCCTCAAAGACTCCCACCTCAGTTCTCTCATCTGTCCCACAACCTGTATGTGGGTTAGTAGGTGTGTAATTCATTTCTCTTTGCCTTGAATGTAAATCTGGATGCGTCTCAGGTCATCAAAGACATTTGTCAGGAGCCGGTATTCCAAAGTCTGGTTAAATTAAAGACTTATCTATTTATGTTTTAAATCTGTAAAAATTCATATTGATGGTTGGGAAAAAAAAACGTGTACTAATGTGTCCACTCATGCTTCTGTACCTCAGATTCCACAAATAGGAATGCAAATAATATGACATACTTCACAGGGATGGAGAGGGTTAGAGAAGTTGGTATTTATCGGGCACTCAACAAGAGCTCACGGCTTGTAAAAAGTGCATGTGAGAAGTTGCCATTATTGTAAAGCATAACAGACCAGACTCCATGGAGTGTCACAGGTGGACTAGGTCAGCTGGAACGTTTGGACTCAAAACGAGAGAAGAAGAAAAAACATCGAGTCTAACAAGCCTTGCAAGCACAAGTCACTCCCAATTCCAGAAGGACAGGTCATGAGGAGAAAGTTTTAGAAATACAAATAATAGAACGAGCTTATTCTGCCACTTCATTACCATGGGGACTTAAACTTCTGACAGCATCCCTTTAACTATGAAGCATAATGTTTCGCACAGCCAGCCTTTCAAACACTAGTGCAGAATCCGTGACTTATTAAGTTCATTCCTGCCTGAAGGCTTTTCACTGACAATCTTGTTGTGTCCATAGAAATGCCAGGGAGATATCTTTCAAAGCATATTTCCAGCTTCTGCTAATAATTTTATGGCTTCTGAACTATATCCTCTGAAAGAATATAAAGAATATAAAACACCTAGTGTCAGCCATCATGCAAATGTTCTCTTTGTGTTGCAATGACAAGTATTTACACCTTGTCCCATCAGATGTTAATAGACAGCTATTTTGGAAATAGATATGTGAATTCCTAAAGGGAAACTGAGAACAAGGACATGAGGTGCTATGTAATAGTATGTAGATGCGACATTTTAAGGGTATATCACTGAAGCTGGGTGCGGTGGTGTGCACCTGTAATCCTAGCTACTTGGGAGGCTGAGCCAAGATGACACTTGAGTCCAGTAGTTCCAGACCAGGCTGGGCAACATAGTGAGACCCCCATCTCCAAAACAAAAACGATATATCACTAAGCAAATTATTTTTTAAATATCCTTAATTAAATTAGGTTATATTGCATCATGCCCTCCTTATATATTTTGTTCCCTTCACCAAACTTTACTACAGTAGTGGAGCTAAGCATGAAGATGTTTGAAGCACTTTTCTCCAATATTTGCATCATAATCCAAAATAGCAGATCATTCATCTGGGGAAGTAGGGCAGCAAGAAAATTATTTTCTTTGGTTTGATGACCACTTACATCAAATTGTTAAAACAGCTTTTTCCACTTGTGTGCAATTAAGGAAAAATTTACAAGACAGCTGTATCTAAGTTGAAAAGTTTTTAAACATAATGAGTGCATTTGTAAAATGTGCATATTGAGGAAATCTTTTGTGGGAATAAGGCCTGGTCAAAAAGTGCCCCAATGTAAACTTGAAGAACAATAGTTTGGGAATCTGCTACCCTGACTGCTGGGGAGCAGGGACAGGAAGCAGCAAAACCAAGACTACGGAGCATCTTCCTTACTTCTGGTCCTACACAAGTAGTCTCCTTTTTTTGTAAGTAAGCTATGTCCTTGGAGAGCCAGCATTTATTTGCTTTTTTATTTGCCTTTTTGTCTTTCAAATGACTTGAATGTTAGCCTCCCACTGATCTTACCATTATTAATCTGGCTTGTAGAAGAAAATAGATCTTTAGGAAAAATCCATCTAATAGATACCCACTTTACCAAAAAGATACTATATTTGGGGGTCAGGCCTTTTATAAAATTGTCAATCCTTGTGAAATTAACATTTCAGAATTAGTTAGGGGACAATATAAAAGGGAACAAATAACAGGTTTGGGCTGGATATTTGACAATATGGGCACACAGGCCACAACTCCACAGATGAGGCTACACCCATATATCATCGGAAAGGCTCACCATACCTTCAGGAAATCAAGCCAGGGAATGTGGTTACAAAAAAATACCAGTGGTTTTATGGCACCAAGCTCCTTATCTAAGGATAAAATAAAATAAAATAAAACCTTGAACTTGCATATCATGCTGCTGTTATTTGAGTGGTAGTACTTATATATGTCCAACGGCCATAGTTAAGCTCAACAGTAATAGGTCTCTATTAGATTTCTCTAATAGGTCTCTCAAATTATAAAATTAATTATCTCTTTAGAAGTTTTAATGGCTACTGACAATTTTTATTCTAAACTGAACAGAAATAATGCTTAGACTATTAGAATTTCACCAGCTGGGTTACAGATAGAAGATTTCTTTAGATTTCTGTAAGATATTTTTTAAGTCCTAGCTGAGAGAAAATGTTATCAACATGATTAATATCTGTACCAATTAAACTATGTTCATTTTTTTTTTTTTCATTGCTATGGGGAGGGAGGTTGGGAGAGGAAAGGTTAGGTAGCTACAGAACCAATGAAAGGCTGAAGAAGACATTTCCAAGGTAATTTGTTGTAAGTAAACTTGAAATGGAAATTGGGCAAAATCAACTATGAACAGAGCAATTAGTCCATTGGGAAGTCATTGAGATTTACCTCCTGGGAGCCAGATCCTCTAGGGAGCCATTATCATTTTCTCCCTCACCCCATAATACTATATAAAGAAAAACACAAGAGAATTCCTGCAGAGACTCCTAGGAGAAAGTCCCATGGCTCTATGTTGAATGTGATTACTGTAAACCTCCTGAGACATTGTCAGTCTTCCAGGGACAGAATTAATCCCTGATGGAGATTTGTGCTGGACTTTACTCCATATTGTTTACCCTGGTTTTGTTTTTTGGAGAAGTCAGTGGATCTCAGATAGTATCATGGGACTCAGATTCACAAATTTCTCTAATGCTTCGGCTACACAACGGCGTGTCGAAGGGAAGCATTGCTTTGTCTTTGGGGTTATTCCCCCTTCTGTTCCCCCAGGGATTTGATGACTGTATCATCAGTCAAAGGGCTGCACTGTTTTAAAATCATCGGCAACAGTGAAAGTGAGAGTTGGAAAGAACCATTCGCTTCAGTTCAGTTTCATTAAACAAATAATTATTGTGTACCACCTGTATGCCTCCCAAATCTTCTAGGTGCTTAGAATCCAGAAGTGAACAAGCAGACACAAATCCAACATGGATTTTAAAATGTACATCAACTAATCTTTTTCATCATCCTCATTTTTAGGAGGAAAATTGATATTCATAGAGCCTAATAACTATCTTTTTAAAAAATTATCCATCATCAAATGTTTCTGTTGGGTATTATAAAAAGATAATTATCTCAAGGAGAAAATAACAGAATCAAAACCAGTCAGAGATTCAGATATGCTGCGTGGTAAAATGTGAGTCAAAACAGAATGTGTTCCCATCTCCACCACTAGCCATGCTAATTATCTTTCATAGCTTCACTTCGCCCTCTAGAAAACAGTTAATAAAGCTTACTCTCTCTGTACTCTTCACAATATTGTTAAGTGAATTACATCACGACCCATGAATGATCAAAGCTTTCGACTTCTTAAATCAAAGATAACCTGTATTTTAAAGAAGAAATGTTGACCACCACTGTACCAAAGTGAGGAAGTGCGGGATTGGATTATTTTCAATCTAAAGTGATTTAGGATATAGTTTATAGCTTCCCATTCTCTCCAAAGGGTAAACAAGCAATTATTTAAGTGTCATTGCAAGATTTTTCTGGGGGGTAAAATAAATAAAGTGCTCTGCAACTATTCAGTATTTTTTTTATGCCCCACAAGAATGACATGTTGTAATTAATTATTGTAGTGTACTTTCTAAAAATAG
Source organism: Eulemur rufifrons (assembly GCF_041146395.1). Taxonomy (NCBI): domain Eukaryota; kingdom Metazoa; phylum Chordata; class Mammalia; order Primates; family Lemuridae; genus Eulemur; species Eulemur rufifrons. Next base: position 31,078,689 of record NC_091002.1, read on the forward strand.
GTTTTGGGGGATTTTTGTTTAACTAATAAGAAGGAAACATGGTAAGGGAAAGGCGAGGAAGGCAGTACCATCCACATATGTGGACAATTACTTTAGAGGAGACTTGATTGTCTTAGTGTCCGCTGATAAAATCCTCTAGTAGCCACGCACAGAGGCACATACATCTCTTTGCTGACCTGACATCCAGTCCAAGTTCTCACAGTCACTAGGAAAGGCCTGTGACATCCAGTGCCTCAGCCTGTGTCTGTGACTAAACTTCCCTTACCCATGGAAGAAAGATAGCTATGCACACTTTCTTTGTAACTTTATTGTTCTGTCGAAGGTTGATTTTTACCAGGTCTAAGGTCATCAGTTAGGCTTTGGGACTTGAGTTTATCCTCTTTTCTTGAAGTTGCTGATAACAGAAAAGGAAACAAGTATGTGCCTTCCATTCTAGGCCAGATCAATTCTGTTCTCTGACTGTTGTCTTCGTCATTCCCTATAGAGCATAAAGAGGCTCTCTTCCTTATTATCACCAGTAATAGATGTTTGCTTGTAGGTAGTATAATAAACCAAATATTCCTTTTTTCTAATAAACCAGTGAGCAGGTGAAACAGTTAATATTCTGCTCTCTTTATGCATGTGGAAACTAAAATACAATAAGATATCCTATGAAATTAGGATAGATGGATGCATTAGCCTCATGGATACCTACTGATAGATGAACCATACATGTTTGGGAGTTCAGAGTTAGCTCAAATAATCCTCCAAAATATTATCTGTTCATCCACAGCTTATCCAAACGATCTGCCTTTCATCACCATCCAAAATTTCAGCAGACACTCGTGTGAGGATTTACTTTCCCATGAGATTTCTCTTTCTACTCTTAGCCAGAAATATTCCACACACTTTCTCAAGTCGTACAGCCAACAAGTCCCAAATGGACTAGAAAACAATAATAAAAACAAGCAAAAAGGTAAATAGCAATAAATTCAATGTGAAATTTAGTTGTGGAGAATTAACTTCCCAAGTGAATACTACAGGTCTTTACATACTGTGCTCTGGTAAATCTGTAAAGGACACTGTAAATGTGGCCACTCTGCACAATTAATATAAGTGCAATAATATAAGTACACAGCAATATAAGTACTTGCTGCCATGTGCTTCTATTGGAAAATAATAATACCTTACTCATTCTTGCTGCATTGTCCAAAATCTAAGTTCGACCATGAAATTACAAAATAGGAGACTTGGACAGGTTAGAAGAAAAAGCCACAGGGACGAGTAAGGCCTGGAGATTTAAATCTAGAAGAAAAGATTCAAAGAACCAGGACTATTCATTATGGGGAAGAAAAAACTGAGGGCAGCTGAGTAACATGATACGTAAGAATAAATGAAATAAAACAAAGTTGAAAAAATATCCCTGGCAAGAATAGAGAGCAACTGTGGTTCACTTCTCCTGAGATCAAAACCAAAGGGAAATATAGTAAACTTCTCTGAGAAATTGACCGATCTTCAACTTGTTCAATTTTAGGGTGAATTACTATGGGAAAGTGTGTAATCTCCTCTCTGAAAATCTTGATTGAAATATTAGTTTCTACCTGACATCATTTAAATGTGCTTTATCTTGATTTAAGAGAATGGGAAAGATGTCTCAAGATCCCTTACTGTTAATTCCAATAATCTGTGCATTTCCTACAAAAAGAACAAATATAATCGTCAAGAAACCTTATTTATAGAAATTATCATGTTTAAAGAGGTATTCTACGGAGAAGTCATGAAATACAATGGAGAATCCAGCTAGTGATAGCTAGAAAATTCTGCACCAAAAAAGAGACATAGTGTGCCCCCAGATCATTTTTCAGACTCACCTTCCAATTTGCTAAAGTTGTTGTATGTTTTTTAGTTTTAATATAAAATGTAGTGATCTACACAGACACATATGCCTGCCTTATGAGACTCAATGCAATTAAGTGAGAGACCTTAAAATGACATTGGATATGGCAACGATATTTACTGTTCAATTATTCCTCAAAAGTCCATGAGCTTCTTTACATTTCATAGCCCACTTCTCCTTTGTGGGGCTGTGTGGATGGTTCTTGTCAAGAACCTATGAGCAGAAGTGACATGTCTCGTTTCTAGGTCAAAATACATAAGACGATGTATAATTGCTTCACATAGCTCTTCTACGAGGCTGTGGTTGACATAGAAACCATGTGCTAAGAAGTCAGCACTATAAAACAGGTGCTGATTGGATCAATTCATTGCCAGAACTGCACTGCTCTTAGTGTGAACAATAAATAGAATTTGAAAAGTTAAGTATTGCTGCCTTCTCCTACTGATTGCAATAATGTTTGATATAATAATTGAGATAAAAAGCACTTCCATTGTATTCTTAATTCTCCCATTAGGCACTCCTATAAAGAAATAGCATCACTAATTTTTGGCTAAGGGTGAGGAGCTGCTGCTTTACTTACTGATTCATGGAAATTTGCAATTATCACATCCCTATATGCTGATTTCACTTAATACACAGAATTTTTTTTAAACCATGAACATTACATGACCTATTTAAACAATTATAAAAGTGGGTCCACATGAAAACACACCCCTACACACACACACACACACACACACACACACACATATAGGATCTTACATTTACATAGTATTAAGGAAATATTGATGCTATTTGTGAACTTTTCCCCTTACACATTATATAAACCCATTAAAGAAAAGAATCATTGTGTACATGTGCACACACAAACATTAGTTAGGGATGTCATTATTTTATATAACAAACATTTAGCATACTATGGAATTAAGGAAATGGATTTTATTTTGCTATCATGGAAACATTATTTAAACTCTTTGAGGCTTAGTTTTCTGGAATAAATAATGCCCAGAGAATTGTGATGCACTAAGAGTCTAGCTGAATAAAATTAAGATGCACAGAGTTTTATAGAGTAAAGAAAGTGCTTTCTTCCACCATCATCACTATATCTCTTTAATTCTCACAATTCTCTGAGATAAAGATCTTTATCCTTGCTTTATGAGAGATAAAATAAAGCTTGCATAGTGAGAAAAACATGGCATTAGAACTCAAACCTAGATCTAGATCTCTTCTTTGTACTATACTTCTACCATGCAGTAAAAATGTTTCCCCATGGAGTCATCAGGGTCCTGGCAGAAACTCATTGTGAGCTCAAATAGAGATAGTAATTGGAATTTCAGAAACAGGCTATTTGAAGCTATACAAATGTGGGTAAGGGAAGCCCTGGGGATAATGAAGCACCCAGGAGGTTTGAAATAACAGGGAGGCCTTGAGATCCATTAGACCTGAAGGGGCAAAAGGAGGGAAGCAAAAACCAGCAAGAGCCTAGACACCCTTGACACTCCTAAGGTCCTTGATAAAGAAATGACCGCCACCAACCTGTGTTCTCTCTCCTCTCCCCATTGAGGATTTCTCACCAGTGGCTTCCATTGCTCAAACCCGACTGAGGGCAGAGGGCAAGGGAGCCTGATTTATGTTGTTTACTGAGGTCAGCCTCCTGTGGCACAGAGAAAGATAAAGAAGCTGGGGAGTGGATCTAGAAGGGCAAAAAGAGATCATCCAGCCTACATGCCAGTCACTTTCATAGATAGAGAAACCAGTTGGACGTATCTGTACTGGGAAAAAAAAAATACCATCTAGAAAGGCAGCCTTGAAGTGTAATTAAAAATGAAATTGAGTCAGGAATGAACCATTTCCTAGGCAAGGGGTTTTCACATATTAGTCAGAGAACACAGCTGGGTATGAAAGAGAAGAGCCTTCTGAATTTGAGCAGGTGTACGATTCTGGTGAGGATAGGGATGTGAGTCAGGAAAAACAGCTGAAAGAAAAGAAAAATGATGAACGAGGAGAGGTAAGGAAGTGAGGCAGAGTTTGGTGGCATGACTCGGAGACACAGGCAGAAGGCTGCCCTGATCATGGTGGAACGACAGCCAGAGTTAAGACCCTGTCAGTAATAAGTGCACATAAAAGTTTATCTTTAAGCTTTATCTATAGTTTTGTGGAAAGATAAGCCTGCATCTATTAACCATATTGGGGCATGCTGGCTTTTAAAATATTAAGAATAATGAGTTGAGTGACTAACTGTACTAAGTCACAATGAAGGTAAGCAAACATTCTGCAGTAGATGCATTCTCTCTTTTCTCTATTTCCCTTTAATATAGCCCAGTCCGTGAGGATATAAGATGAAGAGAACTTGTTAAAGAGAGAGAGAGAGAGAGAGAGAGAGAAATCTTCTAGCAAAAATCTAGGGATTATAAAGATGAATTAAAGTTTTGAATCAGTTGCATGATATCAGACTATAAACTGAAAAAGTGGCAGCAACTACTTAGTTAAACACTTAAGCACCTTCAGAAAATAACTGATGTGGACTAAATCCAGTATTATATTCATTACATTCAGGCTAGGCTCAGTGCTGAGTACCTAGACCTTTGTCTTTAAAAACTAATCGCTTTCTCATATTAAAAAAAAAATAATAAAATCTTCACTGTATATGCCTGCAAGTTTTGGGTCAGTTTAAATTATCTTCCAAAATTTTCCTGTTAATCCAAACTATAGTAAAATGATCTGAATTTCGTCAGCCACCTCAAATTAACTAACACATTGTACCTTCTTGGAAATACTGCTGGGTGTTCTCCCAATAAGCAATCCTGGTGGCTCTTGCCCTCCTTTCCTCCTACTCCTCCTCCTCCTCTTCCTCGCCCCTCCTCCTTCTCCCTCAGCAAAACTTTCAAGAATTTAGTTGAACAAAAGATGGTTCCTTCTAGCATCTAGTATCTTTCCTTCTGGTACCACCCTGAGCGAGGAAATTGTCATTTTAGATCGTGGTATACTCAGGGGAGCCATGGATGAAGATTTGTGTTGGGGCACAGAAAATTGTATCCCAAAACACGGTATTTTGCCATGCTGAGTGCTTTGAATTAAGGAAAACTGAACGGGGCCTCAGACACAAGCCTCAGAACCAAGTTCTCTCTCTGGCCTTCCCCTGCCTCCCATCTCTCTGATATTCTTTCTGAAGCACCTGGAGGGACTCTCTCTAGAATTTCCTTATCTAAGAAAGCACCTTTCCAAAAGAAACGCAATTGTCTTAAAATTCTTTCCCTAAGGATCTCATAAATAACCAGGAAAGATTAACCACTGCCGAAGAGAAGAGACTGAAAGTCATAATGACACTGAAGCAGACTTTTCATCTGCTCTTCTGAGGACAGCTCCACAGAACATCTTGGGGACTTTATCTGCATAATAAGACAATCTTTTTTCACACTCCTCACCTTCCCACCACTTTTCCCAGAGCACTGAGGAAATTTGACCCAGGTCATCATTCTTTGGGCTCATTCATTTCCCTTGAAAATCATTCCACTCCCTTCGCCTGTCTTCTCTTCCCTGTGAAGTAGGATACACAAGCATCCGGACCTCACTGGGTTGTCGTAATCACACTCCTGTGATTTTTTTCTCTCTTATGCATATTAAATAAATTTCGTACACCTTTTTTTCCTATTAATCTGCCTTTAGTCAATTTGTTTTTAGTAAATTTTCAATGAGTGAAGAGGAAGCTTTCCCTTTGCCCCTATACATTGGTAGGAAGGGACAAAAATAAATCTTATTTCTCATTTTGGTTGATGGTTTGTTGGATGATCTGGTCGTACTTGCAAGACAGAGTTCATGACCCAGGAGTAAGGGTCAATCTTTAGACATATTTGTTCATCTCATGCTCTAAACATTGAGTGGCTTCACGCCGGACCCTCATTTTCAGCTTTTCCTGATATGTTGACAGATTTGGCAACAGCAGGTCTGCATTTGTGATATAGCAACCCTGAGAAGGATCTGGGTAAAGCTGTGATTTTTAGAAGAGGCATGTGTTCTTTCCTTTATCCTTCTCTCCTTTCGATCCTTCCATACTAATGGTCTTACTCTGCTCAAATTCAATTCTATTTTCTACAAGATTCCTGGTGACATTTGATTTTGTCCCCAACAACCCAGTCTATTCTGATGTATCATAATTACAAGTTCACATTGTGGACACGTTCACAATCCCAGGGAGCCCACAAAGGGTTTCAATACAGAGTTCTTTAAGGTTCCTTTAAGACCTAAGTAAACTGTTACAGTGCTGCCCAACAATCAAGACAGCCTACTTAGGAAAAGCCAGACATAGTTGCCTAAACTATTGTTGCTGGTTTTAATTTTTATTTTTTACTAATACTTGTGTTCTTTCCGTCTACCACTGAAGTCATCTGAGCAGGGAGTTCCATTTGAAATCAATGAATGATCCAAAGACAGATTAATTTATGTGAGAAGCAGGCCAGCCTTTCCTGTGTAAACAGTATTACCAAATATTGTTTTCTGTTCCCAAATAATTGTTGCCCAATTAAGCATCAAAGTGACAATAGCCATTTGGGCCATCACTTGCTTTGCAGAATCATCTGGCTCCATGTCTGTTCATTGTATCTGGGTGTTCCTGTCATCTTGACATTCAGGCCAGTCCTGAAGTTGCACAATGCAAGTTGAGGAAGTAAAAGAACCACATCACTACTTAAATTGGTCCATTCAGATTTCCCCTGACCCATTATGGTTATTTGTTAGGATTTTCCATGGCCTGGAGTATTTTTGCTTTGCCTTTTACCATGGGCCAGAGTTGTAAGGATGCCTTTCAAAATAAATTTAAGGATGCATCAGTAGTCACGTTAGAGGCCACTAAGAGTTCTTACACTATTTTTGGTGCTATGGAGCCATGTCATCAGGTAAAGCCTGGACCTATCTAAGAATAATGTTTTTAAATGCATAAAATAAAGTGCAAGAGATTACAAAGGAAGCAATTGTAATGAAATATAATAATCAAGATATTAACATGTGATATTAAAATGTTATATATATGTTTGTTTATTCTTATTTGTTAATACATTAAATATAAAATGTTTTAAATATATTATAATAATTATCATAATTTCAAAGTCTGGTTGTGCTTAATGATACTCTTTAATATTTGCAACAACCATCCTATGATATGACAGAATCAGAGGTCGTGTCGATATGTGTTGTTTGCTCCTATATTAAAAATTGAAGGAAATACTAAATATCAGTTAGGGTATGATGAAAATATATATATTTTTTCTATTCAGGTTCATAGAACCTTGAATTCTATTCACAGATCCTTTGGAGGTTCATGGACCCCAGGTTAAGAATACTCAAGTCTAGATTAATGCTATAAAAATTAAACATCTCTACCGTACCAGGTCCTTTTGGTGGAAAGAGAAAACTAATATGGGATAACTTTGGAAAACAGCTCAATCCATTGAGCCATCTAGATATTAAAATATATATTAATACAGTTTCTCAATGATAATGTCAACAATCCCATCATCTATCTAGCAAAGACAAATAACTACTACTTAAACTTATTATTTCCCCATTAGTTGATGGATCTTCTTCCCACTGAACTGACTAGTGTGCTGGTCTCAAGGAAATAGAAGTCAGTTTTCTAACTAGGGCTCGCTGGTGGGTTTTCAGGAGTAAGTGTAGAACTAAAAACAGACAGCACGTAGTTCCATCAATCTAGCAAGCAGGCTTCACGTGTTCAACAATGAACAACCTTCAGCCTGCCACTTTATCTGTATCTCGTCGTCATGTTGATGTGTACTGGTACTCATTGCCTGATGTGGGCAAAAAGCAATTCCAATCAGGAATTTCAGTTAGTCATTCTGTCTCGCTTTGCTTCCACCCCTTGACTCTCAGCTCCCTCATTTCTGAGTTCCTGCCTGACTCTAATCGGGACAGACTGGATGTGAGTCCAGGAGAGGCCTGGTAGGAGAGCAGCATTTGTATTTTGCCTATGCCGCACAGGAATAAATTGTACACTACTTAAGAGCCTATGAAAGAGTTAAAAACCCACCCTCTATGGAAAAGAAAAAAAACCTCAATAGATGGTTTTGAATAAGATCCTCCCAGACAAAACATTTTTAGAACAGTTACTCACCATATCACAGCATTCGATAAATGTTTATTATTATTTTTTCTCAATAATAACAACAACTTGTTAAAATGCTTTCCAACCAATCTGAAAGCTAAGCCGGAGAGGAAGGGGACGCTTGTCATTGCCTCCTCTCCTTTCAAGCCACCACAAATATTATGCTCTTGCTACTTTGTTTAACTTGGGCCGAATTCACTTCATAGAGTAACAGGGAGGGAGAGTTGGGTCCATTAAGAATAAACTTCAAAAACCCTCTGGCTTTGGGACTTTCTGGTGTTATTCTGCCTCAAACCCAGAGGATATGAAAGATGGGAAGATCAGTGAGGGTTTTGCCCTGGCTGTTCTTTTACTGAATTGCTTCGTAAATGCCAATTGAAATAATTATCAAGCCATTATGATGATTTGCATTAAAAATGGTAACTTTAGCAAGCAGCCCCTGTGTGTGGGGGAGGGCAGTTGGGGGGTAGCATGTAATGTTATAAAAGGCCCATTGAAGCCATACCAGCTTCCTGGCTTCCCAAGGATTACCACACAGTAGTTCACAAAAAGGTTATTCTTCCAGCTCTATTTATACTCAGAGTACTTACAGTGCACGCTCCCAGCACACCCATTCCTGGTATTGATTTGTGCCCATGCCCAAATTATCATCTGGCACAGACAAGGCAGCAGCTTCTGGAGATGGTGATGCAATGCCTGGATCGTGGCAGAACAAAGAAGGGGCCTCTTCTTATCAACGCTTCCCTTTTCTGCTAACAAAAAAAAAAAAAAAAAAAAAAAAAATTACCAGAGGCCCTGGGTACCATTTCATACTTTTTTAATCTTTTTTTCTTAACTGTCTCATTAAAAGCCAGTGGCTTATGCTCCATCCTTTTTGAGAGTCTACTTAAAAGAACAAGGCAGGATATCATAGGGATCAAATGTTCATTTAATTTACCACCTTTTCTCAGTGAGGGTGGCAGTTACCTTGCAAATGGGATTATCAATATAAACATTCATAAATAATGATTTGTCAACATCTTATACTCTACTGGTTGAAGGGTCTGATGGAAGAGAGGAGAATGTAGTGTCTGACAACTGCTAACATCACAGGCAGCAGTTCTGAAAGGTATGGGGGGAGGGACACAGCCCAGATGAGCAACCACATGGCCCTGGAAGCTGTCACAAAGGCCATGCTTTAAGCATTTGTTGAAGGTGATCAAAAACGTGCTGTGGAACAGTTCAATCAAATGGGCACCAGTGAATTCTCAAACTTTAGTATGCCCCAAATTTCCCAAGGAGATGGTTAATCATTTTGGTTTACAGACTCCATCCTCAGAGAATCTGATTCAGCAAATCTTTTGTAAACCCAGGAATCCATACTTTTAATAGGTGCCAGGGCAATTCTGATGTAGGTGGAAGAAAAAACACTTTTCTTAAGGGTAAGCTGAATACAATTAATCTTTGAACATTTCATAAGAAACCTGTCCAAAGACAAAATTACAACATATTTAGTTTAAAGATCTAATTGGCTTTTATTTGCAATTCTGGAATTAGTCAATACTTCATCCCATAAAACAGAATGAAAATTCTGAAGAGCTGAGCAGAGGAAGTTGGCTTTATAGCAGAAAAGGGCTGAAAAAAGCAGAAACAGAAAAAAAGCAGATTGGTCAAAGTTACTTTCCTTATAGGGTTAAAACAGGGGAACTTCCTTGCTATGTTGACTCAGACTGACTAGACTATCCTGTTTTGGTTTTTTTTTTTTTTTTTTGGAAAACTGGACCATTTCAAAGTTCAGTTTGATTACATGGCACTTAGCACAAGTGACTCCATTTTGGTTTGTTCTGGTCTGTTAGGGTGTAGCGCAGGAGGCTAGCCCAAAACAGTGGCCTCCTATGAACTTTATTTAATAATCCTAAACAAGAAAAGAAAATTGTAAGTGCACAGCTTACTGGACCCTCAAAAGGTAGACATTTCTGCTATCCAGCAACTACATTAAAAAGAGAATGAAAAATGCTTTGAGGACCTTAGAAGCCCACCTTGTACTCATCTCTAGTAACTATCTCCACCAAGAGGATCTTGACTTCTAACACCATAAAAACTTCTACCTGTCTCTAAACTTCATATAAACAAAATCCTAAAAAATGTACTTTTTATATCTTCTTTTGCTCAACATTATATTTCACAGATTTACCCAAATATTGAGTACAGTTATATGACTTTTCTTAAAAACAAAAAAGATATTTTCTTAGCATTCACTTGTGATAGGTCTTGAGATAGACTTGAGATAGGTCTCCTAGGTGCAAGCCCTTGAGAACCTTTTAAACTGTTATTTTTAGCTTTTTGATAGTTTAGATTTTTGATTTGATTTTGATATTGTTCACTTTTCTTTCAGTAATGAGTCAGCTAGTGGATTCCAGGTGTCCAACCCGGAACCCTCTTGAGATGTGCCAAAATTAATTTTTAGTCATATGTTGTTTGTTTAATTGAATCTTCCACAGAAACAAACAAAAACAGGATTGACTGGGAAGACAAAGTAGAATAGACTTAAGGAAATAGGTGAATTTTAAGGAAATGTCTGTGCCTTAATGTCTGTTTCTAAGTTCTCATCTGAGGCTGCTCCATGGAAAGCATAGTTTTGTGGTTTTTGGATTTTGGAGATTAGATTCCAAGTGGCTTTGGATAGCAGTTCTCAAAAGACAGGGTCCTGCCGTGTTATGAGCTCCAGAGCATTGCATGTGTACTGCACCAGGTGGTCTCAGTTCGCCAGCTTCACTCCTTGGAAACATATGATCCAGAGATGATCTGCTATTTAAAACCCAAACTTACTGTTCAGTGTGGCAATTTTCTCCAATACACATTCGTCCATCAAATGAGGTGTATTTAATGACTACATCAATGCTTAAGGTGCTTATTGTTCAGATCAGCATCTTCAAGTGCCACATGACCTCTGGGCTCTAGCATATGCAGTGGCATGTCCTGACCTCCTAGTGCATTGTTCTTTAGATTGATTTTCCCATGAAATTTCTAAGAATGGGCTGGGAGTTTGCATTGATCAAGTGCTTGGTTCTTCTCATCACTGTTCTTTATTTGTAAGTACATTAGAAACCAGAGCCCCCTCTCCCATATTTTATAATTAGTTTTGGAATTAAGACCTCAAAGAATGGACCACACAAGTTGAAAGAAAGGAAGATGGGAAAACACTAAAATTCAACGATGTAATTCCTAGACCACCCATATTAGAATCCCCAGTAAACAATAGATCCTTTTATATCATTATTCTTCCATGAGATTTTATGTTCAAATGGAAATATATTATATACCAGATAGACTGTATATTTCCTAGGAATTCTATTCACCATGTTTCTAGATGATAGTGCTTGATATTCACTCCTCGGTGATTGTACCAAAACACTTTAGATAAACACTACTGTGCAGTGTGAACAAGTGAACATGTTGAGTGTCAGTTACAGATCCTCTTGTCAGAATACCTTGACATTTTTCTTCAACAGTTTTGAGTTTCATGATGATCCTCTGCCAAAGTTTTCATTCTCCCAAAACAGACCTTGACATAAGAATTTGGTTGCAAGTGATTTACTAGGGAAGATCTCCTGGGAGAAACCAGTACAGAACTTAGGGGAGAAGGACACAGAAGAGGAAGAAGTCAAGCATTGCTTGATATTTCAGACATAATCTAAGGCCCTGGGAACTCTGGAGTGTAAATAACAACTCGTGTACTTTAAGTTCTTCAATCTGATGAGGCAATTCCATTGTCTCAGATAGTCAACCGAAGATCAAGAAATAAAATCTGGAAGATGGATTTATAGAGCTGGCCAAAGGAATCCAAGAGGATCTGAGCAGGGCACCAAAGTATCTGGTACATGATTTAATCATTGTTATTATTTCAATAGTAATAACAAAACAATGGTATCTCCATAATTTCACCAGGATACCAGAAAGCATAAATCTACTTTAGGATCAACAGAAAATATGGATGGTTCAGCTATGACATATGTATTCAAATAATCCAGAAGTAAAGCCAATCTACCATGTATTATAGATCGACATGCCATGATGTTTCTTGGAATTAAATTACAATCAAAGAATCTGAATACCAGAAAAGGAAAAAGACTATACAAAAGAGGAAACAAAGATTTTAGCCGAACAGAGAGATCAGAATTCTAGTGGTGGTATTTCCTACTTCAGTCTTTTAGGTGGATCTTGAATTGTTTGAAGAACTCAAAGACATTTGAACTTTAAAAGACTGAATACATTCTGACATAATTTTTATATTTCCACCCCCATTCCTCATCAAAACATATCAGTTGGTATTACCTGGAGGCATAGAATTTAAATTGCAAATAGGGGCATTGGACAAGCTACTTTCTTTCTTTTATACCGTTAATGTCTTCATTGATAGCCAGGAGATAACATAACTTAATTCCCAAGATTTGTGCTATGATAGATGAGTACAAAAATATACCAAAGAATTTGTTCTATCATAGGTACTCAGTAAAATATTAATTATTATTGGTAGTAAAAGTGTCAAAAACTGAAATTTATATGGCCACTCTTCTAATTACCATTGCTGGATAATAAAGCACACCAACACTTAGTCATGTAGAATAATCATTTTGTTATGCTCATGAATTCTGTGGATCAGGAATTAAGACAACATAGTAGGAATGGCTTCTCTCTGCTCCACAATATCAGACGCCTCAGCTAGGAACACTAGATTGCTTGGGATAACCCAAGAGCTGGGGCTGGAATTCTCTGGAGGCAACTTTGCTCACATACCTGGCAGTAGATGTTGCCTGTAATCTGGATGTCAGTGGGGCTGTCAACCCCACGTAACTTTTCCATGTGATCTGGGCTTCCCCACAACATGATGGGTCCTGGACAGTCAGACTTCCTAGGGGGCAGCTTAGGGCTCCAAGGCAGAGTATCCCATCCAAGAAAGCCAATGGTGTATCATCTTTTCTGACTAAGTCTTGCAAGCCATACACAGTCACAGCTCACTCCATTACTAGTGGGTTGCAAATCCATCCAGACTAAATGGAGGGATCATAAACTGCATTTGTCAATAGAAAGTATATCAAATAATGTGAGGCCATTATTTTTTAAGCATCAGATCCATAATAAACTAAATGATAGTCATTGTTCTCTATAGCTGCATATGTGTAAAGAATGCTTATTGTACAATTTTAGGTTGTACCTCAACACTTTCTAACAATCCAAGGCAATCAAAAAAATTCAGTGGCTTACAGTCCCAGCATCCTGGCAGGCAACTCCACTCTTACTTAGTTCTCTGGACTCAAATATAAACTCAGCCACAGGGCATTTTACTCACTGATGGGATCTCACCTAACATAGAATTTCTGCTTTTCCCACTAATTTACAGCAGGTAAAAGGTCCATAAAATATGGAACTTCTAAGTGAAAGGTGTGCTTCAATAATTTCATTTCCCTGAACATTACTGGGTAAATGAATAAAAACATAGATTTTTTTAGAGAGTAGTATTTTCCCTGCTGCATTCCCTGAAAAAACACTTTCTAATGACATGGCAATAGTGTTTTTTTTAATGCATGCATATCAAATAGATTTTTAAAAGTGATGAATCTGAATTAAGTGAAGCTAAATTGGATTATTTATTGCAGAACATTTCAAAATATTTAATTTGGTCATGAGCAATATGAAATTCCACATGGTAGATATAATTTTCAGCTTATTCCAAATTTATTTAACAAGAGGCAGAGCTATTGTTTGACAGAACAAGCTTTGTGAAATGCCAGATGAGACAATTTGTATGGATCATAAAGGAGTTGACTACAGAGAGGAGGCTTTCCAAGTAGAGAAAACTGTATCTTTAGCCCCCCACATATCTGACGAGATAAAGGCTACTAATTGTGAAACAGGTTACCCTATTGGTAAGGTTGACAAAATTGGATGCTTGCTGTTGTAACTTTTGAAGTATGAGTATACGTGTGTGCTTCAGCAGTTTTTATTGGCAAAATCTGTAGGATTTATAATGTAAAGAGAAAAAGGTCCATTTTACATCATCTGTACCCCATTGATTTTTATCCTATATTAAGTCCATTTTTTATGTTCCTTGAGCCCCATTCCCTTCCTGTTTCTTCTCTTGCCAATATATTAAATATTAATTAAAATGAGCAATGAGATAATTAAGATAGTAGAACACTTAGGAACAACTGGAATTATAGCTACCAAATGACACAAAACATCTAAATCACTGATAAACTTATTAATTATTGAACGGCAACAACAACAAAAATAGTGAACTGGCTAGGGCAGGGGTTGGGAACATTTTCATGTTGGAAGGCCGCATTAATTTAACTATAAACAAATAAGGCCGCCTTCAAGATACTTCAATTAGATAGAGTTAAATATGTACATTATTTTGTCAAAATCTAACTACTGTGTACTTAATAATTTCAAACAGTGAAAACTATTTGTTAATTTTAAAGTTAACTAACATTTTGATGACTTTATTGTGTCTGCTTTTTGTTGGAGAGCATTTGAATATTTGGTTGCAGCATGGAGGTCCACAGTTTCAGTTGATCTTCGAGATGGGTGTCAGTCATTTGTGACCTTAAGGGTGTCTTGATTTGGGATAGGTAGGAGAATGTAGATCTGCAGCAATAAGTGGTTGAAAAGCAAGAAAGCTTTTTTCAGGCATGTTGCTGAAGGTGGTATTCTGCATTTTTCCATATTTCAATTGAATCTTTCTTAGCATCAAATGATGACTTTAAAATGTCATCTACTTAAAACTCAATCAATTCTATCCATATTCTTTAGGTGCCTTGGTGATATCAACTCGGTGAGGCTGAAATGCTAATTTGCATATGATGTCATGATTCTCAAAGTTAGTGAACCTTTCATTGTATTCTCCAGTTAATAGGTCTATAACACCTGCATATTATTGAAATGATTCATATATATCAACCTGCTCATCAATGGACCTTTGCTAATTGGGGAAAATGTTCATTCGAAATTTCCTTTTGAAGAAGAAGTGTTTTGAAAAAAGATAGCTTTTTTCAAAATGCTTGGATTTTTTTTTTTTTTTGCCGCATACCATATATAGACTGTAGTTTTACCTTGCAAAGAAATATTCTAGTCATTTTGAAATCACACAGAAATGCTGAATTCCTATAGAAATCTTCTTTCAATAATTCACATTGCTGATTCTGTTCTTCGCAAAATTTAACTATCTGTTCTCGCAGAAATAAAATTTTGGATAACACCTGTCCCTGCAATAGCCAGTGCTTTTAGAACAATATAGCAAATCCACACTGAATACATCATCCTTCAACTTCAGCATGTTACGAACCTGACAATGCCATGTTGCATTTGCAGAAATATAGTTAACAATACTTATAACTTGTTGCAAAGTGTCACTTAAAATAGTAGATTTAGCACAGCGATTTTGCTGATGCAAGATACGATGAAAAGAAATGAGAACATCTGGATCCATTAATACTTTTTTATCTGTGCAATAAACCCTTCATGTTTTCCTATCATGGAAGATGCACCGTCTGTACATACACTCACTAAATTTACCAACTTCAGTCCAACTTCACATTTATCTTGAAAGTTGTTGAAGATATCTATTCCCCGTGTTCTGTTTGCAAAAGTGCCCAAAGCAAATAACTCTTCATAGCAAAAATAATCTTCTGTTATGACCTGAATGAAGTGTAAAATATGCACTGAGTCAGTAGTATTAGTTGATGCATCCAAAGCAATTGAATAATATATATTTTCCTTTTGAAGTATTGCATGAAGTTTTTCTGTTAAGTTGAAGGCTAATTTATGCTGTTGATCAGTTACAATTCTCCTTGAAAGAGGCAGAGAACTGTGTTTGTACTTTGAAACATTATCAGGGTCTAAGCATCCTACAACTTTGACAATGCATTCTTTCACAGTTTCTACATCACTGAATGGCTTCCCTTTTTCCCCGAGTATATAAACTACTTTATAAGTTGCTTCAGTGGCAGTATTTTCAGGTCTTATTGCTGCTTGAAAGAATTGTATTTTCTTTTGCTTTTCATCTTTTAATTTCTGCAATACAACCTTTCATGTCTCTTCCTCTAATTTAAACTATTTGTGAATCTTATAAGTGTTAAAATGCTGATGAGCAATTAATTTCTTTAATGTTGATATTGCAGTATCACAGAGCAAGCAAATCATCTTATCTTTATCAGAAACAAGATAATATTGCAATTCCCAATCCTCATTAAAAACTCTGTTTTCTTCCTTCAGCATTCTCTTGGTCTTCATTGACATGATGGGCTGTTAAGCAGACAACTAATAAATACTATCGAGCTGTGCAATTATTCACAAATTCCACTTCAAACAGAACACAGTGCAACCTCTCTAAGAAAGAAAATTATTTTTAATTTATAAAACCTCCCCAAATTTTTATGTCCACCTTCCACTTCATACGCTTGCTACAGATTTGCAATGATTCCACATGAGAATTTCTCTAGGTTGGACAACCAGAAGTGAAACGGATGGAACGAGGGATTTGTGCATTGTTTTTAAATTTGTTGTTCTTTTTTTTGTTGTTGTTTTGTTTTCCTTTGTTCCCTTTTTTATTGTTTTTAAATTTAGTAATGCAAAATTTCCTTTTGATAAAGACTTTATCTTATAGAAACACGATGTTCGACACTTATCTCCCTAGACAATTGCCAACAATATGCATAAAAATATTACTAAATATTAGGACAGTTAAATAACTTTTTATACACTTTTTAACCATATCTATTTACTCTTCTATAAATTGCTTGAATATATTTTTCCCATTTATTACTTAGCACTTAATAGAACTTTTCTACAAAACCAGTAAGAATTGGTGTCTTTGTTAGGAAATCACAATTGACTATATTTTAATTCCTTCTATGGTTATTACTGTATCAGTATTTTCTATGTTTTCTAACAACAGCTTTGCCTTTTATATTTTTCTAAAAAAGTCATTGAACACCAATTTGGTGTTAATCAACTAATTAGAATCCTGGGTACCACCATCCTAGATCAATAAGCTATGCTAAAATTATAACTGTGAGGATGTGCTATTCTATGAGTACAGGATCTGCTTAATCCCAATTGTTAAAAATTTTGAAGTTTGTCTCATTCTCTCTGGGTTCCTAGGTTGTTTACTCTTAGAAAAGAAACACACACAAAAATAACAAAACAAAGAACAATTTCCTGTTTCTAAGAAAAGTGGCTTTAAAAGACATCTTGGACATCAAATAGTTCTTACAAAACATTTTGATGAGCTGAGTGTAAACGATTCTGAAACATGTGGATTGAATTTCCCTAGGAATCATTTGAGCTTAAAAATTAAGGAAAAAAAAAAAAACAACCAAACTAGATTTTATGTTTGCCAAATTGCCAAGGCATTTGGTAAATAGTTCGAGACAAATGACAAATCTCAATTATGGCCAAATTGGTCCTTCCTTAATAAATGGGTGCATACAAGACCCTTTGTAAGCGTCACTCTGTCTTACCTCCTCCTGTAGGAGACACAAGAATCCCAAACTTCTCTAACTCTGGATCTTTATGATGGAATTAATTCTGGCTCTGATGACATTATTAGTGACAATAAAAATTAAGTCAATATAATTTATAATAATTTTTATATTTCTATTCAGAAGACAGTGTCAGGATCACCTCCTCTAATCAAGAGGTTCATCACCATATTTCTTGAATATAATTAAATGTTCCCGACTGAAATTTTACTAATTTTACTATTTCCACCAAAATGCACTGCATCACCTGATGTCTTAGGACAGTTCAGGGTTGGTTTAAAAGTTGTTGTCATTGTTGTTTTCCCTATTTCTATCTAAATCTCTGTCTGGTGACTTGAGTATCTGTACTAGTACTAACTCTTGAAGTACACAGCATCTCATCTATTTGCACGAATGTTTTTAGGCCAAGATATTAGTAGAGCCCAAGACAAAATATATCAGCGGCTTAACGTGTTCAGGCTATTTTTGGAAAGGAATTATATTGCAAGAGATGGGATGGTATGTGATAAGACAACATTGTGCCTTTTATTATTATTATTATTTTAAGGGCTATAAGAGTGGGGCTCCTGTAACATAATACAAATGCAGATGTCCACAAGGTTAGTCTATGGAGATCTCCAAGAAGATAAACTAGAGGATGGTTATTTGAATCAAAATAGTTTTTCATTAGAAATGGAATCAATCCACATGAAAATTTCTTTCAAAATATATTTTATAAATGATACTTCTCATAAATGTTTAAGAAAAAGCCGCTGGTCATTTTATTCCCCAATGGCCTAGGCTTCAGTAATTTTCTCTTTTGTGTTTTGAATTTATATCCTCTCTCTTCTCCAAGCCATAGTAGGTTACCATTGTTACTTCTTAATTCATTGTGCATACCACCTTAATATATAGATATATCTTTCTTACTCCCCCAAAATAAGTATATGAGGTGATGGATATGTTAATTAACTTGATCTGATAATTTCACAATGTATACATATATCAAAACATCATGCCATATACCCTAAATTTATATAATTTATATTTGTCAAAATAAAATTTTTAAAAAAGATAGACGTATCTCTCTGAAGCGTAACCTTGGAGGAAGAACATATCTACTTATATACATTATTTGACTCCCTGTGATTTCAAATCCTTCAGCCCAATAATCTTGACCAAAGATGGAAGATATATCTTCATATGTATACAACCCCGCCATTATTTATAAAGTAAGAATAAAGTGTTCTTAAAAGCTCTCCTGAGATTAACAGAAATTTAAAGCACTGGCAATTGTTTGAAGTCCTTAGAAATCTTTTACGAATTATCAAAACAACTAACATTTATGAAGCACCTACATGTGCCAGGTGTTATTTTATCTTCTGGGGCTAAATTATTAAGCATTGCTCCCACAGAGCTGACAGTGTAGAAGATCGAAAGACATTTATCCAATAACCATACAACTCAATGCAAATTACAATTAAGTAACATCAGTACCTTCATAGGGAAATTGGAAATTTCAGGAAGACAAATCTCAGAATAAGTAATGCTTAAAATGAATGAGGATATAACAATACCAGAAGCTAAGCAACACATTGGGTTTGAGAATGGGTGGTAAGAGCTGAAAAAAGTATCCCAGGGCAAAGGGAAGAGCAGGCACAAAGGCCCTGTGACAGAATGAAAAGTTTGCAGGACGACAGGAAGTTGCATGTAGCTAGAGCACAGAGTGAGGTAACCTTTGGCATAAAAAAGGCTAAAATGATATTTGAGGCTTATATTAAAGAAGATTCAATTATAGGTATTCTAGCTAGTTTAAAGAGAAGAGACTTATTACATGGGCTTTAATTTAGTTGCCAGAGTTTGTAGAAGTCTAAGAGCCAAGCTTGAATACTACACAATAGAGACCCAGCCAGGGGAAATTTCAGAGAAAATTTCAGAGAAAATTTCATGATTTCTGCCACTGATTGCTTAATATTCACCCAGCCAGAAGTTGAACTCTAGAACCTCTGCTATAGCTGTTTCCAAAAAGCAAACATATCCATGAATTTATTCAGCAGAAAAAATGCACAACCATACAAAACTCCTACATACCTTTGCATACCATAAGAAAATATCTGGTTGGTGCGAGCCAGCTACACGTCTATACACCAGTACCACAAGAGCACAACGTTGGTTTGGAATTCCACCAGGGAAAGGCAAGATTTACAAAACAAAGAATAGTTATAATGAAAAGGGGAGGAGGTGTTCCAAAGGTTGAGGACATTGAAAAATGACAGATGTCACACATAGATGGAGTCTGGCAGGGATACGTATTTGTGAGTCATTGACATTATTGTAATTATAGCTGAGGACACGGATGAGAGCACATATGAGATCATAGGTGGGAAATGCTAGAATATTCTTTTCTGTAGACCTTTGACAGGTAGTTCATTAAGTACTGTAAGTAAATAGCTCATAGTCCAATGTGAGAAACAGCTTCCAAACAGATAATTGCAACATAAAATAGCAAAGCTACAATAAAGCCTTCAACAGAATATTGTAGAATAATGGACAGTGAATCTGTATTTGTCTTTTTATTCATTTATCCAACTGCTAACTAGAGATCAGCCCTGAGGTATTTCATCAGCACTTCACTTTCAACATGTCCAAAATAATACTCTTTATTTACTCACCTCCCTTCCTCTCACCTTTGTCTTCCTCTTTCTGCATTTGCCATCACGATCTACTACCAGATCCATTGTGCAAGTTGAAAATCTGTAAATCACACTTAGCCTTCCTCTGGCACCCCCTAATAGCCAATCAGTTGACAGGGATTTAAATTTCACCATAAAAATATCTCCTCAACCTGGCATCTTCCCTTAATCTCTGTTCTAGAGCCCTGGGTCAACCACTCACCTTTCCATGTCCACCGCCATTGTGGAAGCCTTCTGCTAAGTATCTTGGCAACCAAATCTCTCTTAACTCTAGGGCGGGGGTCCACAAACTTTTTTCTGTAAAAAGCTGAATAGTAAGTAGTTTCAGCTTTGCAGGCCATAAGGTCTCTGCCGTTAAGTACTCAATTCTGTTCTTGTAATGAGACAGCAGGCTTAGCAATCTGTAAATGCAGGGGTGTGGCTGTGTGCCAGTAAAACCTTTGAAGTTCGCTGACCCTTGCTCAACCCTACAAAGACTATCAGAATCATCATCCTGAAAACAAATCGACGTATATGCCTTTGCCGTTTCCCAATTCCAGTGGAATAAGACCCATATAACTTTGCCATTTGAAAAGATCCTTTATGATTTGCTCTGAAGATTTACTTCCGGTTTCATCTTATGCCTCCTCTGCACTGTGTCCAATTGTGTTGATGGTTTTTGTGTTTCTGTGCCTGTGCACGTTCTGTCTCCGCCTTCCTCCTATTCTTCCCTTGGAAAAATCCTATTCATCTTTCTAGACTCTGCTCAAATGTGAGTGCCCTTTTTCTTGGCAGAGCTCTTGCTTTTCTTCTCCAGAATTCTATACTAGTCTCTATTATAGCTTGGCTATATTATGTTGTGATTATCTGTTTGGAAGCTATTTATCACACTCAATGGATACTCACAGCACTTAACACACAGCCTGTCCAATGTGTATTGAAAGAATAAATAAATGATAAATACAAAATGTTAAAATGAAAGAGTGAATGAGAGAGTGGCCAGAGAGGGGAGAAAAACAGTGCAGACATTCTTTTGAAAATTTGGGTTGTTAAAAAAAGAAGGCAGAGAGGGAGAGATATTTTATTCCCATAATCATGATGCAACACTAGCTATAACAAGCTAAGGTTTTTTAATACCATAACTAAGTTTCCAAGTTGGAGTAATAAAATAAACAGAAAAAAATGGGAATTTTCCCCAATTTCAGGAATTGTGAGTAGTGCCCAAGTCCATAGAATCCTACAGTGTTTATTTCACTCTGCCCACTTTGGTGCTCAGTTATAATTCTGCCTTTGACATTTCTATTTTACATGTGTATTGTCAAGGCAATGAAGGCTTAACTCATGGAAAGAAATCTGGAGGTGAAAATTCTAGCACAGTGGACAAGACAATTTGTACAAAAAATTCTATCTCACACTTAACTTGAAATCGTATCAGTAATTCTAAGTGAGCTGCACTTGGTGCTGTGTTTGTGAAGCATTAAGTGAGATTATCATTTCATACTTTCTTTCTCAAGGTACACAACAAACCCTAACCCAGTTTTACATGAAGGAGCACTGCCAGTGTAAAAGAACACATGCTGCAAGCTAGAACAACTTAATGTTCGGTAACAGTGAAAAGATTTGTTGGTGTGTGAGTTATCAGACCCATCTTCTTAAGTCTCAGGGCAACTCCATCTATGTCTCCTGGGTCTCACCCAAGGTTAGACCGTCTCACAGTTGTCAGTACTGAGGAAATACTTGGAAAGAGGGGAAACTGAGGATTTATCACTTAGTATATTATCAATTGGTAACATATCTATATAATTCCCAATCAAATGCCTATGGGCTTGGGCAATGAGGGCAAAAGTTTCTTTTGATGAATCTATTTTTCGACTATCTTTTTCTCTTGTACAAAATGCAGTGAATCATGGAGTAGACACTGTCAATGCTGTGCCCAGATTCTCCTTAGATGTCCTGCACCCTTCTTCCACCTGCTGTCAGTGTTGGCTGCTATGGCTCCTCTGTTCTTTAGAGAATTTCCCTTGGATGAGCAAGGATCACATTGCCAGGGGAAATATATGCATGCCTGCCCTGCTCTCTTGCCTCAATTTAGGACCAAATTTGTGGTCCAATTGACCCCCCAAGGCCCCTTGTGGGATCAAGCTAAAAAGCCAGACCTCAATCAGACCACTTCTTTGCTCAGTGCCTCTCCATGGCTCTGCCAGCTTCCCTTGCTATCTCTCCCTGAGGACAGGCCTTTAACAAATCACATGCACCGGAAGCCCCATCCCAGGTTCTTCCACTTCTAGAGCTCTTGACCTAGGACAGTTGTGAATAAAGTGAGGCATCCTAGAGAACAACCTGGAAAAGCAGGATTTATAAAGAACCTAATCAATGGTGAAATTTATGAGAAAACAGAGGTGTTGTATTAAGAAATGGAATTATTTATGTTTTCAAACTCTCATTAATCAATATTAAATGCTATTAAGTACACATTTTAATCTTTGGATTTTTAAACTAAATGTTGAATTTCCAAAATTAAATTCAAATAGTTATATTAAATACATATGCACGTGTGCACACACGCACGCACACACACACACACACACACACACAGAAATCATGAGGATTTATAATATTCCAAAACTTATTTCTTTTTTCCTCTTTTTCTTATGTTAAAAAATTTCAATAACCAAAATGCTGGCTACCTCTGTAAGTCTAGTCCCTGCAGTGGCAGACCAAAAGAGGCTGAATCTTTTTCAGCACAATTTTGCCCTTCAAAGAATTTTCAAGTACCCAATTATCTGGGTTCTCATTACTTACAAAACCTTGTAGTTATGAAGAAATTATTTAAAAATTCACTTCATTTCCCTGTATTGCAAGAGTCCCTCTAAGTAAAAAGAGAAGCTGTTTCTGTCAAAACTTTGGGTCTACTTAGGACTAATGGAGTTTCTTTGTTTCTTAAGAAAACCTTTTGCCCTCGGACCAGCTGCTAAAGTTGAATACCACAAATTATTCTTTCAAAGCAATCCTGAAAAAACCATATGCTGGAATCTAAATTTCTTAAACTTTACGCACAAGATCAGAGCTCCACATCTTAATAGCCATATAACTCTATAAAGAATTATCCCTGATTTCTCTGATAGATTATCACTGCAGAGGGAACGAAAAAAAAGGCTTCATGAAAGCATTCCACCTGTATTGCTGGCAGATGACTTATAAATGTCGCACAGACACGGGCCTACTACTGGCTCATAGAAGCAGCATTAAATAAACGGCTAGACATCTGCTGGTAAACACACAGCAAACAAAAAATGCAATCCCGAGCCAAACATGTGCACAGTGTGGGCCCCATCTCTGCTCATAAACCAAGCAATGTGTTCTGCTAATCATTAGCAGAGTTATTGATTTTAGATGTGTATCACACAGCTATAATTTTGTCAGAGAGTAGACCACATAAGTTGTTCTTTTTCTGGTTGTTTCATTTTGTCTTATTCCAAGAGTCCGTAAATTGACGACCGGGACAAAAATTATAATTGACATCATCTGTGGGAAATATTTCATAAAACAACAGGCCCAGATGTAGGATTAAAGCCATGTGGTAGTAAAATACCCCACTGAAAAAGGGCCAGGTTCCATGATTTCTTATGAAAACAGATGTGCTCTTTCTCCCTCTGCTTGTTTTTCAATTTTTTTTTTTTTACTCCAAATAATTCCTCTCCCCAACATTTTCTTTTTTTTTTCCTCTCTCTTCACGATTGCACTGGAGAGAGTTCATAAATGGATTACAGATGCAGGCTTGTACTTCAAAATCCTAACTGTCACAATCTCTGAAATAAAATAAATGAAACATTTGGAAAAATTATATTGAACTACAGTAAAGGGAATGAAGATTATGCAAACATATCTGCTTGGCATTTATCTAGACTCCTTGGGCATGACCGTATGATCTCCTGGATAATGCAAGCTGGGGACCAGGGAGTAGGAAGTAATTCAACATGTGTCCAAGACACAGCAAAAAGGGGTGACTCCTGAAAGCCCCCTGTTCTGAAGGGAACGTTTTTATCTTTGGAGTTTAGACAAGTTGGTGGATGGCTTCTTCTGTGCTTTCTGTCTTCCTGGAGGTGAGTTTTCCAGATGAAGACTGGGCACAGGAAAATAAGAGCCCAACATATCTTAGCCTCCTCTGGTTCAAGTTTCTTTTAGCTACAATATTTCCTTACAATTTCCCCTTTGAAAATGTCGGGAACTTCAAGAAAAGTATCCTAGGGCGCAAACACAGGCTATATTGTTTGGTGACTGATCTGAAAGTGCTGTGAAGACCTGCACACGACCACGTAGTTGCCAAAGCTCTCAGTGTCATGTGGAATCCAGTGCAGTATCACTGATTACAATTAATTAATTCAGCATTTATGCTGTATCTCAGCCTCCACCTCCAGTAATGTGCCAAGATGGCTTAGTGTTAGGAGACTGTAACAAAGTGTAACAGAAACTAAATTTCCATCATGTGTCACTGTTAAGATTTTAACAGAATATCTGCATTTTCCAACTCTCCCCTTTGGGGCCCCTCAGATAACTGGAATAAACAGTACATAAATTTGTTTAGAACCAAGAGGAAACTGACTCCAGTTTCCTTGCATTGTGTCTTCAGTCTGCCTTCTCTGGACTGAACGGGGACTAGAATTCAAAGTACCAGCAGGACTCCAGGAGACACAAACTGAGCTGAGAAATAACTCAAGAAGATCATTTGATCTTCCCAGTTCAGCATCCTCCCTTCTGCCAGTTGCTCAGATGCCTGGTGCAGGGCTGAACACCTCTCTGTCCCCATGAGAATGCACTAAAGGAGAAATGATTAGAATAGGGTGAGAGTAAGGGGCAACAGGAAAAAGCAAGAACTAGGATTCTTTCCCGTGCACCAAAGACATAGCATAACATTTTTATATCTTTATGATTTTTTTATTATTACAGAGGTGAAATCTGGAAAAATGAATGACTAATTCCATCCCAAAGTAAGTTTAGTGTATTGCCTACAGGGTGGCTAGAGGGGAGGGGATCAATGGAGAAACCAAACCAAGTGCATTATAAATGCAATTTATTGACTATTTGTCATATAACTGGCAACATGATGGATTCTTTTATATACCAGGGGTCCCTAGGTTACACATGAGATATGTTCCCAAGAACATCTTTAAGTCAGATTTGTATGTAACTCAGATTCCTAAAGAACAGCACATATATGGTAATAATAATACTACTAATAATAACAACAATAACAGTACTATAATGGCTCATATGTGGTAATAATAATACAGTGTAATACTGTAACAGTAATAATAATATTATCCCTGCAGTATAATGCGTTACAAAAACTATTGTGCTCTTTCTTTTAATTCATACAAACAGAACATAAAAACAAACTCATATGAAAAGTTTAGATAGGAGATAGGGAAAATTTTGAAACAGAATATTGAAGGTTAACACTCACCTAATGTTGCATCAACACTAGGCTAATAGGAATGTAATGCTTATTTGGATCTTCTAACCAAATCAATAATAACCTTTCCATTTCAGTAATTAATCCACTGTGCTGCTTAGTAATAATTGATGATTTCACTAGAGCACTGTCTTAATTTGAAACAGCCAGTTCTGACGGACAGCCATACCCTATCCTGATCTGTTTGACTCCAGATCCACATTCTTACCTTCTACATTATACACTTCTCAGCTTTGTCTTTAGGTGCTTCTGTTAGTGCAGGACATTATGACACTAAATTATTCAGAAATTTCAAACTATTTCTATAAATGACTACATACAGTACATGAGTTGTTGTAGTTATTTTTATATTCTGGCTATTAAACCTCTTTCACCTATATGATTTACAAATATTTTCTCCTTTTCTTTAAGTTGTCTTTGTACTTTCTAAATAATATTTTTTTTTGATCACAGAAATTTTTAATTTTGATGAAGTCCAATTTATCATTTTTTCCCTTTTTTGTTCATGCTTTTGGGATCCTATATAGAATCCATTGCCAAGTCCAAAGTTATAAAGATGCCCCCCATGTTTTATTCTAAACGTTTTATGATTTTAGCTTTTATATATAAGTTGTTGATCCATTTTGAATTAAGTTTTCCATAAATTGTGAGTTAAGAGTCCAAGTTCATTCTTTGGCAAGTGAATATCCAGTTGTCCCAGCACCATTTGTTGGTGAAAGTACATCTGGATTCAGATCCCAAAGCAGAGTATGAAGACCAAAGTTAGAGGACCAAGGATTAAACTTATCTCTCTGTGGAGTTCTTTATCTACCAAGCGAGCTGTACTAACAGAGGCACATTTGATATAATAACTATTTAATTCAATAACTATTCTATTCAAACATCCAGTTTTATTTATTTTCTCCACTAAAGGGTAATGGAGAGCTTTGCAGTAATATAATCACAGCAACAAAGTGTTTCTATAATCACAAATGCTTGACTATTGGGGAGCTAAAATTGGGGGAAAAACATCTATAAGGAGGAGAGAAACTAATCTGTTATTGATCATATGGGGAAATGGCCACCTAAAGTCACTGGCTAAGATCTCAATAGTAGAGCAAAAGAAAAAAGGAAGAAGTTCTGTGGCAGTGGGGAGAAGGAGCTCTGATAGGGAAAGCCCTCCCAGTTGTCAATGGGCTCCAATTATGAGCTTGTAAGAAAAGTGTGCAAAACTAGGTTTGCCTTGAACTGGTGGAAAGTTCGTCTGATCAGTAGCTAAAGATAGCCGAGGTAAGCACACAAGCCACTGAGTTGCTAATAATCCACCAGTTTAGTAGGGGAATCAGAGTCTTGAGTGGGTGGAAGAAGAGAGGACTTTCATCCTACCTGACAGGGAGATGAACAGAGAGGCCGGGCACGGTGGCTCACGCCTGTAATCGTAGCCCTCTGGGAGGCCGAGGCGGGAGGATTGCTTGAGCTCAGGAGTTCGAGACCAGCCTGAGCAAGAATGAGACCCCGCCTCTACTATAAATAGAAAGAAATTAGCCAAACAACGAAAAATAGAAAAAATTAGCCGGGCATGGTGGCACGTGCCTGTAGTCCCAGCTACCCGGGAGGCTGAGGCAGGAGGATCCTTGAGCCCAGGAGTTTGTGAGGTTGCTGTGAGCTAGGCTGACGCCATGGCATTCTAGCCCAGGGAACAGAGTGAGACTCTGTCTCAAAAAAAAAAAAAAGGAGATGAACAGAGAGTTCAGTGAAATCATTCATGCATTTCCAGTTTAGATTCAAAGATTCAAATCAAGAAACTGAGACAAGAACCAATACAGAGACTGAAAAAAATGGTCTCCAGGGATCATTCTAGGCACATGGGCTATCAGATCTTTAATAGCAAGACTCAACCAGACCATATCTGGTGGTGGGGATTAGTCTTCCCTACAATTGACTCAGAGTCATAGGTCCTTGAGCCTGAACATGAAGAGTGGTAGATCTTACTTACAGCCATGCTGGGCTGACACATCAGAAGGAGACAGAAGAGGGTACAACCCTGTTGGAAGGAAGGTCAGAAACACCTTGCTCCCTGTCACCACAGCAACTCCTTAGCTCATCTCTCCATGGAAATGGCAATCAGTTAAAAGATTTTATTTATGAAGCCAGCCTGACATGATATTTATAAATTTTGTTTTCCTAGAGTTAGAGATTTCAAAAATCACATAACAGGAGTGTAAAAACAGAACCAATAATTGACCTACTATAGAATTTGATGGCAATTTATTTTGGGAGACAGTGCCATAGAAAGGACAATTTCAAATTCTATCTGCGGTCTCATGGTCCTACAAGGTCATGTGGTTATGTCACCCTACAGCAAAAAATAGTTTGAAGCAACAGAAAGAGTAAAAACTTCCCATGATGTAACTTGCTTAGACAAAGATGAGTCTGAAACCCTAGGATGTGTTTGTCTAATCCACTCTCTGATCTGAAACAAGGCAGAAACTGCTCCAGGAAAAAATTAAAAGTGCTAGAAATACAAAGAAAAGTTGATACAATTGTTAAAAAGACAAAGACTTTCAGCACAAAAAGACTAAGCTAATGGCTTTGGATTTTCCATTCCTGGTATTTACTTAGATTGGATCCTCCTTGAAGTTGTCTTGTCAGGTTTAGATTTTCACCAAGTCCTTGTTATGCTTGGGGGGCTGCACTTGGTGAGGCAAGCTGATGAAATACATAGATGTTTCATTTAACATCCACTGGAACAAATTGTCTTAAATACCCTTTGTGTGTTAGTGGGGCTTCATTCCTCCAAGCAACACAGTCCCTTATTTAATAAGCAAATGGCAAAGAAAATAAACATGTGAAATAGGCAGGCCTTCTTTGGTGTTCTCTATTTCAAAATGTGATGGGAAGTAACTTCAGAAGAAATATTTTTATTTTCTTTTCACCAATGGCTAAAACAATAAATATGGCTGGGAGAATTGTTGAGCCCTGAATAATCGCTTCTTTGCACTAGGCTCCCTTGTGCATACACCCTGTAGAGTAAGGCAGGACTTATTTTCTTGAAATGCTGTTTTCATCTCATTTACTTCCCAATTCAAAACTCTTAATTACCTCTCTATGGGTCACTGGAAAATGACACCGAATAATACTTTTTTAGTCTTATAAGAAATCTTAATACATATAAAATCCAATTTTCCTTCCCTTTGACACAAAGCTGAAACTAATGTCCAGATAAATGAACAGAATTTCTGCAGGTCACACAGTCAATGAGGGATCCAGGCCTAAAACTGCTTTCGTCTTCTAATCTCATGCTCTTCATGGAATTGCATGGCTATGCAGAACCCCACGACATGCCTCTGTGACCCTTTTCAGCCTCATGGTCAGTGCTATCTCCTGTAATTTTTTCTTGCAATTCTCCAAACACCCCATGACCTGAAATATCCTTCTTCATCTTCTTTCTCTAGTCAAATGTCTTCCCACATAAAGACAAGCCTACATTTCCTGGGAATTCTTCCTGAGCAACTCCAGATCCGAACAACTTATATGAGTTACACTCAATTGTCATGTTTTGCTAGCTACTTGTATCTACATTTAAAAACTTATCATAAACATATGACCTGTAAGCTTTCAGAAGTAATAACGTTTTCCCTTAGGTAACTCTGTTTACTAATCACTCCATCACATTATTTAAAAATTTAGAACACAGGTATGTTTGTCAAATGACACAAATTAATGGATAGTATTGTGCATTCTCTCTGTTGCATATATATAAGAAGTCTCAAAGTTCCATAAAATGAAAAGTTTTAACATAAAAAAAACATCATTCTATCTTTTAAGAGACTATTAAGATGATTGTAGATCAGCTGCAGGACATTTTCTTTGTAAAAGTTGAGACAGATGTAAGTAAGGGGTGCCTTTAAGAGAAAGGCTCTGAGACAGAAAGGTTAAGAGACTCAGCCAGTTTGATGGGTTGCATAACTGGAAATAGAAATTGAAGGCTCTTGGGTCCTTCTGCTCTGTTTTTCCCAACCTTCCAAACTGACTTTCTTAAGTCCTTCCTTCACAGAGTTAGGATCACAGTATCCTTTTAAAACCTAATGGGTATGTGGCAACCAGATCACCTTCATTATATGTTCTGCTAATGCCTCACCAGTGTCCTCTATTTGAACTGAGGTTGTGCACACAGACAGATTCCACAGATGGGGATTTCACCAGTTTTACTGATTTGGCCAAAGTTCTTAGCACCAGTCTTGCGTTTTAATATGGCACAATGATTCAGTTCCCATAGTAACAAAAGATGAAAATCCCATCACTACCTAAGATGAAAATCAGCTGTACACATAGTCCATATTTTCAGCAGACCATTTAGGTGAACTAGAGCCAATGTACACATTAAAACCTCCTTATAAGTTGCCTATCACCTTATTCAAGCAAAGTGGCTTCATCTCTGGGGGGAATAAAGATAATAGATTTTGCAGAAGAATAGGAAATGTTGGTGACCAAATGTACTCTACGGAAGAAAGAACTAGGGAAGTGACAAATCTATAAAATGATTTTTTAAATGAGTCTTATCTGAAGAAGGAACAATAGAGCATTTTTTCTTCATCAAGAAAATGGAAGAAAGTATAAGGGAATTTTTTAGACTGTCTGGAGAGGTTGAAAAAGGTAAAATATTCAGCTCTTTAATGGATAAGAAATATATTTATATCTACATCATCTAAATCTACATCTGTATTGATAACTATATATTTATCTGTCTAGATACAAAAATTATAGCTACTTCAACACGGGTAACTTGAACAAGGCTGCCCGAAGGTTTAAACGGAAATGGTTTAATAAGGTATCTCCCATGATCCATGTGATCTTCACAGGATTAACTTTGTCAACCATCACACAGGAACCGCTGAACTTAGAAGAAAAAGGCCTAGGCATGTTATACATTGATAGATTTATTGAGGATATTAACTAATATGCTTTTCCTTACTTCCTGCCTGCATGGGGCCAAACGTCAACTTGAGCTGCTAGACATTTCCATCAATTGCCGCAGAAAGAATCAAAGAAAAAAATCATCAATTTCATAGCAATTCAATCAAATTCCCAGCCAGAAAAAAAATATTTTAAGAGAGTTTTACTAAGGTGCTAATTATAGAGGTCTGTGTATGGTTAAGGAAACCAACAAGGGACGTGAAAGCACGAGGAACATAGACCTCTGGGTAAGTCATATGAACCTTAAGCTTGTTACTCCCCTAAGCCTCAGTAGTGAGTGAGGTTACTGATACTTAGAATGTGCTGTGGCCTCGGGCAGAGGAATGGAGTCACTGCTACAATTGAGGCATGGCAGGGGAGGGGCAAGACAAATAATTACCGTAACATCTTTCTCCTATTAACTCCGTTTTTTGCAGATGCATTCCATGGCTGAACTCAATGGGAAACCAGAAGGCATGGAAGCACAGGTGTTGCTATTTGTAGAGAACAACTTTCTGGGGCAAAGATTAGCACAGATTATTTTTTAGGAGGGGCAAATGGAGAATAAACGACACACCTGATTTTAAGCTCAGCAACTTCTAGAAATGTAATTCAGGCTTCACTTTCTGGGAAAAGGGAGTACATGTACTTTTCCCTATTCCAAAGTACAATTTTAAAGCCAGAAAGTGATAAAACAGATAATAGATAATGATAGAAAGATAATAGATCTATACACATAGTAAGACTCAGAAAAGTGGAGAGAAAAAGGAAAACAAACTATCTAGGGAACTCAGGACAAAAGAAATGACATAATGATGAGTTCCCCAGGTCTTTCTTTTGTTTTGTTTTGTTTTGTTTTGCTTTCTACCAAATTTGGAGATGATAAAGCCAGCAACCCAGAAACGCAAATCCCCGTGCAGACAGAAAGAAAACACAACAAACCTTGCTCTCTCTAGCCAAAGGAAAGGGCAGCCTATTGTGATGAAAAAAAAAAAAAAACTTTTAGAGAATAACTAGTCTACTCCACAGAACAAAACTATGGCCTCACCTACACCCATGCCAGTAAAAACTCACTGGTAACTTCACCAGCCTGTAACAAGGGACCCCAAAACTCCTGCTGGGTGGTCAGATAAGACCGAGTACAGAATCAAAACATTCATCCCTGTGGAGTGATTACAAGCTTCCTCTTTTTCCTTGGTGTCAATGAAGTCAAATGTGGAGCCAGGACTTTCATTCTTACCTGGAAGTAAAAGGTGCTCTTCTGTCTCCCTGGCGTGAGCGAAGGCCTGGTGAAGAGTCAGAACTTTCTCCTCTGCCCACCACTAAGCAGTCCATCCTTATACCATGGTGTTAGTGGAGGCCACGGGGAGAGCAGTAATGATGCACTCCTACGCCCCGCCCCACAGCCCGGGAGCTATTAAGCGAAGGCCTAACAGGAAGCTGAAATTCCCATCCCCACTCAGCAATAGTGATGGGTTCCCCCACTCAATTATCTATCAGTGGAAACAGTTAGAACCTGGCCTTCTACCTCCACCTGGCACTAATAAAGTGGTTTTCCACCTTCCTCTACAAAAGTGGTATCAGAGGAAGTCAATTAAAACAAAAGGTTTAAATGTATGAGTCTCATAACAATGTCTTGATTCGCCTTCCATTCTTAAAGGATATTGTCACTTGGAATAAGATTATGGATTGACAGTTGTTTTCTTTTGATATTCACAAAAGGGTGTGCCACTTCCCTCCAGACTCCATGTTTTTGCTGAGGGGAGCTGATTTTCATCCCAAAAGACACACTCCAAAACACTGTAATTCTGAATGTTAAAATCCTAAAAGATCAAAATCTCAAAAATAAAGTTCTGGAAAAAATTTTCTAAATGTTTTTGATTGTTTTTATATTCTAAAGAGGATATTTATTTGAGAAATATATAAAAACATAACACAACATTTTATAGGCCACGTTACACAATGAATTAGGCAATAATAATCTACATATTTTTTCAAGAATAAATACTCAGATATACAATGACAGTTACAGGAGTATAACAAGCAGTAGAAGACAAACTGCATTTATAAAGAAATAGCCTATATAATTGCAGGACTGTGAACTACCATGATGGACAAACCTAAGTCTTTTGATGAGATCGATCAAAAACCCTGATGGGTCACCACCACACGTGCATTTGTCCAAAGAGCCAAGATCTCAAGAAATTTTATCTTTCACAAAGGCGGATGCACAAAAAGGGCATCTCTTCATTTACTGAGGAATTTTCAACACCTTTACATGTATGCATAATGCTCACACACAAAGTCAGTGTTGTGATAATGCACCTTTGTGGGGTCAACTTTGCAAAAAATGCCTAAAATGAATCGGAACTCTCTAAAGGTCTTTAGGCAATTTATACCTCCAGCATTGGAAATGATGAGAAGATGAAATATATAACATATCAAATCATAAAAAAAATGCTGACAATTTATAATAAAATAGTGAGACACAGAGAACAGCATCCTTAAACATTCAAGGTGGGGAGCACTGAAGGAGAAAATGGTGTAATGTGTGATTGGAGAGATAGGTCAAGGCCAGATTGTGGGAAGTTTGCTTAAGAATTTTGATCTCATCCCTGATAGCAATGGAGAGTAAGTGAAGATACTATTGAAGAGAGTGTTATACAATCTGATTTGTATTTCAAATAAATTCCACCAAATGGGAGAGAGCTGAGAGCACAAGGGATATGCCCTGATAGGAGACTATTGCTATAGTACAGGATTCATACATCCATGGGTTAAAATGGGGTGGTGGAGGTAGAAATAGAGAGAAATGAAAGGATTTGAGATATATTTAGAAGGTATCATTACCAGGATTTGCTGATATATTGGATGCAGGGGGTGAGTTTGACGGAGGTGCCAAAGATAAGTCCCAGATTTCTGACTAGTGGATATGGGAGTCTGGGGATGGGAATTTAATTCACAGAGAGAGAGAGAACATTAAAATATGACCTACCTTTGAGGAAACAATTATGAATTTCCTCAGAGATGTGTTCAGTTTGATATGCCTTTCAGACATAAAAGTGAGATGTCCAGAGGTCAACTGTTTAGGAATTTGGAATCCAGATAAATCTTCCAACAACAATAATAAAATCTAATATAATTCAATGCTCTTTACTTGCAAAACACTGTTCTATGTGCTTTACCTATCAGAACTCATTTATTCTGTAAATGAACTGTATGTTGTTGATATGACTATTATTTTCATTTTCCAGATGAGGGAACAGAGGTACAGAAGTTACCTAATCTGCACACAACTATTAAATAGTACCTAGAGGTATTCAAACACATGTTGTTTAGTTTCACTAATTTAGTATGTGTCTCTATCACTCCAAAGTAGAAAATGCATTCTTTGCATTTTAGCAAACCCTGACCCAACATAACATCATAAAAATCATCTTAAATTTGATATGTGGAACACTGTCCCTCAAACTATTCCATTCTCTGCACCTTCAGACTTGTGCACCTTTGTCTCTCAGGTCTACCTGAAATAATGGTTTCACCTCCATGGGCTGTGCTTTTTTTCACAACCCTTGTTCTTAGCATATCCATCACTCTGGTTCTATTTTCATTTCATCAGCACGGAATGAATTGTTATCTTGAGTTCACTGCTAGTTCCTCCTCCTGTTTTGTTTTGTTTTGTTTTGTTTTTCCTTTGGGGGGTGGTATTTGTTTGTTTTCAATGTTGTGGATGTTCCACTTGGGACGCTTCTAATTTGTCATTTCAATGGGATTTGGAGATGTTAACAAGCTTTCTGAACTAGCTTGAGTCATCTTAATGTGTTAAGATACCTTGATGGAGAATTTTTAAGTGTTGCCCCAAAGCCACTATTCTGAGTGACTCTAATCCCTAGATCTTAAGTCCAAAATTTCTGTCTGGACTTGCAGAAAAAATATGAAGAAGTTAACACTTACATTCCTATTGGGGATGGGAAGATTGAATTCTAAAATCATACCTGCAGGAGCAGGTCCCTGACCAAAGGATGAATTTGATCCCCGTACCTCTCACAGCCACATACTCCCTGGCCATGTGATGCTTCCCCGTGTTATGATGTGGCCAGAAGGCCTTCACTAAATGCATCCTCTTGATCTTGCACTTCCCAGCCTCCAGAAAGGAATACGCTTCAGTTATTTACAAATTACCCAGTATGTGGTATTCTGTTATAGCAGCACAAAATGGACTCAGACGTTAGATACACAGTTTGCAAAGTTTCCTTCCATTATGTAGGTTGCCTTTCACCTCTATTGATTGTTTCTTTGCTGTGAAAGTTTTTAGTTTAATGCAGTCTCACTTTTCTGCCTTTGCTTTTGTTGCTTGTGCTTCTGGTGTCATATTTATAAAACCATTGCCAAGACCAATGTCACAAAGCTTTCCCCCTGTGTTTTCTGCCCAGTGTCACTAATCACCAGGGAAATGCAAATCAAAACCACAATGACATAACACCTCACATCTGTTAGGATGGCTACAACAACCACAGCAAAAAAATACAGGGCTGGGCACAATGGCTCATGCCTATAATCATAGCACTCTGGAAAGGAAAGGTGGGAAGATTGCTTGAGATCAGGATTTCAAGGCCAGCCTGAGTAAGAGCAAGACCCCTTCTCTACCAAAAATAGAAAAAATTAGCTAGACATGATGTTGTTTGCCTATAGTTCCAGCTACTTGGGAGGCTGAGGAAGGAGGATCACTTGAGCCCAGGAGTTTGAGGTTGTAGTGAGCTATGATGATGCCACTGCACTCTACCTGGGGTGACAGAGCAAAACTGACTCAAAAAAAAAAAAAAAATAAAAGCAATAAGTGTTGGCAAGAATGTAAAGAAATTGAAGCCCTTGTGTGCTGTTAGTGGAAATGCAAAATAGGCAGCAGCTATGAAATATAGTTTGAAGGTTCCTCAAAAATTAAAAATATAACTACCACATAATCCAGCAATCCTACTGCTGGGTATTTATCCAAAAGATTTGAAATAAGGATCTCAAAAAGATATTAGTACTCCCATTTTATTGCAGTGCTATTCACAATAACCAAGAAGTGGAAACAACCTAAATGTTCATTGACAGATAAATGAATTAAAAAATATGATATATGCATACACTGGAATATTATATAGCTTGAAAAAGTAAGAGAATCCTATAATATTTGACAACATGGATGAATCTTTAAGACATTATGCTAAGTGAAATAGTCCAGTCACAATACTGAATGGTTATGCTTATATGAAGTTATCTAAAATAGTCAAGCTCACAGAAGAAAATAACAGAATGGTGGTTGCCAGGAGTTGAGGTGAGAGATAAGTTGCTAATCAGTGGATATAAGTTTTCAGTTATACAAGATGAACAAGTACTAGAGATCTGTGCCTATAGATGACAATAATGTATTGTACATTTAAAATCTGTTAAGTGGGTAGATCTCATGTTAACTGTTATTAGAACAAACAAAAAAAACTGTCTCCCTTGTTTTCTGAAATATTCACTCTGATTCTAGATCTGTCAGAAACAAAAAGCCTATAAGATTATTCATAAAAACATTTTCCAGAAAAAATAGATCTTTCACTTTATATGAAACAATAAGTGGTCTTCATTTGCAACTAACTTCTGATTTGTATCTCTGGGCCATGTTGAGATGTCTGGGGCAGTATCTTTAGAAGGCAGCAGCTGCCTTTCATTTTCTCAGGGATTCGTCTCCCTTGGGATTTGCTACATAATGGCTGCCATTTTGGATTAAATCCCAGAGGCACTGGTTCAGTTATCAAAGATATGCCTCCGTTAGGAAAAGGAAATACCCCAATTTAACTATGTATCTTGCATTGACAATAGCTGAAGCAGAACATCTTTCTGAATATGAAATGAAGTCCATTAGCCACTCATTTCAACTTGACTTGAGTCTTTCAAATTTCTATATTAATTTGAAACACATTTCTGAAAGTTACTGATATTCTGTTCATGTCTTGAATTCTATATAAGGTTTTGAAAGCTCAGAACTGCTGTGAAGCGTTGCTGCTTCTTGGGTACACAGCTGAAAGGCAAGAAGGGGTCAAAGGAATAGATTTCATGGGTTCCTCTCTGCATGATTTCCAGGGAAATTCCTTTCTCAAATATCTGAAAAGTTGGAGAATGTTGTAGCCAGAATGCAATCAATGCACATGACATAAAATGATAGTCAAAGTTTCTATAATATCCTGATGAGAAAAATGATACAGTGCTACTATTTTTCTTTATGGAAATCACATTACAGAAAGTTTGTGTTACATATCTGGTATTATGAATAATAAGGGAATTTTAAATAGAACTTTTAAAGGTCTGAGCAACATTTTACCTGGATGTTCCACTGGCATTGCAAACTCAAGTTCGAAATAGAATTTAAAGACTTTCACTGTGAACATATTATTTATTACTTCTAAAAATAAAATAAAACAAAACATATGTACACCTATATGTTTATTTAAGATGTCAACAAATTTTCAATTATGCAGTCTAGAATGTCTTGATACCTCTTTCTCTTTCTTGACCCGCATGCCAAATCAGCCTCATGATCCCAGTATTCTATCCTGCATTTACTTGCACAATAGTTTTCCCTAATTTATTCCACTGCTACTGCTATAACTGAGTCATCTATTATCTCCTAGAAATTAAAATAACATTTATTATTGTCATTTATTAGTCTATAAAGAACAATGTATATGCTTCTGAGAACATTTAGAAAACACAAACATAGAGGCAAATAAAATAATTCATTCTCCAAAAACAAGAAATAAACCACAGATATATGGTTTATTTCCTTTCAGTCTGGATTTTCAATGACTGCCTAGTATTACCTATTATGAGAGTCAACATTTGTTGAAGGATTCCCCTATTATAAGACACATAGTCTGTTTCTAATTGTCCTTTATTATCTATGTTGTTAAAAATGAACAATATTATGTATAGAAAATTTCCACAACTCTATGTATGTCCTACATCCAGATTTCTAGAACTAAGTAGAGTAAATTGAGGAGTATAAACTATTTCATTGTATTCTATTTTTAATCATTTTTTCAAAGAAAATAGTCATATATCTAGAATTTACCTTGTTTTATTTATCTATCTATCTATCTATCTATATTTATTTGTTTATTATAGGATTACAAATGTTTAGGTTACATATACTGCCTTTGCCCCACCTGAGTCAGAGCTTCATGCATGTCCATCCCCTAGACGGGGATCAAATTCATCCTTTTCTTGTCTTACTGCATTAGCTGGGACATCCAGTACCATATTGAATAGGAGAGGTGAGAGGAAACATCATTTCCTTGTTTTGGTCGTAGAAGTAAAGCAACTATTTCTCTTCAGTAAGTATGTTAGCAGTAGGATTGTTGCAGATATTTTTATCCAGTTACAGAGTTCTTCCCTGTTCCTAGTTTGCTAAGAGTTTTTTTTATCATGAATGGGTGTTGGATTTTGTCAAATGCTTTTTATGCATCTATTGATATGATCATAGATTTCCTTCTTTATCCTGTTGATATGAATGAAATATTATATTAATATCCTGATGTTTATTAATCTTATATAACCAGGATAAATCCCACTGCTCATGACATATAATTATTTTTACATATTGTTAGATTTAATTTCCCAATATTGTGTTGAGAATTTTTACATCTATATTCATGATAGATATTGGTGTGTAGTTTTCTTTTTTTGTAATATTGTTGTCTGTTTTTAGTATTAGGGTAATGATGGCCTCATGGAATGTATCAGGAAGTATCTCTTCTGCTTCTATTTTCTGCAAGAGATTGTAGGAAAATTGGTATAATTTCTTCCTTAAATGTGCGGTACAATTCATCTGTAAACCCACCTAGACTTTCTGGTTTGGAAGATTATTAATTATTAATTCAATTTTTAATAGATATAGACCTATGCAGATTATCTATTTTGCCTTGTGTGAGTTTTAGTAGATTGTGTTTTTCAAGGAATTAGTAATTTCATCTAGGGGTTATACAATTAACCCATATAAATGTTTTAATATCCCTTGGTTATCCTTTTATGTCCATGGGATCAGCAGTGATGACCCTCTTTCATTTCTTACATTAGTAATTGGTATCCTATCTATTTTTTTCATATATAGGCTAGAGTTCTATAAATTTTATTCATCTTTTCAAATAACAAGACTTTAGTTTTGTTGATATTCTCTATTGTTTTCCTGGTTTAAATTTCATTGGTCACTGCTCTAATTTTCATTCTTTTGTTTTCTTCTGCTTACTTTATTTTTATACTGCTTTTCTTATTTTAGTTTTCTAAATTATATACTCATATTATTAATTTTTAGATATTTTTTCCTATCTAATATCAAATGATTCTTCTCCTTGAAGTTTCAATAGAAAATACCAAAGTCTGTGGATTTCCCAAGCAAGCTTTTTTTTTTTTTTTTTTACCCACTAGAGAGGAGAACAAAAAATTTACTTCTGAGAAAACAATACTGAGAGGAGTGGGAGTGAATTTATTAATTTTGTATTCCTGCTGTATATCTTTAGTTCTCAGAAAATTAATTACTTTATCTTGTTTTACTTGTACTGCTCATTACAAGGCAATAGTCAGCTAAATTGGAGACATAAAGATAAGCACAAGAAGTCTCACCAAGAGTGAACTAAATTACAATAAAAACAAAATCTTTGAAGCTTAATATTCCACAAGTTTTGGCCAGTTTCTTTATTGACTTGATTTTCCATTTAACATTCCAATTTTAGAGAAATGCTGAACTATATCCAATATGATTACATATTCTTCATCTAATTATAACTTGGTATCTAACATTATTGTAAGAATCCAATGCTAGTGTTATTGGTTTTTTCTGTTGCTGTTAAATTAAAAACATATAAATTGTGGGGAAGAGAGACAGCTATAAAATATGAGCCCAAATTTGCATAACCAATTTTGGATTGAAGGAAACTCCATAATCCAAATGAGACATGCACACAGCATGATACTGTCCCTATGCTTGGAAAACATCTGGTCTAGGGGGAGAGAGACACATTAAGCAATAATGCAATATAGCAAAGCTAAGTACAAAGCTAAACTCAGAGTTTAAGGGGAACATAGAGAAGTGAGTAGCCAGCTCTACCTTTGGAAGTGATGGAGGAATAGGTGGAACATGAGTGGCATTTTTATAAAGTGGAGAAAAAGAGGAAAAGTCATTCCTGGAAAGAAAACTACCCAGATACAGATAAGGAATTGTCAGTGTGTATATGGTGTAAGAAGAAATTTATTAATAAGAAGTTAGTCCACCTGGAACTTGAATTGCATTGAGTCATAGGAATCCTTAGAGATGAGTCTATGAATGCAGATTTGGGGCAGATTATGGGGCACTGTTTGACAAGCTAAGAAGTTCGAGTTATGTCCTATACTTAACTGTGGTTGATGAGGAGCCAAAAGAATATTTCCTGTGCATAAAAGTGCTACAGTCATTTTTTTATTGGTATAAAATATTTTACATATGTATGGGGTAGATATGAGTATTTGTTACATGCATAGAATGTGTATTTGGAGAATCCATCACCTTGAGTATTTATCATTTCTAAAAATGCCATGATCTGATTGGGGGTTTAAAAGCATAAATCTAACATCATCAAGGAGGCAGGACCAGCACCAGAAGTGGATGTGGGTGAATAGAATACTGCATATTTTTCCAATTCCAGTGGCTATCAGAACTCCTTAGGTCACTATTTCATATCCTTTTTTCTCTCCTCTAATTCTTATTGATCTTTACTAGTAGAATGATAATTTGCTTGTTAATGAACAGAGAAAATAAGAGCATTCTGAATAGATCTATCTCCTACCTGTCCTTCTGCCTTCTCTTCCATTTCTATGGACAAACTATCCACATGCCTAACAAAGGCCAAAATTCTTCTTGTGCTCTAAATTCCATTTCATTTACCCTACTCTAATGTTTCTCTCTTCTTTAAGTGTAATCAAATTTCCTCCCTAATGAATCTTTTCCATCAGCACAAAATATCGTCATTTCTCTCATTTTAAAATGCAAACATTAGGCCGGGTGTGGTGGCTCACGCCTGTAATCCTAGCACTCTGGGAGGCCGAGGTGGGCGGATCGTTTGAGCTCAGGAGTTCGAGACCAGCCTGAGCAAGAGCGAGACCCCATCTCTACTAAAAATAGAAAGAAATTATATGGACAGCTAAAAATATATATAGAAAAAATTAGCCGGGCATGGTGGTGCATGCCTGTAGTCCCAGCTACTCAGGAGGCTGAGACAGTAGGATTGCTTGAGCCCAGGAGTTAGGCTGATGCCACGGCACTCACTCTAGCCTGGGCAACAGAGAGAGACTCTGTCTCAAAAAAAAATAAATAAATAAAATAAAATGCAAACATTGTTTAGTCTCACTTCTTCCCCATTTCCCTCCTTCCCTTACAAATTTCCTCAAAAGAATTGTTTATTATACTCACTGCCTCCAATTTCTCTCCTTTCTCATGAATCCAGTTAATCAGGGTTTCTACCATTCCCCTTAAAGCTCTCTTAGCTATGCCATTTCTTACCATCACATTGCTATGTTCAATGTTCAATTATTGGTCCCCATTCTGTTAATACTTATCAGCATCATATCAGTTGATCATTCATTGTTACTCGAGTCACTTTCTTAGCTCGGATTCCAGGACTCCACTCTCTCTTAATTTTATTTCTCAATCAATGGCAGTCTCTTCTCAGTTTCATTATTCATTTTTCTCCACCTGGCTGACCTTTGAAATTTGAAGTCCTTTGTGAGTCAGTCTTTAGACAAGTTCTCTTTTCTATTTACATCCAATCCTTTGGTGTGATTTCAAAATAATCTGGAAGATCAAATAAATGAAAGCACAAAGAATTATATACTCAGCTTTATTTATAAAACTAAAAATTAAAATCCGTAGAAATATTCATCAACAAAGAATTGACTACATATATTTAGATACACAGTTCAAAAGATTAATACATAGCAATTTAAAGTAATGATGACCTCTTTATTCATTGACATGGAAAGACACCCAGGATAAATGGTTAGGTAGGAAATGCAGGCTACCAAGGTACATGTGCAACATTATTAACTTTGTTTTTATTTAAAAATAATTCTTTGATACCAAGTGTTGGAAGGAGGTAGAGCACCTGGAACTCTCATGTATTGCCAGTGAAATTATAAATTATTACAGTCATTTTAGAAAATTCTCTGGCAGTGTGTATTAAAAATTTACCATAAGCATGTGCCTAGAAACCACCAGTTCTAGTCCTAAATATATACCAAACAGAAGCCCATCCATAATTTCTACCATAAGGCATGCATTAGGATTTTAAAACAACAATGTTTCTAATAGCCCCAAATTGAAGCAACCAAATGGCCTACTGGTTAAATAAAGTGTAATGCATTTATATTAATATAATGCAATTATATATATCAATGAGAATAAGTAAATTGCATAGACACATACTATGAATATATTTTACTATCCTAATGTTATATAAGATAAGCCAATATTAAAAGAGGATGTAATGTGTTATTTCATTTATATAAAATTCAAAAAATGGGGAAAACTAGTCTATGGTATTAAAAAGTCAAGGAAATTTACTCTCAGTGGAGAAGGGTGTTGATGGGAGGACTCCTAGAGTTCTGAAGGTGTTCTGTCTCTAAAATATTTATTATTTCTTCACTTTCTATATATGTAGGCTATACTTTAATTACAATTACATAAAGATAATTCTCATGCATATAAAAATTATCTGGGGAGGAATATATCAACATGTTAATATAATAATTATAATATCTGTATGGTAAGTTTATTGGTGATTTCTATATTTTCATCCTATGCTTTGTTCCATGTGGGTTTTTTTTGGTTCCAACAAAGAAAAGCAAACCATGTGAATTTTTACAGAGCAAGTTTACTAATTTGTTATGCAGAAAAACAATGAAGCTCTTTGCTTTTCAAAAAAAAAAAAAAAAAAAAAGTCCTTACTATGGTTTCAAGAATAACCACTCTACAACTATGTAATTCATTTATCATCTTCATAAGAAATCAACATTTTATATCTTCAGACACTTCTGGGATACTGAAAACAAAAATTAATAACAACTCTTATTATTTCAGTCCATTGTTAGCATTTGGCCTTAATAATTTAATTTGTTACATATTTAAAAATGTAGCCTAATACTAAAACAAATTGTTTGCCTATTCCTGGCATTAACTGTTAAATAGGGCAGGGGCCATGTATTAAAACTAAGCTAATCTCCTTAAATTATTTACTGTGAACTCATTTTTTAAAACACCTACTTATATTTCACCACTAATGGAATGGGAGAGGATACTCCAGAAAATGCTGAATTTTTGTTAATCCCCTCCTTTCCCACGCAAGTCATATCAATCTCGTTGAGTGTTTTTCTTTTTTTCCTTCACAGTGCAATGGTCTATTTAACAAAATGCACGTGGTTAAGTTTGTTGCTCTAATAAAGCACAAGAGGATGGAATTAAATTAGTTTAAGGTAATTATTTATAATTAGATATTCTTAATGGAAACTGAATAGGTCCTACGTTATTCTAAAAACCTGCATGCTTAAATGCGCTGCTCCGTTGACAAGTCCCCACTTCCCTTCTCCATATGGAAACAAGAAAATCACTTTCCAGTTCACAAGGCAGTATTCCATCTGCTCAGAAAATAACCCAAGGCACGTTGAAAAAAAGTTTATAAAGTAAACAGTTATTAGTTATTCAACTAAAGAACAGCTAACTGAAAGCTGGAAATTTAGATTATGCAAAGATAATGATCCCTTAAATTTCCAAGAGAAGGGTGGAAAAAAGAGTCGACGCCACGGTAAATGTAACTTATACTTACAAAGTGCAGTGAAGTGGGAGGGGGAAGTAGAGGACACATGACCTCTGAGAGGACAAAGTGTGATTATCTGTTGTCTATGCATTTAGACACCTGCATGTGAGAGTCTCTTGAAAAATCATCAGGTGTCTGTCCATATTTGATGCTGGGCAGAAAACCTACCCCTGGGTACTGGCCCAGCTCCATGAGGTTACCTTGTGAACCACAGAGCACTATGAGCAATGTGGTATGTAGCAAGCCATGCCAAGGGGACCACATCTGTTTTAAATCAAGGATGTTTTCACACCAAGGGGGTGGAAGAGATAGCCAAAGACACAAGCAGCCAGCACTCCTATAAAATCACCAGGACTTCGATTTTTATCTTTTTCTCATGAAAACTGCAGAGAGGTTAACTTCTCCAATTGACAGATGTGTAAAAGGCTAGTGCAAGAAGATGCCTGACGTGCTTGATGAAGCTCCATAGCAGAAGAATGTTTTCATCCCCACCACGTGAAAAATCTAAGTTTAAATGACTTCCACATGGGGGATTTCGT
Organism: Eulemur rufifrons; assembly: GCF_041146395.1. Taxonomy (NCBI): domain Eukaryota; kingdom Metazoa; phylum Chordata; class Mammalia; order Primates; family Lemuridae; genus Eulemur; species Eulemur rufifrons. The sequence goes on from NC_091002.1 coordinate 31,122,671, forward strand.
GCTACCCCATCTGAGTTCCTGGCTTTTGTCTTCTACATATTGTTGCTCCCTAAATTAATTTGTTCATTTGATTAAACTCTTTTTGTGAACTCTAAATAATAGATTCCTCTTGATCCCAATACAATGAAACTGTTGAGCCAATAGCTCTAAATCAGAAAGGAAAAAGAAAGTTTCATCAGAGTGGAACATCCAGGGATTCTGATTTGACCTAAGAGGTTCTGTGACTGCACTTGTTTAAATATCTTATCAGTTTCTGCTTGACATTAGGCAACAGGGACAGGAAAGAAAGACAAAAAAAAAAAAAAAAAAAGAGAGAGAAAGAGAGAGAGATTTGATAATATTAATATTACCATGACATAATAATGCCTATTCTTTGGGCCACAGTTAATTTTCTTTTTGGCTTGATACATATATTAAGTTTGTAATGCATCTACTGTCTCTCTTTTTTTTTTTTGGTTTACATTTTTGTGAAGCTTTATGTGCTGCTCAGTAAATCTACATAAGGTAAGATGAACATTCTAAAAAGTGAGTAGAGGAAAGAGCCAAGGCTGTAATCTTCTCAGGGTGGGTAGTAGAGTGATGGATCTTATCTCTTCCTTGGTTTGCATGTGGAGATAAGCTTGTCTACATCCACTATCTCTTAAAGAAAGATCAAATTGTGAATAATCACACCCTAATATGTCTTTAAATTATGCCTGAAGATAATAGAAATTGGTGACTTAAGTGAAGGAGGTGTGAAACTGTCATTTTAGCATTGAGTACAAGGCACTGTGAGAAGAAACTTGCCTATATACTACCTTTAGCTGCAAAGTTGGTATCAACCTCCCCCTTTTTCAGAGAATGTCACTGACCAAAAGACTTTAGTTAATTTGTTTAAGGTTATATAGACAATAAGTGATGGAGAAAGGTTCAAATCATGATCTCATTTCAAAGTCCATGTTCTTGTTTTGTTTTAAACCATCTGTAGAGATGCCCAGCTACTGGGGTCAAAATGCATGACATTTTAAAAACATGCCCACAAAGTCTTTGATGCTCTTTTTCTCAAAAGGGAGCCGGGGAGGTCCTTTGTTTTTTTCTATTGAATCTGGTCCTACTCAGGGATACATTTGTAACCCATAGATTAAGGTTGACATGACATTATATGGCTTCTGTGGTGAGGCCAAAATAGACCCTGTGGCTTCTACCTGGTTTATATAGCCTGCTCACTCTGAAAAAAGCCAGCTATTGTAAAAAAAGGTATGACTGCTCTGACATTACCCTGTTAGAAAGGCCATATGTAAGTATTGTGGTTGACAGTCTATCCAAGCTTTCCAAGCCAATAGCCAGCACCAACTGCCAGTCAAGTGACTGAGCCATCTTGGAGGTTCAATCCAGTTGAGCTCCAGGTAACCCCAGTCCTAGGGGACAACTCAGTGCAACCACATGAGAGACTCCATGAAAGAGTAACCTAGCCAAGCTTTCCCTGAATTGCTTAGCCATGACTTTATGAGCAAAATAAATGGTTGCTATTTTGTACTATTATTGGATACTAAATTTTTGGATCATTTTTACTCATTTTTATATAGCAAAATAATGAAAGCATAAGACAAGATTCATAAACAGTCAGGCAGTAGAGCATCAGCAGGAGCTATGGAGGTTCTCTGGATCTTTATCCATCATCACAGTGCCATAAGCAGAACGCAAGTACAGCATTGGAGACATGACTGCAGCCATTAAAGTCAGACCAACCTGGGGGTATCTTGGCATGGACACTTTCTAGCTCCAGTGTGGCTTAAGGTACTTTTGAGACTCATCTCTACAATAAAAGTAATACTGTATGAGTCAGGGTTCTTCACAGAAACAGAATCAATAGGAGACACACACACACACACACACACACACACAGACACAGATTTATTACAAGGAATTGACTCACATGATTATGGAGGCCTGAGTTGTAATTCACCTATAGGGTCTTGCCAATAACTCCAAATAGCGTTCCTATCTGCCACTGACATTCAGGAACAATTGGATCTGCTGGATCATATAGGCCAAGAGGCAGAGCAGTTTGCAGAGCAGCTGGGACTTGTAGCAGAGCTCTTTCCTATTCTGGGTCCCACTCAAAATCAGCAATATTTTGGGTCACTTGGTAAATGGGCCAGAGTAAAACATCCACATGAGGAATGTGTTGCCCCCACAATCCAAAGAAGCCAACTAGGCATTGTGCCTCTTTTTTGGTTGTAGGAGTGTTTTGATGCAACAATTTATCCTTCACCTTAGAATGGATATCTTGACAAGCCACAAACCAGTGGAACCTTAGAAATCTCACTGATTTCATTCCTGAACTTTTGTTGTATTTATTTCCTACATCTGATATGCAAATTTCTTACTAAAAAGTGCAGAATATTTGCTACTTCTTGCTTATTAAGTCCATGCACCACAGTGTCATCAATATAATGGACCAGTGTAATATCTTGTGGAAGGGAAGGTGACAAGATCCCTATAAACTAAATTATGACATAGGGGTGGGGAGTTAATATACTCCTGAGGTAGGACAGTTCAGGTATGTTTCTGGCCTTGCCGGCTGACATCAAACTGCTTCTGATGGTCCTTATTGACAGAGATGGAGAAAAAAGAATTTATAAGATCAATAGCTCCATGCCTGGTACCAGGGGATATGTTAATTTGTTCAAGCAATGAAACCACATTTGGCACAGCAGCTACAGTTATAGTCACTGCCTCGTCAAGGTTAAGATACCTCATTGTCATTCTTCCAGACCCATATGTCTTTTGCACAGGGAAGCTGAATGAGAAGGTAGTGGGACTCACCACCCCTACATCCTTTGAGTCTCTGATTGTGTCACTAATCTCTGCAATTCTTCAAGGAATCCAGTATTGCTATTGGCTTACTATTGTCCTAAGTAGAGACAATTTTAGCGTCTTTCAATTGGACTTTCTTATTATAACAGCCTTCATTCCACAGGTCTGGGAACCAATGTGGGGATTCTGCCAGCTACCAAGTACATCTACGCCAATTATGCATTCTGTGACTTAGGAAATGATCACAGATTGGGTTTAGGGACCCACTGGACTCATTAGAACCACTCTGAGTCCCAAAATCTGTATTAGTCAGGGTTTTCTAGAGAAACAAAAATAATGGAAGGTATATATATTATATAAAAAAATATAATATTAGGTATTAGCTCACATGATTATGGACGTTAAGAATTCTCAAGTCTCAAGATCTGCAGTCAGCAAGCTGTAGACCCAGGAAAGCCAATAATGTATTTTCAGTCCAAGTACAAAAACCTGAGAACCAGGAGAGCCAATGGTGTAAGTTCCAGTTTGAGTCTGTAGGCCTCAGAACCAGGAGAACTGATGGTGTAAGTTCTAGTTCAAAAGCTGGTGGGCTGGAGACCCAAAAGTAGCCCATGTTACAAATTAAGTCACAAGGCAGAAAAAGATTAATATCCCAGCTCAATCAGTCAGGCAAGAGGAGTTCTCCCTTATTCATGATCAGATCAGTGTTTTTGTTCTATTCCAGCCATTCAACTGAGTGGAAGAGGGCCACCCCCATCAGGAGGCCAATTTACATTAGTTAGTCTACCAATTCAAATGTACTCTCATCCAAAAACACACACATAAACACACAGAGAATGTTTGACCTAATATCTGGGCACGCCATGGTCTGGTTAAATTGACACAGAAAATTATCACAAATACTCACCTCAAGACTTTACTAGGATGTTAAACAAAATAATGGATGTAAGTACCAGTGAATCCCTAGTGTAAAATACTGTTTCAGCAAATGTTAGTCATTATTGGCATTAGTTATTGCTATTAATATTAAGTTCAAAGTAGAAAATATGTTCAGTATTGGCCCAGGCATTGTGAGATTGAACCTAGAACTGGGCCACCACTGTCCCAGATCCTGGAAAACCAAGGCCAAGAATGATGCTTTGTAAAGGTCATGCTGATCCTAGATTCTTCTTAGGAGTAAACGGTTTAGCCTTCTCAGTAATCCTTCCGGAAGTTTTATCTCATGATTTTAAGAATTACTTGAAGCCAAATCTTAGCAGCCTCACTACTTCTAAACACAAGGACTTTAATAGAACAAGGGAAATATTGGAGAGAGAAGTCTAGATTGAAGTAAGAATCCACACCAAATTTTTAAACCTGAATCACATTATTTGATTTATGCTCTTAATGTAGTTAATCTAAGCTTTCTTTCACTTCTTCCTAGGAAGAATGACATTATAGGTTTGATTGTGAAACATATGTACTGATGGATAGATTTCCAAGCATGTCTGGTTCCCACAGTAATAGCACTGATTCAAGCCATGCACATAGACATCCTTGATTATAGCCTCTAGAGCCTTTATGTTAAGATTTGCCTTCAGCGTTCATACACACAGATTGTCCTACATTGTCACGGCCTGGCTCCCATAATTATTTTTCAGTTTTAAATTGTGCACTGAAGCCATATTTACAAGTGCACATGTCATACATGTACAGGTCATGGAATCTTTACAAACTGTATATAGTCTTTTTGTTTGTTTTGTTTCCCTCTGTCACGCAGGCTGGATTGCAGTGACATCATCATAACTGACTGCAACCTCAAACTCCTGGGCTCAAGAGATTCTCCTGCCTCAGCCTCCTGAATAGCTGGGACTATAGGCACATGCCACTATACCCAGCTAATTTTTCTATTTCTTGTAGAGACAAGGTCTCACTTTTGCTCACGCTGATCTCCAACTTCTGACCTCTAGCGATCCTCCTGCCTTGGCCTCCCAGAGTGCTAGGATTACAGGCATGAGCCACTGCTCCCAGCCCACAGTCTTATAACCAACAGCCAACTCAGGAAATGTTCACATGATTTTAATTGTTATTTTACTTCTATTTCAAGAATATAGACTCTTAAACAATAGAATTAAAGTAAACAGCCATTCTAGAAATAAAAAGGCAGCAACTAGGATTAGAGTCAGGGTTCAACTCTCAGCTCAGGGCTCAACTCTCAGGTTAACTACGGGTTAACTCCTCTCTGTCTGACTTTTCTCATCTATAAAATAGGCATAATAATATACCTTCCTAAGGTATATTAAATGAGTTAATACATGTAAAAAGCTTAGAAATACTTGGGTCATAATAACCTCTCAATAAATGTAAACCGTTTTTATTGCATAGTTCATTTCTCCTTATACTACCTGTTACCAGATGGTGCCTGAAGTGACATGAAGTGCTTGCTGAATGAATAGGAAGGAAAAATAGGAGTCCTTTACCTAACAGAATATAAAGTTTCAATGAAATTACACTATGCAGAGAAAGCAATTGGTCCTGTTTGTGTGGAAGACAAACAAGGAACTGGACTTTGACTTTGAGCTGTCTGAATGGGAGATGGCATTGCTTCCGTGACCCACATTCACATTCAGTAACAAGACCAGAGAGAAACAGCTTTTAGGAGCCCAAGAGGAATAGTCACCTAAGAGTCACTGTTTGACTAAACAGCCACTCCATTCTTTTTGCTACACAGCCGTTCCTTACACCTTTCAACTGTTCGGCAACACGACTCTCCTGAGATTGAGAAACAGTGTGTCAGATTGCATTGATCCCTAACATAACAGAGGAGTGGTGGCAATAGTACACCAGAAAGACCGCTTTCATTGATTTGGTGCACTGTGTTTCCATCACAGGGAAGAATCTTCTCACAACCAAAGTGCTAGAGGACTGAACGGTCAAGTAAACTGAACGCCAAGCAAGGTGGCGTCCACCTCATGCTCGAGAAGACTCCCAATTTAGCAAAAGAGTAAAGTTCACGAGCAAGACCATCACTAACAATTTGTCATAAAGAATACCAACTTTTCTTTTTTATTTGTACAATGTTCACAAAACACGCAATGCTAATCTTCTCATTGATTTAAGCAAATCTTAAAAATCTCTTCCATTTTTAGCTAGAGAAATTTATAATTTATTGAGCTGTTTATAACCAGAAATGATTCCTTTTATAATCTCTGGAGTTAAGAATCTAACAGGCAAGATTCATTGAACAGGAACCATGTGAATTATGAAGTGTATGCAAAGGATAACGTGCTGGTGTATTGACATTGTGGAGGCACTATACCCAGCCAGGGGTCTTGCTGCAGTCCTTTGCTATTATTTAAAGGTTATTCAAGAATTACTCTTTTCATATATAGAGTAGATGGATAAGTACTTAAGAAATTCTGTGATTTTTTTTTTCATTTGCATGTTGTTTTTAACTACCAAGCTGTTTCAGAAAAATAAGCAAACAAAATGTTCAGTAGCCTGGTTTTCTAGTTCTCCCACTAAACAGGTATCCGTACTGTGAGACCATAAAATTGAATTCATGATACATATATGTATATACCTGTGTGTATAGCTATATATATCTCTCTATATATATCTCTATAATCTATATCTATCTCTCTCTATATAAAACATCATTTAGCATTGACTATTGGCCAGAGGGCATTGGAGACATTCACCCATTTCTTGGTGGACATGTGATACAAATTACAAATTATCATGTCACTTAGGAAATTGGAATACAAAGGAAAAGAATAATAAAATCTTAGAATTGAGTGCAAACACTCTTAAATTTTCACCATTGTTAGATTAGACACTGCCTGTTTTTGTTTATTGAAACAAGTTCATTTGTCACACTTAGACTGTCCCCAAGCCTCTCAATGGCAAACAATGTCATTTTTTGGCAGAAAGCAGAGCATAAGAATTGAAGCAATAGACTTTACATAAAGTACGCTCTGTACTTTCTCCCTAGGGTAAGAATAGTTTCCATCCCAGACACACTCCGAAACCTTCCATGATTTTAATGACAGTAGCTGTGAAAAATTACTTCACATGTACCAAAATGGGCAACAATAAATCTCAAGTTTCTTTTCACAGCTTTGACAATCTTAATTTACCAATTGAGAAATTGATTTGGTGGGAGTATTTGAAAACTAGGAAGATACACTGGAATTTGCCTTTATTCTATCAGACTGAATCCACTTCTAGAAGTGCTAGTGCAGAAAAAAGCTTCTGCACAGCCCAGGAAACTATCACAAGAGCAAACAGACAACCTTCAGAATGGGAAAAAATATTCGCATGCTACACATCCCATAAAAGGCTGATAATTAGAATCTATATAGAACTCAGGAAAATTAGCAAGAAAAAATCAAACAACCCCATTAAAAAGTGGGCAAAGGACATGAACAGAAACTTTTCAAAAGAAGACAACAATGGCCAACAAACATATGAAAAAATGCTCAACATCTCTAATCATCAGGGAAATGCAAATCAAAACCACAATGAGATATCGTTTAAGTCTAGTCAGAATGGCCTTTATCAAAAAGTCCCAAAACAATAAATGTTGGCATGGATGCAGAGACATAGGAACACTCATACACTGCTGGTGGGACTGCAAACTGTGCAACCTCTGTGGAAAGCAATATGGAGATACCTCAAAGAGCTACAAGGAGACCTAGCATTTGATCCAGCAATCCCATTACTAGGAATCTACCCAAAGGAAAAAAACAAAACAAAACATGTGCACTAGAATGTTTATAGCAGCACAATTCATAATTGCAAAGATGTGGAAACAACCCAAGTGCCCATCATCAATACATGAGTAGATTAATAAAATATGGTATATGTATACCATGGAGTTCTACTCAGCCACAAAAAACAATGGTGATATAGCACCTCTTATATTATCCTGGATAGAGCTGGAGCCCATTCTACTAAGTGACTTATCACTAGAATGGAAAAACAAGCACCACATGTACTCACCATCAAATTGGTATTAATTGACCAACACTTATGTGTACATATAGCAGTAACATTCATCTGGTGCCGGGCAGGCGGTGGGGAGGAGGGCATGGGTATATTCACATCTAATGGGTATGGTTTGCACTGTGTGGGTGATGGACACATTTGAAGCTCTGATTTGGGTGGGGCAAAGGCAATATATGTAACCTAAACATTTGTACCCTCAAAATATGCTGAAATAAAGAAGAACTGCTAGTGCATCAGGTGGGACAGCAGATGTAACAAGAGTGCTATCAATAAGACTCTTGACTTTGTAAAAAATATGTATGCATGTGTGTGTGTGTGTGTGTGTGTGTGTGTAAGAGAGAGAGAGAGAGAGAGAGAGAGAGATAAGTAAGCCGATATGAAATGGGGTAGTTTTGGAGTTACAGACATACTTTTTCACCCTCACTCGTATATATGACAACGTTAAGTGTCTAAAAAGCAAAAAGATTTAAAAAGCAAATGGAGATTTTCTCAATAAGGATGGAAAAAAAGAAGCCAACTTTGTGCCAGACTCATTCATTTATATTTCTTTTCTTTAATTCTTAGAACAAACTGCATTTTAAAAACCAGGAAACTGAGGTGGGCATCAGTTAAGTAAATAAGACTTACAGTCTTACAACGAGGTAAGTGGAAATACGAGTTGGGCATATACATTTATAGACTTTGGTTCCAAAGCCTGAACTGAAAAAAAGAGTGGAAGAAGTGTAAGCATTGATGTGGTGGTCATGGCAGCGTGGTGCCAGGTTAACCGTGCTTACACAGAGAGGGACACTCAGAAGGCCAGCACCTGCAGAGAATACAGCTGGCCTTGTTCTAGCATGAAGAGATCTACACTAGGATTTCAGCCTGGGAGGTTGGGGAATAGGAAGTGATTTGTTAATTTCTATCGCCCATATCAACACAGAATGACCAAAGGTGGGGAGGGAATTAAAATGCTCCTTACTAATACCTCCAAATTTCATGCATTTACAAATTTCTGATTTCTCCCTGCCTAAACTTAAATTATCCCTCTTTTAAAACCCACACCATTGGTGATGAAAATCCATGGCAGATCCCAGGGATTTCTGTACTTGCACTTCTCTCGGCTTTATAGTGAAGCTAGATTGAAGTGGGAGTGGGCCCGAGCCTCATTTTCCCCTCTGTCTGTGGTATCTCTCGTACAGGAGGGCTTAACATGGGTGAGCCTAAAAATGGGTAAAGAGAAAGAGCTCTCCTCTTTTTCAAATGGTACACGATCCAAGAAGGCTTTAGGACCCCTGTTACAGGTAAAGTTTTCACTATAAGGCAGATCAATCACATAGTCTCATATTTCTCCCTGATGCTGTTTTTAGAATCCTTATTTTGTTTTGTTTAGTTGGGACTATTAGTTTGAAAATAATCTTGAAGCTAGAAATTTCCCTTGAGCACAAAAGCCCTCTGTAATTGAGGTTAAGGTCTTAAGTCCTCATTTTGACCACCATACTGTCAGCAATATAGCATTTATTTTGGACTCAGTTACATGCAACAGAAAAATAAATCTTCTAGCTTCATCCCATTGATAACATCTTAGGAGATAGACATTTGTCAAAATGTCCCAAGACTTCTGCCTCATCTCAACCAAAATTCAACCTTTTACTGAAGAGACATGACACATCAAATAATCTCTTACTTGCAGTAGAAAAGTTTTTCTAATTAACATTTCATTATTCAGTAAGGATTTATTCTGTATCTTTTATATGTCAGGCACTATATTAGATTCTGACAATGCTAATGGAATCTAAAATTCTTCTGAGGATAAAAGACATATGAACAGAAAAAAATTATAAAACAAAGTGCTAAAAAATATATTTTTCTTTCTTTGTTACGTATTGAGCACCTACTATGTTCTAGAACTATGCTGGGGATATAGCAGGAGGCAACAAACAATGTCCCTCCCTTCGTGGAGTTTATATTATAATGGGGATGGGAGAAAAAGACTGTAAATAAATGAATAAAAAAATTATAATGTTGGGTAGAGCTCTGAGCTATGAAGAAATATAAATGAAGGCAAGGGGATGAAGATGGACAGGAGGGGCTCTGTTACATTGAAGTCCTCACTGCTGTGGCAAAAGTTGAAAAGGGATTTGAAAGAAATACTACAGGCAAGCAAATAGCTTGTCCCGAGGGTGATATAAGTGATATAACAGGCTTCCTTGAAAAGAGTCATTCAATAATAGTATCAAGTGAAGAGTGGAAGTTGAACCAACAGATAATGAATAGGCCGACGCTTAACATTTTGAGAAGAGCTGCCTTCCTTAAATCCAAAGATGCAACAAATACAGGTATAAGCATACTGTAAGGAATGACAGCTTTGGTAGGAAGAGGTGAGAGGTCAGGCATCTTTGAAGAAGCAGATGTCACAAAAGGTGCCATATGAAATGCTGATTAGGTGGAATTTTGCATAGGGTTTGCTACTTCTTTCTAGCTACAGGCGAGAACTCCGGGCAATGTCCACCCCAGGGCTTATTTCCTTGGAAGTAGGGGGAAGTCTCTACTGATTATAGGGAACACAATTGTACTATTCAAGATATTTAAATTAGGGTTCTTCAATGTGTATGTATGAATTGCCTGCATCAGTATTGCCTCAGGTTCATATTAAAATGCAAATTTCTGGGCATTAAGACCAATGAAGAAGAATTTCTCAAGGGAAGCCTGGGAATTTTAATTTTCAACAGACATGAAGATCAGAAAGAATCAATCTTTAAAAAGGAAAAGAGATCTTTACAGACAGAATGAACGGCAGATACAGAGGTAATAAGGTTGGCAGATTCTGAGGAACGGAAAGGTCAGTTTGGCCAAAAATATAGTTCTCAAAAGGAAGAATGATGGAAGATAAGGTCAAGTCCAAATCAAATATTGTCTCCTAGATCATGGCATGGACTCCCCCCCCCCCATGCCCACCAACACTGAAGGGTTATGGGAATAACTGGTGGATATTAAATATAGGAAGATCATATTCAAAGGCAAAAAAAAAACAAAAAAACAGTGGAGTCTGTAAAGGATAAAGTTTTAAGAGGCTACCAAAGAAATCTGATATTTTTACTGATTATTTTTTTTGGTTCTTGAATTTCTACAGGATAAGGATAAATACTGAATTTGTCAATGGAAAAGAAGCCCAACTCCGTAAAATAACTTAAAGAGGTTTATTCTGAGCCAAATTTGAGGACCATGGCCCAGAGCCACACCCAAAAAGGCTTGAACAAGTGGACTCACTGTGGTTGGATCAAGGTTTGGTTTTATACATTTCAGGGAGACAGAATTGCAAGTAAAGTCATAAATAATACATGGAAGACATACATTGGTTTGGCCCAAAAAGGTGGGATATTTCAAAGTGGGGAGGATTACAGGTTGTAGGTGGGTTTAAAGACTCTTTGATTTGTAAATGGTTAAGGAAATGAAGCTTTGTCTAGAGGCTTGGAAGGCTTTATCTCAAGATAAGGAAGTCTGCTAATGAGAGACAAGCCACAGGGCATATACCCAGACTAAAGAGATTTGTTGGCCCAGCACGGTGGCTCACGCCTGTAATCCTAGCACTCTGAGATGCCGAGGCAGGTGGATCGCTCGAGGTCAGGAGTTTGAGACCAGCCTGAGCAAGAGCGAGACCCTGTCTCTACTAAAAATAGAAAGAAATTATCTGGCCAACTAAAATATATATAGAAAAAATTAGCCGGACATGGTGGCACATGCCTGTAGTCCCAGCTACTAGGGAGGCTGAGGCAGTAGGATCCCTTAAGCCCAGGAGTTTGAGGTTACTGTGAGCCACCCACGGGCACTCACTCTAGCCTGGGCAACAAAGTGAGACTCTGTCTCAAAAAAATAAATAAAAAATAAAGAGATTTGTTATGTAAATTGAGGACCAGCTGGTTTGTTTTCTATAGCCTTATGCCTATTAATGAGTTACAAAGGATATCCATAGGAAGGGAGGAGGGCATGATGAGGCCTGTCTGAACTTCCTTCTTATGGCCAGAAGCTCAGTTTTAGAACATCCCCTTGGCCAAGAGGGGTCCATTCAGTCAGCTGGGGTGGGGGGAGTTTAAGATTTTATTTCAATTCACAAATTTATGGCCTCATTTTGGCTGAAACAAGAGGTTTTTTTGTGTTTTAGGTTTTTTTTTTTAATGATATCTCTTTATTATTGTATACTCCATCAAAAATATAGAAAACTGCAGCTAGAAAAAGAAAATATCTTGAGTCCTATCAACAGTATCAGTTGATACTACATCAAGGTTGTCCTAGAGTACATGCAATTTGATGTGCTACAGCTGTGGCTTTATGCCTGAGAAGGTATGCAGGCTCTGAAAGTGGCCTCAACACACCTTGTAAAATAGGAGATAGGTCACCTTCTAACCAAGTCCTTATTTTCAATGTCATCTGGTCTATTTCACAACCCCATTATTAATTTTTCCAGGATATTATCTAAATAAACAATTTAGTATAGGATATGCATAAAATCATTTCATAGGGGACCTCACTGCTTTCTTTGTATATTCTTACTGTAGGATAGATTCCATTCTCAGCTAGAAGAAAAATAGCTTCACAGGGAAAATGCATGGAAACGGTCTGGTGTGGGATTCAGAGAATGGAATCTTTTTGTAGTTTGAGAAAAAAAAAAATCAGTGTTCCTGCTGTACAGACAGTGCTTAAAAAGAAGGTTGTTTTGATTTATCTAAATAAAATAACTGCTAGACCAGTGCTTCTTAATGAGGGACAAATTGTTCCTGTTCTGCCACCCCAAGGGAATATTTGTCAATGTCTGCAGACATTTTTTATTATCACAACTCAGGGGGTACTACCAGTATTTAGTGCATAGAGGCCAACGGTGTTGCTGAACATCCTAAAATGCACAGGACAGTCCCTTTTCCCCAACAATAGGCATGAGAAATCATTTGCCAGCCCCAAATGTCAAGAGTACCCAGACTGAGAAACCCTAGACTAGAAATTTAACTCTGGTAGAAATGCTCACCTTACAAATAATAAAATAGATCCCAGACTAATCATGTGTAATAGTCATGTGTTTGCTGAAGAGGGTAATGAAGGTCATGGCCAAAGAAAAACATTTAGATCCATCTGGTTGTATAAAATTACGTTCTACTAGGTGAAGTCCCCAGAGGGTGCAGGGGTGCAATGGTGTATGAAATCCATTCTGGACCATGGTGTTTCCTAGACAAACAGCAGGAGAGATGAATGAACTGGGAATCAGAGCTACCAATTCATCTTTCCACTCTGACTCCAGCTAACAATGATTCTTAAACAAGACACAACATCTCTGAGTTTCAGTTTCTTCTGTAGGTTGGGAAGATGAGGATAATCGACTCTAATATCTTTTCTGATCCTATGACTCCATGGTGTGGTGTTTTACACTGTGTCAACATAGCTAAATAGGAACGTCATTTTGCTGAATACTCCTTCCCTAGGTGGTTACAAATTAGGGTTGGCCTTAAGAAAAATTTACACAAGATTTGGAAGATCTGAACCTTGCTAGTGTGAGTCAGCAGCTTCCCCAGCCCCCCACTGGATCTCCTATTTTAGGTCTCTTCAGTTCTGAGTCACGAACTGTGTAGCTCTGCAGCAAATGGTGTCAGCTTCTACAATGTCAAGGTTGGAGGCACTGGTAGACAAATGCATGCTCCCAGTTTGTCCTTGTGGGTTTTGATTGGTCCTTTTATTTGGAAAGACCTCTTCTTTGAACCCCTGTTCCCTAGTTCCAATTTGTCTTCACTCTTCCCTATTACATGTCCAGGTTTCTTTCCACTGGCCCTTGCCTACCACAACTTTGGGCCCACCACCAGATGCCGAGGCAACATCCTTCCTTAGACTTCTTTTCCAGATCCCATAGTTGTGTGAGAACTACAGCAATGTTTATAATAAATCATTTATTCCTTGTCACTCACAAGGGTTTTCTTCCCTTATCTAATCCTTCTTATGTATATGGAATGTATCAGTGCTAATGAGTCAGTGCGGAAATGGAGAGTAAATCCCACTAGAAATTATAAAGGAATTGAAAGAGGAAAATTTCAAAATGAAAAAAGAAATTAAAAGGTAGACAGATAAAGAATTAGCAAGTGTTTTCCGTATGTCCCTAATATCTACCCAACAATGGTCATTTATTTTTCTAAGCATTATGGAGCTATGCAGACCCTTAAGAAATATATGCTTTAGGTAAAAGGTTAAGGGTCCAACTTTTTATAAATAATCAGATTAACCTAGAATATCCTGTTCCAAAACATTCTCCTGACCAATACTGCTGGCTTCATTTTCTAGAATGTACTATCTTATAATAATTTTAGAAAATGTTGTAGACTCTAGCTCCATTTTGAAAATAAATTATACGTTAAGAGTATTTTGCAAAAGTCTTGCAGTTAAGCAGCATATTTAACTACATTTATTTCAGTATGTCTCAATTTTATTGAACATCAGTCTTTTTTCTTCTGCTGAATAGAGGAAAATTTTAAAAATTATGTTTAGAAAATGCTATACTAGATAATACAAGGAAGTACTGACTATAAACAATCCAAGTATTTAGAGAAAAAGGATACAAATGTGAAGTTTGATAATCTTGAAGGACTTCATACAGGAAGTATAGTTTGTACCAGAATCTAGGATGAGAAGTATTTAGATGGGTAGAAAGGAGAAGGAATATATTTTAGAAGTTGTGGGTGATATAATTGAGAGGAATTTGTAATGTAAGGAGGAAGCCAACTTGTGGTGAAGAAGTATCTGATGGGGTCATATTCCAGATGGCTTTGAAATCCAGACAAAGTTATTTAGACTTTTATTGATACAAGTTAGGAACACTTACACATTTTTGAATCGTTAAGTGTTATGAAAAATATTAAATATTTTCCCCAACATCACGTTGCTAGTAAATAGTAGAGTCAGGGTTTAAACTCAGGAGCTCTGGCTCCAAAGCTTGTCATTTTAACCTCTTATATTGGATTTCCTAGCAGGTTCACTGAATGGTAAATACATTTGGGCAAAAATGGATTCATAAACGATCTGAGAATTTGGATGACAGGTTTCCTTACAGTGGCTTACACCTGAGGGAACATGGAAGCTTGGACATGGGTGTTTTGGAAACAATGCTCTGAGCAAGTTACAAACCTGTGTCCTGGTCATCTTTGAGGGAGGCCCATGAGCTCACCGAGGTCATGGACCTGACATTGAAGGAATTCATCCAGTTGAAATAAAAAACAGAAGCTATGGAATTAGCACCAGAATACAGAAACGTAACCAAGCCTGGAGATTTCCTGGCAAGAATAAAGGGTTATGGAAAACTCATCTCCTGCGTGTCTGGTCTAGTAAAACCTGACTGAATTATTAGAGAAAGGTAAAAATTAAAATAAAATGATCCATTTGCAGAATTCCTACCAAGGGAACTTTTTTGAGTTGGACTCAAAAGTAGAGATGTGAGGTACAGCTGATTCCAAAACGGTAGACAAGTTATGAAACCACTTGGACAATTATGGCTTGCCACTGTAGTTCCACCGGGATTGTAAGATGAATATACCCCTGCAAGGTGTACATGGAGTTCTCTGGTTTGTCAGAGGATGCTCATATGTCTGCTAAAGTGATTGGAGAAAAAACATAGACTGAGAGCTTCAGTAATAGCTATAAATTTGGCTAGTCTGAAAATTCTTTCCTCCTTCTTTTCTTCTTATTATCCTCCTTTATTAGAAAACTAAACTTTATTACATACAAAGAAATAGTATGGGATGAGTTATTAATATAGAGTCCATGCCATCCACATTGATCAATGCCTACACAAACTAGGCTGTATATGTATTAAAAAAAAAATGAGAGAGAAACTGGGAACCACTAGTCTTGGACTCATAGTATATTTTGAATACATGTTTTTTTCTCTTTTCATTTTAGTAAACCATATTTGTTAAAGAACGATGAGTGAAAAAAAATTTCCAATAATTTGGTTTCAAGAATTGTGGAGTGGGCACTTTTGTTTACTTCTTCTCTATCTAAAATTCTCACTAAAACAAGGTTATATTATTTAGAAATAAAAAATATGTAAAAATACTTGCAAATCAGAAAACATGGCCCGGTAAAGTGGCTCACGCCTGTAATCCTAACATTCTGGAAGGCTGAGGCAGGAGGATCGCTTGAGCTCAGGAGTTCAAGACCAGCCTGAGGAAGAGCAAGACCCCATATCTACTAAAAATAGAAAAATTAGCTGGGTGTGGTGGTGCGTGCCTGTAGTTCCAGCTATTTGGGAGGCTGAGACAGGAGGATTCCTGGAGCCCAGGAGTTTGAGGTTGCGGTGAGCTATGATTACCCCACTGCACTTTATCCAGGGCGACAGAGCAAGACTCTGCCTCCAAAAGAAAACATACCACCAGCAGATCAGTAATTCTCAGCAATGTCCAATTTCCTCTCACTCCCCACATATTCAGAGTGGCAGGCATCAATCTTTTACTCCTAACTAACGTCTCAAGTACTATATCCTTTAAAAATGCAAAATCCACCTTGGAAGTGCTCCAAGCACACCAACAGGGCCTTAGTAGAGAAGCCAATCAGAGCCTGAATCTTCGTTATAAAGGAGACTAAACAAGAGACAAGAATATTATTTTGGAATTTTTAAATTGCTAGTACATTTAATAAAAAAGCTAAATAATAGAATCAACAAGATGAGAAGATAATTAGTCATGTAGAAGAATGGGTAAATTAAGTCCTACAAAATGAAGGGCAACAAGATGACTAGCTAGCAAGTGGGGATAGAAATCCTAATGGATTGGGAAATGAGCACACCAAATACAGTATCCATCTAATAGCAATTCAATAAGAAAATAAAACAACAGGGAAAAAAATAGGGCAGTGTCACAAACTGTGAACTTTGGATTTTACCCTACTTTCAAACTAAGAAGTTAGTCTGATATAGTTTTATGGATTCTGACAGAAGACATAAGACTACTGGATCAGAGATAAAGTCCTCTAATAGTCATGAGTATCAGCATATATGTACCAGTTTCTCTTTCCCCCAAATCCTGCAGGATGACATGGATGGGTCCAGATGGATGTCTGTTCCTAAAATAGGTTGCATTGCAGAAAAGGAACCCAAATTTAGGTAATCTAAATTTTTTATAAGGGCAACAATCATGCAAGTGTTTAATGCTGAAGCGCAATACCATCTCTACTTTCCCAGGCTATATGAGTACTTGCCCTTTGCTCTGGAGAGAGACACTATCTTATATTCCTAGACTGTTTGTTCTATAATCGTAC
Organism: Eulemur rufifrons; assembly: GCF_041146395.1. Classification (NCBI taxonomy): domain Eukaryota; kingdom Metazoa; phylum Chordata; class Mammalia; order Primates; family Lemuridae; genus Eulemur; species Eulemur rufifrons. The sequence goes on from NC_091002.1 coordinate 31,139,723, forward strand.
TTGAAAAAGATAGTCTAAAACAAAGAGCAGGCAGTGTTTCTGCTCACAAGATGTGCAAAAACATGAGAGGCCCATGGAAAATATTCTTCCAACAGGCATAAAATAATCAAAGCTATGTTAGGAAAAAAATTCCAAGAACATCAAAACTTCAGCAAAGAAGGATCACCAAAAGATTAATGGGAAAAATAAAAAGACAAATGCTGGTAATATTTCTGAATTCCAGAGATAAAGAGATAGATAATCCTGAATAGTTCTCATTTATGTTGGGACCTTGTGCAGGGATGTTCTATTATCAAGTTGGTTAAGATGGAAGCTGTATTTCCCAGAATATCCCTTTCTGCATGATACTGCTTAGAGCGGGCCAAAAAAGGAACTTGAAGAAGATTAGGGAAGTAGAAATGAAACACTGCATTACTCTGTGAGTATTGTTATGATTAGGTGGGTGAAATATGCAGAGATGCTTGAAAATTCCAGCTTACCCTCAATCTCCTCTGCTCAGTGTTCAACTGTTCTTCACTACTACAATTCCTACTAATTAACAAGTGTTGTTCAAAAGCAACAGCTTCGCCTGGCGCAGTGACTCATGTCTGTAATCCTAGCACTCTGGGAGGCCGAGGTGGGTGGATCGTTTGAGCTCAGGAGTTCGAGACCAGCCTGAGCAAGAGCGAGACCCCATCTCTACTAAAAATAGAAAGAAATTATATGGACAGCTAAAAATATATATAGAAAAAATTAGCCGGGCATGGTGGTGCATGCCTGTAGTCCCAGCTACTCGGGAGGCTGAGACAGGAGGATCCCTTGAGCTCAGGAGTTTGAGGTTGCTGTGAGCTAGGCTGATGCCATGGCACTCACTCTAGCCTGGGCAACAGAGTGAGACTCTGTCTCAAAAAAAAAAAAAAAAAAAAAGCAACAGCTTCTTATGAACTTCGCAACCAGTTCCCTCTTCATGATACCACTTCGTGGCTAGAGATGATAAGCTTATCAGATGGAACGATTGTTGATTCTGTGATCCTAAAATTCTTCCTTTCAACCTTTCAGTTCTCCGGCTCCTCCCAAAGTGTGAAAAGTCAAATTCCTTTAATAACTCTCTTATTCCATAATCCGGAATAGTTTTGCTTTTCCTGATTGAAATCTGATGAAAACAAAACACCAAAGGCTTGTAATCTAAGTCTCTGGAGTTAAGAAACCCTCATAATGACTGCAGCTCATTTTCAAATTGCTCTGAAATTTAAGAAAATCCTTGAGACTAATGCCTTTGGTGACCTAGCAGGAAATCAACAACAACAAAGAACAACTTAAATCCCTTCTGAAGGAAGTTAAAGTCATCTATTATCTGAGGTCTCTAATTATTTTGCAAACCAGTTTATAAACAAATCTCATCCACATAATAAAAGGCTGATAACATTAAGTGATAAGTCAACATGGAAGAAGGTAACTAACACACAAAAGAAAAATATCCACAGGAGCTTCAGATTTTGCAATTATGAGGCATAGACTTAAAAGAGCTATGCTTATGATGTTAAATGGTATCAAAATAAAGTAATAACTTGCAAGCTGGCTGTGCTAGTTTTCCTTGACTTGTTTATATTTAGGTTAGTAGTTCAGAGATCCTGAAAAGCATCTGGATCAATGAAAGCAATACTTTTGCAAGGAGCAATGTGTAATGCTCCTTGTATTAATACCATATCCCTTTGGATCCTTCTGACTGTTAAGTACAACTTTGCTTTCAATCCACTACTCATCCAGTAGGAAGAAAGACAAGGACACAGTATCAGAGCAGAATGGAGTACATAGAAAGCTATTCCAGGACCTGTTCTCCCTGTTTGATATATACCATTCCACGTGAATCCCTAAACCCTATAAGTGTGATCATAAACTTGATTCTTTCTGTCAGTATCATCTGGAAGCCTGTTGCATATGCAGAATTTCAATCCCACCTCAGACTTAACAAATCAGAATTTTAATTTTACAAGACACCCAGGTGCTTCATTTGCATTCAAGCTTAAGAAGCCCTGTTCCAAACAATCCTTTAATAACTCTTATGTGCATTACTAACTCTAATGTCTAATAACTGAGACACAAGGCATTGGCTTGTCCAAACGGTAAATCTGGATTTTAAACCAAAGTCCTCTTTATCTTTTTATTTAGTTTTATTGGGAATCTACCTTCTATAACCTTAATTTCAGTGAAAACAACAAGCCATATTCCTCTGTTCAGAACAAATTAAAAAGAGACAAATGGATCAGATATTTATGTCTCTATCTGATCGATTTAGTAAAAGTCACTGTTTGGAAAATACCGTGATGGCTCAACTATTGAACATGAGATCCTGATTTAAAATGGAGCCAGTGGTGGTTGTTTTTAGTTAGTTAGTTTTTTCAGTGTCAATGGTTACCAGGAGAAGAAATATTCAACTAAATGTTTTGAAACATGCTGTAGAGCAAGCTTAGGTATTTTGCTCTATTTTTTTGGCCTGAAGAAAATGAGAGTCCTTTGCTTCTGTCTGTTCTTTAGCAATGCTGAGGTCAGAGAACACACTGGCCCAGCCTTAGAAAACGATTTGCGTCATATTTTGTCTGGCAAATTCCAACTCATCTCCTTCTTCCAATATCACAAAACCACACATCTCAGAGGGCTGTGGGAAGTTGAGCAAATGAAACATGCTGGTTTTGGTTTGATATCCTGCTTTGCCACATGCATTCAGGAGAAAAACGGATACTCTAATATATAAGTAGAGGTATCAAAGACTAATAGAGCGAACCATTGATTTAGGTGAGACCCATAGGAGGAAAAATCGTGGATTCTTGCCAGGTTTTTCCCATTCTGAAGAAAACTAGGTGTGTTCTATGTCTTCTCTATTTTGTCCTCTCATTTTAGTACCTTAATAATTCTTCTCCAAAGAAATAACAGGGCAAATTAGGTAGGGACTACTATGAAAACCATTGGCAAATTTAGGGTGAACAGGGAGTCTAATTCTAACTGGGAAATGATGTTTGTCTCTTGAAATGTTACAGACCTAATTTCTATCCATTGTCATCTATCTTGGAGGAAAGTGGGAGGGTGCTTTATTAGTCGGCAAGCAGAAAATACAAGCAAAACATTCAAGAGCATTCTAAATTCAGGCACTGAGCTATCACATGTGAGGTTTTTCCTTAGTTATCAGAGTCAGTAGAGCTTAGTTGTCTCATATTCAAAGGAAATAATATGAATATAACTATCTTATTTTTTACTTATTGGATAAATAGGATATGTTAATATAAATCTTCAATTTATGTATTCCATTAGAAATTACATATTTATCAATAGTTCAGGAAATACTATATATTTTTTTCAAAGCCCTTATTATATTCCACATAGTGTCTTAGGCACTTCACATATTATCTCTATTCCTAATCACAAACTACTTAGTTATCTTTGTCCCCCATCTTCCAGATGAAAGAATTGAAGCTCAGAGAACCTAAGTTACTCTTTTGAGGTCACAGCTAACAATATTGGGACTCTGGCTTCAAAACATACACTGGCCTCCATAGGACACTTCACCTTCTCCTTAACACAGATGACATTATATTTAAATAATGTCAATGTCAAAAGCTTTACACTACATATAAATATTTTAATCTATTCCCATATGCATTTTAATATATTTAGTGAATAAGTGGACTTATATGTTTAGAAACATTAAGATAGTTTTTGATCTACATCTACAAGTAATTACAAGTAACTTTTACCCTGTAAGCAGTGGCCCCCCATTATGGGGTAACCAATATGAAGAGATTCTAAATCCTAAATTTCCATATTAATACTTAAGAAAAGCCTAAGAAAGCTGTCTTATTGTCTCTGGTTTGTAATAAGAATGCAATGACAAAATGGTTATAACATTATTTTTATTTATCACTAAATTTCAATAAAGTTAGTAACTTATAGACCATACCTAATCTAATGCAAGTAGCGCATGACGATAGGAAAAACCTAGTGACAGCACAATAACAAAACTATTTGGGAATTGTTGTCATCATAACAACTGATCCAGGAAATCTGTTATACTTGGGAGCATAATTTGCTGAAACTGGGCCAATCTTCATACTACCATGCATTCATGTGCAGAAATGCTTATCTGTTTCAATTCTTTTCTATAACATAAAATTACACTGAATGTTAGAACTTTTGTACCAGTGTTAATCCCAAGTACCAAATCTGCTACTGTAAATAATTAGTTATGGGAATTTGGGAAAATATTTTTGCTTTCCTGTTTTACTTTTTCTGAAATATAAAAGCAGTGAAATAGATTTCTATCAGCTAAGAATCTTTCTCTTGGAAGGGAGGAAAATCTCACTTCTATTCAATCCCAATGGGGAATTTATTGGCCTAAATAATTAAAATGTCTAGGAGTAAATTGGTTATAGCTAGATCAGAACTTTGATTAGAAGATCTGATATCTCTCTCTCTCTCTCTCTCTCTCACTTGTTTTCCTTTTCTTCATCTACAAATGAGCTCTCTATGTAGTAGGAAAGATGAGGCCTAGAATTGCCAATGTGACATTCTTGGTACCTATGATCTTCAAAGGGAAAGAAATCCCTTTCACAAGACAGACATCAAAAGTCATGGAGCTGACACAATTGGTCCAACTTGGATCTTACATACATGGATCTGATTGGCCAGGCCTGAGTTACCTACCTACTCCAGAAATGAACAGTAAAACATGATTCCCCTGAAGGAAGAGACTAGCCCTGCCTCCAGAAGAAGAGAGGTTGGCAGTGAAAAATAAACAATATTTATACCAAGTATGATCTAGTTCATCTTGTATAGACTCTGGACCCTTCATTTGTAAAAATTTACTATTATACATAATATCTGGAAGAGATGCAGAATTGTACAGTAAAAAGTAATAAACAGTTTACTTGGGGAACAGCCTGAACACTTGAATTAGTAAATCAGCATGTGTTTTATATTACATAATTTCTAGGTATCTTTATCTCTTTGACTTATACAAAGTAAACAAGATGAATTTCCCTGTCAGAATTCTACTTTGTGAAATATGTGCTATAGATCACCATAAGAATGAAGAGCATGATAATCCATTAAACTTAATGCAAATATGTCCCAGGAGGGAAGGGAGAGAGGGGCTTACATTTTTACAAGTAAACCATAGGAATAAGAACAATTGCATGTGCGGAAATAAAGGGAAACTTGCCAGACCACCATTTAGGCCTGCAGACCCTGGTATCACCCACTCAGTTGAATTTAAATAACCTAGGTCACACTTTGCATTTCAGGAGGCTAGCATTAAGTAGAAGGCAGTAAGATCTTTGCCTATGGCCCCCTGTATATAGTTTCCCCCAGACTTTATTTTTCAAAAAACTTTGTGCTCTGGCCATGGTGCTGAATGCTGGAGGGCCACAAGTTGGGCAGCCCCAGACTGACTTGAAAAGAGAGCACAGGTTCAAATTGTGGATTTAAAGTCACAGTGGATATTCGTTTTTTGTTTTGTTTTGTTTTGTTTTGTTTTTAGGAAAAAAGGTATTATATTCTCTGACTTTGTTGAGGAGGAGTTGTTGTGAAGTAGAATCAGGCAGAGACCTTGGCCCAAAGGAATGCCACATTATTGACTCCAAGCCAGGGAGAAACATTCATTTGCCTTCTTAGTACTACTTCTTACTCAGTACCACATAGAATCATTGGTTAGTTTGGAGAACACATTAATTATAGGAATGATTTGCATTAGTGATCACTGATGAATCAAAAAATATCTTCTTTACTTACTATGTAAGCTCTGTGCGGGCAATGTTTCATTTTTGCTATTTTGTTTTGTTTGATTTTTATGCCCCCAAGATATCCCTAGTATGGCAAAATGCACAACATACATAGAAAGCATGCATGGTTTTGTACTTTGTGTATCCTTGAAGGTCTTATGTTAATTTCATTCACATTTTCAAATGTAGCTACACTGATATATTTAATTTTTAGCATTCATTTTAACTACACTTGACTAAAAATTGCCCTCCAGAATGGTTGTATTAATGGATGGTCTTGCCAGTGATGTACAAGTGTCTCAGTGAGGCAAGAGATTATGACATTTACCAAGTCTAATTTCCTTTTCCTCCGTACCAAAAAGCTTCACTCCATTTCCTAGTCTTCCTTGCAGTTAGGTGTTGCCAAAGAACTGTATTGGTGACATGTAAGTAAAAAAAGATGTGTGGTCCTTCAGTCACTGTGATTAAGAAGTGAATCTTCCTCATGGTTTTTTTCCCCCATATATCAACAGAATAGAGATTACTCTGAGGACCTCAAAGAGAACTGAGCTTCAAGATGAGAGGAATTGGGCTTCCTGAATGACCTCATCAGATGATGTAGGACCAGGAACATGTCCACCAGACTGGGACATGAACAATAAATGAACTTTTGTTGTATTAAGCTACTGCAATTGTGAATTTCAATTTCAACTTACAAACTTAATTAATGTACATTTCCCTCTATCATAACCTCCTCTTGAAGTTATCAGACTTCTATTTGTTAATCTATTTTCATTTTCATAAGACAGATGACTATACAGATCTCAATATTGTGCCACATTGTATTTCTATGTTCTACTGAGATTAAGTAGCATTTTCCATGTTTACTGGCATTTGATTTTCTCCTTTTTGACTTGCAGCTTCATCTCTTGCCCATTTTCTATCAGATTATTTATTTTTTTCTCATTGTTTTGAAGGAATGCCTTATGTATTTTGGCTACTAATCCTATAGTGGCTATGTTCATTGTTAATATCTTCTGCCAGTCTGTGGTGTGTATTTTAACTTTGTTCATGGTATTTTTTTCCCACAGATTTTATTCATTTTAGTTTGGTCAATCCATTCATTTCCTTTGTGGTTTGTGCATTTTGCCTTGTTTACAAAATTCCACTTTATTTTGTGGCCACTAAGGGATTTTTCTTATAGGGTCTCCTAAAAGTGTTAAAGTTTTTGTTGTTCACATTTAGAATTTTACTGTGTTTGAAATTTATTTTTGTGTATCATGTGGGAGCCATAATATAATTTTATTTTTTATTTTATTCTGTCCATGATGATTTATAATACCAACTCTGTTACAAAGAAAATACTCATATACATACATGGGCCTGTTTCTAAGCTCTCTATTCTTTCATTAGTCTAATGTGTACACCCATCACAATTGTCTATTATCTATATCAATATCTCACCATCTGATCACTATATCACTGGTGGTGTAACCAACTTTGTCAACTTTTTCCCAAAAGATGGAATTCTTTCCTGTCTAGTGTCATGAAGCCAATATACGAAACTGAAAATAAGCAGTAAGCAGGTCAAGCTTTATTCAATTTGTCAAGGAATGGAGAAGAGGGAGTGTGGCTTACAAATCAACTTCTCACCTTGTGAGAGGTAAGAGGGTTAAAATATAATGAAGGCATTGGATATTAAAAATAGAGGAAAGAATATTCATGTTTTTTTTCTGGGACGGACTGGAGATTTTCTTGGAATTTGAGTATGGAAGTGTCGTTTAGCATGGAAATTAGATTAAAATGAAGTTAGAGGTTCTTCAGAGGTCAAGTGAGCTGCCATCTTGGATCCCACCAGTTTTAGCTGGTGTGGTCATGAGGGGAATCTTTGACAGCAGGCATCCTGTTTCTTAAAGATAAGCAGTATTAGGGCAGGGGTAGGAACTCAACCATGTCAGGTAGGCATCACACTGAGTAATAGTATCTGGTGATAGAGTTGCTCTTCTTGCTCTTTTTCAAATTTATCTTAAGTCTTAAAACATTTCTTATCCCATAATATTTTAAGATCTCTTTGTCAAGATCTGTGAGAAGAATGTTCTAATCATTTTGTAGCTTTAATTAGAAATATTATATCCATTGATTATTTTATTGAAATTAAAACATTGTCTTTCCACCCATGGACATGATATTGGAGGGGCCACCCTCTTAAGTTTCACTGAAAAATCAACTATCAAAAGGCAGATTAATTGGAGAAAAGATATGTAAAATTTATTTGCACGTACACAGGGAGCACGTACACAGTTATTACTCAACCCCCAGTAGGGTGCAGAAACTTACATACCATCTTGAGGTTACAGAAAGAATGGAGGCTTGGATTGTGGTAAACCAGGTTATGGGAGGGAGAGAAGAGGATGCTTAGCTACCAAAGGTTTTCTTGCTATAGAGATGAAACCTCACAGGTAGCACCTCTTAGAGAGAATAGATGGTAAATGTTTCTTTCAGACCTTTAAAGGTGTCAGATTCTCAATTAATGTTTTATAGATCCAGACAAAAAAATACCTGGCTGCATTAACACAGATTCTCTACAGATGCAAACTTCCCCCACAAAAGACAGCTTTGCAGTGTTATTTCTGTTTGCAGGCTGACAGCCATCACAAACTATGTCAAAGAAATGTATTTTGGAGTAAAATATTTTGATTTCCTTCAGTATCTCACCCAATATATTAAGGATTTCTTTAAAGACTTACAATAAAATTTAATACTTTTCTTTATAAACATGTTTTACTCTTTTCACTCATTGATACCTTCTGAGTTTTGCTCCAATGGCGAATGGAACCTTTATAAGATGAATCACATTTTCTAATTGGTGTGGGCTAATGTACAGATACGGCATTGATTTTCTGAGTTGGTCTTAACAATTACAGTTTGATATCTTTCTGTCTCACAGTTATTTCCAAATATCCATTGAACATACTTTTTCACTGTTTTCTGGTCTCTCTTTTTCTTGATGAAAATCTTGCCATCAGTTTGTTATTCCTACTTGGAAAACATGCTTATTCTTTCTGAATTCTTATGAAATTTTTTTCTTTGTCTTGCATGTTCTGTAGTTTTATTACTAGGTGTATAAGTGTGTATTTATTGTATGACTAATTATTCACATAACTTTTCTTCACTGTGGACTGTTTCTTTGTGTTATTTGTTAATTTTTTTACTATCAACTATTTTTATCTCACATTGGTTACTTAATGTTTTCTGTGGAAATTTTGTGTACTCTTTGCTCCGGAAAGGTTGCTACTGATAAATTAAGTTTAGCCTAAAGCCTAAAGCTCCCTCCTTTCATATTTTAAGTGTGACCTAAAGGTTACTCTGTACATAGTGAACTGTAACCTAACTGGATGTGTAAACAGGTTGTAACCTACTTTTGCACCAGTCTCTGAGTTTTGGCCAATCAAAGGTGTCCATCTGTTCAAACCATGTTTGAATAAGGCAAACGCTGAGCTGTACGCAGTTCGGTTGTTTCTGTACCTCATTTCCATGTTCTGTACATTACTTTCCTTTTTCTGTCCATAAATCTTCTTTGACCACATGGCAGTGCCAGCATCTCGCTGATCTTATTCTGGCTGGGGGGCTGCCCCCATTCACAAATCATTCTTTGCTCAATTAAACATCGTTGAATTTAATTTGTCTGAGGCTTTTCTTTTAACACTTACCAAGTTCTTTATGTCTTTCACTTGTCAGATCCTAACTGATTTGAGGGGATTTTCCCATCACATATATAGTATAAATTGGACTCCAAACCCACAGAGAGGGATAGATAGCCCCGAGCCCTGCATTTATTTGAGATTTTATTCCATATAGAGATATTTTTTTAAAAGAAGTTTTATTTTTCCCTTCTGTGGCCTTGTAGGTAAAGTTAATTTATTCTTCCTTTTACCAAAGAGAAAGCTCTTCAGGGTCCTAGCTTAAAGCAATGCTATCAGTTGCAAGTGCTATGCCTTTTAACAAGCACAAGAAAAAATTACCTGTGCCTAGGGCACTGGAAGAGTCCTGTTTCTGGTTAAAAACCTGTATGTCATTTTTCAGGCCCAGCCAGAGGCAATGACAGGGACTTTACCTGGCTGCCTCGGGGGAAGGCTGCCCTCCCCACAGCGGACTTGGGGCACACCCAGTGCTACAGAATCTCCCAGGAAGTTGTAATCAAGGGTTCAGCCCCTCACCAGTTATGCTCTTTCACTTGTTATTTACCTTTCTAGCCCTGGAGCCTTCATTCCTAGGTCTCCGTGTCTGAGGCCTTGGGCAGAGGTGTTCAGGCACCTCTGCTGAGGCCTCCCTATTGGGGGAGGAGAGGGCAACCTTGAAGATGCTGTCCCCACTCTGGTTCAGTACCCAGGACTTTCCACTCCTAGCCCTTCTTCCTCACCCTCCTTCTGCAACTTCAGGGTCCACAACACTGCTGGAGTCTTTTGTTGGGGGGCTCCCTCTGCAATGAGAAGACCCCGTCACCCACTTCTGCACCAATCCACCTGACCCTCCACCTGTGTGCTGTTCCATGGGAAACAGGGAACAGGGGGAGTCGGAGGTGCTTTGTCTGATTTGGGCTTTTTGTATGTACCATTGCAGAAAGTGATTAAAGGCTTAACTCTTTCATTTTTGGCTTGTTGCTTTAATTGGCTCCTTTGACACCTGGCAGCTCAACTCTTTCTCCCAGCTCAGCTGAGCTCCCGACAACTTTACAACTCCATCCTTAATCCTATAATTCATATATATATATATACACACACATATATATATATATATACATATATATATATATATTAGACCCCTAACTGTTTCAGGCTACCCAATTATCAGCTTGTGCTTTGCCACTCCAGCATTAATTCCCTCTGTGTTTCCAGAACCTTTATTTTCTGCCATTCACGCTCAGATATTACAGTAGCATATTTTATCTAGAATATCTATGTGTTTGTAACCAGAAGGAGGTTTAAGAGAGCCTTGTCCATTTATTAGAGAACCCTCATGGCATTTCTACCGAAGAAAGAAAGGAAGAAGAAAAATTCTGACAAAAGTAAAGGGAACATTGCAATTCAGCAATTCCTCAAGTCTACACAGGGCAGAAGAGAGGAAAAAAAATTTAAACTGGATGGCAAGTAATTGCATTAAGTTAAAATGAAGACTTTTTAGACTGTAAGAATCATTAATGGAAATGAGTTGCTGAGTTAGTTATAAATGTTCTTCTCTCAGAATCTGTAGAAAGGAAAAACAACCAATTCTTAGGCATGTCTTAATGCTTATCTGTAAAGAATCTCTAGGCTTCTTCCATAGCGTGCATAAACATAATGCCTATTTTCGAAAGACTTCTAATCTTAAAAATTATTTGTAGCTCACAAAATCTATAAAATATAGACTTCCAGGGATAATATACTACCATATTGTTTAAGTATTCAGAGCATTCTTGGCTTTAGAGCACTGGATATGAAGTAACTTTTTTTATCCCTTTGTTCAATGCAACTTCTTTCTCTCTTCTTATCTGTCTCCGTCTACATGGAGATTTATTCCCTTTCTATTATGATTTCCTGATGGCTCTCAACAAGTATTTGTTTTGGTTAAATTCCCTAGAAGCAGAGCCTGACATATTTGTGTATGTGTGTGCATGAGTGTATGAAAATAATCTACTGAGGGAGCATTCTCAGGAGAAACCCATAAGAGAATGAGGAAAGTAGAAGAAAGAAGTTATGCAGACAGGTGTTTCTGCTGAAGTCTAGCCTCAGTCTGATCCCCTGGGGAGCTTTGGAATGCGAATGACACCGTGGGGTTGGTTACAAGGGGCGGAGCTTTTGTACTCTCTTACCACTCAGGCTTTGGCTACCAGCTCTCTTCTCCCATGGGAGCATAACTCCCCAGGCATTGCTGGGTAAAATGGTGCCCATTGGCCAAAGGTAAGTTTTGAAAAGCGAAGACAGATGTGAGCCATGAGCAGCCAACTCTCAGAACAGCTGGGAGACAGTGTACTGGAAGATCAATGGAATCTTGGCAAGGCACTAGTATCTACTACAGTATGATTCTTCTCTGTGTCACTGCAAGGCAGTAAAAATCAAAATATCATGAAGCCAAAGGTTTGATTCCTTTCTTTGGGCTTTGCTCCAAGTTGAGTAATCAGAATTACCAACACCTAGATACATTTTTAAAATTATATTTTAAAGGGCTATGTTTATTTAATCACTCCTGCATCTCTACTTCTCTGGCTTTACCATATTTAATATTTATTGGAAGTAACTGGGACTATGGCTATGGAGGTAGAAAGGGCTTGTGTAGCAACTAGAGAAGCAGCAAAATCTGGCCTCCTGCAAGGTCAAGGTAGGCCACGCTGCAAGGCCCAGGGTTAGCTCAGGAGGGACTCCCTAAGAATGAGCTCTGACTCACCATCGGGAGGAAGTCTGAGTCCTGCTTTCTGGGCTATTTTACATATGACAAAACTCTTTACTCTGCTTAATGAAGAGACACTATGACAGAGGTCTGGAGACAGACAGAGTTGGGTATGAATTCATTTCTACTAGATCTTAGCTGTATGACTTGAGGCATTAGATGTCGCCAGCTGGGCAAACTGCAAGAAAAGGTTCTGATTGATATTCTATGTTCTTCAAACTTTTTGAAGCTGGACTTCAAAAGATGAGTGCATCAGATAAGTGTTTTGAAAAGTAGCCTTTCATTAAGAGATTATTAAATTCTAGCAATTCTATATTTCCTTTCAGCAAGAAATATCAAATATGAACATTCTCCCATCTTCCTGGGACTACTAAGTAAACAGTTTTTAATCGCAAAAGAAAGTCATGGGAATGATAAAATGCCAAGCTTATAACTTCAAACTCAGAAAAGCAAAAACTATAAAGAAGGGCCACATGATTATTCATTTACTTACTCAACCTATATTATTCATAACCTCCTGAAATTCCTAAAACATCATGGTAGGTTTTCTTTGCATGAGCAATAATTTCTAATAGTTTCCACATTCCAAAGACAATGAGGGCAAGAAGCCAATATTCCATGCACAAGTTCTGTGACATGAAATAATGTACGGAAATTACTACCATTGCTAATTAACACTCATTAAGTGCCAAAAACATGTGACTTTAATTTTCACATTTTTTTCTGGGTTTCATTTTATTCACTCCACATTGTAAAACAAAGTTCAAACAAGTCCATTTTAGATCCATAATTTGCATGTTGCTGAAAAATCTCCAATGTTCTTAAGTAAAGTATGTAGCATCTAGAAGAAATGGAAAATGATAATAAAGGCATAAACTATGATTTTTGTTTTATCTGTTCCACATTAACTCATTTGAATTGTCATTTCATATCAACATTTTTAAATACCAACTTAATATACTTATGGCTAAATGAACATGGTAAAAGTGTTTTTCAGTGCTACTATCAGGAATCAAACTTGTGATTTTTCTATTTAAAGAAAACTTTACTTTTTGTAGAAGACATGAGTCACAATTTTCTGAGAACGTAAAGTTGTAGCATAGTATTTATAAGCATGGACTCTAAATCCATACTTCCTAGATTCAAATTCCCACTCTACTCAGTGATTTTTCTCAGTGTTATAATATGCATATGTGACTTATCAAAGGCTACTGGTATCAGTGCCTCACCACTTCTGTGAAGCGTTGAAACTTACTTCTACGTAGGTCCTGGTACAGTTTGGATATTTGATCCCCAAAGTTGGAGGTATTTGGTTCAAGAATGGCTTGGTACTGTCCTCACAGTAATGAATGAGTTCTCACTCTATTAGATCCTGCAAGAGTTTGCCTGAGTGTTGGTTGTTTAAAAGAGCTTGGCACCTCCTCTTCTTTCTCTCTTGCTCCTCTCTCACCATGTAATCTGCACACACTGGCTCCCCTTCACCTTCCACCATGAGTAGAAGCTTCCTGAAGCCCTCTTTGGAAGCAGATTCTGGTACCATGCTTCTTGTATAGCCTGCAAAACTGTGAACCAAATAAACTCTACTCTTTATAAATTACCCAGCCTCAGGTTATAGCAACCCAGATGAAGACAAGTTCCTTTCACTCTCCACTTCTAAATACAATTGTCTCGAGTATTAAATGATGCTACAATCTGTATTTCAATTGTCACTTAAATACACATAAGTTTATTAACATATATAAAGTTCTTATTTGTAGAGACACTTGTGCCTGCACCATAGGAATGTTTTGATCCTTAAATGAAATAATGCATGCATGGGGCCTGGCATATTTTAAGCACTCATGAAATTATAGTCATTTTATTATAGTCAAGGACCTATGTCACATGAACAGGTGATCAGGAATAAATTTCCTGTTGGCTCACAGCTAAGGAATAAGCCGAGTTGTAAAGGGTGCCAAGATAATTTGCCTTCCTTCAAAATTTGAGTGTCCTTCTAGAACTGAGCTAGCCCTACAAATTTGCAAGCTGAACTGTCATCTAAGAACATGGCTTAAAGTACTTGTATAACTGCAATATGGAAGAAAGAGAGAAGATTGAGTAGTAAATACGATAGAAAGTAGACAAATTATAATTCCATTTCTGGTTAACTTGAAAAGATCAAATTAATTATTTTCATTTAGAATAATAGCAATTTTCACTCAGAGTTCATGAAAAACAGTCTTACCTAAATCCAAAATATTATTTTTATTTCTAAATAAACAGACCAAGAAAATATTTAAGAGTATTATAATTAAAGTTTTTACTCTAATCATAGAACCAATTTGGAATTAATGATCCCACAGAATCATCTCAGTTAGAACATTCACCCTACAAGATAACCAGCAACATCAATTCACTTAAGGGTTTAAGAGCTTGGACTATTGTTTTAGATTGGGTTCTACAGAAGCAGAGCCTGAGGTAGGGATTCAAGTGCTTAGGAAAAGGGGAACAAGGGAAGTAGACTGGGCAGGAGAAGTTACTGAGCAAGGATGTGGTTTCAGCTGGAGTTGAGCTTCAGCCTGATCCCAAAGAATACTCTGAAGTATGAAATTGCACTACAGACTTGGTGCCTCCTTGAAGCACTGGGGCAGGCTTTTGGTACTCCATGTCAGTGGTCATTAGCTCTGGGCTCTTCCCATTCCTGTGAGCAAGACCTCACAGTTAGATGGAGGCTAACTCTCCAGAGAAAGTGGCAGCCCTAAATGGATAGCTACCAATTTAGCTACTCATGACAGCTTATGATAGCTACTCATGATAGCTAAGTGTTAGTGTTAGGTACATCTGCCTCTAAAGGAGATCAGTACCAGCGAGGGAGGTGGATATTCCCATTTGGAACCACAAAAACTCTGTCTCTTATTAAGAATATATCGGCTTTATAGGAAGTCAAATAAAAAGGAAATATAATGACGTATCAAAATTCTGTTGAAGAGAATCCAGGCTTGTAGTCCTTAAGCTGTGTGTGTGTGTGGGAGGGGGCATGCTATGGATATCTGAAAAGTTGTGATAAATGCTAGAGACTTACTTTCAAGAAAATGCACAAGTGTGTATACATGTAATATTTGCACAGAATTCCAGGAGTTCTTAAGATTCCTTGATGAAACTCAAAAGTCCATTGAAATAAAAAATTTCTGCTCTGGCCCACCTGGCCTTGATTTGGCCTTAACAGCAGCATTGGAATGGTGATTAGAGTCCAGAAGAACAAAGAAAACCAGAGAAGAAGAAAGATACAGTTTTGTACTACCAGGACAATGGAGAGATAATAATTGAAAGACATTACTCATAACTCATAATGAGAAGTCCACCAGACTAGTTATCTCGAGGGACACATGAGGTGGGTGAAAGGATTTGAGGAGCAGTGAAAAAAGGGTTTCTAGATCTTATCTCCTGCAGAATGTTTTTCTACAGCTGTCCACATCCTGCCCACATATAATAGTAACAGCTCCACCCTTCTAGCATAAGAGATAATATCAGTTCTTAACAGCTATGCAAGCAGTGACTGAAGGCAAGCACAATATATAATTGTTTTCATATTTATTACATTTGAGTATGTCTCTTTCATCATCCTCTGGCTCCTCAATATGTAAAAACAATGAAGTCTAACAATGTCCCATGACCGATCTTCCTTTCTTGACCCATTTTGCCCAAAAAATCTTGACAGAATTCCATGAATGGACACTACCCAGAGGACACTCCAAAACCTGATTTTAGGGGAAAGCTATTAAGGGACACAAGTGGGGAGTAGGTGTTGAGTGGAATGTAAAACATACATTGTTTTAAAAAGTTTAGTGGTGACTTCCTGCAGTTTTCCCTAATAGATAAGTAGCAGATTTTTGTTTATTTTTATGGACATATCATAACATTTATACATAAAATTATGCATATATATCATAAACTTGATGAGTTTTCTCTAATAACTCATATCTGCATAACCGCTTTCAGATTGAGAAGCCAAAATTTACCTGCATCTTAAAGGTACTCTGAATTCATGTTCACGGTTATAGCTAATACCTTTTTTGAAGCAAGGCACAGCTGAACTGGAATTAATTCCAGAAGACATTCCTTTCTTGTAGCTAATTTATTCTAACTCCATCCTATTATCTTTGAATGCTTTTCCTGGTAGCTATCCTTCAGTTTAAGGGATGTGCCAGTCTTGCAATGATACCTCATGATAAGAAATTTCTCACCTTCTTTTCCAAACAATTCCCTTTGTTATTTTAGCTTCTCAGCATCTGGACCTCTGGCCATTAAAATGTCCTTCGTGAGTAACAGCAAGGACACCTTTTCATCCTGACCTCTATTTTAAGGATCAGTTAAGAGGCCCTTGTCTGGGTAGGAAGCAATATATCTACCAACAGGATGGGAAGTGCTGATCACACACTGATACCCGCACACTTGGACAGGCGAAGTGCAAATCTGGGAATATGACAGTGACTTGGGCAAGAAAACAAACTGAGACGTTCATTGAATCTCCTTCATTGACTTAGAAACTAAGCGTAGATGTTGTTTCATGGCTGTGAAATGTAATGACAGGCAGGGCTTCAGATAACCATTCCCAAAGCCGGATGCTTATCTAAACTAAACCTGCCTGCCTGGAATCCTTTTGACTTTCAAAAATAGAGCCTGAATTCATGAGGAGCTCTACTTCCCGGTCACTATGGGGCTGTTCCTGTGTTTAGTAAGGAATATTTCTTAAGAAAAAGTTTCATTTCCTCCCCGTTTTTCCTCCAGGTTAAACTCAGACCATGATGACAAATATAGGGCAAAGTTTAACAAACAATAAGGATGATATAAGTAACAGAGGGGAGGGGTGTTACAAGAGGAGAGAAGTAGAAAATCTAGGGTTTCAATTAGGATTGCTCTATTTTTAAATAGCACAACTTTTCCATGTTATACCTATATCAGGATTCAATAAACTGTTCCCTTTTTTGTTTTTTGGTTAAATTAATTCATTTATTTTTATTCTTTGGGAAACTTCTGATATCTGCTGGATAGAAGGTATTTTCATATAGCAGGACTGGTCACCAGCAAGTCCCTGACAAGATAAGAATTTAAGTTCAGATGTTCTTACTGTCTCTCTCAGGGGCAACTGCTGTTCCCACCAATACCCCACAACTCCCAAATATCCCTTTTAATTTATTCTTATATTCTCTTTATTTGTCCATTTATTCATTCATTAAAGATTAATTGAAAACCTACTTTTGTGTCATAACCTGAGTATCTGGATGCCCTTTTAGATATTCTCTTAAGGAATTTGGGAAATATATTATTAATCTGGTTTCCCAAGGCAAAAGATCACAGTGTTACTTTAATTTGCATAAAAAGTGAATTCTTAGTGTTGCAAAATGCTTCTTTGTCAGAAAGATATCAAAGACCAGCACTGCTAAGAATGGGAGCTAAGTTTAGGGTGCCAGCTTCCCAGAATCCCTTAAACTTATCACACTGAGGAATAGATTCCCTATCTGGCCTTTTTATAGAATTGGTCCTGCTTAAGAGATCATTTTAACACACATATATTGGGACTAGAAACTTGATTTCAAATCCTTGACCTCCACGTTGCTTTATTCTAATTAAATTTCTACACTGCAACCAAAATGCCATCTACTCATCAACATATATTTTGCAATGAAAATCTAATCATGACAGTCACTATTTAAAATCTTCTTTTGAGAGAAAGCTCCAATTCTCCAATTGCCCATTAGGAGAATTTAGCTACTAACTACCTCCTGAATTCTTCTTACCTCCAGTCTCTTTGCTCCATAATTCTGAGCTGAGCTTTTGTTGATGTAGAGTCAAGTGCAGTCCTGAAAAGTCCAGGAGACCAGGAGACTCCAGTGAGAGGACACCAAATTTTAAAAGATAAAGATAAAGGAGGTTCAGTTTCTCCTTCCAATCAGAATTTAAGGAAATAAAAATATGCACTCCCGATGAATGCAGTGTGAGGAGGCTGTATAATTATTTACCGTTCCTCCTGCAGTAATAGTGAAATTTTTGTTTCACTATTTACCAATACAGTGTAATAAATATATTTATAAAAACTTCAAGGATTAACAAAAAGTATACAATAATACTAATTTTCCAGTAGGGAGATTGGAGCAAGATGGCTGACTAGAGACATTGGTCTCCAGATCTTCCCCAAAAGAAGAAAAAAAAGATCCAGGTGGAAAAGCGTAGCCCACGTGAAATACTGAGGGAAAGGTGCCAGAACTTACCCTTAGCAGAGGTCCTACAGGAAGAAGTTTCAGAGCAGAAGAAGGAGCAAAATTTTGGCAGAGACCAACCCCCAAGGGACTTGGAGTCTGGCAGAGAGGGTAGGGGGAAGCATTTACTTTTCCTCCCCTCACACCTGAGGCGGTTGCCAGGTCTCAATCTGTCAGAGAATCTTTCTACCCTCAGCAGTCCAAGAGCTGCTGCCATCAGCAAACTGAGGATTTCTTAAGAACAGAGCTGCAAGCCCACACTTCCCCCTACCACAGACCAGAGCTGAGGGGCAGGTGCCATATTTCTCGCTCAACCACCGAGTGCCCCTATCCCACTGGGAAAGTCACAGCCCCTCAGTGTCTTGTCACTGGATCACATAAACATTCCCCAGCACCCACATGGACTGTGACAACCACAAAGAAACAGGGAGATACAGGAGAGCAGCCATATCCCCCCAGTTCTGATCCATAAGGCAGGCAGCCCCAAGGGGGTAAGGAAGTGCCACGAATCCTTTTTAAGACCAAGGAAAGCTGACCATGCACTGTCTTGCACCTCAGAGCCCTTGGATTCTGATTCGAAGTTGTGTGCATATCTGACAGTGGAGATGCAGGTACAGAGTGGAGTCCATAGGGTAGGAGAGTGTTCCCATCCCAGAACAAAAGTAGCACCAGAGCCAAGGAAAGGATGTGAAGACAAGGACTCTTCCTCCAACCACCTACTGCTGAAGACATGGCTGCATCTGCTCCAAAGCATGAACATTGGGCACGGATATGCCGCAGGACAGCCAGTTCTGGGCTTGTAGAGGGGGTATACCCCCAATAATAATGTGCTTACCATGCCTGGGTTTTGCACAGGGTGCAGATCTTTTCCTTCCCTTCATGTACAGGTAGCATTTTTGCAGCTGTCCCAACAAATAAATCTCAGCCCTTGGGTCTATACATCTGTGGAGCCATAGCCAATCCTCCCCAGCACCCCCTCGGATTGCAGCAGCCTTGGGAACTGGTGGGTCCCAAGGAAACTGTGAGACTTCTGGAGCTTGGGCATACTGCGTAGGCTGCTACTTGCATACCAGAGGACCCCTCAGTACAAAGGGGACCCCTCCTATTTGGAGCCTTCTCCTCCTCCCGACCCTCACCCACTACCGCCAAGACAGCCACCGCTATTTCCACTCAGGGCAGCCAGAGCTCCATAGAGGATGATCAAGCCACGGCACTTGGGAGTGGCTGCCCCACCTCTGACAGGGCCCCTATCACATCCAGGCTTCCACAGCGAGTATGGTCACTCCTTTCTCTTTAAAAAGCCATCGCAAGCGCTTTTGTGTGCCTCAAGGACAAAGACTACCAACTCTGCTGAAGGAGGAGGGCAGGGCAAACAGTCCTCCCCGAGCTGCCTGTCTCTTTAAGGAGGAGCCTACCCTCCCTGTAGGCAAGTCTCAAGCACAACTACCCTTCCCTGCCAGAGCGTTTCAGCAGCAGCCCCCAGCCATTCTGGGAGCCCAACACACAGGGGTATGAACTTTCTCTGCAGGGGTATGAGCTCTGCTGCAGCCAGGACAGGAAAGGAGCTGGAAATGCAGGCACTTTTGAACCCCAAACACAAAAATAATCACCTCTGCCAAGGGAGGGTAAGGTGAGCAGCCCTGGCCTTCAGCCTCAGCCTCTATGGGAAGAAGCCTGCCCTCCCTGGAGGCAAATCTGTGACACAAGGGCTCCACCCAACCTCATCATTTTAGCTGCAGTCCACAGCCATTCCGGTAGCCCAGCCATGAGTTGAGCTGCCTCTACCACCACTGCTGCAGCTGGGCCAGGGTGGGAGTTGGGCATCTTGGCACTTTTGTACCCCCAAAGGATAGAGAACACCATCACTGAAAAGAGAGGAGGTATTAGTGGCTTGTGCAGCCCACAGCTGCCTGCCTCTGCTAATCTTGTCAAGAGGGGTCTGCCCCTCCTGTGGCAGGCTCACAGTGCATCCACCTTTCTCCTGCCTGAACATTCTTCCAAACCAGGAGATCACACTGCCCCTCCTATGACAGCCAGCACCTGAACTCAGAGAGGCCTGATGGCAAGTTCGCCAAGCCAGTCTTGGTCTGGTCCCCCCAGCATGCTATCCAGGGATGTGTGGGTTATTAATTACCTAACCCAGTCCACCACTGCTGGCACCGGAACACTCTCCCAGGGGTGTGAGGTCCAGCCAACCCAAATTGCCAGCAACCCCACAGTGGGTACCCCCCTGTACAAATCAAAAGGCAGCACACCTCTCCATTTCTACACTGAGCAACAGAGTTCCTGGCAGAGGAGAACAGGTAAACTGCAAAGCTTTCTGATTTGAGCTGAGGGAAGAGGTTCCAGACGAGAAGGAACCAGTATAAGAACTCCCAAAATATGAAAAAAACAGGCCGGGCGTGGTGGCTCACGCCTGTAATCCTAGCACTCTGGGAGGCCGAGGCGGGTGGATCACTCGAGGTCAGGAGTTCGAGACCAGCCTGAACAAGAGTGAGACCCCGTCTCTACTAAAAATAGAAAGAAATTATATGGACAACTAAAATATATATATACAAAAAATTAGCCGGGCATGGTGGCGCATGCCTGTAGTCCTAGCTACTTGGGAGGCTGAGGCAGTAGGATCGCTTAAGCCCAGGAGTTTGAGGTTGCTGTGAGCTAGACTGACGCCACGGCACTCACTCTAGCCCGGGCAACAGAGTGAGACTCTGTCTCAAAAAAAAAAAAAAAAAAAAAAAAGAAAAAAACAGGTTGTCTTCACACCCCCAATGGATCTTACTAGATCCATTCCAGCAATGGACTCCAACCAAAAGGAAATTTTTGAAATATCAAATATGGAATTCAAAATATGGATCACAAAGAAGCTCAATGGGATTGATGAGAAAGTTGAAAACCAACACAAAGAAACCATAAAGATAATTCGGAATAGGAAAGAAACATTCACTAAAAAGATAGATTAAAAAAAAATAACAGAATTGGAAATGAAAAAGTCATTTAGAGAATTTCAAAAAGCACTGGAAAGTTTTAACAACAGACTAGACCAAGCGTAAGAAAGAATTTCAGAGCTTGAAGATAAAGCTTTTAAATTAATCCAGTCAGTCAAAAGTAAAGAGAAAAAGAATCAAAAGAAATGAACAAAGTCTTCAACAAATATAGGATCATGTAAAATGCCCAAACATAAAAATCACAGATATCCCAGAGGGAGAAGAAAAAGCAAAAAGCATGGAAAATCTATTTGAGGGAGGAATGGAGGAAAACTTTCGTGGTCTTGCTAGAGATTTAGACATCCAGACAGAAGAAGCTAAACAAACTCCTAGAAGATTCATTGCAAAAAGGACATTACCACGGCACAAAGTCATCAGACTGGCCAAAGTCAACTAGCAGGAGAAAAGCCTACCAGCTTGAGATGAAAGCATCAGACTAGCAGCAGACTTCTCAATAGAAACCTTAAAAGCCAAAGGGGGTTGAGGTTCTATCTTTAATCCTCTTAATCAGAATAACTGTTAGCCAAGAATTTTTTATTTTTTATCCTGCAAAATTAAGTTTCATAAAGAAGGAGAAACAAAGTCTTTCCCAGACAAGGAAATGTTAGGGGAATTTGTCACCACCAGAGCAGCACTGCAAGAAATGCTCAAAGGATTTTTAAACATTGAAACCAAAGGTTGATACTCACCAGCATAAAAATACCCAAATGTAAAAAATTCACAGCTTTTATAAAACAGTAACACAAAAGATAACATAAAGCAATTAAGTGACAACCAACATAATGTCTGGAATAGTATCTCACATGTCAATATTAACATTAAATGTAAATGGTCCAAATGCCCCACTTAAAATATATAGATTATCAGAATGGATTAAAAAAAAAAAACACAGTCCAAATATCTGCTGTCTCCAAAGGACCCACTTAACTCAGAAAGTTTCTCCTAGACTCAAGGTAAAAGGGTGGACAATAATAATCCATGCAAATGGAACAAAATCAAGCAAAAGTAGCTATTCTTACATCAGATAAAAGAGCTATTATATCAACAACAGTAAAAAAAAAATGACAAAGAAGATCATTACATAATGATGAAAAGATCAATACAATGAGAAGATATAATACAGTCCACTGCCACCACCCCACCAGCCCCTGCTCTAGCAGAGGATGTTGCCTGGGTTCCTTACTCATTTGTCCATATTATTCTTTTAGAATTACCTAATTATACGTTTATTCCTCCCCTGGCCTGTAAAATTCTTAAGAGCAGCAACTTTGTCATTTGATTTTTGTCTCAGCTGTGGCATGTGCAGTCTGTAGTAGGTGGTGAAGATGGTAACATTAAAGATCATCTTTCATGCAAAAAGCTTATACACTTATCCAATTTCATTAGAGCACAAGCTTCACCCCTAGCAATCCTTATTCTGATTAAGCTTTCTTTGCCCAGTGGTTTATTTCAGGAACTTTAGCCCAGCAAATTCATGAACTTTACCTGTCTGGTTTTCATGTAGTTGACCACATGAGGACATGTCTCTGTTAGTTTCCCAGGGCTACTGTTACCAATTAACACAAACTCAGTAGCTTAAAAATCAATAAAAATTTATTTTCTCACAATTCTGGAGGCCAAAAGTTCAAAACCAAGGTGTCAGCAGGGTTGCACTCCCTCTGGAGGCTTTAGGGGAGATGCTGGTTCTTGCCCCTTCCAGCTACAACACTCCAATCTCCACTCACATGGTCACATTGTCTCCTCTTCTATCTGCTTTCCCTTCTGTTTCTTGTAAGGGCAATCATCATTGGATTTAGGATGATCTCACCTCAAGATCATCAAATTAATTACATCTGCAAAGACTCTTTTCAAAATAAGGTAACATTCACAGATTTCAGATTTTGACATGGACTTATGGTTTAGGAGCGATCCCCATTCAACCTACTGTGATGTCCACCTTAAGTCTCTGATCAATTTTTCATTACATTTTTCATGGCAAGTGGGAATTGCTGAGTCTAAATCCATCTTGCCTAATTTAGTTGCAGCCAACCCTCAGACCCTAAACATAAGAAAAAATTGATTTTAATTTGTTTGTCAAAGACCCATATAACCTTATTGAGCACCTGTATAAAACTATTTATTCATTAAAAAAGTTTTCTTAATTTGAGTTTTTCCCTTCTTCAAAGTTAGACAACTATTAAGAAAAGAGTGATGATTGCTTTCCAAACATCTCTGGTACTGAGCTATTTGTACCAGCACCTCTTTTGTTCATGAGCCTCTGGGAAGACTTTCTTGTTTTTAATTATACATTAGCTATGTGAATTTGAAGGTCAGATTTAGGGCTAGGGGTTAGGCTTATGGCTAGTGTTAGGGCTAGGAGTAGAATTAGGTCTATAATTAGGGGTTGGGGTATGTTTAGAACTAGGATTAGGATTATTGTTCAGGTCAGGATTAGGGTTAGACCTAAGACTAGAGCTGTGGTTAGGGCTAGAGCAAGGGCTGGCACTATGTTTAGCATTAAGTTTAAAGTTAAGGATAGGATCTGGTTTAAATATAGGGCTAAACCTAGGGTTAGATGAGGGTGAGATTTAAGCCTAGTGTTTGATTTGAACTTGGGTTATATTTGGAACAGTGTTAAAATTAGGGTTAGGGTTAGGTTAGAGTCAGAGTATGATCTTAATCAAATCAAATTCTCTGAAACAGAGATTTCTCTTCTCTAAAATGGTGATAACATTTACCTTATTATAGTACTTCCATGTGTTAAAAAAAATGTTCTACTCTGTAAGAAAGTTCTTAGGAAACTCCAAATTATAGTGGAAACTGATATGATTTTTTTTCAGTATTATTACATACACAGATTAAAAACTCTATTTGTCCAGAACAAAGCTAAGTTTGAGATGCTTTGGTTAATGTGATGTTTTTTATAAATATCCATATTCATATTTATCATCAATCTTAATTCATTCCAAAATAAGCATTAACTGATCACAGTATGCTGTATATGGTATTAAGCTAGTTGTTTCAGAGTTTTTATGGGGAAATATATTCATATTGCATGGTCCTTTCCCTGAAAGAATTTCCCATCTCTAATTGATCAGACAAACCCATCCAAAACTACAGCAAGCATTTGAAGGCAATATTCATGTGTGTAATGTGTTTGACTGAAACTATTATTGGTGAAAAGTTTAACACATAATTGAGGGCTGGTGTAATCCTGCCAGGCTTTACAAAGCACTGAGTTTTTATTTGTGGGCTTTCAAAAATGAATGGGAAACATGATTGCGGGAAAAAACTAACATTCTGGATGTAGGTTGCGCATGAGAAAAAGCAGGCTAAGACCACTGACGAGAGATGGGAGAATTAGCTTGAATTCATCACAGGTACTCACCTGGATTCATTGGTTTTAAGCTTGTAGCACACAATAGATTAGACTTAGAACTCAAACTACAGGAACAGAAATCCAAATCTTTGATGGTTCAGAGAACACTTCAAGGCCATGGATACACATATCTTTTTGCTAATAGTCCACATTTAGATTCCACAAACTTTTGGAGCAGATTTTTCCTCAATTATTGTGTAGTATATATTTCTTCTTTACTCTGCATACGTGATATGGAATAACATGATATTTACCTGTGTGCTCACTTGTACCTATAACAGTCATACAATCTTACACCAACTCCTTAGTATCAATCCGTGTGTTGACCATGTGTGCATGTGCATGTAGCAAGGGGATAATCAAACAGCACACCGTGAGATGAAGAGCAGACTTCTATTTCCTTTGTGTACTAAAATGAATAGTAGTTATGAGACATGACCTTTCCTTTATTCTGAGTCCAAATTAAAAGTCATTTGGGCCTTTCTCATCAAGCTACCACCAAAAAACCTCACCCCGTCCTGGGTTTTGAGGTGTGGCATGGCCACCATGAGTTTAAACCACCTCCCCTCACTCTTCAGAGTCTCCATTCGAGGGAAAATCTTGAGGCTAGAACAATATTGTTCAGTCAACACCCTCTCAAACCCTGGTGAGGATGAAAGGGTCCATTGCTCCCTTTTCATTCTTTGTGACATTAAGCCCTGTTTTGCTTTTCTTTAATACAGATTTATCCTAGGGCCTGTTCTTTTTCAATGTGATCCACTTGGCCGCACCCATTTGGAAGAGGCTATTACTCTGGTCAGGGTTGGTTTGGCTTGCTTCAAGCTCTTGCTGCATTCTTTTTTTAGAGCCTGCCAAATGTGGGACAATGGGTGTGCCTTGTTGACATCCTGTGGTTCATCAGATATGTAGGATCACTCTGCAGTGCAACCTCTTTAGAAGCTTGCAGCTGTGCTGGGAGGCCCAGGTCAGCATGTCTAAGAGGAAGCACGAACTCTGATTCACATGAAGGGTTATTTAACCAAAATGCTTGTGGGAAATGGGAACACGGGCATGCCTTCCTTTATGAAATACATGAGGCCCTCCCCATACCCAGAGTAGCGATTTGTTGTTGCAAATCACATTTGCCTATCTCTGCAAACCGTAATTTATACAAAAGAGATGACTATATTACTCAGGAATTTAGAAAAAAGGAATCACACACAAAACGGATTTCCTGGGTCACTTATGATTTTCAAAGTCTATGTCCCATTTTTTATATGCCACATACAGACCACAGAGCCACTTTCAAGGATAACTTAGGGACACAGGAAAAATTAGTGTGCAGTTAAAATGCATATCCCATGTGGGAAAGAGTCAAAGGACATAATTTTGGACTGGAAGAGGCAAGGATCACCAGGATTTTGTTATTCAAATATATCATCTAACATACCTACGCCACATCCCCAATGACAACCTCATCTTATTATGTGCAAATGCTCCCTCAGGTGGTTAGACTTCATTCACATTTTAGTATGAAGTACTTCAATGGGATTTATAGTTCTTTCTTTCTGAGTATCTGGACTCCCAGAAGATAGGAGTAAGGAGGGAGGAGGTGAGGGTGTGCTTCATCCCCAAATTGATTGCAGGAAGAATTATCAACATGAATTTGAATGAATAAAATTATAACCACAGTTTATCCATGATTATATTCCACTGAATATTTTTAAAATAAAAAAATGGACTCAGAGAGAAAGATAGAAAGAAAGGTATAAATCAAATGTAAAAGCTTAAAAATCGGTGAATCTTGGTTCAAGGTATATGGATGCATTTTACCACTTGTGCAATCTTTCCGCAGATTTGAAAATTTTCAAGATAAATAGTTATTTTAAATAATTAAATCTCATACCTGAAGAATTTATTCTGAAATCATCAATCTAGTCAACTAATGGTTGATACCTTGATGCTCATTTTTCTTAGAGCAAGAAGAATGGCAGCAGCGTTTATGGAAGGGACGAAGATGGTGACAGAGAACAAGAAGGTAAAATAAGAAAGGTGTCTAGGGGCCAGAAATTGGGAGGTGGGAATTAGGAGGAGAGATTGAAAATAAAAATGAGATTAGAGGAAAAGAGAATATTTCCATACCATGTCACTTTCACCAAAATTCCTGCCTGTAAAATTTCTGACATAGACTGAGGTGAACTGAAGCCAAAATTAATAGATCAACCCTGGATCCTGGAGTTGAATTTTTCACCTTTCCTGATTTATTTTATCTTTCATGTTTAGTTTCTCCAAGATAGATCATTGCTTTCTCCATTCAGCACTTCTCTCCCAATTAAAAAGAAGAGAATATTTGATTTATCCCTCTTCCTTCCCTTTTTTCATCAATTCTGACTTGCATTTCTGAGGTCCCCCTATTTTAATACTATTAATGAGGATGATGATGGCAGCTACCTTTATTGAGCACCTATTGTGGATAGGTTGCTATGCTAGGCATTTTTCATACAATTACTTTAATTTTTGCAAATGAGACAACCGAGGGTCAGAGAAGTCAGGAAGTTCATTCAAGGTCCAGAGCTGTGGTCACAATTCACAGCGATACCATTCCAAAGCCCATTGTCTTGAAGTTAAATCCCATATTTGGCGGGAAGAGCTTAAAATGAAAGAATCAAAGGGCTGCAAACATGCACTGCCCATCTAATTGTAAAACAACAACAACAACAAAAAAAAACTTATCCATTAATTTTTATGATAAAATTACTGACAATAATACTTAACAGAATTCAAAAGGAAGTGTTAAAGAGTTCAGTTCAGTAAAGGTTGAGATGATTTTTACAGCTCACCCATGTTGGTTTTTGTTGAATTCTGGACTTACCTCATGTGGGTGGTAAAAGGGGTAGGAATCACCCCTGGCGACAGATGAGCCAACTCTGAGCTCTGATCTTGCTCTGTGACACAGGAAAACTCTCTTCAACTATCTCAACCTTGATTTCCCTGCCCTCTCGTCCTCTGAGGAGCTGCCATGAGCATCCAGACAATGACTTTAAGACCTGCCCCCCACCTTCCTACACAGAGGGTAGCAAGCTACCATTGCTGCTGTTTTTATTCCAGGCAACAAACAGAAATCGGCAGTGGTTCCCACCATTTTCATGATATTCAAATGTTTTGTTCTTTTTTTTTTATAGCACAAACATCTCAAAATCATTAGAATTTCTCCCGTGATTGTGCTTTCTTAATTCCACAATTATAAAACCTTAGCTTAACTCTTGTTCAGTTCAACTATTTCCAAAACACAAGTGAAACCAGGAATTATTTCTACACTAATCAATTTCCTAAATGCCAGCCTTCCTTTCTGACTACAGAACATGAAAAATAAAGGAAAAAAAAAATGGCTCTGATTCTTTTAACAGATATTATCATTGGGCAAAATAGGGCAGGGTCCCCTAGAATTTTGGATTTCATAGACTACTAATTTTATTTATAATAAAATGTATGTGTGTTTAATATCCTAGTTGGCCAAGCACACACACTCACACATGCACAAACTCTTTATCAACCATCAATTATCAAAGTGGCTTTCTAAAAGAAAGGGAAATTTAGCCCATAAAATATTTTCAGAATTAAGGAGGCAAGTTCTTAAATTGAAGTAAACTTGATGTTGTGAAAGATAACAATCTTTTTTTATTCTCATTTCACCATGGTCCCTTGGAAACTTTCCTACAGACACTAGTCATATATGAGTTATTGGAAGCATTGAGCTTGTGGACATATTAAGAGTGAACTGCCCTCACCCACGTGAGGTGTTTGACCACTGGCCACTCAAGGCCCCAGTGCATTTCTTAAACTGCCTCCTCTGAGCCCTCCTTGCTTCCTTAAGGAGACTATTTTTACCCTGATGTGACTGTTTCCTTTCAGAGAACATCTGGCTCAACCCCACCAGGTCCTGTCATGGGCTTTATGACCAGTTAGTAAGTAAATGTGTGTCTCAGTTTAGCTGCTCTTGTCCAAAATAAAAAAAGGAAACACGCCTTTCAGAGTTTTGTCTTTGTTTTTGCTTTTGTGATGTCTTCCTTTTTATTTAATAAAACTGACAGAAGGCAATGCTGATTCCTCTAAATAAAAGACAATTTATGGAAAAAGAAACATCTTTAAAGCCCTATGTCTTACTTTTATTTCTCTTATTTGAAAAGATAAGATTTATTTAAAAGATGAAAACATCTCTCATTATTTTGTCTTTTCTCTTAGTATTTACTCATATATTTTGGGAACACATTCTCTGAGAACCATGATGTGAAATATTTTTGAGATAAACACAATTACTCATCTAGCTGTGCTATTGAAAACTTGGAAATTCAAAAGAATAAAAAAATAGATTAATTGGGGAGAGAATTCAGCTCTCACTTAGAAAAAGAATTTAAAGAGGAAATCAAGTGTTTTTTTGAAATTGAATAAAGTCATCAGAATGAAAATATTCTTCAGTAAATGTAAGATATTAAAAATGTAAGAACTGAGAGAATAGTTCTAAAAATACATATCACTCCTCCACTCCACACATTATCTCAATCCACAAAGTAGCATTCTTCCATTTCTCTGAGCATATTAAGAAGGATTCCACACTTGGACGTTTCTTATCACATACATCCAGTCCTCAAGGTCATGCCCTGTAGCCATTCTTCTCTGTCTCTAAAGTCATTTGCAGAATTGGGTGTAGTTTAGTGTATTCTAGTTCTTCATTATTCTCTATCTCAAAAGGTCAAGGCATACTATATAAATTCTTGAACTTGAAAGAGGCACTGACCCAAGATATCCAGCTCTACCAAATTAAAACATTGAAAAATACCATTTATCCTTCCAATAGCAAGGGCTGATATTAAACCCTGGGGAGTAGGAATATCCTCTAACGAGACTTTGAAATTGTTCTAATTCAGTCACTCAAAGTTTCCCAGATTTCAATGATTCCTTTGGAACTCAGAGAAAGGCATGTTTTGTTCTACAAATTCAGTGTCTGTAATCAGATAAATCCTTCTAGTCAAGTCTAAACTTTCAGAGAGTTTTCTACTATTTAACTAAATAGACTGGCAAGTCAGAGAACTGGGTTTTGTTCCTTGGAAAATGATCACAAATCTCTATCTCCAGGTTTTACCACATTTTACCATCTGATAGCAAGAATTTCCTCAATTCCTGTGAGGGTGAGATAAAACATGGGCACACAGAATAATCTGAGAAAAATTAGAAAGCACTGCTAATATTGTATGAACATAAGGAAACTTGTCCATTTTTACAAAAGCCTGCAACTTGTTGGGAAATGGCAAGGACTCTAGTCCACACATGATTACAATTCTTCAATAACTATAGCTTAAAGATGCTCACTTCAGATAAACAACATGAATAAAGTCCTTCTGAGGTAGGATCTACTTCTGTAAATTTTCTTAATTTAGAATTATAATAAATAAAAATAATAATTTAGAAGTCCGGCAATCTTACTAATACCTTCCAATGGGATACATAATTTTTGGCTTTTGGGGTACAATTACAGAAGTTATCTTGCATTTTTATCACCCAAGAGACTATTTAAAGTTGATGGGCTTTGACATTGGTTTTAAATAAATCTGATCATTTCCCTTCTTTGAACGGGACTTGTTGATATGAATATAGAAAAAAATACCCATCATCAACATGATAAACCCTCATATGTAAGCAGTAGAACGTTAATAAAATCCACAAATAACTGACCATAATTTGTAGCATCAATAATCACTGGGCCCAGGATTTCGATCCTGAGCACACTGCATAAGAACATGAGCCTAAGTTCAGGCACACATCTCATTTGACTCAGCCATCGAGCAATATGCCCAACATATAGCAGAACCTCCATAACTGCTAAACTGTAAGTTCTATGAAGATATGGATGTCTATTATGTTGCCTATCATAGCAGAGAGCCCTGCAGACAATGGGATTTGTTAAATATATGTAATATAAATGGATAATTGAGTGAATGAGTGGATGGTTTGAGTTAGCTAATCAGTAAACAGATGCAAAGGTGTTTCAAAGGGAGATAATGTCATGGAGGTAGCGGCTAGTAGGGTGAATATATGGAACCTAGGTAGGTTTATTCTTAGAGGCATAGTAAGCCACTAAATATTCTCAAGGGAAAAAAGGTTGGTGGAATTGCTATTTAAGAAATACTGTGGTATTTTTCATATGATAAATTGAAGCAATAAGAGAATAAAGGGAAAAAGAGTCAAATATATTCATAAGCTTTAACACAAAAGGAGGGGGTAGAGAATGTCACCTTCCAACTGTTTCCCTTTTCTCTACCTCTCAACCTACTTTTGACCTTCTACAAAACTATTTGGATAATTATTTAAATATCTTCTTAGCTTAGCTTCTTTCTTCTCCAGTCTATTCTATGCCACTATATTTACATTAAATATTTGTAAATTTCAATGATTTTTTTTTCTCATGCATATAATCAGAAACCTTCAATTGTTCCCCATTTTCTAATAGATCATGTTGAGGCAGGTCTTGAAAGGCTACCAATATGGGCAGTTCCCTAAGCCACAACCATATAGTAGGACTTCATGTTGGTAAAACAACATCTATTTTTCCCTTTCAAACTATGTCGAATCTATTAGTCAACTAGGAATGTCCTCCTATTCATATTCACCTGTCAGAAACTATTTCACCTTTTCCCTAATCTACCTTGTCACAGCTAAAACGCTGTTGTCTCAGTAAAACTCTTCTTAATCCAATCCCTTACCCACAAAGGAAGCCATCTTGCTTTTTCTGACTTTCTGTAGCTTTTTGAATATTTCTTGTAGCATCATGGAAACCTTGAGTTATAGTTATTTGTACATGTATTTTGCCTCCTGCCCCGTCTAGGTTGTAAGCTTCCTAATAATGCAATGATAGCTGCCACTTTTGACTAAAGACTAGGAGGAAGAGGATTCTAGGGGGAGGAGGGGAAGAGACACGGTCACACAAGTAAGTGTCAAAGAAATTTAAGCCTAGTACATCTGATCCCAGCACATTTCCTTTTATTACACTTGGCACACACTGTAATATGCATGGCTGTATTGCCAGAACACAACACCTGACACGTTGCTGGATTTCCATCCTTGTTTACGTTTGGCAATGGAGACATAGTAGCAGAAATGACAGTCCTATTTTTTGCATGCTCAACTTTAAGGTGTTGGAAGACAGCCCAGTGGAGAGGTTCTCCCTACATCTGGAATTTCAGAGGTTAGGAGACAGCCAGAGCATCGGAGCTGGGAGTGGTCCATTTGGGGAATAAGCTGCCTATTCTACCTGTGGAGCTGCAAAATTAATTTATTCACCATCATTGGCTCAGGACATTCTTATTTCTTGAGATACAAGTATAGTAATGCAATATATACAAATGTCCTTTTAAATTACTGGCTTCTGGTCCTTTTATATTTGACATATTATATGAAAGCAAGAGGTCATTTGATATATGCTTTAGTATGATGCCAGTTACATCTAAAATACTAAAACATTAATCAGGGAAGCATGATGTTTTACAAATCATGAAAAATGTATTGCATGTGTAACTTGTCTTTATCCCATGATCTATCTCTTTTGCAGTACATTTTATTGCTTGGGATTTATAGGGCCATTTCTCTGCATGGCTTATGCAACAACACACATCAGTGTGTCTGCCTTCAATCATCAAAGGGCAAAAATTCAGGTCAGACCTCAGTCATTTGCCAAGCTCATCTGGATTAACAAAGGTCTAGAGCTTGCATTCAGCATACACAGAAAACAATGTAAGGTATGTCTGTAGGTAACGTCAACTTATCCCTGAACTTGTAATGCCAAGATTTATGTCTGCTGTGCTCTTAATTCAAAGTATTATTGACTACTGCGATAAAAATATTTTTTTCCACTTCCTGCTGTTGTTCCAACAGCTACTATAGCCCTATACTTGTAGGGCTTGTATACTTGCTCTATAATTGTAGTCCTGCTAGTTTTCACAAAATAAGCAATAAACCTCTTCATGCCCGTTACTCAATAATTTCTGATTGGAATCTGAGGTAGGATTTCTTTGAGCTACTTTGAATGGAGTAAATATGCCCCTAAGTGGTAGAGAATCTTGCCATTTCTGTTCATCCCATCCTGAATACAACATACGGCCTGAGAAAATGAAAGCTATTGAAGGCCTGTATAGGGATTCCTGAATGAAGTAAAATCATTGCACTCTCAAGCCCTTTGCACTTTCCCCCAAAGCATATAGTTTATAGCATTTAATTCTCACAATCATCCCGTGAGCTCTGCAGAGTAGATGGCACTGCCTAATCAGCAGTCATGTAAACTTTGCCCAAGATTCGAAAGATAAGGCACAAGATAACAGAGGTAATGATAAAGACTGGTGTCTTCTCCCCTAGGGTAAATCAATCAAATGGTAAATAAAGATCCAGGATGAGCTCAAAAATTCCAGAAATGATTCAATACTTATAGAGGAATAGAGTTTTCTTAGCTGCAGAGATAATTGTTGAAATGAGTTAGTGAGTAAACATTTGTGAAATATTTATTGAAAACAAAGAAGAAGAAAAAGAAATGACCAGCATCATTAAATCCCCCTCTGAGTGTCTAAAACCTCAATTCACCCGTCAAACATTATTCAATATCTCAGAAGCTTCTAATAAGAGGCTTGACATGACAAAATACTCAGAATCTATACTTAATAAAAACACATTCAGATCGTATTGCTCTCCAAGTAAATCACTCTTTAAATGTTTCCTCAAGTGATGTCCACATTGATACTTTAAAAAACACAGGCAGTAACAAGAGGTAGTATATCAAAGAGCTTAGGAACACAGACTTGGAGATTTGCTTCTTGGAGAGGTATTTAAACTCTCTAGGTATACAAATTCTGATATTTAAAAAGGGGCTGGCATTAGTTTTAAACAAGTTAATACACATAAAACTCTTGCATTTTGCCTGGTAGATAGTCAGTGCTCAGTCAATGTTAACCATGCAGTCTTATTTGTACTCCTGACTTTATTCAATGTGCTTCTGGAACCGAATCAATACTATCTATACTCTGACACAATAGTGGATGAAGAGAACCAGATTTCAGGGGATTCTTTCCCCCCTGCCTCGTCAGAAAATTGTCAGATAAGCAACACTGAAAGTCAGACCAAAAACCCCTTTGTGTAGTTTTTCTCCAAATAAAATGAGAAGTAGAGTTCATTCTAATCATCAAGGTAAATTAAATCTTGAATTGTGCCCAAGGCAGAAAGGGCATTTGCCATAACTATTCATTGTAAATAATGGTGTCCTGCAGGAATCCTTTTTAATTGTTCACTTCCAGAATAAAGTTATTAAAAAAGAGAGACGGAGGAAGGAAGGAGGAAAAAAGGGAAAAGAAAGACAAGGCGAAGAGGAAAGGCAAGGAAAGAGAGAAAGTAGTTTGGAAAATTGAATAGCATTCCATTAACTCTTCCAGGACAAGATCAGTGACTTTTCCAAGAAAAGGAAAGGACCTCAGACAAAGCTAGAAATCAAAACATAACACAAACAATGTTTTGAGAAGGGAAAGTATATGTATAACATATTAAGCTTTCAAACCTATTTTGTCATTTCTTTTCCACTGCCACTAATAAACTAAGTGGCAACACGGGAAGACAACACTCTAGGGCCAACTATTTCCTGCTATGATGTGGTCAAGGTTTTTGGCTATAGGCAGACCCTGTGTTCTCTGGAGAAGTTAGCAATAGTGCTGGCAGATGAGGTTTATATCAGTTTGGAGGAAAGGATGGGGAAATGTTTGAGCTCTTTGCTCATGACATGGAATTTCATCCTTGAATGACTGGTTTGGGGACTTGGCTGAAGGTTCTTTTCGGGGTGATGTTCACACAGTTTGCCCTTCCTTTAGAGACCTGACTCTTTGACATGTTTTTGAAAACACTTCATGCCATTACAGAATAGAAAGGGGAGAATGGAAGTTAGAGCTAGAGCCATGAAGAATTTATCCTAAAATACTAGGAGATTCTGATCATTTGAGATCTTATTCTTAAGCAAAGAGTGCTCTTATTAAAGACATTTGATAAACTTTGCATCTTTTTTCTAATGTCCTTTCATTTAGACTTTTATGGGGAGGATGCTGCAGGCAGGTGTTAGGTTCTCCTAGCCAAGATATAGGAACTATTTCATATATCAGAAGGTTTTTCCGGGTTTGGAAAATTCAAATAATTCCTGTGTGCTCTATAAATCAGGCTCCTTTAGTAGTGGTGGTGAGGATAATGATGATGATGATGATAATGATGACAATGATGAAGATATACCATTTGCTACCTGCTTACTTTGAGCCAAGTTTCATTTTCAGGGCTTTGCATGTAATATCTCATTTGACCCACATAAAAGCCCCATGGCATGGTATTAACTTTAGCAGATCTTTGCTAACTAAGATAGAACAACAAAAAGGAGAAATTTGGTCCATCATGTATACTCCACAGCTTAACTCTCAGGGCTGTTTTGGGGTGTAGGGGGATTAAGAATATAGCAACAACTGAAATTGTGATTATCAATGACCCTGGCCATTCTGATCAAAGACATATCTCCCACGACCAAATGGTTTCTTCGCTAGCTGCCAAGTACTAATCACTATAATGACAATAACAAAATTATTAAAGCAATATTTACTGTTACCAGACTGTCCGCAATTTTCCCTTTCCCCTCTCTCCTCTGTCTTATGATCTGTCTTTTTTCCACTTTTCGTTGATAATAATCTATTAAATGTTCTTCCTTATTAGTATATTTGCAAATAGACAATTAAAATTTTATCAGTTATTCTTTGATATGAGTCCATAGAGTTTAAGTATCTTGCACCAGTCACACACACAGTAGGTAAGGGAATATGTATTTGAACCCAGGTGGTTTTATTTGCACTAGATAATCTCCTCCAAAAAAGGTCTGGTTTATCAGCCTACAATTAGGATACAAAAGGAGTTCCAAGTGAGAAAAATGGCAGCAAGATTGTCTCTGAAGCTACAAAATCATTCTCTGTCTCTCTCGCTTTCTGTCTCTCTCTTGCACACATGTACACACACCCACTCCTCACAAAGAAAACCCAGGGATCATGTGACAACCCTTTTGTGATTCCTGTTCCATTTCAAAGATTCCTTTGATGTTGTTTTTAGCAAGATTTGGCAAAGCCAAATATTTTTATAAAAAGGGAATTGTCCTATAATAGCAAAGGACTGCAATGAGTCTTATAGTGTGTAGGGGTGACCCTGGGGGAGGGAGAGAGAGTGTCTGCAACCAGAGCTGAGGCAGCATAGGTCTTGTAGATGTCCAACAAATAGAGGTACCAGCAGGCTCATTATGGCCACCCTTCCCCAGTGGTTCACCACATTCTCCCCAGTCTTCTTCCAAGGTCTTTATCTCTATCATGAAGCCCCCTGGTGTCTTGGTAACTTTACAACTGCCAAAGCACTTTGCAACCATCGTTTCACTAGTGAACTTGGTGCATGCTGCTTGCATATCCCTGCTAGTTTCAGAGATCCCAGAGTGCAATATCACTATCTGATACCACAGCCACTTTCTCCACTGAGCCCTACAGATGTTGCATGTGCTTGATAAATATTTATAGATAATAGAAAGCTGACGCCTATGACCACTAGTCTTGTAGCTAATTTAGTAACTCTTCCCATATTTCCTTGAACATAAACAAAGACAAGTCAGCAGGAAGCAACCAGAAGTATGTGACCAAATCTATTTGATGGCAGAAGGTGTTCTTTCCAAATGGGAAATTGTCTTGAATTTCTGCTAGTTATCTTTTCCATTTGCTATATGTGCCAATTATTTCTTCCGTTCACATGCATATTCTTAGTGACCTGTGAACGGATGTCGGGAAACATTCCCCAAAATAAAGAATTGCCAAGATATTTTCAGGTGCCACAGGAGTATGAAGGAGCATTGTGTTAAGGCAGAAAAGTTAGTGTAGGGCCTGCCTTCACAAGGCTAAATATAGAGATTAAAAATCCTATCCAAGTAATGACTAATGCCTGGGTCAAGTCAGAATAAAATTTTTTGCACCGATCCTAGACTTTTGCAATTAAACATACTCTTAGAGAAACCTAGCTCAATTGCATATATAATTCATTCCCAGGGTTATTCTCCAATCAAAATAGCAACTCTTTTAAATCTAATTCAGTGGTGATCTAAATATGGCTGGGCTCTCAAGATCTTCAAAAATATGTGATGTAGAATTTGGAACTTAAAAGTAGAAGTGAATAAGCTAATCCAATGAATTAAATGGTAAAGCTAGAAATGAAATTCGGGTTTTCGGAATCTACCACTGTGCATTACTCTTCCTAGGGCTCTGTTCATATTTCTCAGCCTCTTGACTACTGCCCTGATGCCCTGATGTTTGATCAACCCACTTTCTGGGAGCCCTATCTGGTGGGTCCCTCTAGTGCTCAATTCTGTCATTTTACCATAAGCTTTTGGTGTCCTTTTCTGAACTGAAATGTCTCTTGGCCCTGGGTGACTTAGATTGTCCTCACCCACTGAGTCAACAGGAGCTTGTCTGACCATATCCTTTTGAGAAGCAAGCATATTTACAATCATCTTCAAGATTAACACAAATAATTAAAAATTTACTTGTTGTTAAACTGTATTCTGAATTACATTAGACTTTTAATGCGCCTTTTGTAGAAAAATTTTAAGGTCTACAATACCAAGGTTTCAGGAAAATTATTTACAAAAAAAGAAAAAAAACTCTGGGTTTTGAAATGGACAATTATTTTTAAATATTGCTAAAATATATTAGTTCTTAAAAAGGAATAGTATCTCTCTATAGAAAGATAACCAACTGGGGTTTTACTAAGAAACAAAAAATGCAGCCAAGATATGTTAAGTTTGCCTGCCCACTTAACTCTTAATCAGTCAGGGGCTTGTGGGTGAGACACAAAGCTCTTAAAGGCCTTTGATACACTCACAGGTATGTGGACTCAATCTGACTGCCCCTGAATCAAATTAAGTAACAAAATTACAGAAAATTACACACATGCACATACATGCACAGAATCAGATTTCTGTTTTCTTCTTTAAAACATCTGGCAACACAGGGCTCACAGTTTTACAAAGCAACCCAATTCGTAGCTGACTTATTTTGGTAATGTGTAAGCTTTCAAGTATGCCACAGATCATACCACACCCAACCATCTTAAACCCACCTGTTTGTTTAACCTGTCTAACCCAAATAGGCACTTGAACATGGAACCCTATCACTGTTCATATATGTAAAATTTCTGCAATTTGAACGTAGAGCTAATCATTGCCATTTTTAATTTTCATGCCTAGCCAGTGTAACTAACCCTCCTTTGTATTCAAAACACTCTATTTTTTCTGCTTTGTCCTAAACCCGAAAACAGCAAAGTAGATGTATAAAAGGAATGACAGCAGGAGGGTCAATTGCATTTGAAGCAGCCCACGACTGTTTACGCTGGCATCATTTCACCCTAGAGATTTTTCCTACTATTTTTCTGGAAGCATTCTAATGTAAAGCATTTTCCTGGTTTTCAGATTCAAACACATTCTAATCTAACCACCTGTGTATGTGATTGATTTGGTTTTCACTTTGAGCTTCATCCCTGAACCAGACCTGGCACCTGCAGAAGAAAATACCAGGGGCTACAAAGAGCAGGCAGGGCCACAAAATAGTGTAATATCCTCCCACTGTGGTTCGTAGGGGAGGCTGTTTCAGGGTGTGCATTTCATCTCACGAGACTCCAGACAACAGAAGAGCTAGACAAAAGGAAAACATGTGATGGAGCAGTATTTATATTGCAATCTTTCCAACATTTTAGGAGGGAATGGTTTACAGATGTATACCCTCCAATGACATTTACACATCTATTGTTTTCTTAACCTCCTTCCCCATCGTACTACAAGATTCTTTTCATGAAAAAGATTTCAAACTGCCCCAGTGCCTTCCTGGGATAAAGAACACATGTCCTCCTGATTACAAGGGAAGACATGATGAGCTATATGATAGGCCAAGTGTTAATGTCAAATCAGCCTCAGAAAATGGAATACTTTTATGATTACTTAAGCATTTGTATTTTCATGCCATAAATTCTTCCCTGTCTGAAACAGACCACTTAACCCAGTCTTAGAACATCAAGCTGCTAATTTACACAGTATCCTGACAGGAAACCGTCTACAGCAACGAATGCACAGTAGGAGATTTTAACAGAAGCCCATCTGGACTTTCAGCTATTCAAGGCGATTTATTCTTAATCATCTATTAAAGAGAGATGCCATAAAAATGAGTTACCATCTCTTGATTATAAATTTCAAGAGAGGTTTTATAAAGAGCCTCTTATTTTTTTTTTCAACTTTTTCATCTATTTTCAGTGACTTAATTCATCAATGCTTAACTTGGTGTCTTTCTGCTTTATTATGTATGACTCTTAAAGAGTTGAAAAGTGCTGTCAAGGTCACAGTCATTGCCTTCGGGAAAGGATATCTGTCTTGGACACGTGCTTTCTATTAATTTGGGCCTCTGGACTCCTATATGATGAAATATGTCTTCTTCAAAGTGTTTTTGTTTGTTTTTTCTCTTCAAGATTTTTTCTCAAAATTATCTTTCTCTGGTCAGCCAATGTTCAAAATCTGAAAATGAAAATCTAATTATTTGCTAAATCTGGAATTTGGGGTGTTAAGAGGAATTATTTTTAAAAACTCAAGAATATGAGCATCTGAAGACTTTTTTCCTTCCCCTAGCCCTTTGTTCCCTCAACTCTTTGCTCAAATCACACCTTTTCAGAAAGGCCTTCTTTGAGGCACCCTATTTTATATCATAATCTCACCCCACTCCTGGCTCTATCAATACCCCTGCCCTACTTTATTTCATTCTGATATGTTATGCATTTATTTGTTTCATTTATTGTGTTTTTCCACCTGTTGGGATGTGAGCTCTATGAGAACAGAGTTTTCCATTCATTCACCCATTTCTGTGTCCTTAGAACGACGTGGCATACAGTAGGTATTGAGAAAACATTTGTTGAATAAATGCATAGATAAGAGGAGATGACGCATTTGGCAGATACAGAAAAACAAAACAAAATAATGATGCCCAATCTAGAATCAAGAACAGCGCATGACAGATAGTAGGTGCTCAACTAAAGGTTGCATGAAAGATAAATGAATACGATAAGACAAATTTAGAAAATAAAAACAGAATAACTAAAATAAAGGTGAAAGAGCTGGGATTAGTATATTCACAATATCTGAAGAGAAGTTATTAGAGATAATTAAGATGGAATTATGAACATGACGTTTTCTTTTGAAAGCAAACTTGCTAAAGAAGAAAAGAAGGAAAATAGAAAATCAAATGGAAGAAATGTTTTAATGTTAAAATAGTGTTTCAAAGCTACTTAAAAACGTTTTTAAATGTGATTGCCAATAAAGTATACTCATTAAAATGATTAAGACTATATATATATATGACAAAGAAAAAAATAAAATCACCCAAAGCCACATCCTTTAAATTCTAGCCCTTTAAATATTTGGATATGCTTCTGGTATTTTTCTATGAAGTTTACATACAAATTTTAATAAACAGGCAGCAAACACATCATATTCTTACTGACTTTTTTTCTTACAAGGTAATATATTATTGACTTTGAACAGTCTTGTGTTTATCCTATCAATTAACTTTTGGTATTTCTTTGTACACAAATACACCACAATTTTTTAAAGCAGTTCCCTCTTGCTATTTTTTTGACTCTTCTAAATTAAGTTATGACCATTCTGTTTGATAAATCTTCACATATATCCATGATTGCTTTCTTAAGTTCTTAGAAAGGAAGCATAAAAAAATTTAAATTTTGATAAAGATTGCTATACTTCCCCTCAAATTATTGAACCAATGCAACTTCCATTAGTAATGTTTGAGAATGTCAAGTTCTTTGCAATTTCTTAACTATAACTTAAAAAAATGTTTGCCATTTTGATAGGTGAAAAATAAAATGGAAATTTGGTTGGGCATGGAGATAGATATTCAGGGAGAACAAATACCACAATTTGGGATGAAATTCTAAAACAGAACATTCAGTTTGCATTTTTCATTTGGTTCCTCTATATCTTAAATAGACCATCAATGTTAACAACCCCACCAGAGTGATTTGTAATCGTAAACCATGTTAGCTCCACTATCAGTGCCTTGTGCATATACATCTATAGATTTTATGTAATAAATGGTACCCTACTTTTCTACAAATCATCTAGGCAATTTATAAAAATTAAATCACAAGCTACCTTGTTTTTATAAACTCTTTGTAGAAGAACCAGAGGGTACTCAAAAGTATGAACATGCTAGTCAGATCCAAAATGTAGTATGTCTATATTCTGAATTCAACATAATCTTCAATCTCTCACAGAAAACTGAAGCTGAAAACAGAGGGTATATATTTTTTTGTGTGATATGATGATAAGGCTTGATATTTAAGGAATATGCCAAGTTCAGGAAGCATATAAACTTGCAGTGCTATATTGATTACTGGTAATGGTCAATTTAATGTAATAAAACCTGACTAATGATAATCACTTAACCTGTTGGTGAATTACTTTTCCTCCAAGAGCAAAACTCATCTCTTTTTGAATTAAATTTCTACTGTTCTTCAAGTTTGGGGTCCTCTAAGTCCACACTCCTCAAAGTGTACCTGTAGCATCAGCATAGATATCACCTGGAAATATGAGAAGTACGGACTCTCAGGAACTACCTCAAGTCAACAAATCAGAATCTATATTTTCACAAGATCCCCAGGTGAAAAATATGCATATTGAAACTTGAAAGCATGAAACATTAGAGTTTCTATTAAGCGTGTAAACATGGTCACACCTCCCAACTCTAGAGTATTTGTTGCTATGTATGAAACATTAAGCTTAGTCTCATCCTGAGTCCATCTTCAGGAGGCAAAGAACAAGAAAAGATCATCATTTGCATGAAGACCTCATGAGATATTTCATAAGAAAAATGGCCATGTAAACAATGATTTGAAAAATAAGAATTTTCCTGGTTTGGAGGGTCTACAAACTTCTCATTTAAAAAGATTTTCCAAGTTTTAGATAAAAATACCAATTTGAAACCAAATCCTAAAATTGCTTCTCTGTGTCAGTGATAGGAGAAATAATCACGGGCTATTTTCCTTGGGCTTTTGAGAAATTATGAAACTATTGCCTTGAGGTTTTTAATCACTTATCATTGCTAAGTAAAAGCCACCCCAATACTTAGTGGCTTAAAACTACAATTCATTATTATCTTTCTTGATTCTGTGGGTTGACAGGGTTCAGCTGGGAAGTTGTTATTTGAGGCCTCCCAGGCAGTTACAATTAGGCTACAGTGGTCACAGTCACCTGAAGGCTCTGCTGGTTAGATGTCTGAGATGGCTGGCCCACCTGGCTGAGAGCTGACACGGGCTGTTGACAGCTGAAGAGGTTGACTAGACCACCTATGTATGGGCTACACATGTGGCCGAGTTTTCTCAAAGTGTGACAGCTGTGGTTGGAGAGGGAGTGTCCCAAGAGCAAATGTTCCCAGAGACCCACATGAAAGCTGCAAAGCTTCCTATGCCTGAGCCTCCAAAGCCCCAAACATTACTTCTGCAATGTTTTATTGGTCTAGCAAGTCACTAATTCCAGCCCAGATTCAAGGGGGTAGGGAAAATCAATCCCACCTCTCGGTAGGAGGAATAGCAAATAATTTTCTTATACCTTCTTTAATTTACCACAAAGTTTTTAAAAGTTAAAACAACTTTTCTAACTTTTAAAGTTGCCCACCCAGATCTACCCCACAAGCGTTCAACACCGAAAAGTATGCAATAAAATCAGAGCCTTGGTTCTACAAAGTCTACTTACAAAAATATCAAAACCTCCTTTATCCTATGTTATGCAAAGCAGGGCTCTGCCTATATATTGATATTTAAGGAGAACTCAGAAGTGCCTTTTACCTTAAAAGACTTTTCCGTCTGTGATGGTTTTCCTTGATTTCTCTCTTCCTCGGGATCCATTCCTCACCCTCCTCTGATCAACTCCATGTCAGTGAGGCTGCAGAGTTTACTCTCTGGGCTCCTTTGCTCTTGGGCTTCCAGCTGGGTTTGGCCAGTGGCAGGACTTACCTGCTGTTTCTTCCCCTTTTTCTCCTCTTGTTAACAACCAATTCCTAGTGGCAGCTGCACCCTCTACTCCTGCTTGTCTTTCCTCCGCAATTCCTCATCCTAATTGACTCTGTTAATTCTTTTTATTCCCGTCTCTTCAGCTCTAGGAGTGATGATAGCTTTATTCTGTTGCTAACTTCTGCATGTTCCACAAATCAGATGTCAAAACAGTATTTATTTCAATTTTTTTCGTAAAAGAATACCTTTCTGGTCTGCTCATAGTCAAATAATTAAAAATAAAAGACTAATGGTTTGGTTGATCTGCAATTTTTGGTGCTGGGAAAAGAATAATTTTTAATAACTTTGAGCCAATAAAATCCCATCTGTCATGAGAAGGGGCCAGAAAAACCACTGGAGACTTCCTTCACTGTGTGCTTCACATGCTCTCAATTTTGTTGCAGGGCATTTGAAGAGAAGCACTTCCTTTCTGAAAACTAAGACAGGGCCCTTTGGTGGTCCCCAGAGGCCAAATGTATCTGTGACTAAGGAATTGCCGCATGCATCTCTTTAATTAGAAATATGTTGCTTGACCATTTAACTCTAAGGGAATGTTTAATGCCACGTTTTCTAGACTACCTTGCAACTAGATGTTCATGTAATGAAATGGAATATTTGTTTTCCAAGACTCCCCTGAAGCTAGGTCTTGATTCAACCTAATTCTGGCCCATGAGACAGGAAAAAAGGCAGCATGTGGCATTTTGGGGAAGAGAGTCTGAGGATTTGTTCCACAGTCCATGTGAGAGGACACAAATACAGAAAAATCTTCAGAAATAGCTGGTTGGGGAGGGGTGATGAGGGTAGCAGACAACATTGGTGTAGAGTTATTTTCCAGTGAGTATACTAATGTAGCCTTTTGCCTTGACAAGTTGGATATAAAAGGAAATTTTAGATTCATTTTGTAGCAATTTGTACCCCTCAACTATGTACAGTTTGAGGGGTAGTGTGGTACAGCAGTCATGATTGTTAACTCCGAATGAAACTTTTTGGGTCTACGTAGTAATTCTACCACCTAAGTTCTCTGATTTGTTAGGCTAGTTACCAAGAATCTCTAAAGTCAGTCTCATCCACCATAAAATGAGGGTAAGATGAATTCATTATAGAATTATAGTAAAGATGGAACAAGATTAACTAATGAGAAGAACTTAGTTCACTATCTGGCATATATTAACTACTAATAAAATGTTATCTATTTCAAATTGTTATTTAGTAGATAAAATGATCTAAATGTCTATCAACAGTGAAATAGCTAAATATGGCATAGAATATTTCTAGAATGTAATACTATACAGCCATTAACAAGAATATTAAATATATTTACATAATAAAAATGTA
The DNA here is from genome assembly GCF_041146395.1 of Eulemur rufifrons. Lineage (NCBI taxonomy): Eukaryota > Metazoa > Chordata > Mammalia > Primates > Lemuridae > Eulemur > Eulemur rufifrons. The sequence goes on from NC_091002.1 coordinate 31,183,950, forward strand.
TGTATATATGTATATTTCTCTCTATATAGAGAGAAAATGATCAACATGTTAAATGATCATCAATTAAATGATAAAGGGAAGTATAGTAAAAAGAGCATATTAGCATACTACTTTTGTTTCAAGAAAAGAAAAATGAATACACACACATACAAATACACATTTTCTTCTAAAAAGAGTAGCTATGGGCCTTATAGACTAGGAAATCAAGGAAAAAGTAGATGCCAGAAACTGGTTAGATGCTCACCAACACTGTTTCAACTTTTTTCACGTACAGAAAGACATTTTCCACTCTTTCTTCACTTAGATATGTGTTACATAGCAAGTTCTGGCCAAGGATGTATGAGCAGAAGCTAAGTGTGTCAGTTTCCAGTTGCAATGATTAAGAGACCAGAATGCCTTTTCCAACTTCTCTCTCTTTGCTCATTGAGTCAAGTGAAAGCAGACAATCTGCATTGGATTCTAAGGAGGCCTAGGAAAGAGCAGAGACCCAGGAAGAAAGCCTGGATTGCTGAGCTAGAACCTGGGGAAAAGCCAACAAAAAAAGCTACCAGTCCTACATTAGACCATAATATAGAAAGAAATAGCATTTATTGTAGTAACCATTGTAATCTAAGGATTGTTTGTTATAGCAACTGGCACTAATAACTAGAGAAAGAATTATTTTTCTTTATATATCATTTTGTATTTTCTAGATTTTTGTCTAATGAAATAGTTAAACTAAAACATGAATGAGCTAAGATGAACCAACCAAACTGTCCTAATTTAGAAGTCAAAAACCACCAGGAAAGATTTCATTTTCTAAGCGGCAGTTTATTTACATTGTTCTCCCTGGTAAGAAATAAGACATGCAGTATAATACTCTTATATAGTGCACTCCTTTGCACATTTTTAAATGTCTTATCAGTTATCTCACCTGTTTATTTTAATTTAAAATATATTTTAACTTTAAAAAATACCTGACAGCTCAAGGCTCAAAGTGTCCAAGATACCTAGCCATGTCCCATTGGTCAGATTTGAATAGTTGTAGTGCAATTTCTGGGTAGAAAGTATTCCTTCTACAAGGTCTCCTTCTCCCTGCCCCATATTATTTCAAGCACTTCTCGACTTAATCCAGTCAGTGTGTAATATTAATACTTCAAGGCACAGTTTTTTAAAAGGCTGATTAACTTTCAATAATTCATATTTGTCACTAATGGGCTATGCTAGTAATTATATTCTTAAGCCCCTAATATTCTCGTCATAAAATAATATATAAAGGACATGGCACAGTAAAAGACTGAGCCTATTTTAATATGGAAGTTGAAATGGAAAACCATATATTTCCCACTTATTTTTCTTTGGCAAATTCTGAATTCACAGATGGTACAGATAACTTGGCTTTCTAAACTAAAGCATCTCTATTTATGATCTTGTCTTGGAAGTCTCTTTCGTGGTTAGACCACATTTTGTACACTTCCGATGATGGACATATGATCTGAGCTGAGCCAAGGAAAGGGGCCAGCCACATGAAACATCATCAAGCCTGCAAGTAGCTGCTGCCAAAAAGTTGGAAAAGACAATTTTACAGGTCACGAAGAAAATTGGGACCCAGATCAACCAACAAAGCATTCAGTGACTAGAAAAATAAGTATGTGATGCTCATATCATGCCCATATAGGCCTCAAAGAAAAGTTATTTATATGGAACAGTGGGATAGGAATGCCATCTTTAACTATTATTTTACCAAGAGAGGAAGAAGGTGGTTAGGGAAGAATTAACCTGTCTTTGGAACAAAATAACCCCACATTTTAAAAATAAATTTGAAATTTCATTAAGTGGCATGTATTTGTATAACATTGCCAAAAGATTTATTCTTCCTCTTTTAAAAAATTATTCCTCTTACACCAAGGATAACCCTCTTGCTAAAACAATGCATAAAAAATAATATTTTTTCATTTTCAAGTGTTTAAGTTGCAAATTTACAAATGAGTTTAATGAAAATTTTGGAGCCAAAAATTGAAATTCTTCATGAAAGATTTTTTTTTTAAAAAAGGTATAGACATTCTTATAAAATTCACCTTGACTTTGGAAAAGAGAAACATTAAGAAATTAATTGTGACACAATTTGCGAAATCAGTTTTGGTTAATCCACATCTTTCTCGAAAAGACCTGAAATAAAAATCACTAGTTAGAATACAAAGATCTCTACTACTTTCCATGTTAAAGAGACCAGACTGGATCTGAACTTGCCCTCCCAGTGGAAACAACTAGAAGATTGAACAATATATATGGAAGAATGGCTCTCAGACATTGGACTACTATCAGTGCATAACTGTGACATATTACAGAAGGTAAAACAAATGACATGAGCCCTAAAATCTGCCAGCTTTTTGCCTTGAGCCTTACCACAGACTATATATGACACAGTAAGGAAGAGCCCAAAGCAGAGCTAGAAGATCCCATTGAGATGAGAAGACAGAAGTTAGGCTTGGAAAGATGGAAATAACTTGATTTTGTGGGGCAGAATACCATAGACAAAGGGGCTACACATGGAAAGAGTTCCAGAAATCAGGATAAGAATCTCTTGGAGCCCATTTCCAAGTGGTAAGATCTGAATGAATAGGGTGGTATTTCCTGATGCTTGGCAAAGAATTCTCAGGAAGATTTAACTTGAATAATTCTAAGAGTGTAGACAGGACTGGAGGATATTAAAGTTCTGTCTAGCAGAATGCAGTGATTTCAGTGATGATGTAGAACATTCAGTAGGGAGCCTAAAAGAGTTAGTTTTAGTAGTAAGGCTAAAGTACCCCTATGTAAAGGATAGTATAGACATGTCCTAACAAATTTTACAGTCATGGAAAGGAGCAAACTGACTGTGAAGTTACTTAACTGCCTTCCAAAACAAAGTTTGACATATTTTAAAGGTAAAATATCAAACTTCAGACTTTCAAAAACATTAAATTTACAATATATGTTATCTAATCAAAAATAGTAAGACATAAAGTAGCAAGAAATTATGACAAATAAATAGAAGGAAAAAAATCTGCCAATAGAAATAGTAGAAATAAAGATAATAGTATCAAGAGATGAAGATTTTAAAAGAGCTATTATGAATAAACCCAAGGATTTAAAGAAAAACATAAATATCAGGTTAAAGAAACAAGATACAAAAATCAAATAGAATAGCTACAGAAAAAAATAATATATATATTTTAAAAATCATGAGATGAGTTTAACAGATGATTAGACATTGCAAAAGAAAAGGTAAGTGAACTTCAGGAAATAGCCATCAAACACAAAGAATTAAAAACATCGCAATAAAATGAAGAGAGCCACAATGACCTATGAGTCTAGTATCAGGCAGTCTAACATACATATAACTGGAGTCTGTATTAGTTTCCTATTGCTGCTGTAAGAAATTGTAACAAACTTAATGGTTAAAAAACCAAATTTATTATCTTAGCATCCAGGAGGTCAGAAGTCCAAGAATGGATCTTCTGGGCCCAAATCAATGACTTGGCAGAGCTGCATACCTTCTGGAAACTCTAGGAAAGAATCTAATCCTTTGCCTTTTTCATCTTCTAGTAGTTAATACATTCCAGAGTATCTGGCCTCTTTTCCATTTTCAAAGCATATCACTCCAACTTTTGCTTTCATTATCACATTATCTTTTCACTCTGACTCTCCTGTCACCCACTCTCTTATAGGGATCCTTGTGATTATACAGGACTTGCCCAGATAATCTAGGATAATTATCCCATTTTAAAATTCTCAATGTAATCACATCTGTAAAGTCCATTTTACCACGCAAAGTAACATATTCACAGGTTGTGGGGATTAGGTCATGGACATCTTTGGGGAGGGCCATTATTCAGTCTACCATGAAGTTCTAGAAGAAAAAAGAGAGGGAACCAGCAGAAAAACAAATAAAAAGCTTTAAATAAAAAGTAGCTGACGATTATCTAAATTTGATAAAAACTATAAACTGACAAATCCTATAAGCACAATAAAGTGGGAAGAATAAACTACATCAAGAAACATTATAATCAAATTTCTGGAAAATAATGATGGAAAGGAAATCTTAAAATCAGCCAGAGGGAAGGGAGCATGGGTGAAGAGAGAAGGCATATTACTTATAGGGAAACAAAAATTAGAATGTCAACAGCCTTTTGTCACAAACAAGGCAAGCCAGAAATCAAAGGAATCTTTGAAATATGGGAAGAAAAAAAATACTATTATACTGCATAAAAATATCTTTACCCCTGAAAATATCTTTCAAAAAACAAAATTAAATAAAATCATTTTAAACATATAAATGCTGAAACGTTGTTATTTGTTTGCATTCTGAAGGGTTTTGTTTGTTTATTTGATTGATTGTTTTGCATCAAAATTGCATGATAAGAAATATTAAAGAAAAGTCTTCTTACAGCAGGAAAATTGTGTCAAACACAAACTCAAATCCACTTAAATAAATGAAAAGAACCAAAAATGGTAAATATGTTTTGTTTTCTTGATATTTTAATGTCAAGAAGAGAATTGATTGTTTGAGCAAAAATTAGATGACTATGGACCAAAGACTGAATATGGCCCCCTACTTCCTTTTGTAAATAAAGTTTTATTGGAACACTGTCACACTATTTGTGTATCACCTATGACTGCTTTCACACTACAATGTCAGAGTTCAGTAGTTTTGACAGAGACAGTATAATGATCTACACAGACTCAAATATATACTATCTGGACCTTTAGGCAAAGAAACTTGCTGACACCTGATTTAAAAAATAACAACAACAATCTATTGTAGAGTTTACTACATATGTAGAAATAAAATGTACGACAAGTCATACAAAGAAGAGGAGAAATGGAAGAATATGATTTATAAGGTTAACACACTACACTTTAAGTGGTACAATATTATTTGAAGATTCTGTGCAAATTGTATACCCTATGAAACCATTACTCAAAACCAGAGAAAAGATGTATATAGCAAATAAGCAAATAGCAGAGATAAAATGAAATATGACACTCATTTAGCTAAAATAAGGCAGGACAAAAAGAAAAGAGAAAAAAATTGTGACAATTGAAAGTTAAAAGCAAGAGGCTAGATTTAAGCACATCCACATCAACAATTATAGTGAATGTAGACGACCTAACACTCCATTTAAAAGGCAGAAGTTTTCAGACTTGATTAAAAAAAGAAAGACATGGCAGGGTGCGATGGCTCATGCCTGTAATCCTAGCACTCTGGGAGGCCAAGGCGGGTGGATTGTTTGAGCTCAGGAGTTTGAGACCAGCCTGAGCAAGAGCGAGACCCCGTCTCTACTAAAAATAGAAAGAAATTATATGGACAACTAAAATATATATATATATAAAAAATTAGCCGGGCATGGTGGTGCATGCCTGTAGTCCCAGCTACTCGGGAGGCTGAGGCAGTAGGATCGCTTGAGCCCAGGAGTTTGAGGTTGCTGTGAGCTAGGCTGATGCCACGGCACTCACTCTAGCCCGGGCAACAGAGCGAGACTCTGTCTCAAAAAAAAAAAAAAAAAAGAAAGAAAGACATAATTGCTCTCTACAAAAAACCACTCAAATTAAAAAAGACACAAATAGGTTAAAAGGATGAAAAAACATACCATACAAACACTAATCGTAAGAAAGCTGGAGTGGTTACATTAATATAAGACAAAATATACTTCAGGACAGGGAATACTATCAGAGATAAAAAAAAAAGGAACATTTCATAATGATGAAAGGTTCTGTTCATCAAGAATACACAACAACCCTAAAGTTCATGCCCCTGATGACAATGCTTTGAAATGCATGAAACAAACATTAACATTACTGAAAGGAAAATAAGACTAACCCACAAATATTAGTGATTATCAGAAACAAGTGAATAGAAAATCAGTAAGAATACCGCAGAGATGAACATTTTCAGCTAATGTGAACAAACTCATATTTAAAGAACACTCCACTTGACAACAAGAAAATACATGTTCTTTTCAAATGTAAAGGGAGGTACATACGAAGAGAGACCATATTCTGGACCATAAAGCCAGTCTCAAAAAATTGGAAAAATATTAAAATACAATGAGTGCATTGCGCACCGGTTGGGGAGTGGTTACACTTGAAGGTGCTGACTCGGGAAAGGGGGGGTGGGGAAAAAAATATGAAACTATTGTTTTTAACTTGCACTGTTCACTTAATAATTTATCATGAATATTTCCCATATTATTTCATATCATTGTACAAGAAATAATGTATACATTATGAGGACATACTGTATCTAACAAGATATACTGTTAGACTCTTTGATTCTGTAAAATTAAATTAAAAAAAAAATAAAATAAAATAAAAATAAAAAAAAAAAACAGAATATATTCTTCTGCTACCCAGTAAAAGAGTACTTTTTAAACAAATTTAATAAAATAAGCAAATACTAAAGTAAGTTCTAGATAATAAATACCCTGTTTGGTCTGAAGCATTTAGAAAAAAATAATAACCAGGCTACTTGCTCTAAGAATTAAACTTAACCCAATGACCTACGTTCATTTAATTAATAAAAATTTACACTATTGGGTGGAAGTATTTACTTCATTTTTAAAAGCCCAGAATTATGTAAATTAATGACTTATGTTTTCCTTTTATTTTGATCAACTGGCAAGCATGTGTCTACGGCAAATTGACTCCCGATGCAGCAGAATCTACCCAGTCATCAGCCAGCAGCTTGCGTTTTAGCCAGATGTGATACAGCCCAAATGTATTATTACAAAGGCAGACAAAACTACCACCACCAATTGCAGTTCAATTATTTTACAATATACAGACATTGCTGCAAATGCAGTTGGATCTTAAGAACCATATTATTCTGTCAGGAACTATGTCATACTGAGAAATGAAGCCCATCGACAAATTATTCACATGTGTTTTCTCTCTGTTTCTCTGTGTGTGTGTGTGTGTGTGTGTGTGTGTAATTTCATGAGAATAAGGATATTTAGGGGAAATAGAAAAACAATTAGTTCATGGGAGTTTAAATCTAAAGCAATCTAAGGGAGTTTAGTTCAGTTATGCAAAATTTAGGAAAGTTTAGATAATAGAACCAAGTCCAGTACTTTTAAAAAGCAATATCAGAACAGAAACATAATTTAAGAGAGATATTTAGAGTGATATTTGCAGCCCAAGAGTCTAAGTAGATGCAAATTTTAGGGAAAGAAAGTAGGATCCCAGGCCAAAACCTGAACACACCAAGATGGCATCTATTTTGAAACCCCTAAGGTCAGAATTAATATTATTGAAGCATCTTATCCACCGCCTTCCTCCAGGAATGGTCATATTCAAATCCAATAGAAAAAAGTTTTACCAGCCTTAAGAATGACCCTATTTTCTAGGAAATGCTGACTTGTACTTAACCAAAATTATTCTCAAGGACATTTTGCACATTTCCTTTTGTTCTACATTTTTTTTTTATTTACAAAAATTAACTTGCCCAATTTCTTCTTTAAATCCGGCACACCCTCATCAATGTACCATTTGAGATGCTCATCTACTGTGAAAATTGTGATTCCCACAGTTGTTCAGATATATTATCAACCAGCATAGTCTAGGGATATAAAATGTGAGCTGCCTGAGTTAAAATCCCAGCTCTTTCACTTAGGAGCTGTGTGATCATTTTGAGCAAGTGACTTTATCTGTCTGCTTCAGTTTGCTTATGCTTTAAGTAGAGATGTCATACAGATATTATAAGGATTAAATAACATTGTATTTCTAAAATACTTTAAACTGTGCCTGACATGTAATAAGTTCTATACAATGCTCGCCATTTTTTTTAAATATCTTGCTCAGAAAAATCCTCATTTTTAAAATTTACAGAATGATCTTTTCCTTTGTCATCTTCTCTCCCTTGAATAAAACAACCTATATAAAATGGGCCTTAAAATAGAAAAACTCCAATAATAATAATGAAGTTTTATTCTTATAGGAATCGTGGCAATAATAACTTCTGAGGTATGTAGAGGGGGAAAATGCACATATTTTTATTCCATCAAGGAAAAGCATGAAGAGTTTCTCTGCCACCTCAACCACGAAGGCAGCTACTATACATTTAACTAAAAGACTTGGTGTGAGCTCTAAGGTTAAATAACTATCAATTTATAGCATTTCCTGTCCTAGTATACAGACATAAATAAAAGCCATCTACCTACATGCTTAAAATATCACCCCATTAGGTTTTTATGTGAGAATTCTGTATCCTCTTGTATAATTTTTATAAAACTTTTTTCACTTAAAGTTAATGAAAGGATATTCCCAGATAATAGGTATTTTCAGTTTTCCTTAGGTACTAAACTTACTATAGAGTACTGTGAAACCAATTGTTTAAGGCAAGTTGAAGAAAAAAGACAGAAGAAAAAAATCTTTTAAGCCAAATGCCCTGATGGAAGTAAATCATTATATCTGTGTTCATGTCAAGACATGTTGACTGGTGGTTAAGTAAAAAAGAGAGGAATATTTTTAAAATACCTTTTTACAAATACCCGTACCTTTTGAAAATTTGGGGAATATTCCCTTCCTGTTCTTACTGAAACACTGATTTTGAAGTAGAATTGTTAAGAAAATACATACTGTTGAGGTTAGTGACAGTGAGTTGGTGTGAAGTAATTAAAATGCTTGCATAAGAATATCCTTTACCACAATCCATTTCTCACCCACGGACATAGAACTGTTCGGATCTCATTCAGAAAAACATCACAGAACACTCACCAAGTCTTTATTCCTTCAAATGCTAGTGTCCAGCCATTCTCTTCCCAGTTGTTTCATTCAGAGATATAATTTTCTATTTTGCATTTTATTGCATTCTTTCCTAAAAAAAAAACCAAAATTGTGAGATGCTTTACAGTATAATTAAATAGAGAAAAGTGAATTGGATTTCACATATCAAAAGTGATAAAAACATATTAGTGTCAGATACTATGCTTTACTCATAGGAGAATATAACATTCTATATAGCAATAAAAAATTGAAACTTAATGTGAAAAGGGAAATGGATAAAGATATTGTTTTAAAATTATATAACACAATATTATAAGACACTTAAAGTAAATAAAAAATATGTATTTATTTATTTACATATATATGATATATCTGCAACTTGAGATCTCAAAAGCAAAATGCTTATTGAAAAAAGTATTCACAAAATGATACATAGCATATGATAACATGTATGTAAATTTAAAAATGCAATCCAATACCATGTATTTTTTATGAATAAATTATGAATTTCCCCAGAAAAAAATATAAAAACATAGACTAAAAGATGCACACCAAATTCATTACAATGTTTGCCTGTGAGAAAAGGACTAGGAAGGGAAAAGTAAAAATGTTATTTTTAATGCCCTAATAATTTTATTTAAAAAACATGAATATGACTAAATAGTAACATTTGTTAAATCTGGGTATTTTACATGTGTCTTGGTTTCACTATTTGCTGTGGCTTTCTACATTTTCTAAACTTTGGGCATTAAACACAAAATTTATTAATAATTATTTAACAGGCTTTGTGAGTTTTTCTTTTTTTTTTTTTAAATGCATAAATGTAAGGACCCAGAATTGTCACTGCTTAGATGCAATTTTGATTGAAGAACACACGTTTGGTCAGTGCATGGACCACAAGTCATGGTAGCAACAGCTTACTCTTATTGGAGGAGATGAGGTTCTTGGTTCTATTATTTCACCAAAAATAACTGAACATTGGAGTAAGGATTTGTCAAGTCGCTTCTGTGGAACCAAGAACGTGCAACAACACTTTCAACTTTCAATAAGAATAATATTTATTCATATTGACACCAGATTTGAAATCATAGTAACCTTTATCCTTGCCAGATGAAAATACTACATCTTAGATTCCTGTATGCTATTGTTATCACCACATCCGGCTTGAACTCTCAGGCAGACATGGCAGTATCTAGTATTTAGCCTCCATTCAGAACTGACACTGCAGCCAGTACTATCAGTTACAGTAAGTCACATGACCCCAAGACAATGGCATGAGGAAGTACATACAACCCACAGAGTAGGAGGTAAGAAAGAATTATGAAAAATATAATGACCACACCCACGTTCATTATATTGGGATGCATCTGTGTCAGTTTTGGTATCAAAAAGTGTAGGGTACAAAGGTAGGAGAAATTTTACAATACAACTTTGTTTTTTGTGCTATAAATTACAGATAATAACTACACCGCCCGGCTTTGAACAATGCCCTTATTCTTTGAAAAAGCATGGTTCAGAGATGTTCAATAACTTTCTTGGGGTTCCACAACTTGCAAAAGGCAAATGCTAGATTTGAACCCAAGTCTGCCACCATTAATAAACTTACCATCGATACGTAATAGGCTTCTAAGCTCTAACCCATAAAATGTTGTGGTTTTAGAACAGGGTCTCTCAGACCTCTTAACTGCTACACCATCCTTTAGTTTGTGTATGTAGCAGAGTTGCTTCATTGCTACTTCCAGACATGGAGGCTTGCTTTATAGTCCTTCAAACCTTTGCCTCAGAGCCCAAAGTTCAGCTGGGACTAAGGCTCTTCCCACTGATACATTTACCACCAAGATGCATTTAGCAAGGTGTGGAATGTGTTTTGATAAAAACCTTTAGTTAGGTCAGAAGTTTAGCGCCTGCCAGTGTTAGCTGAATAGTATTACAGTATTTCAGGTAGCACATTCAATCTACACAAATGATAGTTCAAGAGAAATCTGCTTAGGTATTAAAAGAAAATGAAGAGGAAAACATTAGTGTGACACATAACTCCTTTTATATAGTACCTTTGGCACTTAGCATCATAAGAGAACATCTATTGAAATTTTTATTTAAGGAAAAGAAATCAAGAAAATAAGAATTTTTTTAGCTAGATAATAAAAATCCCAGTGTTCAAAGATATCAGCGTGTTTTTTTTCTGGGATTTACAATTTCAAGTCCCATGATGTACCTGGCCACCTTGCTGGAAAAAAAATTAATGACAGTGTATTTAAATAAATAAAAAAATAAAATTGAAAAATAAATAAAATTCTATTGCCAAAATAAATTTCACACAACGGTAACTTTTTAGTCATCACATTCAATTGCCCTCTCTTCCTCTCAATATTACTCTAATTTTTGAGCAGAATATGTTTTACGATATATCTTACCCAAAGAAAATATATACTAGGGAAGTTTTCTATTAATAGTATCCAGGTAATAGGGGGAAGAAGAAAGCAATGTTGAAGATCAGATGTCTTTCATGAGCTAGCATTGTGCTAGATGCATTATATATCTGTTACATAATGCATATGAAAAATTCTAGAATAAAAGTCAAAATCATGGTCAGAAAGCTTAAAAAACTTATCCTGTGGCTAAGTGAAGAAATAAGGACTTAAACCCAGCTGGTTGAACTTCAGAACTGAACCTCTTTGGTCAATAAGGACAGACCCACAAACCTTTTGAAAAAGCCTCCAAACCACTTTTTATGAGGTCTAGAAATATGATATCTAGAAATTATCACTACAAAGCACTCACTCTAAGAATAAAACAATGACAAATAAAATATTACATACCCACCAGTATTAACTTGGATTTTCAAACACTCTACAAAACCCATGGCCTTTGGGCCACTGTGAAGACTGTTTATTTAGAGAAAGGTGGGATAGTCACCCAAAATCATTTCATGCTTCCAATTTTTTATGGGCATCCTGATGCTCAATGGAAGAAATTAGTTTTGATATCTTAGTCTTAGGAATCAGATGGGAGAAACCAATTCATTTCATACATTAACCTACACAGATGTAGCTCTCACTCATACTGCATTTTTTTCCTGTCATAAAAAAGTTATAATGAATTTCAATGGAAAAGTCCTTAAACAAATCATGTTCTTTAAAACCAGTGTTGTATATATTTGATAATCCATGAGAAAGTCTGGCTGTGAGCTGCACCTTACATGAGGCTCCAATCCAAACCTGAATTGAAGCAGTTAGAGAAATGTCCTGTCCTGCAGCATCAGGTTTAGGTGCTATTATAAAGCTGCTTTTAATTCAGCATCCTGTATCATGGGACCTCATCCCTTCATTTGCATCAGGAACCAATGATTTTATGATGGTTTAAAAGAAATGACAAAGAAAGAAGCTCCCTAGAAAAGAGCATGAAATCAGGTATTGAGATGGAATGATTCAGAATGTTCCAGCTGCAATGATACAAGGGGTGAGTCCAGCCCTTTCATTTTACACATATGAACTCTGGGGACCAAAAAGATTAAGTGATTCAGGCATGGTGACACAGCAGGTCTACACAGCCATGACTATAGCCCACTACAGCAAACTCAATACTACGGGATGTAAAAGAGGCTATTTGCTCTTGAATCTGTGCTATGATAATAGGTCATTCAAGCTACATTCATGTATTAGCTAATATGCTGAGGTTAGAAGGAATACATTTTTCCATGGATGTCATATCTGTCTTAACCACAATTTTATGTGATACCAATATAGATATATGGATACATTTTCTTTTTATAAGGTCTAAGCTTTTTTTTTTTAATAAAGATACCAATGAGATAAATAAGCCCTATAGCTCAAGCAGAGCAGTTATGAACCTGTGCTTTCCATTAGCTTCTAACCCATTTTCCATTTTCTTGCCCTTAAGAAAAGTCAAAGGTTAAGCTGGAAACACCCTATAGATAACAGTGGCTCAAATAACCTTCTTCCAAATGAAACAGAGACTCATTAAAACTTTTGCCAATCTGCCCCTGCAAAGAAATTGGCCAAATACATAGAAGTTCCCATAAAATCATACCCAAGTGCTAGTTCTAGCTAATATTGGTGATGGAAGACTTATGGGCGGATTACAGTCAATCTGATGCTACAAAAGAATCTCCAACCCCACCCCATGAAGATGAATTTTCTGCAGACTGGTCTGTATTTAATCAATCAACTAAAATCAGTTGCATATTTTCTGTGTCCAGTTGAGCATATAAAGAAATATGAGTTGCAGCCTGTATCATCCAGGGCCCCGTCAAGGAAACAAGTAGTTTAACAGAAGAAAGTTAATATCAGGAACTGGTTTAAAAAAGAGTTGAAGGGTAAGTCAAGACATAGTACACCAACCCAGAGATTAACAATAGCAGAAAGCTGTGACTGCCCCTAGGACCAGAGAGTCAAAGGGAAAGGATACTCCCAGAGACTAGGAGGTGGCATCTGCAGGTAGTTGCTGCAGCCATTTCAAGGGTAACCTGCCAGGAGCTGGAACCATAAAAAGACACAATTAACTCTTTCTGCCTGATACACAGAAAGAGAGACAGAGAAAAATACCTTGTTTGATCCTGTACTCTCACCCTAGAATCTACCACTAATAATTATTGTACCTTCAAGCCAATGAGAGATGTAGTTTTTATGAGTTCTTCTCTTTCATTCCAGTTATCCATTGCTATGTAATGAATTACCTAAATACACGGTGCTGTAAAACCACAACCATTTCATGTGCTCACAGAGAGATGCAGCAGCTCTGGCTTTGCTCTATGATACATGGAGCCTCAGCTAGGATAACTCTAAAGGCTGATGCTGGAGGACACTCTTTGAATATAATATCTTCCTGCAGAGATAACGTGCCCGCATTGGAATAACTAAAGGACAGACACAGCAGGGACTATCAATTGGAATACCTACATGTGACTTCTACAGCATTACAGCTTCAAGTTGGTCAAACTTCGGACATCGTATTTCAGGGCACCAAGAATGAATCTGACCAGAAAACAAGGCTGAGTCTACATGGTCTTTCATGATATACCGTTGGGAGTGAGTTGTGCTTTTGCAGCTCTGTGTTGTTGGTAACATGACGTCACTTTTCCTGTACTCTGTGCAGAACTCTGTATAACTCTGTTGATCAAAGCAGTCACAAGCTTACCCAGATTCAACAGAAGGGGGAATGTAGCGTGCCTCTAAGTGAGAATATAAAAGAATGCATAGGCATGTTTTAAAACAGACTCTCCTAGGCACAGAGAAAACCAACATAAATGAAGTAGAACAAAATGCAAGTAACAATGCAAGGACTGAGAAAAAAATACCAGAAAGCAGTACAACGATGCACATCTCAATACATCTTGAATAACTGCCAAGTAAGTAGGGGCAGTGAGTTTCACAAGATCAATAGGGAGAAATCATTGATGAGAGGTCTTGGAGGTCAGTCCTTCTGTTTACCTAACATACATGCAATTTTATCTTCAGGAGCAGCAATTTGTACCAATAGCTTGACTTTCATTCTTAATATGAAGTGAAGTCATCTTTCTCCAGGTGTGCAGAACACAGCTGTTATTCAAACATAAAGCTCTCTGGCTTTGTCCTGGTCCATCCTCTCTACCCTTGATATTGGTTCTTCCTTGTTCTTCCCTCCCCTCTTCCCTCCTCCCTTTCAATCAACTCACACCCTGCCTTGCAGACCTTTTAGTTGTTGGCTTACTTTTGTTCTTAGCCTCAAATTCCAGTGGAACCTCTCAGCCTAAAGCAGCTATTACAGTTTTTGTAGGATGTGGTGAGCCCAGCAGTCTTCAGTTACCACTTGTAGACCTCCAGACCTCTCTGCGGTGAGGGGAGGAGGACCCTGGCCATCCTCTGCCTGAGACAGATGACTAAGGCAAAGCACATGACCCAAATTAGCAGAGGAAGGAGCAGGGACACATGGAAAGAATTTCCTTCAAACAAATAAAAGTTTTTTTGGACTCTTCTTTTATGATTCAAATCTTCTGTTGTTCAGTTAGAAGCTGGGGTCATGGAAAAGGGAGAAATAGTTGGTGACAAAAACTTAGAAACTGAAATTGACCACTTCTGTGTAAAGAAGATATAAAATCAATGCATATTCAAGAGGTATTCACATAGGTTTACCCTGTAACGATACATAATTAAACAATTCCTGTGCTCTCTGTTCCATTTGGCTTTCTATTTTGGTTAGCACAAAAGCAGTCATGACCACAAGGCTTTTATATTATGTGCAAACAGAAGGCTCTGGTGAGTGTCCATTTGTCCTCTGATTAACAACCACACGGAGATGCAGCAATAAGCTGTGCTAGGAAGCAGATTTCCACTCCTTTATACACTGGGGGGAAACTGCATATCTTAAGCTGCTGCTGACTACCACAGTGAATTAGGAGGGGTGAAGACTGGTGTTAACAGCTTCCTTTAAATTCAGTAATATTTGACAGGCCTCCATTGTTGGGAATAACTGTGAATTAAATTCTTGACAAAAATAGAAATGATTTCCAAATGATCATGTGTTCTAAAGAAACTGGACAAAGTCCGGTCTATATTCAGCTGTTGGCAACACACACACACCCCCGACACAGGATAAAGTGTATAAATTCTAATTCTTTTTTTTTTTTTTTTTTTTTTTGAGACAGAGTCTCGCTCTGTTGCCCGGGCTAGAGTGAGTGCCGTGGCATCAGCCTAGCTCACAGCAACCTCAAACTCCTGGGCTTAAACGATCCTACTGCCTCAGCCTCCCGGGTAGCAGGGACTACAGGCATGAGCCACCATGACCGGCTAATTTTTTCTATATATATATATTTTAGTTGGCAAGATAATTTCTTTCTATTTTTAGTAGAGACGGGGGTCTCGCTCTTGCTCAGGCTGGTCTCGAACTCCTGACATCGAGCAATCCACCCGCCTCGGCCTCCCAGAGTGCTAGAATTACAGGCGTGAGCCACCGCGCCCGGCCTATAAATTCTAATTCTTTACAATGAAAGCTCTCTGCTTCTGATCCAAGAGTATTTCAACCCAATTCCTATGCCTTAATGCTCTGTGACTGGTGTCAGGATCCGTGGACCCCTGTGGTCCTTATTTCATGAGGTCAGGTGAGATAAAAGGGAAACACGCCAGTCTTCGACTCCTTAGCTTTGACTTTGAATATATGCTTTTTACTTTTTTATTTTTACACTTTCTCTTCACATTGGTAACCACACTTATTTAAATGTCCGTTCCTTTTGAATGACAGTTTCTTTGAATAAGAGCCTTCTGTTTCATTTAACCTGAGGATGCACATTTTATGCCTATGCCTCTTCTCTAGGTAGTGTATCAGAAAGCCCATGTGTTGGGCCTTGGCATAGAACACCAATTCCTCTGTGCAGTAATAAGCAAGAACAGCAAATATAGCTACAGAAATGAAACATGCAACACCTCCCAATCCGATTGAGCAACAGAGAAGAGATGCCACCAGACTCTAACAGAGAATCGTAAATGTCATGAAGAAAATGATCTCTAGAGGAGTTTTCATAATACATAAATTCAGGCAAGTTTATTACAGCCGAGGACATTTACTCAACTTGACATTGCTGCACTGGCCCCCGAGGACAAATTAGACTCATAAATTTTGAGTGTCCTGAAAGCACGTGGCACTCTCTTGCTACAAGAACACTTTATTTTTCTCTAAAACCTTACTTTACAGAGCGTGGTTTGCGGACTAGCAGCAGCAGCAGCAGCAGCAGCAGCACCTGATTAGAACTGCCTCGTTCTAGACTTAACTGTTCAACAAGGTTTCCAGAAGATTCCGTGATCTCTGTGCACATGAAAGTTGGCGAAGCTCTTGCATCAGAGGTTCTCTCCAAATGTGAAAGGTGAAATGTAAAGAAGTCCCCCACCTGCTGTTGAAAGAAAGAGTCTGCTCACCTGTTAGAAGGCAAGCTGCAGACGGGCACAGTGTTACATAAACCAAGGCCCCCGTTAGTAGTCACTTTGGAAATTCCCAAACTGCGAGTTGGATTAGTCCAGAAGCTGTGGTTACCAGGCAAGTCAAGGGCCCAAACCACCTCAGAAAGATTCCAAAAACACACTCTGTGTCACAGTTTCAAAACAAAGCTAGTAATATTTTAATCCCCTCACCACAAGGGCATGTCTAATATAGCTTGTCCGGAGGCCAGTGACTTAGAGAAAGGAATCTGGGTTTTCCCGGTTCTATCAGTGCTTTGATATTGAAAAAAATAAACTGAAGTGAGTGTGCCTCGGAACGGGTGGCAAATGAGCGCAGGTCGAGCAGACAGCGGGCCTGCCTCCAGCACTAATGATAGTTCAAGGTCCTTCCATGGGTTTATAATGTTAGGCTTTCCAGATTGTTCACTTGATGATATCACCGCATACTTTGAAAATCCTTTTAAAAATTACCCTAACATTCATGGAAAAAATAAACAGAGCCGAAAATTCTCCTTTTCCAATGGATTTGAGGATTTTAAAACCCTGATTTCAGGTTCATAGGATGCCACTCTTTTTCCGTGTGCCCTAGGGTCAGAAATATCAAGATTCTTCTCCAGAAACGTTTCTCATTTTATCTGTAGCAACGATATATGAAGAAAATATTTGCAGCAAGGCCTGATATAGTTGTGATGCTCCAGGTTGACACTTACTAATTCAGTTGCTTCCCCGAAGCAGCAGCAGAGATCAGGAAGAACAGCACTCACGGCCTCGCCCACCATGACTGCCCTGTTGGTAATTGGCCCGTGGGGTTGACTCACCAATGGAGCAGTGACTTGGAGTTGACTCCTTGGGTCTCCACCATGCCTGACTCGAGCCTGATTATTCTGGCACGCTGGTGTACGTCTGCTCCTCACACTTAGGTGACAGTGGCTCTTTGACCACAAGCCGGGGAGAGCTCCCCCTTTCATCTTCAGGTCTCTTTTTATGGAAAATGATTTTGGCTTCCATTCTTAAGGGATTTACCATAATTTTTCCTTTTAATATTAAGAAATGTTTTAATAACCAGCGGTTTGAGTTTCTGGACCCACTCTCCAAAGCAGCCAGCACATTGCCTTCTCATTTAGTTTCTTGTTATTGAATTTGGCCCATTGCACTTCCACTCCACCTAAGGCGACCAACTCACTGTGCTTACTGCTCAATGTCCTGCCCCCCAAGAAACCCCTCAGTCCCAGCAAACCAGGGCTATTGGTCACCCTGAGGGCCCCGAAAGCACATGGTACTCTCCTGCTACAAGCACACTTTATTTTTCTCTAAAACCTTACTTTGCAAAGCGTGGTTTGTGGATGAGCAGCAGCAGCAATATCACCTGATTGGAAATGCCTCGTTCTAGGCTCAACTATTCACCTCCCCTTTATCACTGCCAACTCCCACCTGCATCCCTAACTTCCACTACCAATACACACACTTTTTCTATTCACCGTCATGCTCATGTTGTGTGGGTTCCTCTTCTCTTTCTCTTCCTTCCTCTCTCTCCACACTTTTCTTCTTTCATTTTCAATTATGTCTGCTAAACCCTTCTCTATCCCTGGGAAACAGACGGTGAGCAGGGTAGAGAGATAGAAAAGCATGAAATCATTTAGAGAATTTTATGCCAACTATACTAATTATCTTAATATAGTCAGGAATAGGGTAATACCTGTAGTATGATCCAAGTTGTAAAGGAAGAGCTAATATGTACTGTCTCCAATCACCATGGTATATTTTGCACTGGATGAGACATAAAAATTTTGGTGGGGAGAAGACCGAGGAGGTACAAGGAGGACATTTAAATATGATTTTTTAAATAACTGGACTAGGAGATTTTTATGCATGTTCTCATTTCATCTCCAGAGAAGTAAGGTAGATATTTATATTAATTTATAATAAAAATGGGGACTTTAAGCTGCAGAAAAATTAATTTGTTAATTTGCTAATGCCCATCAAGCTAATAGGTGGCAGAATCAGGATTCTGAAACTAGATCTCTTAAAGGATGACTAGTTTTATTCAGAAGACAGAAGAAAGAAGATATGAACAATTATGCATGTGGAAAGTATTTGGTAAATTGTCAGAGAGGTTAATTGGTTCCTCTAGATTAGATGCTGCAGGAGGAACTGGTTTGCAGACCCATAGGCAGAATGAAGAACTGGATGTTGTGAGACCCAGGTCTGCATGGGTAGGCTGGGGTGCAGTGGCATGGAAATGGCACGCTCGGAAGTGTAGATGCCTCCTGAGCCAGAGTATGACGAGTTCAGTGCAGCTCTGGAGAAGCATTAAACATTACACTCTATATTTAATTATAATAAGAAATATATTTGTGAAAATGCTACAAATTAGTTGCAGCCACTTAAAACTAGTAAAAAAAACCCAAATACTATGGCTTAAATGTGCCCCCTACAAAACTCAGGTGCTGAAACTTAAAGGCCAATGTGATGGTATTAAAAGGTGGGGGTATTAAAAGGTATAAAAGAGGTGATTAAGTCACAAGGGCTCCACCTCTCATAAGTGGGATTGAGGCCCTTATAAAAGAGGCTGCACGTCCCTACCCTTCTTCTGTCATGTGAGGACACAGCCTTCCTCCCCTCCAGGGGCTGCAGCAACGAGGCACCCTCTTGGAAGAAGAGACCAGCCCTCAACAGACAACTGAACCTGCCAGCACCTTGATCTTGGGCATCCCGGGCCTCCAGAATTGTGAGAAAATAAATTGCTGTTCTTCATGAATTCCCCAGCCTGTGGTGTTCTGTTAAAGTAGCACAAACAGACGAAGACACCAAATAATTGGAAAAAAAAAAAAAACTGATTTGAAATTTGTAAATATATTAAAGTGCATTCTAAAACCTGAATGAGATATACCAAAGTTGTATAGCAGAGTTTCTCATTGGCTTTGCTTCAGGGAATCTATTTTAAGGGATTTATAACTATCTTGATAATGAATACACATTTGTTGAGTTTCTTTGGTCTCTGGTCTAGAACAAGGTACACAGTGAGGGGGATAGGACACAATAGAAGTATAAGATGTGAATTTGACAGTCCAGTTAAGAAATCAGAACATATATAGGAAACCAATAGAGAACAGGGTAGTAGATATGGGACCTAAACATACTACTCAGGAAGTTGGACTCTCAGAAAGAGAAAAGAGAAGTTGGATATTGCAGTCTAAAGAATCTTAGTACTTGAAGAAAGTCTTATTCTCTTAAATATTGTAAGCAAGCCCTCAATAAGATTGTCTTAACTATCATAGAATTACAACATAATAGTAAAATTTGAGTTCTTATCATCTGCTGAGAACTATGCCAAGGATTTTATGCACATTACTTAATTTGCTCTTCCCAACAGTTCTATCAAAGAGTGCCATTATATCCCCACCTTTAAAGGAGAGGAAGTTTGGGAATGAATAAGCTAACAATTGAGAGATAGGGGCTAACTTGTCCAAGACTGGCCCCTGCAGCCTGGCTTCTCCAAAAGGGAACTATTCTTCGGCAATGTCCTGTGGGAAACCCGCTACGGCCAGTATTTAAGCCCATCGATGCTGGGCAACAGTGCAGCTTAGCCCCCAACTCCACCTCCCCCCACCCTCAATCTTGCCAGAGGAGGGGTCTGCGCTTCACCAGCCAAGAGCAGCAATCTTCCCAAAATCCCAAACTCGAAAAGAGGTAACTACACCTGTTTTCTTTCCCTCATCTGATTTCAGAAAAGCACCCTGCAAGATTTGAGACAAGAATTTGAAGACATTTCATGGATCTGACCTGCTTCCCTCCCTCCTCACCAATTCCCTTCTCCTTCCCACAACCCACACAGGCGAAAGTACTAGACTGGACTCACTCTCTACAGCCTGTGGGGCAGAGAACATTGAACTTGTTTGTTTCTCCTCCTGGATGGAGATTCCCACATAAGCCCTGGTTTTGATGCTCTAATCTTTGAGGAGACAGAATTGAGGCAGTCGGGCTGGTACATTTTTGCCACACTTTGCCAAATCCATAGCCCACTTATTGGGGAGTTTCTCTCCCTCCAACTCTCCTCTCCTGTCTCTCTTTCTCTCTTCTCTTTCTCTCTCTCTATTCCCCCCTTCCCCTTCACTCCCCACACTGTCACTTAACCCTCATGTTGTCCCTTAGTCCTTGTCCACACAACAAACCTGGTTCTAGAAAACAGTACTCAAGCAGCCTCCATATAAAATTCATTGCATGTGATAATCCAAAGAATTGTTAGAACAATTACGATTTTTAAAATAGGATTCTTACTCAATGCATTGGATTCCCTATCTTTGTGCCCCAGGCTAAATATTACTCAGATTTCTGCAAGGCCAAGTGCTTTCTCACCAATTATCTGAAAAGCCCGGAGAATGAGACTTACATCAAAGCCAGGCCTAATGACAAAGGACACCTGGCCACAGCAAACGCAAGCATCTTTTAGCTCCTCACTCCATTTGGCAAAAAGCTATTTCCATCTCAGTCACAACATAACAAAGGACTAATTGATGGGAGCATTTTTTTTTTTTTCATCTTTCAAAACATAAATTGAGCCAACCCCACAAGCTCATCTAGAGGAATTAATTAGGGAATAGGAAATCTCCAAAGCCATCCTTAAATTGAGATTGAACAAAGCCCAGCGAACAGATGGCTTTTCATCTGAATTCTTTAAAACCTTTAACACTCTGCTAATTCCCCTATAGGAATGAAAAAAAAATTGCTAAGTGAATTTGAGCAAACCATTTCACCAGGTGTTCAGTTCCCCTAAGGTTTCTTTTGCTCTAGGAAAAGAAGAAAAAAACCAACAGGTACCCTCTGCTGAATATTATTATAATTTCACTTGTACATGTGAGTTTGCTCCCCAGGGCTCATTGTAATCCTTCCCAGCATTTTTGACTACCGAGCTGGGGGAGTGATTTGTTTAATTGGTACAGCTGATCATGGACAACTGCTTAGGCAGCTGTCCCCAAACTTTTGGACACCAGGGACCGGTTTCGTGGAAGACAGTTTTTCCACGGACCAGGGGAGGAGAGGTCGACGCCTGGGCTCCACCTCAGATCATCAGGGGTTGGATTCTCATGCGCAGCGCACGCACAGCCTGGATCCCTCTCATGTGTGGTTTGCAGTGGGGTTCATGCTCCTATGAGGGTCTGATGCTGCAGCTGAGCGACGGGGAGCCGGCTCCAGCGGTGATGCGAGCGATGGGAAGCTGCTGTGGGTGCAGGTGGGGCTTCACTGGCCTCTCACCTCCTGCTATGTGGCCCCGAGGGGGCTGGGGACCACAGGCTTAGAGCACAAGGACTGTGTCAACACACGCAAAACAAAGTCAAGAATGAGGTCATTTATCAAGCAGAATAGAAAAATAGGAAGCACTTTTGTTATTTGGTTTCAGGTATCTGGAGATTTCTGGGGCAAGGGCTGGGGAAGTGGATTGTGTTATCCCAATAACCAAGTAGATTTTTCTCCCCTTACAAATTTGGCATGCACAAACATAGGGAGGGTGAGAGACATTGCCTCTCATTTGCAAAGTTAACAAGAAGTTTTTCTACTCAGTCCTCCAGAAGGGTCAACTGCTGGAATTTACTCGTTAGCTATTCCCAGGGTATATAAATACTATTTCCCAAGAGAATTTGGTAGAAATTTTTTAAAAACTTCTGTTTTTAAAATGGCAGTTAAAATTGTATATATCTATCATGTACAACAGGAAATTTTGAAATTTACAATATACATTGTGGAATACCTAAATTAACCTAATTAACATCTATATTTCCTCACATAGCCGTCATTTTTGCGGTAAGAACACTTAAAATCTACTCTCTTAGAATTTTTCAAGAATACAATACATTGTTAATTAATTTCAGTCACCATGTTGCGCAATAGATCTCTTGATCTTATTCCTCCTATTTAACTGAAGTTTTATAACCTTTGAGCAGCATCTCCCCAATCCCCTCTGTGGTTATTCCCCAGCCCACCATTCTACTCTCTACTTCTATGCAATCAACTTTGTAAAACTCCACATGTAAGTGATATTTGTCCTTCTATGCCTTGCCTATTTTACTTAACATGATGTTTTCTAGGTTCATCCATATTGTTGCAATTGACAGGCTTTCCTTCTTTTTTATTGTGTGTAAATACCACACTTTATTTGTCCAGTCATCTGTTGATAGATAGTTAGGCAGATTCCATATCATTGCTACTGTGAATAATACTGCAATAAACATGGCAGTGTAGATATCTCTTGAACATACTGATTTCTTTTTCTTTGGATATATATCCATTAGTGAGATTGCTGGATATGATGATTCTATTTTAAATTTTTTAGGAATCTCTATATTGTTTTCCATAATGTCTGCATTAATTTACATTCCCACCAACAG
This sequence comes from Eulemur rufifrons, assembly GCF_041146395.1. Classification (NCBI taxonomy): domain Eukaryota; kingdom Metazoa; phylum Chordata; class Mammalia; order Primates; family Lemuridae; genus Eulemur; species Eulemur rufifrons. The sequence goes on from NC_091002.1 coordinate 31,207,003, forward strand.
TGCACAAGAGTTCTCTTTTCTCCATTTTCTTGCCAACACTTATCTTTTGTCTTTTTGATAACAGCCTGTCTAATAGGGGTGAGATGATATCCTATTGTTAGAGTAGGAGACTAGGAGACAAGGCTCAGACCAGATGCAGGAGCTGGAGAGGGGGTGCAGGTGTTGAAATGAGCAACCCTCAAGTGGAAGCTAACTTAGTCACTAAGCTAGAAGCTGGATACAGGGGATTGCATAGTGGGTACAGCTGTTATAGTCTAACTAAGAGGGGTTGATAACCACAGATAAGAACTGACTTCCTATATAAAATATGAAAATTGGAGGGAACCCAAATCTAGGGCTTATTACCCAAATGCTTAGTAAACACCAGCCCTTTCGCCCCTTCCTTGAATATTCCTCCCCTCAATTGGTGAAACACCATAAGACCAAAAACCCCTTCCTTTCGGTGCAAATACTCTTTTCCAGCCTGCCGTCTCTCTTCTCTTTAGAACATTCTTTCACTTTCAAAACTACCTTTCAGTTACAAAAACTGTCGCTTTGGTTTACATGGTGCATCTTGAAATGCTTTCCTCCCAACGATCACCAAGAACCTGGAAAAATCTCCATTTGGAGGCTGCTCACACCATGTGGTTCTAATTTGCATTTCTCTTATGGTTAGTGATACTGAGCATTTTTTCATATACCTTAAAACAGTATTTCATTCAGGATATATTTTGATTCACATTTTAGACTGAATAATTTTATTTGGGATTTTGGTATTCCACTAGAATATTAGAACATTTTCATGTAGGTTCCTATGTGGTTTTAAATTTTTTTATTTTTAATTATTGTGGGTACATAATAGTTGTATATATTTATAGGATACATGTGATGTTTGATACAGGTATACAATATATATTCATCAAATCAGGATAATTGGGATATCCATCATATCAAGAAATTATCATTTCTTTGTATTAGAAACATTCCAATTCCATTCTTGTAGTTATTTAAAAATGTACCATAACTCCTTGTTGACTATCAAATGTTGTTGTGCTATCAAATTTGTGCTGTGCTAACAAATGTCGTTTGTTCTAACTATCTAACTATATTTTTGCACCCATTAACCATCTCCACTTTATCCCCCCACCACACTACCCTTTTCAGTTTCTGGTAACCAGCATTCTACTCTCTGTTTCCATGAGATCAATATCCTTTAAACAGTCTATACCTACAGACTGAACCATGCAAAGGAAGGGTCTAATGGACCAAGGAAACTGTAAGATAACACAATTCTCATATGGCTAAATTCTGATACATGCATGAAAACATGTACTGAGTAAGCCTAGGGTAATGAAGGGAAACTGATCCTCTAAAGGAAAGCATCTGAAGCCACTGGAAAAATGGATTTTGGTTTCCGGTGCTCAACCCCAACCACAAGCAACTCCACAAGCTGACCCAAAGACTGAATCCTTCACCAGCAACAGGTGTCTATGTCACTTCCTTCTCACCTGCCAGCCACCTGCCTACCATAGCTGCTATAACAGCTCTTGTCTCCAGGGCCCACAACCTACCAAGTCACCTCTGCCCATAGAGAGGTTCATTTTTGTCACAATGGACATATGAGAATTTTAGACCCAGGAGTCTTTTGTTCTAAAAGGAAGGGCTACTAAGTGAAACATGTGGAAGCAGAATGTATGCTAAAATTAAATAAATAAATACAGTGATACACACGCACATACATACAATCTATTGCTTATAATACTTATTCCTTCAATAAACAGTCAACAAATACTCTGCCAGGAAATAGGGGAAAATAGTGAGTAAGATAGAAATGATCTCTGTCCTCTTAGAGTTCCATGCTCCTGTTGGGGAGACAGTCAAATATCCCCGTATGCATATAATTATAAACTATAATTGTATTTATGAGAATATAAGGGTAAGACAGTATGTAAAAGTGGAAACCAGTGCAGGCTGGAATGTCAAGAAAAGCTTCCCTGAAAAATGAATTTAGGGGCTGACATCAGAAAAATGAGCAGCTATTAACTGTTGTGTATGTGATACAGGGTAGAATTCAAACCAATGAGGGGAAACAGTGTGTGCAAAGGTCCTGAGAGAGGATCGGGTTGGATACACTGGAGGAATTGAAAGAAACCTGTGGTACTGAAAGGAAGTGAGCAAAGGCAGAGAGTGGCACAAGAGGGTTTAAGCCTGCAGGGCTCGAGGGACAGTGGAAGTCTCTTGTCTTTGAGTTTCCCAAAAGCAGACCCTGAGACAAAGCTTCCACTGGGAGGTGACCCCAGGAAACACCAGCAGGAGAGATGTGACACAGAGAAGGAAAGACAGTTGATCAAGAAGGCGTTATCAAGCAAGTTACCACTATGGGCAACTGTAGCTTCATCAGCTGCCAGAACAAAGGGATACGGTGTAGAACACACGCCTCGCAAGGATCTCACCCAAGGGGTGAAGCAGCTAATGTCTTTATTCATTGATTCTCATTCACCTTTGATTGAGTGGTACTGGGCAAGGGAGGGAGAAACATTAATGTTCCAGCACCTCATGACTGCTGTGCCTGTATTGGACAGACCGTGCTCAGGGCTCACCAGAGAAAGCCCTCAGGCAGTGGAAAGCTGAGCCACTGAGCACCACAGTGGTGAGGCTGATGGAGTCCAGGCAGGTCACTCATGTTATCAGCTACATCACCACAAATCTACTCATGTGCAAGCCTTCCTGCTTACCGAGCAGCATTAGTAACATCAGAAAGTAGCAGTATTTATATCTCCATTTTGATTATATTCTTACATCCCTTTGTATGTACAAGGCATTAGTTGCCACAGTCATTTTTATTCACACCATACTGTGGTGACACAAGTGACATATGACAAGAGAGTATCCAAATTTGACTAAAACTTCAATCATACAGTTGACTTCAGGATCCACAGGAAACAAAAGAGCCCCCCATCATTTAATGTCTAATTCTAAAATGTATCATAAATAATTTTGAATGATAAAAAGAAGCAATAGGATAAAATAAACGGTCTAAGTTTCCTCTCCAGTACATCAATATTTAGTAGATTTTTAAGTGCTGAGCAAGAAGATTAATTATGGAAAATAAGGAGAAGAGTCTGATATGTTGACTTCAACACCATCCACAAGTGGAGAACAATTGCATAAGCTAACTCTCGTAGCACAAAGATAAAGCTCTCAGGGAAGATATTATTATATTCCTCATAGATTTATAATTCTAGTTCTTAAGCTTTATCAATGAGAGTAAATGAAACTGAACTGCGAGAGAAGCATGGCTTTCTGAAATTCTATCCATGTATGAAAAGGTTCACCAATTCTTCTCAGATCAATTCCTGAAACACATGTTTAGGCAGCAGAAAATAATTTCTTATGTGCAAGTATTGCAGGTCAAATGTCAGCTTTGGGGACAGAGGTTGTGTTTTATAGACGTATGCTTTAATGTGATTCTCATACTCTGGTTTATGATATGCCTTTTCAAAGGGAATATTTCCACTCCGTTGGCCAGAGAGCTGGTCTTACTGTTGATTATGTGTCGAGTCTTGAACATCATCCCACGTGTCTGAAAAATGAGCCCCACCGTGGCTTTGCACTGTGCAATGAGATGAGAACGTAAAGAATAACCTGGTCTGAGAATGTCCAGTATGAAAAAGGAAGAGGAGGAAACCTATAAGTAAGAAAGCAGATTTTTCTGAGCCTATTTTCTGGGGGAATTTCTGTTGACCTTGTAGCCCAGCTCCGTAGTTCCCAACACACCTAACTCCATTTCCTGCAGTGAACCATTCCTAGATAATTGTTGTCCCAGAAAGATGGGAAAGTATTTATTTGTTTTTCTCAATATGACAAAATATTGCTTTCAAAAGACACACTGCAGTACTAAGAGTTGTTGCAGGTTCTCACAAGAGAAGTGTTTGAGGTTGGTGCAACATTGTTTACCCTGCTTTATTTGTATTCACTCTTAAGTTTTGAAGCATAATCTATTTTCAATATTCTCTGCATCTGGCAGTTAAAACTAATGTCAATGTGGTAGGAGAAATCTTGTACTATTGATAAATTTCGAAAGCCTATTTCACTTCCTCAGAAACAGACTACACCTGTGTTAAAAATTCTAATTCTTGTTAAATAGTTTCACTCTAACTTCAAGAAAGCTCATGCACATAATGAAATGCACACTAATAATGGAATCTAAATTTCTCTATCAAACCCACAGTAAGAATTTTACAATATGTGTTTATTGGACCTATAATAAACTCAGAAGGGTGCCATCTTGGAATTTGCAGGCTTCCTAAGCCAAATCCATCAACAGTTTATTGATCTCGTCAAATGTAAAATAGTTTCTACTAGTGGTTCCCTTTCCTACTTTGCCTTTAACACATTTCAACATATTAAGTCAAAGGATGTTTATGTTAACTCCCCCCACATCAATGATACATTGTGACTCTGTATTTGTTACCTTCAAGGTTTGTAGAAGGCATGTTTGAGGGTAGTTTCATTTGATTCTAACTGAGCACACATCAGTTCCATTTTGTTAAATGAAATTAGAGAAGTAAGTGATGTAATATTTGGGGTGATGCCAACAATTTATTTAACAAATTATCTCCAGAGATGCTGTTTGCTCGTATGTTCTTGTCCTACAAAAGACCAAAAGTTTTTTTAAAGATCTTATGTCCTAAATCCTTGAAATTAGCTGCAATTGAGTGTCTGTCTCCTCAGTGGTTATAGGTGGTCTATCTTCTCTTCTTCACATTCCTGGCTGTGCCATGTCATAAAAGTGAATATAACAGATAAACATCCATTATACTAAAAGCCAAAGATAATGGAGGTGCCTGTTTTGAAAATAAATAACAGTACCTGTCATTTTTTAAATGTCCTTTTACTTGTTTTGTGTGCAGATCATTTTTCAAAGAACAATTACGGTTCCAGACATTCATGGATATTGTGTGGTTTTTGACACTGGCCACAAACCACATTTTTAAAAAATTCTTGAGACTTTTACTGTCACTGATTTGGCGAGACTCTGAGCAAACAAATTGTTTCAGAACGTTGACGTCAATAAAGCATGGTGCGCTGGGTAATGCGGTATTTCTCTCGTAAAGAGTACCCGACGTATTGCTCACTCTTCAGTCATAGTTGATAAACATTTTTTAATGTTCTTAGTAACAAAAGAATATATGAGAAAACTTTTAAAAATCAGGATTTTTAATATGATTATGGGTGCTAACATTTTTCATTCATTGAAGATTTTTAAGAAGAGGATATAAAATGATATTAGAGGATATAAAACTCAAACCTGTCTGAATGCTTTCAAATCATTTAAAATATCCATTGAAAGAAAATTAGGTTTGTAGAATTAAACTATTTTTCACTGAGCCCCTAATTATATGATATTTAGAAATTTGTTTTCACATTCCTCAATTTTAAAGTCCACATTTTTGCAAATGTATTACTTTCATTTTGCAAATAAGGAAACTAAATGCCAGATAAGGGTATTATATGTTGAACAGTGGTTTCCACACTTACCTGCACTTTAGAATCACCTGGAGGGCTTCAAAAATACTGACGCCTCTGGCTCAACCCCAGAAATTATAGTTTATTTGGCTTAGGGTATTACCTGAGCTTTGGAATTTTTGAGAGATCCCTAGGTAGTTCTAATGTGAAGGCAAGTTTGAAACTCTTTGTAACAAATGAAAACCATGTACTTTTTATGTGAGAGTTCTTAGAAGTTATTAAGTTTCTGCATTTCATTAATTATAGCCTTTGATATTAATCAGAACATTCTTAAAATTAAGAATATGTGACTACTATTCTTTTTTTAATTTTTTTTATTTCAGCATATTACAGGGGTACAAATGTTTAGGTTACATATGTTGCATTTGTCCCACCCAAGTCAGAGCTTCAAGCATGTCCATCCCCCAGACGGTGCACACTGCACCCATTAGGTGTGAATGTACCCGCGACTACTATTCTTAATGCCATACTTTCCTAAGTGAGATATTCTTTTCCTTCTTGTTTAGTGATAACCTAAATGCCTACTACATAGTGTTGTCATTATATATGATAAAATAACAATAACATCTAAATTTAATGAGTACTTTCTCTGTGTCAGACTTCACTTCACATGTATTTTTGCAGGTGTCCATAATGCTGTTAAGAGAGTCTATGTACCCCGTTTAGATGTGAGGAGTCTGAGACACAGAATGGTGCTGAAGCTTGCTGAAGGTCCCATGGTCAGTAAAATGACAAAGACAAGATTTAGACCCAAATCTGCCAGAACCTCTGGCCCATAGTCTTGTTCACGGCAATATCTAACATGGCTTCAATATCTGTGGATGATAATGATAAGATAGTTTTAACTAAGAGTAGGCTGCACAGCTAATAATCAAGTGTTCTTGTCAAATTAATCATGGAAGCTATTCTGACTTAGATTTCTTTGTTGAGGCATCTGCCTTTCCTCCATTCTATCTCAAAAACCATAACTGGGCACCTGATCCCGCCTCTCCCTTTCTCAAAATACATTATTATGTGTCCATTGACCATTCATTCATTTAACAATGAAAATAAAAATGGAAGCCTATTCACTGAAGTGACTGTTATTTGGGATTTCTGTCACATAGAGCTGAGGTAATTTTTAAATTATACACAGAAGATGCAGTTAAGTATAGACAAAGTTCAGTCAACACAAGGCACGAAAACTTCAAGAACTACTCTGAGAACAACACTCACAAATCCGCACACACAGCAGCTGAGTAGAAACCATCTTGTGAACTTCCCCAGATTACTCCAGATTTTGAGAGTTTTTCCACTATTTCTTGTGGCTGATTAGATCCTAAAACAGTTTTTTAAAAAACTATATAGGAAACATAAAAGCATATTTTCCTCCTTGAGATTATGATTTTTTCTGTGTTAATGTCCCACATAGTATCTAATGGAATGTGTTTCAAATCACATATTGTATTATCACAGACTATGTTTTATAACCATGTTTGTGCAGAAAACGCAATGATATGTGAAAAAAATATAGCAGTTCAATATAAAGGACTTTCCAAAGGCATTATAACATGTATATTATCTATAAAATTATTTTCTCCTTCTAAGAAATATTTAATTCTCCTCATTCCTAATTCAGTCTGACAGAACATAACATCTATGGAAAGAAAATCCTGCTATTAGGAAAGATTTTTACAAGTGAAAATTACTACCATCAAATTTTTAAATCAATGCTTCTTGTACAGCCTGCAGAACCACGAGCCAAATAAATTTTTTTTTCCTTATAAATTACCCAGTCACAGGTATTCTTTTATAGTAACACAAGCCTGACTAACACAAAGTGTAAAACAAGATTCTAGAAAGCAAACAGATGCAATAATCAAATTAATTTTAAACGTTAACATTTCTGAGATGAAGGAAGTTTGAACATTTAGTTCAAGGGTCTAAGAATACTAGATAGTAATAAAAAATCAACCTTCAATTAAAAATAAACAATGATGAAGTGATGATTTATTTCATATTACTTTTTTAAATAATTTTTATTTTTAATTATTATGGATTCATAACATTTATACATATTTATGGGGTACATATGATGTTTGATATAGCAATACAATGTGTAATGATCAAGTCAGGGTAATTGGGGTATCCATCAGCTCAAGCATGTATCATTTTTTTGTGTTAGGAATAATCTAATTCCACTCTTTTAGTTATTTTAAAATATACAATAAATTATTGTTTACTATAGTCACTCTATTATGCTACCAACTACTAGATTTTATTCATTTTATCTAACTATATTTTTGTACCCATTAACCATCCCCTCCTCATCCACCCTTCCCCACTACACTTCCCAGCCTCTGGTAACCATGATTCTACTTATTTTATATTACTTTGAGTATAAGGAGAATATTCTAAAAGCATCAATGCAGAAAAGAGTAAAGTGAGAACTGTCAAGATACCATCAGACTTTTCTTCCTTGGCACGACCTGAAACGGGGCACTGGAGAAACATTTTCAGAGTTTCAAGGGGAAGTTTGTGACCCAAGAATTCTAACCTCAGCCAAGTCAACTTTCATTAGTGAGGACACAACAACCTTCTCAGACGTGAAATGACTCAGGAAGGAAATATGCTACCCATTTATCTGTCTTGAAAAAATTACTCAAGGAAGTGCTTCATTCAACCAAGAAATGAATCAATACCAAGAAATTAACTCAATCTGAGGGGATGTGTAGTTCAAAACAAAAATGGCAGTGAGTAATTAACTCAACACAGAGCTGGTATCTGAGTAACTGTTATAAACATAGTTATGAAACTTGACAAATGTCAAAAAGTAATTCTTGGATGGGAAAGAACATACTGTTTAAAAATAAATTAATGGCAACATTCAGTTTATTTCAGTAAAAGCAGGGTAACAGTAGGAGTGAGGAGGAGGGAAGAAATGAAGTTATTCTTAAGCTTCTCCTCTTCTTCAGATACAGTAAATCAATTCTGTTTTATCAATAGTTTATTGATTTATTTATTCATTTAAGATATAAATGTATAGCATCTTCCCTGTGCAAAGACCTAGCTTAAAGTTGGCATGGCAGAGATAAGTGAGCATGCCTGGGTTCCCACGTCACAGTGTGTACAATTCAATTAACAACATAGATTATTTTTAATTTGAAAATAATCAAAGAGAGTAAAGACAACATATATAACTTAAAATCACTATAGGGAAAAAAGAGTTAAGAAAATTTAAGCACTATTTCAATAAATAGAAGTTATGATAAGATGAGAAACAATAAGGAAGCAATAAATGCCAAAATCACAAAATGAAATTCACGAGAAAGCTCAGTAAACTTATATAGAGTTAACATCAATTAAAAGAAAGTATTTATAGATTACATTAATGTTTTTTAGATGTTTGAGAAAATGATAAAATGTGATGACACAATGTTTTTAAAACAGACGAACGAGCAAACTATGAGAGGAAACTGTAGACAAATAAAGAACAAAGGCAGTGAGTGAATATAAGAAAACATAGCATGCTATGCAAAATTCTTAAAGTTTATAAAAGAGGGACATTTTACATTGATAAAGGTGTAGTTTACAGTGAAGAAGTAATAGTGAAACTGTTAGGCATCAGGTAACATTCAAAACATGTAAAACACAAATGGTTAGACTTAAGTAATATTAAAATACTGATACAAAGTCAGTCAACTGCAATGACTCGACATAGATCTAACTGCATCCATGCTAGATGAGGAAGACAAAAATTATGTAGAAAAGTCATATAAATTGAATGATTTGAAAAACGAGCTGATTAAATAGCTACATATATAACCATACCCATGTTCATGGGACATACATAAAAACCAATTCTACTATAGTAAAAAAAAAATCATTCTCGTATTCTGAAATGTAGAACTTACTCAGGCCGCATACTCTGATCATACTGAAATAAAAACTAGAACTGAATAACAAAATAATGACACTTAAGACTCAAACTACTTGGAAAGTGAAAAAAAAATCTCCTGAGTAACTGGGCAAACAAAAACTCAAAAACTAAAAACTCTAGAATATTCATAAAATAATGATAATGATAACTGTTAAGGAGTACATTTAAAAATTTATTAAAAATTTTCTAAATGTATACTCAGTGGAAAATAATATTTTAATGATAACTAATAGTAAAATAATCTAGCCATTTAATTCAAGAAGCTACAAAAATAAAAGTTTGATATAGTAAAATATTTTTGTAATCTTCAAAAATAAACTATATATGTGTTTTAAAATATTATAACTTTAGCCTTTGTAGATTGCCAAAGAATTGCCCATTTCAAAGGTGGTTTTTATAACACTAAAGAAAAAAATGTCATTCTTTCTCAGTTCATTTGCAAGAAAATAGTTTTTTTCCCCTCAAGTTTGTAGGTTTAGGGTTTTAAAATAAAATTTCTCTTTCAAGTTTGAATTCAATTTACAGCTTATTTTAGTTTACTTCCCAGTATTTTCAGGTTTATCATCTATTTTGTACCATGTTTAATTTTTAAACCTGTCCCAAATAGAGTCAGTGGTGTAACAATGCTGTGCTTGTAAATATTTAACAACCAGCTCACTGTGTGTTGGGAGTGGTAAAGGCTGGGGAAGGGAGGTGATGATTTATACCATTTGCTACTTTCTGTTGTGTAAATAGTCTCATCATGTCCAATTTCAAGCTACCACATTGGGGCCACTGAAGGTGAAATTGCGAAAAGATGTGCAGAATAAGCTTTTGCTATCTGGTGCAAGCGGGCTCCAAGCACACCACTGCACATAAGAATTATGGAAAGAAGGAAGGAAGGAAGGAAGGGAGGGAGGGAGGGAGGAAGGGGGGGAGGGAGGGAAGAAACAGATAAAATTGTTACTTGATAGGCATACCAAATCAATTAGCCAATATATTTTATTGATTAGTTTTTTTGAATTCTTCAGCCCTATTACTAAAAATGGATAGGAAGAAAAGGAAGAAAAGATGATGGCTGGTGGCTTTTTTTTTTTTTTAAAGTCTTTAGTATATTTATTTGTATAAAGAGTAAACAAAGTGCATATAGAGTGGCCACAGGTTTTACACAGAGACCTTGGTGATAGAGGGCTATTGTACAAATTTAAATGGCAAGTTTATTGTTGCCATTGACTCAATCCTGAATTTTCTGGGCTTTCAGTGCCATTTATGAGCTAGTATGATATCTTGTTGAAAAACTTTAAACAACTGATGAAGACCATAAAAACATTAGCATCCAAAATAATCAGAAAAATTTAGTTAAGACTGGATATGGATTTGAAATGGAATTGGAAATTTCTCTTAACTTTACTGGTCAGTACCCTGCTCCTTTGTTCAACAACCACAATTCACTGCACTCTCACATTTCTTAACTAGCACTTATGTGCTTGTGTAACCTTAACTTAGATTAGATGGTTATAGTGGATAGGCTGCCCAAAATTCTAAAATGTTGAAGACATTTAAATAAAAGTGGCCTAATTTGGAGAATCTTCATTACCTTCTTTACCAAAATATATTGTGTGTATGTGCTTGTATATATGTATACATACACACACACATATATACACATACACATATATATATATATATACACACATACATAAAGTATGATTATTCAAATGTTCAAGATGAGAAAGCTGAGTCCCAGGGAGTATGGTCACTTGCCCTAAGTCACAGAGGCATGAGTAGTGAAGTGGGATAAGGATTGACAATGACAAATTTACTTGCCTCCTTTATCCTTCCAACAACCTTGATAGTGCTAAGAGTAACTTTATTCAAGAAATAACTCAGATATGAGCTTCCTGAAGTCTCCTCAGTGAAAGCTGGGCCACCACTATTCCCTTTGTCAGTATGAATATTGCTCCAAAAATGTGAATGCAAAAAGTGAAGCATTTCTTTCTTTTCCTTGTATCTTAGAGTATATACCATGCTGCCTAGAGGGTGAAAAATTTGATCAAGTCTTCTTAATGCCAACTCTCGCCTCACACCAATGATCTGTGGAGGGCTCAGGGATTGTGCATAAAGCAGAGTAGTCACACAGGCTCTCTAGGTCATCCTGTGGTCACCCCAATCATTACTTAATGGCTTACTGTCCAGGTGTTCATCTCTCTTGCAACCCCCAATTAAAGTCCATGCTTGAGCTACATGCAAGCTCTGTCTCTGGGGATCCTTGGAATGTTTCAAATCAACCACCTGGATGGTTATCCTTCTGTCATTTCCCATGGATTCCCATCACTCATAAAAACCCCAAACTTTGTCCGAGCTGTCTTGGGAAATATTCTTCTTTCCTCTCCTGGTGGTCTCACCTGCCCCTCATCTCATGCTGTCAATGGCCTTGGGCTAATGGGAAAAGAAGGTTGGTTGAGATGGGGAGGGCTGGTAGGAGGATGGACAGAGGGCAGATCACAAGTGCAGGGGTGTGTGAAACTTACACTCAAATAAAAGTCAAGCTACAATTGTGATGTAAGCTAGGAAGAAGCAGTTCACAATGGCATGAGGGACTTTGCAAAGATTTCTTGAGAAATTGCCAGTCAGCAGGGACCTGAAGGAAAGGAAGTATCGAGAAAGTCCAGGAAGATGGAGAAGAGAGCATCCCAGGGGGAGGAAAAAGCCTGTGCAATGGAACAAAGTGGGAAGAAAATGGTACACATGAGCACCTGCCATAGAGGAAGTGCTCCCATAAATGGGCATTATTGTAATATTATAATAATAATTGTTATTATCACTATTCACGGTGTGTGCCTCAATAGAGCATTTTTCTCAGTTCAGAACAAAGATAATTGGAAAGTTAAGCACAAAAATAACTGAAAACATAAGAAAGAACCCCCAATACAGGAAGTAGAAAAGAGGACCAAAGCTGTGGATGTGAACCCTACAGGTGTCACCTGGCACTAAGACAGAGGGCAGTGTTCATGAGCAGTCAGAATAGATGGGGAAAAAATGTGCTTCCCAGGGAAGGCTGAATTTGTAAAGGAACACTAGGGAAAGAGAGGGGCCCACCTGGGAAGCTGCATTCTCACACATTTAAGATACAACCACCACCCCAACACCAACTTCCCTGAGTTATTTGAAAGGAAACTGTTCTATTTCCTTAATTCCTGAAGTGGGAGTTAAATCAAATAAATTCTGTTTTCTTATTTTTATTTTTAAACTAGGGTAGAAGTTTTGACTGACCTGTTTCCACTCAGGGATACACTAAGTGGGGATATTTTAATTTTCTGTAATAAATGCTGTCAACTTTTTTTCTTTTTTTTTTTTTTTCTCTTATCTCCCAAGAACACCCACCCCACTATGGGAAAATAGAAAGAAAAGTTAAAATCATCAATTAATGGAGGAGCATCAGTCCATTCCAATAGAAAACAGTTAAGTGCTGCATTGTGTAGCATAATCTGGTTACTACAACTTTAGTCTTCTTCAGGTAGACATTTGATTGCATTCAAGTACCCATTTCTTCTTCCACTTGAAACTTACAGAAGAGTAGGACATGATTTCTCCCTGTTTCCCTCCCTCTTTTCCCTCCACTTCTTTTTTCTGCATACCCTGATAGCAGTACTGTATGCAAATGAAGGAAAGACCCATTTTTAAAGGTTAATGGAGACTGTCTCATTGGCAATTTGACTCCTACTTTTTGGCCAGTTCCCTTGAAGTCTGTGCTTAATATAACCACAGAATATATATTTGGAAACTTCTCCAGCAATTGAATTAGGTGACAATCTAAACAGGTAAGTACTTACATAGGAATGCCAGTTTGAAGATTTTAAAGATTCACACTGGATTAGATCAATTTGGCTATGAGAATACATTTTGCCTTCCAGTGACCTCCGGACATCTCAAAGGTTGTCCCCAAATAAAACCAGACCCCCAGCCCCAGGAAAAGATCAACATTTAAATAGGACACAGCATGATGTATGTTTTCTCAAGACCTTTGTCTTCTTAATCAAATATTTTCAGTCCCTTTCTCAGAAATTGGAAAGCACAATTGAAATAACACAAGGTACATGGTATTCTAAGCTTGTCCATGAAATAGATACTCACGGCCATAATATTAGGATATTCTTTGAGAATACAAACAATGCGCCAAAAGGCCATAGAATGTGTTAATTTTATTCAACAAAAACAATTGTGTCACATTTCCTAAAAGTGATATTATCATCGTTTACCCTTCTCTGATAATACTAGATGGGTGGATTATTTTACTATATTTTAAGTAAAAGGGTGAGCAGCCCTGATTTAAAATAGGATGTATTGACCACCAGGCTGAATCACTCCTATCCTTTGTCTTGCCACCTATGTCTTTGAATGCTGCCAAAGGAAACAGTACTGGTGACTCCCAGTGTCCTGGAATGTCCCAAAAACATTTTTACAGAACCGTACTTCCAAGAATCTAATTTTTTGGAAAGTGATTGGCATTCTAATAACTGAACTACAACAGAGTCTATCTGCAATTACACCTGAAATCAAAATGGAAGCCTTTATTTATAGGATTTCAGTGAAACCTTGAAGTTGAGTCAAAGGCAGAGAAACATGTGATTACAATACCCAAAAGACTTTTCTTCCTATAAATACTTTCAGAAATGTGATTCTACTAAATGACAAATGCTAAATACAAATTCACTCACTTAAATTTTAAACTCAAGCAAGATTGTGTTTTTAAACATTACTGATTAATTTATAGACTTATAATTTATAACTTACTTTCTGTTATATTTAAATAACAAAATCATTTGCAATGATTTTTTTTTTAAAAAGGCTTTTTTTCCCTTCCTAAAATACCAATAGAATCTCTTTGTGAAACAGAGTACTATTTGACAAGATTCAGAGTTCCATTAATAAGGGCAGAGAGATAGGGGAGCAGAATTTGGGGAGTAGAATGGAAAAAGGGAGCAGTCTACTAGATACACTACCAGCAGTGACTACCATGGAGGGTTATGCAGATATTCCCAAACCAAAAAATTAGAACAGTTTTGGCCCAGCCAAAGTCCTATATTCTGTTGCATTGAGATTAGGACATGTTCCCCATTTGCTTCCCCCAAGGTGAATCAAAATTGAGCCCAGTCATTTGGTGGGTGGGATCCACTTTTACATATGAATGCCATATATTGCATCAACTACCCTTTTTATGCACGGTATTTAATGTATAACTTTTAGGTCAACCTCATGATTAAAGACCTTTGTTTACTTTGTTTTACATGATTAGTTATGACAACAGGACAGGGTTAAAATCCTAGCATATTTTATAATATAACAATTTAAAAAGCAGTCTCTGAAATCCAACTGCCTCAGTTCAAAACCTCACCTGTGTAACTTTGAACAAATTCATTAACACCAGAAATGCAGTATCTTCATCTATAAAATTAGAAATAATACACAGTGATTGAGGGGGTGTGGAGTCAGTAGAAGATTTTTTTTTTTTTTAAATAGGAGAACTTAGAGCAGATATATTTTTGTATGGGAAGGATCCAGTAGACAGGGAAAAACTGATGATGTAGGAGCCGGGTAAAAGAAACGCTGGAGTTTTTCTGTTAGAAGTAAAAGATGACATAATCTACTAAAAAAGGAGAAATGTTTGCTTTGGATGCAAAGACAGAAAATTACTAGAAATAAGAGAGTAAAAAGGTACTGATGTTGATAGGTGGGTATTTGTGGGAAATTCCACAATTTCCCATCAGATTGCTTCTGTTTTCTCAAGGAAATAGGAAGCAAAGGTTGTCAGCTGAGTGTAAAGCTTGAGCATAAAGGAAAAGTTGCAAATAGAGAACTGGGTGAGTGAGAGTGAATGATCTAGGAAAACACAGAATGATCGCTGAGCAAATTAAAGACCCATTTGAAGTTAGTGGTGATAAATTTGAAATGAAACCCATCAGCATAACTTGTTTTTTACCTCCAGTCAGTATTTATCTGCATAGGTGCAGGTGTAGTATAAGAAGAGATGGACTTAACAGAAAGTGGGGTTTCGAATAACAAAGCCAGAGAGGCCAAAGAAGTTATGATTCACATTGGAATTTATCTGATAAAGAAGGCGAGTGACAAGATTGATAAATAATAGGTCCTAGAAGTGGTTCAGGAATGATTAAGGTTTGGGCTTTTTGCAGCTGTGAGATGGAAAGAAATGTAGATATTAGAGAGTAATACACACAAATGGTTCATTAATATTTAACAAACTACCCCAACATTTAGTTGTTTGAGATAAGCATTTTATTATTATATCTCATGAATTGTGGGTCAGAGATTTGAGCAAGACTTAGCTAGATGATTCTTCCACTCCAGGTGGTATTGATTGGGGTAACTCATGCGTCTGATGGCTGTTCTGGTCCCAACGGTCATGCCTGGTGCCTTAGTGGACATAGCTGGAAGGCTGGGCTCAGCTAGACACTCCCCTTCCTCCCAGCAATGGATTCTTTGCTGTAACAACTCCCACAGTTTTTGTACATTTTTCCTGATATATAGCTCCTATCTCTGATCATCTTGCCCTCTTGGAAATTTTCTAAGCTATCAAGTATCCTAAACATCCTTTAATAAATATCCTTTCTGTTTAAACCACTCAGAATGGATTCTGTTTGCCTCTAGAATCTCCAACTGATAAAATATACATATAGCAAACAATACTCAATAGTAAAATGTTGACAGTTTTCTATTTGGGAGAGACCCTGAAGCAAGATGACCACTCTGCTTGCATTAATTTCCTTCAACATGTTATATGGAAAACTTAGCCAAGAGGGTAGCCAAAAGATAGCACAAAGGATTTGAAAGAAAGACACAAAATTGTCTTAATTTAAATAATATAATATAATATAAAGATAAAGTCTGATTACAAAGTGTTGGGGGCAAGTTGATCATTTACACATTCTAAAATCCTTAACATAAAAATTGTATTATTACAACAAAATTAAGTAGACAGACAAGGAAGAACTAATGTAGTCATACAAAATGTGGGAAAATTCACTACTGACCTCATATAGGCAAAACTTTTTCTAGGTTTTACCTTAATGTGAAATACATTAGACTTTTTAATCATTTTTCTCAATAACATCAAATCCATGAAGATGGATGATAAGTATCAGATGGTTCCCTGAAGTCAATTTTCTTAACAACTCATCTAAGTTAAACTCATTCCCTTGTGTAGAAAACGTCAGTCTACTGAAAAATACACAAATTTATATTGTAATTAATATATGAAAAAATAGATGGACAACGATTAAGGCAATCTGCATGACTAGAATATGAGGAGTCTCATTAATCATAGCCCAGCCAGATTTCAACATTAACAAAATGCATCATCTTTAATTTCATAGTTACCTTCCAATCCAAATAGAACAAAACATACAATTAAGCCATTTAAAATAGTTGGATTAGGTCATTGCCTTTTGGTCAAACCCTTTCCTTTAAAAGACAATGGATTTCTTCATAGGAAACTACTGTTGGCAGGCCTACTTTTGAATACTGCCCATAGGTTTTCGGATCTTCCCTGGGGAAAAGTGCCCAACTGCCCTAAAATAGTCACTTCTTCTTGATGTAGAACTATTAGAACATAAAGCATAATATTTTCCACTGTTTCTGATCTTAGAAGGAAAGCTTTCAACCTTTTATCATGGCATGCTTACTTTTGGATTTTTGGAGATATACCTTATCAGATTAAAGAGTCTTTTTTTTTTTTTTTTTTTGAGGCAGAATCTCACTCTGTCCACCTGGCTGGAATAAAGTGGTGTGATCGTAGCTTATTGCAACCTCAAACTCCTGCGCTCAAGCGACCATCTTGCCTCAGCCTCCAGAGTAGTTGGGACTACAGTTGTGTGCCACCATGCCCAGCTGATTTTTTCTGTTTTTAGTGGGGGGGGAGTCTAGCAGAGATGGGATCTCACTCTTGCTCAGGCTGCTCTGGAACTCCCGGCCTCAAGTGATCCTCCCACCTCAGCCTCCCAGAGTGCTAAGATTACAGGCATGAGCCACCGCACCCAGACAAGAGTTTCTTTTATATATGGATTTGAATTTAATCACACGTATTTTCTCATCATATGTTCATATGAGTTTTCTCTTTTATTCTGTTAATGTGGGGAATTACATTTACTGATTTTCAAATAAATCATCAGTCTGATCATGATATGCTTTTATTTCTATAAATCACTGAATATTGTTTTTTAAAATATTTTCTTTAAGATTTTTGAATCAGAGATGTTGACCTATAGTTTCCCTATGTGCATTGTCCTTATCAGGAATTGGTGTCAAGATGATGCTGGCCACAGGAAGAAAGCTGGGAAGTGATGACTCTTTTCTATTCTCTGGAAGTCTACATAAGGTTTCTGTTATTTTTCCCCCTTTAAATATTTGATAAAAATTAACTCGTGAGATAGTACTATATAAGAAAGTTGGGTCGATGATATACAGGATTCAATTATTTTTGTTACTTCCTATGAGTCTGTAATTAATTCAAAATTTAAAAAAATTAAAAGCATCACATGTACTCACCAGAAAATTGGTTTCCCTGATCATCACCTAAATACAAATCTGGGAACGACACCAATTGGATATCAGACTGAGGTGGGGGGTGGGGGAGGGGATGGGGGTATGCCTACACAATGAGTGCATTGCGCACCATTTGGGGATTGGTAACGCTTGAAGGTGCTGACTCGGGAAGGGGGGGTGAGGAAGGGAGGGATATATACCTACACGATGGGTGCAACGCGCACTACCTGGGGAACAGACACGTCTGGAGCTCTGACTTGGGGGGAAAGGCGGTACAGGAGCAACGTATGTAACCTGCAATTCTGTATCCCCCATAATAAGATGAAATAAAAAATAAATAAATAAATAAATTCACTGGGGAAATCATCTGAGTCCAGAGTTGTCTCCCACCTCTCCAGTAGGTTTGAATTGCAGAATCAATTTCCTTAATTGATATGCAAGTATTCAAATGTTCTATATCTTTTATGTCAATTTTGGAAAGTTTTGTTTTCCTATAAATATTTTTGTTTCCTGTATGTTTATATTTATTAGCATAAAATTGTTCATAATACTATTTTGCTATCTTTCCAATGTCTGCAGGGTCCATAATGATGCTCCTGTTCATCCCTGATATTATTTATTTGTTTTTTCAGTATCTTTTCTATTTACCTGTCTTACTAGTTGGGCATCATTCTATTTGTCTTCACTGAAAGCCATATTTTGGCTTTCTTGATACTTTCTGTTTTTTAATTCTATTGATTTCAGCTCTTTTTTTCCCCTCATTTCCTTTATTGTATTTAGTTATTCTTTTTCCATCCTGGGTTTAATTGTTCTTTCTTCTCTAACATCATGAAATGGGTTCTTGGATTCATCTCAAGTGGTTTCTCATATCTAATAAATAAACATAAATTTCTCTTTAACTATGTTTTTAGCTGGATCCCACAAGTTCTGTTACATGATGTTTTCAGTATCAATTAGTTCAAAATATTTTCTAATTTCCATGGGATTGTTTTTTAACACCTGTCTTATTTAAAAAAATATTTCTTAATGTTTACATTATGATTAATTTCCAGCTTAGTTCCACTACGGTAAAAGAATATACTCTATATGGTTGCATTATTTGAAATTTTTTGAGACTTGTTTTATGGTCCAGTGTTTGACCTATTTGGTAAATTTTCAATTTTTGTAGGAAAACACATTTATATCAGTTGCTGATACAGTATTCCATATTTATTAATTTTGGTTGTCAAATTGCATAATCAGTTGTGTCATTTAGAGCTAATGTATCTGTACTGATTTTTTTCTCCCTGTGTTACCCTGAGAGAGAGGTGGTAAAATCTCCAACTATGATTATGAATTTTTCTATTTCTCCTAATATTTTGGTCAATTTTTTATTAGTTATTTTGATACTATGCTATTTTGTATGTACAGATTTAAAATTTTTATATCTTCCTGGTGATATCATTTTTTCTTAAATATCTCCCTTAATCTCTGTTTCTTGCCTTGTCTGATGCTAGTATGTCTATACTAACTTTATTTTAATGTTTGTATAATATACATTTTGCCAGATACTTTCTTTCACCCTTTCTGCATCCTTATATTTAAGGTTTGTCTTCTTTAGGCAGCATCTTTGTATTTAAATGGAAGTATTTAGAACATTCATATTTGATGTAATGTCTAATATATTTGGATTTAAATTTACCACCTTACTGTTTGTTTTTAAATTGTGTCCCTTATATAATATTCATTTTTATTTTCATTTTTAGCTTTTTATTCATTATTTTTATGCCAATAACTTTGAAAATGCAAATTAAAAATTAATAGCAAAAATAGAACTTACTAAAGTTGAAAATCTAAATAAATCTTACTAAAAGAAAATCTAAATAGACCTATAACCATTACAGTATGGGAATCATTTGTGTAAAAAAAAAAAAAATCACAAAAATAAACACTAGGCTCAGGGAGTTTACAAACAAATTTAACCGAAACTCAAAGCACGAAATGGAAGAATATATCCAGTTTGTTTTATAAGTTTTGCTGCTGGAACCAGAAAATAAATATATGAGGAGAAAAATACAAGTTAATTTTCACTTATTGGTACAAATGTAAAATCATAATAAAATATTAGCAAAATGTACATTAAATTATATTAATATTTGTTATTTAAATTAAATGTTAGATGATTAATTAAATTATTTAACTCTTTTAAATTGAATATAATATCAATCTATTTCACCACTATAACATTAACATATGTAATATTATTTATCTCATTCACAAATTATGGAAAGAAATTATTTTAATCTCAATAGAGTCACAGAATGTATTTAATATTAGTACAATTCAACACCCAGTTGTCTCAGTCTATTTGTGCTGCTATATAAATACCTTAGGTTTTGTAACTTATAAAGAATAGAAATTTATTTCTCACAGTTATGGACACTGGAAAGTCCAAGATTAAGGTGCCAGGAGGTTCTGGGTCTGGTGAGGGTTCAGTTTCTGTTTCTAAGATGGCGCCTTGAAGGCTGTGTTCTCACATGGCAGAGGGAAGGAAGAGCCTAAAAGGGCCTAAACTAGTGCCCTATACCACTTTCATAAGGCTCTGATCCATAAGGCTCCACTCTCATGACTTAATTACTTCCCCAAAGCCCCACATATTACTACCATCATAGTGGGGATTAAGTTTCAATGTGAATTTTGGAGGAGAAACATTCAAACCATAGCCCCAGTCTTTATTAAAAAGCAAAAACGCTTTTAGCAGATAATCTCCTTACCTAGATAATCATAAACTTGATCACAGGTAATGATAAACATTAAAACTATTCCACTGAAAATATAAAAGAGATAAGGATATGTACTATCATTATTTCTAGCAAGCATTGTCTGACAATCCAAGGCAGTGCAGTAGGAAAAGAGAAAGAAATGAAAGGTGAGAGGATTGGAAAGAAAGAAACAAAACTGTTTATTATTCACCATGTGATTGCCTACATGAAAGATACGGTCTCATCAAATTAGAACTAGTAAAAGACATTCACAAAAACCAATGCCCCAACAACAGTTAGAAAATATAACTTTTTAAAAAAATGATATTTCCAATAGCAACAAAAAATATAAAAACCTAAGAACCACTATAGCAAGAATTGTACAATATTCTAAATGAAATCTTTATAAAGTTTTATTGAAAGACATTTGTTTAAACTTACATGAAGGGAAACATACTCATGAGCTTGGAGACTTGATATTAAAAATAAGGCAATTCTACTCAAATCAATGCAATTTCATTTAAAATTCCCTAAGAATTTTTGGTGAAATTTGTCAGGTACACCCCAATAGTCACAGAAAAATAACAGTCCTAGGACGAATAAGATTAATTTGAAGAAAAATGATTCACCCCAAAAATTCTATTTCAAGATTTACTAAAAATCTACTTTATCACAGTTCCTCATTTTGTCATGTTTTAACATCTCTGAAATCAGAATCTGTTCTATTATTAATGACAGTTTATGTTTAATTCACAGCATTTTTCCTCGTTACTGATATTTAAAATAATTGATCATTTTAAAAATGATGACACCTCGGAATCAGTAAACATGAACATTAAAATGAAGAGGTACAGTCACATAAAAAAGACAAATAGGACAATGGAACAGAGGAGAGTCTTGAAACAGACACTTTAGCACTTGATATGTGATAGAAATGGCATTAAAAATAGTAAGCAAACAATGGCTTATTAAGTAAATCATAAAAGGATAATTGGCCATACATTTACAGAAAGATAAAATCAAATTTCTATCTCACATCACACACAAAAACAAATATCAGACCTAGATGGTGAAAGTCAAAGCATTAAAAAAAAAAATGAGAGTAAATGTAAGGTATTCTTAAAGGGAAGGATCTCTTAAGACATGCAAAACTAAAACAGGCACAAAATACAAAACAAAGAAAATCTTTTCCATTGATAAGATCAATTTAATTATGTTAAAATATAATATATAATACTTCTGTATAAAAAAGACACTAAAAATAGACAATCCAAAGACTCAGAGAAGTAATTATAATGTATATGGTCAATGAGGTATTGCATTCAAAATATATATTCATATAGAATATAATAACATTATTTAAAAAAGACGGGGCTCTCATCTAAGCCTGTAGATCCAGGAAGCTGGAAGTGATACAGATTCAAGAGAAACTTTCCCAGCCTCCTCCCAACCAATGCATAGGATAACTAGCGCTCTCTTTTCCCTCTATGAACCACACTGACTGACGAACACATATGGCTCATAAGCCACTCTATAATGCCCATGAACTTCTGCTCTCATCTGTGTTGTAATTTGCTTACCAAGAATCAGTGCTATTTGTTCCCAAATTTAATTGGGTCAATTGTTCTTATGCTGTGATTAAGTAATTTAACTAAATGTTACATTCAAAATGAAAAGGAATTGTTATAAAAACAAAGTTGAATGTTTTGGAATAATACAATTAAATGGAGACATCAAAACTTTGTTGAAGTTGAAGCTTGTACAAAGAACCATAATGATCTAAAAGGATTCTGCAGAGAGATTGCTCTCCAAGTGTTTTAAAGGGCTCATCCCTCTTCAATCAAACTGAAACTGTTAATCATGGATGCTGTATTTTGAGCATGGTTTGTGCTAAAAGATGATGTGAAACTCTAGCAGGAAAATCTATCCTCAAAGAAAGAGTTTAGGCCCTACCATGATAAAGTGACAGATGAGTATTCAAATTAGTATTAAGTTAAGATAAAATGTAGATGGTACGCATTTTGCAATACCTAATGAAACAATGGATCTTGGTAACGATCATCAATGGCTGCTGTAACCACTAGAAATGTGGCAATTTAACTTTAATTTAAATTAAATTAAAAATGCAACTCCTCAGTTTCACTAGCCGTATTTTACGTGCTCAATGGCTACATGGGACTCAGTGGCTAACATGTTAGAGCAGATACAGAGTGTGTCCATCACCAAAGAAAGTTCTACTGGACACACCATTCTAGCACCAGCAGTTTTGGAACTATAGGATGTTAAACCACACCATGAAGATACAATCAGCAGAGTCAGAACATTGGAAATGTTACAGGAAAAAAATATACAGTTTATTTAAATACATGAATGGCATGAAAAAGAAGGGGAGCTGCTATACATTTACAAAGATTTAAGAAGCATTGAATCTAAATGTAACATAAGGACCTAGTCTGGATCTTAATTTAGCAAATGTAAAATGACATTTCTGATACAATTGGGAAAAATCAAACATGGATTAGATTATCATTAATTTTTAGGTATGCAAATGACATTGTGGCTATGTTTTTGTTTTTTGAATTCTTATCTATTAGAGATATATAGAGTTATGGAGATATAAAGATGATATATAGGTGAAATGGTAAGATATTTGGGATACACTTTAAAATACTACAGCGAGAAAGAAAAGTGCATGCAAATGCATATATATGTGGATTGATGAAATAAGAATGGTAAAATAGCAATAATTGTGGAGTCCAGGTTGTTCTCTCTACCTTGAGGTATATTTTAAAACTCCCATCCTATGAAGTTCAAAATGTACACAGTATGTATGTCTCATGTATTCTTTTTGTCTGTGTCAATCTCCATTGTAATTGGTTTTTTAATTCGCTTCAAACTACTAGGTCATGGAAGAGGGTTTCGAATGCATAACCCCTCTTCCTGAATGCTCACCTCCAAGACAAGATCCAAATGAAGAGAGTTTGTAGGTTCTCCTACTTGATCAGATTGTCTCCTGTCTCCTTACCAACTTCCAGACAATAAAGGGTTTGTGTTAAACATTGACTCACCCTAACTTTATTTCAGCGCGGCATAGTTGCTTACAAACAGGATAGATTTGAATGTGGCTGTTAATAAATCGGGAGCTGCCAATAATTATGTTTGATACAATAGAATTTTTAAAATTCTATTTATGCTCTTGGTGTCCTTTAGTATAGAAACTATTCAAATTCTTCTTGTACTTCAAATTCTATTAACAATAGATTTATATATTTTAGTATGGAAAAGTTAAGCTAGACATTCATTTAAGAAAAATATAAGTGCAGTCTCGCTCTCAATATACCCACAAATAAATGCCATTAGAAAATTATAACAGTGAAGTCACTGTAGAGTTAGAATAACACTACACACATCTCAAAGAACTGATATACCAATATGAGAAATAAAAAGCCATAATCTGACATAATAAATCATTAAAATAGCATCACCCATATTCAGTATGTCTGATAAAATAATGTCACTGAAAAAAAAATTTGGCTGTCGAGATGGGATTTCTTTTTCTAGCTCTTTACTCCTTACTTCTACTTGATACCATTTCTTTAATTCCAAAATGAGCAATGTTAGGGCAGGGGTGTTCATAAGTATAATTTCTGCATGCAGAGAAGATTATTCAGAAGTTCATTTTGTGTTCAACCAACTAACATTTAATTTACTAATGCTAAAATATCAAGAACCTAATTTGTAAGTTATTATGTGTTTAGCTTGAAAATCCTATATTTTAGCAAAGTTTAAAAGCAATTGCATTTAAAGGACTTTTAAATAATATTGCTTCCTTACTAAACAATCTCAAACATTTTAACTGCATTTTAAATATTTAGTTGTTCAGTCCTTAAATATTTCCATTGCTAAAGCATCTATCCTTTGATTCATATAAATTTTAATATATTAATTTAAAATTTTGGTGAAACATTGGTACTACTAAAATATTCTAGTTCTATATATAAACGGCAAAATTTAAATACTTGCTCGATTATAAATTTTAAAACTGGACTTTTCTGTGCTCTACTAGGTTAAATATTCTTAAACATTACAAAATTATAAAATATTAAACTAACAGATTTCTTAATGAGATAATAATGATAATACAGTTTTGATTTTTCTACACATCTTATAGTTAATTCTAAATCTCATTGACGTTAAAAGATATCTACTCATTGAGAAAGAGAGTTCCAATCCAAAGAAATTGAAGTTATTTTTCCACCAGAGATTTCGGTCAATGATAATATTTGGAACTACATAAATTATTATATCATGTCATATAATTTTACTGGTTGCCTCTTCTGTGTCCTTGACAAGCAGTTTTGGTCAAAGAATTTGACTGTGTTCTTAGTGTAGACATGAGTGGATTCTCTCTACCTATAATTGCTATATCAATTAACCCACAATTACATGAGGGAGTAGCCACTCAGTCCAAAACATTTCTCAATTCATACTACACGATAAAGTCTGCAACTCCAATGTGAGTTGATCTCTAGTTTGTATTTCATTGTTTATTTGACTCTTAGGAAGTATACATATGTCTTCTCTCTGAATATTAAGAGTTTAATCTTGGTGAAATCCAACATTTCTATATTCTTATCTTCTTGGGACTATATAACCATTATAGATTTTAAGTTATACCTGATTAAACTCTAAATATCTTATACGGACTTTATGTGACAATTCAATGACAACTTTCATGGTCATTCTACTAACAAGAATCTACCATTATTAGCCTGAAGATAAACGGAGTTGTACCTTAGCTGAATCTTCTAAAATGAACATATCATTTCCACTATGTGAACTTAATATTATTGCCCACTTGAATTTACTTTGGTGCAGATAGTCACTAATATGATGACATTCACAACTATCTCTCTAAGTAAGCTTCAAAATTCCCTACTTTTTAAAACCAAGATGACAGCCAAATTTCCAACTTGCCTGCTCACTCAACAATTGTACAACTGGCATAAACTCAAATACTGGAGAACCTAAATGCCATGATCACTATGGCTGTTTCTGGTATCCTCTGTTCAGAGTTCACATTTGGAAAATTAAAGCACATTTAAGTATTCTGACAATAGTGCATGATCACCACACCTTAGAGGCTAATCTGTGTTTCCTTTGTTGCATCATATTTTTATGATGACTTTTAAAAGAAAATGAATGTAGCATACATGTTTACATAAATAGCATTATTTTTAAATACACCTATAAGAACACACACTATTCCTAGAAGAATACAAAGAAACTGGAAACATTTCTTCTTAAGGGGAGCATTAGGTGGCAATACTTTTCATCCTATGTCATTTTCTACTTTCTGGTTCTGAAATATAGGCATATTTTAACTACTTAAACACAAAAATATAATCTATTTGTTAAAACTCAAGTTTGACATAAAATAAGGTCAATTAGAGGCCGGGCGTGGTGGCTCACGCCTGTAATCCTAGCACTCTGGGAGGCAGAGGTGGGCAGATCGTTTGAGCTCAGGAGTTCGAGACCAGCCTGAGCAAGAGTGAGACCCCATCTCTACTAAAAATAGAAAGAAATTATATGGACAGCTAAAAATATATATAGAAAAAAATTAGCCGGGCATGGTGGCGCATGCCTGTAGTCCCAGCTACTCAGGAGGCTGAGACAGGAGGATCGCTTGAGCTCAGGAGTTTGAGGTTGCTGTGAGCTAGGCTGACGCCACGGCACTCACTCTAGCCTGGGCAACAGAGTGAGACTCTGTCTCAAAAAAAAAAAAAAAAAAATAAGGTCAATTAGAAAAACTGTTCTAATTAATATGTTTCTTAAAGAGATGAATGAGAATGGTTTTTCTAGTAGTGACAGCGATGGGTACCACTAGTAATAATAGTTGGTATCTACAGGGTCACACTCAGCTGGGAGAAAAAGAAGAACACGTTCTCAGGGATTTTTAATCTGTTACATTTTGGGAAAGCCAATGTTGTCTTGTCCCAGAAGAGTAGAAGTGGTAATTCTACTTTGTTAGAGAGCACGTTCCTGGTTTTTTCTAGAATAAAATGTACCATTGGAAGTACAATGCCGATTTTGGAAAAGCAGGGGTCAGCCAGTCTCAGTTTCTCTTCTAGAACTGGGCAGGCACATTGCCCCCCAAGTGGATTGACTCTGAGCCTGAGTTCAGTGTTTCTGTGGGCAGAAAATGTGGTTCATCTCCGTGGCCATTTCTGAGAAGGGAGGTGCTGAGTGTTTGAGGAGCTGAAAACACAGGTCCCTCTGGACCCAAAGTAAATACAAATCTTAAAACAATGAGCCTCTGTCTGAGCAGGTCTTCTGGCTCTCGGAGTGACACCTTAGCCAACCCATTTTCTGTGGCTGTCCTGAATTGCAGGACTGGGGCAAGGAAATAATACCCACACTCTTAGCTTCAGGAGGACATACTCAGGCCAGGTGCTTGAGGCAAAGATACAGACAGACCTCTCTCTTTCTCCTCTCTCTCTCTCTCTCTCTCTCTCCCTCCCCTCCCCCCATTAATGACGTGACCCCTGATCTTGCCCAAATTACACAGGTACCCTCGACTCTGCTCTTTTGTATTCTCATACTACAAGATTTCCATTGTCAATATTTCCATTCCTTTCCTTTATTGAGAGAAATTACCGAAAATGTACAAATAGGCAAAACGACGATTTCGTGTTCATTGACAGTCCACCCAAAGATCATTTCATTCTCTATGCCAGGAGACAAGAAACTTTTTTCTGTGAAGGGTCAGATGGTACACATTTTAGGCTGTGAGGACCACATATGACTCTCTGTCACAACTCTTCAGCTCTGTAACCATAGCAAAAAAGCTATCATAGATAAGAAGTAAATGAATGGGCATTGCTTTCTTCCCCAAAATTTTATTTGCAAAAAGAAGTATCCAGTGAACGAATTTTGATCTACTGTAATTTGGGGACTTTTGGTCTAGTCTAGGAGAATAAAACTTATTTGATTAGCTATTTGCACTTGATTAGGGCCCAGTCTCTGTGAGTTTACCAGGGTTAACTTAGTTAAGATATTGATCCTATAGAGTGGCAAAATGGTCTTTTTTTTTTTTTTTCATCTGGTAGAATAGACAACCTCAAAATTATGTAAAAATAAAACTTTTACTTTGAAAGTTTTGATCCTCAAAGCCTCTTTGAACCAATACAAAGCTCTGATATATTTATTTTCCAGATCTGCTATTCTATGGTAATTGCCTGCTTGTAGCAAAGATGATTTTCTTTCTCATCTACTCCATCCTCATATAAGACAGTTCAATGCAATGTAGGAATAGTGGGTCCAATTAAGGAAAGGTACATATGCATGTTGTCTGTAATCCTTCAAGCTTGAGACATAAAATAACAGTTTTAATGATTGCTTTAAACACTAGGAGGCTCCTCATATAAAAATGCGCTCTCAATTAGCTCTGACTTTTACATGCCACCAGGGTTGGATCAGATTAATTTTAGGGAGCATTTCAAAGCTGTACTAGTACGCTTTTATCATTTTTCAACTGAGTAACCAAAAGTTCAGTCCGTCTGGTCCCTGCCGTGTCTTCAAGCATGATTTCTACGCAGATAACTTCCCATATCTTTTCTAGGATACTTCCTTCTTCTAAGCACCAGTCCCCTAGACGTGAAGGCTTTTGACCATCTCCATCCTTCTCCTCTTCCTAACTTGCCCACAATATGGTACCACCATCAGCTTGCCGTGTTTGCTCAAAACCTTAGAGACTTTTTTGACATTTCCCTCCCTCCCACCACCACCCCTGACACCCACTCAGCTGCTGTGTCCCATCAGTTCCCCTCCCCTGTCACCAACAGCTCTCTAACACAGGTTTCATTAGCTTCATTGTCTTTCAGTTGTTCCTTTCTCTCAGAGCCCCACTTACCCCATTGCCACCCCACACAGCCACAAGGGACTTTTTTTAAACATAAGTTTTCTTGTTCTTCCCTTCTGTACCCCTGATGAACAAGTGTTGACTGTTTCCTATTTCTGAGCAAATACAATGCAAACCCAAGACCCCACCTAACCTACATAACCAACACTTCCGTCATGGATGCATTTGAACTGCCCCTGAGCCCTTGTTCACTCTTTTTTCTTTCCCTAAAATACGTTTTAACCACAGGCTTCACTTGGACTACTATTTTTCCACAGGTCCCAACCCTGCCTGAAGCTCTTCCCGGTTTCCCCAAAGAAAGTTTCCCTCCTTTAACACCTATCGTCTTTCACTAGTTCTCTCCCACAGTTTTAAACTTCTTAGGAATGAGTAGGTGGAAATGTGTGTAGCAATTGCATCTGAGAGTTTTCAGTTTGCACCCGGGCATTGACATTGCCACTTCTGTGACCTTTGTCAACTGACAAAATGGCTTTGTGCCTTGATTTTTGCATTATCTTGTAAAAACTTAGGACAACAGCATTTACCTCTCCAGGCTTGGGTAGGTATAAATGAGTGAAATTCGCCCACAGTAAATATCATTTACGTGGCTCTTATGAGATCACATCTTGTATATCTGTGTCTGCCTTCGAGTTTAAATTATTTAATGAGGACCTGGAGAAGGATTGCTTTTGGCTTTCCAGCATCCTTCTTTTGGTAACAGCCTCCTGGGGAATTATTTCTCCTCATTAGGTCCTGTTTAGTGAGGCTATAAATCAAGGTGCCCAGCTTCTCTTGCCAACATTGTGGGCACATTACTTAAGCTCAACAAATTGGACTTTCTGTCCTGGGACTTTGTACCTTGAACTGAGTAATGAAAAGTTGAAAAAAATTGGAGTTTGTTTATTCCAACATTGGAACCCAAACAAAACAGTTATATAGTTGCTCTTCCTGAGATCCCTGGAATGCCTGGTTTTATCCTATTTGAATTTTCTTCCTTTTCTTCTTTTTTTTTTCCCCCTTCATTCCCATACCTTCCCATTCACTCCCTAAGCCCCTTTAATAAATTTATTTTCTGCCTGAGTTACCCAAATTGAATTCTGTTGCTTGCAACCAAAGAACCCTAACACAGGGTATGTTTGAACCTCTAGTAGCAAAAACCCAATATCTAGCACTTAAAGTCCTCAGTCAATTTTTGTGTTATAAAAGAATTCTTCAACTTCCATTAGCCTTGTCTATATACACCTTAAGTTTATTCTCTTAATTCCATTAGAAATCAGAATTCTTGAATATTTTATTTATTTCTACTCTAAAATTAAGTATTTATGCTCATTTTGTTCCAAAAATAATTTAAGGTGATTTCATTTACATTTATATAGAAAATTAAAACAATGTAGGAAAAGCTAAAATGAAGGAATCTTTTTTCACAAATAGTTGTATAACAAACTAAAAAGTCTATTATCTTGGCCATCAGATTAATTAATTTCAAACACTTCATTTCTGGTCTAGTGTTTCCTACCCTGGTTATCCCTTTGACTCATCTGGGAAGATTTGTTTTCTTTTAAATACACGTAACTAGCTCTCACCAAAGACCAATTTGATCTGAAGTTCTGGGTGTGGGAATTGGGGTGCAATAATTTTTAAATGTTCACTGTTGATTCTGATGCAAAATGAGAGTTGAGGACTTGAGAACCATGACTGCGATCAATCATGGAAGATGCTTAAAATGTAATGTCTATCTTCACATGATATTGTCAACTGTAGAAAACTTTGTCTATATTTGAGAACAAAACTGTGAGTGTGAAGATTCAGTAAAATAAACTCTCTTGAAAAACACTAATACTCTACAATTATTTTCCCATCAAAATAAAATAGTGCCAAGTACACAGCCTCTTCCAAGTAACAAATCTTTAAAACCAAAGTGAAATTTTGAAACCACTCCTTCAAATAGCATCTGTCCGGTAGGCAGATGGCAGGTTTTAGTTCATTTCCCGTTTCAACTTGGTGGAGTTCATGGGATATTTTGAGAATCAATGGGCAAATTAGGAATTGGGTGCCAATTTAGGTATTTAATTTGGAAATCGAGTCTTTGAAAACCATCAATTCCAAATATAGAGCAGGCCCTACCTATTATGCTATCCCAGAAACTAGTAATAAGAAAACTCTAAAAATATTTACAAATACAGGAGCCAGAGTCTCTAGGCTGCAGGTGGAGGATACACAGCTGCCAGGAAAAGTAAGACACCTGCTATGTCCTTGAGTACCCCTTGATGGGTAGGGAAAGGAGGACGATAGAGTATGCTGTAGCATAAGTCTGGGTAGTAGATAGTTATAAATAAATGTGATTAAAGAGTGTTGTTGGGAGACCTTTCTGAATGATCATGCACAGTGATCCTTGGTAGTAAGGATTCAAGGCTGGTAGCTCTAAGCAGCTTTTGTTAAACATAAAGGGCCACTGGAAAAGTTACACACCTGCCAACGCCATAGGAGACACTACTTTAGCAGACACAAAATTAGCTGCTCCTTCTAGGAAGTTTAGCAGATGCCTATGAAGTCTACTATCTATGTGACGTTGTGCTAGGCTGAGAGGCATCAATCTCAAACCTAGATGTGAAAAAGGATCACTTGAAAATTTCGTTAAAAGGCAGATCTCTGAGACTCAACACCAAATAGTCTGATTCACAGAAATTGTAGAGGAATTGGGAATCTGCATTTCACCAGGCATTGCAGGGGTACTTTTGATACAGGTAGTCTGTGCGCAAGACTTGGAGAAACTAATGATGATTAATATCATGCCTCTATTGAAGGCCACTTAATTTGAGGGATGGGAGTATTTGAGAAACTTGAGTAATGTAGGAATTTGGCAGGGGTTTCTGGCTGAAGTAAAGAAGCCTCAAAAAGCAGAGAGTGATAGGTAATCCCGAGTGCAAGATATTCCAGAAAATAAGGGAAGATGAAAAGGAAGTAGAGGCAAGCAGTTGCTAGAAACAAACCTCAGAATTACAAAACTTTACCTAAGACCCATTCTGGGGAGAATAGTTTTGAGAAGTGTAAGAAAATTTCAAGTCCGCAAACATTGACCAAGTGTACCTACATGTCAGCATTGCACCAGGTGCTTTGGAAACCGCCTTCACTAGGTGGCAGCTGCAGGCTGTTGGTCAGGCGCATGGATTCTAGAGCAGTGGTTGCCAGCCTTGGTTAAATCTGAGATCACCACGGAGCTTTCACAGATATTGATGCCAAGGCTCCACACAGAGAGTTTCTGATGAAATTATCCTAAGGTGTAACCTGAGCCTTTGTGTTTTGTCAATGCTGCCTGCAAGAATCAAGAACTAATGCTCTAGAACAGCACTTCTCAAACTTTGGAGAGGCTCAGAATCATCTGGAGAGCTGATACGACACATAGGGCAACTTTGAAGTAGAACAGAGCCTGGCCTCTTGTAGTTACTGACTGCCCCAGTGATACCTACCGATTTTGAGAACCACTGATCTAGAATGAGACTCTATGGGTTTGAATTGGGCCTTCACCACCATCAACTGTGTACCTTGGACAAGTTACATACCCATCTGTACTTCACTTTCCACATCTGTAAAGCTAAGAAGGTAGGACACACCTGATGAGGGATGGTAAGAATGGCCCTAGAGACCCTTTTCCTTCTTCATTTTTGGTAAGCTTAGCAGGGAGCTGACTCAGCAGCTCTTAGTTTGTTCAATACCAGCCCCAGCCTCATTCTACCCACCTCTCACGTGGCCACGTGGCCATGTGCCCAACTGGGAACTTCCATTGTTTCATAATCCCATACACATTCCCTGCATATTCTCCCCCAAGTCTGACTCCCACCACAGTGATGTACAATCATAATTTTTCAAACTCCAGTGTGCATTGAACCATTTGGAGGACTTGACAAAGCACAGGTTTCTGGCCCTACCCCCCGAGTTTCAGAGTCTGTTGGTCTGCCTTTGGCCAGACCAAATTTGCATTTCTAACAAGTTTTCAAGTAATGTTGGTGTCAACCTGAGATATACCTTGGGAACCACTGATGTAGAGCACTTTAAGGACAGGACTCCTCTCTGCAGAACCACTGGGTATCATGAAAGCCTGAGGATTACGCACACTTTACTACTTCTCTGACTATATAGGACCTGTCTGGAAAGTATCCAGCCATGTAATATGAAAAATAGAGATATTTACTTAAGAAGATACAAGAAATGTTGTACATACAATGATGCCTCAGTCCTCTTAAAAGTAGGCACTTTGGGAGTCACACAGTTCTCCCAATGTCTCTTAACCTAACCCATACACACTCACCATTCTCAGATGTTCTGCTTGTTACAGGCCTTCCAGAATGTGGATCACTTTCAACAGATTCTCCACCATCTTTGAAGCATTTGTGCCACACTTTTACTTGTGCTGCACTCACTGTATCGTCCCTGAAACCCTTCTGAATCATCCCAATAGTTTCCACAGAGGATTGTTCAAGCTTAATGAAAAATTTGATGCAGATTCATTGCTCTACTTGCTCATTTTGAATGTGGCAGCCACACAGTACATGTGCTCACTCAACAGCATCTAATGTCCCATTGATTAGTACAGTAAAGTCGTCGTTGTTCACGCATGCACATTCCAGTCCACTCTCCTTGGCAGCCAGGTTACATCAATGCCACACTAATCATTCTCATTATATTCACAATGGCCCTCATATGTTTTCCCCCAATGATATCTCTTTTATATCTACACTGCATAATGGTGATGGTGAGTGTATCCATGACTATAGTGGGGATTTCACGTGCTGTCACCTGTAAAATTGTTTAGAAATGCACCTAACAAATAGCCTGGGTTCTTAAATGCAAGTCAACATTATTTTTCATTTGTCAAACCCATCTTGAGCACCTACTATGTGCAGGACATTTGGATAGACACTGCAATCACTATGATGAACAAGACATATTCCTTATATATTAATACCAGGAACAGACAGTCAAGAAGAAAATGGAAGTATGTCCACAAATAATCATAATTCTATAATAGATACAACAATATAAAAAGCCTCTGACATAGGCAGGGTCCCATTAAGTGAGTTGTCATTAGGGAAAGGCAAAGGCCATGGCTGATATTTTTCCTACCATCCAACTCCCACAGTGGGCATCAAAATCCAATCCCTCACCTCCCTACTCTCCCTACCCCTGACTTCCAGTGCCCACTGCAGAGATTGCTGCACATGTGGAGTATTAGGCTGGATTAGATTCATCAAAGATAAATGTAGAATAGGAAGTAGCTCTTAAAAAAATCTCTGTTAGATGTGATTTCATCCTAAATTAATTTTGCCTGTACACAAGATGCTTGAAGTTTTTATCATTATTATTACTATCTGGTGTTTACATAGAGCCTGTCTTCAAAGAGCCACCACCACTTCTTCAAGTGTCAGCTTCAACTGTTACCTTCCTGAGAGATTGAAAAGAGTCACTGGCCACCTCATTTTGGTGGAGGGGACATGGAATAGAAAGACATTAATTGGTTCATCCAGAGCTGGGGCTGGAAACCAGAACTTCTGAATGAGGGGAACAGGGCTCCACATTCTGTGTCATGAGAGGTAAAAGATATATACCACCCAGGGGTACGTGCCTCACTCATTAACCCCCTTCCCGAACAACCTGACAGCACTTTGAGGGACAAAAATTGGGGGCAAAACTAAATAAATAAATGAAACCAGAAAAGAAGTATTATTTTTCAGAAATCATGACTTCATCTGAGAGAAGCATCTTGTCCTCTCCACAGGATTGTTACAAACAGGCTATTTCAAATGAAGATATAAATATCCATTTTTATTCACGGGATATAGCAGCTTCCACTACCTGACTCCTGTTTCTGCCAAGAAGTGTTTATCTGTACTCAGTGGCCTTCAATAATGCTTAACAAATGGTCTGGACTGGACCACCCAGCTGCTGGTAAGAAGAAAGAAACAACCATTCTCAGGCTCTGTGTTTTTCTACACTGACAATGTTGGGAATGAATGAGAACTGTATGTTAAAATATCAAGACTCTTCTCATTTAAAAAAAAAAATGCATCCAGAGTCTTATAACATTAACATGAGGAAGTCCAGAGAAGTTGGACAGACAAATGGTTGGGTTTTTTTCTCTCAGATACTTTGATGTAGCAACTATTTACCAGATATACTACTTAACCAGACATAAAAATAATAGGGCCCATGGCAGCCACCTTCCTGCTAAAACTTCCAGGGAAATCCAGTTCCCAGTTTATCACAAAAGCAGCTAAAAATTCAGCACTTCAGCCCTGCTGCCTAGGATATTTTCTTTCAAATCTGTTCATTTCCAGGAAATCCTGCAAATATTTATAATCTGAGGTCACTTTGGAATAACATTTTCTAGATGCTGATGGAAAACACATCTAACTTGATTTGAACCCTATCAAACTCTATAGTGAGTCAGAACACCTTTACTCTGAGAAACTTTTATGAAACTCAAAAGTGAAAATCACTGGAAATCTTGGACAGGGAGTGAGGAAAAAGCCCCTAATTCCTGGGGAAGTCCAGTGGAGTTTTATATGAATTTAGTTGTAGTAAGCTAAGATTATGGTAAAATTTTTCTAGCTTTGATCATCCCACATTTGAAGGAATTTGACAGAATTATATTAGCATAATTTCTGGATTGCTATAATAGCTCCACTAAACAAGTGAAGAGTAAGTAATTATATCTCTGAAACTTGGCATAATCACAGGCAGCCAATATCTACTTATATAAATAATTCCAAGACCACCAGTTTTATAATTATGTAACTTATAAACATTCACAGAATGACTACAAGGCTCTCTGGTCAGAGAAAAACCACTATCCAGGTAAATCATGGCTGAATTTCCAACAGAGAAAACTGATGAAGACAGCTGTCCTGTCTCCCTAGATCTTCATTATTAATATAACCAGTACTAAACCCAGAAGAGAGAAATTCTCAAGGTGTTTGTCATTGGGTCCTTTTGATCAAGATCCAGACTAGTTCTCTGATAGTTACAGAAGACCAAGGTCACCCTACACAGAGCAGGGCAATGGCATTCTGTTTCCCTGATCATCTGACATCACCCAGAGACTTAGCAGAGTTAGCTGTGTCCACTGTGGATGAAGACATGAAGTGAGAGAAAGGAGAACCTGTTAAACCTTCAGAGTCTTAGGTAATTGTGTTGCTATTGTGACAGAGATGTCAGACTCCTTTGGCTTGCAAACTTGTGGCTTGTGGCTTCCTGGGAATGGCAACAATGTCCCAAGATTATCTCAGCAAAATATATATCTGTATAAAGCTCCTGTAAATTAGAGAAAAACTTCTTCCATTATACTTGTTCACAACCCCTTCTCTTCACCTTAATAGGAGATGTTATCAGTGTAAGAATAACACACCTTTAGTTTGGCAAATTTCTCCCTTAATTCAGATAGGTTGGAGTAGGAGGTCATCACTTTGTAAATTCTTAGCTGTTGTGTGACTTTAATATCAACCCATTAGCTGTGAATGGTTTCATACTAAAGTATCAACATTCCATTTAGTATTATATCAATGAGTTGATACTAAAGTATCAATACCTTCCTGCACATATTGATTTTTAGAATATCTATGGCTCCCCACCCCACCATGCTTCACAAATAAATAGCAGCTCTAAAGCTGCTATTTATGAGAACGCAAAACAAACTAAAAGAAAGGAAACCCAGGTTGTTATTGCGTGAGTCTTGGTTTAACACATTGACTGCCACACTAGGAAAAAAAAAAAAAACCTTTTTCCTTGGGGCCATAGTGTTTTATTACGAAAATAGAATAAAAACTTCAAAAACAAAATGACTCTTTCTAATTCAACGAAAAATTTGTTATTTTTTATTGTTTTCTGTATGTGATTTACATGCAATTAAATTGTCAATATTAATTGTAACAATAAGAATATCAACCAGTAAGATTTTCACAAACCAACTGCAGGCCCTGGGCTCACAACTAGCATGAGTTAAATACAACTCACATGGCAGTTAATGTGTTAAGTGAGGGCTCCGAGAATGAGAGAGGCCCATAGCATGGTATTACCTTGAAGAACAAGATGTAAAATTACAAAGCAGAGTAGCACCCCCTCCAGACTCCCTCCACCTAGCAAAATCCAGAATTGATTATCCTTGCTGACTGAAGCTCTTCATTAAGCCAAAAAGCTCATTTTACAATACTCGTTTTATACACACTACTGAATGAGCTACTTCTATTTTCTTAACTGAGGAATTTTCTACTAAATGGGAACAAGAGAGCCACTTTTAACAATCAGTGGTCCCCTTGCTTTCTGGAGGCACCACATTTTCTTAATCGGACTCAAATGAAGAAAGGGACTGTATCAAAGACCTATTTCAAAATGCAAAATGATAACTTCTAGCTCTTGTTCTAGCATGATCAAATATTTGCAAATGTAGGATACTATTTCTTTGGATCCTGTTAAATGGATGATTCTCAACCTTGGTCACATGTTAGAATCACCTCAGGTGATTCCAAAAATCCAAATGCCCACGCCACCTTAGATTATTCACATAGGACCCCTGGGGGTGGGGCTCAGACTCAGCATTTTCTGAGTCCCACTGGTGACTCCAATGCATAGCCAGGATTGAAAAATAATGACATAAGCCAGTGGTTCTCAAACTGTACTGTATATTCAAAACCACCTGGAGGACATGTTAAAATACAGATTGTTGGGCACCCATGCCAGAGTTTTTGATTCTGTAGGTCTTGTGGGGAGCCCCCCAAATTGCATGTCTAGCAAGCTCCCAAGTGATGCTGGAGCTGAGGCTTTTAGTACCAGGACACTACTTTGAGAACCAATGTCTTATGTGACTACATTGATCTGACCATTTCAGGCAGAATAAATAAAGCATTTTACATGTTTACATCTTAGAGCAATTGGTTTAATACAACTGGCCACTTTAACAGCATTATATAATTTTTAATTTGACAAACTAATGGAAATACCAGTGACAGTGCCAAAGACCAAATCTTAATGGCTTCATTTCCCTCCCAAATATACAAGAAGTCCAACTCATAAAATATAACTGAGATGTTTAAATAAACCACTTATGTGGCACTTAGGTGAAATTGTAACCCTTGTAAAATGGTACAGATTATGATCAGTTTCGCGAAGTATCTGGTTCATTTCATACAGCTCACTTGAAAATTTGAGCAGGTGGAGCATCAGGGAAAGAGAATTGCATGATCATACCTAGATTATCAAGAAGGCAGTAATTCAAACTATTTATCAGGTTCATAATGGCTTTTTTTTTTTCTTTTTTTAGGCAATAGCTTTTTTCCAACTCTTTGAAAAGCTCCAGCATTTCTGCCCTCCATACCAGCTGCAGGACATCACACTAATTCCCTCATATGATAATCATATGTCTTAGTATCATTATATCAAATCCATTTCTCCTTTCATGCTGTTTTAATTTTTGTTAACTGGCTACATATGTACCAATGGCCTTATAAATATTTGTTTTTTTAAAACTTGTAGATAGATGTTTATACAAGTTTTATGCATAACCAGAAAAAACCTGAAAACAGCACATTCATCAACAACAAAATGATAAATAAATGATGGCATATTTATACAAGTAAATATCATACAGAAATAAAAAGTTAATTAGTGCACCACATAACAACATGATGAATCTCGCAGATGCAATGTTGACTCAAAGAAGCCATACACAAGAGTTCATACTGTATGGTTTCATGCATAAGAAGTCCAAGAAAAGCATAGCTAATATATAGCTATAAAATTTACATAAGTGTGTTCAAGAGAAGTATTGACTGGTAGGAAGTGTGCAGAGCCTTCTGTAATGCTGTAAATGAATACATCTTATTCTGGGTGATAAAGTAGATGTCTGCGTATGTAATCATTAATCGGACACATGATTTATACACTTCTTACGTTACAACTTAATTAACAATTTTAATTTCAAAATGTCACTAATATGACAAATTACATTGTGTGAAATATTCCTCAAACCCAAATGTGAAAGCTGCCTACATGCTGGAACTTAATAATGGTTAACAACAAGCCTAATATAAAAAATAGCCCAAAAGTCTTGCTTATAAAGTCAAATGTAAAAGACTTCCATCTAAAAATGGTTTCTTTCCTCTTCTTTTAGAGA
Organism: Eulemur rufifrons; assembly: GCF_041146395.1. Lineage (NCBI taxonomy): Eukaryota > Metazoa > Chordata > Mammalia > Primates > Lemuridae > Eulemur > Eulemur rufifrons. Next base: position 31,245,771 of record NC_091002.1, read on the forward strand.
TAATCTTCATTAACAGATAAGAGATTTCAAAAAGTTGAAAGGCAGAAAGCAGCTGAAGGATGGTAACTGAGTTAGCAGATGCAGAAAAATACAGCTTATGTCACCAGGAAGAAGACAGGGAAAATGAGAGGGCTAATTTTCCCTGAAGAACCCTAGAAAGACATGGTAATCAGAGATAACAATATGGTGGTTAAAGTGAACAGAACAGCCAAAGTGTGGAGCTGAAAAATAAGAATTTTTTTTTTAAGTAAAAATCTGTATATAGGATGATGGAGACCAGACTTCCAGCTCCAATGAAAGTAGTAAAAATTTTCTTCTCTGAAGGAGCTTAATGGCCCTAGTAAAGAATATTTCTTGCATACTAGCATGAGTCCCCAAGCTAAATGTTCTGTTCACAACTAAATAATCACTTAAATGCAAAGCCCATCAGCCTAAAAGCATATAAAGATACCAATAAATTTTAGTTCCTCACTCTCAATATGGAATAGACAACCAAGGACCACCAGAAATTGAAATACGCTCTCAATTTAAAAGAGAGTGACCAAAGAAGCAGGGGAAGAAGGAAACTCCAGGAAACCTAGAGAACATCAAGCAAAACTTTATAAGAAATGCTAATTGGTTTGCACAATGCAACATAAGAAATTGTTATATTCACAAAACAGCAATAGCATGCTGTTTTCAAAAAATAATGGGGGATAAATAATTTTTAGAAATTAAGCAAACAATCACCAAAATCAAACATTCAAAAGTAACTTGAGAAGATAATACCAGGAAACATCTCAGGAGATGGAAAGACAAAGAAAAGAAACAAAAATGAGATAAATACAAGGAGATGTGGGAAATTAATGAGAGATAGACATTTCACATGGAGAGAAAAAGGCAAAGAAAGAAAAAGAAAACATTCTAAAAATCATATGAGAAATATTACCAGAGGTAAAGAGCATGTGTTTCTAAATTGGAAAAGCCTAGGACAGTAAAAGATAATAAAATAAAATAAAAAGATCACACCAATGCACATCGCCATGAAGTTTTAAAACTCAGGATTGGATAGGCGTTATGGAATGATGAAGGGAGGATGTCCGTGAACCTGCTCCCCTACAAAAACAATGAAATTACTGAAAAAGCTATTAATACCAATAATTTCATAATTCTTGAAATTAAAGAAAACCACCAAACAAACATAATTGCTGTACAAAAGAAATGACTAAATCTCAGTAAGACAACAGATTGTGTGGCATTTAACTTGAGGCTATTTCCCACCACGTTCTTTCTCACCAGCTTAGCAGCACTGCAGTCATGAAAAGCCAGCAGCCTCACAGTAAAGGATTGGCATCTTTTGGAGCTATATTAAAAGCCGCATCCTCAAAGCACAGTCAATATTATGTCCTAATGAGTAGCTTCCTGGAAAAGCTCCATTTCCAGACTTGTGTAGCTATTTTTTTTTTTTTTTTTTTTTTTTTTTTTAATGATGAGTTCAGCTCAGCAGAAAAAAACGAAAAGTCCTATCTATGGGAATCAATGAAAATAGCAATCTGCTAGCAACATTGCAGATGCCTCAGGCAGTGATTTGAGTTAGGAAAAGCTAGATCTTGGACAAATATTTAAAAGAACTCTTGGAGAACTTGAGAACCAGAGGGAACTTTGAAAAGCTCCAACATATTCCTGGGGATCTAAAATGGATTTGGCATGCACAGTCCTGTGTATAGTAAAAACACAGGAAAGTGTAAGACCTTAGACATTCACCTCTGGCTGACCTTGAGGACTTGCACAAGCAGGAAGTAAAACCTGAATCTTTGTCTTTTAAACCTCCTGAAATTTAAAGGTGTACTTTCATTCGCAGATCCCCTTAACAAAATGTGAAAGACATAAAGGAAGGGCATTGAAAATCTTTTGACAAATCATGGTCTTATTACTAAATTATACTGAACACGTGGTGGTAACCCCTAGGAAGCTAAGCCTTAAAAATAAAAATGAAAACTTAAAAAAAAATAAAGCTAGCAGAAGATTCAGTGTTCTCACAATGTAGATAATAAAGAATCAATATACTTAGTCCAGGAAAGCAGCAACAAGAGAAAAAAACAGCAACAACATTAATAAACCCTGTGGGGTGGGGGCGATGAGGTATGGGATACCAGAGTTATATCCATATATTATTTTAAATATTCACTTTTTAACAAATAATGATGAGAGATGCAAAAGAAATACAAATGAGTGTTAAATACAAAGGAAAAAATGTAGCCATCAGAAAAAGTCCCTGAGGGAGGCCAAATATTAGACTGAGCAGACAAAAACTTTATATCAGCTATTTTAAATACATTAACAGAAGTAAGTAAATCATGTCTAAAAATTAAAGGAAAGTATGGCAATGATGTATTGCCAAATAGAGAATATTAATAAAGAAATAGAAGTCATATTTTAAAAGAACCAAATAAAATTTCTGGAGTTGAAAAGAACAACAACTAAAATAAAATATTTACTCAGAGCCTCAAAAATTTGAGGTGTCAGAGAAAAAGAATTAATTAATTTGAATATACATCAATAGAAATTGTTTAGTCTGACAAATTAAGAAAAAAAAATAAAGGAAAAATGAACAGAGCTGCATACACCTATAGGACAACATCAAGCATACCAACATATATATAATGAGAGTCCCAGGAGAAGAGAATGAGAAAGAGAAGAAAACTATATTTGAAGAAATAATGGCCAAAACTCTCCAAATTTAACAAAAACAATCTATACATCCAAGAACCGTAATGAACTTCAAGAGATCCACACCTACACACATATTAATAATCAACAAATTGACAAAAGGCAAAAATTAAGAGAGAATCTTGAAAGCAGCAAGAAAATGGTGACTTATCATCAATAATTTTCAATAAAATTAACAGTTGACTTTTCAGTGCAACTTTGGAGGCCATAAAAGACCAGAATGGCATCGTCAAAGGGCTGAAAGAAAAAAAGGTTGTCAAGAGTTTTATATTCGGCAAAACTCTCCTTCAACAATAGAGGAAAATTTAGGCTATTCCAAGATGAATAAAAGCTGAGAGAATTTGTTTGCAGATTTGCCATAAATGAGATACTACAAAGAGTGGCTCAGATTGAAATAAAAATAAATTAGAAGTTAACTCCAATCCACATGGAGTTAACTATATAATTACAGAAGTCAGTACTTTTGCTTGAACTTTTTCCTAGAGATAAATAGCCAATTAAGAGTTTTTAAGTTAAAAAAAAGAATTTCTTTTTTTTTTTTTAACTTTTATTTTGTTTTAGAGAAAGGGTCTCACTCTGTCACCCAGGCTGGAGTGCAGTGGCCTGATCATAGCTCATTGTAACTTCAAATTTCTGGGTTCAATTGATACTCCCACCTCAGCCTCCCAGGTAGCTGGGACTACAGAGGTACACCACAATGCCTGGCTAACTTTTTTTTTTTAGTTTTTGTAGGGACAGGCTCTCACTATGTTGCCCACACTGGTCTGAAACTCCTGGCCTCAAGTGATCCTCTCACCTCAGCCTTCCAAACTGCTGAAATTATAGGCATGAACAATCGTGCTTTGCTCATGGATTGGAAGGATCAATATTGTTAAAATGACCATACTGCCCACAGTATTCTACAGATTCAATATAGTTCATATCAAATTGCCATAATATTAGAAAAAATAATCATAAAATTATATGAAACCAAAAAAGAACAGGAATAGCCAAAGCAATCCTAAGCAAAAAGAACAAAACTGGAGGCATCACATTACCTAACTTCAAATTACACTACAAGGGGCTATAGTAACCAAAACAGGATGGTACTGACATAAAAGCACACTCACAGATCAATGAAACAGAATAGAGAACCCAGAAATAAAACCAGATACCTACAACCAGCTGATCTATGACAAAGCAGATAAAACAGACAACCTGGGGAAAGTGGAACCTGGTCAATAAATGATGCTGGGAAAATTGGATAGCCATATGCAGAAGAATGAAACTGGACCCCTGCCTCTCATCAGAAACAAAAACTAACTCAAGATGGATTAAAGACGTAAATGTAAGATCTGAAACCATAAAAATTCTAGAAGAAAATCTAGGAAAAACTCTTCTGGACATTGGTCTAGAGAAAGAATTTATGACTAAGATCCCAAATGCAAATGCAATAAAAACAAAAATAGACAAATAAGACTTAATTAAACTAAAAAGCTTCTGCACAGCAAAAGAAATCATCAAAAAAGCAAATAGACAACCCATGGAATGGGAAAAAATATACATAAACTATATATCTGACAAAGGACTAATATCCAGAATCTATGAGGAACTCAAACAACTCAGTAAGAAAAAAAAACAAACAACTCCATTAAAAAGTGGGCAAATGACATGAATAGTTATTTTTTAAAAGAAGATATACAAATGGCCAACAAATATAAGAAAGAATGAAGAACATCACTAATCATCAGAGAAATGTAGATTAAATCACAATCTTATTCCAGTTAGAATGGCCATTACTAAAAAGTCAAAAAACAATAGATGGTAGTGTAGATGCAATAAAAAAGGAACATTTATACAATGGTACTTATAATGTAAATGAGTATAACCTCTATGGAAATCAGTATGAAGATTTCTCAAAGAACTATTAATAAAAGTAGATCTACCATTTGATCCTGCGATCCCACTACTGGGTATCTATCCAAAGGAAAAGAAATTATTATATTGAAAAGATACCTGCCCTTGTATGTTTACCCCAGGACAATTCACAATTGCAAAGATATATAATCAGCCTAAGTGCCCATCAACTGATAAGTGGATTAAAAAACAAACAAACAAACAGGGAGTGCTGTCAGCCCTAAGAAAGAATGAAATAATGCTTTTCACAGCAACTTGGATGGAACTGGAGGCCATTATCCTAAATGAAGTAACTCAGAAACAGAACATTAAATGCCACATATTCTCACTTATAAGTGGGAGCTGAGCTATGGCTACACAAGGACACACAGAATAGTATAATGTCCACTGGAGATTTAAAAGGGCGGATGGTGGGAGGGGATGAGGGATGAAAAATTATCTATTTGGTACAATGTACACTATTCAAGTGATGGGTACACTAAAATCCTATACTTCACCACTATACAATATAAACATGTAATGTAATTCAATGTGTATTCTCTAAATCTTGAAATTTGAAATTCAAAAAAAAGAAATTTTAGTCCACTGACTTTGATGTAAATTTCCAAGTGGATCTAATATCTTAGATAACATTAGAACTTAGAAAGACTTCATTAGAGTTTAAGAGCACTTTCAAAATCATAACACTTTTTATGTCCAAAATGTAGTCCATAGCAAATTACTCTATGGTAAACCAACAGGAGCTATTATTGTATGAGGGAGATTGGGCAAATATTTCATAATTAAAGAGATCTGAGAAAGGCTATGTTAAACACAGCTGAAAAGTTTCTTTTCTTACTGCAATTCTGCTGAGATACTTAAGTATATTGTCCAGAAATGAAATACGAAATGCAGGAATTCTCAATTATTTGCCTATTAAATGAAACTTTTTCTCAAAAAGCCTCCCATAAGCCATATTGCATGGATCTTCAGAAATGGCAAATCTTTTCAATTCGGAGTTGAGAAAACTGAAGTCCAAAGACATTGACTATCTCATACCAACTGACTTGATTTCCACTTACATGACTGTTTCTAGATTGCACATGAATTACTTCTTTTTCTCTTTCTAACCTTCTGCAGGATATCACAGAAAGAGTTCAGTATGCTGGAGTGGAAAAGCAAGAGATGCAGCATCCAAAACCACAATTGCAATTCAGGCTTTAAGAATGTGAGCCATAAGACTTTGTTTATGTCCCTTAGCTTCACTTGACCTCAATTGGCTAAACTGTAAAATTAGGACAGCGAGACATGCTTCACAGGGTTGTCATGGGTGTAAAAAGAGATAAAATGCATTGTGTGCTTCTCCACCCCTTAATTTTTTCATGCTCTTTCTAGATTACATGATGTAGAATATTCCTTCTACGGCTCTCTAATTTTGATTTATGATATCTGTGGAATATTTTTTTTAAACATGAGGACAAATTTAAACATGGGGACACTGTGACTCTTCTTATACAAAAGTGGAGTTTATATCCACTTACTTGCACCTGGATAGGCTTGTGAATACTTCAACCAATAGATTAAGGGGTTAGGTGTGTTACTGCAAGTTAGGAATACGAAAGACCTCATGTCCACTAGAATACTCATGCTTGGAGTCCTAAACTACCCTGTTAGAAAATCAATTATCCTGTGGCCACCATACTTGAGGAGGCCAAGCTATGTGGAAAAGCCGCTGATAGGCACTCCAATTGGCAGTCCTAGAGCCATCACAGCCCATATGCCAGACATGAGAATAAAGGTGACTCTGGATGTTTCCAGCTCCTGGTTGTGTAGTCATCCTCAGATATTGCAGAATGGAAATGAACCTCCCTAGCTGAATCCAGTCTAACTTTCTGACCAACAAAATCATGAGCAATAGGCAGTTGTTGTCTTAAGTCACTAAATTTGGGGACAGCTTGTTACACATCAGTAGTAACCAAAAGAGTGCCCATGAAAAGAGGCCTCTACTTGCATTGAACACACTTGTTATAATGGCTTTGTCACTTGTCATTCTCAAGCCACTGTTAAATAAACCCTTGAGCCGTAATATGGCACAATCATAGAGCAGCTACTAAGAATCTTGCTAATTAGAGGAGAGGAATTCTAACCAATAATTTCCATCCTATTCCTCACCTATTCATATCAAAATTACAATGGAATGAGGAGTAATTAAGCCAGAGTGATTAAGTTAATTTTGAAGAATATAAGAATGGTACAGTTAACTAATTTAAAAAAAAACCTCTCATTTGGCTTAATGTCTTGAGTATTTTTTCTCTTTATGGATAAAACCCTTTCTTTCAAAGTATTTTCTCAACTTAATACACCAAAACCAAGAAGTGAATATTATTAATAAATAGCACTAGAAAGTCATGGGCTACATGGCATCCTTCAAATTTTATTTACAAATATATGGTTGGATTTCTGTTTTTAATGTAAATTACAAATATGTTTATGCCACATAATTGACCTATTGGTCTGATGATGGAAAGTAGGAAAAACTACATTGCTTTTCAAAGGCCTTCTATTTATTCTGCTGTGGTCCCAAATCACAAGCCATTCTATGACAGACATACTTCATAAATTGAAGTCAAGAATGGGGACAGTTGCCCTATATATTTTCAATATTTTCACCCTTCTATAATTTGAAATATACTGTGGTTCATCGACCCACTAGTGTCAATTGAGGGGATGTGGCTAGTTTCCTAAAATAATACAGTAGCTTCTCATACACCTTAACTGGGGAATGCTTAGTCTATAATGATCTAAATAAACAAATAATTGAAATAAAATCTGAATCACTACTGAGGAAAGAAGCAAAACAAAATGTTTTCATTATCTTTTCAGGGGGGTATTTTTCTTTTTACTATTATTTTTTCTTGTTCCATTATCTTTTACTTAATTTCTGGCAGAAAAGTATTAATACTCTAGGATGGCACTTCCTTAATAGTATATAAAGACATTTTTTGGTAACTTTCATATTATAAAATGTTATACTAAGTAATGTCACATATTAGATCAGAGCTTTTGGTGTGTGAGGCAATGGAGAGGAACTGACAGAGAAAAGCCCAACAAGTGCGATCCTGAAAGGTGATGCCAATTACTACTCAGAGGCAAAAACAGAGTCCATGAATTTGATAGAGGTTAAGGTCTTCACGTAGATGGTATATGGTACATACATAAATTCTCTTTGAAATGTGCTAAGACTGTCTCTTCTTTAATTGCACTTGATAGGATAAATCATGCATGATTTTGTAAGCTCCATGAGCATAGGGACTTTGTTTTGTTCACCAAAGTGTCCCCAACACCTTGCATATTTGCCGAATTCAAAGAGTATGTGAACACTCAATTAATATAAATCAATAGTCTTGAATCAATATCATTTTGTAAAAATAAAAAGAGCAAACTTATCTATGAATCTGGCACTTTTGATCATTTCTTGATGCTTGAAAATAGGCAGTGACGGAAGTAAACCTTATGGATTGGAAACTCAAGTAGTAAGAAAAAATAAATTGAGTGGTGAGGTATTGTGGTGGATCCTATGGTGTCCAAATGCCCCTTTAGAAATGAAGGACTTATCCCTCCATTTGCTGGAAGTGCTGCTAGAAGACAGCTTCTACTGCCAACCATTCTTGGGGATTGCTTCAGCTGAAGAAACAGCCTTGTCCAAGAATATGCCTCCTTCCTGGGCAGCCTACATACAGTGGCTGATCAAAAAGGAATTATAAAGATGCAGTCCTCTAATCTCAATGGGGATCAACTCCAAAGGACTATCCTAGCCCCAGCACTCTACTGTTTTATTGGAACTGAAATCCCCCTTCTCTTAGTCCATTCATTTTCTGTTGCTTATAACAGAATATCTGAACTTGTATAATTTTTTTTTATAGACAGGGTCTTTCTCTGTTACCCAGGATAGTGTGCAGTGGAACAATCATAGTTCACTGCAGTTGCAGATTCCTGAGCTCAAGTGACCCTCCTCAGCCTCCCAAGTTGCTTGGACTAAAGGCACATGCCACCACATCAGGCTAAATTTTTTCTATTTTTGGTGGAGTTGGGGTTTTGCTCAAATGATCCTTCTGCCTCATCTTCCCAAAGTGTTGGGATTACAGGAATCACCACCATGATTGGCCAAAAATTGCATAACTTATAAAGAAAAGAAATTTGTTTCTTACAGTTATGAAGGCTGAGGAATCCCAGGTCAAGGGGTGACATCTGGTCAGGGCTGGATGGCGGGGACTTGCTGGTGGGGACTCTGCAGAGTCTCTAGGCAACACAGGGCATCAAGGGTAAGAAAGCTGAGTGTGGTAGCTCTCATCCACTTCCCATAAAGTCAGTAGTCCCACTCCCATGGTAACTCATTAACCCATTGATCCCTTAATTCACAAATGGAGTAATCCTTTCATGAGGGTGGACAAGCCCCTATGACCCAATCACCTCTTAAAGATCCCACCTCTCAATATGGTCACATTGGGCATTAAGTGTCAACATGAGTTTTAGAGGGGGCAAAAATTCAAACCATATCATTCCTCTGTCCAATTCTGCTCCGTTTCCCTCACTTTTGCGATGTTCATTATGAAAGCATCCCTAATGAGTGAGATGCTCTATGCTAATCTCTATCTCAGAGAACTAGGAGCTAAGACTCCTATTAATTTTTTCTACTTTATCAAGCTGCCTCATGCATGAACCCACACAAGAAAATGCTTCTTGTTATTTTTATCCCAGCAGAAAGTAAGAGTTTACCTAGAATAATAAGTATTTGCTTCCTGGTCTTCCATTATGTGGTATGGTTTAATTAAATGAAGACTTCTTTGCTTTTCTCGAGCCTAAATACAAGTTGAACCTGTTCTCATAACATATAAAGAATGGTTTTATTACAGATTTACTACGTCTTTCTATTTTTATTATTTGTTTTTAGAGATTGAAGAGCCCATTCATGATTATGAACAAATCAGTTCCTAGCTCCTCTGGCAACTTTCTGAGCACTCTTGCTTGGAAAACACCTGGTAAAACACAGCTTCATTCAACTTCAGGCAATTCAAAAACAGCTGAAAGTCACTTAAGTGGAAACCCAACTATGATGCTGCTTTTCAAATCAAAAGCAAGATCTCTACTCCACAGGATGTGGCAGATTGCCAGGTGTTTCATATTTGAGGGACAAGTATACTGCAGGGAGCTTCTTTACATAATTGACAAACCAAAACCCAAAGCACCAAGGTTAACAATTCACTTCTCTTTGACCACAGAACTGGTATTGTGATATTCCTCCACTGCACATAAATCACTTTCAGGGAGCCATTAGAGGGTTGTTTTGAGTCTCTACAAGACTGGCAACAAACCTCCGGGTAGGTGAGCAATGTCAGAACAAGGTATAGGGTGGGTTTAGGGTCACTTTGGAGCCACCATCAGTTTATTTTTTTCTTGCTTCTGAATCTGCCAAGTTATTTTGGCCCAAGGGCAGTGCATTTGAATTCCATGCAGACGCTAGCGCAGACTCATGGTTTCTCCACAAGGTCTTTGATGGATTGGATCAGGACATCAAACATCCGCACATCTCCAGATGTCACAGAAAGCTTCGCAGAGGGTTTTCAGACTTTGTTTTGCCAACCACCTGGATTGTGTGACAGATACTTCAGACAGAGGACATTACATGAGCTGACCAGCATTGGCCAAAATGACTGGTGGTCAGAGGTTAAGGTGCCTCATTCTTTTCTGTGTGTGTGCCACAAGATACTCTAGTGGCTATTAGAGGAATGATAGAATAGGAAACAAGGTCAGAAGTGAGTCACACTGAGTACATGGGATTTCTAAAGGAAAGATTAAATTATAAGTTAATTTATGTTATTTTGCTTCCTTTCCTTTGAAAGAAGAAAAGGAATTGTAAACCGACATTTCTGAATGCCTGTAATATGTCAGTTGCCCTAAAAATTACACACATATATATATTTTATGTTAAAATAATTTATGTCATTGTATATATGATTAAATGTCTCATTGAATTCTCACAATAAATATATGAAAAGATGAGAAAACTTACAGCCTTAGAAAGTTCATAACCTAAGTTTACACAAATAATCAAATGAAATTATCTTGATTTGTATGCAAGTTGTAGTGACTTTAAAATATATGATATTTCCACCCTTACACCCAATGCTATATGGGTTATCATCTAAGTCCTAACTAAATATTCAAATTTGTCCTCTTCTGCAGATTTTCATTTTTAACTCATAAAAGAAGTAAAAAAATTTTTTCAATCTAGTTCATATTTTTGCTACTTCTTTCATCAATTGTGTACCTCTTGGCAAGGCCTTCTATTCATAAAATGAGCCATGCTCTTTTCAAGACTCTCTTAGTCCAAAGCACAGTGGGTTATGCTGAGATGAAAGACACACTGATCCTACCTTTGATTTCTTGATTAGTCTGTGGCATTGCATACAAATAAATATTATACTAGGAGAGCTTGTACATGCTATTATTTCAACCAAACTTTAAAAGATTAATAGGAAGAGCAGAAAGAACATCCTAAGCAAAGGTAATAGCATGCAAGATTTCCAGGACATAGGTTGCATGGAGTGAATTGTAAACAAAAAGAAAGGAATTGTAACCATACCAAACTGTTTCATAAAAAGTTAAGCAGGAAGTATGGAAGAGAAGACTATTGAAGATTGAAAGGATTATCTAAATTCTTCACCCCTCTCTGTATCCACATCCTTTGCCATGTAACCTTGCAAGGACCTCCACCTAGGGTTGGGGTGGCTCATTCCACCCCTGGACTTTGGCTCAGTCCTGTGACTTTCTCAGGCCAATAAGGTGTTAGCAGGCATAATGCAAGCAGAACCTTGAAGTGGGTTTGTTCATTGGGTCTTGCTTTCTACTGCCTCTACCATTGCCATGAGAAAATGCCTGAGATGGCTTGTTAGAGGATGAAGACATATGAAACAGAGTCAAGTTGTTCCCGCTACACAGGTGCTTGAGCTAAAAGAGTCTACATAGGGCAACAGCCGGGCACCCCTAGCCATGTAAGTCAGTACAGTATAGTTCAGCAAAGACTCCCAAACAACTCCCAAGTGACTCCAGACATATGAGCAATAAACTCGAATTATCACAGAACACTGAAGTTTTGTTGTTGTTTGTTACACAACAATAGATAACAAACAGAACTAACATAGGAAGCGATAAGACAGCAGACAGACAAATGATGAAGGGAGTGGTGACAAACGGATAGCCAATACAGGGAGTTTTAAGAATTCGTGAGAAAATCCAACATCATCCATACAGTTGGTATAGGATTTTTAAAGCAAACATCTCGACAGCCTGCCCCCCACATCTATGCAGGGCATTCAAACAGCTGAGACTCAGAAGGAATTATCAGCAGATCCTCATACCATGACAGCTCTCCAAATCAAATCCTGCCTGGTAGACTTTTACACAGCCTGCAGTCTGATGACACCCTCCCTCCGTACCCTTCCTTCATTTTGTCTATATGGCATTTCTATTCATGTTTATTTTTTCCTAAAAAAAAAAAAAAAAAAAAAAAGAGCATCTTTGAAGAAAAGAAAAGAGAAGGTAAACTTATTGAAAAGAAAAATAAAACTGTCTTTGGTTGCATATGACCTGATTATCTATGTAGAAAATCCAAAAAGAAAAAAAAAATCAACAAAATTTCCTGGAACTAGTAAGTAATTACAATAAGGTTACAGGGTGCAAGGTTAGTATAAAAATGTAAAATTAAAAACACAATGCCAATTACACTAGCACACACACAAAAAGAAATACTTAGGTATAAATCTAAAAGTATAAACTATCTATATGAAGCAAATCAAAGAAGATGAAATAAATCAAAGAATAAATAAATGAAGATGTGTTCCATGTTCATGAATATGAAAACTCAAAATTGTCAAGGTATCAGTTTTTCCCAACTTGATGTATAGATTCAATTGAATCAAAATCAAAATCTCAGCAAGTTATTTTGTAGATATGGACAAAATGATTCTAAAGTTTATATGGAGAGCCAAAAGACCCATGATAACCAACACACTCTTGAAGGAGAAGAATACAGTCAGAATATTGAAACTATCCAACTTCAAAATTTACTGTAAAGTTATAGGAATCAAGATAGTGTGATATTGGTAAAAGATAAACAAATAGATCAGTGGAACAGAATAGAGAATCCAGAAATAGATCCATGTAAATATAGTCTACTGATCTTTGACAAAGGAGCAAAGGCAATTACAATGGTGCAAAGACAGCCTTTTCAACAAACAGTGCTAGAACAATAGACAACCACATGCAAAAAGAATCTAGACATAGACTTTGTATGCTTCAAATAATTGAAATCAAACTAGATTATAGACACCTACATGTAAAATGGAAAGCTATTAATCTCCTAGAAAATAACATAGGAGAAAACCCAGATGACCATAGGTATGACAATGACTTTTTAGATAGGAAATGAAACACACTATGAAAAAAAAAATAATTTACAAGCTAGACTTTATTAAAATGAAAAACTTCTGCTTTGTGAAAGACACTGTCGAGAGAACAAGAAGACAAGTCACAGACTAGGAGAAATTATTTGCAAAAGACATACCAGATAAAAGACATTTGTCCAAAATACAAAAAGAACTCGCAAAACTCAACAGTTAGAAAACTAACAACCTAATTTAAAAATAGACAAAAGACCTGAAGAGACACTTTACCAAAGAAGATATACAAATGGCAAATAAGAATATGAAAAGATGCTCAAAACCATGTATCATTAGAAAATTTCAAATTAAAACATCAATAGGATACCTCTACACACCTGTTAGAATGGTCAAAATCCAAATCACTGACAAGTGCTGGTGAGCATGTAATGCAACAAGAACTCCCATTCATTGTTGGTGGGAATGCAAAATGGTACAGCCACTTTGGAGCACAGTTTGGCAGTTTCTCATAAAACTAAACGTATTCTTACCATATGATCCAGTAATTGCACTCCTTGGTATTTACCTAAATGAGTTATACTTCTTGCAAAAACTTTCACCTAAATATTTATAGCAGCTTTATTCATAATTGCCAAAAGTTGGAAGCAACCAAGATGCCCTTCAGTAGATGAACAGATAAATAAACTGGAACATCTAGACAATAGAGTATTATTCAGTGATAAAAAGAAATGAGCTATGAAGCCATCAAAAGACATAGGGGGAACTTAAATGCATATTACTAAGTGAAAGAAGTCAGTCTAAAAAGACTGTAGACTGTATGATTCCAACTATACATCCCGGAAAAGGCAAAACTATGGAGACAGTAAAAGAATCAGTGGTTTCCAGGGGTTGAGGAGAAGGATGGATTAATAGACAGAGTACAGAAGATTTTTAGGGCAGTGAAACTACTCTGTATGATACTGTAATGATTGATATAAGCCATTGCACATTTTTGGTCAAAGCCCATATAATGTAAAACACCAAATGTGAACCCTAATGTAAATGATGGTCTGTGGGTGATCATGACATGTAAATATAGGTTCATCTGTTATAACATACGTATCACTCTGATGCAGGACTTTTGTACAGGGAGAATCTCTGCATGTGTGGGGGCAGTGTATCTATGGGAAATCCCTGTACTTTCAGCTTAATTTTGCTGTGAACTTAAAACTCTTCCAAAAAATAAAATCCATTAAAAAAAGAAAAACTAGACAGTTAGACTAAGATGACCTCTTCAGGAGACAATTAAACCCTTAAAAAATTAAATAAATAAAGTTTCATTGGATGAGACAAATGTGGCTAGGTATGTATCTCATGTCTCTCAGTTGGTCCCTCAAATAGACCCCCAAATCCTCCCATTTTCCCTTCATCCAAATTGGACTTGCAGATCAAGGGTGGGAAATGAATTTTAGGTTGACTGTATTGCTGGATAACGACTTGAAGTCCAGGTTTCCATGAGTTATCATGGACTGGTTTAGTCTGCTAAACTGAATGATTCAGTTAATCCTAAACCTCACATGAAACAGCAATTGCAGCCACCTCTGCCTCCTCCCGAGTGTTTAGCCAAAACTAATAACAAATCACAAGGATTCTGCTGCTTTCTTGGGGAGGTACTAAGGAACCTGTGTACCAATTACCATAATTTCTGAAGACCTACTTATGTCCACCTTCTAAGATGGGTGCAATAACAACTAACATTTGTTGAGCAATTCGTATGTGCCAGCCATTGGGCTAAGTAATTAACTCTATTATCAATGTTCTAGCAACACTGTGAGGTTCGTATTAATATTCCTATTAATATTAACTAAAGTTCAGACATGTTATATAATTGCCCCAGGTCACACTGCCTGATATTTGTGGCTTATAATTTCAAAACTCATTCTCTAGATATGATGAACTAACAGAGACTCAGCATTGATTCTGTGGTATTCCTGCCAGCCTGAATCTGATAATAAGGAAACAGCACGCCTGAATCAAGGGTATTTTGCAAAGCAACCATCCTGTGCTTTCCAGAGATGTTGGGGTCATGATGGAATAGGAAGGGCCCCAAATGGTTTCAGATGAACTTTCACCAGAAAGCCATGATAGTGTAGGATCTTGAATTGGATCCTGGGCCAAAAAAATAACACTGCAGGCAGTTGGCATGATCTGAAGAGATCTGTAGATTAGATAATATTATTGTATACATGTTGACGCCCCAGCTTTTGATAATCGTATTGTGGTTATAAGAGAATGTCCTTGTTTTTAGGGAACACACACATCAGTGTTTAGAAGTAAGAGAAAATCATGTTCACAACTTACCCTCAAACATTTGAGGAAATAAGCATGCGTATAAATAGAAATGCATGTGCACACACACACACACGCACACACATAATGGCAGTACATCTATTGCCCCTGACTTTGAAAGATCCTAAATCAAAGGGCAATACCAATTTAGTCTCCAAGTTACAGTTTTTAAATGTGTCAAATTAAAAAGCAGTCAGGAAAGTCATTCTTAAAGCAAGGGAAAAGATCCATTTTGTGTAATTTTGTCTGATGTTTATTTAGTGCCTTCCCAGTATTAATATATTAGAAGCATAAAAAGATTCAAATTTGGAACTCCTACCCTTGAGTAATGTGTGTATATATATATATATATATATACACACACACATACATACACATACTTATATATATGTATATGTGTGTGTGTGTGTGTGTGTGTGTATATATATAGTATTTCAATTTTAATTGAATATGACCTAAAACATAGAAGATCTATCTAAGGTTAAATGATTCTACACATCTCAAATAGAATTACCTTGTTATGAAAGACTAAAATAAAAATAAATAACAAAGAATTCCAATTTGGCACCTTATTCATAAGCCAGTATTTCCAAAGTAAACTTTAGACTGATAGAAATTAAGTCCATACCACTTTACTAATACTTACAGTGTTGTTTGTCAATAAAGTCAATTATCTGAGACGACTAACTTATAGGAGCCACCCTCATATTCAAGCCAGGACCATTGAATGTGTTCACTGCCATAGCCTCAATACTTAAATTAGGAGGCAGGATATGTGAAACCTGATGGAAATGTGTTGCTTAAATGAAGGTTGAGAAGGACGAGATCTTGTCAGGGCATCAAAACAGGCAGGAGTTCTAACGTTTGTGATCGTGAAAAACCAGCTTGCATTCATCCCATCCCAGTGCCAGACAATCCTTATTTCCAGCCCCCTTAAGTCATCCCTGGGTAAATGATGTGGGACAATGCATTTCCCAATGTGACTTCATAGGTCAAGCTTAATTAGGTAGAAACAACTTTCCCAAATAGCACCCGTCCCCTGACACTCGGCTCCACAGCTGTCTGGTGGCAGGATGCTCACACAGCCTTGGTTTAATTCATTATCCAAGACAATACTACATTCGTCTGGATCCTGAATGAATGGCTTCCATTCCACGTGCAAAAGTTGCCTCTACTATCTTATAGGATGGAATATAAAGCAATTCTGTTTGAAATATTTCAACTGTTGCTGAAATCCCTTCTCTCAGCTCAGCAGGCATGTTTGGACTGAGGTTTCATTGATCATCCGTCATCAGAACTCTGAGAATGTGGCTGGGCTGTTTGCAAAGGAACTTCTTAAGGAATCACTCCAGCAGGTCTAGTTTCTCTATCTTCATGTAAGTAATATTTGCCATCACCTGGCATTTCAGATTATAAGTGTTATGTGACTCTCCTGGTGTTGGAAGGAGGTTTGGAAGCAACTGTGTAGATCCTGTTAGTCATGTGTTTCTATGGTTATTTATAAATATTATGACCAACCTTAGTCAATATATGATGATTACAAATTATTATTTTCTTAATTGCCAGGAGCTGTTTTCTTCCAGAGGCCATTTAGGAGGGCTTACAAATTCAGTTGACTCTGATGAATGTAACTTACCAGACAGAAAATATTAACAGGGCCAAGATTTCGGCAATTAGGTTCAGATTCAGACTCCACCTTGCTGTGAAGAGTGAGAAAAGAATGAATAAGAGCAAAAAGGAAGGTTCTTTTGACTATGTCTTGGAGGAGGTACTTATTTACAAGTATGAGCAAAATAGCCCTCAAAACAAAAATCATCTATATACTTTGTGAATCCAGGGAAAGTCTGTTGCAACATAACTCTCCTCTAGGTCTGAAATTACACAAGATAGAATTAGGAAGTTTCTCGTATCCTTATAAACTACTACATCATTGGCAAAGACCACTATATAGGCTTAGTAAAGGGCTATTGGATAAAACGCAAACATGACATGGGAAGGACATTCAGCAATGTGTGCTGAGAAATTCAGCTGATGCTTCATGTAGAATATGTAACGTTTGCTTTGGACCATTGGCCAGGCTCAACGTAGCTCAAGACTTTAACAAGCACATTCTTGGAGTTTTAAGGATACTAAGTGAATGGCTAAGTCGTGGAGTAAAAGACTTAGGAGCTAGACTTGTTTGCACCGTAAACATGAGGCAGAGGAAAATTATTTGGTTAAAATTGAACCACAGCAGTGGAAAAGACTCTCACATCTTTTCTGTATCTATTTTTTTTTAAAAAACATCCCTCTTTTTGCTAAATAGAACAGGTGCAGCCAAAGTAAGTATTAACAACTTTCATAAGCACCCCTTGTAAAAAGCCACAATGGCAATGCAACATTTTAAGGTCTTAATTGTTGCTTTTGCACATGGAACATTTTTGATGAATCTGTTGGGCATTTGTTCAGTGAATGTCTTAACATGCTTTCCTGTAGGTATGGCAGGGTTGTTTTTGTCAGTTTGGTTCTCTGCCCCAGACAATAAGGGGGGCTCAAGACACAATAAGAAAGTAATTAGCTCTGAATTCTCCTCT
Source organism: Eulemur rufifrons (assembly GCF_041146395.1). Lineage (NCBI taxonomy): Eukaryota > Metazoa > Chordata > Mammalia > Primates > Lemuridae > Eulemur > Eulemur rufifrons. The sequence continues at coordinate 31,263,715 of NC_091002.1, forward strand.
TTTACCAGTTTAGCCCCTCTGTTGAGTCAAGCTATGCCTATATCCATACGCATCTATATTCCTATTTGCTGCTGAAGAAGCTATAGTTCAAAAAATTTATTTCAAATCTCCCAACTTGGATTTGAAAGAACTTAGATTTGCACCCAAGTCTGTGACTTCTAAACTATGTTTTTCTATTATATGTGGATTCCAGGATAAAAATTATTATTAAAGCTATAAAAATAATTATTATACTTAATTTTAACATATTCTTACATTTTTAAATTTTACTTTTAATTATGATGATTCTGTTTTTTCGTATATGTCAGTGATATTGTAAACAAAACAGAGGTGATTCAGTTTAAAGAAAGATGTTGATCAGTTATTGTATAGATGGCAGTTGTATATGGTAAAAAACTGGAGGACATAAGTGCTTGAAAAACCCATGCTATACCTTAGTGCCTGCTACTTGTAGGTTAAAGGAAATAAATCTGTCTCCTGAAATCAGGAAACATTAGAGTTCAAAGGAAACTGGGGAGAAATATTTCCAAATTTCCCTCCCTCCATTATTTTATAGATGAGAAAATAAAAGGTTAGAAAGTCATTGACCACTAAAGTCACACAAATATTTTTGGGAAAAACTGAATTTTGAACTGTGTTTTGAATTTAATGCACAGGCTTGGAAGAGGGTCTTTATTTGAAATATAGATTTCAGGAACAGGGTGGGGGACCAAGAATTCCTCTGGGAATATGCCAGCAAAGTGTTAGCTGTCACTACTGATCTGGAATCCATTCCAATCAGCAGGTACTATACAGAAAGAGGTCTGATAATGTACTAAGATATATTTATTTTCTTCAGCTAAATTCTCTAATGATTATGCATCAGATTGAGAACAATCTTCAAAGTAGTCACTTCTGAAGATGTTACTCTCCATTCTGTGATCCTGCCATGGTCAAAAATATGCTTGAATCTCCTACCAGTTGAGGCTCAAGTTCACAAATCTATGCATGCATTTGACAAAGACTTACCAAGTGTCTATTATGAGCCAGGCACTGTGTAGGGGTTGTGGACCCTGCAAAGAAGGCAAAGTTCCTGTCTTTTGAGAGCGTATACTAAAATGGAATAGACTGGCCATTCACAATTAAACAAATCAACAAATAGATAATATCTGATAAGTATCAGTGCTGTAAGAAAAATTAACAAGGTGTTATGGAACAGAATGAGAAAGGTCCAATTTCCAGTAGGACAATCATTGTAAAAAGTGATCACCCTATTAGGTGAAATGAAATTAAAGCCGAAGACTGGCAGAAAAGGCAAGCCACAGTGAGCTTTTATCCATGGGGGGAAAAATATTCCAGAAAGATGAAAGAGAGAGAATGGCCTTATAGCCTAAATAAGCAGGTGTGTTTTGAGACTTAAAAAGAAGTCAGACCTCATACATATTTCTAAAGAAAGAACGGTAGCTGGAGATGAAGAGAATGAGCCAGATCATAAGGGCATTTGTAGGTCATGGATAGGAGCATAGTTTTAATTCTAAGAATAATGGATTTAGGGTAGAGAAGTGGCGTAACTTGATTTTAAGTTTTTAAAAGATCCTTCTGGCTGTGATGTGGACAATGAACTGTAGAGACAAGAGTGGAAATGAAGAAACCCATCTTGAGACAATTGCAGGAGTCTGGGTAAAAATGGTGATGGTTTAGATAGACCAGGAGTTCTCAAGATTGAGAAAAATAGAAGGGCATGAGGTATATTTTGGAGAGAGAATTGACAGGACTTGCTGATGGATTGGATGTGGGAGATGTCGGAAAGGGAGAAGTCAAGAATGACTCTCAGGCTGCTGGCTACAGTAACTGGGTTGACGGTAGTGCTGTTTTCAGAGATGGAAAAGGCTGGGGAGAGCCAGGCTCTAGGGGGAAACTAAGGACTCTATTTTGGCCATACTAAGCTTGAGATGCTTACAGGACATCCGAGTGGAAATGCTAAATGGATAATTGGATGTCTGAATCTCAGGCTTATAGGAAACACATGGCCTAAAGACAGAAAGTTGAACACTCTCAGCCCATAGATGGGTTTATGTTCTGGGAGACAATGTAGATGTATCTTTCTGAAAATACCTCCACACACCATGCTTTCTATTCCTTCAGATTCTAAGAATTTGGATCATCGACCTCTCAATCTTGGTGCTTTCTACCCACTTTACCTTCTAGATTCTTCTCCACAAAGTTGTGTCTTTTTAGGTAAATTTGCATTTGTCCCTTCAAGCTGTCCAAAAAGCCACCAAACAAGCCCTTCTCGTTTTGGGTGTTTTTAACTACAGCAGAAAAAACAAACAAACAAACAAACAAAAAAACCACTAAAGGTGGTTTTTAGTAAAAACTGAAAAGTTTTTCTCTTACTATAAATTGAGCTGTCCTGTGACTCTTTCCTCTTAAAGTGCTTCTTGGGACTTAAATTGAAGGTTCTCATTTATCCTTCATCTTTGAATCCATTATTCCTTGGGAGGTTCTGAGAGTCATTTAGAGATAGAATTTGTATAAACTCAGGATCCTATATATTGAGGTTTGAAGACGTCTTCAAAGACTAGTACAAATTTCCTATGTTACATGTGAGAAAACAAAAATCTAAATAAAAAGTTTAAGTGACTGTCTAATGCTCTATTTATACTTGCTTAAAGCTATAGAGAGCTGCCCCTAGTTCACTTACTATGGGAACTAGAATTCTTTCTCATTGAAGCTGGCCTTTTCCCTAAATCAAAGCTGTAGTCACAGAGACTTCACAGGAAAAGGACTTCTAAAGCAAAACCTTATCTATTTACGATGGGGTCTGGTGACTCCAATAGGGCAGTGCATGAGATAATGTATATAAAAAGCTTTAAAACATTATACTGCTTTGCATGCTTGGAATCTACATTACTTTCTCCAACATTTTTCTTGTTCTTTGTAATTATTAAATCCACACATACTCAACTAAGAAAGTTCTGAAAGGAAGAAAAGCACAAAGTAAACAAAAATATCCTAATCCCACAAGTCTTTGATAATCACAATTTATATTTTGTTACATTTCTTTCCATACCTTATTCTATACATAAAGGGATATATGTGTTTTTGTGTGTCTATTTAGGTAGTGTTTACATATTTTCATGTATATGTATATACATTTTTGTTTATATACACAGTCAGCCCTCCATATCTGTGAGGTCTGTATCCATGGATTCAACCAACTGAAGATCAAAAATATTTGGAAAAAAATCACATCTGTATTGAACATGTCTAGGCTCATTTTTCTTGTCATTACTTTGCAAACAATATCGTATAACAATTATTTACATAACATTTACATTGTATTTGGTATTATATGTAGCCTAGCAATGATTTAAAGTACATGGGAGGATATGCATAGATTATATGCAAATACTATGTCTTTTTATATTAGGAACTTGGACATTCATGGATTTTGATATTTGTGGGAGGTCCTGGAATGAGTCCCTCCTGGATACCAGGGGACAACTGTACATTTTATACATATACACATGTATATAATATATACACAGTTATATTTTTCTATTATATACCCTTCTTTAATTTTTCTCTTATATGCATTTTATACACACACACACATGCACACACACACATTCTTGTTGCTGATTCTTTCTTCTGTCCTAGGCTACGTGCATGCAGCAGACCTACTTCATCTTGTGAATAGGTCAAGGAAAGTCTGTGATTTCACTTTTTTTCAACTAAATTTCGGGAAAAGCTAAAGGTGCCCTGCCAAGTCCCTTCACTGGACCAGTGTGCCCTACCCTAGATGCTATGAGAGCCAATGGCTCATAGGAGCCCCTCATACACACACACACACACACACACACACACTACGTATAGATACACACACACACACCCCTAGGCAACTGCACAGGAGTATTCGAGCCACCTGCCCCAAGGTAGAACCAACTCTGTGGTGTAATTCGTGACCCAGAGCTCCCATAGGATCAGGCCAAAACTGGTGTCGAGCTAAGGTCACACATTTGCTTAGCTTCTTCCCTTGCCCCATCCTGCTTCCCTCGCCTAGAGTAAAAAAATATGAGGTAAAGGATTAAATCTAATTGGAGGGATTAAACGGGAGCTCAGTCATCTGACCCATTGACTTCAAGAGTGATGCATCTATTAACTTGGCTATATAATGAAACTCTCAGAAATACAACAGCCTAAAACAATATGTATTCATTATTGTTCTCTAGTTGTCAGTGGGCACTTCGGGACTCTGCCAGGCTCATCCATGTACCTGTAGTCACATGCAGGTTGATAAGGTTCTACTGATCTAAGCTGGACTCCCTCACACGGCTGGCTGCAGGCTGAGTAAGAACAGCCTTGGATGGGACAGCTGGGATCTCTTCCACCATGTATCTCATTCTCTAGCAGGCTAATCTGGGCTTGTTCACTTGGCAGCTAGGCAGGTCCCTAAGAGAAAGAGTAGAATTATATAAGATCTCTTGAGTTCTGGCTTGAAACTACTACCCTGTTGCATCTGCAACATTCTATTGACCAAAACCAATCATAAGGCCAGGAAAGTAAGTAAATGAAACCTATCTCTTAATGAAAGAAGCTACAATGTAACTTTGCAAAGAATGGACAGACAGAGATGGGTTAAAAATTGGGACCATTATTTACAATCAATCCATCACAAACAGGAAGAATTTAAGTATCAGAAGGAAAGAGAAAGCTAAGAATTCATGGCTGTGGATAAAAAGAACATAGATTCGAAACTCAGCCTTGATAGTTTTTAGATGTTGATCTTGGGAAAGTTACTGAAGTTTCTTTTTTTTTTTTTTTTTTGAGACAGAGTCTTGCTTTGTTGCCCGGGCTAGAGTGAGTGCCGTGGCGTGAGCCTAGCTCACAGCAACCTCAACCTAGGGCTTAAGCGATCCTACTGCCTCAGCCTCCCGAGTGGCTGGGACTACAGACATGTGCCACCATGCCCGGCTAATTTTTTGTATATATATATTTTAATTGTCCATATAATTTCTTTCTATTTTTAGTAGAGACGGGGTCTCACTCTTGCTCAGGCTGGTCTCGAACTCCTGACCTCGAGCGATCCACCCACCTCGGCCTCCCAGAGTGCTAGGATTACAGGCGTGAGCCACCGCGCCCGGCCAAGTTACTGAAGTTTCTATGTCTCAATTTTCTTATCAGTAAAATATATGAAAAAACCAGTACCCACCTGGTAGCATTGTTGAGTGAATTAAATTACGTAATCGATATAAGATCCTTAGAAAAATACCTTGCATATTATAAGCTCCCAATAAGTGTTTGTTCTGTTTTTATTATAAATAAAAATACAGAGTAGGTGTTTAAGGAGGTGAGGAGTGTTCTTTGGCCAGGGCTGTAGGATACACTCACAGAGTAAGAGTTGAAGCCAGCAGGTTTTATGACTCCAGCTATCCTGTGCTTGAACCAGCAGTGGAGGGACATAATGATTAGTGTTAGCATCACCAAAAACCCTGAACCAAGATCAGGAATGACCATAAACTCAACTATGTTTACACTCCTGTTTAGAGAATGACAGGCAGTGTAGAACAGGCTTGCCTCAGAGGCATGGGAAACCCACCATTGTTTTGATTCTCACTCTCAAGTCTTTAAATAATAAATCAATTTTCTTTTCTCCTAACAGCTACCACCTTTCCTCAAATAACCATACTACTCTGAACCCTTACTTGCCGAAATTTTGTGTTCTAGAAATGCTAGGTGTTGTTCTAGAGACCTAAAATGCAGTAAGCAAAAAGAACATTAGCCTGTGAGTCAATGAACCTAAAGGTTAAACTCCTTTCCCAACAGTAAATCTTTGTTTTACAAAAATATAAGAATGTTCAAGATCACTAAGAAAGGATAAAAACAGATATATGTCAATCAAAGAAAGTGAAAGAACCTGAAATGAGTTTGTAAACCACGGGAGACAAAGGTGAAAGGGGCTTAATGGCCATAATTATACAGTAACTAATTTTTTTCTCATCTCCACTAAGGCGTAATAGTGAACGCAGATTTAGCCTCAGACTCCAGAGGCTAAACACAAGGAAGAATTCCTTAACAAGCAAGAGTCACTCGACACAAGAATGAATGGCTGAGTTTGCGAAATATTCTCCAGAGAGCTTTCAGAACAGTCATGGTTCTCATCTATCTTTGGTTGACCAGTTAGATGTGGCTGTGGAAAAAATGGATTCACTAGTTGACACAGGGCTCTTCCAGGGCTCTGGCTCTGTGAAACAGACGTTGGTCCATGGATACTGGAAAAACACAATGATGTCTCCTAAATATGTCCCTCCCAGGAATTACATTTGGGGCCAAGATTTTGACAAGCACTTAGCATTGTCCAGACTGTGAATATAAGCTCATGGATGTTGATCTTTCTGCTGCTGATGCTTCATGTGAACACTAGACATGCTCACAAATCATCTGGTGGCAATTCTCAAAGTATGAGGTATAGTGCCCCAAAACTCCCTGGAAACCCTTGGCTATTTAAACACTTAGCTATGTAAAAGCTTTGGATATGAGTCTTTAATTCTTTTCTTTTAATTGAGTAAGTACACACACACATTTACCTACAATACTATAATCAGACTGTTTTGGACTTTCAAATAGTCGTGAAACAATTCAAGTGAGGGTAATTGATACCTTAGGACAGTTTTCAGCCCATCTGTTGGTATTATTGTGATAACCCAAATGTCCTTCAGTCAATGAATGGATTACTAAAATTTGTTATATGTATATAATTGCATACTGGATTATTCTGCAATAAAAATAATGAAATAGTGATACATTCTGTAACGTGGATGGACATTGAAAACATACAAAGTAAAAGAACTTAGGCATAAAAAATACAACAGACATATATTAGATGATTTAACTTATATGAAAAGTCCAGAATAAGCAAATCCACAGACACATAAAGTAAAGTAGAATTTGCCTAGATTTGGGGTTGGTGGGTGGGGGAAAGAATAGTATTAACTCTTATTAGATACAGGAGTTTCTTTGTGGGGTGATAAAAATGTTCTAAATTTTGATAGTGCTGATGGTTATAAAACTGTGAATATGCTAAAAACCACTGCATTGTATACCTGAAATGGGTGAATTTTACGATATGTGTATTAAATCTCAATAAAGTGGTTAGAAAATCAAAAGTTTAAAAATCTGACTTTTCTTTACCTATCAGAGTACAAAACCCCACGGTCATATCCATGGCCTTATAGTTCTAACTCTGCAATTCCTTCCTGCCGCTGCCTGAAGACTTCCTTTCTCTCCACATTCTTGGCCAGAGGTTGTCTCTTTCTATCTCATAATACCTTTTTCCTGGTTCTTAGAGGCTCCAGAGACTTAACTGTCTCTCCTCTTGCCTTTCTCTCCCACCAAATTGTGACCAACTACACAGCAGTGATGGATTTTTAATTTCAGAATTTCCAGAAATTTTGATCCAGATTTCTGTTTGAAATATACTTATCTATGTGTAAAATAATAATAAAAATCAAAGCCATTATTTAGTTATATATTATAACATGGATATATTGGAATATCCATTTGCATTCAAATTAATTTATTTTATACGGAAATTTATTTATTTTTTTTATTTTTTTTTTATTTTTTTTTTTGAGACAGAGTCTCACTCTGTTGCCCAGGCTAGCGTGAGTGCCGTGGCGTCAGCCTAGCTCACAGCAACCTCAAACTCCTGGGCTCAAGCAATCCTCCTGTCTCAGCCTCCCGAGTAGCTGGGACTACAGGCATGCGCCACCATGCCTGACTAATTTTTTCCATATATATATATTTCGCTGTCTATATAATTTCTTTCTATTTTTTAGTAGAGATGGAGTCTCGCTCTTGCTCAGGCTGGTCTCGAACTCCTGAGCTCAAACGATCCGCCCACCTTGGCCTCCCAGAGTGCTAGGATTACAGGCGTGAGCCACTGCGCCCAGCCGGAAATTTAAATGCATCTCCTTCTGCCCTCTCCCCACAGATATTTGGAATGTTATAAATGAGGCATTATTACGACTTGTACTACACTAGAGCTTCTAAACTGGCCTCTTATGTTATCTGTGCCTTATGTATGTCTATGTAGTTATACTGTCCAAGTGCATAGACTTCTAGCCCAGCAAACTTGAACTTGAACAGCATCAAAATCATACAGGTGCCCTATTAAAACACTGATTGCTGGGCCCAGCCCCAGTGATTCTGATGCAGTGGTCTCCAGGTAGGGCCTGAGAGTCTGCATTTCTGAATCTCTGTAGTTCCCAGATGACAGATACTGATATTGTCATCCCTAGAACACACGTGGAAGATCGAGGGGCTACAGTACCAGCATCCCTGTGTTAATCTAAAAAGCTAGTCAAGGCTAAGGCATATCATTCAAAGACAGCTTCTGCCAAGACAGTTGTTCAATAAGTTCACATAGAACAGTCCATCATTTTTTAATGCACATTACTGTATTACCATTTATAAGATAAGCTTTGCCTCCTTATCATTTTCCTTTTACAATTACAATAAGGAATGTTACCAGTTGTAAAATATGGTTTACAATTTTAGGGTTTATAACAAAATAATGTCCTAATAATTCCCCTTTGGGTTTTTTGTTCAGTTACAGATAATCCCAACACTGTAAAACAAGGTAAAAAAAAAAAAAACAGTCAACACCTGTAAAAACTGTTCCAAATGATTGACATTTTCTTGATACTACTCAACAAAGCAGAAAATATATAAATAAATTGAATGCTGAAACATTAAATGATTTGAATGCTATAACTGACAACCATAAAAGCCAGTAACCAGTATTGTGTACATTGTGACAACTCTATTATTGTTTTAAAAGCAATTATTATTAATTTGAACTTATATGGACAATCATAGGAACAAAATATTATGTTAACAGTTTTATATATCAAATTCTCTGTTAATTTTTATTTTTAAGAAAGTATTCTGTTCAAGAAAGAAAGGGGGGGCCGGGCGCAGTGGTTCACGCCTAAAATCCTAGCACTCTGGGAGGCTGAGGTGGAAGGATCGCTCGAGGTCAGGAGTTCGAGAATAGCCTGAGCAAGAGCAAGACCCCGTCTCTACTTAAAATAGAAAGAAATTAGCTGGACAACTAAAAATATATAGAAAAAAATAGCTGGGCATTGTGGCACATGCCTGTAGTCCCAGCTATTGGGGATGCTGAGGCAGAAGGATTGCTTGACGCCAGGAGTTTGAGGTTGCTGTGAGCTAGGCTGACGCCAGGGCACGCTAGCCAAGGCAACAGAGCAAGACTCTGTCTCCAAAAAAAAAAAAGAAAGAAAGAAAGAAAGAAAGAAAGAAAGAGGGGAAGGGAAAGAAGAAGGAAGGAGGAGGGAAGGGGAGGGCAGGGAAATCAGTGACCCAGAGAAGTGCTCTTCAAGTTTCTCAAGGGTCGATTTGCTCAGGATCTCAGATTTATTCAGAAACCTGTTCAAGTGCAGATTCTGATTTAGTAGGTCTGAGGAGGGAGGGCACAAGATTTGGCAATTCTTACGAGCTCCCAGGAAATGCTGAGGCAGCTTATCATGGGATCACATGCTGCAGAGCAGGTATGTAGATCATCACATCATTTTAAGATCTTTGATGGACTATCAGGAGGGAGGTGAATGAGTATAGCACGCATTGGACTGGGAGTAGGAGATGAAGTATGTTAGGCATGTTTCTATAACCCACTGAAAAGTACATTTGCTTAAAAGAGAATTATTAGCAATTATTTTTATCAGGATGGTTAGGCACCTAGTCTGATATGGTTCATTCATCTATTCATTCATTCATCCAACAAAAACTTATTAAGTAGCCATCATATCTCAGGAATTAATATAGTCCCCACCAGCAAGTTGCCTGTGATGTAGTGTGGGATATAAGCCAATAAAAATCTAGGGTATAACAGGGTCTGTGCTTTAGAAGTGTGTGAGCAACATGCTGCAGGACTTTACAAGAAGATGTGACATAGCCTGTCTAGGACGTCACAGAAGGATTCACCATCAATGTGAACTTAACAGCCCTGACCCAACTTGATTCTTACTTAAAATGTGGCAATCCTGGCTGGGCACGGTGGCTCACGCCTGTAATCCTAGCACTCTGGGAGGCTGAGGCGGGTGGATCCTTTGAGCTCAGGAGTTCGAGGCCAGCCTGAGCAAAAGTGAGACCCCATCTCTACTAAAAAAATAGAAAGAAATTATATGGAAAACTAAAAATATATATAGAAAAAATTAGCCGGGCATGGTGGCGCATGCCTGTAGTCCCAACTACTTGGGAAGCTGAGACAGTAGGATTGCTTGAGCCCAGGAGATTGAGGTTGCTGTGAGCTAGGCTGACGCCACGGCCCTCTAGCCTGGGGAACAGAGTGAGACTCTGTCTCAAAAAAAATAAAAAATAAAAAAAAAATGTGGCAATCCTTACTGAAGAGATGATCACTTCCCAAATTCTGCTCACATAAATAAAGGCATCATAGCTACAGTTTTAAACAAAAGTGAATAAACTAAAATACATGGAATTCAATTAGATTTGATAGTTCAAAATAAATTGAGAATTAACTCCAAGATTTCAGATTCTATATGAAAGGCCTTGATATTTATCATGCATATTATTTTTGTACCTTGACCTAAATAACGTTAATCAACATAATACGTATCTCCTTGTGTATGTCATTGTAAAAATGTAGAGATATGGAAAGGATTAAGCTTCATTTTTTGGTGAAATTCAATTTCTGAGATGTTGTTTTAACCACACTGGTTAAATTTTGCATTTGAGAAAGCTCTGCTACTATTTTAATATTTTATAAATGTGAACAGAGAAAGATGCTATTTTACTTGAGAAAGTCTTATTTGAAAAAAATATATACACAGACACTATATTGGTTTGTTGTTTTGTTTTGTTTTTGTTTTCAGAAACAGGGTCTTGTTCTGTCACCCAGACTGGGGTACAGTGACACAATCATTGCCAACTGTAATTTTGAACTCCTGGGCTCAAGTGATCCTCCTGCCTCATCCTTCTGAGTAACTAGGACTACAGGCGTGGGCTACCATCCACGGCTAATTTTCAAAAATTTTTTTGTAAAGATGGGGTCTCACTATATTGCCCAGGCTGATCTCAAACTCCTGGCTTCAAGTGATCCTCCCACCCCAGCCTCCCAGAGTACTAGTATTACAGGCATGAGCCACTGCACCCAGCCCACAGACACACATTTTTAAGACCTGAAGTCACTAGTCTCTGCTTAACCCAAGGGTTTAAAAAAAAAAAAAAAAAAAAGAAAGAAAAAGAAAAGGAAGTTGGCCCTGCCATGGGCATGCACACATGTATAAAGGAAGAGGAAAACATAGCATCCAGGTAGTAGGCCAGAACTTCTTAGTGGGAGTCCAGGAAAATACTCAAGGGAGTTCACAATATCAAAGGAAAATGACAACTGTGTCAATTTTTGTTGCTTCTAATCCAATAAATAATCTAACTTTTCGACTGTCCTCCCTTTGAAATTGTACTACAGAGCATCAGTGTGAGAATCAGTTGCTGTACCTAGAGGTCAGAGAGAGCAGAGCATGGCCAGGTCTGCAGTGCTCAGCAAGTTTATTACTCAGACAAACACCTACGGTAGTTTTGACTATCATACTTCTTAATTGACTGGTTTTGTATTTATCAGCTATTGCTGTGTCATTCTAAAATTCTTTGGCATATAAGTATTTATTTCTTTCATCCTCCATGGGAAAAGAGGTTCTCTAAGGCACATATTTCTGATGGTGAAAGGCAAGAGGAGCACAAGAACTCAAGCACAGACACCCAACTACTCAAGCACCGGGCAAGCCTCTATGTATATCTTGTCTGCTAACATCCTATTGGCCAAAGCAAGTCACATGGGACAGAAAATTCTACTTCACTCCCCAGGAAGCTGAAATGTGATAAGACGAAGCAGAACATCAATATGGTGGGGAAATACCACAAGTAAAAAATGGAGGTAAAGGAGTAAATATTTTCTGAACAATAATCTAATCTACCACTGTTCTTAATGTATATTTAACTTGCACCCCCAAACCATGGTTGGTTGAAGTCAAGAAGCAAAAACGCATCAATTACGACTAAGAAATTACAGAAACTGTAGCAATCGTGTAAGCTTTTCTCAATACAATCAGCACATTGAGTTCTTCTAATTAAAATGCCTGCAGACCAAATCAAAACAGCTTTAGCTCTTGAAAAATCTGTGATAAAAAAGGAAAAAAAATAAAGCCGGAATTATATCCAATTTGGTTTTTCATTTAACATGAATGAAGAAGTTCCAGAGGTACCTTCCATTTGAAAATAGAATACTAAGCCACTCTCTTAACACTTAGAAAAAACACATTAGTTTATAAAAATAGACCGACTAACTTCTAATTCAAAATGGTAATATTTGGAGAGAGAGAGAGAGATTTTAATTTAAGAAATTGGTTCACATAATTGCAGGGGTTATGTCTGAAACCTGTAGATAAGTGGGTAGGCTGAAAATCCAGGTAAAGGTTGATGTTACAGTCTTGTCTTTGAAGACTGGAAACTCAGGCATAATTCCTATATTACAGGCTAGAGACAAAATTCCTTCCTCTTTGGGGAACCTCCATCTTTGCTCGTAAGGACTTCAACTAATAGGAGGAGGCCCACCTACATTTTAGCGGGTAATCTGCCCTATATAAAGTCAGCTAATTATAAATGTTAATCACATCTACAAAATATCCTTACAACCTCTAGACTAGTTTGTGGCCAAGCAACTGATTATCATAGCCTAGCCAAGTTAACACATAAAATTAACAATTATAGACCAGGAAAAGAAAAAAAATAATATGTTTGTAGCTGAAGGATGGTGATATTTCAATTAATATTCAGTGTGGGAAATCTAAACATATTTAAAGAACAAGGAGAAGGATCCAGGCTAAATATTCAAGGGACAAAGTTAACCCAAGTCAAAGAGATGATTAGAAGAGATAAGACACAAAAGCCAGGTGGAGAGATAGGACTTAATTGGAGGTGATATCATTTGACAGTAAGGGAGAGGAGAGTTTAGACATTAGTGAAGAGTGGAGATGATCTGAAATGGTCCTCCTGGAGAGTAAAAGAGTGAGCTGACCATAAACTATAACCGCATGGCCAGGAAAATGGAAGACCTATTGAGACAGGTAACCAGGAATACATAACTCATGAAATAGCATAACACATCTGCCATGCTTGTTTGTTCAAGTGTAAGCACTAAAAGGTAAATAAACAGGGTGAACAAGGATTATGATATTCCCAGGTAAGTGTGAATAAAAGAGCAAGTGGTTTGGCCTCTTGGCAAGAATGTCATTGCAATAATGAACTTGGGAATATAAACTGTAAGTTGAGAGAAATAAAGAAAATAATGGATGGAGTGAGAGCCAGGCATGATGGCTCATGCCTGTAATTCCAGTGACTCAGGAGGCTGAGGTGAGAGGATCGTTTGAGGCCAGGAGTTCAAGACCAGCCTGGGCAACAAAGCGAGACCCCCATCTCTAAAAAAATAAGAAATATTAGCCAGGCACAACGGCGCATGCCTCTAGTCCCAGCTACTCCAGAGACTGAGGCTGAAGGATCACTTGAGCTCAGGAATTCGAGGCTGCAGTGAGCTATGATCGTGCCATTGCACTCCAGCCTGGTGACAGAAAAAGACCCCATATCTAAAAAAAAAAAAAAAAAAAAAAAAAAAAAAAAAAAAAAAAAAAAAAGAAAAAAAAAAGAATGGATTGCAAGAAAGGATAAATGGATGGAAGTTTGTGAAGATAAGAGAATAATGAGAGTGGGTCATGGCTCAGGTTAAACAGAAAATTGGGAAAGAGAGAGTGTTGTGCTTGATGTATTACTGAGAAACCATGAAGGCTGAGCAGTTCTACGTCCTGACAAAGTTCAAGGCATGACTGTGGAAAGGGCAGCGAAGGCAACTTGGAAGGGAAAAGTATAAGCAAAGATATGTGGATGTCAAAGAATCAGGATGAGGAAGAAATCTATGGGCCAGTTGCCAAAGTCTTTGATAAATGAGGGGAGTGGCCAAGAGTTGGGTAGAAGAGAACATCAGAGGGTGGAGAAGGTTCCATGCCAGGACAGCATGAGCTCCAAGTGGCTACGAGAAGCAACATGGACACCAACACCACTTCCTAATTCCGAGGCACAACAGGCCTCAGGAAGAAATGTCTCTGCTTGAGTGTTACAGGGAAAGAAGTGCACTCTGAGGAATTACAGATTACATTCCAGGCAAGGAGGAAGAAGAAATCCATAGTGAGGATGCCTTTTCCTAACCTAAATCATGTTCTTCTCAGAGTCCTCAGAGTTCATCTTTTCCTATAACCCTATTCATAGCTACCTCACTTGGTCCTCAGTTTCCCTCTCTCACTCGGGTACATATCTAACAATCACAAATCAGTCTCTGTGGGCTTTTCCATGATTGTTTTGTCCAACTATATTGGTATTTTCCTATCACCTGCTACCTGAGGACATTGTCTTCTTTCTTTGCCTGAGTAAAGAAATCAGATTTCCCACCAAGCCTTGTATCATGCCCTCAATCCAGGGATTCCACTCGAATTGCTGCTACTGATTTGATTGTCTTCCACTGATTTGACAAAAAATATTAAATAAAATAAGTAAAATAAATGCAGAGTCCAAATAAATGGCAAAAAGAAAGCCAGGACCTGCTCTGACTTACACAGCTATTAGCATGTCTCCCAGAAAGGTCTGTTTTAACCAAATACCAAAACCCTGAGTTCTTTTGCACAGCTTGTGAGCGAATGTTAGCATATAAATTAGATTTACATCTCTCTCACTGAGAAAGAGAAAGGGTTGTGAGGCTGAGGAGAAGGCATAACAAAGGTTTGTTTTGTAGCAATGGCATCAGCATTGCCTGGTTAGAGATGGACTTGACTGATGGGTTTTCCATGATAGCCTCCCAGCACTTAATTTTAGCCAAATACTAATGTGCTGAATTTATTACAGTTGAGTTCTGAAATTACAAATGACCATCTGTGGCACACGTGTGTGGTATGTAGAACAGTAATATATTGTGGGCCAGCCCAACACGCAGCAAAGGATATAGTGATTGTGACAAGGCAGGCAAAGTCACTCACAGGCCAAGACAACTCAATGAATCCCGTGGACACTGGTGTTGGTCCTCTCTTCAGGTATCTGCTTTCTGAAACAAGGCACAGTATATATGAGATATTTATTAATAATTCCTGCAACATACCTCTATAACAGACTGCGCTGTCTAGATCTGGAAATGTAGTTTACTTCACTGAAACAGAGCAATCAATTGAACAAACCCAAATTCTTGAAGAGAAAGATCGCAAGTGTTACAAAAAAAAAAATTATTATTATTTTTTTCTAGGGAACAATGTTGCAATGAAGCTCAGCATTGCAGAGGGTGTTACATTGGGATTTTGAGGTAGATGTCAGGATCAAAGTAGGGAGGTGTGGGAATACATTTTGTGATTTTTAAAAAATAGCATTTTTACTAAGAAATATAATGCAACTGAAATTAACTTTTGCTACAAATCCAAAGAGAACATGATTTATACTACAAGGCTGAAGATGTAAAAGCATGATAAAAAGTGATCTGTCTATGAATTTTATAGAGGGTACTCTTATGGAAAGAAATAATACAATTTGACAAGGAGTGGGAACCACAGCTCATGGATAAAGTTGTTTATTTTGAATGAGTTTGTTCATACTATGAATTGTCTGGGTCCAAGGAATAGAAAACAATTAGGTTGAAATTAATTCTTAGAATACCATGTCATAAGTATCATAGCAGAGATTGTGTTCTTATGTCTGTGACTTTGGTTTGTACTTACATGACTGAGTTTATTTACTCTAGTTAATTCACAGCTAGACAAGATGTGTTGCATTAGTGTTCTAAAGAATTAGTGACTTAATTATGATTTCACAGATATAAACTATAGAATGTCCAAATATTGCCCTGTCAGTTACCTGGATCTCCTTATAGGATTCCTAAAGACACTCTGCAGAAGGAAAATTAGTGGAGTAGGAATTAAAATATAACCTTATTACTAGCTACCCAAATAGCTGTAATATTGTTAAGTTCAATGATTTTGGCCCTTAGAGAAAGTTCTGGAGAAAGACACAGAGGGCCAGAGACCCAGAGAGAAGAGAGAATGCAACATCTACAGGGCAGATCGAAGCTGAATTTACCCACTATTTTACATTATTCAGTACTCTTTCAATTATAAGTCATAGAAACCCAACTCAGACTGAGCAAAGAATATTAACAGGCCATGGGAAATACAAAAATGGCCAAGGAAGCGATGAAAATATTTTATCCTTTTGAAAGAATTAAAACTAAAACAATCAGCAAGGAGATCTTTTTACCTTTAAAACAGGCAAACTGTTCATAAAGATTAAGAGAAATGGATATTTTCATGCAATGTGTTATGAAATCTTTCCAGAGATTAATTTGGCTAGAAAATAATAAAATTTAAAACTGTGTCTTATCATTTATTCATTGATTAAGAAAATAATTTACTGAGTGCCTACTATGTGCCAAGCGCTTTATTAAATATCTACCTCTCACAGTTGTTGTGATACACAAATCAGATACATATTACAAAAGATAGGCATACTAATAAAGTAAACAATGTAAAACTGCAATTAAGCACTAAAGGAGATTTATGTGGGATTAGAAATGCCTATAAAAAAGGTAAATTGAGCAGTCCTAGAATTTTGGCCAAATTACCTAGGGTGCACTGAGCTATAAAGAATTGAATAAGTAAATGTTTACTGGGAAAGGAAGGGAAGTGTCAGGAAAATGTAATAACATGTGCAAATAACATAAGGAAGGAAAAGGAATGCAGACTATTAAAGAGTGTATCAGTCAGGGACAGCTAGGCTATGCTGCAGTAACAAACAAGCCTCACATCACAGTGGTTTAAACTATCAGAGTTATTCCTCACCCACATTTCATATTACAACAATTGTGAATTGATATTGCTCTAATCAACTCTGCTCCTTTTTCTTTTTACTGTGGAACACAGTCTTTTAAAGCAGCCACTCTCTAGAATATTATCAATCACTATGGTAAGGGAAAAAACCTAAAAGGCCAAACTAGTCACATGACCTCAACAAAAGGATCCAGGAAATGCACTCTTACCAGGTGCCCAGATGGAAAAAAGCTGAAATACTTATTGAACAGGCTAATCATGTGTCCAATGTGACTAGAGCTAAGTAAGAAATATATGAGCCAGAGTAAGAAAATCTGTTTTTATCCCATAGCCAATGGGGAGTCATTGGATGCTTTATACTTTTAGGAATTTTTACCAAGGAGAAAAATTATGTAGTTATGTAAAGCTTAATCTACAAGGTTGTTTACCATAGTAGTGTTTATTAATTTTTGCAAATGGTAGAGAAACCAAAATATGCAACTGTTCAAAAGATAGTCGCTGCATTTTTATAATAAAATGAAATATAACCAATGGAAATAATGTGCTTAGAAAAATGTGACATGAAAAATATTACCTGAAAAAGTATGCACGAGGTACAGTACACAATGAGATCTACCTAATTTTTTAAAATATCATATATCCAGATATGTACATAAAAACTCTTAGAAGTACATATAGTATATAGAGATATTTTATCAGTAGTTAATCTAGTATCACGGTTTGCTTGGTTTTTACTTGTATTGTTGTTGGTTTCTTTGCTATTCTGTGTGCTTTATTCATGTGCTAATTTTCTGCAAAGAATATGTATTCCTTGTCAGAAGAATTTTTTTTAACTGGCCAGGAACTTATTTGCCACTTTTGGAAAATAAATATCTTTTTCTTTTCTTTGTCCATTAGCAAATATGACTACACTTTCTATAATCTCTTATAAAGTACATAAAAGTTATTCACATACTGTTTTTGTTATGGTTGTTTCAATTCATCTGAACATTCTGCACATTGTGTTTACGTTGCCACTAGTTCAGACACAGTCTCGAGGAAGAGAAAGTTTAACGTTTGTTCTTTTCTTTTCAAATTATCTCTTACCATGAGCAGTTCCACAACTCAGGTTCTGGATCCATGACTGCTACTCTGGGGCAAGGAGACAGCAAGTTGTTTTCTGTCCAAAGTAACCAAATATTCTTCAGGTAGCAATTCTAGAGACCAGCCAAGGACCCTGAACTTAACAAACAATAATGACCTCATGAGAACTGCTCTGCATCCTCTTTGTTGACCTCCTTTTGGCTATGGTGATAGGATGATCATAACCACAAGTGAGGAGTCAAGAACAACACATTGTATGTGCCACTGACGCTATAGTATATCACTGCAGAACAGGCTGCCTTATTTTACTTCCTTACTCCATCACTGGACATTTTACAGCAGAAAATTCTCTGATGTTTCAAGAAAACATTTGGTATAAAAACTCAAACCATACTTCAGCTCTGTTTCAGCTTCCAAAAAAGTAAATAATCTATTTGACTGGACTTTGCAGGCCTTGGCCAAATGTTGGCCTCGGGTCTATGCTTATACCTGGACGGGTTGATACCTCTGACACAACTGGGTTACCACAAACTGGGCTTTACATGAAAGGCTGGAAAAAGTTTAAAATCAGCAAGGGGTAGAAATACTTCACCAGGAAGAGTGTTGGTGGAAGAGTAGATTTGCATTTCTTGCTGGGATTATTTTGTAGCTTTGCTGTAAATAAGTTTGTTTTTGTCCTTTAGAGGGAAAAAAAGGTTAAAGAATGAGGTAAGAGTTTCATTACAATCCCTGGAAACCAGCACGTTGTTTATCCAAATTACCATTTGTGAGTTCTCATCCATGCGGCCATTGATATGTC
This sequence comes from Eulemur rufifrons, assembly GCF_041146395.1. NCBI lineage: Eukaryota > Metazoa > Chordata > Mammalia > Primates > Lemuridae > Eulemur > Eulemur rufifrons. The sequence continues at coordinate 31,282,522 of NC_091002.1, forward strand.
ATTTTAGCTCTCATGACTCTTTAAAGCATCTTAGATACCAAGAGGCAGTTCGACTGAACTACTATTTTATGAAGAAAAAACATTTGTTGTTATTTTTATTTTCTAATGTCAAGCTATAGCTGGTGCTTCTTTTCACAAAAGAGGGCTCCTGCTGTGGTCTACTGAATGAAAGTGGGATTTGAAATAAAACAAAGGTCAAAATGTGAAAAGTATTTACTAGACAAGAGACCGATAACATTTTTGAAACCAGGTCTTTTTTGAAAGTACTATCTAATTCCTCTTTAGAGGTACAAGTAGGTCTTTCCTTAGTCCTGCAACAGTAAAGCAACAGCCAGGAATTCTGCATAATATTCTGCAAATATTTCCAAAAGAAAAAATAAAATAAAATAAAATAAAAAACACTAATCGATGTGAAAGGAGATAATGAAAGTTTAAGTCCATAGGAAACATAAATGATGAAAAAGGCAAGTCTTCAATTGGTGTTTCTATTTTCTTTTCTCATAAGAGAGGAGAAAAATAACAGAGGGAAACAGGAAGAAAAGTTTAAAGTCTGATTAGCTTCATCAAATACTTAGTTGCTCAGGGGCTACTCCGTGAATATGTAGATGTTCTTCCTCAACTGAGGGAAAAACTGTAAAAGGGAAGTCTCCTTACTTGAATCTCAAAATGGTAATTTAAGGGGAGATACATCAGTCAGCACCTTTCTGGACACCACGACAAATCCAGATTGAGTCAGGGGTCCGATGTCACCAGAAAGCAGAAAAAATGCTAAAACCTAGTTATAGTAGCAGAAGTAGAGTTAGAGCATGTCCAGGTTCAGATGTCAGGAGAACCCAAAGGGCACATAAAACTCCTATGGGCAAATGAGAGTGACAGTTAGGTGTAGACCAAGGCCCTTAGGAGATAACAAGAAGATGAGTAAGAAGAACCAGCAGAGATGCACTGCCTTCAGCAGGTATTGGAATCAAGATCCCGCTAAGGGTTAAGTCTGCATCCGGATGAACATAAGTCCGTATGCCTGTAAGACACAACCCTCCAAGTTTATCTGTCACCAAACACGGTGACTGAATTCAGATTTTTTATTTCCAGGAGACATTTCTACACAACAAAGCAAGTGTAGAAGCTCCAAATTGTCTGAGCTCATCAACTGAATGCTCGTCTTATCATGGACTAAACCAGCTGCATGCTTCTCACTTATCAGAGTGCTTTATGGCCTTATTTATTATTTATATGCATCATTTCCAATAAATTACTTGAGAGAACTCATAATTTTAGCTATGCATTTCTGTGTATGTGTGTGTGTGTCTGTGTAAAATCAAACTGAAAATCTTTTATGTGATAGTACCAATAAATAATTTCAAAAAAACTCAGATATCAACCCTCAATTTTTATTTTTATTTTATTTACTTATTCATTTATTTATTTATTTTTGAGACAGAGTCTCACTCTGTTGCCCAGGCTACAGGGCAGTGGCGTGATCATACCTCACTGCAACCTCAAACTCCTGGGCTCAAGCAATACTCCCACCTCAGTCTCCCAAGTAGCTGGGACTATCGGCATACACCACTGTGCCCGGCTAATTTTTAAAATTTTTTGTAGAGACAGAGTCTCACTATGTTTCTCAGGCTGGTCTTGAACTACTGGCCTCAAGCTATCTATCCTCCCACTTTGGACTCCTAAAGTGCTAGGATTACAGACATGAGCCGCTGCATCAAGCCAACCCCCAATTTTTAGAAGACAATATCAAAATTCCCTTAAAATCTTACCATCAGCCAGTAAGTTTCATAAAATCATAGATTTCGAGTTGGAAGTTAATTAAGAGATCATCTATGGCAGTTTTTTTAAATGTCCACAAATTTTGGAAGCTTTTTCTATTAAAAGTGGGATCCATGTCCCTCTCTCATGCTTCTATGTGCACTTCTGACTCACTCACAAATACTATAATGCAGAAAAAGTGATATCACGTGACTTCTGAGGCCACATCGTATGAGGTAATGTAGCTTCTGCCTTGTGCACTGGGACATACACTTTTATATCCATGAGCTGCCATGTAAGAAGCTCAGCGACTCTGGAGCAACCTAGGACATATAAAGAGGCCACATGTATATGCTCCAGTTGGCAGCCCCAGCTAAACTCTCATCTAGCTGCCAGAAAAACCTGCCAGCCAGGTGAGTGGGCTACCTTGGACATTCAACCCAGTAAAGCCTTTATATGATAGCACCTACAGTTGGTATGTAACTGCAACTACATGAGACACCCAAGTGAGGACTAAGCAGGAAGCCCTTTTGAGTTCCTGACCCATAAACAAATGAGTGAAATGAAATTGTTGTTTTAACCCTATAAATGCTGGGGTAATTTTATACAATGATATATAACTGATAGACCATCTGATCCAAGTCCCCACTCTGGGATGAATCTTTTGGATTAAATGACTCTAGTAAAAGGAATTCCACCTCACATGTTAGCCATGTTTTGGATAACGGTATTTTATTCCTGATGTTAGAGCAAAATCTTTATCTCTTTACCTTCAAACCAATATTCTAGATTAACCTTCTCTGGCTTCCTAAACATGAAAGCTTGCCATATAGACAGAGGCATTCTGAAAGTATCTTCTTGGTCTTTTTTCCTACAGGAAAACAATATCCTGATACTTTTAGCCTTGCCTAAAAAGATATGATTTTCAGAATTCTGTGTGCCTTCTTCTGAACATACTCCAATTGGAGAAGTCTTAAAGTGCAAGGCAAGGTGTTTTGACACTTTATTTCATAAATCATCTGGCTAGAACAGGATTTGGTGAAATTGTCTTTTCTATTGCCTCTATTGTGCTAGGCACAATATTTCATTAATGCAACCTAAGATTGTGCTAGTCTATTTTTCTAACAGCGACCTCACACCATTGGCTTATTTTATGGTTGTCATCAAATGGAAATCCCAGAACACTGCCATCTGTACTGTGGCCAAATCAGCTTACTCTCATACAGCTGACTTTCTGAACCTAAACAGAACTTCAAATTTATTTCTGTTTAATCTCATTTCATTGGTTTGGGCCCAGTTGACATCACTTTTATTCTTGAGTCTGTCACTTTTAATTTTAAACTTTAATTTTAAATTTAAAATCCTAACTTCTAAAACTCCATCACAATTATCAATACAAATGTGGAGTTAACAGGGGTATGAGTATGGCCTAGTCAAACTCCATTAGAAAACTATAGAGCTTTTTACCAACACATAGCAGGCATATGTTTAAGGCACTAAATATCAACAGCTCTACCATTCAATCCACTACCTATGATGTTCTTGCAAAAAATATTTTCAGATGAAATGATGTCATTGAAAAAATAGAAATGTGTTTTACCTGTGGAATTTTCTGTTCTCTAGACATTCTAACAAAATGGGAAATCCCGTGAATTTGCCATAATTTGTCTGGAATGAATGTATAGTAGTAGCTCCTAGAGATTATCTATCTTATCTTCCAAGGGTTTATAAATTACATGCATTCTAATTTATTCTGGAATATTGTATTAAGCTTAAAAAGAAAAGACAATAATCACCATGATAAGTCATCATTACCATTTCTGAAGGCTAACACATAATTTTCATAATTTAGACTTCTATCAGAAACTTTATCCTCTGATATTTCTTAAAAATTAGAATACAGTTATTCTATACTAGTAGATAATAATTGTATACGGAATGAATGAATGAACTAATTAAGTAATAAGTAAAAAAATACATGAATCATTCCATTATCCTGTTTTATTTTCTTATACAACATATCCGTCCCTGGAGGTCATCTGTTTTTCACTTTATCTGTGGTTCTCTGTCTACCCTTGCTCATGATATATAGACTTTGTCTGTCTTTCTCAATACTGTATCCAGAATGCCTAAAATAGAGTCCAAGGCATAATATACTCACTGCATAGAGACATGTTAAATGAAGGAAAAAGATTTAATCAACCTAGGCCTTAGGTCTCAAACTCACTCAAATACTCAATACTCCCTTACTTTATTGAGTCTACTTCTTCCAGTTAGAAACACCTTTTCCTTAATGAAGAAGACTGATTCACAATAGGAGTTCCATTTTCTTTCTGCCATTTGTGGACATATTTCCAAGAAACCCTTATAATTTGTTCTTATTCTTATGCCAAATATTCTTTCAAAACTGGATGCTTTCATGTAGGTTCCCATGCAAGCGGTTTATTTTGGAGGTGACCCCAGACAGGAAACATTGAGAGGGAAGTTGGAGAAGCAAGACAGGCAAGGGAAGTATGAAGAGTTTAACTCTTCCATCCAGAGCATTCAAGAAAGCCTCCTTGAATCTTCAGAATTGCAATAGTCATTCAGGTAGACATCAAGAACGGGTGGAATAACAAACATTTCACTGACTTTACATTTCAAGCATCTTCCCCACTTTTCCAAACAAAAGTTATGTTCTCTACCTCACCACCCTAAGAAAGACTGACTTCTCCCAACCAGGTTGACATAGATTTAAATGGAACATCTCTGTACATCTGTCTCTTGTTTCAAAGAGAAAGAGATTCTCGTTGAAATTTTCGCAACTGTTATTTTCCCTATTTTGCCATTGACAAGATTTGTTGAAGAAATGTGAGACGTGCTTCTAGAATTAGTATATTATAATTAGAATATTAATATATTCACAAATGTACACCAAATGATCTAAAAAACTTGGTAATTATAAAGAATTATTTTAGTATTGTGTAAAATAAATATCAGACATTTAATGCCAGGAAAATATGATTACTGGTCTTTTATGTAAAATGAAAAATAATTTCAAAGTAATATATGTAGTAGGAGCTCATTGCATAAAAATGTGTGTGTGCATGTATGCCTCCCTGTGTGTGTGTGTGTGTGTGTGTGTATAAACATAATTGGCATAGGTGGTAGAATTTGGGTTGATTTTATTCCTACTTTTAATTATCTATGTGTCTGATTTTTTTTTCTAAAATAAAATTACATATTATTTTTGTAATAAGCAAAAAAATTTGGTAATTGGTATAAAAATTATCCAAAATAAGAAAGAAGATCAATTAAAAAATATTATTTGTAGATGCCTATGTGGCATCTACATAGTTATCTAAGTGGTTATCTAAGTGGTTATCTAAGAATAACCTCTTATGATTTTTCCTATTAAAATATCATTAGATGATCATAAATAGCACTATTTCATGTGCATTTTAAATAAAATTTAGGTTGTAAAATTTGGCCTACCTACAATTTCCTGTGTATAACATCTTGGAAAATATTGAATAAGGTAGAAAACAGAAAAGGTACCAGGAATTTCTATTAACTTAGTTCCAATCCCCTAATTTTGAGTGTTTGCTTTGATTAAATACAAAATACTACTACTAATAATAAGTACTAGTGACTAGGTAAACCTAAATTACCTTAATTCAAACATAATAATTGATATTTAATAGTCATCATCATTATTACCACACCATCATAAATAAATAACAATAATAAAATCTGTAGGTATTGGGCATTAAAAACAGATTATGTTGGTGGTACACTACATAAAACTCTTCCAGAGCATATCTTGTAAGGTGTAGTCACCTTATATAATCATATAAGGTGCAAAAGAAATAAGATGGCAGCTGGCAGGGAAAGAAGCTTCTGGAAAGCAGCTTAGCAGGGACCATACAATTGTGCTTTGACAATATCTCAAAATTTCTCTCAAATTCCAATACAGACTCTTTTGTTGTTACAGAGCCTGAATTCAGTTATATTTTAGATGTACACAGTCCTTTATGATCTGTTTCTTTGTCGTTTGTTATCTTTAACTCCAAGAGACACATAGTTGGAGGTAAAACAGGAAGCATTTTAATTCACTATCCCAAAGATAAACTGCTCCCTTAACTTGGTTTTCTACTGATTGTCAATCTACAACTTACAAACTAGGGTAGAATATTTTTGTCATCTCTATATGCTTTCCAGAATTTGTATAGAACTGTTCTGTCAATATGGTATCCATAATTTAAAATTAAATAAAATAAATAATTCAGTTCATCTGTTGTACTAGCCAGATACCCAGTGCTCAATAGCCACTACAGCCAGTGGCTACCATATTAGATACTGCAGATATAGGACATTTTCATAATTGCAGAAAGTTCTATTGGACGATGCTAATCTATACATATCTCAAATGCTATCCAGTTACTTGTTAAGATCTAATGAAAAGCTAAAGTCTTAATGACATTGTAGTTTTGCCATAATCTTTAGTATCTGGCTTAAAAGGTAGCCAGTGTAACCTAAGGTAGAATTATTAATAAATGCAAATTTTGCTTAAATATTTAGCTCTGTTGTCACACTCCAGAAGTCATCTACAAATACGCCTCCAAACCAACTGCTATTCTGGGTAACCAGGGTTTAGAATAGACGAAACCTGCTATATGAATTATTTATTGCTATGTAAAAAATCACTCCAAAATTTTATAGCTTGAAAAGGCAATAATCATTATCTTTTATAGTTTCTGTAAGCCAGGCTTTTAGGAGTAGCTAAATTGAACAGTTCTGGCTCAGAGTTTCTCATGAGGTTGCAGTCCGATGTTAGCTGAGGCTGCAGTCATCTGAAGACTCAATTGTGCTGGATGATCCATTTCTAAGGTAGATTACTCAAATGGCAGTTGGTTTCCCTCCGTGGAAAACCAAGTATCCTCACAACATGGTGGCTGGCTTCTAGTAGAGCTAGTGAGCCAAGATCCAAGATAGTAAAGCAAAAGCTGTGATACTTTTTATGCTCTAGTCTTGTATGTCTCACACCATAGCTTCTACCCTACTATATTGGCTTCACAGGTCAGCCCTGAATGACTCAATGTGGGGACCACTACACAAGGGCATAAATATTAGACTAGAGTCATTGGATGCCATCCTGGAGGGTGGCTGCTATACTCAATGCACAGTGTTTCTTGCTAAAGTGTAGGGTTAAGAAGAGGGAGTGAAGGACATTACCAAGAAATTTAGTCACACCATCCCTGGTGCCTGCACCTGTAGATTTGCCTAGTGATTCCCCAAAGGAAGCTCCAAGTTTCATTTTCCCCTTGTGTTTTTCTCAAATGATCAAGATGCTGCAACTCTTCCTACCCCCCCGCCTTCCCCTCAGGAAACATTTACCATATAAGGGCAGAGAACTTTACAAAATCAGACCTTCAGTGGTTTTGAGCCTTAGTTGCAAAATGGAGTGACCTAGAGATTTAAAAAAAAAAAAAAAATACTGATGCCTAAGTCTCACTAGAGAGGCTAACGTAATTGGCTCAGGTGTAACCTGAGAATCAGAAATTTTAACCACTCCCTCCCCAGGTGATTCCAATGTGCAGTGAAAATTGAGAACCACTAATTAGAGGAAGACCCTTCTAAATGTTCTCTCTCGTGACCCTCTCCTTCCTTAATTTCTTCATCCCACTCTCTCAAACCTTAATTTTCAAATTCTGGCTCCTTGTTTTTCAACCCAAGCCTAAGAAAGCTCTTCACTTCCCACAAAAGTTGGAAAATTTCTTGGTCTCTTTCAGCATCTAGTTACCTCCATTAACCCAAGATGCAGCCGACCCTTACAGATCCCTAAGGGCAAGGAATTGGTTCTGTTCCCAAAACCAGGGGAGAAAGTAGAATGTTTGAATCCACTTCAGGCTCTTGACTGTGGGATGTGTTGCGATTCATTTCCTTACTAATTACCTAAGAAGCAAGCCCACCTTGTCAAAGGGAAAATTAATATTTACCTGAACAACGCAGTCTAATCTAACACGAGAAAACAAGTTCCTCGTGTTAATACCACTCTGATCGTGCTTCCTGTGAAAAAAATAAATAAATAAATCACCTTAGCGTGGTGGCATTAAGGCAGATCTGTCGTTCCCTTCAATATCTGGCTTATGTGGCAAGAGCCACCGCAGTAGTAGAGAAAGAATCCCCAGCAATCTGTACTTGTGCTAGCAGTTTCACTCACATGGTTCAGGCCCTCAAATCTCTGCTCCTTTAAAAAGGAGAGAGGTGTCTCACGTTTTTCCACCACGCCATCAAACAGAGTGTTACAGGAAAAAAAAAAAATAGCTCTATCTATCAGCAATTCTCAAAATTTAGCCCACGTGTGAATTATCTGGGGATCTTATTAAAATGTAAATTCTGAGTCTGGGGTGGAAACTGAGATTCTACATTTTGAACAAGCTCCTGGGAGATGCCTATGCTGCCTGTTCAGAGGCCACACTCTGAGTATCAAGGATCTAGATATTTATTGAAAAATTCAAATAATGACTGCCAAGGACTTTTCATCTCCCTCCTTTGATCTCGTGCTTGTCTGCAGAACTAAAACAGTTTTATCTTGCCCCTCCTTTTTATTCACATAGTTTTTAATATTCAGAGAATTCCATTACTCTTATACTTTCCATTTAATCTGGTTTTGTTGTGGAAATACTTCTTCTGAACTTCTTTATGTTATAAGATTACAAATGATTTTGTGAAAAAAAACCTGATAGGAAACAAAGTCATAACATGATAAAATTTATTCTATTTCTAAAAAGCATGGTTATAGTCACTGCTGCAAGTAGCCATACAAACCCCAAATCCTAAATCCCACAAACTGTACTTAAATCTACTTTACCAACCAGACTAAATATTTCACAGATATGTGTTCTCCTAGATGGGTATCATAAAGCAGGCAGGACATAATGCTCACAGTACCAAAATGACTCATGCCCGGTGCCATTGTGGTGACTTGTCAGTCGGTAGTTTACTAAGCTGTGCTTCTCTGCTTTATCCTATTAACCAACCTATTATTCAGGTCTCCAGGACACACACAAAAATATGCTCATTGGAAACATATTATAGTACCTCCTAGCTTTGCAGAGGGGGGTGGGCGGATTCATATATAGTATAATTAGCTATAGAGACATAGAAATTATCCTCATTGTTCTATTTCTTTGAAGCATCCTTTGGCATTATAGTACTTGGCCATTCCAGTGTATTACCTACAATGATAAAACCAACTAAAAGATCTTCTTGACATCTTCTTTAAAATAATGCCAGTTCAAGGTAAAAAAATTACTGAGGTATTCCAAATAGTAATTTCTCCAAGTTAATGATAATGTTAATAACAAGACAGTGAATAAGATTATGCCTTTCTTTTGTTTTTATAAGTATAAAGACAAAGTCCATCAAAAAAAAAAAAAGCAAACAAAATATGGAAAACAACTGAAAGGACACAAAATGTATCTTTGTCATCTTGTGTACTCACTATAATCAAGTTAAACTTTTTAAAATTCCACTTTTATCACAAAATTCTTTTACCTATAAGAAAGGCACCAAGCAAATATGACTCAGTATCAAGTGAATTCTATCATTCCAGAAACTGTTATGTTAGCATTATTCCAAAATGTTTCCATTTAATATTTCTTTAATTGATTCACATTTGGACACAAAGAGAAACATTTACCCTCAAATTTCTATAAAACTAAATTTGTACACACTGTATAATCCCGAAGGAAAAAATATATGACTGTTTCTTTTGCCTCCATGGTATCAGTCAGTCTAATCATACAATATTTCCAAACCTCACCCAGCCCAGAATAAATAAATATATGAAATGACATTGCAACTTGGATGCCCAATGTTCTCAAAAGCTGACTCCTTCCTAGGAGTCACCCTTACCACAATCTTTACCTTGGAAATTACATCTGAAGAGGCTGGATCAATCCCTTCAAGCAGCATATGTTGAAATTTTAGTCTAACTCCATGGTAACTATAGCAATGTTTATTTCATTACTAACTAGTATAATGAACATAAAGAACTTTGGATATAAATATTTGGCAACAATAATGAAACTGCCTAAATCTGGTAGCTGTTGTTCTGTTGCCTCCTGGGAGACCATCGTGCAAATATAAAGATTAAGTAACTATGTCCTTGATTAGACTCCAGAATTAAACTATAGTTTAATAGGATGATTTTCATTTGGCTGGAAGATAGAAGATGTGTATTCCTGTCCTGATTTGACACTGACCAATTCTTAAATTTGAATAAGACAATCAACCTAACTGAACCTTAGTTAATTTATCTATAAAAAAAGAAAATGACTTGTTTCTTTAGTTAATTTATCTATAAAATAAGAGGTGTCTTGTTTCTATATATCTGAAGTCTTTTTCATCAATAAAAATATAAGCTATTTATATTTTATATGTAAATTAAGAAATGTGTGCCTTACCCATTGCCCCCTCTCCAACAGTCTCATTCTTAACCTAAATAAAGCTTTTCGGAAAATTTCAGCCACTAACTCTGAATCACTAATTAAACTCCTGGCTGCCCATTCCAGATGAAGGAATATACAACTCTAACAAATGTGGTAAACTAATTATTAGCCAGCAAATATTTACTGAGAAGCCACTGAGACAAAGTACTACATCAAACTGACTAGTATTACAGCTTCATTGAAAAGCAACGATGGGGCAAGAGGGTGGTGTTCCTTCCTATAACTGGGAATATTATGAAACAGTGAAGCTCACACAGGTATGGATCAGAATAGAGATATACAGCATCATCTTAAAAAGGCAGCACACCCTCCATCTAAGCCTGAATAATATCTTCCCATATATCCATCTAAGCCTGAACAATACCCAAATGGACAGTGTTAGCATACTTGAGAAGAAATGTATTTGGCAGAAGCAGCATTGATCAGCCTTGGAAGTGCAGAGATATGACCTTGAAAACTTGTCTCTAGCAGAATTTAGATCCACAAGCACCCCTTGAGAAAGGTCCTCAATGATAGAAGAGATATAACTTTCTGGCTAAATTGTGACCAGAATTTAGTTCTTTTAATTAACTATACTTTCAGGTACCCATGCTCACTAAATCACCTTCTGATTCTAATTTGACTTCCCACATATCTGTCACTCTTATGCATGGAAAACATTATCTCCCTCCAGAATGAAAGTAATAAATTTTCTGACTTGGATTAACAGCTCTTGGTGCACTGATAAATCTATATTCTGAGCTTCTCAAAATGTTGTAGGGAGAAGGGGGCTGCCTATATTGAACTCCTTTAATAAGGCCAGACTTTCCCAAGGAACACCACTCATCACAACTGAGCTTCTTTCCCCTCAAACTTCAACAATTTTATTCTCTCTCTCCGTCCACCTCTTGCTTCTAATTCTTATCTCCCACGCTCCTCCCAATTTCTTTTTTCCCAATAAAGATAATGAACTGACATGGGCTTCAGTTTAAAAATGGTTAGGATTAGACAGCTGTAAGAAGAAGGCATTTCAAAGAGAAGAGTGATTAAGCTGGGCTGGAGGATTAAGTAGACCAGCCCAGCCAATCTAAAGAGGAGCGATGCCAAGTAAGATGAGACGAGAAGCTTAAGTCGGTGGGATCCTGCTCAGGAAGACTTCCAAAGGGCATTAAGGCTTCTGGTCCTATACGGTTGTCTATGAGAGTTTTTAGAATTTCTTGAAAGATAATGACATAGGTAAAAGTTGAATTTTAGGAAGATTGTATATGTTAAAGACAACTATGCATGAAAGAGTCGCACTATAAACTATATTTAACACAAAAGTATATCGTCTGGTGCTTTGAACTTCAATCAAAGAGATTACACATTCCTCTCCAGTGAATGGAGTTAAGGCACTTAGAGAAAAATGACTAATGTTTACTCACAAAGAGACAACTGGAAGGAGGTGGGGGGATGTGGGCATGTCCATGAGTAATGGAAGGAGGAAGGAAAAGACAGAATAGAGATCTCTCTAATTCATCCTGTACCTTCCCTCAGGGGTAGAGTTTGGCTTTCAAATGACCAGCAAGTCAACATTGGCAGCAACTCAGCCACCACAGCAATATCCAGGAAGCTACCGGAATCACAGCGGACTTTGAAACACATGCGTCTGGGTTTCGGTGTTATTCCCAAGAAGTGTCTGTAGTCTTTCCTCAACATCTCTCTCTGTGAGGAATGGAAACTCGGGTGACACAAGGCAAAGAGGGACAAGTGGACACACCAGCTGAATCATAACATCCATCTGGTGGAGACTTTTCTGCTATCACAGAAACTGAGACATTCTTAGTAATCGTGCCAGCTTCCAAGAAGAGTTTTTCCTACAGGAGGGAGAAGCAGCCTCAGGATTTCAGTTCAGGGGGAAATATGTCTGTATGTGTACGAGAGAAAGGGAGTTGGAGCATATGCATATGTGTGCGTGTTCGAAGCAGAGAACAAACACAGCATCACACAGCCTTCTGGTCTGATGGGTTTCCCTGAGTTGAATGTTTCAGTGATGCAGTTTGGCTCTGGAGCCTTCACCCGAGCTGAGGTTCCCTCCCTCTCTTTTTGCTTCAGTTCAGTGTTTTGCTTGAATCTGAGTCATAAGCTCCTTAAGCTGGCAGGAAGCGGAGAGTCGGCTGGCAGCTCGCTCTGCCCCAAGCAGAGGGAGTGTCTTGGCTGACACCTAAGCAACCTTTTCCATCCCCAGATGCTGTAACAGAACCAATGAGCATTAGCAGAACGGAAGGCTGGGCTATACTCACAGAGCAGAAGAGGGAAACCATCCTGGAGAAATCCAGTAGCTCAAGCCATGGTTAAAAAAAAAAAATGGCTTATGGAAATACCTTAGCCACTCACCAGGTCCTTAGAATATTTTGCGTTTATCCCCCAAAGCTGACCATAGACACTCTCTAGTCTTGCCCTCACCTGGACCCACAGATCTTTTCATTCTCCATCAAGCTTCTTTTTTTTTTTTTTTTTTTTTTGAGACAGAGTCTCACTCTGTTGCCTGGGCTAGAGTGAGTGCCGTGGCTTCAGCCTAGCTCACAGCAACCTCAAACTCCTGGGCTCAAGCGATCCTCCTGCCTCAGCCTCCCGAGTAGCTGGGACTACAGGCATGCGCCACCATGCCCGGCTAATTTTTTGTATATATATATTTTAGTTGTCCATATAATTTCTTTCTATTTTTAGTAGAGACGGGGTCTCACTCTTGCTCAGGCTGGTCTCGAACTCCTGACCTCGAGCGATTCACCCGCCTCGGCCTTCCATCAAGCTTCTGATTGACTCTTCCCTCTAGCAAGCTCCATCTTTCCCTCTACTTCTCCTAAACCACAGCTAATTCAAATAGCTAAGTTCATATTCTCAGGGTTGGACCTGCCCAGGCCCAAAACACCATATCACAAAGTATGGCTCCTTGACCTGCAGAGTGCTTTGAACTGAAGGAGACTTGAAGGTCTCTCCTATCTTCTCCTGCTCCCTCTTCTCCCCAAGTCATGTCATGGAAACCAGAATTCCTCTCCCTGGGGTGAGGCATAGAAAATAGAACTGCTTTCCCCCAAAGAAGCCATAAAACCTAGAGAAGTTGCTCTCTGACCTACCTCCCCTGAAAGTTGGTCATAAGACCCTCATTCCAGAGGGTCCTGCTCCATACCCAGGGAGAGGGAATGCTACACAGAGAGGCCAAGAATAATCTTAACAAACAGGCTTTGCTAGGCCCTCCCCACTCTCCCAATCCATTCCCTTCCCCCCCCCCCATCATGTTTCTTCACAATTATCCACTTCTTTTATTAGACTTAGCATAAAAACACACAGCTTTCCCTGGGTCTTCAGGTCTTCATTTCTTAAGGCTCCTCTGCTATGTAAAACTTTGTTAAATAAGTTTATGATGCTTTTCTCTTGCTAACCTGTCTTTTGTTATAGAAGTGTCAGCCATGACCCTTGTGACCGGTGAGGAAAAGGTATTACCTTTTTTGTCCCCACAGTCCTTACTTAGGGGCAAGGTGATAAGTTGCAGTCTGATGGAATCAACGAAAGGCCCCTTTCCTGCCCAATTCCAATGGAATTCCCTCTTTACTGTACGAGGAAGAGTATAGATGTGATCAGAAAGGAAGGAAACATGGAGACATTATCAGTCATTGCCACCTCATCTCCAATCAGTTGTCAAATTCACTCCAACAAGGATGAAGGGCACAGTAAAGAGGAAACAAGATTTGGGGGAAGCAGAAAAACTGGGAGGGAAAAGTTTGGCATACGAAGGTTGTCCAGTGATTACTACAATGTGGGTGACCTTGGAAGCTGCAGTTCAGGGGAAGGGAGGGTGGGGGTCTGAACACCTGGGTGGAGAGAATCTGCCAAAAGAGCTAAAGGGTGTTGAAAAGCAAAGGCAGACTGTTGGCAACAATCCTTACCTCCTTCATAGTTTTTCCTTAAACCAACCTGGTTACTTAAGTTTGGGACTGAGCCTTGGCAGGTTTTCTGCATGCAGACCCCAACAGAAAAAGTCTGTCTCACCCAAGACAGCTCCAAGACTCTGTTTGTCCCTTTCCCAGCTCCCTCTATACCCCTTGCAACCTCCCACATCATGTACCTTCCACTGGCTTTCATCCACCTCCTCCTCACCCTCCTCAAACCCCACCTCTGACATGGGGCAAGACTTCCAAGCTCAGGGTCCAGGGCCTGCTTCTCCCTGACATTCCTCTGTTTCTTCCTGTCTGCACCATTGCCTGATACCTTCTGATTGCTCAGACCAGAGTTCTGCTGTCAATCAAGTGCTTGACCTCCAGAAGGCAGTCTTCGGCCATCCAATTTAAGGAAAGTAAAAACAAAACAGAACAACAACAACAACAAAATCCCTAAATATTTGAAACAGGTCCTGTTTAGAAAGTTATAACTGGTGAATGCTGAGTGTGTAAAATAACATCTCCCACTGTCCTAGAGAGAACTTTGCAAAGCAGCTATATTTCCTATATTAGAAATATATGCAGTTTTGTTATGAATTGAGCTCTTTCTTTCCACAGACACTAGCTCTTTGTTTATTTCAGATATGAGCAGCTACACAGCTGCTCCCCAGCTCAATATTTGCAGCATATTAGTTATGAGAGATAACACTGAATTATTAATATAAATAATGTGTTAATACTGCCCCACCTGTACATGTAATGGGTCTCAGAAAATAGTCTCTATATTTATTTTTAAATGATATTCAGAAATAAATTTTCATAGAGGAGAAGAGGACACACTCATAACCACCAGGCTCAAGTAAATCTGTTCCTCCCTTTTACACTGTTTGGGATGAGATGTGCCCTCCAATGTTTCCCCATGTGTCGACTCTGAACATTTGAATGCCAACCTCCCTGCAGACAGATTGATCTTAGAGTAACTCCAGCAAACTAAAGACTTTGTGGCATGGTGTTCGAGCACTGCAGACCTTATCTAACAGTCTCGATTTAGGGATATAAAGGAAGCAATCAGGGACCAAATAACTTAATAACAAAGTCCAGTAGGAAATGGAAGTGACTGCAGGAAAACTTCATTAATTCAATGAGTTGAAGAAAGACTGAGTTAATGGAATGACTTACAGAAGAATGAGTTAGGTGAGAATCCCCTGAGAATCTAAATCCTTATCATAATTCTATCTCTAATGAGATGTGTCACCTGAAGTAGAATTCAATGCTTTCTAAAAATCTCACAATATGACATACTATATTCCATGAATTATAAGCTCTTCTGAGTCCCTCTCTGAGTTCAGCCTCAGACAAGTGCTGTAGTCAAATGGCCACAGTTCATGCAAAAATATGAACCCTTGAGTAACTGAAATGTTCTATTTGTATTTTTTGAACTCCTTAAGAGGGCAGAGAATCTCTAGTAATACTTTTTTTAAAAAAAAATCCCTCTTTTTCTCTCATCCACCGACAAACATGCAACCCACTCCCAAGGTATGTTCTTCAAAATAGCAAGAGAATATTCCCCTCTAAGCCTCCTGCCCTCCAGACATTGTCCTGGCCCTTCCCCACTTCATGGCTTTATTATGACAATTGATTGACTACCTTTTGATAATCCTTTCCCTCCTCTCACCCCCCAGGTACCATCCTTCTATGGTCATGCTCTCATTCCCCAACACAAATGCCAGGAGGACTGGGATCACCCTCCTCAGATGGCAGAACTGAAGGGGTCCAGAGTCCTATTCATGCCGCAGCAGATACGAGACACTGAAACATGCATAGAGGGATGCTTCTTAGCCATTACAATAATGGTTCATGCATGGTCTTAAGTAAAAGTGATATGAAAACAATATGTCATATATTCCAAAGGATTTTTCAAATAGAAATCCTTAAACATTGAAGAATTGCTGTGATGTATTGGACATGGAAGTAGACTACATGGCATTCAATGAAAATTAATGCACTGTAGCTACGTGCATAATGTGGATGGTTCTCATGTATGTATTCCTTTCTTCTCCGGCATTCTGTCCTTTTAACACCTGGGTCTCCCCAGACTTTCAGCTCTGTCTCCTCTACTCAAGTTGTCGATCAAGCTCAGCCCACATCCTCCCTCCCTGACTCAGCCTGGAAACTCTCTCAAGGCCGTAAGCTGGGGCAGTTACAGGGCTTTCCACACTTGTTTGTCATCTCTCAGGTATCTTTGTGCTGTCATACCTGATGACCGATGTCTTAAAAACTCTTTTTTCTCATATATTTTGTCTCATTTTTTTTTTTTTTGGTTATTTCAGGTAAGCAGGTAAATACAGTTAGTCTTACTCCATCTTAGCCAGAAGGAAAATTCTCGCCAACTATGGATCTAACAGAAACTCAGGCTGTATTTGGTAAATTAAATTTACTAAAGATTCGCAGCTTCAGACACATTATGGCCCTTCTGCTACCAAAACCAGATCTCAAAGAAGAGCCCATAAACCTCATGATGCTTCATGCTTTAAAAACAGTGTATGACCTCTCTCAGGGTGAGCAACCTCTCCCTGGGTGTATTAGATTCCAAGACCTGCTATAAAAAATTACCAGAAACATCATGCCTTAAAACAAGAGAAATTTATTTTTTCATAGTTCTGGAGGCCAGAAGTTCAAAATCATGGAGTCCAATTGTAATTATCTTGAGGCTATTAGAGTATCTTCCTTTTATTCTAAATCACAGCACCCAGCATTGTACTTTGCTCCTAAAGTAAGTTTTATAGTGTTTATAAGATAGTTAATTTAGTTGTAATGGCTAAGAAGTCTTCTATGAAGGTAATTTCAGGCTCCAGTTTTTAGTTTGGGAATTCCTAAATACAGTGCCAGGTATGCAATTCTATTAATAACGTTCCTATAAGGGGCACTTGGCTAAGGAACAAACAGTATTTTTCCCACCTGTGCGTAAGTTACTGGAATGCCAAACTAGAGAAATTTCACTATTTTACAAGCCACAGAGAAAGAAAAAATGGTCTGTGTAAAATCAAATACAAACAATATGAGCATGTGTTTTGCATGTTAGTAAAGTGAGATTGCTGTCCTGCAAGTTACCATTCACCCTGTCCAGAAACCTTCCCTAGCTTTCTATAAGATTTGCCATCCCCTCAGCCCTTCACCCCCAGGCATCCAGCCACACTGCAGTTCACTGGCCCAGTTTAGCTTGGCCAATCATATTTAAAATTTAAAACAGAAATACCAGAGGCAGGGAATCTTTATAGCCAAGTCACATTAATGGCAATTGTCTGACACATGGTGCTGGGATGTCTCGTAACTTTCCTTTAGATTACCCTTTCCAAAAGCTAAGGGGTTTAATCCTGCCTCAATTCCGCCAAACACCCCAGCATCCTTCCAGTAAATTCTTTTTTGTGGCTTTAAGTCAGCCAGAGTTTATTTTTGTGGACTGAAACCCAGAGAACCTTAACTAACACAATGCCCTGAGAATATTTTCAGAAAGATATACAAGAAATTAACCTTAATTACCTCTGAGAAATGAATGGGACCCTGGGTCCTAAAGGTGTAGAAGGCAAATTCCGCTATTACCTTCTAATGCTCCATACGATTGAATGTTGTATTGTTATCATTTGATTTGGGGGTGTCCATTTTTACATGAGTATGGAGTAGTTGCACACTTTTTTCGGCTGGGTTTTGTGTGTTTATTTACTTTCATATTTGTAAAGGAATAATGTGATAATACCTTTCTAATTTTTCATAGCCCACTTTTATCCCTATTCTGATCTAGCCCCCTTATTTCAGAATCATACAAACTGAGCCTAGAATAGTTATAACGCGGCTAACAATTTCACAGCTACCATGATGTCATTGTTTTAGACTAGCTCAGAATGACTCTTACCTTGTCATAGGGCTAATAGCAATCTTTTTTTCCTAATGCAGTAGGTACTAAGTGATCATACATCTTCCTGTTAAGTAGCCTTATGTTCTTTCCTTGTATATAATACTCCAAATTTACTCAATTTGACATTTCTTCTGGTTAATAATCACCTACTTTGAAAGGACCATCAGGCTTATATGGATTTGTTACTGATCATTTCATACTTTGATATGAATTGTCTTAACTGGATTAAATTCATCCAGACACTTGGATAAAATCACTCTCACTGAATGAATCGGGGTTCTCATGGGACTGTGGTAAGTGTAGACTATTGGATGTTACATATTAATAGAAACACTCTTCTAGCTCTCTCCTCCATCTTTTTCCACCAGTGCTACTTAAAAAGAAAAAAAAAAAATTTGATCAGAAAAATCTCATCCCCTGGAATGAAATTAGCACCAGTCAAGACAAATGAACCAAATTAGTCATCTGCAGAAAATAATCCATCCTGGGAGATTACCTGCAAATGCCTCCTCCATGGAGCAAATGGTTTCCAGTCCAGAGAGGGCTCAGGAAAACCGGACAGGTGTGTCATAATTACAAAGCAGTAAACTTTGCAGTTGTATTTTATCTTCCTTAGGATGATGTCATGGTGCTTTAGCAAGTGATTTTAAAATAAGAATCTGAGAGTAGGAATGTATCATTGTTTGTCCAGGACTGCCTTGAGAATCAGAGCACCACCCAGGATCACTCTGATTCTACACGAGGGATCACAGTACTGTAGACATGTAACAGGTGTTTCCTAGGCCACTGGACTTAGTGGAAATGGGGTCACAAAGAGAGCAAGAGAGAAAGGAGGGAGGGAGGGAAAAAGGAAGGGACAAATGAAGAAAGGAGGGGCAAGATAGGGAGAAGATTGGGGCAAGGAAATGGGGCAGAGAGGAAGCAAAAGCCTCCTCCTCAAAAAAATCAACAAACATAATTTGGCCGCTCAAAGTGTTAGAACGTTGGGGGCAAGTCTATTCCCCTGGTCTATTGTAATAACATTTTGAAACCACCCTTTATAAATTTAATAAAAGACTGTGAAGTGAGAACAGTGGTAGGGGCCTGAACTCTGCAAAGGTACAGGAATAGTTAAAATATATTAATATATAACCAGCCATTGTTCCCTGGCTTGCTTTCCTATAATTGCTTACTACTCGGGAGTCATATAGCTGATGGTCACAAAGATTCTTAGCTTTCTTCATTGCTTCCATAAATAACATCATCCTTGTGAAACCTAAGGCTGGTTTTTGAGATATCTTCCAGACCCTGCATTCTGGTGGACCAACTGACCCAACCAGACTAGTGGCCCATACCAAGGAACCAACTCAATTGGTCTTGTGACCTGGGAAACTGACTCAGCACAAGAAGACAATTTCTGCTTCCCAATCCTGTGAGTTCATCCCCAGCCAATCAGCAGACCCAATTTCCTAATTCTTTGCCCACCAAACTATTCTTTCTCCCAAATTCTCAGGGAGACAGATTTGAAAAATTCCTCCCATCTCCTCACATGGCACTTGCAATATTAAACTTTTTCGCCTCTGTAGCCCCTGCTGTCTCAGCGTATTGACTTCCTCTTGAGCAGCAGTCAATATACTCGGTTGGGTGGTAACACTTTTAACTAATTTTTCTGATACACATTTACGTTGTTTCATCGTGTGAATCTGAATATGGAAGTAAATAGCCCACTCCTGCTTAAAATTCAGGACTAGTCCTCTACCTCCTTTAGCATAATGTGGTTTCTCAGTTAAGTCTGTCTTTCCTACCCCAGGAGCTCCACCTCCCAGCCACACCCCTCCCCAGTGCCCTGTTTTTTTGTTGATATTTACAGTTCTGATAAATATGCCTTACTTTTTCATACCCCTAAGTCTTTTCATATTACATTCTCTCTAGGTAGAATGGAAAGCCTGCCTTTCAATCGCCCAACCATCACCCCTTTTTTCTTGCTGTCTCAATCAGTGAGACTCTGCTCAAGCACTATTTCTTCTAGAGAACCTTGCATGCTCCTCCATAAGAGATTGATTCATTAAGATTCTACCAGCATGTAACAAATGAACTGTAGTGATCTGACAACATTCCTCCATCCTACATAAATACTGAGCTCCGAAAGAGCAAGCCACCTTCTCAAGTTCACCTGCGGATACTGGTCTTAAATATATGCTCATAATTAACCCTTAAAAATACTTGAATTAATGAAGAAGACAATAGAAACTATCGTCAGAAAACTTTATCCAAGACATGAAAATGATTAAAAAAATATTTCTTGGCTATTTTAAAATTCTTTAGGGGTGACTGTTAATTTGTAGGAAATGAATAGCAATATGAACGATTCCTATCCATAGCAACACAAATGAACTATATAATTCCCTGCAAGTCAAAGTCTCATTTGAATCTGTTTTAACATCTTACTGGTTCCCTCATTTACTAATGAGTTGTATAAAATCTTTGACATGCATTCATGTTATATTTACAGGGGAGTCATAATTTTACTGTTTTTGAAAATTATGCTTTAACACTAGAATAGAACATTTTTATTTAATGTGTCTTTGCATAAACTACCAAATAGCATAAGTTGAGTGTGTGTTAATAGACTATAGAGAAGGCTTTCTATTAAACAACTTAAAATTATGGCTGTAAAGCAATATGGAAGTGGAATTAATGTATCTGTTAAAATCATAACACTAAATTAAAACACCAACAGAATAATATAATAGAGCCCTTTAAAGCAGATGGTTACCAAGTTAGACACACATATATTACATATATTAATATAATACATACACACATATGCACATATATGTGTTAAAATGTAACTGACACATTGTAGTCAATATAGTTTCCATACAATAATTTTAAGTTTGTAGGTTTCTGTAACACAAGTATGTATCACACTCTATTAAACGTGTGGTCACAAGGGCACAATGTTAACTCTGTTGCTTAACTGTTTTAATCATCGTTACTCACCCTTGCCTGTTATTTGCTTTTCCATCATTTTCCCTAACTAAAGCCTATGTATCATCCCCACTGCCAGACATAGTCCCACTCATTCAAGTAAAAATAAGAACCTTTCCCAATAAAGGCAGCTAAACAGACCACATTAAGCAAAAAGGTTCAAAATGTAATGGCCCATTACTCATAGTTAACTGATGAGCCACTGAAATGACTGACCAGGTAACTGGGTCAGCCAGCTCAAGGGAAGGGTTTGCTATACAGCTCTCACTTTCCCAAACCCAAGAACCACAGCTTCAGCCTCCATGAACAAAGACAGGATGTGGTCCCAGAAGCCATGTGGCTCATTACCTGTGCAGCATGAGTTTCTCATGGAGACATGCATATTTCAGAGGACCAGGAGCACACCCTATCCCTAAGACTGACATTCAGATTCTCTCTAACTCTAAGGAAAGGGCATTGGAAGTTCACCAGTCTAGCACTCAGGTTAAAAAAAATAATAAAGCACTGCATCACTTCTTAAGATACCTATTAGATATGATTAGAACTTTATCCTATTTTTCTCCCTCTCTTAGCTGGCATTCCTTGGGAGTGGAAAAAAAAAAAATCAAAGGCATTTCCACACAAAAGTCCACATTGAAGTATGTTTAAGTGTCAGATTAAAACTAACAAAAGACAGGAAATAGGGAGTTAAGACATTAACTCAGTCCTGAACTCACCCTATTGTGCCTAGGTACCAAGAGGTCAGGAAAAAACCCTTTAGGTTCAGAATTATCTGCTTCTGTTTCCTTTCATTGCTAAGATATTATACTTCAAAAAATATCAAATAGACAAGTAATCCCCAAGCGCCCATAACCCACAGAGGGTGATAATCTGTGCATATCTCTAGTTTTGAAAAGCATGTTTCCACCTTACACCTTTTCAAATTTATAACAACATCTGTTACCTTTGGTAAATTCTCTTTCCTATGTATCTGTTTTCAGGCTATCCAGAGTCCTTTTCCTTTCAAAAATAAATGAATAAAAAAAAAGAAAGAAAAGAAAAGATGCCAGAAGCAGGAATTTCTTATCAGATACCAACCAGCACTTTTCTTTTCTAAGGAGACCACTAAACTCATATTCAAACTTAATTTTCTAGGTTTCTAAATTTCTTAATTTTCTAAGTCTAGGATGACTTCTAATACCAGGTATGATTCTGATTCTTCCTAGTGATCGTTCAAACCTGTCCTAGAGTAATAATTGAACGTGTCTCCAGCTTATCTGCAGGTGGAGGGTGCACTCCTCTGCAAAAATAGACCCCCACTTGACACCTAGATCACCCCTCACAACAGTGCTGGGGTAAACACTACTCAGGTATGCGTGTAAGTCCACTGACTGGAACTGGGAATGCATTTTGTACTTTGTATAGTGATAAACTGTAGTTAACCTTCTGTGATCCGTAATATTGTTGAGGAAATTGGCAGGGGTTATTAAGACTCCAAGTACGGCATGTAACAAGAGGCGTCCTTGGGGTGAGACACCCAGGGTTCCAATAACTAAGGGTCCCTGAAACGCTTCTCCTTGAATGCTTGTCATGCTCCATGACTTGAGACACATGTTCCAGCAGATCTTTCTCCAGGTATGAGAAACTGTGGATAAGTGAGAGTTCCTGCTAGCAAAAATCTTCCAGGTGAATTTACAGAACAAGCCTGCACCTGCCACCCGAGAAAACCCGGAAAAAGATTCTCCTTTACCATTGCTTCTATCATTTTGTCTCCTTTTTTAACCTCCCAAAGAAGTGAGCAAATAACCACTCCTCCTTTGACTAAGAAACATAAAGCCCTTCTTTACGTCTAACAGTAGAAGCAACAAGTGGGGTAAAATGGCAAACAGCAACACAATCACAATTTAAATAAGATGTAAGTGAGTGCACTGTCTCCCTCAGTGGGGTAAAAGTTTTAAAATTGTTTCCTGCTTGTTATTTCATGCCTCTCACTCCCTTCTCCCCACATGCAAACGTGCATCTTTCCTCTTCACTTAAATCTTAAAAGAGTGAAACTCAGATATTGAGAAGAATAGTCTGTATCTTTCAAAGAAATAGCTTGGTACCTTCAGAGAACGATAAAGACTATGAAAAAGGAAATAGTTAAGGTGTCATGTAATTGATTCTCTCAACTGGTTGAGCTTAGAGAGTGAAAGGGGTCAGGACGAATGCTACACTAGACAGAGCAACAAGACAAGAGGCTCAAACAGGGACTCTCCCAGGCTGACCTGGATGTGGGTGGTCTCTCGAAAAGTAAAGTTACATAGGTTCCTGGAGGGACTTCTCAGGCATTTGTACTTAGAGAGGCAGTGGGGAGACAGATGGTTTTGAGCTGTACAGTGCCTGGCTGAACTGAGCTTTGGAAAGAGCCACACAGAATTCAGATGCAAGCTAGATTTCAGGGGCCCCAAGGGAACAGGTAGATGTTTAGCTTATTGCACTAGATCCTTGAAAGGTGATGGGGGTTTAAACTGGCTGATTCCAATGGCATGTGGAGATTCCATGAATGTGAGAGATTATTGATGTGAAATGAACAGACTTCTGCAATTTAAGAGATGTGAGAAACCTCGTGTCTACCGACAGGGTGAAGCAGAGGTGTTTTTTCTGAGTAACTAAGTAATACCTTTAGCAGTATTTTGGGGAAAAAAACTAAGGCTGAAAGGTTAACTACTATGCACAAGTTCACCAACTAATAACACTGTGGCCTTCAGGCATACCTTTTAGTAAAAAGATGACTATATTTCAATGTGATAAAGGTCAAAAGGGAACATGAACAAGAAACTCTGAAATCCCAGGAATTGCCTCAAGTTTGCAAGGTATGGTAAGACCCTGGACTACAGATCTAAAGATGTGCCTCTGGGTCTGCTCACTCAATCTCTAACTTTTATTATGTTTGGCAAATACTTGCCCTTTTAAGGGCCTCAGCTATAGATTTTGAATCTCTGAAATAGGTATGTTTCTTCCTTACTATGTACTTTGGTCTGTGTAGCTCCCCTCCCCCGAGGATGCCCTTCCCATCTTGTCTACCTGAGAAGCCCTTTGTCATGTCCAAAGTCACTAGCCTCTGTGAGGCTTTCCCTGAAAAATAACCCCCTGGGAACAGCCTACCAATGGATCACCTGTCTGTTGAATTCTTGTGCCAGACAGAATTTCTTCCTCCCTAAACACCTTCCAGCCAAGGGATAACCATGTTGCATGGTTTAGTCCAGTGGCACATAAGCAAAAATCTTTTGAAATGGGGATTCAAGAAAACCTTTTACTTCTCCAGTAAATAGAGACAGCTGTCATGCTCTTTTGCTCTTTTTCCTTCCTTCTTCAAACCACTTCGAACATCATTATAGTTTTGGAGATAAACCAGCCATTTTTCAACTATGTTGTTATCAATAAGAGAATGAGAGCCAGTAAACTAAGTTGTGGAAAATGTGATAAGTGGATTATTTATGTCATTTTGACACACTATACCAGCCTTGTAAACTAATTTTACCCTTCCTTTTATATAAGAAAAATAAGTTCCTGCTTTCCAAACCCTTGTGATCAAGATATTTCTTACAACCAAAATCATGCCTAATCGACACACTATCAGTTAGCTATGGCTGAGTAACAAACAACCCCACAAATGTGCATGTCAGCTGGACAGTGTTGCTGACCTGAGCCAAGCTTCTGCTGGGCTCTCCAAGCATCTGGAGGCATGAGCAGGCTGGTCTATTTAGGAGGGTCTCAACTGGGACAACTTCTCTCCACTCCATGTTCTCTCTCATTTTCCGTCTAGCTAGCTATAGTTCAGGTTTTTGCACATGAGAGGAGCAGGGTTTTGAGAGAATGTAGAGTATGCACATCTCCACCATAACTTCCACCACACTCTGTTGGCCAAAACAAGACACTAGTCCAGGCCAGATGCAAGGGAAGCAGTGGAGAATTGGAAGAATTACTGCACTAAATCTGTCACACAAAGAGTTTGAGGGCTGGGATTGTGAGGATTCCTATATAAGAGGCCTTCCCCAATTTTATTTTCAGCCAAATGTTTGCTCTGCTTAATTTATAGGGCTGCTGAAAGAATCCTTTATTTCTGAGTCCACAGTAGATTAAATGAGAGGCCTTTGGAGATGCAAGAAAAGATACTACAGATACTTTACCAAAAGGTGAATTTCTGCCAGTATAATTAGATCTTTGGATGCACACTTGCAGAGCAAGATTTTTTACCCATCTCCAGAGACTTTGGAAAGAGTTGAGAGGAAAGCAATACATAGAAGAGCTTCAGCTCCCAGTTGATGTTTGAAGTCTAGTTAACACAGAGTAGTAGTCCTTCTCTTTGCCATCCAGTAATGGCCACTTATTACCAGTAGACAACATGCTGTACTTAAGTCATCTACTTGGGATGATCTTTGCCTGGAAGTAAAGCCACCCACTTGATCTACATAGGATCTCCCAGGACCATTTTAACCAAACCACCCTCACCGTTCCCCAGAATAAAGGATAAAGAAGCTTAGAAGATTTGTGAAATCATGTTTTGTAAAGGAATATTCTTGACCTGAACAAGTTGGAACTAGACAGCAGTGTGTTCACTGTCTCAGAAAAAAAAAAAATTAATGAACACTCTACCCCTGACACAGGGTACACCAGAGCCTGGCTAGACACTCACCAGTTTCCTCTTCTTGGGAACAGAGCCAAACTACATCCCCCTAACACCCTGCATCTAGGTGGGAACATGAGACTGGTTTTTGCCAATGGAATGCGAATGGAAGACATTCTTTTTGGTTTAATGCAAAGGTCCACAAACCATAGCCAGCAGGCCAATCAACTGTCTTTGTAAATAAAGTTTTCTTGGAACACGGCCACCCCCATTCACTTAGATTTTGTCTGTGACTCCTTTCGCACTATAACAAAAAAACTGAGTAGTTTTAACAGAGACTAGGTGGCCCACAGAGACTAAAAGATGTAATATCTGTTACTTTACAGAAAAAAGTGTGTTGACCCTTGATTTAAGGCATATTATAGTAGAATGCTTTTTCCATTCTCTCCTCTTATCTGCTATCTGAAAGAAGTCAGGCCAATTTTGAAGTCCTGATTGGATAAAGCAAGGGTCCATCATGAAAAAACTTGGATCTCTGAGTCAATACAGGAAGTAGAAGCCCCTCCCCAAACAACAGGCCCAGCCCACACTCTTGGGACCCACAATGGACCATAACATGGGCAAAAAATAAAACCTTATTGTGTTAAGGTAGAGCTCTGGTGATTGTTTGCCATAGAGGCTAACACTGCTTACCTTGGCTAATATAAACAGGCAAAACATAGTACTCTATACAAATATGATATTAAACAATTGAGTAATTGCAGCACAGAAAAAAATAAAGGCAATCAGTTCAAGACCTACATCAAAACTTGGAATAGGCAAGAGTGGTTATCATTTCCCCCAATACAGAGATCAATTGGCAGAGAATCACCAGATACCACTTCCAGCACCGACCTTCATGTTCCCCCCATGCGATGGGACACAAGGAATATTGGAGGTTCAAGCCCAAAATAATATCTCCCTGCTGGCTGCTCACTGGTGCCTGCCTCATTGCTTTTATTATTAAAGACTGCCTTGTTTTTGTTTAAATGTAAACAACCCAGAAAATCATTAGTTATTCCATATTAGGAAGGACTTTATCATACCCTTTTTTAAACAAGGAAACACAGATAAACAAGCCAGAAATATGTTTTTATTATCTCATGACAGTTAGAATCCTAGGCACCTAGAAGAGAGGGCTACAAAAAGAAAAGTAGGTGCCTATTGGAAAGATGGAAGGCTGCCTAACTTTGCCCACTTCGTTGGGCATAAGGCATGACCCTGAGACATTCTAAGCAGGTATCAGGAACCTAGCACCTGCATTGAACTCAGAGGCCAAGATGTGTTCTGTGTCTCCAATGCCCTCTATCCCTCACCTGCTGTCTCAGCTCCTCTTCACCATGAGTCATTTCCTCTGAGAATTCTTTAGATCCATTCCAGATCTATTCTTCTTTTGTCTTCTGCAACCCCTGCAATTAGTAAATGCCTCAGGAAAACATTGATTATGCTGCATTGCAGTTGTGATTTTCCACATCTGTCTCTCCCACCAGGCTTCAGTCTAGGGCCATTTCCTGGCATAATTTGTGAAATACAGAAGATGTTCAAAAAATATTTGTTGAATTAAAGGTAAGCTGTTCTGTAGGTGCATGGGCCTCCAGATCTGGTTAAGACTAAAAATTTCTTAAGGAATACATAACATTATGGCTTCCTAGACCTATGGAATCAGAATCCCCATGGGTGAGACCCTGAAACTATTTTTCACAAAGTGACAGTTGAACATTGAGTTTGAAGCTTCAGTTTTTCTAGCCAAAGGGTCTTCCCATTGTAGGAATCCAGTCGGGCATTAGTCCTTTCCTTTGGTGGCTCTGGTGTACCTTGGAAGTACCATGAAATTAATGTGGAGAACATCATTCATTCATTGATTTTTGTCATCGTTACTGAGTACCTGCTACATGGCGAGTACTGCTGTAGGATTTGGAAATAGTGCCAGGAATAAAATGGACAAGAAACCCTGCCCTCATGGAGTTTATATTCTAGGAAGTTAAGCAAGATAAATAAGTACAAATTTTGTTTGTAATAAGTGCTGAAGAAAAATAATTAAACCAGGAAAGGTCAGGAAGAGTTAGAGAGTGTTAAAATGGGTCCAGTTTTATTAATAAGTACAGCAGCCAGGGAAGGCCACAGTGGGAAGGTAACATTGAGTAAAGATCTGAAGGAAACGAGAGTGAGAATCATATCTGGGGGAAGAGCACTGAAGGAAAAGAGCAAGGGTACAGATCCTAAGAGAGGAATGTTCCTGGCACGTTTGAGAAGCAGGGAGGAGATCGGGATGACTAAAGTGGAGTGAGGAAATGAGTGAAATAAAACAGGCTCCCAAAGGATAGAAGGTGTCACCTTACACAGGGCTGTGTAGGCCACTGTGAGGTCTTTGGTCTTCCTCTATGTGAGATGGAAAGCCATTGAACGGTTCTGGGCAAAAGATTGGCAAAGACTAACTTATGTACAAACAGCATCACCATGGCTAATATGCTGAAATTAGATCAAAGTGGGGACAAGGGTTGAGGCAGGGAAATCTATTAGAAAACTGTTGCCCTAGTTCATGCAAGAGATTATAGTGGACCAGAACAGGGTGAACCAAAGGAGGTGATGAGAAGTGTTCGGATTCTGAATACTCTGTATTTCAAAGGCTGAACCACCAGGTTTTGCCTGTAGGTCAAGTGTAGAGTAAGAGAGGAGTAAAGGACAACTCCAAAGTTTGGGGGCTGATGGCATTGTCATTTATGCGGATAGAGAAAACAGGAAACTGAACTGATTGGGGATGAACATGGAAGCTCAGTTTTGGATTTGTTAAGTCGAAATACCCAAGCAGAATCCTAAATGAGGACAGGAGCCATTGTTAACTTACGGCGTTTCTTCTTCACTGACCTTCTCCAGCTTGGACCTCCAATGCCCTAATGTGAAACAATCTCCACATTCTAAGGAAAGGAACATAATTGCATATGTTTGTAGAATTACTTTGCAAAGCCATAAAGCACTATCAGGTGAACATTCTCACTATTTATACATGGAAATCCCAGGACAATGCCATCAACTCCAAGATGAGCCTCTCATTGGGCCTTTAGAAAACCAGGCTATAGGAAACATGAGTCCACAATACCCTCAGGGTTTTGGGGCCAGAGGAATACAGGCTGTATTTCTTATAAGCAAACATAGATCCCTTTCTGGAAACCTTTACAGTTTACTGAACTTAAAAAAGTTAAACACCCACCATTAATTCGTAACCTAAGGGGACATGAAGTAACAACTGACCATGCACACCCTCTTCTCACCCAGGAAAAGCATTGTGTGCAGCTAGAAGAACTATGAGCTCAGTTGGGACTATGTGAAACCCATAGATTTCCTTTTTAAAGAAACCAGAGTCCACTCTTGCAACCCATCTCCCACTTCCATCCCATCTCTCAACCACCAGCTCTGCCCTCCTTCCCACCCGTCAAGTCTTGGTAGAAACAGCTGTCACCACAAAAGTCATACTGAGCCAGGACAGCCAACTGGCTCTGTGATTCACAAACAAATTAACCTTGGGATTTTATTTTGAGCAAAGGGGCTTCCTATCCTATGTTCTTCTCCTTGGCCATCCATATTTTTGCTCCTGGATAAACAAACACCAACTCAAATGTCACACAAGGCTGAACAACATTGTGGGTTTTCAGGGTCACTACCCACCGTTGCTCTTTTAAAAATTTTCTTTCTTAATCAAAAAGCGTTTATCTCTTTTCCAATGAAGAAGTAAGTAGACCCAGTTTAAGTAGCCAGACCCATGCCTGGGGTTCCACTTCTCAAAGAGGGAGGGGTGTGAACATCGTTGTTCCATTAACAATTTAACGATCATTTCTCAAAGTGTAGTCATAAGGCGTAGAATTAACAGATGACATAATATGATATTTAAAAGTTTTAAGAACCTAGTAAATGTATGTGTTGCAGCACAGCACCATCTACTGACCAGACAGGGGAAAAAATTATGGGGGGAGGGAAGGAGAAAGAGAAAGGATGAGAAGGGCTGAGAAGGCTTGAGGCAGGGGGAAAGGAAAAAGGAAAAAAAAGAGAAAAGAAAAGGAGTTAAGATTTCTGTTGATCCAATTCTCCATTCCATAGGTAAAAACTCAGAGCCAAGAACGTTTAGTTGAATTCACCAAGGGTATAAAAGACTCTCCGGTCTCCTAACTATAAGGAAAATCATTTTTGCATTTGAAAGGTTTAAAAAATAATTAGCCTGCAATGGTATCTGAGAACAAATAGATATATAGAGCAATGGAACAGAATAGAGTCCAAATATACACCCACACATTGAGTCTATTATTTTTCTACAAAGGTACCAAGGCAATGCAATAGAGAAAGTATAATCTTTTCAACAAATTATGTTGAAACAATTACTCAAAACATGTCACTTCAACCTATATTTCATACCTTGTGTGAAATTTTTATATACTTTGCATAAAGTTAACTAAATATATATCATAAATCTAAATAAAAACCATAAAACTAAAAAATTTCCAGGGGACAACATAGGGAGAAAATCTCTGTGATCTTGGCTTAGGCGAAGAAATCTTGGACGTGACATCAAAAGCACAATCACTAAAGAAAAAAATGATAAATGGACACTATCAAAAATTAAGAATTTCTGTTCTTTGACAGACATTGTTATGGGAATAAAAAGACAAGCTATAAACTGGGAAAAATATTTGTAAATCCCATCTCTGATAAAGAATTTGTATCCAAAATATATATTGAACCTTTTTTTTTTTTTTTTTTTTTTTTTTTGAGACAGTGTCGCCCAGGCTAGAGTGCCGTGGCATCAGCCTAGCTCACAGCAACCTCAAACTCCTGGGCTCAAGTGATCCTCCTGACTCAGCCTCCCCAGTAGCTGGGACTACAGGTATACGCCACCATGCCCGGCTAATTTTTTCTATATATTTTTAGTTGTCTAGATAATTTCTTTCCATTTTTTAGTAGAAACGGGGTCTCGCTCTTGCTCAGGCTAGTCTCGAACTCCTGAGCTCAAACAATCCTCCCGCCTCGGCCTTCCAGAGTGCTGGGATTACAGGTGTGAGCCTCCACGCCCGGCCATATTGAACTTTTAAAATATAGTAATAAGAAAGTAAACAACTGAATTTAGAAATGCTCAAAAGACTTGAATAGAAAAAACGCTTAACATTAGTACTCAAAAGGAAAATGGAAATTGAAACCACAGTGAGGTACCCCTATACACCTATAAGAATATTTTAAAATCTAAAATTGAAATTGAAATTACACTACCAAAGGATGCAAAGTGATTGGAAATCTTTTATATTGCTGGTAGGAATAAAAAAATGGTACAATCACTTTAGAAAACGGTTTGACAATTGCTTTATATAGCTAAATATACACTTACCATATGACACTATAATCCTACTTCTAGGTATTTACCCAAGTTAAATGAAAATGTATGCTTAAAAATTAGTTGTATGTGACTGTTGACGGTGCCTTTATTTGTAATCATCAAAACCTGTTTTCTCAATAGGTAAACAGACAAACTATGGCATATGGAATACTACTCAACAATGAAAAGGAAGGAACTACTGATTCACCTACAACATGGATGAATCTCAAATGCATTGTTATGTGAAAAATGCCAGTTTCAAGGGGCTACATACTGTATCATTCCATTTAATGACATTCTGGAAAAGTAGAACTTAAAGGAACAGAAAACAGATCAGTGGTTGCTAGAACTCAGGTAGGGGGATAGATTGGCAATAAAAGGACATAGGAAAATTTGGGGATCGGGGGAGGAAACTGTTCCATATCTTGATCGAGATGGTGATTAAACAGCTATATGGATTTGTCAAAACTCTCAGAACCATGCACTAGAAAGAGTGAATTTCACTATATGTAAATTATAGCAATAAAAAATGTAAAAGGTAATTAGCCTGTAATCCAGCATATGACTTATATTTTTAAAAAATATGGAATTAAAAGTATTTTGCACACTCACACACTATTTGTTTATATTAATCAATTCCTTCTTAAAAGAAAGCACTTGCTAGATGAAATGAATACTGGCTCCTGCCTCAAATATTCTACATTTAAAAATAATCGAATCTTAATTGGTAAGTTTTGAGTGCAACATGAACAGTTACATTATCCATATTTTAAAATATAATATATCTGTATATATTTTATTATAGAGAGTGAATTGGGGTTGCATTTAATACAATTTTTGAGTACTTTTAATTTAAATTTTTATCCATGTGAAATGCCTCCAGAAATTACTCGTGGTGGCTTACGTAGTACAAATAAGTGAATACATGGTTCTGAATGGTTTCTCTTTCTTTTCAAGCTCTAAATTACATTCTTATCTGCCTTCATGTAGCCATACATCTGTTCTTACAACCCAGGTGACATCTCTGCCCTAAAGAGAAGAGTTCAAATGTTGCCACATATAGGCAGAACATTTATTAAATTGGATGTATGACGCCAGGAGTAAGGGCCAACCAAAGTGAGAAGAGGAAGAAGAACTATGAAAACTCCTACAGCACTGAAAGCCATTTTGCCACACTATTAATAACCTCATCAGGGGTCTTAATGTTGCTTCTCTTTAGAGTCTTCATCCACTGGTAAGATTTTGGGCTATTAAAATTCATTTATTTAATAATTATTTTTTGTATGTCTATTATGTAAAGTACTATGCTGGAAACAAATTCATGGTATTGTGGAATACAAAAAGACAAAGGAACTGTCCTAAAGTAACCATCCCAGGGAGGGTATATACATGCATAAAGTCAGAAATTATGGTACAATAGAATCAGAATTGTGATGGGAAGCTGCAGGAGCACAAGAGAGGAAGGAAAGGTCACCAAAGCAGAGGGAGCATGGTTAATAAGGAAGATAAAATTATGGCAGCATGAGCATTAACCTGGTTGATGCCTATTACCTACCCATTAACCAGATTTATTGGGGAAAATAAGCAGTAAGAAAAGAAAATATGAGCAAAGCCCTAAAGGCTTAGAAGTCTTTAGCTTTATATAGTCTTATAAGTAAAGCTTTACCACAAGAGAAAGATTATGCTTAGAAAATACGAAAACTCAGTAAAACTTTTAACAATTTCAAATCTCTGTTTAATTGATTTGTAGATATCCCATAGAGGTAATCCAATGGGTGCTAATCGAAAACAGAGGGGGCAAATCTTATCTAGAGAAAATTCTATTCCAAAATGAAATAATTACTTTGTCTTTAATTGGGGACATATTCTAGACAACTAAGTCCTCACAGAATGTTGTCAACTGAGTAAAAAGCAGTGCTAGTCTTCATAAACTTTCTAAGTTCTGACACTGTGCATTTGGACGTAGAATCTGACCAGACTGATTTCTGAGAGATGTCGTTTTAGAAATAGATAGAAATCTCTTACTTTTTATGAATTTCCTGTAACAGAAGTATTTTTAACATTTAGGCTTGCTATTTCTCTGCACTGACGTTCATCATTCATAGAAAAACCATTCATACGTTCAACAAATCTAGTGCCCACAATGTGCCACTAACTCGAAATCCTCATTTATGTCATGCACTTGAGTAATTACTCTCATCAGTCATATAAAAGCCTGAAGATGTCCATAAAATTACTTAACCAGTAGCTTAAATGCTGAGGTAAGCTCTCCCTCAGACCTCAAAACCTATAATAAAACCAGGGCTAAAATGTCACACACCCAGCCCTATTTTAGATCTGTGCCATTTTTAAAAGATAGAGTTTCAATAAATATTATTCCTTTAGCATGCCATGAATTCACTTCTCTATAGCTTTAATAGCTTAGTCATAGCTTTACGGTTCTCAATTTTAGTGAATTTGTTCATCTTTAACCATCAATCATTGCCTTTCTAAAATATTCATGATAAATAACTCAGATATAGCATCTTTTATTTGTTCCCTGATACTGTTCTTCTTTTTTCCCCTCCTCTTTATTGCAAGTTTCATTCTCCCCTTATTTTCCAAAGGCCATTCTGATGTTTCATGGTGGTACTGACTTAAACAAGGGGCTGAGGTACCATTTTTGAAGGAATGTCCTGACCTTCAAAAATAGTCATGACCAAACAGCAACCTGGCTGACATTTAAAGAGTTTAAGAATTACCAAAAAGCCAACATCTTGATTGTTTTCTCAATGAACTAAGCAACAGTGGAAAGAAAATTTATCTTCTTTGCATGCTCCTATAATATTCTGCCAGATGTTATTTAGCTAGATACTTACTATTTGTTTGGGTCCTCATTTCTCTTAAGCAGTGATGCAGGGTGGGCTGTGTGAGATACTCTTTCATGTGGATAATGTATTGATTCAGGTAGAAGGAAACACTCCTATAATAAATCTTCCAAGTGAGCTTGTTCCATAAGAAGCGTGAAAAGCTGAGCAAAATAGAGAAAGAACCAAACGTGAAACGTGAGGCAGTTGTCATTGCCAACACTCAACGTTAAAGACATTCATTTACCAAGTATATCTGCCCAAGCTAGTCAATTGATGAGTTTCTCACTCTCTTTTATTTTTATGTTCCAAGAAAGAAACACTAGAAAAAGTCTGGACTGTATGTTTAAAAGAACATAGTGAATTTTACAGATTATTCACTATTTACTTTGGGTCATTATTGTTAACTCTTGGATGTTAAATCGAAAGAAATACGGGATTTCACCAATCTTAGGCAGTGCTAGGGATTGTCCACCATCAGTCTTCACTACATACATGTCACACACCTTCAAAACTAAACATCATAGCAGCCTGGGAAACATGTGGAAGGGAACTCACTGATCCTCCTACGGTATCTACAGAGATTTTGTTCAAGTCCATTCTGTTAATTTCACACTTACGGGTTGGTACCCAACTTCATCCAAGTGCTAATGCCCTCTTCACAAATCTGCTTGTAAGTCTTGATGCGTCCTGAACCTGTATGCCATAGTCCTTAAGTTTCCCTATGACTAAGATCTTGATGTGGAGGATGAAACACATACCACCACATCTGCAATTCCTGCCCTCAGTCTCACATCAGCAATAGTCTCCATCCACACCAAGTTGTTTCTTAGAAAACTGAGTATAAGATAGTGCCTGGCACAGGGAATATGGCTGAGCTCCAGTCAGAGGCTCTTGAATTCCCTATGTCATGTCTGAGCGCCCATCCACAAGCTTCAATGGGCTTTGTTTCATGTGCCCTGCACCTGTGACTACATTCTTGGGCTGACCTTGGGCTACTGGAGAGCCAGAGTGGCTGGGAATTTGTAGCTCTTAAGAGTGACCAACCAGTCCAGTTTGCATCAGACTGAAGGCTTTCTCAAGAATTTTAGTGCTAAAAGAAAAATAGTCTCAGGCAATTCGGAACGGTTGGTCACCCAACACCAATAATGGGCAACCCTTAGCCGATATGAGACCGTGCAGGGGTGTGAAAGCCTAGCTTGCTTCCTTCAAGTTGGGACAAATTCTCAGGTAAAACTGTGCCCCAGAGCTCCTTCCAGGATCCAGCCGAGACTGGAATTTTCCTTGCTTGGTATCTTCCATTCCTTGTCTGTCTTCTCCCTCTCACTGCCCCGTGCCTCCTGGAAGTACCTCCTTCATAAGTCACATGCACCCCATCCTCCTCTCAGTGAAACGCTCTTGGGGAGCTCCTCTGAGGATACCCGACTCTCCATGAGAATTAGAAAATTACAGGACATGTCTCTCACTGAAATCCACAAGGCAGTTGTAAATTTCATTTTAGCCAAATGTTTGAGCCTCCTCTCCTGAACTGAAACTGGTAATAGAAATATTGACAGGTAGAAAAAGGCTCTCATCTTGGTGAGTTCCATTTTCTTGTTTCCATAGCTTCAGGTCCACCTGGAGGTGGCAGTGATTACAGCAGAGGGTGTAGGTGGCACTGAGGGACAAAGAAGCAGTAAAAGGAGGCATAAGGAATTTAACTAATAAACCTCAAATGATCAAGATGTGATCATTCCTTCTACAGTGGGGCTCAAAGCATATTTTTCCTGAAATAAGACTACAATCTCTAGTACATTGGAAGAAAATAATTGGCTTTACTATGATAAGTAATTGAATTATGTAATTATATTGTTTCTATATATTTTAAAATATTTTTCTGAAACAGTAACTCCATACAATATTAACCTAGAATGGAATTGCTTTTTTAAAATATATAAATAGATATATTTTAAAAGCTCTCCTTTTCCAACTTGCTCTTTCTTTGAATCACTGAAGCGACTATATCATGAGGAGCAATTTGCAATAATTTACCAAAATAATAATAATAATAAGGTAGCTCTACATCCTGTGTGTTTGATTCAAGGAAAAAAGATTTCCCTTTCAGGACCCCATGAATGTACAAGGTTCAAACAAAGTGCGGGGCGCTAATGAACAGGCTCTGTTTTCCTGTGCAGGGCCCCTGCACAGAATGACTTCATTCAGGGCTACTGCTCGCGCATGGAAAGTGTTGGTAAAAAATCCCACAGAGTTCAGACGACCTTTTCCTAACTTTCGTTTTTTTTTCCCTTGTTTGTCTTTCGGGTCTAAGCCAGGGATAACATAAATATTCATCAGCTGATATTTGCAGTAGCTGTGAAGTTATGAATGAGGCCGTGCGGCTTTGCCTCCTTTCCCATCTACAGAATGGCAGCTTCTCCACTCAGCTCCCAGCCAAAGGACACTTTCCGAAATCCCCAATGTGTACTAGTGGGCTTTTCAAATTCAGTCTTTTTTTTTTTTTTCTTTAATGCTCAAAGCAGAAATGCTGTCTGCTTAATGTTTACCCTGGGATTATAAAAGAAGAAAAAGAAAAACACTGCTTTGCCAAGCTTTAAACTTTCAGATGCCTTGACGTAACGGACAAATGTGCTAGCAGCTCAAAATATTGGCAGTATATGTCAATGGACATGACTGTTGCAGGTTTCTTTTTAATATCAAATACTAGACAGATACCTGAGACATTTACTGTGTGAAGAACAGAGGAAATAACCATAGCTTTTATCTGTTCCTACTGTTTTGTTAATTATCTGAACAGGTGTTAGAGAGAGAGGTTGGAAAACACTTTTGAATAAGACAACTTCAAATAGGTCCTCAAGGTTGATACATAAAAAAAAATGAAAATTATGCCTGCCAGAGGGTCTGGGATGGCATTGATCTTTCTGTAGTCCAGATTTACCATAAATCAGTGCTTTAGAATCTGGAATCTTTTCATCTTCCAGGGTCTCTTACTCAAATAAAACTTCAGTGGAAGGTGAGTTGTGAATGGAAGCAAGAGATTTTGTGGTAACAAACAGCCAACAGCTAATCAATCAGTCAATCCCCAGTGGTTGGTGAACAGAAATAACACACGTTTTCATAGCTATGGGATAAATGTGTCAATGTACAATATTCTCATTTAGACTTTGCTCATCAATATGCTATATTCAAAGCTCAACATTTGGTCTTTCCTTGTCTCTGTAGAAATGTTATCTACATTATGAGTGAATTGGGTGATTTTAGGACATGAGGATCATTTGTAAGAAATATTACTTACTGCACGTGCCATACTTAGAAAACTCTTCTTGGGAATGTTCTCTATTTCTGAATTTTTTAAATCATTATTGCAGATCAAGATCTCTTATAATCACTGTTCTCTCTGTTTTCTGGATTTAGCCATCTTACCTGTACTTGACAGTGGAAATAGTTATCTAAACCACCAAACCAAAGAGATGAAGAGAAGGGTCTCAGGTGTTCGAATAAGGAGCTGATCCTGAACTGGCAAGAAACCTGACTGGAACAGATACTCGTGGCTGGATTCCTGTCTGTGTCTCCAACACAGAGTCTAGCCTTGCCAGGACCAGAATGGGAGCCAGAGGCAAGTGATGAGCTGCCCTCTCCCTGGCTCCCCAGAATAAAGCCTGATGAGGAGCTGTGGGAGGAGTCAAAAGCAATGACCTTCTGCAGGAAAAGCTGGACAGTAGACAGCAATGATGGATTGTCATGCATGACCACGACACTTGGGAGGCCAGCAGAGTTTGGAGAGGCAGAAAACATTTCCTCTTCCTCTAATCCTTGCCCAGTACTGAGCATTCTGACCCCGAAGTAGCAGACAGCAGAATTAGTGGTTGATCCTTTTCAATGAAACTCAATTTTTTCAAATGACCTCAGATCACGATGTTAAAAGGACTCCAGTTAGATACTCATTACTCTTATGTTATCAGGCGGAAAAGTAACTTGATTTAACAATGATCTGTAATATCCTGTGTACAAGTGATTCTACCTTTTGAGCTTGGATACAAGGAAGCAAAAGGATTTGTTTATTTGTTCATTTTCTTTGTTTTTAAAGGGATATTTGCATGTTAAAGACCACTACCTGGGTTCTAGCCTTTCTTTCATCCCTCTGACTTCTCTAGAAATACTGAATTTCCCCCCAAGAATACCTCATCAGTTCAAAAACACAGCTAGAATTTTCCACAGTACAAGAGAACTTCAGATCAGTTGATGCATATCATGGGTATAGTTCATATTACTCCATCAACATGGTCCGTGTAATTTATAATCCAAATTGGGAGCTTTTGAGAGTAAACAGACATTGTTAATTATGTTAGGAGAATAAGTACAAACCTGGAACGATAATGGGAAAACTGGAGCATATGAGCATCCTACTCCTGGAGTCTTCTAGCTGATTCTCTCTACTTTTATCTTGTCTCCAGTTTTGTTCTCTAGATAATAAGTTGCTTTCCTATGAGGAGATTTAATGGCACCTTATTGGCTGCTGCTCATAGTTATGCCAAATTATCATCAATATGCTTTACCTAGCCTGCATCTTCCTGAGGTTGTCTGGGAAATGTCATCTTCTTTCTGTCTCCTTGATGAATTTAGTGATTTCTAAAGCATATGACATAAACTACAATGTGTTCTGCTTATGTGTAGGGCCAATACTATCTCACAAAAAAGAGATGATTAGTTTGTTTATTTCCATTACTTCTGAGAGACTACTTGGTGAGTTCTGATTATCCAGCATTGGTTCTCTATACTGAAGTATGCGCAGTTCCTGATGGAATGAATCAGGATGGTTAACAAGGCACAGAAGCAAATACTACTTCCATGTGGTCCATGTCCACAAATGCTAGAGAAGACCACCTTGGTGCAGAACAGCAAATTTAACACATCAGTTTTGGATTAGAGGGTCCCACGATGCCAGCTGGTTTCTAACTCCTGTGTGGTGAATTCTTTCCACTGTTTGCTCACCTTGAAGAGCCATGGTATCTCTCCGGCTTCATATAGTTCCTTCAGTATTCTAATGTGGCAAACAAAATTGTACCACTACAAAGTTGATAATTTCTTGAAGTAGCAATTACCTGAAGTCTAAAAATGCTATTTAAACTGATTAGGAGAATTCTCACAGGGATTTACATAAACACAGTTTTACATTTCTTAGCTTTAAACCTTGATGTATTTTGTTATTAAAACTTTATCAGGCCAGGCGCAGTGGCTCATGCCTGTAATCCTAGCAGTTTAGGAGGCCGAGGCAGGCGGATTGTTTGAGCTCAGGAGTTCAAGACAAGCCTGAGCAAGAGTGAGACCCCATCTCTACTGAAAATAGAAAGAAATTATATGGACAGCTAAAATATATATAGAAAAATTAGCCAGCCATGGTGGTGCATGCCTGTAGTCTCAGCTACTTGGGAGGCTGAGGCAGAAGGATCACTTGAGCCCAGGAGTTTGAGGTTGCTGTGAGCTAGGCTGACACCATGGCACTCTAGCCCAGGCAACAGAGTGAGACTCAGACTCGGAAAAAAAAAAAAAGTGAAAAAAAAAACCCAAAACTTTATCAATTATCTCCAGCTCTGCTACTGTTAGTTAGCTGACCTTGGGTCAGTCATAATTTTTCTGAGTTAATTCCCTAAACTACAGATGAAAGGGCTAGATTTTTAGCACTACACACAGCATTCCACAGAACTCTAATTCTTTACTATATTAACTATACCCATACACAAAGTATTTATGGAAAATATCTGGTTTAACAATGTAATTAGTTTTTTTTTTTTTTTACAATGAGACTTAAGATACATTAATAGGTAGATGTGTCTTATCAAATGATAAGGCTCAACTTTAAGTTTACAGGATTAATTTAGGTACTTCAAGAATAAAGCCACCAAGAAGTTAAATTTGTAAGAATGAACTGGCAATGCTCACTTTGGAATAACATGTTAAACTTCCATCAAACATTCTGTGGTCTTAAACTGACAGTCTGGTTTTGGATCACTGATGGGTGGTCCAGCAAACGAAGTAAGACACTACTCACAGTGGGACTCGTGGCAACTTCCTAGCCAGCATCTAATTTCCCAGTTGTCATGTGATTCTGGACCCATCACGTGTTATAAGATTAAGATCAAAGAACTAATATGTTTCCCAAGTTCCTTTTTTTTTTAATGAAAATGAGACCAGAAAACACTAGTTGGTTTGTAAGGAGGCCCACAGATAAGGTTGCTGGTTTAGCTACATACGAAAAAAAAAAAAATACAGGGTGCCATATTAACTATGAATTTCAGATAAGCAATAAGTAGGATTTGTTAAGTCAATATATCTAAAATATTGCATGGGGTATACTTATATACTAAAAAATGTTTCTTGTTTCCATAGGAGACACCTATTATATTGTTTCCAATAGAACTTCCCTATTCTGGAAACAATAGTACCCCTTTTCGTCCCTCTTGTCTACATTACAACATTTAGGACTCACAGTGGCCCCCATATTCATATAATATCCTTTCTTCCTGACCACGTCTGATTGGTTAATGGATGGGCAAGTGACCCAATTAGAGTTTTGCTCTCAGATAATCTTGAACTGGAGTTGGAACCAGACAGTGAATTCTTCTTGGGGACAGAACCAGGAGATGCGACTCTGGGAGCTACAGGCAGCCGTGCACCCTACTAAGAAGAGGATGCCAGTCTACACTGAGAAAGCATAAAGCCTGCATTCTGGGGATGGTGGCGGGTGGAAAAAAGCAGAAAGAGTCCTTGTTGCTTTCAAACCTATTGTCCCAGGTTTCCCAAGGCCCGATTGCATCCACACTCTTCCTGTGGCTTGGTGGTTCGACACTTCCTATGATTCAGTGGGATACTAACACAACTCCTCCTTTTCCTTGAACTAGTTCAAGTTGTATTTTGTTCTCTCCAACAAAGCATCATGAGTTATGAAATCTCAGTTAAACATTGTCTAAGGTGCTTAAATAAAAAAATAATTTTCTCAGAAGGACTAAAGGGATATTAATTACTCACCACTTTTTAGGAACTAACTATTGCACAATTGAGATGCAGCATGTACTTTTATCCAACTTATGTGGCCATAGAATCTTTTTTTCAAAGAGTGGATTATAGCACTGGTTCATAAGATACACATGAGTAACATCCGGTCACATGATCTGACATATTCCAAGCAACTTTAAAATTCTATGACTTTGTGATATTTCAATTATTTATCAATTTCAAATGGGGGATAGTTATTAGTTATAAAAATAGAATCAAAGAAATTTGATTCTATGGGGAAATCTATACTGGAGAAAATCATACTCCTTAATATTATAATATTTCCTTTTTATTTCTGTTTTGAAAATCAAATCCATTTTTATAATGGCCATTTATGATCATAAAATGCTTATGTATAAAATCAATGTTCTTAGAATTTGCCATTAAATATTGTGATTTTGAATTTTTTCAATGGCATACTTTAAATTATTTGCTATATTTGATTCTAAGCATAGAATATCAGAGTAAGTTTTGAAAAAAAGTCTCTATAATATCTGTGACAAATGTTCATCAATTAATTTAACAAATATTTATCGAACAACTACAATTTTTCATGCATGGTGCTGGTAATACAGTAACAAAACACATTTTCTCCCCTCATGGGCATGACAGTTCAGCTACTACTATTCTTACATAATTTTTCCATATTGGTGTTTGTTCTATTATTAGGACAACATTGAATAAGTTTACCTGTATGTCTATTTAACAGCATGTAAGAAAGTAAAGATCATCACATGTCAACTTCAAGACTATGGTACATTCTATAAGCATGATTTGATTTCCAGGCATCTTTCCCAGGAACTTTTTCATCCCTGAATGCACTCAGGGTGGCCAGAACTGGAAGTAATGCCACGTGAATATATAGAACACCAATGAGGGGCACTCGTTCTATTGTTCTGGACACTATTTTTTTTAATGTACTAAAGTATTAAGTAAGTTCGTGGTAATAGAGTTCTGCCATCCCTAAGATAAATATTGAAAGCACCAAAGCACAGAGCAGAAAACAATGTGCTATAACAGAAAGAGCTCTCTGTCAGGAACCCACAGACCTGGATGACCTCTTATTCCAGTACCCATCATGGCATAACCTCAATGCTCACAGAAATATCTGATGGCATCTGGAGAACCTCTAGAAAATAAAAGGTTATATCCAAAATTTTCACCCTCACTATCCCTTTCTCTCACCTTCCATATGAAACTGTTTAAATGGTTTTTAAAATACTATAATGTTTTGGTAACTGATGTGCTATGTGATAGCCAATGACAGACATTGTTATTCATTTTACTAAAATGCTTCAATAGTGTAAACAAAGTCTGGTTATGAACATTTTCTGACAAGGTCCAATATTTCTGAGTTTCATTGTCAACACTTTGTTTTATGGAAGCAAAAATATAAATGAATCTAGACTGGGAAATTAGTTTAATTCTTAAATTAGATAGACTACTAAGAATGCCTAGTTTATGTTTTATTTCTGAACAAGAGTCCAAAAGTCAAAAGGGTTAGGAGTACATAAAATAAACTGAGATTGACGTGAAGAGTTAGAGTCTTACCGAGTACGAGTCTTATTTTGTTGATGATGATGTTATTTTTGCAGCTGTATCATCTCTCATTTCCCTCTGTTGGGCAAGGTAAAAAATATTGTAGGATCATGTGAACCTTCATCATCAGGAAAATTGTATAAGCAATAAGAATGTGAATATTTATGAAAACTATTAGAGACCAAATAATTATAATTAATAAATCATACATATCATTTTAATTGTAATCAAAAAATATATGATATTTTTCATTTACCTGAAGCCTTGAAATACTTGGAAAATAAGATTGTTAACAAAGATGATGCTTTGTAGAGAGGGAAGAGATTCTTGTCCCTGAACTCGTGGACAGGGACATCTCCAGTGGGGAGGCAGTTTGGATATTAACCTCCCATGTCCTTTAACCAAGTGGTCCCCAACCCCTCCGGGGCCACGGATCATTGGTAGCTGTCTGTGGCCTGTTAGGAATGAGGCCGCATAGCAGGAGCTAAGTGGCTGGGTGAGCAAGAGAAGCTTCACCTGTATGTACAGCCACTCCCCATCGCTGGCATCAACACATAAGTTCTGCCTCCTGTCAGATCAGCCTCGGTGTTAGAGTCTACTGTATGCTGTGCATGTGAGGGATCTAGGCTGCGTGCTCCTTATTAGAATCTAATGCCAGATGATCTGACCTAGAACTGGGGCAGTGATGCTAGCCCCGGGGAGCGGCTGCACACACAGATTATCATTAGCAGAGAGGTTTGACTGCACAATAATGTAATGCTCTTGAATCATCCTGAAACCATCCCCCTGCCTCTGGTCCTTGGAAAAATTGTCTTCCATGAAACCAGTCCCTGGTGCCTAAAAGGTTGGGGACTGCTGCTTTAACCACTTCCTTCCTGAGAAAGGCCCAAAACCGTGAGGAGGTCTTGCTTTCCGGAGATCTTTCGTTCTGTTTATTTGTTTGCACTTGCATCATTTTATTTA
The DNA here is from genome assembly GCF_041146395.1 of Eulemur rufifrons. Taxonomy (NCBI): domain Eukaryota; kingdom Metazoa; phylum Chordata; class Mammalia; order Primates; family Lemuridae; genus Eulemur; species Eulemur rufifrons. Next base: position 31,325,932 of record NC_091002.1, read on the forward strand.
TCATTTGCCTGCCCAATAAAAAATAGATAAGAGATGGCAATAGAGTTGAAAGCTAATCAAATAATTCTAGATAAATTGTTAGCAGACCTGGAATAAGATTAGCCGAGAAACATTTAGCTAAAATAAGGTTTTGGGAGAAATCTGTGGATTTCATTTAGATTGTGTTTACATGACAACAAAGCATCAGGTCAATTCTGTGGAAAGTAGGCAAATTGTTTATGTAGTTGTGTAGACAAAACAGTTGCTTCAGTGACTGTCTTTTCAAAGTTATGGATCCTGGCTTTTGTATACACTGCTCTACCCATAGTCATGAAATATTTAATAGTTGCATGAATTATTTTTTCTTTTTATGATAGGTTAACAATTTACGAATGCTTAAGTCTTCAAATATTTTTTGTTGTTCTGTCCATCTGTTGTTGTTGGTGGTGTTTATTTATTTTTTCATCATATATGTGGTTGGGAATCTTGAAAACAGTGAATTCTAGCTTTATTCAGTCAAATGATTAAAGAATTTTTAAAAAAGAATTTCTTCCTGACTACTTTTTTATTGCATTAAAGCAGAAAGATTACTACTTAAAACAAGTTCACACCATGACACATATTATTATACATTAAATTATCGTTATTTAGAAATCCTAAAAAAAAAAAAAAAAGACTGGTAGATATTGCTCTTTAATATTTAAACTAGGTAGTATGGCTATAGTATCAACTAATATTCAAACAAAAATTTGAATGAACACTATAATTTTGACTAGGGGAAAGCTATTGCCTACTGCAGTTCAGAAATTTTCAGAAAATCTGAGAGGTTTGCTCATTAATATTGAAACTAGATTACATAGTATCAACAAACAAAGAAAATTTGGAACCAAAAATGTGCTCTTGATTTGGGCAACCCTAATTGTTCGTATGGTAAAGAAACCTGTGCTCCTAGATCAAGAAGATGCCAAAATTCCTTACAGAAAGACTCCTTATCGGTGCCTGATTGCTGTTTAGGATAGAGGGTTTTGTTCACTCTGCTGGACTGATTTATAATTCACCAGACATTCTAACATATCTCACCATGCTATGTATTTCATAATGATGCAGGGAGGCAGGCAGACACTGCTGTCTTTCTTTTCACAGTTGAGAATCTGAGTGTCCTAAAGTTAAATAATGGTTCACAAGGCTAATCACTCAGAGCTTCAGGCTCCTAATCCAGTGCTTTCAGGCAGGGGTTAGCCTTGATCTTCATTGAGCAAGGTTAGTAAAGAACATCTAACATATAATGTAAAGGATCTTACCATAAATGACTCTATCAATAAGAAGATCCCACTGCCAGAAACAGATTCGGGAGTTTGACTGTAATGGAAAACAAATCAGCTTTAAAGATAGATGATCTAACCAGTGAATATAGGTAGGAAACCAAGCCAGGTTCTTTTCCCAAGTGATGCTGAATCAAAGGAACCAACAAAATCAAATGTATCACTCACTTAAATTCCAGCCCTTATTCTGGCATCATGCAGGGTAACACAATTCTTGCTGTTTAGAAGATTCTGGAAAATTTATTCTTGAACATATGCTTATTATCTACGTTCAGAAAAAAATCAGTGGAGAAGCAAACAGATAACTGAATTTTTAAAAAATGTATCTTTTTATTTCCCCCCACCAACTATGGGCAACCACATTTAGGGAGGAAAGAAGATGCCTATTGCTCAAGTTAGACTTGAGTAAGGACAGGAAATTGCATCTTTTAAAATAGATAAGATTTCCCATCATATAAACATAATAATAGCCTTCTATCATTTCGGTTAACATTTATATTACCTAAAATAAACTCTCATCCTGATGTTGTTCTGTAATTGGCATGTGACAGAGTACACACTGAAGCAAATATAAGTTCAGAAAGCATCCTCTGTCTTTATACGAGATCTTCAGACTTTCCTAAACAGACAAACTTTATTTTGTTGCTATGCAACTGACATGCAACATAGTCCATCAGACAGTAAATAAATTATGGATCTTACAATGAAGAGAAAAGTCTTTTCTCTCTGCTTGAGAACAAGCCACAACTTCCTTTCATGCTATCCTAATCCACCACAGCCTTCTAAAGCTGTTTCACAAACGCCAATGTTTTGGCAAGATAAACAAGCGAATGAATAACACAGCAATGACCCAAATGTAGTTTGCAAACTGCACGCTAAGAAGCATCAATACCATTCAATTTGTTCCTACAAGCCCAGGAACCTGCGCTCCCCAGGCCTGGTAGAGAGAGGAAAGTTTATTTCTCACCCACATTCTTCCAGGTAGCAGAATATAAGCAAGCTTAAATACAGGAGATTCTGGCAATTTCTGTTGGCAGGCACCCATCACTGGTACAGGTCTCAGGCATGATTCTGCCTCAGGGCATAAGAGTGATTTTAACCATGAGGGAAACATCTGTGAGGATAAGACATTGCAGAGATTGAAAACTTGTGGCATGTGGGCCACATTCGTGTTTAACATGACCTGTTCAATGTTCAAAACATTAAATATTTGTCACCATTTAAAATCTTCACATAAAAATCTAGATGTCGTGCTTTTTATGAAAAGTAATAAAATAACACTGAGTTTTCATTTTCTCCAAAATCAGTTGGAAACAGCTACCAGTAGAAAAATTGGAAACAACCCAAACATCAAACAATAGGAGAAGAGAAAGATAAATTGTGTTATATTGCTATAGTGGATTACCACAGAGCAATAAACAGAACTAACTATTGATACCTTCAGCAACATAAATGGATTTCACACATGTTAAGCAAAAGAAACCAAATACCAAACCATATACTACATTGTTCCACATATATGAAGTTCAAGACTAGTCAAAACCAATCAATGACAATGGAAGTTAGCATAGGTTTACTTCTGGTGGAGGAGGTACTTTGGGGGATGATGGAAATGTTCTATATCTTGATTTGGGTGATAGTCACATGGGTGTATATGTAAAGTTTATCCACCTATGCACACAGGTGTGAGCACTTTACACGCCTCACTGCATGCATTTTATACTTCAATAAGAAATGAAATTTAACAAAAAGAATCAGCTGGCTAAGGCGCAGCTGGCCTTTTAAGGTGGGGCATGGCCTCTCCCTAGAGCCCACACCCAACAGCTGGCTCCTTCACCGGCTGATTCAGAATCTATGGGGGTGGCGCCCGGCAATCTGTTTCAACAAGCCCTCCAGGTAATTCTGGTACACTCTTAAAGTTTGAGAAACACTGCTCTAGGGCACTATATACATTAAATAACATACAAGAAACGCAGATTCGGCCTATATGAAACCAGTTGTTCCTATTACTGGCCCTCAACATATTTCAAGAAACTCAGGAACAGAAGAGTCAGTTGGCTTCCTCAAAGAACTTCTACCACGTCTAAGTACTCCTTGGAAGGGGATGTGCAAACAACACACCTTCATTCTGCTTTTAACCATTGAATACCTTTGATTTTAGTTACAACTGGATCCATGCCACTCACTAAATAAAACAGTAAATACAAACAACTTTATATCTTTCTGATTGCAGATAAACGATCAGACACAAAGCATTCAAATATATTCCGACTCTGAAGAAATAAATGAAAATATACCTTGGCGGAGGTATGATGGCTCAGGGGAATCATAAAAATGAAAAATTGACAAATTAAGACCAGTAATCCCCATTCTGTAACTTGTATAGAACTTACATAAAACACCATTTGTGGATATTTATTTTCTGGGAAGTTATCAACTTTTTAGCAAGCTACCACCCAGCCACACACTATGATGCAGCCAAAATGTATATGTTGTGCCAACAGCAGAGTCATTTCTGAATCAGTTGGGGGAGTCAAAGAGGTACTTATTAGATATCTATTCATTGATTAATATTAATTGGAAAAGCCTGAAACAATCACATGATATGACAAGGATATTTCTTGTGTGCATTTGGAGAAAAAGTTAAGGGATGACTATTTTCTTCTTTATCAGACTTAGGTATAATTTCAGAAAGAAAATCTATGTTTGTGTCCATGTTAGTATTTAGGAATGCCCTAGCATTTAGAAGCAGAGAGACAGAAAGAGATCTGAGAATAAGAAAACGTAATAATAAGAAAATAAACCATTAAAAAAAATACACTTTAAGGTGGTGATTCTCTTAATTGTTTCATTCAGTGCTTGAACAACCAGAGAGATGATGAGAAATCCAACTTCAGAATTATTTTGGCTACGAAGTTCACCTCCAGTTTGTCGACTGTTTGGTTTGGGAATAAATCTGAAAGTCACATGTCCAGGGCTTCATGGCGGTCAGCAGGGCTCCAAGCTCAGAAATGGGCCTCAGGCTTGGGGTTTGATGTTTTGTGGTTGTTGGCTTGAAATTCTTAATTAATTTTATCATTGAGTTTGTGTTTTATAAGTGAAGCTCAATTTAACAACGGAACCTGTGCTGGGGGCTTGGAGCCTAGCATGATATATTGTCCCATCTGCCACCACCCTATGTCCCCTGAGTGGGCCCTTGGCTACTGGCTCAGCCACCCTGCTCAATGACGTCATCTCTCCAGCCCTGGCAGGGTTCTGGGCATGGGCACAGGTAGAGTTGAGGCAAGTCACAGGGCAATACACCAGGCACCTGGGAGGGTGCACTCTTGCCCTCTGGCTATCCCCATACCCACAGAAGCGTGGCATGAAATAGCAAGTAAAAGACATCATGACAGGTTAAGAGAAAAACTGTGAAAAGAAGGAAAAGGGTTGGTTTTGTCTGCTTTCTGAACAAGGGGCCCACATTTTCACGTGGCATAGCCCTCACACATTACATAGCTGTCCCTGCATGTGCTACCAGCTAGAAAGAAACAAAAAAGAAAAGAAAAGGAACAAGGAGGTATAGGAGAATTAATGGGATATGCAGAAGGAGACTGGGGAGGTAATTAGGATTTAGAGATTAAATGGTTGAATTTCATATTTTTACAAATGGATCAGATATAGTCTTTTCAAAAAAATCCTTTATTTCTTTCTGATTAAGAAGTAATATACATCATAAAACATTCTGATATAGTCAGACATTGAAGATGTGATTGGAAAGCTACATTCAAAGAAGTATCACAAATCACCACCATCCATTCCAGTTCCATCCAGTGATACCTTCTCAGTGGTGTGAATCAGGCACTTCCAACCCTTTGAACTTGATCTTACAATTTAAGAACCGCTGCTTTAAAGATGTTTAAACACAATGCCAGTTAACACACAGTGAGATCGTTATCTTTTTACCTGGGCATTCACTACTTCCAGTTTTACCAAAGGCTATCTTTTGTTTTCCAGCACTTTAGCCTGCCAGGGGATGACGCTGTCTAAACACATTTTCAATGTTTTCTTTTTAACAGTTAATATATTTCCAGGATGCAAGTCCATTTCTTTCTAAAAGGTTCCTAGGACACCCATTGAAAAGTCAAAAGCAATGAACTAAAAGGGATTGCTATTTTGTCGGAGAAGAACGACACCCTTTGTATTGAAGTGGGGAATTACAGACTGTGGTCACCCTCTGCACAGTGTCTCTTTGTCAAGTAATACATGCTGAAAAAAAAAATAATACAGATGGGAAAATATTGTGCACTGTCAGATCTTGGAAAGGGCCAAAGGATTTTTCCTCACCAATGTCTTGTCGATGACTTTCACATTCTGGCACCCTGAAAAAATAATGCATACATTTAATATGAAATGAATGCAATAATAATCAGGCAGGTAATCGTTTTCCCAAGGAATGTAAAATTTGACAAATGTAAGGTTTATGATTCAAGGTAGGCTTGCCAAATCTTATGTGGCATGAGACCATTTTTATTACCTAAACAGCCCTTAACACAAAATGACTGGCACATATTTTTATTAACACAAAGAGTATATTCTTTCTGCCACATTTAATAGAGAGTCAGTGGCTGAAAGCTCTCTTTTAGGATATGTCTGTAGCAAATTAAAATGCGTAGTGAGGATTCACAGAATGGCATTCTTCTCATTGAGGCTCTGTCTGCACAGACCCGGCACAGTAGTGAGTAGACCATTTATCTCAGGAGTTCTATCTACGCGGACAATCCGGATCATAGGGATTACAGAAAAGGAAACCCTCTTTACCTTCAAAAATGGGGCAGCTGATAGTTAACTCAAGGCCATTCTTTGCAGCTAGAGGTTCATTGTGAGTAAAATTCAAACTAGTCACTAGTAATAATGGCACAGCTGATTGACTTATTTATTTATTCTTTCAACAAATATTCATTGTGTGTGTGCCAGGCACTGCTCTAGGCACTGGAAATACTGCAGTGAGGGCAACAAAGACCCCTGCCTCATGCATGTTACATTTTAAAGCAGAGACAGATAATACATAATGCATATAATTTAAAAGATAAATTATATGATAGATGATATATAGAAGATGATAGGTGCTATGGACAAAGAATGAAATAAAATAGAGAAAGAAAACTGAAAGTTGAATAGCTGAGGGGAGGAAGGATTGCTATATTAGATAGTCAGTGTGAGCCCCTTTGAGAAAGTACCTACAATGCACGCGAAAGCTTGAAGGACATGAGGAAGTTATTCACGTAGCTATGAAGCTTGGGGAAGGGCATCCAGGCAGAGGGAACAGCGAATGCAAAAGCCCCAAGGCTGAAACATGTCTGATATAGCCATGGGAGTTCAAGGAGGCACATGGGGCCCGGGGGGAGTACAGAAGGGTGACAGTAGCAGGAGCTGCAATCAGAAAAATAACGGGGGTCAAACCACAGGTGGCCTTGTAAACCACTGCAAGGACTTTGGCATTTACTCCAAATAAACCAAGAGCCACGGGAGGGCTCTGATCAGAAGAGTAACATGATCTGAATTCATGTTTAAAAGGATCATTCTGGCTGCCATGATCAGAATAGACCCGGGAGAGAGGAGGCAGGCAAGAAGAGAGGTGCAGACGCACAACATCCACAGGTAGAGAGCTAATGATGGCTCCAGTGGGGCCAGATTCTGATTATATTTTGAAGACAAAGCCCCTGTGGATGTGAGGGTGTGAGAGAAAAGAAGAGTCAAAATGACTCAAGATCCTCCACCTGAATGACTGAAACTATGGGCTTCACCTGATCGGAGACTGGAGAGACTACAGGTGGAGCAGGTTGAATGGAGAACGTTAGCAGCTTAGGTTTGAACAGGTCGAGTTCGAGACGCCACTTAGACATCCAAGTGAGGTGTTGACTACCAGTAAGATTCATGTGTTATGAGATGAGAAAGAGCATGATGTAGCATCTACCCTTAAGTACTTCTACTCACCAAAAGATTCCTAATGAGGCTGTCAAAGATAGAGGCTAAGTGACTGCCATAGATGTGCACACTGTAGAGCTTCTTAGTTCAAAGAGAGCTCTGCACTGGAGCTATAAATACAGACTTGACTCCAATTTAATATGCCCCAAAGGATTCCACCTTCTTCCCTTTCCAATTCACTTCTCTCCACCAAGGAGCCTGACTTACAGACCACAGTAAAAAAAGAAAGTTGTAAATGAGAATGGCGAGCTTACCACTCAGAGCCATGGCCAGCCGAAATTCTTCCTTTAGTATCTCAAGGACATCTTGGACACCTTTCTCCCCCTAACCAAGTAAAAGATAAAGAACTACTGGGTAAGTCAGCCTGACTTGTTTCATTCATTTGTTTCACTGTCCAATCATCCTGTTTTATACATTTATCTTTGTCTAATTACCTGGAAAGCCAAGCCCCATATGATCGGTCTCCCCACAAACACAGCCCTGGCACCCAGGGCCAGAGCTTTCAGAACATCAGTGCCTTTCCGCACACCCCCATCCAGGAAGACTTCCACCTTCCCTTCCACAGCCTCCACAATTTCTGGCAGAGCATCAATCTGGGGAGAGAAGAAGTCAATAATGTAACACTATTAACATTGAATTGTTATTCAGCTACACCTCCAAAACCACAGATGCATCCAACTAGGACTTAGAGTTGAAGCTAAGTAGGTTTGGGGTCTGCAATAAAATTATTTCCCTCTGAAAGAAAAGAGGTACAAAGGCTAGCACATCAACAACAACAACAAAAACCAGCTAAATTTGAAAATGGGTGGTTTGCTTCTTTCAAAGTCCAAGGCTTTTATTTCTGTTCCTGATATGTAAATTCAAAGATCATAACCAAAAAAATTAGAAACATAATTTTAAAATATTCTTTTACAGCAATTTTTTATAAAATTCATATAAGTAAATGAAGTATCTTGTTGATATAAATTATTCTTAACATTACTCATTGCAAATCAATTGTTAAAATTCATACTCAGATAATAGTGCAAGCAGTGGTGTATAAAAAATGCAAACACAGCTAGAAATAAAAAATTTAGTCTCTGATTTCCTCATCCAATCTACTTTGTATCCAGTCATATGTTAGAGAACTCTTTGTGAAAATATTTTTCTTGCTTTTATTTTTGTTTCATCTCAAAGTATTAAGGGGGTACAAATGTTTTTGGTTCCACGGATCACTTTTATAATGCCTTGAGTCACAGCTGTAAGTGTGCTCATCACCCAAATAGTGTTCACTGTACCCATTAGGTAGGTTTTTGCCCCTTTCCTCCTCACCCCTCCCCCCGACTTGATTTCTTCTAAGTTTGACATTCCTCTGTGCACATGTAGGCTCATCGGTTAGTTCCAGTTTAATAGCAAGTACATGCGATATTTATTTTTCCCTTCTTGTGATACTTCACTTAGAATAATGGTCTCTGGTTCCATCCAAACTGTTGTGAAAGGCATTACTTTATCCCTTTTTATAGCTCAGTAGTACTTCACGGTATATATATATATATATATATATATATATACCACATTTTGTTAATCCACTCATGAATTGATGGGCACAGGTTGATTCCACATCTTTGCAATTGTGATGTGATAAACATTTGGATGCAGGTGTCTTTTTTATAAAATGATTTTTTTTTTCCTTTGGGTAGATACCCAGTAGTGAATTGATGGATTGAATGGTAGGTCTATTTTTAGTTCTCTGAGGATTCTTCATCCTGTTTTCCACAAAGGTACTAATTTGCAGTCCCACCAACAGTGTGACCACATGTACCTTGAAGCTCTTGGTCTTCATTGACAATTGATGATGGGCTCAGGTTAGCACTAGAGAATCAAGATCCTCATAGAGGTTGATTTGGTGGATTGCATTATTGTTCCTGATCCTTCACACATCTCAAAATCCACTCCCTTTCCAAGGCAACTTCACAGTTTCTCCCACTAAAAGGAACAGAGCACATTTGCCCATTCCTTGTCTTTGACCTTGGCTATGTCACCCACTTTGGCTAACAATACGTGAGCAGAGATGGCAGAATGCCATTTCTGAGCATGGGCCCTAAGCAACCTCATATATTTCTACTTACTCTTTTGCAACTTGCCACTTGCCATGAGAAGAGCATCCTCCAGGTACTGTTTCCCCTCCAGCTTGGGCCCCAGGATAAATATTTAGGAAACAGAGCTATCAAAGCCAAATGCAGCTGGACTTAAAACTTGGAGCACAGCCACCTAGCTAGTACCAAGCCTAGATCAGTAGACACTAGTTGACAAAAACTTTCCTGGGAATAAATGATTATTGATTTAAATCACTGAATTTGGGATCATTTGTTTCATAGCATAATATCGCAGTAGGTGACACAATTGGCTACTTTGATGTAGATCTTTGCATTTGAGAACAGAAACAATTCACAAGGCAACCTATATATAAATCAAAATCTGTAGAAATGATCCACATTCATCCCAAAATGTTAAAATATAAAATTAAGTCCAGTTCCCATTTAAAATGTATGCTGAAGAAGCTACCATACACTCGAGCACACTTTTTCCAGAACTAATTATGCTGAAATCACTCAAAGGCTTTCCCACTTCTCCTCTAAAATTTTAGAGGCTAAACTTAAAGAGAGTTTTATGTAAAAGGCTAAAGACCAAACACAAGTACAGATTTAGAGGAAGCGAAGGCAGCACTTGGCATGTGCCCCTCAATGTTTGGCAGGTAATGTGATTTTCCCCTTTTCCTTTGGCTTCTCTGCCTTGCCAAACGTGCTGTGGATCCACTTACATATGTCCCTTTACCTATACATAGTCCTCCTTTTACATTCAGGCAAGTTACATCAACATATAAATGCTACAATTTCCAAGCGATGATGCAAGCTATAATTAAGCATATTTCCCCATTTGAAACCAGAGCCAAAGAAAAATATTAGCTAGCTTGGGTTCAATACACGTTTTCAAAGTCAGGCAAATCAAATCTGTTCAGGTTATTTCCAGTGCCTCACCTGGCCTAAAAGTAGACTAATAAGGATACTTACAATGTGAATCCTGGGTTAAAACACAGAGCCTAGATTGGTGTTTCATGTGTCCATGAACAAGAACTTTTATCCACTGCTGAGCATTTCTATCCTCCCCTTTTTCTTTCAGTGGCTGCAGTGTTAGTAGGCATATATTATGCAAAATAATTCTGATCAGAACAGATTAAATAAATAAATATAGTAGACAAACCCATCACTTTAGGGCCCTGTTTCTGTTTCCTTCTTTTCAGTTTGCTACAAGTCTGTGAGATCATTTATTTCGCTTGTTATTTCTTTCTTTGGTGCTTCTTTAGAAAACTAATGAAACTCCACTGGAGTTAATCTCCAGAAAACATGGTGAGATCCTTACCTAGGGTGGCTCCTCTGTCCCTCTATTCACTGATTTATCAAAAACTTGGTTGAGGACCTGGTATATTCAAGGCACTAATGTCAGGCAGGGTAAGGGACATGAAAAGAATCCCACAGCGATCTGACTCTCAAAGGGAATCCTCTTTCTCCTTCTTGCCGAAGTCACCCTCTTCCAGGATGCTCCCTGCCCAACCTCACCCTGCCCCCACCCCTAAACAAAATTTATACTCACAGGGAATTCTCACCTTTCCACCGTCCCATAGCATCCATTGTTATACTACTCTTGATTTCTGACATTTTAGGTATGCAAACCTTTGTGTAAATTAAAGCAGTTAAACATAAACAAAAGCAGATAAAAAACAGAGCTGCTTAGTGAAGAATGAAGGAGACAGAGTCCAAGCCACCGTCCATAAATCCTCCCCGACTCTATCCCACCCCACCCATCGCACTGCACTAGGCAGCCCTGGCAGGGTTTCTACTAAGCACACTTAGAAAACTCACAGGTTCATATGCATTTAGCAGATTGTTTGCAATCGCAAAAATGGTAGTGATGATTTCCCACTCTATCTACATTTCCTCGTGGCATCATGGGGGAGGGGTGTGTAGTACAAGGGAGGAGGGTTCTGTTCCCCGTTCCTGGAAGCTGAATTGGCCTTGCCTTGCTTTCAGCAATAGAATGTGAGAGAAGTGACAGTGCCAGTCCCAAGCTTAGCTCTCAAGAGGCCTTGCATACTTCCGCTGATGCTCTAGGAAACGTGCCACCTAAGAGAACAGACCCACCTACATGCTGGGAGACATGTGATAATGCAGAATTGTCCCTGCTGAGCTCATCCAGCCCTAGCCTGTCCCAGTGGACGCAGCAGCTGACCACAGGCAGGTACCAGTGAGCCCAGCCAAGACCAGAAAAGCCCCCCCACCAAAAGATCTCAGCCCAAATTGCCAATGCACAAAATTGCAAAATGGATAAATGGATATTGTTTTTCAGCCAGTAAGGTTCAGAGTAGTTTGTTACACAGCGAAAGGCAACTGATAGATTAAATGTTTCTCAAAGATGGAATTGCATTGAACTCTTTTTAAGAGGAAAAATAAAATCTCTTAGAGTTCACAGAACATGCCCAAGGGCTCAACTTGAGAAACATTGACTGACTTAACAACCCAAATGCTTATTCTCTGAAAATGTTTTGCCATTGGAAATATTCACTGGAAAAGAACATCACATTTTTAAGCTTGAGGTAGTTTAGGTCCAGTTAGCATCCAAGTAAAAATGTGAAATTGAAAAAAAAAAATGCTCCTAGGATTCAAACACTCTGGAGAATGTCTTTAAACCCCAGTTTGAGAAGATCTAGTGCTACGGATTTTAGAAATCAATTTGATTCTATCCCATTACTTTCTAATTACTTCAAGGCCAATCTGGATCACATTATCACCATGAGGACAAGGACCTTGACATGACCTTATTTTTTAATTCCTTTTGGTTAAAGCAGAGGCCCGGCAGCAGTTTTCAGAAACTATGTATTAAGATGAACTGAAGTTAAATTCCTGTTCTAAAACTCTGAATGATAAGTACTTCCCCATACAATGGAACTCAGTGATTTATAGAAATGGAGAAATCTTATAGTTCACTTTCTTTTTGAAACCAACACACCACTTTGAAAATGCTCAAGCTGAAAAGTCTGACTTGCTCACCCAGCTCTGACCCCTTAAGAGAGGCGAGACAAGGGCTCGACACCAAGACTCCCATTTCAGTGCTCTTCCCATGACATCATGCTGCCTCTGTGGCTCTGACTTATGATGTAACAGAATCTGCAGGACAGCGAGTCCTTCTGTGCATCTACTGAAAAGCTTCACACTGCAGCTGCCTGCAAGCCTTTTGCCACCCACTGCAAAACCCACACACTGAGGCAAAGACACCCTTCACCATAAACCAAATCTGTTCTCACATTGCTCTCGCCATTGCGAGCCTAAAATTTGCTCTTAAGTGGGAGGCAAAATTCAAGGCAGTATCTCCTCCCGTGCATACAGCACGCAAAGGGGAGGGTTATTGTTTTTTTAAAAACAGTCTCGGAGACCACAACTCAAAAAGCCCTTTTAGATGTTTCCATATCCCCTCAGCCAGAGGGAAATAAACCACACCATTTAGATATTTTTCCCTTAGAATTTAGTTAGATTTGATTTCAGTAGATTTATATTTTATTTTTAGAAAACAAACTTAATTTGGCCTGCACACTAAGTCTATGTCTTCATACACAAGTGAGGCATAAATTTGAGAAAGAGCCTTGAGCTGTGACCAACTTCTCCACCCTCCTCGGAGGAGGGCTTCACTTTCCACCTCTGTTTACCTGCAGGCAACATTTAATATCTTCTAAAAAGACGTGTCTCTGGGCGTAAAGCTGAGTTGGAAAGGGCGGACAACTTCCAGGTTCATGATTTTAAATTCTTGACTATATAACCCTACAGTGTATAAAGACTTGGTTCGTTCTCACCCTTAGTGTTTTAGAAAAAACTGCAAATGTAATATGCATACACAACATTCCCTGCCTTCCTTTGATTTACCATAAGACCTACAAAACTGATCTATGAATGTGGCTAAATCAACCTGCTAGTGAGTTCAATGAAACAATAATCCACTACTGCTTGGCTGAATTACTTGTTCTACTCTTCTTCCAGTGGTTTGGATAAATTCAATTGGTCATTCCAATTACAGTCATCCATATAATAACTAGGACTGAATGGTTCTAATAAAAGGGAGAAACATATTAATATATATATACATATATATATGATGATTCAGTTCAGAGAGAGGTGGAGGTCTGGAAAGTTCATCTACATTATTTAGTAAATATTTTTTTAAGCTTTGTTATATGATGCTAGTTGACTTTGCCTATGTAACTCAAATTATAAAACATCACAGTTTAAAGGCACCAAAGAAATCATCAAATTGATATTTAAACTTTAAAAGATGAGGAAACCAAGGTTCAGAGTGGCTATCAATTCCCCCGTTCTTCAGTGGTCCAGGCACCCCTTCTCTGTTTCCTTGATGGCTAAATTATGATAACCACTAAGGCCCCCTAATTGGTCTTCCTGCCTCTTGTCATGCCAAAATCTAATTTATGAGACTCACTGCAAGTAAATCAAGGCTCTTCTGTTGCATAGCCAACAACTCATAGTATTCAGGAATCTCCTCTCTTATCTCCAGAGAGATATATTTCCCAGGACTCCCCCACTCCCACCAGATTCTGCAAACAAAATGGATTGCTCGGTATTCCCCAAGCACATCTCACTCTTTCCTGTTTCACATTTTCTGTTCACAACCCTAAAAACAGAGGTCCACATAGAGACAGAGCAGAGATTAAAAGTAGCTGCAGCATCATTGCCTCCTCTACAAAAAATCTTGGCTAAATCCCCACAAGGGGAGAGCATGTAAGGGAACCACTTTTAATATCCACTTATGCTCCTGGCCCCATCCTGGACCCTGGATCCATAAAATCTGTGTCTGTCTTCATGGCTTTTTATGCACTTCTGTCCATCAATTCTTGATCTTAAAATCTACCCCAGTGCCTCTGCTGGCTTCCTTAGATTTAGGCCTTTTGGGGGGGCTAATTGCTTGCTCTACACCACAGTTCTAACTCAGTCTCACATCTTTAGGCCAGTTTAGTTCCCTTTTATATCTAGATTCTGGATCCTGATTTTCCCAGCACAATGTATGCAGTGTCCAAAAACCACAGGTGCATGTTGGAATCCCCTGGATAGCTTTAAAAAATATTGGTGCCTGTGCACCCCACCTCCCTGCCAGAGATCCTGACGAATTCATCTAGGGTATAGCCTGAGCATCAGAATTCTTGAAAGTTCCCCAGGGAATTCCAATGCACAGCCCAGAAGGTTCACAACTCAACCAGAGTGGCCTAGTGCAGCCCACTGCCCCTCCTCTAGGCCATGGGACTCCTTTCCCCATCCCCGCCACCCTCTCTCTGCAGCTTTGCAACCCCCACCTCCACAGGAAATTCCGAACTGTCCCTCCTCCTGACTTCTTGTCACAATTGTACCCTGATCCTAAACTCCACCAAAGCCTTTGGTAAGCCCCACGATTCTCTCTTAGCTCATCTTCTTTGGACTGTCATGGCATAATTTTTTTTTCATACTCCAGTTTATATTATATCTATCAGTGTACCTGTGAATACAAGAATAATCCCAGCCCACAAATACCTTATTATTTAACAGGGACTTTCATATGTTTACAATCAAATGTATTGGGCTAATTAAACATAAATGTAGTAGATATTTTAGGTGGTTATGACCCACCAAACTCAAAATCTAAGATCTCACATATTCACACATATTGCAGCCTGAGTGATCACACAAAAATACACACACACATAAGGCAGACACAGAGAGAGAACGGCGATTGAAATGGGAACCCCAAAGAGAAATCCCAGCATTTGCCAAAACTCACAGTGGCTGGTACCCCATCGAGTTGTCGAGCCCCGTGATTCGACACCAAGATCCCATCCAAACCGTGTTTAACTGCCTCCCTGGCGTCATCCCCTGGAAAGAGCAAAATAACAAGACAAACGCCTTATAGGAACTGCATCTTGACAGAAGACTTGAGTTCAGAGGCCTCAGCATCCCAGTTAAAGGGAGGCTGACCCCCACACACACATATACATCTTGCTCAATATTCTTAAGCATAAATATATACCCCAGGGTTAGATCTAGAATATTAGTGGTAGTTTATTTGGCCAAAAAATGTTAGCACTTGTAGCGATTTAATTATGAAATAAAATTATCAACAAATAGTAAATTGACATGAAGTTTAAAAATTTATTTATCTTTATAAAGTTGCTAAATTTTTTTTAATTAATATGATCATATCAATTTATCAGTTAGCAGAATCATTCCTCTGCAATACAGAGAGCATAAAACAATATATGAATGGCAAGTACTTTAAGTGTAACAGGCAATGAACAAATCTATTTCAAAAACATTCTTTAGTACAAATTTGTTATAACTTCAGTAGCTATTTTAAGTTATATTATTCTATAATTGTACTTTGCTCATTGAAATATATAAAAATAATATTCAAATTCTACACTACATCTATAATCATGCTCCAAAATATATTGATTTCCAAAAGTTCAATTTTAATATAGATTAATGTTCTCTTAAATCAATGTCCAAAATCGTAAAAAATATTTTATATTCTAAAGTATTATTTTCAGCATGCTCCTAGTAACAAACCATTTGCTAACAGAATCATGAAAACAACACTGGGTCTCAAGTTTAGCACTCAAAATGCAATACTATATAAAACCAATTGGTTCAAGGTCACAGTAAAAATCAGACTTTGGAAACTTAAGAAAATGCATACAGAATATTGTAAATATCTATAAATTCAGCAATGGAGATCAAGGCAGACTTGAGGAAGAATAATTTAGAAATTGGCCGGGCGCGGTGGCTCACGCCTGTAATCCTAGCACTCTGGGAGGCCGAGGCGGGTGGATTGCTCAAGGTCAGGAGTTCGAGACCAGCCTGAGCGAGACCCCGTCTCTACTAAAAATAGAACGACATTATATGGACAACTAAAAATCTATATAGAAAAAAATTAGCCAGACATAGTGGCGCATGCCTGTAGTCCCAGCTACTCGGGAGGCTGAGGCAGTAGGATCGCTTAAGCCGAGGAGTCTGAGGTTGCTGTGAGCTAGGCTGACGCCACGGCACTCACTCTAGCCTGGGCAACAAAGTGAGACTCTGTCTCAACAAAAAAAAAAAAAAATAGAAATATACAGAGGAGAATCTGTAATTCTTATTGTTTTTAAAATTTTATGTTAAGATACCATTTTCCAAACTGTGTTTCATGGAATATTAGTTTTGAAATATTCCCATTTAAAAAAAACGATGGCGACTTCTCAGGCCTTTCTCTCTCTCTCAGGGCCTGAGAACCTCGCCAAAATAAAAAAATTAAAAAAAAAAAAAAAAACAATGATAGTAATACTTTTCTTCTAAACTAATTGCTTTATGAAAATGTTAAACCTACGTGTTATGGACTGACTATCTGTGTCTTCCCAAGATTCCTATGTTGAAGCCCTAACCACCAACACGATGGTATTTGGAAATGGGGTCTTTGAGAGGTAATTAGAATTAGATGAGTTCATGAGGGTGAGCCCCTCATGGTGGGATTCATGCCCTTTTAAGAAGAGATATCACAGAACACTCTGTCTCTCTCTCTCTCTCTCTCTGTGCTTGCACAAAGAAATCATGGGAGCACACAGAGAGAAGATAGCAGTCTGCAATCTAAGAGGAAAGCCCTCACCAGACACTGTCTCTCCTGGCACCGTGAGCCCAAACTTCCAGCCTCCAGAACAGTGAGAAAACACATTTCGGTTGTTTAAGCCACCCAGTCTATGGTTATTTTGTTATGGCAGCCTGAACTAATTAAGACACCATATTATATTATTATCTGTACTACTATTTGAGAATCTACCTTTAAGAAATGCCACAACAAATTCTAAAATGCAATGAAATAGTATGAAAGATCATCTGATACATGAATTGTCAGTGTTTACCAACTATTTAGTATTGTATCTATTCACTTGCAGCCTGGTGTTTTGTCATATATTTTGTTACAGGTTCCATATGTAGTTGGCAATCTATATTTATTTTATATTAAATATAAGGGCTAATGTTCCCATGAGACTGTTTTGGCTGTCGGTTTTAATCCAAGCATGCATTACATTTTGTGAAATCTCATTGGTAACTTCTGAGCCATTCATGGGGAAAAGGCCCAAGATTGAAAGATGACTTTTTTCCCCACCCCATTAATTGCTTAATATTTTATATTTTATTGCTATTTCACATTTTATAACACATGTTTTATAATACAGCTTTCTTTTCCTGGATTTCTAATTGCCTTTTGTTTTCTTTTGTTTTCTTTTTTTTTTTTCTTTTCTTTTCCTTTTCCCTTATCATGAGACTTTTGAATATCCTCAAGTTCTTAAAATCTTTCTATCTTATTCCATATAACCTATTTAAGTTGGCATATTTTCCTCCTAGGGGCAAGCCCTGAAGCCCTCTCCCCTCCTGCTCTGCTCTCCTGCAGCAACTCTCAATACCTACTGTCTACCTTCATCCTATAGGATTGCTCCTGTTCTCTCTGGGTTGAATATCTTGTAGCCTGATGCATGTGCTCATTTGGTTTCTGTTCCCATTTATTTGTAGTACATTCCTTTGTAACTTCCTAGAAAAGGATCCCAAAGAGGTAAACTTAGAGAGCACTTGAATAGCTCCTCTTGTGTTTGAAGGATAACTGGATTGGACAGAACACCCTGTTGTCCTCAGAACCTTAGAGATGTTACTCCATTGTCTTCTCGTACCCACTGATGATGTGAAGACTGCTGCCAGTGTGACTCACATTCCTTTATAAGTAAAATGTTTTATGTTGATTTTTTTCTCTTTAGACACATTATATTTCTAAAATTTCATAAGGAATGTGATAAATTGTGATTCGTTTTCTCATTCTAATAACTTGTATCAGCAGTATTTATAAATTTCTAGTCTTTAACAATTGCCTGCCCCCCTGCCTCTTTCTTTTGTTTTTCTGTCTGAAACCCTATCAGTTGGATCCTGGACATGTTACAGTGGTCTTCGTGTTCCTCATTCATTTAATCATATTTTCTTTCATTTATCTTGTTGTTGTTTTACATTTGGGGAAATGTCATTAACTTTATTGTTCAACCATTCAATCATTTCATTTTTTACTTCAGAAATCATGTTTTTAATCTTTTAGAGCTCTTTTTTATCCTCCAATTTTCCTATTTTTAAAGAAATCAGAAGTCGTATTTTCCCAATGTTAATCATTGGGATCTTTTTTTATATTCCAATTTTCTTTTCATGGCAGACTCTTTTTATTTACATATAATATATTTTCTACATCTTTGGGACAATCATTTGGTTTTTTTAAAGTTCTTTTCTCTTTTTTTGTCTCTTTCTTTTGGGATCAGCTTTTCTATAGATTTGTCTTGGTGTTTTATATTTTGGTGTTTCTGATATGACTTGTGATGCTAAATTTTCCATTTATATTTAAGGAAGAAAAGGTTTGAGAAGCTGCAATAGGATTCCTGGGCTGTTTTGTAAATCAGTTTCATTCCTGCCAACTCTTTGCTGGAGTGGAAATGCCTTGTGGGAAAAGGCAGGAAATGTCAACTAAGAGGGAATTGGACTGTGAGGTACTGAAGTGTCAGAATGAGGACAGCATCATGTCATATTAGAAATGCCACCCACCCACATGTCATCCCAGCCATCCATTCATTTCTTTAGAAAGGATCATGCTGCTTCCTTATTGAGCGGTGAACACCAGGTTGCCCCTTGTTTCCAAAGCAGTGGGGCGGGGAAGGATTGCTGGCTTGTAGACAAATTTCCCAAACAGATTTTCCATTAATCCTACTGCTTTCATTCTCCATTCCCAACCCTCTTCTACTTGCAGATTACACCCCGAGCCTCTCAGGCACTCCATCACATAATCTGCCCTTGTCTCCTCTATGGTTCTCCAATAGCCCATCTTAAAATGCAGTTTTCTTTGCATTTTCTTCCTACCAACATACTCCCATGCATTTTGTTTCTTTCATAAATTCCTTAAAACTTCTCTCCTGGTTGTGCCCCTTATCTTCCTTTGCTTTGCTGTCATTGGCTTAAATAAATTTGAATTTCTGTGCTTTAATTTTAGTGTGGTCTTCAGTTTGATAAGAGGATATGCATGAATTCAGCCCATCATTTTGAACCAAAAGCCTGATACACTATCATGCCCAACATATTTGAAGAATGTCTCTCTAAATCTATGGCCTTAATGCACTGCTGTCCAGTAGAAATTTCTGTGATGATAAAAATGTTCTAGATCTGTACAGTTCCACACAGTGGCTACTAGCCTCATGTAGCCATTGAGCAATTGAAAAGTGGTGGTATTACTAAGAAACTGGAATTTTGCCTTTATTTAATTTTAATTAACTTATATAGCCACATGTGGCTAGTGGCTGCCATATTGTACAGCTCAGCTTTAAAGTTTACATGATCTTACCTATTCTAATAAAGACATGTAGTATGACATTTTTTAAATATCTAAATGTACCCATAAATAACCTTAGTAAACAGTATAAAATTATATTCTGAATTGGTGTTGTTTTCTCTGGTTATCTAGTTGCATGCATGATACTAAACATCAAGTCAAATGTTAAAAAAAAAAAGAAACAAAAAAAATGTTTAACATGGTATTTTTGAACCCCATAACTGAGCATGTGTGCAGTCCTCCAATTTATATTCAGATGTCTGCCATATATAGCAATTATATAGCTACAATTCGCATTTTGAGAAATCAAATATTATCAATAAATAGATCCTATACAGTATGAAGAAGTGATTAACTGCTTAGGGTAAGTCATCAGACCACCTGGACTTAAATCCCACATCTGCTATTCGTTTAACTTGTGCATCATTGTCCTAAACCGTAAAATGAAGACAATATTACTAATACACATAAAATAAGCTTCTGGATTAAATAAGTTGAATGATTGTTTAGAAAGTGCCTGACACATGTGGAGCACTCAGGTAAATATTAACTATGATTATTATTATTTTCCTCTGATTGTTGCAAGTAGTATAAACTAAGAAGAGGAGTAGGTGAAAGAAGATTCATTTGCAGTATGATTTTGGAAAATCCATTTGAGTTCTGTTTGTAACAATAATATTTCATCCTAGTCAGGATTTCAATTATAAAGGGCCTTCCGTTTGAAGTAATTGCTACTTAAGTAATAGTTTGTTATCCTCCATCATTTCAAGTGGTTTTCGTGTTTTCCAGGCAGTGCTGGGAATACAGAGGGCAATAACTGAATGACAGAATGGTTTACTTAAAGGATAGGATCATGAGTATCTAGAAAAGCAAACACAGTAAGGATAATTTGTGAACAGATATAAGTCCCTTTCATTAGCTGCTTATGAAACCTTGTCCACAGTTTTTCATTTTATTTCAACCCAGAGAGAAAAGCAATTTTGCATTAATGAGAGAGCCAAAATGTTCTTACACAGCACAATGTTCATGAATCTTTAATATTTTCATTATTCCTTAGTGTTTACTGGTGTGGCATTCCATATTTGTTGATTTGCCATTAAATATGTTGACCATTTGAGAAAGTCAGTAGTCAACAGGCAATAGTACCTGTTTGCTCTCCTATTAATATATTATCTCCATATTTAATTTAAAAGAACAAAGAAAAATGTAAGTACTCATGATTTATCCTCAAGTTCTTGGAGCTTTTGGCCTAGGACTCTGTTTTGACTTATAGGAGTTTAGTGACTAAATCCTAGATACACGGCAGCAGGTTTGAATACAACCATTGAGTGAATATTCAACGACAGTATCCTGAACAAATGTATACAGACATTCCTTGTTGTATTGTGCTTTGCTTCAAAGAACTTCAAAGATATTGTTATTTTTACAAATTGAAGGTTTGTGGCAACCATGAATCCAGCAAGTCTATCGGTGCCATTTTTCCAACAGCATGTGTTCATTTTGTGTCTCTGTGCCACATTTTGGTAATTCTCACAGTATTTCAAACTTTTTCTTTATTATTATATCTGTTAGGCTTGATGTTATTATTGCAATAGTTTTGGGGTGCCACAGACCATGCCCACATAACATAGTGAAATTAACTGATAAATGTGCATGTTCTCACTGCTCCATTGGCCATTCCCCCATCTCTCTTTCCTTCCTCAGGGCTTCCTATTCCCTGAGACACAACAATATTGAAATCAGGCCAACTAAGGACCCCACAAAGGCCTCTAAGTGTTTAAGTGAAAGGAAGAGTCACACATCTCTCACTTTAAATCAAAAGCTAAACATGATTAAGCTTACTGAGGAAGGCATGTCGAAAGCCAAGATAGGCTGAAAGCTGGGCCTTTTGTGCCAAACAGCCAAGTGTGAATGCAAAGGAAAAGTTCTTGAAGGAAGTTAAAAGTGCTATTCCAGTAAACACATAAATGATAAGGAAGCAAAACAGCCTTATTGTTGATATGGAAAAAGTTTTAGTGGTCTGGATAGATCAAACCAGCCACAACATTCCCTCAAGCCAAAGCCTAACTCAGAGCAAGGCCCTAAATCTCTTCAATTCTATGAAAGCTGAGAGAGATGAGGAAGCTGCAGATGAAAAGTTTGAAGCTAGTAGAGGTTGGTTCATGAGGTTTAAGGAAAGAAGCCTTCTCATCTCTAAAATAGAAAGTGCAAGGTAGAGCAGCAATTGGTGCTGGAGAAGCTGTAGCAAGTTATCTAGAAGATCTAGCTAAGATAATTGATGAAGGTAGCTACACTTAAACAACATATTTTTCAGTGTAGCTAAAACAGCCTTATATTGGAAGAAGATGCCATCTAGGACTTTCATAGCCAGAGAAGATAAGTCAATGCCTGGCTTCAAAGCTTCAAAGGACAGGCTGACTTCACTCTTTTTAAGAGCTATACAGCTGGTGATTTTAAGTGGAAGCCAATGCTCATTTACTATTCCAAAAATTCCAGGGCCCTTAAGAATTATCCTAAATCTATTCTGCCCGTGCTCTATAAATGGAACGATAAAGCCTGGATGACAGCACATCTGTTTACAGCATGGTTTACTGAATATGTTAAGCCCACTGTTGAGACTTACTGCTCAGGAAAAAAAAAAAAAAAAAGATTGCTTTCAAAATATTACTGCTCATTGACCATGCACCTAGTCACCCAAGAGCTCTGATGGAGATATATAAGGAGTAACGTTGTTTTCATGCTGTGAATACAACCTCTACTCTACAGCCCATAGATCAAAAAATAATTATGAATTTTAAGTCTTATTATTTAAGAAATACACGTTGTAAGGCTATAGCTGCCATAAATTGTGATTTTTCTGATGGACCTGGGCAAAGTAAATTGAAAACCTTCTAGAAAGAATTCACCATTCTAGATGCCATTAAGGACACTTATAATTCATGGGAAGAGGTCAAAATATCAACATTTATAGGAGTTTGGAAGAAGTTGATTCCAACCCTCATGGATGACATTGAGGGGTTCAGGAATTCAATGGAGGAAGTCACTACAGACATGGTGGAAATAACGAGAGAACTAGAATTAGAAGTGGAGCCAGGAGATGTGACTAAATTGCTGCAATCTTACGATAAGACAGATGAAGAGTTGCTTTTTATGGATGAGCAAAGAAAGTGGTTTCCTGAGAGAGAGTCTACTCCTGGTGAAGAGGCCGTGAACATTGTTGAAATGACAACACAGAAGTTAATATGTATTACATTAACTTAGTTAATAAAACAGGGAAGAGTCTGAGAAAAGTAAATCAATGCAGCAAACTTCCTTGCTGTCTTATTTCAAGAAATTTCCACAGCTACCCCAGCTTTCAGAAACCACCACACTGATCAATCAGCAGTCATCAACATTGAGGCAAGATCCTCCACTAGCAAAAAGATTAGGACTCATTGAAGTCTCAGATGATTGTTAGCATTTTCTTAGCAATAAAAGATTTTTTAAATTAAGGCATGTATCTTGTTTTTTAGCCATAATGCTATTGCACACTTAACAGAGTACAGTATAGTGCAAACATAACTTTCATATGTACTGGGAAACCAAAACATTTGTGTGACTCGCTTTATTGAGGTTGTCTGGAACTGAACCCACAATATCTTCAATACTAAGAATCTGTATGCCTGTATATGAAAACAGCCAATTAGAGAACAATGTCTCAGCACCAGAAAGCCACAATGGAAGTGAGACAGTGTAGTTTTAAAATTAAAAAAAAAAAAAATTAAAAGAAAAAGAAAAAAGAAACTCTAAAAAGCATTATGCCTTTGCTCATAAAAGCCATTTGTTTGTTAGCATTTGAGTTCTGAGGAAGACCAAATCCTGACTCATGTTTGAAGCTTGTGTCAAAAGCTCTTCAAGGGCAGTTTAACCACAGAGAGAGATTACATCTTGCATTCCCATTTGCATCCATTAAAATTTCAGTTCTTAAAATAGTGGTGAAGATGGGATGTTTCATCTAGGTCTTTCCAGGTGCTCATGATTTTATGTTTCTGCAAACACAATCTGCACTTTTCTGGTAAAACAAAACTGAGAGAGGATGAATGACTCTCAGTCAGTGCATGGGACTTCTGCATGAAGACCTGTGGAATGGATTTCCTAGGACTTGCCATGTCACCCCTGCCCCCATATCCACATAGAGCATATGTGTTACTTGATGCAATTGTTGTCATAGAGATGATTCTTGTTTGTTAAATAAATGAAACAAATAGTTACAGAAAACTACACAATGTAAACTGTACGTGTATAAATAAGCGATTTCCTTTCAAATTGCAAATGTCTTTCTTTCTCTTGCATTTTGCCTTTCTATCTAATTATATAGACTTAACATAGTTTTCACTGAGAATTTTAGTCAGTAAACATTTGGTCTGTCTACTATGTGCAAAACATATGAAAACATACAGAAACAAGCCCTATGTTCCATTTGGATGAAAAGAAAAGGGAGGTGGTGGTGATGGTGGTGGTGGTTCTACGTAAGGTGATCACAGAATGAAGTTCTAGAAGCCAAAATATTCGTGACATAACCCATGATAGTAAATCTAATTCAATGGATCTGCTTCATATCCTAAAGGACAAAGTTACAGGAAATGATATGAATCGGAAATCCTAAATTGAAAAGTTGGTTAAAAATGAAATCACTCCCTCCTTACATGTGTTCTCTGTTAACTGAGATAATTATGGGACCACACTATTGTTACCCTTCCTTAGTGTTTCAAGCTAGTCCACCTGGGCCATCTCTGTCATTAACTGTCTCAGTGTTCTAATTTAATTAGAGCTTCTCAGTCCCCTCCTTGCCATTCCTCTAGGGCAGCCTACAATCAGCTCTTTCCTGAGCAACATTTCCTAAATGTCTTCCCACACCACAATTTTGCCACCTTCATCTTTTATTCCGAAATGAAAACTTTTCTAACCCACTCCTTCTTTTTTTTTTTTTTTCATAGAGTGCCGTGGCATCATCATAGCTCACTGCAACCTCAAACTCCTGGGCTCAAGCAGTCCTCCCACCTCAGCCTCCTGAGTACCTGAGACTATAGGTGTGCATCTCTACATCTGGCTAATTTTTCTATTTTTTTGTAGAAATGGTGTCTCACTCTTGCTCAGGCTGGTCTGGAACTCCTGGCCTCAAGTGATCCTCCCATCTCAGCCTCCCAAAGTGCTAGGATTACAGGTATGAGCCACCACACCCAGCTTAACCAACTCTTGTAATTGTCTACACCCCCTTTTTTAGGCTACACCCTTATATAGATTTCTATCTCAGTGCCTTTAACATTGTATTGCACCCAAAATGCTTATTTATATGTCTGTGTCCTACTAGACTCACCTTTTGGCCAAGGATTTCAAATTATTTTATTTCATAAAGCAATTTTAGCATGCAGTGTGATGAATGTTTATGGAATAAATGAGTGAATAAAAAGATGGATGAATGAATGGCTGGCACAGAACTTACAGGTTAATGTTTTTTAGTATATATGGCTGGATGTGGCCACAAAAAATAGCATTAATAACCATGGATGATCGTATGGATGAAAGGAAGGTAAGTGAAACCATTGCTTAAAGGTGTCTGTAAACCAAGATATACTCACTGAAGTTATAATCCACAGAATTTTGAACTAAGACAATGATCAATAGGAAACAGTATAACAATATTTTCTTAAAAGCACAGAATAATGTTTGAGATGGTAGATATGCTAATTACTCTAATCTGATCACTATACATTATATGTTATCAAAATATCACTATGTGTCCCATAAATGTGTACAATTATTATATGTCAACTGAAAAATTAAATTTAAAAAAATCACAGAATAAGATAGTTCTGGATTTAAACACATCTCCACTACTTAAAAACTTGCACTAGGTCCATTCTTTTACTTTTATGAGCTCATTCCTGCATACATAAGATTAAATAGTCAAAATAGGCAGCATGCCTAGAACTATATAAATAGAGGCCACGTGACTCACACATATTCAAGAAAAACCTATGAAAAAAGTTTTGATTCAAAGTTGTTGTTAGACCCTGAGATAAGTTAATAGACTCTCATCCCAGAGTCACTCACTCAAACACTTCAGTTTTAAAAAAAAATGTTTTGGCAGTTATCTATATAACCATATTTATTGAAAAAAAAAAAAGGTTTTTCTAAGGCAAGAAAACATTTTTGTGGGTAAACACATTCACACTCCAAAATTATTATAGTCATTGGTACCTCCCTGAGGGATTCGAATACATATGGATGCTGGGGAAACAGTCAAGTTTCTTATTATCCATGGCTTGATAATTGAGGATTTTACGATCCTAGTCAGCCATTCTCTACATTGAGGTGATGTGGGTTTGATCACACTCAAAAATTAGTCCTAGCCATTGGTACTTGGAAGGAGCACAAGATAAAGAGAAAATGTTGTTAAAACAGGTTGACTGTCCTAATACCATCCTTGGGGCATCTCTTTGATCTGAAAGCGTCTGTCGTAGCTTTCAGGTAAAGCAACGAACTCAGGACATTCTACCAAGATCTTGCCAAGCTCCACGATTCAGTAACAGCTATAAAATAAAGCAATGGCATCACAATACTTTGAAAAAGCTCACTTTCTAAAATTCACGAAAGTCATTCTATTTCAGAATATTGCCTAAGAACAAGGAGGTATTTATGCAATAACATGAAAAGACAGAATTGAGAGTTGGAATGTCTCTTTTGATTTCCATGTTAATATTTCCTGATTAGTTATTTTCCCTTAAAAATATCATGACCATAACCACAAAGGATCATAAAATCAGTATGGCTTCAAGTAGAAAAATAAACAAACCTCTCAAAATTCCCTTTGCAACAATAGGCAGTGACGTCAGTCTTCTCAGCCATTTGATATCTTCCCAGCTGATAGATGGGTCTATTTCCTTAGATACATATGCAGCAAGTCCACTGTTGTCTCCAAAATTTTTCTTAGGAGAAAATGCTAAATCGCTGGTTTCAAAATTTTTCATCCTGAGATAAAGAGATGCATAAAATGAGGAATTTCCCAAAGTTAGAGATATCTTTACAATGATTCACTCAATGAAAAAAGAAGTTACACTTTTTGAATCAATTGGCTGTTCACTCCTCAACCATTGTTAAGTTGATTGCATGCATATTTTCCATATTTTTGATACAGAATTCTAGTCTAACTGTAACAATATATAGTGGTCTTAATTGGTCACCCACAGTTTATTTTGCAACTCAGGCTGCGTTTATACAAACAAATCAATTCCAAGGAAAAATATGTGGCTAGGTACAAATATCTCCTTTTTAAGCCATTTGTGAATATAGACAATAGACTTGATGCTATTTTCTGCCATCATTGCAAATTAATCACTATGAAAAACATTTGTATGGTGCTTTATAATTTACAAACGGCTTTCATATACCAAAATCATTATAAATTTTTCTTTAAAAAACTTGTAAAAAGTAAAATTGATACTCCACAATTCCCATTCTAAATAGAAAATAAAAACAGACTTGCACCACAAGTTGCCCTAACTATAAAGCTCACGAATGGCAGCATTTGGGCTCCAACCTGGGTCTCTTGACTTGACTCCTAATTATATTCTCTTCGCTCAGATCTAAGTTGCATCAGCTATTGCCCCTAACCTCAAGCAACTTCCAATGCCCTTGTAGAAAATTCTAGAGGAGATTGAAACTTCAGTAACATGTGTTAACACCTTCTGTCTGTTGCTGCTGCAGACGCTTTCCTGTCTTGCTCTTGTGGTGGTGGTGGTGGTGGCCATGTTGTTTTTTCTTGCTCCTGGAGCCTGAGTCAACTCCCCCACAGCAGACTGGAAGCACCAGGGATGTTGAAGTGCAAATACCCCAGCTCGCTCGCCCCCATGTAGACTAACTCTGAGATGAATTCTACATAAACACCCAGAATCTTCTAGCAGGATCAAGCTGCAGTAGCCCCCACAGCTGTAGCTGTCTTGATAACATGCCCTTTGATTGATGTTTTCCCTCCCTTGTTCCATTTTTCTGCTCCTTTGCCTTTCAAATGAATTACTTACACTTAAATCATAAGCTCACAGTCTGCTTCTAGGGAGACCCAAACCCAGACACAACACCACTGAGTTGCTGCCTTCCCCTGTGTTTAATTTTGTTGACCCAGGTTAGCCCAGTATTTCGCTAACTCACCTCTAAGATTCTGCTGGTGGCTGGCTCACCCTATGCCAGAAGTCTTTTCTCTTGGCCTAACATCCTGACTCGATTTTGGCAGTTCCCCCAACTAGGGCAAACACTTTTCTACCTGCACCTCTGACCACTAGCTAGATGGATGGCTACCTTGATACACAATGGCATCATCCCTATGACTTAGCTGCCCATAGCCCCAAATCCAGTTGAGAACTCTGTTCCTGAAATGCTGTCTTTGAATGACAACAATGACCTGGATTTGCCTTGCTCTTCTGCATATTACAAATTACCCTGCCAGCCAGTCTCTGTTCTGGGTAAAAGTAGGGCTCTATATAGATGTCTGACTTGGTCCTAGTTCTTTCTTCCCCGCCACCAGCTCTGCCATTGAACATGGAAAAGATCTTGGAGCCATGACTATAAAAATTTATGTATAAACCGACAAGTATCTAGGCATGCTAATTTTTTTATAGATGGAAGTCTCCCTATGTTGCCCAGGCTGGCCTCAAACTCACAACCTCAAGCAATCCTCCCACCTCAGCCTCCTGAGTGGCTGAGACTATCTACAGGCATGTGCCACTGCGCCTGGTTTAGGCATGTTATTTTTAAAAATTTTTTAAAGCAATCGTGACTTCCTTTGATAGAAAACTGTTTGATGTTTTTACATTTTAGTGTATTTCAGCTAATGTAACAGATTGTAGTTTGGGTGGCATATATTATCATAAGGACATGAACATTCATATCCCATATTACATAATTAGAGCTGTTGACAAAGTTTTCTTAATAAGGATTGAATAGTTAGTCCTAGAGTTTCATGGACTCAGCGGGCCACTAAAGATCATAGAAAGTTCCAGTGAGAGGCATATGGATACCCATCTAATTTGGGGGCCTTGGTAGGGATTTCAGCTGAAATGCTTGGGCATTTTTTTTTCCAATCAAGTCACTTAGGGTTATACATTTTATCACAGGCCTTGGTCTTCTGTGGTCACTCTAACTTAAAGTGAATTAAGCTAATCTTCTGGTCAATAAATATATTCTCATTATGGAGACCTATTTCATTACTTACAGATAATATTAAATGATATTAAATTCCAAACTTTTAAATGATAGTCTTAATAAGAAGAAGTCCAATCTGTCTACCCATAGCAAGACCAGAAAAAGAAAAAGAAAAACATCTGTATGTGTATATACTCTGCGTGGCACCCCACCCCCATCCCAAACAAGCTACAGTGTTTCAGCAGGGGTGGGGTGAAAGGGTGAAATGGATAGGAAAAAACAGAAACATGGATAAAATTATATAAATAACTGTTGTTATTCTTGGACGGTGAAATGCAGATCAACACTTGAATGAATGTTGCCTTACAGAAATTTCAGTGCACAATGAAGCCTTGTTGTGACTCTCAAACTTTGTTCAAAGCCAGAAGCCAAGAAAAAGTTTTCAGATATCTTGACAGAGACCCACGATGGAGTGTTTTACCAATGGCTCCGAAGGAAACCTCCATGAATGCTATTTTTATTCGGATTATGACATATATATATGTATAAAACATTTAAAGCGGCTTCTGATAACCTAAGTATTCCATTTCGTAAGGAAGGAAAGGGGAGACATCAAAATAATAACGTACTTAAGGTTTCATTCCCCGAATCCTGATCTGTTTCATGCTGCAAAGGCAAGGGACAAAATTTCTTCCTTGTAGGGTACTTATGTAGACCTTGAATGGCCTTCAAATATGCTTTTTAATCAAATGTAGAAATTGGTTTAGCTTTTAGTAAGTTATCATCAAAAAAATAAAACAATAGTACAACCACTAAATAAAGTTTAACATTATTAAACAACCAATAGTAACAGTAATAATGAGTATTGAGTAATACCCAATATTATTTATTATAAATACTGATAACCTGACGTTAAATGTAAAGCCACATGTCTCTATATTGGGTAACTAAAAAATAAAACAACCAGTAGAACCCACAATATCAACACATTATGAAAAGAAAGAGAAATTCAGAGAGATGTTCATAATCCATATAGGAGTTGATGCGGGCCTCCAGACTTTAATTCTGTGGTTAATTCTTGTATTGAGAACACAGACCTGGTGATTTCTTCCTCGACGTGGCTAGGCAGTTAGAAGAAAGATTCAGGGCATGAACTTTAAATACAAATCCTTGTCAAACTTCTTACTGGTCATGTTATATTAGGAAAATCTCATATGTTCCAGTACATTTTTATTGATTGATTCAATAATTACTCATTGAATACCTACTACATGTCAGTATTTCAGATATTTAGGATATACTAGTAAATAAAGCAGTCAAAAATCTCCAACCCCAAGAAACACAATCAATAAGTAAATTATGACGCATGATAGAACATAAGTACTATACCAATGGTACTTTTCTTTATATAAGAAAAAGAAATAAAGAATAAAAAAATAAAGAAAAATTATGACAGAGTAAGAGGAATGTTGAGTTGCCAGAGCATCAAGTTGAAATTTCAAATATGGTAACCAGGGTTGGCTTCATTGGGAAGCTACCTGGAGGAGGAAATAAGGAGAGTGGTGTTATTATATTTGTTTTTTAGTGCTGCTTTAACAAATGACTCCAAATGTGGAAGCTTAAAATGACACAAATGTATTATATTATAGTTCTGCAGCTCAGAAATCCAAAATGGTTCTCGTTGGACTAAACTCAAGGTGTCAACAGGGCCGCATTCCTTTTAGAGAATCCAGGGCAAGACCTATCCCCTTGTCTTTTCCAGCTTCTAGAGACCATCTGCTTTTTCTGGCTTCTGGCCGTCCCTCCAACCTCTACTTCTACCCTCTCATCTCTCTCCGACTCTGCCACTCATGCCTCCCTCTTATAAGGACTCTTTTAATTACATTAAGCCTACTGGGATAAAACAGGACAATCGCCTCATCGCAAGGTCCTTAACTTAATCACATCTGCATAGTCTGTTTTGCCATGTAAAGTAACAAGTTCCAGAGATTAGGACATGGACATTTTTGTCCTACCACAATTATCAATGTGAACGTTTTCCTAACCAAAGTGTTGCAAGGCTGCTGGGCTACATACCAAGTCCTCCACTAAGCTCTCTCTTCCCCACCCCCAGTCATATTATGTCCCTGTCCTGGTCTCTACCATTGATTTTTATTGTGGTTCCCAGTAGAGAGACAAGTAGATCCCTCTCTAACGTCTAGCCTTAAAGGAATTGAGGATGTTATTCATGCAATGATTTGGGACAAGAATGTTACAGGCAGAGGAAACAGCAAAGGCTAAGGCCCTGGGGCTCGAGCAGGCCTGGCATGTGGCAAGCACTGAATGGCAGCCAGAGTGGAAGAGCGAGGATGGGAGTGCCAGGCAATAAGGCAGAGAGACAATGGGGCCCACCCACATCGCACCCAGCAGGCCTCTTTTACCCTCAGAGATTTTGGAAGACAGTGGCAGCCTGATGTGCTTTGGGGTGATCTCTTAATAAATCACTTCCGGTCTTAGGAAAACAGGTCACTGGGCAAATCGTAGAAAGGGGAAGCACTGTAGTTTACCTTGATCTTAGTCAATGATCGGAAATTACTTTTCTCCTCTTTAAACCGTCCTGGCACTGAACTAAAGAGCCGAACTTCAACCCTGAGAAAGGAGCCATCTCCATGGGGAATGGGAAAAGCAAAGACCCCTGGCTCAAAGGCTCAGGAATCAGTCTGGCAAACTGGCTTCATTCCTTGCTCCTTCCGAGAGCAGATGAGAACTCTCCTCACTCCCTCTCAGTTTCGGGAACCTCCATGTCAT
Source organism: Eulemur rufifrons (assembly GCF_041146395.1). Taxonomy (NCBI): domain Eukaryota; kingdom Metazoa; phylum Chordata; class Mammalia; order Primates; family Lemuridae; genus Eulemur; species Eulemur rufifrons. The sequence continues at coordinate 31,357,614 of NC_091002.1, forward strand.
TAACAACGTACACACACGCATGTGTTTTGCATATGGGCCAAGCAGAGACTACAGAAACTCTGAACTCTTGCTGGTCGCAGATGCCAGGAGTCGGGCAGGAGGAAGTAGCAAGAGCTGGAAGGAGCCACTGCGTTACAGACTCATTCTCCTCTGGATTTCCTGCCTCTCTCGCCTGCCAAACCTCACTTCTGAAAAGCCAGGCTTCACCTTCCATGAGTCAGGTCGGTTGCGGAAAGAAACCAATTTCATATCAGAGTGTAACAGATGAGCTTTTTGGGTGTATGTGGCCTCAAGCGGAAGCCTGGACCTGCCATGAGAGCGCTCTGCCTTCGAGAGCTGAATGCGGGCTGCTGAGGAACTGACCAGAAGGTGCTGGCCTGCTCTGGAGTCCACTAGCACAAACAGCGCCTGTGTGTGCTCCGGAGGGCTGGGGTGCACCCAGCTGCAGGGTGTTTCCCGTGTTCCCTGTAACCTGGATATGTTGCTCATGATTTGATCATCTTCAGACCGGACATGTGACAAGCCGGGAGGCCGCAGCCAGTCCTGTGCACACCGACAGCTGAAAGGGGTCTTTGTTTTATGGCCCTTCACGTCATCTGGGCAGGAGCCCAGGAGCAAAAGAAAAGGGGAAAAGCAACTCAACCTTCCCGCCACTCACCGAGTGACCTTGGCACCGAAGGGACAGGAGGTACCAGTCAGGATTAACAGCAGCGCCATCTCCCCCACCTGAGTAGATACCTCTCAAAACACATTTTGCCGTCCCAAACAAGAAAGTGCTTCTTAGGTTTCAAAAAAACCAAACCAACCAAAAAAACCTCCCTGTATTTATTATTATTATTGTTAGTAGTAGTAAAAGGACAAGGAAAAGGAAGACCAAATTCCTTTTCAAATGGCCAAGGGGAAACAATGAGGAATGTTTCCTGTAAGAAGCCTAGATAGTGGGAAAATAATTATTTTAGAAAGTCGAAAAAAAGGTGAGGTAGTCAAAATAGAGAAATAATGTAAATACAGATTTCTTATTAGGGAAATTTAAAGTCATCAGCTTTCTGATGAATTTGGCAAGGCATAAGACTATGTCAGGGGCTTTCAAAAGCAGTTTATGTAACCTAATCATTTGTACCCCCATAATATTCTGAAATAAATTAAAAAAAGAAAGAAAAATACCAGCATCAACAAATTAAACTTTTATATACTAAAAAAATAAATAAATAAAAATTTAAGAAATAAAGACAGGGCATTTGGGTGACCCTGTGTCTGGGATATGTGGGGCTGTGTTGGCAGGTCTGGCAGGAAGAACACTTCCCCTGTTTTGTCATTGCCCCACTGCAGGTATAGACATGGAGGAACTAATATGACAATTACATGACATGCATACAAGACTGTATACAAACTTCTATGGCAGTTGAGATGAACCTCAAGCTGAATATAATACATATGAAATTCCTGGCATCCACTACTCTTCTTGTCCTCATGTGGAATGCTGATCTGATTTTGAATCTTTTAGTTTTTGAAGCTTTTAGAAGAGTACACACAGTATGTTTACATGTGGCTTCTTTCATCTCTTCTCTTTTATCTTTTTTCAATCTTCTTAGCCCTAGTTTTTACAAGTACAATTAAAACACAGACAGAGTAAGTAATGGCCTATGGAGAATGAGGGCTAGATGCCCAAGAAGGGATCTGTCATACTCTGATGGGTGTTTTGGGGGTTCCATCACAAAAATGTCCTTCCTTAAAACTAAGAGTTCTATCGCTATTCAAATACATATAGCCCTGAGGGCTATTACACATCAAATCTGAATTGATTTGAAAACCCCAAGAGCACACTTGGGAAATGGAAGAAGAAAAAAGTGATGGGGAAAAGAGATGTATAGCTTAGGGAGTTTGAGATCTTTCCCAGCAAAGTACACTGACTTCCCAGATTTGACTCAAGATGATTCTAATCATAAAATAATACAAGGAAAGAGACAATTCACTACTGATGTACAGTATGGATGAATGACCTGATAAAACTATCATAGTTTAATTTAAGATTATTCAATACATTGTTTTTGCTAAGATGAATGAGTGAGTGAATGAAGGAATCTTGATCCATGGATCAACGACAATGAAAGAAGAATATTGCTGAACGCAGAAGTAGAAGACCAGGCATCAAAGTTGTGGCTTCTTTCACCTCCACTCTTTTCTCTTTTTTCAATTTCTTTAGCCTTAGTTGTTCCAAATGCAATTAAAAATAAAATTTAAAGGTGGATATTTGACTTCAACAAAGAAATAGAGTATCAGGATCGCAATAACAAATTGTTGCTTGGGTAAATATCTTCCATCTGTATGGCAACTCATCCTTCCCAAAGCCCTTAATGCACTCTGGTACAAAAATTTACTTGACTTTTTCAAGGGTATGCACAATTGCTGTCTTTGCTTTTTGCTTCAAATAAGTGTCACCCACAAAAGAAGTGTAATTTGCCAGAGATTACCTGGATATTTAGCAATGACGCCATCTGTAAGAACCAGATACTCTCATTCCTAGACAAGATCCCTTTCAACCCAAACCAGCTCAGGGCCAACGTGATCATGGTTACCTGAGTTGTGGCGGCAGCTTGAATCTGTTGCGCACATCGTCGAAGCGGTTGCCCAGGTAAGGGGTGTCCACTGTCAGGAATATGGCCTTGTAGCCCATCCGCTCTGCCCGCCGCACTAGCTGCTTCGTGACCTCACGGTCCTTGTAGATGTACAGTTGCAGCCAGCGAAGTGCCTCGGGACCAGCCTCTGCCACTTCTTCAATGGAGGAGGTGGCCCAGGTACTCAACATCATGCCAGTTCCCAGGGACCGACAGGCTGAGAAGGAGAGGAGATGATCAAGGCAGACCCGGCATTGCTCCCCCTCCCAAGCCTTCAGGTTGCAGGTCAAAGGGTAAAGACTCGATGGGTAATTTGGCAATATGAGGTTAAATCTTTTAAAAGTTAGAAATACGCATTCCTTTCCACACACTGTGTATTGCTCCTGAAGGAAAAAATGAGTCAAATAGGCAAAGATAGGCTATATGTATGTAAAAAAATTGGGAACAACCTGAATGTTCAGCCTTCAAGGAATGATTAAACTATGGCTCATCTATAAAATGAAATATGTATACCCATTAAAGGTAATGTTATTGTGATGCTTAATTTTATGGATCAACTTGGCTAGGTTATGGTACCCAGATATTTGGTCAAACACATCTGGATGTTGCTGTGAAGGTATTTCTTAGATGGGCTTAATATTTAAATCAGTAGACTTTGAGTAAATCAGATTATCCTCATAATGTAGACTGTCCTCATCCAATCAATTGAAGCCCTCAAGAATAAGACTGGCCTCCCCTGAGGAAGAGGAAGAGGGAATTATGCTGCAGATTGTGTTCAGACAGGAGCTGTAACATCAGCTTTTCCCTGGGATTCTAGCCTGCATACCTACCCTGCAGATTTCGAACTTTTCACCCTTCACAACTGGGTGAGCTAATTCCTGAAAATAAATACCTACCTATCTATGGAGAAATATGTAAAGATAGGTAGATAAATGTAGATATGTAGGTATAGACATAGACATATGTGTGTGTGTGTATAGATATAGATATCTCCAGAGAGAGAGAAAAAGAGACGGGAGAGAGAGAGAGAAAGAGATATCCTATTGCTTCTTTTTCTCTGTAAAACCCTGACTATTACAATTATAAAGCAATATTTACAGACATAGAAAGATGTATAAGATATATAGATATATTAAGGAATGAAAAATTCTGCAAAATGACAGGTATAACATGATTCCATGTTTGTACAAACGTAATTATTAGTATATGAATATAAACAAACAAAATGCCAATGATGGGTGGGAGAATTATGGGTAAGTTTAATTTTTTCTTCTTTTAATTTTTCTATTTTATCTTTATTAAAGATAAAAGCTTTATTAAAGATATAGTCTACCATTTATGTTGTCTTTCAAAATTTCATAAAATGTGCATGCTATAAATATCACAAGTAGATTCACATTCTTTTGAGCAAGGTAGCAGTTACAGCCTTTTGATAAAGGTAGCAAGAAATGAGCAAATAAATGAAAAATTAAATAGAGTCATCTAACCAATATAGTTTTCCAGAATATTTGAAAAACATGGGTGATAGGCTTTCCTTCAAAAATAAGTGGTAAAATTGGAGTCAGCTTTAGTGGAAGAGAAACCGATACAGCATTTATAGGCCATGTGCAGAACACACCAAGAGATAAATTATCAGTGTATATAACTGTCTATGTGACTCCAGATAATTTAACATATCTGAGTGCTCACCATGTATCCAATGGGAGTAAACACAGTTGTCTAAGTGACACTCTTATAATAAAGGTGAAAATCAAATTAGTCACTGTTTATAAAGTTACACTGAGATGTTAAAAAGCTTCCATGATGCTTGAACTTTAGAGGACAAACTCCCCTGGAGGGAGAATTCTCCTGGAGGGTTTGTGAAATCACAGATGTCTGGGTCCCACCCGCAGAGTTTTCTGGTTCAGTAGGTCTGAGATAAGGCTCAAGAATTTGCCCTTCTAACCAGCTCCCAGATTTTGCTGATACTGCCAGTGTTGGATCACACTCTGACATTTAAAGAACATCATAACCATTTCATAGTAAAAGTCTACGTTCAAATAGTAATAAAATGAATTTCTTTTTGAAAAATGTAACTTTTCCTATGCCTTTCAAGGTGTTTTTCATCCATATTCTCCAGGTCACATACAGAGAACCACTCAAGATGACAGGACATCTTATTGTAGTTAATACGAAGGCCTCATATAAGCCAGCAGCAGCTCTGCCAATAGGATATCAAAATCCACAAAAAAAATCTTGACTTCATAAGAAATATCTACAGGCATTCCACACAGATTGCAAAAATGCCACAAAACAATGCACACATAATATCTACTTCACCTAAACTGTCTAAAGTTGCAGGAATTGTCAACCCTCACAAATATTCTACCCAAATCACTGGGATATGCATGTCCAGAGAGAAGCAAGGTCAACCCATGCCACCTATTTCCTGAATCTACCTGCTCTGATACAAATAGCTCCAGGAGTTATTGCTGCTCAATGTTTACTTTCCAATGATTAAATCATATGTGGCTGAAATTTTGAATTGGAGTTCCCAAAATTCTAAGTTACCACTGTTTCCAGTTATAGGCATCTAATAAATCTTTGGTGATATAATAAATTATCCCAAGAGAATTCTCCTGGATATAGGGAGAATATCAGAGTCTGTGCTGACATATTATCATTTGAGGCTAAGATATTACTCCTAGGACAATTCAGAGGAGCAAAACTTAGAAGGCTCCCTGCTCTCTGGAAGAAATATCAGTGATCACTGTGATCTCAATTCACTTGGGATTATTTGCTGTGATAATGAAAATTGTTGATGAATTATATCCCTTATTTTCAACACAGTTTTATGCTAAAATAAGCTAAGGGAGTCTGGGATTTTACGAATTTTATGAATAAGATAGCATGGTCAGACTTCCTTTCAAAGTTCTAATTATAGTTATCCTAGTCTAACTATAATTAGTGCTTGAAAGCACAAATGTTTAAGTCCTTTTACTCTCCCTATCCATTTTCCACAATGCAACTCTCCTCCTGCTCTCAAAAGTAGGAACTGACCAGGTTCATTTTACAAAGGACAGGGATTAGCTTTTATTTCTGTTCCCAACTTGTGGCTGCTAATTGTACTGTAAATGAGAACTTCAATGACGTGTGTTGCATTTTTACAACATCTGGCAAAATGGAGCTCAGAGCTGAGGTGATGTTATTATAAAGGCAAGGCCTGGCTCTTGCATGATTAAGGTCCTTAATGTTGATCTAAGTCAAAAAATCTTGGCTTTTGTAATAGTTAGCACAGTTTAGAGATAACATATCCAGGAGCTTATCCCATCCAGTAAACATTGATTCCATATGGCATCCCAGGACTCTATGTCCTATAAGGAGATAATTTCTGCATTCCCAAGGTGTACCTTCCTTTGGAGATCCAGGAACAAGATAATAGCACATAATCCAGGAAGTACAACAAAAATATACCTTTCCTCACCCCCCACCTTCCCACCTGTTTACAGATTTCTATGGAGGGAAATGCAGAGTAAGTCTAAGAGGCTGTCAGCATTTCCATGGTCCAGCCCTCAATCAATAACACTGGAAGAAAAATTCAGAATTTCTCAGTATATATTTTCTTGTTTTTTACTCTTCCATTTGTAATCAACTATAAATATAATTATATGGAAATGAATGAAAGTAATATCATTGTTTACTGCTACCCCTACCTCCCCCTCAAAAAAAATGGGCTATGGGCTAATGGAAAACATAATTCTTTCTGTATTAGAGAATAAAAGTTACACTCAGACCCATCCACAATAAAGTTCTTATTAGAGTTAAATCACATGCCCTAGGGTGGGAAAATGCTACAAGGGTCTGCAATAACCTAGTATAAGTGTGGTTCTGACTCCCCAAACTGCCATTCAGTAGAGGGTTAGCTGAATTTCCTATACTAGAGAACCTGTAATCAACTCTTGAGGTTTGTATCAACTCATATTAAACATGAATGCAGTTACCTTTGGAACTGACACAAATCCTAAACTCTAATGTGCAGTCATTTATTAATAAATGGGCTAGAACAGGCAAATGGCTTTGCAAACCAGCACGATTTGGTAATGCCTTCTCTGTGGCTGAGAAATGCAATTGTGCTTTCAGAGTCTGGCAGAATTTTTTGTTTTGTTTCATTTTTGTTTTTGTCTTTGGCATTGAGCCTTAATGAAAACATTTATTTCTGATCCAGGTAATCTGGATGTGAAGGAGCAAAGATAAAAAAACCTATTGAGTACTTAAATGTTAAAGACCTGGATGCTAAGTCTGCCCTAGGTTTTTAAACGAAACCTACTCTGAACACACCACTCTCATTTGTCTAGAGTCTTCATCTGACTTCCTGTTCATTTCAGACGGTCATTCTGAAATGGACAAGGTCTTCAGAAGGGGATTGATTGTATTCAGGCTACATCCAATACTGTTTCATGTTTGAGGATTTAAACTAACCTTTGACTGGTAACCAACAGGCCCTTTCATACCATGCTCTGTCCAGGGCTTCTCAAGATTTGGTGAGCACAGGGATCATGTGGGGATGTTAACAAATTTCAGACACTGACCCAGTAGGTCTCAGTAGTGGGACCTGAGATCTGCATTTACTACAAGCCCCCTAATGATGCTGATGCTGTTGTTGTTCCCTGGACCATACTTTAGAACGATGAGATAGATATTTTCTTTCATGAGAAAATGGGCTACATGTGATGGCGTAAGCAAAGACAGGGCCTCATAGAAAATGGGAGGGAGCATCTAAGCAGTGGTGGTGGAGTGGGCCGAGGTGGTCACGTGGCTTGCCACTTGCCAGCCATACCCCGCTGATGCATCTGTCTGTCTTCTCTGTTGGTTCCCCTCCAGAGAGGGCACAGGTACTATGCCACATTTGCTCATACATTCATCCCTAATTAAAGTCAAAGAATTAAACTGTGTTAGAGTGGCAGCCCCTTAGCACACTTAACCATCATCATATGTATTTTATAAGCTTTTATAAGGATTTGTCCAGCTTTCAGATTTCAGATTAGAAACAAAAAATAAATGAAAAAATAAAAATAAAAATGGCAGAAGATAAGATGAAGAGAGAGGTTACTCAGAGATGAGAAGGCACAATTTACCAATTACAAAATAGCTTCCAAATGTTTCATGTAATTTCCAACAATCTTACACAAAGAAATAAGATGATGGATCATCCAGTAGAACTAAAGTCCATCATGCTAAGCTTGACAAGGAAGGGAATTATAACACATTTGAGAAGGACGTTCATCTATTGCCACCATCATCCCCACCAAACAACGATAAAGAAAAATATAAAATATTAGTTATCATTGGCAGTAAATGTCCATTATTTGGAATATTAATTCATGTGGGACAAATCATATGCCCAGATTCCAGCTGAACAATTAAGCTGCATGTTACCTTAGGTCCAAATGATTTCTTTGAAAATAATTCTCTTTTATGGAAAAGGAGAGTTGAGTTTCCAAAATTATGGTTTCAAAGGAAAAAGGTGAAGGAAGAGAAAAGAGGTAATATGTTCAAAGGGCCTAAAATTGTTGTTGTTGTTTTTAGGTGCATTTGATTAAAAAGCTCCTGCATAACTTAGTCACCAAAACAGCTGCACTGAAAATAATTTTGTTGAGTAAACTCATTTTGTCATCTGCACAGGAAGCCATTACATAATGCGGAAAATATTCAATGACCACGTACCAAGCAGTTGTGTGGTTCTAAACTCAGGGTCTGACATACTGAAGTGTTTGCATAACTGCACACCATTGCGTGTGTCAGGCTTTCTTCACAGAGGTACTACCTTTATACAGGTTTGTTAAATACACAATTAACAGTGTTGTGTAAATGTCTAAAATTACAGTTGAGATTCCCCAGAAAAATAAGGTTCTGCAGTCAGTGATGTAAGAGAAGAACAAAACTTCCACTATAATTATGCTTGAAATACTTAGAAGTGGTCAAACAAATCTTAATTTACAATTTATGCAAGTTAACCAATTTAAACGTTGCCAAGAAAGGTCAGGAAACTAGACTTAATCTTCCCAGTGCTTTCATGTTGGTCCATAATCTGAATCTGGAGTGGTATAATCTTGAGTGATCACACTGCTATACCTCTAGACCTCTTTCCTACTGTATGCAAATATTTGCAAGAAAAAAATCAGTCCCAGTGACATCTTAGCTCTCCCTTCCTTGCTTCTACTTTATCTCTGGGGCAGAACTCTGCAATGGACTAAAACTTTAGCTCTACTGTAATGATTCCAGGGTTACTATTCTGTCCTCTTTTTTGAATTGTCAATTTCTGGCATAATTGGCAGATCACATGGAGACCACAACACAGTGATAGAACTTTTAATGATGGTTTCAAGAAGTATCATGTTTGCACACAACTTCAATCAACATCCCAGAATTTAGCAGCTTTGATGTTGGGATACACATGTGAGCCTCGGAATTCCCACTATCACATTTTAATGTCATCAGGTACACTAACAATTCAGAGAAGAAGCGATCTCATGCTCTTAAGAAAGCCACCCAATAGCTTAACTTTTGGTGCAAAATCCTAGAAATCATACTATTTGATAATGGTCTTTATGTATTTGTTTATTTATCTTTTTTTTTTCTTTCCTGAGACAGAGTCTCTCTCTGTTGCCCAGGCTAGAGTGCCATGGCATCAGCCTAGCTCACAGCAACCTCAAACTCCTAGGCTCAAGCAATCCTCTTGCCTCAGCCTTCTGAGTAGCTGGGACTACAGGCACGCCACCACACTCGGCTATTTTTTTCCATTTTTGCTCAGGCTGGTCTCGAATTCCTGACCTCAAGCAATCCTCCCATCTTGGCCTCCCACAGTGCTAGGATTACAGGCATGAGCCACTGCCGACCCAATAACCATCTTTAATATAGCTAGATTCTAATTTTTGGATAGGTATTTTTGATTAACAATGTTTATCTCACTGAAGAGTAATCTCTACACTGAAGCTACCATTTTAATGAAAATACTTTAGAGATAAATTATGTATTTTATAGACACACAATATAGTATATATGCATGTATATAAAGGAGGTCCATAATCTTTTAATGCAGATATATGTATATGGACTGAGTGTGCATGCACACAGAAAGAGTATGACCACTGGCTTTTTATTGTTGTTGGAAAAGCAAGTCCCAAACAAAAAATTGAGCTGAAATTGGTTGGAATAAAGGTGAAACAAAATATGAACTGATTTTTTTTTTTTACTACAATGACACCAAGAGGTATTCCCTTGCAAATATTTTTCTAATGTAATTTGGAAAAAACTTTAGTGAATCTTTTCTCCTGTATTCCTCCCTACTTTTGTTTCTTCTTAGTAAAAATGGACAAAATAATAGATGAGACAAATAACTTGGTCACACTGTAGCGTAAAATAGACCTAAGTTCGAAACTGGCACCAGGCATTGTTCAAGGTCTTCCTTCTCCTCCACTGTCAAATGAGAATGAGAATTTCCTCACAGGTCTATTGTAAGGATTAATCACAGGGACATAAAGTCCAAGCATTACACCTGGTACATAAAAGGCACTCCACTTCAGAGAGAGTAAAAAAAAAAAAAAAAAAAAAAATTAAAGCAAGCTTTGCCTTGATTAGGTAAAATTGAGAGTCATGGGGATATTTTCCTAGTAGGTAGACTGAAATGTGTATCTACTTGGTCACCTAGTACAACACATAAATATATAAATCAATAAAGCTTTCAAAAGTACATCGTTTGAGTTTGGAGCAAAGGAAATGACAATTTTTCCTGTTGAATGGTCTTTCACTCAGTGTTAAGGTTGATCACTTAATCTTGGAAAATCCAGAAAATTCAACAGCTAAAGATCTCACCTACACCCTAATTCAGTTCTTTGGGGTCTGTGTGGCTCTTTGTGTTACTCTGCAGTCTGCTCCACCTGCACCTTAATAGGTGGTCAAGGCAGAGCTGAGTCCCAAAACTTCACTTTGGAATGTTCTGCCCTTTTAGGCTCAAAAAGAAAGTGTTTAGATTTAATGGTTTTATGGCCCATCAAATCCTGTGTGGTAGCTTCTAATTGCATCCAGGGGCTGGAATTTCTTTTAAACTTTTTTTTTTTTTTTGACAGTTTAATAAGAATTTGCTAATATGCTGAGCATTCCTGGAACGCATTAAGTAGGTTTTAATTTTTCTCTATATGAGGTCCCAGCACTCCCTCATGTGGTATTTGTCTACATAACAAGTCAGAAGCCAAAGGATAAATGAATATTTAATCTCTTTTTCTCTTTATTTTTGATTTCCCGTGTTTAAAAGTAGAAAAAAGAAGCTCATGTAGATCCATGGAAAAATGAAGTAAAATTTTACTATAGCCATTGTGCAAAAAACATGAGAGATTTCTATGACAGTGTTCTTAAAGCATCAAGTGTCAGAGTAAAGTGTTTTATTAATTGGTTTTTTGAGAAGTCAGAGATCCTATACTAGTCTTGCAAGACTGAAATTTAACATGATACCACTTATGTTATATGCTTCTAGCATTTATGTTTATCTTACCATTTCCTTCAATATGTTAAATATTTGTAGAAATGATTCTATAGTCTCCCCCTGAAGAATATAAAGGACAAAACTCAAAAAAATCAAAACAAAAAAATAATCTATTAGAGTTTCAAATGGATATTCCATTATAAGTAGAGGCACTAAATATTATAGCAATTGACAATTATTAAAATGTTGATTAATCTACAGCAACAAATCTTTTATTCATAACATGATGCATGAAAAACTGTCCTTCATCCGGTGTTTTCCAGTTATTTTCCTTCCACTTTAAAAGAGTTTTAGGAATTTTAATTCTTGCTTGTTTGTAACTCAAGACTTTTTTAATGCTCCCAAATTTTCTAAACAGCTCAGATTTCCTAATAATTTCATTTTCTGTAACTTATTTCATCTTCTCAAAGTTAAAAGGGTAAAACTATTAAAACATAGATGTTTGCAATTAATATTCTAAGACGATAGCATAGGGCTTCCCTTAGGGTTCTTGCTGCAGTTAATGACTTTTGGAACTATCAGTAACTGTCATATTATAGACAGTATTGCCTAAGTGATTAATAATATGAGCAAGGTATTTAACCTCTCCAAGCCTTAGTTTCCACACCCACAAGGCTTAGCGAAAGATCCTCAGGGCTCTGGGCTCATTTTAAGTTGGTAGTAAGGGACAGATGAGATGAAAAAGTCAAATTTCCTGGTGCACATTAACTGCTCAATAAATGTTGGTTATCATTGTTTTTCACAAGACTTTGAAGTATCATTTTCTAAGTTTATGCAGCATTTATTAAACACCTATTTGTGTTTTCAGCAAGATCCAGAGATAATGACATATCTCCTTCCTCTCCTGTATTCCAAGATTGCAGCATGAGAAATGGAAATCAAATGAAGACAAGGGCTGACATAAAGTGTGGTGGAAAGAAGTGTGATTTCAGAAATATAAGAAAGGGCAGCTCAGTACTTAGAATCGTTTGCCTCTCTTTCTGTATTTGACAAAATATTAAATGGGAACAAAAATAGTATATTTATTTACATACTAAAAAAATTGTAAAGGTCATCCACTCCTGTTGGGAATTTTCTGGTTTTGTTTTTGGAGTTGCTTTCTCATCGTGGAGGGTTTTTTTTTGTTTGTTTGTTTTTAACTTAGTAGAAGAACTCTTTCTTTAAAGACCTCTTCATCTGAAACCCAACACTAGCAGCTGTATGCACAGTGTCACACCTAAATTCCCTAATATCCCTGGAAACAACCACAGCCCCTCTGGGACATGGTATGCAAACCAATGGTCTTGCTTAAGCAGCTCACTTTATCAATGAGGAAGCATAATCCCAGAGAGTGACAATATCCTGCCATAAGAAGTGAAACCAGTCAGTGGTGAATTACCACATAAATCAGATGTCCCAGCTGGACAGCCCAGGGGACACTCGGAGCCCACAGAAGTGTTTGCTTTGGCCCACACATTGCTGCCCCAAACAATGTTTTAGGGAATTTTGATTTATTGGCCAACATTTAAAAACCAGAAGATTGTACATAAAAATCAAGACTTCTGGCTTCTCTTAAAATTTGTGAAGTTTTGGAAACCTCACTCCCTTGGGCCAGCAAGAGCTAAGATGTGGCCGCCCCCGGTAGATGGAACATGCAATCTCAGGCTTGCTGTAGTGTCCACCCGGAGCCTGCACTGTTATTTTCTTAACTTCATCCCTCTTTGCACATTCGCATTACAAGCCTGGCCCTCAAAGGCATTTTTGAGATTCCTGCATAAAGCTGAAAACAAAAATATTTTTAGCAAAAAAAAAAAAAATAAATAACTTTTACTTCCACTTAGGTGTAAATGGAGTGTCCTTTTCTGAAGATGAGTTTTTATGTGAGAAAGCGATTTGGGGACTTTGGGTTCGGAGGGGGCTAATAAAAGTGTGTATGTCCTATTTCTATAAGCTTCTCTAGCATGTATTTCATGAATCCTCACAAGAAACCCTGGAGGTGAGAGTCCTTATTCATCTAGGGTTACCAGATTGAGCAGACAGACAGAACACTGAGTTACAAATGATTTGTTGTTTATCGGAAATCCAACTATCACTGACCCCTTGTGTTTGATTTGGCAACCTGATATCCATCACCATTTTCAAATGAAAATAGTGTGGCTTCATTGGTCACTCTGCAACCACACAGCAGTGTGGAAGAGAGGAGTTCTGTCCTCGGACCCAGTTCGTATGGGGCTTGTGCCCCACGGTGGTGAGAGGAAAGGCAGATGCTCCCATGACGTCAGGCTCTGGGAGGAAGTCGGGACAGTCAACTGGGACTAGGTGAGACTAGGTGAGATAGAGTGAGACTATGGTGGTGTGGCAACTCTCAGAACTTTCTGGAGGCCCATTCTAATTACTCAGGCCAGATCATTGTCTGTGGACTCAAATGCCTTTCACTTACTCTCACTGACCATGCTGACACGGGGAACACTTTTCCAGAGAGATTGCTAACCAACTTCTGTCTCTGAACTTGGCCTCAACTTGCCTTCCCACCAAGGGGCTAAGTCCCTAGAAACAGGAAAACGTAGGTGCCAGATAATTAGGAGGGTAACAACAACAACAACAAGAAAATCCTCCAGAACATCTTCCCTAGATTTTCCAAGGATCAGACTTGCTTGAGAAGATTTCCATGTTCTTTCTGGGAATGATGAAATCAATCAATACCTTCATTTTCTGAAAGAAAAGTAATGTTTTTGTGCTCTTGCTTAATGTTGCCTGTGGCTACCTATATAGTCTTCAGCGAGCTATTACCCTGGTTTGCACACCTCCAGAAGCCAACAGTGACACAAAGAGGTGAGAGCAAGTCATCTTATTTGGAAATGATCTCAAGATGAGTGGAAGGAGTGAGGAAGTGAGAGAGGCAGGAGAAGGCAGCCAATAAAGGAGCACGTGTCAATGGGCAGGTAAATTCTGTGGGCAACTGGGGCTCAACCCTTTGAGAAAACACTGGGTGATGCTACTGGAAAAGGTTTCAGTTACCCTGATCAAAGTGAGTTGAGGTATTTATCCACCAACTGCTGCACATCACTGGCTGAGGGACCCACTCCCAACCCACCTATACATGGGCTCCTGTTGCCAGAGAAACTGTCAGGGAAAAAGCAGCAGGTTCTGACAGCAAGGGGAAGTAGCAAAGGGATACATCCAGGGCACCAACAGCATCTGGTACAGCCATTTCTTCTTTCTTTCCACGTAACCCATTATTCCCCAAACCCACCAACCAAGGACTACTCTTTGTTACAAGCTAATGGCCATTGGCTCGCAGGATACACCTAGATATTAAATAGGCAACAACTCGTAGGTGGTCATTGGAACATAGACGAAAACCTCGAGTGTTGAAATCCTTGAGGGATGTTTCCAGTACAAATGCAGAATATAAACTGATGTTGCTGCCGTGAGCAGAACATGATGGAGGATTTTAGATGCTTGAGGGCAACGTGTGTAAACTTTCATTGCCATCCCCAGTTCCTCTGTCACCTCAATGTCACTACACCCTCCTTGTTCTGCCAGTTCTACGTTATCTATTATGCATTTCACTTTCTGGGGGGCCTGCTTTGCCTGGACCTAAAACTATAAATTAATTACTTCTAGGGGGGTGTCATGGGCTTCTCTTCATGACACTTTAGAGGATTTGCTGGAAATTAAGGACAACACAAAGTGGTTGAGAGCCCAGATTCTAGAGACGAATGACTGGATCTCTGTCATTTATGAATCGCGTGACCCTGGGCAAGCTACTTGTCTGGCATGTGCCTCAGTGTCTCATGTGTAAAATAGGCTTAATAATATGACCTGTCCCTTTGGGCCGCTCCGAGGATTCAATGCTTGTAATGTACATAGAATGGTTCCCGGAACACAGTCATTGCTTTATAAGTGTTTGTTAAATAAATCTAAATGGATAAGCTTCTAACAGGCATTTAATATTCCCCCATGGTTAGTGCTGGGGGAAACAATGCTGTATAAATGACTCCTTCCTGGGCTATCACATCATAATTTCAAAGTAAGCTTCCTTCTCCTCTTTCTGCTCAGCCCAACACCACCAAGAATAAGCACCAGTGGTCTTCAAAACCATCAAAAGTGAGTTGGGGAGTAAAGCTGGTCATTGACTAGCTAAGGAAACCAGCTTTCTCTGGAATGCTAGCTATTTGCCCACATAATGAGGATCTGTAAAATATAAAATAAACTAATATATGTATAAATAATTTGCTTGCTGCATGGTGTCCTACCAGGTGAGCTCTGCTTACTGCCTTCTCTGCTTCCTTCTCTCATTTCCATTCAAACAATAGTTTGTAAGTATGGACCAAAAATCAGAAGAATATAAAGCCAGGATTAATCTCATCGCTCATAAAGAAACTGTGGTCAGCATCTTGGTCTTTAAAACTAAGTATATTTTAGGATCTATTAATAACTATTGTTCGTAACTGCTTTTTAAAAATATTATTGTAAAATCTTTCTATGCCATTACACTCTTTCTATGATATAGTTTTTTAAATTGTATGCTATATTTAATGTACCCTACTTTTTGCAACCTATCTCCAATAATAGGACATTTGGTTGTTTTTTTTTTTTTTCCCCTAATGTTTCTCCTATTAAAAATAACAAAGGCATGAAAATCCTTGCAGAAATGTCTTTCCTCAAAAATCATAATTATTTCCTTGGAAATTTTAGAGGAGAATTTATGGCATCACATGAAATTCATAGTTTTAGAGCTTTGATATCGAGTGCCAAGTTATTTTTTAAAAATATTGTTTCACTTTATACTTTTCCCATCAGTGTTTGAAAATGCACATTTTCCCCAATCTAATCATACTGTATAATCTTAAAATAATAAATTTCTATCCATAAAATAAAATATATGGTTATAATTTACATTTCTTTGCTTATTAATGAAATTTAATATTTTTCTTATGTTTATTGGCCATTTTTATGTATCCATTTGTGAATTTTCTATTTATATCTTTTTCTCACATCTTTTTGTCCCTTTTGGGTCATACATTATTTTTTATTCAAATAAAGGATTTTACATAGAAAGGACATTAACCCTTTTCAGTCTCATATTTTTTCAATTTTTTTCAGTTTGTCATTTGCTTTCAATTTTTATAGAAATGTGAGAGCACTGACGTTTTAGTTTTTTTATGTCCATTTGTTTGCTTTTATTTTAATGGTTGTTGCCCTATAGCATCATGCCTGTAAAGGCCTTTCTTATCCCAACTTTAAATAGACATATACACACTTAGTATTTTCCTTTTCTTTTTTTTCTTCTCCCTGCCTATGTTTCAGAATTACCATAGAGAGATAGCTGAAAACCCAGAGCTATGTATCTGTGTATGGTCCTGCAATTAAAGAAGCTGCCAGCCTCTGACCTAAGTCTATCGAGCAAAACTTCATTGTACCATTCTGATATCCCTGGCAAAATTTTGTGTTAGACATTTCAAGAAGGAAGGCAAATTCATAAAATCCTTAATTCTTAAAACCGAAATGCTTTAAAATAGTATTTGGTTCATGCTCTTTTGATCTGCATTTCCTGCCTTGCTTAGCATGCAAAGAATTCATTACTAACTGTAATATGAGTTTCTGAAGCAGAATTTGGGGAGAGTTATTACTATGCATAGCCTTTCAAATGCTCATAGTTGCCAGGGAACTGGAAAGTTAATAAATTAGCCCTAATAAGAGATTTCTTTCCATCATATTTGATTTTCTCATCGCTCCGTACTAAGGCAGCTGGAAATGCTCTATTGGGAATATAACTCATCCATAAAAAGGAGTCATAATCCAAAACCATGGAAGAAAACAACCAACCAGGTTGCTGCATTTGTTCTTTCACTGTGGGAACACTTTGGCTTAGTAGAAGCAGAAAGGCTTCGAGATACAAGGTGGTCATAAGGTTGAATCCAGTTTCTGTGACTACCTGGCTACCTTGGGTGCGTCCATTTCTCAGATCTCCATTTCCTGAGATGCTGATATTAACACTCAGAATATAACAGTTACTGAGCCACTACTCTGTGCCAGGCATTTTGTTTGTGTGAACTCATTCAATCCTAACAGTAACCCAATGAGGTAAGTACTATTTTTAATCCCCAATTTACAGCTGAGGAAACTAAGGCACAGAGAGAGTACCTTATCCAGAGTCCCACAGCTAGAAAGTAGACGAGCAGGAATGCAACAGGCATTTCAACAGTAGAATTAATGAGCTTAATTTTTCTGAGAGTAAAAACATCCAGGGAAGCATTTGCTCGGTGCATACAGAGAAGGAAGTTGCTAAATGTTAGCTCCCTTCTGTCCCTATGGTGAGGACCCTCTTCCTACCTCGCACAGTTGCAAGTTCCCCATCCTCGTGAGCCATGCGCTGCATGGCAGTGGCCCCCACACATATGGGCATGCTGACCCTCTGTCCTAGAACGGAAGTGGACAGGTCTATTTCAGCAACATTCCGGAGCATCCGTGGATACAGCTTCCATCTAGAATAAAAAAAAAAAAAATTTTAGAATTTCAAAAACATAATCAAAGTTTTGACATTATATTTTAGTTAAAAAGAAAAAAATATTGTTATTTTTTCCCATCAAGCAAATTTTTTTATAAAGCTAAAGAAAAAGAGCCAATTTTAATGTTTGTTAGGATAGAAAGTTAACAATAAGATGATAATGAAATTCCCAAGGAATGTATTTTATTAAAGTACGATTAACATACAGTAGAATTCACCCATTTTAGTGTACAGTTTTGTAAATTTTGACAAATGCATAAAATGATTTAACTGTCACAACAATCAAGAAAGATCTAGAAAGTTTCAATTATACTCAAAAATGTCTTCATTTGCTTTTGTAGTGAAACTCTCCAATTCAATCCCCTGACAACCACTGATATGTTTTTTTTTTTGTTTTTTTTTTTTGTCCTGATAACTTTGCTTTGCAAGAATATTGTAGAAACAGAAACATGCAGTATGCAACCTTTTGAGTCTGGCTTCTTTCACTTAGCTTAATCCGTTGCATATTGTTGCGTGTATCAGTAGTTTGTTTCCTTTGGTTGATAAATTGTTTCCATTGCACAAGGGTACAACCATTTGTTTATCCATTCCCAGGCTAAAGGACATTTGGAATATTTCCAATTTGGAGTAATTGTTAATAAAGCTACTACACACATTCACTTACAGGTTTTTGTGTGAACATAGTTTTCATTTCACTTCCAAAAGCCATTTTGAAGATGGTACACAAACGCATAGAGGTTAGATTATAGTTGAAGAAGATAGGCTATGTCTACTTTGTCTTCTTTTTGTATGACAGGCAGTAGCTTCAGGCAATTACTTTGAAAATTACAATTTGGTTTCTTCAAAATTCTTGAGTTCTATGCTGTATTCATTGAAGTATGATAATAAATGAAGATTTTTTTTAGTTTAATTGAACATTTTCCTCAAAAATGTTATTTGACAGGAACTGAAATTTTTAAAGAGTTTTTGACTTCTCAAAATTATTCTAAATTACTTTTTCTGTGACTCTTCTGTGTTGAAATGAAAAGTACCAATAAACCAACAACCAAAAATGCACTAGTAAAATTTATTGGAGAACTAATTCTCTTTCCTCCCAGGAAAATTTACATCTCCTATTTGTTGGGGTTTATTATTCTCCTCATTAGTGCTGTTTAAAACTGCAGAAAATACAGCCCTATTTCTAACATGCATCAGTATAATAAACGTGTTGTATAGACACACATAACATCCCTAACCAGGACTCACCTTTCACTACCTAGATTTAACTCTGTTTCCAGAGAGATCAAGATTTTTTAGTAAATATAGTGTTATATGATTTAGTAATGGAGTAACCCCCAAAAAGTCCTTAACTGAAGCATACTTCCTGGAGCGGAAGAAGAAATTCTGCCTTCATGTTGCTTTGTGGAGTAGCTGCGGGTCTGTAATCTAACCCTTCCTCACATAATAAAGTAAAAACATCCAGTCCTTGAAAAGCATAATAAAGAAGTTTTACTGTGTGATTTCTATGCTATTCCTTTGAACATCATAATTGTCATTATTTTATGTCACACCACATGCTCTGTTGCTGGAAGTCTTTTCTTCTCGACTGACCCTCACAGCATGATTCTTTGATCTCCATTTTGAAGGGAGAGAAGCAGAAGCCTTGAAGAGAGTTTTTATTACCAATCATCTCTAAGTGTGTTATTAGAATGAGAGAAAACGATTTTAATAGCAGCGATCGGCATGCCAGCCTTGGAAGGCATTAATATTTACTTAGAACTGGAGAAACAATGAAAGCTTTTATGAAGAGAACACACAAGGCCTCAGGCCCCAGCTCTGTGTGTGTGTGTGTGTGTGTGTGTGTGTGTGTGTGCGTTTGTGCAACAACAGAGACGTTTTTAAACGGCAAACTCCCATTTATGAGGCAAGGCTGCATCGCTTTAGCCCCAGACAGTAGTTTGACATTTGTCCACGTGGTGGCGCAGTCACTTTACTATTAATAACTGCGATCTTGCTTCCCCATAAAACACTATTTTCTGCTCCAAGGATATTACAGAGACTTATCAACTAATGCACAAAATGAAATTCCTAGGCAAAATTAGATAAAACTCAATGGAATTACAAAACGTATGTTCTCTAAAGAGTCCTCCATGTTTTGAAATTTTTCAAATAGCAATTACAGCAACTTTATCAGATAGTTCAATAGCAGCTTTTTACTCCAAATTTAAGTAACTTTCCCACAATGATACATAAAATAGTACCTCACCTTAATATTGGACTGTGCTCTAAGGGAGTCTCCACTTTGTAAAAAGGATATGAAGATTGTCAAACAGTTGAACCAATTAAATAATACATCTCAAATTTAACTTATCAAAAAATCAGGTGATATGCACACTCCCTGTGAGGTAGCTACTCTGTTGAAGGCAGACATTCACGCATCAGCCAGCTTTAAAGCTTTGTGTTGTTTTTTAATCACACCAACACAGTTAATTAAAGTTTTGTAAGTTTTTGTCCTGTCCCGAAGTTACTCAGTACACATGTAGGATGGGAATACTCACGCAAGTACCATGTAATTCACATAACGCATGCGGTACTTTGCAGTTCACAACTTGGAAGTCACCAAGCCTTCCACATCTCACAAAGTTTCTAGAATTTCTAGGGCTGCAGAGGTGGTCAGTCTGCTTTGGCTCCAAATTGCATTCCAGTATTCTCTACATTGATTTTTTTATTCTAAATATTTAAAACATATAAACCAAAAAGCACCTTAGTCACCTGTTATGTATACTAGCTGAATGATTTTGTGACATTTATGCCTATGAGACGAATACTGAAAATGTCACTAAAAGTTGATATTGTTTCTCAAATGTTAAAGTGAGAGAATAATATCACTTTTACCCGTTGGTTATTTAAAAGAAAACAACACAATTTTCAGTGTCAATGGGTGATGTGGCAGAAAAGAGATGAACTTCCTTTTTTGAAATCATGGGGCTTCTAAATACCTAAATTGTAGAATATTTTTCAGTAATAATTTCAGAAAAAAAAAAAAAAAACCCAAAACATGTGCAGACCATAGTTGAGAAGGCTACTTTGAATTAATGTGTAAGAGAAACAAAATACTGTTCCTTTTCAAATTAGCCTCAATCAGTTCAGGCCATTGCAAAATGTAGCAAGCAGACATTTGCCCTATCTTGTCATATTTGAAGTGAGAAATTTTGGTCTTCTGGGTGGTTCCATGTATTCATCTTTTTGTAATTTTTTTCTTTTGCCACAATAATATTAGAGTCTTTAGTCTTATTCAGAAATGTTTCCGAGCAATTTCTGGGTCATATGACTGGCCCATATCCCCAGAAGTCTGAAATGTTGTTGTCAGAGCTGAGCACAGAGATAAAAGCTGTCACTGTGAATGACCTTTTGTTGTACTTGTGGGAAGGAGAGGTGTACATATTTCATAAATGTCTTTGAAATACCCCGACCTTGTGCCACAATGGGTTAGCTGAAGTTTGGTCAAACTGTTCTTTTCATTTGGATCAGAATGAGAAATTTCAGGTTGATTTGCTTCATGCCAGAAACCCAAAACCAACACAACCCTGGCAGAAAGTCTATTCTTAGTTGCACGTGACCGGCTAGATGATATGGGGTGAGGAATCAAGGGTCAAGTAGCAAGTTACACAGCAAAAGAGGAATTGAGATGTTAGCTAGGTAACAGCCCCTAACATCTGTTGCCATAAAATCTCAGGTAGTTGATAATAAAAAAAAAAGCATCAGCTGTCTGCCAAAGAAAGTTGATTAATACATTTTTTTTCTTTTAAACTTAAACAAAAGGGAATGATCAAAGTTCATGGAAAAGGTAGTATTGCAAACTCATTCTCATTATCTGTGTCCTGTCCCTGAGTTATTCAGTACACACATAGGACGGGAATACTCACTGCAGTGCCGTGTTATTTACATAGGCATGAGGCACTTTGCCAGTTCACTACTTGAAATTCATCAAGCCTTCTATATCTCACAAAGTTTCTATTATAGAATTTCTAGGGCTGCAGAGGTGGCTCATCTGTTTTGCTGCACCCCTTTGCTCCCTCTCTGAGACCTCCACTGGGACAAGTGTTTTGGGTCCATTTTGCATCAGGTCCGTCCAACAGCATTATGGAGGTCAGTGTGCATCCAGTGGAATGTAAGCTCCTGTGGATAGGAACTTTGTCTGGTTCATGGTGCTATCCTCAGCATGTAGTACAGAGTCCAGCCTGTAAGACCCCTAATCATCCTGAGTTAATTAACTAGAAGGGAGTGGAGGGGGCGCAGGAGTGAGGAAGGCTCTATGTAAATGAAATAGTCACTTGAGCACTGTGACCTGAGCAATGTGGAGACACCAACTCGTAAATCTGTCGAGGGTCTGGAATTTCCTTCTTTCAAATGACCTATTTGGGTTAAGGAGACCACTCAGAGGCAAACCACATCACTTGGTGAGTACAGCTGAAGTTGACCCAAGAAAGGGGTATCTCTCAAGAGCAGAAACTTTTAAATGAGTCCAAAATATTAAATAATGATTGGAAAAGATCATGCAGAATCTGACACCCCTCTCCTCTTAGCCAACTCTCCCTTCTCATGATTCACCCAGCATGCGATGAGCTCATTTGGGTTCCAGGGAAAAACCTAAGACAAAGTCAAGGCTTGAAGAGTTGAGAGAGGCCCAGCCCTTCACCCTGTCTCCATTCTCTGATGTGTGAGTGAATCAGTGCTGTCTACGAGGACTTGCCTTAGTTAGAACAATTTCATTCCTCCTAATTTACACATAGAAAAGTGATTTTGAGTAATTTTATTATAGTCTAAAGAAGAAATCAGGAAGGAAAGCCAATCCTCTCCTCCTGCATATTTTCTGCCTTTTTAAAATTTTGCACCATCAATGAGCACCCACAATATTTATTGCCTTTACTAAGAGCTATAATGTTAGATGGTTAAAACTGCAAGAGGGTGGTATAGTGAAGATACTCCTCCCCTACTCCAGCAAATAAACCATTTTTATCACTGCTGAAAGAAAAACATCCCTTAAAAGTTATTTTATTTCTTGTTTTTATTACAAACAGAAAACATAAACCATGACACCCACCATCTTGTGCTTTGAAGTATGAAAGTCAAGGGAAAACTAATTTAGGAAGAGAAATGAAGCGCTCTGGAGGAGGGATGAAACAGCAAGGTTGAGAGATTAATGCTACATAGACAAATTGAAATCTAAAGTGAAAGTTTAGACAACGGTAATCAAAATGAATGATAACATGGAAAGCCAGCAGGATGGGAACATTTGAAGCAACAATCCATTCTGGTTCAACCAGATAAGATAGTTATCTTGTGTTTAATGCTGTTTCCTACACCATGAACATAAACACTCACTGCTGTACTCAGAGAAAAAGAAAATGGAGTCATCAGAATTTATCACTATTTTTCTATATGTAGTTAAATTAATTATCATCATACTTCCAAGTGAGGTAACATAGGGTCAACTTTTACAGTCAATTGTTTAAGATTCCCAGGTTGGAATATTTTTAAACAACCTAAAAGCCAAGATTTCTCGTAGCCCCAAGAATTTTTCTTCTCTCTACCAAGCACAAAGATAGACAAATAATTCTTCATCAACATAAAACTAGATTTTATTTTGGTATAATGTCTTTGTGTAATTTTAAACGTAACTTTAAAAAATAGATTTTCTTACCTGGAAAATGCTGCCATATTATCAGCCAAGGTTTCCTGATCATTTGCCCCAGACCTATAATAGTCATATATAGACTTTTGAAGTGTGGATTTAGCATGTTGTTCATAATCATTGATACAAAGTAGTCGGGGGAGCATTTTCGGTTTGTTGCAACCCCAGATGTTGTTTTGGCTATTCTTCTTCATGCATTGCCTTCTACACCCTGACTGTTCCGTTATTTGTCAATTATTAATAGACTTTTGCCAAAGTTCAGGTTTAGTTCTTTGTTGATTATGTCAAGTAGACAAGCATTATATGCCTAGACTTTTACATTTCATTTTGCAGACTGTCTGCCAAAGAACAAACAAGTCCCAAGAAGTTGGGGTTGGAGAGACAGTAGGTGGGGATATTCCTACCCCTCATGGGTGCTTCCTTCACCTCCCAAATAATCCCTTGTATTAGAGTGCTTGTCTCACAGTTTTCTTTTGGTGAAACTCAAACCAAGACAAGGAGAGAAATATTAACAACTGCCCAGACGAGTGACTGTGAGGACCAAAAGATGTATCAGTGAAACGCTCAGCACATAGTAGGTAGAGTTGACCCTTGAACAACACAGGTTTGACCTGCATGAGTCCACTTATATGTGGATTTTCATTTGCCTCTGCCACCCCTGAGACACCAAGAGCAATGCCTCCTCTTCCTCCTCCTCCTCAGCCTTCTCAATAGGAAGACTACAAGCATGAAGACCTTTATGATCCACTTCCACTTAATAAATAGTAAATACATTTTCTCTTCCTTGTGATTTCTTAATATTTTCTTTTTTTTAGCTTATTTTATTGTAAGACTACAGTGTATAATACATATACAAATATGTGTTAATCAACTGTTATCAGTAAGCCTTCTGGTCAACAATGGGATATTAGTAGTTAAGTTATGGGGGAGTCAAAAGTTATACACAGGGGACCAGCACCCCTAACCCCCACAGTATTCGAGGGTCAACTGTATTCGGTAAATATCACCCACCATCACCTTCATAATATATTTTGCCAACAAATTTTTCCAAAAGTCTTTTGCTTAGCCAATTATGTAAGTACAAACCCCTAACATGCAAAAAATTGGGATATTTGGACTTCTGGAAGGCCACTGCTGTTCTTCAAGTTGATCCTTTTCAATATTTTTTTGCTAGATTTGCAGGTAGTTCAATTTTTTTTCCTATGCTTTCAAGAGAAATGCCTTCCCGAAATAATGTATATTTATATAGCCAAATCTTTTAAACAACTCCCTTATCTGTACTTTACAAATCTTCATAGAATACAAAGGATAGGGTGCAAGATCATAATATAAGGGTCCTCTAAATTTATTTTGGAAAAGGAAAATAGTCTAAGGTGAAGAAGAATACTAGGGGCCAGTATGTAATCTGTGACTTGGTTTAGACCTGTGGCTACAGAGTATACACAGAGCCCAGTCAACTATCCTATAAAATTCCCATGCCGTGTATCACAAAAAGGAGCAAGAAAGAGACTATCAATCAAATCCATTTCCACTACTGACAAAGCAACTAGAAACCAAAGATTTTAGTTCCATAGCGGTCCATTGGGAAAACTGGGAATGAAACCACAACCAAAACTATAAGCTACGCTTTCCCAACAATAATGATATACACAGTATCTAAAGAGTAGACAGTTTTAAATTAATCAAAATAGCTTTATGCTGTTAGGAATGACATTGAATTATACAATACATAGGTTTGTTCTTAAAATTCACAAATGCTTACCTTTTGCATCAGTGTAGTGATAGGTCAAATGACATAATTGCTATCGGGATGTGAAAACTCCGTTAATAAGATAAACAACATCTAGGCCGGGCGGAGTGGCTCACGCCTGTAATCCTAGCACTCTGGGAGGCCGAGGCGGGTGGATCCTTTGAGCTCAGGAGTTTGAGACCACCCTGAGCAAGAGCGAGACCCTGTCTCTACTAAAAAGTAGAAAGAAATTAGCTGGACAACTAAAGATAGATGGAAAAACTTAGCCGGGCATGGTGGCGTGTGCCTGTAGTCCCAGCTACTTGGGAAGCTGAGGCAGGAGGATTGCTTGAGCCCAGGAGTTTGAGGTTGCTGTGAACTAGGCTGATGGCCGCAGCACTCTAGCCCGGGCAACAGAGTGAGACTCTATCTAAAAAAAAAAAAAAAGAGATAAACAACGTCTAAATAACTCAGTTTCACAATTAACAAAATCATTATGAAAAGTTGATCTAAGGGATCTTAACTCCTGCTGAGAACTGATTCAAATTTTGCAGATTAAAGCAAGACCTTTTGCTTACATATTTATTCACTTGCAATTTTAGCCATTATTAAAACTATTAGCACCTTACAACTAATATAATTGGGATGAAGAGGTAAGTTAACATTCTCTAATGAACCTTAAGCAAACCAAGTCCTGGTGAAACTAAAGAAAACACATAAAGGCCAATGGTTCTCAAAGTGGGTCCCAGACCAGCAGCATCAGCATCACCTGGGAACTTGTTAGAGATGCAAATTCTCAGGCTCCACCCTAGTCCTACCAAATCAGAAACTCTACAGCCATTTGTGCTGTAAGGCCTTCCAGGTTATTTGACGCACAATATTGCCTGAGAACCATGGTTTTGGCAAGATGGAGAATAAAGAAGGATTTTTTAAAAAGAGCTGTCAATTTAAAAAAAAATTCCACTCTCCTTATGAACTATTATAACCCAGCAGTTTATTTGAAGTACCATCTTAGTGGGCAAACTCTGAAATGTGGTCCCCACTTGGCTTAATTTATCTCTTGGTAGATAGGACTAAAAGAAGAGATTGGCGTTTAGAACAGCTTTTGTTAATTTGTGATCATTACATTGTTTAAATGGCTCACCATTCTTTTAGAGACAACACATTCTATAAAACTCCTCTCTAGGTCCCTGTGAAGTGAGATGCTGAAGAGGCACATCATAGCAAAAAAAGTTCAGGGTTTGTTCAAGTCACTAAAGGCTGCATTTGCACACCCCTCCACCTCGCCACAACCACCACCAAGTGTGGGGATCAATCCGGGTGGTAAAATGCCAATGTGGATGGTATCCGCAGGGTTTAGGGCCCTCCTGCACAATGGCCAAAAGAATAGGGTTTGGGGTTTTTGTTTCAATTAATGCAATCTTAACTCCGACCCTCCCTAATATCCCAATAAATATTATCCTCTGCAGAATAATGCTCCAACATCTCCACAACCTTTGGATTTTTTTTTCAAACCATCTTGAGGAACTCTCTCCTGCTTATTTATTGCAAGGGAAACTCAAACATGAACTAGAAGGAAGCAATGAGAACTCCACATCCTTAACTGAATGTTCATCATCATTTGTCTTAAGATGCAATATAGGCTATTGCTTTGAGAATTTCCTATTTTCTGATTTTGTCTTTTTAGGAGGCTTTGATTTTAAATGAGGGATAGGGTTTGGTTGAATCTTAATTATTTCCATGAGTGTAGGCACTAGAAGAGGCTAAGTTTTACAATGTCTCAAGTACCAATGGATAGCGAGATGCCAGGGTATCCTAAACTGCTGGAGAGAGTGCCTCTTACAAAGGTAAAAACTATTTGATTGCAGTCTTACTATACATCTTTATATACGTTTTTTATTTTTGGTAGAGATGGGGTCTCACTTTTGCTCAGACTGGTCTCAAACTCATGACCTCAAGCAATCCTCCCATCTAGGTCTCCCAGAGTGCTAGGATTACAATTGTGAGCCACCACGCCCAGCCTCCATTACTTTCCTGACATTTCAGGAACACATTGTAAAATATGCTTATAATATTTTATCTCACATCTGCAGGTGCTTTGTAAAAGACTTTTTATTAAAACTAGTCCACATATTTCCAAATGCTTTAATTATGGTTCTTTAATTTAATTATGGCCCTTTTATTGTATAGAAATGTAAAAGTTTAATTTAGTCAAATGTATCAATAATGTTACTGATGGTTTGTTTGGGCTTTTTAGTCTCATTTAGAAAAATCCCTCAAAGGTCTTAAAAACATTCTCCCATATTTTCTTCCATATGGAACTGATCTTTGTGCACTACGGTGGTTGCTATTTTGTATCTGTAAGCAAAATGAGCCAAATATTTGGTTAAAAAAATATATCCAACTCCTTGTTTCAAGGCACATAGTGATATTGCATGTTCTGTTCCCTTATGTATGGGGACATGCTGGTTCTGGCCCATATGAACAGTTCTGAATGAATTATTAGTGTCTGGTAGCCATCAAATTGGGGTTGAAGCATTTGATTGCCAATGCGAGACCCTTCCTATCTCTCCTCTCCTTGGCAGATCAGCAAGCTCTGTCCTCACGGTGGCTGCTTCGTCAGCATGGGTGGTGATGAGAAGAGCCCTAGGCAACATATGACTGGCACATAGTGTGATCACACATTATATCTTTGTCATTCTAAGTCACATAATGTATCCCAATCTAACTGATCCATACAAGGCCCAAGGTAGAAATTAATTTATTTTTCCAAATAAATAACCAATGGTCTAACCATCACTGACTGAATAAACCAGATTTCCAAACTCGTTCAATAATATTCATTAGGACAGAAATATTTCATATTATGAATGTAACCAATATAAGCTAAACCATGTTCTTTTGATTAACAAAAAACTAACTTTAAAAAAAAAACTAACTTTATGCCACACTATTTCCTATGTAGATGTAGGATATTCCCAAAGTTAATAATGAAAAAAGATAAATAATGGATGCTATAAAGTATGTCCTCTGTGAGCAGTGTATAGAAATCTCCAAAGGGGGCTATTCTTAAAACACAGTTGTACTTGGAATCAGTGAGCAAGAGCAGATTGGTTAATAATTGGATGCCATGCTCTCTGATTTTAGAGATTAGGAATCAAAATGAAATGATCTTAAAGAGTGTTTTGTTTGAACTATTGTCTTCTGCTAGGAGGAAAAGCTCTTCATATTTAAAACAACACAATTTCTTCAGGTAGATAATTTGAATCTACACAGGAAAGACAGCTCTACCCGAAAGGTGATGCTGAAAGGAAATCAGTGCACGTGGGTGCACATCCCAGAATAGATTCTCATTCTGCAGGCACCTTGTCTGAGAGGGTGAGACACAGACACGTGTATTCTTCTGAAAGGCATTCAACTATTTGATCCTCGTACAAGTGTTATAGATGATTAATAGTATGTTTCTTGAAAATCAAATCTGACAGCCAAATAGCCATGTCAAATGAAAACTCCTTTTAGCATATTTGAAAACTAGAAAATTTGGGGGACCAACATATTTTGGAAATTAGTAAAATATGAGACTATTTATGTGAAATGTACTTAGAAACCACGCAAATTTATTAAAAGCAAACGGACTTAGAAAAAGGAGCAGACTGGATAAATTTCTATCCTTCCTTTCCTTATTTTGTTGCTAAATATAAAAAAAAATAAAAGTCAGTCTTTTCAGATATGTAAAAACGCTTTTTTATATTCTGATACTTCAACTCAATTGCTGGGAATATCATTTGTGACAAGCAAAGGTAGCCGCCCATTCATAAAGGACAGCTTAAGAGGAAAGAAGTGTTTATCTTCTAACTTATTACCATTGAGGGAACTGTTTGGCAGGAATGGTGTTTCTTTTATCTGCTCTGGGACCATTGGTAGTGAATGTTCCCTATGAGATTTCAGACCAACATAAGTCAGTTTTGTGTGGATTGATATTCAATTTTATAAACTCTTAATGAAATCGTGTAGGCCTTATAACATGCCGATAGCCTCAACATAATCAGGAAGACAAAGACTTCTTTTCAACTTCTGTGCAGCACCTAAACGAAGCGTATCAGTTGGCTAATTAAGGAAGATAAAAGCAGATCATTTTTCAGGTGTCTCAGGGTTATATACCTCTGTACAGCCCCGGCACCAGGCAATCCCTTTAGTAAAAAGAGAAATCACAGGTTTTGCATGGCTGCCTTTCTTTGGTTAGGTGGAGACAATATTATTATATAATGAAACCTTGTAGCTCTTTTCCTTTCTAAGCCATGCTTTATCTACTGTAGAATAACTCTTGAAAGTTAAGTACACATGTATTTAAGAGTCCTATTTTACTCTTCCTTGTTTAAGAGGAGAGAAGTCACCGAAAAAAGGATAGGTTGAAATGTTGACAAGAACATGGTAAATTTGCAACAGAAAGACACTTGGAAAAAAATTTCATTTTAATATGCTTTGTATCAAGTGGCTGTCAAGTTATTATCTAAGGCAATTGTCCCCTCTCAGCTGTTAGGTCACTTGAAAAAACAAAAACGATGCATTAGCCTTGTTTTCTCACAAGTACTCAGCCCACACCCACTTCTACCTTTTCTGCTCTCTTAGTATCTACGTTCATCTCTCCAGTTCCACAGTAGTCAGACAGCAGCGGGAAGCAGGCCAGCTCACAGCTCTTAGCCCTTTTACCTTAATGGGATTTTCCAGAAATCATGTGAATAGGGATCATACAAATTGTTCTTCCCCTTCAGCTTGGAGTAACAGGAAAGTGTCTGCTAATGAGATTTCAGCATTGATAGACATCAGTATTATCCAGAAAGGAGATGGCATCATTTGCAATGCTCAGGAAACAATTTCTTAATGGATAATCAGGTTGGAAAACCAAAGGACTTAAAAATTATAATCACACGGGCAGGTTTTTATTTTAACTGATTTTTCTAAGCATAAATAAAATGTGTTTTTTTGGTTCTTTCAGTCTGGAGTCAGTACTGACTGCTGCAAAAATCAACATTGAATAATGTTAAATAGCTCCTGCCCATAAAGGATACATAAGTTCTCAAAATGTTTAGATACATAGAAAATGAGCAGTACCTGGAATTCAAATTTGACTAGTGAGACACATAATCTTTATATCTGCCTCTTTTCATTTCCCTTGATTGGCACAATTAGAGAAAAGCAGTCCTAAAGTAGCTTCCCAAACTGGGTTCCATGGATAACTAACAAATATTCCTTCACAGAAAGTGCCTATATGTAGGAAAAAAATATGTGGTTCAATGGAAAACTATGATTGTTTAGATCACAACAGGTTATCTGATGCTAGTTGTCACTATCTTTGAGCTATTTTAGAACTGTGTAAGTTGTAGATGTCTGATGGAAATGCAAAATAACACAAACATTCAATCCATAACAGCAGTTTAACCCCATTAATTTCATCTTTCATGATCATTTACCCCTCGTGCTCTGGCCAAAACCTAGGAAACCTTACTAATTCTTTTTCCCTTTTACCATCTACATCTAATCCAGAAACAAGTCCTACTGACTTTGACATTAAATTATATCCCAATTCCTACCATTAAACAAAACATGTATTCCAACTGCTCTGGTCCACGCCACCAACCTCTCTCACTTGAACTGTGGACCACAATGAAACTTAAAAACTTAAGTCAATCCATGTTACTTCCTGGCTTTCAAGCCTCAAGTGGCTTTTCATCACACTTAGAATAAAACCCATGTTCTTACTAGGTAAACGTCACAGTGTTAAATAATCTGCCTCTCCCATCATATACATTTTTGCTTGAAGATATCAAACCTATTCTAGCTCCAGAGCTTTTTATCTCTAAGAAACTCTTATTGTGTAGACTTTTCTAGGGCTGACTCCTTCTCCTTCCAAAATTCTGGGCAAGTGGCACTTTTTCAGAGAAGCCTTCCTTGATTACCTTATTTAAAATTGCATCCTCCTTCCCTAGCTCTGCTCCTTATCCTGCTTTATTTTCTTCATAGTACGTATAAGTATAAAAACATCTGAAATTATATTATCAATTTATGTGTTTATTTATTATCATTGTCCCCTACAAAAATATGAGCTCCTTGAAGTCATAGGTTTATTTCTCTTTTCCACAGCTGAATCCCCAGTGTCCAGAACTGAGTGAGGTATACAGGCTGCCATGGCAGCCCGAATAATGCTCCCACACTCCTGCCACCATCTGTTCACATTCTAATCCCTAGAACCTGTGAATATGTCAGCTTAAATGGCCAAGAGACTTTGCAGACGTGATTAAATGAAGGACCTTAAAATGAAGAGATTATCCTGAATTGGGCCCTCAATGTATTCACAAGGCTTTTGTAAGAGGGAGGCAACAAGGTGTATGTGGGGGAAGGCAGCGATGGGATGATGAAAGCAGAGATTGGAGTGATAAGACAGGAGCCAAAGAATGCTGGCAGGCTCCAGAAGCTGGAAGAGGAAAGGAACAGATTCTCCCTGAAGCCTCCAGAAGGAATGCAATCTGCTGACACTTTGGAGTTTAGCCTCTTCAGACTCATAACTTCTGGCCTCCAGAAATGGAAGATCATAAATTTGTGTAGTTTAAGCCACTAACTTTGTGAAAATTTGTTACAGTAGTATAATTGCAAACTAATATAGATGTATTCCACAGATATTTGCTTAAGGAACTGGTTCCTTAACAGAGGCAATATACAGTCAGGTACTGAATAACAATGTCTCGGTCAACACATGTACGGATAGACTGCACATTCAATGGTGGTCCCATGAGATTATAATATCATATTTTTACTGTACCTTTAATATGTTTGGATATATTTAGATACAGGAATACTTGCCACCATGTTACAAATGCCTGCAGTGTTGATCATAGTGACATGCAGTCCAGGTTTGCAGCCTAGGAGCTATAGGCCACATATAGCCTAGGTGTATAGCAGGTTATCCACCTAGGTTTATGTGAATTCACTTTATGATGTTCACAGAGCGATGAACTTGCCTAATAATGAATTTCTCAGACTGTATGTCTGTCATTGAGCAACACATGACTGTAACAATGATTTAGAACACAGACTATGAACTAAGATTTATTGGCTTCAAATCTTACCTTTTAGATTAACAAGATAGTACCTGTGAAGCACTTTATACAATCACACAATAAATGCCAGCTATGTTGTGTCTCATAGTTCAAAGAGAAGTTCTAGCCCTGTGTTTCTTAATCCCGGCTGCACATTCAAACCACTTGAAGAGGTATAAAATGCTCATGCTTTACCTCACAAAGGCGGAGCCAGCGACATAATTTGCAGGGCTCCATGCAAAATGAAAATGCAGGGCTCTTACTCACAAGCTATTAGTAATTTCAAAACTATAACAGCAGCATAGCATTTAAACCCAGCATTCGGCCCTTTCTAGGCATGGGGCCCTGAGGGACTGCACAGGTCATATTCCTGAAGCCCACGTTGCTCAAACGATTGTGAAATCAGGGTAGTGTCCCAGTATCTGTAATGTTTAAAAGCAGAGCTATTCTAGTATAGAACCACAGGTGAGAGTCACTGATATCGTCCAACAGTATCATTTAATAAATCAAAAACACCGAGGCCCATGTTCAATGCTGGCTTCCCACAATAGCTCCAAAACCACCTGTCAAGAAGACCAAGTTGAGCTTATTGTTTACTTGGTAACAGAGTCCTACCTCAACAGAGTCTTAATTGCATCTTACTGGGGGGATTGGCAAACTTGGGATATTTGTCAAAAACTGGAAATCTCAAATGTGAAACCTGCTATAAGTAAATGTTAGACAGCAAAGCCTTCCTTGACCCAGACCCCAGAAAAACCTGCAGGAAGCAGAGCCACGGCTGCCTGGGATGCCCGACCTGGACTCTGTGAAACAGTAATAACATTCTTGTTCTTAAAGACCCTAAGATCTGGGGGTCTATTAGCACAGCCTAGACTAGCCTAATACAGTTATCAATTTCAAGAAGTTCACATGTTCTAAGAAAAGAATTCCTATTATAATAAAACATATCTCTTAAAGAGCCTTCAAGATTAAAGCAAAGTAGAGAGTTGAATTTTATAAGTCAGCACTGTTGGTTTCAAAGCTGCAGGCTTTGCTCCCACCAAGGATGGATAATCAAGGTCATGTAGGCGGATCCAGCATAACAGATAACAGATTTCTCTGCATAGACAAAGAAGCATTCTGAGCTAGTTCCTCTGAGGGAGGAACTTGGTGGCATGCAAGTTTAATAACTGTCTTCTTACTACACATCCTCCTATATCTTCCAAAAGGAAAAATCAAATCTGCGCTTTTTCATTCTCTGAGGGTGTTTAAAGAAGTCACCTCACCTCCTTTCTGCTTTTCCACTGTGCTAGTGGTTGGGAGGGTTAGATGTAGAATGTTTCCTGAAAGCCCTAGGAGACCAGGTCAGCCCACAGTGTCTTGGAGGATTAGCAGCATCCCTTGCCATCTGCTGCAGCCCTGGCCTCCCCTAAGACCTCAGGACAGAGGGAGACCAAGAGGTCAGGACAAAGAGTTTCTACAGGTGACACAATGGGCTGTGATCCTTGAACTCGTCTTCAGTTTAGTGCACTTTCCAGAGCAGCTAAAGGGCACATGGTTTGGGTTTCACCAAGCCAGGCAGGGACAAAGACAGAGAGAGAGTACGAACAGACTGATGGACACAGAGGAAAATTATTTTAACAAAGTAATATTTTTTACTGCCCAGGCAAATGGCTTTTGTGAAAATACTTATATGAAAAGCAATATGCCACTGTTTTTACTTATTCATCACTTTCATTAAGTTTTGATGCAAATGGGAATTTACAATAAAATGAAAACATTTAGGATCAAGGATTATGTACAATACTGAGATCAAATGATTCGTGATTCAGGCAATGTACTTGAAACACATTATCTTGATTTCTCATTCCAGTTGCTGCAGATGCTGTCTGAGGAAGCAGAGAATACACGAAGAGAAAAATAAATACACTGGGCTAAATAAATCAAGACTATTACAAAGAATATAAATAACAAATTTATAACACATTGCAGTACACATAAGCAATGTTTTTAGTATAAAAATTGTATTTCCACGAAGCTGCCTAATAAAAAATATGATTAAACTACTTTGGAAACATGTCAAAGTTGTATGAGTCACACATACAGAGTGTCACAGTCTACGTAAACCTTTACTGAGGAGAAGCCATCTGAAGGCCACTTCCTAGGCTGAAGCTATCAGAACCCTTGCAAGTGACCTTTCTGCTTCAGGACAGCTATTCAGAAAGCTGCCCCATCAGGGTTCATCAGACTTGACACCACATTTGGCTTTTTCAAGACAAGCTATAATCTTCTCAAGGGAATCAAAACATAGGACTGAGGTAAAGAGATATTACAGAAAAAGGAACCTTTCTGTTGGCACAAAAGATTGCAGGAGTACTTTCCAAAATGTTGGTGTATTTGACAGGATGGGTCAACCACACATTTGTAATACTGGCAGACATAACACGCAACACCAAGATGAAGGACATAGATAACCTACTGATAGACACTAGCCAAGCACGAGTCTCCCCCTTCTTTCTCACTTCACACCAAAGATTTTATGCTGAAATATAAGTTTACCCTATCTTCTCCACCTTTCTATTTTTTTAAATTTTTCTTTAGATTCTTCCATGTTTCCCATCCTGTAAAACAACATATTAATACAAGCTCCACTCCTGAGGGACTCGGTAATAAAAAGTCACATGGTAAGTACTCGTGTTAAAAATCATTTTTATCATCTACCCTGAAGGTGTTACAAGAATCAGATTCTGCAGACTTAAATATACCCAAATCATGTTGCAAAATCATAGCTAGCAACAAAGGTTTTGGCCATAAAAAGTCAAAATTTGCCTTTCTCCACTGTCAAAAGCCAACCCAGTTGAAGCTTATTTACTTTTTACTACAGTAGTTATTTTGAAGTTATGCAGTTCAAGAGGCCTGTGGCTAACAGACAGGGCTCCTGTGCGCAAGATGAGACTGTATGTGCCCATGCAGTGCAAGACCCTGTGAACTCTCCAACCCCACCCAATGATTATACTTCAAAGGGAAAGAAAGAAGTGGGATTGCTGGCATGTTGCTTCAATATGAGATCTCTAAGTAAGCTGAATTGGTTTAGCAGATATAGCAAGAGATGAATAATCAAAAAATAAAAAGGTAATCAGAACTTGCAAATTTTCCTTCTAATCAAAGAAAAGGCATCTGCTCCAACTACCCACACATAAAGCACTGCACATCCCCACTCCAAAATCCAGTTACTTTCATTTCATTCTCTTAATTTTAATTCATACAAACTACCATACTGTAATTAAATATCTGGCATTGCAATAGAGGGAAGCCTGATTTTTAATTTTTTTTTTAAATCACAAGCATGTTTCCAAGCACTTGACTTCTAGATTAAATATATTATCTACAGGAAAAATCTCCAAAGTCTTATTGAAATGTTGATCTAATTTCAAGTTTAAATTATTTTAGGTTGATTTTTTTTCCTTCAGTTTTATATTTGTTAAGTATTGAAAACAAATCTAAAGCCTTCAAGTGGAAAGAAATTAAATCAGATGTGTACTTATCAGGCTGATTGGTAAAAAATAACCCATCATTTGCCAGGATGTTAAAAAAGGGAAAATCAGGAGAAAATGGTTCCAATGGATACATACTTAAACTTTTAACGGGTCCTCTTCTCTAAGATGTTTTGTGTCTCACCCTCCATTTTTTTTTTAAAGTATTGCTGAAAAAGAAAATGCATTTTTCTTATTACATAATTAGATACAGGTCGAGCATCTCTTAACCGAAATGCTTCGAACCAGAGATGTTTCAGATTTTTTTGGATTTTGGAATGTGTGTATATACATAATGAGATATCTTGAGCATAGGATCCATGTCTAAACATGAAATTCATATACACCTTACTCCTATAGCCTGAAGGTAATAGAAGATTTTAATCTTGCACATGAAACAAAATTTTGACTGTGTTTTTACTGCAACTGGTCACATGAGGTCAGATGTGAAATTTTCCACTTGAGCCATCACAGCACTCAAAAAGTTCCATATTTTGGAATATTTGGGATGTCAGATTTTCAGATTCAGAATACTCATACTATTTGGAGACTAGTTGGAAACTGACCTTACATTTAGCAAATCCAAGGTAGATTGTATTTCTGCATGCCTTCTCCTCTAGTCAAATACTCCACTAAAAAAAATATAAGAATAATTCAATTTTGGAGGAGAGAATTATACAGAAAAACTAAACTATAAAACTTACTCTGTATCTTGGACCTTGAACTTACTGTTCTCTGAAAACTTTGTTTCAGGTGATTAAGAGAGAAAGAAATCCAGGGACAGGAGGGAAGGCCCAGCTCAGCTCTGATCCAGAGAAGATTCCTGGCATCAGGGAGACGGAAGTGCCATGACCAGAACTGTGGCACTTTGGGTGAGGATGTGTCAGAGACCGACATGGCAGGAGGGGCAGAAATGGGTCCCTGTCAAGGTTCTCCCAGGCCATCAGTTCTGTGATGTACTCAACCTTGAGGCTGAACTGCTGAATGAACAGCACGATAACTGGTGACTCTTAACAAACTTCACTGTGCTGGGCAAGGAGGCTATTAAGTAACTGAGTTGGAAAGATGAAAAATAACTGTTTCTAAAAATCGATACTGTCAGAAGAATAACCTCCTTTGTGCAAGGTTTGCAATAGTCTCATTCAACCACAGGAGGGCAGAGAGTTTCAGAACCTCTCCTCACCAGTGAGCCCCATGTTCACGGTTAATACAAGGAAAGGGTTATCTAAACAGCCAGATAGAAATATACTGCATGTTCCTTTTTAAAGATGACAGAAACTTTTAGAATTTCATATACCTGTACTCATTATTTTTCCTGGACCCAAGGGGCATAGAATCAACTTTAGGCATCTTTCATATGCCTGGAATCTAATTTCATGAATTTATTCTGAGACATAAATCAGGTAAGAGAGAAGTAGACGGATGGATTTTTAAAGGAAACTGGGCTCCCTAGATACATATAGTTGATTGAGTATTGAGACATTTATAAAGATATAATTCTTTAGATTATGAAAGATGGAAACAAAATCAAATCTTTCATTTCCAGATACTGACTTTCATTAATTCTTTCACCAAAAGCACATCACCGAAGGAAAACCAGAAATGGTTTTCCAGTTATTATTAAAGTGGTTCAAGAGCCAGGGAACCCCTTGAGATGGAAACAAAACAACACAGTATTCGAGTTTTCTTCACAAGACTACCTTGTGCTGGCAATACTTAGAGGGCTTCTGGCTTCAAAAAGAATATTGCTAAAGAAACTTCTTGGAAAAAACTACTACATTTTGGCCAAAAAATATAAAAGATCTGTCCTGTAAAATCCCTACTTCCTTTTGAATCTCTTATGGTTACAACATTTCGTTCGAGATGTTTGGCAGTCACAACTTCTTGGGTTGTGGTTGCTGATTATCTAAACCCTTAAGTCAGAATAAACATGGTTGATGTAAACCTGGCTGCTAAGTCCTCTCACCAAGGAACAACTGTGCAGAGTGTGGGGAGCCTGTAGGCGCAGGGGGAAAGAGTTGAAAAAAAATTAAAGGTAAGGAAAAAAACACCACAAAGGAGACTTAGAGGTTTGGGATGATTTCAGAGCCCTTTTCTAAAT
The DNA here is from genome assembly GCF_041146395.1 of Eulemur rufifrons. Classification (NCBI taxonomy): domain Eukaryota; kingdom Metazoa; phylum Chordata; class Mammalia; order Primates; family Lemuridae; genus Eulemur; species Eulemur rufifrons. Next base: position 31,395,350 of record NC_091002.1, read on the forward strand.
CCAGGGCCCTGTCAATCTCTGTCTCTAAAAGTGTTCATGCACTATGGTGCCTGATGTTTCCCGCAATTTGACGAAAATAAAAACACAAGACAAGGAAGCAAGACTTCTGCTGCACAGTGAGGATGCTCAGAGCCAAGGCTCCTTTGTTTTCATTTTATGGGGCCTGTGGCCTTGTCTCTAGAAGGGGCTAAGGAGGGCTGGGGGTGGCCTCCTCTGGTCAAGACTCGCTAGCCCCAAGTGAGTGAACTTATCCCCATCCCAAGTCCGTGAACAGATCCTAACATCACCATCATGTTTGTCTTTCCATATCATGATTGTCATACCTGAAAGATTCTCCTTAGCATACATGACGCTTACTGGCATGAGACCACATGACAAGAGATCATCTTTTAAGCAAGAAGCTTGCTTATTTAGAAAAAAATTAAGGGTTTGGTTTAAACTGCAGACCAGAGGGAAGCTGACATATTCTTTTGGTCTGTATTCTTAGAAACAACGTCATTAACCCTATGGTCCCTTATCAGCATGCTGACTTTTGCGCTGCCTCAATGAGTCCTCCCCCTGCTCTGCGTCAGCTGAGCGGGGCTGCTCAGTGGTGTCTTCTTCAGGCTCCTCAGGTTCCACCTCCCCCTGGGCCGCGCTGCCCTCTCTCTGCGGTCCCTGGTCATTGGCATCACTCCTCTCCTCATACACCCCAGAAGCCGGGTTGTCTTCTTCCTCTTCTTCCTCTACTTCGTCATCATCACCAAGGTCTTCTTTCTCTTCTTCATCATCTACAAGGCTGTCCTTGTTTTCTTCTTCATTCGAGTCATCTTTTTCCTCCTCTGCATCCTGCAACTGTTCAGCCCTTTGAGCCTCCTCTGACCTCTGATTCTGCTCTGTGGAGGGAAGAGAGAGGAACAGCCTCTGAATAAACAATGGTAATTCCGTAATCAGCTGAGTGTGTTCAGCTATGAAATGAAAAAATGGAGGAAGTGAAAGTTTTTCCACACTGGAGCTGTGCTATCACACAGGACAACTGGCATCTGCCTAGCCCCATTCAGGGCTTCTCCGTCCCTCTCTGGAAATTTCACTGACCACGTGGACTTTGGCAGAGCATGTAGGCAGGGACAGCAAAAGTTCCTTCATGCTCTGTATTTTGTACCTTGTGGAAGGCTCATTGACCCCCACTGGTCATGGCAATGGGTTCAGAAATGAGACAAGCTGAGCCAATCCAAGTACTCCCCAGGCGTTCTAGGCCAGAGTAAGGAGGAAAAGCCTCTCTTTCTTCAAGGACTGTTAAATAGAGAAAATGTGAGCTGGGACTGTGGACAGCCACTGAATGAGCCACCGGGGGCAGAACCCCAACATCACTTGGGCTGTGCGTGAAGCTAGAACATCTCTGGACTTTTCAGGGATGTGAGCTAATACATTTTCATTTTTTTCCCGAAGATGCTTTATACTGGATTTCTGTCACTTTTAAGAATTCTAAGGATCATAATATATTTTCTAATAATCTATGGAAATCTCAAAGCCTCAAAAACTTCAAGAACTAAAAAGAAATATGAGAACTCCCACATAAAATTCAATAATTACAAAGTCTCATAAAAGTCCTTATGCAGTCTCAAAGAGTCAGGAAGAACGACATGAGAATCCAGGGCCGCTTGGTCCCAGAAACAGTGTGGACCAGTGTGAGGATTTGGGGAAACTGCTTTTAAAGGACTCAGGAGAGGAACTGGCACATGTGGGTTTCCCTCCCTCCCTTCTAGGTCTAGTTTGAATGAAGGAAATGATGTCCCTGATTAATGAAGAGCACAGGCCTAAAGGGAAAAAACAATTGCCAGAATGAAATATTCCTTAATTTAAGAGAGGAAAAAAATATTTTTGTTCAAATCTACCTACTAATTATAGAACATATTTTAAGGAATTTGGTAGTGGTGATGGTTTGGTCAGCTAGCAAATCAGAGGGAAAATCCACTGTCTATGTGAGCACAAAAGGGCACATCACAGAATTCCAAAAATACTCTATGTCGCATGAGCTTATTGTACTTACCGGAACGTTCGGATGAATGCCTTGGAAGTGGCACATAGAAACATTCTGATATTATCACCAAGATCTGAAGGGAAAAAAATGATTTTACGGTGAGTAGATAGGACATTTATTACCAAAGGGCCTCAAAATTAGGCCTTGCTTCTATAACCAGATATTCTCAGACAAATAATTAGCAGCTGGTCAAAAATCTTCAGCATAGACAAAGATATAATTAAGAATTTCCTACTTTTCAAATGTGGCAGAATACAGAAAAATATTAATTTAGAATGGGGGTCACAAAGTCAAAAGTCCACAGAGAGCTCTTTATAAATAGATGAATCAATCAGCTATGAGAAAATAGACATTATCAGCCAAGTCTAAAACAAGTCTTTTTAAAAAAAAACACTATTCTGGACAAACACAACTCTTCTGTACATGAGGTGCTCCTCACCAACGGGCAACCCTCACTGAGTGGAAGGACATTTCGGGAATGTTACAACCAGCGGTGGGGTGGGGAAGGATCCAGTGTGGCAGTTTGTTTGAAGGAGGGGACATGTAAGGCCCTGCGCCACACAGGCAGGAGAGGACGGGTGGCACCAGCTGCCTGGCTGCTAAAGCTACACCAAGCTGGATCACCACGGGGGCTCTTGGATCCAGAGAAAGCCCTAAATGCCAGGCTGAGGAGATCAGGAGGTGGAGCAATGAGATGCAGGGAGCTTCTGTGGGTTGGGGAAAAACAGGCTGTAATTTGAGCAGCAAAGAGAAAAACATTTCCATCTGAAAAGGCTGAGGTTGAAAACCTTACATTTTTAATGTGACAGTCACGGATTTACCAGCTATTCGCAGGACATAATGTTTTTTACAATTTTTGTTATTTTTTATTTATAACTGACACATAATAACTATATATTTATGTAAGTGCATATATTTATGGGATACAATGTGACGCTTCAATGCATGTATGCCCAGTATAACAATCAAATCGGGGTAATTACCATACCCATCACATTAAACTTATTATTGTTTTGCTAAATAAAGTTATCTTCCAGCTTCTTATAAAAGAACTTTAAGATAATCTTACTTAAAAGTTTGTTCTTTTATATAAATTTTTAGTAATCATCAATTATTCCTATCATATAGTGTTTAGGAGCTCTGCGATTAGTAACTTCTTATCCTAATACTAGTTTAAAATATATTCAAACTGATCAAGAGAAGGTTAAGAGAAAGACAAAAATTATTTATAACAAAAAATAAAATATGCTAAAACATTTATAGTTGCCTATATAGTTACGTAACCAAATATATTATTCCAACTCTCATCTAAAACAACTAGGGATAAAATGGACAGACACATACTAGATACTGATTTTCATTCCCAAAGAAGACATGATGATGTGCTTTGATTCTTAAATGTTTTTTCCACAGCAATGATTATGTTGTTTTATCTACATTATCTTACAAAACCCACCTCGAGAAAACCAGAGTGTATGTATAAGCAGCTGGTCAGGATTAGAAGTTCAATTGGAGGCTATGAACAAGAAAAATATCTTGCATCTACCCAAAGGAACAAATTCAAAACTTCAGCCTTGTCACCACAGTGTTCTGATCAAGTAGGCAAGGTATGAAATCACAGCTGATTTGGTTGTCTTGGAAACTATCAATTCAAATAGTGTCTATTTATCTTTTCATCACTACATTATGAATCTTCAGAATAGGCAAGGACCGTATTAGGGGACAATAATTTAATGAATTTTCCATTATATCTCACATTACAATTGAAAGCAGTATCAAAAAAGCAAACATGATTTAACTGCTTAGATTACACGCAAAAGAATATTTGTTCATGTGCTTTTCCTTTCTTGGCTGCCTTTTAGTTTTACATGAAATCCATTTTGCTTTAAAGACAGGAAAAAACATTGGTTATCTCTTACCAGACCCATGAAAAGGCCCAAAACCAAGGTAGCTATGACGAAAAAGACATAAGAACACCAAGCAGGAATTCCAAGGGTCCCTATGAAATAGTTGTGAAGATGCTGTAATCGGAAGAAAACAAAAATATTTACTTGTCATGAAATTCACATGTAACATTTGAATCTCCTTTTCTAGCTATAACTCAAATCTGCAAATCATCTGTACATATATAAGTTCCCCAAAAGGTTTATATATCTAAAATGATTCCTAAAAAATAAGTCAAATTTTATTATACTGGAAACTGAGACTAATAATCAAGGTCATATCTAGTAAGAGTTACTTCCTTATAGTTCATGATCTGGACAGAAATCTAACAGATTTGCTAGTTCTCTTTTCCATTATGACAGATTTTTTTTGGTCTCCTTCCCCTAATAATTATATATATCTCAATGTTTATTCATAATATGGCATGCATAAAAAAATTAAATTTCTTTGGCCTTTATCAATTTTCAACTAAAACCGAATTCCGATTCACAGAACACCAACAATTTAGAATGCCTCTTTTTTCTAATCAGATTCTCTTGGCTCTACATCTATCCATCCTTAAAAAGGTTTATTAAATTATCAGAAAACATAAAATGTAACATTAGACAGCAGAAATATTTTTTCTGGCTAATGTATTATGAGCAAATGAAATCTCATCAGTCTTTGAGGAGAGTGAACATCCCTTCGTGCTTACTGCTCACTGTTCCTCTGGACTCCATTTGATGACAAGCACTTTCAAAATGAGTGAAGAGGAACAATCTTAGCTAGAAAGTATTCACATACTAAATCAAACAGCAATTATATATATGAACCTGCTAGTTCAAAGTCAAAGCCACTTAGACAGAGTTGCAGGAGCCATGCTTCCCCATGAGGAAGGATTTAGTGAGCTGTTTTAGACTCACACAACTTCAAAAAATAGCCATTAACTATAATCCAAACAATTACTAGACACAGGACAAAATGGCTCCAAGTTAAATATCACCAGCAAGAAGAGATAATGACTGAATTCCTTGCCTAAAACCAATAAGGTTAATGAAAATGAGTCCAAGTGTTTATGTTATTTTCATATTTCTCAAAATCTAAATAATTCTCACTGGTTTCTTAGTTTATGTAATTTATACAGTTAAATAATATATTTTATTCTGGCTCAATTCTTGAGGCAGGGTCTTCCTATATCTCCAGGCTGGTCTCACACTCCTGGGCTTGAGAGATCCTCCTGGCTCAGCCTCCCAAGTGGCTTAGACTACAGGTCTGAGTCACTGTGCCTAGCTATTCTGGCTTAATTTTGAACGATAAATAAATAAGCAAAAAAGCTTGGTAACTGATCTAGAATAATCTGTGTTCTCTCTCTACAATTTCTTACTTAGCAAAAGAGATAACTCTAAAGACTCAGCAAGTATTTTCAACACTGACACACATAATCCAAGTATTCAGTATTTGTTGAATGAAGAAAAGATGTATCAAATACTTGGACTATTCATAGGAAATACAAACTCTTGATTTGCAAAACTGTCATCTGTCCTCTGCTGATAGCATTAATATTAGTCTGTGCTCAGCCAGGAAATTGTTTTTGTTAAGCGTAACCTAGTATTTTACAACCCAGTAGGTAAAAAGGGTATTTGAGATGTCAAAAGATTGTTTCATTCAAACTCTTTTCAATAGAAGTTCTAAATCTATTGTACAATTCCCTACTTTGGAAAACACTGTGTATTAAACACAGTTTATGCTTTTCTTGATGACTCAGTGACATCATCAGGATTAAACCCTGAAATATGCCAAAGAATTAGATGTTGAAAGCCAGTCTGTCTCAGTGCATTCTGGAACTTACTTTATAAGGATCTGGTGATTTACCTTACTCAAATGGTTGGCATGAATAATGTACAGTTTGGGGATGAATAATGCGCAGTTTTAAGTGTTCATCTGCACAGTGTCTTATACACTTTCTGTAAAATCATTAAAGCAACCTTCAAGAAACTTTCTATTTTTAAGTTTTCATTAAATTATTTGCTTTTGAATCATTGTATTCTGAGTCAAACACTTCTTAGTACTTTCAAAACAACCTCTTATTTTAATACACTCTACTTCAATTTTCTTGTATCAACTTAACTCTTTAGGGGATTTAATTGAGTTTCTTAAAGAAACCCTGCCATCTTGTGGTCTTTTAGGTAATTATTACTAAAGACCCATTAGTCAAGCTCTATTTTCAAAACTGCAGACATAAATCTTTATCTGTTCACTTTGTCTGAGTCCGCAATGGCTTTGGAGCCATTTAGAATGTTAGTATTTGTGGTACTTGAAGTTTTGTTTTATACACACACACACACACACACACACACGTTTCCAAAGGAATAACTGATTAAAACAAATCTAATTCAGTTTTAGATTTTTGTGTTTCTGTTTCTTTGATTGCCAGGCAAATTGACAGTTTTTACTTGTAGAAAATACTGATTCTTGTTCAGTATTATATGTGTTCATTACAAGGAATTATCCTATTCTGTTTACTGAAAATGCACTAAAATGTCACCCGATATGCATGATACCTTAGACCAAACATAACTCCTGAGTTCAAAGCAATTCAGCTATGTGGGTGTACCATCACTGGAAGATCCAAGATTACTAAGGACCAGCTTTTACCTCCAGAATGTCAGACCTGGCAAGTTAGCTTCACTCCTAAGGCAGAAACTCAAGGACTTTAAGGAATCACTAGTTCAGTAGGCTCTGATCTTCTAGATACTGCTATTGTTTTAATTGTTGTCATCACAGAAAAATTAGAAATTATAGAAAAAGATAAAAGGTTTTTTAAAAATCAGCCATAATTCCAATATCAGAGAAAACTACTATTGATCTCTCTCTACTCATTTTCCTATATATTAATATATAGGAAAACTCCACACAAACATTAACACTATACGTACTTGTTTTATCTTTTCCTGTGGAAATACTTGTATGTACCTGGTTACCCATGCAGCGGAAACTATTGCTGAAGACTGACTGTCTTCTATCTGTCTACGTATCCACAAAATCTCAAGGGTAAAATAGACTGTGGATAGGTATCAAAAATCCTGCCTCACTGGCATTAGCCAGTCTACATCCTCCATTCATCTCTTTATCTTCTTTCCCTGAGACTTTATACTCTTTTGGTTCTATCCCCACCCCCACCCCCCAGTATCTGTCTGTCTATCTGTCTCTCTCTCACCATGTGCAGTGTTTCTTCTGTTCATTGTTAATAAAGTTGCACTGCAGTTTTATATTATCTAGGCATGAGTTAAAAACAGATTATATGCCCCACAGCTATATAGTCAACACCGATTTGAGGATCCCAGACAAAAGGAAGAACCAGCTAAATGAGCGAACTGAGCAAGCAGGGTAGTTAGCGAGGAGGATTGGGTAAGCGGCTCCATAAGGACAACAAAGCAAGACTGTATGTAGAGACTGAAGTAGGAACCGGAGACCTGATGGGTAGCCAGGGACTGGGTCTCACCAGGCCAGAAACCATAGACTTTATGAATAAGAGGACAAGAGCCAGATTCTAGAAACACAGGTGGTAAGAGCCCTATCAATGTATTTGATAAAAGGATGAGGACTTATTTGTAGGAATAAAAGAAACCACAACAGTTGTCAAGAGGTTTGGGGAGGCTGGATGCTGAGATAGAGGGCAACAGCAGATTTCTACTACAGACTATTAAGGTAATGTACATACATACAAGGAGATCAAAATAACCTACAAATCTACCATTTATGTTCTTTTATGTACACCTCTCCCGTGCCTTCCTTAACACCCACACCCATACACAAACACTGTCTACAATCAGAACAAATGTATTAGTTAGTGGTTCCAATAAATATAAATGGATTAAATTCATCAGTTGAAAGAATTACTTCTTGCTATATGCTTTTCACAAAATTCTATTAAAACATAACTAAAACATAATGACAACAAGAAGGTTTAACATGGAAAAAAATATTCTAGACAAATGCTAAATAAAACTAAAAAATATGGTATTAATACTAGACAAAACTGACCTTATAAAATATAAAATGTAATTATTTGTATATCAAATTTTATAGTTTATCTTATAAAATGATCTATATTTGGTTCCCTTTGGAAATATCTGGAAATAAATTATAAATCTATATTTACATACCATATATATTCTACTTGTCATCACTAAAAAGAACATCTTAATTAGTTGTTCAGAAATGGGTCATATTCTATTCTCCAAATCCGTATGTGCTACTCATGGCTGGGCACTGTGTGTACAAAGATAAAACACTCACTCCTGGCCCTGACACACCCTAAATGTCACACATTGTACTCATTTGCATAACATAATGAAAAACTATAACTTCTAATTTAAACTCTTATTTATCTAAATGCTAAATGACAAGCTATATGAGGTCAGAGCAATGATATATCTTCCGTAATACTGTCTTTGAAAGTAAAACTTCTCTTTCACAACCAATGAAGGCCATGATCAATTTCCATCTAGGCTTTTCTTAACCTGAAGAACAAATTCATCTCTTGATCTGCACTTATCATAGGTTCTACGCTAAGATCTTGCTGTCAATGCTGCCTGATTTCCCTCTATTACAATCATCCTGTTGAAGCAGACATTATAATGCGACAAGGCTCAGACAGCTCTCAGGCTACATGACTTTGACAACCTTGATTGTCAACATAATGCGGAAGGCAGAATCCTTTACTCTCAATTCCCAATTTCTAATTCACAATTCTCAGCCCTTGATTAAAATTCTCACAAATGTACGAAAATAGAAGAAAACCACATGAAATTCAAACTATCCTGAAAAAGGGAAAATGCTAGTTCTTATTTAATGTGATAAACAAATGCCAACAAAACATTAAATTTTAGCCAAAAAAAGACTGCATCCAAGTATCCCATTAGCCACTGTTGTAAAAAACAAAACCACCAACCAAAAAAAACCTATAGTGTATATTCTATCTCACAAAGTAGAACATATACTACAACTGAGAAAGTGGGACATAAAAGCTTGTTCTTAAATGTCCCTCCACATGTATCACTGTACCTGAGAAAAACAGTCTTCATGAACTCCCTGAATATTAAGTTTCAAACATGACACCATAAGCTACAAGGCATAGCTTAGAAAACATATATAGGAAAACCCATTTCTAAGATTTTTTTTAATATTTTGAGCTATATTTAATTCCAGAGCAATTTTATTAAATCTGGTTGTATTTAGCCCCCCTCCACAGAGGAAGAACAAAAAAAATATGGGATATATTCAACATTATATAATAGCTCAACATTTTTATCTGAATAATGGTTTGAACCCACTGAAATAACTCAGTGAAATTACACGATCACACGTAGTGGGAGTCTACAAACTTCTTCTTAAAGGCCACGTTGTAAATATTTTAGGCTTGTAGGCCACAGCTCTGTGTCTCTGTCACAACTAACCGATTCTACCATCATAGCACAAAAGCAGTCCTAGACAATAGGTAATGAATGAATGTGGCTGTGTTCCAATAAAACCTTATTTACAAAAATAGGCAGCACACCCACAGGCTGTAGTTTGCCAACTCATGATACACAGAACCACTTTCAGGCATAAACAATCTTTGATCTGTGTGGAGATATGCCAATGGGAAAATAAGACGAAGTGAAACCACACAGCCCTTTTGCTTTGATGGAAGGATTTCATCACTGGTCTAAGAAAATATGACTTTGACACAGTAGTTACAGGTCCTTATTCAATTACCACTGCGAACCCCACATGAGAGTAGCTGTGTGGCTTAAGAAGAAAAGGGAGTCTATAAAAGCATTTATAAAGGCTTGTTCTCCAAAGCTTAAAAGCTACATTTTTATTCTTAAAAACCTCTCTGCAAATATAACTATAAAGTTTTATTTAAGATTACTCACCCATATCTTCCCAGAGATGCTAAAAAGGCCAGCCATTCCAGACATCCTAAAAAAAGAAAAGAAAGAGTACCACTGATCATGTATACTATGAAAAAACAAAACAAAACAAACAAAATTCAGGTCAGGAGGACTGCACCTCCACTGAGCCCTCCACTTCTTGCTATATGTTGTCCTCGTTCCTGGATTTCACTTCTGTTCTTACAGAGCTTAGCTTCCATGGCCATCATTTGAATCATGCTGCTGCAAATACATTCCAATTCCTTGGCACTTTCTCCCTCCATTGTACCTACCTGGCAAAAACTTCAACCCTAAGCAGCTAAATGTCCCTGGGGGAAAAAAAAAATAATCACATGACCGGTGACTGTTCTCACTGCTTCACAGTCCCAAACCGAAACAAACTGTCAATACTGCCCAGCTCTACTGCATTTTCCAGGCTCTGTGATAACAGCTCACATCCTTTTCTTCAAAACTTACACATCCTCTCCTCCTCCTATACCCTCAGCTAACAAACACTCCTCATATGTCACTGTGAAATCAGAAGCCATTATGTGATCTTGCTTATCTTCCCACCCCCAAATCTGAGCCTGGTGTACATCTGCATCCACCTTCTCTTGTAACCACAGAGAAAGTCTATCTGCCCTACCACAGTCCAGTTCCTCCCCTGTGTGCCTTGCATCCCATCCCTTTTGTCTTGTTAATGACTTGGTTCTTCCTCTCAACCCCTCTTCCTGCATGAACAATTGCTCCCTCTCTGCTGGTTCAATCTCATTGGCATATGTGCTCTTTTCCATCTTTTAAAAAGAGCATCCTTGGACCTCACATGGTCCTCCAGCTTCATAGACAAATTTCTCCAAAGAGTAGTCTACACTTGCTGTTTCTTCTTCTTCACCATATCTTCAACCCATTCAAATCTGCCTTCCATCCTCACCACTGCACTAGCACTACTTGTCAAGGTCATGATGACCTCACCTTGTTTCATTCAATGTCTATGTCTGATATCTGATCTCCCTTCACTTCTTGGTAACATGGAACACAAGGGATCACTCCCTCCTTCTTGAACACCTACTGGGCTTCTGGAAAATGGCACATCCCAGGTGTCCATGCTGCCTCACCAGTACTCATTTTCAGTTTCCTCCTTCTGACCCCTTCTTAACCTAACTGCTTAATTTGGGAGTGGCTCGTGGCTCAGTCCCAAGCACTCTTCTCTTTTTCCTTCTTTCTAGGTGTTCCCCTTACTTCTAAGGCTTTCAATGCTGCCCATATGTTTTGTATTTGTGTTCCTGAATTTTCCATGGAGACCCACCTCCATACATTCATTCTGGCAGCATTATATAATCTGCATCTCAAACTCAACATATCCAACACAGAACCCTGGATCTTCTCTTGCCCACATCAGTAACTGGTACCAAGATCTACCAAACCAGACACCAAGAAGATTTTACTTGTGAATCCTTCCTATCCTCCACCTTGGCCAAGTCTACCTTCAAAACGTATTTTAGATCTACTCATTCTCTCCTTCTCCACTGCTGCCACCTGATACACCTGATACAAGCTACAGTCCTGAGGTTGGACACTACAACAGCCTTCTAACTCACCTCATCCATCCTTGCCCTCTCCAATCCTTTCTTCTGAGAGTCAACTTTTCCATATACTGATAACCTCCAAGCTCCTCACCATGGCCCCAGGCCCTACATGATCGGGCTTCAGGCCTGCCTCTCTTATTCAGTTTAGACTACTCCCCCTCCCTTTCACTGTGCTCAACCCTGGCCACCACTCTGCTCCCCAAACACACCAAGCTCTTTGCCGAGTTGGGGCTTATGCGCATGCTATAGCCATTCCTGGGAATATTCTTCCCCCCGCTCTTGACCTGGGCTAGTTCCTTCTACTCTTCAGATGATACCTAGAGGCCTCTCCTCAGAGCAACCTCTCCTAACCCCTCCATCTAGAGCAGGTCTATGACCCCACAGTTATTCCCTGTCTTGGTAAAGTATGTTGTTTTGTTAACTGTCCTTGTCCAGACTATGATTCTTTGTATCCTCAGTTTTTTGCTTAATCTGTCTTACTTTAAGTTACCAGAGGAGAATGGAAGGACCAGGTCTGTCTTATTCACTGTTGAATACCTAACATCTAGAACAATATCTGGTATAAAATCAGTGCTCAAACATTTTTAGAATGAAATGCCAGAAGTAAGCTGCTTTTAGAGTAAGCCATGAGTTTCCTAGGTATTAACACAGATGCCTATGTGATTTATTCCTAAAATATTGTACAATTTGTTCTCATTTTAGTAGTACCTTTATAGATAAGAATATAAAATTAATTACAAATATGACAGTTCATTTAAAATTAAAACTGTGGAAAAAGTTATTATGGTTTGGCCTTATCTACCTCACCAAGTGTTAGACAGTTTGCCGTCACGGTCCGAGGTCACCCCCAGCAGTATTCTTCTAGGCACCAAAGACACCATAGGTTTTATTTTCTACATAAGATGCAACAGCAATTCTATCATGAACTATATTCAAGTTACGCCTCCATCTTATCAATAATTATAGGAAGGAAAGAATGGTAAATGATATCCAATACCATCTTCTATAAAGACAAAATAGTCAGCATGGCTTAGTGTAAAAGCTGGAGGAGAGGATCTCTATATAACCCACCCAAATCTGGCTACTTAATTCCCAGTAAACTAAAAACTAACTGAAACAAATGTGCTGTGCGTCACAAAACCAGAAATACCACATGGTCCAAGAGAGGCCCATGTGTGGTCCGGGTAATTAGAACTGATGTGAAGAAAAATATAGACTTTCAAGGCCCATAGGCAGTTTACTTGATACCTCTTTTTTATTAATAATGCCATGCTGTTAAAAAATTAACAAGTTACGTTAGAGAAGCTGGGGATTTCCATCCAGTCAGAGGTTCAACTGATTGCCATTTCTTCTCTAAGATATAATTTTGCAGGTCTTCAAAGATTCCTGGGCCACGGTAACGGCGGAATATCCCATCCTTTGCACTATAAATTATAAAAACAAGTAGAAAATAAATTAATTAAAATAACAGGTGTTACAGATAGTAAAAACAAAAATAACTATTGGTCAGACACATGAACTGCACTTGAATTTTAAATTGGCTCAAATGAAGAAAAAAGTATAGTTAGGCATACATCAGAGAGCATGCATACTACAAATCAGAAATTCTTAAACAGAAAGCATTAAACAATTTATTTTATCATTGCATAATGTGTGACTAAAAGCAAAGTTCTTGGTAGTGTTTACTTTTCTAAGTTACTTTTCATTATTTTTGCTAACAATTATTTTAGTTTTTCTCTCATAATAACAAAATAGCCATTGTTATCAAGGTAAAAAGTTGTATCCACATTTCCAAATTCATGTTATTCACGTCCCTCCCCTCAAAAATCAACAAAAACCTCTTGGTCTCATCCACCTTCAGCCTTCCCTCCCTCTTGCCTTCTTGCCACAATCAAGTTTCCCAGAAGAGTCTACACTTGCCATTTTCTCCTCTTTGTTACTCATTCACTACTCAGTGTGGTCAGAGGTTCTGCTCCAATGACTCCACTGAAACTGCTTGTATTGGAGTCTCTAATGACCATCAGTGCCATAATCCACAGAGCACTCTCCTGCCATTTTCCCTTCACCTGTCATTGGCATTATCCACTACTGAACACCACTTTCTTCCCCCTTTGAGTTGGCTTTTATGACACGAGCTCTCTGGACTTCCTCCTACTACTATGATCATTCCAACTCAGGTTCCCTCACTAACTGTCTCCTTAATTTTAGTCAACCCCAGGTTCAATCCTTGACCTGCTTCTCTTCCCAGGATATGTGTTTTCTCTAGATACAATTCAACCATTATCTATCTCAATACTGAAGAATTTCCAGTATGTACCGCCAATCTAGATCTTTGTTCTGAGCTCTAGATCCTGACATCAAACTGTCACCTAAACTTTTCCATTTGGAATTAGCATAGGTACTTCACACTATCTCTTCCATTTCTGCCTCTATCTTCCAAACTTTATCTTATCCTAATGGCTCCTTATCTTGAAGGCCAGCAAGAGCTTTTACTAGTTATACCTGGCCTGCTGGTAGTCACCACAGACTTTTCCTTCCCATGGCTAATCAGTCAGCAAGTCCCAGTGATCCCACCTCCTAAGTATCTCTGAAATCCATCCCTTCCTTTCTCTCTCGGCTGCCACTTCCTGAGCCTAACTATACCCGTAGACCAGCCAAACAGAATCAGTTATAGTTCTCAAAAAACATCTCATTTTCTCTTGGGCTTTTGTATGCTGTCTCCTTTACCTGGAAAGACCTACTCAGTTTGTTGGCTTAACCCATTCCTACTTATCTATTAAGAATCATCCTACCTTTGATATCATCGGAGAAATTTTCTCTGACCACTGCTCCCCACTACACCCTGCTGAAATCATGTCCTCCTTTACCATAACACTCCAGGCATCCTTCTCGTATCCTCAGAGCAGACCGGTCTTTCCCCTCTCAAACATTAAGCTGAATGAGTGGCGGCCGTGGAAAACAACTTAGACTTCCTGGCACACATCTACTCATTTCTAACCTTTGCAAGAGCAGAAGATTATTTAAACTTACTGAAAAAAGGCTGGGAGGGTGGTGACAAAGAAGCGGCCACTCAAACCTACAAGAAGCATAAACAAAACAAAAGATCACAAGTCAAGTCCAAGCACTTAAGTTCCAAGAAAAAGCATCTTTGAGATTGCTTTCATAATCACATGAAAATCACTGCAATTATTGAGTCAAATACACTATTTTTTGTATTAAAGAAAGTTCATTTCTTACTCATTTTTATTAACACTTTCTAATCACTGACACAACTTGGTTATCTTCAATGTGTTACTCTGGAATTTCCTGGTTTGTGCATCACTTTGGAAGTGTATGGAGGGTAAAAGGATAGGATTTAGAGTCATACAATATGGGTTAAATATTAACTTCCCCATTTAATTATTTAATCTTTCTGAGTCTCAGTCAACTCATCTGGAAAATAAGTATATTAAAGCCTAAATGTTCTGAAGTTAGATTAGGTCTAGTATAATAGAGCTTAGCACAGTGCCTGGCACATAGTGAAGGACTCAATAAACTATCGGTATTATTACATCAGTTGTCAGTTTCAAAAGAATAAAGAATGCAAAATACTAAAGATCACATACAGTCTTTGCATACTTACAAAATTTCCAAGTACAATATATTCCATCTATTGTACTTGGAAATTTTATATGTACGTGAACTATATTTTTTTCAAGTTGTCTTAACAAACTTTTACTGAACACAAAGTACTTACCAAATGCTATGTTACATGCATGTAAAGACAAATAAAACCCTTGGTTACTTAGCAAATATTAACTAAGCACCTACTTTGTTCCAGGGACTGTGACAACTGCTCAGGACTCATAGATGAGCAAAAACATGTACAGTTTTTATTCTCACAGAGCTTATAGTCTAGTGGCAGAGGGAAATAATTTAATCAAATAATCACAATCAGAACTATAAACAGAGAACAATGATATCAGGAAAAAGCGGCATGCAACAAAAACCTGAATGAGACTAGGAGTTAAGAACAGATCCCTGCCCTTTAAATGTTTATAAATAAATAATATTTACAAATAAATATATTTATGTAGGCACCAAAAATGAGTAAAGAGAAGGACAGGTAAAGGATCCTCCTGGCCAGCATGGAAAAATGACATTTTAACATTTCTCATCACTCTGCCTTTTCCATGGAAGAACAGCCCAGACAAATCAAATATCTTATCAAACCAAGTTGCTCAAATTTTACTTTGAACAATTCTTTGGTAACTTGCAATTCAAAACACTGAAGCTGTACTTTTAATGACATGGAAATTTGCTTTTACCCATTTTATAAATTAAATCCATATTCAGTATAATAATTTATTAATTAATGATAAGTTTTCTCAAAAAAGGGTTCTCTATTTTATTTCGTATCAGACCAAGTGGACTCTAAAAACATCCCTATGATACTTAAAAGGAAACACAGTACTCAGAGTTAACTAAAGTCAATGTCATGAAAAGAAACATTTACTATATAAATTTGTCATTGTACATAGAAAAAAATAGTTGTATTTGCAGTAACAAAAACACAAGTGACCTGAAATGAGGTTAACTGAGGATTGCAACAAGAACCTCTGTCTAAGGACATTTTCACCTCTGATGATGCTTGGAATTCCACTCTAGTGGGGAACAAGGGATCCCACAGTATACTTCTAACTACAAATTACCAGGGAAAAAAATATTGATATTCCTAAGTGATTAAAAATTATTACGTCTTTGGTTTAAAATAATTTTTACAAACAGTTTCATATCTCACTTCTTTCCTAGCTATAGATTCTTATGACTACCCAAAATTTTTATTTCAGGAGAGTTATGATTTTAGGGAAGTATTTTATTTGTATTGCCTTTTAAAATGGAATGAACAAAATAAATAACTCATCACTTCTGGAAGTGTTCTACTTAGATTTTATTTTTATTGAAATAAACAGAGTTTCTAATAAATGTTAAATAACACAAAGCATATTTTTAAATTTTCTCTCTAAAATCCTTCATATATTCTTAGTCATCATTGGCTATGGCAATAAATAAAAAAGCAAAAAAAAAAGTGGAAAACATATTTCACTGCAAGAACTTCAAAAAGGGTGGAAAAACCAAGTATACTTCTAAGCTTATAAATAAAAAAGACAAAAGTCTGATCACAAAGCCTCCTAAAATTTCTGCAAGTCTTTTTTACTTTAAGGGTCATTTCCACTTTAAAATGAAGACTGTAATGCAACATGGGAAAGGTATAAATCCGGAATGTAAAAGAAAATTTAATTTTTTTTTATCAGAAAACATACTTTAAACATACGTAGCAAAAGAGAATTAAAAGCTTAGAGAAAGTAAAGAAATTATGGTAGGAAATTATATTTTGATATGTAAAAAACACAACAGAAATTGTTTAATGACTAAGAAGACAGAGATAGCTAATACTGTGTGTTCTACTATTTATTAGCTGTGTTACCTTGGGTATGTTGCTAAACATCTCTGAGCCTCAATTTTCTAAAACAGAGATAAACAGTTTGTTCTTCATATGGTTGTTATGAAGCTAAAACATATGGAGGTGTATAATATAATTATAGGCTGAAGTAAATGTTCACTAGATGTTAGTTATCATCACCAAAGACTAGCAGAAGGAAAACCATGAAAAGAAAGTATAACTAAACTTATTTTGAGATTGAAATAAAGTTGGCAATAGAATACAAAAGAAAGACTATTTTTATAATTATAAAATTAAAAATGTAACACTAACTGAAGTATACCACACTAAATTGGATTCTGTATTAAATTGGAGGTTTTAAACAGAATGCTTATTCTTGACTGTGGTAGGGGTCTAGTTTACCTCTAATCTACCGAAATAGCCATCACCAACAGGTGATCTATAAGCAGATGCTGTTTTCCTGCCCTTGACAACTAAGCCCTTCTGTATGGAACAGAAGGTTCAAGTACATACTCATTAAATTTAATTTCCTAAATTCAACTCAACTGAAACATCACCTGATCTATGCAATATTAAACAGGCAATGTAATGTAACCTAATCTAAGGCCTGCCCTTTCCTTGACTTGTACATCTCAGCTGAAAAAAGCAAATTGCATATAATCTCTTGATAATTCTGAAATTTTATTTTCTGTTTAAAATACCTAAAAGGATCTCTTATTAGACATACTGATGGAAGAGTTAATATACTCTTACTGATACCTAAAGAGTATGCATGAACACTTCAAAAATTCTTGTATTTTCCTCTTTTTAAATTTTACTTGCACGGAAAAGTATTCAAATTATTCCTTACTAGCACTCCTGTAGCAAGGCTATAAAGAATATACTTATGGAGATCTGTAATGGAAATTTGAATACAGAAATATCAAGTAAAGGACTTAATCATGGAGAACATAATGTTATTTCAATGGTTTTCTGCTGCTCATTTAGGACATTAGATTTTGTAAAAATGAAGTAAATACTCAGATTGTTTCCAAGATGGGGCAAGCTGCCCTGGTGGCTTGCCAGTGAGTTAGTACAACATAAGATACCTCTCTTCACTTGGCTTCCATATGCTCCTACTTCTCCCTGTCCTCCTTCCTCACTGGCTACTCCTTTTCCTCTGCAGCAACTTCTTTTCTTCTTCTGAACAGAGTGCCCAGTTCTCACTTCTCTAGCACACAGCCCCTAGGTAATCTCAATTCTTCCCCTAGCTTCAAACACCATCTACACTGAAGACCGTCAAATTTATATCACTAATTCATCTCTACCTGGATGTCTAGTCAACATCCCAAACTTAACCCCTGTCCCAAACCTGCTCCTCCTCAGTCTTTTCCATTTCCTGTCTTTCCACTATATCCTACAACCAATCCAGCGGGAAATCTAGTATCTCAAAGCCATCCACTTACCATTACTGCTACAAGTCCAAGCCACCATCTTCTCACTCTGGACTACCTGCTTCCATTTCTGCCTTCCTGCAGTCAATGTTTTCACAGAGTAGCCAAAGGAATTATTTTAAAACATAAATCATATTATGTTATTCTCCCTGCTCAAACCTTCCAGTAGCTTCCTTTCAATCACACCTCATATAAAATCTAAACCCCTTGCTATGGCCAGTAAGACCCTACACAGTCTGGTCCCTAGCTACCTCTCCATTCCCATTTATCTTGAGTACCCTACTAGTTGTCATATTGTTCCTCAATTACACCAAGGACACTCCCACCTGCACCTGGTGTTTGCTCTGCCTGGAATGCTCTTCCCCCAAGACTTGCTAAAGTTCAATTTATCAAGAACTCTAGTTAAACAGTCCTTACCTAGCCATCATATTTTTAAAATTAGCTCCAATCATTTTCTACATTTTTACCCTATTTTATTTTTCTCCATAGCTCTTGCCGCAATCTCACATTATTTGCCTATTTATTTCCATTACTATTTATCTCCTTCACTAGAAAGTAAGCTTAATAAGGAGCCAGGCCTCTGTCTCCCTCATTCACCTCTGTATCACTGGCATCTAGAACAGGGCCTGGTGTGTGGTAGGAACTCATATATTTGTTAAATAAACATGTTATTTCTAATTCCTATTAAAAGATTAATTGAAAGCATTAGATTTGTAATTCAAAGCAAAATTATAAACTTGAAACAAATATAATCTGAAGTGAAAAATTCTCTAGGCCATTCCAACAATTATGCATGTAGAAGAATTTTGCCTCCTAATCTTTATTTATGAGTTGCATTTTTTAAGTTTTTATCATTTAAAAGAATTCTAAAGCCTCTGCCTTTAAAAAAACTTGTTCTAGTACATAAAATAATTAATAACTTTTATTTTATTGGATTCCTACAGAATACTGGACAGAAGTTTTTTCCTTCTTCAATGAGTATTTCAAGTATATATAGTTTAGATTTATATAAATTATGAGTCAAAACAATGTTTTTAAAATATTTCTTTAATTTCTCTCTTACTTCATTATCAAAAATCATCTATTCCCAATGGAAAAAATAGTTACATATATATTTTTAGATGAAAAGACTATATTTAATTCAACATCAGATTTGTGAACCCATCACAAAGCTGCTTAATCCTTTAAATTCAAATCATGCTGTAAATTCATGGCAGGTATACAAAATGACTGAAATGTGAATAGGCCAGCTGCATTTTTAAGAAACCCATCATAAAATGTGCCTGGTACCCACTAATTTACAAGTCTTCCACCTGATTTTATTGGACTCAAAGTACTAAAAGATGAAAACAAGTTTTTAGCAAAAATGTAATTGCAATGATTTGGTGTCCAAACAGAATAACTCACTATGACAGCCAAAACCATGAACTAATAACTATAATTGTCCATCTCTAAATAGAGGATGGGCAGAGGTGGCTTTGTTTCAAATGCTTACAAATATGGAGGCTCAAGGACTCATGCCTTTTAATAGAAATCTCTCCCCAATTTTTTTTGATTTTTTAAAAATTATTTTTGAGACAGGATCTTGCTCTGTCACCCAGACTAGACGATTACAGTGACGTGATCATAGATCACTGTACCCTCAAACTCCTAGGCTCAAGTGATCCTCCTGCCTCAGCCTCCTGAGTAGCTGGGACTACAGGTGGGTACCACCATGCCCGGCTAATTTTTCCTTATTTTTCATAGAGACAAGGTCTCACTATGTTGCCCAGGCTAATCTCAGTGATCCTCTCACCTGGGCCTCCCACAGTGCTGGGATTATAGGCATGAGCCACCGTGACCAGATGACACATCAATTTTAACATACACCATCCATTTTGTTATCCAAGTAATTGGTCTTCATTACTTTGTGATTTTTGAACTCACAGTAATTATAGAAAGGTGAATAATTATATTTTTATGTCTATCTTCTTTTTTCCCCGGTAAAGGATACAGTAGGTAAAAATTGAATGTCAATAAGAAAAGATGACCATTAAAATTTGATAATAGCCATATTTTAGAGATTTAGATCATAGAAGGCCAACTTTTCTTCTCAATTTATACATAATACACAAAGTTATTTTAAAACTACAAATTTATTGTATGTATTTTTTTCAGAATTTAAAACAGTTTCTCCTATCTCTCTCCACTCTTCGGGGTAAAAGCAATTCTTTCTTTCTCCTAAAAAATTAAATCATTGGCAGATGATAAGTGTAAATGGAATGACAGAATTAGAAATTCATCATTCTGGAACCCATAATGGAATATCTGCTTCAGGCAAGATCATCATGGATCTTAAAACCCCAAAGTATCACCTTACACATTACTTGCTAATCACAAACTGGGATTATTTCTTCATACTCAAGATATTTAGTGTCACCATCTTAACCAAGTACTCAAATTAACATCATTAATGTGACAGCATGTGTCATCTGATGAGATGCAATATGAAATCACAGTATCATCTATGAAGGATTCTTGCCATACATGTTTGGCCTGAATCATACCTCTAGATTTGAACTTCCAGTTTATATAGAAAATGCAGAGAATACTGTATATATTCTTGTAAGTTAAATGTCACCATAAGGAAACACCTAAGAAAATGTTGGCTCGTTCTCTTCAGAATATCAATGTTATGAAAAAAAATGGGGGATTATCTAGATTGAGAGAAACTAAAAAGACGTAATAACCAAATGCAATTTATGAACCCTGACTGGATCCTGGTTCAAAAAACTATAAAAAGACACATGGGAAATAATTAGGAAGATTTTAACATGCTAAAGAATTGAAGGATAAATTATCATGATGTCTACAACTTTCAAATGGCTCAGCAAAATAAAAATATAAACATATATGCACATATGTATGTGCAAACTCACTCATAGACAGACCCAGGTATGCCAAAATGTAATCCACTGATTAAAGGTAATCAGTTCACAGATAATCAGTTATCCTAGTCTTTCAACTTTTCTATATACTTCAAAAAATTCAAACTAAAAATCTGTTAAACTTTCACATTTAATGTTGAACATTTACAGTACCTGGCTCCTGAATGACATCTACCTTCCCCACACTGATCTGAAGTATTTCACCATTCTTTGCAAAAGCCTCCCATTCTGAATCAGTCTGCTGGCAGGATGGACACCACGGGGCGTAACTATAAGAGAAGAATAGCTAATCAATATAAACATATGGAAAAATATGTAAAATAAAGAGAGTATTTAAATTAAAAAAATAAACTCTTAACTAAAGAGAACTATAAAAGCAAGCTTTTCCAAAGTCATTTGATATAAAGAAACAGAAGCACATCCCTCCCCCTAGGATTTAATGTATAAATGTAAGTTCCATAGGAAAAATTTAGTCAAAGTTTGAAAATATGTTCAAGAATTATTGTAATACATAAAACAGTTTATTTCAATGTTATTCTTACAATTTTGTCACTCTCCAGATAGCTTTTGATCTTTGAGGGTAAGCAGTTTTTATTCCTCCACTGAGTGGGACAATTTTTGCAAGGCTGTCCCTAAACTAGCCAAACCAGTTTCAGATCTACCCAAACTAGAGATCTGATGGGCAGAGACCAGATGTAGTGCTTGAGAGTCATCAAGAATGTTTCCAAACATCAGATTTGTGGCACTTCAGAAACATTCTGAAAAGGAAAGTAGAAACTACAGGCTAACTCAGTTCTACCCAACACCTTCTTAAATAGAAGGGGCGTTAGAAATACCTGGGCCTTCAAGCTAGAACCCTATTTTTCAGTTATTTTTCATTCAATAAACATTAAGCATTATGCTAGAAGCTGAAGATACAATTAGGAATGACACAGACTTGGTGCCTCCTCACTTTGTGGATCATCGATTCCAAAGATGAATAGAGATAAGCACAGGGATAAACACAATCCAGGTGGCAAATGCTACGACTGAGCGTGTGGAACGGATGCTATGGAGATGCTGAGAAGCTGGTGTATCTCAGGAGGGCCCAGAGAGAGAAACCTCTGTGCTGAGATCTCAAGTAGGAGTTAACAGCCAGAGAGGGTCAAGGAATGTTCTAATCTAAGCACAGAGAAAAGGACGTGTAAAGGCTCAGAGCACTAAGAGAGCAGGGTGAAGACATCATCCATGGTCTTTAAAAAAGTTGTATAAGGAGGTAAGATCTCATTCAAAGCTCCAAGAATTATGATCAGATTTACATTTTGGAAAAATCTCTCCTATAGCCCTGTGGATAACCAATCAAGGAAGGACAAGATGGAAGCAAAGAGAACTAGAAGCCTGGACAGTAATCCTGGCAATATGTCAGTGGCCTCACTTTGCCCTCCCATGTCCTGGAAAACTTCACAAATAAACCATAAAGCTCTGAAGTTCTCCAGGATTTAATCTGTACATGTTAAAATGATCCAGAGAAGTCTGCTGCTTAGAAAGTGCAGTGAACAGTAGTCCCTAAAAAGATTAGTCCAAGCCCTGGTACCTGTGAATGTGACCTTACTTGGAATAAGAGTCATTGCAGGTATGATTAAATTAAGGATCTCAGGATGAGATCATCCTGGATTTAAAGTGGGCCCTATATCCAATAACGGCTGTTCTCATAAGAGGAAGAAGAGGAAGATTTGACAGAGAGATACAAGGAAAGGCCATGTAAAACTGGAGGCTGAGACTGGAGTTATACAGTTACAAGCCAAGGATTGCCAACAGCCACCAGAAGCCAGGGGAGGGGCATGGAGTGAACACTTCCATAAAGCCTCCAGAGGGAACCAACTCTGCCAACACCCTGAGTTTGGACTTCTGACCTCCAGAATTGTGAGAGAATAAATTGAAGTTGTTTCAAGCCATCAGATTTGTAGTAATTTGTTATAGCAGCCTGAGGAAACTAGTATAGAAAGGAAGACATCATTTGAAATTAGAAGAAATCGAGATCGCATAAGCCTTATAGAGATTTAAAGAGCTGGCAAGGCTATGCTTAACATGAAATATCACCAACAAACAACAACATATGCTGGAAATCCATTTTATAACACTAACATGACATGATTGAAAGGAAAATTAACATTTACAGAACAATGTCACAAAAATACATTAGTACAAGCAGAAAAACATTTTGTTTTGCTTAATAATACCCAGAAGATTAAAACAACAGATAAAATAAATCTATCAATGCTCATAAAATAGAACAGAAAAAAAAATCATCAGGCACTTTGAATAGTATTTCAGGATGCCACCAACAACTAGACATATTTTTTAAATCTGTTTAAAATTTTTAAAAATCTGTTAACTCAAGTCAAAATATTGAGGGAATAAATAAACCAGACATTTGAAAAAGACTTGATATTACTAAATTGTTCATGTACAACGGGTAAATGTTAAAGCGTATAATATAAATTATACCACCAAGGGAAAGAGGGCAAGAGGTAGAGATGAAACAAGATTGGGAATTTACTGATAACCATGGAAACTGGATGATGGGTAATGGCGATTCACTATATTACTCCTATTTTTGTGTCCATTTAAAATTTTTCATAATAAGATGTGATTAAATAGAGAAATATACTAACTTGTGGATGAGTAGGCTGAGCAATGTAAAATGGCACTTTCCTCCTATTTATTTGCCACTTTTTCCATTCCTAAACTGCTTTTTATAAAATGTGGCACCTATTATTTCTACATTAATGGAGGAAAGGGATAGCAGAAAACGACAGAAAAGAATGCCTGCCAACAACACCATACACACACACACACACACACACACACACACACAATGCCTTAGGAAAGGAAACAAAGTAAGGCAGAAGGGTATGAAACTAAGGAAATACTGTAACAAGATTTAGGCTCAAAGGTGCCTTTCAGGTCATCACTCACAAAATTTTTTATAATAAAATCTTGAACTGTGCAGAAACATGTTTATAAGTACCATTCAAATATCGATGCAATGATACACATAAACCAACTTTGCTAAATAACAAAACAAATATAAAGAACTGAAATCAGGCAAGATTTTGATCTTTCACATTATCTAAGGTAATGGAGGGAGGAATTAAAAAGCCAAGACTAGGGAAACGAAGGCATTTATTTTAGGCTAAGTATTGAAAATTAGGCAGAACCCAGAAGAGAAAGGGCTGCCCAAAGCCAAAGCATTCATTTCTCTCTCCAGCTAAGCACCAGAAGCAGCAACACATAGGAAGCACAGTTGTTCACCGTCTCTAACTGCACCTTTAGAAAAGACTATTATATAGCCAATCCCAAGATCATTCTAAAAGCTCATAATCTTCCCATTACAGCTCACTGCCCAAGACCTGGGATCCAGGAGACATGCACCAGAGAATAATCTGTTGGCATCTTTGAACATAGATTTTTTTTTAAACATTTATGTCTCTACATTTCCAAGGCAAAGTATATTCTTGGTTTACAGTGAGTGCTCAATAAATTTTGGCTAAATAAACAACTATATAAACTTCAATGAAAATTATATTTCTTAATCTGAGAAAATAGTTATTTTCTACATATTTTCTAAATATCCAAATGGCAATGAGGTTCTGTCAGATAGCTGTCAAACTTTAGGAATAAAAAAAAGGGAAGCATTGAATTAAGTACATTTCAAGAGGTATTTTAGAATATGGGATAAGAGTTATGCCAGACGAATCAGAAAGACCAACCAGGAATTAACCATGTGACTTTGGCTTGATTTGGCTTCCTCAACTGTAGCTACCTTAGAAGATTGGATGACACATGCAAAACAGGCACATATTAGACCAGTAATTAACACAAATTAAATCTGCAGTATTCTGTTTGGTATCCAAGACACTTTTAGGATGGATTAGTTCATCTGATTTTGCAACATCACTGCCAAACAGACAAAGGTTTAGAGACTTGCTTAAGGTCATCTAAGACCACTCAGAGAGCAAGAACCCAGACAAAGGTATTTCTGTGATAAAACTCTTCAAGGAAAATAAGACTCCACACCAACAACCAGAGGGAGGGAGGGAGTGAGAGGGAGGGGGAGGAAGAGAGAGAGAGGGAGAGAGAGAGAATAAGAGAGAAAGTAACAAAAATAAGGAAGAAATCTTGAAGTACAAAATAATGAACTTTAGATCTTCTTTATTTCCCGAGGACTCTGTTTTACAAATAAGTCTTGGACACATTTGCTACATCAGTAATTATCAAATCATGCAAATTTCATAATTTTGAAAACTCCCAATCCCTAATATCTAGATAGGTTATTATATAAATTGGGTTTTTGGTGAAATTGACCTTCAGATATACAATTATGATACACCCTCAGATATGCCATTGAGGTAATTTTAGATATGCCATTTTCTATGTAGCTGCTACCTGCTGGTATGCAGCATTGTTAATGCCATTATTTCAGAGATTTAATCAGAGCTGATAGTGTTGGCATGTACCAAGATGTTCTTTCAGTGGTGGAGATAAGCCAGCTCTGAGTCTTTGGTGTGGGAGCTGGTCCATTGTTGCTGCAGCTTTTTAAATTATTAGTATTATTTTGTATCTAAAGGGTGGTAATTTAGATAGGAATTTAGAATCTACTGTAAGTAAAATACCTCCAGGAGTGAAATAAATGCAAGGATAAGTCATGAGACCTTCATGCTCTTCTCTTTCTCTCTCTCTCCACTCTGTGAGGGTGTAGACATATATATGTGTGTGTATTTAATTTATGTGCACATATATAATTTACATATGCATGCATGTGTGTATGAATAAAACTCATCAGAAAGAACTGAACATGATCTTCATTTATATTACTTAAAACTAATTCACAGTAGCAGTCTTCTCCTAAGAACTGTTGATATAAAAGATCTGACTGCCATAACTTTGTCTCCTATAAATAGTCTTTCTTTGATTTAAGAGCCTTCAGCCTTCAGCTCCATTATCATCATAGAAACTATAAACCAGTATCTTTTCTATTTAAATTTTTTGCAAGGTCACAGTGGTATATAAAATTAGAAACTTCATAAAGACATTTGAAATATATTCTAGACAGCCAAAATACTGTTAAATTATACCAACTTAGATATCAGTCCAAGGTTTTTAACCATTTCTGAGAAAGCAAATTCACGAGGAAGCTTTTGTTGTCCTTGTTAGTATTCACGCACAAAGTACACTGAGGTTCTGCTAGATGTAAGGTGGCTGAACGACCTTGAATCCTTTATTGTAAGAACTCACTGAATTTGGTAGGCTATTATATAAATTGGTGTACTAAACATTTCAAAGGAAGGACTTACTTAAATATATTGGGTAGAAAGAAACTTTTACTAAAAATAAATTTTTATTGACCAGTGATGCCAATTTTTCTTCTTCTGTCTTGGCTGTAATTTTACCAGTGTTTCTCAGTACATTCTCTTTTCTCAGTACATTGCCCTGACTTCTTATCCTTGCAGAAATGAGATGGTCAATGATAGATAGTCAATTTTCACTTAGTAAAACTTACTTTGATCAAAGTGCTCAAAATACTCTGTGACAATGAAGAGGGAAAAGGTACACTAGGTTCATCTTTCTACAACTTAATAAATAAACCTAAATCAAAATGTCAACAAAAGATGCCCCAACTACATCAAGTGTTATTCTTTCTTCCGGAAAATATGGAATGACTCAGGAATTGAAAGCTTTATGCCTGCGGTCCCCAACCTCCAGTGCCTGTTAGGAAGCAGGCAGCACAGCAGGAGGTGAGCAGCAGGTGAGTGAGCAAAGCTTCATCTGTGTTTACAGCCAGTCCCCAGCACTCACATCACCCCCTGAGCGCCACCTCCTGTCACATAAGCAGCAACATTAGATTTCCATAGGAGTGTGAACCTGACTCTAAACTCCACATGCGAGGGATCTAGGATGCACACTCCTTATGAGAATCTAATGCCTGATGATCTGAGGTGGAGCTGAGGCGGTGACGCTAGCCCTGGGGAGCGGCTACAAATCAAGATTATCATTAGCAGAGAGGTCTGACTGCACAATAAATGTAATGTGCTTCAATCATCCCAAAACCATCCCCCCACCCTACCCCCCATCAGTGTGGAAAAATTGTCTTCCATGAAACCAGTCCCTGGTGCCAAAAAGGTTGAGGACTGCTGCTTTATGTGCAAATGTATTTCTTTAGAAAATCATTGCTGGACCATGTCATCACAAAAGGTAGAGAAAAAATAAAAATTGACAGCTCTGTGAAAATCATGACACCTGCTAGAGGAAGTGGAATTCACTACTTTCACTAGAATGAACGTTCCATGAAGGCAGTAACCACTGCATCGCTTGTACCTAGAACAGAGCCTGGTGGGTCCTACGCCACAATAAATGTTACTGCAATGAGCAGATGGGAGACGATAGTGATTATACTTAAAACTTAAGAAAATACATACAGATGTTCCTTCTAGGGATATACTTGTAAAATCTCTTGATTAAAGAAACAATTGAAGTCTATTATTCACTCATTCCTTCAGTTAAAAAGTATTTATTGAACACCTACTACTTGTTATTAATAGGTATTAAGACTTCGAAAATAAACAGGGAAGAAGAAAAACCTTGTTCCTCTACTTAAAAGCTTGTAATGGAAGAGTCAAAGAAAAACTTAGCACTAAAGCATATAAATAAATTTAAAATTACTAGTTGTGGTAAGGACCATGTTAGATACAACCAAGGCATAGTGAAAAGGAATATTCTTGGGGTATAGGGAAGGCAGGGTGCCTATCTATGTGGTGAGCAGCATCAGGAATAAGCATGTAGTAAAAAGGCTCTTCATTAACAGAAACTAGAGAGATGGTAAAGCATGGATGGGCTTCTGAATCCTACAGGAACAAGGCCTCCTGTCGTGGGTCAGGGTGCTGGCCAGCTGAGACCTAAGCAAGGCTTCCTCTAGGCTCTCCTATGACCCTCCCAGGATTGAATCCGGGCCTGCAAACCTCAGGCCTGCATTCTAGTTCTGGCCTTGTCCACTTACTGAGGATTTGACCTTGGCCAAAGCTTTAACCTTTTCAAGTTTTCATCTCCTCTAGTCTGAATGCGAATGATAATACTGCACCACATTTTTAAGATGAGCAAATAAGGTAACATTTGAAATATGTGATGTAAGCAATGTAACTGTTTAATATGATTGTGATGGTGATGATGGTGATGATGATGATGATGACAGAGGTGATGTGGATGACAAGTTTTAATGAGGCTTTACACCCTTTGTGGAAACTATCTAAAATCAAATATTTGCATCTTTTTAAATACCCGTCACAGTGCCTAGAGAGCAGTGGCTTTCAATTAGAGGTATTTGGAAGTATGCACAGGGAATGGGGGTTGTAATATTTTTGCTGTCACAGTACTACTGGAATGTAATGGGCTGGGATGCCTAAGGTTCTGCAATGTGTGGGCCATCCTCATACACCAAGGAACTGTCCAACCCAAAATGCCAATAGTGCCCTGGTGAGAACCACTGTTGAATGTCAAACACAGAGGAAGCATTTAGTAAACATTTGCTAGGTCAATTAGCATGACTTATACTATTTATTTCCTTCAGAGCACCCTTGAAATCAAGGCTGCAGCTCATTCACCCTCACTTTCCCAGATCCCCAACCCACATAACCAGCATTTAATGACTCTGAAACATTCAATCAATAAATCAAGACAATCTATTAAACTATGAGAAATTATAACTATTTGACATGGGCAAATTAAGGTAATCATGTTCAACACATTCTCTTCAGGTATAAGAAGGATACTGGGAAGGCAATACTAAAACCTAGATGTCCTAGGAAAATAAATGAGGCTTTGCTCCATCACCAGGTTTTTAATTTCAATTTTGAAACATGAGTATCCTAAGAACAAAGAGAGAAAAAGCAGTGCTTTAAAAAGATCTATATGCTTTACAGAGGTAAATTAATTTAACTCAAAGATACAATTTTCCTCTGGATGTCAGTTTGAAAGTAGGTGGGTCAAAATTAAGCCACTTGGATTTCTACTTATTTCTTTTGGGGGGGGGGGGAAGCCAACAGAACAGTACACAGAATGTATCATACTGCATACTTTTGTGTTTCAAAAGAACAAAAGTAGTATTCTCAAGGAGATATATCACGAGCCGAGCCAAGCAAGGGTTTAAAATAGCAAAAGGTTGCAAAGTAACTGAAGCAGAGTATAAACAATGGAAATAGAGACAAGTAAGCATCAAAAGGTATTTTAAAGATTAGATCATTTTTCCTAATTCAGATAAAGGGCAAACTTTGCATTCAGAAGTTAAGGGAGTGGAAAAACACAGCAAGCCAAATTATAGGGACATGGCAGAAATACGGATAAACACTATAAAACAATCTATGAAAGGAAACAACAGGAAAAGTGAGTATACAATAAGGTCATAACATTAAAAAAATGTAAGTAGCAATAGGAGAATTTTTCAGATTTTTAAAGGTTTCAGAATATTAATAGAAATGGAGAATTACTGCATACATATGTTTAACTGATACTGAACTGACTCCTTAATACAGAAGTGCTTTTCTAAAACTGAAAATTCAATTGCAAGAATCTAAATTATTGACTGTTTGAAAGACAAAGAAAATATAACCAAATAAATCTCCTAATAGGAGATTTTCATGTCTCAGAGCTGCCAAACACTGCTAAGTCCTTAAAAATAAATTAAATTCTCTATACCAATATAACCAGAAATTGCAATACAGGGGCTTTATATGACATAGGATATAAAAGAAAAAAAAATTCCCAGAAGGTAGCGTGTAAGCAAATGAACAAATAAAGAACTGTCTTTCAAAGTAAAGTCAATTTTTTCATATCAGAAAGCTTCCTAAATACTTTCCCCTGCGCAGGGCCGTTTGCATCCTGCCTAGCTGCGTTATATTCTGTACTGTGTACAATAAAGAAGTTTGCTTTTCGTTTAAAAAAAAAAAAAAAAAAAAGAAAGCTTCCTAACTTGCTTCTTTGGAGAAAGAAATACATCCTCTGCAGACTCCTAAAAGTTTCCATTTATTATGAGCAGTTCACCTGAACAATGTGTTAACATGGAGCTAGTATCAACATACTTTGTTTTTCTGTTATATACATCAGGAAAAGAAATCTGTTAACTTATTGTCGGTTTAATGAATTCTTACAGACTTATAGTAGGCCTACAATGGTAGGCCTACAATGGTAGAGAATATAACGAATTTTGTATTTTTTTAAAGTTTTGGATTTTTTCAGAGGGAGGAGAGGGAATAATGCAAAAAAATAGAAAAATAGATCACAAATAGACAAGACCCATAATATTTCTTCAGGATGAGCACTTAGATTCTTAGGTACAAAGAAATTGGATGTAATGGTTTAAAGCATCTTTCCTTTACAGGTTGCTTCCTATCTACCTATCCTAAAGTATACTTGATGAAAAAAGAACTTCAACTAAAATGACCTCAAGTGTCTACAGAGGTTATTTCCAGATTGTAAGACTCACTTTGCATCACAGCTCAAGTATATTCCATACAATGGGACACAGAGCAAGCTTGGAGCAATTGATTACTATGCCTAGGCTTGTGTATTTATAAAAAAGTAAAATTTGAACCATCAACATAGCCAAACATAGGAGTTGGTGGTGGTCACTCATTTATAAACTTATTGCAGCCTTAGTGTTCTTAATTCTTTTACTTTAGAAAAAAATAGCGATTCTAAAAGGAACCATAAAAAAGTTGACATCATGAAATATAAGGAAAACTTTCTGATTTGATTGTCAGCATGTATAGACACAAACTCTGTTTTAACCAGAAAACTGACATATAGGAAAAGTCCACTCTGTAAGGATCTACTGGAAAAAAGAACTTTCTGTAGTATTGGATGACAAAATGCATAGTTTCTCTAAAACTCTTACAATTACAAACATGGCAGTCCTAATATAAAGCTCCACTTACTTACAAAGTTTCTGTCTTAAATGGAATATGACCTCCTTATTTCCATCCAGAGTATTAATAGTTAAGTGGAGTATTTTAATAAGTTGTTCATGTCTATACCTCTAATAATTTCATTGGTTTATTATGAAGACAAGGGTATCTCATTCTGAGGTCTTAACTATCTGCTTTGTGACCAAAAGGTAAATGTACATTTTAAGGGATACTATGCGTTAAATTCTGTAAGCAATGTAATCTGCTAAGTGACACAACTTTTGGCCCTGATCTTACATTGAGGTTTTCACTCCATAGGCAACTGCTTGAAATCTAAACTGAAAGAATAGAAATTTGTTCTTGGATAAATAAAGGAAAGATATAATTTTGTGAGTGTCTGTGTCCTCAATGTAAAATTAATTATAAAATAGTAGTGATCAAGTATACATATTGCCTGAGACCACAGGCTAAAGATAATCTCAGTGATTATTTCTCCATTCTTCATTTTCCCTGCAAGCTCACTATGATGGTCTCTCAAGTCTATTCAGACACCTGCCCATTGTCAACATCAAGCCTCCTTTCAAATGATCATTTCCTTACCATAAGAAGTTTAATTTTAAGCTACAATCAACAAATCCCTGTCCTTCACCTAACATAAAAATATAGTTTCCCATCTCCTTCAAACAAAGACACTACCCACCATTTACCTTCTATTGTTCAAAAGGGACAAATTTTTAATGTCCATTTTTATGACATCAGCACAATTATGATAATCTACCCAGAAAGTCCTACCTCTAAAAATGAGAACACATATCAACATTTATTTGAAATCTCATTTTAAAACTTAAAAGGCACCCATGTGTATGTTTTATTTTCACAATGACATCTCAAGGTCTTCAAAAGGGAGACTACGATATTTTATATTATACAAATGGCCTGCCTTCACTGTGCTGTAATTATTCACTGAACTAATAACTTGCCTAGCCTCTGCTACGTATTCATACTGTACACAAATGTCATTGATTGACTGCGCTTTCTCTTCCGCATACCTATAAAAGCACACATTTTCTTGCAGATCTTCTCCCTTCCCCCCTTCCCCTGGCAAGTTGCTCCATCCCTAAAACACTTTTCCTCAAAGCAAGGGGCCAGCAAGGCAGGAGATACTTTGCACCCAAAGCTGTCAGAGAAAAGGCTGGGTGCGCATGCGCAGCGCGAGAGGCCCAACCCCGGCGCCGCAGGTCGTTTGCAAGGCGGGTCCGGGGCCCCAGGTCGAGTCAAGCGGCAGCGCGGGATCTGGAGCTGCCCCCTCGGGTTTGCGGGGTGGCGCCCGCGAGGACAGTGTGGCGTGCGGGGCGGGCGGGCACACTCACAATTTTAGCATCCACTCGCCCTCCATCACAAGCGTCCAGTTGGAGGCGGTCATGGGCTGGACCCGACTCTGCTCCGCCGGCAGCGCGGCCTGCTCGGGGCTCGCAGTGGCCGCCACCGCCGCGACCCAGGCGGCCAGGAGCGCCCTCAGCCGCGGGCCGCAGCGCCCGCCCGCCATGTTAGGGCGCTGGCCGAGGCTCCTCGGCACGGGCTGTGAAGAAGGGGAGCGGCTGGGACCGCAGCCTCGCTCGGCCGCCCTTCGAAGTCTTTCCAGGCAGTCGGAGACGCCCGGGCCGCCCCGCCTCCGCCCAGCAGCGTAGACTGACCCCACTCACAACGCTACAGCGAGCGCCGCCTCTTATCGGCCCGTGCCGGTCGAGGCCACGCCCCCTCCCGCCTCGACTTGCCGTTGCCCTGGGTGTCGGTTGCCCTGGCAACGGCCACCCTTTATTCCTGACCGCTAAACCCACAATAAACAGATGACCCAATGTTGCTTAAGTTAGAACATGCACCACTGGTGCTCAGGCTCCAGTCGGCGGAGGGTTGGCGCGTGTGGGCCTCTCTACAGAGAAACGTGGCCAGTAATTTAAAAATCCATCGCCTCGTCAACAGCAGCACAAACAACAGCAGCGGACTGCAGGGTAGACTTATGTTTGATGAAAAATGGAGGGACGTGGTGAGCATCTCTTGCTCGAAGGAAGAGGAAAATTTAAGTACTCTTTGCATGTGTATGTTGAAACATCGGTGCCTGATTGGGGATAATGAAGAAATTAGGCTATGCAATTGCATTGTTTTACAAAATAATAATTTTAATTTGATAGAAACTTTTAGTACATGGGCACTAACAGATAAAATGAATCAGTTAAGAATATTGCCACTTGCAATAAAATGGACCTCGCATTTCTCTCAGCTACAGTTTTGTCAGATTTAAAATGAGAGTGGCCTTAAATGATTTCCACATTTCTTTCCAGGTACACATTAGATGAATCCATACCTTGAGACCACTGCACCATTAGTATGTAATACTGGATTACCATTAGACCTCGGCAAAGCTTTTGGAAAGGATGCTTTACATTCCTTTACTAGGTGTGCAAACCCATGAAACTGGGTAATGTGGTTAATAGACCATGAAAAAGATGTAATTTCTCTCTTGGACTTAAAACAGAGACAGCAATCTGAGAGTACTTTAGGGCACATAAGATCGATCTTCAACCAGTACTTATAAGAGAGGAAGATTAATTTTGCCTGCAGAGAAGATCTAGCCTGAATTAGGTGTTAATTAGCAGTAGCTAAAAACTGTGGGCCCAGCCCTTGTCATCAACATATAACACTCAAGGGTTTACAGACTATTATAAATTAGGAAAATGTCTTTGTAATGAATGCTACTAAGATTCACTGTTATTATGTATAAACACATCAATCCTATAGACTCAATGGGAAACATTTTACTGTGCCTATAAGAAGAAATGGTTCACAAACAGGAATTCTATCATTCTTTCCAGTGGAGCTTTTTTTGCGTGTGTAAAATTTGTGACTTTTAAAAAATTCTTAAAAATAGCATGTGATATTAAGTAATTATGTTAATTTTTAACTATGATAAACGTGTGATAACTATATTTTTAAAATTCTTTATTGGTTACAAATAGTGAAATATTTATGGGTGAAATAACATGCTGTCTAGAATTTGTTTTAAAATACTCCAAAAATAAAATGTGGGGACTGGAGGGAAGATGGATGAAACAAGTGTGGCACAACATCAGTCAGTGTTGAAACTAAGTTCCGTTTGCTCTCTTATCTACTTTTGTGTGTGTTTGGGAAATTTACAAAATGAAAAGTTAAAAAGAAAGAGAGCATCTGAGATGCAAAAGAAATTTCTTGCTGAAGGGCTTCCTATTTCTAACACAAATTGTGTGTTTGAGGATTGCATTCTTGGCCTTCAGACTGAGGTTAAGAAATATAGAAAGAATGTGTGGGAGAGTTTGTGGTGAGGAGGCACAGACCAGGATAAGGAAACGGTTGTTGTCAGACCATGATAGGCATCTCAGCCCTGACATTTCCTAGCCATGTGACTTGAGGATAAAATTAGTTAACACCAAGGTTCTGTTGAAAAGCAAATAATAAACGAACCTGCTCTAAAAGGCAGCTGTAAAGTTTATATGAGGTAACCATAATGCTTAGCACATGGTATGGCTCAAAAGAGCTTATTTATTATTATTTAGAGGCAACAATATGCTGTAATGTTCCCAAGCCTATTTTTCCTATACTGAAGTCAAATTCAGTTAGCATGATACACAGTGTCCTTCACAATCCAGCTTCAGTTTTGCCCACCTTACGTTCCACCATTTCACAATCCCCTGTGCTCCAAAAAGCTACTTGCCATTTCCTAAGCATGCTATGAGCTTTTATGCTTCCTTGCCTCTTTGTTCTGCTTAGAACGCTAGTTGCCTAGTGAATTTAGCCTCTCTCATGTAGCTCACATTGTACCTCTTACAGCACATGTAGAATGAGCTGCTGTCTCTTCTCAGATTTTCTATATAACTCTTCTGTATAACTCTAACATAACATAGTGTAATTCAATTACGTGTAGTTATCACGCTCTCTCTTCACTTCTCCAGCCCCTACTAGGAACTCTTCAAGGTTAAGGGCACTACCTTGTATATCTTTGTGTCTCCTGCTTGGCAGTACTTGGGGTAAGCAGCTTCTGACGTGGTGTTCATGCCCTTGTGCCATCCTCTTTTCTTGAATGCGAGTGGGGCCTAGTGATTCACTTCTAATAGAATATGGCAAAAGTCACAGGTTATCACTTCTGAGATAAGATTACAAAAAGCTGCGACTTCCACCTTGCTGGAACCCTTTTTCCTTCTTGCATGCTCACTCTGAGACTCTGTATGGAGAGCTCCATATGACAGGGAACTAAGGGCATCCTCCAGCCCATGTCCTAAGAACCGAGGCCTCAGTCCAACAGCCCTCAAAAAACTGAATCCTGCAAACAACCACATGAATGACCTTCTAGAAGCAGATCTTTCCCCAGTGCTCTTGAGTGAGCCTTATGAATGACACAGAATGAGGGCACACAGCTTAGCTGAATCCTCTGCTCACAGAAATTGTGAGATAATCAACGTTGATTACCCACTAAGATTTGGGATGTTTTGTTATGCAACAATAGGTCAGTGTGCAATCATTTTCATGTTTGAAGCATGGATTTATAGTTTCAAGAAGATTGGTACCTGGTACTTAGAAAAAGAGCTTTTGTCCTGAAAGTAGTTTGCAATAGTACCACTGCAGTGCAGCCATGGTTACTCGAAAATACACAGATCCTAGTACGATAAGGAATTCCTTGAACTCTGATGAGGTAACAACATAGCAGGAGAGAGGGGAGGAGTTTGGTCGATGCATATTTAGTTCCCCTCTCTTTCTCTACCCTGCAGAGG
This sequence comes from Eulemur rufifrons, assembly GCF_041146395.1. Lineage (NCBI taxonomy): Eukaryota > Metazoa > Chordata > Mammalia > Primates > Lemuridae > Eulemur > Eulemur rufifrons. Next base: position 31,431,334 of record NC_091002.1, read on the forward strand.
AATGTGCTTCTACACATACACCACCACCCCCCTCCTTTTTTTAAGAGACAGGGTCTAGCTGTGTCACCCAGGCTAGAATGTAATGGAGTGACCATAGCTCACTGCAACCTTGAATTCCTGGGCTCAAGTGATCCTCTTGTCTCAGCTTCACCTGTAGCTAGGACTACAGGTGTGTGCCACCATACCCATCTAATTTTTTTATTATTATTATTATTATTTGTAGAGTTGGGGCCTCACTATGTTGCCCAGGCTGGTCTCCAACTCTTGGCCCCGAAGCGATCCTCCCACTTCAGCCTCCCATTCCACACCCCTTTGAAGTTAGGCATACCAATATAAGTAGTTCTGGAAAATAGGCTACAAACAAAAGCAGAGGGTGTGTATCTCTTCCCTGGTTGAAGTATTTAATCACTGGTGAAAGATACCCCAGTGTTCCCTTGTCCTGCTGTGGAAATTTTAGAGAAAAGAGTATGATCTAGGGGTCTACAAGACCAAAGTTGCCTGAATTGCTGAACTGCCCTATGAAGAACAGTTGCACTGGGTGGTCCCCTGGATTCTCAATGGACTTCACATAGGCAAGAGATAAATTTTCAGTGGGATAGCCTATTCAGGTCAGCTACTGCTGCATAGACAACCACCCCAAAACACATTATACATGGTTCTGGGGTTAACAAGCTCAGCTAGGCTGTATTTGCTTATATTCCTTCATAGGGTGGCAGGCACCTGGAGGCTAAGGCTAAAGTTAGTTGAAGTCGTTTGCATTCACGTCTGGCACCTGGCATAGGCTGGCCAGAACAGATGGGGACTGATCAGGCAACTCTCTTATCCATACGGTCTCTCCGTGTGGCCAGCTTGGGCTTCCTTACAAAATGGCAGTTTCAGGGCTGTCATGCTTTGTCTAGAGCAGGAGTTCCAAGAAGCCCAGGTGGAGCCTGCATTGTTTCAGAAGTCTGAGAATGTCACCTCTATGGGATTCAGTTGATCAAACAAGGCACTAAAGGCCAGCCCAGACTAAAGGGGAGAGGAATTCTATTACTCCTTAACAAAAAGTAGCAAAATAAATTGCAGCCATATTTAATCTATCAAAAAAGCCACTCTGAAAGTTTGGAATTGTTTGTCATTGAAACATAATCCAGTCTATTCTGACTAACCCACTGTCTTTCGTTGACAACTTATTCAGAAGTAGCTGAAAGGGATTATTTTGGTTTTTTTCTTTTCTTTTCTTTTCTTTTTTTTTTTTTTTTTTTGGTTTTTTCCTTTAAGGGAGTAATATTTCCAGAGAGCAGAGTAGGAGCTACCACTCCCCCTTTGCCTTCTGTAAGCAGGGCCTGTGAGATGCATGTGTGGGCAAAAGGTATTGCAGAGAAAGATTTTCAAGCCCTTGGCAGACAGATGGTCTGATGCCTTGGTACTTAAATACTCATGGGACTTCTCAGAATTTTTGTTAAACTTATTCAAAAAAGTGTTTAGATTTGTGTAAATAGATCTATAAAGATCAGATAACTATCTTTTAAACTCCTTTTAGCCTTGAAGATTTGATATAAGAAAACAATTTACCAAGGGAGATAAGAATTTATTTTCTAAGGGTAGAAACTTTTAATGCATAGTTATTATTAGCAAAGACTTTGATAAAATTGGCAACTCAGGACTTGATATTAAGAAGATAATCAATGAGAGATAAGGAGAGTGTATTCAGATTACAAACTCTATAATAATAGGGTATAGAAATAATATACAATGATTTTCTTATTAAGGATGGTGAAACTGGTATGGAAATATTAAATAACCTAAGCAATGCTGTAAAATTAGTCCATAAAGTAATAATAGTACAGGAATTTAATTACACAAACAGATTTGCTAAATGCCTTACAGGAACAAGAGGTGGAAGAGAGAATTTAAATAGGACACAGTAATATTTCCTAGAACAGATGGCAGAAGAAACCATGAAGAATGGAAATACACTGAATTATACTCAGGCTTGTGACTGGAAATGAATTCAGAAAGAGACTTGAGAAAACTCTAAGAAAACAACCCCAGGACCATGTCGTGGTGAAAGAAAATCAACTGATTATTTTCAGAACTAACAAGTGAGCTCAGGAAAAGAGTGACTGCCTGCAAGAGAAGCATATACACATCAGTTCTCTTCCTACACACCAGTTGGAATTAATTTTAAAATCTAATAAAGTCAAAAAGTGAATTCAATAGTTAAAAAAAAAAAAACTATTTTTTAAAAAAATCCTAATAGAAATATTCAAGGCATAGGAAAAAAGCCAGAAGACTTTATATGGCATGGATGTCATTTACTCCAAATTAGTCTGTGAATTTAATGCAAAAATTATTGAAATCCCACCAAGGTCTTTTTTATAGAGGTCTAAAACATCTATCCTAAAACGTTAATGCTTAAGAATAACCAACAGGATTTTGAAAAGGAGCAATGATGTAGGTCTTGGTCCACTTAGGACCAAAATCTGCTATAAAGTTACAATGAAAGAGGGAGGTACTGGCATAAGAAGCAGCACATAGATAACTGGATCAGAGTAAAAACTGAAGAAACAAAGCCATGTATATAGGTATTTATACATCTTAAAGGTGGTAAATTAGTAAGAATGAGGTAGACTTAGACCATAGTAACAAACAACCCCTAAAATCTGAGAGGCTTAATTTACAAAGCTCATTTCTCTGTCATGAAAATTGCACCTTGGATCCAAGAGACTCTCCAGGGAAGCTGTACATTGGGCAGTGTCTACACACACACACACACACACACACACACACACTGCTTCCATCTTACAGTTCTGCTGTCTCAACATGAGACCTCTTCCATGACCATATCAGGAAAAGAAATGTAAAGAGCTACAAGGAGCTTTTTTGTTTCTTTATTCCACAGGTATAAGTTCAGTTCAGTTCAGAGTCCATTGGCCAGAATGAATCATAAGACCTTGCCTAGGTGAAAAGAAAGGGGGTCTTCCATGGAAACTAAATATTGATGAACATAATAATGTGCGCAAATGACATTTCATATCAACGGGGGAAACTGGACTAATACACAGCAGTGTTAGGACAATTTTCTCTTTGCCAAAAAGAAAAACTATATCTCTACCTCAAGCTATATCCAAAATAAATTCTAAATCTACTCAAGCTATCTCCAAAATAAGTTCTAGATCTACTAATAAAAAAGCATAGAATTTAAAATGCTCTTGAAAAAGGTTTTGGAGAATAATTTTATAATCATCTAGTGGGCAAAGCCTTCTTAAGTAACACATGAAACACAGAAGTCATGAAAAAACTGTGAAATTTTCCACACAATGAGAAAAAAATTTATGCAAAACCAAACTGGGTGAAATGATCTAAAATGCATACAGCACAGAAAGGTTTAATATATCTGAAAAATTCAAGAATTTCTACAAATAATTAAGAAAAAGACATACAACACAATGGGAAAATAGAGACGATTATCAATACCTACAGAAGAAGAAATAACAAAAGGCAGATGACTATGAAAAGCAGCTTGTGTAAATTGCTACTCAAGAATGTATATTTTGTAGTTACTGACACAGTTTATTTGATGATTGTCTTTGACTCTCCTTAAGGTTAAACCAATTGTGATTAGGACTAGCTACTCCAATATTGTAAAATCATCAGTGGACTAAAATTACGACAGCTTCCATTTTGTAACTACTTCTCCCCGCCATCACTTTTTATATTATGCACCTTGATTACATGATATTTGGGAACACAGCTTATGTGTGTAGATTTTAAAGTAAGACTAAATGGAAACTGGAACAAAAGGAGCATAACTTTTACTCTATAGCAATTGTGTGCCTCAAATATGGCAAACTTTACAAAAGGGGGAAAAACTCAACTTCAATGTATAAAGATTCCTTATAATGTTTGGTGCTCTCTAATAATCAGTAGGCCCTGTGGTAGGCTCTGTGAGATCAGGAAATATAGGAATCTCCACTCTTAATTAGGCAAGACAACTGATAACATGTTAAATAATAAAAGTTAAATAATGTTTGGAAAATTGCAACACAAGAGATGTTATGAAGGACATATGAAAATTGCTAAACAAATTTATTCATATACTATGTGTTTAGTGATTTAGAGCACTTCAGAATAAGAAAACGGATATATCATGGAAGATGTTGAACTTCAGAACTACTCAGTTATGTAAGTAGGAATAGAACAGATGAAGAAAAGTGGCAGAGAAAGTTTCAAGTGGGGAAAATGGCATGATAACAAGAAAGTGTAAAAACCTGAAAAAAAAAAAAAAAAAGAAAACTAAAAAAATCTAAACCATGTTTATTATGAACAAACATCTGTTCTCGTCTTTTGGCATTTGAGGGTTCAGAAATCAGGAACTGTATTTATGCACTTACCACATTTAGTCAAGATTTATTTTTACTGAAGAGAAGAAACTGGAATGGAACAAAGATGTCCATTGAGTTTATTGCTTTGCTCCAAGGCAATAAAACAGGTTAACTAAACCATCAGTTCTTGTATGTCTACCAAGAATTCACTTTACTTTACAGATCTCATTTTAGGAAATATTTCTTGATATTTGAACCAAATATCTTTCAACGTACTTAAATCATGTTAAATCATTTTTTAGACTTTGTTTTGTTTACACTTCAGTGAAGGTAGAAAACAACTGTTCACCATTTACTGAACATAATTTTATAATCCTGACATAATCTTTGCCCTATTTGAAGCTCCTCTCCATTTGTCTTCAAGTAAAATTTTGAAATCCAAAAGTAAAGATAAGCATTAAAATATTAGATAATGTGAGCCCTAAATTCGACATCTTGTATTTATCTAATAAAATAATTGGGATCATTGCTAGGCAGTAATTTGTATGTTAAGATATACTCTGTAAGAGAAAACATAACTAAAATGTAACTAAAACAAAAGTCCATATTTCATATAAATCAGTAGTACAATTTACTACCAAAGCATAAACATAATACTTGAAAATTTTAAATGTAGTGGGATAGAGTCTATGTAACACCATTTAGCCTAAACGCCAGTGAGTAGCATGTTGGTAAATGTTTAACAACCCTCCCTGAGGCCAAGCAGCCCTGATTGGTTGAGTTTGCCGATTTCCATGGTGTTAAGTACACTCCTGCTATGGCTGATTTCAAATGACCCATTCGATAACCATCAGCTAGTAAAATTTCTGAAATTTATCAATTAGTTCTTGCAGCATCCTACAAGGTGACTCCAGAACCACACTGTGAACACTTATAGTAATATACTATCACTTAACAAAGGCTTACCCTGTACTTGCTATACATATTAATGGGATGGATTAAAAACTCTAAAATACATTTATAAAATATATGAATATAAGGGTGTGTGTATGTGCTGCATATTTATGAACTTAAAAAATAGCACACTTGGCTCAATCTCTATGCTTTTAGGCACTTATTCAATTTCGTTTTAAAATATTTTTTAAAACATGACCAAAGAGCACATATGTTGTTAAGTGAATTTTTGTATTGTGTATGAATGTTACTGGTGTTGAATTACTGCTTGCGTCTGTTGCTACACACACACACACACACACACACACACACCCTTGACTTTTTAAATGACTCGATTTAGTACAGGTGGTTGGGCTGTGGCAATGATATCCTTTCCAACGTAACTAAATGACGCTTTTCCTATGTTCCATGGCAGATTTATGGCACTGCCTAAACTCTAATGAATCACAACATTAATTTTTTTCTCTAAATGCACTTACATAAAAGACAACATGTACTTTAAGACATCTGTAATGTAAAACATGCCCTGTGTTGTCAAGTTTTCAGCTCTTACCTTTTTTTTTTACCAATAAAAATGAGAATAAATCTAACTAACTTAAAAGTACTTGTTTTCCCAGATCAAAGGGCCAGAAATATTAGGCTAATTTTAAGATGTTTAATTTGAAAATAGAAGTGTTTTCAATTTCCATTGATCATATTTTATGCTAGGCAAAAGGGAAAATTTTCATCAGCTCATTGAAGGTGACTGAAAATCCTCCTTCTATAAAGTAGTGGCCTCTAAAACTCTCACCGAATAAAGGAACTAGGGAATAAAAGCAAACCCAAACCCAGGATTTGGGTGAGCATCAGAAAATGCTCCTGGGAGAAGGGACACAAATGTCCCATCATTTTTCACTTACGTAAAAGGTGGTAGGTTCAAGTAAACATTGTGTTGCCTGTTGTGACACTAATTCTTGTAGAAGTGGAGGTTTTCCTAAGAGAACTACTACACCAGAGGTTCTCAGGGGAGGGTGGCAGGTGTCTTTGCTCCCCAGGGAACATTTGGCAATGTGTGGAGACATTTTGATTGTCAGACCTTGGGGTGGATAGTGTTACTGTCATCTAGTGGGTAGAGACCAAGGATGCTGCCAAATGTCCTGCAATGCACAGGACAGCACTCCACAATAAAAAGCCAAAATGCCAACAGAAACTTTGCACTATACCCAAACATTTGCACACGTGTAAATTACACAAGTGAAGACGTGGAGCTCCACCAGCACCACTGAAGCCCTTCACAAGGTCCTCCCCAATCATACTACCCTCCATCCCCTCTGGAGGTGATCTCTGTCTCAACTTATGTGACAATTAGTTCCCTGCCTACCGTTACAGTTTTTTCTATCTATGCACATATTACTAAATATTAGAGAAGAATATTGCCTGTCTTGAATTTTATATGAATATAATTTTTAGATGAATGTTATATTTTCATTGAGTATTCTTTAGCATCTTACTTCTTTCACCCAACCTTATGTCTCTGAGGCTTACACATATTGTTGAATGCAGCTGTGGTCTCTTTTTTTAAATTGTTGCATACTTTTGCACTGTATGAACAGAATACAATTTATGCATTCAATTTAATGTAGATAGATGTTTAGATTGTTTCTGTTTTGAGACTACCAAAGACAATGCTGCTGTGACCATTCCTGTACATTCCTGAACCTTGGGACAGATGTGTACCAGTTACTCTACATTATACACGTAGCTTTGGGATACTAAATCCCAGGGCATTTGCATTTTCAACTTTACTAGATAGTACCAAATTCTTTTCCAAAATGGTTATACCAATTTATACTTCTACAAGCAGTATATGAGAATCCTTGTTAAATGATATCTTCTCCAATATTTGCTATTATCAGATCTTTAAATCTACCAGGCTGGTAGGTCTGTAATGATATCTTATTGGGATGTTTATCTATTTATCTGATTCCTGAAAAGATTGGTAATCTTTACAAATATTTATTAGCCAGTTCTCCTCGTTAATGAACGGCCAGGTCTGTCTTTTGTTCATTTTCTTCTACTGGGTTGTCTAATGTTTTCTTATTGATTTGTAGGAGTTCTTTATATAGTCTGGAAATTAGTTCTTTGCCAGTTACATGTAGTTTGTTCTTCACTAATTTCATGCTGTCATTTTGATTAATAGATTTTCTTAAAGTCTTTCGTGTATTTACCTACACTTTCCTTTTTGTTATTATCTTTTGTGTCATATTTAAGAGATTTTTTCCTAATGTAAGGCCACAAAGCTATTTCTCTTATACTACACCAAAAGCTTTCCAATTGTGCCTTTAATTTTTAGGCCTTTACATTCCTTAAATTTTTTCTGACATGGTGTGAGATATGAGTTTAACATAATTTTTTCTTACATCGGTCCCTAATTATCCCAGAAACACTTCATGAACTCTCATAACTTTCCCTAGTGATCTACCACTCTTCCCTATTGTCATTGAGCAAGTATTTGTACATGTATAATTCAATTTCTGACATGTCTATTCTGTGTCGTTGAATTATTTATCTTTCTAGTATTAATGCCATACTGTTTAATTAGTATATTTTATGACACATCTTCATATCTGTTAGAGAAACCCCTTCGAACCCCTTTGTCTATCTTTTTCATGAGTTCTTCCAGTATTCTTGTTTTTCTATTTTGTCATATACATTTTATTATAGAATTATTTGATTTTAGCCAATCCTAAAATCAACCAAGCACACAAACAAAAACTGCTAGGATTTTTTTAATTGAGATTATGTTGGGTCTATGAATGAATTTACAAGAACCGACATTTAAATAATATGGAGTTTTTCAATCAATCAACAAGGTAGAACACTTCCTTAAATACACTTTATTTACTGTCTCTCATTAAAGCTTTATGATTTTCTCCATGGAGATAATGCAATTTTTTGTCCTATTTACTACCAATGAATCCATTTTTAAATGCTATTTTAAATGGTCTCCGTGTAATTTTTTTTTTTTCTAACTCTGTTTCTGGTACATAAAAATACAGATGTTTTTGTATGTCAGTTTTGCATATACTTAACTTGCTAAGCTCTTGTTAAACAAACAAACAAAAATGTCTGAGGTTTTGTGGCAGGAAGAGTTCTAAGACGGTCCCCAAGATTTCTGCCCTCTGGTGTACGCTCCCTTTGCATGTGGGCAGGGCCTGTGAGATGACGGGATCTGGTTTAGTCGTGTGGCAAAGTTGAAGGGATTTTGCAGATGTTATTAAGTTCTTCGATCACTTGATTCTGAGCTAACCAAAATGGAGCTTATTCTGGATGGGCCTGAAAGGTCTTAAGGAGAGACCAAGCACTTTCTGAAAGAAAAAGACTCTCCTACTAACCTTGAAGAAGCAAAGCAGCTGCCCTGTGAACCGCCTATGGAAAGAGGTGCCCTCTAGCAGCTGAGAACCTCGGTCCTACAACCACAAGAAGCTGATTTCTGCCAACAGTTTGTATGAGCTTAAAGAAGAGCCCTGAGCTGCAGATGGGAACACCTAGGTCAACGGAGGAAATGAGCAGAGAACCCTGCTACATCCTGCCTTGGCTCCTGGCCCGAGGAAACAATGAGAAAATAAATGTGCATTTTTTAAGCCAGTAGATTTGTGGTAATTTGTTACACAAGCTTCTTTCTTTTAGGGTTTTTGATACACACAAATGTAAATGAATAATGAGATTTTTATGCCTTCCTTTCCCATCTTTATTCTATTTATGTCTTACTCTTTTCTTACTGCTTTAAGACTCTAACACAAAGTTGGCTAGAAATGGTAGTGCATTATTGTCTAGTTCTTTATAACGAAGGGAAAGTTTTAAATGTTGTGATGTTAAGTGTAATATTTACTGTAGGTTTTTCTGTAGATGCTTTTTAACCAGACTGAGCAATTCTTATCTATTTGCAATTTGCTAAGAATTTTTGTCAGGAATGAATATTGACTTTTATCAAACACTTCTTCTGGACCTTCTAAATATAGCATGTAATTTTCTTCCTTCAAATAGTTAGTGTGTTTAATTATATTATCAGACAATCTAATGTTAAAGCAGACTTTCATTCCAGGAGAAGGGAGGTGGGAGAAGTAGTTTAGTCATAGTGCTGTGTCCTTTTTATAAATTTCTGCATTCAGCTTACTAATATTTGGTTTAAGATTTTTGCATCTATGTTAATGACTAAGAATGATTCTTAATTTTCTTTTATTTTTCTGTCTTTTTTTGTGTTTTGTTATCAAGAATATGCTAGTCTCATGGAATGAATTCTATGGAAGAGTTGTGTAAGATTGCAATATTTTTTTTCTCACATTTGTTATGGAAATGAGTGGTAAAATATCTAAATCTGGAGGACTCCTGAAGAATTGGATGTAGTGTCTTCAGGTTGTAAGAATAGATGTGTTGAATATGCTAACACATAGAGACACCCAAATATAGCAGCTAAAGATGTTTAATCAGTTGATCACTGTTGTAGAAACATATTTGCAGAAATTGAATGAAACTATAAATTAATGCTTCCTGAACATATTTGAATACTAAACACTTCATCAAGTTTAATTTGTGAAATAGCATTTATTTTGTTAATTTAAAACTTTCTTCTTTCATTCAAAGATCCAAGAGAAAGAATTTGTTTATTATAGTGTTTCATAAACACTAAATCCTGAATGATGTATCAAATACATGCTGAACTTAAATATTGAATTGGCATACATCAGTTAGTTAATAAATGCTACTTATGTAATAAAGCTCCAGATTTTGCATTCATGACCATAGAAAAGTATAAGCCATGTGGTTCAGTTATGAAGCAAGTAGAGTGCAATGCCATACTCAGAAGTAATGTCAAAATACTTGTATTTTTCAAGTCTTTAGAAAGTGACACTTAAGCCACATAGTGCTTCTTACAAAAAACCATAAAAATAAAATTCTATTTCTTCTCCTATTCAATACCTTCTACATCAAAGCTGTTCTTAAGTCTCTCTCTGGCACACATACACACACACATGCACACCTGAAAAACATAACCATTTTTCTTAGACCTTGGCCTCCTGCTCCTTTGTTGCTTCAAAAAGAGCCCCCCCAAGTTATAAACTCACTCAAGAATAGGACAGGAGGCCTGGCAAGGTGGCTCATGCCTGTAATCTTATTACTTTGGGAGGCCAAGGCAGGAGGATTGCTTGAAGCCAGGAGTTCGAGACCAGCCTGAGCAAAAGCGAGACCCAGTCTATACAAAAAATGGGAAAAATTAGCCATGGTGGCATGCGCCTCTACGCCCCCATACTCAGGAGGCTGAGGCAGGTTGAGCCCAGAAGTTTGAGGATGCAGTTAGCTATGATCATGCCACTGCACTCTAGCCCATGCAACAGAAAAAGAGTCTGTCTCAAAACAACAACAGCAACAACAACAAAAACCAATGGGAGAGGAGAAGAAACTACTGGAGGAGACAAGGCTGACGTTACTTCAGCAGCCAAGGAGAAGGCTGGAAACTAACTCATTCACATGAGCCTCGTGGATTTCTTGTCATACATTGATAGACCACACCATTTATAAAGGCAAATTATGGCATGCTAACAGAAGCAATTATATATACATATTTGGTAATTTTAACTTATATTTCTGAAGATTTTTCTAAGAAAAATGTTTTCATTTGATTGATTTTTTTTCTTCAGTGGAACACCTACCAATTTTCTATAGAATACTTGGTTTCTGAGAAACACAATTTTCAGAAAATTTACTGTTTATAAAGCATCATTTAGTATTTAGACACCATTCTTAATGACTTCTTCCAAATCACCATCTTTAAGGTGACTTACAAATGTCCTTGTTGAAAATTTACTAAAAAACAAAATTTTTAGGTGGGCATGTAGTCCAGTGTCAAACATATAGAACATTTTTGAAATGTTTTCTGGCTTTAATTCATTACAGGTCTTTATGACCTTTAGTCATGTGAGTTGAAATGGATAATTTCAGCTTTACATATATCAAGCCATAAGCTCAGATCTGCAAATGATCAGCTGAGGTTTTAGTGAGAAGAGCTTAGTAAAAGAAGTTGCAGTTGATTATTTGTCAGAAATTAAAGTCATAACTTTATATATTACTGGTGGAAAATATTTTGCAATCTCTAAAATACAAAATTTAGAATATATGTAGAGCACTTCCATTTGTTAGTATGGAATTCTGTTTTCAAAGAGGACTGATTATGGATTCATGAACAAATCAGAAGAGAGTAGTAGAGGTTGCCATGGGTGCTCTGAAGTAGATTTGCTTACTTTGTGGTACGTCGTCGAGCTATATATCCTTGTGGTTTATACACTTTTCAGTATTTGTATGTTAACTTTAAAGCATTTGAAAATTCATGTTGTTGAAGTTTATTAACATGAGATTAATGTTGATCCTATTGGAGAATATAACAAATTAAGTTACAAAATAACATGTTTAGTATGATATGATGTTTGAAAAATATGTGTGTTTGATCACAAAGAAAAAAATCCTTGAAAGATATACACCAACAATTTCATAGTGGTTAATAAAAAGTGTTATAGTGTGTGCTATATAGCTAATATAGTTTGTAGATGTTACTATATTAGTACATAGAGAACTTCTTTAATGCTTTATGTATTTATGAATAATTAATCAATTTTCCATTGATGGCATTTAGGTTATTTCTAAACTTCTACTCTTACAAACAAGGTTGCAATCAATAACCTTGTACATACACTGCATTGCGTATATGTAAATACATCTATAGAATAGTTTTCTAGAAGTAGAATTTCTGACTTAAAGGAAATATGCATTTCTAACTTTGACAGCCTTGGCTCTCCATAGCAATGGCCCTCCATAGAGACTGTCTCCACTTATGTTCCCATGAGCAATGTATGACAGTGCCTGTTTCCACGCATCCCTGCCAATGCAAATTGTATTTATTTCATTTCCCCCACCCCACAAATTTTTGCTTAATGCAAGAAATGTAAAAACCACAAAAAACAAATATTGGGGGTATTATAAGTGATTCCTTCCCCCTTTGTCTTTTTTTGGCTTTGTTTAGATTTTCAAATTAACAGGAAAAAATCAAGTTACAGAACAGTATGCATAACATACATTGGTATAAAAACGTTGGAAAAAGAATAGAAGTATGTATTTACGTATAAGCATAGATGTCCTTTAGAAGTTGAGATAACACAGACACTGTCATGAACCAGAGAGGTATTTCCCAACATCAAGCGTTATTAAGAATGGCAAGGGCCTACAGGATCCAAATGCTCAGAGGATGGAGAGAAAGGCCTGCAAAGTCCCGGTGGCTCCACAGGTACCATTACCTAGACAGGCAGTCTCTGGGTCAAGTTCACAGCAATGTGAAGGGTTTCCATTTTACACCCAGGTATAGCCCAAGCCTAGCCTACCTGAACATGCTGCTGAGAGCCCCACCTCAATGGTTCAGGACTCTGTTTACTACAGGCTATCCTTAGCCAGGAACGGCCTCCTAATAGCCTTTCAGAGACAATGCCTCTTCCTCCTACAAATATTCATAAGTCTATTTATCTTGAAGTCCAGATGACTTGAAGGTTAGATCAGATCCCCTGGGGACATACCCCTTTGTGAAGGAAGAATTGAGTAGATCTCAGGCAGCTAACTTAACTCCTTCCTCCTAGAAGGATATGTGACAGTATTCTGGGGAAACTGAAGAGGTGGGATCAGGGTAAAATGGAGATTTTAAACTGAATATCCTTCTGTTCCATAGGAGTGGACTAATTCAAAACAGATTAAATACATGCAATTAGCAAAAGTAATAAAGTGGAAGCATGCAATTTATAACCAATACAACACGATATTTCTGGATGCTAATTTTGTCCATATTCGTGGAAAATTATTCTATGTTATGCTTAACCATTGCCAATTTAATTTTGGTAATGGAATATTTGGCACAGGGAAGATTGGAATCGAGCAGGAGAATGTGACAAGATTAAAATCCTTTGGCTAAGAACATTACAGATTCTTGTTTGGTTTTGGAGACCTGCCTAATAAAAGCCTCCCCCCGCCAACCTCCAGAAATATATTAGTGGATTTTATAATTTTATGTGCTTTCTGAATGAATTAATGACATTACCATTTTTAAGTTGACCATTTGTATTTTATCGTGCTTCCTGAATTAAAGCAGAGGCTTCAGGACAAAACCATCCTGTCTTTGTTACTTTATTGCCTTAAGCAAGACATCACTTTTTTGTCTTGGGTGCAGGTACAGTATGGTACAGTGAAGAAAGCCAGACAGACCTAGGGTTTGGACTGGATTTGGCCTGTCATTGCTATTTATGTGACTCAGCTTCTCTGATTTTCACTAATATTATCCCCATCTGCAAAATGAGGATATCAATACCAACTGTTTTAGTCCAGGTTCCCCAGAAAACAAAACCTATGGCCAGGTTGAAAGCACTACTGGTACTTAATTTGAGGCATGGGGATGAAAATATGGAGCAGCAAGAGCAAGGGAAAGAGAAGTGAGGCACAAGAGGTCTAGAGCCATGACAATCAGCAGATGTGTCCACCTGGCACAAGATTTCCTGGATCACTGAAAAATCCTGAATCCATGCATCAGATCAGTTCATCAGAAGGAGGAGGAACAGGGAACACAGCTGGCTGAGCTTCACATGTCTCCTCTTTGCTGCTGGCCAAAGTTTGCCTCAATGGACTTTAACTCCACACACTGCCTACAGGTGTCCTTTGGCCCCTTCCACTGCCTCTTGGAATGCCGTATGCCAAGTCCTGGGTGTGATGTTTCACTGAAGTCCTCAAGTGGCTGGAGGAGTCCGAACTCCAGATGGATCTGCCTGGCTACTTTGTGGTGGCCACGGGGGAGGTTCCAGCACTCATGGGACAAGTAACTGTCAGCCCCAGGAGGTGAGCATGAGCCAAAGCAGAATTGGCATGGCATGGGGGTGACTGAGATATGGCAGGTAGCTGAGCTTCTGGAAGGTGGCTCCCAGGGAATTGAGGACATGTATAATAACATTTGCATCCCATATGCTAATCTGGCCTTTTTTGTGTGTGTGATGGCAAAAAAAAAAAAAAAAAACTGTTTCATGCCTGATACATAGAGGTGCTCAACAATGCTAGTTCTCACAAATGGATATAACAGCTATTCTATTTACCTCTTAGGGATATGATTAAAATTAAGAATACGTTAGGTATATTTATTCTTTGAACACTTAAAAATCTCCTTTAGTAATCACCTAGCTTTAATAATCAGCAATATTTTACACATCCCATATTTATTGCAGGACAATTCACAGTAGCCAAGTTATGGACTTCCCCTAAATGTCCATCAGCATATGAATGGGTAAAGAAAATGTGACATATATACACAATGGAATGCTATTCAGCCTTAAAAAACAGTAAATTCCTGTCATTTGTGGCAACACTGATAACCCGGAGGGATATTATGTTAAATGAAACATTAAGAAGTCAGGCACAGAAAGATAAATATTACTTCTTGCTTATATGTGGAAGCTAAAAACCATTGAGGTCATAGAAGTAGAGCGTAGAATTGTTATTAGAGGCTGAAAAGGGTAGGGGAGAGAGGAGGATGGGAGAGGTTGGTTAATGGATACAAAATTAACAATATTGTGAATATAACTAACGACTCTGAGTTGTACACCTAAAAACTATACAAGTGGCAAATTTTATGTTATATATATTTTACCACAATTAAAAATATGATTTTAAAAACTTAAAAAATAGGTTACTGAGATAAATTTTGATCTCTTTTAGGAAAAGAATGAATAGAAAGAATTGTTCATGGACTGTGAGACTGTACTACCAAGATAGAGCAGAGAGGAAAAAGAGGAAGACGATTATGACAAGAAGTGGGAGAATAGTCATTGGGTTTTGATGACATCGAGTTTGAGATGATCACAGGCTATTGGTACTGTGATTCCAAACAATGGAGAAATATGTTCGGAAATCCTTAGCATTTAGCTGTAGTTGAAAAAATAGTATAATGATAATTAAAAATTGAGATGATTTTAGGAAAGCCTAAGTTCCTCTTAGGCTAATTTGGTTACATTATAATTTTAAAAAAAAGATGGAAAACAGCTTACTTATTAACAGCATTAATAATTCTTTTTGTGACTTTTCTCAAAATAGAAAAATTAGAGTGAACATTGTTGTGCCACTTCATAGCAACAATCTACTTTAGTCTTCTTTTGTTTACTGCCAAAAATTTAATTAGCTACATAATCAAGGGTCGTCAATGTTGAGTCTATTTACTCCAGAGGACAATGGGCTTTTGTAGGGTGGTTCTGAGAATTAACTTACTTATGTGCCCTTTGCCTTCTGTGGGAGAAGGGATTGTTGCTGGGACCCCTAGATACGTGAATTTGGATATTACCAGAAAAGATTAATTGGCTTTACCCTGGAATGAACTCACTGTGATGGTGTCCCAAGCCAAAGTTCAAATGAGGTAATACATGAGAAAATCCTGATATCATTTAAAGCTCTATGTAAATATTATTTACTGTTATTATTATTGTTATGACAAAGCAAGGCTGGGTCATTGGATCAGCTTGCATCACTAGCACAAACTTGTTAAAAGGGACCTTAGCTGTGTGTTATTTTTTTTTCTTTTTGTGATACTAACAGGTTTCTGTAAGGATTAGGGGACTCTGATACAGTTTATTAACAATACAAAAAAAAAAAAAAACCAAACAAAAAAAACTGTGTCATTAGTGTATTTGGGGAATCTCAACCTCAGTAGTAATAGCATTTTGGACCTGATATTTCCTTTTGTGGGGGGTTGTCCTGTGCATTTTAAGATGTTTCTAGCATCCTTGGCCTCTACCCACTAGATGCCAGGTCCATCTCCCCAGTACTGACAGTCAAAAATATCTCCAAATGTTGTCAAATGTTCCCGGGGCAGGAGACATGGGGTAAAATTGAGTCCTGTTGAAATACTCCTGCAGGTATTTATATCTTTACTCTTTTATAACAGAGATAAACAGTGTTCAAGAGCAATGTTCTAATTGTCACCCAATTGGACTACTGTCCTCCAGAGATGGTTGTTTTCTTTTTTATTCATTTTGGATGCTGGTGCTAAATTTCCAAGTGTCGTGATTTAAAAAGAAATTTTATGCCCTTCTTATTTATTTCTAGGATGAGGGGAGGATAACATTTTTGCTTTCCTATGTAACTCTTTTTGAAAATGTGCAGTAAGAATTTCCTCAAAAATAAAATTATTACCCTTCAAAGGAAAAAAAAGAAAATATAATAGAAATTATTTCTGAAGCAACAATTACCCTTGATGTGCTAAGAGGAAAATGAAAATTGTTCCTCAAGTGATAATAAATTAGGTTTTTCACCAAGTGAAATGATGCATAAACACATTTTTATATTCCATTGATGTGATTTCTTTCCACACCCTTCTTCTAGAGTTTAAATAAGGAATTCATAACTAACATATTAAAATGAACTCCCACACCATTCACTCTACTGTATACTGGCCAAAAATAAAGAGAGAAAATTGCATCCATGGCATCCAATTCCTGAGAGTAAGATTGAATGCTCCTAGGCAGATGGGGTTCTGAAACTTCCTGATTGGTTTTAGCTGCTTTTTATGACTTTTGCCACTAGATGGCAATAGAGTTTATAAATAGGCAGTCAATTCTTGCATGTTGTGGGCTCTTTTGAGTATTCCATTATTCACGCGTTGATTTGTATACTTTTAAATTATCCTTTACTATGCAAATACAGTCATGAGTCAGATAACTGCAAGGTACTATGAATTCCTAGAAGACAGAAACCTTTTTCTCTATTTTTGTGTAATCTTTAATACCTCTATGTAGATTTAAAGCACTATAAACACACATTAAATATATGAATTTTAAGGAATATAAAAGGCAAGTGTTAAACAGCAACATATTTAACTTTGTTCACTGTCTTATAAATAAAAGTCAATTCCAGAACTCGCTGACATTCCCACTTGGAGAAGAAACTTTTTGTTTACCCATGCAGTATAGAGTCTGACAAACAACAAGAACTCAATAAATATTTGATTGTCAAATGGAACTAATGTATTTAGTTGGCTCTCATTTCTCCTTCGTTCTTCTTAAGCTAATCATTAGCTCAATAATATGCTATGTCTTTAAAGTCAAAATTAAATGACTATTGAATTTGCCACTTGTAACAGGGTACCAGATTCAATCATTACACTGAACTGAGTCTTTGTTGCATCTCACTCACTCCCAGCCTCTGACAACTACCATAGTCTAAAATATTCCGGAAGGCCATATCTATGTAATCAAACAATATGCAGCTGTTCATGTTTGGCATCTTTCATTTATCACAGTACGTTTGAGAGCCATTCATGTTGCTGCATTCCCTTTTATTCCCAAGTAGTATTCCATTGCATGAATGCACCAATATTCTTTTATCTGTTCACTCACCAAGGGAAATTTGGGTTGATTTCAACAGAGAACATTTTAAAAATAGCAGAATAAGGTAAAAATGAATCTTGGTATAGAGTCTTTAATTTCCTAACTTCACATTTTCAGGTCACTCTGAGTTTCTTGTAGTAAAATTGAGAAATCATCAATCTGAAGGGAATGATGCAAGTTTTGGGGGAGCAATGAACTCTTTCTAATCAATCCTTTTCCCACTGAATTCCCTCTGGTTTGATACAATTGCTCGTTTCTCAACGAGCATGACTATGGAAAGCGGAGTGTGGAAAGAGGAGTATGTTCTCATCGGTGACAGGTGGCTTCATAACAGTTGGGTAAACAAAGGATTATCCAAGAGCATAACTTTAAAAATTGGGGGCAGGGGCTGGGTCAGAGGATGGAACAAACACCCTCTTGGGCTGACTTTTAAGCTTCAGTTCCTTAAATGATGCTGTTGATTAGACAATCGCGGACGTGCTGCAGGACAGAGAGTGAAGAGGGAAGGGCAGTGGGAGGCACCATAGAGAAAGAACCTGGAAATTTCCGTTTTTTCCATTATCCATCTCCCTCTCTGCAATAATCTGAGCAAGTCATTGCACATGCTGTGCATGATTTCAATAGGTTAGAAACTTATTTTTAAACCCATTAAAAATAAGCCTGTGTCAGCATTGTCTCCATGACCCCTGGCCTTTAAAACAACTGAGAACAATGCTGCCTTGCTCATTTTTCTCATGCTGTTGTAGCATTTGACATAACACAGGTGTGCCGCAGACGTTTCATTGTCAGCTCAACATAATGCACCTGCACAATTCCCTAATTTCACTGTCAATGCAGAAATCGTTTCTTCTTTGTTAAAAAGCTCTCGATACCATTGTAAGTAATGCGAATGCATACTGAATTTGAGTCAAATAATACATGTGCCTTTCCCACTAACTTTGAGTCCTTAAAAAGCAAGATCTGAAAAATAAGAGATGTGCCCTGCAGTGAGTCTTTCTATACTAAGTTTTGTGACAGCCAATATTTCTAAAAAGAAAAAAATAAGAAGAAAAGAAAAAAAATGTTCTCTATTATGCTTGAAGCCTCAAGTTGTATGTCTTTTATTTATATCTAGTCGTTTTCATTTTGTAATAGTTCTTTCCTTAAAGGAGTTTCCATCGAAAAATGAAACGACTATACATTTAGATACATATGCTGAACATCTGCTGTCTTTTTTCCTTTCCCACCTAGCTCCCCACTAATGCTGGGGCTTCATTAATAACTCTCATCAGCAGTGTCTTGGTTAGCTACACAGTGAGACACTTACAGAGTTATTCATAGTTACCTGAATCAGGATCACAAAATACATACTTATTTGTCTACGCTGATCATTTGTGTGCAAGAACTGGGAATGAAAACAGATTCCCTTATTTTCATTACCTGTTAAACTGGTATGTATAAATAAATGCATATAAATAAAATAAATACATATCTACTTTATAAACTATATATCTATTAAATACACACATAAACACAGACATAAATACATGTGTATGTATAATGTGTGTGTATCTATTAAAATGCATATCATGCCTGGAATTCCCATGGTTGAACCCTGAGTGGCTTCTCTCCCATGACAGTACCTGTCCCAGCTCCTCTACCTGTCTGACTACATCCCTTACCTTCCTTTCTTGCTTCCTTCACTCTGGCCCACCAAGCCTTCTCTTAGCTTCTTGAACACGCCAACATAATTTCTGCATCCTGGTCTTTGCCCTAGAAGTTCTCTTGGCCCCAGAAAGCTCTTCCTCTGATGTGAGCAATACCAAGTGCCTCTTGTCTTGCACATCTCAGCTTAATATCACACACTTAGAATGGCTTTTGTTGGCCAATTTAACATAGCTACCCAGTCATTCCCATTCTCTTACATTTTTCTCAGTTTTCACTGTGTTAATCACTGGCATATCATCTGCCTTCCTGTAACAGAGTTGTAGATGCCTCTCTCATTTCTTCTCATTCCACGTGGTTCCCTCACCATGTGGAATAAGGCCCGTGACTTCCCGGCCTAAGTGAGCACCTGCTCCTCCCTGCCTGGGGGCTTTCTCTGCCCACAGGGACATACTTGACCTGCACAAGGGGGCAGGCCAATCGCCAGCAAGTTCATGTCCCAGGAGCAGCTCTCGATCAATGATGGTTAGAAGGTGAGGGGCCCCAGGGCAGGACGACTCCGAGGTGTCATTTGTGAAATATCCCAGAGATCCACAGCAGCCGTGGGCCCCAACTGTCATAGCAGTAATAGCTCTTTAACACACTTTTATTGTCTTCCTTCCCTTCCTTACTTGCCCTCTCCTCTCCCCATCCCCATCACCTCCTGAGTAAACCATTTGTGCCCACAGACTTATTTCAGGATCTGCTTCTGAAACCATCTGACCTAAGACACTCCCTCAACTAGAATATAAGAAGCTCCTCTAAGAGCAGAAACATCGAACCTACTCATCATTAACCACCCCCTCCCCCAGAGCTGGGCACATGCTGAGCACAAGATAGACACTGAATAAGGAATAAGTGAATAGTAATAAATTGAATAAGTGATCACATGGGTATACATACATGTGTGGTAGGATATAATATGGATATCATTTTTTCTTTTCCTTTTTTTTTTTTGAGACAAAGTCTCATTCTGTTGCCCGGGCTAGAGTGCCGTGGCATCACCCTAGCTCACAGCAACCTCAAACTCCTGGGCTCAAGCAATCCCCCTGCCTCAGCCACCCGAGTAGGTGGGACTACAGGCATGCGCCACCATGCCTGGCTAATTTTTTCTATATATTTTTAGTTGTCCAGATAATTTCTTTCTATTTTTTTTTTTTCCAGTAGAGACAGGGCTCTCGCTCTTGCTCAGGCTGGTCTCGAACTCCTGAGCTCAAACAATCCACCTGGCTCAGCCTCCCAGAGTGCTAGGATTACAGGTGTGAGCCACCATGCCTGGCCTAATATGGATATCTTAAGAGATCCTTTCCCTGAGTCATTGTAGTTTCTCTGTTCGTCTTAAAACCTGCCTATCTCCCAATATAGGAAAGCTTTTTATTGCCGTGGGTCCCAAGTGGCAAAGAGAAAACAAAAGCCTCCAGAGGACATGGAAAAAAAAAAAACTATTTGAAACTTTGGGAATACTAAATTGACTTAAACTGTGTCTGAAAGTTGAGGATTTGATTTCTGAGAGGGGGATTTTTTGAATGAGAAAAGCCTGTTGGAACATTCACATTGTGAGAGAGGCCCTGAGTGAAGTTGCAGAGAGTGAGGAAGACAGGTTGGGGGACCTGATAAGTTCCCATGAACTGCATTCTTCCAGGAATATTTCTCCACCTACCTTTCTCTGCTTCAACTTCGCAGAAAAGAGAGACACTTGGATTCCTGGAGATTTTCAGTGGCTTTAATAAAGTCCTTTGTTAATATCATTCAATCGAAAATAGTTATCAAACATCCATGATATATTTCCAGGGACTATTTTAGCATGGGGGTTGTCATTATGAGCTATTGAATAGCACAAAATCCCTATCTCTATGGAGTTTACATTTGAGTGGTCAGAGGAAATTTAATGAGCAAATTTTTAAAATGACACAGACAATAATATCACTGGTGAAAATAAGAGAAAGAGGTAGAATGAAATGATACTATTTTATATAGGGAGGTGAGGGCAGGTCTCTCTGATGAGATGATACTTGAGCAAAGGCCTAAAGGAAATGAAGAAGTAAGCTCTGTAGATATCTCTGGAAGGAGAGCATTTGAAGCAGATGAAATAGGTCAGGGCCGAGGATCTGAGGCTGGATGGTGGTTGGCATGTTTGAGCAGCTGCAAGGGGATTCTGAGGCTGAGCTGGGTGAGGGAGAGCAAGAGTGAAAGATGGGACCAGAGACATAGCCAGGGCTTCTTGGTGTGGAGTTTAAACTCTCCATTATTTCCAAACCATCTTTATTTTACCTCACGTCAATTAATCTGACAATCGTGCATTAAGTGAAGAGCTACTTTGTGATGAAGTCGCTTCATGGCCACAAGATGGCTGCTGTGCTCCAGCCTCAGGTTGCAATGTTGAGTAAGACAGCAAATATTACTTTTATATATATCATTTCAATTGAAGAACAACATGCATATTGAAAAGTGCAAAAATCTTAAGCGTGAAGCTTGATAAATTTTTGCAAACTGAACACATCAATATAACCAATATCCAGATCAAGAAATAAAACACTATTCTGTCTCAAAAGGGTGCCCACTATTCTAACTTCAACCATCATGCATTATATTTACCTCTTTTTGAACTCTATATAAATGGGATCAAATATGTATTGTTTAGCTCACCTGACTTCTTTTGCTTAACATTTTGTTTGTAAGATCCATCTATGTTATTGCACACAGTTATATTTTGTTCCTTCTCTTTGCTGTGTATGAATTATGTTAAATATACCACAATTTTTTTTTTATCAATTCTGATATTGGTGGGCATTAGTATTTTTTCAGTTTGGGCTACCACAAATAGCGCTGCTATGAATATCCTTGTCCACATTTTTTGGTGAACTTATATGCACATTTAACTAGGAGTAAAATTGATGAGTTAAAAGATATGGATTTGTTTAGCTTTCATAGAATTTGCTGAAAGTTTTTCTAAAGTCATTTACCAATTTTTGCTCCCATTATGAGTGTACAAAATTTCTATTGGTCCATCTTAGACAACTGGTATTGTGTGTTCTATGTAGAGATATAGGATTGTGGTTTAGTTTATAATGTCTTGATGAATAATAAAGTTGGCACCTTATTTTTTGCTGGCAATTAAATATTTATACTTGAAAAACAGCTTAAAAATCATTATAAAAGAGGTTTTGAGACTACTAATAGTACCCACCTCACAGGGTGGGAAAGGACTGCATAAAAATGTCCATGTGAGAACACTTAATATGATGCCAATCAGAGAGTATGAGATTAATTAATATTATATATTATGTACTATTATCCTTATTTTATGAGAAAAAAGAAAGAATAGCCTCAAAAATGTGGTGATAATATTTGGTGCTAAATATTCCATTTGAAGATGAGCTCCAGAAGCACTGCTGAGTGAAAACAAAGGTGAGTCACTTCCATAGAAGTAATAGAAAAAAATATAGCACTGGAACAGAAATAAACTGATCAAAATAACTTCAGAGGCTGCACGATTTTTATTTCAAATTATAAATACAGTCTTAAACGTCAAAGTGAGAGTCAAAATAATGACATTAAATAAAGCTTCATCTTTAACAGCTTACATGCATTTTGTTAACATATCTTATTGAGCTAGATATTTTCATCTTTGGCTTATGAATTCATGTTCTTTGAGGACATATAATATGGATTTGGCTATATTGAATGCAATTCATGTGAGGCTTATTTTCACAATTATCACCATTATGTACGAGTTGAGTCATTACGTGAAGTATGGACTGAAGTAGGCAAACCCAATGCATAGGTAGAAGAAAGGGAAATCAACACGGTGGAATGCTAATACCAGAACTTTGCATCTGATCTCTACCTTAAAGGGTGAGTAGGATTTATTGGAATCAAGGTCAAAAAGGACATATCAAACCATTAAAATAATAGCCACAAAAGAACTGACAAAATATTGCACATGTGATGTTCAGGGGATCATGAAGTCTGGAAGTACAGATATCCAATAGGTAAGTAGAGGGATGTAGTCTGCAAGGACATAAGGGAGCTAGATTATGATGGATCTTGACATGGGCTGGATTTGGTTCTGTAGCCTTTAGGGGCTTGTAAAATAATTCTGAATTGAGAAATGAGAAATGATATATACATATTATGGGAAGGTGACCCTAGGAATCTTGCACATAATAAATTTAGTGGCATTAGAGTTTGGAGTGACAAAGCTTTAAAGAGTTTGCAAGAGAAGAGGTGGTATATGACAAGAGCCTGACTGTAGGTGATAATCGAGAAAAGGCAAAAGAGAAGATTAATTTGAAATATATATATTTGAAATAGACTTGATGAACCCTGACAAAACCTGTTGGATGAGAAGAGTTGAAGAGTGGTCAAAGAGGGCATGGAGGATTCTAGGCTAATTCTAGTACTTTCTAATTCTATCAAGTATGAACAAAACTGGATGGAGACCAAATTCAGGAAGAAAATGATGAGTTTAGTTTGGAATATTTTGATGTTGATAGTTTAATTCTTTGACATTTGTTAACATAATGGAGATAGTAATTAAAACTAATGGAAAATCAAAGGTGGAAGCAATTTTGACTATGCCTGAAGCATTTGTAGGGCAAAAGATAAATTAGAGGAGGGGTCAAAAAGATAAACAGTAACAAGTGTGGGATAAATTTATGAGGCAAACATGTTTGGACAATGAAATGACAAATTAACATTATGTAAAGATGACATGATGTATCGTAGAGGATGAAAACATAATTTAATGCATAGGTTTTTCTATGTATACGTAGATTCTCCTTCCTGGTGTCTTCATTTCAACCTAATCAATGAAGAATGATAAACACCGTAACAAGAGAGTAATTAAGAAAAAACATAATAATTAACTATATCCATATTTTTAATAATCTCAAAATTGAAAAAAGAGATCTTCCTAATGAGTTGTTATTCTTTTGTCAGTTTTTTGTATTACTATGATTCATTCATTCAAAATTTTTTTTTAAATTTCTTACTATTTTTCCAGGAACTATTTTAAGCACTGGTATCAGTGCACACAACAGACTCCAAATCTCAGTCCTCCCCAAGAACGTTTTGATGGTTATCCAGAAAGTAATTTCTCCAAAATTCACAGCAACTTCTCTATTTGTTTACCTTCTCCCTCGCCTTGTGAAAGCCACCTATGGCTAAACATACTCATGATTATAATATACAACCTGCATTAGGCTTGGCAATTACCATGGCCAAGAGACACCTGTCTAATAGAGATAAGTGGGTATTAGGATTTCAGCACAACGCTGCTAATTGTAAAATGCTAAATAAACATTTAATGTGCCTCACGTAATTCAGTAAGTGAGGCCTGTATTTTATGAATAGAATTTAATTCACATTCATAACTGTTCTAATTTTTCACGTCATGAGAGCTTTTGACATTGCACAGTTCATTTTCCCAGAAAGGACAGTGAGTCCTTAAAATAATTATATAACTAAACTTGGAGTGAACCAGCTCTTCTGTCCCTGCTAAAATTTAGATGTACTCATCGTATTAATAGGTTTTGGCTCATTTCTGCTTCTTTACTTCCATCTTTTAAGAATAGATCTTGTTCTCAGTGGTGTACATTGTGAAAAGATAAAAGACGTATTTTAAATAAATCCTACTGTTGCTTTTAACTATTATTTCCTCTTAGAATTTGGTTCTGAGATCTCACACAGTTAAATCATAAAATAGATGACATTGAGGATACTTCATCATTATGAGAAACTCCCTGATATAATGTTGGCTCACACTGTCAAAACTGGCTGATATTTTATTATAATTTAGTCCCAGAAAAGTTCCCAGGATTAAAAATAAATACAACATATCCTTTTCCTCAACTGGTCATTAAAACCTGAAATGTTTACTATCAACATATTAGTAAATACTTATTTGAAAATCAAATTTGGACATGTTATGATCTTATTTGAACTATGGTCTCTATGTATAATATTTTAACTCTTGCTTTGAAAATTCATTGTTATTGTTACTTATTTTCTGCTGGCTTAACTCAGTTCTTCACTTCAGTAAGATAAATTCCTGTCAGAATATCGGGATTCACAGAAATACAAGTTGCTTGAAATACAAAATTTCACTGAAATAAAATAAAGCACTTCAAAATAGGCATCTGGATGAAGTCCAGAATTTAAAAAGATATTCTCACCTTAAATGAGCATCATTTCTGTTCAATAAAATTCTGTTCCTTTGTATTTATAGATTTTACAGATGCCTTGAAATATGTACTTTTCCTCTGAGAGAACATGAAGAAAGCTAAATATCTACAGGAATTCCTGAGAAAGTATTTCTTAAACAAAACTATCTATGTGGAGAGGGGGAAAAAAACAGAAAGAGAATAAATATATTTTTGTTATTCTCAACACTGATTAGTTTCTCTTGAAAAGGTTCCAGTAGAGGAAATCATAAAATAAAATTACAAATAAGGTAGCTTGATAAAATTATTATGCATGAAAAACTTCCTCTGCAGTGTGTTCCAGATGAAAGGAATTTATATCCATATTTCAATGTTGATCATACATGCACTACATAATCTGTTCCATTTCATTATGCATTCCACAACCTCAGATTAGATCTTGAATCTTTTTATACACTATTCCTCCAAGATTTTGTTTGTAGTATTGGATTATTTTTTTTAAAAAAATATATGATTAAGATGCTTTGTAGCCCCTTTAATTTTTAACTCCACACTCTAAATTATAGGTGCACCATGTCTATATTTGATGGTTGCATAAAAAACATTACATGGTCATGCTTAAAAGAAATGAAGTGCAGAGTATTTTTCTCACTCTACTGAAGGTCAAAGTTTATTTCTCACTCTACTGTAGTTCAAAGTTTATTTCTCACTTTGCTGAAGTTCTAAATTTACTTCTCACTTTACTGAACACTGCAAGATATAAACAACTCTCTTTAAAAATAAACCACCAAGAGTGTAGTGGAGATGAGCTGTGCTGTGATATTTCTTTGAGTGAAAGTCTATCATGTGACTAGAGCTTCCACAGTCTTCAAAACAAGTTGATTGCATGTGTTGTTTAAAATATCTGAAAAATATTGAGGCATGCACATTTTAACCTTGGCTTTGGATTTTAAGAGTGAGCTGAAACCATCCTAATTGTGCAAACAATCACATGCTTCACTGAGGCTATCGGGAAGGTACTCAATAGTTTATGTCTCCTGCTACCCTACCATATTTCCAGGCTGCAAGGTCTAGGTGAGCAACAATCCAGTTACTTGTTCCCACAGCACCCATTGTTGGAGAAGGTCATAGGCTTTTAGCTGGAGGTGAGAGACAGGGGTCTTATATCACTTTCTTCTGAGAGCTACAATGTCACATGTTTAACTGTATCACATGAGATGGAGACATTCAGACTTCTTGTTTTGGAAACCAAAGCAAGAAAACCATCAAATGATACTGTAACTAAGGAGAATGACTTTAAAGAAAATGATTTCCTTTCAATGGGATGTAAAATTTCAGAGACAATAATAAGACTTAAGTATAAAGACAATTTCTGTTTTTAACTGGCTACATACACAAAAAAATTCAGCAAGTAGATTGCAGATGCATTATTTTAGAAGCTTTAAATAGACAATGCATAGCTCAAAAACATATTTACGAATTCTTAATTTTTGAAAAGTATCTTCTTTTCATAGTAAAATTCATAAAGCTACTTGATGTTCATTTTATAATGGCTTCCTTCTTATTTTCTAAAGACTCAAACTGTATAAAAATTAAAGACAAGTAAATGTGTAATTATTATATGTTAAAGTTTAGAAAACAACTATTTTCTTTATTTACAGTAAGATATGCAAAATGCTTTTGCATGTCCACTAAGTGCTAGGTATTTGGTTGTAGAAATCTATATCAAAATTTCTTCATTAAAGTGAGAAAATGGATGCCAAATATATAAGTAATATCATAAGGTAGGATGTGCTTTTTGCAGATAGCTAGTATAGACAGTAAATACAATGTGAATTTAAAGTAGAGAAATTTCTTGAGATCAGGGAATCAGAGAAGGTTTTATGAGAAAGTAAAGAAGGAGATAGTATGCTAAAGTGAAAAATTAGTCATTTATTCGTTCAACAGACTTTTTATTTTTTAAAATTTTACTTGTGCAAATTTATGGAGCACATGAGAAATTTTGTTACATGTATATAATGCATAGTGATCAAGTCAGGTATTCGGGGTGTTCATCACCCTAGTACAATACATTTTTGTTAAGTATAGTTGCCCTACTCTGCTATCAAACACTGAATTGATTCCTTTTATTTTACTGTATGTTTGTACCCTTTAACCCACTTTTATTCATCCTTCCGCCTTCCCCCAATACAGCCTTTCCAGTCTCTGTTATCTATTTTTCCACTCTGTAACTGCATGTCTTCAAATCCTTTAGCTCCCACATATAAGTGAGAATATACAATAGTTGTCTTTTTGTTCCTGGCTTATTTCACTTAAGATAATGACCTCCAGTTTTATTCTTATTGCTGCAAATGACATGATTTCATTTTTTTTTATAGCTAAATAGTATTGTACTGTGTGTATATACACCACATTTTCTTTATTCGTTTATTGATAGACCTTTAGGTTGATTCCATATCTCTGCTATTTGAGCGTTTGAGTGCAGGTATTCTTTTGATATATTGATTTCTTTCCCTTTGAGTAGATACCCAGTATAGGATTACTGGATAGAATGGCAATTCTATTTTTAGTTTTTTGAGAACTCTCCATACTGTTTTCCATAGTGGTTATACTAGTTTATGTTCCCAACAACAGTGTATAAGAGTTCCCTTTTCTCTGTAACCCTGTCAACATCATTTATTTTTTGTCTTTTTAATGAGAGATTGACTGGGGTAAGATGCTTCCTCATATCGTTTCGATTTGCCTGTCTCTGGTGATTAGTCATGTTGAGGGTTTTTTCATATTCTTGTTGGTTATTTGTATGTCTTCTTTTGAGAATAGTCTATTCATATCCTTTGCCCACATTTTAATAAGATTATTTGTTTTTTTTCCTGTTTAGTTGTTTGAGCTCCTTGTATATTATGGATATTAGTCCTGTCAGATGAATAGTTTGCAAATATTTTACCTTATTCAACAGGTTGTCTCTTCGCTCTGTTGATTGTTTCTTTTGCTGTGCAGAAGACTGTAGGAACAATACTAAATGAGGTATGGTTGTGGCATGACAACACTTAGAGTTTGGTAGTTTCACAAATCATTTATTGCCACAATAATGCTGCATAATGATGATAATAAAACTTTGGCAACATACAGCAATAAATATTCATTTAGTTTATAAATTTATGGTTTCAATTGATCTGGGCTGGGCTCAGTTGTTCTCACCTGGTCTTGTTCATGTGTCTGAGGTCATCTATGTATTGTTTCGGCTGCTCTGTTGATCTTGGTGGAGCTCACTCCTATGGATTGAGGTAAGGGGGAGCTGGATGTTCGCTGATGCCTTCAGCTAATATGATTGGGACATATTTCATTCTTCAGCATGCGAGTTTCTGCTACGTCATTTTGACTAATATCCCATTGGTCAAAACAAGTCACATGGTCAAGCCTGGAGTCAGACTAGGAGGACACAACAAGATTACAAGGCAGGGAGCATGGAAACCAAAATGGGCAAAGCTTTGGGGCCACTGATGCAATCCCTCTACCAAAGTGACTGAAATAAGAACTACAAGGTTTGAATGCTTAAGGAAGAGACACAACACATTCCTTTGGGAATTAAGAGCAGAAACAGGATAAATTCAAGCTGTGATGGGCTCGTGAAAATTTTTCAAGGTAAATAGTATTTAAGTAGCATCTCAAAGAAAGAGTGAGGTGAGGGAGAATTTCAATAGGAGATTTAGTGAAGCAGAGACACAGAAGTAGAGAAGCAGTCAGCTGAGCTAGCAGACAAAATGGGGACCAACTTGACTCCAGCCTAGTTTAGGGTAGGGAAGTACTGAGAAGCAAGATTTCCAAAGTGGGCTCAGGTGGGAGCCTGAATGGTTTGTCACACTTAGCTAAGTGGTCTGGATTTCATCCTGTAGGCAATAGGAGCCTTAAAGTTTGCAAACAAAGGCACACATTTTCTCAGGATAGCTGACTTCCAAAGTGGAACACGTGTCCCCCTATATAGATTTGCTACTGCTTATGCCCAAACTATTTATTAGACCTAACCAGAGCACGCACTCTGCATGGATTTTTAGAATAATAATATAGACGGAGGTAGAACGAGTTAAGATATTAAAGGAAACTAATGTGTGCAATTCTGAAAATGACTTCTCAAGTAAGTTGTGGCTCATTATTATTTCAGACACTGATTTCTCAAAGTCTTAACATTTTCTACTTAAGACAAATAGGAAAAATAAAGACGATTCCAGATACATAGGACTTGTGACTACTAGTTGGAAAGTAGAAACTGGAATAAAATACAAAGGAATTTTAAAACAAGATATACTTTCCTACATAATATACAATATAACGAGAGGGAACTGAAGAGAAAATGAATAGTTGTGATAATTGTATGTGAAAGAGGTATATGTGAGAGTTTTGGGATTACTAGCAAGAGGGGCCGAAGTCTTGTGGGATTGAATTTTTAGTGAACCACATTGTAATTTCATTTTTACTTATTCTAGGACAGCATAGGACAGGGTTGTTTGTATTATAGAGTAAATGCCATCAGTACTCTGTCTACAGCCCTCAGGTCTTATCCCTTCTGTGCCTGCTGGCTGCTTGCAACTGCAAGTATCCACATCACTTGGCTGGAGAGCATTCTCCAAACTGCTGATGTCCTTTCTGCTTCACTGCCCATGCTCATGGCTGGCTGAAAACGACAAGGAATTAACACCCTTTGGGAGCAGCCCTCAGCCAATGACTGAAAGAACTGGTCTTCCTTGCCCCTCAATTGGGGTAACTGTTGGGTGTGTGTTCCTCACTGTCTCCTAGAGTTCCCCAGCAAGACTGAGTTTCAATAAATTCACAGTGGTGGCTTGCTTGTTAGCACACTGTTTATTGGAGTCCTTCTCCTCCTTGTCTCACTTCTCTACTCCCCTACTTCTCTCCTAGATCACCTCCCAGATGAACTTCTTGCACTCAAATGCTTGTCTTGGAGTCTGCTCATGCAGGAACCCAAATGAAGGCAGATGGGATATGTGTAATTGATTTAATGTTGGCCAATGCACTCATGTTTGACTAGCATGTGTGTACATGGAAGTGACAGGAATAACTAGAGAACACCTGACTGAAATGCAAAAACTCTACCGAGCCACATTTTTACTAATTTTCTCTCTTAAGATGCTGAAGGCCCCCCTTTATCTGCATCGATAGATTCAGAAGAGTATGTTTTATGGTCAATGATATTCCTTTCTAGCTTATTCTAATAAAATTGAAGGCTACTGAAAGTGATTTTATAATAAAAGGTAGAAAATTTTATTCTGAAAAAACAGAGTTCACTTTGCATTGCTTTTGTTGTCCAGGCATTACCAAACTTAAGATGAAATATAACAACTTAAGGAGCTATATTCCATAATTGGTAATGAGAGAGAGCCATTAGCTTAAGTGAAAGACAATTTTACAGGCATTGGACTCATTTTGTAGTCTTTCTTTTTCAGCCACTAAATTTCCAGAGAGCATCACAAATTTGATTTTATAAGAATGATCTCAGAGTACACTATTATTTTTACACTTTCTTGTGAACTAATTCTCCCATCTCATGTTAAAATTAGCAGACATAGAAATC
Organism: Eulemur rufifrons; assembly: GCF_041146395.1. Lineage (NCBI taxonomy): Eukaryota > Metazoa > Chordata > Mammalia > Primates > Lemuridae > Eulemur > Eulemur rufifrons. The sequence goes on from NC_091002.1 coordinate 31,462,457, forward strand.
AAGGCAATCACTATTACAGAGGCATATATGAGAAAGTGTATTCACTGGTCATAGTTAATTATACCTCATGGATTCCAGATTATATAACTGCCAGAAAATAGCCTTTTAATCCAAGAATCAAATCTGCTTATTTTATTTTATTTGTTTATTTCAGAATATTATGGGGGTGCAAATGTTTAGGTTGTATATATTGCCTTTGCACCACCCGAGTCAGAGCTACATGTATGCCCATCCCCCAGACAGTGCACATCACCCATTAGGTGTGAATGTACCCATCTTCTCCTCTCCCCACCACCTGACCGACACCCAATGAATGTTACTTCCATATGTGCACATAAGTGTTGATCAATTAGTATGAATTTGATGGTGAGTATATGTGGTGCTTGTTTTTCCATTCTTGTGATACTTCACTTTGGAGAATGGGCTCCAGCTCCATCCAGGATAATACAAGAAGTTAGTTACCATTGTTTTTTGTGGCTGAGTAGTACTCCATGGTATACATATAGAACATGTTACTAATCCACTCATGTATTGATGGGCACTTGGGTTGTTTCCACATCTTTGCAGTTGTGAATTGGGCTGCTATAATAAACATTCTAGTGCAGATGTCATGTTTATATAATGCCTTTTTTTCCTTAAGGTACATGCCCAGTAGTGGGATTGCTGGATCAAATGGTAGTTCTCCTTTTAGTTCTTTGTGGTATCTCCATTTCACTTTCCATAGAAGCTTTACTAGTTTGCAGTCCCACCAGCAGTGTATGAGTATTCCTATCTCTCTGTACCCTTGCCAACATTTGTTGTTTTGGTAATTTTTGATAAAAGCTATTCTCACTGGAATTAAGTGATATCTCATTGTTGTTTTGATTTGCATTTCCCTGATGATTAGAGATGCTGAGCCTTTTTTCATATGTTTTTTGGCCATTAGTCTATCTTCTTTTGAAAAGTTTCTGTCCATGTCCTTTGCCCATTTTTTAATGGGGTTGTTTGATTTTTTTCTTGCTGATTTTCCTAAGTTCTATATAGATTCTAGTCATCAGCCCTTTATCAGATGTGTAATGTGCAAATATTTTCTCCCATTCGGTACATTGTCTATTCACTCTAGTGATAGTTTCTTTGGCTGTGCAGAAGCTTTTTAATTTGATCAGGTCCCATTTACTTATTTTTGTTGATGCTGTGATTCCTTTTGGAGCCTTCTTCAAATGGTTTTCTCAAAATGAATGACCTTTTAAAAAGCAATAAATGAATTAAAAATTTTCCCTATTTTAACCTCATAAAATTACATTTTAAATTATATTTACTTGCTAAAGAAATTTCCCACACTTTTCAAGTCACTTTGTTACCAACACATTGCAGCTTCCTTCCCACAAGCACACAGAAGAGTAACAAGTAAAGAAAAGACCTAGAAAGTGCTGGAAAATGGACCTCTATTAAAATGACCAGGACAAATAAAAAAGTATGACCCTGTCCTCAAAGGAAGGAGTGGAGAGACAACCCGTAAAAAGTGTAATGACTTCCTTCCTATCCCTAGAACATCAAGAGTATGCCTGTCAAAAATTAGATTGATGTCTTCCTTAGCTGTAAAATATAATGGCTACATTAAATCAAGATTTGAAGAAACAATTTTCAAATATTAGTAATTCTTATGTAGCATAACCCAATTAAACAAATCCCTTTGAAAAGTGAGCAGTGTCTGTCAGAGATCCAATTTTCAAAGTTGCTATTATGAGTTATATTTTACAGATAACAAAATTGAGAAGTTAAGAAACTCTCCCAAAGCTGATAATTCTGGATCTAGAAAATGTGCCCCTTACCATTATGCAATAACTAAGGAGAAGCAGGACCCAGGAAGAATGTGGCATGCCATCTGCTAATTTGGAAAGGAGATGGAGAGATTGGGAACATAAGGTACTGCCTGCCTGGGCTGTGGCAACTCTTCTGAACAGAGAAGAAATCAGTCTTAATTTCATTAGATTAGTTTCAATTATTCATAATTTATGGTCCATTCTCAAATTTATGAAAAGAATAAAAATTCAAAACAGATATTGCCTTTGAAAATATAAAAAGTATTTTTACATCATTTGTTATATCTTTGTTCTGTGGCCACTTTTATATATTTAGGAGGAAACACAAACAAGTGAGGGAAATCTCATTTCAGAAACTATTCAGTATTAATACTTTCCAACCTTCCATTACTTTAGGTCAACCTTGAAAGCAAAATATCTGATTTCATGGGAGTTTTTATGTTAATGAAATGACTGTGATAATATCTAACTAATCATCAAAAGGGACAGTAATTCATAATTTTATTGAGTTCCATTATTATTATTCCCATTGTTTGTTTGGCTATATCTTTGAAAGATAAATAACTGGGAAAAAACATAAGCCATGAACATATTGTAAATCCTTTAGTGGTATTATTTACTTCCTATAAAAAGCAACATGCTGTCGTTGTGCCAAATCTACTGATTAAACAGCATCAAAATTTTAAGAAATTCTGGTACTTTATCTAGTGGTAGCTATACACTCATCAAAGAATGAAAAACATTAGGAAAAAAATTCATAGGACTTCTATGCTGGTACCATTTTTTTTCCTAGTGACAGGAAGACCGGTCACAAAGATAAGGAATATATGCCTAAGATTAAGTCAGAAAGTCATCAAATGATCCAGGACAAACCAACTGGACAGTTAATCAGATTCATGATACAACTATAATAATTGAGAGACTTTTTTTTTTAAAAGATAGAGTAATAAGGGTATCCAAATAGAGAAATAGACCAAAAGGGAAAATAAAGGTAATAAAATCATGCATGAGGCAATGATATATGAAAATAATGGTACTGCAATTTTGCACGAGCAGGTATTGGGATTTTTTTGTATAAAAAGGTAATTTGTATTTCACATCATAAAATAAAATAAAACCAGATGAAGGCTAGCTTTAAAACAAAACTACAAGATAAAAGCCTAGCCTATTATCTTTACTACTTCAGAATATAGAATGACTTTTGAACAAAGAGATAAAGCAACATTTAAAACAATAATCAGAGGTTATTATCATAAGTAAAAGACTGATACATTGAATTGCATGATAATTAAAAACATCAGTATAAATAAGACACTGCAATAGGCAGGTTCTAAGACAGTCACCTACTATCCCTCTCTGTCTTGACATTCATGACTTTGAATAGGCCCCTCCCCTGGAGTAACTTGCTTCTAATCAACAGAATACCTCCACATTGAGGCCCTATCTTTGTGGTGATTAGATCACAAAGGATTCTAACTACCACCTGGCTAGCCCACTCTCTTCCTTGCTTGCTTTGATGAAGCAAGTTACCACGTTGACTTGTTAACAGCCAGGTAGGAACTAAAGCCCTCACTCAGTTCAGCACTCAATACTACCCGAACCACATAAATGAGCTTGGAAGCTGATCCTCCCTCAGTTAATCCTTCAGTGAGCTTCAGTCCTGAGTGACACCCTGATTGCAGCCTCCTGAGACACCCTGAAGCAGAGAACTCAGTGAAGTCATGTCCAGATTCCTGAGCCACAGGAACTGCGAAATAATAAATCTGTGTAGTTTTAAGCTGTTAAATTTGTGGTAATTTGCTTCACTGTGATGGATAAGCTAATACAGAGACCGTGAGGGGATAAATGTAGTGGAACAAGGAATTGCAACACATGTTACACTCAAAGGCTTACTAGTATCAGGATTACATAAGAAACTCTAACACGTTAACATAAAATGACAATATAAAAATGGGCAAATGAAATGATTAGGCAACTCATAACAGAAACTTGCACTGACAATAAACATGAAACAATGGTTATTTTCCTAGCATTCAAGGGAACAAAACCTAAATAACAAATAATGTATTGTTTTTATTTAATTTACTTTGATAAGGTTCAATGTGACCTAAGTATATGGAAATAAGAACTCACATACACTGCTGGTAAAAGTATAAATTGTCACAACTGCTCTTCAGTGCAATTTAGCAGCATTTTGTAAAAATTAAAAGATGCATGCTGATGACCCAGCATTTCCATTTCTAGGTATACGCTCAAGAAGATATGAGCGAGAATATTTATTTTGACTTTTTTTCCAATAGCAAAAAACAGGAAACGGCCTGAGTGTCCATCAGTATTGGAATGGCATAGTCAGGGTTTGAAGATGGATAAAGCAATTAAAATAAATAAATTGTGTCTATGGTATTTAAATAGATCTCAAAAAAGAACATTGAAAGGAAGAAGAAAAATGAAGAACATGATTCATTGCATGATATTATGTAATTTTAAAAACCCTTCAAAATTATTAGGTATTATTTGATAATATGTAATAATAATTTTATTATTATTATTAAAATCAACCATATTTATCATAGCCATGGCCTTAAGAAAAGAAAGAGAAGAGCGGTTCTGGGGAAAATCTAAATGTTAGTATTTTATTTTTATATCTATTTTTATTTTATTCTTTCAAGTGAATCATATAATCTATACAAAATGTCAACATGTTGAAATATTGGTGGTCACAAAGATGTTTGTTATCCTTACCTTTTTGGAGGGGTATTATTTTTCAAAATAAATATATTAAAGATAAAAATGATTGTGTGTGGCAATTATTTCCTCGCTATATGAGTGATACCCAAGAGAGCCACTGATAGGAGATTTCCAGAAAACTGCCTAAATTGATACATGACATTTCTGAGTGCTGTCAGTGAAAATTGCTATGAAGAAATGTCTTTGATTGAAGGCCTAATCACATACTATCACATGTCAGACAGGAAAGGTGGTATATGAATATGTGCTTTTAACATTAATACAGTCATTTTCTTCACGCTAACAGATTCAAAGACAAATAATCCTCACTATCAACTCTAACTCACAATTCACATTTCATTGCTCTAATTTGATTACAAGCTTTATCACATGGTTCTGTTGATCTTGGCCAGGCTCACTGGTGTACCTAATGTCAAGTTTGGGGTTGGCTAGGGACTAGATGATCTAGCATGGCTTCAATAGGACCATTTGGATCCAGTCCACATGTCTCTCATCCTCCCCCAGCTTAATCGAAACGTGTTATTATGACAGTGGCAAGGGTCCAAGAAAGAAAGTGAAAATACTCAAGGGCTTTTCCAAAGCTCGCTTAAGTTAAGCCACCTGTCCAAGGCCAGAATCAGTGCAGAAGAGCACTACCAAAGTGAGTAGATACCAGGAGGTGTGAAAAATTTGGGACATTAACACAACCAATCACCATACATGCTTAAAAATAGTCATGGCTTTTCTTGTAGTTCTTATAATAAGACTTACTAAGTTGGCCAACTTTGGAAATCACCACACTATTATTATTAGATAGGTAACACTATTATTTGTTGTACAAATAACACTCTTCATTCAGGCCCCAGATTATTGTATTTTATTTCCCACTTATCAATACTAGAAATTCTGAAAGTGAGTTTACTCCTCTCTACAATTGTAAGTCCACTCCATTAGAGACTAGGAATATATGAGTGCTCATAAATATAAGCAAAAACAATCCAGTCCATGTTGGCCTTAGAGCATTGTAGGGGTTCCAGCTGCCAGTAAAGGTTGCCATCTCCTAATTTTGAAGCAAATTGTGGATGGTGGGATGGCACTTTGCCTGGTGCTAGATTTTCCTCAAGGTTAAACTGACCCAGTGAGCGGAAGGTTTGCATTCTTTTAGACCCTTACCTAGACATTTTCCAGGTGCTACTGGGCTCCAGAATGATGAAGAGAGCCCCAATTTGCTGTCAGTTACCCTTTAATGGAAATTAAGACCACAGTGGAAGAGAGTTTCTAGGGGCTATGATACCTTTCGTTGATACTATTCTGCAGAAGTATGTCCTACAGGCAGGTGAGTTGCTATCCACACTAGTGAAAGGATGCTTGCTGGTCAGAGAAAAACGTGGTGAGGAGAGACAAAAGCTACCATCAAATCCATAGCTGAAAATATTCTCGGCTATTTTAGGATCAATTGAGAAGAGACATAAATCATGGCTAATATAATTCTCAGTGTCCATCCTTTTTAGTTCATACACAGTGACTTCTCTGCCTTCAGGCAGACATCGCTTTACTATTTAAATAATTCTTAGGTTCTCTATTAGCTCTGTTGAATGTTTCCTTGGCTGTGCAGAAGCTTTTTAATTTAATCAAGTCCCATTTATTTATTTTTGTTGTTGCTATGATTGCCTTTGGGACCTCCTTCACAAATTATTTGCCTAGGCCAATATCTAGAAGAGTTTTTCTAATATTTTCTTCTAGAATTCTTATGGTTTCATGTCTTAGATTTAAGTCTGTTATCCATCCTAAATTAATTTTTGTGAGTGGTGAGAGATATGGATTTTGTTTCAATCTTCTACATGTGGCTATCCAATTTACCTAGCACCATTTATTGAATAGGGATTCTTTTCCCCAGTGAATATTGCTGTCTACTTTGTCAAAAATCAGATGGCAATATGTGTGTGCTTTGTTATCTAGGTCTTCTGTTCTGTTCCGTTAGTCTACGGTTCTATTTTTGTGCCAGTACCATGCTGTTTTGGTTACTATAGCCTTGTAGTATAGCTTAAAGTCTGGTAAAGTGATGCCTCCAGATTTGTTCCTTTTGAGCATTACAAATTTGCCTAAATGATAAGCATTTAAACACACTTTAAAATTTCTTTTAATTTATTATATCAGAATATTATGGGGGTACAAATGTTTTGGTTACATAAATTGCTTTTGTATCACTTGATACAAATGTATAAGTTTATAAGTGTGCCCATCCCCCAGATAGTGAGCACTGTACCCTTTAGATGTGAATTTACCCATTTCCTCCTCCCCCCTCCCACCTGCTTGATTTCCAACGAATGTTATTTCCCTATGTGCACATAGGTGTTGATTGATTATGTCCAATTTAATGGTGAGTATATATGGTGTTTGTTTCTCCATTCTTGTGATACTTCACTTAGAAGAATAGTCTCCAGTTCCATCCAGGTTAATACAAGAGGTATTAGTTCACCATTTTCTTTATGGTTGAGTAGTAGTACTCCACGGTATACATATACCACATTTTATTAATCTACTCATGTATTGATGGGCACTTGGGTTGTTTCTTCAGCTTTGCAATTGTGAATTGTTCTGCTATATACATTCAAGTGCAGGGGTCTTTTTTATAGAATGTCTTTTTTTTTCCCATTGGATAAATACCCAGTAGTGGGATTGCTGGATCAAATGGAAGTTCTACTTTTGGTTCTTTGAGGTATCTCCACACTACTTTCCACAGAGGTTGTACTAGGTTGCAGCCCCACCAGCAGTGTATGAGTATTCCTATCTCTCCATAACCACATCAACATTTTTTTTTTTTTGGACTTTTTGATATAAGCCATTCTCAGTAGAGTTACGTGTTATCTCATTGTGGTTTTGATTTGCATTTCCCTGATGATTAGATATGTTGAGCATTTTTTCATGTTTGTTGACCATTAGTCTATCTTCTTCGAAAAGTTTCTGTTCATATAAAATACACTTTCAAAAAACATTTTGATCACCCCAGTCATTGGATAAGCAGAGAAAAAATAAGTAGCGGGCTCTTTGAGTTTAGCTGTACAACCTTCAGAGGATTGAAAGGGCTTCATTCAGGATCCCAAGTTAGTCTCCCACATTCCCACACATAAATCTCAGTCCAAAGCACATTCACTACAAATTCACACATGACAAATAATAATAGATCTATATGAATACATATGAATAATATATATTCAGTATTAATCCATCCAGGATAGTCATTTGCTCAGCACCTACCTTATGCCAGATATAGTACCAAGGACCAGACACAGGATGACAAATACATCATAATTGCTGTTCTTGAGCTCCTGTATGGTTTTTAGATAGGAATAGCTGTAGAAAAAAATGAGCATCTTGCCATTGTTTGTAATTTTGCAGAAATATAAACACATATTGTTCATTATCAGAGTTCAGAGTAAGAACATGGATAATTTGTGGACAATGCACAAAGCTAAAGCAGTTTTTAGGCCTGCAGAGGTTCTTTAAATGGAAGTTTCAGTGTGGAATTTATCAGAGGCAGGGCCATTGTGTACTTGGAAGTGATAACTAAGAGTTAGTCAGCTCCTGGCTTTTTCTTTTGAGATAACTCAGATGACTGTGATTTTGCCAAAGTTATAAATGGCCTGAAGGCCCTTTGCGGAAACATATTTTATTTACCATGAAGTGTAAGTTTCATATTTTCTATTTTGGTAAATTTTATGAATGTCAACTAGAAGCAGCCATTTTGGAGAAGAAAGATGGGCACATGTTGAGGAGTGATAGCTGTCTCTTTGGATCTTCTTTGGTGGTGCCTTTTCTAAACTACATTTTTGGAAATTCTCCATATGGCCAATTATTAACTGATAGAATATTCTTTCAATTGATGTCTACATTCAGTAATAAAATGATTATTAAATTATCCCACATTTTTGTGCAATAATTTCACTTTGAGTCAGCCTTGAAAACTATAGCAATGAGCATTAGCATATTATTTCACTTTCAGTAATTTGAAACATAAAGTGATACCAATTTCAATGATTTATACTGAGACCTAAAATTAAAGAGACAGGCAGAGATGGGGAGAGAAAGAGATAGTGAGAGAGAGAGACAAAGAGACATGGGGCGGGGGTAGAAGGAAGGGAGCGGGGAGAGAGAGAGAGAGAAGAAATGAATTTCCTATCTAGATTCCAGAGATATAAAAGGGCTTAATTCTTTAATGATATTAGAAGGAAATAACTTTTCTTCCCACTCACTAGAGTGACCCTTGAAATATGGAAAGAATCTATTATCATTATTTTAAAGGCCTGAAGCACAACAGTATATTTAAAAGCATATGCCTGACACTTTTAGAAAGTATGAGACATTACAAAAGAATGCAAGTCATAAAGCAGAATCATTTTTCAACATTTAAGGAGTGGATTTCATACACTTAGGGAACTGGGAACTGGTATAAATCAGTCCCCAATAATTAATAGTACACTTGGCAAAAGTGATAAAAATAAAAAAAAATTCCTGAAGACAGCCAACCATGGGGAATCTTATATGGTCAGAAAAAGCAATAACTTTTAGGAAGCCAACCGGTAGGTCCGGTCTACATTTTTAGAGAGCCTTTGTACACATGGTTTAGTATTTCATGTAAAAGTCTTCAAAAATTAATATGGTCATTTTCCAGGATGAAAATAAAGCTAATCCTCCACTATGTAAACATTTGTTTTTATATGTTTATTCTGATAAACAATAGGAACATTGGGAGTTGAGTCACCACACAGAATAAATTTTTGCCATTGATTGAAAGGACATTTGTTTATTTTGCAAAGTTTTTAAAAATAGATCTTCAATTAAAAGGACAGCATTCCCAGCCTATTTCTGAAAATGGTCAATTTTCTAGTTAATTACTGGATAAGATGTGTTCTGCTAGAGGGCATTGGTCATGAACTCCCTTTGACTCTCAGAGAAGTCAAGCAGCCACATTCCTCTGTCTGCCTCTCCACTGAAAATCACCACTGAAGTCAGAATGCTGAACAGTCAGTTATCCGGAGTCTTAAATGCTGAGAATGAAAAAATCTAATGTGGTGAGCATTTACATCTTTCCTGCCTTCTGGAAATGCCTGTCTGATCTTCCATGAGCATGCCTAGGAGGAATATGAGCAACAGGGATTTTTAAATTTGTTAGGTAGAAGTAATGCTTCCACTTAATTATTCATTTATAGTTCCCCCATGGCTTTTAAATAATTTTTATTTTATTTATTTTAATTTCATGGACTCATTTACGAATTCTATTGTGAAATTTTGTTTCTAAAATAGCAAATAAAACTAAAGTGCTTTTGAATGGTCACCAATCCCAGCCCCTTCATACCGTGTGTTTTTAATTCCTTTCGCTGTGTGAGTCTGTGTGGATGTGTGTATGCATTCACATATTATAAAAATATAAGTAACAAGTATAGTTAAACATATTTTCCATATAGTTTGGCCATTTGCATTTCCTCTCCATGAATTTATTATCTGTGAAATTCAAATAAAGAACTTATACAGAAATATAAATACGTAGCGATTTTTGATACATGAATGGTTTCATATGGTGTATCACTGTATAAGTTACTTAGAAAAATTTTAGAGATCTTTCCTTGTCAGAATTACAGAGAACTACCAATTTCTTTTTAACTGCTGGATATATTCCATGAAGGAGATTTAACAGGTTTTATTTCAACGTTCCCTTTTTGTGCCTCTTTGCACACGTGTCAGATTTTTCTAGCATAACCAGAAGTAGAATTGTTTAGTCAAAGGGGATACATATTTTAATTCTAATTTTAAAGGAATTCTGCCAAATTCTCCTTCAAAATGGCAGAGCCAAATTATTTTCACCAGTCATGCATGAAAGTTAATGTTTCTCCCACCTTTGCCAACACTTGAGGCTGACAAATTTTTAAATTTTTGTCCAACTGATGCAAATTATTGCATCAAATTTGTTAAAATGAACATATTTTCCATGGTTATTTACCAGTTGAATTTCCTACCTTGAATTTCCTATTTATAAAATTCAAGTGAAAAAATGTAATGATTATGTTGATGGATATTATAATATTATTTTTGTCTAACTTTTAGCTATATTTTGTGAAAGTATTTTCTTGTCAAATTGCAGAAGTCATTTATAGACCCTGAATATCATTTAATTTGTGCTACATATGATTTCTTCTATTTTAAGACTTGTCTTTTAACTTTAATAATAGCATTGTAAATGCTAATAATAGCATTTGTAAAATTTTACAAAATTTTAAAATTATATGATTTAAATTTATAAACTTTTTATTTATAGCATCATCAGTCCTTTTCCAAAATCATACACACACTCTCACTTTTGTTAAGATTTTGTATATATATATATATATATATATGTTGATTTTAATCCATCTGGAATTAATTTTTGTGAGTGGTGGGTGGGAGACAGGGTTTGAATGTTATTTTTTCCAGATGGAAAATCTGTTGTCCCAATGTCATTTAGTGAATATTTCATTCCCTTGCTGATAGTAGACGCTACCTCACTTACATAGGAAATTCTCATAGAGATGCTTGTATTCATGATTCTTTCATTTGTCCCATCTAATTTCTTAAATTATACCACTTACAAATATTAGAAATTTAAGTATTATTGGTAACAATTAATTATGCTCTTCACTCATTTAACAATGTATTGAGTATTTATTATGTGCCTGTCACACTATTCTAAGCCCTGAGAGAGCAATGAACAAAACAGGCCCCGTCCCTGCACTCACGGCTGTTATGGTCTGTAGGGGCAGGGAGGGCCAGAGGGCACCACACAACCAGCAGGTGTGAGACAGCTGAACCGCAAAACGTCAAGTGTAAAAATTGTTCACCTTCTCTTACACAGTGTTAGAGAATATAAATCCATTTTAATTCCACCAAATCTTTGGAAGGTATTTTTTGTTTTGTTTTTGTTTGTTTTGACTGACTAACATTTCTAAATTCCACATCAGAGACAATCAATATGCAAAACTTTGAAACTAGAGGTAAAGTAATGGCAGGTCCTTTTCCCTCAAAAAATTTAAAATGGATCTGAGGAAATGAGATATCCATAATCAAAAAGACATGATGTAAATAGACAAATGGAATAGTAAATGAGAGACTTTGTGATAGTATAGCACTATTTTCAAGTTAATAGAATAACTATAAAAACCATGCCAATCTTAGGTACCAGGTCATTGTGATGTGGAAAGGCTGAGACTCTGACTCTAGTTATGAACATGCAAATAAGTGGACATAAAGGGCATGGCATTCTTCTTGATCAGGGGAATGTCCCAATTCCTTTTATTTGTTTTATTAAAATGAAAAAAAGGACATGTGTCATCAGAAGATAGGCTTAAAAAAGTAGTATAGAGAGAGCTATGAGAGGGTCTTCAACAGCCAAAAAGTTTGATTGTATCTTATAAACACCAAGGGAAATCAAATGAAAACTTTTCAGCAGAAGGTCATGGTCAATGTGTGGTTTCAATGAACCAATGGTCCTGGAAAGGCAGGACTGTTCAACAGTCCTTGAAGGCAAGACTGTTCTAGACGACAAAAATCTGTCTTCTTCACCTCAACTTTCCTTTTATATTTTTCTCTTCTTCCCAAGGTGCTAAGTAACCTTGGGCTGATCTTTTTCTCTGTGGTAGCACCCTTTGGTATTTTGAACACTCCAGAAATACTAAATGCTCTTCTCTACTTCTCAACCCCCATGGAAATATTAAATAACCTCTGCCAAATGTATAATAAATCTAAAGAAAATCCATATGCCTGGATTATCATGGCTGTCCTTGAACATTCCTGGCTTGTAAAATACATTGGCATTTAACATAATTTGCTGAAGAAGGTCAGGAGACGAAGATCCCTTTACTTGAAAGTATGTAAGAATTTCAGTTTCTGGGGTAGTCTGGGAGGAGAGGAGCTTTGGTCTCAGGGAAAGCTTCAGGTCCTGTGGTAGCATCTATAACAGCTCCCAGTGATCCGCACCTCTGGGTTTTCATTTGTTTATGTCATCCCCTTAAGTGTAGGCTGGACTTAGTGACTTGCCTCCAACAAACAGAATATGGCAAAGGGGATGGGCTATCACTTCCAAGATTAGGCTATAAAAGACTGGTTTCCATCTTGCTCATTCTCTCTGGCTCTCTCTCTTTCAATTAATGCAAGCCCACTGCCATGTTATAAACTGAGCTACAGAGAGGACCAGATGAGAAGGAACTCGAGAAGGACTCAGTCCAAACGCCAATGAGGAAATGACACCTGTCAACCACCACCTGAGTGAATTCTCCCCCAGTGAGCCGACTGCAGAGTTAGCTTGATTGTCAGCCTTGTAAGAAACCTTGAGACAACACTCGGCTAAGCCACTCCCAAATTTTAACCCACAGAATCTGTAAGATAATAAATAATTAGCTGTTTTGAGCCACTATGTTTTGGGTGATTTTTTTATCCAGCCTACATAACTAATAGAGGCTACCTCACAGCAGAACATTCTGTGGGTATTGCAGGAATCATAGAATCTTGGGATAGAAAGAAACTTTAAAATCAGCTAGATCCATGCCCCATTAGATGTTTGGAGACCCTTATGATATTTCTGCTCATGATGGTCAAGTTGCACTTGAACACTTCCCATGTTGTGAACATTTTAACACAATTTTCAGTTAGGTTTTCGAATTTCCCCTATAATAGTCACATGACAATGATGAACTTTCATGTCTTTAGGATCAGCTATCATTAATGTTGGCTTTTCATTTGGGATACAGAAAATTAAATTATTGGTTCAGACTGATGGGAAAGAAAAAGTGTGTTATTTAGGAGAAAGTCATCATTGGGCTTGGTCTAATGAGTCTATAGTCAAGTTTCCTGTGTAAAACATGTAAGCTCAGGAAATTGAAATGGAAAATGTCAACATAATTGTGCTCTGTGACCATGATAGAGAGTGAAAAATGAATTGTCATTGCAGTTGAATAAATAACCACAAGTATTTAAATAAAAAAGATAAAACATATCTGACTAATTGCATAGACACGTCAGTGATTTGGCTTCTTTGGGAAGAAAACCTGCACAATGTAATCCAGCTCATAAAATTACATAAAATTCTAAAGCCAGTTCATAAACTGCTCTTCATTAATAACAAGGCTGGGACAGCTGCAGTGCATCTTGGAATCCCCACAGCATTTCCCAACTACGTTGCTAACAAATTGAAGTCATACACCCAAATGTGGTGAGGCAATCCACTCAATAAATAGCAGCTGTGAAAGACCGGTCAGCCTAAACAGACTCTAAAGATAATTTAACTTGCAAAGACAATTGAAAAACAATATGGCATTCCTGGATGATTTATGTATCCGAGGCTATTGATAGCCTGCTCTTACCCCCTTGGGACTTACCCCTACACTAGGAAGGCTGCTTATTGCAAACACCTGCTACTCTTTGCCTGCGAGCTTTAATTCTGACTCATGCTCAGGGCAAATCAGACGTGCCAGAGGGAGGATAATGTTCTGGATGCAAGCTTCAACCAACATTGGAGCAGAAGGTAGGAGATAGATATACTATCTTCATTGCAGTTCTGTTGGCATAACTCTAATGCATGTTCTACATTTCTCCCAGAGCTGCCCCCCTCCAATCCCGCCCCCCGCATTTAAGCAGCAGTTGCCCACAATGGTAACTGCTTGATAATGTGACCTTTACTGCCTAAATATCCTTCCTTTTCTTATTTTCCTACTCCACTACCAGTGTTTCCAGAGATCACTTCTAGTAATTACTGCTGCTCCTGAGATCACCCAAATAAATCATTTGGACTCAAATCCATGTCTTGGGTTCAGTTCCTGAGGGAACCAAACCTAAAACCACTTACTTGGCCATTGCATATTTAAATCAGGTGTCACACTTTGGAAGAATTAAGGAAGGCTTATACCCACTGAAATGCTCACTATTAGACCACACAAAATGCAACAAGTTTTCCTGAATGAGGAACAAAAACCAGGCTTGGAATGTTACCCTATGAATTATTGTTCCATTTCCTCTTTCCTATCTTCAACTGGAGGTAGTGCCAGAAGTCCTCGAGTGTTTTTATTGCAACAGAGATTTCCAATATAGACTTCAAACCTTCACGAAACAGGTTAAAATATAGTATTCTTCAACCCAAGAAGACTGTGGATTTATAAAGAAAGGTTCACATTAACAGTAATCATAACTTATGGAATACTTATTATGGGACAGGAAACGTGCCATGTGCCCCTTTTATATACTTATCCATTCTCTGTTCAAAATAACCTTAGGCTTTCAATACGGTTCTTACTGTATTTTTTTTTTTTTTGTCTTTTTGTAACAGCTTTATTGTTGACATAAAATCTTCACATATGTAAAGTACAATTTGGTAAGTCTAGACATATGTATATACCCATAAAACCATTATCGCAATCAGGATAGTGAATATATCTATGACTCCTAGATATGGGAGTTTCCTCATGATCTTTTGTATTAATTCCTGTCTGTGATTTAACACTTCTCCCCACCTTCCTCAAGCAACAGCGGTGTAGATTAGCTTATATTTTCTAGCATCTAACAAAAATGAAATAATACAGAATGTACTCTTTTATTGCTTGACTTCTTTCATTCATAAGTATTTTGAAATGCATCCATATCATACATATCTATAATTCATTGATTTTTATTGCTGAATTTATTCTGTTGTATGGGCATATTACAATTTGTTTTTCCATTCATCTGTTGAAAGACTGCAATTTACTTACTCATATACCTGTTGACTTATTCTTTCTAGCTTTTTATTACTGCAAATGGGAACATTAATGTATAAGATTTTGTATGTATATATGATTTCATTTTGGGGGTATAAATATTGAAAAGTTAAATGTCTGTATTGTATGGTAAGTGTATGTGTAAAATTTTAAGAAATTGTCATTGTACTATCTTATGTTCCCACCATCAATATATGACAATTTCAGTTCTTCCACATCCTCACCAACACTTGATATGGTTAGACCTACTATTTTTAGCAATTGTTATAGGTGTGTAGTAGTCTCATTTATTTTAATTTGCATTTCTCTCATGATTGATGTTGAGCATCTTTTCAGCTGTTTATTTTCCCTCTGTACTTTTTCTTTGGTGAAATTCCTGTTCAAATAATTTCCCCATTTTTATTTGGTTGGGTGCTTTTTTTTAATCATTTGAGTTTGAGAGTAATTTATTTATTTTAGATACAAATCCTTTATCTGATCTATGATTGGCAAATATTTTCTCACCGTCTGAGGTTGTTTTTCATTCTTTTGTCACTGTTTTTTGAAGAGAAGAATTTTTTAATTTTAATGAAGTCCAATTTGTCAATATTTTATTTTATGGATTATGTTTTAGGCATCTTATCTAAGAACTTTTTGCCTAACCAAAGTTCACAAAGATTTTCTCCTATGTTTTCTCCTAGTTGTTTTAAAGTTTTACATTTAACATTGAGATCTATAATTCATTTTGAGTTAATCTTCATATATGGTAAGAGATATGGATCAAAGTTTATTGTTTTGTTTAGATATCCAGTTTATCCAGCACCATTTGTTAGAGACCATCCTTTCTTCACTGAGATGCCTTTGCACCTGTTCCTAAAATCAGTTCTTGAGATATGTGTGGGTCTATTTATAAAATGTATATTCTGATCTATTGATATCTTTATCTATCTTAACACAAATGTTACACTGCCTTGATCATTATAGCTTTACAAGTATTGAAATACAGTAGTACTAGTGCTCCAAATGTGTTCTTCTTTTTGAATTATTTTGGCTATTTTGGGTCCTTAGAATTTTCATATGAATTTTTGAATAATCTTGTCAATTTCTACTAAAAATTCCTACTGAGATTTTCGTCAGGACTGCATTGAATCTACTTATCAAATTAAAGAGAGTTGCCATCTTAACAATACTGATAATTTTGATACACAAGTACAAGGTGTCTTTCTATTTATTTAGGACTTCTTTAATTTATCTCAGGAATATGTTGTACTAGCTAAAACTTTAGTTTTCAGGAGCAGGACTTCCACATCTTTTTTCAGACCCATCCTTAATATTTCACATTTTTGGTGCTATTATAAATGGTCTTATTTCAATTACTGAATATTTATTACTCATATATAGAAATATGATTGATTTTTGTGTATTGATCCTTTATCCTGCAACCTTGATAAACTCACTTATTAGTTCTGGAAGATTTTTTTGTATATTTCTTTGGATTTGCAATATATTTAGCTAGTTGTCTTTCAGTGAAGATAGTTTTGCTTCTTCCTGTCCAATTTGAACAATTTTAATTTCTTTTTCTTGCTTTATTCAGTAGATGAAACCTTCAGTATAAGAGTGAATAGAGGTGGTGGTAGTGGACATCCTTACTTGCTTCTGATCTTAGGAAGAAAGCATTTAGTCTTTCAACATTAACTATGATGTTAGCTGTAGGTTTGTGGTAGTTGTCCTTTATCAGGTTAGGTAACTTCCCTTATATTTCTAGTTTGCTGAGAATTCATATTAGATGTTAGATTTTATCAAGTCCTTTGCATCCATAGAAAAGATCATGGGGTTCTTCTTTTTCATTCTATTAATATGATGGATTAAGTTATTTATTTATTTATTTATTTTGAGACAGGATCTCCCTCTGTTACCAGGGACTAGAGTGCAGTGGCATCATCCTAGCTCCCTGCAACCTCAAACTCCTGGGCTCAAGCAATCCTCCTGCCTCAACCTCCCCAGTAGCTGGAACTATAGGTGCATGCCAGGATCAAATCATTTGCTAAATAAAAAACATAATACATCATGACCAATTAGGGTTTAGCACATGAATGCAGGGTTTATTTAACATTAAAAAGATCAATCAGGTGGGAGTCCAAGGCGGGAGGATCACTTGAGGCCAGGAGTTGGAGACCAGACTGAGCAAGACTCTGTGTCTACAAAAAATAGAAAAATTAGCTGGGGATGGTGGTGCGGACCTGTAGTCCCAGCTTCCCAGGAGGCATGATGCCACTGCACTCTACCCAGGGCCACAGTGTGAGACTGTCTCAAAAAAAAAAAAAAAAAAAAATTTTCTTGTTGGAGATGAATTCTCTCAGCTTCTATATATCTGAAAAAAATATCATTATTTCACCTTTGTTTTTGGAAGATATTTTCTCTAAGTATGGAACTCTGGGTTAATAAGTTTGGGGAAGATGGGGCAGGTTTCATTATTTTCAAGACATTGCTCCATTATCTTCTCTCTTGCATTGCTTCTGAGAAGAAATATGCTGCTATACTCACCTTTGTTCATCTACACTGATATGGCATTTCTCTTCTGCTACTTTTAAGATTTTCTGTTTATTATTGATTTTGAACAATTTGATTATGTTATACACAGGTATACATTCTTCATTTTTCTTATATTTGGTGTTCATTGAACTTCTTGCATCTGTGGGTTTTTAGTATTTGTCAAATTCGGGAAAATATCAGTTTTATTGTTTTAAAAAACTCTCTCCGTTTCAGTCTCTTTTTACATGTATAAGTAAGCCACTTGAAGTTGTTCCTTAGCTCTTGGTATTTCCTTTTGGCAGTTCCTATTGCTATGTCTTCAATTCTCCAACAATTTATTCTGTAATGCTCAATCTGCTGTTAATCCTATCCAATGTATTTTTTGTCTTAGACATTATTGTTTTCATTTCTTGTTGTTTAATTTGCACTTTTAAAAATTTTTCACTTCTCTACTTATCTTTTTGAATGTATGGGAATTGCCTTAATGTCCTTATCTGCTGATTCTAATTTCTGGGTCAGTTCTGGATTTTTCTTCTCATTATACTCTTATTTCCTGTTTCTTTTCATGTCTAGTAATTTTTGATTGGATGGCAGGCATTGATTGCAAATATTACCTTTTTGTGTGTAAATGTTTTTATATTGCTGTAAATATTCTTCACCTGTTTTCTGGAAGAGAGTTAAATTACTTGGAAACAGTGTAATCCTTTAAATTCTTGCATTATAATTTATTAGATGGCTCCATAGAATATTTAGTGTAGGGTTAATTATTCCCCACTACTGAGGCTCACTATTGAGTACTTTCAAGGTACTGTAGCTAATGTTCCATAAATTTTGATGCTCTTTTTGTCTGGCTACAGCCACTATTCCCAGCCCTGTGTTAGTTACTGATAATGTTCTTTCTAATTCTTTCAGATGATTCCTTTTCTGTTCTCAGGCAATTTCTTTATATGCATGTGTGCTGATCTGTGCTCTGCTGGATACTTAAGGGAAGCCCTCTGCATATCTCTAAAGTTCACTTTCAATTTAGCTCTCTGTTTTCAACACTATGTCAAGAGAACTCTAGCCAACTTGTTTTCTCCAGACACAGTTCCCTCTCCTCAACTCATGGAATCCTCTAGGCTCTCCCTGGGATTCCCCTTCTCTGTGTCCTTGGTTTCATGTCTTCCATTCTTGAGTGTCTCAAACCAGTGTCTTAAAAACCATAGTTTATATGTTTTGCACAGTTGTTTTATTATTTCAGTTGGGGAGATAAAGCTGTTACCTGTTATTCCATTATAGCTAGAATCAGAAGTTCCCTATAATTCTTATTGCAATTTAACTAATGAGTAAACTAAAATACAAGAAGTATCTTGCTTAAGTTCACACACTATTAAGTGGCAAAGTCAGAATTCAAACATAGATTTTCAGATTCCAGAGCATTCATTCTTGACTGGTACACTCTACGGTTTATGTAAATCATATGCCACTCCTTGCTACCTAGTTAGTAGTCAACAAATATTACTCATTTTAATATTATTGGTAATAACAAGAGAGCTATTAAAGTAAAAAAAAAATTACATGGAACTAAATTTTTTTTTTAAAGATCAGATTACTTACACACAGGCAAGGGACTCTAGCTCACATAAACTAATTACGTAAAGGATAAAAGTAATTCCAGTATAGACATTAAAGAGTTGTTTTCAAATAGCTAAAGTTGAGCAAGCAAAAATGGACCTAAATCTTAACAAAGTGAATTCAGATCAGGCTCTAAGAAGTTCTAACTGTGAAACATTTTAGAACCCTTTTCTTGGGTTACCCAAAAGTTGTGAATCAGATAAAGACATGCACATCAGTAAAGGTGTTCTCCAATAAGAGCTCCCCTGACAGTCAGTGACTTAGACCTTATCAAGGCTGATTCATGGAAAATGTAATTAGCTCACTTTCTGGAGATCACGTGAATGAGAGGCCCAGATGATTATGTAAAAATTGTATCAGAGTTAAGAGGCGAAAACAAGGTAGATACTGCCAATAGTCTATTGTCACATTTGTTTTATTTTTTAAAATGGGTCATCATCATCATTTTGTTTCTGATGAATATACAAAAGTATGTATTAGACTAGTCTATACATATATACACACCCACACATACAAAAACACACACATATACACACATATATAAGGCTGAGAAACTCATAATTGACACCTTTCAATCTCTCTTCTAGTCGTGTGATTCTGATTGATTCTAACCCTTTCTCATAGATTGTCTTAGCTGGCAGGTACTACTCCTCATTTGGCAGCTGAGAAAGTGATGTTTATTGCAAACCTTGACATAAGAAAAAAATACTAAAACAGTTCCTCTTCTTCCCAATCTGCCTCCATGCAGCTAGAGATTAGAATTAATTTGTGTAAAACATCTGGCACAATACCTAGTACAGAGTAGGGACCTAACAACTGGCACCTTACATTTCCATAAATGAAAACTTTAGGAGAATAAATATATTATTTAGAGAGAGAATAAAGTATATTTAGAAAGAAAGAGAAAGAAAGAATGGGGGAGGATAGTGTAGCATGGCAGTCAGTAATTTTACTTCCACTCAGAAAAAGGAAAATGGGTAGAAGGTATAGATCAGACAGTGAAGAACATAAGCAATCCATTCTTCTGTTTGATCGAGAACAAATTAACAACTTATCCAAAGGCCCTAAAAGTGACAAGATATTCAATAAACATGTCTAACCACTATCTCAATGGATTCCTGGGGCAATCTTTATTTTCAAGAGGATTGTGAGGCTGCTGAATCAAAAAAGTGAAATGCAAAAGTAAAAGTTTCAATAGGATTTGGGGGAGGAGAGAGGGAAGAATTAAATTTTAAAGTAGATATTTCCAGATAAATGATGTCAGGCTTGGAGGACAAGTGCCTTTCTCATTATAATATTTCCCATGCTGACTTTCAGGGCTTTATTCTAATTTTCTTAATAATGCTTCACATTTTAAAAAATGTTTTGTCGAATTATCATCACGACAGGTATTGAGTATTTAAAAGGTTACAAGTATTTAATGGAATACTCACATAATTTTACCAGATAATTTTATATAGTAAATATAAACTTCCTATTACTTTTTCCTTTAAAAAAACTACCTTCAAATATCTTGTATCATATCTCATATCACCATCACCATGCAATTTTTTGACTGAGATTTGCTCTCTTTTTCTGCAATCGATTAGTAGTTTTGTTTCCAAGTCTACACACTGAGCCACTCACATCTGTAGTGCCCTTGTGTTTTTTCCTCACCTTTTCAGACAATAGAAATATGATCATTACAGGGGATGGGCTGTTATCTGCAACTCCCAGGAGATACAGTTCCATAGATATTCTAAATATTTCATCACAGGCCACAGCATTGTACATTTAGGAAAGAACTGGAGAGAATCGAGTGCCCACCTGTGCAAGACAGTTTTGTAACTGCAAAAATTATTCTGGAGAAATTACATTTTTCCTCCTCTTTCTTATCATTTAATAGCATGCTTTGAAGTGCCTACACCCGCTGGGGAGATATGTTCTCTGTCCAATGGGGTTACTGCTGAGAAAGGGCCCTCGCTGACCCTTTCATCAAACCCACATCAACTCTTTTTTAGACCTCGTTTTTAATCATATATGTATTTAGCTCTGAATTGAAAAATAATGGTATCCGGGACTGAGTGACTTAGCAAACAAATGATGCGTGGAAATTACACAGCCATGTACTGTCTTGAATTTTCTCACAAAATTGGCTTAATGAGATGGAGATGACAATTAACTTTTTCCAATTATCATTTCTCTAATTCAACATCCAGTTCCTGAGTGTCAAAGAAAGCACCACACATCATTCAGGGGTCAACAAATAAATGCTACGACCAGAGTTTTAATGGTCTCACTTTCTCTTTTTAAAATGAATTTTAATATTTCCCTTTCAAAATATTAAGCCGGTGGGCACTGCTTTGCCTTTGCTCCAAAAAATGCAGGGAAAACAGTATCTTTCAGACATCTGAGGACTTCAAAGAACATCTTTATTTTTATCTAGATGAGAAGAACCACAACAGTCTAAACCCCTGGCATTTGGGGTCGAGGGAACTGTATTTGAATCTTGACTCTTCCCTTCCTAGCTGAGGGGCACTCAGCAAATTGCATAGTCTCTGGTTCATTTTCTATAAAATGAGAGTAATATTAGCTGTTTTTTACAGAGCTGTAATGAGGGTCAGTTGCATGAACATATGTAAAATGCCTGACAATGAATATTAATTCCTTTTATTTTCATGGTAAACATAATACTGTGAGTTCAAATCGTATTCACTGCCACAGTTAGAGCATCAGGGTGGTATTAATATTTACCTGCCGGGATATATGGGTTCTAGTGACATGCAGGTTAATTTACTATTATGAGGAATCTTGTCCTCTCTGAGCAGATTTTCTCCAAGGAACTTTCATAATTCATCTTAGTATTTCTCAAGCCATTACAGTCTTGAAGGCATCTAACTTCCATGGGATATACAGAAAAAAAAAAAAAAAAAACAACAGAGAAATACTTGATGGTTTAGCCAAAGCTTAGCAGATTCTTTGACTCCACTAAACTACCCCCATGGAATGCTCTGATTCAACCCTACTTTTAGTTTCTGGATGCCCTAAAACCATGCCTTATCCTCTAAGTCTGTGAAATCTAACATTTTAAACTAAATGTACTTTAGTAAAAAATAACTTGTACATACCATCTTTAAAACATATTTATTTATAAATGATGTATATACATGTCTATGCTAATGCAGTTCACCTATTTTAAAACATAGATTAAAAAAACATAGAAATAAAAGTCCTAATATTTTCTTGATATGTTACAATAGATCATCTTGCACATTCCTTGGTGAGCATTTTCTTTGATACAGGGTGTTTTTCCTGTTGAAACGTGTGATGGTGGGGAACGAATTAGGCAGAGCAGTTTAATGCTAGAGACTAGCATTGCTTTGTTATAAGTTGTGATAATGTTATAAGGCTATATGTTGGCCATATTTGTAGAGTAACAGATTCTTCTATTCTCATTTTATAGACAGCCAAGTCAGGCTTCTTTACTTTGCCAACAAGAACTGGAGGAAACTGGGCTCTTGGCTAAATGCCAGCCAAGGCTTTTACCAGCTTTATACTTTTGTAACCAAACATTACATCGTGTCCTTTGAGATTTACAAAATTGGCTTGAATCCCTACACTGAGTCCTGTGCAAATTTTCCTGCCCTCTCTAAGATTTCCGCAAGTTCCATGGAGAGTTTACATCCCCATGGTTGCCTCTCCCTTCACTTTCTTATTCTTGTGAAATTCTCTGTCTTGTTTACTTCTTGTTACCCTGCAGGAGTTTTCTCCTCTCTCCTTGTACCCACTCAGGGGAGGAACATGGGGCATCAGTATAGGAGAGGATGATAACAGCTGGGGGAGGGGGAGGTGTTACATTACAGCACAGAAGAGCAGATATTTACAGATAAATATTACTTATGCTGTGATCCCCCCACCCAACATACACGTATTTATTTGTCTCTCTACTGAATTTTCCTGCACTGAATTTTTTCTTAAATTTCTTTGGCCTTCCTACACAGTGATATGTCAATCCTTCCCAAGATTACCCATCCATCGCTCACTACCTTGGGCAAACCTCTTCAACGAGGTGAATTCCAGGACAAAGGGCACTAGCATCTGAGTTTGCAACAGTACTTCAAATAACAATTGTTGATCCTGTGTCATTGCACACAGATGTGTTACAATCAGTTGTGAAGTATGATGCAAGTAATTTATTCCTAGCAGACTGTGAATAATATTTATTATTACTAATGAGAATGCATTCAAGGTTACTCCCACAAAAAATGTCATTTTTATTCTTTTGAATTGTAATATAAATTTATAGAGTAGGAAACAAAGGGGTAGAGTTCCAACAAGCATGCCAGAAATTGTGCATAAAATGGGTATATCCCTGAGAATGTATCTGATATGTGAACATCAACCACCATTAAAGGTTCAGCAGGGAAATGTTAAGTCTCACTTATTGGGACCAATGGGTCTCCAGTATGGGGTCCATAATAAAGTGAGAGGATTCAGTGGGGCAAAAAGAAAATATTACAACTTACATTGATACTTATTTTTATCTCATGCTTTAAAATCTTTACAGTTTATTTTTGTATGTATGTAATGTACATATGCAGAGGTTTTAAAATACAGCCATAAGTTCTATAACACTTCCCTCATCAAGAGGTGAATCTATGTCTCCTAATTTTACTTGAATCAATAGAGCATGACAGAAGGAAAGCTATGTGATAGCCTTCCAAAGCTAGGTCATAAAAAGCCATGCAGGCTTCACCTTGTTTGCTGGAACATTTGCCCTTGCAACCCTGAGACACTATGTAAGGCGTCCAAGTACCCCGAGATCACCATGCCATGAGAAAGCACAACCTACAAGAAAAGTGCTCATGTAGGCACTCTGGTCCATCAGAAATCCCACGTACTAACTGATGAGCACACATGTGCATAGAGGGAAGTAAATCTCAATGGAAATCAAGCAGGGGTGAGGGGGAGGAGGGAATAGGCAAAAACCTACCTAATGGGTACAATGAACACTATCTGGGTGATGGGCACACTTTTAACCCTGACTCAAGCATGACAAAAGCAATCCATGTAACCAAAAACATTTGTACTCCTGTAATACTCTGAAAAAAAAAATCCCAAATGAACCTAGTCTAGGCACCAGACATGTGAGTGAAGGCAAGCCTTCAGATGATTCCAGACATCAGCCTTTTGAGTTTCTTCCAACAGGTATTACAGAGCCCAGACAAACCATCCCCTGTCCAAATTTCTGACTCAAAGGCTACATGAGCATAAGAAAAGTCTGTTGTTTCATACTATTAAGGTTTGTGGTGGTTTTCAATGCAACAAAAGATAATCTGAAATCTAAACAATACAATATATTCATATATTAGTATGTGTAAATAATGTATAGATAGATCTATGTTGGGATGGTATATAAAAAATAATTTTACTGACGAGGTACAGGGTCAAGAGGTTTGGAGAGCACTGAGCTAGACAGTAGATACTGAACACAGGGCATTCAGAAACGAAATGTACAGACAGGAGGGTTATGAAACTAGATAGGCTAATAGATGCAAGTCTAGGGCTGAACAGCAGAGAGAAAATACTGTTTTCAAGCCAGTGGTCATAAATCAAACTTGGCAAAATGCAAGAATCAAAGACTCCAGAGCAATCAGGTGAAACAAATCCAATTGCATATGTGGAGAATTAGGTGAAAGGTCTCAGAGACTTTGAGGTGACCTAGAGACGAAGGCAAATTTTCAGTGCTGTCAAGAGCTCTCATGTGCTTCCTATTAGAGTAGAAATAAACTTCAGGCCAGTGAAGCAGTGGAAGCAGGTGAGTGAATGCACCAAACTGCAAAGCAGAACAAGAGAGACCTGTCACTTTCTCTTAGGACTCTGCATATTTCCTTCAAGGTACTGAGACATAATTCACATATCACAAAATGTTACCCATTAAAGTGTGCAGTTCAGTGGAGTTTTTTTTTAGCATATTCATAAAGTAATACAACTTTCGCCACTAATTCCAGAATATTTCATCACTCCCAAAAGAAACTCTGTACCCACTAGCAGTCATTCCACATTCCCTCCTCCTCCCAGATGCCAGAAATCACTAATCTACTTTGTCTCTAATGATTTTCCTATTCTGGATATTTCCTATAAATGGAATCATACAGCATGTGGCCTTTTGTGTCTGTCTTGCTTCACTTAGCATAAAGTTTTCAAGTTTTACCCATGCAATCGTGGGTATCAGTATTTCATTCATTTGTATAGCTGCATAATATTCCATTGCATGTATATACCACATTTTGTTTATCTACTCGTTGATTGATGAACATTTTGGTTATTTCCACTTTTGGCTATTATGAATAATACTACTATGAATATTTATGTTCAAATATTTGCATGAACATATGTTTTCATTCATCCTGGCTATATACCTAACAGCAGAATCACAGGATTCTACATATAGTAACTTAATTTTTAACTTTTTGAGAAAGTTTTTGTTTTCCAGAAAGGTTGAAAATTTTACATTCCCACCAGTAATGTATGTAGGTTCTAATTTATACACATTCTCACAAACATTTGTCACTTGTTATTATCTGTTTTTTTATTATTGTCATTCTAGAGTTTGTGAGGTACTATCTCTTTGTGGTTTTGATTTGCATTTCTCTGATTGGCTAACGATATTGAGCATCTTCTTATGTGCTTATTGGGCATGATTAAGTTAAGTTTAATTTATCTTCTTAAATGCATCTCTTCTGCAGTACATGGTAAAACTCATGAAGGCAAAGACCATGTCTGTTTTGTTCACCTTTTTACCCTAGTGCCTGCCGTACAGAAAGAGAGCTTTGTCTATTCAATGACTGAGAGATTGATTAGGCAAATGAGTGAATGGGAAAGACCTGGATGGCATATTCTCTGCTACTGCTAAAAGGATTCAAAGTTGCTCAACATTAATGGTATGGGGAAAAAAACAATAGGTTTCATCAGTCTGCCTAGATTCACTTTGTCTTGAAATTCTAGCTCAGGATTTCCTTCCAGTACCATGGATTCAACCAATAGTAATTCCACAATGCTGTGTCAGTACTTAGGCTGGTCAGTTTTTCCCAACATATTTCAGCAAGGGGGGAGAAATTCATCTCATCCATCATCAAATCTGACAGTGATGTTTGTTTGCTGTGGGAAATGACTCCCAGATGCAACACTATCATTGTGTGTTCACTCCAGGATCTGCCACACTTGGTCATAGAGCCTAGAGATGGTGATAGTCAAAGACTTATCTATGTGATGCTTGTTCAGCCAACATCGTCCATGTAGCTGAAGCTGGATGATCTGCCACAGAAGATGCTTAATGTCACTGGGAGACCGCTGATTTAAGTTTATGGCTGATCTGTCTCTGTTACAGATCTCTTGCTTTTATTTCATAGCATGGATAATCCACAGCATTTGTAATTTTAGCATGCCACTTAATAACTCAGGAATATTGAGGGTGATTCAGCCAAAATGGATGACCCATTCTTACCAGATGACCACTTTCCTTTCACTATGACTATTATAATAGATGAAATTCCTATATACTCTTGGAGACAGAGGATTAGAAATAAGCTGTTCTTCGTTCCCAAAAGCACCAAGAGTTACCTGCTTGCCTTGCACTAAAACAACAATAATGGATGAGACCAGAGTGTTCACTCTTTTACTTTTAAAATTTACTGCAGCTGACAAAAGCTTTTTACTGCCAGCTCTTCGATAGACTCTCTCACTGTCTGTAATCATAACGGCTACCTTGCTTTGTGATAAAGTTCAGGCCTTGTCTTTCAAGATGTAGACCCAGCAGGATGGTAAAGTTAGATGATGATAGTTCTATTTTTGAAGAATTTAATGGGTGACTTTGTTTTTCCATTGAGCAGTTGTGATATAAATCTACTTGACTCCGTCAGGAGCACTGGAAATACTGGTTTGTTTTTTGACTTTTGGACATTGGAGAAGTCCCAGTTCCCCACAACTTTTAAATTTTCTATATAGCAGATTTGTAGGAAGTCAAGTTGTTCCATTGCCACTCACAATATTATTATCTACAGATGATGAACCTGACTCCTCCAAACATTGCTTTTTAAAAGGATGCCAGCATATTTAATATGAGGTTGAACTGGCTACCTCTTATGTTGTTTTCCTCAATAAACACAAGGAAAAGTCGATGTCCATGCATTTTCCAACACTGCCTAGTGAACTGCAGGGCGTCCTTTATACCATCTACCAGCAGTAAAACTTTCTGAAATATGCAGTTATCACTTAGGTCAAAGAATGTAATACATGTTTGATGTGCTGAAAGAACCAATGAAGCATCCTAACTTTTTAGAGATACTTTTTAGAAATACATTTCCACAAACTACTGTTGAGGCCATATATGAATGAGTTCACCTGTTGAGGAGATTGAGCTGTATACCATATATGTTGAGAAAAACGTGAAGGTGTTGACTACTACTACTGTTACACGAACTACTAAATCTTTTTCCAGGGGACTGTCATTGGAAAATCTCATGCTCACATTATCTTGTAGGGGGACCTAGCACTGGATTGAATCAATCTCTTTACTAGCCAAGAGATTTTGGATGATAAAAAGGCTTGTCCCCAAAGAAATAGTTTTCTATTATGCATAGAGTGGCTAGGAAATTGCATTTGACTGTGAGAGTTTCTGTTTTTATATTCTATAAAGTCAGCTGGCACTCAATAATATTTTGGAACAATGACTGGATATTCTTTGATGAAGTACTAGAGTTAGAACATCCTGAAATTCCTTTGTTGTTTGGGATTCATCTTAAAACTTCATCAATCATTGTGCAAAAAAAAAAAAAAAAACCTGGAAATTCACATTCAGTGCCACATAATAGCTTAATTTCAACTGATTTATACTAGTGTCTGTTGGAATTTTTCAGTGGTGTCTTATATCATCTCTCAAGAAGTGCTTATGTCAACAGTATGCTTGAAACAACTCACACAGACTTGCAAGGGCCAATTGGGTGCATCTCTTCATGACTCAGCATTCAGTTGGTTCACATTGGTAACTTGCAATCAGTAATGGGGAGAGTATTTCCACCACAGAAACTAGCAAAGGAGTGCTGGTTGTTTTTTGATATTGATTTCAGGTACAAATCTCTTCATTTATTCAGATCTCAGTGAGCCTTTTGGGCAGAAGACTTGTGTTCTCATCTGACAGTGGGAAAATTTCTTATATGGCAGTGGCAATTATTGTGATCGTTTCTGTATTTCACCAGTCCTCAACTCTCCCTCCCCAATTTCTGTTTTCTCTCTCTGGAACTTATACTATGTGTCTGCTGTGCTTCCTCAACTGACCCTTGATTATTTTTACCATTTTTTTAAAACAATCTTCCTTTTTTATTCTTTATATTTGTGCTATTAGTCTCAGCATTTCGTAGTCTGTGCTTACCTAACACAATAGGCAGAGTGTATTGAGTTTAACATAAGTCAGATCATAACATTCTTCACTTGAATCCCATTTCTCCCCATTTTTCTGAGAACAAAACCGAAAGTCCTTGCAATTGATACAGAAACATACATGATCTGCCTCTGGAACCTCTCTGGCTTCACTTCCCACCACTCTCACTGTCACGCATCCCACTGCAGGTTCACAGCCTCCTTGCTCGAGTTCCCCAGGTCACTCCTGCCTTATAGATTTTGCACAAGCTATTCCCTCTCCCTGCAACACTGTTGCCCCTGGATACTCTCTTAAGCCCACTCCATCATCGCTCTCAAGTCTTTGCTTATATCTTAATTTCACAATGACATTGACATTATATTCCCATTTAATTCCAAACCCTGCCCGTTCCCCTAGTATTTCCCATGTCCATTTCCCTGCTTTCTTATTGTTGCCTAACATACTCCGATTTTCACTTGTTTATGTATTTATTGTCTATCTCTTGAAGCTAGAAGGTCAGCTCTGCAAGGATACCATTCTGTGTCTGTTTTGTTTGCTAGTATAACCCAAGTACCAGAACCCAAGACCAGAACCAGGTACATAGTAGGTATTGAATTAAAATTCCTTGAATGAATGAGTACCTTTATGGCCTTGAAAATTAAATGATTTGGTTTTCTTTCAGCTTTTCAATTAAATATTTTATTCAGTAATTCTATTTAAAATTTATATGAACACTTTCTTTTTTCGTAAATTATTCCTTAATTGTAGCTTCTTGTTTTTGTTTTACAGTTGCAAAATCATCTCATATTACTCTGAAAATAGTAATTTGAATATTTCAAAGTTCTTTTTTTGAATTTTCTTAAGAGAAAAGGTGAATGCTAATTTCTAATTTTTTCAGTCATTTTCATTTCAAGTTATATGGCAATATGCAATAATCAAGACTTGATTGTCAGTGCCAGGTACTTATTAATAAATCAAATTAGCTTAAGCAAAGCAACAATTCTTTCTTTTCCTGCTGTTGTAATTGAAAAGTCCTTGAGTATATCTGTCTTCATTCATGGCTGAATCATGTATCTCACTGTCCAATTTGGGATGGGCTCCATCCTCATGGTTGACAAGATGGCTACCAGCAGCCTAAGGTTTTCATCTGTCAGTTTACCAACTCCAATGGTACACAGAGTCTTTGGTAGTTGCAGCAAAACAGTTTCAATGAAGACCTTGATTGGCCTGGCTTGAATCACACTACTAATCTTAAGCCAAACCTTGTGGCCAAGTACTTGGGATTCTCTGATTTTTCAGACCTGAGTCTCATGTTCCCAAGGCAGAGAGAAATAAAGATGAACAACTAAACAACCTCACTTAAACTACATGGATTAAGTTCCCCAAAAGGAAGAGAGATTTTTACTACTATAAGAAAAAAAGGAAGCAAAACTGTGTATCAGACACGATCTTTATGCAGTTTGAGAATTGAAAATGATTCTTATTTTTTGATCAGATTATCTTCAGCTGTAATGTCAGATAAAGATATAGAAGATCTTACCTTTAGGGATAGAATACACCTCGTTAACTATTTTATTAATTGCTTTTTGAAGTAGTAGAAGCAGAACATTATCTTCAATCCCCTATCTGGGCCGTTATTTATGATGCAATGGAATCACCAATATTCCATTGACTCTATGACTTAACTTTTATAGTCTATCATAAATACTGCTTGCTGAACATGAGATTAAATTCATATGATTAGATGTTCAAGATACTTGTTTTTATTTCTATAAACCCATGCTAGGCAACATTTTGCCTGGAGAGCAATAGTATCTAAGTTTCTGATATTGCCAGAAAAGCACTATAATTAATTTGTTTTAAAGTATGAGATTTAAAGCAAGTAACAAAATAACAAAATATTAACATTATAGTAACACTTCTACTAATAATAACTTTGCAGTTGAATATTAAGTATTTCCAAATATTTTCACCTAAATTATCTAATCACTTGGTATCTCATCTCATAAAGTTGCCAGGATCGATATCATTGTACTTATTTACAAAACAGGAAAAGTGAAGGTCACTGTAGGTAAATATAATACTTAGGCTTACCACCACATAGCTTTTATCATATTGTATTAGGGATCTTTGTTTATGTTTCCATCTTACCTATTAGGATTAAGAGCTACATGAGGGAAGATAACTTCTATTATTTATATTTGTATTTCCAGGTCCTAGCTGGTGCCTGACATATATCTATGACAAAAAAAAAAAAATCTTCTAAATAGAATTTAGCTGCCTATGGTCACAAAGCTAAGTCACATATGGCAGGGACTAAAAACAAGTTCTTGTACTTTTCAGGACAGCATGTAGACTGTTCATTGAAATGCAGTCAACACATCACATGTGATTTTAAATAAGTGAACACAAAAACCTTGAGTCTAGGGAGATGCTGTCCAACAGAGTATGAGTCAAGGGTTCTGGCAGGAAGTAGATGACACATGCAAGCTGGGTAATTGATGCAGCTGATAAAGGGATTATTACAAAAGTTAGGAAGGAAAACAACGGATCATGCATGTCCCTGGGCCTAGTAATACATCAGGGAGCTGCTATCACTCCTAACCCTGAAGCAGTAAGGAGGAGTGGTTCTCAGAACCTCTGGAGAGAGCTGTGAGGGCAACTTGATAGGAGTTTGACAGTAGGTGGAACCAGCAACTGTACTGGGATCTGACTGGCAGGAAGCCAGGAGAGTAAATACTCTGACAGCACTCTCCTTCCTTCCTCCTGTCTCATCCTGATGCACCTTCTATCCGAAGCCAATCAGAAGACAGAAAGCAAGGAACCCCTGTTGAGAAATCAATCCAGGTTAGCATCCCAGAGGCCAGGGCGGAGAGCAGGGTAGACAAGGATAGGCATTGGATCCAGACGGGTCAACAGAAGACCCCCTACATGGAGAGTTTGCTAACTCTAGCCTTTATTGATAGAAGTGAAAATTCACTTGACTACTTAGCCTACGCTTGATTGGAGACTAAGGAAGCTGATGTACTTGGAAGGACCTGGTGTGCTAATCGGGCTGCTGCCAGTCTTTGGAAGAGTAACTTGTTCTCGTGAAGAGGCATAAACAGATGGGGTCCACAGTTTAACTCACCACTTACACTGCATGCAGCTGTCAGTTGTGGCTACAGTCCTGGGTTCCAGAGGGTTGCAAGCTGTAATTTGTATCCAAGATCTTCCGGAGAACAACTGGCATTCTATTTGCACAATAAGTACAGGCTCAATCCTTCCACACTGTTAGTATCAAAGCATATTCTTCATTAATTGAATGTGACAGTACATTTACCCCTTCTTTTCCAGAGAACAAAATACTGATTCAAGGATTGTTCTGACTATGAACTCCAAACAACACACAGAAGCCAATGAATCAGTTTGGTCTATTTCTTCATGAATAGATTCTTCTGTGCAGTTCGTCACAGTGAGTACTAACTTGCAAAGTCTCAACTCTTCTCACCCGGGCTAAGACAGGAGTAGTCTTCCCTTTAACTTACTTGGCATGGCTTTTCCTCTTGGGCCATGATGATCTCAGCTGCATTAGTGTGCAACTTGTGCACATAGAATATTAAGGAAATGACCTGAATAAGTCCCTTTCAAGTAAAGGGTCGAACTTAGGCTTCTGGTATTGGCATCTGAAAACTGGGATGAACCACATCTGGTTCCATCATTGAATGACCCTGTGAACTCATTAATCCCTCTAAACTTTGGCATTTCCATCTATGGAAAAAAATATTTAACTTCCCTTCCTATATCCTCAGAGTTTTGAAATCTCTGACGTGCTACATAATTATGAGCTGTTATAACCATATAATATATAGTTATCAAACATATACATTAATATTAAATATCTGGAAGGGTACACATTTGCCTTTTGTTTTCTGCAGAATAGTTCATGGGGCTCTTGATGTAGTGTGTCTTAACCAGACTAACGGAAAGGTATTTTTATTTCAACATATCATGAAAAGTTGCATGAAAATGGAAAAGTCCCTTACTGGTATTAAGATTCAGAATTCTTATGTGAGAAATGGGGATGATGAGAACATTTGCCTCCAGAATTTCTATGGAGCTAAAAGAAAAGAATAAACACTTAAAAAAAAAAATCAAGTCACAAAAATGAAAGTTACTCCTGAGGTTAGTGTAAGTGATGAGTCATAACATTTGATATGTCAATTTATTTTCATGTTACGTAAATAGTGTTTGGTTACCCTTGACTAATATTAGAGTCAGAATCCTAGTCTGTGAAAATGGAATGTTTTAAGATTTCTGAAAGGAACATACAAAAGTCATGACCTGAATAACTCTGGTAAAGTGGAAGCAAACCCTGGATTTGCAAAAAGGAAGAACACAAAGAACTGATTAAAAACAAACAAAAAAGCTTCTATAAGTTTAGTAAGATTTCAGTTCAATAGTTAGGGATATCCATACTCCTATCATTCATCTACTGCTGTAACAATGCTGTGTTGTAAACTACCCCAAAACTCAGTAGTTTAAAACAGCAGACATTTATTTCTGCTAATGAGTATGTAGGTCAGCCGGACAGGTCATTTGGCATTGGCTGGACACACTCATATGTCTGCAGTCAGATGTGGATTGGGAAAGGCAGCTCCATTGACCTTGGCTGGGCTGTCTCATGTTTGGGGGTGGGCTGGCTCTAAGCTGGTCTAGAATGGGCTCAGCTAGAGTGACTGAGCTTTTCTCCATTGATTTCTCACATCCCTCCAGCAGGCTAACCCGGGCTTATCCTCATGGTGCCTGGGCATGGCTGAGGCTTAGGCTCAGAGCTGGCATATTTCACTTCGGCACGATGCTTCTGAACTAATCAAGTCACAAAACCAGTCCAGATGAAAGAGGTGGGCAAAGAGACTGCACTGCTGGATGGGAGAAGCTAAAAATTACATTGAAAGGGCATAGACACTGGGAAAGGTGGAGAATTGGGGCCATTTTTATATTCAGTCTACAACACTACTTGAATTTCCTTATGAGCAAGACTCAAAGGCTTATAAACATCCCGAAAGCTTCAGAAATTTAGACATTGCTATGCTAGCATTGTACTACAACATACAGGCTGTGTAGAGCAACCCAAATTTGTACTTAGAGGGATCTATAAGATATGCCAACAATTTTTATGAATGTATGAGTTTAGCTGACGTACATATTCTAGTATCTGAGACATCCCATTTGTGTCACTTGAGCAAATAGATCAGATGCAATAACTGGTGGTATGACCCCCTTCTTAGCCATCCTTGTAACAGAATTAAGTTGCTATTTATTTTACATATTGGATTTGATTTAGGAATAAACTTACATCAATTTCTTAAAACTTTCATCTTATTGCTTATATTTTTAGGGGGAGGAAAGTTATTTTTACTTACTATATTTGGAAACATGGGCGTAATACAAAGGGCAGTTGTATAGCACATTTGCTTGTATCTCTAAACACCAAAAAGTGTCTGTGGGGATATATTTACAACTCTTTGCTTCTGCAGCTGCAGACATTTTCTTCACTTAAACGTGG
The DNA here is from genome assembly GCF_041146395.1 of Eulemur rufifrons. NCBI lineage: Eukaryota > Metazoa > Chordata > Mammalia > Primates > Lemuridae > Eulemur > Eulemur rufifrons. The sequence goes on from NC_091002.1 coordinate 31,496,831, forward strand.
AGCTCTAAAGGGGAATTCAGATCAATGATAGTAATATTTTATTGCTTGGCCTTGTTAATAACAAAGATTTCGCTTGCCTAAGTTGAATATGGAGAAAATAGAATTAAATGATACTATTGGATAAGTAAACTAAAAGCATTACAATGAAATCACTTAAATCACTACAGAAAATGTAAAATTATATAATTAAGAAAACTATCACCACTCTCGCCGATGGTTTTAGATATTTCAGAATACAGCTGAGGCAGTTTCTCAGCCAGAGTCACTCCCAAGACAAGATTTGTAGTTATTAATATAAAAAGTAGCAGTCATGCATTTAGAGGAGGTGACAGCTTTCTAACCAGTCATGAAGTGGGAAAATGATCTTACATATTATGCTTCAACTTGCAATGTTTTTACTGGTTCTATCTCGTCAGACTTTAAAAGGTGAGAGTATTATATGTGTTCTGTATATAGGAGTTACATGGGGAAACTGCTAGTACTCCAATACTTCACTGTCCAAAGTTCTAGTTAGAATTCTTGTTTCTCTCACGTGTTCATTCTCTTCAGACTGATGAACTACTTTTGAACCCAAAGGCCTGTGCCAATCTGCATGTCATGTGTGGAGATTAAAATCTTGTGCAGCCTTAGGTTTAAAATTCCATTTTGGCTTTTATTAGCCCAACATTACTGATTGTCTATCTTAACCTCTTGTTCATTGAATTTATATATTTATTTAAGTGGGATATTTATAACACTTGAAAATAATAATCATTTTTAAATCCCATGTTGGAGAAAGCCAAGATTTGGGTTCAAATTCTGGCTCCTACATTACTAATTATATGACATTGGTAAGGGGTTAGTTCACCTCTGAGCTTCATTTTTCTCACCTTTAAATTGGAGATAATCACTTTACTTATAAGATAGTTGTGATGGTACAGTGAGGTAATGTGCATAAATTAAACATGTGGTAAGAATTTTGTAAATAATGATAGCCATATGTCACAATTGAAAATATACCAATATCCTAATCCATGGAAGAATATTGCTGGGGAGTAGACCAATATAAGAGAAAAAAAAACTAAAAAATATTGATATTGAGGTTCCCCACCCAGTAGCCCAGTCTGGTGACTTTACAGTATGAGCCACACTTCGTAAGCCTGCCTGTGCACTTACAACTTTCAATTAGAGTTTTTTTTCTTGCCCATTCTTTAAAATACACTGGCAGCCAAAGATCATGAGATATTTGTGAGAAGAGTCTGAAATGAAGAACAGAGACAAAGCAAGCAGGAGGAAGCAACGAGGTGGAACAGAGACTGCCATTGGAAGAGAACATTTAAAATAAAAAAAGCAGACTAACCTTGTGGAGAGAACTGGAAATGAGACCAGGATGCTATAAAAATGATCATCCAGAGAACAAAAAGAGCTCTTTAAAATAAAAAATGATAGCAGATAGGAAAACTGAAGCAGAAGAGTTGGGAGGTAAATGTAGAAAATTCCATAGAAAGCAGAGCAAAAATATAAAAACATGGAAGACAGGAAAGAAAAGATAAGGAAATTAGGGGACCAATCTAGGAGGCCCAAGATCCAAAACACAAGGCATTCTGGAAAGAGAGAAAATGGAAGAGAGGAAGGAATCAATGAAATAATTCTAGAACACTTCGCAGAACTCTAAGACATGATTTTCTAAATTAAAAGAGCCCAATTAAATTAAATGAGTTTAGCACAGTGAATAAAAATAACCCAGACCACAGTCCAAAAGTCATATAAATTCAGAACACCGGGCACAAAGAGGAGTTTCAACAAATGTCCAGAAAGGAAAACAAACAAATAAAAAAAAAGCAGGTTTCACATGGAAGATCAAGAAAGACAATCAGATGTCTCCAAAGCAACACTGCTAAAAGACAAGGTGAGAAAGAAAGCCTTTCCAATTCTGAGAGAAGAGGATTTCTAAACTAGAATTTTTCTGTTCAATTAATCAAGCAGGGCAGAGCAAAGGCGTTTAAGCACATGATAGCTATTAAATAATTTACCTCCTTTGCATAATTTCTTAGGAAGCTACATACAGATAAAATCCTTGAAAACAAGAGGGTTAAGCAAAAATGCAGAAGACTAGAATGAGAAGTTCTAACACAGCAAGGAGGCGAGGGGGACTCTCAGCCTGACGGTGACGGGGACGTGCAGACGACGTGGTGCGGAGACTCGGAGGGCACAGAATCCAGACTGGAGCAGGGCAGAAGTCTCCAGAAAAGATGTCTTCAAAAAGAGATTGAGAGAATATATTCAACTTGTTTGCACGTATCACAAGGAGCTTTCGACAACTGAGGCTCTGTCTGTCTTGAAACAGCAGTGAGTACAGAACAAATTGATCAAATGATAAAACGAGGCCACAGAACAAAACATTGTACAGGAAATGAAAAGTAATTATGGCAGTTGCATAACTCAGACTCAGCTGTGTATACATATATATGCATTTTTATAATACTATATAATTATTACATTAGTATGTAAATAATCATAATTATGTATCATATACTATATATCATGTGTATAATATATAATAACAACCATGTCAACATGAAATATTGAGCTAACCAAAATTTAGATAAATTCATGTTTATGATGGGATAACGAGAGGAGGGCAAAGATGGGGAGAGGATGGTGAACAAAAAGCAATTTCCTCATTTTCTGTATTGAGAAGTCAATAAATAGTGAACAGAGTGAATCAGTAAGTAGTAATATAAACATATCATTTAATGAGATGGAGCTAAATGCCAAAAGACTCAACTGAAATGAAAGTACTTACATGGGAAGAGAAGGAAGTTGGGTGGGGGTAGGACAGCAGACCACTTCTATTTATGAGTCTTTGTAGATTTATTTGATCCTTAAAAATTAAATGCTGTACTATTTAATGAAAAAAATCTAAGGGTCAAACCAATGTATCTATGGCATTACTCTCATTTGTTCCCATTTTGAAAAATAAAGCCAAATATTTCCCAAAATAAACAGATTTGTAGGAACTTTTAAACATGAACACATTCACATACACACACACACACACACTTTTCATTATCACCATACTCAAGCAACTATTTTCTAGATGTGACACATATTATTCTGTGTGAGTATTGTAATTCTTTGTCTAACCTTTATCTGTAGATTTTATCACACATTCTTGAGAATCCAAACCTGTTAAGCAACCTTACAGCAGAGGCTAGTTAACAAGAAAACAGTGACTAACCTTTTCCTTCTGCAGCCTCCCCCTGGAATAAAAAACAGAGTACAAACATAGGATATATCCTATTATTTTAAAAAAAAATGCTTCCAAAAATGGACCAAAATAATAATTGGTTTCATCAAAATTTATAAAAGCCTTTGATTAAATAAAGGATCAAAAATTAAATACATACAGAGGAGGCAAATAATTATGTAAATAGTTAATTTCAATATTTAAAAGTTCAAATATCAAGTATTAGCAATTTATAATCCTGTAGTTTCCTTCTTCTGAGTAGCACTGGTCATTGTACTATGATGATAAAAATCAATTTTCTCAATGTCTAGGGATGAAAGAGGGGAAAGCATTAGGACAAATTAATTCTCTGAGTATAGAAATTAAGTCATTTGTTAGCTTTTCTCATGTGGTTCAATCTTGATTTTCTACCACAGCACATAAAATCATATTCTAACATGAATGATTGGGTGATCAGTGTGTTTCCTGTAGAATATGGTATCAACATGGATTTTTTTGCCCAACTTCAGTAATCTGTCAAAGCGCAGCATGTTACTCCATTATAGAGAGCTGACCTCAGCTACTCTGTAAAGAATATACATCTCAGGAAATGAGGCTTAAGATAGATGCCTAAATGGCACTGTGATTATTTTATGCATAATAAAATAGTGAAATTCTCTACAATGCCAAGATATTCCTTGATAAGAAATGAGTTACTAAGGAAACTGGAACTAGGACTCCAGAACACTAGAGAATCACTTACCTGACTGTGGCACTAACAGATTGCACAGGTGTTTAACAACTCCAATGTGCACAGCGATCTTTGGGGGCTTGTGGCTAAAATGTACCCTCTGATATAGCAGGCCTGGGGTGGGACCCAAGATTCTGTACCTCCAAGAAGGTCCCAAGAAATGCTCATGCTGCTGGCCTGTCAAGGACACATTGAGTACCATAAACTTCTCATTAACTAGATTGCTAGTTTTCATATGTTGGCACAGAAGAGAGAAATCTACTTATTGGGTCCAATAAATTGCCTACCTATCATAGGAACTCAAATAACATATTCTGGGTAACTAAGTTATCCTTGGAAATATGTGAGACAGAAGAGAAACCCCAGAGAACAGGCCTTAGCATGTTTAATGAGAGCTAGACTATTATCTATATATTTCATTTATATAAATAATGCTTATGAGAAGTGCTATTTTAATAACTGACTTTCTCAAATATTTGCAGATAAGATTAATTTGCATAGTTTTAAATCAGAGACTCCAAACATTATTTTATCAGGGACATATATTTTGCAAGGTGAGTACCTTAGATTTTTCTTTATTGTGGGTTTTGCTGTTGCCAGGCTACTTTTGTTGCTATGAGGTTGTTATGGGCCAGAATTTTATATTCACTTATCTTTACCTAGTTCAGTCTGTTGTCTGTCTTCATATTTAAAACATATTCAGCTTCCTCTACTGTATCATGTGGGTTTATTTGTTTATGGTATTATAGTGGAATTAATTAAAGCTACATATTATATACCATAGGGAAATAAATGATACATTCATAAGGCAATAAATGCACAATTATTTTAAAGAAGACAGTGAAAATTTTAAGAAATCTTGAAATTATTTCTTCCTGTAGAACAGGAGTTTTCAAACTATAGCCCATGGGCCAAAGCCAGCTTACCACCTGTTTTTGTAAATAAAGTTTTATTGGAACACAGACACTTTCATTTACATGTCAGTTTTCAGTCTACAATGGTCTAGAGTTGAGTAGTTGTGACAGAGATGACATGGCCCACAAAACCTAAAATATTTACTCTCTGACCTTTACTGAAAATGTTTACCCACCCTGCCACGCAACTAAAGACTACATTCTAGTATATTAATATGAAAAAGTAATAGGAGACAGCATTATAATCTTCACTCGGTAAGATCAGAATTAGACTAGAGGATGATCACAAATCTTACCTTGTTTTACTCTTTGGAAGATGCAGTGGCAACATAGCTCAAATAACAGCATATAATTTGGTAGGGAAGGGGGAGATACTCTTTATTCTTTATTTACAATTTAATATTTCTTTTTTTAACCTGCTCTCCCAAAAAGGGACTACTTGCTATTAAAGTTTTTTAAATTTTTTTCTCTGTAGTCAAGTAAAAGGAAGTGTTTCATTCATCTTCATATCTATGATTTAAAATTTTACTACAATTTTAAGTAAACCATTTTCCAAGTTATTTTTCTTTGTCTATTTGTAACATAATCATTGCCATCTGTTGCTTGGCTTAGCTGTTCTTTCCTGCTCTTTGTACATGTTTGCATCTGTGCAACCTGATATTTAATATGTACCAGTGGGGGTAATATATAGTAGGGAAATGCATATACATTTATAAACTATCTGTATTTACCCACCATACAGATACATGTACACGTCGAATTCAATTTAATCGATTCAAAAGTCGAGTGCGTTAAACTGCTAACCTGGCACCTCTTTGTGTGAACGCAAAATCCCAGCTCAACATTATTCTTTATCTATATGATTCAGTGTGGCTTTGCAAAACTGGGTCAACCACGAATGCGGGATTATTTATTTATTTCAGTCTTTAAAATATGAGAAAAACTGGAATATATTTCTTCCTTTTGAGTCGTGCTATTTAGTTCGATAAAAAATGAAATTGTCCAAAGCCTTGTTCTGTCAATTCCCTAACAAATAGCAACATTAATGGAAAAGATGGTATTCCAGTTAGGAAAAAGTAAAAATTTATAATATAGTATCTCTAAATCACCATCAATTGGCATTCATGGTGACATCCACTCTAATTATGTAGCTGCTATAGTCACATTGGGACCAATTTTTAATAAAACACATCACTATGCTAGCTCCCTTATTACCTACTCTTTCAAATACTTTGAGTACAACTCTTCTCCATGAAAACCAATGTTTCTATCCTGATCCTGGGGAGACCAGGGCAAAATTATTTCAAATTTTGGTGGAATGAATGAGAACCAGTAATTTCTTTAGGATCAGAACCCTGGGGAAATACACACACACACACACACACACACACACACACACACAAAATAAATAAATAAAAGGGACATTTTTCCCAACTTGCTGGTGCAGAGCCTTGAAAGGCAATTAGAGAACTGATGTGGAACGAAGCAATAGCACTGGAAGCTGCCAGTGTTTGGTGTTTGCTTCTACATCAGTGAGGGTAGGGTGTGGCTGCATAGGATGAAAAACCCTGAATTATAGGGGCTTAAACAAGATAGAAGCTTATTTTTTCTCTCATTTAAAAATCTAGGTGATCCAGGGCAGTGTGGTGGTTGGGAGGCCCAGAGACATCTTTCTGCTCTACTAGTCTAGCACCTTGGCTTTCATTCTCAAGGTCACCTCATGGCTGGTGCTTCAGGCTTCAAGTGGGCATGCCAGGCACCAGGAAGGAGGAAGAGGGGAAGTGAACGAAGCGCATTGCTAGTCCAAGTTAGATTGGAGTCCTGCTACTAACGGACACTAGGAGAATGGACACTGAACAGCATCTAGAAATCTCTTAACAGAGCCTCTTCGAAAAGTCACTCTCACCCCCCTCCTTTGTATGTATGTTTTAAAGAATAATGTGGATAATATAACCAACAATTCTGTGGAAGGGTTTGCTTTCAGTTCCCTAAGGGGGGCCAACTGTAATGGAATGAGATAAAGTCAGAAAGAGAAGTCCTGGTCATGCTGTTGTTTGCAAAGTCATATTGTTTGTTAAATTTCCTGGACAACTGTGATAGGATGGCTGTCGATATTTTATAGCTGTCACTGTATCGGTAATAGTAATTGAAATCTTTGTATAAGAAGGGGAGGCATGGAAATGTAAATTTTAACTTCAGCTTAATTTGGAAGAGGATGATTACCCCCAAACCAACCAAAAGGCAAAAAGATTTAAAAAAAAAAAATGAGAATTTGTTCATAGTGCTCAAAATTGTGAAAATATCGCTTCTGGGCTTGTTTATCCTACATGTATCTTTGACTTTATATCCTTCAAACTACCATCTCTCTATTTCAAATAAATTTCCTATAGATTCTGTTGCCTACAACCATAGATATCACCAGACCCAAAGCTCAGTGGTTTTATTTGAAGTGAGAAAGAATTGGGGGTGTGCTGATGTTTATTTTTATAGAACAGGGAAGATACATATCTGGAAGATAAACTGACTCGTGGAGATTATATTTTGATATTTGTGTATCTCAGTCACTCTGTCTGAGAGTCTAGAGATGTCAGGGAGGGAAATGGGGTGAGGGGAATGCTTCTTTCGAGTCCTGAGGGATTATTTTGCAGTCCTCCCTTCCTAACATCTGCATTTTCTGTGAAATCCAAATTCTGCTGAGAGTGTCTCTCCTTAACCATTTTTGGATCTGAGATTCCAAATTCTTTTTTTTCTCAAAATTGCCTTTAAGGCAATCAGCCAGATTTCAATGAAAGCCTTTTGCTTTAAATGAAGAATAACTTAGAGCTTAAATGAATATAAGGTCATTTTTCTTGTTTTTCAGGAAGAGAAAAAAACTGTTTTTGTAATGTAACTACAGCAATCTGAAAGCTTTTTTTCTTTGGTGTGATAAAATTTAGAGAAATGTATTGTTCTATTAAGAAAGGGTTCAAATAAGAGCCTCCAGGAAGGAAAGCATGGCTCTTTTCCATGTGTGGGTGATAATTTTAAATCATCTTCCTTTGAGTCTCTGCCCATTTCAGTGTTTGTCTTGATAACAGACCTCCCTGATAAGAACTTGGCTGTTTCATCATGGTGCAGTTTCGTATTTACCACGTAAGATGTATAAACCTTATGTCTTATATGAATGTGAAATGTAATGATAATTATGATGCCAAGGACATTTAAATTCTTGGCTCAAATACCTTATAAATGTGTTTCTTTTTCCCATAATTGTACTGGGCAGGTGGACAAGTCATCAGAGTGACCTCCTTCCATAGAGTGATTCAGGGCCTCAGGCTAACAGAAGCTCAGCCTTCTTCAACATGTGGCTTCCAAAGTCACTCCTTCCAAGGAGCATCTTTATCCTAGCCAGCCGGCCAGGGAGAGAGCATGGATCTGCACACATGGGGTGGGGTGGGTATGTGTCAAAGACTCTTTACTGTAACCCAGACGTGGTTATTAATATAAAGCTGGTTCTGGGCAGTTTTTCTCTGTATCTCTCTGTTATTTCAGAAAAGACAGAGTTAAAGGAACCCTGATGCTTAGATGCAATTAGAACTCATTTAGTCATGATGGAAAAGAGCTTTTCAATTCTAGAAGGTTAGAGATGAAAATGAATGTGATTAAAGTTTATAGAATCAATGCAGCCACAAAGAATTTGACTAAATCACAGACCACAGAATTAGGATGCTATCTTTGAAGACTTAAAGAGTTATTCTAGGGCACATAAAGGCACTGTAGTACAATTCTAGAATAACTGTAAGTGTGTTAACTGCTATTAATTAACACTATGTGATAAGGACTTGAATATGTGATTTCATTTAAGCTTTATAATAACTCTTTAAGATAGTTTAGTGTTGTGGTTAAATATACAGGCTCTAAGGCAAAACTAACTGATTTGAATTCTGGTTCTTTTACTTACTAGCTGGAAAATTTTGGACAATTTAACCCTTCTCTGACTCAATTTCCCCAACTATAAAATGGAGATAAGAATAGTAACCCAGTTCATAGGGTTAATGTGAGGATGAATGTATTAAATGTGTAAAATTCTTAGAACAGTGCCTGGCCATAATAAGCTTTCATCATGTTTATTATCTCCTCATTTACATAGTAAGATATTGTATTCCCAGGGTCACATAGCTAGTGGTCAGTTGAACTGGCTATTAAAAGGTATATCTATTCAAATCAAAATACCTAGTTTTCCCACTGTGGCAGGCCTCAAGTGAGTTATAAACTGATATGAGACTGGACTACATTTAGTTTCTAGGGGGACTGGGACTATTTATAATAATATAGTGTGGTTAAAAGTGGAGAGAAACTAACTCAGATCTGCCTTGTAAGTTCTAGAAGTGCCAAGAGTCAACATCCTAAAGTCAGACTTTCTAGATCTCAATCTCAGTTCCAAGTTGCGTGACCTTGAGGATGTTAATTCATCTCTCCAAGCCTCAGCTTTATATTAAGTAAAACAAGGGACACTAATATTATCTGCCAGATCAGCTGAGGGTAACAATAAGGCTTAAAGAATGAAGACATTTATTATATCACTTATCAAAAAGTCTAGAGATAGTACAAACGGTTAGAAATCTCATGAAGGACCACTGTTTTTTGTACCTTTCTACTCAGTGTCCTCTTTACATAACAGTATACCAGAGAGATTGAGAGAGAGACAGAGAGAGAGAGAGAGAGAGAGATTTCCCTGAAGCCTTCCCCCAATCCATTGATCAGAGCTGGGTCCTTTATGTATCTCTCAAGCCAGTCACAAAGGAGAATGGAATTATTGTAATTGGTTTATACCAATCATAGTTCATTCCCCAGAAAGAGAGAAGGATCACCTTTCCTAAGCATGGTTGCCACCTAAATTAAATCAGAGTTTGCTTACAAGAGAAAGAGGGTGGAGAGTGCTATTGATTAGTAAGGATTATGTTATTGAGTGTCCTGGAAGTGCTTAGCTTAGTGCTCTGGCCTCCAGTGAGTGCTCAATAAAGGTTAGCTTTGCCAACTCCCCGAGGCTGACATTCCAGAGGGGGCAATTCTGTGCTCTCCCAAAACACAGACTTTCCTATTGTTTCAAAAAACAGAACATAACACTGAACTTGATGGATCGCAGGCCTGGCTCACACAATTTTGGATATTCTTACAGGTCCTTTTGCATGGCAAAAATCCCTACCCTTTAAAAACATTTCTGTCTTGTATCCTTAACAAATGATGTGGAAAATAAGGGAGTTAAACCAAGCTGCTTCAGGCCTCATCCTTCCTGGTGAAGGGATTTATCCCCTAGTACTCCTGTATCAAGCTGCATTATTTTGCTGGCAGAAGAAGCTTCTGCCACCCATGTTTGTCTTGAAGACAAACCCTAGTCAGAATTCTACAGCTTCAGTCTCCTTTTAACATTCATATTCACAGCAACATCTGGGAGGACTCAAAAATGCTAGATGAAATACTCAACCATCCATTGCCACAATAATGGTGCATAACAAATGACCCCAATATCAACTCAGTGGCATTCAACAATGAGCTTTTATTGTCATCCTTATGGGTTTGCAAATTGGCAGGGTTCTGGAGGATCTGGGATGGTTTCCATTGGATTTGTCTCCAAGCTGCAAATTGGGCTTAGGTCTGTCCTGTATGTCTCCTTAGACCAGAGGTTCCCTGAGGCATGTTTATCTCATGGCAATGATAAGATACCCAAGAGGGCAAGCCCAACCTCCCAAGCATATTTTGAGCATTTGCTCATGTCACATCTTCAAACGTTCCATTGACCAAAGCAAGTCACATTATCCAACATCAATGGGGTGGATAAATACACAGGTTGTCTAATTGAAAACTACAAGGTCATAAGGCAAAATGTGTGGACATAGGGAGGGGCAAGGAGCAGGGAACAATAATGCAATAAGTCACCACAAGGAGGCGCAATCTCCCTTCTCATTTTGCTTAGAGTCCATTTCTAACCCTCCCAACTCTTCTTTCAGTGGGCAGAGCCCTGGTCTGTCTTATCTTCTGAAACCACTCTGATAAATACACCCTATTTGCCCAATAATCTTTCTAGTGGATAACAAAGAGATTGAGAGAAAAAAGAAAAGGAAAAGAAAGGAGAAGACAATCTGGTAGGATCACTTGTAAGGACAGCTGAGCCCTTTAAGCCAAGTTTTTTTTTGCAGTCCTCCAAGTAAGGAAAATCAGTGTGAGAATGTGATGTAACTAGCAAGAAGGACTATGAGTAGCATATTCAGGTTTAGGGACATGTGATCAAAATGAAACAAGTCTGTCTTTCATGAAATTTTTTGTGGCAATTGGCTTCCAAGGACAGGGCAAGGATCCCCAAAGAGAGTTGGAGGTCTTGTTCACCAGGTTATCCATGGTGATATAACAGTGCCTAGCACATAGTTGGTGATAAATAAATATATTTTAAGAGCAGCTATTAATGCAAATTTACTCATCAGATTTTTGGTATCTTTGGACCAAGTTTATAAACACTGGGCCTTGGAGACCCTGGGGGGCAGAAGGCAGGGAGAATAAAGACTTAAGAGACAGCCATGTTTCTCTCCTTTTTTCCCCCTTCATATTATGTTCATTGTTTTAAAAATCAACTTTTTTTGAGATACAATTTAGTTACAATAAAATTTACTCATTTTAGGTGTACAGTTCTATGAGTTTTGACATATGTATACACACATGATATGGAATATTTCCAACACCCCCAGAGCTCCCTTGTACATCCTCCCTATCAATATCTGCCATAGGCAGATCCATGTTGGCCATAGGCAACCATGGATCTTCTTTCTGTCGACATAGAATATCTTGCCTATTCCAGAATTCCTACAAGTGGAATCATGCGGCATACAGTCTATTGTATCTGGCTTCTTTCACTAAGCTTAAAGTCTATACAATTCGTCCATGTCCTTGCAAGCCCCTTCCTTTTTATTGTGGAATGGTATTTGTGGAATTGTTTATCCATTCACCTGCTGATTGTCATTTGTGGTTTCCAGTTTGGGGCTATTAGGAAGAAAGGGATTAACATTGTTAGACAAGTCTGTGTGGGATATGTTTTCATGTCTCTTGAGCAAGTATCTAGGAGTGAATTTTCTGGGTTGTATCATAAGTAAATGTTTACCTTTATGAGAAATTCTCCGAAGTGGCTTTACTATTTTATATTCCCTCCGGCAGTGGATGAGAGTTCCAGCTACTCCACAACCTCTCAAACACTTGGTATTACCAGTCTTTCAAATTTTATCCATTCCGGTCTGGTCTTGGTCTTCTTTCTTTCCTTCCTTCCCTCCCTCTTCCTTTCTTGAAATGAGAAATGTTTGCTGAATGAGTGAATACAAACATTTCTGGACCTATGTTCCTAAATGAGCAAGTTTCTATCGCTAAGACAGCTCTCTCTCTCTCTCACACACACACACATACACACACACTGTGCACTTAAGGAGACGATGGGGCGAGGGGACCTTCTCTCTTCCTTAGGAAATAAAACCTTTGCTTCCCTTAGGATCTCCTTTCTATCTCAAAAGCACAACTCAACCCTTTTCCCAGACTGACTTGAAGATCAGCGCGCTGCAAACTCTCAGGCGCGGCGAGGTTTCTCCAAAGAGCTCTTACTCCAAGCCTCTCACCTGCGCTCTTCTCTGCTGCTAAATAGTAATTGTCTTTTCGAGAAGCTGGTTTGTGGCCGGCGCTGGAGAGCTCCGGCTAGAGCGGAAAGCTGTGGGTTGTCTCTCTGATCCCTCCGGACGGCCCCGTTTTCCCACCCGGTTAAGATCCAAAGACGCTCCCGGGCTCGCGCCCAAGTTCACGGCTCCCGGACACCCCTGGCACCCCTGCAACCAGGGCACCGGGCATGCTCAGAGGGCGAGCGGGAGGCAGGCGTTGCCTGCAGTGGGGCCCAGGAGCCAGCAGGTGCCGCTGCGTCCCCGCTTCCAGGCGCCTGACCCAGCGCGCAAAGTTGGGCTGGGAACCGCGGGGGGAAGGAAGGACCGAGCGAGCGAGGGTGGCGGGGAAGAGAGGGCGGGAGGAGGAGGGAGGAGGGGAAGGAGCGGGGGCGGGGGGCCGCCGGGCGTGTGTCACTCGCTCTCTCCCTCTGTGTATAGAGGATGTGCTGAATGGTGCGCTTTGAGGCGGCGGCAGAGGAGGAGCAGGATCTGGCGGCGGCTGCCAGCCTAGGCTGCCCGGCTCGGCTTCCCTTAGCCTTCCGAGGCTCCTCATCCACCGCGGGCTCCCGATCCCACGTCCCGCCCGGGGCATGGACCTGCGCTGCGCCCCGGAGCGCCCCGCCTGCTGAGCGGCGCCCGAGGGAGGTGCGGAGGCCGGGAGGCCAGGGAGGCCGGCCAGGGATCAGAGTCGAGCGCCTTCGGAGCAGAGAAAGGAGCCCGCGCCCCGCGCCCAGTCCCTGCCGCACTCGCCCGGGCTGCCCGGAGCCCCGATGAGCCCAGATGGCCGGGGCTCAACCCGGAGTGCACGCCTTGCAACTCAAGCCCGTGTGCGTGTCCGACAGCCTCAAGAAGGGCATCAAATTCGTCAAGTGGGATGATGTAAGTATTGGGGCGGCCCGGATCGGGGCGCTGGCCCGGGCACTGGGCAGGGCGGGCGGCGTGGGGGTGGGGCGAGGGGCGCGTTATGCAATTGCCGCCCTGGGAGCGGGCAGGGGCGGCCTCGGGGCGCACAGGTTGGCATATGCCAAGGGAGATGGCAAAGGACAGGAGCTTTGCGCGCGCTCCTGTATCCTCGGGGTTTAGTAATTGACATCCTTTCTGGGGCTGGCAAGCGCCCCCTGAGGGTCTTAAATCTTTTGGGCCACTGGATCAAGAGGGCAGGCTTTACTTGGTGATGGGTCCTGAGAGTTTGGAAAGTGGGGAATGTGAAGTTGGGACCCGCTGGAAAGCTCCGGGTGTGAACAAGACGCGCCCTTTCTCCGCCTGCGATGGCACCCCCTCGCCTCGTTACTTCTTTTGCCCCCTTTCAAGAAGGAACGGCCTGGAAGTCCGAAAGTGTTTAGTGACTGCTAACCCTCTTAGCGCTTTTGTGGGAGCCCACGCGCCAGAGGGCACAGTAGTCCAGCCGACAGGTGGTCGCTGATACCAAACTTCAGCGCCTAGCTCCAGAGTGAGGGTCCCTGAGAAGGGCTGTGGGGGGGGGGGGGACACTTGAGGAGGCTAGTGAGCAAAAGGTGGGGGCCTGGAGGGGTCGTAGAGGGCTCAATGGACCTGTAGGCAGATGTGGAGGGCTAGTTTTTGAGAACTGAGCTGGCTGGAGTCTTTTGCTTGAAACAAACACCAGATGTTCCCTCTAGATTTACCTTCACCTTTGGCCAGGTCAGAGCCTAGCCCAGTGCCAGGGTCTCCAGTGAGTGCTTCACGTGCAGTCCAGACCCAAGAACTTCAAATGACTTCTCCCTCCCCCCTACTCCAGTTGCCTTCAAAACACTTAAATTCAGGGGGGATTACTATCCCCCTGAAAACATTCGATTCTTGGGATGGAGAACATTATGGTATCAATTTTATGTCCTAGGTGTCATTCAAAAGGTTTGATAAGAACATCCCACTGAAATAAACCCGAGCTGCCAGGCTCCAAGGAAATTTAGGTCCAAATGACTAATACATCTCTTAATCAGGAGGAATTAGAGGAGAATGAGGCGTTCTTCTTGCTGAAAAGATTTTCCACCTAGTAAATTATAGCCTGTTATCCTCTAGGGTATTTTTCTTTAATCTTCTTAAGCCATTTTCCAGTGTCTGAAAACAATTTAAATATTCCAGGTAGCGAATCCAATTACTTAGCTGAGTGCGTCTGTGTCTATATTTTGTCCAGCTGGAAGTGCAAACGGAACTTGGAGTATGAGCTACAGCTTCCTTGAAAGCGAATGCCAGTTATTAAATGCTGTAGGCAAGGATGTAGACATGCATCTTTTTACCATGGACTTCAGATTTTCCTTCTTTCAGTCCTGGTCTAATTGGACTGGATGTTTTTGTAAATGGAAGAGAATCTAAACAATAAATTCAGACACAGATGACATGCTTTGTGTCAAGGCGGAAAAAAAAAAAAAAAAAGAAAAGACAAATCAACAATAAATATAACAGTCTTACCCATCTTGAGATCCTTGACTAGAGAGCTAATGTGATGATGAATTGACCAAGAAAGAGAAGGAAGGGCAGAGGGAAAAGAGAGAAAGAGATTTCACAGAATAAAAAAACAGGGAGTTTCAGCCCAAGCTTTGGATTTCTATACACTGATGATTTTTAAACCATGTTTTAAATAATTCTCCATAATTTCTTGTTTGGGAGAAAATAGCCAATGTCATTTTGAGAGGAAGGCCTTCTATGAAAACACATTTTGATATATCAAGGTAGATTGTTTTTATTATGTGCATTTATGTAATAAATATTTCTTGCTCACCTATTAGTGCCAGCCCTAAACTAGATCCTGGGATGGTGAAGAACGTAGACAAAATCCATTCTGTAATGGACCTTACGTGCTGGGTGGAGGAGACAAAAATGATCAAAATCCCTAATGAATGGTGCATTGAGACTAATGGAGAGGGCCCTGGTCAATACCATCCGATGAAGAAGGTGAAAAGAACTCCCTGTGAGCACTGCAGCAGTGAGTTTCTGAGGAAGCCCCTATGGGCAGGATGTAGGGCAGGCATTAAGGAGAAGGCCAGTAGAATCACAGCTCTTTTAAAAAAGAAACGTAGGCTGCACCCAGGAGTCAAGTTATCTGGCATATGATGAGCTGTCCTGCAAGTTCTTTGCCTCTCTTGGTCTCCACTGTGAACTGTGGGCTGCAGGGGACCCAGACTTTCTCCAAATTGCCTTTATCCTCCTCAGATATCACCTCCTTTGCTCTTCCTAGCTCATCTGTGCCCTTCCAGAATCAAGCAGTTCAGGTTATCTGCCTATTGACATTGCATCACAATGAGAGTGTGACAGAAGGAACTAGATCTTGAGTCAAAGGCTTGTGTCTACCTGCTAGTTCTCTCACCAGTAAGCTATGTGACTTTAGGTGAATCACTTACCCTCTCTGAAACTGTGCTGCTTCTTGTGCAAAACTGTGTTGAGGCCACATTCCCTGTTTCATCTAATAGTTGGGAGGAGCTATCAGGATAAGGCAGCACTTTATTCACATTGGAGCATGCATCAGAGCCATCTGGAGGGCTTGGTGACTCTTAGATTGCTGGGTCCCACCCTTTGTTTCTGATTGGGAAGGTTTGGGGTAGGGCCTGAGAATCTACATTTCTCATATAACCTGGTGATGTTTATGCTGCTGGTTGGGGAAACCACACTGTGAAAACCACTGGGATATGACTTATAAACAAACTTGGAAGGTACAACAGACAAATAGCATAATCTCCTCGTCCTGCCTAAATTTTCCCTGGTTTGTGGATTTAATTTTATTTCTCTGTTTGCATTTTGAGAAATTCATCCAATTTACCACCTAAGAGGTAGAAAGACCTCAATGGCGTAATCATGGACGATCTTTTTAGATCGTCTAGAATGTTTTATGAAGTATCCCTGATACCCAGATTGGCTTAAATCACATTCATACATTTCTTCTGAATTGTTTATATGCAATGAAAAAATTATTATCATTTTTTAATTTTTCACCTGCTTCTAGTTGGATTGTTAAACAGGGAAAGGAAAGAGAGAAGCTTTTTGAGAGGCCACCTAGTCTGACTTTGTATCTTTGGGCAGGGAGGCTGCTGTGTCCTTCCTCTTGGCACTTGCATTGGGAAATACCTGCTGTCTCCTGCCCCAGGGGTACATCCCCATCTGCTTGTGTAGAGGAAAAGTAAATGCTACAAACAACTTAAAAATCTCTCAAATATCTAATCTCATTTATAAACTGTAGAACCCGCTTTCTGTTCTGTAAGAAGGCTAGGCAAACTCATAAAACATTCTCCATATCCCTTCAGAAAGCATAACACATAGCAGGGTATTCAAAAATGATGAGTTTGGGGTTACTTAGGATTGTGAAGAGATCATCTCTTGTACTTTAATCAATTAAAGCACCATAATCACTGGTCCTGTTGTCCTGACCACCATGTGGAATGGAAGATGTCACCCAGACAGTGCAGTGCCATGCATAATTTGTTGGCCACCCACCAACAAGTCATACTGAGGCTGCGAATGCTGCAAGGGTGATAGTCAAAAGCTTTGACATAGGCACTGACCGATCACAGCAGACAGCAGGTGTGTAATAGAGTAGGGCCCTGGAGACATCCTCTTGCACCCTTTTAACCCTTTTGCTGCCTGATCATGGGGATGTATGGGGGTCCCCAGGGTCTGTAGGCGGATGGGTGGGAGATCTGGAATATTTCAATGTTTTAAAACTAGTGTTGGTGTATATAGTCTGAACATGAAGGCTAAAACTGTCCTCCTGAACTTGGCAAGGAGATAAAGGACTGACCTATTAGCGGGACCTCTTTTATTAATGATATTAAAAATGCCACTTTATACCCTTGCTTTTGTTTTGCATTTGTGTATTATCAGGCTCTGGTGATGGGAGGTGGGTGTTATTGGAGAATTCTGGTGAGATAAGCAGTAAAAGGAGTTACTTTCTCCATCTAGCCAGGGAGCTTGGGAGATTTTGAGACTGGTCCCTTTCTCTTCTGGACCCTTGACCTTGCTCCATATGAGACAGGACATGGAGGGAGAAAGAGGAAGAAGGAAAAACTGTACAGTAGGCCCCCTAACCCCTGAGTCACCTCTGTTTTCCACAGCTAAGGACCCTGTCTATTTGTTCTACAACTTCTGGGGAATGGAAAGGTATTCGTTTTTTTGTTCTTTCTTTTTTTTTACTCTCACCTTCCAAATTCAGATCTTACTGTGGGCAAGTTGCTTACTGCATCCCATCTCAGTTTCTTCAACTGTAACTTACAAATTGTAATGTTTCCTACCTCACAGAACAGCTGTTAAGGTGAAATGAGCAAATGCATATTCTTTGCTTTGTATAGTGCCCAACACACAGGCGACCCTCAGTAAAACATTTTTAATAAGTTATTGTCTCGTAGTAGTAAAAGGGATGTG
Organism: Eulemur rufifrons; assembly: GCF_041146395.1. Taxonomy (NCBI): domain Eukaryota; kingdom Metazoa; phylum Chordata; class Mammalia; order Primates; family Lemuridae; genus Eulemur; species Eulemur rufifrons. The sequence continues at coordinate 31,514,738 of NC_091002.1, forward strand.
AATTTTATCAAGGTGGTCAGTATGTGTTACATGACTCTTATTCTAAAAGTGGAACGGTCCAGAGCTTACTCCCATTCCCTTTAATGTGTGTGTTGATTTTATAATTTGGAGGGGGAAAACAAGTCAGGTTTATTTGCCCCTTTTAAAAATTTTAGGTATTTCAGAGCAAATGAATCTTCTTAATTCAAAGCAGGACCCACTCTCTCTAAAGCAATTCAGTTTACAAATCATCTCAAAGTTTTATTTCTCCTTAAATTCCAAATGTACATGTATAGTCTCATATTGTACATCTGTCTTTCAGGCATAATCTAACATTCAAAAGTCGTAATTACTAGGCTAAGTGGTTTGAGAAGTCTGAGGAAACTCAGAGGTTTGAATTTGCATTAATGTCCTGTGGATTTGAAACAAGTAACTCCCTTCTTTACCACCACAACCCCCCCCCCCACACACAGAAAAACCCCACAGCTAAAACAGGTAATTAAAAAAAACCACTAGTATATATTGTACATTTCTCAGCATCCTATACAAAAACTTAGAACTTTTGCATTATGTGGAATCTGCAGTTCCAGTTTCCAAAATGATGACATGATGACACTTTGAAGATGGATGAGGGAGCAGAGCGGAAGGGTTATGAAGTGGGGATGTAGTAACATTCACCTGGGAAAGGGTATGGGAAGCAGGGAGAAAACAACCCTGAGTTGGTAGCCATTGGATACAGATTGGGACACCACAGAGTGCAAGGCAGATTCTAGACTGGAGGGTTAGCAGGTCCCCTCTAAAGTGCCTCTTAAATATACCCAGATATGTCCACTCTTCATATCCAAAGAGCTTTGTGAATTTCTCATTGACAGTCAGTAATTACTATAATCTAAATGTAAGATTATAACTTTTTCCAGGTGAGTCAATAAAGCTATCTTAAGGTTTTTCTTTATTAGTGTGTAACATGCATACAGCAAAACATGCAAATCGTATGTCCAGCTGGGTCAGTTTTCACAAAGTGAACACTCCTGTGTCACCGGCACCAGATCAAAATAGAGCATCACTGGCCCAGGAGTCCTGAGCACTCTCTTCCTGTCCCTACATCTCCTCCCAAGAGTATCCCTTATCCTGACTTTTAACTCCATAGATTGGTTTTACTTGTTTTTGATCTAATAAAGCTATTTTTATTTTCAGTGAAAACTAAACAAAACCTCTTCAGCCTAAAGCACTTTTATTATTGCTGAATTGACCTTCTAGAATACTAACAACAGAAGTGACTTATCTTTAGTTTAGATGGCCCTTGATTAGGTCCTTATCTGTCCTAAGTTGAAATCTGGCAAGTGTAGTAGGTATAGAAAATGCCCCCAGGGAGGAAACAGTTAAACAAAGCTCTAGTAATTTAGAGAGGAAATGTAATGCCTACAGGCTGTTATTGACATTGCAAAGCAGACTAGTATAGTGCTACTGTTGCTAGAATATATTTTTCCCTCACAGGTTTTCTCTCTTATCTTGCCTGACACTGATACTTCGTACCTATGGTCCATTAGGATAATTTGCTCTGGCTATTAGCCTCCCTTGAAAGTTTAGCCTATCAATAAATAGCTTCAAATTATATTTACCTGCAGTGATATTTAAATGGGACAGGAACATTTTACTTTTTTAGGTTGAACTTGGTAACCCATAGTTAAATGTTTCCTTATCAGAATTGTTTCATGTTATCATGAACAAGAAGTGCCAGCAGAAAATAGAATGAGATTGATTGTGCATTGTTGACTACGGCTGTGGGTCCCCACTTAAATAACAAATCCTTGGTAACTGAAAATGTTAGTGTTCCTGTTACCCAAGTTAATATTAGGTTCATGCAACCTTTCAGATCTTATCATAAATCCTATGTGCTCAGACAAATGTCACAATCTATTCCGTCTAATCCTTTCCCCATCTACTCTGTGTCCCATCCCCTCATCAGAGCCATGTGCATCAGTAGCCAAAGGAACTAGAGACATATTTCTCACATCATTTGCATATACAACCCTAAAAATCAGCCATTGATTTTTGTAAAAATCTAGCAGAAATAGGATATTAAGAGTGCTTAGGGTCTTTAAGAGTCTTTCTGGTTCCCCTCTGATATGTTTAAGGTCTAATATTCAATTTTATTATTTTTACTATGTGTTAACTTAAATTTTGGAAATTTTTACTTTAATTTTATTCTGAAAAAATGTTTTGGTATATGTATTATTCACTCACTAAATCTGTATATTTATCAGGAAACTAAATTATTATAAATTGGGAAACAGACTATGATAATTAGGAAAACCTAGGTATTTAGTATTAGCATTAACAGCATCCTACGTCTGTTTTTTTTATTTCAAGGGCTTTGTTAGTTCACATTGTTTGGTTAATGTTTCATATTTTTTTATTGCATTGGTATTTCATAAACAAGTTCAGGAAAAATGGATTACTTAGCAAAGGAAACAGCTGAACTAGTCATGGTGGCTATCAATGCATAACATTTGGTATCTAGAAGATCAAGAGATTGTTTTGCCATTTTTAAAAAACCCCAATTTTTTTTTTTTTTTGGCACTTGTGTATGAAATAGGTAAAGGAAAGCTAATTTTGATTAATTTTATAGAAGAGGCCATAGGGGCACAAAACTCTGGAAAACCACAGAGCAAATCAGTAATTGGTATGCTGGATTGAAAAAAAAAACACAATTAAAGATGCTGACCATGATGCTCCTCAGGTGTGCTGTGTTGGAGATGGTTGAGTCTCACTTAGCATCCATTCCTACATCCTCTTAGTAGGACTTCCTATAATACAAAGTTTGGACATCTAAAGCTACATTTACCAGACTCCTTTGAGGCTAACATTCTGGCTGGAAATTAAGTTCCACCAAATAGGTGCACACACATGAGATTTGGAGGGTGGAAATGTTAAGGAGGCCACCTTACTGCATCTTTTGGGTAGTTTCTACAGATACACGAGATGTTAAAAGAGGTGACGTCTCCTGTAATAGTTCTCCAATGTCTCCAAAAAGCAATGGTGGCAGTGGCCACTCCTGTTCTCACTTCATGCTTCATTGTCTTCCACTAAGCTGGCTTGTTTGAGACCCCTGCAGTTCTTTCTTGACTTCTCACCTTCCTGCATATGGTGGAGATCATAGCTCTCCTCAAGGGTTAGTGCTACAGTGTTCTGGGGTCATTGATGCCAACCCAGCCTGAAGCCTGCTTCTCCGACCCTTGCAGTGATTTTGTCAAGTGTTTAACTACCTGCATTAAGTCCCTTTATCTTCAAAGTCCCAGAGAAGTTTTTGTTTCCTGCATTAAACGCTGCCTGATATGGTCTTTCATGGCTCCAGGATCTGAACATCCTGTGTAACTTTCTCCTTCAATGCTACAGTTGAGTAAAATGGAGTTTTGCTATAATATTGCCCGTGGAATTCAATATCAAGAGTGAGACCTAGTAGCAGGCGCTTATTCTTGTAAAGCACTGTTATGTATTTACATTTACCCCTATTCAATTATGAAGTCCACCTTGGGTGGTAGGAAAAGAGCAAGTGTTCTTTTCCATTTTACATAGAAGTAAATCGAGGTTAGTCACTTGTGATTTGTCCAAGGACATACGACTAGTTAGAGCCAGAATCAGAATTTAAAATAAGATCTTCTGGTTCAGTCTAGGGTCCTTTCCAGTCTACAATGACATCCCCAAACAGGATCCTTTTTCTAACAAAAAAAGCTTTTAATAAAGTCCAAATGATTACAAGTTGAAAGAGATTCATTGACTTTTCCAAATAATCTTTCTGATTTTAGGATTCATACAAATGAAGCTTAGATCTCTATAAACTCGTCCCTTTTGCCTAGTGTCTTCAAAATAGCTGTTTTATAGTGTATATACAAAATCCATTTTTGTCTACACTATGCAAGATGTGTAAACATGGGAAAATGTCACCTCTGCTTTGAGGTGCAGAGGCCAGTGTGTGCTCTAGAATCTTTACAGATGTTCTACATCAGTTGGGCAATGTAGAAACATGCATATGGAAAGATAGCTATTCTGGAATGGTGTTAAAACAAAGATCATTTTTTTACACTGCTTAATAAGTGATACTTTTGTTTCTAGCAGGACTCATTGCATCTGCTACTCTACCTTTTTTCTCTTCCCCAAATACTGGCAAATGTTGTATTTTGCTGGACTCCTATTAACACTAGTCTAATGACTTCTCATGGACATCAAGGTGTGTCACCTGCTCCCAAGTAAGATGTAGAATGGCTTGGAATGCAAGCTAACATCAACTTGAGAGGCTAGATCTAGATTATCTGTGCAGGGAGGTGGATATCTCTTGCTTATATTATAACTAGACCAAGGCTTCTGGAGGGCTATAGCTTTATATTATTTGTCTTCTTTCCCTAGGGGAGAGCATAGGCCTGACACTGTGGCACAGGTAGGTGCTGGTGCTCAGAGAATATTTGTGGGATGAGACGTGTCTGGCTCACAGTGACTTCACCCAGAGGAGTGTGCAGCCTTGAGGCAGACCCTGAGGGTGGTCAGGCTCCCACTAGACCTTGTAACCTTTGCAGTGATGTGTGGTGTGGATGGGAAAGCCCTGCTTTGTGTCCTTCCAGTTCATCTGAAATCTCCTGGAGCCCTAAGGGACTCTGTGGCCTTCTTAGATGGGGTTTCTCCATGTGAGTTTGTGAAGGAAAATGTCATTGGTAATGTAGAGCTGACTGTTGTCAGAGTATTGATTTCATTTAAGGTCTAAATATGGCTTAAGGTTGAGTGTGTACTCCATTGCAATTCACTGTTGGGTGAAAATGAGGATGCTTGATGTATTTACATGTTATACTCTGAATGTTACCCTTGGTTCCTGTTTTCTGAAAAAGATGCTTATACATACGCTTATACATACATACACATATTGCAGTGAATATGGCCATTAAAGAAATTCAGGAGTGTTAAAAGTGACAGAACAAAAGAATGATTGTTGCGAAGACACTCTATCCGATGATGATTCATAGAAAGAAAAATGAATAGATGCACTTTATTGCTAAAGGGAGAAATTAGCAAGTAAAAGATATGGTGCTAAAATGTTATTTATAATAAAACTTCTGCCCACATTATTCCCTCTGTACAGAGACAATGGGAGTCACTAGGACAGTATTCTTAACTTTCTCCCTTCCCTACTCCTAGTTTGATGTACTTGAGCCACTTCCATTCTTCTAGCTGCCCTCCTGCCCTTGGGAAAGCACCTCTCCATTTATATTCTGGAGCCCATCCTTCCTGGCCTCTCTGAATCCTGGCTTCATTATTGTCTACCACCACCCCTTCTCTTCTGACATATCTGTGTACATTTACCCTCTGTTTAGGCTCTTCTAAGAACATATCAATATGCCTCTACTCATAAAAATCCCAACATAAACACCAACACAATGCCACTCAGCTCTTTAGTTACTGCACCCACCCTCATCGTCTTCCCTCCACTAGGAAAGTGCAAATTATACTCATCATCTCCCTGTCCTCACCTCCCACCAGCTCCCTCTCAGCCCAGCGCTCCATAGGGTTTCCTGCCCTCACCACTGCTCTGGAAATTCTCTTGCTGTGGCTACTCACAACTTGCCAAGTGCTAGCCCCCATTGGTATTTTTCAGAATCTACCTTTTCTTTTTCCCCTGCAGTATCCTTCCACCCATCTATCTATTCATTCATTATTTATACTTTAAAAATGTATTGATGCCTCTTCAAATCCAGACTTTGTACTAGTGTTGTGGATGTATGATGATAAGTGATTCAGTAGCTACCTTCATGGAGTTTGTGTTCTATTTGGGGAGATTGATGCTAAACAAAAAGAAATATAATTATTTCATTAGAACTGTGGTAAGTGCTACAGGAAAAAAAAAAAAGTACAAGCGAATATAAGAAGCATGGAAGGTTCCCTGAAAAATTCTATTTATGAAAAGACCTGAGTTGTAGGTAGTTCTTAGGCCAACATGAGTAGGGGGAGTATTTTGGGCAGAGGGACACCAGGTGTGGGCATTGCAAAGAGGCAAGGAACACGGGACCTTGAAAGACAGAACTGGAATATGCAAGTAGAGAGTGTGGCTCCCATAATGCCGGATGGATGGCAAGGGCCTGCAATATATTGCTTAGGTCCCTGCAAGATTTTAGATTTATGAAGTCAACAGGAAACCATTAAAGCCATGTTCTCATCCTTGGCAGTATTGACATTTGTGTCCAGTAATTCTTTGTTGTGGGGTCTGGCCTGTGTATTGTAGGATATTTAATAGCATCCTTGGCCTCTACACACTGGATATCAGTAGCAATCCCTGGTGATGATTACCAAAATTGTCTCCAGACATTGCCAAATGTCCCCTGGTGTATAAAATTGCCCCCACTTGAGAACCACTAGTTAAAATGAAATGCTGTGCTCTTAATTGATTTTAAAAGTATAAGGCCACTTCACACACACACACACACACACACACAAACACACATGGCCAGTAAGCACATGAAAAGATGTTTGATGCCATTAGTCATCAGGGAAATGCAAACTAAAATCACAATGAGATGTCACTGCATACTCACCTGAGCTATGTCTTGCTGAAATTATCGATTTTCTCATCTGATGCCCCTACTAAGCAATGAGCAACTGGTTTGATCGGGGATCTGAGCTTTCATTTTGTTTCCTAATAGACTATCCAAAGTAGCTAGCATGGTGTTTGAAGAACCATGCTTCCTACTTTTCACTACATTGTGTCAAAAAGGTCTTTTGTACTTGTTCATAAAAGGCAAGTGTCTTAATGGTGTGTCTCTCCCCTGTTTTGCCTCCTCTATTCTGGACCTTTTTAACCTCCTCTGCTTGTCTTTATTTGGGGGAATTTCAGACTGGACACACCGCTGGAGGAAAATTCTTACTAATGCTGATGCACGTGGAAGTTTTACTTCGCTGTCTTTAATCCAACACTCTAGATCCAAGACTACCCTTACTGTGTTTTTATTTCATAGTCAGGGCTGCATTGCTCATGTTTGAGGGGCATCACATCTGATTTCCTGTGACCCTTAGATTTCATCTTCCCTCATGCAGCTGTTTTCTCCCCATCCTATATATCTACTGTATTTGGCTCTATTGCTTCCTGTTGCAAGTCTTGGGCAACATCGGTTATTCTTTTTCCTGGTTGACTCTGTAATATTGATTAGGTTAGAGGTGCATGTCCTGTTCATGTAATAGCATAAGAACCTGAGAATCATGGTGCACTCATAATTGTGGTTAAGCCTTGGCTAATAGACTTTCTGACAGTGGTGCTGAGGAATGTGCTGTGGGTCTGTACATGGGTCCTTGACGTTAGCCTTGGGAGTTTAGGGTTCTACTTTGTTGTAGTTTACTGGGGCTGCCATAACAAAGTGCCACAGATTGGATGCCTTCAACAGCAGAAATGAATTTTCTCACAGTTCTAGAGGCTACAAGTTGCAGATCAAGGTGTTAGCAGGGTTGCTTCTTTCTGAGGGCCGTGAGAGAAGGGTCTGTTCCAGGCCTCTTTTCTTGGATGGTCAGATGGCTGACTTCTCCCTGTGTCTTCACATCATCTTCCTTCTGTGCATGTCTGTGTCCAAATGTCCTCTTCTTATAAGGACACCAGTTATATTGGTTTAGGGCCCATCCTTAAGACCTTCTTTTGATTTAATCACATCTTTAATGACCCTATCTCCACATAAGGTCACATTTTGAGGTATTAGGGATTAGGACTTCAGCATATAAATTGGTGGGGGGGAAACAATTAAATCTGTAACATACCTCAACCTGGTAAAGTGTAGCTCAGGAGGTGGCTCTGTTAGCTATTTGGCTCTATTAGCTCTATTAGCTCTATTAGCTCTATTTAGCTATTTGAAGAATTGACACTTAGAGAAGCAACTAGATTTATTTTGCACTACCTCGATGTTAAAAATTAGATGGTAGCTGCATACCATGGAGAAAAACTAAAAATATATAATAGGAATTGTCTGGCAAAAGAACCAAGATTGTTTCGTGAGAAAGATTTGCCTGTTAAGGTGTATCCACATAAAGGTTTGGAGCTGCACTGTCTAACAGAAATATACTGTGAGCCACATAGGACACTTTTGAATTTTTCTAGTAGCCACATTAAACCAAGTAAAGAAAGAAGCAGATGGAATTCATTTTAATAATGTATTTTATTTAATCCAGTATATGCATTTTGACATGTAATTAATATCCAAAAATTATTAGTGAGCTATTTTATATTCTTGTTTTCATTCTTAATCTTTGAAATCTTGTAGCACATCTTGGTCATGGTAAGATGTACCCACATTTCAAGTTCTCAGTAGCCACGGAGAGCCACAGTGGCTCTTGTATTGGATTGTGCAAGTGTAGAATATGCATTCTCAGCAGGGTCATATCACCTCCAAGAAAATTAAAAGTGGTTCTTGGGGAACAAAAATCTCTGCTTAATCTATTTTTCTTTTGTATAAAGCACAGATATACATACACCATGTAAACAGATATTTAGGATATTTATAATATTAGGTCATTAAATATGGAATGTCATATTTTGAATAAAAAATTTAGTTTATTGTATCTCAGACAAGAAGCAGTACAATTAATCAAAATATGTGCCTAAATTATTGACACAGTTTTGCCTTCTTAACGGTATTGTTTATATCCAGCAGTAAAGAAGCCTGGAGAGCAAGTGGCGATGAAATTGCAAAAGGCATTTTCCACAGCTTGTTAGAGAATTGAATATTTTTCCTTTCAAGAAGTGGTCCAAAGCCTGGAAGAAGTGGTGGTAGTCAGTTGGTGCAAGGTCTGGTGAATATGGTAGATGACAGAGAATTTCCAAGTCCAGCCTTTGCAATTTGAGCAGCATTGTTTGTGCAACATGTGGTCCAGCATTGTCTTGCAAGAGGATTGGCCTGTCTCTATTGACCCATCTTGGCTGCTTAATTGCAAGCATCCTCCTCATTTCATCCAGTAGACATACACTGTAATGGATTGACCATGTTTCGTGAAGCTGTAGTGGATAATACCAGCAATGGACCACCAAACAGACACCATTAGCTTTTTTTGATGAATATCTGGGTTTGGACTGTGTTTTGGCACTTCATCTGTATCCAACCATTATGCCAAACACTTGCAATTATCAGAAAGAATCTATTTTTCATCACACAGAACAATATGGTATAGAAATGGTTTGCCTTTATGTCAGACAGCAAAGAAAGGCAAGCTTCGAGCTGACTTCTGTTCTGATGTTTAATTCATGTGGAACCCATCTATCCAGCTTCTTTACCTTGTGAATTTGTTTCAAATTGTCCAGTATTGTTGGAATAGTAACGTCAAACCTTGCTGTTAATTCACACATAGGTTGAGATGGATTCACTTCCACTACAGCTTTCAGCTCATCATTATCCACCTTGGTCTCAGGTCACCCATGTGGCTCATTTTCAAGATTAAAATCACCAGAACAGAACTTCTCAAACCATCGATGCACTGTGCCACATCCTTCCTGAACACTTTGTTGATATTTCGAGCTGTCTGTGCTGCATTGGTTCCACGATGGAACTCATATTCAAAAATAACATGAATTTTTGATGTATCCATGGTTTCACAAAAATTGCTCTAAAAAAAATTTGAAAGATAATCCCAAGACAAGCCATGTGTTTGAAAGAATAAGGATATACCTTCACAATAAACATAAAACAAGAAGTGTCAAAGTGAAATGTCAAAGATACCAACTGTCAAACTTAGTACTTAACGAAATTAGACATTTCATACTTAATATTAAAATTTCATGGTAGATGACTAGGAATATAAAGGTCTACAAAGGTTCCTTAGTAGGGCAATAATGGAAAAATATTGAGAACCACTGCTAGAGAGCATGTTCTTAAAGGTTTAATTTCCAATGCTGGGATTCCTTGGGCAAGTTAGTTAGCTGGGATTCTTTGGGCAAGCTAGTTAGTAGAAGCCTTGATCTATTTATCAATAAAATTGGAATAATTGCAATGTTTACGTCTTACATTATTATAAGTATTAAAGGAAAAAATACAAGTGAAGTTCCCCACAGTGATCAGCTCAGAGCAAATGTTGAGAATGTATCAGTTATTTTTTTGCCAGGGATTCTGGTATTAGAAGGGAGTTTGGAATACTAGTACCTTTGTCATTTCCTCTCAGGTTTTTTTAGGGTTTATTATTCGTTTATATCAGTGAATTGCTGAGCAAATCATTATAGTAAAGAGTTATAGGATTTTAGTGTTAATGTTGATCCCAGTGACACTTTTTTCTTAATGAAATGTTTCTCATTGTTTTGGATGTTGAGGTTTTGTTAAGGCCCTTCACTTTGTGCCTTGACTGTTCTTTATTTGGCCTATAGACTGTTTAGAGATTCGCGTAAATTGCAAAACAATAGCTTCTTAATTATTGTATTAGTCTTCACTATTGATGATATAGGGATGAGAGTAAAATGGTTTCTATCAAATAAAGGGGAATAAATGGAAATTTACTCTGCATCATCTGCTATTACTAACTCAAAATCGGTATGTTTATTGTTCTCTCTTTTTTTTTTTTAAAGGCAAATGTTCTTTGGGAAAAATCTCTTGTAACTTTAAGTAAATGAAAGTTGAATTCTTAGTTTGAGGCAATGTACTTACAGGTTTACCTACACTCTAAGCTCACGGGTGCTTCTTGGAGCTTTACATCATTCTATTCCTCACCCAAAGCCTCTCCCAGTGTAGGCAGGCCCACATCAATGATTTTCAAAGTGTGGTCCCTGGACCAGCGGCATTAGCATCACTGTGAAAGTATTAGAAGTGCAGATTCTTAGAGTCTCTCCCAGACCTACTGAATGAGAGACTCCAGGGAAAGGGCCCAGCAATCTATGTTTTAACAAGAACTGTCAGTGAATCTAATGTACCCAAGAGTTTCAAAACAACCATCTTATGGAACACACATCTTAAAGATATTGTTGGAGATATAAAGAATAAAAAATAGTGTTGTCTTTATCATTCTACAGTAATATGTTCCAAGAGTCACAACCTGTCTGCAGTTCCCTTGGAAATGAAGAATGAACATATATATCAAACTCCAAACCTACACATATGTTCTGACAATTTAAGAATATTTATGATCTGGGTTGAGTGGCTACTTTGGTATGGGGAGAATATAGACACTTGCAGCTGTGTAGGAGGTGGGAAAAAAAGCAGGTGGAATTGAAAATGGAGATTCATGTATTTCTGGGTCAAATCCTACTTTGCATGGCAAGAATGCCAAGTTCCAGCTGATCTTGGAATGTTTGAGGTGATTATGGAGGAAGCAGGCAGGGAGCCTAGATAAATGATCACTTAACAGAGGAACTGTAGCCGGAAGAGTGAAGTCAAGAAAATATTGAACAAAGGAGCTTTAATTTTGAAGGAGTAGAAGGAGTAAGCTAGAAATAGCAGTATGTGAAACAAACTAGGCAGCCCACTACAGTGTTCCAAAATATAAATTTTGAGTAGTTTTGTTCTACTCACTTAAATGTTTGATGACCTGGGATCCTTGCAGGGAACTGCCACCAAGATTTTGATTAGACTCTTGTCAGATGCTCTGATAAGAAGAGGAGAAACTAACCTGAAAGTAATCAGTTACAACCTACAGTTAATTCCAAAATCATCTGGAAGTGGGAATGTGTGCTGTGTACAGTCTGTCAGAAACTTTTTATTTTGCCCACCTCTAGAAGAGTAGGTAACAAAACAGGATTGAAAATATTGCTATGATTTATTGGAAATATTGCTGTGAACTGTTATGCATATAATCTGATAGAAAAAGCCTAATTTTTAAAATATTCTTTCATTATATTATCAGCTTGTTTCCAAATGTCTTCTTTTGACATTTAAAAGTAATTTTGAAATTTTAAAGTCTAGCTGAAGTTCCATGCAACAACACAATTCTTATAAAAGATATTTTTCAAACTGCATGTTAAGAATGTATGTTAAGAATATCAAGATAAAACAGGATGGCAGTTTCTCAAAAAATTAAACATTGTACTACTGTATGATACAGCAATTCCACTCCTGGGTGTATACCGAAAAGAATCGAAAGCAGAGACTTAGAGATATTTGCATCACCTATGTTCATAGGGGCATTATTCACAATAGCCAAAGGATGGAAACAACCCAAATCAATGGATAGATGGATGGATAAACAAAACATGGTATACATAAATGGAATATTATTCAGCCTTAAGAAGGAAGGAGATCTGACACATGCTACAATATGGATGAAATTTGATAACAATATGCTAAATAAAATAAAGGAAAAGGGACAAATATTGTATGATTCCATTTACATGACTACCTGGAGTAGTCAAATTCACAGACACAGAAAGTAAGAATGAGGTCTTTGTGGCTGAATTGAGGAGAGAATGGGTGTGGAGTTTTAGTTTGGGAAGATGAAAAATTTCTGGGGATGGATGGCGATGATGATAGTGTAACATCGTGAATGTATTTAATACCATTGAACTGTATACTTAAAAATGGTAAATTCTATGCTATGTATATTTTATCACAATAAAAGAAGAATATCAAGATTTAATTTTTGATAATTTTTTGATACAAAAATTTAATATTTTGATACATCTTTTTTTGTTGTTTTTTTGAGACAGAATCTCACTCTGTTGCCCAGGCTAGAGTGCTGTGGCATCAGCCTAGCTCACAGCAACCTCAAACTGCTGGGCTCAAGCAATCCTCCTGCCTCAGCCTCCTAAGTAGCTGGGACTACAGGCATGTGCCACCATGCCCGGCTAATTTTTTCTATATATTTTTAGTTATTCTGCTAATTTCTTTCTATTTTTAGTAGAGACGGGGTCTCGCTCTTGCTCAGGCTGGTCTTGAACTCCCTGAGCTCAAACGATTCACCTGCCTCGGCCTCCCAGAGTGCTAGGATTACAGGCGTGAGCCACCGTGCCTGGCCTGATACATCTGTTTTTAAATATAATCCACTAGATTAATAATAAACATTTTTGGGTGGCAAACATTTGTCCAGGTTCTTTACCCAAGTTATCCTATTTAATTCTCACAACAATCCTTTAAGATGGGTATTGTGATTGTCCCTCACCTTTTCTTTCAGTTGTGTAAAATGATGTGTTGAGAAAGGACAGGCAGGAATTTGAACCCAAGAGGAGACAGGCTCCTTAGCCAGGGCTACAGTAGAACTTAACATGTAGATGAAAATCATTAATACAACTCTACCCAGTAGGAAAATTTCCCAAATTCGAAAATTTTCTCTGCAAGTTCTAATTTTCATTATAAGTTCTTTTGATCAGATAGGAAATATGACATATGATAGTTATAATGTATATGAAAAAGTTGAAAAAAGCTAGCAATTTATGTTTCTACAAAATGTAATTCCTGCAAAGGCCTGAGTATTTCAGTATAAAAATCTATATCCAGTGACATGTATTGTCTTGTGCAGATGGTATGTCTTTATGAAAATTGCTGAAAGAAAAGAACACATATTTTAGAAATGTTTAATATTATTGTTATAGTGCATGCAATTTTTGATTTATGCTATGTATGCTTTAAACTCAGAAGACTATGATGTTTTATTTTAGCATGTGAAATTTAAATTTGCAACAAGTTTGTGTATATCTTTCTGAGTATGTAGAAGTTGGCCTTATTTACTGTTACCTTGGAAACGATGCCCAAATGCTATGCTTACTCTCTTTAGTACAATTAAAAATCATTTTATGGAGCAAATGTAATTTAAAATATTATCCTTAGGCATGAATTTTAATTAATATTAATCATATAATGTATGTAATGATATTTAGTGTTAAAATTATTTCGAAAGTTAAATATAGGTTTTTAATAGAAAACATGTCAATGCCTTTAAAAACTTGCCTTAATCAATAAATGCATCACTGACTTTTTCCTTTATAAGTTATGTACAAATATTCTGATTATTGGGAAATTGCCTCAGTTAAATAATTAATAATCTGTGAAGTTAAAAATGCCATGTCTAATTTTTTGGAAATCTTTCTTAGTAATAGACAACCTTGGAGAATCTCTTAGCAATTATTAATTTTTAAATAACTCCTGGGTAGATTTTTTGACAGCGATATATGTTGATATGCATGTTTTTTCTTACATTTCTAGGACTCAACTATTGTTACTCCAATTATTTTGAGGACTGACCCTCAGGGATTTTTCTTTTACTGGACAGATCAAAATAAGGTAAGAAATGAAATATATCTTTCTTACATTTTATGGTTGGTTACTGCTTGGCAAAGTATTTATGTGTTTTATTTGTATAAGTATATCCATTTCACAGATGGCCCTTTGCAATTTAAAGGTTCTACTTTAAAAGAATATGTAAGGCCAAAGGTCTTAGAATTTTTCAAGGACAATTACTTTGAAATAGTAGATTTTTAAAATCCTAGGACACTTGATATTTCTCAGTTCTGTATATGTTATTTGTTAGGACAAGAACACGGAAATGTGAATTACATTTGACATAGAACATAATTAGCTGGCGTTACTAATTTAAGTCCTCACCCATAAAGAATGAATAAAAATGATAAGAAAATGACATTTGATCCCAATAACCATACACTTTGCTTTTCCTTTCTCTCCCTTCTCCCCTGTGCCGTTCATTAAGGGCTCTCCCAGCATCAGCAGGAATTTGGCCTTGTTAATTTGTTCATGTCAGAAAACCAAGAATAAAATTTCTTTAGCTTATTCCTGCAGTTTTCAGGAATTTCTTCCTAAATTAGCTTTCTGCCCACAATACCATGAATTTGGTATCTCATTTATTATGAAACCAATTGATGATTCTGTGTTGAATTATTAAAAAGTAGAATGTCTGCCGATCATAAGATTTATTTGGAGTTTAATGGGCAGTTAAACAAGAATATTCATAGAAAGTGGTTATTATTTCAAGAACCATTGACACAGTTCTACACTTGAACCTCAGAGGCCACGGAATATAGAATATTTTTATCTCCTAAGTTCTGATCTATAGAGAGATGGGATAGGGTTTATTAAGAGTGCAAAATACATGTTGATACCAATAGAATAGCAATAGTATTATACCATTAGATTACCTGGGACCTCCACAGTTACTAATGAAGGGAGAGTGAATTGTTAGCTCTTTCAAAAATCTGCATTAGTCCTTATGTCCAAAGTTCCCTTGGCCAGGTGCAGTGGCTCACACCTGTAAACTCAACAGAGGAGTTTGAGCTAGGATCGCGTGCCACTGCACTCCAGCTTAGGTGACAGAATGAGATCCTATCCCTGGAGTGTTCAGCCTCTCCTGCTGCTGCCTTTGAGACAACCTCAGTTAGACCTGCAAGGAGTAGTTTGGAAGTGGCCTTGTGCAATGGTGTGGAGAGGGCAGTGTGGATCCTAGGGGAAGCTCTTAGGGTGTTGGAAAGTAATATCTGGTCCCAGGGTTAGTCCTGAGTGGGCCTGTTTACACATCATCCAAAAGGCAAATTTCAGCCTTGTGGTTCTGGAGTTACTTTCTGCATATGTGTGCCCTGAAGCCATCTGTGGACACAGATGTGGGGGGGTAAACCATAGACCCTATGCTAATGTCAAAAATTGTATTTGAGTAAGAGTTCATACTTAATGTTCATGTTTATTATTGGGTGTGTTAATCACTTGGCTTAGACATTCTGTTGGGTTTCCTGCTGTTATGTGTAGAACAATGGCTTACAAGAGGTTTTGTTTTTTGTTTTTTTCCTCCTCCTAAAGGCTATTTTTAGCATTGTTGAAGCTTTATTCATGAAAGATGTATTTATAATGCCTAGAGCATTTCTAAAGGTTGAGTATTTGTACAAGAGACCAAACTGTCAGTTTGATTTTTCAACTTGTAAATCAAGTTTCTATAAAAGCAGCAGAAGATATTTTGGGGTTTTTAAATAATTCATGGCAACTCAGTTAAGCTCCCCTCTAAGACCAATCATAAATATTTCTTTGCTTAAGAAACAGAGTGTAGGACTGAGGCCTGTTTGTCGTATCTCTATTGTGGACCCAATATTTCCAACCATGCTTATGTTCAAATCAAGGATAATATGTTTCGAGTTCTTATACCAACCTTTTTCTCTTAGTTGTAATGCTATTTATGACCAATTGAAACAGATAATTTGGTGGCAGTTCCTTTTATCTCCTTGTGACTTTTCTTTTCATGGATATTAATCTTACAGTGCTAGCCAAGAGATGGTAAATTTTACTTTTCACTTTTTAAATACCTAAGTCATCCCTCAGTCATTTATCAGAGTTTGGAGACTTATTTTCTAGTCAATGATCATGTATCTTAGAATCCAAAAGACGAGAAGATTTAAGCAAAAAAAAAAAAAAAAAATTAAACTTACTGTGCTTTCAAGTTTGTCATTTTCCTTCTGGCTTTAAGCCTAGTCCTGGAACCAAAATGAGTGATTCATCTGCTTTTAGAAGATGGATGACTGTAAGTGAGAGAGTAAGTGTATGATAGAAGAAATGACTAGAAGAAATGGCGCATGTAAATGGAGGATGGCACACCAAGCTTTAGTCGCTGTTTTTGCATAAAATCATTTGAAGGTACATGGCTGTATCTACATACAATCGTGATGTTATTGAGAGGATTACATTCTTTAAAATGTTTTTTCTGGCGATTAGTTTTAAGACTCTGCCACATGTATAATAGAGACCGTGTTTCAGAGAAAAATATATAATAACCTTTAAGTTTATCCCTTGAATGTTGCACACTGTGTTTTGCACTGGTGGGGAAGCGTGCATTGGTATTTATGGTAATATGCTTTTCTTCTCCCTTGAGGCTTCCTCCCAACATGTTCTCCCTTTGTTGCATGAAGCTTATACCAAAACATTTTGATCAGCAACCACCTGAAACCTAATCTGCTCACGGGCAAGCTGAGTGGCTCTAAGAAGCCCTTTGTAAAGAGCATTATTACAAGAGTTTTTGTTTTGTTTTTAACAGCATAGGAGGAAAAGCGTCATGTTTTACAGTGTCTTACATGTGTCTTTCTCTTGTCATGGCTACATCAGACCTTGTACCAGAGCCGCTAGTTTCAAGCCACTGCCTTTCCCTTCTGTAAACAATGACATGCTGCCTTCCCCTCCTTTGATTTGTCACCATAGAAATGATAGGTGACAAAGAAGACAGAAAGCACAGCTGATGGATTTAGGAATTAAACACCAAAACTAGCAAGTAATTTTTAGGTAGCAGAAATGTGCTTTAGTGAAACACGGACAGAGAGTTTGGAGTTGGTGGAAGCAGATATGTATGAATATCATTTTTAGGGATATGTGTTCATACTCTGTACCAGCTCTGGTCTTATTTTAATAATTCTTTCCTCTTTAGTGTTGGCTCTGTAAATCTTATTGAATATAATTGGCAAAAACAAGTTTCTGAACATGACTATTTTAAGCACGGTGGTTTTTCTTGTCTAAATGTTGATTATGTGAAGAGGATGAGTTTGTAAATCGTGGGTGAGAAGGGACTTTAGCACGGTCTGTGTATTTGAGAGGGTGCCTGCATTAGGCTGTGACTTTTTGTTGGATCTGTGCCACGGGGGCACCAGAAGCCACACAGGAAGCATTAGCCCTGAAAACCATGTGAACCGTAAGAATCTGAGCACAATTTTGAAAGAAAGGCTAAAGAAGAGAAAAGGGTCAATGTTGAAGCGTTAACAAGAACCTATCCTGCTAGAATATGAAACAAAATAGGCCTTTGCCTTGAAACTCGATGCCTGGCTTGTGTGCCAAAGTTGGTGTAAAAATAAAACTAGTTGCTACTAGTTCGGATCCAAGAAGTTCAATTTAGTTCAGTAAACCCTTCCTTGTATCCCGAAAACAGGAGCTTGGGGGAAGGGAGGAGGAAAAAAACATAATTAAATTCAAAAAGGAACGAGAGGAAAAAACACATTTTAAATGAAAGACTCCTACAACTTTTTTTTTTTTTGTTACAGATTTTATTTTTTTTTTTAATTTTGCAGATAATGTACAAATATCTCCTTTTTGTAAAAGGGTAAAGTGCTATAAATATCTTTAAACTAGACTCTCCCATTAACCCCAATCCTACTCCTTTTTCCAGAGTCAACTGCTGGTGACAGCGTCATGGTTTCTTCCTAAGTCTCTTTGTAATGAATTGGTGCACGTGTGACTATGGAAACATTTCATTTTGTTTTGTTTATATCCATTTTTATCCCAAGTCACATCATATTATTTTTATTGTTCTACAACTTCCCTTTCACTTTATGGTATATCTTAGAGAACTTTTCAAGTTAGTGCCTGTGTATGTATCTACCTCATTCTTTTAAATTGCTCTGTCGTATCTCAAATAATGGATTACCAATTTTATTTGATAATAAAAAAATTCTCATTGATGGATTCTTGGTGTTTGTTTATGATTTTGAGCAACAGCAAACAATCCTATAATATAGAGTAACAGCGAGGTGTATCCCTCTCTGGGTATACGGCCAGGTAGGGGTTCCCTAAGGAGAATGCTCAGAAGTGCAATTGCTGATTGAGGCTATACCTATCCAAAATTTTGTTTAATGGCTTTGCCATTTTATAACCCCATCTGTCTTATATGAAAGGAACTTATCTGAAAGGGTTTTCTCAAGCTCAACCAACACCGTTAGGAAACATTTTCATTTTTCCAATTTGATGTGACCATTGTATCTCTCTTTGTTTTAATCTGTCCTTGCTTGATTTGCTAATAAACTGTGTGCATTCCTATACATTTTTGTCCATTTCTGTTTTTCTTACATGGATTGCCTATTTATATCCTTTGTCCTTGTGTTGAGAGCTCTCTATGTATTCTAGATGTTACTCCTTTAGCTGTTATAAATGTTGCAAATACTTTCTTACTGTGGCTTGTTTTTGACTTTTTTAACATCTAACTTACATAACAAAAGACTACTTAAAGCCTTAAACTTTGATGCAGTCCCATTTCAACCTCCCTCACCCCACCTTTTTGCTTTATTTAAGGTCTCATTCAGCCTCCTTATCACCATCCTTGTTATTAATATAGGATTTTATTCCACGTATAATGTATTTTGAGGACTGGTGTGAGGTGGAGCTCTAATTTCAATTTCCTTAAATGGGTAGCCCTATGCTAGGTGGCTCCCTGTTCTTTCAAGTGACATGATGGTATTAAATATTAGCTGTGATCGCACCCTCCCTCTTGTGGCTTTCTTCCGGGGTCAGAGTGTGAAGGGTGTAGGAGGTGGGAGCTGCAATGGTAGGTCCCTCAATGTTGATACTCTCACATGTCCCCCACTGCTGACATCTGCTCCGTATGGTTTGGAGGGCCTGCAGGCCCCTTCCTATGTTTTAATTCCTTTGGACTTCTGGGTCATCATTTCCTTCTTCATTCATATCCCATTTATCTTCTGCCTTTCATATGTTTTGGTTCAACAAGTGCAACCCTTTTTGTTTACCCGTGATCCTTGATTATAGACATAAATTTATACCTGCATACTTAGTCATTTCTAGGGATGTAGGACAGGAGAGATTGGCTCTACCATCTACTCCATTTGCCATCTTGTCCTGGCTTGTGATTTTTGCATGAGACACCATTCGGGATCTTTGTAAAGAGTGATGATTAAGTTTCTATTAACAGCAACCATAGATAGTTTTCTCTTATAATCTTAAATTTCTATACAGAGTTCAAAACAAAGTTTAAAAGTTAAATATTTACATAAGCCACAGTGACATTTTTCAGCATGAGTCCAGCGTTCAAAAATATTTTGAACAATGCATCATAAACCTCAACAAGAAAATCAAGTAATTTACTGTTAAAAAATAGTCCGGCCTCCATAAAGAACCACTGGGCACCACACGTTTCATTGATGATTGTTTAGCAGTGGAGCTTCTTTTTGGGACACACTTCTGTCGTGTATCCTAGAAACATCAACGTTGACCTTTCTTGTGTATGGTAAATGGGATCTGTTATTCAAGAGTCCACTTAGTGATTGAGTGCAGTGATGTGGTTATAAATTTAGAAGATAGACTTTGTTCATTTTTATTTGGTAGCTTCCCCTAATGGCTGAAACCATTACCCTAAAAACAGCAAAATTCATGTGGGAATTGCTTTGTGAGGGCTAAGATTATTGCTTGGCTTGGAACAGCACACCAGTCATTGCTGACTAACCAGCAGAATTTATGAAATAAGTCTTTTCCTTCACCTTCCCAGAACTGCCTTTGTGATTACTGATGATATTAATAGCTAGAGTAGACAGTGCCCTGTCCCAACCTTCCCCCTCACCACTCCATGGGATGCTAACTGGACTCCAACAGCTGGCCAACACCTATGTTCTTTTGCTTTTTCTGGCCACTAGAACTCCCTTTGCCACCCATGCGGCTGCCCAGAAGTTCCTAGCTATTAACACACACCCTGACCAATGGGATTTGGTGGATAAACACCACAGCTTCCTCATCTCTTGGGGGGCGGATAACTCAAAGATGCATGTTTTGTATTATTTTCCAGAGCTCTCCAGTGGGATTAAGCCCAGTTAACTGGCTTGAAAACACACCCTTTATGGTCTTCCTTCCTTCTCTGTCTAACTTCTCCACTCATAATATGTCCTAGAACCACCTCTAAAATAAACTACTTTTACTAGAATCCTCATCTGGGAACTGCTTAATACAGATGTGTAATGTTTAACAACTTAATATAGATGCCCCCTAATGGGGTGTTAAAAGGATTCCTTAGTTAAGAGACATTCACTGGAACATATTAGGTGTGAATACTTTTAAGCCAGGGCTGGTTTTCCCAAAACAGTCCTAATTTGGGAAGCCCAAAACTGGTCAAGAAAACCAGCTTTGAAGTTGTTGTGATAGATGTGGGTTTGAGTTCTGGCTCTGCTGTGTATTTAATGAGTCACCTCCAGTGAATCGCTTCAACAATCTAAGCCTCAGCTTCCTCATCTATAAGATGGGTATTACTTTCTTAGAGTTATTTTGAACATTGAATGTGAAAAATGAAGTGTATAGCATAATGCCTAACTTCTCAATCCTTTGTGGTGGCTTTTATTCCTGCTATATTATAAATAAACAGTAAATCTCTGACCAAACAATTGTCCCTAACAGTTAAGGGACTAGAAATGTGCTGTTTTGAAATCCAAGTGACCATTTATTTTTGTGTATATACATATATGTTTTATGCCTTTCTTCTTTAAGGCAACAGTGACTTGTTTTCTGTTTAGACTCTGCTGTGGTCTGTTGATCTAAAGCATTGAAGCTTAGGTCTGTTTGGGCAAACAAGATGTTTATTTATGTATCTGATAATGTTTTGGGAACAGAGCCATAGAAAGCAAAAGAAGGGATTTATTGTTTAAAAGACTTTTCCTCTGTGGATAATTCGCTAATAAATACTTCATCATAGGTGAAATTTTCTTGGACCATTGGGAATTTGAACCATCTGATGGAGTAAACTTTAAGATGATTTAAAGGACTTCGATAGAAGAAAATGATATTATACACAAGAAGAATTGGATACTACCATATTTATCTGTGTCCTTTTTCCTAAAATAATTACTTTAGAGTTATTACAACTACATTGGCATCAGGCAGCTCCTTCTCCTCCATACTGACCAGGTCCTTAGAAATTAAACTTTTGGTGTTTTTGAGCATAGTTTAGATAGTCAGAGATGGGTCAAAGTGCTGAGGAACTAGACTATCCTCACCAAGTCAACTTTCAGGTTAAGTTCCATTTTTCTCAACATTATCTTCTTTTCTCTGTCATGATCCCAAAGGTTTTAATTCAATGAACTCTGGCCAATATGGGATAGCCAAATGTTATGATTGCTTACTCTATGTGGACACTTACATAAGAATAAATGTTATTGGAATGGAATCTTTTACAAATTCTTCTAGGAGGATGTGATTCATGATTTTTTGGTAGAATTTTTAACCAAAGTATAGCCTCTTGAAAGTGTATTTTAAAATCAGGTTAGTCATTATGAGATGGCATCATTGCAGTTTCTTCGGAATCATTTTTTAAAGTGTTAATGCGTTAATATTACTTTTATGTCCCCATCACCGCACTTCATCATGTGATGAATAACAACAATGCTCATTTTAATACATTGTAACCAGAGTTGAGAAACATACACTACTACCTTGGCTTTAATTCAAAATTCATTACTCCTAATATAATTTAATTATAAAATTATGCCTCCATTTTATGAGTTGCTTATATTTAGCTCTTCCCAGTATTGTAGGAGAAATTAAAGTGGATATTTTCCATGCTATGAAGCTATATATAATTATGATATTGGACTTTTTGATACCAAAAATGGTCTGAGATGTTGGATTGAAAGAATATGTAGAGAAATGCATTTTGTATATTGTTCATAATTTTATTTCCTGTCATGGAGAAAATCCATTTGCCTTTGTTGTGAATAGCATTCCCAGATATTTGGTATTAACATAATGCTGTGCTCCTTTGTTTGAATTACAGATGTGTAGACAGAGTGAGTGTTTTGGTTGTTCTCTAGTTCATTTTCTTGCCAGTTCAAGATCGTTTGGTCCTACCGATGGGGCTCTTGTCAAGCTTTTCCTATATTTACTCAGCAAGACAAGGTTCTTTTTGCCTTTGGTAAAATAAATTTAGATTACCAGTTTAGTTATTTAAGCATTTACCACACAGGCAAAAAGACTAAAAGAAATACTACAATCAATTATTTTCTTCTATTTTTCATATTTTATCATTGTTTACTTAAATAATTTTAAAAGGCAAAAATGTAAGCCTTGATCTATTCATTTATTAGGAAATTGATACTCACATATTATAAACGAGTTTCTCAAGTCTAGGGAAATATTTAATATTCAGTAATTCAGTCTGCACATCCCTCTTCATTATTGTTACTTTAGTCGTTGTCATCAGCACCAAAAACAGCAAACACATATGTTGTGTTTTCCACATGTGAGGACTATTCTAATACATACATATGTATAGTATTAATATGTATATTTATTGTATACATAATTTACTATATATATTTATATAGTCTATATGTAGAATATATGGTGTATATACTTGTATATATATAGTATGTATATAAGCGGTGTATATATACTACATACTATGTAGTATATACTACATACTATGTAGTATACTACTACATAGTATATACTACATAGTATATACATAGTATGTATATACTGCATATACACATACATAGTGTGTTTATATACGCATATATATGGTGTGTGTATATACACAAACACACTAATCATTTCTACAAGCCTATGAAGAACAGTGCCACTGTTATCCACATTTAAAAGTGAGTAACTTGAAGCACACACAGAGGTTAAGTAATAATCCCCCCAGTTGTACAGCTGGTTAATGGCAGAGTTAGGGCAGTTCTATATATCCCAGCTCTTAACTTTCTGTTTTTAAAGAAACTGTGTAATGTGTAAAGTTAAGTTTACCTGCAGGATTTTTCTCTTAGGTTTGTTTGAGAAACAAACCTCAATAGACACGGTACATTTGCCAGGAAGAGGCAAACAGCTTGAAGAAGAGATTAAGCTGCTGCACATTGAAATCAATGGGGAGTTTCAAGAAAATGCTGCTGCCTGGGCCCCACCCCCAGAGGGTCTGACTTCATTGTTCATTGGTCTGGGGTGTAGTCAGGGGCATTGGGCTTGGTTTTTTTTTTTTTTTTTTTAAACTCCTCATTTGATTCTAATGTGCAGTCAAGGTGAACACAGGGATAGAAACCAAGCTGACATTACAAATTAATTCAGTAAACTTCCTGAAAGGATGTGCTCACTCTGCCTTTCCTGTCTGTGGTGTGGCCTACTTTCTATCACGAGTAATACTCCACGTGAGCACCTACAGGCCCTACAAGATTCTGAATTATTTTACTATGATCCGATCATATTCCCTGTACTGTACTTAGTAAGGCAGGAAATTACTAGCATTTCTTAGAATGATTCTCAATATTGAAGATTCAATCAAAACAGATATTTTTTGTTATATTCTGTTGATTAAAATTCATTTAGCTTCCCATTCCCTGAATATTCAGGTATTAGCCATTTGTTTGATTCTTACCAAAAGTGTCCTCAGCATTCAAGCCCTGTTTATTACCTTTTGTGTTTTTCTAGATCCTCAATTAGATCAATGTGTTGTTTAAATTCCATACTCAAATTAGCTGCACCCTTGAATAAGTGAATCTGGTTGTAAGAATTATTTTATGTAATTACTGCATTTTATGTCAAAATTTTTATTTATGGATACAGAAGCAGATGTTATCTTATTAAATTGCAACATTATGTCATTGTTTATCAATTAATAGAACTCCTTCTTTTATTGACATATACACCTAACAAGGGAAACCAGACAGAGCCAGATAATTCCAGGTGTGACAGGAAGCTTGCCATTTAATCACCTCCACATAATACATTTAACGGTAGTAAAATTCACATTTCTCCCTTTATTATGTTCAGTTTTTACATGCTGCCTTCTGTAGAGAAGGACTGTGGTGAGAATGATTTTCTATGAGATTTTTCTCCAACATTGTGCAAAATTCCCCACTTACTTAGAGACTGTGGTCCAGAAATTATACTGTGTCCTGGCAAACAATGCACCTGTTTGAAATGAATGCTTCATTGAAAAGTTTTATGGGGCAGAACTAGTTGTTATGCTAAGAAACTAATGACTGTGCTCGTATACATAATGGAATCTATTTTTAGATGAACATTTGTTCCTATAGCAGGGCTTCATTATGCAAGAGGACAGCAGTTTCAGCACTATATTGTGAATATTTAGATGTTAGCATACCAGAGTAGGTGCGTCCTTAGATATGCTGTGACTTTTTCATATACTTTAGCCCCGGCATAGTTCATAACTAGAGGGAAAAAATGAAAGCAAAAACAAAATCAAAATTCCAAAATAGTGTCAGGTTGCTGGTGTTTGTAAGTTGAGTTCTTCAAGCAGCTGACTACAAGGCATGGATTCAAGCTCAAGTGGTTTACTCAGGAGGTGGCCCCAGGAAACATGGACAGGGTAGTGGGGAAGTGTATAAGGGAAGGCAGCCAATAAAGGGTGAGTTATCAGGTAAGTTACCAGGGTAGACAAGTGAGGCTACATTGCCCTGGGGAGCTCTGGGAGACAGAGCACAGGGGTGAGGGAGCTGCGGTACCAGTTCCTACCAGCGGGTGATTAAGGGCAGCTCTCCCATGAGTTATCTCCTCTGCTCTTCTGCCACCCTCTCCTGGTGGCTAAAGAGCCACTAGGTGAGCAGGCCCCAAGAGGCTATCAGCAGGCCTGCATGGGAACGCAAGCATGGCACACCACCAGCAGTAGCCGCTCTGGTGGCTTTAATTTCCAGTAAGTCAGACTTTATAAATCTATATCACAGCATGCAAACTGGAGGCTAAACCCATTTGCAGACAGACCTTGCTTAGCCTGTGAAGTACATTAAACACATAAACATGAATTACCAGCATGTAAAAGTCTGGGGATTTCACATACACATCTGGATTTCTCAACAAATCCAAGGCACGGCAACACTGGCCAACATACCCCCATGGCAACATTTGGCTGGAACAGAGCAGCAGCTGTCTGCTTTAGACAGGGCATGTGGTGTGCAATCTGCCACAGTCCCCACCAGGCCAGCCTACCCTAATTTGCATGACCTTTTAGGCTCATTTAGACATTTGAGTGTACATATCATGACTCTCTATGGTAACATCCTATATCAGAAGCTTCAGTGAGCTAACAATGATAAAGCTTCATATGGAATGAAGTTAATTCTGTCACAGTGGGCCTATTGCAGTGCTGGGGCCTAGAGCTGAGTTTTACGGTGTAGCGACGGCTGAAGGTCAGTGTATCCACGTCCTGCTCAGAATTGCCGTAAGCAAAGCAATGATGCCCCGAACCTGCTTCTTCTCTGTGAAATATGGACCTGAGCCCTGGGATCCCTCTCTGCTTTAAAAGGCTATTATTCTAAAATGACTTTCACGTGGCATTGTGCTAGGTAAGATTTATACATATGACTCTTTGGCAAAGGATTTCATGTTGAAATGGGCCATTAATCTAGGGGAAATTAAGAATGGTGGGTTCCAAGACACCAGATAGCATGACTTTCCTTTGTGGAATGGATGGGATTAACCTCACTTCCAGCTCAAGGCAGTGAGCATTGACTTGTTTAGCCCACCAGCGTAGCCCACTCTTCCCTCACATACAGCTGTAGTGTCGGACATGGTAGCCTCTACACATGTGTCCCTGTTGACATTTCAGTTTTAATAAATTAAATTAAATTAAAAATTCAGTTCCTCAATCCCACCACTCACATGTCAATGGTTTCATAGCCACCTCTGCACAGGTGCAGTTATATAACATTACCATCATTGCAGAAAATTTTATTGGGCATCACTGCACAGAGGTCAGATCAGGAATGGCTCTTAGGAGTCAAGGCAAAGTTTCTGTGCAATGAGAAGTTTCCTTGAACTTATTATGGAGAAAGGATCTTTCTCTCTCTTCTGCTGGATTATGTGCTACAAGGATATAATATCTGAACCTGCTTTTGCTATTTATTTATTTATTGATTGATTGATTTTACTCATGGAAGAAGATATTGGGGAAGCTCAGATACCACTTTGGGAGCTGAAGGGGGAAGCTAACCCTGCAGAAGACAAACCAGTGAAGAATCAAGTACTTAGTGATGTCATCTGGGCCCCCGGATCAGTCCATTTCAATTCCCTTCGTTGTCTAAGCCAGTTTCAGATGGAGTGTCTGTCCCTTTGCAGTCAAGATTACGAGCCGATACACAGGACACTCATTTATTTGAAGGAAGGCAGGCACTCAGATATTAAGGATCCAGCTACATCTGGTCCATAAACATGAAAGAGAAATAAAAGAGGGAAATAGAATTTGTGAAATCTTTATATACTCATTGGCTACAATTCCATGAACATTATTGTTTTGTATATTTTTCTCATTTGGGTGTTAGCTATCAAGGATAATTTTAGTGACTTCTAGCCATCACGAGGGAAGAGTATGTCTTTTTTTTTTTTTTTTTTTTGAGACAGAGTCTCGCTGTGTTCCCCGGGCTAGAGTGCCGTGGCGTCAGCCTAGCTCACAGCAACCTCAAACTCCCGGGCTCAAGCAATCCTTCTGCCTCAGCCTCCCAAGTAGCTGGGACTACAGGCATGCACCACCATGCCTGGCTAATTTTTTTCTATATATATAATTTTAGCTGTCCAGATCATTTCTTTCTATTTTTTGTAGAGATGGGGTCTCGCTCTTGCTCAGGCTGGTCTCGAACTCCTGAGCTCAAATGATCCGCCCACCTCGGCCTCCCAGAGTGCTAGGATTACAGGCGTGAGCCACCACGCCCGGCCATGGAAGAGTATGTCTTGAGAAACATGGGGAAGAGTGAAAATTGTACAAAGAACATAAAAGTTTCTGGCAATTTTGTATATTAACCTAATAGTCTTAATTGTACTAGGATGATTTTTAGGGAGGAAGAGTAGAATTTATTGATACACTGTTGCGTTGCATACATTGTGCCAATGTACCTTATGTGAGCTATTGTATTAATTCATCATTTGATTTTTCCCATTTTGCACTGATGAAACTGAAGCTATGGGTAGGGTGGTTCTTTCCCTGGAAGGCTCTCTCTAACTTTACAAGTTTGGAATGAAAACACCTCTTGCACTCTGAGAATACCTCATGCTTTCTTTCACTTTAGCACTTTTAATGCTGTGTTCATTCTGTGAGGCTCCTTTTACTTGCCCAACAGATGATGGAGCCCTGGAATTCAGGGACCTTACCCCATTTGTTTGGCATTTCTAGGACACTGCTAGTATACAGTCATTGCTCAATCAGTGTTTGTCAAAGGAATGAGACTTACAAAGGCTCTGCATCTTGTCTAGGGTTACAGGTCACTAAGTGGTGGAAAGCCAGCTCTGTCAGCGTCCAAAGCCAATGCCCTTTCCTACTACCGCTCATTCACTAAAACCCTCTCCTTGTTTACATCTCCAGCTGCCTTGCTCTTAGCAGTTTTTGTGACCTTTTCCTCCTGGAGAAGAGAGAAAGCATGGTAGGCTATCTCTGCCTACTTCCTGCCTCCGGCCCCGGAGGCCCAACCTCGTCTTCAGCTTCCCTCTTCTGCTGTCTCCCTCCTCCCTTCCCAGGCCATCCCTACTTTTTTGGCCCTGGACCCTGGCTTCTCAGTGATTTTACACTCACATTTATCCCTTCTCTTTCCTGTGTTCTCAATATATCCCCTGTAGCTAGACCTATGCATCAATCAATATTTAAACATGACATGCCTCTCCTATCTTAGAAGAAAACCCTGTACCCCTGTCAGCCCTCACTGGCTGCTTCCTTATTTTCTCCTTTTCATTCACGGCACATTTTTGGAAGGCGTACCTATACTCTGTCCACTATTTTCACTTTTCATCCATTCTTCAATCCATATCAACCTCCATTCTGTACTCTTCACTCCTCCAAATTACTCTTTTTAAAGTCACCAATGATCTTCACATTTCAAAACATATGGGCCATTGTTTGCTCTCTTGGTGCTTGATCTTTTGTCAGAATATTATGTTGTTGATCACCCTGTTTTCCTTGAAACATTTTATCTTCTTGACTTTCTTGCTCTTATACTTTTTCCAACCTCCCTGGCCACTCATCCTCATTCTACTTTGCTGGCTCTAAGTTTTGGTCCTTTTCTATTTACTTTTGAGGGAATCTCACCTGCACTTACAGCTTCATTTACCATCTGGACACATTGGTTCCTAGTTTTACACCACCGTCCAATACCCTGTTCCAAGTGCTTCCAAGATTAGTACTGTGCTCTTCCCTCCCTTCATCCCTGACCTGGTCTTGCTATCTTATTGAACCCTTCACAGAGTTGCACAGTTCTGAACCCTAGAAGTCTTCCTCCACCTTCCCATGAAGCTCTTGGCCCCTTGCCTTTTGTGCTCCAGTCTCTCCAGCCCCTCTTCCATTTCCTAGATGTGGCATATTCCTTTCTGCTTGAAGTCTTCACATTGCTTTCACTCTGCTTGGAATATATGTTGTCTCCCCAGGGCATGACCCCCTCCCCTGCTTCACCACACTTCTCACAGTTGTAATCAAATATTTTTTTACATAGTTATGTATTATCCAGCTCCCCTATTAGGATATTGATTCAATGAGAGCAGAGTCCAGTGTTGTCCTGGTCAATGTTTAACTGTTTCCCAGTGTTCCAGTGGGAGAAATGATTTGTAGCATTTGCTGATTCCCCTGGTGTAAATACTCCCACCAGGTCTGATTTCAAGCTGCCAACATATGGTCACTGAACACATATCTGGGAAGTGCAGGGCACTATTGGCTCTCATAAGCTTACACGCTCGCCCCAGCACAGGGCAGATGTGTGTCTGTCTTTACTGCTATATTCTCAGTACTTGGGGCAGTGCTTGACACATTGCAGATACTCAATAACTATTAGTGGGTGGGATAAATGCAGTGTTTTTATTCCAACTAGATGTATGATAAAAAAAATGCTAATGTTTCAGACAAAAATAACAAAAAATCCTTCATTTTAGAATTGGACCAAGCCTTAAGGTTTATCACATTCAGTCCCGTCATTTTTCTCTGTTGGAATTGAGGGGTCAGGAAGCGGGATCTACCACAGTCCCATAAAAGAGCTCAAGGTAAAATGTACCTCTCTTCATAGCCAACCAATACTCCTTCCACTGTACTACAATGTCATTTCTTTTTTTTTTTTATTTCATCTTATTGTTATGGGGGATACAGAATTGCAGGTTATATACGTTGCCCATGTACCGCCTTTCCCCCCAAGTCAGAGCTCCAGGTGTGTCTGTTCCCCAGGTAGTGCACGTTGCACCATCATGTAGGTATATATCCCTCCCTTCCCCACCGCCCCTTCCCGAGTCAGCACCTTCCAGCGTTACCATTCCCCAAACGGTGCGCAATGCACTCATTGTGTAGGCATACATCCATCCCCTCCCCCACCCCCCACCTCAGTCTGATATCCGATTGGTGTCGTTTCCAGATGTGTATTTAGGTGATGATCAGGGAAACCAATTTTCTGGTGAGTACATGTGATGCTTGTTTTTCCATTCTTGGGATACCCCATTACAATGTCATTTCTAAAAGGAAAGTAATTTCTTTTCTGCTAGTGATTTAGTTCTGGTTGTATTATTTGATAATGATGTACATACAATTAAATAAATTTGCTTTATAAAACAAAAAGCAATATGTGATCATTTCAGTTAAAATTATGAATTATCTGTCAAGAGGGATATTTCTCTTTATCTCTCCCCTCCCCTTAATATTCTGATATAGTTGTTTATAGAACAAAGGTATTAGTCAGCTTTCACTATGTGGCAAACCACCCTAAAACTTAGTGTCTTAAAACAACCACCATTTATTTAGGTCATCATTCTATGGGTTTACCATCTGGTATGGGCTCCAGGGGATGATTTTTCTGGTCTTAGCTGGGCTCCTTCTGGCTTCTTCAGTTACCTGTGGGATGGATTATGGTTCTGCTGTTATGTCTGGCCTCCCCTGTCTGGGGCTGTGGCTGGGATGGTTGCGCTGACTTGGTCTGGTCCATGTGGTCTCTCATCCTCCAGCAGGCTAATCCAGATTTTTCTTGTAGTGTGCTGGCAGAATTCTGACAAAGAGTGGAACTGCAAGGCCCTAGAAACAGAATTGCCATACTGGCAATTGTGCCACATTTTCTATACCAAAGCAGATCATTCAAAAGGTGGGAGATAGATATCACCTATTGATGACAAGGTCTGCATAGTCACCTTGCAAAGAGACATGTATACATGGAGGGGAATAATTTTGTGGATGTTTTTGCAATCAATACAAAAAAGTTTTTTTTTCTTCAAATCAGTGGAAGATTCTCTATAATAGTAGAGTGTTTCAGTGGGAAAGTATGGATCAATGGCTTCCTCCTCTTTCTGAAATATCGAGGCAATATGAAATACCTCACCCAGGGAACTGAGTACACCCAACATTAGAGCCCTTACATTGCTGTGAGGTAGAGTTCTCTCCGTATGCTAGAGTTGGAGGTCTTCGATTGATGTTCTAATAGGAAAAGATCCCTGTGAGGTTACAGGGAAGTAAAGCCGCTTTCCAACCCAGTGCTCAGCAGGCTGCATGCTCCTAGCAATAGTTCTTAAAACAAGATAGTGTTTTCAGACATACTGAGGAATGAGGCAGGGTAGAGGCAATTGCAACAAGAGAGGGAACACTGAAGTCATCTTTGAGGCTACCGATTCGTTGTTATCAATCTCTCACTTTGTTGTGTATTTTTTTTTCTATTCCTAAATGATTTTGAGGTGATTTTTCTTTGCCTGATATATTTTTTTCCCCTGGTATCCTGTTGGGAACATGGAAATAATTCAAAATCTATAAAAACATTAGGAGATGGAAATTAAACCTCAGGATTCTTCACTGTTGAAAAATGATCATGGGCAATTTTCCATGGTAGAGAGGTAGAAATCATTTCAGACCTCTTTTTCTCGCTTGGGCCCACAACATGCATTTTTCTGGGATGAGAAACATGAGTGTGACCGAGGGAGAGTTTGGTAGGTTTTGTCAGTGAAGCATGGCGAGGGATCAGTCCTTACCCTGAGCTCATCTTTTTTTAAGCTGAGTGTGCTCTGGGAAGATGCAGGCATCAGCATACTTATATCCCACGGAGCCAACAGGACATGCGGTGAAAGGGAAGGAAAGCCATTATCTAGAGAATGTATATTGGATGGGGAGCCACTGGGGTTAAAAAAATTCAGTTTATTGCCATCTCCTCACTTTGTGCTGTATGGACGTGGTTCATGACCTCTACAATTGTTCTTTTGTAAGATACTCTGTGTAAGATCATAGTCTCTGAAATCCAACTCTCTGGGCTCAAAACCTGGCTCCAACATGATATGTATCTCTGAGGAAGACATTTAATCACTCCGAGCTTCAGTTTTCCCTTTTGCAAAACAGGAATGATAAATGGGAATCTTTTATTAAATGAAGAACACATCTGAAATACCTGGCACAGCATGTAAGTGCTTCATACTTGCTATCTGTTTTCAGTAGAAATTTTAGTAAATTTGAATATATATTGTGTGAATTTGAACTAGGACTGGTATTCAGAGACTTCTGATTTGTATTCTGAGTCTCTTTGTACCCAATTTGATTGAAAAATTAGGGCCCCCAAGGAATGTTGATTCTCAGGTTCCATATATACTGAGAAGTTACAGATATAGTCCTTGATTGGAGGATTATCTAAGAGTATATCCACCCAAACTCCCAGGAAATCTGGAATACAGATTTTGGTGCCTGAACTTAGAGAGACCATGGTGCTTGTGACCTATATCTGCAGTTACTCCTGGCCCATTGAACCTTAGGAGTGGAAAGCTGCAGGGGAGAAAATAGTTTGTCATCCAAACCAAGGTTCCGGAGAAAGCTGGAGGGCCTGACTGCCGGGCTGGCCCTAGAGAATTAGAGTAAATTCTCTGACTTTTTGAGAACAGGTGCCAGGACTGATTTCTCTTTGTGTCAGCAAGGCATCTTCTATTAAAAGACTGGCGTTAGGGTCTTCATCAAGATGGCCTGAGACTATCAATTCAAGGGACACTGATTTTGTCCCTCTGTTGGCCAATGTCAAGGTTCTGTTCAGGTTCCCTTTGATTCCTATGCACCCAGCCTGTGTATTTTTGAGTGCCAGTGTTGTGCTCTTCCTTGCTGTATCTGAGAACTTTAGCTGGGGAGATCTGCTCAAAGTAACATATTATTTTATCTATCATAAGGACAAATGGAAAATCTTACTCTGGCAAAAAAATGGCATATATTTCTTTTTTTTTTTTTAAGCTTTTTTCAAAGCTTAAAGTAGCTACACATGGATATTTACAGAGCACATGCAACAAACTCTGTTTAAAAACAGAGGTAAGAAAAGAGGAGCACATGAAAATATAACTGGAATAATCACAGTTTCATTCAAAATTTAAGTGGGAGAATTAAAATAGGAAATAATGTCATTTGCAGATTTATTTTAAATCATATCTGAATTTTTAGGTTTGCAAGATCTGGGTAGAATAAAAAAAGCGTCATTGCATAGGACTTCTTAGGAAAATAAATCAATAAATCACTAGGAAATAGGCCATGCAGTGAGCATTATTTGGTTTCTGCTGTTTGACCTAGAAGAAGCAGATTATATTATAAGGCTATGTACTTGGTACATACAATCAAGGTGACCTTTAATCTCTGACTTTATATAAACATAAAAACCATGAATATAAAAGACTGAGTTAAAGAAGAAAAAAATAAAAAAAGGAGGCCTGAATCTATTAGGTTCAGCCATTTGAAATTGCCATAATTATAGGTCAAAAATGGTCCAACATGGACAATTTCATATTGTCCAACAATACAGTCATTCTGAAAGAGCATTAGTATTACTTTTGCCAAAATGACCATCTAATGATGACAGTTTAGAACCTGACATTGATGTGGCAACCATGAGTTAACTTCTCTACTTAATGGATATGATTTTATTCTAATACATTAGTATATTGTGCAACATTTTATAAATAATGGGAGAGAGTATGCTACTTTCAAGAATATGCATAGGCTTCTCACATTTAATTATATACATTTAAGTGAGTGCAAATATAACTTTTGCTTAAGAGTTCAGTTTTGAATTGGAGTTTTGGGAAAATAACCTTCAAAAATTTCTCATATATCATTTTATTTGTTCATGATTTATGTTCTTTTTTTGTTGTGTGGAAGAGGAACTGATTTAGGTTGCTTCTTTTGCAGTATAGGGTGGTAGTTAAAAGTCCAGACTTTGAACCCTATCTGACTGGGTTTGAATCCCAGCTCTATGACTTGTGAGTTGTGTGACTTTGAGCAAGTGACTTAACCTCTCTGCACCTTAGTTTTCACAAATATAAAAAGAGGATAATAATAGTACTCCCTTGAAAAGTTGGGATGGGGATTATATGAATTAATACAATGGGCTTGGATCAGTGCTTGTCATGTTGGCAGCACTATGTAGGTGTTATGATCATTATTTTTCATTGTAGTCTCCTTTATGAAATTTGTGTACATGGGCTGTCTGGAGGATGACTCTTTGTCTTTTAAAATGAGAAGCTGTGCTACTTCTCCTACAGTACCAGAAATTCATCTGTGGGAGTGTCGCTTTGTCATTAGAAAGGCCACACAAGCCAGGTGAACTGACACGGTGGATCTTCCTTAATCAGTTCCCATTTTGTGTGGATTGGTTGGTGGAAATAAACTACCTCTAACTGTTCACTTAGCTGGGAACTATCTCATCTGTTACTGCCTTTTGTGTGTTCTATCGCGGTTTCTTTTCAGGTGTGTTCTTTCCCACAAAGCAGTTTGACATAACCATTCTAAACCACAGTAAGTGATGATTGGGTCTGTGTATATGAATGTGCACCCTAGGATCCATTCATTTATTCAGCACAGTTTTACTGAGCATCTATAAGTGTCAAACACTCTTCTGTGTCAGATGTATTGCAGGTAATAACCAGCCACCCAAATGCATAGTGAGTTAGCTGGCCTGCTATTGAGAGTGGTGACAGTGATGGTGTGAGTTCATGGAGGGAATAGTAGTAAGTATTTCACATAGGTGCTCAAGGAAGTCATCTCTGATCAGCTGATCTTTGAGCAGAGAGTTAAAGGCTCTGGGGGGTCAGCCATGTGGCTATCTGGAGGGAGAATGGTCCAGGCAAAGGATTTAGTAGGTGTGAAAATGTGTGATTCAGGGATAGTTTGATGAACAGCAGAGGCCAGTTGGCTGGAACAGAGTAAATGGGGTTTGGTAGCAGTAATAGGAGAGGAGGTCAGAGAGATCGCTGGAAGGCAAGGGCAGATTATGTTGGGTTTTTACAACCATTGTAAGGACTTTGGCTTTGCTCTGAATGAAATTTGAAGCTGTTGTAAGGTTTTGAACAAAGGTGTGTTGTGATTAGACTTGTGTTTTTTAAAAAAAGATAACTCAGACTTCTGATCTAGACAAGATGGCATAGACACATTTCTTTTTGTTCTTCTCCGCTAAGTACAACTGTAAATCTTGGAAGTAAGTCCAAGAGACAGCCAGCAGAGAACTATGAAAGG
Source organism: Eulemur rufifrons (assembly GCF_041146395.1). Lineage (NCBI taxonomy): Eukaryota > Metazoa > Chordata > Mammalia > Primates > Lemuridae > Eulemur > Eulemur rufifrons. The sequence continues at coordinate 31,549,799 of NC_091002.1, forward strand.
TGCTAAGAGGAAGGCAGACTGGTTATGGCATCAGGACTAGAAAGACAACAGAGTGGCTGGGTGTCTTATGTTTTCCCCAACTAATAGAAGAAGGTGATCCAAGTCCAGCATTTCACACCTTGACCTAGCAACAGAAGGTGGCCCAGGGAAGCTCCTTTCTGCTATGGATTTCATGGATGTCTTACTAATGTCACCAGGGGAGCCCCACACCACTGGCGAGGGGATCCATCGGGACCTCAGCTAACAGTAAGTAGCCAGGGTGAATGCTCTCCTTTCTGGCCATGCCTGAAACTTCTTTCTTCATCAAGAGGCACAACATGGAGGTGGCTGGCCAGGTTGTGCCAGAAAAGGAGAGGCCACCGCAACACACAGCCTGACCTGGGCCACCTCTTGTCCCCAAGGGCCTGAGATGCCTATCCCATATCCTGAGACACTAGGACTTCTGGGTGGCAACAATAAGAGGGATTTTACTGGAACAAGCACTTGGCCCAGGGAGCCTACTTGTTTCCCTATACCTGAGACTCCCCTCCCTCACCGAGAAACACTGGAGGGCCAGACTGAAGAAACCCCTCTGCCCCCCTCTGCCACAGGGACCTGTAGAAGACCCACCAGTATCATACAAACCAAGCAGATCAAAATAACACAGCACAGGCTCTGAAAATTAAACAGTAATTGTAATGACAGCCCACAAAAGTAGATGAGGACTCGTGTGATGAGCTTAACTAGGGTTGACCGCCTGCTAAAATAAAAGATTTAAATGGGATTCAAAGTCTTTTAACATAATAAACAAAATGTCATGGGTACTACTGAAAATTGCCAAGAACCAGGAAAACCCTACTTGAATGAGAAAAGTCAGTCAACTGATGCCAACACCAGTATGAATCAGATGGAATTATCTGACAAGGATTTTCAAGTAGCTGGGAAAATCAGCATATTTAAGCAGCTGCATAAAAATGATTCAACAATCAGTTTACAAATTCTTTAGAAACAAATGCAAAAATAGAAAACCTCAGCAAAGAAACAAATGTTTGGAAGGACCACCAAATGAAAAGGATAAAACTGAAAAATACAGTGGCCAAAATAAAAGCTGAACAGGCTCAACAGTAGAGTGGAGATGGCAGAAGATAAGGTCAGTGGTTGGAGGAAAAATTAATAGAATTTACCCAATCTGCAGAACAGAAATAAAATAGATTAAAAAACTGAACTAAAGCCCAAGGACCTGTGAGACAATAACAAAGTATCTAAAATTTCTATCAATGAAATCTCAAAAGAGTCCCAAAAGAATTAGGCTGAAGATGATTCAAAGAAACAATGGCTGAAAATGTCCCAAATTTGGTGGAAGACATAAATTTGCAGATTCAAGAATCTGAGCAAATCTCAAAAGGATAAACCTAAGGAAATCTATACCAAGATACATCATATTTAAAGTTTTGAAGGCAAAAACAAAGAAAAAGTCTTGGAAGCAACCTAAGAAATAATGCATTACCTATGGAGAAACACCAATTTAAATGACAGCAGATTTCTCATCAGAAAACATGGAGACCAGAAGGCAGTGGCGCATCTTTCAATTGCAAAAAAAAAAAAAAAAAAAATCTGTCAACAGTGATATCCATGCCTGGTAAAAATATCCTTCTGGAGTGAAGTGGCAATAAAGACATTATCAGATGAAGAAAAACTAAAAGAATTTATCACTTGCAGACCTACCCTTAAAGATTGACTAATGGAATTTCATGAAACAGAAAGGAAATGATCAAGCAAGTTAACTTGGAGAATCAGAAAGCAAAAACAATGGAAAGAGCAGAAATATGCATGCACGCAGTAGGTCATCCTTTGCTTTGTCAGTTTTGTAAATTGTATTTTATGGTTGAAAAAAAATTATGTCACCATCTGATACCCAGTATGGGGCTATTTTGAAAGCCGAGGAGGAAAAGGGGACCCAAATTTGAACTGAGATGATTTCCACACTTTAACTAAAGTGGTTAAAATGTTGATACCCATAGACTGTGGGAAGTCCATAATGTATATTGCAGTAGCCAGAGCAACCACTATGAAAATTATATTTAAAATGCTTTAAAAAACTACAAAGAAATCAAGACAGGATCTTAAAAAAACGTTCCAGTAACCCCCAAGAAGGCAAGAAAAGGAAAACAGTGGAATAAGAACCAGAGTAAACAAACAGAAAACAAATGATAAAAAGGCAGAGTTAAACTCTAACATATCAATGCTTATCTTAAAGGTAATAGCAGAGAGAACCCAGAAATAGACTCACACAAATCCACTCAACTGATTTTTGAAAAATGTGCAAAATCAAGTCAGCAGGGGAAAGGATAGTATTTTCAACAGATGCTGCTGGAGAAATTGGATATCTGTAGACAAAAAATAAGAACAAATAAAAATAAACAAATAAGTAAATAAAACAAAATCTCTGCATAAACCTTACACTTTATATAAAAATGAATTCAAGTGGATTATGGGTATTCAGGTAAAACATAAAAGACTATAAAACTTTTAGGAAAACACATAGGAAAATCTTTGGAATGTAGAACTAGGCATAGTTCTTAGACTTGACATCAAAACCATGATCGATACAAAGAAAAATTGAATCTCATTAAAATTAAAATCTTTTCCTTGTGTAAGACCCTGATAAGAGGATTAAAAGATAAGCTACAGACTGAGAGAAAGTATTCGTAAACCACGTATCTTACAAAGGACTTGTACCTAGAATACATGAAGAACCTTAAACTCCAAAGCAAAGCAAAACAAAACAAAACAAAACATGCCGAAAACAAAAACAAAAAACTTAAACTAAATGATTCATCCATTCATTCATTGTCAAAATGGGCAAAAGGTCTAGGTAGACAATCCACCAAAGAGCATATACAGATGGCACATAAGCATATGAAAAGATGTCAATATCATTAGCCATTAGGGAAATGCAAGTTAAAAAACCAGTGAGATATCACTGTACACCTGTCAGAATGGCTAAAATTAAAATTGTGATATTACCAAATGTTGGCAAGGATGTGGAAGAACCAGAGCACTGGTGCATTGCAGGTGGGGATGTGAAATGGTACAGAATTCTGGAAAACAGTTTTAAAGTTGCTTATAAAACTAAACATGCAGTTACCATATGACACAACAATTGTACTCTTGAGCATTTATTCCAGAAAAATTAAAAAGTACGTTCACACAAAAATAGGTACACAAATGTTCAAAGCAGCTGGAGTATATTATTTTTTACAACTGCATGTGAATCTATAATTATTTCACTAAAAAATTCAATGAAATAAAAAGGACCCTGAAGGTAGCACCTGGGGGTTCTCATTAATATTTTTGACTTCAGAACATCTCTAGACAGAAATGATAATGTATCGCTTTCCTAGAAATGTTTCACAATGTGATATCATCACTACTCCCTTCTCAGTAATTGGTAGAATTACATGTATAGGAAAAAATCTTAGGGTATATCAATGTTAGTTGGTGTTATAATGAAATTAAAATAATTTCACAGTAATGTGCAAATGCCTGGCATATTTAACTCTTTGGGGGATGCATAAATAGGACTTTTAGAACAACTGGAATATATGATGCATGCTAATTTAATTAACATTTTTTATTTAACTTTACTTGAAATTAAGCATAGAAAAAGAAGCTGAATTTAATCTAAAGGGCTGAATTCCAGTAACAGTTTCATTGTAGAATAAAGTTGTTTCTAAAGGATCCCACTAAAGTTAAGAAAAAACGATTATGAAGAAATTGAAGTTCAAATCATTACTTAATGTAACTAGAATTTTTCTCTTTAGCCATATCTAATTCTTGCTAAGAAAGATGAAGAAATTAGATCATGTAGGCTTCTTGTACACTTTACCCTCTGTGCCCCTAAATTATTAGTTATAATATTTTTACATTTTTAAGGCTTCTACTATGCCAAGATGCTCTGTGGTAATAATTCCTGAAATTGTTTAAGGTCAATTTTGTCACAAATACTGCAATTCAATTAAAATATAAAATGCAAAAAGTCATTAAACTATAAAAAAGGAAACCCAAACCCATTTATAAAAGTAGAAATGCAGATTAAAACCACACTGATTTTCTATTTCTTACCTATCAGATTGTCAACAATCTAAAAGTTTGACAACGCCTTTTAATGGTAGGACTGTGGGGAAACAGGCCTTATCATGCATTGCTGGGAAAAGTACAATTAACACCGCTCTTATGGAGGGTAATTTAGTAATCTCTACCAGAACTATAAATACATTTAGCTTTGGACCCAGTCATTTCTCTTCTGGATATCTGTCTTTTTATGTATATATGCACATGTACAAAAATAACACTTGTACAAGCTTAGTCATCTTAGAGTTGCTTATAAAATCCTAATTTAGAAACAACCTAAGTGTCCATCAATAGGGGACTGGCTAATACATTATGGAACATTCATATTCAATGGAATATTTTGCAGCCAGGGAAGCAGGGGAAACAGTTGGGGAAGGGATAAAGGAGAGATCATTGTATAGATGGAGAAAGTTCTCTAAAGCATATTGATCAGTAAAATGTTCATGTCCAAAAAGTGTGACTACAGGAGATAAGAATGTATTTGTTTGTGTTTGCATAGATAGGAGGACAGATATTACATTAAGGAAAAGTGTTTACTTGGTGTGGGAGGGGATAGGACTGAAAGGGCACTGGTAGACTGGTCACTCTACCTCTTTAAATTGTTTCGATTTATTAATCAGTGACCATTACTTATAAAAAAGAATGCTATTAAAATTTAGATAACAAAATCAGTAAATGCATAGGACCACTACTTATTTTTTGGTGGTGGTGGTGCTGTGTGTGCCTTTGTACATATACGTATGTTGAAACTAGATGTGCTAAAGCCTTACATAGTTCATTACTGTATGAATCAGTTATTTATGTAACCAACAGCCACAGAATCTCTGTGGCACTGAACAGTGATCATTATGACTAGCACTCTTGTTTGTGGCTTGGCTGGGATTTGGCTGATTTAGACTGGGCTCACATGGCTTCAGATCAAGCTTTGTATTAGGCCTGTTTTGCTGCAGGCTCTGGGTGTGGAGTAGGCTCTCATCTTCCCAACATGTGTTTGTGGTGGGGCCCAGGCTTAAGGGCTAGCAGCCAACTGAAGAAGGATCTTCTTATGGATGGCAAAACACAAGAAAACAAGACCAACTGCACAAGCACATTTGAAGTCTTTGCTTGCATTAATGCACACCTGCCTTTGGCCAAAGCAACTTACGTGGCCAAGCCCAACGTCAAATGGTCCAGTGGGGGGAACTGCAAAGGACATGGACACAGGGAGGGGAACAATAATGCAATCTAACACAATCACAATTGTTGCTTTCCATAAAAATAAAATAAATATAAAAAAACTTGGGCTGTGTTTATACGCCTTTCATGTTTTATGTTTAATTTTAACTAGGAGGGAAGATGCATTTTCCTGTTAAAATTAAATTGGAAATGAAAAGAAGGGTAATGTGGATATCTAGACAAAAGGAAATGTATAGCATGGTAATTCTCTGATAAGAGTTGCCACCAACTGGTAAACAACTTCCAAAGTTTTTTCTGGAAGCATCCTGGGAATTGTCCATTTTCATTCACATTTGTAACCTCTAACCTATTAAGAGGGAAGTATACTTTGATGTTTTTCACTTTCAAAGATAGGCTTAACCAACTATGTTTGAGTCTTATAACATGAGCTAAATAGTCATAACATTAACACATCAGCCAGGAGTATATCAGGAAATGGAATCTCAGGAAGAAAATTTATAATTTATAATTCTTAAAGTATTGTGTAGTTGACTGCTACAATTAGTATATGATGAACCAACTTGTGATTTGATTGGTAATTCAAATATTTTGTAAGTGTTTCAGAGGAAAAGAATTCTGTAAAGCAAATGATTTAGAAATTAAAATGAGAAGTGTCCCAAGAGGTGAGTAGTTGTAATATGTATTTAAAAGTAACGTTGCCTACTCTTCCTGGTAACCACTATTTTATTCTCCATCTCTGTAAATTTGAATATATTTTTTTAGGATTCCACATGTGAGATAATGTAATACTTTTTTCTATGTCTGGCTTATTTTACTTAGCATAATGTCTTCCAGATATTTTATTGGGGATTTTTGCTAAATGAGTAGATTATAGCTGCACTTGCCAAAGGCGGGGCGTGGGAATGGGTACCTGTATGAGATGATGGCTATGTTAATTTGTTTCAGTATAGTAACCATTTCACTATATATATGCAATATTATAGCATCTTTTTGTATACCTTAAATATACACAATAAAATTTTTTTTAAATGTTGCCTAGATGGACATGATGTAAGATTTCCTTTATTAGTATTAGAAAGGATTTTAATTGTACATGTAGACACAAGACATTTCCATTTGAATTTTATGTAGAAGCAAAGATATTACACAGGAACATGTGTCTCTATTACTTCTACACCCTAGAGGTTGGCAGGCACACTTTTATCCAGTCATAGGAAACACAATGAACTTGTGGTTGAACATACTAGAATCTTCTATCAAATAGTAAAATTTGTCAACACCGTAACGTTTATCATCCATATCTTCTTAAGAAGCATGACTATGACAATGTCTTTAATTTTCAATCACCCATATTTTCTCCAGTCATATTATTCATGGTGAGATCCATCCAACAAACATATCTATTTTAACTTGGAAGAATTTAAGGACTGACAACTTCCCACTTCTTTGGTATTTGTCATACTTAGAGTCCCTTAGAAACCTCAACACTTAGCCATTTCCCATGCTTCAAGGGAATGTTTTGCTAGGAGAAAAAGTTTCCACAAGTATAAAAGAGAAGGAAAAAGAAGTGTAGTTTTAATAGAATGTTCAAGATTCAAGGTCATATAATGTGAAAACTAGGTAGCATGTTCCTAGCATGTCCTGAATTGGTAGTGAACATGTGGCCTCACTGATTTTCTTTTCCCCATATACTGATATATATATAAATATATGAGAAATATAGATTCCACACTCACTACTAAAGTCAGAGTTCTCATGTAAGTTTCAATCACAGAAAACTGAAATTCAAATGACAGGTGAAACCAATAGTAGCATGTTTCGGAAGTGTGGTCTGCGTTCTCCTGTTTTGTTCATAGTATATGTTCCTATGCCCTTTTCGTGAACCTGGTTGATCATTAAGCTGGTCAGAGTGTATGAACTACCTGAAATTCTCAGATAAGTAGTTTCTTAATAATCTCCTTTTGTATTCGCTGTTAAAAGCAGTTAGTGTTATTTTTGCTTGATTACGTGGAACTGTTCAATTATATACTTTCTTTTTAAACTAATTGTTCCTAAATACCCTACTGTGATTTTGAACTTTGAAATGCCTTAACCTTCCCCATCAGGGACAAGTAATATTTTGCAGTTAGTGAGCTTGATACTTGCATATAACTTTGTGTTTATGATGGCAGAACAAAGTGAAGATTTCAGACAGTTATCTTGACGGTTAGGCCTCCAGATGGGCTGGCTGCTCTGTTTACAGGCAAAGCAAGCCGGACGTTGAGATGTCTACAGACAACCTGTTAAGTACATAATGGTCCGGATTGCCTTCTATTCTCAGCACCCAAGCCACTTGCTGGTGTAAGTTGGCTATTTAAGGGTGAGCATTAACTCTCATAGGTCACCAGGGAACCATTTAATAAGTAACCAGAGGCCTGGAGATGTTCATGTATTCCTCTAAATGCCCTGGTTTTGTTACTGGTGCAGTTCACTCAAGGTCACTCTGTGGTTTCAAATATTTAATGTCCTTCCCAAGTGACCTGGGTCCAGTGGAGAAGCCGGCTGATTTATTTGTAGTCGGCTAGTACATAGTAAGCTAATCGAGTTCGTAATAATTATATTCTGGCAAGAAAAAGCTGATCAACAGAGGTAATGGGAGTTCAGAGAAGCCAAAATAAATCTGAATTATGATAAAACAACCTCATTAGATAAGCATGTATACATTATATATTCATAAGGATTTTGAACTGAATACCTTTGTGGGTATTTTTTTGATAATTTTTATTTTGATATAATTTGGTGACTTTTATTTTGATATAATTTCAAACTTGCAAAAAATTTGTAATACAAGGAACAACTATACATCCTTCACACAGATTCACTGTTTGTTTCTAATTTTTCCCATCTGTTTCATTATTCTATTTACCAAGATATAATTCTACATAAAAAGTTATTTTTCATGAACCATTTGAGGATAAGTTGCAGACATGATACCTCTTAACCTCTAAATAATTTAGTGTTTATATATTCTAAAAGCAAGGACATTTTTTTACATAACCGCAATGCATAATAATCAAACTGAGGAAATTTATAATGATACATACAATTATCTAATTTTAGTTATGCTTTTAATAAATTATATGGAGAAAAGACAGGGAGATGAAAATGAATGACCACAATTCCAAAATGCCATAGTGTCAATTGCATTGAGACAGATTATTATGCTACGTAATGGTGAAATAAAGCTGACTTAATTATTTGACAATCACACATTAGGCTAACGGAGAACTATTAACAACACACTTAGCAAGAGAGTCTGTGTAATAATGTAAGCAATGTGGATAAGGCATATTATTTGAATTTTGGATTTCAAAAAATATCCATTTTTTCAGACTTTCTAATGGTCCACTTTTGTAGCAATAATTAAGAAGGTTAAATCCCTCTTCCAGAAGACTTTAGGGATGTGCCTGTCCATTAGAATTATCTGTTCTCACCTACCTTGTGTGTGTTTGTATAGTCTGTTTCAAGAGGAGATATTAGGTCTGGTAGAGTTCTCTTGCCCAAGAAGCTAATTCAGAAAACGTATTCACTGGGCGAACTGCAGACTGTTACATGGTGGGGTTAGGACGAACACTAAAGAACAACATAAAGGATAGGTGAACCAGTAGCACCACCCACTACTGAGGATGGTTAGAGATGTGGGAAGAGAGCCCTCCTTTATTTCCACCTCCTGAGTATCTTAACATCAGCATCTCTATAGTGGCATTGGGAATTTTTTAAAAAAGAATGCAACATCACCTGCACCCTCAAGTCAGTTATAGAGGTAGGACATGCATCATTCCTAAGGCAATAATGGAGGCAAGACTGCACTCATGTCACTTACAAGGCGTAAATGGTATTTTAGTGGCACCAGTGTATGTCCCTAAGAATTTAGGGGACGGACAGTGTATCTGAAAGACAGATAGAGAAGACTTATGGGAAATTGGATATGTAGAAAGGAAGGAAGAGAACATTCTAAGAAATGGTATAAATAAAAATATATAGCTGCTGGGAAGCAGATAACTGCTGAGTGGTGGCCGAATATGATGGGGGTGGTAATGTGTATATCAGAGATTTCCAGTTTGTTGCCAGTTCTCATGAAGGGAGGATGCCTGTTAAGGAAATCATCTCTAATATCTAATTAGTAGAACAGGATATATCTAAGGAGTAGATGCTGCTTTTCAGATATCTGATTACACCTAAGACTTTGCTAAGACATTTGTTCATGCACATCTTACCATAGTGAAGTCCAGCCCAATAATTTCTGCCTTTGCAGGTAATGTTTATGGCATATGTAATAGTATATAATATGAGGCTGATAGGGAACATTCAGAACAAAGAGGACTGTTAACTTGACACATATTTTGTAGGAGATGTCATGGGAAAACAGGCATGTTCCCATATTGCCAGTGGGAGTATAAATCATTACAATACCCATGGAGGGCAACTTGGTGATATTTATCAAGGTTACAAATACACCTTTTGCCCTGGAAGTCCAGCTTCTGTAATTTATCTTCTAGAGTCACTTATGCACAATGCAATAAAAAGCAGAAGATTAAAACCCAAACCAAATATTTGAAAATGGGAACTGGTCACATAAACCCTGGTAGATCAGCCATGGAATACTATGCAGCTGTAAAAGAAAAATTTAAGGAAAGAGAAGGAGTAGGAGGAAGAGGAAAATGTGCTCTACGTGCTGTTTTAGAAACATCTCCTGGAACAAAGGCAGGAATAATCTCATTTGCGTATATTTGCATAAAGAAGCTAGAAGGAGATATAAAAAACTGAATAAAAGTGTTTTGTGGTGGGTGGAAACTGGCAGATGGGGATGGGGTGGGTGTGAAAGTCTTCCCTGTGGCAACTTTTTTGTACTTTAAAATTTTTGTACTGTGTTTATGTCCTAGTTAATGAAAAAAAAACTGAAAGAACTCTATTGTGTTCTTATAGGGTTTGAAAGGACTACTAGTTTTCCACCCGAACAGCTAATCTCCCAATTGTTTTGATTTTAAACCAGGATGTTATCCTCTAGACTTAAAATAATGTTTTCCTAGCTTCCCTTGCAGCTAGGTGAGGTTTCCAGATCAATGAGATATAATGAGAAGTGTGGTGTAGTACATCTCAGTGCTTTCTAAATGGATCTATTCAGCCATGAGGTTCTTTCTGTCTTGCTTTCTTCTTCCTGAATATGGATTTGATGTCTAGAACCTCAGCAAACATCTTGGACAATGAGGGGAACTTGATATTGGAAACCATGTGGTAAGAGGGCAGAGAAAGACCCATGAGTCCCTGGTGACACTATGGAGCCACCACACTGGCTGCTTCCTGGGTTCTCTCACATCAAAGCTCCTATCTTGTGTGCACCACTTTATTTTGATCTTTGTGGTGTTGATTAGACATTGAAATCTGATCCAGCATTTGCCCCCAGTGGAGGAGAATAACATTTTCCTTTAAGATCTTTTCTTTCATGAACTTTGCTGGGACACTCTAACCTTCTGCCTTTATTGGAAATCTAGTTCCTCTTTGGGATGATATAATTATGGCTTGTGATAAGTGTTTCATGAAATATGATTATTATCTGTCCATGTGTTTTGCAGTCCAAAGAGCCAATGTTAGAAAAACTCCCATAAGTGGATCCTCTCATTTTTCTTTTTAATGTAGATATACAGCTGAATTTTCAATATTTCATATGCAGTTAAAATAACCATACTTGTGTCAAAGTAAATGTTCAGATTCTCAATCATGGATTTAAAGATGTGGAAATACATCCATTTTTAGGGATGGTACATGTCTGTTTTTGGTTTGTTTTGTTTTGTTTTTTGAGACAGAGTCTCACTCTGTTCCCTGGGGCTTAGAGTGCAGTGGCACAGCAAACTCAGACTCCTGGGCTCAAGCAATCTTCATGCCTCAGCCTCCTGAGTATTTGGGAATACAGGCACAGGCCACCACACCTGGCTTTTTTTTTTTTCTATTTTTAGTATACACAGGGTCTCGCTCTTGCTCAGGCTGATCTCAGGCTCCTGACCTCAAGAGATTCTCCTGCCTCAACCTCCCAGAGTGCTAGGATTACAGGTGTGAGCCACTGCACCTGGCCTACATGTCTGTTTTATTACCACATCTATTAAGGCAAAAAAGTATGAAAAGTAAGTAATAGGGAAAAAATATGGAAACATGAATGAAATTTATTTTTTAGATTTATGGGATGTTTGCTCAGATGATAGTGAGGAGGACTGATATATTTTCAGCCAGACATCTATTGATGTGACTATAATAAATAAACTATAGCTACCAAGTAAACATTAACCTTTTTATCAAAAATATTTGGTAGTAAAAAGATATGTCATTGTCTCATTGCTGAAAGACTTGTACTTTCTCATAATAGAATGGGAAAGGAATTTCCATCAGCTGGTTGCACAAGTACCTCTGTCTTACATTAGATATCTGTCTAAACCAGCTTTGCTTACTTAAAAGCAATGTATAAACACCATTAAAGTGCAATCTTAATAGTCTAAGGAGGCTAACAAATTCAACTGGTATTTCATAATACCTAATTTCTTTTAGACCTGGGATCACTTCTTTGGGGCCCCTTACACAGATTCTAAATTGCATACCTGATTCAGCAGCCTCTTTCTCTGCTTCAGTAGAAATAATATTCCAGACTAATTTTTACATGATTACTCTACATTAAGGAGATGGGCTTTCTTACATGCTATTAGTAGAAAACATTTTAGAAAAGTGAAGAAGAAACCATGCAAAATGAAGATGATTTTTTTGAAAGAGGCTTAGAAGATATAGCAATAATTTGTCTTTATGTTATTCAAAATAAAGTGCTGCTGTAGACTGAATGTTTGTGTCTCCTTTGCATCCAAATTCATACATTGAAACCTAATTCTTGACATGAGGGTATTTGGAGTTGGGACTTTTGGGAGATGGGTCATGAAGGCAGAGCGCCAACGAATGAGAAGAACTCTTTGAAAAGAAACCCCAGAGAACTTACTAGCCCCCTCTATCATGTGAAGTCATAGCAAAAGGGTGGCCTTGTATGAACCAGACAGAAGTCTGTACCAGACACTGAATCTGCCAAGGCACCTTGCTTTTGAACTTCCCAGCCTCCAGAAGCATGCAGAATAAATTTATGTTGTTTATAAGTTGCCAAGTCTATGATATTTTTATTATGGCAGCCCAAACAGACTGAGACTGGCTCCTTTTCCTCATCATAGGTCTAACTATAATACATTAATAATTAAAACACTAAGATAGAGGTAATATGGCCTTTATACTGTACATATTCTTTATCTATTATGTATTCATAATTCAAAAGATATTGATCATCTACTTTGTGTTAGAACCTTGGAGCTTGACATAATAGAGTTGGTCCCTGATGTCATAGAGCTTTGTAAGGGAGTCTTGTAATGAATGAATTCCTCAACAAATCCTGTTAATTGCAAACTGAGATAGGTACTAGGGAGGGAAAGCAGGCCATTCTGTGAGTGTGTTACAGAACAGCCTGATCCAAGCTGTGGGCTCAGAGAGCCCCAGGGAAATGGGAGCTGAGGTCTAGGAAAATGGGGGTGCAGATGGGGTGCACCTTGGGTTTTAAGTATATGAGTCCTTTAGTGCTTTGCAATGTGAGGGAGCTTTATCTTGTTCATCTGTAGAGCTTTACAGTGTGAGGTCAATGAAGGTGGAGCTTAGAGAGCAAGAGGAAGGGACAGGTGAGTTAAGAGGCAGAGCTAGGTGGGGCAAGACCACTTAAGGCCTTAGGGATTTCATTCTTTGTTATTTATCCTTCAGTCAAAGGGAAATCATTGAAAAGTTTTGGAAAGACAGTGAGTAGGAGAAAGAAGGTTCAAAGCAGTTAGAGTGGATGCCAGAGCTAGTAGCCAGAACAGACAGCTCCTTCAGAAGAAACTAGATATTTGACAGTGTTGCTAACACCAGGTGCCTCAGCTAATCCTTCACATCTCGTTCACATCTGAAGAACTGAATGATAGTCTTTGTATTTTCCAAATGCAATTACAAATCACATTAAGTGAAAGCAACAGTGTTTTCTTTTATAATTATATGGCAAACGTGTGTGTGTGTGTGTGTGTGTGTGTGTGTAGTATATACTTGTTTTTAATAAGAAGAATATTTTCTTGACAATGAACATGGAGCAATATTATAGTTTTAAAAAATTGAACAATATCCCCTTTTGTGGATGATCCACACTTCATTTAATAGGTCCCATATTGATGAAAATTTTGCCATCGTCAACAATATAGCAGTGAATATCCTTGTATGTTGATATTGCATTTTTTTTTATTTCAATAGGTTTAGGGCATACAAGAAATTGTATAGTGGTGAAATCAGGGCTTTTAGTGTACCCATCACCTAAATGGCGCACATTGTACTCAGTCCGCCCAGATGTTTCCCCTTGGATAAAAGTCTAAAATTGGAATGATTAAATCATATATATAAACGTTTGAGTCTTTGGTTACATATAGTTAAATTGACGTAATTGACATACAGAATAAGACTGCTTTAATTTCAGCTTCCACTTCTAATGCATGAAAATGTTCATTGCCACGAATGTTTGCCAAAATAAGAAATTTTTGACAATATGAAAATATATCATTGCCTCAATTTTATTTCTTTGATTATTTTGAAGTTGAACCTCCTCATATAAGTTGTTTTTCCTTTTATTTCATCATTTTTGGTGATTTTTTTGTTACATTTTACTTATTTTTCTATTAGGTTGTATGTCCTATTCTTACTGATTTTATATATTAAGGATATTAATGATTTGTCAGGCATATTGCAAATAGTTTTTCTAGTTTGTAATTTATCTTTTAACTTTAAAACATTACTTATGAAATAATTAAAAATAAATAACATAATGGAGATCTTTGTACTTACTATTCATATTTAATATATAATAATGAAACAAATACTTGTAAGTGATTAATGTGGTAGGTAATATCCTAAGCATTTACACATATTAATTCATAAAAATTATTTATAGTATGTCCTGTTATCATCTCTGTTCTGCAAATGAGCATACCCAGGCACAGAGAGGTTGAATATATCACCTAAGCTCATATAACTATTGAGTGGAGAAACTGCAATTCAAAGCTAGGCAATTGGCTTTAGAATTTATGTTGTTGGCACTGCATTTTATTATAAGTTACAAAAATGTTTTTATTCTGGGTATTAATTATTTGTCAGATCATTTACATTGCAAATATTTTCTCCCTCTTGGAAGTCTCTCCTTTAATTTTGTTTATGTTGTCTTTTGATATGCAGAAGTATGTCATAACCATTATATGGCCGTAATAATGTGGTCAATCATCAATCTTCTCCTTCCTGGCTTATGTTTTTTGTAGCACACTTAAGAAATCCATTCTTATGCTTATGCCATAAATATTGGCTCCAATATTTTCTTCTAAAAATCTTGAATTTTTACCTATAACATCTAGAGCATTAATCTATATATAATTAATTTCTATGTATGATATGAGATAGGAACTTAATTTTACCTCTTTTGTTATAGAAAGCTTATAACTTCAGTAATATTTATTAAGGCTTTGAACTCCTCAGTTTATTTATTTCTAGATGTTTTTAAAATGTTATTGTTACAGAAAATGAAATTGTTTTGTTTATTACCTTGCCAAGATTGGTTATTCTAGTGTGTAGAAATGCTATTGGATCTTAGAATATTGATCTAGTAACCAGTAATCTTGCTCAACTATCTTTTGAATTTTAGTAGTTTTTCTGAAGATTCTCTTGGATTTCCTATGTAGAAAAGTAATCTATCTTTAATCTATATACAATCATGTATTTTCTCAAACCTTTTTATCATTTAGTTTTTTTTCTTGTCTGCTTGAATCATCTTGGGCCTCTGATAAAATACTGAATAAAAGCAGAGCTGTCTGGGCCTGTATATTTCCCCCGATCTTAGAGGGTGAAAATATCTTAAGATATTAATATTAGGATCTCAATGTTAGATTTTCAAAATATATTCTTTAACACATTAAAGAACTTATTTTTATACTTGATTTGCTAAAGTCTTTGGGAAAATTATAAATAGGTTAAGTTTTGTCAAATGACTTCTGCGTATATTGAAAGGAGCTTTTCTCTTCTCAGATTTTAGATTAGACCCTACTTGCTCGTTGCTGAAAGCTGCTGGCTAATATTTTATTTTGCATCTATATTCATAAATGATACAGGCCTGGGATTATTTTTTCTTGCACTTTCCTTATTCAATATCAAGATAATATAGCTTCATAAAATGAGCTGGATAAATTGTCTTGTTTCTTTATTAGTTATTTAATATTTTTTATGTTCACAATGCTTCTCCATCATTTATATTTAGTTCCTGTCTTGTGTGTTGTACTCATCAAGAAGAGGATCCCCCTCCCTCAATATTATAAAAATAGTCACCTTTCTTTTTGTATATTTTAGATATTGTGGGTTTCTCTTTAACCTTTAAATCTTAGATAACATAGAGTCGGTTCTTCCACATCCATGATCAAGATGGGGTTATACAATCCTTATTTTAAAACCAGTGGAAAAAAATCCAGAGATCTTTTTAGAGGAAGCCTCAAATGTATTCTTCATGATACCAGCTGGGGTGCCCAGGAGAATTGCTGTAGGTTTCAGGCTTAAAATAAACCTGAGTCTCTACCTAATTCAACAATATGATTCGCTACTTAATGCAGAAGTAAGTCTTCATCTCAAAATATAACTAGAGAAGAAAAAATTAATTCCAGAAGCTTTCTAACTCATATAGGCTTTCTAACTCATAACTCAGTCAGAACTAAGGACTTACTTTAGCAAGCAGTTGGAATTCCCAAGCATACCAAAGCAAGGTATAGATAGGTAGCCTGAAAAGCAATGTGTGATGTTTTTTAAAGCAGCATCCACCTCTGGAGCAAAATTTCCTCTTTCAGGTTTACAATCAATGATGCTATTAATGACATGATTTTTAAACAAATGTTGAATAAACTTAAAGGAAAATGCTACTTACTTTTAAATGAACAGAGACATGAAGAATACAGTTTACCTACAGCATGAATGAAGAAGTATAGAGTTTTTGCCTGTGTTGTGTTTTGTAGGTCCTTCTTGATTCTTGCCTATTTTGAATATGTATGTTAGAATGAAGGTTTCCGACATAGCTAACCTTACTATTAATTTTATTCTCAGCTACTATATTAAAAAGTCAGTATTTGGAAATGTTGTTCTTTTCTTGTTGGCACTTACTTATCTTTTTGTTTTTATTAATGTTGCTATTATACTGTTTGGAACTTTAGCCATTGTTTATGTGTTGTGTGTGCATGCCTGTGTGTATACTTTCTGCATGGTCTGTTTCTACAATGATATCTCTCTGTCTGTGGATACCTGTAGCAGAAATGCAGACATGCAAATGCAGAAGACATCATGGTATTTGTTGGACTAGATAATATTGATGCCACATATAGAAGGTTGCTTGTTTGTCTATTTAATTCAATAACATATATTAGGAGTACAGTGTGTGCCAGGATATCATTATGTTCTGGGATATCACACAGGGATAAAGACCTCACGATGGAGAGAAGAAGATGATTTGTCTACAAAAATCACATCAGACAATATGGTGACTGATATTCCAGTATCATAAATGATGAGTTGAGGGAGCACAGAGAAGGAAAGAATTTGTTTTTCAGGTGTTTGGGTGTGAATGCAGGAGCAGAGATGAGGAAGAACACACGGAGAAAGTAGAATTTGATCTAGGCTTTGAAGGGAGGTATATTTCAGATAGAAGGGGACCAAAGCACTGAGTCATGAGGGCCCTTTGCTTCTCTGGGGAATGGAAATAATAGAGGATGTGTGGTGAGCAGTGAGCGGTGATTATGGAGCAGGAAAGGTTAGGCTGGAAGGGCTGGGACCTGGAGAAAGTAAGTATGTCTACAGAGTTGAGGATACATTCGGAATCTGAACAATGGCTGCAATAACAGGAATATGGGAGAGGCACAAGAAAGACATGAGATCGATGACAAATTTAATATGCAATGTAAGGAAGAGGAAGAAGCAAAGAAGAGGTGGAAGGGTCTGGTTTGGGTAACCAGATGGAAGGTGACTCATGAGTGGAATGGAGAATTAGGATGGAGAAATGGCTTGTTCTGTTTGTTTTTTAAAATGATTTCGAGTATGGTGATAAAAAGAAAAAGATAGTGAATTGGGCTTTGATCATACTGAGTTTGAGGAGCCTGCAGAACTCTTTAGGTGGAAATGTCATAAATGTGGAGAAAATGAGTTTGGGTTCTGACAGAGTGAGAAATAAATGTCCCCAGGACAGGGGTGATGATTAAAGATGAGGGACAGAATGAGCTTGTATAGACAGAGATGCACACAAACCAGTTTCCTGACATGTAGAAACTTTTAAGGTGTACCATGGGAAGAGTCTAGCCTCTTGCTGATGAATGATCAATGAGAGATGAAAGGAGGAAACTTAAAGAATATACCATAACTTACTGTATCAAAATATCACATGTACCCTATAAATATATACAACTATTATGTACCCATAATCATTAAAAATAAAACATTAAAAAAACTTAAAGAACATTTTCTTGAAAATTGAAGGACATGTGTTCCTATAGGGAATTGCCCACAAATTAGATTGGGATTATTTAATAAAGGCCCTAACCCCCTTGCCCTTTAATTGGCATAGCCTGAGAGCAAGTTCCGCACAGTCTTCCAGAATTCCCCGGCAGGACTGAGCCCCATGTGCCCATAGTGGGTCACTCGTGCATTGTAACGCTTTTCATTGCCTTCCTTCCCCTCTCTGTCTCACTTCTCACCTCCCCTCTGAGTGCTTTCTTGGATCACTTCAAGATAATGTATTCATAATCAAATCCTTGCATCAGGGTCTACTTCTGGGGGGAAACAAACCAAAGACAAAATAGAAGGTTTTTTTTTTTTTATCCCCAAGAATGTAAGAGTGGAATGGGTTAGAAGGAAGATGAACTGTGGAAAGAACTTTTGAAGTGATGGGGTGGAGAAATAATTGAGTGAATAATAAATAGTAAGAAACACTAAAGCAGTTGAAGTTAGAACAGTAGGGGCCCTTCATCCCTGAACCACAAAGGAAGAGATTGGAATGGATGCACATAACGTTTGAGGTGTGATCATTCTTGATCATTTCATCCTATCATTTCTCATAAAAGGTGATAGACTTGATTATTGAGCATACACCTCCTCGTAAGCACCCTGGGAAAGACCATTCATCCTAAGTCTGCTGTCATTATTCATTCAACAACTATTTATAAAGCACATACTATGTGTCATACTTACGATTTTCTGTCTTAGAGGATAGGGTCCCCTTCCATCATTTTTTTCCCCTTGCCACTTATTTGACAACACTGGTTGCTTGTACTTTTCTGACATTGAACTCAGTTAATCTCACTCTGCTTTTGCCAGCTGTGGTAATAAATTATTATTCTACAAATCTGTTTTGAATTTAAACTGAATATCCATCTTGAAGTTGCCTTAAATTCTTTATGGTAAAATTTGTTGTGCATAATAATCAGGTAAGGCAGAGTAAAATATGAATAAATAAATTAGTCGGTTGAATAATGTTGCTGTGAAATATAGCAGGGCTCTTGAGAAGGTAATTAATGTTCTTACACTTGCTGAGATAGAGCAAAATGAGTTTTTTTGTTGTCTGATTTTCTTATCCTGTTCTTCTCTGGCTTCTAACTTTATTAGCATGCACATATTACATTTATAGAATTATAAGTCTTCTTGGTATCCATCCTATGAAGTAGTCTTGCCCCCTCCCCCAAAAAAAATCAAACCTGAAATTTATCAAGCCTCTGGATTCAGCTACTGATTTATTGGAAATACTGAGAAGAAAAGCATGTGACTAAATGATGGAGGTGGAAATCAAACTGCACTATACTATTGGAAATAGGAAACTACAGGACAGTGAACCTGGTTTAGTCAACAAATCACAAGGAAGAAAAGTGAAAAAAAAAAAAAAACATTAGATGAAGGGGGAAATTGTAGTTTAGAATACTTACAGGTGATTTCGTTCAATTTCAATGTGTAGCTTTCATTTAGATTGGGATTTTTAAAGAGAATTATGGTACAAATGAGACAGTTTGAATATTGAGTGTTAGGCGATACCGAGAAATTAACATCAATTTATTTTAGGTATTTTGGTTATGATAAAAAGAGGGAAACCACATCTTTAGAAATATGTTCTAAATTATTTACAGGTACAATTATATGATGTCTAGGACTTGATTAATATAGAATAGGGGAGTGGGAGACGGGGGTGGGGTAGGTATCGGAGGGCCATGGGTGGCTGGTTTTTGAATCTGGTTTATGGATCTGGGCATTCGTTATTTTTGTGTATTTTAAAAAGTATGATAAAAACAGAAAATAATAATACATAGATCACCCTTAGTGTGTTAACAGAACATGATTTATTTTTCTATTAAAAACTTTTGTTATGTAATAGCACGGTTTGTTAAATTCATCTATTTGGTAGAAATAAGGTTAACCAAGTGCAAGAATCAATTAAAATCATCCTACAATAAGCTTCATTGCAAATCCAGTTTTAACCTTTGCTTAAAGAAAAGAATATGAAAAGGACACATTTGTGCATGTTCTTTTCCTCACCTATGAACTGTATAGATGTTAGCACAGTGAATTTCTTTTTAAGGTGACGGTTCTTCCAACAGTTCTCATCCTTCTCCCATCTTGCTATTATCCTTCTTTATATTTTAATCATTAATGCATATTGCTAACATTTTAAATAAGCTATCTATATCTAAGTCTTCTATAGTGCCCCTCAATTAAGTTTTCTTAGTTTCAGAACTGCAGGATTCAATAAAATGAGGCAGGAATGATGAGTAACTTAATAATGGAGTATAAAAGCATTGTCAGTATTGTTATATTTTTTTTTTTTTTTTTTTTTTTTTTTTTTTTTGAGACAGAGTCTCACTTTGTTGCCCAGGCTAGAGTGAGTGCCGTGGCGTCAGCTTAGCTCACAGCAACCTCAGACTCCTCGGCTTAAGCGATCCTCCTGCCTCAGCCTCCCAAGTAGCTGGGACTACAGGCATGCGCCACTATGCCCGACTAATTTTTTTATATAGATTTTTAGTTGTCCATATAATGTCTTTCTATTTTTTAGTAGAGACGGGGTCTCGCTCAGGCTGGTCTCGAACTCCTGACCTTGAGCGATCCACCCGCCTCGGCCTCCCAGAGTGCTAGGATTACAGGCGTGAGCCACCGCGCCCGGCCAGTATTGTTATATTTTTAAAGGAAATGTCCTCAGTCTAACTGTGAAATCATTACAGTTTCTCATATAATAATTTAAATTTAATAAAATTCATTTTTGGAGCTGCATCTAGATCTGCTTCTGTCAAACTAATATGAAATATAAAATAAATAATTACTATGCCTTAGCTAACACACTGAGTTTTTAATTATTTTTATTCCAATGGGTGGTAAGTATTAAGAATTATCAGAATTGCTATGCTGAATCATATAAAGGTATTCCAAGAAAATATTTCAAAAAAGGGAAAAAAAAGTAAATGTGCACAAAGATATTCACTATAGTATTTTCAGGACTAAAACAATTAGACATGAGTTGAATGAAATATAAAAAGTAAATACATAAATCATGATATTTCAGCAACATGAATAATTGAACTACTGTGAGAAATAAATTTTAAAATTGCTGCAATGTGGAAGTATTGAGATATGAAATTAGGGGAAAATACAAACAGAATAAAAAATTATGCCTTTACTCTGATAATAAATATGTAAAATATGCTAGTTTATAGATAAAAGACTGGAAGAGGATAGTCAAAAATTAAGCCATCTGTTGCATTATAGTGTTGGTATTAAGGGTGATTTATTTTCTCTTTAAAATCCCCTTCTGCTGTTATAATGATATTTATAAAATGTTTAAAAAAAAACCGCTGAAAACAAAAAATTAATTCTGCCATGAAAAACTCTAATTATATTGAAAATACAGTCCTACAGGGAAGAAATTGCAAGATTACTTTTAAGTTAGCCCTAATAAGTACAATGAATAATTTGCAATGAACTGCCACATATTTTAAAGTCTAGTTTGTATTATAAGAGACAATGCAGGGCATCTCATGGTTCTGTCCTCTTTAAATGGAAAGGACAAATGGTGCCATCAATCTTATTTCTTTTTCTTCTTCTTTTTTTTTTTTTTTTTTGAGGCAGTGCCTCACTCTGACACCTCTGACACCCAGGCTAGAGTGCAGTGGTGTCATCACAGCTCACTGCAACCTCAAACTCCTGGACTGAAGCCATCCTCCTGTCTCAGCCTCCCAAGCAGCTGGGACTAGAGGTGTGGGCCACCATACCAGGCTAATCTTTTTACCATTATTACTTTCTGTAGAGTTGGGATCTTGCCACATTGCTTAGGCTAGTCTTGAACTTGTGGTTTCAAGTGATCCTCCAGCCTTGGCCTTCCAATCTGTTAGGATTACCTGGCCATCATATATTCTTAATGAATCATTGTATCACTAAGAAGATGAGCTATACCCAGTGTCCAGTATAGTGCTGGCCCCATGTGGGCGCTTGCTAAAAAACACTTATGGCAACCCTGAAAGGAAGTTGTGGAGTCCCTTTTTCACACATTCAGTGCCTCCCAGAAAGCAGTATTTTCTTTTACAGTGTCACATTTTATTTCTCTATAATATTGGGTTCTTTTTCAGTAACTTCCTCCTTTCTCCACCTGCATTACAACTTTTAAATTGTATGTAAATGTTAATATTTAGAGGTGCTAACATTGAATCTTACTGTTCCTATATTCTTGTGGAAGATTTGCATGCTGAAGGAAGGAGGGGGTAGAGAAAGGAGTTGGCTTTTTGTTTAGAGTTAGTGCACTGGGAGGCATTTTCAAAACATCTGAGTATTTGCTTCCTATTTTCAGGATCCCAAAGAGTAGACAGGTATTTGAATCAAACTGTAGATAACTGTTTTATTTTGTTTTTTCTTTTTCTCTCTTTTTTTTTAGAGACGTTTGAGGTCCTATTAATGGGTCCCAGTGATTTGTTCCATAGACTTAATGAAATTCTTGGGATATGGGACCATAAAGCGAAATCATGGGACCGGATGGAGTATTTCTTTAGCTTATTCCTTTATACTCCATAGTTAAGCTAAAATTAGAAACTCTGAAAAGCTGGCTGCTTTTTAAAAAGCGATAAGGGACACAATCTTTGATGAAGGCTGGCACTGAAAGGGGAGGGGAGGATATAGTCATTTTTCTATATCAATAAACCCTAGACATGTTTGACTCATTCCACCACTAGGATATTGCTGCTGGGAAGCAAATGTTACCCTGTCTCTTGTTTATAGAGTGCATTTTTTTCAAGTTAATTAAAGGGTTTATTATCTCACTAAACACACAGAAATCTTAATAAAATGTAGTGCTATGTTTAGTATCATTACATCTGTTTCATAGATAACATGTGGAGTGCTCTTGGAATATAAAAATACGGTCCTTGCCCCAAGGAGTTTATATACACTTTTTGATGCATATGCACAAATATAAGGAAATTTGCAAATCAAGTGATAGATGAGGACCAGAGCAATGTTTTTCACTCCTTTCATGAGATTATTAAAAACAATTTAATAAAAATGAGCATTTTTTTCAGATGACATAGTGTGCAGAATAAGTATAATATTTTAGTGAAGAATTTAAAATTTTTTAATCGGAACAGCAGATCATTTAGTTAAGTAAAACAGAGAAGAAAAGAAATTTTGGTTGTGAATGATATTAAAATTTTGCTCAGTTTTTGTCTGGCTCTCTTAGTGAAGATTAGGATCAGATAGTCAAGATAGTATTAATGTGTTTGTTTCTAAAAATGCTTTGCTGGCAGTTATCTTTGAAGAGGATGATTAATAGCAGCAGAGATAACAGTGAAGAAAAACCGGTTCTGCAGTCTGTACAGACGGTCTTCAAGGGAAGGTCTCAGTGACCAAAGGAACTCTGGCTGCTATTTTAATTAAACTTGAAGGCAGAAGAAAAGAGACTTTCCGCGCCCCCTCCCCCACCTCCCACTCCCCACCCCCCAAATAAGTATTGAGATTACACAATGTGTTTAACTTTGGGATTTGTCAACAGTTATAGAATGAAATGACAGTTTAGAGGAACAAACCAGTATGCAGTTGTTCAGTTTAGTGACCTTATGACTTTTCCATTGTAAGTGAAAGTGGGAAACAACTTTTTTTGGCAAATGTAGAATTTGTTCTCAGAGGAGTTAGTTATTGTCTTCACACAATGGGCATATGTAAAATGTAATTTAGGGAAAGAAAAGGAGTGTGTAATCTTCTGTTAATTTTATGGTGTTATGTTATATTGTTTTAAAAAGTTATTTTACTTCCCTAAACTTAAATTCTTTGCTTTGTTTCTTTCAATTACAAAAGCAGTACTTGCTTGTTGAAAGTATTTGGTAATTTTCAATTCCAATGCCATAAGCTTTGCTGGAAAAAAAGAGCTAAATGATACAAAAGTATGTGAAATAGAAAATATAGTTCTCTCTCCATTCCCTGACCGACCAGGAGGTCGTCGTTGTGATCTATTTGATGTGTTGCCATACAGAACGTTTTATTCTAAGCAGAGGCAGACATGCAGACGTAGATACTCATCACAGCTAACATTCA
Organism: Eulemur rufifrons; assembly: GCF_041146395.1. NCBI lineage: Eukaryota > Metazoa > Chordata > Mammalia > Primates > Lemuridae > Eulemur > Eulemur rufifrons. The sequence continues at coordinate 31,573,778 of NC_091002.1, forward strand.
GGAGTGTTCATCTCAGCCCTGCCCCCGTTTAATTGCTTTTATGCACATTAGCCATTTCAACTATACAACCCTCTAATATAGACGCTATTATCAAACCCCAATTTATATGTAGATGAGGAAACAAGACAAGGAAGAGTTTAAAGTAATTTCTGCAATGTTACACAGTTAGTAACTGTTAGCCTGAGTTGACATTTGAACACAGGAGTATAGACTCTAAGCTAAAGCTCTTCATGACCACACGTATCACTATATACACGAACTGAATATCTTTATCTGTCTCGATGTGTGATTTTGGCTTATTTGTAAAAAATAGGGTCATTCTGTGCATCATTTGCATTTTCCTTCTTTTTATTTAACAAGAAATCAAGCCCATCTTTCCATGTCTTTGGGTATAGTTGTATCTTAGTGTTACTAAAAGCTCTATCTTATTGTTACTTATGGCTTTTAATATTCTATAATTTATATACGCTATCATTTGTTTTAGAGATCTCTTCACTGAAGGCATTTTGCTTGTTTCTCTTTTATTCCTATGAAAACAGTGCTACGATGGTCATTCTTTTACGCACATCTTTGTGCTCATGTTGAGTTATTGTGCTCATGTTGAGTTATTGCTTAGATATACAGTTGTTGGGTTAAAAACCGTTGATTTAAAATTAGTGGAAGGTACTGCTAAATACTGTACCAGTTTACATTGGCACCAAAAGGGCAGTTTGTAGTAAGTAAGACAACTCAGGAGAAATAGAAGCACTTACTCAATAAGGAATTGAGTTATATGCTGTGCATTTAGGAGTATTATCAAAGAAGGACAAAACATGATCTCAACTTCCTTAAGCTTTTAATTCAGTTATGTGGGCCAGGAATTCATAGTCAAAGGGACACAGGCAATTTCCACAAGGTCATAGTTACTGATGTTTTATGTTCTCTTAACTTTGACCTTCTTCTCCCAGGATCACATATCTTATGTAGCAGAGACTTGAATCCCACTTAGCCATATCTTTTAGGTCCAGGGAGTTCAAATGTTTTTTACTAATGTGCCCCAAATAATTTCTTTAAAAATCTATGTATCCCTTCATAAATGTTTAAGTTAGCATCTACATTTTTTATCTGAAGTTTAGGTAGCCACGAAAGAGGTTAATTCTGGTTATATTTTAAAAATGAACATTAAAAAAAGTAACTAGTTGATCACTCTTAATACATCTGATGGAATGCAAGCACCACAACTATGTTATGCTAACATTATTCAATTAGAAAACAAATAAGTCCTTCAACAACAGACTTATAATTGTTTTTGCTTTGACTTGAACTTTTGTACTACTTCTACCAGAGAATAATTTATTTTGTGCTTGAAATTCTTGCATTGGTTATTTTATCATACTTTTCTGCAACAAAAGTATATATGTGTGTATGTTTAGTTTATATGTGAATTAAAAAAGAAATCTATGACCATAAGGGTTGAAGGGTTAACATTATTCTGGATAGAGTATTTCTATTATTAATTCACAATTGATCAAAACATCTATTTCTTAATAAATAATTATTAAATATTATATAATGTACTTATAAATATTTTAATATAAAATGTATGACTTCATTGGAAATATATCTCTTAATGAGATGAATGAGGCTATCCTTTAAAGATTAATTCATGTGCCTGGGGTGAGAATTATTATTACTGAAATGAAATAAGCTTCAACATCACTGTTGTTCCTCTTCTTCCTTTTTATAAATGAACATGCTAAAAAGTATGTTCACATAAGTAAATGGATGGTAATGGAAGTGTATTTTATAGTCATGCCTCTCAAATCATTGAACTTACTAAGTTATATGCCAAAAAATATCATCATTGCTCTATCACCAAAAACTATTTTATTAATTGATTGGTAGACAACTTATAAATAATTAGGCTTTCCTTCCATTTTGTTAAATCTAAAGAATTGAGAACAGTTTGACTTGTAAAAGAATTTGTTTACCAATATTGAGGTCTTTCACTTTCTTGATTTCTGGGAAAGGCATCAAAGGATCATTCTCTATGGACATTACTCTTTCACATAAAGCCATCCTGTATAACTTATTAAAGTTCAGACAATCAGAATATTGGTTATTTCAGTATACTTTTGCCCATGTAATATTTTCTTTGGGAAAAGCTTTTTATCATAAATTTATGTCTATCCAAACTATGGAGCTGTATTTTTAACTCATTCAATTTATGGGAAATGTTCTTCACATAATCTCATTGGAGAACCCATCCCTCGTTGTCAGAAAAAGTCTGATTTCATTTTTCCATTCAAACAAACACGTTAATACATACTGTGATGATCTCCATTTCATTTCTGGATTCAGAATGTGAGATACAAGAGGCACAATGCTCTGCCAGGTGTTTGTGCATTGGTGAAGTGATGCTCTGCTTCTGTTGAGATGTCTTCCAATTTGTTCCTATTTGTCCTCGTGGGATGATCCCTCAGGATAGACACATTTATTCTCAATAGTGGGGGTAGAAGGGGCAACTTTGTTAAAATAGCCCTCCCAATGAGCTCTACAACCTGTCTGAACTCTGAGCATAGGTATGATATAGGGAAGACCCAATGCACCACTATAAGCTTAGGGTGCCTTGGATGAAAGAGGCTTATTACACCCCTTCCTTTGGTGCCCCAAGAGATTCTACTCCCTGAGATAATGCCCTTTAACAAGATTCTGGTTGGATGAGAGGCATAACTTTTCCTCTATAAGGGGTGAGAAGGAGAAGGAGCAACTGGCAGTCTCATAACATCTCTGGCTGATCAGACTGGGAAATTGAAAGCCTATTGGAATCCTATTCCCTTAAAACTTTCCGTGCCCATGTTTCTCTTCAGAAATATTGATGTACACTCCTATCTCCTTTTGAATAACACCATTTTAGATCATTTCCTTGAAAGAATTAGTTGGCTGACTATGAGAAAAATGCCAGCAATGAGCATTTACAAATTTTACCAAATTTGGGCTTTTAGATTCTTTACACATTATTATATTCCAATGAACTTGTAAGGGGTATGGATTGGTCTATAAAAGTCTTCAAGAAAAGGAAAAGATGCAGAACTATGAGTATTAATAATGAAATAAAATAGGAAAATAGTAACCTTGTTGTTTTTGGTTGCCGAGAGTCTTCAAATTTTACTTGGGTTTGTATTTTAGAGTGGAAGATGTGTTCATTCCAATTCCTGTTGACATCTATCACTATTCTTTTGTGAATTATGATTGGAACAGATTGCAAAATCTCCTGGTGTATCAGTTTTCCTAAAATAAATCTTTAAAAGCAGTTCATTATCTATAATTCTATCCTAGGTTAAAATAAAAATCTACTTTCTAGGTCACTCTTCATTAAGCTATTAATATCCTTTTCATATTATAAAACTTTTAATTTCCTTTATTAGCAACGGCAAGTAGCTGAAATATGAATGTCACTGTTTTGAGTCTTAATTGATATTTTAATTCTTCTTAGTGATTTAATGATTCTTTGTTCTGATGCCAGCAACCTTCACCCTGGCACACACAGGTACAAGGAACTTCCCCAACACATCTGTATTTACTGAGCCATATTTATATTTTTATTTTACTTCTGGTGATGGATGTGCCTACTTTGTGTGATTTTCATTGCAGCAAAATTCAAGAATTGTCACAGGGACACTTAGCGGTACCTTTAGAAAAGCTTGAATTTTATCCTGCTTTCTTTTTAAGAAAAGAAAAACCTCTTCAGCATAAATAAATGAGAACTCAGTTTCCTAAGTTCAGAACAGCATCTGAATTTTTGGTTCATTTTATTAATCGATATATAGTACCATCAAAAATATTTAAGCATTTTAGATGCATTTTATTCTAGATAAAATTTACATCAAGGAAAATTAGATTAGCAGAAAGAGCTCTGGAGTAAGAATCTTACAACACTTTTTCTTTCTGCTTTATGCCTTTTGCCAAATAAACATGTCTGTGAGTCACTTTGTTACCTTTTATAACATGAAAGGATTGAATCATGGTTATTATTCTTAATTATTACTGAGTTTTAGGATTATAAAAGTAATATAAAATTATAGAAAACATAAACCGTGTAGATATACATAACACACAAACCTTGGCCAAAAGCACTGTGCACTGTTTCCTGGTGCCTGACTGATACACCCTTGCATGAGTGTACCATTGCTCATTTACCTATTCAAGGACATTTGGTGCACTTTGAAGTTTCAGCTGCATTCCACCTGCAGAAACTACTAAAGAACATTCTTGTACACATTTTAGAATTTATATGTGAAAATGTCACATCAAAGTTTGTCAACATTTAAATTTTCACTTTTGCTACCATAAAAGCTATACCAAAAAATGAACATGTAGATTTTAAAATTTCTTTGCAAATCTGTTTGTTGATAAACAAGGCCTCTCCCTTCTTGTGTCCCTTCCTCCACCCATGTCTTTGTGAAATAGCTCATCCATTAAAGCCTCTCCAGGTTCCTTTTAGATTGCACCTCATGTTTCCTGCTGGGATTCTACAACTCTGTGGTCTCCAAGTTTGATGGTGATAAAAGTGAATTCACTAATTTATCCAAGAATTTTGGGGGAGTGGTATTATACCACAGCCTGAGGCTACAAGGATAAACAAGAGCATTATCTTTCCTAGTTGCCTTTATGGAGCATAACATCTAGTGGCTCAGGGACAAAATGTTAATTAGATAATGGCAGGAATGCATGTGTACTTCCAAACTGAGAAGACAGTTTTGTGAATACAGAAGGACCTGATGGTGGTGGCTGGCAGGGACAGGGGCTTCGGAGAAGGGCTCACTGGGATGTGATTTTAGCTCTGAAGATGATTAAGAGCTAAAGGCCCATGGAGGTGGGGATAGGAAGTAGGCTGGGAAGCAGAGTTTTGTAATCAGAGGAGACTGAATGTGCAAAGGCCTTGTGGCAGGAGGTAGCAAAGCAGGTCTGATTTGCGGAAATAAATCCATGTGGGTAAGCCCAGAACACAAGGTGAAGTTTGGTCAAAGGTAAAAGCAGGACAAGGACTAGAGTAAAGTCTGACCTGCTGGCCAGATTTGATTACATTTGAAATGCAATAGGAAGCCAGAGAAGAATTTAAGTAAAGGTGGGAATAGGGGTGGTGACAGTATATATGTGTATGTTTGGGGGGGTGGTGTGCACACATGTATTTATGTGTCCACAGGACAATAACATGATTAAATTTGCATGAACACACCTTGTAATGAAACATGAAAAGAATGCTTAGATTTTAAAACATTATGATCTTGCTTATCTTGTACCAGTGCCCATGTAAGCAGGTAGTTCATAATTCTTTTGGAGATAATCCTCATCAATACTGTAGTTATTTCCTAGCTTTTAGCAAGGAAACACTAATAAAGTTATTTTCCTACAGGGAAGAGAGTCCCACTCCAATTTAGCATCCACAACTAACAGTTTCCATATAACTTAATCCTTAACTACTTAACCAAAGCAGGGACATTATTAAATGTGTTTTAAAAAAATCCTTCTGATTAAGGTGACTAAAAAGCAAAAGTTAAACAGAGGAGTTTGAAGTAAATAATAGTCTTACGTGTAAGGTTTTAGCTTTAGGAACAATTTACAAATAATAACTTAGTAGAAATGGAACCAGTATATGCTGATGGAAGTAGCTGTGTCTTCATTCATTAAAAGGCTACTGAAATATGCCTAGTAATGCCTTTTGTAGACTTGCATTTTCTCCATTTGGGAGCAATGTCTTTATTTTAAGGACTAAGGGCACCTCATTCCTTTTTCATGTGATAACATCCTCTGATGTGGCCTTTGATTTGGCCATTAAGCAATCATGGGCTTTGGGTTGGTGGTTTTGGGGCGGGTGTGCTATTTCACTTTCTTTTTTCACTCTCAAATATAAACAGGATCCAGTCTCTACTCCCGAGTTATTTGGGAGACTGTTTGCACTTTCTTGTTTGAGAAGTTGTGTCTGTGGGACAGCTAAGATAAAGGAAAAAAAAAAAAAAAAACAACAAGCTAAATTGAAAATGGCATAGTGATTGCTGAAAAATGTCTCCCACCATTTAATTCCTTCGAGTGCTACTGGCTGAAAAGTCTTTTTCCTTCCCAGTTCCACGCCAGTTTTTTCAGGACTCAGTCCGATTTACATAGCTGGGCAGACTGCAGGAGCTGTGTGTTTACCATGCGAATGTGAGGCCACTGAGAAGATTATTTTGTTTTTCTGATCTCTTGACCTCCTGGAAGCTCTCACCAACCCATTTGCCTCCCACCTTCCACCACACTATAAATAAAAGCCAAGCCATAGGCACTCTCTTGGACGTAGCTGCTTCTTAAATCTCTGAATCAATTTCTTAATCTCAAATGGCCGTAAAAAAAAAAAAAAAAATGAAAAGTAGCTAACAGAGGGGAAAAAGAAAAAACTGAAACAAATTCTTGGATGACTTTGAAGCTAGAATGCTTGGGGAACATTGTTGTTTGTTGAGGGATTAGAGTCAGCAACATCATGTCCCCCAGCAAGACAGAGGACAGCTTTGAATTATAGCCAGGAAGGAGCCATAGCGTGTTTTTGGAAGGTGGTGAAGGCCAGTTTTTTCCCTTTAAATAGCTGACAGTTCAGAGCCCCCACCCCCTTAGAGCACTAGGGCCAGAAATTATGCAATTTGTTTGGAATTCTCGCTCAACAGTCCTAGTTTGAGGGTAAGGTTAGGTTGTGGACATTTAGAGCTTTCTGTGTTGTCTTGACAAAATTGAATTCATTGGGTGTTCTGTGACCATCAACATTGTTTTGGTTATATAGACCAAGTGTTCTGGGCACAGATCCAAAACTTGTACAAGGAGATCAGCCTCAGAAGGCAGCCTGAGGATCTTTGAAAAGTAATGAAATAGGGCAAAATATTAGACAATCTGCCATATTTGAAATGTTATATGTCCTTATATAGTATATATATTTACCTATGTATTTAATTCACAGAAAGGAATGGCACATACGCCATAAATAAGATAGAAATCTACTTTATGCAGAGTTAACTGGATGATACCATAATTTAATGATACACACACCACTCAATAATTCTGTTTGGGGCTTTCTCTACTTCTTTTTATTCTTTTCATTTAAAAAAAAAGCTATTTATATGATTTTGAGGAATTTGTTAAAATTAGCTGATATTTTCAGATCCTTTTGACATTTTACATGATTATAGGACGTGAGGACATAAGTTCAGAAAAACTGGAAGGCTCTCACAGTTGAAGAACTGCCATATTTGGGAGTTCTTGGCAGGGTTTTATGTAAACTGTATGTTTTTTACTTAGGAAGTCTTTATAATAGAATTAAAAGCACCCACTCTACTTTGTACATGGACTTCTATTCACACAATGAATTTAGCAAAGCTGTTGAGCAATATAAAATTTTAGGTTAGAGAAAAAACTGAGAGCATAAATACAGACCTAAGGTCATTGTGAACTCAGACTGAGCACATGGCAGTAGCCTCTACTCGTGAAGAGAGACGCAAACCCAAATCTGGGACTATGCTAGAATCTGCAAATTGTCTTCCAAGGAGCTAAAGCAGAGTTTGTTGTGTTCTGTTTTGGTCTCCACAGTTTGAGAGGGGCTGCTAAAACAGAGACAGAGATGAATTTCAGTTTAAAAATATGATTCTAAGTAAAGATAGAAAGTGGGTATAGTTAAGTGGAAATAGAAATTGGATTGTGATTCTTGGTGATCGCTCAGCTAAAGGTAGTTTTCTGAGCCACAGAAGATCCTTGCCCTCAAAGAGGGTAGAGAAAGGGCTCCACAAATGCTCATATTTAAATATACGTTATAGAGCCACACAAAATTGATGCCCCATAAGAGAGAAATTCAGAGTATTTCCCTCACTACACATGAACACACACAAAAAAATTGGCATCTGCAAAGGCTACATAGAAACCCAAGTACTTAGAGTTCCAAGTCTACTACTTATGGAGCATTCGGAGCCTTGAACAAACCAAAATGGTAATGCCAACCCATTTCCCTGACATGACCCAATTAGTAGCAGAGCCCCCTGGTTCTCCCCTTGCCCAGAGACACTCTTGCAAATGTGCCCTCTTGTGCACAGCTCACCAATGAGGTGCCGTGTCACTTCCCTTCTCTGTGTGATTTCAGTCTATCTGAGGGTTAGTGTCTGCTGTGCAGCCTTCATACACCTTTTCAAAACCTTGTTTTAAACACACTTTACTGAAGGTGACATTATTCCCAGTTATTCCTTACCCACATCTTCTTTGTAAAGCAGCTGGAACCTTGGCATAGCAGCCAAAGTGTGTGACAATTCCAAGTAAAGATCCTTTTAAGTATGAAGGGCAGGTTAGTGTCCAGATAGAGTGTCCACAACAAGTGTGGCAAAGAGGCAGGGTCAGAGTCTTGGGAGATGGTAGAGTTGAAGGGGAGATCATCTGATTGATTAATTGACAGGGAAGAAAGCTCAAGAGGAAAGCAAGAGACTGAGTGAAGAAGAAAGAAAAGAGACGAGATGGAGCACCACATCTGTCTCTGAGGATGGAGGGAGGGAGGACAGAGGGAGAATGGTACAGAGGAATGTCCAGGTGGAGAGAACAGTGGCACTGTACAACAATCTGATGGGAGAGAACTTGTGGGAATTTGTTATCAATGACCTTAAACTTCTTAGCAAAGTAATAAATGCAGTGATCTGACAACAGCATGGTGCCTAGAGCTGAGGATCTTGAGGAGAGTTGGGAAGGGATGGTGCTATGGGTTGACTATGTTTCCCAAAGTTCATTGTTGGAAACTTAAACCCCAGTGCAACAGTATTGACCTTTCAGATGTGATTAGATCAGGGGGGCTTTGCCCTTAAGAATGGGTTAAAGCCATCATCATGGGAGTGGGTTAGTTATCGCAGGTGTGGGTTCCTGATAAAAAGGATGAGTTTGGCCCCCTTCCTCTTTTGCTCTCTCTTCCCTGTTTTCTTGCCTTTTGGCCTCCCATCATGGGATGATGCAGCAAGAAGGCCCTTGCCAGTTGCGGTCCCCTCAACCTTGGACTTCCCAGCCTCCAGAACTATAAGAGATAAATCTAAGTTCATTATAAATTACCCAGTCTGTGGTACACTATAATGGCAACACAAAGTGGACTAAGACAGATGGACTAACTATTGAAGTGAATTTTTAGTTAACATTTATTCATCCATCGATCCAATAATATTTATATTGGTCTTCATTATATATGGAAGGCTGTATTAGGGACACGTACAGTGAGCATGGTAAATATGGTCCTTTTTTTCAGCAAGAATGTAGTGTGTGTCTTGCTCTTCTGAGGGAGGTTCCTAAAGGTGCAGCATTGTATCCCCCGGGAGAATGTTAGGGATGGCAGTCTCTATGGAGATTAAAAGCGAGAGGGATTGGTACATGGAAGAGTGTTGATTCTGGAGCGAGACTGCCTAGTTCCAATTCTAGCTTCCACCACTTACCAGCTCTGTGGCTTTGGACGAGTGATTTAATCTCTCAATTTCCTCTTGTGTAAACTGGGAATAATAATACTACCTACTTCAAAGAGCTATTTGAAGATTAGATAAGTTAATATTTATAAAATGTATTGGCACATAGTAAATATTCTGTACGTATTGCTAAATAAAAATAGGCACTTAGACAAAATTCAGAATGCAATAAGGAAGAGAAAACATGAACTAGTGAGTCTTAAGGGGGAGTAGTAACACTACATAGAATATATTTTAGAATTTTGTGGGGGATGGTTGTTCCATTGATTGGGAAATATGGTAGGAAAGGTCTATTTCATTCCTGTACACATTTCAAATTTTCTAACAGGCATTTATGTAGTTGAAAATAACAAAAAAATTATCTGAAGCTATGTATAACTCCATCTTACACATGATTAGTTGTTTTAGAGTTTTACTGAGTCGTCGGATAAGTCTTTCAGAGTTTTGTTATACATTGGATTTCCAGACCCACAACTGCCTTGTGAATTGAAGGATGATTATACTTTGTTTTGTTCAAAATGTTACTAAGAATTGCTCACCATTTCAGAATGTCACTGATACAACATTAACCCTAGCATTTGATTCCTGATGTAACGCACCCCCATCAGTGTGTGGCATTCACTCTGGTTTTCCTTATTTGTACAAGCATCCAAAGACTTTGCTGTGTCTTCTAGTGAAACTATGGCCAAGCACTAATATATTGAGATGCATATGCTGTTAGAATAATTTGCTTTCCTTTTATTTCTTTAGATTTCAATGACGGCATTATATTGATTTTTTAAGAAGTATCACTGGCTGGATAGATTATGGAAAATCTATCCAAAAATTGGCTGGAAAATCAATGAATTTTATTTTATTTTATTTTATTTTATTTTATGTAAATTTGTTAGTGGCAGTATTGGGACTGATGTGAGTGAGAACTACTGGGATAAGCAAAGGCCCTGGGGCAGGTGCCAGTCAGTCAGTCAGAGATGTGGAACTTGGACAGTTGTTAGAGGTTGGCTGTTGGCTGCTCTCTACAAGGTAAGTACTTGTTAAATGGTCACAAACTGTCACCTGAGGAATTTAGTGTAGTCTTAGCTTCCTAAGCTCTGGTTTATGGATGTAAAATATTGACAATTTTCTTTAAACTTTTATATACAAGGTAGAAGTTAATGTCTTTCCAATGGAGAGCAGTCACTACACCAAAACCAGCAGTTCAGATTTATGTCCAGACCCAATCACATACTCACACACGTCTGGAGTTAGCTCACTTGCTAACACAAGAGTGTTTATTCCGTGACCCCTTCCTCTCACAGATGACAGTAACATTATTAGAGGGATAGACAAGAATTTGAAGTTAGGTATATATTAGAAGCTTATTCTTTCACATTGATACATGGACACATTGTTATTCATAATTTGTATCTATGGCCCACAAACAATGTGAGGATTTCTAAGTGATTTTTCTATTCTAGGTTGCAAACTGCTGGCAGACAGAGAGTCAGATTTGAATATCTTTGTGCCTCTGGTAACTAAAACAGAGTCTGGCATAGAATAAGAATACAATACGTCTTTAATAAATGAATGAACCCTTATGTATGGGGCTGATGGATATGGGAAAGTAAGCTGAGTTCTAGGTTCCACTTCCAGATCTGTCACTTAACTGAGTTTTGAACTTGGATAAGTGACTTAAAATCCTGGTTTTGGGATCATCCAAAAACTGAGATGAATAATATATGCCTAGATTATGTATAACATTGTTTTTAAGATCACAAGAGAGAAGACAGAAAAAACCATTGGAAATTCACATAGTGCTAATCAAATGCAAGGTTTAATAACTTCTACAAGAAGTGTAGAACCGGATTTGGGTTTATTCAGAGAAGGAGTATAGTGAGTTGAATACTGTTCCCCCAAAATTCATGTTCACCTGGAATCTCAGAGTGTAACCTTATTTAGACATATGTGTTTTTATAGATGTAATTAATTAAGATGGGTCATACTGGATTAGACTGGATCTGAAATTCAATGACTGGTATCCTCATCAGAAAAGGAGAAGACACACGGGGGGAGACAGAGAAGACACATGGGGGGAGACAGAGAAGAAGGTCACGTGATGACAGAGGCAGAGATGGCATGATGCAGCTACAGGCCAGGGAATGTCACGAACTGCCAGGAGCTACCCAAAGTTTGGCAGAGGCAAGAAAGGATTCTTTCTTAGACCCTAGAGAAGGAGCAAGGTCCTGCTCACAACTTAATTTTGGACATCTAGATTCCAAAACTGTGAGAGAATAAATTTCTGTTGTTCAAAGTCACTCAGTTTGTAGCACTTTGTTATCACAGCCCTGGGAACCTGATACAAGGGGTCTTTATTTTTTCCTCTTATGAAAAAAGGGACAGGATCAGAGGTGAAATAATGCTTTTAGAAATTTGCCTGGTGTCCTGGCATCATTACCACTGGCCAGACCTTCTTTATGGAAAGAGAAGCAGCTAACATAAGGTTTAACAGCTGTGGCTTTTGAGACAAGCATAGATAGGATCTAGGTTCCACCACTGGCAGCACTTTGAGAGTTTGGGCATACTCCACTTCCCACCTGTAAACTCCAGATGATAAAAGCCATATCTAGCCCATTGATTGACTTGAAGATTCAATGACATAATATATGTAGCTTAAATATATAGATACATGTAACTTGGAATAACACCTTCTAAAAGTGACTGATTATAACCATAGACTGGGTAACTCAAGGCAACCGTAGTCCAATTCCTGATGGCTCTACTTTATAAGACTATGAGCCAAGAACTTAAAAAAGAAAAATAAAAAACAGGCATTTTCCATTTTGATTCAGGACTCTTGATCACCTCTTTGTCAGAGCATCTGAATTTGCCTTTGTTATGATGACAATAACTAACACTGGTCAATTAACTTCACTTGGCTGACTTGCATTCTAATTGTAGATGTCTTATATATTTTTTAAAGTAACTGCAATTTTTTGAAACTATTTAGTAAGAAGCAAGAAATGGAAAGTTATGAGGAGCTCAAGCCCTTGAGTCCTGGAGTTGTTTTACAGACGCTGTGTATGTTTCAAGATAAAGGCAAGGTTTTAAACGTCAGTTATCATGGGAAGATTCCAGATTGGCTCTTTGCCAGTGTGTTTCATTGAGAGATGAATACACCAGATTGTCCTCACACACTGTCACTACTCTCTCTGAGCTCAGGCTGGCCTCTCCTGTCCCTGATCAATAAGTATTCTTCATAAGGTTTAACATCTCAAATAGCCATTAATGAAATAGGTATTATGAGAAATTTTCAGAGAAGAGTTGTTCAAGGTCAAAGTTAGAATTTACACAGTTTCAGTGTTTAAGATCAGAAAACTTCATTTTCCATACATAGGCTAGTACATTTAACTATACTTCTCAAATGTCTCCTTGCATATTTTCTTGGATTGAATTGAATCAAAAATATCAAAATATCTGGAAATTTAGGTTTAGCTTTCCATTATTTTTCAACAGTTTATTACGAAAGTTTTCAAAGCAGCATTGATACTGTACCCCATGTAGAAATCATGCAAACATGTAGGCTCATTTACTTATTCTTGGTTCCATGATAGTTGTATGTTAGTTACATCTACATACGTTCTGAACCTCACAAGAGAGTGTTATAATTTTGCTTTAAATACTAATGTGTATTTTAAAGAAATGAAGAGAAAAATTACCTTTAAAAAAATTATCCACATATTTTCCACTTTTGGTGGTTGATATTTATTCCTGAAAATCCAAGTTTCATTTCCCTTTGGCCTGAATAACTTCCTTTAGCATTTGTAATACCACAGATCTGCTGGAGAAAAATTCTCTTTAAATTTTATTCTGTTTGAAAATCTCTCTATTTTGTCTTCATTTCTGAATTATATATCTCCTGGATAAAGAACTCCAGGGTGACATATTTGTTTTCTTTCAACACTCTAAAGATACCTGTCTGCTTCTTGTGCCCGTTGTCAGCAGTCATTCACATTCATGGTTCACGGGTAGGTAATATCTTGTTTTACTTTAGTGGCTTTCAAGATATTCTCTTCGTCTTTCCTTTTCAGAACTCATACTATGATGAGTCTAGACAACTTTCTTTGTATTTGTTCTACTTGGGTTTTGCTGAGCTTCTTCAATCTGTAAATTCATGTCTCCTCCCAAATTTCAGAAAATTTTGGCTATTTCTTCAAATATCCTGTCCCACTCTCTTTCATCTCTCCTTTTGGGACTTCAATTACATGTATGTTAGAGTTTTTTATATTGCCTCACTTTACATTATTTTTAATAAATTTATTAAATATGCATCTTCACTGTTGTAATCAAATGCAAATTTGGCTTTCTCGCACTTGATTTCTTTGGCAGTCCCTGTGAAATAAATCCAATCCTTCACTACATTCTTTTCATATAGGTTATTATTTGTTTTTATGTTAAAGAATACTATTCAACTATCCAAAAAGTATGTATGTCATCCTTTATATAAATCTGCTATGGCTACGGTATTTGATTAGCTAAATTACCATTTTATTTATGAGTGATGTACTAATTTCCATATATCTATTGACTATCCTAAATCAAACAGCTTTGTCCAGTTACAATGATCAAGCTTCCATGGATAAGTAAATCTTCCAACCTTACTGTAGCTCTTGGCAATGCTTCTTTTAAGTGGAATTCTATTTCTGCCACAGCATCATTAGGCTTTCCTGTTTATGTCCCATATAAAGACTTGATTGCATTTCTATTATAGAAACCATAGTGTAGTGCTAAGGGGTCTTAGCACATTCCTTTCAGGGTATATGTGCCTCAAATAAATTGCCAAAATCCAGGCCTTTTTGAATGTTTATATTGTCTAACTGCTCTGTTTAGAACAGGCTGTAAGACCTCTCATTCTTACCATCACATTGGCAAATACACTGCAGACCAGCCATTTGAAGGAACCAAAATTGAACAATCAAGTCTGAAGCCTTGATAGAGTTCTAAATTTGACCTTTTAGTCAGTTTCTTTCTTTCTTCCTTAGAAAATAGAAGAATGGCTGTTTACTATTGATTGTAATGTGTATCAACTTTTGAAATTCAGCATTAAACTTGTTTTACTGTGCACATTTGCTTTTGTTGAATTAAGTCCAGGTCTTTTCATTTCCCAGGGCATAAAATCTTGGTTAAATTCCATGGGAAAGGATTGTGTTCTGGGTATATAAACATCTAGCCAAATACTTGTAGAATTCAGAAAGAACATGCATTCTTAACAGTGACTCAGTTCATACACACGCATGTAGATTAAACCTCTTCTTCAAGAAGGCATATTATGTTAATAGTTTAGAAAATGAATTTTCCCAATCTAATTCAAATAGCTCCAATTTTTCCAGAATAAAATATAACTTAAGTTCAAGTGGGAGAATTGGCATCACTCCTAAAGTGTTTGCTTGGGGAGAGGAAATTGTGCCCTAGAATACAAAGGGGAATAAAATCAGTAACTGGATTATAGTGAGATTTGGCATATGTGAGGTTAATGGAATTTTTCAAAGTTGCTTACAGTTTCAAATTGTTTTCATTTTGAGTTATTTTGGTTAAAAACTGAGACCAAAATTTAAGCAAACAGTCTGCTTAATGTAAAATAAACATGTAACTTAATTTGTACATTTGTTGGATGCTTATTTTGGAAATTATTGTGGTAAAATGGAACTAGTCACAGAGATTTCTTAGCCAGGTAGATGTGGATTTGAGTCCTGGCTGACTAGCACTGTGGCTTTGGGTAAGTCCCTTAACTCTTTTGAGCTATGATTTCCTTTTCTATAAATTAGAAATGATTGTATTTATCTTTAAGTGTGGGTTTAGGGGATTTAGCAATTCAACCAGCACCCAGGAGGTCTTCAACAAATACTTTGACTTCTGAGAGTAGACAAGACCAAAAACATTAATGTGTTTTTTTATGACTAATAAACTTTTAGGTTATGTTGTTTGCATTGTGATCTTGCTGGGTTGAGACAATTGAGACTGTATTTCAAAATCTTTGTTTTCTGAAACAAAGCACCATGCGTGTAGTGCACAGACCCTAAATGTATAAGTTAATGAGTTTAATATTAATAAACACCTGTGTAACCATCAGTTTATCAGCTTTTATAAAAACTTCAAAAGAACTTTCTGATGGTTTTATAACATGCATCTGGAAAATTGAACAAATTATAAGTGTACAATTCAAAATAATTTTCACAAACTGAACAAACCCTTCTAACCATTGCCCAGATCAAGAAATAAGACATTTTCTGGCCCCACCCACTGGAATCCCCATTTCTCCATGTGCTTACTTCATTCCCTAGCCATCCTCACCAAGGAGGAACACTCTCCTGACTTCCATACATGGGTGAGTTTTGCCTGGTTTTGAACTTTATATACATGGAATCACATAGTGTGTGCTCTTTTATGTCTAACTTCTTCAGCTCAGTATGAAGTTTGTGATATTCATTTTTTAAAACGTATTTATTATGGAAAATTTCAAGAATGCACAAAGAATGAGAAAGTACATGAACCTATGTCCATCACCCCTTTCAAACCATCCTTAATTCATAAATACTTTGCTTGTTCTAAACACCGACCTAATTCTCTGGTGTCCCCAGAGCAATGGATTGTTTTTTCTTAAACATCCTATCATTTCATCCATAAATATTTTAGTGTATAGCTCAACTAGAAAAGGATTCTTTTTGTCACATCTAAAAACTTAACAGTAATTGCATGTTTTCAATATCCTGTCAGGGATCAACATTTCCCTTTTGTCTCATGAGGGATTTTTTTTTTTTTTTTTTTTTTTTGCTGTTGGATTATTTACAACAGGGTCTGAATAAAGTGTGCATATACCTTTTTTTAAATGCCTAATTGTAAAGTTGGGTACTATGTTCTGCTTATATAAACTGAATATTTGAATGGGATTGCAGTTCTTCCTGGCTCATATGAAGAGAGAAAAATTCTGCATATTTTCCAACTAAATCTGTTGAGGTTTACAATATTTTAGAGTATTAAAATTTGAGATAATCTTTTAGTTTCCTGATAGCTTGTGTCTTGGCATATTTCAGATCCCTTTTGTACTTTGGAAGTGAACTTTTGGCCTGATGTATTTTTTTTTTTTTTTTTTGCCTTTGGTATTATAGAATCCAATTTTTGCTATTTTGCTCCTTTGATTTGGCTCCAAGTGACAAGCCCAATGGGCTATATTAACTCAGCTTTTCTGCAGAATTCATCACTGAGACCTGTGAAATTTCTTTGAAAGAAACTGTATAGAGAAAGCCAAAGTGTTCTCACCTTCAAGTTCTCACTCTTGCAGTGGGGCTGGAGAGAGTGATCTTAAGGGTATAACAGTAAATCTGACACAATCAAGTGTTTGTTTAAATGATTTTCCTTGTCAATTTTATCTTACTTTCAAGCTGACCACAGAGAACGTTTGAGGATTCCAGTCCAATATCTCTCAGTCGTTTCTGGTTTGAAAATTTTCGAGTCTGAAAATTTTCTGCTTCCTTACCTGTCACCTGCATGGGAATTTTTCTCTCTGTCCCTTCCATCACAAGATGGTACCTGGGTGTGTGGGGAGGTCACACACATTGTCCCTGCAATGTCACGGGTTGACTGAGGGCTCTCACATTGTTTGAAGTCAGGCCATGTGTCGGAGGTCATGAAGAATCACATGTCTTTTAGAGGTCATTCTGGCATCCCTGTTGATGGCTTTCACCATAGCTTCTAGTCCTAAGCTCTCCTCTCACTGTGGATTCTGCCCCAACTCCAGAACACCAATCCTATAGCTTCCCTAGGTACTTGTGCACTCCTAGCTGCTTTTCCTTAACTCTGTAGGATCCCAGACTCGGCCACCCTCTGCCTGGTCATCTCCCTCACCTTTGCCATTCTATCATGCCCGGGTCACATGGTGCACACTGTCATGGAGAAGATTGAGCTTAGCCTACACACACAGGGAGAAGCAGGGGGCCAGTAGCAATGGTTTTGGAATGCTTGATCCATGCTGTGATACTTTCCCCATATCTTCTGGGTATTCCCTGAAGGGATTACCAGAACCCTTTGAGCTCTATCCTCTTATCTCCTTTATACAATAACCTACTTCCTTCTTCTTGGCTTGTTTTGGTCTTCTAGGATTGATGCAATGATTTCCTTTAAATTACTTAGGTAATGTTAAATATTCTAGTGGCCAAATTAAGGAGAAATAAAAAGAAGCAAGTGAAATGAACTTAAAAACCATTTTTATTTAACCTAATAAATCTAAAAGTATTATCATTTCAACATGGAATCAATATATAAAAATGTGGAGATATTTTACATTGTCTTTTTCCTTTCTTTTTGGGGGCAGTG
This sequence comes from Eulemur rufifrons, assembly GCF_041146395.1. Classification (NCBI taxonomy): domain Eukaryota; kingdom Metazoa; phylum Chordata; class Mammalia; order Primates; family Lemuridae; genus Eulemur; species Eulemur rufifrons. Next base: position 31,591,603 of record NC_091002.1, read on the forward strand.
GGTACTGAGTCTTTGAATTCCATTGTGTGTATTTTTCACCAACAGCACATCTCAATTTGGACCAGCCACATTTCAGACTAGTGGCTGCCTTATTAGACAGCACAGGTGTAAGCAATCCAAAGTCATAAATGAGGAAGCCTCTAGATAATTTTAAAAGAACCAAAAACAAACAAACAAAAAAACCCCTGAACTCTTAGAATGGTGCAGCTTTGCCTGCCTACCTGAGAATTCATTAATTCCAGGTATCTAATGACCAAGTCACTTGATGTATATAAAATTTTACTTCCACTGAAACAGTCAGCCTTTTGATCACAGGAATCAAGTCTCTAGTTTCTTTTCAATCCACCCAAACACCTGCCACAGTGCTGACCTCACAGCAGGTATTCAGCCAACTAACTTTGTGATTTAAGAAAACACTACCGGCAGGCTGCCTTGGTGCCTGTGCGGCTTCCATTCTCAATAAGTCCATTTTAGTTGTCTGACAGAAAAACCCCAGTTCTGTCTTTCCCCAGCCCACCCAGCCCACCCATTTCCCCAGCACACCCGTTTTCCAATTGATTTTTAGTTTTAGGTCAATGCAACCACACTTTAAAAACATGATTTCATTTTGCAGGGTTTGGCAATCAAGAAAGAAAACTGGGAACTGTCTGTTAAAAGTGGAAAGTATAGGATGCAAATGAAGCTTATCTGAAAATTCAGGAATGAGTCTCAGAAATGGTTATCTGACTTTAATGCTCTCAATCATCCACATAAAATATGTGGCGTTAGCAAAGTTCCTTGAAAAAACCCACTCAAAGAGATGACTTATCAGTAATATGGATGAGCTAGAATGACTCCCAAATCTTATCTAATGATATATGAAAATGATCATTCTAATTAAATATATTCTGATCAGTTAAACAGACCTAAGTAAGTCTGCTATATGTCTCATGAACTCTAACGACAAACTTTGGAGACTTAAAATATATGAAAAATTACAGATGAATAACTATTGGCCCACATTTTGCTCCAGCAAGAGGATGTTTGGTTTAAGGACCAGCGCTGATAAAAGCATGCACCTACCCTCCCACCCACACATCCAGTCACCAAACTTTGTAGATTATATTTCTTAAATTCCTCTCAAAGCTGCACTTTCCCCTCCATCCCCATTGTCCCCCTGGATTGCTGGGATGGCTTCCTAGCAGGTCTCCTTGCCTTCTCTGTGAATCGCCATCTTCATGTTTGTCTTCTAGGCTGGTGATTCAAATTCTCAATGGAGAAGACCAATTTTTTTTGATTTTTTAAATTTTTTAAATGACACATAATCATTGTACATGTTTATGGGGTACATAGTAAGTTTCAGTACACACAATGTATAGTCATCAGATCAGTAACTAGCATATCCATCACCCCAAACATTTATTGTTTGCTTTGTTGGGAACATTCAAAATTGTCTCTTCTATCTATTTGAAAATAAATAATAAGTTATTAGTACTTATAGTCATCCTCCAGTGCTATAGAACACTAGAATTTATTCCTCCTATCTAGCTGTAACTTTGTATCCTTTAACCAATCTCTCCCTCTCCCCTCTCACCCCTATCCTTCCCAGCCTCGAGTAACCACTATTCTACATTCTACTGTTGTGAGAACTTTTTTAGCTTCCACAGATGAATGAGAACATGCAGTATTTATTTTTCTGTTTTCCTAGAGAAGACCATTTATTTTCCTTGGTCTATTACAGTCCAATATTATTATAATACATAAGACAAATGAATTCCTAGAAAAATTAAATGAGAAAAAAACCCAGACATGCAAAACTAAATCCACTTAAAAAATTATTATTAGGTTAAATAAACCTAAGACTGTTCTCTCAATTTGCTATGAAAGTTCCCAAATATTTACCCTCAGTTTCTGTATTTATTCTTGTGAATTGGTTCACAGACCACACTTTGGGTAGCAATGATACAGATCTGCAGGGTCCCATTATATAGCCAGTACCGTGTGTGACTTTTAAAACTAAAATTTTAATTAGTCTAAATTAAATTGATTAATAACTCAATTCCTCAAGTGTATTAGCCGCATTTCAGGTATTCAGTGGCCACATGTGGCAGGTGGTTACTGTACCGGACATTGCAGATGCAGAACATATCTGTCATCACAGAAGGTTCAGTTGCACAGTGCTGCTGTAAATCCTTGCTACTCACGATGGTTTCCATGGACCAGTAGCACTTGTTTCACATGGGAGCTTGTTAGAAATATTCAGTCCTGAGCCTAAACCTGTTGGAACAGAATGTACATTTTAATAAGTTTCTTAGGTGATTCCTATGTCCTTAAAACTTAGCCCTACTATCCCACTAATCTTGTTTTTATTGATACATAATATTTGTACATTTTTATGGGGTAGATGTAGTATTTTGATACATGAATACAATGTGAAATGGTCAAATCAGGGTATTTAGGATATTCATCACCTTGAACAATTATCATTTGTGTGTGTGTGTGTGTTGGGAACATTTCAAATCTTGTCTTCTAGCTATTTCAAAATATACACTATATTGGTGTTAACTACAGTCACCCTATATTGTGCTATGGAACACTAGAACTTATTCCTTCTATGTAACTGTGTGTTTGTACCCACTGCTAATACCTCCGTAGCTGTCTAGATTAACTCTGTCTAAAATGGTAAGCACTAAGCTGCATGTTGCTATTTAAAAAGTTAATTAAAATTAAATAAAATTGAAAATCATTTTCGTAGTTCTCTGAGCCATATTTCAAGGACTCCATTGTCACATGTGGCTAGTGGCTACCATATTAGGCAGTGAAGATAGAGAAAATTTTCTTCATTGCAGAAATTTGGTTGGAGATTACTGATCTAGAAGCTAGGTATAGCACCCAGAGCTCTGTGTCATCTAGCTCCTGCCTGCCTCTCAAGCCTGCAGTCCCGTGGTGCCCCAGGTTGACCCTTGTCTCCAACATGAATGAGTTATGAAATTTAGCTCCTTTGCAACTTCATATACATTGTTCCTTTGCCTTGACCTATTTTTTCCCTTTTCTCCTCCCCACACACTTCCCCATCTAACCTCTATGTCAAAATTTACCTCATGAATCAGCTACTCCAAGAAGCTTTTCTAGAAACCATACCATACATCACACACACACACACACACACACACACACACTTTAGATTGCCTTCTTTTATTTCTTAGGTAGAAGCCTATATACACATGTATCACACTCTTTTGTTATTGAATTATTCTCTCCGTTTAGATCAGAGTTTCTCAGCCTCAGCACAGTTGACATTTTGGGCCAGATAATTCTTTGTTGGAAAAGTAAATAGCTGACCTGTGTGTTGTAGACTGTTTAGCCCAGCCCTGACCTCTACCTACTGGATGTTGGCAACCCCCCAGTTGTAACCTTCAAAAATATACATTGTCAAATGTTCCCTGGGGGACAGAATCACCAATGGGTGAGAACCACTACTTTAGACCTATAAGTTCAGTAAGGAGAGAGCCTCTCGAGGGCTGTGAGACACTTCAAATCCCAAGCACTTTGCAGTGACTGCACACAGTTGGCACTGTGTTGGCACAAATGCTGAATGAATGATTGACTGGAAAATCTGTCATCGGTAGGTGTTTCCTTTCCTTCTTTCCTTGCTTCCTTCCTTTGTTCCTTTCTTCCTTCTTTCTTTGATTCTGCTTCTTTGCACAGTGAGCAACACATTAGTCTGTCTAAATCTCTTTCCAGAGTGAACCCTCTGACGAAGAGGGAGGGCCCTACAGAAAGAACAATTGTTGGTCAGATATGTCTCCCATGACCAGTTGGTTCAGTTGGCTGATTTTCAGTAGATAGATGGACAAAATCATCAGTCTCTTAAGCTGAAGACTGGTACTGGGAATGAATTGAAAGTAACAACCACCCTATGACCTTCAGTTTTATTTTAACTATGAGCTAGAGTTGTCAGATCTATCAGCTTTCCAACCAGCTATCCATACAGGATTTCAGAATTTTGATGAAATCTCAAATATTATGCATTCCAGCCAGGCTTGGTGGTGTGAACCTCTAGTCCTAGCTACTCCCGCTTCTCATGAAGCTGAGGCAGGAGGATCATTTGAGCCTAGGAGTTCAAGGCTGTAGTGTGCTATGATTGTGCCTGTTAATAGACCCTGCTATAGTGAGACCCAGTCTCTTAAAAAAATGATCATGCATTCCAGACTCCTCATTTTATCTATATATGGACACATTTGTTAGGTCCTACTCCAGCCATCGTTAACATCCTAGATGAATATTGAATTTTGAGGCTCCATCATTTACAGCCAATCAAATGCAGAATTATAAGACAGTCACACTCTTGATTTGAAAGCTCTACACTTTGATGTCTGCTTCTTTCCTCCCCACCAGTAAGCCCCTGGCACTAGAGCAATGTTCTGAGATGGTGACCCAGCTTAGTTCTACTCTACTCCTCCAGCCAAAAATTGAAGACCCAGAATTTGTCTACCATCTGGGTCTGCAATAGCTTTGGAGTCTCCTTTTTTGCTGTGGTCTTCCTTTGTCTAGAATCCTTTCAGAAGACTGACCCTTCACTTTCTGCATTCTGAAAACTTGTGCCGCATAATATTTGTCCTTCTAATGGCTTTTATTACAAATATTGGTGTGGATGCAGAGAGATAGGAATACTCATACACTGCTGGTGGGACTGCAAACTAGTACAGTCTCTATGGAAAGTAATATGGAGATACATTAAAGAACTATAAGTAGAATTACCATTTGATCCAGCAATCCCACTACTTGGTATTTACCCAAAGGATAAGAAAACATTCTATAAAAACAACATCTGAATTTGAATGTTTGTAGCAGCAAAATTCACAATTACAAAGATGTGGAAACAACCCAAGTGCCCATCAATAGATGAGTGGATTAATAAAATGTGGTATATGTATACCATGGAGTTCTACTCAGCCATAGAAAAAAATGGTGAGCTAATACCTCTTGTTTTATCCTGGATGGAACTAGAGCCCATTCTTCTAAGTGAGGCATCACAAGAATGGAAAAACAAATACCACATGTACTCACCATTAAATTGGTAGGAGTAGATCAACACTTATGTACACATATGGAAGTAACATTCATTGGGGATTGGGCAGGTGGGAGGCAGGAAGAGAGGAGGGGTAAATTCACACTTAATTGGTGTGGTGCATGCTGTCTGGGGGATAGACATGCTTGTAGCTTTGACTCAGGTGGTGCAAAGGCAATTTATGTGACTAAACCATTTGTATCCCTGTAATATTCTGAAATTAATAATAATAATAATATTTGTCCTTCTTGCTGGGCACCATTTCTGCCCGGATGTTCTGGACATGTCTTTCTAAGCCTGACTCTAATTGCCATGATATTGCTACTGTCTTGTTTTGAACTGGAGGGAAGATGGTTAAGTCTTCTCTCCTGTCTTGGTTTAGCACTTGTTCTAATGCTTTTTTAGAGCACGATCCATCTTTGATCCCAGCAGGCATGGTTTGATATCTTTCCAGCAGCTAGTGTTGGCATTTCAATGTGACACTGCCTTTATGCTGCAGGCTAGGTTTTAAATGGAAATGGGTATTATACGTTTCTTCACTGCAGAGGGTCAGCTCCCTCTCCTACTCTAGAAGATGCCTGCCTCAGCCCTGCTATGCTCTCAGCCCTGGGCAGCTTTTAGCTTCCTTCATAATTCAACCACATGGTCAGATAGATGGCCTGGGAGAATGACCACCAAAATCACTTGGGATCCTACTAATCCCAAAGTCATGAAGCTTTGTTACAGTCATTTATTCAGTCTCGTCTAATATTTATCAAATACCCACTCTGGGATAGCTCCTGTGGATACAACTAAGATGTCATGTTATTCAAGCTGCTGGTCATCTAATGAGAATGGAAATGAAGCAAAAACATGGTTATAGTACAGTGGGGAATGAATGTACAAAGTGATATGGTAACACAGATAAGGAGAGAGTCAGAGAATGACGATAAGAATAAATCCTTTTTTAGTAACGGAGTACTCTGTGCCAGGCAAAATATTGGTCATTTTTTATATGGTTTACATTTCTATTTAAAGTCTCACAACCACTTGGCGAGGCGGACATGTATCCAAGACAGGGGAAGCCCCCTTTAGAAATTGACACTTGGTTGACCTAATTTTTTTCTTTCTTTTACTTTTTATTGAAGTATAGCATACAGTTAGAAAAGTATACAGTTTCAAATAGTACAGCTCAGTACATTTTTACAACCTGCGCACATTCATATAACTAGCACTCTGGTACTTAGATTGAGAAACAGGACATACCGAGCATCCCAGAAGTCCTCACATCCCCCCAAATGTCCCATCTTCCTACCATCCAGCCTCCTTCCAGATGATGCTGCCTCTCCACCCAAGGCTAGTCTTCTGGCTTTAACAGCATAAATTAACTACGAATGTTGTGTTCTTTACATGAATGGAAACATACGCATGTACTGTGTGTGTGTGTATGTGTGTATTTTTTCACTCAACATAGTGTAAGATTCATCCACATTGTTCCATGTAGTTGTAATTCTTGTTACTGTATAATATTCCACCGTGTGAACATTCCAACAGTTATTTATCTATTCTACTGTTTTGTGCGCTTGAATAGTTTCAATTTGGGGTCACTATTAATAGTGTTGTTATGCATATTCTAGTGCACATCTTTTTTTTGCACATATGTAAGTATTTCTGCTGGACATGTGCTTCAGAGTGAAATTGCTGAGTGATAGGCAGTTGTGTGCTTGAATATGGAGTGAGGAAGAGATGCACACAGTCAGCTTACAAGATGTTGCAAACTAGCTCAGAACAATGTTGGGTAAAGGGAGTGCATGTGTCCAGCTTTTTTAGATGCTGCCAAACAGTTTTCCAAAGTAGTTTGATGGAGTGCTGAGTTTTGAGGAGCAGACGGGAGTTAACTAGAGGGTTAAAAATAAATAATAATGATGATGATGATGGTAATAATAATAATAATAATGAAGAAGCCAGGAAAGGCATTCCAAAAGTGTGCAGTGTATGATTGTCAGAATTGGTTGTTACTGGCTTAGTCGGGTGCATGAATTTGAAATCCTGTCCTGTGTTTGCCTTGCTTATTCTTGCCTGAAATTTCCAGCCACTAATGGAATGTAACACTTTACCCTTTTTGAACTTCTTCCATCACAACGCAGTACCACATTAAAGGTCAACTGTAAAATTTCCACATCCTATTAAATACCATTCCTAGAATGGGATTTAATACTTCAAAATGCTTCTCCTATTCAAAGACATATTCGTACTAGTTGTCCTGGAAGGATCTAGTGAACGTGAAATTCTTTGTTTGAATATCCAGTTGGTTTTTTTTTTTTTTTTTTTTTTTTTGCCTCCATTGTCTTTCCTTTGACTTTGTGGATTTGGCACTGGTTGATAAATTGTTTTGGAATAGAGGATCACTAGATTAAAAACAGTATTTTACTAAAAATAGACCTCTTGGCTGATTATCAGTGTCTCAAGAGACAATGTGAGTGAGTGTCTGTTTCTTTTTACCACGATGTTAAATATCACCCAGAACATAAAGCCAACTGATTTAACTCCTTTTTCTTTTAATGATACTATGTTTAGAATTCATTTGTCCCTTTGTAAGAAGCTAATTTGGGGGGTTCAGCATGACATAGTGAATGTGCCTGATGAGTATTGATTTTGACATAATCATTTTCAAAAAGTTATTTCTCCTGAAAGGTAATAATAGAGTACCATTTTGCCCAAATTCATGTAACGTCTTTTAGGAGTATGGTGTTGTTTATTGGACATTTCTGAATTTATACTCTATATGTGATTTTCTTGGAAAACATGCATCTGAGATAATTTCAGAGCCTTTGTTCCAACCATGTAGAAATATATGTGGAACTTGGAGAGAATGAAAATGTGATATGCGTTATTTACTAGTAATTCACATAATATATTCCATTTCTAAGCCATGCTGCAGAATTATTCTACTGAGTGATTAAGATTGAAGGTGTCTATAGATAAAATCTAGCAGTATAATAAAAATAAAACATAATAAAGTAGAGATTGATCCTGAAATGTTAGAATATTTTAATACTAGAAAACATATCCATATAATCATTACCTCTACAGATAAAAGGATGAAACCACATGATCATACTGATAAAGTGACAAAAAGGCATGTGATAAAATTATACTCCTAATAATTTTTAAAATATCTTACAAACTAGAAATAATAGAATCCTATCTCAAACCAACAACATCATACAAGATAGGAACATTCTGGGACTAAATTGAGAAGGAGCCAAGTTTATTCACTATCAACTCTATTATTGAACACTGTTCAATATAATGAAATAAGCACTATAAATATTAGAAAAGAGAAGTCATTTTATAATTTGCTTATGACCCGATTGTCTACCCAGAAAACATAAGATCAACTAAAATACTTATAAAAAGTTTAATAAGATTATTTCCCAAATAAATTTATGAAATGAGAAGTTTATTTATGTAATCAAGATTTCATGAAGTTGGCATTCAAAACCTCAACCCCAAATATAATATACCTACTTTTGTTTGTTTATTTTTGAGACAGGGTCTCCCTCTCTTCTTCAGGATAGAGTGCAGTGGTATGATCATAGCTTACTGCAACCTCAAACTCCTAGGCTAAAGTGACCATCCCACCTCAGTCTCCCTGTAGCTGGGACTACAGGAGAACACCCTCATATCATACACCTGGCTAATTTTTAAAAATTTTTTGCAAAAGGAGTTCTCCCTATGTTGTCCAGACTGGTCTAGAACTTATGGCCTCAAATGACTCTCCCACCTCAACCTCCCAAAGTACTCGGATTATAGGAATGAGCCACCATGCCTGACCATTATCTACATTTTAAAATATCTTAAGGACTGTATAGGATCCATGTATTTTAAAAAATTGAAACATTCTCAAGGCAATCAAAAATAATTTTAAATAAATAAAAATATCATATTTCTGGAAGGAATAATAATCATATTTTAAAGATACACATTCATTCCAAATTAAATTAATGCAAATTCAGCCATAGTTAGAAATTTATATTTCAAATTTGGAAAATGACTCAAGTTAATCTGAAAAATTTTGAAGCTATGTGAGGAACACTAAGAGGGATTTATTTATATCAACCAGAATTCAAACATAATGTTAAGACAACTGATATAGTATTTTATTGATATGGAAACCAACTCAGTAAAACAGAACAGAAAGTTCATAAATACACCTAACTACTAGAAAAATTAATATTGAAAGGTACTAAATCAGTTGAATAAGGGTGGATTATTCAATGAGAGGCAGAATGTACAAAAGGAAAGACACATCTGACAGCAGTATTTAAAAACACTTCTACATAAAACAATTCACAAATTAAAAGACAAAATGCAAAGGCAAAATAAAACAAACTGTGAATATGTTTTGCAAAATAGATGACATAATTTAGAAGCTTTTAATCCTTATTCCATAGCTAGTCTTTATAAATTAAATATAAGAAAAACAGAAAAATGAATAAAGGATAACAACAACAACAAAATGAAACAGAAAGAAAAGAAATACACATGTAAGTAAATATATAAAAAAATTAACTCTGTAGATAACCAAAGAAATACAAATTACATAATAGCAATAATTATTTTCCCCCATAAAATTTCGATTTTTTCCCAACACTAGGAGATCCAGTTGTTGGCAATGGGGAGGTGAGTGGTTGGCAATACCACACTAAGCTATTTTGCAGGGAATTTAAATTGGTTCAGCTTTTTTGGTAGCTTTTGGCATATTTATCCAAAGCATAAAAGTTCTTGAGCCCTTTGGTTCAACAATTTCATTTTTAATGCATTTTTCTAAAGAAATTATTATGTAAGTGGGCCGATGTTACAAGGAAATTTATTGTAATACTGATCAATAGTATAACAAATTGAAAAATAAGCTATAAATATTCAGCAATAAGAAATAAATAATTATGATATATGTCTACAATGGAATCTTAGGCAGACATTAAAAATGCTGTTGCTGAATTAAATAATACATAAATATATATTCATGCTCTACTGCCAAGGGAATTATGAAGATTACAAAAGAAAATAAAAAATAATATCTGATTTTTTTAAAAAGAGAAAATGCCTAGAAGCTATATGGATAAGCACCAAAGTAACAGTGGTTTTCTCTGTCTGGTTGGATTATAAATGATTTTAATTTACTTGTAAGCACTTGCCTCACATTTGCAATTTTTTCTACACTGAGCATACATTAATTTCATGGCTTATCATGATAAAATCATTGTATTGTATTTTACAACAGATATATTTTGTTTTCTAAAAACAGAAAACAGAAATTGAATGATTAGAACCATTTATTACTTCTAAGTTTGAAGGAGGAATCTCTATCCACCGGTTTCTCCATTACTACTTAATTGGAAAATCTAGCTTTTCATTTACCCTGATGTAGATGCAGATAGAATCTGCAGTATAATCAGGCACCAACCATGGGATTAATTAGCTAACTAATTACATGAATCAGATCTCAGTTTTAACAACCATACCTCTGCAAAGAATGTCTCTTTCTTTGTAAAAACGATAAAGTACCAATTTTTAAAAATTCATCCTGTCAATTTGTTGTAAAAAGATGTGTAATGTCCTCAGAAAAGATTTAGAATGTACAAGTCAAAGATGACTTTTAATGATGGACAGATTTAGATTAAGTATTTAGTTTTTCTCTAAGGATTTAAAATTATTCTCCAAAAAAGAAAATTAATGGTCCGAAGACTCAACAAAATCTCTTTCATGTGAGTTACGCCATCTTGGTGGCCCCACAGAAGTCAGAAAAGTGAATAAGTTGAATAAGTAATGATTTGTACTCTTGAGGAACTTACTGGAAGGAGAGGTGGTTTGGAGGGTGTTGGTGGGAATGGGCCAGGTAAGACTGTAATTTTAGGTAAGATAATTGAGGAGCTGGCAAGTTACCCAGGTGGAAACATCCAGTAGGCAATTGGGAATATGAAATTGGCCCTTGAATCATACATAAAATGGGGATGATACTGATGTAGGAGTCAGTTACCTACAAGTGACAGCTGAGGCACTGTGCAGACATGAATTCCAGGTGAGTTCAGAGTCCCCTCATTGTGCAACTCCAGATCCAGAACATGCTTTTCTCATTCTGTTGTCTGGTGTTATGCGCCAGGGCATATCGCTCGCATAAACTACATCATGAATAATGCCCTTCTATCCCCGCATAATGCAAGGTAGCATATACTAGATGAGGTCTTTCAGGAAAGCTAAACAGAAGAAGTACAAGGCCTCACATTTATATGTACAAAGTGAGGAGCATGACAGAAGATGTACGAAGACTCACATTAACATGGCCAAGATGAAAGGGGAAAAAGGAGTCAGCCAACTGGTAAAAAGAGGGTGGATGAAATAGGGTAGCCTCAAGAAAAAAATGATATGGGGTAAAATTTCAGGAAGTGTTTGGCCCATGGTGTCAAATATTATAGACAAATCTGAGGCAGTGAGCACTGAGACAGGCCACCGAGCCTGAAAGTCAGTAGACGTGGACAACCTTGGAGACGGTGGAGTCCATTGAGCGAATGCATGGGAGGAAGACATCAAGGCACCTGAAAGCAGAAGCAGGTGCCTGGGAAGGAACGGAGGACTGTAGGCTCAGAGTGTAGCATCATTGATTGAAAGACTTTTATTTTTATTTGGGGAAACCTAAGCAAGTTTCTGTGTAGAGAGAAAGGAACCAGAGGAGAAGGGAACATTGCAAGTATAGGAAAAAGAAAGGATGATTGATTAAACAGAGAGAGATAGAGCCCTAAGGAAAGCAGTACGGGGTTGGAGCAATATTCCAGGGCCAGGATCAGCCCTTGAAAAGAGAAGGAACACCCATTTCTCAGAGCAAGGATGAGACTGAGGTGGACAACAAACCAACTCCTTCCAGAAGAGAAATGGGTGGTCTGACAAGTCACTGAATCCAACAATCTGGGTGGAATGTGACATAAAAGGAGAGACCCAAAGTCATCAATGAGCCTTCTAATGAGCTTACAGAGTCATTAACCTTCCTGTGGATGGAAAGAAATAGTTTTAAGCCATCTTAGGCAAGGCAGTACTAACAATACGCCTTATTAAAGTCCCCATCAGATGTAATGAATACAGGCCAACTTAGAGATGTTTGCAAAAAGACCAATGATGGGCTCGGATAAATTGGAGATAGCGCCAAATGCAGTTTACAAAAGTATTAAGTTTTGTCTCTGGTAAATTTGGTTTAGTTTTGCCAAATAGTGCTTCAGTGTTCTGTGTTTCCTCTTTCTGGTGCTTTTTTTTTTTTTTTTTTTTTTTTTTTTTAGGTAAAATCAGTTCATCACACTTTTATTATAGATAAATCCTGAGAAAAGAATACTAAGTAGAATACTGAATTTATTGGTTAACACTTTAGACAGATATGATGCTTGATAGGAGATCCTTTTTATTAAACACAGAGAATAGCGTTTTATTCTAGACTTAGAATTCTGTGGTAGAATTTGCAAGAATTTAGCTCACAAAAAACCACAGGGCTGTAGCCACTAATGCACTGTAAAATGAGTTCTTTGTTGATGTTGACTTGGAGGCTGTGTTAAATACCCTGCCCACAGCTGTGAGGATCTGGGTACAAATCTATAAAGCTATTTCATATTTTTGTTAATTCCTTTTGAGATAATAGTTAAATCCCAATGATTTGCTTATAAATGAGATATGGTTTTACAAAATAGTAGACTAATGGGTATTAAGATTTCCAAATAACAAATCATTCGTAGTTTCCAATAAACATTGAGCTGGGAAAGAACTTGAAGATTATCCAGACTATGCCTCTAATTTTTAAAATTAATTGTAATTACAAAGGGAATTCATGAATACCTTCTTCATGTAAAAACCAAAAGCAGTGTAAGTAAGGTCAATATCCTCTTTGACACTTCTCAGCCTCCTAAAAAAACCACACAGGTTAGCTGTTAGCAGTTTGCTGTTCAATCTTCCAAACTTTTCATGTATAATTGACATGCAAATATATATATGAAAATATGCAATATTATATGGTGTATGTTCAATAAATAGAACCATGTTTTCCTGCAAGTTGCTTTTAATACTTAGTGTAATGTCTTAGAGTTCTTTGCATATTAGTAGGCATGGAGCTACTTCACAATTTTTATCTGATGCACAGTATTTCATCATATGGGTGCCCCAGAGTTTGTTTCCTTTCATATGGATATTCAGCTTATTTCAAAATTTTCCCTATTACAAATAATAATGGAATGCACACACCTCCTTGTGCATATGCACTGGCTTTCTTTGGGATACATAGAGAAATATATATGCATTTTATGTTTTAATAGGCATTGCCAAATTATCCTCCAAAGTCATTGTACTAATTTTCTCTCCCACTAGCAACCTTTTAATTTTAGGAATCAGGAAGTTAAGGCATGGAGATTTTATAGTCTGCCAAATATAAAAATTCAAGAACTAGAAATCAAGTATCTTGGCTCCCTTATAAATTTCTAGTGCCTACCCCAAATTATTTCCAAATTTATAAAAGAGGAAAACAATATTAAATTAACCCCAGAAAACTTTACTTTATACTTTTCCTATCCTTTATGAGCTTTGCATAACTACTTCTAATTGGTCACCTAAATCAATCCGTTGAAAAATAGCAGAAGTATATCTGTCAAATTATGGGTTAGAGGAAACTATTGTGAACACAAGATTCTTTACTTGTCTGTTTTAAGTTATTTTTCCTGAGAACACACATCTGCTAACGTTTTCATGGTTGAGATATTTCCTATTATAATTGAAATTCTCCTGGTTTAGAAATCACATTTTCATAAACTTATCGACAGAATCATCTTTATTTTCTCTCTTCATGTATTTCCAAATGTAAGAAAATATGCACAGTGAGCTGATAAAAAATACAAGTAATCTACCTGAAAAATTGAGCCTTTACTTTCTAGAAAAATAATTTTAATGGGGTTTGAGTTCATGCTCCATGAGTCCTTCCATACCCTGGGGCAAGGTTGGGTCACAGTTGTCTGACGATCCCAGCTAAACATTTGATTAACTTCATTTGGGCCCTCTTGCCTTCTTCACTTGGAAAAACACATCACTTGGACTCCCTCATGTTTGAAGAGAACTGGGCTGGCATAGTATGCATTTTTGGGTAACTAATGTCTTTGTAGCCACTTAATGTCAACTTAAATTCGAAGCAAAGTTCTGTAGGAGTTAAAAAATACAAGAAATGCAATAAATATTGTTTGGGCTCCAAGTAGAGGCAAGGAACTAAGGTAGGTATTTTCATGTAAGTTATCTAATATATGCTCACCAGAAACCCACGTGCTAAGTCTTATTTTACTTGATTTCTGTATTGGGAAATGGAGGCTGAGAGAGGGAAAGATAACACAACTAGTAAATACAGAGGTTCCCTAGTTTTCTCTAATTCTTTCCACCACCCTGCCTCCCATTTTGGCAGAATTAGTGAAAGCTGGATCAAAGAGACCCTCTTGGAAGAAGTGGAGTTTGAGCTAAATCCAAAAAGGTGGCCAAGATTTAGATGAAGACAGAGGAGAGGCTCACATTTAAGGAGGAGGAGTTTGTGCAAAGGCACGGGGGAAGACTCAAATGAGGTTTACTTGGATTGACTACAAAGAGCAGAGCCCTGACCAATTGGCTTTTCGTAGTAAAATTGTGGAAGATAAAAGGCTTTGGCAAGAAACTCATTGGGGTGTCGTGGAGAACAGCAGCCAGTTATTAGGAGTCAGGGGCTAAGGTGATTTCCTGTGTCTCCCTAGAGAACTTGGTGTGTCTTCTCTCCTTCTCTTGACCTTCTCACTCTAAGCTTGTTTTGTCTCTCTGCAGAAGGGCTTGTTTGCTCTGCCCAGTGTGTGGTCACAGCAGCTACAGCAGAGATTCTAGCTACTAGCATCACTGAGCCTCAGTGCCAGATTCCACAGGCCAGGTGCCTGTCCCTGGTTCAGCCAGCTGCGATGAGGAGAATGGCCCCAAGTGCTCACTTACCTTGGCCTGGGGGCAGGTTCTTTGATAGCATGGCACAGGCAGCTTCTCTGAGAAGCAAATGATTGGTATTTGAATCCCAAGGAGCAAGAGAAGTGAGAAGTCAATGCAGTCAGACTTACTGTGGAGTATCTTGAAAGCCAGTGGCAACACAGGCACTCAATCCTCTAATTGAGAGGGAAGGTTTGCAAAGGGAAGGGATTTGGTGCAGGGCAAGTTGCAAGGGTGGAGAGACTGAGGCAGAGAACAGAGGTGAGCTAAGAGGTAATGACAATAATATAGTCATAGAGAAGAATGACTAGACTTACAGAGATGGGAGAGAGATGGCGATTGCTGAGATCACAAGAGTTACTTTGAAAGAAGGACAGGAGGCAGGATTTATTGACTGGTTAATAAAGAAAAGGCAGCTTTCAGCTCCAGAAATGGGGACAAGATTGTGTGCCCTTGGAAGATAAATAAAGGAGGAGAGGGAACCTGGTTTTCAGAAGAGAGAGAATGCATCTGGTTCGGGGACTGTTTTCTCAGGTTCATTTGTGGTATGGAAATATTGGCCATAAGGCTGCAAGTGGGGTGGGCAGAATGAATTGCATAAGATATGTAGCTATGTGCATTGGAAGTTAATGAGATGGGGGGAAACAGGAAGTCAGTGGCCAGTAGCCTTGCATCCAAATTTGCATCATTGCGGGACATTTTATCTCCACGTTCGTGACAGAATTTCACTCAACTTCCAGATGGCTTGGTCACATGATTAGATGGTAAAACACTTGAACAATACCATAACCTAAGATAAAATTTTTGGACTTGCTGAAAGCATAGTGCTAATATATGAGCTCCCTCTAGTAGGGAAAACTCTAGCAGCGAGTTCAGTGCTTACTGTGGATAAGATTGATGCTAGAACCTGCTTAAAGCTTGTGCTGGGCTGTTGGCCTGTGATTTCCCAAGCATGCCTTAGACTACACATGCAAACAGGAAAATGTTAAATTTTCAAACACAAGGCTAAATATTTCTTCCTCTTGTACTAATAGGACCTAGCCATTCCCGAATGCAGGCAACATTGGTCTGAAAGAATGGTTGTGTTTTGGCCAAACCACGAACTCCTTTTTGAGTCCCTGCCAGTTCCTGGTGGAAGCCAGGAAATATATTTTTAGGCCTCTATAACTCTAGCTAAGGGAACTATGTACCTCCTAATGGTTGTCATCCAATAGATATAAATAGAACCTTTATAGAGACAAGCCATATGCTTTGTGGTGGTTACTTTATTTAACTCCAGATCTGATTTACAAGCACTTTAATTCCTAAAAACCACTCTATTTTATTCATTAAGAATATGCAATGCACAAAGGAATGCTTTGTAACTTGGCTGTGGAATCACAAATCAAGAATACTTTCCTCTCCAAAACTTGTGATAAGGTCAAATGCTAAAGGCCTATGGTAATTGTTTTTAGTTTTTCTCTCAGAATTGAAAACAAATGTTTTCTAATACCCAAAAAGATTTGTTCTGTTAGTAAAATATTTGTATATTTCGGCTTCCTTATCATTTCTATGCAAAATTAAGTGTGGTTCTCTAATTTTCAAGGAATTAAAAAAATTTGTTTTTACTAATTAAGATAAGATTTATACTTTTTTATAGCAGAAAGTGCTACAGTAAAAATTAATATAACAGGTTTATAATGACATACACATCAGACCAAATACATGCCCACCAGAAAGGCAAACATTGAAAACACTAGCAACACCAAATTTGGCACAGATGGAGATACTGGAACTCTCCTGCATTGCTGGTGGCAGTGTAAATTGGTTACAACCACTCTGCAAGACTGTTTATTAATGTTTATTAAAGCTGTACAACGTCTTCCTTATAAGCCTAAGAGAAATGAGCATGTATGTCCATCAGAAGACAGTAACAAGAAAGATCATAACAGCTTTCTTTGTAATAGTCCCAAACTACAAACAACACAGTTGTCTATCAACAAGAAAAGGGATAAACAAATTATGGTATATTCACAAAATGTTATGGAATATTATTCAGCAGTAAAAAAATAATGAACTATTGGATGCATATTACACTATGGATGAAATCTCATAAATGTAATGTTGAATGAAAGAAATGGAACACAAAAGATAAATATGATTCTCTTTATATGAAATTCAAGAAAGGCAAAACTAATTGATGATGATAGATATCAGACTAGTAATCGGCTCTCTTCCTGGGGAGGATAATACCTGGAAAGGGGCACCTGACAATTTTGGGGTGATGTGGAAATGATCTACATCTTGGTCTGAGTGGTGGTTCCATGAGTGTGTGTGTGTGTGTGTGTGTGTGTGTGTATATATATATATATATATATACACATATATGGAAAAATTCATCCCAATGTGTATTTGAGGTTAGAGTGCTTCATCATGTTTGTGCCATATTTCAGTAAAAGTATGAAATATGTGTTATATCCCTCAAAATGATTCACAACAAATTATTTTCTCCTTTCCAATTCCACAGAGAAGGGAGAGGCTAAATCTAAATCTAGTACAAAAGGTTGATTCTGGGCCAAACTGGGGAAGAGATGACGTAATTTAAGTATCTAAGCAAATACAAAAGGACTTTAACTTCCCTGTATTTATTGCAAAGAAGTAAATTTGGTCTATTTGTGATAGTAGTAAAATAGTATGGTTTGGGAGAGGTCCTATTTTGGGAAGGGGTCTGTACAGCAAGTAATAATATTTTTATATTTTCTACCACATCATATCAGATACCTTAAAAAAGAAAGAACACTAATTTTAATTTTAAGCAGATTTTTTTTCACTCTTTAAATTTTTATGACCATATAACTGTATAACCACTCATGTAAATAGGATCATATGCATGCTTGTGGGATTTTTTAGTGCAGTCTTTTTTTTAGTATTTTTCCTGCTGTTTCTACCTCCTTTACTTTAGTTGTCTATTGTCACAACCTATGTGTGCCTTACATTATTTTTTAAGCTCATATAATAAGGCATAATTATTATATAAAGCATGCATGTGTGTTTGGGTGTCTATGTGTTCACACTCCCACATTCACATCCATAGATAAATACAGCTTTCTTTGTCTTTGTGCTATAAAAATGGCATTATATTATGCAAACTGTCCTGTATCTTGCTTTTATTCACCCAGTGAAACTTCATTGAAATCTCTGTAAGTCAACTGGTATGTTACGGTGGCCCAATGGTCCATGGTATGGATATATCCTAATTTATTCAGCCAGTCCTTTGTTGATGGGTTTTGGTTGGGCAAGGTCTTTAGTGTACGGCAGTGAGAAAGCTTTGGACTTAGAAGCAGCAATCAGGGCTTGTCACTTAAATTGTTCGAGCCCTTGTCTTCTTATCCATCAAAGGAGGATAAATTTTTACCTGCTCACTCCCATTACAGGGCAGTTATAAGAACAAAAAGATGACATGTAATAGTTTATGTGTTTAATTCTATGGGAAGAGCTTTGCCATGTTTACAATCAAAGTTTACTTGTGTTTAATGCTTGCAGTGTATGAGGCACTGTTCTTAGGGCTTTTAATATATTCATTTAATCCTCACAATAATGAAATGAGTAACTGTGTATCATTATTTTTCCTTTTTCCCACTGAGGGAATCATGGAAAATTGAAACAACTTGTGTGAATTAAGTAGGAAATCTCAGATTCAGATCCTGGATTTCCCACTTGAGTGTCTGTGATTTTATCTACCATGTAATATTAATCTCTCAAATATGGTGTTCACTGCATCTTTTATTTTATACATAAGTATTCATTGGTAACATGAAATGGAGTGGTTCTCTTGGAAAAATGATGTAATTCCATTGTCAATCATAAACAATACTGAAATTTAAAAATAAAAGAAGGGATGTGTATCAGATAGTTATTTTTGTATAAGAAACTCTCCCAAAATGTAGTGGCTTTAAATGACAACCACATATTTAGGCCTTGATTCTGCAAATCATCAATCTGATCTGGGCTCAGCTGGATGGTTCTTCTGTCTCCTCTGGGCTCACTCAAGCATCTGTGATTAGCTGCTGAGTCAGGTAGGCAGCTCTGCTCTGGAAATTAACTGTTGTCTAGGATAATAGGGGCAATGAGTCACGAAGCTCTTATTCAGTAGGCTTTTTCAGGCTTGTGCAAATGGTGGTGGTATGGTTTCAAGAGGAAGAATAGAAATATCTAAGAATTTTTGAGGTCTACTGTTAAAACTGATAAAGCACGGCTCCCACCACATTCTTCAAGTTAAAGCAAGTCACAAGGCTATTTCAGATTCAGCCACTTAGTGGAAACTACTACCAAAGACACATGGCAGAGGGCAAAAGATAGAGAGTGATGAATAATTGCAGCCATTTAAATCAGGGTGGGAAGTGAAGATAAGCATTTGGTTTTTACTACTTTATTTAATCCATCCCATAGAACTCTGACACTGATTTCTCATTATTACTATTCATGTATGTGTGTGCATGTGTGTGTGTTTTGCTGAGAATGCCTGCTATATATTTTTTATCCTTTAGTTTACAAACAGCCAGTTTTCTTAACTTGGGACATGTCTTTCTTATATAGTGGTTTTCTTTCTCTGAATGTCTAAGATGAATTAAATCCACACTTTTGAGCTACCCTCACGATCTTGAAGTCCCTTTGCAATGATTTTAATATCTATTTCTCAGGTAGCCAGAGGAAAGAACATTAGGTTTTGGCTTTTCAAAGCAGCAGTTCTTTTTGCCTATATAATCAAAGTATCAAAACCAAATTCTCTAACTCAGATGGTTTACAACATATGCAAGTTGTGCATATTCCAAGGAACACTATCATACTTTCTTTCTAAGTATACCTCCTACACCTTCAGCATCCTCTCTCAGTACTATCAGTTCCCAAAATCCTTGCTACATCATGCTGAAAAAGGACACATATTTATCAGATGAATAAACTGGGGCACAGGAAAATATCTATCAGTTCCATACAGGGTTAATTGACTTAGATGCATAGGCTTCTCATTTCATGGCCCTTAGCCATATAAATTATATGATTTGATTTTCAGGTTGTTCAAGGTTTTTCTAGGAACCACCTCTTTTTTTTCTTGAAAGTTTAAAATGATACATTCTTTAACTCATCTATTCAACCTGACTTTTCTAGGAGGCCTAGTGGCATAGAAATGATGGTGTCTTTGTATAAGGAGCTTTAGAAAACCATGTTAAATTAGGGGCTTAGTGAATCTTCCTTTTTTTTTTTTTCTAGTCACATGGTATAGTAGATGCTTCTAGAAATTGGCTATCCTGGGACTCAAAGTCTAGTTCTACCATTTATAACATGTATGAACTTAGATGATTTAATACCGTATACACACACACACATAAATGAGCCTCATACCTGTAGTATTTAACACCGTAGTAAACGTGCAATAAATATTTATTATCATCATTATTATTGTTACTCTTGAAAACAAGGGACAGCATAGGAAATGACCTTAAGTCAGATCAGGGGTGGCGACTACATGACAGAAGACCACTTGTGCGGATGTTCTAGTGTTTCTCCACCTTAGCTTTAGGGTGATCTTTCAAATGTCAGATGGCACTTGTGTTACCCTTGGATAAGAGCCCATGAGATAAGACATGCAAAGTTCAGGGTCTGGAAAGAGTAAGTATTCTGTATTTCTTAGCTTTCTTCCTCTTCTGCTTTCTCTCCTTCTGGGCACTAAACCACTCATAAATTAGCCCCCTGTCTTAGGTTGGGTTCTCCCAAAACAGACCCTGAGGTGAAGATTGTACATAGGTGATGTACTAGGGAAAGATTTCAGGAGAGACTGGCAAAGAAGTGGTGGAAGCAGGGCAAGGAAGGGGAAGAACTCAGACACAGGTTGCATTTCAGGTAAAGTCCTGGCCATGGCATGACCCTATGGGATGCTCTGGAACATAAATGCCACCTCGGAATATGCCCCGTCTGGAGACAAGGGAGTTGGCCTTCCACACTCCTGCACCAGTCTCTGCTATGAACCCTCCTGGGCAGCTATACCTTTCCAGGCACTTCAGCTCTCCATACTGTTAGGACAACTGCAATAGCCCAGTGGAAATTCCTGGAAAAGGCTGCAGGTGCAGTCAGTTGAAAACAAAGCATGTAGGATGCACAGAACCTGCGAAAGGGATGGAGGTGGCAGATCTGAGTGGCAACAGTGATGTCTTAGGGTTTATAGGGACTGGGTAAACACATCTCTTTCCAATGGAAAGGGCAAGACTACTAATTAGGTCAATGTCACACATTATTTTTGTGAGCAGCTACTGAAGCAATCTCAATCAACAGAAACAAGTCCATCTTTGAAGGCCAAATACCCCCCAAATTTGTTTCAATCTTTATCCTCCTAGTCAATCTTCTGCCAGGCATGATCTGAATGTGCCTGTGAGTATTTGATTAGAGCATTAGTGAGTGAAGGAAGATGGTGTGCAAGAATTAGCTTTAATATTATCCCTATAGAAGGAAATAAGTAATGATTAATTTTCAGCTATATAGGATTGTTCCTACTAAATGAATGGATAGACTGAGAGATTTACTTTTGAAACAGTATAGTCTTTTCATGTTAACTAGACCTTTTAGGAAAGAGCAACTCAGAAAGAAAGCAAAGAAAGTTTCAGAAAGATTTCAGAATCCAGAGAAAATTCTGAAATTCATCTTTTGGGAAATGAAATACTAATAATTTCATGGATATTTGTTAAAATAAAAATGAAATGTCTTGGTTGCATGGATCCTCAATTGTAGTTTTTAACTGAGGAAATGCAGTGACAAAAAAAATCTGAAGATTCAATTTAAATAAAAAATAGAGTTATTGGAAATAGCAAATTTCCAAAAAGCTGTTAATGGTTTTTGACATATTTAAAAAGGCATTTATATTTGTGAAAGGATAATCTATTTTAATGCATAATTATTTCTAATGTGCCTCATCTTAGGGTCTCTTGAGAAATTAGAAATTGCTGAGAAGTACTTTTGAATATTTTGGAGGTAAGTCAATAAAACACTTGATCTGTGATTCATGTCTTGTTATTCTTATATTATTCTCGTCTGGGTTAAGGACCTGTCCATCATTGGAAGTAATTGGAAAGAAAACTTTGCCTGAAGCTACATGAGAACTGGAACCAGAAATCCTAAATAGTGAATAGTGGCAAGATTCCAAAATTAATTATGAAGGCTATTGAAATGATATAGCATCTTTTAACCTATTTTGATTGACAGGAAGTATCATAAATGGACGACTCACTCTCCCTTTGCTCTGTGCTTCCCTGTGATTTTAGGTCAGGTCTACTCTGAAATCTGAGCCTCCATCAAAGCCAGGTCTTCACGTCTGTCTGTCTGAAGCAGCAAAGACAAGACAGCCTGTCTGTGTGTATGACTTCATAGTCAGAAGGCCTGGAGCCTCAATTTGTTTCTTTTGATTATTGGCAGTTCACTGTCTGGGCTGTTTCTCTGATGTGACTGTTTGAGCATATTAGCTATGCCCTCCCCTAATTATCCATGCTTCCAATGTTACCCATTTGGAATTTATGACCGTAAGGATGGTGGATTAGAAGCCTGAGGAACTGAGGCTTAAGTCTGCTGCCAGAGATTTACTGCCATTGTTTTAGGTGCAAAGCATTTACAGAGGCAGGCCAACTCACTTCAATTCCTGGCCTTGTACATTGAGTGGAGAATTATCTGAGAGAGAGTACGTTTTCTTTGACACAGCTGCAAAGTCAAACACACAGGGAGTTGTTGAAAACTGGGATTTGAGCTTAAACCTATCATTTCCATATCTGATGGGCATGATTCCCTATCTTTGAAAATCTGACACTGAGGATGTGAAATGCAGGCTTAGAAGAATGCTCTCAAAGTGTGTAGCACAGGCAGTCTTATTTATTTAACGTCTCCCATTTAATACTTTTCAATTTTTAGTTAGTCAATTAAAGAGAAAATCAACCAAATAATCATACAACTTAGATTGCTATTATAAATACCTATATCATCTATTACGATATCTCACTTATTTTACTTTATTATTTGTGATCTGTTGAGTTTTGTGACCTTGTGCTTCACATGATTTTGCTTCTGTCAGGTATTTGGTAGTTAGATACCCGTCATCAAGTTTTTTGACATCTTTGAGTGGCTTTTTAAAACTTTTCTTTTTTTTTTTTTTTAGGTCCTTTAATCTACAGTCTAATAGAGTAGGAAAAAACTATGAATAAAGTATACTTACAAATGATCCATTTAAACTTTTAATGAACTGATGTATTTATTTTTCCTTTCTGTCTGTCAGTCAACAAATATTTATTAAGCCCAACAATATGCTGGGGACATTACTGGCTGCTGGGTCAGGGGGGCAAGAGCCATGATGCATTTCATCTTAATTTGAAGCTGTCAGTCCACAAATATTTATTGAGCCCAACAATATGCGAGGGGCATTGCTAGCTGCTGGGGATTCAGAGGTGGAAGGACATACATAGTTCAATTTATTTACAGAATTTCCATAAGTGATACAAATAAAAACAATGTAGGAGACCTAAGATATATACTCTGATTGTCTTAATCTGTTCAGGTTGCTATTGCAAAAATACCCTAGACTGGGTAATTTATAAAAAAAAAGAAAAATATTGCTCACAGTTTTGGAGGCTGGAAAGTCTGACATCAGGGCACCAGCAGATTCAGTGTCTGGTGAAGACTCATTCTTCATAGATGACACCTTTGAACTATGTCTGTATGTGGCAGAAGGGCAAAGGGACAAACAGCCCCCCTCAAGCCTTTTATATAAGGCCACTAATCCCATTCATGAGGGGATACCCTCATGACTTAATCACCTCCCAAAGGCCTCATTTCTTATTAGTATCACATTGGGAACGAAGTTTCAACATAGGGATTTGGGGAGACACAACCTTCAGACCACAGCGCTGATGGAGGGTTAGACCAAGTACAAGGAAATCCTCAAGGAGAAAAGCTTTTTATCTTCCAAGAGGGTAGGGAGGGTAGCCTTAAGCTGAGGCTTGGTGCAGAGAGGAGTTTGCTAGGAGCATAAGAGCAGGAGGTCATTCAAAGCAGGGGAAACAACATGGTCAAAAGCACAAAGGCCTGCCAGAGCTTCCAGAATCTATAAACGACTCTGAGTTATCAGAGAATGAAGTGTAAGGCAAGGAGTGGCTGCAGCTGAGGCATGATTGGATGAGAGTTAGATCCTAAAGAAACTGTACATGCTGTTCAAAATGCTGCCTAGATTTTCTGCCAGCCAGTTTTTAGAAGGGCATATGCCCTTCTAGGAGGCATCTGCTATGGTTAAGAAAATAGGAAAGGGACTTTTCCAACAACACAGATTACATAGTTGTAAGAGAGACACAAACTCAGGTCTGATTGCCTCAGAAGCCTTCAGAGTTGGGTAGACTTTGTGATGATAAAGTTTGTGGTGACATCATTTGTTTGCTGCTACAAAGACAACTGAAATTGAGAATGCCCGTGGATGAAAGATACTTATTGCCATGGACTTAGGAATCTGGGTGTGAATATTTTCTCATTGGTGGGGTAATACTGACAGCTGCCTTTCTCTTTGAAAGGCTGGGTAATTCTGAAGGGCCTGGGTGATGTTATTGTTTGAGGGTTCAAGCAGATCTCCAGATTTGCAAGACATGAAATATAGGTAGTAAGAAATATGAGTGATGGAGGAGCAAGGTTAGAGTGGTACATCCATCGTAGACTGGATAGGAAAGAGAGACACCCTGGGGGAGGGGGAACCTTGGCAGGTTCCAGATCCAGCTGCCCAAACAAGCATGGAGGTCCTTTGCCAAGCTCGACTCCCAAGGGGCATTGATTGGCATCAGGCAGCTGCTAGTTTCAGTGTCCACTGAGAGCGCGGCTCTTCCATTCTGTAATGAACAACCACCCATCTCTCTTAGATGGTGTGAAACTGCTGACTTCAGTTGGGAAAAGGAAGGCTCAATGTTGGTGAATTGTCAGTCCTGTGTTGGGGCCACACAGGGTCACACAGGAAAACTTGGTATTGCACTTCCTTTCTCTTATATCTGCAGAGTGTTGGGATTGAAGAAGAAGGGATGAAAAGCAGTTATATGAATTGGCAATGGCTAATTCTAGTCCAGTGATCTCATCTAACATTAGAATAAATTAGAATAAATTTTGATGAAAACTTCCATTTTGTTAAGTAGCTGTTTCATGCATAAGGAATGCATCTGGACCACACTGTTCCTAAGATTATTTTTAATAATACCCCATTAGCTCACCAAGGCAAATTGAATTCTTACTTGCTTAACCCACCAGCCCTCATTCACTGCCGCATTAGAGCATAGAGTTTCACCATCCAGTCCACTTACTATTGGATAGGGAAGTATGTGGAGGGAACGACCTTTTATGTCTTCCTCTCAAGGCCATAATTAGCATAGTTTGATAAGCTTGAGTTTCTATGGTGCCATGATAGTTTGTTTTACTGTACCTATATTTAGGCAGCCACATGTCTTGGTTTGTCTGGGATGGTCCCATTTTCTGTCAAATTTCTCTGAATAATTCTTAATATTGCCCATTTTCATTTTCTAAAATATTCCAATTTGGACAAAAAATTATAGCAGAAGCTGTAGTGTTCTACTCATATCCCTCAGACCTAACCATTCCAGAATATGCCTGTTGATACTGTGTGAGGACTGCCCTACTGAAACAACAGAAACTCTTGGCCTGCTCATCTGGCAGACTAGAATTTTGGGTTATTAACTCCCCTAAGAGCACTCTTCAACCAACAACTAACAGGAACTGGTGGTCAAAACTCGTTTGTTTTTTTCTTAGGGATGTCCAGGTGCTCTAGCACTATTTATTTAGAAAATTTCCCTTTCCTATTACATTTCATTATCACCTTTGTCAAAAATAAAATGACTTTATATGTGTCAGTCTATTTCTAGACTCTCTTCTGATCCATTGATCTACCTGTGCGCCAATACCAGACGGCCATAATTATCCCCAGGTGACTTTAATTTGCCATCAGGGCTGAGACTCAACAGTGTAGACTAATCGTGATTCATTGCTTGGAGCTGAATGCATTACTGGTATAACTGATTTGGGGGGTTTCTTCACAGAGGAGAGGATGAATATTGAGTTGACAGCTAACAGTGTTTGCCATATATATGTTTAAATCATATATTATATTATATTACTATTAAGCAATATGTTTATTATAAATAGTTCTTTATTCTACTCATGTCATAGAACCTTTTTTTTCCCCCAAAAAATCTTCACATGACATTGGATACATTGTCTTTAGGGCCACTGGAGTATATTTTGAGGCATCTAATAGAGTTTTCCAGAACAGATATTTTTCACTTCTATTTATTTTGTTTGAGATGCTGCAATTTGAGAATCCATATATGATGCAACCACTGGAAATTTTAGCCCAAGCCACAAGTATCATTTGCATAAATTAGGATAGATTTGGGTCTTTTGCCATTAATCCTACATGTATTAGGGCGGCTCTGAAAACACTTACTGTATTGATTTTTAAAGTGATCCTTAAAAGGCCTCTTTAAAGTATATACAACACTTGAGATTGTTAGGTTATGCCCATCTGGGAATAATTACTAAGTCTATGTTAATTTTTGTTTAACTTGCTGATATACTTGTTCTATTTAAGTTAAACCTCTAAAAGCATCCAAACTTGGATTAATGGAGGTAATTTCAGGATAATGTATCTTTCCTAAACATCATTCAGTTCAGAATAAAGTAATTACAGAGACACTGGTAACATGAGTGACTTGACTATAAATCGGGCCTCCTCTTTCTTGAGAGATGCTTATCAAGGGGAAAAAAAGTCTCTACTTACATACAGGCTTATATAATTGTTTTCTGACTACCAATTTGGGGCTGTGTAACTGCTTTTGACTATGGCTCAAAGTGGTAAGTTTTAAATAATTTGAAAACTGCAATCTAATATGGTTATTTTATATGGCTATGAGCCACTTTTTGGTTCAAATAATGTGTGCCTCTTCCAGAAGATCCTTGCGTATCACACATTCAAAACTAACTAAATTACCAGGACACGGGAAAATGGTGTCATATGTCTTAGTTTCTGAAAGTTCACTTTATCTTGAATAATAAAATTACAGATCTACCTAGAATTGAAGTTAATTGCACAATATTGTATTTCCTTTGCCAATTAACCCAATGGAAGTTTGAGGTAATATATATGAAAAATGCTTTGTAATCTGAAAAGCATTAGGCAGTTGTTAATCGTTGTCATTACTATATTGGAAAAACTACCTGTAGCTACTCACAATGGAGAAAAAAATCTTAACAGTGAGCAAAGAACAGCTCAACCCCTAGGCAAATACTTTATCATCAAAACATTTTCCAATGACTGTGATTCATAGCAGGTGAAAACTAACTCCACTGTTTTTCAAACTTGAGGTCTTGACCATGAACAGGTGGTGAAATCAGCATATAGATTGGAAATTGGCATTTTTAAAAAATGAACAGTAGAATACAACAGAATATACTAGAAAATATTGGAGATGGTAAAGATAAATGTTTTGAGAAGATTTCTACATACACATATATGCACATATGCAAACACTGGATGAAAATATAAAATATTCTAATTGTGAATCACTGCTCAAAATCAAAACAAATTAAATAACAGTGTCATTACCCTAATCCTTACTTAAAAATTTTAAGATGTTACAGTTGTCCTTCAGCTTAGGAGTTATTATAGTATTTAAATTGTGACATAAAATGTTAAAGCTTTTATACATCATATGCATCTCATTCCTGAATCCATATAGAGTTTAAAGATTTTACCATTAATATTCTTCTCATAAAGGATTGAATTATTAAAGACAACCAGCTGTCCAGTTAAATCTAATACATTTATTGAGAATTGAGAATATATAAAAATATATCAAGGAAAATAAATTAAGACTATATAATTACACTTTATGTTAAATGCCAGTTTAGTTTCTTCTATGGGGTCTAAATATTTCATAAATAGTTGATTTTTATTGGGTTATTAAATATGAAATGTCCAATCTTGAATCAAAAGTTTAGTTTATTATATCTCAAACAAGAAACAGTACAATTAATCAAAGTGTGTGCCTAAAATATCAACACAGTTTTGCCATCGTTGCCAGCAGCAAAGAGGCCTAGAGAGTGAGTGGTGATCAAATCATGAAAGATGTTTTCCACAGCTTGTTGAGAATTGAATATTTTTCCTTTTAAGAAGTGGTCCAAAGCCTGGAAGAAGTGGGAGTTGGTGCAAGGTGGTGAATATGGTGAATGACAGAGAGTTTCTAAGTCCAGCTGCTGTAGTTTGAGCAGTAATTGTTTTATGCAACATGTGGTCTTGCAAGAGGATTAGCCTATCTCTGTTGGCCTATCTTGGCTGCTTAATTGCAAGCATCCTCATTAGTTCATCCAACTGGTTGCAGTGGACATTTGCCATGATGGATTGACCAGGTTTCATGAAGCTGTAGTGGATAACACCAGCGCAGGACCACCAGACAGACACCATTAGCTTTTTTTGATGAATATTCGGTTTTGGACTGTGTTTCAGCACTTCATCTTTATCCAGCCATTGTGCCTAACGCTTGTGATTGTCAAAAAGAATCCGTTTTTTCATTACATGTAACAATTTGGGGTAGAAATGGTTCAGCTTTATGTCGTGACAGCAAAGAAAGGCAAAGCTTCAAGACGATTTCTCTTCTGAAGCTTCTTTAATTGATGCAGAACCCATCTGTCCAGCTTCTTTACCTTGCCGATTTGTTTCAAATGGTCCAATATTGTTGGAATAGTAATGTCAAACCTTGCTGGTAATTCACACATAGGTTGAGATGGGTTCACTTCCACTACAGCTTTCAGCTCATCATTATCCACCTTGGTCTTAGGTCAGCCACGTGGCTCATTTTCAAGATTAAAATCACCAGAATGGAACTTCTCAAACCATTGATGTACAGTGCATTCATTAGCCATATCCTTCCCAAACACTTTATTGATATTTTGAGCTGTCTGTGCTTCATTAGTTTCATGACCAAACTCATATTCAAAACTATCACGAATTTTTGACTTGTCCATGGTTTCACCAAAATCTCTCTAAAAAAAAAAATCTGACAGATAATCACAAGCCAAAACACACATGTGAAAGAATGAGGATGCACCTTCACAATAAACAAAACAAATAAACAAGAAATGTTAAAGTGAAATGTCAGAGATATTAACTGTCAAACTTAGTACTTAAGGAAATTGGCTAGTCCATACTTAATAACCTAATAAAATGCAAATATATATTTAAAAATATTTTGGGGTTATTTTTACCTATATAGTCATGCACTCCATAATGACATTTCAGTCAGTGATGGACCTCATATAAAATGGTGGTCCCATAAGATTGTAATACTATTTTTACTGTATTTAGATATATAAATACTTACCATTGTTTTACAGTTGCTTACAGTATTTAGTACAGTAACATGCTGTACAGGTTTGTAGCCTAGGAGCAATAGGCTAGACCATAGAGCCTAGGTGTGTGGTAGGCTATACCATCTAGATTTGTGTAAGTATAATACATTCAATGACGTTTGCACAATGAAGAAATCACCTAAGGACACATTTCTGAGAATATATCTCCTTTGTTAAGTGATGCATGACTGTATTTCCTGTAACAGAGACTGTATCTGTTAACTATTGATGCATAACAAATCACCCCAAATATAGTGACCTAAAAAACAACATTTACTTCTTGTGGATCAGCAATTTAAGCTGGCCTCTCCTGGGTGGTTCTTCCTGACTCCCTTGTGTATATGGTCTGCCATTCTGCAAAGCCACTCTGGTTCTGAGAGTTGTGTGACTGTTGGCTGGGATACTTCAGCTCTCCTCTAATCTGATCATTTCTCATCGCCAACAGACTAGCCCAGACCTGTTCAAAGGGCAGAGACGGGGCTCCAAAAGACAGTGGTAGGATGAAAGGGATGTTGAGGCCTAAACTGGAATGGTCTAGTGTCACTTTGGCTGCATCCTACTGGCTATAGCAAGTCACAGGCCAGCCCAGATTTAAGGGAAGAATAGATTCTACCTCTTGATGGTAGAAATGGCAAAGTCACAAGGCGAATGGTTGACATATACGGAGGCTATTAATTGGGGCCATTAATTCAATCAACCTACCAGATGCTCTTCTCCTTCCTACCCTTTTCACTGGGTAGGAGTACAAAGAAATCCTTTAGTTCGACGTCCACAAAGTCCCTCTTTCCTGCTTCTGACTGAGCTCATAGTAAAAAGAAGATTAATGTGGAAATTAATCTAATTCATGCATTAATAAGTAGAACACTTACTTAAACTGGGCAATTTTTGTCTCAATTTGATTGTAATAAATATTTTGCTTTTAAGATTCTAATTTTACTGACAGAAGGATTGTGTTTGCTCTGAGAACACAGTGAATTGTCTTAGTGAACAAATGCTTTCCTAAAAGGGTGTGGGTAAATAGAATTGAAAATCAAACCAATTTTTGTATTTTGAGTCCACAATTTAAGGGGATCTTTTTACATGTGTTCTCTCTCCATGGATCTCTCTAAAAGTCCTGGTTTTTAAGTGGAGTATTCCCCCAAGCAACCTTTACCTGTAGAACATAATTCCCATGTTTAGCTCAATACTTGGGCCAGAAAGGCTAACATAGCATTTAAAGCTTGCAGATAAAAATGAATATAATCTGCTAAGAATAGTTTCATCAACTAAGTCTAAAAATAACCAAGTACTAAAGTAATTTTTCTATTATCATTTGTTTCTTACTGAACAAGTTCAAAAGAAAATTAGAAAGGAGAGTGTTAAATATCTACTCACATGATAATAGTTTTATGAGGAAAAATTAAGCAAAATATGCGTCTGTGTATACCTGCCTGCCCTGTGAATTTTTTAGTCTACTATAATTAGGGAGGTAATGTTACCAAGTAGTGAGGATGGTTGACTCAAAAGACAGACTACTTGGGTTTGAATTTAAGCTCCATCATGTGGTACCTGCATGTCCTATGTTAATCTTTTTACATCTCCTAGTAGAGCAGGGATACTAATGGTTCCTACTTGATAAGGTTGTTGTGAAGATTCAGTAAGTCAGTATGTGTGGAATACACAGCACAGTGACCAGTGCATGGTAAGCACCGAGTGTTAATTCTCACTATCAATACGGCGGTTGGGTTTTATTACAACCTCATGCAATTTCTCGGATTCATTCCACACTTGTTTAAACATGCATGCTGTGTACCTGTGCCAGGGGCCTGGAAGACATAGATAAAAGACAAAGTCACTGTCCCCAAGTAGCTCCTAGTATTGGATGAGTACCCCCAACACACTCTGATCCACAGGTGATGGTGCCACCCATGAGGGGGATATCAGACTTGAAAGTCATTCAGAATGTTCATAGGACTTGTTTTTTTTTAAAGATAGCTTGCTGTATATCATTTCCTGAGCTAAGGGACCTTCTTTTTAAGCTGTTAACTAAAATGTATTGAATTAGCAGGATTTACTCAAGTTTACATTCAACTTCCATGTTTCTCTAATACAGAAATTTCCCGACATTATGTAAGGCATGTTTTTTAAAAAGAAACATTGTGTACAAAGAGTACACTAAGCCTAAGAAAAAAGTCATGTTCTTCACTATTGTAATATCCAAGTATTTTAATCTTATTTTGGTGGTTTTTAATTGTCCTCCTGAAAATGTGCCAACTGTAATATTGACTGAATTCTGCCACAAAGCAAAGAAAGTGATTATAATTCTCTTCATAGATCCTTGGACCCCATAAAAGGCATTGATTGGTTGTGGACCCTGCCTGGAGAACCGGCTGTGTCGGTACCATCAAATCTTTACTATGAACTTGGCTCTTCTTGAGTTGGTCCCATCCCTTTTCCTGCCATGGATTTACATTTGTTCTGTAAGTGGTGAACAAGGTGGTAGGAAAAAAATTTAGTATATGAATTTCATTCACTCATTGAAGAAGTGGGACTTGACTTTAGCCTTTCCCTGCGAAGTGCTAGACTCTAACAATCTCATTGCATAGATTGAAATTAATTATGAAGAGAAATTTATGATAGATTAAAATTAATTACTTTGAAGTGAAAATAACATCAGGATTCTAATACTTATAAGTTAAAATAGACAAGAATTTCACTGTTATCAACAAATACATTAATTATGTTTTTAAAACTTTAATGTTATTTTTGGCTGAGATTATAATATGTTCATTGCTAAGCCACGAATTATTTTTTTCTGTTTTTAAAATGTAGGTATACTTTGTGTAAAGTAAAATTTAGCTATATAAATCTATAGTCATGCAAGTTTTTAACAATTGTGTACAGTCATGTAGACATCCTCATACTCAAAATATGCAACAGATCTATCACCCGGCCTCCCAAATTCCATGTATTACTTTGTGAGATGGAACCTAACAGGGCCATTTGCAGGATGGCCTGAGGCCAGTGTCGGGTATCCTTAGATCCTGTCCAAGGGGATACCAGGAGGGACAACCAAATCCTAGCAGAGATAAACTAGAGCTGTCTATGTCTAGGGCTAAAGAGGGAATAAGCAATGAGCTAGAGGGAAGTGCATCATCCTCATCAAAAGAGCTGCAGGCAAAAGAACTCTGGTCATGGGACTGGAGTTAGCAGATGCTGTTAGTGCTCTGTGTGTATCTCCTTTACCCAGGGGAGGTGCATCCGTCCTCAAGCTGCTGTGGGTACCAGCTGCTAGAAACTCAGAGCCGCCCCCACTCTCTGGCAGACTGCCTTTGGGGTGACAGTAGCCCCCTTGCCCAGAGATGCCTTGTAGTTTATGCCTTCTAGCAATCTGGAGACTGCCCATGGTCAGTGACTGGAAAATGCAGGAGTATTGGTTGCCTCGAGGCCTGACGACCTTTGTGTTACAATTTATGCTCCAGAGCTCTCCATGGGATCAGACTGAGACTAAACTTCAGCTGAAACAACATCTTAGCCAAGTTCCTTCTCCTGTAACATCCTACTTTTCTTAGTCCCTTACAGGTTTCTCCTGAGAGCTCTTCTTCAAAAATTTGCACAAGAAACCCTGTCTCTGGCACTACATTTAGTGAACCTAACCTGAAATAGGGGTCTCTGAGCAACCCACAAAAGCATGAAAGAAAGGAAGGCGGGGTGGAGAGAGAGAAAGAGAAAGAGAGAGAGAGAGAGAAGCTGCTACACTTGCCAAGCATAGGGAATGTAATGCCATCTTACTATTACTACTGTATCAATCATGTAAGGACTTCCCTGCCTCCCTTACCTCTTTGCTAAGCTCCTCTAAGTGTTAGCAACCATGTTAGCAAGGTAAGGAAGGAGATGTCTAACCAAGCTATTTAGGGAAAGAAACTAAGACAATCACATTGTTTTCCTTCTTCTAAGATTGCAGCTTTGTCATTGGACTTGAACCCTATGGAGAGAAGCCTTTACGTGAACCACAAAATGACTTTCCCATGAGATGTTAATTGCTGGCCAGGGTACCTAGGAGAGTATAATCAGAAAATTCATGAAGACTTTCATGTAGGAGCCAGAGAATAACCAACCCACCCAATCCATTTAAGGTGATAGTGTAGAAAAGTGCTTAATGATGTTATTTCATGAGTCTTACTTGTTTGGTTACTTGTAATTGTAAAATAATTGAAAGGATAAAAATATAATAAAATGCTGGATCATGACAAATAAAGATAGAAACTTGCTTTTCTTCTTAAACCAAGGGCACCAGTAATAATTGTACTAATTAGAATACTAATTCTAATTAGTATTGAGGTTAATTCTCAATAAGAGACACAGTCTCTATGTGATGGCCATCCTAGCCGCCCCACAGACATCTCGGACAGGGCACTCTTAGCTGCTTTATTCTTGATAGCAGCTGGATCTTGTCCTTCCCATCTCAGTACAAGAAATTCCCAGATATCTGGAGGCAAGGAAGAGTGGGGAATGTATAATCCATGAAGTCCTGGTTTTATGAAAACCCCAATGAAGAAAGAGAAACAGGAAGACATGGCTTAGAGCATGGGGCTAAGCAGAAAATAATTGAACTTAGAGTTACCTTTGATCTCTGGAAAGCCCTCAGTGTAACTGACTCTTTTAAATATAAAAATGCCCAGTTTCATTTTTTTTAATTTCTTATGCTCCCCCAAATTTGTGGTTTCATGTTTTAGGACTGGCTGCTATAACAAAACACCTTGCACTGTGCAGCTTAAACAACAGACATGTTTCTCACAGTTCTGGAAGCTGGGAAGTCTAAGATCAAGGTCCCAGCAGACTCACTTCCTGGTGAGGGTCTACTTGATGACTTGCAGACAGCTGCCTTCTTGCTGTGTGCTCGCCTGACCTTCCTTTTGTTTGTGTATCAGGGGGGAGAGAGAGAGAGAGAGAGAGAGAGGTTTTCCTCTTCTTAGAAGGGCTCTCATCCCACCATGAGGGTCCCACCCTCATGACCTAGTCTAAACCTAATTACCACCCAAAGGCCCCACCTCCACATATCATCACATTGGGGTGTAGGGCTTCAGAGTATGAATCTTGGGGAGATACTAATATTCGCCCTGCGGTCCTAATGCAGTATGGAGGTAACACAGTCAGCATTGGAAATTCACTAGGGTCCATTTCAGCTCGGCCACTGAGTGCCAGAGTCACCACGGACAAGTTACTTAACTTCCTAAGCCTCAGTTCCCTCATCTGTTAAGTAAGGATTAGTTAACGTCTACAACTCCAAAAAATGTGATAAGCACAGAGTAAATGTCCAGTAAGTGTTAATCATGAGCTTGGGCTAGACTCTGGAGTAGTTAAGGAATGAGATGATTATTCATTATTGGATGAGAAATCAAAATGACCTTATTAAGAAGGAGATGCTGAGCATTGTATCATCAACAAAGTTCGCAACTGGTCTAATATTATTTCACATTGTGACATTAAACAATCATCAGTTTCAAGTGCTAAGATTATTTCCTCAAATATGACAACACCAAGTGACTCAATTCAATTCAGCAGAAATTTGCGTGCCTTCACTGTGTACATAAAAGTTACATATTCAATTCTCATTATATGTATAGTCATGTGTCACTTAACAACGGAGATACGTTCTGAGAAATATGCTGTTAGGTGATTTCATTGTTGTGTGAACGGCATAGAGTGCATTTTCACAAACCTAGATGGTACAGCCTCCTACACACCTAGGCTATATGGTCTAGCCTATTTCTCCTAGGCTACAAACCTGTATACCATGTTACTGTACTGAATACTGGAGGTGATTGTAACATAATGGTAAGTATTTTTGTATCTAAACATATCTAAATATAGAAAAGGTACAGTAAAATATGTTATAAAAGATAAAAGTAACAGATACAGTAAAATATAAAAAGTGGGCCACCAGTATGGGGCATTTACCATGAATGGAGCTTGCAGGACTGGAAATTGCTCTGGGTGAGTCAGTGAGTGAGTGGTGAGTGAATGTGAAGGCCTAGGACATTACTGTGCACTGCTGTAGACTGTATAAACACTGCACACTTAGGCCACACTAAATTTATAAAAAAGATTTTTCCTTCTTCAATGATAAATTAACCTTAGCTTACTGTAATGTTTTTACTTTATAAACTTTCTATTTTTTAACTTTTTGACTCCTTTGTAATAACACTTAGCTTAAAACATAAACCCATTGTGTCACTGTAAAAATATTTTCTTTATTTATACCATTATTCTATAAGATTTTTTCTTTTTTAAAATTTTTATTTATCTATTTTTACTTTTTAAATTTTTTTTGTTAAAAACTAAGATACAAATACATTATTCTAGGCCTACACAGGGCCAGGATCATCAATATCACTGTCTTCCACCTCCACATCTTGTCCCACTGGAATGTCTTTAAGGGTCAGTAACACACGTGGAGTGTCATCTCCTATGATAACAGTGACTTCTGGAATACCTCCTGAAGGACTTGCCTGAGACTGTTTACAGTTAATTTAAAACAATAATAAATAGAAGGAATACATTCTAAAATAATAAAAAGTATAGCAAATACATTAACTAATAACATAATTACTTGTCATTTGTTTGTCATTGTACATAATTCTCATGTTTAGGAGCATAGGCTCTGGTGGCAGGCATACTTGGGTTCAATCCTAGCTCCACCAGTTATACCAGTTATTAGCTGTGTGAATTTTGAACAATCTCAGTTTTCTCATCCATAAAGTGGGAATAACAGTATCTATTCTTAAGGGCAGTTGTGAGGATTAAACGAGCGAATACATATGAAAACCCTTGGTCCTGAATCTGGCACATGGTAGCACCAGGGTAATTATTATTGTTGGAGTTGTCTAATTCAAAGCATTTTCATTCCACGAGGGAATGACGAAAGTATCATTTGAGGCTTGCCAAAGGGTGGGAGAGCTATTTAATATCTAAATAATGACATCACTGATAATTTCTAACTGAGTTGAGATGGTTACATATTTTTAGCTAGAAGGAAACTTTGATACAATGTAAAAGCCGAAATTTCACAAGAATTTCAATTCTTTCATTTATGCTTTGAATAAAAAAATGTTGCAGCCCCTTCTATTATGGGTGCCTATCTCAAATTTATCCTAATGTTGTCTTATACTCAACCTTACTTTTGATTCTGCACTGCATGAACTTCAGAAATTTCTAAAATAGAGAATTGTGGAACATGAATACATATCTTCAGTCCCAATCAAGTTGGCTAAGTCATAATAATATTGTTAACAAAATCATAGCCTTTCTACTGGCAACAGTCACTTGACAATAAAAGCAGGTGCCAATATAGTAGGAACAGTATTTAGTGATTTGTGAACCATTGTTTCATTTTATTTTAAGTTTTTTCTACCATCACCCTTAGAAAATCATACAAGTGTCATTACAGAAATCAGAATTCTTATTATAATAATAACCATTTTGACCTGGATATTTATTTAGAGTCTAAGTAAGATCTTGCCTGTGTTCTTGAGTCTCTTCCTTTATTTAGACAATGCTGTGTTAACTTGCTGCATCTGTGTTCTTCCTGGTCAGTCAATGCCAAAGCTGAGGCTTTATGTGTTGGCAGCTTTGAACTATGTATCCATTAACTATTGCCACAATAATGCTATGATAACAAGCCACTCCAAAACTTCAGGCTTAAAACCACTACTTATTATTTCTAGCAATACGGTTGCATTGGTTCTGCTAATCTGTGCATGTCTCAGCAGGGCTCATTCACCCCTCTGCAGTCAGCTCTGTCATTGAACTTGGATGGGCCTCACATGGCTGGGCCCTCAGCTGAGAGGATTGGGTTCTGCTCCACATGGAACCTCATTCTCTGCCAGGCTAGCCCTGGCTTTTTCTCAGGCCAGCCCAGTCATGGTCTCGTGGCAGTCACGTAGCAGAAAAAAAGGAGGCAGAAAAGCTCAGACGTGATTTCTTCTTGCATCAAGTCAGCTAACATCATACTGCACAAAGCAAGTCCGTGGTCAAGCCAAGAGCCAGAGTGGGAAGGAGCCATAAAGTTACAGGGAAAAAAGTATGGCTACAGGGAGCTATTAAGTGGGCTATTAATAAAACCAGTCTACCGCAGATAGGATGGACCCACTTCACGTGGAAGCCACCCCTTTTCAGGGAGATTTCTCCAACTGGACTTCTTTAATAGCCTCTCTCTCCAGATGCCCTGCCTATCTGACTAAAATATAGTGTAAAAATGGGTCCATTTGAGATGAGTGCGTAGGTATCCTGCTACTGCTACCTTTAAAAGGCGTGACTTGTTGCCACTGCCAAAAAGAATCCAGGATACTGATGTTTGAGCCACCTCCGTTTACCCAGAAATGCTTCAGAGGTCATTTCTAATGGCTGGGGAGAGGTGACCTGTCAGTGCTCAGCAAGCAATAATCATGCCTTAGGGATGGTGTTGGTGCTGTGCCCAGATCCTCTTGGGCTGATGCTTCCCTGTTTGCTGCTAAAGTTGCCCTTTTTTGGCCCAGCACTGACTTGGTCTTTGGACAATTGTTCTTACTTAGCTCAAGGGTCGCTTCCCAACCCCTGCCCCATCTGAGGGGTGCCCTGTCTGACGCAGTGCAGACATCCCAGCTACTTTGCCTCAAGATGGGGCTGTCCCTGTGTACAGTCCATGCTCCAGAGCTCCCTTGGAATCAGCTCCGGGTAGACTCCAGCTGCAGCCACAGCCTGACTTAGCCCCGTCCCTTCCTACTTCTGCTTCCCTCACTCCTGTGAGTCACCCTAAATAAATCACATGCATCCAAATCCCTATCTCAGACGTAAGACACATGTTAAAATGTTATTTTTTGATCATTTTCTTTATGTGTCTTTAAACTTCTCATTGACTCAAAAAAAAAAAAGAGAAGATCTCCTAGATACAAAATGAGATTAAACTCAAAAATTTATGAGATATGGATTTTTAAAGGCCTTTTTCAAAATTGTCACTGTGTATATATGTGTTGAGGCAGTCCTTGGGGAAAGGGACATCAACTTAGTTTCAGAGAGAGTGAACTTATACCCTTGTTCTGCCTGGTTCTGGCCACTTACTGGTCCTCAGAACTTAGGAAGATCTTTTCATTTTCATTTTATAGACAGGATCTTGCTCTGTCACCTATGCTTGATTGTGCTGGCATGATCATAGCTATCTGTAACCTCGAATTCCTGGAATCGAGGTATTCTCCCACCTCGGCCACTTGAGTAGCTAATACTACAAATTTGTGCCACCATGCCTAGGCAATTTTTGTTTTATTTTCATTTTTGGTAGAGACAAGGTCTTGCTATGTTGCCCAGGCTGGTCTTGAACGCCTGGCCTCATGCAGTCCTCCTGCGTGGGCCTCCCAAAATGCTGGGATTATAGACATGCGCCACGATGCCCAGTTTAGGAAGATGTTTTTAAGCTTAATTTTCAATATCCTCATTGGCAAAATGGAAATAATATTTACAATTGCAAGGTATTATTCTGAGAATTAAATTAAATGAGATAATGCAGGTTAAAGGACTTTGTTAAGAGGCTACAGATATGTTAATTTTTTATTTGTAGACTGTATTTTCTTATAATTCAGAGCTTTAGAAAATAAAATATAACTACCTAATGCTGGCAAAATAGAGTTGAGAAATAATAAAGGAAACTGATTTTCTTGCTTACTACTTTTTTCAAAGACTGATTTTCTTACTTCCTTTT
Source organism: Eulemur rufifrons (assembly GCF_041146395.1). NCBI lineage: Eukaryota > Metazoa > Chordata > Mammalia > Primates > Lemuridae > Eulemur > Eulemur rufifrons. The sequence continues at coordinate 31,630,812 of NC_091002.1, forward strand.
CCCCCCCTCCCCAAAACTGGTTTTGTTGCTTCCTGTTTTTATCATTTGGTCAAATTGAAACATAAGTTTTGTATCTCTATCCAGGGGATAAGAAGACAGATTTTTGGCTTTCATCACATAAGCACAGTAAGATAAAAGAATGTTCACTTTATTTTAACATCATATTTTGACATCAGCATCTTCTGAATGCTACTTCAGGCATATGGCAAAACAAACTTTCAAAATCAGTAAACTTTGAGGAATAAATAATGATTTAAACATTCTTTATTTGTGAAATGTAGATAATTTTCTTTAAAAAACACTCAGCTAACTTCATTTAATTCTACTGGGTTTTAGCAACTTTTGGATATTATGATTGGCAGATTGTAGATTCAAGCTGAAAAATAACACTTTTCTTGGTATCTTGTCAACGGTAAAATTCACCGGTATTTTGGGTCAGTTTAGGGTTAAATTGAAAATAATGTTCTTTAGCATTTGTGGCCAGAATGATTACAAACAATCTTTACCAAAACAACCATTTTTTCCTAATGAATATCAAATCCTGGGGATTCTACATAGTAGTGTGATCCAGATTCTCACATTTGTGCTCTGAGGACCAGTGTGTGCAGCTCCTCTTGTAATCACTTTTCTAATCCCATTACATTGACTTTCTTCATTTCTTTGTCCTTCCTCTCCACCCTGCCCCCCTTCAACTTGCTGGGAAACACACTTCGTATTTCCTTTCTTAAAGACATATTTTTGTGGTTCAAATACATTTTCTCCATGAATTTGAAAAATTCAAGGGAAGGCAAAAGAATTAGCAGATTTAGATTCAAGTGAAGGTTGATGCTGATTATTATGTAATGTGGGCATGTATTAAATGGAAACGAAAATCTGCAAGATTGTTGATACTGGTCAAGGTTTTGGAGAATTTTGGGCACAGATGTTCACATATGTGGTGGCATCTTCATTTAATGAGGAAAAAAATATATGTTTAGATTGATAGGTAGCTTGATTGATCAATCAACAGACTGGTTAATCTAAGGGAAAAAAATAGAAGAGAAAGGAGTTCTACAAATAAAATCCAACGATGAGAATTCTTAAGATTAAGATTCCTAAATTTCTGTTCCTTGAGATTTAACCCTCTAGTGTGTGTTGATTCTGATGTCTGTGATTAAAATCCATTTCTGTTCTTCTTCTTTTTGAAAGTGAAAACTGGCAGAAATTTTTTGTTCATTTCTGTCAATAGTGTTTAAAATAATTGATCTGACTTTTGATTAAATGCCTCTGTCCTATAGCAGCATTTAAAAATTATACAGCTGCTGTTACATAATTGGCCTCAATCTCACTTGTACCCCTTTTGCTGATATAGCAAAACAAACCTACACAAATATGGAAGAAATTACAGTTACCAACCCCCGTGCTGCTTAGTAGAATTCATTGTTGTACATAAACTCAAGCTGAAAATACTGAACATTCTTCAACCAGAGCTGTCTTTTAATTGCCATGCCATTGTGTTTTGTTTGCTATTTTTAAACTTTTCTTTACAATAGGTTTCACTGAAAGTGGTAAGACGTCATTCCCTTAGATGCTTTTGGTGTGCCTAGAAGAAATGTGCAAATAAAAGGGAGATGACTACACTCTGGTTTCCTCCAGTTTTTCTCCCTGGGGTTTAGTATAATCTCATATTCTTTTGTTGTTTTTATAATATGAGAATTTAAGGCTTTCAACAGTAGGTTATATGATTGAAACTGCTGGCCATCTGTAATTTCATGAAGTTTGTGTCCACACTCCTCTTCGGTATTATCTCAAAATCCCACTGTCTCATTTTTGCCCCTGATAGAATTAAGCGTCTATGTTGTAAAACTAAAAAAAACTTTAAAATCAGATTAAATTTATTTTATGCAAGACAATTCATATTACTTTAAATTCATGGTTATTCTTTGTTCCTTTCATTGTTTTTCCTTTCTGATTCTCTTTTGATCTCAAGTGGAAAAATGTCTGCATAAGTTCATCCAAGAAGTGCTGGGGCAGAAGAGAGCGGAAGTTTGACTTTTAAAATGTTTGATTAATAGAGAGAAGAGACAAGGCAAAGAGTCTTGTCTTCAAAAGTAAAGTTGTCCTTAAAAGTATGTAAAATTATAGCCTGAATGTCTTGGAATCAAACAAGACAGAAATAAAATTAATATTTATGTAGGTGTATGGGCTTAAGCATCCTACAATCCAATTACATAACAGAGACAAAATAAGGTAACCCTGGTATAACATCTTGTAAAAGAAGAAGCAAGCTTATATAATTAGACTGCATTTATCAAGTAGCACATTCCACCTACACAGGCTCTGAAGAGAGGAGGAGGAAGTGGGGAGGGAAAGATTTCTAAGGAATAATGACTGAGAACAGTTTGATATGTGCAGTGGTGTATCCTTCCAAACTTTATTTTTTTGTACTATCATGTATAACATCACTCAAGTGCCTAATCCCCTACAGTTTTATCCTTCAAAGACCTTGATCAAGCCAGCCTTTGGGGCAAAAGTAAGAGCTCATTTATTTGGGAAAGAACCTATACTTGCTTGTTAAGAATTACATCTAAGGAAAGAGGGCCAGAACAGCTAACTGAGATTGTGTTTATTTGGAAAGATTGTTTTCAGTATTGGTGAGTAGAGTTACTAGGTGTACAGAGAGCATGTCTTTTGTGCCTTGAGATATATGAGTGGGAGGATTAGACAAATGTAATATTATCACTGTTACAGATAATGCAGATAACGCAGTATGTTTGTTCTGCTAGTCCAACAGTGTCGTGGGAAGGTACAAAAAGGAGAAAGAAAAAGCAAAGTGGTAATAAGGAGTTTTATTATGGTGCTCCATGGTTATAGGAGGGGTAATAGGGCAGAATCATTCCAACCACCACCCTGACAGTGGTTTAGGTTTCACTTGTTCAACCACAGTCTTGATAAGGCATTTCTAACTCCTGTGCTATTTAAATCTGAAACAACAGCAATTCCTGCTGAAGAAGCGTATTTTGCTAACTGTCCTTCAGTACACCCACATTGGAAAATTAAACTCCAAACCAATTTCCCAGATTGTTTTCTGCTATTTTCTTCAATGTTGGAGTTTGTTGAAACAGCTTAGGGAAATGTCCTTATACCAATTCTATCAGACATCAGAAGTATAGTACCTTTTGCTTGTCTCAAATGTGGGATGGCAACTTCTGGTTAAAGAAATAAAAAAAATTAAAGTCTCTCCTAAATTAAATGTAATGGCTGAAACTGCCAACATTGTGATCAACATGTGGCTACGCTGCTACTGTTTGTGTTTGTGCTCCCTCTGAGAGCCACACGTCTGGTGATGAACATACAGTGTATGTGTGACTTCCGGGTGTTCAGTGGGAGGATTCCCAAATGATACATAGGAGAGCAGGTGAAAGTGACAATAAATGCGTAATAATTCCCCAAACCCAGGCTGAACCCAGTTAAAAGAGACAGCAATGAATGGGAAACAAAGATTGTCAAATAGATGAGGAAAATGGTCTCAAATTCTACTCTTTGGAAATAACCATCATTAATGTTGGATAAACTAGATTTTAACAGAAGTTGGCAAATAACCAAATACATATTTAAAGACAGTTGGTGGGGAAAAAAATCGTTTCATAGTATTTATCTCTCATTTTATGACTTGGCTTTTTATTTCATTAATATTAACCAACAATGACTTACTTTTGGCTCTGATGGACTTTAATCAAAATGTCTCAAGATTGAAATTGGCAGGAATGAATTGCTATTTAAACTCTGCTCTGGGATTGTTAATTTTACTTGTTTTAAGATAGAGGCTATATTTTACATATACGTCATTTGGCAACAGTATTTCGCTTCTAAACTTTTACCGTGGAAAGCAATCGCCAGTTTGGTGATAACGTAGGCAGGCGCTAAATCAGTGAAATGGTGCTGATTTGCTGCTTCAAATCATCAGCCTGAGAACCTTCGTAACAGGAAACCTGACCCCACGGGCTGAGCTGACGTAAAGAAGAGCCTCTCATGTGCTCCCTTCGATTTGCATTTTGCAAAGCTCCTTCAACATGTTAGCTTTTAGGGGCAGTAACAATTTTCATTTATTTTGAGAAATTGATTCTCAGTAGACTTCAGAGGCATTATTCTTCTGCCTGGATTCATTTTAAAAACCAGCATGAGAAAATAAATTGTTCCTAAAATGTCACAGTGTAAACATCACAGTCACTGACATGAGCTGGAGCTATAATATAGATGGAAGTGCAGGAAAATAATGTTAATTTTCATATTTTTAATTTTAATTTTTATATTTTTGATTTTGATAAAAATCATTCTATAGACACTATTTTAACATAAAGACTGAAAATTTTGCTTTAGTAACTATTGCCTCTCTATAAGGCATGAGAACATTCACTGCCTAGTGTGTTCCCCCTACTCTGCCTGATTCCGTATCTTGATGTTTGTTACTGGTGTCATTAGTTTTACATTTTGCATCCTTAAAGCATTCATGGTGTCCTGGAACCATGATTTCCATATTTGATTAGTACTAGCACTATGTTTAAATGAGGTCAGTGTTCTCCATCCACCATTTACCATGGCTTTGTATGTCTAAATCATTTATCTTGCTCCTCTAAGTTAGCTCTATTTCATTGCCAAGGTTTATTTAAAAAAATATTTTTAGGAAGGGATCACAGGTGTGTACATTTTATGAGTTTTCCCATGTTTGCCAATGTCAGTCTTTTGCCTTAAAAATGAATAATACTTTATCTCAATGTAATATTCTTGGGTCACATTTGTAGCCATTGCTCTCTGACCACTGAGCATTAAATATTGTTGTGCAGAAGTCTAAGGAGAATCTGTTCTTTCCCTGCAGTGAGTTATTTGCTTTTTATGCCTTGATGCTTGAAAAATTCTTTCCTTTATTTTCCTCTGGATGAGGATATCTTGCATAGTTGTTTTGCCCTTTTTTCATCTTGCTTGGATGGCCTTTTTCAAATATTCTCTCTTTTCTAATGAAGTATTGGTGACTTCTTGACTTTTCCTGCTTCATCTGAGACTGGAGTGTTTTCCTCTCACAGGCTATGGTTTGAGAGCTGGGTATTTCAAGTTTTTTTCTGTTTCATTTGAGAAGGGAGGCTGGAGGGGGTACTGATGCCATATACATTCTTTCTTAGAATGCCATGTCTATTTTCTCTCCTGACATTTTGATAAATGTCTTGTACCAGGTTTACATTATCCTGTATGTGTGGGAGGGGGAGCAGGGGTGGGTGTAGGGGGAAGGGGTTTGCCTTCAGACTTTATTAGCTTTCCCAGTTCATTCTGAAGCACTGGATGAATTTGTCCCTTGCTGCAAAGAAATCATTGTCTGCTATTTTCCTTACTCAGAAGCATTTTTGCTATTTCTCAGACAAGGGAAACTATTAAAACACCTATTCAACTCGTTTCTCTCTCAATTTGTGGTTACTAACAAGACTTCTCATTAAATTTGGACTCAACCATTGGCTTGGAGGAGGGACGAGTGTTGGGAGTCAAACAGTGACTCCTTCTGCCCCAGAAACTTCTATTATTTTCCTAGCTGTCTGAGTTATTGCATTGGGTCAAGCTTTGTTTCTTGTTTGTTTTACGTTGTTTATAACTGTTTTGCCCTTTTTAAAATGTATTCTGCAAGGTAGTTTTTATCCTCTGTCTTAACCTAAAAATCGGTACAGGATTTTGACTTGAGCCCAGAAAGTTGCTCCTTTGCCTTTGAAGATGGTGTGTTTTCCCTGTAGGGAAGCTGTCTAGAAGGCATAACCGCCTATGTGAGCTAGGCTTATCGAAGGGTATTTAACTGAACACCCACTGGCTTTTTTTTTTTTCTTTATCTCTTGTCAGTGTCAAACATACCACATTTTTCCCCCTTTTTCTGTTTTTTTGGTCACCACTGACAAGCTGCATAAGAAAGAACATTCACACCTCACTGACTTTCTTTTTATTGGAAAATTCTGATTTTTCTTCTTGATTTATTTTTCCTCTCTCTGAGGAGGTTTACAAAACTAAAGAGAGCAGGGACCATCCAGATATGATGCACTATCAAGATTATTTAAAAAACCCAGCATCTTTAATGTTTTGAAATAAAAATTTAAAAAGCAAAAAAGAGTAAAATAAAATAGTCTTAAAATTTCAAAGTATTTTCCTTTCCAAAATGTGTTTCTGCATGAATTTTCACGGATTTGAAAGATAAGATTGTATCAGATCAACCTGCCTAGATAAAGAGTTAGTTTTCCATGTTTGGCTTCCAAATGCTATTAATTGAATAAGATTGAAAATTATATTCTGTACATACATACTGTTCACATGTGAGGATAGCGAAGTATTACAGTAGACTTTTCTGTTGTATCCTTCACTGCATGTAAAGTGCTGCTTGGGAAATGTGCCATAGTGTGATTGTGAGAATTTAATGGAAAAATATATAGGAAGCACTTGATAAGCACTTAATAAATAGTATATGTGGATGTTGCTGCTATTATTGTTATATTATCCAACAGAAATTTCCTCATGTGAGTTTCTCACTGAATGTGCTCTTTGAAGTCATTAATGCCTTAAAGGAGATTTTTGCATAATACAAACTTGATTGGTTTTACATTTGAACTTTTCCATCAGAACGTGTTGTTTTGTTGGTTAAAATGGGGTGTAAGTGAAGCCAATGGGCTGTGATGGGCACAGGTCTCAAATGCATCTTTTGTATCAGTCTCCAGCAACACTCTTCTCAGCCTGTGTCAGCAGAGTGGTAGTAAGGAAAGCATATACACAACAGCACATCTATAGCCCCTGCATGAGAAATGCCACTGGAATTAAGGATTTAGATTGTTGTATCCTTGATTTCAATCTTGACTCCACTCCTGTGTAGCTCATTATTTTTACATTGCATTTCTCTGAGAATCTGATTCGCTTTGTACATACAAAAAATATGTGTGGAGTCATTTTTATATAAAGATACCATCATACCAAGCCACCCACAAAAAGAAGGTATTTTGAGCATAGCATCCTATATCTGGATTATTCTAAATAAATGGTTATTTCACTTGCTGATTTGTTTCAAATTTCTTCTTTAAGTTGCTGCAGATGTTTCATACCATTGATTCTATTCAAGTATATTCCTTAGGCTTGCAGCTTTGGCACTCTCTGAGAGTTTGTTAGAAATACAGATTCTCAGGCCCCAGCTCAGAACTAATGAATCAGAATTTGTATTTTACCAAGATCCCCTGGAAAGTCGTTTGCAGGTTAATGTTTAATGTTACAGTATTGATGTAGCTGAGCTCTTATTTGATAGGGGAAACCGTAATGCTCAAGAGAAACATGGATTTAAAAGGCCTTTATACATATGAAACAGAAGCTCCCCATTCATAATTAAAAAATTGCAGTTTTATACTACAATTAAATGCCAATTTTCTCCTCATAGATTGGTAAAAATGCACAGGGATGACAGTATGCTGTGGTTTGTTGAGAAATAGGCATGGGCATTGCTGGGAGTCGGGGGATGGGTTTTGGCATATCTATCCAAAGTCTATGTTTTAACACAGCAATCCTACTTCTGGGAATTTATCCTACAGATATGCTTGCAAAATGATATATGTTCAGAGATATTCATTGCAGCATTATTTATAAATGAGGGGTCATATAAAGTTCAGTTAGCCACTAATGCAATAAACACTACAATGGAATATTATGCAGCTATGCAAAAGAATGAGAAAGTACACCTTGTACTGACTGGGAAAACTCTTCAAAATACATTGGTAAGGGAAAGTGCAAGGTGCAGACAAATGTGTACAAGATTGTTTTCTGTGTGAACAAAAACGCAAAACCAAAAATGTATATTTGAAAATGTCTATATGGACATTAACTCTGCAAACACACATAAGAAACAAAGTAGCAGGGGGTGGGGATGGAAAAAAAAAAAAGAAAAAAAAAGAAAAAAAAAGAAAAAAAGAAACAAAGTAGGTATTTCCAATACATGTAACTAATAAAGAGCTCACCAGGACATAAATGGAACTTCTAAAACCTTATAAGAAAATGACAGATAACACACTAGGAAAAAAAGGAGATAAAGATTTTCCACCAACCAGTTCATTATTGAACAGGCTGTTCATAAAGGAGGATCAAACAGCCAATAAATGTTGAAAAAGTGTTCAATGTCATTAATAATAATGCAAATTCATAACAAGAGAAGCTATCATTATGCACCTACCAGATGGCCAATATTAAAATTCCTTACAATACCAAGGACATCATGCTGGTGGGGTGAAAATTGGTGCAAACACTCTGAAATAGTGTTTGATGTTTTCCGCTAAAGTTAAACGTGCACGTCCCATGACTGAGGAATCCTGATTCGAGGTAGGTGTCCATTGGAAGTGTGTTCTCCTATGCACTAGGGAACAGGCACAAGAGTGTTCTTATTGGCATTATTTGCAATAGTTCCAAACTAGAAAGAATCCAAATATCCGACAACAGTAAAATAAACATACATGTTAAACAACCAAACAAACAAAAAACAAAAAATAGCAAGTGTTGATGAGAATTTGGAGAAATTAGCAACTGTACATTGCTGGTGGGAATGTAAAATGGTGTAGCTGCTATGGAAAAAGAGTTTGGCCATTCCTCAAAAAGTTAAACATAGAATTGCTACAGGATCCAGCAATTCCACCTTTACATATATTTGCGAAATAATTGAAAGCAGAGACTCTAACAAATACTTGTATGCCAGTGTTCCTATTCAAACTATTTACAATAGATAAAATGTGGAAACTCAAGTGTCCATTCACAGATAAATAGATAAGCAAAATATAGTGTATACATATAATGAAATATTATTCAGTCTTAAAAAGCAATGAAGTTCTGATATTTGCTAGAATGTAGATGATCTTTGAAAACATTATACTAAGTGAAATAAGCCAGTCAAAAAGACAAATATTATTTGATTCCACTTATATGAGATACCTAGCATGGGCAAATTTATAGAGACAGAAAGTAGAGTTTATTAGAGACTGGGGGGAAGGAAGCTTAGGAAATGATTATTTAATGGGTGCAGAATTTCTGTTTGGGAGATGAAAATGTTCTGGAAATAGATAATGGTGATGGGTATATAACATGATGAGTCTACTTAATGCCACTGAATTGTACACTTAAAATGATTAAAATAGTAGATTTTATGTTCTTTATACTTTACCATGATAAAAAAAATCAAATTATTATATGTAAAAAAGAATATTATGTAGTGATGGAAATGAATATACTGTAGGTACACACCACAGGATAAATCTCTCAAACATAGTGTTGAGTGAAGGAAGCCATATACAAAATAATTCATGCTGTTAGTAATCGTGTGCAAGTTCACTTATATGAAGGACACAGAGGCAAAACTAAACTATAGTGTATAGGGATGCAACAAAGCAATTAAAGTAAAAAGGAAAGCAAGGAAGGACTTGCTCCAGAAAGTAGGCTAATGATTATCTTTAATGAGGAGCAGGAAAGGACCAAGAGGACACAAGAAGGGTCTTCTGGGTGCTGGCAGTATTCTGTCTCTTGATCTGGGTAGTCACTTTATGGTGATTTGTTCAGCTATACATTTCTTAATGCATTTTTGTGTATGTGTGTTATATATCATTGTAAAATATTTTTTAAAAAGAAATGAAAAAAGTGGTCCTGTGGTGAGGATGGTAATGGGAGAATTGGAGGGGGTAGGCTAGAGTCCTTAATCATACCATTTCCTGTTTGGGTTATAAGGCTTATGGCATTTAATTGTTTCAATTTGAATTACTGAATCAGTAAACAATCAAATGACCTGGATTAGATAACTGCAAGAAATTTTGGTTTTGCATATTCAACCTATATAACCTTCTAAAACATACAAATCCTTGTTTTATAGAAATATAAAAACAAATATATCTTAAATGTATTAATAATAAATTTCATTTATCTTCAGAATCTGACATATCTATCAGAATAAACATTATATTAAGTACCACTCTGAAACCCCACTTTTTGACTTAACTCATTGAATAGTAAGCATTTAATTATTACAAATAAAAAAAGAACATATAAAGGAAGATGGATTTATGTGTTCCTTTTTTAGACTGAAAACTGTTTGGCCGAGGCCTGATCAGGGTAGCAGTTCTCCCCAAAGAGGGGCCTCGCAGCAAGCCAAATTAACTTTGTCATTTGGATCACACATTAAATTTCTGAATAAAGCCATTTCCCCAGGAGGTATAGGGAAGCATTAGTGCACAAGAACATTAAGCTTCCATATTGACAATATCACTGGTATCATTGGCCCATTGGACAACTAGTTCTTTCCTGGTCTGTGTGTCTTGTTCAGGTGTCCCTTTTCATGGCTACAAAAAAATAAGTACCCTTTCTAAAACTAAGAATCCTATTTGGGGGTAAGATGGCATTTCAAATTGAGTAAGAATCAAACTAAACAACTTCAGCATGTCTCTTTCAAAACTATGCATTCAGCACTCAAAGCAATGTCAAGTTGGGGATCTTTACAATAGCTTATCAAGCATTTGCAGCTTGGGAAAAAGCTGCACGTTTTGGGAATGTCATGGTTTATATTTAGGTAGTCGTTCTTCATGTAAAATTACTTGGAATTTTTATTTGTGAAAAAAAATCAAGTAAACTTAGTGCTCTTTTTAAAGCAATCTGTCTTATTTTTTTTTCCTCTTTTGCTATTGTCTAAGTTATTTTAAAAATCTTTTTAATGTAGACACCATGGACTCTGTTCAGGAAATAATTCAGCAGCAGAGATCAGAATTTTTTAAGGTGCATAGAAAATGAAGTCATTTGTCTACCAGAGCCCTTTAAACTTTCAGACTTATTTTAACAGTAATCCTTTACATACCAAAGAACAAAGATCTACACGAGTAGTTCCATTAGGTAGCCCTTCTCTCTGCTCCTTAATTTGTTTCCAAAAAGATTTTGTGACTTTGGCCTCAAAAAATTCTCCAAAATATAGGTAGAGTTTATATGAAGATGTTTTCAAGTGTTATTTTCTTGATACAGTACTGTTGTCTTTTACCTTTTTCCTAATTTTTCTTTAAATTAACAAATAATAACTGATATGTTCATCGTTCAACAAATATATGCTCCCATTTAGAAATCTATTTTCCTTTTATTCTGTAAGGTTCCAGTATAGTAAGAAATAACATGTCTACTACAACAACAGGGACTATGCTAACTACTGTCTACCTAATAACTCAAATTTAGGGATGCAACTTTTTATTTTATTTTTGTACAATCCTAATATATTTTGCAACTACCATTACTTTTATTAAAAGGAAGACTTTAGATAAATTATACAAAAATCTGATCTGGAGTATTTTTTTAAAAATTTAAGATCAGCCTTGTTGATTTTTATATATACATAAATTTACCAACATACTTATGTAAATATTTATATGTGTGCATATAATATTGTGTTAAAGTGTCCAAGTTATTCATTTCATAGTCCATATTTTGTAACTGTCATATACATTGTAGCAACGCCACGTTGTTTGTATGTAGTGCAGTTTCTCCAACAGCGTGAGTAATACCTACTATGGGGATCAGCTGTATGTCAAACATTAGTGTTCTACTGCCTGCTGATTTTAGTTTTTAATAAAAAGGAGAAGAGCACAAAGAAGAAAGAAAATCAATCCAAAATGTATAAATCATGCTTCTTTCCCTTATGATCCTAATTGTGACTTTTATTACCTCATTGGGGGACAAAGTTTACACCCACAATATTAAACCTGGGTTAGGTCAGCTGGCCATGTTGAGTAAAAGATAGCCCTTTGGTTTTCAGATTTTAAGTCATCTGACATTTTAAATGTGCATTTGGAAGCAATGAAGGAATATAACCAATATTCTCGGTTCCTTTAGCTCTTGAGAAGGAAGCTGATTTAAGTCAACTCTTTGTTCAGGTTTTTGGTCATTTTGTGTTATATCCAGCAGACAAAAATGACCGCAGCAATATGGAGCCAGGATATAAATAGATTTAGTTGCTTCAAATCCACTTGTATAAAAAATAAGCATGTGAAACAAGGGGAAATAATCAAAAGAGTTGTAGTTTTTTTGGTGGTGGTGGTTTTTTTGGTAATTTTTTTTTTGACCATGGGCCTCCAAGTTGGATCTTATCCCAACTGCTTTCAATTAAACCCCTACTTCTTTTTCGTTTAATGCTATTTTCTCCCATAAAATTAATAAGGGATAATGGTAGAACTTTTGGAAAGTATGAGTATTAGTTAGGATATGAGTCTAGCTACTGTAATAAAGATCCATGTGTCTTATGATTTGAGTTTATTTCTATCCCACATTACTCTGAGACAAGCAGTTGAGAGCTGACATAGTGCTCCATGGTGTCCCAGACCCCTAACCTGCACTTCTTCCACATTATTATGCTTCCATCCTCCAACATTGCTAATGCCTCCTGCTCTAAAATGGCTGCTTCAACTCCAGCCTTCACAGTCACCTTCCAGTAAGGAGGAGGAAAGAGAAAAGGATGCTCTGGAAAGTCCCAGAAGTTGCACATATCACCTGTATTTAAATTCCACCAGTCTGTCCTCAGTCACACAAAGAGAGACTGGGAAATTTTGTTTTAATTCTAGGTAGTTATGGGCCCATGTAAAATTGGCAGTTCTGTTACTAAAGGAAGAAAGGAAGACTGCATGTTGGCAGACACCTGGCAACCTTTGCCAGAATACAAAAAAAGTATAAAGAAGAAAATAAGTATTACCCATAAACTCATCACCTAAATATGATGGTTACCTTTAACTTTTGGTATATTACCTTTCACTACATTAATTCATTAAATATTTTTTTAAATTATACTATATGTTATGCTATTTTTGTTTAATTTAATAATATACCCTGAACATTTTCTCCAACATTTAACATCCTTCAAAACATCATTTTAATGGCTGTGAATAGTATTACATATTATGGATGAATCACAATATATTTAACTGAATTCATACTTTTCAGTATTTAGATTTTTTTCTAATTATGTTCTAAAGACATCAGTAGTTATAATTATTTTGTTGCTGTCTATGATACTTAGCTTGGAGGTACAGTGAATATTTTAAAGTTTTTATTATATTTTTAATAATTGCCTCTCAGAAATGTGGTACAAAATTATACTCTCAGAGTTATATCTAAGAGTACTCATTGCAGCACATCTTTCCCATTACTGAGTAGTATAAATGGTAAGATGATTACTAAATTGACAGTTAACAAATGGTGTCCCATTATTATTTTAATATATTTTACTTTGATTATGAGCAACATAGAACCTTTTAAAAAGATTCTTGGTGATTTGCGCATCTGGTTTAAATTTCCTCCATATAACTTTTGTCTGGTTTTCTACTTTTATAATAAATTTATAAAAACTCATCCTATAATAAGGGTATAATTTGTCTTTAAATATGTTCAAATACTTTCCCAGCTTGGAGTTAGCCTTTTGTTTCAGTAGGTATTTATATTCTTGGAAATTTGTTCGGTTACTACCATAGTTAGAACCAGCATTTATTTATGTCTAGTAAGCAATCAATAAATGTTTGTTGAATGAGAGAGTGAACAATTAGTTTTATTAACCACATCTTACTGTTTTTAATGCTTACTGCTTGCCTTTTCTTCTTTTAATCAGGTCTCCCCCATTCTGAAGCCTTTAATTTTAGTTTGTATCTTGGCTGACTAGAACATGTATTTTAGTAATACTTTTGAGAAAACATTTGTGCATATTATGCATGCTGTACTTGTGCATATCAAAATATTCTATTGGGTTTAACCAAGGACTTGGGTGATAGAATGAAGTATAGAATTCTTCATTATACCACTTTCCCTTCAAAACTTTCCTATCTTCTGGCACGTGATACAAAGTGTAAGAGTAGCCTGATTTTTATTTCTTTGTAATAAATTATTACTGTTTTTGTTTTATCTTCCTAGCAGCTCTAAGGACTTTTTTCTTTCCACTTAAAATATTTTTAAAAAATCAACTCAATATGAGTGGACATTGATAACATTTCATAACTTCCCCCCAGGAATTTTGGGAACTATTTTAAATAGATTTGGAAATGTTTTCTTTCACTCTGCCCTTAATTCTTATTTCTCTTGGGTCTTTCTGTCCTCTTCCTCTGGACCATTAGTTTATACTATTCAGGTTTGCATTTCATATCTATTGTCTTCTTTCTCATTTCTAAAAATATATTTGTCTGTTTTGCCTTTTCATTCTGGGAGAGTGTAAAAGGCTTGCTCCCATACCAGGGGCTTGCTGCTTCTGCTCTGACAATTATATGCCTGTTTTTTAATAAAGATTTTAATTTTGTAACGGTATTTTTTTCTTTCTCAATGTTCTCTTCTTAGCCTACCCTGCTTTTATTTTGTTTCTGCATGTGTCTTAACTCCTGTTTTGTCTCATTCTCTGGCCTCATCTTTTCACTGTTTATAGAGTTCTTATTTCAAGGAATTTTATTGATCCTATAAAACAATGCTATAAAGCAGATGTTTCACTTGTGTTTGCTCTAGTATTTCCCCAAATATATGCTTCCTCTTTTTGCTTTGCTTTTCATATATATATGTACACATTACATATACATATATGTACACATGCACATATATATGCTTTTCATATATATTGCTTTTTGTGTGTGTGTATGTATAAAACATGGTATCTTCAGAGTTCAAGCTTTAAAAAATTTTTTATTCCTTTTCATATTTAAACATTATCCATATTTGAACAAAGAGATATCTATGAAGTAGGTCTTATTTGACCATAAACATGAAATAATGGTGGTTGGATTCTTGGATCTTTTCAAATCCGAATGTTTATTTATTTATTTATTTTTTTTCTATTTTTAAAGAATCCTCCCTCGTTTCCTAACCTGGATGATTGAATGTTATCATCGTACGTTCATGTTGCTGGTTCATTGATCCAGATGCTTGAAGGGCATGGCCATTTTCTGTATTGAACTTTCTGTTTCAACTGGCCTCCATGTCAGTTACATGGCGTGGCTGTGCCTGACCTTCTCCCTTGAGCAGCTACCTGCTGCATCCTTGAAATGAAGCTCCAGGTCAGGAAGATGGTCCAAAGTTTGCTTGGGTAGCTGCGTCATAAGATCAGGGCAACCTACTCTCGTGGCCTCCTCACCGGTACTCACCAACTGGGGGGTTTCCGAGGATCCTGCAAAGATTGTTTCTAACTGTGCTGTGTTTATTTCTCAAGGTGGAGACTTGCAAGATAGTTCTTGGTGTTTCTCTTCAAACAATGTCTCTTCTCACTAATATTTAGCTGCAGCTTTATGTTTCTGAAATTGTTGGTATTGTTTCAGGGCCAATATATTATTCCCTGCATGTTGTAGTCCTTTGGTCATTTTAAATGAATTTGGGAGGCAAAGCATAAGAGGAAAAGATACATTTTCTCAGGCTGCCATCATATGTGATAGTGCCAAGTTTATATTAAATATTAATGCCATTAACCTAGAATATGTATATTGTTCTGATTCCTGGTTTCTCATAGTATATGATGATTGTATTTTCATATTATTTGATATTCTGGCAAAAAATTGTTTAAAACATTCCCTACTATTTCATCATGAAATTATCATACGTGTATTCCTGTACGCCTCCCACCCATGAGCGTTAGTAATTTGCTGAGGTTGGCCCCCAAAGTGGAAGTGTAGTTGCCCAGTAGGTTCCCGTGAGCTGTTAGCAGCCAATATCCCAGGAAATGGAGGCCAGTAAAGCTTGTCTGGGCAGGGCACCAGTGACATCCAGTATATTAATCCTTTATGGCTCCTTACGTGTGAATTGTGTGTGCTCTTTGCCCATTTTCCCTTTTGTTAATTAATTATTCATTAATTCAACAAATATTTATTGTCCATCATGTGTTAGAGCCCTTGACTCTTTCTAAGAGATGTCCTTCAGTGAAACCCAGGAATTCCTTTGACAGTTTTTTCTAGTAAGGTAAATATCCTTTTATCTATTGCATTTGTAATAAAATACTTTCCTAGTTTCCTGTCTCCTTGTAATTGTATATCATGGTTTTGGCCTAGAGAGGATATTAAGTCTCATACTGTTGAAATTATCAGTGGGCTTTTTGTGCTTCTTCTTTACTTCTTCCACTTGTTTTATGTGTAAAAAGACCACCCAAGTCATCATAAGGCTGATAAATAGTCAGATCCATATTTTTGTCTCTTAATTATTTCAGTATTCAACTTTTTAATCTAATAGGAATTTATTTTGAATTTTTGTGATATGTGGGATTCAAATGAATGTATTTTCCTCTGAAAACAAGCCAATTTTTAGTGTCTATTCAGTATTCCTTCCCTGTTCATATGTGGATTTCTTAACCCTATACCACAAGAGATTACACCTCAATATTCAACATTAACATTTAATATATATTTATGTTCCTGTACAAATATACATTGGCATAATATTTAATGCCGTGTTATATAATACATATGATAATATATGATATACTGTATAAATATAAATTTATATATTTGTATATAGATATTCAGCACTATGTTTCCAGTGTCAGGGATATTTAATAATATAAAATCTCTGATTAAAATGAAGAAGGAGACAAGATTTCACCAGCTTATTGATGATAACTTCCACCCCCAGTACCTCATCTTGTCCCCAGGAGGCTTGCTGAGGGCTGGGGAGCCAGATGGTGCCTGTGGCTCCATGTCGATGATTCTTACAGGGTTGGAAAGCAATTACTCAGTACCAGTCCCCTGGGAGGCAGCTGACAAGGCAAGCATGTTCCCTGCATTCATCTTTACAAGGTGTAATAATTAAGCCAACAGAATCATAGCATCCACCTGATGGATGTACAAAGAATCAGCATGGACCCTCTTGACTTGTTCATTACCTCATCACCCACACAGACTAGCAATTACTCATGGCAGTTATGGCATTTACATGTGACAATGATCTTTGCTGCATTAATGCCTCAGACACGTAAGGTATAGTGGACAGTTAAAAACCTGATTATAAGCAGTGAAGCTTAAGCATTGAGGGTTTAAGTAGCCTTTATTGGCATCACCCTCAAGAAAGATTTTAGATGTCTTCTTCGAGAAGAGGAAGGAGGTATGTGCTGAATATAGACATTTTGATGTTTATAGTTGGCAGCAGCTTATTAAATGCCCTAAAACTAGAAGACTTCTCTATTTGAGGTGTACCTGTCTATTAATGTCCCCCACTGACTTAGGCTAGTTTCAGAGACTAAGCAGCAGGGGGCCCTCCCAACTAGTACATTGGGGATTCTTGGCTCATGGTGAAGGCTGAGTTTTAGGTCTGTCCTTCTCTAGCTCATGTTCCCATCTGGAGCCCAGTGCAAACTGCAAGGAGGGCTTTTGTTACCCAGCTTCCCTCCTTGAGGGGCCCAGAGACTACAAAGAAATGAGATCTTAAGATCTGTAATTCTTGTGTTCTGATGCTGGCAGACAAAGAGAATTCATGAGAAAAGAGAAGTTACCATCTTATGTTGGGTTCCCTAGAAACAGAGCTTGAGATGGGGATGCTTATGCAAGTGATTTATTAAAGGAATGCTCAGAGGAGAGAGAGCAAGCAGAGCAAAACAGAGTAGGGCTAGAAGCTAAGTATAGATGGGGCAGGAGGCCTAGCCCCAGCCTGCACCCACAGGGAGCTGTGGAGCATGAATTGCACCATGGAGATGTCCTGCAAACAGGCAAGGGTACTGGACCATTATACTCCTGTGCCAGTCATTGGTTACGAGCAAAGCCCCTCCCAGGGCTGGGTGCAGAACCTTCCAGGCATTGCCAGCAAGATGGTATTCCCCAGCCAAGGACAATCCTCTAGAGAGGAACAGAAGTGCCAGCTGTCATCAGCCAGCACCGACATCATTTATAGAATGGGTGCAACAGCCCGGTGGAGGGAACCTTAGTAGGGCACTGAGGTACCAACTACAGTAACTGACTGTATCTTCCTTCCCCTTGCCCCTGGCAGTCATTCTGTCTATTCCTCTGTTTTGTATAATCATAGCACTTACCGCTATCTGAACATGGCTGGAATGTTTATATATTTCCTGCTCATCTGTCTCTCCTGCACTGGACCCCGTAAGTGCCATAGCTCATCAGTGCTGCATCACCGATTTCGGAAACAGTGCCTGGCATATAGGAGGTGGCCCGGGACACAATTCCTTGAATGCATGAGTGGATGAGTAGGGGTAGGGGGAGAGAGGACAACTGCACATCTGTGTAGGGCCCCATGTGAGTGGACACTATCAGCATGCACCCATTTCCCCTCAGATCCCAGCTTCTTAGTCCTGGGTCACATTCTCCAGCTTCTTTATGCTTCGCTCCTAATAGGCCTTCTCTGCTGATTAGTCTGTGTTTTGTTAGTTGACATCTTATTGGTTGAGATAATAATAGCTAAATTGATTGGGCCCTTTCAGCCTGTCAAGCTCTGCTTTACGCACTTGACACGTGTGAAGTCAGTGCCTCAATGCCTCTCAGGCTTTAATGGGCACAGAAGTCCCCTGGGAATCTTGCTAAAATGCAGTATCTGTGTCAGTGAGTCTGACGTGGGGCCTGAGGGACTGCATTTGTGCCCAGGTCCCCAGGGAAGCGGATGCTTCTGGGCTCCAGACCACCCTGTGGGTAGTGAGGGGTTCACTCATTAATCCTTGTAACAGGTCTATGAAGTCGGTTTTATTAATATTTCCATTTTTCCATTGAGGAAAGTGAAGCACAGAGACATTAAGCAATTTGCTCAAAATTACACAGCTGGTAAGAAGTGGAACCAGAATTTGAACCCCAGGCAGCCTGACTCCCAAATGCATCCTCTGCAATGCTCCAAAAAAAAAAAAAAAAAGGTTTCTATTGAAAGATGAAGTTATTATAAATTAAGTTGACCAGGCTAACAAGTGATGACAATGTGAGATCTCTGTGATGGATCTTAAGGTTAATAAAGCCTAGACATTGCCCTCGGACACTCAGAATGAATCATTGAACGAACATGACTCAAAGAGAGATGGTTCCACTGTCAGTTTCTCTTCCAGCCTCCCATGACTCCAAACCATTAGGCTGCGGTTTTGACAGTGTTTCCCAGTGGCTTAGAAGTAACTAATGAGTGAGTGCCAGTGCCTAAGAAAGTTGAATGACAGCAGTTATAATTTCTCAAAGATCATTTGATTTGTCTTCCGCGATATTTCAACATGGAATGTAAAACAGCAGGGAACTGGAGATTTATAATCTGATTCACTCTAATTGAGTTCTTGGCTTCCTTAGGTCTAATTAATTTTTTTTCTGTGTACCCTAAAATGGTGCAGTAGGCTTCCTAAAAGCTGTTAGAAGGCATCTGTATCACAGTTTATGAAAAATTGAGACTCAGCTTTTATTTGGTAGGTAAATAGGCATTGATTTTGCTGTTGAGGTCCAGACATAAAGGAGGGACATTGACTCCAGAACTCAACAGAAGATCCTGGATTACTCTGTCTTGGTTTGGATTCCCTTAGGAGAAGGCTCTGAGACAAGGATTTCGGTGCAAGTAGATTTTGGGGAGGTAGTGCCAGGAAACCCCTGTCAGGAATGGGAAAGTGAAACAGAGAGAGGACGAATTCACTAGAGGGTGCATTGTAAGTTACCATTGTGGGCGGCTGGTGCTCTATCTCTGAAGTTGTCTAGAAGACTGGGCAGGTCTTATGCTTCTGTGTTATTCCAACCAATGAACAAGTCAACTGGGGTATTTATTGATCAATCTCATCAGTCATGGGTTGAGGGCTGCTCCTTGAAGCGTGTGGCATTAACCCCCAGCACTTCTGGGCATATGCCTTGGCAGGCTTTGACAGCCAGAGAAAACTCTCAGTCAAAGACGTAGAAGTGCTTGCATTTGGAGCTATAGGTTTGGGCCCACATGGGAATGGTATATGCAATAGGACTGTGGACAGGGAACCTACAGCATCTGTTACGGTAGCCAAATATGTTAAGTATGATGCTTTGACCTTCTTTTGTGCACCAGTGATTTCCCATCAGTTCCCAGCCTCTTGCCTCCAACCTTGTGTGGAGCCCATAACTTAGACCACCTATGTTACTGACTCGGAGACCCTTAACTAAGGCAGTTGTCCATCTTACATTTTATAATACAATGCTGTATCCCAGTTTAGAAGGATATAAATCACATTGTAACTATAAATTATAACTATTGATGAGATTGTGCAAACTATAAAGTGCTTTAGGATTTTATTCATCCATTTACTCAGAATGCCTCTCATGGTGATTTAGCTTTGAGTGGAGCCTTGGTAACCTTTTTTTTTTTTTCTTTTTGGTGAAAAAAAGAAAAGGAAAAAAGAATGCCCTGCCAAACTGAAAACTGAATGGAAACTTCTGTGGTGCAGTAGTTTTTAGTGGGCTTAAAATTTAATCTTGAAAGTGCAACATTTGTGTTTAGCATTGTCAGAGGCGAAGGAGGAATAACAAAGTGCATTCCAGGCCCACGAGACATAAATCTGATTCTTTCCCAGGCTCTGCTGCCTGCAGGGTGTCCTTACCTCCGTCTCCTGACCGGTGCTCCACAGGCTGTCTTGCCACTTCCCAGGCCAGCACATGTGTGCCTTATTCCTGCCCCAAAAAAGGAAAACCAAGCACAAACAGTGTAGTCACTATAGTCACTGAGACTGGGCTTACGGTTGAAGAAGGGCTTTCTCCTTGGGTTCTGAGTAACGAGTTATTAACCTGTTACACTCAACCATTTCCTTGGGAACCGTGTGCATTTGTAGATACTGCAGACCAGGAGGAAGAGTTTAAGATCAAGTCCTGATTTACTTTTTGCTGTTTGGAAATGTACATTTATCTTCCTGTGCTTTGTTATGCAACTTGATGACACATTTTCACTTTTGTTTTATTTTAATTAATTAAGTGTCATGCTCACCATGTGCCAGGCCATATCCTAAGCCCTGGGCAGATTAAACTCATTTAGTCATGATAACTTCACCCGTGAGGTAGGTGCTGTTTTTGCTCCCATTTTACAGATGTGAAAATTGAAGTGCTGAGAAGTTATCATAGTGGTATTATCGTGCAAATAACCTTGAGATTGTTGAAATATATGTAACCATTAATCCTTCTGCCCCTCCTTGCTCCTCTCCCCAGTGGTTTTAAGAATATTTTTCAATAGATTTTAAATGGTTTATTTGTGTTCTTTCTGGACTATTATTTAAAAAATTGAGGATAAGATGGTCCTGGTACACAACCGTACCACTTAATTTTCTTCTCTACATTGAAAACTATCAATCTTTCCCCTTTTCTGCAGGAAAGATGAATTTACATACAAAAAAGGGTGATTAGCCATGTTAGTAGTAATAATGTTCAATATCCAGAAATTAGCTGAGTACTTTGATGTCCAAAATAGTCAAGACGAAAGTACTATAGAAAAAAGCCACTAAATAACATGGCCTCTTTAATTGTTTATTGATAAAAAATTCCCAAAAGGAACTGGAGAAAATGGGGAGAGGCAATTGAATGCCAAGTAATAATCATTACAACCACTGAGGGATGGCTGAGAGTGGCTGGTATTGATTAGCAAAAGAAAGCTTTCTTGGGATTCTGAGGAGGTCGGTAACATTAATGCACAACCACCATGAAAGATTTTAAAAGATGAGGCATAGACGCCACTGTTAGAAATAAAAGCAAAACATTTTTCAGGAAGGGTCGTGGCAGTTTGGTCAGTCCAGAGCTATTCATTCCAGTGAATTCTGCCTGCATAATAGTGCAGCCTCCTAGAGCAGCCACCTTCGTTTGGTCCCAAACCTGCACATGCACTTGTTGTCTTAACAAGCTGAGTAGCTTTTTCTTTGCTTTTTTTGCTGAAGTCTGCACTGCATGGTTTTGCAGGATCACATGCTCCTTGTTTTCCATCTTAAATCACAGGCCCACCAAATGCCTGCTCTCTTTAATAAGAGGAAACAAGAACTCGAATCAAGATGATAAAGCTGCAAACCCAGAAGAGTCATTGATAGGGTTTGCATTATCCTTTTAAGAGTTCTTGTGACTAACAGGTGCTGAGAGAAAAACCAATACCATTTGCATTCTTATTTCCTCAAGCAACTCACTATGTTAAGAAATAATTACCTCGATCATATTTCTAATATTTATTTTTTAAGCTGACATACATTTAAGTAAATGTATTGAAAAAGGCCTTATTCATGAACTGAACAAAGTATTCCATTTAGAAGTGTGGAACTGGGTCTTTTTAAAATTTTCTTAACATGGAATGCGCCGGTGTGGAATACTGATTCTTTATTCATTTGAGTACTGAAGTCTTGTTTTGGGTTTTGTTTGTATGTGTTACAATTTTCTTTGCTCTGAAAAAATAAATAATTGCATGTAAAAGCCATCAATTCTTTAATTTCAGAAGTATGTATTCAGCACTTCTTGTATTCAAAGCTCTAATGGTATTACACAGCACATGGGAGTTTAAATGCAGTGGGACATCCAAAACATAACCAAACAGCTGTGAGGGGCATGTGTTATGCTAATGGGAAAGGCTAGCTACAGCACCATTTTGACTACGAACATGTTTCTTTAAGATACAGAGAGAGAGAGAGAGAGAGAGAAACAGACTAGAATAGCTTCCTTCATTTATTTATTTATTTACTGGAAAAGTAGCAAAAGAGAGACTGCAGAATTTCCCCAAATCCTCTTCAGGCAAAGCCCCACTCATGACAGCAGCTGCTTTGGACATGCTGCATCTGCATCCCATAACTCCTGCTTTCTGAATCTCTTTTCTTCCAGGAGTGTCTCCATGTCTTTTCTGATGGAATTCAACTTAAACTCTCAGACCGTTCTCTGGACCCATTAACCCGACTGACACGTAATGGCTTACAAGCCAAGCAACCCAATAACTATGCCTTAAAACGGCGTTTTTGAGTTTTTGGTTTGTTAGTGTTTTCAATGAAGTCCGAAAAAATCCTACATTTTATAATGTGCCTTGGCATACAAGTAAACATCACTCACTTTCTCTCTTTCTCTCTCTCTCTCTCTCTCTCTCCCACCCTTCCCCCTTTTAGGTCCAGGCTCTCTTCCATTCTCAATCAGCATTCTTGTTCACGGGCATGCCATTCAATCTCATGGGTGCGATATACATGCTGTCCACTCCCAAATTCACATCACCTTTCCTTCTATATGCCCCTTTTGAGTTTAAGGCTGTCTGTCTGACATCTCCACTTACATGTCTATCACGCACCTGATTCCTCATCTGCAACCAAACTTTTAATTTTCATATATCCCCAAAACTATTCCTCCCATTTTCCTTTTTAATAAATTCCATAGCTATCTTCTTAGTTACCCAGACTGGGTGCCTTAGGAGTCACCTTTGGCTACCACTTGGATTCTCAACTCACATGTAATCTATCATCATGTCCTATTGATTGTATATATCCAAAATACATCTAGAATCCAGACATTTCTCTGTGTTTCCACTTCTTTTCTCAAGGCTCAAGGACTTCCCCTTGCTTTACTTGGCTGACTCTTTCTCAGTTCTCAGCTTGAACGTTGCCTTAATTTATCAGTTATCTCTTGTCATAATAATGCAGTGTGACAAACAAAAAAACCTCACTGGCATATAATACAGTGGGCATTTTTTGCTCACACATTTGAGGGGGTGGGGTTCACCTTGATGACTGTATCGATCTTGGCTGAGCTTGCTCATGTGTTTGGGGGGTGGGGCAGCAAGCTGCTGGCTGATTTAGGATGGCTTCAGCTAGGAAGATGGGGTGATGTCATTCTGCTCAATGTGTCTTGTCCTCCAGTGTGCTAGCTAGGGAATGTTCTCATGGGAATGGCACAAGAGCACAAGTAGAGACATCAAGTGTTTGTTCAAGGCTCTGGTATGTTACATTTCCTAATATCCCATTGGCTAAAACAAAGCACATTTCTTAACTTGAGATCAAGGCACAGAGAATTATACGCTGCTTCCCGAGTAGAGATCTTCTAATTCTATGGTAAGGGACATGGATTATAGGGAGGACGACGAATTGGGACCATTAAAGCCATCAACCTACCACACTAGGTCAGAAAGGCCTTTCCACCCAAATTAGAGTCTCACCTCTCCCATTAACACCCTCTCACAGGGTGCTGTTTACATCTGCAGGTAAAGATAAGGACTCTAGTCAATAAATTGGCCCATCCATCACCAGGTCTTTGGTATCAGTGAGCCTTTTGAGAGATGCCAAGTTTCCAAGCCCATGGCTGCATTGTACCTCTCACCTTGAACCAGAATTAGGGGCAGGAGTCAGTACTACAACACTGTATCTAACTCCCTGTTAGCCTCCTGCCTGGAATTACAGGACCCACTCAAAGGAGCTGGAGAAACCCTATCCCTTCCCTGGAAATTCACCTCTCCTCCCAGGAATGTAAGCAAAGGCAATGTATACCCTGCTAATGGCGTGGGCCACAGTATTCTCTTTCATGCAAAGGGCAGCATTTTTGTTAGTAAAACTTTCTTGTAGTTCAAAGAAAACTGACCCCTTTCAAAGAGCTGAGGTTGGTACCTCACAAATTAATAGTCAAATCATTTGCTTTCTACTGTAAAAGATTTCCAGGATAATTTATGAAGAACTAGGATGCACCGAGAGATACCTAATGCTTTTTTTTCCTACCAAATAATGAATGTGAACCTCATTAGCATGGGTTCAAGGGGAATATATTATCTTTTGAGATAAAAGGCAGCCAGGATGCTGATGAGAGAGCCCCATCCTCAGCCCCACCAAGACCTGCCATTGCGCATCCCATCCTACTCTCCACGCACTAGACACATGAAACACCCGCTGCCGCCGGATCAAAATCCCCGTTGCCCTTCTGGTCATGCTGTTTCCACCATCTGGAATACCCTCCCTCACCATTCCTGACAGGCCAGGCTCTACTCAACATCTAGGCACTAGGTATTAATTTAAAATGTGCACCTTCTTTGACCCAGTATTCTTGTTTTAAAGGATTTATTCTAAGGAAATAATTGAAGCTGTGACATGAGATTGTGCGGCAGCATGCCCAGAACATTAGCAGTACTTGTGTCATCTCCAAGAGTTGGGATCTGGTGGTCAAGAATGTGGCTTTAGTGTCAGACTGGCAGGATTCAAATCCCGTTTTCACCATTTGCTGGCTGTCTGACCTTGGACAAATCACTTAACATTTTTGTCGCAACTGCTTCCTATCTAAAATAGAATGAATATTAGCAACTACCTCCTGGGCTTGTTGGGTAGATTAAAAGTGTCAGTAAATGTGATATACTTTGAACAGTGCCTGCTGCCCAGTAAGAACTCAGCACATGTAAGAGCTTGTTATGCTTTCAGATGGGTTTTCATTATTTGGGGATTTTTCTTCTTTTTTCTTGCTGCAGTTGCTACCAGTGGAAGGGTTAGACCCCTTCTCTTTGTATTCTCTGCAACATTTAACCTAGTGCTTTAGCTAGATATGATGTTCAGTGAGCAAATATTAACTTGTCAAGAAAAACAATGAACATTCTTAAACTAAACTAATTTCCTTTATGGAGGAACACAAGCCAATTTGCTAATTTGGGGAGCTACTCCTCTTTCATGGTAGCATCTGCAGATGTCATGACAGTTATTCAAGACCCTGGCAACTTGATAATATGGCCCCAATACGGGGCCAATTTAACTCAGCTATGAGCCCAATTTAAACAGGCTCGATTGGGTCAAAATTAGACTTTTAATTATACTTTATCTAATGTCAGGAGCCAGTGTTGTGCTATAGCTATTTAAAACTTTGGCTTTCAATTAGAAATTTAATAGCAATGCATTGAGGTCTTTTCATCATGTCTTCAGAATATAAATATCTAGCTTTTTTCCTCTGATTAAAGTGCATTCTAATCACTGACATTTGTATAAGTTGTAAGTTGCGTGCTCTAATGTTCCCCTCCAATTTTTAACTTTTTGAATTTTAGTTTTTGAACATCCCCTTTTACAAAGTGTGTCAGAAGAGAAATTGTTTCTATCACTTTTTATTTCTAGTTGAAAACTAGGGTCCTTTTTATTTTCCAAGGAATAATTTCATTTACCAAATATTATATTTTACTATAATATAGCATGTGGACATTGAGATGGAGTTTTGAAGATAGCAAGAGACAGTTTTGATATAATAATATTAACAGTAAAAACAGACAAATAGAATTACAACAGATTACATGGGCTGCACCCACTGCTAAGCTATAAGGTAGGGATCAATGACAAAGCTTGGTATACTTTAAGACAGCAGCAGTCTTGGCCAGGAGGACAAATACAGGTGAGAAGTAGCCTTTCCTTGTAAAGGCAGAATTGATTCCATCATTGCTATTATCTGTGATAGAAGGTCTGCTCTTATGAGCAGCTCCTGAAAATACGAGAAGAGCATCTGGGTTGAAAGGTTTCCTTTTCTCTCTTTGTTACCTTATTCCTTGTATAGGGCTGCGGTTTCAAAGCAAAGGTCATAATTTTATCTCCTTAGTTGTTTTGTCTCTGGGCCCCTTTTGCCTTTATAGAAAAGGTGGTTGCTAGTTCTTAAAACTACCAGAAGAGCTATACTTACCCTCCTGAGCAGATGGAAGCTAGAAGAATGCCATGAAGACAGACACAGATTCTTAAAAGGGATTTAGGTGAGAAATGAGGGAAATTCGTGGGTGATAAATCATGGGCTTCTGTTAAACAGAAGACTCATTAACTAGAAGAGTTTATTCTAGTTAAGTGACCCTACAATCCTTCTTATACATAGTACATTACTTCTTTCATAAAAGGACTAGAGAAGAACAATATGAATTTTTAAAATCTCCAAACAGTGAAAACACTAGTTTTTTTCCCCCCCTTCAAATTGGCCTTTTATGTCCAGTCCTAGCTACACTTTTTTTTTTTCCCTTGGTAAAATCAGCAGGAACTTCCAGGTGGCTGAAATCCATCCTGTGCATTGTTGCCGAGAACATTTATAGCACATTGTTCAGAACAGAATAGCTGAGAGCGACAGGGGGCTCTTCAAATGTGCCTCATCGAGCCCCAAATTGGAGACGTGTTTTTGTCATTTCAGAGTTTCAGCAGTAGGATCCAGGATTCAAAGCAAATACCAGCTCCCGCTGAACACAAGCCTTAATTAATTTCCAGCAGGAGATGAGCGATTGCCAATAACCCATGATTTAAAATGGAACAGTGCACCCAAGACCAGGTTCTCATCTCAAATGAATAGCATTTCTTGCTGTTTTCTTGAAAGATCATCTCAGACTGAGAGGTGAGCAAGCTCCCACGACAGCTGTCTGTCTGTAAGGGAGTGGACAGTAGCCTGGGCAAACACAAAGCACTAAGTCCCGGCGCAGTAGAAGATGGGGACAAGATCTGATGGACTCAAAGGCATTTTGTCAGTGTTCTCATCATACAGCCTGAAATTTTCATGGAGCATCTATTTATCTGGCATCATTATTTCTCCTATTACCATTAAAACTCAGTCTTGGGAGGGTTCTTATATAGGTCAGCTGTTTCCATCACTCAGTCAATGCTTATAGTGCATTGGGGCTACTTCTGCCAAAGGGGTGTCCAGGTGCTGCTTGAACTCCTCTTGTGACCAGAAACTCCCTCCCTCCAGGTGCAGCCTGTTTCATGTCTGAGCAGCTCAGCCAGTTTCCATTTCTTCTTAAAATTGAGCAAAAATGAATCCCCTGCTGCTTTGATCCATTGAGCCTGGTTTATCCCTGAGGGCCAAACACAATGAATCAAAAACCTTCTTGTGCTTGATAGCTCTTTAATAAAAAAGGGAAGGCAGGTCTCACACTCCCCCGAGGGGCCTCTTCTATGGGCAAAGTATCTCTGAGCCTTCCATGCCTGCTACATCAGGCACGATTGGTGTGTGTGTCTTCACTTCATCTTATGTAAATGATAATTATTATTATAATGGCAAATAGCCAGTACTTACAGAGTGCTGGCAGTGGGCCTGGCAATGCTCTATGTGCTGCTCACATAATCCTCAACAACCATAGGAACTGGTTCTAGGATTTTTCCCATTTTACAGATGAGAAAAAATGAGGCACAGAGAGATTCAGTAACTTGCCCAGCAGGGTCTGAATCCAGTCTAAACACTCTTAGCCACAACCTTCTAATGCTTCTCATGTCCTTATTTGTTTATTTCAACCATACATGTCCCAAAGACCTGAACAATTTTTGATTTCCTGTGGAAAACTGACATTTCTGTCATCTACTCCACCCTGAGGTAGATGCTAGGAACTTTAGATATATTTTCCTGATTAAGTTTCTCAACACTCAACCCTGTTATCAACCCTGTTTTCCTGGTGAGGAATGGGTTGGAAGTGGTTAAAGATAGTGGTGAACAGCAGAATCAGGATTTGAACCTATGTACTTCTGGGTCAAAAAACAGTGGAGTTTTCATTCTACCAACCAGCCTTAAGGTCTGTAACCACATCAGGTTCCTTGTAGGCACCAAACACCTGTGAAGGAGTAAGGCACCAATTTCCTGTAAAGCACAGCGCTGCTGTCTACGACTAGTGCCCTCCAGTGGTGTGAGAGAAGGGGTGGGGTGAATTCTGGTTAATGGTTTGACTTCAGGTATTCAGCAGCCAAATATCCACAAAGTTGATTCCCTGAAACTCCATAAGCCTTGCTGTGCATATCTAGTCCTCAATTCTAAGGCCCTCACCTTATACTTGCTGTAATATAGATTCAGCCTTTAGCGACAGTTAGAATTATGTACTGAAATGCTCATTTCTGTGCTCATGCAGCGATTAGCTTGGATTTTTATAGAGATGCATGCAAAGAAGGTGACGTCCTAGAGTAAGTAGAGAGCTTGAAGTGTGTGGGCTTCTAAGGTAAATTGAGCCCATGGGTGTGGCACCCTCATGATTGGGGTGGGCTGGGATGCTCCCAGGAATGAGCTCCAGGAACATAATGGAGGAACTGTTCTTTTCTTTCCAGCTCTCATCGGATGTTTAAAGATTTGTTGGGATTAATGGCATTTCTCCTTTGAAGTTTAAACACTCTCAGAGGATGTTTAGCTGGTGGACAATTCTCATTATAGAATGAATTGCTTCATTGGGTTGCACTTTCCAAAGAACGGCTGCAGGGAATAAGTGAATTGTTGGAAAAGAAGGAGCAAAGAAGGGTGGGAAGAGCAAAAGCTCGGTGTCTCAGACAGGTCTTCTCTCCAGCTCTTTCCTCTCCATCTAAAATGAATTCATTATGACTGAGAGGTTCCAGCTGGACTCCTGGAGACATTTAGAAGGGGTGCCTCAGAAATGCCACTGCAGTTCACTAATCAAGTGAAACTTGTGGAATCTTCTACACCGGTCAAATATGAGAAAGATGGTCAGATTTACTCGAGTTTTGGATTGAATCCTAGCTTTGCTTCTCAATGTGGGCAAAGCCCTTAATGTCTGCAATCTTCAGTCTTTTCACCTGTAAAGTGGGGCTTACTAATTCTTACTTTTTGAGACTACCTTAGGGATCACCTGAGGTAACGTCTATAGCATGATCAACCTAGTGCTGGATACATAATATATGCTCAAGAAAATGTGATTACGTTAAAATTACCATTGTTTTAATATTCGCTTATGGATTTATTGAAAAGTGAAGAGTCTCTTCTTACATACAATTTTCATCAATTTTGTAGGTGAACAGTTTAAGGAGTCTTTTAATGAGATTTTTGTAATGCTTGATTTGGAAGCAGTGAATCTTTAAAAGCTGAACTATGAAACGTTACCATCAGGGAAGAGCTGCTGCTGCAATTTACAAGCATTAACCAAATCCCCGAGAATTAAACTAGAACCGAGTGCTGTTTTTAACAAGGCAGTTTGGAGTTCTCAGACACATCTTTATTTCTTCAGCTCATTTGCAAATACTTATCTATGATTTAAGTCATTCAAATGACTTCAGAAACACAATGGAAGCAGAACAGAACTAAGTGTTTCCAACTGTCAGGTCTGGTGAGGGATGATGTAAAATGGGACATTTAGCTGGCATCCTGCATGGTCTCTAAATAGAATTAACAAAAGATTCCACATTTCAATGGCTAAAAATAGTGTTTATTGTAAAGGCAGCATGCGTGGAGACTAAGGGTGGGGGTGGGCACATGTGGGTGCAGGCAGGGTGTTCTGGGGGGTCATTTAAAAGGCCCTTAGTTTTTGGATTCATTTTTAATTGATTTCATAAAAATGAAGCAGAAATGACTTTCCTTCTCTCACTGGTATCAGCTTCAAATATATTATGGGCACTGAATCTGCAGAGGCAAAACTGGTTGAAAGATTGAACAATCCATTGATTTACTACAGATTATCAATTGGAATAGTCTGTCAAAGGCCTGACTGCTCCCCTTTTGCATTTGGACAGAATTTCAATGTTAATACGATTTTGAATTTTTTGTCTGTTTTTGGTTTGGGACTTTCTTTTCTTCTCTCTCTCTCTCTCTCTCTTTTTTTTTTAGTTCAGCACTTCCTCTCTCCCCATCCCCATTAATCTTTAATTATGTTGTTAGTTAAGAACACGTGTATTTGACTCATGGTTTCTTTTCTAGAGCTATTTATTGTCTGTATTATAGAGAACTTTAAATATCAAAGTGGTTAACCCAGAAACTTTTTACTTGGGTTGCACAAGCAAATTGCATTACTGCTTTATGCAGAAGCCTTCTTTTTATATGGGGACAGTTTTTCATAGCCAGCAAATAAAACCATTTGAGATGGGAAGATCTTACTCAAATGCTTCCTGAGTAAAACACTTTCTCTTATTATTTAATAAATGCATATATATCACTCACTATCTGCCAGAAGATTTATATTACTTGCAAATATCAACTAATTTAATACTCATAGTGACTTTATGAGTGAAGTGCTATTAATATTCCCATTTTACAGACGAGAAAACTAAAATACAGAGAGGTTACATAACTTGCCCAAGATCACATAGTTCGTAAGTGTTAGGGGTCCGATTTGAACCTGGGTAGTGTCTATGAGTTTAACCAGTGCACTATCAGTACTTTTTTGCAAGAGAATTCCTATGCCCATATAATGTCTCACGTAGAAAAGCATTTTTCTTGTTGTTTGACTAAGAAAACATAACATTCTAAAGATTTCTATAAAGATATTCCTTAGAACTGGCAATGGTAACTAAAACAATGTCATCTTTGGACACCTGCATTCTAACTGGCTAACAGTTTTGTTAATTGGGACTACAAATGAGAAATGGAGGCCCCGTGATGATCTACTCCATTGAAGTGTCAAGTTTAAGTCCCCTACTTCAGAATTAAAGGGAGCTGTAGGGTGAGAGGCAATCTGTGTCCATAATCCCGTTGACAGCAGTTTTCCTCAGGCTTTGATTCATAGCTCATCTGCTCCCTGCCGATTGCCATGAGCTCAGCAATGCCATGCTGGTTTCCATGGTGCTGATTTGCATACCAAACCGGGATTTGTATTTTTGTGTTTGCCTCACACATTTCCAGTGCTAAGTGTTCTTCTAAGAAAGGGATTAGCATGCTAGCCAATTAAGGCAGTTTGCCAGAAATAAAGTACCCAGGGAATTATTCTGCAGGTTATATTACTGCTGCTGTGCCTAAGAATTGACAACATGGTTGATTGGTTTTCTTATGCCAGCAAAGAGTCTTAAAGATAAAATGTCTACAGTGAAATCTGTAGTGGTTTTTTTGTTTTGTGGTTTTTTTTTTTTTGTTGTTGTTGTTGTTGTTTCCAATGATTAATACAGAGATGTTTTGTGATTTTCTTGTGGAGTCGGACTCGATTTCTGGGAGTTTACCTTTAGAAGTTTTGTTTGTTTTTGTTACTCTGGGTCACTCTGGTGGAAAAAATTCACCCCATTAATTTAGGAATATTTTCTTTAAAAAAAAAAATCTTTTTTTTTTTGGTTTAGAAATTATCCAAATTATCTAAATCAGCATTTTAATCAGTTTGAATCATCAGAACAAAAGCTGGAAAATGTGTAGTTCTAAATTTCTCCAATCAATACTTCCTTAGCAACACAAAGGAATGAAGTACTGATAGTCCCAAACTTTTGGATCAATCTCAAAAACATGATCTGAGTGAAAGAAGCCTTTTACAAAAGAGTATGTACTACTGTTTGATTCCATTCAGATGAATTTCTAGAACAAACAAAATTAATCCATGGTGAAAAAAGGAACAGTGGTTGTCTCTGGGTAGTGGGGGCAGAGATTGCCTGTGAAGGGACATAAGGGGTTGTCTGGGGTGATGAAAATGGTCCATACTTTGTTAGAAGTTGGGGTTCCTTGTGGATGCATTCATCAAAACTCGTGAATGTACACCTAAGATAAATACATTTCACCATATGTAAATTTCACCTCAAAAGGGAAAAGAACTGCAAAAATAATGTTCTCTATTGCAAAACCTAGAGCGAGTGTATCAGATATTTAGTAAAAATAGAAACTGAGAAAAAGTGGTATGATGTGTGGCAGTTCAAGCAGCAGAACTTAGAAATTACGTGTGGGTATGTCTGTTCTTTCAAATATTTATCTGCATCTCTAGAGCCCTGTGGGAAGATGTCTGCTTCCAGAAACTTTTATGAAAGTATAGACTTCATTTATAGTTTTATGTGGTCAGCAGAAGATTCGATTGAGTTGGAAAGCAGGTCCTATGGACTTCACTTTGATCCATCTTTCCTTTTAGAAATGAGAGGAAAGGCCTCTGTGATTGTGCCTTTGACTGAGTGGTGTTCAGTAATCCTGGTTCTCAGGGGTGAGCTTCTGGTTTATCTCTGTTAAACTCATGATCCCTTTGGAAAGCCCTTGGGGTAGCACAGAAATGGCACCATGACCCCAGAGTGGTCTTTTGCCCTTACCAGTGCCTTGGCTCTTCTACATTGCCACTTGTACTTGGTTAGGAAGCTGAGGAGGTGGTGGCTGAGGCAGTCAGACTTGTGGAAGGTGGCTGTCGAATCCTGCCCTGACCTTATGGTTGGCTCTTGTTAAACAATTGGCAGAAACACACGTGCACGGATGTGGGCTTACAATCTGAACAATGGAGAAGACCTTAAATAACGTCTACACAGGAAGAGAATGAGTCCTTGGACTCCATCTGCCCTGTGAATTATTGATGTCCCCACTCTCCTCTCCCCCCTCAACCTCTGAGTCCTCGCAGCTTGTGTGAGTAGTTACAGTGAGTTGTAGAGGCCATTGTGGGCAGCCCATCCAGACTCCCTTCACCTGGCCCGTGTGCTTAGAGACCAGCTGCTGTGAGGATTGTTTCTGAAGGCCCACAGTTGCCTCCCTTCGCAGAGAATTGCCCTCAGCTGATGGCAGTTATCTAATCAGAGGGGCTATAAATATGGCCCCTGCCTCTCCGTCCTCACACACGCTGCTCTCCTCTCCCCGAGAGACCTGCCCTGTGCCCACAAGTAGGAATGACTCGTGGTGCGTTTCACGCTCCTGAGCTCTCTGTGGGATCAGGTCAGGGACTGCATTCGGATACGTACATGTCCTCCTGTTTATCTTCCCCATGAAGATGGTAAAGACCCCCAACAGACCTTCAAAGACACCAAGTTGCCCATCTTCAGACAGGATCAATGACTGCCTCTAGGAAGAATTTCCATGTGAGTATTTGGGTACCTGTAATTAGGTACTGGCTATTTTTGTGTTTTGCCTGTTCTGAAACCATTACGTGTTGTGCTTGGGGGTGCTGCTCTTCTTGTATGAGACAGAACCAAGAGTAATTACCCTCTCATACATTAATAGGGGAGAGGAAATTTTTTTTTTTATTTTTTATTTTTTACATTTACTCCTCTTAAAAGGGCGTAGTTTACATTCATTTTATCTATAGAACTTTCAACAGGAGGGACACATACGGAAGGAATATAAATCCTGACTTTGAGTCATTAGAGCTCAAATTAAATTCCAGAGATTTTATAGCTCCTGGGAGCCAAGGGCTTCTATATTTTCTCTCTTGGAAACAAACAAAGGCTTCAGCCATTGGTTAGGCTCTCCTGAGTTTGAAAGAGTCACTGTTTGAAGAGTGGCTGTTCTCTTCAAAGTATCTGGGATTATAGAGTCACAGAAAGAGTGTAACTCTTTACTTTGTGTACTTGCTTATATTAAAGGATGTTTATATTTGTATTTAATAAAATGTGAAAGGAAGGGAAAATGATTTTTCTCATTAGAGTAAAATTTTGGTGCCCTCAAGGGCTTCTCAGCCTCTCTGCAGGATGAATTTTATTTAAAGCAAAAATCACCATAAATTTTTTTAAAATAAGGGGATGCAGTAGAAGAGAATTGTGTCAGTCATCTCTTTATAAAATGGTGCTGTGTAACTAACCACCTCAAATTAAATCAATTTAATTAGCTTAGGAATCTATGGTCACCAGTAAGACAGTTCTCCACTTGCAGTTCTTCTGGTCCTGGCTGGGCTCATTCATGTGCCTGGCAGCTGGGTATTGTTTGGAATAATGGGAACAACTGAGTCACACGTGCCTCTCATTCTCCAGCAGGTTCACCTGAGCGCGTTCTCGTGGTAGTGGCAGAAAAGCAAAGATGAGAGCAAGCGAGGTGACTTACGCAAACCTTTTCAAGCCTCCACTTGTGTCACATTTGCTAAGATCTTACTGACTAAAGAATGTCACATAGTCCAGCATAAGGTCACTGTAGGAGGATACTACAAGATTAATGTCAAAGGTATGAATACTAAAGGAGCAAAGATTTGGAGACATTGTGTCACTCTACCGTACAAAAGAATATACATCTATACAAAATTGTATCTGGTGAAATATGAAACTCACTAGCTCAAACCCTAAAGCTCCAACTGTAAATTCATATTTTCTCTCTGTCTTTCCAGACTCTTGCCCCTATTAATTCTCCTTGATTTTTCTCACATCATTTCTCTTTCTTGGAATATCTTTGTCTTTCCTATCCAAATCCTAAATATTTCCCAATGCCCAGCTCAAATTCACACTCTCCTGAAAACCTAGCATCTGTGTCATTGTTCAACATTTATATACTACTTAATATTAATTATATTTGTATAACAATGTTTTGTTACTTCAATGAAGTATAAGCTCCTTAAAGTCGGGGACCATGTCTTATACTTATTTTTATTCCCCATATGGGCTTATTATATAGTAAGAGGTTAATAGTACGTGGATTGACTAGTGGTTTCTCTATATTCTATGCTAATCTCTTTTTCCTTGCTTCTGCCAACATTATCTTTGCTTTATATGGAGATACATGGAGATAGTGTCATGAATGTCATCTTCAATCCATCAGTCACAGCTGCCTCAGAGTACTGTTTTGGGACCAACTCTAACCATAACTAGCAAGAGTTGGGATGAGTGCCACCACAGGTGAGCAGTGTCTGCCATGGATGCAGGAAGGGGATAGGCCGTTTGTATTTGGTACCAAAACAGTTCTTAACTTTTTTTCTTTTTTTTTTTTTTGAGTGGAAGTACATCTTCTAAGCTCTGGGGAGAAGTCATAGTAATATTAATTAAAGAGGAACAATACCAATGATGGCAAAATATTATAAGATATGTGAGAAACCATATATTCAGGCAAAAATCTCTCCATAAGAGGCAGTATAGTGTTAAGAATAGGGCCTCAGTCAGGCAACCTGACTTCAAATTCCAGCTCTGCTGATTACTAACTCCGTGACTTTGGGCAAGGTATATATCCTTTTTTTGCCTCTGTTCCCCTAGGTGCGAAAAATGGCACCATATGAGGGTGGGTTTGAGTATTCAATAAATTAATACGCACAAAATGCTTAGAATTGTTCTTGGCACATAGTAAGCACTGAATAAATACTAGCTACTATTTTAGTATTAAGGAGTGGTAAAAATTATAAACATACTTAAAATTAAAATAAAATACAACTCACCCATTTGGAAATCTTAGATGGGGGCAGTTGATGAGAAGAATGGGAGGTTAGGGACCCTGGGTCTAACAGTGGGGTAGGCCATTCCCAAGACACCAGGAACCACTTTGAGCAATGATTTTTACCAATTATTGGCACCTCCTGTGAGTCAGTTCAATCAGAGACGCAGAACCACTACTAAGGATACGTTACAGGGATTTGACCTTCATGTAGTTGTGGGAGCTGTTGTCTTTGTAAGTCTGTAGCCTTCACATCTGAGGCTGAACTGTAAGGTATTCAGGAAAGGCAAATGGATGTAAAGTGGGGGACATCAAAGACAAGGTGGAACTTGTGAGCGTGAGTGAGACCCCAGGAGAACAAACCGGAACTCGTGTCAGTTTTCACTTCCTCGAACCTTGGACTAAACAGGTATCCTGCAAGAGAAGCTGGCACCCTTTGTCAAGGAGCTGAACGCGTGTCTGACCGAAAAGGTGAAGAATGTGAAAGGGCAGAAACAGGTGGAGCAATTGCATGCCAAATAAGCGAGCCATCAATTAAGTGACGACAGGCACCTGCCCTGGCTTTCTGTGTGTGAAGAGGAATATGGCCACCATTTCACTTCCTTCTAGCTCTCCTGATAATGTCTCTGTGGCCCACCCTAATCAAAAATTCTGGGAAATCTTGTCCACCCAACCTAAGTTGACATACTAAAGATTCATCACACACCTCTAGTGACCATGTGGCACAACAGAAGAAGTGGCTTTTGAGTTGAGAGATCTGGCTGTGTAACCTTGGGTAAAACAACTTAACCTTTTCCTCTGGGTTTTAGGTCTCAGTTTTCTTACGGATAAAATGGAGAAGAGTAGACTTTTCCATCCTTAAGGTCCATTTCACTTCTTAGTCCATAATTTTGTCACCTTAAACTTCCTATCTTCATTAAGTTTCTTGGGTCTTGCTTACATATTTCCTGTGATTCTGCCCCAAGGCAGCCAGCTAAGCCAAACTGAGTACTAGGCAGATGAAAGGAGCCCTGAGTGTTTGCCTAAGCTCTCAGAGCTGCTGAAGTTAAATGCTGGGGGCAAAGGGCAACCTTAAGTGATGGAATTAAGTATTTATCGTGTTAACCATGACCACTCTTGGATTTCAGAGAGAGCTGACCATATTGACTGGAGTTTTCACTCTAGTTTTTCTAATGATAGGCAATCTTAACTAAATTTGCCAGCTCTCAGGGGGTTGAACACTATTCAGCAACATTAATTTCTTTGCCTACTTCCAGTTACAAGCAATTATAATCTTGGCAGTTTTACTCGCCTTGAATAAGCACTTGTATACTGTATTGATATCTGGCAGAACTGACTCCCTCCGTGCAAAGACTCATATATGGTTTTTGACACTGCTAACTCTACAAAGCGTCCGAACCACAGATGAACATTTGCTGGGTGTTCTGGGGGAAAATGTATGTCATTACTGAATGCTCTGGGACAGGGGATTCCATGCAAGCTTAAAGAAGTTGGTTTTTGAGCTCTAACCCACATCTTTTTTACCTCCCCACCCCCACCCTGTAAATCAGTGAGTTAATCCTATAAGGTACTAGGTACAGGTTCAACATCCCCTATTGACAGTTCTGTCTCTGGAAATTGACCACGCCTGGGGAAAGATACCTTGCATAGAGTCATGCCCCCTTCCTACAGCGCACGTTCAGTGTGTGTTGATTTGTGTGTTGATTCCAGTATATAAGACCCAGCCCCCTTACCTGATTCAGGACAACTCCGTAGGACAGTCTCAACTCGGAGCTCACATGAGGTTGGCTGAGACATCATAAGCAACTGTAGCATAGTCTGACTTCTCCTTTTGCCCTAACTGCTCCCTTCCCTTCCCTTCCTTCTTCCCTCTGCTTCCTTCTTCCCTCCGTTTCCTTCTTCCCTTCCCTTCTATAGTTATTGATCCTACCACTAATCAATAAATGCCTGCATACAAATCTCTATCTTAGACTTTACTTTCCCAAGTAATCAAAGCTGTAACTACAGTGATACAGAGAGAGACTGAAGGTTGGGAGGCAGAAAGACCTGGATAGACTATGAGCTACTTACTCTTAGATGTTGGGAAGTTGAGTTTCTTTCCTCATGTATAAAATTGTCTTGTTGGGAAGATTAGAGGCAGCTCAGTTGGTACAGATCCTCGGTCTCTGTTGGAGACATAAGCACTATCTTTTTATCCCCCATTTATCATCTTCTCTCCTAATTTGTTTATTATGTTTTTATGTCTTTTACTTACTTTCTGTCTATACCAGTGCTCCTGCCCACATATCCAAAAGCAAGAAAGAGATTTTGTTTTGTTCATTCATGCATTTCAAACGCATACTAGGTGTCAGTAAATGATGAATGAATGAATGAAAGGGCAAAAAGGCAGGCTGTGACAACAATATAGGTGAACAGCATTAGATGCTGAATGACATCAAAGAATGGGAATGAGAAAAAGTGAATAGATTCTAAGGGTTTGGGGAAAGTCGAATGCACTTAAGTGATTTAGAAACACGAAGTTCTCTGTCTTGAGGGTGCATCAGATTCCATTGGAGGGCTTATTAAAACAAAAATTCCCAGGCCCCACCCCAAGAGTGTCTGATTCTAGAGGTCTGTAATCAGAGTTTCATTTGGGAAATTACTTCTTTTAGCAACATCCACCATCATAGACTGTGAGCTCCATGGTGAGAGACGGGCTGTGTCACTCTGATCACACAAGCCGGCTCCCGTCACTAGCGGAGCACTTGGCACAAGTTAGTACTCGGCAAGGATTTGTTGTTGAGTGAGTAATTTTAACCCCCACCACAAACCCCATGCAATTCTGTGAAATCAGAGAACTTACAAATCCTTAATATTATAAAATGAAAATACACATTATTAGGCATTCTTGTGTCCCAATTTTGACCAAATCTGAGGTGTAAAGTTGGGCTCAACATGCAACCCAGATTATTGTTAATGCTGTTCAGAGTGAGACGATCTTCAGCTTCTGTTGTGTGTGCTCTCATTAATCATTATCTAGTCTTCCTGTTTCACTTTAATAAGATTTTTGGTTATTTTGTTCATTGTAGAAATAAAAAAATGCTAGCGATCACTTTGTAACAGTAAAACTTGATGAATTTAAAGACGATAATTAAATGACCCATTCATCTGTCTTTTTGTTGGTTTGGTTTGGTTTTGTGTGGGGTGTTTTTTTTTTTTTTTTTTTTTGACAGTCTTGCTCTGTTGCCCAGGCTAGAGTGAGTGCCGTGGCATCAGCCTAGCTCACAGCAACCTCAAACTCCTGGGCTCAAGCGGTCCTTCTGCCTCAGCCTCCCAAGTAGCTGGGACTACAGGCATGAGCCACCATGCCTGGCTAATTTTTTCTATATATATTTTTAGTTGGCCAGATACTTTCTTTCTATTTTTAGTAGAGACGGGGTCTCGCTCTTGCTCATCTGTCTTGTAGTTTGTTTGAAACTCTCCTTATTATTTCTTATTTTCTCTTGGATAGTAGCAATATTTTCCTTCTATTGAGAATTCATTAAGAATTGTTTTCTTTTTTTTAAAAAAATGTATCTAACATCTCAACTTCTATATTAGAATGCAGAGACCAACACTGAACTTGGAATTCATAAATAAAATGTCAGTTATAACCAGACATTATTTATCTAAAGCCTTATCTCTATGATGCATTTTGGTATTCATACTAGGTCTTTAATCAAAAAAACATTTTGTAAATTTTTATGTAGTTTGTGGTATTACATGACTTCCAGGATTTGAGTCCTTGAACCACATCAGAGATATGTATTTTTTCCTTTTGATCTTATAATATGTCAAATTCATTATTAACTGCTGTCTTGATTTTTCTGGCAGGGTGGGGAGGAATATAACTTCCTTTTAATATGATGCACCTGAATTAAGACCATTTTGACTAGTCAAATACAGACATGCTGATATTTTAGGTCTACTGAACCTTTCAGAACATTCTGAATATACTAAGCTAAATGTTATTTTATAGAAACTGCGCACTATTTTTTTTTTTTTTTTTAATAGCCGTCATCCAGGTTGTTTCGCAGTTATACAGATAAACCAGAAACCAGGAAAGGTCTGAGGCTGTTTTATTCATGTTTGGGTTCCCAGAGATTAGCACAATGTCTTCCACATAGCAGATGCACATCCGG
This sequence comes from Eulemur rufifrons, assembly GCF_041146395.1. NCBI lineage: Eukaryota > Metazoa > Chordata > Mammalia > Primates > Lemuridae > Eulemur > Eulemur rufifrons. The sequence goes on from NC_091002.1 coordinate 31,670,785, forward strand.
GCTTGGTGGCTCACGCCTGTAATCCTAGCACTTCGAGAGGTCGAGGTGGGAGGATTGCTTGAAACAAGGAGTGTGAGACTAGCCTGAGCAAGACGGAGATCGCATCTCTACAAAAAATAGAAAAATTAGCCAGGCATGGTGGTGTGTGCCTGTAGGCCCAGCTACTTGGGAGGCTGAGTCAGGAGGATCACTTGAACCCAAGAGTTTGAGGCTACATTGAGCTGTGATCACACCACTGCACTCTACCCAGGGCAATAAGGAAGACCCTGCCTCAAAAACAACCAAACAAAACCAAAACAACCAAACAAAAGCATACTATTAATAGATACACAGTAAATGTTTGTTGAATAATTGCCATTAACAAAGTTTTATTATTTTTATCCAAGAGAATAGTATTTTCTTCTGTGTTGATTTTTTTTTTTTTTTGTGTGTGTGTGTCCATGTGGCTATGTTACTTGAAAATTAGATAAGAAAAACTTGGAAAAACATATTTTCAGTGGATCAATAAGATGTCAACCATCATGCATATTTTATGGTCTGCTTTTTCAAGTATGAGAGAGAATAAAATCCTTAAAAATAATGATTTATAATCTGTTAAGTGTTAAAAGTGAGAATAGCGTTCCCTCCTTGTTTTTATAAAATCATCACTCTTTTGTTTGATGAAAGTGATACATTTTTTACCATCCCTTCCTACAGCTAATACCTTCCACTTAAAGTAGTCTATGTTTAGCTGTATTGCGTCTACACTTGGTCAATGTATCTTTTACAGTGTAAACGTATATTACACAGGCATACATATATTTTTTAATTATGCAATGACTGCTTTGTTACAGATTCCAAACATGGGTCTTGGAGTCGCAAAACCTAGTGTTGAAATTTTATCTCTATTGTATCAGTTATCTATTGCCAAATAATATTGTATAACTAATGACCCCAAAACTCAGTAGCTTAAGATGATGAGCATTTATTTAGCTCATGTATCTGTAGGTGGGAGAATTGAGCCAGGAGTAAGCTGAGCAGTTCTTCTGGTCTTCTGGTCTGTCGCATTCATATGTCTGGCAGTCAGCTGACTTCAGTGAGAGGGGTGACTGGGTCATGTGTCTAGCCAGGCATATTCACACAGTGGCTGGGCAGGACTCCAAGGGAAAGAGTGAAAGGGCACAAGGCCCTTTGAGGTCTAAGCTCAACATGACGCACTGTTGTTTCTGGTGCATTCTGCTGGCCAAAAAAAAAAAAAAAAAAAAATCATAAAGCTAGCTAGAATCAAGAGGTGGGGGAATAGTCTACTTCTGGAAGGCAAAGAGTGTGGGTGCAGAGGGGTGGTTCACTGGGGCTGTCCTCACAGTCCACTACAGCTATTCACAAGGCGACTTTGAGCAGTAACTCAAACCTCAGCTAGATAAGGAAGGAGGGTTAACTCTTCTTTTCCTTACTGTGACCCCATGGATGGTGCATTACTCTGGTGAAACAAAGATGCTCCTCATTTACCACCAAGGCATGGGAATGAACGAGTTTAGTGTCGCTATGCTATGCCATGACGACAGTAGAAACCTCATTGAAAATGTTAGCACCAGGTTTGGGGTGAAGAAGATGACACGTGAATGAAGTCCAAGGGTATGGCATTTGGCTGCCTGGATATCCTAGGATGTAGCATAATGCATGGAACTTTTTCAATAAGTATACGATGGATGTATAAATGTGCTTCTCTATATGTTGCTATTGTATTGTCATTAATAAAGTAAGTGTTTTTTCACACTAGGATCTTTCATAGCTACATGGAATCACATATGAAACTGAGGACTCTAGGTATGAACTATAAAATATCTGAGAGTCCGTGTAACAGGAGTTAATACTTGCTGAGTATGTGTTACATGCTGACTGTTCTAGGAGATCCCTTCTATTAATGCATTTAATTTTTAGGGGGTAGGTATTAGGCATTGTAAAATTCCCCATTTTGCAGAGGAAATTAGGTTCATAGACATTAATGGAGTGGCTCAAAGTCAGAGAGCTAATAAATGACAACGGCAAAATTTTCCCTCAGGCAGGACAGCTTCAGGCTTAGCCCTAAACCATTTGTGCTGTGGCTTCAGTTAGGGCTTCCCTAAGTGGTCATCCTTGTAACTCTAGCTTCCTACCCTTGAGCCAGCTCTCGGGGAAACCAAATCATGACTTGCATGTCCTTCCATGGGTGTTTTTTATCCAACTCTGGCTTTTTCCTGACACCTATGCAGTTCACGTCTGATAGGACTTTCTTTTGCCCTTCACTCGTGTGTTGTCAAGGAATGCAAAACAATTTTAATGAAAAATAGTTTTAATATTAGCCAAAAAAGAAAGGAATGAAACAAAGAAAAACAGGAAAGAACGAAGAAAAGAGAAGGGAAGGAAGGGAGGGAGAAAGAGAAGGGACAAAGAGAATGAAGAGGAGAAAAAGAGTAATAGATTGCAATATTTGTCTATCATCCTACACTTCTGCCTCAGCAAACAAAATTGAAAGAAACTGTTTAGGCTGTAAGCTAATTCTGCAGTGTTCAAGAAAAAATGATAATAATAACTCACAAAATGTTCTCCTTGGTGGTTTTTATCTGTATGAGTATGTATATGTTCCCCTTTTATAGCAAAATGTAAACACGTGTGAGAAAAATTCTGATTCAAAACAGATTCTAACCCAGGCAGCCCTTTAGCCGGCTCCTAATTGGTACTCATCAAACTCCTTGTCATCATGTTCCAAGTGCTTCATAAATTTGTTTTCTAGTCCCATTTACTCTTATAAACTTCCATGTTCTGCTGCCTATGTGTTTGGTATATGTTAACAGAAATCAACTTTTAAAATAAGCGTTCTTACTGCCCGGGAGGTTAGGAGAAACTTTGAAGAAACTGGAGGGGTGATGGGGGTCCTGGGATGGGAACAGTAGGCTTCTGATAACATGCCAGAGAAGGCATAGAGTCCTTTAAATATTTATCAGTGCTCCATAGTTCTCAAAAATCACATATACAAAACTTCATGGGTACAGGATCAACAACAAAATTAGACGGGCTTTGATAATAGCACATGGTCTACAACTGTGTTACCAAATCATCAAAATGTTTCCAAATAAGTAAAAACCTCAAATCAAAGGCCACTGTCACATGCCTGCTGTGTCCTGAGCATCCTGTGCAGGAGGACTTTGGTCAGCATAGCAGACGTGTCAGTGTCTCTTTGATACTCCTTTGGCATATACGCTGCTAGGTTCTTGTTACAAGTACTTGTGACTTTTTGTCTAAGATTTTTCAGGCCTCTGGAATGTTCCTGGCCATGTGCTAAACAGGCTGAAAGTGTCAGGGAATTAAAGCCTGTGGAAGCAGCCTTCCACCAATTACTAATGGGTAGAAAATACCCCAAGTCCCTCAGCTTTTAGTTGGGGCAGATCTGAGGCATATTCTCCTTGGTGTTCTAGAGCTCCCCAGCAGGAATGAGCCCCTGTTGCCAGCAACAGTGACCCATTTATTAACATACCCTCTTTTGGCTTCCTTTACTTCCCTGCCTCGCATTCCCACTCACCTGTCACTGCTTCCTGGGATTGCTTTTTTTTTTTTTTTTTAAAACTTTGAGACAGGGTCTCACTCTGTCACCCAGGCTGGAGTGCAGTGCTGTGATAATAGCTCACTGCAGCCTCAAACTCCTAGGCTCAAGCAATCCTCAGGCCTCAGCCTTCCAAAGTAATCCCAAAGGATTACAGCATTGAGCCGCTGCACCCGGCCCTGGAATTACATTTCACAGATAAACTTCTTGTACGGTAGCCCTGCGCCCCCAACCCTTGGGCCACAGACCAGTACAGGTCGGGGCCTGTTATGAACTGGGCACACAGCAAGAGGTGACTGGTGGGTAAGTGATCAATGCTTCAGGTGTATTTACAGCCGCTCTGCATCACCTGCATCACTGCTTAAGCTCTGCCTCCTGTCAGATCAGAGGCATTAGTCTCTCATTGGAGGGTGAAACCTACCGTAAACTGCATATTCGAGGGATCTAGGTTGCACACTTCTTATGAGAATCTAATGCCTGATGATCTGATGTGGAGCTGAGGGAGTGATGCTAGCACTGGGGAGCACTGCAAATACAGATGATCATTAGCAGTGAGGTTTGACTGCACAATAAATGTAATGTGCTCCAATCATCTTGAAACCATTCCCCCAGCCCCTTTCTGTGGAAAAATTGTCTTCAGTGTAACCAGTCCCTGGTGCCCAAAAGGCTGGAGACCACTGCCCTAGCCCTTAACTCGGAGTGTTTTGCTTGGGTGACCCTTCTGAAGACATCTACCATAATATTCCAAAAATTAGATTGCTAAAGCTATCCTAACTATTTTATTACATTTTCATTCTGTCCTTTTCTTTCCTCTATCAATCCTTCAATCCTTCTCCGTTTCTCTCTTTCCCTTGCATTCCAAGTTCATTTAGCCCCACCCTTACAAAGTCAAGTTTTTTGTACACTGGATAAGGAATAATGTATAAAATAAGGAAAAAATCGGTAGAGTACAACACCAAAATCTTAATAGTTCTTGCTGAGGTTGCCCTTAAGAAAAAAAAAAAAAAACTCATTAAATTCCAAGATAGAAGATGGTTATAAAAATAGAATGAAAAGATAGGATTTATTCTACAAGTATTTTTTAAATTAGTTTTTTAAGTAAGAGCCTTAGGTCATCAGACATAAAGTAGAAAAACACGTATCCAAATCAACAGAAGATATTTCTCAGAAAGTGAAAGAGCCCAAAAATTTACTTCCAAAGTTTTGAATTAAAGATGACAAAGGAAAGTGTACATTTGGTAAGCTTTTTCAGAACTTTCCTTCACTTGGTGGAGTGGGCAGCCTACCTGGCCTGTCAAAGGAAAGCAAATAGCTGCTACTGACCAGACATGTGGAATTGTTTGGGGCTGTACTGCATGTCAGGGTTTGACAGAACTGACATAAAAAAAATACACCTTGTGTTAGAATCGAAAGGAACAGCTCTTGTTCATTAGAAAGGCGAGGCTCCTCAGAGAAACTGCCTAGTGCAGGCCGATCTCCACCTCACAGAGTGAAAAGGGTTTCCAGTCAAACCCCAGTAGCTGATTGTTTTGGAAACACAGTCCCAACAGAGATTTGAAGCCAGCATAAACTTGGTTCCATGCACACTTGCAGAATCTGGTCATTCTTTCTTTCTGATATGTTTTCTGTCCTTTCTGAAATACATTCATGGATTCCTTATAATGTATAAGGTATTCCTAGGAAAATGTATTTAAAAAGTACATAATGTACCTGTTATCAATTTCTGTGTAACATACCACTCCAAACTTAGTGCCGTAAAACAGTAACAATCATTTGTCATTATTATCTATTATGGTTCTGGGGGTCAACTAGGCCCATCGAGGTGGTAATCTCTCGAGGTCCCTCAGGAATGTGCCCTCAGAAGTTCCCTGAGGCTAGAGGCTTCCCCACTCATGTACCTGTTGTCTTTACTGGGCAGACCCATACAGCTGGGGTCTGTATCAATTGGGGCTCTGGGACATCAGTCTCTATCCCTATATACTCTCTCCATGTGGTCTCTCTAGCAGGATGGATTCAGGATAGTTGGGCTTCTCACGTGGTGGTTCAAAGCTCCAAAGATTCATATCCTTAGAGGGAGAACCAGGCAATGGCTGCTCTCTATGATCTAGGCTTCTGTTAAGATGGAAGCAAGTTGCTTATTCAAAGCAGTCCATATTCAAGGAAGGGACGTTAACTCCACCTCTCGATGGAAGGATTGATTCTCAAGAAATTGGCAGATTTTTTAAGCTATATTTAATAATGATTTCCTTTAATCATCACAGGGACTTAGGCTAAGTACACTGGACTTACAAACTTTGCTAATACCATACTCGGTGATTGCTGAAAAAAAATATTTGCCTAATTTAATGTATCAAAGATCATAAAGCAGCGATACTTTTGCTAATTTTTGTGTTCTATCTAAATACTTTCTAAAATAGATTTATCTAGAGGGAAGAGTGAAGTGAGAAAACTGAAGATGTTGACTTCTAAATCAAGAAAAAAAATACGTACTATTGCTTTTTTCCTTGAATTCAACTGATTTCTACAAAGTGACTGCTATAAGCATAACACTGTGCTAGGTTACTGTGATTAGTACAGCTAAGTACAGGAGCTTTTAAAATTATGGACAGAACTTAGTCCTAGGTCACAGTCTCTAAAAAGGGGTGGGTGGGTGTGTGTGTGTATGTCTGAAATTCATTGACAAAGATTATTTATACACCATTATAGAAGTCACCCTAATGAAATATAACTGAAAGACCAGTATTCAGTTTTGATATTTTCTGGAAGAGTCGGGCAACAGTCCCTCCCAACGTTCTTCTAAAATCATAATCGACCCAAAGGAAATTATAAACAATAAACTTTGAATATAGGAAGTGTAAAAATGGTTGATCATATTAGGGAATAATCACAGAGTTGATTTTCTTACTATAAATTATCATTTTTATATCATAAATATCATGTGGCATTATGAAGTATCACTGGGTAAAACTACAATTGTCAGATCTTCTCTGATTTGGGGACTCCAAGGGCAGGAATTTAGGGATTGGACCTTCCTGAAATATTTTGAAGTGGAAGTGTGAGGGTTATAGTTGAGAGAAAATTAATTTTTTCTCACTTTATTTTATAATAGTGTAAACCATGCCAAGAGGCACTTTTCCTTGGCCTTCAGTGCTATTTTTGCTCTCATGAATTCATAAACATCAGTGTGTCTATGTATTTCCAAAAAAAATAAAACATGACTTGTGCTTAAATCCTTGTCACAGCCGCTGTTTTTTGGCAAACACAAACCAACACACTGACTGGGATGCTGGCTATCTAGTAGGTGATCTTATGGGCTTTCCATGTGGGAAAGATTTCTAAACAATTTTCAAAGAATAAAACTATTACAGAAAAGTTTTTTGATAACATTAGGTACTGACACAGGCAAGACACAAACAGGTTTTTAGGTACTTTTCTTGTGAAATTTGGCATGTAAACTGAAGTTTTCTTGTAACAATCATGATACAAGCATTTAGAAGGCTCCAATGATTTACAGGAATGGGAATAGTAGGAGTTAACAGGGGAGGCTGAAAAGAAGGGACATTTGGGAGATGCTCTGTAATAAGTAAGTGACTTAAAACTACAGAGGCAGTTTTCTTGGTTAGATAGATTAATGCATATTCTTAAAAGAAGTGTTTTAGATACTGAGTTCCAGATCTTCAAAGAAAGGGCTGCTATTCTGGGGTAAGATTGATGTACTTTAGACTATTGTTCTAGAATCTTCTCTGGTAAGCCTTTGAGATAATTTTGTGGGGCTGTGACCATCCCAGTATTTCAGTGAAGTTATATTTTCACTGAAAAAGTTTTAAATATCTTAATAAGTAACACTTACTTGTAAGATTCATACCACCTGTGAACTTGGCCTACTATGGTGTTAATCTACCTTTCTGTTCAAAGAAGATACCTATGGAGTCAGGAAATGACTTGACAACTTCTGCGGGACTTACTATGTTCCAGATACTAGGCTGAGAAATTTGTCATGTGGTAACTCATTTAATCTTCAGTCACCCATTTAATCATCTCATCTGTTTTAGAGATAATGCTTAGGAGGATAAGCTAATAGACCCAAGGTCACATGCATGTGATTTAGTGGAGCTTGGATTTGAGCCCTATCTGTCTGCAGTGTTCATGCTCTTGTGAGGTTCCATGCCTGGTTGTTCTCCAGGAGTTCCTAGTTAAGCAGCAATGAGGGTGGACAAACCAACAATAGGGTTAGGTAGTGTAGAACGTTCAGGAAGCTGAAAGGCTTGACTGCCTGGGGGATTTGAAAGCTCCACAGAGGAAAACACCCTTGACCTGAATTGGAGAGGTCATAGCTCATTGGAAAAGTTGTTTCCAGGGAACAACATACTTTAGAGTATTTTGAAAATCTGAATGAAGCTACAAATACTTGTACCTACTTTTCCAATCTAGGTTAGAGTAATTAAAAGTTTATTCTTTTAAAAGAGATTTGCCCTTCAAGGTTGTCTAAGTAAATATTTTGCTCTCTGCTAAGTGTTTCTCCTTGGAAGCGTAAATATCTGCTAATGTGTTTACATGGGTCTCCTTAACTTTGGAAGATTCTTAACCTGTTTTCTTCCAGCTCTTCATACTAAATATTAATTCTCTGGGAAATCATGTAGTGATGTATTAACCTCTACAGAGTAAAATTTTAATAGAAAGTAACTTATGTGATATTAATTTTGTGTTGTTGCTCATTTGTCTAGCTTGTAATTGTTCACCCACGTACTGAGTGTAAGATTCTGGAGGTAAAATATTTGCATTCCAGCCCAGCTCCTCTTGCACCACAGAATGACGCTGAAAGCCAAAGAATAGACAATTTTCAATTGTTTTTAAGCTTTCCAGGAATGATGGATTATGATTTCCCTTGCCCTATGATTTACCTAGTCTTAAAAAAAAAAAAATGCATTTCTTTTTCATGACTTACAAAATTGTTCTGGGTATAAGTTATGCACTTTCTCAGAAAGTTTTGCTAGTGATTTAGTTCAGCTATTTGAAATCTCTGAAGCAACAAAATGTCTATCATCAATCATATCTTCTATCTAGGTAACCCCCTAATGTCTTTTGCTTTAAAAAAAATTGTATTTTGCTTTTTTTAAGGAAAAAAAGGGGATGTCTTTTTTTTTTTTTTTTTTTTTTTTTTTAAATCAGAGCCAGATTGTATCCTTATTTTTATTTTAATTCTATGACACTCTGGAAGTTTCTCAAAAGTGTACCTGCTTATCAAGATTGAAACATAACACTGAAACAGATGCTGATATTTGCCAGAATTGATATGTCTGCTTTAACAGGGCCCACAAAAGTGACCTAAAGAAAATGGAAGGTTTATTTTTCATATTAAGGTCTGAACAAGTGGGTAGTTTGAGGTGGCCTTACTCCATGTGGTTTTCCAGGTATCTAGGTGTGTTTTATGTTCTTCCACCATATGCTAAAGTATTTATATGGCTGAACATGGATCACAGTACCATGTCCTCATTCCACTTGTGGGAAGGGAGAAGAATGTAGAGGGAAATAGCAGCCTTTTAAAAATAGAATGCAGATCTTTCGTAAGTGACTGATGCTCACATCCTGTTGGCCAGAACTGAGTCGGATGCCCATGCTTGGCTGCAAGGGAAGGTGGGAAATGAAGCTTAGTGGCCAAGAGTTCAACCAACACTCAGAGGTTGCTCTTGCCAAAAGGCAGAAAAGAAACATGGATGTTGGAGGACAGTTGGCAGTCTTTGCCCTGGAAGGCCTGCTCATCATAGTTCAGTTCAGTAAATATCAGAGTATTCCTCAGTTTACTTCATGACAAACTCTATATTCTCATTTTTAAATTAATTTGTGGTTCTCTTAGGCCCCCGGGTATTTCTCTGAGGCTTTTCTGGCTGGTGATTTATTTCACACATTGTTTAAAAATTATATTGTCTTCCAGTTGCCACCTTATAAAACTGATTGTCTTTAATTCATTTTGCTAACTGCAAATATATACTATATATGTACATGTGTATAGTTATAGTGTTTCAGATTTTGGACAGATTAGGGATGATCAAACTGTACATGAAAATATGAGTAGGGGTCATTTTTTAAATATTGTTCACCACATATTTTTTTCCTCTCATTTATCTTGCTGAACTCTTTTATAATAGTTTAAATTTGAATTCTGCTTCTGCAGGGTGCTTAAAATGGAAAGAGGAGGCAGATGCAGGAACTGCTGGTGTCCACAGCCAGCTTCCCTTGTCACTATGTCAACTTTTCTTATCTTAATTTTTAAACATATGACACATGACTAGTTTTTTTTCCTTGTTTTAAGTACATGGCCTAAGTGTGGCCCTAATGATTCCATTTTAATTTCATTACTCTGCATCATTTCTATTGGTGTTTTATTTGTTATTTCTTTATTCCTGGATAACTAATAAATATATACTTAATATATTTCTATATATGTTTTACAAACTAAGCATGTATACATATAAAATAATAGCTTGCTGCTACTCTAATATGGTACTTTTGCCATATCAAAGTTGATTCTGTTTTGAGTTTTCATATCCTCTGAGATACATGCCTTGAAATAAAATATCTAAGAGATTTGCTGCTCCAGGGTTCCTAGAAGACTCCCTGGGGTGGGAGATTGCTCAGGAAGGAAACATGGACCATAAGCATGATATTATGTTATGGCCAACTAATCACGGACTTCTTGTCAATTGATTGACCAGATGTGTGTGCAACATCACACTGGGTACAGAATCAAGAAGCTATCCATCTCAATCCCAGTATCTACAGAATCAATATTTGACTCTGACAGTATCTTCCAGTGTCAGATAAGAATGCAAGATTCAAGCGATGATTCTAACTCATTACTGCCATTCAACTGGTTAGCTTTGGGGATCTTAAATGACAAAATTTAATTCTATATTCCTGTATTTATATCCAGTATTCTATAAAGGGAGAAGTTTGATGAAATGGTTTTACATGTGTTCCGATAAATGGAAATGAATCTCGGCCTCTTTCACAGAAGACTTTTAAAATCCTTACTTGCTTTTCTACCAGATGTGCTTGGATAGTGGTTGAACAACTCTCAACTAGAGCTGCCAGGACTTTGAGTACAGGAAGCATTTTGTCCTATCGGCCTAAAACTAGGACTTGTTTTGATCCACCACATTTGCAGCCATTGTTTCCTTTTCACTCCTGCATGCAGACAACGGAAATGTTTCCTCCTTTCAGCTGCCAGGAAATTTCAATGATCCAGGTTCCTCTCTGAGGCTACCATATTTTGTTCCGTGTGCGATGATAATGTCACCCATAACATGACATCTTCCTCTGCTAGTAGGAGCCCAAAGCCAGGTATACAATGAAGCTTTTCAGCATTGCGCTCTTATTGAAGTCATCACTTGATCTGGGCTGTGGTTTACTTCTAGAGTTTGCTTCAAAGGCCACTGGGTGCAATCTCCAGAGCTATGCCCCACCGTGTTCTGAAATTAAAGTTGGGTCTTTCTAGTCTAGAACTTCATGAGGACTCGTCTTACAAATTTCATGAAATCTCCCACACAGATGAAACATATATTTCAATAAGAATTACTTAAATATTTGTAAGGGAGCTATATTTCAGATTTCCCTCTTAGAATTAAATGCTGACATATTTTATAATTGAAAATAAGAAAAAATAGGTAGATGTTCAGGAATAATTCTTTCCTGGGGTGAAAATCACTAAGGTAAAGACGCCTTCTCCTGCTTAAAAAAAAAAAAAAAAAGGTAGTATAAAACTTAGGGGGCCTTCAAATTATGAGAATAATGACATTGAATTAATATTAATAGACATCATTTATTAACTGTTTAGCAAGTACTGGGCCTATTCTTAACACTTTAGTAACTCATTTAATCATTGTAGAAAATGTAGGGGGCAGATACTACTCTTTTTCCTTTTTAGATGGGAAGCAGAAGCACAGAGAGCTTAAGAAACTTGCATCAAGCCTCACAGTTATACCTGCTAGAGCTGAGATTTGAACCCAGGTAGTCCGATTTCAGAGCCTGCATGCTTAACCATTGTAACAAAGACGCTGTCCTTCCAGGTGTTGCATGTAAATACTTAAGAAGCTGCATTTTATAGCCATAGAGAAGCCATGCTGCATTAATAAAGAGGGCTCCCTAGAAGGCTTTGAAATCCACTGGATTGGATTAACTCTCCTCCTTTCACTGGTTCAGTTGCATTGGACCAGTGCTCATTTCTCATATCCAGCAGGATGTTGGTATTTTGAGACAGGAGTCTGCCAACCTCCTCATTTGCTGGCAAATTGATAAACTTTTCTTTCCTTCTCAAAAAGCAAACAAAAAAACAGGTTGGCTTGGGATTCCTGTTTTCTTGATAGCATTCACAGGATCCTATAAAGGCCACAGTGTTCTGCAGGTCTATCTGGGGGACAAACTCATCGACAGGTAACAGATTCTGAAAGACAGTTTCTGGATATTTTGATGGCATTTTTCACTGGTTGAGTTGAAGGAATATTATGTTATTAGCACCCATGATAATGGCATCTAGGTCCTTTCCTGTGTCATAAAGGATGGATGTAAAATAGAATGAACTATGAAGGAGGGAGGTAGGAAGGAAGTCATATTTTCTCAGGGCATAAAGTAGATTTTCAGTGTACAGTGCACGTTTAATATACATGAGGCACTTGTGGTATACATGAGGTTGAACTATATAAAATATCATCATAGATCAAAAATGGTAGACTAGCAGAAATTTTATCCACATACATACACAAACTCATGTGTACACACATGTGTAAAATATTTATGTTGCTACCCCAGTCAATAAAACAAATAGACCAAGTTCAAAATTACTCAGTGGAATTTTACTCAACAGCATCCAGAGAATATTAAAATCTTGTATAGCTGAAATTAGGAAGTGGCTCTGAGGACACATTCTATCAGAAAATAATGTTTTCTAGACAAAGACTTGCTTTGGGAACATTATGCCTGCCACTGTATTCTTAAAGCAAAATTTATACACTGAAGGAATGAGACCCAATGCATGTGACTTTTTTTCCTATATAAAAATTGGGAGAAGGGGGTTATCCAAAGCTGACATTTTGAAGTTGTTGTTTTGTGGGTTTTGGTGTTGTGGTTTTTTTTTTGTTTTTTTTTTTTTTACACTGGTCTGCTGAAAGCGAAGCCTCTTCTCTTGGCAGGCTGATGACTTTTGCAACGTTTTGTGGTTAGGGGCATGCCTGTGCCGCAGTAACGTGAGCAGTTTTTCACGCACCATCTTTTTGACAGCAGTTACTGAGGCATGGTGTCTGAGACCACCAAACCAATACAGCTTCAGTTATTCAGCATCTCACTGAAAGAGGGGCTTTGGGATATTTTGATCCTTAACAAAGAGATTGTTGTTGGGGTAAAGCGGTGTTGTTTTGTTTTGTTTTACTAAATAAATGAAGCCCAATGCTCATAGAGGGTGGAAACTCGCCTTCAGTTTGGGGGGAATTTCCCTTAAACGTAAAGAGGTGTTTGTGTATGGGAAAACTTGGCACCCTGCTGAAAGATACTCTGTGGACTTTTTGTGTTTACCTCACATAGCTTCATATCACTTCACTCTGTAGAATGATGGAATATAAAGTGACAGACATAAAAGCAGCCCAGGTAAGACAATTGGCCCAGGAAATTAGCAAATATGAGGTTTTGGACTCATGTCTCCCATGTAACCACTGACCTTTGTGTCAACTGTAAAGCCAGGTGATTCAAGATCATGACCTGGAAGGTGAGGTTGGGTGCGGGTTTCTGTTCTTAGCCCTAGAATTTCTGGCTGCTGAACTGGCAGAAGAACACACAAGGCATTTGACCTTGCTTCCTTCTTTCGTCATGCTCCCTGCTGCCCTTGGTATTTAAATGAACATGATTCCACTGACTTGCTGTCAGTGGGGCTTGCACTCTGGGCTGCTTTCCAGCTGTGGGGAAGGATTTATGCTGATTCATTGACACTTCCTTTCCCAGTTGCCTTCTCTCCCACTTTCTACTGTAGCATTAAGCAAACCTGCCAAAGTCAATGTTCTTTGTAAACAGGCTAAGGTGGAGAAAACAAAATAGATGTCAAAACAGAACTTGAGTGTGATACATAGTAGCCAGAAAATTCTGTAAATTTATGGATCATGTGTTATCTCTTGTGGCATAATATCAATTACCAAAATTTACTGGACACTGTTTTAAGTGCTTTACATGTAGTATCTCATTTAAACTTCATGACTATCCTATGTATGGTAACGACGATTTTTCCTATTTGAGAAAATGGAGGTGCTGAGAAACTAAATTACTTGCCTAAGTCCACATGAAACCACTCAGTGGCAAAGCCAAGGTTTGAACCCAGTCAGACTCCAGTGAAAGTGCCTGTAACTGCTCCATTGTTCGTCTCTTTGGCTAATGGTATTCCCTGCCTGTTCTGAATATGCATTGCTGCCTTCTGAGGGAGGAAATCTCAACTCATGAGTCAAACTCTGAAGTTCTAGCCCTGGGATATCAACCCTAACTCAGAAACGATTTGTGTCCAAGCTTTACCATGTATAAAATGTGAAAATAACACATGTGATTAGAATCATATTTGCCTCACTAACAACATTCTTATTTGACTGAAATATTTATGTAGTCACTTTGAAAGATGCATAGCTGGGCACAGATGGGTGGAAGATCGCTAAAAATACATATGCCTTTCCATGGTGTAGGGTTATTGCCAGCAAAAGCCGCCTCAGTGAAGGGCCACATGATCATGTCTCACTAGTCCGATGTGAGAAGAGTGATGTGTGTCACATCCAGGCTGATACGATTACAGAGAGGATGTGACTTGCTCACCACCTTTTCCCCACCCCCGACTGAATGGAGGGAATTCCAGTCATGTGTTGAAGGTGGTGCAGCCAAGGACATTGGAGCCCATGTTCCTGAATGGTCACCTGCAGGAAAGCCATCTGACCAGGAATGCCCACATTGGATTGTAACATGAGTTAAGGAATAATCTTGCAGTGAATTAAGGCAATGGATTTTGAGGATTATCTGGTAGAGCAGCTAGACTTACTTAGCCTAACTACTACGAAATGCACAGTACAAAGATGTTGGTTTAATCTAGGTCCAGAGTAAGAAATGGGGATTATGTTAATGTCCAGACTTTAAGTTGCTGAGTAAGATCTGAAACTTAATGATGCCTTTTATATTACTTTTTGATAAAGAAAACATTTATTTCATGGCCTCAGAGCAATGTTTCTTAACTGGGGGCAATTGTGTCCCTCATTCCCAGGGAACATTTGGTAATGTCTAGAGACATTTTTGGTTGTCACAACTTGAGGGAGAGGATGCTACTGGCATCTACTGAGTAGAGGCCGGGGATACTACTAAATTTCCTACAATGCACAAGGTGTCCCCTACAACAAACAAACAAAACATCTGACCCAAAATGTTGATGGTGCTGAGATAGAGAAACCCTGTCTTAGAAGTATGTTTGAAGCCACAGGTATGAACACTGTCACTGTGTTCTTTGTGACATGCACTTGAACTGGTAGAGACCCTGTCTGGCCCCTGCTCTGTATTGGGTCCTATTTACTAGATGCATTGTTTAGGGCATATACTCTTGACAACAAGACCCTTAGTTTTCAGATAGCATGTTGCGGTTGAATAAACACTGGAGTCGAAAACGAGCTACGTTTTTCTGTTAAGAACTGTATGATTTGGGACAAGTTAATAAACCTCCCGAAGCTTCACTACTTTCACTTGCAAATAGGAATAATACCATCTACCTCATAAGTTTATAAGCATTAAATAGAATGATATACATAAAACATTTACTATAATCACTGGCATATAACAGGCATTCTGTATAAATACTCTTTTCCTTCCCAAGGCTTCATAAATGTGACAAAAATAACTTGTTAACAAGATTTGGAACTATACAGTGGAATATATTAGAAATAATTTACTGAGTTGTATAACACACTGACCCATATATTTATATATTCTTGGTTTATTGGCTGAATAAATAACTGGTTCCAAAATAAAACACTGAAGTGAATATTGAGCTCTAACTCCTATAGTTCCCGTTTTAATGCTAGTCCCTTCTTGACAAACAATTGGTGAACACTTTGCCGGCATTGACTTAGAGAAATGTTACTATCCTGAAACAGGCCCAAGTTCTTCTGTGCTCATTCCAGTTCTATGTGGTCTTTTGTTCCTCTTTCATATCCTAGGCTAGTCTGTGGCCCTAACTTACCTCCGCCCCAAGCTTTTCCATGCATGGCTGCCTGTGTCCTTGTATCAAGGTTAACATGCCCATTGCAGAACATTCTCGGGTGCTCTTGGCAATGGCTCAAAATTCAGACATTGACTTTCAGAGACTTCTTCAACTTTCCTATAACCGTGGCTATTAATATTTCTGGACCAAATGCAATCTGCACAGATTCATTAAGGCTTAGCATTTCATTAATGGGAGTCTACCCATCAATGCTTGTGCTATAAATGTCTTTTTCTTTTGCCTGGAGGATGGTTTTTTTGCTCAACTGCTATGATACATGTTTTCAAAACGGTCCTGGAAGTTGATGGAAAAAGAATATTTTTTATACCAGTGCTTATTTTGGGGGGAGGTGACATGGCATACGTAGGAAAAATATTAATATAAGGCATATGCAGACCCTGTGATGCTGGAGGTGACCAGCTGGGACCTTGTACTGCTCAGGTCTCACGCAGGCAGATCTGTCACAACCATTCATGACATGCTGACTTGTTGGGGAGCTCTGCTCTAGACTGCCTTGGTACTGAACCATAAAAGAGACAATCTTAGCACAAAATTCTGCCCACCTTACTAAATAGTTCCCACTCAAGCCTTATCCTTTATTTTCATTTTCTGGCTTGTTATATCATTTGTCACCTTCTCTTTAGAAGCTCGATTCATATGTCATGATTTGCCCCTGTTGGCTACATTTGAGTGTCTCTGCATGTGCACAAGCAGATCTGAGCCCCGTCAATGCTTGTTCTTCTGTCTTGGGGGTTGCTTGGTGCCCCGGCATTATCTTCCTGCAAGCATGATGCACATTATCATTATTCTCTTCTGCTTCAGGAATGAGTATTGAGTTCTGTGCAATTAATGCCGTTACAAGGCAGATACGGGGCTCTTCCTGGCATCTCCAGTGCTTTTGGAAAATTGCAGAAGAGAAGCATTATAGTAATTTATGTGACTTAGGAACTAATTTTTTTCTAAGACTGTTAAAATGACATTTTAAAAATGGAGAAATTATTAGCCAAGACGAAAGGACTCCTGGAGAACAACTGATTGCCTACAGTAATGCTGATCAGGGAGAATGGGATTCTGGGGCTCCTTGTAAGAGGCCTGTTGATAGCGGGGAGGGTTCAGAAGGGTAAGGTAGAGCAGCAGGATCCACTGGGAACATTTGGGGCCTTTAGCCTGGAGGAAAGAAAATCCAAAGGGAGGCAGGCAGCTATTTTCAGCTCTCTGAGGAAGAATTCTTAGAACTGGTCTTGAATTCTCCAATCCACAAAATTAAGACTAAAGGGTAAAAAAGGTAATTGCAGAAAGAAATGGTGAAAAAAAAAAAAAACAAACCACATTTAAAACTTAGTTGCTAGTGTTATTCTTTCAGAAGTGTTCCTATGTAAACTTAAATCTAAACCTATATACATACATGCATATTTTATATCATGCACATATATTTACTTATGGGATTATGGCCTATATATTTTTCTTAAACTGGGAGGCAAATTTGGATTCTATAGAGGAAAGATATTCTAAGAATTGGGAATATCTAGTGGTGGAACAGACTGCCTCATGGGTAGTGAGCTTGTCATGAGAACAATAGCATAGGCCAGCAGTTCTCTAAATTTAGTATCCATGCACATCTCCTGGAGATCTTGCTAAAATGCAGGTTCTGATGCAGTAGGTCTGGGGTGGTGTGGGAGATTCTGCAGTTCTAACAAGATACCAGATGATCGCAGTCCTGGGACCACACTTTGAGATTACATAGATACATAGATATCTGTGGAAAAGAATATTGATTATATACAGGTTATTTTTATTTGCTGTCTCACCACTACTCATCAGTTCTTTTTATTTTTCTTTTTTGTAACACTATGATAATTATGATCATAACCTTTTCTGTTTTAATACTTAAAGCAAATATTATATTAACTTCTAGTTTCATATATTTTTATTTAGAAAAATATATAACTGTATATTTTAAGATCATTTCAACATGTCTAAGTTCCGCTACTAAGTATTACATTCAAATTATGCCCCTAGTAATTCTAATAGAAGGAACCAGAATAAAAATAATCACGGCTAAAAACAATAAAATGCAACTTGTATGCTAGGCACTGCTTTAAGGGGTTTATATACCTTAAAGTATTTAATCCAAAATATGACCCATGGAATAGGCATTATTATCACATTTTATCCGTAAGGAAAGTGAGTTACAGGGAAATTAAGTATTTGGCCCAAAGTCACCTAGCTAGTAAGTGGTAGAATTGAGATTCGAACCTAGGTAGTTAGTCTAATTTCTGAGTTGGTGATCTCAACTATTACAACCATATTAGAATAATTCATTGGGATGATGCCAAATAAAATATTACCTTACACTTATATCAAAATAGTGGGTTTTCAATTTAGTCCCATTAAGGTACCATTTTTTGTTGATAATTTAGTCTTTTAAATACTTCTTGGCCTTTGAGAGCATAAACACTGCACTGTGTAATTTCTAACTTATTTGTTCAATTGCCTTAGACAAGGAACCAATTTGAATTTTATGAAATAAAACTTGCAAAAGTACTTGTGAGATGCATATGAGACTTTTGTAAGTTCAGAATGATAATTTGCTGACACTTCCTAAAATGAAAGGATGCCTGAGTTTCAATCTTGGTTTGGGTAATTTTTTTTTTTTTTTGGTTTGAGTAATTTAAAATTTTTTTTGCAAAATTACACCTGGTGCCCCAAGTAGTCTCTCTTAAGAAAGAAATTGAGATAAGTTATTTCTTTTCCAAAAAGGCATATTTTCTTGGTAATTTAACTATGCTTAAGACTTCATATTCACTCTTTGAAATATTTTTCTATAAGGAAAATGAGAAAGAGAAATGAAAGGAGTAAGAGTAAGCCCCAGATCTGTCCATGGCTAGGACAGGTGCCGTTTGGGGCACATGGTGACCATTGCTAGAAGTTGCAGAGGAGGATGAACAGTGAAGGATGGATGATGCCTAAGAAGGTGACTGTGACCAAGACCATGGTTCTTAAGAAGCCAGACATCCAAGACTCAGAGATACAGGGGACAGTGATGCTCCTTCTAGAGTGACTAACAGTTCTAAGAATTAGCAGGGAATGTTTGTTTCTATTTTCTGAATACTTAAATTTATTAAACTTTAACAATAGATAATACATTGCAATGGTTGAGAAAATATTATAAAGGGCAGGATTGTAACAAAGAGAGGCATGTTAATTATTCCCGGAGCTAAGTGCATTCATAAGCAAAGCTCAAATACTGTCCTGTTTCTCTGTGAGAGTATATTCCACCAATGGGGCCCCAGCATTATAATTATTTTGTTACTATTCATGGATATATGTCTTTTCATCAATACCCTTTTGCAGGAAGAAAGCATTAATATGACTCGGTATCAGATTAACTGTTGGGTAGAAAGTGCAGCTCTGGTGAGGGTTCTGTTTCTTTGATTCTCTTTACATCTTGTGATGTGTGGTGATAGTCGAGTGTAACTAGCAGAGCTGGGACAAGGGTGACAAACTTGGAAGTCATCAATGAAGAGATTCTCTTTACCCAGCTATCAGCAAGGACATTTTTAAAAATTTATCTTGCATATTAATGATTCTTCTTTGAGATATAATGTATATACAGTAAAATGTACAAAGCTCAAATGTATCACTCAATGAATTTTGATAGATTTATACACCTGTATAACCACAGTACAAATGAATATAGAACATTTTTGCACGATCCCAGAAAGTTCTCTTGTGCCCTCTTCTATTCAATACTCCCCCTTTTACCCCTGCACACACAAAATACCCAGAGATAACTATTACCCTGTCACCTAGCTTAGTTATACATGTTCTTGCCTTCATCTAAGTGGAATCGCATGCTATGTTTTTGTGTGTCTGGCTTCTTTCATTCAACATACTATTTTTGAGATTCCTCCATGTTGTTGCATGTTGCATTGCTCTGTTTTATTGCTGTCAAGTATTTCTTTGACTTTTCCACAGTCTGTGTAACCAGTCTCCAGCTGATAGATGTCTGGGTTGTTTCCAGTTCTGAGCTATTCTGAGTAAAGCTGCCATGACCCATCTTGTACAGGTCTTTTCATGGACATGAGTTTTCATTTCTCTTGGGCAATTACCTAGGAAGGGACTGACTAACTTGACTCATAGGGTAGGTGTCTGTTTTACTTTATTAGAAGCTCCCAGTTTTCTGAAGTGTCTGTGTCACTTTACACTCTCACCAGGGGTGTACGAGAGAACAGGGATGGTCCTGATTACAATGGTGCGCTGTCATCTGTACCTCCTGTGGGCACTTCTGCAATCTTAGATATCACTGCGCTGGAAAGAGTGGGAGAGAGTGACAAGCTGGGGATGGGAGGCAGTGGAATGACAGAGTTAGCAAGCTGGAGAGGGCTTTGATCCCGCCCCTGCCAGCAGGCTGGGCTCATTTATTCCCAGAACCACTCCTCAGCCCGGCAATGCCTGCCAACCTTCCATTAAGAGTTACACCATGCAGACTGGTTGTGTTACAGAATTAATTCCGGGACTGGCTTTCAGCCCACCTGCACCTTGACCTCATCTCTGCTTGTTCTCTCTCACACCCACACTGTATTCATCCAGCTTCACAAAATCTCCTTCTTCTGTTTTTGGTGATTTGCTTTGGTTGATCCTCTCATTGCTGAAGCTTCGGAGTCATGAGTTCTCTCCCTTAATAGGTGTGTCAGTTTGGGCCAGTTACGTAAGGTCTCCAAGTTTCTGTTTCCTTGCCTGTAAAATGGGGGTAAGAATGCTGTATTAAAAAGTTAATGCAACTGCTAATGCCAATAAAGAGCTTGGCACAGGGGCTGGCACATAGCATATGCTCAGTAAATGCTGACTTCCAGCACAACCCCTCCTGTTGTACTTCTCACATAGGATTGGCTCTCCTGCCCCGCCTCAGGGGTGGGAGAGCCCTTAATTGAAAATTAAGGAATTCCTGCCCAGGTCCCTCCCTTTCCGAGGCTCTGCCCTGATCTGTTACTCTGAGACACAGTTGAGATGACACAGGTATCATTTCTACTGCGGACTTTCAAGTTCCTGCCAGTTTGATCTGGGGTTATTTGGATTTCCTGTTTCATATTTCTAAGGATAAGGATTAAAATTTAAGGATTATATGCTAAAAATAGCTTTCCATAATGCATTTTCAAAGACCTTAATATTTTGTTAAACTCTAGTCTTAACACATAAAGACTATCCCCCCTTTAAAAATGAGTTGTTACTGCATGCCTAGTATCGGAACACTATTATCCCATGGTCCTGATGTTCCTGTGATCTCATGGATGCCCAGGGAGCCTTTCCCAGTCACAATATACAGGACTTCCTGAGGCCTGGGAACAGAATGGTCATTGGTTTTTATCTTAAAAGATGTCAGCCACCAGCTGCCCACTTTCTTCCAGACTGTTCCTTCATCTTGTAGTTTTCAGGCATGATGCCTGTGAACCAGCCTAGCTCTTCATACTCATCGCTCTGCTCCTGGCTTCAGTATCATCACCCTTGGGTATTCCGAGGCTGCATGTGGACCTCCCTCCTTTCCCCTGTCCCACCTTGACCAGGCCCCAGCACACACACCTGGTTGCAGCTCTTCTCCATGCCTTTACTTATGTCAGCCTTCTCTCTAGTTAGCACTTCCTCTTCACCAGCTTGAAATCACTGTCTACTACTCATTCTCTGACTTTGCTGCTCTCGTCACTGCCAAGCTCTTTAGAGAGTGGTCTTCACCCATAGTCTCTGCTTTCCACCCTCCCATTCTCACCCTAACACATTCCATTATGGCTGTTGTCCCCACCACTCTGCCAAAAAAGTTGCCAATGTCCAACATTGTGTCATTTGTTTTCGTCTCACCTGACCCCTTAGCATCACTGTATGTGGCTGGTGGCCCTACCCCTTCCTTGAAAGGCCCTCTTCTCCTGGCTTCTGGGGCACTGGGCTTGCTGCTCTTCCTGCCTGGACTCTCTTCTTTCAGGTCTTCACGGTGTTACTCCTTGGGATTCTCCTACTACTTCTCATGGAAATAACCTCCTTGGAGAGCCCGTCCCAATCCCAGACCATCCTAACCAAATCAGCTTCCTTCAACCTTTGACCTCACTCTCTACCCACTTTTTATTTTTAACAGCACTATCGACATCTGACACTCTTATTTATTTACATATATGTTCACCTTCCATGAGGCAGTTGGTAACAATCAAATTGCACATTTGGCAATAATGATAGCTGATATTGATGACCTGCTGTGGTGCCAGTTACTGTCCTAAGCACTTTGCCTGCATTAGCCCATTTGATATCCATGATAATCTTATGAAGCAGGAACTAGTATCTTCATTTTGCATATGTAGAAACTGAGGAACAGAGGGGTTAGATAACTTGCCCTTGGTCCCAAAGCTGTAAGTAGCATAACAGGGATTCAGACCTATCCACTCTGATGCCAAGATCTGTGCTAAAAATCATTGCAGGGAAAACCGCTGAATTAAGCTGCTGCTTCATGCTTCCCGAGTGCACAAAGGGAGATGTGGTAGGACAGAACATCTTCGATGACACCAACTGAGAGAACTAACATTTTGTTTTCTATGGAGAGAGTTTAAAGGTCTGGCTTTGTGACAGCTCAGTCATACATAGGTCATGGGCAGTGAGGTGCTCGTCTCACTCTGCATGGGGTGTGACAATCAGTCATAAATGATAAGCACAGCAGGGGCCTTGTATAGTCTTAGAGTAAGAATATAAAATTTTAAAACTTGACATTTACAAATGACAAGATACATGTTAGTTAACTCATTAATGAATCAGTAATCTGGGATGAACTAAAACGAGTTCCTAACTAAAACAAAAAAAGGAAAATGAGCTGGTCTGTGTTTTCTTACTTTAGTTTCTCTGCTTAATCATTAAAGCCGTAGCCTTCACCGATTATTGGCAAGGAAAAGCAGGTTGTAAAGCATTTTGCAGCTAAAGAGAGCAGGTGTTCCCCACCTGTTCTGTTCCGTCTCTGGGCTGAACTTTGCCTTCATTACACGGATCCACAGCACGCTCTCCAGCTTGTTAGCGCTCCTGTGAACTGCTGATCTGGTGCTGGCAAGCTGAGCAGCCTTGAGGGAGAGCCAACCTGCCCACAAACCCTGAACTGGGTCTAACCTGTTCTCATCAAATTCCATCTCTGCCTGAGTGGTGGGTCCTTGGGGAACGCTCATCACCTGCCTGTTATTTCTCCAACCCCCCAAAAAGAGACCCCAAACTCACTGGAAGTGTTATACTAATTGCGTTATGTACAGCCTCTCTTGTTCTGGAAGAGAACAATCAGACAGGCTGATATGTAGCCTCACAGGAGGAAGCGTATTCAGCTATAGTAGATGCCAGAGCGCTTGAATCCTAACAGGCTAGTAAATCTACATGAATATCCAAGAAGTAGTTTTATACAAGTGGATTATAAATCAAGTATTTGAGTGAGGTGTTCACTAATTAGCCCAGACGTTTCTGTAGTCTGCACTTGCCTCTCATTCCCACAGCTATTCTCAATTTTTGGGATTTTATTCACTTTGTAGTCAGCTTTTCAAACTGAATGCACCTACCAGGCACCTGGGGCTCTGGATAACATACAGCTCCTGACTCAGCAGGTGAGGGATGGTGCCTGGGATTCTGCATTTCTAACCTGCTCCCAAGGGATGCTGATGCCTCTGGTCAGGGAGCACACATTGCATAGCAAGACCCTAGACCACCACTTTTCAAACCAGACCCTGCACCCAAATCCCCTGGGGGCGTGTTAAAACAGATTTCTGGGCCCTATGGCAAGAGATTCTGATTCAGTGGGCCTCAGAGGGGGCCCGAGAATTTGCATTTCTGACAAGTTCCGTGGTGATGCTGATGCTGCTGGTCTGGGACCCACACTTGGATAACCACCCTGCTAGATTCTGGGAGTAGCCTCTGACTTGTCTTTCTGCCACCTCTACATCGTTATTTCACCATCACCAGATGTATCCTTTAAAATTCTAAACATTATTATTTTATGCACATCTTATCTTGTTTATAAAATGGCTAATGATCCTCAGTGGATCATTTTGTACACTTCCAGACCCTTTGGCATGCTGTAACACACAGAAGTAGGCACCCCTGGGTTATCTTAATAGAAACTATGAGATATAGCCCACCCAGTTCACATCCCCGTATTTATAAGTGATTTATTGATTCTCTATTTCAGGGACTTGTGCAGACCACAAAAGCAGTTGTTGAAAATGAATAAACATACACTATAGAAAGACATCTACAAACTGTTAAGTAATCTATAACTAAAATGTAATATCAACTACAAAGTCGTCATACTTTGTAGGACATCAGGTTTGGCTGACATACTGGTTGACATCAGGATTCCGCTGCCATCCTCCATGTCCAATGTCTTGAGATCAATGTCAGGCAAGAGAAGCTGCTCCGTTCTGCTCTGACCTGACCTTCACATTGCTCTGCCCTATTTTTGTTAATTCTCTTCTCTGAGACCCCCACACCATTTCTTTTCCAGGCTGCTGCTAGCTGCAAGGGTTATTTGTTGTTGCTGATGTTTGTTTTGTTGCAGGGATCTTGGTCCTAATTCCTTTTCTTTGAAGCTGTAAATACTCCAAGTGCAGTCCATAAAGAGGCTTGACTTGCCTCCAGAATGCGCTGCCAGATGCTAGCTTCCAGCGTTACTAGCCAACCCGAGAGTTGGATTTTGTGGGTTTGTTTGGTCTCGCAGTTTGCGCCAACTGGGCATCGTGTCCTTAGTCCACCTTCTTCTTTGCACACAAGTACAAAAGGGAACATTTTATTCTGCTTCTTTGGGTGGGAACAGTCATTTTATTTACGGGGTCTGAGCTAAAATTTGATCTCTCTATTGCATGATGCACTAGCTTTATCTGTGTACATCCACATCCCTTATCATCTAGCCATTTCATGCCCAAATTCTTCTAGGTTTCTGATGGCATTTGAGTCCTCTGTAGCTTCAGTCTTCTCTGCCAGCTTCACCTCCTAGTATTGTGACACATCTACTCCAGCCATCTGCCAAAGAAGTCATGTCATCTTCTGTGCATCCTCTCCGGGTGCCCACACCAAATGGGTTAAGCCCACACATGGAGGCCTACTCAAATCTTAAACTAAATCTTGTTAAGCCCAATGAAAATCAGGTGATATGTCCCCCAAAGGTGATTGAATCAAACTCATCTCAGTTTTCCTTTTGTCTGTTTTTCCTAGGAATGTGCGTGTGAGGGAGAGGGGAGGTGTTTGCTGCAGGCAAATGTTTGAACTTTCAGAATAGTTAGGGGAAGAAAGGATATAAGTGTTGGTAAAACTGAGCACGGTTGATGCAGACTGGGCATGCTCTAAGGAATTTTTGCCCCTTAATGATCTCTATTTTCTTCTTGCAAGTATGACCTAAGGCAATTGAAAGCAGAATACTTCTCTAACCAAACTGGCAATTATTTTTTAGTAGATTTGGTACACCGTATACTAATCTTCCATATTTTTGGAGTCTTTAAAAAGTAAAGAAGCTTCAAAACTGTCAAAGTTGGCTCTTCGTTTGCTCTTCATGATGCCTTCGTAGGAAGAAAAAGGAAAGAGCTGGGCTGTTGGCTCTGGGTTTTTTATGTTCTGACACAGACACATTTGAAGGATTTGAAATGGATTGCACGTTGACACTTGGGTTACTTTTTCCTTTTGTGTTTTGTGTTTTCCCCATTTGGTATCCTTGACTGATACTGTTGATGTCAGGGGACAAACCACAGGTTTAGAACGTTGATATTCTCCATCAATACTACTGAATGACCCTAATCCTAAAAGCAAGGCAAAAATTCATCAGGCCTGATGTTTAAAAAGAGTTTAGTTTTGATTATGTCCATGTTAATGAGCCACAGCCCCACTCCTCAGGTCTGTGGAATTGGAAGCCTTGAGTAGCAAATGGTGTCGTTGCCTGGCCGGACCCCCTTTCTGCTCCAGGCACTGTCCTCCAGCTGTCAGAAGTGCTGCCCTGGGCACAGGAGGGTGTTCAGAAGCACCCCTGCCCTCTATCCACTAGATGCCAGTAGTAGGCACCACTAAATGTCACCCCACCAGAGGGACAACCACAATGTCTCCAGACTTTGCCAAATGTCTGGGCTGGGGGCTGGGGGCCGGGGAGATAGGGGGAAATGGGCATCAAAAGTGCACCCTACTGGGGACCATTAGTCTGTAGGGACCTGAAAGTGTGGTGGGCAAAAGCTAGGTCTCTCCTTAAACTTACCCAAGCACAAAGGAGAGTAGAGGTATTCTGCAAAATGGAGACTACGTTCTTTGCATGATGTCACTATTTCCTCTCTGCCCAATTTTAGCCAGATTTTTAAAATGACATCTTCCTCAAGCATCTAAACTGACAGAAGAGAAGATGTCATGGTTTATACTTTGAGGAGTCCAGTGAAGGTTGGGTTTGGTCCTGGCATAAAGTAGGGAGGTCAAAGATATTCTTGTTTTATGTTAGATCGTGGCAAGATCCAAATTATACAAGGGGTTTCATAGTGTCCCAGACTTTTTTTAATTACATTTTTTAAAAGAAAATAACTTATTGAATATAACTTCCTGACATTATAAAGATGGAGGTAGTAAAATTATTCAGAACATCCCCTAAACTAGCCCTGACTAAACTAATTGCAACCTTTTTCTGCTAACAAATTTCCCTCTTCCATATTCTCCCTCCCTCAGTTTTGCCTGTCCGTGCAGTTCAATCCTTTGTATTTACCCATGATGGAAGGTCTGCACATGATAAAGATAATTCAGGAAACCTGATTTTCAAGGCTTGCATAATTAATAACGATGATTTTTGACATTTTAAGAATGGTATATTGACCTTGTTCTTGATCAGTCATGAGAATTAAATGTAAGAGATGGGCACCAGAGCAAGGCCCCTGGCCTAATAAGAATTTAATTTATACTGTTTGCTAACATTTCTTCTTTTTAGTTTATACAGCCCGCATTGTACCTTTTCTCAAAGCAATCATGAGTTATAATTTAAACTATTAAACACACACCACCTTAATCTTGCCATTTGTTGTTACATTATTCAAGGCAGTGACCAGCAAAATTCTGTCCCAGGACTCTTAACCTTCTTTAAAACAAAAGTAATGTTCACTTTTCCAATGCATCTTTAAATAAATCCATTGAAGTTTTGTTTGAAAAAGCTTCCCTGTGTGAAGAGTTCAAATTGCCTTCGGCAGTCACCTTTGGAATCCCAAAGAGAGCAACAGTGAGAGTTGTGTCCCTGGAAGACTTCTTTGGTTCCAAAAGGCAATTGCCTTCCTCTCCCGAAAGAAATCAAAGAGGAAAGACAGGAATCATCTGAAAGAGTGCTCAAGAAGTAAACTTGGTGGAAAGCTAGTTAGCTAGAAAGATAGAAGGAGGATATAGACTTTTGAAATAAACGGGAATTTTAAAGGATTTGGGGGGCGGAAGAGAGATGACTATAAACAAAGCCAAGTGCTAAATATAGAAACTGTGGAAATAAATAGCCCATGCTCCCAGGATAGCCTTGGCTTTGATGTTAAGCAGCAAAGCAGCTGCAAAGGGTTCCTGTGTAAAGCCACAAACAGGAAAGGATTAAGAATATGCTGATTAAGAGAAACACACTTGTTTTACCTCAGGAATTACCTCTGGATTTTGCTACTTACGGAATAAAAGACAAGCATGTCAGAGCAAGCACTTTGAATGATTAAAATTCTAGAGTTTATAGTGGGAAACAGACATAGGAATGTTTCTATTTCATAATTTGTTGCAAGGGAGCTTTAAAAAGGCAGGTGTGTTACTCTGATAATTCTAGCTAACTAGTATAGAAACCATGGACATGGACTCTGAGTGAAGAGTCTAATTGGAGCTAAATGATGTGTCTAAAATAAACTTCATGTGTGTCTTTCTTATACATGTCCTTGGATTGGTCTTACTAGAAATTTCCACTAGTTGGGTGATACTGGGTAAGTAATGGATAGAGGTACTCAGTTTATTTGCCGGTGAGTTGAGAATGTAGCTATATTAGAGAAATTGGAATCACCAAAAAATATGAATAGTTGCCCATCAAAATATTGCTATACCCCATTTCTTTTAGGGCTACTTACAAAGTTACTATTAAAATGGATGGATTTAAGCCTTAAAGGTAAGATGAAACATAAGAATGATGAATTTTGTGAGTTAAATTTCAGCTTAATTCTTTGGGGGGGGGGAAAAAAAACCTATGAAATCTCAGGGTTGCTTTAGTTTCAAGCAAGATAGCAAATGCAAGATCAATGTACAAAAGTCAGTTTTTTCTGGATTTCAGAAATGAACAATTGGAACTTAACATTTAAAAAATAATTAAAATAGCACCAAAACATGAAATACTAGGCATAAGTTTAACAAAATATGTTCAAGGATCTGTATGTGGAATACTAAAAAACTGACAAATAAAGTCTCTCCAAAGAGATCGGGACATATTTCATGTCCATACTTGGAAAGATTTAACATTGTAAAGATGTCAATTCTTCCGAATTCAACTATAGATTCAAAGCAATCACAATCAAAATCCCAGAAAATATTTTTTAGATGTTAACACACTTGTTTTAAAATTTATATGTAATGCAAAGCACCGAGAATAGCCAGCGCAATGCTAAAATGGAAGAACCATTGGAGAACTCACATTATTTGATTTTAATACTTATTGTAAAGCTATAGGGATCAAGAAAGCATGCTGTTGATGAAAGAATAGACACACACAGGTCAATGAAACATAATAGATAGCCCTAAAATATACCCAAATTAGTATAGTAAATTGATATTTTTACAAAGGCATAAGAATAATTCAATGGAGTAAAGGACAGTCTTTGCAACAAATGGTGCTGGAACAATTGGGTGTCCATATGCAAAAGCATGAACTTATACAGAGAGCTCATACCTTACACAAAAATTAACTCAAAATGTAAATAAACTCTAAATGTAAAATGCAAATGCATAAAACTTCTAGTAGAAAAATAGGAGAAATTTTGTGTGATCTTGGACTTCTGAATGAGTTTTTAGACATAACCTCCATAGCATAATCCATGAAAGAAAAATCTGATCAACTAGAGGTCACCTAAAAACTATTGCTATGAAAAAGACATTAAGACAATAAAAGGAAAAGACATAGCCAGGAGAAAATATTTGAAAATCACTATTCTGATAAAAGAATTGTATTCGGAATATACAAAGGATCCTTAAAACCTAGCAATAAGAAAACAATGTAGTTAAAAATTTGGCAAAACGTGAACAAACATCTCACAGAAGAAAATACAGATGATAAATACACATATGAAAAGACACTCATTTGTCATAAGAGAAATGCAAATTAAAATTTCAATGAAGTATCACTACAGATTATCAAAATGACTAAAATTTTAAAAAAATTACAATAACAATTGCTGGCATGGATGCACAGCCAGCAATAGGCTCTCTTATTACTAGTGAGGATGCAAAATGGCATTATAGTCACTTTGGAAGACAGTTTGGTAATTTCTTACAAAACTAAACATATTCTTGCCACACGATTTAGCGATTGTGCTCCTATGTATTTACCCAACTGATTTGAAAATTTATATCCCCACAAAAAACTGCATGCAAATGTTTATAGAAACTTTATTCATAATAAACCCAAATGGAAAGCAACAAAGATATCCTTCAGTAGGTGAAAGAATAGAGACAAACTATGACATATACAATGGAATATCATTGAATGATAAAAATGAATTAGCTATTGAGCCAATCCAAAAACATGGTTGAACCTCAAGTGCGTATTCCTAAGTGAAATGTCTGTCTGAAAAGGCTACATCTTGTATGGTTCCATTTATAAAACACTCTGAAATAGACAAAGCCATAGAGATGGTAAACAGATCAGTGATTGCTAGGGATTGAAGAGGGGATTGAAAAGGGGAACTACAGTGGATTTTTTTAGGGTGGTGAAACCATTCTATATGATACTATAACAGTTGAGTACATGTACTGTACATTTGTAAAAATCTATAGAACTTTTCAGCACCAAGAATGAACCTGAGGTCTATTCAGATTTTAAAAAATCATTTAGGATGTCAAGGGCATCCCATAATGGAATGCAGATGATGAATAAAAGGATCCAACTATATTATCAATGTATAAAACAACCTTACTGAAGGCAGTGGGGGAAGAGAGTTGCTGATTTAAGTAACTTTGGAAATGAATGGAATCTGTGAAACTAAAAGCACCAAGAACTGTACATCAGCACTGTGCTCTAGTTGGCAAAATTGTTTCCCATGGGGGTACAGGTTAACGATTCTGAGTCCACCATACATATCCACTGCAAGTGAGTAATTAGGTAGATAGCAGATGGTAGGAGCAAGAGTTCTCACTGTTGGAGTAGGTGATTATAGAGCAAAGGGAGGGAGCTAGAATGATCCATTGGTCATGGACTAGAGTTGGAGACATCAGGGTGAATCAGGTTTAGCTTAATATATATACAGATGAATAAATATAGGAAGAGTTATGGATATGTGTATGCATATATGGGTTTGGACACACATCTATATTTCCAAACTTACTTCACTAAGAGAATCTAGAGTATCACTGAGCATAACCAGCCCCCAATCTTGGTTTCTAACACCGTTCCTCCATAAAAGGAACCGGGGTCCTTGGAGAAATGTCTGATTCTAGAGCTGGGGAAGGGAATTTAAAAGATGAGCCTGGAGCATCTAACAGTTCCAGGAAGTAAGGGAATGCTCAGAAAACACAAATAAGGAGGGTATGTCAAAGGAACACAGGGAACCAACTAAAAGAACTCTGAAGGGTCAGAGCTGGAACAATTTAAGCAACAAAATAAAAAATGTAATATTGGATTGTAACCCAAAGTATAAAATAAATGTCCATGAGGTCATACTATTACCAATCGGCAATTAAACAAATAAATAATTAGGAAGAATACACAAGTCTCTTTTATAGGAGAATTCTGTATAATTGATGTGGATGATGGCTCCTTAAGGAGGTGAAGCATAACTGCCTCCTCTTAAGTGATTCACACAGCAACTTTGTCTCACAAAGCATAGTATGGAAAGTGGGGTGGTTGGGGGTGGTAAAGAGTAACTCTGCAGCGTGAAAACCTGATCAACACTACCTCACTCAGGTGACCAAGGGTGATCTCATCAGGATTGTGCCATGTTGGTAGTATGTCTCTCCTTTATCTCTGTAGTCTTTCTCCTCAGCCCATAACCCTAGTCTAATCATGAGAAAAACATCATATACCAATTTTGAGGGCTATTCTACAAAATGCCTGACCAGTACTCTTGAAAACTTTCAAAGTAATCAAAAACAAGAAAACCCTAAGAGATACTCACAGAATGGAGACCCTAAAAATGCAATGTGGTGTCCCAGATGAGCTCCTGGTGCAGAAAAAGGACAGTTTGGTCAAAACTAAGGAAATGGTAATAAAAGTGTGGACTTCAGTTAATATTAAAGTATCAATATTATTTATTATATGAAAAGTATCGTACTGTGATAAGATGTTAACCATAGAGGGAACTGCATGTGACATATCTGGAAATTCTCTGTTCAACTTTTCTGTAAATCTGGAAACCATTTTGGAACAAAAGATTATTTTTTTAAAAGGACTAAGACAAAGAGTAGAATGGTAGTTGCCAGGGGCTGGGGTGAAGGTGGAGAATAGAGAGTCATTGCTTAATATGTACAGAATTTCTGTTTGAGACGATGAAAAAAGTTCCTGAGATGGATGATGGTAATGGTTACGCAATGGTGTGAAGGTACTTACTGCCACTAAGTTGTACACTTAAAAATGATTAAAGTGGTAATTTGTGTTATGTATACTTTATTATAATAACAATCTATAAAGAAAAAACCCAAAGATAGAAAATTAGAGAAGGGAAACATCGGAAGGACTAACAACAAAATTAAAAAATAGACAAAAGAGAAAACAGTAGGGTAGGAAAGAGAAATGAATTAAGATTCCCCAGGGGACTATATCCCCATTGCTAGAACACTAGAAAAGTAAACACATATTTAGGAATCACAGAGTATAAAGTGGTGCTTGGGATTTTTTCTTGCCTTAAGTTATAAGTTGTACACACTCAGTCCAGAAAAATCCTATGACAGAAGGCAAAAAAAAATAACTTTTTGTTTATTAGTAAATTAAATTTGGTACCGAGTATGGATAGAACAAAAAGCGGAGGCTATGATACACTTTGGACCCGAATATGGGCTCTCTGGGAGAAGGAGAGTGAGAGTAACCAGATGTTACATTTATGGACTGTCATCTAGGTATTGTACTATATCTATTTTATATATTGTTAGTAACCCTCACAACAGCACTATATGCTAGTACTATTATTTCCCACTACAGAGCTGGCATTTAAGATCATAGTTTTTTGTCACTGATGTCAGTTAATTAGTAGCAGTGACAATTCCCATAGACCTAGGAATATAACAGAATTTTTCAGGACAAGTGTAACATTTAAGTGAACTTAGCTGATCTTGTATTAGGGAATGTTTGCTATAAATTCAATGGGATTCCATCTACCAAGTCAGAGAAGTTAGTTAAGCCAGGTGTGTTGGCATATTTGGGGTATTAGAGTCTATAGTTATGAAATGGAACCCTAGTTGTATAACCCATTAACTGTGTGATCTCAAATTACTTAAAATAGAGGGGTCTCAGTTTCACCATCTACCATCTACAAAATGGGGATAGAATTGGTTCTTTGCTTATAATGGTCTTTTTCCTTTTCTAACATTCTTTGTGCCCATGATGGTTGATCTGAGATAGTGGTATTTGTCTTTAGAGGGGAAAAAAGGTCATATAATCCCTGTATTAACTGGAGTATCCTAGCTACAGTAAAAAATAAAACTCTAGATTTTCAATGGCTTAACACAATTGAAAGTATTTCTCATTCTCTTAGGAGTCCAGTGTGGGTGTTTTTGACACAAAAGTGGCTTTCTTATACCTGGTGATTCAGGAATCTAGGCTCTGTCCAATCTAGTAGTTGCAGTATTCCCCTAGGGTCTCCTTGTCTTCTGTGTAAAGAAGCAGGGGAAAAAGAAACCTGAAATGACCCTCATCTCTTCCATTTACATTCCCTTTGTGAGAACTCATCACATGGCCCTCTTTAAATGCAAGGAAGGGGTACTGTAAAATGCGGCTCATGGTTAGGCAGTAATTTCCCTGCTATTCTCTAAACTATGGTAAGGCAAAGGACAAATTTGTGTGAAGAATCGGCCACCTCTGCCTTAAGCTCTACACGGGCCCATTAATGCTGATCTATGCAAATCCACTCACCTGTATGGAATGAAGCTTGGCACCATTATAAAAAGCCTCCTTCAGTAATCACCAAGTGTAACGGGGACAGTTAACCCTCAGATTTCTATGTCCTTTAAATGGTTGAATAATAATTCCATCAGAAAATATTTATAAACCATTTGGGAATGCTTGTATAGGACTAAAATAACATTGAAGAAATCACTAACTTGAGTCTCAGCACTAAATGACCTTTTAATGCAACAAAACCCTCATCATATTGTATTTTTCTTCTTAACTTTAAAAATAGACTTGCAGAATGAATGTGATATTATGTGAGACTCCTTAGTGCCTAGAATTTACTTTTCTTTGTATTTGAGGTGATATTTTCTCTCTCGCTGTCTCTTCCTCTCTTCCAGCATATAAATTTTTACTTACTGACATATTTTGTTAAAAATAGCAACTGATCATCATATAAACATCAGGTATTTTACTTAAATAAGATAACATGCTTTTTCCTGAGTGTGTTAAAGTAAATATGAGTGTTTATAAGTAAGGGAGTTATTAAGAATGAAAAACCCTGGTATATCCACATGATATTTGTTGCCAATCTGTAAGTGTCCATTCCAGTGGTTGTTGAACTTGAGAGAATACTGGAATCACCTGTAGGATTTATTATGCCACAGATTGCTGGGCCCCACCCCCTGGAGTTTCCAGTTCCAGAGGTCTGGGAATGGGTCCCAGGAATCTGTGTTTCTAACGGTTCCTATATGATGGTGCAGCTGCTGACCTAGGGACCTTACCTTGCAACCTGCTGATCTTTCTACCAGATAATGCCAAAATCACAGAGAAAGGTAGCCAATCTATGCCATCTCTCTGAGGGTGGACTGCTTGATATGTCCCAGGTTTTGTATTAAAAAAAATAATAATGCCGAAAGACATACAGTGCTTAACACTCAGGTTAATTTAATTCCATAATCATAAAGCAGAATAGTACCAATTTTGGTACGTGGAGACTTCTGTACTTAATTTTGACTGACCCACATAAAGAAAATGTGATTCATCTGACTTGAAACTGAAAACCCAAATACCCAAGGTTGTGAAACATAGTAGATTTTTATAGTGGGGCCTGCAAGAAAACAAATGATTATTAGAGTGATAGGAGTGCTCAGGCCAAAGGTGCACAGAGAGTAAGTCACTCAGGTATTAGGGAAATGAGCAACAAAATCATGGAAAACGTTAATGAAATGCAAGGTAGAATATTTTTACTAAATATGAGTTCAGGGTCTGAGCTAAATGGATTTAAAAATTTTTTGCCTGGGTTTTTACTTTCTTAATTCAGGGGAAGTAATTCTGAGGGAGGTTTATTTTTAGGTTTTACTTTCATCTGAGCAAGAAGAAATG
Source organism: Eulemur rufifrons (assembly GCF_041146395.1). NCBI lineage: Eukaryota > Metazoa > Chordata > Mammalia > Primates > Lemuridae > Eulemur > Eulemur rufifrons. The sequence continues at coordinate 31,705,267 of NC_091002.1, forward strand.
TATTGTATAATAATGAAAAAGTAATCTGTCCTCTTGGATGCTCAAAGCCTATGATAAGAATTCATGAGCTATTTATTTAGAAAAATTATAACTCATGGACAGTAACCCTGGTCAATATTTAGGCTTCAAAAGGGATTATGAAACTCGGTTGTTCTAAACTCTAGAGGATAAAGTGTTTTATCATAACATAAATTGTGGAATGAATGAATAAAAGTCACAGTGAGTCCTTTTGTGAAAGTCTGGGGCTGCCTGGAATCAGCATATAGGACTCAGGTTCAAAAGGTGAATGATATTAATCAATAATATGATTATTTAGGGAAATGATCTGGAACAAAAAGATATCTCGCAGACCAGGCAGGTAATATTCAAGCAACTAAAAAAGCTAATGACTATTTCTTACGACTATCTTGCCCTTGGTGAAAAATTCTAATACAATTACTATTTTTTCTCAACTATATTTATAAAGAGGCATTGAAAAGGAGAATGTCTTGATTTGAAGGAAGGAGAGGATGCAAAGAAATTCTGCCCTGCTTTCTGCCCATGGCACTTTTATTTGGGCACAGTGCCACTGTCAAATGCTTCTTGGTTCATCACCCAATTTAATATTTCAGAAAAGTCATCCAAGGGCCTTTTTTTTTTTTTTTTTTTGTGGTGGTTGTTCTGGCAGCATTCTATGGCTTCTCTGTTCTCAGAGTGCTCTTCTGCCTGGACAAAGTCAAGTTCATGCCTACGCATGTGTAGAAACCCAAGGTCGAATGCACCTCTCGGCACCTGCAGAGTGAGTTTTCAGGGGACTGTGTTGTCACAACTGCTGTCGTCTTCAAACAGCAAGTCTTCATGAGAGACGTGTCAGAGAGGCTTCCCTACTGTCTGGCTGCCTTTTTCCTTTACCCAACTTACGCTATCTTATTTTCTCCATTCTGCCCTGACTTTTGGCTAAGACGGGCCGGCCTGTGGGTTCACCAGCTTGTCTGCTTTGGTTGTACTCCATTGCCATAGGCTTGCAAAACAACCAGCAGTGGCATACCCCATGGTTTGTTCTTTCCCACCTTGCTCCTTCCTCCTTCCCTCCTTTTATTCCTTCCTTCCTTTCTTTGCAAAAATATTTATGATATATAACAGAAAAGTACATGGTATAATAGAAAAAAAATTCTCTTAAATATTTTTCCTTTAATTTTTTGCATTATCGTAAGAACCTGTTTCATTCATGTACTTTGTCTTCAGGGTGTAATTTCATTCAGTGTCGTCTTTGGACTGTCACTTGCACTACCATTCTTTCTCAACACTGTCTCTTCTTACCGTCTCATTTCCAATTTCCTATCCTTTAATTTTTTTAAAGATTCTATGCTTCTCGCCAATTTATAGAGATAAACTGCACTGTGTTGCCACATTTCAACCTTTTTAACAAAGGGAGTAAATGCAAGAATTCCTCAGGGAATTTCTCATGAAGGTCAAATCAAGTGTGTGTTGGAAGAAGACAAATGATTTTTATTAGTTATTTTTCTTTGTTTTGATTTTACCCTACTCTTCGGAAGGAACCAGTAATTGTAGTAAACATAAGGCCTTGTAAAAGAGTTTTTACACAATATTTCCTTTCTCAGTGTTATGGAGTGCAAACACGAAGCATACAGGCATATTGCTCCATCGCTTCCTGTTCAGAAGCTAAAGAATTCCAACAGGATTATTTACTTAAACTTCCTCTTGACGATTAATCCACTGCCCACCTCTCAAATCTGTCCACATCTTACTGTGATAACTTAAATTCCTCCACCCTCTCTTTAAAACATTTCAATTTTTCATTAACTTACAGAGAGGTCATAAAAATTCCCTCCTTTCCACATTAGCTGCTAAAGTTTATTCCTATAAATTGTACATCCTGATTTCATCTGTCGCTTCTAAATCTGTGCCATCTCTGAGCTATGCCAAGATTTCTGGTGAGTAACCTTTATGTGGACACTTCCTTTGTCCTTGAATTTTATCCTTGCAGTAAATATTTACTTTGATTTCTTAATGATTATTAGGTCTTTTTTTTTTTTTTTTTTTTTTTTTTTTCTTTTCTTTTCTTTTCTTTTCAATCTTCCTACAGGGTGTCTGCTCAAGAACAGGACCTCTTTAACGTCTAGGTCTTCCCATGCATTTTCTTTGAGATCTGTCCCTATCCCGCTCGGGGTCTGACTGTGACTTCTTTTTACTTCCTCCTTTGCTTGTCTCCAAAGAGGTGGTAATACTAAATTAACAGCATTTGTGAAAATGCCTAGAAAAATATTGTTACTGACATAAAACCTTTTTTAAAAATCATCTTCATTTTGTAAGTAAAAAGTTTTAATGAAATGAATCATTTTTATTCATCTTTGGAGTAAAGTTTTATATGTTCCGTCATGGATAGATTTTTCTTTTTTTATTGTTTAAGCACAAGAAGCCAGAGTAGGTAGTGGAAAACAGAATAAATTTTTACCAAGAAGAAATTAAAATACAGTTGGATATGAACATATTCGTTTTTAGCTCTATGGCAAAAATGAACTCTGATTTGGTGATAAGGTAAACTGATGCTTTATTCCTCTTTTAAAATCAGGTACTGTCTCAGATTATGTGACAAAGCTTTTGGGAAAGCTATTTGTGCATTAGCTTAGATGGTATGTACCCATATGTTTTCCCAGGAAATGGTCAATATATTTTAAAATTTGATTAAGGATAATACAAAATAAAATATGACTGCAACTCACCGTCTCAAAGAATGCTTGTTTAGTGGTCATATCATAATGATTGAAACTATTGGTAAAGATACTTTTTTAATTCCAAAAACCTACAGAAAGAAATCTATCAAAAGCCAAAAACGTAATTAATATAAAAATAAATGCAATTTTAAAAATAGTTTGATTCAGAATAATTTCAAATTTGGCATTATTTTCTAAGTTTATTATTTACAAATGATAGCTCTCTCGGATCACGTTCTCTGAACAGACTCAGTTGTGAGGGATTGTGTGCAAGTGATTTATTAAGGAGATGCTCCCAGGAGGTCACAGTGAGAGAGCGGAAGAGGCAGGACAGAGAAGGGAAAGAGCCAAGTGAGGGTGAGGTTTCAGGTGAAGTCCAGCCTGAACCTAACCTGCAGAGAGCTCCAAAGCATAAATTACACCTGGATGTCATTCTGCCCCAAGGCAAGGTTGCTGGGCTTTCACACTCCTGCACCTGTCAAACTTGAGCTGTGAGCTCTCTGGGGGTATATAGGCTTCCAGGCACCTCCTGCCCTCTGCACAGCTGGGTGAAGTGGCTCCGAGAAGTCAAAGGTAGTCCAAAGACCACAGGTGTCAATTGTTAGGAATAAAGCAGGTAGACACCGGGGATGCCTGTCTGATCAGTAAAGGAGCCCAGCAGGGATCCAGGTGAGTTTCCTACAGGAGCTTTATGCAAATTTCCTGGCTAACTGGAAAATGGCCTTGGATTTAGTTAACTTTTTCAATCATTGGTAGTTCTTGATATGAACAGCTAGCCTCATTTTGTGTACTTGCATTAGTGTTGAGATTGATCAACAAATGAATGAAAAGGAGAGTTTACTTCTGGTGAATTTACAGCACTTGGGCAAAACCTTGGGGCTGATTTATTGGTTGACTCGGTGAATGTTCTTCTTGTGAAAATTCAATTAAGCATGATACTCCACATTACACATGTCTAGTCCTTACCCCTACAAATTAGCATTAGAAAAGACTCAATTGGATTCTTTCTGTCTTGCCAGAAAATCGAAAGTGAGAAAAAGTCAAGCAAGTTTTCTTTGAAAGGGGGTTGGGGAAAGAAATATTACTACACACTTGACAACTTAAAATATCTCATTTTGGAAAATAGATTAATTCTTTGTGTATTCAGGATATCACCTGAGATGAAAAGGTCATCAAAATGCAAACCTTTGGGTGGTAGAAAAATTTGTGATACATTTTGGAATAAATAGCTTCAGAAAATTCAGACTACCCAGGTAGATACAACAAACTGGCTATGAAGGTAAGGAAAGGATAAATGCCATTTACCTATACTTCAGAAAATAGGGAAATCACCAGACATGCCATGACGGTGTAATTAGAGAGAAAAGGAAATACATCGGTTGCCAGCCCAGATGTATCTATCTTGCACAAGGCTGAATCAGAACATGGAAATCAGCCAAGCCTCTTGAGAACCTCTCCTTGACATTGTCTGGCCTCCAGGGCTCAATGTGGAAATGGCTGCTTTAATCTGCAGTGATGTTGGAGTTACTCATGAACACAGTAGTCTGAAGAAGACTTTTCCCAAATAGATTTATTAGCAGCTCTCTCATTGCTATTGGGACTCTGATGCAGTTATTTTACAGATGGACCTAGATACGCTGTCCAAGTGTCAGAATGTCCTACAAGTTCTAGCCCTAGTTAATATCTAGGGCAATTAATATCAGGTTGCATCTGAATCATGCTGAGATGAATCACCCAACACATACTGTTGGACCCTCCCAGAGGTTCTGATTTAGTAGGTCTAGGGTTCTCATGTGATATTCATGCAGTTGGTCAAAGGACCACACTTTGAGGACCACTGGACTGGAGAAATTAAAGAATTTAAGTCATAGAAACAGATAAATGGTGTGTTCAAATATTATATTAAGGTAGGGTTGAGGGAATAGGAGCAGCTTGCATTGCCAGATAAAAAAAACTTGGATGTCTATTCAGCTATAGTAAAATAGGTGTAAACCAGAGGATAACATTTTGGATGATTCAAAGGGAAAATCTGGCTACGTTTATATCATCTGGGCTTTTCAAGTGGAAACAGCTTGTTTGCCTGATGAATCTATATCATTTTCATATTTCTTTTCAAAAGACCTTTTATGAAAATCGGATTCTATGCTCACCCAAAATATTCATGAAGATGGTTTTTAGCATTTATGAAACTATTTGCAAAATGATGGGTGTTTCTAGTTAATCTGATTAGCCCAAAATGAGGACTTTTGCTTACCACAGGTAGTGATAGAAAATTGTGACAATGAAATCTTTGTCACCACAGTTTTGATCATTTTTCTTTAAAAAGCCTTTGATTACTTACAAATGCAGTATTATAATTTGTCCACAAAAATGTGGTGAATCCCTTCAAGAAATGCCTGGTAATAAATAGGTACTAGGAAAATAAAACATATTATTCATAAAGACCCAATATATTCCTGATATTATTTATCTTTAGAATATATATAGATTTTCATGGTGATTATGGAGGTTTTTTTCTTCCATTTTTTATAAGAAGGTTAAAATGAAGCCAGTTACTATCATATTAAATTTCACCTGTTTTCATTCATCATTTGAAAAAAAAATTGCGAAAGATATTTCCTAACGTGTCCTAGAATCTTGGAAGCAAGTGTGGCAGTTTTCTTCCTTTGAAGTCACAAATGCATCTACCTCTACCATTAATGCTGTTAAAATTAAGTTTTATTAATTTTATGTCTTACTAAAGCTTTGGTGCTATCAATGTAATTTTATGTTAAGCTGCATTTAACTTTCAGCTTAAGAAATATTTTATTCTTAGATGGGTATATAAAAGTTTGTCAGGTTGCTGAAGAAAGAAGTAAGAAGGAGAAAACTTGGCTTTTGCACAACCAGAAGCTAAACTATCTCAGCAGATAATCTACAAAAAACAAATTAGCCAGATATCTGCCAATGTATCTCACATTGCCTTGTTATAGACGTAGCTTCTGAAAATGAGCATTACATTCTATTTATTATGATAATTTTCTTATACATGAGCAAAGACTTAAGTCGTTTATTTTTTTTATTTGGATTACTCAATATTCCTTTTACTTTATCAATATTGAAAAATAAATCTTTAGAGAAAAAAGTAGATTTGGGTACATATGAACTCTTTTTCTGGCCTCTACCCAGTCTCGGTGCTCTTGGGCAATTGACATTTTTTCTGGAATTCAGTTTTCTCATTTGAGATCTCTTCCAGCTTCAACAGTCTGTGGTTCTATTATAGTAATTGTTTCTGGTTAGGCATATTCAATAATGGTGACAGCATTGCAATCATTTTTATGCTGGATAGGGTGCCAAGGGGGCTGGGGGAAACTGCAGCCTTATGATTTCAAGCTTGTTCTTTTTTAAGCACCAAAGGGGCGGGGGGTGGGGGGGGAAGCTTCATCTTTCTCTGCTGCACCCCTTTTAATAGAACGATTTGTTCTGTAAAATGTGGATTCAGTCAAAAGGCTGCCTTGAAGGACCTAGAAGACCACAGGTTTCCCACTCGTACAGGTGGGCTGTGTTCTCGCCTAGAGCTCAAGTTCCTCTTCCAAGTACATTCATGCTGTTGCCAGAATTCTGTTCCTTGCAGTTGTGGAGCCGGTGCTGTTACCCGGAGGCCTTCCTTTTCATAGGCAATACACAACATAGTTGCTTCTTCGTCTCTCACTCCTAGACCTTCTTCAGAAAGGCTCACCCAGGATCTCTTTTGATTATCTTTAAGTCATCTGATTGGGGAAACTTCGTTACTCCTGCAAAATCCCCTCACGTCTGCCATATTCTATAGTATAATCATGGGAGTGATAACCCATCACCTTTGCTATAGTTTGTTGCTTAGAAGCAAGTTGCAAGTTGCTTGGCATGGATACAAAGGCATGGATACCAGACCAGAATTATGGTGGCCATCTTAGAATTCTGCCTACCACAGGTAAGCAAATATGTTGACATTTGTGATTAAGTTGTGTGGTCGACCAACAGTAGTCATTTAACTTCTCTGTTGGTTTTCCCATCTGCAAAATGGAGAATGACAGAACAAACAGTTCTTACTTGCCAGTATTATTGCAAAGACTAATGAGATAATACATGCAGATTATCTCTTAAAATTCCTAGGACATTATTGGTTTTTTATTGTTAGTAGTTATGATGACTAGTACAGTCATTGATTATATTACTTGACTTAGCTGTTTTTAGTGGTAGGAACTTTTAATCTCATCTAAATAATTTTTCAGTTTTTATTGTATTTGCACCTCTCTGAGAAGTCCCTTTGGATTACAAAATGTGTTAAGAGAAATTGGCTTTTTGGTCTAGTATCTTCCTATATTCTGTCCTTGACTCCTGGAAGAATGCATGAACTCCAGACCTTGGTGAATTCTTCATCTCCCTAGGAAAGGCAATGGGACAATGAAAGAAGCAAGGAAAGAAAAAATATGAAAAAATATCTTCCACATTATCTGCCATTCATATACCTGCCAATACTATTGGGCCAAAGAATTTCAAAGTAGGGCCAGGGATAACATTCATACTCAAGAATAGAACAGATAACATCCACAGGCATTGGATCCCCTACTTTTTTTCCCCATTATTTGGTGATATTTAAGAGAACATGAAAGCATGGAAGGTAGTTCACACTATTGTATTAATTTTCTGTGTCCCTAGGTTTCTTGTAACAATTAGGCATCTGGTTGGTTTTCTGGATAAAGGTGAGTCTGACTCACATTTTATGTACTGTGTTCCTGTTAGTGCTAGAGTCTGACAACACCTAAATCTTCAGCAGGGTGTCACTCATTCAGTAAACCAGGATAAAATACAGCCTCTGTGCTGGACTCCATGTCAAGCACAGTACAAAGAGAGATGAAAGAACAAGGTCTTTTTGTCAAGGGATTCACACCAAGTGGGAAAGCCCCATGTCAATAGGTAGTTACAGTACTACCCATAACACATAAATGATCTCATTGCTTTTTCCCCACTTCAAATATTAATCCTATTTTACATTTAACTGTGACACATCAAAGTGAAAATAAGTTTTCTCTATAAGTTGCTCCTTTTATTTAGGTTTTAAGTTTTTGTGAAATTCCATAGACTACTAGGTTTTCAGATCTTTTTTCTTTTGTTTAGTTGCATTCCACGTTTTTCTTCTAGATGCTTTATAGCAACTTTCAACTTTTCTCCTAGGATCTTTTCCTTTTCATTTGGAATGGGAAATGTTGCACGTGTAAGAATTTATTATGTATGCAGTATTCCCCACTTGCTAAGTGAAAATCTAAGTTTAATATCTCAGTTGATGTAGCAGCAGCCAGCCCTATGAGGAAGATGTTGCTGGCATCTACATCTGTGTTTGACAGATGAGGATACAAGGTATGCATGAACATCTGCAGTAATTTGCTTGCTATTGCATTGCTAATAAGTGATAATTCCAAGGGAGAAATGTACATTTTTCTGCCTCCTAGTTCTATGGAATTTGCACTGTGTAAAACCTAACCGTGTTTGCATAAAGCGAGCCAGATGTGTCGTCTTTCTCTTTTCTCTGCGTTGGTTGTTATTGATGACCTGGGCATCTCGTTTCCATTGGTGTTTCCTACACTGCATCTCCTTTGCAGGCTGTGGAAATAAAGACAGAAGTCCATGCCTAGGGAACAAAGAAGACAAGAGACCAGGTGGCAGACAGTGTAGGGATTTCTTTGAGAGGTGCACTGCACAGATTTTTCACTCCCTCACACAGGGAATAAAGTTAAAGAACAAAGAGTTGAGTCTAAGTCCATCTGCTTCTCTTCAAATTAAAACCATTCATTAAAGGACTCTAAAATAGATCTTTTTTTTTTTTTTTATAAAAGAAAGTACTGTGCATTTTAAGGATGTTTGGCAGTCAATAAAATATTCTAATGTATTCTACTTTTGGTAAATCGAGGTTGAACTACTTCATGAATATGCCGCATGTGGAGGTATACATAATCACACCACACACACCCGGCCATTAATATCTTCTCTGTGAAATGTTTGTGACTGTAATTGCTGCTCTGATTATATATTGTGTGAACTTTGAAGCACGTTATTATATTGGGTGACTAATGGAATTTGGTAACAATGCACAGAAATTGGTATTCTGGAAAGAGTCGAGTTTTAAATTGTATTCTTTCCTGAGTTTGAAGTGGATTTCATGGCTCATCTACCTCACAGTATGTTTGTGGCTGATGGATTGAAATCTTCCTGCTGAATAGTAAACATCAAAGACAATTTAGGCTTCCCTTAGCTTGCTTGTCTCCCTTTTTCTCGTCACTCATTCAAAAAACAAAAACAAAACAAACAAAAAAAAATAATATTGTTAATTCACTTTTATTCATACTGACAAGAGGAGAAGGCATCTGTCAACACTTCAGTGGGTATAGCAGGGGTCCTGGGAGTGTGGTCTGTAAGCTTTGCAGGGTATCATTGTGGGCCTTGGAAGTAAAGGGGGCTGTTAGTGCATTCCTTTATTGATCCAGGTAGGTTACACATCTCTGGACACCCTAAACCCCTTTTCATTGTTGGATGGGCTTAGGGGTTAGAGAGAACAAATTTCTTCCACTTTTCTAAAGCTGTCTCTAATGTTGGGGAGTGTAATGCGAAGGTTAGATAGTAGAACATTTTTGGCAAACACAAAACAATTCCAATGATCGCTTGGGTTTCTCAACACTTAGAGACATTTCCTTGTGTAGGGTAAAATTTAGTCCTAAGGGAACTTATTAAAATAGAAGTCGATGGCATTTGTCATTCAATAGTTTTTCTTCAATTAAGTCAAATTGAAGCCTAGATTATTCACCATTAGGCATTCAGTGGGTGTAATATTTTTATTTGACAGTTCCCTATATAAAGAAATGACAGTTATAGATTTTTCGTATAATGTAAGTAATATATAGTTTCATCAATCATGTTCACATAATAAGCCTTAGAAACACAACCGTATGAGTAAGAATGTATCAGTGGTTCCCAAAGTGAGGTCCTTGGACCAGCAGCATCAGCCTCACCTGGAAGTTATTAGAGTTGCATGTTCTCAGTTCTACGTCAGACCCACTGAACCAGAAGCTCTGATGGGTGATGCCCTGCTAATCAGTGTTTCACCAAGCCTCCTTAAGTGACTCTGATGTAGGAAGTCATTGTCAAGTTATTATCATACTCAGCCTTTTTTCTTTTTCCTTCTTATCTCTCTCCTTTCTTTCTTTCCCTTTCTTTTTTTAGAGAAAGGGTCTTGCTATGTTGCTCAGGCTGGTCTGGAATTCCCGGCCTCCAGCGATCCTCCTGCCTCGGCCTCCCAAATTGCTGAGATTACAGGCATGAGCCACCATGCCCAGCCTGTAGTTATTAATAGATGATAAAATTGACACTCAGTGTGTTAGAATGATTGACCAATTGACCAAATACATGACTAATTAATTTTAAGGCTCTTACTCAAACCCAATTTTCCTGCTTATGTATGATGTGACCTCCCTCTCAAAGAAAGGAGCAAAGGAATAGGGAATTCCACAAAGCTGGAAAACAGTGACTCTTAAATGAGCTGAGAAAGGGATCATTTGACTGCATTATTATAATGAAAGTGGGTTGTGAAATCTATAAACATGAGAAAATTAACCTAGAAAAAGTTTTAATGACACGAGCAACACTTTTCTGGTCCTGTGGATTGGGTTCCTCATTTTCTTCGTAGTGGAGAAGAGAAATGCATGTAGTTAAACTCCAGCGGGGTGGCTGTGGAGTGTTAATAGAAATGGGAGAGACTATTTTAGTCATGGCTTTCTAGCCGAACGAATCCATCGACAGCTTTTCTACCGGGTCTTTCCCATGCCACATTACCCCCGCTGATAATGCCCTGTGGTGATTTTCCTGCACACACAATTTTACACACGGGTGAGAGAAGTGTCTTCGGGGCTGTGGTATCAGAATGAATCCCTAAGGCAGCAGGCGGTAACTACCCCTCCGGGGCTTGGGGAATGAACATTTTCCTCTTGAGCTGAAAGTAGAAAACTGTGTTCATTAAATGTAATATAAAAGTCTATAAAATGACGCCTGTTAAGATCTAGTTCTTTGTGAACTCAATTTGGGCTTTGTATATATAATCAAACAAGTAAAGTTTAAGTCTATTATTTGTTCAACTGGGAGGAATTTCCTTTGAATAGACAATGTTGCTATTAAATTATGTAAACAGATTGTCTGATATTTTTGTTACGTGTATATATAAAAATCATACAGCATATATATGGAAATGTACATCAAACATAAATGTTAGTGTTTTATGAATAATTATAAATAGGACACCCATGTACTGACCACTAAATCCGAAAGTAATTATTGCTGATGCTCCATATACCTCTGCTGCATATCCCAAGTCTAGTAGTTAGTTCACCGCACACAATTCCTCTATGCACTTTCATCTGCTGTTTTCTCTCTCTGAAACTACCCCCTCAGCACACAAACACACACACACACACACACACACACAATTATTAGGCTGGCAAACTCCTTCTCATCCTTGTGTATTGGCTGTAAAGATGCCATAGCTCTCTGTAGCCCATGTCTGCAGGGCACTTTGAAATGTCTCTTTTAGAGGATAATAATTGGTTTGAGAGCTTTTCAAAACTGGGATCTCATCTTTGTATGTTTTGGTTAACGCTCAGTACTGGCCTATACCTGACACATTCAATAAATAATGTTCAAGTATATTAATGACTGGCATTTCCACTTGGATAAACCACTCTAACCAACATCTCCCAATCCTGAGGATTTCGATAGGGTCATATACAGCATGGAATGAGCTAAGGAGTCCTCTAAAATGGGGAAAAAGAAATTGATAAGATCAGGATGAACAAGAGAAGAGAAGTACTGGTTGCTGTCATCCCTTTATCCCACAGAGAGGTGTTCCGTTGGACCTGCCGTGTGGGTTTTCATTCCAGCGGAGGGACTCCACCTCCGATTTGACCCTTTTTACGCTGAAACTGTACGTGCAGGAAAATAAGCAGACCATTTGGAACCTGACACTTGGAATGGGTGCAGCTGTTTAAAGAAGTTGCCTGAGAACACCAGCTGCTCATACTTAGGGACCTCAGGGCTGTGAATAGTTACAGTCACTCCTGTCCAGAGGATCTCTTGGCAGCTGAATCATGATGCTGTGCCTTCTGCTGGGAGAAGGGGACTAGATGCCTCCACCCACCTGGCTTATTGTCTAGGAAACATAGGTTTGGACATCTGGAGTCACTTTGAGACAACTCTGCTCACTGTACCACAGCTGTGTCTGGCTGGTGGTAGAGTCTACTGTCTAACTTGGTGATGTGTTCATCTTAAACCTCAAGGCTCAATGTCCTTAGTCTGACTTGCAGGGTTTCCATACTTTGGCCCATATTCCTTTCTGGTATTATCTCCCATGACTTCTCATCATGAGTTCTATGCTCCAGCCAAATGGAATACTGAATGTCCTCCCTCATGAGTCCCCTTCCGCACTGCTGCTGTGCCTGTACTTATGCTATTCTCTGCTCCTAGATGCTTCTTTGTCCTTCTCCCTATCCCTTTCCCTGTAAAGTTCTTGATCTCTAAGTGACTCAAGGCCATGAATACCTCAAGGTTCAGCCCAAACCTGTGGTCCTTTCTTGTCTGTGTATTTGCACATGTAGTCCTTTCCAGCTGGGATGAGCCCTCTTCCTCCCTACTTCTGTTCTCCAAGTTTAATGACTCCTCCAGGAACTTTTTTCTGAGCCTGTAGTGGAAAAACTATCTTTTCTCTGCTGACCCCCCATAAACTTTAAATTTGGCATTAACATACTCCCCCTTGTCTTACACATACATGTTTCTTCACATCCCTACTTGATGTCAAGTCCATTCAAAGAGGCAATCGCAACTTTTGTGTCATATACCCTAGAGTAACTTGCATATTATAGGTGTTCAATAATGGATAATGAATAAATGCAAAGATCAGGGCATGAGGTAGGTGTGTAAAAGGTAAGGAGTGGGGGCATTGCAGGACGCAGATTTGTGCCTTTGCCTTGGCCAGACGAGCTGAGTGTGTGTGAGCTGATGACAGTATCTCCCCCCACCCTCCTGCCTAATCCTCCACCCCCACTGAGATACCCTCATACCCTTGCTTACACGCAGAGTGACTCCAAGGATTACTTTTCAACCGTGAAACACGAAGGCCCGATTCATCATGATTTAGGAATGACTTGTAGGATAGACTAGGGACCCATACCACATGCTTTATGCTTTCAAAGTGTATTAGAATATATATTAAAGTGAGCAGTTAGCAGTTAGCTATCTTTTTCTTTCCATGCCGATTCAATTGAGAGGTGATGTAAGAGGAAAAATATATCCCAACTGCAGAGAAATCGGCAGGCAAGTCTCAAGATAATATTATTATTTTTAAAGTGATGTCAATGACATAAAACAAAGAAAGAAAGATCCGTGTGGTTGCTTAACACTTTCATATTTTTGCCTTCCAGGAGACAGAGCTGTTGGATCTCAGCCTTGTCAAGGATGCCAGATGTGGGAGACACGCCAAAGCTCCCAAGGTAGGAGGCAGAGCAGTGTGCATGCACCAGATGCTGCCTTGATTATTTAGCTGTGCCATGATATCAACTAATTGCCCCAATTAAAAGTTTCTCTGTTGTAGATGTTGTAAAACACAACAGCCAGTACAGTCTAAATACTTACACTCTTACGAAAAGATGAAAACAATATATGGGCAGTTGGACATAGGGGCTTACTTTATTCTCTCTAATTTTATTTTTATTTGAAACAAACAAACAAAAAAAAAACAATGCCAAAGTTACTGGGTCATTGTAAATGGTTAAGACGGGCTTAAAATTATTTGAAAAAATCGTTGGACCTCATAAGCATAAGGGAAACTAACCTTTAGACATGATGAACAGAGATTCCATGTAGCTCAAATGCTTTGCAATTGAAATAATTTCATCCCTGAAGCCAAAAGGTGTATAGTCTTATTCTGTGAATGTTACTAGTGAAGACCCAAAGGTCAGTTGTATGCAGTGTCATTTGTTTTTGTTTGAAAAACTTGCCAAAGAAATAATTTGAAGAAGTATTTGCAGTTTATTTTTTGAGAATTGTTTCTGCATGTTGGATGAAGAACATACATATTTTTTAAACTTAGATTATCTGGTAGTGTATAGTAGCAGAAAGTGTTAGCTCAACATCAAAGTTGAAAACTATTTGTATTATATTTAAAATTTAGTACTTTGAATACTTCATTTCTAGCAGAGAGGTTATTGGAAAATAAAGAGTACACTTAAGAGCTCAATGCCTATTTCCATAATTGATTTAAAAAGTAGTGATTTTCTATTTGAGTGTTTTCCCACAACTTTTATTTTATCTTTTAAAAGTCAAAATACTTTCTTCAACATTCAAAATGATCTGTTGCTTTGGAGATGCCACAAAAAAAAAAAAAAAAATTACCTGGAATGATGATTCTTCAGGGACATAACAAGGCGCAGTAGGTGCTAACAAATTCTACCATAGAGCAAACACACAGCTGTTGCTTTTTTTTATAAAAAGGGTTAAAATGAGTACAGTGAAATGTCAAAAATAAAATTAGTACTGTTTTCAAGAAGGCTGCTTCTATAAGTGTTTCTTGTGAAACGGTTGCATTCATTACACTCATCTCCTTAGTAATAAGGGATTTCAGTAGTGTGGTCTTTCAATGTGGTATCAGGCTTATCGTAATTGGTGCTTTGTTAATGATTCAAAATTGTTCACAGTTCTCAGTGTAGGAAAGAACCTTTTTTTCTTCTCCCAACAATATTTCAGCCAAGTTTCAAGTATGCCTGTTAGTTCCAAGAACTATATCGATAACGTAGCTATAAAGTTTCCTTTTTAATGCAAGTTTATTGGCCCAATTTAAAATTTCAATATCAATATTGGTTAAAGATAGTGGCCTACAATGTATCAGACGCTGCTTTGTCTCCACACATTGGGAGTCAACATCAATTCTTCTGCGTTATGGAGAATTTCTTTCAGGCTTGAATCTGTCTCTTTTATTGCAGTACACAGCTTGCTTATCAGTTAAGTGTTTCCTTTATGGATGTGGTTTGATAAATGTCTACTGAATGTTGACAAATGAACAGAAGTAGGGTCCATATTGTGCTCAGCTGATAAACCGCTATTAGGTCCTGAAATACTTGAGGATGGGTTTTTAACGCTCAGAATACTCTTGGCTTTGACTGTTTTTCCCTTCTTTTTCCTTGCTGGTGTTCAAGAACCTCACTCTCCTTTAATACGGTATTTCCAAAGCCTAGTTCTGTTGAATATTACCTGTGTGGCCTTCCTGAAACACATACTTCTTCCTCATTTGCTAAGAGGTGATAATAATAATAAGTACTTCAAATGATTGCTGTAAGGATGAAATCAAATAATTCATTAGCAAACCTTTAGCACAGGAGTTCTCAAATTTAACTGTTCATGGACTCACCTGGGAAACTTTAAAAAAAATTCTGGTACCTGTTTTCCACTCCCAAATACTCTATAGTGCCACAAGAATCAAATTGTTTACATGTGTGACATGTGACGTGGGCATCCTGGTTTTGAGAAAAACTTGCAGCAAAATTTCAGCACTGCTGCCTTAACTTATTGCTGGTATATAATAAGCACTCGCTAAATATGAGCCACTATTGTTGGTATTAGCATCATTATTTTTTGTTGATATTATTAAAAATTTCAAGTCAGATTTGCAGGAAGCCAATTCTCATTTCACTCACTTAATTTAGAAAAGTTTATATTAGCAAGAGGGATCGGAGGGGAGGGGTTTGGCTGAAAGGGGCTTTGTGGATTGACAGGCAGGAAAGAAGTTGACATTCATATCTGGCAAGCTTCAAGTTGCCAAAGAAAACCCTGGCTCAAACTGGAGAAATCAAAAGATCGTTTATTTAAAACGATTGGAATGTATTGAAAATTTCAGTGGAAGTGCTCAGTTCAGGCGAAGTCTCATGCAGCTGCTCAATTAATGTCACCAAGGATGAGGTGGCCCATTTTCCACAGATGTGGCTTCCAAGGCGCTGGCAGGAGTCCCTTTTCCATCTTAGGGTTTCCCAGGGTGGCTGTCCTCTGTATGCCACCCTTGGCAGCTCCTGGCTTCCCTACAGCTTCCCTACACGACAACAGTTCTATATAATGTGGGCCAAGAGAGAGCGTAGCTGTTCACTAGAGTACCCCAGAATGATTACAGTATAATTACCTTGTAGAAGAAGGTGTATGGCCTGGAGGAGGAAAACTAAATAGACCATTGAGTTGTTCAGGATAAAAGCAGCAGCAGGACTTAACAGGAAAAGATTATAAAGTGTAAAGATCACTATGAAGTGAGGAAAGCTTCAAAACTTGGGACAAAAAGGCAGTGTAACATGAAGACAGATTGAGTGCAAGACTTTCTGCGGGGGCTTATAGACCGTAAAGGATGTAAGAACATTTGTGGAGCAGATGTTTATCAAAATACCCAGGCACCCTACAAATATTTATCTGTATATTCATATTATTTTTTTGTATTTCACAGCAACTCATTATATAAAAATTCAAGATCGAGTTGAAAATGAACTATATTCTGTGCCTGCTGTGATTTGAAATAACATTTCTAGGAAATGGAAAAGTGTCCATGTGTTGGCCTGTTGATAAATTTAAATGTCAACTCCCAGTATAATGCATACAATTCCAGATCTACTTTTCTGCATATAACCTTTGTTCAAGTTACCAGTTTCGAAATTTCTCATCAGAAAGAAATTAGGAGATTTTTATCCAAATGTAAAAACGAAAAGAAAATATCTTTGAAATCTAAAATGTATTTATTTTTCCTTTCTTGCTCCCAGGCTTATGAAGTACATAGAAGGGCTAGGTGCTTTGGTATATACATCTTGTACTTTCTGGGTGGTCATTTCAAAAGGATTTTTGCTTTTAAAGGGTGTTTATCACTGTGGCTTCTGACCTATTAGTAGTTCCTGACCCAGAAGATCAGTTTGGTGGCTCATGTGCAGCATTCATAAAATGAAAAAGACTTGACTAGAAAATATCAGTGTCTCGTGCAGAGCAAAGTTGTTTCATGAAACTTTTTTCATGTATGTGTTTATATGTTCTTGGTCACAACATAAAGTGTAATTTTTACTGTGGGCATATATATATATCAGAAAGATTTTTTAAATGATACTGAAAAAGATTATTGCTTCATCCTCAGGGATTCTAAGGAAGTATTAAGTCCTTAGGTATATTGAAAAGTAGCTGAAACTAGGAAAGTAGATGTTTGGTTTCAGGTGCCAGCTCTGCTATTAAAGAGCTTTAGGAAGTTGCATCTTCTGCCTATACCTCCACTTCCTCATCTGTGAAATGGGGGCATGGGGCACATGGTTATAGGTGTGTAAGTTCTGTTAGCCCTTGATTCTGCCTTTTAAATTGGGAAGTTAATCAAGCCAAGGCTCTCCATCTTACAGATCTAAAACTGATGTTGAACAAGTTTACAAAACATAAAACTCCTTTCCTTGGTCAAGCAAATCAGGTGAACTTAAAAAAAAAAAAAATCAGGTCACACTCTAGGCAAAGTAAGGTTTTTTGCAAGCAAAACGGATTTAAGACTTATGTTAACCTTCACGCATGGCTTCTTGAAAGCAATTCTAGTATTGCTTTTGGGCTCCATAAGGATCGATCTCATGGTTACAGAGGCCCCTCCAACTTTAGTACATGAAAACTCCATGCTGCTGACATTGACCTCTCAATGTTGTATGTGACAGTATCACTGAAAAATATTTCCATAGTTTTATTTTCAAACTGTTTCATGCAAAGGAAACTGCTTTGCATGTTTATCTGACGACCAGTTCATTCTATTGGTAAAGGGCAGTTATTTCAGATATGTAATGGTAATGGTAATATGGATTCTTTGTAGATATCTAGGTCACAGTTAAATTCTAGGTGGTACATAGCATAATTGTCTCTCTCAGTAGTCATAGCATTGAAGGGAGAATAGGGCCTTGCTTAGGATTAGGGTTTAGCTTAAGTGAATGTTGTGGCTGGTTTGATCTTCTATCCAGACCACTCAAACTTTCTCCATTATGAGCAATAAGACTGTGTTGCTTTCTTATGATTCGTGTGTTCAGTATAATAGCACTTTTAATTAACTTCCAGAACTTTTCCTTTGCATTCACAACTTGGGTGACTGGCACAGAGGACTCGCTTTTGAACTATCTCAGCTTTTGACACGCCTTCCTAAGCTTATCTTTTCTAGCTTTTGGTTTAAAGTGAGAGATGTGTGACTCTTCCTATCACTTGAACACTTAGAGGCTATTGTAAGGTTATTGGCCTAATTCCAATCTTGTTGTGTCTCAGGGAATAAGAAGGCCCCAAAAGAAGAAGAGAGATACGGGCACAGCCAGTCAGTGGAGCAGTCAGGCGACACACAACATTTCTCAATTAAGTTCACTGTCTTATATGGGCACGGTTCATGGTACCCCATAGCAATTCCAGGGGTAACATAAAAGATCACTGATCACCGATCATCATAACACATTTAATAATAATGAAAAAGTTTGAAATACTGAGATAATTACCAAAATGTGACACAGAGCCAAGAAGTGAACACATGCTATTGGAAAAATGGTTGCTACAACTTTTTCATTTGTAAAAAACACGGTATCTGCAAAGCACAATAAAGCAAAGTGCAATCAAATGAGGTGTGCCTGTATCTATAGAAGTCAAATGCATAGAGATAGAAAGTAGAATGGTGGTTGCCAGGTGCCAGGGGAAACCTGGGGAAAATGGGGAGTTATTGTTTAATGGATACAGAGTTTCAGTTTGAGAAGATGACAAATTTCAAGAAATGGATGGTGGTGGAGGTTGCATAACAAGATGAATCTATTAAATGTGATTGAACTATGCACTTAACAATGGTAAATCTGATGTATATTTTACCACAATAATAAAAAACAAAAGGAAGAGTCTGAAAAGGAGCAACCAATGAGGAGAGTGAAGGACCAGAGAGAGCATATCCTGGATGCCTAAAAAAAGTACTTCAAGTATTTCAAGAAAGAGAGAGTTAAATGGTGAATTTGGATCAAATGAATTTTCTTCTAGTAGATTTTTTTTTCTACTAAGACTTCACTTTTGCACACTTACAATTTTACTGAAGATGCCATTTTGCATACGCTTTAAATTTTTTCCCTTTATTATGAGCATTTCCTGTTAATATTCCAACATAGGCTATTTAGGGGTTGTTGAATCTCAAAAAGCTCATCATAGAATCTGGATGCCAATATATAAATCTCATAATGAGCTGATATTTGGATGTTATACAACAGTGGTTTTAATGAATCATCCATGAGGCCTGGAGTTGAAAAGAATGCTTTATTTATTGTCTCCCTTTGCTGATTATGTGCTATTTCCCTGACTTTGTACCAATTTTACCATTGTGTGAAACCGCAATCATAAAATTGGATGTAGATGTTTGAGGTTTAGGCAAGAAGAAAACTCTTTATACAACCAAATAAAGATTTCTGCCTTTTTCACTCAGTTGCTAAGATCAATCTTTGAGGCTTATTCTTGGCTCCAGCTGTTTCTTAATTTACCTAACATGTTGGAATTGTTTGTTTGTTTTGTCATTCTGTTTCTGTAAATGTGTGTTTATTTACATCTTTAATAAATGGGCAAAATAGGGCTAAAAATTTACAAAATGATCTGTGTGTGTGTGTGTGATGATTTTGACAACTATTCACATTTATCTTTAGATGTAAATTATATGGCATAGTTCCTTTTTTATGTTCATTAAATTCCATAGATGTCAGTGGTTTCCTTGGAAACAAAAACCTTTATATAACTAGTCAGAGATTTGGTAGCAGAAATATCAGGATGCTGGCGGGGGCGCGGGGGGTGTTTAAGGAATGGTTCCCTTGGTAGACATTTGCATTTAAAACTCTTCTGGCCTTTATACCTGTCCCTTACCCTCATGGCCATTCAGTGGTGAACAAGAGAAGATTTTTCAAGGTACCATTAAAGTATAGGATGTCTTCTCTAATGGTTAAATGCTTTTTACTTTTTTTTTTTTTTCCCCTAAAAGCAATCACAGATATACTAAGTCTTTTCTGGGATATTAATATAATTTCTCAAATTTTAGAAGATGTTGGTTTGTCTCTTATCAACAGGTAAATCTGTGTATTTGACCAATGCCTACATTACTCAGTATGCGTGTATGTCTATCTGTAAAATACAGTAAACTGAATATGTGTGTGGTTGAATCAAGATTCCATGTTATTAGGCCGGGCGCGGTGCTCACGCCTGTAATCCTAGCATTCTGGGAGGCCGAGGCGGATGGATCACTTGAGGTCAGGAGTTTGAGACCAGCCTGAGCAAGAGCGAGACCCTGTCTCTACTAAAAATAGAAAGAAATGATCTGGCCAACCAAAAATATATATAGAAAAAATTAGCCGGGCATGGTGGTGCATGCCTGTAGTCCCAGCTACTCAGGAGGCTGAGGCAGGAGGATCGCTTAAGCCCAGGAGTTTGAGGTTGCTGTGAGCTAGGATGATGCCACGGCACTCACTCTAGCCCGGGCAACAGAGTGAGACTCTGTCTCAAAAATAATAATAATAATAATAATTCCATGTTGTTTATAACAAGAAGGACTGGTATTAGGACCCTACCACCAAAGAGTTCAAAAGGACCTTAAAGGTTTGTAGAGAGGGTAGGGGGAGACCACAGTTACGACCAGAGTTAATTGTAGATAAAAGTCATGCCAGCCAAGAGTATTCTTACTGTGAGGAGATCCCTTATTGAAGACAGGATTAGTACCCAGGAGTTAAGTAAAGCCCAGGTCTTTTTTTTTTGTTTGTTTTTTGAGACAGAGTCTCACTCTGTTGCCCGGGCTAGAGTTCCATGGCGTCAACCTAGCTCACAGCAACCTCAAACTCCTGGGCTCAAGCGATCCTCCTGCCTCAGCCTCCTGAGTAGCTGGGACTACAGGCAAGCGCCACCATGCCCGGCTAATTTTTCTAAGTTTGCAACTCATTTTATCATTGCTTTTATCTGGTATAATTTCAATCTAAATCCAATTTGTTGTACATGCAATGATACAGAATTGCATTTTGGAAACATTTCTCAATTTTAATTCTTTCAAATGCAACAATACGCCATCTTGTGGATGTATCTGATATTCATTTCTTAAATTAATACTACAGAGTGAACCGCTTTCTAAGCCAGGGTTTTTAATCTTGAGTTCACATACAGAGATATGAGAAGCACTTGGGGACCTTTTATTAATAAAATCTTGATGTGAAGGCTACACCCAGATCAATTATATTAAAATGTCTGATGTGGGGCTGAAACACTGATATTTTCTTTAAAGTTCCTCAGAGATTCCAGTGTTCAGCCAAGTTTCAGAACCATAACTCTATGTAAAAAGAGTACCAACTTCAATGGATGGTTTCTTTTTAAAAATAGGGATTTTTATGTAGAAAAGCATTGAGAATTTTCCTGCAAAATTTCTCGTCAAAAGGACCATTTTTAAATCTAGTCTGTCTTAAACTTGACTGCTACATTTAATACAGAGAAATGGACCATAGTACTCATACTAGTCCTTTCTGACTGCCATAGCAAAGCACCACAGTACAATTCAACCCATAACAGTATTCCCTCATTACATGACAAAGCCAAGTTTATTTACTTATTTATAAGGAGTAGCACTGTAAGATTATTTCGCTCTTGGTTTAATATAGATAAGCAGATTTTTTTCTTTATAATCAATACAATTGACGAAGTAGATAGAACTTTGTAGTCAGATTGCTTTTGTGGAGTGCCTCTATTGAGGAATGTGTTGCTTTCATATCATCAGCACTCGTTTTTATATGACCTGGAGCATTCACCATGTGTCATTGTGCATGTTAAGTGCCTGCAAGAGTGTAGTGATCAAGGGTACAAGCTCTTGGGTCAGATAGCCAAGCCTCCAAGGCCGTTGCAAGCTTTATAACCTAGCAAGTTTTGTCACATCTCTGAGATTGAGTTTCCCCATCTGAATTATAGGAATAATCTCCTTGTTTATCTAATCTGGTTGGAGTCATTGAGTCCTATTGAGGACTCAGTGGCCAGGAATCAGTGATAACATGCATGTAAAACACTTAATGCAATTGTCACATACATTGTTATGTGCCACATACATTTTAGCTATCATTAATGAACTTTATTAAGTAAATATAAAGTATCACTGATTTTCATGTGATGTATTGCAGCAGGTAAAAGCAAATCCAAGTTGCATAATTTATCTATTTATAATAGAATTCCATGTACTACCATGGATTGCTTCACACAGAGATTTATACTTTTGTAGCTCTGGTGTTTAAACCTACCTATGAAAACCTAATTTTTATATGTTAACTGTAGAAAAATGAACTTCAGGCATATTTATCTTTGCAGCAAGCACCTACCCCGAGAGAACTAGCACAGCAGTGTTGTTGTACCAAGATGTACAGTTCTTATTTAGAAAACTGTCTAGATTTGCTAACGGTTAAATGGATTTTCCCAACAAGCAAAATAATTTTAGGGCAATGGACCATCAGTTAAGAACATGTTGGTATCTTTTTCTGCACAATGAAGCCACTGAAGCAAAATCCGAAGCACTGTTTTAAAATGGGAATAACAAGGTTTGGGGTCAAAGAGACCCAGATTCAAATCCCAGTGCACATATTAGCTGAGAGATGCCAGGAAACTTTCTTAGTTCTTCTGAATAATACTTGCTGTATTGAGTTGTCTGGTTATTTGTATTATGACTGACTACAAGATGCAAATCATAATGTTTGACAGATTGTAGGAGCTCACTCATTGCTACTTAACCTGCCTACCTGCCTACCTGCCTTAAGTTCACTTTGTGGTTTAGTCTTTTTTGTGTTCACTGAGACTGATAGATAATTATGCTTATATATTACTTGAACTGCATCCATTTGGGATATTAGGTTCTAAAGTAATTTGGCATGTAATATGACACATGGTCCAACAGGGGGAAATACTGGGATGTAATTTGACACATGACTGAACAGAGGAAAAAGTTTTCAATGGGAATATTGTCTGAAAATATGGGGCATGTCATTATAATTCCTTTTCAAGCTTAGGACTTGAAGTAGACTGGGCGCTATGCTTGTCTTCAGGTGACCTGGGTGCTATGGTTTGAATGTTTGTGTCCTCTCCAAATTTATGTTGAAACTTTATCTCCAGTGCAATAGTATTAAAAGTTAGGGGGGTGATTAGGTCAGGAGGGCTCCTCCCTCCTGAGTTGGGATTAAGGCCCAAAGAAGCTTCATACAGTGCTCAGCCCGTTTTGCTTTTCCTCCTTTGCCAGATGAGGACACGGCATTCAAGGAGC
Source organism: Eulemur rufifrons (assembly GCF_041146395.1). NCBI lineage: Eukaryota > Metazoa > Chordata > Mammalia > Primates > Lemuridae > Eulemur > Eulemur rufifrons. The sequence goes on from NC_091002.1 coordinate 31,728,340, forward strand.
CATCTGGCAACAGAGGTGCAGCCCTCACCAGACACCAAACCTGCCTGCACCTTCATTTAGAACTTCCTACCCTCCAGGACGATGAGCAATAAATTTCTATTGTTTACAAATTGCTCAGTCTCAGGTATTTTGCGGTAACAGCACAAACAGAGTAAGAACACTGGGTTTTTAATTTGGGCTCTGCAGCTGGTAGAATGACCTTGGTAGAGTCATATTACCTTTTAGGAACCTCACTTTCTTCAACATAAAATGAAGGAAATGAGCAAGATAATCCCTGGAGACTAAAGATAATATTCATAAGCACCATAGAACTCTTGTGAGAATTAACTGACGCACATACCTGAAATGGATTTGCCAGACTTAATGTGTGATATGTTAATTTGTGAGGCAGATGGGTAGAGTGGAAAGATCTTAAGAGCGTATACCAATATATTCTGAGAAATTCTTTCTTTACCATCTTTGAATGGGAAATGGCTAAAAAATTGTTAAATTCTTTCCATTTATCATAAAAATGTGAACTACTACATCATGGCTTTTGGATGTGAAATGTGACACATAGTAGGTATTTTCGTGGATGAAAGAGTTCTTTGACTGTCGTTTTCCTTTCCTATCAGCATAGTCAACATTGTTAGCTGTCTAAACTGAAATTTCACATAGAGAAAGAATAAGCATTTATCTTATGTAAAAAGAGGCAATTCAGAGTTAAAATAAAGTAGTAGAATACTTGCCACTTGACAGATCTTTGTTAATAGCAGAAATAAAATTTTCCAAGACTACTGAAATGATGTCTATAGAGGTTTTGAGGAGACGGAATAACCTAATTAAACAGTATGCTTGGTGGTGGTTGCAAAACAGGATCATGGGGACTAGCGGACCAGAAAATTCTACTCACTCACCTAACACATTTTCTCCATGCCTTTTGGTACTTCTGTAGGCAGATGCTTCTGGATTCTTTAAATTTATATCCAAGCATTACCTATTTCAGTTAAGACCAGTGGGGTTAGGAGAAAAATTTGCTCATCACTATTGGCCATACATGGGCATAACTCTGTGAACAGTTATTGCATCTTTTCTCAGGGACGGAGAATACTTTTTAAAAACCGGAACTCAATATTTGTCCAAGTAAGTTCCTTGGAATGCTAATAGGTGTTACAAGATAAGGGTGTTGTCTAGGCAAATAAGTTTGGGAAATGCTAGAGGTTCCTTTATTGAAAAAAATTCTCATAGCCTTTGATGTGTTGGGCAGAGATTGGGGTCAGGTTTTTTCTTTTATTTTTAAACTGTGAATCACTTTGTTATAAGCATCTCCTAGGATTAACATTCTGCTGCATTCACATAAGTGCCCTGATAGCTGGAGATTATGAAGTTAATCTCACACTCTGTATGGGGATCGGAACACCAGTGTAGGAGGAGTCTGTCCGCAAAATGGTACGGATACCCAATTAAAGAAGTTTGAAGATGAAGTTCTTAGGTGATCTCTTGATAATACACAGTTGAATTTTGTCTTGTATCATATCATGAGTTGTTTTTAATTTTAAACTTTATTAGAATTAGTCTTACCTATTTTTTTTCCACATCATAGACCTTGGTTTATGACAGAAAGCCATCAGCATTGCCCAAATATTATTCAAGACACAAATATTTTCATAGTATCTGGAAACTAGTTTGGCATTTAGACCAGCCTAAAGCCTGATGTACCACTAGCGTGGGATTCCGTGTCTACTGATTATTATTTCTGGAGATCAATTTTCTATGGCTTCACATCTTATTGCTTATATTAAATTGTTACCATGTGGCCTTCTTGGAAGATCTTAAATCAAGGTAAAGCTTGAATTGAGTTTAGATTAAAAGTGTGTAGAAGTTACTTAGGGAACAATTTCTAAAAGCCATAGCTTCTCCCCGGTTCCTGGTATGGGTGTCTCTGTATAAGAGAGAGAGAGAAGTTTCATTGTTCTCTGGTTCATGTGAGTTGACTTTAATGCCCTGAAAATGAAGCTTTGGCTCTGTTTCTGAAGCTTTGGTACTGCAGGGACAGCTGTGGTTAAAATACTCTACCAGTATTACCCATGTGGCCATGATTAAGTTGCTTAACTTCTTGTCTTGATTTCCTCATCCATAAAATAAAGCTAATAATACTGTTTCTCAAGGTTGTTGTGAGGATTAAAGGCCTTCTTACATGTTTTATAGCAGGGGCTCCCTAAGTGGTAGCTATTACTATCCTTAAAACTATAGATCACAGTACATATGTTTAATAGACTCAACGTTGGTGTCATTATTTGACAAATTAGACTCTTTGCTGCCACAGCCATATCATCAATTTTTTTCTTTAGATATTTGCATTTGCCATCCATATTATGTAGAGTTCTTAGTATCTGGCAAAATTTTCACTTTAGTGATACATTTAAAAACAAAAGCTTTTCTCATCATTCATATATAGTAGGGTAACGTTTAAATTTTTACATTAAACACTTCCTAAGATATTTCAAGATTTGTAATATCTGGTTAAAAATCATTTCTTGAACATAATTTTTCTTTTTATGAATGTTAATTAAAAATTAAATTTTACTATCTTTAGTTGAAATGAAATAAGTAAATCATTTTGTATCTGTGAATGAATTGCAATGTCTTACATTCTTACAGTACCTTAGGGCAAATTTAACAAGAGTTAAAAAAGAATTTTCATGAATTGAGACACATACAAATGATCTGGGAAATTAAACAACTATCAACTTTATTTTTGCCATAGGTAAATCTCTACTGTCTAAAACAGGAGTTAATGAGAGAGTTATTTTATTTTATGGGACTCTGAAACACACGTCTGTTATTAATCAATTTCCTTGCAGTTTTGTTTGAAGATTAAAGATTGTTCATAAGGCATTATCTACATATTATTACTTGCAAATATGAATACCAGATAAAAAGTCTAAATAAAATTAATTTTAAGTCCTAATATTAGTTTTGTCCCACACATACACCAAAGAGTGTGGAATGGCTGAATAAGGAAAACTAAATTTTATGTTTACACAATTTTAAAGTCAATAATACTTTCAAATCAGTTATCTATACATAATCTTGAAAAGAAACATCTTTTAGAATATCTAAAATAAAAACAGATGATTAAGTGGGATATTTCACATGAGTTAATGGTTGACAGAGCCTTTGGAAACTATATTAAAAAATAAATCATGTATATAATAGCAAACTAGACTCGATATTTAATTTTATGGTTAGCTGCTCAAAATTTCATGGTTTGAGCTGGTAGTCCTTAAATAATGTATTTGAAGGATATGAGCATTTGAAATACTGTGTGTGAGTAGAAAACTATTTTTTCTGTTCTTAAAAGAGAAAACAAAGTAAATTTTTATTCTAGGGTATAAAATATGCAAAGTCATAATAGATCAATTCTCTGCTCTGTAAATAGTTTCCCCCGATACTTAACTGCACCACGTTATTCTAAAATCTTTGAGGTAAATTCATAGAAATTGTTCCAAATGTCTAGAAGTTCATGAAGCTTCTTTTAATCATGACTCTGAAATGCTCTGCTTTTAATTTACCAATATTCATGCCCAATGCAAGATTGTAAATTGAGAAACTACCAAGTTGCAACAAAAATAATATATTGAGCTGAACCATGCCTTTGTTTGGTAAGTTGAGCTTGTTTCTCTGGCAACAAGATGTTAGACAATAAATTATGTATCTAAAACCACATAGCTATGGAGGAAGTGGGGAGCATAAATTTCAGGAGTGTCACCTTGACTCTTTTGATGGCATCTTTGCCCCCATTAATAAGGTGTGGCATTGTTGACAGGAGGGCAAAAATTCAAGCTGTGATGAATCCAAGTCCATTCAAAATATTTCTTTTAATACTAACAAAACATATTGCTTTAATAGCATTAGTTGGTATTAGTTGCACGTGGCAAAAATTTCATGCACTGTTAATTCTAGCACTACATTGGAACACTGAAATTATGTATCCTTGGAACTAAGTAAATCCTTTTGGCTGTATGACTGAGAAGAGAAAAACCAATTATTTTAGGAACCAGTCCTGAATTATTGCCTTAATAAAGGCTCAGTGTCCGAAAATGAGAAGTTGTATAAAGCTGTGGTCCCAACCCCCAGGCCATGGACTGGTATCCGTCAATGACATCACCGCATAAGCTCCGCCTCCTGTCTGATCAGCATTGGCATTAGATTCTTACAGGAGCAGGAGCCCTACTGTAAACTGCGAATGCGAGGGATCTAGGTTGCGTGCTCCTCATGAGAATCTAATGCCTGATGATCTGAGGTGGAGCTGAGGCAGTGATGCTAGCACTGAGGAGCAGCTGCAAATACAGATTGTCATTAGCAGAGAGGTTTGACTGCACAAGAAATGTACTACTCTTGAATCATCCTGAAACCATGCCCTCCACCTGGTGCTTGGAAAAATTGTCCTGCATGAAACCACTTGCTGGTGCCAAAAAGGTTGGGGACCACTGATATAAAGGACAGTTGAAGCACAAGGTGAGGAGAATAATGGAAAGGGATATCTGTCTTTAATTTTCTCAACATCTAAAGCTATTACAAAAAATTTATTTGAAAAAAATATATAAACTAATTGCCTTAGAGTTTGAAGAATTCCAGCTTATAGCCAGAATGTATACAATGTAGACATGGTCATTAGTCTAATTTTTTTTTTATATTTATCAGTTTTATGGCTGAATAACAATCCATTGATTTAAAATTATATTAACTATTTGCCTTCCGTTTACTATTGAGTATTTTTTTTCGCCCCCACCCCCACTATTGAGTATTTAGATAATTTTCATTTTATTTTTGCTATTATAAGTAACTGTGAAGCAAATATGTCTTCACTGAGCATTTTTATTCTTTAGTGTTATCTCCTGAAATTAAAATTCTAGGAGTAGGATTATAGATCTAAATAGATCCAGTTTAATCCATTATCATAGGGTTCTTCATTTTCTCTCCTTCCATGTATATATTTGTCTTTTCTCATAGTGGCAGTTCTGATTCCCTATTGCACTGATACATTTACTTCTTTGTTATAGTTTACACAAAATAATTCTAGAATAAAAATACTGGTGTTACTAGTAATAAGTCCACTAGAGAAAAATCCAACATTTCTTTGCAGTTTTAGTTATTCATTAGACTATTTCTTACTAAGAATATATGTTCCAAGATTATTATTAATTTGATTATTAAAATTTTCTGTAGAGTTATTAATTTGCCTTACAGTTTTATTCATTTATTTATAGTTACATTCAATTTCACAGATTCCAATTCTCTATTCCTTTTATTAATTTCACATTTTGAAAGTATAAAATATTCACATGGTTCAGAATTCAAAATTATATAAGTGAGAATACTCAAAGAAGTCTCATTCCCATCCTTATTCTTTTTGTCAGGTTTTCGTCATGACTGAATAATGAACAGACACACCAAAGTTAGGCAAGCATGAAAATGAAGTTTACTGAGGAGAGAACGATAGGATTATAGAGCAAGATACAGGTTTACAGAGCATGCTACATACACCACAGATAAGGACTGGACCCATTGTTGTAACAAAGGGAGGGCAGAAGGAAGGGGCCAAGAAAAGGGCTTAGTTATGGTCCGCGTCTTGTTTTATAGTGCCCGCATTAGAATCTCCATAGTGGCTCAGCCTTCACCATGGAACCACTTTAATTGGACAGTTGGGAGGTGCATGACCTGTCTTACTGTGCATGTGGGTTGTTCCGGTCAATTTCTGGACTCTATGGTATCTGTGCTCCTTGGCCCATGGGGTGGGCTAGAGAGTCCTCTGCATTCTTTTGCAGCTGGCATGCTAAATGATAATTGGTAGATTCATAGAGTATGGCCTCCTCCCAGGTATGGCAGTCACTTGGGAGGTTAGAGTGGGGCGGGGCAAAGATGGGGGGCCTTCTTCCCAGGTGGGGCAACTACACCAAAGCAACAGCACCCACTTTTGTCCTGAGGCAACCCGGAATCCCTCACCATCTACGTAACACCTTCACCCCATTCCTATTCACCTTCTGGTTTTCTCTTTACCTTCTGGTTTCTTTTTGCAAAAATAAGGAAACACACACACACACACACACACACACACATCCAGTCCCTCTCATATCATTTAATGAAAAGCCTGTCTTTTCTCAGTGATTTGAGATGCCAGTTTTTTCAAAATATATATAAAATGTCCCTGTCTGTCTTATACAAAATGTAGCATTCTGTGCATATCCTCTTATAGGTTTGCCCGTTTCACTTAATATAACCTCAGTACCACTCTGGATATATCATGGGGATCTTTCTTATTCTTTTGTACAGCTGCATCTTTCTTTACCTCATGGAGATACTGTAGCTTTTTTTCCAATCAGTCTCCTGTGGATGAGCATTTAGGTTGTTTGCAACATTTTGTTATGATGTATAAACCTGCAATTAGAATAAAATTATGTTTTCCTTAACATATGCAGAGGTCTGGTTTCAGGGTAAATTCCTAGAATTGTTTTGCCAACATCTCCTTCACAGAATTTTTTGCTTTGCTTTGTTTTATTTTTATCATTTTCTACTCTTCCTGCAATATTATGAGAGAATCTTTGTCTTCTCCCTCCCAGTCTCACCACAAATATTATGGTTAAGTTTTTTTTTTTTATTATTTTTCCAATTTGGTAAGAAATGTTAATATAGTTTTAACTTTCATTTCTCTTACTATGCGTGACACTTAGCATCCTTTCATATGTTTAAAAGCTGTGTGTCTGTGTGTGTGTGTGTGTGTGCATGCGCACGTGTATGTGTGTACTTTTTTTATGAATGTGTTTTAGTTTGGGCTGCTGTAACAAATTACAGGAATATTTCTCACAGTTTTGGAGGCTGGGGAGTCCATTGTCAAGGTGCTGGCAGATCTAGTGTCTGGTGAGGGATTACTTCCTGGTGTGCAAATGGGTGCCTTCTCTTTGAATTTTCACATAGTGGAGAATAAAGACAGGAAGAGTTAGCTCTCTAGTGTCCTCTTCTGAGGGTACTAATACCATCATGAGGGCTTCACCCTCATGACCTAATTACCTCCCAAAGGCTCCACCTCCATACACTATCACACTGGGGATTAGGCTGCAACATGTGAATTTTGAGGGGACACATTCAGCCCATAGGGAAGTGTTTGCTTGTATATTTTGCACATTTTTCCATACAGAGTTTGGTCATTTTTTCTTGATGTTTTTAGAGCTCTTTATATATTAGGAGAATAAGTTTTATCATAGAGGTATAAAAATGTTCTCCCAGTTTGCTTTTTGCCATTTGATTTTGCTTATGATGCTTTTTTGCCATGGAGGTTTTTATTTTTATGTTGTCAATTTATCAATATTTTCTTTTATTGCTTTTGGATTTTGAGTCATAGGTGATGGTCTTTTTCCATAGCTAGTTTGTAAAGAAATTCACCCAGAGATTTTTTTCTAGGAGAGTTTCATGTTTTTATATTTAGATCTTACAAATCTTGGAGTTTTTAATCTGTTGTTTTTCAAAGTATGAACCCAGTTTTATGTTTATAACTTGCCATTCTTTTGTCCTATTGCTATTTAAGTCGACTTTTTCCCCTAATGTGGTATTTAGTTGTTCCAATATCATTTGTTTGTTTATTTTTTATTTCAGCATATTATAGGTATACAAATGTTTAGGTTACATATATTGCCTTTGCCCCAATATCATTTATTTAAAAATCCAATTGTATCTATTTTTATATACTATTCGGTTGTGTCAACATCATTTATTAAAAAATCTGTCTTTTGCACTACTTATTAAAAAGTCCAACTTCTATACAAGTGGGGTAAGATACCACCTTTTTCATATATGATGTTCTCATACATACATGGGTCTATTTCTTAACTGTTCTACTTCATTTTTCAGTCTGTCTATTAATGTCTACTGTAATACTTTAAATTCAGGTTGTATGAAAGAAAAGTGGATTCTTATTCTGCAATAACAAAAAATCAGAAATTATCATTTTTTATCAACCCACTATATCTATTAAATTTTACTCTCAATCTGTTCTCTTCTTTCCTTGTAACAACCATTTCTCATGGAAAAATCTATTGTTTGTTCATTTAATATATTTCATGTAGCTGCAGAATGCCATTTTCTAGTTTAAAAAATTAATTTTTTCATTTTTTTTCAAATCCTTAAGAAATTACAAACAAAATCGTTACTAATTAAATAATAGAAGAATGATTGGATGATCTCATAGATTTGATAACAAAGTTCAGGAAATAAAAATAACAAAAGAACACTTGTGGTTCATGTGTCTTGTAAATTGCACTTTTGGAAATCTGTGCCATCATAAAGTTGTTCATTCTAAAATTTCTGAGTGCATTTTATGTAAAAATAACTCCTGTGCATTATTCATGTTGACAGGCCCTTTAAATAGCCATAAAGCATGTGGGAGCAGATTAATGCTGCATATGCCCTGTGCTTTTTAAATCTATCAATTTTATGTAATGGCAGTCTTGCATAGTGTCAGAAGTTTTCTGACATTCTCAACTGCCTGTGGTGGCATAGGGAAGTACCTTAGCTGCATTATGTGGGTGAAAATGTCACGTTTCCTGATTGAATTTTTATCTGAGGAGGGTGAGAGCTGTCAGTTTCACTTCCTAACTGTGTTAGAAGGATGTTCTAAGTTGAGTAAGTTTTCCTTTAAATGAATGTCATGAGTAGCAACTGTCTGCGACCTGTGTGTGTGCCAGAATTTTTCTTAACAGTGATTAGCAGGCACATAACTAGTCTCACCATTTAGCTGAGAAACAACTGTTTTTTGCTGCGCCAGACAATGCTTCAGTGTATGTTTATTAAATGTCTCTTTGGGAATAATGTGTATATTTGAATTTCCTATAAGTGAAATTGCTGGATCCAAATGTATGCACATTTCAAATTATGAAATATGTTGCCAGATTACTCAACAAAAGAGGTTGTATCAATCACACGTCAACAAACAACATTGGAGATTACCTGTTTCTTCACAGTCTTACCAACACCGTGCTTGATTTTTAAATGGATGGGTGAAAAATTGGTAGATTTTTATTATTTAAATTTGCATTTCTTCAATTATGAGTGGAAAGGAAACTTTTCTTATGTGCTATTTGTATTTCTAATCATATCCTTTGCCCATTTTCCAACACATTTTTTTCTTACTGTTTTAGATATTTTGATATATTGAGTTGTCATGTATTAGAAACGTTTCCAGCTTTTAATTTTAATTTGACCTTGTAGAATTTTTGATTTTCATAATTAGGTTTTGTAGCCAAGTTTATTAGTTATTTTCTTTATGTGTTTCCAACCGCTAGTGGTACTTAGAAGACCTATTTATTCTAAAATAATAAAGACCATTTTTTGATTTATTCCAGTGTTTTCATAATTTTAATTTTTAGGGTTATATCTTTGAGCCATCTGGACCTTATTCTATGATAGTGACAAGGGAATCTTTATGAGTCAGGATAGACTAAGGTAGTCCATGATAACAAACAACCCTCGAGTGTCAATGGAATAACACATGGAAAATATATCTCTTGCTCAAACAGTCTGCTGAAGAGCTGAAAAATATTACAAGGTAGCAATGAGGAAAATATTCCTCAGTGATATAGGCTGTTTCTTTCTTGGGCTCTGCCATCTCAACAAGAGGCCTTTGCATTTGGTAGATGACAGGAAATGAGAAGTAGCTGGAGACTCAAGAGGGGCTTATCAATGATCCAGCCTGGAAGTGACACACATCACTTCTGCTCATGTCTCGTTGGCCATATCTAGTCTCATGGCACAACCTAATTGTGAGAGGGCTGGGAAATATAGACTCCAATATGCCCAGGGAAGAAAGGAAAACCAAATGATTAGTGAGCTAGTAATATCTACCACAGAATTAATTTTATTTTACTCTAGATGGCTGCTCAGTTGTCCAACATTAATTATTTCATAATCCATTTTTTCTCACTGATTTGAAATGCTCTCTTGGTTATGTACTGAAAGCCGCTATGTCTTTCCATGCTTCCGCCTTGGTGTCATTGACTTTTCAATATATTTTGGACCAGTAATAAAGTGTTTTAATTATTATAGACTTACAATATATATTATTATTTGGTAGGGATAGTCCTACTTCCTGAGTTTTTATTTACATTTATTTTACTTTTCTTATGAATTTCAGAATCAATTTGTATTGTTCTCCTAAAAACCCTGTTGATTTTTTACCAGTATTCCTTTAAATGATGAGATTAATGTAGTAACAGTTTTTGTCTTTAGCATACTGACTATTTTTATCAAGTAGAAAGTATACCTTCATTTATATTCAGGTTGTTTTTTATGTCTCTTATTAATGTTTTAAGGTCTTTATCATAAAGATCTTACACAGTTAGTGTTAAGTTTTTCCTGAGTATTCCATCACTTTAATGTTCTAAGTAGTGCTTTCATTTATATTTCTAATTGCTTTTTATTAAGTAAAGGAAAACTAATTTTAAGCATATCATTGTGTATCTAGGTACTTCACTGGATTTCTTTTTAGTATTTTCCATTTGATTATCCTCATTCTAACAGGTATATAACCATACTCTCTGTAACAAATACGATGTTCCCATCTCATTTCCAAATTTTATATTTATTTTTTCTTTGTCTTTGAACTTAGTATATTTTGATGATTTGGTAAAATTCTCATCCTTTTGCACTTAGGCAAACAGTCAATATGGTATATGATATCGTTTTATTAGATTCTTAACTCTTTGTGAATTAGAACTATTCAATAAAAATATTAAGCATCTCCCATAGGAAAATCCCTGTGTTAGGTCCCAAAAGATATAAAAAGAGAAAAAACAGTCTTTGTTGTCACGGTTGTTACACTTAAAACTGGGAAGCAACAGAAAGTATACAAAGGGTTGCAATATGAAGTCAAATGTGGTAAATGATATAATTCGGATGCAAAAGAAGTGTTTTAGGATAACAGGATTTTAATTTTGAATAGTGGGCTTGGAGTTAGGATGGAGGGAATGGGGAAAGATGAGCAAGGCTTCACTGAGAAGGTAGCATTTAAATGAAATCTTGATGTTCAGAAACGAGACGGCATGTGGACTGCAGAAATGGCCACTGCAGACCTCAGGGTACAAGCTGGATTCATTTTTGAATCTTAATTTTATTCAGCACCTAGAATAGGTATACTCATGAAATTCAATGTCTTTGGGAGACTACACATATGTGGGAATGGTTCACTCGTAATTCATTCATATGTATCTTACTTTGAAATTTGAGTGTCCATTCTATTCATAACTAGGACTATTTCTGTCTCATTAATTGAGAATCATGGGTTGTTGATGATTTCCTTTATTCAGAATTTGTATTAGACTTTGTATTAAATCAGGCTTGTTTTATGGCTGATAAATTTTTATATATGGATAGAAATTGCTTTTAATCAAATTTTATTAAGTAAAAATATGACATTAATTTTGTAGTAAAATAAAATGGGTGTTTCTTAGCAGATAAGTTTTAATTCAAGGACTATTGGCAGTCAACATTGAAATCAATGGGATTTGTGATTTCATAGAATGAATATTCTATACTAAAGAGTTAACTAAGTTTTTGTTTCCGGGTTTCAGCCAAATAGTTGCATGTCTGTGGCACAAAATCAGTTCTCTTTAATTTTCTATCATGTACAGTCAACATATGGGATCACAAAATTCCTAGGTTTCTTCCATTCTGAAACTTTTTTTTAACCAATCCCAGTTTTGCCTTGCATGTCAAATGATTTGCATTTCTCTGGGTAAAACACAACAACTGGCACTGAACTGAAAACAAAAGATTAAAAGCATCTAGCACAGGGGAAGAAAGGTATAATTCCTAAGCTTATTTTGCATTCCCTTCATTCCTTCCTTTTTCCCTTACTTTCCTGAGAAGAAGGATATCAAGCTCCTTGGAAAACTAATAATTCAGGGGAAATACCAGTTTGCTATTGAAGTATGGAATCAAATGGCTTCACTGTCTCAAAATGCTGTGATGGCCAGGGTGGCATTTTGTGATTTGAAGAGTCTAAATTTAAAAATATGAAGATCGTTTTAATAATTCTTTTTCAGAAATATTAGTATTTACTAATAGAACTTTTCAAAAAGTGTTAATTCTTTGAAAGATATATTCAGTATTGAATCCCTAAAACATAGTAAGAATATTTTGGAAATATGATTTAAACACTTCAAATGGCAGAATTATTGCTGATTATGACTATAGTTTTGGGTTAGAATATATGCCAAACTACCATTCTTGATTTGCATGTCTCCAGATTAGTAAAAAGAGCAGTATTTCTCTTTCAACCCCTAAATCCTACCTGTCAACTCCATTTCCTCTGATATTTGCAGGAATTCTCTTTGTTCCTAGTAAATACTCAAATGGTGGTTCTTTTAGTTCTTCATACAGAAGCAGAAATCAGTCTTACACTCAAACTCTAACAAATCTCTGCAAAGCTCAGTGGCATATATTGTTACTAGTGACTCTGTAGGTCAGCTGAGTGGTTCTGGCATAGCTGGATTCGCTTATGTATCTCTGTTCAGTGTGGGTTGATGAAGTGACTCTGCTTATTTTGACTGGGCTCTCTGACATGTTTGGGGGTTGTCTGGCTCCAGACTATTCTAAGGTGGTGTCTACTTACTTCCGTGTGTTTTGCACTCCCTGGGAACTAGCACTCTTCTGGTTTCACCAACCTGGGGATGTCTTCATGGTGAAAGCAGACGAGTGAGAGGCAGTGTGCAAGCACACAAGGGCTCTTGAGGCCTAGACTCCAACAGCACTCCTTCAATTACGCCACATTCTTTAACCCAAAGCAGGTTTCAAGTTCAACCCAGATTTAAGGGTGGGGAAATAGACTACCCCTTAATAGAAGGAGCTGTAGTCATGTTGCAAAAGGGTATGGATTCAGGGAAAGTGGAGAATTCGGACCATTTTTGCAATCAATCTACCCCAGTTTCCTTCTGAGAAGGTGATCGCTTCCACTGAAATCAAAGCCATCTGAAACCTGGACAATCTCGTAACCAAAAACCTTCCCTGTAGGCTTTAGTGAATTGGATTTGGCTTGTACCAGTTTACAGAGTCAGTTGTTAAACACAGCCATTAAACTATGTAAACTTTAAACTAAATATATTACATTAAAAAGTGTAACAATACTAAAAACTCATCCCTTCCTCATTATTTTTTATTATCTATGCTCTCAGGGTTATTTATAACTGTTATATCCAAGTGGTGGGAATACTGTGTAATGATGCTGCTGACATCTCTGCCCACATCTGTGCTCAGTGACATCATGTTGATAGCTTGAAATTGGCCCTGGGGGTATTTATATCCCAGAAATTGACAAACACTACTAATCAGGGCTCTTTTTATTCTTTTTTGATAGATGCTCATTAACACTTACCAGCACATCAGTGCCTGTATATGTGATGAAGGATTTAGAGGCCCAAGTCAAGTCAAGTCATGCTGCATTTTTGTAGCATGAATTACAGATTCACCTTACATACTCTTCTATGTTCTATTGCTTTGATTTAAGAAGGAAAAGATGTGGATATAGAGTAATCGAAGAAACTAAATTGCCTGGGCCTACATTTTTAAAGCAATGAAAACTGTACTGGTAAAAGCTATTTCTTTCTTTCTTTAGTAAGCTCTTCTGCTTGCAATGAAAACATAAACTTATTCAACTTACTAGTGTCAAGGTACAAGCCCAACCTTAAGGAAAAATGAAGGGACAAGTAGACAATGCTTTAAATTTTAACCTCAGTTATCAAAAAAGGGTGTATGCATTTTAGAGAAAATTGTCTTATGTGAAGTGTTTTCAACACAATAATTTCAGGATGAGTTTTATGTATTGAAAAGCAACAAAAGGCATATGAGGTTGCACTATGCTTTATCTCTTTGCTAATGGAGACCTGAGCTTTTTTTGTTTTTGTTTTTCTGAGTCAAAGGGGTTGACGTTTGCCTTCCAGGACTGCAGTGCAGCGAAACGTCGTTCTGTTTGCACAATAGCCTGACAAGCAGAGAGCCCTTTCAGAAAGAAAATTCATTGAAGAAGCCGTAGAAAATAGACAAAATACAAAAAAAGAGTAAGGCTCTGTTCAAATTCTATTCTTTAGTTTTACCAACTTCACAGTGAATTCCGAGAAAAAGCAAGAATTGTAATAATGCCATGTGAGGGATCCACTTAGCAAGGCCGTTTCTGGTTTTTAGAATCCATTTTTTAGGGCTGTTTTAATGCATGGTTAGGATGTGGTATTGTTTCAGAGTAGGAAAACTTAGACTGGTAACTAAGTAAAGAATCGGGACTCTATTTCTAAGCCCCTGAAAATGCTATGAAAATCGTTTTAACTTTCAGTGTAACTTCTGAAGCTGTGGAGTCCACTGCCTCCTCATATTTTAATTATTACAGACAACCAAGGTGGGGAGGCTAGAATGAATTATGTGATACTAGAATGAGACATCCATATGAGCCTATGTTTAACTAAATACAGACACAGATCGATAAATATAGAAGTAAAAATATGTTTCAAATGTGAGAGAGAGAGACAAATCTCTCATACAGAAAGGTCCCAAATAATTTGTGTAGCTAATGCCCCCTCAACAGGGTGGAAGAAAACTGCCCAGTGCTTAAGTGAGGGCTTTGGTTACTGACTATCTTACAAATAGTAAGGAAAGGAGGAAAAAAGTAACTTTCTCAGTGGAGGAATCTGACCAACACTCCCTCAGCCAGGTGGACAAGGTCAACCTTTTCAGTGTTAAGTCAGGCTGACGGTACGTCACTTTGATATGACTGAAGGCCGACACTGCCATGTGGTCTTCTTCCCCCAAACTGATAATTCCGTAATCATGATAGAAACATCAGACAAATCCAAATTAAGAGATATTTTACAAAATACCTTGAACAGGACTCCTTAAAAATATCAAGGTCTTCAGAAACGAAGCAAGTTTGAGAAACGCTCATGGAACAGATGACCCTAAGAAGACGTGACAGCTAAATGCACTGTGGTGACCTACAAAGGGGTCCTGGGACATAAAAAGGACATTAAGTCAAAACTAAGGAAATATGAATAAAGTATAAATTTTAGTAAAAAAAAAATGTATCGATTGGTTCATTAGTTGTGACACATTTATCATACATTTATAAGATATTACCAACAGGGGAAACTGGATAATGAGGTATAGGAGAATTGTCTCTATTCTTTTTGCTACTTTTCTATAAATCTATTTACAGAAATCTAACATAATTGCGGTAGCCAGGCATGGTGGTGCATGCCTGTATTCCCAGCTACTTGGGAGGCTGAGGTGGGAGGATCACTTGAGCCCAGGAGTTTGAGGCTGCAGTGCATGAAGATCGCTCTTGTGAACTGCAATCTAGCCTGGGCAACATAGGGAGACCCCCATCTCTAAAAAAAATAAATAAATAGAAGAAAAATTAAAATAGTTACTGTAAAACTATTCTGAATTGGAATTTTATTTTTTAAAAGAGATTACATTGATTTTGTTGCCTGAGACTTTGCTGAATTTCTTTATCAATTCCAGCAGTCTCATGGCAGAATCTTTGGGGTTTTCTAGATATAAATCGTATCATCAACAAAGAGTGATAAGACCTCTTCTGCCCCCATTTGGATGCCTGTGATTTCCCCCTCTTGTCTGATTGCCCTGGCTAGGACTTCCAGCGCTGTGTTGAATAGAAGTAGTGATAGAGGGCAACCTTGTCTGGTTCTGGTTCTGGTTCTAAGTAGGAATGCTTTCAATTTTTCCCCATTCGGTATGATGTTGGCTATGGGTTTGTCACATATGGCTTGTGCCATTTTTAGGTAAGTTCCATCTATGCCTATTTTATTAAGCATTCTTATCATAAAAGAGTGTTGAATTTTGTTGAAAGCAATGACATAAATATTAGATTTCCTTTATCAGATATTTTAAATCAGATGCTTGGATATGTTATGGTGTTCAGTTTTAAAGTTAAGTGTCTATAATAGAAAGCAGTAGATAGTTGAATACAACACATGTTTAATACAATTATTCTTAACTCTAGATAGCTTTACACCTTTAATCACGTTAGCAGTTTTGTCTAAGTAGCTGAAATCACACTGTAAAAAAAAATTCAATTCTGTTACGGTTTATTACTAGCTGTGCCACTACCCAGCTGTGGCATCTAAGACAAACTGCTTCGTATCACATTCTTCAGCCTTTCTGCCCATGCCACGAATATATTGCTTTCTGTTCAGGACACTTAAAGTCGTGCATATCTAGTAGTAATAATTATTGTTCTATTGCTAATAGCTTTGTGATTGCATTACTAATATTAATCCTTCAGGTTCTATTTGAATAAGGGCTCTAGATTCCAAAGTATAGTTGATTTACTATCTACTACATCTAATTTTTATTATTTTATGTAGTGTTGAACATGAAAATTTAATTTTTTTTAAAAAAATAAGTAGCGTTTTAGTGGGTTATAGATTGATAGAGATCAACTCACATCCACCCACCATATGGTCCCAACTAAATTAGCTGAGGATGCAAGAACCTGAAGTCAGAGCTAGGAAAGAAGCAGTGCACATTGGGTGGGCTTCACATTGGTAGGGAAAGGACTCTTCTGTGATGGCATGCAGCTGCTTATGACCCTCTTTCCACAAGTAGGCTAGAACAGAATGAAAGATGATAACCAGAACTTGCTATGCTATGGGACTTTTATATGGGGGGCTTATATTCCATTCCACATAAACTAATTAGCAATCAGAGAGGTCTACAAATATTATATTCTTGAGCTACAATTGACATCTGCAAGGATAGACAAGTACTGCTCATGTGGAACTTATATTCTGTTAACAGTAGGGGTTGGTAATCGGAGACAATGAACAAACAAATGAGATCATTTAAAACAGTGATAGGAACTATGAAGAAAAATAAAGCAAAATAATGAAAAAGAGGGGATTGAGTCCACTCCTTGAAACTGATTTAGTATACTTTTATTTGGGTGGTCCTGATAATGAGTTAGGTCTGAGGAAAATGATCGTGGATCCATTCCCATGATGGCTAAAAAAAATTAGAATAAAAACTGAAATTTTATATAAATCAATTCATACTGTGTGTACTTTTCATCTGTCGTTGTTCGCTCAACATTATATTTAGGACATTGAGCCATACTGTTGTGTGTAACTGTAGATTGCTCACTCTCTTTGCTGTGGAGAGCATGTCATTGTATGAATACATGACAGTGTATTTACCTATCATAGAGTCGACAGTCATTTGTGTAGTTTCCAGTTTGATGCTGTGACAGATAGTATTGATTTCAACATCCTAACATATGTGTCCTGGTGAACACAAACACCCCAGGGTGGAATTACTGAGTCGTAGGGTACGGGTATGTTCAAGTGGGCCAAAGATTTTTCCAAAGTGGTTGCCCTAATCTATGTTCTCACTAAGAGCTTAAAAGAGATTTTCTTCTCCACATCCTCAGTAAAAGTAGATAATGTTCCTTTTTTTTCATTCACACCCTTCTGGTTGTTGTGCCATGGAAATACATAATATACTATTTATCCTTTTATTGTTATTTATTTGATTAAATAATTTACTTATTCTATTTATTGAATTTGATGTTCATATTATGAACAGTTATAAGTCTTGGTTCATGACTCACACTCCCTATTAGCCCATGCAGTCTGCCCTTATTTCTTAGCTAATTTGTTATTTTTAATAGTAGTGGGTTGAATGGTAGTTCCAAAAAAGACATATCCATATCCTAATTCCAAGAATCAGTGACTGTTACCTTATTGGAAACCATGTCTTTGCAGATGTAATTAGGTATCTTGAGGTGAAAATACCCTCCTGGATTTTCTAGGTGGGCCCTAAATCCAGTGACAAGTGTCCTTGTAAGAGACACATAGGTGAGATTTGACACAGAAAAGGAGGCAGCAATGTGAAGATGGAGGCAGAGATTAGGGTGATCAGCCACAAGCCAAGAAATGCCTGGAACCACCAAAGGCTGGAATAGGCAAGGAATAAATCTCCCCTAGGTCCTTCAGAGGAAGGATGACACTGCTGGTGCTTTAATTTTGGATGACTGACTCCTGAAATTGTGAGAATAAATTTGTTGTTTTAAGCCACTGAATGTGTGGCAATTTGTTACAGCAGCCACAGGCAACTAATACATTGAAATAGATAATTTATCAGATCATCTAAAACTGCACCATCCATTATGGTAAACGCCAACCAAATTTTAAAGGTGGCTAGTCCAAATTCAGTGTATTGTAAATGTAAAATACACACTGAATTTTGAAGTCTTAGTATGAAAAAAGGAATGAAAAATATATCATTAGTAGCTTCATGTATTAATAACAGGTTCAAATAATATTTTGGAAATATTAGGTTAAATAAAATGTAGTAGTAAAATTAATTTCCACTGGTGCCTTTTTACCTTTTTTTTTTTTTTTTTCAATGTGGCTACTAGAAATTCAAGAGTATATATACGGTTCACATTATAGTTCTATTGGCTAGTGCTATGCTAAAACAACAGTGAAACATTTAGAGGTTTGTCTGTAAGAATTACAGCCTGTTGTCAGCTTATCATAAATTCATCCTTTTAGTCTTTATTGACCTAATAAAAGAATAAAGACTTCTATTGTGCTGCTATTTTCCAGTCCTGTTATGCAGGCTCTTTGGGGTACAATTCCGAAATCCTGTTTTCCATTTCTAGAGTTAAACTATCTGAGTCTATAACAAAAGTGCATGTGGATTTGCTACCCAAAAATCCAGAGGCATTTTCCTTCTTGACCTTGTCAAGTAGAATGACAATTTCTTCATTAAAGAAATTGACAAATATAAATTAGAAAATTATAGGTCAGCTTACCCTAGTTATTGCATGGTAATGAATACGTTGCAAGGTATATTACTCAGTTATTGCTGTAATAAAGCTTCCTAACAAAACTCCTCAAACTCAGTAGTTTATAACAACATGCATGTATTTTCTTGTTCGGGCATGTATGATATGCTTTGTTATGTCAGCTATGTTATGCTGTGTGCTAGCTGAGTTTGACTCCAGATTTCAAAATGGGTTCAGATTTTCTCTTATGGTTTCCATAATCTTGAGCCAGTCCCTACTTGAGGCTGTTCTTCCCATGGCAATGCCAGGGAGTACAAAAGGTGTACAAAATCTTCCCTGTCTGTTAAGGCCCTTGGTCAGAGCTGGCACACTCCTCCTTTCACCACATCCTGTTGGCTAACACCACATGGCCAGATACAAAGTGAGTGGGGTAGGGATGTACACACCACTTATCTGACCCCACTGTGGGGTTCGAGTGAAGGAGTGAAAAATTGAAAATGCTAATCTCATTCACCACTCAAGAAGACACTGCTTTCTTCTAACTGACTTTTATTGCAATAACAGGTCTATATTAATTGATTATCTAAGATGTGATCAAATTACACAGTGAGAGAAGTGGGAAGTCAGAGATGAGTAACCATCCAGGCCCTGCTCTATAGGATTTTATAGTCTAACAGAGGACACAGGCCCACTATTTAACCTCCGGTGCTTCCTCATCTGTAAAACAGACATAACACTACTGACGGTTTTACACGTTTATCGTGAAGATTCATGAGGTAGCACATATGAAGGGCAATGCATAAAGATGATAAGATTATAAAGATTATAGCTGCTATCTGTATGTGTCTATCTGGTTGTCCCTGTAGCTATTCAGTTTGACCTTGATTTTTAAAAACCAGATACATCTATATTTGCATGTACTTTGTAAAAAAAAAAAAAAAAAAAAAAAAAGAGGAAACACATTAGTTTGTTATATTTGAGTTTTGACATCATGAGGGATTTTTTTTTCTTATGCATTTCAGTGTTTTCTAACATTTTTACAGTGATCATCTGTGACCAAAAAATGAAAAAAAATCAATATACATATTAAAGGGTAAATTACCTAGTGAATTGGATTAAATTGGGTAATTCCAGCTCCAGTATTTGTTTTATTTGCTAAATACTTAGACCAACTTCTGTAGATAATTATGGAAACATTAAAGTTTATTTTGTTTCATAGGTACTATTTTGGTATGTATGAAATAAAACATTTCTATAAAGTGTTTGATTTTTCATATATTTATGAATTTGATTTCTAATAATTTGCATCATTTTAATATTATATCTGTTTAAACTCTGTAAACAATAAACCATAAAGTCTTGCCTTATCCTACTGTTGTTTAAATGGTCAAGTATCACTTGATTTCCTCCCATTTGCAAAGATAGAGGAGTGTACTGCCACTATAAACCTTCAAAAAATAGAGGGTCTTCCAGATTTATTTTAACTGTACAAACTTAAAAATAAGAACATAGAACACTGAGCTGTCTGGATTTTTCTTTTTCAAGTTGTCAGTGTGAGGAAGGAAAGGCACTTTAAAATCTGAAGATCTTCTTCCACTAGCAGTTTTGATAATTAATGTGCACAAGGTTTAGCCAACATTTGAAATAGGCCAAGTATTCTGTTGAATTTGTTACAGATCTTGGAGTTGACTCCATCAGTAAATGCCACTTCTCAGAGACCCTTTCAAGGTGCCCTAGTTACATAGGAAAGGAGTAACATCAGAAGGCTTCCGTCACTGCTGTTTACCACAAAGGTGAAGAACACCCAACAGACAGTTCAATTCTAGATTCTTCTCTCTTTGCAGAATCAGAAATGTTTTAACATATTCTGAATCTTACATATTTTTTGCAACTTTCCCTGTCTCAAATTAAATTTAAAATCTCAACAGCTAGAGTGATTGAACTAGTGCCATCTCTATTCCCTTCCACTAAAGTGTTGCCTGCAGTGTATTCTGTCAACTGTAGTTTTGTAAATTGAATTGCATTTAATTATAATCAATTCATGCTGTATTTAATCTTTGGGTATATCTTTATTTTCCATAAAGATTGTTGTCATATAGCCAGCCCTGACTTCCTGAGACTCTAACAGATTAATTGGAAAGAAAACAAATATTATATTTCTGAGGCATTTTCATCTATTGGAAAGATCAATGATTGCGTGAGTCAATAAAATATATCATTTTCATGCAAAGTTAGCTTGGAAGAGCACTATCAGGACAAAAAACCAGAAGTCTGTTTTTCATTATAAAGAAGAGTCCTGTTTTCTCAATCTTGATATTAAGATTGCACATATTTTTATTTTAGTTAATAAAATTGAGAAAGATTATTGCTATAGTTAGTACACTAAGCAAAGAGGACATTCAAGCCATATCAAATTTAATGTATTTTCCCCAACTATATTACTGAATGTTTATTTACCAAATCTACAAAAACCAGACAAGAAACAAGGAGAGTTAGGAAGGGCACATTGTTTTGATGACCCATGGAACTTCAACTATTTTAGAAGAAATGTACCCACAGGATGTCTTAGAGTGCCCCCCACCCCATTTCATAATCCTATATGAATGTATTAGAGAAGAGAAAACTCCACATAGTGTGAGTTCTTGCAGGGGGGCAGGGAATGAGGAAAGTAGAAAGGAAGGATTAAAATAACCAAAAATCAAAGAAAAGTAAAATACTATTTGAGAACATTTCCCCAATGTTTAAAACAATTCCATCCAATAAAACTTCTGGCACTGCTAGAAATATCCTATATCTATGTTGTCCCATATGATAGCCACTAGCCACATGTGGCTACTGAGCGCTTGAAACATGATTAGTGTGGCTGAGGAACTGAATTTCTAATTTTATTTAATTTTAGATTTAAATAGCCATACGTGGATAGTGGCTGCCTTACGGGACAGCACGTGATCACAGCTTTACCTCTCTGAAAGTGTGTTCCTTGCATTAGTAGCATCAGCATCATCTGAGAGTTTAGTAGAAATGTGGAATCTTGGATCTCGCCCCCTAGACCTACAGACTCAGAATATGCATTTTAAGGAGATCCCCAGGCAAGTGGTATGTTCCTGAAAGTTCCAAGGGCACAGCCCTAGAGCAATTTTCACTTGCTAATTAATCACCTATTCAGAAAAGCCGGGGATTCCCTATTTTCATCATGGGCTAGTGAACATTAGCAGTGTCTTCATTTTATCCACTGAAGAGTATTTGATGCAACAACAGTGAGTTATAATAATGCTTTAACTTCTTACTTTAAATCTTTTCCAAAGGTATACAAAAGGTACCCTATTGATTGAACTATTGATTCCTCCATTCATGAAACAAACACAGTCCTTATGCCGTAGGTGCTGTCTGAGGTTTACGGAGCATCTTTAGTTGAATTCTGGTATGTGCTTTATTTCTCTGTGGTGAGGGGAAAGGAAGGAAATTAACAGAATATTGGGTTCTGTCTTGGCACCTGAATTAAAAAATTATCATTAAAAAGTTTTAGAGGAAAGAAGTGTTGTAAGAGCTAGAATTGGAGAATGACATTGTTAGACAGTTGATTGCATTTGGCCCCTTTCCGTAGGTCTTGATTTGGAATCCTGCAAAAGCTGATGCTGAGACAAGGCCTTGGATACAGGAGCTTTATTTGGAAGGGATCCCAGGAACCATAGTGAGTGGAGTAAGAAGAGTGAAGCAGAAATGGGGGGAAGGTCAATAAAGGGTGTATTGGTGAGTGGGCCCTTTATGTGGGCAACGGGGGCTCGATCCCTTTTGGGGCCATCTGAGAGACTGTGGCTGTTTAAGGGAAGAAGATGTCAGCACGTGTGGGAGCTGTCCAGCTAAACTGCAGGAGTCCTCTTAGGTGGTGGACATGGTATGTGGCACCAACAGGATGTCCTAAACCATAACAAATCTCTTACGTGGTGGAAAACTACCCTTAGTGTGGGGCAGAATGATATCAAGGGCTGTTGGAGAGTGAGAACTAAGAACCAGGGCACCAAGAATCTTGTCAGGGTGTCCTATTGGTCAACTATTTGGCTTAGGGAGATTGCTCTGGGCCACAGAGTACAAAAGAGACATTGAACTTTGTAATCACTGAGGTTATTACCTGTTCTAATGCCAGTATCCTTCTGCACCTTTACTTAACCAGCGTCTATATTTCTATTTCTTTATTTTTGAAACTTGTGTTCTCTGTCTCTCTCCCCCTTTTCCTCTAAAGAATACTTAAAGAATACTAAAAATAACGTGTAGGTTGAAGAACATCCAAAACACAGATATGAGTTGTTTGAAATTCCATTTGACTCATGTGTTTAGCTACTTCTAAATCTAGGTATTGTGAGTACTGAATGGTAGTTGTACAAACAAAATAATGAGAACAGGTGGTGTGACAAGGGAGATTTTTGATCTTTTTATGCATTTATTTATGTTTATTTCAAACATGATGTAAAACAACCTACATACATGCACAGTACAGTGAGTTTTGGATGGAGAGAAAATAAGGCTAAGAATTTATTTATAGAGAAAGTCTTTTGGATGTAAAATATTACATTAAATTAGATTTAGTTCTATATGATCAAATTGCCTTTCCTAAATAAACAAAATTCTAAAGACTCTACTACAAAATCCAAAAGATGTAATCATACTAACTATGGATTATACAAAGGTACGTTTATTATCCTTAAGCAACTTTAGTGTTCTTTTGGGAGGCAACATATATTCCCAAAAACAGGTTAAATAAATTTCCAAGGGAAGCATGGTTTACACATAGCCACATGAGTAGGGCTGAAGGAGACAGAGTCTGTAGGTATTCAGGAGGATGTATATGTGAGACAGAGCATAGGATTTAACATGGTTAGTAATGACTTGCTCAGAGATGGAAGCATTTGAGCCAGCCTTCAAAGTACAAGGGCTTTGTGTAGAGACTCTTGGAGGGGAGTATTGCATCATGTATAGATAGCCTGACTGAAGATTATTTAGCAAATAAGAAGATGCATTTGCAAATGCCAGGGAAGAACATGAATGCTATTCATGGGACTTTAGGAAAATAGTCCTTAATGGTACCTCTTTTACAGCTGAACAGATTGGAATACATATATGTCAAACCAGAATTGATCTTAGTACTAGGACTCCATTGCCCCAGTAGTTCATTTTCTTTTTAGTTCCATATAAAAACAGTGTATTTAATTCATTAATAAATTCTTACATTTATTTGCATTTGTTGAGTGCCTTGGACTAAAATTACAACAGTGACCAGAACATGTTCTCTTTTCGAGGAGCCCATCCTACAGGTAAACAAATGGTTACACTTCAAATCAATAATGTCATAATCAAAGTGGCATGAAATTATATACAGTCTAATTGTAATCATATTCTCTAAGTGATGTGCAATTTAAATCCTATTCTCGATGGAGTCCTGCATACTTTGTGAGGAGACAGAATATTTGAGCAGAAAGTCTTAGGAAAGAAAGCCCAGTGTGTCAAATACTAGAATTGCATTTTTTGTTCGTGAATAATAATTCAGTCTAGCAGGACACGCCAGTGTAAACTGAAATGGGCCTGAAGATTCCTCTGTAGGAAAACCAGACCCCTCCTGGGCATTATACACAGGATGTCGCTGATCTGGGGTCACCTTGCTGGCATGGGGCAGTCCTCCACCTCTGGCTGCATCTCCTCCTTCAGTGTCTAGGAGTCCAAGGCCTGGGGACAGTTCCCCAGTGAAGGGCACCAGCATCTTCTGCAGGTCAACTGAATTGCTGAGGTTAGAGGTGGTGAGCGTCAGACTTACGGTCATTTGTCCTCCCTCTCGCCCCCTGTGTGTCCAGCTTTCTTTCCCAACTGTTGGTCCTAACCTTCAGGCAGTTGAGTGCCACCGGTACCTGCAATGGCAACAATCTTCCATAGACTTCTTCACCAGTTCCCACAGTTTTGTAAGATGGAATCACTCTAATAGACCCCGATTCCATGTCACTCTGCGTGGCTTTGCTTCCCTGATCATGTGCCAGCGGCATTGGAACCTGTCGCCCACCCAACCGTCAGCCCACTTCCCAGCATCAATCACTAGGTGACGTGCCCTGTGCTTGAATGTTTTCAGAAGGTGCAGATCTGTCCTAAATAGATAGGCTTTAGAACTGAATGCACAATTAAATGTGAATTCTTATTTTATTGAAATTTGCTTTGAGTAAAATGCCAGTCTCTTATCTGCTGACAGAGTACCTTCTGACAGCTTTCTTTGTTCTTTCTTTTTCTTTATTACATTATTTATTCAACATAAATTACTTACATCTTTCTTTTTGTTTATTTTTCAAAGGTGATCATGTGGGTTTTAAAAAATTACAATGAAAAAATCAAAATCTTTTTTTTTTTTCATGCTTACACTTCAACTTCTAAGGGGCAATAATTTCCTTTTTTTTACTTCAGAATATTACGGGAGCACAAACATTTTGGTTACATGTATTGTTTTTGTATGAGGATAACTACTTTGCCTGTAAATTTCTTAACTAATGATAGTCTAATTTTCATAAAATCACTAAGTACTGTAGAGGCATGGGTTGGCTTGAACACACTGGTGATTTTGTTTACTGTCACTCAGCCATTCTGGGAAGGGACTGGCCCCTTTGCATGAAATGTTCCCCCTTCTCCAGTGTCTCTGGTTCCCCATTTTATCACCTGCCTACACAGAGGGGAAAAGGCAATGTTTCTCTTAGAGTCCCAAGAGAAACGTTTTTTAAACTCCATCTGTATAAAATATTTCTTGTATGTTTCCATCATTAATATCATTAATATAATTTCCACATGATTATTGCAGCTAATGATTGTGTAAGCATTCCCGATCATGTGGAAAATTAAAGATGCTAAATTAAAATATTCGCACTGATGTTAGTAAGTAATGATCATTTACAAGATGTGTGCATTTTAGAAGTCTTTGTTTACTTAATCTTTTAAAAATTGAACTTTACATATCTTTGCTGTATAAAATGAAGCATATGACACTGACTTTGAACTTTGTACAGTACTTAATGACTTTTATTATACAATACTTTTATGAGGCAAATACATAGGTCGTGGAGCAGTCTTCTTACTGAATCTGCTTATACTTTCAGAAACACACCTTTAGTCAGAGGCCTAGGACAGTGCCTGACCAATAAAAAGCATCCCAAAATGTTAACAATTACAGATGGTCCCCAACTTATGAAGGTTCAACTTAACAATTTTTCAAGTTTACAATGGTGCAAGAGCGATACACATTCAGTAGAAACGGTACTGTGAGTACCCACACAACCATTCTGTTTTTCACTTTTCGGCACAGTATTCAATACATTACATGGGATAATCAACACTTTATTATAAAATAGGCCTTGTGTTAGATGACCAACTGTAGGCTAATGTAAGTGTTCTGAGCACATTTAAAGTAGGCCAGGCTAAGCCATGCTGTGCAGTAGGTTAGGTGTATTAACCGCATTTTGACTTACGATATTTCCAACTTAGGATGGGACACAACCCCATTGTAAGCAGAGGAGCATCTTTGTTATGGTGATTTTACACGGAAGCAATGGTAGGAAATGGAAGCAGCTATTCAAAATTATAGTTTGTTTGTGACTTAGTTAATGTGTCTAATCTGCTTATAAAATTTGAAATTTTTAGAATAACTATATTAGGTGTCTTAATGTTATTGTAGGTTTGTCCTTGATTCATAGGCCTTAAGTATCTACAGCAGCAGCAGTTTGTATCTGAAATTATTTTAAAGGGGTTTGCATGTTAGAAATATGCCTGTCAAGGTTCCATTATTCAATAAGGTCACAGCAGCAATTCTGATTAATGGAAGCTGATTCCTGACAGCTCTGAGGATACTTCCAGGGCATATCATTGTAACAGTTTTACAACAAAGAAAACCCTTATTTTCCTTACTTGTAAAATGCGGGTAAAAATCTCTGCCCTCTGGATTGTAATGAAGATGAGAGAAGCTCCTGACTTACCTAGATGAGAATGGCCACATAGAGATAAGATCCAGATGCCAGGAGGTCAGCTAGCCACTGTCACTATTCTAAGCCACCTGCTGCTGCCTGCAATCCTTGCAAGAGACAGGACTCAAATTTGCCATTTTTAAACATTCTGTGAGCCACAGGCTCATTCAGGATTATTTGAAAGCATAAATATTAAATCTAAGACTAATAAGAATCTATTGAATAGCTATAGTGGCATTTTCTTAAAGTTATCTTTTTAAAAATAAATACAATTTTGAAAGCTTCAGCCCTGTACATCAGATCAGTACACTTACGTAGCTAAACAAGAGTGGTGGAACGTGATGCAGGGCTGTAGTTCAGAAATTCCAAGTGTGTCTGTGAGAGTAACAGAAAGTTCCAAATCAGAAAGAAAAAAATTTGCCATCACCATTCAGAATTTCTCAAGCTTATTGGAAGTGCATAGGTTTAAAGTCTATTTTTGGTTTAAATACCCTGATCGAATAGACCAGTTTGGCAGTCTAAAAAAGAAATTTAAAAACTCAGCTGTCAGACCAGTATGTCCCCAGGAAGAGACATACTGAGGGAAGGATGTAACTGAGAGAAATAAGACACAGGCTTCAGTTTTCCCTCTTGGGCTA
Source organism: Eulemur rufifrons (assembly GCF_041146395.1). NCBI lineage: Eukaryota > Metazoa > Chordata > Mammalia > Primates > Lemuridae > Eulemur > Eulemur rufifrons. The sequence continues at coordinate 31,755,783 of NC_091002.1, forward strand.
CTGAGAAGAATGAACAGCACTGTTACGTGGAGAAAATGAATTACAGAGCAGTATAATTATTTGTGAGGCTCATTGATATAATGAATTCGCTTACACAGTTTGTTTGTATGTTACAAGATTTTATAGGTGCCCACCTCTCCTTGTCCTTAGGCTATAAATTACCAAGATTGTACAAACTTGGCCTTCTTGTTCAGAAAGTTTGTAGAATTTGTTATTTCAGAAAAACAGAAGCAAAAATGAGTATAAACCATTGGGAAGGGTTTGGTTTTGTTTTGTTTTGCCTGGGGTTTTGTTGTTGTTTTGTTTTGTTTTAAAGACAGTCAAACCCCTGAGAGAGCTCTTGAAGATAATAGAAGTTTAGGATTGGGAAGGACCTCCAAGGTCTGCTTGCTCTATTGGAGGAGCACCCAGACCCATCAAATGTTCTGCAGAGAAAGCTTTCTGTGACGTAACAAATTGGGAAACTCTCATTGTCTCTTAGAGAGTAAGAATTCATATTAGTGTGGTAAAGGCTCTGATAAGTTCTGCACTGAAGAAATCATTTTAAGTTTAACCCAGTGATTCCCAAACTTTTTTGGCCAGATATCCCTTTTATGCCCTAAAACCTTGGCACATTTGTAACTGTTTAATCCATATGTGAATTTGTCCTTCGTACCTTCCTACCCAACCTGAGTCCTTAGACGAACAGCATCAGCATCACCAGGGGCCTGTTGGAAAGGCAGAGTCTAGGCCCACTCCCAAACTTATCAAATCAGAACCTGCATGTTAACAAGATTCTCAGGTGATTCACATGCATGTTGAAGTTTGAGAAGCACAGCTCCAGTGTTGATTCTGATCTAACACCTTACCTCCTTGAAGTTAGCAGCCTGCTGAGGAAATACCTCATGCACAGCATGTAACACACTCACTACCACATTAGGAATAAAGTTTCCTCAGAGCCACAGTGTTTTATTAGGAAAATGGAAAAATAAAACACTTCGAAAACAAAACGATCCTTTTTAATTTAATGAAAAATGTGTTATTTTTTATTGTTTTCTGTGTGTGAGTTACATGCAACTTGCAAAATAGTTCTTGTGGCTCCCAAGGTGAAGAGATGTGTGAGTTACATATGCTTTACAAGGCTCTGGACTCAAAACTAGCATGAGGTAAATACAACTCACGTAGCAGTCATTGATGTGTGAAGCAATCTGGGAACTGAGGCAAGTTGTGTCTGCAAAGAGTATCTGCACGTGGCGCTTCTCTCATTTCTGTGATGCTCGGAGATGTCTTTCAGAGGCCCGAGTGAGTCTTTACAACCTGTTCCATTTGTTTAGTGAGTTGTGAGTGATGAAATTGTAGATTACAAATAGCAGACAGACAAAGGAGCCTGTGCCTCTTCCCAAGCACAGCATCAGCTGGTGGAGTTTAGAGAACCAGCTGTATTGAGCAGAAATCAGAGCACGACTAACACTTCAACAAGATTTGCATATGCACAAAAAGGGCAAGGGAGTCCAGAATTGCAGCTTGCTTTTCAAATATGATTATTGGTTTGTTCTGACAGGTGAGACATTTATGATGAATCAAAACACTACTCACCATGCAAAATGCCCATAGAAATATCTCTGTCAGAAACACCCAACATGTATGCAATTGACCCAGAACAGGTACAAGGGCCCTTTCTTAGATACTGGAAATGGTCTGTATCTTGATAGGGGTTACACAGGTTATATGCATTTGTTGAACTCAGCAAATTATTAACATAAGGTCTGTATACTATTTCACTGTATAATAATTATACCTTAGTAAAAAAGTAAAGCATTTGTCTTATGAAATTTGAGTACAGCTAATATTAGGTGCAGCAATGTGGGCTGTCAAGGATACTTTGATGGAAACATGCATTTGGAAATAAATACCCTTCACTTGGTATATGGACAGTTTTTTATTGGCGAGAATAGCTATTTTGTAGACTGGTTGACATTGACCTCATGGGCGTGTCAGTCAGCAATGCCAGCTCTCCAGAGAAGCCACGCTCATGGCACACAGGGTTGTAGCATAGGCTCTGGAGAAAGGCAGTCTGGCTTCACATCTAGCGCCAATTCCCGGTGATCTAGGGCATGTGACTTGACCTCTTTGTGCCTTAGTTTCTTTATCTGCAAAGTGACAATGATAAAAATATTTCCTTCACAGAGATGTTTTGAAGGCTAAATTATTTAATATTTTTGAAGACTCTAGAATAGTTCTGCATGCAGCAAACACTATATACCTGCCTATTAGATAAATACAATGGCTCCCATAAACTAGCTACAACCACTGTTATTGTCATCTGAAACTTACTTATCACTATTTCAGAGGATCCTATTTTGAATCATTTCTGTGCATGTTATTGCCAGTTACCCACCCACCTACCTCATGAGCCCCAAGACATAAGGAACTGATCTGGTTTGTTCCTCATTGTACTCCCGAGGCCCTACACCAGTGTCTCCCACACAGTAGATGAACAGTAACACATTGAATGAATCAATAAATGAAATGAGGTTTAAACAAAACCAGTTCTTAAAGAAATGAGTCCCATGATATAATCTCATTTCCTTAAATGCCACCTAAATTCTTGTGTACTTATCCTGTGCACTGAATGACAAGTAAATACCTTACTGGGGCTGAGGATTAAGGATGTCTCCTGAATAAATGAGGAGGCTCCAATAACTGGAAAACCCAAGACATGAGCTTTACAGGTAGAGGGAACTGCCAGTGCACAGCTTTCAGACCCAAATGCTTGTAGCATGTCCCAGGATCTGAAGAAGATTCATGTATCAATATTTAGACTAAGGTTTTATTTGTTCCTAGAGACACAAAAATGTCTACTTTTAAGAATACTCAAAATCTTAGCAAAGACATTAATTATACCATCTAATCAGGCAAAATTTACCTTTTTTCCCTTTAGGATGGTATATTAGCTAAGATTAAGCAGTTTATACTATGATCGGTAGGAAAGTCAAATTAACAACAGAAAAGTTTTGACCTTCAAATTTGGCAAATGCTACATTTCCATTAACCCCTGCACCTGGCTTCAAATTGCATGAGGTAGGGTCTTTATCATATTTATCTATGCATCATTTAGGGTTTCCCAGAGTATCTTGTACTTAATAAGTACAATATATTTATAGCCAAGCTAAAGGAATTGAATTTGAAAGTGTAGATGCATGCACAAGAGTTTGAGACTCAGGATTTAAAGTAAGGCTTAGATTTTTACCAAGACTCTGCCTGCTGGAAGGACAGAGTGGTCTCTCCCACGCAATCTGAAAGTTCAGCTCACTCCTTGTATCTCACAATTCCTTATTGGCCTTCCCAGGGCTGCAGTTGATCTTTACAAAACTCTCTGTCTCTCTCTCTCTCTCTCTCTCTCTCACACACACACACATACACACACACACAAACTGTAGTAATAAACAGTAGGGCTCACTTTGAGTACCATGAGTTATAAGACAAGCCACTGAGGGCAAGAGTGTACAACACTGCAAAATATATATTGGTGAAGATTCATGTTTGAATCATAGGACAGGAATTCAAATGTTTATTTCTAATGGAGCTCAGATAACACACATTTACTTTTGAAAGGCAACAAGGTATTTCTTCAGTTACACACTAAGTATTTATTATTTTGTTGAGACTAAATTACTCTTTTTGATTTCCATCATGCAGCTCTGTTTTAGTATGAAGTGGCTCAATGTTAGCATTTGTTATGGTTTTGAGTGGAAAAAAATTTTGATGCAAGACCCAATGATGAGTATCTCTTTCTTTTCACAGTCTGTGACCCGAGTTGTTTTTTTTTTTCTTACTTAAGATACATTAGTTCTCTGTCCTGCCTTCTGCCTTCCCCAACACCATTTGCATAGACCGAGTTGAGCAAAGACTGTATAGCATTAGTAGGTAGCAAGCGCATTCCACCAAAATCCTTACCTATGTCTAGAGAGACGTAATCAAATCATGTATGATAGTACTTCTCAAACTATAAGGTGCATCCATATTCCCTGGGGAGCCTTTTAAAGGCCAATGTGGATTCAGCAGTTCTGGATGGGCCTGAGATTCTGTATCTCTAAGTAGGCCCCAGGTATTGCCCCGAACACACTTGAAGTAGCAAAAGTCTAAAGTGAATTTATCAGCCTTCGGAAAACTAATTCCACTTCTTAAAAAAGAAATCTTTTTCTTGTCCTTAGAATATAATTGCATATCCTTTGGCTCAGAGATGGTTGACTATAAACCCCCTAGGCAATGCGAAGATTTCCCAGCTACGCTGCTCTAAGTGCAGAACAAACTATTCTTATACGCTGTCTGCATGGATGTCCATGGTAACTAAGGCCTTAATTTCTAGATGTGCCTTTGCAGTGGGCTGGGGTGTTAGGTTTCTACTGCATTCAATTTTAAAAAGAAAAAAAGTTTTGAGAAAAGTTATCTGGGAGAGAGCATTTCTGTGCTGTTTTTAAAACTTCCTTCTCATTTTTCTGGTATCTTCCAGCAGGCAGTGGGGAAACCTGCTTAAGCTCACCCCTCTTTCACTCTGAATTACTGTGACACTTTTCTGGCACAGACATCAGCAGAATCTGCTCTTGTGCCGAGCTGAAAGGAGCAGGGGAAGCACTGCTTCATTTCTGCCTGGAAAAGATGGGACATGATGAAATGTGATTTCTTTCCCCAAAACATGGAAGGATGATTGGTGAAAAGTGAAACATAGCCCTGGGATCGCTCTTCACTGAGGGCCAGCTCCTTGAGCAATGTGTTACTTACTTTAATTCTCAGTAGTTTCTGGACAAGGCCTAAAATAAATCATAATCCTCAAGGAAGAAAATGTTCTATTTCTTTGCAGTGGTATTTGAGAAAATAGGAAATCCATTGCAATTTGATTTTTACTCTATTTGTGGAAAACCAAACAAGCTAACTAGTTTTGCTTATCTGTTTGTTTGCATACATATGTTGATACGCATGCACAGACAACAAATCTGAAGCTCAGGATGGAAAATCTATGAGCGAAATGGCATTTAAATGTAAGTACTTCTTCTGCAGTCTGAGCTCCAGACCTTCAAAAAGTGGGAGGATGTAGGTCAAAGTATACAAAGCCACAGATAAGGAGGATGAACAAGTCTAGAGATCTGATGGACAACAGGAGGAATATGGTTAATAAAAACTGTATAATATTTGGGATTTTTGTTAAGTAGATTTTAGGCTGCTGTTGTCACACACATGTAACCATGTGAGATGATAGATATGTTAATTTGCTTTCAAATAGTAACCATTTTATTATCTATGTCTATCCCATAACATTATGTTGTAAACCTCGAATATATACAATAAAAAATCATATATACCTATTGGCTGAGAACTTCAGAAGACAGAGGAAAAATAAATGAACTGGATGAGGATGAGAAACTGCCAAAAACTGGAAGGAGATTATTATAGAAAGATGGCTTTATAATAATTAAGAATAGAAATCTGGATATACCCAGGTATGTAGCTTAGACTCATGGAAGATAAAAGTCCAGTTTACTTTCCCAAAGAGAACGTCTCAAAGGAAACCTGGCATCTGAAGATTTGAAACTTTAAACCTTGAAATCTTATTTTCTAATCACAAGTGGCCTTAGATGAGTTAGAAAATACAGCTGGAGCTTGAATGGAGGGTGGAGGTGGCTACGCAGGGAGCTGTCTGCTGAGGGAGACATTTTAAGAAGACTGTCTGAAAAAAACGAAGGAAGGAAGATAAAACCGGATGGGGCCAAATGATTCAGGATATCCTCAGCACAAGCCTCCATGCCTTGAACCTCCAAAAAAAATTAAAAAAATAAAAAATCTGAGGACAACTGTAAGGGTTTTTATAGCTATGTTTAGATAACATAGCACAGGAAAAAATATGCAATATCAATAGCTTGGGCAGGATTATTCACTCCTGGTTTGAATTCTCCATCTCCAAAGGAACCACTATTAAACTGCAAAGGCATATCAGGAACCATGAAGAAGGAATTGTGGCCGATTGAATAGGAAACGCTGTTGTTTTGAGTGTAGATATTGCAGGGAAGCAGGTGACTGTGGATTCCGGTAGTCCATATTGCCTTTGCCAAATGTTGGAGAACAAAAGTGGTGTCCAGAAGTGAGGAGCTTCTGTGGCCTCCATCTAGATGTTTGCTTGGCATCTCAGAGAAATACTTCTCAGAAACATGAGAAGAAGGGAAAACAGAGGTTGAATTTTATCTCGTTGCAATTAATATGGAACTTGTTGTGGGTTGTGGATTAGTTGTGTGATTCAGGTGCCATTGGGGGGGTTCCTGGAAGAGAAAGTCATCTTAAAAGCCTCTGGGAGACTAATATCATCCCTACACGGAATAGAGGAGGTTTCCTGCATCTGCCCAAGCGATGTGTATGTATCCCTTCCCTCACCTGCACCTTCCCCTGGGAACATGCTCTGGGTAGACGTGACCTGGCCCCACCTTCCTGCCCGTCTTGGGAATTTTAGGTGTTGGCCACCAGTGGCTGACACAAGTGCCTACTCATTCTATTTTAATTTGCAGAGTAGGAACAACTGGCTTGGATTTTTTGCTTAACTTCTCTAACTCTTTAATAGCTAAATGAAATAACTCATGCTGGGAACGCAAGAGAATTTCTTTTGGAATGAGAGCTCATAGATTTCAGTGCCATTGGTGCTAGCTAAGGTGATACAGTGATGTTGTTACCTATTATTCTTTTCAGGTTGTGACCCATTTGTGGGTTGTGAATTCAAGTTTTTTGATTGGGACCTACAATTAAAAAAAAAAAGAATATAATAAAGTACCATAGAGTAGAAAATGTCAGAGCGTATCACAGCTTATAAGATTAAATGCTGGTTTGTGAAACTTCAATTATATATGTATATATGTATGAGTGATGATGTAAAATTCATTTCTTTTTGAAGGGCATAATCAGAAAAATGTCAAAGCTCTGATCAACATTAATGTATTTATGTTAGGAAAATTTTTCAATGAAGCTTTTTATGATGAAAGGAAGGAAGAACACTAAAATATTTGAAGATCTACTCTGTACAGGCATTTTAATCCTTTCAGCCTCCAATTGAGGTAGGCATTATGTTTTACCAAGTGTATGGATGAACCTTCAATGGCCTAAAAAGGTGAATTAACTCTCGGTGGCTTTAAAAGATACATTGACTTGAACCTGCCCAGTTGTTTGTGTCACAGCCTGAGTTCACACGTGGATCCGCTTTAACCACAGTAAGTATGCGTGTTTGTCAAAGTTCAGGGTTAGGTAACAGAAGGGCCCATGAGATTGGAGACAGCTGAAAGTGAATTCCAGGTAGATACATGCTGCATGATGAAGGCCGAGGGTCTGAGAACTGGAGTAAAGCCAGGGATTATTTATGTTGTTACCAAAAGTCAATGTGAAGGTAGGTCTGAAACTAGAAGGTGAGACCCTGGGGGAAATGGGAAACTGTGCCATGAATTTGAATTACATTTGCAAAACAATGGAAGCCCAGTCCCAGATGCAAGAATGTGTGAGGGTGGAGTTGATCACAGAGGGTTAGGGGACAGGGAAGGAACTAGGTTCTTCCCGGTCAGTGTTAAGGCTGAGATGTTTCAGGAAAACTGGGTATAAGACATGGTTGGAAATGGCAGACTGAGCTGACGTATCAGGAGACGAGTGATCTTAGCATTGCCTCCCCTGGGAATAGGATGAGCTGAGAAAGTGAGTCTCACAAGTGCGAGTAAATGCATCTAGTTGAGAGGATGTTAGAACTCAGAGACTGGTTGGGATGCGAAGTTTCCTTTCAAAGAATAGGCCGATAGAACTATAGTAGTGCTGACTATGATGGAAATTTCCTATTTGTATTTTTCATCAAAAGAGAAAATGGAATTAAAGAGAAAAATGTTCTCTTACCGTTTATCTTTATTGGTCTGACATATAAAAAGAGTTTATATTATTACATATTATGTATTGATATATGATTATATATAATTAAATATGCATTGTTAAATTATACATTGATAAACATATTGCTATCTCCTTCAATTAATTCTGAGCTCCAAATGACATGGGAAACAAAACCAAACAATCAAAAATTTACTCAGCTTCAGGCACTATTCCAAATGTTGCAGTTCTCTATGTAAATTAACAAAATCTCTAAAATTAACACCAAGAGACTATTTTCACTGTTGCCTGCTGGACACAGCCTTAATTATGGTAGTGATCTGAACAGCCAGGCTGGCTTTACTGTGAGGATGGTTCCCTGAATGGAAACATCACCTTTTTGCTTTTTTTTTGAAAAAGGAGAAACAGAAGTAGAGGGAGAGGGAGAAGGAGAATTCTTTCCAGCAAAATGCAACAACAGTTTGAGGATTTCAGAATTGTGGGTAAGGGATTGTAGATCATATTGGGAATGTATGATATTAAGGGACTTGAATATTCAGTCTGATAGGCCACATCTATGCGTTGCTGCATGGGTGGACACATTCTGCACAATGGTATAAAGTTATCCAGCTAATTTAGAGTGTCGACAAAAATTCCTTTGGAGTCTGAGTTTTCATGTGGGGGTCTTATGAATAACAAAATATTAGCTGAAATTTAATTTAAAAATTGAAGTTGAAAGGATTTGGATGCTGTATTAGTCTACCTGGTCTGCCATAACAAAATACAATAGATTAGTTCACTTAAACAACCAAATTTCAGTTTTGGAGGCTGGTAATTCCAAGACCAGGATGCTGGTGAGGTAGGTTTCATTCTGAAGTCCTGTCTCTTGGCTTGCAGGAGGTACCATCTCTCTGAGTGCTCACCCCACCTCTTATTTTAATATGAGGGCTGGGCTGGGGCCGTGGGGAGGAGGTGTACTGTCTGGTACCCCTTCTTATAAGGACACTAATCCTATCATATCAGAGCCCCACGCTTATGACCTTAGTTACCTCTTTATTGACCATATCCCCAAATACATTGGGGATTAGGGCTTCAACATACGAATTTGTGGGATGACACAGTCAAGTCCTTAGCAGATGATAAAATTCAAATCTTTACGGCTTTACCAAATGACTATGTACTTTGGTTTATAGCGGTTGTTTTTTTTTTTTTTTTTTTTTTTTTTTTCCCCTGAACCACTTTTTTCAATTCCATGTTTGTTTCTTTTCTAAAAAAGTCTTTCCTTTATGATCAAAGTGACAGAAACTTAGAAGTGGCCATCCAGGTTGCCAACATTAAACCTTTGATGGATCCAGCCCAGCTGTCAGCCAAAGGTGGAGAGAGATCACTGCTCGTCCATTTGAATGCACAACTTGGAGGTGTGGAAATCCAGCGGGAGGGGAAAATATTTCCTGTCCTGAGTCAAATTTAACACTGCACTCACCACACCTGGGTGATTTCTCCCGGGGGCACCCATGGGGGAAGGACAGTGTGACCGCCCCACCCCCAGCTTTATTATCTGTAGGTTTCCTGATCACATGTGGAATCCATTCATCAGCTCTGGCTGAAACCAATTTCCCAGAATGAACAGAATCAGCGTGTTGGGCACAATAGGCAGAGGTTAACCAGAGTCCTAATTAGAGCCAGGAAGGTGTATTAACACAATTAGCTTTAGAGAGGATAGTTACAACAGGAAACAAATTCCTTGCAGCATCCGGTCCTTTCCTGGCCATGTTAGTTGTTGAAGAGGAAAACCTCAGACCTCAGAATCAGGGGCATAATAGTAAACGTCTGAGAATTTAACTTTCTAATAACTGTAGAGCAAGAAAGCATTCTAGAAAAAAATCTCGGGGAAATTATTAATGATGTACTGAAGGTTTTAAGTTTGGGGAGAATATGGCTATTTTGATCCACAATGTGGGAGCTGCCTTTGTCCATGCTTTCTGAAAGTCTCCTGTCAAGAGGGGAACTGTGAATTGCAAAGTGAAACACGGGCTGTGGAGTGAGATTGCTGGTGTCGTGTTCTATCTGTGTGACCTTTGGCAAGTTCTCCAATCTCCTGTGCCTATTTTCTCTGCTGTGGATGTAAGTAATAAAAATAACTGCCTCAAGGGGTTGTTGCAAGGATTAAATGAGAAAACATTAATATATAAAGAAAATAAAAAGGGAACTGGCACAGAGTGAATATTCAGTAAATGATGGGTATATCATCATCATCATCATCATCATGGTCAATTGGTTTTATCCATTTGATACTGAACCACTGTGAATTGGCCCCGGGAGTGGTGTAAATGATGTCTGTTTGTACGTAGATACTCAGATGCTCAAAAGTGTTTTTTTGTAACTCAGGCCACAGCAATAAGAGTATCAAATCCTAACCACTGGACCAGCAGGGGTCAAAGTGTTTAATTCTATCAGTATGACGTCTAGAATAGTTGTGGGTAGCACCAGGGAATAACCTCTTCCTCTGGTACACTGCTTTCTATTAAAAAACATGAATTAGTCAGCCCATCATATTTTGGTTTTGCCCTTACTACCAGAAAATTACAAGATGATTTTCAGCCACAATGACTATTACTTTCTATGACTAACGTGTTTCTTTCTTTCCTGTTCTTTTGAATTTGATTTTCTATTCTTAAGCTAAAAACACAATAGGTGTGATTTTGTGTGCCAGTTTTTCCAATGAGGCAGGAAGTGAGTTGACAGTTGTTTAATTCATGAATTAATTCTAGTTATAATAGTTTTGTGTCTGTACTTCCTTCTAGAATTTAAACATTTTTGAAGGTATGGTCTCTATTTTGTTATTTTTCACTTTTTCATTCATTTAAAACTTTACTGATTGTCTACATGGGTCCAACACACCAGGCACTAAAGTTTCATAGAAAAGTAACACCTAGTTTCTTTCTTTAATGATGTTAGCATATAGCAGAAGACACAATTATAAAGTAATCCTATGTATGTAAACATGTAAGATAAGGAAGGTGGAAATTTCTAATGTCTTGCTCACTGCTTTATCCCTAAGGCAGGGCCTAGAACAGATTAGATGAACAATTAATATTTGTTAAATGAATTGCTATGCTAGGTATTTATATATATTTATTAAAAATATTAGAACTAATGTTTATGGAGCAACTCATATCTATATGCCATGTACTCCACTGAATGTTTCAACAACATGAACTAGAAACGATTATTCATGTTGTGAAAAATAAGTGAACATTGAGGTCTAGAGAGGTTATACGATTTGCTTATGGTCACACAGCGAGTAAGAGCCAGACAGAGGTCTGCTCCAGGGCCCATACTCTTGACCAAGACCTCTATCCATGGCATTGCCTTCCCTAATACTGCAGGGGTTGAGGAATAGTTTCCTCTACTCATGGATAATGAAACTGAGATTTCCTATGGGAGGACCTGGTTAGTGGAAGCCACTTTCAAATTGGCACCCTCATGAATCCAAAGTGTGCACAGTTTCCAGTATACCACACAGCCTCTCCTGTGTATAGGCATGTTCTAACAAAAGTTTATACCAGTTGTGCTGGGACCCTGTTATGCAATCCATGAATCCATGACATATAACATACCTGCAGTAGGATATCTGTTGAAATAAATTGAGCTACAAAGTCAACCTATTAGGGGTGGAATTTAGCATGATACCTACAAGCTACCCAGTAGCTTAGGTCTCGTGTAGATATACTGTAAGTATTAAGATAGTTTTTATCCTTACTGTGCACAATTATAGAGCATAGATGTAGTCGATAGAATTCAGGATGACTCACACCATCCCCCACCCCATAGTGTTCATACAGTCTATAATCCCTGCCCTTCCAGTATGGGCAGAATCTAGGACTCGCTTCTAACCAATAGAACATGACAAAAGTGAAAGGATTTTTTCAGATATAAAGTCCCACATCAGTTGATTTTGAGTTTATCAAAATGGAGATGATCCTGGATACACCTGACTTACTTAGGTAAATGCCCTTAAAAAAGGGACTGGGCCCTTCTGGTGGTGATAGACTGTCCTTGCAGACTTGATGAAGTTAGTGGCCCTGTTAGAGAAACCCACATAACAAGGAATTACAGCAACCTCTAGGTAGTGTAGGTAGCTCTTGTTTCTAAGGCCCCAACAAAAAGCCAGGGTCATCCTAGTCGTACAGCTCAAGAAATTGAATTTTACCAACAACTGTAATGAGCTTGGAAGTGGATTGTTCCCCAGTCAAGCCTCCTGATGTTAACACAGTCTTGCTGACACCTTTATTATAGCCGTATGAGACACTGACAAAAGACTCAGCTATGTATGCCAAGATGTCCAAACCATGGAAACAGTGAGATAAGGTGTGTTCTTTTAAGCTGCTAAATTTGTGGTAATTTATTACACAGCAGTAGAAATCTAACATGCGTGCCTGAGTGACACAGCAGTTGTGATCCCCACAGGTCAGCAAGCCTCATGATGTACTAACCATTGTTCTTGTTCCTGTGGCCCCATTTCTCACACGTAAACTTTTGGATTCTTTTAAAAGTCAATATCCCATTTCCCAATATCAGATATAATGGAAAGGCAAAGGTAGTTTTTTTCAAAGAGGTGGTGACTAGTTTAAGCACCTTTTGAAATACCATTATTGTGGTTGACGAACCCCAGATGGAAAGATGAGTGCTAATGAGGTTTCGAGCATCTTTAAGAATAGATTAGAATGATTCTAAGTGATTCTTAGATGAGATACACTAAAATTCCCCTCCACACAAGGAAAATAATGGTGTATTCTCTACTTCTTTTGGAAATTCCACGTTTAAGAATATTGAATACAATATGGATTTATGGACATTCATCTTGTTTGAACAGTGACTATTTCTGTTTCATTAACTCTGGAATTCTCACTTTGTTTTCAAAAAAACCAACAAACACTTCAAGTTAGTGCTTTTATATTGTGACTACATGGAAAGAGATTTTTAATTTAAAAAATGTGTTCAGGCCGGGCGTGGTGGCTCACGCCTGTAATCCTAGCACTCTGGGAGGCCGAGGCGGGTGGATTGCTCAAGGTCAGGAGTTCGAGACCAGCCTGAGCGAGACCCCGTCTCTACTAAAAAAATGGAAAGACATTATATGGACAACTAAAAATCTATATAGAAAAAATTAGCCGGGCATAGTGGCGCATGCCTGTAGTCCCAGCTACTCGGGAGGCTGAGGCAGTAGGATCGCTTAAGCCGAGGAGTCTGAGGTTGCTGTGAGCTAAGCTGACGCCACGGCACTCACTCTAGCCTGGGCAACAAAGTGAGACTCTGTCTCAACAAAAAAAAAAAAAAAAAAAAAAAAAAAAAAATGTGTTCACACCAAACAACTATCCTTTCTCCCTCTCTCTTTTGTCCCTACTCTCTCTCTCTCTCTGACCATTTCCTGGGTTTGGTATCTGTTGATTTCTCTCCATGTGCTGCCCTGTGCTCTAGGCTCCAAATCCAGGAAAGATCCCTAGTTCCATTTGTTCCCATAAAAACCATGGTATACTTTTTGTTTGACTAACTCAGTGCATGTGCCAACACTGGAGATACTCACTGTAGCCATGGACTTTGATGATATGTTAGGCCAGGCCCGGAAGGCATGTCTTTCCCTATAGGTAGAAGTAAAGTCAGCCCATCGGAGCCATGTGAACTGCAGTTCTGTTTTCAAAAAGGGGCCGGGCGTGGTGGCTCACGCCTGTAATCCTAGCACTCTGGGAGGCCGAGGTGGGCGGATCGTTTGAGCTCAGGAGTTCGAGACCAGCCTGAGCAAGAGCGAGACCCCATCTCTACTAAAAATAGAAAGAAATTATACGGACAGCTAAAAATATATAGAAAAAAAATTAGCCGGGCATGGTGGTGCATGCCTGTAGTCCCAGCTACTCGGGAGGCTGAGACAGGAGGATCGCTTGAGCTCAGGAGTTTGAGGTTGCTGTGAGCTAGGCTGACGCCACGGCACTCACTCTAGCCTGGGCAACAGAGTGAGACTCTGTCTCAAAAAAAAAAAAAAAAAAAAAAAAGGGAAAATGGATAAAAATTTTCCATTTCTAAGACCTCAGTAAAGGGGAGCTTTCTTGGGAGTGGAAGTCAGGATGAAACTTAGAATCATCCTAAGATTAGGGGGACTTCAGGCTAGAAGAGAAAATATTCTAAAGCCACTATATACTAAAATATCACCTAGTAGTACAGGAAGAGACAACTAGGTCAATGGAATAAAAGAGATTAGAAACTCTTCAAAAGACAAGCAAAACTCATTTGGAATGGCTGCATGAAATGCTATTTTATTTTATTATGGTACCATGGTTTTAGAAATGTTTTCATTAAACTATACACAAACACATGAACATAAATCCATTGTACTACCAAGCAGTACAGGTCATATGTATTTCTCAAATAGCCATCCCTTGTGTTAATAGTAGACTGACATCTCACTGATTTTACCACCTATTTGTTCTCTCTAGTGTGGTGTATATTTCTACCAGTAATTTTACTATCATGAACATTTTGGGGTCAAGATGACTATCAAAAATGTGCATAGGTAAGCTCTGGCAGTGTCCACAGGAGTGGCAAAGAAAAATTTCCTATTTGATGTTAAAACATCACTTTTACTGGGTCTTCGTGAATCTCAAGACAGTACTCAAGGAAATATCAGGTCAAATTACCAATTATATAGCTAATTTGGTATTGGGGGAAATCTTTGAAAACTTAGTGGGCCACATACACATCATTGCAGCCTATAAAGATTGACAAGTGGAGGAAAAGAAATTGTCAGTAAATGATACTGAGAATATGTCACCATACAAACTATGCCATTATGAGGCAATCACTCCCTCAAAAAATAAATGAATATATTTTATAAATTGTATATGCTTATAAATATATTTTCTGTATTTATGTAATTTTATTTATCTTTGTTATAAATTTTATTTTTATTTTGTACTGTTTTATATATTTATACATAATTTCATATGTTTGTTTTTTGATAATTACACATCTAGTATAAGTGACATTTCCAATTAATAGTGAAATGGTCTTTTCTATAAACATGTTGAGACAATGGATATCCACATGTAAAAGTAATTTTGGCACCCTACCTCACACCATATAGGCAAATAAATTCCATGTGGAATAAATATCTAAACATCGAAGGACATCCAATATCACTAGAACATGCAAAAAATACTTTTTATAACTGTGGGATAGGAAAAGACATTTTTAGACATGACACAAAAGCCAGAAACCATAAAAGAAAACAGTGGCAAATCGTCTACTTAACATTGTTAAACTTCTGATTGGCAAAAGATGGACAAAGATAAAAGACAAGTTACGGGTTGGAAGAAAGCGTTCGTAAGATACATCAGAAAAAAAGGAAATGGATGTTGTTTCTAACATACAAATGATTCTTATAAACCAACGCAAGGTTCTCAGGCATCTGGGGATGTGAGCCACAGCTGTGTCTGAGCCACAAGGTCTAGGGTGCTTCAGGAGTCAAATGACTGCAGTACCCAGCCAGATCTCCCAGCCCTGCTGGATGAGGTGCCTCTCTAGGGTTATGGACAACAATCATGGGGTCCAACCGATTGCCCCCCCCTTTCTGGCCCAGATAGCCAGAAAATCCTCAGTCCTCACCCCAGGCCACAAGATGTGCATCTGCTTAGAAACTGGCCACTGGCCCTGGGATGAAGGAAGCCATCCACTCTGCTCTTCCATGGTGATTGGGAACACACTTGGCCTTGCACGTGACCTCTGGGCACTGCCTATTTGCTCTTTGATTGTTGACTTTACTCCAGAAAGGAAATTGGGAGGGAAAAGGGAGTCAAGGACATGATCTCATAAGGCCATCTTCTCAGAATACCGCTCTCTCCAGTTATTTTAAGCATCTCTTTAGAGCCTTCTGCACTGTAAGCTTCCCTGAGTCTACCTTTGCATCCCCAGTGCTTTCTGCAGAGTGGGCATTCAGTAAGTGTTTTGGCAAGAGTGAGTGAATGATTTAACAGTCAAAACGGTGCACATTGCCTACTTACTGTATCATTTCCATCCACAGAGTTCAGGGTCAATGGCTAAAGTTGTCACAATAAAGATGCCAAACTTTAAGGCATCTAGAGGGCATTGGCACCGTGAAGCATTTAAGACTGAGGACTACATTCTTTTATTAGCCCATTTCAAACAATACCTAAAAAAGAAACAACTTCTTTTAAAGGCATCAAAAGATGGCAGGATGTATTTTTTCCTACGGCCCATAAAAACAAGTAGCATAAACTGTTATTATTTCATAGGAAAAACTTAGGTACAGAAATATGTAGACATTTAACCAAGGGAGCTGGAATTTATGTCAAAATTTTTTAAAGAATTATACGGCTCATAATACATCACATCCTAAATAGGTATTTAATCTTTAAAGTTGTGTGATATTTAGATTTATAATATTTAGATATTTAGATAGATGATATTTGAATATTTACATGATATGTGCATATCAGATCTGTAAATAAAACTTGGATTTTCTCCTGCTACATTTTCTAAAGTGTACCTTATATTTGATTTAAATCTTTTTCCCCCTTCTTTTGACTGGTTAGATTTTTCTTTTTTTCATTGCTTTTTTTCCCCCTAGATTATTGGCCTTTTTACAGGCACCAAAAACTCTTCTTACCATGCACCAAAATTCTTAAATTTTCAAAAGCTTCCTTTACGTAAGTCATCTCTTGTCCTCTTTTGAAACTACTGTGACCTCTACTTTCTATTTTATTTTAATTCACAATATCTCAGATTGGCAGGCTTATTTGTGGATACATATGTATTACCTTGTTAAGGGTACAGAAGGAGTCACATGAAAGATTTTGTTTCAAAGAGCATTAAACTACAGGAATGAGAAGATTCCTAAATAATAGAATTTTATTTATTTGGAGCTTCTGTCTTAAGGGCATTTGAAATGTAAACTGATCATAGAAAGATCACCATGAAATGAGATGATTTAAACTAGTTGTATTTGGACAGAAATACCTTGGAGCTTGAAAGTCAGCCATCAGTGCCTGGAAAATACATCTCTAAGGCTGAAAAATTGTCTTAATGATAGCCAATATTTTGATGACAAAAAATGTTTAAACATTTGTGAATCCCAAAACTAATACAGATCTGGATGATGGGAAATAAGGATATGTTCTTTTTATTGTTTTGTTTTCATTCTTAAAAAACCTTTGGATTTTTATTCATTTTTTATTGTCTAAGAAAACTACTTAACTGTTATGGCTGGAACATTGAAGGGAGAAGAGAAACAGATCAAATGGGTCCCTAGCAAGTTCCTGTGGTAACTGGACTTTCTGTAGGAATTGATTGCTACATACTATTTCATCACACACCTTCTAACCAATAAAATACTTGTCTATGGATCCATACAATTTAGTCTCTTCAGGGCTTACATGTGTTTACATATATCTGGAAAGTTTGTATATTATGGCTGGAAAGCATGTAAGAAATTAACCCAGCCTTAAAGGTTAGGAAGAACGGAGGGGTAGAAGAGAAATTCGACAAAAGTATAGCTAGATAGAAGGAATAAGTTCTAGTGTTCTGTAGTACTGAAGATGACTAAAATTAACAGTAATATATTATGTAGTTTCAAATAGCTAGGAGGATAATAAATGTTCTCAACACAAAGATATGATAAATTTTGGGGATTATGGATATGCTAATTACCCTGCTATAATCAATGTACGATATATGTATGGGAACATCACTATGTACCCCATTAATATGTGTAATTATTATGCATCAATTTTACAAATGTAATTTAATTTAAAAAAGAAAAAGAAACTAACTCATCCTTACCATTTTACAGTAGAGGGTCTTGAGGAGCCTTTGCTCCTATCATTTAATGGAGTAACATTTTTGCAGAAGGTATAATCACAAGAAATCTGATATATACCTGCAAATAAGTGGCCACATTTCTTGACAGTGTTGCAGTTTTTATTGTTGTAGATAATTAGAGTTAAATCATTGTTTCTAACTGGTAGCATTACAAATTAAAGTAGTATCATCATTTATTCATTGGCATCAAGCATCTATGCTTAGCTCTACATGATTTGAATGAGGATTTTACCCATGTGATTCTCTTTAATTTTAAAGTCAAGAATTATGTGGTTATAGTTGAAATCTATGTGAAAGTATCAATTTTCAAACATATAGACCATAATTGGACAATTACAGTAAAGTCTGATAACAACCATCTGCCAAGACTGCCTAAATATGATCTAAATTTGTGAAAGGTAGAGTGATTTGCTACAGGAAAGAATTGCTGTGAGGACATTTTCCAGCCCAGGGCTTTGATACTTTGCAATGTACTAGTTGAAATGTACTGATCACGAAGTAAGAAATTTGACCATTGTCCAATTTTATGTTAATAAAGTTGTCAATACATACTCTTTATTCTGGAGATTTCCTGAGTGACTTAATATTTATCTAGATACAGATGGTTTTCCATGAACACTAGGGACCGAATGAAACATTGTTTGCGCTTACTAATGAACCAGGCAGATAGGAAACATGAGCAATGACTGACCACAACAAAAGATATGTCTGATATTATTTGCTCTTTCAATAGAAGAATTCTTATAGGAAGATAGAGGAGGAGGAGGGAGCAGGATTCTCTTGAGATTATCTTTGGGAAGATCAACCATCCGGCCTGGCTTGTGCAACTATGAAACTCTTTGTATCTGAAAAAATTTTTAAATCATCTAAGTATCAATCCAGGAGCATTAACTAAGCAGCAACAATAAGGCACCTTATCATAGAACTGTTATATAATCAATATAAAGAAGCATTATATCAAGATAAATGAATATCCAAAACAAGGACTCCATTTTCAAGAAATATACTTTGTTCTAGTTCTGACTTCAGATAAAACAGCACAGGAGGAAGCACACTGAATATAATTGAATCTAGAATATTTGTAGAAATAAAATAATTGAGTACATTCAGTTTATTTCTGTATGTGCGTAGAAGATACGGTTTATGATTCTATAGGTTTTTTTCTTATTTTTGAGAATTTTTTTAGGAAAAAACTATATGTGTTTTAAATACTTAATTTTTACCTCTTTATCTGTCTTGGTTCATTTGTACTACTGTAACAGAGGGTACTTGGGACTGGATAATTTATGAAAAAGAGAAATATATTTTCTCAGAATTCTGTAAGCTGAGAAGTCCAAGATCAAGGGGTTGGCAGGTTTGGTTTTCTGCTGAGGGCTGCTGTCTGCTTCCTAGGTGCTTCTTCCAGAGGGGGAGAAACGCTGTGTCCTCCATTGGTAGAATGTAAGCTCAAACCTTCTGTGAAGCCTCTTTCATAAGAGCCTTAACTACATTTTTTTAAGGGCAGAGAACTCATGGCTTAATGACCTCTTAAAAGTTCCACCTCTAAATACTATCACATTGGCCATTAATGTCAACATCTGAATTTTGGAGACGACAGATACCTAAGCCATAACATTATCTTTTAAAAAAATTCCCAACTTCTTAAAATTTAAAGCACAGTTCAATGAATATCTGCACTAAAAGTTTAGTGAAACCCCCAAACCAAAATTATCTTCTTTTAAAAGTAATTCAGACGGACCTTTCTTGAATTATCAAGATTTGCAATATTATCTATTCCAATCTTTTGTATTTTATTGATAATACTCGGGAGATTAAAGTACCATATCATAGAACCTGTAAAACCAGTAAAACAGCCAAATATGAGAACCAAACATGCTGGGAAAATACTAATAATTATGAAATATAGCTACTGAATCATCTTTGTTTTCTCAGACAGTAGTACAACTTGGAAAGACTTAGCAAAGCCCAGTTTTCTGCAGGGTACAAAACTTGCACTTAATGTTTTGATTCTAAAAATATCTTAAGAGGTTTAATGCATGTGGCACTTGCCTGTGGATCCTGACCTTGGACTCTATTTTTCTCAAACGTAAAATTATTGGGTGGTGTGGAAGATGCCAGTTCCTTCATGTGGATAGGATGAGACCTCTGATTTTCATAAGGTAATGGAAGGGCATGCTGTTCAATATCAATTTAAAAATAACTTCTTACTAATATGGAAAAGAAGTTGTCAGGGGAATTGTCCACTAGCCAAACTAGAGAAGGGATATCTGCTTATTTTCTGTTTGCTGCCACCCCTTAACTCATCCCTACTCTATCCAGTCTCCATTGTTTTCTCACCTGCTCCTTGCCCTAGACAGCTGCATTATGCAGACTCCCTGACCAGCTCACTTGAGTTTGGGTTTAGCCAATGGGAGGTACTGCCAGCTGCTGGAGGGCAGGAGATGAGGGACATTTGGTGTGTTTATTTACTATTCCCCTCTGCTTCAGCAGCACATTTCTGGGGTGTCTGAGTATCTCCCCACTACATCTCCCAACAGGCAACCTGTCTTGCACGACTCAACATCTCACCGTTTGTAGTAACTCCATTTGTATCACACCTCCTCCTCCTCCCACGCCAACCCCATCTTCTCAGGTCCAAGGCTCATAATAGCTTCTCATGTGCCTAATTTTTGGGTGTACTAACTTTTCTTGTTGGTTCCCCTAACCTGCCTATGCCTCAAATTTTTTCCTTCATTAAAGTGTCTTCACTTAATTATCTGATTTGAATTTTTTTTTTTTTTTGGGCTGGGATCTTGACTGATACATGATATTTAAGTCCCTGGTTTGGCACCCTTAGGAAAAAACAAGGTGAGCATTGGGAATCAGCAGGAATAGGCCATTTAGTCCAGCAAATCAGTGGCTCTTTGTCCTGCCATCCCCAATGAACAGGTGCTTATGATGGATGCTTTCTCAGTGTTTTATCCTTCCTCCCCTTCTAATCAATTGTTTTTGTTAAGAAATTCTATGAAGCCATCACAGAAGATGTTATTTTCTAATTTTACTTGATGCATAATTTGGGGTTATGATTAATTTGTTGAATAATATCAGTGTTCAAAGAGGTCTCAATGATCTGGACTCCTGGATATATAGAACTAGAGTTTCTGAAATTTCACATAAATCATACATATATATGCATGTATAAATGTACATATAACAAGTGACTGGCTTTGGTCATAGATTCAGTATGAGGCAATATAGAGACTTGGCTCTTTAGAAATATTACTAACATTTTGGGCATCATTCAAAGAAGTCAAAGCCAGTTACACCCAGTACCCATCAGACTGTATATGGAGACATGCTTTCATTTTGGGACACCACCCTGAGATGATAAACAACCGGGAAGGATGGCTGCTTGGCAACTGGTTTCAAGGTCAATTCTTCATTACAACGTGCTTGATTTCAGTGCCTGGGTTTTGCTGTCCTCTTTCTCCCTTGTTAGTTGTGAAATTTGAGCAAGCAGCATACTTCGTGCTCCCCGTCTCGGAAATGGGAGACCTTGGGAGTGTTCATTGAGAGAATGTGCATAAAGTGATGCCTGGCACATTCCAGAAACTCTCAAAACAAGATCTAGAATACTACTAATGATTATAAGAATGGGACGAGTCTGTAAACCACATTATGTGAGTAACAGCCCAGGGAACTGGGGGCAATTTAGCTTGTGGGAAAATGTGCTGAAGGATAGAACAGACTTCCTAAGAACTGTGAAAGCTTGTCTAGAAGGAGAGAGAATTGTCATAGGAAGTCAGAATGAGACACTTGGTGGAAGTTACAGGGAAATATAATTTGGCCCAATATCAGAAATACCTTTCTTATTTCTAGAGCTGTCCAACAAGGAAACAGGCTGATGAGCAATGCCTTTTTGAGCTGTTTGTCAACAAAGGCTGGATAATCATTATGTGGAATATGATTTTAGCAGGAACTCCTATAACAAGGGCTGGAGTAGGGGAGGAGAAGGACAAGGGAAAAGCTGACAAAATGACCTTTAAATTCCCTTTGGACTTTACAATTAAAAATTCTATGTGTATGTTGGAGAGAAAATCAGGGAAATGGCTCAGCCTTTGTTTGTATTCATGTTGCCCTCTTTTAAGTCAGCCCTTTGGCAAAAGTCCTGAGACATCTTGTCCTGACTTGTATTGACAAGACCACATATATTTTCCTGTTCAGATGGTTTTCCAGCCAGAGACTTGTTGGGTGGCACACAATGGCTTCTATGTTGCCAGCTTTGCAGATTTCTTCAAGAAACTGTTTGTTGGGTAGGAGCTTACTAACTGGAACAAATCCCTTTGAAGAGGTGTACCTTCCTTTTCTGGACCGGAATAAAAAATGTGTTGAGTAGGGAAAGAAACCTCACAGTGTTTGTGTTTTTCTTTTGACCCTGTCAGGTATTTTTACCCTAATTGAGCAAGCTCTGGAAACCTTGAACACACATCAGTCTTGTGTCTTTTCTGCTTCTACCACTAGTAGTTGATAATTACGGCTTTTCAAAGATACTCAGCACATGCCACATTTTTGGTGGGAGCAAAGCCTTTGTATGGCAAAGTGGCTGATATACTTCTAACTAAATTTGTAGATGTGTTCTGTTTAGTAGGCAGCGGAAGAAGTCTGGGCTGGCAGAATAATTGCTATGTTAGGGTGCTGCTGAAGACAAATGGTGTGCCCAAGATTGTGAAAACCCTGTCTTATAAAAAACTTTTTCAACATCAGGGTTGCTACTGGGACAGAAATAATGATGTGTACTATTTGTGAGCAAATTTGGAGAGAATGTCAATGTAATGTCTTGGGGATAATTCATTTTTGAATAAGGAGAAAATCCTTTCTACTGAATACTTTCTTCGAAGGGATGTTTTTTAGCTTTTCAAACTGTGTTTCCTCCCCTGTCTGGACGTTTGCTGTTTGTATAAGTGGTGATGACAAAAAGTAAAGAAATGGTCCCACACAAATCAGTCTCGATTGTTTAAGGTCACCCACATGGCTTGAAGGTAGAAAAGGAAATTACATCTGCTGAAAGGCAATGCACACACTATTGAATAGGATGCACTTGGAGGTCCTTTTTTAGTCCTGAGGTTCTATGATTCCAAGAGCACAGAAACTACCAGTGACTATGACACTTCATAACTCATCCACTGGCTATGTCAAATGCCAGATAAAGTAAGAAGAGAAATGGGATATCCTTAAAGGCTAATTCAGGCTAACAGAAACTAGATATCATTTCTTTAGGTTGATGAGCATTGTTGGTGGTAAAAGAGACATTAAAAATAAAATAAAAACAATTTAGACATACTGAATGCTTATTACATGCCAGGTCCTGTATCAAGCATTTTATATGTGATACGGATTCCATTATTGTCATCATTTTATGGAGAAGGAAACTGAGGATTATAGATACTCTGAAGTAGTGTCATGAAGCTGACACTAAACAGACCCTCTCTCAGCTACCATAGCATCCTGCTTCTCTATAGCAGACACTAGTGATTCATCACACCACATTCCTCCAGCATCCCCTCCCCCAGATTTCAGTACAACTGTGATGGACAGTTCATTGCATATCGCCAGTGTCTCCTTTCCTTCAAGTGTAGATGGGAGAGGGAAGAGAAGGTGGAAGAGTGCTCGGCAGGTGAGTGCAACTTAGAATGAAGGGCGTGGGGGGGGGGGGGCGGGAGGGGCGCTAACATACTCCATCTAAGGACAGCCCTCAATGCAATGACGGGGGTAGTTTCTGGGTAAATTACCAGCCTCTCTGTCCCCTTGGAGAAGAGTTCTGAGGCACATACGACCTAGTTTCTCAGAGTATCCCTTATAGGACTGAGCCCCCTACTCAATACAAAGTGGCAAGGAACTCATTCCTGCAACCTTTATTAATTTATCTTCCTTCCCCATCTCATTGTCTCTACTCCTCATTTCTACATCCCAGGACCACCTGCCAAATAAAGTTCCTGCACTCAAGTCCTTGACTAAGGTGCTATTTGGGGGAGGAGTCAAGCTAAGACATTCCCTAAGAATACACATATAATTGCTATGTTTGTTATAAGCATAATCTCACTAATGGACTACAATACCCATCATACCATGGCATTGACTGGCATAAAACCTAGGTTTATTTGAGAATATTTCTGTGGCATCAAATCTCTGATTATGTAATGGAAGTTAATGGTTATATATTGAAACTCGCTCTTTGAAATTCAATTATTCAATAAAATAAAAGAGAATCTCCACCACACATGAGCATGACCCCTCTGAAGTCTTCAAAAAGCCTAATGATTTAGCATGAATATTTCAGGATCATTTTTCCTAGGCTTC
Source organism: Eulemur rufifrons (assembly GCF_041146395.1). NCBI lineage: Eukaryota > Metazoa > Chordata > Mammalia > Primates > Lemuridae > Eulemur > Eulemur rufifrons. Next base: position 31,779,867 of record NC_091002.1, read on the forward strand.
CTCCCACCCGACTCCCGGAAGTCCTTTGCTGTTAATTTCCTTTGTGGTCTTAGATGAGTCAGAGATTGTAGGTGGAATTAATTATGTTCTCATTCCTTTTGAAAAATTTCACACCAGATCTTTCGATCTACTCCAATACTTGATATTTAACTTGAATGGATTGTGATGACTACATTAATTTGGGGAAGAGTTTTATAAAATTTTCCTTTCAATTTTTTGTCAGTCTCTGAAATTAATGGATGTATAGAGACATCCATCAGTTGGGCCATTTTTGGTGGCATTTTACATATGAGAACAGTGCAGTTCTGGAGCATGGAATTAACGCACAATTCTCATGTGAGAATTTTACAGTGAGCTGCTATTTTCTTCTTGTCTCTGATTTATTCAGTCTCAAACATCTGGGTGGTACCTTCCTAACGTCTCTGTATTTAGTGGTGCATCTACTAGTGATTCCATACTTGGTAGATTTTATTTGAGAGATTTTATCCATTCATGACATATGACCAACTCAATAAAATCAGGGTGAAAATAAGAACTGGTTTCTAAAAGTTAATGGTAACCTGGACAGTTAGCAACATTTTTGTGAAAGGATTGTGTCAGAACACACACCAGATAGTTCAATTCTCCACACTAGACCTCATCACTTTAGTGCGAAGTTGTCAAGAGTGGGCTTGTAACTGAGGAAAACATTTGGCAATTATGTGTGGGGTGGCAGAGGGAGATAAGCACCAACTGGCAAAATAAGACATGATTCTAACTGCTGCCATATTCAAGAACTATAACAGCAGTAAGATGAATGCTACATCTTTACAACAATATAGAAACTGTACACGTGTCTTCAATTGGTTATAATACATTTTTTCATTTTTGACCACGTGGGTTCATTCATCATTCAGCTATGCCGAAATATGTCCATATCACAAAGTTATTTTCCTATTAAAAATTCATTCTGTCCTTGTGATAAGAAATATATAAGAGTTAGTTCAAAGGAAAAATTCACAGTTTGCATTTGGATAGAAATTGTAAATGAATTTGTTTATTTTGTTACTCATCCTGTAAATCTTTTTCAGACTGCCTTTTTTAAATATGTATTTTAAATTACTCCTTATGAGCAACTTTTTTCTTGCTTCGCTCCCTTTCTCTCCTTTTTGTTCCTTTTTCCCCTTTCATGTCCCTCTATTTATTTTCTTTCCCCTTTTTACTTCCTTCCTTCTTTCTTTCCTCCTTCTCTGCTTTCCTCCCTTCCTGCCTCTGTGCCTTTCTTTCTTCCTTCTGTCTTCCTTCTTCCCTTCCTCCTCCTCTCTCTCCTTCTTCCTTTTTTCCCTCCCTCCCTTCCTTCCTTCCTTCCTTCTTTCTTTCTACTCATCTAAAAAAATCTGTAACATAGATGTTTGAGGGAATTATTTTCATTTTGCTATTCATTGCAGGGTTCCCTGCAACCCAGTCCTGGACTTCTGTGCTATTTTTAAAATTGAAAACAACTAAGATTTATTAGGAAAATTTGAAATGATTTTCATTATGAATATTTTATTGAATTGCTAATACTTATGAAATGACTGTAGTTCAGATGATGCTCAATTTGCAAAGCATCATTCTATTTTCATTTTTAACTCTCTATTCTAATGCCTCTGCTAGGAAATAAACTTTTTCCTGGCAGGAAGAAATTATTCCTTTTTTCCTTTTTTATTCCTATTAATATTTTAATTTTTACTTCATCTCTTAGCCTTTTTGTTAAAACCAAAAGTTCAAGAGAAGGATGATCAGGGCACCCCCCGGAGTTTGTTAGCCAACTGAAACCATATAGTAAAATGACTTAAAGAGAGGCAGCATGGTCTATTGGAAAAGCACTGAGATTTTGAGGATAAAATTTAGATTGATATCTCATCTCTGCCATTAGTTAATTGCCTTGGGCAAGCGTCAAGATCCTCCCTTGAAAACTGAAGATCAGTTTCCAAACATTTATGCTGTTCCTCCAAATCGCTAAGCATATGCTGGAAAGCTGGAGATGAAAGATGAGTAACATATAGGTGGTGTCTTTGACAAACATCATGGAAGACAGGATAAGCTAAAACAAATTTTGATTTGTGTGTGACAATAGAGTCGGCGGTACGGTGGGAGGCTCTATTAATAGAGTTCAGTGATCCCTGGAAGAGCGTTTGTTTCTGTCCAAACAGATGGAGACACAAAGAGCCAAAGAGAAGAAATGTTATTTGATTTGGATTTTAGAGGATACATAGGATTTTGCCAGATGAATACGTTGGAGGAAAGACACCCTGGTAGGAACAGCATGAGTAAACAACTGTAGGACTTGGGGAGGGTTTGTGAGTAGAGGATTGGAGATGGAAAGGATGTTGGCATAATGACAATCTGTGATCGACAACGTCACGTTCTCTTGCCTGGTTAAGTGTCCCTGAGTATACCAGCTGTCAGGGATGCCGGAATTCCAGTTAGAAGGATTTCTCCTCTATTCATTTCAAACCTGGTACAAATCAGCCTTCCTTGAACCCTGCCCGACTTTGCATCATGGTTTCTTCTACTTGTCTATTCCTTTGAGTGTGAGAGCTCAACTTTGGAATGGTAACTCTGTCTCTGGCATTGCATCTTTCCTGGGGTGCTCATTCCTGAAACTACCCTTCGGCTCCAATACTTGGGCAGGAAGTCGTCTGGCCATAAGCCTCAAAGTTCCCAGCATAGAACCTACAGGCTCCTGTAGCCACCTCACAGAGCTGTTGTGAAGAATATGATGATAATAGATGGACCATGTGTTCACTTTTGAGGTGAATAGGCTTGGGTTTAAATCCTTACTATGACTGAATAAGCCAAGTCAACTTATTTAACTTCTCTGGGCCTCAGTTTCCTCAATTTCCTATGATGGGGTTAATAATAGTACCTACTTAGTAGAATTGCTGTGAGAATTGTCATTCAATAAATGTGGATTGAACGCTGGTATACACAGGTTACTATGCTAGGGCCTAGAGATATAACAGAGAACAAAGTCCCTGCCTCCTGGGATTTCGACAGGAAACAAACAATTAAGTACGAGATGTAATGTCAAGTAGGGATTGGTGGCTGGAAGAATAAAAAAGGGTAAAAGGGGGGAGAGAGAGAGAGAGAGAGAAACAGAATGAGGGTAGTGATAATATTGCATAGGTTTGTCAAGGAAGCCATCACACCTGCATGAAATAGGAACAAACTCTGTAGAAATCTGGAAGAAGAGTGTTTCAGGCAGAAGGAACGGCACATACGAAGGCTCTGTTGTGGACTGAATTGTTGAAGCCCCAGCCCTCAATGTGACTGTATTTGGAAATAGGGCCTCTAAGGAGGTAATTAAGGTTAAATCGGGTCATAAGGGTGGGCCCTAATCTGATGGGCTGGCTGGAGTCCTTACAATAAGAGGAAGAGATACCAGAGCTCCCTCTCCCAGTGCACACAGAGGAAAGGTTGTGTGAGGACACAGGGAGAAGGTGGCCGTCTACAAGCCAGGAAGAGAGGCCTCACCAGAAACCATCCTTGAAGCCACCTTGATCTCAGACTTCTAGCCTCCAGAATTGTAAGAAAATAGATTCCTATTGTTTAAGCCATCCAATCTCTGGTGCTTTGTTGTGGTAGCCTGAGCTGACGAACACAGGCTCTGAGGTTGAAACAACCTTGTTGGCATGTGGCTGTCTAGAGTAAGTGATGGGAAAGAGGGCTGGAAAATCCGGTGGAGAAGTAGCCAGGATCCAGGACACCTCTGCCATGAGGAGGAGTCGGGATTTTGTGCAAGGGGAATGATAGATATCTTTTGGAGGATGTGTGCTTCAAGAGAGTGAAACGATATGGTATGTGTTTTCCAAGTATCCATCTGGCTGCTGTGTGGAGAATTGACTCTGGGCCAGAAAGCATGGCCTTGAGAGCCGTGAGGTAGGACCGGGGCATGAGCCTAGAATGGAGATGTCGAGAAGAGGTTGGGATAAATTTTGGAGATGGAGCTGACAGACTTCGGTGATGGATTAGATGTGAAGTGGGAAGAAACGAGTCAGAGTCAGGATGACTCAGAGGCTATTGGACTGAGCCACCGAGTGAATGATGGTGCTTGTGTGGGGACTGCTGTTCTTAACGTCTGCAGTGCTATTCTCCAGACACCAGCATGGCTCACCCTCTTCCCTCCTGCATGCCTTTACTTAAATGTCACCCTGGGATCCAGACCTTCTCTGAGCAGCCTATTAAAAACCACATTGTTTCTCTGTATTCCTTTCATACTTTACTTTTCTCTATAGCACTTATTCCCATCTAACACCTTATATATTTTATGTACCAGTTTTGCTTATTGTATTCTAGAATGCACACTTTGTGAGAGCATGCACTATATTTTCGTCTGTTTTGTTCACTGCTTTTTGGTTCATCATGCCTAGAACACTGTCTGGCACATAACAGGTGATCAGTGAAATTTGTAGACTATAAGCATAAATGAATGAATGAATGAATGGGTAAAACCTGGGGAAGGGAAATCAAGAACTTTGTCAAGATGCCTGCTAGACAGTCAAATGGAAAGCTCTAATAGGTCATTGGCTATATGATTAAATAAAGTAAGGCACATGCAATGACTAGAATCTTGCCTACCTCTTAGTAACAATTATTACAAGTATTATTATTCCATTTCTAAGCCTGCTGCACCCCAACTCTTAACTGCACTTCGGTTGAAATTATCTGAGACCTGTAATTCTTAGTTCTGTCACTGTATGAGTATGTGGTTGGAAGAATGTGAGGAGGGAAGTGCCTGCAGCCCAACTTTCTCCTTTTGCAGCCTCCCACTCCCCACGATCACACAAATGGAAGCTTGTGCAGATTTTCCATTTCCTTCATAGGCTCCTGTCTTTGTGCAGAGTATTAATTCCCATCTGTGTTCAAGGACCGTAATCAAGCAGGGGCAGTAATCAAAATGATGTGTACAGCAAAATCAGAGCTTTTTACATCATAATCAAACCATGCAGTAAATTATAGGAATACGTGTTAGGGTTTAATCAATGACTCTGATCTTTCTTGAATGCTGGATGCAGAGAGAATTAAAGATTTGGTTTAAAAGTGGTCAGGGGAACATACTGCAAATTTATCCCATATAGACTTAGCATGCTCTTGCTGTACTTGTTTTTTAAATAATAAGATTTTGCTGTATTTCTCGCCATACTACTACTTTTAGCACATGAGAACCAAAAAAAAAAAAAAAAAAAATCTCTTTTACTATTAGTCTTTATACAGTGTCTCAAAGAATGAGACCTCCATAAAGTTCTTTACTAGTGAGATGAAGTAAGCATGAGCAAAAATGGCTAATGTGCTTGTACCCAATAGTGTTAAGTAGATTCCTGTATTTGCTGTGAATTGTGAGTGAAAGGTTTGGGTAATTATTTTGTTTCTCACTGATAAATGAAATAATTGTTAGTTGCTTTAGGGGCATTGGTTTTGTGATTTTTTTGTTTTTCTTTTTTTGTCTTAACAAGTTACAGAGTAGAAGTAAAGGAGTAGGTTGGTAGATTGGTCTTTTAAGGCAGGCAGCCGTCCCCAACCTTTTTGGCACCAGGGAACCGTTTCTTGGAAGATAGGTTTTCCAGAGACAGAGGGTTGGGGGGTGGGTGGAGCTCAGGTAGTGATGCCAGCCGTGGGGAGCAGCTCTAAATAGAGAAGAAGCTTCCTTCGCTCCCCACTGCTCACTGACCTCCTACTGTGCACCCCCTCCCTTTTCCCCTTTCCTAAGTTTCATGGAAGACAGTTTTTCCACAGGGGGTGGAGCAATGGGGCTCTGCGGACCAGTACCAGTCCCCAGCCTGGGGGTTGGGGACCACCGTTTTAAGGGATGCATTTTTTACTTTTAATAAACACACAAGCTTCATGAGGAAAAGTAAATGAATTTTAATGTAAAGTTAACATATATAGAATATAGACTTAGGCATAGAAGAGGAAAAAATCCTTTTACCTTTGCCTTGGTCTGGGCTGCTATAACAAAATAACATAAACTAGGTAGTTTGTAAATACCAGAATTTTTTCTCACAGCTCTGGAGGCTGAGAAATCCAAGATCAAGGGGCTGGCAGGCTTGGTGTTTGGTAAACTCCTGCTTCCTCATAGACAGTTGTCTTCTCACTGTAACCTCACATGGGGTAAGGCACAAGGGATCTCCCTGGGGTCGCTTTTATAAAAGCACTAATCCCATTCATGGGGGCTCCACCCTCATGACCTAATCACCTCCCAGAGGCCCCACCTCCACATACCATCACATTGGGAGTTAGCATTTCAACAGATGAATTTTGCAGGGACATTAACATTCACTTAATTGCAACTTTCTTTATGTTAGGCACATTTTATCCAAAATTATCATCTTTCAACTTTTGTGGAGGTAGTTATATTTGTTATCCTACCACTCTTTTATACAATAGCATAACTTCTGGGCATATAATCTCCACCTGCAAAAGGGCCTTCCAATGAGGCCATATTTTTGCAAGTGTAAGAGGCCCAGCTGAGAGAAAGTTCTAGTGTGAAGAAGCACTGCCCACTGTCATGCAGTGTCTGTGTCTACCTGGGAAGTGGCACATGCAGTGGGAGTGACGTGAGCTTTGCAGGCATCGTCTTGGCTTCCTGTCCCATCTCCGCCACTTACCAGTTGTTGTTATTTACTTCCTAACCGGTTCTTCTCCATGAACAACGCCACCCAGATATCTGGTAGATATCTCTGTTCTTCTCTTGTCTTCACCACACACCATGTCCATTGTGTATCCTTAACTTCTTTTTTATCTCACTATTGTGTCCTTATATCCTTCCCCACTGCCGATGTTTAGGTCTCTGGCATCTTTCATCTGTTCCACAGCATTGATTTCATTAAATCTCCTCCCTTCCAAACAGCTTCCATCATGCTGCTAAAGTAACATTCCAAAAATCCGAGTCCGATCCTATTAGTCTTCTATTTAAATCTCTTTTACCATGGTCCATTATTGGAGTATAAACTTACAGACTTGCAGATTTGTCATTTAATGCCCTTCATGATATTCCTGGTCTCTTTATTTAAAATCATCTCACGCTTACACCCCTAACACACACACAGACACACACACACACACACACATGCCCCACACGCCCCACACACTGTCCTCCAGGCACCTTCAGCCGCCTGCACTACTGTTGTCTTGCTATCTCTTGCATAACTCTCAGTGCTTTTGATCTTTGTGAAATATCCCTTTTCATCCTCCTACTGGATCACTTTATCAAGTTTGTAATAAGAGCTTGTGAAAATACATGAAGACCACACAAAAGAAAACAAACACAGGTTATTTGTTTAGAGTTTACAAGGGAGTCAGCCACCATCACTTGCTTTTGACAGAGACTCAAAGACAGGCAGAGAAGTAGGAACCCTTGACAATAAAACGAAGGGTAGGCGTCAGATGTGCTCTGATGGGAGGTTGCTGGAAGGTGGAGCTGAGCTAACTAGATGTGGGCATCTGATGTGGTTGGTCTGGGCAGTAGCTTTGGCTTTCTCTGGTTGATGTTGAGTTGAAAGGAAGGGGTCAAAAATAGGGAAGCTGGCAGTGATCAACCAAATCATGACTGTTTGGACTGATAGTGGCAGAGATTGTGATTTGGCTTCCCGTTGGCTACTGCAGAGGTTGTGGTCAGAGATTCGTTGTCATATATTGTCTGGCCATTGTCCATTTATACTTTCAATCTCGCATGCTCAATCAATATTTGTTGAATGAGATGAATGTTTCACTTTAGCCAGTATTCATTCCCTCTCCTTCCATCTTAATGATAAAATTCTAATGTCTCAATTTCTTTATCTTCAAACAAATTACATTTCTCTTTCATCATGTACAGAAAAGGCAGCTTTCAAACAGGTCTAAATGAATGGACTTCTAGAAAGAGCTCTTTCCTTGTCCCAAGGAGTTTCCCGAGCCTTCACCCCTAACCACTCTGCATACTACCATCTTTAGATGAAATAGAAACTTGGCACATATTTCCTCATTCTCCACAGTCCATTTCTATTGCATATACAATCTGACCTGCTTACCTTACTTACAGTACCTGCCTGGGATGAAAGGCATTTGAGGTCATTCCGGACTCCGATGTAATTTGTTCCTTAACGGGCAAAAAAGCTGACCTTTCGCAGCTAACTTTTCCCACTTAACAACAGTCATAATAACACACCACCCACTCCAGAAGGGAAATCATGCAGATGAATGAAATAATGTTTGTACAGAGCTTGACACTCCACAAAATATTCTAATAACATGGTGTCTACTTTTGAAATGTTCAGATATTATTTCAATAGAAATAAAAGCCAATGTAAAATAAAATGCGAATTGCTTGTCATACTTCTACATGGAGGCATAGGGTGACATTTTGGTGCCCTTAGACAATTTAAAAGCTGGATTTTACCAAAGTTTCTAAGGAATCTGATTTGGTTGGAGGAGAAAAGGTGATGGTGCTATTTATTCATATCTATTTTTTGTAGAAAAACAATGCGCTACAACATGAATCAAAAACACTTATGCAGCTAAATTCACGGAAATCTGTCTACTCATCTCTGGGGGAGAGATTTGGCTAAGCAAGTTAATTTTGTCGTTAGACATTTGCATAGTAATTGTATCGGGTCTGAATGTGCATCTGCATGGAAATCATTCTTTTTTTTTTTTTTTTTTTTTTCCAAACCTATTCTTTGGACAGGGATTAATATAGATCCTGGCAAGTCCTTAAATAATAAATTATTGATGTTGAATGCTTAATTACTTTATGTTTGGGTCTTTTATCACTTGGTGCTTGAGCCCCTATCACTTGATGCTTGCTGCTGCCTATGTTGTTGTTACCAGGTAATAGTCACTTGAGTTTTATGTATGAGCTTGAGCTTGGTTTAGGGGTTACTGAACTAAAGAATGCCTGCATATAGTATAGTGTCTCAAATATTATTAGAAAATGACAATTAAATATACTTGATGCATAAGAGACGTGTGATGTTGTTGAACTAACACTTTATTGTGACTGCTGTGATGGTCATGAAAAATGGGATTATGTGAATTATCTAATGGGATTGATTGTTCCAGGAAACCTCAAGTGACCTCAGGTCATTGAAACCATTGCATGAGGTGGTCAGCCATGGAGGAGGCCACAACATTCTTCATTTGCCCATTATGTCCAAGGTCATTTCACAAATCACCACTTTGCATGACACAACTATCAAGGTTTCCAGAGATTGCCTGGGGTGATAAATAAGACTATTTTCACCAATAAGATTTCCGACAATTAGTTTGGTCTCTGTGGACGGAAAAGGCTTATTTGTGCAGATGTGAGAAATGGTAAAAATGATTCTAGTAAACTTTGGATGGGAATGAGGTGGTGATAGAGAAATTAACCAGGTGAGTTCTGGTTTTTTGGTGCTTGCTTGAATCTTTCTTAGCAATTCACAGCATTTTTCTAAACCACTTGGCTACAGTTACATATTGACATCATCCAGTATCACTCTAAATGGACGACAATAAGGCTACTTTCCCAGCATTCACCTAAGAGCCGGGAAGCCATCTGCTTACACATGACTTAGAATATCATTTTCAGATACATGACCATAGGCCTGCCAACACTCAAGCACATACCTTAGTGCATCCCATTCAGAGATTTGTGAGCTCTTTTTGTAAATTCTGCTTCCTATTCGAGGTTCACTGGAAATACTACCTCTTCCCAAACATTTATCAAAATACAAGGTGAATGTATTGTCAACATTAATCACTGTTCAAAAATTTCTTTCCAAAAGAAGTTTTATTTTAATAAATGCTAAGTCACTGTGTGATGCCTGCCATCTGACCATCTATAGATGATGACCATTATCTTTACTGTGCACTTTTTAGTGTTTATTTTGAATGTAAAATTCTCTACATTCTCCTAAATGTTCCTCATTCTTTGCCTCACCCACTCGACAGCCTGAGTATTTACCTTGGTCGTGAGTATTTGGAGAAAGCCCTTGAAGCTTTTCTCTAGAGTACCCCATTTAAGATTTTAAAGGACATAGAAATGACTGAGGGCTCTTGTTTGTCATTGTTCCCATTCAATAGGTCCAGGTTAGGGCCTAGGATTCTTCATTTCTAACTAGTTCCTAGATGGTGAGGGTGATGCTGAGAGCACACTTTGATTGGAAAGGCTCTAGAGCAATGCTTTCTAATATAACTTTCTATGACAATGGAAATGTCCACACATCTACACTGTCCAAACCAGTGGCTACTTGCTGCGTGTGGCTATTGAGCACTTGACATGTGACTAATGCAACTGAGGAACTGAAATGTAATTTTATTTAGTTTAATTAATTTAAATTTAATAGCTTCCTACCATATGTGACCATGCTAAAGGACTTAAAGTCTTTATAACAAATTGGCTTTCCCCAGTCTCAGAAGGGGAATCTCTAGATCAAGGGCTTCTTCTTACTTATCTCTGAATATCTAGAATGTTGCACAAGGCTAAGAACATTATGTGCTTATAGTACATGGAATTTCTATTAAGAGATCTAGTCTACAGTTCCGGGGGCAGATTCACAGATCTGTCAGATGATAAAAAGGTTTGACTTTGAGGCTGCAAGATATGGCGGGTGGGTAGTTCTGCTTCCACCAATTACAGGATAATTTCTGACAAGTCACTTAATCCCTCTGAGCATCAATTTCCTCATCTCAAAATAGCAATCATGATTATGGTAATGTAATACCTATCTCACAGGGTTGCTGTGTTGTTCATGTGGAATTTTTGGCAAACCATTTTATCAAATGATACTTACTCTATGAATGCTAGTTTTTGTGGTTCTATTGGTGTGCGTTCCTTCCCTTCTTAATTATTTATATTCATGGTGAAAAAATACAGAAAGATGCCTTATATGGACACAACTGCAGTCTAATTAGGAGGTTAAATAACAACACAAAACTATATGCAGTTTTGTATCTTTCCTCATGTGAAGAAAGCAGTTCTGATAGTCAAGGAGGAAGACTTTACCAAATTTCTTGGATATCCTTGTATTTTATTTTATGTGGAAATAAATACAATATTTTTGGTCTGGAATTTTGTATTGTTTGATTTAATTCCCTCATAAATGCCTTGCTAAGTGTGATTGAAATTTTATAACTTCATCTCATCTTAAAAATACCCCATTCCAATCTGCCAAATATGTAATTTTCCCCTTGTGGAGTGGTAAAACAGACATTTTTTTCCTTTCATTTTTCTTCAGCAGATTTTCTTTGGGAAAGGCTTTTTTGGTTTTCATACCCTCTATTTATGTATATAAACATATATACATATGCATTTAAGTCAAAAGAATTGTTCTCTTCATGGAAATAAGAAAAATCACAACAGTTAACATTTAGCAAGTGTGCAAAGCACTATTCTAAACACTTTACATGCATAAACTCACTGAGTTGTCATTCAGGGTAAATAAACCTGTAAGCTCTTTTACTGTTTGCAGTGGTGTTAAGTTCTGAAAATATTCATAGTCTTCTTATTACTATAATGGCATGAAGCCACCATCCAATGACCTTTGTACAATCATGATTTATGTATAGGTTGAACTGGGAGCTTCACCATTTAAGAATGATTGATTAAGACAAATCAAGACATTTCTGAAAGAGAACAGATTGACTTTGTTTCTTAAAATATTTATAGCTTGTAATGCAGCTTTCTTCTCTTATATATTCTTAAACAAGCACCATAGACCTTATTAAATAATTTAAATGTTTTGTTTAAGACTTAGTTTTGCAATGAACTGAACTTCCTATTTGCATTTCATGGGTAAGTTTTCTTTATAGACATTTTACCTTCATTTTAGATTACATTTTGAAGTAAATCAACAAATCTGGATAAATGTAAAAACCAGCAGGCTATGTCAACAGTCTCCTGAGACTGAATTAGTGCAGTGTGAGTTGTGAGTTTCTACGGCAGGAACTATTCGGAGTTCAGGTTGATTCTCTCCGCACCCGAGTTCCATGCCTTCTCCCTTGCCTCCCTCCACAGTAAGGCTTGGATAAAAAACACTTGATTTTCCTAATCACCTCTCAGGCATGAGAGACCAGGTGACCTATGTCTGGCTAATAAGCGAGAAACAACTAGGGAGGACCTCCTCACATAAATAAAAAGGCAGAAAATTCTGAAGAGAACACCTAAGTTATTCCAAACTTGAGTAAATAAGAATTTACCTGTTTGTTTTATTACAGTTTGTTAATATCCTTTTTTTTTTTTTTTTTTTTTTTTGAGACAGAGTCTTTCTCTGTCACCCTGGCTAGAGTGCAATGGTGTCATCATAGCTCACTGCAACCTCAAACTCCTGGGCTCAAGCAATCTTCCTACCTCAGCCTCCTGAGTAGCCAGGACTACAGGCATGCACCTCTGCGCCCAGCTAATTTTTCTACTTTTAGCAGAGACAGGGGTCTTGCTCTTGCTCAGGCTGGTCTCGAACTCCTGACCTCAAGCGATTCTCTGACCTCAGCTTCCCAGAGTGCTAGGATTACAGGCGTGAGCCACCACGCCGGCCCTGTTCATTTATTTCTTATGCACTCTGATTCCTAGGCATATCGCTATGATGATTTTTTTTTTCAGATCCATGCTCATTTTTCTTCTTAAAGTGGGGTTTCTACAAATTAATGCATTTCTCCAAAACCAATCTGACCTGGCACAGAGCAGTGTGTGTGTGTGTGTGTGTGTGTGTGTGTTGTGCGCGCATGCATGCTTTTAATTGTGTATTGAAGATATACTAAAAATATTTATAATGCTTGGAAAGATATAAAGAATAACAATAAAATGAGCATGTGTATAACTATCACCAGCTTCTCCTACTTCAGAAACCTTCTGTGTGCCCCTCCCTGATCCCTTCATTCTGTTCCCCACCAACATAAACACTGTTCTGAATTTTGTGTCTACCTTTCTCATCCTTCTCTTTTTAGTCATATTATATACCAAAAAGTCCTAAAAATACATTGTTTAATTTTACACATTTTGGTCTTCTTAAAAAAAGAGTCATACTGAATATAAATGGAATCATATTGTATGTATTGTTATGAAACTTGATTTTTCATTCAATTATGCTGCTTGAAATTTAGTTATGTTGATGCAATTAGCTACAGTAATTCATTTTTCACTGCGTTATATTTGTCTCAATTCTGCAAGATTTAATTTTTCCACTCTTCTCCTTTGAACTAGTTTGAAATTACAGACTTTACTTTTTTCCTAACCTCTTGGTTAACCCAGAAATTTTGACAGGTATGATTAACTTCAGTTTAATCAAATCTTTATGCTTCTCTTGAATGGTAAAATGTTGAGCATTTTAGCTTCAGCTACAGTTGTCTAGTATTTAATTATATCTTCCTTAAGCACACATGTTAGATCTTTTTAATATAATCAATGCTTGATTAAATTCACTCATATATTTATCAGTTTTTGGTTTACTTCTCCTTCTTTCATCCCTGACTTTGCATTTGGGATTATTTTCCTTCTGGCTGAAGTTCATTCTGTAAGAATTCCTCTAGTGAGGATTATTAAACATTTTTAATTTTTTGTTTGAATGAAAACGGCCTTGTTTTGTCTTTGATATTAAGAGTTAGATTCCCTGGGTGTTTAGTTCCAGTTGACACTTGTTCTTTCTTGGCACACTGGCAACAGTATCATACAGTCTGGTGCCCACTGTTGCTGTTGATAAATCAGAACAATTGTTATGCCTTTGAAGTTATCTTTTCCTTTAGTTGCTTTTAATATTTCATGTTGTATTCGGTGTTTCTATAATGTATCTAGGTGTGGGTTTCTTTTTAGGTATCCTCCTCGGGATTTGTTGTGCTTCCTAAATCTGAGGATTGTGGTAATCAGTTCTCAAGCATTTACAGCTCATTGCTTCATTCCTCTCTCCCATTCATTCTTTTTTCCCCTTTCTCAGGACACCTTCTCGCTCTGTCCTCTACCTCCACATCTCCCAACAACCCCCTCATGATTCCTACCTTCTTGTCTCAATGCACTGCCTTCTCAATCATTTTTTCATACCTCTTTCTAGTTCAACAACCTTCCCTTCACCTGGTCTGATGATAAAGACATCCTTGGACTTTTCAATTTCTAGAAGGTCTGTTTGGTTTATTTGCAAATGGGTTTGGTTATTTTTTATTGTTTCTTCTTCCACAATCATATTTTCATCTTCTCATTTATTCCCTTAAGTGAGTGAAACATTCTTGGATAATTCTTGTATTTAATAGATTTACAGATTAAAGTTGCCATTCATTTTTTCCGCTAGTTCTTGTTCATGTTGGCTTGTTACCTTAAATGTTATGTTTTCCTGGGACTTTCTTGTAAGTATTCTCTAAGGCCCGGGTCCACACTAAGAAAGATTTTTTGTTTGCTTCAACTAGGTGTCCAAGGAGACAGAGGTGGGCAACCGACCAGTGACTGATAAATTCATACCTCTTGAGGTTGTTGCCCAGCACTCCACAAAAGCAGTGTTGAGTGCAAGCCATAAACACAAATGCAGACCACTATGCAGTTATGAAATCTCAAAGGAGATGTTTTTTCCCTTCCCTTGGTGCTAATGTCAAGTCAGGCAGCTTTCGTTGTCTTCTGAAAGGATTTATTTCCAGTCCAGTTTGCACTGTTGTGCCAATTGTATAAGGGATCTCCAGTTGGACTCCCCACAATGGGAAGTCCCTATACATTGTCTCTTAATTGTTCCGACCCCCACATCTAAACTCATGCAAATAGAAGCTCAGATTCACCAAGATTTAGCAGATACCCTCAGGATAAAACCTGGTTTCAATGTTAATGTCTCTTAAGATTTGTTAGTTTGCTTTCGTCTTCCTTCAGCAAAGGAGCTATACAGGGAATCTAGGAGGTAATACTGTGAGAAATAGAAATCAGGTGGCAGCTCTTTTTGCCACGCACAACAAAACATTAATGCTTGAGTTTACAATGAGCTAAACTAAACCCAAAGCCAATGTAGTGTTTCTTTGCTGTCTTGCACTTGTGCCATTGTATTTTGGAACCAGAGTAAAGACTTTGAATTTAGTGCTATTAAATTTCTTATTTGTAGATTTGCTTTGCTTAGTAAACCTTTTTGGATCATAATTCTATCACTTAGTCACAGTTTCCTCCAGTTTAATGTCATGGATACATTTGATTGTTACAACTTGAATGTTTTTATCTACTTCATTGTAAAAATGTTGAGTAGGATCAGATTAAAGACAGAGCCTTGTTTTTCCCCCTGGATAGAGACTCATATACAAGATGACAGTGATCAGATCTGCTGGCTACTGTTATTCCAGCTGTTATGAATACTCCTGGTTGCGTTATCATTTAGCTCATATTTCTTTATTATATCTTCAAGAACATATTCTGCCAAATGCCTTCCTGAAGTCAGCACACATAATACTCATGATTCTAAATCAGTAACGTGAATTTGACTTCTCAATGCAATTCTGAACTAATCAAAGGGCTCTATGGACAGCCACGCCAGGTCATCATTTACCATCTCCCTTTATTCCTCACTGGGGTCATTTGAAGATTGATTCTGACTCAGAATTACAGCCTTGATATGTTCCTAACAGTCAAGTTAGCCTTTTTTCCTAAAGCCTGTATTAAAGACCTTTATGGACTGTCACGAACTCTGTGGACAGTAGATGTACAGTCTTAGCATTACTTTCCTTCTCTTTTCCCCACATGTCCGGGTAATCTGTACTTTATTCCCATAATGGTGTAGCATCCGTCCTTTTCTCCTTTTATCTTTTTGAGTGGTTGCCAGGCTGCTTTCATCGTCTTAGTTTTGGATTTTCAGTAGAACATATGTCCTTGAACTTGCACACAAGAAAGACTTTCGGTGATTGACACATCCAAGGCTTCTTATTTAGGTTTTCTTTGACTCAACCATAGTGCCTTGGAGGGAAACCATCCAACCTCTGCTGTCTGCAACATTAGGGTGATGACAAAATGAATTTGACTACTGGAGTTTAACGATTTGTTTCAAATATATAGGCTTCTTCCTAGGAATATGACAAAATAAACTTCTGCTACATGCAAAATGTGGGAAAATCTCACAAGGATCACACGGAATAAATGAAATCAGGCACAAAAGATTGTTAACTCTGTGGTTCCATTTATAGGCAGTTCAAGAACAGGCAATAGTAATCAATGGTTCAGAATAGAGTTTACCTGTTGGGTTGAAAGATACTGACCAGAAATTAGTATGAGAGAGCCTTCATGGGGTAACATTCTATATCTTGATCTAAGTGGTAGTTACATGGCTGTATACATATATAAAAATTCATAAAGTTGTACATTTAATATTTGTGTACTTGACTATATGCACATTATACCTTAATAAAGAAGAAAAACTCACTAAGGTTACAAGTGGGAATCGATTTCAGTGTGTACTCTTGAGTCTTGGCTGTGTAATCAGATGATACCACTAACCAGTGGATGATTTGGGGGAAACTGAGTTTTTTCATCTGTATGGATTATTTTATGTAATAAATATACATATTTACTTCTTCCGTGAGGCTTAAATGGAGCTATGGGTATAAGACATTTAGCATCATACCTGGTACAATACATGTAAATTTTAGTATAATTTCTTCCTGATTCAAAACATTTCCTCCTCCTAAAACCTCTTGCTCTTTAGACACATGGCTGCCATCATTCAATACATTAAATAGTATGTTTTTATTACTTACCTATTTGTGAATTGCTTAGTAATTGTAATGACAGTGACATTTCTCTAGCTCTTTATATTTAAAATCTCCTTTCATACACATTATCTAATTTAATTATCCACAACAATGCTATGAAATTGATATTCATTTTATCCTCATCTTACCAACACAGAGCCTGAGATGCACATACCTAAGGTAACTTGCCTAGTTGACTTAGTCAGGAAATAGCACATGGAGCCACAACTCAGCCAATTGTCTTCCCCTCCTCACATTGAAGGGTTCTTAAGAATCACCTGGAAAACTGGTGCTTAAACATTCCAATCCATAGTGGCTAATTAAGCAGGTTGGAGGTAGGGCCTGAGATCACAGCATTTCCCAGGTGATACTGATGCTGCTCACCTTTGGACCATACTTTGAGTAGCAAAGCTCTGCAGGTGAATAAAACATAAGTGTCAGACATGAGTTCTGCCTTTAGAGAGAACCAAAGGCATTTTTTCCCCAGGAAACAAGACTGAAGTATGAAATAAGAGAAACCTCCTTAAAGTGGTTGATATTCTGAAGACACACTCCTGGCTGGAAAGAAAGTTTCATAGAGGAATAGAACTTAAGGACATTCAAATTATATGCAGGAGAAAAATGTATAATTTTATAAGCTCATTTTAATGGTGCTCAATGATTTCTTATATGTCAAAATGGTGGGAGGACCCTAAATTAAGATTCTAATTCAAGAATCTTAGTCTTGTTATTTCCACAAATTGTCATTTCATTATGTCAGGTAATATTTTTAAGTGTTTTAGCCATTATTATTTAGGACTTTGATTGATGTGAAAATTAGTCTCAGTGCTGTAACCCCAGGTTTTTGTCAGTATAACTTTACTTAGTTCCAGCTTCTTCTTTTTAAAGTATCTATATGTATCCATGAGCATTGTTAGCAATTGAAAGGGCTTGAAGGAAAGAGAGGGCAAGAGAGAGGTGGAGAGAGAGAGAGAACACAGTGACTAAAATCCAAAATAAAGAGCTTTCAACGTTTCTCCAGCTTCCCTTTGAGACCAGCTCTTTACCAGAGTGGTAAGGAGTAGCAAGTCATCTGTTTTGTAAACACAGCATTATTAAGATGTAATTCACATATCATCCAATTCCCTCATGTAAAGTGGTGCCATTCAGTGAGTTTAATTGTGTTCATGAAATTGTGCTATCATTGTGTTATCACTACAGTGTAATTTTAGAACATTTCTGTTATTTCTCAAAGTAACCCTGTACCCATTAATAAGTCACTCCTCATTTCTATTACTCTACGCATTTCATATGTATGAAGTGAGAAAATATGTGGTCTTCTGAGACTGACTTCTTTCACATAAAGTTTTTTTTTTTTTTTTTTTTTTTTTTTTTTTTTTTGAGACAGAGTCTCTCTCTGTTGCCCAGGCTAGAGTGAGTGCCGTGGCGTCAGCCTAGCTCACAGCAACCTCAAACTCCTGAGCTCAAGCGATCCTCCTGTCTCAGCCTCCCGAGTAGCTGGGACTACAGGCATGCACCACCATGCCCGGCTAATTTTTTCTATATATATTTTTTAGCTGTCCATATAATTTCTTTCTATTTTTAGTAGAGATGGGGTCTCGTTCTTGCTCAGGCTGGTCTCGAACTCCTGAGCTCAAACGATCCGCCCACCTCGGCCTCCCAGAGTGCTAGGATTACAGGCGTGAGCCACCGCGCCCGGCCCACATAAAGTTTTTGTGGTTCATCCATGTTACGGAATGTGTCAGTTATTATATTCCATTTTATGGTTAGATAATCCACTGTATGGATATGCCACATTTTATCTATCCATCAGTTGATAGAAGTTTAAGCTGTTTCTGCTTTTTGGCTAATATGAATAATATATTCATGTATAAGCTTCTGTGTGGATATATGCTTTCGTTCGTTTTGGATATATACCCAGGAATGGAATTCCTGAGTCACATGGAGACTCTCCATCAGCAGTGTATGATGGTTCCAGTTTCTGCACATCCCCAACAGCTCTTGCTATTATTTCTTTTTGTTAATTAGCCATTCCCATGGGCATAAAGTGATATCTCATTGTGGTTTTATTTGCATTTACTTAATTCTAGTGATGCTGAACATCTTTTCATGTGCTTATTGGCCATTTGTTTATCTCTTTTGGAGAAATGTTTATTCAGATCCTTTGCCCATTCTTTAAATTGGGATTTTTGTCCTTTTAAAAATTTAATTGTAAAATGTGAGTCACATTTTTATTAGGTTTGTTTGTTTTGGTTTTCTTTTGTTTTATTAACCTAATGGTTACTAGTGGGTGGCTATTGATTGAAAGTGAGTGATTACTGAAAAAACTACAAAGTGAAAAAAGTGGGGGATTGGATGGGAGGAAGGAGAGAGAGAGAGAAAGAGAAAGAATAGAGAGAGACAGACAGAATCAAATAGCATGGAACACTTGCAAACATAACTAAGTTTCAGCAATTATAAACAGGTTAACATTTGGTTTGCTAGTTAGAAAGTTATCGTGTACAACCTACATATTGGTTTTAATAGAGTATTTAATCTGTATCTTCTGTATCGTATTTAACATCACCATTTTTCCCATATTGTTCCATGGAATGTTAATAGGTTTTATATCAAAAAGTAGCCTGTGGCTTAATAGGTCTGGAGACTCTTAGGCTCAGTAAATAGAATGCAATGTCTTCACTAAAGGGCTTCTTTGAGGCTTTAGTATGCAAACAGTCATTATAAGTATTAAAAAACTGAGCTGGGCATGAATATGAAACCCTTTTTCTTTCCCTAATAATCCTCTTTTGGGACTTGTGTTTTGTAGAACACACTCAGGGAAGCATTGCTTTAAAGATGCCAATTTCCCTAAACGGAAATGTATTGACATAGAGAGCTCAGATTGGGACACCAGGACAAGTATGAAGGGCTAGAGGAAGAAGTAGCGATTGTTACTAAGTCAGAATTAATATGGGAAAGATCTTGACATTTTTACCAAATGAAAATTAATATTAATTAAACAGAAAGAGAAAAAAAACTGGGATGACTTGAGACAGTTTGTGATTCCTGTCAGCTAGCTGGCATGTTTATTTTTCATTAGCGTGCATAATTGACCCCCTGCTAGGTGGATTGGATTTTGCAGGCTTGCTTTGTTATGTATTTCAAAGAGCTCTAAATTTAACACATGCTGCTCCTCAAGGTGCAAGCTTTGAATAGCCCTCCTTTTATGGGCTGTGTTTTAGCTGAGTAAGTTTCCCTCTATTAAAAAACAGTAACTTCTTCCATGGAGCGAATTTAATTCTGGAGATATCATTTATGCAATATTTTGGTGAATCTCCTATTTTCTCATAAATTTAGGAAGAATGGAGCTATTTCTGGAAATAGGAATCAATAGTTTAATTGTTACTGACTCTCTTATTGCCCTCTCCAGAACCACAGAAAGTAGACTTTGCCAATTCTTACTGCTTTGGGTTGAAGGTATAAAAGATTTAAAAATCGTTAATGTGTTCATACTAAATGCAAAAATGATAATTTTTACTTTTTCCCATAAGGTCCTAGCAATGTGTCCATAAGGAAATTTAGCTCTTATTTTTAGGAAAGTAACAGAACTTTTCTTTCATGGAGGCAAATTAAGCAGAGATAACTTGACTGCAAAGATATTATTGTTTGCAAACCTTGTGGAATGTTTTTGGGTCAAATTAAACCACTAACTCAAAAGAATGGTCCTCTTCTTTCATTGTTACTTACTTTGATTTTACTTATTTTATTTTATATATTTTATTCTATGATTCATTTTATATTTTTTGCTCATATTGGCTGTTCTGGTGGTCACGAAATTTTACTGTCAAGTAGATGTCAGATGAATGGGCAAGCCAAGCCACAATATAATACTTAAAGCTATTTCAACTAGCTAAACTGATGCACTAAAACTTAGGTCTGACCCCAGATACACCATCACATTACAGAATGACACTCTCTGGAATAGAAAGTTCAAGCCAGGCATGGTAACACATGCCTGTATTCTCAGCTCCCAAGGAGCCTGAGGCAGGAGCATCCCTTGAGCCTAGGAGTTTGAGGCCAGCCTGGGCAACAGGGCAACATAGCAAGACACTGCCTCTAAATAGAAAAGTTTTCTTCATCATTGAGATCTTGTATTGACCATTCATGTATTTTGGAGAATTGAAGAATAGCAAATTGAAGTGTTTGATGATGAAGACATGATGTAAGGTAGAAACTAGAAAGGTCACCATAGTCCTCTCTGGTGCTATTAATAGATCCTGTAAAACAGAAACCCCAAATCTCAGTGGCTTTACACTACAGAAGTTTTTGTTGATAAAATTGTTTTTCTGGTGGACTGTTTCCCTTCAAGCCATAATTCAACAGAGCCGGGATCCTTCCATCTTGTATGCCCAGCATCTGTAAAGAGAGACTTCCAACTTGGGGAAGGAGCACAGAGAATCACCAATGGAGGGTGTCTGTGAACACTTTCACTCTTACCCCGTGGACCAGAAGTCAGTCACGTGACTCAAGTCAGTCACATGACCCCACCTTACCACAAGAGACACTGGGACATGCATTCCAACCTTACGACCAAGAAGATGAAATGGGTTTTGGTGAACATGCAGCTATCTGTGACACATACAGCTGGATATTTGCTTTTTTATGTTTATGATGTTGAAATTAATCTGAGTAATGAAATGGAGTTAATCGCTAAAGGAAAAAGATTACACATGAACACACACATTAATTATACATTTAAGTCTTAGCCTAATAATTAATATATCAACATATTAAGTGCTTCCTTAATAAGTTGTCTTCAAATTAGTTCAAAGATGTCTTTGGCATTCCTGGAAGGCACATTTGATTGAGCAAAGGATCTGTTCTCAATTTACAAAACAAATAACTGGCTCATATTTGTATATCCCGAATCCCCTTCGAACGTCAGACTGAGTAGCTCAGCATCACACATAGCTAGAAAATGGATTTTGACAGCCCAGTCTTGTTAGTTATCATTTCAACAGGTACCGTTAGTGTGAAGATCGAGCTGCCTGCCATAACTCTAGTACAATAATGGGAAGTAAATAACTATCCAAGCACCCTGGCCTCCTTTCCGAAATAGAAAATGACATCATGTAATTGGTTTTGTCTGAACTGCTCAGTGAGCGAAAATGTGATTCAGAAGAGTTAAGGCATGATGTCATTATTCCCGAAGTGAGTTCTTGCAAAGACTGGGCACTCGGCAGCAGTACATAGACCTGGTACAGAACTATAATCTCATTTGTATGATGTAGTGACTTTTTACTCAAATGGAAACATGGTAGGTTATCTTTAAAAACAAAAAATTATCATGTGCTCTGGAACACCACTGATGTCTCTACGAAAACTTAAGACAATCAATTCATTGTCTTGACTCCCACCAGTCTCTCACCTGAGCACGTGTTGTAAATTAGGTAGGTATATCATCGGGGGCCTCAGCTCATCCCCAAGCCACAGTGGTAAAGAGAGGCGGAACATGGAGATGATTTTTATTCATTTAACAAATTCTGATCACCTGTGGTGTGCCTGGTAATGACCTTGGTGCCGGAGATCTAGCCATAAATAAAATAAAATTCCTCTTCTTATAGATAATAATAAAAATATAGTCCAGTGCCAGGGAAAGCTATGTGCCAGGAAGACAGATAAAGCAGGGTGCTGGGGAGGGGTACAGTGGTGTGGCCCAGAAAGGGGGCTATGAGAATATGACATCTGAGCAGAGGCCTGAATGAACTGAGCCCTTGCTAGTTCACAGGGTTATTAGGGGGGGAAAGGATTATAGGTGTGAGTGTTAGGAACAGCAGGAGCAAAGTCCCTGGGTCAGGAGTGTGCTCAGCAAGATTAAAGATGAGTCAACATGAACGAGAGGGCAGTGAATGAGATGGAGAGTAGAGGGGAATAGGGTGACAGAGTGGGGGGCAGAAGCAAAACATGCCAGACACTGCCATCCACCTTCATAAGGGACTGTCTATGGAGCTATAAAGAGCCCTGTTGGAGGCTTCCCATTCATGCTTGAGCACCAAGAAGGTGTGATGCTTTGTAGTCTGTGGGCTCTGCATTTAGACCAGGAACTAAGATTTGCCATTTCTGAGCCTTGGGTGATTGGTGAAGGTTGGGAAAGGTGAACAGTCCATAAGGAATTTTAAAACAGCTATAAGCGTAACCAAAACTGGGCTGCTTTTTCTCATCACCATGCTTTAACAATTCTGGACAATTTCAGTGATAAAATATTTTCTCTCCCCTCATCCCTCAATACTCTGCTGCACTCACCTGAAGTTCACCAGGCACAATTAAACACTGACTAATTCAAAGAAAGCTTCCAAGTATCTAGTAACAATATACAGTTGTCAAAAAAGATCGTAACATATATACACATAACATACACACACACACACATATTCTTTAGTATATTTAGTAAGGAGAAATCATTGAGTATATGGATTTAAAATGGGACAGTATATTTGTAATCAAAGGTCCTACATGAAAAATATTAAGATAAAAGAAGGGAAAAATTAATATTTCTGAGTACCCATGATATGCCAGGAAGTTTTTTTCATACATTTTATTCATTTGTTCAAAAATTATTCAGGTATTCATTCATTTTGGGGGACTTAGCCTGTGCTACTGAAGATATAATGAAGATCAAGAGATGTCCTTGCAACAAACCACAAAGTAAGGCAGGACTAGTCCAATTTTACAAACGAGAAAACTGAGATATGGAGGCCAAAGGCCTATGCTCAAAGTCACACAGCTGGTAGCAAGAAGTTGGAATTCAAATGTGATTTTTTTTTTTCTACACCTTGTCTCTTTTTTGGAAAAAAAAAAAAAAAAGGATAAACCAAAAACAACATTTAGATACTTGCACAATTCTTCTTCAGATAATTGGCATATGTAAAGTAGTCCACTTCACATGAGCTATGTAGGTGAGCACATATCATCTAAGACATAATTATTGTGTGCAGGAGCAATGTTTGTATACAGTATGGGAAACAATAGGCTAATCCACTGCAAGTTAGAACGTGGTAACACAGGACTATTAATATTGGGATAACTGGTGGAGAATATATGAACTTTTCTTTAAGAACAAGTCTTTATCCCATCTGTGGCCCCTGTATTAATAATTCTGTGTCTTCCAGTCATGCACATGGCTGCTTCTCCACACCTCTGCAAGGACAATACCTAACACAATGTCATACACCACTGCTTCTCATCTTGTTAAAACACAGATTCTGACTCACAGGTCTGACACGGGACCGGAGATTCTGATTTGCTAACAGGCACCAGGGGATGCAGATGCTGATTGTCTGTGGGCCACACTTTGAGTTTAGGGCTGTTACAGTCCTTTCTGGCACCAACCACGAAGCTGTACCTTGGGCTCCACCCCTACTGTTGTTACTTTTGCAAGAGTGTTTCCTGGGCAGACCTAGGAGAGCAGTTTACAGCATTTGAAGAAGGTATGGAGTTGACGGCAGAAGGGATAATAGGAGAGAAGTAAAAGTGTTAACTATGGATTCTGTACCTCGTCCCTGAAAAAAACCACAGACCAATCACTCCTTGTTCAAGCGCATCAGCCTGATTCAGCACAGTGGATTTGATGAAGCATGATCTCATGCAGCAAAGCTGTTGATCACCTTGAAGAATGCATATTTTGCTCCTTGGTGTCACCTCGGCTTTACCTTGCTTAAAACAAAACAAAAACAATCCAATATTCTACTCTCACATATTATTCATGCTGGCTGGCTGCTAACATTAATTTTCTTAAGTGCTTTGGACACTATATTAAAACGATCACTTTTATCAAATGTTTTAATGTGAAGCTTTTCAAAACAGGCAAGAGAATTTCTTCATTAGAGCAGTGCTTCCCGGGTTTTAATGACTGCACAAACCACCTTAGAATCTTATAAAAAATATAAATTTTGACTCAGTGAGTCTGGGTGAGGATTGAAATCTTGCATTTCTTAAAAGATCCTAGGTAAGGTGGATACAGAGAACCCTTACAGCACTCTGAGTAGACAGGCCTCAGAATGTCTGGTTTTGCCTTGAATTAAGATGGTTTTTTGTGTGTGTAATGTTCAAAGTGATGAGGAAGTTAGATATTTACATACCACAGAAAGCTTGAAATAATGGAAAAGAGGCACCGTCCCCATCATAGAGGCCAGTGATCAAAGATTCTGCAATCACATTATTTCCTTACCATGACAGATTATTCAAACACCAGCTGTAGAGAAAGGACTTTTGTCAGAAAGATGACGGTCTGTTGTAGTTTTTCTGAAATTAGGCAATACTTGAGGATTACTCAGCAGGTTCTAAAAAGTACAGATGTTCAAGATCCACCCAGACCAACTAAATTCTTTGGGCATGAGCCTAATGAGTAGTCTCTATACCAGCAGCATCAGCAGCACCTGCAAGCTTATGAGACATCTAGAATCTCAGGCCCCATCTGGATCTACTGAATTAGAATTAGAATTTAAAAGGATTCCCAAACAATTCCAATGCATGTTCAATTTTGAGAGACACTGCTAAGTGGGAAGTAAACCTGGAAGGTTGTCACAGCAACTTAATTATAAGGTACTAAAAGTCTCCTTTCCTGTCTAGTAGTTTGGGTCTCGCCTGGTGTTAAGACCCAAAAGAAGACAGGCAGACATAATGCGCCCATTCAAAGCCTGGTACATTGATTGAACCGTAGGCATCTGGAATGGTATAAAATAACAGGGAGAAAACACAAAACGTATAGAGTTCCATGTAACTAGATAAGCTGTTCCATCTATCTTTAGCTCCTCTTTGTCATGGTTTTTCCTCAACTTTCTCCCAGAAAGACTCACCACTTGCTTCCAGCTTTAAATCTTTTGAGTAAAAGTTCATCCGAAGGAAATTGAATCAATAATTCAAGTCGGGAATAGCTCACCCATAGAGACAGCTGTGCTCATGTTTTTCTGTTAATTTTGCAGTGCTAGCATTCCTTATCCCTGGGCTAAAATTCAAGTGAAGGAGTGAAAGATGGAGTATTTATTGAGGAACTATTTTGTGCCTAGTATCATGCTAAAGTTTAATGGTGGCAAATACAAAAGGTTAGTTGCTTGGCACTTGTTGAAGATGCATGTATTTAACTTATAAGTAAATACACAACTAGTGTGTTATTAACTTCCGAAATCACAGAAAAGCATAAAATAAGGGCTTAACAATGTCTTTCTCAGACAGTCTGAGAAAAAAAATATTAGTGAAGTGAGGTGTCAGTTTGAGTTGAGGCTTCACAGAGCAAATGGAACTTGAGCAGATTTAAGATATGGGACATTCCATTTAGAGTCAACCGTTCGAGCTTTTTATATATATATAAAAAGGCACAAGGATGACAAGGAACACATAATGTGAGAGCTTACTCTTAAACACGGCGTTGTTTTTATAGCTTGTATTTTACCTTTGGGCACAAAATTTTACATATGTTAGAAAAATTGTAGAAATCCTTCTAATTCTTATTAAGGAAACTAGTTCTGAAAATAAGTATATTTTATATTTTTTCATTATTTTTTCCTCAAGGATATATATTGTGATGTTTCCTTATAATTTTTGCCAACTTCAAAATATAAAGCATAAATGTTTTATGAAATGTTAATTTTGAAAAAAAATTTTTCTGTAACTTATGATCTAGAAACTGATAATTTGAACAAGCTCTTTCCATAAATTAAAAATGCTCAAGGTTACGTGGATCATATATACTGGTATTCATAAACTTAATTCTATTATATTTGTAAAAATCTTCACTATGTGGTTTATAAGCCAATTTTACAGTGTGGCAGTTACACCTAATTCTTTAGAAAATTACTATTTGGAATTTCTGTTGTCATTAATCCTTTGATGTGAAAATTGGATTTATAATTCCAATCAAAGTTAGTATTTCTCTATTTTGGAGTAATATGTTCGTAAGAAGAGCATTTATACAAAATAGTACAGAATGATTTGCCTAAAAAATTTACATGTTTATTTAATATCTTTACTTTTTATTATCAATTTTACTTGTTTATTTTATTTTATCTGCTTTAGACTGCTAATTGGTAACAAATTACATCATAATAGAATAAATATAGGCTTATCAAATTGTACATTTTATGTAAACATTCTTATTTATATTCTAGAAAGAGTAACCTAAAGATAAACACAGTGCATTCTCAGCAATAAGATATTGCTGAAATGTATTTCAGAAAATCCAACATTTCTAAAACTCACAAGAGTTTGTAAAATATTAGCTTACATGAAATAATCTCCATGCTATATAAGCTATAATTTTGCAAAATCTGTGGCTACTAACTGACCCTGGAAAGTTGTATGAGGAAAATAGCTGGATGCTATACCTTTGATTCCACTAACAGGAAACATTATGGAATGTACAATTCTTAACAGACTGCAGGCTCCTTCACAACATAGCCATGTATTATTCACTTTTATATCCCTAGCATCTGCGATAGATAATATTTATTCCCAGTTCTTTTTTTGCTCTTCATCTTTGCCATGCAAGTGGGTGGAGTTGACAGTCTACCCCATTGACCTGGCCCTGTGACTTGCTTTGGCCAGTCAAATGTTAGTAGCTGGTAATGCCCCAAAGACTTCATATGTGCTTGAGTTGTATGACTTGCTCTCTTGCATTTCTACCATCTACCCTGACAAAAACTGGCGTCCCTTGAGCTGACCTCTAGCATATAATGGTGGTGGTGACATATCTAAACATTGGTTTCTAGAAGTTTTCTAAGTAGTGGGTTAAATGCCAAGAAATACAAGCAAAGTTGTCGAGGCTAGGAACCTTCTCTATTTCTGGGGTTTCCAAGCAGTAGTTCAGCACAGTTCAGAGAATCAAAGGTGCAACAACATTAGGACATGGGTTCCCAGGTCAGCAGGGTCAAGCAATTACCAAAAGATGACACAAGCATGACTCGGTGCCTAAGTGGGTGGCAAGCCAGGGGTCCCTGTCCAGTACACAAGCTGGGCAGAGGGTAAAAATCAGGAGTATTGATTAATCTCATATCCAACACTACAAAATGAGCAAAAAAACCCACCAACACAAGTTTGGTTAACAACCAGTAGTTCAAGGAATGAAAAAAGTGGTAGGAAACAAACTTGAAGCATTGGAAAAACATGTCAGGTCCTGAAACTGGGGGTGGGAGGAGTGGGAAGGAGCTGTTCTAAAGGATGTCACTGTGAAAGGCATATTTGTCCTTGAATAGGTGCTCTCCAATCTGTCTGTAATTTTTAGATAGTTTTCCTAACGTGGGCAGATTACAGCCTTTGAGTGCAAAAATGGGGGAAGTTCCATAGCTGTTGATAGCTGCCATAGAAGGGTGGGTTTCCTATCAATTCCTCCATGTTCTAACCAGATGATCCTGGGGAATCCGCCAGCGGCTGGATTGACAGAGCCTTCTTGAAGAATAGGGTAGTGCGCAGATTGAGAACCACAATGTAGACTGAGCTTGAAGATGGCCTCAACAAATGTAATAACAGACTTATAAAACTACCTCTCCGCCTGTAATCCTAGCACTCTGGGAGGCCGAAGTGGGAGGATCGCTTGAGGTCAGGAGCTTGAAACCAGCCTCAGCAAGAGCAAGACCCCGTCTCTATGAAAAATAGAAAGAAGTTAGCCGGGCAACTAAAAATAGAAAAAAAAAAAATTAACCAGGTGTGATGGCGTATGCCTGTAGTCCCAGCTGTTCGGGATGCTGAAGCAGGAGGATCACTTGAGCCCAGGAGTTTGAGGTTGCCGTGAGCTAGGCTGATGCCACGGTACTCTAGTTCAGGCAACAGAGCAAGACTCTGTTTCAAAAAAAAAAAAAAAAAAAAAAGATCTACAACCAAAGTTTACTATCACATATAGAAAAATTTTGAATGTATTTTATTGAAAAGATTAAATTATGTGGTATTATCCTATTGTAATAAGTGTTTATAATATATTATCATAATACCAGGGAAGGAGACACCAGCGTCTTCAGTTATTTACTTTCAAAGTGTCTCAAGGTGTCTTCTGAAAAAATTGCTAACAAGCAAGGTTAGTGCTAGTTAAATAGCAGGAATTTGATAAGAGTAATTATTGTGAGTTGTTTGGATGACTTTCTGATACATGTATTTTATTTTGAATATTGTTTTTTTTTCCTGGGAATACTAATAACTAATATCCATTATATCTGTTATTCATTGATGATTATTAAGTGTACTATTTGTTTTGTATTTATAAGGTAAGACATTAAGAATTCCAGTTGCTAAACGACACCAATTGGACATCAGACTGAGGTGGGGGGTGGGGGAGAGGATGGGGGTATGCCTACACAATGAGTGCATTGCGCACCGTTTGGGGAGTGGTAACACTTGAAGGTGCTGACTCGGGAAAGGGGGGGTGGGGAAAAAAATATGAAACTATTTTTAACTTGCACTGTTCACTTAATAATTTATCATGAATATTTCCCATATTATTTCATATCATTGTACAAGAAATAATGTATACATTATGAGGACATACTGTATCTAACAAGATATACTGTTAGACTCTTTGATTCTGTAAAATTAAATTAAAAAAAAAAAAAAAAAGAATTCCAGTTGCTATTAGTTGATGGTTGCATTTAGTTTTACAAAACTGAATGCTAATAAACATTTTATGTTTGTTCTTGCTTGGCTGTAAATTTAATTTAGTTAATTTTCTCAAAATTAATTATAAGCTAGTTTATCTATAATAACCTTTAATTACCATTTTGAAGGGGAATTATTTTATATACTAGTTGTTTCCCCCCCACTAGATTATACATGCCTTCTCTGTCCTCTGTCCCTCACCTGAATATATAACGTGAACATCATAGAGTAAGCACTGAACAAATAAATAATCTGAATTTGATGTTTTGATCTAAAATTCACAGGTAATGAATGCAATTGAAAGTCAATGCTTTCTGTGAATAATCATTTTTTTTTTTTTTTTTTTACCAAATTGGACTTGGTTTCTACTTACATATCCCTCCCCTATGAAAGAGGAAAAATTAAATATCGTGATAAATTTCAGTCTTAGAATCAAAAAACACTTAATAGTGGTGTGAATCTTCATGAACATCATCCGCAGCTTAAAGAATTATTTTAGCATGTCATTTATTCATAGTTTAATAAGACCCATGTTTCTCTGTAGCTGAATTTATTACTATTTTATGCTTGAAGGAAATTATTTTAAAACTGGTTCTGTAATCCAGTATAAAATTTGTGCCTTTTGTCCAGTTGCACAAATTGGTATATCCATTTATCTATAGCAATGAATAAAAAGGATATTTCTTTAAAAATATATTTGTATAAAATCCTATAGTATCCCCCTTATTGAAAGTCATGATAGCAATATTTTCAAAATTACTTAATTTTGAAATTAAGTGCCAAACAGTCCCAATTACAGGAAAATGTGTTCCATTTTTGAAAATGATACTTGCAGTTCTCATTTTCACTCAGAAAAGTAAAAGGTAATTTAATTACAAAGGATGCAATTTTATAGATTGGAAAAAAAATGTAGACACACAGAGCGCTTGCCAAGTGGGACTATGTGTAATAAAGTGGGTTTGGAAAACTTACGCTGAAAACATAATGAGAAAGTCACACGGCAAAGAGATGTTTGGCTAATGGAATCAGGGCAGGCAGGTCTTCATTCTTTTTTACCTCTTCTTCTACATGTCCTCTACTGAATTAAGGGTAGTTAGTTAGGGTTGGAGAAGTGGGGAAGATGTGGGAGAGATTTTGCTCTCTACTTACCTGACACCTTTAACATCTCTCTCTTTATGTATGGAAACAATAAGAAATGACACAAGCCAAAGCCTTCGTTGATTGACCAGGCCAGTATTACTTGAGATTCTATGGTAAGCATATCGAGACAAAACCCGAGTGTTCTATTTTGTCCTCCTAACGAACAACTGGTACAATTTACTATCCACAGAAGACCCTCCATAAATGTTTCTGATGAGTTTGGCTGATCTAACTCTTCCTAAAGGTGGCACTCACATATACTTTATAAATGGATGCATGCCTTATAAATACACATACATTTCCATAGCTCCATGAATCACAAGCTAACATATCAGCTTCAGGTTTGTTTTTTTAATAAAACCATTACAGTTAACGTTAGTTATATGAAGTTGGTTCTCAAAAGTCAATGGATAGAACACACTTTAACAGTGACTTATATTGTTCCAGAAGGTCCTCCTAAATGTTAGCCAAGTGATTTGCCTGATTAGACCTTCTCTGCCTGAAATCATACATACCTGAACAAAGAATTCTTTTCTGGGGTCCTTCTAATTAAAAATACTGAGTTCACATTTTGTACCCCATAAATATGTACAACTATTATGTATACATAATAAAAAATTGAAAAATTGAAAAGATAATACAACTTAATACGTTAAGTTTATGACTGACTTTATGACATTTGATTTGAGTTTGGGCTAGAACAGTGCTGCACCATAGAAATGTAATTCTGGCCACATATATAATTTAAAATTTTCTAGGTAAAAAATGTTGCAGAATGCTATCACACTGCAAATGAAGAACAGTCTCCTGTTAAAACCATTTAATGCTTTCCGCTATCTTGCTTTATTTCATAATGGATCAAAGACAGCAGAGACAAAGAATACACAATAAAATCATGGTAAAATAAGAGTTGCAACCTAAAAATAGGAAACCAAGAGCAAGGAAAACAAAACACAAATGCACAGATTTAACAGTTAAGCTGGCTCATATCTTTGGGGCCTTTGTTCTTCCCTGTTGGACCAGTCACTTTCCTAGATCTTTTGATAGCTTCTTCTTTCTCCTTGTGTGTCTCCCTTGATGTCCTATTTTTTAAAGATGCTCTCGCCACTTTGTCTCAACTAGCTTTGTAGTCACCTTCTGTTGCCTCTCTTTGGTTTCTTCAGCTCATTTAACAAAATCAAGTAGTTTCTCATTCCCTTACATGTTTAAGTGTTGTCTGTCTTCCCCAATTCAAATACCAACTCAAGGAGAGCTTGCTTACTGCTCTATCACCCAGTTTTGAATGTGGGTACAAGGGGGCACTTTATAAATAGTTTGAAATGAAAAATTGTTCTTAGGAAGTTTTTATGTGGTCCTAAGCTTTCTAGTAGTCAAAACGAAGAGAGAGGAATTAGAAAGGAGGATGCTTCCCAGGGAAGAACAATCTAAAAACCAACCTTTAATGATAATAGACTTACATTACAAGGCACCGCCTTCAGTGGGCACTGAACTGATGCAGTGAGCAAAGCTCCCTGTAGCCCTACAGCCAGCTTGGGAACAGAAGCTTCCTAGCTGCTTCCTAAAGTTTTCTTCAACTAAAAAAAAAAAAAAAATGAAACACATAATTGTCAAACACAACTTTGACAAACAGGAGACAAACTCACATGGTCCAAATCTGGAGGTTTCTATTACACAGGTTACATTCAAACATAGAACTTGGAGTAAAGGAGTAGATATTTGTATATTCCGCAGTCAATCCTCCACAAATCTCATTTCTCTCCATTGGGCTTTTTTATAGGATCTGGAAAACAAACAAAAAAGAGTTTATTTAATAAAATTTTTAATTTTTTTAAGTTCCCTTTGTTCTTGTGATGATGATTACTTTTAAGTCTTCAAATCGATCATAAGCCAATTAAAGTCAAACTGTAACATATTTAAACATTTCTTATTCTTAGCACATGAGAAGGTCCCTGTGCATGGCAGAGGTTTATTGAGAATCAGAGTTTAGTGGTGATAATGCTATCATATGGATTCGTTAGTCACATAGAAGTTCTTTATGTGCTGGACCCTTTTAAGGAAAGTTCCGAGAAACAGCATTAGACAGAACGGGCACAGAACATCAGACTAGAGGGCCTCATTTGGTGAATTTGGGCCTGAATGAGCACAGCTAATTGGCGGCAGAGCCCAGGGCTCATTCTGCTAACACAGTCGATTCCAGTGTTGGTGTGCGACCACATGGGGCAACGTGATATATATGTCAATAACATAGGGACAGCATTAAAAATGTAAATGCTTGGGTTTTACTCCAAACTCATAGATTCCACGTCTACTACAGAGGTGTTATTGAAACTGTCCCCAGATGTGGGAATGATAGGCTGAGATGCAGGGAGTGTACATGACCTATCTGGGAGAAGTCGGGAAACCAGGACAGAGTGAGGGATCAAGTTATCTATTGCACATGACAAACTTCTCCTAAACTTATGATAAGAGGTTTAAAACAACCACTTCATTATTGTTACTGCCATGACTCTGGACAGAGCATGATGGGGAATGCTACTAGCCTCAGCTCCACAATGTCTGTTCCATACTGAGCCAGGGACTGGGAGAGCCTGGGGGTGGTCAAGCACCTCTGTCCTTTGTCCTGTAGCCTCAGACCTCTCTAGGGAGGCTCTCTCGGATGACCTTTCCAACATGGCGACCTCAGGGTAGTTGAACTTACAGTAGCTCAGAGTGTTTCAGGAGCCTTGAAATGGAAGTTGTCAGTCTCCTAAAGCCTGGGCCCATAAACTAGCGGAGAATCTCTTCTTCTGTATTCTATTGGTCAAGTACTCACAGAGCCCACCCAGAATAGAGGGGAGGAGACATAAATCCCTTCTCTCAGAGGGAAGTGTGCTGAGAAACTCGTGACCGTGCTCAACACACTACAGTAAACCAAAGTAGTTTTAGGAAATGTCTGACTTCATAACTTTAGCAGCATTTTTTTCCCCCAGCTTACAAAATCAAGAGTGAGAGTTGGAAAGTCTCCTAAAAATTGATTCTGTGCCATAAACCCTAGACTATGTGAAATGGTTTGGAAGTGTTTCTAAAATTAGTGTTGGAAAAGTTTGTTTAAATTTTTTTTGTTTGTAAATGTATTTAAAATAGGATCGGCAGGATAATTAGCTCTATGTTAATTTATTATTGATTTATTTTTGTTTGCATTTGCAAGAGGGAAAGAAAATGGCGAATAAAGTAATGTCTCAGTGTTGTGTTAGGAAATGGAGATTTTATGTAAAGTAGCTATTTTAGGAGTTGTTGTTAAAGCCAAAAAAAAAATGTTACATTGTTATGAGGAAAGAAAATATAAAATTAAACTTTACTGAATTGAATGCAAATGTCAATAGGCTCAATGTTTATAAGTGTCAAGTGGAAAAATAAACGGGGTGGAGTTAGAAAAATTAATTTCAGTGTCGACATAAAAATCTCTGGAGCATTTTATACTGAAAATAAAATGCCTGAAGCATTTCCAGGCCAGTGGAAATGCCATTGTTGCTGGCATTTGTTTTCTGTTCTAATTCCATAACTGCCCCTTAAACCTGCACTCTCAGAGTTTTCACAGGCTTGAAATGATCACCTATTGTGGTAAATTACACAGCATCCTATTGGGCGTGGATTCCCCTATGCCATTGCATTTTAGCTAGTTGAAAATTCTTCCCCTTTTCAGACACTTTGATCTGTTATCAGATTCATCAATAATGGAGATGTTTCATTTTGATTTTTGTTGTTGCTATTTCAGTTCCTTTGTTAAGAACATAATTTAGAGCACTTTTGAATTCCCATTAACTGCCTGAGTCACCATTTTAGTTACCTTTAGGTGACTTGGGTACTGTATTGTTGTTTTGTTTTATATTGAATAAAATAGTTTGGTAACTGGCAGCAACTCACTGTGTTGTTTTGAGATTAAAAACCAGATAAGAAGCAATGAAGTGGGTAAGACCAAAACAATCATTGTTTCCACTAGAAATCCAATTAGGTGTAGACTTTTATAAGAAGTTTCCACGTACACTGTTATTTATTTCTTAAAAGTGGCTATTATAAGCACTGTTTCCAAATGTGTGCCAGGTAGGTTAAAATGACATTGTAAAATATTTTTTGATGCAGATGGCTTTTTAAATGAGGACGTATGACTTGATTTAAGAAACATCAATGTAAACCCACTCACTAGGAAATAGGTACCAAATGTGAGATCTTGATTGTTCAGACTCAAATTCTTACTATGATCCACACAAATCCCTCTTCTCTAACTCATTTCCTCATACTACTCAAAACCTTTCATGGGACCCATTAGTCCATCAGCTGCTGTGTAATAAGCAAGTAAACTAATTTATTACCCACTTCAATAGGATAAACTAAGAGTGTTCTTGATAGGTGTCCTTTCTCTCCCAAGCAAATGGTAACAGATTGGGATCACGGTTAATTGGCTGATCAAATCCAGTGCCAAGAGCACTTGAAAGGCAATCAGATTATGCTTATTATAGTCCTATCAAAGACTTTCTATCTGAAATATTAAAGGAACTACAAGCTTTCAGTCCTGAAGTTTTTCAGTAGTGAGATATTTAGAAGGACCGTTCTTTTGATGAATAACAACAGTGAAACTTCTGTTTTCCATAGGAATGAATAAAAGGGAAATAGCCTGACAGTGTCTATACAAGCATTACTTAGAGGTTCTGAATGGTTTTCTAGGAGCACAGAAAGTTTGTTATGAAATTAAACAGTATGTCTGCTGTGGTTTGAATGTTTGTCCTCTCCAAAACTCACCTTGAAAATTAATCCCCAATGTGACAGTATTGAAAGGTAGGGCCTTTAAGAGGTGATTGATCATGAAGGCTCTGCCCTCATGAATGGATTAATTCACTCATGGATTAATGGGTTATCACAGGAGTGACACTGGTGGCTTTATCAGAAGAGGAATAGGGACCTGAACACATTAACATGCTCAGCTCCTTTGTCATGTGATTCTCTCACTAGATGCCGCCCCTTTGACCTTGGACTTCTCAGTCTCCATAACTATAAGAAATAAATTCATTTTATTTATAAATTGCCTAGTTGGAGATATTCTGTTATAAGCTACAGAAAATGGACTAAGATAATTTCCTAACCTGTTTTGAACAAACTACCATAGCATACACTCTATAAAAGTGGGATCCTTATTTTGTTCCCTGTGATATTGCCAGAACCTAAACCAATGCCTGGTACATCAGTGCTCAATATTTGATGGATAAATGAATGAAACTCAATGCTATAATGGTGGCAAAATCCAAACATTAATATTCTAACTATGTAATTTAGCCACCACATGATGAAGCATGGTAAGCTGATCAAGCTGTCCTGGGCCACTAAGTAAAAAACTCTTAATCTATATAAGACAGATCAAGCAGACACAAATGCAAACTCCGATCAATGGAGTTTCTCATACATCTTTTATTCTAACCTATTCAGATACATAAATTTGTCAAATGCCAGTTACTTTTCCCACTTTCCGCTTTCAAGTTATCTTTCTGATAGCCAGAAAGATAAAATATCAGCCATGTATTAAATGCATTTTAAATTTTTTTCTCTCAGTTGCTTTTATTATAAAATCTTTTCTTAAGAGTTGCTGACACTCCTGCATGAATGTAAAAGATAAACCGTATGTGTTTATTGGCTTTCTCTATCAGAGTAGATTCTAAGCACTTTTGTTATATCTAATGTGAGTAAAAGAAATATGTTATTGAATGCTAATCAAGACTGGATGCAGGTGACGTAGGCTTGCAATTTCATTAGACTCTAGCCCTTCAGAACTGCACTGTGGAAAGGAATGTGAATATTTCAACTGCCTTATGTTCACAAACCATTCATTATATTTCTCTCTTGTTCTTATTACAAAGTATGAGCCATGTGAGTTTGTGTGTGCATATGTGTGCGTGTGTGTGTTTCTTTGTGTGTGAATTCAAAGGCTTATTCAGTTACAAGATAGAAGATGGAGTCCTTGCTATTCCCAGGTTATTTTTTCTTTGGTCACATTTTTTTTTAACATTTGAATAAACTACTTCTGCAAAACATGTTGGAGGAGTTCTGAAAATAAATCCTAGCATTTGCAGATAGGTGATGTGCAATGTGTATATATATATATATACATATATATATATTTTTTCCCCCCTTTGGGTACTAGTTTGCCCACAGTTGGTTGGCTGGCCTTCTGCCAAGTATGGAGTGATGCTACCCCAGCAATACCTGTAACAAGTGCTTCTGGGGGACATAGAAGTGACACCAAATTCTCTTAACTGGGTTTCATCCTGGAGACCTGCATTACTTTGCAATAATCATCTCTGGTGATTGCCTGGGTATAGAAAGGGCTTCAAAAACTGTTTTTTAGTGTGTAATTAGTTGTCCTGTACTTGTCCTGGAATGGCTGGGATTCCTCAACAACAGGAGAGACACTAAGTCTTTCTTAATTGGCTTGAATCAGAGAGGAAGGAAATGTGTGAAGCTTCCAGGTCCAATTTGTTCTTCAGTTCCTCAGAGAACTTCTGCAGCTACTCTAGGTCTGTTTAGATAAAAGCAGTGCTTTGATGAAATTATTCATAACATAGCCCACTTCAGAGGTCTTCCTGAAGAAGATGGAGTATTTGCAATAGCAGATGTGTGGGTGCTCCACCCATATCCCTTTTACTAGGCTGGTGCACCCAGCCTTCAGCTGCTGTGTGTGTTGGCTGCCAGTGATTCATCCTTGAGAAGCCTGGTAGGTTATGTCACATTTCTCCCAGGGGTGGCACAAACAGGCAATGACTGACTTACATAGGGTGTAAATGTACAGCTTCCTTGCCTTTAGGTGGGACTTTTGCTCCAGAGCTCCCCAGGGATCAGGCTGATCTCAATTCCAAATCTTTGCTAGCTTCTTCCCTTGTCCTACCCTGCTTCTTTCACTCCCTTTCAGGTTTCTCCTGAGTGCCCTCCCTCAATAAATCACAAGCCCAAGAATCTCCATCTCAGCCTCTGATTCTAGGAAACCCCAACTAAGATAAAATAACTCATGGATGCATCAGACCTCTGAATACAACCAGGGCTTCCTCTTGCTTAAAGGGGCATGCTTGAAATGACCTGAAGTGCTCAGAATAATCTACCTTTTTGACTAATGAAAGTTTCTCTAAAGAAGCTTTAATTCACTTCAGCAGTGGTTAGGATTTACATTTCTGGACCCACTTAGATCATTTAAAACTTAATTGTTCTATAATTGACAAATTGGCATTTTTAGAATTTTTATGTCTCCTTAGCATAATACAGTATCAGAAATTACTGAACTGCATTTAGCGACTATTTTTTTTTTTTGGTATTAAATATAGTAAAACTCCAGATACAGGAATTCAGTGAATTTATGTGAATTTTCTAGATTTAATGACTTTATTCTGGGCAGTGGTGAAATAGAGATCACCATTTAATTGATAGCTTTTATTATGAAAAATAAAACATGGCAAAGGTTTACAGGCCTGTTTAATCTCAGCAGTGGCATGTTGAGAAGACAAATGGAGATTAGGAAACATTTTCCTAAATAAAATACCTCATTTTATGTGGTACTGATAAGCAGTGTTTATGACATCAAATAATTTATACCTAGTACATTTATTGAATACCTTAAAAGTATGTGCAACTCTGGTAGGGGCTGGGAACACAGAGGAGTAGACTATGGATCCTGCTCCCAAGAGGATACCATGGTCTATTGCGAGGAGGTAAGAGGGGGTTGAGGGTGAACGCAGACCTGTAAATAGCATACAAGTAAATGTCTATACACCAGACTTGTCTATAGCATGGCAGAATATTGGATATGGCTTTAGCAGTGGAATGAACAAAGTACTAAGAGAACTCAGAAAAAAGCTCCACTGAGAGCTTGAATATTATTATTTTCATTAAAGGTATTACATAACTAATATATTTCAGCTGAATTACCCGAGAAATAAACAGTCATAGTAAAAGAAAATGTCTTTATATAACTGCTCATTTTGTAAAATGCATAACTTGGCTTACACACCTTTTCTTTTTTTTCCCCTTCCCTCCACTAGATGCTTGGAGTCTGAAAGGTATCTATGATTTAGCAGATTTTTCAAAATGTTTATATTGTAGCAAGTTCTGGTTTGGGTCAAGCAGGTGATGAAAA
Source organism: Eulemur rufifrons (assembly GCF_041146395.1). NCBI lineage: Eukaryota > Metazoa > Chordata > Mammalia > Primates > Lemuridae > Eulemur > Eulemur rufifrons. Next base: position 31,818,442 of record NC_091002.1, read on the forward strand.
TCATCACTGCCTCCAGGAATCAGGTGGGCCCAAGCCACGGAAGCAGCACAGGACTTGGCAGGGTCCTGGTGGCCTAAGGTCGGCCAGAGTGCAGATGCATCGCAGCCAACCACAGTACCAGGGATAGCTCTCAAACGTTCTTAGGGTTCCAAAGTATGGATGTGAAAGAGAACTTTTTAATCTGATCATTTTCACCTTGCAGCTTTCCATATCTGCATCTAAAGAGCAGCTGTATTCTTCTTGCAAATTTGGGATTCTCTAGGAAGTTCTGGGCCCCCAGTGGTTCTATTGGGTTAGACCTTTCATTTATTTAATGAAGAGCCCTTCCTCTTGTTGATAAATCTGGTGACCTGTTCACAGTGATCCAGTCATTTCTGGGGGCAAGATAGAAGGAATCCAGGTGGAAGACAATATAAAAATATCTTGAACAAGGCAAGGGAAGATTCTAGTACTGTGGTAGGTTGTATTACTGTCAAAATATTTGCTGCTCCTTTCTACCTGGCTTTCCTTCAAAAAGAATATCCTTCCTACCCCATCAATGTGAGGCTCAAACACCTGTCTTGCTTTGAGCAATGAAATGTAAGGGAAACAATGTGCTCCACTTCTGAGCAAAAAAATTTGAGAGCCATTGAGTGGTTCTGCCAGGCAATCTACTAGGTCATTCAGCCAGAGTCTGGAGTAAAGAGCTGAATATCATGTAAGCAAGAAATAAACACTTGTTGTTCCTAAGCTACTGGTATTTGGGGGCTGTTTGTTACTGAAACATTGACCTATTGATGGAAACAACTCAGTTTTCAGTTTATGGGATATTATTTTATCACATACAGGATAAAATTTATTCCATAAGCTGAAATGGGATATTATTTTATCCCATAAATGCTATGTACATCTATGTAAGTCTTTGTGTATAGACATATGCTTTCATTTCCTGTACAAAAATAATACCAGGCAGTGCTAAAGCTGGATTATATGGCAGGTGTGTTTTTAACTTTTTAAGAAACTGACAAACCGTTTTACAAAGCAGTTATATGAGTTTACACTCCCACCAGCATTGTATGGCACTTCCAGTTACTTTGCATCCTTACTGACACTTGATATGATATGATCTTTTTAATGTTAGCCATTCTAATATATGGGTAGTGGTATTTCACTATGGTTTTAATTTGTATTTCTGTAATGACTAATGATGTGAAGCATCTTTTCTAGGGCTTATTTGCCATCCACATTTTTTGTTTGGTAAAATGTCTGTTTAAATCTTCTGCCAATATTGGGAAGATGGTGTGTTTTCTTATTTTCAAATTTTGAAAGTTCTTTACATATATATGTGTGTGTGTGTGTGTGTGTGTGTGTGTATATATAACTGGATACAAATCCTTTTTTAGATGTATGATTTGCAAATATTTTCTCCAAGTCTGTGACTTACCTTTTCATTCTTGTAACACTATCATTCAAAGAGCAGAAATATTTAACTTTTATGAAGTCCAGTTATCAATTTGTTCTTTTATATATTATGCTTTTGGTGTCATATGTAAAAAATCTTTGCCTAAATAAAAGTTTGTAACCTCTATTTTCTTTAATAATTTACTTTTTAGTTTAGGTTTTGTGCTTAGGTCTATGATTTATTGTGAGTTAGTGTTTGTGTATGGTGTGAGGTACAGATTGGACTGAAGATTTTTTTTTTTCTTTTTTGCGTGTGTATATCTAATTGTTCCTGCACTATTTGTTAGAAAGACTAGCCTTTCCCTACTGAATTGTCTCTTCTTCTCTGTTAAAAATCAGTTGCTCATATAGATATGAGTATATTCATGGACTCTCTCTTCTGTTCCATTGATCTATTTGTCTGTCTTTATGCCAATCCTACACTGTCTAGATTATTGTGACTTTATAAAAATTTTTATAAAAATTCTTAAAATCAGGTAATCTTAGTTCTACATTTGTCGTCTTTTTCAAAGTTCTGTTGAGTTTAGATTCATTCCATTTCCATATGAGTTTTAGAACCCATTTGCCAATATTTACAAAGAATCTGGGATTTTTGATTGGAATTGCATGAATATATAGATGAATTTGGAGAAAAATTAATTTTTAAAAATACTGAGTCATTCAATCCATGAACATTATCTCTCTCCATCTATTTCTTTAATTTCTTTCAGCATCGTTTTTTAATTTTCAATCTATAAGTCTTTCACATATCTTTTTAGATTTATTCCTAAATAATTCATATTTTTATGCTATTGTTTTTAATTTCAATTCCCAGTTGTTTTTGCCACTACATAGAAATACAATTGATTTTTATATATTGATCTTGAATCCTACAATTTGCTAAAATTGTTCATTATTTGTAATAGCTTTTACTGGATTCCACTGGACTTTCTACAAGATCATTATGCTATTTTTTCTTTCTAATCTAGTTGTCTTGCCTTATTACACTGGCTAGAACTTCCAGTGCAATGCTGAACAGTAGTGACAAGATTGGACACATTTTTCTCGTTCCTGATCTTAAGCAGAAAGCATTCATTCTTTCATCATTAAATATTATACTAGCTGTAGGCTTCTCATTGATGTCCTTTATCAGATTGAGAAAGTTCCTAGTTTCCTGAGAGTTTTTTCAGGAATATGTGTTGGATTTCCTTAAATGTATTTTCTGCCTCCATTGAGATGACAATATGATTTTTCATTTTATTTTGTTATTATGGTGAATTACGTTGATTAATTTTTTTTTTTTTTTTTGAGACAGAGTCTCTCTCTGTTGCCCAGGCTAGAGTGAATGCCGTGGCGTCAGCCTAGCTCACAGCAACCTCAAACTCCTGATCTCAAGCGATCCTCCTGTCTCAGCCTCCCTAGTAGCTGGGACTACAGGCATGTGCCACCATGCCCGGCTAATTTTTTCTATATATATTTTTAGCTGTCCATATAATTTCTTTCTATTTTTAGTAGAGATGGGGTCTCGCTCTTGCTCAGGCTGGTCTCGAACTCCTGAGCTCAAACGATCTGCCCACCTCGGCCTCCCAGAGTGCTAGGATTACAGGCGTGAGCCACAGCGCCCGGCCGTGGTTGATTAATTTTTAAATGATAAAACCACCCTTGCCTTCCTGGGTTCATACCATCACTCAGTTATGTTGTAATAATCTTTGCATATATTACTGGATTCAGTTTGTAAAATTTTGCTTCCAATTTGGCATTTATGTTGATGGAAGGATATTGATTTGTAGTTTTCTTTTCTCATGATTTTGTCTGGTTTGGGTATTGAGGAGTTTGGTATTGGGGTAAAATGCATTTGGAATATTTCCTCCTTTCCAATTTTCTAGAAGAGCTTGTGGAGACCAGAGGTATAATTCACCAGTGAATCCATCTGGGTTTGGAGTGTTCTTTATGAGAAGATTTTTAACTACCAAATTAAATTTTTTCATGGATATAATGTTCTTCAAGTTACCTATTTTTTTCTTACGTGAGCTTTGGTTGTCTGTGTCTTTCGAGGAATTTCTCCATTTCTTAAGGTTTCTTTTTCTCTGGTTTAAGATTTTCCCTTTATCACTGATTTCAACAATCTTACTATGATATCCCTTGATATAGTTTTCTTTGTGTTTCTTGTATTTGGGATGCATTGAGCTCCTTGGATCTATTATATTTTCTAAGACAGCTATTCTTAGCTCCTGACGTATGTTTACATTATCATTTGGGCACAGAGGAAATGCATCTGCAGGGTTTAAATTTATTCTCATCAAATTTGAAAAATTTTCAGACATTTTTGCAAATATTTTTCTGCCCCTCCATCTCTTTCAGGGACTCCGGTGACTTTTATACTAGACCACTTTTCCTGGCTGGCTGGTGGCAGCAGGTACCTACTAGCTGACTCTTGTCACCTCTCATTCTTGTGGGTAGTTTTTCCCTCAGCCTTGGGTAGTCGATACTCAGGTGAACACTCAGTGAGCCCTGTCCACATGTCCAGAGTTCTTTCTCTCTGAAGCTCTCTTTTCTAGTATTCTTTTTTTGTGGACTCAATTGCCTTAGTCTTCCTGGAGAACCAGCTGTATCCCCTCAACTCAGGGAATGCTTGGGGTCTGCCTGGGTTCTTCCTTTCTGTTCCATAAGCTGCCAACTCTCTCAAGACAGCAAGTTGGGTTGTGCAAACGACTCATCTCACTTGTTTACCTTAACCCAAGGATCACTGTCCTTTGTTATCTGATGTTCTGTGTCTTAAAACTTGTTGTTTCATATATTTTGGCTATTTGTTGTTGTTGTTTCAGGTGGGAGGGTAATTCTGGTACCTGTTACTCCATTTCAACTGAAAGTGGAAATAACTAAATTGATTTAAAAATCAATACATATTCTTGATTCAAGGTGTGATGTGCTAAAGTAATTGTCTCCAAATTGTGTTATTTGTCTTGGCCACATCATTTACAAGCAGACCTATTCACTTTTAATAAAAGGTTGTTTTGTCAACCATCTTTTTCCAATCAGCGCTTCTCTGTTTAAAAAAAAAAAAAAAAAGGAAAAAAGAAAATTAAGCTACCCACGTCCTGTTTACTTACATAGAGTTCCATTATTTAGGCTTTTGAAAATAACTCTTTTGACTTGTAAAGAAGTTCTTTGACTGCATGTGTGAGTCACTCACTTTTATGTAGTTTACATTGTTAACTGCATCTTCCAAATGAAATTCTGGTGATGCTGATAAACTGTTGGAACAGTTCTTTTGTAAGTTTGCATCAAAGAAAATTTTAAGGAAATGTTTGACATAATTGCCTTTTCTTGTTTGTTTGTTTTTTAGATAACATGGGGGACATAATAAATAATTTAAGCAGGAAATACTTGTTTTTGTTGGGTCGGATTTCCTCCTGTACCTATGTTGAGGAGGTTATTTAGTGAGTTACAGTTTCAGTGTGATAAAGTGGGAAAAAATGATGCATTTCCTCTGTGCCCAAATGATAATGTAAACATATGTCAGGAACTAAGAATATGTCTTAGAATATGTAGTAGAATCAAACATCAGCACAGATATTCCCAGAGGTAGATTTCTTAAAATGACTTAGTTTTGAATTTGGAAATTTGTTTTCATGTATCAATTTCTCTAAAGCAAAGGTTTATATATATATATGCATACATATGGAATATAAAAATATATATACTATATAAAATATATGTTTATTTTTATATATGTTCATTTTTCTATTTTAGAAATTATTTTTAATCATATAAGTCCATAAAAAATAGCATTCCCATTGTAAAGAGATCAAACAGTTCAGATAAAATAAAATTCCCCCAATATTACCTTTTTATCCCCAATCTCTTTCTCTCCCATGAGGTAATCACTGAAATGAGTTTGGTGTACCTCTCAATGGTGACATCAAGATCCACTTCTGCACCCTATACTTGCCATCTTTGAGGTTTTGAATATTCATGGTAGCTGTCCTCTTCTGCGCAAGTTTACCCCTGCACCATGAGTTTCTGTTTCAATCAATCCTTATACGTCAGCCATCTTTCATTGATTTCTCAAACTTCTAGTAGTCAAGGGCACCCCTCCTGTTTTATTATTTGGATGAGAAAGTGGCAAAAATGAACACTGACACTGACTTAAAAACTTACGCTAAAACCAGTTTGAGTTTAGAACAAAAGCAAAATACATTGTTGTTTAAATTTTCTTGTTTAGGTTGTATAATGAATTTAATTTTCATCTAATTCCAAGACTGTGATTATACAACATTTGATTTTAGCTAGTGGCTTAATTTTATGGCAGGTTCCAAAGATAGTACTATTTAGGGTAGATAAAAGGCTTTGGTTTGCTTTGTGTCTCTAGAAAATTTATCAAATCTCTGTAGTTTTCAGAAAGTAGCAAATGGTAAGATTATGCTACTTTGTTTCCCATGATGTTTTCAGAGTGCTGTGTGCTGTGGCATGATTGGAACTGGTAGTCCTTACCTTGGAGTATGAGTCTGCATTTTCATTTTAGAAGATTCTGAAAAGGAATTAAAATGTGATATCTTGAGTATTTGATAAACAAGAAGATTATAAGAAAACATTATGGAACATTGTTTCCTTTTGCTTTTACATTTTCCATTTCTCTTTCTCTAGATTGTTCTGTAGATGTTCAGGGGTATTTTAGGTTGAATTGTTATGTTTTTAAGGAATTCTAAGACAGTAATTACCAGGAAATTAACTCAAATTACATAAGAGTGTATTCTAGACAAGATGGGTCTTGTATTGTTGTGGTAGTGAATAATGCCATGATCCATCACAGTATTTTAAAATTAGTAATATATGTTAACTACTTGAACGTTCTCTTTCATTTCAGAAGCTAGCTCGTGCTTAAGTCAGAAGAGGAAAAAAAAAACAGCTGCCAGAGTGAAAGAAATCTTTCAGGAAGTAAAAGAGGAGAGAAAAATAAGCTTTTTCTCAGTCTGTAATTCTGGATGTTCTTTAAATGTGTCACAATATTCCCTTTGTCAGTTTTCTGGGTAAATTTTTACTTCTTATTGCTCAAAAAGTTCTATAATTCTCTTCCCTCAGTCACAATTAAGTCACTTACCCCTCCCTCCCTTCCTTCCTTCCTTCCTTCCTTCCTTCTCTGCCACCTCTCATTTACATAGTAGCTCTAGCACAGGATTCTTTTGGACCTTGGGTGGTAACTTAATCATTAACCTTCAGTTTCATGGTCTATAAAATGCAGATGATACTTACGTATTTCACAGGGTTGTTGATGATGACTGAGCCACAATATGTGAGAAGACCAAACACCATGCCCTTAATACTCAATACCTGTTCTTTTTCCATTTTCTTTCCTCTTTGTTGTCTTACTTTGAGATTTCTTTCCTCCCACTCTGACATTTAGTTTAAAATCTTCTTTCTAAAAATAATCTTGCGGAGAAAAGGAAGAGAAATGAATCCACGAGTAGGAGGAGAATAACAACAATGAACTGAGAGCATTAACATTTATTTATTTATTCAGTGCTCACCATGGCTAGTCACCACTTTAATCCCTTCACTTGCATAAATTCATCTAATTTTATTACAATCCTTTGAGATAATGTCTATCACTATATCTATTTTACAATTAAGGAAGCAAAATCTTACAGACAGTAAGGCAAGATACCACAGTCAGTAAGAAACAGGGCCAAAATGGAGACCTCAACATTTTGGCTTCAGACCCTGCAATCTGAGCTCAGCTGGTGTTTGAAACAGGACTAATATTCACAAAATGAGAATCTGACTCTCCTGGACTCGGCCTTACCTGTCTTTCTTAACCAATCATGCCACTGACCTGGATCAGCCTCAATACCCAACATTTTCCTGCCTCAGTGCCTTTGTCTTCGCCATTTCATCCTCTCTGCCTTTTTTCCAGATCTTCCCAGCTCAGCAAAATTATCACCTCCTCATAGTGCCTGCTTCACCCTCTTCAAAGTAACGCAGGGTCCTTCCCCCAAAGGACCTTGCACTCTTATGGTAACATGGTTTGCTCTATTCAAAAGACTTATCACAATAGAATGTTATCTTCTATATTTGTTAGGTTTTCTTCCTTGTTTTCTGGCTGCCCCATGAAGGATGAAAACCATAAGAGAGCATGAACATTGCTTTCGTGTTTGCAGCTTTATCCTCAGTGTCTAGTATTGTTCCCAGCACGTAAGTGTTCACTGTAAAATGAATGAGAAGACTAAATGACAGGCTTGTGTTTTATACAGCAGTGAGGGTGTGTCCCCAACTTACAACATTTAAAGAGAACTTACTCTCTAAAAATGCGGAATAATTCATTTGTATTCCTACTTTGAAATGATTAATAATTAGAGAGTTTTCTCAGTTCTTTCTCTTTCTTGTGGTCCGCTTAAGGAAATGCTGATGGACAAGATCAATGGGCCATACCTTAAAGCCACTGATGGTGGTAGGTTTTCTTCCCAGAGTACTTTTTAGCATGGGATTGGCTGAGGGTGTTCTTGGATGCCATCTTCTGTGCGTGTAACATAGAAATAAGGCCAGGGAAATTCTGTGGCTGAGCAGACAGTAAGTCAATACATGCATTAAGTTGACCTGAATCCTACGAAATATTCAGTGGCGAATCTAGTACCATACCTTCATATTCCTAATGACACTTTAAAAATTAACCTTCACACTCATTTTTATAATCCTAAAAGTTGGGCAAGGAAAATTATCCTTATTTTATAAGCAGAGTCAAAGAAGTAAAGGGCTTGCATAAATAAAAGCTAGCCTATATCCTATCTCTGTATGCTGGGTCTGAACTACTTTGATGATATTAGAAGCTTACGTGACATAAAATTTTAAAAGACTGTTATAATTACAGTGAATGTCATTTAAAATACATGCATCTAAGGAATTTGATAAGTAATCATATGTTAGATGTGCTAATGAATTCAATCACTTTGAAATGAAAAAATGTACAAAATTTTAATTTAGGCTTATGCTTTTTATGTAGAAAAACTTTGAAGTTTGGAAGTAAAAAGCATCTTATGTGTAGTATAATTGCTGCCCATATATATTAATAGCAATATGTTTAACTTTTAATTTATTAAATGCATTGTTGAATATTTGAAATATCCATCTGATATTTGTTATTGAACTTAAAAATCATATATGAGGATTTTTGTAAATACCATCTGTCTAAAATTAATTTTGGAAAGTAATTCAGAAGATAATATTTTGGATACAATTCTGCCAGCAATTGTTAAATGTATTTTGGGGAGAAAATTGCTATTCAAATTACCCATCTCATCCTTGGCACTTTTGGAAAAACAAGACAAATATTTTTTAGTTTGTGAAGGCTGCTCACAACGGTTACAAGCCAATCAATTATAAAAGATTTAGCCATGCATTTGACCATAAAATAGATTGGTTGTGGCTGCTAGATTATAGTTTTAGATGATTTTCTGTAGATCCAAAAATTGCTTTGACTTATTGATGAGTTCAATTATTATCTGTGGGAATCATTTAAAAAAAAAAGTAAGATTAATGAAATTATTTTTTTTAAAAGTACAGAATGTTTTGAATGAAGTATGGAAAAATAGGTGAATTCTCATGCATTTTTAAAATTAGTTGATAAATAGTAAACATGCAAGAAGCTCATTAACTACAGAAATTTAGCCTTCTTTATTAGGTAGTGTTTATTTTTAATCACTATATTCATTTGCTGGTTTAGTGCATAATATTTTCCCAAGTACTTCAGATCCTCATTTCTTTTTATATGATAATGACTTTCCAAATATTTTTTTCATTTCTTGGTCTTTATCTTTTAGGAAGATAATAAGTAAACAACAAAAATTTATTCCTACAGTTAACTAAATAGCTAAGAAATTGAAACATGAAAAATTTGTTATTTAACCTTCAAAATAGTTCTATGAAATAGATTTACTTATTTACTCAACAAATACTTGTTGAGCACCTAATTACTATGAACTCTTCTTCTTAGAGCTTGAGATATGGTGGCAAAATAACTTGTTAAAGAAAGATCCTTGTCCTCATAGAGGTACATTGTCAAGGAGAGGAACATCCAGTGAAGAGGTGTTTATAGTTTGTGATTCATTCTCAGAGACATGCGATGCTATAATAGTGCCCAACACATGAACAATGGGTTAGCGTTTGCTGTATAACAAACTACCCCAAAATTTAGTGACTTAAGAAACCCTTTATTTAGGCTCATGTTTCTGCTGTTTGCAATTTGGACTAGGCTCAGCTGGGCGGTTCTGCTAATGTAGGTCATGCTAAGCTGATCTCGGTTGGAATGACTAATGAGAGTGCTATCAACTTCCAGATGAGTTAGTTGAAGGCCTGCTGAGTGTGTCTTCAACTGAAATGTCTTGTTTCTGTATCATATGGTCTCTCATGTTCTAGCAGTTGAACCCAGATTTTTCACATGGTGGTAGTGGTAGGGGTCCCAAGTGCTTCAGGGGTCATTGGAAAACCAGACATTCTGGCCTTTGTTTAGTTATTTTATGTGCATGCCATATAAAAATTGACCAAATTATCCACAAATCTTCCTGTATCACGTGTCAGGGTTGAAAACTCAAGGGAAAAAGAAAACTCATTCTATTGTTGAAATGATAATTACTGAGTTTCTCAGAGTCTGCCCTCATGTCAACACATTTATCTAAGTCCGAACCAGTATGTGATTTTCATTCAAAGATAAGTATTTTATGATGACCTCCCTAGTGAGTAATAACTACAATAGATTATGTATTTATGGGACATATTTCAGGTAAGAATGAAAAAAATAATAATTCTGAGAAAAATATAAGTATTGCTTTTTTCATAGCACTCCCCTGTTTTCTTCTTTTATTTATTTCATGGAGAAATGCCTTCTCATATATTCCTCTGGCCTACTGAACATCAATACAATATTAAATAACACAAAACACCATGCAGGAGTTACACTGGAGAAAGTCAAACAACTGTATAATTGTTCCTGAAATTAGGAAGCCAGAAATATATACAGAATCAGTTCCAAATGCTTTATATCACATGTTCAATGAATAGAAGATAAAGAGTTCATACAGCAGATATCCATATTTATGTACTCTGATATATAAAATATAGGGTGCTTTTGGTTGTTATTTAAAATCACATAAGCTTATTGTATTCTTGGTTTGTGTGCCAATATCTACCCTTCAAAATCTATTTCACTGAAGTATTTCAAAGGATGTACTCAATTCTCTCACATTTGTAATAAGAGAATAGATTTAGTAATTTGCTACATTTGAATAAAAATAAAAGGACACAAAAAGTTAAATATTTGTTGATATTTGGGTTTGATTCATAAAGTTTTTAGTGTTATTTTTTATTACTTCACTGAACAAATGTATATTAAGTGCTTAGTACTTGGTAGGCACTGTTTTGGGTGCTGGGGACACATTAGTAAATGAGACACATGTCACTGCTCTTTTTAAGCTTCCAGTCTATTAGATCATAGGTGAACAAGTTGATCTTTCTACTTCTTTAATAACCTGCTGATATTTTTTTAAAAAAAATCGTAATGTAAGAAATTTATTAAAGGAATTCAGAAAAGATTACTTTTTAGATTACATAATGTGAGGAATTTACTAAAAGATTATAGAAAAGATTATGACTGAGCTGGATCCAATATTTCAGTGATTTTTTTAAAGCAGATTATTAATTTAGGAAAAGGTCATTTTGATTGGAACCGTCTATAAAATCAGTTCATGAGGTACAAAGAAGCTAAAGAAAGCAGAGTCTAACAAAGTAGAAAGAACATTTTAAATACTCTTAAATTCTCTTTTGTAGCATACACATTGTTCGCATTGTTTGAGAATTCAAATATTTTATAGCCAGTACAACACATGTTTTGGTTTGGGTTCTATGGAGTCTTCTAGTCTCTAGGGACGTACAGATACTTAAGACATCTAAGAAACCTGTCCTGTCTCAAATGCTAGCATCTTTGCTGGCAGTATAGAGCATGGTGTGATCCACTGTGATGTGAGCAATGATGGTAGTGTACCTGAGAGTTCAGTATGTGTACAAATAGTTCACACTGTCTCGAAGTGTTGTTTTTTTCTGCAAGTAGGAAAGTAAACTTTTACCAGATCTTTCTTCCTTATCTTTATTTATACCTCCTTTATTAGTGATTGTGAGCCCCTGCTCAAATGTCAGCTTGCCCGGATCCGAATACTGGAGTCACTCTTAACTATTTTTATGGTCGTGGGCAAGTGTCTGCACCTGCTTAAGACTTAGTTTCCTCCTGTGCAACATGGGAGTCATGAGATAGATCCTAACTTGCTGCTAGAGTTGTCATGAGACTTAAATGAGGTCATGCCTAAACACGGTTAACAACAGTGCTTCGAGCCACACATACACTCTGGCAATCTTCACTATTGGCATTTGTATTCATATTTGTGTTCATGATACACAGTTTTGAGATACTCTAATCGTTCACAAATATATACACCAATTGGCACACGTGAGACTGATACCCGGTCATTCTCCCTCCTTCTCACACTGCCAGCTGCACTACAGAAACCCACTGTAGTAGCCAGAGCAACCAGACTACATGTTTCATTCAAGGCCTGGGACTGATGATGCCTTTTCCATAACAAAGACCAATGTCTGCCAAACCAAATCACTTGGCACAATTTCTAACTCCAAATTCATTTATTCACTTACTTGCTTAGTAACTCCCTCCATCCTCAGTTGTCAGGACAGGCTGGGAGAGACTCTGTTGCACAGGCAGTAGATTGTGCCTAGCACAGTGCCTGATGCACAGTGAGTTCTCAGTGTGTGCTTGTTGAAGAAACAAAGACCCAGACATGCCCTGTGCATTGAAAGCAGTGGCTCAGGGCAGCAGGTCCTATCCAGGTCACCTCCATTGTGCCTTCCCATGAGGGCTTCTGAACTCTGTCCCACCCACCTCCTGAGGCCAAGTATGCAGAAAAGCCTCTGCCAGCTTGCTGTACTGTCTGCCCTGGACTACTGGATGGCAACTCTGGCCCTTCTGAATTTTCAGGATGGGGAAGCAAAATGTCAATCTATAAATTCCATGCAATTCCATGCACCTATAAATTCCATGCAATAGGTGGTAGGAAACATTCCCAAGCCATAATCCTGGCCGGAGGCATAATTCTTCTGTGGAGTAGAGATTCTCCTGAATTAGTGGCTTTTGCTTGTTAGTGTGCAGTCTTAAGGTCTTAACATATATTTACAAATAGTCAATCTTTTAAAAGATACTAAAAAGTGCAGCAGCAGTGTATATGGTATGCCACCATTTTTTTTCAATATATATGTGTATATATGATTATTTTTTCTTGCTTATATTATTCCTGTGTTTTTACTTTTCCAAGATTAATATTTTCTTCTAAGGCATGCAATCCCCCCCCCAAAAAAATAATCAAACTAATAAAGAAATAAAATTTATGGTTAGCAGCTTCACTTCATTTGTTAACTATATTTAACATATATCTTTTTATTACTACGATTATTTACCATTTTAATATATGATGACTACTGAATCATATTTCATTTAAAATGTTTTGTAAACTCAAAACTAAAATTAACAGTGCCCTGTGGGTTGGCTCTAAAGATAGCATAATTATTAAAAATATATATTCTTAAAGCATGCTAGGAAGGAAAAATACTTAACATGAACTATTCTGACATTTAAATCTTCTTCTCATTCTTATCAGCACTGTCACAGTCAATGATAAGTCTGGTATTACATATACCATACAATTTTCTGCGAATAAATTGTTTAGCATTGACAAAGAAGATGGACATGTTTACAGTTGGAAATCTTTTGTTGTATTATTTGCAGAGATGGTAATATACGCATGTCCTTTTTTGAAGGAAATGAAATGCATAATTATTTTCTGGCACATTGACTTACATTTAATTAAATGCAGTATTTCCTACCTAAATGCATTTGTTCATTGAACATTTTCATGTTCTAGTTATTCTTGGAGCAACTGCATTGTCATAGATAAGAAAATTTTTTAAGTTTTGCTAGTTGGTAAATTGGTAATTACTACATTTTTGGTTCTAAGTTTTCTAATTGCTAGTCTCCAACTCTTGAAGACAATATTTTGTTCTGTATGCATTTTTGCAGAGTTCTTAGAAAATTTGCTGGTAGAATAGTTGTACGAGATCCCAATTTCATATAATACTTTTGCCATTTTGCTGATAATCCCTAGAGAGGAATAAACTTGCACAATTAGTTTAATTTTATTTTATTCCTGTGTCTCCTGTTTTCTTATTTCCTTTCCCCAAGTTACAGAAAATACATAAGCCTGGGACAGATTCAATATTCTCTTCTACTCTCTTCTGGCTAATCAGCTTTCTTCATCAATCCTGGGGATAACTGACGGCAAGAGGGAGTATGTGTTGTTTCACTGACCAGCTATGTGCTGTGACATTTTGGCACCTGAGTTGACCATTATCTGGACAATGATAGAATGAGACCCACCTTAGAGGTTAATGTGAAGATCAAATTAGTTAATAGAGGGGAAGACACTTTGGAAAGTGAACCACAAAAGTCACCAATAGTAGTAGAATACTAGGAACTGATCTTTCAGACACCAATCTGATCATGTGTTTCCTCCACCACACCTCCAACAGTATAAATTCTCCAAACTCCTTAGAGCAGCATTCAGATCTCTAACTATGGCTGATGGTGCTTGGACCTGCCATTTCTTCTGTTCCTTAGAGATACTGCACCTGTTTTTTTTTTTTTTCCTTTTCCTGGAATTCCTGGCAAACATGTCTCTGTTCTCTCTCAGTTAGACTTTAACACCTGCACCTACCCTGCAAGCCCCTGCATCTGGTCTCAGCCCTGTCTCCTAATCTCCTACTCCTGCATTTCCATTTCTTTCTTACCTGCAGGGTTAGGAGGAAACCTCCTATCTGCTAAGTGAATGTACATGAACTATACTTCACAGAGAAGTCTCAGAAAATACCAGCTTTCATCCCTTATCCTTTCCTTCCCATTGAACCTCTTATAGTCACATGTGCAATTTATTGAATGAATATGGCAAGAAATGAAAGTGGTATATTTGTATTCTTATACAGTCATCTAAAAATCTCTGAAAGCAGATATGACTGGGATTAAAAAAAAAAAAAGTTTAGGAATTGGGGGTTAGGACCTCGGCTGGCAGGTTCAAGGTTAAGATGGGGACTTTTCATTGTATACATTGATTTTACCTTTTGAATTTTGAATCATGGAAGTATATTTCTCATCTAAATATTAAAGAACTTCAATAAAAATTTAATATAAAATTTTGAGTATAGGAAATTTGTATGTAAAATTTTCATTTACTCACATATTTAGATTACCTGACTCATAAACTTATAAGGAAGAAAAGAATGTGGCCAGTGTGGTCACTCTTTCCCCTGTGTCCTTCTGTTCTTCCTCCGTCACTCAGTGTGATTCTTCTGACATCTCTAGGGTTGGGCAGGGATGGGGAGAAGAGTCAAGGGGCATAAAGACTTTGCTTGAAAGGCATTCTTTTAATCAGATTTTGGCAGAGGAGCTGGACAGAGAAAAGTGTATTTGTCAGTCTGGCTACAGTCCCATTCTAGATTGGCAGGGTCTGTGCGCTGTGTCACTTCCATTCTGAGGCCCAGTGATGGAGCAGCCACCATTTATTACATCACCAATTGCTGCAGCAGAAGGACAAAGCAAGTGACGAACCATGTCCTGGCTCTTCAAATGTGTGCCCAGAAGTGGCACAGACCCCTTCAGCTAACGTGCCCTTGGTGAAAACAAACCACATGGCCACGACTAATTCAAAGTGAGCAGAGACATGCAACACCCCATGTGTCTAGAAATACTAAAAAAAAAATAATAATAATGGTAAATAGCACTGAAAAATATTTTCTGAGAAATATAAGTCAAGAGTGGAATCCTTTTACTGTTTCATTTAGTTATAATCTGGGTCACAGGGTATTTGGGTTACACGGAAAATTCCCATAATTAAAAAAACAGTAGGTGAGTGGGCCCCAACCCCCTTGCCCCAACTTCCTCCTCTTTCTTTGTTCTTTTTTCTTCCCTTCCTCTTTCTCTAATGTTTTCCTCTGACCACACCCTAAAAACACAGTTTAATCTACAAGTCACCAGAAAACCAACCAAACCAAAACAAACAAATAAACAAAAACCCAGCTGGTGACCTTTGAAATATTTGATTCCTAAAAAATATTGAAATACACAGCATCACCGAGTGGTCTAATATTACCAGTGTGGCATTAAGCATTGGGCAGTTGTGTTCTTTTGTAGCGTTTTTCTCCAGAGGGAAGACATTGGGTAGTTCTTACTGTGACAAACAGGTAATAAGCCTTTTTTCAAGGAGGACCACTGCCACTGCCGACAGTGGTTCCACCAGGGCCATTTCTGTTTCTTCAGTCTGTTGCCTCTTCTCTGATTGAGCAGGAAACACACTTGAGACTCAGCAGTTGGCCCCATCTCAATCCACTGTGACTGCTAGGGAAATGTGGGCTGGGATGTAGGGAATGGATAATGGATATTGGTTTCAGTTACCCAGCCAGAGATATTTTGAATTAATGCAATTGGTGAGTAAAGTAACAATCCAACAATTGAATATTTATGGTTTTCCTCCCACCAAGGGAAGCAAGGAGTAGAAAGAATAGCTTACTATTCAGCTTGGTGTTTGTTTAAAAAATAAAAAAATAAAAATCTTAAAATCTTTGTAGTGACAAATTTCTCATTACTGTACTATCAAGTGAAATGCTCCATAAAATAACATCCCATTTTGCTAGATGTGTTGTGGACAATTGTCTGAAATTGTTAAATTGCTCAGTGATATTAACTCTCCTCCTAGAGACCAGTGGAAATTTTAGCATTTAATAGAGAGAGGAGGAAAATACAGTTGGCTCAGTTGAGAAGCAGTCTCTTGGAGCTGGTAATTATGTCACATCTGTTTGGAGAAACAAGTTAGCCTTTAAGAGAGTGAATGAGGTAACAATTTAATTAAAGGCAGGTTAGATTGCATGCAAATTACTTGCTATTATTATTGGATGAATCTGTCAAAATGGACCACTGGGAAAGCACTGTTTTCCATGTTTCTTGAGGGAATAGCTCTTGGCATAGCTGGAGAATTTAACTTGCTTTTTTGGATGTAAGTTTTAGCCCTGGTGTGTGGAGTAAGGTCACTGCATGGGGTCTGTGTGCTTCCCCAGTGTAATTTTCTTGTTTCTTTCTTACTCAGGTGCTGCTCATTTACAACTTGGTTTAACATAACAGTCCAGCCAGCATGGTATTATTTATTGGGGAGTGGTTCTCCTTGGTTTGCAAGAATTTTATAAACAATTATCTGCCTTAAAAAAAACTTGATTTAAATAAATTGTTTGTTTATTAGCCTCTGGCCAGTAATTAATTCTAACCTAGTATTTTTAGCTCTGTGGACTTGAACCTATCTCAACTAAACTTCCTCATCTAATAATAAATCTACCCCCCCAATACTGTCTGTGGGGTAGTAGAAGGTTTTATAAGCAACTCATTCTTTCTCAATGTGAAATTATCTGTATCAGTCTTTTTGATGGTGTACCCTATATTGAACATGAAAATTCCACATTTTAACGTGCTAAACAGCTAGCAAAGAACTACTCCATGAATACTGAACTTGAAAATTACACATTTTAATGAGCCAAAGTACATCACAGGAAAAATTAGAGCTTTAATGAAGCTACAATTGTATACGTTTAAAAGGACACCGGGTCCATTGTAAATGAGTTTCCGTTTGTCGGTTGGCTGTTTATAGGGTGAATTGCCAAAAAAGACAGGATTTCAAATAACAATCCATCTACTTGATCATAACTAATCTAAAAATACTTTCTGTAAGCCAAGGGAAGTTATGAAAAGAGTGGTCCTGTACCCCAGTTTCTCTGATATAATCTCAGATGATATCTGTTGGTTAGTTCATTATTTGCCCCAGGTTTTCAATTTTTAATAGGAGATTATTATTGGAATTTTATTTTTAAAAGTAATTTTAATAGATATGTAGGTCTAGTTGTATCTTAAAAGTACAGTAGACCCTTGAATATTGCAAGGGTTAGGGGTGCTGGCCAGCCTCTCCCATGCAGTCAAAAATCTAAATACAACTTTCAAGTCTCCAAAAACCTAACTACTAATAGCCTACTGTCGACTAGAAGGCTTACCAATAACATAAATAGTTCCATTAACACATATTTTGTATGTTATATGTATTATGGTACTGTATTCTTACAATAAAGTAAGTTAGAGAAAAGAAAATGTTATTAAGAAAATCATGAGGCAGAGAAAATATATTTACTATTCACCAAGTGGAAAGAGATCTTCATAAAGGTCTTCATCCTCATCATCTTTATGTTGAGTGGGCTGAGGAGGAAGAGGAAGAGGAAGGGTTGGTCTTGCTGTCTCCAGGGTAAGAGAGGTGGAAGAAAATCCATGTATAAGTGAATCTCACAGTTCAAACCCATGATTTTCAAGGGTCAACTGTAAATTCGTAGTCAAAAACCTTTCAGTTTCACAAGTGGCATGCTAAATTGTATGGTCACATTGGTCACCCTAGGCAGAAATTTGATTTCAGTAAATTGGAGGTTACTACATGGCTGTCAGGATCTGAGGAAGCAACTGAGATACAACAGTTGCCAAAGATCAGAGTAAGCAACAAGTTACAAACCCTTTAAAATAGTGAAAGTTTTAAGGAATATGTTTTCCCATGTGCCACAATCAACAGTAAGCAAAGATCAAAATCAAGGTAGAATAGGAAATAGCCGAGGTCAGTAGCCATCAATGGGACCAGAAATCACCAATTTAAGATTCAAGTCAAGAATCATTAATGTAAATGATTGAATATTTGCATCTTAGACCTATTAATATTTTGCAAATCTCTCCATCCGTCAGTGGGGCTAGAATAGATTTACGAGGACTATCTTACCAAACAATAGGATAAACAGAGAAATTCCAGATTTGAAATGCAGGACAATAAAAAATTTGCAATGAGTAAGTGGTAAGCTAGAGCTGTTTCATTCAGGTTGATGATGAAGATGGTGATATATTTACTATTAAGGATGGAATTGGAGATATTAGTGTCAGAAAGTTGAATAGAGAAGTTAATGCAGCAATTATAAAGAGGTTAAGAATGCAACGTTTTGAAAATAAATGGTTTAACAAGATGCATTGATAAATATAATACAAAAGGAATGGAATAAGAAAAATACATTATTATCAGATATTACTTATTGAGTTTTAGAATTTTATGTGTCTCCCTTTCTAATGCCACAATTTTGTTGTTCATTTCTAGTAGTAATTTTGGGGTCTGCCTATCCAAAGTAGACTTTTGGATCACCTAACACCTTCTACCCTAATGGCTACTCTAGTCTCTGTATTATTTTATCAACAATTAAGTTCAAGAGGAAAGGATTATAATTATGCCAGACATAGTTTGATAGCTCTGTACTGTGGTGTCCAGGATAACTTAATTTTTTTTCTTCTTTTTTTGAGACAGAGTCTCGCTCTATTGCCCAGGCTATAGTGCAGTGGTGTGATCATAGCTCACTGCAGCCCCAAACTCCTGGGCTCAAGCAATCCTGCTTCAGCCTCCCAAGTTGCTGAGCCTGCAGGGCACACTACCACATCTGTATAATTTTTATATTTTTTATAGAGATGAGGTCTTGGTATTTGCTCAGGCTGGTGTCAAATGCCTGGCCTCAAGTGATCCTCCCGCCTTGGCCTCCCAAAGTGCTAGGATTACAGGTATGAACCACCTCACCCAGCCAATTTTAAAGTTTTTTAATTAGTTTCACTTAAAAATATCCCAGAAAAGTAATTCGGAAAATTATAAAATTCACCAAAAAATCCCTTTACATAATTTAAAGAAACTGTATGTAAATGATTAGATGTTTGCATCTCAAACCCATTCTGAAAATAGCTCCATCCATCAGTGGGGCTAGAATAGATTTATGAACGCTATCTTACCAAACAACAGGATAATTTTGAGAGTGTTACAAGTAAAACAGTATGTGGATTTGAGTTTAAATAGCAAAATGAAATGCAACAAATATATTCATACATGAACTAAAAGTTTGCCTTCCAAGAAAAATATAACACCTTGAAGTTCATACTTTGTTTCACTGTTTCAGATTTTAAACATAAATAAAAGACCAAGTGATCATATCAAATACAGACATGAAGTGACTCAAGTTCTGGTTGTTCATTTTTACCATGATTGTAGTATCCTTGCTTATATCCAATCTACTGTTTAAACTCTGGCATATGTAATACCATGGAGGCTGCACATATCACCTTTGACCAAAGTGATTGAATTCAAACTAAACCTTTGCTTACCTGTGGTGGTTTTTGTCTGTATATGTCAGCTATATATTGGGGGATAACTATAAGTAGGAATTCTTTAAAAGAACTTCCTTGTAGAATGCAATAGTTATTTAAAAAAAAAAAGAAAGGTATGATAATTTAAAAAATGTATATGCTTTAAATTTTATACATATATCATTATATTTCATTATATATATATGATGAAAAAACATCACAGATATAATGAAAACTCATTGGTTTCCCCAGCAATTGTTTAAAAGTGAAAGCAACAAAAGATATTTATGGAGTCAGGAGGATTATTTTACTGCTGATATTAAGAATTTCCAAGGAAGGATGATACTAAAAAACAACCAACTTTTAGTTGTAATTTTTTAAAAATTATTTCAGGTAATGAAACTACCTGCACCCAGGGCCAACCACTCCCTCCATTCCACCCTTGGTAAACCTCACTGCCTAAACCATCTTACTGTTTTAATTATATTTTCTCTTTTCATATCAGTGTAAAAACTATAATCCAGTGCCTATCAACACCTAGCCCTTTTGAAGTAGTAACAATTCAACATTAAACCTTGACTGTTGTCCAATAATATTTTGGATCTTTGCACTGTGTACTGAAGAGCGATCACCCAAGTCCCCTGCCTGTGTCTGGCTACACGGTAGAAATGATGCCTGGCTTCAGAGTACTCCCCAAACACATTCTACATGAGAAAGCATCAGAGCATCAGTTTTTGGAAGACAACTGGGAAATGAAGTCATAACTTTGAGCTGCAGGAGGGAAGGTTATGGAACATATTTTCCATGTGCTTTGAAAATACAGGCAAATTCACATGAAAAATCCCTTCAATGAGACTAATGAATCTGGGCTAGTAAAGCAAAGGCAGTTGATGTTTGCCAATTGGTTTGTATTCTAAAAGAAAGCTAGCTAGCTAAGATGATTCATCAAGCTATATTCTTCTCAGGCTTATGAAATACAAGGAAGGAAAGTAAAGAGGGGGAACTTACAAAGCTATGTTAGTGTTTAGACTAGAGTACCCTCTAGTACAGACATTAGCATGAGAAAAACCATTAAAAATGAGAGGTCAGTAAATAAAAAAAAAATACTTTGACAGTATGAAATCTGTTGAGGTGACTACAACCTAGGTTTCCTTCCGAAGTCTCGGGAATAATTGTCTATTTTCCAAATGACTGCTCAATACAACATTGCTCCATTGGGCCATTTAAGGACTGGTGTAGGTATTACAAAGAAACATTGCCATCTGCTTTCTTTCTTGTGGGCTTGCTTATATTGTTGCTTTCTTCTTGGGGGCTGCATTATAGAACACTTATTCCCTATCATTTCTGGCAGTGCTTATAATTTATGGCATACTGTATATGTCTTGATTGATTGATTATTGTAGATTTTGTAGATAACAAGGGACCAAGAGCCTGAGATTTTCTGGAAATGTAAAAGTAATCATATTGTCAACTATGTATGGGACCCAAAGATCACTGTATTGATAATTTTAGAGTGAATTAATGTCAAATACAATGAGGAACTTGTTTATTCTATCAACCAAATGATTTCAGAACTGAGGACACCTTGCTTCCACCTTTGAAATTTTCCACTAGTCAAATCTAATCCTCTATATTCATAACAAAATTAATTGTCTGAGTGATGTTTTTTTAGGATAACTGATCTTTTTAAAACTGCAATTTAAAATTTACTGATCTCACAGAAGACATGAATTGATTTTTAATTACCATTCTGAGGAAGTAATTAAACTTCAGCTGGGCTACTTCTGAAAGAGAGTTTTACCATGACTATTTCAAATAGGACAACCATTATTTCATTTTATTTTTTAAAAAATGTTTATTTCTAATTGCAAAATAATTGTATATATTTATGGGGTACAATGTGATGTTAGGATATATGTATACATTGTGAAATGATTATATCAAGTAGTTCTATCTGTCACCTCAAACTGATCATTTTTCTACAGTGAAAACACTTAAAATCTATGCTTTTATCAGTTTTGAAATATACGATGGATTATTAACGATGGTCATCATGCTATCCAATAGATCTCAAATTTTATTCCTTCTGTCTGACTGAAACTTTGTACCTTTTGATCAACATCTTCCCATCAGCCTCTGGTAACCACCACTCTGCTCTTTACTTCTGACATTTTTTATATTCTACATATAAGTGAGATCATGTAGTATTTGTCTTTTTGGGTCCAGCTTATTTCACTTAGCGTAATGTCCTCCAGGTTAATCCATGTTGTCCAAAATGACAGAATTTCTTTCTTTACTTAAGACATTTAATGAGTAACATTTCATTGTATGTATGTACCATATTTCTTTATCCATTGATGGATACTTAGGTTGGTTCCATATCTTGACTGTTGTGAATAATACTGCAGTGAACGTAGGAGGGAAGATATTTCTTTAACATTTGATTTCAATTCCTTTGGATATAAACCCAGAAGTGAGATTGGTGGATTATACGGTAATTCTATTTTTAGTTTTTTAAGGCACCACCATCTTGTTTTTCATAATGGCTATACTAATTTATCTTCCCACCAACAGTGTGCACATACAAGGGTTTTGTTTTCTTCACATCCTCGCCAACATTTGTAACCTTTCATCTTTTTGATAATGGCCATTCTAACAAGTATGTGGTTATATCTTATTGTGGTTTTAATTTGTATTTCCCTGATGATTAGTGATATTGATCATTACTTCATAAACTGGTGGGCCATTTGTACATCTTTTTTTCAGGAAATGTCTAAATCCTTTGCCCATTTTTAAAATGCAGTTATTTGTTTCCTTGCGTTCCTTATATACTTTGGATATTAACCCCATATCAGATGTATGGTTTGGAAATATTTTCTCTCACTCTGTGGGTTGTCTCTTTAGTGCAGAAATGCACAGTTTCAGGTTACCTCCTGGGAGATCATTTTAAATAGGAGCAGGAAAAAGTTTTGTGTTCCAAAATTTCAGTCCGTCTGATTGAAAAACTGCCAAACTGGAATTGAAACATTTATTGGATTTGGGGTTAAGTGATCAGTTCCTTTGGCATTAAAACAATAATGTAGTTTTAATCAGAAATCTATAATGTTACGTCCATAATCCTCACTTTTAGTACATTTTTGATTCATTGAGATCCTGTGAGAATTTATGGGAAAACGTATGTAAATAAGGCAATATTCTAATATCAAATATCCAGATTTAGGCATATGTGTTATATTTACAATTTTTTAAGTTCTTTTCATCTATTTTATATATTTTTAAAACTAGAATTACAGAATAGTTCCATTTTCTCTGTGAGAGAAAAATCGAAACTTTATAATATAAACCTCTCGGCCGGGCGAGGTGGCTCACGCCTGTAATCCTAGCACTCTGGGAGGCCGAGGCGGGTGGATCGCTCAAGGTCAGGAGTTCGAGACCAGCCTGAGCAAGAGCGAGACCCCGTCTCTACTAAAAATAGAAAGAAATTATATGGACAACTAAAATATATATAGAAAAAATTAGCCGGGCATGGTGGCGCGTGCCTGTAGTCCCAGCTACTCGGGAGGCTGAGGCAGTAGGATCGCTTGAGCCCAGGAGTTTGAGGTTGCTGTGAGCTAGGCTGACGCCATGGCACTCACTCTAGCCCGGGCAACAAAGTGAGACTCTGTCTCAAAAAAATAAATAAATAAAAAATAAATAAATAAATAAATAAAAATATATAATATAAACCTCTCAAAAGATCTCCAAAATATTTTTTAAATGAACTGTTTTAGATTCTTAGAGAACTTATAAAATGTCAATTTTTCTCTCTTTAAAAAAAGTTGTGGATTTAGTTTTTAATTTTTCTATTATTGACAATAATCACATATATTTATGGGTACAGTGTGACATTTTGATACATATATACATTGTGGAATGAGCAAATGAGGCTAATGAACATATCCATAGCCTTACATACTTATTTCTTTGTAATAAAAACATTTAAAATCCTCTTTTTTAGCAATTTTGAAATATACAATACATTATTAACTATAGTCACCTTGCTATGCAATAGATCACCAGAACCTGTTCCTTCTGTCTAGCTGCAACTTTCTACCCTTTGAACAACATTTTCCCTTTCTCCTTCCACCCTCTCTCAATCTCTGGTAACTACCATTCTACTTTCTACTGCTATGACATTTGAAGTTTTAGACTTCATATATAAGTGAGATCATGCAGTATTTGTCTTTCGGTGCCTGGCTTATTCCACTCAGCCTAATGTCTTCATTTTTTTAAATGTTTAAACCAAATGGTTCAATATATAATCTAGACACACACAAGTGCATACTATGTGGTTCCATTTATATGAATATCAACAACAGGCAAAATTAATCAAAGAGAAGAGACAAGAAGAAACCTTCAATAGTGTTGGACATACTCTTTTATCTGGGTGGAGGTCAGCCAAGGCACAAAGTATTTCTGTGTCGAAAGTGTTAGAATTTTCAGTATATTCATCCCTGGAGGGAGAGCTTCATACATTTAATAGTACTACCACCACTTATTTACTGTTTCTGTTCAAAAGTCACTACAACAGCCCTTCAATTATAGAGCAGTTTCAGTAATGGTGTCTGCTTTTTTATAGCAGCAGTTTTATTAAACTAATAACTGTTTGCATGAAGATACCATTACTGTAAATTACATTTATAATTATGGCACTAAATATACTCGGTTGCATACAATTACTAAAAATTTCTGCCCTAATCGTTTACATTTCCCATAGCTTTCCTCCTGTCACACAGACTCTCTGAATTTATGTTAGTGTATGCAAGCTTTTATATGTAGCTGTTTTCCTCTATCCCATACAATTTCTCAAACTGATGCAGGGTCTGGGTCTGTCTAGAGACTTGTGTTACTAGCTCAGAGAGTAGTTAGTTAGAACTTCCTTCTCAATCTCTACTTCCCACAGTCTGGGTTGATTCAATGTTTAGTGCTTCAATCAGAAATAATGTATTGTCAAGTTGTGCATGGCTTTGAGGGAGGCATGGTATAAAGAAAAGTTGATGTATAAGAAAGGTACACATTAAACATGGATGCATAACAAACACCCCAAAGTGCAGTGGCTTAAACTAAAAGTGTTTATTATCACTCCAGTTGCTTCAGCTGGTGGTGCTTAGCCAGAGTCAGCTCAGCTGGATGGCTTAGCTGAGACAGCTCTGCTCTACCATATCTCGTGTGCCTCCTCTGAGCCCATGTCCTCCTGACAATGGTGCAAGCACATGAGGGCACATTCAACTATGACAACACACTTCAAGCCTCCACTTACATTGATCAAAGCCAGTCACATAGTTGAGGCCAACCTCTATCCACTCTCCTCATCACAAGGCCAAAGCAAGTCACATGGTCGAGACCATCATAAATGGAGCAGAGAAGTGTCTTCACATGGAAGTGAAAGGGAATGAGTGATTATTTTGCAAGAACGATCTAATCTATCAGAGATAGTTTCTCTTTTATTTGTGTAAGTACAAGTAATGTCTACAGCCTGTGAGTCAGCTATTTCCATAACATGCTAAACAGCCACAGCTATATTTAGCCAAATTGGAAACATTGGGATTGCTTTGTGTCTTTTAGAATACTAGGTTTTTATAGAAAGTGAGAAAGTGTGGTGCTAACATCCAATTATGTTATTGTTTCTTTTTCATTTTAGTGCTGTATGGTACTGGTCACATGTAAGGGTTTTAAATCCTAAAACATATGGTGGCTAAAGCCATAGGCAAGATAGGTATAGTTGAGTCTCAGTCAAGGTGGCAATGATACTAATTCAACTCAAAAACCATTCATCAAAGATTTTCCATATGCCCTTTGTTATAACTTTACAGTTCTTAGAATATTTACAGACAAATGAATTAGACCCTCACCACATGGCATTATCCTATATGCCCCGTTCTCACAGGAGTGAGTGTAACCATGAGACAGAAGAGGGGATGCCAGAACTAAATCTTGAAGGATGAGAAAAAATGTACCAGAATAGAGGGGTTAGGCATTCTGCATAGACAGGTGACGTCATGCTGCATTCAGGGAGCCACAAGTAAGGGCGTAGAAGCGTTGTTTGTATCTGACACCTTCTGCCTGACATCCCACAACCGAGGGTACTAGGCCCTGAGGAGGGCTATGTAGCAAGCCTAGAGCCTAGTCAAGATGTAGGAAAAAGACAGAATTTATTGAAACATGGAAAGATTTTAAACAAAAGCAGTTGTTCAGAGGAGCATTGTCTACGTTTGAAATTGCCAGGCTGATGTTACAGCAGGATCATCAATCACAACCACTCAAGCCTGACAGCCATTGAAAGTTTATCTCCCTAGTAGTGGTGTTAGTCTGTTTTACAGCAGAGGGAAATGGAGAAAGAGGGTCCAAGGACCCCTGTATAGTGGAAACACTTGCACCAACATTCGTGTTCTCTCCTTTTCTTTTTGGAAGTACAATAAACTGCATCACCTAGCCTCCCTTGTAGTTAGGGGGACATATAAATAAGCCCAGGTCAATGCAATGTGAGTGGGAGTACTGTATCCCACGTCTAATCCCAGCCCAGCTGCTGATCAAATACAGAGCAGTCCAGATCTAGAGGAGACCACAGGGACAAGATAGAAAGAATCTGGGTCTTTGGCTGACTGTGTGGGAAAGAAAACCATTCCCTTCTCAACTCATTGGACTATAATGTGAAATTAATTTTTCCTGTGCTGCTAAGATTTGGGGGTTATTTCTTGGCATCATTAGCCGACATTAATAAATCCAGAAGTCCTGAGTTTGATTGTCTCCTTATTCTCTCCCCCAGCTTCAGAAATATTATATGAGTACATGTGGTGTTTTTTTTTTTTTTCTTCTTACAATACTCTTCATCCTTTGTAATCTCCCCACCATGGTGACTGAAAATTTAAGGAAGGGATTATTTTAGGAATCTAAATGTTTTTGTATAAATGCTTCCATTTTGTATAATTGTCTAGTTTGGTCAACGTACACAAAGGCAGTAGACAAACTAGGAGTCAAATACAGAACTCTACAACCCCATCCCAGACATACCCACCAAAATGATATGCAAATATTATTATAAAGTTTTTATGTCTTGATTTTTTCCCATAAAATCCCCATATGAAAATAAATTTTCTATGTCCATACTTGCATTTAGCTTAATAATTTTAAAGCAATATTAGGACATCATTTATTAAATCCTGGAGAATTCTTAGCTTTCAGATTTCTTGTTGGATATTTCCTGGTCCATAATGTATAAAAGGAAGTGATATTTGACCAGAACCATCTCTGTATGATGCAGCTATGTATCATAAGACAGACTGACTCAGGCTATTTAATGTAGGTTCCCTTCTATAGCATAAATGCTTTAGAATTTATGTTTTAGTCAAGAAAGAATTGCATTTTCTCAACCCTGGCAGGCACATGAGAAATGCTACTTAGAAAATCACACATAGGTAACAGAGTGATAAGACAAGTCCCTTTAGGGGCCATTAGCACTTTGCCTGAAGAAAAACTGTTAGTGGTTCTTTTTAACTTTTTAATTTACAGAGGCAACACTGTTGAAAAGTGCTTGGTAAGACTAAGATGGGTGAAAGAATTTATTTTGGAGTCTCATTTTAGGAATTTCAGGATATCCCATTGGATAATTTAAAGTTAGCATCCTTATTATTTCAATTTCCACCATAATTGATATCTAAAGTGTGTACTAGGTCACAGGACTAAGACTGGAATTTGGATAAATCAAATAAATCTATATACTAAACTTTTATCTATTTTTCCAGTTACCCATACCCAACTGGGTTTTTCTGTGTTAATCTCCTCCCTCTAAAGTTGGATCTAAGATTGAAGTAACACCTATATATTTTTTCCTAATAGTAGTTTATTAAAGTATAATTTACCTTCAGGAAAATGCAGAAATGTTAAATGTAGACCGCAAAGTACTTTGACAAATATGCAAACTCATTTAATAATCAAACAGGTCAAGATATGGAATATCACCCAAAATTTTCATCTCGCCCTATTTTAGCTAACCACCCCAGCACCAAAGACAACTATTACCCAATTTCTATGGCCATAAATAATTTCTTATCTCTTCTTGAACTTCATATCAGTAAGACTGTATGATATTCAGTCTTCTGGATCGGGCTTCTTTTACTTGTGCATTTTGAGGATTTCTGAAGTCTTAAGGATAGCCTGGGGATTCTTCAAATATTAGATGCATGCACAACTTTATTTATATAAACACTGTCAGAATTAAGCTAATACTTATTAATCTGAAAGTTTCTGATTACCTTGAAGTGTTACTCTGGGCAGGGACTATATTAAGTTAGATGCATAATATCTACGAAGACTATCCTGACACAAATTAAAAATAGAAATAAAATTGCAGGCAATAGCAGATATGTCTAACCTTCTTTATAGATAAGCTCATCCTAAATACTTTTCAAGTGCAAAAAAGAAAAGGCTAATTATAAATTATTCTTATCCATTTATTAAGGCTGCTCCCTTAAGGGCCAATTCTAGGTAATGCTTCATTAACCTTGTGTCAGTTACTTGTTCTTGAATTTCAAAAATTCATTTTTTTCATAATTTTTATTAATTCAGTCAGGCTTTCCTTATCATTTGTACAAATTAGTAAGGTGTCAACTTATATGTGGAGTTCTGTAGATTCCTCTTAAGACTTATGAAAGGGAAGAAAGAAAAAGGAAAAGTAAAGGTATTAAAAGCCTACTATGTGCTGATGTTCTAAGGCACATTCTCCTACATTTATAAATTAAATCCCTTCAACCTTCCAATAAATTGTGATACACAGAATTGAACACATCCAGTAGAGTACTAGTTCAAATACGTTAGTACTTAATCATGGACTACTTTCTAAAAGTTCACCTCTAAATCAGTTATTTTATCACCGAAATACAGATATATAACTAAAGATTCCATTTATAGAATAATTCACATAAGCCTGTTATGTGTATAAGGTGCCATATTTCGTCAAATCTAAAAAAGTCATTTATCATAAGAGGCTTATGTATTCATGTAATCGATAGTAAAGGAGAGAAAAAAGACTACCAACTGTTATGGCATATGGCAATTCAATTCCTGAGATGTTAAAATATGAAAAGATATGTCTTAGAATTAATGAAATACGGTACGTGTGTAGTACTGGAAATCTGGCTATCAAGACTATAACCAAGAATCAATAATCGGGGAGGGGAGGAGAAGCCAAGGGCCCAGTACAACTAAAATATTTATTCAAAACTATTTGCAGCAGATTTTGGAAAATAAAAAGATACTCAGAGACTCGACTACCATTGACCATTACCAACAACCCAAAGGAAGTGGAAACACACAAACCTTCAGGAAAGGTGAAATTTCGTTTCAACTATACATGAATCAAACAAAGTTCAGGAGTGAAAAATGTATCCTCTTTCTTTCTTAACATAGTACTTCTCCATTGTACCAACTGTGGTTGGTGCCCTGCCTAAGTCACCAGTACTGTGGGTGCTAGTGCTAATGTTCAAACCCAAAAATGTGTCTGGAAGATTGTCCTTGAGAGATTGGAGTCACCTTCTTCCAAGGTGGTAGGGAGTGCCCTACTACCTTCATGCATCTAAATAAATAAGCAAAGACTCTCTGATTCTGTGTTAGGAAAACCCAGCCCCCTTTCCCCAAGACTAGACAGATACTGAGATGCCATTTTGGTTCCAGAGCTCCCCTTGGGACTCATGTCTTACTTCTGTTCCTCCCATAAAGGTGTCTTCTGAGAGCCCTTCCTCAATAAATTACTTTTTAGGGATCCCCACCTCAGGCTTTGCTTCTAGGGAATTCAATCTAATTCACCATTTTATGTATGATACCATCCTCATGCCGGCCTGAGAGATTACACTAACAGTTGTGCTCTCCCAGAGTCCCACTGAGGAGGACAAAACCCGTTCAGCATGGACGGATAAAATCCAAAGCCTGTTCTTATTCCAACATCCCATGCTCCACACTTCCTCTTCCACTGGACATACATGGTCAAAGCAGAACGCAATGCTCTTGTCTTAGGACCCAGAAAAGTCAAATTAAGGAAATTGATTTTGCAATGATAAAACAGTCTCCTGTGCACAGAAAGCAGACATTGCCATTTTAAGTATGAATAATTGAAAAGGCATTAA
Organism: Eulemur rufifrons; assembly: GCF_041146395.1. Classification (NCBI taxonomy): domain Eukaryota; kingdom Metazoa; phylum Chordata; class Mammalia; order Primates; family Lemuridae; genus Eulemur; species Eulemur rufifrons. Next base: position 31,848,358 of record NC_091002.1, read on the forward strand.
ATATTCTTAACCACAATAAATATAAATTTTTAAAAATAAGTATTCTAAGCTACAAAAAAGTAAAAATTCCTTGCTTGTACATTAATCCAAACATAGGATAATTAAGATAAGAATATGAAATGAAGGCTTATCTTTGAGAGTAATTTACTATGGCAAGAAAGGGGGGGGTGCTGCCTGTGCATCTCAAATAAGGAAATCTCAAATTAAATCAATGCCAATCAATCAGTCATGTTGGCATTTTAGTCAAACTGTCTGAAATGTGCAAACCAAGCTATCAAATAAAATTTGGGTGATAGAGCATGGTTCAGGGTCCTCCATGGGATAGGCAGATGAGATTACTGTGGATTGTCATCACTTTCTACCAAAAGTGATATACTGACAGCTTATATCTTTGAAAGGGTCATATGAACCTTGGACAAAGGGGGCAGTCCTGGTTATCTCTGTTGTTTCAATCATCCACCTGTCTAAGCAGCCTTCCACTTGATGTTTATTGAATGCTTACTCTGTGCCAGGCACGAGTGTAGATACTAGGGATATGGCAGGAAGAGGATGGCTTAGGCTGGGGAAGCTTGTGATTTAGTGAGGATTGAAAAGAAAGGTAAGCAAGTCTGTGGAATGAAAATTAGATTCAAGAGGAAATTTTATAAATGATCCTGATCATACTGAAATATATATATATAGAGAGAGAGAGAGAGGGAGAGCGAGAGAGAGACAACTTCCGTACAAAAAGGAAAGGCAAAGCACATGGTCGTGAACAAATAGAATAAAATAGTGTGAAGATTTTATTGACAGTCTCAGGAACACCTGTGATATAGCATATGGTTGGCTACAGAGATGGTTATCAGTGGGCATCATGTGGGTTATTAAACTACAGTTTTAAATCCACTGAAAGGACAAATGGAATTTGCTCAGAACCCAGTGAATCAAGATGGCTTTTGGATCGATGTGCAGTGGGAGGGAAGGAGATGCTTGTGCATTATGAGAGTTTGTGGTGAGACCTAGAGATTGTGAGTGCCTGAGCGATGCCCAGTGAGACACAGAGGAAGCAACTCAAGGAGGGTCTGAAAACCATGTCTCTCAGGGGCCCCCATGCAGAGCCTGAATTGTATGGAATCCACAGGGCAGTGTCAGAACTCAAGATCTCACAATCATTAATTACTTGGTTAATTCATTCATTCATTTTAAAAATGCTAAAAAACTTCCAACATACATTTCAAAGTGTGATATAAAATTTGAAAAATAAAAATGACAGCAGCAAAATGAAAGTATCAAATAAAAATCCCCATTCATTTCAATGCTATGTATTAAAAGCCTTCATATCGAAAAAGTGGAAAGATTGTTATATTCATATACTTTAGTCACAGCTATAACAGTCTATAAACTAACAGAGAAGACAAAGAAAAGTAAATATGTAAATACAACTACATGGCTTTGGCAGTGCAGAAAATTCAATAAATCATGAGAAAAATGAATTCCTTGGGTTTTTCTTGGAAGGGAGGGAATGAACACCACTAGACTTTTTGTTTGTTTTGATGTCATTTTGCTAAAGTCATGGCACTTGTTTCCCTCCATTACATGAAAATTAGGATGAGAGTAACATTGTAAATGTGTCTTTGTCTTTTCAAGGTCATGTTTGGCTAAGAGTATCAGTCTGGGTTTCTTTTTCCATTTTTAAGCAGGCAGCCATGATCTGATTAAATATTTATAAGTCTGGTTGGGTAAAGTTAAACGGAGCAGAAGGTGCAATTAAGAAGTAAAACCAAGTATCAGACTGCAGGGTCTCCTCAAAGGATGCAAGACGTTGGACTCTTAAAACTTGTCTTTGACACTCTCTATAAGCCAGAGTTGGTTTGTTCAGTATGAGAGGTGACAGTGCTTTTTAAGATTTACCGATCGATGTTCAGAAGTCATCTAATTCATGGCCTCTCCATTTTCTCTAGAAATAGTATTACTTATAGGGGTGAGATGTAGGAGAGGGAGGTGGTGACTGGGTGAAGTTTGACTGCCGTTGCTGTGAGCATTGCAGCGCCCGCTTCCAGAGCGCCATCGCAGGCACCTTGGAGCTTGCTAAGAACATTTGGAGAGGTGGGAGTAGAGGTTAAATGTTCAGCCATTTACTTTCAGGAAAAAAAAAAGAGTAAACATTAAAAAAAAATCACCATTAACAACCTACATCCCTTCCATTGCTTTTACAAAGCCTTCCAATGGCTGGAAGGACACTGTTGACAATGACATTTAGATAAAGGAAAAAATAAAAAGTAAACTTTTAGTCTTGGATTAAAGGGTGGTAGATGGAGAAGGGAACATAGATTCATTATAAAATATCCTTTTGACCCATATATAGATAGGAAAAAAACTAATTGCAGACCAGTTATGGGAAAGGCTTACCCTTGGCAGAAAGGTGTGTTATTCATTTATAATTAGCATTAAGAATTTATAAGCATTTTCAAGGTTTACATTTATTTGGGGTTGAAATGCCATAAGTATTTGTCTGCATGGTAATATTCTAGTTAATTTGATTTGGGGTTGATAAGGCCAAGTTCAGGTAATCGATCTCAATTAGGCCAGTTAGTTTCACAGTGAAAAACTGTACTTAGGGGACACAATTTACTCCAACCCTTATTGACCATGTTATGCCTTTAGGCGTAGAGAGATCTTAAAAAGCAGGGAAATCACTCTGCGGAGACACTGAAGAAACTAACTCAATTCTCAGGTCTTTACCAACAACCACTTGTGTTGCTGGCAAGTGGATAAAGTAAGACTTTAAAGAAAAATCAATTCTATGCTATCCATTAATAATACCTGGATTAAATGAAGTGAAATTCAGAAAATTCTATCAAAAAATGAGGAAGAATGAGCTTTTCTTTTTGCTTGGGGGCTAGAGGATGATATTTCGTTTTCTTGCAGTAGCTCTATCTTGTTAAATTGTTATGACACTTGTTCAGCTCCTCAAATGCAAATTGGGATTGGACATTCATGTTGTATTATTTTTTTCTTAAAGCATCAATATGTTTACTTGAAGCCTTGCCTTGCTATGAATGGTTACCCTTAAAATGAAAGTCAGGATACTGGTTACTTTTGGAGTGGGAGAGTAACCAGGATAGAGCATGTGGGTGGCTTATAATACACCATAAATGTTCTATATTGTGATCTGGGTAGAGGTACACAGGTGTGTTCACTTTGGGAAACTTCATTGACTCTTGCACTTATGAATTATGCACATACAGTTCTACTTCTTTTACACTTTAATTTTTAAATGTTTTAAAAAGAAATTTATTTTTAAAAACTGTTGGAGCCCTATATTCATTCCTATAAGTAAAGTTGTCACACAGACTTGAAATTTTATTTGAGCGCTAGCTCTATCATTTTCTTTCTTGCATGCATTTTTATCAAATATATCTAATTTGATATTTCTTTGATACGCTTTTACATTCCTTTTTACTGGGACCTTGTTACTATAGTGTAAAATCTGCAGGGCATCTCAAAAGTCTCCATACAAAGGAAAAATTATGTAATGAATATTTTGTAAATAAAGGTACATTTAGCTACAATTTCCCATTTTCCCTTTCTATGTCAACTTTTGGGACATCCTGTATTTGCAATTTCCAATATCTTCTTTCTAGTTGGGATTAGAAAATTGCTTGGGTTAAGTGGTGTCCTGTGCTTCCAGCTGCCTTCAGATATAAGCCCTGGCTTTGACTTATCTTTCCATTGGCCTTTCCTGGGCAATAAACATCCTTATTGTCCTCCCATATGGTAAAATGTTCAGTGTAAGAGTCGCCTTGACTCGCAGTATACTTTTTGAATCCATGCTATTTTTCAGGCATTGACTGCTCCATTCATTACATTCTATGCAATTTTTTTATACTGATGTCTTAGGGTTTTAATTGCATTTTAATGAAAAAAAATGGCCTTGATTAGTGGTAATATGGCCGTCTGTGGGCTCCAATGTTAATATACACCTACTGTTTCAATTTGCTGGTAAAGCTGATAATGACTGAAGACCACAGTTGATTCAGAAAACTGTGCCAGTCAATTGCATTTGTCATCAAGGCAGCTTTTGACCACTCACCTCTAGCTGCTTGCTTTCAGCTTTCATTAAAGAGCAGAGGAAAACCAGGGCGAGTACAAGCATCCTCTGATGCTTGTTTAGATTTTTAATTGGTGATTGAGCATTTGCAATTTTAAAGGACTAGTCTCCAGCATAGTTATGGGCGGTAGTGTCAGATACATGTGGATGGTGTTAGGCACACCTGAACTATGTCAGACACACCTGGATGATGTTAGACACACCTGAGTATATGCATTCTTGTTCAGCAATACTAGCCTTGTGAGGTTTGGCAAGGTAATTTTATCTCGTTTAGCCTCAGATTTCTTATACAGAACACAGGTGTCATTTTATCATTAGGTTATTAAAAAGATAAAATGAAATTATATATAGGTGTAAATTTCTTGGATAGCACCCTGGTGTGCATTCCTGAGTTCAAGAAATGGTAGACATTGTTTCTATTAAATATGCTGCAGCTTATTCCCATCAATATCAGAAATTAAGATTGGACTTGGAAGAAAAGTTCTACTTTGTCTTTTAAAACTTACATATGAAAATAAATAAGTAAACTGTATGATAAGTATAAACTATTAGTATAAACTTATGAAGGTTAAACACAAGTACAACCATTTCATGGTATCAACATCAAAACAGTGGTTCCCTCTGTGAAGCATGGTATGGTCTGGAAGAGGCATGAGGGTTTCTAAGATGTTGAAAATGTATTTCTTGATCTGGGCCATAGCTGTTGAATTTTATATACGTAAAAATTAATCAGGCTCTACACTTAAGGTCTATGTACATTATTATAATTATGTTATAACTCAATAAAAAAGAAAGAAGGGGCCTAACAGCAATAACATGTTTCAAATTTACTGAGAAAATAGAAACTAGTACAGATCTTTGGGAAATTAAAAAGTCATGACAAAACCTAGTAATCCCACCCAAGTTTATTAATTAAATATTCCAATAGCAGAAATATTCCAGTAACAGAGAAAAAGTATTTGCTTGAAGACGTTCATTACAGCATTTCCTGTTTTAAAAGAAAAAAAAGCAATATTGAAAACAATATAAATTAAATGTCCAATAATCTGGAAACAATGACATCATTGGTGATGCATCAATTCCACAAGTATGCATTTATCAAAAATAACTACATTTTATAAAGTGGAGCAGTCATTTTAGAGGACTCTTTGGCAGTATTTTAGGAAGGTATACATACATCAGCCCTATGACTCAGCAATTCCACTTCTGGGTTTCTATCAATACAAATGAAGATGTAGGAGTCCACACAAAGACTTTGTACATCAGTGTTCACAGCAGCCTTATTCACAGCCAAGAACTGGAAATAATTCAAATATATGTAAATAAGAGAATGAGTAAAGAAATGGTGGTATATACATATAATGCAATACTACTCAACCATTACCACAACATGAATAAATCTCAAAAAAAAACATGTTGAATGAAAGAAGCCAGACACAAAAGATTACATAATGGGTGAACCATTCATATGAAGTCCCAGAAGAGGCAAAATTAGTCTATGGTGCTAGATAATAGAACAATGGTTACCTCTAGTGGGAAGGTGAAAAATTGGTCGTGGAAATAGTTTTTATCTTATTTGGCAGGATCTACAGCAGCCATGTTGTGACCTTGAGGGTCTACCCAGTAGAAATGTAAAAATAACAATCCTAAAATTGTTGAGCTGGGAAACCTATGCCAGGATCCATCTAATTCCATAATTTTTATGTAAAAGAGAGTAAAGCCCTATTTGTTCAACTCACTATACCTGAAAACATCCTATAAAAGAGAATTCAAAGAAAGGCTGATATAATTTATATGTGTAGAGAGGAGTTATTAAGGAGAACTAAAGGATTTCCAGAAGCCTTCTGGCCCTCACTGTGACATTACAGAATGATAGGCCTGGAAGTGACATTAGCATTTATAGGAAATGACACTAAGCCTAGAGATGTTATGTGTCTAACCCAAGGACACACGTGGCCAATTCTCAGCCTCTTCTATGAGAAAAAGGAGGCTGAAAGAGCTATGCTATGACAATTCCCAGAGGAATTGAAAGGGCTATTTTCAATACAATGCTAAAAGAGCATAAAATATGAGTTAAGAAGATGTGCGATGTGAGGAGAAGCTGGTAACGATATGATGCTTCCACAGGGAAAAACCAGTTCTACACAATAGCCGCCTAATGATTTCTGGTTGTGGATGTGTTGGTGGTTTGCACTTCCCATCCCTTCAATATCAAATGTTTATCATATCTCAAAATTACACACTTGATGTTTTTCTTTTTCCTGAATTTTTTTTTTTTACTTATTTGTTCTTGTACTATTTCAAGAAATGTCAATGAAGCATTCTGAATTGTGCTCTCATTAAGAAACATATGTAAATCTATAGTAATGTCATGACTGTATTTAATTATGTGGCCATTTATCATCTTACAGAAGAGTAAAACATACACAGAAATGCCCCTCTGTGTTCTTTATGGCTTTCATAGATCTATGAGATATTATTATTTAAAGTTTCATATATCTGCGAGAAAAAGACAATTTTAATTTTCTCTCATGTTACTTTAAATGTATTTTATTTCTCCTTCTCAAGGAGGGTATGAAAAGCAACACTTTTTCCACCGCCTCCAGCATATATGCCCAAGAAACATTTGTCAGGATTTAATATAGCCCTGTTGCTTCTTGGGGTATGTTTTTACAAACAAAGAAAAGTTCCATCTTTTAATGAAGTGCTGTTTCTAGGGCATTCAACTAGTTATTGACAGATTTTTGGTTTAGCCTCTTAACAGTGTCTGAATGAATGAGAACTGGGTGGGTGTGTTGTCGGTTGTTTCAACATTATTTTATCTATAGTTAATAGAAGCATTGTATTGCAGTCACAAAATGCAGGAAGAACAAACAACAAATAAGCTAGTCTCCCTCACGCCCTCGTTCCTCAGCCATTTTAATCCCTTCCCCAGAAGTAATATTTTTAAATAGTTCAACATATTTTTGTGCTGGTTTTTTTTTTTTTTTTTTTTTTTTTGCTATTTCAACTCTATTACTATGAATGTTCTTGTCAGTGTCTCCCAACGCACTGATTTTAACAGTTCTATAACTCTTGGAGTAGAACAGAGAGTAGAATCTCTGCATTGTTTGCTGTGGTTATTTTCAGGCTAGCTATGTTAAAATTATTAACTTTTTTCCAGATAGTACTAATTTATCTTCCCATGAGGAGTGGATGAGAGTTATGTCACTCCACGTCCTTGCTAATAACTGACAGTGTCAAGCTTTTCAATCCAGTGAGTATGAAATCATATCTCACTGTGCTTACAATGTGCATGTTCTGGATTACTAATAAAGTTGAGTATCTTTTCAGATGTTTATTGGAGTTTTCACTCCTATGCATTATCTGTTCAAGTGTCCCGCCCATTTTTTCTTTGTTGGGTTTTTTGAATTTTTTTTCTTACTGATTCATACAGCATCTCTTATGCACTTTGGCTTTAGATATTTGTCAGTTGTATTTTTTAAAATGCCTAAATTAGATGCAGCGGTCCCTAATTTCAAGCCTGTCTTATTCTCTGATGTAAATATTTAAGACCATTCTTCTTAAGTCTTGTTTTAACTTCATCTTACAAATGTTGAAGTATACTATGTTTGCTGTAATTCATTTTTAATATAGTTTGATTTCCATTATTTATTTTTTGATCCAGGAATTGTGTCTTTGTATGTCGAAAAGAATAGAGAATTTCTTACAATTTTTTTAAATTAAATTGCATTGTCATCAGAGAATGTATTCAGTATGATACCAGTACTTTGAAATTTGGTAAGATTAGCTTTATTGCAAAGATGTGGTCAGCTTTTACAAATGCCCACATATACTTGAACATGATGTATTTTTTTCCACTAAATCAAAATTGTGAATTGTACTCTTCTATGTCTTTACCATTTGACCAATCAATTACAAAAGAGTCTGATTTGTCTATTAATACAGTGAACACTTTTAGTTTTTATATTTAAATATTTGGTTTGTTCTGGGTTCATTTTGATATAATGTGTAAAGTTGAGATTCAACTTTGTTTCCCCCAAATCCCAGGTATAACAATAGCTTTTATTGAATAAATATCTTTTTCACTACCAATTTTTTATGTCTACTCTATGCCAAATTATTTTGGTTTTGGTTTGCATGTAGATTTCTATTCTGTTCCACTAATCTGTCTATTCATACAAGGATGGGACTTTTTTTATTAGGTGACAATCAGTAACGAAAATTAGAACTGGGTCCTGATGTAATCATATGCTGATGAACCCAAATCAGAAAATTAAAGCAGATCTACGGAGAAAGATTTTAGAAAAATGGATAGGGTGCTGGTCTTTTTGCAAAACTGAATGCAAAACAAATCTCAAACAGGGAAGTACATATTATTAGCAATTTATTTAAAACCATGTAACAAAAGACTGTAATTCTTTGCACTGTAAAAGACATCATATTAAAAAAGGTAAACGTCACACTAAATTATGCTTGCAGTACTTACCTGTATCTCCAGAGAAAAGAATGAATATAATTAACACATGTGTTATACTGTTTTGACTGTTGTGCAAACCAACTAGATTAAAGAAATTTACTTATGGAACAAAAATTGTGAGACATAATAGTTGCGATCAGACCGTGACAGTAAAGTACGTGCATATATTCCTTGTGCCTATAGCACTCCCTGCTAGTAAATTAAGCCAATCTTCTATTTGTACTTAGAATCTATTCTCCAAGATATGTGGAGTTCATACAAATTAACGCTCACCTCTAAAATGACAGCAATGCTTTTTCCCACCTCTCTACCTCCTCTCTTTATGCATTTGAAAAATTAATCCTGACTACCTTAGAAGGCAGAAGGGAAAAAGCGGTAAAATAAATAGTTCACTGAGATTTTACAAATTCTTCCAGATTAAAGTATATATCTTGAAAATATTGTGATGATATTATATCAGAAACAAAATTATTTCAACTCTTCTAAGAGTTTAGGACCCATGAATTTTAAAAAACATTTTGTTTTATAACTTTTGGTTTAATTTTCCTTGATTATATAGAGAACTAGAAATGGAAATTGATATATACAGCAATGTAAAAATAATATTATATGGTGAGTTTACTGATGAAATCTGATCTCCTAGGCTTATGCTTAACCTAATACTCAATACCCAAGTAATAGGTAAGTTGGGGCATAACGAGGCCTATTACCTTCTTCAGGACATTAATATTTTGTTTCCTACCTTAGCCAAAAATTAGTATCTTATTCTTATGCATCAATTCTATGTTGCTGGTATTTTGAAAGTATTTTTATTTAAATAAAACAAAATGAACATTTAAGTTTGGGGACCTACTGAATTCTTCTGAGCTATTGGTAATATTAGATCTGATCCTTCAGCAAGAAAGCTGTTTTATCAGTTGCTAAGTACATAGGCAATGCATAATCTTGCCCATTAAAAGCAAGGTCAGGTACACATTTTGGTTGCCAGGCAGCCACTGGGGAAGCAATCCCTTCCAGACCTGTGGTTTATGCCACCTGCATTTCACACCAACCTTTGCAAATTTCCCAGGGAGTTGCTAGAGAGGTTCTCATGTTCCATTCTTTGCTTTTCATTTCCCTGTCATAAGCACTTCCTTTGTTTTTTATCAGGGACATTTCTGGGAGCTAAATAGGGTAGATTTATATTAACTGATTCTGAAGATTCACATTAAACAAAAATTGAGCAAAGCCATAAAGCCATCTATAGAATTTGAGAGTGTGAATGAGGATATGTATAAATTAAAAAAAAAAAAAATCCCTGTAACACTTCCATTTCCATGAAATTTGGTAAAAACACTTTGGAGGAAGTAGAAGAAATGGGACAGTGAGAGGGAGGGGAAGAAAGGGATGAAGAGAAGTATCTGGGGAGGAAGAGAGGGAGGGGAGAAAGAAGGAAGAAAGAGAGAGAGGGAGATGGAAAGAGAGGGCTGGATGGAAGTAGGAAATACACTTTTTTAATCATCTTTGAGAAATACTATATATAGATGTGAACTATCATGGAATATTCCTGGTGTGGCAGACGTTTTATACCATTGTATTTACCTCTTCATCTGCCTGTACTGTGTCAACTCCTCCAGCAGCTACAAAGCCTGCCTTCGAAGTGATTTAGTGGTTTATAGCTTTGGCCATCACACCCTGGAGAGGAAGTGGAATGAAGGAGGCAGTCCTACAGGAGGGGCTTGTGGACCCCTTAAGGCCAAAGCCTGTTGGAGTCTCTGCTGAGAGACTTCTGCCCAACTGCCCCGAACTTTGTGGAGCTGGAGCAAAACAACAAGAGCCAATGTTTTCAACCCTGTGGGAGAGAGGGTCCAGAGCCTTCCCTCAAAGAGCAAGGACGCTCGCTGATAGCGGACATTAGAGAGACCACAAAGGCAATTTTTCTCAATTCTATTCCTGACACAAAACAAGATCTTTGTTTCCTCTTTGGAAGGGAGGAGGGGACAATAATGGGGTTTCTGTGGTGATGGTAAGGGGAAAAGTGGGTTACAGTTAATCATCCATCCTGACAGGTGTAGACACAGGCTGGGAAGTCTGGTGCATCTTCTGTCCTACTCATGAACCTCCACCAAGAGCAGGAAGCCGACCATTTCCTTACACCAGCAAGGTGACTATGTTGTGAAATTGTTTTACCACTTGCTTTCTGAATTCAAATGTAGACTTTTCCCTGTGAAGGGCTGAGCTGTGTAGATGGTAAGAAAAACAACAGTCTAGAAAGATATCTTCAAGTCCCTCCTCCTGGCTGGTGGAAATAGAGCAATTCTTTTCTCAAATATAATTTTTAAAATTGTACAGTAAAAAATGGTAAAGGATGGGATCAATCCAGAATTTCTTTGCTGACCATTCATAGTGTAGGAAGGCAGATTCTCAGACAATAGAGTTTATAAGCAAAAAAAAAAAAAAAAAAAAAATTGCTTTAACTATAACATCTTAAGTTATAAATATAGAGTTAAGATATACTGTTTTGTTATAATATAATTATAATATTTAATTATATTACCTATATCTAAATCTGTAGTAAAACATGTTGCCCTGTATTTCAGATAACTATAAGCCTTTGGGGAAGGGGAATTTAGCAGTATACATCAAAAGCCACGTCAATGCCATTCCCTTTAACACAGTAATTCCATTTCTAAGGGGAAAAATTAAAAATTGAAATAAAATCATATGCATGAAAATATATTTTACTTACAATTATGACAAAAGGAAATAATATAAGTAAGCAGGGTAGGGGATTGATTAGGGCAGTTGCTCTCACGTGGAGAGACAATTTTCCCCCCAGGGGACATTTGGCAAAGGACAGTGCCCTACAACAAAGAATTACTCAGCTTAAAATAGTTCCAAGGTTGAAAAACTGTACATTAGGATAATTAAAGTGTACTGACTCAACAGGAAAATGTGCAGTCTTTAGAGCTCATATTATAAAGGCTAGGCTTCAACATGGAAAATTATTTTGATATAATAAAAGAAAATAGCAGGATGCAATTTTATAATATATTATGATCAATTTCAGATTTACCATGAAACTAGTGAAACTTAAGTTGCAGTATCGATCGCTTACACAAGCCCCTTCAAAAGCCCTTAGAGAGGCTTTAGCAATGTGTTTCATATAGTTATAGTCTTTTGTAAAACTTTCTAAATCAAGATTCTTTTAATTTTTTCTTGATGTAAGATTTTTTCCTTTTCCTCCCTGAAGTTATACAAGCTTCAGGCACTGCTAAACATGATCTGCCTTTGATTATAATTTTAATGAAGTGAAACATAATGCAAAATGAAATGCAATAATGCAATGAAAAAGTGATGGAAAATTGCCAAATGGTGAACAGCAATAATGTAAAGATACTGGGGTCTCTGAGAATCTTTTCTTCATCTATAGTTTACAACAGTTTTGCAGAGCTGTTATATTAATTTATAATAGAAGAAATCATTTTTTAGAGAAAGTTCATACATTTACAAGAAGGAAAAAATGTGGAGAAAAACCATTGTATTAGATATGAGTTTGTCGTAGTTTAAGTTTTTATCTTCTCCTGCTGATCTTTCTGGCTTTGTAGTTCACCCTCCTGTCATAGCTGTCTGTCACTCATACTCGTGTTCAACTACAGTATTTTACTAAGGGAGCATGTGTTCTAGTGCCCTAGTGCTGATTTTCAAACCACTCCCCAAACCTAGTTGGGTTGACTGGCTTCGGCTCGGTGGTTCTCATTTGGAGCCTCTCATATGGTTGCAGTAAGATGGTGGTTGGAACTGAGGTCACCCTAAGTGTCCACTGGGCTAGACATCCTAGATGATCATCACTCACATGTGTGGTGTCTTAGTGCTCTTATCTGTGGGTGTCTCTTGACAGCAGAGTACTCTAGACTCCCTACATAGCAAATTGGTGCTCCAAGAGTCAAGAAGCAGAAAGTGCCAGTCCTCTTAACAACTAGATCTACACCTGGAAGATCATTCCTTTTTACTGTATTCAATGGTTCAACCCAGTCCAAAGCCTGCCCAGATTGAAGGGGATGGAGGAATAGACTCCTTCTCTCCATGGGGGAGCATCATGTAATACAGGGAAGGAAGGGCTTTTTGGTGGCCATTGAACACAAGCTACCACAGCAAGGAACATTTGATTGCCACAAGGTAGAAAGGGGTCTGCAATATAGAGCCAGGCACCTTTTGTAGAAATATGGATGTGATGAAAATGCCTCCCTATGGGGACATGGTTATGTACAGAAACAACCATACGCTCATGAAGTTCAAACTTCTCTTCCTAAGTGCAAGCAAAATTTCTTAAGAAAGGTACTCAAGATTGGGAATAACCTCAACAGATATCAGACTTCCATTTCTATTTCTCAGTAAGTTTAAATGGTCTGGATTCTGAAAATATCATTTGTCATAGTAATCTTAAGCACACCCATTTCACCTTTCTGAAAGTAAGGCCCTTAGAGCTAGAAAATGACTTCCACACCTGGCCATAATTTACGCCTGTATTCTTGTCAGCTGTGTCAATTCTGTTCTTAAGCTTGTGTTATGCTTTCAAATGAGAAAATTTTTTGAAGTTGTTGCGTCTTTAGAAAGAATGATGGGAGAGCCTTAAACAGAAATCTACAATGCCCCTTTCCCCCAGGTGTTTGGTAATGCAACAATGTGAAGAATTTTGACTAATGAGTATTGCAATTCGCCTGGGCATGCAGAGTAAATATTTATATGTGGGATTGAATTGCATTCTCAGAAAGCAGTATTAAAACGTGTCTGTATCTATGACATGTAGAACATCTGGCTACCAAATGAATATTTCTGACAATTAGCTGTAGAATGTAAAAGCGCTCAAGTAGCACTTTGCCAATTAGAATGCTCTAAAAATGGATACTCCTAAAATTCTTTAGTATAATTTTCTGTGGAAATCTATCAGAACAGAACAGTGAAACTCAGATGAAATTTTGAAATATTTACTATTATATATATATATGTGTATTTTTTTTTTAAATGCACAATAACTAATGTTTGGATTGGAATTTTTTTAAAAGAAAAGACACAATCTACTTTCGGCTAAAGAAAGGTGTCCTGGCCGGGCGCGGTGGCTCACACCTGTAATCCTAGCACTCTGGGAGGCCGAGGCGGGTGGATTGTTTGAGCTCAGGAGTTTGAGACCAGCCTGAGCAAGAGTGAGACCCTGTCTCTACTAAAAATAGAAAGAAATTATATGGACAGCTAAAAATACATACAGAAAAAATTAGCCGGGCATGGTGGTGCATGCCTGTAGTCTCAGCTACTCAGGAGGCTGAGGCAGGAGGATCACTTGAGCCCAGGAGTTTGAGGTTGCTGTGAGCTAGGCTGATGCCATGGCACTCTAGCCCAGGCAACAGAGTGAGACTCTCTCTCAAAAAAAAAAAAAAAAAAAAAAAAGAAAGGTGTCCCAAGCTAAGAAGACTACCTTTTCGTGATCATGGAGTGCTTGCTAAAGCAACTTAGAAAGTAAATGAAGCAGAACTCACCAAAGGCCACCTAAATCATCACCAGATTAACCAGAACTGTTGACTAGTGCCTTCTTTGCTGGATAACAAAATTCTTACTCTGTTTCCAAATGTGAGAGTAAATGCTCAGGGCTGTTACTTGCATTTAGGGAAGTAATATTATGTGGATTCAGTTGATCTTATGATTAATGAGCAAATAGTCAAGATAATTTAAAATATGCACGTATATTAATATATTAAAGAGATATTTGCAAATATAAATGAAGAAGGACATTCTCAAAAAATCCACCTACTAGAAGCATGCCAGGAGGCCACAAACTAACCAGTACTTAGCATTATTTTACTTACTTTGTGCCACGTTCGTCGGACACAGTACAATGCTCCAATTCTGTGACCAGAAATGAGACTATAAATCAAGACTATCTAAAACTTTCCATGCCCCATTTCATTTTTAGTGCTAACTTCTTAACCACCCCTCTCCTAAAAAAAGCCTTCAAATATTTTCACCATACCCTTAATTCTCATTTTTAGTTTATCACAGCTATATAGAAATATAGAATTTAGGATTAATAAAGTAACTTAGTTATTTACTGTGTAGGGTAAATGGCACCATTTAAAAGAATGCTAGGACCTGATGTCTTGAAGACTCTAAAGACATGCTCTGGGGAAAATAATTTAAAACTATTTGTCTTTATTTTTGGACACAGTTCAAACAAACTTGTACCATATATTTCCCAGCCTGGACATATTCATTCAAGGACCGAATCAGTCACCCGGTGGACACATATTTAGTGACTATTTTATGTACAATGCTGATACTGGGAACATAGAATTAAAGATGATTAATGAGTTAAAATCCCTCCCTTAGAGAGAGGGAAGATCTCACTTGATTGGTTTGCTGTTATATTGTTATATCCCTCAGTGACTAAGAGTATGCTTAGCACATAGTAACAACTTCCTCTCTCTTTCTCTCTCTCCTTCTTTCCTTCCTTCCTTCCTTCCTTACCGTCTTTCCATCTGTTGTTCTTTTTTTTGTTGTTTAAATGAATTACGTTAATAAAACATAAAAATTGTTGGAAATAAACAGAAGTGAGAATATAAACAGCTTAGCTGAGTGGGGTATGAGCACATGGCTTTCCACATCTTGGCAACCCTCAGGGGGGTTGCAGGTTATGTAAGTCTTAGTCCCCAGTGAACTTCCAGCATTAGCCCAATGGCTTGACAAAAGTAGCAATCAATAACTGATATTAAAATGAATGATTCAATATAGGACAACACAGTCATTGAAGCTCATAAGAATGATATGAATTTTTCAAGAAAGTGTTAAATGATGCACACTATACAAAAAAAAACCACTAAGAATGGACTGGGCATAGTGGCTTATGCCTGTAATCTTAGTACTTTGCCATGTTGAGACAGGAGGATCACTTAAGGCCAGGAGTTCACAACCAGCTGAGCAACATAGTGTGAAACTGTGTCTCTACCAAAAAATAAAAGTAAAAAAAGAAAAGCAAGAATGTTTGCAGCTTTTTAAAATTTATCTGGAATATTTATTCATATAGAAGTCCTCATTTAGTTTTGGTGCCTGATGAATGAGCTATTACTTGATATTCTCTTGCTTTCTCAATAACCATCTCATCTAGAAAGCAGTGTGGGACCTCCCATTTCTCTAGCTCTTTTGACACAGTGAAGCTTCTATCAAAACATCTCTCCTCTTGTTGGCAACTCACTATGCAGTTTGCAGAGGCTTACAGGTGGATGAAACCTAACCCAGTCGTAAATGACAACATGGGCACTTCCTGCATGTTTAAGAAGCCAGAAAAGAAAATACCTTGTCAGCCAGCAATCAGAGGCACATTATATCTCAGGAAGTCTGCCCCTGTACCTGTCAGCCTCAACAGGTCCTTTCACACAAACCTTCCTGCCAGTTCATTTGGAGCAGCCAGACCTCTCCCTCCTTCCTGTCTTTCAAACGACAGCGTATGTCTTAGTTTTCCTTTGAAATGTTTTCAAACCACTGGAGCACACCTCATCATAAACCCCCACGGATGAAAGGCAGGATTGAGGTTGTGTCAGATATAACTAATGATTAGAGTCATTCCCACCTTTCCCACTTTGTTGACAGACAGTGAATAAAGGCAACGTTGTTATACCTACAATTGATCTACTGAAGTCAGGGCTTGTTTTTGACTCATGAAAATACCACCTTCTTCCAGGGCTATTCTAAGCCAATGATTGAGAGCCCAGATGCCCTATATTTATTTTTTTTACTAATTCTTCCACTGCTCATGCAATGAAGCATATTATTATTATTATTATTATTATTACAACTGCCTGGCTTCTCACAGTGCATATGTGGCACATGCACAAACCCACGGAAAGAAAAGGCAGACAGAATCCTCCACTCAAGTTGGGAAGGGAAAGACACCATAATTGTTTTCCACTGTCCCTTCTACTTTAAGTAGTGAGGATTTTTACCTGGGTTAAGCATTTCTGGATTAAGCAGAGATTGTATGCATGGCTGTATAAATAGAAATTAGGAATTTAGGTTTCAGAGCCAAGCCCATCTGGGTTGATATGTGGGCTCCACCATTTAGTAGCTCTGTGAATGCTGGGAAGCCCCTAACCTTCACCACATGGCTTTGAATGCCATTCCGAGACGTTTAGGCTTTCTTCCACAGGCAGAAGAGAGCCTTTGAATGTTTTGGAGCAGAGGAGTAAGATGGTAGGAGAGATACTTCAGGATAACTTGCAAAGGGGAGATGTCCATGGCAAGGAATCGCTCAGCTACATTCTGCTTCCAGGCACACAGACGTGCTCTGTGTCCAGCACCACCTCAATTCTCCTCGTCTCAACAAACACTGCTCCAAATGACTGTGGTGATTGAATGATTGACCAAAAAACCCAGGTCAAGAAAGAAAGACGATGTGATGAGGGCATGTTGATTCACAGATGAGACTTCCTCAGAGTGTGTATTTACTTTTCTTTTGGATAATTTCTATTTATTTTTTGAGTATTAGCTGAGCAAAATACATAACTTGCTCCATGCCTCACTTAATGATATGATAATCAAGATGTATTGAACTAACACCGACCTTCAAGCAATGTCTCAAATTCAGAAGCTACCAAGAGGTCTGAGGTGCGCCTTTTCTTTCGAACTTCTCTCCTGTTTGTATTTGCAGAAGATTTTGAAATAGCAGTACAATTTGGATCAGATAAAGAGGGATGAGGTGGTTTGGGCTAACTGCAGAACACAGATGCAACTTTATTACCCAGCTGTGAGTAATTTTCCTCCCAATCGGAGGTAGAATTTTGAATAGACTGAAAGCATGTTCTGTGCAGGAGCCAAGGGACCTCCGTCAATTCAGATGCTCATGTATTAATTCATGCAATGGCCTCAGATAGAGATCCTTCCTCTCTCACTACATTGTGTCTATGCTCTCTCTGAATAGCCAGGTAAATGGCCCAGAAGTGAATTGTTCCTGGGCTCCCGGGATTCCATGACCTGTTCTTTCATCATGCAAACTTGGCCATGCGACAATCTCCTAGTGCCGCAGGCACTCCCATGGCCTTTGCCTAAGCAGAAAGGGCATAATTTCCGGAATTCCAACAAGTGAAAAGGAAAAGTAGGGGTCAGTGGGAAGACTGGCAATGGGCTGGCGAAACTACAGCCACTATTGATCATTTTAAACAGTACGTGTGTTGCTCCCACATTCTCCACGTTAACTGCCCGCTCTTGTCAAAAGTCTCCCTGGGTATTATGTCAACTTGCTTAAGGTCCCTTGTGGCTGTGAATAGGCTCTAGAAGCTTGCTTTCCTTTTTATAAGCATCAGCACACAAGTGTTCTAAAATCACATGTTGGAAGCTCTTGACTAGGAATTGTTGAAAGCAGGGGGAGAAAAGAATAGCACTTAAAGAAAAAATAGAAGAGCTTCAGTGACATTTGCAAAAATTGCCTTCCCTTATAATGTAGTTGGAAAAATTATTTTTCGGATTCTAGGAAATTGTTTCTCACACACTTCATAAGAATATACTCTGAGCCAGAAAGGACCTTAGAGGTGGCAATCAGTGTCCTTTGGGCAGATCAGGAAACTGAGGCCCAGAGCAGTTACTTGACTTGCCTAAGTTGTGGCTGCAGAGTCAACCAGCGAAAACAAAAATTTTCTGGCAAGCCATGCTTTGTTCCCTTATATTTAAAATTTGTGCATTCATTGGGCCGCCAACTGTTCACTAAACAGCTACTGGGTGGCAGACATTATTATCAAGGCGCTGAGAATACAATGGTAAACAGAACAGATCAAGTCTCTGCCCTTATGTTGGTGATAGATGCTCTCGCCCCTTCCAAAATACATCAGTATCAGCAGTTTGTTAGAAATGCAAAATCTGCCCTGGGGTTTCATGTGCATTCAAGTTGAGAAGGCAAAGAGAAAATAAATTCAAGAAGGGAAATAGGAAGTGTTGGCAAAGTATAGCAGGGCAATGTGATAGAGACATCTGAAGGCCCAGTGAGCAGGGTTCTGTGGGACATTGGAAGGACCTGGGCTTTCGCTGGGAGTGGGAAGAGAAAACTGGAGAGGGCTTTGAGAAGAGGCATGGCATGATCCGAATTAAATATAAATTAGATGTAGCACGGAGCTTTAAACATTAGACAGACAAAAAGCAGATCCATAGTAGCCTGGCAACAGGGGGTAGGCCACAAAGAGGCACAAGGAGCTTTTGGGGGTGACAGAAATATTCCATATCTTGGCTGTGGTGGGATTACGCCAATGTATACATTTGTCCAAACTGATCTGTTGGTGCACTTAGAACGAGTGCATTCTATATGTCAATTACTTCAAAAAGTTAGGGAAAAAAATGTTGAGCACATTGTAACCAGGATATAACTTAAATTGTGTAAAAGAAAAAAGCAGGTAAGAGAACAGCTGTTGCAAAATGTAATGACTGAAAACAAACTTCTCTCCAAACCAGGGGAGAAGTGGGGAAGGGTGGGCATGTGCAAGATTGTGCAGTGCAAAAGATCATTCCAGGACCCCAAACACCAGAGGGGTTTCACGATAAGAGTGGAGAATTCAAAGTGATACAGACATGATAAAGCACACTAGGTCAGGAGCTGGAAGGCAAGATTCTATTTTTGCCTCCACTTCTACTACTGTCCAGTTTTGTGACTGTAGATAAGTCACGTATCCATCCGTGGAAGGCAATTGTTTTTCTATTTCAGGTAGCAATCTAGCAATTGGAGCAAGCACCTGTTCCCACAAACCGAACTAAAGTGTTTCCCGAACAGGTCCAGCACCTGCACGTCTAATATATCCCTTAGGTAAAGCCATTCTTCCCAATAGAAGACAAAACTCTGAAAGACAAAAATGTCTGTTTTGTAAAGAGACAGTATATGTAACAAAATCAAAAGTCTCAAAATAGATTCAATGCATCTTTCTACATTCATGCACCCAATAACATTTTATTTTGTGTCTGGGACTGGCATGGAAGGATATACAAAGATGAATAAGACACAGTCTTCATGGTTAGGGAGATGACAATCTAGAAGGATGTTGGTAAGATACGTCTAAAAATATCTTGATTGCAAAACCATATGTGGAAAATATTATAGGAAAAAAATTAGTGGAATGGAGCTGGAAAGGGGGAAAAATATACACCTGTCTCTTGGCAACTGTCCTGAGAGAAGTGGGATTTGAAGTGAGCATTAAGGAATGAGTAGGAATGTGCTGAGAACAAGAGGGAATGTCAGAGGGAGGAATAGAGTAAGCCATGTTATACAATCAGGAAAATACGAGGCATTTCTGGAATAATGTGCTGGCCCATTTGGTTGGGAGAGAGCTTATATTTGAGGCACTAGTGTGACATGGGAGACCAGAATGGAGAAGGTGAATTGAGGGACAAGATCATGGAAGGCTTTCCCCAGCAGCCTTTCTTGGTTAGGAATGGAAAACCACTAGAGGTTTCTGAGCGGGAGTGTGGTATGACTCAAAGTATGTCAATGGAAGAAGACTTTGGCAGCTCTGTTGAGAATGCACTCATGTTGCGGCAGACCAATGCAAAGGAGGCCAATTAGACAACAAATGCAATGGTTGATGGGGGAGAAAATGAGAAACTATGAGTATGGTAGGTGTAGGGTTGGGCGGGTCTGTCCCAATACAAGTGACATTGATATCATCACATTGGCTAGACCTTAAAACCAGCTGGATGTGAGTGGTGAGAAAGAAGAAAATATCAAAGATGACTCTCAGATTTCCAGCCAGCATGAAAAGTCTTGGAAGGAAGAGTACATTGGGTGAAAGAGAGTGGATTTATTTTTAAGACATGCTGAGTTAGGGATGCCAGCGGGACAGCTAATATTATTGGATATTTCTTCTATCCTGCACACATTTACATATATTATCCTATTTATTCTTCAAAACAAGTTTGCGAGAAGAGTATAACCATGCCAGTTCTACAGATAGAGAGCTTGAGGCTGAAGAGGTAAAGTAACCTGCCTTAGGTAGCAGAATCACCATTCAAGAAGAAATTTTTATGCCATAATAAATGAGTTCCTTTGAATTCAGCTGTGTTTTTCTGAATAGTGTCTTCTGGCTATGGCTTTGCCTTATCTCTACTCTGCTGTTTTCAGATAGCATATTTTGCTACACATGTCTGAAGATTTATTACATAATTGCACCTCCCAATTAGAAATCAAGGCTTGGCATTAATTAACAGTGAGTGGTGAAATGGCCCACTGATAAAACAGGTGCATACGTTTCTAGACTAATAATTTTAATTCTTTTCTGAAGAATCCAAAGTGGCAGACTGTCACTTCACAGAACTTTCTCATTTCCCTAAATTTGTAATAAAGGCAGCTCATTGTTTCTTCAGGCTACTAATGTCAGGACGTTTGTTTTCTGTGCTCATTCTGTCTACTCATGGCTTGCTCTTGAGTTCACTGAAGCCCTATGGCAGACTCCAGGACCGTTCTTGAAAAATAAACAATTATAGCACCTACAAATACAGATGCTATCATAGAAATGATCTAATTGTCCATCACAGCATTAGACCGAGCACTTATTTCTCATCATACCTCAGAATGAGACACAGAAAATGAGTCCTGCATGGGGACATATGCCAACTGCATTATAAAAGCATCGCCGCCTTGGTTTAAATGGTGTCACCTCCATCCATCCAGTTATGCAATCTGGGAACTTAGAAGTCATCCTTTATACCTCCCTCTTCTTCTTTGCCCTTGTCAAACCCATTTTATGTCTTTGAAATATTACTTCTGGGTTCATTCTGGCCTATTGTCCATTTTGCTCTTTTTCATCTGCACCCACTTGTCAGTCTACCTTGACCTTTTATTTTGCAGTAGCCCCCTAACTGGGAGGAAGAGATCATCTCCCTTGAGACCACTTCTCCTCTCCCATCTCATCCCTTGGTTAATTGTTTTTCTCTGCCTTCACTTCTCAACCAAAGTGCCTGTTCCTCAGAGCAGCTTTGCTGACCTCCCCACATTCCTGCCCCCAGGATCTTCTTTCCTTCCCTCCTTCTTTTCTTTTCTTCTTTATTCCTTTCTTCCTTCTATTACCTACTCTCTATCTTTTTCTCTCGTTTTCCTTCCGTCATCTATCTCTCTATATATCTTTATATATCTTTTTATCCACACACACACACACACACACACACACACACACAATAGGACTGAATCTTGGCACTTCAGACCACTTATTTCTGTTTGTCATCTTATATTCATTTGTGTTCAGTCTCTACCACTAGGCTGTAAACTCCATGAGAACAGTGGTCCTATCTGGTATTGCTTAATTTTATATGCTCCACACCTGAATTAGTGTTTGGCATGGGTGAGCTTTCAGTAAATATTAATAGGATAAATTAAAGAGTTTTACCGAGCTCTGGATGTTGATCAAGAAGAAATAACCACTGGCAAAATATTAGATGCCAAGAAAATGAGATATTTTAACATTTCCCAGCAAACAGTTTTCAGTGAAGCAGGGAGGAAAGGGAAGGCATAATTCCTGAAGACTAAAAGAAAGAAAAAAAAGAAAATGGGAAGGCAAATGAAAAGCACATAAACAAACGTCTTCCATCAGCAATTGTTATCTTGTAACTGAAACAGATTAAGAGGAATCTATGAAGAATGTCTAAGCCCAAGTTGCTAGTGCTTGCTTTTGATGATTTTCATGTTTTTTTTTTTTTTCCTAGCCTATTACTAATTAGCTAGCAGAGGACCAGTTCTGGGCCCATTGGGATGTCCAGATGGCTAAATGGCTATCGATGTTCACTTTTGATTAATTACTAAAACAAGCCATAGCTCATGCACTTCCCTAAGCCCCCTTTTCATTGTTGGACCATCACAGTGCCTTGAACACAGTCTTAAAAATCAAGCTTTACACCAGTTATTTGCTTTTCAGTTTTTTCTATGGTTTCTTGTGCACCTTACATCAAATTCACCATGTATAGTGAAGTAAAAGAACAACTCCCAGAAGTTAAGAGGTTGGAGAATTCCAGCTGATGACACATTATCTCTCTCTCTCTCTCTCTCTCTCTCTCTCCTTCTTTCACTCTCCTCTCTCTGTCTCTGAGTAATGACAATTTCTGCCAGGAGCAGATTAAAAGATACACATCTATCAGTGTGGGGATTTAGATTCCGTAATGGAATGACAGACATTAAGACATTGTATCAAATAAGGTCTGGGGCTAATTTTCCTTTGTTCCCACGTCCCTTTCCACTGGTTAATAGGAATAACTGAATTGAGTGTAATTTCATAAAATATTAGTGACTGCATTTCATCACAAATCACTTATAATTTCCTCTTGCTAAATTGTGGGTTTTCAATTTAGTATAACTGAAGGGTAGGAATTTTACCTTTAGGTTGACTGTAACCAAAAATATGAAGGAAAAAAATTTCTTTCTACTGGAAAGTCACTCGAAGGGCTATACTGTAAGACCTCTCTACATGGGAAGATCAGAGCAATACAGACTGGTTTGGAGAGAGTAAATATTCTCACGCTTTTATGCTAATTTATAAGGAATGGTTTTTGTGCATTGTGTTCATTGCTACTTATTCTCCTTCTTGGCTTCAGCCAGAATATACACTCAGCTTTCCTCGTGGTCATCATGGCCAACATTTCTTCTAAAGGCATGGCAGAGGAATGTTCTTTGGAGAGGGTGGCCTTCACTGTCCTGTGCACATCATCTGTCTCCCAGCCACTATACCTGTGTCCCTTTTCCTGAGGGCTTTCTCTGGTGGACCATCCTTTTGGGTGCTGGGGACTGGGCACTTCCAGAAGCATCGCCAAAGCCATGATCTATAGGAGCTGATGGAGCTTCAGCTCTGTCGTCCCCTAAGTGACCAACTATGCCATCCCTCCAGAGTACCCTGAATGGTTAAACCCTGTTGTCCACAGTATTGGGCTGCTCAACCATGCAGCCTTTATAGGCTCCCTTCCAGGCCCGCCCTTACCCTTTCTCACTTCCCCACTCTTCCACCAGTATTTTCACCTCCCAAATAAACTACTTTCTCTAGAATCCCTGTTTAAGGCTTTATATTTTTCTGTAAAAGGGAATGACTTTGGATTTCTCTCAAAAGGTCTTCTTCAAGGGGAAGCCAACCTAAGACAGAGGGCCTTGGTATTTGTGAAAGGCTGTAGTAAAAAATGAGATTGCAGGATTGTAAGACTCTTAGGTGTTACCAGTTATTAAAATATTGAATGCTTTTAGCCCAGATATTTAATAGCTGCTTCTCCAGACATAGTAGAGGGCATGGCCACTTCCCTGGTCATTTATCCTTCCCATGGTTCAGCAACTACAGGTTAATACTTACTGCAAATTTTTTTTTTTTTTTTTTTTTTTTTAAAGAGAAAGGGTCTCTCTCTGTTGCTCAGGCTGGAGTGTGATGGCATGATCATAGCTCACTGCAGCCTAATCCTGCCACCTTAGACTGCCAAATACCTGGGACTACAAGTGCATGCCACTATGCCCGGCAAATTTTTTCTTTATTTTTCAGAGACATGGGTCTCGCTATGTTGCCCAAGCTGGTCTCAAACTCCTGGCCTCAAGACATCCTCCCACCTCAACCTCCCAGAGTGCCGGGATTACAGTGTCAGCCACTGTGCCCTCCCTATTTTTAATATTTGGTACCCACTGGACTCAGATTTAAAGTAGAGCTTTTCTTTTGATTATTGTGCAGAGAAGAGCTTGAAGTTATTAATATATTCTTTCTTTTAACTTGGCCTTTATAACTTCTTTGTACAGACATCCTTCAGCTCTAGGTGTCCAACCACTTGGTGGTAGATTTTTAGGGAAGTGGATGGATGAAAGAGCTAGGAGAAGGAAGAGTGGAAAGAACAATCAATACTTGATGATGAACTTCGGGGAAATGGTGTGAGCATTTCAGTCTGAGCAGAGTGCTTCCTATATGGTAGCCCCGCTGCACTTAAAAACAATGGAATGCCTGCTAGTACACAATGGATTGGACTTCCCTGATGTTATACTTACATTCCTGTCTTTGCTTTTTTTCTGGATTCAAAATATTAATGAGGAACAAAATATAGGACCAGAAGTCATACATACATCCATACAGGTACATTTCATACTGGATATTTGCTGTTTGGCTCAGATATAGATAGTAGATTAAATTCCCAGGCCCAGCGCCAGGTGCCAGGTGCCAGAGCCACTGCCCACATTTAGACCCCTGGATATCAGACATTTAGCATATGGTCCTGCACACCCAGCTCCCCATCCAGGTTGTAAGTTTTATAGCTTGGAAAGCTTTTTCAGGCTGATTTCATGGTAATTACATGTTAATCACTTCAGGGAGTTCTTCAGAAATCAGGATAAACTTGGGTAGGTGAACAAGGAACATGTTTCTAAATTATAGCTATTCCTGAGCTGTATCTTTGATATATTTGACAATGCCTTAAAACAGTCTACTCTATGTAACTGCATCATGAACAATA
This sequence comes from Eulemur rufifrons, assembly GCF_041146395.1. Taxonomy (NCBI): domain Eukaryota; kingdom Metazoa; phylum Chordata; class Mammalia; order Primates; family Lemuridae; genus Eulemur; species Eulemur rufifrons. The sequence continues at coordinate 31,873,380 of NC_091002.1, forward strand.
GGGCTAAAGCTTTGTAAGTTGAGTTTTGTTGCAAATGCCGAAGTGTTGTCTACAGATAAATCAGTTATCAGAATAGGGGTGAATTCATAACCTGCATGCATTTTATACTTTCAATAAAGCAACCACATGATAAGCACAAAATTCAAAAGGCACACTCTTACAAGTGTGAAAAAGGCAATTTTAGGGTTGCTTTTGGTTTCAGCTGTTCCAAGGCAGGATTCAGAAACAGTTTCTCACTATTTAGATTTGCTATTGAAATTTTAGTGAAATGCCAAAGATTTCAGTTAGCAAGTGTCAGTAAATGATGTCAACACAGCTCCAAGTTCAAGGTGGAATAATTTCTTGAAATAAAGCAAGCATTGGTGCCCAGAAATCTTGTTTTAAGATCCACCAACTTCTCAGCCCTTGGAGGCTTTTTATTTTTTAAAAAACAGATTCTTGGATTCTTGTTATGTAAGCAGACAACTCTTCCCCTGTGTTCCTGTTTCTGAGATATTTGTGTATGTACACAGTGAAAGATTTTTTTTTAAATCTTTTATTCTTATCTATAGCTGCTGAAAGCATTTGGGGTGTGGAAATTTTTAAGATGGAAAAATCAAGTAAAGAAAAATTCAAGCATGTGGCTATCCAGTTTTCCCAGCACCATTTATTAAATAAGGACTCTTTTCCCCAGAGTGTGTTTTTGTTTGCTTTGTCAAAGATTAGATGGCTATATGAGGATAGTTTTATATTTGGATTTTCTGTTCTGTTCCACTGGTCTGTGTCTCTGCAGTTGTGCCAATACCAAGCAGTTTTTATAATCACAGCCTTGTAGTATAGTTTGAAGTCTGGCAAATTAATACCTCCCATTTTGTTTTTGTTGCTTAAAATTGCTTTTGCTAAACAGGGTCTTCTCTGGTTCCATACAAAGCGTAAAATTATTTTTTCTATATCTGTGAAAAATGATGTTGGTAATTTAATAGGGATTGCATTGAAAGCAAATGAATCCATAAAAACATTACTATTAGCAGCCTTAACAAAATTATTTCTTAACCCCAGGAAAAGCAGTTATACCGCATACACTCACTAAAATGGCTAAAATTAAAAAAAAAAATACTAACGAGACTAAGTGTTGGCAAGATTGTAGTATAGTTGAAACTCTCATACAGTGGGAATATAAATGGTACAACTACTTTGGAAACTCTTTGGCAGTTTTTAATAAAGTTAAATGTAACCTATCTATCCTATGTTCCAGCAATTCCACTCCTAGGTATTTACTCAAAAGAGATGAAACATATATCCACAATAACAACCTGTGAAAAAATGTTCGTAGTACTTTTATTCATAATAATCCCAAAATGGAAACAACCCAAAAGTCCTCCAACTGGTAAATGAATAAACAAATCATGCTATAGTCATATAACGGAGTCTCACTCAGCTATAAATATGAATAAATTACTGATAAATTCAACCTTCTGGATGGATCTCAAAATCATGATGTTTTTGAAGAGAGTTGAAGAGACACAAAAGAGAATATACCTAACAATTCCATTTACAATAAATTTAAGGACAAGTAAAATAACTTATAGTGATAGAAACCAAAATAGTAGCTGACTCTGGAGTACAAGGGGATTGATTAGGAAGGAGCACAGGCAGAACTTTCTGGAGAGACGAAATGTTTTAGATCTTGGCCTGGGTGATGATTACATGGTCATATACAGTTGCCAAATTGCATTGATCCATATCTTAATATTTGCATTATTGATATAAATTATACCTCAATAAAGTGCTGTTAACATAAAAGCCATCATTCATCTTCTGAGTTTCTGCTTGGTGATGTTAATATCATCTGTTTTTTTCATGTTAGCTCAGAAGCTCAATTCAAATCCAACATATGACAGGATCTTATTCATGTGAAATTAGTGGGGCGTGTACTTTTCCATTTAAGAAAATGCTCCAGAAATATTGAAGCTTCCGCCTTTAAGTGCCAAACCAAAAAAAAAAAAAAAAAAAAAAAAAACAGTTACCCAGTTTTGTGAGAAAAATCTTTGTTTCAGCAAGGTCTCCTATTAGTAGTGTTCTCTATTCTTGCAGGGTAGCCAGACAAGTATATTTTAAACAATGAGACATTTAATACTTTAGAAAGATTTTCACTATGTGGCATGTCCCACAATTACTCTTTTTTGTTTCTTTCTCCAGCCTTGTTGCTTAATGTCAGCTAACAGGTAGAACTCTTTGGGGAGTTGAGAGCAGCAAAATGATCAAACTGCAGGAAGAAGACCTGGCTATGACGGATGTGATTGCAGGGTCAGCTTGCAGCAAGCTGAGGGACACCCAAGTGATCAGACCCGTTAACGCTGAAAGAATCTAAATCCTGAGATTAACCTAGATATTTTGACTATTGCTGGATAAATCTTTGTCCAAGCAAAGATGGGCTGCCCAGCACATCAACGTTCATTCATTCATAGTCATTTATTAAATTTCTCTTTGTGTAAAAATCATTTCTATGGCTCAATGTCTCTCTCATGTAATTTCAGTCAGGTCTAAAATGATTTAAAAATTTCTTTCTGAAAATAATCTACTTGTTTTATGGAACAGAGAAAATTGGCTCCATCTTTATTGATAAGAATTTTCTAAGTTGTCAGTGACTGATTATTTGGGGCAGACATGGAAATTATAGTCTCTTCCCCTTCAACTCGAGCAGTTTTCAGACGCTTTGATGAAGCCCTGACAACCAAATAGCTCCTGTAACATTTATGATAAGAGCACATGCCATATTCTACCCTGGCATACACAGTGGGCTCTACTTTATCATTAAAACAAAATATTTCCACTTGCTTTTTATTTTGTCACATTGGAATGTAACACTTAATAAGAATTAGAGAGAGCCGGAGATTTATAGAAAATAGATGGAGATACACGACCTTTACAGAGAAGACTTAAGACCAACCAGGAAGGAGAAAGTGTGTCTTCAGAGGTGCTTGAATCATAAAATTCTAAGCCCTGCCCATGTTGAGTGATGTGCAGCATTCTTTGCAGTGGATGGCCATAGTCTGTGAGTTGGTGTTTTCCTTATGCTTCTAGATTGTATAATATAAGATGGGGAGAGGGGCAGAGGGAGAGAGTGTGTGTCTAGATTGTGTCAAAACTTCCTTTTACACTTCAAAGTTCCTAGAATTGGCTTGGCATCATGATCCTTTGCCTGCCCTGGCATTTGAAACCCATTCTGCCCTAGTAAGGGACGTTTGAAGTCCATTCAACCCTATTAAGTATTTAGGGTTAAGAGCATTGAGGTTTGGTGGTCAAGTCAGCAAAAATAGCATGGTAGGGAGATCCAAGGGCCCATTCCTACACAGAAACACTGATAAAACAAGCAAAAATTGTCCAAGTCAACAATGTTGGGACTCTGAAAAATAGCCAGTTTTAAGGCACCCAAACACATGCTAAATCAAGAAAAAAGGTGACTTTGCTGTGTTAGAAGAGCTTTGTGGCATTTTAATTTAACCTTGCCACACACCTTCCTCAGCATGGCAGCAGTCTCAGTGTGGGTACCTGGTTCTAGAAGGAGCAGAGCAAATGCTCTGTTTTATAAAAGAGGAATTCCTTATTTTCTTCCTTTAGCAGGCAAGTTTTGAGTGCCTACTTTTTGCAGGGTCCTGTTGCTAAGTTATGGAGATATATAGAGATATATATATTCTAAAATTTTAATGCACGTCAGAATCCCCTAGAGGGCTGGTAAAAATGGATTTCTGGGCTTCACCCCTGTATGTCTGATTCAGTAGGCCTGGAGTGAGACCCTAGAATCTGCATTTCTAACAGGCGTCCAGGTGATGCTCATACTGCTGTCTCGTGGACCAAATTTTGAGAACCACAGGTCTAAGTCATGGGGTCTTCACTTTGCACATTGGCATCACCTGTGAGCTTTAATAATACTGATGCCTGGGTCTCATCCTCAGATATCTTAATTTAAATTGTCTGGATATTGCCTGGCATCTTTAAAAGCTTTTTAAAGCTTTTCTTATGTTTCTAATATAGAAGTAAAGCTGCAAACCACTGTCGTAAGTCACTGTTTCTCATCCCTGGCTACCTATTACAACCATCTGGGTACGGTTTTTTGTTTTTGTTTTTGTTTTTTAATACTCATGTCCATGCAGCATTATGGACTAGTTTAATTAGAATTTCTGAGGCTGGAGCTTGAGCAGTAGTATTTTTTTAAAGGCTCTCAAATGATTTGAATGTTTAACCAGAGTTGGTTGAAAAATACTGATCTAAGCAAAAATAGCATACAAAGTGTGAAGGAGAGAGGTACTTAAAAATAACATCTTTTCTCTTGTGTTCTTTTAAACTATTACAAAAACATATAGGAACATAAGTGGAAAAACAAATCTCCCATAACCTACCACTATGCTATGCCTTTTATAATCATACATTTTTTCTATCCAGTCTTTGGCCATATGTGTATACTAGATCATATGTGTGCATTTGAGATTCTGCCAAAAAATTTCTTTAAGTCAAAGAATGATCTTCTAAAAAAAGAATAATAACTATAAGACAGTGGCATAGTGAGATTTTTCTTTGTGTTCACTGAGGAAAGACAACAAGAATAAACTTGTATCTCAGCAGGATAATTTAGGCTTGTCACTGAAAGGAACTTCCTGGTGAATAGACTTAGACTGTTGAAGGAGAGAATGTGGCGATAAATCAGGGTAGGGAAGAAGTAAGCAAAGTCCCATCTAAAGGCCAGATAATGGGAAAATGGTCAGGTAGAGATGACCTAGGATTTGGCAAGGACTGTTCCAGACAGAATGCTGAAGACCATTAGAAAAGAGGTTTACCTACTCATCTATCATTCACTTAGAATCTCTTGTGTGTGGCTAACCATTTTGCTGTGGTTTGTGGATTTATCTTCTAGCTTAAGGAAATGAAACTAGATGGATATGGTTCTCATTATAAAATTTGATACATTTAACTTAGAACATAACTATAAATCATGTAAAAAAATCTGCTACTTGTTCAGGGAAATGATATGTAAAACTAAGGCCTTCATTTTTAGTATGTTCTAGGACAGTTGGGACATGAGCAGCTTGAAAACACTTCTCTTAGTTAACTCAACTGGGTGCCAAGGCCCAAGCATGGGAGACCTGAAGTACAGTGGATTTGATGTTTCAAGCAGAAGTTTAAGACTCCCTTTCTATTCTGTCTTGATATATTATATTAAAATGTAAATGTAATAGGTTTTAATTCTATCAATAAAAGTAAAAGGTTTTTTTTTTTTTTGTATTTGTTCCCTTCTACATTACCTTTCCTCATTTGTGTTCAGTAAATTAGCTTCAACTGCTCAGTTTGCATAAGGATTAAATTTCATTAGCAGATGCAATTAGAAAGTGAAGTTTATGGAATAAAACTGCTTTATACCCTTACCAAATTGACATAAAGATCATCAATGGAATTGATTAGAAATCCCTTAAAGAAAGTCAAGCCTTAGGTCATTTCAAAGGGAGCCTGTGGGACTGTGAAACCCAGCGCTTTTAACACCACGACCAAATACTGAAGTTCTCTATAAGGCACCAGAGTCACTCAATAATGCTGTGTTTTCCTGAGAAGGTATAAGACTTAGCCGTTCATAATCCTGATGCAATAATCCATGAATGGTGATGTGGGAAAGTAAATGAATGTCTCAAAGCTGAAAGCAAAAAGAAAGTCAAGCCTACAGTTAAATCAGCGTGTATGAACTAATAAGTCTAGTCCCTCTCCACCCCATCACCTGAAATTATAGAGCTAAGTCAATTAGATATTCTTGCAGCAAGAAATTCTCCCTGGCCTGAGACAGAACATAGTCTGGTTAAGCCTGCTTGCCTTTTTCCTTTTAGCAGATCTTCCCTTGGGTTAAGAAAGATAGAGGAGAGCCAAGGGTCTTTGTTATATTCACCCTTAGCTTAGTCACAATCTTCCAGAGCTAAGCACAGAGGGGCTGCCTTGGTGGGAAGCAGAAATTAAGACCAGCTCCATCATGCATCCTACTCACCTCCTGAACCCTGTGTCTTTACAGCAGTGGTTCTCAACCTTGCCTGCACAGGGAAATCACCCTGGGGTGCCTTAAAAATTCTAATGGCCAGGCCCCACTGTAGGATTCTGATATACTTGGGCTGAGATGCAGTCTGGGCCCTGACATTGTGGAAAGCTGCCCCGTGATCCTAATGTCTGGCCACAGTTGAGAGCTGCTTTGCAGGAAGCAGTGCTTTGCCTGTGGCCAGGCAAATCAAGGCTGTGCCTGGGGACTTTGGGAACGCGAAGGAGGTTCTCTCGATCGGAGCCACGCTCTGGCAAAAAGCAGGTTAAGTGTCCCTTGTTGCCTATTTAAGCCACAACTGTGCCAAGGCAATCTTGTCCACTCCGGCCGCATGCTAATTAATAATTAATATTTGTATGAAGCCAGCCTAACAGAATGATGTGTTTCAGCCAGACAGTACGCTAACTCCTCTGTGGACTTAAAATTGCCTTTTAAAAAAGAGGATGTCAATTTTAATAAGTAAAACCCCAATTTAAATACAACCAACTGAAATTCTAAGTAATTTGGCAACATCACGTCACATGGGGGTAATCTTAACATTAAAAATACCTGAAATGAAGTAATTTCTAAAATATTTCTAACCTCAAATTACTACGTTTGGTAACATATTGGGTGATATACTATTTTTACAAGTTAGAATAAATTCTAAACTAGGAAAAGTACATAATTGAGGTCTGGCTTTTTGAAGTAAACAGTCTCTCATTATGTTATGAAATACATGTTGCTGACCAATCTGTAGGCCATTAATGTCATTCCCTCTATCACTTGTATGAAATTGCACCTTTTTGGTGGCTTACAGAATGTGAACCTATGAGACATATAGGCTGACAGCCAAGAAAAAAGTATGCATATTATGTTAAATCACAGGGTATGAAGGTAGCCAATTTGTAAATAATTCTCAGTAGGAAAAATTCTTTTGTGAATTGGCAAATAAGACTTGCATTCATACAATGAACTGAAAAGTTTGCTTAAGAATTAGAAGCAAGTAATTGATTTTTTTTTTAAATGGTGTGTGTAGGGGTGGGAGTCGTATAGCTCAACCAAGTGGAAAAAAACAAATCAATTAAGTTAAAAGGTCTCATTTGAAAAATAATTTAGTCCCCATCTATAAGGGCTCTGGCTTTAACTAGAGCAGGAGGAGTCAAGGCCCCATCACCTCCCTCCTCCCACCTCTCAGTCTCTTGGTGTGTTTCACTGCCCAACCTCAAAGGGAAGCCAGAGGATGGAGGCTGGATGATGCAGTTAATAGAATGTTGTCTCCTGTGCCCAGCACAGGTGGAGAAGGCTGGACAGTAGGTCTTAAGGGGAAAACAGAAAATATACAGTATATTTGCTCAATCAATAGCTTTTGTCTCCTTTTTCTAGCAATGTAACCAGCTAAAAGACTGGGGCTAGGCACCTGACCAATTTTTCACCAATGTGATGTAAGCACGATTGATAAGGTGGAACTTTAAGGAAGTTCCTTTTTTTTTTTTTTTTTTCAAGAGAATATAGGCAGCTGGTACTTGCATTTCTGCCTCCCACCCCTCCTCCTTCCTAATACTGCTATTTTGGACCATGAAGAAACTTTGCAGTTGGAAATCATTGCTAAGATGGAAGAGCAGAAATTTACAAGGAGTTTGGATCCCTAGTGACTGAAGCCCCAACACCAGTCCTGGATTCCTGATCTGAGCTTGTTTCGTATGAAGGAAAATTAATCCTTATGTGTTTAAAACAAAAACAAAAAAAATAGTTAAAAAGTTTCATCTCATTTATTTACTATCAATTATATAAGTAAAGTATGATGAAGGTAGTTTTAAATCATTACTTTTAAATTTTTTAAATTAATTTTAAGCCCTCAACCTATTCGTAATTTCAGGATGTTATATGACTGCTCTATAATAGGCCATTATCTGATTATGAACTATACTTATTTGAGATGAAGTTTGTGCCTTACCAAGAGATGGAAAACAATTTTGTCTGTTTAATGTATCAAGTGAATGGATGGACAAAACATCCCAATTTATATTGTTTTTTCAGCATGTGAACCAAGTGCACAGTTCATCAAAAGATTGATTATTTCTAACGGACATAACAATAGATACTCTAACGATGTGGTCCCCAGCCCCCAGGCCATGGACTGGTACCAGTCTGTGGCCTGTTAGGAACCTGGCTGCACAGCAGGAGGTGTGCAGTGGGTGAGGTAGCTAGGGAAGCTTCATCTGTATTTACAACTGCTCCCCAGCACTCACATCACAGCATAAGCTCTATCTCCTGTCAGTGGTGACATTAGATTCTCATAGGAATGTGAATCCTACTGTCAACTGCATATGTGAGGGATCTAGGTTGCAAGCTCCTTGTGAGAATCTAATGCTTGGCGATCTGAGGTGGAGCTGAGGCAGTGATGCTAGCCCTGGGGAACGGCTGCAAATACAGATTATCGTTAGCAGAGAGGTTTGTATAATTGTTTCATTATATATTACAATGTAATAATAATACAAATAAGATGCACAGTAAATGTGCATGAATCATCCTGAAACCATTCCCTCTACCCCCCCCCCACCTCCATTTCCATGGAAAAATTGTCTTCCATGAAACCAGTCCCTGGTGCCAAAAAGGTTGGGGACCGCTGCTCTAACACATCCTAAATTAAACAAAGCTGTGAAATGATGTGTGACTTATCCTTGAGAATACGAAAGACTATGATTCTTAGGAAGCATGTGAATACGAATGAGGTAGTGATCGTTATTTAAATATCACCAAGTAAACATAACATTCTGTTGGGCACCTTTCAAGCAGTTAGATTTTCCATGGAATATATTTCAGGTTTGCTTTGCTTGGTTGGTAATCATAGCATTGAATTTAATAAATAGACATTATTGAATTTCCTTGGAATGTTCCTGGGGATGTAACATAAATTTAATGCGCAATTGGCTGTGATGTATGGCTACCTATCTATAGTACCTACAGGTGGTGAAGTCTGTTTTAGATTTTCTGCACATCAGTTACCTAGCTTGAGCTATTTCAAGAATATAAATCACTTCTGTTTTTTGAAACTATACATTTGGTATGTAATAGACAGTTAATTCAGAATTTCAAGGTGGAAAGGAAATATCACAGAACTTTCATTCTGGTCCTGAGGCAGTTAGGTAGATAATTTGATCAGACCACCTCTGGCTTTTCTCGGTGAGGGCACTATTGGCATTTTGGGCCATTGTGTGTTATTAACGTGGGTGTTGGTCTCATAACCAGTGGAAAGGAGTAGCACTTGCAGCCAGAGAAAGTGTCAGGAACTTCCAGAGCAGCCTCTTTATTTGTGTGTTCTTGACCTTGAGCTCCAGGGAAGATGGGCCAAGTCTGGAAGCAAATACTAGAGTTTGAGAAAGGAATTGCAGTTTAAGTTAAAAGGGCAGAGATGCTAAATGGTGACCCTGATATAGGTCTGTATTGACTTAATTCCATTTCCCCATCTGTCCTGAACCCTTTTTACTCATGACGAACTGTTTTAGCCTACATTATCCAGACACTTTAGACTCTACTTCATTTTTCCCTTGTAGACAGCCTGACGCCTAAGTACATGATGTTCTTAAGTAAATTCAGTATGCTGCAATAACATAAAGATCTTAATGGAAGATCTCCCTAAATTGTGATGGAAAAATCTTTTCTCCAGATTCCAAATATTTTGAGTGAACATCATGATGCCCATAAGACCAACTTTGCTGGCATACATCAGAAACTACTTTATGGTACTTTAATTTAAAATAGGTTAGCAATAATCATTGGTGATATGTTTCTACTCTGCTTCAAAGCGATCAGTGTTGAAATGTTCATTTGAAGTTGTTAAAAAATTTTAAAAGACGTGATTTAGAAGTTGTGACTTAGCAACTAAAGCTGTAATTTTGAAGTAAATTTATACTATAAAGGGAATTTATGACCAGTTGAATGTTTAGATCTCATACTCAAATTGGAAATCTGAAGAAGTTCTAAAATGCAATGTTTTGAAAGGGCATGGATGTATAGCTGTGATACTGTCTTAGCAACAAACTTTCTTTTAAGAGAAGAATTTCTTATATTTTCAATCTTAAAACAGGTCATGTATACTTAGAAAACAGGATGTTAGTGCGATAGATCTATAAAATACCATCTAAACTCCAGGTGAACTTCAAATAGCCCAAACCAAATATATGCTGGATAAAGTGTATTGTGGTTGTTGGAAAACTTTAAAATATGAAACATTCCCATTACTCGTGGTATTTTACCTCTGAGAATTTTCTAGCCAAAGTTCTATTTGAACTGAGGTCAAAAATCAGTTACTGCGTGGGCTTTTCTTAAGAGATGAATTTAATGAAAGGGCCTAGTTATTGCAACATATGCTGCCTTCCTTTCAAACGATTTCCTTAAAGCATGATGATTAAATCCTAGGAAGAAAGAAATTTGTACTTTTCAAAAGCTATATGATGTACCCCATGGGGGGGGTGGCGGGGCGGAAATCACCAAAGTTCTGAAACCACACATATAATGAATAAATATTCCTTTTAGCTTAAAAATCATAAAAAATCATTAATTATTTTCACTCCTTTTGCTTGGGAGGGTTTTAAGAATTTTAAAAGACCAGTATACATTGTATTAAACATTCCTGCTTATTTCCAAAGAAAAGTGAACTGCTTTATTTTGACTTTTCTTTTTACATGCAGTAAGGAAGGTTTCAAATGTTCAATAAATATTGTTAAAAGCTTATGTCATTACACTATAGTAAATATCATTTGGTGGATGTCTTAAGTTGGATTCTCTAGAGGCAGAGCTTAAGAGGAGGTTCAGGGTACAAAGAGTTTATCTGGAAGGGGGTGTCAACAAGGCCTAGTATATGAGTGGGGAGAGTTAAAGGGACGGAAAGGCAGCCAACACAGTGTCAGTTAACAAGCAAGTTACCACTATGGACAACTAGAATATAATCCCACTGGGATACTCGGGGCAAGAGCTTAAAACACAGACCTTTGTGTTATTCCAAGTGAGGGACAAGGGAGCTGAGGCATTTGTCTACCAACTCATATCAGTTTTTGAGGGATGCATCTGGTTTGTAAGGGAGGCCATTTCATTCAACCACTTGCTGCTCATCCCACACTTAGGCTTACTGGACACCAGCACGAATGCCCTTACAGATACTCAGTTGTTTGCTTTGAAAGTCATTGCTCTGAGTTCATAGAAATGATGAGAGCCTAGAAAATATCACCAGGACACTGACTACATCATCTGCCACAATGAAAAGCTACCTACAAAGTGGACAAATATTTCCCCAAAGGATACATATCAATAGTGAAATACATACTGGAAATTATCCAAACCCTCTAGTAATCAGAGAGATGCAAATGAAAACATAAGATGAAACCAATTTTGGATGTATTGAATTACCAAAGGTTTGTAAGAAGTCAAATTGTGATAAAGCCTAACATGGCAAGGTGCTGTTGGTATTAAAAATATTAGAATCTTTTTAAAAAGCCATTTGGCATGGTGTTCCAAGAGGTAAAACAATTTTCACACACCTGGACTTAATAATCCAGGAAATCAATAGAAAAGAAATGAAACAAAAGATGAGGAGAATGATAATAATACTCTGTCCACAAAATACAGAAATGCTTAAGTAAATTATAGTATGTGTAATCACTAGATAGTTATATTAACAATATTATGGTTGTAAGGATAATAATTACCAGAAAAATATAATGCTTATATTATAACAATAGGTAGAAAAATGATACACAAAAATATACCTGCATTCTAGTTGCAACTATGTTACTTTTTAACAGCTTTAAAAACTGCAAGAAGAAAATACGTCCAAAGGCCAACAATGATTAAAATTTACTACCAGTGTCAATTACAATGGTTTATTTGCAAGTAACAGAAAATCCAGCTCCTACTGGCTTAAACAATGAAATTTGTTGCCTTGTTTAACTGGAAAGTCCAGCAGTCAGGCTTCAGGTTTGATCCAGCCAGCAGCTCAGCTAGGTCATTATGGGTCTAGTTGTTTTCATGCTCTTCACTCTTTCTTCCATAATATTTGCTTCCTGCTAAAGCAGACTTTCCTCCCAGTTGTCATTCTGATGACAGCAGAAACTAAAACTAGAAACTAGATGCTTCCTTGGTCACACCGAGGGTCAGAATATGAGGGCTTCTCTTCCCCAATCGTTGAACAAAAATCTCAAAGTTCATTTTTATTATCTAGGTTATGTGCCCATCACTGAACCCAAAACTATGGCTGGGGGATGAGCTTGGGTTTGGCACCCCTCTGCAACAGTGGTGGTGTCAATTTCACTCTAAATTTATGGCTGGTAGACAGTGAGGGAGGCACAGAATGAGTGCTGAGGAAGCAGTGCCAAAATCTATAGTGTATACACACATATATGTGTGTATATATATATGTATGTACATATGTGTTTTTGCATGTGGGTGCATTTATGTACAGATACATGTATACATAAACACCCATCAACAGAGAAAACACAACTGTACTTACAAAGCTGATTCATTTGTTCATTTACACATTCAGTCCACAGCTACCTTGTTACAGACACTATCCTAGGCACTCCAGACACATTAAATGAGACAGATATGATCCCTGATCTCATAGAGCTGACATCCCAGTGGAGGAAGACAAGCAATAAACAAACAAATGGATAAGCAAGAAAAATGATAAAAAAAAAAAAAAAAAAAAGAACTAAAGCAAGATGCCAGTTGGAGTAACCAGATGAATTCCCCCCACCCTGAGTGGTTAGAGTAGAACTCTCTAAGGAGGAAACTTTTATGCTGAGATCTGAATGAAAAGAAGAGCCGCTCAGGCAAAGATCAGGGTCCAGGGCACGCTGAGAAGAAAGCTCATTAGTACAAAAGGGCTCTCAAGGTAAAAGCAATTCTGGGATTTTGGAGAAATTACAAGAAGTCTTGTGAAGCAGAACTATGATGTATGAAAAGGAGATTGAGGTGAGAGGAGTCTGGAATGGTGTATAGATGCCAGATCATGTAGAACTTTGGAAACTGTGGTTAGAGATTTAGGTTTCATGAAAAAAGAAAGGAGGCTCAGTAGAGAAAATTTATTAGGGAAGGGAAAATATTTATCTATGTCTTTAAAAGATCTGTTTAGGGGCTGTTTATAAAATGGATTGTGAAAGAGAAGAAAAACTAACTCAGTTTTTTTACTTGAGCAACTGGTGGATTTACGGGCTGTGATTAAGATAAGAAAGAGAAGGGAAGGAGATTTGCAGAGGAAGGAAAGGAAAATTAAGAATACTTTACAAACATTTGAAGTTTAAGATGTCTGTCAGTCATCCACACTCGTCTCTCTCTACCACTTGTCATAATTTTTTTTAAATTTGCTATTTAATGACATTCTAAGTAAAGAAAAATTAAAATTTTATATTAGTAGCATGACTTTTACGATTCATCTTTACATTGTGCAATGCCATCGTTAAAGCAAATTATGAAGGCATTTACTTCGTATACAGAATCACCAAAGTTATAGAATTTCTATTTCATTGTTTGTACATGCGTATGTATTTTATTCTTACCTGAAAATATTGCACAAAACTAACACCGTTGTTTTTACTTCACTTCTTGATACGTGCACATTCTACCAACACTCTCTACCTTCATCTTGCTGATGAGTAAGGGAAGATGGAAAGGAAAAGGAACTTTGGGTTTCTCCATATTTTTCATTTTTTTCTATGTCACCATTTTCAGTGTAACAGTTGTCTAATATAGGGAAATGACACAAACAAGATTGGGCTTATTGGTGGTTCGGGTTTTTAGAATGCTATTGCTTTCTTTATGCATTTGCAGCAAGTTCTGATTATAAAGGAAAGCATGGCTTCTCACAGCTGTCAGAGCCTTGATATGTAACACTGTTACCTCACACTACCTTTGAGTCTCACTGAACTCTCAAGCATCGTGGATCCATGGAAATTCTGTGCTTGTGAGTATTGCAAATCCTATATGTGAATGGGGCAGCAAGGAACAATGGACATGCATCTTGCATGTACCTCCTCTTTTTGTGTACATTCTTCATTGTCCCTTCGCACTTTAGTTACAAAACACAAGTTCAAAGATAAAATGATTAAGAATTTCAGGACAGTAACTGCAGAACATTCAACCACGCATGTGCCCTTCCGAGTGTAGGTCCCTGTGTGACTGCACAGGACTCACATTCATGAAGCTGACCCTGCATTCATGTGAAATATGTAGGAAGTAGGTATTTGAGTCTGGAGTTCTGGGGAGAGGACAATTATTGGAGACGTAGGCTTGGAAATAGTTAGTATTTATGTATTAAATATTTTAGGTCGTAGACAGGATGAGAGCATCTGGAGGAAGTGTGCAGATGAAGAGAATGACCCAGAAAAGAACTTTAGACATTCCAGTAACATAAAAGGGCATGGACCAGCAAAGTATGTTGAGAAGGAATGGCTGGTAAAGTAGGAGGAAAATAGGAGAGTGCAAAATTCCAGAAACCACCAGAAGACAGTATGGAAGGTAGGGTGACATGGTCACTTATGTTGAAAGCAGCTGAGCAGTCAAGATGAGAACAGAAATGTCATCATTGATTTGGCAACGTGGAAGTCACTGGTGACCTTGATGGAAGCAATCTCTCTAGGGAAGTGGGGACAGGCATTCATGTGAACATTCAGGAGATGATGTGTGGTGAGAAAAGAGCAGTGCTGATACCATTTTCAAGAACATTTGATAGGAAATGGGACATAGAAATAGGGCTATGTTTGCAGAAGGGTGGGGTATCAAGAGAGTGATATTGATACATTTGGCAGCAGTTCATTTTAATACTATATAGTATTCCATTCTCCTGAACCTATTATAAGTTTTATGTATCCTTTCTATATTTTTGGACATTTGGACTATTTCTAAAGACTTTTTTCATATTTTATAAAAATACTTTTATAAATGTTCATAAATATACAGCTGTGGGGTCCAACGTGGCTTGCCACTATACTCCCATCAACAGGGATGAGAGTTCCTAGTTACTCACATCCCAGTTTCTAAGTGTGAGACTCCAACCAAATGATCCTTCTGACTCTTCTGTAAAAAGCCCAAGTTCTAAATGGTTTGGCGTTTTACTTTCGGTTTCACTTTGATCTCTGCTAATCAAGATTTACACTAAAATCCCAGAGGCATACAAAGCTTTTTTTTCTTTTTGTTTGTTGTTTCTCTCTGAGCAGGACTCTGTAGTATCAACGGGTGATTACAGTTATAGTTTCCTTCATGGCTTTCAGGCCATGATCAAATGAAAACAAAACAAAAAGCCAAGAATTTCCATGCCTCTTTAAGCCTGTTATTTCAGGGTAATTAAGCTGTTACGGTTTTGCAGTTAGGGGCTGATGGACACCATTTCATGGACAAAAGGGAAGGAGATGAATGTAGATCTTTTTAGAGTTTCCTCTAAGACTTTGTTTTTAAAGACTGATTCATGTTTGAAGCGTATATAGATTAGATCTCGAAAGTTTCCAGAAATCAGTTTGCACAGCAAAAGAGAAGGAATCAAGACCGGAGAACAATCTCATTTAAAATGCTAAGTTTAAGAATAGGCTATTCTAGGATCATAGAATTTTAGAATCATTAGAAAAAGACAGAAATAATAAGTGTTTGATTCTTTTTATTTTAAAATTTCTTCCTTTATTTGTTTTGATTTCAAAATATTACGGAGGTACAAATGTTTTTGTTACATGGACATCAGGGCTTTTGTGCGTTCATCACCAAAATAGCATTCATGTACCCAATAAGTAAGTTTTTATCCCACACCTCCCCTCCCACTCTCCCCCCTTCTTTGTTTCCATTATCCTTTATATCTTTTTGTGCCCATGTGTACCCATTGTTTAGCTTCCACTTATTAGTGAGAACATACGGTGTTTAGTTTTCCGTTCCTAAGATATGTCACTTAGGATGATGTTCTCCAGTTCAATCCAAGTTGCTACAAACGTTATTTCATTCCTTTTTATGGCTGAGTAGTACTCCATGATATATATATATATATATGTATATATATACATATATATATATATATATCATGATTTCACATCTTTGCACCTGTGACTTGTGCTATGATAAACATTTGCATATGGGTGTCTTTTTTATAAAATGACTTCCTTTCCTTTGAGTAGATACCCAGCAGTGGGATTGCTGATTTGGATGGTGGTCTACATTTATTTCTTTAAGGAATTTCCATACTGTTTTCCACAGAGGTTGTACTAATTTGCAGTCTCACCAACAGTGTACAAGTGTTCCTTTCTCTCTGCATGCACGCCAGCATCTATTGTTTTTTTGACTTTTTATTAATGGCAATTCTGATAGGGGTAGTTTTAATATGCATTTCCCTGATGATTAGTGATGTTGAACATTTTTTCATATGTTTATAGACCATTTCTCTATCCTTTTGAAAAACTTCTGTTCATGTATTTTGCCCAAGTTTTGATAGGGTTGTTTGCTTTCTTCTTGCTGGTTTGTTTGAGTTCTTTGCAGATTCTGGTTATTAGTTCTTTGTCGAATGCACAATTTGCAAATATATTCTCCTGTTCTGTTGTCTGTTCACTCTGTTGCTTATTTCCTTTGCTGTGCAGATGTTTTTGATTTAATTAAGTCCTATTTATTTATTTTTGCTGTTGCTCTATTTACCTTTGAGGTCTTAGTCAAAAATTGTTTGCTTAGGCCAATGTCTAGATGAGTTTTTCCTATGTTTTCTTCCAGAATTTTTATGGTTTCATGACTTACATTTAAGTCTTTTATCTAGGTTGAATTAATTTTGTATATGGTGAGAAATAGAGATCCTATTTCATTCTTCTGCATGTGGCTATCCAATTTTCTCAGCATCATTTATTTAATAGGGCTTCCTTTTCCCAGTGTATATTGTTGTCTGCTTTGTCAAAAATCAGTTGGTTGTAGATAGGTGGTTTTATTTCTGGGGTCTCTATTCTGTTCCATTGGTCTATGTGTCTACCTTTATGTCAGTACCATGTTGTTTTTGTTACTATACCCTTATAGGATAATTTGAAGTCAGGTAATATGATGCCTCCAGATTTGTTCTTTTTGCTTAGGATTGCTTTGGCTATTTGAAGTCTTTTTTGATTCCAAATGAAGCTTATGATTATTATTTTTTTCTAGGTCTGTGAAATAAAACATTGGTATTTTGATGGAAATTAGATTGAATCTGTAAGTCACTTTAGGCAGTATGGACATTTTAACTATATTGATTCTGCCAATCTATGAGCAAGGGATGTTTTTCCATTGTTTGTGTCATCTCCTATTTCTTTCATTAGTATGTTATACTTCTCCTTGTGGAGATCTTTCGCCTCCTTGGTTAAGTGTATTTCTAAGTATTTTATTTTCTTTGTGGCTATTGTGAATGGTATTGAGTTCTTTATTTGACTCTCAGCTTGACTGTTACTAGTATATAGAAATGCTACTGATTTGTGTACATTAATTTTATAACATGAGACTTTGTTGAATTTATTTATCAATTCCAGGAGTCTCTTGGTGGAGTCTTTGGAGTTTTCTATGTATAAGATCATATCATCAACATAAAGTGATAGTTTTTGACTCCTCTTTCCTGAAATGGATGCCCTTTATTTCTTTATTTTGCCTGATTGCTCTGCTAGGACTTCTAAAACTATGTTGAATAGAAGTGGTGACAGTGGTCACACTTGTCTTGTTCCAGTTCTTAGGGGTAACACTTTCAACTTTTCCCTATTTGGTATGATGTTGGTTGTGGGTTTGTCACATATGGTTTTTATAATTTTGAGATATGTTCCTTCTATGCCTAGTTTGTTGAGGGTTTGTTTTTTTGTTTTTTTAATCACGAAAGGGTGCTGAATTTTGTTGAAAGCTTCTGCATCTATTGAGATGATCAGATGGTTCTTGTTTTTGCTTTTGTTTATGTAATGAATCACATTTATTGCTTTGTGTATGTTGAACCATCCTTGCATCCCTGGGATGAAACCCACTTCATCATGATGAATTATCTTTTTGATGTGTCGTTGAATTTGGTTTCCTAGTAGTTTGTTGAGAATTTTTGCATCTGTATTCATAAGGGATATTGGTCTGTAGTTTTCTTTTTTGTTCTTGTGTCCTTTCCCAGCTTTGGTATCAAGGTCATACTGGCTTCATAGAATGAGTTAGTGAGGATACCCTCTTTCTCGATGTTATGGAATAATTTCTGGAGGATGGGATCCAGTTCTCCTTTTTAAGTCTGGTAGAATTTGGCTGTGAATCTGTCTGGTCCAGGGCTTTTGTTCTTGTTGTTTTGGGGCAGTTTTTTTAGTACTGCTTCAATCTCATTGCTTACTATTGGTCTGTTCAGAATTTCTATTTCTTCCTGATTCAAGCTTGGGAGGTAGTGTTTTTCTAGGAATTTGTCCATTTCCTCTAGATTTGCTATTTTTTTTTTTTTTTTGCATAGAGGTTTTTATTGTATTCTCAGATGATATTTTGTATTTCCATGGTATCAGTTGTAATGTCTCTTTTTTAATTTCTGATTGAGGTAATCTGAGTCCATTCTCTTCTATTCCTGGTTAATCTGGCTAGTGGTCTATCAATTTTGTTTATCTTTTCAAAGAACTAACTTTTTGTTTAATTTATCCTTTATACTTTTTTTGTATTATATCTCATTTAGTGCTGCTCTGAGCTTCGTTATTTCTTTTCTTCTGCTGGCATTGAGTTTGGCTTGTTCTTCTTTATCTAGTTCCTTGAGATGTGACACTAGTTTATTAATTTGTGATCTTTCTATCTTTTTCATGAAAACATTTAAGGATATGAATTTTCCCCTTAGAACTGCTTTTGCTACATCCCATGGATTTTGAAAGCTTGTGTTCCGTTTGTCATTTAGTTCATGTACTCTTTCGATTTCCATCTTAATTTCCTCATTAATCCAAGGATCATTCAGAAGCAGGTTGTTTAATTTCTATGACTTTATGTAGAATTGACTGTTTCTCTTGGAATGTGCTGATGAGAAGAATGATGTTCAATAGTTTTGGGGTAGAATATTCTATAAATGTCTGTTAGGTCCATTTGTTTTAGAGTCTCATTTAAGTCCAGCTTTTTTAATTCGTTTTCTGCTTTGATGATCTATCCATTCTGTCAGTGGGGTTTTGAAGTCCTCAGCAATTAAGATGCTACTGTTTATTTCTTTGCTTAGATCTTGTAATATTAGCTTTATGAATTTGTGAGCTCCTGTATTAGGTGCATATATATGTAGGATTATTATGCCTTCTTTTTGAATTGCTCCGTATACCATTATATAATGAATATCTTTGTCTTTTTTGATCTCTATTGATTTAAAGTCAGTTTTATCTGATAATGGGAATGGCTACACTTGCTCACTTTTGGTTTCCATTTGCATGAAAAATTTTTTTCTATTTCTTCACCTTTAGTCTGTGTGAGTCTTTGTAGGGTAGATGTGTTTCCTGGCGAGAGCAAATACTTGGGTTGTGTTTTCAGACATAAATTTGGTAAAGAAGAATCATGGGAACTGAACAGAGCCTTCCCTTTTTTCCTTTGAACTAGACCAGAATCAAGCAGTAACCCTGTCTTAGCATTTTATCTAGAGATGAATCCTCCAGCTCTGGGGTTTTGGTTATCCCCTTTCATGGAAAGGTTTGATACACCATAAGAGGAAAATTCCTGGCTGTTTCACAGTTCACCCAAGAGTACTAACACAATGATCTGACTTGTTTGTACAGTAAGGATGGTTCAGATTTCAAAGTGAAATCATCTTCCAAACTAAATCATCTTGATTTGATTTCCCTTTGGCCCAACATCACATAAGAGTTGATCTCCACCCTACTTTCAGAGACTGTAGTCTATGCTAATTGTTTTTCCCCTTTATTTTGTACAAGTAATAAGTTTGAATATGTACAGCAGTCACCATTTGAAACTGATTGATCAAATTGAGTAAGAAATAAAACCTCCTGCTTCATGGAGTTCAACCAGCCTTCAATCATTTGCAAATTAATTAAGTCACAAGTACTATAGGTTAATTTATAAAATAGAATAAAAATATCTCAGTTAAAATTACACCTACTTACATTTATGCAAATAAAGTACAATAGGCTATTTAAAAAATTGCCCAGAGAATTTAATTTCTCCTTAAACTTTGTAAATTACTTCCCAATTGATCAAATTAATAATTGAAAAATACCTTTACATAATTGGTGGGAATTTCTGCCTACTTTTCGATCAAAGTAGTAGTTTAGCCTGTCTTCCTGAAGCACTTAACTTGATTTCGTATTTTAATAAAGCAATGCTATTTAGGAGTTCAGGGACTGTGCTAAGCTGTTAAAGGCATTCCTAAAAGCCTATTTTTGATATTGATGAAATTTCTCCAATCTGGGATGAATAAACTATAATGAAACAAATAAGAGACCAAGGAGAAGAAAAGAACTCTGGCCAGACATTCCTAATTCTAAATATAGTTTGTACATCTCTCTTGCTTTAGCAAAAGGTTTGAAGATGACACTTCATACTAATACTTCCCAACAATATTTTAGATAATTAAATTTATGATTTCCAGTTTTTAATATAAGTACATATATGCATATACTCTCTCTAAATATAATTACTAAAAGTTACAAGCTCATTTTAGAAATATTAGAGAAGTATATAACTTTCAAAGAAGCAGAATATAATTCATTACTCTTCTCTTCTCCCAAAGGCAACCCAAATTAACTTTCTGTCATCTCTTCTTCTGTTAATAGTATAATAGCATTTTTAAATATTTTAATAGTATAATAGTATTTTATTTGATTTTTATTTTATTTAGCTGAAATAAAGTTAAATATGGGATTGTGTTTTATGCTATTATTTTTTGTTTTAATATTTTAAAAGTTGTAGTGATCAGTTTAATGATTAACTGCACAATAATGTGTACATCACCTAAATTTCTGAGTTTTTCAAGGCTATGTGATGGTGAGTGAGACCCACACTTGAGAATAAAGAGCAAACCAAGTGTAATGTAGATAGTACAGAAGGAATGTTGGAGAACTGACCTTAATTCTGTAGAGCCCAGGTCATGGAAAGGGAGTGGAGAACCCCAAAAGAGGAGTTGGCGCTGAAAGAACAAGAGTGTGAGGATAAATGATACTAACGAGAAACCAACAATCACATCATGTATTATTTGTACACACACAAGAGACAGATATTAATACTTTTTAAAGTCTTGGAAAATAAAGTTGTTGAGTCATAGACCATTTCACATTTTCCTTGATGACCTTCTAACTTAGGCAATCTTAACTGGCAAAAATAAAAATATTAAACATTCCCCCATGATGTGTGTCCTAGTTTAGTTTATAAGTCTTCATACTTAAGGGGTCTGAAGAGAAATAACATTTAAAAATTTTTAAAACTAAGTTTAAAAGGCTAAAGCTAAATGCATGGGCAATAAACCATGCTAATTCTCTTCTCTTAGCTAATTATTGGATTGTCAAATTACTTTTAGTTTTGTTGCCCCTTTGTCTTCCTTGTTTGATTGTTTTCAGTGTTAAAATGTCAAGGAGTTCATTACTGCTTCTCATATTTGGTTATCTTGTGAAAATCATTTGTGTTTTTATATATACCAGATTCTCATTAAACTGGGTCCATGTGTGTGAGCTGTGGAGCCCCTGCCTTTGTTAACACGCCTTAAAAAATTGCTCCAATAACTAATAAGCCTGACCTCTTCAGCCCATGGGGATCTCTTTCATCTCTGTTCTAATAAACAGAGATGTTCTAACTTACTAACAATTAAATCTTAATGCTAACCTTTGTATGCCTTTGTCATTTATTTTTAGTGTACTTATTTCTTTGTCTTCACTGATTAATAGTTTAGTAAGGGCAAAGGCTATGCAAATTTTATGTGTGTTTTCCAGGCACCAACTCAGTGTTTGGCACATATTATATCTGCCATTAATATTTTTGTTGAATGAGCCAACTTCCTTTGGATGGGTATGAGATAGCCACTTATGTATAATAAATTAATAAGTTCTCTCCAGGGCAATTAAAGCAATATTTCAGTGTGTGAAGGTCATAAGTGATCAGATCTCAACAGTCCTTGACTTGTTAAAGCACAATGAGAGAAGAGAACACAGCTGTTGACCCACAAAAATGAATTAATACAAAATAACCTCTCCTAAATAAGAAATGAAATATGAAGGATAAGTGTTGATTGGCCACAAGGATCATAATTAGAAGTTATAGGCTGGGTGCAGTGGCTCACGCCTGTAATCCCAGCACTTTGGGAGGCTGAGCCAGGAGGATCATTTGAGACCAGGAGTTCGAGACCAGCCTGAGCAACATAGTGAGTCTTTGTCTCTACAAAAAATAAAAAAATTAGCTGGGCATGGTGGTGCCCACCTGTAGTCCTAGCTACTCATGAGGCAGAGGAGGTAGGATCACTTGAGCCCAGGAGTTTGAGGATATAGTGAGGTGTGATGATGCCATTGCACTCCAGCCTGGGCAATAGAGCAAAATCCTGTCTCCAAAAACAACAACAACAACAAAAAACAAAGTTATGATGGAAAACACATGTAAGTTACTTGTCAGAGGAGTCAATATATTAAAAATAAAAAGTTCTATGCAAAGAATAGTTTCCAACCAATACAGTTGGACTCTGACTATCCTTAATATAGAAATTAGATGAAGTTCTTAGGGGAAACTGCCTTTGTTTGTTCCCCCAGTTATTTTTCTGGGCTTTTTAAACATTTAGTCCTTGTCCATTACCACTCAGGGTCATTAAAAAAGAAATCAACTATGACCTGGGTTCCTAAGAAATAAATCACATTCTTTCTTAGTACCTTCCAGTACAACTTGAAACAATGATTCAAACTCTTCTTTAAGCCTATCATATATAATCCCAAGTATGTAGATCAATAATAAGATGGATATTCATTTACAGACCTGAGAAAATTTCTGATAGCAGTCACATTTTGATAGGAATAAATATTGATTCAATAGAAATTATTTAATGAATGTTCATCTGAATTCCCAAGCATTATGACAAATCATAGAATATTAATCTTGTTTGGTTTCAGAGTCCCTCTTTTCCTTTATGTACACTTGCTGGTATTTACTTTGCTGAAAGATTGATCGCGTTATTGGATCTAATTCTTCATCATCACCACCTCCCTGTATCCAGGCCCTTAAACATGTAACTTTATAATTGCTTTCTACTCTGGCTCAGTAACGTGACACATTGCAAATGAGATGTTGGCAAATGTGACATGCACAGAGAAATGAAAAGCACGTTTGCCATTGTGCTTGCCCTTAGGACTATTCTCTGACACTGCCGTGAGAAGGATATGCCAAGTCCAGCCGGAGGGGGAAACACATGGCGCAGAGCTGAGTACCCATAGTGGTCTCAGCCAATGCCCCCTGAAGGCAACAGCAAGTCTCCCTCCCCATGTGTGAGCAGGCTTGGTCAAGGCCAGAAAAACCATGTATCCAACCCGGAGAAGTGTAAAACCTACTGTTTTAAGCCACTATGCATTGGGGCAATTAGTTACATGGCATTAATATGGCAATACCTGCCTGATACACCTTGATTTTTCAATATTCAAATATTGCTTCTTGTTAATTGTACATATAGAAGCATATGGCCAATGAATAGCAAGTTCTGGAATATGTCCATGATTCTATTCTTAGAATGTGGTATCAAATTAAATTAAAAACACAATGGATTTTTTCCACAAAATGCTGAGAAAGTTTGAACTAGTATCTTTTTTCCCACAACAAAGAACTAAGCAAACATAGAAGAGTCCAGCTGGCCTATATATTGAGTTTTCTAGGATTATGTATGAGTTTTCCAACCAATAATATGGCAGTGGGCCTTAGGGAATTTCTAGAAGGTGGTCTCCTTAGCTCCATAAAACAGAATGAAACAATAAAAGCGTGTTCTTTTTAACTATTCTGTGCGTTGACTAGGCAGAACTGGTCTGGGGTGGCTCAGCAGTGGTTGCAAGGTCTAGGACAGCCTCGCTTACACGCTTCGGGCCCAACTGGGTTAGCTGAGGTCTCTCTCCAAGAGGTCCTTTGTCTTCCAAGTAGACAGGCCTGAGCTTGTTCACAAGGTAGCAAAAGGGTTCCCAGCAGCAAGAGAGGAGAAGCTCCCAATGAGCAAACACTTTTCAAACCTCTGCTTGCATCACATTTGCTGCTGTCCCATGGGCCAAAGCAAGTCATAGGGCCAAGCCTAACCCATGTATGTGTGTCAGAGAGCGAGGAGGAGGAGGAGAACCAAGGCTTTTGTTCCAAAGAGCAGAATTTTGGTGGCCATTTTGCAAACACTGTATCTCATATGGCACGCTTATATCTTCTTGGTGGGGAACCAGAACCCTTCCATGTCTGTCTCTCCAAGCTATTTAATAAGGCCTACAGCCTGATCCATGGAAGACAATTCCACCCCTGTTTTTAAGTATAGGTTTTCTCAGTATTAAGGTATGATGAGGCCAAAAGATCAAGATATCACTACCACTGCACATTGATGTGGGGAGATGGTGAGGAGGAGGTGTGAGATGGTGGGCAGGAGGTGGGAGATGGTTACTCACAGTTCTCAATAGGAGAGAGCATTCCATGCCACAGGGGGCCACACAGGGAAGCACCAGGGTCAGGAAGCAGAGGAAACAGGGGGAAAATGTGTACAAGGTCCATTACTGTGGTTTCCACAGGAAGGAATGGGCAAGGCAATGTAAGCAGGCTTAGCATTGGTTTGTTTAAGTAATTTCAGCAGACTCTGGGGTATAGGAGCTGCCTCTAATTGTCTGGTATCTGACTCTGGGTAATAGGGAAGGAGACAATGGGCCTTGAATATGAGAGCCTGATGAGTAGGTGGTGGGTATGTGGGCTCTGGATTGGTTAGTTTGTATATGAAAGGTACCTTGTTGTTTACCATCTCTAGGAATTACCCACCCCTCAATGAGGCAATCCCTCCACGGTCAGCAAAATCTGGTCTGGGGTGTCCCCACATGTCAAAGAATCAGAAATACAAAAAATAAAAAGGCATGATTAACACAACCCACCTTAAAAAATATATTCGTAAGGCAATAATGTATTACTGTTCTGCGAGAGAAGTTCGTGGGGTATGAACATTGCATTATAAAATCATGTAGATAGGCCCTGATAATGATACAATGACCTCAACATTCCAAAATGTTTTTTAAAGGATTTGTCAGTCTTATGTAAGGTTTGCAGCATTAACTTCTTGCTATACTGTCCTCTTTCTAGGATTTTCTTTCCAGTGATCGACGTTAATATAGGACCTTTTTAGCATTCTCCTAAGTACTCACTCTAAACACGTGTGAAAAATATATGGCATGTTCCCTGAATTCGTGGAATTTTTTTCAGGGGAAGCAATAAGAGAGAAATAGAAGGCAATGTGAACTTCATGTGCTTTAATATTGATTTATTGAGCACTACTATATGCTAAATGCTATGATAGGTACTGGGGGATTTCAGTCAAATGCTGTTTATGCCTCCAGGCGCTCACTGTTTAACCTGAGCACAAATTATAGGGAAAAAAATGGGTGAGCTACAGAGAGAAGTCATCTCTTTTTTTTAGTCACAGATAGCTTCAGAGGGGAGACTGTCAAGGTAGGACTTCAAGGATGAATTTGGCACGTGGCTTTAGGTAGCATTTCAGGCACAGGGAACTGTATGTGCAAAGGCACAGAGTGGGGAATTAAAGTGTCATGAAGAACTAAAAGCACTTCCTGAATAACCAGAACCTGGTGTGCATGTAGAAAAATGGTGAGAAATTAGGCTAAACAGGAAGTAGGTCATGATTAAGGAGGATCTTAAATGCCACATTAGGGAGTTGGGGCTTTACCCCACCAACAGTGAGGAACAATTTACCAGTTTTAAGCAGGGAAATAGTATGAACAACCTGCATGCTTAAAAGGTTATTCAGGCTCTACTGTGGAGGACTGCAAGCTCTCTGAGGATAGGAATCCTATCAGTGTTTTTCATGGTCTATAGCCCAGTACCTGCTAAAGGGCCAGGCACACAGGATGTATTCATGTGGCTGAGACCGTTGTGCTCCCCTGCACTTCCCAGTTCTCCTTGCAGTTAGATTGGAGTGACTAGTTCTGGCCATTAGCTATAACCAGAAGTGGCTTTGTAACCATTTGGATATGGGAGGTGAAGATGAGAGATGAACCTAGGATGACTCTCTAAATCTTGCTTGGTTCAGAAATGGTTATAAGGAACAAGTATGAGAAGCAAGGTAATTGACTCAATTATGGATATCCTGAGTTCAAGAGGATGACTATGAGATGAAATTTTAATTGTAATACAGTTAAATGCTATAGGGTGACATAGGGAGAATTACTACGGGCAGTGAGGAAGAAAAAGTACTAAGACAATGCAGCACTTTATGGGGTCTGCTAGAATTACCCACTATCCAGTTTTGCCCAGGACTGAGGAGTTTCCTGGATGTGGGAGGGACCAACAGCACCAATACCAAGATACTTGGAGGCAAACCAGGATGGTTGGGCAGCCTAGGTCTACTGCACCATATCACCTTCAAAGAATAGCTATTGAGTATTTCTCCTCTAAACTCACAAATTTGGCTTAGAGAGATCTGGACTCCTCCAAACTTCTGTATCTCAACTGACAGTCAGTTATATTGATGATGAATCCTGATTAGCCAGAGCAGGCAAGAAAGTGTGAATCCTGTAAACCAGTATCACGTTTTGCTCATTTCTTCCCAACTTTACACTTACTGAGTCACACCAATAGATT
This sequence comes from Eulemur rufifrons, assembly GCF_041146395.1. Lineage (NCBI taxonomy): Eukaryota > Metazoa > Chordata > Mammalia > Primates > Lemuridae > Eulemur > Eulemur rufifrons. The sequence continues at coordinate 31,900,159 of NC_091002.1, forward strand.
AAATATGGCCATGGTGGGAGAATTTACATGATAGAAACCAACAAATGCTATAAATCAGGGCTTCTCTTCCCCATTCCCAACTCCAGAACTGGTGGTTGTTAGACACCACCACACCATTGCCATAAGCTGAGTTGGAAAGGTTGGAAGACATTGTATCATGTTGAAAGCCCAATGGAGATGCTAATAGTGCACTGCCCCACCCCTTTTCCTGGGCAGCACACCTGTCTCCAGGTGCTGGCAGTGTTGGCTGCTAGCAATTCATGGCCACCCCCTTCTTGTGAGAACTGTCCTCAGCCCACAGGAGCTGCCTTGGGTGGAAATACCCAGGAAGTAATCCCTCCACCCAGTAGTGGCCTGTAGCCAATGACCGACCCATAGAGTGGTATCAAAAGTCAGTTCCTTTACCCCAAGTTGGGCCACCGCGAGGGTATCATTCATACTCTAGAACTCTTCCTAGAGTCAGACTGAGACTAGTCTCCAGCTGAAACTACATCCTTGCTTAGTTGTTTCTGCTTCCCTATCTTGCTTCTCTTATTCCCTTATATGTTTCCCCTGAGAGCCTCCTTCAATAAATCACCACCTCAGGGATCCTCATCTTAGGCTTTGCTTCTAGGGAACATAACATACCCAGCCCAGGAGAATCTCTATGGAATGAACATATAATCTCTAGTATATATCTCACATACTAACAAGCAAACTCTTCAGAGAACTTTACGATCTGCGTGCTTACATTGAGCAAAGAACATCCCTTTGATTCCTGAGCTTACTGGAATGTCATGATGTAAATTCTCCCCCATTTTCTTCTGCATACCTAGTAGTAACCTCAAAAATGCTTTCAAGGAGGGATTTCAATTTTGCATTTTGAACTTTGGATCCGCTTTTATTTACTTAAGTGAGAGAAGGAGAAACGAAATTCCAGTGTATTAGTATGACATTTAAGGTGGAGAAATTTAGCAGCAGTAGGCAATCACGTGGAGCGACCGTTTAGGGCTGAATTATACTATTTGTAGCTACTTAACATGCTGAACCATTCCTCTCTGTCTGGAAAAATCATAAAAAGGGGTCCGTCAGCACTCTGAGTCACTGCTAAGAAGCTTATGCATCCTCACACCTGCATTTAAATGAGTGTTTCCGGGGCAAAAATGAAGGACCTCAGAGAAATGAAATGAAGCACTCTAGCAGAGAAAAACAATATTGGTTTCAGTCTGCATTTGTAAATTAACTGCAGGAAGAACACTTCTAGAATTTGTTTAATTGTTAATAGCAATCATTTGTGAACAATTTTTTTTTTTTTTACTTCACGTTTTTTAAAATGAGGAAAGATTGTAAAAGAAGGATTATAATCAAATGGCAAAATTTGATGATACCGACATGTATACAAAGAATAGCAAAGGATATCAGGGTATGGTGCTTGCCTTGCACCATGTATGAATTCAGTAAATATATGGAAAAATACATAAATCATGTTAAACATAGGATTTAGAACCAGGACTATGAAGACCTCATCTTCAGATTCTTTTTTCTTAAATTTTACTTCTTGGTAAGGTATAACTTGGAGTATCATGAGTAAATCTTAGGTGTACGCCTTGATGAATTTACACACACACACACACACACACACACACAGAATCATCACTCATACTCAAGTAGAGAATTTTTAATACCTCCGCAAGTCTCCTCAGTTATGTCCCCACCAAAATGTAGCCACCTTCCACCATAGATATTCCTGAATTTTCATGTTTCTGTGGAATAATTGTTCCTATGAATGGCAGCAGGAGTAACCTAGTCATAGCATCTCTTGCTTCTTATTTCAAGACTGTCTTTATCCCACCATTGATCCCAAGAAATCATTAGTCTTTTTCTACTTATACTCAAAAGAGCTCACCCTTGCATTGCCCCCATTGGGTACTCTTGCCCATGCCAGGGCCAGATTCTCAATTTGATAGTTGTATCTCCTGCTCACTTTCTGGGGTCAAAATGCTTCCAAGACTCTCAGCACTGTGATTCTAGGTGCATATCTAGATACATATTCTAGAACCAGTACTAGGTCTTTTCAGATATCCCTGCCCTTCCAGAGGTAAGGCGCTCTCTCTGCATGTCGTGGAGCCAGTGCTGGCAGCCATGCTGTCCCAGGAGCTAGGGCTCTATGGCAGAGTCAGACTCCATTGCCAAGTCGTCGGTTTATTGACCCTTAATTATGCACAGCTCAGAAGATGTCACAGTTTGGCTCATCCTTCTGGAACAGCCTCTTGCAGAATTGTTTGAGATGAGATGGGATTGGGAAGAACTACACCTCTTCTCCTTCCGTGATATGTTCTACATACATTTCACTCCAATAATATTAAACAACTTCTAGTTCCTGGTAATACCATGTTGGTTCGTGCCCCCTTGTCTTTGATCATATTATTACTTCTTTTTAGGATTATCAAGTTTTTACCTTTCTTAACCTGGATGCTGTTTTGTTTTGTTTTGTTTTGTTTGAGGTGTCATATTCCAGAATCTCAAGTTCAGCTGAGTTCCTCTCCTCTGGGTCCTCATGCTAACATGCATCTTTAGCATTGCCTTCACTAGTTCCTAAATTTGAGGTGCTCCCTGTTCCTTGTCAGCTCCAAGTGTCCAAACACTATTTGTTTCTTAAATTTAAATTTAGATATTATCTCCATGAAATCTTTCCACCTCTTCTCTAATGAAGTGCATTGCTTCCTTTCTACACAAATTTGACAGTTTGTTAATATCTCTCAGTGGTTTTCTCATTTTTATATTTCCTGCTGGATTGTAAAAACTGTTTTCAGAAGTGGAACCCTGTCTTATTCAACATTGGATTCCAATCTACTCCAATGTCCGGCTGAGTACCCCAGATTCAATAAATGCTTGCTGAATGCATGCCTGCAGACCTGAATAGTTAAGCGAGTTCTGTTGATTAATCACATCAGTTAAACTGGGTCAAAGATGTTTTGTTATATTGGTTCCATTATCTGACTTCTGGAAAAGCAATGTGACCTATAGAGTTGACATGCCCTCGATGTCACAGCGGAGGAGTCTTATCCTCAAATATCCCATTAGCATTTCATTTTCTCTGCTTAGAGTATATGGCTGACTTATTCCTGTCAACAGAGCTAAGAAGCTGCCAACTTAAGATATTCTCTCTAATTCTTCTGAAACTTTTTTTTTCTGCCTAAAAAAAGCATCATCTTTCTGGATCACATCACCAACTCTAGCCTTTGGCTTTCTTTCCAGGGACATTTTTCACAAAGAAAAATATTGTTCAGTGATGGTAGTGGAGTTATTACTAACATGATAAGTAGAGAAAAACAAATTTGCATTTAAAAGCAGATACTGGGCCCTTGGCAGAGCCAGGCTTGCTAATTACCTCACTCCCTTACATTGGTAGCCTTACAAACGTCTGATATTCCCAGTGACAAGTAACAACCTGCTATAGACCTTAGTGGTCACTCACAAATAGAAAACAAACGTGTCTTAGAATATTAAATTTGCAAATTAAAGAATCTCTTCACAATTTCTGCAAATTCCATTTTGATGTAAACTAGATCAGAGAGTTTAATATTCCCATAAATGTAGACCATAGTCTGTAAATAATGTAAATATAAAGGCATCACTACCCTCATCCCCTCCACATCTTTGTGTTTAGCTCACAGGTTAAATTCCAAAATCCAGAACTATGAAATTAACTCCAAAGTTGGAGCTACAAAAGCTGGGGTCCTCATATGAGCACACTATGGAATCTTTGAGGTACAGATTTCTGGCCTCAGATGATATGTTTTAGTTTGAGAGTGTAGACGGTGAGTCTGTGGTGTAAGTTATATAACAATAATGTTTTATTAAATTTGCAGGCCTAAAAATATCTTTTACTGGATGAAATTATTTTACCTACCAGAAGGGTCATTAAGTTTGTGTAATTGTGCCAAAATTTTAAGAACGATATATATATATATATATATATATATATACACACACACACACATTTTTTTTTTTTTTGCTATTATGTAAGACTAATGTCAGAGCTATCAAATACAAAAACCATATAAGAACTCAAAAAGGGAGATGATGTAGGGATCTACTTAGCTTTGAGCAGTACCAACAGAGAATTCTCCTAGGACTCATACTAAATGAGTTGGATTATTGTTAATTAGTAAAAATTAAAACAATTATCAGATCATGCACGGCAATGTTCTTAATGTAGTCTGCCTAGGGACCCTCTTAGGAGGGTGTGTGGCTGTTTGACTCTTGGCTATCTTATATAATAATTTCATAACAGTCCAAGCGAGGGGGATTCAAACAGGAATATATACCAGCCTATCTAAAAGGAGCCTCTATGGTATTCCAAAAAGCGAAAGAAAAAGAGGAAAGCAGTAGTGAGAGCAGAGCCATTCCTTATTGAAAGACATCATGAGTCTTTTGTTTTTCCTTTCCTATTTTGTATTTTTTTTTTCTATTTCCAAGAGTACTTAGATTCATCCCTGCATGGGAAAAAAATATCACAGCTATACGTTTGTCGCCATTGTGCGTCCCTGTCTTAGTCCGTTTGGGCTGGTAACAAAATACCATAGACCAAGTGGCTTAGAAACAATAGAAATTTATTTCTCACTGTTCTGGACGCTGGGGAATCTAAGATCAAGGCAGCAGCAGATTCAGTCTCTGATGAGGGCCAACTTCCATGTTCATAGCTGGAAGGCTGTCTTCTCACTATGTGCTCACGTGGTGGAAGGGGTGAGGGATCTCTGGGGTCTCTTGTATGAGGGCACTAATCCCATTCAGGAGGGCTCTGCCTTTATGACCTAATAGCTCCAAAGAGCCCCACTTGCTAATACTGCCACTTTGGGGGTCAGGATTTCAACATAGGAATTTTGGATGGGGACATAAGCATTCAGTTCATTGTGGTCCTACTTAAATTGATTTCAATAAAATAATAAGTGTAGAGAAAGGGAAGCCTGAACAAGAAACTTTAGGAGGGCCTAGTAGGAGCCTAGAGCAGACTGAACTGAGACATCCTTGAAGAATTCCTTTTTTCTGTCCAGAGAGTACCAAGGAAAACTCCAACCCAGGGTGCCTATCACAAATTCTAATATAGTATCTTCTGAATTTATTCAGCTTTATTTTCAATCCATATAAATGTAAAATATACACGAAATATCAGCTGGGATAATTTTGGCTCCTTTAGTTATACGATAACTAAATTTAATTCATTAGAAGATAAAATCCATAATAACATCTTTCTTCGCTCATTGGTATTTATTTTTTCTTGTTACTATTCCTACTGCTGCTGTGACAAATTACCACACACTTCATGGCTTAACACAACACAAACTTACTGTTTTACTGTTCCATAGGTCAGAAATCTGGCATGGATGTTACCGGGCTAAGATCAAGGTGCCAGCAGGTGCAGTCCATCTTGGAGGCCCCAGGGGGAAATCTGTTACCTTGCCTTTTCCAGCTTGTCCTTGGACCGTGAAGCCCTTCCTCCATCTTACAAACCAGCAAGGTTGGGCTGAGTCCTTCTCACACTGACATCTCTCTGGTTCTTCTGATTCTCTTGTCCACTCTTAAAGATCCTCTCAATTACTTTGGGCCTATCTGAATAAACCAGGCTGACTGTCACAAATTCTAATATAGTATCACTCTATTTTAAGATCAGCTGACTAGCATCCTGAATTCCATCTACAACCTTAGTACCCCTTTGCCACATAATCTAACATACCTACAGGTTCTAATGAGTAGGACAGAGACAACTTTGGGGAACTGTTATTCTACCTACCACACTATTTAATATGTTCTGGTCATGGGGCGGGCGAATTAAATATAAGCGTAAAATAAGCCCACTAAAAGAAAACAAATTTTGTCTGTCCTGCAACGCTAGAGAACATGGAGACTCAGAGCTTTATTTTTCATCTTAATTATTTTGACATGATACCAATTTAGAAGGTAAGGTAAAGGACAACTGACTTTTGAAGGTTCAATTTAAATTCAGTGAATGTCCAGCTGTGGATATGGAGGGAAGATGTCAGTGGACTGTACTTAAACCTCCAGGGGTGCACAATGAGATATTAGATTTTGAGACTTGCTACAGATATGTGCTGCACCATACAGGCCACATGGGAATTCCAACCTGAGAAGTATTGTTTTTTAAGCACTTTTCTTTCCTGTCTTTGTCTCAGACTGTACACCCTTCAGGGACAGGTATTGATATCATCATACCTAGCTCTTTATATGTTTTGGAGGGGGGTGATGAGAGACACATTTCATTATATGTAATTTGCTGGCAACCCCAAATATTATGGTAACAATGACTGTGCTGCGGGGTTATTGTCCCTTATTGAAAATGCTTGGGATCAAATTTCAGGTTCTTTTAGATTTTTGGATATTTGCATATAATGAGATATCTTGGGGATAGGACCCAAGTCTAAACAGCAAAGTCATTTATGTTTCATATATAACTTATACACATAGGCCGAAGGTAATTTTATACAGTATGTTTCATAATTTTGTGCATAAAACAAAGGTTGTGTGCACTGAACCATCAGAAAGCAAAGGTGTTACTATCTCAGCCAGCCATGTGGACCATCTGTAGCTGTTTGGCATCACTGTCATTGTGACTCTGAATTTATATGTTACTGATATGAAATCATTTCTTACCCTTATTCATACATAAGTACTTAATGAAAAATATTCCATGCTGTTAATACAATGAAAAAATAGTGTGTTCAAAGTAACTAAGCAGCACAGTAACATCACTAGAATGCCTGTATCTTATCACTGTTACCCATAGGGGTATCTGCGGACCTTTTTGACATTTCCAATGATATCTTTATACAACAGAGCAGAGAATAAGCAAAAAGTAATGCAAGTAAGTCTTGGCACCATGAGGGCCATCGTGGGAAACGTACTGTTGGTGCATCGGGCCTGCACACGTGCCATCTTCTCACCCTTTGTGTGCATGCCTGGGGGGGGCGCTCTGACTGTGTGTGGAAAAGATACATCGCAGCTGAAGGGGGCTGAGATGGTATTTTTCCCTTTGGGGAGGCTGAATAAACTTTGTTGTGCACATGCATTTTGAACGTGACCCATCGCATGAAGTCAGGTGTGGAATTTTCCACTTGTGGCATGATGTTGATACTCAAAAGTTTCGGATTTTGGAGCATTTTGGATTTTCAGATTAGGGATGCTCAACCTGCATTTCTTTATTGAGCAGTTACTGAGGGCCAAGACTCAGTGCTAAGTTCTGGCCATATATTATCTCATTTAAAGACCACAGCAGCACTGCAAGGAAGACACTGCAGTGACTATTCTCAACTTTGACTGCATGTGAGAACCACCTGAGCAGGCTGTAAGCCTCCCAAAGCCCAGGCTGCACCCAGACCAACTAATCAGAATCACTGAGGGTGGGATGCTACAGGCATCTTATTTTTTAAAGTTTCCAGGAGATTCCAACACACAGCCAGGGTTAAGCCTATATCCAATCCCAAGTCCAGATATTTTTGTCTGCTGAGTAAGCAGAATTGCCCAGCCCTTTCCCCATCTCCTGCCTCCACCTCCCCACTCACTCACTCCAATCTCTTCCATGTATCCTTTCACTCCCAGTTAGATTTTGGTCCCTAAATGAAAACAAAAAATCCTTGAAGTCTATAGTTCTCCCATTGATCATCTGGCATTGTTTCTACCTGAAATGAACTTTACTGTTATTAGTGTTTTGTTTAGTTTTGGGGTTTTCTTTGGGGAGGGGGGAAGAAGAGAGGTATCTTTAGTTAACAGTGCTAGTAATTTTGCCATATTAATTGTGGTAGCTAAGAATGCATCACGTTGTTTTGTATACCAGGAATTTTGATGGACTTTATATGCTTTGTGGCAATCTTTTTGGGAAGGTTCTATCATTATTAGGAAATGGAGGCTTATGGCCTCCAGAGGGGCAGCCCTGACTTTCAAGCCCAGATCCATGTTATTTTAGAACATCAGCTTATACCCTCCATTTGGTGTTTTCCAAAAATGATGGGAAATAAAACTCTCTTGAGCAAGAGAGTTGGCCTCCTGAAAATTCTAATGAGTCTGGAATGGGACTCAGGAATACGGGGTTTTAAGTCTGGTCCCTGGTATTCCTAGGCTAGTTTGCCACGCTACAAAATACGGCCTTAGATCAGGGCTTTTCAAACATTCATGTGCATACAAGTCACCTGCAATCTTGTTAAAATGCAGAATGTGATGAGTAGGTCCAGGATGGGCCTGAGATTCTGCATGCCTACCTACCTAGCTCCCAGGAGAGACAATGCTGGTGGTCCCCAAACCACATTTTGAGGAGCATGTTGGTGCCTGCTAACTAAAGTTTTTGGAAAGCAGAGTTCTAAGAGTATGGTCAGTTCTTCACTCATCATAGTCTCCTTTTCATCCATTGATTTGCAAGAAGCCCTTAGTATGTCTTTGAGGAAACAAACAAAAGAAAAAAATAGCACTTTTAAGATAGTGACATCAGTATGAACTCAGTGCTTTAAATGCATTTTATAAATAGTGCAGCAGATAAAATTACCTCTTTTAGAAATAAAACATTTCACCAACTGTGTCCCTTGTCTCCATTAAACATTAAGCACATATCTAATTCATTCTTAGATAACAGTTCCTCACCCAAATTAGGTGCTTAAAAAGACATTTGTTAAATAAATTATTATATTAATATTTGAGTTGTTTTTAGAGTAGGTTTTAGATTTTATATTCCATACCCTAGCACCTATGTACCTTTTTAAATGTGTCTGTGAATGTACATCCAAAAGTATATATAGGGCTGGGTGTGGTGGATCACGCCTGTAATCCTAGCACTCTGGGAGGCTGAGGCTGGAGGATCACTGGAGGCCAGGAGTTCAAGACGAGTCTGAGCAAGAGCAGGATCCCCCCCAACACCCCCCTCAGTCTCTACAAAAAAATAGAAAAATAAGCCCCGTATGGTGGCTTGTACCTGTAGTCCCAGCTACTCAGGAGGCTGAGTCAGGAAAATTGCTCAAGGCCAGGAGTTTGACGTTACAGTGAGCTATAATGACACCACTGCACTCTAGCCCAGGTGACAGAGTGAGACTCTATATATACTTTTTTTTTTATTTTGAGATAGACTACATAATATATACCCCTGAGATGCAACATAAAGACATATATTTTTAAAAAGGCAATTAATATGCCTCTATATAAAATACAAGGAGGAAAAGAAGACTTTTAATGAAGCTAAAACTAACCTAAACATAGCAAAGGTATAAAAAGAAAATAGAGAAAATTGAATTGGCTTCTAATTCATTTCCCAAAGTTGTGATGCCCAGTGTGAAAATGTATATTACAGATTTAAAAATGATAATGGTAATAGCAGCATTGAAAGTTGACATTTATGGAGTAATTCCTATGTATTAGTTTGCACTGATCACTGTGCTAAGCAATTACCCTCTAGGGGAGGCTGTCTGACCCTTTGCGTCGATGAGGAAATACAGAAGTTCAGTGACTGCCCACACTTAACATGGCTGGTATGTGCAAAACCCAGGACTCACCCAGGTTGTTCATCCCTAAACTAGAATGCCTTTGAGCAGGTTTTCTGTGTACCCGAGGAGAGTGGAAGCACTAATATCTGTTGGAAAGCTTTCAGACATTGATACAGAGCCAGGTTTGAAATGTAAAAGTTATCTCAACCTGCTAGTGTTAACTGGTACAAGCTCCCGTTGCTTTGAGACCAGGCTTGTTTTGGAAGCATAGCAGCTGTTACCTCCCATACTTCTGTCTGTCAGTTCAGCTCTCCGTCCCCCTCCCACCACCACCACTATTTTATCTCCTAGGTCTGTCTGACCTCCCAGGTAACACATTTTCCGTGGGGCACCACATTTTCTAGCCTCAGATAAGAATTAAAGTTCCCCAATGAGGCCAGTTTGAAAAGCTGATCATATGAGACAAGGTATAATTTTCAATACCCATGAGTATGTGACACTAAGCTGTTTGTTTTTATTTTTTAATCAAAAGCAAGATTGACTCTTGGTATTCCCAGAATAGAGGCTTTTATGACAGACCTTAAGCTGCCTTAATTTAAAGCAGGTGTATAAAATATAAAATGGTATTTAAGGAGGTGTAGAGATATTAATTAAAATGGGCTTGCTGAAATGCCAGGGATACCATCGCTCTGAAAATTGAATTAAGCCCTGAATGTCAACGGTGAATTAACATGAATAGACTTATCTATCCCTGTCCAAATGTATTTTATCCATAAACTGTGTAATACATGGTGATTAACTAGAGGTTACGAATTCTAGCAGAAGCCCAATCAAATGTTTCAGAATTCTAATTCAGGAATGCATTCAGGTCAAAGAATATTAACAGAAAAGCTCCTGTCCCTTAAAGGGCAAGTAGAGTGAGTGTTTAAAAAGCTGTTTGAAATTTTGCTTAATTGTTCTCTTCTTGATCTATTGTTCTTGATGATTTGGAAAACCTGTGTGCTGCAAGTTAAGCTGCTTTAATTACAGTCATGTCAAATACGTAGGCTCTTTTTTAAAAGGGAGTTTAACTTCTGTGACTTATGAAAGTTAGAGAAACTGGAAGCACAGTAAAAAGCCAATATCTTAGTTGAGAACATTCCTGAATATCGTAAGAATAGAATTTTCCTAAATGCATGCTTGAAGGAGAGTTGGAGTCCAGAGGCATGGCGTAGTGGAAGCTCCTCTGTTAGGAGCCCAGCATTGTGGGTTGTTTTTTGTTTGTCCTCAGCATGTCTTGCTTTTGAAAAGCTCCAAGTATTTAAAACTCATTGTTAAAAGTATCATATTGTGTGTATAGCAGGACCATTTGCACTATATTAAGGACACGGAAACTACAGAAAATGAAAGATCTAGTGTGTATGAAAAACAGGACAAATACTCTAGCGAAAATCAATTTGATTTTCTCACAAATTTACTGCACTTGTTATTTAAAGAAATGCTCCAGAATGTTATTTTTCCTTTTTTTGCCTTTTCCTCATTGGCTTTAACTCCCTATGAATGGAACCTGTCACTAAAAATACATTTCAGGAACCAAGTGCCCCTCTTTTGTATACATCCCTCTAAATCTATGGCTAAGCCCAATGTTTAAGGTTGTCAAAGTGGCTCCAGTCCAAACTCGGGTTAACATTTGCACTTTCCCTGAAGTAGGACTCCGGAGAGGCAATTCAAACAACCTTTCGGGTAATCCCAGTTGGTGGGTTTTAGCATTACCAGCTGGCTCTGAATGGGCCACTGCTCTCTCTGCAAAGAGGAGGGAGCCTTAACCGCAGAGTCCGTGCTTGTCAATCCAGCTGTGTCTAAATCCATAGATCAGTGGTCCTCAGATTGTGTTCCCTAGACCAGCAACATTAGGATGCTAATGTTAGAAATGCAGATTTTCAGGCCTCGCCTCAGTGAATCAGCTCCTCTGGGGTTGGGCCCAGCAATGGTTTAACAAGCCCTTCAGGTGATTCCGATGCACCATTAAGTTTGAGAACCACTTCCGTAAATCATTGTTTCAACCTCATGTTAACCAGTAATTCCACCACTTAAATTAGCAGCTTTCATTTTTGTGATCCTTTGTGTTGGACAGGTAAAAGTGGATGATTTCAACTGCTTAATGGATACAGAATTTTATTTTGGGGCATCACTAATATTTTGTAACTAGATAGAAGTTATGACTATACAGCATTATGAATGTACTAAGTGCTGCTGGATTCTTCACTTTAAAAATGGTTAGTTTTATGTTACACAAATATCACTTCAAGTTTTAAAAAAGGTATAAATTAAAGCACTTTGAAACTTCAGTGCTGTAGACATGCCAATCTAAACAATAAACCTGCAAATTAAAAATTATCTATTCCTTAATCATTGTTATTTTGAGTACATTCTAATTTTTTTGATACATAGGAGGATATGATGTATTTTCATTGCACAATTACTAAAGTTTCCCAAGTATGCATGAAAAATGGAGTATACCTAAAACTGTGACTTGAATGATACTCATGGAAAGTTTCTCATTGGAATTTCTTGATGAGGCAAACAATAATTTTCAAATACAAATAAGGAACAATATATTTGAATGTCTATTATTGTTAGGCTGAGGATTATAAAAGAGGCAGAAAGAGTAAAAACCAGGCTTTTAAAATTAAATTTCAGGCAATATCTTAAAATACCTCCACCCTCATATTACACAATTCAAGAGGATCTGGTCCATTTATGTTGTACTGTATGAGAATTTCATTTCTTATGAAATATCACATAGCATATTTTAGGTTATAATATGATCTGAGGTTGTCCCCTGGAATTGTACAACAGGTTTTGACCTTTCTTACTATAGGATTTGTTAGCTACTGAACCTAAATTTCACTGGGGAACATTTTTTTAAGTAAATTTAACAGAAAAAAAATTCTACTAAGTTCCGTTACATGTAGAAAACATAAATCAATTAAGGGTTAAAGTAACATTATATTTCATTATAAAACCCTATAAACCCTATAAACAGATTTTAGGTATAATATATTACAACACAGAACATTGGAAAATATAAGAAAATATACAAAAAGAAACAATTTCCTCACACTGTCAGAACTGAGAAATGAAATCTGTTGTATTTTGAGAGTGTATGTATGTGTGTGTGAACATACATCACACATGCATAAACCGTAATCAATAACATAACAGCACATTCTATTTGACTACTTTACCATATCATATTTTCCATTGACCAGAAGTGTTCTCCTACAGGATCAATACCATTTTAAGGGCCGCATAGTATGCCAACCTATGGACTTATTTCGCTTGATTGATTAATTCCTCATAACCAAATATGCTGATTGCTTTCAGTTTGTCATTAAGGTATACATCACTACAACTGAAATCCTTGTACCTATATTTTTGTACTTTTGTGGATTATTTTTCCAATATATTTTGTAACACCTGTTTATACTAAAAACATCAACATTTCTCTTTCTCTGTCAAATTTTTTTCCAGCTTATTGTATTCTTTTTAATTTTGGTTTTAACATCTATTGTATGTTCATTGTTTTCATTCACAGTATCACCTTTCTGTGGCAATATTATGTATAAAATTTCCTACAGTTTCATCATCATGGTTTTGTTACTTCCATTTAACTATTTGAACATTGTTATGATCTGTGAGATAGTACAAAGATCTAAATTAATTTTTCCAAATAGTTAAAAAATTATTTCCTCATCATTGATTGATCAGTACAATGCTCTCTTCACAGCTTTGAAAAATAAGTTTATCAGACTAGGTGTGTAAAATAGTGTAAGTTATTTAACCTCTCTGCCTTCATTTCCTGACAAAAGAAATACAGCAATAGCAGGGCCCTCAAAAAACTAATATATGGAAAGCATTGACAAGGTGCCTGACACAGAGCAAACACTTAATCAACATTAGATTACTGCTACTTATAAAATGAAAGAGTTCTACCTCTTTTTATTTCTTTGTTATTAAATGTAGAATTTATCCCTGTTAAGATAGATTGACAGAATTCCTCCCAAAGCTTTAACACCAGACTTTGAAAACCATTTCAAGGGTCTTTCTTGATTTTTGATCTATCAAGAATTTCCCTTTCTTTTGGATCAGTTCTGGTAATTGATACTATTCTAAAATGAACGGTTGGGGAACAGGCCTGAAGGTGGATATCAATAAGGAAGTTGTTCTAACAGTGTAGGCGGGAAATGGTTCCCAGTCCTAAATCCATCACTTTCCCTGTAATCTCTGGCTCGGTAAATAGCAACACCATTTCCCCCATTTGTAAAGCCAAAGCCTGAGAGTCTTTAATTCCTCCCTTTCCCTCAACATTACCTGCCACCGTCCCCAAGTCCCATTCCTCTTCAAGGCCTGTTGCCTCTGCATCCAAATGACATCCGAATGCCTTCATTTCTCTCCACCTCTGTAGATCCCATGTTATTCAACCACCATAAGTAGATTTTGAAGTAGTCTCTTAATTGACCTCTGTGTCTCCAATTTTGTTCATGGCAGACAAAGTGATCTTCCAAAAATATAAATTAAACTACATCACTCCCCTGCGTTAAACCTAATGGATTTCCATTAAAAATTCAAACTCTGTCCCTGCAAGAGCACACATGACTTGGCCTAGAATTTGCCCCTGCCCCAACTACCTCATCGCAGATCACTGTCCCCCTCTCTAGCTGTGTTCCAGCCTCCCTGGACTTTATGTTACTGGGGCAAGCCACTCCATTCCCACCTCAGGGCATCAGCACGGCCTGGAACGTTCTCCAAACTTCTTTGTGGCTCCTTCTGTTACGTGTGTTTTGCTACCCGGGTCCCTCCTTCACCACCACATCTAAAGTTGTCCCTACCCTCAATCCACTCACTGTTTCACCTTATCCCATTTTATTCTCTTCATAGAGTTATTCTCTGACATGTTCTTATTCATTATAGTTGTTTGTTTATTGCTCTTCTGCATGTGCCTGGCACATGTTTTGCCTTCATTAAATATGTATTGAATGAATGAATGGATGATTTTAAAAAGTGGATAAATTTGAGAGATTTAAGGCTGAGAATTTTTTAAACTTAGATATTAAAAATGACCCAAAAAAGTAATAAGTATGTGAGGTAATACGTGCGTTAAATAGCTTGATTTAGCCATTCTACAATGTATGTAAATATCAAAACATCACGTAGTGTATCATAAATGTATACAATTTTTACTTGTCAAATAAATAATTTTTAAATGACTAGAATATAAGGGGAAATGGGAATATCCTAACCTGGGTGTGTTACAGGATGTGAACAAATGTAAAGGTCATCAGCTGTACACTTAAAATTAATGCACTCTGTGCTCTATAATTACATGTATATTATCCCTTAAAAGTAAATACATAAATGTATTTTTAAAATAGCTAGAGAGAGCACCAAAGTTAATTCATATGCCCGACTCAAAAGCTTCCTTTTTCACATAGTCTAGGACCTAATATCACATGCAAATTTAAAATTTCTTTGAGAATGAGCTTTGGGATTCTGTAAAGATTTTGGGCTCTATGGCTTGGTTGATAAACAAGATTGTTCTCTTTACTCAATGTACTAAATGGACTTTAAAATGAGCTGGTAATGAACTCGGGCTTAAAGGAAAAGGGTATGCCCACAGGGCAAACTTGTTTCAGCTCAAAAAACACTGTATCATGTGATATTCCATTGCTCACCCAAATTAGGTAGCTTTACATTATCATGTGACATTTGTTAAATAATCTGAGAAAGAAAATATTTCCCGATGTTTAGATAATGATAGTTAGATTTATAGGGTGGTTTCTTGCATCAGACACTAATGACTTTTATAAAATATTTCATAAATTCATTTTATGAAAGCACAAATGTGAGTCATTTGGCCTAGTGATATGCACAATGTAGCAACTCGAATATTTTCTGAATAAATGAATGAAATAGGATAAAAAAATAAAAATATTAGAGGTAATTATTTGGGTTCCAAACGAAGCTTTATTTTAATTACAGTTCCTAATACTTGCATGAATTCACTATTTATTTTACTATAATCAGAAGACTGCAACAATTACCACTTGTACAACAGTCACAGCCTCTAATTTATTACTATTAGCTCCTGAAATGTTTTGAGTTGTATAAATATAAACACTTTGATCTTACAAGTGTACCCTGGAAAACTGGTCCTAGCATTCCTGGGACTTTTTGAGCTAACGGGAAGTGAAATGCCCTTCTCATATTCCCTGCTGAAATAAGGAAAACTTTATTGGTTTGAAAGTGTTATTTTCCTCCAACTTTTTCCTCACTGACCTCCACTCATTTATGCAGTAGGCAGGTCAGTTGAGCAAAAACAGTGTTGGTTATTGAAGATTAAGCTACTGATTTTAGATAAACTTATGTTGTAACTATACATTTCCCAAAGATGCTACAACCGGTTGAAACATTTATATTTGTGACTTAGAGCATCAGAATGAAGGTATTAAAAGTTTGAAATCTCCCCAGCATTTGGATGAAGCAGGAATAATGTGGTACAGCTCAAGAGAGTTAAGAATTACAAGTCATTATGCCAAGCCAAATGTATCCTTCTAACGCTGTGCATATTATAAATGCTGACTCCAAGGCATCTATCTAGTCAGCTCTGCTATTTAACCATCTTCTTTCCTTTCAATTCACCACTTATCACTAGGCCAAAAAAAACTTGATCATCTACCAAGAGGAAAAATATTTTAAAGTTATTTTCATACACACTGAATTCTAAGATTCACACGTTTTCTGAAGCAACTTTTTTCAAAGCATGGTATGAATGTCAGAAAGGGTAAACAGGTACTTTAGGATGAACATCTGTGTTCACACACCAATACATTAACCCTTCTAAAGTGAACAATTCAGTGATTTTTAGTATATTGAGTATATTTATTCAGAGTTATATAATCACCACCAATATATAATTTTAGAATATTTTCGTCACTCTAAAAAGAAACCTCATACTCATTAACAAGCACTCTTCCTTCCTCCCTCCCTCAAGACCCTGGCAATGATTAATCTTTCTGTCTCCATATATTTGACTATTCTAAGAATTTCATATAAATGGAATCATGCAATGCATGATCTTTAGTGACTGGCTTCTTTCACTTAGCGTAGTATTTTCAAGGTTCATACATGTCGTGGTATATAGCAGTACTTCATTGCTTTTAATTGATGAGTAATATTCAATTGCATGGATATACATGTGCAAGTTTTTATGTGGACACATTTTCATTTCTTTTGGGTATATACCTAGGAGTGGAATTACTGGGTCATATGATGACTATGTTTAACATCTTAACGAATGGCAAACTGTTTTCCAAAGTGGCTGCACCATTTTACATTCCCATCAGCAGTTTATTTGATAAGTTCCTTATCAGATAGAATTTGCAAATATTTTCTCCCATTCTGTTGGTTGTCTTTTCACTTTCTTGATAGTGTATCCTTTGTGGCACAAAGTTTTTATTTTGGATGAAGTTTAACTTATCCATATTTTCTTTTGTTACTCATGCTCTAACCATTGCCTAACCTAAAGTCTCAAAGATTTGCACCTATGTTTTCTTCTAAGGTCTTTTATAGTTTTAGCTCTTACATTTAGGTCTGTGGAACATTTCAAGTTAATTTTTTTATCTAGTTTAAGGTAAGGGTCCAACTTCATTGTGATAGTGATAAGAAGTTTTATTTTAACTAAGTATATTTTAATTTTTTAAAAAATTTCCAATTTAGAGAAAAGGTTTAAATAAATAGTAAACTATATAAGTGTCTAAGAAATGTATCACTCTTTGGGCTTCCTGGAAAAATTAATCTAGGATCCATATTACTGAGGAAATTTATACTTAAATTTTTACTTTTATTTATTTTAATTTTTACTTATCGAAGGTATGGATGAAACACAGGAGTGGGATAGAACTTGGCACCCACATACACATATATGCTAAGCTCTATGAGATTGTGTAATTTTATTTTAAAGTAAAAACCCTCATGTTTTAAAGGTAAAGAAAACATATGCAAGAAACTAAAATGGTGCCATTCAGCTAATTTTCTTGAATTCTTAGTTATGAAATATAGGGAAATAGTTTGGTTTTGATAAGTTTAAGCCTAAGTGATAAAAATTCTGGTATAAGGTTAAAATTAAAAATACAAAAAAAAAAAAATACATCAATATCTTTTAACTAAAGGATCACCAAGAAAAGTTTCCACTACAATTAGTTCATTCACATCAAGTTACCTAGTCAGCTTGGATTGGTTACCTTAAAGTGGTAGAAGCCTCTTGTGACTTTTTTTAATAGTAAAAAATTATTTATAACTTCCTTAATCCCTAAAAACATGACTTCCACATGTTTTCCACTTTTTAAACCTATAAAAACAACTTGTTCTTAAGAGCTAAGATTACCAGGAAAGCTAGTAACATTAACTAGAAAAGATTTTATTGGTCAAACATAGTTTATGGAATTTTATTGACTGAATGTGTAAGAAATAGTCAGTGACTCTTAGTATTTCCAATGGCATTTTGAGGACATTCCTTTAGCACTATTCATATATCTGCCCACTCTTAAGAGATGTATTCACCTCAAGTTTTCTCTGTTGAAAAATCAACCAGTTTTAACTTCCTTACCCTTTTTAACTTCCTTAAACACAGTTAGGTGGCTGCCTTCTGTGCTCCAAAAGCACTTATCCCATTATGCTAAAAGGATCTATGTATTTTTTTTTCCTTTACCAGATCATTAGAAGCTTGAGAGCAAAGACTATGCCACATTTATAAACATAACTCTAGCACAGAGAATAGCAATAAAGGCATAAAGTTTGTTGAATGAATGGGGGGGAAAAGCATAAATGTGAGAACAGATGAAAGAAATATGTTTGTTGTTATTTGTAGAGCTCCTGGAACATTTAGGTGAATCAATTCTTGTAGGAAAGGTCACTCAAGTAAACATTCAGAGTTTTCCTTGGATTCTATGATATAAAGATCCAAAAGGCAGTTTTGAAGAAGGCAGCTCTCAAGCCCTTGTCTTTACCAGTCATCAGATGGGCAAGATGGGGAAAGGGTGGTGCTCCCTGTAGCATTTCAGGTCTCATCTCCTCGTGGCCTTATTTTGCCACCCTACACCCTAAAGCCCTGTTTTCTACCATGACCTTAGTAGAATTCCAGAGATTTCACTAGGAACTCCAGTTATCCTCTGGCTTAGCTATCCCAGAGGCATTAAATATCCTGTGTCCCGTTGGTGCATTGCGTTATTGTGGATCAACTAAACCCCACAGATCTGTAGGTTACCCCAGACCCTTCTGTCCCAGTCACTGACTGAGCCACATGTACCAGGTGATTTAGGTTCCAGTAGCCTCCCCTGTGCCCTAGAGGGCTTAAACCCCTTTCCCCAGCACAGCTTCATTACACAAAAATGAAACTACCAACCTAATTAATGAAACAACCATACTTGTTTCTGTATGAAGAGCATTTTCTGAGACAATCTGGAGAAAGTCACTGTCTTTTTAATGACTTTTGAGGAAGAATTTTAGGTTCTAACTGGATAGACAGATTTAATGTTACCCCCAGACATGACCCAGCTAAACACTTAAGTGAAGCATGGGTGGAGCAGAGCTGGATGTGACATGTGTGGATGCCAGGCTGTTCTGATTGCTTTATTTTTAACCATGAAGCAATAGCACTAGGAATTGTGGGTGTCGGCCCTATTGCATACATTAAATGTCTAAATATGTGCCTCTATTTCTCTAGAAGAAAAAGGAAGATGTTGAAAGGCTCTACAAGAAGTATCCAATTACTGTCCAATACTATGCTGAATTTGTAAATTTCTTCTATGCATAAGGAGCTGTGTGCCACACACTTAGCCAAAACAGCAATCATATAAAATGACACCAATGACTACCATCAATTATGGCATTTTTATTCAGGTGTTCAGATATTAGAGCATGACAATTGCAGGACCATTTCAAGGTTGTCTTGGAGTGATGAGTTCAACAATGGACAACACTTGAGTGCTGAACTTCAGGGACATTAGCTATGCCCACTAAGCATACCTGTGAGTGTTGTAATAACCTCATAAGGTGAAATTCAGAATATGGTCTAGTAGCTGGCTCCCATCTCTGCTGGTATGTAACTTTCAATCAGTATCATAAGATTCTTATAAAAAGTCTAGCATTTGTAAATCCTCATGTAGAGACTGAAAAGAAACTATTAGCACAAGTTCTCATTTAGAAGAAAATTTGATTCTTCATTGCTTTGAAAAATGATTTCCTCTTTATATTTTTCTCGATATTACAGTCATGCATTGAGTGCATGGTTTTTGTAAACATTTGTGAAGTACATCAAAGGATGAAGATAAAATAAAAGTCTATAAATTGAATATTTTTGAAATGTCAAAATAAGGAAGCCCTTATATGACAATAAATCAGAAAACTTATAGTAAAAAAAATTGATAGATTTAAATTGAATTAAATCAAATTAAAAATTGCACTAACCACATTTCAAGTATTCAATAGCCACATGTGGGCTAGTTGCTACCATATTGGATAGCACAGACATGGAACAGTTCCATCCTCACCAAAAAGTGTATTAGATAGCACTGGTGTAGAAAAATGTTCTTCATCATTTTTTCAGTGGCTGCTTCTGGCTGGTGGGATTTGAGTTAATTTCATTTCATTTTATTTTTCTATTAATAAATTGCTTGAGTTCTTATGAGTATAAAATATATTCATATTTGGAAGCCTCTTTCATCTGAAAAAAATCACCTATGATTCCTCTATGTAGAAATAGGCACTGCTAATACTATGTTATATTTTCTTGCAGTCTTTGCTCTATATACTCACGATTGCACAGAATTAACATCATATGTACAAGTTATTAATGTTGCTTTTACATCTAATATATCAGAACCAGTTTACCTTATTCTATAAAATTCTTCATAAATACCACTTTAAAAATCTGCATACTATTCTGTCCTATGTGTTTAAATGATTTTTGTTATATATGTTGCCTTGACTATACTACTAAAATATTTAAGAATCTTACAAATCACTTGGATTGGGGGAAATCAAATTCATAAGGAAGACAGTGATTTTTAGTCCATTTGTTATATATAGAGAAACAGCTAATACATTAGACTTCGAAGATGCTTTTTTCATTATAAATCACCATTCAGAATGACCCCCCAAAACACAATAGCCTTAGAAATGAACGATTTTGGTAAAGTGCCTTTATTATTCAAGTGTTCCCTTTCTACTACTGAATGCAACGATGCACAGAAATCTTTGCTACCATCTGTCTTCTGGGGAGATTTATCCAAAATGTGTCACCTTTCTTTGAGTTCCTTTAGAATCTGTTCTTTAGGTAGACATACATCCTTTGGCTTTCCTGGGCTACATTTTGATAAATACTACATGACATTAATGTGGGAATCCAAGGAAAAAAATATTTCTAGGACTAAAGAACAATGACCTGATATCCATGGAAGAGAAGAAAGTATAAGAAATCTACTTACATCTTGCTCTACAAGTTGCTTTTGTAGTATTTAGAGATGTGGGGAAATGCTGTTTAAACTAAGGACTTTCCCTGTTTCTCAGTAGCATTGAGTCTTTCTTAAATTGACCTTTTTCAAACCACATCTGAATGTACCCAGTGGTGTCTGGAGCCAACTGGTACCAGTTCATGATAGCCAATCGTCATGTGTTTGCTAAATTTCTACTGGTTGTTACAGCCGTTATAAATTAAATAATATAAATTTACAACTAAATAAATTACATTAAAAACACTAGTAATATATACTCAAAACTGATCGCTTTCTAATTATTTTATTAAATGTTATGGTTCTCTATGATCTTGAGGCTATTTATGCTTCTTATACCCGTATGGTGAAATACTATGTAATACTGTGCTACTGCTGATCTCTTTCCAACTCTGAATTCATTTATATCATTAGGGTAGCTTGAAATTGGCTACAGTGGGAGTATTTACATCATGGGAATCAGTAAATGCTAGAATTCAGGACTGGGGGGGAAATTTTTTGTTCATTAGGGATTTTGGTTTGGGCATTTTTTGTTTTTGTTTGTTGGTTTTTGAAAGTCTGTTGTTAAACATTTACCACAAGAGGCTACCACTTCGCCCAATGCAATCCTCTTTTGTACTTAATTGTTGAAATTAACCTACAATACTAGGAAATCACCAGATTGAAGTGGTATAGTGAATCAATTTTACAATCTTTTAAACTACATTTTTTTCTAAACTACATTTCACAAAAAGGCATTGCGTTGGAATCATTAAAGAAAAAAGGAGAGTATATAATATATATATATATATTCTTCTAATCCCACATTAAATACTGATATTTCTTAGTACCTAAGACAGTGTTTGCTGTAAATTAAATAATTAATATTAATATTAGAATAAAATAATAAAAGAAATCAAGAAGTAGAATAATTTGAGTTAGTCCCTGACAATAGGATGGTTTGAATTCTCTTGATGTGAAACTGGGTGACATTACAGTTCATCTCAAAATATTTCATGCATTAAATGTCTTCTTAGGAGGACATAAGAACATTTGACTTCCCAGTTTCCAAAGGATTTACAAATTCTTCTGGGGAAAATTTTGATAGGAGAGAGAAAAAATGGCTGAAAATAAGGGGAAAGAGAGAGGAAAAAAAAGGTGAAAAGAGGTTGAATGAGATTTGAGAACAAAAGGAAAAAAACAATTGCCTAAAAATTAATCAGTGCAGGCCAGCAAGTAAAATGCAAAGAAGTGACTCATAATGTCCTGGGGATATTTACTGTTTTTTGCAAAATTTTTGTAAAATTAAGAGGGCTTCACACTCCTTAAATTCCCTTTTCATTCCCTGTTTAGAATTGTACTGGCAAGTCTGGTGAGAGCTTTGTGGCATGGAGATATTATTAAGCTGCCTCATCTTACTGAATAGACACAATCACGTAACTCTCAAGGTGATTTTTTTTCTCATTGAAAGTTGAGGTTTTAGAGATGACAACTTTGGTCTTCATGCATGATGAAGACCATACTTTTGATGGATCAAAAGTAAGTGATTTTAAAAGAAATTTTCTTATATTCAAAGAGAAGACATGTACAAAAAGGCATATTTAAGATAGGGCTTATTCAGATGCAACTAGTTATTCCTTATAAAAGTAGACATCACACCTTGTCAAGACTTTCACTTGTTAAGAGCTTTATATCCTTGTGTTTCTGAAGGTGTAATACATTATTGATCTTCATGGTTATGGAGCATGGTTGACTCATGTATATCTAGAGTAATGGAAAAGAAAAGCGAGACAAATAAAACAGGAAATAAATCTGAAAATCAAATAATATTTAATCTTGAAATATCTTTAGAGCCTTCAACAAACACATATTCACATCTATATTTAGACACTTATGGATAAGTTATCCACTTACTTCAGACTCCTTCAGTTACCTGTAGTGAACTGGTGGGAAAATTTCTCCCCTTTTCATTCCTACAAACATTATTTTAATAAGAAAGAGAGAAGTAACAGCTAACATTTATTTCACTGCTATTTTTCAAGGCGTACTTAAAATAGGTAATCATGTCAGTCACCACAAAAATGTATTAATTCTTTCTGTGCATGTGACAGGTTACAGTGTGCAGATTTGATCTTGATCACTACATGAATTTTTTAAGGTGAACGGCATTATTAGTATCATCTACTTTGTGTGGAAACTACGCTGAAGCTCAGAAAAAAACACGTTGCCTGATTTTCGAAGTTGGTTAAATGGAGGAGCCAGAAACTGAAAAGTTCTAGAGATGACTTGCCCCTTGGAATTCTTTAAATTAAGTTTCCTGTGAAAGAGTGAATTAAGAGGAAAAATTGAAATGCATGTGTTTAGAATATAGTCGGTCAAATATACACAAACCAAAAACATACACATAGATGCAAATACATGTGTCCTGATAAGTCTCAAAGTAAGTAAATGTATATAAATATATATAGTAAAAATGTTCTGGTTTCTATAAGAGATTAAATGTGTTCAGTATGTGCCCCCATATTGTCTTTTATTTTCAAGTTATCGATTTATTTTTCAAGTACTCACAGCTTGTGTTATGTACTGCTCTGAACACCTAACATATGATGATTTATTTATTTCCCATAACTGTTCTAAAGGGACACTACTGTTATCATCATGCCACAGATGAGAACACTGAGGCACAGAATGGTTAACAAAACTTTTCAAGGTCACATTGCTCTACATGGGAGAGCCCAAACTCAAACCCAGGCAGAATGCAGGCTCTCTGCTGTCCACTTCCAAATGTCCAAAGCTCTTAACATAGACATGTGGATTTTCCAAACAAAGGGAGTATTATTTGTGTTTGTCATTATTAAGGAAATGTCTGGGCTTCTTTTTTGATATGTTTGATTTTAAGTTGTGTTCTGAGGTTCTAGAAGCTCCTGTGGTAACATGTAACCAGTACAAAGTACCATGGAAGGATGCAGCTATCACTACAAAATAGGAAAAAATACATATATTATCTCATCAGTGAAGAACTCAGCAACCAAGTAGATGAGGCAAACTAAGTGAAAGTATCAGTGCTTTCTTTTCTAACAAATCATTATTCTAAAACTTGTGCACATCTATACCTAGAAGCATTGCCCTCCCCTGGAAGTTGAAAGGGAATGTAAAGCTTTTCAGTCTTTGTTGGGGTTTAAAGCAGAAGGCATGTAAGTTGCCTAATTGTCTGCTTTGCACACACCATTACCCCAGGTGGCATGGGGATTTTATGCACTGCAGTGGTAACAGCTGTGCGTAGAAATTTTGCTGGAAGTTAGGTGGTTGCTTATGTCAAAAAAAGCTGGGGTGTAGTTTGAAACATGAGTGACAAGCTGTCTATACTTAAGAATTTTTAAGTTTAACAAATACTGATTAGATGAGGAGGAAGCTAACTACTTTTTCCATTGACTGTTTTTCAAATTGCGACATATTTCATGCACTTTTATTTTCAGTAAGTAAGGATGAGTGTACAAATGATTAATCTTGACCATTTGCCTTCCATTATTTCCTATTTTAACTTCATATATGGATTATGTTATATTTTTAACAAACTGCCTCTAAAATATCACTACCGGAGATGACATGGGTGACTGCTGATTTATTCAAGTTTATTCTGCCAATTGTACTATTTTTATGTAAATCCCATCAAATTGGATATGCTTTGTAACACGATGCAATATGGAGAGGGCTTAGAGTTTACAGTCAAAAGTACTTGGATTCAAATCTCCCTTTGCCCCATTTTATAAAACTGAGCAAATTACTTCACCTTGCCGTACCTCATAGGAAATTGGCAATAAGAATAGCTATCTCCTCGTGTGTTAGTTTGCAGATTAAATGGGAGGGGAGGGAAAGCATACAGAAGAGTTAGAATGGTACTTGACACATAGTTACTAATTAGAAGGACTTATTGCAGTTATATTTATTATTTTTACAGAGAACTGAACAGTTAGGGATCTAGTTGCCTATCTGATGAAATTCCTTCAACTGTGGATCCCACAGAACAGCGGTCCCCCACCTTTTTGGCATCAGGGATCAGTTTAATGGACGACAGTTTTTCCACGGGGGGGGGGGGGCGGGGGGCGGTGAGAGGGGGGGAAGGAGGGAGGAGCTCTTCAGCCTGGGGCTTGGGGACCCCAGCTATAGAATACATGAACATTAATCAGTATCAGGACAAAATTCTTCTTGTTTCTTATAGTCATTCCTTCAACACTGTAACACACATTTTCAATCCACTCATATTCCATTGGCCCGCCACCAGAGATTACTTGATGAGGGTTCCCCCTATAGTTCTGAGAATGTTTTCTGGCCATGGAAATGCAAGGGAGTTAGCGCCTTAGAAATGATGATCCACCAATGATGGGACCAGAGTGGGTAGATAAACACTCCAGTTTCCAGGCTGCCTGGGGACATCTTGAGGTGTGTTCTTCACAATGTCTCCAAGTGGATTGAGCCTCAGTTGCCCAAACCGGTAAACCTGACTTGACTTCTCCAGCCCTTACTGTGCCTCCTGTAACCACCTCCAAAATAAACACTTGTCCCCAGATCTTTGACTTGAATCTGCTTCCAAGGCTCCCAAACAAACATCCTGTATGCCAAGCGTGCGTCTTGCAACATGGGAACCTAGCTCAGACACTTAAACTTCTTGAAACACATAGTCACAATGCTTGCCCAGCTCTGAAGCTGTCTTTCCTTTGAACCTCTCCAAAACCCTGGGCCTAATTTACTTGGTCCAAGGGATGTGGGCACTTTATTTCAACCCATCTTTCTGCTTTTTCTATGGACAGCCTGCCTGAATGCCACCAGTATCCTCTTCCTCTTTCCTTCCTAGCTGTTAAATCTGCATGAAACCAGACCCTGGGTTTGTTCATGGAGATGAGGAAAACCTAGAATGCTACTTCTTAGGGGTTCTCCTTTAATTTTATTTATCTCTTTTCTGTGGCCACTGCCAAGGATAACTGAATTTTTAGCTCCATAGAGATGCCTGTGACCAAGGGGAATATTTTTCTGGATGGTTGCTCTCACATTTCTTCTAATTTTTTTTTTCTTTCTTTTAGGTTTGAATAGTGTGTTCATTTTAGCTTAATCAACTCATGCCTGATAGCTTCAATTTTGGATGAAGTTGCATGGCCAGGATAGCTGGTTTCTCTTCTCCACCAACAGATTTCAATACTTACACGTGGAGGCTCCCCATGAATGGAGTGGAGACTGCCTTCACGAGTTCATCGCCACTCCTTCTCAAAGCAAATATGAATGATCTTATTATGATAATGCCACTGTGAGATATGAAGGGCAGTATTCTACCATATTTTCTTCTTTCTAGTACTTACCCATAGTTGCTTTTTTTTGCCGTAGTCAGTTTTTCCTCCACTCCCTGTATCTAAAGAAATAGCTGGAAAATATTTAAAGATGCCCCACCCCACCTCTGTCACTTGCAGAAAAAAAAAAAAAAATACACAAACAAGCGAAGTTCTCCCAGTCTTTGGCTTTATGTGGGAAAATATTTGCAGCACCGTATTTCAGAGTCATCATCAATGTAAGTGGATAGTGTTTTATCCATAAAGGCTTTCTGGCTATGTGAGCTGCCTAAGCCACTGGTAACACCTTGGTGAGCAGAATGACATCCCTCATCACATCATATAAAAGACAGAGAAACCTTGAAAATGAGAAGTGTGAGGATAAGCACTGATTGAAAGGGAATTTGTTACTCTATGTTTTTATTTTTTGAGATGCAAATGTTCAATTCAAGGGCTAGCGATGGAGAAGCAGCCTGGACATAAATTTATATCTTTCCTTTACAATGAAATTTGAATAAAATATAGCAAGAGTCTACTCTGCCTTCAAAGAAAAGGTAGCTTTATTGCCGTGAAGCTCAACCATATGAATCGCACTTAAGTACAATGTGGAATCCATCTCTTTAATTTCCAGCTGTTGTACAGGAATGGAAAGACTTTCATAGGCTTGATCTTTCATAGGAATGATAGATTAGAGTTACATCTATATAACTAATTCAAATTGAGAATATTGCATTAAAATCTGGAAAGAAAATTAACCTAATATACAAATTGTTGAATAAGCCTAAAATCCAATAAAGATATATTCCATGAGGATGAAAAATGAGCAAGCTATATTTTCTGCACCGAAAATGCTACTGGTGTCAAAAATAAAATCTAGAGATCCTGAAAAGATACCTTATTTTGTGTATATCTGACATACAAATAAAATAGCTTTTCTTTAAAAGTCTTATTAAGGAGCAAAGGTTCAAACTGGCTTTTAACTCTTTTTTTAAAAAATCATCCTTTAGCGTGTGTTAATTCCTTCCATTAATTTCTAATATTTTAAATGATATAATTACAGTAACACATGCTGTAATTGAGTCCTTGTTTCTTAGGTGTAGAACAGTCTTTCTTCAGTGGCCAATTACCTGGAAATTGGAATCATTAACTTGAGCTTTCACAGGAACAAAACTCAACTTTCTTTGCAACGGACATGAAGTAGTTTAATCACAAATCCTGATGATTGAAAGAAAATGAATTTACTTATTCAGACAGTCTCTATTTTGTAACTCTTAGGGGAACAGATGATCTAGGACTTAACTTTAAAAGTGGAATTAAATTACAGCTGCCAGGATTCTGAGCTGGTCTGGTTAATTCCAGCTGTGGACACACATCTAGGATATTCTCTGCCAAAAGCAGGCCTTGAGTGACAGCTTAGCAAAAATAGGAAATTCCAAGTTCACCTCACCTCTTACTTTTTTCTGAGCTATATTCTTTAATGTTCTCCAACCGAGAAATTGAACAGTTTTACAGAGTTGTGGAAATAGCTTATTTTCTTTGTAAAAAAAAAAAAAAAAAAAAAAATGTTCAAGAAAACTATATCAAGTGCAGGGATGGAGAAATGTGTTTGAATCTGGTAGTTAACTCAGGTAGGTAAATCCTTCTCAGGAAACTTCTCAGGAGGTTCAGTTAATGAGAAACACTAAGACATAAAATTCCTTGATCGAATAGGTTTGGGGGGCGGGGGTTGCATGCAAACTGTCTACAGGTTTTTGTTATTGTTACTATTTTGATTTTATTCGTTTGTTTTTGAAATGCAGCCACTCATTTCCCCAGACCTGAGAGTGCCATACCCCAGAAACAGTCATTTTTAGACATCTGTTTCTGTTAAATTCCTTCCACCTATAAGGTCCTCTGAAACCTTGGTGCCTTTGCAGTTTGTCCTTCCAGATAATCCCCCCTTTGTGTGTTCTTTGAAGGGAATATCTTTTTCAGTGTAACCCCTCGCATATCAATAATGACTTGTGTTCAAAAAAAGAGAAAAGTTAGAGTGCAGGTTAAAGGAAAAGGGAAATTGTTTTTACAAGGAGAACTCTGACATAACCAAGTTTGGTATTAATAAAAATAAAATAGATGAAGAAAAGATACAGTTTTAGAGATAAACAAAATGATCAGTGGTGGAAAAGAAAGTAAAATATAGTTTAAATCAGTGTATTCCTCCACCAAAACAAAGGACATTAGTAAGGAACTTGCTTATTATGTACTTCAAATTATTTCTCCATTTACATCCAGAACTACATGGTTTTAAAATACTGTGGTTTCTTCTGAGTAAATATTTTGCAAAACTATTCCTTCAGTTCATGCTCAATAACCTTTTAAAATTTTTTTTGAAATGTTAACCATCCCAGATGTAGAGACATAATAAATCCTTAAATACCCACCCCTCAGATTCAATCATCATCCTTATTTTAGCAGCCTACGTCATCCACCCAATCCCAGACATCACCCCAAAAACGTTATTATAAATTTCTAATTAGATAAAGGCCAGTAGTCTTTTTAAATATATGTAAACAATGATTAGTGGGAAAACTTTTCAAAGATGCCACAAAAAGTTGAACATCTTTCTTATAAATTCTTCTTCTTAACTGTCCCTAACTGTATTGTGGGAATCCCAGAAGCTCTTTTCCAGAATTATTTTCTATTCTGAGCACCTCCTCTGGGTGGTCTCTACTTGCCTTGAGTTCCTATATCTTAAGGACAATTCCAGTGAATCCTTGACCCCAACACCTTGTCCCTGTAATTCTGAGAGGTGGCACTCTTTAACCAATCAACTATTTAATAAGTAAGCAAAAGTGTTTTGAAAGGACGTGAGAATTAGGCAGTAAAGTACTATAGACTGAACAGAAAATGCTTGGGAGAGAAAAAAGGCAGAAGATGGGTTTTGTGCCCATCACTGGGAGGAAAAAAAGGGCCTAAAGTATAGAGTCAATTCATTCCCAAATATTTTCCTATTCAGCGTTGTAGAAGTAAAAAATATTGATGGACTTTGTAATCACTGATTGAAAACTTGTGATTAATAATTACAGGTTCCATGTGGTTTATGAGAATTCTTTTTCTCTTCTGAAGATACAAAAAGCAAAATGACAAGTCACTGATCAAATATATTTTCTCTTTTAACCTTGTCTCAATGGTGTTCAAAACCTTCCATGCAATTAATCATTTCACGGAACAGCTGGTAATCATTGTTTAATTAGCCTTCACAAAACATTCATTCTTCCTGAATGGTCTCCTTTAATCTTTCATTAATGCTAGAGTGCTAAGTGGTTTCCTTTTTGTCCTATTATTGTTTATTTTACAAAATTTTTACTATGTGTCTTGCCTTTTCTGGGTCATGCAAATTGATGCTTTTGTGGTAGCATTTGATCTTTCTAGGAATCTTGATGTACTTGATAAGCTCTCAACTTGTTAGTGAAGTTGAACTTTCAGTTATATGAGGCAAAGCCTTGAAAGGGGATTTTTCTGTCTTCATGATTTACCTGGAAAACGTTTCTCTTCATGCAGCCAAACAGAGGAGAAAGTTTTATTAACGAAAGAGAGAATTAATGGCACCAAATAAAGTAACTCGGCTAAAAGGTTTTGTTTGTTTTCTTTCCTGTTTTTTTTTTTTTTTTTTACATCCACTCTTTCCTTTGTAAGGCTGATGTATATAAAAACTTCACAAGAGAGGTCAACATAACCAACCTAAGTAATCGGGACTTGTTGGCCCAGCATTTAGCTAAATAAATAAGAACGTAAGTTTATTTTTTGCTCAGAAGCTGGCTGCAAGTTTGCTAAGTGATTGATTCGATGCTAATTGTCCATGTGGAATTCTCATTTCTTTCGGGGCCTGTCCTTATGGGAGGAAAATAAATTCAGCCAAGCTGACTGAGCCTTGTTTTAAGTTTTAAGTTCTGAAGGTTTAAAAAACTCCTTATCTCTAAGGGATTCTCATTTATGATGTCCCAAAGAGCGCAACTTGCTCTGAAAAGACTTAAGGTCTTCAGTCAATTGCTCTTTCTGTCACACATTTGTATGTGCCACAGTTCTCCCTTTATTTTCTGCAGTCATCCCATGAATTGCACATGGAAATGAAAAATCGCCATCCCTCTCTTTAATTCCTTATGTCCAAATCCCAGTACATTCTAGGATAGAAATGAAATCAACATATGCACGGCCAGCATTGCCTTTTTGCTCACTCTAACATCCTACCGTGCTGGGACCTTTGGCTGTGATTCTGCCCCAGCCCTGGGGCAGTGACACTGTCATATTCTGATTCCACAATAACTACCTTCTTTGTTTTAATTTATCCATGAATTAAAAAGAAGGATAGAGATTTCTCATTTCCATATGCAATTCATGGGATGGTTAATTGTTGCACATAAGAATGAACGGCATGAAAGAGTATACTTGACTGACATCCTTAAGTCTTGAGCCAGAAATTCTCTCTCCACAGCCTTTGGGAAAGATGCTTCACCTCTCTAGGCCATCGTGGGGTGGGAGGCTTCAATTCATACAATTTTCTAGTAAGAATAAAAGGCAACTTTGTTTTGAAGTCATTCTAACTCTAGTTATTTTGAAGTTATGATATCATGTTAACATCTCTAGCGATAAACTAATTGTTTCAATGTTTATTTTCCAGGATCCCAAATTACGTGAACTTCTGGATGTGGGGAACATCGGGCGACTAGAGCACCGCATGATCACCGTGGTGTACGGGCCTGACCTCGTTAACATCTCCCATTTGAATCTCGTGGCTTTCCAAGAAGAAGTGGCCAAGGTATGATGGATGGAAACTTCTAAAGGTTGTCAAGTTGACCTGAATCCTTGTGATATTATTGTACTGAGGCCTGTGAGAGACTTTGAATTTTTCTCATATTTAGCATATGTTAAAATTTCATCTAAAAATATTTCAGCTGCCAAGTGTAAGTGTAATTCAAACAGTTCCAAATAATGGTGTACATTTAGAATTATGGTGTTTTTTTTTTGTTAGGAATAAAGCATTTGATATAATTCCTTTGCAAAACAAAATGTAGATAAAACCACATTCCAGTTCATCTACCTTACCCCAAGTCATTCTTTGTAAGCCTCATCCCTATGCTACTTCCAGCCTCATCGTCTTTCCAACTGTCTCCTGGAGACACACATCTTCAGCACCTTCTTAACTTTTTTCCCTGCAGCGCACTTTGCCCACCACATTCATGTAGTAGTTGCTCAATAAATATGTAAAAGATTGAAAAAATAAAAATTTAAATAAAAATATAAAATAATAACAAGTAAAAATAATAAATAATATTTATTCAACCTTGAACTAAGAGATGTGGCACCTCTATTTCACTGAGTGAACCTTTCAGATACATACCGGAATAACTAGACTATAGATACAATATGGTAAGCAAGAGGTTGTGAGCATCTAGGACCCCTGGGCTCAATCAAGTGTGGTGCTTTCTCTGGAAATATCCAGTTGCCATTACAAGAATACTGAAATGAACATATTTAAAGAAGAGCTTTCTTTTTCCATGTTTATAATTTATAGAATACTAGTGAGGATTCTTATCCTTCATATAATTTCTTTCAAGAGTTAATATGAATCTAAGAATAATTTGAAGTCTACATATCATACATGTTCCCTTAGAGAGCATCTCATGTCACAAATCACAACTCCAGGGTTACTTCAGGTCAGTTTGTATTGTCTGAGCATTTTGATCTATATTTTTTAACCCTCAGTGTTCTGACAATTTTCTAAGCTACACCAGATATACTGGCCTGTTTTCTAATCCATTACTGATTATTGGCAAGAGTTTATTTCTAACATTTACATAACATCGTCTTCAATTCTTATAAAGAAACTAATTCA
This sequence comes from Eulemur rufifrons, assembly GCF_041146395.1. Taxonomy (NCBI): domain Eukaryota; kingdom Metazoa; phylum Chordata; class Mammalia; order Primates; family Lemuridae; genus Eulemur; species Eulemur rufifrons. The sequence goes on from NC_091002.1 coordinate 31,932,338, forward strand.
ATGCCAACCAGTTTTAATACCCTAAGGTCTTTAGAAAATTCTCTCTCCAAGTGTGTTACAAACCTAATCTATTTCTCTCTTTATGAAATAGAGAGCTACCCATTTATTTCTGTAGAACAATTTGCACTTGAAGAGATTTCAGTTCAGTGAAACATTGTCTACGTGACAGCATTGTACTTGCCCTGCAACAGTTATTCTGGTATCCTGCTAGTAAACTTCCGAATTATATATACTTCATTTCTCAGTATGTGGTTAGATGGTTGGATAGATGGATAAATATAGAAAAACAAATTTTAAATTATTTGCAAAATATCTTTCCCCAAATGTAACTCTATTCCCTTTTAAAAAATAACCAATTCATGAGATTCACTAAATCTCTATTAAAAACATACAATACATTACAGTGACTTACAGGGAGGTTTCACTAAGAGTAAATATAGATTTTACATATCCATCTGCATATCTTAAATTGCATTAAACTTTTGTACAGTCATATTTAAAATATATTTAATTTCCTCCTCTCTGTGGGTTCCTACCCAGTAATTTTCCTTAGGGATTTTGACTTCTGAACCCTGTAATATTCCCCATCAGGAGTGCATCTATAGAGATTTTTCCAGCAGCTACTTGATGTTCCCGGTACAATTAATGAAGTTATGGAGAATATTTTTGCCTTTCCTGGCCGTGATGTTCTGTAGAGTATTTTTTTCCCCCACAGAAATTGCTCAGCAAGAAAGTTATGACTTCCAAATACCATTTTACTCAGAAAACTTACTTTTCGTACTTCTAGTTGTCAGTATTGTCTCATAACATCACACCCTCTATTTAATCTCTGCGACTAATGTGCATAATACCTCATGTTAGTGCCAGCACCCAAGGAGACAGCTTCTCTTGTTATGCAGCATGCCTGGCAGAAACCAGAGCTTCTTTGAAAGTCAAATGTCTCCAGAAGAAATTATTTGCCAAAAAAAAAAAAAAATCATTTACAAATGGATTCCAGCTCATTCATTCATTCAACACTCATTTTTTGGATGCCTTCTCTGTGCCAGCCACAATTCCAGTGCTAGGGATATGGCAATGAACAAAGGCCTTCCCTCTGAGAGCCAGCATTCTAGAAGAAATAAACAGATAAATTAAGATAAAATGGTAAACATATCTTATGTCAGATGGAGATCTGTGTGGAAGAAGAAAGCAGGAGGAAAGGAGATGAGTGTGTGTGTCAGAGAAGGGAATTACCTTCCAATGGGCTGGTGGTCATGACACAGGAAAGTGATTCCCAATGCTGGGAGCCACTTGAAATCCAAGGTGGTCCTTGGCTTCGCTCAAGAAAGGATTCAGGAGCGAGCAGACAGTAGAAAGTAAAGGGAAGTTTCATCAGAAACTACAGAAAGTCTACTCCACAGACCAAGCAGAGAGGCTAGCTCTCCCTGCAGAAGAGAACTGGCTCCCCAGTTCCTGCTGCCTTTCTGTAGAGAGGAATATTCATGGCAGGGGCGGTGTTTCACCATCTTTGTTCTAAGGGGTTGGAACTTGTCCTGCCCCCATCCTGTTTTGACCAGGCTAATTTGAAACTTTGTTTTGAGACTTCCCGATGCAGTTAGGCAATACTGCAGCAGTGCCCAAAGCAGTACTTGCCGGTTCCTTGTCTCAGTCCGAAAAGGCGAAAGTTTTGAAGGAAGTTGGCCAGTTACAACAATATCATTGATTTCTGAGAAATCTCTTGGATCAATTAGAAATTTAAAATTAGAACTAGGACTTAAACTTCCCTAAAGATACTATTCCAGATTTGCATGCTTTTTAAAATTCTTACCTAAATCACTTGAAATTGAATTTGTAATTTATTCCTTAAGGCAAGTGAATCCTTTAAGAGGTGGACATGGGGAGAAAACTGTGTCTTTCAACGTCTTCCTCCATAGTTGGACTAAAAATGTGCCTGAGTGCCCCAACATCAGCAGATCAGCACCCCACCCCCTTCCCTTGAAGGGTGCCTGTCTTGATGCCTCTAGGAAATAGGTGGTTTGTTTCACACTTGTTCTGAGTTGCACGATTCTCCCAGCACCTCCTGCTGCCCTGAAGACCAATGGACTGTCCATGTTTGCTACCGCTTGGAACTTCTAGACCATAGTCCACCTCCCTGGGAGGGCCTGGCCTCTGCAGAGATATAGGGAGGTGGTGAATGTCACCATCCTTCCCGTTACTCTACGGCCCTTAATTGCCAGCAGTACTCCACTCATGACTTGTGGTAAGGCTGGAGGTATCAGCAGAGGAAATGTAAACAGAGGAAGAGAGAAGAAACAACCAGGATGATAAATATGGCTGCCTCATGGCCCAGAGAAACAGAATAGAAGTAAAATGCAGAGAAGACGTCCCCGCAGGGATCCAGTTCACTTGCTAGATTGCTTCCCAATTCTCTCCATGGCTGAGGCGTCCTTGAAAATCTCCACCATGCCAACCTCTGGCCCCGTTCAGGGGAGTGTCTCTCTACCCACTCTGGTCACTTTCATCTTCACTCTAGCCCCTTTCATCCCTACTGCAGACCCTGGACCTGAACGCCCACTTGAGCACAACTCTCACACCTCACTTGTTCAGTCTTGAGTATCAGGAAAACCAAACATTGACTCTGGCCCTCAACTATCTTCAAACAGTCTGGAAAAGCCTTTAGCTCTGCAGGTCTTGGTCTAGTCTCCCCCGAGATCCCCTACAATGAGAAGTGCTCATGTACTTCTTCACTCGCCCCTGCTGTTCATCCAGCAGTTAACTCTTGAAACAGACATGAACACAAGGTCACCCACTGTGAGAGACAGCATAGGCTGGTTTGAGGGCTACAGGCATAAAGCTTGTTAAAACATGGATTGTTGGGCCTCACCCCTGCAGGTCTACTAAGAGTGCTGGTCCAGGCACCACACTTTGAGAATCTCTTTCTTAGAGAGATTTGGGCTCAGTGTTGCCAGATCTTTGGGTTTTCTTGCAAAAGGTGCTAGAGAATCCATGTAAGATGTTAAATACTGGCAAGAGTTGTTTTAAAGCATCACATGAGCCAACAAAACACAACTACTGGCTGAATAAGACTTGGGGGCTTCCATTTGGCAGCTTTTTGGTCTACAGTCACAGTAAGTAAGAAAAACATTGTGATAAATATAAACCTCAGGTCCTGACCACTGAGCACAATGTGGAAAGCACACAATATTATTTCGCAGAGCAGAATCATTGCTCCCCATCACATTTGTTCATTCTCTAATTTCCAAACCATTCCCAGGACCCTTCGGCTGGGGGGCAGGGGGCTAAGAAATGCGACCTCTCAGCATGACATTTTTTAAGACACAGAGAGCTATCTGCCCCCTTAATGACCATTGTGGGAATTTTTCAAAAGTTTTATGATAAAGCCACTTTTCTGTGCTTTACATTAGAGCATATTCTTAACCAGAGCATCTCCATACCCTATAAAGGGAAAGAAAATCTTATGGACGTCTCTAGTTTCCACTTTTAAACATGTAACTTGAAAATTAAAGAATAAGGGAGACAAATCATGATTTAGGCAGGCCAAATTGAAAAGTCAAGAAGAACACAAACACTCCACAGTGTTCTGTGAGCTCACCTTACCACATTCAACACATTAATTAAATGAATACAAACCAAGCAATTGAGAAATTATTGCTGGAGGAGACAAATATGGGCTATTTGCTTGCTGCAGAAAATAAGACTCTGCTGCAAATGAAATATGTCCCCCTGCAAGGTCACAGTTTTGACTTTTTGTGGGGAGGAACTAAGCAGTAGCAGAACTGATTCTCACACGAGTCCTGAGATTGGGCTCCAGGAAGGAGCACAGTAAAGGGGAAAAAGCACTGAAGGAAGGAGTCTGTAAGTCAGAAATCTCAGCTTCACTCTTCTGCCCAAGTGGATTATGAGCCTTGAAGCCTCTCAACAATTTAGGTACATTCTTCATCCATAAAATGAAGACCTTGGATTCAATCACTCATTTATTTTTCCAACAAAATTTGCTAAGCCCTTTGCAGTATTCTGTTCTAGATGCTGGGGATAAAGCAATGAAGAAACCAGATGAAGACCTTTGCCCATGGGAAGCATACCTTTTAGTGAGGGAGAGATGATAAGTAAACATATGGTGTATTAGAAAGAGACAGTGATATTGACAAAAATGAAGTAGAGAATAGGGAGTGCTGGAGAAGAGAACATTAAATAGGGTGGCCAATTCAGGCATCTCTGCGAAGGTGACACTTGGGAAAAGACTTGAAGATGGTGATGGAGAAAGCCATGGAGATATCTGGGGAAAACAGCATTTCACATAAAGGGAACAGCAGGTACAAAGGCCCTGAGCCAAGACATTGTCTGGCAAGGCTAGCAGGAGGAGCTTGAGCAAGATCGAGAGAAGGTAGTAGCAGAAGGGATTGAGGAGGCAACTGCAGTTGATTTTGTTGTAGGGTGGTGCAGGCTTTTGAAGAACTTGGGCTGTTACTGTGAGTCTGATGGAAGCCATGAGAGGATTTTCAGCTGAAAGCAGACAAAGTGATCTTATGTAACATTTAGCCAATAATGGACTACAGATAGAGGGACAATAATGGAAGCAAGCAGATCAATTAGGAAACTATTGAAATATTTTAGGTGAGTTTCTAGTTACTTAGACCAAGATGGATCTATGAAGGAGATAACAAGGAATCCATACACACACACACACGTGCACGCACACATTTAGAGGAGGAACCGACAGCATATGCTTATGAATCATATGTTGCATGTGAGATAAAGAAGAATCAAGGATGATACTAAGTCTTGGCCCAAGAGATAAGGATGGAAATATCACTGACACAGGGAAAATTTAAGCTAGTATGTCAATTATTATTTGGGGGCATATAGCAGGGGTTCAAGTTTGGTCACATTCAGTTTAACTTATTCAATACCCAAGTAGAGATGTTGAGAAGGCAGTTGGATATACAAGCCTGGAGTTGAGTGTTAATGGTATTAAAAAGTTATCATAGTATTTAATGAAACTGTATGAGATCGGCCAGGGAATGACTATAGATAGAGAAGATGTCCAAGGCCTGAGTCTTTAACACTCCAACATGAAGAGATAAGAAAGAATCAGAAAAAAAAGAATCCAAAAAGGAGAAGCCAATAAGGCAGCAATCAGGCAAGTGTGTGCCATTGGAAGCCAGGTAGAGAAAGTGTTTCAAGGAAAGGAGAAGAGAATGATAAGTTGGGTCAAATATTGTTCATAGTTCAATTAAGATGAAGCTCAAGAATTGACAATTGTATTTAACAATGCAGAAGTCATCAGTAGCCTTGATTAGAGCAACTTCAGTGGAGTGGTGAGGTCAAAAGCCTGACTGGAGTGAGTTCTGGGAAATACTGCAGAAAACAAATTAAGAAGTCAAAGTAGATCATCCTTTGAGAAGTTTTAATGTAAAGGGCAGCAGAGAAATGGGAAACCTGCTAGAAGGGAAGTGAAGTCAACAGATGGTTTTATAAGATGGGAGAAACAACATGTTTGTGTATCGGGGGGAATGATTCTGTGGAGGGAAACCAAGTACTGGTGTAGGAGAGTAGAATTTCTAGAGCTTGTCGAGCAGGCAAGAGCAGTAGGATTTAGTGCAGGGCTTGGAAAAATATAGCCTGGGGGCCAAGTGTGGCCCACCATCTGTTTCCATAAATAAAGTTTTATTGGAACACAGCAGCACCCATTTGTTCACTTGTCTATGGCTGCTTTTACATGACAGAATTGAGTAGTTATGACACAGACCACATGGCCCACAAAGCCTAAAATATTAACTATCTGATCCTTAACGAAAAACAGTTGACCCTGTTCTAGTGCACAAATAGAAGGGCTGAGCTTAGACAGGAGCAAGGGCCTTTCATCCAAAGAGGAGGAAAAGTGGATTACATCGATAGAAATGCCTGTAAGTGGTTCATGTGGTGGAGGCAGTCATAGTTGTTTTCTTCTAATCACCTCTGTTTTCCCAGGGACAAATGAGACAGAAGCTAAGAGTAAGGATTATTTGATTTTTCAAGACCTTTTCAGGACTAGCTGGTGAATTTTCTTTAAAGATCTGACTGGTAAGGTTAAAATGGACTGCAAAAGACAGATCATTTACATCTGCCCACAAAAATAGTGTTATTTTTAGCAAGTTAATCGATTCATTGGATCAAATTTTCAGTTGGTCAATGAATTTGAAGGTAAAATAGTTTGCCCAGTTCTAGTCTTTTCCCCAATATTCTGTTTTTCTTTGGGAGATGGTGGGGGACCTGCATAGAAATAAATTCCATTTGTTCCTAACAGCAAAAAGAAAGGAGCACCTGTATCAGGAAACCACATTTTCCCAGAACCCCCAAAGACTTCTGCTTCCATGTGATTGGCCATGTGCCCTATGGGGCCAACCTAGCTGCTGAGGCTTGGAAAATGTTGATTTTTTCAATTGGGCATATTGCTGGCCTGAATGATGCTGGGTTTTGGTTAGGCAAGGAGGAGAAAATGGATATTAAATAGCGTTTAGCAGTGGGTCCTACAACTGGAAAATGGTAGAATGGGATTCTGAAATCTAATAAATTGTATTTTTAAATAAGCTAGAAAAAGGATCAATAATATGAAAGTCAGGAATAACATTAAATAAATGTACACCAGTATTTTCATTTTAAATTAGAAGATAAAAAACAAACTCTGTTTAAGATTCACTCTTCCATGACCTCCACAGGCAATGAGGAATGATGGAAGGTGAAGAAGTCAAGGCCAAGGCCAAAGAGTAGTTCTCATTGTAGAGGAAAGACTAACGTGATCAATTTATTTATCAAGAGTCAAATAGCCCTTCATTCAAGGAGAAAGATCCAGCTTGCAAAATGGTTTAAAATAAAGTTGGGAGGTATAATTAAAGTAATTTAATACAAATTGATTTCCAAATGAGAAAATTATATTTTAGCAGAATTCTATCATTAAGTTATAAGTTTAATGAAGAAGTACCTGTGCATAATTTACTCATCAATTTTCAAGGATTACAGTTTTAATTGTGTCAAACATATTTTGTTTGACAGGTAAGCAACACTACTTAACTCCCAAGAAACTATGATTGGTCCTCTTTTTCTGCTTGGCGCACATCTTATTAAGGGACATAGCCATGTTGCTTTTTCCTTTTAAAATCTTTTTTATTTGATCTCTTCAAATAGAATTATTTTTAAAAATGAACAATGATATCAATTTTAATTACAGACCCTGCTTACATGCATTTATTATCTATAGTACCCAGCACGCAGGTAAATGCAACCAAAGTAATAATTAACATTGAGACTGCTGGGATTAAAAGACATAATAAATAGCAAGTGTTTTGATAAAAGTGACATGAGACTGTTGGAGGAACCATTTTAAGAATGTGGTGGATTGACACGAAATCCATAGAAAGAAAGCTTTGAGGGGGAGTGTCCCTATATGAACACTCAATTAACATTTTCTCACTTGTAGAAATGAGCAGTGACTCAGGAAACCAGCTGGAGGCAGAGGAGGTCTCCCTGGCTGATGTTAAAAATAAACTTGGGACTCACAATGATATAGCTGCAAACCTCTCATTGTGAAAACTTCAATTGAAGCAAACATCTTTCTGCTTTCTTCTACTCTGTGCCAGGGATGTTGCTCTTTGGGGGAAGTTTTATTTTTTTTTTCCCTTTGAAGGATTCTCTTAAAGTTCATCTGAGTTTGATTTTACCATATTAAACTTTTCCCATTTGGCAAAAGAATGTCAAGGGGACTAGAATGTACTGAACCTGGCACCTCTCAAAATAGCACATCCTCTACACTGCATTTTCAGTAAGTGTGAACACTTCCTTAGACCATCATGGTACCATTTAGTACAATACTACTTCACTTATCTGGGGGAAGACAGATGGGCAAGGATTCTTTAAAATACAGCCCCAAAACTTAAAACATAAAGCATGTCTATGTAGCCAACATCTATGCCCTAAACTCTAACACTAAAGCTCCTGTGCTTTAATTAGTTGGAGAGCTCCCTCAGCTCCATGTTACCTTCAGTACTTATCGTTTTTATAACCTATTCCAGCATAGTTCACTTTATAATGAATTACTTTCCAAAGACTTAAATTGTAAAACATGGCAGTAGGTCTCTTTCATTTACACATTCATTTATACAGTCAACTCAATGAGTATCAATTTATTTCCTATTTTATAAAAAAAAAAAAAAAAAGACACAGAACTATGAGATTCCATGCCAGTTGTGGAATGACACACATCCTATTCTTCTGTCTGCTTTCCCACAAGGCTCCAAGGTAATGGGCGTATGGCTTCGCCTGTCTTCTCTACTTTCTGTACTCACCCACCCTTCTGCTCGCTGCTGCTTCCCCTAGCTCCAATGATTAAGTTGACATGGACACTCCTAGGTTCTTACCTGAATTGATTGTTCTAGGTCTAATCAGACCTTTCCCAGGCTGCTTCATACCGGAAGTGAGGGAATCAATCAGACTCTCTGGTGGTGGGAGGTGCCATATGTGACAAGTCCTGGTGCAGCTGTTGGCCATGGGGAAGAATCGCTCAGTAGGGAAAAGAATAATGTCCTCAGGAAGAGAGAGCAGGGCAAAAGCAATGAAGAAAACCCACCTGACATTCAGTCTCCAGATTCCTGATAATCTTGTACTATAAATACATTCTTTGGTTTGTAGTTTATCCATTTTTCCTTCAATCATAGGAAGTAACCCAATAATTCTTGATAAATTCTCCTATTTCCTAAGTTAGTTTGAGTTGCGTGTTTGTCAGCTGTAGTCTAAAGGCATTTAAATCGCATAATCTGAAAATAATTATGCACCTTTCCTTGATTTGAGTAATGTGACATGCTTAGTGTCCCAGTAGTGATAGTATTGGACCCTAATATGTTTTCTTGGTTTTTGGTTTGTTTTTGTAACTATGTGTGGTTGTCGATCATTTCTATTTGAGTATGGGATGAAAATGAGAATGTTTTGACTATAAAATAGAAAACCTTCACTACCACCTAATACAGAGAATCTGTACAGAAATTTGTCTAAAATTCTAGCTTTTCTATACAGTATCACAAATGCAGTGACCTCTCAGACAGTCCTTTCTGATTTTAACAAAAGGCTTTACAGCTCATGTACCATCTTTCAGCATGAAAAGATTCTTCTCTGCATCAGGACAAATGCTCAGCAGGATGGGCGCTGATGCATGCCAGGAGGTGAGAGAAATGTGCTCAGCCAGTTGAGGATACTCTGAGTGAGTCTCACAGTGTTCATCCTTACTCACGTCCTAAACTGCTACCCACTATTGAGTAGGGGTAATCAGGATACAACCATTTTCAGTGACAGCAACGGTTTTCCAACAAATAAAAAATAAATATAAAGCAATACAAGAATTAGGTATGTTTCCCAAATATTAAAATATCTTGTTTTAAATTATTGCATACCTTGAAAACTCTTAAAAATTAATTAAACAGGAGGAAGGATAAATAGTGGAACACAGAGAACTTTTAGAAAGTGAAACTACTCTGTATGGCACAATAATTATGGATACATGTCATCATAAATGTGTCCAAACCCACAGAATGTGCAACACCACAAGTGTATGTTAACATTACCTGTGGATTCTGGGTGATTAATGATGTGTCAGTGTAGGTTCATCAGTTGTAACAAACATACCACTCTGATGGGGGATGTTGATAATGGGGGAAGCTATGTGTGTGTGTGTACGGGGGTGGTAAATAGGAAATCTCTGTAGATTACACTCAGTTTTGCTGTGAATCTGAAACTACTCTAAAAAATTCAAGTGTATTTAAAAATTAAGTACAATAATTAGAGGTTTCTGAATCAGGCACTTTGGAAATACATTTAGCCCCCTTCCCCCCTTATCTGAGGTTTCACTTTCCTTGGTTTCAGTTACCCATGGTCAACCTTAGTCCAAAAATATTAAATGGAAAATTACAGAAATAAATGATTGGTCAGTTTTAAGTTGCACACTGTTCTGAATAGTGTGATGTGATTTCGCACCAGCCTGCTTTATCCCGCCCAGGTGTGACAAATCCCTTTGTCTAGAGTATCCACGCTGCATATGCTACCCACCTACTAGTCACTTAGTAGCCCTCTCCACTATCATGGACTTCCATGGTATTGCTGCGCTTCTGTTCAAGCCTCTCTTATTTTGCTTATTAATAGCCCCAAGTACAAGAGTAGTGAAGCCAGCATATTACAATTGTTCTATTTTATGATTAGTTATTGTTAAGCTCTTACTGTGCCTAATTTATAAATTAAACCTTACCATAGGTTTGTATGTATAGAAAAAACTTAGTACATAGGGTTTGGTACCATGAGCAGTTTCAGGCATCCACTGGCAGTATTGGACTGTATCCCCCACAGATAAGGGGAGACTACTGTACCTGCTTTCAGGGTATTATCATTTGTCATTTCTTTTCCTTCATTAGAGTAACCATTGGCCACAATTACATAAATATATGAAAATATATATGTATGCATGTCTATGTATATACATATAGATAGAGAGAGCACACACGCGCTACATACATTGATTCAGTAGTCCTTTTAGAATGTGTTCATTTCCCCAAAGAACTCTTTAAATGCATTTATGTTTTTGAAAGAAAAAAGGATACACTCTGCCTTTTTTTGTGACTCCAGCTGGTTGGTTTCGGGTCACAGCCATAGCCTGGGGGTCTTGCATGCCCCAATGCTATTGATAACATGCAGCCATTGTGTGGCACTTTGTTGCTACCAACAGGACCAATCCTGACACTGGTCTGTGTTTGAGCTCAAACCTTAAAGAAACAAACAAAACCCCTCTCCTCTTTTAAAGACAATGAACACAAATACCCTAAAAGAAAAATGGTTTAAGAATATGAACAGGAATTTGTGGAAAAAGTAGAACAGCCTCCCAAAATATAAAATGATGCTTAATTACGCCGGTCAGTCAGGATGCTAATTAAGACCACTGCAGGATTCCACATTGCATCTCTCAGATTTGCAAAAATGTTCGGAATGCCTAATAATAGCAACTGTTTTGAGAATGTGGGAAAATGCTCTCATACACTGCCCAAAGAGTGTCCTTATCCCTGATGTCCAGGACCACCAAAGCTCATGGTGCTTTGGGTGAGTACTGTGAAAACGCATGCATCCTAAAAATTCGTTATGGTATTCACTGTAGAACTGTGGTCCCCAATCCCTGGGCCACGGACCAGTACTGGTCTATGGCCTGTTAAGAACCAAGCCACAGAGCTCCACTTCCCCATCCCACCAGTTCCACCTCTCCCGTCTTGCCCTCGATCCGTAGAAAAATTGTCTTCCATGAAACTGGTCCCTGGTGCCAAAAAGGTTGGGGACCACTGTCCTAGAGAATTTCTCAGATGTGGCCTAAGGCAACATGAAGCATATTTATCAAACAAATATTTTTGGAAAAAAAAGTCCATCAATAAAGAATAGATTAATAAATTATACATTCCGACAGTGGAATAATATAGTAGTTACAAAGGAATGAACTTGATCTACATGCAGTAGCAGTACTCATTTTATAAGACATAATATTGATTGCAAATATCCAATGGCCAGAGAATACCTACCATAGGATACAGCTTATCTAATATTTTAAACATACAGGGGTCCATACCAGGGACAAGCAAACTTTTTTCTGTAAAGGACCGAATAGTAAGTTTTTTGCTTTTTTTGAACCTCTGTTGCAAACCAAACAAAGGAAAGATAAAATAAATACATTAAAATATTAAAGATCACATGAATCAGAACAATGGCAAACACAAACATCTGCAAGAATGATATTTCTTCCAGAAGATGCTGTCCTTCTCTGTATACCCCTTTTAGGCATAAGTTGAATTGCCAATGGGAGAAATTTTCCTCTGTTCTCAGAACTAGGAACAGTTGTTGAGCTACTGCAAGACTGACTGGTATTTGGATCTAGGACAACTGGGAACCGTGTTACGATTGAATCTCCCCCTTTACACCGGGTAAAGCAAGTTTGAGTTGAACTGGTGACCTACCTCCATCAAAACCCTAGTATTTAGACCCGCGTTTTGTTGCTTATCTCAAACCCTCTCTCCATCTTATCCATTCTTCTCTCATTTCTCCACTTTTTTTTACTTCATCATCATAACACAGTGGTAAGGTGTTTTGACTCTAGAGGCAAACTTTCCAAGTTCAAATCCCCACTGTGCCTGTAACAAACTGTGGGGCCCCATGCCAGTTATTGAATGTCTCTGTGCCTCCACTCTCTCATCTGTCAAATGGGATGGTAATAATAGAATATATTTCATAGGGTGGCTGTGAAGATTCAATGAGTTAATTATTTGCAAAATTCTTAAAACAGCATCTGACTCATCATAAGTGCTAAATCAGTGTTTGATACAGAATACAGTTAAGTGGATTTATTTGCCTTTTTTTTTTATCTTGTTTAATTGTATGTATCAGTCAACTCAAAATTTTCTAGAGCAAAATGACAGAGAGCACAGTGTCCAAGATTACAGGTTTAGAAGTCCAAGAGGCCAGTCATCTAATCCCAAACTGTGACTTTGATTAGCTCTGAGGACGTAAATAAGTTTTATAAGTGCTTTTAAACTTTGAATCCTCATATGTAAAATGAGGATAGTAATGGTACAAACTTCCTGGAGAAAGGTCATGAGAATTAGCTAGGTTATTGGGTACAAAGAACTTAATTCAGTGCATAGTAAGTCGCAGCTATAGCTGTAAGACTAATTGATTGTTGTGAAACAATTGTTAATAGTGTTAGGCAAACACAGAAAACCTTGTGTCAAGAATGATGGACTTAAGTAGCCTTAGAAATAAAAGTACATCAACTTTGTGGCACGGTAGAGAAACTTGGTATCTCTGATGGTGCCATGACTGGCATTTCAGCAACTGCAAGGGAACCTGTGGGGTGAGGGAATTGCAGAAATACTCTCACAGATGTAATATACAAAAAGTACATTGTAAACTCCAGCATAAACTCCATGGAAGTTGATCTTTAGAGCCATTTTCTCTAACTAGGGTGTCAGTCGTCCCCTTCATGGGAAGATATTGATCATAAGCATAAAATGTCACTTAAGAAGCTTCAGGGTTTAAATATCAGGGGTGGAACCAAGTTGAGAGGCAATCATCAGAACTTTGACAGTAGAAAGGCAAATCCTCCAGGTTAAATAAAAAGTTGTCCTTCCAGTGCCGTAGTAGCCAAGGCCCAGCACTGGCTTTGTGAAAACACTGCCGGGCTAGGATCTGTCTAGCCTTAGGCAAAGGATATTTCAGAATCTCAAAATGAGTGGAGGCTGCTTTACGCCTCTCTGGCCATATCTCTTTCATTGTGTTATGCTGTGCTTAAACTTTAAATAGGCATGACAAATGATGGGGTTTCTTGAAAAATAAAAATGTAGATTTTGAATCAAAAGATGTGGTGTGGAGGCTAAAATCCTACATTTCTAACAGGAGGCTTTTGGTCAATGTTGTAAGTCCTCTCTAGAACATTGTTATTCCTGGCAGTGTACATCATAGACCCCACCTGGGAGCTCCTAGGGAATACACAATCTCTGTCCCCTCTCCAGACTACTGAGTGGGCATTGACATTTCAGCAGGACCCCCAGTGATTCATATGCACATGAAAGTTTGAGAAGTACTTCTCTAAAATATATGTAGACCAGTTTTCCCCAGGCTTTGGTTGCATATCCCTTACTTGCATAGGGAAGCAAGTTTTGGTACCCAAAAGTCCTGAGCTGTAAATTATCTTGCTGCAGCAGACTCTAGTGATGCTCTGCCTGTATTGCCTGGGGAACTGGGGAACTCAAAGTCAGACACATGCTGTTTTAGCCCAACGCGTTATAGCCTGAGACCAGCACCAAACCAAGAGTTTAGGTTGTTTGTAAAGTTCCTTTGATCACTGCTTTCATCCCTGAATCTTTGATTTAGACTGGGTCAGGTCTTACGAGTATCGCTAAAGGCTGCAGGAAGCCATTGGATTCTAGGAATTCCACACTTGGGAATTCAGATGCTCACAGTCTGAGAGTGTGATGAAAATAAATTCTGCTTTGCTTTCTGAATGAGCTGACTGTGGCTGTGAGGTGAGGGTGGTGATGATGCTGTCCTTCAGCTGGCTTTATGAAGGACGCTTGGAAAGAGTGAAGCATCTAGAAGACCTGCACTGACCAACATGGCAGCCATAGCCATGTGTGGCTACTGAGCACTTGAAACATGGTTAGTACAAATTGAGATGTTCCATAAAGTGTAAAATCCACACCTCATTTCACAGACTTAGCATGTCAAAAGAAGGTAAAAAGATTTCATTAATAATGTTTATGTTGATTACATGATTAATATGTCTGAAATATTGGGTTAATTAAAATATATTATTAAAATTAATTTCACCTGCTGCTTTTTACTTTTGTTAGTGTGTCTATTAAAAAATTTTAAGTTACACATATGGCTTTCCACATTTTATTTCTATTGAACTGGATATAATGAAAGCCTTAGCTTTCAACCTAAAAGGTCAGACCAAGTTAAATCTCCCCAATGGTTCCTGATGCCTTTACTGTACCTATTTCCAGTGTGGAATTGGCCCCAGTAAACATAAAAAGTGGTGCCTTGCCCTCAATTATAAATACTTTTACCAATGCATAAAGTTGCCATGGAGCTAGAAATGTCTAAAGTTTGACCCTTAGCCCAGAAAAACATTAAACCAGAAACATATTTTAAAAACCAGTGCCAGTAGTTATTACTCTTAGCTTAAAATTATGTAATTTGAGGAAAACTGATTTTCAACCTATTAAAAAATTACTCTGATGCTTTTCTCTGTCTATGTACATCATATTTGGTGGTCAATAATTTTGCTTGTGTCTCACAGCTTGTCTTTGCTGTCTTTTCTAAGTCCTCTGACAAAATATAGAGGTCAAGGCCTCAGTATTTCTCATCTGGACAATTGCAGCTTCCTAATTGAGTCCCTCCTCTTTGGATTCTCAGCCTCAAATCCATCCTCAACTTGGCTGCCGCATTATCTTAGCACCTCCCATTATTAAAAAAAAAAAAAAAAAAAAAAGGCCTGTAGTAGTATCACATATTTTTGCTAACATATTTCCAGACACATAAACGCTCTCCATACTCTGACCCCAACTCCACTTTTTTGTTGCAACTTCCTCTTTCTTTTCTAATTCCTATGAGTCTACTTATTGTTCCCTCTGAGTTCTGACATGTTTACTCACCTCTGGTTCTTTTCCCAGACAGTTTTCTCCACTTAGACCCCCTCTTCTCTTTCCCATCATGCTATGTCCCCCTGTTCCTACAGTCCCATCTCAAATGTCACTGTGTCACGTGACAGTGTATTATCAGTGCCTTAGGTCAAACAAAAGTAAAAATAACAAAAAAAAGTACGTGGCAAAGTTGTTGAACTAAAAGATGTTATTTCATTAAAGAGGGAACCAAGTGAGCTACAGCAATATCAGATAGATGTGTACTTAGCTCTCGTGACATTTCCTCTTGGAGAATTTTGTAGGGTTCGGGGCCCAGAATGTTTACTGTGTGTTCAAAATCATCACCCAGAACAAGCTTCAACTTTGTTTTGTAGACCCTTCCCCTTTTCTTGGAAGGAAAGTGAGATCACTGCTGAGTGGTATGAGGTACAGATTAGGAGAGTAGGGAGGGACAGGCAGAGTTGGGGGGAGGCAGAATCCTGTAAATCGTGTGACATCCTGACTATGACTCCTTTAGAGAACTTCTGGAACTGTACTTATCATTGAAAGATCTCCGATATAACTGCTTTGGCATGAGTAGCAAAGCAAGAAGATGATGTCTGCAGTTCTGTTGTAAATTTGTTTGACCATATTTTAAACTTTTCTATAACTCTTTATCTGTTTATAATTCAAGGAAAATAGTAAAAAAGTATGTAGTTATTAAAAGGCAAGATAGCAATTACCTCCCTTTTTAAATAGGGATTTTAAAAAGAAAAAATTGTTGTTTATGTATAAAGAACATTTCCTTAGGAAAAGAGTAGTCACTCAGGGATTTGTATTTAATTATGTCATTTTTACCCTCCCTCTCTTCAAAATAAAGGAAAAAAAAAAAAACCTTTGGTATTCAAATTGAACTAATTTGTCTTCCTGGAAGCTGAGCTAAAAGCATGCATCTAATGACAGTGCAGTATTTAAGCTAATGCAAATGTGATTTACATTTTTCAGGAATGGACAAATGAAGTTTTCAGTCTGGCAACAAACCTGTTGGCCCAAAACATGTCCAGGGATGCATTTCTGGAAAAAGCGTAAGTCGCTCTAATTTTATTGCTAAGGGTGTTGCTCCTTCTGAGTCAGTTTCCTTTCTCCTTGGTGAGTCTTTTGTTTGTGCTGCATTGACTTCTCACATGGGTAAACATAAATTTCCCTTTGAGATTTGTTAGGGAACTGATACCTCCCATGTCCAGAATTGGAAGACTTCCAGGAAAGATCGTCCAAGCTGCACATCCGTGTTTCACCTGGGCTGAGCTCCCCTGAATGCCAATGCCTTTGACACATAACAAGGAGACATTTCCAAATCCTGGCAGCTGTACTCAGAACTAAAAATTATTAATTTCAAAGATTCTTCTGCTTCTGCCTCTGCCTGTGTCTTCTCAATTATTAATCTGAGGAATAGCATATGTTCCTTATTTCTCTGGAGTCCTAGATCTCTGATAGATGCTTCAGTAACTTCCCTGCCACCTTAAATCAATAGACTGATGTCCTAATTCCAGCCCGTATAGACCATCCCAGGAAATGTTAGTAAGAAAAGAGAAGAAAAAATGTAAAAGAAAGAGCACAGGGAAAAGAAGAAAAGAAAAGCAAAACAGATTACCAGGTCACTCTGGAATTGCAGCAGTCTTTTGAAAAATTGTTTGACCAAGGAAAATAATGACTTATGCCAGATGAGCAGGGAGGAAAGCTGGTTGTGATCATTTTGGAAGCTGTGGCTGTTCAGGAGGTTGAGAAGCCTTTAAATCAAAACCACAAGTGGAAACATTAATAGGTGGCCCTCTGTTTTATTTAACAGCGTTTCTCTCTTCCCTCTTGTTACGTAAGACAGACCCGTAGTTCCAGACCTAATATTTAAGCCACATTTCTCTTTTACTCTTCTATGAATTACTTTTACTTTTAGTCAGTACCTCACAGATCTTCATTTAAATGCTTTTTGATGGGGTCACATCCTCTCCCGAGTGGGCTACCTTAAGGACCCTTCTACATACCTCCCGCTTCTCCCTTTCTTTTTTCCTCCTTTTTTTTTTTTTTAACCGTGCCTTTGATTTTTATCATCCTTCTTTTAACAAACATTTCTAGAACATCTGCTATTCCAGGTAATGTTAGTGGAAGGGGATATAGAGATATATAAGATGTTTTACCTGAAACCATGGGTTGTCTAATTGCAAATGTCTATAGGCTCCTCCTATGGACATTCTAGAACCAGTCTTTTGGTGAACACATAGTAAACATTTTTGTTGCATACACACCTAGATGTCGGTTTCTGGGTCACAGTGCGTGCAGTTTCCTGAAGCAGTATTCCCAGTTTACATGTCCCTCAGCAGTGAAGGGGAGTTCTGTTGCTCCATCTCTTACCTACATGTTCACAGGCAGTTGAAGAGATAAATACAGTTGTTATATTCATACAGTGAAATAGCATGCAGTGATGAGAATGAGCAATCTACAACCATAAACAAAATATGGGTGGATCTCAAAAACATATTATTGAAAGAAGTGAGAACACAAAAGAATGTGATTAGTTTATATAAGGTACAAAAAGAGGCAAAAATAACCTATGTTATTTAAAGTCAGGATAACGGTTCCCTTTGGGGGGTAGAGCCTGGCAGGGAGTATGGGAGGAGCTTCCGGAATGCTACTCAAGTGACAATATTCTATTTCTTGATCTGAGTGCCAAGTGGAGACTTGGGCAGTTTATGAACATTCAGCAAACTCTACATAGGCATGGGTCTTTTTCTATGTATTTTGTTTTAAAATAAAAAACTTTTTTAAAAAAATGAAACTCTTGTTTTTCTGCTTCTCCAACAGCTATACTAAACTTAAGCTGCAAGTCACTCCAGAAGGGCGTATTCCTCTCAAAAAGTAAGCTTCGTGAGCATTTCCCATTATTCATTTTCTTTTTCTCAAAGATTTGAATCTGTGCCACGGCTCTGTTTTGTTTCTCCACCGGCCTAAGTGGGAGCATGCCTGTGTCACCTCTTGCGTGTCTCACGTCAGTGCAGCCTGTTTCCTCACAGACAGGTCCCTGGAGTCCCCGTTTCCTGTGGCATCGTTTTCAAGAAACACCAAAGCAGGAAGGGGGTGGAGGGAGTGGGGGAGGGAACCTTGTTACTAAATCCAAATGGCTGTCTGAGATTTAGATCTCTTCTAAGGGTTGAAACTGGGTGACCTTAGTACCTCTTTCTAGCAAAATAACTCCAGCCCTAAAATGGGGGTTATCAGTTCAGATGCCAACAGGAGCCAGGCAGGGAACTGAAATGATGAAGCAGGAAGTAGGAAGGAAAACTAAAGAGCAAAACCTGTCTAAAGGAGACAGCCACAACTGCCCCCACCATATACCCTGTGGGATTGGTCAGTGCCAGACACTAGCTTTTCTAATGTCTCAATAGAAACCGTAAATCCAAATTAGTATATTAAATTGTCCAGTACTTAAGTTATGTTTTTTTAAAAACCAGATTAATGGGTGAGGGATAAAAACTTACGTATCAGGTACCATGTACACTATTCTGGTGACAGGCACACTAAAAGCCCTGACTTCAGTATTATAAGAATCATCCATGTAACAAAACCACTTGTACCCCCTTAATATTTTGAAATTTAAAAAAAAAAATAAAAAATAAAGAGCAAAACCAAATTAGTGACCAAAGAAAATACATCTCTAGACCATATTTAGCCAAAAGTCTTTAACCTTTGCCTCACAAGCTCCCAGTAAGCTTCTGTTAATAAACAAATTAGTAATTATGCAACATATATTTTTGGGGCAATGGGTAGCAGGAGCAAGGGGACACAGTTGGTATGGATGTCTGTTTTGTTGCTTAATATTAGAAGTTATTTAATTTTTTAATTAAATGCAATATTTTTTAATCAAGTTGTCACTGTTTCTCTCAAAATATTGACTTCATATTAGGCACTTTAATTTTAAAAGCACATACATCAATCTTTCAGAATACAGGTACAGATGCACGGAGAAATAGTTACTTTTCATTCTTTACAGATGAATCATAAATAGGTCTGATTCAATGGGATATTTTGAGTTGGTGTCATCTGTTAGTATTATGATCCGTGTGCCTTTTAAACCTCTCTTCTTTGTTGTGTTTTCAATTTGCAGCATATATCGCTTGTTTTCAGCAGACCGGAAGCGAGTTGAAACTGCTTTAGAAGCTTGTAGTCTTCCATCTTCAAGGGTGAGCATGTTGCCTTATAGTACTATGGTTTGAATGTTTCCTCCAAAACTCCTGTTGCAACTTAATCTCCAATGTGTCAATATTGAGAGATGGGGCCTTTAAGAGGTATAGGGTCATGAGGGCTCTTCCCTCATGAATGGATTAATGCATTACTGGATTAATGGGCTAATGGGTTATCATGGGAGGAGAACTAGTAGCTTTATAAGAAGAGGAAGAGAGACCTGAGTTAGCATGTTAGCGTGTTCAGCCCATTGTCATGTCATGCCCTGCACCGCCTGACGTTGTAGCATTGAGTCCCCACCAGCAAGAAGGCCCTTACCCAAATGTGTCTCCTTGACCTTGGACTTCCCAGCATCCATAACTATAAGAAATAAAAGTAGCTTTGGAACTGGATAATGGACAGAGGCCGAAAGAATTTGGAGGAGCAGGCTCGAAAATGCCTAGATTCTGGTGAAGGCTTAGAAGGCAAAAGACTAGGGAGAGCTTGGAACTCCTTAGAGATTGGCTATTTTAATAGCTCTTCATAATTCTTACTAAATGTATATTGCCCCAATGTTACCTAAACATAATTTTTAATTATTAAGCCCATAACTTATTTGTTATGATTTGCAATGTGTGAAATCACTGTTACTATATTCTTTCACCCCCTTAACCCCAATAATTCAATCTAGAATGACCCTTGTTTTTGGTAGATTAAAAAAAAAAAAGTAATCACCTAATCAGGTAATATAAAAAAAAATTACCCAAAAAGGTCAATGTTATCAAAAAGACCACTTGAAATATGGATTCAAACTTATCATTAACAATGAAACCCTTTCTTGGTATCTCTTGAGATGTTAGTGATATTGTAAAGCCATTATATTTAGGAAGACACTTAAAATATTAATTTCATTGTATCTCATCCTTTTAAAAATTTCTACTTTTAAGATTTATAAGTTACATAAGCAATTAGTATGGAGGTACATATTTATAAATAAATAAATATATTTACATACTCTGCAGGATCTGTGCTCAGAAGGTTTTTACTGAAAGGGATGCAGGATCAAAACAGTTTGCAGAATGCTTACTCTGCTCATATTGTGGGAAAGTAGTTGAGAGGACAAGCATGTAACATGCTTTTTGTTTTATGCCTGACATATACAGGGCACTTCATATAGATTAACCACCTAGAAAAAAGTAATTTGCCTTCATTTCAATTCATTTCTACATAACTGGCTCTAAAATGATTTGTTACCATTGTTTCTGGGAGTCTAGTGCATAAAACTCTTTTCTCAGCTGTATGCAGAACTCTCCTTTCTATTACAAATAGTTTTTACCTTAGTATCTAAGCAACCAGTAAACACTTAAGGATAACACTGACTTTATAGGAAGAAATTTTGAGCCTCTTGAAGCATGCTCGCAATGTTCAAGTTGCACTGAATGAAGTGGCAAAGCCATTCTTAAACTTATGATTGAATTTTTTAAAAAGGATTGAGTGAGCTATTATTAAATTCATCAGCCAATTCTTCTTGTGAATACTTTGCAAAAAGTGAAGATTTTTTTTTTTTAACAACTTCAGTAGATCACAGGAAAAAAAGAATGCCTCTCCACAATCACTTTTCTTCTATAGGTGGAAAAAGCTAATGATGTTGCAAGACTGAGCAGAGCTGTGGAAAGTCTCCCAAAACAGTTCACTTCACTTCATTAAGCAAAATCAGATGCTTGAGACACTTGCTAGAGGGTGGATTAAAAGAGAAAAAAAAATGATGCTGAAACTTGCTTACCGTTGCTTTTTGTTAGATGCTTTGGATTAGAAAAGATACAACAAGATCCTGTCCTTGACTCAACAAATATTTCTTGAGCTCTTACCATGTGCCCTTGGGCCCTGATAATATGGTGGTGAACAAAATGAAGCCCAGGGTTTCAAGGACCATGGAGTCTTCTGGGAGAACTAGGCAATAAACACAGCAACAAATGCATTTGTAAATTGGGGGAAGTGCTATTAAAAAAAAAAAAAAAAAAAAAAAAAAGGAGTGGTGCCATTGAGAATAAAGGAAAGCTCCTTCCAGTAAAAGAAAATAGTACGTGTAAATCCCTGAGGCTGGGAAGAAGTTACTGAATTGGAGCAACTAGGAAAAGACCATTGCATTCAAACATAAAGAGAAAAGCATGAGAGATGGATTTGCACAGACGTGCAAAGAATTTTTTTTCTTTGCAATCATTTCTGGTTTTACCTTTCCTGGATAACATCTTGTAAAATATAATGATCAAAATCTTTAATTTAGCGTGATAGATCTAGCTAAGGGAAAGAAGGAATAGAAAATGAAGCTGAATAGAAAACCAAATCCATCAACCAATCTGTAAATTGCAATTTTCTTAACAATTGTATTCTGAAAATTCAGCCAATAAACATAAATTGAGTCTTTATAATCCACTATGTCTATTATAGGTTCAAACTTTCAGACCAATATCACCTGGAGCCACTTTAAAAGGAAAATGTGATTCAATAGCAGGAGTTATGTTTAAATTGGAAAAAATATATATTTATTTTTAGCAAATTAAATGTAATGACAATTTTCTGAAAACAAACTGGGGATAATTTTAAAAATATGTAATCAACATCTCCATCACAAACTTTTGAAAGATCATTAGTCATAGTAAAGGATAATTTACTTGGAAGGCTTGTAGAATTAAAATGCTTTTTAAAAAATCTAAAAACCAAAGACAGTTTCAGTGCTAAGAAATAAATGTTCCTGTGAAGTGACTGTGGCACATCACAACGATATTTTAAGTCTTCGTGGTAATTTCATATCTATAGAACAGTGGCTCTAGAAAATATCCACTAGTTAGCAAAAAGATTCTGGATATATTAACAGGAGGTATTTTAAACACACCACTGAAGAAAAAGATTGTAGAAATGGTAGATTGTCCTGCAAAATTGGGAACTTATTTCATAGCCAGCAGTCATTCAAACCAGATTTAATTATGTTCTGTAAATAGATACATTACCAGAAACACAGTGGATATCCTGTTGAGATTTTTTAAACATTATCTTTGTGCACATTGTTAGAGATAATTAATGCAGTTGAACTTGTATCCTGGCTGACATGAACCATTGGAATAACACATTCCTTTAGAGGACACTCCTTTAGAGATTATAGTTGCTAGCATAAAGTTACTCTAATTGTTAAAAAGTAGTACTGTATCTAAAAAGAGAGACAAGGCAATTACTGTCCTTCTATTAATAATCCAAACATGCTTTCCAGTGAGACCTTTGAAAACCTTTTCATATTCAGAAAATTACTTTACCCACAAACTTTTTACTACTGAAAATAGTTTATTTGTGCTAAATTCTCTCGATTTAAGGCTTAGTAACTTGAAGAGAGCTCGGTGACATTTGGAATTGTGTTTTAGTCTTGCCATAGCATTGGCATATGGAGTTGCACTTTAATGAAGTAGATATAGAATACATTAATGTACTTGTTTTAAATAATAAAGTTTACTGTAGTTAATGGACATAAATGCAGTACAAAGGGAAACTAATTATTTTGGATTTTTTAAAGTTTTACTAAAGAATACTATGGATAAAATTTATAAAAGAACATGGCTGTATAACTTTAGAATGTTGCCTTTCTCCTATTCCTTACATCCCAAATATAAATCAGAAACATAATCATTTTTGCAGTTTGTGATTCTAAAAATCACTAATATCAAAGGTCTTTTTTAAAACCACATGAAGTATTAAGTTCATTATGAGTGATTTACTTGTAATTGTTTCACGTATCTACTATGGCTAGTATAACTTTTGATTTATAGTTTTAGAACAAAAATATTTAGGATAGGCTGACTTTCTGAATTTTCTGGAACAAAGTCAAGAAAAAAATCTATGTGGATTCTATTCACTAGAGTCCACTTCAGTAAATTAGTATATTTTAAAATACCATTTTACTGAATGTTAAGCGCCTGTTATCATAGAATTATTTTTTAAATCTAGAAATATATAATGAAGGAAATACAAACCACCATCCCAAAACTAATAGGAATATTTAGTTTACTGGTTTACAGTGTGAGTTAGAGAGTCAGGAGACCTAGATTCAAACTGTAGCCTCTGCCACTACTGCCACCACCCTATTTGCTCACCAAGGACCTTGGCAAAATTTTGTAACCTGCTAGAACCTGAGTGTTTGTGTCTATAAAAATGGGACACTAGGGATGCCAACTTCATAGAGGTGACGGGGATTAAATGAAAACATCCAAGTTAAACTCATGGAACTATACACATGGCATATAGTAAGTGCTCAATAAATATTAATTCTTATTATCCTTTTGAGTAATTTTTCATGTGTGTGTGTGTATGTATCTGGGATTTTTGATTTTTTTTTTAATTTTTAATTTGGCACATGGATGTGACATTACCAGGTCTATGGAAGCTGGAACTGCAAATGCCACCAGTACTACCAAGAAGATTTTAAAAAAATATTTTTCCTTTTGAGATTCCTTGTATACAAGTATCGAACTGAAACAATTTCATATTTCAAGTTTGCTGGCACTTTGCATTTTCTGAAATAAATGTGCTTCATTCTGTTAACATTGATTTAGATTACACTGGCCTTCTTAATTCACCTTCAAAAAGTTCCATTAACAGTAGCAACAAATAATCACTGACAATCTGTTTTGTATTGAGTATCTGACGGGATGGACCAAGTCCTGAATTACAAAACGAGACCTAAGGCCTGGTACTATCTCCTCGGTTCATCCAGCAAACATTGTTTAGATGTCTATTGTACACCAGGCACATGCTGAGAACACACAGGAATTCAATAAGAGATTATCACTCAAAAACTCACGGTCCAGTAGAAAATCAGAAATATAAAAAAATGAACAGGTGTATGATGAATGCAATAATAAAGGTATATAAAGGGAGATTGTGTACACAAAGAAAAAATGTGTCATCTTTAGCCATTGTGGTTGGGAAGTTTTCACAGACAAATGTTTGAATGTTAGGCATTATCTTTAGAGTATTGGACCTTGGATTTCCTCCTAGTCAAACAGGAAAAATGAATCTGTGCCATTTACTTCACCAAATTGTGAGATCCAGAAAGGGAAAGTATGTGAATGAGCTTTGTAAATTTCAGCCTTGTTTAAAATGCAAGGAATTAGGAATTGTCTGTGGCTTTTTCCTAAATATCTTCCCTATGTCCTTTCATTTTAGCTTTCAATGATGCCCATTCATTTTAACTCTTCTCTACAAAATATTTTTCTCCCATTTTCACCCACTGACCCCAGAGACTTGAGGATATCTTTATCAGTTGAGTTGGGCAAAGTGAGATAAAGAAAATGAGCTGTATTGAAAGTTTTCTTTTTCCTATGTGCTAACATCCAACTGGCAATAAAAATAATGTTGTGTTTATTCAGGTTATCTCATTAATTTGACCCCTTTATAGAAAGTCCTACTTCACAGCTGGTAAAGAATAATTAGATTTTAGTGAAGCATATTGTTCTATAAAATTCTTATGTAAATGATTTTAGTTAAATCTGATATTCCACGGCAGATATAACACCAG
The DNA here is from genome assembly GCF_041146395.1 of Eulemur rufifrons. NCBI lineage: Eukaryota > Metazoa > Chordata > Mammalia > Primates > Lemuridae > Eulemur > Eulemur rufifrons. The sequence continues at coordinate 31,957,286 of NC_091002.1, forward strand.
GAGTCCTCTTGATCAGTTTCCACCTTTCTCATAAATTACATTCATACATTTAGCAAATGTTTACTGTATACCTACTCCATGTTACACACTGAAAATAGAGCAGTTACCAAGCAACACACATGTTCTAGCTTGTGCACATCTGCAGGTTAGCAATGGTACGCTAAAATGAGTGTTGAAATATGAGACAAGCAAGGTGTGATGGGTGCACAAATGGAAGACAGCCCAGTTCAGGAGGAAGGCAAGGTTTTCCAGAGGGTGAGATTCTAAACTAAGACAAGACAGAAGAAAAGAGGAGGTTAGTAAGAGAAGGAAGACAATTATTGATATCCTTAGATAAAATCAATTTATCTGTGTGCTGGGTGAGGTTGGGGGAGGGGGAATTGGAGCGAACTCTATTTAACAGAGAGAGAGAATGGGAGAGCACACTTGGGCTTCATAAAATCCCAAAACACTGGATGCACTTGAGTCGGCCAGCAGAGCCATTGAGCATTTTCTTGCACTTGATTTTAAATCTTTCTTTTCCCTGTGTCTCAGCAAAGTATTGAAGTAGGCAGGGTCATTTTCAGCCACTAGCAAAACTATTTAAAGAGCTGTAGGTGTCTAACTCAGAGAGAGAGCTGCACTGAAAAATATGCATCTTCCAGCCAAAGGGATTTCTCTCTTTTTGTAAATGAAGTGAACTTTTAGAAACCTGTTTACAGGTTGTACTTGTCTCTATTTTATGACTGGCAGAATACCAATAAAACAATCCATGAGAATTTCCCATTGGTCTTGGATTTGACCTCTTGTGCTCATGATTTCAAAGTTTGTGTCCAAGGAGACCTAAGTCTAATCATGCATCTCTCTACGTATAATGATTCACATGTTGTCTGGTTGTCTCGAAATTCTATTTTGCAAGATAGATTTTTTCCCATCTCATTTTATAAATGGATTTAGCAAAGGAAATATTACTTCATTCATTCATTCTACAAACATGGACATCCTGCTATCTGCCAAATGATGAGCTAAGTTATCTGTTTGCAAGCAGTGAGCAATTTCAGACAATAATTTTTAGACATTTCTGTAAAAGTACGTTTCCAAGCATATGAATATGGTGAAAGAAGGGTGTTTTCTTTGGTTTCAGGACTTGAAAATAAAAATAGTCATATAAACACATACCTGAAATAGTAAAACTGTATGAAAAATGTCCTTCCTGTTAACAAAGGATAGAATACATGCTTCCGGTTTCCATGGCAGCACAACAAAACAGAAAAATAAGTCACAGAAGTGGTCTTTTGTATCAATGTCTTGCCTCCCAAACAATAGGACCAGGAGCAATCAGTGAAAAATGACTGGTGCTATCCTACTGACGAAAACTATTTTACAACTTATCAGATTATGTAAACCAGAGGGAACATTATTTGAAAAAATAACACAAAATTGGAATTTATGTTTTCATTTTGACTGTGTCTGTCGCCAAGGTCATTACTTTAAAAAAAAAAAAAATTCCTTCAAAAATCCAATACACAGCACAACAATGTGCGTGTACTTCATGCCACTGATCTATACACTTAAAAATGGTTAAAATGGTAGATTTTATGTTGTGTGTATTTTACTACAATAAAAAAAAAAACTCAAGCGAAACAAAACAAAACAATCTTTTTTTTTTTTTTTTTTTTTTTTTGAGACAGAGTCTCGCTTTGTTGCCCGGGCTAGAGTGAGTGCCGTGGCATCAGTCTAGCTCACAGCAACCTCAAACTCCTGGGCTTAAGCGATCCTACTGCCTCAGCCTCCCGAGTAGCTGGGACTACAGGCATGCGCCACCATGCCCGGCTAATTTTTTTTTTGTATATATATATTTTAGTTGTCCATATAATTTCTTTCTATTTTTAGTAGAGACGGGGTCTCGTTCTTGCTCAGGCTGGTCTCGAACTCCTGACCTTGAGCGATCCACCCGCCTCGGCCTCCCACAGTGCTAGGATTACAGGCGTGAGCCACCGCGCCCGGCCTACAAAACAATCTTCTAAACAGACCCCGTCTTTCCTAGGACTAACTTATTGTGGTAAATGCACGTAGGAAATTGCTTTAATGTCCTTTTAGCAGAAGAAAGTTCTTAAGCTTAAATTAAAATGAAAAAACAACAGAAAATAAGGGTTTTGACACGTAAAGCCAGTGTCCAAATGAACTCTACAGTTGACCTCCTAGATATGTTTTGAACATTTACCCTGACCTCCTAAAAGATAAGGGAAAGGAAGCAGGGAGGGAGGGGAAAGAGAGAGGTAAAAGACAAAAAGAAAAAAACAGGAGGGAGCAAGCTAGGAAAAGAAAAAGACCATTTGTTGACCCTGTCGTTTTATTTCCCAGAATGATTCGATACCTCAAGAAGATTTCACTCCAGATGTGTACAGAGTTTTCCTGAACAACCTTTGCCCTCGACCTGAAATTGATAACATCTTTTCGGAATTGTAAGAGGACACATTTTAACCCACTCTTTTTGGCTTGCATTGATACTCAGGGTGGCTAGGACAGGATGTCGAGCAGCAGTTGGAGATGGAAGAACACGACACACCATTTCTAAAAGCCATGCTCCTGTGTGATCTGTCGGGCAGGGTCATATGTTCTTGCCCCTGAGGTGCAACCACTGCTTTTCATGGGTAGAAGTTTGCTGTGATTTATTGCCGGGTGTAGTTGTTTTAGTATGCTCAGATGGTTCTCTGTGGTTTGAGGATTATGAGTAGAACAGGGGGGCATCTTGGCTTAGTGGACAGACCGGTAAAGCAGAAAGAACTTGGGACTGGGAACGAGTCATTTTACCTCTCTGAGCCACATTAGTGAAATGAGAACTTGGCGTTACTAAGAACCTGCCCAGCTGAAAAATTAGTTGCTTTTATGTTAAAAAAATATAAATTTATATAGGCATCACCTTTTTTAAAACACTGAATAAAAGCAAATATAGGGGAAGTAGCAATTTACCTTTCTTAATACACTGAAATCTACATGACAGAAAATCAATCTAAAATGTGGTAAAACAAAAATAAGTATGTCTTCATTATAGAAGAGAGGAAAACAGTGCTGCTGAGAATGACCCTGGGTATTCTTGTTTTGTGATGTTCGTTGCCATCAAATATTTATTTGTACCATTGAACTTGTCTTTTGGTTGTCAACAAGATTGAAATGGGAAGTTTGAATCATAGTACATTGAGAAATTATAGGCTCTTTTAGAAGCGTAACTTTAATGAGAAAAAAATGTCCAAATGGGTTGTTTACTCTTTTAAGATGTAACAGTAATAAGTACATCTTTAAATGATTATGTGGGATATGGGAGTTTGGTGATTAAACCAAAAGTCCAATGTCATAATCAAAAAATTATCTCTATCTCTGTGTTCAATTTAGAGTGGTGCATCCCTATGCACACAATGCAGGGTTTTTTCCTACTGTGGGTTTTCTTACACATTTGATATTTTTCAAGAGCATGGGGTTTTAGAGATGGTGACTGCAATAGATATTTGTATCCTACAGAAGTACAGCAATTATGGTGGAGCAGCACAGTGTTTTCAGGGCGAGACAGGAATTTTAATACAGCATGCTTTAATTGGGTATAGCAGGATTTTATTAAATATTTTTCTATAGTTAAATGCAAATATATGAATGAAATTTGGTAGAAAAATACTCTTATTTCTTGGTTTTTAATTGTTTATAGTGGTGCCAAAAGCAAACCATACCTTACCGTTGATCAGATGATGGATTTTATCAACCTTAAGCAGCGAGATCCCCGGCTAAATGAAATACTTTACCCACCTCTAAAACAAGAGCAAGTCCAAGTATTGATTGAGAAGTATGAACCCAATGATAGCCTCGCCAAAAAAGGTCAGTACTTTGTCCCACAGCATGGGAAAGCTCTTGCTTCCAATGGTAAGTGGTCACACCCTGGTAATTTAGGGACTTCAAGGATTGGTTAGCTTAGTTCCCTCATTTGTATACCTGCTTTCCTTTCTGCCTGAAATCATTGGTGGTTCAGCCTCAAGTTGATTTTTTTAAAACTTTGGTGTGTTTTTGTTGTTGTTGTTGTTGGTATTAGGTTGTTAAATATGCAATGCCCAATTTTGAATCAAAAGTAGTTTAGTTTATTATATCTCTAACAAGAAGCAGTGCAATTAATCAAAATCTACACCTAAACTATTGACACAGTTTTGCCATCTTAAGGGTAGCTTGTTTATTCCAGCAGCAGAGACGCCTGGAGAGAGGGTGGTGATGAAATGGTGAAAGCTGTTTTTCACAGCTTGTTGAGAATTGAATATTTTTCCTTGCAAAGTAGTCCAAAGCCTGGAAGAAGTGGTAGTCAGTTGGTGCAAGGTCTGGTGAATACCGTGGATGACAAAGAGTCTCCAAGTCCAGCTTCTGTAGTTTGAGTAGCATTGTTTTGGGGGACATGTGGTCTTGCAAGAGGATTAGCTTGTCTCAATTGACCAATCTCAGCTGCTTAATCGCAAGCATCCTCATCATTTCATCCAGTTGGTTGCAGTAGACATCCGCTGTGATCGACTGAACAGGTTTTATGAAGTTTAGCAGATAATACCAGTGCTGGCCCACCAAACAGATACCATTAACTTTTTTGGATGAATATTTGGTTTTGGATGTGTTTTGGCACTTCATCTTTATCCAACCATTGTGTTGAATGCTTGCAATTTGTCAAAAAGAATCTATTTTTCATCACACGTAACAAAACAGTGTAGAAATGGTTTGCCTTTATGTCGTGACAGCAAAGAAAGGCAAGCTTTGAAACAATTTCTCTTCTGACACTCGTTTAATCCATGCAGTACCCATCTGTCCAGCCTCTTTACCTTGCCAATTCATTTCAAATGGTCCAATGTTGTTGGAATAGTAACATCAAACCTTGCTGCTAATTCATGCATAGTTTTAAATGGATTCATTTCCACTACAGCTTTCAGCTCATCATTTTCCACCTTGGTCTCAGGTCACCCACATGGCTCACTTTCAAAATTAAAATCACCAGAATGGAACTTCTCAAACCATCAGTGTACTGTGCATTCATTAGCCACATCTTTCCCAAACACTTCAATGATATTTCAAGCTGTCTGCACTTTATTGGTTCGGTGATAGAACTCATATTCAAAAATAACACAAATTTTTGATATATTCATGGTTTCAAAAAAATTGCTCTTAAAAAATGTGAAAGATAATCACAAGCCAAAACATGCATTTGAAAGACTGAGGCTGTAACTTCACAAGTGGAAAAAAAATAAAAAGTGTCAAAGTGAAATGTCAGAGATATCAACTGTCAAACTTATTACTTAAGGAAACCAGACATTTCACACTTAATGACCTTAATGATATATATAGATATATATAGATATATATATATGTAACTTTTTTTTAAAAATGTCTAATCATTTGTTTTGTTTCAAATTTACCCAGTGACTACATGAATTGTTCTCATACAGGAAATTCACTACCTTAAAATTTATCCTTTTGGGTTTTTTCTAGAGAGTTCTGTGAAGTGGCCCACAGATTTTTCTAAATCTCTAAAACTGAAGAAAATACTCAGTCTATTAGACACTTATCTTATTCCAGTTTACACTATCTGATGAATTTCCCCAGTTGGGTAAATATTCTAAAGTTTGGACTACTATGTGAAAAAAATTAGTGTTATGGATAGAAAAAATTAATTAGTCCCCAAGTTGATACCAGCGCTGAGTTGGCTGGAAGTTAAGAAATTTATGTTTTTGATTTTGGAAAAATGAATTGCCAAAATAATATCATGATGATTTAACTACTGTAAGTTTTCAATTATATGTGGCAACACTGTCCCTGAATAAGTTCCTCTACTGCTAAGACCAAGTTTCATCTGGATGGAAATACTTTCACTGAGAAAATTGGTGTGTCATCACTGATGGTATTGCAGATTGCCTAGATATTCCATAGGGAGGAAAATAAAGTACAATTAACCAAGTATTAAGAAGAAATAAATTGTATGTTAATATACAGGCAATTTATAAAGTAACAGAAATAGCTCTAGCAAGAGCTAGATAATAAGAATTTATAAGTCATTAATAAGAATGCTTATTATAAAAGTAGATTAAAAAGTCTTTTAGTCCATTGTATTTATTCTGAAAATGGTCCTCTAAATAGCAAATAAAAGTATGTTTTAATTATAAAAGTAAAATCTTATTAATTTTATTCTACATGTTATGAGTTGGGAATTTTTAGATGCAATTTTTTCATTTTTGTTTATGTTCTTGGTCAAGCCTTTGTTCTTGTCATTATTCTTCTTATTGCCATGAAGGTGAGATCAGTCACAGGAAACAACAAACCCAACAGTATGTCTTGGCATGGCCAGGCCTGCCCCTCCAAACCTACTTACATATGATGCCTTTTCTTCCCTAATGCCACACAAAATGGGATTTCTCCTTGTCCTTAAGCAGGGAGCACTTCTTGGAGATTTTGCCCACATGGCTTGGCAGTTCTCTTATGAAATCCAAACTTCTCCAAAAATAGCTAACATACTATTACAACAAATCCAGAGACTTCTAAGAACTGGTTAGCCCATGACAGTAGGAAAACAAAAAGCTTTTGTGAAACCAGTGAAGCACTCCAAGGCATAAACTTTGTCCTTTTCTCCTTCCTTCACACCACGTCGCTGATGGGCCATGCCTCAGCTGGTAGCTGATGCCTCCATATATCATCCTCTGATGACTTAGACTAAGGAGAGAGGATACAAAGAGAAAAAAATGGTGATAGGTTACTGTAAACCGCTCTAATCGTGGGGGAACCAATTTTGATTCTAATGGAAATTAAGACGATGTCTCCTATCATTTGGAAGATTATTTAGTAACCCTCGCTTACTTTTATTAGTGTACTAGGTATGAATTCTGTAATCACAGCAGGCTTACAAAATTCAGGTATATTTTTAAGAGCAAGTTTATTTATTTTTCTTTGCCTTAATATGATATTGATCATAAAGCCTCTGTAATTAGCCTTGATAGCAGTATAGAGAGGCAACATAGAATAGTGGTTCCACTCATAGAGTTTCAAAGCTGACAGCCCCTTCACTAGCTACATGGTCTTACTACTTAACCTCTCTGTGCTTTAGTTACTTCAAAATTGAGGAGAGAAGAGTTCTTGATTGGCTTGTAAATTTGAATTAAATAATACCTGCAAAGAATTTGGAAAGAAGATTGCATGGTTCATTTGATGGTATGAATAAATGTTAACTTTCTCCTCAACATATTGAAGTGTAGTGTGCTGGTTTCAATTCTTTGGGTGTTTTCATCTATTTTTCTAGGCAGTGACAAGATTTCTGGGCCTTAGACTTTTTTTTTTCCCTCCCAGCACCTAGAAGATGGACCTGTTCATAGTGAAATACTCAATGTAGACTTGTATGTGTGACCTAATCATTGGTAGAAAGCATTTGTGCCCCAACTTATCACTTGAGAATGTCCCCTGATGGTCTCTGTATGGAGGAATTTAGACTGGTGCCATCTCCACCAAAAGTCTCATCTAGCACGCAGGAGGGACAAGGGCTTTGGAGTCCAACAGCCAGAATGTATCTAGAGGGCCAACCACCTACTAGCATACGAGATGCACCCTCTGTCACCCCAGGGGAACTCAGTGCCAATTCAGCAGGTCTTGCTGGCTCTAGATCTATGGCCCTTTCCCCTCCGCATTCCATATGGGAGAAATTCAACTCTTCAAGGAGTCAATAGTAAAATTACAAAGACTTCAGTAGTGTCACTCCAACTCTAAGGCATGTACACAAAAAGTGATAACAGCCTTGTATTAAGGATAAAGTAAAATCGTGCACATTAATGTTCAGCACATGATAGTCATTCAATAAATGGCATGTATTATTAGTATTATCACTATTTAAAGCAGGACAAATAGTGCTGAAGGAAGCACACAATCTCTGGTATTCTAACCTTGCAAATTCAAACTTATTTAATACAAGCAAACCTGTGTCCGTTCATTCATAATTTTGGCATTCAGTAAATCGTCAGTGAAAAGCAAGAGGCTATGGACTGTGATAGATCCAAAGATAAAACTGATGGCTCTAGGGACTTACATTCTTTTTTAAAAAATAAGATATAAATATAAATAACTAAATGGCACTACTCGAATTCTAATGTGCACATGAATCACCTGGAACCTTGTGCAAATGCAGATTCTAGATCTCGCCTTTCTGACAAGTCACTGGGCACTTAACCTCTCTGCTGGATAGGACCATAGGTTATGCTGATACTGCTGGGTTAAGGACCACACTGAGTATCAAGGCTGTAAAAAGTACAGAAAAAGTGCAGTAAGCGTGAAGAGGGACAGATTTCTTCCTGTAGGGAAGAATGTGGAAGAGATAATATTTGGGCTGAATCGATTTTAACAGCAATGAACTAGAGGCTTTTTAGGGACAGAGAATATCAATCTCTTATTCATTTGCTCACTCATTCAACAAACGTTTCTTGAGCACTCATCTATTAAGCATCAAGAAAACTGAAGACAGAACCTTGAAGAGCTTCACAAGCTACATTTGAAGAGGTCTAAGGACGGGCAACTACATTTGGATAATATAGGGACAAGACAATTATTTTTTTAAGTTTCCCATTAGCTACCCAGAGTAAATCTTACTTTTCCATCACAGCATCCATTTCTTTTTTTTTTTTTTTTGAGACAGAGTCTCGCTCTGTTGCCCAGGCTAGAGTGAGTGCCGTGGCGTCAGCCTAGCTCACAGCAACCTCAAACTCCTGGGCTTAAGCGATCCTCCTGCCTCAGCCTCCCAAGTAGCTAGGACTACAGGCATGCGCCACCATGCCCGGCTAATTTTTTCTATATATATTTTTAGTTGTCCATATAATTTCTTTCTATTTTTAGTAGAGACGGGGTCTCACTCTTGCTCAGGCTGGTCTCGAACTCCTGACCTTGAGCAATCCACCCGCCTCGGCCTCCCAGAGGGCTAGGATTACAGGCGTGAGCCACCACGCCCGGCCACAGCATCCATTTCTTAACCCTAAAACTCTAGATGTTTGAACTTGAAAATGATGTTGAACTTGAGCTATCTCATAGAAAGTCATTTTGTTTGATGCTTTTTGGTCTATTTGTGTGAACAAAGAAAACTAGAGAAGATTGTTTTATTTTGTCATCTGTTATTTCATTGTCAAAAGCATAATGATTTTGAAATCTTTGTTTGTAGAACTAAGAAATTAGTGGGGTAAACCTCAATTCTTTAGTAACTAAGAGTTTGAAATATTTTTTTCTAAAGTTGAAAATTAATTTTTTAATTTGATTTTGCAGTTCATAACATTTGATGTTTGACCTCGAGATTTTTTTAGAAACTCCTTTTTGTGTCTTCCTGATTTATTAGATAATTGCTAGTAAACTCCAACAAAACAAAATTTAAGAAAGTATTGTTTGACTTCAATGTGATAATTGGTATGCACCTGCAAGAAAATTAGCTTTCCTTCATAATGTGTGACTTCCAAAACACACATTAACATTTTGCAAAAAAGCAAACCAAAGCTTTGAGATCAAGCATCTCACCTAAGATTTCAGAACAATATGCTTGCTCTTTGAGAAAGCAGACTTTTAAACTTTTAGTCAAGTAGTTAATATGTTTTTATCAATAAACACATAAGAAAATAAATAGGGAAATTTAATATTACATTTTTTTTCTCCTATTGCTTTCATATTAACTAGTTCCTCAAATGTGCTCAAAGCATTAAATTCACGTTGATCTCAGTGCTGATCCAGTAACTCAGTCTCATTTATCTGAGAAAGACACTTCCATATTGCCTGTATTTGTTATAAAATGCTAGGCATAAGATACACACAAAATATATATAACATAACATAAACATGTATACTCTATGATATCAAGAAACTTTTATTTAAAGTAGGTGTTAAATAAAATAAAAACCTAACATGCTAATGTTTAGTTTTGACGTGTATTTTGTATAATTTTTACATAAAAGATAGATTAAAATTAAATTAAAATTTTTCAGTGTGACCAAAGGTCTAAACATCATAGCTAACCATAGGTTAGCTGACTAAAAAGCCCAACATGTGGAAGTGTGAAATGAAAATCCAGAAGAGATGACGTCCTTGGCTGCTTTGTAGGTCTGCTGTAATTGGCATGTCAGCCACATTCTCAGACTGGAATTTCTGTTTCAGGAGATGGGTATATTGGTTATAAATCATCAAGGAGTTTCTGTGTAGTCTGAGGCCAAATGGTTATATGTTTGTCTTCCACACAGGGAGAGTTTGAATCCTGTCACAGAGGGTACTATTCTTAAGGGAATTTGGTTTATTTTTATAATTTAAAATCACACGTCGAAAAATGCTATGACCACTCGTCAGCAATGTTTCTTTGTCGCCATGTTGTTTGCACTGGAGACCTAAATATGCTTGGCACAGGAATACACAATGACTCTTCCAAACGAAAGGGTCATGAATATCATAGTTTCAAGACTAATGTCTCATGAACAGAGTTATTTTTTTTTAATCACTCAAACTCTTCAGAAGAAAATAAGTAAAATTAGCGTGAAAGATAAAATAGCTATATTGGTGCCTTTGGTAACAGAATGCAGACCTTTAGACTCAACTGACAAGTCTGTAAATGAAGGCCAAATTTTGTGTAAATGAACTGCCAAGCAGTTTATTTAACTGGAAACAGTTGAATGAGTTCATTCATTCTTTTGTTCTTCTGTGAAGAGCAGGTGTTTATGAGTATTTGCTAAATAACTGAATTCATGTAGCAGATTATAATATTATTAACTGATGTTTCAAGCTGTATTTATTTCTCATCAGTTCTTCCTCTTAAATTTTTATAAGGTACACTATACAAAAGTCTCCCCGCTTTGTTGTAATTAAATCATAAAATGAAGCTATATAATCCTTTTTGGTACTGGGTCACTACCCATTGAGTTAATAGGTTAATAGTTTAAATGAACTCAAAATTATAATGGCAGAGCAATTTGGTTTTAAGTAAAGCAGTTAGAAGTTCAGGCATCGCGAGCATTTTTACTTCTAGTAGACCTAAGCTAATAACAATCGTATCAGTAGAAATAACCTTATTATATTTTCATTATTTTTTTTAAATGCTAATAGAGTTGAATTATATTGTCTCATTATTGTCAACATCAAGAAGCAGGCAGAGCGTGACAGAAAGAGCACTTGACTTGGGAATCTTGAACCTGCAGTATTAGGCAGCACTCCTTCAAATGAAAAATGACAGACACTGAACTCAAACTGAAGCACAGGAAGGAATTTACTGGTGCACATAAGCAGAAAGTCAAGATGTTAATGACTTCAGGCATAACTATATCCAGGAGCTCAAGTGATGTCATCCAGAATTGTCTTTCTCTCGTCGTTTTCTCTGTGCTGGCTATAGTTCTCGGGCAGATTCTCCTGAGTGACAAGACAGCCACCAGCATACACAGAAATTCTTTTTACTACTTTCCAGTGAAAGTTCCAGAATCTGGAGCATGGCTTAGGTCACCCAAGGCCACTCCTGGACTAAAATCACTGTGACCTGGAGGATGAAATAAAAATAAATGGAAAGGCTTAGGTCACATGACTCTCACCAGAGCCAATAAGGGGTCAACTCTCTAAACCACAGAGCATGTGAACTAATAATGGGAGTGAGGTGGCTCCCCAAGATTCCGTTGGGGTGCACTTCCTAGAAGAAGGAAGAATGGTCTCTGGGCAGATAAAAACAATAGATTCCACTAAAATTCCAGAAATCAACAATTCCTTATGACTCTTTGTCTTACCTTAGGAAGCCATTTAACCTAGCCCTGGCCCCAAGTCTTCCCATCTTTGAAATGATTTCCTGAGAGAATTGCTGGGAGAATTAAATTAGATGGTCTTGGTAAGAAAGTTGCATATATTAATTATTACCCACCAAACTTTTGCTGACCTGAACTAATGAAAAGTGATAACTGGTATTTAACACCAAATTATTCTGAACCATTTAAGGGTCTCGAAGTGAGACTCAGAGCACGGTGCTGAGACATTCCTGAACATTGTTGTCTCTCAGCCAAAGGGGTTATTTAATGCACTACAATTAAGGATAAGTTATAGTTGACTGTTAATGAAACCAGAAAATGTGGGATGTCATCTCTGTGCACTAATATTCCATTCTAAATCACTCTTTTTTGTATATTTGTATTAGGATGGAATTATGATCATAGTTATACATACAGGCATTTACACTTCACTCTTATTATTTTATTATCACTTCATTTTCCTAGTAGATTTTTTGAATCATATTTTCCCAGTAACATTTTTCTTTGTTAGGTGGAAGTTATAAAAACTAATGATTATAATCTCTATTGTGCATCCTTGAGAGATCAAATATGCCAAAATTAAAGAGATAGGTTGGCAAAGTGTCGTCATTAAGCCAGTAAACCCCAGGCAGGAGACTTGACTCGCTTGTGCTTCAGGTTCTTCATCTGTAAAATGGGGTGAGACCAATACTGTAGCAGACATTGGCCTTGATCCCATATCCCTTGGTACTCGCTGTTCAAACCCAGCCAGCAACACTTTCAGCAACCCTCCAGGACTTTGTCTCAGGCCAACCACAGACAGCCTACAATTCCCCAGGATTTCATGACTCCACGAGTAGTTGTTGGAGGACAAATCATCTTCCTTGCCTCTTGCGTGGCACAGTTCTGATGCACGTTCTCCAGTTTCTCCTAGAGTTCCTCAGTCGGGGGGAGCCCTGGTTCCCTACAGCTGTAACTTGCTTGATAACCTTCTCTTTAGTAGCTGCCTTTTCTTCCCTTCTCACGTGTCTTCTCTGCTGTTATTTCCTGGGGTCACCTCCCAAATAAGCTACTCGCACTCAAATCCTTGTCTCAGAGCCTGCTTTTGGAAGAACCCAAACTAAGACAAGCACTTACAGCAAATAAATGGCCCTCATGGAATCAAACATGAAAAATGGGTAAGGTCAGAGTAGCTGAGCACTGAGAGAAAAAAATAGAAAAGGGTTATGCCTGTGGCTCATTCCTTCCAACCTGTCACATAATTAATTGTCTTAATTGTTATTCATGAAGCCCTGGCCAGTGGCCTCAAATCATGGGATTTCCTGTCTACAGGGACTCACCCATTTAGTCCTAACTCTCAAATCATTAGAAGAGGCAGCTACGGAAGTGGCAATGTTGGGAACAGGACTCTAGGTTCTTTGTCCCATTGCAGAATCCTTCCCACTATTCCAGACTTCAACTTGGGCCCTCCATCAGGATTAGAAAAAAGATGCAAGGTGAACTAATTAGAAGTTAGTGACTAACATTTGTAGCGGTAGCTTTCAAACGTGTTCTGAACACAGCATCCTTTTATTTGTGTTTGTTTCTCCTAATGAAGTTTTATAAGGTCAATATAAAGGAAAAACCTTTAAAAGCACTTTTGGTTGAAGAGAGGGGGGAGCCTGGACTCTAGCTAACGATGGCTGCCTGACCGCTGGTTCCCATCTGCAGGCACTTCTGCCTAAACCCCAGGACATTCGGGATGCTCAGTTTAAAAAGCACTCCTCTGAAGGAGATATCGACTGCTTTAAAGATTTGCCTCACAATTAAGGTGGCATCCATTGAAGTGATTTTATATAGATTACCTACATAGTCATCGAGGAAATAAAAGAAGCAAAAGGAATCCACAAAGCCAACTCAAATGAGATAGATTTTCTTCCCAAAAGACAAAGACAGATGAAAACTATATGATGTAGCCAATTCTTTTCATGCCTTAATTAAATTACTACACTGAGAAACCTGCTGAAAACCCACTCTACTACTTTATTGATTGAGATCCCATTTAAATTCCACCTATTGACTTTCTAGTCCCTGTGGAAGGTTATAGAAAAGTGGCACTGTCATCCCTGCACACAATCCAAGCTTTCTTAACTCCACATCTGGTACGTTCATAGACTTCTCTGAAGTATTTCAGACTGCTGAGAACGAAAAAAGATTGTTTTTCGAGGTAGCCATTATGGGCCCATTGTTCATTGGTTGACTTGGCAACTTCCTTCCTTTTTCTTTCCTTTATTGCCTTTCCTCTGTTCCCAGGAGGCAGGGACTGGGCGTCAGGAGGGGCAAATGCCTGGCCTAGGAATCCTGGATTTATTCTCCTCCAGCCTTTTTTTTACAGTGATCTCAGCATCTGCTCAGCAGCATGGCTCTGGTCAAAAAGTCACAGCCATGTCCACTCACAGCTGAGATGTCCTTTGTTCAGGAAATAACCAGACGGGAAAAAGATAAACAGTAAAAGGCAAAGTCAAATGCCAGTCCCAAGGGGTAGAGAAGAGAGCTCAGTAGTCTAATCCACCTCACAGTCTGCTGAGCTTTGTTAAAGCATCGTTACCTCATCAGACCTTCCTGAGGTGCTTTGCCATGTCGTGTCCCATTTGCTATTGGGACAAAGCAGGTAATGGCTGCTTTTCCCCTAGATGCGACCTCGCAGCAGAACATGGTGTTAACAAGTGCTGATTAGTACACCTTTCCCCTCGCCAGTAGCGGTCAGGAAAGACTGGCTCAGTCGAAACAGCTGGGCAGGTAGAAACTGTGCCCCGAGGGAGAGAGGCCACAGGGCCACAGACTTTTGACCCTCAACATCTGCTTTATCCAGAGTCTTATTTTGTTAATAGTCAGCTTTACAACAAACAACAAACTTTCCCTGTGGGAGGGAAACAGCTCAAATGTAGAGAGAAAATAAACCATGACCACAAGGAAACCAGATAAGTGAGTTGTGGACTGTGCACCCTAACACTTAACAGAAAGGTTGAAAAGACCTGGCATGGTGGCTCACACCTGTAATCCCAGTACTCTGGGAGGCCAAGATGGGAGGATCTCTTGAGCTCAGGAGTTCGAGACCAGCCTGAGCAAGATCAAGACCTTGTCTCTACTAAAAATAGAAAAATTAGCCAGGCATAGTGGCACATGCCTGTAGTCCTAGCTACTTGGGAGGCTGAGGCAGGAGATTGCTTGAGCCCAAGAGTTTGAGATTGCAGTGAGCTATAATGACACCACTGCACTCTATCCAGTGCAACAGAGTGAGACTCTATCTCAAAAAAAAAAAAAAAAAAAAAAAAAAACGGCTGAAATATGTGCCATGGCAGGGCATACTGTCAGGAAGCTGATTGATGAAGGATGTCACTAATCTATGGTGGAGAGTCTGAGAGGTCTGTCTTAACTGAGTCACTACAGTCTCTCAGACTCCAGCTGTAAGAGGAAAGATTATCTTGAGGCTAGGGAGAGCATTATTTTAAGAGAAGACTTGATGGAGAATGATGGAAAAAATTAAATTTCTTACCTAACACTCTATCTTACATGTAAAAAATGAGCCAAAAAATGCTTCTCATTAATGTTGCTGTATGTCTTTGTTGGAGTTCCCCCAGAAGCCAACTCTGAAAGAAAAATTCAAGTATACAGAGTTTGAGAGGTGACCACAGAAAGCACTAGTAGGTTAGCAGGAAGTGAGAATGAGGAAGAGAAGGCAGCCGATAAAGTATGTGTGGTCAAACCAGTTATTCCCAACCACAGCCTCTGTCTGAGGATGCTCTTAGGAAGTTAATGCTCAGGTACTTCCAGCCTACTCCACATAAAGGAAGCCATCAGATAAAGAGATGTAGGTGGAAGTCCAGCCCAACCATATCTCCTGAAGCATGAATAGAGTCTGGTACAATGTCATTTCCAGCAAAATAACATTCACCATGATCACAGTAGTATAAGAAGGATTTTTCTATCCAGCTCTACAGCTCTAACAAGAATCTCCAGCATGTCAAAGGAGAGATGCTCCAAAATACCTGGTGCTTACTGAACTCTTTTCTTTATTCTAACACAGACCTGAAGCACTTGCACGGACAATTTAATCTAATAATCGTGTATTGCCCATCCAACTTAAGGACTACTAGGAAGTGGAACAAAATGAAGATAAAGTCTTTGCTCTCAAGGAAGCTGTAATTCCAAGGGGAGATTATAGTATAAATAAGTACAATACAAGATATACTGTGCTACACCTCCATTCATTCATCTATAATAGCAAATATTTCTTGAGTATCCTTTATGTGCTAGGGAAGCTAAAAGGAAAAGAGAAGTTTTGTTTATTGAGGTTGTGGGGAGTTTCAGGAATTTCTGCAAGCTCTTTACCTGCTAATTATGCTGTATAAACCTCAGAACAAGGCTGCAAGTCTATATAATTATCTCCATTTTATGATGAGGAAACTGAGTCTTTGGAGGGGCAAGTAACTTGACTTATTTATGCTGTTTGAGAAGGAATTAGCCAGAAGTAAGTCAAAGAGCAGCATTTTTGACCTGAAGGGAAGCCTTCATGCTACTCCTGACTCATTCATTCATTATATTTACTCAACGCAGTTTTTTGAGTCTTGCTACCTGTGCCAAGCCTTGGGCTACACAATGGAAAGGTGCCATTTCTCACCTCATGGGACTGTCAATGCAGTAGAGCCTCCTCTGTGGTCAGTACAGTGGGCAAGGATGCGCTGAAGGCTTCTGAAGACGAAAGTGGCATTTCCTGCTGCACTTCAGGAGTGCTTTAGAGCAGACGGCCAGATGAGAGACAGACCAGTATCTTGTGGCATTTAAGACACTGAAAGAGTGTAGAATGTTCTAAGTAGTTCATTATAGAGCATTAGTGAGCACATGATATTCTGGGCCTGCCTTTATGCTAGATAATGGAAGAGCTGTAAACAAAGTGAAGGTCATGGTCCTTGTCCTTAGAAAGCCAATGTCCAGTTTGACCAACGAACATGACCTTTTGGTTAAGGATCTAGAACATTTTTGCCTTCTTTGCATTATGGTCAGGAACCATTGTGGAGGGTCTTGTCTCACAAAGCAATGTGACACAGTGCATTAATAAAATGCAATGGAACTTGTCTCCTACCCTCTGAGAACTTCTAAGTGCTAACACAGTACTTACACACGCACACACACACACACACACACACACTGCAAATGCAGCTCTGAGGCTGTATTTCAGAGAGAAGGGTACAAATCTGGATTCTGTCCTTTTCTCTCCATGTCAATTTAACGGGACAATTTAATCTCTCTTGGGATAAAGTTTGTTTATCTGTCATGTTAAATAATAAAACTCTGTTCTACCTACTAAACAGAATAGTGAGAAGTAAATAGACTCACAGATGTGAGAATATTTTGAAAAAGAGAAAGTGCTAAATCAAAGGTGTTATTAACTTTCACACAAAACCACATCAAATGGTACAACCTAATACAGGGAAAAACTGCAGGGACCCAAAAAGCCGGGAGCCTGGGTGAGGGGCTAATCTGAAAAAGCTTTTGAGAAGAGCACACAGCCCTTTAGGGGACATTATCATACCGTATCTTAGAGTTGTATTTGTAAATAGCGATGGTAATAGAACAGTTTTTACAATCCAGATGGAGTAAGAATATATGATGCTTTTCAACCTAAGATAACAAGGCAAGAGAACAGGTATAGAACATAGTGACTCGAGGGTTTGGGAAAAAATGATAAAATATATAAAGAAACCAGCCAAGTCTATATACTATACAAAAACACATTTGGCAAATGCGATAGGAAAGTTTGTGCCCACACAAAGATAATTAAGAAGGGAGCGTTTAATAGATTATTTCTGAAAGCAAGCAAATAGATTTTGGTGAGCCATGAGAAATTAATGCCATCTGCACTTACTCTGAGCTGGTCTAGCAGAATTCACAAGGGTCACAGCCCCAGCAATAGACATGAGCCAAGAAAGAGCTTCTCAGTGCTGTGCTTAGAAGTGATTTAAGGAGGTGCAAAACCATGGGGCTGGTAGCATTCCAGTATGCTCTGGTATTATTACATTGAGTGAGAACTGAGCCATGATGAATGGATTCTCAACCACTTAATCTCAGTGACATCCAAACATACGAGTGCCAGATTCTGCCTAATTGGCATTTGGCTCAATGAAAGGAGGCTGGTGGCCATCCTAGCTGGCGGACACATTGCCCGGTTTGCCCATCTCGACTGTGTGATGATTCTGTGTGGATTTATAGGCCATCTGTCTTCCAGAGCAAAATTTGTAGAAATTTCTCTGGGCCTTGAAGATGTTATTTGCATGTGTTTGGCAGTTTTAACTTTTTAAAAAGCTAACCTGCACATTTTTTTTTTTTTTTCAAAATCCACAAAACAATGTCACCTCTTCTGTTTAGCATTTCTTTTGTCCTCCTGTTGGCATGACAAGTTTTCAATTGTGATTTATTTTTCTTTGGGGAAGAAAAATAAAACGCAACAGAAAGGGTTGGAGCGTAAAAAATGCTAGAGGACATCTTTAAATGACTTGCGGAGATTAGAATGTAAATTAAGTCTGGAAAAGAATTTTGGACCTTGATAGGCAAATTCAAATCAAAGAGCTAATCCTCACGCCTCTGCCAGATGGGTCATTTGTCCGCAGGATCTCAGCTTCTTTAAACAGGAAGATTAAAGTAACACATTTTAGAGAGATAAGTAAATCATGAGGGAACTCGTCCTTGGTTCCATTCAGGGCTATTTTTAGGATTCATGCCCAGATTGAAGCCAAATGCCCAGGAGGCGAGGCTGTCTCCTCCCCAGAGTCCGCGGACCCACCCAGGCCAGTGCTGGGACTTGTGCGGACAGACGTCATCCGTCACAGCCACCACCATCTGTCTTTCTGTCACCTGGGTATGGGCTCCAGACGCAGCTGTCACACTGTGGACCCCTGTGTCCTCAGGCATCGCCTACCTCTCTAAGCTTACGTTTATTCAACTGAAAATGGGAATTAAAAAGTCCTGTCTCACAGGATTCCTGTGCCTGGCACATGGTCAGTGCTGAGTAATAGCAGTTCCTGTTATTATTATTGTATTTATTATTATTATTTACCTTCTCCTATGACTACAGGATATATGGTGTCTGGTACAGCAGCATCGTGTGGAGTTAAAGGCATGGGACACAAAGCCTGACTTCCCAGGCTCAAATCCGAATTTATTCACTTAGGAGTTGTGCAACCTTGAGCAAGCTCCTTGCCTCAGGTTTCTCATCTGTAAAATAGTCACAAAAGTCCCCACCGAGAGAGTTTCTAAGAGGATGAAATGAGTTAATATCTGTGTGCTGTCAGCAGCACATCCGTACAGTTTTGTTAAACAATATACTGGACACAGAGCAAATTTGCCAAACTCTTCAAAGGCGCTCTGTCTCCTTTTCCTCCTTGCGCTTTCCTTTCAAGTCAGAATCTTTTTTTTTTTTTTTCCTTAAGTACGGTGTACATAACCATGGCCCACCACATTCTCTTTCCTTGAACTTCTGCAGCATTTTTTCTTTAGCACTTTGCTGCTGCTGCCTCACAGCTGCTTTCAGGACTAGCTCAGGGGCAGCTCGGTGTGCTGTGATGGGGTCATTTCCTAGGTAACCATCCTGGTAAAAGAAAAAAAAAAAAAAACAAAAACACAGAGCAAGAAAGAGCCTGACTGCGGGCCTTTCCAGGTACCTTAGTAATGTGCCGTGAAATCTATTTAGGGATTAACTTTCAACCACACCTTATGTGCTTTCCCTTCCTGTGGGTGGTGGAACTCGTAGGGAGTATAATGAGACTATGGTGCTAAGGACCCATCCCTGGGCTCAGAAATTTCTGTATAAATACCTACAAGCCAGGCACTGTCCTGAGTTCTGAAGATCAACAGTAAACTGCAGAAACTTCCCACTGGCTGGGCTTCCCACGGAGTGGCTGCATCTCTTTGCTAAAGGCTTTCTTTGGCTGCCAGAACCCCCCTGACCAAGGGTGTGGTAGTAGCATCAGCTTGTGCTACCTGACCTTACTGAAAGTCATGTTCATGAACTTCTGGGTAGAAGGTGAAGAACTAGGGATTTTTTTTTTTTATATACAATTTTTACTCATAAATGTGGTAGGAAATTCTGCCAGGGCTGAGCAAGGGAAGCTGAGAAGAAAGGATGTTGATAGAGCAGGTAGCTTGCCATGTGCAATGGAATGAAGTACAGTCAACTCTGCTATTATTTAAGGATTGATTCACCCTATTCTGACTTATCCTAGTCCCCTTGTTCTGGTCTATTTCAATGGCTTTTGACATTTAATGCTTTCTGATTAGTACTTCTGCCAGGGGCTAGGCAGAGGTAGGGAATAGAGATAAAACTTTCGATGTCTCTAAGACTCTTGGTTGGGACTCAGCTCCCTAAGTCCTCCCAGTCCTGCAAGAACATTTGTTGACGTTCAAGGTATCACCATTAGTCACTGCCGGCCAGGCTTCTTGGTTCTGGTCTGTAAGCTGTCATTGTATTTCTTTTATGTTTTTTCTTAGGCCGTCCTTTGCAGTATCATTGACAGCTGAACTCCCAATTGCCACTTTTATGATACAATTCAGTTTGAGAGATTTAGTTGCCAAGATGAAACACGAATCGACTCATATGAATCAATGTATGAGTGTGAATATTTATGGACTCAAACAATCATTCTTTCAACTAATATTTATGGAATACTTACAAGCCAGGCACTGTTCTGAGCACTGAAGCAAACTGAGGAAAGCCTGCCTGCTGCCTGGACTTTCCACTGAGTGCATCTCTTTGCTAAAGGCTATCTTTGGCTGCCAGAACCCCCCTTACCAAGAGTGCAGTGGGCCAAAGGTACTGGGAATTATCCCCCTGGAAGCAGCCCTCAACAAGTGCCTGACGTAACTTGTGTATAAATACACGCTCCCTTTTTCCTTAGATGGGATCACCTTCAAGTACATGTCCTATCTCATTTTCTAGTGGTTCCCCAATGGATTAAACTCCAGTTACCCATGGTGGTGAGTTGCCTGCTAACTCATTCATTATTGGCTGCCTTCTTCAATCCCCCATCCGTGTTTCTAAGAGCTCACCTCCCAAATAAACTAGTACCCAAGTTCTGGTCTCAGAGTCTGATTCAAGGGAAACCCAAACTAAGACATTGTGTCCTCAGAAAACTTACAGTCTTATAGGAGGAGACCAAAACTAACAAACCAGTAAACATCTAGTATGACAGATGATGATAAATGTTATTGAGAAATATTAAGCAGCCATAGGACATAGAGTACAAAAGTGATTACTATTTGTATGGGGTGATCAGGGAAGTCTCCATGTTAGGGTGACATTTGAGGATATTTTCAGTGCACTCAAAATAAACCTTTCCCTTTCTCTCTCTCTCTATCTTGAAATAACATAGAATGATATCTATGTACTAAGAGCTTACGTAGGACCTGGGCATCAGAAGGGAATCTGGCATTTGGTATAAGCTGGCAGTCCTGAGAAATCTCATTCTTTTCTGGTCTGAGTAGTTGATCATCGTTTTCACAACCACAGGTTCAGTCAAATCCTTGTCAGTCTTCGGGGGACCAAGGAGGACCCCTGTAAGGCTCAGGATCAGGTCTATCTTCTGAGAACATGTAGACACTTCTGCTTCTGTTGGTTTTGGTTGCTTGGGAATCCCAAGGCTGGTGACTATCGGGAGCACCTCTGGGAAAGGAGCTTTGTTGCTGCCTGTTTTGGAGAAAAGTAAGAGGGACTTGGGAAGGATGAGGGAGGAAATAGCTCATCTGTTAAATAGTACCAACTATGACAGAATTGAACATGCAATTTATTTCACTCCTTTAGAAATTAGTTCTTGAAGTCTCCTTTTTTTATTTAATCAATCAATGCCTCTAGCAGTGTTTTGAACTCAAATTGCAATTTTCATGAGAGACTTAGGAAACAGAGTTACAAATATGAATGTAATTTTCTGCCTATTGAATCAAGTCATGAAGAAAACATCCTATGAACACTATGAGGGGAGTTGGACAAGTCACCAGCACTCAAAAAAAATCAAAGGTTGGCTTGGCTCAGTTATTGCTCCTTTAGAAACTCAGGGAATTGACAACTTCTCACACATACTACTACCTGTTCCATGCAAGCAGGCTTGTTAGGTTAGCAAGAAAAGCCAAGGAGTCTAAGCATCTTCGTACCTGATAAGTACCCTGAGAGCTTAGTCTGCCTCCGCAACTCTGATTACACTCTGCTTAGGAAAAGATATAGCAAGGAAAACCTGGCTGACAAATTATCCATACAGTGCCATCTGTGGTGAGATATTTGTCACTGCATACTTTATTAGAAAAATGTAAATAAAAGAAGGCCAGGGAACCCCACAATAAGTCTAGGCAAAGCAAAAGACCTCATGTTCCTCCAATCTGATTCAATTTTACCTAAAAATACTGGAATCAAAGAATGTGGAATCTGACTTTTTTTTTTCTTTTTTTTTTTTTCTGGGCTTTTCCTCAAAGCAAGGAATCTGACTTTTTAAACTTAAAAAAAAAAGTTGCAGTATGGTATAGTAGAAAAATCATGGAATTCAGGATAAATATGGTGCATTGGACATAGTCATCTCATTGAACTTTCTTGAGACCATACTGAAACTACATTAAATTTTTTGAAGGCATAATCTGGCAAGCATAGTAAGATAAGAGACAACAATTGCATAATTTAAGCACCTGGCTATATGTTTACACCTGTTAGCAGATCTGAGAAACTGATTGTAGATCAGTCATATGAAAAGATGGGAACCAAATTGAGTTATTCCATAAAAACCTTAAAAGTCTCAGGAATTGATGGTGCTAGGTTCCTCTGGAAGTGGGATTGGAGGTACAGCATAAAATGAAGAGGATTGGATGATAGCTGCTTGAGTTGAGTAATAGTAAGAATTCCCACCAGCAAGACTAAAGGTTTACTCTCTAGAGACAGGAAAACAAAGGGTCCGAGGATGACACAAGGCCCAGGTGAAGGCAGGGCTACCATTTTGAAAACAAGGAGATAAAGTGATCATAAGTATACTAAATGCTGAGACCTCCAGCCTTCTTTCCCCAATTGGCTCTGCAATGCTGGCATCCAGGCCTTTACTCTCCTGCTAAGAGATGAGGCAGAACTTCTCTCAAGACTCTGATCAGCCCGAGAAAAAAGACCTAAAGATATTGATTACTCTGAAAGAGATGAAGACAGATTCCTCTTCAATGTTACCTTATCAACTCTGATACTTTTCAAGGCCACCAAAGGCATTCAAAAAGCCAATCAGCTTTTTAGTCTGCCAATTTGAAATATGAACAGCTAATTCAAAGTTATTAGACATACGAAGAAAACTTCTTTTAAAAAAGCCAAAATAAGAAGAAAAACAGTAACTTTGTAGTAAATGACTATGTAGTGAGACGAATTTTTTAAATTTGCATATATCATGTACATCCTTAGAAAAATAACCAAATATATTGCATCCATGACAAATGAACACAATGCTCATTTTTAAAATAAATGTCAAAGATCATAAACTGG
This sequence comes from Eulemur rufifrons, assembly GCF_041146395.1. NCBI lineage: Eukaryota > Metazoa > Chordata > Mammalia > Primates > Lemuridae > Eulemur > Eulemur rufifrons. Next base: position 31,980,566 of record NC_091002.1, read on the forward strand.
TTGTTGACATGAAAAAGAGAGCAGCAGGAAAAAAGCACTCAAAGAAGACTTGGAAATAAAATTGAGGAAGTCTTTTAGAGGTTAGAACAAAAAGAGTAGATGAAAAATGAGAGAGGAAGTATATAAAAAATTAAAGTCTGACCAAATAATATTCCAGAAAGGAAAAAAACAGAGGAAGTTACCATAGTAATAATTCATAAAAATTTTCCCAAATGAGACAATCGCTTTCAGACTGAACTGTCCCAAAGGGTGCCCAGCACAGGGCATCAATATAAACCCATACCAAAGTGCATCATTGTGAAATTTTAAGAAACTAAGACCAAAGATGCTAGAAATTTCCAGAGGGACCAAAAAAAACAAACAAACAAACAAACCAACCAACCAACCACATACCTGTTTTTAGAATGGTGAGTCAGAAAGTCTTCAAACCTCTTAAGAACCACACAGGAAGTTAAAAACAATGGAGCAAATTTTCCCACAAAAAAATCTAAAAAAAAAAAAAAATTCCAATTCAAAATGCTATATCCTGCTAAACTAGCAATCAAGTGTGCAAGTTTAATGAAGCCAGTTTTAGACATGCAAGCCTCAAGAAATTTAATATTCATAAGCCTGTTTTCAGGAAGCTACTGTCAAATGTGCTCCAACTAAAATGAAAAAGCTAATCATGAAAGAGGAAGACATGGTACACAAAAAATAAAAGAGACTCAGAACAGAAGTGAAGAAAATGGAAATTAATCTAGATTGGAGCTGATCTAAAGGCTCTAGAAAAGACTTCTTCAAGAGAACATAGTTGGGAAAACACTTGTGCTTAAACATAGTGCAAAGAGGTTGAGATAACTGACGGAGAGTTTGGAGCTGAACTAGAGCTATGTGTAAAAAAAAAAAAAAATGACAATCTAAGACAATTTTTAACTACAGGGAAAATAAAAAAGTGTGAATGAAAATAAAAATAATTGTTAGGTTATTATACAACTCAGCCCCGAATAGAATGCATAGGCATGATAACATAAACATTGAACACATTAACTAAATTATAATATAACTGTTGCTAAAGGATGGGAAGAATGTGTGTATGTGCTGTGGGAGTAGAGATAAGAAAGAGCAATATCCTCATCTTTCATGTTGATAACTAAAAAACTAGTAATACAAGCATATCATTTTGAGATACAGAAGTAAATACGAAAAGCTAAAAGAAAAGTGTTTGCTTCTAATCAAGGGGAAATAAGGGAGCTTCTTTCTATTAACTGTCCCATAACAGTAGCACTGGATAGCAGCTATAAAAATAGTTTCAAATTCAGAAAACAGCCCTTGGCTTCTGGCTGCATGTTGTTTTCCTTGTAGTTGTCCCCTGCAGTAGTATCTGTGCATTAAGAGCAAATTACACAGGTGGCTTCTTAGCTCACCATGGTGACTCAACTCACTGGCCGCACTCAGTACTCTGCCCCCTCCCCGATCCCGCTCCCCTCCCCCCAATCCTTCCTTCCAAACTCAGCCCATCAGTGATAAAAACTGGCTGCTTTTCTTCCATCTTCTGCCAGACCTGAGCAGCAGAGTGGTGAAAGAGAAACTAGAACAGAACTAGATCAAAATGAGTTAGTCCTTTCAGAAGATTTCTAAAATTTACGTCCCCAAGAATCCAGAAGGTTCCTGTGTGGCCAACATGAAGTTAGCATGTTTTTCCACTAACTGGGTGTGTGGGCTCCAGCTCCAAACTCTATGTCTCCGTGTACATTAGGACACTACACTCAATGAATAGAAACCTGAACTGAGCATCAAAATGAATCGAGTAGGAATTTTACAATTTTACATGCCATATTTTAAATTTCTTGAAAGTCTCTAATGGACACACCCTTGGTTATTTTCAACCCTTGGCACATAAAGATGGACCCTCAATAAAAATTTGTCCATTGATAACCATCAGCACGGATGCCCCAGCTCCAGGGTGAATGCAAGACATCTTGCTCTTCCTGGACCAGAGGCCTGGAACCACAGGGTCAACCCAGAAATTTCTATTAAAAGTAGGTTTTTAGAAGCCAATAGATAAAAGTGTTGGAACTGAGAGGACCAAAGCTCTTCTAGACCATTATTCTGTTCCATTCTCCAGAGCTCTCTTTTCTGGACACAGATTCTCCTCGGTCTTCATTGTCTTCAAAGCCCATGCATGGCCCTGGGTTTAGTGAAGGCTTCAGAGCAGCCCCTGCCCCAGTAAATACTCAAGTGCATGCACTTGTAAGCATGAGTTGTCACTGGATACAATGCACAGTTTTAAAGGATGATTTTTAAAGCATCCCTGGAAGGTATCGTTAAGTCACAGCAGAATTTGAATTACTGTCTTCCTGACATCTGTTGGAGCAGTGATTTTTTTCTTATAAAGACCTTTCTTTAGGTGCCATTATATGCGTGAGTGCTCAATTGGAAGCATACCCACCTTTCATTAAGAAAATATGTAAGTGAATTTATTTTTAGCCTTTGTCAGCTGGCCTTATCCTTCTCAACTTCGTTTCCTGTTGATTTTATTTCAGAAAATTATAACATTGCTTTTCATTGTGGTTTGATGTTTCATAGTCTCATTCTAATAGGGGACATTTTGTTTTCATTTAACTAGTAATGATCCCTAATCATTAACCCACTTGAATTCATAGACGTGTAGAGCCAGAGGAGACTTAAGTGTCCACATAACTGACTCATCCTATGGTCAAGGAATTCGTCCCTGACCAGTTACCACTGGCGGGAGTGGAACGGGATTTCTTGTGCTGTTACTAATTTGTTTAGAAAAGCAGTATGTTTTCTATGCTAATTCTAAAGCTTTTTCATCCTTCTATGTGCCTCAGTGAACCAGAAAAAAAAAATTGTAAGCAATTTTTCACAAACAGTTCAAGCTTGATAGAAAAGGACCGATGGTTTTAAGTCAACAGTCACAGCAGTATTCCAGCTGCAGATTATATGGAGAAAGGAAAATCCTCTGAGAGTCTGTTCTCTGTCCTTAAGATTTTACTACTCAGAACTATTTTTAGGCTCATTCATTATGCTGAAACATATCCATCTTTGTAAATGAACTTCTGACCCCTTAGCTGATGCCTAGATTACAAACTCACTACTCTTCATGTTTACTTTTTCATTGGCTATTCTTGACTTTGACCTATCTCTGCCTAGTCATTTGATGCATCAGAAATCTTGAGCATTTGCTCCTTTTGTTAGCAAGGAAAAGCTTTGGGGTTGAAAAGTTGATCCTCCAGTCTACTCACCTGTAATCTACTATGGTAATCTCTCTGAACTTCCCTTCAAACTCATTATTTGTTCTAATTCAAAGTTAGGGAAATTCCTTCATTAGGGGTTTTTTAAATTATTTAATATAATTATAAATAATCCTCATAAATAGTGATTCATCTATTATTTTTTACTGATTTTAATCTATGCTAAAAATTGTGTTAAAATCTTTGATTTCTATAAAATAATAAAGGCAGAGAAGATAAGCCAAAAGGTTATGGTTCAATGAACCTGTAGGACATTAACTAGCTTTATATTCATTTTAGCAATATCTGTATAGGTTATGGCTTTTGGTTTGTCTGTTTTCTGCTGACCAAAAAAATATATACATATACACATATGTGTATATATCAGTGTCTCATTGCCTTTTTTTGAACAGGCATTGCCATCTTCCTGGCTTCCTTATTAATGAATTTAATAAAACTGGCATGTTCCAAATTATACCTTGACCTTTGTCACAATATCTTGTCATAATATTCAACTTTGTCATTTGAGGATGACAAATATATGGTGTCTATACCCTCACCTTTCTGTCCTGCACTTATGACAGTCATCCAATTTAATCACAAGTGTGGTTCAGAATCTCCCTCAACACAAGCACCCAGAAGGCACCAACAGTGGGCTCCCTAAAGTAAAAATTAATTTGTCATCCCTGCCCTATTGGCATATTTTTTATGATTTTAAAAGTTACTGATCAGACCAAAGAACATTTATTCCTGCAAGATAACAGTTACAGACTGACAGCCTCAGGACCAAATTCAGCACCATCGTGTTGGCTCACACAGTACTTTGTTGCTGTAACATGCATGCCTTTAGAAGGACCGTACACTTGCCGGTTTTCCACACCGCATGACTCCCTGAGTATGCACATTCAGTGTGCACGTTCATCCAGCAGTCATGTTACTTTCCTGGCCCCTGAAGACACTTAACATTTACTGCCTGTCCTCTAAGGAACAGCTGTAGTTGGAGACTGAGTTGTATGAAATTGCCATTTGTGTAGGTTAGAAACATCAAATCTTAGCAATTTCATATTATTTGACCTAAGCCGAACGCAAGAATCAAACAAGATTATTCTGCCTTTGGTGATATTCCAGGTTCAAAACAATTATTTTCTGTTTTGAATCACAACAGTCATCCAAAAGAAGTGATGATTTAGCACCTACTGTTCACAAAGCATCGTAGTAGATTCCAGGGAGAACACCCTGTTTGGAGTTGCTTATGCCTGGTTTTTAAGAGGTGAATGGTCTTATTTTTCTATTAGATTATGAGCTCTTTGAAGGCACATGCTGAGTTTTACGCAGGCTTTATTTTTCTTTATATTTAGCACATGTGGGTGTTTGATAAATCTTTGTGAAAAGAATGGAAGGTAAAGAGAGAGGGAAGAAGGAAAGGAAAAAAGGAGGGAGGGAGGAACTACTTTACAAGCTGGCCCTGTCACAGAAATAAGAAAGACTACAAAGAAATTAGACTTTTTTTAAAATAAGATTTTACCTCTAAATGAGTTTTATACTCCAAAATATTTTTTAAACCATCTATTGAAATAGCTTTGGCTCTCAGTTGACTCTAATTTGTTTCCAAAAAATGAAATCAGTTTAAAGGGATATATGCATTCAACTGTAGATGAATTTTAAAAAGAATTCTACGTGGCAGTAACCAAAGTGTTATTATCAATGGCACCATGATCAGAAAGATCACTTTGTTAAGTAATGGTTATTTAGAGGTATAAACTATGGAATCTATTAAAAATTGGTCTCACACAAACATACCAATAAAAAGATCTTTATGTCATATTTCTCATTTCTAATGCAAGAGAACTTCTTAGCACTTTTTTTCCTTATATCGTTACTGAAATTATCAAAGTATGTGTTAGAGTTAATTTTCAAGCAGTTCATATTACAAGTATTGTTTCCATTTAAAAGTTCGTTTAGGAAGATTTTTCTTTTATGAAATAGATTCTCTCTTTAAAAGAGCCAATATCAAATTTCTTTCTTTTAATTTATTTATATTAGATAATAATATTAAAGGTGAATTAGCTATAATGTTTCCAGAATTTGGGAAAAGTAGTCATCAGTCACCTTGAGAAATTTATTGGATATGAAAAGATTTTTACTGTGGTCAATAGTCAGTGTTAGCTTTGCCATTTAGATGACACACCTCATACCATTCAAGAGTAAGTGATGCTCAAATCAATAAAAATTAGAATTGTTAGATAGCACATTTTTACCTGTAAGTTTGGTAGAAAGGGTGAAAAGAAGAAAAGCAGGTACTTTTATATTGGTGAAAGTTAACTGCTAGAACTTTAACAGCAAGGAAATTGGTTATGTGTATTAAAAGCCTTAAAAATATTCATATTATTTGAATCAGCAATTCTATTTCTGGGAATTCATCCTAAAGAAATAATTAAGGACTTGTACAAAGGTTTAACTATCAGAATATTCAATGCAATGTCATTTATACTAGTGAAAAAATTAGAAACAACTTTAACAACCAATGGTAATAGAATATTACTTCATATTATAGTGTTATATTTTCTAATATATTCAATGTAAGTATATATTTTATATGTTGTAGTTAAATATTTATATGCATGGAATTTATTCTCACATGAAAATGTTAATATATTTTTTAATTAATACAAACAAAGGAGGTTACTAAATTATATATATGTAATTATATATATGTGTGTGTATATATGATTACAGCTTCATAAAAGAATTACACACACACTTTTTTCTGGAAGCTTACATACCAAAATTGTTAAAGGTGGTTGCCTCTGAAATAAGAGTCTTCAGAAAAGGTTTTGTTTTTCCTCTGTTTATCTCATTTCCTAACTTTTTTCAATGAATATACCACTTTTATAGTAACAAAAAAATTTCAAAAAGAAAAAAAGAAATGCTGTCCACCAACATTTATTGGCAACATTTTTACTACCCACAAATGTGCTGTTTTAAGGCTTTGATTGTTAAGGTTGAAGAAACAAACTGTGGTGATGGACCAAAATAGTTAAGATGATTCTATGTATCTATAAAGCTTACTATAATAAAGAATTGTCTCAATACATGTACCAAAGCATCAAATTGTACACCTTAAATATAAATAATTTTTGTCAATTATATCTCAATAAAATTGAAAAAAAGAATTATCTCAATAGCATTAGTCAACTCAGAAAGGTTTCAACAAAGGAAAAATTTCTAAATAGAATCTGCATAAACTATAAAGTGTAAGTCATATTTCTTCTATTTGAAGTAAAAACATTCTAAATGTGAAATTTAAATACTTCCTTTTTATGAGCAGTCAGCTTTTTATTCCTAGGAATGACTCATTTGTGGTCATTTTTATTTTCTGTTTCAGAGAAAAAGATCATTATTTGAAAACACTTTCACTTCATCTTAAATAATAAAACCACTTGTGCATAACTTCACTGATTATAAAAGTAACGTGTATTTATAACAGAAAATTTAGAAATTTGCCCCAAAATCTATCATCCAGAGAAAGCACTGACAGCATTTTGGTGTCCATCCATAAAGTTGATGTCCAGTCTTATATTTGAAAACAGGAAGTTGGTGTTTGGCTATTTAAATTCTCTGAAAGGTCAGTGAGGATCATATATTAATAACTATTATCTGTGACATTTGGAGATAAATGTAATGAAATGGCATAATCCTACACTTTTGTTTATCCATGCTATTAATAAAATGCAATTGTGGCTACTGTCTTCTGCCTTGGACACTACCAGAGTTTTTTGTCCCCCACCCAAAAAAAAAAAAAAAAAAATAAAGCAACTTGATATCAGTACCCCCTAAAAAAGAATACATTCACATTCTTCTTAACTCTTCATTTCCTCTAGGACAGATATCTGTGGATGGATTTATGCGCTATCTGAGCGGAGAAGAAAATGGAGTTGTTTCACCTGAGAAACTGGATTTGAATGAAGACATGTCTCAGCCCCTTTCTCACTATTTCATTAATTCCTCGCACAACACCTACCTCACAGGTACAAGTTTATAGTTCTCTGTTATGTTAGCCAGTCTCACCAAATTGCACCAATCTCTACTTTCTGTTGTTCCCAAGTTAAGGTGAATTTGTGAAACAATGTCATCGTTTCTCTATATCCTATCTAAGTTTTCAAATCTTCTAAAATGTATACATATATGATATCTTCAGACCAGTGAAATTTTTGTGTAACTGAACTGATTCTTCAGTGAAGTTCAAGCCATGTACAATCCTACCTAGTTCTCTGGGCTGTGTTCAACTACAGGAGGGCTCTGAAGTCCTAAATAACTTTTGCTGAAGGCAAATTGCTTTTTGCTCAAGGTGGAATAGGACTTTAGACAAGAACAAATTGACCTGTGAACAACAATTTATACTTCACTGTACGTGTTATAATGAAGTAGGAAAAAACAAAATTTTCTAAGTTAAGCATTGCCATGATTTTGGTAGATTATTAAACAGAAAAATATTAAAACATATACACATGCATATATGTTACATACTTACACATATATAAACTGTAGTTTAGAATTAAAATTTTAATAAATATGTATTTTAAGAAGCTGAAAATGTTTGTATAATCAAAATACATTTCTTCCAGAATAATTTCTGTATGGCAGATCCCTTACCCCAAACCTTAATAAGTCTTTGTAGGAAATCTGCTGTTAGTTCACATAAAAAAAGAGCTTTTTAGAAACCATATCACTCTCTTGCTTCACACAGTTCGTCATCCAAACGTAAATAAAGTAGCCAGGCTTAATACCCACAGCACAACCCTAGTCTGGGGTCTTGTTTGGTATTTACATGCTGTAGACACTCTGCATGGCTTGTGGGTGGTTTTGATGTACTTGTGACTCATTGTCCTGGGGTGTATGGTTTCTGTTGCAGGGTAGACCCTCAATGATGTGCACGTAAAGACTAGGGAGATCCAGGCACTGGATAGCCATGGAGGTGTTCAATAAAATTTCACAGGATTCTGTCATCTGACAACTAAGCAGTTATTTCTTTAGAATTCCTTAGGGAATTCCTTCATGGCTCAGATGCATGTTGTGTTGGCATCAAGTACAGCATTGGCCTGGTTTCTCACACTAGGTGAAAAAGAGCTTAGAATAGAAATGAGTTAGGGACAGAAATCACAATGTAGCCTGCAGACAGCCAGGATGGGCTATCTCAAGAGGATTCCATAGTTTCTGAAACCAACTTGTCAGAATCATAATATTCCAAGTTCTATCATCAGTTGAATTACAACTTACGTTGTTCTTTATGAAAATTGCAAGACTCTCAGGACATTTGTGGCCTGTTTTGTTTCAACTTATATTATGTACTGAGAAAGATTTGTGCCTCAAAACTATGTTCTTGTCTGGTTCATCCTAAACCCTATTCTAGTCATCTACTGCTGCATAATAAATCACTCCAAAACTCGATGGCATAAAACAGCCACCATTTTATATTTATCCATAGTCTGTGGGTCAAGAATTCAGACAATGACTAGAAGGAATGGCCTGAGTTCCATGATGTCTTACTCCTCAGCTGGGAACTGAATGTGGGGAGATGGTAACCCAAACAGCTTGGGTGCTGGAATCATCTGGAGAGTTCTCCAACATGTCTGTCACCTAGGTTGGGATGACCCTACAGCTGTGCTCAGTTAATGCTATTGACCTAATTGCCTGCAAGAGGCCTTATCATATAGCTTGGACTTCCTCATAGTATGGCAGCCCCAAGGTAGGTGAACTTCTTACATGGCAGCTCAGGGCTACAAGAACAAGTGTCCCAGAGAGAAAGAAGGAAGCTTAATTGCTTTTTTGTTCTTAACTTCTGAAGCTCTGTAGTGACACTTCTTTCTTTCTTTATCAAAGCAGTCACAAGTTTACCCAGATTCATAGAAAGGGGACATGAACCACAGCTCTTGATGGAAGAGTGTCAAAGAATTTTCTGTCCTGTTTTAAAACCACTGTACAGGTTCTATGAGTTCAGAAGGAGAGTGTCCACTTAGCCCACTTTCTTGGATTCAGTTCCTTAGGCCTATGACAAAAATTTTGCAGCTCCCAACCAAGTTCATAAGACTTTATAAAGGATTCTTTTTCCTCCTTAATGGTTTTTAATCTTATTTGGTACCATTGACCCTTTTGTCAGTCCAATGAGGCCTATGGACCCTTCTCAGAATGTTAAATGCATAAAATAAAGTACCTAGGACTAAAGAGGAAATAAATTCCATTGACATATTGTTATCAAATATTATAATATATATCTCTTAGCACAATTAAAAATGAATATAAGCAATATGTTGTGATGTTTGAAAAAATTGGAATATATGAAAATATCTGTATTTTCCATTGGTGTCAAAGTCATAGATCTTGCTAGTACTACTGTGACTTTTGACCTACATTCATAAACTGAAGAGAATGTTAAATTTTGTGTAGATGTTAAAATTAAAGCTGCAACCTTTTTTCTCATTCCAATTCAAGGAGGTGTATGGTAGGTCAAGTTGAGTTTAAATCTTTAACTTGATAAGATCCAAAGAAGTATAACTTTAAAAACCTGAGAACATTATAGAATCTTGGATTTATCATATACTTAGGACCAGAAGACTTTTAGAAATATTTAAATGTATGTCCAGTTGAATTTTGTATACTACATGTGATTTTTTTCTTCTTGGAAGTCACAATACAGAGTAATTTTACCAATAATTTTTTCAGTCCAAAATGCCTTTCAGCTGATGTATTTATGTTCATTACTTTCATATTATTTGTCATATAATAAATGAGTCAGCAATATTAAAATAATTCAGTGACAAGACTGCTTGGATATCCATTCCACTCTTTTCACCTTCTTTCAGAATATATTACTTTTTCTCTTTATGTAAAATTATGGACTTAACGTTTTCAGATTTTATGTATGTTCATTCAGTCACAGCCACTGTTCTCCTTTTGATGCTCAAATTGTCTCAACTATTGTGAGTGGGAGCCCTTTTTAGGCTTTCATCTATGTCCTCTTGACATGACCCATTGATTTTCAAAAATGTCCTTGGTTTCTGGGACATAAAGATCTTCCAGGCTCACCTTGGCCCTTTCTGCTCCAGACACAAAATCAGACTTTTCCTCAATGAGCCCTGTATCAGCAGTTTGGACCCTGTGCTTTGGAACATTGTTTCTGGACCACTTCAGTGAACAAAGCAAGAAAAGATTTTTTTTTTTCTCTTTTTAAGACATGAATTCACATATTTACATTCCTATCTACCATCTAAATTCTTGATTCTACAGCCATGCTTCCTTTACAATTTTGATACTTAAAAAATTATACATACCGGCCGGGCGCGGTGGCTCACGCCTGTAATCCTAGCACTCTGGGAGGCCGAGGTGGGCGGATCGTTTGAGCTCAGGAGTTCGAGACCAGCCTGAGCAAGAGCGAGACCCCACCTCTACTAAAAAAAAAAATAGAAAGAAATTATATGGACAGCTAAAAATATATATAGAAAAAATTAGCCGGGCATGGTGGCGCCTGCCTGTAGTCCCAGCTACTCGGGAGGCTGAGACAGGAGGATCGCTTGAGCTCAGGAGTTTGAGGTTGCTGTGAGCTAGGCTGACGCCACGGCACTCACTCTAGCCTGGGCAACAGAGTGAGACTCTGTCTCAAAAAAAAAAAAAAAAAAAAAAAAAAAAAATTATACATACCTACTCATTTGCTGTACTGGCAACAAAAAATGGCTTTAATAATTGCTCAATGGTATTAGTAATACACATAATAAAACTACAGAATATAGTTCAAGTTTTTATCTGCAGGTTTCTTTTAATTGCATTTCACTAGGGATTTTCAGTCAGATCAATTTCTTCTAGAGTCACTCATATGCACACCCTCTGTATAACTTGCTAAGCACAAATGTGGTAGAGAATTTGGCTCCATTGTGTCAGTTTGGTTTAAATTTGAGGGTGTTAGCATATTAACAAGTGATAGTTGTTAGAAGGTGGAGCTTTTAGCCATTAGGAAAGAAAAGGATTCACATTATTTTGTGATGAAGAAAGAACTCAAATAGCTCTGTCCAGATTTCTGTACAATAGTTTCATATCAAAACCGTATGATTCATATACATGATTTCTGATCAATTCTCTCTCCAGTTATTTAATTTCTAGGACTATTAGAATCTACACATTTTTAAATATTCAGCTTTTAAAGCTGTGCTATGTTAAATCCCATCCTGATCTAAAGGATTTTGTTGTTGTTATTTTTTATCTTGCTCTCTTTTCTAAGCTATGTATAATTATACCAAGATTTGCATTAGATAAATCCACATTCTCACAATATTACCTTGTCCCAGTACCAAAGTTTTATTTTCTTGCAGGGGAATTAAGGAGAATTCCATATAATTGACACAAAAGAAAACCTCCAAAAAAATATTAATACAAGCTCTTGAGGTATTGTCTGAAATCCTCTTTTGACTTATGGGTCAAAATTTGGTTTTACTTTATATGTTAATTGTAGTATCATTGTTTTAATTATATAGAAAAAACTGATGTAGAACTCCTATTTCTCAGAGGCCTTTGGATAACTCAAACATCTATGTTATAAACATTCAAATTCCCCCAAATCAATTAAGAATGTTATAAAATAGGCTGGATGTGGTGGCTCATGCCTGTAATCCTACCACTTCGGGAGGCCAAGGTGGGAGGATCGCTTGAGGACCAGCCTGAGCAACATAGTGAGACCCCATCTCTACAAAAAACAGAAAAATTAGCCAGGCATGGTGGTGCATACCTGTAGTTTCAGCTTCTCGGGAGGCTGAGGCAGGAGAATCACTGGAGTCCCAGAGTTTGAGGTTGCAGTGAGCTTTAATGACACCACTACACTCCAGCCTGGGCAACAGACTAAGACCCTGTATGAAAACAAAAATGTTATAAAATAAAAATATAGCCAATACCTAACCCAATAGAATCCAATTAAATTTTAAAATTATACCTAAAATAAGTAGATTTTATATTTTTATGCCATTTCCAGAACAGTAGAAACATTATCTCATATAAGGTGTGTTTATTGCAAAAAAAAGGGAAGGTTTCTTATTAAATGAGTTTAAGAAATTCTGGGTAAAAACAAAAATTAACACCTATTGTGGTGTGTGTTGAATACGGGAAAAACAGATTAGAGATTCTCAATCATTAAGGTAATGACCAACTCTTCATTCTCTTTTGTCACCTGCCCGCTTATTTCCTTGGAACATTTTAAGAATTAGTATTCCTGAAAACTTTCAATATTTGGAATGTTTTCTTTTGAACACTCAAAGAGACTGTAAAAATTAAATATACAGTATGAAAACAAATTAATTTAGCAATGCATTATTATTATGTCTATTTCTCTACTCATTCTTGCCCCTTTGTTGACTATCAAGATGCCCGGAAGGAAAAATAAATTGGATCATTGAAAGAAATACATGCACGGAATGAGTTGTTTTTAATTACAGTGGTCATTTTCTAGGATTTTGGTGTTGGCAGTATACCCAGTTGTGATTATTGTTTAAATTATTGTTTTTCCTTGAGGGAATCCATCCTTATGACTCAGGAAAAAAATCCTGCCAAGACAGAAAAGCATGCGATCTATTCCATCTATACTTTTGCAGTTCTTCATAAACCTTCCTGTACTCCAAACCATTGGGAGATAATGGCTCCATATCCACAGACAAGGCAAAGCAGTATATCTCAGGATAATTAACATCCTTATTCAGCTTTACTGAATTAAAAAAAATTAGATTTGAGAGTTTAATTGCCCGATAATCTGATGATTTAGATTATCTTACTGAACATATCCAATAATTTTTCAACTCCTCTCCTCATGTATATATTCTTGGCTGCAGAAAAGTTCTAAAAATGATCCAAGGCCTACTTGTACCCTTGCCAGTCATCCACTATGAACCAAGACTTTCTGAGTGTCACTCCCATCTCACACATCTCTCCCGCTCACTTAGCCCTTAGCATATGCCACCTTTTATCATTTATTTTTGGTTTAAAGGACACACAGACCTAAGAGAGTTGGGTGGGAGAATGGAAAGAAGATGAATTTAGGAAATAAATAGGCCCAGTTTAAACTGGCCTTTAAGTAAGTTACATGCTTAACTCTTCAGAGCCTTGGTTTCTTCATTTGTAAAATGTAGATATATTAAAATATCCAGGGTTCTTGTTGTTGAAGGTAATATCATACTATTACTGAGTGGCTTGAAGATTAAGGAATTTATTACTTCACACAGCAAGGTGTTTAGAGGCAAAGTGGTTGAGGGTTGGTTAAATTGGAAATTCATTGATGTCATTGGAGACCCAGATGCTTTCTATCTTTTTGGTCCCCTTATCGTTTCAAGATGACTTGAAACCAAACTCGGGTGCACCCTAAGTATCACCTCCATAGGAATCAAGATCCACATATGGCATGAGGAAAGTCCTTGTCTCGTGATCCTTTTTTAAGACTTTCTAAGAGTGAAGAAAATGTTCCTAGGGCTTCCCTAACACCCCCTCGGACCCCAGCCACAACGTGTAGGCTTCTTCCCTTTATGCCTGTTATATATAGCCTGGAGTTATACCACACAGAAATGCCCACATTATTCACTAGTATGCACCATGAAACTACCATGATTTGCTGAAAAGAATCAAGATTTACCCCAGGGCTGGGGAGGAGACCCGGAAGCATATCAGAACCTAAAGAAAATATTCTCCTGGCAAAGAAAAAGAGCAAGAAGAAAAAGACAGGATGACCAGAAGTATGTGAATGAGGTGAGATTTATAGTCTTCCCCCTTCCTAGACAGGAAGGGTAAGAAATATGTCCCATGTTGTGACGAACGTTACCTTCTCTGCATATTGGGCGGTTTCCTCAGCTACGGCTATGAGATTATAAGCCCTGAATGGTTGTCACAGCCTTGACAGCAAGGAAAAATAGTCCCTGTCTCCATTTATTGAAGGAGACAGGGTTTATTAAAGAAGGCCTCTGAGTTAACAAATGCATCACATTCTGGAAACTTCTTTCCCTGGAGTTTGAAGGGAAGACAATAAATAATGATAAATACAAAAATAGGCAATTAATCCTCAGCCTTTGCATGATGAGAAATGCTTCAAAAGCGTATGTTAATAGAAGGATTACTATTTTCCGATGTTCTGGTCTCGTCTGTCTTTGGATGCCTTGGGTAGTCTGAGACAAAGCTCAAGTGAATGTAATCAGCCACCCGAAATGAATGCTGTCAAGTGAGAAGTTCCAGAACTATGACTTGAGGCAGTATTATGAATTAATCTGAGAAGGAGCTTCAGCTCCCAAGTTCAATCATGGGCTTGGAATGTAATCCAGAGGGTGTTCACAGCCAGGCAGAGATGATGTCAATTACTAGTTTCAGAAATACCAAGGGTTGAATGACTCATGACATATCAGCAGTTATGACCTCCAGTGATCCCCTAACCCCACAAGCTATATTTATTGGATCTAATCAAATGGAAATATAATGGGTGGATGGGATGTAATGATGAGTTTAAAATTTTAGGGAAGAAAAATCAATCAGCTTTAAGGCTTTAGGCAGAAAAGGAGAGAGGAACAGAGAATATTAATACATGTGTTTGAAAAATATCTCCATAAATGAAGTAAAACATGCAGGGAAACTAGTATGTATTCCAAAAAATAAAACAATTATCAATTATAGATAAATGTAGGGTTTTTTTCAAAATATGCTTTCTTTGGGAGACTTTCATTTCTAATAAAAATTATTCATTTTAAGAATGAACAGTGAATTTACCTTAGAGAGATTCTTTTTGTCTTAGATACTGCATAACAAACACACACACTCTCTCTCTTGCTCTTTCTCATTCTTTCTCTCACTCTCTCTCTCTCTCTGTCTTCCATTCTTTAGTTTTTTCCAGATTCCTTTGCATCTCACAAACCCAACCCCATACCTTATTATGCATTTCAAAAAATTAACTGATCAACATTCAAAAAGCACATCAAATTCCTTCTAATTGTTCTTTGGATGATAAATTTGCAAAAAAAAAAAAAAAAACACCACCAAAGAAATGTTTCTTGAAACTCTGAATCTTCTATGACAGAACACTCTAGTATCAGTTAGGTGTTTATCTACTTTGCTACACCATTAAACCTTATTAAACCCATGGCAATATACCTACCAAAGCTAATAATACTCAACAAAGTATTAAGGAAATAGACTCAGAAATTGCACAATATGTAATTTTGTTGATATAGTTAGTAATGGATTTAAATAATTCCCTAAACAGTACACATACAAAAAAAAAAAATCTGCTCTATTCTTTAATACCAGTGCAGTTGTCTGTAGGAACAAGCATTTTTAATTAATTAACATGATTATTCTTTGATTTCTTTACTTTAGCTAAAGTAACCCTCCCTTAAGTTTGGGAATAACACATATAAGTTTATCTACTGTTTCCTTGTCCTTTATGGAGCAAAGACCTTTGTAAATCTTAGTCATTACAATGAACTTTGAGGCAGTTATAAATGGTAATTTATTATCCAGCATCAGGAACTTTCTAGATTGTTTTGTTAGCATTTCTGCTTTTGCAAATACATCTATATGTTTAGAAAAACAACCTATTTTTCCAGTAGAGAAAAGTGATTGTGCAAACCTACTTAATCAACCTTCCAGTGCATTTTACTAGGGCTTTGTAGAACTTAAGGATGTCATACTTTTGTTATGCTGATGTTGGGTGTTATGACATGCATATAAAAATAAAATTAAGCCAGTAGGCTTAATCCTATTTTCTTTGTCTTGAGTGTCTCCAAAGGGCAGATCTTGTTCATTTCAAAGTCATTTTGACAGTTTTCATCAACATGCCATCTTTTAACTGGCCATAAAAAACATGATGAAGGCTTATAGAGAATAAATCAAAGGAAATCTTTAATTTTCTTTAACTTTCCAAAGACTTCAATTTGTATGTTAATAATGGGCTTGTCTCAAAAGTTATTTTTAATCTTTTAAAAATAATTTATCAAGAAATAAGTGACTTCCATTGACTTCTTGAGTATAATAGAAGTAATTTGGTTTCCATGCCCTGTGTATTATTGCCCTCAGACTTCTCAGCTGCCTTGATGATTACAATTCTCATCACTCCACTAGGGTATTTTAGTTCTGTTCATAAAGGTTTCTAAATTTTCGTGAAGTTTAGGTGTTTTCTCTTTTGTTGCCTGTGCTTTTGGTGCCATAGCTATAAAACCATTGCCTAATCCAAGTCACAAAGATTTACCTGTATGTTTTCTCCTAAAAGTATTTTGTAGTTTTAACTCTTATATTTAGGAGCTTGATCCATTTTGAGTTAATTATTTGTATATGGTGTGAGGTAGGGATTCAATTTCATTTTTTACATGTGGCTATCCATTTGTCCTAGCATCATTTATTGAAAAGACTATTCTTTCTGCACTGAATTGTCTCAGCAATTCTTAAAAGTCAGTTGAACATAAATTGAGGGTTTACTTTTGGAATCTCAATTCTATTTCATTCATCTATATGTCTGTCCTTATGCCAATACCATATTGTCTTGATTACTATAGCTTTCTTGTAAGTTTTGAAATTGGGAAGTGTGATTTTTCAAAATCTGTGCTTATTTTTTAAGACAGTTTTGGCTATTTAGGTTAACTTACATTTTGATATAAAGTTTGAGTCAGCTTGTCAATTGCTGGAAAAAAAAAAGGTGGGAATTTGAAAAGAATTAAATTTGTAGATCAAGAAGATACTATTTGAAGAATAGTATCATCTTAACAATATCAAGTCTTCTGCTCCATGAACATGGTATGTCTTTCCATTTATTTAAGTCTCCTTTAATTTCTTCTAACAATGTTTTATAATTATTAAAGAATAAGTTTTGTACTTCTCTTGTTAAATTTATTTTTTTACATAAAGAGCACTTTTGAAAGGAGAGTGTTTAGCTTTTTTAAGCATTTGTGCCTTGAGCAAACATGATAGAGGGGCTAACTTATATAATAGGACAGTCTTTCAACAATATTCTCCCATAAGAACACAGTCAGAATTAAAAGACTGAGTTTCGATGTTAAAATCCTGGATGATCTTCTTAGCTTTGGAAACTTGGGCAACTGAACTGCTTTGTGCCATTTTCATTATCTGAAATGGTTATTTAAAAAAAAAATAGTTATGTCAGAGAGATTTTTGTGAAGATTAAATGTTTAATACATGTAAAGTTCAAAGACCTGTAATTAGCATGTGCTAAGCAGATAATAAACATGCATCATTGTTACTGTTACAATGCCCTGTCTTCTCCCAAACCACTGCTAGGGAGCCATGATTATATTTGGATTATTCCATTACCTTCTGGTATGTTGAGGCAGAAGAAAAGCTTGAGAATGACTGCTCTAGCTCTTAGAGCCTTTGTTTTCCCATTGTTGAAGAGCCTTTCTAAGAAAACACCACTGTCTTCCTTGCTTCATGGGATTTGGGGGTTGGTTTTGTTGGTGTTTTGCAGCTGGCCAGCTGGCTGGAAACTCCTCCGTTGAGATGTATCGCCAAGTGCTCCTGTCTGGTTGTCGCTGTGTGGAGCTAGACTGCTGGAAAGGACGGACTGCAGAAGAGGAACCTGTTATCACCCATGGATTCACCATGACAACTGAAATATCCTTCAAGGTAGAGTGAATGAATGTTGCTAAGAGAGGCAGCTGGGGAGACCTGACCTCTTTAGGGTAAAGCCTCCTAAGGTAGAAAGTCCCAACTGTCATAATTAAGTGCAAAGACTATTGATCATCTTTGCAATTCCAGAGGCTAAAATTTAGCAGTTTATCCATGGTAATTGGCATCAGGTGAATTAATTCATGATAACCAAATTGTAAGGAAACTGTCTTATGACAGAAAATATCAATTTATTTGTCTCATCCTGTTTAGCGCTCTTATTCTTGTTTTCTTGTATTTAATTATTATGAAATATAACATACATAAAGAATATATACAACTTATTTGTACAGTTTAATGGATATAAAGTATACACCCCCATAACTACCACCTAAATCAAGAAATAGAAACTTATTGGCACCCCAAAAACACTCCCATGTACCCATTCCCATCAGAATGATCCCTAACCCCCAGAGGTAGCCACTGTCCTATTACAGTGAACTTTACTTTGCACTTCTTAAGAGCACAGAGCACAAAGCACAAATTCATGTGCAGCCCAAAACAATGCAGCTTCGCTGTTTTTTTAACTTGCTGTAAATTGATTCACACTTTAGCATGCATTATTTTGTGTCTCGCTTTTTTCACTCCACAGTGAATAGAAGATTCAACAATATTGTTGCATCTATCTCTGACTTGTTTGTTTTCTTTACCATGATCATGATGATTGATGATGATGATATTAATTACTAATACTAATTATTATGTAATATTCCATTCTGTGATGCTAGCCTTGGGCACATTGATGCCTATCAGTCAAAGATCCCTAGGAATACACCTATAGTCAACATCAGATTTATTTGCTCATACAATGAAGAACACATGTTAAGGGCAGCTGGGATGCCTCAGTAAAAGTGTGTTAGAGAGGACTTACAGGATTTGGGCTTATATTAAGTGATTTGGGGGATGGTTCAAGACAGCAGGGTTTTGCTATGGATTGGGTGCGGTCAGGAAGCAGAAACAATCCTATGATTGCATATCTTAATAAATCCTATCTAGGAGGCAGGGCTAAAGCTGTTATTGATAAGATGTATCAGGCATTCTTATTAGCCAGGAATGTGGAGTATGTTTGCTCCCCCTTTAATTTCCACCTGTGACTCCATCTTATACCATAAAGGGCTTCACATTCATATGCATGGACACCGAAGCCCAACTATCCCAGTTCTGTCCACATCTCTTGCAAAGAGTCATCCCCAGGGGATTGGGACCATTGGGGTGGGGAAATCTGGCAGCCTAGGTACTTGGGGAGTGACTGGAAGGGGAATGTGAAGGCTTCAGTGGGCATGTTCTCTTGGCTGACTCAAGCTTCTCACCACTTTGGAAGGGAATCAGAAGAGAAGGACCAGAGGACAACCTCTAGAACTAGGTCCCATGGCATGAACCCCATTACCTGGAATGCCTGAGTCTCAGGGAAGAATTCAGGCTTCCTGAGCAACCAAGAAAACAGACTCCAAGTGTATGGGTAACTAAGGTGCATACTGAGAGGCCAGAATATTGGATGAATTAGATGTTATCCTTACCAAGATTGGTAACAAAGCTTTGGGTGAAGATGACCATGAGCCACTTGCCAAATCTTTGCTGACCAAGGGGGAGCTCAATAGATGGCAGAAGTGAGGAAGGAGTAAAAACTGATTTGGCTGCCTCACTGGAACTGGGATTTAAAAAAAAAAAAAAGTTTGAGAGGTAGTATTTCAGAAGTAGCTTTGGGAGCTAAAAGGTCTCAAACCCCAGCTTTTAACCCTGGAGCACTTGGAATATGAGAAAATAAACAGCAATCACTGGAGAGAATAGCAAAAGAGAAGCAAGATTTTCAAGGGACAGCCAAGTTTCAGTTTAGACAAAAGGATTTTTCTGATCAAAGGTTGCTATATTGAGCAATTACAAAAATGTGTTCAAAAGTAATATAATTAGCACCTTAAAATGTTTACCGTGTTGTGTCTAAGGAATTTGACTTTTCATGATTTCTTAAACTTAGGCTACAATGCAATAATTAAAGAAAAATAACACCCTTAAATTAAATTTATAACAAAGTTTAATGTGGGGTTGACATTAATTCTGACAAAAACCTTTAAAAGTTGTATCTGCTCCTGAAATTGAGCCCTTTTAAGGTCTTTGGATTTTTTCAGTTGGAAAATCAGTGGGTTTTTGTTTTATTTCTAGTATCTCTCCCTCCCTTCCAGACCTTGCCATTGTCCTTTGCCAACCACAGTGGTCCCCAACCTTTTTGGCACGAGGGAATGTTTTTATGGAAGACAGTTTTTCCACGGCAGGGCAGGGGAGGGGAGACAGAGCTCAGGCAGTGATGTGAGCAATGGGGAGTGGCTGTAAATACAGAAGGTTTCCCTCCTTGCCCTCCACTCATCTCCTGCTGTTGGACCCCAGGATTCCTAAGTTTCATGGAAGACAATTTTTCCATGGGGGAAGTGGAGCTCAGACGGTGATGAGCCCCCGGTTCCTAACAGGTCGCAGATCAGTGCTGGGCCGCAGGCCAGAGGTTGGGGACTGCGGGTCTAAGATACTGGTCTAACCTGGTTGGACTCCTTAAAAAAAAGTGGGGATAGATGCCCCTGTTATGGGGCCAGTGAGTTTTGGGCCCATCTGTCTATTGATGGATGGAGACAATCCTGGAAAGGCCCACAGCGCCCCCTGGTGGAGCCGAGGGCTGACTGCACTGCGCACTGACGCGCTGCCAGGAAGACCACCCACCCCACCCCACTCCCCCCGCCCCCACCCCGCCACCTGCCTCCTGCCCTGTCACCCCTCAGAGTCCTTGTGAGGAGCAATTATATTTTCTTAAAAACTTAAAACCCTCCAAGTTCTTTGAGCTCCTTGCAGGAGAATAAGCACAAAGCATATCCAAAGACATATTTATTTTATGTGGAGCGTTCGTTTCTTGGCCTCTGCCTGCCCTCAAGTCAGCCTGGAGTGACTCTCCTTATGCACTCCACTGTGCGAGTGGTTCTTCAATCGCATCTGTAGTCCCAGAGCTACGGGCTGATGGAACATCTCTCCCTGGGCTCCGGAGCCGCTTCTCAGCCACGCCCACACACTTGCTGGCAGGGCCAGAGGCTCTAAGACTGCAGCTAGCCCAGAACGCTGCTTCCTCTCTGTCTGCCGGAGTTGGCTGAGAGCCGGGAGGTGACCAGGATGGTGTGGCTGGTGTGTCCAGCCATTCCTCCTGCTCATGTGCATTGGTGGGATAGATAGGTCTGGGTGCGCTGTGGGTGGGTGGTGTGGTGGGTGGGGATGGGCATGGGGAGTAGAAATGCCAACCTGTTTTGTGGACACATATTTAGTAGTAGGGATTCTTTGTGTCAGGACTGAGACTAGGGTTAGGCAAGTGAGGCACCTAGGATGCAAAATTTAAGGAGGTCTTTGCTCTCAGGGTCACATAAGACCAGAGTTGGTGCCTGAAAGTGAGAGGCTCTTGAAATTTTGCACTAAGACACTTTTCGTGCCTCACTGTAGCCCCAGCCCTGCTTGTGTGATTATCAGCAGGCAGCCTGCTTTCCCCAACCCTGGTATGTGTGATGGGTGCACTAATAAGCCTGACTTCACCAACTATGCAATATGCATGTGTAATGAAATTCAACTTGTACCCCGTAAATCTATTAAAAAACAGTGCATAAGGTGACTTTGTAAGAAAGGGTAAGAAGAGGAACAAGGCCCTTCGTGATCTACACCCTGCCCATGACCTCATTTCTTACTACTTTTCCCCTCTCCCACTGGGCTTCAGCTACACTGGTCTCCTTGCTGTCCCTTGGAAGGTGCCAGGCAGTTCCGTCCTGAGAGCCTTTGCACAGGCTGTTCCCTCTGCCTGGAATGCAATTCCCACTGGGTATCTGCATGGCTCTCCCTTTTCCTCCTTGAAGCCTTTCTCAAATATCACCTTCTCAATGAGGCCTCCTGGAACCTCTCTGTCTGTTTTATACTCTCACCAGCCGTGGCTCCCACTCCCCACAGTACTGACACACACTCCCTCACCCCACATCATTTTTTTAATTAATAAGTTTCCATAAGGCACTCACTTTCTAACGTTCTGCTTAACTTGTTTAATTCTTATGTTCCCTGTTTATGGTCTCTCCTTCTACTAGCATGTAAATGCCACAGAGACAGCGGTCTTTATTTCGTCCTCTGATCTGTCCCGAGCACTTTGAACAAAATCTGGCATATCATAGGTGCTCAGTAAATGTTTTTTGGAATGAATTTTCCCTTCTCAAAGCAAGTAGGCAAAATATAGCATAGCCTTAACTTTTAATCTTTCTAGCCTCTGTTCATCAGACAAGTGAATTTTGTCTTTTCTATTTTTGTGCATGGAATTCCACGTATGATATATTAGTAGGCAATGAACACATTCTCCCAACATTTGCCAGTTTGGGGAAACATCTCACATATTTGGGCTTGACCTTCACAGTATAATTAGACTCTAGGCTATAGCTATAGTGTGTATTGCTGCAGCGAAAGAAACTGATTGCAAAGTTCATCATTTTTATATCACACAGTTTATCTGCTTTCAGCATATATGATCCGGAAAGCTTCTGTGTGATATATCCTAAAAAGCAAGAGTTCCTATTGGCACTTACTGCTTATTTATTGTATGGGCCAATATAAAAGGTTATGGTCTAGGAAAGGGCACATGCTATCATTCAGACTCTTTATAGAGGGCATTTTGTTTTACAGCCTGGCTCTATTTATTATACTATTTCTCCCAAGTATCTGCTCTGTTTCTATGCCCCATTGCCTTAGCCTTTCTGATGCCCGGGACATAGTATTTCGCCATTTGGTCTTCACTCTCTCTGCTCCCCCTCAATCTCCCTCCTCCTCACACTAGACACCACCGGCCCCTCCATTCCCAGGCTGGTCCTTCTCCCCTCAGGCAGCTTCCTTTCAATCAGTGATTGTACCGGATGGAAAACTGGATACTGTGATAAAATATATGATGAAGGCCGGGCGCGGTGGCTCACGCCTGTAATCCTAGCACTCTGGGAGGCCGAGGCGGGTAGATCGCTAGAGGTCAGGAGTTCGAGACCAGCCTGAGCAAGAGTGAGACCTCATCTCTACTAAAAATAGAAAGAAATTATCTGGCCAACTAAAAATATATATAGAAAAAATTAGCCGGGCATGGTGGTGCATGCCTGTAGTCCCAGCTACTCGGGAGGCTGAGGCAGGAGGATTGCTCAAGTCCAGGAGTTAGAGGTTGCTGTGAGCTAGGCTGATGCCACGGCACTCACTCTAGCCCAGGCAATAGAGCGATACTCTGTCTTAAAATATGTATATATATATATATATATATATATGATGAAAATGTGTAAATTTTTAGTATGTTGTTAAACAGAGCATTTCCGAAAATAAGGCTTCATTACCTGAGAGAAATAATCATAATTTAGGATGCAATTTCATTGTTACATAAAGTGGATGTCCAAATATACCTGACTATCAAGGAAAAAGGATTTCCAGGGCAATTTTTCCCACTCGAGTTTAGTCATTGAACCATATGGTTTATAGATTATTGAATCCAGCATTAGAAGTCTCTGAAAAACAGCTTGGGCTTGATGAGGAGCAATTTAGCATGAAGGTACATTCACATCCAATGTCCACCAATTATAGCATTTATGAAAGAATGAAACTTACAAGCTATAACTAGTTTTCCCATCCCGAATCATCACATGTACCATACAAAATATTTCAAAGACACTAAAGAACGGAAGTCCTCCTGTGGAACTTCTAGAGTTTTCAGTTGTTCCCAGCTGAAATTATTAGATGATATTCAATAAGCATTTTCATCAGTTTGAAGGTTTAGAAAAGGTTTCTTAAGCTGCTGGCTGAAGTTATGGTAGGGATGGGGAGAGACGGACAGAGGGGGAGGGAGGTGGGTGGGCAGAGCAGAGGGAAAGGAGGACATAGAAGTTAAGGATGATGCTGCTCTGGAGCTCACTGCCAGGGTTCCGGCACCAGCTCTTCCATTTAGTTGCTATGAGACCTTGGAGAAGATTCCTTCCCAGTCCAAGCCTCCTTTGTTATCAGCAAAATGGAGATGATAATAGTGTTTACCTCCTGGGGTTATTGTAAGTAAGTATTCAATAACCCTATTTAATATACTAGCATCACTTAGAATAATACATTACATGCAGTGAATACTCTATAAATGTTAGCTACTGACATTATCATTGAAATACATAAAAACCAAATGTTGGCTTTCTTTCTATAAATAGAATGGCTATGGTATTACATATGCAAGTACTTACTAAGCCAGATTGGGGGAGGGGAGCTGTTGAATTAAGTCATTTGTAAGGCTGCCGTGGTAGAGGCTGTGGGTGACTTCTGTGCCCAACTCATGGCATCCACTTCACCTCTAGGAAGGTGCCAGAAGTTCAGACTATGTGGTAAATTAAACACAGCCCAGGCCTTTGTCAGGGGCCCAGTGAGATTTGAGAAGAGAGTGACAGGTGAGCTTGGAGGCTCCTTTGCAAACATGAATCCTGAGTCAAGTGCTCAAGATCAGAAATGTACAGTTCCAGAGGCAGGAAAAGGGGAGAAGTAGGAGAAGCAAGAAGGGAAGGACTAGGAGCCCCAGTGGCCCAGCTGTAGTTCAGACCACACCAGCCTCCCAGCGGTGGGAAGAGCAAAGCAGACCCAGGGAGCTAGGAAGATGGAGCATGAACTCTCTACAAGCCTGGGAGCAGGCCCACAGGAGCAGCCCCACAGGAGCCGGCATGTTTCATTGGCCAAAGACAAAGAGAGATAGACCTTTGGCCTAGAGCCAAACATCCACTTTCTAAGGGAGAGGCATGACTCTCTTTGGCCCAAACACCAATAAGGCAAGTCTGTAATCAACCTTCATTATTAAACGTAGCTAGAGAAGTTCTCAAACAGACAAGGAAGGCAGCCATCATCAAAAAGTTAGTTAGCAAAGACCACTTACACTTTTATTTACATACACATTTGAAGGACTTTCTTTTTAATGTAAGATTCATTCTTGATTGGAAATTTCAGCCACGAAGGTGTTCAAGTTAACCTGACTATTGAGTATGGAATCAATATTCAAACTTCGGTAATACAAAATTACATTTACCTTCAATTACTGTCAATTTTTAAGGTTTGCTTAAGCCAATGATCAGACTAATCTAGGGGTAAACAAACTCTTCTACAGGCCACATTTATCCCGCCATCTGTTTTTGTGAATTCAGTTTTGTTGGAACATAGCCACACCTACTTGTTTACATATTATCTGGGCTGCTTTGGGGCTATGTATTAGCCTGGACTCTCCAGACTAATTGGCTCACGTGGCCTCACATGGCTGTGGAGGCTGAGAAATCCCAAGATCTGCATTTGTCAAGCTAGGGGCCCAGGAGAATGATGGTGTAACACCATTCCCTGCCTGAAGGCCTGAGAACAAGGAGAGCCAATGGTGTAAGCTCCAGTCCAAGTCTAAGTCTGAAGGCAGGAGATCAGTGTCCCAGCTCAAAGACAGTCAGGCAGAAACAGCAAATTCTCTTTTACTCTGCATTTTTGTTCTATTCAGGCTTCCAATGGATTGGATAAGGCCACCCATATTGAGAAAGGCAATCGGCTTAACTCAGACTGCTGATTCAGATGTTAATCTCATCCAGAAGTACCCTCACAGAGACACTCAGAATAATGTTTTGCCAAATATCTGGGTACCCCATGGCCCAGTCAAGTTGACACATACAGTTAACCATCCCAGGCTACAAAGACAGAGGTGAATAGTTGCTATAAGAAACCGTGTGGTCAGCAAAGCCTGAAATACTACCTGGCCCATTATGAGAAAAAGTGTGCTGCCCTCTGAACCAGTCAATACAAGAATAAATGAGAACATAACTAGATAAATTGGGCTTCTCTTCTACATAGCATTTTAGGAGTTCATTCATTCATTCAAAATATTTAGTGAGCATCTAGAATGTGCCTCAGCAGAATAGTAAAGAAAACAAGCCCTTACCCTCAAGGATCTTACACTCTAGTGGGGAAAGATAGCCCCAAATAAACACACTGATATGGTACATGGAGACATACCCTTTAAAACAACCTAAAAAAAGTGGACAAGGGCCAGAGTTACCCTGTTTTCAACTGGATGATGGGGGAAGGCCTATGGTACTGTGACCTTTGAACACAGACCCTGCTTTCTCAAATTAAGGAAATCAGTCATGATTTCAAGTAAGAGTATTTCTGACCAAAGGAGCTAAATTCAAAGATGGTGAGATAAAAGCATGCTTGGTATATTCAAAGAAAATCAATAAGGTCGATGGATTGTATCCAGGTACTTGAGGGGGAGAGGAAAAGGAGGTGAATTTAGAGAAATAGCAGGTGCCAGATCAAGTTAGACTTTATAGATTATGATGATGAACTTGGATTTTACTCTGTGTGAAATGGGAGGTCATTGAAAAGCATATAGCAAAGGAGTGGAACGATCTACTCAGGTTCAGGAGCAATCACTGTGGTTATGGTGTAGAATACAGGGGGCAAGTGACAGAAGGCAGGAAAGCAGTTAAGGCTGTATCAGTTAGCTTCTGCCAGGCTTTGCTGCAATAACAAGAAACCCCAGGATCACGGTGATTTATTTCTCACTCAGGTTAGATGTTGACTGTCACCCCAACCAGTATTGTTTGGAATTCATACCGAAAGCACATCCACTTATCTGTGATATCACTGGGCTCCAGGCAGAGGACAAAGAAAAATGACAGAACCATGTCATGTGTCTTGAAGACTCTGCAAAGCAGTGGCACATGTCATTTTCACACACATGCCACTGGCCAACACAAAACATGCGGCAAAGACTATAGTAAACAGAGTGTGGAGATACTGTCCTCTCCCAGGAAAGGGTAGTGAATATGTGGTAACAATGGTAAAACCTACTGTGGCAGTTATTGCAGTGGTTTTTGGATCAGGACAATAGCAGTGGAGGTGCTGACACGTGGTTGTGTTCTGGATATATGTTGGACAAGACTGCTGATGCATTGAAAGGTATGAGAGAGAAAGAGGCGACAGAATGGCTCTAATGTATTTGGACTTTACCTAACACACTAGGGCCAAATTTATGAAATCAACAAAATCTAGCCCTTTTTTTCCACACTTACCATCTACTTCCTTGATGGCATCTATTCCCGAGTCTTTTGAGGGCTTTGCTCTTAGCCGCCTAAGGTTATTAGCTGAACGAGAGTTACCGCAATGGTTGAGAGCATGGGCTCTGGAGTCACACAAACCTCCCTGGGGCTTAATCTTGGATTCTCTTCCCTGTGGCTTAGGGTAAGTCAGTTAATATCTCTGTGCCTCAATTTTATAATCTGTAAAATGATGGATAATGTTTTCCTTATGGATTGTTTGTACCATGAGATAACTGTCCGGAACATAATCAATGGTCATTTAATGGTAGCTCTTGTTTTTATTAGTTAAGATTCTAAAAGGGAAGGTTTAGGGTGAATGGGGAGAGAAGCCCCAGCAAGGTAAGCAACCTTAGTTGATTTGAGAATATGTGCTCAACATGAGCTGAGTCCTTTACCTTCTCCCACTGCATCTTCACAACAGATCCGGGAAATGAGGTTTATGACCCCCACATTACACATCAGGAAACCAATGCACAGAGGCTTGGACTGATTTTTCCCAAAGTCACAGAGCTTGTAAAATCTGAGAAGTAGGATTCAAATGTAAGTCTGTTTGAATCCAAAGCCTATTCTCAAATAAATCAAATAAAGCCTTTAAAATCTTGATGTTGCTTGCTTTTTATGGTGCTTATTTATTTTATTTTATTTTATTTTTTGATGGACTCAGGGATGGTAAAAGTTAAACCGATTATGTATGAAAGGCAATCTGTGAATTCACTTCTAAGAAACAGTAAGAGCGATTCTTCTTGCTCTGTGCAGGCAAACCCTTCTAAGAGGATACATGCAAATGTGGTCCAGAATTAGAAAGCCTTATTTATACTCTGGGGCCAGGGAAATAGCTTTTAGGGAATGGATATAAAGAAAGCTATGTATTGAATAAGGAAGGTGGAGAAGGTACAGGAGATAGTGGAAAGGGCTTAGGCATAAAAAATGGGAGTGGAAATCTCTACTTAGAAGGAGAATATGAAAAAAATAAATGTAACTAAAAAAAACAAATGTATGGGAACATGCAACCCAGTAGTATTGACAGTGATATAATTAAACAATGTATGAGATTATACTTTAATACTAGTTAAATAAGAAGACCATTTAGAAAAAGTAATGCCCAAAGATGGTAAATATGCATTGAAATCTGGTCTTTCATGCATTACTCTGTGCAATCTACAATGAAAAGTAATTTGGAGATACGTGAGAGAAAGTAAAAGTATTCATATTCTTTAATTCAATAATTCCCCTTCAGAGGATCCATTCCTAGAAATCATTCAAAATATTAGGAAAAATGAAGATGTTCTTTGTATTAATAGAATTATGTGAATGACAATACTTAAAATATACCTGTCCAACATTTGGGAAATAGTTAAATCAACTATGATACCTTTACTTTCTAGAATTTTATAAAGATATTTCTGCCTATGACATACATACACATTTTTTAAAAATACACATTGAGGATTGAAGCACTGATACATGTTACAACATGGATGAACATTGAAACATGCTAAATGAAAGGTGCCAGGCACAAAAAGTCATGTATTGTACGATGCCATTTACAAGTAATGTTTGGAACAGGCACATCTATAGAGATGTAAAGTAGGTTAGTGGTTGCCTGGGGCTAGTGTGTGGGGGTGGGGTGCAGGAATGATGAGTGACTGCTAGTGGGTACATGGCTACTTTGTGGTGTGACAAAAATTCCCAACTTAGATTGGGATGAAGTTGCAGAACTCTGCGATCCTATTAAAAACCATTTAACTATACAATTGAAGTGGGCAAATTGTATCTCAGTAAAGTTACATCTCAATAACAGTGTTTTTAAAAAATACAAATTGAATATATACTGTAATTGAAACTCAGTTACATAAATACATGAAAAACAGGCTATAAGTGAATACAACCATATGCTAACAGTGGTTTGGTTCAGAAAGTGAATTTATGGGTGAAAATTTTTGCCTTCTCTTATTGTCCAAAATTTTTGTAATGTGATTAGATTTCTTTCCTTATTAAAAAGAAGTAGGTGTAATTAACAAATAGAAGAATCATTCTTCTTCACAGTTCTGTTTCACTCCATTCTTCTTTCTTTTTACCTTGTAGAATCAAGAGTCAGAAATGTCACAGCCCAGTAGCTATCACAGCCCAATCTCGCCATTTCAGGCCATTTGATACAATTCTCTCAATGAAAAGGGAAACCATAGTAATGGGTTTAACACCCCTCCAAAAAATATATACACATTGAAAATTCTGGCATATTGAATATAAATGTGTTCTCATTTTTAGGAAGTGATAGAAGCGATCGCGGAGTGTGCATTTAAGACTTCACCTTTTCCAATTCTCCTTTCATTTGAGAACCATGTGGATTCGTAAGTATTCAACACATTAGCAAGGGGTCTTTCTCCCAAATAAGGCGTTATATAATAATTGTTTATCAGATTTAAGATTATTTGATATTATTAACGGTGTTCTCCAATCACTTGAGATATTAGGTGGCATGTTTTCATCTGTATGTGATGACACTCATTCATTTAAATCTCATGAACGTTAAAATAACCCATTAGACCTGTGGAATCTATTTTCATGCCATAATATGATTTTTAAATTAAGGACTCTTCTTTCTACAATGCAGTGGAACACATTTTCTTATATAGTACCTGTCTCTATTACAGATTTGGGTTGCATTAGGCCACTTTTATAAACCCCCTTCATTAGCTCCTTCCATTTCATGCAAATTTACAATCAGTTTTGCAAACTCAAAATTGCCAGTTCCCTTCGATGCGTTGTGACTGGGGGAAGGAGAGCTGTAAGTTCTATTCTGCCACTTTGCGCCTACACAGAAGTCTGTCCATGAAATGCTCCGTCTTTCCCCTTCCCATTGGTTTCCCCTGTTTGTTAATATTTGTAAATATTTTCCTGTTTCACGATATCCTGAACTTATTGCTGAGCTACATAAAAAAAAGTTACTTTTGACTTAACTATTTTAGATTCATTTGATCACAAAGCACCAAAGAGAGACACGTTTAAATCTAATACATATATTTAGCTTATCATAGAGTTACTCACTTTAAAGAGCTTCAGAATGAAAGATTATTTTCTATATTGAATCAAAGTTCATGGAAATAACATTCTAGTCCATGGAATCAATGTCTGGAGAATTTATAGTGCTAAATATTATTGCCCAAAAGAGCTATGTGAAGCCCTCTCTTTCATCTCAGCGAACCTAAGGCAGATTTCCCAACTAGAAGCCAGCAGCCCCTGTCCTAATTTGGCCCACAAGTCATTTTTTACCCCTTTTCCTATTGAGTCTTTCCCAGGTCACTGATCCTCTTTGTCCACATAATTTGCAACACAGGCTTCAATTCACTAATTCTTAAAGAATGTACTAAATCTTAAAGAAGCAGTATGGTTGTGATCAAATTTCAGCTTGAAGAGTCTCTAAGTAGTTAAATGTGATAATTTGTTAATATATACGTGGAGAGACCTTATTTCAAAGTAATCAATTTTATAATTATCCGTATTTCTAGTTTGCCCTCCGGAAATCCATATTACATTTTCTGGCTTTTGGTTCTGTTTCATTATGAAACAATCATCCAATGAATGATGTAATCATTTGGCACAGAGTTTGCCCAACACCCCTGGGGGTCAAGTGAAGAAAAAGGAATTTATTCTGCCCCCTGGCTATTTCTGTTCTTACTAAAAGGGGCGCTTCCTTAGTGGCTGTATTTAATACCTCCTTTGCTGTGACAGCTCTGATTTGCAAGTGACTTTTTGGGGAGCACTTTCTCCTCTCTGTCCATCTGTTTGTAATTGGGCTCTAATACGACTTTAGCACTTTTCTTTCAGGCACTATAGCGTGCAGACTTGTTGGTGTGCTGTTTTCTTTTTGGAAGAAAAGGCAGCTAGCTTACTTATTTTCTTAAAAAAAAAGAATGTTTCTATTGAAGTTAGACAAAATGAAAGGCTATGGTTTTATTCGGGATGGTCCCACCTGCTCCAATGAACTCTCCTTTGAGGTGGCGACAATCACCACCATCACAAACATTGCCGCAAACACGTAATGAACATGGATTTTGTGCCAAATAGCTTTCCAAATATTTCACGTGCCTCAGCTCATGGAAGCCTCACCACAAACCTAGGTGCTTCTAAGAGTAAATATTAAATATTATCTCTATTCGACAGATTATAAAACTGAGTCCCAAAGAGGGTACCTTGCCCAAGTCCATGCAGCTAAAACGTGACAGAGATGGGATTCAGATCCAGCTAGTCTGGCTTCGGAACTCACACTTTCAGTCCACGCCATCCCCTACACCTAAACAGAAGCATCATGAGCCTTTGGTTGAGACAACAGAGCATCTGCAAGGCAACTGCCTGCAAATGTTCACATTCGTGGGGCTTGTAGCCCTCAACCAAAGGATGTTTTTTGCAGTCTTCCACACCGATAATCCCCAACCGGGCATGAAAATGAATTCCTACGTTGTGCACAAAAGCAACGAGGCTAGTGCCTTAATACTGCCCTTTCTGGTTTAAAAGATGGTAAATTTAGCTATTAAAAGTTCATTAATAATTCATATGTGACAAAAGAAAACAGGAAAACAACATTCCTAGGATGCCATGATCGTATCCCAAACCACAGATAAAGTAATGGCAGTGAAATACTGAGAGACTGAGTTCTATCTCGGAGGAAGTGGGAGGAAGTTGTTTGCTTTGTATTTCCTTTGTCCTTCACCTCCAGATATCAGAACTGCTTAGCCACAGTTCTTTCCTGGGAGGGCTGTCACACACCCAAAGCAAACTGATAAGGTTTCCTGTTGCTGGACAAACCCTATACTTGATTTGGGGCCACCTTGCCTGGTTCCTGAGCCCGTGCCGTGCAGTCAGAACGCTCTTCGCCCTTAAACCTAGATCGAACCTCAGAATCCTTCTCAACAGTGACTCAGGAACACTCACTAAAATATCTGGAACTTACCCCTGGTGAACCATTCTATTCTCCTGCGTGCTGCATATACAAAAAGTCAGATTCAGAACTCAGTCCCACCTAATCTGGGCCACACTTCCAAAACAAACTCACACTGGAAAAAGGGAAGAAAGCCATTGAATTTTCTGGTTTTCTCTCCTGATATCTGAAATCACCTACCCAT
The DNA here is from genome assembly GCF_041146395.1 of Eulemur rufifrons. Lineage (NCBI taxonomy): Eukaryota > Metazoa > Chordata > Mammalia > Primates > Lemuridae > Eulemur > Eulemur rufifrons. The sequence continues at coordinate 32,012,720 of NC_091002.1, forward strand.
GAACAACAAAGAGGAATCTGCCATTACTTGCTTTCAACCTATCCACTTGCTACATCAGATTTCCATAATAAAGTGCTTTTCAAAAATGCAGATTCCTGAGCTGCACCCCTCCCTCTGAATTAGAATTTCTAGAAATAAGACTTGAAAATCCTTTAAGGAAAAAAAAAAAAAAAAAAAGCCCTAATTGACCCTAATGTTCCACTTAACTTGTGAACTAGCACTTCCAGAAAAAGAATTGTACACCGAATTCAAGTGAAGTAACCTCTAGCTCTGTTTAGCCACAGACAACTGTGAGATTTTGGACAAGGTCCTTAATCTCCGTGGGTTGCAGATTCCTTCTCTATAGAGAATGAGGTTGATTTATTAATAGTTCCACTTGGAGGATTTACCCCATGAAATGAGACCAGTTCCTTGGTCACAAAACTGACCACTTTGCCTGATGCCTACACTTTTGGAGTATTTAACATATTCAGAAATGTCTGCTATGGCCCGAAGCTCAAAATGCATTTGTGAATTTTTTCCTCTCACTTCATCTCCATGGTAGCTGATATTGATGCTCTAAACACTTTAGGATTTTTTTTTTTTTTTTTGGTGCTAATTGCAATTTTAATGCCTTTTATTTCTGCAGTTCTGACCTGCAATTAAAAAGTCGCTTTATTTTCCTCTGACTTTTTCTATTCGATTTGCTCTCTGCTCTGATTTAGTTCCCTGTCAGGTGGGCATGTGTATTTATTGAGAATATGAATAGCTTGATTACGTAAATAGTTCGTTTTATTTTTTTCCTGGACACCTACCTCTTGCTCTCTTCACCTCTGTTGGTTTTGAGGCAGATCTTTAAAAGTCCAAGTTAGACATAGATTCTTGTTCTTCAAAGTGTAGTCCTCAGACGGAAGCATCTGCACCACATTAGAGCTTGTTAGAGATGCGCAGAGTTGGGCCCCACCCTGGAATCTGTCAGAATCTCCTTTTTTTAATACCCCCAGGTGATTGATTTGAGTGAAGTGGGTGGTAGAGCTCAGCTCTAAACACTGTGGTTCATTAACCATCAGAATTACCTGCACGTTTGTTTAAAATGCACGTTTCAGGATTTCGGTCCTCCCTACATGAATCAAGGGACTGGGGAGTTGGCCCTGTCACCCACAGCCTTAACAGCTCAGGTGATTCTTTCGTGTAATTAAGTAAAAATCATGGCTCCAGCAAAATCCCCAGGGCCCGACTTGGGAACCTCCTGAAAGAGGACATCTGCTTAGGGATACTTGGAACATCTCCCCCAAATCTTTCCACTGGTGAGAATATGGTTCCCTGGGAAATCCCGAAAGCAGGGCATTAGGGTGAACTCTTCCCTTTCACTCCAGGTCTCTAATCAAAGAGACGCTGGGGCTCCCGAGTTCCAACACTCAAGGAAAATGTCATCTACTTCAGCACTTGTTGGCTTATTTTAATCTATCACAGCGGTTTTCAGACTTGAACCTGCATCAGCATCATCAAAAGGGCTTCCTGGATGTCACTGCCTGAGATTCTCTGGTTCAGAATCTACATTTCCAATAAGCTACAAGTGCTATTGATGCTGCTGCTCGAGGGACCACGCGTGGAGCAGTCAAGCTCCATGATATTTAACAGAGTTATTCTGTGAAAGAAAAATGGAGGGTTTGGCCAGTTTCTGTAGTGCAACCTGGAACAGGTAGGCCCAGCACCAATGGGCTTGTTCTCAGCTGCAGCCAGACAGTGGGCTGACTTGACTGAACCCTGGTGCAAGTTATCCGGGAAGGCGGAGTACCTGAATTGGAGGATGCCAGGGGCTGCCAGTTCTCTGCCTGCTCCCAAAGGTCTCATCGACACAGTTTCTAATGAGTTGTCCTTAAACGACCACCTCCAGTGCTTTTCAGGGTCAATTCTCTGATGAACAGTTGTTCTTTCTCCCTGATACTGCGGAGGAAGGTTGCAGTCTATTCTCACGGCTGCGTAAGCCATGTAGTAAACTCTCACACAAGCCAAGAAAGACTAGTGAGAAGGTGCAAGATTGGAGGGCTTTGCAAGCTCTTCTAATCTTGCCTTTCCTCTCCCTGCAGTTCCAAGAAAGCAGTGACCTTGGGGGTTTATATTTGAACTCCAAAGAACTCACATGACCCCCAAAAGCACATAGTTTGGTTGTTTTTGAAGGGATATAAAGAGTGTTTTTCCCTATGAATCATTTGAACTCCCAATACTCCCACTCCCAGGGGGGGAAAAAAAAAAGCCCAGGATCCAGGCTTAATATTCATGGAAGAGGGAATGAAAATAAGGATGACATTTTACAATCAATTTGAGTTGTTGTAAAAAAGCCTTTTCATTACTGTTACTTATTCTTAGAACAGTTGCAGTTCTGCTAAAATGTATTATCCTTGCAGCATGCAAAGAAAACTATTGAGAAATCAAGTTCAACAGCCTGTAGATCAAAATCAGAGTCCATAAACCCAGTGGAATTGGATACCTTTATAATGATATTTAACATTCCACAAAATGAGAAAAAAAAATTATTGCTCTTTAAAAGGTCGAGGAAAGCAGGAGCATCAAAAGAATGTGAATGTTCCCCTCTATCAACTGTGTTTACAAGTTGCTGGGTGCACGATTTGTCTAGTCTAGCTGGCAGAGGCTGCCTCCTAACAGTGGAATCATCTTACATTTGCCCTGCTCTTTTAACGTCTCAGAGACGTTTGCATCCATTACTTCATTTCATCTTCTCGGCATCCTCTGTCCCTTTCCAAGAACAGTTGTTATCCTCCTCGTTTTATAGATCCAGAGTGGTTCACAGCCTGGAGCTCAGCTCAGCAAACCCTGCAGCTCCGGCCTTTCCCATCTGACCAGGTTCCTACTGGCCACACACTCAGGCTGATGCCACCTTTGCTTCCCTGTTATGGACATAAGAGTTACACACACCTTTCCCCAAGGTGCCTGCTACTCTTGTCTTTCTTCCAGGGCCCCCTCCCCAAGTGGACACATTGTCTGCCTGCTGGCTCTTTTTATACGTTTTGAGATTCTGTGTGTGTGTGTGTGTGTGTATGCGTGTCTGTGTGTGTCTCTCTGTCTCTCCCACCTTCCCACCCTTTCTATTCATCTCCCTTCCTGCCTTCCTCTTCTCTCCTCCCCCACCTCCTTATAAACACTCTGTATGCAGCTCTGTCCATCTGACAAATTCCACCCAAAAATTCACATGGAATCATGAAACAGTGTCCCCTCCAGGTGTCTACTGACTGAGAAACAGGGAATTAAATAAAAGGGACTGAGTCTCTTAACTCTGAGAATTTCAGGAATCCAGTGACAGGCAAAGGACCCGCCGTCTTCTCCACCTGTGTCTGTGCAGCTCAGCCTTAGAAACAGCCTCTCCCAGCCGGTGCCTCTGCCGTCCACCTGTGTGTGTCATTCCAGTTCACATAAGTCAGGATAATGATATAGAATGATAAAGGCCGATCCAGAATGGTGGGATTAGGGAATTACCTCTTTTTGTAGTTAACAACACAACGTGATCCTGTTCAGCTCTCTGCATAAGCCTCCCTGCTTTCCTCCTCCTTGTTCCCCCGCAGCCCAAAGCAGCAGGCCAAGATGGCGGAGTACTGCCGACTGATCTTTGGGGACGCTCTTCTCATGGAGCCGCTGGAAAAATACCCAGTAAGCAGTTTTGATGTTTGCCCCTGCAGGAGCACGTGTATTATTTAGGAATGGGGTTGGGAGACTTATTCACTTCCTTTCCATGTTTACGTGTCTTGGTAAGATCAATGCACTTGATAACAAACTCATTGACCAGGAAGACACCAGCAGTGGGCGCAGCCGAGGGTGGGAGACTGCAGACATGCATCTGTTCCCTTCCTCTTCCCACGGTCTCTTCCCTCCCTGGCTGCCTGAGGAGACTCAGTCGGGAGTGCAGAATTCCCCACAGTTGCAGTCGGCCCACGGGGACAGTCCGAGAGGACAGGCCTCCGATCCCTCCCAGGGAAACTCATCATGCCCCTTTGGGATGAGAGGGTTGGTGAAAGAGGGCACCACGAGTGGCACAGTGGCTTTTTGGCTGTCCTTGCTGGTTGTTGCCCACTTCCTTGCATGCACCTTTTGTTGTGGCACAACTCAGGCATCCGATTGTCGTGGTAACAGCCCTGCTTTGAAAAGAGAAGCAGCAGAAATATCCTAAAGTAGCCTCTTCCCTCTGGAACCCTTTTGCCCAATCTCCTCATACCCTTAGATGAGTTCATACCCTGGAGTCATTGCAAGCAAAGAGTAGAGGACTATCTGAGGAGTTCGATAGACTTGCTAAAAATAACCCATCCTGTGGCTTGCATACATGCTCTCTGATACAATATCTAATAACCCTCTCATGGGAAATTGATTTTCCCATTAAATGCGCAAGCTTGAAACACTAGAAATGAGGCTTGCAAATGTGGTACCTTCAATCTCAGGACTGGGAGGAAATCTGAAGTCACCTAGTTCACCTCTACTGGTGCCGCAGAGATGTGCGGCTAAACTGCCTCTTACCAGGATGAGGGGATTTGCTGTTTTTAAGCTGTATCTGAAAAGTGGATTCTACAGGCTCACCTAGAAGCTTCTGCCCCTCCTCACTAACTCCTCCTGGCAGGTGCCTGGCTTCCCGCCTTCGAAAACTCAGGCCAAGTCTTTCCTATCTGTCCTAAATCAAGGTGGTTGGATTTATATGGTCTGTTGGAAAACTCATAAAAGTTCAGATTTAGTACATCAAATCTACCAGTGCTGTGGTCATATTGGTGTAGATTTTGTTGTGAAAAAATAAAAGTATAGTAATTAAAATATATTTTTAAGTAAAAAAAAAAAAGAAAGCTATGAACCAGCCCCCATGCAAGACCCCCTTAGAGCACTTTAGTGAGCAGTATTGGGCGTGATAAAGAATAGTCTAGACACTCTTGGTAACCAAAGTTCTGCTGGGGGTCTGGGGACAGGATCTGAAAGGAAGGGGTAGTGTTTTTAAAGAAGGTGCTTTTCTCTTCTGTTAGCTGGACTCTGGAGTTCCCCTTCCAAGCCCTATGGATTTAATGTATAAAATTTTGGTGAAAAATAAGAAGAAATCACACAAGTCCTCAGAAGGAAGTGGCAAAAAGAAGCTCTCGGAACAAGCTTCCAACACGTACAGCGACTCTTCCAGCGTGTTCGAGCCTTCATCCCCAGGAGCTGGTGAGGGGCTGGCGGGCTTCTCCTCCTTACGTTGTGTGTGGGTTTAAGAGTCGCTGCTCTGGGATTAGTTTAGATGGACTTTTTTTTTAACATTCCTATTTCAGCAGTTTTCAACTATATTGTGGGTTTTCTATTGCTGCTACAAACCTGGCGGCTTAAAAGTGCACAAATACATTATCTTCCAGTTCTGTAGGTCAGAAGGCCCACAGGATCTCATGGGGCTACCCTCCAGGTGTGGGCAGGGCTGCGCTTCTTTCTGGAGGCTCTAAGGGAAAAGCCGTTTCTTTGCTTCTTCCAGCTTTTTGAGGCCACCCACATTCACTGGCGCGGGGCTCCACCCTCCAGCTTCAAAGCCCGCAGTGCTACATTTCACTAACCCTTCTTTAGTTGCATCTCCCTCGACCACAGGCGAGAACTGTCTCCTGCTTTTAAGGACTCGAGTGATTACAATGGACCCATCTAGATAATCTGGGGTTCTCTCCCCAATCACAAGGTCCTTAACTTAATGTCATCTGCGAAGCCCCTTTTGTCATGCAAAGTGACATACTCACTGGGCATAGACTGTGTCTTGGCCATTATTCTGGCTACCACATAAACCAAATAATCTTTGGAGTGACCACATGATCTTAAGCTTCATAATGGGAAGCATTAACCATGAGACTGGGCACTGAGTACATTCTCCCCGAGGATATGCTGAAGAGTTCTGGGCATTTCAATTTATCCATATTTTACAGAGCTTTTGAAAAATGTGCCATGGCAAAATTACTTGAATTCTCTAACAAAGCCACTAGGAAATAGTTAATATCATTCCTTCTCTTTTTAAATTTGGATTGAAATAGATTTTTGTGATTGATGAGAAAAAAATTCAAAGTGATCACTCATTTCCTTTGGATTATTTGTCTTGTAGTCTAATTCATTTTCCACGTTCAGTGTTCAGTCGGGATCTTGGGAATCTGAAATCTGCATTACAAAGATTGCCTGACTGGAGGGTGATTATACGGAGGAAACTTTAAGCTTAACTTTAGGAAGTTCTTCAATTCAAAATTTAACTAACATGGGAACAATCGCTTTGGAAAACTATTTAGCAGTACCTACAAAAGCTGACCATAGGCACTCCCTGGACCCCAGGAATTCCATTCCTAGGTAGATACCCAACAGAAACACATATTTAGGTTTACCCAGAGACATGTACAAGAATTGCTTAAAGCAGCACTATTCACAATAGCCAAACACTGGAAACCAACAAAATGCCCATCAACAGATAAATAAATCATGGTATATTCACACAAAGGAATAATATGCAGCAATGAGAACGATCTACAACTACCCCTAAAAATATGTATGAATCGTTATAAATAAACATAATGTTAAGCAAAAGAGGTCAAATACAAAGAAATATATGCTATGTGATTCCATCTATATAAAGTACAAAAACAGGCAAAACTAATCTATACTGTTGTAAGTCGGGATAATCGTTACCCTTGGAAAAGAAGTAACTGGAAATGAACCCCAGCGGGCTTCTAGAGACTGGTTTTATATTTTGTTTCTAGATCTGGATGCTGGTTACACAGACACGTTCATTTGGCAAAAATTCATTTCACTGACTTATGATGTGTACTTTTCTGTACATAGAAAAGTTATATGTTAAAATATTTTAAAATAGTTAAAAATTTAAAATATAAACTCTAGGTCAATTTGAAAAAAGGTGGTCTGAGACTCTGATTTATCTGCTCTCCTATTTTTCTGTCTCAGTTGCCAATTCCTTTTATTGGTTAGACCAAAATCCTTATCCACAGACATCATATAATTCTTTGGAAGGGTTTTGTTTTGTAGCTTTTGAATGTGTATTTTAAACATTATCATACAGTTCTTTCAAAAATTTTTTTCAAAAGTAACTGTTGTTTTCAGTGTGAATGTTCCTTTTGAAGTTTTGAAGTGAATACCATTAACAGGCCTGTCATTAACACCTATTTCCTGGACACAGCTCTGTCCTTTGAATGCTAGCAAGTAAACCTTGTGTTCCTTTGCATGTGGGTGCTTGTTGTTGTTGTTGTTTTACCATCTGCCTTTCCCACTACCAGTTCCCTCCTTCTTATTAACTGGATGCATAACACAAATGACGGTTTTTACAGGCAATGAACATGATTGCTTAATACAGAGAAAGAGCAGCAATCTGTTAGCTATTCGGTAGATTTCCTAAGCTAGCCCCATAGTCTGTTATGCAATCATTATTTATTTCAATGGAAATTTTTGGACATTTTACTATGTAGGTAGTCCCCTGAATAAAGAGCACTGCTAATTTACCATTTGGTTTGTAGACGTTCACAGTACTGGGAACTCAAGTAACTTGAAAAACATGAAATGGATCTCATTCCAAAGCTGTTGTACTTATCATGGCCCCTGCTGGGCACATACCTTTTCCAGGATTTAGCCCTTTGCTGGTACACTGGCCCTAACGAAATAGGGAACAGGAAAAAAAAAAAAATTTATAGCTCAGTAAGATTCCCCCAACCTCCCTCCAAAGACTTAGAGGAAAATCAGGTCTCTGCTTTTGTTGTGAAGAAAGAGAAATTCTTTCCTTCCCACATAAACCAAAGAATGACCTGACTGCCATTTGAAATGACTGGTGTATTATTGTGTCCCATGAAGCATTTCATAGAAGGCTCTGCTAAACTACTGTTTAAATTACTTGATTAAAAGAATCTTCTCTCTGATTAAAAAAAAAAAAAAAGTAGTAATAACTTGGGGCAAAAATTTGGTTATCACAAATATTTAGTGGCAACATCCTAAAATAATGTCTCTAATATAATATGTTTTCTATCCAAAGTATCCAAAATATAAGACTCACTTTCTTAACTAACACAATATCAGCATCATAGAGTGGTTGTCTGTGGCTTTGTTTAGTAAATAAGCCATAAATAATAACCCTTAGTGGTCCCAGAAATCTTTTCTCTGAAGATACTTCTCACTGCTGTCATTTAGTAATTGATTGAACTTTGTTAGCCAGATGGTAACATTGATAGTCTTCCTGGAGGACAGTACTCTGGGCACTGTGTCATTTATAAAGATGAGGTAGGACGGCTAACTTTCAGAGGGCTGGCAAGGGGAGGGTGGGCACACTTGCCAGCCCAAGTTGCTTCATTGTTAGGCCAATATTGCCATCTACTGGCATGAAAGTGCTAGTGCAGTGTGTGAAACCCAAAAGATAAGTAAACAATCTGGCACTATGACTTCTTTACTTTTAACTTGAAAATCTTTTTACATAACTGATATTACTGGGTCTGACAGAAGCCCAGAGCTGTGGAAGAATATAATGTTTCATACTAGTGTGAATATTTAACAGCAGAAATGACCACTAAATCGTCGGGGGTGGAGGAGTAAGTTCATTGAAATGATTGTATTACTACTGGGTAAATGCGAAGCTGAATTATTCCTGATAGAGTTAGATTTTCATAATGATTTTTAAGAGTTCATCCATTTTATCTCACCCGTTTCAACAGAATGCCACCATTTTCTAAGATATGTGCGTTGTTTAGATAATAATGCATCCATCAAATCAGCTTGCAGACAAATCGCAGGATATGGTGGGCACTTCACAAGTTTTGTGCAGTGAGTTGTGCTACCAAAGCCCCACAGGTCCTGCCCCAGCCCCTGACTTCATCCTGGACTTCTATGAGGCCCGCGTAGCCTTAGGAAAGGTTGACACGAGGTCACTGAGCCATGTGCTGGCCACGCATTGAATTGAAGAGTCAGGGCTTAGGAAAGGAGGAAAAGATGAAAGATAGATAGTTTATCTGTTCTAGGGTCATAGAAACCCCGAGAGAGAACGTATACATCCAAATAAGACACATGTACCATAGAAAGTGAACTGTGTATGATGCCATGTTTTTAAAAACATATGGAGAAAAAAATGTTAAGTTCTTTTTATAGGATTTGGAAATTTTAAATGGTATTTATTATAACAGCAATCAAATTTAGAAAAAAATATATTCAAAATGTCAGTATGATTTTTCTGTAACTGATCCTAGCGCATTGGGGCGTACCTATAGTCCCAGCTACTCGGGGGGCTGAAGCAGGAAGATAACTTGAGTCCAGGAGTTCAAGAGTAAGTTTGGGCAACATGCTAAGATTCCCATTCTCAATATGAAATAAAATAGAGCTATCAGATTAAATTATTCTAAGGCTCACATGAAGCAATGGCTTAGAAAATACTTTAAAAAAATTTTTCCTATAACAAATAAAATCTAAATCCCTGAAAACTAGTTTTAAAACAAAGAGTCAAGTTTTTGGTAACACATGTGTTACAAGTGTTTTAAAGCTGTAAATGTTGACATCACAATCTGTTGTTAATTTGACAGGGGAAGCTGATACAGAGAGTGATGATGATGACGATGATGATGACTGTAAAAAATCTTCCATGGATGAGGTGGGTACCTAGGGCTTCCAGCGTCAGGGGCGCTCTACCAACTTGCCAGGCTCGGTAAAACCGCCTGGGTGTATCCCACGGTCACCTGCTGCCACCTAGTGGCAAAAAGAGTAAATGTGCGGCATCCAACTGCCAACTTCAATTTTTGAGGCAATTAAATTTGGAGAAATGTTCAGCACTGTGACATTCATAGCATTACTGTAATTTTGGAATCACTAGAGCCACCTATTAATAAAATCTCAAGCATTCCAAGTGATTTGATGAGCTCAGAAATATTAATAGCACAGAACCTGGAAGCAAATCAGGGACAGGTCAGATGGAATTTTAGAATTTTGTCCTAGCTGGAGTCCTCCTCGAAAAGTCTATACTGAATCTGCTTTCAGGTATGTTGGAGATTCTCTGTCTCAGTACTTACAGCTTTATCGTTTAGCTAAAAATAAAACCAACAGTAAATTGTTCTTACTTGATGTTCTTCCTCTTTCAGTTTCTTTTTAATGTCTAAAATTTTGCTTCATTATGTTCCCCCACTCAATTTCAACATAATTTCCAGAAGGAAAACCGCTTACAATGCCTGGCGACGTATATATGTACCTGAGAATGATTTGAATTGTGTGTAATTTTTGATCAGTGATTCTTGATCATTCTAGAACTGTCTTACTAATTGGTAGTCCCTTTGCAAATGAATATTTCCCAGTTGACATTTAACCAAAATATTGCTACCAGAGTTTAAGAAACCTTGTCTCCGTGCATTCTCTCTTCTCAAACTGGGAGAAATATAGGTAGAGGCCTGTCTTTTGCCAATCCTACAGCATTGTTTTTCTTCTTTATTAAAAACTTTATCGAAGTAATGTGTAATAGCTAATAATAGCTAAAGTGACATGAGGTTTTACTATTCTAAAGTACTGTTCTAAGCCCTTTCACATAAATTGACTCATTTCATAATCACAAAACCCTTATATACTATAGGGGATGTTTTTATCTTCACTCTAGAGATGAGTAAACAGAGGCGTGGAGCACTTAAGTAACTGGCCCAAGGTTGCACCGCGTCTCACTAGTGGGTTTGGGATGTAAAATCAGGCGATCTGGCTCTAGAACCTGAGCTATTAACCTTTGCACTGTCCTGTATTGCTTGTCTGATAGGCACACAAGGAACCAAGAAGGGAGGGAGGGAAGAAAAATTATAAAGAAAAGCAAGAGTAGTTTATTGGCTATCCCAACCCATTTCTACGAGGCAACTTATTATTATTTTTACTAAAAATTTTTAGTACATTCAGCAGTCACCTACATAATTTTCTTATTGTACAGTGAGTCCTTTATTTATTAACCTCAGACATCGTCTATGGACTCTCCGCCATGGAAGATGAGCTATACAAACTATTATGCATTCATGCATTTGAATTACCTTATTAAGACGCAGATTCTGACTCAGAGACCTGCAGGGGGCTGAGACCCTGCATTTCTGTAAAACCAGGAGGCTGTCTTCACAGGGGGTGCCAGTGCCTTTGGGCTCACACTGCCAGCCACCACTCAACCTCCCTCCTCCCACCCCTCACTTTTGTAAAATGAAGTATCCCTTTTGTTTTCTCATATAAGGAATTTTCTATTGGTGATAATCATTTTCAGAAGAGGGATGTTTTTCTGCTGGCTTGAGCCAGGTGATAATTTTCCTGGGAAAATAACCCTTGATAATATAATGCTAACTCTGGAAATGCTTTTTTTGTTTTCTTGTTTTTTATTCCTGCTTCCAGGGGACCGCTGGGAGTGAGGCCATGGCCACGGAAGAGATGTCCAACCTGGTGAACTATATTCAGCCGGTCAAGTTCGAGTCATTTGAAATTTCAAAAAGTAAGTTTTCCCTGGAGAAAAACCCCTCATGTAGCATATCATGAATATATTTTACATACAGGGTAATTAGACCTAAAAATGTTACCGTTCATAGAGCCATTCTGTGCTGGTGAAGTCTTGAATATACGTACAAGTTCACTATCTTGTTATCTTTACACACATAAATATACATTTATTTTGATATATTAACATAAAAAATAATCATATGAGAAAGTATTCTATGATATTCCCCCAAAATATTTAATGGGCCTACAGGCTATACAGGATTATCTGAAAGACATATGACCAGAGTACAGCTAATTGAGAATTTTACATTTGTTTTTTGTTTGCAACAACATAGTGGGATCCATCCATGGTATATGTACTAGTGTTAAAATAAACTACCCGTTCTCCAAAAGGGAAGGAGGCAAAAACTTGGCCAACCCTGATAAGTAGAACTAGGACCAATTCACTCACATTCCATTTGTCCAGCACATTTTATATATTTAGGAGAATAAATCAACTTCCCATCACTTTGTGCTTTCCCTTTATACAACTATACATCTGCAATGGATGCAAAGAAAAATATTATCTTTATCTAGAGAAAAGGGCCCTTTTATAAAAGTGCCCCTTGTATTTCCATGAAGTGTAAGATGCTATCAGATTAAGAGAATCCTTGAAACTTAGTAGCTGCTCATAAACATGTGCTCTTGCAAACAAAGTTTGCTTAAACACAGCAGCCTCATGTAAAAGATAGCTTTACAGATGTATTAAAATTCAAGCCTCTACATAACATGCATTTATTTATATTTGTATTATTTTGTCCAAAGAGTCTTAACTTAGTGGCATATAGAATCTAGATCTCTACAACAAAGAATTCAACTTCCAAAAACTGTTTATAGATGAAGATTCCAACATTTTCTTTAATGTCATAATTACTGATGCTTCTGACCACAAGTTGTTCAATGTGAAGCATCCTAAAGTAGTTATTTTTAGATTACTGTGACTTTCATTGGCTGCAAAATGACTTCTCCTAATTCATTAGCTAAAAGCTCTTAGACAAGTAGCCAAGTATTAGAAAAAGCTTATGCATCTAAGTCCTTCAGAACCTGCTAAAGACAGCACCAGCCAGACAAGCACTTTTCTCCTTGTGTTTTATATCGTATTATCACCTTCTTATAAAAAGGATACTGAACATGTTTTACAAAGTACCCATTAATGTTGACTTAACTTTAATTAACAGTCATGCTTTAAATTAATAAGCCATATGAAAGTAGATTTAGGATGGACCAAAATAAGAAAAGTCAGGGTTTACCTTAGAATAAATTGGAGAGGGTGAGGAGGTAGAGAAAGAAGGGGTCTGGGGATGTTTAGGCAGAAGAATGGGGTTTTCATTTTGGAAGGGAGCGGGGTGAAAGATGGGAAAAATGTCTGAAAGGTAACTCAGTTTTAAAAACTTAGAGCTATCTAACCACTGTCTGTGACACTTGTCTGAATACCATACATAACAGCTGATGTTTAGTTGGGAAGAGGGTAGAGACATTGTTTTACTCTGTCTTTTTAAACTGAGATAACTTTGTTTTGTTTTTCACACTCTATTTAGAGGTGTGAATTCACTTTCAAAATGTTTCTCTCATGTTCCAGAATATTGAGACCTTTAGCACATTCACCTCCCTGACCTCTATTTTATTTCTCATCTAGTATGAAAATGAGGCCATCAGAGTGGAAAATTTTCAAGGATCCTTCTGTTTTGAAATACCATAATTCTAATGTCTCATTAGTTGTTTGAACCAAAAGAGCACACACAAACTGAGAAGGCCACAACATAGGCATGAAAGAGATAGTCAGCATCTAGCACAAACATTCCCATGGCCTCTTTTGTTACTCCCCAACAATAGCCCCCAAGAAACCAATCTGGATGGATTTAGAACAAAAGATTCCCACAGGGTCCCTGCTCTTTTGACAAAAAGTTTTCATTTCCACACTATACTGGTCTGAAATACATTTGTGTCCCTAAATTGCACAACCGTAAGTAGATGTGACTCAAGTAGTAAATTTTAGAAAAGACAACTAACAAGACTCAACTTGTGTTACGAGGAAGTAATTCACTGAAAAAAATTGAATGTGAAAGTTATGTTGAAGATTAATTGCCCTCAACTTTACTGAACATTTGCCTACTTCTTTTGTGATTTTATATTATATAGCATTCAATTTTATTTCTCACTTTCCTTTTTCGTTGTTGTTGTTGAACTCAGAAAGAAATAAAAGTTTTGAAATGTCTTCCTTCGTGGAAACCAAAGGACTTGAACAACTTACGAAGTCCCCGGTGGAATTTGTAGAGTATCCTTGATTTGACGGATGGTTACTGAATTAACGTAACTGAAGTCATGTGCTATTTGTTTGATTTTTTTTTTTTTTTTTTTTTTTTTTTTTTTTTTTTTTAGTAAGGAGGAAGATGTGTAAAATGGCTTAAGTTCTATCACCTGGGAGTGATAAATAGTCCCAGGTGTCATATAAATGTTGAGTGGGATAACCTTGCTCGTGGGAAAGAGAACTGGCCTTGGAGTGTAGGAATCCCAGATTTCAAGGTTGCTGTGACACCATCAGGCTATGTCCTTTGACAGTTTGCTTAATCCTGACTTTCCTTGTGTGTAAAACAGAAATGATGATACTAGCTTTGTGGTTTGCTCTTTCGATTAGGTACAACATATGTCACGTAAGTGTATACTTTATACATATGTAAGATATAAGTATCATGTCTATACATACACATGCACATGTACCTCACATAGTTACATGTACTATATGTCCAATTAAAAAATAATTGTGATAATGATGATGAGAATTTAAAATATATTACTAAGAGTGGCTTTGTCGATACTACTGACAACAAAAACCCATGAACCGGTATAAAATGAAACAGGCCTTTAAATTTTTTTCACAAAATTAATATTAATACCCCAAGGTGCTCAATTTCATGCAGTAAGTTCTAGAATAAAACTCACCATTAAAATTCACCAAGAGAGGAAACAAATGTAGACTCCCGGAAAAAAAATCACGCTAAAAAAAAAAGCATTATCATTAGTATTTATTATTAACTATGTGATACATCTTTTGCTATATGTCTTATGTAATTTAATCCTCATAATAGTCCTGTGATATAGGATTCGTTAAATCTATTTTATAAATGAGGAAACTGCAGCACAGAAAGGGGGAATAACTTGCCCAAAATCATACAGCTAGCAAGTTCCAGAGTTAGCATTCAACTCCATTTTACCCAGCTCAGAACCTTAGCTAACCTCTACTTAACTTGGTAATAGGAACTAGACAATCTTGTTTTAAAGATACAGCATTTTCCAATAACTACAAGGTTCTTAGGATGGAAGACTGATGATGGTAAGAACAAAAATGAGAAACAAGATCAGAAACTTGTGTGCTATATTGGCCTTGTTATCAATCAAAAAGAGCACACAGTCTTGGCAAATAGAATTCCCAGAGAAGGTGAACAAAATGAGCAGAGAACATTTCAAAAACAGCTGTACAGGTCATATTATCTACTTCTGCCAAACACAATCTCATCTTCTCACACAGCTTTAACACACTCCAGCCTCCTCGTGTGTCCTTAGTCATTAAGTCTGCCCTTAACACTCTCTACAAAAATCACATTGAATTTGACTCATCCATATTTGCTACCTCATTGGTTTTCACCCACAAAGCTCTGCAAAGGTGGTGCTATGTTTATAGGGTAATAACACATTTATTCTCTTTGCTTAGAAAACTTTTCTAGTATTTCACCCAGTAGCTCAGTGAGATCAGCAATATGCATTTCACTTCCCCAGCAGAGAAAAGCAGAAGGTAGCCTCTCAGTGAATACTGTTGACTAATTATTTTTATAATTGTATTCACTACTTAACGTGATGGTCCAGATATAACAAAATGCAGCTCAGCAGGATATATCCAAAAGGCACACGTGTGGATTCATCCAACTATATGCCTCAGCTCTTCTGGAATGCAGGCTGTCAGATGGTGGCACTTAATTTCCAGACAATGGGTAAGTAGCACAGTCATGTTCATGCCCCTTCTGTTACAAAGTCATGCTGCCAAGTGTCCCCATGTTATTGGGGGAGGAAAAAAAAAGTTGTCAGACTTGATTGAAAAAGTAAATAAAAGCAGATTTCAATGAAGGAAATAACAATGAGAAAAAAAATTTTTGAAAATTGAGACATTTTCTTTAATAATTTATAAATGAGTCTTTATTCCTACTGGTTTTGCACTATTTTTCAAACAAAACTTTTTATGCTTTTTAAAGTAATATGTGTGTGTTTTGAAAACAAAAATTGAAAATTCAAAAAAAGGATAAAGAGAAAATAAAACTGCCAGGAATGCTACTGCTCAGAGATCCAATAGTGTTGACTTTTGGCTTTGTAATGGGTTGTTTTTGCCTATAGAGACAGACTTTTTCATGTACTCTTTGTTTAAAATAAATATATATATTTACATACAAATGTAAATACACACCTAAGTGCTGTTCATGAATAGTTCTATATTAACCATATTTCACAGTTCATTAAAAACCCATTTCCTATCACTAAACAGTAAGGAATTTTTTTCTACTATAATGCACTGAGAACAGTCCTAAATATAAATTATCAAGACTAACTTCTTAAGTTCTTTTAGAAAAGTGCCTTAAAAACAGAATTACTGTGTTAAAAGACATGAGACTTTTAAGCACCTCTGTGAATATTGCCAAATTCCCCTTTGAAAACGTTGCACTGGGTTCGTCCTCCAACCCCAATGTACGGTATGAGGCGGCCTCTCTCATTTGAGATCTTGATTAAGTATTACCATTAAATAGTAATTAAATTTCAGACAAAATGTGTTATCTCACTGCTGTTTTAATTCATTTCTTTAATTATGATTGAGGTTGAACATTTTAAAATGTGTTTCTTGGTTTTTATATTTCTGCTTTTATGAATCGCCTATTCAGGACTATTGTCAATTTTCCTATTTATTTATAATAGCACTTTTTATATAGAGGGCACAGTGTCTTTTGTTTTATAAAACATAAAAATCCATTTTATGAGATCAGCTTGATTAATGTTTTGCTTTATAGCTCTTGGTTTACTTTTATGAGTACAGACTTCCCACCCCAGGTTCAGCTCCCTGCACCCCTGTTTCTCTCATGAGCTCTTTTTTAATTTGTAATTTAACCCTTTCAACAATCCAAATTTAATTTTGATATATACTGTCAGTGAGATCAATCTATTTTTGCCTAAAGAATCATCCCACTGAACTGGAAATACACCTTAATAGATGTAACCTTTTCTGTTAATTTAGATCCATTTTTTTTGCTTTATATCTTTTCCATTAATAAATTTGTCTGCCTTCCTGGATGCAATAACTCACTGTTTTTTATGTTTTGTAATATAGCTTAATGCCTGGAAATGGCATAATAAATAAATTCTCCTTCATTGCCGTTAATTTTCAGTTCTTTTTTTTGTCATTGCTAGTGGAATTCCTGTTCCAAATGAATTTAGTTTAATTGTATTATATCTCCCTCTTGTCTACTAAAAATTTGTTTATTAAAATCACCTACATTTGTAAATTTCTCTGAAGAAATTTTTAGTTTTTCTATCACAGGAAAAAATTTTTTTCTCTTCACTTTAAAAATTCTTATGCTAAGTCCCTTAGCAAAATCATTCATCTTCCTTTCATTAGAGATCTAGTTTTCTAGTTTTCTTAGATAAAATCTTTCTTTTCATTTATTTTATATTTTAAGTGATTATGTTATATTATTTTATAAATGATCATCTTCCCAAGCTTCTTATTTTTTTTTGAGACAGAGTCTCACTCTGTTGCCTGGGCAAGTGCCATAGCGTCAGCCTAGCCAAACTCAAACTCCTCCTGGGCTCAAGCAATTCTCCTGCCTCAGCCTCCTGAGTAGCTGGGACTATAGGTGGTGCCACACGCCCGGGTAATTTTTCTATTATTAGTACAGATGGGGTCTTGCTCTTCCTCAGGCTGGTCTCCAACTCTTGAGTTCAAGCAATACCCCTGCCTCGGCCTCTCCGAGTGTTAGGATCGCAGGCATGAGCCACTGCACCCAGCCCCTAAGCTCTTACAATAGTCCATTTTTAGCAGTAGATTCTATTGGATTTTTCAGACACATAAAGATAGTAATTTTATTAAATCTAATTGCCCCACAAATTATTTATGGCTTTGGACTGATAATATTAAATAATAGTGTTATGAGTGGGCATCTTTTTTTTAATTTGAGAGGTTCACTGTTATACTTTTTATTTATTATCCCAGTTGGCTAACAGTATTTTAGTCAATGTTATTAAATGTCTTTTGGACATCTATTAGGATGAGCATATGTTCATTTCATCTTTCATGCATAAATGTGATAAATTATATTAATAGATCTCCTAATATGTCATTATCCTTTTGTTCCCAAGATAAATTTTATTTGCTTGCTATATATTATTTTTTAGAACATATGACTTGCTCATGTAATTTTTTAGGCTTTAAAGTCAATTTTTTTTTAGTATGATAGGTCTATCATTTTCTTTTCTTTTTATGGTACTTTGTTCCATTTTGGTATCATAGTTAAAATAGTTTAATAAAATGAGAGTGAAAAGTTCACTTAGTTTCCATGCTCTAAAAATTATTTGTTACAGGGAGCTTTGCAATAATTCTGTCATCACTTCTTTATTATCTACATAAATAGAGATGAGAAGTGACATAGAAAATCTGGAACAGCTGACAGTTTCCCAGATTCCTTACAACTTTAAAATGTATTTTTTAACCCTGGCAATTGCCATATTGCAATAAGTGTGAACATTCATTTGATATACTGAGACTTAGAAAAATTTTGATCAGTAACTTTTGTCTATTGGAAAAGAGTCAATGTATAATTAGATATTGGTTGTATTAATAAATAATTATAGAAATGCAAATTTTTTAAAGGAAATTTTTCCCTATAAATTAAAAAACAAGAAAAGGAATTATGGCATCCACTATTACACAGATATGGGGAAGTCTATCCTCAAAAACATGGCTTAGGATAAATTGGTTTAAGCTTTTTGAAGGGCATTTTAGCAAAACTTATCAAAACAGCTTTTCCAATATGCACATTTTTTGGCCCAGAAATTTCACTCCTAGAAAAATCATTGATAATATCTTCAAAGATTTCACCACAATGACTTTCATCAAAATATTATATATAACGGTCAAAAATTAGAAGAGCATAAATATACCCAAAGAAGAGACTGGTTAAATACATTTATTCAAATATGTCTATTGAAAGGAACTTTATACAGCTGTTATAATTAAGGCAGAGAAATATTTAATGAAATGGACATACTGCATGTCACAAATATATTTGAAGTGGAAAAACAGACTATACACCAACCTCTTGGCAGTGGTTCTCTCTGGATTTGGAGCTTGCAGGTGATTTTGTTTTCCTTATCTGTGTTCCCTACATTTCTGCAACAAATAGCCATTTCCTTTGTAAAGCAGAACAGTCACAAAAGTGGACTGTAGTATAGTTTTACTTTACAGTCTTACTTTCTTGCTCCAAGCATAAATGCATTCATAAAGGGTTTGTGTTTTTTATATTTAGACCTGGCTATGCAAATAAATATGGGGATGTATGAATACAACGGGAAAAGTGGCTACAGACTAAAGCCAGAGTTCATGCGGAGGCCTGACAAGCATTTTGATCCATTTACTGAAGGCATCGTAGATGGGATAGTGGCCAACACTTTATCTGTTAAGGTATGTGCACCCCATCACAAAATTGTGTCTAACAAAAGTCTTCTATATTATCTACTTTGCATAAATAAATAGCTTAGTCATTAAAAATTTAGTAGCTAGCAAAGGTTCTACTTCCCTCGTACATTGTTTTCCTTTAGGGAAGAAATCTGCATTAAAAGTTTTCACAGGTCACATGGATGAGATAAAGAGGCTGAACCACATTCTTAACATGTAAAAATCAGACCCTAAATCAACAAATTGAGTTGGTGAGACTCACCATAGCCAGTCCTCTCTTTTGTTGTAAATATTCCACCGTGAAATTTACATGAAAACTAGTGACTCATGTTGGAAAGACCTTCTAGATCTTTCCCCCCATTAGTTCTGAGCAAAATTATAGGAAAAAAATATTCTCTCAATAAGTTATTACTATTGAACAAAAGCTTTCAAGTTATGATAGCATGGTTTTTGAAAATGTACCGGCATATTCAGGAATTTTAAAACATGTATTAATGATCTTAAATAAAAGAGTTGCTTTATTAAATATATATATGACCGTAAAAAATTATTTTCTCCAGTCTTTGAAATTGATGTTACAGAATATATAAATTTTTTTAGCCATCAGAAAATATTTTTAATCCTATGAAGGGGAAATTCATTTTCATAAAGAGTTTTTGCATGGATTTTGTAAGCCCTTGACCGTTAAAGCTTTTGTAAAGTATCGTTTCTTTTCTATTTAACTGAATAACTATAGAACTAAGAAACTTTTTCACTGGACATAAATGGAATTTTCAGATTGACCTTTAACAAAGACATTGGAAAAACTATATATTTTCTGTAATAGTTTCACTAATTGCTATCTACCCTAAGCAATTGAGCCTGTTTCTTACTTTAAAACTTACGTGACTTTATAGCAAAGATTTAAAAATAAAATTTCAATAATGTGTCTCATAATTATATATTTTGAAATTATTTTAGGCTACATCTATAAAGAGTGAAGTTGGCAGAATTAGACCTTCATGATTATATTTATTTTAGGAAATATTTTTCAGAAAAGGATATTTAATTCCTGTCAAGTGTGATTAAGATAAACTCATAATCATCATGTGCTGATGGGATGCTATTTTCAGAGTCTTTGCCCATTGTTGTTATAGTTGGGCCAAATTAATAAAATTTTTGCCTTGTTTGCAGATTCATCTTGTTTTGAACATATTGTTTGCTTATTTATTTTGTCATGAAAATTCTACTGTGAACAGTGTAAGCCATTACAAAACAATGACATAGAGGCAGGAAAGTAAGTTGAGTTGTGGAGGGGAAATAGCTGAATCCCAGACAAGTGTAACCTGCTGCTTCCTTCCAGACTAGAGAGGCTGTTCCAGGCTATGAGTGTGCCCTGAATGGACAGGCCACACTGCAGTAGAATCCTGCCTTTAACATTACAGCTAGAGCCAAGATTCAGCTCACATCTGTCCAGTTGTGCCTTTATCTTGATCTTCTGGCATAGACATCACAGTGCCAGAATGGACTTACGAGCTCACAGATGCCGTGTCATCCTGTTTTATGGATGAGAA
Source organism: Eulemur rufifrons (assembly GCF_041146395.1). Classification (NCBI taxonomy): domain Eukaryota; kingdom Metazoa; phylum Chordata; class Mammalia; order Primates; family Lemuridae; genus Eulemur; species Eulemur rufifrons. Next base: position 32,033,468 of record NC_091002.1, read on the forward strand.
CATTGCAGTTTAGTGTCATTACTTTAGTGTAGGACTCTACTTTGATCAAACATCTTAAGCATACAAAATCCATAGTGAATCTGAATTCCCAATGGGACTCAAACAACTTGTATGTTCCAAACATGTTGTGAAATGCCTGCTACACGGTTCTCAGGTTAAACAAAGAGATCATTTCTAGCAGATCCCATGAAAGCCAAACAGAACATCTAGAACAAACAGAAATGGGTTGTCCCAGGACAAATTCAGAGAGGCTTCCTGATGACTTTCTCTCTGACTTGTTCAGAATTTCTAATGGCATCAACATGTAGCTGCCTTTGACTTCTCTAGGCCTCTGATGGCTGTTCTCAGGCCACCATGGTGTCTGATTTCTGGTCCAGCCATAGTCTTGGAAATTCTGTCCCCTTTCATGGACTTGAGCTCAGAAAGCTCTTGACCAGCAGGCAACTTTATTCTGACTACACAACCCAGATTCATTCACCAGGTTTGCTATCTCAGCACTTGATGTCTGATGTTCCTCTCTCTGCCATAAAGCAGAGCAGGAGATCTGTTTGCCTCCATCGGCCTTTACGATGGCTGGCGGATCCCTCGGATTTTGAAAATAGGGTTCGAAAAAGAGACAGACTTGGAAGACATTTTACAAATATGTAATTTTAATGTCTCTTTTATCTCCACAATATCCATTAGTTCTGTAGCTACACAAAGGATCCCCACAATTGTGGAGAGAGCTAACCAGGTGAGGTTAGGAGTAATGGTAAACAGGTGCCGATGGCTTAAAGTGGGCATGTGCTCATTTATCCCTCCTGAACTGCTCCGTCTTATTAATTGATTCTTTTCAACCTCTCCATTTTCTATATTCCTCTACCAACTCAAGTGAAAGAGAAATCATATTTCTACTCTTGCTTCCATCTTATTTTGCTGATAATTCAACATTCACCAGCAGCATTTTTACCTCTTTAAAGTATTCTCTTATGTCTTTGTTACTCATATATCAAGACTTTCTTCATTTATTTATTTATTTTCTAGATTATTTCAGGTCAATTTCTCTCTGATAAGAAAGTGGGGACTTATGTGGAAGTGGATATGTTTGGTTTGCCCGTGGACACAAGGAGGAAGGCATTTAAGACCAAAACATCCCAAGGAAATGCTGTAAATCCTATCTGGGAAGAAGAACCTATTGTGTTCAAAAAGGTTGGTCTCGTGTTCTTGACATAACACGTAACTGCATTTTCCAGGTGTTTTACACTGAGAAAATAATGAAATGAGGAATTATTTGTTGTTTCATTTGGAAATTTACACATTTGTAAAGCAGTAACATTTTGAAAGCCATCCTGAAAATTCTTCAAGATCTCTATTAAACACTTGTTTGGATTTTCAGAATCATGTTATAAATCAATTTATTCTAGTATGCCTCATTTGGAAGACTAGCAAAACATATAAATTTAATTCATAGTGTCTCATCATACAAGTGAAAAATGAAACAGTTTCATTAGAACTCCAGTGAAGTAGAGAGGTAAAAAGGGAATAACATGGTGGCTGAGAGAAACGAAGTCCATACTTCCTTTAAAAAGAATAGTAATTAAACTCCCTCGAATTTTTAACCACTGGCAGCTGGTCCTTCTATCCTGTCTGGTTTCTGTCTGATAAAGTTAAAACCTATCATGCTCAACTGAACCTTTCTCTCTGTCTTCACGAAAAAGCAAATCTTCATGCATTGTTTATCAAATAAAGGAAGTACATAAGCCCAGGAGAAAGTAGAGTAGCCATTCTTATCCTACCCTTTGCTTTTATCTGACCAAAATATCTACAAAGGCAGTCTTCTGCAAAGAGAATATCTATATGAAAGCTCTCTGTGCTCTGAGATTTTTTTTTTATATGTTAACTGGGTTTAGTAATAGTGTCTACTTCATGAGGTTATTATGAATATTCCACTAGTGAATACATTAGCAACAGTTTCAAAATATCTGGAGCAATGTTTGCTGCTGTTATTAAATTTTTAGACATAGTTGATCTCATGTTCTTGACATGATCTATAACTGCATACTCCAGATATTTCACACTGAGCAAAGAAATGAGTAATTACTATTGCTTAATGTGGGAATTTACAAATTTATAAAGCAATCATATTTTGAAAGCTATCCTGAAAGTTACATTTTTGTGTTTATTTTTGCTGTGAAGGTACAAAAGTCATTTGCTTTGAAAACCTAAAACTAAGTGTTTACATGGTGATAAGCCCACTAACTCTTTGTGTTTAAACATAGAACTTTTATCATTTCCATGTTGAAAATGTTCATGTACAAATAAAATGGCCTACATTTTGAACAATGGCCTCATTGGGGCAAGGTGATAAAATATAGACAAAGCCCTGTCTCTGGTGACCCATGTCTTCTCCTTCTGAAAATTTAACTTACAGAGCAACAGCTTAACTTTTTGTCTAAATTGGCATAGTAGAAACTTCTACTAGGATTTGGAAAAGCGGGGCCTGATTGCATAATACCTTCCTAATTCTTTCTTAGAATTGCTCATTCTTGTAACCAGGTGTGTCCTTAATGTCCTCACAGGTGGTTCTTCCTTCTCTGGCCTGCTTGAGGATAGCAGTTTATGAAGAAGGAGGTAAATTTATCGGCCACCGGATCTTGCCAGTGCAAGCCATTCGGCCAGGTATGGATAGTGTGGTGAGAAACTTTTTATCAAAGTTGCAAAGGAAATCATTGCTGCCATACATGATTATTAAAGAATGACTTATACAGCCGGTGCAGTGGCACACATCTGTAGTCCCAGCTACTTGGGAGGCTGGGGCAGGAGGATTGCTCGAGCCCAGGAGTTCAAGGCTGTAGTGTGCTATGATCACTCCAGCCTGGCCAACATAGTGAGACTCTGTCGCAAAAAAAAAAAAAAAAGAAAGAAAAGAAAAAGGAAAAAGAATAATTTAGGAAACTATTTGCTGCTTTGTAATTTCGTTATGTAACAAGGGCTATGGCATCATTAAAATGACAGTTACATGTTTTTGTGACATGCTATGGGATATTCGTCAACTCTTGCGTTAATAATTATGTGTAACAATCTGGAAACTTACATACAAGTATTTACGTTCATGCTCACAGGTCTCTGGGTGGGCAGGGCCTGGCTGATCTAGCCTGAGCTCAGCAGCACAGCTGTGCGTCAAGCTGTGGGTTGGGTTTAGGTCTGTTCTACATGTGCTCATTCTGCGGCACAGGCTGAAGGGATAGTGGCACCCACAATATGGACTTCTCTTGGCAGACCACTGGAATGCGAAGGGCAAGCTCAACTCTGCACCTGCATTTTAAGCTTCTGCTTGTGCCATGTCACTAACATCCCATTGGCCAAAGCAAAGGATATGCTAAGTCCAAGTCAAGAAATCATGTCAAGTATAACTCTATTAGAGGGGGTGAATTTGGGCCAATCATTCAATCTGTGGCATACAATTTTGAATTGTCTTTCGGGAGGAAGGTATCGTTGGAAAGGAAAAAAATCAGAATCAACAGTGGTTTCCTGTCTGATGAGAAAAATAAGATCTTATCACTCAAAACCATGTGATTAAAATGAAAAAGAAGAAGGCTGTTTGTCATCCAAAGTCACCTAAAATAAATCCTTCCATCACATCCATGTTCATGGTTATAACTAACATTGTGAAGAAGGCATGTGATACACAGTATTATTGTCACCCTCTAGGCTATCACTATATCTGTCTGAGGAATGAAAGAAACCAGCCCCTGACGCTGCCAGCTGTGTTTGTCTACATAGAAGTGAAAGACTATGTGCCAGATACATATGCAGGTAAACAACCTAACGCAAGGGACATTTCCATCTGGATCGTCCATATGTTTGTACCTTAGTGGAAGGAAAACTGGACCAAACAAAAGCAGGAGATTCTGGTCCCAGAATCACCTCTATTTTTGTATGTATGTTTAGAGATAAATTGCTGAAGCTTTTGTGAATAAATTTTAATTTGATTTATTTTAATGTATATCTTAATGCCTCAGTTTTGAACATATCTATTTACAGGTAGTCTTATTCTCATGGGCCTAACCCATGCTACCTGGTACTACAGTTGTCTAGATCTGTACAATAAATTTGCCTTCAGCCAGTTTTAGAACCCTGATCCTTTTCATGGGCAGAGTCCTAAGTTTAGAAAAATTAACTTACAGTGATGTCATCCTGGAATGATAAATGTAAATGCTTGTGGTGCCAAGTGGCCTCGGTGTAAGACACTGAAGAGTGGTGGGGACTATGACAAACTTGGAGCACAAGCCCCATCCAAAGATGGCAGCCATAATGTACTCCAGCTAGCCAGGCCATGCGAGTGAACCCACATTGCCAAATCTTTGGGTTGTTCTTGCGGGCTTTTTATGCAAAATATCTCCATTCATGAAACATCATTTGAGCCAAATAAGACAAGTGCATGGGCCATTGCTGGAATGGATGGAACTCTGAAAAAGAAGCTAAAGAATCAAGAGTGTTGATGGACTAGAGTTGGAGCCTTTCCAGTTTGGCTCTCAGGGCTGAACTCTTGAGATTTCTCTCTTCCTGAGGTTTCAGCAGAGTTCTGACTCTCATCCATTTCCAAAATGTTGGATAGACGAGTACATACTTATGTGCGTAGATGGAAGCGTGAAAGATGGATGATGAATGGGTGGATGGATGGTTTGGTAGATGGATAATGAATGAATGCATGAATAGAGGGCTGGATGTATGGACAGATAATGGATTGGTCATTGGTACCTCTAGGACCTTTGACCTAAAATGTCTCATTCCCATTTAGATGTGATTGAAGCTTTGTCAAACCCAATCCGATATGTGAATCTGATGGAGCAGAGAGCTAAGCAACTGGCTGCTTTGACACTGGAAGATGAAGAAGAAGTAAAGAAAGAGGTGAGAGAGTGATCTAATCGTATGCATGTCATGAAGCTTGATTTCCACACCTACTTGCTGGCTTTTCCTAACTAACATCACATCTCAGGAGAAGAAATAGCACATTGGAACAACACTTTCACAGAGTTCAGCACCATGTTACAAAACATCTATCTGATGGACTAAATTCTTCATATTTCATTCTCTTTTGTCATTCTGTGGAGACCAACATCTTATATTTTGATCACTTTAAACACTATATATATATCATGGTGTTCCAGGTGAAAGTTTCTATATGAATTCATGCTAATGAAAGGCAATTAAGGCAGTTAAAGAAGATAATCACTAAGTCATTTAGTGTTTCCCTTTTTCATCAAATGGGATAATAATCACACTCTGTGTTTTAACCTTTTATTTTTACTTAATACAAATATTTACCCTGTCATTAAGTATTCTTCTACTACATGACTTTTAATGACCCAACCCCCAATTACTGGATATTTGCAGTGCTTCACTATTTTGAACAGGTCTTCAATGAACATCATGTAAATACATATTTTAGCATCATCTATGATTATTTCCTTGGGTTGTTTTTATATAGAATTTTAGAAATTTTTGATAAATGAAACTGAAATCACTTCAGGCCCCTGCTTGAATTTAATGAGGGATTAGTCTAAGCAATCACTGATTACAGAGAGTCTACAGAAGGAGGAGTGTTTATATGCTGGAAGCAGAAGCTGTTGCTGCCCTGCTCAGATTGCCTTCTGGAGGCGGCTGCACCCTCTGCTGCAGGGCTGCTGTAGGAGTTGACTAAAACCACTCTCTGAAGGCTGGCCTGGGCTGATGGGAACCACCTTGCCTGGAGATGCCTGGCATGTTACTCCTTAGAGGGGGTGAACCATGCCCGGTGATTGGCAGATCCAGGAGAGTAACAGCTCAGGTCCTGGCTTCTGGGCGGACAACTTCTGTGTTGCAGTTCGTGCTCCAGAGCTCCCCAGGGGATCAGGCTAAGGCTAGAGTTTCCCTGAGACCACATTTCCCCTTATCTTTTTCTTGTCTCTTCCCGTGCTTCCTCATTCCCCTACAGTTTTCTCCCGAGAACATTCTCTCAATAAATTGTTTGCCCAAGAATCCCCAGGTCCAATTTTGCTTCTAGGGAAACCAACAATGCTAAATAGCTTGCGTTCAAGAATGAGTGCCCTTTCTGAATTTTTTTCCTTGCCAACTAGAATTTAAAGATTTGACAATAGTTGTATCTTTAATTCTGGTGTCTCTTCAGTGCTAATAGTGCTTTTTTCTTTCCCATGGCCTTTAAAAAGATTAAGACTAGAGAATTCTATGAATTTCTCACTTTGCTCGTACGGACATCAGTATGATGTTAGAACCTCTCCTTGAAAACCAGAAAGCTCTGCAACTCTTCCCTCATTTTCCTGCTTTACTAATAGCATATTTAATAAAATATAATTTAAGGTCAAGATAATTTATGTAGATATAAATAAATCACTATTAATAGCATTCTTTTCTAACTAGAAAACAGAATCTCTCTTTTTTTAATTGTAATTTATTTATTTATTTTTTTGCCATTGGGTCTCACTATGATACCCAGGCTAACCTTGAGCTCCTGGGCTCAAGTAATCCTCCTGCCTCAGTCTCCCTGGTAGCTGGGATTATAGGCAAGCACCACTGCCCCTGGCTTAGAAAACAAGAATATCCTTTTAATCAACTGGATGTATTTTATTTTCTAAAAAATGGAAGTTAAAAGAAAGCATTTTTAAGTAAATTACATGTATTTTCACTATTTAGAAACATTACTTCTTATATTATCAACTTCTGTTAGCCATCGTCTGTAAGGACTAAGCACCCACTTCAAGAGAATGTTTTGACACTACCATGTTTCAGCTTATATAGTACAGCAATTGAGCTACACGTCTCATAATGGAATATTTTGCTGATGGTGCTTTAGAGAGACCATTTCTCCAATGAGTGGGGGAAAAAGTCACTCTAAGAAGTGGGTAACCTAGGGCCTTTGAGATTGCAGGGATCTTTTCACAGATTGGTGTCCTTTGAAAGCCTTACTTTTGTATCAGACATCACTTGTCAAAATGCTATTTGGGGAGAATAGAACATTAAGGGGTATAGAAATACAGAAGTAGAGTTTTAGGTCAATCTTATTTTTGTTGCTCCTTTTGAAAAGGCGATCAGAAAGGATTTTCAGAAATCTATGATGTTGGCTAAACTTAGAGAATATTTGGACATTTTTAGATTTAGAAATAATTTTAGAGGCATTGAATCACATAGACTCCATTTTGGTCTAATAGAGAAAATATGGGTTTTTTTTTTTTTTCCTTTGAAATACCTAAATCCTTAACTGGCCTCATTTTTGAAACTCAAGGAAAAAAATCATTTTTCCTTACCATGTAATGCTAGGAAAGAAAAGTCACTTCACACCTCTGAACCCCAGTATACCTTTTATCTTGCCTTGGAATAATGTAAGTTTGTTTGAATGAGGCCACTGAAAATAAGTAGCTGTGGTTTTCTCACAAGAAAATTCTATCTAGGACATGACAGGCACTGGAGACGCTATTTTAGCATCACAGACTTTTTTAGTATAATCCTTTTAATGTGATCCTTCTAAAGGTCATTTCTATTTGAAAATTAAAGACTTCATTGGACTGCAAAATTATGACCAGATTTTTAATAGTCTTAATAAGTTATCTTCATAGAATAATTTGCAAAGCAAATAAATAGGAAAGTTGAATTTTTCCCCCATGATTTAAACAATAGACATTTATTTCAGATAAAGTGAAAAGAGATTATTCAGATTATATATATAATATGTATATGATCTGAATGTATTATATATTTAGATTATACATAATTCAGAGTATTATATTTAGGTTTTATATATATATACAATCTGAATAATGGTTGGAAGTGGGAATAGTAGGGATTTAAATTGCTAGATTTATTTTGTCTTTTTTAAAGTCATAATTCAGGGTAGTGGGTTAGTAAAGGTCCAAGAGTCTGACATGAATTCTAACAAAGTATAGCATTTATAGTTATTCTTCTAAATAGTCATTTAGAAAAATTTTAAAACATAGCAAACTAAAGAAACAAACCAAAAAAAAAAAAAACCCTTAGTAATCCTGCAAATATTGTGAACATTTTTGATATATGTCCTTCTATCATGTTTTCTATGTACATATTTTTTTATAGATTTTAAAAAAATATTTCACAGGCTGAATACTTTAATGTAATTACAGAAATGCTTAACGAAATATCCGTAACACATTTTTTTTCTATTTTTAAAATACACCTGTAAAAGGGAAAAGTAAATATCCAATATATTGATTAGAAAATATTATATGATAGCATTATTGTCAAAATGCAATATCTGAACGTGATGTGTATCAGCATGTCAGAGGAGTGGGAAAAAAAAATAAATGTAACATTTACTGAGCGCTTGCTATGTACTTGGCACCGTATTGAGCCCTTTACTGTATTCACTCACTGAAGTCTTAAAACATCCACATGTCCTAATGACTATTATTTCCATTTAACAAATGAGAAAACTGAGGCACTGAGGGGGTGAAATTCCTTGCCCAATGCCACACACTTAGTAAGGCACAGAGTTGGGATTGAAACCCAGACAGTCTGACTCCACAATTCATGTACTACACGAGCACTTCTCGAATTTAGCATGCAGACCAGGGTATCATGTCAAAATGCTGATCCTGATTCAGTGGGTCTTGGGTGGGGCCTGAGACTCTAGTCAGCCTCCTGGTGATGGGACACTGCTGGTCTTTGGAGCACACTTTGTGTAACAAGCATCTACACCACACTGTATACACTACCTCTGTAACAAAACCAATTTCTGGTAGCCTTTAGCAAGGGCTGGCCCTTCATTCATCTTTCTGTCCTCTGTTACCTGGGAGTGAGCGCAGAATATAAGACCTTTACCTTAAATAGTAACATCCTTTGAATTTTTAGTTGAATAGAATGTCAGGAATTTTCCTCCTTTTTTTTGTTTTGAAAAATCACTGGATATTGTCAGAACTTGTTTTTCAGTAAGATAGGTTTTTCTTTGTGGGTTCTATTTGATTAGTTTGCGCGTTACCTGGCCAACTTACAAGTTACAAAAGCTGTATTCATTTGCCAAGCATTCATTTCCAGACTTAGAAAAGTGATCTAAGACAGAGTACCTGATCCTCCAAACCTTACTCAGTCCTCAAGGCCAAAATGTCTGTGCCCCAGAATTCCCAATGTCATCTATGTCTGCATAGTACAAGTAAAGATGTGTGAGTGGTCTTCGCATAATGTTGTTGTTGAAAAAGGAGAGCTTTGGTAACACTAAAATGTCATTTATTGCAAGAGACCTACGTTTTACATTGTCTGACTCATGTTCTTATTATGAGTGAGCTGAAGTTTACCTAAAATAACTTGAAAATATTTCCTAATTCAGTGTATGGCCTCCTGGCTTCTTCAATGGGATTTGATTATTTGAATTAATGATGTGAATTTCACCAATAAAATAACCCAACAGCAAAAACAAGCCAAAGTGATACTCTTAAGGGTATAGTGTTTCCTTCAATAAGGTCTTGGGTACCATTTAATTTCTCCAAGACAAAAGCTTGATACTTCATCCACAGTTTAAGAACTTGGCACTAAATTCAACGATGAGGTTTACTGCTCATTTTGGACTCTTCTTTAAATGAAAATCTTCTTCCTTAAATCTTCTTCCTTAAATAAAAAATTAGGAAAATATCAACTTATAGAAACAATACTTTATCCAAATCCCTGTACTTTAAGACATTTGAAAAGTAGGAAGAAAAAGTTTGCCTTTTAGGAAATAGCCTTTAAATATTTCTTTCATTTCTATACTATACAGCTATTTACTGTATTTACAGCTACTATACACTATTTCTTTCATTTCTATACTATGCAGCTTTGAAGCTGACAAAGGACTTTTATAGGATGCCCTGGATAAAATATAGTAATCCCCATTTTCAGAAGAGAGAACCATTGCTCATAATGGTGCAGTGCTTTGCTGCATATCAATGGCCAACAAATTGGAGAACTAGGCTCTTTTTAAATAAGGTATCAAGAGAAGACTTGACAAGAGTCACCTGAGTTGAAACTCGTCAATCATTGGCTCAATTCACCTGCTTTTACAAATCTTCTCCATAAAAAGTTTTAAAATTCCAGCGGATTTTAATGAGAGACTTTGAGTTCATCTACCTAAAATAGGGATGGAATCCAGAAATTTAAATATTGTAATCCATGCCCGTGCCCAATGCCATAGAGATTATAAAATATGACTCAATTAATGATGAAGTTTTTCATTCTGCTTTAGAGCAGGGCTTCTCAAATTTGAATGTGTGTACAGGGGAGGAAATGGGGAGACGTAGGTCAAAGGATACACAATAGCAAATATGTAGGATAAACAAGTCAAAAGATCTAATGTACAACATGAGGATTCTATTTAACAATAGTGTATTGTATTTATGATTTTTGCTAAATGAATAGATTATAGCTGCTCTTGCCACAGGAGGACAAAATGGGTAACTTACGTGAGATGATGGACATGTTCATTTGTTCCTTTATGGTAACAATTTTCCTACATATAAGTGTCTTATAACATCATATTGTGTGCCTTAAATATACACAATAAAATTTATTTTTTAAATGTGCATACAAATCACCTGGGGATCTTGTTACAATGCAGTTTCGGATTCAATAAGTCTGGCATAGGTCACAGAATTTTGCAATTCTGACAAGCTTCCAGGTGATGATGATGATGCTGGCCCATGGACTATAGTTTGGGTAGCAAGGCTCTCAAACTTCAGCAGGTATCTCATTCACCTGGATAGCTTCTTAAACCACAAATTGATAGGCTCCATCCCTAGAGTTTCTGATTCAGTAGGTCTGGGGTGGACCCAAGAATTTACATCTCCAACAATTCGCAGTGAGGCTGATGCTGATCCAGGGACTACACATTGAGAACCACTGCTTTGGAGTCCTACATCGGTCTCGTGCAAGTGCATGGTTCTCCCCAGATGAAATCCATTACTTGCATCCACGCCAAAATGTCGGCTTAATCACACACATCTGGGAAAGGCTCCAGGAGACACTCTTTTCTGGGATTTATCCAGAATTTTTTCAGTGACTGATTGGCCATAGTCTTTGCCAAATGATTTGGCTTAATTAATTTCAAAGCTAATTCCCACAGAGTAAATGTAAAGGGTGGTTGGTCTACATTCTCTGGGAATTTATGATTTCTATCTAACTGCAAAGAATTTATTCTTTCTGATTTTCTTTGGAAACTGTATCAAAGCATTTCTAATAAAGATGTTAGGAACTTTAATATATATAACACATATATAAAATACTGCATAGAGCTATGTTCTTTCACCCTTTAATAGCTTTCTAAATAACCTGCTGAAATTATGAGTTGAATACAGATTTTCTAACTATAAACAAAAGAACAGCAGCTTCATTCTTTTCATTCATTGATTTATCCATTCATTAAAAATATTTTTCTTATTTTAGCATAACATTTAGGTAGTTCTTTAGTTTCAGGACTTTGCCAGTAATATCTATTGATTGTGCACAAGCAGGAAACTAAATATGGACTCATTCATTCAGTAAATTTTTTTTAACACAACCATGTGTCAGTCACTGTACTGGGCATTATATGTACAATGATGAGAAAAGTCAGATGCTCTCATAGACCTTACAACCTGGAAGAAGGAAGAGACTGACAGTAATAAAAATTCATACATCTACATGTAAATTTACAGCTGTCACTCATTTTTCAACAAAGAGATTCCACATAAATGTATATGATGACACAGTCTTGCTATGTCAAAAAACAGTTGCATACATGTTCCAGTTACTGCTGGAAGAACTTGCTGGACATTGCAAAAGAAAACCACCAAAATCACTTTACTTGGTAAGTGTTAATTAAAAAGCTGAAAAACCTGAAGTCCAGCTGTCTTTTGCTTCTAACTCACCCAGGTAGACTCTTCCAACTATAGGAGTTTTGCCATATTTTAATTAGAAAATTTTCAAACATACGTAAATGTTAGAATTGTGCAATGAACACCAATATATCAATCACCTAAATTCCACAATTAAAATTTTGATGCATTCACTTAATTGTACATAAATCCCTCTTTCCATATATTAATCCATCTTTTTGGATGCATTTTAAAGTAGGTTGCAAATATCAGTGTATTTCTCCCCTAAACACTTGAGAAAGCATACTTCAAAACACAGTTTTTAGGAATGATTCTGAATTTCTTAGAAATAGGAGGCAGGTACATTATCTAATTTCATTCAGGTCCAAATTGTACACATGTTTGAGGAAGCCCTTTCTTGTTATTAGTAGGCTGGCTCTAACAAAGCCATGCTCATTGCCTATGTTTGTCCTGAGTGGACTGGATTTCTGCATGATGAAATTATGAGCCTTGCCCATAATATTCTGGAAAAACTGGTGACCTTGCCCCTTACCCATCTTGTGTCCACGTCAAGGTGCTGTCATTCTAACCAGCTGCCCAGAAGGGACTGCACTCTTTAGATGACTCGGGCAAGGAGGGCATGATCCAAAACCTCTAATAGCGCAGTCACACACCTGATATTTGAAAGACCCTTTACTTACCATGTTAACCACTCAACTATGTTCTCCAAATCCTAATTCTCTACTGCTTGATTGTCAGATCCAAATTTTCAATGCCCAGGGTGGAAATCTTTTCAACCAGCATAACATATGGCTTTTCCTCCTTCTATAAAACTTATAAAAATGGGCTTTTCAATTACCCTTTTACTGATCTGTATATGTATTATACTTTATAGGTACTTTTGTTCATTTGGAACTAGGAAGGGCATAAATTCTTTTTATAGAATCCTAATTTTTAAAATTCAATTTTGGCATGTTTTGAGGGAAAAACATTGCAATGATTTAATTTGGCCACAAGAGGGCAGGCATTTACTTCTGTGGTTCATTCTGTCATTCTGTGCTTTTTTTTTTTCCCCCACTCTACCAGCTAAGCGGCATCTAGTTAGTGCAACTGAAGTATTACTATCTTCTGAAACTTCTTTATTTATTGTACAAACCTTTATTAAGGTTTACTCCACATAGGGTACAGTGGACGAGCTGCTGGAGATGTGGACTGGAGATTTCATAAATTTCAATGCATTTATTATTCACTGGTTGTATTGCACAAGCGTAACTGTTTTATTGGATATGATTTATTTTATGTCAACCTAAATAACAGAGAGATGCTCTCTAAAAGAAAATAATATTTACTCAGGAATAGGGTATTGCAATGGGAAGACATGCGCCATAGTAAACCATATGCATATTCAGGGAGGTAAAGGAAAGCAAAGGTTTATAAAGGAAAAATGGGGAGGATTGCATGATATTTTTTGAGAGAATTATCCTTGACTATCAGGATCAATAACAAAGGTGACACCAGTGTGAAGGTGGACAGGCAGTTGCAGGCAAATATCCTCACAGTAATATTTTTCTGTGTCAGTTTGCAAGAGCTGTTGTGTGAGATTGTGGTTTTTGCACAGTCTTTTCAACAGTTTTTGTTATTGGGCATTTATATGTGAGACCCTCTCTTTATGGCCTTCCCTTGCTCTATTTGTCAAGTCTTTCTTTTGTTAAAAGCACAAATGACTCCCTGTTCTGATAACTTGCATATTATTTAACACCCAGTTATTTACTCTCTGCAGGGAACAATTCTAAGCATTTTATTAATATTAACTTACTTGATCCTCTAAACAATGTAGCAAGATAGATAATATTATGGTCCCCAGCACATACATATCCTCATCTATAAAGATAAGGCAACTGAGGCACAAAAGTTAAGTGACTTGCCCAACATCATACTGCTAGTTAAGTGGCAGGGCCAGAATTTGAACCCAGACCAGGTCTGGCTCCAATACCTGTGCTCTTATCCACCACATCCATTAGTTCTTGCTGTAAAACCACCCCCAAATTTAGTGGCATATAACACCAACTACTTATTATTTTTCATGAGTTATCTGCCCAGCTGGGCAGTTTTAGACCAGGTTCAGCTCATCTTAGCTGGGATCACTCATGGGTATGTGCTCAGCTGGGGCTGGCTGGTCTAGGATGTCCTTGGCCAAGATGACTCAATTCTCCTCCACAAGGTCTCTCATCCTCCATTGCTAGAACAGGGTTCTAGAAAGAGTAGAAAAATTCACAAGTGCCTTTTGCATCAAGTTTGCTACTCTCTCATTTGATCAAAGCGAATCACAGGGTCAGGTCCAGAGTCAGTGTGGGAGGACACTACCAAAGGGCATAGACATGGGTTGGTGTAAAAATCTGAGCCTTTAATACAACAGCCTACCACAGTCATGGTTCAACCCTGTGCTGTTTTTACCCTACTTTCCAGACAGTTTCAAATTTGAGATTTCAGACAACAAATGAGTTGTGAAAATGCTATAAAATGTAGCCTTGTTGGTTTAGGAAGACAATAAAAGAACAATAAGAAATGTGAAATCTGAAAGGATATTTATGATTTTAGGCTGATCCTGGGGAAACACCATCAGAGGCTCCAAGTGAAGCTAGGACGACTCCAGCAGAAAACGGGGTGAATCACACTACGTCTCTGGCACCCAAACCACCCTCCCAGGCTCTCCACAGCCAGCCAGCTCCAGGTAAATAATCTGAACACAGAGCTGTACAGCATGAGTAAGAGCCTTCAGTTTTCTTCATGCCACTGATGCAGGTGGTATGATTCAGTTAGCTAAAGCATCAATTGAGAAAAGATGTGTGGGCTTAGGAAGTGCTCCATGACTGTGTGATAAATGAATGAATGCATGGCAAGGGAACATCGTAAGTGCTCATCCGGCTCTGCTGGTAACTTATGAAGCCACAGCAAAAAAATCACTGAGGATTCCTGTGTCTTTATTTAGTGATGGATTATGGTCCGTCTCCTGGCAGGGTTTGTGAAGAGTTCTTCAAGCAGCTTATGAACAACTACGCTTTCGAAGCATGGCCTTAGTCTTTATTATCTCTCTGCTAAGAGCTCCTTTCCCTCTTTCTCCGACTTTCTTTTCAATAACCTTGAGTGACTGCCATGTGCAGGACACTCTGCTAAGCCCTTCACGTGAATAATTTCATTCCACCCTCAGACCAGGCCCACGAGAGTACATTCTATTATTGTCCCCACCGTGCAGATGAAAGAACTGCAATTTTGAGTTGCTAAAGTACTTCCTGAAGGCCACATAGCCAGTGAAGAGTGAAGTCAGGCGCCCGACCCAGTTCCCTGTGATATTAACATTCTTGCTTTCGGCTTCTGTACTCCAATCGAAGCTACACTGAGTGTCTTG
The DNA here is from genome assembly GCF_041146395.1 of Eulemur rufifrons. Classification (NCBI taxonomy): domain Eukaryota; kingdom Metazoa; phylum Chordata; class Mammalia; order Primates; family Lemuridae; genus Eulemur; species Eulemur rufifrons. Next base: position 32,048,702 of record NC_091002.1, read on the forward strand.
TTTCTCAGAAAAATCTTCAATTTCTATGCAACTAATGTTGACATTTAATGTTATGCTGTTTTATGTAATTATCGCTTATGTGTATGTTCTGTTTCCCCCGAGAGATGGTAGGCTTCCTAGCATAGGTTTCAGTTTGATGCTTCCTTTGTACATCACGCAGTGCTGAAGATTGGCATGTACTTGATAACGTTTTGTAGAATTGGTTAATAACATAACTAAAAGGGAAAAGAATTTTCTTCCATGAAGGTCTGTTTTCATGTTCCCTCCCTTCCTTGTCACGCTAGGTCAGGGCAGCAATAAGATCCAGACCTTTGATGTGAGGTGGAAGGCTATTTCTCATGGGGCAGAGTGAGATTTTACAAAGAACAAATCCTATTTAATTTATATCAGACATGAATGAACGGAGAGGACTACACTTTTAAAAAGGTTGCTGAAATCAATAACAGTAAGAATAGTTATGTTAATCATAAGCAACAATATCTTCAAATAAAGTTTTATAAACCAAATAAACATTTTGAGTGCTTCTGAAATATAAATAAGTCATTTAAATATGTGAGTAAATATTGTGTTTCTGAGAGTAAAAGAGAATTTAGCATTTTAGCATTTGAGCTTTTTTAAACTTGCTATTTTGGAATAATTTGACTTACAGAAAACATTTTTTTCAATGGGACAGAATGCACTGCAAAAATGGCCGCCTCTTCCCCTAAACCAGGAAATTGACTCTGGCACCCTACTCTGAACTGAACCGCAGACTTTGAAAGTCACCTGTTTGCCACTGATGTCCTCTTATTGTTCCAGATTCCAACTCACGGTCCCACGTTGTATTTCATTGTCATGTCTCCTTATTCTCCTTTAATCTGTGACAGTCCCTCAGCCTCTCCTGTCTTCCATAACCTTGATACTTTTGAAGAATTCTTGTCAGTTATTTTGTATTAATGGAGTGTCCCTCAGTGTGGGTTGGCCAGATGTTTTCTTATGATTAGACTGAGGTGGTGCATTTTTGGCAAGAACACCACAGAAGTGACACCGTGCCCTGCTCAGGGCATTCTAGCAGGGGCGTATATGATGTCTACGGTGGTGTCGATGACTTGGTTAAGATGGTTTCTCCACTGAAAGTTATTATTTTCCCCTCTTAGATATATTGGGGGAGATACTTTGAGACTGTACAAATAACCTGTTTCTCCTTGAATTTTTGCTCCCTGATTTTAACATCCACGGGTGGATCACGCCCGCAACAATCACTACCGCCTAGTGGTCAGCATTTGCTTTTGAAATGACCACACGTCATTCCTGATTTTGCCAGAAGGTGGCAATAGCATCGCCTGAACGGAATTTCTTGTTTTAATTTCAAGTGGAGGGATGTCCTTTCTCTTCCTATAAATGAAGTGTATAATTTCGCATTTAATTAGGTTTGTCTCAAAGTTACAAAATAAAGACTTTCTTTAGAATGATTTTTATAAGAAATTTTCTCCCACAATTTATAATTTCTCTGTAAAGAGACTTAGATTCAAGGGTCAAACATGGTTTTTTGATTGTTTTTTGTTTTTTATTTTTTGTTTTTACAGAAGAATAAAAACTTAAAAGTTAAAGAGGCTATTTGTTTTATCCCTTTTTTCAGGTTCTGTAAAGGCACCTGCCAAAACAGAAGACCTTATTCAGAGTGTCTTAACAGGTAAATACCACCCTTGTCCCCCATGGAATTAGGCAGCTGCGTATCATACAGTGTAAGTATACAGAGGAAAGATTTCCATTCACGTCTGAACAGTGACATCGTTAATATTTCTTCTTTAAAACATCTACAGACATACAGACCTAATTTAGGCTACATTACATGATATAATCACAGACAAGTAACCATACTTGGCAGACAGGACCCTACCGGCATAAAAATAATATAGTTTCACGAGACAGCTATTTCAGAGTCAAAGAAGAGTTTTATGCTGGGACTGTGACCCAGGAATGCATGTTTTCTTAAAATATGAACAATAAACCATATTTTAGATTTGCAGAAATATCCATTTGTGATATAATTTGGAAGTATTTTATATTTGGTTAGTTACATAAACTAATGGAACTAAAATTGGTACAAGCTTTCTACAGTACAATTCGCAGTATGAAATAGAGTCCTGGAAGTGTTTATAATACTTGGCCCAATACACAACAGAAATATACACACATGTTCACCAAAAGCAACACCATTGGTAAGAGCCAAAATCTGTAAGCAAACCAAGTGTCTATCAGCAGTAGGCAGATAAGTATTTAATAAATTGTGATATATTCACAGGATAGAATAGGATACAGCTGCAGGAATAGACTACAATCACACAAAAACATGGACAAAACTCACGAGCATAATGTTGAGGAAAAGAAGCCAGACACAAAAGAGTACATTCTATAGGATTCCATCTACACAAAGTTCAAAGACAGGCAAAATGAATTCGTGCTGTTAGAAACCAGATTTGGATTATACGTGGTGGGCAGCATAAACCCCAAAAGGGATGCTTCTGGGGTGCTGGCAATGTTCTGATTTTTGACCTGGGTGATTGCTACTGAAGCATGTTAACTTTGTGAAAGGGCTATACATGTATGATTGATGTACTTTTTACGTGTGCATTTATATTTTGCCAAAAAACACGTAAACATATGAATAGAAAAATTTTTTGAGGAATGTATTAAAATAAAATGAAACATGTTTCAAAAGATTTAGTTCCATAGAAAACAATATGACATTAATGCATAAAACAAGAGACAAAAGTGTTCATAGAATGTGATTCCAGTGTTATTTAAAAGTATGCAAATGAATAGATACAAAGCAATGGTCTGTACCGATGTATTAGCTGTGATTATCTCTGGGTGGCTTATTTATAAGTGATATTTGTGTCTTCATGTAAATTAGCATTATTTTAATACTTTAGAGCATATTCTAAGTAACAGCCTTTCACCTATAGACTTTTTAAAAACACTGCTTTATGTGGAATTATTTTTATCATGGATTAGAACACCCAGAACTCTATTTCTTTTTTTTTTTTTTTTTTTTGTTGAGACAGAGTCTCACTTTGTTGCCCAGGCTAGAGTGAGTGCCGTGGCGTCAGCTTAGCTCACAGCAACCTCAGACTCCTCGGCTTAAGCGATCCTACTGCCTCAGCCTCCCGAGTAGCTGGGACTACAGGCATGCGCCACTATGCCCGGCTAATTTTTTCTATATAGATTTTTAGTTGTCCATATAATGTCTTTCTATTTTTAGTAGAGACGGGGTCTCGCTCAGGCTGGTCTCGAACTCCTGACCTTGAGCAATCCACCCGCCTCGGCCTCCCAGAGTGCTAGGATTACAGGCGTGAGCCACCGCGCCCGGCCCAGAACTCTATTTCTAAACTGCTCATAGCTGATTATACTGTAAACCATTTTTAAAGAAGTAGAATTGAATCTGTCACCAAGAATGCAGGCATTCCTTGGGATTATAAATTTTTAATGTAGTAACTTATTATGCAACCATAATGAGTCAATTTAGGCCTGAGGGAAACCATTAAATAATGTACCTGGTTCTCTCTGTGGCCTCATTCTCCAAAGAAATCGAATGTCAGGAGAATAGACACATTATAAGAAAAGGAAACATATTTCTATTGCTTAAAGACCTTAGCATTTAAGAACATGAGTTATTATTTCTGATTTCAATGGTTATTCAATAGACATCTCATTTTCTATTCAGTTCTATTATTATTCATGTTGTGTATTATTTCTGAATCGCTTGACAGTTCTAAATATTTATGGTAACATATTTTTGTTCCCAGAAGCAGAAAGTTCAAATAAAAGGATGGGAACATGTGAACTATAACTTAATCTAGGTCCCAATAAGTGATAATTCATGGACATTAAGACACCAGCAGTTGTAAGGCACCCCAAAATTCATGTATTGCTAAGAAAGCCAAGCACTGACTAACTGTGACACCCATCAACTGTAAGATACATCTTAATTTCAGAAATGTTAACATATTTTTAAAATGCGTATTCTAAAATTCATGAAATATGTCAGTAAAATACAGAATGGTTTAAAGTCAAGCTCTGTCCCATTAAAAGTTTTCTCAGCATTGGATAGAATACTGTGTAGTAATGTAGGCTGCCACTAACCCTTCTGGTGCCTTTGCACAAATTAGATTAAGGGCTCTTCTCTCAAGACACTTTACTGCTATATAAATGTACAAACTTACACTGTCTGTAATGTGAGTGGAACCCCTTAGAGAAGGTGCTGTAGAATCTGCATCGTCATTTGCTAAGCCCCTATAGGCACACTGCCAGAAGCTATGTTAAATACTTTCCATGCATTCTTTTATTTCATCATTGTAACAGCCCTCTGAAGTTGTAGAAGCGTTATAATCCTCACAGTGAGTACTGTTGGTGCCCTGCCAGAATTTTCTGTACATCTAGTGTACCCTTCTCCCCACTGTGGTGAGAGTTGCCTGCTAACAGCTCAGAGCTTCCCATATTCTGCAAAATTGCTCCCAGCCAAGAAAGCCCCTGATTTTCCCACATATGCTTGTTGCCTCAAGATGAGACCAACTCATTGGTACAATTCACACTCCAGAGCTCCCCACAAGATCAGGCAGAAGCCAGACTCCACTTTTCTGAGACCACATCCGTGTTCAGCTCTTTCGCCAGCCCCATCTGTTTCCCTCACTCCCCTACTCCAAGAGGCAGTCAGGAAATCACATGCACCTCAATCCCTCTTTTGTGCTCTGCATCTAGAGAACCCCCAAACTTCAACAAAAACAGCAAGAAAAAATACAAATGAAGAAATCGGGTCTTTGAGAAGTTTGGTAACATAATTACAAAGTTAGCAAGTGATAGAGCCAAACTGGAACCCAGGTACGTCTGACATCAAAGCTATGCTCTGAAGCTCCAGTTGGCCAAGATCAGACAGATGTCACTCAATAAGCCAGAGGCTTTGAGATAGGCAAATGTCAGACCCTGCTTGATAAAGAGTTACAAGACCCAAACCAGCCAAAATCAGCTATAATAGAACCCAGGTGGCCTAGAAAAACCATCTCAGGTTACCCTCACTGTTCATTACACCCTGCTTATAATGTATTTTCATACTAAAAGAAACTCCCAACGGCACCATGACAGTTCACAAATGCCGTGACAACTCCTGGAGGTTGTCCTATATGGTTTAAAAGGGGGAGGGACCCTTGCCTCTGGGAACTTCTCACCCCTTTCCCAGAAATCTTATGAATAATCCTCCCTCCATTTAACATAAAACTAAATAGAAGGTATAGAATAAGACCCTGGAAACTCACCAAGTGCTACTCTCTGTTGCTCTGAGAGATAGCCGCTGCCGTGTCTCGGGGGTAGCCTCTTGTTTCTCTTTTCTTCAGTAAACTGGCTTTTGCCTTACTCTATCGGCCCGCTCTTTAATTCTTTCCTGTGTGAAGCCAAGAACCCACTTGGCCTTCAGGACCCCAAAACTGGAGTCCGCGTTCCTGTAATATCTTCTCTTTACATCTGGACTTTCAGTCTTTCCATTCCCTTAGCTCTCCTACTCATTTGTTGCAGAAGTGGAGGCGCAGACCATCGAAGAGCTAAAGCAACAGAAATCGTTTGTGAAACTTCAAAAGAAACACTACAAAGAAATGAAAGACTTAGTTAAGAGGCACCACAAGAAAACCACTGACCTTATCAAAGAACACACTACAAAATACAATGAAATTCAGAATGACTACTTGAGAAGGAGAGCGGCTTTGGAAAAGACTGCCAAAAAAGACAGTAAGAAAAAGTAAGTTCCATGAGTGTTTTTGGTTTCTGTCACAGTATAAAGCAAAGAGTCATTAGCGTGAATTTTTGATGTTTGGACCTGTACCACTGCAAGAAGGAAAGCCACCTCACCTCCTCTGTTTGCTACAGCTCTTGAGTGACCTCAGCTCAGTTTTGCTTATGGACTGAATGTTTTTATTTGACCAAATTCTGAGAATAGATATGCAGGAAACCCTCCCTGAGTTCTAGCCTGTGGCCCCAATGTCAATCGGCAGAATCCCCATATTACAGCTGCCAACCTGGCAGGTATGAGATTCTGCCTTATGTACCTAGAACCTAGTAGAAGAGGCAACTGATCTTATAGAAAAGAGAAATCTCAAGGTAGGAGTTCAAGACCAGCCTGGGAAACTGTCTCTACACAAAATTTAAAAATTAGCCAGGTGTGGTGGCGCATGCCTGTAGTCCCAGCTACTCAGGAGGCTGAGGCAGGAGGATCCCTTGAGCCCAGGAGTTCAGGGCTTCAGTGAGTGCACCACTGCCCTCTAGACTGGGCAATAGAGTGAGACTCTGTGCCTCCCCACCGGAAAAAAAGAGAAGTCTCAATTATTCTTTGCTGCCCTGTCTAAAACCTATAATGCCCTGCACAGGTGACCCCTGTGTTGAGACGTGGCATCTCAGCAGCCCCATGTACCCAGACCTTGAAGCATCTCTCACACATTCATTCAACTAATACTTATTGAGTGCCTACTTTGCCCTGGGGACACAGCCATGAACATGACCTACACAATTATCAGTCACAAATAGCCACCATGGTAATGCAGAGAAGAAGAACAGTAAATAACAAGCAAAAACACGTCATAACTTCAGATAGTGATGAGGACTATCCAGGTTAAGAAATAAGCAGGATGCCGTGATAGAGAATGATTAGGGATGGGAGAGCCCTGCTGTGACAAGTCAATCTGGAATGAGGTGACACATAAAGAATAAAGCATAGTTGGCCATGCAAAGAACTAGAGAGATTTATTTATTCCAGGCTGAAGGAACAGCAAGTGCAAAGGCCCTGAGGCAGGAAAAACTGGACTTGTTCCAGGAACAGGAAAGTTAACAAAGTGAGTGAGACATAGTAAACCATGGGTGGAGTGAAACAAGATGAGGTCAGAGAAACAGGAGGGAGAACCATATCAGTAGGTTCTTTAGAGCTGGAACAAGTGACAAACGGTTCAGAATTTATTGTAAGTGCAATAGGAATCCACTGAAGAAAGAAATTTAAGTAGAATTGACCTGGTCCAATTAATATTCTCAGAAAATAATTCTAGCTGCTGAGTGGAAAAGGGACCCATGAGCTGTGTTTTTCAAACAGACATGAGTCCTTGGGGGTCCTGTTAGATGCAGGTTCTGAGTCCGCCATTCTGAGCTGGAGCAGCAACAGGTGCTGCTGGTGCTGTAGGTGCATGGACAACACTCTGCGCAGTGAGCATGGAGGAGTCAGGGTGGAAGCAGGGAGACCAGCTGAGTGATGATGGTGGTTTGGTCTAGGATGATGGTGGCAGAGATGGAGAGAAGGGGATGGATTTTTGATTTATTTTAAAGAGAGCATAATGTGTGGGGTCAGAAACCTGGAAGAGAGAAGACACCTGCTTCTAGGACTCTGCACCTCCCAGGTGTCCTTGTGGAGAAGGAAACTCCTGCTGTCACCCCAGGCCAAATCTGTCTAGACTAGACCAGCACATCTCGCAGTTTAGTGTGCATATGAATCTCTTGGAGAGCTTGCTAAGACACAGACTCCTGGGCCTTGACCCCAGAGTTTCTGACTCGGGGGCCTGGGATGGGGACTGAGCTTCTGCATTTCTAACAAGCTCCCAGGGCTTGCCGATGCTGCCGATCCCTGGCAGACACTGGTCTAGAATCCTTCAGGGGCGTATCAGAAATTGAAGGTGGCTGAAAGGCTTTCTTTGGTGTAATCCCTGCTTGCCTCCCCAGCCACATGTCCCAGCACCCCACATGAAAACCAGGACCGTCTGCTTACATCCCACATGATGAGATGCAGCAGTTGGGATTCTCTGAGCTCATGGGCACTTCTGAGTTTAAAAATCTCTTGCATGAGCATTGCAGTGCTGCCTCGCCTCTAAACTCCAACAAAGGCCTGCTGCCAAATATGAGCATCCCAGCTTTCTGATTTCAAGGTGGATTTCAGAATATCACCTGCTATTAGAACCCTAGCTGAGCCCTTGACTTTGTGGACACAGGGTCTAGCTGACCACATTAGACCTCCTCTTTTGCCCCCTACTGGCTGTTCCCAGTCCTGGAATAGCCACTCCATCAAATGGCAATGATGTGCCAGGTATACATGCCATATCAGTTTCTTAGGTTGCTAGGAAACCTAGGAAGGTGTCAGCAGGGCCATGCTCTCTCTGAAAAATCTAGGGGAGGAATCTTTCTTTCTCTCTTCTCACTTCTGGTGGTTGCCGGCAATCCTTGGCATTCCTTGGCTTGTAGACACATCACTCCAGTCTCTGCCTCCATCATCACATGGCATTCCTCCTGCACAGGTCTGTCCATGTCCAAATTTCCCCTTTCTTAAAAGGATACTAGTCTTTAGATTAGGGCCCACCCTAATCCACTATGACCTCATCTTAACTATTATATTTGCAGCAATCCTATTTCCAAATAATGTCACAGGGTGAGGTTCCAGGAAGGACATGAAGGTTGGGAGGACACTATTCAACCCAGTACATGTGCTAAGCACTTACATGCACTATTCTATGTATTTCCTGAAGCAGCACTGTGAAGTCGTTACAGGTATCATCTGCCTTGGACGAGTGAGGACCCAAAGCGCAGTGAGGCCATGTAACCTGGCCAGGGGCACATGCAACACGTGAGGCTGTAGTTACAGTGGAGTCACAGTAGGGTACCCGTCCCGAGACCCCATCTGTGTCCTATGACATAGTAGGTCGGAACCTGCATCTCTATAGACGTGTGACTGATTCCTGGATGTGGTGCCTGTAGTCCCACAAAGGACTTAGAATCTTTTAACTGCCTCTTTGAGTATCTTTACACAGTGAATGGATACATAAAATAGCAATGTCCAAAGAAATTTACTCATCAACTATGCCAAATGTTATGAGATTCTTCTTCTAAGTGTAGATTTCTGGAATTTCTTCAAATCTCCTTTGTAGATTTATAGTGTGAACTTGCTGACAATGAAAAAAAAAATTGCAACATGAAGCTCTCTAATCAACAGTAATAATTTTTATATAAAAATATCTTCTTCAAAGTTTAATAATTCAAGAAATGGAAGTAAAATGCAATCATTTTCAATTTTGTTACACAGACAATTTTGTCTTCCTTGGGGCCTAGTTAGTTAGCTGTCAAAAATATTTTTAATTTTTAATTTTAGTTATTTAGTGAGCACCACTGTTCTGAAATCTTTATAAACATCAACGCACACCATTTTAAAAATAAAATGTTGTTTATCTGTGGTATTAAAAATGTATAGTTTAGGAGATTTATAATTTTCAAATACAAAAGTATCCTTTAGTTCTATTTCAGTATATGTACAGTATTTTAATGAATTGTACCGTAAGAGATATAAGAAAAATCTTTTAAGACATTCAGTTAAAATCATCATTCCACTTAATTTTCCATAGCTACAGTATACAAAATACTCTTACCAGATATCTTTTCATATGTTGGCTAACCAATGGGCAAAGTATGGTCAAATATCATCCAATGATCTTCACAGATCTAGGAAATCATGTGAAGTTAACTGTGCAGTTACTCAAAGCTTTTTTGGAAACAGTGTCATAAGCTTTCTCAATAAGGAATCTCTCAAAAACTTGACTTATAATAATTGCCACTGAGAAAGTTGCATTTTCTAACTGGAAATTTTATAAATCACCCTGAAATGATGTGAGCATGTAAGCGACCTGTCACTGAGCTAAGGATAAGACAGGCTGTATTACATCCTGCTTTTACTGAATAGTATTATTTTGATGCCAGGTTATAGAGAAAGGTAAGATACAGTGTTCAGATCCATATGGTGACATATGATTTAACATGTGCTTAACTTAAAAGCACAATCCAAACCTAATAGTTGAGTTTTGAAAAGCAACAAAATCATCGTTTCTTAGAGCTGGAGCAGTCTTACAAGCCATCTAGGTGATATTTGTCACTTCCTCAAAGAGGAAGCAGAGTCTAAAGGCATTGCCATTTCTATGTAGTTACACAGCCAGTTCAGGCAAAGCTTGGCCTAAAACTTCTGCTGAATTCCTGCTTTAGTGTTATGTATGTATTCATTTGTTTATTCATTTATTTATTTACTTATAAGTCATATCTTGCAAATTTCCAATAGAGTATTGAAGTAACATCATAGAAGCCATGTATATAAAAATCCTATGAAAATAGAAAAAGGCAAACAACACACACACACACACACACACATACACACATGCACAGACTGAGCTATGGACCAGTTATCCAGACCTGCTGCCCAACATGGGGACCACTAGCCACATGTGACTATCGAGCTCTTGAAGTGTGCTTGTCCACATTGAGATGTGCTGTAACTATAAAAAACATGCTAGATTCTAAGACTTCTTTTAAAAGAGAAAAGAATGTAAAATAGCTGCAATATATCTATTGATTTTATTTTAATTACATGTTGAAATGAAATGATAATATTTTGGATTTATTAGGTTACATGAAATATTAATGTATTATTAAAATTAATTCCACTCATTTCTTTTTACTTTTGAAGGTGGCTACTAAAAGTTTTAAATTACATATGTGGGAAAAAACCACATATGGAGTTCACGTTTTATTCCTACTTGACAGCACCAACCATATAATGTCATTTCTGTCCTTGAATACTGCATTCAGCTCTTAGCTTCTGGGAAAAAAAAAATATGGGTTTGATAATTCTCCTTATCTAATTAAAGGAAACTTGATTGCTCTTCCAAGAGAGAAAAACATTTTCCTGGTATTAAATTACCAAAGATTTTATTTTGAATCTCATACGAGCAGCATTAGGTGACAGAAGGGGTAAAGCTTTCAACCTCGTTTTTACGGAAGATGCAGAAACATCATTCACTTGGTTATTTTTTATACTGTCCCTCAAAAACAAAACAAAACAAAACAAAAATCTCTAAGCACCTAGTATCTAAAGATACACCAGAGGGAGCTTTTCCTCGAGTGTCAAAGCCAGTGAAGTCTGGTTATGTCCATCTGCCATCCCTCCATCTGCCTTGATATACAGTAAAATTCTGAAAATACTTCAGAGTAATGAATGGATGGGTGTCAAACCCATTAGATTATTTCTTACTCAAATAGCCATCATCTCAACTGTACTTTCCACGTAATATGAAGAACCATTCACTCAAAAACAGTCTGTGTCCAGACATGGCGTGCAATGATGCTGTGTTGCTTTAGGAGCACACGTTTTCCCTGCTAGATCTCAGGGATCTCTGTCCTTGGGCAAGTCGCACCACTGTGCCCCTATGCTGTGTCCTTGGACAAATTGTCTCTCTGGGCCCAAGTTCCTCTAATGTAAACTGGAGACGGTCAAACTTACTTGTTGGGTTGTTGTGAGTGTGCCTGGCACACGTGGAGTGGTCAGTAAATGAGAGTTGCCTCTCTAGGGCGGTTGTAGCTGATTGAAGAAATGCCTTGCTTGATGTTCTGGCTACACTGACTTCCTGTGGTAACAGATGGTCCCTGTAACTTGTGTTCATGCCAAGGAAGGGCCACCTCAACACTGCAGTGACAAGCCTTGTAGAATGTTCTCCTTTGGCATTGCAAATAAAATTGCAAAAAGAAACTTTTGAGAGAATTCTGCATCCCTTTTTTGACAAAATAAGATCTTAACACCAGTTTCAACCAACTCCCTTCTCCATGAGATGCCATTCATGGTGGCTTAATTCAAAGAAAAAGCAACTGGAATTAGTGATAGCGGATTCTAAGAAACTTCCTCTACCTGGTTCGTTTGACTGCAAGTGAAATATATGGAGGCAGAGTCTGATGCGCTGCTTGTCTTAGGTGGTGGCTTAGTCTTCTTTCTGGAAAAGGTTCCATACAAATGAAAAGAGCCTACCTGCTCTTTGCACCCTGTTGCCAGTACTCTGTCTCCCTTTCTGTTGTTTCCTGCAGGTGATAATACAGAGTACGAAATCTGAAGAAATCACAACATAAGTTAGTGAGACTTGCTTTAATTTATTCCAAGATCACTCCTGACCTTCTAAATATCTGTATAGTTCCCTAAGAACAATGCAGAGAAAGTCATTCTGCTCAGAGGAAACACTAAATATTTTAGAATGGACTAATGCCATCTCTTTTTCCTTGTTAAGCTTTTTGAGGAAAGTGTCATTTGGATAAAGATATTGATGAAGTTGGTTCATCCCCTACAGAGCCTTATTTTCATTATGTGTCTTTGCTATTAAAGGTCTTAAGGAACTAGAACTCACATGTCAGGTGGGAGGGAGGGTTATCTGCACCTGGCATCTACATGTGCTCTCTCTTTTTAATCCACATCACCCCAGATGCAAAATATGACGCATCTTCAATTTCCCCTGATGGAATCCACTCAATGCAGAATCCTTGGGCTAAAGTTTTCATGAGGGAAATGTAGCTGGCAATGACATTATACAGGCCACATTCAAAAATAATAAAAAGAAAAAACCTTTAATTTTTTATTAGATATCATTTTTCCCAAAGGGGAGTTATTCTTGCCACCATGATGAGGGCCCCCCACGTTCCTGGCTTGTTTTTCTGCCCCTGACTCTCTCTAGAGCAGCAAAAATTTCATTCACTCTCTGTGATTGGAGACCCCCGTTGCTAAACTTGTCCTTCGGATCTCACCCTCCACTCCAAGTGGCTTATCAAAATGTTTCCAAACACAGTATTCTCTCTAGGCAGAACTCCAGTGAATAATCTTCCTTCCACGTTGCTATCACCTGCATGTTTTGTGAGTCAAGCTCTGTGTCTTTGCAGATCAGAACCCAGTAGCCCTGACCATGGTTCATCAACAATTGAACAAGACCTTGCTGCCTTGGATGCAGAAATGACCCAAAAGTTAATAGATCTGAAGGACAAACAACAGCAGCAGCTGCTTAATCTTCGTCAAGAACAGTATTATAGTGAAAAATACCAGAAGCGGGAACATATTAAACTGGTAAGCCCAAGAAACGTGATTTATGTTTGTACTACTAAAACCCTCTTTCCTAAAGAAATGTTGATATTCTTGGATAACTTAAAAGAGACAACAGCAGGTGTGACTGGCACCAACTTGAGAGATTGTACAGGCCATACAGTGTCCACCACACTGGTATTTTATAAGCCCCACTATTTTAGCATCTTTACAAACTCCTCTCTCATTCCCCAGTGAGTCTATGTTTTATTGTTTTTATTTTTACAAATTATTTTGGAGTTATAATCATTTTAGGGAATCTTTGCAATCTCACAAGGAAGAAGAAGACATTTATCTGTGTTTAAGAAAATTAAGAACTTGCTACAAATAAATTTTCACTTTTTTTTGGTATCACTGGGATTTGCAAGAACTGAAAAAAGATTATACAGTCCACTCATTTATATTTAGAAAAGGCAATATCTAAATGGCCAGTATGGAATGTTCCTGAGGCTCTTTATGAAAGGAAATGCCATCCTTTCCATCAATGATCAGTTGTTTTCCTCCAGGATGTTTTCTCATGAATTGTAACATTCTCTGCATGGTTGTTGATGCCTGACACATAGTAGTGGCACAATAAATATTTGGCAAAGATTAAATGAATTTAGCAATAAAGTAGCTTTGAAAACAAGCTTAGGCCAAAACAAAATAAATGAGTAAGCTTGAGAGAAATTACAGTGGTGGATTCTAAGAGGTATTTGTATGCCCTATCCATTTCTTTGCTGAGGGTCTGTGCATATAAGAGAATTTTGAGGCTGTTTCTGCTTGTAGGGTTGAAATCTGCAGATGATGTAGCCATTACTCTGTGATAGGTGATTCAGTGATGCTGCTATTCTAGCACTGGCTCCTCAATGACAATATGAGTGAGTCATTTGACCCACTCCGCAATGAGTGGGTCAAAATCACATGAATTGCTTATCAAAAATCAAATTCTCCCTGATAAGTTCTTCTCAACTTGAGCATGCATCAGAATCACCTGGAGAGCTTGTTGAAATACGGATTGGTAGGCGCTTCCCTAAATTTCCAACAGGTCTCTTGTAGAGCTGGCGTAAATAATGCTTCTGCTCCCAGGACCACACTTGGAGAACCACTGCCCAGTACCTAAGTGTGAGGCTCAGGATTTGTTTTTCATAAGCTCCCCATGATTTTGATTACCTGTTTATGAACGACTGACATAAGGTTGAAGCAGTAAAAGAACAGTTGGGCAGGGGTTGGGTTGGGTGTAAGGCGCGATTGCCTTGATAGTCAAAGTAAATTTTAATGAGTCATAATGGCTTTGAGACCCAGCTACAACCACTGCCGTGTGACTTTCTCCAATGACCCACCCCTCGTGCTCCAGGAGATAATAATAACAAAAACTAAAAGAGCAACCCTGTATTGAACACTCACCATGGAGCCATGCACTGTGCTAAGCCTAATTGGGTGCTATTGTCAGCCCCATTTTGCAGGTATAGGAACTTATAGAGAAATTTAGTGGCTTTCCCAGGGTTCCACAACTTAGGAAGTAGTGCCTCTGGGATTTGAACCTGGGCCCTCAGACTCTAGAGCCCTGGCTTTATCACTGCTGTGTAGATGCCTCTGCTAATTCTGATTTCAAGCCAATGCCACGAGAAGGAAGTGACTGTTCTGCATGTCACACACACAGTGACCTCCTTAATTACAACAACTGGGGTACTATGCCTCTCTCTCTTTTTAACAGCTTTTTTCACATACTGTATAATTCACTCATTTAAAATGTATAGTTCAATAGTTTTTAGTCGAATCACAGAGATGTACAATCATCACCGTACTCAATTTCAGAACATTTTCATCACCTCAAAAAGAAACCTTCATTCATTCATTTATTCAACAAATACTTATTAGACACCTGCTCAGTAAATATTTTTAAACAGTGGTAGATAAAAATGACGTTTTTTCCCCCTCGTCTTTAGGGAGCTTACTTTCTAGAAGGGGGAATCAGACCATAAACACAGAAAGCTGGTAAAATAGGTAGGATGTTAGGTAGTGAAGAGGGCTTAAAAGAAGAATAACAACATCAGAAATGAGGAAATAGGGAGTAGGATTTGAGGGAAGGAAGCTGAACATGCTTGGTAATTTTAAATAGAATAGGCAAGGAAGGACTTACTGAGAAGGCAACGTCTGAGTTAGGAGGTGAAGAACTGACTTGTGCAAACATATGGAGGAGGATTTTTCTGGGCAGAAGGATTGACATGCAAAGACTCTGGGCTGAGAATAGGCCTAGGTGTTGGAGGAACAGCCGGGTAGCTCTGTCTAAGGAGGATTATACTGTATCAGGTCAGGAGATGGAACTTTTTGGGGTGGGAGACACATCTTTTAGGGTTTTCAGGCCTCTGTAAGGCCTCTTTGTTTCACTAGGAGTGAGGTGGGAGCTATTGGAAAGTTTTCAGCAGAGGACTGATATGATGTGGAAAAACTTTCCACGAGGACCACTCTGGGGATAGGTTGCCCAGAAGTGTGTCCCAGAAACGGGCATTCCTGAAGCACGATTCAGACCAGCGGTGACCCAAGGGGCTAAGAACTCCTGGGGTCTCCAACACATGACTCAAGTTGACTAACAGAATGAATATTACTTAGAAGTCTAGACATCCCAGCCATAATCATCTGGGGTTTCCCCAGGGCCCCAACTCCTAGGGAAGACCACATTCCCCAAGGAAAGAGACATGGCAATTCAGAAGAGATGTAGCAGAATAACAAGGAAACCCAATACTTACAGGAGATTCCTGAAACAAGAATTCAGAGGATGGATGAAAACAGAAGCCCAGAGATGCCAGGAAGATCTCTTGGAGAGAAAGAGATTTGAGCTAAAGAAATAGGTGCAGACATCACACGAAAGAGCTGCAAAATCTCACCATCCTAGGAACAATACCCAAGCACAAGGCGCCGTATGAAGTCCGATGGATTAGAGTGTAGAAAGCAGTTTGGTAGCTTTTCTCCTGGAGGAGGGAAGACCCAGCTGAGCTCGTAGGTGGGAAAATCCCACTCGAGGAGCTGAGGAAGGGGGCAAATCCTGCTGGAGGTGGCAACTCCACCATATGCCCTTCTAATTCCTCCCTAAGAAGGAGTGTGAGTGCACATTGGAAAAGTTTGGAAGAGTTTTCAGAAAAACACAAACACACGTCCCAACCAGCCTGGCCCTTTCAGACCAAATGTGAGCAACCTACTCAGAGTGTTCACCCCTTTACCACTGTGACTGTGGATTTGGGTTTCAGATTAAGCTCCAGTGCCTTTTGAACACACCTGTATAGGACTTTATTAAGAAGGCGAAAGCCCAAACACCTTTGATATGGAACCACACACAGTTTATTTTACGGCCATTTGGGGCATTTACCATTTATGCTGCGTGCTTTTTGCTGTGACACGTGTACCAGCTTCCCATCAGCTATATTTGTAATAACCAGAAATTGTTCTTCCAGGAAATCTTGTGACTGCAAGGCACCCAGAAGAGTTAGCTCTGTCTTTGGTGGCAGTTCTGAATGAGGAACGGGCCTCCCAAGCTAAATTAGACAAACAGAAGTGTAATTAAAAATCGAGTTAAGCCCCAGGTTAAAAGGAGTATTTGGGTGATGAGGAAAATTAAGCAGAAGATATTTCATCTCCCAGAATTGCTTTGGGGATTAAATACCAACGTGCTTTGGTTAAGGATCACACATTTCAAATGCACATCCACAGTTGAAGGTTGGAGAAAGAACCCACGGCATCAATAACCACCCCTGTGCATTGTTTATTGGAAACTTAATATTTGCATAATGTTCTGATGGGCACTGGAGATAAAAATGGATAAAACATGGTCACCACACACACACTCAGGGAATGTGTATAACAAACAGTTCTAATACTGTGTTATAAACGAAATAATAAAGTCATCAGCAAGTTGACATGAAAGCACAGATGTGGGAACAATTTACCTAACTCTATAAATTGATTAGCCTAAAATTCCTTTTGGTTGAAATGTGTGCTCTTTAGAGCTTGATCATCAAACTGGATGGATATCTATTGGTGACAAAGTCACCACTGCAGCGGAAATTGCTGCTGTGGTTCCCTGCCTATATTTACAATAGAAGGAGATGGTTACTTCAGTTAGAAATTAGTAAAAATTAACTGGCAGTTCCCCCACCCCAAAGAGTTCTTGCACCCCCTGAAATCTCTCCATGAAGAGCCTGGGGGGTCTGTGGACCCCAGTTAAGTATCCCTGCTCCTGGGAGGATTGCAGGATTGAGGGGTCTGTTCTAACTTGTTTATCTGTTGTTCATCAGCTGCCATAGGTTGACCCTGTGTTTTATCTGTATCATTAAGGTTAGGTTTTAATTTTAAAAGTGACTTTGGGCCAGGCGCGGTGGCTCACATCTGTAATCCTAGCACTCTGGGAGGCCGAGGCAGGTGGATCGTTTGAGCTCAAGAGTTGGAGACCAGCCTGAGCAAGAGTGAGACCCTGTCTCTACTAAAAAATAGAAAGAAATAATTTGGACAGCTAAAAATATATATAGAAAAAATTAGCCAGGCATGGTGGCGCATGCCTGTAGTCCCAGCTACTCGGGAGGCTGAGGCAGGAGGATCGCTTGAGCCCAGGAGTTTGAGGTTGCAGTGAGCGAGGCTGATGCCACGGCACTCTAGCCGAGGCAACAGAGTGAGACTCTGCCTCAAAAAATAAATAAATAAATAAAAGTGACTTTGGTAAGTGATGGAAATTCTTAAGTGTCCACCTGAGGGTTCCCTCAGCCCTGGCATTGCATTCAGGACTGAACACCCACGGCTGAGCGAGAGGGATTTTGTAGTGATGTTGATGGGTTTGCTTCTCAGTCACAGGATTGCTCGTCCCACCATTTGGTCTTCTTCCTTCTTCCTCCTTTTAGGGGCTTCACAAAGAGATTTGCTCATGTCCTTTCAGTCACCATACACTTTATCCTCTGCGGAGCCTTGCTTTGCTTCGCTTCCTGCCTTTTCTCTTCGTCCTCATGTTTTAAGTCTCCCATCTATTTCTACCTTCCTTCACATTGACCTTAATGGCTCACGTTCTCCTTAACACATCCTCCTTTCTGTCCCACCAGCAGTCATTTCAGGACCTCAAACCAGCATTAGTACCCGTCAACCTGAGTTTAATCCCAGGGCATCGAAAGTCGCGTTTCAGACTGAAGCTCTGGCTGGATACTGATCCGCTACAATAGACTGGCCCATCTGGATGTGAATGGGGGTGTTTGGGGGGCTTGAGTCAAATGTCCTCATTTCAAGCCTCTGCCCCCTCACTGAGTAACTGTGTGACCACTCTGAACTTCAGTTTTCTCATCTGTCCAATGTAGATAAGAATAATTCTCACCTCATTGAACTATAAGGTGGGATGATAAGACAATGGATGTAAAACATCGTTTTTACTGAAAGTCTTTTTTTGTACCCTACATTAATTAACTAAAAAATCTATAGGTACTCAAAATGTAAATGTCTATTACAGTTTTTGATATCCTGCTACAGCTTGAGGGAACTCATCATCTTTCTTTGGATGATTTCTGGCAGTACCATGTGCTATTCCAGCTGTCTGGGAGCCAAGCTTGAATTTTCTCCCCTCTGTGGTCGCCCAGCTGAAATAGATGTGCCAGGACTAGTTGCAGTGTCAGGAAGTATCTCTACTGTTGCAGTAGTGTTATCTGTCTTCCTCCAGTATTCTGACTTTAACATAGGATCATTTTTCTTGAGAAGTAAATGATTTAGCTTTCCCCCAAATTTTGCATTTTCTTTTTTTTTTTCTTTTTTGTGAAATCTTCGAGACACATGCATTTTCCACTAAACAGGAAATGACAAGTAAGTAAGATTTTAGTAGTGAAATAAGGAATTAAATATCAAAATGTAAGGTGTTTTTTGTCAATTTTCCTGATTATTACTGTAATGGAGTTGGTTATATACACACATACACACATGTTCCTACATACATATGCATACACATTTATACAAATAAGATCCAAATCTATATACTGTCCTTTTTTTTTTTTTTTTTTTGAGACAAAGTCTCACTCTATCACCTGGGCTAGAGTGCAGTGGCATCATCATAGCTCACAGCAACCTCAAACTCCTGAGATCAAGGGATCCTCCTGCCTCAGCCTCCCAAGTAGCTGGGACTACAGACATGCACCACCATGCCTAGCTAACTTTTCGATTTTTTGTAGATATAGGGTCTCTCTCTTTCTCAGGCTGGTCTTGAACTCCTGACCTCTAGCGATTCTCCCGCCTCAACCTCCCAGAGTGCTTGGATTATAAGCATGAGCTATCATGCCTGGTCCTATTTACTGTCTTAAATTTGCTTTTTTCGCTTATCATTATGTCATGGGCAATTTTTCATGAAAGCTTTTTAGTGCTTTTTAATGGCTTCATATTATTTCATTGTACAAATGTAGCTTAATTTATTTATCCAGTTCCCTGTTGATGTACGATGTTTTCAGTTTCTTTTACTGTTGATGTTATTACAATAATGCTGTGGAGAACGTTGTTCAAGAATTGCTGACAAATTGCCCTCCACAGAGGTTATGCCAACACGTGCTACCACCAACAGTGTCTGACATCCATGTTCTTTCCACTGTGGGGTTTTATCTTTTTTTTTTTTTTTAATAATTTCTGCCAGAGCAAATGGTTAGAAATATTGATCTTAAATCCTTTTACTTTAATTATAAGCCAGGATGAACATATTTCTCTGTGTGTATCGGCCATTTGTGTTCCTTTTTGCTACAAACTGCCTATTCACATCCATTCCCTATTTTTCTATATTCACCTGTCCTTTTGACTCACGGAATTCATGTTGTACTTTTTCATTTGTTATTATTAGGAGGTTGAGCAAATTAGAGAGTATTAAGTATGATACTTAATACTTAATAATGTAATCATTCGCCAAAAGTTACTGAAGACTTGCTGTGTTCTACATACTAGTAGAGGGATTCAGTGTGGAAGAGACCTAATCATTGTTCCTGCCCTTAGGGGCTTAAAGTGGTTAAGAGCACAGGTTGTGGACATATTAATAACTACTAGTAGTATGCCCATCTTTATCAGTTGGTTTGGTTACATACAAACACCCCAAAATTTATTGGCTTGAAACAACAACCATTTATTGAGCTCATGATTCTGTGTATCAGAAATGTGGACTTGAGTCAACTAGATGGTTCGTCTAGTCTTGGCTGGGCTCACTGGTGCATCTCCGGTTCAGCTGCCAGTTACCTAGGGGCTCTGCTCCTGGAGGTTGGCTGACTATAGCTGTGTCAATGCAGGTGACTGATCCACTGTCTGTCCCCATCGAGCAGGCTGGCCTGGGCTGCTTCAAGTGGAAGTTGGAAAGGATTTAACCGAGAGCAAGTGGAACTATGCAAGGTCTCTTGAGCAGTCCTGTAACTTCTTTCTCATTCTGTCTCCCATTCACATGGGAATATCATTGAGATAGAAGAATAACATGAGAAAAAGTATAAAAAACATGTGTGGGCATGGATGGTTCTGAGAGCAAAATACTGCCTAGTTTATTGAGTACGATTATTGCTAATCCAGGGAAGGAAACTTAGAGCTGGAGCATACATAACATATTTGGGGGCAGAGGGCCATTTAAGTCTTTGGGGCATACAAAAAGGAAGAATGTCCGGGATTGAGTGGAAGGGGTGAGGAGAGGCTGAGGTCAGGGAAGGAATTCTTGCCTAGTCCAGACTGAAGTTAATAAGAATCTACACTGGAGTGCTGTTAACCCAAAGCCATGAGATCCGTGATAACTGGGAGAAATTAACAAATCTCCACGACTAACTAGATATGGAAAGTAAACAAAAGGGAAGTCAAAGGTAATACACATTTTTGAGCTGAATGATGGTGCATGATAAAAATGAGAAAATACAATGGCTGCCTTCTGTGAGAGACTAACCCTAAACTTGCTTGTAGAAGTGTGACATAGACGTGGTGGCAGGTCATCCTGCACTGGAGTTGGCCAACAGGAAGTTGAAGATGCTGAACTGAATTGAAGCCCCTAAAAGAGTAGAAAACAGAGTGACTGTGGTAATTCCTGTTGACACTGAAAATTAAGGAAAGAGAGTTTTGTATGGGAATGGTTGGCAACGGGCACCCTACCAAGACAATAAAGTCATTATTCCCAAACTGTGTGCCAGGGCACCCTCAGGTACCACGTAGAACTCACGGAGGCAGAGTGGACATTTTACATTTTTGAAGGAAACAGAGCAACGTCTGTTGGATATCGTGTGAACTATTAATATTAAGTTGGTTGCACCTTCTTGTTTAATAAATAGAATTGTTCTTTTATTTATTTTAGCCTAAGGACACGATAAAAAATGACCAAAATCCTATGGGTGCTATGAACTGGGAAAATTTAGGAATCTCTGGAATAAAAGTTAAGTCCTGAGAAATAGCCAATAGGTTTAGTAACAAGAAGGTTTTTATAATCGTAAAGCAAAATCAGGTGAACTCCAGTGGTTGGAGCAGAAGTGAGATGGTGACGTTGAATGATGTGGGGTTGGGGCTCAGCAGCTTTGGAGGCACCAATTTTTCTTCCATTTTAGGAATAGAAGTAAAGGAAAGTTCAAAGGTGGAACAAGAGTTCAAGATTCTGGGACCATAAGGAACATGAAAATGTATTTTTATGCAGAGGGAATTTATCCAGTGCAGACAGGAAGTGTGAGAGGGGAAAATGAGATGGTGGACAGACTGGGTCCTGCTGCAGGGGGAAGAAGGGTGGAAGGCAAGGCAAGAACCTTTCTCTTGGCAGGAAGGGAAAGTAAACCAAGTTAAGGACATACGACTAGGTCTATTAGAAATTGCACATGTGTTTTCCCTGAAACATTCACAACTAGCCCAAGAGAGAAACATCATCCCTGTTACAGAGATGAGGAAGCTGAGTTTGGGGTAATGAAGAGAAGGCAGATAAAGGTCTAAAGATCTTTTGAGACAGAAAAGAGAGAAGTTGAGATGGTTTCTTCTAGATTCTCTCCATCTTCCTCAATCATCTGACAATGCTCCTCAAACTGTAATGTGCACGTGCATCTCCTGGGAATCTTGTTGAAATACAGATTCGGATTTAGTTGATCTGAGGTAGGGCCTGAGAATGTGCATTTCTACTGTGCTCCCTGGTGGTACCCGTGCTGCTGTCCATGGACCACACTTTGGGTAGCAAGATCTGGAAAGCCAGGACATCAGCTCAGAGTCTCTAGAACAGGGCCAGGTCTCAGTAGGTGCTTGACAAATATTCATTGGATTGTGGCTGAACTGAATAGTTTAGACAAGATGTATGTGCTGGAAACAAAGGGGGAGGGAGCTAGTTCTACAGAGGGTAAGAATTAGTACAGCAGCAGGTCTGAGGGAGGGCAGAGAGCTTCCGGGAACCTGGAGGGAATGCAGTGCTGACACTTATGTGTGGGCTGACACTGAATCCAAAAAGTCAGAACTGAGTGGGCAGAAGGACTAAACTCAAGTTTAGTCTCTTCACTGCCTGGATGTCGATGTTGCTAAGGATGAGGACAGTAGGTGGAACGGAAGCAGTAAATGTGAACAGATGCTGGCATAGTCGAGAAAATATGAAAATATTCTGGAGTCGGGTGAATGATGGAGATGAGAACATGGAAACAGAAGCATGAATGTTATTGAATTCAAAAGAGTTCCTGGGAGACTTAAAAGTAGCCTGTAGAGTGAGGGAGGGTTCACCAAGGACCCCTCCCAGCTAACGCCAATGCCAAGTGTGGCAAAGCACCCAAATCACCAGGAGAGATTTTGAGGATGCTGATTCCCAGGCTCTGCCCTTAGACATTTGGAGTCCCCAGGCCCTGGAATCTGTATTTTTAAGACGTTCCTCCAAGTGGCTAGATGTTGCAGCCAAGGTGAAGGATTCCTGGATCACCTTCTATTGTTCCCTGGGGTGAATGAAAGAGGAGAATGGCCCTCTGGGGAAGGGAGGATGCTGGCAAGAGGACCCTTTCCATTAGAGTAGAGGCATTGTATTGTAAGACTCCCCGAGGAAATGGCCAGAGCCTTTGCATACTGGAATTTTTACATCTAGGCAGTTTGATAAATGGCACTACTACAAAGTAATATCTTATGATTTCTTTAATTGTTATGGTCATGCAGGCAATCTCTGTTGAATGATCAAATAGGCTTTCTGCTGGCCCAAGCCCAAGTTAATATTTGTTCAGATTTAATCCACTTCACAGATGAATGCCTCAGATTTCATGTTAATTTTAAATGAATGTGGATTCTTTATTATAATTCTCTCACGAGCTGTGGAGCCTGACTTGTCTGGGTTTGTGCCCAGCTCTGCCACTTACCAGCTCTGTGGCCCTGAGCCTAGAACCTAAGCCACGTGTGTCAGTGTGTCCATATGTAAAACAAAGATAACAACATCGACCTCAGAGGGCAACTCTCAGAATTAAATACATTAGTATCAATACATGTGAACTCTTTAAACTGTGCCCAGCATATGTAAATTATCAAGGACATTTTGCTAAATTATGATGATATTGCCTTGTCACTATTACAGCTACCACTTAATCGTATAAGACTAGTCAACTCATCTTGCTTTGTATGTTTTTGGGAAAGAGACTCTCCATCTATGGGAACCAGAAGTGAGGCCTTTCAAAGAAATCCACATCATCTATTCTGTGTTTCGGTAGGAAGGGTTGAGTCTAGTTGCTACAGCGGCCTGAGCAACGACAGAAGGTCCTTTTCTTCATGTGGTATAAAGAAGAAGTTGGCAG
Source organism: Eulemur rufifrons (assembly GCF_041146395.1). Taxonomy (NCBI): domain Eukaryota; kingdom Metazoa; phylum Chordata; class Mammalia; order Primates; family Lemuridae; genus Eulemur; species Eulemur rufifrons. The sequence continues at coordinate 32,072,351 of NC_091002.1, forward strand.
GCAAAATTACCTTCATGTAATTGCAACTATTTATTGGGCATCTATTGAATGTTAGGAATTGTCTGGAGTGCCAAGGATATGAAAACACAGTTGATGCTCTCTGGAAGCTTGGTTTGATAAGAAAATAAATGCAAGACAATGAATAATTGTGTTCACAGTGAAGTAATCAAAGTTCGATGGCAAGGCTGGGCACGGTGGCTCACCCCTATAATCCAAGCACTTTGGGAAGCCAAGGCAGGAGGATCACTTGAGGCCAGGAGTTTGAGACCAGGCTGGGCAACATAGCAAGACCCCATCTCTACAAAAAAAATTAAAAAAAAAAAACCTATTTGGGCATGGTGGTGCATGCCTGTAGTCCCAGCAACTCAGGAGGCTGAGGTAGGAGGATTGCTTGAATCCAGGACTTGAGCTTGCCAGGGAGCTATAATGATGCCACTGCACTCTAGCCTGGGCAACAGAGCGAGATCCTGTCTCAAAAAGAATAAAAGTTCCAGGACAGCACAAAAGAAAATTTCTGATGTTCTTTGTATCAACTAGAAGTTACCCACACAAGGACACAAACATCAGTTCCTAAGATGGGTAACTCATGGCATCTTTGAAGCAATTCAACAATAAAGAATTGTAACTCACTGTTGATTATAACTTACATTTGTATCATACTCATTTTTATTTTAAGCTTCATGGTACCTCAAAGAGATAAAGGCAGTAATAATCCCATTTACAACCGAGAAAATGTAGGTTCAGGAAATATAGGCCCTTACCCCAAATCCCACTTGTAATAAGACATAGAGTAGAGATTGGAACCTGGGTCCACACTGTTAGTTGTCTTCGCACTGAGCCAAGTTGTAGGAACTGCCCCAACAATCTATGAATTCTCTTTAACTCAAAAGAGATAATAAGAATTTCATATTAAAACATATAAACCTAGAAGATGTCATGGTTCTGAATTATGTCCTCATTGCTAGTATTAGATGTCTGGTAATTTTAACTATTGCTAAACATCCATTATACATTTTCTAACTGCAGATACTATTGTGTGGGGATGGGGATGGGAGGGAGGAGGCCCTGTTTGTGATCATGTAAAACAGCAATCTGGCATTTTGTTTCCCCAGCTTATTCAAAAGTTGACAGATGTTGCTGAAGAGTGTCAGAACAATCAGCTAAAGAAGCTCAAAGAAATCTGTGAGAAGTAAGCTTTCATTCCTGTAACAATCCACATGTATATCTACATTTATTAAACTCGAATTCCTGTTTGATTTTCCTTTTTTCCCCCCCATTTTACTTCCATTTCGACTTCAGAGAGAAGAAGGAATTAAAGAAGAAAATGGATAAAAAGAGGCAGGAAAAGATTACAGAAGCTAAATCCAAAGACAAAAGTCAGATGGAAGAGTAAGTAGAAAGCACCCCCCCCCCCCCGACATTTTACCTGGAAATTATTTTATTCTGTGTATCAGAACAACAGGTTCTTAACCATACAAAGACCCCCCTGAAGGTTCTCCTGTAATTAACCTTTCAAAATATCCCTTTCATAAGGTTTTTATAGTGAACTATCAAACAAAGGGCAGATCAGTAAAGGTTGGAGGCTTACCCAGGGTCTTTTGGATGAAGAGTAAGCAAAGAGCTTCCCTGGGGCCAGGCTAAATCCTCACCTCCCACACCATCGGATAACTGTCCTGGCATTTAGAGAAAACAGAGCTTGTGCCTTGGGAGGGACCTGACCTTTGTCCAGAGGCTGGAGGATTGCTTCTTCCTTGTAATGGTATCAATAATAAGAATGTTAAGAGTTGTGTAAACTTTCATCTAGAAGACTGACATTCCCATGTTTGTCGATTCCAGATGAGATGGTGTAATGATCTCTTGGTCGTTTGCTTTTAGGGAGAAGACAGAAATGATCCGGTCATACATCCAGGAGGTGGTGCAGTACATCAAGAGGGTATGTGGGTTTGCCACTCTCTCTCCTTTGCAATCCATGTGTGAATATTTTGGGGAGCTCATTGTGAGCTTCTGGAAGGAAATGCCATTTTGCCTTGTTGTGTTTCTTTATCACTAGTGCCCAGCAGAGCTGCTCCACAGCGTGGGCACTCCATAGTCAGTGTTTTTGCAAGTTGAATGGCAAACCGCTATACAAAAGGATTCATCTAAAGGTAGAATCATTTCCAAAGTCAGAAGCCTAGAAACATGGTGTGAAGGGGAATTTTCCCAAAAGAAACTTCAGTTGTCATCAATGATAAAGAAGACGGCAACTTCCAAGGGCCGTCTTTCTTATTTTTTTTTTTTTTAATTTGATGTTATGGCAATGTTCAAACATTTACAAAAATGTAAGAATAGTGCAGTCCGCTGATCACCACCCCCTCTGGAAAGCTTTCCATTCTTTCTGAAAACGTGCGCTTGAACATTTAGATGAAAATGATTTTCCCTATACCTTTTCTTATAGTTAGAAGAGGCACAAAGTAAACGGCAAGAAAAACTTGTAGAGAAACACAAGGAGATACGTCAGCAGATCCTGGATGAAAGTCCCAAGGTAAGCGGAATTAAATAATAATGTTCAATTATTTTATTTTATTTCCATTCAGGAAGAATAAAACCTTCCTAGTTCATGTAAGTACCTCAGATCAGTTCCCACATATGAAACTCACATATCTTTCTCAATGAAGGTAAAAATGCAGCAATATTCAGTAAGCATTTATCATCCACTGGTGAGCTTTTAAAAACTGCAAGTGCACAGAATCCACCTCCAGAGATCTGGCTTAGACTGGTCTGGAGGGTGGCTCAGGCACTGGTATTTTTAAAGCCACCACTCCCGCCTCCAGCTGATTCTAGTGTGCAAGATGCAGAATCAGAGACTAAGTAAGCTTCATCTTTACTTCAGTTCTAAATACCTGATGCAATGTTGCAATGCCAGATTCTGTCCAGCAGAGGATGCTCTGCACCAAAATTGCCCTGATTTTTCTCCAACAAAATATTCTCATAAATCAGGAATAAAAAAAAAAAAAAAACAGACCTTTTTTGCCCCCCACAGTAATAGTTTATTGGGGCTTTGCGTTAAAATTATCTTGTGCTCATTGTTTGGTTAAAATTGTCTCATGAATGTTAACTTTAAATGAACTGAATATAAATCAGATATTTTCAGGTTAGCAAATATTAATAGCATCTCAGTTTTAGAACATTTCATCCATTTTGATTCACCGCTGAATATTTTTCTGTTTGTGAAAAATGGGTTTTTCCATTTTCCTGCCCTTCTATCTGCTGTTTAAAATATCTACTCTAAAAAATACTGCCATTCCACACAAGTATTTTTTGAGTCCTCACAGCTCAAAAGTATTAGTTTTATTTCATTGTATCTTCCATTCACTGATTTAGTTCTTACACATTTCTTGTGGCTAGTTCTAAATATATTTTCATGGTGATTTCTCCTCTTCTGCTTTCATATATTTATCGTACAGGACATTTATTTAATATTTTTGATTTCTAAAGTTTTTAGGCTTGGCAATATAGATTCTCAAGTAAGAATTTATAATTACTTAGATATGTTGTTAATTCTTACGCTTCTCATATAAATATACAGTTCAGATATTCTTAGCCACCCTAGCAGTGAGATATTGAATCCAGTCCTTAAGTGTATGCAGTTTATAGTTTTGTTGGGGATGTCTTTTTATGAAAACCATAGCTGTAGAATTCTTAAGGTGGACACAATAAACACTGGCCAGTCTTCTGACTCAATGATATAATTGGATTCCTTGGGATTTCCATACCTAGATTTGCCAGAGCCAATAGGAAAAAGTTTATGTGTATAACAGGTGTTAGAAACAACTCGAGAACCCAACTGCCAGTGCAAAGAAACCATGCCTTTGTGGTCCTGCTCAACTCTGAATTGATCCATTATAAAAATGGATCTTCTGCCTTTTTCCTGGACACTTCAACAAGATTTATTTTAACATGGTGAAACATTGTTAATCATGAGCTGCCTTGAATCTGCTGCAAACATCCCAATGTATATTGATCACTTTGTATCTACTGACTCTGATTACAAGAAGAATCACCTTTTGAGGGGACTTTTTAATGAACTGTCTCCATAACCTCATAAAACAGTTGATAAATGTGTAATTCACTTTTTCTCTGATGCTTAATTTGTCTTTGTTGCTTCTTAGAACACAAGGTTTCTGTTTTAATTTCGCTCATCATCAAGAGAGAATTCCAGGAAGCTTTAGGGCATTTTAATTCATTCCCAGAGAACATTTCACCATGTAGCTACTGGCTCTTTTTTTTTTTTTTCCTCCACCAGGGAAATATAGACTGATTTTCCTCATTTCCCCTCTGACATCTTTGTAACAGGGTGAGTGACTCATCTCCCTGCATGAAGTTAGTCTTGTCAGACCCACCGCTGGGCTCTGAGACAGACTCCTGAATGCGGCTGGTATTTCCCCCAGTGTTCAGGAGAGAAAAGACTAACTTGGGGATTGAAAGTAGATTTTTTTTTTTCTTAAATGATTTATATGTGTCTCTAATCTTTGGCTACTGATGGGGAAATGTGGATTCTCCCTGCCAGCACCTATTGGGTCTCCCAGAAGCCAGACCACAGAGTGGGGACTGGCTTCCTGTAGACTGTGTTTTGCTCACTGTCAAGTCTTGATTGACTGACAGTTGTTTGTTTATGTTTGTTCTATGGAAGAAATCTATTTTTAATTTTTATCAATTTAAAGAATTCCCTTTTTAGAAAATATAGCTTCCATTGTTGAATATAAAATGTATACTATATTTTCCTTCTGGCAGTACCAGGACATGGGAACCATTTTAATTCCCTTTGTCCACTCTCCATTTTTTTTTTGAAATTTATTTTAATCCTACAGACTTTTAAACACGTAAGACATTTTTATTCTATGTTATACAATCAGTGTTCGTTTAGATTTGTCTGTCTATTTTCACAACCTTCTTTGTTAAACATTGTTTCTTGTGTCCCAGACGGTCCATTTGGGGTCATCCCCTTGTACTTCCTCTGGAAGTTCCTTGCATGTAGTCTACTGGTGATAAACTCTTTGGGGTTTTGATTTTTGTTTCTGTCCAAAAATGTCTTTCTTTTAAAGTGGATGAGAATCTACATTTCCTTCATTCTGGAATGATATTTTCACTGAGTATAGAATATTATGTTGGCCATTATTTTCTTTTGGCACATTGACAATAAAATTCCACTGTCCTCTGGCTTCCATTGTTGCTGATGAGAAGTTAATTGTGAGTCTTAATGTGGTTCTTTTGATAATAATTTGTGTTTTCCCCTGTTTAACTTAATTTAGATTTTTTTCTTGTATTTTATGCAGTTTTTAAATAACGTATCTAAACATATGTTTGGGGTGGCTGAATAGATAACTTTCATCACTTCTGTAAAAACTCTCAATTATCGTGTAAGCAAATATGGCTTCTGTTGACTTTTTTCCTTTCCTTCTAGGATTCCATACATATATTTGGGTATAAAATAAAATGGACCTTCTTACTCCATCTTCTCTGTCTCTTAACTCTTTTTAGTATTTTTCACTTTTTTGTCTATCTCTGCTGCCCTGTGGACAATTTTTTTCTGACCCTTTTTCTAATGCACTAATTCCTTGTTTAACCTGCTGTTTTACTCATCCACCGAGTTTTTAATTTCAGGTTTTATATTTCATTTTATTTCTATTTGGTTTATTTTCAGATCTACAATCTGTATATCCTAGTTTATAACAGAGAAGCTTCCTGGGAGATTCCTCCCTCTGGGCAGGCCTCAGGTTTTGAATGTAGGCTCCTCACCCTTCAAGGTTGTCAAAAGATAAACTCAAAAATTCCAGCATTGGCAAAAAAGCGTCAGGGCAAAAGTAGCTTCCAAGCTTATTACCTGTCTAGGTTCAATGTTCCCTTCAGTTTGGGTCTGATCACTCTTTAAGTTTTTGTGGTTCTGAGGGTGTCTAAAGATAGCTTAATATCATACCCAGCTTTTTAGGTTATTTTCAGTGGGAAGCATGATTCAAATAACCTAACCAGCCATTACCAGAAATAGAAAGTCCCCACGTAGTGTTTATAAATTTTTTGAATTCATTAACATCCGTACCAGTCTGGATTCAACTGGAGAAGCAGAGCCAGGAGGAGATGGCATGTGTGTGAGTTACAGGGAATTGGCTTATGCCATCGTGGTGGCTGGCTCTGTGCAGTCATCACAAGGCTGCGCCCACGTTCAATGCTGACCCCTGACAGCCAGACAGTCCAGGAGGTAAGATTACAAGCAGGGTCGGTGAGAGTAACAGAAGCTGAAACTTTTTGTCACAGAGTTGAGCACACACACATACCTGGCCCCAGGAGTCAGGCAACTAAAAGGAGAGCCACGGGGAAAGGGAAACGATTGCAGACCCAGCTGCTGCTTCACACCAACCAGACGAATCAACAGGTCAGCAACAATGCCTGTGTGTTACAAAATGGCTGCTGCCTCCCTCCTTAGCCCTCACTCTCAGGAGAATCCCTCACGTCACCCACCATAAGCCAAAGCACACAGATAGGGAACTCTGGGAAATGTAGTTCATCTGAGCCAAGTGGGCACATTAAAAACCATCACTGTTACGTAGAAATTGGAAATTTTTTTTTAAAACATTTCATTTCTTTTGAAAAAATAGGTTATAGGATTATAATATAAACATGCAAACAAATCTCTAGAGCTGAGAAGAGGCTGCCCCTTAGGCCCGATGGTACTCCGTAGGCTGCTTGGTGGATTTCTGTTGTCTGTTGGCCCCCACAAGGCAACTGAGTTTGAAACTTAAACAAAATTATAACTTAGATTGACTTGCATACCATTGATTCCTCCCCCTTCTCTTTGCCACATCAACTTTCTTTCTCCTTCCTTTGTCCATATTTTTCTTTCCTAAGGAGGAGAAAATATGGGAGTATGGCAATGGATGTACTGGATGGAGGGCAGGACCAGAGGAGAATTCTCACCACCTGCTAGAGTAGAGGGTTATGTGCTGGTAGGGTTCGGAGTGGCCCCAGCAAACACAGTTTAACGCTAGGAATAGGATGAGATGGGGTTTCATTCCATTGGCTTTTACCTGCCCACCTGCCATACACAAAAAAAATCCACACAATCATAAATGGAAAACCCTTTGGTTTTACTTCCACCTCTCCTGTGTGCCTGTCATCGTGCATGATTTGTATGAATTTTGCTAATACTAATTAGATTTTTTATTCCCAATATATCTCTAGTTTTTGTTGTTGTTATTTTAAGTCTGGCTTTGGTATAACTAGGATAATGAAAATAGTACAACATACACACACCCCAAACCCTTTTTAAAAAAAAAGAATGTAAAAATTTAATTGATTTCCAGAAACTCTTACCTGATTTATCTGTGGCCTTCAACATTTTGAGGAAAAGGATGGCCAACCTCAAACCAACAGAAATATAGTCATCCCTCCTGTATCTGAGGGGGATCGCTTCCAGGATCCCCTACAGGTACCAAAATCCACAGATGATCGGGTCCTTAACATAAAATGGCATAATATCTGCATATAACCCACACACACCCTCCCATATACTTTAAATCATTTCTAGATTATTTATAATACCTAATACAATGTAAATGCTATGTAAATAGTTGTTGTACTATATTGTTTAGGGGATAATGACAAAGAGCAAAAGTTTGTACATGTTTGTTACAGACACAACATCTTTTTTTTTTTTTTTTTTTTTTGCTGAAAGTGTTGATCCAAGTCTGGTTAAATCCATGGATGTGGGTATGGAGGACTGACTGTATTTACCTACAGAAAATCCAAAGAGGAAATCTATTAAGTGCTCTGAAATATTTGATGGAGCAGTACGTGGAGACCAGAGACAAGGCTGTTGCTAAAGGGGAAATGTAGGACCACTGAGCTGAAAAAACACTGAAGAAAGTTTCAGTTCCAAATAGGAAAACAGTTGCTAAGAATAAGAACTATATTCTCTAGTTTCTATGTATGATCCCTAAGGCCATATTAGTGGAACAAATCAACCCCTTGGAGTTTTATTTATACATTTTCTATCACCAAAAATCAATTGACTTGTGGCTACATTTATTATAATCATTAATTGAGGTTAATTTTTGAATTGAATAAGGAGGTCTTTGAATTTAAACCTGAAACCAAACCTCAAATAATATTTCCATATTTCAAAGAGTCACACACACATATATACACTAATACACACATTTATACCCCCCCACACATACACACTATACAACTGGGGTGGGGGGAAGCTTAGCAGGTTTAACCATTTGGCATCAAAATGGATTGTACCCTAGCTAATGATGCTAGTAGTATAACTCTCATGTCAAAGAGAGTACCCAGCAGCATGTATATGGTTTGGGTGCATATAAAAAAATAGGAAATAAGTTTTCTTCTATCTTTGGTTGAAAAGGATTTGTTTCCATTGCACCTTACATATTATCAAAAAAAAAATTAACTCTTAGATTTTGGGAAATGCATAATGAGCTGTTACAATTCTTAAGTTTCTTATTGGGTCCTTGTTTTAGGTATACTTGAAAAATATTATAAAGCAGTTAAGACATCTTTATAATTGTTAAGGTACCAACTGCAGCACAACCACCTTAACCAAGGCCACCTTTGTCTCTCACCTGGGTGTCTAAATAGTCTCCTAACTGGTATTCCTGCTACTGCTTATATCCACTCACAATCTATTCCCAACGTGACAGCCAGAGTCATCCTTTTAGAACATAAATTAAATCAGGTCACTCCTCTGTTCAAGACCCTCCAACGGCTCCCATCTCTCTTAGAACAAAAGCTTAGGAAGTCCCACATGCTCTCATTTCACTTTGCTGCATCCCTTCCTTTCCTCACTGACCCACTCTCTGCTCAGGCCATACTGGGCTCCTTGCAGGGTCTCAACAAGCCGGTCTATTCCCACCTTGGGCTGTTGTAGGGACTGTTTCCTTATCCCCCAAGTGTCTGCTTGGGCAACTCCCTCCTGTCTTTCAAGTCTTCGCCTGCATCCGTCTTCTCAAATAGGCTTTCTAGGACCATTTTATTTTAAGTTTGCAAGTCTCCTCCGCCACTCTCCCACCCCCGCCATCCTCCCTCCTTTTTACTTCGCTCTACTTTCTGTTTTTCATGGCATCTATCACCTTCTCTCATTAGGTCATATACTTCTTTCCTAAGTGGTCAGCGTTGGTCCCTCCCCATTAGAATGGAAGCTCCACAAGGGCAGGGGCTTTGTCTATTTTGTTCACTGATGCTGGCTGATGCTCCTGAGTTCCAGGCACTCACAAACAATGCCTGGCATGGGGTTGGTGTCCAATAGATACTTTTTGAATGAATGATTTATGTAGAGGGCTAACAAAATGAACATTGTATATTAAAAAATAATTCTCTCTCTTTGGGGGAGATAAGTAGAGCCATTAAGCCCAGACTGATGGGGCTGCACTGTTCAACTGAACAAACAGCTGTCAATAATTCAACACTGGCCAAGGGTGGTGCCTCACGCCTGTAATCCTAGCACTTTGGGAGGCCAAGGCGGGAGGATTTGCTTGAGCTCAGCAGTTCAAGACCAGCCTGAGCAAAACCAAGACCCCATCTCTATAAGAAATAGAAAAATTAGCCAGGCTTAGTGGTATGTGCCTGTAGTCCCAGCTACTCGGGAGGCAAAGGCAGGAGGATCCCTTGAGCCCAGGAGTTTGAGGTTGCTGTGAGCTACCATGATGCCATTGCACACTACCTGGAGCAATGGAGCAAGACTCTGTCTCAAAATAATAATGATGATAATAATAATTCAACACCATCTTTTCTCAAGTTTCTTGATTGTAGTGAGATTTTGTAGAGGATTTTTCAAAAGTAGTAGTTGTGATCATGTTTAACATCTAATCCTTACAGAAAGTGGGGAAGAGCCAAGGAGAATGCAACGCCAGTTCCATTGCATTTGTGGTAGGCCGGGTGCCTCACCACACGGGCGCTGTCGGGGTAGATGAAAGCAGTTGGAGGTGCTACATCTCTGTTCTAGAAGGAACTCAAGAGCCCTCCCAGACAAATAATTGGAAACACCGGGTGACTTAGAAATCACTTTCATTGCCACAAAAATGACAGCCTCCCTTTTTTTCCCACACAGGGGGACGGTTCCTCCTCATTCTTGTCGGAAACTTGCCATGAGGATCCCTCTGTTTCCCCCAACTTTACTCCCCCCAACCCTCAAGCTCTCAAGTGGTGACCACCGCCCCTCTGGCCAGGTAGGACTGGATGGGAGGGCTCGCTTTTGAGAGAAGGGTGGTGTGTGACCATCCGGTTTTCAGGCATCATGGACTTGCTCCTTCGTTCTTCATTCTTCTCTCTATATTCCCATTTTTTTTCCTGCTAAAATTCCCAGCCACACCCATGATGCCTTCCTCATCCTTTCCTGGCTTCCTCTAGTATTTCTTTCTTCATCATCATGCTCTCTCTTCCTGATATAAATTTCATTCTTCCATATCGTCTTCTTTCTCTTTCTTCTTTTTGTTCCTCTATCTGCAAAATTGGCTTCTTTTTTAATCTTGATCTTTCTGTCTTGTACTCAAACTATTATTCTCACTTTTGAAACTTTTTTTTTCATTCTTACTTCTCACTGCACTGTTTATCCATGGTCCTATTTTCTTAAAATCCAGTGGGATCAAATTAAATTCTCAGGGCGTCTTCTCAACCCGCTCCTCACAACTTACAACACCCCTCCTTTTGAAAGTTTAGCAAAATTCATTTTATTCCCACATGGAATTTTGAGTTAAGGGGACAGCTCAGGATTTCCTGATTCTGTAGAAGCAAGAGCTTTTGGAAATACCTCACTAATAAGGATGCTTGGGACAGGGGCTATTGGTTGCTGAGCAACTTCACCTTGAAAATTAGAAAGAACTTTGACTTGCCAGAGGAGATGCATCATGAAAACTATTGTATTCCTTTCACTAATAAGAAAATTGGCCTATGCCATCCTAAAGGCTGTGCATTTCATGGAGAAAAGAGGCATTACTACGATTATAGAGAAAACAAACTTCTATTCTGATGTAATGAACTAGAGTTTTACAGTGGGGCTTATAGTGTGTTTGTCTTCAAACTTCGTTGATCTTTCTATAATTTAGAAACACATCAAAGAATTACTGAAAACAACTCTTTACTGAGAAAGAGGTATAAGTTCTTCTTCTTCTTCTGCATCGGTTACTCTAGCTCAGTGCTTTGCAAATCATAATGGGTATATGAATTACTTGGACGTCCTGTATAATTGCAGATACTGGTCCAGAACATCTGGGTGGGGTGGGAGATCCTGAATTCTAACTATCTCCCGGGAAATGCCAACGCTACCACATTTCCAATGGGCCGCATTTCAACTGACAAGGATCTAGTACGTTCCTACCTCCTGTCTTAAGCACCTGGAAGAAGCTTTAAGCTGCCTTCATGGTGTTTTATTGTATTTGAACTTCCTGATTCTATCACAAGCCTGGCCCTTTGACATCTTTTTATTTTCTACTGACTGTAACGTTAGAAAGAGAGACACAGGGAATGCCATTTGAGAACATAGCTGGAGCTTGGCTCTGAATTCTGGTCATGTCCTCTTAATAGAGACAATTTTGTTTCTGTGTGACCTTGTTATGTTACATATTGGAAGGTGGGGCAGAGGAGAGGCATGTAATATTGATTTCCAGCTTCTACAGGAAGGCATCAGGGAGACCTTGAAAATGCCTTTCTCATTTGGATATAAATGTTAAGACTATTTTTGAAATGAATTATAAGCAGCATTGGATTTTGTTGTTGTTGTTGCACTTGTTACTGGCCTGGTAGTTTTGAGAGCTATTGTGAAGTATCTGATACCCCGAGTAGACCATAAGATTTTCTCAGAGGATGCAAATGACAGCAGAGCTAAGAACACGTGACTTGGGTGGTGTTTTTCAAAATAAATGCAATGGGGACACAAATGTTACATTTTTGTTGATGTGCTCTATCAGGCTTGTGATAGCCTGTTTACAACTTGCATTTTCTCCAGAATGTCAGCTGAGCTTCCCACTGAGCAAAAATATTTATTTTTAAAAAAGATAACAAGTATTCCCACAATACCTGGAATTTAAAAAAAAAAAATTGTTATATTGTTCATTTTTTGGTCCTCTTAGCTTTCCACATGTAAGAGGTTACCTAGGTTACATAAAAATGAACCACTTTCCCACTTTTCATGGTTAGGTCTCATTGCTAAAACAGGGAAAAAAAATCCCATTGTACCATTTTATATTTGAAAAAAGAACAAAAAGTTCTTTTATAGAAGTGTATACAAAATACATTTCTGTACCAATTTCAACGTTTCCCCAAATGTGTTTTGTGTTCTTGCTCTTTCCTTAAACATTTTCATTCATACACTACAGCTTAAAACAAAGTAAATGAATAAAAAGTAGTAGTACAAAAAGCTATCACACATTTGCCAAAAAAATTATTTTTTATTATGATAAAAGATTGATCCCAAGAATACTCATCACATAAATAGTTGGAATTTCACATTTTTTTTATTTGTGAGTACAAACCTGCATTGATGAAAAAAAATATATTCCTTGTTATCAGCTGGCCACTAATATGTGAAGTTGAATATGTGAGTTATACTCTATTTGGTAACTTCTGTTTTTTAGTAGCTACAATCACTGTAGAACAGGGTTTAAAATAAACAAACAAACAAAAAGACGTTTGCTCGTTTTGGGTGTATATGATCCTTTAGATAAAGAGCTATAGAATGACCAATTTCTAAAATTTCCAAGGACGTAGTATTGAAAAATTATAAATGTATGCCAGATATTTATTAAGTGCCTGCTTTATTCGAGGATATGCCAGTTTCAATAGAGAGTGCTGAAGAACAGAAAACATGGTTCCTATATGCTTTAAAATAATAAAAGTCAGTTTCAGACCACAGAAGGGCATTAAAAATTTTTTTCTGAAAAATAATAAAAACAATAATAATTAGCATTTATTGAGCACCTCCTGCATTATCAAGGATCTTTAAAACACATCACGTATATTATGTTCTTATTCCTGCCATTGTATACTTGAGGAAACTAAGGTTCAGAAAGTGAGTGAACTTTACAAACGTCATACAAGAGGGGCCAAACCTAGGACACGCCATGTGTATTGTGTCCTTCACTTTTTCAGTAAATATCTGAAGTTATGATTCTTTAGGATCCAGATGTCAATGTGTGTGACATCTCTTTCTCGTGTTGACATGGATAGGCAAACAGTAAGGGCATACCATGTGTGCCCCAGTATACGCACCTGGAGAATGGAGAGACCACCAGCCTCTTTGTTAAAAGAAGCATGTCTCTGTGAGTGGCCAGAAGGCATAGCGACCAAACAAATATCCCAAATGCTGTTTCCTATGCCGATGGCATCCTCCATCCTCCATAGTATCTCAGCCAAACCCTGCCAGGGATTTAGCCCCCAAACTGATCACAACAGCAAGTGCGGTTAAACATCACAAACCGCGTGTTCCCATTGCTCAAAATCGCTTGTTTTTAACAAGTGTCTTGGAGAAGGACATCTCTGAGCACTAGATTTTAGAAAACCTCCAGCCCTATGAAAACAGGACTCACCTCCAGGAAACCACAATTGGCCACAGCTTCTATCAGCGGCAAGGCAGGCCGCTGTTTTCTGCGTTTGTCACATCCGGTGGGGAAGCAATGCCACGCCGAGGGGAAGGGGACTCCCAGGAAGGCTTTGGCATAACCTTCCCTGTCCATGGCTGCTGAGGAGTTGCAGCCCCCCTCTCTACAGCAGCAGGATTGAGGAAGGGCCCCCCCACCCTCACCTCCTCCCAAACTTGGCTTCCCTCCCTCCTCCGTTCTTCCCTGCTTACATGCCATTCGGCTTATATATGTCAGTGCTTAGTTCAAACCCAGGAACCCAGTGGGTTTGCATCCTTTGAGATCATCTTGTCCTCTCTTCTGGCCCCACTCTCCCTCTTACATCCTTCTTTCCGCCCCAGCCCCGGAACAGCACTCTTGTCCACTAAGCCTACTTCTGAATTATACAAGAAAGGGGTTAGGGTATGCATTGGAGTTTGCAAGGAGCCTTTTTTTATTTGTTAAGTAATTGTTTTCCATTTGGATTGCATCGATTCATTCAAATAATATTTACTAGACCCTAGTGTGTACCCCAGAGGATACTAAAAATTTAAAGGAACATCCTAAGAAGAGAAACATCTGCTTTTAGATTGTATTTAAGTCTCAGCCATAGCACAGGAAGGGGCTTCTCTGGAGCATGTGACAAATGATCCTACTCTCCTTTATCTCTGGAGCTAGAGTCATGGGGACGGCTTTGGACTAAATTATGAAAGATTTAAACAAGGCATGAAGAAAGTTTTCTGAGAGTAAGGATATCTAAATACCTAAATAGATTCTCGAGGGTTGTCTGTGTGTGTGTGTGTGTGTGTGTGTGTGTGTGTCTCTAAAGATCTTTATACGTGGAGACAAAGAAGCCATCCACCAGCAGAGGGTTGTATACGACCGAGTGACCTTTTTATGATCTCCTCGGAGTCTGTGAAGGATACGATTAATTAAAGTCAGAAATTTGTCACTAAAATAATAGTTATGAGATCCAGAGAATTCAAGGTGTTGAAGGACTCATTAAATAGGGTTGCATAAATATCATGCTGAAAGATTTAATGAGTCCATAGGGTCACTTACAGAACAATGGAGCAGAGATGGCCTAGAAAAATAAATTAAAATCGATATTGTGCTTCCGAATTAACAACTATAGATTGCTATATTAACACCTGCGAGATGAATTCTATAATTATACTTTAATGATGCATGTTGGTGTTCTCACCATGAGGAAAATGAAAATTGCTCACTTTCAGTTTTTTACTTGTCAGTAATAAATTTACATGGGTGTATTTATTTCTGTGGCCTCTGAGAACCATGAATGCTTTAAGTGGCTGCAGTTGAGTAGTGGGGTTTTTGCCTTTATTAATTCAACCAATAATTATTGCATGCCTGCCACATAGTAGGTGCTAGGAAAAGAAAAAGATGCACTCCCCCACCTTCAGTTCATTACAACCTAGTAGAGCGCTGTCCAATAGAACTTTCTCCAGGGATGAAAATTTTCCATGTCTGAGTGTCCAGTATAGTAGCCACTAGCCACAGGTGGTTATTAACCATCTGAAATGTGGCTAATGCAACTGAGGAATTGAACCTTCAATTTTATTTTAATTTTATTTAAATGTAAATATAAATAGCCACATGCATAATCTTAATTTCTAAGGTGTAATCCACCATTCTGTAAAGGATTGCACTGGGACCAAACAGCTATGATCATCATTATCATAGACCTGTTTACCTGGGAGGAAGGGCTCACACAGGCTTGGGGAAACCAAGGAAAGCTTCCCGGAGGTGGCAACCCTTAACTGAGACCTACAGGAGCAGACAGGAAGGAATTCCTCATGACATGATGAAAAAGTCTGAGATGCAAGGAGCCTATTACTCTTGTGGAACTGTCTAGAACTGCCATTATTTACATGTTGTGTTAGTTCTGCTCAGCTTCCGTAACAAAATACCACAGCCTGGGCGGCATAAACAATAGAAATTTATTTTCTCACAGATCTGGAGTCTGGAAGGTTAAGAGCTAGGTGCCTACGAGATTGGTTTCTGGTGAGGCCTCTCTGCTAGACTTGCAGGCAGTGCCTTTTTGCTGTGTCCTCACATGGCCCCCCCCTCTGTGTACACGGGAGGTGGGGGTGGGGGGGTTGGAGAGGTCTGGTGTCTCTTCCTTTTCTTATACGGACACCAGTCCTATCAGATCAGGGATCCACTCTTATGACCTCATTTAGCCTTAATTACCTCCTTCAAGGCCCTATCTCCAAATATAGTCACGTTGGGAGTGTTAGTGCTCCAACATGTGAATTTTGGGGCCACACAATCTAGTCCATCACACACACCATTCAATAAGCAAATATCTTTTCTTAGATTGTTTTTCTGAGAAAAGGAAATATACATCACACACACAACTCACACAAATTATATAGAAAACCATCTTCTGTTTATCTAGCATCAGATGATTTTAATCACCACTTTTGACTTATGTATATTGATAGATGACAACATAGGGTTCGGTTAATAGAATATTAACAAGTATAAAAAACACCTAGACCAAAGTGTTCACCTCACAGAACTCAAATGTAATTAAATATTGCTTAAGCAAATATTAATTTTTCTTTATTCTTTGAGGACAAATATGTGGTGAGCTGGAGCTGGTTATATTAGCTCACCAGAGCCTGTTTTTAAATTTTTTAGGTATTTAATGAGCTGGTTGTTAAACAGCCATTATTAAACATTAAGTTATATAAACTTGCAATTAAATAAATTATATTAAAAATAAAGGTAAAAAATACTCAAAATTCATCCCTTACTAATAATTTAATACCGTTCACTATTATCTGTGTCTCGAGGTACTTTGCGTCTGTGTATTACTACACGCGGTCTGTTAGTGGTGGCTTTAACAGTCTGTTTCTGAGCACCTCTTCCCAACTTCTTGTTCAAGATCATCCATTTGGTAGTTTGAAATTGGCCCTGGTGAAAATATTTACACTGTGAAAATCAGCTAAGTCTAAAATTGGGCTTTTTTTTTTTCCCCCTAGGAGAGCCACGTTTTAACCATTTACCCTCACACCAATGGCATAAACCTTACCCTGCTTCATGGCGTAAGGTTTTCCCAGGATTTATATAGAGTTTCCGTTGCAGCTTGCCATGGTTGAAACACTATTACCCATCCTTTAAAATCAAAACAAACTTTCTGCCAAAATACATTAAATTTTTTAAACCTTTTTTCTCTTTCCTGTACCAGAAAGAGGCGTCACTGCCTTGTTGATCAATGAACTCTCAGGCCCTCAGTATAAAGTATTTGAGGGACAACAGAAAAGTCCTCTAAAACATAAACTTAGCATTGACATTTTTCTAACCTCCTCAGCATTGTCTTCTACCTGAAAATTGCCCCAGCTGTAACATAACGTCCCTCCCACTTACTAACACCTGCTTTGACCTAGTACTAAACTAACACTTGCCTCATTCGTTCTACAGGGGCTGCACTTTTTTCCCCTCTAAAAGTTTTAAGTAGCAATAAATGAAATAGAATAGACTCCAGGGTAAACAGCAGTTTTGGGATTAAATTTTGTTATCTGTAGGAAACATTTCTCTCCAATGTTGTCCTTTTATACCATCTCCAGACAAGTAAGGAGTTACGCAGGCTTTGAAAATGTAATACCATTTGGCAGAATTCACATTCAACCTTTTATTAAAACTACAATTAAGTCATATCTGTGGGCTCTAAAATTTTGAGGCCCAGGAAGTTAAAGCAGCTTGTCCCATCAAAGTCACATGGAGAATAAGAGACAGCACCTACTTTCCCGACCTGGCCTTTCAGATTTATACCACAGTACATGTGTTTTCTGGTAAACCCCCGTTCATTTATGATTTCTTTTATCATGATAGCATTTTACAAGGCTGTTATGCAGGTGAATATAGAAGAAGGAATTCAAGTAGAAAAGGTCAAGTGATTTAAAGTTTCTACACTTTGTCCAAGTGAAATACATATGCAGAAAAATTTGAGAATCATGAATCTAGAGTGAATTTAAGCATAGGAATGAATAAAATCCTTGGCGTATCTACAACATAGGTCCCAGGAGGTGGTTCTGGATAACTCTCAACTTTGAGAGGTCTGGTAGAGGAGAAAAAGCAAGAGAGAGACAGAAAAGGGGCAACCTATGCCATGGAAGGAAAACCAGGAGTGTTTAGGAAAGCCCAGGGGAAATTCCATGCACTGATAAGGGAATGATCCACATTGTCTAAAGCCAGTGAGTGGTACAGGAAAGCGTTCTTTGGCTTCAGTAACCAGGAGGTTATTATTGGCCTTGGTATTAGTGCGGGGGTCAGTGGAAAAGTGAAAGTGGGAAGCAGATAAGAGTGGGATAAACAGGAGGCAGGGAATAGGAGACAGCTTGTCTGATACCCATCTGCAAATTTAGCCTTGAGGAGCAGGAGAAATCTAGAAGAGCAATAGAGGGAATTCAGGGAAAACCCAGTGAAGAGATTAATGAGTTCTTCTAATTTATGGTTCAGTCTAGTTTATCATGAAATGCTAAATAAAATGAATGCCAGGGAAGAATAGGGAAAAAGATATTTCACCTACCCTGATGGTTGGCATGGTGGTTTTTCCCTCTGATGAGTGAATATTCAACAGAAGAATAATATTTTCATGGGTGTGCAATCTAAATTATCAAGGGCAATAATAATAAGGGATTTCTGCAGATGCTGTTTAAATGTTATGTTCTTGTGCTATTGAGCTCATGAGTGATAATACTTATGCAACTTACATGGTGAATATAGAAGCTGAATATATTCAGAGCTGACAGAGAAGACCACGGGCCTGCACGGCTGCTATACTGAGAGGCATCTACTGATCAGGAGACTTTCATGTTTGCTTTCCTGTAATTACAACTTGCTCAGCCTCGTGTAGCAGGGAAAATATTTTGCACATAATGAGCTCCTGTATTTTCTTTACTCCTTAAGCTCATAGTGCTGCAGGGTTTTTACCCCCAAGGCTGAGTAGCAGCTCCAGGAAAGGAAAGGATGGGGCTTCATAAAAGAGGAAATCCTCATTAGCAAGACAGAAATCTTGAAAAACAGGGATTGCAAGAGAAAGGGTTTCCCCAAAGTTCTTTAGCTTCTTTTAACACAGAAACCAGGCCTGAGGGGCTAGAGTCTTACTATGTACCCAGCGATGATAGAACTCAGGATAAGACAGCCATGAAATTGTTGGAAGAAGAAGGGGAGAAAGAAAATAGAGCAGCAGGAGGTGAGACTTTTTATGTACCTTTCTGAATTCTACTTTCTGGGCCAAAATTTGGAAGATTCTGGACCAGGCTCATGGCTCCCCATATCCCCTGTGTCTTAGAAAGGACAGGAAAGTCCCTACATGTCCCAGTGATGGGAAATGGTGGATGGGTGATAAGAAGGCTGATGAGAGCCCAGGAACAAGACAAAGAGGCTGAAGTCAACTGAACTCCAGTAGTGAGTGGACCCTGCAGACTCCACCAGAGCATCCGTCACCCCTACGTGCCCAGCAGTCATGAGTCCATGGAAAAGCTAGAGCAGTTATTTAACAACAGAGACCTGTAAGGATACAGAGGGTAGCGTTGTAGGTCTGAGCCTGCCGCCCTTCTCCCCCTTGGAAGACATACTGAGTTGGTAAATAGATTTACCCACCATTTGGTGAAGCTGAAAATGAGAAGGATAGCTTTAAAAGCCTGAACTATTCATCCAGGGAACTTTAAACACCAATCCTATGGGGAGCGGAATTTTGAAGAAACTGTAAAGAAAATTGTTTATTTCCTCTAACAGCTGGAAAGGCTTGGGCAGCTTCCCTTCCTGTCACTGGAAGTGCGACTTCTATGCCTTCAGGGAGAGCGGTCTGGGAGGCATTTCCGCTCTGATGTAAATTACAGCCATTTCACGGGCAGGCAGCTCAGGGGTGCGGCAGTGCCAGCTCCACGCAGTCGATTGAAAGGGAGTTGGTCGCCTGGGAGTTTTCTAACCTGATTTCAGGTTTCCTGGACACCGTGTCCTCTCCCGACCCGACACCTGCTGTGACAGAGAGATGTTTGTAATGAGGTGAATAACAAACAGTTTCATGAACATTAGGTCACACAGGCACAAAAGGCACACTGGCTTAGGTGGGGCCAGCGTTTTCCTGTTTACTCTTATAATTTTCTCTACCAAATTTACACACTTGTAGAAAGTATTGGCAAGATTTTTAGACAAAGCCTTTAAACTCACACTTTCAGAAGAAGAAATGTTTGCTGTTTCATGGCTGAAAGAGAGGCACAGTTGTGCTGAGTTATAGACAGAAATTTGGCTTTTTTAAATGTCTGTTTCATACTTAAGAGCTAATAACACCAGCTCTAAAATAAAATATTCTACCACATATACAAAAAAACCCTATCATAATGATAAAAGAGGCAGGAGGAGACATTGGGAGGTGATAGATATGTTTTAAAAATTAACAAATAAAATTAAATATTCCTAACGGGAAAATTAGACTGGCTCCTGACTTTGCTGGTGGCATTTCAATAGATTTCTCCTATAGAGGTGTAAGTAGGTGAATGTATGCTCGTGTGCGGGCCGAGTGTCCCAGAGCTTTCCATGTGATCTGTAGGTTTTCCCTCTGCCCTGATATGACCGCCAGAACTGGGGCTCAGCTGGGAGTTTTAGAAATGATTTTTTATCTTTCTTTATACTTTGTGCCTAAATATATTGCTTGATGTGTTGGTTAGAGCTTTATCTTGATCATTTATATTTCTACAGTTCCTCAGTATTTAAGTCTTACTGGCAAAACTAAAATTTGAAAAAATTATCGTGTGTGATTTTGCAAGAGCCCAAGCTGAAGAGTTAAGGTCTATGGTGTCCACTGACTGCATTGCACTGCTGTCATCATTCCGACCGGGGTGTGGCCTTTTAGAACATGCTATCTAAGAATTAAAGCTAATTTAGTTGGAAAACCTGAAGCCTGCGTTTTGAGAACCATTTTAACACCTAGATTTCCAATCTTGAAATGACTGTACTCACTTATCAAAGAATAGGAAATAGATCTTTCCTTTTGACATCTTTTATCTCTTGAAATTGGAGGACAGTGGGTTTAAAAGTAGCACTCCATCCATCAATGATATGTACTTGAGTGTGCGTGTGTGTGCGCACGTGTGCACGTGTAAACATATTTAAAAGGCAGGTTTACGTTTTGGTTGGTACCAATTTCTAAAGAAGCCTGTATTAGTACTTGGAAGTTTATTGTAAATAAAATTGTATTATACCAAGGCAGGAGGATCACTTGAGGACAGGAGTGTTCAAGACCAGTCTGAGCAAGGGCATGACCCCATCTCAACAAAAAATAGAAAAATTAGCCGGGCATGGTGGCGCATACCTGTAGTCCCAGCTACTCAGGAAGCTGAGGCAGGAGGATCGCTTGAGCCCAGAAGTTTGAGGTTGCAGTGAGCTGTGATGTTGCCACTGCACTCTAAGCCGGGGTGACAGAGCGAGACTCTGTCTCAAAAAAAAAAAAATGTTGTAATATAACATGATTATAGAGAGGGGGGATGAGTGCCCCTAAATATCCTCTTGGTATCTTTGAATTTTGTGCCATGTATATTACCTAACGCTTAAATTTTTTAATCCACTGCTTGGACACCAGCAAGCAGATTCCCAAATGAGCATACCACACTATGCCTTGCTGCACAGCAGCCTCCACACTAGCTATCCAAGTGTAGTGTCCATCATTTTAAAAATCCAGTCCCCTTCAGTTTCAGATCGTGTGCTTCCCTTCTTTATTGTGCAGATGTCAGGTAAAGGGGTGATTTCTGTTCTGTTGCATTGTTTGTTCCAGTCTGCTTTCCTCTGTGTTTCTTCCCTTATTCATTTTCAGCTGCTAAGTATTTATACACAATTAAAGGGGGAAAGAAGCTTATTAATTGAAAAATTGATTGCATAAACTTGAAGGCTTGCTTTAATTACCTCGTGTCCAGGAATGGCATTTCCCCAGTTGTATCCTCCCTTCCTAAGTACAGGATTTTTTCCACTGGACTTCTGGCAACATCTGGTGTTCCGACTATGGTGCCATCCATGCTCTGCTGTTTTTATTTTTCACACAAACATGTGTTGATGGGCCATGGGCAGGTAAATTTATAATCATCCAATCGTGGGGTAAAAGAGCCGTTGCTAACCTTGGCAAACCTAATGTTAGAGAATTCCAGAAAATGACATAAACAATAAGAGATGCAAAGGGTTTTGACGTAAGTTGGGCTGACATCTTCATTTAGCAGATATGGAAAGAGGCCCAGAGAGGGCCACTGACAGGCAGTGGTAGGGCCAGGCCAGAAATCTGATCTCCGGCCTCCCTGCTTTGTCCCCCTGCCTCAGCCCAACCACTCTCTTCCCCAACATATTCCATGTTAGTGGATTCCAATGCAACACAAGGGAAGAAATAAGATCTCGAAGTATTTAGCTATTCAAAAATTATCTGCTAATCATAAAATAATCGAAAATATATAATAAAAAAGAATTCAGTTGCTGTGCGCAATCTAAATTTTGAAAGTCAACAATTTTTCTCTATAGCAGTGATATCAATCTCTATATATATTAATATATCCTGGTGTACATGTATGTATAATATATAACAACAGAAACCATAAAATATAGAACATATACTGTATAGCCAATGTGTGTGTGCATATACGGATATATATATATTCTTAAGGAGTCTTGCATATTTCTGTTGGACAGATTTCTGAAAGTGACATTTAATGATTTCTTATAAAATGATAGTGGAAAAAAATAAGAGTGAGAGAATACAAAAGAGGAGACAACAGTGTACAAAGGATCAATACATAATTAGAAAATAGAAAGCAAATGGATGGAAGATAACTGATTTTTCAGAAAACAGAAGGGATATAGCTAAGTGCCCAGACCACAGGACCCCAGCTGAGAGGGGTGCCAGAAAGAGAAAACCCAGCAGAGCAAATTGTCAAAGAAATATGGTAAGAAGTGTGTTCACAACTGAAGAGTGTTGATTACCAGATTGAGGTCAAACTGAGTGCCCAGCAACAAGAAAGAAGGAAAACAAAAACAAAAACAAAACAAAACAAAAAAAAAACCACACTAAATCTTCAAAATGGGAAATTTTAGAATTCTCAAAACAAAGAGAAACTTTTAAACATTTCCAGGAAAAAGAAAAAATATATAGGTCACAAACTGAAAATCAGAATGGGATCAGGCTTCTCTGTAGAAAATCTGAAAGTCTGAAGAGGGAAGCAAAGCCTTCAAAGTTTAATAAATGATTTAATGGAGAATTCTATAGCCAGACTATTAAGCCAGAGAGTAGAACAAAAACATATTCAGACATATAAAATACCATATCACCTACATATTAATACTATTCTAAAATGTGAAACAAACTGTAGGTTTCTTTGTATGAGCATTTGTGAATCTCAATATGAATAAATAGAGAAGTCGTTGACGTTTACACACCAAACTTAAACCATGGCTAACACAGGGAGGGGACTAAGATTGGGGAGCTGGTCAAAAGGTGCTTCCCAGCAATCTGTATTGTTTGTTGGCATGCGTTTCCTGGAATAATGTATTTATGTGTTATCTGGGTAATTGAAACTATTCTTAATTTTAATGTAAAAGAATCCATTACTGGTAAAAACTAGTTTTAAAGGGGAGATTGTTTGGAATTCTAAGCTTTTCTTTAACTGTTCATCTGGATCCACTTCTTTCAAGTGCCCTCTTTCTTTCTATTTCTAGCTTTTAAAAAAAAAAATCCAATTCAGACTAAAAGGAGCCATTATGGTTCCTTGATATCATCACATTTCTGTTAATGAGCCTTTTGAACTTGATTGGTTTTTAGTAGAATGGCGGTGATTCTGAAGCAATCCTGAAGTCACCTGTTTCCCTCTGCCATATAAATTCCCACATCTGTTGCTCATACGATCTAAGATATAAAAATATTAAAAAGGCAAAGTAGAGACCTGAATTTCCAATAAAAACCCTGTGTAACTTTAAAAAGTATGTTTAATGCAGCAATGAACGAGAAAGAAGTAAGAAGTTCTCAGAGGACAGGGTCCAAGTGAAAGCAGGTACACAGAGAGATAGGCAGGGCAATAAAGCTGTCTTTCACCTTGAAGGTGTCTACGAAGTTGACATTGAGCTTAGGTTTTTTTGATGGTATATGGACAGTAGGAGAACAGGAAATGAAGCCAAAATGATGAGTCTAATAAAAGGCCCCCAAAGGGCCACATATCCTCAGGGTATGAATGAATAAAAAATAAGCCTGCTATCACATCAAATTGCAAGAAAAGTGTTAGTCTCAAAACCTGGTATTGAATAGAGGAGGAAAAAATTTTCCCTGAGAATTCATAGTTTGGTTATAAGCTGGCCCTCATGAGGGTTTGAAGCCTGAATTCCCATCACCTGATAAACTCAGGATTTATTTCAAATCTGTCTCATCCTAGAAATCCTCTGGGCTCCTGGAATAATTCATCAGTTTATTTGTGAAGGAACCCATCTTTAAACCAGGCCTTAAACAGATAGTGTTCCAAGAAGTTCATCAAAACAATCACAATGAATACAAAGAAAATTCATGAGTGAGAACCAGCAGAAACAACAGAGAGCAGAATGAGCCCTAAAAAAACTTGAGATTTTGGAATTACGAGAAACAGAATATTAAGTGAGTGCTTTTAAGATTGACAATATAAATAAAGAGCAATTGACTAAAAAAGTGATGACACATATTTGAAAACAATCTGGAGATCAAGTTACCAAAGTGCTAGGGGTAGGATTCTGGACCTGTCTCTTCAGTAATTTATAGTGATGCATAAAGCCAGTGTGGAAATGAAAGGATGAGAATATCAGAGATAAAAAAAAAAAAAAAAAAAAAAAAAAGGCAGCAAAACATGAGTTCCTGGATCAGTTGGTTAAACAATAGTTATACATCTTCCTAAACACTTCTTCAGAAATGTCATTGAAAACCCCAGTTGAGAAAGCCCTTCTGAATTCCAAGAATGATTGATGAAATGATGTTTCTACCATTGATCTGTTGCAATAAAATTAAGATGTGAACTGGGAGAACAGAGATGACTCTGTAAGAGTCCCTGATACGGTTCGGTCTGCCACGCATATCTGTGGGTTCTGCACCAGTGGATTCAACCAACTGCAGATCAGAAATGTTTGGGGGGGAAAAAAAACTGTGTCTGTACTGAACATGTACAGACTTTTTTTCTTGTCATTATTCCCTAAATAATGCAGTATAACAACTATTTACAGAGCATTTATATTTTATTAGGTATTATAAGTAATCTAGAGAAAATTTAAAGTATACAGGAGGATGTGTGGAAGTTATTTGCAAATATTACACCATGAGGGACTTGAGCACCCAGGAATTTTTGGTATCCATGGTGCAGGGGAGGGGCGTCCTAGAACCAATTCACCATGGATACCTATGGACAATTGTATTACAATAGCCTACTAATCAATTCTTATACACTTTACCTAGTGTTATGCCCTGTTGAAATATTGATATTTGATATGACATATCTGTGGTCATTTTTGAACAAGGCTATTCTGAACCAATTATGTCTTGACGTGAGGGCATATTTGCTAATTGCATCTGTGTTTCTGTGGGATGCACGTATTCCATTTATATCCCTTTGATTTATACCCTGTTTCCATGAGGGAACAAGCTCTATCCACAAAAGCCTTCTATGCAGGAATGCCTCTTAGATAGTTCAGAAGGCCCTTGAGGATTTTGTACATTCTAAATACGCTAGGACACTTCCCACCATGTCATGAGGTCATCACAGTTGTCTGCCAGTGACCATTTTGTTCTTTAGGTTCCTAAACATGCACTTTTGGTTCTCAGTGGCTTTGTCAGCATCTCACTGGGCTGGCAATGACACCCACCATGCATCTTCCTATCCAGCCTTGGGGAACTGGTTTAGCATCTTAGCTCCTTGCTTGTTGGAACCGATGTATCCGGCATTCAGACTGTCTGTGCCACATGTGACATAACCAACAAACAAAATTGCATTTTTCTAACTCAAAGGCTCGATACTTTTATTTAGTATTAAACCCCAGATTGTTGGGTCTGTAAGTAGGTCACACATTGTGTTGAGGGATCCAGCTCCGTCCTTTGCCATCTGGCTACATGAATCAATGTCAGACGGTTACAAATATATCTCTGGAAAGGAGACCTTGGGAAAAAAGTGTTGACACACCAAGCCACAGACCCCAGGACCTGCTCCCAGAAGAATATTTTCACAGTACATTCAAAGCTATCACGGTGTGGGTTTAAATGCTGGCTATATGGTCCTCTGTCTTTCATTTTCATTGGATGCTAGAATCTGAATGGGTTCTGTCTCTGCTTCATTAATCTGTATCTTACTGCATGCCAAGAAATTCAGGGGAACTCAGGGATGGCAGGAAGTGGATGAGGAAGAGGGAAGAGTATATCATAGAAACAGCAAGCAGCCCTAAGGGCAAAAAAAGAATAATAATGTTAAGACAATGAGGCTTGTGTATCCAGCCAACTACTGGAAGCTGGAAGGAAGGTGTACAAATGTGAATGAGGTTCCCAAGGGAAAGAATACAGCAAGAGAAAGAAAAGAAGGCCTCAGATGGAGCCCTGAAGAGCTTTCAAGGAGCATCTTGGCCTGGGGTTATTCTGAACACAGCGCTAAGATTGTAAGGGCAAGTCTTTATTTTCTCACCATGAATGTGAACTTCTTCCCTATTGTTTTGTTTTACCCATGACAGACAACTGTCATCCATCTCTCACCGTAGAATTGCCTTAATTCACCCCAAATCATCATTGCCAGTGATGACAAAGTTTCACCATAAACGGATTTAATCAAGATGAAGAATATAATTGTGTCAGTTTTTAATGAATAAGACCTCATAGGTGTGCTAAATGATGCTTATTACCAAAACCATTTAAATGCTAGTGATTTCATGCTTTTGTGTTTCACTGGTCAGTTTCTCTGGCTTTGACCTGTGAGCTCAGCGTGAGGTGCTGAGATTTGATCTGAGATGATGACCTGGAGTTTGTGTACTGTCATTGACTTGGAAATGATCACTTTGCATATCTCAGAAGATGACATCTCTTAGGTCGATTTTGAAAATCCATTATTGCAAGCTGTCTAAAGGAGGTATAGGATTTTTTTTTTTTTAAGGAAGTATAGGATTTTGTAACAATTAATTGAGGTAACCAACAGAAAAGTTGAAATTTATACTATTCAGTAGTTTTCATTCTCCAGTATTGTATTTTTATAGTAGACATTGAATGGGGTGGAAAATTCTTTTTAATTATTTGATAGGCATTTTTCCACCATGATTACTTGTTGTCTGAATTTGGTACTAATGGAATCCTAACGAGGAGCTGCTTTGCGATCATGTGTGCATTTGTGCATGTGCCCTGTGGGTATTGGCGTGTGCTAGGTGTGTTTACCTGTGTTTGCTATGATATAGGAAACAAAAACCTCAACAGTTCCAGAGGGAGCCCTAACAATATAACTTAAGCATCAAGGGGAAGGAATTTTGTTAATTTTAGTGTAGGCAAGAGATAAGAATGTTTTTTTAAGTTAGTAGGAAAGATGATTATGGAACTGCATTGCCCAGTGCAGTAACTAACCACACATAGCTATTCAAATCTAAATTATAAAATTAAAAATTCAGTTTCTCAGCCACACTAGCCACCCTTCATGGGCTTAATATTCCCCTGTAGCCTGTGTCTACAGAGTTGGACAGTGCCAATAGTCAACTTTTCCACCATCACAGTAAGTTCTATTGAACAGTGCTAACCAAGAATAGGGATCAAATCCAGGCTGCTCCCTTTTTTTTTTTTTTTTTTTTGCACAGCCCATGCACTAAGAATGATTTTGACATCTTGGAATGACCAAAAGAAGAAGAATATTTCAGAACACATGAAAATCATTTGAAATTCACATTTTAGTGTCCTTAAAGCTTTATGGAGCACAGCCGTGCCCATTCGTTCATGCATTGTCTACGTCTTCACACTACAACAGCTGAACTGAGTAGTTGTGACAAAGACTGTATAGCCTGCAAAGTCTAAATTCTGTGGCTCTTTACAGGAAACTTTACCAACCCTTGAGATAAAGGAAGGAAAAGAGCAGTGTCACAAATCACTTTAATAAAGAATACTCTGGGCCGGGCGCGGTGGCTCACGCCTGTAATCCTAGCACTCTGGGAGGCCGAGGTGGGCGGATCGTTTGAGCTCAGGAGTTCGAGACCAGCCTGAGCAAGAGCGAGACCCCACCTCTACTAAAAATAGAAAGAAATTATATGGACAGCTAAAAATATATATAGAAAAAATTAGCCGGGCATGGTGGCGCATGCCTGTAGTCCCAGCTACTCGGGAGGCTGAGACAGGAGGATCGCTTGAGCTCAGGAGTTTGAGGTTGCTGTGAGCTAGGCTGACGCCACGGCACTCACTCTAGCCTGGGCAACAGAGTGAGACTCTGTCTCAAAAAAAAAAAAGAATACTCTGCATAGTTTTGGAAAATGAAATCAATGCAGAAAAGGGAAAGTGTATCCAGAGCTCATACTCTGATTTCATTGCTGTAGGATAACCCTGCGTTTCAGGATTTGATGGTTGATTGAGGTGAAGACCCCAGAAACATTGGAGGTGGCCTTTAATGTATATCCAAAGGGCTTCATTGAACCCTCAGTTTCCTCAATGTCTTTGTAATTTTTTTAGAATACTCTCCAAAGCTCACTTGTCTCTATAATCCACCATCTTCCCCATTGTCAAAAGGAAGATTAAGTTCTCTCAAAGGTTTGACAATATGAAACAAGGAAATTCACTTACCCTCTTGACAGAAATGCCAATTATCTTTTTAACATTCTCTTAGGCAAATGTCTGAGACAATGAAAAATTATTTTGCAGTGGGACCCGAGCCAACCCATCATCAATCTCCTCTCATTACTACCATCTCTTCCCGTCTCTTGAGGATGAGCCTACTAATAAGAATATGTCATCTCATATTGGGCAAGGCTTAAATACATGCAAGAACTTCATTAAGTCATTCCCTATCAGAAGCACCGCAAAGCTATTGAGAATTTCTGCAGGGCTAAGAATGCGTCTTCTCTACCTGTGAATTGACAAAGCACCCTACAGAACGCGGCCAACCCATTCGATAATGTTGATGGACAAGATTGTATGAAGAGTAGGGAGGGGAACACCTTTTTTTTTTCCTTCTCTGGTATACTTATAAATAGTTCTTTAGGAAAAGAGGAAATGCATGGGTTTGTCCTAATAGAGTCTCACTTTAGGGACACCCAGGGAATTCCTAGGCCCAGGGGAATTAGTGTTTGAGAAGGAGAATCATGCTTCTCTTACAGAGATCCCTTCTTAACCCTCACGAATCTTAGTTTAATGACTCATATGCTGAAATATTTTTATTAATGTCTGCAAATCCCTTTGAAATGCATCCAAAAAATAAATGAGGTAGACATATGATAAAGCAAGTATGTTAAAGTGTTAATGGTAGAATCTATTTCTGGGTATACTGGTATCCACTATGAACTTCTTTCAACTGTTCTATATGTTTAGAGATTTTCATAATAAAATGTGGCAGAAAAAATCCTCCAGGAATACATTTTTGTTTAAGCCTCTAATTTCTCAGTATTAGTCTTAAGTGTAACTGACTTCAAAGGAGCCAGTCATCAGGAAAAGTCCGTGACCCAAAGCGTTGTTGTCCAAGTTTTCTCGGGCGTAGCGGAGGTTCAGGCACAAATGCAAATCCCCACTGACCTCACTGTGGCAGTCCCACCCCTTGGCCAATAAGGGGTAATTCAGCCATGGTGCAATTTAGACTTATAGTCTTTAAAACGATTTCTGGGCCTGATCCTTACATACCTACTTTAGCTTGTACTGTCTTCTTGTACATCCTCCATTAAAAGATGCTTTCAGGAATGTTCTGTGAATTTGAGGATTTCTACTTAGTGCAGTACGGAATGCCCTGCTGATGCAGGCCTGGAAGGAGTCCATGGACCGATAGGAGCTAACAACCAGCCATTTTGACATTTCGATTTCTCACTGATGTGTCTTGTTTATTTAATTCAATTTAATATTAAAGAATAGGGAAGGTAAAACAAACTGTTCAGCAATGTGTACACCATTAGGTTTTAAAATGAAACAAAACTAAAAGATATCCAGAGTAAAAATGTGCATTCATTTTGAAATTATTCTTAAAAGCCCTGAAGCACACAGGGGCAGCTTTGGATGTGCTAGATATTTTTTCAGCACGTAGAGTATCCAATACCAAGTAGAGGGTTCTGTCAGAAACTATCATGAAGCCAATATATTATTGATAATTGCTTGAATTGTCTACATATATGATCCTAAATCTCTTTTTTAAATGCTTATACTACCAATGGTCCCTGATTTATAGCTGCTGGGCCAGGAAACGGCCCATTAATGAAACGGTCATAGCTTCACTTCATATCACATCCAGAGGATGTGAAATTTAAGGCAATAACAGACATGTGAGTAGGAGTGAGAACTCCGGAAGTCGTGGGAGGGGGTTCCAGTCAGAGGGAGCAGCAGGTGCAGCTGCCCTGAAGCAAAAGGATGAATTTAGGATCTAAAAAAAGTCAATTCCAAGAAAAAGAGATGAGACAGGGGGAGAGAATGGGGCCAGAGCATGCAAGACCATTGCAAGAAGCATAAAAAACTTGGGGCTTTATTCAGAAGACAATAGCAGGCATTGAAGGGCATGATCCAATCTCTGTTGTAGCAGAATCTCTTTGATTGTGCTGTGGAGAATAAATTGGAGAGGGAAACCAGTTAGGAGGCTACTCTTATAATCCATAAAATGGTGATATTCTGCCTTTTATGTCTTTGAGAAGAAAGCATAGGTAAAGTCCACCCAATTCACTTTTGGTACAATAAGCATATTCCCAGCCAAGGATTAAGGAAGATAAAATGATCGGTACCAAGAACTCATTACTTCATTTTCTTTTATGTATCAGATCAAGTACCCTTTCTAAAGAAAGCTAAACTTTACAGTTGTTAAAAAAAAAAAAAAAATTGAGTTCCTGAGAACCTACTGAATGTGAGTCTCCACGTAGTAATTGTAGTAAAATCTGTCCAAAGGCTGGCATCAGTATATCTAGGCAGGATATATATTCTAGCCCAGATTTTGCATGGATGATGCAGGGAAGCCCAGAATCCCCCAGTGTCAGACATTAGAACCCTTAGGAGCAGCTCCTCTTCACAAGTAGAGGCCTCCACTGCCATCAGAGTCTCCTCCAGCTGCTCCCAGCATCCCGGGCAAGAGAGGAGGGCAGCCCTGCTGGGAAACCCCTGCCCACACATCTCTCTGCTACGTGAGGGACAGCCACATCAGGTGTTCTTAGCATATTGACCACACGTTAAACAGTGACCCTTCTTTCCCTCATTTACTTATTTAAAAATGTTTCTAAACGTCCTGCTTTTAGGTCTAATTGGATTATGTGGCCTTGGCTTACAGTGTCTTAGGGTCATGAATATGAAGGTCTGGTCATTATAAAAGAGTAAGGTCTGAGTCTGTGAATACTCTCCAAGAGGTCACTCCCCCCAGGCTCTGTGCTAGTGGCACGGGGATGGGGGGGGGGGGGGGCACAGGGCTCTGCCCTTCAACGTTCAGTCTCTTTCTACGACATTGGAGATGAAGCTGGACTTCCAGCCTGTGCCTGCATATTCCTGCAACTTCTCAGGGTCTTGTTGACTGAGGAGGCAAGCACGCAGGAAAAGGCCCTCTAGAGCACCCAATCTGGATTAAAGTTTGTCTTATGTATTTAAGAAAAATTTGCTTTTATATGGTTTTACTGTATAGATAGATTAGGTTTTTAAAAAGAGTGGCGTCCATCACTAAGACCCCAGGTCATTACCTTAGATATTGACACGTTGAATAAATCCCACCAGTTTCTTTTATTGTAATGTGCCTCCTTTTACTGAAAGCTAATCCCCCAAATAAAAAAGTTCAAATGGTCATTTTTTTTATAATTTTTTGAAATAAATTTTACAAATACTTCCCCATTTTTTCCAGTTAATGTTTAATTTTCAAGGGGGTTTTAAAGTCAGGATCAGACTGATGTACTTA
Source organism: Eulemur rufifrons (assembly GCF_041146395.1). NCBI lineage: Eukaryota > Metazoa > Chordata > Mammalia > Primates > Lemuridae > Eulemur > Eulemur rufifrons. Next base: position 32,104,029 of record NC_091002.1, read on the forward strand.
CTCAGTAGATATTACTTGCCACTGGTATATGACGGTTTAATAGAAATTTTATTGGTTTAGGGATGTTAAAGACTGAGACTTAAGTGGTTCCACTTTTAACAGCAAAAAAAAAAAAAAAAACTATTACTGGCTGTAATAAAATTTAGTAGTCTTAAAATTTAAGTAGAATAGTTGTTTATACTTACTCAGGGAAATGGGGAGTTATATAGCATATTTAAATAAATCGCAGAACACTTGGTCCTGAATACTGCCCATTATAATACTTTAAACAAATTAAATTTAATTTAAAAGTTTCAGGCCTCCTGAATGTCAGGGGAAGGTGAAAATGCAGTCATGGAATGCAGAGACTAGTATGAGAAAAAAAAAAAAAACCAGCCAGAAATTCTGAACTTGGATCTCTTCTCATGTCCTTGTGCTGCGTCATTGCTTGAAAGATGACCTTGATGACCGCTGATGTTTTTAAAAACTTGAGTGCCAAGTGCAGGGTATTTCCTTTCCATGGATTAGAGCACATGATAGCTCTTGAGGCAGATTATAAGAATCCCTGTGATAAGATTATGGCAAATGAGACGAAAGAATCAGAATCGAAAGCCTGACCCGCAGATGACTCCCTTGTCTAAAGAAAACATTTGATCTTGCTTTCAGAGCACGGCCTCCTGAGAAAAGATTTTTGCTAGAATAAGTAACTGTTTCATACTTTGCCAGACGGATTCATTCGAGTCCTTGGGGAACCCCAAGCAGGTTTAGTTATCTTGATGACAAAGGCCCACATTGCTCAGAAAGTACCCCATGTTGGCAGCTGTACGACACTATCAAGGGCTGTCATTGTGGAATCATAGAAAACTCCAACTTTTTAACCTAACTGTAATGGATTGAGTGATGGTCCCCCCCAAAATATGTCCTTATCCTAATTCCCAGTATCTGTGAATGTTACCTTATTTGGGGGGGGGGAGGGAAGCCTTTAAAGATGCAACTAAGGTAAGGATTTTGCAATGAGGAGATCATCCCAGTTTATTCAGGTGGGCTTTAAATCCAACCATGTGTCCTTCCCTGAGGGAGGCAGCGAGCCACTTCACACAGACAGAAGAGGAGGCACTGTGACCACGGAGGCACAGATTGGAGTGGTGGCAGCCCGGGTCAGGGAATACCAGCAGCTACTAGAAGCTGGAAGAAGCAAGGAGCCGATTCTCCCGAGGGAGTGTGTCCTGCTGCTGCCTTGATTTCAGACTTCTGGCCTCTAGAACTGTGAGAAAATAAATTTTCTGTTGTTTTAAGCCACTCAATTTTCAGTAAGTTGTTACAGCAACCACAGCAAACTAATACGTTAACAAGAGATTCTATTTCCTGCATTTATTGATTGATTGGTACCCTCCCTAATGACTGCTTTTCCAGGTGAGGTGTCTGAAAGGGCTTTTTCCCTTCCATGCTCTTGCACATCCTTCTGGAATAGTCTCCGTGGCAGTTAGTACTGATTATTGCAACCACATTTCCTGTGGGCTGTGTGTGTGAAATTTGTGGAGCTCAGAAGAAAATATATGATTAAAAGCAGCTCTTCAACTAGCAAATTTCTTTCTTCTCAAGTTCATTCATTTGAAAAGTATTTATTGAGCATCTACTATGTGCCAGGCATTGTTCTGCGTGTTGGGGATAGAGTGAAGGGGCAGGGGAATGGACAAAAATCCATATTCCCATGGAGTTTTCATAGGCAAGCAATAAGTGAAATAAAGAAGTAAAATTATAGCATGTTGGATGGTAGCAAAAACTACATAGAAAATTAAAGGAAGAAAAAGGAATAGGAAGTAGAAGTTTTCTATTCTTAATAGGATGGTTAGGGAAGGCTTTACTGAGAGGGTGATCTTCAGGAGGAAGGTGTCAAGTCAGCACATAGAATTAACCACCACAGGAGATCAGTTGAGCAAACCATAATATATCTGTGGAGAGAGCTTCCTAGGCAGAGTGAGTTTCAAGAGCTAAAGACCTGGCTAGTTGAATGACAAGGCAGCAAGTGCAGGAGGGACAGAGACCCAGCAGAGATGAGTAGCAGATAAGTTCAGAGGAGTCTTAGGGTGAGGCTGGTGGCAGACCTGGCTGTCCATGGCAGTGGCTTTTGCCTGCTTTTTTTATACTTTGTTAGATTTATTTCAGAGTCTCTGCCTTTGTCATCTTCTTTTCTTTTCATGGGTATTTCTTCCAGTCATATCCATGAAAACCTTATTTTAAGTCCCTAACCATAGGCTTTAGAGATCTATGCTATGCAAAAAGTGCTTCATCAAATTCTATTATGACTTATTTATGGAGATCTGCTCACTCACAGACACAGAGAATTCCGTGCATGTCTTGTGTGACTAGCCTGTCCTGAGTATTCATGGGTTGAATTCATTCAAGGACTCTTGAGTTGGGCTGTCTGTCTGCAATGGTCCTGTACCTGCATGCAGGCTTGCTGTGGAACCAGCTTATGAGTGTTTATGTTTTATAAACTGCATAATAGGTTTAATACCTTCTCCGTAAATATTTAACAATTCCCACCTCAGAGGGCACAGGAAATAGTCCAGAGCACACGCCTCGAACTTAAAATGACTAACAAGGCACTGGGTCAGTCAGCTTTCACTGTACAACAAACCACCTCAACACTTAGTAACTCAAAACAATAACCATATGTTTTTGCTCACAAGTCTGTGGGTCAGCTGGGCCTCTCTGAGGATCTGGGATGGGCTCAGCAGATCTCAGCTGGGCTTAGTCAGGTGTCTGCGTGCAGCTGGCAGACGAGCTGAAGTCTGGCTGGTTGAGGATGGCCTCGCCCACCTGTCTGGCAGCTGGCTGTCTGGCAGTTGGGATGGTGGGATTGATTGGGCCTTGTGTCCCTCATCTTCCAGGCTTGCCCAAAAGCAGAAGCGTACAAATGTCTTGAGGTCTAATCTCAATCCTGGCATATTGTCATTTCTCTCACATTCTACTGTCCAAAGCAAATCCCAAGCCCAGCCCAGGTTCAAGAGGCAGAAGATAGATTCTAAGTCTTCGTGGGAGGAGCTGAAAAACAATTGTAGCCGTCTTTTCAATCTCTATATAGTATGATAATTAATTTTATGTGTCAACTTGACTGAGACACAAGGTGCCCAGACATTCAGTCTGAGACTGAAGGCCTGAGAACCAGGAGAACCAATGAAGTAAGTACACACACACACACACACACACACACATATACACACACCCTATTGGTTCTGTCTCTCTGGAAAACCATGACTAATACAGATTTTTGTACCAAAAGTGGTTCTAGAGGAACAGAATTTTAAGGATGTGTTTTCTGAATTGATTCTGAGGTTTTGGCATTGGCTCTCTCATCTGATTAGATTTAAAGATGCTAATGACTTTATTTCTATTAGTAAAGAGAGCACTCACCATCCATGGTGCTCCAGCAATAGAGATACACAAAATGTCACCATTGGATACACCTAACCAGCCACTTACAAGAAGAGAAGATCTGGATGACTATGTATATAACGATTTTTTAACATGTTTGGTGAAATAACAAATACAGTGAGACTGGCCTGTAGCTCCTATCGCCATTGAACAAAGTGGAGAAAGAAAAGGACAAGCTCAGGGATTTGAATTCCCAGGCCAAGCACCACATCAGTGATATGAGAGGTGGCATGCAGGTGTGTGCCCTCAAGGAGACCCTTATCTCCCATAGCCCGAGGGCTGAGATCACTAAAAATCCAATGCAGAGTCTCACCTTGCAACTGGCTAAATTCCAACACAAATTGAACTCCCAAGCTCACGCGGTGTCTACCTAAGTGAGGGCATTGATGATGAAGGACTAGGATCCTGAATGTTGGAACGGGGATGTGTGGGAAGACCCTGATGTAGGTGGGGACATTGAGCCCCTATATTATCATAAGAGTTCATTGCCAGTTGAAGAGGCCTCTCCACTCCTTTCAAAGGTGATTAACCCCGCATCAGCTGAGGAGACTGTCAGGGCCTCCCTGGAGGCAGCTGCCTTTCAAGATGATGTGGAGTCTCCTCAGGACCCACTCGTACCACCCTTCTTTGTTTCTAGACCCATGACATTCAAGTCCCAGCAGGCCCCTAAAGATGAGGTGGTATAAAGTATAACCCATGAGGAGGTATGCTGTACTCCAAAAGAACTACTTAAGTTTTCTAATTTATACAGAGAAAAATCTGGGAGATATGTGAGGGAATGGATATTAACAGTATGAGATAATGGTAGAAGGAACATAAAGTTGAATCAGGCTGAATTTATTGATATAGGCTCATTAAGCAGAGAGCCTACATTTTATTTTGCAGCTCAGGGATTTAGAAAGGGCTGTAATAATTTGTCAGTTGGATGAAACATGGACCAAAAGGTGGCCCACAGTGGACAAGCCAGAAATGCCAGACCTGCCTTTGTTTAATGTAGAGGAAGGGATTAAATGACGTAGGAAGACTGGAATGTTAGAATGGATTTGTCATTTAAGACTGACTCACCCACACCGGGAAGTTCTAGAAGACATAACTTTCACCTCAATTGTAAGAAATAAATTTTTGAGGGATTCTTGGCGTCTTTGAAGAGCTCTGTATCACTCTTCTCTGTAGGCCAGACCTGACGGCGGGAACTGTAGTCACTGAATTGGGAAACCGGAATGCAGTGGGAATAACTAGATCCTGGCATGGCAAGGGCCAAGTGGCAGAATGTGACCACCGCGGCAAGGTGGGCATGGGTACCATGATGAGCAGCAGAGTCATACAGCTATCAAAATAGTCTGACTCCTGCAGAATCCTGGTATGGGCTAGTTGATCGTGGTGTTCCTAGAAGTGAAATAGATAGGAAGCCTCCTAAGTTCTTAATTGTTCTGTATAAGAAGAAAAGTTCTAAGTTAAATTTTAAAAATGTCTTACCTGAATCATAAAAACAGAATCACTGCCCCTCAAATGATTCCTGCCCTTGAGCCAGTTTGCAGACCTAGCACCTCTTCAATGAAGGGGAGGCTGAGTTTCTTTGAGGAGAAAGTCCTGTGCACTACTGAAAATCTGTACGATTAATCTTTCTCCCAGCCTTCTCCAAATGGACCTAGGGCCTTTTACCAGGGTAACTGTGCTTTGAGGAAAAGGAAATCATCAGATCTTTGGGGGCCTATTGAACACTGGCTCTAAACTGACGCCAATTCCAGAAGACTCAAAACATCTCTGTGGTCCACCAGTCAGAGTAGGGGCTCATAGAGGTCAGGTGATCAATAGAGTTTTAGCACACGTCCATCTCATAATCGACCCAGTGGGTCCCCAAACCTGTGGTTATGCATGAGATTGGAGACCCAGTTCTGGAATGTATACTTGGAATAGATCTAGTCTATAGCTGGCAGAATCCCAACATTGCTTCCCTGACTTGTGGGGTGAGGGCTATTATGGTGGGAAAGGCCAAGTGGAAGCCACTAGAACCATTTCTTCCTAGGAAAATTGTAAACCAAAAGCAATACCACATTCCTGCAGGATAGCAGAGATTAGTGCTAAGAACTTGAAAGATGTAGGAGTGGTGATTCCCACTACATTCCCATTCAACTCACTTGGCCCGTACAGAAGACAGAAGGATCTTGGAGAGTAAGAGTAGAAAGTTTAACCAGGTGATAATTCCCATTGCAGCTGCTGTACTAGATGTGGTTTCATTGCTCGAGTAAATTAGCACATCCTGGTACCTGGTACGCAGCTATTGGTCCTGCAAATGCCTTTCTCCCCACTCTTGTCAATAAGTACCCCCCAGAAACAATTTGCTTTCAGCTGGCAGGGCCAGCAATATACCTCAGGGGCATATCAGCTCTCCAGCACCGTGTTACAATTTAGTTCACAGGGTCTTGATTGCCTTTGATCACACTGGTCCATTACATCAATGACAGTACGTGATTAGACCTAGTGAGCAAGAAGAAACTACTCTGGACTTACTGGTAAGACATTTGCATGTCAGAGGGTGGGAAATAAATCTGATGAAAGTTCAGGGACCTTCTACCTCAGTGAAATTTCTAGGAATCCAGTGGTATGGGACAAGTTGAGATACCCCTTCTAAGGTGAAGGGTAAGTTGTTGCATCTGGCCACTCCTACAACCAAAGAAGTGGCACAATGCCTAGTGGCCTCTTTGGATTTTGGAGGCAACATACTCCTCCTTTGGGTGTGTTATTCTCGCCTATTTACTGAGTGACCCAAAAAGCTGCTAGTTTTGAGTGGAGCCCAGAACAAGTGAAGGTTCTATAACAGGTCCAGGCTACTGTGCAAGTTGCTCTGCCACTTGGGCCATGTGACCCAGCAGATGCAGTGATATCTACGTTTAATATCATGTGTCATATCTCAGTAAACCCAGAAAGTAGATATTAACATAACCTCCATCACCCTCCACACACACCCCCCTGCAAATGAAGACCTCAAAGCAGTTAAGTGACTGGTCACACAACACACAGGTAATAGAACCAGGAATCAAACATAATTACAACAGACTCCAAAGCCTACCTACCTGCTTTTAATCTTTCAATTAGATTTCTTTAGTACTTGTGTTGTGGACTGCAAAATATTCAGGGCTAATTCATGTGTTGTTGGTTTTTTATTTTTACATATTTTCCCCCACGTTCTATTCGCATGTCATAGAACCACTGAGAATTCTTCTCTGGCATTTGCTGTGGGGCTGACAGGGCCCTTGAATCCTGTCTCATGGACTGCACTGAAGCAGCACTAATGGGTGTCCTGGATGAGCCAAGCCTTAGCACCATCCTTCACCTTGATCAGCCAGCCTGGAAATAGAACAGGGCGAGCTTCTAAAGACAGAAGGGCACAGTCCCTGCTTTTAGTTCACTGGTAATCTCAGTAGGGTGATATAACCAAGTGGAATGAAGAGATGAAATGAGATGAGATGAGATAAGGCCTAGGCCATGTGGGATGGGCCATAGGTAGACAAACTACAGGGAAAGAGTGATTGCTCTAAGGAGGCTACACAAGGGAAAGGACAAGGTGAGTTGGGTGGAAAAGGATGAGTTAGGTCTTGTAAGAGGCCTGGAAAAGGTGGAATGTCCACAGAGGGACCAGCTTGAGCAAATTGTCCCAGACAAGCCATGAACTCCTTCTTTGAAAGTTCCAAGCTTTCATAACTTCACTAAGACTTTGACTAGTATGCCTTTTTTGGAGGCAATGGCTTCACAAATTCTCTAAGAGTAAATTCAACACAGAACCCTACACTGATTCCATTTCTCTTATAATTTGGTAGCGACCCCTTTCAGACTGAATTTCATCCAGAATAATGTGACCTGAGCCACCCATTGTACTGAACAACTTCCCCTCTCTTTTTAAGTTTGAAATCAGCTTTTATTTTATAGGTAAGCATAGCATCCTGCCACATTTAAAAGTGAAAAAAAAAAACTAATAAAATGTACTTCATCAGCATTTTCTATGATTGCAACCTACATGTACAAGTAGCCTGCTGTTATCTCGTAAGGCAGTTTCCTTAAAATGTGTGAGTAGTGGCTATTAAGTCATTTTATGGAGTCATTTCTAAAACAAGATGCTTTGTCACTGTTACCTTAATTACCTTTAGCTATGGCTGTATTTTAAAGAACAGAACCCTTTATGGTGACTATTGTAAATACAGACAGATTATTTTTTTCCGTTGTGGGAATGATGAGGCTAATTTGTTTGTCTTTTTCCTTCTAAAACAGATCTTGATGAAAATGAAACCAGTACAATCATAGTAATTGAGATCAACAGTTCTCTTAATTCCAGGTTGAGTTGGATCCCAAGTTTTATGTCCCTTTCTACCTCTATCCTCCCGTAAGACAAATCCTTTTGCTGGCAGGGGTAAACGTTGCATTAAACTCCTGACTTATAATCTCCACTCTTAGCATTTGTGATAATTGATATTAAAATTAGAATCCCAGGGTAAGTGCCAATGAAGGAAATAAACTCTGAACCATGCAGGCCACGATTTCTGTCAGTTGTGTTTGGGGGCGGGGGGCTTGTCGGACCCTGGAGTTCCGAATTCAAGTTCTCAACTGACTCTGAGCTCATGGCCTTGCTGTGTGGGTCACACTTGTGGTAACATCCTGGAGTCATTTCATAGAAATGCGGAACTTATTTGGAGGGGCCTTACCTTAATTCTTTAATTTTGTGTAAAGAAGCTAGATATTTGATGTGTTCTCTGTTTGGAGGTAATAAGGAAGAAAATGGGAATAAGACATTAACATTGTCTAATTTCTATCATCGTATTGATATTCTTTGTCTGTAGTTTTGAAAGCAACTTGGCTTATGTGGCCACTGTTGCAAATGGTAAAAAAATTGGGGTAAAACAAAGAAATGATGTCATCAGCATAAAATAGAATGAGATTTAACTACAGCAAATGCCATGTTTTGCATTTTCTAAAAGCCTGGCAGAATGGTCAGGACTAGCTTACTCAAGCACAGGGGTAAGCAGTCAATAAAAATGCTTACATGGAAGGTGCATGAATATATCTTTAATATGGATTTTTAATATTTGATCAAGTTTGGTGGCTTTTGTCAACCTTATATCAAACAGTCAGAATTATTTATTGTTACTGTTTCCTGCTATTGATTACTGGTCTTGACCTTTTGTAGGCCCAGCCTTACAATTTATTCAGAAGTGTGGTTTTGAACCACATAAAGTATTTCATGGCAATGCAAAGTCTTTTCCTGAAGTGTTTTGTTTTATTTCATTTTGAACTGAAGAGATTATGGGGATTCAGTACTTAACAGGTTTTATTCATGGACTTGATAGTTAAAATGACGTGAGGATAACAGCAGGCCAAAATATAAAAGAGAAGAAATCATATATTCTGAATATATATTCTTTAGTTAATGTTAACACCTTGAGTTTAAAAACCATCAGGAAATATACAAAATCTACTGAAATGAAACTGAGTATTTGAACTTGGAGAACAACAATATTTCAACCATTTGTGTTTTACCAAGTTATGAATAATCATGACCTTGTGGCATCATCTAGACAAATTTTGAGGAATTTCTATAAGTATACAGAACTCCTGTAAGGTCGTATTTAGGATAGACCTTGCTTTGGCAAATTTCACTTTTGTGAAAATTAGAGTTAGACACTGGCAACCCAATGGCTTTTACTTTCATGCTAGGACAAAATTAAATATAAGGCCAGTCGTTTAGGGCAGTGGTATCTAAACTTTTCAATTTTATGCTCCTAAAAAATTGAGCACCACCCCCTTACCATAGGCAAATTCATTTATTCACTCATTTATACATTATAGGTCTTAAACTAACACATACATTCATTAAAAGTGAATGTATAATATATAAGTATATTTATAAATTATGATGAAATAAAAAGGATAAAGATGAAAATAATGTTTTATGTTATTTGCTAATGATTCAAACAACTCTCTGCTCTCAAATGAGAGCACATGTGTTTGAATAGACTTCATAATTTTCAAAACTTTTTTTTTTTTTCTTTGAGATAGAGTCTCACTCTGTTGCCCAGGCTAGAGTACTGTGACATCAGCCTGGCTCACAGCAACCTCAAACTCCCGGGCTCAAGCAATCCTTCTGCCTCAGCCTCCCGAGTAGCTGGGACTACAGGCATGTGCCACCATGCCTGGCTAATTTTTTCTACATATATTTTTAGTTGTCCAGCTAATTTCTTTCTATTTTTAGTAGAGACAGGGGTCTCGCTCTTGCTCAGGCTGGTCTCGAACTCCTGACCTCCAGCGATCCACCTGTCTTGGCCTCCCAGAGTGTTAGGATTACAGGTGTGAGCCACTGCGCCCGGCCTCAACACTCTTGGTTTAACACTTTGATACAGAAATCTAAAAAGCTGATGCTAAGTTTAGAATTTTTTTTTTCCAATACTTGGTTTTAATGGCTTTCCCTGCTAGGGAAAAAAAAGATTCGTCACGGAGATTTGATGGTTGAAATGGAAGAAGTTCATCCTTTGTGGTGGTTACTGTGTCATTATGCTCCTTTTATTCAATCCCATCAAAGGTTCGACTTTTTGATGGATGCTTAATTTTTAAGTGCCCTGCTAATTACAATGATTTTCCACTTTCATTAACATGCTATACACTTAAGACAAGGTTCATTGTTAGCTGTAAAGGAAGGTAAATCCATACTTCAAATAGTCTTCTTAATGATATTACTTTTTCAGCTGATTCTCCTGTGATATCTGATTGTTCATTCACCTCAACATGTAGGAAAGGGGGAAATGTCAACTCTGCCAGTCTCCTTTTGTTTACCGCTGGCATAATTGTTAATATGGCTGGTTTCCATGTCTTTGAAGAAATTTAGTCTATTTGGTGAGGGTTTGTTTGGCTAAAGTAGATAAAGTAGCCTGTAAAAGCCACTTAACCTGGGCTTGTATGAACTGAATATGTTGCAGCAAGCTGAAAGTCACTGTATAAACAAAGGCACCAGTGTCCCAAGCCCTGAAGGTGTTTCACTCATGTCTTTCCTCCAAGGCCTGGAGCACTATAAGGCACTCATAACCATCTAACACACTAATGTGGCACCAGTGTCAAAATTTATAATAGGTGTGAGTAAAGCTAATTGCTCTTACACGTGGAAATTCTAGAACCCTTTTCTTATATTCCTAGATTCCCATACTAGATCACCTTTCCAGTTATCCCCTGATTGTATACATTGCCTCTTTGGAGACTATAGATTTAGGGCACTAGATCACTTTTTTCCCCTAATTAAACAGATCGTGAGTACTTTCGGTAACTAGTGAATTCTGGTATTTTGGAGGCAGGAAAGATACAGGGAGTCCCCATGCTGTAAGCATTATCTCTTTGAACATATTTCAGCATATTAAATCTGTCAATTTTTGTTTCATGTAGTTTGAAGATACAATTATCGGGTGCATATATGTTTAGTATTGTTATGTTTCTCAGTTAAATTGATCTTTTTATCATTATGAAATGTCCTTCCTTTATCTTCTTGCCTTAAAGTAATGCTGTCTGATACAGTAGCCACTAGCCATGTGCCTATTGAAATTTAAGTTAATTAAAGAAAAATTAAACAATTCAGTCTCTTCTTTGTACTAGTCACATTTCATTTGCTCAACAGCTGCATGTGGCTAGTGGCTACACCATGGGATCACACAGAGAACATTTCCATCATCACAGAAAGTTCTGTTGGGCAGGGCTGCCTTCAAACTACTTTATCTGATATTAAAATGACCACATCAGGGTTTTTGTTTTTTTGTTTTTCTGTTTTTTGTGGCGAGGGGAGTTTACAATTGTATGGAGAATTAAATAAATCCATAGTCAAAGATAAATATTTTATTTTTATTTTTATTTTTTGTTTGTTTTTCAGCTCATTAAGGGAGTACAAAAGATCAGGCTATATACATTGCCCATGCCTCCCCATCCCCCGAGTCTGAGCTTTAGTTGTGTCCATTCCCTAGACAGTGCACATCACTCTCATCATGTAGGTGTGCACTCCTCCCCTCCCCCCACCCCATCCCCCCAGTCAGAACTTCAATCGTGTCCATTCCCCAGGCAGTGCGCATCGCACTCATCAAGTAGGTATACACCCATCCCTTCCACCCAGCCCCGACCTCTATCCAATACCCAATTGGTGTGAATCCCAAATGTGCACTCAGGGAAACCAGTTTGCTGGTGAGTACATGTGGTGCTTATTTTTCCATTCTTGGGATACTTCACTTAATAGAATGGATTCCAGCTCACTCCAGGAGAACCAAAGAGATGCCATAGTGCCGTCATTTCTAATAGCTGAGTAATATTCCATGGTATACATATACCACATTTTGCTAATCCATTCATGAATCGATGGGCATTTGGGTTGTTTCCACATCTTTGCGATTGTGAATTGTGCTGCTATAAACATTCTGGTGCAGGTGTCTTTTTTATAGAATGACTTTTGTTCTTCTGGGTAGATGCCCAGTAATGGGATTGCTGGATCGAATGGTAGGTCTACTTGAATCTGTTTAAGGTATCTCCACATTGCTTTCCACAGGGGCTGCATTAGTTTACAGTCCCACCAGCAGTGTATGAGTGTACCTGTCTCTCCACACCCACGCCAACATGTATAGTTTTGGGACTTTTTGATAAAGGCCGTTCTCACTGGAGTTAAGTGATATCTCATTGTGGTTTTGATTTGCATTTCCCTGATGATTAGAGATGTTGAACACTTTTTCACATGTTCGTTAGCCATTTTTATATCTTCTTTTGAAAAATTTCTATTCATGTCCTTTGCCCACTTTTTGATAGGGTTGTTCGATTTTTTCTTACTGATTTTCCTGAGTTCTAAATAGATTCTTGTTACCAATCCTTTATCTGATGTGTAGTATGCGAAAATTTTTTCCCATTCTGTAGGCTGTCTGTTTACTCTCGTGACTGTTTCTTTGGCTGTGCAGAAGCTTTTTAATTTGATCACGTCCCATTTATTTATTTTTGTTGTTGCTGTGATTGCCTTAGGGGTCTTCCTCATAAATTCTTTGCCTAGGCCAATGTCTGTAAGAGTCTTTCCTACGTTTTCTTCTAGAATTCTAATAGTTTCTGACCTAAGGTGTAAGTCTGTTAACCACCGTGATTTGATTTTTGTGAGAGGTGAAAGCTGTGTGTCCTGTTTTAGTCTTCTACATGTGGATATCCAGCTTTCCCAGCACCATTTATTAATTTTTTAACACAACCCTTTCTGTTACTAAAAGAACAAGCAGGAGGAAAAAAAGAAAAGCGATCACTAAGATCACAGAGGATTTGAATAACACAATTAATCAATATAAAATAATTCATGAAATTAATATATTACATCTAACAATTATACAGTACAGATTCATGTAAGTATGCACTGAAAATTTACCAACATAAACTATGTGCGAGGTCATAAAGCAAGTCTCAAGACTTCAAATTACTGAAATCATGCAGCGTATGTATGTTCTTTGGTCATAGTGGAATTAAGTTAGATATCAGTAACAGGAAAATAACTAGAAAACCCCGAAATATTTAGAAAATAAGCAATAGGCTTCTAAATAACCCATGGGTCAAAAAAAAAGGTTAAAACAAGAACATATTTTGAAGTGAACAACAATGAAAATACAACATACCAAAACAACATACAATGTGCAAAACTTACGCAGTGTTGGAAGGAAAGTGCATAGCTTTAAATGCATGTATCAAAAAAGAAGAAAGGCGAAGGTCAATGCTCTAAGCTTTCATCTCAAGAAACTAGAAGAGAAACCATATATTAAACTCAAAAAAAGTAGAAAGAAGGAAATAAAAATGAGAGCAGAAATCAGCAAAATAGAAAGCAGACAATAATAGGGAAAATCCACAAGGCTAAAAGTTTGGTTTATTCATCTGAAAAGATTAATAAAATTTATAAACCCCCCTACAAGATTGATTCCTTTTTCATGAATTTAATTGCATGTGTTGTCCAGATAAAAGTTTACTTTGGAACTATAATTTGCTAAATTTCCATCCAAGTCAATTTTCTTTCCATTATACCAGGGTTTTTAAAGTCCGCTTTTCATCAGTTTAATTGAATTTCAATGACAAGAGCATAATCAAGATAACAAAAGTGCGAAGGAAAAGCAAATCTGAGAATATGTGGAGCACAGGGACATTACATTTAAAAGGAGTCTTTCTAAGGGCCTCAGTGGACAATGTGGAGAGACAAGAACATTTTAATAATTTTTTTTTAAAAAATGAAAAAGAGCTTCTCTTTTATTTCACTTTTCAGAAAGATAGGAGGATATGACTGACAGAGCAGAAGGCACACCTGGCTGCCAAAACTTCCCATGGGGGAGGCATTGATTGTTGAAGACACAGAGCAGGGACTGTGCAATTCCATAATCATGAAACTCAACAAAACTGGGCATACACAAAGGACTCGCACCGATGGTTTGGATTTTGCTAACACCATCCTGGTGCAACTCCTACTCAGTAAGTCTCAAACTTTAATGTGCATGCAAATCAACTGGAGGTCCTATTAAAATTCACATGCTAATTCAGTAGATCTGTGTGCACTTTATAACAAGTCCACCTTTAGAGTCAGACTTTATAACAAGCTCCCAGGTGACATTGATATTGCTGGTCCATGGACCACACTTAGGGTAGGAACATTCTAACTCAGAAGCCCATACTAGCAGCCTAAACATCAGATCATGGCAGTAGCTGTTTCACCTGGCTTGTGTCATGTTGATGAGCACTGTGAAGAATTAGTTGCTAACATTTACAAAGTGTGAAATTTCACATAAGCATCTGAAACCTCTCTTGAAAACTGGGAAGATCTGGCCAGGGCAGGTCTGCTTCCATACCTGGCAACAGTCAGCTGGAGCAAGGTGGAGACTGTCAGCTTTAGGGAATCCACACTTTATCCTTTGCTGTAAGCCCCACCTCCATGACAAGGACACCATGCCCATGACCCATCTCACTTGTTTATTTGCTTTCCTAATCTCCTTAGGCCAAGGCTCTCAACCTTAGCTAAATATTGGAATCTGAGGAGCTTTGAGAAATACTGATATCTGGGTCCCACTCCAAGAGATCCTCAGCTAATCAGTTTGGGTGGCCGAGGGTGCCCAAGCATTTGAAAAGCTCCCCAGATAATTGTAATATGCAGCCAAGGTTGAGGTCTTCGTTTAAATCAATTTACTGGCACCAGCAAGATTCTCAGCCACCATCCTCAGAGATTCTGATTCAGAAGGTTAGGACCACCCACTTCCTAATATTTGCAGGATCTGAAGAAAAAGATAACTCTCAGCCCGTGGCCTTCCATCTTCTCTTCCCACCCCACATCCCAATCCTGTTCTTTCTTGCACCATGAAGGATCTTCTGTGCATAGGCATGAACACACATCCAAGATCTGTCCTTACTTCCCTTCAAACACCTACCTGTCAGTCACCCTTGAACTTAGCCCTGTGTGAAATGACTGCCAGGACTTCTCTCAGGAGCACTGCCCAGGGGAAGAAGACTGAGAGGGCCCGGAAAGGTGCCTTGGAGCTTGTTGGTTGGAAAGGGAATTTTTGGTGTCCTTATGGAGTGTTTTCTGACACCAATCACTTCAACATCAGCTGGCTGTCCAACTATTTAATTCAATGTTAATTCTACCTGAAGTTAGCACAGACCACACAGCTTAAGGGTGCGGTCCCACAAGACTGCCCCCACTTCAGATGCTAGTTGCAAGTCTTGGACTACTTGTACTTCTGACCAACCAGCTATAAGTTGAGGGTTTCCACAACACTCTCCTCAGCTTGGATAATTGCTAGAACAGCTCACAGAACTCCAGAAGTCACTTTGCTTACATTTGCATTTACAGTTTATTATGAAGGATACAATTGAACAGCCAGATGAAGAGATGCATAGGGTCTCTTCGTCCAGTTTGTGCTGCTATAACAAAATAACTGAGACCAGACAATTTATAAAGAACAGAAATTTATTTTCTCATAGTTCTGGAGGCTGGAAAGTCCAAGAGCAAGGCACTGGTAGGTTTGATTCTCTTCCAGGAAGAAGTAATGCTGTGCCTTACATGACAGAAGACAGAAGGGCAAGAGAGCTAAATGCTGCATAAAGCCTCTTTCTCAAGGGCCTTAATCCCATTCATGAAGGAAGAGCCCTCATGGCCTAATCACTTCTTAAAGGCCCACCTCTTAATACCATCACATTGGCCATTAAGTTTCAACATCTGAATTTTGGCAGGGACATATTCAAATTTATAGATAAGGCAAGGTCTGGAAGAGTCGCCAGAGCATGAACTCCATAGTGTTGGGTGTGCTACCTTCCCGGCTCATAGATGTGTTCACCAGACTGGAAGCTTTACATAATGATGTAAACTCTTGTTTAAGATTTTTTATAGCCCAATCTCTAGCTCCCACACTGGGCCAGTGAGTGGGACTATAAGTTCCAATCCTTTAACCACTAGATCTTTATGGTGACCAGCCCCCTCCTGAGGCTGTCTCGGGGGCCCTATGCTAATTCCCTTTTTTAGCATAAACTCAGATATGATTGAAAGGGGCTCACTATGAATAACAAAAGATACTCTTATCACTCTGGAATTCCAAGGGTTTTAGAAGCTCTATGCCAGGAACGGACAGAGACTAAATATATTTCTTATTATACAACAGCTGGGACCCCAGCACTGGGGAGGCCATGTCTCTAGATGTGCAGGAGTCATAGTCTTGTGGACTAGCCTTCTTGCCCCATTAGGAGTATGTGGGTGAAGGAGGGCCAAGGGATGGGCCCTCATCTGGAGGTCTGGGATGGGGCCTGGGAGTCTCATTCTAACAGTTTCCCCCAGTGATTCTGATACAGATTGTCCACAGCATACACTTAGAAAGACAAACTCTGCAAGAGAATCAGAGCTAAAGAAGAACACCTTCCCCTCTTTTCTCTTTTCTGCTTAACAGTTCTCAGTACTAATCAGAGCCTAGAAGTCACAGTTGGAATGTCAAACCAGGAATTTGTCATGCTTTTGCAGATGGATCATGTTTTGGGGACTTGGAAGCCAAACACTTAGAATCTGCAAACACTTCGTCCCAGGAGAGAATGGCTGCCGGCTTTGAGAAAATGAGAGAGAAATTTAGGCTGGCTGCACCCTCTGCTCTCGAGCTCTTCCTGCTGGAACGCTGTTGTCTTATGTGATCTTAGAAATAGAAGATAAGCCAAACACTCAAGTGGGCACTGCCTCAATCTGGGTTTACCCCCCGAAAGTAAATCCTGCCTTAGCGTTGGGATTTTGAAATAATGAAAGATTGCATTGATTGAGTTCTTACTACCTGCCCAAGCACTGAACTGTCTCCTGTAATCTCCCTCAGTACCTCTGAGTCCAATTCCACCATCCTCCTTTTATGCAAGGAAACTGGGATACAGAGACTGGCCACTGACCCAAGCTCATACAACTATCCACTGGCAGAGTTAAGACGTGAATCAGGCAGCCTGGTCCTAGAACTCATATTCTCTAAGCCACACCTTAAAGTGCCTCTTCATAAACCCATAGGTATAAGTGTGCCAAAGATTTCAAATAAGAGCTGTGTGACACCCAGCAGATTTTCTTTTCCCTGAGCATGGGAGATGACACTATGAATGTTAATGTTTGTCATAGCCAGAGCAGACCTCCTTAAGCTTCTGGGCAAACCAAGATGCTCAAAAATATACACAGGGGCAACATTTTCTATTTGTGCTTACAGATCCAGGATGTGTGCTCAGGCCTTTAAGAAACTGTGTAATGTCTCTAGTTGTACCAATACTGCTCATGAATTATGGATGTACAGGAACTTCCAGAGGCAAACATTCTTGAGAAACCAGACCAGACTCCTTTTACTTGGTCAGGAAAAGATAAAAGACTAAACATCCCAGGGAAGTGGACTAGTGATTCTTATCCTAAACATCTGAAAAAATAGGAATAAAAATTCCCCAGTTGCCATGGTTTGAATGTTTGTGTCCCTCCAAAATTCATATTGAAACTTAATCCACAGTATGATAGTATTAAGAGGTGAGGGCTTTAGGAGATGATTAGGTCATGAGGGGTCTGCTCTCATGAATGGGATTAGTGCCCTTATAGGAGGGCTTGGGGGAGCCTGTTTGGCCTTTTTTGCCCATGGGCCATGTGAGGATATAGCATTTACGCCTTCTGCCACATGAAGACACAGCAAGAGGGAGCCATCTTGGGAGCAGAGAGTCAGCCCTCACTAAACACCAAATTTTCTGGCACCTAGATCTTGGACTTCCCAGCCTCCAGAACTGTGAGAAATAAGTTTCTATCATTTATAAATTACCCAGTCTAAGGTATTTTGTTACAGCAACAAGAACAAACTGAGGCAGCAGCCTATTCCAGGAGCCTGTCTCTGATGTTCCTATTCCAACCAAAATCCATAAGCCAGAGATTACAAACTGGTAACTTAGCTGAAATAAGTAGAAGACACAATTTACTTGGCTCATAGGCTGTTATAATGCTTTTTCTCTATTATTCTTTTATTTTCTTTTTAAATTGGTTGCCAACTTTAAAAATCAGGAGATTTCTCCTTTAAAAAAATGTTTTCTTCCTTCTTTGGAAATATTGGAAGAACTAACTACACTGGGTCTATGTTCCAGTGGACTTGGCAGCAATGAGCTGGACCCGAGGAGTGAGTTCTCCCTTTAGATGGGTTTATGTGCTCCATTTAGCCACAATCACCATCACTCATTGTTGCCTTATAGCCACATACTCGCACTGCCACCAATGGTTTTTACTGTTATTCTTTACTTCTCTTCCTCTTATAGGCATTTGCATTTAATAACTGTTGATTTCATGTTGTTCCAGGTCCCTTGTAATTTATAATGTATGCTTTTTTTTATATAAACTTTGTTTAACAGGCTGCACTAGTCTAGGAGATAGTCATTGATTGAAGATCTATATTGGGCTGCAAAATAAGTCTGAGTGCCCACCCAACCTTCAGTCCATGAGCGCCTTATTCTGGATGGCGACAGTTGATTTTTGCATGCCAACCCTGCCATATAGTGGTTGATGCCTGGAACTTTACATTGATGAGGATTCCAAGGCCATCTAGGCTCACTAGAAGTACTGCCATGATCTATTAGTGATGCCTGCCATGGTGACCCTGATGCTGCTGTATGTCAGAAGTCTACAGCCCTCGCTTCCATCTCCACTTCTCTTTTTCTCTATTTTGGGCTTCCTCTCTGCCTCCTCATTATTCTGCCATTTCAGCCACATCTGAGGTTGCTAAGTGTCATTTCTAAAGTATAGCTACTGACATTAGTGAATACCGCCTCGTTAGGTCTCCCAAAAGAAAGCCCAATCATTTTTCTAACCCCTGATTGAAGAACTTGAGAAAATCGCGCTGTTACAAGGTGTTCCTCTTCATCAACCACAAAGCAATCCTTCAGGAAAGAGTCCAGGAAACCCAGTTCGCTCTAACACAGCCCGAGTCTAATGACATCCTTGGGCTCTTCCCTAGGAGTGAGAGCAGCTGCCCTGCCCACCTTGTTCAGGTACCTTATCCTGCTACTCTGGGACTGACATCAGGCGCCCAGTCCCAGGAAGTGGAGGAGGTCCTCACATGTGCAGAACTGCCACTGACTGAACCCTAGCATGCTCAGGATGGGCCTATGGTCCTAGGGATACTGCTGTCCTCACCTTTCCCTTGTCCACAGAAGTCACATCAGTGGAGGGTCAGTCACAGACAAAGAGCAAGCAGTGAGTAAGGAGGCACTTACTTCTTGGATTAGTTAAGTATGAGAAGGCTCACTTTGACATTCTAAAATTGGAAAGTGCCAGAGGTCACCACAAACCTCCCAAAGCATTGTTTGTTCTTTGATTTTCTCATCTCTTTCCCCTCTCTGTAATGTTTATTATTTTCTTATATTCACCAGCCATTTCCCACCACCCCCCCCCCAGAGCTAGATGTTACAGGCAATGGAAGCACAGAACAACACAATGATCATATCCAACAGCCCCTGGCCCACCCCAGGTATCATGGCAGTGACCTCTGATTTTGTCACTGCTGCTGGGAGGTAGCTAGAAGTTACATTGTGTCAGTTTACAGTGTGACAGTCACTATGACCAGTAGGGGAGGCAAGAGCCAGGCAGGTAAGGTGAGCTTCACCCTGCTGGTGAGTGAAAGTATCATAAACTGCTTGAGTTTACAGACCATATGAAAACATATATGCATATTGAATTTTCTGAAAAATTACTTATCCTGGAAAAAAAAAGCATTTATTAAAGGTACAATGGGCACATAAGGACATAAATCCAATTGTCTGCTCATGACAAGTAGTTATAAATAAAGTAGGCTACTAGTCCATATGTGATAGCCCAGGAAAAACAACTAAATGCCCAAATCATAAGTGTATAGCTTGATAAGAGTTTTACAAAATTTATGAAATTACCATTTGCATCAAGTTCCAGAATATTATCAACACCCCAGTAGGTCCCCTCATGCTGCAGTTCGATCGATACCACCTTCATCCTGAAGTGACAACTATCCTGACTTCAGTCAATATAGAGATTCGTTTTTCTGTTTCGGAACTTTGTATATTAATGGAGTCATACAGTCTGTAGCCTTTTGCATCTGGCTTCATCTCTTTGTTGTATATAGCTGTAGTTGGTGGTTTTTTGGAGTTTCTTTTTTTTGCATTGATATAGAGTATTTGAATACATCACAATTTATTTATCCATTCTGCTGTTGATGGGCATTTGGGTTGTTTCCTGCTTTTGACTATTACAAGTAGTGCTGCTATGAACACTTGTACCGGGGAGAAAAATGTCAGGGTTAAGGCCACCGCCGCAGGTAACTGCCTCTGAATTGTAACTGCCATACAAGCAAGGAAAAGAGAACATTTCCCTAGAAAGATTCTCTTACTTCTATATGAATCTCCTAAATGATGACACTCAGAATGAGATGCTTTGTATCTCTTCAACAGTCTCCTGTGCTGAGGCATTTTATATGATTGGGTGGACGCTGGTTGAAGTGTTGTTCTGCAAAGAAGTGTTTTTCTCCCAAGCTCTGCAAGGCAGAAAGCATTCCTAGAGCGGTTCTTTAATGTACCATTTCACCACTAGAGGGCAAGAACGACCCCACAATGCTTGGCTTTGCCAGATCTGCAGTCAAAATGATTTATCATCAGGCAAAAACAAGAAGCTGGAGAGAAAAAAAGGAAGAACATGCAGAGGCCAAATAAACATCCATAAACTTAAACTTTCCCGGGTAGGGAGGATATGAAAAATGTCACCCACGAGTCACTTTCTAACACTCTTTCCGTCTTTCCTTTCTCTTTCCAGTTTTTTTCCTTTTTTTTTTTTTTTTTTTTAAATCAATGCCACAGTCCTCAGTTGCTGAAACTACCACCCAGTAGGGTGGGACTAGGTCAGAAAGATTTTAGAGGGCATTTTTCAGCACAGCCTAGAGCCCTGGTTATTTGGAAGACAAAACAATCCTGCAAAGCCCCAAAGCCCCAGGGACTCTGTCCAAGCAACAGGGAGTTCTGTGACTATTGGAAGTAATATTTCTTCCAACAAAACCATGGTGTTTACTCATATCAAGGCACTGATGGGCAAGGCTGCCAGCTGCAACACCTCTGCTCTCTCCTCCTCTCCCCTGGTCCAGCCCTCCCATCTCCCAAAAACTCATCCAAGACTACAGAATGAACATGTATTGTTGTTTCTTTCTTTCTTTTCTTTTCTTTCTTTTTTTTTTTTTTTTTTTTTTTTGCAGGGGGGAGAGAGGTAGGGAAATTAAATATGAAGCCAAGTAGCCTTTAAACTATTTATAATAAATTTCTGCTAGAAAAGGACCTTTGGCTGACAATCGTTCTCTGCCTCGGCATGACCAAATACAGTAAGAATTCAAAAGGAAAACTGGAAAGCAAGGAAGAAGAGCCTACAGCTGGAGTGGTTCTGTTTTCACATCTCCAGCTGGCGAATGACGAACCAGGAAAGGAGCCTCCTGTGTATTCCTTGTCCTCGTTATCTCATCGCTGCTCTGAAGGGCTAAGAAGCCTTCGCTGTTAGCCAAGACTCTTCCGTGCTTCAGCTTAATTTTCCTTGCATAATTTTAAATACAGATCATGTCTACAGTGCAGCAATTAATGGATAGCCTAAAGACTTATTATTTCAAACTAATTGATATGTAGGAAAAGTTTAAATAACATAACAGGGATAGGGGAAATTTTAAATGATGTGCACACAGTGAATTTAGAATTTCTCTCTGTTGCGGATGGTAGCAAAAAACATCTGATTAATAAGAGGATGTGAGCAAAATGCAGAATCGATTTGGAAATCTTTCCCCTTGGATATTCTTGAGCATAGGAGTGGAAGGAAGAAAAATTCAGACATTTCAGAAATGGGGGAAGCGGTGGAGGGGGGAGCAGGTTCTCCCCCCACCCACGCCTGCCAATTCTAGGAGATGAACTCACAAGAGAAAGGAAAGCCTGTGAATATTTTGAGCTGGGCTCTTAAGTAAGCAGTAAGAAATGGGAAAACTATGCTAGTGTTTTCATTCTCGTTGGCCAAATCCTCCTCTTGACATAAACTTGACAGAGAAGTCAATAAAGACCAAGTTCACCCAACTGCAACAGAACCTATTCTGAATCACCAGCACTTCACAACCCAGGATTTCCTCTGACTTCCAAGAAATGTGATGTGATTAATCACATTACCAGCAAAAAATAAATAAATCTTTCTAATTTCTCCATTTCTCAATCCAACAAGTTTAATAGGAAAGTTCACAAAACTTACCTGAAAAAAAGGATACTCTTCCAACAAGAGAACACAGGAATGTTTTAAGAAGCAATTGAGACCTATGATGCTGACAGTGTTTTAAACATCAGAATGCGCAGCATTTGTAAAGGAATAGAATTCACTCCAAGCATAAACCAGAGAGGGGAAAAAAACTACCCTTAAAATGTATTTTTTCTGCTGAGTGCGGTGACTCACGCCCGTTATCCCAGCATTTTGGGAGGCTGAGGCAGGAGGATCACTTGAGGCAAGGAGTTTGAGACCAGCCTGGGCAACACAGCGAGACCCTATCTCTACAAAAACATTTTTTAGAACATTAGCCAGGCACAGTGGTGCACACCTGTAGTCCTAGCTGCTGGGGAGGCTGAGGCAGGAGGATCTCTTGAGCCCAGGGTTTAGAGGCTACAGTGAGCTATGATCATGCCACTGCACTCCAGTTTGGGCAACAGAGCAAGACCCCTGTCTCTATTTTTAAAAGCAAATAAATAAATAAATAAATACGAGGTACTTTTTTATGCCAAATTCACATCGTAAGAATTTCTGAAGGACTTCTGGCCAAGTCACTTTAACTTCATGGTCTTCAGTCTTCTCAAATGTAAAATCTGCCACGTGGACTGGTGACTTCTCAGAGGCCTTCCTTCAGTTCTAATCTCCTGCTTTATTTAGGTAGCTCTCAAGTGTTTTAAAAATTGGAAAGCTAATAATCCTTAGTTCATGACTCATCTTTCTCATTGGTCCACACAAGATCATATTAGTATATTTATAATATAATACATAACCATGAAATAATTATGCCACACAAAATCTAGGATACTGCTTTCTCCCCATCTGGTACTCTTTCTTTTCCCACCTTCCCACCTCCAGGGTAACAACAAACCAGAATCTTGCATGTGTAATTCTTGTACTTTTATATTTACATAGGCATAGAGGTACATGTGCATATATACCATATGCATGTGTATTCCTATCACATTTTATTTTTTGGTTTTAGTTTTTAACTTTATAAAAATGGTATCATACACAGTTAAAAGTATCATAGGGAAGTATGATAATGTATGTAAAAGAATCATGCTGAAGCATCATACCATATATAATCTTTTGGGACCTATATTTTTTTCTTAAAAATAGATTGCTAAACCCAACATAAATGTGCACATATATTCACCAAAAGGCACTTACTAGGATGTTCATAGTTGCACTGTTTATAATAGCCCCATGTCTATCAACTTATACATAAATAAATTATCTAGTCACACAATTGAATCTAGTGCATCAATGATAGTGAACAATCCACAGTGGCACACAACAAAATGGATGGTTTTCACAAATGAAATATTGAGTGAAAGGAGCCAGACACAAAAAAGAGTATAGCAATATCATTCCATTTATATGAATTTAAAAGGACAGCTATCACGGATAGGGGACAGGTGGCTAGTGATTGGCAGGTGGCAAGAGGAGGACTTCTCGAGGGCTGGTAATATTCTCTTTCTGGGTGCTCATCTGGGTGCTAAATGGGTGTGTTCACTTTGTGAAAAAAAAATCATTAAGTTCATGAATTTGTTGTGTCAGTTAGCTATTGCTGTATAACAAATACCACCTCAAAACTCAGTGGCCTAAAACATAAGCATTCTTTGTCACTCCCAAGTTGGTGGGCTGGGAAGTTCTTCTGGTCTTAGTTGGTCTCACTCATGTGTCTACAGTCAGAGGGTTGGGGGATGACTCTGCTGCTGATATTGACTGCACCCTCTTTCATTATTTGGGGGTCAGCTGGCTATAGGCTGCTCTAAGTTGGCCTCAGCTGTTACAACTGGATCTCTCCATATCCTCTCTCATCTGCCAATAGGCAAGGCCAGGCCTGTTCACGTGCTGACGTCAGGGTTCCAAGATCAAGAGTGGAAGCATATGAAGCCTTTTGAGAAACAAACTCAGAACTGGAACAGTGCCACTTTTGTCATATTCTATTGACAAAAATGGTTACAAATGAGGAGTAAAGAATTAGGTGTTTTTTTTAATTAATCTAGAATACTCATGATATATGCACTTTTCTCTACGTGCACTAATGAATACAATTTAAATAAAATTGAATATATCTCTGTATGATTTAATCTATATTGTTAAATATGACTCTAGTTTGTTTCAACTTCTATAGAACAGTTTGTTCCATGAATATATTACAGTTTATCCATTCTCCTGTCAATGGGCATTTTAGTGATTTGCGGTTTATTGCTGTTACAAACAGAACTGCTATGAACATTCTGGCACATATCTCCTAGTATGCAAACTCTATGCAAGAGTTTTTCTTGGCTTTAAATCAAAATGGGGAGTTACTGTACCACAGAGAATATGAATCTTCAGTTTTACAAGATGATGCTAAGTTGTCTTCCAAAGTAACTGTACACTTTTCCACTTCCTCCAGCAGAATATGGGAGGCTCTATTGATCCAGACATTTGCCAGCAGTTGATGTTGAAGTCAGACTTCCTAATATTTCCCACTAAGATGGATATAAAATGGCATCTCTTCATGGCCTAGGTTTGTCTTTTCCTTATCCATGAAGAGAATGATCATCCCTTCTTTTTTGATTGTTTTTGTTTTGCCTTTGGCCACGTGTTCTTTTGAAGCAAAATACCTGTTTGTGTCATTTGCTTATTTTTAAAAATTGAGTTGTCTTGTCTTATTGCTTTATAACAATTCTTTATATATTTTTCTATACTATTCTTTTGTTAGATGTGTTTGTTGTTAACATCTTTGCCCAGGTTGTAACTTGCTTTTCACTTTATTGAAGTTACCATTTGACTAACAGATTCTTAATTTTAAGTGTTTGACTCGTTTTAATTTTTAATGTTAGCTTTACATGAGGCCTGCTTAAGCAATCCTTGATCACCCCAAGGTCTGAAATATATTTATTCTTATTGTCTTTTAAAAGTACCAAAGTTTTTGGCTTTGGCTTTTAAATCTTTATCTGGAGTTTATCTTTGTTCATGGTATGTGGTGGAGATCTGATTTCATATTTACCTATATAAATAACCATCTTTTTAAGCTTTACCTATTAAATAATTTCTCTTTTCACACCAATCTGCTATGCCACCATGGTCATATATGAAAGATCTATAAATGAAAAGACCAGTTTCTGGGCTCCTTGTTCTGTTCCATTGGTTAACTTGTCTATCCTTGTATCTGCACCAATCTCTTGATTACTATGACTCTATAACACAACCTATATCTGGTAGGCTATGCCCCCCTATTCTTCTTTAGAAATATCTTGGCTATTCTTGGGCTCTTTATTCTTTCATGGGAGTTTTAGAATTCTTTTTCCCATATAAGAACAGTTTCAAGCCCTTAATACCCTGCTTTCTGCAAATTTCTGTTTAAACAGAGTTAAGGTATCATTTTTAGTTTTTCCCATTTTGGAACTGTCCATTGACCCTTTTTGCAAATTCAGTGCAGCCACACCTGTAATTTTCATTTCTGAAGTGCTCATGCATGCACACAACACACACACACACACACACACACGCACACACACACACATACACACCCATGGCCTGCTCTTGCATACAAGAAGTTTTGGTAGTGCTGCTCATGTGTTCACTATGAAATATTTAGTTATGGACTTGTCCTCAGTGTCTCAGTATAACAGACTCAGGGAATCTAAATCATTCTGACAAATTATAAGAATAATTCCAAAGAACATTTACTTTTGGTGCCAGACCCTGGAGTTGTATAGTAATGGAAGTGATGGTGTCAGCTAGAACAATGCAAGAATCATTCAAATCTGAATGGTATAAGAACGTAGAAGCCCAAGTGAGACACCCTTCCCCCACCCGGGGAGTGTGGATCTTTTCCAAGATTTAGGCTGTCTTCAGTGTGAGTGTCCAAAGATGGCATGATTCCACTGTGATCACTTCCACCTGATGGGCTCAATGGACTATAGCTGTAACCTTCAAAGGGCTTCTTTCCATAGCTTAGAGTCCTCAAGTGGGGTCAGGTCATGGGAATATTTCAATAGTATAAATGAGGTGACCAGATGAATTAAACCTGAGGTCTTAAAATAGGATCTTGTTTTAAAAAGGGGTTCAGTAGACAAAGATGGCTATTTTCCTTTTCCCCAATTCTTGGTCTCAGAGTAGTGTGCTCTGACAGTTTGCGTGTCCCAAAAAGATCACTGTAGCTGGTAGTGGAAGTAGGATGAATAGTTTCTCTTCTGCCTCCTGGTGTGCCACCTCTTCGAAGGGCTAAGGTAATGTCTCAGATTGTGACATGGGCAAGGCAACTGGGCAAAGCACTGTTAACTCAGAAGCCCTGATGATGGCGGCCTGTTACTCATTTACTGGTTCATCTTCCCTAAGGTTTCTGCTTTGGAAATGAGGACTGATTCTTAATCGGTTCATCCACTTCCAATGCTAGCACGTAGGAAGAGTGAGCTTGTTCTCGATTGGCCCCATAACTCGAGTTCCTCTCAAAGAAGCATCAAATCTGGAACAATCTTACAAGTAACATCTGCTGGCAAATAGAAAATAGTTCAAAATAGTACAGCCTAAACCTTTTCAGCGTAACCTTTCATATCCACATTAAGGAAATCATAACAATTATCTTTAAACTCATGCTTCCAAAATTTAATGTGTATATGAATTATCTGGGGATCCTGTTAAAATTTAAATTCTGATTAAGTAGATCCAAGGTGGGCCTGAAGTGATATTGTGGGTCACAAGACCGCACTTTGAGTAGCGAGACTTTATGAAGTTCTCTTCCCCCACACAGCTGAATTGAAGAACTTTTCCTTATAGAGAGGGCATCTGGTTATCTTTTGAAAATCTTTTGAATTTTTTTTTACCTGTCTTCTATTAATTCAAGAAACCTTTTTTTTCTTTTTTTCAATCTCTCTGGATATTTTAAGAATCTCTTCCTAATTCTGTGGTGGTGTTCAGGTATTTCTTGTTGAAGTCTGTTCCACAGTGTAGACTCTAGCTTGGGGGCTGTTAGAGCAAGTTAAATATCTTCAAAGGCAATGGGTTATTCAGCTAAATAAATGCACACTAGAATGTGGTAAAATCTGGAAAAGACAGTGGGAATAGGAGAGGGAAGGGGAAAAAAAAAGATGTAATATCTTTTTCTCCACTCTGACTACCATGATATAATAATATATATCAATTTTGCTTTCATTCTTCATTTATTGTGTATAAACACTTCTAACTTTCCATCCTAGTGAGTCATTGAAGGAATACAAATATGTAGGCTTCTTGCTAAAGCCTGGTAGGAGAGGAGGTTATTGTATTACATATAATTGAAGACTGTGGAGTTGCAATAACTGAGTTTGAATTCTGACTTCATCATTTACCAGCTGTGTTACTTAATCATAAAATGCTAATACTATTTACCCCAGAGAATAATGTGCAAATTCAAAGAGGTAATTCATGCAGATAATCCATGCCAATCACTTAACCTAGTTCTCAGCATATAGGAAATGCTCAATATATATCCATAGTAGTAGTCATTGTTATTTGATAACTATTATAGAATAGCACCTCAGGGCCTAGTGGAAGAAAACCTTTGTGCTTAGGACACTGGCAATAAGCTCATTTTCGTGTGTGGTAACTCGAGGCTTTGGTTTTGTGGATTAACTCAGAGGCAAATCTCACCACAGGGATTCACAGTTTCTGAATTCATATACTGTATATATCACTGATTCGGCAATTCATCTTATATGACTAGTTCATGTTATTAACTTTGCTTTGGATCGCCAATTATATTATAAGTTTCTAACCTTTAAGAGAGAACATTTTTATACCACTCAGGATTCCCCAAACCAAATACCACAGAGACATTTATTTACATCAGTAGGTACTCAGTCAATATCTGCTAATCATTTGAATGATTAACAGAAGTAATCCATATATCTCTGCAGGGACTCAGGCTGTCTGAATCAGGAGAGGCATCCTAAGACCTATTCCTCTTTCAAGAAATTAGTATATTATCAGTGCATTCTCATTTGTTCTTGAATTATGCTCTCTCTGATGTCTGAAGAGGACTCAAAGGGAGGTGAATAGAAATTATGGGTGAGTAAAGGGGAGGGAAAGCCAAATCACCATTTCTCCTTCTGATTATATTTTAATCCAAAAGCCCATATTTTAAATCAGGCTATGTGTCTTGATTCATGGCATTTTTACTTGAAAATATTGGTTGCATTTAGCTCCCAAATAGGAAATGCAAACATACTTGTATGAAGCAAACAAGGTTAACTTGTGTTATTTGTATTAATGACATGTTATCAAGGCACAGGAAATATTAGTAAAGAATCATATACTTATTATGTTTATGTGAGGCAGAAGCAAAGGGTAATTCATTAGTTGGTGAGTTGGGTCACTTTTTTTAAGAACAAAACATTTAGTTAAAAGGCAAGCAAAAGAGAAAAAATGTTAATGAACTTTTGATTTATTAGAAAAACATTGAAAATATACATTGTGACAATTGGATATTAAATGTTTATTATAATGCAGAAAAATTTTCCTTTAAAAATACATTGTATCTCTTAAATTATGATTTGATTATTTCAGTGCAAAAGCTATTTTCTTAAAGAAACTATGACACCTCCACTTGAATACACTGCAGTCACATATTTCCTCTTATAGAATACATTTGGTCTTGTTTTGATGGGATAAACTGCTTTTGAATATACTCACTATGTTATGCATGGTTTATTTATTTAAATGTTCAGCATAATTTTTCTTGACAGCCTTTTCTTTCTCTTGAAATGTTATGTAACAAAAACACCAGGACCAATTGGTATTTTAGCTTATCCATCTATTCCATATGCTGCTAGATGAAGTGGAAAAATGTGCGTCATCACTATGCTGGGCACATTTCAGTCTCAGCCTATCTTTTCTCCTGTACATCAATTTTTTTTCTTCATGGAAATAATTTCACAGCAGGTTAGATTCCTGTTACATTATCTGTGACCACTGATGTTAAGGTCTATATGGTAGAGGCCACAAGATATCCAAATTCAAATTTACTTGGATTGCTGCTTGAATTTAATCTGCTTCAAGGCCAGTTAGATCTGTGTAGATTCAAAAAGGAATGAATGTTTTTCAATCTAAATTTGGTCACTGGACAATTTATGATAGATCTCCAACACGAGTATTTTATGAGCAAGTCAAATGATATCACCCTGCATCAGAGACTAGGAAGCAGCAACAACAAAAAAAAAACTGTAAGAAAAGTTGGCAATTTTCATACCCACTATATGGGAGCCAATAAATTCAAACTAAGTACTAAGTTAATGTCTTAGTTTGGAATCCTCCAGAAGCAGACCCTGAGACACGGATTTGAATACAATTAGTGTTTCTGAGCAGTGATCCCAGGGAACCAGTAGGGCAGGAGAGACATGAGGTAGAAAAGGGAAGACAACCACTAAAAGATGTGATTTTTCTCAAGCAAGTTACAAAGAGTTTTCAAAACGCATGAGGGAATTCTGGGGGACTGTGTAGAATATGCATTTTAGAGTTATTCCATGCAAAGGGTAAGGGAGCTATGATCGATATACACCAACTTCTGAGTGGCACTTTTAGCCAGTTACGCACGTTGCAAGAAAAAGCAGGCAGTTGGAATTAGGGCAGTCTGCACTACCATGGTTTCAGGCCAAAGGGCTATAAACTTGGCATTGACAATCCCCACCATAGTTAGCTTCAGAATTGGATGAAAAGCCTCCCACGATTATAATGCCACAGCCTCAGTAATTCAAATTCCAGTGGCATTAAACTCAGTACCTTGTATCTGACAGTAATCAAGTGTGTTTGGGTTTAGAAAAATATTTTCCAAATGTGACACTACTCTTTTGGCAAGACTTAATGATTAAATACATGAGTGATTTCTCAACAATTCATGTAAATGAGCATCACCAGCAAGGCTTCTTCAAGTTCTAAATTAGTGGTTCTCACACTTTGAGATTCATCAGAATCAGCTAGAGGGCTTAATAAAACACAGATGACTGGGCTCCCACCCCCAGAGTTTCTGATTTAGTAAGTGTGGGTGGGCCTGAGAACTCGCATTTATAACAAGATCCCAAGTGATGCTAATGCTGCTGTTCTAGGGACCACAGCTCCAGAGCCTCTGCTCTGCACAATCTCACATACTTTGCGTGCCCCTGCCCTAATCATTTCTACCATTATTAACAAAAGAAGTACGTTATATTCTTCAGATAAAGGAAATGTTAAGAGGCCTTGGTTTTCAATACACTTCTAACTAGACGAGTTAAGCAAAGGAAGTTTTTTTTCTGCCTCTGATGAAGGCCGACAACTCAAGGTTGGTATCGTCTATCTACAGTTGAAAATTCTATCATATTTATAATCATTTTGATTAATATATATTGAAAGATGGTCATTCATAGCAAGAATTCATAGGTAGGGATTCGGTTGATAAGTTTTCTGAGTGGTCTTTTATTAACATTAATATAAAGCACTAAATAATTATGCATGTCATGTTTTTATTATTGACAGGTCATTGATCTCTGATGTGTCAAGTCATAGTTCCAACTTTTAGGATGTTTTATTCTCCTTAGCATAAAATTAGACAAAATATTCAGGTTTAAGAAAACAATTCAGAGTTCTTGTTATTTTTCCTCTTTTAGTCATTTTAAAACTTCATTGGATGTGCTACAAAAAGAAAGGGGGGAGTAATATGGGGTAGGCTCTGGATGAAGTTCAGTGGCAGTCAGCTGGACAAGTGTGCAAAAGGACTGGCATTTAAGGGTGTCCAGCAACATTTTGGGTCTTAGGTAATTGCTATTCTGTCAAGCCAGTGAGAGATAATCACTCCTTCCTTTGTGCTCACATTTTATAATTTTACCATGGTACTTATCTCAGCATATCACATTATTGTTTTGTGTTTCACATTCTCCCACTAGTCTGGGGACTTCTTGAAGCTAGGGCTGTGTCTCACTCATGTCTCTGACCCTAACACCTGCCACAGTGCCAGGTACACAGAAGTACACTCAATAAATTTTAGATAAATGGATAAATAAATCAATGCATGTGTAGGGAGTGAAGGCCAAAAACAAAGTAAATGTAAGTAGAGAATGAGCCATGCATCAGTGGCATTTGCCATCCAATCCAGTATTCCAAGTATAGAAATATGTTCCTAGATTTGAGATTAGGATGGCTCTCTGGCTGACACTGTCAACTGAGCACCAGAACAGGCTTGGTAGAACCTACTAGATTTTCCTGTCACAGGTAAGGTCGGTTGTAGCTTTCCCTAAAGCTATTTATCCTTGTGTAAGTAAGAATGACCACGATTCATCAGAAAGGCTTCTAATCCCTCAGATTGAGTAATTTGAAGGAATCCCCCAAATTTTTGGAAGCAGCCCCAGGATTGAATATGCCAGAATGTGGTTACATGATGGGAAGCTGGGAAATAAGATTTAATTGACCAGCTCTTTCTTGTTATCCAAAGGAATAATGTTTTAAAATTGATTTACAACAGTATCGAACTGAAGTCACCCATTCCTGCCCTTGCTAGGTTCACTTCACTATAGCCATACGCTATAGGTTCTGAACATACTTTAACCCAGTGATAACAATGGAAGAAAAGGTTTTATTTTTATCTTTGCATTTTTCTTGTAGAAGAGAAAGAGATAAAGATTGATTGAAAGTAAAAAGGCCCCTGGGTTTCATACTAGCTCTTTCTCTCTTATGGCTATAAAGTACTCAAGATTGATCATTAGGATTTATTCTCTAATTTTAGTTTAAATTCATAATAGCCAAAAAAGCCCCTAGCAACTTTAAGAGGCCATCCTTATGGTGTAAAAATTGGCTAAAAAAGATGAATCATAAGTAAGAGAAACCTTCACATCTATACGTATATTCATCACTCTCCTAACCTCAATGTAAATCATGCAACACACATTACATATGTAAGAATGTTTTTGTTAGCATGACACTAGCTGTTGTGACAAACAGCACCAAAATGTCAGTGGCTTCAAACAATAGAATTTTATTTCTCTTTCATACAACAGTCCAACAT
This sequence comes from Eulemur rufifrons, assembly GCF_041146395.1. Taxonomy (NCBI): domain Eukaryota; kingdom Metazoa; phylum Chordata; class Mammalia; order Primates; family Lemuridae; genus Eulemur; species Eulemur rufifrons. Next base: position 32,136,233 of record NC_091002.1, read on the forward strand.
AGATGTTCCTGGTTGATGGACAGCTTATTTCCACGTGGTGATTCAGAGAACTAGGTTCCCTCCATAATTCCCTACGACCTTGCTGGAGACAGGAAAAAGACAGTAGAGAAGTCCCATATGTTTCTAAAAAGCCCTGCCTGGACATTCTATTGGCAAGAACTAGTCAAATGGTCATCCCTGGATACAAAGATAGTGGGGAAGGCTTGTACACATCATCCCTGGCTTAGGCAGCTGCACCTAGGTGCAGTAGACACCATGAAAATGTGAATGCAAATTTTGAGGATAACTAGTTATTTTCTGCAATTAAATCAAGATAATGGAATTCAGATCTGCCCAATGTAGAATTACTCTAAGTTAACTGCCATTCACATAACGGTAAAGCCAGTAAAGTGACCACTTTGTATTCCAAATCACCTCTATAGACCTCTTGAAGAAATGGATTCATCAGCAGAAGGATGTGGGCTAGAAGACTTACAAAAGAGCATTTCTATAGAAACACTTTGCACTTCAGTTTATTAGATTTCCAATTCCAACCCCGCTGGATCTAGCACAGTTACATCATCATTCTTATCTGATAAAAGAAAAAACTGGGGAAAAAAGGGAGATGTCCCAAATTCTTTAGCAAATGCCTTTTATTCTAGAAGTGGATCAAAAGCTTACCCAGGGATAAGGAACGTGTTTTCCTCTTCTCAGTAATAGTTGCCTTGTTAAGGTCTCAGGACACCAGCAGAATGTGGCTATGTCTCCACTCATGTAATAAAGGGTGGAAGCCAGCCCCGAGTGGGGAGGCCCCAGCTGGCTTTAGGGTAGTTATCCATCAAGTCCAAAGACAAACACATGGAACACATTAACTCAGATATTCCAGAAGTTACAAAGTGACCTATGTGGTGTTTTGTAAATTTCAAATTTAGATGCTAACTCTGACCAATCAGGAGATTTAACATGAAATCCAGATTTCTGGCTTTTTTTTTTTTTTTTTTATTTCAGCGTATTATGGCGGTACAAAAGCTTAGGTTACATATATTGCACTTGCCCCCCCCTCCCCGAGTCAGAGCTTCAAGTGTGTCCATTCCCCAGACAGTGCGCATCACACTCATTACATAGGTATACCCCCATCCTCTCCCCACCAACACCTAATTAGTGTTATTCCCAAATATGCACTTGGGTGATGATCAGGGAAACCAATTTGATGGTGAGTACATGTGGTGCTTATTTTTCCATTCTTGAGATACTTCATTTCGTAGAATGGGTTCCAACTCTATCCAGGAGAACATAAGAGATTCTATATCACCATTATTTCTTATAGCTGAGTAATATTCCATGGTATACATATACCACATTTTATTAATCCACTCATGTATCGATGGGCACTTGGGTTGTTTCCACATCTTTGCAATTGTGAATTGTGCTGCTATAAACATTCAGGTGCAGATGTCTTTTTTATAGAATGACTTTTGTTCTTTTGGGTAGATGCCCAATAATGGGATTGCTGGATCAAATAGTAGGTCTACTTGAATCTGTTTAAGGTATCTCCATATTGCTTTCCACAGAGGTTGCACTAGTTTGCAGTCCCACCAGCAATGTATGAGTGTTCCTGTTTCTCCACATCCACACCAACATTTATTGTTATGGGACTTTTTGATAAAGGCCATTCTCACTGGAGTTAAGTGATATCTCCTTGTGGTTTTTATTTGCATTTCCCTGATGATTAGAGATGTTGAACACTTTTTCATGTTTGTTGGCCATTCTTATATCTTCTTTTGAAAATTTTCTATTCATGTCCTTTGCCCACTTTTTGATAGGGTTGTTTGATTTTTTCTTGCTGATTTTCCTGAATTCTAAATAAATTCTTGTTATCAGTCCTTTACCAGATGTGTAGCATGTGAAAATTTTTCTTATTCTGTAGGTTGTCTGTCTGCTCTCATGACTGTTTCTTTGGCTGTGCAGACGCTTTTTAATTTAATCAGGTCCCATTCATTTATTTTTGTTGTTGCTGTGATTGCCTTTGGGGTCTCCATAAATTCTTTGCCTAGGCCAATGTCTATAAAAGTCTTTCCCACATTTTGTTCTAGAATTCTAATAGTTTCACACCTACAGTTTAAGTCTGTTATCCATCGTGATTTGATTTTTGTGAGAGGTGAAAGATGTGGGTTCTGTTTCAGTCCTCTACATGTGGCTATCCAGTTTTCCCAGCACCATTTATCGAATAAGGATTCTTTTCCCCAGAGTATGTTTTTGTCTGCTTTGTCAAAGATTAGATGGCTACATGAGGATGGTTTTATATCTGGATTTTCTGTTCTGTTCCACTGGTCTGTGTCCCTGCCCTTGTGCCCATACCATGCAGTTTTAATAACCACAGCCTTGTAGTATAGTTTGAAGTCTGGTAAATTAATACCTCCCATTTTGTTTTTATTGCCTGAAATTGCTTTTGCTAAACGGGGTCTTCTCTGGTTCCATACAAAACATAAAATTATTTTTTCTATCTCTGTGAAAAATGATGTTGGTAATTTAATAGGGATTGCATTGAATCTGTAGATCACTTTGGGCAGTATAGACATTTTAACAATGTTGATTCTTCTGATCCATGAGCATGGTATGGTTTTCCACCTGTTTGCATGCTCTGTGATTTCCTTCCTCAAGGTTTCATAGTTCTCCCTGTAGAGGTCCTTTACCTCCTTAAATATATTCCTAGGTATTTTATTTTCTTTGTTGCTATTGTGAAGAGTATTGAGTCCTTAATTCAGTTCTCCCTTTGACTATTATTGGCATATATGAATGCCTCTGATTTGCGTGTATTGATTTTGTATCCTGAGACTTTACTGAATTCATTGATCAATTCCAGGAGTCTCTTGGTTGAATCCTTGGGGTTTTCTAGATATAATATCATATCATCAGCAAAGAGTGAGAGTTTGATCTCTTCTGTCCTATTTGGACACCCTTGATTCTGCTCTCTTGCCTGATAGCTCTCTCAAGGACTTCCAGTACTATGTTGAAAAATAATGGGAACAGTGGGCACCCTTATCTGGTTCCAGTTCTAAGTGAGAATGCTTTCAGTTTTTTCCCATTCAGTATGATGTTGGCTGTCAGTTTGTCATATATGGCTTGTATCATTTTTAGATAGGCCCCGTGTATGCCTATTTTGTTAAGCATTCTTATCATAAAAGGGTGGTGAATTTCGTCAAATGCTTTTTCTGCATCTATTGAGAGGATCATATGGTCTTTATTTTTGCTTCTATTTATGTGATGAATTACATTGATAGATTTGCGTATGTTGAACCATCCCTGCATCTCTGGGATGAAGCCCACTTGGTCGTGATGGATTATTTTTTGATAAGCACTTGGATTCGATTTGCTAGGATTTTATTGAGAATTTTTGCATCTATATTCATAAGGGATAGTGGTCTGTAATTTTCTTTTTTGTTGCATCCTTTCCTGGTTTGGTATCAAAGTTATGTTGGCTTGATAAAATGTGTTGGGGAGAATTCCGTCCTTCTCGATGTTGGAGAATAACTTTTGTAGGATGGGCACCAGTTCTTCTTTGTAGGTGTGGTAAAATTAGGGTGTGAACCCATCTGGTCCAGGGCTTTTCTTTTTGGGAAGGTTTTTTATTGCTGTTTCTATTTCAGTTCTTGATATTGGTCTATTCAGGCTGCAGTTCCTACAGGCGATGGTCTGCCCCACTGCAATGTCTGCAAGGTCCATGCGCTAATCTCTCCCGACTGAGGGAGCACTCAGAGTTCACACATCAAAACAGGACCGTTGGCCATAGGTCGCACAAGGGTGGGGAGCTCATAGCGAGAGTCTCTGGCTTCTTTTGAAAAATCAAATGTGGCAAACCTGAGCATACACTTCCACATGGCAGTAATCCAGTTGGCAAGATGGGGGGACCGCTGTTTGTAACCAAGGCTCACCCTCGCGCTGCATTCACCACAGGTGCCACCCGGCCCTTGTCACTCATTTGCCTTTTGACCTGGCTCTACTTCAGTTTGCTCTTCCTAAGAAATCCCATCATAGTTTTCAGCTTCACCTTGGGTGGAGAATTCAGCCAGGACAAATAGCCTTCTCAAAATGCCTATGAGGCCAGGAAACAAATGTCTAGTTTCTTTTCAGATCGAGTTGTAAATGGTCAACCTAAAACCACAGCAATTTAAGCAGGGGACATAAACATCATGTTTAGAAGGAGTGACTATATAATTAGGACACACTCACTCCCTAAGCATCAAAATCAATTACCCTGATAAAACCCTAGGACAGCTAACCACTCTTGAAATATACATTTATAAAAAGAAAAAGAAAAACCAAAACTAATTTTAGGTGATCAGGAGAAGGGTGTTCTCCAGGGACATGGCTGAGTTCATTCTAGGACATTGGACACAGCCTGTCTCTTGTTTTTTAAATGCTATGTGCAGGCTTTGAGTTGAGAGAGGGGTTGTAGCTAGGGCTCAAGTTGGGTAATTATTAATCCTTGGGGAGTCTCAAAAGGAGTTAGCATAAAGGTATGTGCATATGAGCAAACACAAGGGTGGGATTCTCCATGGGAAAAAGCCTTTGGAGCCCCGAGACATCCAGAGGAGGATGTTTCACGGGACTCCAGCTTATCTGAGATGGTTGCATTTGTTTCTACCGTGTCTCAGTGTAAGAGTTGAATTCATAAGTTCATTTCTTCCCTGTCGGTAACATTCCACCTGATTGAAAAGAAATACACACTTCATCTAAAAACAATTGGCTTTCGAATGGCCTTTTATTTCAATTGACTTGAGGCCTCTTATTGATTTTTGCAGGGTTTATCTGGCTGAAGGAATGGGATTCTTCTGGTGCTTTCTTAGCCTCTCTTGAGAGGGCCCTCATGCCAATGCTCCTACTGGTGCAGCTAAACTGGAAGGCACAAACTAGTGACTTGCAGACTAGATTGAGCCTATCATTTGACTCTGGGTATATGTTAAAATTTCTGAATTTAAGTGCTTTATACAAGAAAAAAAATTCTAATTGGCCACAGGTCCTGCTACTGCTCTGTTGCCTTATACCAGATCTAATTCACATATTTACATTGTTTCTTGGATCCCATAGATGCTTGAGTTCAGAGGTTCTGAAATTAATATACATGTATTAAGTTGGCTAATACATGTAAGGTCTTAAGAACAGTGCCTGCCATGCAATAAACACTTAGTAACTTGTAATTATTGCTATGATTATATTGCCAGCATTATTTTTATGGTTCTATATTTCCCTGTTTATCAGCAATATTTACTAGATTGGAATAAAGAAAAAAAAAATCATAGATTAAAAGAAAAAAGGAAAGTCTCTTGGGGCATAACCAGTTTTCCATTTGCTTGTCCTTTCTTATAATATCAGACTCTTTACAGAAATACTCTAATTAGACTGCACTTAATAACAAACAGAAAAACAGCCAGCTGACCAAATGAACATCCTAGACTGAAGAATTACGTGGGAGTAAAAGCCAGTCTCTTCCAAGTATGACAAACACAAACAGAACAGTCTAGTGAAGGTTTAAAAATGGCTGGGCTAATCACAGCTGGTTGAGAGTTCTTATTATTTTCCACGAAAATCATACTTTATTATTAACAAGACAACATTTCCATAAGACACTGCGCCATGAGACCCCGCGCCATGAGACCCCTCGTCAACATCACTTTTCAGTAAAAGACGTTTATCAATTGTTTTGTGAAAGCAACTTTAAAATCGTAGACGTGAAAGGAAAACACATTGGAATTATTTGTCATTCTTACCTTAACACACAGATCTTCACACATCCTGCTTTTCCATAGTAAGGGGTTAGCCTGGAATGGTGGGGATGAAGCCTTGGACTAGGGGTGAGAGTTTAGTGTTCAGACCTTGATTCTGCCCTAAACCACTTGGGTGGAGGCTTTCATTTTGTCACCTCATGAATGATAGGATTTGATAAATAATGTGCTGAATATTTATTTCCTCAAAATTATAAAACAAGTCTCTTAAGGTTCCTTAGCCCAGAGCATAGGTTTTCAAAGATTTCTTTTGGTATTTCAAGTACCATCGTAACTTTCTGTTTGACAAGGTTATTTCTGGACTATTATCTAGATTATTAATTATTTTAGTAAAATCAAAATGACTCATTCACAGTCATTTTTATTCCCAGCTATAATGGACCCCAGTTGAGTCTTCCCACAGACAGCACCTAACTAGAAATAGGAAATTCCTAGGCCTTGATAGCAGGCCCCATTAGGGGAAAGTACTCCGGTGCTGACACAAAACTTTCAAGGCCTGGAACCCACCCGTTAGCTGGGGTGAAATTGCTTGCTGAGTAGCTTATTTATTGCTTTAAATTGTAATATAAGTTGCTGTTAGGTGATGAGTGGCTAGGGTATGCATGTGTATAAGGCAACAAGAAACTCACTCCTGAAACATGGTAAACAACTCGATCTATGTCAAAGCCATAGAATTTAATGAACATTTTTAAGAGAAATGATGAGCACCATGGGAGCATGATATAATAATGCTACACAATAAAGATAACATTTCACTGCCATACAATAATAAACATTTATTTAGCTCACAGGCTTGTGGCGTTCAGCTGTGGCAGAGCTTAGCTGGGCTTGTTCATGCATCTGTGGTCCGTTACAGGTCAGATAGGTGGCTCCACTGCTCTTGGCTGCACTTGCTCACATCTCCAGATGCAGAGTGATCTAGGATGATTTGGGCTGTGTAGCTGGGATGATTGGGGTGACTCAGCTCTGTTCCATCCTCTGGTAGAGGATATGTCTCATCCTCTACCAGACTAGTCCAAGCATGTTCCCATGGCAGAGGAACAGGAGTGAAAGCTAAACAAGTGCTTTATCAAGCCTCTGCTTGGGCCCTGTTTGCTAACATACTGTTGGCCAAAGTCAGTCACATGACCACCTGATAGTCAAGGGATGGAGAAATGGACTCTACATCTTTAGTAAGAGGAACTTAGAGTCATAAGGTAAAGGCTGTGGATACAGGACAGGGGCATTAATCTAGTCCATATACCATAGAGAAGACTTGGCTCGGTTCTGGTCCTAGTTTTGCTATTAGAGAGTCATATCCTTCTATGAGCAATAGGGTTGTATTAAGTAAAAGGAAAGGATTTGACTATATAATTGCTAAAGTCCCTTTCCAAGACTTCTAAGTCTTGGAGGGTTTGACTGTATAATTGCTAACTTTCCTTTCCAAGGTTTCTACAGTAATCTCTAGATGCCTGTGAGATGATTACAAAAGAAATTTTAAAGTACATTTCAAGATTCAGAGGTATAACATATGGGTTATGCTAAGAATTGTAACATTTCAGACGTATATTAGAAAAGACACAGAAAAAAAGGAATGGGGATGGAGCCAGGGAAAAAGTCACAAAAATTTGATTATGTACTTCACTGTTTTAAGAGCAAATTTCCTCAGTGTCAGTTTCATGGAGTATATAGAGGGGTTTACATAGAAGACCTATGTCAGAATGCATTTGGCTTTTGACTTGAAATAAAATTTAAAAAGAAAATGTATGTTAGAAACTGTGCTTGGTAAATTACGTGATCTCTAGCTTCTGTCTTTCCTCTGTTACTGATTCTATATTTGGATCTACTTAGTATTTTGCCTACGTTGCTCTTGAATCCTCCATCTTCCTCTTCCCGCACACTTAGCCACCCCCATTCTGCCCTTCACCAGTAGCCTCCCAGGAACACTTTGAATCCAAACCTGAACATCAGCAACTCTGGAGGTCTGGATAGACAAGATCTGCAAAAAGAATCCTTTAATGTGTATCTAGACCCTGAAATAATGCTGTTAAGGAGAAAAGAGGATGCACAAAACGAGAAAATTGTTGGAAGACCTTTGTCTAATGGAATGCTTTCAATGTTCCCTAGACCAGCAACATCAGCATCACCTGGGAGCTTGTTACGGATGCAGACTCTCTTGCTTCATCCCAGATCTACTGAATCAGAATCTGCATCTTAACAAAATCCCCAGGTGCTCTGTACATTAACTATTGAGAAGCACTGATCTAAATCTTGTTCATCTTGCCACTTTCAATGTGCATCCTATCTTTTAAAGGAGTGTGCCCCCATTGTAATCTGTGGCTAATTATAATGAAATGTGATAATGATATAATTTCTGTATATTAGAGAAGATTCAAAGATTGAGATTCATATTCTAATCACTTGTACATATGTGGACTGTATACCTTTACATTGAGCAAAGAAGAGGGAAGTCACAGCTTGAGAACTCTGTCTCCTAGTCAATGTCATCTGTTAAAGGTCCTATGGGGGGAAGGTTGAGAGCTTCTTCCTAGAATAAAGCTAGTATCAAGGGTACTGGCCAATCCTACAAGGGCCAATTTCTTAAGTTTACTCTCCTCCATAAAGAATGTCCCATATCACTTTAAGGCTACTAACCAGTCTTCATTTTTAACATCCACATCCCATCTGGTCTGTAGTGACCATTCATCCCAACATGCTATTTTCCCCATACACATTCCTTGTCACCTTGGAAAAATTTCAAGTTCTTCAATCCCTACAGTACCAAACACAGGGCCTTTCATCAGTTAGGGTATTTAGAAATATTATTTTTTGGTAAATGCATCAAAATCAACAACAAACCAGAATGTAGTCCAAAAGAGAGATCCAACAAGTACCATGATTGTGTTGCATTGACCAAATAATGACTCAAATGATATAACTGGAAAGGACAAGGACCTGTTAATGGACAGGGTTCAGATGTTTTTGGCTGCAATGCAAATCCTTTTTTCTCTCTCTCTCTTTAGAAATAAGAGCATACAATGTTAATTACTAAACAATCACAATATGCTAAGCATTTAACATGCATGATCTCATTTAAACCTTTTAACGCCTGGAGAAATTGGTATTATCTCTATATATGAGACATTCAAATCCAAAAAGATTAAATAAGTTGCCCAAGGACATATTGAGTAAAATGCAGGCATTCTAGACCCTATGTGGAGAAAGAATCATGTCTATCCTTAAATGAATTATCCACTTTGTGTAGATCTATGGCAACAGTTTAATTTATGGTTGCCTTCTTAACCCTTTGCAAGAGGTCCTATTGCTAATTGGTATTTGTTCACAAAATAAAAATTAATTTTAATATTACTTTCAAGTAAATGTAATTATTAAGGAAAATCTGTCAAAAATATAGGCATGCACTATATTGCAGCACATGATAAAAAGCAACAGGAATTTATACCCAGTGTGAATTGACTATATTCTTCCACAATGGCATGAACTATCTAATTCATTTCTGTTTAAATCTGGAGTATTTTCCACAGTGACCTAGAAATACACTGATCACCATTTTAATCCTTTTCTTTGTATTTCAGTTGCCAGTGGAAACCTTGAATTACTAGGATGAACAAATGCTGCATTTTTTTTGAGTGGTTTATAACTTTGAACTCGAGTTCATGTTTACTAGGAATTGTTTGTCTATAGGTGTCACTCCTGCCCTGGGTTATGGAGGAATTCAAACAGTCTGAATTTCCTCTGCCTCTTCTGAGACTCAACGGGTCTTATCAATTTTTGAAGAGTCTGTGCTATAATTTGTGGGGACTGGGTACTCAATTCACAGGAATAACGTGAGTTTGGAAACTGTGCTCACTGATGGCGCTGGTTTGGGTTTCTGATTCCCTTTTCCTCCAAAGGGTCCTATGATTCATTCACTTCCTTGCCTCATCCCCAAGATTATGGACTGAGTTTTCCTAGTTGCCATTTCAAGAGTGGAGTCCCCTAGCTTCCTACAGAGACTTCAGTTTCAGCACTCCAACACCCAACATTCCCAGGCCTACTCTCCCATCCTCTTAGAATGTCAAAGCTCCAGCCCTCCAAGATGGAGAACTACTCTGCTACCCCTTGAGCCTTTTAACTTTGAGTCCCTTCATTATTTCTATAACTCAGGGATTTCCTTTTCTTATATTCAAACTCAGCTCTAGAGTAGAATAAATGTGTGTGTTCTGTTTTATTCAGCATTTACCTGTGTTTGGAATAGAAAATGAATTTCTCACGCAATCAGCCATGCTGACCCAAAGTCCCACTGCAATTTATTCTAAGGAAACTTAAGGAAAACACACAAACAAACAAACAAAAACTGAAATGGTTAGGATATATAATGTAGTCCCATTTGCCTAGATGCCACCTTCCAATAATCCTTGTCTAACTTGGCAGACCTTACTCTGTAATTTTTATATGATCCTATTACTTCCATTTTGAGTAAAATTCATGAGATTATTCCAAAAATAAGATGAGGCCTTGCAAGGTGGTTCAGGCTATGAAACCACCCATGCTACGATTTTATTTTTTTTATTTTTATTTTTATTTTGCTTTATCCATTGTTTTTAATATCCTCAGCTAACTGATGATGATGTTGAGGTTAAAATACTATAGTCCCTGTAGTAATTCTTCATAAAATTTTCCTGGTTACTGTATCCCACATTCAGAGTTCTGTATTTTTCTTTTTTACATTTAAAAATATATTAGATTATGATTTCATTTTAGAATGCTATTTTCATGCTAAAAATAAAATAATCACATCACCATAAAAAAAAATAGAAAAAATAAAAATACTCATAATCCAAACACCATTTATATCTTAATGTTTCCTTTACAGTGTTTTATATTTTCAAAAAATATTCTCATAGTTAATCACAATATATATACAACTATAGATAGGTTTTTTTCATTTATCACAATAACAAAATTATTTCTTCCTATTTTCAAACCCATTTATTAGTTTATATTTGTTTGGCTGTATCATATTTCCTTAAGTGGGAGCATTATGATTTTACAGAAATGCTTAAGTTTTATTGAGGTTTTTGTTGTTTCTTTGGTAGTTTTACTATTTTCCCTAATCTTTAGCAGTAAATTTCAAAATATTTTGAGCAAGATAATTACAGTATCAGATTATCATACCTATGTCCCAAAGGCCATAAAAGATCGCAAGGGGCTGGGGGCGGGGGGTCAAGGGACAGGTAAAGAAAAAGAAATAAAATAAAAAACTTCAAGAAATTAAATTTTAAATATACATAGCCTCTATTATACATCTCAAAATTTCTGAGAGTAAATTTGGAATGTTATCACAAAAAATGATAAGTATTTGAGGTGATGGATATGGATACTTAGCTTGATTTAATTCCACATTATGAATCATAATATCACTTTGTACCCATAAATATATACAATTTTAAATTAATTTACAATAAAAATATACATATATATATGCACAATAGATGCTCCTGGAGAAGGGAAAAAAAGTAATCTAAACTGTCCAATGAGAAATGAAACTGAAACAGAATGACCCTATGTGTATATCAAAAGTAACATAATCATGCAAAGAATATAATTATGTCAAGTCAATTTTAGCAAAGTAATGTAATTGTGTGCCTTTAGTGGGATATATTCTGTGAATAAAAAGAACCTCAAAAAAGTCTTAAGCTTCACTTGATCAGTTTATTGCTTGCTTATATTATTGAAACCATTTAATATTCCTGTATATTCTAATGTTATCAGAAAGCAAACTTTTTTTGTTGTATGAGAAATTATATACAAATATAAAATCAAACAAGCTAAGAAAATAACTCTGTAACATTGCATTTAAATTTGAAATATCAATTTGTATGAGAATTTTTCACAATGTGTTTCCTAACTGTCCACTGAGATGATGTAGAAGCAATGATACTCCAGTAGCAATGAGCACTCTTAGGATCCAAAGTTTGCTTTATGAATGTCTTCCCCAAGGAACTGGAGATCCTTGAGAAAGTGTCTGGCTGATTTCAGGTGCAGAGAAAATAAATACAAGAGAGTTTGGGAAATTTTGCTGTACCTAGAAAAGTAAACAAATGCTTACAAACCAATGAGGTTATATCAAAAGGACGCAGGAGCTGGCCTGAAAGTGCTCCCACTGGTCAAACATGGGATAATTTGAGCATCAAAAAGAGTAATAATTGCAACTAACCTCAATCCAAGGAATAAATTTTAAAAAATGTTGTGTAGTTATTTTCAGAGACAGAAAGAAAACTCATTTTTTGGCTTTCAAAATGATAATTATCCCAATTCTTTACTCAGAAAATGTATACTTAAAGGAAAATGATGAAACACTAACCCTTCCTTTTTATGAGGAACTCTAGTTCATCTCCATAAATGAAGGCAGGTGCTTCCTTCTTCTTCTGTAGAAGAATACCAGATAAATAAAAAAGAATTAGAAAATTACCATTTACCTCCAATGAGACAGCCAAGAAAAATCAATTACATGAAAGAGCACTAAGGAAATTTTATACAGATCCAGAGTTTGACCCCACAGAATAATTGCCAATTACAAGGAGAAAAACATGCCTTGACAAAATTGAGGTCTGCTGTTCACCACTTTTATCCAGGTGATCAAAGAGCATCATTGATAATAGGACAAGTAGATACTATGCATCCACTGACATGTTGCAATATGAGTTATAATGGAATACCTATTGAAACATTCTTGCAAAAACAAACATTTAACCTCCATCTAATCAAGCCTAGAGACTTGGCTTTTATTTACAGGAAATGCAAGGTTTCAAGGACCAACTTAAATGACAACACAAGCAAATAATCAGAGAAGTACAAAATGTAGGCATCCAAAAGAAAATAGGACAACACTCTTCAACAAATTCAAGTTATAAAAAATTTTACAGCAATAAATAATTCAAGGGAAAATGAGAAAGACATAACAGCCAAATTGAATACATGAACTTTGAATTCTGGTAAAAAAAAAAAAAAAAAGCCAAAAGAGATTTTGGAGGGGTAATATTAGGAAAATTTGAACATGGATAGGTGTTAGATAACATTAAGGAATTATTACTAATTTCCTTAAAATGATACAGACACTGCCACTATGTAGGAAACTATCCTTATTTTTAGATGTGTGCTACAGTATTTGTGGGTGAAATATCATGTCTGTAACATTTTCAAATGATTCAGCAAAAATATAGAGACAGATAAAAGATAAAGTATATGTGACAAAAACTTGAAATTAAGGTTGTTTTCATAGGTTGTTTTTGTTTTGTTTTGTTTGTTTGTTTTGCCTATACAAACAATGCTGAAGTGAATACCCTATTGCATCAATTCTTAAAAGTGGAGTTGCTGGGTCAAAAGCTTGCATACTGTCTTCTTATAGATACTGTCAGATAATTGCCCAATGTTTGAAAGTGTCAGTTTCTCACCATGTATTATTGCATCTTTAAAGGAATTGTTTACCAATATAATGTTCCTTGAAAAGGTGTTGTGCACAAAAAAAACTATAGGCCAATATCTCTGATGAATATAGATGCAAAAATCCTCAACAAAATACTAGCAAATCAAATACAACAACACATTAAAAAAATATTCATCATGATCAAGGGGGCCCATCCAAGAGATACAAGGATATTCAACATATACAAATCCATCAATGTGACACATCAAATCAACAGAATGAAGAAGAAAATCCATATGATAATTTCAACTGATGCTGAAAAAGCATTTAACAAAATTCAACACCTCTTCATGATAAAAAAAAATCAAAATGCTGGGCATAGAAAGAACATACCTCAACATGATAAAAGCCATATATAACAGACCCATAGCTAGTATCATACTGAATGGAGAAAAACTGAATGCCTCTCCTCTAAGATCTGGAAGAAGATAAGAATGCCCACTTTCACCACTGTTATTCAACATAGTACTGGAAGTTCTAGCTAGAGCAATCAGACAAGAGAAAGAAATAAAGGGCATACACATTGGAAATGAAAAAGTCAAATTATCCTTGTTTGCAGATGATATGATCTTATACCTAGAGAAACCTAAAAATGCCACAAAATAACCTATTATAACTGATTAACAAATTCAGTAACGTTGCAGGGATACGGTCAACATACAAAAATCAGTAGCATTTCTATATGCCAATAGCAAACAATCTGAAAAAGAAACAAAGTAATCCCATTTACGATAGCTAGAAATAAAATAAAATACATAGGAATAAGCTTAACCAGAGAAGTGAAAGATCTCTATAATGAAAACTATGAAACATTGACGAAAGAAATGGAAGAGGTCACAAAAAAAAAAATGGAAAAATATTCCATGCTCATGGATCAGAAGAATCAATATTGTTAAAATGTTCATACTACCCAAAGCAATCTACAGATTCAATGCAATCCCCATCAAAATACCAATGACATCCTTCACAGAAATAGAAAAAAATAATCCTAAAATTTATACAGAACCACAAAAGACCAAGAATAGCCAACGCCATCTTGAGCAAAATGAACAAAAGTGGAGGAATCACATTACCTGACTTCAAATTATACTACAGAGCTGTGGTAACCAAAACAGCATGGTACATGATCTACAGACGCATAGATCAATGGAACAGAATAGAAAACCCAGAAGTAGATCCACACATTTATAGTGAACTTACTTTTGACAAAGATGCCAAGAACATACAGTGGGGAAAGGACAGTCTCTTCAATAAATAGTGCTGGGAAAACTGGATATCTATATGCAGAAGAATGGACCTAGACCCCTGTCTCTTACCATATGTAGAAATCAAATCAAAATGGATTAAAAACTTAAATCTAAGATGTGAAACCATGAAACTACTAAAAGAAAACATTGGTGAAACACTTCAGAATATTGGTCTGGGCAATGATATCTTGAGTAATACTCCCAAAGGACAGGCAACCAAAGCAAAATTGAACAAATAGGATCACATCAAGCAAACTAAATCTTCAACAAGATATCATCTCACCCTAGTTAAAATAGCTTTTACCAAAAAGATAGGCACTAATTAATGCTAGTGAGGATGTGGAGAAAGGGGAACCCTCATACACTGTTGGTGGTAATGTATATTAGTGAAACCATTATGGAGAACAGTATGGAAATTCCTCAAAAAACTAAAAATAGAACTACTGTATGACCAGCAACCCTACTGCTAGGTATATATCCAAAAGAAAGGAAATCAGTATGTCAAAAAAATACCTGCACTCCCATGTTTATTGCAGTACTATTCACAATAGCCAAGATTTGGAATCAACTTAAGTATCCATCATTGGATGAATGGATAAAGAAAATGTGTTACATGTACACAATGGAATACTATTCAGCCATAAAAAAGAAATCCTGCCATTTGCAACAATAGGGATGGAGCATTATGTTAAGTGAAATAAGCCAAGCACAGAAAGAACAGATCTCACGTGATCTCACTCAGATGTGGGAGCTAAACATTAAAACAATTGATCTCATAGAGAAAGAGTAGAATGATGGTTACCAGGGGCTGGGAAGGGTAGTGCAGAGGTGGGGATAAAGGCCAGTAGTTTATGGGTACAAAATATAGTTAGATAGTAATATTTCATAGCACAATAAAGTTACTATAGTCAACAATAAGTTATGGTATACTGTAAAATAACTAAGAGTAGAATTGGAATGTTCCTAACATAAAGAAATGATACATTCTTGTGGTGATGGGTTCCCCAGTTATCCTGATTTGATTAATACACATTGTATTCCTGTATCAAACATCACATGTACCTTATTAATATATTTAATAGAACTATTATGTACCCATAATACTTTTTTAAAAAGTGTTGTGCTATTGTATTTCCCTGATTGCTAATGAGGCTCATATATGCATGCATATATATATATACACACTTATATACATATATACACTGTATATATGTATATATTTGTATTTCTTTCCTTATGAATTACTTGGTTTGTGCTAATTTTGCACAGAAATAGATAATTTTCATTAGATAAATATACCTCTATTTTTTTCTTTATGGTTTTAGTCTTGTTTATGAAAGTCTCTGTACCCCATGATTATATAATCCACCAGTAAGATTTTCTCCCAAGATTTTTATTGCTTTGCATTTTATATTAAGATCTTTAATACACTTCATTGGACAAAATGGCCTGAGTTGGACCTGAGTTCCAAATTGTGAAAACCTTGCAAATATTTGTCTGTGCATTCTCTAGTCACATTTTTAAAAAGTTTTATCAGTTCTTGTTATTCCACTATAGTTTATTGTTCTCTGGTTTCAATTTGTTTCCTTGGAAATTGGTTTTGATTGTCTCTGGCTAATAACTCAGTAACCTGGCTTATTTTATATTTATGCCACATTTGTGTTATGCTGGGTTTTGTGTGTTTGTGTGTTTTCTGTTGTAAGCTAACCTTCATGAGTAATTTTGGTTACTCTTTGGTCTTCACCTACATTTTTGCCTGTAAAAACTTCCCCTAACTAGATCGAATCCCTGCTTTTGTTCTTTAGACAAATGAAAAGAATTTCAGAGGCAGAATAGTATCCTGTATGCTAAAATCTTTGACACCATAGTCAGACAGGACTAAACTCATTTAAGTTATTAATAACTGTATTGACTTTTCCTACTTAACTACCCAGAGTTCACAGAAGCGATGAGTGGGCAATGTCTTTTGAAAATCAGGTTAGCTGAGAAATTTAATAAATGAGTCTGGCTAATCAACTTAGGAACTCGGCCTATAATTAAAAAAAAATCCCTGACAATGGTCTTATTTATTAATTTCTGAGTATAACAGCTCAACTTAGAGGTTAAATTCAACCATGTTCTTTCCTCTTTTTTGCACACTTCCCAAAGATTTTATAAATTTAGATCAAGCAAATTCCTGTTTGCTAATGTTGTACTAGAAAATCGACAAGGCATAGCCTACAAAATCAGATTTCTCTTTAAAATCTATCTGTCCTATAGTGATTTTTCCCCCCAAGAATGTGTTTTGAGGCCACAGCAATGAGCATATGGAGTCAGCTGAATTAAATTAATTAAACCGAGTGTTTCCTGAGACTCCTTTGTATTCTCCATACTTGAAGTTATTGCCATAATATTGCTGCCTAACAACCAACCACAAACTCAGTGTCATAAAACAGTAAGCGTTTACTAAGTTCACAAGCTTATGAGCTGGCCAGGCGTCTCTGGTCTGGACCAGGCTGAGCTGACCTCAGGAGGCTCGCTCATGCCTATGTTTAGCCGGTGGATCGGCTAGGGACTAGCTGCCTTAGAACAGCTTCACTTTCGTGTCTGAGAGTCAATGGAAGTGATGGGGGGTGATGTAACTGGGCCACGTGTCTCCTCCTCCAGCAAGCTAGGCTGAGCTCATTCACATAAGCCTGCAGCAGGTTTGAGAGCGGAAGCACACAAGGCCTTTTGAGGTCCAGGCTCAGAACTGCAAACACTTCTGGCACATTCTCCTGGCCAGAACAAACCACAAGGCTTCCCCAGATTCTAGGAGTTGGGATGAGCTGCGAAGTCATACTGCAAAGCCTGTCTCTGCCAGGAGGGGTGGAAAATTACTGCCATTTGTGCAATCCATGTACCATTTCCGCCTAACATACAGTTTGAGTTGCACAGAGTAGAAACGCAACATGTTTTGAGTACAAGAACCAGAACGTGGCAATTAGGTAGGATGACACTGAACCCGAGAGCAGGAGCAATCAAGAGGAAGCCCTAGTGATCCAGGGAGAACCATTTAAGCTCAGGATTGTAGGAAGGGAAAATGAAAGGCGGTCCAAACTGGAATTCTACAGTTGACCCGAGTCCTCTGGTCTGAGCCCTATTTAAATCTGCTAGGACAGAGAATACAAACTCTCCACAAGCCCAGTAGGGCTCTCACATCTGACTCGAATTGATTGCCAACAATGAAAAATCAGGAACACTGAACATGAAGATTTGAATTTCTGACATCTATTGAAAAACAAGAATCTGACAAGTATCAGGTAGAACTGAGTTGTTGGCACCCCCAGTAGATGGGGCCTGGTCTCTCTAGCTCCTCAGAGTCCCCACTACTTTCTTACACACAGCCTGCTGCTTGTATTTTCATGACTTGCCTGGGCCCCTGTATACATCCGAGTTTGTAACCCTTGGGCTAGAATAGCTCTAGGCTACTGATGGATGGGCTAGTGGGAATGAAGCCAGACATTGCCCTCTATACCATTCATATTTTCTTACAGTGATCAAGTCCTTAAGTTTATAAGAAGAAAAGGAAAAAGCTCTAACTTGAAATTTAATAAGAAATACAATTTTGAAATCAATTCATTAATAATTGTATGACTTTTTAAGAAGAGTGAAATATATGGCATTTAATATAAGTAATGAAGCAGTGACTTAGTTTAGAATGCAATAAAATCTACTATTATTCCATAATAAAAGGAAGAGTCTCCTAAAGTTATAACTTAGCCACAATTGGGTCAATGATTATAAATTATTAAAAATCGTTATTAAAATTGAATTACTAAAATTTAAGTTCTTATTAGAATTAAATAATTTAAACTGTTAAAAAGTGTTGGTTTAAGTATTTGGCATTTTTCTTACATTTTATTTTTCTTTTCTTTTCTTTTTTAATAATTAAGAAAAGAAACAGATCTATGGCCATACCACCTTGAATGCGCCCATCTCATCTGATCTTGGAAGCTAAGCAGGGTTGGTCCCGGTTAGTACTTGGATGGGAGAACAGCACTTATCAAGAGTGATAGGTTAATTGTCATTGGTGAATAAGACCCTAACAAATTGTCTGCTAGGTCAGATACAATAATATATCCACAGTGGAAGGTCCTCAAGTCCCACCCAAATGAAAATAGGAATCTGCTGTTTCCTCCAAACAGGATCACTTACTTTTCTCCCTTCCCCTACCTTCCCCGGAAACGAAACTTTAATCACATACATCACTGAATGAAAATTGAGTTGAATTCATGATGAAGCCTGATGACAGTAAATGGAACCTGTTGAACACCAAGCTAAGATTTTACTCATGTAAAAGAGTGTGACATTGTAAAAGTCCCACTTCCTTCTAAATTGTTGGTACAGCAGAGAAAGAAGTGGCAATTTTCCTCTTGACTTTTTTTGGTGTGAATGTAAGGGAGTACAAGTGCAGTTTCATTACATGGATATATTGCATAGTGGTGAAGTCTGGGCTTATAACCATCACCTGAATAGTGTACATTGTACCCATAGGTAATTTCTCATCCCTCACCCTCTTCTACCCCCCATGCTTCCGAGTCTCTCAGGCCTATTATTACACGCACTCTAGGTCCACGTGTATACATTGTTTAGCTCCCACTTATAAGTGGTCCTCTTGACTTTGATGCTCCAGTGATTTCCTTGCCCTGATGCTGGGGGCAGGGTTCAAGGTGCTCCATTTTATCAATGTGAATCTCAGGGCCCTGAGTGCCCCTCTCACCGCATTTCCTCTGTGGCTTGTTAGAATTTGTATGCTGGCACAACAAATTCGTAAATACCCCACATTTTATAGTTGGGGCGAAGAGTTGACTTTCAACACTCAGCCTAAACCATTTTTATCAGACACCTTTTGATGTGGGAAAAAAAAAAAAAAAAAACATTCAAACAAGATCCACAATCCATTGTCTGAATGTCTTACGGCCTGTTGGTTTTCAGAATAACGTTCCTGATTTTGGAAAGGTGATATGATGCATAATACTTCAGAGAAGCCTGGGTAATTTGATCAAACAAATTAATATGTCAGCAGTAAAGTGCAGGGATAGTCACATGAAGGGGAATAAATAAAATTATAAATGGCCCAATATCACTTACTGTTGACGTGTTTGCCACAAATTTACAAAAAAAAAAAAAAAAAACTTTTGGATTTCAAAACTTTGGGGATTTTACAATTATTATACAAACAAGAGATTATTTAATATAGAAAACTTTGGGGATTTTACAATTATTATACAAACAAGAGATTATTTAATATAGGTTAAATAACTAAGTGTTGATAAAATGTATAGGGTGTAGAAGCAAGAGTGAAAGGAGTTAAACTAAAAAGGATGTTGTCAAGCAGCTGACACTGTTCAAAAGGAGGTCACAGGAGACACAGAGGGGATGCCCTGGGGACTGGTTTCACCCTGGAGGGCCCTGGGTTTGGGCAAACCCCAGAGGCTGCACTGAAAGCTGCAGTTGGAGGACGTACAGCCAGCGTCCAGACAAAAAGTAGAATCAGGAACTCAGAGTAGAACCCAGACAGGGGGCTATCAGAGTGGCCAAAGTCGACCAGCCTCATTGCAATTTAGAATCACCCCTGAGTTACTGAGAAATGCAGGATCTCAGGCTCCACCCAGACCTCCTGAATTAGAAATGAGATCAAGATTCCAGATGATTTGTGTGTACCTTAAAGCAGCGGTCCCCAAGCTATGGTGAGTTGTATAATTATTCCATTATATATTACAATGTAATAATAATAGAAATAAAGTGCATAATAAATATAATGCATTTGAATCATCCTAAAACCATCCCCCGACCCCTCCCCAGTCCATGGAAAAATTGTCTTCCATGAAAATGGTCCCTGGTGCCAAAAAGTTTGGGGACCGCTGCTTTAAAGTTTGAAAAGCACAAAAAGAAATTACTTACAGGTTTGAAGGACTCATCTTAAGAAAAGTTGCCTCAAGGCTAATAAGAGAAGTAAGAAGCACTTAGTCTGGCCTGGCGTTTCAAAGATCCTGCTTCCTCCTTCCCATTCAATAAGGGGAGAGAATTTTATTTACAATTCTGGGTTTTCAGCTGGGCTCAGCAAGGCAGAGCTTTCCAGCAGACAACTCTCCCTGCCCTTCCCACCTTCTCCCTGTTTCTACCGGAGAATCCTGGCGTTTACAACTGTTTTATGACCAGGGCCTCCATGTAAGCCTTCATTTAAAGTAAGTTTTCCATGACTTTAAAAAGTCTGAAAATTCTCCAGGGCATAAAGTAGGCACATTAAAAGACAGTTTTAAAGGTAGCTAAAACAGTTTACAAGGCAAATAAAAACGAGAATGAAAACGGAATCAAATAAAGAGGTGATAAAAGAAGTCAAAATAAAAGTTAGAGTTGGTTACATGAGTGAGGTTACTTTGTAAAAATGCACCCAGCATCGGCTTCCTGGGCTCTGGCTCAGGCTGCACGTTATGAAGCCCACTCCACGTGCCTCTATCTACTCCAGTTGGCTTCTTTTCTTTTTCTTTTTCTTAAGTACCAATAACTTTTTATTTATTCACTGTATTTTCCCAGGGAAAGTAGAAGGGAAAGGAAAAGAGGAAGCACGTGTGCTACAAAATGATTAAAAAATGAGAAAGAAAGTGCCCAGTGCAGCAAAATCAGACATCAGATAAACACACCCCAGCATGGGGTCACCAAAGCCCAGGGGGCTCAGTGTCCTGCAGTGGAAGAATGAGGGGAAGAGATCAAGAAAAGAACAAACAAATACAAGCTTTCCTACCCTACCCTCCCCCTCCCCATACATTCAAGATTTCGCACAAACCTTCGGTTTCTAGCAGTAAACATAGAGTTACATTCATTAGTCTGTCTCCTATTAAACAATCTTTTGGCCACTTTGACATAAGTTTCTTGCAGCTGTATAAAAGTTCGTGAGTTACTTGGATTTACATTCATGATCCCTGTCTTGGTTTCCTGCCCCCACTTTCTACATGGAAGGACCCAAGTTGCTTCTCTCTGCTTGAGGATTACAGACTAAGTGCGTTTCATCCACCCAGAATACAGCAGTGTTTCAGGGGTTTGGCGTGAATCACCATCCAGAAATGGTCTTGACTTAGGAGGTTGGGATCAAGGAACGGAGGGTTCCTAGCTTCTTTGGGATGTTTGCATAAATTATTTAAGAGCTGTGGAGACACCCCAAGACGTAAATGCATATGTGTGTGGGTGTGTAGGTTTTTTTGGGGAACGTGGGGGGAATGGGAAATAGGGTAGGGTAGGAGACAAGTTTTTAGGACAGAAGATCTGGTCAAAGATAGGAAACAGGGGAAGGGGAACCTAAAGGTTGGGGTTCAAGATCCCCACTTCAAGAGGAGGGTCTCCCCAAGCTAATGTTTCAGATCCTTTTGCCTGGTGCAGAAGCTTCCGTCAAAGATGCGTTGGCTATTTTTCTCTCAATAAAACCCCAAAAAGCACATGAAAACCAACCCATTATATTTACACAAACTAAGCCACCTAGCAATCACCAACTCAGTAAAGTCCTACACAGTCCAGACACATACAGTAACTAGGGTGGGGGCAGCATTTAGGAAAGACAAGAGCCCAGAATCAGACACACACCAACCAATGCATTCTATTGCGTTTGTCCCATTTCAGCACAATGCGGTAGGTTTGTGGTGATCTCACAGCACACAGACAAAATTCCCTTTTTTTCCTTTAGCTGCCACGACACTATTACTATTGCAGCAGGACAGGACACTGGCTCTGGGCACCACAAAAGGCCCTCGCTTATGGGCCTCCCCAGAACCTAAGAACTTTGAAAGGCTAAGATTTTAGTCCTCAATTCATATTATCCATCCCTCCACAGCACAGGATGCCTGTCAGCTTCTTGGCTCCCCCAGCCAGACTCGTGGCTGACCTTGGCATGTTCAGCTATGAATAGCTTTCAACCCCTAAATACGAGAACTTCAGATCATTGTTTATAACTTCTGTAAACATTTTCAAAAGACCCATCTCTCTCTCTCCTCTCTCTCTCTCTCTCTCTCTCTCTCTGTGGTTTGTAGATATACTTATTCATCTTATTCCAAGTCTATAGCACCATTATGCTATACATAACCTGAACTTGACTTTCAGCTATGGATAAATGATGTGTCCAACTAAACCGTTTTACGTCTTCTCTACAGGTGACGAGTGAATGATATTTTAAATTAATTTATTCATCTCTTTCAAAGAGTTTCTCTACATGGGTGGGTATGGAAACCTGAATGACCTCAAATCATTCTCCTCTCTTGATGTCTCCCAGCTGCAGGTGGAGCTGGAGCAAGAATACCAAGACAAGTTCAAAAGACTGCCCCTAGAGATTTTGGAGTTTGTGCAGGAAGCCATGAAAGGGAAGATCAGTGAAGACAGCAATCACGGTTCAGCCTCTCTATCCTTGTCCTCAGACCCTGGAAAAGTGAACCACAAGCCTCCTTCCAGTGAGGAGCTGGGAGGAGACATCCCAGGAAAAGAGTTTGATACTCCTCTGTAATTGATCCTGCCAGGCCTTCAGAATATGCATGGCCACTCAGGCACCATCGGACTCCCTCTTATTGCAAAGATCACTGCCCAAGACCATCTTCCTGAGAAGCATCCCTTAGCCTAAAATCCACACGAAAGGGAGGGTTTCGGAAGATTCCATGCAGGAGTCCCCTGCCCTGGCTCCATGTGTCATGTGGAAGCTACTGCAGGTCCACTAGTGAAGAGTGCATGTTATGTGAGATTTTTGTTTTTTTCCAATAATAAATTCAAAGCAAGCAACTTGCAGGCTCCATGGAACATTTAATGAAGGACATATCTTCTTTGAAAAAAAAAAATCTAGCTCATGTTTATATTTGAAGCTCTGGTGTAAAGTATTTCAAAGTAATAGAAATAGTTTAAGAAATGCATAGCATTATTTAACACTATCGAACAGCCGACTTTGAGCATTTTTTTTTCTAACTGCCCCTCAACTACCGTATCTTCAAGATAACGTGCATCTTAAATGGTTTCATCTTTTGCTTTGCAAGCACTGATGGCTTGCATTCTGCTAATTTATTTATCGTAGAGGCATCCGTGTATTTGTTGCTGACATGGTTTTATTAAATACCTTAGTGATTCAAATAAGCTGGCTTTCTTTTTGGGAAAAAAAATTGATTGTATCCTTGCTCAGTGAAGCCATCCCAAGACTTAGCAATATGGATTGTACATTCGGCTGCATGAGCAAGTCGGCTGCACACCTCCAGGCAGTGTGCCATCTGAATTGACTATGTGCACTCAAAGGCTGGGTATTCATTGGTTGTTAGCCTGAAATGATCAAATAACTACAGAGGGTCTGTTCTGTTGAATAAGAATAGTTGAGCTGATATATGTTAAGCAGAAATTCAATCAGAGTGAACAGGTTCCAATGGTTATTTTGCTGTCTGACATTTTTTATGGTTCATTTATTTTTAATATAGAGAGGAAGATTGAATATTTATCTAGAGAATACAAAGACCCACATATAAATTATATATATTATCTCCCTGTATATATATATGTAGGCACTCAGCTGTATAAGTGCATACACACACACACACATGCAAGTGTAAATGTGTATTTATTAATTGGCAATGACCCAAATCTCTTCCACAAGATTTAAAACCAAATTCAGGGATAAATGGATAGAGAAGAAAAGGGTCAAACATCTAGATTATATGGATATTAAATTACGTGGAAATACTAAGAGGTAATTGATGGAGCCATTGATGCAAGTTGACATAGATTTAGAATTTAGAATATAAATTTGATTTATATTTTGCAAGATCAAAACTTGGATTTTAATATCAGATTTTAAGCTTGTTTTAATGGTCAGAATATTAGGACAGTAATATGAAAATTTATTAGTATCTTCCATAATTTTTAAATCTGACAGATTTCAATTTTATTTTAACATTAAAAAAACTTTCATTATATATTTAATAAGTACATTTAATTCATTTTAATGTGTCTTTATAAGTTCTTATTTTAGGTGGCATAAGAGAAATTATATCATGGGAAAATTGATCAAAAATATTATTGAAAGATCTTAAATAAGAAAGAATAATTAGAGAAAAATATAATTTAGAGAGTAACACAAAGAGCATTAAAGTTGAAGCCCAGAGGCAAGATGCTCACAGCTTTATTTTACTTTAAAATAAATCCGTCTGATGGTAGCTTAGCAAAATATTTTAAAAATGCAAAAGCCAGTTGTGTCCTGAATATTGTTTCAAGAATTTAATATTTTTATGGAAATTATTTTATTTAACTTTAAGCAATAACTAGGAATGACAATTAAATTTTAATCAAAATGAAGGCTTAGTTCAAACATTAGGAAAGTGTGTTTGATTAAAAAAACACATCTAGGGAGACACGAGGGGAAAATCACATCCTCTTTGAGATGATTATATTTTGATCTGAAGGATTTGGGGTGTTAATTAGACCCTTAATAAAACTTAACTTCCACTGAAAGAGACATCTTTTGTAAATTATTCTACTTTTGCACTTTGAAAGAAAGGCATTAATCATACAGAAGCAAGAATGGTCAAAATTGAATGCTGCATTTTTATAAACAAAATTACAGACTGTCTAAAATTGCAGAAGAATGAACTGATAATAGCATTCATAACCAAACACAATGGTGATTATTACAAAACATTGTATAACATTTTAGTCCAGAGATAGACTAAGGTTGAATAACCTTAACTTACACAAAACTGTTTTGGTAGTTGGATTTCATTATCTTAGTGACTCTAGTCATTTTACAATATGTTTGTATTTGGCCATTTACTGTAATCACATTTTTATATCTGTACAATGACACTTTTTGCAGTTGTGGGGTAGTAAGTAACAATGTCCATCTTGCATCATTGAAACTACTACAGTGATATTATCATTTAATAATATTAATATTACTTGAAATAGACTAAGATAAAGAAAAGGGTCTATATGATGTGCGGTTTTGTGCCTTTATGTATCTGCCTTGTTCTTTGTTGAATGTGTGAGATTCTGTACTGTGGTTTTTCCTATAATAGAGAGTAGAATTGTGTATTAAATTAGACTGTGTCCCTCTGATACACTACTGAGAATAGCGTGGTTTTGGCCGTGTAAACCAATTTTCAAAGTTCTAATGACATGCCATGTGGTTTTGGTTTTTAACATTTCATTTTAACATTTCAGTACCACCATACATTAATTAATACTCCTTTAATAGATAAGCAGTTAAATAAATTCCGAAAGAAAGGGCCATTGCTTGCATTACTTTGAATTTAATGTTGCGCTTGTGCACTGTATTAATATTGTTCGTGACGGATTGAACATTGTGACTTTTGCCTTTTAAGAAGAAAAGATAGGACAAAGCATTTGAAGCTCTTAAAATGTACATATTTTGGTTCTTCTATCTCAAATTATTTAAAATGCATAATTCACATTTTTGTAATAATTCTATGCAATTTTGTGGCATGATGTTTCTTCCACTTGTAATTTTATGTGCTTTCATCACAAATCCAAAGGAAACAATAAAAATTTCTTAACACAACCCAGCTGTTGTTTCTTGGTGTCAGAGCCAACCTTCTTTTGACAGGGAGGATGGTGGGGGCGGACATAATGCCAGTCTTCAGGGCCATCATGCCCACCCTGACAGAGCACATCTGCCTGTGCAGGAAATCTGGATGCTGCCAAACGTGTGCCAAAAGGCACAGTTGTCATTGCTGTCATCCCACCACCCTCCATCCAGGAGTGACACGTGCACTTGCCATTGCTCCCAAAATGGAGAGCCTCCCTTCCCTTTGCCCTTCCTTCCTTTCTCTCTTTCTTCCTTGACCAAAGATATTGGAAGGCAACACAGTCAAGGGTGTTTGACAAATAATGGAAATGGCAAGAACTGACAGAGCATGTGATGTAAATTTTCTTATAAAACAGATTTTAAAAAACAGTCTGCAATGCTGATAGGAAAAGAAATATACGTGTGAGTTCTACATGACTGTCCCAGGGGTACCCCACATGTAATGTGTTAGTTATTTTTTGCTGTGTTGTGAATTAATCCAAAATCTTGGGGCTTAAAATCATAAGAATGATCTCTGATCTGGCATAGCTTTCTTGCATCAGGAATCCCAACAGGATGGCTTGCCTGTGTGCTGCAATGTCTGAGTCCTCAGCTGAAAGATTAGAAGGCTCGGGGCTGGAGCCCACTCCCACAGTGGATGGTTGATGATATGTCAAGTGGGGGACTAGCTGGGGTGCTGGGCTGGAATTCCCCTGAGTGCCCTATCTGTGGAGCCCTGGACTTTTTCACAGTATCATAGCTGCATTCCAAGGGTGAGCCTCCAGAGAGCCAGACAAAAACTGTCAACATTTTTGCAACCAAGCCTTAAAGTTAGATACATCCTTTATGCCAGACTCTATCCATTGGCGCTATCACAAGCCCCTCCCCAGATTCAAGGTGAGGGAGCAAGCACAGACCCCATCTCACCTTGGGAGTAGTGTTGGTCACACTGAAGAGGAATGGGAAGGATGGAATAAATACACAGGCACGGCCATTGGAAAATACAATCTGCTACATAACACTATGCACCAAACTGAATTTTTGTTTTACCCTCAAAGTAGCTCCATCTCCTTTGTTTTCTACATCAGTGAACAAAACCAATATCACACTTCACACTCCAGCCTTACGGACCATCTCACTTTGTGGGCTTTTTAAATGATGCTTCCCTTTCTGTTTCTCTCTCTCTTAACCCCTTTCCCAATGCACGCACGTAAACACACACACACACACACACACACACACACACAGATGACCTCGGTTCCCTCCTTTCCCTGGCTGACTCCTGTTCATCTTCTGGTTGATAACATAAATGTCACTTCCTCTAGGATCATTCTTTGATCCACCCCAGCTCTATCAGACCCCTCCTTCTGTGCTCCCATTGTACCTGCATCCACTGTCTATTGCTGCATAACAAACAACAACAACACTTGGTGTTTGAAAGAGCCACCAGTTCCCGTGGGTGGTGGGTCTATGGTGGATGGGCGGGCCAGTCTGGGCTGCGTGTGGCTCATCTGCCTGTCTGCTGTAAGCTGTGTGTTGGTGGGTGGCTGCTCCTGACTGTGCTAGCTCACTGTCTGGGATTTTGATTGGAACAACTGGGCTGAACTGACTCTGTTCCATATGACTTCGCATCCTCCAGGAGGCTAACTATGGCTTCTTCACATGTCGGAGGCAAGATCTAGAGAACACATGAAAGTGTTCAAGGCCTCTGGAAGTCCAAGAGCAGAAGCATTACTTCTGCCACATTCTATCATTGAAAGTAAGCCAAGAGGCCAGCCAAAAAGGACAAAAGGAGCTTCCAGTGTCACAAGGGAGAAGATGTGGGTTCAGGGTGTTTATTAATAGTGGCCATCAAGACAGTCAATCTGTCAAACTCCGAGCTTTTTTCCACATATAAAGTCCATGCCAACTCCAACGTCACAGCCCTCCTACTGCAATACATCCTCCACCTCCACTGACAGCTTCAATGACAGATGTCGTGTCTCATTACGATTGAATCCCCACACTCACCCTAATATAACTGCTTGATAAATATTGCATTTATGGTGAATAAATTCAATTTCTCATCTAGCTATTAATGCTAAGGTAGATTAAAAATAAACACTTGATATCAAAACAATAAATGTCATTACCTCAAAGCTAAGGTATGGTTTAGGTACTTCCTGAGTCAGCGACACTACAATAGTAAGGCTGGACCACAGACAACCCACACTCTTTGCCTTTGACTTTTGGTACCAGTCCCAAAACACAGAACAGCTAGTGACTGAAGAAAAGAAGTCACTCAACAAATATTAGGTTCTGAGAAAGTAAGGCTCACTTGCATCCCAGGGGTACAAAGCAACCAGCCTTTTTTTTTTTTTTTTTTGCCCACAGGGGAAAACTCAGGAACTATCCTTGCCCCTGGAATTCATGTACCGTCCAGTTGTCTCTTGGAACACTCTAGATATTTATTTTTCTTAATAACAGCTTTATTGACCTGCAATCTAAGTACTCTAAAGATTACTGTTTTAAAAGGAGAGATCCAGTTTTGTTTCTTTTCTAAGTGGCTAATCAATTGAAATAACATCATTCAATGAATGCCTTCTTTGCCTGCTGCTTTGAAATGCTGCCTTTATCATATACTAAATTACAAAGTAGTCTTTTATTATCATTTTTGAATGACTGCATTCCACTTGTGGAAGATGTTTGCAGGGAGTTAGCTACACTCCCAGCAAAAAATCAGATTCCTTTGTCAGGGGTCATCTCAAGAGATAAGGAAAATAATAGAAAATAGAAAATAATAGAATATAGAAATACAAGAATACACAGAGACGAAAGTGCAGGTTTATAAAGTATAGATTTTATAAAAGTTGGGGAAATTGGGAGACCCCCAGCATTCCCATGAGCTGTGAGGCCCCTAGTGAAGTTTCACATCAGTATTTACTGGCACAGTGATCGGTTGCCAGGGGTAACAGATTTACATAATAACAGGTAATTCGTTTTAGCTGAAAAGTCTCCCAAAAAGCTTCTAGAGGCCAGGTGTGGTGGCTCACGTCTGTAATCCTAACACTCTGGGAGGCCGAGGCGGGTGGATCGCTCGAAGTCAGGAGTTCAAGACCAGCCTGAGCAAGAGGGAGACCCTGTCTCTACTAAAAATAGAAAGAAATTAGCTGGACAACTAAAACTATATAGAAAAAAAATTAGCCAGGCATGGTGGCACACGCCTGTAGTCCCAGCTACTCGGGAGGCTGAGGCAGAAGAATTGCTTGAGCCTGGGAGTTTGAGGTTGCTGTGAGCTAGGCTGACGCCACGGCACTCTAGCCCAGGCAACAGAGTGAGACTCTGTCTCAAAAAAAGCTTCTAGAGATCCGTTAATTAGCTCTATCTACATGAGCAAATGGTTACAAAATCTTTCTAAGACAAACTTCTAAGTTCCAAGATAAAACTATCACTTAGCAGAAAGGTTAAACAGAAATATAGTGGCTCTATATTTCTTTATCTACTTTTTGTGGATTGAGACAGGTAGTCAGGAGTGAAACAGGAACTGTCCCTTAGGCTAATTGCTTTTAGCAGCAGGTGTCTGTCTGTCGGGCGGGCACTCTTTGATCAGTTCTTATCCCGTGGCCTCATGGATGCCAAGCGTTGTCGTACAGAAGCAGGAGAAAGCCGACAGGTTTGAGACACAGCGTCACCTTGGAAAGTGCTGCCACTGACCTGTGAGACGCCCTCCTGAGGCGAGGAAGCTTTTGATACATATGTGAACTAACACGTTCACAGATTCCTTCAGAGCAAAGCCCTGCAAAACTGCTGAAATCATTTCTATCTCTATAGGAGACAGCCCTTATAGAGCAACAGATGTTCCTTAAGGTTCTGTTATGATGACCTAACTTATGGGTTGATATGAAGAAAGGTAAGTAGGTTTCAGCCTGGTGTTATGAGAATTTTCCCTTATAGATTATTTTTTTCCTTAAAAAAAATAAAGGCCAAGGATTTAGTTGATCATAAAAAAAAACAGTTTTAGAGCACAGACTTCAGTGATTTTGAGTATAATCAGAGTTACTCATCAATCATCACTCTCTAATTCCAGAATGTTTTCATCACCCCAAAGAGGAACCGCACACCCACTAGCAGACACTTCTCATTCCATCCCTTCGGCATCCTCTCCCAGCCCGTGGGAACCACTAATCCTTTTTCTGTCTCTGTGGATTTATCTATTCTGGACATCTCCTACAATTTGATTTTACAATATGTGGCCTTTTGTATTCAGCTTCTTTCACTTGGCAAAAGTTTTCAAAGTTGATTGTGTTTTAGTATGTATCCATACTTAATTGTTTTTAATAGTTGAAGAATATTTCACTGGATATACGTATTATTTATTCATTCACACTTGATAGACATTTGGTTTGCTTCCAGTTTTTGGTTATTACGAATAATGCTGCTATGAACATTTGTATATAAGTTTTTCTGTAGAAATACGTTTTTGGCTCTCTTGGGGTTTATACCTAGGCATGAGATTTTAGGTCAGATGGTAACTCTACATTTAACTTTTGGGGGAACTGCCAAACTGCTCTCCAAAGTGGCTGTACCACTTTGCATTCTCAGCAGTGCGTGAAGCTTTCAATCCCTCCACAGGCTTGCTCACACTTGTCATTTTCTGTTTTTTCGATTATTGACATTTTATTGAGTGTGAAGCAGTATCTCATTGTGGTTTTGATTTGCATTTTCCTAGTGACTAACGATGTCGTTTATCTTGACCCTATGTGTATCTTCTTTGGAGAAAGGTCTATTCAAATCCTTTGCCCATTTTTGATTGGCTGGATATTTATTTTAAAATCTGGGTCTCCTTTCTTGATTTTTGGCCTCTGGTGCATTTTGTGCCTATCTGTCCCAAAACCCTGTCTTAGGAAGTCTCTCTCAATTACCATTTTTCCTGAGGCTACTGAATAGCTAGCTGCAGGTTGCTTAGGAAATGGTCTCAGTTATTTTCAATATGAATCCAGAAAGTCATTTGCCTGCTTATTTTTTACTAAATGTCAAATATTTTTTTGTTTCCCCAGATTTCTCTCCTCTTCCTAAAAACAGGGCGCACAACAAGTCTAATAAATGTGAGTTGAATTCACCGGGATCTGGCAAATTTACTATGGATGAAAATTTATTACAGACAAATGAAAATTTGAATATCATAATGAAAATGTTTGTCACAAAGCTTTTAAAAGTTGAAGTGAATTACATAACATGTTATCTAACTTATATTGTTAAGAATTTTTTTTTTTTTTGAGATAGGCTCTTCCTCTGTCACCAACCCAGAGTGCAGTGAAGGGACTCATAGCTCACTGGGCCTCAAACTCCAGGGTTCAAGCAATCGTTCCAGCTTAGCCTCCCAAGTAGCTAGAACTACAGAAATGCACTATCACACCTGGCTAATTTTTTTTAGTTTCATTTTTTATAGAGACAAAGTCTCACTATGTTGCCCAGGCTGGTCTCAAACTCCTGGCCACAGGGAAGGCTCCTCCCTCAGCCTCTCAAAGTGCTGAGATTACAGATGTGAGCCACTATGACCAACCAAGAAATTTAATGTGTCAACAAGAAAGGTACCAATAACAACGGGAAAAAAAACCTTGCTGATTAAACTGTGACTCCTTATCAAACATAAAGGCATCTAATACAATTTCAGAAAGTTTAAAACCAAAAGTATATTTTAGAATGAATGAAATATCATAATATTTTTCCTTTTCTTCTTTCCAAGAACTACCTGCTCTATAAGAACCTATGGTTGTACACTAATTTATTTAAAACCAATAGAAAGCCCAATCTCCAGGCAGCATTGTATTCAAAGTAAAAATAGTCCAAGACCAGAAAAAGTTGAAAAGTGGATATAAATTTGTTCTGAAATCTCATAAAAAGTACCAGAGTAGGATTTGATTCAGGACATACCACAAAGTCTCTTAAAACTGTTTTTCCTTCTCATTCTCTCTCTGCATGCGATTGTGTGCCCAAACCTCCCTCAAAACACAGTCTATGCAGCTGTTGTCCTTTTCCCCCTCATCCCTGGATTTACTCTATTTTCTTTACCTTTCTTTAACCTTTTCGGCAATCCTGTAACTTTTCCGATGTGAATCATTTGACTCTTCCTGAACAGTTTAGTGTAGCCTAATTCAGCCCCTTAAAGGCTCACGAATTAAGCAAGCGAAACTAGATTTATCCTGCCACTGGGAGAGGCTATAAATAATGCTTATATTAACATTTTTCCAGTAATATATTCAGTCTACGTATATGTAATAAACACCTGCCACATTCCAGGTACTGATTCTGCCACGGACTCAGTCAGGTTAAAATTTTAAGGTGCTAATCATGCCCAGATAAGTTTATCTTTAAGGCTACCTGCTCAGAAGAATCACACTATGTGTCTCTACCCCAACACAGACAGAAGGGTATACTTCCCTTTTATCATGGCAATGCTAATGCTCGGCAAGTGTACACATGTGCACGTGCCCACCCACACACACACACACACACACACACACACTCTCCAGGCTGCGGCAAAATGTCTTTCAGCATCAAATGGCCATTTAACATCTTCTTTATACTCACTCCCAACTTACATGCAGCAAAGGGCAACCCCAAGTTTTTGAACCTAGCATATAGCCAATATCTGACTGAGAGCAGTTTATGAGTTCAAGTAGTTTATTTGGGAGATAAATTTGTACTGAAATTTCTATATAAAATGCCAAGGTAACATTGATTCACAATGCACTACAAAGTCTCTTAGCACCACTTCCCCTATCTTTTTATCTCCCTGTATATGATTATCACAAATTAAATATCTGCCCCTAAAATATCTCTCAACTCCCAGTTGATTTATTCTATTTTCCTCCTTTCTTTACTTCTTTCTTTTTTCTATCTTCTCCAAAGGAGGCAAGGATGTAAGGAAAGCCAAGGAAAGTTATTTTGATAAACAAGTATCACTGTGAGCAATAGAGCTCAGTCCCACTGGGCACCCTCAAAAAGACTCGTGGTACACCCCTCGCAGTGAACCTACCAAGACCTGAAGAATCCGGAATATTTACCCAGCAATCCCCATTTGCTCATTGGTTGAGGCTTTCTTCTGGGGCATTGGCCCCCTAACATTTCTGAGCTGTCTCATCCATTGGGTGGGCATATTCCCAAATTTGCCCTTATCCTACTTCTAAGACCTAGGCATACCTGAATTTTCACCTGAATATGCTTAATGCCATATACCACCCTTTCTATTCTAATGGCCCACAGTGGTCTGTGGTCCAGTATATTGGATTAATGTATATTATCATATAATGCATTGTAATTCTGGGGAAAGAGGGCCATTGTCTATAGCATTTATCTTATTTACTGCCTGCCTAAGCCCCAAATAACCCCAGGGGAAATCAGATAACCACATGTTAAATTAGCTATTACAGCGGTCCCATGGCCCCTGAAATCCTCTCTGTTCTTCCCAAGTTCCTTCTTGTCCCATTGAACACATTGACTTTATAATGGCCTCTGAGTAAACTATCATTTTCAGCTCACTTCCTATTAATAGTTCCCAGTCCTTCTGACTTATCTTTTAATTCATTGATTCTCTTCTCAGCTGTGTCTAATCTGTTGTTAAATTCATGAGTTATTTGTTTTTTTGGTTTTTTTTATTTCAGCTATTGCACATTTTTATTTCTAGATGTTTTATTTAGTATTCTTCTGAAACTATTAGGTCACTTTTCATAGTTTTCTGTTCACTGATGATTACTTCTACTTGTCTTTTTTTTTATTTATGTATGGTCAGTTGTTTTATATATGTCAGCCTCACAGGTTGGTTTCTGCTGGCTCTTGCTTACAATGCTTTATTTCTTTGTGTGCCTAAGTTTTACTGTATAACACTTATTTTCTTTGAAAAATTATTTATGACCATTATCTGAGACCTAGGATGGAAGTAGTATACTTTCTGACAGAATGAATTGGTGTTTTTTTCTATATGGTGCCTAGAGGAATATACAACCCAGATCCCTTTAGTATTTGGGGTTTTTGTTTTGGTTGTTTTTTTTTTTTTTTTTTAATGTTTCTAAACTACTAATATATGTGATAGTCCATTCTACAGAGGAAAATTCTTATGAGGCCAGTTTGTAGATACGATCTCTTTGGGAAAACTTTTCCCCCAGCTGAGAATCAAACAAACTTTCTTTGCAGGCCCTATAACAAAGACAGTGTTAAGATTACTTATGGTTTTTCTTTATTCTAATTTTGAACACTTCGGTGTACCAGTTTAATGGTCCAAGGGCCTTTTGTTAGACTTTCTGATTTAAAGGAACTCTTAAACTTTCATTTTTATTGGTTACAAGAGGCCATCAAAATTGAAGTTCCAATTTGTCTGGATAGGTAAGCAATCTCAGGACAAATTGGCTTCATTATTCTATTTACCTCTTGATTTCTCTTTTTGGATTCTTGCTTACCCCCTTAGATTTTGGCCTGATAGTTACTTGCTATCTTCTTGTCCCTTCATTATCTTTAAGAAAAGCTCTTGTTTTCTATTTTATCTAGCATTTTGGCTGTTCTCTCAGAAGAGTTACTCAGTTTCTATTGGGTATATTTTGAAAAATGTTAACTATTTTCCTAAAGAACACAGTTAATGTTACCCAGACGAGGCCTTGCATCTGGATAATCTGAACATTTTACTGTCAGTCTCCTGGTGAAAGTTGCTGATCAAACTCTAGAAATGAAGTGGCTCATTTGTTGTTTGGGGATACTCTATTGCCTCACTCTCATAGCAATTAGATAGAAAAATATCAGGTAGAGGTGGCCAAAACTCCCTCCATAATCTAAAGACCTTCAAGTTGTCAAATGTATATATGATATCCTTGTAAGCTAAATTTAGCACTCAGAGCTCTCATTTCTCTCTAAGATGTGTAAAAACTCATCTAGCCTGACAGTTCCCTGTTGGCTGCACCTCTGAGAAGTCAATTATTCTCACCAAAGCCAATTTTAATTTATGCATCCTAAATTACTCCTCAATTTCTATGTCCTTTTTTTATAGAATGTATCATATCAATTTTAAGGACTAATGGCTTTCTGGACCATGATATAAAATCTGACCCTTAGTCACCAAATTGCCTAAGGAAACAGACATTTTGATTACATATTTTTTACTAAGAAGTAAGTATAAGATCAATTATTATTCTTTATTTTAGCCCCAGGTCTTATAGTAGCACTGGACCAGGCACAATGCATGACAATTAATAAAGGTTGAATGAATTAATTAACCTGTGGTAGACTGATTACAAAAATGGCACTAATTCTTTATAGCCTCCCTGTATTTTTGTAATATGACTTTACAGATCCTGACACCAAGAGGTGATGTCTCTTCCCTACCTAACCCTGAATCTGGGTGGCCTCAAGACAGGCTTTGACTAATATAGTGAGATTCCTACATTATTCCAGTTCCCAGACTAGGACTCTATCTTTTGGAATCCTGACACCACCATTAGAACAGACCTCTGCTAGTCTGCTGGAGACTGAGAAACCTCATGAAAACAGAGTTGATCTCATTTTCCCAGTTGAGGCACCAGGCAAATGGTAGAGCCCAACCTTAGCCCACCAGGCAAATGTCTAAGCCATTTAGCCACCAGCAGCTGACCATAGATGCATGAGTGAGCCCAGCTAAGGTTGCAGAGCTGGCCCAAAGCAGCAGAACTACCTCGTCAATCTGCAAACTTATAAACACTAATACATGCTTTTGCTTTTAGCCACAAAATTTTGGGGTTGTTTGTTACATAGCAGTAACTAACTGATACAAAGTCTTTGTTACAAGCCTTCTTGAGGGTGTTTTAGAGGAAAGGACACAAGAGTGGGAATCAGAAGTCCTCAATTCCAACTCATTCACTGCTATGAGTTTGCTTTTCTGGCACAAAAGACTCTCTCTCTCTCTCTCTGTGCCTTAGATTTGAGATTCTTTTAAGTTCCATTCCTATCTGTTATATGGAATTTCCCAAAATGCTTTACTCTACATTCCTGCCATCTCTCATAACATAGTGAGAAAAGTTTATTTTTTTTATAGTCAAGCATTTATTGAGTCTCCAAGGAATGTGCTTGTATATCAACTATTAGAAATTCTAGAAAGTTAGCTGATATGTGTTTACTCTAAACTATCCCTAAAATTTTTTAGAACATTTTCATGTTTTTAGAACAAATCCTTATTATCCTTATTGGGAACTTTCTATGACTTTTGTTTGTTATTTTATTCTCAAAGCAGAAGTCAAACAAACAAAAGCTATTAAAATCAATATCCTTGTTAATCAAGGCTTTAGTGAACTATGTCCTTTACCATCATCCCAAAGAGGAACACAAAACAGATTTAACAATGGAACAAAAATGCCACTCAAAAAAAAAAAAACACAACAACAAAAAACCCCACTCCACTCCAATATTTGTCTATTTTTTACTAATTGATTACATTATTAAAATAGAGATAATTGGACCTCACATTTCTTAATTCTGAAAAGTAGATTTATATATACAAATGGACTCAAACACACAGATTTGTGTTTATACAAGGGGAGTCCTTGTGATAGTAATTCTCCATATGTGGGGATTCAGGACCTCTTTGACATTCTGATGAAAACTGGAAGCCCATGATTCAGAAAATCACACATATGTACACATTCACATACTTGACTTCTTCATGCTTTTTGCCTTCCAGCACCTTATAAACACTGTTCTTACGTTTGAGGATTCTTTTCCCACCTTATTAATCTGCACGTCCCCCAAGTAGATTCTAGAAATTCACTTCCCAGAGTTGCAGCTATGGATGGTTTAGGATCAACTATTGAGATACATACACATAAGACATCTATTTGGAAGCAAATGATATTCAGAAGCAGGCACTGCCCAGACCCATCCTGGCTAGGATGGAGGCAAAGACACTGATAATTTCAGAGACAGCAGTGGGCAGAGGTTCTGGTACATCATCCTGTGTGGCAGCTGGATGAGGAACAGTGGCTCTGGCCAGGAGTAGAGGCAGCAGGGTCTTCCCTGAGACACTTTTCAGTGTAACTGTGGAGTTATTCCTAGCTGTGCAGCTTCCAAGCCTGATTCTTAGGACCTTTCAGAGATGCTGTGAGCTATTTAATGCCCCTTAATAAATGCTTAAACTATGTCTGCACAGAGAACTCTTACTAGTACACACAAAAAAACAGATTTTGCACATAATTCCAAGATTTTATAAGACCTTCTAAAAACCATGCATGGCTTGGCTCTCTTAGAATACATAGATTCTCACAGATTATATTGTCAGGTGGAGAGGTGATGGGAAACTGAGTCATCTAGGGCTTCTTTGTATGGAAGAATTATTAATGACATTGAGTAGAGTAAGCAGTCTTGGCTCTAGTCTTAGCTTTGCCACTCCCTACCTAGTCTGAGAGCACTAGGTGATGTCTATGTCCCCCCCTTTGAGTGTGGGCAGGATTATGACCAACAGAATAAGGCAGTAGTGATGCTGTGTGACTCCCAAGGTTAAATCGAACAAGGCTATAGACACAGCTTCTGCCTTGCATCCTGGGACACCCTGAGCCCCTACATAAGAATTCTGACTACCCAGAGGCCACCACACTGTGAGAAATCCCAGATCATATAGAGAAATCATGTGAGGTGCTCCAGTTGACAGACCCAGCTGAAAGCCAGTGTCAACTGCCAAACACAACCCTATAATTTACATATTAGCCTAGGACATCAGGCATGAACCAGGACTATCCCGGGCAAAATTAATGTCTGGTCACCCTTTTGAGCATCTACTCTGAGCAAAGCACTTGAGCCTTTTTCTACCTCTGTGAGTTTCCTTAAAATGGGATGAAGGGCTCTTGGGTCAGTAGATGTCACAAATCTCAGTGCCAGCAAGGATAAGGCAAGTAACAAAAACACGCAAGACAGCTGAATATGAAAACAGCAGGGACTTCAACAAACTGAAAAGCAAGCAGTGTGGAGGGAGCAAATACCCAGCTCCCGTATATATTATCAGAGAGCAATGCAGGCGCAATATTTCCCGATATTCTGATTTTTTTTTTTTCAAAATAAGTTGAAAGTCTAAATTTTTAAATTTAAGTTTAAAACTTTTTAGACAATGTTCAAGGTATTCTTTATGGGCTGGAAGATTTCAATGGACTTTCCAGGCTCATGAGCCAGAATCAATTAATTTAAATACCCTGCTGCCACCATGGGTGTCTGTTGATTCTGGCTCTCCAGTAGGTTCACTTTGGAGACAGCCATCATTTTTGTTAGAGGGTGGCCCACTGTATCACAAGCCACTCTTTTCTCTAGTTTCAGAATTCCAGATTGAAGCTGATTAAAACTCCCTTTCTATCCCTTGTGTAAAGGAGTTTTAAACTATCATGTTAATTTACCTAAGAGTCCACCCAGGTGCAGGGAAAAAAAAAAAAAAACATGCAAATCATGAACTCCATGTGTTAGACAGCATTTGCTATAATAATGCTACATAACAAATATCTAAATAATTCCCAACAATAAGCATTAAAATTACAATCACAGATCTGGGGGTTGGCTAATCTAGGCTGTGCTCAGCTGGATGGATCTGCTGTAGTCTGTGAGACAGCTAAACTGTGGACTGGATTCAGGTCTTCTCACCGTGTGTTTCTTTTGAACGTAAGCGGAAGGAATAGCATCTGCCCAGCAGCAGCTCCCCTCACGGCAGACCCCCAGAGTGCAAGAGCCAGACCTAACTGCACAAGTTCAATTCGGGCCTCTGTTCGCCTCACACCTACTAATATATTATTGGCCAAAGCAAGTCACTCACACAGCCAAGCCCGAACACAAAAGGTCAGGAAGGACATTCCACTGACAACAGAAAGGGGAAATAAGTGACTACTTACTGAAATTAATCTAAACAGATGTCTTTTTAAAAGGCTGAGATCCTTTCTAAATCATGCCCCAAACAACCTCTCTCCCAGGCCTTGCTGGCTCCCCACTGAGCTGCCGGGCTCTTTGGCCCGCTGTGAGCGAAACACGTGGTGGGTGGCAGCAGATGCCGAAGACTTGGAACTCTCAGGACAAGTGCTCTAAATTAGGAACAAAGCATTCCATGGGCTACGTCAAAACTTTAAAAATAAGCTTTTGCTCCCTACACAGCTAATGACCTTGCTGAAGACATCCAAAACGCCTCATTTGAGATGTTTAAGCAATTACTCGGGAGCAGTGATCATATGGTTTTTCCATCCCATCTGTGGCCCTGCCTCTGAGGCCTCTCTTTCCCCTTGTTGTCTTGGGTCCTGGTTCCCATGCAGGCTGTTCTGCGTAGGACACAATCCTCGGGCCAGTTCTGCAGTCGTAATACCCACAGGCAAATTTCTCAGGCACGAGAACAGGTCAGCTAAGGTAAGAAATCTGTAAGTGGATGATGCCTTTGAATGATTTCTTTGCTACGTGTATTGTGTGTTTACTCAGCTCTTTTGATGCCTTCTAAGGAGAGAGAAGTCAACCCCTGTCACAGTGAGTATTTCATTAAGGCTGAGTCATAGGGGAGGGTGAGGGGGATCGGGGATATCCTAACATGCTCTCTGACCACAAACTCCTCTTAAATATCCTTTTCGGAAGGAACCATGAAGCCTGTTGCCAATTCAAGCCTGAGTGAAAAAATAGCCCCACATATTCCCTAACGTTCTGTAGGACCTCCAAGAACCAGGGTGCATGAAAAACATGGAAAGTAGATACTAGTCAGAAGTGGACCGAGATAGGATGGACCCACTCAGGCTCTCCGATTCCTTCTTTACTGTGGAACCCAAGACAATTGGGCTACCTCACGGTCTAACTTGGTACATGGTTACACTCCAAAGAAATACAAGTGCCTCATCAAACAAGCAAACAAAAATTAAGATCTTCCAAGAAGACTCAGAGATGTCCAAGGTAGAGGCAAATTTTACCCCATAACATGACACACTCCTTTTCCATATCTTCTCGAAGTCCTACATATCACAGCAACTATTTAACCAGATTGGTTCCTTCCAACTCTTCCCATTTGTTTCTCCAAACATCATTTAAAAAAAAAAAAAAAAAGACCTGAACAGATAAACAAGGGATGCCCTGAAAGGTAGAGAGTGAATATGTAGCAGTAGAATGTATGCCCTGGTCACACTTGCTTGGGTTGGGTTCCAACACCTCAGACAGGCATTGGCTCTTACATTGGTCCCCAAGCTTCTCTGGGCAAGCATTGTATTCAAAGCCACACTCTATGGTTAAGAAAATAGAACTGAAGCCTAAGGACGTTGGTTCAAATCTCAGTTCCATCACTTACCTAGCTGTTTGAATTTAGACAAGTTACTTTGTTTTTATGAACCTATTTTCTCAACTATAAAACAGGGATTTAAAAAAATCCTGCTTCAAAGTATCATTGTCAGGATTAAATGATATAATGGAAATGAAATCTGGACACAAGTGGGTACTCAACATGCCTGTGCCAATTCTGAAAAATAGTCAGCATCGGAAAGGACTTGGATCACCTAGGTAGGCCATGTTTCAAATTTATTTTCTCATTTATACCCTGTCCCCCCAAAATGTATTAAAGCTTCCTGACTGCTATAGACTAAATGTTTACCCTCCTGCCCCAAATGCACACATTGAAATGTTAATCCCCAATGTGATAGTATTTGGAGGTGGGGCATCTGGGAGGTAAGTAGGTCACAAGGGTGGCAACCCCATGATAGGATTAGTGTCCTTATGAGAAGAAACAGGAGAGAGATGATCTCTCTCAGCCATGTGAGGGTACAGCAAGAAGGCGGCCATCTGCAAACCAGGAAGAGAGCTCTCACCAGACATCAAATCTGCTGGCACCTTGATCTTAAACTCCAGCCTCCAGAACTGTGAGAAATATATGTTTGTTGTTTAAGCCCCTCAGTCTATGGCATTTTGTTATAAAATCCTGACCTAAGACACTGACTCATATAGTGTCAGTCCACTGAAGTGTCCTTGGGAAATTATGTAATTTCTATAGGCAGAATATCCAGTGTTGGAGATCTTTCTCATATACAATGAGGACAAGTTAGTTAAAAAGATAATGGAGGTTGAGTTGGACTACCCTAGACTACCCAAATCCCAAGAAACCAGGTGCCTGCTCTCTGGGACACATCCTTCACCCCTCATTCCCATTCACAGGTTTGCCCTATTGGTAGCATTTATAAATTTAATTGAGTTTCAGTTTGTTTCTGCTTACTTTTATTGACGATCTAAACAGTGCCTAAAATGTCTGGTCCCCTGAGAGCCTTCACCAAGCCATTCAGAGTACATATTAGGTTGTCATTTATCCAACTTGGTATCACATCTAGGGGTAGGTCTTCTAAACTGAGGGAATTCGGGATGATTACATGGGCTTGTCCAGTCTGTTTGGAGGATAAAATTAAGCCCCGACACCTTGCAGATCGGCAAAAGGGATGTCTTCTTTGTAACTGCCTGAAGGAAATGGGGGTTTTGCGGGGAAGGGGGGGCTGCCTAATTCTCACAAAGGTTCTGTAGGTGCTGGAAGCAGTCCTGAGGAGTTTGATAAACCTGGTTATTGACCTAAGAAAATTAGAGAGCAACTGAAACTTATCAGAACTCCTTAGAGGAAACATGCTATTATGTGAACAAGATCTATAATTACTTTCAAGACTTTTCACAGAAGCTATTGCTTAACCCAAGAGAGAAAAAAACTCAACTAATGTCCACAGTTCAAACTAACATATAGAATAAAGGGCCTCAGAAAAATCAAAAGAAGTATATGACATTTAAAAACAACCAAAATTAGTTTTCACAGGACATTCAACCTGGTACGTTGTCAAGAATTGGTGGGTTTGTTAAGCTGTTCAACAAAACAGGAGTTCTGACTGCTTCTCACTGTTAGACATTCCCCTCCTATTAAGACAACCATCTGTTGGAGTCATACGCTTACCAGGACAAGAATTCTTTCTTACTGTGTACCTGCATTGTTGACCATTTCAAAATGTGTTTGTAAATCAAAATGTCTTCTCAGGCTTGATAATGGGTCAAGACTCTTCTTCAATGTGGAAAGAGAACTTCAGTAAAGACATCTGCTATCAAAGTTTCCATGCCACTTAGAAATTTATGACTGTTTCTTGTTTCTAGACTCTGAATCCTCATCCCTCACCCCAGGGTAGGGACATTATCTTCTTTCTTTTCCAATATCTGAGCTGTAATGGACACTGAATAAATGCTTGTTGATTTAATGAATGAATGAACTAAAGTTATGTCATTACATTGTCTTTTTCTTCAAACTTCAATGTGAAATTTGTTCTACATTAGTCTAGCAGGAAAGTTTTTTAATGGTGGAATTCTCACATAATACATTATAGTGTATTCTATAAACTATATAATATTGCATACTGTATATAATTATACTATATAACAATATAGAATTATATTAGAATATAATAAGAAAGAGCATATTCTTGCTGGATGAAAATTATTTTTATATAAATATACATGAATGTTTTGATGTGTATTATACTCTGTATATATTATATACTTGATAACACATGCACACATACAAGGTTTTCTGTTATTTACCACCATCCATAACAAATAGCCTTGTCTAGCCGTTGTTAGGAACTATGAGATAAAATTTGTCATAGCTTCCAGTTGATGAGACAAATGTCTTCACATATCATCCAGGTAGACGTAGCCTGATAAATGCATACCTTCTGTCACAGTAAGGATGTTTCTCTAGGCCTTTTCTTCTCAAAGTGTGGCCCAAGGACATCACCTGGTGGCTTGTTAGAAATGTAGAATATTGTTCCTGCCCTAGACCTAATGAACCAGAATCTGCCTTTTAACAACATTGTGGGCTAGAAGACCATGGTTAAACAAAAGTTTGCAGGCCTGGCTGACTTCTCAGCTATACCTGAGTAGGCAGCCAATGCTTAAGACAAGAAAGTCTCTACCAGTGTCTCCCAGCTCCTGCGTCTTTCTCCTTGACTTTGTAATAGATGGGAGCCAGCCATTCCTAAAGCCATTCCCTTCTCTAGAACTACAGACTAGGGCGAAGTAAATATTTTAGATAGAATAGATTTTTTAAAAATGACCCTTCATGAATTTGTGAGATTATTTTCATCCTGTGTTTGTTTTCTGTGCCTTGTCAGCCTGGGCTCTCTTAGAATGAAGTGACTATTTATCTTACTCTATGCTTAACTTTGTGCAGAGTGCTTATGACCATTTAGTTTTTAGTGTTTTCTAAAGATGATGATGATAATAATGACGGTGATGGTAATGATATGCTGAGAGTGCTTCAAATGCCTCCTCCTGATCATTCTCCACAATCTGCTCAGAATTCTAAGTAACCAGTGATTTTCAAACCAGGATCTGCAGAACCCTAGGTCCTGGGGCAATGCAGGGGGAGAGGAAGGCGGGAGAGTAGGCAGTTGAGTGGCATGGTAGACCCACAGGAGTTGAGGTTAAGATCCAGAAAACGGACAACACAAACTAGGACATCTTTGCTTTGATCTGCTTTTACATATTAAAGACTGATGAAGTCTTTAATGTCATTTTTTTGAACATAAATTTTCTTTCCCTATTAAAGCAACCTAGATTATTACTGCAGTCCTACAATTACTAGATCCTGGAATATTTACTATTGTGATTTTTCTGGGAAGGAA
Organism: Eulemur rufifrons; assembly: GCF_041146395.1. Taxonomy (NCBI): domain Eukaryota; kingdom Metazoa; phylum Chordata; class Mammalia; order Primates; family Lemuridae; genus Eulemur; species Eulemur rufifrons. The sequence goes on from NC_091002.1 coordinate 32,179,894, forward strand.
AGAGAAACATTTAAGAGAATAAAAACTAGTACTTTGGCTTGAAGCATAGTTTTCAGTCCATGGAGTTGAATAGAATTTGTTTGCATATTTCAGATTCAGACCTAGGTTTTAGCAATACTGTGAAATGTTATGATGAGGGAAATATCAATACCGATAACATTGAAGAAGTTTTAAAGGCCCTGAATTCTTTGGAAGAACATGGAACACACAACTGAAAAATGATATAAAAGAGTCTCCTTGTATGGGTACATTCTGGGTAGGATGATGAAAAAAAAATCTCCTTGGAATGTGTTAAATTCAGTTTTGTCTGGAGTTAAAGGAATGTGGTAGATACTCCCTAGTGACCTGATCCATTACAATAATTCTACAAATTTGAGTCTACTTTTCTGTTTCTGAGGTAGAAAAGCCCTTTCGGTTCAGAATCATAAAGCTGGCAAGTTAAACTGTATCGACAAAAAGCCCAAATTTCCAATCCTTCCCACAATCCATTCCTTTTGTTCTCACACACATTCATGATCTTGTCAATCCTTAGAACCAGGATAAAAGAAATAGGAATTATATTCATTTTTAATTGCTCCTAGGATATATGTGTAGCAGATTATATTTTCCAAAGATGACCAGCAAATCCCATTCCATATGCTCTTATTTTTTATTTATCTATTTATTTGGATGCAGGAACTTGCTCTGCCACCAGGGTATCATCATAGCTCACTGCAACCTCAACTCCTGGGCTCCAGCAATCCTCCTGCCTCAGCCTCCCAAGTAGCTAGGACTATAGGCTCACTCCACCACACCCAGTTAAGTTTTCTATTTTTTACAGAGACAGGGTCTCACTATATTGTGCATGCTGCTCTTGAACTCCTGGCCTCAAGCAATCCTTCCCCCTCAGCCTCCCAAAATGCTAGGGTTTCAGCCATGAGCCACCACACCCAGCCTCATATGCTCTTCTTACAGAGTGATGGTGACACAGTTCCCATCAAGTGGGGGATCTATGTCCTTCCCCCTTGAATCTGGGCAGACCCTTTGTGACTGACTTGATCAACAGAGCATGAAACCAGTTAAAAAAATGGCATTTGCTTCTGCCTTGGTCTCTTGGGACATTTTCTCTTGGAACCTAGCTGCCATATTGTGAGGAAGCCCAAGCCATAAGGGTAGACCACAGGTAGGTGTTCAAGCTGACAACCCCAGTGGAGCTTCCAGCCAACAACCAGTATCAACCACCAGACATGTGCCTTGGGAAGCCTTCACATGACTCTAGCCTCAGCCACAGTTTGACTGCAGCCTACAGAGGAGGAAAAATATCACTTCCTTCCATCTGTCTTAGGTTCATTGGCTGAAGCCCCTGTAACAAAAGACAGATTAACAAGAGAAAAGCATGCAATTTAATGTATGTAAGTTTTACATAACACTGGAACCTTCATTAGGAAATGAAGACTAGGGGAGGCGGTTAAACCTGGGTGTTTGTGTAGTAGGTTTGCTGAAGAATGGAAAATTGTAGAGAAATATGATAGAGCGAAAAGATGAGTTTGAGGTAAGGGTAATAAAATGGGGAAAATTTGGCAAGGCCTGTTTGTTCTGTTCTTCTCAGCATCCCTTGTCTTGGGGATACTGATGTTTCTTTCCCCTGGGTATAGGAAAGGCACTTCTCAAATGAGAGTTTTATGACTTGCTTCAGGGGAGAAGGGCAGGGAAAAATCAGAGAGACCTTCCCGCATATGCTGTTTCTCAAATTCTTTCAGCTTAAAATGTTCAATATGCCAAGGTGCCATATTTTGGGGTAGCATGTCCTGAACTCCATCAAGCCCTAGGAGATACCCCACCGAGCTGAGCCCAGCTGAGCCCTCAGAACATGAGAGATATAATAACAAAATGCTTATAGTTGTTTTAAGCCACTAATTTTGGAATTATTTATTACACAGTGATGGATAAGATACTCCACATTCTGTGTTAACTAGGGTGGAAGACCTTGTGATCAGCTACATTTTCTGCCCTGAATAATTAACTCATTATTAGAAGGAGATGCTATTAATTTTAGGTTATACAGTAATAGCCTTCATTTCCTAAGTGTGCCTTTGGGCTTAGTTTATAAACCAAACACATCATTCTACTCTCAAAACTAGATTCTCTTTCCAACTTTGCAATTTCTGTGAATGATGTCAAGTTTTCAGCCACTTCAGGATCATCTCTGAATAATTTCTCCATTTTCATCATAACTGACCATCCAGTTATCAAGATCTTCTGATACTTTATATTTGCAACGTCTTCTAAATTCGCTTATGCCAAAATTTCTCTAGCAACTTTCAGCCTCTTAGCTTCCTGCCTCCATATCCCCAGTCCTACACTCTACCACCAGAATAGCCTTTTTAAGATTACATTCATAATGTCATTCTATTCTCCCAAAACCCACCCCCCCCCAAAAAAAAATATATATTCCCACTCTTTAAACTAGAGTTGCAAAGTAATATGCTGATAGGGGCCAGTCAAGTAATGCAAATGAGTGAATTTGAACAGGTATGAGACAATAGGGAGTGGTGGGGATTGTAGCAAATTAGATTATGCGGTTTTCATGTAAGAGAATTACATCCACCCAGGTCACAATTGTCGTCAAGCAGAAATGCAGGCCCAATATTTCCATATCATAAGACTTTTTTCAAGGAAAGATGTTGTTCCAGATTTTTATGAGAAATCACCCATTTTCAGGGTTGGCATCTGAATCAGTTTATTTTTACTATGTCGTACACTATTCTAAAGCTTAGTAGCTTAAAGCAATAATCTTTTACTTAGCTGACGACTCTGCAGAACAGCAATTTGGGCTACTCTCAAGTGGGTAATTTTTCTAATCTTAGCAGGGCTCCCTTTTGGATCTGTGGCCTGCTGCCAGGTTGGACTGGGGGAAGGGTGATGGGCAATTGCTCCAGGAATGGATCAGCTGTGAGGGCCCATCTTTGCTCCCTGTGTCTCTCATGCACCAGCATGGCTAGTCTGGGCTTATTCATTCAGTGGAGCCAGGGTTCCAAAAGTAGGTGGAAACATGAGGCCCTTTGAAGCCTAAGCTTGAAACTGGCATACCATAGTCTCCTCTGCACTCTATCATGCAAAGTAAATCACAAGGCTAGCTCTGATTCACCACTGAGGAAACTGACTACATCCTACGTCTATGGATGGGAAGAAATAAAAAGTTACAGTGTAGAGGGAATAGATACAGAAAGGAGAAAAGGATTAGGGCCCTTTCTACATTCTGCCCATATATATATATATATATATATATATATATATATTTTTTTTTTTTTTTTTTTTATTTCAGCTCATTATGGGGGTACAAAAGTTCAGGTTATATATATTGCCCATGCCCCCCCATCCCCCTGAGTCTGAGCTTCTTATTTTTAATTTTAAAATGTTCATGCTAAAAAGAATATGAGTCAAAATTGTACATCTCCATTTGGCTTCCTGTGCTTCCCTCTTCTGCCCTCACTCACAGAGCCACACTTTTTTCCTGGAATTTCTTCCTCTTTCTTCCTGCTGTTAACCCATTGGCTCCATGCACAGTTACATGCAGGTCTCTTTTTTGTCTCCATACCTGGCCTGCTCATTTCCCTATTTGAACATGAATTCTTTGCTCACTCATCAGGAATGGTTTTCATTACCTCTTCTGTACTTCATGTTCTCATTTCCTCAAAGGCTTCTTCAAATCGTTCTCTCTCCATGAGGCTTTCTTTGAGCACATATTTAACCTCATCACACTCATCATATTCACTATATTCTTTTTTGCACTTTTCTTTATTTATACTTTGGTTGACAACTTTATATTGGTTTTTAATATTTTCAGTTGCGCACACTTTATTTTCTTACCAAAATTATAAGTTTGTGGAATAAAAAAATTATGCTATTTTCTTGTATAGTAATCACAAATTGGGGTATGCATTATTATTATAGTTAGCTATTGCTATGTAACAAACAATCCCAAAATTTCGTGACTTAACAATAACCATATATTAACTCACAGTTCCGTGGGCTGGCAATCTAGGCTAGACATTAGCTGGGTAATTCTTCTTGTCTTGGCCAGGTTCCTTCACATGAATTGACTTTACTGATCCTAACTATACTTTTTCACATGTCTGAAGCCTCAGCTGGGACAGATAGACAGATGTGTCTATACCCCACATGATCTCTCTTCCTCCTGCCTGCATGCTCATGTTGCAGCTGGAAAGAGTAGCAAAAGAATGAGTAAAAGCCCACAAGTCTTCTTGAGCCTAGGCTCAGAATTGGCCCATTGTTACTTCTTTGAATTCTGTTGATTAAAGGAAGTCAAAAGGCCAGCCATATTTCAAGGACTGAGAATATAGACACCATCTCTTAAGAAGAAGAGCTACAATGGCACACTGCAAAGAGGTATTGATATAGAGAGGAGAATAGTTGCAGCCATTTTTAAAAATAATCTACCAAATAATGCTGGCCTGCCTCCTAAGGATTCTTCAAGGAACTACATCTTTTTATCCTTCTCATTATGTGGAACTGCTCCTTCTTTAATTCTAGTTACATCATTAGAATAGGATTAGTATATTCTTCCATAATCAATGTCTCCCTGGGCAAAATAATCAGATAAAGGTTGGGTTCTTGGCCCAAATGTGTCAATCACAGTAACGTATCTGCCATCTTCCCTCCTAATTCCTCCAACAATGACCTCCATGAGTGGTCCAGGGATGGGCACACAACCCAAGGTTTTCCACGGGGAATACTCCTTCAAGGCTTTTATTATCATTAGAACTGACTATAAGGAGCTACTTTTCTCTTTTCTTGTTCTTAAACGAAGAGCCCAGTTCTACTGTCACCCATATGCCCACCCATGTGGAGAAGCCTGCCTTCAGTAGGAAAAGTAAAACTCAGAGATAGCAGAGATGAAAGACCAAGAGAGTCTTGATGGTGTTCAGGTTCCTGCCTCAGCTTCCTTTCTACAGCTTAGTTATATGGACAGTAAATCTGTTTTAGCTTATGTCAGTTCACATTGAGTTTCTCTTGCCTGCAAGCAGAGAGACCTGACAAATACATTAGGGATATCCTTCAGAATCTAGCACAGTGCTAGGTCCACAGTGGTTATTCAATAAATACATGTTAAATTCAATAGAAAATTTTAATAATGCAATGTGATACTACACAACCCAAAAATGACTAAATTTTTAAAAGACAGACGATACCAATGTTGACAAAGATATTACAGAACAATTGGGACTCTCATATTGTGCTGGTAAGAATAAAAAGTAACACAATCATTTTGGAAACATCTTTGGCAGCATATAGTAAAGCCGAATATATATGTATACCCTGGGACTCAGCAATTCTAACTCTAGATATATATGCAACAGAAATATAAATATATCTTCAATAAAAACATGTATAAGAAAACACTATCCATACAAGCCCCAAAGTAGAAACAACCCAAATGTCCATCAAAAAGTAGGATGGATACATAAATTGAAGTCCATTCACACAATGAAATATTATACAGCAATCAGAATGAATGAACCACAGTTAATGTAACAAACATAGCCGAATCTCAAAAACAATGTTGAGCAAAAGAAGTTAAATACAAAGGGTACATACTGTATGATTTTATTTATAAAGTGCAAACTCATTTTCACTGCTAGAAATTAGAAGAGTCATTATCCTTGTGGGGGAGTTATTTCTGGAAGGGGAACAAGGACCTTCTAGAATGGCTCCATGGATGTGTAAACTTGTGATTTGTGCACTTTTATATATGTATGTTAAACTTTAATAAAAAGTTTACTGAAAGAAATTGAAGTAGAAATGGTTTTGTGGTTCTTTGGACAGTTGTATGCTGGCCAATTTCTTCCTTTCCCTCTGAGTGCTGTGCCTGACGCCTCCTTTCTCTGTAGTAGAGGGGAGAGGAGGTGAGAACTGCAAGAAGCACAGCTATCCCCATAAAAGAGCAAAGCCATCAAGAGAAAACACTTCTGTGACAAGGGAAAAACATGTTCCTCGACTTTCCCCATCTGTCACACCATATGCCGTAGCATCTATCAACACCCGATTTGCTGTATGTAGTTGAGGACATTCCTTCCACGTAGGAGAATAACTTACCCCAATTAGATCTCAAGATTAAAATTGTTTTGAATCTTGATGCTCTGTGACTCAAGTCATTATCATTTCAGGCAGCCTTAAGTGAACAAAATTGGATCCTGGATTTGTCAAAAACCCAGAACTCCTCACCCAAAATCTTAAATTCCAAAAATCCCATCACAGGCCACAATCTTTCAACATTCATTTCTTTCTTCTGATTTTTCTACATTTGTAGTTCATTCAGATCTTGACTCCATAGGTCATTCTACTTTCGGGCATTATAGGAGCACCTTCTAAATGTCGTAATTTCCCTAACTCATCCTTGGGGATCTATTAGTTCAAATTAGTCTAATCACTAATGTTAATTCCTTTGTTCCTTTAATTTTCAATCACAGTTGCCCAGAAAAAACTTGTATTTACCAACCCAACTGTTTTAAGCTCTCTATTTAGTCTTTTGACAGCCAATGGTGAAAAATCACAATTTATTATGACAAATGCATGCCCTCTGATCCACCCCTGGCTTTCCTCCTCGCCTAGTTAGAATTTTCTTTCAAGTCCACAGTCAGTTCTTTCTCCAATTCCCCTCAAGGACAGTTCCAAATTTCTCTCATTTCTCATTCTTTCATTGTAGCTGCTCCAGTACCTCCTCTCACTTCTGATTTCCATAGGAAAACCCATCTGGTGAGCTTTCCCTCCTGCAGGGCCAGTTCATGGCTGTGCAAAACCTGTGCAGTGACACAGGCCCCACACTTATAAGAGCCCCATGTTTGGTTTAACGCTCTGTTGTTGCTATCTTGAAATTCTTAATAGTTGTGAACAAGGCACCCTACATTTGCATTTTTCGCAGAGACCTACACATCATGCAGCTAGTCCTTTCTCCTGCCAATAGAAACCTGCCATTTACACTCCTCTTAGCCTTCCTGCCTCAGAGATTAAGAGGTCTCTCCTCCAACTAAGTTGAATATTTTTAAGTTTTTTTTAATTGAGATACAATTCCCATACCATAATATTCATCCATTTAAAAAAGTATGATTCAGTGATTTTTATTATATTCATAAAGATGTGCAACCATCCCCACTACCTAGATCCCAAAAACAAAAACCCTGTACAATGCAGTCACTCCCGATTTTCCCCTCCCAGCAGGTCCTGACAACCACTAACCTACTTTCTGCCTCTTTGGATTTGCCCATCATAGATATTTTATATAAATAGAATCGTACAATATGTGGCCTTTTGTACCTGGCTTCCTACACTTCGCATAATGCTTTCAAAGCCAAGGTGAATTCTTGTATCCCTTCTGTAGACTCCAGTTCCTCCTACCTCCACACAGCCTCTGTCCCAGAGTTGTTCCCACTCCCTGTCATTTCTTCTACAGAGCCTGTTGGTGAGTCAGTGTCCTTAAATCCCTTCCAATATTTACAACAAAATCCTTTCCTTCAATCCCACCATCTCGCCCACTAGTCCATGCTCTTTCCTTCCCTTCCTAGCCAAGCTTCTTAGCTCTCTGCTTTCTCATCTCTCCAACCTTCCCCAGTCTGGCTTTTGCTCCCACCAGACCAAAGAAAACGTTTCTGCTGAGTGACCAGTGGATTAGCTATCTAACACAATGACTTTTCTGCCCTTGGCTTTCTCGACTTCACTGCAAGGTTTGACATGGCTGGCCACTGCCTTGCGGAAATCCTTTTTCTTACTGGCCTCTTGGTCCCGCCCTCCATCTCTCTGGCTTTCCTTCTCACTATTTTTGCCCCGGAATCTTCATGTTTCCCTCAGTCCCTAAATTGCAACACTCCTCAGAAATCTCTATTTGGTTACTTCTTATTCTGGTTCGATAGGTTTTCATTAAGCCCTTCATCAAAACTGAACTATCACAAATATGCTAAAAATTCCCAAGTCTGTGTTTCTAGATCTGCCTTGTGTCCTGGGTTTCAGACCTTTATGCAAAGGTCTATCGACTATCTTCCCACTATAATAAACAGACATAAATTCTGGTCTCTCCAGTTAGGCAGAAGGCCAGAGTCCATCCCAGATACAGAGAAAAAAAAAACCATCTCATGATTATTAACTGTGTTGATAATTATCTGCTAACATAGTACAATGGGTAAATAATCAAAGTAACCTAAGGCAGGTCCTAGGTCCAAGGGAAGGGGGAGTCAACAAATACTGGCCAGCTATATGAAATTAAATTTTACAATACTTATATAGGTTGTAAAAAATTATACTTTGTTCTAATACTATCTACTTCTATAAACCTACTTACTTTTTACTCACTTATTTAAAATAATTAATCAGATAGGACCAGAGGGTCTTTAAATGATCTCATAACCTTAAAACTAAAAATTATTGCCTAAGATGTCCCAAGGTATATATATTTAATATTCCATATAGTGCAATAGTGAAGGGCATATAAATTGTCACAAAACCTGTGCTCAGGGCCACACTCCGAGCTCAGTGAGATTTCCTGCCGGAGAACGTGCCACTGGCCAGCTAATAAAGACTCACTAAATTTCAATCAGTCTTTCGTGGTTGACTTTCTCACTCTGGTCCATAACACCACCAGCTCCTCAACCTCCTTAGATGTGTTGTTTATAATTAAACTCACAATGTTTTTCCAAACCTGTTTAAGTGAATGAGATTTTTGTCTATCATCCAAACTATTCTACATAGAAACTACATTGGTCACCGTGGACCAATAACTTCCTCCTACCCACACACATTTAATCTCCTAGTCCATTCCTCCTTCTCTATCAACATCTCCCAAGCATTGTGTCCCTTCTCCAGTCTCTTCCTCTCCACCCCCACATCACCACTGGTAAAGACCTCAGCCCCACCCTACCCCAACCAATCCATCCAACAGTCTTTGCAGAATGAGTTTTATGAAATACATATCTTATTATTCCTTTCTCTGCTAAACTCTAAGCTTTGTAAATAAGGTTCAAACTACCTCTATGATGGTATTGCCCACTGCTCTAGTCAGAACACATCATATCATTTCACAGCTTTATCTTTAAATACATATTTTTTCTCTATCAGAATTACCTTTGTTCTTCACCCCCATTTCTCAGACTAAATAATGTTCTATAATTCTGTGAAAGATTTCCCAAGAGTTTGTTCTTCCTAGAAGTCTTCCCTGATGACTTGGTATAAGTTACATTCTCCTTTTTGCACCCAACATGCTCATCTCTCTAATTCCAACAACTATTAATTTACTTGCCTTTCTCCCCTCCCTGAGTTCAAGTCCTTGATCTATCATACCATTTTGGCTTTCATACCCTAGTGCCTAGTAATGTGGATGTATATACATTAATAATAGGAGGTTGATTAACTTCTAGGGATTCTGTGTGATTCTTTGGCTCTTACTTTATCTGATTCTTAAAGAATATTTTACATAGGAGGCAGTACCATATACCAGATGGTTTGGAGACTATATAGAAAGGAACAGAATCCTGTAAATTTAACTGGTTTGTGGTCATTGACCCTTTTAAGATTCTGATTAAATCTGGACTCTGTCCTTAAAGAAATGCTCTCACAAATCAGGATTTGCATACAATTTTGGTAAGTTTCTAAAACTTATTCATAGGCTTTACTTGAGATTTTAAACCTGAGTTCTACTTTCTCCTGTGCATTTCTGGGCAGAGGTAGCTCCCAGGAGGAAATTCCTTCTTACTGGCTGAGTCTAAATGAATAGACTAGCTTGAGGGCATGAGGACTCAATTAAATGTATGAACATAACAAAAGAGTGATGTGCAAACCAGAAGGGAAGTAGCTTAGCCCAGGAAACACACACAAAAAATAGCCTTATAAGAACAAAACTTAGCAGTGCTCACCTTAGCACCATTGGATCAAAGTGATGGTGGACACTGGGTTGAGGACCATGGAGAGTGTATCCAATCCCCCTGGCCAGGAACTTCCCCAGTGAGAGACAGAGGCATTGGGCTCTTCCAGACTTGGGCAATTAATTCTAATCTCCCTTGATCACTCAGTTACACTGAAACCATCTATATTAAAATAATATAGAGCCATAAGGCATAAATAATAATCAAAGTCTGATTTTTATAAAAGTCTAGATATAGCCCAAAGTTAACCAGCCATTGTTCCCTAACTTCCCTACCACTGTAACTGGTTACTGCTTAATGACACTATCCTTCCTGTTTAGATTTCTGTGCCTCTTAAATTAACAAACCCTGCTAAATTAAGCCCACCCCTGGGTGATAGGATACATCCTCACTGGTGTTTGAGCTTCAGAGACCAGAACCATTTTGAATTCTGCAAACTAAGCAATGCTTCACATGTAAGACCCTTGGGAATGGCCCGATTTTCTTGCTTGCTGGTAGTATAGCATTGCCAGCACTATTGGTTTGTCTTCTTGTGGAGGCAGTGCTTCTGGTATAGTATGAGGAGAGAAAATGAGAGATTGGACTCAGGCGATACGGTGCTAAATCTCAACCCAGTCTCTAATTTTGAGAGCCATTTTTCCCCATCTTAACTCCATCACCTTCTATCATGGATTCCAGCATATGGCCCTGTTAACTCACAGAGCATTGCAAGGCTCTCATAAGAGCATGGGAGAAAATGCTCTGCATAAAGGAGGATTCTGATTCTTATATCAAATTATTTAGGATGTGCTACAACTTCAGCTTTCTCATTTTTAAAATACACATAGAGTGTCTAAGCATTCAATAGACAAGGTTACTACCCATGCCTTTGCTCTTTCTGTTGTTTTAGAAGAGTTCTCCATCTCACCCTATTTTAGCACAATCATAAAAAGGTTCTGGGGTGCAGGCCAAGTTAACACCTAGTCTGACGCCAAGACTAGTTTACGGCCAGTAGCCATCACCAGTAACCAGCTGCTGAGCCTACTCTGAATGAAAAAACCACAGCCCACCAGACAGTTCACTGGATCAGTTGGCTTAGAAAAGCAGGACATCATTTGCTTCATTTATTCATCTGTCCTTGAAACAAACAATTATTTATTATTGCCTGCTATTTGTCAGGTGTCAAGAATATTTTCTAAAATCTCTTTTTTTGTGTGCTGTGGAGGGTCTAGGCATAAAGAAATTAATTTTTTTAAAAGAACTGCCATTTACAGCTTATCTTAATTTTTACCTCAATACTTGAGTATGCCCTCCTTCCTTCTTCATTCATTCAACAAGTTTTAAGTGAGTTCCTACTATATGCAGAACCATTCACAGGAGTGAATAGAACTTGCATTCCAGTGTGGCTATGAGCTATGGAATGAAAATGTAAGTGTATAGTATTCAGATGGTGATGAGTGCTACAGAAAAAAAGCGAGCAGGAAGATGGGAATGCCAGAGATGGGGGAAGGCTTGCTCTTTCATAAAAGACAGCCAAGGAAGACTGCACAGATATTCAGGCCAAGATCCGAGGGAAATGAGAGAATAAGCCACACAGATGTAGGCAAGAAATGCAGAGAGGAGGCTGCGACATGGTTTGCAAAATCAGGAGAGATCCAGGAAGCCAGGTGGCTAGGACAGAGCAACACTGGGGTGGAGGAAGTGATGTTGGGGTCATACAGGTGAGGGTGCACAGGGCCATCATCTGGCACCTCAGAGTTTTATGCTGAGTAGACTGAACCCACAAGACAGTTTGAGAGAAGAGCAACATCCTCTCTTTATTGGCTGACTACTGTGTGGAAGACAAACTGTAGAGAGAGAAGGGTGAACATAGGAGTCTCTCGACAAACCCAGGGAGAAGAAATTGAGCTTTACAATAAGGGATCAGTGGATATAGTGAGAGTTGGTAGATTCTAAATATGCTTTGAATAACAGTTGCCAGAATTTTCTGACTGGATTTGGATGGAGCCAATCCAATTTGATGGACTGGATGCCAGGTTTGACAAAGAAAGAGAAGTCAGATGACTTCAAGGTCGCACAAACATAAGGTAAGCAGGTACACATTGCTCCAGAATAGCACTTCTCCAATGTCAATGTACTCACAAACCACCTGAGAATCTTGTTAAAATTCAGGTTCTGATTCAGCAGGCCTGTGAGAGGCCTGAAAGTCTACATTTCTAACAAGCTCCCGGGGCTACTGATTAGGCTGGTACACAGACCACACTTTGAGAACCACTGTTAGAGGAATGCAGTGCATCTTAGTAGTTAACAAACTAGACTTTGATCCCAATCAGAAAGAATTCTTCATAATGGCAGATAAAGAATCCCAAATATTGATTCTAAAGAAGCTCAATGAGATAAAAGAGAAATCTAAAAACCAACACAAAGGAATCAGAAAACCAATTCAGGATCCGAAAGAGAAATTTACCAAGGAGACAGCTATCATTAAAAACAAACAAACAAACAAACAAAAAAAGCAGAAATTCTGGAGCTGAAAATTCAATGAAGGAAATATAAAACATATTCAATATCTTCAAGAATATACTAGATTAAGCAGAAGAAAGAATCTCAGAACTTGAAGACAGGTCTTTTGAAATAATCCAGTTAGACAAAAACTAAGGAAAAAAGAATGAACAAACTCTGAGACATCTGGAACTACATAAAGTGACTGAATTAACAAATTGTCAGTATTACTGAAGGGGAAGAAAGATCAAAAAGTTTCAAAAACCTATTTAAGAAATTAAGCAATGATAACTTCCCGGGACTACCAAGAGAGTTAGACATTCAGATATAGGAGGCCCAACGATCCCCAGGGAAATACATTACAAAAATGACTTCACCATGGCATATTATAATCAGAATGACTAAAGTCAAAGTCAAGCCATCCTCCTGCCTCAGCCTCCCAGAGTGCTAGGATTACAGGTACCATCCACCCTCCCTGGCTCTATATCCCTATTTCTCACCATATACAAAAATTAACTCAGAATGGATTAAAGATTTAAATCTAAGACCTGAAATCATAAAAATCCTAGGAGAAAACCTAGGAAAAACTTCTGGATATTAGCCTAGGCCAAGAATTTATGACTAAGACCCCAAAAGTATATGCAACAAAACCAAAAATAGACAAATGGGACCTAATTAAACCAAAAAGCTTCTGCACAGCAAAAGAAACAATCTACAGAATGGGAGAAAATATTTGCAAACTGTGTGTCAGACAAAGGACTAATATCCAGAATCTACAAGGAACTCCAACAACTCGGCAAGGAACAAACAACCCCATTAAAAAGTAGGCAAATGACATAAACAGGCATTTTTCAAAAGAAGATATACAAACAGTCAGCTAGCAGATGAAAAAATTCTCAACATCGCTACTCATCAGGGAAATGCCAGTTAAGATCACATGAGATACCACCTTACCTCTGTCAGAATGGCCACTATTAAAAAGTCAAAAACCAATAAATGTGTACGCAGTGAAAAGGGAACACATACACTGCTGGTAGGAACGTAAATTAGTACAACCTCTACGGAGATCAGTATGGAGATTTCTCAAAGAACTAAAAGTCGATCTACCATTCAATCCTGCAATCCCACTACTGGGTATCTACCCAAAGAAAAAGAAATCAGTATGTCAAAAAGATACCTGCACTCATATATTTATTGCAGCACAATTCACAATCACAAAGTGCTGCTCAGCCATAAGAAAGAATGAAATAATATCTTTTGCAGCAACTTGGATGGAACTGGAGGCCATTATCCTGGGTGAAGTAACTCAGGAACAGAAAAATAAATGCTACATGTTCTCACTTATAGGTAGGAGCTAAACTATGGCTACACAAGGACACACAGAGTGTATAATGGACATTGGAGACTCAAAAGTGGTCAGTGTGGGAAGGGGTGAGGGATGAAATATTACCCACGAAGTACAACATACACTATTCAGGTGATGGGTATACTAAAAGCCCAGACTTCACCACTATACAATATATACATGTAATGGAATTCAACGAGTACCCCCTAACTCTATTAAAATTTAAAAAAAAAAAAAATGTATATTGGCCGGGCACGGTGGCTCAAGCCTGTAATCCTAGCACTCTGGGAGGCTGAGGGGGGTGGATCACTCAAGATCAAGAGTTCGAGACCAGCCTGAGCAAGAGCGAGACCTCATCTCTACTAAAAATAGAAAGAAATTATTTGGCCAACTAAAATATATATAGAAAAAATTAGCCGGGCATGGTGGCACATGCCTGTAGTCCCAGCTACTCGGGAGGCTGAGGTGGTAGGATTACTTAAGCCCAGGCGTTTGAGGTTGCTGGGAGCTAGGCTGATGCCACGGCACTCACTCTAGCCCAGGCAACAAAGCGAGACTCTGTCTCAAAAAGAAAAGAAAAGAAAAAAAAAAAAAACAAGAAAAATTTGAAGCAAACAAAAAAAAAAAATGAATAAACTAACTGGCTATTTTAGGCTGCTATAATTTGTGTTGTTATGGAATTATTGAGACAAAACAAAATTATGATGATTAATGAGCTAATAGTAACAGGAACAACCATTTGCTCTGCAAGGACACAACCCTGTAAGCTCTGTGAGGGCAAAACCACACCTGTTATGCTCCTCCTTTATCCTCAGGGTCTGGCCCATACGAGGAAGCCAAACTGAGTTTATAAGCAAACAATGCTCCATACGAAATTTGAATACTATTTTATCACCCTTGTATGTCCAAATAAATCATCATTGATTTTTAAAAAAATCACAGAATTAAAATTTTACTAAGATTCCCTGACTGGCTTCATGTGGTAATGTTTAGTGCTTTTTCTAACTACAGAGACCTCAGAGCACAAAAATACATTTAAGAACCAACTGTGGCTAATTCGTAAAAATAGAAACTATGCTATCCTAGCAAATCCACTGATTAGAGTCAGGTTTACGCTTCTGCTTTCAGCTATACACATTTGTTTATTTGGACAACAGATACCTTTTTATCCAGATTAAGGGCCACAATGTCAATGTGTATCTCCTCACATCTCACACTGGGGAGCACACACACATACACATACATACAATTAAAATTGGAGTCAACACTTACAAAGATGCCTTACAAAGAGGCAGTTTGCAAAATGAAACACATTGACACAAAATAGCACAATTAGAAGGGCAGAGGCCACTTAAAGGGAGCAAGGGGTGATGTTTCTACATGCAAAGATGGGCTAATGAGCCCCGCTGGCCAGGTTACTGGCAGCTCAGACAAAAAAAAAAAAAATAAAGCATGTCAGTTTTAGGATCTGACGCCAGTTTTGTCTCTTCAGGCAAACTCTTCCCAGAAACTAAACTCCAATATTGATTGTCTGGGTATTTGTAGAGTAGACAATGTCTCCAGCCACAGCTTTGGACAAGACATAGAAATATATGTCCATTTAGAACTGCAGTCCCCCCTCCCTGGGCTGCGGACCGATACCATCCATGGCCTGTTAGGAAGCAGGTAGCACAGCGGGAGGTGAGCAGCAGGCAGGCAAGTGAGTGAAGTTTCATCTATATTTATAGCCACTCCCGATCATGCACATCACTGCCTGAGCTCTGCTTCCTGTCAGGTCAGCAGTGGCATTAGATTCTCACCGGAGCACGAACCCTACTGTAGACTGCACATGCACATCTAAGGGCTCTAGCTTGCTCACTCCTTATGAGAATCTAATGCCTGATGATCTCAGGTGGAGCTGAGGCGATGATGCTAGCACTGTGGAGCGGGTAGAAATACAGATTATCATTAGCAGAGAGGTTTGACTGCACAGAGATCATAATAAATCAATTGTTGACTCATATCAAAACTCTATCAGTGAGTGGCAAGTTATGATGTATTATAATAATAACAATAGAAATAAAGTGTGCAATAAATGTACTGCACTTGAATTATCCTATACCCAACCCTCCTGCATCCCCACCCCAGTCTGTGAAAGATTGTCTTCCATGAAACTAGTCCCCGGTGCCAAAAATGTTTGGGACTGCTGTTACAGGAAAGATGGAGAGTGCAACCAGACCTGGCCCAAATCATTTTAAATACAATACCTGTCTCTTAGGCTAATTTAATTTGCAAAGAGAATCATTAAGTCAATCTGTTTTCCCCCCCTCCTTCATTCTCACAAGTATCTATTCATCCTCTTTACTAAGCATTTATTGCCCCTAAACAGAATTACCTCTATTCCTCATGTCTCCCTCCCCTCTAAAATGAGGGTATATAAATTTTTGGACCCCACTGGGATATTAAGTAATTATTCTGTGATTCTCCCAGTGTGCATGGTAAATAAATATCTTTTTCTTAATAATCTACCTTATTGTGAGTTGATCTTTCTTTCAGTGAACCTTCCAGGGTGAAGGGGAAGTATTCCCTCAGTTATCCGACACTTTCTGTAGAAGAGACAGCTAGGTCTCCACCGAAATGTGTGCTCTCTATTGCATAATATGATACTGAGCTAGAAAGCAGCTGCCCGGCAAGAGATCATGTTTCCCAGGACCATTACAGCTAGGCAGGGCCATGGAATTAATTTCCACCAATAAACTGTGCATAGAAGTGATATGTGTCCTTTCCAGACTGAGATGTCTTCTGTATTATCTCTTTCCTCATTGTCATCTACATTGCAGAGGACTCTGAGGCTCTGAGGAGGCAGAAACACAAAATGGAGGAAATTCAGCTCGAGAAGTTTCCTGGAAGGCCCACCTTCTGACTAGGAATACCAGCACTGCACTGTTACGTAAGTGAGAAACAAATGTCTCTTGTATTGAATCACTGATATTTGGAGGCTTATTTGTAACAGCAGTTGACATTACCCCAATTAACACAAAATCACCCCCACAAATCACAAAATGACCCCAAGCAAGAAACGATGTCTAGGTTTTAAGAAATTAACTCCTAAAAGAATTGATTCACCTTGGGGCAATGTGTAGAGTTCATGCTTGATTAATTAGAGGTTGTTGGAACAAAATTCTTTCTGAAGTAACACTGCACAAAGGTGTGTGTTAAGGACGCTGGGTAAAGAATCATGTAGAGAGAATCTTCAGGTTTAACACAAAGGCCCCAAGTTTTAAACAAACAATGGGTAAACTAATCATGTGGAGATCTAAGTTGTAGCCTGATGTCACAGCCTGCTCCTGTCCCAAATTCTTACTGATACCAGAAGACTTGCTTTGTTTATTGCAGTCCTTGTTGCTGTTGAAAAGTGTTAATAAGCTTGCTTTTATTCAAGCAGGTGTGAATTGCATGGATTCTACTTCCTGATATGAGTCTAATGTCACTTGATATTTTCTCATGAAGAGAGTTGCCTTGTGCCATGGCTTCTGAAGCTAACATGAGCTTATCCTTCACAAGCCCACAGAAACTGCAAACTATAATTCAGAAATTTGATCTGGTTGCTCTGTTAAACCTCATGAGCTTAATGTTTTCCACAGCTCAATGTTTTCCTTGCCATAAATTTACCCTCAACAGGAAACACTGACCTTTCTTTGGCAGGATCCCAGTGGAGGCTGAGGCTCAAAGGACTTCAGTGACTCGCCCAAGGTCATTCGTGTGGAAGAGAGGTAGCACCGAGTCTCCATTTTGGGCTTTTAAAAAAAAAAAATCCATCAAACACAGTGTTTGCCAATCAGAGATTCTTCACGGTGAGAGACCAATAATGAGATCACAGTCAGCCCCTATTCCAATCTAAAGCTACCACACTGGATGCGCAAGGTTTTCGACGGGGCTGATTCCAATTAGAGCTTCAAATTCTTCATTAAGCTCTGTGAAGCATTATAAAGCCCCTTAAAGGAAATCAAAATATTTTACCCCAAAATATATTCCTTCGACATAGTTTGAGATGGCTGTCAGAGAGCCAGCAAACAGAAGTAGCCCTGCAAAGCTGTCTTTTGTGCGAGAAGTTTGTGTCCGTACAGAATCTGCACTGTTGCAGCCAGTACTTCCCTTGTCTGCATCTAGGAAATATTAACTGAGAGTCTGACGCCTTTAAAGGTCTGCAGTCTATTCTCCCTGAGGGTTGCCACCTGGGAGGTTTCATCTACATATTAATAATGAGACCACCTTTGCTAATCAAGCCTCCTCTTCTCTCCCTCCCATAACCCGTTTTGCCACTGTATCTTGTTTTGCTATGACCCAAGCCCCTATTATTTCTGTAACCCCTAGATGGTATATAAGCTTCTGCACCCCACTGTGGGGTGGGGTAATCACTCTATGATGCTCCTCATGTACATGTTAATAAATTTTTTATGCCTTTTCTCTAATTAGTATGCCTTTTGTGAGTTAACTTTTCAACAAACCTTCAGTGGGTGAGGTTTTTCCCTTGGCATCTACACCATCAATAGAAGAATGGATATGTACATTGTGGTAGATTGGTGCAATGGGATACTATACTGCAACGAGGATGAACAAACAGTTGCCTCTGACCACACGTATGAATTTCACAAACATAATTGTGAGCAAAAGAAGCCAGGTAAGAGAACATATGACGTATGAGTCTCTTTATATAAAGATCAAAAACAGGCCAAATTAATCTACCGTATTAGAAGTCAGAAAGATGATTACCTTTGAAGATTGTGTAGTAAGTTGAGGAAGTCATAAAGTAGCTCCTGGAGAACTGTTAATGTTCTGTTTTCAGATGGGCTCTGGTTCCTCAAGTGTTTTCAGCTGGTAAAAAACTCGCCAAGCTGTGCACTAATGCTTAGCACGCTTTCCTATATAGGTTATACTTCAATAAAATGTTTACATAAAAAACAAGCAAAAAGAACTTAAAACCCCTGGAGAAGTTTAGGAATCCCAGGTAATGAATCATTGCCTTATGCCTCATATACTTCGGGAAAAAACCAAAATTCCACCTTGGATTTTGTCATATGTTTTCAATTAAAGTTAATCCGGTTAAAACAGTTTAACAAAAGTGGAGTTTGGACAGATATATTATGATTGTACTCCTGTCCCCCCTTCTTTTCCTACCACTTTCACTTTTTTATTATAAGCAAATATACATATTTCAAAGTGAGGGCTAAGGTTCAGGTGTGGCCTGTGCTCCTACCAAGAGACAAAGTTTCAACAAATTTAGTTTAAAGATCTAATTGGCTTTCATTAATGATTCATGAATTTGGGAGCATCTCATCTAAAGATTTCGAAAAGGCACTCCAATGACCTGAGCAGAAGAGTTTGGCTTTATAGGCAGAAAAGGCTAAAGAAAGCAGAAACAAAGGACAAAAAGATTTGTTAGCATCAGGTTACTCTCCCTGTAAGGGTTAAAGCAGAGAGGACTTTCTCATCATGTAGGCTAAAACTTGCCTGTTTGGGGCTTTGGCTATTATCTCTCCCTGTCCCGATTTCTTAGAACATCAGATAAATAACTTAGTTTGGGCTCGATGATGTGCAACGTTAGCATGACTGACTCAATTTTGGTTTGATCTGCTAGAGCCAACTGCAGGAACTCGGTGCAAATCAATGGCCTTTTATAAATGTGATTTAACACCCCATAGATAAGGCATGGAAGTAAAACCAGACCTTGCCTGACAGTTAAGCAGTCATGGCTATTAGATATTCCAGAAGGTCAATGTCGCACTTAAAAAGTTATCTCCAACACTCCAATGGGAATGAAATGCGACAAAGGCTTGTACTTCAACTCATTGCTTTATTATGCTTCTCTTTTTGATTCTGTCCTAGTGACACAAAGAAGTCACAATCGATATGTATACATCTAACATTTTTAAGCCATGTTGTTTCACCACTACCATCAGCATCTCCACCATCACCCTGATACGGTTAGAGTAATAATATTCACTTGCTCTAACTGTAGGTTCTGGTTATTATTGCTGATATTATTGCTACATAACAAATTACCCCCAAACTTAGCAGCTTTGAGTATCTTATTTTGCTCTTGGTTTTGCGGGTCATGCAATTGCAATCAGATGTTGTCTGGGCTGCACTCACATGAAGGCTCCACTAGGCTGGACATCCAAGACGGGTCATTCAGACGGCTGGCAGGGCATGCAGGCTGTCAGCTGGGCTCAGCTGGGGCTGCTGACTAGAGCACCTACAGGTGAGTCCCCAGCATGGTGCTCTCAGGGTAGTCAATTTTCTTACATGGTGCCTAACTTCCAGCTTCCTACAGCGAGTGTTCCCTGGGAACCCAGGGGAACTGACTTTGCCTGAGAAGTCACACAGCATTGCTTCCATTGCAATCTGTTAATTATAAGCAAGTCATAAGCCTAAACGAATTCAAATGGAGGGGATTAGACCCCTACCTATGAATGGGAAGAATATCCAAGGATTTTCAGCCATTTTTTGAAACTGCCACACTACATAACCAGTGCAATAACCAAATCAAATTTGATTGATTGCCTTCCTTATGCTGCTGTTCTCCGGGGTCTTCACCCAGAATGTTACATGTAGTCATGGAAATGCACATCAATTAATCAAATTACTCCACTGGATCTATTATCAAAGAAGCCACAAGATACTTTCATTAAATGAAAACAGATTTTTGTAGACCTTGCTCCTCTAATTCTGTGGGAAGAGGCCTTGTTATGCACGGTTCCATCTGAAGAAACTGAAACCTAGAAGGGCTCACAGTCACCTATCTATTAAGTTGCAGGCCCAAAATCTAAACTTATATTTTCTGACTCTAAGTCCGATATTTACAAATATGTCTCTGGGAGTTTAGAGTTTAAATGAGTTTCAGTCCTTTCAGTGACATATTCTGCACAAGTACCTGGATGCTTTGGGGACAGGTGTATCTTACATCCCAGCGCTGTATCCTGGGATAGTTTGACCCATTTGTTTAAGCTGGGGATTGTGCGAGCACCAACGGAATGAAGTATTTGCTGCTTTTACAAGCAAAGAAAATGGAATAAACAATCTTTAGAACTTTAACAGAACCATGCACTCAGGAGGGAAAGAAATTTTTCTGGGTGCAGAATATCTTTATCAATTGCCTGGCTGAAAGAACTGAGGATTAATAAGGATTAGAATGGCAAGCAAAATGAAGCTAGATGGAGTTGCTCTGGGCTCAAGGGACCAGACCAGAATTCAATATGATCCTGGACAAATTAAAAAGGCAGCTTGTTAGAAATGAGATAAAATTCAGTGGGAACAAATGTAAGACAGCTCATCTCAATGAAAACCCACATAGCTGCAAATGGGGGCAAGACCGGTTAGACACAACCGCAGTAGAGCACCATGTGATGGGTGGAAGTTAGCAATATTAATTTCAGGTGTGGGAGCTCATGGAAGGAACTCCTGGAAAATATTAGCTCAATGCATAGGGAATTTCTCTGACCCTACCCTCAAACTAGATCAATTCTTCTTGCAATACATACTCAAAGCTCCTTTATCTTTTCTTTCATGGACTTTATTACTGTTGTGATTTTTAAAGTTTTGGTGTGATTGTGGGGTTACTATTGCTTTCTCTCTAGATGGTCAGTTCCATGAAAGCAGGGTCTGGATCTGAATCCATCATACTCGCAGTGCCTGCCATATACCGAATACATAGCTAGTATCTTCTCAATATTTATTGAGTGATAAAATTAATATTAGGGTGAAACTAATGTATACCATGAGTTGGTAAACTATGGCCCACTGACCAAATTCGGCCTATAACCTGTTTTTGTATGGCCTGAAAACTAAGAATGGTTTTACATATTTAAATGGTTGGAAAAAAATCAAAAGAACAAATGTATTTCATGGTGTGAAAATTATATGAAATACAAGTTTCAGTGTCCATAAAGAAAATTTTACTGGAGCACAGCCCATTGGTATACCTATTGTCTATGGCTGCTTTTGTGCTAAAATGGCAGTGATGAGTAGATGCAATGGAGACCATACAGCCCACGCAGTCTAGAATATTTACTCTCTGGCCTGTTACAGAAAAAGTTAGCTGGCTCCTGATGTAGACAATCTGGTCCCCATCATCCTGGGGTCCCTTCAAGTCATGAGGGGGGCACATACTCCTAAGCTTTTATCTGAAACCTAGTGGTTAAAGTGATTTTTGTGGCCCCCACTCCCTCAGTGAAACATAGAAATAGCCACTTTCTATTTTATAAAAGCATGAAGTTTGTAAAAACAAACAAACAAACAAACAAACAAACTGCCCAGGTCTCCAGAATGGAGGCAGCAGTTAGTGAATGAACAAATCAATATTAAGATGAGAATAATGTAGACTGGGGATTGGCAAGAGCATGAGCTTTGGAGTCATGTGCAACTGGATTCAAATCCTGGTTCTGCCATTCAGGTGTGTAATCCTAAGCAAAATTGTCTAAGTCTCAACTAACCTTTCTGTCAAATGGGAATAAAATTACCTTACTCATAGGATGCTGTGGCTGCTAAATTTAGGTGTGCTTGCCCATCCAAAATTTCTTTGTCTGAGAAGTGTTTGCCCAACTCTGTAGGCATCCTATACAGCCCTTTCTACCTTCTCTCCTTTGGCCACAATTGATTGGACAAAGCATGGACAACTGATGCAAAATCCATCCTAGGCCAGCTACACTGTTTTCCCCTGGAATTTTGAAAGTGAAACATAGAAACTCATTAGTCCATCTGAGGCACCTGGACTGGAGCAACTTGTTTGGGCCAGAAGCAAGGGTAGAAGAAACTGGTTTGCAGTCAGAGAGGAACCAACACATTGCAAGGTATCTGTGTAGAGAGAATGAAAGTGGTCCCTCCCCGTGGGGATGGGAGTCCTCCTGCACCTGTTCCGCGCGGCAGCAGATATTGCATTCCCAGCCCATGGGTACAGGTCATAGTCCTGCAGGTGCAGCCTGGCCCACCTCCATCTCCAAGCTGCCTACACACAGTCCCTCAAGCATCCACATCCCCTTATGCATAAGCTATAGAAACAGGGGGGATCAGACATACCTTGTATTCCACTATTTGTGCCAAATATTTGCCCCAGATCCCTTTATTCTGAATCCCCCTCATCAGAGGGATGCGACTGGGAAAGCAAACAACTCCACGCAGAGGTGAGTCATCCCATCCCATAAAAGCAGAACTTTAGAACTTGAGCATCAAGTCTGTCAACTCTCCGATATAACCATGACGTTGCTAACAACATATTGTGAAAAACTGAGCTTCAGATCCAAATTGACATAGCAACTCCCTGATTGCCTACCCTCAGAAGTCTGAGCTCCTCCTGCAGCTGCATCCAAGCTGGATACATGCAGAATTTATAAGAGAACAGCAGCCAAAGGGCCAGAGATTTCTCTTGCTACAGATTTGTCAAGGAAATACCCCAGCAGCCAGGGAAAGCCCCTAACCCTAATGACTTTCCATTTCCTAGTTTCATTCCCTTGGGTGCAACCCGGCTACCCCTTGCCCATGGTTCAGGGAGACAGTCATGCAAAAATCTTACTTAAACTAGCTCGAATGGACTGCAGTTTCTTCTCACAAACATGCCGACCAAAATAATACAGAAAGTTCCAGGTGCACAGTTGTTGCTCAGCAATGTAGTGGTTGCTATTATTCTAAAAATATTATTAATTGGTGTGATTACTATAGAATAATGGATTATTGTTATGGAATATCCTATGGAAGCCAATAACTATAGTTTTTATAGTTGCATACTTCTGTATGTAGGCATAAAGTTACATAGTATCTGGGATTTGCCTCAGAACAATTCCACAATAAGATTTTCAAAAACAGAAAAAGAAAATGAGGAAAAAAAGAAATAGATAAAGCAATTTTGGCAAACTCTTGGCTATTGTTGAGTCTGGATGATGGGTATTCATTCTACTTTGTATATATTGGAACATTTTCATAAGAAAAAAATTAGATTAAAATAATTTTTCAGAGTTAAAATAATTAGATTTTAAATGTATTAAGTTGCTTAAATAAAGGTCTAAAAAGCCAGTTCATCATGCAGGCTGTAAAGAAAGCTTTAGAACTATTTATCCCTTTAAAAGATAAAAAATACCTATGTTGGAAAATGTGCAGTGGCCCTGAGACAGGGAAATGCACCAAGTGCTGTTTTAAGACACCCCCCTCAACACACATTTCTTTTTTTTTTTTTTTTACTCAATTCAAGAATAATTTATTCTCAAGTTTTGCCAACACAGACATACTTTCCTTGAAGTACATCAAATCTTTCAATTCACTTTGACATCTCTTGCTTAAAATTTCAGCTGTAATGCCCGTATTCCTAATGCTAATTCTTAACCTCATCTTGTATTTTATTTCATTTTATCTTATCTTATAGACAAGTTTTCACTCTGTTGCCCAGGCTAGAGTAGAGTGGCATCATCACAGCTCACTGCAACCTAAAATTCCTGGGCTCAAGTGATCCTCCTGCCTTAGCCTCTCCAGTAGCTAGGACCACCACTCCTGGCTAACTTTTTTATTTTTTTGTAGAGATGGGGTCTCATTATGTTGCTCAGGCTGCTCTCGAACTTCTGGCCTCAAGTGATCCTCAAGGCCAGGTTTTAAAAGAGGTGATGAAAGTAAATTGAAGTCTGACACGCATACTTTTTAGCCTCTATTATTCCATATTAGAAATTGAAGCATTTTTTGAGACCAGCCTATACAACATAGAGAGACCCCATCTCCCCCAAAAAAAATTTTTTTTTTAAATTAGCCAGGCTGTGGTGGCGCACTCCTGTGGTCCCAGCTACTCAGGAGGCTGAGGCAGGAGGATCACTTGAGCCCAGGAGTTCGAGGCAGCAGTGAGCTATGATCATGCCACTGTACTCCAGCTGGGGTGACGGAGTGAGACTCCACCTCTAAAAAGGAAGGAAGGAAGGAAGGAGGGAAGGAAGGAGAGGAAAGAAAGAAAGAAAGAGAAAAAGAGAGAGAGAGAGAGAGAGAAAGCGAGAGAGAGAGAGAAAGCGAGAGAGAGAAAGGAAGGAAGGAAGGAAGGAAACGAAACTAAATTGAAGCATTTCTTTCTAAACAAAGGGCAAAGTATTCTCCTTCCCAAGAATATTTAGAAAACCATCAACAATGCAAAATGTGTCAAAGAACTGCAAAATTTCCTTAAATCTCAGAGGAGGCAAAAAGCAAATTACAAATTTCTTTTTTTCCCAATACATCATGGCAACGGCAATGAGTTATTTGGTGCTCTCTATTCTCATGGGACAAACGAGGTCAAGGGTTCTGCTCTTCTGTGGTCAATAAATCAGCCCCTGGAAACTGTCTCCCTGGCCACTTCCTTCACATACAACAAACTGGCAACTAGTCCTGGGTAAATAAAGTTCAATTACTCAATAAGCTGGGGTTTATCCAGTTTGTATAAATAGCAGAAATAAAGACTAGATATAGCCTGGGCCAAGTCAGATATATGCCTTTGCAGTGCAGATTTGAGCCAAGAAAGGGAAACACTGGGAAGGAAGAGGCAGAAAACCAAGGATACAGAAAACCCAGCACAGACCTTGGAAAGGTCTAAGTTAAAGGGGCTCTCTGCTGAGGAGGAGCTGCTCAGTCCACCCCTGAGAGGAAGAGGTGGCCCAGGTTTGGCTGAAAGGGCATGCAAGCGACAAGAGAGACTTAGGTGCCTCCTGGGTCCCTTTATTCCCCCACCTCATGGCCATAGCCTGAAACTCCAAACTCCTGCACATTCAGGTTGGAGAATTGAGAACAACTTCTACTTGAAGAAAAGGTGATTCCTGGAGGCAAGTCACAGAACTAGATGACTGAAAACCATCCTAAAGAAAGGAGCAAAGCAGCACCTAGCACAGAACTTGACACATGGGTGATTCTCCATAAATTCATAAAAAAAAAAAAAAAAAAAGGAAATGCCAAGTGATGCCTGCTATGTGCTCTGTGTTGAGAAATTCAGCCCTGAAAGAAATAGACATAAAGTCCTTGACCTCTTGAAACATAGAGCCTGTTGACAAGACTGGTAGTTGTGCAGATAAACATACAATTGCTCAGTGTGATAATCAGAAAACACCAAACTAGTGGGGCTCTGGGAGCCTCTAAGTGTTTTGTGCCCAGAGGCACCCAATGGCAGGACAGCTTGGTAACTAGGAGTCCAGGCTCTAGAAAGAGGCTTCCTGGGTTCAAATCCCAGTTCTACCACTTCCTTTCTGGGTGACCCTAGGCTGGTTAGAAGCCTCTCTGTTTCTCTGTAAAACAGTAATGATAACAATAAAGAGAATATGGGATTTAGCCTCAGCCGAGAAGAGGAAGTTGGTCTCTAATGGCTCTACCACCTGGCTCCCTTGCCCTCTGGCTTCCAGTTGGATTTGACCAATGGGAAGCACATCCAAGAGATTGGAAGGCCATGGTTTGGCACTTGCCAAATTCTCCTGTCCGGTGGCCCTCTCCTGGAACTTTCACTCCCTTTGAAACCCACCCCCTTCCAGGCCAGTGACTGGTAAAGGGAAAAGCTCTCTGCTATTGCCAGCACAGCAACACCTCCTTTCGGTTTCCTAAAACAATCCCTTCACTAAACACCCTTCGACCACTCGTTTTGAATGTACCATGTGCTTTCCAGTGGACAAAGGCACCTGACCATGGCACCTGAAAATAGTGCGTGACCCTTGATAAGCACTTGATAAACAAAATTGTATCATCCAAGCAAACACGGTTTTGGAGTTGTGCTATTTCACAGACAGTGCCTATGATCCCCACATTGAACATATATTGAGAAGAAGTTACTGGACTTTTCCCAAACTCTCTAGGGGCACATGGAAAGAGGATAAGGAAAGTAGGACCCAGCAAAACACTAACCTAAAGTGGCCATAACGTAATGTGTGAAACGCTAATAATTTTGATCACTAGCAACCTTTGCCTTGTGCACAAAGGTCATAATGCCAATGTAAGAAATAAAAACCCTTTGACAATGAGGAGGAAGGGGAGATTTTTCCAGTGAAAGAACCTCAGCCAAATTTGAGGCTGTTATTTACCCACTTAAGACAGAAACTATCCTCTCTGGGTTCCTTGTGATCTAATCCTTTAAGCCTCCTGCTGGCACTGGAAACCGTGTTAAGCTTTGGGATCAGGCCCTTTGATTTTTATAATCCATGGGAATTTGAAGATGATAAATTTGAAAACAGCCTGAAAGTTCATAACATGTAATGGAGCCCAAGGGGGAAATAATTAGGATACAGTCATGTAACTCCATCAGCTCTTCTGGAAGGCTCTGAATTATATAAGTCCCTAGCTGCAGCCTCTCTCGTCTGCATGCCCCATTTTGCCTTGGGACAAGAAAAAAGGCAGGGGCCATGAAAGGGAAAAGAAAGATCTGTCCGATATGACTATTTATTAGCATTTTCTGTGAGAGATCTGGTGGGAAAAGAATTCAAACTGATGACACAAGCATGGGGCAGGAATCAGCATTAGACTGAACTCAGCCAATCCTGGCCACACGCACACAACTCCCACCCCCACCCCCCAGCCCATCCTTGCTAAGGATGACTGACAGCTATAGACAACAAAAAGCACATCTGATCTGTTCTTATTAATAAGATTAGTGGGGGCAAGATAGTCCTGATTTTTGGTGGCGTGGGCTTCGCTATTGAAAGTAAGAGGATGAATAAGAAGTCTCTTTTGTTTCAACTATAACTGTCACTATAAATAGAGCTTCTATTAAGAGGATGGACATTTAGGAGTTGTTCAAGCAATGGCTGTGAAAGATTTTAGCAAAACCTCAAAAAATCAATTCTTATTTGTCTAGTTGTCAGAGGGAGTAACTCACGCCATCACACTCATGCCAAAAAGAGAAGCTGCAGAGACCCAGTGGGAACTGCTGCATAGGCACAGGCACCACTGAGGGGCCAGTGGCCGGGAATATTGGCTGGTCAGAAGAAAGGGACCCCTTTGACACTTGGACCATACCATGTTCTGCTTTGTCTCTTTTGTGCCTGCAGTCTGATAAGACATTATCTGACTCATGTATATTACAGTTGATTTGGTAGAAGCTTAAATGGAGCCATAAAGGAAAGATCATTGAGAGTGACCCCTAACTTTCAAGCACAAATAGCTCTGAACAATAACTGGCACACAGTGAATGCTTAATAAGTGTTTGTCAGACTCAAATGAAGTTGGCGTGCAAGATTCTGTTGTGGAGCAGACCAACACATGCTGGCGTGGCTGGGGGGTTGCCATACCTTAAGATACCCAGCATCCAAGTAGGCTTTTAAGCCATGAGGACAACAGACCTCGCCATAAGCAAAGGCAGAACAGGTAAATTGAGGTATATGGCACAATCTGAAGAATTGTTGGGAATACTTTATTTCTAGGCTTTTATAATTCCACTGTTAGTGAATCACTTTGCAGGGAAAAAGGTGCCTTCCCAAAAGAACTCCTTTGAAGAGCAATTCCATAAGATCTCATACTTTTACAGCACTTCGGACTTTTCTGTTTGTTTTCACATCCTTCAATCTGCTTAATTCTCAAATTCATATTTTTTTAAATCTAGGTGGGATCTTTACTGGTAACTACTATACAAGTGAGGAAACTGCCATCTTGATTTCGAGGAAAACGCTTCTTAGAAACTTGACTTGGGCATTCCAGGACAGGTAGCATGCACAGTGCAGACTTATTTTGCAGACCAATTTCTTTCACTGGAGAGATAGAGCCATAGGAGGCCTCAGAGGGTTGGGAACTGGAAGCAGAATCCATCCAAAAGCTCCAAAGAACTTTGCACTCTGCATATAGTGCATTCTGAGCAAGTTAGTACATTATTCTTAAATTTAAAGCAGAGCTTAGACCCTGAAATAGTGAATGGATCTTAAGAATACCTCATGTGGGCAATGTCTATGTACTTTCGCAGAAATGCTTCAAATGCAGCTTTTTTTCCAATCTGTTGGCAACAGATGTCTGTGTCTGCAGACTCATCGGGGAGGCTAACACTTGTTCCTTCCTGCTGATCCAGCCACTGCGCAGACACACTTCATTGACAGGCTTGGTTGAACGATCTGATTGGGAAGTTTCCCAGAAAGGTCCTGTGCAGAACATGTGGATACTGCCTTGCTTTCAAAACATTTATCTACACATAGGCAGAAACCAGTGGGCTTAGAAGAAAGAATTGTTGCCAAGGCTAAGTTCTTGAAATAAGGCAGCACAGCTGTAGGCGACAGCACCTAAGTATGCTAAGGAGGCATCCCTTGGGCAACATCAGCTCAGCAAGAATTCATCTTCTGATCTGTGCCTTCAAGGGCCCTTCATTACATTTCACCTCTTGGGTTGACCTGGGCTCCCAGTTTCCTCTGTTGACATCACGTCTTCAACTTCCTCCACCTGGACCTGCTTCCCTATTTACCTCTTCCTAACACTCAGAATACCCCAGCTGTGGCATCTGGAGGAAATTCTGTACCCCATGCTAACCCAGATCTACCCCACTGTTCTCTTCACCTGAGAGTCCAGAAAGAGTTCTCAGAATCTCTCCGAATCCTCCTGATGGAGAACACTATGCTCTACAAAAAAAGCAAAACATAAAGGGGAAATACTGCTCAGAAGCTTTTAGTTTCCTGACTACATCAGATAGCTATTATGCAAAACAACCATCCAAAAACTTAATGGCTTAAAATGACAACCATTTTAGCTCCTGATTTTATGAGTTGACAGTTGGGCTTGGCTCAGCTGGGTGGTTCTTCTGGTGTCTGCTGGGTTGGCTCAGGGATCTATATCAGGATGCTGATCAACTGGCAAGTCCTATCTAAGGGGACTGGCTGGTCTAAGATAATCTCACTCAAATATCTCATGGTTGGCTCTCTGTTACCTGGGGTCATGGGGATGAATGAACCATGTGTTTCTCATCCTTCAGCAGAATAACCTGGACTCATTCATACTGTAGCTCTATACAATTCTGAAAGAGTAGAAGCATGTAAGACCTCTCAAAGCCTTGTTCTGAACTAGCATGTCACTTCCATTCTATAAGCCAAAGAAAGTCAAGAGGACAGCCCAGAATTAAGAGTTGGGGAAGTAGATCTCTTGATGGGAGTTGCTGCAAAGAAAGGTGGATACAGGGAAGAATGAAGAATTGAGGACATTTTTTTCATGACTCAGAGATGAAGTGCACTGGCTATAGAACAGAGCCTATTGATCTAAATACAGTCTTGTTTTCTGGACCCATGGGCCTCATACTTTGCCCTTTGAACTTCCAGGAGAATTTCAGAGAAGTCAGGGCATTTAACACAATTCCATCTGCATAAATCAGCAAAATGGGTGTCAGAGATAATTGATTTTTTTCAAAAGGTGGAGTTTCTCATTAATGATCTCACAGGGCACAGAGAGCTGTAAACCGTACCATGCCATATAAGAGTAAACAAAACCCCTGATCCAGTCTTTCTTTCTTTCTTTCTTTTCTTTCTTTCTTTTTTCCTTCCTTCCTTTCTTCCTTCCTTTCTTTTTGAGATGGGATCTTGCCATGTTGCCCAGGCTGATCCTAAACTTCTGGGTTCAAGTAATTCTCCTGCCTCAGCCTTCCAAGTAGCTGGGACTAGTGGCTTTTTGATCAGATTCCTGTGCTAAGTTTTTTTCTCAGACAGGTCTCATTCTGTTGCCAGGCTACAGTACGGTAGCATCATTATAGCTCACTACAACCTGAAACTCCTGAGCTTAAGAGACCATCTTGCCACAGCTTCTTGAGTATCTGGGACTACTACAGACTACCACAGGCACATGCCACCACATCTGGCTAATTTTTCTTTCTTTCTTTTTCTTTCTTTTTTTCTCAGAGAGATGAGGTCTCACTGTGTTACTCAGGCTGATCTCAAGCTCTGGGCCTCAAGCAATCCTCCTGCCTTGGCCTCCCAAAGTGCTGGGATTACAGGTGTGAGCCACTGCATCTTGATCCCTGCCCTTCAGGGTCAGTTCTGGGATGCCCAGAAGTTTAACCAAATTGGATATATTGGGTCTATCATCCAGTGTGAATAGAGAGGTGGATGAAACAAAGACAAACTTACAGGCCTGTCGAGGTTTTGTGTATATTTTTTGTGCTCCAAGGTACAACCAATTGTGCTTCCAAGACTGATGAATGATATTTTCCACAATCATCTAGATTGAAAAAGGTGGGGGAGAGTATAATCAATTTCTATAACATCCTCATCTATTCCAGCGACTCTGCTTCTTCAACACACTGGTTCAGATGGGCTTCGCCCTCCTTCATCAGAACTAGAACTCTATACGTACAATCTCTCAAACAGCAGCCTTCATCCCACGGCTGGGTCTCCCTATCCTGACAGTTCTGTGACTGTTTACTGCATTGCTACTTGGTTTGCCTGGCTGTACAAACCACTGGACCAAATAATATTAGATTGAGGCCCCCAGTTTGGTTTTCATTATGAACAGTGCTACATCTAACTCTTCTCTACATACTGTCTCCTGTCAGGTGAACAGGAATCATCAGACACTAGGACATTCCTCACAATTACAGGCTATAAACCTCTGTTACTTTTCTGTGAAATAACTGTAATCCCACCTCCGCACAGAATACCCCCTCACTCTATTTGGAGGTTTACCCCTAATCACCTCATCCCACAGATTTTTCCTGAAGCCAGCCTCAATTTCTACCCTTTTTGTTGAAAGGCATTTAGCTGCGCTTTGTTTCAAAACAGTCAGTTTTATTATTATTCAGATACGGTAAGACCAAGTTCAAGGCCACATCAGAAGATGAGGACATGTGGTTTGAGGAGAAGGAAAGAGGGGTTTATCATTTTGCTGGCAAATGAGGAGGATGGAGACTCCTGTCTGAAATGCCATTGTTTAATTATAAGCAGAAATACAGAGCTTTTAAAGGGAGGCCATTCAGCTTCAGGCAATTGCTGTTCAACTACAGTTGATGATTCTCACGGTCCCATCTCTGTCCCATCTCTGCCAAAGACAACCTTGTGACCTCCTCCCAGGACCTCTATCCTCCAGGTACAGGCGGCCAAGCAGTTCCACTGAGTCATCTCCTGTAGCAAGACATTCCCTGCCCCTCCAAATCACTGGCCTGAGACAGGGATGAAGGTTTCTGTTCCCAAAAAGAGTGAATGAGGTTTCAAAGAGACAGAAAACATCCTTGTCTGTTTTCTTGTTGTTGTTTGTTTGTTTGTTTGTTTGTTTTTAGGTCTCTGTTCCCTCTGTAACAAGATCAGGACACAACTGCCATTGAAAAGACAGTTTGTTATTCACAATTCTTGAAAGGAGGGAGAACAACAGGCCCTGCAGGGCCGCACCAGCAAGCCTCAGGCAGCAGACAGAGGGAGTGAGGGACAGAGCGGCTGAGAGCCTTGCCGGGTTTCCATGGGAAGGACAGGCGAGTCAGGGAAAGCAGGGTTAGGATTTGCCAGTGTGTATAATTTTCAGTGGGCTCTGAACAGTCCGGGATGTCCTGTGTTGTCTGGTACCTGGCTCTGGAATGATCAGGGCTGGAGCATATTGGCCGGGAGTGTAGGTACTAAAGGAGATACTTGGAGGTATGGGCTTTGCATTGGTTGATGTGTGTATGAAAGGCATGCTCACAGACACTGTGGGAGGGAAAGTCTCAGCTAACATTCTTATTAGAATATAAGAAAATATAGTTAACACAAGCTTCCAGCCCTTTCCAATAGGCCATCTTCAGAATAAAGGGGCTACTTACTATTGGTGGCCCCCGGGGAGCCCCTGCACGTAGGGTACTAGGCACTTTTAAGACAAAGACCTGGGACCCTTCCAGAGTCAGGTGTAGCTTCCCTGCTCCACCTCCCACTGTCCTTCCCTTTGGCTTCTGTGTGCTTTGTCTCAAATGGCCGCACCGGGACTGTTTGTAGAACTGCCTTTGGGCTGTGGAGGCACTTGGCCCACTGGTCCTGAGAGCTGTAAGTGCTTGGGGTCTGTGCATTCGCCCCTCTCCTGGGCTCCTGTGACCATCAGCCTAAGACTGACTTATAGGAAATACGGAAGTCCAGCTCCTTTGCCTATAATGGGGATAAACTCTGAGGGGTGTATAGTTTTTGCCCCCAAGCTGCCCTGCAGGGTCAGGCTGCAGCTGAGGCCTTGCCTGAAATCATAGCCTGGCTTGGCTTTTTCTCCTTCCCTGTCATGCCTGCCTATCCTAGTTCCCTTTCTGGTTTCTCCTAGGCACACTTCCTTTTGGGAAAAAAAAATCACTACACACAAGTCCCTATCTCAGGATCTGCTTCTGGGAACCAACCTAAGACAGAGAGGAAACCAGATGAATCCATTTGGGCCATGGTAGAATAGTGGAACTATAACCATCTGCAGTCCCTTGTACATAGAGAGGGGTAAGTGTCCCAAGATACCCATTCCAATACCAGCTGTTAGGAATCAGCTTTCTATACCATCTCCCCACCAAAACCAGTTTCCTAAATGAGTCTTGCGGTGTTTGACTTCTTGGGGAAACATCCCTGCCCTCCTTGGACCTGTTCCCCCAAACCATAGCTTGTTGCACCCAACCTGACCCAAAGTAACCCATCCGTCAGCATTTCAGCAGCCAGTGTGACCCAGCCTGATAACAGAGGGCACCAATGAGATGCGTTTCTTGGGAATCTGAATTTGCAAACAGAGGGACTAAAGCAGTGAGCAGCAAGGGTAGACACTGAGCGCATAAGCCCGTATTTCACAGATGAACAGACTTAGGGATGTCATCACAGGTGACCAGTGAGCCCGTTTCATCGACGATACATCACATAATGTTTTTGACTCCATCCTTCCTGAGTCCATGACTTATAGAAGAAATGCAATGGAATCATTCACACCTTTCTGCAATTCTCTCGCAAGACAGTCTAGACAACCCTCTGCCCTTTCCTGTTTTCCTGGCTACATTTCCTGTGGGAAAGACTTTGAACATCGCCTTAGGGAACATTAACATGTTCAGATGCTTTGTTTCAAGAAAATGTTAGGGCAGCTTGACAGAAACTGAGAGCCGTGAAACTGAGAGAGAACAAGATAAAACTTCCAGATGCTTAATTGTAAAATGGCATAAACTTGGCTCCACCTTCGGTGAAAGGGGACTGCAGGCTGAGGTCAGAAGAAGCTCCCAGGCATGACTCCTCTTGCACAGTCCTCTTTTGTTCCTTTGCTCCTGCAGGGCAGCGGGGAGGCCCCTGGGAAGGAGAATAGGGCAAGGTGGATGGAATGCTCTCATTTTGCATTTTGACCTTTCAATCTTCTGCCCTTTTCCTCAGGGCTTGCAGTAGGCTTTGTGGGTGGTAGAATACAAAGCCTAAGCATGTACTTATTTGAAACACCAGGTACAAGAATATTTTCCCTAGTTTCCTAATCCATGCAGGCTTCTATAACAAAATACCACAGACTGGGTGACTTATAAACAGTAGGAATTTTCTTCTCATCATTCTGGAGGTGAGGAAGTCCAAGATCAAGGCACTGGCAGATTTGGTGTCTGGTAAGGGCCTACTTTCTGGTACACAGACACCCTCTTTTTGCTATGACCTCACATGGCAGGAGGGGCAAGGAATCTCTCTGGGGTCTCTTTTATAAGGGCTCTAATCCGATTCATGAGGGCTCTCTCCTCATGATCTAATCACCTCCCAGAGGCCCTACCTTCTAATACCATCAATTTATGGGGTTAGGATTTCAACATAAGAATTTGGGGAGACATATACTTTCAGTTCATTGCACCTAGTTACATCCATTCTGGGTCTAAATAAATAACTTGTTATCACAGCCGCTGTCTAGAGTCTATCCCATGACTCCTCAATCTACCCCTGACTCCTCTGCAGCTGTTCAGATGAGTTCCCTGAAGCCCCTGCTTTTCTCTTTTTCACGGCTTGAGGGCTTTCTCCAGATACTTGGAAGTTTGCTCAACCTACCTTTGATACAGCCAGAAAGTAGAGGATTTAATACCCCCAGGAGCAGCTCTCAGCCAATGAGAAAGGGGAGTCAGTAGATAAAGACCTCAGCTTCTTCATTTCCCAGGGAACAAATCTGAAGTGTGTTCTAGGCAATACCACAGAGTCCCCAGTGAAGTGAGCACCAGTTGCCCACAGCAGTAACCTGCTCTTCAACAAATCCTGTGTTGGCTTCTCTCCTTTTCCTGCTTCCCTTTCCAACTCCCTTACTTGTGCTTTCCTGGAGTCACCTCCCAAATAAACTACTTGTACCCAAGTCCTTTTCTCAGGGTCTGCCTTTGGGGGAATCCTAATTAAGACACATGTGGTTAAGTGGAAAAATATGACCCTTCTCTCAAAATCCATTGACTTTGTCCTGGATTGATTTTGTCCTGGATGCACCAAGTGAAAATTAGGAGAGAACAAAAATTCTAGGCCGAGTGCAGTGGCTCATGCCTGCAATCCCAGCACTTTGGGAGACCAAGGCAGGAGGATCACTTGAGGCTGGTAGTTCAAGACCAGCCTGGGCAACATAGTGAGACCCCATCTGTACAAAAAAATACAAAATTAGTCCAGCATAGTGGTGCACACATGTAGCCCCAATTACTTGCGAGGCTGCAGTGAGCTATGATTACTGTCACTGTACGCCAGCTGGGAGACAGAGCAAGACCCTAAAAAAAAAAAAAAAAAAAAAAAAGCACCACCAACAAAAAATTCTGAGTAACCTGAGAAAGCTAGTTGATAGAAGAGATAGGGAGAGAAGTTGCCACAACCACTACAAGTTTATATGATACCTTTTACAAATTTCAAAAAGGTTTCACTTGCTCAAGACATTTTATTTTCACCTATTAAAAAAAGTTGTAATATAGGACAAGGCACTTTATTGTCATCTGCCAGAAAATTGTTATAAAAATTATATATTAAAAAAAAGTCCCTGCTTAGGCATTGCCCATGTCAAATCTACTCGAACTTCATTGGCCAAAGAATATCCGTGGACTAAGTCCCTTATTGGACAAGGAGAGATGTATCAGCGCCAAGCAAGGCAGGAGGCACTGCACAAACAGCAAAGGGTGGGCATATGTAATTCTATTACTTTGGAAAGTGAAGAATTGGAAATCAACCACAATATAAAAATTTTTACATATACGCTAAAGTAGACAGACCGTCATAATGAACTGCAATGTACCCATCACACAGCCATGACAATCACCTTACTAGTAATCTTGGTGCACTCCCCCACACTCCCAAATTATTTGGAAGCAAATCCTGGATATTATGGGTGTCTTTTAAGGAAAGTAAATCAGTCTGTATTTTTGTAGGAAATGGGAGATTATTTAGACCTCAAAGAGTTTACAAAATAACAAAAGGGATTTACTGGTAAATTAACTTGACGTGAAATAAAGCACAAGTAGATATTCAACAACATTGAGAAACACTCAATTCCAAGATGCTGCACATGGGTGAGTTTTATATTTAACTGCTTGGTCTAGCTGGAGTAATGAACACCACTAAAAAATAAATGTAAACACACACTCTTTATCTAGTTCATTAATCTTAGTGACAGAAGGAGAGAAAAAAGAAAAAAAGAAAATTTATAGTGACAGAATTTTAAGATGCAAACCAAAGTTACTTGATCTGTGGATTAGATTTATTGTTTTTGGCCAAAGCCAAAACAAAGACACTTTATTTGGATGTATGGAAACATACTATAGGACAATTACAAAAACAAACTTCAAGTGAGTTACAAATGCCAAAGAAGAACAAAACTATAAAAAATACAAAAATAAGAAATATTTCAGTGTTTTTAGTAAAAGGAATCATCAGATCAATTTATTATAATATCAACACTCACTTTTAATTCATATTTAAAATAACATCTCAATTTCTAAAGTGGCCAATAGGAATATTTTTTTTTTTGTTTTACTTTTCTTTCTTTTTTTTTTTTTCTTTGTTGTGGAGACAGTGTCTCACTCTGTTACCCACACTAGAGTGTAATGGCATGATCAAAGCTCACTGTAGCCTCAAACTCCTGGGCTCAAGTGATCCTCCAACCTCAGCCACCTAAGTAGCTAAGACTACAGGTGTGTGCCACCGAGTCTGGCTTATTTTTTTACTTTTTGTAGAGACAAGTTCTCACCATGTTGCCCAGGCTGGTCCTGAACTCCTGGCCTTCAAAAGTGATCCCCTGCTTTGGAGTCCCAAAGTGCTAGGATTATAGGTTCAAGCCACTGCACCCAGTCAGAAATACGTTTTTAAAGTCTTATATGTGATTACTGTATTAAGTTGCTACAGCTGCCACAACAAAATACCACAGAATGTGTGGCTTAAACAAAGGAAATTCATTTTCTCACAGTTCTGGAGGCTAAAAGTTGAAATCAATTTGTGAGCAGGTTTGGTTTCTCTGGAGACCTCTTTCCTTGTCTTGCAAATGACTGACTTCTTCCTGTGTATTCACATGGCTTTTTTTCAATTCTCATGAGTCCCTGGTGTCTCGCTCTTTTCTTGCAAGGATAGGAGTCATATTGGATGAGGGCCCCACCCTTATGACCTCATTTAACCTTAATTATTTCTTTATAGTCACACTGAGGGTTAAGACATCAACATGTAAATTTAGGGGACACAATTCAGTCCCTAAGAATTATATTAGTAAGCATTTATTATAACCACTCACCACAACTGCTACTACTGCTAGTTAATTAGCTAATAACTTAATTAATAGTAGTTGACAGGTAGTAATATAGCACTCACTATGTGCCAGGATCTCTTCTATGGGCTTTACAAATATTAACCTCTTTAAAACTTGAAACAATTCTCTTATATAGGCACTATCATTTCCCCCATTTTGCAGATGAGAAAACTGAGGCCAGGAGAAGCTAAATAAGGAAGTTGAAGTAGGGTAGCCAGTCAAATGATAGATGTCTAGTTAAATTTGAATTTCAGATCAATAATAAGTTTTTAGTAAAAGTATGTTCCAAATATTGCATATGACATGTTTATAATACTAAAGAAGTTCAAGTTGCTAATCTGAAATTCAAATTTAACTGAGCATCTTGTATTTTTACTTGCTAAATCTTGTAAGCTTAATTAGAGGCAAGGTACATTTATCTGCTATACCAGAGGAGTGGATTTTAAATTGCTCAAGACACCCTGGAATTTTCAAGACATACATTAGGAGGTTGCCAAGAGGGCAAAAGAGAAGATGAACAATGAGGTTCCCCCTTTAAATAGGTATCTCCTTTATAATCTCTTTTACACACTGAGATTTCCTGTAGGTGTACACTTGAAAAAAATAAATATATTCCTTTGACTTAAAAAAAAATAAGTTTTCAAAACCACTGTTTTTCAAGTAAAATTAACATAACTTCTGGGTGTTTTTTTTTTTTTTACAAAAAAAATTTGCCTTTGTCTTTTCCAAATTTGATATTCTCTAACTCTCCTTCTCTCCCTAAAAAAATCCCCCAAGACTGGCTCATTTACTTGGAAAACTCTAAAAAGGGTCTGTGAACTCTGGCCAGTGGCCTATAGGCTGCCCCAGATTTTGTAAATAAAGCTGTATTGGAACACAGCGTCCCCAATAATTTATATATTAGCTGGAGCTGTTTACGCTGTTCACTCTACAAAGGCAGAATTAGTAGGTGCAACAGAGACCACATGGCCCAGAAAGCCAAAACTATTTACTATATTATTTACAAAAAAATTTGCTGACTCCTAATCTATAAGAATCTGCTTCTGATGACTGATAGCATGGCTTAGAAACAAATTGTCATGAAGATTTTTTTGAGTTGAGAAGAGGGGAGATTAACTGGGCAGATTGATTTTCTGTGATAACTTTTAATTACTTTATGTCACTCGGAAAAATTGTCTCATAAAATAGCCAAGCTATCAGACAAAGTGTTTCTATTGAAGATTCGGTCACATGGATTGTTGCTGGTAATGACCTTTAATTCTGGAAAGATGAAAAAGAGATGAAGCTTTTACTGAGGCCAAGTCTATCAATATTTGCTGCACTGATTACAGCTCTTTTTGAAAGTGAACGATGAAGCAGAAGCCCGATAATTTCTCCCCTGATTCCAGATCATTCTCTGAGTCAGTTCTCTAACAAGTTACGATGATATGCAGTGTTAGAATTCCAGATAAGGCATGTAAGGCCATCTGACTCTTACAATAATCTAGAAGGGTTTAGGTTGATAATCCCAGGATCATCCCTGGAAATTTTAATAGAGCTGCCATGTCTTTGAAGTCACATCTTAGTGACATGTTAGTCTTCCTTCATGAAAAGTTGTCTGTAAATACATTATCCACCTCTTGGCCCTGGAGAATTGGTTCATCATTGCTGCCTCATTTTGCATTTTAAGCAGTGACTTTCTTCCTGAATCATCAATACCCACAATTCTTCCGGGGCCATGAAAAACTCAGAAGGAGTAAAGCCACTTAGAAAAATGTTTCTCTCTGAAAGTTGAACTCTCCATACTTAATACCATAAAAATCAGACTGTTGAGCTAGCTGGCACATATATCCGTAATATTACTTTTTCTTGCCTTTTTCTTATTTGAACTTTCTTGTGATATGGATTATTTGTTTTAAAAAAAATTAAGTGTCAAAAAAATTAAGAAAATATTTTAAAGATGTTGTGATATAATTTTTTTTTTTTTTTGAGACAGAATCTCGCTCTGTTGCCTGGGCTAGATGAGTGCCGTGGTGTCAGCCTAGCTCACAGCAACCTCAAACTCCTGGGCTTAAGTGATCCTACTGCCTCAGCCTCCCAAGTAGCTGGGACTACAGGCATGTGCCACCATGCCCGGCTAATTTTTTCTATATATATTTTTAGTTGGCCAGATAATTTCCTTCTATTTTTAGTAGAGATGGGGGTCTCACTCTTGCTCAGGCTGGTCTCGAACTCCTGACCTTGAGCGATCCACCCGCCTCGGCCTCCCAGAGTGCTAGGATTACAGGCATAAGCCACCGTGCCCGGCTGTTATGATATAATTTAAAGAAACACATGAAAAGACAGACATACAGTCATATTCATTGAAACATCAACTTTTGCACTTTTATCACGGTTCAGATTTCCCTTCCTTTGAAGCCTTAAAAAGAGCCACATTAATAGTATGTTTCAAAAACATATTTATTATAAATAAGAAGATAAGACAATCCCTTTACATCACTTATAATGTCCATGTCATTTATGAAGCCTATTTATGACAATACAAACATGTTAAAAACCACCTTCCTAGGAATGAGACATCCCTCTGGTTCAAACAAGGATCAGTCATTTTTGAGACTTTTTGAAAGTGTGAAAAATGTTTTAAACAGATCTGGTGGTTGGGGAGGCCAGCGTGCACCATCTGATTTAATTGGTGTTATCTATATTAACCCTGGCAGTGTCTGGTGTTTGGTGATTCATTGGTACTGGTGCTGGTCCAGAGATGCTTCCTTAAAATGAGGCAATTGATCTATGTCTACGGCTTAACAAATAATTTCCCCTAAGGACCACGATGGGATGCACATGAATTTCCAGGTAGAAGTTGAGAGGAAGTCACTCCAGGAGATTTTAGGAGGCTGAGTGTTTTCCAGACAGAATGAATCTTCATTTTCTTCCGCTAATAGACAGGGCAAGAAATAAGGGGCTTGTGAGAATCAACACTGAAAATGGAAAGATGAGGGCATCCAAACAACCAGACAGAGACCTAGTCAAGCCAATAATGCACTAAAGACAGAAAAGAAAGGCTGAAATTTGTCCTAAGGTGTGAGTGCCCAGGACTGTTGCATACAGTTGTGTGGTTTGTGTACTGCACAATAGCACCCAGATGAGAAAGTGGGTGTGGCCTGGGCTCTAACATGAGCTGTTGTCTGCCCAGAAGGACCGCATTTTCCTAATTTTACATATTATTTCAAGGGTTTTCCAACCTCTGAAAACCATCCAGAAACCCCTAGATTAAAAATCCTTCATTTGGATAACAGTATAACAACTATTTATGCCTGGGCTTTTTTGTTTGTTTGTTAATATTAATTGTTATTTTTCTTTTGTTCTTTGTGAAAGAATAATTTCTTCATTCATTAAACAAAATGTGGACTTAGTGCCTTTTATGTAGCAAGGACTGGGAATACCATATTGAGGTAAATTGATTACATTACTGGCCTCAATACTATACCCTCTCCTGTGTCCACATCGTTGGCTGTGTAACTTTCTAGTGCCCACCTGCTCTCAAGCTTGGCCAGTGGGATATTAGCAACCATGACATAAGCAGAGGCTTGTCAAGTGCCTGCTCAGGGGGTTTGCACCCCGTTACCACTGCCTTGTGGGCAAGCCCACACTACCCCAGTCATCTGCATGACCCCAGCTGACAACCAGCCAACAGCCAGATGTGAGAGCCCAACCAAGGTCAGAAGAACCGTGCCATCAAGCATAATCTACATTGCTAACATGCAAATGCATGATAAATAAATGCTATTTGTTTATGACAATGAAGTTTTTTTGGTTATTTGCTACAGAGCTTTATTGTGACAATAGATAAGTGATTTACATAGTGAGCGGCAACAGATAAGGTCTGTGTTCTCCCAGACTTACATTTTAGTGGGGGAACAAGATAATGAATGAATAACGGAAGTAAGAAACAAATGGACTAGAAGTAAGTGATATCAGAGAATTGTAGCAGGAGGGGAGAAGGGTGGTGAAATTAGTTAGGTCCTACATAGTGGCTTAACTTTGGATGGTGAAGGATGATCTCGCTCACTAGGTGAGATTCAGGTTAAGATCTGAATGAAAAGAAAGAGTCAGCCAGGCAAAGGCCAGGGAAAATAGTAATGTAGACAAAAGGACTAGCTACTGTAGACGCCCTCAACTGGGAATTAACTTGGAGAATTCAAGGAACAGAGAAAAAGCCACTAGGCTTGAAGTGTGGGGAGTGAGCGGAAGAGAAGCACAAGATAAGATCAGAGAGAGAGACAGGCCAAATCAC
The DNA here is from genome assembly GCF_041146395.1 of Eulemur rufifrons. Classification (NCBI taxonomy): domain Eukaryota; kingdom Metazoa; phylum Chordata; class Mammalia; order Primates; family Lemuridae; genus Eulemur; species Eulemur rufifrons. Next base: position 32,221,493 of record NC_091002.1, read on the forward strand.
ATGAGGCTTTGTAAGCCAAACAAGGAGATTAGAGTAGCCAGCAGAGATGGCCCGTGTGTGCCCAGCAGAGATGGCCCGTGAGTGCCCACCAGAGTTGGCCTGTGTATTCCTTTGTCTCAGTCCTAGCTAGGCCAGGCCATAAAGAAGTTGCTGGAAGAAAATGATCCCATTCCTGGCTTTTGTAAAAGGAAGGGGAGAAGACAGAGGGTCAGGTTCCTGGGGTTGGGAGAATGGGAAGGAGGGCGAGAGGGCGGAGATTCCCCTAGACTGGGCAGCAAATGGTGGTCTAGAGGCCCAGGTCTGAGGAGCCAGGCAGAGCCTCCAAGAGGGCCAGGTGCTCCGGGGGCAGCTGCAAGCACACCTAGGAGGCCTTCTCTGGGCACTGCGGCCCTGGCCTCAGCAAAGCCACCTTGCCTAGGAACTGCAGGAAGCCCCAGGGGTTTTGGTTTCCAAGCACTGTGCAGGCTCAGACGACGGGCATACTAGGGCCGACCAGTGTGGAATGAGGCAAGGAGAGGCCTCCCCAAGTGTTTCTGTGCCTGAGACGGCCCCTCCTCCACGTCCAGCTTTCCATGACCTTGCAGCTGAGGCTGGGGTGGGAGCCCTAACACTGACTCAGAAGGATATCCGGCAGCCCGGTGCCACAGGGGCTCAAGGACAGGTCATTTGATTTTTAAAAAAATCAAGAAAGGTGCCATCTGGATCTCAAAAACACAATGCTGTGTGAAAGAAGTCACACACAGGAAATCCAAGAACAGGAAAAACTATGGTGATAAAAATCATAACAGTGGTTTCCTCTGAGGGTTGGGGTCAGGGGACAAGTGACTGATAGCGGCATGAAGGAACTTTTAGGGGGGTAGAAATGTCACGCTCTTGGTCAGCGTGATGGTTTTGTCACCACCGAACTGTATACTCAAGATCTGTCCATTTCACTGGGTGTAAATTGTGCCTCCATGAAATATTGACTCAGGGCTCCCTTGGCATCCCAGGAATGAAGGAAGGAAGAGAGGAGGAGGAAGGAGGAAGGCAGAAGAAGAGGACAGAGGTGCCAACACCTGTCGTGGAGCCCAGGCTGTCATCGCTGACTCGTGCCCATTGCACATTTTCCATGCATTTGTTGCACAAAATGAGCACCTACTTTGTGACAGGTTTGTGGCCAAGCACTTAGTCTATGCCAAGTAGCTAGAGAGAAAAATAAATGAAAGCAAATAGGTAAGCACAGAGCTCAGACCTAGGCGGGATTAGTTCTGCCCGAGGGGGCAGGAGCGGAGCTCTCTGGAAAGATTTGAAGAGAAAGAAAAAAAACCAGGGATGCTCTGAGGTCCGCATCTGCCTGTGCTTGTGCTTCTCCTTCTCCTTAGGAACCTGAGCGCAGCATGGCCGTCTTAAAGCCCAGGACTGACCTGCCGCTGTCTCTGTGAAAGGTGCTTATGACCAACAGTGATGTAACCGCAAAGCCCAGGAAATGATTTACGGGGAAATGGGCTGTTCTGAGTCCCCACGGCAGTGCCCCAGCGGGTCATTCTGACAGATTTCTGCAGGTCCTGCCCACAGGTCACTGAGTGTCCCAGGTGTCGCTGGTGAACGGGAGCACAGGGAGAGGAAACCCTCTCAGACGCAGTGCTCCTTCAGGAAATGAGGGACAGAGAGCCGCCCTGAGGAGACTTGGGAAAGTGACATTTCCTCAGGCCCAAGGACATCAGGAGGTGACTTTCCAAAACACTGGGTTAAATTGGCCTGATTGTTTATCTTCTTCAGCTGTCTCGAGAAAAAAAAAATATGTCCATCCGGCCCTTGATATCAGCAAAGAGAGCACTTGAGGCTGTTATAAACACTGAGGGACGATTGTTTGGGATGACGGAAAACGGCAGCACACACGACCTTCCACGCAGCCCTTTCCCTGCCTGAGTACCTGCGGCTGAACGACCTGGCGACTCCACTTTGCTCTCAGAGGAAACACTCAGGAACTATCCGATGCTATGTGTTTAAATGAAAACTTCCCAAGGTGCCATTCATCATGAGTCCGGAAGCAAAATTTAAATGTGTTTTGAAAGGCAGCATTTTGTTGACACCTTATGATCTAGGTTATGACACTGTTTTGTCAAGAGGCAAAGGTTGCTTCTCCCCTTTCCAAATGAATTGGACGTGTTCTGAGTCAGTGGCCCTCGAAAAGTGCTCGCTTAACCAGCAGCGTCAGCTCCCCCCGGGGGCTTGTTAGAAGCGCAAATTCTCCGACTCCACCCCAGACCTAATTGTTAATAATAAGAAACTCTGAGGGTACATTCAGTAATTTGTGTTTTGTTTGTTTGTTTGAGACAGTCTCACTCTATTGCCCCGGCTAGAGCGCAGTGGCATCATCAATCATAGCTCACAGTAACCTCAAACTCCTGGGCTCAAGCAATCCTCCTGTCTCAGCCTCCTGAGTAGCTGGGACTATAGGCATGTGCCACTATGCCTGGATAATTTTTTTTTTTATTTTTTGTAGAGACAGGGGTCTCACTATGTTGCTCAGGCTGGTCTCAAACTCCTGGCCTCAAGCGATCCTCCTGCCTGGATTCCCAAAGGGCTAAGATTACAGGAGTGAGCCACTGCCCCCAGCCAGTAATCTGTGCTTTAACAAGCTCTCTGATGCATGCTGAAGTTTGAGAAATACTGTTTTAAGGAAATCGGAAGCTAAGCTCTCTTTGATATCAGTTAGGAATTGAATTCAGCTTCTATTAAATATTTTCAAAATAATGACTTTTACACAATGACTTAATGTAAAAGTTCATTTCTCTAACACATAAAAAAACTTCAGTTGTCGATGTTCAGAGCTAATACTAAGGCTCCGTGATGTCAGATGAACCCTAAATTCTTTGTTTTTCTGCTCTGCCATCCTTAATGTATGGTTTTTAATCTCAAATGGCTCCATGACTACCACACAACCCAGTAGTCTCACTACTGGGTATTTATCCAAAGGAAAAGAAATCAGTATATCAAAGGGATACCGCACCCTCATGTTCACTGTGGCACTATTCACAACAGCAAAAATACGGAATCACCCTAAGTGCCCATCAACGGCTGAATGGGTAAAGAAAAGGTAGTTTTATATACACAATGGAATACTATTTGGCTATAAAAAAGAGTGAAATCCTGTCATTGACAGCAACATGGATAGAACTGAAGGTTGTTAAGTGAAATAAACCAGTCACAGAAAGACAAATAATGCATGTTCTCACCCATATGTGGGAGCTAAAAATGTTAATCTTAGGAGTTGTATTTTAGGAGCATAGAATTCCTGTAGAGGGATGCAAACCGCTAGAATGGACACTATTTTCTTTCTCCCTTCTTCTTCCTTTCTCCTTCCTGAAACAGGGATGTAATTTTTGGAAAATACATTCCTAAAATGTATTCTGAAGCAGCAATCTCATGAGAGACTCCATAGAAAAAGAACTCCATGTCAAGTGTTACCAGTCAACGTTACAAAGAACCTGGAATCCATGATGACTTAAAAAACAAACAAACAAACAAAAAACAGGCTATTCTTCATATTTAATACACATACTGTTCATCACTTAGAGTGAGTCCTTAGAACAATAAAAAGAAAATAGTTGCATTGGGAATAAATTGTATTGCTATTTCTCAGAACTTATTTCAGAACTGCTAAGGCCTGCTTAGACTATTTCAGGTTGCACTCATGAAACATGGGCAACCAGTTATGGCACCTGCATTCTCTACCTGGGAGGAACGGAAAAGGTACAGGAGGAAAACAGAGTGAGAAGGATGAAAAAGAGGTGAAGAAAAGCAAATGTGCCCACCTCCAGGTGATTTTTGCCTTCAGAATCCTGATTAACTTATGCACTAAGTAAACCATTTCCAGATTGTATACAGTCTGCAAGTGGGCCACCTTCCCCAACACCAGGTTGCTCAAGGTGATTACAAGAAGATTGTAATCTCCACGTCTAAAAGCCACTGGACACTGAATGATGTTTCCCCGCCTGGTCCCTGCAGTGACTGTGCTCGTCAGATGTTGGTTCACTCCCTTCCTTGCTGTGGACTCCTGCCAAGGCAGCTGCAGCTCTTTGGCAGCTGTTTAAATAATCAGCTACAACGATAAGACCAGGGCCGCCCTTTTATTATTTCCGTGAGACTCCGTGCTCAGGAAAAAGCCCCCCTGAACCGATGGGTGTGGCCAGGGTAGGACCACAATGGAAATCAAAAGTGGGAAGGAAGGGAACCCCCTCAGGAACTTCACCTGAATGAGGTGCCAAGTTAGCCAGGCATTGGGCGGGAATCGCCGGGGTCCTCAGGGAATTTTGTTTTCAAGAGCAGAAACCAGTGGTCACGTCCAGCAACAGTTTAAAAAAGAAAATGACATCAATACATATTGAAAGGATTATCATTGTCAAAGTGGAACGTGGTATTATGGGAATGTCAAAGTTAGACACTCTTACAGAGGCTGCTGTTACCTGCCCAGGTCTCCTCACCAGGCTGCTATGGGGATTTGCTGCTAATGAGAAAAGGTCCCTTTCTCCAGAAAATTTCCCTGGAATGAACGCCTTGCCCAGATTCGCCATCCTTTCTGCCAGGGCTGCATAGTCAACGACTCTCTGACAGGGATACAGGATGCTGGTCCTCTTGCCTCAAGGTGAGACAGCTGGAGGGTATGATTCATGCTCCAGTGCTCTCTGTAAATCAGGCCAGGTATAGACTTTACCTAAGGCCACAACCTTGCTCAGCTGCCAGCTCCATCCTGCTTCCCTCCCTTCTCTTCTCTTGAGAGTCCTCCTCAATAAATCACACCCACCCAAAGCTTTGTCTCAGGCTCTGCTTCCAGAGGACCCAACCTAAGACAGTCCCTGACCCCAGAAATCTTTTCTATAGCTACTCTAAGTCCCTCCTGCTTTGGTTGAAGACCTGGCTTGAATTTTTGCTCCATTCTGTGGTTAGTACCCAGTGTTAAGAATTCATAGAAACGTTTTCTACTCTAATCATATTTCTACATTCTCATGTTTACCCTCATCATTGGGGCCTGAGTTGGTCAGTGGTTTCCCCATTGAATCACTAACTTCCTGAGTCACTTTGTCACTTTGTATCTGTTTTAGTGTGTGCAGAACCCTGGGGGCATGGGGAGAGGGATAAAAGTCTCAAGTTATTTCAAAGATTTTGGAGGTAAAAAGAAAACTATTTTATATTAAGGTATACATCAATATACCATGGAATTGAGAGCAAAATGCACATGAATTTCTAAGATGAAACAAACAAGTGACTTTAAAGAAATCATGGGCTGTCTGTAAGCTGCTTTTGGTTCTTCCCAGAAAAGCCCTGGACAGCATAAAGATCTAAGTTCTTTCTGAATCCTGGCAGTAAGACAACTGCAAGGAAGAGAGACATAAGCCTATGTTTTAGAGACAAAATAGTAAGAGGCCCTAAGGCATTGTTTTCCAAAGCTGAACTTCTGAAATTATGCATAGAAATCCCTCAGGCGTTGTGATTCATCAGGGCCAGGGCAACTTCCAGATTTCTGCATTTCTAACAAGCTCCTGGGTGATAACCCAAGTTGCTGGTCCCAGACTACCCTTTGACTAGCAAGGCTGTAGAGCCCAGCCTCCCACCTGTGCTTCCATTAGGTTTCAACATATGGATTTCTTTAGGCTTTAGGGTGAGGATGAGGAACGGAGGCGTAAACCTCCTGCTCCAGAGTATCTATGTTTATGGCACCAGGCCCTAGTGGCAGCCAGGTGAGTCACCAGTGGGATCCCTGGCCCAAGCCCTGCCCCTCCCTCGGCACAGCCAGGCTATACCCATACCCTTATTTTGGACCATGCGGCTGGGAGGAGAAATGATTCTTGGACAAAGATCCCACTGAGTAAACACAGAGGTCAGTCCCTAATAGTCCCCTATGGGCAGAACTGCTGTTTAGCCAGTATAGCTCAGAAAGACTGTCCAGTTTTTAAGATCTTGAAATACTTTCCTTCCTGACCTCCCACCCAACCCTCCCCCCACTCCCCCCTCAGGGCCCCAACTGTCCAGACCAGGCCCCTCTGGCCCAGCGATAGAAGACCTGCCACTCTGGGCCTCCCCCAGGGCCCCCCTCCAGCACCATGGCCGATCCACGTTAAGGTTGCTAAACAGTTTGAGTATCATTCCTGCCTGCAGAAAAGCGAGAAAAAAATCCCATCTGGGTGACACATCATTTCTGGGGTTTTTTGCACTTTTTAACTGAGGTAGTTAATGTAACATCAAATTAACCATTAACCACTTTAAAGTATACAATTCAGTGGCATTTGGTACATTCATAACATTATACAACCATCACCCCTATCTAATTCCAAGGCATTTTCATCCTCCCAAAAATGAACCCTGTAACCCATGAGCAATCATTCTCCATTTCCCCCTCTACCCACTCCCGGGCAGCCACGAATCTGCTTTCTTTCTCTACAGACTTACCTCTTTGAGAGGTTTCATATAAAGGAAATCCTACAGTACCTGACCTTTTATCTCTGGCTTTTTAAATTTAACATGTTTTTGATGTTCATTCATACCGTAGCATGTATCAATATGTTCTTCTTTTTTATGGCCGAATAACCTTCCACTGTATGGATATTCCACATTTGTTTATCCAATCCTCACTTGGGGGGCATTTGGATTGTTTCCACCTTCTGGATGTTATGAAGTGGGTGACACCTTCTTGTCTCAGAGCCATTTTTGATCCACAGGAGGAAAAAGAGTTCTGTCACCTACCCCAAATCAACCTCGATTTTTAGTCTTGGCCCGAACTAACTTTTGGCAATTTAAAACAATTCACTTAATAATGCTCAGCAAATGAAAATTTCATACCACTGGAGATCTCAATCCAATATTACGGGTACTGAAGGCAGTTTGAAAAGAGGAGCTCCCCAAACGTTTAAGCGATGGCAGACTTAGTGCAGCAAGAAGCCGGCATCCCAGCGGAGCTTACTTGGCCCTGGGCTTGTGCTGAACAGGGTCCTCTGCCATCCATCAAACTTAAAGACCTGCTCTACGTATTTCTCATGCATGCTCACCTAAATTGGGGTCTCCCTAAATTGGGTCCTGAGACAAGAACTTGGGTGCAAGTAGTTTATTTGGGAGATGACCTCAACAAGCACAAGTGAGGGGCAGTGAAGCAACACAGGGGAGGAAGAAAAGGTGATGGAGACTGTGTTTGTGAGAAGATTACCACTTGGACACCTGGGGCTCAGTCTTCTTGGGGACATGCAGCAGAATAAATCCCCCAAGGAGTGAAGGCCGTGGAGTGTTTATCCTCTACGTCCTGTGCTTCGTTGGTTGCCAGTTGCTCCTGGGATCATTAAATGTCTGGCTAGTCCTGCCCCCTTCTCTGGCCAAGGAAGCCCTCAGGCTGGTAGAGAGGCAGGTGTTTGACATAGGAGCTATCAGCACGTGTAGAAACTGCCCCCTAAAGCTGCGGGGCACCTGGGGCAGGGCACCAGCAGGGTCTGTTGCAACGATGAACTGTGAAGCACAGCAGGGCTGAGAGACAGGCGCTGAGGGAGGAGAGGGTGACACCATTGATTCCATGGCAGGCTGAACTGGCTCATCAGGGCAGTCTTTTTGGAGAGGGTGAGGCCCCTGCTGGGCCTTCCAGGGTGAGGAGGAGAGAAGGAGGGTTTCCCCAGGGAGCTACATGAAGCAAAGACACCTAGAAACCAATTCTTTCCCGTTCAGGGCTCCCCGCCAATCATACAAGCCTCGAGAGTGAATACTTTGCCCTCAGAGGTGATAGCTCCATGAAAAGGCAGAAGAAGACTTACTCTGCACTGAGCACAGAGGCGTTTTTGTGGGGTAAGAATGGAGGAAAAGGAAAGTCAGTCCCCGTTTCCTGCCCCAGGAGCTTCCTAAGGAGCAGCAGGCTTCACTGGAACAGTGGAAGGAAATCTGATATATCCGCTAAGGAGCAATGGGTCCAACAGACTCCAACCTCTTGTTTTGTTACTTTAGTCTTCCTAAAGAGTTTCAGGACATTTTCCCTAATATTCACATTCCATCCTGTCAGTTCTATCATATTGGTTTATTTCATGATACAAAGTCAGTTACTTAAACCCACAGTAGTTAGCAGTGGTAGTACTTTTTAAAAAAAAAAAAATTTAAATCAGAACTTCTCCAGGTATTTACCAAAGCACAGCCATAGGCAGTTCTAAACTTTGTGTCCGTGTCCTTGGGAGCCCAGTAGCAGTCTGGGGAAGCCTAGGAACCCCTTCTCAGAATAATGCTGTCATGGTTGCTTTTAACAATTTTATTGAGATATAATTTCCATGTCATAAAGTTCGCCCAGTGAAAACATACAAGTCAATGGGTTTTAGGATATTTACAGTTATATAACAATCACCAGGATCTAATTTGACAACATTCTTTTCACCCCTCCCAAAATAACCCATACCCATTAGTGGTCACTTCCCAACTCCATTTCCCCAGCCCCTGGCAACCACTAATCTCTATGGATTTGGCTGTTCTGGAGGCTGCATATAAATGGAATCCTGCAATATGTGGTCCTTTGTGGTAGGCATCTTCCATTTAACATCATACTTTTGAGGTTTATCCATGTTGTAGCATATATCAATGCTTCATTGAGAATAATGTTTCAGATGCATAAAACAAAAAGCATAGGACCTCAAACGAAAACAACGTATTGAAATACAGTTAAGGCCGGGCGCGGTGGCTCACGCCTGTAATCCTAGCACTCTGGGAGGCCGAGGTGGGGCGGATCCTTTGAGCTCAGGAGTTCGAGACCAGCCTGAGCAAGAGCGAGACCCCACCTCTACTAAAAGTACAAAGAAATTATATGGACAGCTAAAAATATATATAGAAAAAAAAAAATTAGCCGGGCATGGTGGCGCATGCCTGTAGTCCCAGCTACTCGGGAGGCTGAGACAGGGGATCGCTTGAGCTCAGGAGTTTGAGGTTGCTGTGAGCTAGGCTGACGCCACGGCACTCACTCTAGCCTGGGCAACAGAGTGAGACTCTGTCTCAAAAAAAAAAAAAAAAAAGAAATACAGTTAAAATATGTTTTAAAACAAATTTAGAATATGTAATTTATTAATGCTTTAAACAACAACATGTGGTGGTGGGTCTAATAACTGCTATAATTACTACATCATAAAGAATATAAACAATATTTTGAGAGAGCAGCCATAACTATCACGTGATAAGAAAATAGCTGTGATATTTACTTGTGGCGAAGTCATAGGTTCTGCAGGAAATGCTACAGTTCAGTTAAAAATTGCTAAAAGATGGCATTTTTTTGCATCCCCTATATAAGGGCCCCACTAACTTCTATCCATGGACTCCTTGGGGGTCTGTGGATGCCAGGTGAGGAAGCCCTGATAAGATTAAGAGCTAGACTTGGAAGCCACACCAAATCCTCTGCCTTGTTTGAAAACTGCCTTAGCTGTTTCCTCACTGTGTGAACTCAGGTAAGTTACTTAACCTCCCTGGGCATTATTCCTCATTTGCAAAATAGGGATCATAAAGTGTTTTGGAAGGTATAAAGGTATAAAGGAAGGTATAATGTTCTTGGAACAGTATGTAATCTGTAGTAAGTATTCAATAAATATTATCTGTTATCATTATTATTTGAGTTTCTACACTCTACGCTGATCTTCGCCCTCAAGAAGCTCCTAGCATATTTGTAGGGTCAGACACATAACAAAGAAAAACTCCTGGAGATGTCACAAAGTATGGTATGTTCACCTAGCAGAGTTGAGGACACTTCTCAAAGTGAACACTATTCGCACAGGATGAGTAATATAAAAAAGAATAGAAAAGAAACTCCCAGCAGCAGAATGCACGACCAAAGACACTGCCATTTATACAGAACATTTGAGATGCTACTAAAAAAAAAATAACAACAACAAAACAAAAAACAAAAACCCACTGCCATTTCAAAGAACACATGTTGATAAAAATCCTAAGTTCAGCATGCAATTTTAAAATGTTAAATCAAAAAGGTTATACTTGTACACTACTTGTATATTCTTACATAGTTTGCAAAATTCTTACTGCTGTCACAAGTGAGGATTGCAGGTGAGGGAGGGTGCTGTGAGCCCAGGCATAGACTGTGATCTGCATAGAACTATAGAGCCCCTACCACACAACTCGGGTCCTTCCCCTTGGAAGCCATTATTTCAATGGTAATTTTAAAAATAATTTTGTGATATTTAAACTAAGATATCTTTGCCTCAACAGACTGTAACTTTGACACAGTTCAAGGCCAGGCTGGGTTCACAGCTACATCACCAGTACTGAACAAAATGATATACCCGGAAGGTGCTCTATAAATTTTTCTGGGAAATGGCAGAGAAGATGTAGTGGATCCCTTTCTGGCCTGCTTAGATGCCAGTGAGGGACTGGTTTTCAGAATATATTTGAGAAAATTAGAGCCCACCAAGGCAGGATAATAGAAGCCTCTCGGGTGGAGCCTCTTGGCCTCGAAGTGTGAAACCCACTAATGGCCAAATCATTTCCGGCTTTGCTGCGGTGAAACTGCCCATTAGATGATCAGACAGGACCACCCTTCCCAGCCCTGCGTTCAATCTTCTGAAAGCCACCTTTCTTTGGTGGCAGTGGCTGAAATATTGCCATAAGAATAGTGAAGGGGTAATCTAGCAGGCATCCATCACTTTGCATGTTCCCAGCCCACTTTACCCTGAAAATTTCACAAAATGAGTACTTTTCACCATAAAGATTATCATGGCCATGGAGACAGCAAGACTACTGGGAAGCAAGGAGGACTTGGGGTTTGGAAGGTGAAGTGTCTTAGTCTTGTGTTCCTATCATCAGAGCCTGAGACATGGATTCAGGAGCTCTGATCCTAGGGTGTTCTTAGAGGGTCACCACACAGGGTAGAGGAGAGAACTGGGGCCAGGCTATGACGCAGCTGGAGTTCAGCATCAGCCTGAGCCCCCAGGAGCTCTGGAGCAGGAATGGTGCCACAGAGCCGATCTACTCCTGTCTCCCTGTGTCGGTTGGTCACTGGGTGCAGACTGGGGGGTGGGCGGGGTGAGACCACTTCCATTAGTTCCAGAGCAGATCTCTAGAGCAATGAGTCACTGCCAGTGGAGGAGTATGCACAGTCTGGTGACGGAGATACAGGCAGAGCACCAGCAGTCTCCAGGACTGGCTCCTCCAGCTTTGCTGAAGTGAAACTGCCAGTCAGATGAGCTAATATAACCACCCTTCCTCCTTTCTCATCTCTACTCTTCTTTACATATAGAGAAATAGATATAGATACAGTAGTGACCAAAGAAGTGGATTCATATGTGTTAGAGATCTTTGGTTATAAGCACATAAATAACTCTTTCTGACTTACTAAAAGAGTGAAATGAGGCAGCTCACAGAGTAGTCTGGACTCTGGAAAATCAGGCTGTGAAACAACAGCAATATTGGGCATCTGAGCTGCAAAAACTACTCAATTACCTAGTATAGGTACTATCAGTGGAATAAATGTGGGGTTTTGCCGTTGTAGTAGTTGTTGTTGTGACTGTTGTGTTTTTGTTTAGGGTTTTGGAGTTTTACTTTTCTCCTCCAATTATATCTGTGCCGTGAGCCATATAGGTTCTGAGACTATGTTTTGGGACCTTACATTGGTCAGATTTTACCACAATAAAGCTGTGTAACAAATATCCTCCCAATTTCAATGGCCTTCAAAAGCAAAGCTTTATTTCTCATTCATGGGTTTAGGAATTGACTGCCTGGGACATACTTTTGTCACAACAGAGATCGGGAATGCACGATGCCAAGCCATCTTAATTATTCAAACTCATTTTGAATGTGAAGAATGACATGTTTGCTTCTATTCCATTGGCCAAAACAAGCAAGCCCAACATCAGTGAGGTGGTAAAGTACACTCTCCCACAGAAGGGGCATGGGGAGAGGGGGAATTTACCCAATAATAATGCAAGATAGCACAAGACTCCTCTGGGATGAGAGTGAGATCAGAGCTCTGGCTCCCACCTAGATTTCAACCAAAGCAATGTGACTTTAATCTGTTTTCTATCTTGGGCTTGAGTAACATTTTATTTATTTATTTTTATTTTTATTTATTTATTTTATTGAGAGATGGATTCTCACTCTGTCACCCGGGCTGGAATGCAGTGGTGCGATCATAGCCCACTGTGACCTTGAACTCCTGAGTCAAGCAATCCTCCTGCCTCAGTCTCCCAAAGTGCTGGAATTATAGGCGTGAGCCACCACACCTGGCCTTGAGTAATATTTTATTTGAAAGAAGTGTTCCATTGCTTTAAAAAAAAAAAAAAAAAAAAAAAAGCTTTAAAACCACTATTTTCAAATCTCTTATCTTGCCAATGAAAAATCTGGGGTCAGAGGGCAAATGCTTTGCAGATTTGTATCTGTGCTAGGACAAGGATTATGAGATTTGAAATCAACCAGATCTGGATTTTTAATTCCAGCTCACCATTTCCTAGCAGAGACACCTTGGACATGTTCTGTCCTCCCATCATCATAGGCAAGGGTCTGTCCAGTGCCCTAAGTCCTAAGGCTCTTCAGTTGCTGACCACATTGAAGGGATGAAATATATGAGTGAACTCTCCACTGGAGTAATCTGTACTTACTCAGACTGGGAAGGGCTCTCTGTACTCAGCTATGTCCATGGAATAAGTTGTAAAAGTACCCTCATCTTGGTGCTAATGTTCCTATCTGAAATACTGCTGAACTGTTGGGTTTCTCTCCTTGCCCTTTTCCCCCACTCCCCTTTCTTTGGCAAAGTCCTGTGCATGACTTAGGTATATATCTGTCTCCCTAGTGGAGCACAGGCTTTTTGGAAGGGGAGGGTCCCTCTTTCCCTGTTTATTTCTCCCCATGCCTGCATCTCACACCTTATCCCCACTCCACAACACAAAAACCATCCTACTTCACAGCAGCAGAGTGTCTGTCAATGGTTCTAAATTAAATAATGCCTTTTCTTCTCCATGACTCTATGCAGGTTTTTGGAGAAGACACAACTTCAGAAATAATTTCCCCAAAATTCCGAAGGTTCTTAAAACTAAAGAAAGTCCTGTGTTCTCTGCAAAGGCTCGTTTGCAGAAGCTGGCACAGCCCAAGTGTACAGAAACAAAGAAACACTTCAAGCCAGTCAAAACCATTAGGCTCATTGGCTCTGATTTCAAATCAGTAGAATAAACAAACTCCAGTCCAAGTAAGAACTGGTTCTGTTGCCCTCTTCTTTTAAGCTTTCCAAAGCCAAGTTATAATGTTTTCATGTTTCAAAAGTTTCCTTCTAATGGGTTTCCTTTTATTGTGTGTTCCAGATGGCCAAAGGATCCTAGCATAGTAAAAATCAACATGTCCATTTTAAACTTTGACTTCATTTGTTTAGCACTTTTCTGGCATCACTTGTGCATATTAGAGGAAGAAAGGTGTGGCTATTATATTGTTCTATAATAAATCCAGCTGTGTTTCACTCATATTGCTACTGCAAACATTGTGACTTCTGGTTATGCACAGGTTGACAATGAGGGCAGGATGTAAGCAGACACACATCCCCCTCCACCCAGCACTCCTGGTAAGTAACCAAATCCATCCTCCACCCTGAAATTCAACAACCTGGTGGTTGAGATGAATGCTTTGAGGCACAGTGGAAAGATTCATGTCAACCACTCTGGTTCTTAGAATTCATGAGCTCAGGCTCATTTTACTTTTCTATACCCAATACTCATATCTGCTTTTCTAAAACCAGGACAGTTGGTAAAACTACATAGTAATGAAAGAGCTCTTTTTACTCTGTACATTTAAATTTCACAGTGTAAACAAGAGAGGAGTCAAATTGCCAGTGAGTGCTGCCACTGCAAGTGTGGAGTTGCTCATCTGGCCTGCTCACGATGGCCTGAAGTTGGACAGCACAGCGATGCCATCCAAGAGCGCCTCATGGCCGAACAAGTGGTATTTTTAAGTAGTCAAGGAAAAGGCCTAATCCATAGGAGTGAATTTTAATACTTCAGCCATCAGAAAAGCAGGACACATATAAATGCCCACAACTTAATCCTAGGCAGCTAAGAAGGAAGAAAACCGAAGGGCCCTGAATAAGTGAGCCCTCTGCTCCCCCAGGGAAGGGTTACCTAGTAGCTCTTCCTACAGATTCATGATGGTGGACTGAGGGTTGATCCTGCAGGAAGAATCATCTTAGAATGTTTCACCTCCAAACTTGGCCTTCCAATTCCAGCCCAGATGTCCCTTCCTTTTTGAACCTTTCTCCTCCTACCTCCCTAGACATAGCTAATCATTTCCTCTTATGTTGGACCTATGTACTCTGCATATGGCCCCATTGCAGCTCTGGTCAAATGGCATTGCCATTTTTCATATGTGTATCTGTCTCTTCTACTAGGTTCTAATCTCCATAAGAGTAAGGGTAATGCCAGCCTACCCAAGGAGCATGCTTGCCCCTTAGTATAAAATCCTGGGGCATTCAAGTAACTCATATCACTTAGTGTCAGTAGGTTATTTTTTCCCTATACAGCAGTGAAAACCAGGAATTGGCAATTGTAACCTCTTGTGAGGGTTTAGAATCAAGAACATAAGGACAAAATTCATCAATGATTGATTTTATGGAACTGAGATACTAGTTTGTCTGCCTCTTCTTAGCTTAGCTTGACCCCACTGTCCCCCACCCACCCTGTAGCCCTAGGTAACAGGTAGGCTCCTGTTACTAGGGGTATTGTATGCTCCAGTCTCTCAGTGGTCACAGCACATTGGACTAGCATGTCATTTAACCCACAAGATAGGGGAAATTGGATTATATGATTCATGATTTTGAATGAAGAAGACTAGAAGTTGAAAATCACCCTATATCTGAGGTCATGTAGCTTCAAGAAAAAGCAGCCATTTACTATTTTATGGTCACATGGGACCAGGACTGGTTACAGACAGAAGCAGGATAACGGAGCAGACACACAGAAAGAAGCACAAAATCATCTGCTTCATGAGTCTCCAGAGAGAAAGAGAGACAGATAAAACAGAGAGACATATATAGAGAGGAATGCCTGGAGTTGTTGTTGTTTTTTTTTTTTTTTTTTTCTCAATTCTTGTCCCATGGGAAGCCTGCTATTTTCCTAACTTTCCATTTCCTATCCAACTCCTCCACCATATATTCAATATTTATTTTAGCTAACTTGTATAGGTTTTAGTTTCTCATACAAACTATGAATATATTATTCCTAACCAAGCCATCATGCAAGAGAGAATTCAACCTTGACCTAATATATTCATTATTGGTATGTACCCATAAATTGGGACTTGGTTTATTGTGTTCAGAGCAATAAAAAAAAAAATTCTCTGCAGGGCCCACCCATGAATACAACCTTAACAACTAAAGATTATTTATTTTGCACCATACTCTTTGTAATAATATAAAGGTCACTGATTTTTTTAGTCAAACTCATCTGGATTCTGATCCCAGCTCTGCTCACTTAATAACTAAGTCCATTTAAAGAAGTTATACAACCTCACCACCCTGCCTTATTTTTAAAAAATAATTTTACTTCTACTATGGAAATTTTCAAACATACTCAAAAGTACAGGGTATCCCAAAAGTCGCCATACACTGGGAAAATGGGAAAGTGTAGCTAAATGTGCCTTCATTTACAAAATATTCATTACAAAATTTTATGGAATTTTTCATTTGTATGGAGACTTTTGGGACACCCTGCAGAGAGAATAATATCATGAAAATCTAGATAGACATTACTCAGCCATAATAATTATCAACATAGCCTCAATCTAATTATGAGAAAACATCAAGCAAGCCTAAATTGAAAGACATTCTACAAAATGAGTATTCTGCAAAAGTGTCAAGGGCACAGAAGTCAGGAAAGATGGAGAGAATGACAAATAAATGCAACGTGGGACCCTGGGTTGGATTCTAGAAAACAAAAATGACATTAGTAAGAAAAAAAGGTGAAATTAGAATAAAATCTCTAGGTCAGTTAATAGTGCTATATTATTGTTAATTTCCTGGTTTTGATCCTTGCAGCATGTTTACACAAGATATTACATTAGGGGAAACCAGGCAATATTGTATTTGGGCACTCTATTACAAAAAAAAATGAAATACACAATTTTTCTGGAATTTTAAAATTGTTTCAAAATTTTGAAATAAAAACTTTTAAAAATAATATTTACAAACATTCTGCCATTCTTGTTTCATCTACTCCTTCCCACTTCCACATCCCCCCTTATCTTTTTCCTGAAGTATTTTAAAGCAAATACAGACAGGACATAATGTCATCATTCGGTCTCTCAGTGATAAGAACTCTGTTTTATAGCACAATAACATGACCACACATAACAAAATTAGCAACAATTCCTTAATACCTAATTCCCAGTTTATACTCCACCAAATGTCTCAAAAATGTCTATTTGTGGGGTTTTTGGTCAAATCAGGTTTCAAACAAGATATGATATTGCATTGTTTGATACGTCCCTTATGTCTCTTCATCCATAATGGTTCCTGTTCCTCCTCTTTTCACACCATTTACTTTTGAAGAAACTGGGTCATTTTTCCTGTAGAATTTCCTACATTTTGTTTTGGATGGTTGTAAGCCTGTGGTTCAGTATTTTATTATATAAAATTGGGATAATAACTCTCACCTAAGAGAGCTTTCACAAGGCTTAAATGAGAAAATATATAGGAAAAAAAGCGTCCAGAGTTTAGTAAATGTTCATTGCCAACCCCAATTCTGCACTTCCTCCTCCAGGCCGTTCTGGGGGCTTATAATGTATTTGGTTTTGAGTGGCCACCATTTATTTAATGTTAAATCATCGTTAGGCTCCTTCATAGAGAGCACTCATGAGGGGTAACAGATGAGTTTTTGCAAATGGTGTATAATAAAGACCTGATTCTAGAAGGAGACAGATAAAATTCTATCCGACCTCTGAAACTGACCTCGCTACTCAAAGTGTGGTCTATGGACCAGCAACAGCACATCCTCTGGAAGCTTCTTAGAAATGCAGAATCTCAGGCCCCAGCACAGAACTGCCCGTTATGCATTGTAAGCAGATCCCAGGATATCTGTGTACACACAATAGATTGAGAAGCACTGGTCTTTAGAGCATTAAAATATGGGGTTTGGTGCAGAAATTAGAGATTTCCTTTCTTCTTCCTGACAGAGAAGGTTCTGGTCTTCCCTCCCCTTAGAAGGTCTTGTCTCTCTGCCCTCAGCTCCTGTCTCTCTCTAAATTCCAACCAGGAGCTGGCCAGCTATTCTCCCGTGGGCAGAGGAAGTGAGCCACTTCTTTCCTTCCTTTCTCCACTGATGCCTCAGAAGGAGTTTGAAGAAAGAGATGGGGTTTCTTAAGGTCTGTAGGCAGCACTGGCTAAATGAGCCATAAGTCCTCACATTCTTCAGCTATATACACAAGGAAGGGCTTTTCAAAATCCCTGAAAATAGCTGTCATTTTTGTCTATAGTGTTTACTGACTTCAGAGCTTCTGCCCACTCTGTAGAATGGAGATGTCCTTGTTTTGGTTTGAAGAGAGACCTCCAAATGGGACATCTAGATAACTTGGAGGGTTTGCAGTGAGCATGGGCCACACTGACCCCACCAGGTCAGTTACCTTCCAGGGAAGGAGTGCAGTGTTTCTACTATACCTGAGCTTATCAGTCTGCATACATTTTTTTTTTAGTTTAGAGAAATTTAATTTTGTTTTAACATGCAGTCATATTAAACATATATGAGGAATTTTTATCTTGCCTCAGACTCCAGGATAAAACTGATGTCTGAACTTTAAGCCAAACAAAATTAATGGCTTTGAGCACTATGGCTTAAAAAAAAAAATTATAAAACCCTTTTAATTGCACAACGAGAAGATGAAAGCATTGGAGTGTTTTTAGGTAAATCCCAGACATCACATCTTTCTACCCATAATTGCTTAAATATGTATCTCTAACATGGAAGACTTCTTAAAACATAACCAAAATATTAATAGTTTCAGACCAAAAAGAATTCATAACCCTCCTTAATATCATCTAATAATAGTTCATGTTCAATTTCTCCAGTTTTCTCAAATTTTTCTTTTTACAGTTGACTCATAAATCAGGATCCAAGGTCCGTATGTTTCATTTGGTTAATATGTCTCCTAAGTCACCTATTATATAATAGTCCCTATCCATTTTTTAATGCCACTTATGTGTCAAATAAACAGGGCCATTTGCCCTTTAGGGTTCCCCAATTCTGGATATGGCTGATGGTTTCCTTGTGATCCCATGTAACAGATTTCTCTATCTCTGTATTTCTTGTAAAGGGTTAGTTAGATATTGGGTGGTTTTTAAGTTAATATCAGGCAATGCAAAGTTATAGTACTTAGGGGTTGTTATGGACTGAATGTCTGTGTTCCCCCCACTCAAAAGCCATTTGTTGAAATCCTAACCCCCAGTGAGGTGGTATTTACACGGTGGGGCCTTTGGGAGGTGTTCAGGTCATGAGAGTGGAACCCTTATGAATGGGATTAGGGTCCTGATAAAAGAGACATCAGAGAGCTCCCTCTTTCTGCCAAGTGAGGACACAAGGAGAGGTCAGCAATCCGCAACCCAGAAGAGGGCTCTCTCCAGAACCTGACCACGCTGGCACTCTGATCTCAGACTTCCAGCCTCTAGAACTGTGAGAAATAAATTTCTGTTGCATTTAAGCCACCCAGTCTGTGGTACCTTGATCCAGCAGCCAAACTGACTAAGACAGGGACTGCCTGGGCAGGGTGTGAGGGAGTGAGCATGGCTTTGAAGCTCCACAGAACCAGCTCTGCTCAGGCTCTGTAAACTTGACCCTGTCCCTTGAAGTCTGTCATCCATGATTTCTCACATTATGCTTCTATTTCTCATCCCAAATAATGAGTATACAAGAGGTTGCCATGAATTTCTATATTTGCAAAGCACTGATCTAGTATACAGTTGATATTGAATAAATGCTTATTTCTCTTTTCCTCTCTTAACCTCACACTTCTTGACAGTCAACTAAGATGACCGGACTGTATGGTCTGAGTTTTCTCTCCAGCTATGAAATTCCATGACCTCTATTACATTTTAGTATCAGAGACGGGGTCAGTTAAATTGGCATGAAACAGAATCCACTGTTTACTTACACTTTCTTTCTGATATGAGGAGCTTACAAGTCATTTGTAATCATTTGTTCATTTGACAAATTTTCATTTGTCCCTGACTGTGTGCGGAGACACTACCCTGGGGGAAAATGTAACAGTTCTTCCACCCAGGCAGTTCACAGCTTGGGAACAGGGGAGGAAATGAACACACAAGGTGAAGAAGCTACACTGGAGGTTTCTGAGGGAGATTCTTTCTCTAGAATGGCAGTATAAGAAACAAAGATGGCATCAACATTTGGCTTGTGTTTGAGAAACTCTTGTCAGTGGGGGTGGGTTTAGGCTGGTCTCACTGTCTCTTTCTCTCTCTGGCTGTTCACTTTCTTCCCTCCTTGTGACTAAGGACAAACTGATTATGATTTATCAAAGAATAGTCAACAGATAGAAATAAGGGGCCAAGAGACACTGAGTTTGTGAGGAAGCCTGAATTCTCTCTTCTCCAACCAGAAGAATTCATCATAATGCTGCCTCCAAGGTTAGCAGCGGAGGAGACGCCATTGAAAACATTGGGAAGGAATGATTGGGATTGGGGGTGATATATAATACTTTAGACAAAGGGAAAAGTCAAAAACAAAATTCAGAAGAAAGGAAGAAATCCACCTCTAAAATGTAAAAGCAGATAGTCATGAAGAATGTTTCATTTTACACAATCAGCATTTTTTAAGCTGCACAAAGATAGCAGAGTCAGTATAACCAAGTTCAAATACATCAAGAGAGAAACATCTGACCCTGACAAGCAGTTTCCTACTTCAAGGTCTTAACCCCAACTTCATTTGTAGATTATTACTTTTCACACATTGTACAACACACACATACCTTCACATATCTATAAGCACATAGAGTTTATACACATTCACACACATACACACACATATACTAGGGCTACTTAATATTATATTACATACTATAATACTGATAGTGTGATATATAAAATATTTAGTACACTAGCACCATATGACTATGATATATAAGTACTACATAATATATATTTTTAAGTAGGCTAGGGCCCTAAGATTTTTTAGAATTCTTAAGTGTTCTCTACAGTTCTTAACTCCTTTTCAAGCACAGTATTCATAAACTATTATGGATGACTTGAGACAAACATAAATGCACAGTGGCATCATAATAGAATTCTATCACCAACGTTCCCTGAATCAGAGAAGAAAAATCAGAATCTAAAAATGTCATAACAGGACAATCACCTCAGTGACAAAACAAATGGTGGCCTCAGATCAGCCACCTGCCCTCCTTCCACATGAGCACACCAAAGAACCCACCTGAAAGTATTTCTTGGTATTAAGCTGAAAATATGAGCAATGTGCAAATATCAAGAGCTTTAAAGAGAAAAAGAGAAAGGGAATTGCATATTCCAAAGTCCCTTTCAATGCTTGATAGGTTTTTTAACATATCATTTAAGGAGGTATAATTGGATGTGAGATAATTTTATCAGAATGCAATGATATATTTAATCAAGATCCCCCTGGGAAAACCATCTAGGACACAAAGAACCTAGATTCATCCATTGAGAAATACAACATACTACTCCTCAACCAATGGGTCAGTGCCCAAGTAGCTGAAACAAAATCACATCACTCCCATTATGGCATGTCCTGAAAATTATCAAACATCACTACAACTCTCATGGACATGAAATGATGACTTGAGTGTACAGTTGGTAAAGGGGTTTGAGGCTTGATGTAGTCTAAGCATGAATTTAAATATTTGGAAGCCCTCTGAAGTGACACCCTACATCTCTGAATCTCCTGTATCAGGGGTCAAAAAATATTTCAAGTAAAGGGCAAATGGCAAATATTTTCATCTTTGTGAGTTGTACAGTCTAAGTTGATCACAACTACTCAAGTCTGTTGTTATGCTATGAAAGTAGGCATAGAAAAATATGTAAATGAATGTATATAACTGTGTTCCAACAAAACTTTATTTCCAAAGCAGGGGGCTGGCTGGATTTGGCCCATGGACCATAGTTGGTTAACTGTTGTCCTATGTAATTGTCTATATTTTGCTGCCTAATTGAAATGAAATTTCTTCTTTAACATGGACCTTCACACAAAAAAGCAAGCAAAAAAAGAAAAAACAAGAAAATCTCAGCAATATAAATTTGATTAGTTTGGATTAAGTAGGTGCCTTGTTAATCATTTTTATACTATTTTATTTGGGGGATTATAAAAACATGATTTCAAGACTCTAGTCTCTAGAAGTTAGCTACGTGTTGAAACTGGGATTGAATATAACGTCCATTACTCTTGATATTAATATATTTTGGTGGAGAACATTTCTATTGTGAGTATTTGCATTCCATCTGCAACTTTGGATTTATAACACCAAGTAGATTCTCTTCTGAGTTGAAGGAATCAAAAGTCTATGGTTTCATTGTATGCATTTGATAGAATCAGTGCATGAGATGATAATTTTTCTTGGATGTTTGATTCTGAGTAAGCAGTCAATGGTGTGATGAATTTGGCCCTAAAACCAGAATGATGAAATCTGAGAGCACAGATTTCTGACTTTGATTTCCATCATGATTGTGAACAAACTCTCACAAGGCTAGTAACCACCGTTATGCCCAAGGATGATACAGGATATAATATAAAGGGGCTGCCTCACTTTGTATTTTGTTCTTATTTTAAAAGCCCAGTGAAGGAGGATCCAGTTCTGAGTCAACAAGTGAAGCAGACACATGCTGGGACCAAGTGCATCCAGTGTAGAACAGTGGTTCTCGGCTTGGGCAGTGTTGCCCTCCAGGGGACATTTGGCCATGTTTGCCAAATGTTGTCTAGAGAAATGTGTGGTTGTCATGCTAGGGGGGTGCTACTGGCATCTAGTGGGTAGAGGCCAGGAATGCTGCTAAACATCCTACAACACACAGGACAGCTCCCACTACAAAAAATTATCTGGCCCCAAATGTCAATGGTGATAAAGTTGAGAAATCTTATCCAGATCCACTCTTAGATTTGGTCACTGTGGGCCCCAGTCCTGATCCCCAAGCTTCACAGGGATCTAAACCTCCTCCAATTAGTGTCTTCCCATGGAGCAAGAAGTCTGCAGGCCAATAGGACATGCCCACCTAGAGCCCACATCTCTTATAAAACACACTCAGGGCACCTAGAAGCCCAGAAATATCTGAACAGGGTTTGTGTGGGCCTCTTCCTGCATCTGTCCTCCTTAGGGAGACCTCTCTGGTAGTATTTATACCTTTCTGCCTAACAAGTGGCACACCAGCTAGGGAGAAGGTCCATATGCACGAAGTCCATTACAATGGGGAGAATAAATTTGTTATTTTGGCCCAACCATGCAATTATTTGAAGTGGGCCTTATCCATTTAACCTATGCAGAGTATACAGCACCATCATACATCCCCACAGGTTTTGGGGACCCCCTGCATGGTGGTCTATGATCACTTCAGGTTCCAAATGCCCAAGTGCTTCCATGCTGATGTGTGTATATGTGTGTATTTGGTGGGCAAGAATGGGGTTAGCAAGGTATGTCAGCCCAGATACTGTCTTAAACCAAACTGGATTAACAGCAACCCAGATTTGGGCAAGACCGAGGGCTGCAGAAATCCTCAGATACCCAGAAAACACAGGGAATTTTCAGAGCATCTTGGACCCAACTGATCTGGCCCTGGGCTTCCCCTAAGATAGTTCTGGGGATCCTGTTATGGGCCTAAGTACCAGGGCAGAGATTTGCAGAAAGAAATCTGAAGACCCAGCATCAATAGGCTTTGGGCCCAATTCCCAAGACCAGTATTCTGTTTTGGCCCTATTGTACATACCACTAAAGAGTCAACACTCTCTATCCTTCTGATAGATGAGCAGTGGGCCACTGTTTATTACTTGCTAGTTTACATTTAAGCATGCACTTGCCAGTTATGAACTGGCTAGCCTACAGGCATGCCTTGCTGAAAGCAACAAAAGGTTCTAAAAACATGACTTACAATGAATTGTTGTCAGTGGAATTCTATTTAGGCACAAGAGGGGAGATTAATATTTCAAGTAAATTACTTGTTGAATATCGTGGGCCCCTGGGCTAATATATCTGGTTTAAATTTTCATATATAATGTTTGCTTAAAGCATGGTACAGCAGGGTTGCATTAAGGATATTTTAAATATAAATTTTTATATTCCTCTACTGAATCTATTTTAAAGATATTTATCTCACTTGAAGAAAAAGGTATTACATACACACAAACATATGCACATACACACATGCCTTATATTCAGAGGTATTGTGCAACCTAAGGGAACATTTTCAAGCTGGAAATGCCTTTTGAGACCACCCTGAATTACAACATAAAATGTGATCAAATGGTCAATTTTATTATTATAAAATAGTCTCTAAGATTGACAAGAAATTCATTCTGGATGAAAATCATCATTGATCTGACCAAATGAGCTTTTAAAATATAACTCAAATTATGTCCTGCCCCAGACTGTGATCCTTGGTGATCCCATAGGAAGCCAGCCCTGGCCTGCAGACGAGTATCTTTGGCACCTGCAATCCATTGGCAACACCTGGTCGGATGCTGTGTACCAGGTGAGTCTCAAACTTGAGCATGCACCAGACTTACCCTGGAGGGCTCACTCAAACACAGATCTCTGGGCTCCCACTCCCAGACATTTTTATTTCTTGGGTCTAGGATGGGGCCAGAGAATTTGCATTCTGACAAGTTCCTAGGTGATCCTGAATCTGCTGGTCTGGACCCCTTTGAGAAATAATGCTTTGGCTTTTGGGGGAGGTCAGCATATGTTTTCCTTACCTTGTCAGAGAATAAATCTTTTTGCTATTGTAAATAGTACTTCAATGAACACAGTAAGTGCTAAATTATCTTTGAGGTCCTAATTTCAATTCTTTTGGATAAATAGCCAGAAGTGGGATTGCTGGATCATACGTTAGTTCTATTTTTAATTGTGTGTGTGTATGTGTGGCACCTCCATACTGTTTTCCATAGCTGCTGCACCATTTTGCATTCCCACCAACAATGCGCAAGAGTTCTGATTTCTCCACATCCTCAGCAATACTTGTTGTCTTTTATTTATTTATTTTTTTGATAATAGCCATCCTGACAGGTGTGAGATGATACCTCATTGTGGTTTTGATTCATTGCAGCATTATTCACAATAGCCAAGATGTAGAAACAGTTTAAGTGTGTATCAACAGATGAATGGATAAAGAAAATATGGTATGTACATGTAATAGAATACTATTCAGCTTTTAAAAAAGAAAGAAATTATGACTGGGCATGGTGGCTCACACCTGTAATTCCAGCACTTTGGGAGGCTGAGGCAGGAGGCTCACTTGAGACCAGGAGTTTGAGACCAGCCTGAGCAACATAGCCCAAGACCCCATCTCTACATAAAATACAAAAATTAGCCAGACGTGGTGGCATGTGTCTGTAGTCCCAGCTACATGGGAGGCTGAGGCAGGAGGATCACTTGAATCCAAGAGTTTGAGGCTGCAGGCTGCAGTGAGCTATGATGACACCACTGCACTCTAGCCTGGCAACAGAGTGAGACCCTGAAAAGAAAGAGGAAAAAAGAAAGAAGAAGAAGGAAATTCTGCAATATGTGACAATATGGATGAAATTTAAGGACAGTATGCTAAGTGAAATAAGCCAGTCACAGAAAGCAAGTCAAGTGCATGATTTCACTCATATGAATGGAATCTAAAATAGTCTAATTCATAGAATCAAAGAGTGGAATGGTGGTTGCCAGGGCCTGGGGGGAGAGGGAAAAAAGGAGTATCTAATCAATGGGCATAAAATTTTAATCATGCAAGATGAGTAAGCTCTAGAGATCTGCTGTACAACACTGTACCTAGAGTCAACAATAATGTATTGCACACGTAGAAATTTATTGAGAATAGATTTCATGTTAAATGTTCTTACCACAATTTAAAAAAAGACGATGAATAAGTTCTACAAACTATTGTACAACATTGTGCCTAAATCTGCTTAGAGGGCAGATCTCATGTTAAGTGTTCTTATCCTAATAAAAAAATTTTTTTGAGAGCTTGAAATAAAATTAAAATAAATAATTTTTTTAGGCTTTTCAGGCTTTATGTCTGTCACAACAGTCCAACTCTGCCATTGTGCCCTATAAGAAGCTATAGGTAATATGTAAATAAGTGGGTGTAGATGTGTTTCCAATACACCTTTGCTTTCAAAAGAAAGGTGAGGTGGGGATTTGGCCAGTGGGCTGTGGTCTGCCAAACCTTGGCCTATGGGATAAAGGGTGTTCAGGAGGGATTCTTAATCTTATTTTCCCATTATGACTCTACACTGGACCCTGGCCACAATGGTCACCATGCAATACCAACCAGGACCATCTCTTTCACCAGGGCGTGTGTGTGTGTGTGTGTGTGTGTGTGTGTGTATTATTTTGCTATTAGTGTCAATATAATATAGTATCATATGGCAGGTAGGGAAGAGAGGAAAGGTTAATGAGAAAAGTATAAAGAGAATTAGCAAGGAAGGAAGAAAGTATTTTAATTTACCAAAGTGAGTCCCATGAGTCCCAAACTGAGGTTTTAAAACATCTTTTAAATCTTTCCCCTCTCCTCCAACTCTTTTTCCTATTCTTAATTCAGGAATCATACATTCTTTCCAGAAGTGCAGTCTTTTGGGTTTTACTGCATTGAACACCTTCCTAAAGCTTCCGTTTTCAAACATCATGGAAAAGCTTATTCTGAGTTATATGCTGCTGCTTTAACAGGAAGAAAAGTGATTCTAAAAATAAAACAAGAAGAACATTTAATGGGAAATGAAGGGAAGCTGTGGAGTTTGTGTTATTGATGTTATCTTTGCAATATATCTGAAACCCTTCAATGTATCCGAGCTTCATCTCTGACCTCTCAAGAAAAAAAAGGCAATTTCAGTTCCTCCCTTGTCTTTATCCTTCCATTCGAACAGACAAACCAAAAATATTTTATAGACAACTTGTATTTTTAGTTCACTCAAAGGTGCGAACTCTGCCGATCAAGAAGTTATATTTCAGTTTCTACACTGCCATTCCAATTATAAAGGGAAGGACAGGAATGAGGTAATCAAATGAATCATCCATTTACGTGACCACAGAGTCACCTGCATGCATGCACTTCCCCCACAAGTACGTGTCACACATTAAAAAATGTTAAATTGTTGTGAATGATTTCCCTATTTTCCATTTATTTTTATTTTTTTCCTATTTTCCATTTAAATATAAAATACCAACATTATCTTCCTATTAGAGAGCCAACTCAACGGTAAAATAAAGGGTCAAAAAGACTAATAAGTACACCTGAAGCAACAACCCTATAATTCCTTTTTATGATACTATCTCATGTTAAATTACACATTCTACAAACATACGTTACATAGCATCTTCTCTGTAGTTTTAGCCAAAATGAATAATGATGTCCTCTTAGCGTCTATGAACAGCAGTTTCTGTCCCTCCTTTGATCTTGAATGCTGCACCGATTACTGAGAAGGTTTGCATTTCTCTGAATCCGGCAGACACTTTGAGAATTCGGTTCCTGACATTAGCACCAGCAATTGCAACAAATACTGAGGCACTCAATGCAGATAGAGTCTTAAGTAATCAATATACTTTTAAAACAAAGTTGAAACGTTCTGAAATTAGACATACTTATAATGCATTTATCATAATGTAATTAAGATAGTACAATGGGCTAAGGGGTAAGGGAGAAATATTTTAAATGTTCAGACATCACCGGTGTCTGAAAAATTACATGAGAAACACTTTGGAGCTCACTATTACTCAAAGACAGGAGTGAATGCTTGATTCTCTCTAATCACATTATGCGAGACTTACACACAACGCTTACAGAGCAAATAAGGAAATTCAACACTTCAAGGCTTACAGAATAAATATAACTTATCTGTTGTCCTCAACGGCAGCCAATTCCTGGTTCCGGGTCCATTAACCTGTAGGAGTCCAGAGATTAAGCAGCTCTGACAGCTCTTTGTCTTGCTTATCCATTTTGGTTTCATGTTTGTCTCTCATTTTGCTCTGAAAATCAAAATCCTTCAGGGGAAACCTTTCTGCAGACTGTTCCTCAATGACATGACAATTGAGCTTTGGTTCAACTGGAACATACTCAATGGCAAAGCCCAGGGAGCTGGACTGCTATATATAAACGGAGCTTACCTTCTGAGCTTTGGATACTGGAACTGTTTTTAATCAGTAATACCTTTCTTTTTCATTATAACTGGGATTTTAGTTCTAAGGGGAAATCACATAAAAAGTAGGTTACTATATATCATTGTTCATGCAAACTATATAGAATCACCCATCTTATTCTAAGTTTATTTAGAGAAATCACCATCTTATTCTCAGATTTTTTTAATTTTAGCATTAAAAAAATCACTTTCTTGATACAATTTTAATATTACATATTGCCATAAGTTTTATTTTTAGGTGAATCTTCTTAGGGTAAGTTATTGAGGTAATTGGTCTGCGGAAGTGTGCAAATCCCCGTGGTCTGCATTTCGCAATAGACCATTGATTCCTAACTGCAGTTTTGTGGCACCAAAGGGTTGACCCCAATTATATCAGAGAGTGTCTCAAAGCCCTGAATTCATTTATTTTCTCCTAATTTAACTATATATATATATATATACACACACACACACATATGGCACAGTACGTTGAAGGCAAAGGGATGAGGGAGTTTTGCAAAATTCAAGCCACATCTAAAGAAACTGCAATCATGTCTATAGATCTGAGGTACAGTCATCCCTTGGTATGTGTGGGGAATTGGTACCAAAATCCGAGAATGCTCAAGTTCCTTATATAAAATGGCATAGCATTTGCATATAATCTATGCCCATTCTTTGTATACTTTAAATCACCTCTAGATTACTTATAATTTTTAATACAATGTAAATGCCACGTAAATAGTTGTTAGACTCTATTGGTTTTTTATTTGTATTATTTTTATTGTTGTATTGTTATTTTTATTGGGGTTTTTTCCCCTAATATTTTTTTGTCCATGGTTGGTTGAATCCATTTATACAAAACCATGAATATATCACATCAGCTATTTTAAAAGTTCCTTTTACAAATGTCAGCATATTATATAAACAATTGGCCTGTACTCTTCAAAAATATCAATGTCATGAAAGACAAAAAGAAAAAGGTTGATGGACTTTTTCAAATTAAAGGAGACTAAAAAGATTTAAAAAGTAAACAAAATCCCTGCTCCTATAGTAGATTCCCGGATGGGGGAAAATGTTGCTATTAAAGATATTATTTAAGCAATTAGTAAAATTTGAATATGTATTCAGGATAAGAACATTGTATTAACATTGCAAGGTTAAACTGCCTGATTTTGATCATTATACTGTGGCAATAGAGGAAACATACACTTGTCTGTGTAGATACATGCAGAAGAATTTAGGGAAAATTTAGCAACTTATTTAGCAAGTGGTTCAGCAAATAAATACATATACTTATGTGTGTGTGTGTGTGTGTGTGTGTGTATACACACATATGTACATATAGAGACAGAGACAAGGAGAGGTACAGAGTGAGACAGAAAGAGGAAGGAAATGTGGCAAAACGTTAACAATTGGTTAATCTAGGTGAAAGATGTATGACAGCTCATTGTACTATTCTTTGAACATTTTAATTTTTTCAAAATAAAATGTTTTATATGTCAGCACAATTGATAGTTAATTTTGATGATAGAGCAATGTTAAGGTGTTTTCTCCTGTTTTGTGTCACTATCTTCCATATCCTTTGCCTTTAAAGAAATGTTTTATCCTCTAACTGAGCTTGTTGGCAGCTTTCCATAAATCCTATCACCATTGCACCATGACACCCACTGGGGATCTTGAGAGGAAAGTTTCCTGAATTGAGAAAGAGTCTGAGACCGCAGCCTACATTCAGCAGGTCCTGAATACAGAAAATGGAAGTGGTCCGAGTTTAGTGGTTATGCCTGCAGACTCTGCAGGCAGGAAATTTGGAAACCTAGAAGTCTCTCTGTGTTGTTTCCTCATGTGTAAAATGGGCATAGTCATCTCTAACTATTAGACTAATCATACTAATTCAACATAAAGCATGACAACCAGTAAGAATTCATTATCGTGTTTCCTAATGATAATTATTTTTAGAATAATAATTACCATTGTTACATTAATGTGTACTTGAACCAGTGCCCCTGGGGTATTCCTATATGCACATGGATGGAGAAGCTATATTGTAAACCTGAAATAATCAAACTAATTCAGGTCCCTACATCTCTGCTGTAGGACCTTATTCTCGAAAGATAAGGAGTTTAGAGAGAGAAAGCTTTTCCTAACTGGCCAGAGAAACAAACACATGTAATTTAGGGGCACATGTAATAAGAAAACTCAGAAGCCCCAAGGAGAAGAAATGATTCTGGGGCAGGGGTGGATCAGAATCACCCCAGTGGCCCAGGCTACGTGCTGAATAGATTGAGGTTAGAGTTAAGGTGTCCAGCTCTGGCAAAGCTGGCAATGTCACTATGAGCATGAAAACAGGGTAACTAGGTAAGTGGAGTGGGCCTGTAGTCCCAGCTACTCAGGAGGCTGAAGCAAGAGGATCACTTGAGGCCAGGAGTTTGAGTCCAGCCTGGGCAATATGGTGAGACCTCATCTCTAAAAAAATTAACTAATTAATTTTTTAAAAAAGGAAAATGAAGGAAAAACAGTATCAGGCAATGGCACACGCTGTATAAAACCAATCTTCTCTCCTCTGGAAATTCCCATAGAGAGTGAGCTGCCTATCTGTCAAATTATTGAAGTCCTCTTACCTAATGGATGGGAATACTTAGATGAAGTGTATCTTTTACAGAGAGATTCCTGATTACATTAAAGAATAGAAAATAATTTTCTGGCCAGTGCTGATAAGAGCCCCTTTATTTTCCATTACAATTATCAGGGTAAACCAGAGTATTTTGTTCCTTATGATCAAGGCTTGAGCTGCAAATACTGCACGTAAAAAGCATTTGCTTTTATCTAAGAAGGAGCAAGTAGTTTGCCTGTATTCTTACTAGTTCCCAATTGGTAGAAGGGCAGGTTCCCAGACTCCCCAGGGATTCATCTGGGATCTTTTGTGCATTACGGTTGATATTGTTAACTGGATGACCGAGTTCGCCCTAACAGCTCTGACTTTCATTGTTGGGTACTGAAGACTTCAGGTTTCTTTGCTGCAGCTACTTCAAATCCTTATCTCTTCTGATCATTTAACAGGAAGTTGGGAGGGAAGGCAAAGAATGGAATTGTTAGCAAAGTGGGAGTCCTGTGGAGGTTTTTAATGGTCTCAGGCAATTGGAACAGTCTCTGGTCCCAGAAGAGGGCCCTTCCCCTGTGGTAGTGATCACTTACTCTCTAGCTATCTCCCAATGCCCTAGGGTTAAAGATTTTGAGAACTACTGCAAAAGTCACTTTAGCTCAGAGTGATAACCACAGCCCTTCTACAGGGCAATGCAGCCAAGCTGCTTATACACCATGTCTAATTGAGGGAGTATCTACATGAGTAGCTTCTGGAAAATGTCATTCCCAGTGAGCACGAGGAGCATCATTTGACAACTTGTTAGAAATTCACATTCTCCGACCCCACCCCAGACTGAACCTCTGGGGATGGGCTCAGGAAGCAATCTATTTTAACAAGTCCTCCAGGTGATTACGATGCACACTAAAGTATGAAGAAACTTAATCTACGGACGCCAACCCATTTTGATTATTCTAACTGAGTTGATGCGCTAAGTCAACTGGACTCAAATCGTGTTTGCATATCAAAAAATTCTGAACTATCAAAAAAGGTATCAACTATAAAGGAAGTTTCTAAAAGGGCCTAACTCTCTTCTATACACTGGTGCCCCAGGCTGGAGGAAGAACTCTAGGCCATTAGCAAAAATAAATAAAAAATAAACAAATACTGATACCCAGTCTAGCACCCAGAAATTCCAATGTAGTTGGTTCGCTGTGCTGCCTGAGCATCAGCCGTCATCCCTGTTGACTGTGACATGCAGCTGTGGTTGGCTGCTTGCCAAAAGTGATCACAAACTACTCCCCTCCTAATATCCATGCCCTTTGCCATGTGCCTTTGTCATTTCTCCTATTAAGAGGAGTGTTTCTCCACTCTCTTGAAGATGATGTTGGCTGTGTGACTTGCTTTAGCCAATGGGACAGTAGCAAAACATGACACGAGCAGAGATTTGGTGCTTTGCTTTGGATGTTTGTCCCCTATGAATCTCATGTTGAAGTTTGATCCCCCATGTTGGGGGTGGGGCTTAATGGGAGGTGTTTGGGTCATAGGGGTGAACCGTCATGAATAGATTAATGCCCTTCCTGGGGTCATGGGGAGTGAGTGAGTTCTTGCTGTCTCAGTGCCTGCGAGAGCTGGTTGTTAAAAAGAGCCTGGCGCCTCCCCTCTCTTGCTTCCTATCTCGCCATATGATCTCTGCATATGCCAGCCCTACTTCACCTTCTGTCACTAGTGGAAATAGCCTGAGGCCCTCGCCAGAAGCAGATGCTGGTGCCATGCTTCTTGTACAGCCTGCAGAACCATGAGCCAAATAAACTTTTCTTAATAAGTTACCCAGCCTCTGGTATTCCTTTAAAGCAACGTTAAATGGACTAAGACACTTGGAGAGTGCTTACGCATTGGAGCTTGCTCTTTTGTTGCTTTTGGAACCTGAGACTACAATGTGAACCAGCTTAGAGGATGAGAGACCACATGAAAGAGGCCCACATTGGCCCATTTGTAACAACCCCAATCATCAAAAATGCAGATGGTTCCAACCCACTTGCTGACCACAAATGCATGAGCAGGCCCAGCTGAGATAAGCCAAACCTGAACCAAGAACCCACCTGCCCTATTACAAGCTAAATAAATGGTGACAGTGTTAAGTCACTAAATTTGGGGGAGGTTTGTTAAGCAATCATGGGCAGTGGAAGCTAATGTTTGCTGTCAATGAAATGGTGACCCCTGAAAGGAGAATCATGAAGCCCAGGAGATCATTCCAGATATCCCTCACTTTAGGGTTGCTTGGCTCAGCTCACCGGGCCACTCTCAGCTTCCACCTGCTCTCCTCCCAGGCAGGAATACCCAGTTACCAGCAGCTTCCACGAGTCTTGTAATTTACTCAACCATCACTAAAGGCAAAAGGAGAACCCGCCCATGAAAGCAGAAAGAGTTTGAAAACCTTCAAAAAAGATATAACATAATAACCTGTTTTTAAAGCAGAATATTGAATAGAATATGTATTATTCAGCATCTGAGACAAAGCTGGTTTCAGGATTACCCTCAGAAGGGATTATGGAAGTTTATGAGATTTGTATGTTAAATCATCACAAACATTTTTCAGTATGTATAAGAAGGTATAGTTTTTGACAGAAAGGAGACCAGTAGGAAATAAAGATTGAACCTAATTTATTTGCAATGTTTGATGGTTCCAATACCCCTCTGCCACTCCACATAGAATGACAGATAGATATTTTCAGTACAGCGTCTGATGGGGGATAGGTTTGATTGCACTTACATCTGGTCCTTGGGTACCTTTCATCGCTTTGTCCTCATGTGGCTTTACTCCCAGTCCCCTTCTAACTCTATTGTCCTGTTGCTATCTTTTCCAGCTGGGTCTCTAGTTCCCTTAACCCTTTCTCTAACTAAATCCTTTTTACCTTCAGGATTCATCTTGGATTTAACTCTTCCAAAAAGCACAGCCTAGAAAAAGTTTGTGGTCCATTTTCTATTTTTAGCCTTCCTGTATTTATCCTTATCATAATGCTTTCACCTATATTGAGGGGATGCTACCCTCTGGGTGCCTGCAGAATACAACAATGTCTTATCCATTGTTGCATGTTGTATATTAGAAACACATTTGACTGCAAGCGCCAAAACCTGATAGCAGAGCCTCAATAAAGAAAAGTTTATTCCCTGGCCCCTCTAAGTAAAAAGGGATCTGGATGTGGGCAGTTGGTGGCTTTGATTAACATACTTTAAATTGCAAATAGGAATTCCAAGTTTTTCTATCTTGCTGCTTCAATATCCTTAGCTCATGATTGGTTTCATTTCATCCTTATTATTATTAATAATCTCGTGGGTGCAGGACGGCTACTGTGCTTCCAGGTATCTATCATGCTTACAGTCAAGTAAGGAAAAGAAGAAAAGGAAACACCAGCCAGGTTTATGCTTTTTTCCATGAAAGCAAAAGTTTTTCCAGAGGTTGCACAGCAGAAGTCTGTTTAGATTTTGCAATTTAGAAATGAGTCTTATGGGCCACGCTTTCCACAGGAGAGCATAAGGTACCAAGTAAAAGCAGAGTCTGCTGGGCACAGTGGCTCACACCTGTAAACTAGCATTTTGGGAGGCTGAGGCAGGAGGATCGCTTGAGTTCAGGAATTTGAGACCAATCTGGGCAATAGCAAAACCCCGTCTGTACCTAAAATAAAATAAAAATTTAAAAAATTAGCTATGTGTGGTGGCAAGCACCTGAAGTCCCAGCTACTTGGGAGGCTGAGGAAGGAGGATCACTTGAGCCCAGGGGTTTGAGGTTGCAGCGAGCTATTATGATGTCCCTGAACTCTAACTCTGGCAACAGGGTGAGACCCTGCCTCAAAACAAAACAAAACAAACAAAAACAAAAAAGCAGAGTCTATGTTAGGTATGCTGCATGCACATTTGTTGAATAACTATATGAAGGAATTGCACTGAAGGTAAGAGAAGATAATCCTGGACTTCTCCCTTTAAAAGTCCTTGACTCTACATCATGAACACAACAGAGATATTTAGCCAAAAGTTCTCACAGGGCAGGAATTGAGCTTTTTCTCCTGAATTCACCTATCAATTGAGTCTTTTCTCCTCTTCTGTGGAGGAACAGGTAAGGGAATGAAGAAAGGCCGGAAGTGTTACTCTAGTAAAAATCCGTTTACATGGAAACTGGGAATGAGGGGAGAGAGGTTCCCTCCCCAGCAGACCACAATATGAAAAAGCTTTCTTGCCTCCTTATCTAGGTACACTGATGAACTGTTTTCTTCACACCTGCTGCTAAACTACCCAGGTGTAAGAGACTTGTAGCTTCAGGGACTCCATGGCAACAAGATAGATAACTCTGTAGCAGATGGAATCTATTTACCTAGAGAGAGAGTTTGCTAGTGGCACCTTAGAAAGAGCATATAATTAATGATGGTGACGATGATAAATATGTTAGTAACAATTCTAGTCTGGACGTTGTTCCAGAAATGGAGAGAGATGGATTTTCTTTTAAGTGAAAAATGGAAATTGGAAACCAATAGCATCAAAAGAGATAAATTAAGAGAAAAATAAACAGTGTAAGAAGAATATGGCAAAGAAACTATTAGCCATGACAATTTGGTGCTAGCCTCTGTTTAGAACAGTGTTTTTCAAACTTGTCTTCATTACTGTCCCTCCCAAAGAGATTTTTTTGGACTTTTTATACCAATCTCCTCACCACTCCCCCCCAATCCATGAAATTTTAAGACCATGGGTATCCTGTATATCTGTTTATGTACTGTGTTTTGGAGAGCCATAGGCCATTGTAACTCTAAAATTCCCCCTTCCAAGAACCCATTTTCTTCCTTTTGGGAGCAATATTGCCCCATTGAGAATACATGCCTTAGGATAATAGCAAATATTCTACTCTGTATTCTAGGCTCATTCATATAGGCCTTTTGGATTTCTTTGACTCCTTATAAGGAGACCTGAAACTCATGATCTGGGAAGAAATCAAAAGTTGTTTTAGTGAAATGACCAGGTATTTTTAAAACAATCCACTGCTGTGAATCAACATACTAGCAGCCAGGTGGGTTTTACGACCTAATTCATACACCCCGCCCTAGCAACCAATACTTCTTCCTACAATCATCGTACACAGAGCTACACAGTCCATCAGTCAGGCAGGCAAGTAGGCTTGTAGATTTTAAAAAACATTTCAGAATTTTGTTTGGAAGCTCATATTCCACATTTATCATTCTTTACAACCAACTGAGCAGTTGGTAGAATCTATGGTGGTTTGTCTACGTTAAATCCGTAACACAGACCACTAAAATAAGGCATTGTATCAGTTAGCTACTGCCGCACAACAACCTTAAAATTCAATATCTTAAAGTAGTAAACACTTATTATTGCTCACATGTCCCCAGGTCAGCTGCTTGTGGTCTTGACTGGGCTCATTCATGCTTCTGTAGTCAGCTGTACATCGAGGAGGTGCCTCTGGTGTTCTTGCGAGTCTGACTCACATATCTGGGGGTCAGCTGGCAAATGGCTGATCTAGGATGGCCCTGGCTGATACAATCGGGCTGTCCGCCACGTAATCGTTCTTTGTCCAGCGAGCTATCCTGGACTTGGTCACATGCTGGTATCAAGGATCCAAAACAGAAAATTTACTTATACTAAGTAAACTAAGTAGCTTTTATGATCATAAAACAAATTAGCAAATTACAAGTAAAACAAACAGGTGAGCAGCATTCATGGCCATAATACTGATTTACTGCCTGTAAGTATTAATAAAACAGAGAAACAGAGTGGCAGAGTGGAAAGGACATTAAATTAAAGGTTAGAAACTGGATTTATGATCCTAACTTTTCTAGGATATAACTTTAGAAAAATAACCCATGCTCTCTCAGTCTCAGTTTGCCCGTCTGTAAAGTGGGAATAATATATTTTCTTCCCATCTCTTAAGCTTATTGTGATGAGCAAATGAGATGATTTTTAGATGGTGAAGCTCTGTATAAACATGACACATTGCCCTTTCCCCCATATATATTCACAATCTCTAAACCATTCCTTTTCCTAATGGTTATGAATAATAAGCAGAAATTTTCTGTGTTACCTGACTAAAAGGATAGAAGAAATTATTCTGCAGGAAGAATGAGGAAACTTAGCTTCAACATTTGGCTATGCCAGTGAAAAGCCAAATGACTTTGGGAAATCCACATGACCTTGGGAAATTCATATGACTTCAGGAAAGCTATGTGACACCTGGCCCTTACTTCCTTTGAGGATAAAGTCACAGTACTGGGTTTCATTATTCCTGAGATTTCTTGCATCACTCAGATTCTAAATGAATCGGGCTATTATTGCAACGAGTTAAAAATCCATGTTTATGTTTGTAAAGTTAAAAACCAAAGCAGACAGAATATTAACTGGCCCAGGCATTCTGGTGGGTTAGAGAGAATAAAAGAATTTTCTTAATTATAATGAACTTTTGGAGATGAGAAGTAAGAGAGAGAGACAAAAGAGAGAAACAACTGGGAGAGGACAACACAGAGGGAGGGTATTGCCAGGCAAGAATGGCAGGAATAGACAAAGATTAGCAGCGTTATCCACAGGTCTCAAACTAAAGTTCTATCAGCTGCCATCCAGAATGGTTTTGTGAAACCAGCACAGGACTTAAACCTTTTACAAAGTGAAATGCAAACATGTTCATATTCCATTTGGCTATAGTTTCCAACCATGCGTGCCTCCTTTAGGAGTTTATAATCCCTGGTTGTAACTGAGAAGTAATTAAAACTCATTAGTGCCCCAGCCATATATTGGACAAACAAGTTACCCTCTATTTCCTCTAAACGATAAGCAGTAACATCCAATTTAGGGGATTTTGTGGCAATTCAGGGGGCTAGCAAGTCTAAAGTGCATAGGAAAGTGCCCAGCACACAGAAGGTGTTCAATCAGCCTTAGTTCCTTTTTCCCATCTCTGTCTCTCTCGCTTCTACCTTCTGTTCTTTTCTCTTTTGTCCTTTTTTTCCTGTGTCTGTCCTTTTTCTTTCTCCCAATCTTTCTCCCCTCTTCTCTGCCCCAGGGGCTCACATCTCAGGAACTTCTGAGCTCAGCTTCTACTCCTTGGGAAGGACATTGATTTTCCCACCTTTGGCAGAAAGTTAGTGTGGGGTTCATACCACAGGGACAAGCAGAGAAAGACAGTGTCTC
The DNA here is from genome assembly GCF_041146395.1 of Eulemur rufifrons. Classification (NCBI taxonomy): domain Eukaryota; kingdom Metazoa; phylum Chordata; class Mammalia; order Primates; family Lemuridae; genus Eulemur; species Eulemur rufifrons. The sequence goes on from NC_091002.1 coordinate 32,258,546, forward strand.
AAACTACCTTAGACTGCGTGGCTGATAAACAACAGAAATTTATTCCCCCCAGTTCTGGAGACTGGGATGTCCAAGATCAATGCACCAGAAGATTCTGTGTCTGGTGAGGGCCCATTCTCTGGTTTATAGATGACAACTTTTCTCTGTCCTCACTTGGTAAAAGGGACAAGAAAGCTCTCCAGCTCTTTCATAAAGGTGCTAATCCTGTTCATGATGTTTCTGATCTCATGACCCAGTCACCTTCTAGAGGCTTTACCTCTTAATACCACCACCTTAGAGGTTAGGATTTTCAATATGTGAATTTGGGGAGGGGTAGAAGACACAAACATTCAGACCACAGCAGAGGGGGCTCCCTTTTCTGGACTTGGGGCTTCTGGAATCAGTTTCACATCCACGGACCAAAATTGCATCAGAAAATCAGAATTCCAAGTACCAGAAGTGAGAACAAGAAGTGATTTGATAAAAAAAAAAAAAAAAAAAAAAAACAACAAGAACAACAACAAAAACACCAGCCAGCAGCTGCACCCACTTACCTACAATATCAAAAGAAGTCATTTTAATTACTCTTTCTTCTTTTGGCTGAAATCGTTTGATATGGCCAATACCAAAATACAAATGGAAAAGCATCCAGGGCTTTTCTTTTTAAGTGGTGATTTTCTTGAATAATCCTACACTCAACGCCAGTCGAAATGTTTCATTTATTTCTTGATGGTGCTGCTCTTTATGTAAAGTTAATGATGTGAAATGCACTAAAGAAATACAACTTGGATTTCTGTTAATAGTTTCTGAAACAATCTAGAAGACTGCTGTAATCGTTAATGAGATTCCTTTTAATTTTTTATTGTAATGGGTTATCTATTCTCTCTACATGGGATTTTTCTGGGTAATTGATTACGTTATTTTCATTCCACTTTACGACTGTGAGATTTATGCTTGTTCATACCATTTGGCAACCGCTTATGTTTATGTCTCTGTCATTGTCCCCTTACCACTTTGATGCGTATGTGTTGTGTGCTCTCTTTAAAGAGCAAAATTAAAAATAATGTTTTCTCAAAGTGTGCGGTGCTAAGATGTCTTCCCTCAACTCTATCTGATTGGCCTTGAAATCATAAGGTGACTTTGATGTCTTCAGGGGCTAGAGCCCTTGCTACCCAGGGATCCAACCTCAGCATAGGACTCTGCATAGAGTACTAAGAAAGTGAAAAATGACTCTCTTGACAACTAGGCCACGATGTTCCTCACTGAACATAAACAATGCTCACAGCATATAAACAGGACAGAGACAAGGCCACTTGGCACCCAGAACAAATGATTAACTACGGCCTTCTTCTGACTAACAAGTGACGGCTGCGTCTTTACCAACCATACATCTGGCCCTGTTTTCCTCCGCCTGCCTCCTAGAGAAAAATTATTGAGATACCCCAGCTTCTGGACAACATCCAATCCAGCACTGGCCCCTGTTTCTTAAACTCTCCTTAGAATCATCTGCCATGGCCTGAATGTTTGTGTGCCCCCCAAATTCATATGCTGATTCCTAACCACCAAGGAGATGGTATTAGGAGGTGGGGCCTTTGGGAAGGTGATTAGGTCGTAAGGGCAAAGGTCTTGTGAATGAGATTAGTTCTCCTATAAAAGAGGCCCAGGGGAGCTCATTTGCCCTTCCACTGAGCAAGGACACAGCCAGAAGGCGCCAGCTATGGGGAGCAGTCCTCACCAGACACCACATCTGCTAGCACCTTGACCTTGGACTTCCCAGCCTCCCATACTGTGATAAATACATTTCTGTGATTTTATAAGCTACCCAGTCTATAGTATTGGGTTATAGCAGCCCAACCAGACTAAGAAATTATCTAATATAAGCCCAAATCCTGTAAGAAGTGCCTTCTAACTCGTTTACCAAGAACACCTACAACTCCTCCAGGAGATGTTCTTTCTTTGCTACAAGCTAAATAAATCTCACTTTGATTTAAGGTGTGTTCCTGATAGTCAGTGGGCTTTAACAGTAGGTTCTTTTTTTTTTTTTTTTTTTTGAGACAGAGTCTCACTCTGTTGCCCCATCTAGAGTGCCGTGGTGTCAGCCTAGCTCACAGCAACCTCAAATTCCTGGGCTCAAGCAATCCTCCTGCCTCAGCCTCCCAAATAGCTGGGACTATAGAAGTGCACCACCACATCCAGCTAATTTTTTTTTTTTTCGATTTTAAGTCTTCCGGCTAATTTTTTTCTATTTTTAGCTGAGACAGGGCCTCATGCTTGCTCAGGCTGGTCTGTAACTCCTGACCTCAAGCAATCCTCCCACCTCGTCCTCCCAGAATGCTAGGATTACAGGCGTGAGTCACCACACCTGGCCAACAGTAGGTTCTTAATAAGTGCTTGATTAATGAATTTTCTGTTTTTTTAAAAAATCAACTAATTGTGTGAGATTCTTCCTTTCCAAACTGCCTCTATTTTAATTTCTATGGCATCATTCTCTCCTGATCTTCCTACTGGCCCCTCATCTTCTCTGCCTCCTTCTCTTTCCTTTTCCTCAGTCTACCCCTTACAGGTTGCTATTGCCTAGCATTCCACCCTTTTCTCTTTTCTAAGTCACAGTTTTTTCATTGATAAATGGACATAAATGATTATACATACTGTGATCAAGATTTCTAGTTTCCATCAATATTCATTCTATCTTCCATAGAAATTAAAGTCTTTTAATATTGAAAATTTTAAACATATACTAAAAAATAGTAGTATAAAGTCCCCATGCATCTATCACACATTATCAACAATTATCAACTCATGACAAATCTAGTTTTTTCTGTATCCCTTGCCCCAACCTCACCGTATTATTTTGAAGCCAATCACAGAGACATCAGACATGATATCATTTTATTCATAAATATATCAGTGTGTATTTGTAAAATATAAGTACTTTTCTCCAATGTGTCACAATTAAAAAGTAATAATAGTTAATATAATCCAATACTGTGTCAGTGTTTTCCTTTCCCACAGTGTTTCCTAACTTTCCTTGTTTAAATAAAGTTCCAAATAAGGTTTATATGCTGTATTTGGTTGACACAACCTACACCTTGAATATTTTTGTCCTTGAAACTTTTTGTTGAGTAAAGCAGTTCTGTTGTCCTGTTTTGTTTCCCACAGTCTTGATTTTGACAAATAGCATCACCTGGTGTTGTTTAACATGTTCCTTTGTTCACCACATTTCCTATGAACTGGTAGAGACAAAGGGTTGACAAAAATAGATTTGTTCCTTTAGAAAGGTTACTTCACTGTGGCAGCATGTACTTCAGTTAGGAAGGACATAATGTCTGGCTTTTGTGATGATGTCGCAGGTCTTGTGACCATTGCCTAGATCTGTCTATCCATCTATCTTGTCATGTTCAGGGGTGGCAAAATGGCAATATGCTGATTGTATTATTTCTTCTCCATTTGTTAATAAGAATATGTTTGTAAGAATACATCTAAAAAGAGAAAATGTGTACCTTCTTTAAGCCAGTGTTGTTTTTGGTCTTAGTTACACATGGCTGAAACCGTGTTCTAACTAATACCTGTAATTTAAGGGTTTCTATGACTATTAATTAAAATGACACAGGTAGCGTGCGTAGTAAAGGAGCGCTGTGTCCTGAGGCCACCTCGTCTGACACAGTGGTTTCCTCCACTGTCAGTCAGCTAACAATTCCAAACGTCAATCATCAGCCTAAACCTTTCCAGACACATAACACCCAAGTCTTTAGTAATATCGCTGCCTCAGAAGAAACAAAGTGTCCCCAACTGAACTTCTCTCCCTTCTTCCTTTATTTGTATCTAAGGGGAATAATCGCCATCCAGTCAGTTGTCCAAGGCAGTGACCTAAAGCTACCTTCTAGGCCTTCATCACTTTTGCCTCCTACATCCAATCAGTTTCCATGTCTCATTATTCTGATTCCTAAAAAACTCATCAATCTATCCTCTCTTCTGCCCCATTAAGCCTGCACTTTCTTATCCATTGTTTTAGTTCAGATCTCTGGCATTTCTCTCTTTGATTCTTGCCATACACACTTCCAGTCTTACCAGTATCTTATGAAAACACTTCTTGTCATTGTTGCCATGACTGGAAGACATTTGAGGACAGTAACATTGTTTTTCTTTTTTATATACCTCATGCTTAACAGATTCATTGGCACATAGTAGTTACTCAATAATTAATAAGAATCTGGAACACTTACAAGCAAGTATCAAACATGAGTCTAAGAGATGCAAGTGTGTTAACTTAATTCACACTCAACATAGCCCTATGAAATAAGTACTATTACCCCCATTTTACAGAAAAGGAAACTGAGGCATTAAGTGTTTACATAATTATTAAATTTATTCAACTGGGAAGGGATGGAATCAAAAATGGATCCTAGATGTTTGCTAAATAAGTGAAAAATATGAAAGGGTGAATGAATCAATAAAGAGAGATTATTCTCTATTTTATGAACATCTTGCAAGCCTCTTCTTTCACAACACCAGAGAGATATCTGGAAAATTTCACTGGACCCCAAAATATGTCTTCCATCTTTTCACTAATGCCAGGCATTTCACCATCAGAACCCATTGCCCTATCTTGAAGCTCTGCTCTCCTGAGTCACCAATGCACTTTGGAAGATATTAATAAATATAATGAATATAATAAATACTTTTGGTTACTCATCATGTGTTCTTTAATGTGGACTAGTGAAAGTCAGGATGGGCGGAGTTGAGGTGGGAAGAATCATGAAGGCAGTGGTCTTCTAATTTGGGGAAAAGAAGAAAGACTAGCAATAATGGATGCTAACTTTCCTCACGTCTGGATTCTTTGTGAGTTTTTATTGCTGAATGTTTATTGGCTTTTATGTTCGTTTTGATTTTTTTTGACAGAAAGGCTTGGATCACCAGAACTGGAAATGAAAGGTGATAACGTGGAAATCTACTGTGTCCCCAAATTCACTACAAGGATGGAGGAAATATTATAACACCAGAATTTATGAGATCAGACCAGCCCTGGCTACCCACCAGGAACTTTTCATCCTCGTGCCTGAGTGATAAATTACTCTATCATTTTCAGGGACCATTTGCTATAGAAAAGCAAATTAACCCAGTAATTTTTAAATTATACCTCCGAGGCTTCTTGAAGACACATCCAATCTGGTTACGTTTTGGTCCTGAGGCCTTGGCTTCCCGATTCTTCTGTGATTGTACTAACTCTGGTTGCCCTTTGATTTGGAAGGGAGTTCCATTATTTTTACAGGCTTGAAGCCTAAAATGGTGGAAAGCTAGGAATGGTGAATGTTTTAACTACCTCTTAATTTTCTCAGGACTCTGCATTCTACCTGTCAATACTGAGTTTCTTTAAACCAAGTTGACCCTAAAACTTGTATGTATTTTACGAGTTTGGGATATTTGGTTTTATTAGCTAAGTGGTTATGTTTTATTAGCCTTGTTCATGTGGAAGAAAAATTACAGCTTCTTTCATGATTGAATGTTTTATGCTACTAATTGATGACTATTTATTGATAAGGCAGTATTTGAATCAATACTAGATAGTTCTAAAAAGTTAATGTCTTTTTACATATGAAAATGCCAAAATATTTCCTGACTCTTCAGCTTAGTTAAACATTCATTCTCTGTATTTAGAAAGAGAAAAGCAAATTTACTCTGTGTGGTTCTTTTCTTTATATTTCCCAAGTCATTCATTCCATCATACACTCATCCCTTCATTCATTTATTCAATGGATATATATACTCATTGGACACCAAGTATGTCCCAGGCACTCTATCAGGGGATAGGGATAAACTGGTGGGCAACAGCAGCCCGGTCCCAAATTCACATTGGAGTGGGTTTTGCAGAAAGGCTGATGGCCTATGGAATTAAATGTAGGTGCTCTGGGCAATGCAGTGATTCTATGCAATTCAAACCAGGATCAGTGAGTGTTATCTGTTCCCTCTCTATCTTCTTTCTCCTCCTCCTTTCTTCTCCTGTCCTGTCTTCTGCTCTCCCCTTCCCCACCCCACATGTCTTCCTTCCCTCTCTGTGTCAGCATCATTTTATCTTTGGCCACATAGGCTTCCTCCATATGCCCACATACTGACTGACCCACGTGCATGTTCTCCCAGCGTGGCAACCCCGACAGAGAGAAAACTTCTTTTTCCTCTGAGAATACGTGAATTCCAGGAAGGATTCTAATGGGCCTTTCTGGAATCATATACCCATTTCTTGGACCTTTCACTGTAGCCAGTGCACTAGGACACTAGCTTTGGCCTGGCCTGAGCTATATTATTTTCCGTGTGTGGGTAGGTGAGCTAATATGATTGTCAATTCCAATCAATTCCACCTGGAATGAGGAACAGCCATCCTAAATTTCATCATACCCTTTATTCCCCTTCTGAGTACCTATTATAATTTGTAAAACATTGTTAAGTCTTGGTTATCTGTTAAGCGTCAGTTTCTTTAAACACTAAAACCTATGAGAATAGGAACTGTGAACAATACTGACACTGATACATCCACCCAAAAGTTTATATCCTTATTCTGCTTGGATTCTATTTGTACATCCCTGTGTCCCTGGCACCTGGCATATGGGAGGTATTAAATATATATTTGTTGAGTGAATGATGAATTGGTACTATTGACTCACTCTGCTCCCCTGAAATCGTCCTGCTTTTTATCCCTAAATTTTCTGTTTTAATTCTGCTGGAAACTTCATATCTTTTTGGACTCAGGTACTAAGAGTTCAGTTGAAAAGAGAATGGGATTGCATCATGGATTCAGGCAGATGTGAGTTTAAATCCAAGTGCTGTCACTTCCTACCTGAGAGTCTGCTTCCTCCACTGTCCTGTGAAGATAATGTCTACTTTGCAATGATAATTTGATAATTAAATGGAACAGTGTATGCAAAGTGCTTATGATTGTGCCTTTAGTGGTTTTAGTGGTTTTAGTGGTTTAGTGGTTTAGTGGTTTTAACAACCAATTTGCAGATCATGTCTGCAAATTGGTCACTCTGCTGTAACAAGATGGAGTGCAATTTGTCTCCCCTTGAAGATGATCTGGCCTAATGAATAGAATAGATGCTGTATGACTTCAAGGCTCTTTCAGGCCATGTGCCTTTGGAGCTCTGGACCACCATGTAAGAAATCTGGCTACCTGAAGCTGCCATTCTAAAGAGACCACATAGATACAGAGCCCCAGCTGCTACAGCCTACAACTGTTTGTATCTTCCTGAACTAGGCACCAGGCATGACAGCAAAGCAGCTTTCAAAATGATCCAGCTCTGTTCTTGGCCTGACTACCCAGCCACCATAGGCTGCAACTGCAGGAGAGACTGCAACCAAGAACCACCCAGCAGAGCCCATTCGGCCTCCAGAACCAGGGGAGACAGTGATAATCAATGGTGGCTGTTTTATGACACTAAGGTTGAATTGGTGTGAGACAGAGCAATTTGCAGATAATCAGAATAGTGACTTACATAGTAGGTGGTCAGTAAATGGCAATTGCCACAAACTATCATCTCAGAACATACTATATACCAGGTATCAAACAAAGGAGGCAAATGATATCAGGATTAGCTGTCTTTTGTAAACACCTCAATTGTTGTAAATAAACTAGAATTGACTTAATATTATGGATATTTGATTTAAAATCACATGAGAGACAATATAGCCCAGTGGTTAAGGACACCGGTTTTGGAGACAGACCACTCTATTTCCTAAGTGCAAGACATTAGATAAGTTGCTTGTCCTCTACAATATTCGGTTTTTTCATAAAATAGGAATTTTAAGAATACTTTCATAGTAAGCATAAAATGGAATAATTCACATAAACTTTGCCCACTGCTTAGAAAACAGTGCCTGATAAATGATAGCAAGTATTATACTGGGAATGTGCATCCAAGCACATGCAAACTACTGGGCCAAATGGCCATGGATTTCCAAACCATGAGATATGTTCATGAAAGAGCCGTTGAATTAATTCAGAGAGCCTTACTTGGAGACAACAGTCCAAAATGTATGTTTTGTTAAATTGGCCTGCAGGTGCTATCTAAAGATGCCTAAATTATCCTGTTGTAATAACTGACATTCTGTAAAATGTTTTCATTGTGCTTTTTATTAGATAATATTGTTGTTGCCCAAACTGGAAATCTCATTGTATCACATTTCTTTTGGCAGTAAATTTTCTTCCCACACTTCATAAACTCTTTGAGAATTACATTAAAATTTGCATTTTCCTGGGGCAAAATGTATGTCCATGGAAGAATTCTTTCATTTAAATTAATGAAATCAGAGCAGTAGCACATTAGGATTCTGTCCTGCAAGCATAGATTATAAAGCCTTGTCCACTCAAGTGATCCTAAAGATTTTAAGTGGTTTTCTCTTACATGTTGTACATAAGTTTTCTCAGACATTCATGGTAGAAGGGAGGAGGACAGACATAATAACGGTACAATTGCTGAATGTTCATTCAATGTTTTGACCCTGGGGCTATACACAGAAAATTGGTAAAGTTAGAGCTTCATATTTCTAAGTGGAATCCATTTTTAAGTGATTTTTTAAAATCAATGTTCAAGGTTTGCTTTTTTTTTTTTTTTGGCTGAAGATTTTTCCGCTTGTACAGACAATAACAATACTACTATTGAAAACTGACAGAGTAGATGAACAAAGGAGGTTGCTTAACAAAGGGCAGCCCCAGAAACTTCCCTCCCCTTCTCTCCAAGTCTTTCTGTGGCTTTAAAAAAATAACCCTCCATCCCTGTTTTCTGCCTCTTTCTTGTTTCTTAGTGTATCAGATAGGAACAATGGCTTCTCTATAGTGAATGGATAAACATCGGTAGACCTGGGTGTAAGCTTTACAAAGGTGGATGTTTCTGCAATTATTTTGTGGACAATATGTTCAGACATATGCCATGTTCCTTATTGCAGGAACCATATTTCAGCTATGAAAGGATACAGAAGAGTGGTTGTTTTATATTTGCCTGTAAAAGGAGACAGTTTTTTTGATCGCTTGTCAATGGGTAATCTGTAAAAGGTGAATAAAATAAAAGCTTAAGTTCAAAGCTATTGAGGTCTCTATATTTTTCAGGATGGGCATACATATAGGGAAATTTTAAAGGTGGATGTATTTGACAATTGAACCATCCCAGATTGCCCCATATGAATATCAAGCCAAAGAGAGTGCAGAGAAATGTCTTACTCATGGATGGCATGCATTGAGTAGATACCACGTGTGTGCAAAATACTCTGTTCATACTTTATTCAGCATAATATTATAATAATAGGCCTCATTCTCACAATTCTGGACTTAAAGGACACATATATTTGGTTTGAAAATTTGGTACAAGGAATGTCTTCTTTCATCAGAGCCCACAGTGCTCTGTCTCAACAAAATAACAGTGGAAACTGTGTCATGTTTGAATCTCAAATTGTGTCAAACCATGAAATTCTTTTCAGTGCACAGAGAATTGCAAGGAAGGGCTTAGATTTTATGGTTGTGGAAAATTAAGGAAAAATATCTTTGGAAGATAAGAAATATAAATATGATCACAAATTTGACTTCAGAGTCTATATTTTCACATCCTAATTGACATAGAATAAAAACCATAAAGAAAATAAATGGATTAATATATATTTAGAGGACTGGTTTATCAAAATATATCCAATTGTCTTATTAGTCACTGAGTTGTTTTATAAATATTAATAATAGTAAAAATAAACAACAAACTTATGTAGAACTTACTGTGTGGCAGGCACTGTTCTAATTGCTGCATACATATGAATTAATTAAATCCTCATAATAAACGTTTACTGATGAGGCAACAAGACATGAAGAGTTCAAGCAAATTTTTCAAAGTCTCACGGAGCTGTAGATTGAATCCCAGCATTCTGGTTCCAGAGCTTGTTCTCTGAACCACTATATGTGTATTGCCAAAGCTTTAGTTCATATCTGTGAACCAAATGAGTCAAATATTATGAACTGCCACATTCAGTTGATTGTGGATTTTTTTTTCAATGTCTGGATATACTGACCAGAGTATAAAAAGTACTGATAATATAGGAATTCCCCCATTTGACAATTAAGTCCTTCTTCAACAACTGTGCCAGGCCCTGGGAACACCACAGCAAATGAGTCTTCCTTCGAACTCCTAAAGGGGTTCAGTCTTCTAGGGAGATACGTCAACTGGAAATGAAAATACAGAGTTATAAGTGCTAAGATGGGAGGACACCATGGGCATGTAGAGGAAAGGCTCTTGATTTATACTTTTTGATGGAAGGAAATCAGGGAATATTTCTTAAAGGAGGTGACATCCAACCAGAGATCCTGGGAGAACAAGATGGTAGTCCATTTAAGGGAAGCTGAGGGGTTGCAGGTTTTGGAAGAGTGAAAGAGTCTAGATAAAGAGAGCAGCACATGAGTGAGTTACTTCGCTTAACATTCTAAAAACACCTTGAATATGTATGCCCATTACTTTAAATTGGATTTAATAAAATTAGTGACTATTATTTTCTCATTTGGGGGAAGGAAAATAGAAATATTAAAGATGGTGAATATTATCCTCTTTTTCTCCTTATTTTTGGCACATAGCACTTTAAGATGTAAAATAGATCTGGGAATGTGTATGTGTATGTGTGTGTGTTTATGCCCCTGAGTGAAGTATTCAAAATCTATGGGAATTTTAACACCATATCAACCCATAAGGCCAAAACCCAGGCTCTCTCTATAAATATATATATATTTTTTCCTACCGAGTATTCTGTCCCAACATCACTCATAGAAATATTCTTTTTTACATTATAAAAGGAACATCCATCGTAACTCTCTGTAACCTCATATGAAAAGCACAATTTTCTTATCCCTGAAAGGTTATATAACAATCACGAAACAAAAATTTCCAGTAATGTGTTTTTCATTTGTTTCAGTTACATAAGTGGGTGTCCTATTTTGCAATAAACAAAAGACCACCATTGATAATAAAACTGCAGAGAACATTTTGTAAATTTTTAAGGAATGTTTTTTGAAGTATTAGCAAAGGCCATCAAATGCAACCCGTGTCTCTCTGTTCTGTTGTAAGAAGATCTGTACCAATGAGAACGGAAATACATTGAAACTGTGCTAGTCATCAGAGCTGGCATCTCTCTCTGTATTAAGTCAGCGGTATCAAGACACTTAGTCACCCCAAGAGCTTCATTTAATGAGCATAAAAGTACAGGCTCTCCAACTCGGGCAGGGTAGGTGTTCCTTTATCCTAGAAGCAATCTACCTTGAATTAACACGACCATCTTAAAATAATGTGATTCCCTCTGATGCTGGGGTGTAAAGGAGACATCTTAGCTTCCTGAAGCCAGTAAGATATTACCTAGTTTTTTTTTTTTTCCAACTGCTTGATAATTTAAACATAAAGCACCAAGCAGTGCGGCTACTGAATAATGTTCAAAGAATTATACATTTTAATGTATCCACTGTATTTCTCCATTTTAAAGAATGTTTTGGACATTTTATTTTAGTATCATCGCCCAGCTCCAGACTTGGCAGAGCAACATGGTGTATAATTTTGTGTCAGTCTACATAATACATCAAAAACAAACAAAAAAAAATTTAAGAAAATGAAAGAAAATCATAATCAGTAACTAATCAGTGTATCACATAGGCTGAATTTCACTGTAGTTTGTATAAATATTTAAACTGTGGTTTGATCTTTTTTTTTTTCCGAGACAGGGTTTCAGCAATATCACTAAGGCTGGAGTGTAGTGGTGTGCTCATAGCTCACTGCAGTCTCAAACTCCTGAGCTCAAGTGATCCTCCTGCCTCAGCCTCCTTGAATAGCTGGATCTACAGGCGTACGCCACTGTGTTCGCTAATTTAAAAAAAATTTTTTGTAGAGATGGTGTCTTGCTATGTTGCCCAGGCTAGTTTGAACTCTTGGCCTCAAGTGGTCCTCCCATGTCGGCCTCCCAAAGTGCTGGGTGGCATGAGCCTCCATGCCTGGACATAGTTTCATATTTTTTTTAAAAAAAAAATTATACCTATTTAAACATTAATTGCACTTAATTAGAGGGTGACTATAGCCTGTATACCTAGATAAAAGCACACAAATGTGAAGGGAATGTGGGTAATCAAACTGTATATCATGGCAATATTGTTAGAACAAAATAGAAAAGAGACATTTGAAGAACAGTTGTGTGATATAACATGGAGAGGCAGTGCCTGAAATGTTAACATGACCATTTTCATTTTCTTTTTTTTTTTTTGAGACAGAGTCTCACTCTGTTGCCCAGGCTAGAGTGAGTGCTGTGGCGTCAGCCTAGCTCACAGCAACCTCAAACTCCTGAGCTCAAGCGATCCTCCTGTCTCAGCCTCCCAAGTAGCTGGGACTACAGGCATGCACCACCATGCCCGGCTAATTTTTTCTATATATATTTAGCTGTCCATATAATTTCTTTCTATTTTTAGTAGAGATGGGGTCTCGCTCTTGCTCAGGCTTGTCTCGAACTCCTGAGCTCAAACGATCCGCCCACCTCGGCCTCCCAGAGTGCTAGGATTACAGGCATGAGCCACCACGCCCGGCCCATTTTCATTTTCTATGAAGATTTCTAAGTCAAAATGAAGTCCCAGGTACACCATAACTGGTATGACCACATCCTGTTACAGTAGAACTTTATGACTTCCGGGTTATCTACATGACACTATTCATGATGTAACTGAATATAATAGCACTGCATTTATTCAGCATCACTGGATAAATTTAACCTTTAGACAATGAAATCCTCCCCCTTTAAGTTATAAAACTTTTTTTTAACCATGTTAATGGCTTACAGATTAATGGCTTCACAATACTTGGAAGTACAAAAGCCAAACTCCTTGAATAGCCTGCAATGACCCCCTCATTGCTGTTGTAGCATCTTCTCTACTTTACTTTAAAATCTATGCCCCAGCCATGCAATTAAGTGTTTCATGACTCTGTTTACTAATACTGGCCCCTTTTACTAAGATCTATCCCAACTCACTCCCTTAATCAAGCCAAAAGGATCCTAAGATCTTTCTGCCTGGTCAGTACCTCTGTTCATCTGTTTTCCCCTATCTTTTCCCTTGTCATCAGTTTTGCTTCCTCCAGGACAGTGGAAGCAAAATTTGACCATGCATCAGAATTGCCCGGAGGACTTGTTGAACCACAGATGGTTGGACCACACCCCTGGAGCTAATTCAGTAGGTCAAATGTGGACCCAAGCTTTGCACTTTGAACAAATCCCCAGGGTGTGCTGACGCTGCTGGGTCCAAATTAATACTTTGAGAACTCCAGGAAACCACTTCCCCCCTTTTAATTGCTCTTTCAAACTTCCAGAAGACTTTAAAACCAGATAACTAATCTTATTAGCCGTGAACACACAGCTAAAAAGAGTCACCAACTAAGAGAGGGTCTGAGATTTCCTGTAAGACAAGTGAGTTTGGGTTGTGAACTTCGTGACATCTATTTTGGTTTCTTGGAGATCTTTTGTATATCCCCAGTTCTAGCCTCTGTCCTGAGTGATTGATTCAAAGTTACAGAATAAATGACCTCCAGATGATGGAATTGTTATTCTACCTTGAGTGATAGTTTTTGTGGATTCTGTCACTTTCAAATTGTTGCGTGATTATCACTTTGAGGCGGGGAAAAAGGCATCAGGCTCCTGGTTTTGGTGAACTCCTCCCAGACTACCTTTTGACTTAGTTAAAAAATAAGACATCATGGAGAAACTTAGTGGACACCTAAAAAAGTTGAAACTTCTGCAGGTTAAAATTGTCTTTTGTGACATCCTTGTGATTGCAGGGTATGTTACTCACTCATGTTGTAGTCATAATTAGGTAGCACTTATCCACACATCCAGCCATGCAGGAATCTGTGGCATTCAGGTGAGTGTCAAACACCAGCAAGCATCTTTTTGAGGGACAACAGACAGTTGCCAATGGTCTTCCATAGGCTCACACTACACGTTGCTTTTGTACACACCAAGGGAATCTGTTTGCCAGGACCAAAAATAGCAAGGTTGGGTTTTGTGTGTGTGTGTTTTTCCTCCCAGGTTAAGATGTCATAGTATGTGCTCCTCACTCTGGGATCAGGAGACCATTGTCTTGGGTTCCTAGAAGCAGAGGCTGAACCAAGCATGTGTGTGCACATAATTTATTAAAGGAATGTTCTCAGAAGACCTAGAGAGAGAAACGGAAGGATAGAGAAGGGGAGGGCACCATGTAAGGATGGAGTCTCAAGGATGGTAGCCTAACCTGTTCAGCGGAGGACTTGAGGACTCGAGCACTAATAGCACCACAAGTTGTCTGGCTTTGGGGCAAAGGGACCAGGCTTCTGTGCCCTTTTATTTATGAGTCATGTCCACTTGGCGATAGGAGAGTTAACCTGCCAGGCATCTCCAGGCCAGGTGATTCCCATCAGCCAAGGGCAATTCTCCAGGGAAGGGCGCAACTATTAACAGCAGGCAGCTCTCACTGAAGCTGAGAGAAGAGTGTACAAGACAGTAAACAGGATCTAAGCAGAGAACCAGCAGTGCCCACTGGGAGTGAGAATGGGTATTCCAGTGGACACAGATTACTCACAGTGAGGACTCCTCTCCATGGGTGGTGAAACAAACCTTCCTTCCCTACAAGGTATTTAGCAGGGACATGAAAGTTAAAGGCAGGCTCAGATACAGAGAGGTGATGTGAGAGAAGCAAACAGCTAGCCTGAGTTCCATGACACAAAAAATATGGGCACACTTAGGTCCCAGAAGCAAATCCCTGGGCCCTAAATGAGGTCCCAGCCAGGAACTCAACAGAGGGGACACAAAGAGAGACATCCTGGGTAGCTTTTTGGCCTAACAATGCAGTTCCTGTTTTGCAAATCCTCCTCCAAGGGAAAGCTTGGCAGGCCTGTGGGCATTCTATGGGGTTTTTCCTTCCAGTTACCTTTCTGCAGGCTTCACATTCTCCAAGTTTGTGCTCTCCCAGGAAATCAAAGAGGCCTTCTGTCCTATCAGATGACAAACATCTCGTTTCCTTGGCATGCCTCCAAGAAAGAGCAAATGCCATACCTCTAGACTTTCAGAAATGAAAGATTCCAAAACCTAGAAAATTCTTCTCAGGGATGAAGGAGGGAGTGGAGAAAGAAACTTTCGGCTATTTTTTTCTTTTTACCCAAGTGTCTATGCCTTTCAGAGTTAGTGGCATTTATTTTCTATACCATATCTTTCTGATTTTAAACAAACTAATATAAAACAAAGGCAAATTTATTTTTAAGTGTCCTAACCAATAAGCAATATTTTATCCCCAAGGTATACATTCTGAACATATCTTTTGTGCTAAAATTGTGTAATGTTTTCTAGTTGTGGAAGGTGACATTGGGGAACAAACACAAAGGATTCTATCTATTCACCACCTTAAAATTAAAATTTTTTTTAAAAAAGTGGAAACTTTATTAGCAAGGAATGAAAGACATTGTCTAGACAGCTTCCTTCCTTGGGGAGAATGAACAGCCAGCAGCCGGGGGTGGCACAGCAGGATGCTTTGCCCTTTGGGACAGGGGCAGCCACAGAGAGCTGAGGCTCCAGGGAGGAGGGGGTTAGAAAGACTGTCCACATCTTGATCGAGCATGCCATCTCAGGTGATTAACTTCTGTTCTTCCAGGTAGAAGGGAAAGGGGGACACCTTTATAAATTAATGTCCTGCAAATAGGCAAAGGGCAGAGAATTTTTCCTGTATCTGCTTTTTCTCAATTGCCTTCAGCACAAAATAATTCTTATGCCAAAATGATATATTTTGGTGTGGCATATTCTGCTACCTTTCAACTTTAAATGAATGTTTCCTGGTGTTTTTATTTATATTCATTGAACCTTGGACATCAGGCCATCATTCTGGCTTATATGGAAAATATAGCTCATAGCTGAACACAAGCAGTAGAAGATAGATTGACTGCACAGACCCTTGAACTTCTATTTGTTTAGAGGAATTAGCTGATTCAATTGATTGTGCATTCACTGATTAAGAAGAGCAAAATGTAAATATTTCTATTAATAGGTTTGTGGATTCCTCTAGCTTTGAATAGCCCTTCAAGGAAATTCCTGAAAATCTGAGGTTTAAAGTGCTATGATACTTCAGAAGCTCTAATAATAAATATTTCTTTGTGGTTTGTATAAAGTTAGGCACCAATAACTATGTCCAGTCATTCTCATCTACCCAGGAAATTTGTCGGAAAGGAAAACGCAGTGAGCCATGTTAAACTAGTGAGAGAATTTTCCAAGTCTGAGAATGTCAACGGAGTAAAATCCTTCATAAGGACTTAGCAATAAAATAGTCTTGTACATGAATTTACCATATTTAATTTCTATTCCCCAAATGATTAGACATTTAATTTTTTTTCCTAAAACTAAAGAGTCTATATTAGCCACCTTGACCCAATTGATATTTATAGACCATCTTACCCAATAACTGCAAAATACACATTCTTTTCAAGTGCAAGCAGTAGGAGCAGTAGGTTCACAAAGATAGACCAAATGCTGGGGTATTTAAAAAGAAAACTCCCAATAAATTTCAAGTGATCGAAATCATACACAGTGTGTTTTCTGACCATGATGGAATTAGCCTGGGCCACAGGGCGAGACCCTGTCTCAAAAAAAGGAAACGAAAAAAAAAAAAAAAAGAAACATTCAATATAGAAGAAAAGTGTGTTTTAATTAAATGTTATGTCATTAAATGAGTGCCATCTCAGGAGTTATGCAAGGGGGACATATTATGGACAAGACTGCTTTTGCTCACTGATGTCCACATTCTCCTCTTTTTCTTAGGCAAACAGCTTGACTGCTCTCCCAACCCTCTTCCAGTTTGGTGGAGCCATATGAGTTCTCCCAGTGGGATGTGAGCAGAGTGATATGGGTCACTTCCAGGCTAAGGTAGAGAAGAACTGGTGAGTATTGTCCAGTGTTGCCTCGCTTCCCTGTCAGTGAAATACAAAGGCTTCGATGGAGGACGCCAAGACTCCAGGGAGGTACTACTCATATTGTGAGGAGCTACTCACCATAAAAAAAATGATGAACTAATATCTTTTGTAACAACCTGGATGGAACTGGTGACCATCCTTCTAAGTGAAGTATCACAAGAATGGAAAAACAAACACATGTACCCGATACTAAATTGGAACTAGTCAATCAACACTTAGGTGTACCTATGGAAGTAAAACGCAACAGAAATCAGGCAAGTGGGAGGGGGTCAGAGGGGGTGGGTAAATTCACCTCTAATGGGTACAGTGCACACACTATCTTGGAGATGGGCACACTTATAACTTTGACTCAAACAGTACAAAAGGAATTCATGTAACCAAAATGTTTGCACCCCCGTAATATTCTGAAATTAAAGAAAAAAGATAGGAACTTAAAACAGAAAAAAAAAAATATATCTCCATTGGGTTAAGACAATGAGATTTTAGATTTTTTTTTTGTGATAGCAATTAATCTACCTTGAATAGTGTCCTGAGTGAGTGCATGCACTTAATTAGTGTGTCTACGTGGGATTAGTGTTGAATGGAGCACCCTGGGAGTGAGGGGACTTCCTTGCCAGATGCTGATTCTACTCCCAGGGAGCAACTTCCTTGTCCTTTTCCCCCAGATCTGCCCCCCAGGAGTTTCCTTCTGGCCATAAACTTCCATGGCCAGATCTGGGGAGTGCAGTGGAGACTATACCATCCTTGGGGAATATACAGCTTTTATAGCCAGATTCTAGCTGCGAGTCTCAGATCTCTCAGTATTGTGTTTTGGTCTTTTTTCTCAGCACGTTTATTAAGCTTCCACTGTGTGTGGGGCCCTGTCTAGGCACAGGCTTCGGTGGTTTAAGAACACAAACAAGGTCCCTCTTCTCACGTGTCTTACATTCTAGTGAACAACACAGACTGAAGGTTGTTTTAAAGTTCAAACAATCCAAACTTTTTCAGTCCTGGCTCACGCACAGTTTCTTTGGCAATGCAAGTGCTTCAAAAATTTAGTGCACTCACGTCATTACATAGTTCTGATCCTAAACATAGTTCTCAAATCTGTTTTTTATTAGTTTGTGTCCTAGCTCCAACATCTTTCTTTTTAGCCTTTGAGGGTAATTACTTCAAGGACACGTGAAACGGTAGGCTCAGGTGGGAAGAAGGTAAGGTATGTCTGATCTTTGTATCTGGCTGAATTACTTTGTTCAATTATGAAGACTTCCTGGCACTTTGTCAATCAAAGTCCCTTCAGTTTTATCTATTACTATATGAAGGTACAACCCTGTAACAGGGATTCTTTTGATTTCCTTTGATATTTGCCTTAAAATCAGCCATTTCTTGTCTAAGCCAGTGTGATCTTCTAATGTCCTGCTAACAGCCATCTGCAGTTGCCAACACCCAAATTTTCCACCCACTTTCCCTAGAGCAGTGGCTCTCAGAATTTGGTCCCCAAACCAGCAGCATCTGCATCACCTGGAAAGCTATTGGAAATGCAAATGCTCGCTCAGACCTACTGAATCAAACACTCCGGATGTGGTGCCCAGGAATGTGTGTTTTCACAGGCCCTTCATGTGAGGCTGCGGCACACTGACGCTGAGAACCACAGCTCCAGAACTACAAGAATGGGCCTGTATTGTGGGCTGTATTATGACAGGTAGAAGCATATCTGGCTACAGCAGGGAGTACCTGTTGGAGGTAGAATAACACAAAACCATACAGAGGAAGAGGGGCAACCAACCATTAGGTTAAGGTGATTATTGTCGGACATTGAGAAAGTCAGCATGGTTTTTCCTGACCAAATTTTCTAGGTAAGAGTTACAGGCTCTTTGAAGATAACCCTATTCTTCTGTGGTTACTGTGCATGCTGTTGGCATCATGGTTTCACTCTAGATAATGTCATTACAGTGTCCTTATCTGCAGAGTGCCCCTATTTTCTTTGGGGATCAGTTCCTTCTCCATTCTGTGAGGACCCAGGGCTACTGGCAATCATGGTGTCCCATGCCTTTAGTGACAAGAGAAGGTGTACGACTCAGGCCCAGCTGAAACTGGTAATCTACCCCAGTGACATTAGCAATTATTATAGCAAGGGCAGGTGACTGAAGCACAGTCAACCAGAATCCAATCAGAGCCAATGACTAACTGATGTTTGGCACTAAGGACTGCAGTTTTCTGTTCACCTGTGCACAAGGCCAGTCTGGCTCTTCATAGTGCCCTGTGTTAGCGCAAGAAATGCTGGCTGTTGTCACATACACACCCCCAATTGTAGTGCCTTAACACAAACAAAAGTTATTTCTTGCCAATGTAGGAGGCAAGGTGGATGTATTTGGATGGCAGGCAGTCTTCTCCACCAGCATTCAGGGACCTAAGCTCCTTCCATCTTTACCTTCATCATCTCCTTCACCGAAGAGTCTTCAGACTGACCCACTGCCTGTGTCCAGCACACAGGGAAAGAGAAAGCTTGTGAATGACTGGGTGTGAGAGGTATTTGTGGGCCAGACCTAGAAGTGACACACGCCACTTCCTTCCACATTCCATTGGTCGGAACACAGTCACGTGGCTACATCAAACTGCAAGGGAGGTGGGATAGGAGACTTGGATATATGCCAGGAGGCAAAGGAAAAAGATATTTGTCGGGTTATAGTAGTCTGTGCCACATGCCCCACTCACAGTGATTGGTCCAAGATGTGGACATGTGATCCAAGGCCACCAATCTGAGTTCTTCCCTGGGATTTACTTATGCTGAAATGGAGTGTAAGAAGTCCTGTCATAATTCTAAGGTCATTAGCTAGCATAAGCCTGAAACTGTCCAATATTGTTCCCTTCCACTCCATCCACAGACTAAGAGAAAGAGCCTAACACATAAGGAGAACAAGTGCCAAAGTACCAAGTGAGTCCTGACCACTTTGTTTTGAGTCTTGCATCAATCATGTCACAGATTAGGTCCAAACTCCCCCTTGCTAGTCACCTGAGCCAGTAAGGTCCCTCCTCTTCCAAGCAAGTTTGAGTTGAGTCCTGACATAGACAGCCTTGGTCAAATGCTTGACTTCTTTCCTGATGTAGCTTACCATTAAGGCCTAGATATTCTTTTACATCTCTGCTAGAGTGGAAAGAGAGAGGGAAGACAGATTTCTTTCAGTATGAGGCAAGTAAGTCTCATTCCCTTTTCCTGTTGTTGTTGCTTTATAGTTTTAAAAACATGAATTTGCAATGTAGATAAATAAAAACAAAAAAGGAAAACATGAGAAACTCAGTTTAAAAAAATCAACATCTAGTGCATCACTAGTCTTGTAAAAATCCTTCTGCTGTTGATTTTGGTGGCCTACCCAGACACCCAGATGATGTAAGTGCTGGCTGCTCCCAGTTCAAAGATACACCCTTCTCTGGAGAATTGCCCTTAGCCTATGGGAGCCACCTTGCCTGGGATGGCCTGGGAAGCTGTGCCTTCTCCTAGAGAGAGCCCCCATTTGGTGGCGGTTAAGGTGGAAAGAAAATAAAATCCAAACCCAGTTCCTTTGCTGTAACGGCAAACTCGGTGGTACTGTTCATGCTCCAGAGCTCCTGTAGGATCAGGCTGAGGCTAGAGTTTAGCTGAAAGTGATTCTATTTAGCTTCTTTCCAGGTGCTATCCTGAGAGTTTCTCCTGAGAAAAATATCTCAGATTCTGCTTCTGTGGAGTCCTAAGTCATCATCATTAGCCCTTTCATATTTCATACTCACCTCTTCCTTTTTATTCCTGCTGAAACTACCCTGAGCATTCTCTCTTTCAAAGTGTCCATCTCTAGCCTTTCTAATATAGAATGATCAGTTTGAGCATATTACACCCCTACTAAAAATGCCTTTGAAGAACTTGCCTCTGTTTAAAGGCATCTATAAAGCCCTCCTGAATACTCGCTTCCCCACAACCCACTCCCAGGGTTCTAAAGCATTTTGCTTTGACCCTTACAGAGTTCTGCTTTTATTGTCATTAGGTGTTTGCATGCCTGTCTTGCTTGAGAAGAGACTTTATGTTTCTTTCATCCATGTGTCCCTAAAGTGCTTTTCGTATTTTTTCCCCCAAGGATGCACACCAATAAAATGCACTGGTGAAGATGGCTTAGTTGCAGCCTTAGGGCCCTTTAAATTTTCCCAGTTTATAGCAGGGCTGGCATAAGATCTTAGAGCAGAGCAGAAGGATCAGGAAAGATTAATTTACCCCAAGCAGCTATGGAGATTGTGGGAACAAAGGGGCCAGGGAAGCGGTAAATTAGAGGGAGGCCCTGATTTGCATGAGTGTAACAAGATATTCTTGGGGAGAGAAGGCTTTGATTGTATAGGAAGATGGGATCCAGATCTTCTCCTGGGCCATGGTGGTGGCAGTGGGTGGGGGTGCTGGTGTACTCATTATATGGTCAGAATGCACTAAGATCCTGATCAGGATTAGGTTCTATATAAAAGGTACCATGGTCTCAAGACAGGTGAGGCCAGCTGGGGACAGCAGGACCTGGCATGGCTACCTGTCTTCTTCTCTCATGGGTTTTCAAGGTTACAGTATAAAGAAGGAGACAACCACCCATGAGAGGGTGTCATTTTAGGTTGGAGCTAATAAAAGGAAGAATATGTCATTAGGATATATAACTTTGACTTATGCCTGGACCTCCCCACACCCCATCAACCAGAGGCAAGAAGCAAACCAAAGAAGGTCCTTCCACGTATCCCCAGTAGTGATTAATCAGGGCACTGGTATTTTGGATACATGGGCTGGGTAATTTAGCATCACTTCTTAAAACCCTACCTTGATCTGGAGATCTAATATTTCTTCATAGCTATATCTTTGATTGCAATCATCATTGCATTATTTTATATAGGTTTCAGGAAAAAGAAATGCTGATGGTGAGACTTTAAGACCTCATTGCTTGTTAATTGCATTCTAATTTCAAAGATATTTAAAATGTGAAAAGACATATATCTTACAGCCAACATAATGCAGGAATATCTAGGCTTTGGTTAAGAATTCTGGCTTTGGAAGCTAATCTTGATCCACGGTTCAAATTTTGGCTCCATCATTTATTTATTAGTTGAGTGATCTTGGAAAATTTGCTTCAATTTTTGGAGTGAAATTTAAAATTTGAGACTAATAACAGCCTTTAAATCACAGAGTCATGGGGAGTATCCGATGAGTTGATGTAGGCAAGATGCTTATCACAGAAGCTGGCACATAGAAGAGATCATGGCAGACATTGTGGTTGTCCACCCAACAGCCTTTCTTCCCCATTAACAGAAGCCCAGTTTTATTTACTTGTCTCAGAGGACCATGTGTGTTAAAAAGATCAGAACACTCCTAAACCCAAAGGTAGCGAATCATAATTTGTCTAAGCCAAAAGTTGTTTACCTTTCATCAAGTGATTCCTTTGCACATCAATATGTAACATAATTCTGGCCAATGGAATATGAGGGGAAGTGTCCACTGAGAGCTTTAATAATGAGATGTCTGGTAGGAATTTTTGGAAGTTGTCACCTACACGTGAAGCCTGGAATTGCCGCAGCCATTGGTACCATGAGGTGTGCAACACCAACATGCTGAGGATGGCAGGACAGAAGCAAGGAAGCCCTTGGGTCTTTGGAGGATACTAATGAACCACTGGAAATGAAACCTGGAATCACCTCTCTCTAGACTTCTTGCATAGTAAGTAATTAAAGTCATGATTAAAGAAACTTCCATTCAATTTTGTATTATTTGTAACAGAAAAGGCCTGGTATTGACATAATGTCCAATAACTAAGAGCTCATAACTATATTTGTTGCTGTGTTTCTTGCTCACTTTACCTCTCTGTTCCTAAGTTTTCTCATTTGTCAAATGAGGGTTAAAAGGACATTTGCTTTTGAGATCTCTTGATACGATGGATGAGATAATGCATATAGAGTGCTTAGTCCCAGGATAGCCCAAAGGAAGTACTCAATGAAGTGTTGCTCCTCCTCCTCCTCTTCTTCTTTCTTCTCTTCCTCTTCCTCCTAATACTATTTTATTGTTATATGATCACTATTTAGGCCAGTGTTGTAGATTGTATTTTTTTCATAATCCTATCTTTGCTCCGAGGTTGTGCCATGGTTCACTATGAATGGGGTATACTATTCTATACCCTAGTCACTTTGGGCTTGGCCATGTATTTTGCTTTGGTCAATGGAATGTGAGAAGATATAATCTGTACCATGTCTGTCCAAAGGTTTTGAATCTGTTCATACAGTTCAGCTTGCTCTCTTATATTCCTGCCATTTGCCATGAGAAGAACATGTCCCAAGTAGTTTCTGTGTCTTCAGCCTGGGTCCTAGAATGAGAGACAAGTGGAGCATATGTAAACCCAGTCTGTAGTCTGAAGCAGAGCTGGTCTAGCCAACCTGCAGTTGCTGGTTCAGCAAGATACAGGAAAGGAATCTGAGTGAAATATAAATGTTCCTCTAAGTCACTGAGATTTGGGGACTGTTTGTTATACAGCCATGCAAAGAACTTACGAAGACAGCCAAAAAAAGAGAAAAGACAAACAGAGCCTCAGAGTCTTCACCAAATTTGTTGCATGGTTCAGAGAGACTTGTGACATCTGGGATAGGCCCTAAAACAGTGGAAGGGCTGATTGGACCAGTGGATTCTGGGCTCTACTGATGATCTTCTAAGAGGTGAAAGGCTCAAGCTACTAGGCAGACCTCTCCACATCATTCAGCTGACGTATATATGGACCAGGTTCTTCCTATAGCAAGGTTCCTCAGGACTTCCTGTGTTGGTCATTCATTGAGACACAGTTGGCTAAATTGGTTCAGGAGGAGGAAAATGGTTTGGATGCTGTCAGAGACATCTCTTGATTACTCTGCATAGAACAAAAATTACTCCAAGGGAAATATGTCTGAGAAGCTGGAACAAGGGCCAGATGTGGAGAATAGGAGGAAGTCAGCTGGTGAGGAACAGGAATGGGAGACTGGAACAATAAGAACCAAAGGCACAGAGCACAGAAAGGACAGTCAGAAGAGCAGGCAGCTCTTCTAAAACCACAGCTCTGGCTGAGAACTGAGTGGAGGTCAGTCTGGGAGAAAAGGTGAGCGTGGCAAAGGAGACAAGTAAGTGTCTGTCAGTATCAAAGCCATGGCCCACTTGTTCTAAACCGTTCAGTCTGGATACAACCTGCTTTGAAGTAAGCACTGGATCCAAGACCTTGGGAGGATATATTACCAATGTCCCAGGTGTCACAAGGGCAATGTGACTCCTAACTCTGTTTTTCTGGCTGGCACCCTCATGCCTCTGGGACTCAGCTTCAGAATGTCTCATCCTGTTTCCCTGAAAAACTGAGCCCTCTTTAAACCTCAAACCGTCAGTGGAGTCTGTGCTACCTGGCACTGCTGTCTCCTTGTGTGGATGCCTGCATATTACCTGTCGCCAGATTCCCCTCCTGTCTGCCAGGACTCCTGGTGGCTTCCCCTTGCTGGGCCTCCCCAGGCTGATCCCTGGAGGAACTGGAACCCTGACTTCCACCTGCCACCAAGCCTTCCCATCCCGTGCTCCACCTCCCACTTCACCCTGGCTCACCCAGGAGCACCCGCAATGTTCTACCTGGTCCTCAGCTTCTGGCTGTTCCTCTCAGAACTTTCTGTGCTCCACTGCCCAGGATCTGGCACACATTTAGGCTTGGGAAGTGCCTATAGCCTCCTTGAGTGACCTTCTCTACTTAACTTTCCAATTCCTGAAATTATACTTTTATAGATGTGGTCCTTTAGTTCACATTAAAATATAAATTCCCCGTGAGAGAGACCCTATTAAGCCTTGCGGGGAATCGCTAATTTACATCTTAATGTGAATGAGGTTATTGGATTTTTTTCCCCCCTTAAAGCAATCTTTGATGGGGGTAGGGGACAGGTGGAGAAAGCATGATCATCAGTTAATGAAGTAAGAGGGTTGATGGTTATGGAGTCAGAAAAAGGAAACAAGTGGGGAAAGTTTTATTCACAGTTTTGTGTGAGGCATTTGGCATAGCAAATGGTTCCACGTGCTTCTTTTGACCTTGATGGGTAAAGTTTTTTGTTTTGCTTTGTCTTGTTTGAGATTTAACTCTCACTGCGTTATTTCTGTGATGGAGTGATATAAAGCATTTTGAAAGCAAAACGATTAATGGTAAATAGGGATGCATTTTTAAGATGAAAATCAGCCAGCATATGGAAGACACCAGCATATAGGATGATGGATATAAATGAATCACAAATCTGGCTATTGTGTAGGTTGTGGCTAAAGCAACTTAAGAGAGTGGATTTCTCTAGGGAGGCTCTCTCTGCTGTGATAGTACAGTGAGTGTTCTATTTGGCCATCCCATTTTAGGGGCTGATCCTAAGTGTGCATTTTCAGAAACTCAGTTCTGCTGGTGCATGCGATAGATCAGCCTCAAAGGACTGACTCATAGCTCTCAAACTCGCAAGACTATGATGAGAGATAAACCTTTCTAGAGTGCATAATATTTTACACGCTGGCAGTGCATCTGCTTCCTAGTTTTAGAATCATTGGGACGCTGAAGCAGTAGCAAGCCAGTAGCCTGGTGGAAATGAGTGGTGTGGAAAGGCTTATCCGCACAGCTTCAGATGGAGGTTTTAGGTGCCAGGAATTTATTTCTCATTTAGTTCTCAAAACAACCCACAAGCAAGGTGCTTTCATTATCTCCCTGTTACAGATGAGTAAATGAGGCTCCAGGAATCTCTGTTTATCCCAGTTTATCAGCCTGGAAAGAGCCTGAGCCAATTCAAACCCAGGTAAGGGAGTCAGTCAAACCAAACTAAGTGGTCTTGGGCTACATGGAAGAACTGGAGGTGGATCTGGATGTGGAAGGATGGACAAGATACGAGTGGACATGTTGCACATTTATGTTGATTTCAGGTTTTTATTTTTCAGAACTCATTATTCATTGAAATGAAAATTTTAATATATTCATATATCATTGTCCCCACAACTAGTTATATATTTTGAAGAGACTACTCTAAGTGAACTAATAGTGACAGAGTATGTAAGTATTGCAAATTATTTTTAGGAATATTTATACTCTCCCCCACCAACCCGGTCAGAGAGTACGTTTTTATCTGCAGTAAGTGTGGTCATTTAAGGATACCTTTGCCAATTCAATGAGTGAAACATACTACATTATCTTGTTTTAAATTTTATATTTGTTTAATTACCACAAGTGAGGCAGAACATTTTTCTCTTCTTTATTTCTCCTGTAAATTGTCTGTTCCTGCCCCATTTTAATACCGTAACATTTCCCCCCGATCCCTCCTAGACTATAGACCTTCAGAAGCTATAAACTGTTGGAAATGTGTATTCAAAAGAAGTCAGACCAAAAAAAAATTTTTTTTTCTAAGATCTGGGCACAGTGGCATGCTTCTATAGTCCCAGCTACTTGGGAGGCTGAGAAAGGAGGATCTTTTGAGCCCAAGAGTTTGAGTCCAGCCCAGGCAACACAGTGAGATCCTTGTTTCAAAAAAAAGAAGTCAGACCTTTATTGAGGCTTTTTCTCTTTTGCATTCAGAGGGCGTAACTTTAAAAAAGGAATTGCTTTGGATTGTTGCACAGGCAGCTGCCCAAATGTATAGGAACCATCACCAATTTTTCTATTTCTGGGCTTCTAAGAATGAAGAGGTTCTTACAAAGTTTGTAGGTATAGAAAATGAAAACTAAATAATAATAATAAGCCAGTGATCAGTGTTTCTGCTACATAATGATTAAAAAGAACTATCATAGTACATTTAAAGTTGTTTTTAAATCCTTAACTCCTTGGCAGTTAACCTGGGGATAGAGAAATTTATTACCTTAAAAATAAGATGCTGCCCCTTGACAATGAATAAGAGAGAACAAAAAAACAGCTCTTAAATATAAATATGATTTGACAGTAAAAAATTCAAATTTTATAATACATCAGGAATACATCACTAAGTAAAGTGAGTTACACTTACGGATTGAAATTTGATGATGATGATGGGGTTAACCTCACACTATCATATCATGGGGCTAATTAATGAACCTGAAGTGATAATTATCTATAAAATGAAAAGCAACGAGAAATTCAGAAAATCAGCCTTTCTCCACTTACTTCTCAATCATCTCAACATGAAATAATATGCTGGGTCCCCTGGCCATCACCTTGCTCAAACTCAAACTAGGATTCGTTAAGAGAGATAGTTTTGTATTTTTTTTTAAATTTTTTTAAATAACATGGTTTTTTGTTTGTTTGTTTGTTTCTTTTTGAGACAAAGTCTTACTCTGTTGCTCTGGGTAGAGTATAGTGGCATCATTGTAGCTCACTCGCAACCTCTAACTCCTGGGCTCAAGCGATTCTCCTGCCTCAGCCTCCCAAGTAGCTGTGACTATAGGTGTGCACCCCCACACCTGGCTAATTTTTCTATTTTTAGTAGAGATGGGGTCTCACTCTTGCTCAGGCTAGTCTCAAACTCCTGAGCTCAAGCAGTCCTCCCACCTTGGCCTCCCAGAGTGCAGATAGTTCATTTTATAACTAATTAAAGGGCTGGTATTTGGCAATACCTTACTTGATTTACTCGCAAGGAAACTTCACTGTATTTAAGTCCCAGTGGTTCACAAGGGGAGTGTATCTTCTTCCATTTTATTTCTTCAGCACCATTGTATTTTTTAACCATTAAATAATAAGTCCAAATGTTCATATTTATGAAGTTTTTCCTCTGAGTCTCTTGAAAATATATACATGGAGCAATAAGAACTCTCATTCATCATTGGTGGGAAGGCAAAATGGTATAGCATTTTGAAAGACAGTTTGGCAATTTCTTGCAAAACTAAACATACTTTCATCATATAACCCAGCAAATAGTCTCCTTAGTATTTACCCAAATGAGTTGAAAACATGTCCACACAAAAACCTGTACATGGATGTTTTTAGCAGCTTTACTAATCATTGCCCAAACTTGGACGCGAACAGATGTCCTTTAGTAGATGAATGGATAAATAAACTGTGGTACATTCAGACAATGGAATATTACACAGCACTAAAAAGAAATGAGCTATCAAGCCATGAAAAGACATGGAGGAAATTTAAATGCATATTACTAAGTGAAAGAAGCCAATCTGAAAAGGCTACATACTGTATGATTCCAACTATATGACATTCTGGAAGAGGCAACCCTTGGAGACAGTAAAAAGATTACTGATTGGTTGCCAGGGGTTAGTGGGGAGGGAGGGATGAATACGTGGAGCACAGAGGATTTTTTTAGGGCAGTGAAAATACTCTATATGATACTACCATTGTGGATACATATCGTTATAGATTTATCCAAATCCATAGAATGTGCAACACCAAGTGTGAGCTCTAATATCAACTGTGGACTTTGGGTGATAATGATGTGTCAGTGTAGGTTCATTACTTATAACAGATGTGCCACTCTGGTGGAGGATGTTGATAATGGGGAACGCATGTGTAGGGATAACGGGTATGTGGGAAATCTCTGTGCCTTCCTCTCAACTTTGCAGTGAACCTAAAGCTGCTCTAAAAAAATAGCCCCCCAAAAATATACATTTATAAGTAACATGAATATATATCTTTTATATTGCTATTATATATGTATATATGCATATAACTGAACAGTCTCAAGTAGAAGTACAAACATGAAATGATTTCCATTTTTTTTTCCAGTTACTACTTCAAATGTTCTGGGCTGATTTGCTCCCCCTACTCTTAATGGCATTCTGGATAGATTCTGAAACTTACTAGCCACTTTCTGATTAGTCAGGATAGGCTATGTTAAGCTAATGTAACAAAATGAGCCTTAAAATCTCAGTGGCTTAGCACATCACAGGTGTATTTTTCACTTATGCAATATCTGTTGATGTGCTGGTGGCTCTTCAGGGCAGCTCATGTCTAAGTGATGGCTCAAAAATCTATCTGCTTCCACATTGTGGCTCCAAGCCTCTTGACGTGGCTCCCAACGGGGAAGTGAGACCTCGCTTGCATGGCTTCATCTTGCACTTTTACGTTACGGAGCCGGCTTCTTTCCTTAAACCTCATGAACCAACTTCTGCTGGCTTCAAACTTTTCTTCTGCAGCTTCCTCACCACTCTCAACCTCCCTAGAATTGAAGAGTTAGGGTCTTGCTCTAGATCAGGCTTTGGCTTAAGGGAATGTTGTGGCTGGTTTGATCTTCTGTCCAAACCATTCAAACTTTCTCCATATCAGCAATGAGGCTGTTTCACTTTCTTGTCATTCATGTGTTCACTGGAGTAGCATTTTAATTTCCCTCAAGAGCTTTTCCTTTTCATTCACAACTTGGCTTTTTGGTACACGAGTCCTAACTTTTGGCTTATTTTGGATTTTGATATGCCTTCCTCCCTAAGCTTAATCATTTCTAGCTTTTGACTTAAAGTGAGAGACGTGCGACTCTTTGTTTCACTTGAACACTTAGAGGCGGTTGTAGGGTTATTAGTTGGTAATTAATTGATTTCAGTATTGTTTGTCTCAGGGAAGAGGGAGGCCTGAGGAGAGGGAGAGAGACCGGGGAATGGCCAGTCAGTGGAGCAGTCAGAACACATACAACATTTATTCATTACGTTTGCCGTCTTATATGGGTGCAGTTTGTGGCGATCCGTAACAACTACAACAGTAACATCAAAGATCACTGATCACAGATCACCAGAACAGATCTAATAGTCATGGAAAAGTCTGAAATATTGCAAGAATTACCAACATTTGACACAGAGACATGAAGTGAGCACATGTTGTTGGAAAAAGGGTGCCCATAGACTTGCTCGACATACGATTGCCATAAACCTTCAATTTTTTAAAAAACACAATATCTGGGAAGCACAGTAAAGTGAAGCGCAATAAAATGAGGTGTGTCCATATCTTCCTTTTATGGCCTTGGTGATGGAGGAAAGGAGCAAGAAGTCAAGGAATGTGGTGGCCTCTAGAAGCTGGAACAGCTCTCGGTTTACAGCCAGCAAGGAAATGTAAACCTCAATCCTATAATTACAAGGAATTGATTCTGCCAATAATCCAACTGTGCAAGAAAACGGATTCTCCCTTGGAACCTGCAGAGAGAAATTCAGCCTGCTGACACCTTGATTTTAGTCCTGTAGGACTCTCGCCCTACAGAAGTTTAAGATCATAAACTTGTGTTATTTTAAGCCTAGGTTTGTGGCAACTTGTCGCAGCAATAATGAAAAGCTAACACATGCCCCAAGTTATCTCTGACACCATTTTAAGAAATATTTTCCTCCTGTTTACGTCCATCACTGTCCTTCAGATCCTGTTACCCTGTTGCCCACCACCTGACTGATAAGCCTCTAGAAAACATTGTAGGTTTCTGTTATGGTAGCCCCCCCACTGCCAGTATTAATTTCTACATTAGTTGGAATAGATTAAATTATCCTCTGGTTACAAATTTACCATGAAACCAAGTGACTTAATAAAAGTTTGTTTCTTACTCGTGGAAAATCTGCTGTGAGCCCAGGAGAACTCCAGGGCATCTCCCTTCCAAGAGGTGACTCAGAGATCCAGCCTGCTTATGACTCTGTTTAATCTAATATGTATGTTTCAGGCAGCCACAACAGGGAAAGAAAACACTGGAGGCTCTCCAAGGATTTTTACTTCTTCAGACCAAAAATAACACTTGTCACTTTTACTCATAGTCCATTGGCCACAGTTAAAACACGGCTCCGCCCAAGTCCAAGAGGGATGAGAACTATAGGTTTTTATGTGTGTCCTGATAGAACTCAATATTGGTGGCAACTAGTGATATCTTTCTACACTTTGTTATTTAGAGAAAAAATTCAGACTGGTCCCATTTAAAGTTCCAGTTTAAGTTGGTTTTCATTTAAACCTGGTTTAGAGATCTTCTTACCTCCTGACTTGGAAATTTGGAGACTTCAGGGAAAGAAGCAGCGTGGGCAGCATTTTTATTTCTCTTCCCACGCTAGCATCCTGAAGTGGAGGAAATTAGGTGTCTTTTATGGGAATATTTCTTTTCCCTCCTTCCAGGTTGGAAATCCGTTGTTTTATAGGGTTGATAAGGAAATAGGAGAAATGGGAATAGAAATGGTGTCTACTAGGGGTGGGATGGCCCCAGTCTTGCTCTGGCTGGGTAGGCTGCTGGTGGCCTCCATCAAGGTGCTCTCCATGAAGATGGTGATGCATTGTTTCTTGGGCTGACGCTCAGTGTCATTCTGCCTGTGCCTCAGTGAGGACCTTGTGGAGAGCAGCAGTCAAGTCTCCCTCCATTACAAAGAATCACAAAGCTTGACGTGGCCACGGGGTTTACTTCCTTTTCTATCCTTTATGCTTCTTCATGCATGGGAATTGCTGAAGCCCTTTGATGTGCACTCTAAACATCTCAGAGACATGGGATATGATGAAGTTTGCCCCCATCTTCGTACCAGCATACTATACACCACAGTCCCTTACTACCTGGCTCTTCTCCCCAACCCACCCCACGTTCCTACCATTGATATCCATCTCCATGTGAGAATCAGGCATTAATTGCACTTAATGTCCATTCACTCTCCCAAACCCTGGGGCCGCGCATTCCCAAGCTCTCTCAAGAACTTTCTCTGCAAGCTCCAGTTAGCTGTAATAGCACAAAGAGGGCCAACATGTTTCATAGCCCAGTTGTTGCCCAATAGATGCCCAGTGAGATTCCAATCTTCCTTCAAATGGGCAAATCCAGATCTTCAGGAATGGTTTACTCAGAGCATCTTCCTCTCTTTGGCATGGTGTGGGACAGGAATCCCTCTCCTTTCTCTCAGGAGCAGGCAGAGAAAAGCTACAGTTCTCCTTACTAATTTAGCAACTGAAAATGCCAATGATTTCCTTTTGATCTCCCTAATCTCTCTAGGAAAACAAAATGGACATCAGCAATCAATAAAATGCATTACGGTGTTGTAAATGCTATATAAAGTAGTCCCTTTATAGTACTACCACTAATACATTATAGAAGTTCAGAGAAACATAGGGACTAATGAGAATTAGAAGTGACCTGAAAAGGCTCCTGAGTTAGCATTCACTGAATTCTTAAAGATGCCAGGTACTATGCTAAACATTCATGATTGTTAATTTTATGTGCCAATTTGCCTGGGCCATGGGGGGAGCCAGGTCACTTGGCCAAGTATTTTTCTGAGTGTGTCTGTGAGTGTGTTTTTGGATGAAATTAACACTGGAATTAGTAGTAGACTGAGTAAAGCAGATTACCCTGCTTAATGTGGATGGGCCTCTTCTAGTCAACTGGAGACGTGAATAGAACAAAAAGTCTGAGTAAGAGGGAACACAGCCTACCTGACTGTTTAAGCTGGGATATTGGTCTTTTCTGACCTTCAGACTTGAACTGAAATATTGGCTTTTGTTGGCTCTCAAGCCTGCTCGCTTTCAGACTAGAACTTAACACATTGGCTCTCCTGGGTCTCTAGTTTGCCAATTGCAAATCATGGGACTTCTAAGCTTCCATAATCATGATCATGTGAGCCAATTCCTTATGTTTTCTTTCTTTCTCTCTCTCTCTCTCTCTCTGAACACACACACACACACACACACACACACACTGGTTCTGTTTTTCTGGAGAATCCTAACTAATACAGAACTTTATAGCATTTAATCCTCAAATCAGCCTAATAAGTGATTTTAATACTCCTCTTTTACAGATAAGTAAACTTGAGGTTTAGGTCCCCTACTAGAAGAGGTCCAGATGAGCCTGTCTCTAGAACTCCCTGGGCAGAAGCCTCTGGCTATATGAAAGCAGAAAGAAAGACCTGGAAGAATGTGAAAGGGCAATGGGGAGGAGAGACGGCATTCCCTTGAGAGACCCTCAATAGGATGGAGTTGGAGGCCAGCCTTCTGGGAGCCAGCCATTCCAGGATAATGCCATGCCTGAGATCCCTGTGGAGCCTACAATGAGGCCTACTAGGGGGAAAGCTTGTATAAGTGGAGTAAAGACATGCTGTGATCTTCTGCAGGAGAATTACAAGAAGAAAAAATGTCCAACAATGTTATATGTAAATAAGGTTCTCTTGAGGATAAAATCTTGTTGAGGCATATTCTGTATAGCCCACATAAAGCTCAGTACCAGTCTAGACATATAATAAACAACAAATATTTTTCCAGACATTAATAAAATTGTGAAGAAGCTAGAGTAACAGAAGCCACCTTGGTGATCCTTACCTAGATTCACCAAAACTGCACCTGGAAAACTCCACTGCACTCATGAGTCCCTCATCTGTACCTACATTGAATTCTACTTTAAATCATTTCTGCTTCTATTTATTTTTATTTTTCTAAATTTAGCCCAAAGGCTGAGTCAACACAGCCTTAATGTCCATAATCAGTTGTGCCTGGCTCACTGAAAAAGTATCACTGTGGCCTCATAGAAATGACATTAAAGTAGGCAAAGGAAAAATGCACCCGAAGTCATTAAGCAGATGAAACTAGAGTCATGCTTCCTTGGAAAAACATTAGTGCATTATTAAAAATTAGTGAGGAACAGTGGGCAACAGATGCTATCTATCCAGATGCCACCCCCAGGGTTCTAGATCTGCATTTTGGAGCAATAGGGCCACCTTAAAGAGCATCACAGAAGCTTCTGACATTTTGAATAGGATTTAAAAACACAAAGACCTTCTCCACATGCTGTAAGCAGTTTCCAAAAAATGATTTGCCCTGAGATTTTTGGTAGTCTATATGGTAATTCCCAGAACGATTCTTCATTCTCTTTTTTAAAATAATAAATTTATTTATTTCTTCAAGATGCCAGAAAGTTAATTCAAGTTGTAATCAGTAGTTTACCTCTTTAAATACATTTTTCAACTAGATTCTAAATGTTTTCATTTGCATAATTTCTGAATATCAGTTTTGTTAATATTTTTGTATAGTCTCTCTGTTATCAAAAGTTTTTCATATATTGTATCTTATTCCCCATGATAAATTCAGATTTCAAAAGATAATTTTAGACATGTCTCTTTTCATTATCATCAATTTGAAATACTTCCTCAATTATTGTCAAGGTTTGGAGTTTATTACTTTTTTACATCCATCTGGTGTCTTTCTATCTATTATATGATATATTTCAATTTATATTTCATATCTATATTTAAACTACATATACTATTTTATATTTATATTTACATTTGATCTCTTATAGTATATACCGGCATCTGGATAGACAGCATCTGGTAAGAAATGCTTTAACAGGCTTTTCAAATAATATGTTTTAAATTATATAACTTATTCTTCCTAAAAATGGGATTAGTCAAGAAATCTCTTTATTTGAGCCATAATGTCATGTTCAACCTCACTCTGTAAGGCGTAAGATTTTACTTATCTCACAGAGAAGCCAAGTACTTGAGCACTGAGAAACTTTACAGCTCTTATTAATATCAAATTGAATCTCACTATTGCAGGCTAGAATTAAATTTGCATAATAACAAGTAACTTACTTTTTCCTTCACTTCCATTGTCCCTCTGTGATAGAATAATGCACCCGGCTCCCAAGATGTCCATGTCCTAATACCCAGAGTCTACGAATATGTTTCCTTACATGACAAAAGGGATTTTGCAGATGTGATTAAATTCAGGAT
The DNA here is from genome assembly GCF_041146395.1 of Eulemur rufifrons. Classification (NCBI taxonomy): domain Eukaryota; kingdom Metazoa; phylum Chordata; class Mammalia; order Primates; family Lemuridae; genus Eulemur; species Eulemur rufifrons. The sequence continues at coordinate 32,293,097 of NC_091002.1, forward strand.
TTTGAGATGCTGAGGATTCTCCTGGATTATCTAGCTGAGCCAAATGTAATCACACATTTCTTTGTAAGTGGAAAGGGAGGAAGACAAAGAGGTCAGAGTGATGCCATGTGAGAAGTACTTGACCTGCGACCAGCCTTGCTGCATTGAAGATGGAGGAAGGAGCCAGGAGCCCAGGGATGTGGGCAGCTCCAGAGGTTGGAAAACGCAAGGGAATGGATTCTTTCCCAGATAGTCCAGAAAGGAATGCAGCCCTGCTGGCACTTGTATTTTACCCAGTGAGACTCACGTGAGATAATAAATGTGGGTTGTCTTAGTCACTAAGTTTATAGGTAATTTGTTATAGCAGCGATAGAAAACGAATACACCTCTCTCCTTTCTTTTCCTTTTATTTTTTTAAATTTCAGAATATTACAGGGGTACAAAGGTTTTGGTTGCATGAATTGCTTTTGTACCATTTGAGTCAAAGTTATAAGTGTGCCCATCACCCAGATAGCATGCATTGTCACCCACTAGGTGTGAATTTAGCCATCTGCTCCCTGCCACCTGATTGATTTCTGATGAATGTTATTTCCATATCCTCCTTTATTTTTCTTTTAGCAAGTATTAACTAAGTATATATCATATTAGATCCTGGAAATGAAAAGAAAAATGAGCTAGAAGGTGGAAAATATTGCTGTTCTTTTCTTATTTAGAATTTCCTAGTAAAGAAATATGTCCCATTCCCCCTTGCAAAGCACCTTAAAAGAAAAAAGAAAATGAGAAAAGGAAATGTGACTTCATGAGCCTTAACAAATATCTAAGTAAGGGCTGCAGCATTCGATGAAGCTCAAATAGGGATGCAGGAAGATGCTGAGAGAGGATACTCATTGCAGTAGGTCTGAGACTGAGACAGTAGAGTACAATTCTTCACGGCACATGGCCTACTCTTAGGGTAGTTTTTAAAATTTGAGATATAATTTATACATGATTGCTTTGAACAGTAGGAAGGAGGATTGTCAGGTGGTAGTGAGAGCTGCCCTAGAAAAAATTTTTTGTCCAAAGAGTCAGGGTTAATGACGATTTACATAGACATCATATTTTAGGAAGCATTCTCTCAATGCAGCAGAGGGGAAGAGAGAGACCTTGCTTTGGGAGTAGCCCTGAAGTTGCCTTTTTGTGGGCTGAAAAGAGAGAAATGCAAACCTATTTCACAAAAAGACTTCAGAGAAGATGACATGAGACATAAAGAGGAGACTAGTTAGCACAGGTAAGGGAAAAAATGGAAAATAAAAGTAAAACCACAAAAATAAAAGCTACACAGAGAAGTACAAAGACAAAAAGATCTTGCTAAATAACACAGTAGTGGACATGGAAGATAGGATTAAGAAAAGTGAGTAAAATAAAATGTAAAAGAACAAAGAGTTAAGAAGGATTAGAGAGAAAATTATATATACAGCACCAACAAAGGCAATCTAATACACATATAATCAGTCTCTAAAATAGAGAACTGAAATAATAGAACATATTAATAAAATATTTAAAAATGTAATCTGAGAAAATATTAGAGTCATAGTAACTTTGAATCTAAAATTTGAAAAAGCATTCTATCTCTCACCATTAAATATTACCACTGATGTAAAAATATTCTAATAAAATGATTTTATTTCAAAGATAAAGAAAAATCCTTTGGGAATTTTGGTTAAAAAAAAAAAAAAGTTAATCATCTTTCAGGGGAAAACCATCAGGCCAGCTTCAGACTTCCTCACAGCCACATTATATGCTAGAAGTAATGTCTACAAAGTCCTCAAGGAAACAAAAAGGTAAAACAAAAATTTTATACAAAGCCAAGCAATTATTTAAGTACACAGTGAACAGATATCTTGACATTCAATCATTAAAGTATATGGATCCCATAATCCCTTAAAAAGAAATTATTATAGGCCAAATGTCAGCAAACCAAAAAATGGAGAAAATAAAGCAAATGAACTATCAGTGAAACTAATTAATTGTTAGATTAAGATTAAATCAAATGCCAATTAAATCCAGAAAATGTAAAAATAACACAAGGAATATTTGGGAAAGGAAGGAAGAGGAAAGATGAAAAGTAGTACAAGTACACGGACTACCTTCAGAGCCAGATGTCAACGATATTATTATAAACCAAATATAGCAGTCATAGAAGATATATTTAAAGCTACAAAAATAAACACTAAGACAAATTATGCTGTACACAACTAAAATTTTGGATGGTGAAGAGGAGAAAGGAGTGGGAAGGAAGTGGAAATATATTACTTTCATTATTGCTCATAGTAAGGAGTAGTCATTAATACTGCAGATATAATAAATTATGGTGCACCCATACAATGGAATGATAGGAAGCTATTAAAAAGATTGAGGTTGCTCTACATGTATAGATGTACATGTAGAGTTTCCAAAATAGAGTATCATTTCCAAAATAGATTAAATTTTAAAAGAAGAATAGCATATAAGAAGAACAAAGAACATACGTATATAAGTTTGCATACACACACTGATACAGGTTTATAGGAAGGCTAAGTAAGGCACAGAAATATAATGATTTCCTCTTGGTACTCAAATGCTTAGGGGGAGGCAGTCTTTTTCACTATATACCCTTTTTTACTGATACATAATGATTGTACATATTTATGGGGTACATGTGATATTTTGACATATACATACAGTGTATAATGGTCAAAGCAGGGCAATTGGGATATCCACCACCTCAAACATTTATCATTTCTTTGTGTTGAGAACATTCCAAATCATCTCTTCTAGCTGTTTTGAAGTATACTCTGTTAATGCCTTTTAATTTTATATCTTGGGCAGGTATTACCTATTTTAAAATACATATTGTTATTTCTTTTGCAAGGAAGAAAATGAGTTAGAATGCTGATTTTACCCTCTAGAGTTTCACACTCCTTTGAGATAAGACAGATAAACAGATAACTCTACAACAATGAGGCAAGTGCTTATGAAATAGGAATATACCAGGTGCTTTGGGGAAACAGAAGAGGCTTAATTCCTCCTGGAGGTGTTCGAGAAGCTGAGTTTTGACTCTTAAGAATGATTTAGGAGATATTTATAAAATAATATCAATCAATACTACTTAATGATTGACTCAAGGAATAATGTGAGGCTGCAGAAAAAGGCAAATACTGAAACATCACATTGTACCCCATAGATATACACAATTGTTATCTGTCAATTAAAAATAATATAAAACTAAAAAAAGACTCACTGCTTCTGGTCCCAGCCGCTCAGTGGATTGCAGGGCCATGTATTTTGAGTTCAACAAACATTTTTTACCACCTCACTATATTCCAAACACCACGTTGAGCCCTAGGGATTAGAAATTAAATAAGAAATGGTCCCTGTCCTCAAGGAATGTGCAGTCCAATAATGTAGCGTGGTAGATGGAAACGATGACCTCAATTATGCACTGCTTTCTGTAGCCATGTGCTTTGCAGCACCCTCCCACTATGGGCAGCTCACTTTGCCCTATACCAAACACTGAGCCCAAACTCGTGACTTGCTTTGGGCAATGAGATGTCAGCAGGCATGATGCAAACAGAGCTGTGAAATGGGATTGTGCATTGGTACTTGCTCTCTCTAGCACTTCAGCCATCACCATGAAGTTAAGAAGGAATAAAGCCCTTCATGAACCAACTAAAACGGACACAGTCACTTCTGGTTGCATTAACATTATTTTGAAAGGAAGGAAAAGAAGCATAAACCACACAGATCCTTTGCTGCTAATTATTTGTCTGCAAATCTGCTACATTTAACAGACTATTATATAGATGAGGCAAGTCTGGTGGCTGCATCTGTTCCATTGAGTCAGGCCTATGCCACAAATTTGTCCAAATTGGAAAGAGTTACCCCTTCTTTGGGGCTGATTCAGCCCAGTGCCAGGCAAAAGGCTTGGCCAGGGGAGAATCTCAGTCAACACTTGCCCCATTGGCTGTGTGTCCTTGTGCAGTGGACAACATGTCCTACCACACGTGGTAGCCCTGCCTAAATCCTAGATGGGAATTTCTTTAGTGTCAAAAGCTTATATGGGTGCCAGAAACTCAGTCTTCTCATTGGTGAAGTGCCAGCGCATTTATCAGCTCATTTATAAAGTCTAGAAAAGGAAACTTGTTTGAGAAAACTTCTATAAAATACAAGGAGAAATTTGTTTTTGATTATGAGCTAAAATATATGCTTTATAGAATTCTGACAATATTCAATTAATCTTCTTTGTTCTGGATTGATGTTGAACTGATGTGAGTACAGTTTCTAAAAAGGAAGCTAGAGTTTCTGCATGCCATTAGCTGGGCATGCAACCTGAGCAAGCCACACAGCCTCTCTGAGACTTTAAATGTTCATTAATTAGTTGAAGTGATTGGATAACATGATCCTCTAAGTCACTTCTAGGTGGAAAGCTGTAAAAAATATATATATTATTTTATCTCGGTCAGCACGAATCACAATGACAAAACTGACTGGAAAAAAATAAGGTAAAAAATTTATTTGATGTGTGGGTGAAAATTTTGGGCTTCCTGAGGCACAGAGGAATAATAAATTTAACTGAATTGTACTTTTGTTGTGATTCCAACCACATGGAGTCAGTGAAGGAAAGAAAAGAACATTGAGTCTTGTTGAGTGTGCAATTGATATTTATATTGTAAGTTAATGTATTTTTCTAATCTTGTTACAGTATAACAGAAATGGTGGGAACGAATCATTGTATTTACAAAACTGATTTGTTCACATTTAAAGAATGGAGAGAAACATAAAACCATGCAATTAGGCCGGCAGTTGAGCAGCCTCATTAAGTAGTGAGTATATTTTCCATATGCTCTCATTTCATTTTACGTAATCTTGTCATAAACATCAGGTAAGTAGGAACAGTGCACTCATTTGTAAATCATACCCTGTAGGTTAAATGCTGACATTCACTTTTGAGGCTTTCCGACTTAAATCTAACAGCACATATTCCTCACATTTCAAGGGAATGATTACAAATATTTTGGCATCAGAAAAATAATTTGTCCTTTGGCTTATTTGGAAAAAATCCTTTTATTTTTTTCTCCAGAAATATGTCATAATTTTATTTGTGTTTTTTGCATAAACTACTTAGGAATTCACTTTACCATGACACAGAATAATCTTTAGTCTCACAGAAGAACTCATTAACACAAGTATTGAGCACTTAGTATACTACATTGTGTTAGGAATAGGGAATATACAAAGAAATAATGCAGGAGTTCACAACCAGCTTTCAAGGACTGTCAAGTGCACTTTTAAAAAACCCCATAATTTTTTTTATCATCACAATAGTTGGATAAACCCTTTTTATTATATTCATGCAATGATATTACACAACAGTAAAAAGGAGGAAACTACAGATACAAGTTACAACATGGATGAATCTCACAGACGTAATGACGAATGAAAGAAGCCAGACCCCAAAGCATGCATTCTGCATGATTCCATTTATGTGAAGTTCACAGACAAGGGAAAGCAATTCTATGGTGTTTGAGCAGTGATTACCTGTGGTGTGGTGGTTGCAATGGGGTGTGTGTGTATGTGGGAGACGTGGGAGGGGTATTGACTGGGAAAGAACATGAAGGAACTTTCTGGGGTGCTGAAAAGGTTCTATTATATATCTTGATCCAGGTGGTGGCCACATAGGTGTTCATATAAGTGTAAATTCCTCAAGCTCTCACTTAAGATGTTCATGTTTTATAGGATATATGTTATACCTCCATAGTAACAATCATCATCATTACACAATATATTTGAACATCTGCAGTCTAGTCATATCCTAAGCCTGGCTCACACGTAGAAAATCCTCTTCTTAAGCAAGTACTTCGGGATGGAATTAAACTATGTGCTCTATTTTACTTTTCTTTTTATTCTACCTTCAAACTCCAATCAAGAATTGATTTAACAGAAAGTTTAGTGTTTTCAGTGCTTTTTTTTTTTTTCCATCTGCCATTACATTGTACATAAACTTAATCTTTGGGCAATTTTCCTTCATTATCGTTTTCTTTGTTTTTCAGCACCCTATGAGTTGTTTTAGTTGCTGAGCACACAGTGGAAGAAGACACAAGGTTAGGGAAAGGATACCCTGGGCAGAGAGGGCTCACATCAGGCCAATCTGTATGCTGTCCAATTTTCAAAGATATATGTCTCTGATTAAGGCAACCTGGGGCCAGTGGTGATCTCTTTCTTTCCAAAGGACAGCACACAAAGAGCTAGGTGGAAATTGTGATTAATGTGTCACTTTAAATTGGGACAAGAGATGTACTGCCCTTTCTCTAACAGAGATACAATGTGGTCTTTTGTTAATACAATTGAGACTATTAACATAAAGGTCCTTATTGTTGCTACTCTCCTTTCATCTTAAGCGACGACAACATGTAAGACTTTATAAAAATCAAAGCAGCAACTGGTTGCATTGGTGGTTTGCTTCTGCTTTTCTTGTGGTGAATGTTGATTCCTACAACAAGCAAGATGTTGCCTAGTAATTGATCACTAGAGTCTGTAGATGAGCACAAAGGTGTTCAGGGATCCATTTTCTAGAAAAAGCCTTCATAATTGGGTCCAGGCATCCTCTGTGTGGCAGAAACAGCTCCATCTCAGCTGCCTTCCTCCCAGCCAATCCTTTAGCCTGGACTCAGGATGGGCAATTTTCTCCATTTTCTCTGGGCTTCCAGTGGATACTGTGGAAGGCTGCTGAGCTTAACTTTCCTGCAGATACCCCCTCCAATAGGGTGGCCCAACTGGTGTGTGAGCCCCAGCATTGAGATGCTCTGAACTGGACCACCACAAAGAGAACTGTGAAGCTTGGGGAGAAAAGGAGAAACTGGGGGTGGGAGTTCCAGAAGGATCCTCTGAGGGCCTCCCTTATGTCCTCTGTGGCAGAGAGCTGGCATTGGATGCCTGCCATGGAGTGTGTCACTGGTCTCCTAGCCAGAGAAGCAGCCACCGTGAACCAAGGGAGGACCACAATGCTGTATCTGTGACCCTCATTCTGCTCACTCCATGTCCTGCTCTGCCACTCTGGCCTCCTTTCTTTGCCTTGGACGTGCCAAGCACATTCTCATCTCAGGGCTTTTGCTGGTTGCTCTGCTGGAAACGCTGTTCCCCAGATATTCTCATTTCTTTTTACATTCAGGTTCCACTCAAATGTTGCATCCTTAGAGAGGCCATCTCTGATCCCTATCTAAAATAGCTGTCCTCCCACCCCACCTCAGGAAGCCTTTTCGCCATGTTAGCACTACTCAATGTTATATATTTTTATATGCTATTGTCTGTCTCCTGATAGCAACCAAGTTTCACAGGGGCAATAATTTTATCTCTTTCTTACTTCAGGATCCTGGGCAAAGAATAGTGCCTGACATATAAAAGGTTTCAAAAATATTTGTTGAATGAATCAATGACTAGGATGTCATCAAAGGAAAGGGAGCTTCAACAGAAACAAAGTGAATTTAGAACTTGGAAAAAAAAAAAAACTATTTAAGGTTTATACCCCACTGAGTTGAGATTCCTTAATAAACTCAGTTGTAGATGGAAGACTTAACAGGAATAACAAAAGTTTGTTGTGATTTGGTTTACCAACATGTAAAATGAAAGATGGGATTAATCTATAAAACTTTGAATTCTAAGGCAGGAGGGCTGGTTTTACAGAAGTTGAAGTATGTGGTAGATTAAAAAAAAAAATAAAGAGCACTCTTTTTTGCATCTCCTTTCATCAAAAGTGAAGTTTATTTCTCCATGTTTTGAATCTGAGCATGGCCTTGTGGCTTTCTTTGGTCAGCAGGACATTAGCAAATGGAGGGGTTGCCCTCCCTTGCTGCTGGGAGCTACGAGCTCACCATATGATGAAACCATACAGGAACACCTGTCATCCTTGCCATCTAGTTGGGGTGCTAAGCTCCACATGTCTGCAGCTGCATGAATGGGCCCAGGATAAATGCCAACACTCCTCAGCTGATTCCAGCCCAAATTGCTGACTCACAGAATTGTGAACTAATCAATACTTTTTACTCTAGGATACTAAGTTTTGGTGTGATTGTGTGATTTGCTACACAGCAAAGGCTAACTGATACAGTATGTTTGGGTGCATTATCTACTAAATTAAGTTCCACTGTTAAAACTGCCAAGACACATAGATGATAGCTTCCAGTACATCTACCTACGAGTTTTACCTGGGGAATATAGAAACATACATAGGAAGCCCTGGAGAACTGGTTTTGAATTTAAGTTAGACTACTAATTGGCTGTGTGACCTAAGGCAAATTGCTTAACCTTTCTGAACTTTAGTTTTCTCATATATAAAAATAGAGAACAGGCCCAAAATACTGCCCTAAGCTCACTCTACTCAGAGTCTGATCTAAAGACACAACATGTGCATGTCTCAGGAACTTGTTAGAAAGGCAGAATCTCAGATCCCACCACAGACTTGCTGAATCAAAATCTGCACTTTAATAAGATCCCCAGGCAATCTGCATGCCCGTTACAATTTGAGAAGCACTGCCTTACCCAGATGGTATCACTCAAAATCACCACATCTTGAAGACCCCCCTAACAGTGAAAAGCAACCCAGCTTTTGCCTGGGACCTGTCTTTCCTTTCTAGTCTTGCAGGGAAAGTTGGTCTAGGATATTTTTCTTGGCTTCTTCACAGGCAGACAGGCTCAGCAGCTGAAGAGTTTTTTTCAGGGCTCAGCTAAAATTGCAGCATAGTAGTTTAGCTGGGAAATGGTCAGTGGACCCTCAGGGCGCCCCGCCCCCGCTTAAGGATGTCCAGTTGGTAAACTTTTGATGATCATCCTCCACTCCTAGCCTTGCCTGGACACGGCCAGGATGTGCCAGCGGAATGAGCCTTTTGCATCTGCAATTGCCCCTGCCCCTCAGAGCCAGGACTATTGTTTGCACACGTATTCCCCTTCCATTTCTTACTCTAGACAGTCCCTTTCTTTCCTCTTGGCCAGCCGGACTTGCTCAGGCGGCTGAGCATGCCCAGTTCAGCTGCGAGCGTGGCCCCAGTCCCCAGTGCGCAGGTGCCACGTCTCCGGGTTTTGGTGGCCGCCGGCTGGGAGGAGGAGGAGGAGGAGGCGGCGGAGTGGCCGCGGGGAGGAGGGAGCCCTCCGGGAGTCCTGGAGTAGCACGTTGTGAGGGTCCACACAAAGGGTGATGCTAGGCTGAACTCCATTAGGGCCTGAGTGTGAGTGTGGCTCAGAGGCACCTGGGGGCCGTTACAGGGCGCGGGGAAGACAGGAGCTGGCTGGAGCAGCGCCCCAGCATCCCAGGGACCAAAGTCTAGGGGGGTTGTGTGTCTCAGGTTGCACTTTGGGGGAAGACTTTTTGGAACCACTTAATCTCTCTGTAGCTCAGTGTAAGCCTCGCGAAAAAAAGATAATAGTAGTACTTGCTTTGGAAGATTGTTTTACGGATTAAACGAATAAAAGGCGTTTAGAGCAGTGCCTGACGCACTGTATGCGCTGCATGTGTTTATTAGATAAAATATCATATAAACAAATAAGCACTCCCCCGACCCGGCCATGGCTTTGGGGCACCAGTTTTCTCCAGTCCCGAACCCCCTTCACGCTTTGCTCCCACCACGGCCCACAGCGGGCTGCGGTCTCCCATCCAAGGAGGGTGTCACTCCCCACCCCCATCACCCGATTCTGCACCCCGCGCCACCCAGTGCGCACCGCGACCCCCAGGCATGGGGCACATGTCGCGAGGGGCAGCTGCGGAGACCCCAGACGAGCGCTCAGCGGCCGGGCTTCCCCGGACGCCCCACCCACCTACCCCAGCGCTGCCCTCCACCCGCTCGGCCGCCCGGCCCCCGGCCCGCGACGCGGCGCCCCCGGGCCGCCTGGCGTCCCCTCCCCGCCCCGCGGGCTCGCGGCAGCCGGGCGGCCGGCCCGGCCCCTGCCCACCCCCAGCCCAGCCCGGGCGCGCCGCACTGGGCATGCTCCGTAGCCTGGGCAGGTTGGGGCTGCGAGGCGACAGCTCGGGCTCTGGAGCCGAGAGGCAAGAACGAGGAGGGAGACTCGGGGGCAGGGGAGGAGGGAGCGGCGGGCCACGGAGGGGCCGCGGGGCCCGGCGGCGGGCGGGCGGGCCGGCGCTGTCCCGTGTGCTCATCGGGGAGACGGCGGAGACCCCGGGTCCTCGGAGGAGGTAAGGACCGCGCGGCGGGGAGGCGGGGAGGCGGGGAGGCCGGGGGGCGGGGGGGCGGAGGCAGGCGGGAGGGCGGGACTGGGGCGCGCCGGGAGGGGGCTTGGCGGCGGCTCTTTATGGCGGGGAGGGGGTTGGTGTTGCCGGGAGCAATAAGTGAGCTGCACCGCCAACAAGACCTCTCTCGCACACACACGCGCGCGCACACACACGCGCGTACACACTGGGTCTCCAGGCAGCGGCAGTCGCCGCATCCCCGGCTGCAGCTCCAAGCAAAGTGACAGGTAGGAGAAGGCTTTTCGGGTCCCGCCCGAGGATGCTCCCGCCCGCCCGGGCCTGTGGGGCTTGTTTGCTTTCCGCGGGTGCGTCCTCGACGCGCGCGCGCGCTCCCGGATGCCCAGCGGGGACCCAGTGCAGGTGCCGGGTGCGAGGCGCCCTGTGCGCGCGGGAGGCAGGGGACCCAGCCGCCACCCCCCTTCCCCTGTAGTCATCGCCTACTGGGTTTCCTCAGACTCTCTCCAGACGTTCACCGCTTCTGGGCTAGAAATAGCTCGGCTCGACGTGTATATGATTATTTTGGTTGGAAATAGTTGGCACCGTGCAACGCATGTAAATGTGTGTGCGTGTGGAGCTTCTTACCTCTTCAGGGGAAATCATAGACATGATTGACCATTTCCACTTAAAACAACACAGACAGGCTCAGCACTCGTTGGGGGCAGTGTTCCGGCCTCCTAAAAGCATAAAAATGAAGGAGAGAATTTTAAAGTTGCTTTTTCCTTAACCAGTTAGACCCTGTCTATATAGTACAATACTTCTGAGTGTAGACTTTGTTTCTACACAGTACTGAAGTATAGAAATATGAAATTCTCCAATTTCCAAGTGTGTCTAAGTGCAACTTTATCTAGAATCATAAAACTATCATAAAACTGTCACTTTTTTCTAGAGAGAAATGCACATGCCCATTATATTTCCATAAATATGGATATATTTGAGAAATGTCCCTACTCTTCTAACTTTTTAAAAAAACTCTTCTAGCTATTGTTGTAAAACACGTGTTTGAAATTTAATTTTGGCCAAAACATTTATGGAAGATTGCCTTTTTTTTTTTTTTTTTTTTTTTTTACCATAAATGTGATACGTGGTGGTCTGTAAATTTAAGTTATGGGTGTGTGGAGATAGCTGTTTAATAATTCTGTGTGGTTGGCAATAATGTCATCCAAACGTAGGCAGCCATATAACATCTTAAATGGAATTGAATTTCCCCTTTAAAGAGAAATCAGATTCATAAAATAAACATGACCAGGAAAAGCAACTGGTGACTTTACCTAGGCATTCTCTGAGAATGTAAGAAAGTATCTGAAGAATTGTGCTTTTCAGAATACAAAAATTGTGTGTGTGTGTGTGTGTAAAATTTTAACTTTATCCTTTTAGTGTGTTTAGATTGTTAGTTTCAGAAATGTATGGTTGAACTGAGAACCTGATGGTTTATATTCTTCAACCTTCAGTGGCCTAAGTTATAGAATCATACAGAAGATCAGAAATCTAGCTCACCAGGGGTATGTGGTGTAATCCCTCTCTGTGTTATGTAATCTAGGATGCTGTGTTTTTCATAGGACAGTCTTACATATTTTTCAGCTAGTGTATTGATCTGTTATGTCATCTTCCTTTTGAACTGTAGAAGTTTAATAAATGATTGCCATCTTGAGAGAATACCTGTTTTCATTAAAATTCACTTTTTAAATGGCAAAGCATTTTTTGTTGGCATTTTTACGTACATGAGACTTTTGCTGCCAGAACTAGTAACATATCATAACACATCTAAAGGTACCATGTATTAGATTACTGATTACACTTCCCTCCAACTATATTATTACTCAACCATCAGAACTTAGTTTTGATTTAGTTTTGATGATATCACTACCCAGCTCTGAATTAATCACTCATGAATATGCTGTTCTACAACTGTCAAAACAGAATTTCTAAGACTCCATTTGATCACTGGGTGCACATTTACATCTGTCGGAATAATTCTACCTTTATTTTGCAAATGCACACCCACGCAGAAAGCTTTGTTCTAAAATATTCTTCTGGAAGTTTTATATTTGTGTGCCTGAAAATGTGAATGATGTTCAACTACTTACATACATGCCTGGAATCCTGAGACGGTGTGTTTTTGCCTTATGAGATAGAGAAATATGGAAGCTTAAAAAGTGTTAAGGGTTACCAGAAAGCTTTTGCAGAAATGGATTTTTAAAACCTTTATTTATCTCTGAAATATTTCGCCTTACAGCAGAGACCGGTCACTGCTTGGAGCGCTGCTAGCTTGTCTTTCCCAAGAACATAACCAATTGTTTTTGGATTAATGTATACTGCTAATTTTGACAACATGGGACAGTTATATTTGGCAATCCCTATGAACAGGATATTTTCCCATGATACCACTAAATCCATTTTAGGGTTTGATTTATTAAGAATTGAAATGGTGACTAAGGTAAATTGAGGTGAAATTGAGTTTCAATGCTGCTAAGCTGTTTTCCTTTAATCAGTTATATTGGCATGCTAATTTGTTAGAGGGTGTGATATAGGTGAAGTTAGTTTCTGAGTTCAGCGTCTGTATTTCTATCCCTAGTTTTTCAGATGTAACTGGCAAACTCAAATAATGGAATCAATGAACAATTTTGCAGATTATTAAAAAAAATATGTTAGTAATTAGCTGCCAAATTTAAATTTTTAATTTCAAAATCCTATGTTGAGAGTAAATTGTATCCTTTTGGACCAGAGCACTTAGGTAATACAGGCATGGGAAAGAAAGATTATGTATTTCTCATGTTCTCCACCAATATCCTTAATAGTGAACTCAAATAATTTTTGGGAAGTAGAAATTTTCTTTGAAACTTAAAATCATGTAGCAGAATGTGACTGAATTATTGTTTGTGATCACTTAAAAAGAGTGAAACAGCATGTTTATTAGCACTGATGACCCAGGTTTTTCATAAACTGTCTGTTACAGTGAATCTCTGTAAAACCAAGAACTTCTGCATTTGATATGCAGAATGAGGTCAAGGACTAATGGAGACGTTTTAATGATCACAGTTGGTATTTCATGTCCAGACTGAAGTTTCTGAAATAGTTGCTTTTCACCTTGTAATATATGAAATTGTAGGCCATATTAGTGACTGTCAAACAGACTTATCCCCCTATTGAGAAATAAATAAAGCTTTTCATCACTGATGGGTGGCAGCAACGACTTTCTGTGGTTTTGCTGTTGATGTTCAGATGTTAACTGTGTTTGTGAGGACACTGCTTAATTCTCAGTGTTGTCCATTCCACATTTTCCTATTTCCCAATCATATTGGGGAAATAGAATAACCTTGCATAGGTCTTTCTCGCCTTCCTTAGTATTTGTTTTTCTGTTTAATAGTTTTTCTTTTGATAAAGCCTCACCCTTTAAAGTAGAAATGCTTTTTCAAGTTGTAATATTACTTATCTAGTTATGCCTTAGAATGATATAAAGGTTTTGCAAGTTCCTAGGCTATGATTCTTCAGCTAACCAAATACAAAAATGGGTTTACTTCACCCCCAGTGGAAGTAGACCCAGGTGTGTTGATGCATTACTGAGTGGATGAATGAGAAGTTTGTGTTATCTTGTTGGAATTAAGCCTGCTTTTAAAATATCACCCCAGAATGACTTTTATTTGCAAGGTCCGTTTCACTCGATTGCAGCAATCACTCCAAAACCCCACTTTCTAAGAGTCTGGCTGGAAACTTGTGCCTTTGGATGGTTTTCCTATGCTGAAGGTGTAACCTGAGTTTCTAGAGAAGATGAAAGTAATAATGTCCTACCTTTCAAATCTCAACAAGGAGCTCATTATGTTCCAGGGAATGAATGACCAGCAGAGTTTTTATTTTCCCTGCATGGACACCATCTAATTTTTCTTTTCTTTACTTTATGGAATCAAAATAGTTGAAAGGGACATAGATCAGAGGAAGATTTTTCTCTGAACACCTCTCTCACCTACTACTTATAAAACCTTCAATGAGAATGTCACACACCATGTGACCACAAGATATTGTTATCTTCTCCCCATGACTAGGAGTCTCCTTCACAGCTCAAAGGATTCCATCATCCTTTGGGGTGCCCAGGATTGGGAAATTCCACCTCCAGCTACTGAAATACCATTGGTAAAAGGCAAAAGATTTATATGATCTGAAGAGAAACCAGAGTATAATGAAACACCATTGGGCCAGGCAAATCATTGCTTTAAGATACATTGCCCTCCTAAAGCATTCTTTTCCTCCTGAACAATTTAAGGATGTTTTTGGCTCTCTAACATTAATGAATTGAAATAGCTAGCCATTTCCTCAGAAACAGGAAGAAAAAAAGTATTTCAAATGAATTAATTATAAACAGCTCATCAAGTTAGAAGAGATCAGAGACCCCTGATTTTACATTTGACATCTCCTGTTCTTTCTCCCAGAACAGGAGTTCTACACCTTAGGTACACCCCATCCATAAATGCAGCTGGCAAATGAATTACAACTTTATTTCACTTACTTCCAAGTGATAATTAGGGCAAGTGTTAGAGCCACTGCTACATCTTGGCAATTAATGGGTTGAAAAGAAGAACATATATTGCTATGCATGTCCATTTAAAAAAACATTATTTTGATAAGTATTTTCAAATATGACTGCTTTCCATTGTACTTTAAGTATTTAATTTTATGCATTTAAAAATATCATGCTGAGAAGTTTCTCTAGGATTCACCAGATTGCAGAGGGCATCCATGACCCACACAAGGTGAAGGAACATCTGCTCTGGAAATGCTTCCTCTCAGAGGCAGCTAGGTGGGTGGATGTGTGTTTTCACTGCAGGTTTGCTTTTAGCAATGTAATGTTGCTGAGGCCTTCAGGCATTGGAAACAGGCATACCGGAGCTCAAATCCTGATGGATGTCCTGTGTTGGCTAGCTGTGTGATGCTGGGCATCCACATTGAGCCTCACTTGCTCCATCTGTAAAATGAGAAGAATAACCCTATAGGGCAAAAGTGCCTGACACTGCACTATGAATAACAACGCAGGGTACTATGTTACTGCTGCTTCCACAACAGCTGCTGCCCCTCCTCCTAATACTATGGCTAGTATTACTGCTCACACCTCTTGTTCTCCTTCATAGCGGCAGATGGCATTGAACTATCCATACAAAGCAGGCTGAGAAAATTCCTATAAAACTTACAAGAGACATTTGCTCTGCTACCCTGCAAGGACAGAAAGTTCTAGTCACCCCACAGGGCCACCATGAAGTGCCAGATAGTCCTTTGGACTCGCCTAGCCCAGTGACTGCATTTGGACAGAGGGACCTAACATTAGCTCAGCCCTAACAGCCTCAGAATTCTGTGACTGTGAGGTTTGGAAATATAACTCAGTGAACCAGATGCTATCCCCAGGGTATCTGTGTCTCCCAGCTAGGCTTTTAAAAAGACTGTATTAAGCTATTTAGGCCTGGTAGGAGAGAGGCATCCATTAGAAGAATTTGGTGATCCCTGATATTTAGGGGGAGTCATCCTGGCTCCTGTTTCCCCAGGGAGCTTCAGTGGGAGCACTCATCTCTCCACTTTACATAGGAATAACAACAAAACAAAATGAAGCAACAGACATTTTTTGAGCCCTTAAAATGTGCCACTTCATTTAATCCTTCCAGCAGCCTTTTTGGGTGGATATTCATAGTATCTCCAGTTTACATTTGGGGAAACTGAGACTAAGAGAGGTTAAGTTAATCACTCCAGGAAGTTAGAGCTGGGGTTGAAACACAGGTAAGCTAACACCAGAATGCCAACTTCTAACCACTGTACTGTGTTGCCTGCCATTAAGTTGGTACATGCTCCAGAAAGGTGGTTACGATAAAAAGTTTGTGACAGTTATTTTAAGTGACTGGGCTGAGATGTGACAGATCAGCTTCCAGCAACCCTGTTGTGAATATGGAATTGAAATAGGAAGTTGAGGATAAGGCCATGGTTCCTCGTCTAATTCTAGGTGCCTTTGTTTCTGCAGTTGCATGGGCCAGAAGTCTGAGATAGGGAGGTTACCGATGCTATGCGGGGGTAACCTAAAAAATTGATTTGAGTTTTCTGGAGGGCCAGTTTTGAACTGGTGAAGTTCCTCATGGTTTCAGTGAGGGTGTTGTGTACTCTGATTCCTCCAAAGGCCAAGTATGTGACATGCTTGCGTGTGGCTGACCAGGTGTCGGAGACCTTAGGGAGTACTGAGGCTTGCAGCCTGCCCAGAGCCTGGTTCTGTCCCTCCCTGGGAGCAGCTGCCATGAGGGTCTGACAGATTTCTGCCAGCTTGGCCTGGGCCTCAGGGTTGCCAGTGCCTCTACATTTTCCAGAGAAGCATGAAATCCAGATTTATTTGAGTCTCAAATCTCCTCATTTTAAAATGTTTGGAAATAATTAAAATAAAAACAAATGTATCAGCCCATGGTGTGGCCAAACAAGATGCTTTGTGGAACTAATTCGGCCCCAAAGCTCCCATTTTGAGCCTTTTGTCAATTGTAAGGGCTTGGAAACACCATGTACTGGAAAATTAGAAAATATCAGTCGTTTTCTTTTGCTCTTTTGTTTTTTGGCTGTAAAATTTCTTACAAAGGTTGTTACGGCTATGTGTTAATATTTCCAGTGTGCATAAATTTCAGGTTCTGAATTTCTGCCCATTCTTTCTCTCCCTGTCCCCCAGTTTTCAAAGATGTTAGCAAATATACAGAGTTGAGGGAGGCAGGAAGTGGTTTTCTCTCCCATTTCATCCCATTTCATGGTGCTCCTTTAAAATAAGAACACCTTAAGTGTCGGGAAATGGGTGACTTCACTTATGGAGACATGGAGGTTGTCTTGCCTGCGTCACTGATTTGAACTCTAACCAGTCACAAGATGTCTCTCCTGCTATTTGGTAGTAGCTATATTTGTCCTGAACATATAGAATGTAGATCTGTTTCTGCAGGTTAGTGTTTTAAGGTGCAATCCACTTCACGGCCCTCATTTTCCTTTTCACTCTTAAGTGAGAGACCACAATGGATCAAATGAAAGGGCAGTTCCTTTGTGATGGGTTTCTCTCATATCTGCTGATGTACTGTCATTGGACAAATCACAGAAACCCTTTCTGGAGTTTCTTTTAATCTTTTTTCATTGGTTTTTAAAATGATGTAAGTGATACATTAATATGTTCCAGTTGAAATGATAACGCAGAAATAAAGAAGCAAAATGTAAAGTACCCTTTTCCACCTAAACCCATCCCCAGATATAACCATAGGCAACAGTTTACAGTGTTTCTTTCCCCTCTGTTTTCTATGCATTTACATATATAAGTACATATACATGTCTTTTTCTTATTATATAAACTGGATCATACTGTGTACATTTTTCTGTGACTTACTTTAGTCTACTTTAACTGTACATCACGGAGATCTTTCGATGCCAGTATACTAGTTATCTTGTTCTTTCTAACATTGCATAAAATTTAATAGTATGGATGTATCATACTTTATTTAACTATTCTTCTGTTTTCACTATTGCAAACTAAAAAATCGAAGATTTTTGTTTTTAGGTCTTTGTGCAAGTGTAAGAATTTTTTGTAGCTAAATTCCTAGAAATAGAACCATTTGGTCAAAAGGGTATGCACATTTTACATTTTGACAGGGCGCTGCTGAATTGCCTTGAAAAAGAGTCCCCATGAAATTTGTATCTCGTGGAACCTCAAATTATGCAGCTGAACGTATTCTCTAATTAAAGCATGCCCCACATTGTGAACATTGCTTTACTAATTTGGTTAGATTTCAGCTATATACAATGTATCAGGAAATGACTTTAGAAATAGCCTATGTCCTTAAAATTCCTTGAAAATACAATACTTATTTAAAAAGAATTTACCAGTTAAGGGGGTAATGTAAAAACTCTTTAATAAAAAGATATTTTATAGAATTAGAGGGTTGAAAATTTGTTTTCTGATCAGTTTGGCTAACTGTGAAACTCTAGACCCCTCCCAGCAGGGATATGTCATAAGTGCCGTTGGATTTGTGGTCAGAGAAGTGAGGTTTTGCACAGCCAACCCTGAGAGGCCAGAGGATGATATTGTCCTGGGAAGATTAAGTTAACTTCATTGCTAAAAATCCTGTCCAGATGTATTTGTAGCTTTAGACTTTCAAATACTTAATTATTTAAGAATCTCTTTTACCTTCTAGAATACTTAGCGAATTAGAAAATTCAGAGATAATGCTCTTTTATTGAGTTTTATTTAATGGATACCTGAGGTTGATTTCCATGATTTTTAGAACTAGAAAATTCAGAGATAATGCTATTTTATTGAGTTTTATTTAATAGATACCTGAAGCTAATTTCCATGATTTTTAGAAATATAGACAAAGGACTATATAAATTGGAAACTATTCCATATTTTCATTTACAGAAATATTGGGGAAAGTACTACGGAAAATGTAGGTCACTGATTCCCAACTTTTTTTAGCAGTGACAACTTTGATTAACTGTAATTGTTATCAATAATATGAAGTGAATTATTAGTTAATTTTCAGAATTTTACAACATCCCCTGGAAGACTTGGAATCACCTTAAAGTATCGCAATATCAGGGTTAGTAAATCTTGATGTGTATAAATGGCAAAAAAGATGAAATGTTGTTTCTGTCTTCCAAAGATAGATTCAGTTCTTTCATCTGTTTCTCCAGATCCATTTTTAAGACAAATTCTGGTTAGGTTGGCAGTGACATTCGGATTCTGATTGTATGCCTTCTGCATGTTTATTTTTACAGCACACTGTGAATTGTAGAAATATGGTAGGACTCAATCATTATTTCCTTGGCATTGAAACCTTGCATATTCAAGAAAGTCTGTGCGAGGTTTTGCTCATGGAAATGTTATAGTGTTTCACAGTTTTCAGACAATTTCCTTTGGTAATGTCTGTGAAAGCACAATGGAGGGCACCACCTGGTCACTTTTTCAATCTGTGTCATTCCGAGCCCTGCTGGGGAGCAGATGGCACGTGTAAACCAAGTTTTTTGAGGAGGGCTTTAATAAAGGGACCCTTTAGAGGGAGTGGACAGGTGTAGGGAACACACCAGGGGATTGATAAAGAGGGACCTAGCAACGATGGGGAACTGTTCGTACCCTAAGGGAAGGGACAAGAAGGGTTGTCTGGCAAGTGCTGTGTCCCTTTGTAGAGGACACCTGTAATATCCCTGCAGGAAAACAGCAGGGGAATCCATATACCTACCTCGGTCTCCTCCTGCCCCCAGACTCTGACTGGGGTGCGTTCCAGTAGCTGAACCCAGACAGAAGCCAGAGGGCAAGACAGAAGGGGTGAAGGTGGAAAGGGTTGGCAAAGGGTCTGGGGAGGCCAGTGGCAGATCCCCCCTCCCCTGCCCTTGCCCTCCTAGAGCAAAGGCTTGCACAGGTGAGAGGTCAGGCCAGGGTAGAAAGCCTATGGTCTGGTTTTGTGGGCAAAGAAAGTAAAACTGCTGCTACAATGACTAAATTTAAATTAAAGTTAGGAATGTTCCACAGTGCCACAGGCTGGTATCAGTAAGATTTGTGGTGGGTCTTAGGGTAACATTTTTTTTTTTTTTTTGGTAAATTTTTGCTTTCATTTGGAATGAATTGTACATCTTAGGACATGCATAGAATGGGAAACTTTATGTATTTATCTGATGAACCAAAAATGTAGGCTTATAGATAGGAAAGACAGAAGGGAGTCATAAAGTCTGTCAACATGGAATTGGGTACCTAATATATAATTCCTTTGCTCTTAATATTTTATGAAAATATTTTATTTAAAATGTCAGGTACCTGGGGGAAGAGACTAGGAGGAAATTAAGGTTATTAACAGTAATTTTCCTTCAAAGAAGTCAATTTAACTGAATCATTAGCATCACTGAGTAGAAACGAACAAGCTGTATTTTCACATTTGTTCAGCATGGCAGTAAGACTTGGAGGTTTCAGGTTCATTTATTCTCTCATTTTCTTGGCCCTGTTGTTTGAAAAGGTGGAGACTGCTCTGTTTGGTTTGTGTACTTGTCCTGAATGAACAAGCAATGAAACTTGATTAGAATCATAAAATCATACTGCTGGAAGGAACATCAGAGTCCGTTTCTTCTTACCTCCAAATTTTATGGCATAAGAAACCAAGATACTAGCTATGAGCAGCTGCTGTTGTGCAGGTCTTTGGAGTTGGTTAATCTGGGGAAGTCACGTCACCTCTCCAGCTGGAAGGAATTGCACTAGATTAATTCAATTTTGCTATTACCCTTATAGACTCCCAAAGTCCCCGATTCTGAGGGCTTACTTGTCCATTGTACACTATTTCCATGTATTAGAGGTGGAGCTTCTTGAATACCTTTTCCATCACCCACTCCTTAAAGTGGTATTCTCTGGAGGGCTCTATGTTGCTTTTGACTTTTCACTCTATAAACTCTTTCTCTGTGAAAGAACATTAATTTCTACCATTTTTATAACTATTCACTGAAGACTCCTCTATCTCTGACCTCTTGTCTGAGCTCCAGCTATATCCTGTTGTCTGCTAGAGATCTTGACATTGAAGTCCTATGGGTACTTTCAAATCAAAATGTCCAAAACAGAAGCCTTCAACTTCACTCCAAACCTGTGTCTCATATCCCAAGTTCTAAATCTTCATGAAACAAGTCACCCATCTGTTGCGTCTACCCCACTAATATCCCTCATTTTTGTTCACTTCTCTCCATTGTTACTTCCACTGCCTAAATTTATGTCCTCATCATTTCATGCCTTGATTATTCCAAGAACCTTCCAATCAGTCTCCTTACACTCTTTCTTTCCCATTCATGCCATCATTCGCGCATATTCTATTGGCTATTAAGTGAGCGTCAGGTACTCTAACAGTGAGCTCTTGCTTTCAGGGGTTTACAGTTTACTGGAGGAGACAGACAAATAAACAGCTGCTTTATAAGTTTACATCTTTGCCCCTTCACTCCGTTCTTCACACTCAGCTAAAGTAATTTGCACAAAATAAATCTTATTATAGCATTACCTCTAAAATACTTCAACAGCTCCCTATTGCTTTCAGGATTAATTTGTTTCCCTAATTTGCCAAATGCAAGCCATCTATGGCCTGACCTCTACAATGAAGTTTTAACTCCTTTATTTGCATCACCTATGCCATGCTAGCTATATTAAAATCCAGGAGCATAAAGGCTATGGCCACTGTGCCTTTGCTGACTTTGCACTCAATTCCCTTCTTTAGCTGGCTAATCCTACGGGCTTTCATAGACCCTACACAGTTGTTGCCTTCTCCACAAAGTCTTCCTTGATTTCAACTCCAGTTCAGGTTGGGTGCCCCAGTTGAGTCCTCCTGTTGAAAGGTTTGCAAATTTTAGCCACAGCATGGCTCTCTGGGAGTATGGAACAATCTGGCGCATATTAGTGACTAAGTAAATGTCTCCTAAAATGAATGAATAACTAAATGCCATTATTGCAAAATCTGCAGATTGGGCAAATTAGGAAAGTAATTTGATGGATAAATAAAAGCGGTGCCATGTGTAATAAACTGAAGCCATCTATAGACTTATAACAGAGGAAAGAAGTATTCCAGGATTATTTACACAGTCACAAAAAGTAGCAGAATGATCAATTTGGAAAGATGGTCAGTAATTTGAAAATTTTATATTTATTATTTCTGGTAACAGAAATCCTGATATTGTAATATATTAGTATACTAGATCCGGAAGGGACGTTTCCTTGAAGATAATTTGTCATTTATTTCTGGTGGGCATACATTCACTCACATTGTTTTTCCTTTGAGTTCGATTTGAATCAAGTTATGCTTATTTTTCTTATAGTGTGTTACAACCCTGAATCAAAGAAATTTCTTTACTTAAAACTTGGCTGGAAATTTAGGGGAGAAAAGCATTTATTTAATCAGATTATTTTATTAAGTGAGACACTTGGTAATCTAAAATGCTTTGTATTTATTTTCTTGTAGCATTTTATTTTTAAGATGACCTGGGAATACATCAATGCCAAATAGGGAAAGCAAGAAAGCTATTAATTAATTGAAAGGAAATATTCTGCTGAATATTGTTTTTGAAAGAGCATCTTTTATAGTTACAAAATCAGGAGGGAGCATTTTATTCACAGCGGTTTGAATCTTGTGTAAAGAGTGGCTTTGACAGTCTTAACCAGGGCCCCCTCCCCAAGCGTGGGGCATTAATAGGGTTTAAGAGGTTTCTTCTTTGCAATTGGCATCTTTCTGATTTTGCAGATTTCTTCTAGCTTTGTGTTGAAAAAGTGCTGGCTAAGTATGTTAATTATTAGATATATCATTATTCAAATTTCAATGGAGACAACATTTAGGAGGATTATAGCTTAGTTATTGCAGCTGCTCAGAAGATACTTCACAATAGCACTTGGAAATACAGATAGAGAATATTTCCTTTTATTTAGAACATTTTTGGACCTGTGAGGCCCTTTGAGAATCCTGAGCCTGGCCTCATTCTGTCCATTTTTCCTTCTCTTTGAAAGAATTTCAAAGTAACTGGTTAAAGTTCCTCTCCAAATGTCATAAGTAACATACAGGGATTTCTTGTGCAGGTACCAAAGGGAAAGGAGGCTGTTTAAAAGCACAGATGATTTGGGTATTAATCCATATCCTGGCAATGACTCTGCTAGAATCATACACTGAACCATTCTGTTACATGTTAATTTTCATTTTCTCAGCTTGAATTTTATAAATGTGGCAGACCAACAGGTTTTCCATAAAGATTGATAACCAGGAGGAATCTACTCTTTGATTAAGAGCAGCAGATGCCTTTTGAAAACCTTCTGGAAGTGCTCCACTTTCCGCCAAACCATGGTGCTCCCAGCTTTGCTGGAAAGCTGACAGAAATAATTACCTGGAAGGTATACCTCATTTGTCAACAGGGTTTTTGGCTGAGCATATCTTGACAGAAATTCCTGTCCATTTCCTCCTAGAGGTGAGAGCAGCCTTTTTACTGCAGAAGGACTGTGACACAGTGAACACAAGTACTAGTCAGTTACTGCTTCTTACCCTCACACAAGGTGTGAGACCCCCAGAAAGGAAGTTTCTCTCTCTTTCTTTCTAACACACACACACACACACACACACACACACTCACATGAGCATGAATGACAGCTGGAGACTGCAGGTGCTTGAGCCATGCTATGGAATAGGATGCATGAAAAGCCACGTTATAAAGAAGTGGAGTCAGTTCTTTGATATTTTTGAGGCTTTACAGGGTGGCTTTGTAATATTTTAGAATGTTAAGATTTCCTGGGATACTTTAAGACCAGGCCAAAAACCCAGCATCCGTTATACTTAAGCAGTATGCCCTGGGCCTTGCAAATGCAACCTTATTTCATTCTCTGAGCAATTCTTTAGGTTAGGTATAATTACCACCATTGGATACTAAGAAAACTGGGTGATTAAAGCACTCACTCCCATCAACCGGGGTCACGTGGTTGATCAGTGGGACAGACAGGCTTCAGAATAACGTTGACCTGAATCTGTATGGCTACACCTGAGGCTGTCTGTGCACAGGGGAAAGGCCGCGTGAGGACACGGTGAGAAGACGGCAGTCTTCAAGCCAAGGAGGGAGGCCTCGGGAGAAACCAAGCTGGCTGGCACCTTGATCTTAGACTTCCAGCCTCCAGAACTGTAAGAAGACGCATCTCTGCTGTTGAAGCCACCCCAGTCTGTGGTATTTTGGTTTGGCAAGTCCTAGAAAGCTAAGATAGGGGGGCTTCTTTCACATGCAGCTGAAAGCAGTCCTACCGATAAGGAAACCACAACAAATAAAAGTATTATAGACCAAAATAACATACATGATTTGAATTATTAGTTCTTTTGTTTCTTTCTTTATGAATGCTGTTTCCATAGCAGTTATGACCTTATACTTTACTTTTTCTGTTTATTTGTCTAACTTTTAGTGCCCTGCCACTACATACACACACACACACACACACACACTCTCTCTCTCTCAGCTCCCTCAGTCTCAGGTTGTCTCTTTTTTCTTTTTTTTCCTTAACTTTGAGTTAAAAACTTTGAGTTGCTGTTTTAAGGTTGCCTATTTCTATTTCCTCCATTCATCTACTACAATATTTAGCATGTATCAGGCACTTTAACCTTGCTTGTTAAATTAAGGCAATGTAGTTAGCAATTTAGGAAAACGGAATGGTCAAATTAGACTAATGATAAATAATAAATAAAAACGTGTGATCTTTTTATCATTTCAAAATAACAATTTTGGTGTTTGACCACATATTCCTAATTTCAGAAGGTGATTTTTGTCATGAGTTGGCTTAGTTTACAAGGTATTTGCTTTCATTAAGTTTTCATGGGAGTTAATTTGTTTATAGGCAGAGATTAAATAAATCATGTATTTCTTAGTCTGTTTCTTTATTTATTGATTGTTCCTATGTGAGTTTCAGTTACTTTTTAAGGAGTCTTAGTATTGAAACATTTCATGTGAAATGAGCTTATTTTTCCATAATTAGGAACTTGAATCATTGACTGATTTATAATTTGATACGTATTGTGTACTTGTAGAATTTCTCTATCAACCTAAGTCCTGGGGGTAATTTTCTAAAACAAAATAAAAATGATTTGGGCTCTTTTTTGTTTCCTTAACATACTAACAGTAATCCAGGAAATATTTTAATTTCTTTTTAGTTAGTGCTTTCTCTTTGTAATATTTTTTGTGCGGAGAATAAATTATCATAAGACTTTCATTAACTGCAGTGTAGTGTTTTGCTTAATTTGGTGCCCGTCAGGGAAAAAAAAAACAACAGCATAATTGAGGTGTTATGAGTGAGTTATTTTATTTATTAATTCCAATGTAAATTTATCACTGATTTAGAAATAAAGTATTTCTGGAATTGAGGTTATAAAACAGGGAACATACCTGCTGAATGATTTATATTCAGGACATTTTGAATATAAAGATTGGATATAAGGATATTTTGAATAGAAAGCATTACACTGATGTGCTTTAAATGACAAATGAATAAGTTAATTTATCTTTTTCAAAATATTATTATTTGAGTGAGCTTTTTAAGCAATACAGTGCTATTTTATTAGGTAAATCATTTAGAAATTTCTGTGTAGGTATGATATATTTTGTTTAAAACATTCTACCCCAAATCTGACATTGCTGTGATGTAGAATGGGGTCAAGTAATAAAATGTCTGGACTCCTTTATGTATATGCATGAAATTTCAGTGATTCACATGAGCTGATATGGTCATTTGGGTTTATTTGAATTAATTAATTATAAGATGTTTAGCTCTTTCAAGTGGTCATAACTTATTCTCAATTTTTAAATCAAATTTGTATAGTAGTTAGCACATAGTAGGTTCTTCAGTGTGTCCTAAAATTAATATGTAAGATGGGAAAAGTGGCCGCATGTTGTTATTCTACTTTCTTCCTTATTTCATGGTTTTGTATATCCTATTTTGGATTTGTAATGCATTCTGCTGTTTCTAAAATTGGTATCTAAGCAATGCATTTTTTAACATTAATTATCAAGTTTTGTCTTACTCTTAAATTCCATGTAGTTATGTAAGGCAGTTTAAATGGGCATTATCTACCTTGCTAACACCTACTTTCCTGGGTCTAAAATATATTGACCTTGACTGTAACCTTGACATTCAGGATAGTTCACTAGACTCTGAAAAGATAAAGCCCAGTGTGTGATTGTAAATGCCTATTTGTATGACATCCTCAATTACATAATACAAATAATTCAGAAAATTGTCAAGATACTTGAACATTTTATATAGGGATTGGTCTTAGCACAGACTTACCCATGGGAAATAGTTTATTTTCTGAAGAATCCTTCACCAAACTGAAGGCTGGGTGTACAGTCTTGAGGATATGATGACTCTTTGGTTATTATAACCACAAAACACAGGAATGGCTATTTCTTCCTTTGAACAAAATGATACATTTAAACTTTTTTTTTTTTTTTTGAGGGATGTTTTAAAATGTGTTTGTTGTGTGACTCAGTTTGGAGTATAGGTGATATTAAGAATTAAATTTTTGAAATGTTTACCCTGTCTGCTTTGTTCACTTTGACCTTACAACCTTATGAAGAGGGAGGTGAAACCATCAGGACAGGAAAAAGTGATCTTCTGAAACTCATTACCTAGATGGAAAAGGACATATGTTTCCATGGAAAAGGATTCCACATAGAAAATATCTTTTAAAAGTTACTCTCAAGTGCAGCATTGGTGAATAGGGAAAGAAAGCAATGATTTTCAATGTCTTGTAAAGGTCAGGAACTCCATCGGGCACTCTGATTTGGGAGGAAGTTTAGCAAAATGTATTATGTGTATTGTGGGATCCTGACTTTGCCACTGACAAGCCAAGAGACCTTGGACAAGTAATTGACCTCTTCCTCCTCCTCATCATTTTTTACATCTGTCTTGTGAGATAGGTGGTGATATCCTCATTCTACAGATAAGGAAACTGAGGCTCATTTACGTAATTTGTTAAGGGCCACATAACTAGAGCACTGCAGAACTTGAATCTGGAGTCAGCCCTTACTCAATATCCCACCCTCTTCCTCCCCTTCCACGTGGCCTTCTCCAAGGCTGTCTTGTCCTGGCTACCTAGTTGATGGTTTTAACCAAACAGGCTTGTAGCTTTCATGTTGAATGAGCTCAGAATCAGGGCATGGATGATACCAAAAAGGCGATGAGAGAAGTGACTAATAGCTGGCCATTGTCCTAGCTGACTGTGTGTCCTTGAGCAAGTCATCTCGCCTCACCTGTCTCAGTTGCCTTATCTTGTAAGGATTTAGGCTTGTAGAACTCTTTCAGATTTACCCTTTTATCAGCATGAAGTATTCCTCTTTGTCTCTGGTAACACTCTGTTAAAGTCTGTTTTGTCTTATTACTATAGCCAGTTCAGCTTTCTTTAGCTTACTGTTTGCGTGGTATAACTTTTTCTATTGTTCCAAACTATTTGTTTTTCTATTTAAAGCATGTCTCTTAGCCAGGTGTGGTAGTGTGCACCTGTAGGCCCAGTGACTCAGAAGACTGGGGCAGGAGGATTGCTTGTGCCCAGCAGTTAGAGGTTACAGTGAGCTATGATTATGCCACTGCATTCCAGCCTGGGTGACAGAGCGAGACCTTGTCACTAAATATATGTGTGTGTGTGTGTGTGTGTGTGTATATGTGTGTGTGTGTGTATATATATATATATATTTATATGTAAAGTGTGTCTCTTTGTAGAGAGCATACAGTTGATCCTTTTAAAAAAAATCTATTCTGACAGTTTATGCCATTTGGATGGAGTGTTTAGTCCATTTACATTTAAAGTAGTTGTTGATATATTTAACAGTTGTGTTCTGTAAAGTTGTATGAGGTATATTAAATTTGCACTTTGATTTTCTGTGTCTTCTCAGTTTTCTTTCAGACTTAACTTTATGAAAAAACAATCTTATGCAGGTTGGTACTTACTATAACTAGTTTATTGAATGGGTCACACTTAAGACACAAACAGAACATATCTTTATTCTCTACTTTGGATGATATTTTTGGCAGATCCTATAGCTTTTGAATCATTCTAAAGTATTGGAACAACCTCATTTTCAAATACCAGAAAAATGTGGTACAATGTTAATCAAAACTTCCATTCTCTCATCTAGTTTATAGCTTCACCCCTTTTCCATCCTCAGGGCTGAGCCCAGGCTTAGTGATCAGCAGTAAGGAAGGCAGGTAATTTTTAGTTTAATTCTTCTCTCTGCACCTCCTTCTACCCCATTTCTGATTCTTCCAGAATTGGCAGTTGGGACAATTCTGTTTGTTTTTACTTTTGGCCAGTTCTTTCTCATACACACCCTGCTGGATTCTTTGGAGACCCCTTGCCGAGTCCACTGGCATCATGCCATTATTTTGTGTGGGCAGTGCAATCCCTGGGTGACCGACCTTTAGTTCCTGTCCTTCAGTGGAACATCACTGGAGTGTCCCTGTGCCCCTGTCTAGGCAGGCTACTTGGGTGGAGACCTTTCAGGATCACTCAAACCTGACTGCTACATTCCATGGTATTCACTTGGTCCACAGGAAAACTCACAGCTTAGTACCATCAGATCCGAGGCATAGACTGTTTCCACTTTTATTGAAGCTCTTTCGCCTTGTTCTGCTATTGCAGATGGCATTAGTCAGGCTTGTGGGCTCCAGCCTCACACATGTCCCACACAGTTTCTACACCAAGGCAAGCATCCAGCCCAGGGACAGAATGTCAGCCTCTCTTGGTGCAGATAGCCCCAGTTTATCTTATTTATTTATTTATTGGGTACTTCCTCTGAGCTGCTAGAGAGGGAAGGAAAGGGAATTGTTGCAGTTTCTTTGAAAAAGGATCTCCTGCAATGCAAGTTCTTCTCATAGGTGGACTCTGGGGTGACCTCTGGGCTGGTTTGGCCGTGCATAGCAAGTCCTGTGGGCCTTGTGAAGGGAACTCATCACACTGTCTTCAGCATTGAGACTTTAGGTGAAAATTTGAAACAATAGGAGAATTCTTACTCTACTTATCGTCAGAAGAATTTAGAGATTATTGGCGTAATAGTAAGTCAATAATCAACACAGTAAGTATCAGACCTTTAGCTGCATTTGTAATTTGCGAACTGCCACACTCTATAATCTTTTCCCTTCACAGTAATGAGAAATAATAAGTACCAAATAAATGCTTAATGAATCAGCTCGTGGTGATTGCAGCGTATTGGTCCCCAGGGAAGGTAAGGGTGACCAATATAATAGGAGGAATGAGGTTTCTAATCTGCAACATTCCTTACTGATTTGGTTAGACAATTGGTCACTTAAGTGGAAAAAAATATAATTTCAAACTGTTGTTAGCTTAGTCAAACTAGTTGGTCAGGTTGGCCTAGGTAGATAAACTGGATTGACAGGCACCTCTGCTGGAAATCTCTAAAGAGTTCAGATGACATATATATATATATATATTTTATATATATTATATAAATATATGTATGTATATATATATAGAAGTATATATGTATGTTTACATGGGGAATATGTATATATACTTCTGTGTGTGTACATATGTACACATAAATATATGTTTTATAGTTCCAATATTGCTGTCAGAGAAAGAAATGACATGATGTAATATAATATAAAAATATATTTTAAGATTTGGCAAACAATAAATAGAACAGATAAAGGAGAATGGTTTGGAACAAGAAACAGGTAATTTTCCTTAATTTTTGGAGCAAATACAGATGAATATAAAATGTATGTATTGGTTTATCAGTTAGCTTATTTTGAAGTAGAAAATAACCTTAAAACATTAAATATGATTTTGCACCAGAATCTGTAGGTGACAATATCATAAGAAGTCATTTTAAAGTTATAAATTTAATTTTGACTAGAGTTAATTATCAGTATATTTAAAAAATATGTTAGCATGTATAATTTATTATACAGAAGTGCTTTATGTGGATAAGAAGATTATATTTCAGTGCTGTCTAACATTTTAAAAAATAATTTTTGTGCTTATTAAAGTAATATAGGATCATTCTAAAAATACAAAGAAGGAAAAGCACAAAGAAGAAGGCAAAAGGACCCTTAATCTAATCATAATAGGTAAATATTTAGAGACCAGAGAATCACCAGATTGGTTTTTGTTTATTAATACATTTTTTTCATGAGTGATGAAAAATTAGTCTTTTCATGGTAGAACTTCCTTTGATCTACATTTAATCAGCTCACTTATTTTTCTGTTAAAAACTAATAAGAATTCCTTTCATGGCTAGACTTTGTATGTAGAAAGCTGTACTAAGATTGTGTCCAGTATAATCAGAAACCTGCTAAATATAACTCCTTAAACTTTATTTGTAGACTAGAATTTTGTATAATTTTTTGAGCCTTAGTTGTTAAGAATTACTTTAAGATGCAGAAAAAGAAATAAAGTTAACTGGTGAATAATAAAGAGGTATTTTGACCCTTCAACCCTGTTTTTTGTTCTAGCCCTGGAATTGTCTACGGCAGTTAATTTAATGTGGACCTCAATATTTCATTTTGTAAATGGGCCAGTGTCTGTCTGATTGTGGGGTCAAATGCAAGGGGGAATATAAATACTTTTGGCCTATTTTTCAGGGTATACTTTAAGCAGGGTGCAAGGTAAGCATTCATAAAGGAGTCCTAATTTGCTAGAAAGCTTGGAGTTTTAAGTCAGAGATTTAAAAAGAAGTTGTATACAGAGTTCTACTTTGAATATTGCCAGATACTGTCTTTGTGAAAATATCTTCTTCCTGTTTCTTTATGAAGCCTGTCTTTTAAAATCATTGGCCTTTGGTGAAGATTGAACACTTTGAAAAATAACTTTATAGAAGAAAAATTGTAAGTGTTGTAGTATGATTTAATTGAGAATACCATTTATGTGTGTGTGTGTGTGTGTGTGTGTGTGCGCGCGCGCCATGGGAAAGTGTTGAAATGGGTTACTGACGAAAAACGATATGTTTACTTTCTTCAGAGAATTGAGCCATTATTTGGAAAAAGACTCAACATCCTTATACTAAGTCATAATTTTTTTCTAAGATTTGTGTGTGGAAAATTTTAAAATAATAGATAACTAATAGAAAGGATGAGAAAAACATGAAAGTATGCTTTATCACCTAATAAAGATCCCAAAACTGGTTGGCTTTCAATACATTTTCATTTTTTTTTTTTTTTCAAATGGGATAGCTTTCATAATAGAAATGATGACTTAGAAAATATTCTGTGTTACAAAATTGCTGGAAAGGTTAACTTGCAATGGCAGTGCAAGGAAGCTCATGTTACGCTAATACACGGCAGTTAACTTTTTCATCTGTGTACGCACATCATAAACTGCACATATTGTGTAAAAATAATTACCACATGTTTCGGGGGTGGTGAGTCTATTCTCCGTGAGAATTTATGAAGTTGTTAAATTAGGTTTCTTTGGAGTCATAACAGTTTATTTCGCTAAGATGTTTACTGGATAAATATTTTCATGAAGGTTTTCATCAACTTCAAAGAAGTATTATTTATTCAGTGAAAAGTGTTAGGAATCTATTGCAATATGGAATATGCATTCATTTTTTTTTCTTTCTACAGTAGATTTTTTTTTCCACTTTCTGGTTCAAATGAATCTAAAATTTTAAGCTGCTTGTATTGATCTGGTATGTTATATGCATAGAAGCAGTGGGTTTTATTTGTAGGCCCCCCAGGGAACAGGATCTTGGTGCCACATATTCTTTAAACATGGCAGGAGAGCTGTACTGTTTGTGTAGACCCAAACTGAAACCATAGACTCATAGGTTTCTTTTCAGCATGTCTAGGTTGTACAAGTACATGGTACCTTTTTTCAAAAACCTGCCATGGGTATGTAGAACCTTTGCAAATCCTTACAGCTCTACGATGAGCTAGAGAAAGTCAGTATCTGGGTCATGCCAAACCATATATGGCTTATGATACGGGCATACAGTATTTGTGTTTGATGTTACAATGGAACCCCACCTTGCATATGCTTTTGAGGCCTTAGACTGAAAGTTCCTGTGAATATTCCCTTGGCTAATGTATGTGTGTGGCTTATAAATAATATTTTAAGAAATACCAAAGTGAGAAGCAGCGTAGTGTAGCAGAAAACTGAGAGCTGACCTTCCTGGGTTTGAATAGCAAGTCTGCCTTTTACCAGACAGATGACCTTAGGTGAGCTCTTTAGTGCCCTCTAAACTTATTCTCATCTGAAAGGGAGACACTAGTGACTAACTGGAGAGCTGTAAAGACTAAATGAAATACTAGGTGTAAAGTGCACAACACATCACCTGGCTTATAATAGCTGCTTCTTAAGTGTCTTTTTTGTCTGTAGACATTTGATCATTACATATGCCATGCTGGGTCAGTTGAACAGTTCATACAGGTCATTATTATATTTCTAGAAGTGCTGCTCACAGATTTTCTTATTCTGAGGACTGTGTACTTTTCATAAAGTCTCTTGGAACAGTAATTTCTGTGTGGTTTTTCTCATTCATTTATTCAGCATTCATTAGTACTTGTTACATGCCAACTTCCTGACCTCTAGTAGTTTATGTTGTATCAAGAGAGAGCAACAGATAAAAGAGAAATTACTGTAGAATTTCACGTTCCACGGAAGGGGCAGTCCTGAGGCCTTATAGAAGCAGAGTAGCAGCATTTGAATCAGGCGAGCCCTTACGACCTCAAGAGGTATATCTTTGTGTTCTTTTCTGTTTTTTAGTGATGTTTCATTTCTGATGCTTAATCTAACCATGCTGCTAAATACTTACTTTTCTTTATTGAGACATACAGGTTTTGAAGACTATCTTAAATTAGAAGATTCTCCATTTCTTTGATTATTGGAATAGTGTTGCTCTCTTTTTTGTCATCATTCTCCTTTGTGTCCTTCCTGGGAGAGTGTAGGAGTCCTTAGGAGGGCACAGTGTGACTTGGTAGAGTGATGTGGGATGTTGCTTCCGATGGTTTTCCTATTCTCCCATAAGCCTGTTGGCCTTTTAGTGTGAGACATCCTCATGTTGACAAGTGGAAACTGTTGATGAGGTCAGCAGTGGTGATGTAATGGACAGTTATATGGAGTATCACAGTTTGTTGAAATAGGAGCAATTTCTGGGAACACAACCAGGGGAAAAATAAATTATATCTGGTGTTTATTAGAATATTTTTGGCTGTGAATACTAGAAAACAGCAGCTTAAACTTACAGAAGTGTGTCAC
Source organism: Eulemur rufifrons (assembly GCF_041146395.1). Taxonomy (NCBI): domain Eukaryota; kingdom Metazoa; phylum Chordata; class Mammalia; order Primates; family Lemuridae; genus Eulemur; species Eulemur rufifrons. Next base: position 32,326,052 of record NC_091002.1, read on the forward strand.
ACCTAACATGAAATGCAGGCTTAGAAATCTAAGCATCTAAGATTGCTTAGATGCTACATCTAAGCAGATGTAGCGTCTTAGTGATGCCGTCAGAGAACCAGGTTCTTTCTGTCATTCTTTTCACTACTTATTGTCTGGCATTTGACTTCATGGTTGTGAGATGGCTCTGTACCTCCCAGCAGCTATTCCCAGGAAAGAGGGAAGGGGATGTCTTTGTATCTTGAGAATGTACTTTCTCAGAGTCCTCTCTTTTGCATGTCATTGGTCAAAACTTTATCACATGGCTACCCCTAGCTGCAAGAGAGTGTGGGGAAACAAATCATTTTACCGTGGTATATTTTGCCTTCCATAAGAAAGTCAAGGTTATGAACACTGGATAGACAACTAGCTATAACTGCCATACCTGGGAGTTTTATTTTTGTCACTTCAAATGGCTTTAGTCTTAGATTTCATGATTTGGTGTGTATCAATTTACTACTTCATTCACTCATTTATTTGACAAATATTTATTAAAATGCATAAGGCCTTATTATATACCATTCCCAATTTAATAAAACTAGACCTCAAAGTGTGACTGCATGAATGAAGATATACAAGTATGGACGTAAGCTAATGGAAGTTTTTCTTAGCTCATGTAGTAAATTATTGGAACTGTGATTTATTTTAAAATTGAAATCAACTGAATTTTGTTTAGCTGACCTTCGTCATGTAGCTCATTCATAATTGTTATCCACACACTCCATCCTTTGGCCCTCATCCTTTCACCAATAAATCTGGAAGCCTGCCTCATAAGGCTGAGTTTCTCTGGTTTTCCCATAATACTCCCTTTCCTAGCTTTTATATGCTTACCCATTAAGTCACACAAATTTCCTTTTCAGAGTTTGGCATTGTCTCTTTATTGGAAAGGAAACAGATTTGTTTTAGGCCAGGAAAACTTGAGAAAGAAAATAGAAAACCATGAACTACTTTTTTTCTTTTTTTGTTTTTAATCATCGCATCTCATGTTAGGATTCAGCATTGGGTCGTGGTGTGTATTCTGTTCAGAGGAAACCTGAGTTTGTTCTTCCACCTGGTTTGTCTTTGATATAGGCTTAGCCCAGCTTTACACATGGTTTTTCCATGAACTGTGACATAAATCCTGCCTTTTATTTTATGTCCAGGGTCAGGTTTCCAGTAGTGGTGTCTGCCAGGGTCAATAAGTCAAATTCCGAGGCTGTGAGGATGATTTTACTCGGTGTGTGACTTTCCCTGCTTATTGTGAAAGCTGAGCTCTAGCCTCATATGACCCCTTTTGTCTCTTTCACATTTTAACAAAATTCAGTGGTATAATCTGTGGAGCACCCATATATTGGCTATTTCTCAGTAACAGACCACTCAGCTAGCATAAGCAGGTAGAAGATCTGATAGTTTATATCTGTGGTCCCAAAGCTTGTCATCAGTAAAGGATCTTTTTTTTTTTTAATTGTTCCTTCTCCAGTCTCTTATTTAGGAAGATTTTTGTTCATGAAACAGATCACATTGATATTAATTATAAGTTATCCATTTCCCCAGTTACATTAATCAAAGGTGTACTTAACTGCCAACAATTTCTGGCAAGCACGAGGTAAGCAGTGTTCCTATGTTGATATCACTTAATTGAAAGCAGAGATACTTGAAATAATAAAAAAATACAGAAGCTTTATTGTAAGTAAGTATATACTTGTTATTTGCCTTTTAAAATACTGAAATAAAGCTTCAAAGCCATTATTATGATGTTTATAAAACCATACCTAGAAGCTGTTCATTTTTCCTAGTGTGATGTATGATTTAAAAAATTTTTCTTAAAGTATTTCCTTAGTCTTTTTGGAGGGGGAGGTATTTGAAAACTATCAAAGTTGTGATATTTATGATATGGGGATTTCTGTCTTTCTGTATTTTCACTCATCATTTTCATTGTATGACCATTTTAAAACTTTTTATTGTGGAAAAGTTTGACCACACATAAAGTAGAGTGAATATCACAATGAACCTTCAGGGCCCCAGATGCTGGCCCACTTTGGGGAGTCCATGTGGAGCACTGGTGTTGCTTTGAAGGAAAGAGGTTCTGCTGCTAAGTGTGACCAAGAAGGGTGGAGATTACACTTGGCTATTTGCAAATGTGGAAGTGGTTACAGGGTCCATGCTCCTTTCAGTAGGATGTTGTGAACATTTCTTATTTAAAGCTGAAAAAGGATTTTTGTTTTCTGAAAGGAAGGTGGCATCTGAAGCAAGCACAAGCTAGTAGAGGAGTGAGTCCCCATTTGATGTGTGTGGGAGATTCTTCTGGAAGGCGGTCTCCTTGCATTTATACATCGGCAGTCATTTCAAATCCTTAGAGCTCTCTGGGTTAGAATCTTGATCTTTGTTTCTGAATCTATGGGCCATTATCCTCCTGGGAAGTTAAATTACAGATGGAACATGACAGAGTCAGAATTACATTCTTGTGGACATTGTCCCCTTTGCCATGTTTAAGTAGATTTGACTGGAAACAGTTTATAGTAATGGGTGATTAACTTATATTAAACTAAACTATTTACTTTATTATTTGGGCTTGCATATACAAAGTTAAAAATGTTAAAATCATTTGTCTACATCAACGAGTGATTTTGAATAGAAAAGTCATATTTAGTATTTATTAGTGACTTGTAGGTTTCTATGTCTGTGATTTATTGAAAATAATAAATGTAAAATAAAATCAGAGGGATCCTATTGATTTAATTTTTTAATGTATTTTTCTTGATCCAAAAGCCTTAGCTAAGCAAAATAGAGTACATAAATATAGTTTATTGGCTTGGACCGTTAAAAAAATTTGAACAGATGGAAGTAGCAGCTTATAGTTCTGTTGCTTCTGTTACTTGCATAGCCCATTACAATCTCTTCACCTCGTTTTCCCACTGGAAAAGTAGAGACAGGAGTGGAATTTTTATACTTTACGACTTCCATTTACTTTATGGAATTAAGATGTTTGAAAATATGTCATTGGATATATATTATAATTTTTTAAAATTTCCATTTACTTTTATCTGTTTTCCATTTCATTTTATCCATTTGCTAATTAGAAAACAAATCATTATAATCAAAATCTTTAAAATGTCTCATTTAGATAGAAATGGAGAAATACTTTAAGTCTAATTTAAAGATTTCTATTTGTTTAATATTGTAAATGAAGCCACAACATGATGAGATTATAGCAGGTCTTAAAAATTCGCCTTTGCTATTTTCTGTTCCTACTGGATAGTTTTTCTTCTATTTTTTCCCCCCACAGGGAAAGATGGTTTCTCTATGATACAGAATGCTGAACTGTGATCTCTCTTAAAAAGGTAGGTGTTGGTGCTTTTTAAAATTAATTTGTTCCTTTAAAAAAATGTTGTTAACTTGAATAAATTACAGCCCAAATGATTGAATCAAGAAGCGATAGATAGATAGATAGATAGATAGATAGATAGATATAGATAGATATGTTTTTTTTCATGCTGCTAACACATGCCATTGTGAATTGAATTAAAACCTCAGATTCAGCTTTATAAATTCAATATTTGAGTTTGCCAGGCTTTTTTAAGAATGACTATTTTGAGAGAATAGTTGATGTCTACAGCAGTCAATGCATGTGATGTGTAATAAGTGAATGCCTCTCGGTAGATACATTTTTTATTGGAATAGATTCATTTCAGCCCATCTTGATGAAATATGTTCCTCTCTTTTCAGTGGATGACATCTTTCTAGGAAGCCCAGAGAGTTTGAAAGTATAAAATGGTCTGTGGCTTGTAAAAATTGTCCTATCTTTGATTTTCTCTGGAAGACTTTTTTTTTCCCCAAAGTGTGGATTGTGATTTGCTTGAGAACTTTATCAGCTGTAACAAGGTTATGGGCATTTTGGGGTATATTGTGTCTTTTTGTAATCTATACAGAGTCTCCAAGAGGTTTCTAAATTTCACAGAGTGAGCTCCTACTAGCCTAGGAGTTGCTTTTGTTTTCATCTGAGACCTTTTATTCCATAATATGGACCAACATCTGCCAGCTCTCCTGAGAGGCATACTCAGGGACTTTGGTTCTGATCAGAGCTGTGCATCCAAGGTAGAACATATGGAGACTGAGAAAGCTATAGTGACAAGTGCTCTGGAGGGTCTAATGGGGATGTCACCGCAAACCACAGGATCCCTCAAAGATTTTGGGGGTGTTCCAAGATTACAGTAGTCAAACCTGAGCTTGTGCCATTATCCTTCAATGTTATCCTCTAGTTTGCTCTTGGACTATAAGATTTTAGCTCATATATGATGTGGAAATGTGCCTTTCCCCTTTCATTTATAATCACAGATTTGTGATCCTGATGGTGTCTTTCTTCCTCCTTCTGTCAGCCTCACAAAAGTGACCTTTCACATCCAGCTTTTAATTACTTGTCCAGCTCCCGGCCGTCCCCACCCTGGGAGTGGCTCGGTTCTCCTCCCTGACACAATTCCCAAAGTAGTTGCCTACACATTGTTTATAAATCACCCACCTCTAGGTAGCAAAAAGGAAAGATTATGACACGTACTAGATCATTGGAAATCTAGTGTGGAGAGCAAACATATGTTCTACTTTTTGAACTGGAAATAGAGGATTTGAAGTTGAAATGAAGTATTTGGCTTATTTAGGATAAATTGAGCTACCAGTGTAAACTCAGCACTTGGACATAAACACTACAAGAGTTTGCTACAAGAATGTACTTGTAGAGACACCAAACAGAGAGATTGCTGCTAATTTGCTTCAAAATTGGACTTCAGAATCTGTTGTGTGCAGATTACCTACAGTGAAATGACTGCATAATTATTAAGTAGATGTTTGCTTTTTTCCTCATATTATTTCTTCAGATTTCGGCTTCAAAGATGGCCTAGAGAAACATAAGTTAATCATAGGCAGAGAAGGAGGATAATTTTTTGATAAAATCATGATTAGAAAGGAGCTGATGAGCATGTTATAAATATTGAATTATAAAAATACAATTTTCAGAAATCCAGATGATTAGATGTTGATCTTTTTTGAAGTTGTGATGATCATCGGACTTAACTGCAATATCAATCATTTATGTTATATGTCTACTAGTAGATATACATTGAAAAATTTTGACTTCGAAGCACTAGGAAAGTTGCTTTTTCTTATTTCTCCAACATTAATCCAAAACGTCTCTTGGGAGTAAAGACCCACATATCTGCAAGATGACTGGGCATTGAGGGGCACAGTCTTGAGAAGAGGGCTCCTCACCTGTGTGGGTGACAAAGCCTCGGAGGCTGTGGAGTGTTGTAAAAGTCCTCGAGTCCACGGTAATTAATACTAAATAGGATGGCTTACGTGTTAAATAAATAGTGTCTGCCAGATTTATTTCCTATTTTACAACTCTGAATAGCTGCTGCTATCAGGAAATATACATGAATATAAAGTGTTACTGAATTAAGAGGAACTTTTTACTGTAATATTTTTTTTTAATCAACAGGAATTAAAGCACAACTATTATAAATGGCCAGTAATTCATTTTGACATTAAAAATTGGTCTTCATGATCAAAGGAGTCAAGAATTGTTGGTCTAGGACATAGTGAACATATCTGAATCAGATTAGGACGGGATCCATGACTCAACCAAGACAGGGCCAGAATGTTTTTAAACAGAAGAGAGAAATACCCACAAGATGTTTGTTTTACTAGGTATTAGATTGGCTTACTAGGGGCAATGGAGGAAATTCCTTCTAAAAGAAATTTAAACAGCTGATTTTCTTATGTGCTGGATTGTTTAGATGTATTCTTTATTGTGATAGCCAGGGGCCACATGTGGTAATTTAAAATTCACCTCATGTGGTTATTTAAATTTAAATTGAGAAAATTAAAAATTGAGTTCGTCATTCATACTGGCTACAGTTCAAATGCTCAGTAACTCCATGTGACTAGAGGCTACAAGCTGCACAGCACAAAGACCATTCCCATTGTCACAGAAAGTTCTTTTAGTGCTGGGGACAGTTGTCATCACTAGGACTCCTCCTGCCACCAGTAGTACCACTGTTACAAAGCTGTCCCTAGTGGCTTTGTCCCGGGGGTCCTGGCACTGAAGGGAGAAGACAGAACCTGGTTTGCCGTGTAGGATCCTGAGAGATGTTGTGGACAGGAGTCCTTAGTGCACGCGTGGGAAAGAAAATGCTTTTCCCCACAGTCTTCCAGTTCTCCTTCTTCTTGTGACAGCCCATCTCCTATGACAAGCAGCAGGCGTCCACATTGCCAGTTTGAGTCGTTAACATTTTATTGTGTGTATAGTAGACATTTATTCCAGTTTGGGCTGCTTGCCCACATTGAATCGTTTCTCTGAATTTGGGGGCATCCATCACTGTGTGAAGCTGAGTGGGTGAGAGTGCCCTGTTCCCCTTAACTTCCCAAACAGAAATGACCACGTTTGTGTATTTCCTGACCTCTGCCAGCTGGTGGGCACACTAACGGGATTTCGGGTTTGCCTCACCTGGGCCCTGGACTCTGGAGTGATGACTCAGAAAGGCAGAGGACGGTTTGGGATTCTGCCCGTCACTGGTGCAGGCAGCAGCGTGGTGGCAGGTCCAGGGCCAGCACCAACAGTACAGCAGGTGTAACAGAGTCAACTACTGAGAACAAAAAAGAAATACTAGGGAAAACGGCTTTTCCGTGTGTGCAAGGAGCCCAGACTAGCATCTCCTATTCCAACAAACATCCTCTCTACATGCAATAATAATAGGATATTTTAAAAAAACATCAAGAGAAACCACACTTCATTGATTCTTTAAATTAGTTATAATCCAAATAAGACATGCTGATTTTTTTTTTTTTATTTTATGGAAAGCAAGATCCTTTCATGAAAAGAATACATGCATCAAAATTTCAAGCATCCTACATGGGTTTAATCATGAAACAACTCTTTCTTTCTTTCCTTTTTTTTTTTTTTTTTTTGGTGGAAAGTCATGTATATCAATCTCTTTGTTACACTTAGAATCTAATCTAAACTGTTGCCTGTGAACAGTCACTGTATTTCTGATTCCTACCAGCTAGGTCAATCTGCCTGTTTTATTTGTTTTCCGGAACAAATGGACTTGCAGATTGTTTTGAGTTATGTTCTGAGTCCTTAAACATACCGTCTGTTCCTCTTGTGTGCCGACTCGCCACCCTGGTACACAGCAGCTGTGTGACCGTCTGTGTCATCTCAGCAGCGCCACAGCTTTCTCCGTGGAACGCCACGTGTGTCGCCCATTGAGGGATTCCTCAGCCCAAGCATGATTTTGACGTGGGCGGGTTGCCCATTCTTGAGGGGAAATCTCTTGTGGCCTATTCACATTCCATGGTAAGTGTCAGAGGCTTGCCTGTCGGCAGGGGGACCGTCACCCCAGGGACAGAGATTGCCAGTGCCCGTCACCACTTGTACTCAGCCTTCTATAAAAAGAGGCATGGGTGTGATGCAGCTGCCCAACCAGGGAGACCGTGGTACAGCCTCCAATTGTATCTGGGTGAACCACATGACGGGTTCTTCCCAACAGTGTTAGCGCAGTCATGGGGGCCAGATCTGGGACAAGGCTTCTAAACCCCGGGCTCTATCCTTCTTCCTCTAGTTGGTTGCAGATTACTACGAGGACTTTGTGGATGGTGGGAGACAGAATGGAGGGAACCTGGGTCTAAGTCGTTGTGTCACAGAGGGTTTTTCACTAATGAGGAACAACACATGTTCCTGAATAGAAAATTCTTGATGGTCATATTTGCAGTCTTTCCTAGCAATAACTCGGTGCAACAGAAGATAGAGGATATATTATGTGAGCAAGAAAGAGAGACAGAAATAAACTTCTATTGTGTTGACCCTTTATATATTTTCAGATCTGCTTGTTACAGAAGCTGACGTTATCCTTATACACCCTCATTCAGACAATTAGTTATTAGTTGACATTTTTCTTTTTTATAGTTGCCCACTATCTGAAATCTTCTTCCTGCGTTGAATAGTAGTGTGGCTTGTATGTGATTGTGCTGAGACTATTGAAGAAGTGATGACATGCATTTCCCAATGTAAATCGCCCATGTTGTTTACTAAGAGTTAGAGGAGAGCCTAATGTCTCAGGGGTAAAACAATTTGTTGGTTTTGTAAAATTCAGCATTTAGAGTGAATTTGTAATCCTCTTATATCACCATGAAGATTGTGGTACCTGAGTATCCAAGTTCAGTGACTAATTTTGCTTCATAAATGTACAAAAAATCTTTGATAGTTTTATTAGAAAACATTTCCCAGGCTTAAGGGTTTTATGTAGGCTGTAGAGGCAAACAATGAAGATGGAAAGAAGGTAATGTGTATATGAAATCATCTTAGATTAAAACAGGGAGAAAGTATTTGATTCTCATTCAAAAGTCTCAAATGGAGTAGTTTAAGATATTATCCATTTTACTTCTGCTATGACATATAAATGATTGCTTGGCAGAGAGGAAGAATTAGGGATTTAATGTTTTTTGCTTTTTAGTTTACTGTGTATTAATTAGTAACATTTTTCTCTTCTAAAATGTGGAGATAGCAGCTGTGTACATGTAAAGTTATTAACAGAGGTTTTATGCATGCTGATATATTTGAAATGTTTTGAGTCCTTGGGGGGAAAAGTACTTAATAAACACAAATAACTACTTAGGTTAACAGTTTATTTCTGTTGACTTAGTTAGTACGCCTCCTTTTTATCTTTAATAATGCCAGAGCATTTTTTAAGGGCTATGAAGCAACTTGAATAAAAGTTAGACACTTTTAGTATCAGCACTATGTAAACTGAGACAGAAGATTTAATCTTCCCTGCCATATTCTCTGTGGTTCAAAGGCACCATTCAGCAAGACTATTATGATGAACATGGAAAAAAAGTTTGTACAAGGGATCTGTATGGCTATCACTTCCACCTGAACTGTGAAGGTGATGTTGATATTTAAGTCTAGGACTTATGGGGCCCCCACATACTCATCCCTCCCATATCCATTCTTCTTCACAGCTACTCTGCCATTGTATTTTTTAACTCTTTGGTGAATACTCTGTGCCCCAGTAGAGAGTGCATCTCAAACTTTTTGGTTTCAGACCCCTCAGTGCTTTTCAAAAATTGTTCAGGATCCCGAACAGCTTTTGTTTGTGTGGCTTATATCATACATATTTACCATATTAACAAGAAAATTTTCGACATTAAAAAATAATTATTAATTAATTATTTTAGGTAAGAATAAACCCATGACATGTTAACATAAATAACATTTTTTTAAAAGAAGAATTACTATATTTTTAAAACAATATAAGTTTGGCAGCCAGGCATGGTGGCTCACACCTGTAATCCCAGCACGTTGGAAGACTGGGGCAGGAGGATCACTTGAAGCCAAGAGTTTGAGACCAGTCTGAGCAACATAATGAGACCCCATCACTACAAAAAAAAAAAAAAATAGAAAAATTAGCTGGGCATGCTGGCATGTGCCATATATATGTATATACATAGTTTGGTGAGAAGAGTGGCACCATGTTATATGTTTGCAAATCTCTAACTTGTGAGAGAATGAGAAGGAAAAAAGGCAAATAATGTACCATTATGAAGACAGTTCTGACCTCTTAGGCCCCTGAAATAGTCTTGGGCACCAGCACTTTGAGAACTGCTGTTCTACACTAAAGCCCCAAAGGTTGTTTTTAGAGTATCTCCAGTTTTTCCACATTTACTACTTTGTACCAGAAAATCCCCTTCCTAATCCAAAATATTTGTAAATAACTGTTTCTGTGTAGTTAATTTTTATTCAGGGAAATAACTAAGAGGCTAAATTGTAATTTTAATTTTAGGCTGCAGTTTTCCTGTTGATTGCACCTTCAGAATATCGTTGGCATCTGACCCGTTTCCCCCATTCCCACAGCTGCTTTTCAAGTCATTTCTTGCATTGATATGAACTATTGTGAGAGCATCTAAATTGGTCTCTGTCCCAGTTACTATTGCTGTGCAACAAACCACCCTGAAACTAAGTGCTTAAAACGGTAACAGTCACAAATCTCTAGTTAGGGCAGGGTTCGGCAGAGAGAGGATTTCTGTGGCATCAGCTGGGGCATTTACTGGGTGCCAAAGGATCCACTTTTGAGATGATTTACTCACATCCCTGACGAGTTGGTAAGTAGCTGACTGGGAGCTAAATGCTAGGAACCTCAGTTCATCACCGCGTGAGCTCTCAGTGGACTGCCTGGGCTTCCTTACAGCAAGGTGGCTGAGTTACAAGAGTAAGTATCCCGAGAGATAGGATGTGAAAGTTGCCTTTTTCTTAAGATCTGGACCTGAGAACTTGCCCCTTGTCACTTTTGCAGCATTATATTAGTGAAGCAGTCACAAAGCCCAGGTTCAAGGGGTGGGGCCATAGAACCCCACCTGTCAATTGGAGAAGTATCAAAGAATTTGGGGGTCATGTTTTAAAGCTCGTACTCTCTCTGCCTCAGTTCTTACCCCCAAATTGTCCTGTGTTTGAATTCAGCCACCAGATTTGTTTTCTTAAAGCATAGCTCTGTCCATCCCATAGCTCCTCATTTTCTACCTGACAGGAGCCAAGTTAATCTTGCGTTCAGAATGATCCGTGTATTATTTCACCCTGATCCTGCTTTAGCATACCCTGTGCTTCAGCCCCTTTGTCTGGGTTTTTTCTCCTTTTTCCTTTGATCATACATTTTTTTTTTCTTTTCCTAGAATATTGTTGCTTTGATCTCTTGACATCCCTCATTCAAAATAAATGGTACCTCTCACATGAAGCTTAAGCTCTATTTTTTCTGTAATATGTTCTTCTGTTATCTCCCATCATACAGTTTAACTGTGTTCCTTTAAAGTCCTCCCAATTTCCAAATTCTGTCTTATACAATAATATATGTATGTGTATGTGTTTTATATACTCCACTAGATTTAATGTTCCTTGTAGGGGATCCATATTTTTAATATAATATTAATTTCAATTGTACTGATATCTTAAAATACATATAATAAGTACTTAATTTTTTTAAAAAATGAGTGAGGATATGAATAGCATTAACAGTATGTTTTCCTTGTTCTTGGAAAGTCAGATTCAGTCTAGGAAGATAAAAAATATCAGTTTTATTCAATTAAATTAATATATTCAATATAATTTCTATCAAAACTGGGGAGCTTGACAAAATGATTCTGAACTTCATCTGGAAGAATGAACCTATCAGTTCTCTTAGAATTACAAGAAATATTTGTCGAGGTACTTGCCATCATAAAGAATATTATTAATATAAGTTGAAGAGTGAACAGTGGTGTTGATAGAAGGATTCACCAGTGAATAAAATATAGGGAATCTATATTTAGATATGTATGTATGGTAATGTAGCATATGATAAAGTTGATATATTAGATTGGTAAGAACAGTCTTACTTGAACATCTTAATAGACTGTTGGGGAAAATATAAACAGGTAATTCATAAAATAATTAATATGGGGCCAGCAACTTATGAAAAGATAGGCAAACTTGGTAGCAATCAAAAGTGCAAATTAAACCAACAGTGGTATATTATTTCTCAGTAATTGAAATGGCAAATAAAATGAAAACAAATAAGAAGTCTCTGCAATTGGTAATGGTATGGGGAAACAAAAATGTAGTTTTTTGCAAACAAACAGTGAAGGGCCATCTTTTCACACTTTGTTTTTGATGTAAAAATAAGTAGCCAGAAAATGAAAATGAAAAATATTCAAAATGAAACTTAAATATTACATACACATATATAAAACATATCCATCAGACATAAAATTACTCTGTCAAATTGCCACAAATGTTTCTAAATGTTTACTCTCAATTTCTGGAGTGACATCATTGTAGACCAGTGACAAACAGTTTACAGTCTGGCATCTTTCTATGGACCACTCTTAGAATAGTGCTGCTTTAATGTGCTAATGGGAATATTTTAATTGGTTCAGAATTTCTAAAGGGAAAATTGGCAAATATGTATAACATTTAAAATGTGCAAACCCTTCTGTTTCTAGTAATTTATGGCAAGGTGATAATCAGAGGGTTGAATAAGATTATTTAAGCACTTTTGGTGATAGAGAAAAAGATGGAAGCTAAGTATCCTGTGGTAGGGCAATGGTTAAACAGTTTTGGTAGAGTCAGACTGTGAAATATAATACTATGTAATCATTGCAAATAGTTAAACAAATGTATATTACATTTTTTTTATGATAGAAAATTTCGTATCTACACAGATGTAGAAAGAACAGTATGAAGAATCCTCATACGACCATCACCCAGCTTCAACTATTACCCACTCATGGCCGATCTTGTCCCTCCCCCCTTGTGTTAGATGTGCATTTATTTATGTGCAAAGATTATCATGACCTTTTGTAAAGAAAAAAGCACTGGTTACAAAGGAGCATTTATTCACTTGTTCAACACTCATAGACGGTACTACCGCAGGTAAGGCACTGTTCAGGAGCTGGGGCTTCAGACGTGAAGGAAAAAAGTTAAAAACTCAGCTTGATCCCTATATTCTAGTGGGTTAGACAAAACAATAAACGATCAAAATTTTAGTATATAGTTACTGATAATTACTACAGAGAAAAGGGGAATAGGGAGCATAGGGTACGTTACCATTTTAGAAAGGATGGATAGGGAAGGCCTCCCTGAGATGGTCTTTGAGTCAAGGCCCTAAGTTGCTAAGGAAGGACCGTGTGTCATCTTGGGGGAGACCTCCCGAGGCTGTTGGGGGTTGGGAGGGTGGCAAATGCAAATACTCTAAGGTGGAAGTGAGCCTAATGTGTCCGAGGAAGAGCAGGGAAGCCCTGAATTGAGCAAGGGTGAGAGCACTGGGAGATGGGACAGGTGTGTGTGCGTGGGGAAGGAGGGTCTCATAGGCTACTGTGCAGACTTTGGCTGCTACTCTGAGTGACATAGGGAACCACTGGAGAATTGGAACCCCAGAGTGAGAGGGTGTTACTTATATTTGAGAAGACTCACAGCTGCTGAGTTCAGAATGGACTATACGGGAATAATTCCAGAAGCAGGAGCAGCAGGAGGTTATATTGTTGGGTAATCAGGGAAGACATAGAGGACGTTGATTTGAGCAAGGGTGGAGGTGGTTTAAAGGGGTCAGATTCGCCATCTGTTTAGAAGGTGCAATTGATAGCATTTGATCATGGATTCCATGTAGGGTATGAGGAATGGAGAGGTGGTGAGGGGTATTCCAGAGTTTTGTGTCCAGGCAACTGAAAGGATGGAGTTGCTATTTACTAACCCCGGGAAGACTTGCATTGCAAGAGGTTTGAACGCAAGAAGTTCAGGAGTTGGTTTTGGATCTGTAACATTTGAGATTGTCATTATATGTCCAAATGAAGATAGATGTAACCAGTAGTTGGTTGGATGTAAGAGTCTGGAATTGAGAGAGAGGTCTAGGCTGAAGATGTGGGAGTTGAGTTGGGATGAAGTCACTAGAGGAGTGAATGCAGATGGGAAGCGAGGAGCTCTGAGGACTGAGTCCAAGGGCACTTACTCTTAGAGGGTGGGAAGGTTGGGAGGAATCAATATTAGAGATCAGGGATAAGACAGAGCTAATGAAGTAGGAGGAAAACCAAGGGCATATGGTGTCTTGGAAGCCAAGTGATGGGTGTTTCAAGGTGAGGACCAAGACTTGACTGACCAGGGCACCGGTGTGAACGCTGGACCAACACAGCACATCAGCTTGAATTACTGGTTGAGGTGTGCATTGTGAAGCATGGAAATGGTGAGGATGCTAATCGTTGTTATTTTAAGATTTCAAAAGGAACAGTGTCTTCTTATTTTGTTGTCAGGGATGCCAAATACATACCCTACCATTAAAATTGGATATAGCAGCCAAAAAACTAAGAAAGAAATAAACTCAAATTACTGAAAGACAATCTTTACATGTCCTGTCAGATTGTTTAATTTAATTATAAGCTGGTTGTTGCAGATGCAGCTGCCCAAACTTGGAATGATGTGGGGGGAAGCTCACTGAGAAAATAGTCAACGGCAGGGGAAAAGAGAGAGAGAGAAAGGAGGAGAGAGAGCACCAGGTGTTCTCTCAATAAACTTTATTGAGTCTTAGAAATGTAAGATGCCAAAAAAACCAAAAAAAAAAAAAAAAAAAAAAACAAACCCAGATTTACCTACTTTTAACAATAGCTTTAGTCTGAATGGATTCGAAACACACACATTCTTTGTAGATGAATAGTTTCCCTGATACTGAAAACACTGTACTGTGACCTTCATAGAGCAAAGGTATGAATTCTTATCTCTGGGTCTAAAGCAATATATGTTCATAAAATGCTGGTGATACAAGAGTACCACAGTTGTGCCAGGGTTTCAGAGTTTCTTCTCTGGGCATTTGATCTGATTAAACAAAACAAAACAAAACAACTATCACACTTTTAGTCCTTTCTCTAGAAATTATTAATAAAAATAAAACTTTAAAACAGAATTTTAGCAATTTCTCTGTTTGGAAAGGAAAATCTCACCATTTTCACGGGTAGGGAATTCATGTGGGGTTTTAATGTGCAAGTTTGGGAAATAAAATGATTTTTTTTTTTAATAAACCTTGGTCTCCCTGCCCCTGCCCCACCCCCCCAACATACACACAATACAGACATTCTAGTACTTATCAAATTGTGAAAGCTGGGCTCAGATAAAATAACAGGAGGATTTTTTCTGGCATCAGTCAAGAGTTACTTGGAAAACAGGCAGAGCAAGTTAAAGCGCAAGTCTAACACAGCGAAGGGAAAGATTCATGTGCCAGGCACAGATGGAGTAAGTTCATTCTCACATAAATATTATCTCTTTGTTCTTGCCAGGGCTGAAATGCAGTCATTGTCTTATTAACTTAGGGAGTTTTCAGTTATGGCTTCAAAATCTTGGTCTTCTGGAAATTGTCAACTGGCTTTGTGTTGTCCCTAAGTAGCGGTGTGACTCTGAATGGGCCACTTAACCAATGTAGGCCTTAATAGCGGGAATGATGGGTGTGGAAGGCGAGTTCAGCTTTCTTCCAGCCCTTGTGTTGTGTGTATCCATTCAAGTTTATGGACAAGTTTCAACAGAAAAGGTTAGCAGCTTTTTTATTACAAAGAAGTGGCTATTTTACCAAACAGCACTCAACAATTTTTTGCAAGTGTGTTAACTGATAGAATTGAAACTCAGCATAGAAAATGCATGCACTGTTCAAGGCTAACATTCAGCCTTTCAGCCATTGTGTTTGGAATTGTAGTATTTTCAAAAGACACATGTAATAGATATTAAAGTTGAAGATATGCTAAAGTATATTTTTGATTAAAAAGAACATTGACACTGATTAGCATTTATTTCAGTGAAATTCGAATCTTTAAAACATAGGATGTGAACATCTTTGAATTGACATATATTAATACATTATTGTCTCAGATTCATAGGAATGTCTTTCAAGCTATGATTTCTCCTCTATTTACACTATCTGTTGTGGGGGAAAATAAAGAGACGAAACAGTGTTTAGATTATCTCTACACATTTTACATTTCTCCCAAAGGCTGCCTGTAATTGTTGGCATCTGAGAGAATAAACAGGAAATTAGCCAGGCTGGGGTTCTCCTTCATCTTTTGCCAGGGCTGGACTCCTTGCTTCATTTATTTTCATAGGACACCAGAAAGCTGAGAATGGTATTTAAGCTGACTACATTTCTTTTATAGCTGGTCTTTTATAGCAAGTCTACATGTGACAATCTACAGATTACCAGATCTTTCTGCTTTTCTCCAGTTTAGTGCATTGGCATTTGAAGGACCAAAAATGTACTTTGCACCAATGAATGGTTTACAATAAAGTCAAACAGTGTGGCACTTTCATCATTCTAAAATATTCCATTTTTTTCTACTGATGAAGGTAATACATGTTTATTGTAGAAAATTTGGAAAATTAATATAATCAGAAATCCCACAACCCACAGATCACCACTTTTGATATTTTACTGTTCTTTCTGATCTTTCATCAGCCTCTATATCTACCTATATTCATTAAGCAATTATACAATTTATGTTTAACAGACTGTTTCCAAGGGAAGCTGCTAAGAATGTCAATGGGTGTCCTGAGGGTGGGGAGATTTCATGGCATGTATGTTTGAAAAATGCTAAGTTGAATGATGTTACACTTAGCTTTGTCACAGACACCCTCCTCAGTGCTGAACCTCCTCACAGTGCTCTGTGACTCTTTCCTCTGCGTGGAAAAGGTATGTTGGGCATAGCCCCAGAAGAATTGGACGCAGAACCAGCGCTGGCAGTGCACCTACTGATGTTGTGCTGGAATGTTCTGCAGACAGCAGTGTTAGCTTCCTTTGGTTTTTGTTTGTTTTATGAAACTAAGATCTCATGCTTTTGTAATCTCCTTTTGTACTTAATATGTTAGGAACGTTTTCCACTTTAAAAAATATTTTTTCGGCCGGGCGCGGTGGCTCACGCCTGTAATCCTAGCACTCTGGGAGGCCGAGGTGGGCGGATCATTTGAGCTCAGGAGTTCGAGACCAGCCTGAGCAAGAGCGAGACCCCATCTCTACTAAAAATAGAAAGAAATTATATGGACAGCTAAAAATATATATAGAAAAAATTAGCCGGGCATGGTGGTGCATGCCTGTAGTCCCAGCTACTTGGGAGGCTGAGACAGGAGGATCGCTTGAGCTCAGGAGTTTGAGGTTGCTGTGAGCTAGGCTGACGCCACGGCACTCACTCTAGCCTGGACAACAGAGTGAGACTCTGTCTCAAAAAAAAAAAAAAAAAAAATGTTTTTCAAAAAATTGCTTTCCTTCCTTGTTATTTTTGAAAATATTCCATTTATAAAAGTTCCATTTATAAAGCTGGGGCCTAGCCCAGGTGATAGATCATTTCAGCCCTTGAGGATAATCTTGAAAGGTTCTGTCTGAGGTATAAAATGTTTATACTTACTTAGTTTCCGCCTTCCACCTACCCGTTCTGACAAACCTTTAATTTTGGACAATTGCTGTTGAAGCTTGTGGGTTCACAATTCCCAAAGCCACTGCTAACTTGTTTGCTTTGGAAAGGCCTGACAAAAATAGGATTCTTTTAATGCAAATGGATAATTTTCTCCTGTTGATGGGCAGCTCATTTAAGAATATTTTATGTATTATATTGTAAAAATAGCCCCTTTGAGAAGAATGGCCTGCTCCAAGTAGCTCTCTTAGAAACTTACGGATTTCATCTGTACAGAAATAGTGACTTTGATTTAAAATTGTATATTGCCTCCTCAAAGGGGCAAGTGTATCACTTTTAAAGACTGGAGCTGAAAAGCATAATATGTACTTTTGGCCTGGGGATTCCTTATAAAAAGTATGCAGATTTCCCCAAGGAAAACTGAATTTGCATTCAAAGGCTCTCTCTCTAACATTTTCCTCTTCCTTTTTATTTATTTATTTATTTATTTATTTTTAAATTCAGCTCCTCAGTGTGCTAAGTAAAAGTTTTCCCCTTTCCACAAAGGCAGGCCTTGCTGAAGGCATTGACTACTGAAAAACCTCATGCCAGCTTTCCTAAGGCAGCTAAAAGGAGACATTATAAGGTTTGAAACGCAGTGGCGTGGTGGGGGAGTGGGGAGTGGCGGTCCCGTGTGCCTTGACATCAATTTATGTGAGTGTGCAAGGCACCATCCAATGGCTTATCCTTAGAAGAAAAATGGGCTCATTAAAGGAAAAGTAAAGTTTGGTAACCAAGTTTTTCTTTTTCTGAGGGCTGTCCTTACATGATTTAAATTGCAATAAAAATTAAAATGCCTGAAATGTTTTAGAGTTGGAACCCTCTGCTGCTTTAGCTCATGGGCACCTCCCAGAATGCTTCCTCAGATAGCAACACAAAACACTGGCAGCCTCCCAAGAGAACATTCTTTGAGGACCTCACTGGCATTTGGGAAAGAGAACTTCTCATTCTAATTGTGCAAAAGTACAGGCAGGCTGTGTA
This sequence comes from Eulemur rufifrons, assembly GCF_041146395.1. Lineage (NCBI taxonomy): Eukaryota > Metazoa > Chordata > Mammalia > Primates > Lemuridae > Eulemur > Eulemur rufifrons. The sequence continues at coordinate 32,344,016 of NC_091002.1, forward strand.
GTCTGCATTCTAAAGTTGTTTGTTGTCTTCCATGAAAAGTGTTATCATTTTGTTATTTTTTTCCCCCACATATGTTACAGGTGGGAACATCCAAATAAACAGCTGTTATCTTGGTCAGGAAATACAGGGAATTGGTGTACTGGGGACAAATCATGTATTACTAGAGACACTTTAATCACCTTTGTGGATTATTAGTTTTCTAATAACCAAAACTGTTAAAATGTTAAATTTTATTTGCTTTTTAATAACCCAAATTGCTAAATTGCTAAATAATCTAATATTCTAAATTGCTAAAATAATACTAAACACAATTAAACTTCTGTTTGATTGTGAACAGTTTTCAGTGTCCCCGAGAGTCATTTATCAATATTGCATTAATGTGGAATTCTAGTCATTTGGTGTCCCTGTTAATAGAATGCCAAACAAATTGAGTCAGGCATATATACCTAGCATCGTTTTTAGGGCCACAGGGTAGGAAGGGGAGTGCCTGAATCAAGCTGACAATACGATTTTTTGCTCAAGATGTGGTATCCCCAAGGGTCTTATACCTGTCGGAGGCACACATTTCTAATGAGATAATTTGGGATTGACAGAGGGCCATTGCTTAATAAAGTGTTCATATGGGTGATGCAGATGCTAGGAAGACAGTGAAGACAAAGGAAGATAATGGCAAATGTTGAGTTTGGAGCTGGGCAGTGACCTGATCTGTGTAGCATTTGAAGAAGTCAGAAAAGGAAAGCAACAGCACAGGTAGAGGATTAGAGGTGAGTATGAATATTGAGTATGTGAGGGAGCTCACTGCATTAAAAGGAAGTGTTAAATACTAATGTGGAAGCTTATTCCAAGCTCCCAGCCTTCCCCTTTCTCCTGCTACTTGCTATTCAGCAAGCAAGGAAATGAGTGATGACTCTAATGAGGGATTAACTGGGGGAGAAAGAGTATCAGGTTCTGTTCTGTTTGTGCATCCAGGGGAGAAGCAGCTCAGAGCGGTGGCCCGTTGTCAGCACCCCTCACCGCCCCCCCAGTTAAAGGCAGATTTCTGGAACCATTTTGTGGCAGCCGCGGAGAATTAACATAGCTGCCTAAGATGCCTGGGTAATGACATTTCTTCCTGTCTGAGCACGCTGCTGTAAAAGGACATGCTTCCTTCTGATGGCCTTGGCCAACCTCACGTTTAAGGGCCTGTGCATAGTTCTGTTGCCAGGAGAAGGTGAGCTGTGACACAAGCCTTTGGTTGCTAATGTTTGGCTTCGAATCCACCCTAAGGACTATGGACTTCACGGGTTATCTGGCCACGATGTCCCCTCCCTTACTGTCATACTTGCTGAGGTATTAGTTCTGCAGATAGTATCCTTTGTGGATCTTGTTTTGTTTGAACACAGATGAAGAACTTTTTATATTTTTTTCCCTCTAGTGACTGTCTTATTTTAAGAAGTGAACCTTATTTATTCTAAGGTTAGTTCCTATGCTGAGGACAGTAAGTCCATAGACTATTTTAAAATTTTCATAAATCTTATTTTATTCATTTTGTAAATGCCCAATAAATTGAAACCAGAACAGTGCTGATGGTTCTCATAGAAATTAAAGTGAAATGTGAACAGATTTTTTTATTTAGGCAATGGAGGCATTTCTAGGTGTAACACATATACAACTCTCCCCAAATTACATCTTATTTAATAAGAGAGATGCCTCTGCACTATAGTGCTTTATGAATAATAGATTTTAAGGATTTTTTATCGTATAATCAAAGTGTAAATTTAGTGTAATTAATATCAATTTATTCAGTTATTTTGAATTAGTGACAGACTTGATTCTCCTTAATCTTAGTGAATACTTGCAGGTCACAAGTTGTTCTTTAGCATTAATAAAATTTATCCTAAAATATATATTTTAGGTATGATTTCAGGCTCTAAATTCTGTCTTTTACAGATTTATAATATGCTTTCTTTATCAAATATTAAATACCACTTTTAAAGTAATATAACAGGAGTTTGGAAAAAATAAAAAATAAAATTATCTTCATAGTCTCCATGCTCTAATATAATAACCAGTACCATATTTGTGCCTTTCCACTCCCCCATATGGACCACACATAATTATAGTTAAAAATGTGAATATACGTATACAATTTTGTGTTATTCTTCACTTATACTTATAAAATTAGCATTTCTAGTGTTGTGCTCCAGGTGTGTGTATGTGTGCTTGTGTATGGCTTCAAATCTTTATGAAAGAAAATTTAAAATTATGAACACATGAGTGCCCAATTCAATTCCCTTCACTCTGTTTTTCATTCGCCAGAAGTAACTCCTCTTCTTAGGGTTCTTTTTTTCTTTCCTGTTTATATTTTAATACTCTTGCCTCATGTATATGTCCATTGTACATGGATATGTATAAGATATATGTGTATGTACATATGTATACACATAGCGTGTGTATGTAGATACATAGTATTATTGTGTATTTTAAAAATGTACATATGTGGGTCCATTTTGGCTGCTCTGTTCTATTGCATTAGTTTTGTTTCACCTACTTTTAAGTCAGTATCACAGAGCTAAGACTATAATAGGCAGGCACGGTGCCCAGGGCACAGGATTGGTGCAGGCATCTGTCCTTAGGCCTTACTAGCCTTACCCTAGTCTTAGCCCAGACTGTAGCTTTATAGAAACTTCGGGTATTTAATAGGCTAAAGTCTTGGCTATTCTTGGCCCCTTTACTCTTCAAATGAATTTTAAAAAACAAGTTGTCAAGTTCTATAAAAAAAATTTCAGTGGAAATTTGACTTGAATGATATGAAATTTATAGATTAAATGGTGGGAGATGGACTTCTTTAGCATATTCAGTCTACCCACCTATGGATATGTTGATTTAGGTCATCTAACTATTGATTTAGGTCATCTTTAATGTCTCTCAAAATTATTTATTCTTTCTATAACATCTTGCATATTTTTTATTTCTGCCTGCCTTAGAGTTTTTGTTGTAGCCAATATGAATTTTTTAAACTATATTTTCTAATTGGTTGTAGTTGGTATATATGAAAGTGTTGATTTTTGAGCATCCCATCTTTTTCTGCAATCTTGCTGAACTCTCCCATTAGTTTCAATAGTTTGTCTACAGATTCTTTTGTATTTCTTATGTCAAGAATTCTATTATCTGCGGTTACTTGGTTTTCATACTTATAATTTAATGATTATGTGATATTTCATCCTTTATTTAATTTGCTGTTGAACACATGGGAAGTTCCTGGTTCTATTTTAAATACAATTGTAGTACATACCTTTGTACATGTTATTTTTGCCATCTTTCCAATTATTTTATTAGGACTCATTTTTGTAATTTCTGTGAAAAGGTGTGAACATGTCTTCACAGCTCAGGATATATGTTGCCATATTGCTTTGCAGAAAGTTTTAAATCCTTTCAGACTGCTACCAATGGTATATGCGAACATCAGTTCGACCACACTGCTTCTGAATTATGGAAATTGTACCTGCAATGCTGTGGGAATAAGTTCCTGCATCTGTTCTTATCCCTGTTTAATCAGCCCTCCACACAGCAGCCAGGATTATCTTCAAACATTTAAATCAGATCATGTGATCCCCCTGCTGAAAATCCTCCAGTGGTTTTCCTTTAGGTGTAGAATTTAGCCTGAATTTTCCCCACCCTTCTGTATCCTGGCCCTCTTCTGCCTTCTAAACTTCTCTCCTTTTGCTCTCATTGTGCCTCAGCTGGCCTGCTTGCTGTTGTTCAGTCTTGCCTACCTCATTTCTACCTCAGGGCCTATGCACTTGTAGTTTCCCCTGCTTATAAAACTCTCCAGGTCCTTATATGACTATCTTTTCTTATCATTCATGTTTCTTGCTCAGATTATCACCTCCCTAGAACAGACTTTCATGGCTTCCCTTTCTAAAATATCCCTTTTTGGTTACTCTCTTTTCTCTTACCCTACCGTATTTTCTTTACATTAATTTTTCATTATCTGAAATTATATAATCTTGCTTATTACTTATTTGTTTACCATTGGCTTCTTCTAGTAGCACGTAAGGTCCTTGAAAAAAGGGCTTTGTTTAAAGTATTATCATCATATACCAGATTTTCTAGTAGCACATAAAAAAGTTAAAAGAAAAAGGACAAATTAATGTTTTTTAACCTGATATATCTAAATTATTTCCAATGTAATCAATAGAAACATTATTAATTAGTGATTTTACATTCTTTTTTTTTATTTTCTTTAAAATCTGGTGTGTAATTTACATATATAGTACATCTCAGTTGGGATGTGCCACATTTCAAACGCTCAGTAGCCACATGTGACTGGCGCCTACCATAGGGGACAGTGGAGGGCCAGAGCAATGCCCAAGACATAGGAAGAAATGAATAGATACTTGCTAAATGGATGAACAAGTGAGTGAATGAATTTTACTTCAGCATGTATCAGTAATGAAAACCTGAGTCAAATAAGAGTAAAATCAAGATCCCATAAAAGGTGATTTAGTGTTAGAGAAAAGCAGGGCAATCACACATGTCCTTTACTGAAACACGATTGTGGTATTTGAATGGTTTCAGTTAAGTATCACCTTTATTAAGGCCCTCATGCACGGAGCATCATACTAGGCACTGAGAATATGAGAAAAATAAGACAAAGTCCTCATCATGTGTGAAGTCTGGTGAGTTGGTAAGAACTTGATCCCTAACTGTATTGTAGGTTGTCTTATTGAAACAGCTGTACCATGGATTAATTTTCCCCATTTATTTATATTTAAGAACTTAGACTAATAGTTGCAGATGCAGTTGTGGACTATCTAGTCACATTTTATTAAACCCATTTTCTGGGCACTTAGTATCAAGGGAGCAAGTATCAAGTATCAAGTTCCAAGGGAGCACATATTTGCCCTGGCACTGTTTTAATGTATATTTCTCTAGGTTAGATTCTTAACTCACCTGAACTATCCTCCAAACATGATTGTTAAATTTTTCAGCTGTATTTTAGGTGCATTGAGATTCTAAATGGGTATCCGGTATGGTCTTTCCTTCGTTTTCAACTTATAATTGGCAAGTTCCCATAGGAAAAAATCATTATTGTTGCTATAAAAGCACTTCTTATCTGTCACATTTGGGAAATGAAAGTTTTGCAAAGGTCAAAAGAAAGAGTGCCCCCAATTATGATGATGACTTGTACATCACAAATAGTTTAATAGCTTAGAACCTATCTTAGTCTGTCTTACGGTGTAAAAAGAGAAAGGGGTGGAAAAAACAAAACTTAGTCACTCCACAGCAATTTTACCGTATAGTTTTAAGAAGGATGAAAAGGAGTCCATTTAAATGATTTTATCAACATCTGTCTATATACCTTCTCTGTGATTTGGAACTATTTAAATTATGTAAGCCCACAAGTTTATCAGTTCACCTTTATTGATTTGTCAAGGTTAATGTCTGCATAATGAGTTGAAGATAATTAAAGATTTGTTGGCAACCATCTGCTAGTGTTTACTCAGTACAGTAAGTTTTATAACTCATCTTCTAATGTTTCCTAAGGAGATTTCTTTGCCACCGTGAACTAATTTTAAAAACACAAACCATGCTGTTGCCTTAGGCGATGTAAGAATTCTTCTTCTTAATCTTTTAGCACATGACAGCCTATTAGGGAGATCAGGTGATGGACCTCTGAGAAGCCCAGAGTGTGTCTGCAGACACTGTTGGGAGTGGGGTGATGCCAGCCGGTCAGACACATGACCTGGCAGTTCCCCTTTCTTTAAGCAATCTGCTTTGGCAGGCGGTCTGCCGCCGGCATCTGTGCTAATTATGCTGCTCCAGCAGCAGAGCCGTGGGCGCTGCCCTAAGAAGGATGCCCTCTTTGCTCTCCTTATGTGTCAGCCGATCTGCATTACAGGAGTAAGCTGACTGAGTGCCTACTGTGTGCAGCCTCCATTACTGATCGTTAATGCCGACAGCCACTTCAGATTAAGGAAGGGATTCAAAGGCCTCTGTGAATGTCTTAATCAAATTCCTCTTTTATCTGATCTCCTTTGACATGCTCCCTTTCTAAACCTCTCTCTTCGTCCTTTCTCTTTCTCAGCAACATCTTGCCATCTTCCTCTCTTCTTCTTCACAGTGAGCAGTTACCAGGTGCACCCCAGCCCCTTGCCTGCTTTGCCAGATCAGTATTCTCACCTGCGTAGTTTCATCTGCCTCCTAACTGGCTTCCCCGTGTTCTCCTGCCCTCCCTGGTGCAAACCCACTTCCACTGTTCCGTCTTCTAGAGGCACAGCTCTGATACCACAGCCCCCGCTGCAGTCTTCCATGGTCTGTCACTGCCTGGGGAACAAAGTCAGCACTGCTTAGCTGGGCTGTCAGGAGGCTCCTGCTCCATGCTGTGAGGCCTCCTCCTCCCTCCTATCCTTATCTGCCTTCTCCAAAGCGCGTGGTCCCTAGACAAAACGAGCTGCTCTGTAATGGACATTTCCGCCCCTCTCCTGTCCCACCTGACCTGCCCTCTAGGCCATGCGCGTGGACCCATCGAGGCTCCCGGTCCAGGCTGTCTCCCTGAAGCCCGGCTCACCCTGCCCCTAACCGGGATGAAGTGCCCGTCTTGACTGTCTCCTGGCTCTTTAGACCTCTCTGGAAGTTCTCAAAACCTTTCCCGTGGTAGATTTACCCACATGCCTCGGAGACCCCGCCCGTCCATTTCCAGAAGGCATCGAGGCATCAACCCACTTTCATGGCCCCCACAGTATCCAGAGAGCCTTGGCATTCTCCCAAGGCGCGTGGACTTAATGCTGCTTGAACTTCCATAGTCCCTGGTGTGGAATGTCCCCAGCTCTCTATTTTTTTTAACTTTTTTTTTTTTTTTTTTTTTGCTCAATAACCGCTACCTGCAACAACCAGAATCTTCTCTCCTCACTTCTGGCTGCGTCACAGGGCTCTGAGCGCCTCTTAACGTGTGGCTCCACCTGTTCCCTATTTTTTGCCCTAATTTCTCATCATTTCCGTGAACTGTTTCTTCTGAGCTGTCAGTTCTTTTCCCTTTTACTTTGGCAGTGTGGGTCATGAATACTTGTTCCCGAGCCTGGAGCAGTTTATATCTGGTCTGCATGTAGGAGGTGGCTTGTTTAGAATTTCTTAGTACAAGTAGGCCAGTTACTGAACACACTGTTAGAAAGTGTGCTCCCAGAATATTAGGAAATCCTTTGGGAAGAGTTGTTTTGTTTTCCTGGGAAAGGCAAAGATGAGTCTTCAGTGGAAACAGCACCTTAATGCACAGTTTTAGATGAAATGTGTCCGATGCAGGGAGCTCTGACAAATGTGGGTAAAGGACATTAGTCTTAGAAATGCAATATGATGTTCATAATTATGGAAATAATTTCAGTTTTTTTCCAGTTATATTAAGTGAATCATATTTAAGGTTTATTCCTTATATCAGATTTATGTCTTTTAGGTCTAAAACTTGAGATTAATAGGTACAAAATATTATAGTTTTCAATTTTAATTATTACCAGCAGCGAGCATTCCTGTCAACTTTATTTTCCTCAACACTTTTGAATAGAAATATTATTTATTAAATGTTTCCCTTTTGTGTTTGCACTTGAAGGTAAAATTAAACATGAAGTATGTTCTTTGATTTCCCTGATGGTGGATCAACTAACTAGTTTAATATTTAGTAGTAAGTTTTGATATACACCAACAGGAATAGAGACAAAGGAACATTATTTGTATTTAAATATTTTTTTCTGATTGCAAAAATGGTGCTTATTTTAGATAACTTTGAACATTCAGGAAAAAAAAATAAAGATCACTGTTGTTTCACCACCCACAGAAAGAAATTACTTTAACTTAATGTTACATACATTACATATAATATATTTTGTAATTTTAAAAATAAAATTGGGATTAATTAGGCATAGTTTTTATCCTGCTTTTTTTCTCTTAACATTATATTGTGATTACTTCCTACATAGTTTTGTTTTAAATATGGCTTTTAATGGTTCCAAACTTTTAAATCATGAAGGACTAGGACTTATTTAAAGAATCTTATGTCACTGGATATTTAGGTGTTTTTTGTTCCATTGTTTTAAAACCATTTCTGCTCCTTTTCAAGATGTGGATACCTAGAAATTGTCACGTCACGTTGTAGTGAGTTTCACAAGAAAACACCAATTAATTAGTCATGCAACCTTGATTTAAATATGTAGTATTTCAGACATTAGAATTAGGGAGATCAATTTTGTTCGATGCAGGCATTTAAAAATCAAATGCATGTAAAGAAAGGAGGAATTTTACTTGCTTTAATGTTGGCCCAAGAATGGAGTCTAAAGCATCTACAGACCATTAGCTCTAATACTTCACTCTTGAGACCACTTGTTGTAATGAGCTGTCAATTATTGTGCATCTAAGTGTAGTTAGAGGGACCACTGGGCTTGCAGTTTAAAAGCCAACATTTATAAACGTGCAGGAATTAAATTATAAATGTGGTGGTTCGATGAGGATGGACTGCCTCATGTCCCTGTCTGGATGCAGTGTCTGGTCTCTAAAAGATTTTAGTGTCTGTTAAAAAAATAAGAAACAGTAAAAATGTTATACACTTGAGCATATGACTACCCAGTTTTTATGTTCTTAAAATGTAGTTTGGGAAAAATCTTTTTTTTTTAAATGAGGTATGGATCAGTATTTCTTTATTAAATGTGCAATGAATTAGTTTCAACTAACATGTTGAAGTGAGAAGAATGGAAATTGGAGATATTTAAATGTACCTTGTCTTTTATACATGGCTTACCGAAGTTATCTATTGAGTGTATATTCTTTTTTATCTGTTTATCATTAGTTTCTGAACAATGTTTGCCTTTTCAAAATCTGTGTACTTTAAAAACACTTTACTACACCTTGTTAGTATGGCATAACTGAGTAATATTTTACGTTTTTTCATAAAGATTCCTTTTGCTTTGACTTTGCCAGTTCTAAATGATCACTCTGTTAAGATTTCCACTCCTGGAAATCTAGGTTTCTTTTCTTTTTTTTTTTTTTTTTGACATTTCAGCTGTTTAATTTTATCTTGTTCTGAAGGCCAATATTTAATATGTGAAAAGTTCCCCTTAAATTTCATTACTCTATTTTTTTAACACAAATAACTGCTTGCTGGAATAACAATGTAGATGAATAAAAAAGTAAAGATTATATTTAATTCCACCCTCTTTCTTCATTCTCATAGCCTTCCCTAGAGGCAGTCACCATTGACAGCTTGGTGAATATTTCTCCAGATCTGTCATCCAAACTTTTACAAAGACAGGTAGGTAGGTAGATGGTGATACACAGATGAGAGCTGGATTTTCCTATATAAACGACCTCATTTCTTTCAACTAGGATACATAAAACAGTATGACACAGAAATCTACAGGTATGTAGCTCTCACATTGCATGTAGCTATCACAAGCAGGAGTTGGCAAACTTTGTCTGTAAAAGGCCAGAAAGTATTTTTGCCTTTGTGGGCTATACAGTTTGTTGTGACCATAGCTGCACCAAAGCAGCCATAGACAATACCTAAATGAATGAGTGAGGCTGAGTTCCAACAAATCTGTGTTTATGAACACTAAAATTTGAATTTCATATAATTATTATGTGTCATGAAATAGTCTTCTTTTGATTTTTTCCAACTATTTAAATATGTAAAAACCAGTCTTCGCTCATGGGCTCTTACAAAAGCAGATGGCAGGCTGGATGTGGCCCATGGGCTATAGTTTGCCAACTTCTGGTCTAGAGTATATAAAAAAAAAAATCATGTGCAAAACTACATCTTACATTTTTAAGAGGTTAATATCACAGTGGTTTGGTGAATTAAGGCAAATAAACAAAACACCTCTTTTAAAATTTTATTTGAAAAAATCTGTAGGGTATGATTGTAATTTTGTTATGTGGATGTATTATGTAGTGGTAAAGTCAGGGCTTTCAGGGTGTCCATCACCCAGATAACGTGCGCTGTATCCATTAAGTGATTTCTCATCATCTAGCCCCCTCTGCCCACTCATCTTCGGAGTCCCATTGTCCATCATCCCATACTCTACGTCCGTGTGTGCACATTATTTAGCTCCCACTTGTACATGAGAACATGCAGTATTTGTCTTTCCATATCTGAGTTGTTTCATGTAAGATAATGGCCTTCCGTTCCATCCATGTTGCTGCAAAAGACACAATTCCCTTCTTTTTTATGGCTGAATAGTATTCCATTGTGTACATATACCACATTTTCTTTATCCAGTCATCCACCGATGGTCACTTAGGTTGATTCCATATTTTTGCTATTGTGAATAGTGCTGCAATATACATACAAGTGCAGGTATCTTTTCAATATAATGATTTCTTTTCCTTTGGGAAGATACACAGTAGTAGGATTGCTGGATCAAATGGTAGTTCTATTTTTAGTTCTATGAGAAATCTCCATACTATTTTCCATAAAGGTTTTACTAATTTACATTCCCACCAACTGTGTGTACGTATTCCCTTTTCTCCATATCCTTGCCAACGTCTTATTTTTTTTTTTGTCAGAAAACACCTCTTCTATAGAATAGTCATTTGATACTTTACAGACAGTGAATGAAAAGGAAGTATTTATGAAGCAACCAGGCTGGGTGTGATGTTTCACACCTGTAATCCTAGCACTTTGGGAGGCCGAGGCAGGAGGATCACTTGAGGTTAGGAGTTCGAGATCAGCCTGAGCAAGAGCGAGACCCAGTCTCCACAAAAAAATAGGAAAATTAGCTGGGTGTGTGCACCTGTAGTCCCAGCTACTCAGAAGGCTAAGGCAGGAGGATCACTTGAACTCAGGAGTGTGAGGTTGCAGTGAGCGATGATGACAGATGATACCACTGCACTCTATCCCAGGCAGCAGAACAAGACCCTGTCTCAAAAAAAAAAAAAAAAAAAAAGGAGAAGCAACCAAAGTTAAGAGAAAAATGGCAGAGAGTGAGCTGATTTGGGGTCTCAAATACTGGAGCATCAAAGGGGGTCTTGGTGTTATGTCCATTTCATAAACTCCCTTGGCCATTCCCCAGGGAGAAATATTCCCGATCCTTTTTAACATTCTACTTTATGTGGAGACTTATGTTTGCGTGTATTATCTTACAGGAACTTTGTTTTACAGTGTTAGTTGACAAGTATCATCTTCATAGTGGACAATTTATATATCCCCTGTATTGGATTTTTAAAAGTTTATTATTTATGAAGTATTTATATTACTTATAAGCACATAAAAAAGAAACATTGAAGATTGCCTAGGAAATACATTATAGTATAAGCCTCCCCAAATAGATGCTTTCTAATGTGAAGGCCAGCCCCATTGATTTATTTCACAGGATGCTCTCTGGATGCCTCTGATGCGCTTGACTCCATCAACTCACCAGGTGTGTCTCTTGATGGCAATTCTGCTTTCAGACCACTGAGAACACTGTGATCCAGTTTTGCTGCCTTCTGGAGCAATTGCTAGTTTTAATGTAATAAAAATAAAACAATAGAATATCTATCTGTGAAATTGTCATTTCCCATGATAATTTCAAAATGCAACATCAACATATAATTCATAAAACTAAAACTTATTTTTCATGACATTAGGAACAGTTTACTAAGGATTATACTGTCTGATTTTATGTTTGGTATGTGTGTGATAAGAAGCAAAAATGGATTCATTGTGTTTTTTTTAAACTACTTGTCCCATATTTTATTTCATTTTGTTCACCTGAGGTGAGGAATAAAATAGTGTTTCATTTTTTCCAATGTATAACTGGGCAATTTGGGGAGTGAGGAATATTTCTATTAGATAACCAAATATGAAGGTCTCTTTCTATATGTATATATGCACACAAATGCACACATGTGAATTATGAAAAAGGGTTACATATTTTATTTTATTCCGTTTAGGAGAGGTTCATGATGTAAAATTTAGAAACTATAGAACAGCATAATAAGAAAATAAAAACGTGTATTTTCATCACCCAGCCATAACAGCTATTGATATTTGGGTAATACCTACCGGTGTCTTGTGTCTGTTTCTGTATGCATATGCACATATAATTATTAACATATTCAGCCTTTAATTTATTTCTCAGGTCAAATTTGTTTCTTGTCTGCTGTGTGCAGGCACAATGTGAGGCAATGGGGACACGGCAGTGAACAGAACAATTCCCTGTTTTCCTGACGTTACTTTGTTCTAGTTGGGAAGATAGGCATTAACCTAGAGGTCACTGCATGTCTGGTGGTGATGAATGCCGTGGAGAAAATTAGGAACAGGAAAAGGGACAGAACGTGTGTGCATGTGAAAGTGAAGATAGTAATGGGATGATGCCGTCCACACTTCTTGTAACCTGCATTTTTAAATTAAAAAATATAGTCTGAACATTTTCTATGTCATTAAACATACCAAACAAGCATTATTTGTAATGATATACTCTACTTTCCTGACAATGAATGAGATTTATTTAACTAGTTATCCAGTGTTATAAACTCATTTTTTCTTTTTTAAAATTGCTATTATAAGCATTACTGTGAGGAATATCATTTATTGAAGATACACGTTTTTTCACATGCTAGGATAAATTCCTCGTAGCCGAATTATTGGATCAAAGAATAATCATGTTAAGACTCTTGATACGTGCTGATAAGCTTAAAATATTAATAAACTTCACAACTCAATTTGTTTTCCTTTTCCCAGCCACCTTCATTCTCCATCCATATTTTCAAAGTTTCAAATCTAACTTAAAGTAGTTAGTATTCTCTGTATTTAAAGACCTCTGTACTGAGGGAAATAACATATTATTTTAACACACATTACTTTAAATAACGTATTATTTTAGTGATGAATTTTATTTTTCTGTTTCTGAAGTCGGATTCTTATTGTGGTTGAGAGGGCTGATGTACTTATAATTGCATCATTGCACCAGCTAACAAAGTCTTATTGTTGCTTGCAAAGTTGGTATGAAACAAAGAAAAAAAGACATTAAGCACAACAAACCAGCAGCCTTGGAAATGCAAGAAGGTCAGAACAAGTTTCAACATGTCATTTCATTTGCTTTTTTTTTGTCTGAAAAAAGTCTAAGAATATTGAACTGCATTACAAAAGAAGCATTCAGTCTTGGGAGAAAATTATTTTATTCTTTTTAGCTTGCCTTATGATAGATTTTTATATTCCAGCAAAATAAAATAAAATTTATTATTTTAGGTGAAAATTTGCTACTTTGCTGTCACCTTCCACTGGTTTTCTTTCAGGTGACATTATCTGTAATACTAATGCTAACAGTATTGATGCACACTTACATAGCATCTCCCCTGTGCTGGATACTGGATTTCTTCATTTTAAAGCTAGACAGGGGAATTGTTTTCCATGAGAGAAAGCGGACATTTTAACACCAAGGCACTAGAGGTTTAATAGCTCTAGCCCTTTGCAGAAATCATAGAAGTAGAAAGGCTATGTTAGGGCAGTGCTTCTTAAATCTAAGGTATGCACGAGGGGGTGGGGAACCTGTGGCCTCCGGGGCGACATGTAGCCTTCTGGATCCTTGAGTCTAGCCTTTTGACTGAATCCAAATTTGGAGGTTTGGGTTCAACTGGGGGGCCACACTTGGGGATCTGGAGGGCCACATGTGGCCTGAGGCTGCAGGTTCTCCACTCCTGCCTAAAACTCTGCATTTCTAACAGGCTCCCAGGGAATGCTCTTGTTGCTGGTCCATGGAACACACCTTGAGTATCAAGGTGTTCAGAGGCGTGGGCACAAAGCCCGCCATTGACTTGTGCAGAGCGTGAGATCCAGGGGGTCCAGCTCTGCCAGCTGCATGTCCTCTGGCTGGCCGCTGCAGCTGGGGAGCCCTCCAATTCCCACAGGTGTTCTCTCTGCGCTTGGTACTCCGTGCTACTCATCCTGGGAAGGCCACCCCTGTGATGAGATTATACATGATTTAAACTTTCTCTTTTTTTAATGTTTGTGTATCTTCTAAGTTTTCACCAGTGATCATATATTATAATCAGAAAAAAGTAAACAAAATTTTTTTAAAGTAGAATAGTCCCCCTCTCCAAATCTCTATTAGGTGGTTCTTGTTGGGCCTCTTTGAAGATCTTTTGATCAAAACCTGATCTCTTTGAAGATCTTTGAGGTAGGTAGGTCTTTGAGTGTGTTGTTAGAGTGGACACTTTAGGTGCCCTGCCCTTATTATGTGGCATTTACCTTTTGTTGTGGTGGTGGTAAAATACACATCATATAATATTTTTCATCTTAATCATTTTTAAGTGAACAGTTCAGTGGCTTAAGTACATTCACATTGTTGTGCAACCATCACCACCATTCATCCCTAGAACTTTTTAATTTGCAAACCTGAAACTCTATATCCACTAAACAATTAACTCCCCATTTCTTCCTCCCCCAGCCCTTGGCAACCACTAATCTCTTTTCTGTCTCTATGACATTGACTGCTCTAGGTTCCTCATATAAGTGTAATAATATAGTTTTTGTTCTTTGGTGACTGGCTCATTTCACTTAGCATGATGTCCTCAAGGTTCATCCATAGTGTGGTATGTGTCAGAATTTCCTTCCTTTTTAAGGCTGAATAATGTTCTGTTATATGTATATAGCACATTTTGTTTATCCATTCATCCGTCGATGGACACTTGGGTTGCTTCCACCTTTTGGCTATTGTGAATAATGCTGCTATGAACGTGGATGTGCAGATCTCTTTTTGCATCCTAGCTTTAGTACTTAGTGTTTTTATGCTCAAATAGCCTGTATCTATGTCTCCTTACCTGAGTGCTTTCTCCGGCTACCTGCCCCACTCGTATAGGCTGAAAAGTCAGTGCCCTTCCCCTCAACTGAGGTAGGAACCAGTGTATAACTATACCAGATCCCCTGCCTCTGGGGTGGGATAACTGGAGAAGTGTACTCTGCACGTCTTCCAGAGATCCCCAATGGGATCCGACCACAGTCAACCACAGTGGTAACTTTATATCACACCCTGTACTGGCTTCCTTCCCTGGTCCATTTCTCTACTCTCCTGCTGTTTCCTGGAGTCACCTCCCAAATAAACTCCTTGTTCTCGAATCCTAACTTAGGATGTGCCTAAGATAGTTGAGAAGGTGCATACCTGTTTACACCTAGGGGTATTCTCTTGTTGGAGAGCAACAGTGAGATTTGGATATTTGTGATGGATTCTTAGTTGTGTGTATATCTGCCTTCCTACCCCATGCAGCTGGATGTTCAAGAAGAAAAGTAAACCTGTGAATGTCAGCATTTAAACCTTGTTGCAACATTTTATTCGTGAAATGTATTTTCAAAGTTCTCTTTTTGCTTCTTTACTATCTCAATGACATATTCTTCTAATTTAATTACCATACATGGAGCTAGATCCCAAAGAAAGAAGAAAAACAGTTCTGCAAACAGATAGATCTTTTGGTTAAGATAGTCATTTTCTATATATAGATGCTTGTTTTTTGCTTTTGCTACCATGTTTAGCCTCTGGGACTTCTCTTGGTTGTATCTAGTTTGTAGTTCTTGGCTCACTTGGACATTCTCTGTGTATTGTATTTTTAATATAAAATTATGTATTTAGTAACAAGCTTGGAAACAGATGAAGTGTCTTGTACTACTTTGCTGCTACTCAAAATGAAAATGCAAAGCAGCCGGCAATGTTAAGTCAGAGCTCTGCTTCAGTGTCTTTAGGGGAGTCTGGCTTCTAGCAAGGTGTGAACTTCCATTGATCTTTGGGAGTTGTTAATGTAGTACCTAGTTAGAGCATTTACATGCCAACCCTATTTAAGGCAGCTACTGCAAAACTTGCAGAGGAAGCCTTGCCATTCCAAAAGGAAAATGCATGCCTTTCTGAAGTCTGCAGCCAGCTACCACCCTCCCCACACCAAAAATAAATCTTTAACTATCTGTATGACAACGTAGTAGATGCATACGTACTTCAACATGTCTGCTTAGATCTTTCTCTTTTGAGTTTAAAAGATAAATTACTATAATTTGATGTGTCGTCTAGCTGGTTTGTAGGAAATGAATAACTTTCAAAGTAGAAAGCGGTTTCAGCTACAGAAAATAGACAGTAATGTCACTGCAAGTGTTTCTTCCTTAAAGTCATTGAAAGAGTATCATAGCAGATGTTTTCTGTGTTTGGATCATTTTCCCAGGAAACCCATGGATGACGTTTGTATGTAATAGTTTAGTTCCTAATTTAGGAGCAAACTTATCTGATCTCGCATGTTGGAGGTTGGAAATCTTTTTTGTTAACTTTGTGCACAATGGTAACTGTTTGGAAAAAATTCCTTTTTTTAAGGTAGGATGAACTGAAGTTGTGATCAGATATGCAAGAAATTAATATGAAGCTCAAGTAAAGCAAAGTTAGTCATTGTTTCTCGGTACTAACACGGACCATCATGTTCATTATGTCCCTCGGAATATAGGAGGGTTAATTTAGACTGAGAAAATAAAGTCACCTCTTCGTTGTGAAAGGAATCTCTGAGACTTTCCTGGGAAGGCAGCTCACCCTAAGTCTCTTGCCTTTTCATCAACTGTGGGCCTCTTGGCTGGCACTTAATAACCTTGTGTGAAATTACATTAAATTAGAACATGCTTAGGAGTGGTATCTACAGGCTGTCTGGGCACTTTTTTCATGGTTCAAGGAGCAATAACTGATTTTCTACTGTGGCTCAATCTGTTTTGTGCTGGAGATAGCTGAGAATGAACAGTTATTTTGATCTAGCTGTTAATCTTTCTGTCCGTCTACTGACCAATCAATCTGTTAACCAATTGACTAACTGATCTATCAACCAACCTACCTACCTTCCTTCCTTCCTTCCTGTCTCCCTTCTTCTCCCCACTTCTTCTTTCCTCCCTCCCTCCTTTCTTCCTTCCTTTCTCCTCTTCTCTCCTCTCCTTTCCTCTCTTCTCCCCTCTCTTCCCCTCCCATTCTCTCCCCTCCCTTCCCCTTCCTTCCTCCCTGCCTCCCTCCCTCCCTCCCTTCCTTCCTTTCTTCCCTCCTTGTGAACTAAAATCTTAAACTACAGCTAGAGTCAGGCAGCCTCCTGGAAGCTGAGCTCTGAATCTTACCTTAGGTTCTCATTAATAAGAAATCACTGAATCTCTGTGACCTGTAACTTTTTCTCCTGTTGAATGAAGGAGTGAGATCAGCTCCTTCCTTCCAGTGCAGTCAGCAGGTAAGGGCACAGCTTCTAGATCAAAGTGCCTCTGTTTGGATCCCAGCTCTGCTACTCCTGTGTTGGTGACCTTGGACAACTTATTTAACCTCACTGTGCCTGTATTTCCTCATCTCTGAAATAAGGTTCATAATTGTACCTACCACCTGTTTGAAAGATCAAATGAGGTAACATGGATGAATTGCTTAGTACAATGTCAGGCACATATTAAATTCTCAATAAATTTAACTTTGTAATTATTACTGTAATTATCTTATCTGTGCACAGTAGATGCCCAACCTCCTTTTCTCTCTCCCTGCTCTCTTCCTGTCCTCTTACAAAGCTCAACAGTTTAGTATTGAGACAAGCATAATGATGTTGCAAAATAGAGAAAGAAGGTGACACATAACTGGGTATTAATGGATAAGAAGGTATTTGCCAGACAGAGAAGGCAGGAAGGCCGTGGTATGCAGAGAGAACTGGGTGAGGAGGCAGGAAGGAGCTTGGCAGGCTTGGTGTACACAGTTAATTTGTTGTGGCTAGTGTGCAGGAGGCTTGCAGAATGATGGAGAGAAATGCTGATGCTACACCTCTTTTTTGCACCAACACACATGAGCAACACACAGTCGCTCCAGAGACATTGACTCTCTACCATGGCGATTTCTCTTCTTGGGAGGCTATGAGGGACTCATGTATGCATTGTAAAATCTTCACTGTTTACCCCCCCAGGGATATATGCTTCTCTCTTTATATTGATGTTATTTACTCTCAGGGCTCATGTATCCATTGACCAGGGGGTTGGTGGTGCCCCAGTTTTTCTGCTTATAATTTAATAGGTAGGCAGCTTGATGTTCCCACATTGCCTACTCTGAGGCATCTAACTGGGTTTGCTTCCAGCTGGTCGCGGGGCCGCCAACAAGCCACTTTCCTTCTCTGGGTTGTGTTTCTTTATCTGTAAAACAAAAGAGGTGGTTCAGGGTGTTCTTATGGATCCCTTTGGCAGTCTGGTGAAGCTCCTATGGATCCCTTCTCTAAGTAACTTTTTTTGAAATGTAAAAAATAAAATACACAGGACTACAAAGGAAGCCATTATATTGAAATTCAGTTATAAAAATAGTAAATAAATTTGTGCTATGGTAATATATGTACATCTTATTAACACATGAAATGACATAATAACTATCATAATTTTAAATTATTCACAAACACAATGTTATTTTCCGGGATCTGTAACAATTCTAATGTGACATGAAAATACATGAAATTTCCAAATGAAAACCAAGTCACAAATGCTGCTAATACTTTGGTGGTTTGTGATTTATATTCATAATTGGATAAAAAGCTAGATTTCAGTTAGAGGTTAGTGAATACAATCATGTAATTATTTTTCCCCTCAGAGTTTATGGAACCCCTTTATTATATCCGTGGACCTCTTTGGTGATCTATGGAACTGAGGTTATTACTGTTTGGACTAGGTGACTTAATAGGATTTTTCCTTTGCTGATTCTATGGCTATCAAATTAGGCAACATTCTCCATACTACTAAAAGATTTCCAAGTAAATGAAAAATGCTAAAATCTCTATATAATTGGTAAAGCTTGTGTCATTGGCTGTGAGAAAAACCAAGGTGTTCAGGGAACATGGGAGGCACTTTTAGCTAAGGTATTTAACACATGTGTTTTCTCAGTAAGGCACAGCACAGTCTTCTTGCACTTACGAACACTAGACAGAACTTTTAGCACTGATCTGGGAAGACATTTTAAACAGCAAAATCACCAAAAAAAAAAAAAAAAGCACAAAATTGTGGAAAGCATGGCACTAAATAGACCACAAAAAGGACACTTGTTTATAGCATGAGAGCTGAAATAAGAAAGCATAGCAGAACCTTGCTTGACCTCAGCTGGGACTGTGTACATCAGGCGACTCAAAATTTTTGCCTCTCTGTTTAGGTCTGCTATAGATCATGAAAGTGCTGTGAATATTGATTTTTTTGGTTAGAAATAAATTTTAGCAAGTAGGTGAATTTGCAAGTAAGGGAATCATGAATAATGAAGTTCGACTACATTTGCTAGTATTTCTCTCTGGACCTGAGGTCTAGTGGTGACACTGCCATTCTTTGCATATGACTTTGGTTTAATTATTTAACTAATTGGAGTCTCTGTTTTCTTATTCATGAAAAGAAGGTAAAAGGATAGATCAATAACAGTATATTTTTCTTAAACTAGCAGAAGTAACTTTTATTTATGTGACAGCCCAAGGTATAAAGCAGAAGTCAGCTCCCACCTCTCCTGTACCTCCTGTGCCCCACCATTTCTTACCAGGAATGCACAGAAAACCATTCATTGAGCTAAATCTCCAAGGGCCACTTTCCCCTGGCTGATTAGGTTATATTTTATACATTTGACAAATATTTATTGAGCCCAGCACAGTTCTAGATGCCATTATTGCACTTCATTTACCCAAAATATTTATTGGAAGCATTTTGAAAAATGGACTACAAATGCATTTTGTTTGTAATTCTTAGTAAAAATGTCCTCTGCTAGTCCCTAGTCTTCTGACTTTTCTCTGAATGTTGAGTAGCCCAGATTAATCTTTCAAACTCACTGTTGTTTGAAACACGTCATATTCATTTAGGAGCTCATTCCAAGCTTAGCTCACCTTGGTCTGGGCATCCTTCATCTATGAGGTTGTAACCAGGAAGGATCTCCCCATTGGTCAGGCCTGAGGGTAGCTCCATTGGAAGACAGTGCACCCACCCACAAGACTAACCCATTCAAATGGACACCCAGTATTTTCCTAGACATCCCTATCTCTCTGGGGGTTGTGTCTACTATTATGTTAGAATCTTGTCATAATCACGATACCTTTCCACTTTGAGGAATGTATTTTCATATTCTACATGTGCAAAAATAGTAAAATAATAAACAGTATGCATTAAAACAATCTTGAAGTGAACTTCTATTAGTTTAAGGAAAGCAAATTATAATTTTACATGCGACAATTGGGTGTGATTGTTCTCAGTCTTCAATGCATGAAAACTAAAAGCACAGTTTGTTAAGATCGTACCTAGTTCTTCAAAGAAAATTCTTTCCTCTAAGAAGAAAATTGGGAAGAAGGGAATTGACAATAGATTTGGATCACTGTATTTTAATCCAGTGAGTATAATCATGAAATCTTCAAATTTATCTTAAAAATAGTATGTCATCTTTAGTGAGTGAATTTTTCATCATTGGTACTTCTTTAGGGAAAAAATATTTTTCTTCGAAATGCCTTTTTCTTTAGGTAATGGTGAGATTGAATTATTTCTACTTCTGTACAAAGAGCTGGCCTAAGGAAGGCACTGAGGTGGTTTCAGGTAGGATTGTTTCCTATCTGTAGTCACTGATTTTTAATAAATCTTTTGATTCCTGGTTCAAAAGTTCTGAGCAAAAGAATCTATTAATAGTTTATGAAGAAACCTTGTCCCAACTG
This sequence comes from Eulemur rufifrons, assembly GCF_041146395.1. Lineage (NCBI taxonomy): Eukaryota > Metazoa > Chordata > Mammalia > Primates > Lemuridae > Eulemur > Eulemur rufifrons. The sequence goes on from NC_091002.1 coordinate 32,364,635, forward strand.
TGGTAGACATTGAATTTGGTGACCCCAGGGAACTCTGCCTCACATCACTCCTGCCCTTGTACATTCTTCTCCTCATTGACTCTACACTTGGCCATATAACTTGGTTTGGTCAGTGGGACGTTGGCAACCGTGATGCAAGCACTGGCTTGATAAGCACTCGGCTTGTTCTTTTAGAATACCTTGATGCTATAAAAAAGTTTAGTCTAGACTATTAAATAATTGGCCATGTGGAGAGGACCCTGGGGGATGAGAGGCCATCTGGAATGTTCCAACCCCAGTCAAGCTCCCAGCTGAATGCAGCCTATTGAGTGGTCTCAGCTATACCATGTGGAACAGAAGAACTGCTCAGCTGAGCCCAGCCAACCCGGTGAATTGTGAGAAATAATAAATCATTATTGTTTTAAGCCACTAAGTTTTACAGTGATTAGATACACAGCAATAGATAACTAACACTGTGCTTTAAAAGGTCTGTGCAAAAGGACACGTTTTGCAGAGATACCCTGTGCATGTTTTGGTTCATAGTAGCTCCATACTGCCTCCCAGGCAGTGGTTCTCAACTAGGGACAATTTTTGCTTCTGCGGCGTCTGGCAATGTCTGGAGACATGATTGACTGTCTGGGGGTGCTACTATTATCTAGTGAGTATAGACCAGAAATGCTACTAAACATCCTTCAATATTGAGAACCATCCACTACAACAAGGAATTATCCATCCCGACATGTCAGTAGTGCCTCTCTTGAGAAACCTTGCTGTGGGGTTAGGCCCAAACTCCTAGCTGATGCTGCCCTTTCTAATCTCAGACCTCTAACCTCTGACTGATACTTGTCATGCCTGTTTCTGATACAATGCCAAACAGCTTCTTATTTTCATATGTTCTCACCCTTGTGGGTTTTTTTTATGGAATATCCTGGAATATCCTTTCCCCAGAGGTAATTGTTCCCTGTGGATTTTGTCACTGTGCTTTGTGCATACTTCCACTTCTCTGATTACACTGAGTTGAAATGACTTTTTAAAATCTGTAGTCCCTACAAGCTTGTGAGTTCAAGGTGAGCTAGGACTATGCCACGTGGCTAGTAAATAAAATCTGAGTGAAGGAATGAATGTTTGCATGAGATTGCTACTGGAAAGGGGGCTGAGGCTGCATGAGTTGATGGCAATGGGTGGCCCACCCTCAGTGAGTTTTCTTTCCAGTGGGGGAATCATTCCTGCAAAGGCACGTTGGACACCAGCTCTCTCTGCTGCACACAATTTGAATGTCACTGCACTTCATGGTGGTTCTTCCTCAGTCTTCTTTGCCTCTAAACCCTTTAGCAGGCATCGGTACCAACTTCCAGTGGACTTGATGGTACTCCAGGTGGCTCGAGAGACAGCCTATGACACACAAAGAGTGGAGAGAAAAAACTTGGTGCCTCAGATGTCCAATGGTAAAGACCAGGGCAGAGGAGGATTTTTGAGAATTGAAGGTCTGGGTCAAAGCACTGTCTTTTGCCCCAAGCCACATTAACATTAATTTAGCATATTATAGACTGGTTGTTCTCAATTGTGTCTGCACATCAGTATCACCTGGACAGCTCCTCGAACAATACTGTTGTTTGTGCCCAACCTCCAGAGATGTTGGTATAACTGGTCTTGGGTATGTTCTGGGCTTCCAAATTTCTAAAAGTTTCCCAGGCACTATAGGTTGGGTTTCTATTAATATTAGGCACCCAACTTTGAGAACCATTTCAGTATAAGTAATAAATTAGTACTTATAACTTTGTACAAATTTATAATTGCAATAAAATAATTTAGCATTAATGTCTTTTTGGTAAATGACATTGCATAACCTCATTTTTTTTTAATCTTTCTCCCGTTTGACCCTGACACTCAGAAGAAATATCATAGAGAAGCAGCTGACCAGTCTTCATGTTGGAGGAAGTTGAAAGGAAACCATCTTTTAGATAATGTACCATAAAGATACAAAATTAGAACTTTCCTTTGGTTCCTGTTTTTCAATGTCCATAGTATTGTTTGCCTAGAGAAACAGAAAAAGTAGGAACAGCCCTGATAGTTCCAAATAGTCTTTCCAAGAGGCTCATTGTTACTTTCAGGTTTTTTATTTTATTACTTACTGATGATACATTTGTTATTAATATGAATGCGCTAGTTGGGAAGAAAATTGAAAGAACTGTTGAAACCCTTCTAATCGTCGGCTTCACTCCTGTGCCCCTTCCCACCTGTTTCCATGTGGTTTTGTTTTGTTTGTCATATATTTCCAAATGTTACTAAGAAGAGGTCTTGACCACCAGTTAGAATGGTTTTGCTCATGACTGGTGGCTAGAATGACTGTTGCCATTATTTTAAATACGTGAACTAGAAATAGGTGTCTCATTCATTCTATGGCACTGCATGTCAAGCACCAACTTTTTTTTTTTTTTTTTTTTTTCTTAAGAATCAGTTTATGAAAGTTCAGGATCCAATGACTTTTGCTACGGAGTAGATAAGCACTGTTGTAGAACGCTGTAGTCATTGAAGCTCTAGAATTTTAGGTTATAATATTCTGCTTCATTTCGAGAGGGAATGTTAGAGTAGGAAGAAATTGTCAAAAGGATATAGATTATGCAACCCTTCCACTTCCTCACGATATATGCATATCTCAAAACATTTTTTATTTGTCAAGCATACCTCATTAAAGCTGAAAAAATAAACAAATACCCCCAAACAAAAACCATCAATTTTTATACCTTAAAAAAAGAAACTCAGACTCAGGGCAACTCTTTAATTCATCAGTTGATCATTGTTTATGGAGTATCCTAGTTCTGTCTCTCTCGGAGGTGCTGTGCTGGGTTAGGGGGTGAGGGAGAAATGATTTGCACAAGGAGACGTATGAGGTTACAGCAGAACTGTAACTACAAAGCAGGACTCTATTTGTCTCTTGAGGGTATTAATTTACCAAGAATTTCCAGTCTTGATTTTTGTTTTTTCGTTTTCAGTCTTGATTTTTTGGTAAGTGTACTCTATAATGGATTAAGAGGGTTGTCAACAGCTGTTTATACAAGGTTTATGAGTTATATATTCATTGTATTTATGCTTTCCAATCTAGGAAATTTGATTGAAAATAATATCTAATAGCCATTTGGTTACTAGGTTAAATCCTTAATTTCTAAGAGTTATTTTTTTTATGATGCTATGAAAGTGCTTGTTGCTTTTCCTGCATTACTTAAGTTTAATAAAATATTGTGAAGAATGCAGTTTTATGTCAGTCCTAGTACTGGAATGCATGATTTGTGTCCCTTTTACTTCTGTAAATGTTTAGAAAACTTTAAAGCTGGACAAGAGACTTAGAGGACCTCTTATCTAAGTTCATTTGACAGATGAGAAAATTGAGGCCTGGGGAGGTTGAATTACTTGCTGAAGTTCATAGAGCTAATCCAAGGCCAAGCTGGGGACAGCCAAGCCAGGGACTAGAAGTTAAAAACTTTTCAATCCCAAGGTCAATACATTTTTACTTTGGTGCAGAGTAAAAACTATAGGCAGAGTTTGTTGCACCCCAGCCCCTGCCCACACACTCTCTATGATGAGTCTGTTTTTAGAGATGTGGGTTATTATTTATGCATTGTTTTAGGTGGGCTTCTCCCAAAGCTGGTTTGAGTAAAGAACTGGAATTCAAGTAGCTTACTCGGGAAGTGGTCCCAGGAAGCACCAGCAGGGACTTGGGGAAGTGAGATAAGGAAGGAAAGCCAGCTAATACAGCATGTGCTGATAAGCAGATTCCACCACGGGCAACTGAGGCTCCTCTGTGCTGGGGCCCTTTTGGAGAGTGGGTAGAATATGCTTCAGAGTTGTCCCACTGGAGAGGTGAGGAGCTGGGCTGTTTATGTACCAACTCCTGTGTCACGGTTTGGAGGCTTTTCCTGGAAACGTTACTCCTAGCACTTGTAGCTGTTAAGCCTACATGTCAAGGGGGTTTTGGTTCCTGGAGGAAGGCCTCTTCAGTGTGCTCAGGAACTGAGTCAGTGGGAATCTAGAAGGATTGGGGCAGATCACTGGCAACTCCTGCATGCGCTCACTCAGGAAGAAATGGAAATGGGTATACGTGGGGCGCCTGCACCCAGCGTGATTCCAATACGATAAACACTTTGTCTTGGCTCTTTCTTGTTCTTTCTATCCATACACCTACTGCTGTCCTATGGGAAGGATGGAGCTGAGAAATAAGTATTGAGTCTGATGCCATTGGTGTTGGATAGTCTCTATTTGCCCCTCCAGAGCCACTCTTCAGCCTGCTCTCTTCCTAACTGCTACATTGGTGGGCTTCCTGGCCCTCTGGCTTCTGGATGGATTCAGGCAATGGGAGGCTCTGGAGAAGACTGGAAGGAGGAGAACCATGAGGTCAAGTGTTTGTTCTTTGAGGTCTCCTCTTGCCAACATGCTGATGGTTGTCTCTATCCCCCTCCTGGGAGCTGCAGAGTCTGCCAGGATGCCCTTTGCTAGAGCTCAGCTGCTTTTTCTGAGGTTACATAGTTCTGTCCTTTTACCCCTTCAGGCCTAGGACACTTGACATTCCCTGGTTGGATTCCCTAATCCCTGCCCACACCTGGTAAATAACCCCTTATTAAACTCCCTCAGTTGCCCCTTTCGAGTGCTTCATCTGTTTCCTGCTGGGACCCTGACTGTGGCACCATCTTTGAGGCATTTGCTCTCTAGACAGGATTGGATGAAAGGAAACAGCTAGAGACATTATGAAGATATAAGGTAATGAGGCATAAATCGTACTTGAGCCCTAAGGACACTCAGCATGTAGGATGCATTAACAAAAGAAGGGGTACTTATTAGAGAAGATATTTTTGGAGGGTGCCTTAGGTTGTAATTGGTAATCTATTTTTTCCTGCTCTATGGGTAGCTCTGTTTGAGTAGTGAATTGAAAATTAGAAGTTTTGCCTTATTATGACCATGTATGCAGTTAATTATAATGTATTTAACTCTATAAGGTGAAATAATATATAATCCAGAGAAACGGAAGGGTGAAATGGATCTATCCATTTGGAAATTTCACAGACTTCTCTCATGTATTCTAGTTTTATATGAGTATTTTCCTCTTAATTCTTTATATTTCTTCTCCCTTTAATGCCTTTAATGGGTTATAATTTATTTTTTGAGAACTTTTTTTTTGTTTAGCTGGTGTGAAAGGCATTTCAGGCTGTTTACAATAAGACGCTAGAGCAACAGAGAACACTTATTCTGTGTGTGTTTATGGAGGGCCCATTGTGATTCAGGCACTTTGCTAAGGATCATGGACTCAATAATGAATAGTATTTGATCACTGCTTTCAAGGAAATCACAGTGTATTTGGGAAAATAGAAGTTTACACAAATAATTATAAATATTTTAAAATACAGGTATATAGAGTTTTATGTGTATCTAAATAAGGGTGTAGGTAAGTCTGTCAAGAAAAGGCAGAGAGGTTGGTAAATGACAGAAATGCTTCTGTCATTTACCAACCAATAGAGAAAGTGACATTGATTTGGGTCTTGAAGGATGATAATGAACTTACCAAGGTAAGAAGAGGAGGAATGGCATGAAAAAAGGTATGCAATTTCCTGGTGGTTTGGAAAGTCAGTGAGGCGTATGATTTAGGTAAAATGCTGGTGGCCTTTGGAGGAATGAATGCCTAGACCTCAATGTCATGGGATAGAAAGTTAATCTGATCCTTAGTACTTATGTATAGAATTAATACAGACTGCACATATGCTCTAAAAACATTAGAGGAGTGTAAACAAAACAAAAACAATGTCTAAATCTCTAGAGATTTAATGGGAAACATATTTCTAGATGTCATATAGCAAATATTCTAAATACTGAGCAATGCATGTTATTAATTCACGAGCATCTCAAAGTAGGGAGATAGACTCATTGGTGTCTTCTGTCAATACATTTCTTTGCTCAGATTTGTTGGCACTTACGCCAAACATATCATTATATAGTTACCTTGTATTACTGTAGAATTACCTAAAATATGAAAATAGAATGGATTGCTTGGAAATATGATGGATTCCCTTTTCATTTACCAAGGATTATGTTGGCATCCATACTTCACAATTACCTGGCTGGCAGAACATATCTGATACCCCTACCATAAGAGATATGTGTGCCTTTTCCCTTCTAGTTATTCTAGTTCCTAAAGTTTTAGGGATCAATAATCTTGGTATCATAAGGCAGGGTAATTGGTGAATACCACAGTTGTAGACACAATGAAGTTCTGAGTGCTGCTTATTAATTAGGCCACTGATAAACAAGAATTACACTGCAGAGGCGTGAGCAAGATGGTGACTATAATACATGGGTGTTATAGTCACAGCCTTTGTAAACAGAAACCTCTTAAGCTGGTCATGTTAAAGGTCATTTTATTGTCAAGAAGCTTGTGGGTCTTTTGAATTACAGGGACAGGAACAAAGTCCAGCCAGGTCTCATGGAACTAGAGTGCCAAAGCCAGAATTAAGCTTCTACTCTTTGTCATGCAGGGAGTCTCTGTCTCTTTTGTTTCATTCTTTCCTTATCTTATTTGCTACTCTTCTCTATTTCTGTTTTAATTATCTCTTGCTTTGTAGTAAACCACTCTAAAACATACTAACTTAAAACAGAAACCACCATTTAGTATCTTTCATGAGTCTGTGGGCTGACTGGGCTCGGCTGGGCAGTTCTTCTGCTCCACGTGGGTTGCCTGGGACTACAATTCTCTGGGGGTTCAAATGAGCTGGAATTTGAGGCTCACTCACATGGTGGGCAGTTGATATGGCTGTAGGATGGGAGTTCAGCTAGGATGTCTACTGGAGCACCTCAGTTCTCTTCCGTGTAGCCCTTTTCCATGTGGCTTGGGCTTCTCACAGCAAGAGGGCTATGTTCCACGAGGGAGCATTACAAATGTGCCAGAGTGGAAGTTGCCAGTTCCCTTCAGGCAGGGGCTCAGGGGCTCAGAAGTCTCAGGGATGACTGCTCCCACTGCATTCTACAGATCAATGCAGTCACAGGGCCAGCTTGCAGGAGAGGGAAATAGGCTTGACTTCTCAACAGGAAGAGTGACAATTTACAACCAACTTTTTTTTTTTTTTTTGCACATGGCCTAACATGTCCAACATGTCCCTCAGCCCCCACTATTTGTGCAAACTTTTAAATAGGTACTCATCACCAATTGCCTATAGCCTCTGTGTTTCTTAATTTAAATGCTCCCATGGGGCTCATATTGATTGCTGGCCATCCAGTCATTTGTACTTGATAGGACCAAGTCTCGTGCTGGGGATTTTCTTTGAGGGGCTGATATGGGATGTGTTATATCAAGAGATCTGTGGTCAGAATTGGCAATGGCAGAGGCGTAGAGAGCATTAGTACACTGAGGGTTATTTGAAGGAACTCTCAGTGCCTGCCTGTTCGTCTGAGGCTAGAGATGACCTTTCTTTCCATGGTCCAGAAAGCTCTGCCTGACTTAACTTTCTGCCTTCTAACTTTTTCTTGAGCCATTCTCTCCTTCATTCATTCTCTGGCTTCACCTTTTTTTTTTTTTTTTTTTTTTTTTTTAAGTTTCTCCAATGTTTTTCTCCTCTTTCTCTCCATGTGTCCTTCCATGTCCCTGAGACAGGAAGGCTCTCTTCTCTCTCCCAGCCCTTGTCTGTCGGGTAACTGCTAACATACTCTTTGGATCTCAGCTCAAATATCACTTCCTGAGGGGAACGTGGAATGCTCTGGATTAAGTCTCATCCTCTGTTCCATCTCCCTTTTCCTTCATCACGCTTTGTAACTTGATGCCTATGTGGCTACTTGATCACTATCTGCCTCCCACCGAAGGCCTAGGAATAGAGGCCCAGGAAAGACAGAAGGCAGAGGAATGCGTCTGTCTTCCTCAGGGTCGTAGTGGCTGTGCTCATGTTAGGTACTAGCAAATATATGTTATTTGCATGAGTGAAAAACTGTAGGTAGTTGCCTTAAAGAAGAAGGGACTAAGGGGAGAGAATATATATTTTGATGAGAGAAGTTAAGGGGAATATAAGGACATAGTTTCTTGGGGACGCCTCCACTCCATTGGTGATAGCTGTGTGTCAGAGAAATCCTATCATTAAGAACATGATGATAGAGGCTGCATGGTAGTTTGACACGTAGCAGGAATTCCGCCTGGAGATGGACAATAAGTACCTGATTAAAAGCCAACTGTTTTTTTTTTTGTTTCTTCTACCGCCATGTGACTCCAGATCTAAACCCAGAGATCTCAGTGATGTCTGAACTTTGTGGCTGTAGGGCCAGAACTGCTCATTCCATTCCCATTTACTCTCCCGTGAAGCCAGTATCTTGTCTGACTGTGAGCCAGAGATTACAACTTGGGATATGATGTGCCTGTGAACATAATCTCCAAGAGATAACCCTCACCAAAACTTTTTGTCCAGTTCTTCTGTGGCATGCTATGTATCTAAACAGAAAGTTAGTGGTAGAATCAAAATGACAGAAAGGGAAACAGAAAGATGAAATAGGAAATCAGCAAGATTCTTTTTTAGTCAAAGATTCTATATCCTTTGCATTCTAGAGTTTTTCATGCCCCACTTTCAGAGATTGAGATAAAGACGGTAGCAATATTGTTTCGGTTCATTTATTTCACTGGAATAATTTAATGCGGTAAATATGTTTTGAATATTATATATGTGACTCAGTGGAGGGTATATAAAAACAGATTGGAGTTGGTATATGTTTATATCTACCCAGGAAATATGGCATGCACATATGACATGAGGTTCCAGGGAAAGAATCAGATAAAGAGGTCATAACAGGACCTGAATGAGGGCTGGAGTAGTCAGCGATATTTTTATAGAGGGGCCAGAATTTTAGCTGAGTCTCCATGGACGAGTAGATTTAGAAGTTGCCCAAAGGGGAGAAGGAGAGTGCATTCTAGGCTGGGAAAGACCATGTGTGAAAGTTGAAAGTGTGAGAATGAGCAGGAATGCCCTTTCACACTCCAGAGGCAGTGAAGGAGTGCAGAGGAGGGATGGGAGGGTGGAGAGTGGAGGGCTGTGGCATGCTGCTGGGTGAGATCCTTGAGGGCCGGGGTGCAGGGATGGAGTGCTTGCAAGAAGGGGAAGTGCTGTCATAGAAGTGTGATTTGGGACATTATTTCCTTGGCAGTTGGCAAGGTAGTTTTGATGGGGGAGAGGCTGGAGCCAGTGAGACCACCTGGGAGGTTGTTGTGGTCAGCGCCACAGGGTTGGTGACAGAAACTAGGGAAGTGCACAAAGTAGGGTTCAGAAGAATAACTTGTGGATTTTGATGTCTGGATTCACAGTGGGGAAGACAGAGAAGGAGAAAAACAAAGGGATCTTGGACCCGGGTAAGTGGAAAATTATTTCCACGATCACCAATACCAAAGTTGGAAAAGGATGGTCATGCTAAGGTTGAGTGGACCAGAGGAATGAAATATCATATAAAACGGCAGGTTAACTGTGGTTTGGTTGAAAGATAAAGGCTGAAGGTGTAAACGAGTGCATAATCAGATGCCACTGGACTAAATAAATCCACTGAACACAAACTTGGGAGTTTTACTAGACATTTTAAGAGGGAAAAAAGAATGTCTACTTCAAATACTGACATATAGTTCATCAGTAAATGCTCTTTGTTCTATGTTCAAAACATTTCCCAAATTTCCCAGTTTGTATTATCTGCCTCACTACCTCTGGTCATCATCCTCCTTCACCTGGATTCTGCAATAGCCTCTGAACTGGTCTCTGCTTATACTCTCCCCGCCTACAGTCTGTTCACATGGTAGCTTGAGTGATCCTTTGAAAATATAAGCCATGTCACGCTGTTCCTAGCCTACAGTGGCTTCCCACCTTATTCAGAGCACAAGAAAGAGCCCTTACAAGGGCCCTCAGGGCCTGGCACGATCCCTTCCTTTTTATCTTTGACTTCATCAGTTACTACTCGCTTTCTTGTTCACTCCGTGCTAGCCTCCCTTGCCAACTGCTATTTGTCACAGGCCCCTAGGGTCTTTGTGTGTTCTCTCTTTGCCTGGAAATCTTTCTTCCCAACATCTGTAGGATTTGTTCCCTCACCTGCTTAGAATCTTGGCCAACTGGGGTCTCCCTTTACCCTCCTGTTATAGCATTGCTATCTCTGTGACTTGTACTTCTGTTCTTTTCCTTACTTAAATTTTTCCTCCATAACCTTTAATATCTTCCAATATCCAGACCATTGACTGACTTGTTTGTTGTCAATCCCCCCGTCCAGAAGGAAGTTCCATGAGAACAGAAATCTCTGCGATATCGTGCACTATGGCATCCTCAATGCCTGGAATAGTGCCAGGTACTTATTAGTACACATTTGTTGAATGAATAGAACAAATTCTTTTAGAAGAATAGAACAAATTCTTTCTTGAGTGGTCTTGTGACGTCTTTGAGATCAGCTATCAATAATTTTTATCTTTACATTCAGGCCAAGTCAGTGCTCAATAAATGTTGAATAAGTGAATAGAACTTGCAATATAAAATCCTAACCTTTCTCATGATCTAGTTCCAGAAAGTTCCAGTACTAAATGGAATGTTAAAAAATGATGGGCGTGGGAAGGACGGTGGAAGAATAGTTTTGGTTCATTTAGCTGAGCCTCCACTTTGGGTTTTGGAATTCACACGGCAGTTTGGCAATTCTTTCATTATTATTATGATTATTAATTGGATGCTATTTAAAAAGTTGGCCTTTAAACTCTCAGCTGATGTTTTAGGAGATTATACTATACAGGGTACAAAAATTGCCGGGGCCAACTGTACTGTTCATGGCCAAGTAAGGAACAGCATTGGCAAGAGACACAGGATGGATGCGGTTATGCTTTTGGGAGCCTGGTGGCTGGTGCATACTGTCGGGGATTAGCTGACTGGGCTTTTTTCCGCAAAAGGGATCTTGATTTGGTTACTCGGTGGGGGCTTTTAGAAATGAAGAGGATAAACAACCTTGAGGGATTTAACTTTGTAGGAGAGTGAAAGAGAGATAAGAAAGAACAAAGTGGAGAAATTACTCTTTATTTGGGAGCATTTATTTGAGAAGTCCCTCTGAGGTTTGGTTTTGGTTTTATTTGGTATCACTTTTATCTCTTCCCAGGGGATGCAGATGTCTTTTGAAAGAATGCACACAGAAAAACAGGCTGTAGGAGGCAGAAATGAATTCTTGAAAGTTTAACAAGTTTCCAAAGGACAGAACTGCTCAGAGGCTCAGAGAAGTTGGGCTGTACCACGTCTTTGTCTTTAAGGTTGATATTTGGGAGAACCAACTACTGTGTGTCCTACTACTACCATTGAGGTGTTTGCTGGTAACACAACTAATGGTCAGGTTCTTACTAGTATTTTTAGGTGGGGCTTTTGAAAGGAGTTCAGACAGCAGGGAAATATCACACAAAGACACCTGAAATTCAGCATTAGCAGATTATGCCTTTGCTTAACTTTAGGGATAAAACAATCCATAGAAAATTGTTTTGCATTTTTCTAGCTTGTGAAAATACTAATAACAAACCTTGTTTTCAGATATAGTATCTAAGGGGTTAAAGGAAAGTTCAAATAAAATTATATCCCAGAGAACAAGGCTGTACACATACACAGCCAAAAAATCATCCATGTGACATTTCCTAAGGCTACGCATGGTGTCAATCAGTCGGATGTTTAAATCAATGGCAGAGCTATTTTCTGAGCTCTGACCTAAAAGGGCCAGAGGTATATTTTGTGTTTAGTCTGAGGTCAAAAGGTACGTGAGAAGAAACATCAGAGACTTTTTTGGTTTTAAAACATCTTAGCTGTGTTTGCACTCCTCTCTGTCCTTATTAAAGAGGACAACTCAGGGGGTAACTGAGATAGTGAACTTAGTGTCCAAGGTGAAAGTGAATGAGAACAAAAATATTTCTCTGGTGAGTTTTGTGATGGGAAGCAGGAAATCTGAACCCCTGAGCTCTAAAGAAAGTCCTTCACTATCTCTTTGCTTGCTGCATCAAAGAGGTCACATTCGTTACATAGCACAAGTCTTGGAGTGAATCTTTCACTCTCAACAAATGAGTTACAATGTTTATCTCTAAAAAGTAAAAGATGCATCTTCAGTATGTTTTTTTCTGATTAGGAAATGAAAGACACTACTGCGTCCTACTTTTTTTTTTTTTTCCTGGTCGTCTTTTATATTTTTGACAATGGCCTTACTTCAAAAAATGTGTGTCTACATTAATTATAAATTCATAATAGTTACCCTTATCCAGCTGCTATAATTATCAGGTTCTTTTTTCTTTTTTTCTTTTTTTGGTCATCTTTCCCCTGCTGTTGCCTAGTGTTTGTAATTATCTTTCTTTGAGGTTGGGCAGGGGAGAGGACAGGGGGAGAATGTACAGCAGACATTAGTCATGTTGTATTCAGTGGTGCATCCTGATTATTCATTTCACCTTCCATCTATCCATTTATCCTTCCACCGATGCACTCACCTGCTAGTATTCACTGATCATCTATGAGCCACCTGAAATGGAATAATAGATCTCTCCTATCAAGGAGTTTAGACTAAGTGATAGGCATTTATAGAAGAAAAATGTTAATATCAGGTAAATCCTATCATGATGGGGTCTTGCAGCCTGTTCTTGGAGATGTCAGAAAACGGTTCTAGGAAGAACTATCTCAGCTGATACATGAAGGGTGAATTGAAGTTAGCTGGACAAACTCTGTGTGTGTTTGTGCTTGGGTGTGGTTAAGGAGTGAGGAGGAGTTTCCATTACAAGTAACTCCATGTTCAGAGGTCACATTTTATGTGAGGGTTGCATTTCTGAAGTTTTTTTAAATTCAGAATTCCCACAATTCAAGAATAATTCTGTCAAAAAATGGTGGCTGTTTCCATTTACCAGCTAATATGGTGCCACCCTGTGGTCACTCTGTAAACAGAGTGTACAGTTGCCTTAGCCCAGCCAGCATTGAAACCGCAATTCTTGAAGAACTTTAATGTTTTGGGGGCCTTACATTGATTCAAATGCATGCGAGACCATATTATTGCTTTTATATCATATTATTTCAAAGCTGCGTTATTCAGGTTTACTTCAAATATGACCAAACTCTGGAGTGTTTCAGAGCAGCGGCTAATAGCCATTGGATGGAATTGAAAATGGTTCAGGATGGATAGTATGGATGCTTAGGAGGGACGTGGGTAGAGAGGAGATGGAATGTGTAAAGAATCAGGGCCCACGTCACAAAAGGCTTGTAAACCATGTTAAGAGATAGACATTTTAAAAATGTAAAGAGTTTATTTGAGCTGACAACCAGCAATTCATGAATTGGGCAGCACCAGGCTGTAAGTGGTTCAGGGCTCCACTGAGAGACGCACACGGGGAAAACTTGTATGAGGTGTTCCAGGAAGCAAGGCAAAGAAAATACTTGGTTAAAGTGGAAAGTCCCTAGTTAGAGGTTAGTGGACAGTTTCTGATTGGTTAAGCTTAAGTTTCATTTTACTGTTTACATTGAGCTGGGTTTTGGTTTGGTTACCTAGGAACCTAAGGTGCCATCTCAGCCTAATGCGTCTTAATTTTTTTTTACAAAAACAATTATAATAAGATGATGGCAGTGGGGAGCCTCTGAAGAATGTTGAGGAGGGAAATGGCAAGGTCAGCATCACACTTTTGTTAAAGTTTAAATAGGAGAGAAAGTTGAAATTAGACTATGTATGGATTTCAGGTATTTGTGGAACATTTATCTTTCATGTCTAATTAGACTTTGCTTATATACAGTATAAAGTTTTTTGATGTCAGAGTGCTTTTAAGGTGTTTTTTTTGTTTGTTTGTTTTTGAAGAATCCATTAACCATTTTGGAGGAGAAAATAAATACATGGCCTGATAAGCAAAAAGACTGGATAGAGGTTTAAACCAGTCTTGAGGTCTGAGGCTAGTGGAGAATTTGAATAGGGAATCATACCTGGGGGGGTCTGTGGGAAAATGGATTAGACAAAGTTAAATAGACTTCCTCATCGTGGGAATTCTAGATCCCTAAAAGCACTGATGTATGTTAAGGCATGCAGGATATCCTAAACTTGTTTCGCCACTAAGAAATCTTTGTTTTAGAAATAGTCATTACAACCTGGCTGAGGACTAGTGTTCTAAGGAACATGTATTAGTTATCTGGTGCTGCCATAATGCTGCGTAATAAGCACCCACAAAACTTCAGTGAGATACAATATTAAAAATGTATTTAGCTTATAAATTTGGGGGGTTAACTGCTCTTGATCTGGGCTTGACTGATTTCAGCTAATCTCATGTGTCTGTGGTCAGCTGTGGGATGGGCAGGCCACTCTTGCCTGGGTTTGCTCATGTGTCTGGGGCCTCAGCTAGCTGTTGGCTGATGTAGGATGGCTTCAGCTAGAAAGACCAGGACGACTCATCTCTGCTATATGTGTCTTTCATTCTCAGGTGTGCTAGAGCTAGCATGTTCTTCTGGCTATGGTAGAGGTAGCTGCAAGAACGAGAGCTATCCTAGTTGTGCAGGCACTTTTCAAGCCTTTGCTTGCATCATATTTGCTAATAAACATCCCATTGGCCAAAGGAAGTCACATGGCCAACACCAGTGTGGAGGGTATTACCAGGTTACAGGGCAGAGGGTATGGATACAGGGAGGGAGAAAAATTGTGCTCTTCTTGCAGTCATACTACCCTGGATCCCACCTTAGGAATTGCTGGGTGAGATCACAGTCAACTGAGCAAGGGATGAGATCAGAATTTTCACTATGCTGTGGCCATTCTGATAAGCAGCTTCAAAAATAGATGCTTGGGCCATGTCAAGGAAGAGAGAGTTCATCTGGCTCTGCATAGGCCTTATTGCCTTTCTATGGGATCGTTCCATTCTGGGTTGAAAGGATTATGGCCATCATCTAGTTGTAGCTGTATCATGTTGGAAATGAGGGAGCGGGCCCAGAGAGGTTAGTTGACCCGCTTAAATCCACACAGCTGGAGCAAAGCTGAGTCTCAAACCCAGATCCTCTCTCAAGCCATTTGGGTTGTAATTACCTCAGTTACCTTGTTTAGGGGGTGGACAGGAGTGAAATGTATTCGCAACCTTTATATATGAACAGACCACATTCCTCCTGGGTATAGATAATTTAATGTATATAACATACTGCAATATAAATAGTTCATAAAATAGGAAGACTAGAGAGTAGTCATGCTTTGTTAGATGTCTTTGGAAGGGCAAAGGGTGAGGATTGTTAAACACTGATTGCTGAATACTGTGACTGGAGATCCTTGGTAATACACTTTTGTGTTCAGAGTTTTTCTCTGCTCTGCCCCTTCCCTTCCCCCAAGAATTTCTGCTGCATCAGAGGAGTCAGCAGAGGACTTCTAAGAAGAGAAGAAAGAATTTGTGTTGTGGCTCCTACCTTGTCAAACAGAAGATAAAATTGTCAAGGCAGATCTAGCCTTCTAGAATAGCAGGTACAAATTAACACCTAATTTAGCTGACAGTGGCAAGGAACAATTTGTGCTATGTAAGTAAAATTTTGATAGTGAAATTCTACCCATTTAGGCACTATCAAATAAACTAGCTATTTTCATGATGGAAATACTTCCAGAATATTACCTGTATTTTCGTGATTTGCTAAAACTGAATAATAGAAACTTCTCAGCCTCATCCTTTTACATATCAGCTATTGAACTGTGCAGTAATATATTAATAGTACCATGCCTTATACAGAGCTGTATAGGTGGAAGGCGTTACTATTACTGTGTGCTTAGGATTGCTGGTGTATGTAGGGTTACTTGCCACTAAATGAAATTGCTTGAGACGGATTTGCTGTTTCAGTTCTTGTATTCTATCCTCAGAGTGCTTCTCTGTCCTTCCTCATTGTCAGTTGATGAGCTGTATTTTTGGGCTGCTCAGATACAGATTTGTTCTTAGATCCATTCCATGACCTTTTCCGGCTCTGCTGCATATTTCAGGGAATCACATTCCCCAGGCTCCCAGGCTTTCTGGCCTCCAGATAAGTTTGGCCAACAGGAAGCACTGGTGGGAAACTGGAAGGCCAGAGGAGGGAGAGGCCGGGGAGTCTCTCCCTATGTCTTAGCTTTCTTTGGTATCTCTAGAAACAGCTGTGTCTCTTCCATGGCTTCTGCTTTCACCGGGTGTTCTGTTTCTCAACAGCATCCTGTGCTGTTGTCCTAGTCTCTGGCAGTTGGTTGCACCCTCTGGGCTCTGATGACACCACATCCTTCCATTACCCCTCTGGTTAGGGAAGCTTGTGGCTCCCCACAGTTGCTAGTCTCTGGGCTGCCTCATTGTCTCTCTGTGGTCTCTCAGCCATCTGTCACCTCTGTAACCAGTGCCCTGGTTTGGAAGACCTGGAGTAGTTTCTGTTTTCTGGTTGGCTTTGACTGATAACAGTTCATTAAGGTTGCCTTCTCTTGCACCTCCATCTCCCCTCCTAATTTGCTTCTTGCAATCTACTGTGAGGACAACATCCAGGTTACCAAGTGTGTTGGACATAACTCATCCAATGAACTTGTCTGAGCAATAGAGTGGTTTTGAGCCTAGGCTCTGATATCAGAATGCTTGGGTCCCAGTCCCAGCTAGACCACTCATTGGCTGTGTGACTCTGGGTAAGTTTCTTAACCCATGACTGACTTTTTTTTTTTTTTTTTTTATCTAAAATTGAAAGTCATTTCAGTACCTGTGTTGTCTCACTTTGGGTTTCCTGGGAAGCAAACTGGAGATTTGTGTGCAGAGGTTTATTCTTGGGTACTTTTGAGATCAACATCCGTGGAGGGAAAAGGACAGATTCAGGACTGGGCTGAGGGAGAGGTTGAGCTGAGATGCATCCTAAGCCTTCGTCAGCCTTCCCTGGGGAGCTTTGAAGCAGGTTGGATCTTTGTTCACTGATGTTGACCATTGGAGGTGCTTGACTTTGAGTGGCTCAGCTTTCTCCAGCTGAAGGCAGTTTTCCAGAGAGGGCTGACAGCGGGGGACATTCTGCCTTCATCTCTCACAGTAGCAGAGGAATCGGTTCTTCAGTCCAGAAGTGGGGTTTGGGCGTCGCATTGTAGTGTCTATGACACACCTCCAGGAGTGTAGTGTGAAGGATAAATACAGCAGTTAATTTATGAGAAATATGTCGCTCATTGCCTAGCACTTAGTAAATGCTCAACAGTATTATCATTATTCATGAATTAAATATAGAGTTCCAGTAAATGGACTTTATGACACCTAGTTTTAGCTATTCTGAGAGTTTTTACTGACTTCCTCTTCATAACCCTGTCCTAGAGAAAACCAGAGTAAGTGGTCTGTGGATAAATAAGGTTCTGTGGCTTTTACACATACACTGTTAAGCACATTTGTACTTTTATGTGACTGTTAATGTGATGTCTTTAAATATGGCTTATCCATAGGTTCTTATATCTTTATTCCCCAATGTATTCAAGGTATTGATCATCAAATTTGGTACAGATTGATATAGCTTCCATATTTTGAACACTTATGTAGCCACGGTGCTAAACATGCATTGTCTTATCAGTTCTCAGGATGGCTCTCTAAGGTGCAAGGTTCTGTTTTTACCATGCGGCCTGAAGTCAGTAAGGTTAAGTGATCTGCCCCCGGGTCACCCAGCCAAGAAGTGGCAGAGAAGCTCTCCCGGTGGGGCTGCCAGACTCACTGCAAGCCTATGCTTTCAACTACACATTTGGACCATTTAAACAGCAGTAGGGGAAACCTTCTCCTCTGAAAATAACTCTAGCAAAGTGTAGGTGTTGTTTTGGTAGAAACATTTCAGCTGTTGCCATAAAAATCTTCCCCCAAATGGCTTTGTGAGAGCAAAGCTGTGCAGGCTCTGCTTGTGTTTATGATGGGAGCCTTATGGCTTAGCCACAACACAAATGATTGTTTTCCTGGCCTTCTTGGCAAAGTGATTTATTTGCTGCATTTCTCTGAGGAAAAAAATTTAAACAAATATGGTTGGCCCTCCATGCTGGCTAGTTCCGTATCCATAGATTCCACCAACTGCACATTGAAAATACTTGGAAAAAATGTAAAATATAACAATACAACAACAAAAATAATACAAATAAAAAACAATACAGTATGGCAAATACTGTATTGGCATAGCATTTACATTGTGTTAGGTATTATAAGTACTCTAGAGGTAATTTAACATATACTGGAGGATGTGCATAGGTTACATACAAACACTATGCCATTTTATATAATGGGCTTGAGCATCCCTGAATTTTGGTATCTATGGGGGGTCCTGGAACCAGTCCCCCATGGATACCAAGGGACGTCCGTAAATGTCTTTACAATTGGATAAAGAGGAGCCACAAGGAAAAGTCAAAATGGGAAGCCCAGGTACGTTTTCATCCAGTGAATGGTGCAGTAAGGGGAGAAATAGAGACATAAATAGAATACACTCAGAATTTTTTCTTCCTAATATTTGGCTCTCTGTTCTTCATCAGGAAATGGTTGTTATAATCAACTAAAGCCCCACAAGTGAGGCAGGTATTTAGATAAGTAGGTGTTCAGCATTGTTTCTGAAGAACAGAACAAATATGGTCACTATTTCTTTATGTAGAAATAAAAGCAACATCTCCTTTTTTTGTAGGAATAATGATTTTTCAAAATTGGCTACATGGTACTTATGAGAAATCTAGTCAGGGATTCCTAAAGGTGTGTTCTGAGGAGCCCCCTCACCTGTTTTTGGTGTGTTAGGGTTAGTTTTGGCTGTTTATAACAACAACAACAAAAAGTAAAATAACAGTGACTTACACAAGATAGGAGTTCATGGAAAAGAAATTCAGGGGTAGCCACTCCATAATTTCATAATCTGGGGAGCAGCCCAGGTTCCTGTGTTTCTGTCTCACCATCCTAGTCATGAGCCTTCCACTTTCCACTGGTCGTGTGAACCGGGTTAGTTTAGGCCACCATTTCCACAATCCGGATGTCCAGTGGAAAAGTATTAGAAGAAAGGAACTCTCTTACTTGAGGCCTCTCCTTCAGTTTCTTCAGTCTTCCTGTAAGTTCTATAGAACACTTCTGTTTTATATTTTACTAACCAGTATTTGGTCACATGATCATACCTAGCTGCAAGAGAGTCTGGGAAATGTAGTCCTTAGTTGGGCGTACTATCCCAATAAAATTGAGGCTCTCTTACTAATGATGAAGAGTAGAATGTATTTTGAGTGATAACTGGCAGTTTCTCTTACATTTGGGACTATAATATTGATACTAATTGCCCCAACCAAAACTTTAGAAATATTGGAGTTAACATTAAAAGGTGAACTTTGTTGATGTATGTTACCCTAACAATGCTCAGAATCTTCAGTGGGCTAATTAATGTGCATGGTGAACATATAGAGCTCCCAAATGTGCGTCACTTTGGCCCCCTATACTGGAGGAAATGATATTTGGAGAATCATACTTTCTTCATATCATTCAACACATATTGATCAACTACCATGTGCTATGAACTGTGCCACATCTTAGCAGAGACTAGGAGCATTTCCGACATTTATTTGATGCCCTCCCCCCACGTAAAGCCTATTAACACTTCAAAGAAGTAGTGCCTTAAGGAACCTGATTTGGTAAGTATTAACCCGTAGAGTGCTTATCAGTAGGGAGACCTCACATGCTTAGATAGGGATTGAGAGAGAAAAATGTCTGTATTAGTTCTCTGTCGCTACATTAAAACCACCTCAAAGTTTAATACTCTAAAACAATAAGCTTTTATCATTGCTCACAAGTCCATAGGTTGGCTTGTGGCCTTGGCTGGGTCACTCTGACCACTTTTGTGGTCAGCTATGGGTTGGGAGGTGACTCTGCTGATTTTGGCCGGGTGTGCTCACTCGTGTGGGTGTAGCAGGGGCTGGCTGGTCTGGAATGATACCGGTTGGGACCTGGGATTTTCTCCACGTATGGTGTCTTATCCTCCAGCAGGCTAGCCAAGGCTTCTCTTGATGGTCACCTGATCTGAAAGAAAGAGCCGAAGTGCTTGCGGCCCCTTGAGGCCAAGGCCCAGAATTAACACAGCCTACCTTCTGCCAAAGAAGTCTCAAGGTCAGCCCAGAGTCCAGCTGGGGATACACACTCATCCTTTGTTGAACGGAGCTGCAAAGTCACATCTCCACGTTGTTTTAGGCAGTGCTTTCAGGGTGTGGAAAGCTGAAGCCATTGAGAATTGAGGCCATTTTCACAGTTGATGTACTACAGTGTTTCAGGAAGGAAAAGCTTACCCTGTGTGAGTGCATAATCCTTTCTCAATCTTTTCTCCTTCTCTCTTTCCACAAACATATTCGGTCAAAATTTCTATTCATTGAATATGATGGCAGCTATGCTTTGGAATGAATCAGTTGTCTTTCCCCACCTCTGTGTGTTGGAATCCCCAAAGCACATTGAGATCACCAGCTGGTGGATAACACTTTTAGTAGGTGGACTCCTTGGTATCACTTGCTGTTCTCTGGGACAACAATTGCACCATTTCCTTTGTACTCTATAGCTAAACTGCCAGGGAGTAAAATATGTATAGACTCTACGCAAAGCTCACTCTGGCTCTTGCTCACTTTTGTCAGGTACCTTCAGAACATGCAAGACTAACAAATACAATATCAACAATAAGTTACTAATAAGGAGAGAGTGCTATGAGCCAGCCAATAGCAAACATCATACATGGAGACTCTCTGTTCATGGGTACATTTCCCTTACCTCAGTCTGTTAAATTGTTCTATTCATACAAACTATGCAATATCAGCATAAGTTATCAGCACTTTAAAAAACTATGATAGTCATTAGGAAGACCTTTTCCTATATGTTTTCAGTGCTCCTTCAGTCATCTGCCATGGGTCCTTTTGTTCTTAATCTCCACATTGTTTCAGGTGGTGCAAGTGGGCAGCTCTGGTACCACATCTTGTCTGATGAGCTCTTTAAGCTTGGGCGTGTTGCAACCTTCAGAAACATGCAGTCTCCTCATCTGTAGAATGGTCACATGCCAATACCTATCTCAGTATATTGAAGAAGTCATGTAAAGGTCCCATATGACCATGATTTAAATACCTAACACTGGCATGGCACTAAGCAAGTGCTGGATACAGTTCTCAACAACCCTGTAAGGTGGGTTCTATGACATTCCCATGTTTAGATGATGGAATTGAGGCACAAAAAGGTTAAGTACCATGCCAGTGTTGCACAGACCTGAGGTTTGCACCCAGGCATCCGGCACCTTGATCCTGTTTCAGACTCATGCTGAAGAACTCCCTCTGCAGGTGTGAGTACTGTACATGGTCATTTAAGATATGGGAGAAGTAAAGGTCTAATTTTTTTCAGAATTGAGAGGAGTGGGGACAATCCATCAC
Source organism: Eulemur rufifrons (assembly GCF_041146395.1). Lineage (NCBI taxonomy): Eukaryota > Metazoa > Chordata > Mammalia > Primates > Lemuridae > Eulemur > Eulemur rufifrons. The sequence continues at coordinate 32,385,959 of NC_091002.1, forward strand.
TTAGGGTTTAGAAATTAACTTACAGACTTTTAGTACATGGCTTGCTGTGGCAATTTGCGTAGCTATTTCTTGCAGGCCCATTTGACATTCAGAAGCAATCAGATTGTATTATCTGTTCTTTGAAGGATTACTGGGCTCTGTGCATCTTGAAGGTTACATTTGCAATCAGCATTAATTTCATTGTTAACCATTTTCCTTCATGTTAGTTATGGGGTTGTTTCTTTTTATTTCTTCCTTTCTTTTTTTTGGTCTTATTGAGGTCTAGAGGAGCTGATAGCTCATGGGACTATATGGATCAATTCAAGTTTATTTTTCAGGAGGCTGTATTAGTCCACAAAGAGAAGACATGGAGCTTGGCTGGACCTTAAGGATCCCTAGTCCATGTCACCACACAATGTTCCTCCCCTATCTTTCCCTATTTTCAGTCCAAAATGCCCATTAAATAGAGTGAAGAGAGGATACCATATTAATATGAAGTGACTTTCCCCAGTGCATGTTATGATTCATCAGCTGTATGAACAAATGGAGGAATTCCCCTGGAGGCCAAGGACACAGAAAAACCATATGAAGAAAAGATAAATAAGAGATGCTCATTTGCCTTTTATATTCAAGCAGATTTTACAAAACTCATTTCATGGAAAGTGGCTATCATTTAAACAAAAAGTCATTTACTGTGCTAACACTCAAGAAAACAGCAATTCTTGAGTTGCTGCATGAATTGGGTAGAATGATAAAATGTGGAAGGAACCAAAATGACTCGTTGTAAATACATTTTGATTGGTATCATATGAGTAAGGAATGGCAGCCTTATTTTTAATTCTTAGTAATAAAAATATTGGATCTTTAAGCAGGGAGGGAAGGAAATGATAATATGGACTTCAAGATATAGTGCATTTTATTTTCTGCTTCCTGGGGAGTCACAAGGGTTTAAAAGACTCCTCAATTGGTTGAAGTTTAATTAATAAAAGCAAAACACAATGAGCTTTCCTCTTTACCTACACAAATTCCATGAGCAAGCTTCCTTACCTTATGCTGCAATTCACTGGCAAGAGAGTTGAGTTTGAATGTGTAATTATTAACCTAGACATATTTATAAAGTACTAGTATTTTTACTGGTAATAGCTAATTTATACTGAATTCTTGCTATATGCCAGGTACCATTTTAGCACTTTTCCTATAATAACCCATTTATCCTCATCATAACCCTTTGAAGTAAGTACCATCATTATCTCCATTTTACAAGCACTGGGACCTCAGGTACCTTACCTAGTCATACAGCAAGGAAGTCATAAACCTGGTATTCAAACCCAGTAGTTAGAATCCATATGCTACAAGTATTTTCAAACAGTGTTTCCCAAATATCAGTCATTCAGATACCATCTGCATGCTTTTTGCCATGATTGTATTCCACTACTTCTATTATTATTTAGTATTTCTCACCTTTTTTTAAACCATACATAAATATATTTAAAAAGAAAACCTTATATTCCTCTACATTAAATGGAAAACTATTATGTGCCACAAATAGTAGATATCCAATAAAAATTAAAAAGTAAAAACCAAGGAGTGTTATTCAATCCTAGGTAGATGTCACTGGCTGCCAAAAACCCTGAGTCAGAGGCCTGCCTTTTCTTTTCCTTTCTTTTTTTGTGGGGTGGTGGTTTGAAGACATGATCTTACAAAGCGGAGACTCTGTTCGATGTGATCAGGTCAGAGTGAGGGGTTTAACTCTCCTGCCAGGGGATTCTGTGTTATTCCATGCTGAATCTGTAAACCACCTAAAATCATCTTGTAGTTCATCAGCATAGTTTACTCTCTGGGAATCACCAGTCTAAAATTTGATGATGTACTATCTTCAGAATTATCTTAGAGAAAATGAAGCAGAGAGATGTTTAAATGAATTCAGGCCTGTAGTATCAGCCGATCCAAGTATGCAGCCCAAGTATGCAGCCTCGAACTCCTGAGCTCAAGCAATCCTCTCGCCTCAGCCTCTCGAGTAGCTCTGACTACAGGCACATGCAACCATGCCTGGCGTTTTTCTTATTTTTTGTAGAAATGTGGTCTTACTGTGTTTCCCAGGCTGGTCTTGAATTCCTGGCCTCAAGTGATCCTCCTGCCTCAGCCTCCCAGAATGCTAGGATTATAGGCATGAGACACTGCACCCAGCCTATTGTCTAAATTATTAACCCCAAAGTCACTCACCACTTCATCTGGTTCCTAGAAGACCCTTTTAGGTTGCTTTCTGGAAAGGACTGTGGGTGATTTTTATCCAAGTTATTATCTAAGAAGGTGTGGTTACTCCTGAATTTTAAGACTGACTACTTAGAAAATGGACTTAAATTGATCCTTGCTTGTCCTTGACACATACCTATTGAAACGTCAAAGAACTTTAAGCTCTTTGAATACATGTTGGAGATTATTGGGACTATGTCCCTTTCTTTGTTGATAAGATTATCATATTCTGTGTGTGTGTGTGTGTGTGTGTGTGTGTATGATATCCATGGTAAATATAGGGTTATTATATATTTATTATGGTACAAAAAGCAAAAGGTATCTTTTCGTCTTTCAGTTTAAAAGAAATGAGATTTAACGTGTTTTTGTGTGATAAAAGGGATCTTCCTCCTAATTCCTAGGCCTCTGTAAAAGCAATTCATGGACACAATTAAGACTCATCATTGTGAACAATAAGTTAATCTGCATCTGAAGGTTTTACTGATTATCTGATCATATATTTTCCTGTATTCTGATTACATTTTTCTGATGCCTTTTACATTATATAAATTCTTAATCAAGATGATTCTGTTCTCAATGGCTGCTCTATACCCGGTGAGCTTAGGAATGGAGAGACCTGGCTAGACAAGTTTTAACAGACTTAAAGATGGTGAATGAAACTGGCTTCATCTTGCTTGGTATCTATTTTTAAATATTATAATGTTAATATTAAACATGAATATTGTAGTTGCAAATAGGTAGAAAGATATTAAACATGGCTTGCATGGCTAGTGAAGTTATTATAGCCATCTACTGTTCCATGTGCTGGTGAACTTCAGAAAGCTTCTGGCAGATTTTAGGCCTGTGTAGTTGCCCATGGTCAGGGAGAAGAGGTAGGTGTGTTGCAGGAAGACAAGTGGGATGTCTCTCCACACTAAAGCTGCCACAGGACCTGTGTCTCCAGGAGGCTATGCGCCATTCTAGCCAGGACGGCATGGTGAGCTGGCTCCACCACTGTTTGGTGGCATAATTGAGACCACCTCTGTTTACAGGTTTCATCTGGTGGTGCCATGATGCATTTCATCTGATTGGCAGAGAATTGCGATCAGGGTAAGTCTCTAACAGTTTTGCTGTGGCTTGTTTAGATGCAGCTTTGAGTTGTCCTACCCTGGCCTCGGCTAGATTTTGGGAACTGGAACTAGCTGGAAATGTGTCCTGGATTTGGGAATAAGGTTACAGAAGGTTGGGATAGTTAGATCCTCAAGGGCACGGACCATGTCTGTTTAGTCACCCATGTACACCTGGTGCCTGACCTAGCGCTGGGCATGGCAGGTACTTAGTAAATATGTGTTGAATAAATGAGAGCACAGAGTTATATTGGGCAACTGATTTTTTTGGCATTTTATAATTTTTGCTTGGTAACAGGAAACCACAACAAAATGTATATGTGTGTACATTTTATAGCTTCCTTAAGAAATAGAATCAATTTCAGTTTTTGCAACTAAAAAAGAACAACAAAGAGTTATGTTGGCGTGCATGGCTGGTTTCCCATAATGAAAAAGATAGTTGCAGACTCTTTTATAGACAGAGACAAAAGATGGAGACGGCTTCTGCCACTTTCATTTGTGTATCTCTGTGAGAAGACAGAGCCTGTGGGTTTAGAAAAGAGAGAAGCCATGTGGAAAACAGTTTCCTTCCAGACTCCAGGCAGAAGGATTAGCAGAACATGCGAGGAAACAAGGTTCTTTCTCTGGGGAAATGACTGATGCTGGTGGCTTGAAATAATATGAAAAGGACTTTCAGTAGTGGCAATTGTGCAGATAGTTTGCTAGAGAGAAGAAGGGCCTCGAAGTTAAGTGAAAGCAGAAAGCAAGCCAGCCAGCGCTACATTAGCCAAGGGATCAAAACAGTGAGGTCCGAAGCGGAGAGGCAGCTGACGTCTTTGCAGCACCTATTCTGTGTCAGGCTGCCGGATAGACAGATAAATGTTAATTATTTTTGAGACAGCTGTTGTTTGAGATATCTAAATTTTTTTAAGATAGCTACTATTATCCTCATTTTACAAATAAGGAAACTGAAGTTTGTAAGGTTTGTAATTAATCCAAAGCCATAATAAACATCTAGGACCTAATGAGGCTAGGGTTTGAACCCAGGCCAATTTGATTCAAAAACCTAAGTTCTTTCCACAGGTTAAGCATATTCCTTACCTTTCTTAGAACTGTATTTTGTATTTAGCAGTGATCTTGAGTGGTTCATAGTTTTTACCATTTTTAAAGGGAGAGTTCTCATTTTATAGGGAAGATAATGTTGGATTGTGAACTCAAATGTTTTGAATTTTAGCGAGTACACGTGGGCACCTGTATGAGTTGGGGAGGTGATGATGGGAATGATGGATAGTGTCCAGGTGGTTCAGATTCTCGATATTCCAAGTGTGGTTCTTAGACCAGCAGCATTAGCATCAGCTGGGAGCCTGTTAGACGTGCAGAGCCTCAGCCCTCACAGCAAGCCTCGGGAATCACAGTGGGCGTTTTTAACAACATCCCCAGGTGATCCATGTGCCCATGAAAATTCGAGAAGCTCTGGTCTAAACTGCTGTGATTAGACACCACCAGTGAACTCACCGAATGGCATAGGGTGCAACAGCGATAATACTTGATAATGACAGTAAGTTATTATCCCAGTTTATTGAGTGCTTACTGTGCACCAGATCATGTGTTAAGTGCTTTACATAGATTTTCTTAGTTTAATATTTTCAGTAATCCTGTGAGGTGGGTGTTTTTGTTGTGATTTTAGAGATGAGGAAACTGAATGTAGAGAGTCTAAGTAACTTGTTCAAGATCACCTAGCTGCGATGCTGACCCAGGTATGTCTGATTCCAGTCTGATGCTCTTAAGTACTATGTTATGCTGTCCGGCTTACTTTACAAATCGGGAGCGCTGATTACTGATGTCTGAATGGAAATCATAGGAAAGTTTGACTTGCAGCACAAAACATTGCCTGTTCATGAATCAGAGTCTGTGAAATAAATTTTATTGATGCTAAATGAGACAAAAATGAAGTTCTGTTTTCTGAATAATATGCAGCATTGGTTATATTGGGCTTTGTATATATTTTTTTAGTAGAATAAAATACTTAGACAAACTTAGGAAGCATTTTTATTCTATGAATTCTGTTCTAACTTTACCGTTTTTCATTTTTTATTGGTAATTATTAATACAATCCAGTACTGATAATATTGATAGGATACATTAACACTGATAATCAGTGATACAATAAAAGGCATTTGATGCAACCAATATGAAGAGTTAGAGGAACATTGATGAGCATACTAGTTCATAAGATATTTAATTTTTTGTTTCTTCAGCGTGTTCTTTTTTCTTTTTGTCAAATTGTTTTGTTTCATGATTCATTAGGTGGATGATCCAGGCAGACTGAACTGGCAGTGTTTATTAGAATGTCATTACCATGCTGTAAAATATTGTTCTCTGTTAATTTGTCCTTTGTTGTCTGCAACAATGATTTGACTTTACCCTGAATATACCAGGTTGTCAGCTTTTAAATCAATCTTTTGCAAGGTTGAAAGGATCAAGGGCACTATTAAACAACTGTTTTGGTCTTTAATCCATAGACTTTTGGGGAAAAAGGAAGCAAGAAGCGTGGTGATTTTTGTGTGTGTTGGGGTTTTGGGGAAGAGGAAGGAGAAGAGGAGGAGGCAGAGATCTGCCTGTATCTGAAAAGTTTTCTTGTTTGTCATGTCACAGTTGAATGAATATGCTGATAATTTCTTAAATTCCCTGATAATGAGAGTCAAAAAATAGATTCAATATACCATTTAAAGTTACTAGGGGAAGAGACGCTATGTAAGTATATTAAAGGGAATTGAAAAGACTGGTATTTACTCTGGAAACAAAACCTTCATTCATGTTTTCTGGTCCAATAGTATTTAACTTCAGTAATACCAGTGCATCTTTGTGGAAGTGCAGTGTCAAATATATGGAGCCATTTACACCAACTAATAAAAAAAGCCTAAGAGCATTTTCTTGTTATCAGTAAATATTTTTATATTTTTTATACACTGGTCTAAAAAGCTGGGGTAATAAATTATTGTAAATGTGAATAATATAATAAAATCTTATATTTATAGATCTATTAGCTTTAGATAGTATCTACTGACTCCTATATATGAAAAATTTAAAAAACAGCACCTTCGTACTTTTTCTAATCCTCTCCAATCTCTTATGTTACTTATTTTTTATATTAAGATTTATAACATTTTCACTACATTTTGTATACCATAATTTTTTGGCTTCCATATCATATTTAGATGAATTATGTTGCCAAAACCGGAAGAAAATAAAATATCAACTCAGGAACTGTAACAAAATGAAATAACAGAATTAAGATGAACCACCTGGTTATTAGAAACCATAATATAAATGGGATAAACTCATTTATGAGAAGGAGACTATATTTTGAATGAGTCATCTAAAACAAAGCGATTATAGGCAAATATAACCTAAAACTCAGCAGTGGTTATAATTAGTATGAAAGATGGAAGAAGTTTTTACTTTTAATTTTATGCCTTTTGTCATCTGAATTTTTTCAATAAACTTGTGTTAGTTTCACAATTAATTTTTAAGACATCCCAGACTGTATCCATTTATTATAATGAGGCACAGCTACATCTTCTTCGTATTAAACAGTGACTGTGTTTTCTCTGTTTTTTGTCACATGACAGGCTCTCAGTAAATAGTGGCTGAAAGACAATCTCGTCAAGATATCACAGTATTATGATATATATTGATATGTATTATGATATATATTCGCCCCAAGCTTTGGAGTTTGTATTTTTCTTGTTTGATTTTCCCTTGTGAGGGAAGTGATTTTTATTGCTGTTTTACAGATGAAGAAACTAGGGTTCAGGGAAATTAAGTGGCTTGCCGAACATTAAATCATTTTATGTTTTCTGAATCATTTTTTAAGTAAAACATTTTCTCAACATGTGATAGTGGTATCTTCAATAGAATATTTATTTTTGATTCTACTTATTGATTAGAATCTATATTTATGAACTAAAGACATTTTAAAATTAAATATTTTCTTATTAGAAACATTAGAAGAGCATCACTCATTTTAGAAAGATTTCAATCTTTAAGGGACGTGATTGGGAAAAATACCTTGTGTGGTGTAGTTTGTTCTGGAGTACTCTCAGGTGGATGATGTGGGTGTAGGAGTAACTGAGAACCACCCGTCTGTTCTGGTGGTTCTATCCTAAAGACTCAGTTTTCAGTACAAGTGAGGATGGTAGACTGTCTAGGGATTGCTGGGGATGTTTGGGGACTGCAGAGACTGTCTTAAGTCTCTGGGACTTGAGACAAATGGAAGTGTTTGAGGTGGGAGTCAGGTTTTACACGTGGTTTGCTGGACGTGCCATGACTTGTTTTCTTCCTCTTGAGTCTACCTGTGTAGAAGTGGTTGAAATGTGCACACATGGATGCCATTTCTATCTAATTTGGGTGGTGTTTTTGATGGTTACTCCTGGCCTGGTGTCAGTATTCTGGCTCAGGTGCCAGTATTCTGGATCAGGTGCCCACTCTGTAGGATACATTGGCTGAATAGTCATCTTGTGAGTCTGACCTTTAGAACTTGGTGAAAAATGGATAACCACAGTACAGCTGCATGTCCACTCTAGCAACTGTAGAGGTTCAGAACAAAATGTCCAGCATCTTAAGGGTTGACACCGTGCTCTCTCTCGTATTTCCTAATGTAATGTCAGGAATATAGTAGATAGCCATTAAATATCTACATGCTTCCATTTGGAAAAACAGTTTAGCTTTATAATATTGAGAGGTCTAGAAATTGATCACACTGTAATTTTAGAGACCTTGGTGCAAGTTGGGACAGATGGTGGGGGACCTGATAATTTAACGACTTTTTAAAGTGCTTTGAAAACTTGTCACAACGTCAGGTTGGTGGATTAAATTTGGCAAATGGAATCTTGAGCTATTAGCATTTCCCAAATCTGTCTCACAAGATACAGTTCACTCTGGATGTCCCTCAGCTACAGGGTCCCGTGATTAAGTAAGTGTGGGAGACAAAGCATAAAATCTCTTTTAATAGATTCTTGATGAATATGGACATATTAAGAACTTAGAGAAATCCTATGGTTTAGAATTCCATTTACATTTGTGTAGGGTGACCATCCTATAACTTCACCCTGGAACCTTGTTTTGCAGGACATTTTATTCTCTGGCAACTTTTGGGAAACGCTGAATTTTTTGTTGTAATGCTATCACTCGTGTGTGGGTAAACCTGGACACGTGTGTGTGTGTGTGGGGGGGTAGCATGTTAATTTGATGTAGAATTAAAACCTCTTGAGATATATTTATAGGACAAAAGTCAACATTTTACTATGCAAGGGAGATAATCTCCAGACCTCACTTTAGACATTAGTTCTTATTTATTTTTCTTTGTATCAATGTCATTTGTAACTTAAAAGTTTAAAAAGTTTTATTTCCCTTCTTGAACTCTAAAGGTATCATAAAGGAGGAAAGATAGGCAAAAGGTGGCAGCCAGATTGGAGAGGTTGAAACAAAGATTCTTAAACAGTTTATAACCAAGTCCTTACATTTCCTGAATTATGGGCAATCAGTTGTGCTTTCCTTTAGGTTGCTATCTTGAATTTTTTTGGTAGCCTTCCGTATAGAAAAACTAAAGATTTGTTTTAAGCAGGAGTTCAGGTGTAGGTTTCCAATTTTGCTTTTCCTGTTATAAACGCTCAACCTCTGATCAGGTGGCGCTCCTTGTTATGTTTGGGGCCTCTTACTCATTCCCGGGCAGTGTTACTCGGCAATATGCCTGTTAAAAACATTTGCTATATTTGTTGTTCTGCTTAGAATAGTGGAGAGGGTGTCCCTCGGCTACTCTGTCTGGATATTTTGTTGTGGCTGTGAGCACTGTTTGCCCAGCCTCTCACTTCGTGGCTGAGGGGTGGGACTTTGCGTGAGAGGACCAGTGTTACAGTTGCCGGCTGTGTGGGCTTGTTCATCCTGAGTCTCTTGCCTCCTCTCCTTCTGGAAGGAGTGAGCTTATCCAAGAACAGTGATTGTCCCTGAAGTTCTCCACCTGCCTCAGGCGTGCTCTCAAGAGCCTAGCTGGGGGAAGTTTAAACCCTGCTGACTCCTTTTCAGGTAAGAAAACATACTGAAAAATGACTTTATGAGTAAAAATTAAGATTTACAGAGGGGAGCAGTCTTCATAAGTTTACAATTTCTATAGCTTGTAGAAGGGCTATCACAGTTTTATTTTCATGGTCTTTGAAGGGAAGCAGGTATAGCTGTATGTAGTGGTAGAAAAGAAAATACTTCTCTGTCTTTAAATTGCTTGAACCATCCAAATCTTTTTATGAAGACTGTTATATTTATTGATTGTTGACTTTTTTCTTTAGATTTTCTTCAAAGAGAGAAATTTAAGACAAAATTAAGCCAACAAAGTATATTAGATACTATAATTTTATGGTAACTTTGGCATTAATGACATACAGATTTATTTTAAAGTATCTTGTTATAAAATTTCCCTAAACCTAACTGTAACTCAAATAGATTTTTCAATATGACATTTTTATGTATGATGTGCTTGGCCGGTAGGGTTTTTTGGTATATGTCATTTAGCACTTTCCATATTTTAAAAATTAGCTGTGTGTGAGGGTAGGGGTATATGGGAAATCTCTGTACCTTCTGCTCAATTTTTCTGTGAATATAAAACTGCTCTAAAAAATAAGATTTAAAAAACTAAGCAGTCTCTTTATAACACTTCCTATGAATTCTTAAATATAATGCAGTGAAGCACAGATGATATTAAACATTTTTCCATCATACATGAATTATTGCAAAAAGCTGATTCATTTTTGTTTTTCATAATTAGTGGTGAAAGTATAGGACATATTTCAAGATTTTGTTTTCATTGCCACTTTTTTGTTCAATTATATTATGATAGACAAATTATTTTTAAAACATCTCTTTTCCTAAGTGAATGAGAATGAAAATAATACTTTGTAGTTATTGTCTTGGAAATGTACTTATTTCTTATCTTGGAAAGTTGATCAGCCAATATGTAAAATTCCTTCCTGAAATAAGGGAGTGAAAGTTAATAATTTAGGAAGTCTGTGTATTTGGTAACCATGTTTCTAAAAACCATTTTTCATATAATACTGCACATATTCATGGACAAAAAAGTGATGCTGGTATATGAAACTTGCAGTGAGTACAGAATAATTGGTTTCAAATGGCTTTAGAAAATATTTTACATTTGCATACTTTTATTTTTTCAGTTAGGAATGTCTTTTAAAACATGTAATTTTGAAAGAAAAGGTAAAAGCTTTAGCTTTGTGTGAACCATGACAGTTACTTGAGCATAAAACAGTCTTAATTATGACGACTGAAGTCAATAAAACATCACTAAAATAAATTTTAGATGTATACATGAATATTTGCAACATTCCGTGGCTATTTTTAAGGGTGAGTGAAGAACTTTTGCAGCTGTTACAGGGAACAGGGACAGTGTTCCTCATAGCCCGAAACAGGGACAGTGGCCTGAGAACTCCTTTGGTAGTCACCTGTTAGGAAAAACATTTTACACTTTTTACATTAAACAGCAATCCCATGCTGTTTAATGAAATCCTCACTCCAAAGAGATACAGAATATTTTCAGACACATTAGGGAATATGAAACTTGCCAGAATGTTCAAAACAAGTTCAACTGTGTTTTATTTTTATAGACTCACCAGGGGCTTCAGGGCTGAGTTCCTTACACAGGTGGAGGCTAGGACAGAAGCAGTTGTCAGGGGAAGGTGCTTCCGGGAGACAAGGCGTGCAAGGCTTAACGTTGCTTACCTGTTTACCTGTCCTGTCTGAAGATAAAGTTATTGATGAAGCTGCTATTAGAAGACTTAAGTTATTGAACCTCTTGTCTACAGGCTTGTAGCCAGGCCACTCCACTGCTGCTCACACTCGAATATGTATGTGACTCATTCGTGATTTTGTTAACTGCATATTCTACCACAGCAGGTGTGGGTGAGGCCTGAGATTCTGCCTTGCTAACAAGTCCCCAGGTGCTGCTGGTGCTGCTGGTGCTTCTGGTTCAGGGATGGCGTTTTGACTAGCAAGGAGCTACGCCATCAGATACCAAATAACTGCTCAGACCATTGTTTTTCATATAGTGGACATTGTCTATCCATACCAGGCAGTCAGTACTCAAAGCACATGACTGAGAACGTGATGGAGGTGCATTGACTAGCTGTAGACACAGGCCCCTTCCTGGCTGATGTAAGTTTCCTCTGGAAGGAGTGTGTGGGATTGTAACCTCTGATGAGCTTCCGTAACCGTGTTTTACAGTGCTCCTTACCCTTGGCAGTCCCGCCTCTTAACCTTTCAGCACAAGACCCCCTCTGCCATTGCCACCGCCACCAAGGGCTCATCCTCTCCTCCCGTCTCCCGTCACTTCCCACCCATCAGGAGCCTTTCTGTGTTTAATTTGTGTCCTGTACCTGAGTCTTCTATGGCAGCTTCCTCCCTGCCTGGCTTGCAGGTGCCCCATTTCAGCTCCTGGTGAATTTAAATATAGAAACTTTATCTGTGGGGAGCTATGTCTTTCCTCTCACTTAACACACAATTTTCCAATGTAATCAACCAGTTTCAGGCAGTTGATTTTTTTTTTTTTTTTTTTTTTTTAAACCTCCAAGTCTCAGCTTGTTGGATTCGTGCCTGGAGTTTGCAACTTAAGTGTTCTGCCAGGGTCCTGGATACTATGTGAACTCTTGAAGGAAGGCAAGGAGGTGGGCAGCGGGGTGGTGGTGTGATACTCCAAACTCTTCAGTGATTCCTTTCACATTATATTTTTTTCCCCAGCACTGTTTATGAAAATGTCAAACACATCGTAATTTGAAAGAGTTTTACGGTGAACAGTATTCAGCACCTCGATTCTACCATTAACACTTTAGTTCATTTATCACCTTTCTGCTGACTCATCATCCTTTTATAAATCTCTGGTCATTTAATTTTTGATGCATTTTAAAATAAGCTGCAAGCATCAGTTCATATACTTCAGCATGCTTATTCTTAACTAGAGTTCAATATTTTTTTTTTTTTTTTTTTTGAGACAGAGTCTCACTCTGTTGCCCGGGCTAGAGTGAGTGCCGTGGCGTCAGTCTAACTCACAGCAACCTCAAACTCCTGGGCTTAAGCGATCCTACTGCCTCAGCCTCCCGAGTAGCTGGGACTACAGGCATGCACCACCATGCCTGGCTAATTTTTTGTATATATATATTTTAATTGTCCATATAATTTCTTTCTATTTTTAGTAGAGACGGGGTCTCACTCTTGCTCAGGCTGGTCTCGAACTCCTGACCTCGAGCGATCCACCCGCCTCAGCCTCCCAGAGTGCTAGGATTACAGGCGTGAGCCACCACGCCCGGCCAATATTTCTTGATAGTTTTTCATCACACATCCTTACTTAAGTTGAACTTTGACAAATGATCGTACTTAAGTAAATCAGTACCTGGTAAGATAGAGAACATTACCATCACCTGAGAAAGTTCCCTCATTCACTTTTCCAACCTTTATGTTCTTTTGTGAGTATCTCCAAAGAAGGACTTCTGATCACAGGTTAGTTAAGATTAGTTTATTTCTTCAAAATTGATGCTTTGACCAATTTTATTTCATGCAAGTTAGTTTCATACTTAGGAATACATATTGTACAACATTTTCTCCATTAATATTTAGTTTGCTTGGACTAATTCATGGTGTTTTCTGTCTGACAAAACTAAAGTTTTAGTGACAGTAGCTTAGAATATCCAGTTTTTATTTGGTATAAATGCTTGCCAATGATTCTCATAACATTTTATAAGATGTAGCCCAGTACAATATAAATAGAGATGCAGAGGCCTGGGGGTAACCCTGTTCTAGGAGGTTCTTTGGGCTGACACACTTGGTTTCTCTGGATACAAGGGAAAATCTGTCTTTCGGGCAGCTGTTTCCTGGGAAGATTGTCTTTGCAGATGTATTTACCTCGTAATGCAGCCTGAAATATAAATTGGCTCATGCTGCTGCTTCTGAAACGGAAAGCTTCATTCCTGTGATAATCTTAAATTATGACATTTCACATATACGGGCAGTGATATCTGTCAACTTTACCTTCAAGTACCTCCAGCAGGATGGGGATTGATTTGGGTCTGCCCCGATGAGGGTGCACAGAACTGTGTAAAACCTTGACTCTCCAGAAAGTTCCTTGTTTGAAATGCCAGGCTCTCAGAATGACCTGTATGTGGAAAGTAAAAATGTCCCATAATTTCTTTGATCACAAAGAAGCAGTTTTTGAATATCTAGCAATAAACTAGAATAGCAGAAAGAGGATGGTCAAAACAAATGAGATCTGTCAGCACCATGAAGTTGTTCAGGGGCTATAAAGTGCTCAGATTGAGTTCTTTGGAGATGCCATAAAAGTCCCATTTTTGGTTCACTACTTTGCACAAGTCACTACTTTAATGGAACATGAGAGTCATCTCTGAAAACCCACGCAGCTCCTTCAGCTGTGTTTTATACATAGAGACGTATTTGGCTTTTTTTTAGTGGATACCGATTTATAAACAGTGGGTTTATTCAGTTATTTTCAGTGAGAAAAATCCATATAGTATTAATATAACTTGGAGGTAGATATTATATGGTAGGTGTTCTGAAGCTTTTTTTACAGTCTTCCTCCAGAATATTACATGGAAATTCATAGTGATTTTCAAAGGTACATCATTTAATAGAAAGTTAATGTTTTCTTGTTCATCAAGGAATTCAAGGAAACATCCCAGTAGTTTTTAAAAGCACAGTGTGTAATTCTTAGAACCAAACTGCATACATATTCAACAGTTACTTATTCAAAAATTAAAACCAGAGACTCACTATATTTTGTTAGGGCTAATATATAGTAACTACCTATAGGTCAAAAAAAAAAATTTCTACATGCATATTCACTGTATTCTTGTTTTCCGAGCTACTTGATTTATAGTTGCTTTTCTTTGAGAGGAAAGGACAGAGCAATTTTTTCAAATACTTGCTGAAGTCAGTTCTGATAAAAATAACTCAGAGAACCATGTTTTAAGAAAAATAAATTCAGGTTATAAATCTAAATATCTTTCTACTGGGTTACAACCAGTATCTGAGACTTATTTAAATATTTCATCTGATGATGTAATTGGAGACAGCAAAAGCATGCATCGGCTTTTATTTGTAAAATTGTGTATCACGTGACATAAAGTAGAAAATTATGGGAAATAGTGACTATTTCTCCCTGTCTCATAATTTCAGGCCCCACTGGAATAGAAAGAGATATCAATTGATCTTCTCCCATATCTTATGGAATCCTTGCATTGGTTATAAATTCATCATATAACAAAGGGGCACCATTTATACAGGTTTTGTTATGTTTCCAGCTTTAACTAAAAATGCAAGATTCCAGGACAAGAGAGATATCACTAAGCCAATTCTCTGTCGAGTGGAATATCTTACCCTTTTTCTACATACATCCTGCCTATCCTTGAAGGTTCAGCATAACACCTGACCTTCCAGAAGCTTTTCTGACCTCTGTAAGTCAAATCCATGTCCATCTCTCTCTTTCCTGAGTACGTATTGCATTGGCTTATGAGTCTTTTGGTATCATTCTTCAGTGCAGACAGTTAATTACTCTCTAATTTTATATATTAGCCCTCCCACATCTTCCCAGTGACAATGTAAAATCATCTGTGCAAGAACCCTATCTTATACTTCTCTTGCATTTCCCAACCTTTCCTTGTTTAATGTTTTGGAGAGTCGTCATTCAATAAATATTGTTGGCTGAGTGCCTGAACAGTAAGAGAGGCTACTGTCTCTGCAAACGTGATAAACTTCATTTTCCCCTTCCTCTGTCAACTTGCCCCAAGAATAGAATTAACAGAAGGATTATGTTAAGACAAAACAATTTGGAGTTTTCTGTTTCTTTTTGTCTTCATTTAGAAAAGTTATTTTCATATGCCTGGCCATGTTTCAGTAACAGTCTTAACATTTAGCACTTTAATAATTCCTTTCATCTGCAAAGGGAAAATTGTTTTTCTAAAATCATTTAATTTTCCAGAATGACTCCATAAAGCAGGTTGGCCCCTTTGATGATCTAACACTGTGAAGTTCAGCTTCCAAATGACTTGGGAGCAGATGATGGACTACACTTTGCTGGTAATGCATCCTGGCCAGAAATGTAGGAGCTCTGTCGATGGTTGAGCACTTGGCCTTGGCAAGCTTTGATGTGGTTTGTGGTCTGGGTGGAGCATGAAGTCAGAAGAAATCATTCCATTGGTTTATCCATCCTTCTTCCTTAGTTCAGATGCTTCACATGATTGGAACTGTCTAATAAAGAAAATAGAGAACAGCAGTCAATGTTGTGGTCATACTTTGTTGGTCCTTAACAGTGTTAGTATTAATAGTTGGCAACTTTATTCAAACAGATTTTTCTCATCTCCTAACAAATTGGAAGATCTGGCAAAATCCAGACCTGTGTTCTCTCATTAGAGGAGGCAAATGATGTCCAGTTCAATGCAGCATCCCTAAGACCTCTGTATTAGTATCTTGTTGCTGCTGTAACAAATTGCCATAAACTTAGTGGCTTAAACCAACACAATGGTATTACCTTACAGTTCAGTTCTGGAGGTTGCTAGTCTAAAATAGGTCTGTAGGGCGGTGTTTTTCCCGTAGGTTCGAGGGGAGAATCTGTTCCTTGCCTTGTCTACCTTCTGGAAATTGCCTGTATTTTGTAGCTATGACTACATTACTGTGACCTCTGTTTCCATTGTCACATTTCTTTCTTTGATCCTTGTGCCTTTCTCATTTTTTAAGAATCTTTGTGATTATATTGGGCCCACCCAGATAATCCAGAGCATCTCCTTTTATCAAGATCCTTAATTTAATCATGTGTGCAGAGTCCCTTTGGCCATGTAAGGTGACATAGTCACAGGTTCCAGAGATTAAGATATAAACATCTCTGGAGGGGATGGGCATTATTTTGCCTACCACACCCCAGATCCCATGCCCTACCCCCACCTCTGGTGAAGCGTCTGACTCCTTCAGGCTGTGACCTCTGTAGTGCTGAACAACTGAAATTGATTTCTCTTTCCCTGGGGTTGGATATCTTTTCAACAAATACGATGGGAATGTTTTAAAAACTGATCCTTTTCCCTTCTCTTTTCACAAATCACCATATATTGGTATATCTTATTTTAAAAATGCTATATTAAGTAATTACAGAAAAACATAACTCATCTTTCTTTCTTGGCTTGGTTTTTCTTCTTTTTCTCAATTTTACCTGACAATATTTTATATTTCAAGACCTTTTTTACATTGTAGTTTTCTTTTCATCTGTAAACTTCCTACTTATTAAGCCACTTCCCTTGATCCCTTGACTGTTAATCTCTTCAAATCCTAATTCCTTTCCCCTGGGGAATTTCTGGTTCTTTTGTGATTTGTGGTTTTCTTCTTTGTTTTTCCAACTTTTAATGTAATTTCCTCTTTTTACCCTCTAGTTTTTCCCTCACAATTGTCTCATCTTTATCTTTGTCATTGACAATAGAAAATGATGTACCTTTTGAACTTGTGACTCTGTCATTTATCAGCAGAGCATAGTATAATATTCACGTTTACTGATAAGAGAATGGCACAGTTAACGTCAGAAATAGAGAAGCTACTCAGTAACCTAATGATGGAGAAAAACTCATTTATACACAAAGGTGTCTGAATCAGGAAGTGTTTGTCTATCTTCTTTTCCAAAGATCATGAAAATTTCTCTTTTAACTTTTTTAATTGTTGTTAGTACTGATACTATAGTTAGTGAGATAAATTAATTAGACTTCTTTTTAGTTAATTCATAGCTATGGCCATTTCAGAGCTATTTGAGGGGATGATGGGTATAGAAGACCAGGGTATAGGGTAGTGGTTCTCAAAGTGAGGCCCCCAGGCCATCAGCATCAGCATCATGGGGACAGCTTGTTAGAAATGCAGATTATCAGGCCCCACCCAGACCTACTGCATCCGAAGCTCTGGGGATGGGGCCCAGAAATCTACCTTCTGACAAGCTGTCCATGAGATTCTGATGCATAATCAAGTTGAAGAACCACTGGTGTATTGTATTGTCAAACTAAGGGACTAAGGAGAGGGGGTAACTCTTCCAGGTCTCTTTCTCCAGAACAGTTATGCATTCACTAGCCTGGTCTCCGGGGATGGCACTTCCAATAAACTACATTCTCCAGATATTTTCAATGCCAATAAATGGTGCTCTCAAAGATTCTCAATCCCAGTAAACCTCCCAGAGTTTCCTTATTTCACCTGGGAAATGGTAATCTGAGGACTGCCATCCTGAAGAAATAGTCTTTCTTAGCTGGAGAGCCTAAAGCCCAAGTTGTGCCAAACTAAACACAAATCTCATCCCAGAATGCACCAATTTATTCCTATCTCAGGCCCATGTCTCATCCATAAAATGATGGCATTTTCAATAAATGTTGATGTATCAACTCACCGAAATCTCTACAATGAATCATAAACTTACCTCATAGAAAAAATTCTTCTCCCTTTGGGTATCTGCCCCCTGTAGAGTGATTCAAAGTTCATACCTACCATGTAAGCCTGTGTTCATGGCAAATCAGATTATCTCTGGCATTGTCTCTACATTTAGCAAAAAGTCCACTGGGCCACTTAAACATTATTAACTTTATTGAACTAAATTTTTGTGCAATAATATGCATCCATTTTTAGTGTTCATTTTGCATTTCATGAGTCTCAACAAATGTGTGCACCACCAGCCCAATCACAATATAGGACCTTTCCGTCAGCCCAGAAAGCTTGTTCGAGCCCCTCTGTCGTCTGGCCCTCCCAGCCTCCTGGCCCCAGGCAACCAATAGTGTATTTTCTGTCACTTTTTGATTCTTTTCACTTTTTCTCAGATTTTATACAAATGGGACCATGTATTCTTTCTATCTGGCTTTTTTCTCTCAGCATTATGTTTTCAAAATTCCTCCATTTTTTTTTATAGTTTGTATGTTTTTAATTGCTGAGCAATATTCAATTGTATGTATATACCACAATTTATTTACCTATTGATAAGCACGTGTATATTTCCAGTGTCAGGCTAAGAGTAAAGTTCCTATGAGCATTTATGTACAAATCTTTGTGTGGACATGTTTTTATTTCTGTTGGGTAAATATCTGAGAATGGAATGGCTGGATCATGTGGTAGAAGTATGTTCAGATGCATAAGAAACTGTCCAATTGGTTTCAAAAATAGTTGAACTATTTTTCATTCCCTCCAGCAATATCTGAGTGTTTCCACTGGGCCATTTTTACATATTGTCTTATCAGACAAATAGAAAAACAACTTAATTTTAATGTTGATATATAATGCATACATATTTACATTATATACATCTCTGTAACTGTACATATACACACAGAAGGAGATATGGATATATCTCATATCGTATGAAGAAGCACCAATTTTGCTAGTAAAATATAAGATCTTATTTTATATATAATATAAAATTCCAACCCCTGAGCATATACACAAATGCTTAAATTACAAATAAGTGATTTCTGTATTTTTTTCTCAATATTTGTTTACTGTAGTAATTTGTTGGCATTACTAACAGTCAAGTAGCAAACTTTTAAGAAAAATAATACAAACTATTAGGAAATTATTAATAACTTTTTTCTCTCTGATTTGGGAAAAGATAACTCATTATTTGGGGCCTGTGAGCTCGGGTATTGCATCATGCAAAGTTTAAGAACCTGAGATAACTGGTATGCAAAGGAGAAACAAATGGAGGAAACTGAGGAAGAATGGTCATATAAGGAGCGACAGAGGTGGGATGGGGGTGAGGGAGGAGAGATTTCCAAGGAGGGGTGGTCAGGACCCAGGAATCAAATGAGGACAGAACCAATGGATGTGGCCACATGGAGACAGGAAGTCAGACTTGCACATCATTGTGACACCAGCATGTGAAAAACATCCCAATAGCATTTGTAAAAGCAACATGCTGTAGAGGAAGAGATTGACTAATTCTATACCTGGGTTGGGGATGGAAAAATTGGGAAAAGCAAAATGAGCAGATAGATAGTAGGCATCAGGACAGCAGAGTCACAAAAAGACCCTCATCTTTAGATATGAAATGCTGGGATTGTTAAACAGTGTGTTTCTAAAGTGTGGGAGTAAAATGTATGGTTGAGTGATTTATTTTACAGATTTTTATCCTAAAGGTATGATGACCAGTTCAACTGCTGCTGTTAATTTATGTCATATAGCAGGCAGAGCCCCTGGGGCTGGACTGAGACAGGGGCAGGGTGCCGGTATAAATTTCAGTGACTCATCTCTTGTGTCTAAAATAGCAGCAGGCTAGGGGTCAATGTGTCATCAAGGGAGGAAGTCGTTTCGACACATGTTCCCCTTGAAAGCAAATTTAGAATGGTATAAGTAATTCAATTTCTCAAGCTAATGTCCGGAAAGGGGTATAGATGGGTATGGATGGGAAAAAGAAAGTGAACTGGCATCAAATAATGAAAGGTGTTGTGTTATATGTTTAAAAAAAAAAAAAAAATTGATTTTATCTTAAATGTTTTCAAAATGACTTTAGGCATACCCTTGCCCTGGGGTATAAAACATTCCAAGTGCTAATAATTTTGATGTTGGATCACTATCTATGTTGGCATAAAACTGAGAAAAGGAGTTCAGAGATTTGAGTGATGTGTGGCCACAGCTAAATTCTTACACACTCATCTGCTTATTAAAGGCAAAAAGCTTTAAGGGCACTCTTGGATAGAAAAATGAAAGATTGGAATCAAATTGATGCTAAAACTTTATTATGTTAGCATTAAGTAATATTTTTCCCACAGATCTATGGGTTAATTTTTTAAAAGCCTTATTCATCTTATTAAGAGCTACATTTCAAATGAAGTTTTATATTTAATAATTATTTGCCAAATTATATCATATTTATGTGGTTTTGTCTTCTAGTAAAAAGGATAATTTAATTAGAAGAAATTATTTCACCCTTAGGGGCTAAATTCAAAGTAAATTAAAATTCTAAATTATATACAGATTTTTGTTTTATATAGGGATATATGATAAATTCTAGATACGGTTAACAGCCTTCTTATTTAAAATGTCAACATTTTTACGACATCCTAGAAATTATATTTTTAACAACCCTTTTGAACTTATGATGAAAAAATTAAGGTAACTTAAAGTTGACTTTTGTTTGCACAGTTTTTCTAGATTTGTCTAGAGGGATATATAAGCACAGAGTTTTGATAACTACAGTTAAGGGTGATGGGATATCACTGAAGGATTTTGAATTGGAGGCTATTTGATAAGATTGGTGGCTTTGTAAAGGTATTCTTCCATTCTACGGATGGATGGGGTATCACATAGAAGTTGGGGGAGATGGGAAACTAGGAGCAAGTAGAATAGTGAGTAGAATTTTGTGGTCATTTTAATAAGCATTGTACCATTTAGGATGTTTTTAGCAGCAAGTAACAGAAACCCTGAACCCAGTTTGGCTTAAATAACAAGATAATTTATCTCACCTGACAAGAAATATCAAGGCAGAGTGATGCCATCATTAGTTAAATCAATGGCTCAATGAATTCTTTAAAGACCCTGTATTTCCCTAATGTTGAAAATGACCAGCAAGGGGCATAGGGGCCACCATGACTGGCATAGACTAGTCAAAGCTCATCCCCTAGAACTGCAGCTGGAGCACACCTTGCCTGAAGTACATGGCCTCAGATGGACAGTGAGGATAACTGAAAAAAATCGGGGCTGGAGCCAAAAGAAGAGAATGGAGTGAAGAATTTTGTGGAGGCAATTGAAAGCATCTACTGTAGGAGGGGACGAGGCCCTGACCTTGGTCGTAGCAAAGAGGGTAGAGAAGTCGGGGACGGTATATGACAAAGTTAGGATTTGGAGTTGATGGTGTTTAGCCACTGACTGGATATGGGGAATAAGTAGATGTGATAAATTCGGGGACATCCCTCAGGTTTCTGACTTGGTCGCAAGGTGGACTGTGGGGCTATTTAATGAGGTAAGGGTCACCAGGGTGGGCAGCTGTGGTAGGCAGAATGATGTGCCCTCCGAGTCCTGTTGTAAATGTTACCTAACATGGGAACAAGGACTTTGCAGATATGATTAAGATCAAGGACCTTAAGACGGTGAGATTATCCTGGATAAGCCAGATGGGATATCTGAGTGGGATATACCTAATCATATGAGTCATTAAAAGTGGAGAACATTAACTGTTGCGTGTTGTGTCGAGGGGAGACAGAGAGCGAGAGTGATTGAGACACACACTACACAAGCGTGCATGTGCTTACTCCGGCAAGTCAACTGAAACGTCAGGAGAAATAGCAGGAGGAACCCAAAGCATGAAAGACTCTTGCAGAGTTGACTCACCGTTGCTGGCTTTGAAGATGAAGGAAGGAGCCATGAGCCCAGGAACATAGGTGGCTTCTAGAAGCTGTGAATGACAGGGAAGCAGATGATCTCCTAGAGCCTCCAAAAAGGAACAAAAAAACCCTGCTGCCACGTGATTTTATCCTGGTGAGGCTCATGTTGCATTTCTGACCTACAGAACTTTAAGATGATGAATTTGTGTTGTTTAAAGCCACTAGTTTATGGGGTTTGTTATAAGAGCAATAGAAAACTAACATAGCAGGTTTGCCAGTGAGGAAGGAGATAAATGTTTCTTCACTTGATTTTGAGTTAGATGTGCCAAAGATTAGCAATCTAGTGTTGTGAGCATTTTAGTCTCTTTGAGACTGCTTGCTTTAGTGAATGAGAGAAAGCTGTTATGAAGGAGCATTGTATTTCAGAGTTACTCATTTTCAGTTCTCTACACTTTGCTGTCCTCTTCCTCAAAATGAGGGGTTGGAATAGATGATCTCAGGTTCCCTTCAGCTTGAAAATTCTAAGATTATTTGCCTTAGATAAAACAAAACAAACAGAACACACCACTATCCCGTACAATTTCTTCTGTAGTGAAGCTAAGGAAAACCACCTACAAGAATTAGTGGTAAAAACACAAATATAGCATTTACTATAAAACATCAGAGTGTGCTGTGCTTCAAGTGCTTTGTTTAGGAATGTAGAGTCATAAATGTTAGACATAAGTCCACACATACCGTGAGATTTCCATGCTGAAATCTCTTTGCTGGATTAAAAAACAAAACAAAACAACAGTAACAAAAAGAAGTTTCTGTACAGGAGCATGTATTGTCCTAACAGTCTTGTGACCTAATTATTCATCGTAATGAAAATTCCTCTATCTTGGTATCACTGTGGTTTATAACATAAAATATTCTGTAGTTTTGTTGCGAGCCTATTCTTCTCATAAGCACTAGTATTTATTCAGACATTTAAATCTTACACGTGGAATCAGCCATTTGATGGAGAATTTTTCCATTATAAAGCTGGTGCTACAGTTTGAATTCTGAGAATCGGGGTATTTGTTAGGTAGTGATATGGAAGGATGCATGCTGACGGCAGTTCTTCAGGGCTACGTCTTGCCTAATTTAGCATGAGTAGTAGAGTAGTGCTCCAACCAAAAACCCCATTCTGTACAGGGCAAAATGCAATTTCTAATGTAATTGCTGCCTTTAACCCAAAGGTGGGCCCTCTTGCTAACAGAGGGGTAGACTGCAGTCAGTCATGCCATATGGACTATGCAGATCACTTCAGTGTTCTGTCTGAAGATCACATTCACGCCCATTCTCCATTCAAGGACTTTCAGGTGCAAATTTTGCAGGGAAAAAGGTCTACAGATTTCCTAAGAATGAGCTCATTAAGAGGGAGTTTGGAATATGATTCCATTGGATCAGCTGTTGCTGTAATACTGTGAAAAACTTTGTTCCAACAAAATTATTTAAGCACTTGAGCAATAATTGAACAAATGTCCTTGGACTTGTTATCCCACACGGGCTTGCCACATGCTACAGGGAGACTTGTGGACTTGGTAAGTCCACTGTGAGTGAGGCACTTAAGCCGTAGGGCCCATATGTTGTGCCTGATTGTACAGAGGGGAAAGTTCTTTGGAAATTATGACCTTGATCAAGCTTTGAATAGCTACCCAAAATGAGGCCACCAGGGATGTCGTAAGTGTTGCCGTTTATTGAGGGCCATCAAGTCTTTGGCTTCATGCACTGTGGGCCTCTCTCCCGCACTAACATGCTATTCAAAATATTAGTCTCTTCAAGAGAGG
This sequence comes from Eulemur rufifrons, assembly GCF_041146395.1. Lineage (NCBI taxonomy): Eukaryota > Metazoa > Chordata > Mammalia > Primates > Lemuridae > Eulemur > Eulemur rufifrons. The sequence continues at coordinate 32,409,476 of NC_091002.1, forward strand.
CTGGTGCTGATCCAGTTAATTTCTGCGAACAGACTGCAAGTGTCATGTGGTATCTGTTAGATGAGACTCAGGATGCCAAGCGTTGTCTCCTCTTGCCATGTTAATCACCATTCAAGGCGTGTCCTCTCATGAGAGGACATAATAAGCAAACTGCTGTCTGGTCTGTAAACCAGGAAGAGAACCCTCACAAGACACTGAATCTGCAGGCACCTTGACCTTGGACTTCCAGCCTCCAGAAGTGTAAGAAATAAATATTTGCTGTTTAAGACACCCAGTCTGTGGTATTTTGTTATGGAGGCTGAACTAAGGCAGAGACCCAGAAGGTATGAGGGTCTTAGAGGAAATATTTTTGCTTGTGGCACATTATTAAGGCTCACTCTCAGACACACCTAGAGATACTTATTTAGATAACAATGCTGATCTAATCTAATTTATCATTCTTTTTAACTTTTGTTTGTAATTGCCATTAGAGAGTGATGAATAATGTTTTGAGAGTTTTGAATGGTTTTTGGAAATTCTGTATGTAGATGTTTAAAGTTATATGCAAATTGAATTAGGGAAAATGGAATCTCACTTTCTTGTTCATGTGTGTTATTGAAAAACATCTTAATTTCAAATTGGATGTCATGATACATTATTGCTAAGTCTCAGGTTGAACCATATGAAATTGCTATTTTTATTGGCCGAAATGATTGAATGTAAACCATTTCCTATGGTTCATTGTCATATAGTTATACCCTTGGTCTTTCTAACTAGAGATGAATGGATTCATCTGTGAAGCTATTAAAAAAACCAAACTGTAGTAAATGTATTTGTAAACTGAGGAATCTGCTTTAACATGAACTACCTTCCCTGTTCTATTAATTTTTGCAAGTTCAGATTTTTTTTTCCTTGTGTTGCCTTGAATAGAGGCAAAATTAATTAAAAAAAATCTCAAGCTACTAGAATGTACCAGAATATGAGAAGTTTGAAAGAAGGAACAAAAGGCATCTTATTCTGTGCATGACTCTTAAACTCCTAGCACCTTCTGCAATGATTCTGAAGGTAATTCATGGTCAAAGATGATCACCCTATGCCCATGGAGAAAAGTGGAAAAGGAATCAGCATCCTCCCAGCCCAGAGCCCTCTAGGGGGTCTTCATCTTACTCCGAGTGACAGCCAGAGCCTTTCCCATGGCCCACCAGGGCAGTGTGAGATGACCCCTCGTTACCCGCGTGCCCTGGCCTCTGGCTCATGGGGCTTAGTCACATCAGCTTCCTTGCTGTCCTGCACTCGCCTCTGGGTCTTTGCCGTGGCTCTTTCCTCTTCCCATAATGCATTTCCCCCCATTTAGCCACAGGGCTAATTCCTTCCTCTTCTTGAGTCTTTGCTTAATTATAAACCTGAACTTCTTATTAACCCCTACCCTGTTCTCTATTTTTTTTCCATAGCACTTCCCATTTTCGACTTACAATATAATTTAACTATATATTGTGTTGAGCATTTACTTTCTCTATTGCCGCCTCTAAGCCTTGTGGTGGTGGCGGCGGTGGTTTGCCCCAGACACCCAGGAAAGTTTCTGATGTCTGGGGGAGGAGACTCAGTAAATATTTATTGGATAAATGAATGTGCTCATGCCAGGGTGATGGATGGACCCTTACTGTCCCTTGCCCACAGATGCTTGCTTTAAAAAAATGAGATTTAACAAGTCTTAAAGCTATTTCTTCTTGATTGGTTTCAGACTTCACGTTTTACATATCCACCCATGAGATAAGAGTCAAAAGAAAGTTAAAAAAAAGTAGTATTTGTCAAAACCCATTCTGGCTGTTGTGTTCTGCTAATGAGAGATTAGTCTCTGCCAACCCATTCTAGAAACTTCCATTTAATTTTTAGAGGTTTTTAATTGGGGTGAGGCTTTTTTCAGGAAAGGGCCACTTTCACATCTGTGGAAAAATAATCGTGTACTTTTGATTCCAAGTCTCTGAAACCAACTGATAAACCCAGTAAAAACACGGGGCATTGTAAGTTTTATGAAGTGGTTTGAATAGTCCCTGAGATCATGGCGTCCAGTGAACTCACTTCTCTGGCCTTCCTGTCTGACCTTTTTGTGCCTTCTGGGTGTGGGACATCTGGGGTGGTTTGCCCCATGTCAGATGAATGGCTGCCTCTCTCCTGCTTCCCGTGGGATGGCCCAGGCCCTCTTTGCAGACCATGCTCTCCTCTCTCTCGGCAGGTCCCTTCTTTGTCTAGCTAAAATTATGTAGTTATCTCATCTTCTCTTCCCAGCCTGCTTATCTAAATCAGTTATTTTCCTTCTAGCCAAGCTCCCTCCTGGGAAGGCACAGGAAAACCCAGAGAAATAAAACCATGACTGCTGCCTCCAAGCTTTGTGTTTCTGCCTCTGCCTGTCCTTTCAAATAAAACCCGAGCCAGTTGCCTCTACTCTGTGCTATGGCCACGGTGACCTTTTTACTTGCTTCCTGCCTCTTCCCTGCTTCCCACTTCTAAACACAGCCATGTCCCTTACGCCCTGCTATGCTCTCTCTTCAAGAAATAGCTGTCTCTGTTTTGATACAAAACAGGTTATAAATATGGCCCTGGTAATGAGGTTCTTGCTCAGACTAGAAGCGTTCTCCCAGCTGTATTTTAGGAACATCTCGAAGATAACATTCCCATATTCCTTCATTTGTTTCAACAAATGTTTATGGAGTGCCTGCTGTGTGCCAGGCATATAAATATGAAGTAATCAGACACAAGTCCCTGCCTTCATGGAGCTTACATTCCAGGGGCTGGAGGCAGATGATCCACAAGTAAAAAGACAAGTGTGCCAGAGGGTAATATGTATGATGCAGAAAAATTAAGCAGGGGAAGAAGGATGGAGGATGTGGGGGCAGGAGTAAGGGGAATTTGCAATTAAAAATCAGGTGATTGGCAGAGGCCTGAAGGTGGTGAAATAATGAACCCTATGGAAATCTACAGGAAGAATATTATGTCAGAAGGAACAATAGCCCTTCTGGGAGTCACTTTTCATGCACAAGGAACAGCAGGGACACCATTTTTCCAACTCAGAGAGGGTCGGGGAATAGGACTAGATGATTCCGAGAGGTGGAGGGAATCCAGACCACTTCAGTTGTTTCTGGGTGCCTTGGCACTAGCGACATTTTGGGCTGGATCATTGTGCGTTGTGGGGAGCCATCCTGTGCATCATAGGATGTTCAGCCGCAGCGTCCCTGGACTCTACCGCTAGATGCCAGTAGTATAGTGTCTTGGTCCGTTTGTGCTGCTATGACAAAATACCACAGACTGGGTAATTTATAGGCAACAGAAATTTATTTCTCATGGTCTAGAGGCTGGGATGTCCAAGATCCAGGCGCTGGCAGACTCAGTGTCTGGTGAAGACTCTTCTGTTTCAATGACGGTGCCTGGGTGCTACGTCCTTCCATGGCAGAGTGTGGAAGAGCAAAAGGGTGTGGGATGGAAGGGCAAACTGGGCTAGCTCGTTATCTCCAGCCCTTTCATAAGGTACTAATCTCATTTATGAGAGCCTTTATGGCCCAGTTACCTCCTAAAGGCTCCACCTCTTGGTACCCTCTTAATACTATTGCATTGGGGGATTGAGTTTCAGCACAAGTTTGGACACAAACATCCTCACCACAGCACACACCTCCCCTATCCCCACAGCTGTGACAACGAACCCTGTCTCCAGACATTGCCAAATGCCCTCTGAGTTGCAAAATCACATTTAGAAGCACTGCTTTAGATCAAAGTAAGGACTGTGTTACTCTGAGTGGTTCTTTCATTTTAATAAGCGTCCTCTGACTGCTGGGTTGAGAATAAACTGAAGAGGAACAAAGGCAGGAAGAGGGAAGAAAATTAGCAGAAGTCCAGGGGGGAGGTGAGGGTGCCTAGAAGCAGACTCAGGCTGGCTGGGGTTTGTGAGGAATGATCAGATTTTGGATATTTTGAAGGATGAGCCATGAGGATTCGCTGACAGACTAGATAGTGGATATAAAAGAGGAGTAGAAAAATACCTACAAGGATGTGAATCAAGGCAGAAAGGATTTAAGTGAGGGGCAGGTGTCTTAGGGACATCAAGAGTTTGGTTTGAACATGGTATAACTGAGAACATTGACCCTTCTCTGTTCCCCCCGCACAGCAATAAAGACACTGATGCTCATGGAAGTCAGTTAAGTGCCCAAAGTCACACAACCTGTAAAGAACATAACCAGGATTTTAATCTAGAAATGTCTGACTACTAACCCTCTGCTCCTCAGTATACTTTAAAGTGATTTTTGTATGGTTCCAGAAGCCTCCAATGTAAGGTAGTAGTGTAGTATCTGTAGAGGTTAATTCTGTAGGGTAATTTTTCATGAAATGTAATTCTGCTAAATACTAACATTTCAACCAGAGACAGCCATTTCTTTTGCATTTTTTAGCAGGATTGAATACAAACATAAACCTTAGGAAGTATTCTGTATACAGCAGGAAAACAAATCATCTGGAATATTAGTGCTATGGTTTGAATGTATGTGTCCCTCCAAAATTCACATGTTGGAACACAGACCCTAGTGTGATGGTATTAAGACGTGGGGCATTTAGGAGGTGATTAGTGACCTTATAAAAGAGCTGGGGAAAACTAACTAGGTCCCCTTTTGCCCTTTCACCATGTGAGGACACAGTGTTGAAGGTGTCATCTTGGAAGCAGAGATGGGCCCTCCCCAGACACTGAATATGCTGATGCCTTCCTCCTGGACATCCCAGCCTCCAGAACTATGAGAAATAAATTTCTATTCTTCATAAAGTACCCAATCTGTGGTATTTTGTTATAGCAGCATGAACAGAATAAGATAACCAGTAAATAGGGTTTGTAGTTACCTGGATTTCAAGTGAGCTCAAGTTGTTATGTCTCAGTCTATCCTGTTGATACCTAGCCCTGCCAATTACCTGGAAAATCAGTGGTCAGTTTTGTTTGGAAATGCAGCCTGGGTCCCTCTCTTGGGGACCTACAATATACAGATTGCTTCTTCCCACCTCCACCCCCAACACACACACACATATTAAGCATCTCACAGGTACGGGTGGCACTAACCATTTTCCCATCTTGGATATATTTCTACAGGTCTGCTCTGGTCACTTCAGTTTATATAATTCCTCAAACATAGACATCCTTGGAGCTCAGGCATGACACTAGCAGGACATTTTGTTCCTTTTTCATTTTTCTGCCAAACCCTTCCAAACTCTTTGGCTGTGCCACCACCAGACCGCTGCGTGATTAACCTAAATGGATTTTCTTGAAACAGATCCTGAGACCTTTTGCATCCTCTGGCATCTAAAAGTAGGTTCTCTGTCTCTTTCAGTTATATAATTGTGTGTTTAAACAGTGGGACTCAACAAGGTAATTTCAACCTTAGCAGAGTGAACCATCGAGCAGGCAGCAGGAGCTGTGTGCCACGATTGATTCCGCGGGGGGTTGGGAAGTCTGAAGGTGAGGTGAGCACAACTACTTTGAACAGCTGCCCACGGGCCTCTCTGGTGTTACACATCGTGTAGTTTTGTGATGGCTTAACCTAAAATAAAAGAGAACACTGTTATTTCTTTTTTTGCTGAGAATAATCAATGCGAAGAGAGGTGTCTTAGGAGGTCTTCAACAATTTATCCGTGATGAGTTCTTGGCAGGGTCAGTTTCATGGGCATGTGACCTGGCATTGGGCCCTGCAAAGTAGATAGCTGGTCTGGATCCTGAGAGCTGGCCCTAGTTCTCGACTTCAGAGTGCCTAGGGGAAGCCACATGGAAAAGATTTGAGTGCAAGCGATGTATTGGAGAAATGATCCCAGGAAATACTAGGAGGGGAGTAGGAAAGAGAGACAAAGAAATGAAGGAAACCAATAAATGGTGGGTTTTCACAGAGGTTACTACTACTATGTGCAGCAGGGGCCCAATCCCACTGGGGACCTCCAGGAATCAGTGTAGAAACCTGCCTCAGAATTGTCCCATAGAAGGACATGGAGGCTGGTTCCTTATCCACTAACTCTGATCTGTCTTTGGCATTTCCAGCCTGCCCCTCTGTGCAGAAATAAACACAGCTTTTGGGCCAGAAAAAGCTGTTAGGCAAAGCATTACAGCACTTGCACTAGAAAGGTGTGGGTGAGTCTGAGATTAGTGTGTGCCAAGGGCAAGGGGATGAAGAGTGACAGAAGTTGGGGCTACCGTTTGGGATAGATTGGTAGGAGAGGCCTTTCTGAAGAGCTGACACTTGAGCAAAGACCTTTGTGTTCTTTTTTTCTTCTTTCAAGAATGGGAGACATCCATCAAGAAAAATAGAATTCTAAAATGATAGAGTACATAATAGACAAAAGATGAAGATATATTGTGACCTTTGGGAGTGTTGTTTGTATTCTTGACAACATTGTAATTTTGAGATAGTATTTGGTCACTTTGTTGCTGATGTTCTTGACAATCTCTTTTTGAATACTGTGGCATCTTTTTAATCTATATTTTAGGTTTTCTCAGTCATAGACCTCTAATAACCAGAATATTAAAAGCAAAGACATTATCTTCTTTAAAGTGTGGGATAGAGTATCCTTAAAACATGAATGGCTTTTTGTAAAAGTGGAAGGTATCTATTACTTTTTATGCATGTACATTGTTAACTTGGTATTTGTTCATATTTTTAAACAACTGAATGATTATAAGTAAATAACTGCCTGAGTAAGATTCTGAAGTAATAAATTTTCACATTAGAAAAAAAATTTATTGGAATAACAATTTGTTATTTATGTTGTTGTTTATGATAAAATGATTCCAAAATGATTCACTTTGTCTAATCAATATGTAGGCATTGCTATTTAAATGTTTGTATTTTACCAATGTATTTTCCAGCACAAAATTGCTGGAGGGTGAATTCCAGTAATTTTAGCTACATTTTTTTTTCCTGTAAAACACAGTTTCAGAAATCTTTAAAATCAACCTGTTTTCTTATTTCCTTACTTCAGTTCAAATTGATGCAGTTATTTAATAAAATTGTATCTCTCATAAGTCATTCTAATAGAATTTGCAGTGATCATAATAGGAAAACACATGGGGCATGTTAATTATAAGACATTTGTTTGCTTGCTTGTTTGTTATTTATTTTGTGCATTGTCCTCCTGTTCATTTGCAAATATCTTTTAGTGGTGAGTGTTGTTCTCTGTACAGTAAGCAGTGGGTCACAGATAGTAAACTTTTACTTCACTTAAGTACAGAGATGGCAGGATTGTAGGACCACATTAAGCAGCTTGTTTTTTCTCTGGAAACTATTTTATCTTTAGTTTTAGGTTAAAAAAATAGACTTAAAAACAAAGCCCGACAATTCCTAGCATAACAAGAGTTAAATGAAAAATTACAGTTAGCATCAACTGCCTGGTTATTTATGAAATCACCCGTGAGATTCTCTTCAGCTGTCTCAGATGGGAGTTTAGCACACTTTAAGGTTGATTTGAATCCCTTGGAGATGGTGTTAAAATGTAGATTTTGCATTTCTGATGAACTTTCCAGATGATTCAGATGTTGCTGGTCTGTGGTCACCGTTTGAGGAGCAAGGTCTCTGTGATGGTTGGTTTTATCTGTCAACCTGACTGGGCTTAGGGTTGCCCACATAGCTGGTAAAACATTATTTCTTAGCATGTCCATGAGGGTGTTTCTGGAAGATTTAGCATTTGAATTGGTAGACTGAGTGAAAGAAGAGTGTCCTCACCAATGCAGATGTGCATCATCGACAATTTGCTAGACTAGAACAAGGATGAATTTTTCTCTCTCTACTTGAGCTGAGACATCCATCTTCTGCTCTTGGACTTTGGTGCTCCTGGTGCTTGGGCTTTCTGACTCAGACTGGGACATCAACAGGCCTTTCTGCCCCCACCCCATGCCCTGCCCCCTTCTCAGGCCTTTGGACTCATACTGAATTATATTACCAAGTTTTCTGGTCCTCCACCTTGCAGCCAGCAGATTGTGGGACTTCGTGGTCTTCATAACTGCATGAGCCAATTCTTAGAATAAATCTCTTCGTATATACATCTCTATATATCCTATTGGTTCTGTTTCTCTGGAGAACTTTGACTAATACAGTCTCAGACATCTTGCTTGACTATGGGGACAAAACTATGCCTGGGGAAGGGGTTGACTGCTTTGGGGAAAAAAGGTGATTTTGTAGATAAAGTTAGCCCGAAGATTTTTGTGATGCAGACAGCCATTTCATTCTGACTTGGTTACTGGGAGGCTATCTTCTCAGAATCATAAGAAATGGAGAGTTGTGGGGAAGGAAGAAGTTCTTGGCATTTCTAGTCTGGTTTGATGACATCTAAGTTGCTGCTTCCCTTCCAAACCCACAGTTATCCAGGAAGGGTTCCTTAAAGCTTGGAGGCCCCTGAAAATCTGAATTTGCAATTGTAGTAGAGGGCATCAATTGTTTATGACTTGAAATGGAATCGGCTGAGCTTTGCTTAAGGATGCAAAGAGCAGAGATTACAGTTTTAAGCAGAAAGAAGCTTTTGATGTCAAGGAAAAGACTGGTAGAGCTTACAGAAGAATTTCAGGTACTATAGTAATTACAGAGGCAGAACTCTCTTCTCCTTAGCAACAGTCTATGTGTGGGGAGCAGAAGCTCGTTATAGCAGAGGTCCCTACAGAGAAATCTCTGTGCAGGCAGAGTCAAAAGCAATTGAAACAAGTTTGCACTAATGACTTTGGGGACCAGAGTGCTCTGAGGATGGAATAGGAGGGCCACATTATCAGGGATGACCTCTAATTTGCAATTAAAATGACAGTTGGGCATGTAAATGGGCACCTGGGTGGGAGGATTGTGTAATGTGGGTGGTGCTCAGTGAATTTCTTTATCTTGGACTTTAGATAAAAGTTTTTTCCTCTGCTCCTTGCAAGCTCTGTAGTGACAGATGGTGGTTGCTTTCTTGCTGGTTTCTGTTCCCAGAGGAATAAAGTAGAAATTGGTGTTCAGAATTCAGCCTATGCAAAGATGCTGGCATTTGGGAATACAAGGATGTTGGCCGTTGCTATTCAACCAAGGCAAAGAAGGAAAGTTCTGGAGGTGAGGACTACAGTCAGAACTACTTCTGTGACCTCAAATGGGTTTTTAACCTTTCCCAAGATCTGTTTAGTCCACTGTAATGAGGGCAATAATGCCCATCTTTGGTGGGTTAGAGATGATGATTATGAAGTGCCCAGCAGAATATTTACTACATAGATTTTCAGCAAGTGGAGGTGTTACTTGAGAAAATATCTTGAGAGGTAGCTCATGATTAGATTTCAAGATGAGAGCTCGACTTCCGAATTGAATTTAAACTTGAATTTCATCAATGGAGTATAGCAACAAAACACAGAGGTTGTAGGGAATATAAGATGTTAAGAAAGCAAGATGCTCAGAGTAGTAAGCAAACTAGTAAATTAATAGTTTTTCACAAATGTGAGAAAATAAGAATTTATTTTACAGAGCTCTTGGCACACTGAAGTGATAATGAGTGAAATACCTGGGGCTGTAATGATTGCTGGAGAGTTAAGTTCTTATAATAACCCAAACTTATAGAATTCCTAGATGCTTACAGGTCAAGGACTGTGGGGTCCTCTCCAGTTCTCTTTCTTCCAGTCACCTTGTAACGGAGAGACTTTGCTATGGCCAACCCGCAACTCACTGATTACTCATTAATCAATTCCACAGACTCTCTCTAGGTCCTGCACTAGAGCCTGTGCTAATATGGGCACCGCTTGCCCCATGTGGCTACTTTGCACTTAACATGTGGTCACCCAAGTTGTGTCTGCAAGTGTAAAATATATATCAGATTTCAAAGATTTAGTATGAATAAAAGAATGTAAGATAATCTCGTTAATAGTTTTTGTATGTAGAATACTTATCAAAATAATATTTTAGATATAGTAGGTTAATGAACAGATATTAAAATTGAATTATTTGTTTTTACTTTTTTCTAATGTGGCAACTAAAAAAAATTTAAAATTATACACTAGGCTCACCTTTTATTTCTATTGGACAGAAATATTCTATTGGACAGGCTGGTGGAAACCACCCCGAGACCTCTATAGGAATTTCCTAGAGAGGTTTAAATCAAACTCCCCTGTCCCCAAATGGAAATAAAATGAAACCTTGTGTTGGGTTAGGGGAATTTCCTGATCTGAGAACTGTTGTCATTTCTCAGCAAAAGGATTCTGCATGAGAAGTTAACTGAATTCCCATAGCAAACATGTTAGATCTCTCCAGGTAGAGTCTCAGGGACATGATTAAGGTAAAATTTTTATATCATTTAAACTCAGCTTTCTCTTAACTTTTGTCCTAAGTCAGCACTTACTATTATCTAAAAAGCAATGTTTTTACTAAGAAGCATCTTTCTCTTAAAACACATTCCCCCCCTCTCAAAACAAATACAATAAAAAAAAAAACCACACTGAAACCAAAGAAAAATCCCATATTGTACTTTTGGTCAACATTTATCTTGCTGTAAAATTAAAAGGAAAAGAAGAAGGTAGGTTTGTATCTGTTAAATGGTATCACATGACTGGATTTCTTTTTGCCTGGAATACAGAAAATCAACAAAGTAAATTTATTCTTTCTAGTTCTAAGTTGTCAGGGATTTGTTAAAAAGGAATTGCAGTCCTATTTCTGCGGCAGAATTAATGTGAAAGGAGAATGGTAAATTAAATAAGGTCAAGATGAGCTGCTTCAGTCTCCTGAATGATCTCTTGTAAGATGCAAATAAATGTAGGGCTTTGTGCTGTTATATAGAGTTATGGTTCTTCACTTGGAATGCATACTGTGATGTGGCTGAGTAGTCATATTAATGGGATATTTTTGGCCACTCACTCGTCCTTAGATTATCTCAGTTCCAGAGATGGGGATGAGTAACATTGCACTCTAATCATGAGGAACAGAGGAGACAGCGTGTCAATACACAGGAATTGAACAATGGGCAATGAACTCTTTTACCGGCATATCGCTATACTCCCAAATTCCGATTCAATATTATAGTTCTCTCTCTGGAAGGCCATCTGTGAAAATCGTACAAGGCGATTTTGACCCCCCTCATTTAATCTTTGGTGAATCTTCAAAGTTGAGAGCGGCATTACATGGCTGGTGATTTCATGGGAGAGTATTTCAAAAGTGCTTAGGTATGGTGGGTCTATGCTGTCATGTGGTTTGGGAGGCAGGAAGATACATGACTGATGGAAAAGTGTCACTAAATATTAAAGTGCTTTAGTTTTCCCAAGAAATTCCAAAATAGTCTCTGCTCTTTTTATTTATTTGTTTGTTTTAATGCTATAGGTTTCAGGATTATAACACCAAGTCACCCTGACAAGTCCACAAAATTATAAGTAGGGTAGTACATCTGGCTTTCCTTGGGAAAAGAAGGATGTAAAAACGGAGGTGTGTTTTGCCTTCTTCCCCAGTCCCATCCCAACAGTGGTGGAGAGTTTCATTCATTCATCTGTTCAATATGCATTTATTAAACACTGTAAGTGGTGGAAACACTGTGTAAGGTAACTTTGAGAGTAAACCTCAAAGGCAATATGTTGAATACTTGATTCCAAGTTGGCTTTTTCAATGTCTCCATCTCTGATGGAGTCCTGGGAACCACGTTAGCATAGCACAGACTGTTTCTTTCACCTGTGGATCTTCTGTGATGAGGACACTGAAATCTAGGGGAAAGTTGTCTAGTGCCATTTATAATTCCAGTCTTTCTGGTTCTTCAAAATTATCTTGAATTTCTTTAAAATTGTTATTCTCCGTCTTGAAACACTAGGTTATCTTCATAACAAATGGTTTTGATCTTGACAGCATCCTTAACTTTCTGAGAGAAATGAATAAAAATTTATATTCTAAACCCCAGGTTGTCCAGATTTTTATTATTTTAGGCAGTTGATACACTATATGAAAATTTTGAAATTATATTCTGCTTATTTTGAGTCTTATCTCTTCTGCATGTTGGTTCACGCTCTCTACTGCATTAATCTTCATCTATTTACATTTCAATCAACCTGTTTATCTGTTGTTAATCCATTCATCTGGCTGATTCCTGTCAAACTCAGCCTGCTGTAGCTGAAGGGGAATATATTACATCAGAGTCATTAAGGGTAGAAGAAAGAGAATGGTATTCTGATTTTGATCTTTATTCAGAATTCTCAATGACTTTCCTTTAGTGATAGCAGCAGATGTCCCCAGAGTTAGTTATTGAAAATGACAGTCTCAGTTTCCTGTCTTCACTCTTGACTCTCAAAAATTGGAGACCAGCTAGTCAATATATCACTGTTTTAGATTCTTAATGATCTTTGTTAAAACTTATTTGTTATTTTTTAAATTAAGTAATTGTTTTCTTTAACCTTTCCAGTGCTAGTAGTTTTCAACTTTGAAGTCATTTCCCTTTCTTACACACCATATGCAGTCCGTCAGCCAATGCTGTTGTCTCTGTGTTCAGAATGTGTCCTGAATCCAATAGCTTTTCCCAGTGTTATCTGTTACCGGCACTGACCAAGCCACTGTCATCACTCATCTGGACGTTTGCAGTAGCCTGTAACTGGTTTCTCTGTTTCACTCTCGGCCTGCTACAGTCATTCTCCAGGCAGCAAAGTATTCCTTTAAAACTTAGGTCAGACCGTGTAACTCTGTACTTAAAACATTCTAATAGCTTCCCCTTAAATATGAAAATCAGATCGAATCAATGGCTTTGCATAATCTGATTCCCTTTTACCTTTCTGATTTCATCCCCTTCTAGTGTCTTCCTGGCTCACTTGCAGTGTTCCAGCTATGTTGGTCTCTTCAACCTCGCAAACCGCACACTCCCCTCAGGGCCTTTGCACCTGTTGGTCCCACTTCCTGGAATCTTCTTCCTTCCCATCTTCATAAGGCCAATTCCCTCACTTCTCTCAGCTCTGTGCTCATACGTCACTTCGTTAGAGATACCCTTCCTGAGGCCATTTGTCTAACATAGTAAACCACTACCCCTCCCTCCAGCTTGCTAGGAATGCAATAAATATTTGTTGAATGGGTGAAATAACTATTTTTCACGGAAAGACATTTAATTTCCTGTTCCATCTATGGCACTAGATAAGGAATGCATAAAATGATCCTCAGCAGCAGAGGACAGGTAAATAAGACAACAAAGTGGTAAGAAATCAGGCATGGTAAAAATTCTAAACCATATATTTAGTTTTCCTAATTTAAAGTACAAAGAGTAACAATAAAAAGTCAATAAATTGTTGAAAAATGGAGATCTTCTTTGGAACAGCTAATATTTGTAATCATATCATTAAATTAGGTAAACATGTAATGATGCTGGTATAATTTTGAGTATCACTTTTCTAAAATAGTAGATACTCTTCCTTTTGTGATTAAATTTAACCTGTCAATGTGCTTGGCAAACTGCCTGTATCTGTATGTGCAGTACTGTGTATATACAACTCCATATGCATGTTTGAATTATCAATAATATATGATTTTTACACTAATGAATGTTATGATGTATTAGAATTATTTCCTATTAAATGGGAATCTATTGTGATTATTATTAGTGACACATTATTACATGTAGGTATTAGGTATTAATACATATATGCAAACTTGTAAAGGGAACACTTCTAGAAATGTTCTAGAAGATCTTCTGCATGTTGTTTATTAACTATGTGAACTTACTTAACTGTCTGAGCTTGGAAGGAAAAAAATTGGACAGTGCTAAGTGGGTGAGGATGCAGAGCAGCTATGCTTCTCATGCATGGCTGGTGGAAATGCAAAATGGTGCAGTCACGTTGGAAAATAGTCTGGCAGTTTTTCATTGTGTTACACATACACTTACATATAAGCACAGCACCTTCTCTGCTACTTGTGGGTATTTACCTAAGTGAAATGGAAACTTATATTTAAACTAAAATCTATACACTAATATTTATAGTATTCTTATTTGTAGTCACCAGAAAGTAGAGACAACCTAGATGTCTTTCCGCTAGGGAATGAAAATATGATGTGGTACATCCATACGGTGAAATACTATGCAGCAGTAAAAAGGAATGAACTATTGATGTATGCATTAACATAGATGAATGCTAAAATGCATTCTGCTAAGTGAAGGAAGCTGGAGTCAGACTTGAAAGGCTACATACTATATGATTGCACAGTAAGGGCAACATTACAGGAACAGACCACAGATCAGTGGTGGTGTGGATTGGGAGGAGGGGCTGACTACAAAGCAGGGGGCAGTGTTGGGGGTAATAGAACTGTTTTATGTCTTGATTGTGTGTAGTTACATAACTGTATGCATTTGTCAAACTCATTGAACTATACATCAGAAAGGATGAATTTTACTGCATGTGAATTAAAACAATAAAAATAAAGAACTAATTCTCTTGATCACTAAAACCAGTTATACCTCTGAGTCCAGGCATTGGTGAGTGTCCTACGTGGGTGAGCACATCCAAGTCTTAGTTATCCGTTTCATTTTACTTTAGTTGCTTTGGTTTCCTAAAGTGACTTTGCCCTGCTTCAGATACCACTCGTAGCACGATGGTCCTTGACTCTGATGTCAGAAGTAGCAGTGGTGGAAAGCTTGCCCTCGTTCTCCCAGAAGCTGTTTCATACTGTCCGAGGGACCTTCCTAGATGGCTACCCTAGCTCAGTGGTAGTGATGTTGACATAAGGCTGGGATCTTGTCCTGCATGTTCCAACTGTAGATAAATCAGCTGCCTTAGTTTCTTTATAAAAACAAATAGAAATGAATAGGAAATAGAATTAGAGCAGGCTGTTTTCTGTACAGATTACTCCAGGCTGTGCATTTAGAGCCCTTCTTTTCAATACGGTACCTGACTCAGGGCTCTGGCATCAACAGCTGTGTTCTGGGCCTTGGAGAGTTTGCAGAGTTCAGTTCCATCAATAAAAGCCAAGTGATTGCTGTACCTGCCCTAGTGGGCCAGCTCATGAGGTCATGTCTCATGGAACAGATGGTGGATCAGTTGTCTGTGGTGGAAAAAAAAAAAAAAAAAGTCTGACAAACATAAATACCAATCCAGACTTATATAATTCATAACAAAAGAACTAGGCATTGGGAGGTTCTTGTAGACTGTACCATTTTCTTTTTCTGTTCTCACTTGCTGACTGGAAGATACATTTTATGTTTGTGAATATGAAAAGGTTCTTGAGGTCATGATTTTAGACTAGTTTGAGTCCTCTACCTTGTGTGTATCACTCTGATGTCTTAAGAGTGCTATAAACCTAGATTAGTCATGAGACCAGCTTCCTCCCAGCAGATTAGGAGTGAATCACAACAGATTAAAAATGAAATATTTCTCTCTCCGGCGTTATTCTAGAGCAGCAGCTCTTGAGTGTCCCACGTTACTATTCTTAGTTTAATTTGCACAGATCATTTTCTCTATATGCATAGTTGTTTGGATGCAGAAATAAAGGAGTAGGTGAGGATTGTGATTGAATACCCACTCTGGGTTGCAGGAATGTGATAGGCGCTTTCTGTGTATTATTCCATTTAACTTCACAACAAGGAGTGAGGTAGATAATTTTGCCACTTGACAAACAAGGAAACTAGGTCCAGGAGAGGTTAATTGACTTTTATTCTCAAAGATAGGTCTCTCTCACTCCCAAACCCTCTCATATAAAGATATGCCCAAGGCTCTATTTGGGAATAGTGGGTTTTTTTTTTTTTTTTTTTTTTTCCCCCATCTCCTTGTCACTTGGAATGGGGGATGGAGATGGCACTGGTTTTTTGAGATTGAGCCCTGGAGATTCTTCTCAGACCTGGTCTAAGAACCAGGTCTTGCCCCCTGGTTTTACTTTTCAGAATCCCAAGACATTTGGCCTCATTTAATGTATTTTTTAAAATCTGCCATCACATACTTGATCACTTGTTTCTTTCTCCCCCATGACTGCCGTTAGGGGAAAATTGAGTCTCACAGTTGCATGGCTCTGAACAGCAAACCCACAAGGCTTTCTTATTTTAATAATTCTACTTATAATCACCATACCGAATTAGGAAAGCAAAGAGGGAAAAGAAAACTCAAATTGCAAAGGTTCAAATATAGTTAAAATGTCTTTTAGCTCAGTTTGTACCCTATAGTCTGTAGTTCCTGAAACTCTACTTAAGTGTTATTTCTTAGAAGATACTAAAAGTCTCTTTAATAGAAATTAGCTATTTTTTATCACTGGAACTCTAGTTCAAAGTAGGTTCAAGTTGGCACCACTCGTGAAATTCTCTCTGCAAGCCAGATCATATTTTCTGGTGACCATCCAGGCCCTAAGGCTTTCATTATGAAACAGTTGTATAAGAGACTTGCAGAAAGTAAAGATGTGTCGTGTTCGAGAGAATGTGTCACTGGACGGGATTGGGGAATTAGCCCCTTGAAATGTGGCTAATTCGAATTGTGATGTGCTGTAGTAAACTACACATTGGATTCGAAAGACTTAAATGAAAGAAACAATTGAAAATATCTCAATAATTTTATATTGATTACATGTATTAATATATCGAGTATATGAGAAAATTTTATATATACTGAGTTAAATAAAATACAGATGGTCCCTCACTTACGATGTTTCTACTTACGACTTTTTGACTTCCCCATGGTGTGAAAGTGGTATGCATTTCGTAGAATCCATGTTTGAAATTTTGGATTTTGATAGTTTCCCAGGCTAGCATTTGGGGTAAGTTGCTCTTGAGATAGATGCTGAGCAGCGGCAGTGAGCCACAGCTCCCAGTCAGCCGCATGACCATAATCACGAGGGAAATAACCATGAGTTATTCACCACTATATTGTAAAATAGGCTTTGTGTTAGATGATTTTGCCCAACTATGGCTAATGTCAGTGTTCTGAGCACATTTAAGGCAGGCTAGGCTAAGCTATGGTATCAGTAGGTTAAGTGTGTTTTCAACTTGTGGTGTTTTCAACTTGTGATATTTTCAGCTTAACAACGGGTTTGTTCAGATGTAACCCTCTTGTAAGTCGAAGAGCACCTGTATATTATCAAGATTAAAATTTTCCTTTTTTAGCTTTTAATTTTGAGATTACTATAGATTCATATGCTTTTGTAAAATATAATACAGAGAAATCTCCTATGCCCTTTACTCAATTTTTTCGACTGGTAACATCTTACAAAACTGTGGCACAATAGCACAACCACAAAATTGACATTGATGTAATCCACTCACCTTATTCTTTACCAGTTTTATAACACATATTTGTGTATGTGTGTGTATGTATGCTTAGTTCTATGCAGTTTAATCACCTATGTAGATTCATACGACACCACCACAGTCAAAAAATTCAAAGAGTTCCCAAGGATCCCTGTGCTACCCTTCTGTAGCCACAGCCATCCCTATTCCTCTTCTCTTCCCTAACCCCTGGGAGGCACCAGTCTGTTCTCCATCTGTATAATTTCCATGAATGTCATATAAATGGAATTGTTTAGTATGTAACTTTTGTCACTGAGCGAAATTCCCTTGAGAGTCATCCAGGTTATTGTGTTATCAATAGTTCTTTCCTTTGGATTGTTGAGTAGTATTCCATGTTTCTTTTTACCTCTTTAATGGTGCTAATAGAAAGTATAAAATTATATATATATTTTTTTATTTGAGGCTTTCATTGTATGTGTATTGGATAGCAGGAGTTTAAGGGCATGTTTGTTGGGAGTAACGAAAAAAACATAATTCTTTTGCATGTTTGTTGAACTTTATATATTCCTATGTTCATTGGTGTATTTTGTTCTCTTAACTCGAAATCAGGTTATTTGGAAATGAGCAAGGGACCAGTGCCTTTAAAAAAAAATCATTTCAGGAGAGTAAAATTATCTCAGAGTCCCTCTCTCACTCCCTCCTCCTGACTTTTTTTTTTTTTTTCCTTCAATTTTTTGGTCAGTTTTTGCAGTAAGAAAACCTTTGTATTTCTCTCCACAAAAGAAACTTTTCATAAGGTTAGGCAGCAGGGAGGGGGGTATCTTGCAAGCACTGCCAATGGTATTCAGCACACTGGTTTGAGACTAATTAAATGTCTCATATTTATCTGATATTTCCCCCCTTGGGAGCTTCAGAAACTATCTTTCTTTCAACTTAAGCTTCAAAAAGAAACCAGCTCAGTTAGCTTATGATGGAGGGAAGAAACAGGACACAGGGACACTTCAGAGCAGATTAGAACTGAGGTAAAGGATAATACCATTTTCAATTAAAATTGCCTGGGGAAATTAGGCAGGCAGAGAATAATTACCTGGGTTGGCATACTTCCAGGTTTCTGAAACTAAGACCCTGCTTGAATGTTCTGAGGGGTCATTGACAACGACAGTGGTCAAGGCCCATGAGGTTTATGTCTCCTCTCAAACGTATTGGAGTGTTCTGGCTTCAGTGCATGGCTAAGTCTAATTATGTAGCCTGAGATGGTCTAACAAATAAAACCCTGTAAAAATCAAGACCCCAAACAAGCGATATCACAGAGCATCCGACTTAAGGGTGGTTTTTCTGACAAAATAAATTTACATTTCTGTGATCTCTGCTATGTGACCAGCAGAACGCTGAAGCTGAGATTGACCTGTAGGAGAACATAAAGAGGCCTGATTAAAGTTTAGTTCTAGTCTGTCACCTCCTTAGGCAGAGGGCCCTGGCATGCTAATAGTCCTTGGTCAGTGTCTTGCAAGTACCAGGAAAAATCACCGTGAAAATGTCATCCAACCTAGTTGTGCAAATGAGTCATTGAAAGCAACTCTGCCTTTAATGCAAATGTCAAGATTTACTATTGTGTTCCACGCCAGCTCTACCTCCAGTGACCTGTGACGACCACTGCTAAGCATGGGTTTCTTGGAGTCTGTGCTGTCTGTGGCTGGTGACACCTGTGCCATGCTGCTGCTGCTATGGTCAGGTGGAATGGATGGAAAAGGCTCGAGGTCATTTCTCGTTACTTAGAGGAAGGTCCACCTTCTTCTCTACGATAGGAAAGAGAGCCAGTGGTGTTTCTTCTCTGCTTCTAGTATTAGCTTTTGCTGTGTTCCCATTTTTTCCATAATATCTCAATTTCAAAATGGAACATGACAGAAGAAGGTTTGGAAGGAGTGGAAAAGAAAAAGAAGGAATCAATTATATTTTTCCTCTCTCTTGTTCCAAAAGAAGACATATGGGGTGGAGGAATGCCTGTATTCTTTTCCTTTTTTTTTTTTTTAGAGGTTTACCTAGACTTGCTTGAACAAGGCTACTGCTGGTCTATAAGGTATTTTTATACAAATTACAGAAATATACCCCTTTGCAAGGCTGTAGGCCCCACTCACCCCTTGGCTGTGGACTTGAGCCAGATCTGTTTGAGTGCAGTGCATATGTGCTTGGCTATCACCTTGTGCTGTGTAATAGATGCAGAACTAGCCCCTGTTTTACAACGTGGAAGAACGGATGGGTGCACAGGCCATCTGTTTGTAAGAGGAAGGGTCCCAGAGCCATCATCTCAGGGTTGGAATTCATGCTCCTTTGCTTACTTGCTGCAGATAAGTGATATAACCACTCTGTGCCTCAGTCTCCTCATCTGTAAAAAGTTTCTGTTTCATGGAGTTCAATGAGCTAAAAGGAATGAATGTACATAAAACAGTGAGAGTAGTACCTGGGTTTAATAATTGCTCATTAATTGGTAGTTGTGTTTATTATTTACTTTGCTTCTTCTGAACCTGTCTGACAGTTTTGCTCTCTAACCAAACGTGTTTTCGAAGGGAGATTTCTTAAGGATTCTAATTTTTTTTCCCTTTAGAAAAATCTTAACTAATATGCCATGTGCTAATGGATGTGTTAAGCAGGATTTTAATTATCTTTATAGCTTTACTTTAAATATTAATGTGGTTATTTATGTGTTGCCTCTGTGTAAATTCCAAATAGCCAAGTCAGTTGAGAGAAAGAGCAGTTAAATTGGTTGACACCATGTAGAAAACATAACCTAATTGAATTAATAAATTTTACCGCATGGTGTTCATTGGATACTCTGTCTTAAAACACCCCAAATTTTTTATCCTTTTAGGTACTGGGTTTGTGTTTGATTCTTCCTCTGTTAAAGAATATCAGTTTCCTAGACATCTAGTTTCATAAGGTTTAGTTTAAGGTAAAGGAGAGAGACATCTCACGTAGATTTAGAATTTGGTAGAGTATATGTCTTCTTAGGGTTAGATAATGGAATCCCAAGAACATTAACTACTCTAGTGATGAATTGGAGAATTGTTAAAAATATACTGTCTGGTTTTAATTTTTGTTTAGCCTCTCTGCTGGTCATTTAGCTTTTTTTGTGACGTAACCTCAGATCTAAGCCTGAGCTACAAATGCATGCTGAACTAGGTATAGCAGGCAGAATTCTGAGCCGGCCCCCAAGATTCCTGCCCCCAATGTACACCCCCTGTATAATCCCAGGATGTGACTCTGATGGCATGTCACTCCTACGATTAGGTTATGTTACATGGCACAGTTGATTTTAAGAATGAGAGTTTTGTCTTTGGTGGACCCTAAAAGGGACTGGAGAGAGATTCAGAGAGAGATTCCACGCAAAGGAGAATCTTCATCACTGGCTTTGAAGATGATGGGGGCCATGTGACAAGGAGTGTGGGTGGCATCTAGGAACTGAGAGTGGCCCCCAGATGACAGCCAGCAAGGAAAGGTTGTATAACCACAAGGAAGCACAATTGGCCACCAATCTGACTGAACTTGGAAACAGGTTATTCCTCCGAGCCTCCAGAAATGAGTGAAGAGTTGCCGACACCTTGGACACCTTGATTTTAGCCTTGTAAGATACTGAACGGAGAACCCAGCAACTGTGTTTGGACTTCTGACCTATGGAATTATGAGCTAATAAATGTGTAAATCACCACGTCTGTGGCAATTTGTTATGCAGCTGTGGAAAATGAATACATGAAAGAAACCAGATAAAAGAATGTAGGCTGGTAATTGCAAAGCCATTATTGTTATTTACAGAAAAAATAATATCCATAAAATAACTCATAATCTCCCTATAAAGAGCCTTCAGTGTTACATTTTAGAGCTGGTTAGCCACATTAAATGACAGATACAGGAGCTGTAAGGTTTCTGGGCAGAGTTTAGAATGGTTTCTCAGACTGGTAGTTTTAGACTTAGGTAAGGGTGAACGAGTGGCTAAATAGTTCTCTTGCTGGGCATTCAACTGCATTATGGCAAAAAAAAAAAAAAAATGAATATAAAATAGGAAGTTGGAATCCCCTTCCTTCCATGCTTACAAATGTTGCTGATGTGACCTTTCATTTGGGGATCACTAACTTGAGGGGTGGGTGAGAGGAGAACCCAGGTGCAGGAGTTGGCTGGGTGGAAGTGTTTGGGAGGGTGGGGCTGTGGGGATTTGAAGAACCTACGCTTTCTCTGAAGGGACAACTGCCTCTCAGCTGTGGCTGAGTTACCTGCAGCATTCTGTTGCTACATGGTCCAGATTTCCAAGAGAAGCTGGGATTCCAGATGACATCTCCCATTTTTTAAAAAATGTTAACAACCAACTTAAACTTGAAAAGGTCACCATGGAGTCATGGAAACACGCATGTGCCCAGAGCAGGCCCAGGGGCAGCCTCTCCTAGAGGAGTGAGTATAAAGGAAAAGTTTGGGAAACAGAGAATTGGAGGGTGTGAGCTCTGTGAGTTCTGGGATTTTTGTCTGTTTTGTTCGCTGCCCATATCCCCAAAGCTGTTAATAGTGTTTGGCATACAGTGGGGGCTCAATAAATACCTGTAGAGTGAATCTGGGGAGATATAAACATATGAATACCTATGTGAAAACCCAACGCAATTGTATTGGTGAAACTTGTTGCTAGGATTCGATTACTTTTAATGTTGAGACATGATACTATTCAGGCTCACATGATGTTCTCTTGGCCCATTCATTTTTCTTTTTTAACCTATTCTGTAATTCCATTTGAGGACTTTTGTGGAAGTCATTAACTGTGAAAGAGAACAAAGCAGGAATGGATCCCTTCTGTGTTGCCCCGATGCCTTGCTTCTCTCATCTCACTTCACTCTGACCCAGACTTCTGAGATGAGTCCTAACATCACCTGCATTTTACAGATAAGGTGATTTCAGAGAGGTGAAGTCAGTTGCTTGAGACCGCACAGCTGGTCAAAGATTGTGCTCGGCTTTTCTGGTGATGTGTATGCGTGTTAAAGTTTGAGAAGCATTGTCCTCTGCCACTGGGTTCTTGGATTGTTCCTGAGTCACTTTTATAGATTTGGCCAAACCTGTGTTTGACCTGAACTCATGACTCGTCTTTTCCACTTAAATATATTTCCTTCAAAGGAAAATACAACTGTGGTAAATAACTATGGTAATGTGATAATATTACTACAGTAAATAGCTATTCATAATTATAGTTATAAATCTATGATCAGTAGAAGAATGATACCATTTTTTATAAATAGAAGGTTAAGTGCTAAGGTACATGCACCATAGGCATTACCTCTCCAGGTGCCATCCTGCAGGGCTTCCATTAAGGGGTGGGATAATTTCTCCATCCTTTGAATGTGGGCTCGACCACGTGTCTTGCTTTGCCCAGTGGTATATTCACAAGTGCAACACAGCAGAGGTTTGGGAAATGCTTGTATGTTGGGTCTTGCTCTCTTGCTGTTTTTGCAAACTTGAGACCACCATGTGAGCCAAAATAAAAAGTTATTGATTTAAGCTCCAAAGGTTGGAGGTGGTTCGTTACGCTGTACAAACTCACAGACACAACTGTTTTCTAATATTCTGTTTGCTTGCAAAACAATAATTTCCATGTTCAGTAGTAGGTCAGAGTGAAATGATCTGTTTTGGTTCAATCTTAATCAATTATTCTTCACTTGAAAACAGAATCTAAATATTGAATATCTTGGGGAGAGCATTCCATGCTACTCTTTTTGTGTCCAATACACATATAGACTCCCTAAAACAGACCTGGCACTGTCACTGTCAAACATTTTTTGATTTTTTTCCCCCACTGAGACATAAAAAGTTCACCCTTGGCTAAAGTTCCCTGTTGCATTGAAATAAGGCTATCTCAAACATTGTGGCATCGTTAATGATGGTTTGCAGTAAGATATTGATGTTTTCTCATGGGTTAGAGGTAGTTTTGTACATATGCTCTTCTTTGGGAAGAGTAAAATAAAATTGTGTATTTTCCATCACAAGGAATCCCATGGAGAATCACAATAATAAATTTTTTAAAAATGTAAATATTTACCACTTACTGTGTTTTCTTGAAGAATGTGAATAAGTGTTTTGTCATATTTGAAAAAAGCCGACTAATATTTACTGGCAAACTCGCTGAAATGCAGCCTTTCTTAAAACAGCTTTAATGAAATGTAATTTACATAGCATAAAATCCACTTACTTAAAATGTATGATTCTGTGATTTTCAGTGTATTTACAGCATTGTGCAACCATCACCACAATCTAATCCTAGAATATTTTCATTACCCCAAAAAGAAATTCTGTACCCATTAGCAGTCAGTCTCTATCTTCCCTGATCCTCTATCCTTGAGAGCCACTAGTCTTCTTTCTGTCTCTGTGGATTTGCCTGTTCTGGACATGTCATATACATGGGATCATACAAAATGTGGTCTTTGTGCCTGGCTTTTGCTTAGTATAATGTTTTTTGAAGTTCATCCATGTTGTCTTGTGTATCTGTGTTATATTTTTAAATTTCTGAATACTATTCCATTATATTAGATATACTACCATAGTTTGTTAATCTGTTCATCAGTTAATGGATATTGGGATTGTTTTTACTTGGGCTGTTATGAATAATGCTGCTATAAAAATTTATATACAGTTTCTTATATGGACATAAGTTTTTGTTTCTCTTGGGTACCTACCTGAGAGTGGAATTACTGGATCACATGGCAAGTTTATGTTTAACCATCTGACCAGCTGCCAGACTGTTTAACAAAGTGACTGCATCATCTTACATTCCCACCAGCAGTGTATGAGGGTTCTAGTTTCTTCAAGTTCTTGTCAACACTTGTTATTATCTGTCTTATGATTATAGCTTTCCTAGTGGTTGTGAAATAGTATCTCATTGTGCTTTTGATTTGCATTTCCCTGATAGTTCAGCATCTTTTCATGTATTTGTGTATCTTTTTTTTTTTTTTTTTTGAGAAATGGCTATTCAGATCATTTGCCTATTTTAAAATTAGGTTGTCTTTTTATTGTCGAGTTGTAAGAGTTCTTACATTTGAGTTAAAAGTTTCTTATCAGATAAAAGATTTGCAAAAAATATTTTTCTCGTTCTGTGAATCATCTTTTCACTTTCTTGATGGTATACTTTGAAGCACAAAAGTTTTTAAAGGGATCCAATTTATCTATGTTTTTCTTTTGTTCTTTGTGCTTTTGGTGTCGTATCTAAAAATCATTTTCTAACCCAAGGTCACAAAGATTTACTCCTATGTTATACTTACTTTTAAGAATTTTATAGTTTGATGTCTGTGATCCACTTTGAGCTAATTTTTATGTGTGATTTGAGTTAGGAGTCTACCTTTGTTGTTTTGTATATGAATATCCGGTTGTCCCAGCACCATGCGTTGAATAGAGCATCTTTCCCCATTGAATGGTCTAGGTATGCTTGTTGAATGAAAAACAGCTTTTGTTTACATGAGCACCATTACGACTTTTAGATGTTGGGATTTTATTTAACTATTAGGTTTCCTTCTATCTTATGGGAAAATATTAATATCTTTCTTTTTTTGAAAGACCAAAACACAGAGAGACACATAAACACTCCAGATATTCTCTCTCTCTCTGTCTCTGTCTCTCTCATGCACCCAGTTTCTCCTTTACCAAAGCACCATTCAAGGCCTTAAATACCCAGAATAATAGTATTTGAAAGAAAAAGTTGATAAGATGGGGGGCTTTCATTCACATACTACTATGTGAATGTGGTAATATTACATATTACCAAGTCAGTTACAGTAGTTTGCCTATGATATTCCAGTAGCTAAGTAGTTTATGACAAATTACTTATACTCCTTAACTTTGTAGTTAAGTATTTTAATATTGGCCTTCCCAAGTGTTGCAATATCTGAGCTATGGACAGAACTAGAAAGGTTTTTGGAACAATGCAACAGTTTTATGCCAGATGGTCACTAGGGAGTTAGAGAAGGGAAAGGAAAAATGTGTCTAGTCTTTAAGTCTTTGATTACAAAAAGACTTGGGCAGTAAGTGGTTTCTTAAAATGAGGAGCATGGTATGGCAGGGTCATTAATCAATGAGCTTTTTCTGGATCGCAGCCTGTTTCATAGCCCCAAGAGGCATCAAAGAGTTATATAGTATACGTTCCAGCTCTTGGTGGGCCACTTAATTATTCATCTGGTCAACAAAGATTTATTGAGCATTTACTACGTGCCAGACATGCTAGGTGCTAAGGAGATACTGAGTGGCTTTCAATACACACATAATCACTGTCTTCACGGAATTTAAATTCTTACATTAATATACATTTAGCTACAATTTCCCATTTTCCCTATGTATGTCAACTTTTGGGACATCCTGCATAATTAAAAATATAAATGTAATATTGAAAATAAGGTGAATGCCATGGAAGAGTTGGTACCGTAGGGGCTAAACGTGGGCCAGCGTGCCTGGATTTGAATGCCAGCTCCATGTGATTCTTGAATATTCACTCAACTTTTCAGTTTCCTCTTCTATAAAATGAGAGTAATCACAGTACATACATTTTAGAGTTTTTGTGTGGATTATTTATGATGATGCAATCTACGCTTAGAGTCTGGGTCTTAGTAAATATTCACTACATCAGTAAATCAGTGTACATGATGTTATATATTCTTAAATTCTATATATTCAAACTGGGATGTTTCTTTCTGTAGAGAGTTTGGGGTGAATTGGGTTTTTTTTTCCAGTTTCAATTACAAAAGTAAT
This sequence comes from Eulemur rufifrons, assembly GCF_041146395.1. Taxonomy (NCBI): domain Eukaryota; kingdom Metazoa; phylum Chordata; class Mammalia; order Primates; family Lemuridae; genus Eulemur; species Eulemur rufifrons. The sequence goes on from NC_091002.1 coordinate 32,435,375, forward strand.
ATGTTTTGTGGTAAAATATTACATAACAGTTAAGTGTTAGATTAAAATCAAAGTCCTCTCTCTTTAATCTCCCTTTAACCAGTTCCCCAGAGGCAGCTACACTCAGCATTTCTTGTTATCCCTCTAGATGTGTTCTTTGTCTTTAACAATGCTATTTCTGCTATTTGCATATACATTAGTGAGGTTTGTTTTAATACTGAGGTCATGGTACCCATATTACTCTACTACATCAGATTTTTAAAGTTAATACTATGACCTGAGAATTTGTTTTCATATCTGTCCATGTAGATACAGATATGCTCCTTTCTTTTTCATGGTATATAGTCTTATGATATATGGATGTAACAGCCTAGCTGGGAACCTACAAAAGGGCTCTGCTGTAGACCTATCCATATGTAGATCATGACCTTCACGTGCTCCAAATTCAATCTTTACAGACATCATTTTCCCAGGTCTTCATTGCCTCTACCTGCTTCCCACATGCAAATGGGCTGCTTCTTGTTGCTGTGTACTTCTCATACCACCTGGAACTTTTTCTTCCCACTGCATCTTGAAATCTAAATTTCAGCCAAACCAGAAATCCAATGTCAAATCCAGAATGGACACAAACAACTTATTCACAAAGACAATACAGAAACACACGTTTAAAATAACGGCTCTTTTGCAGATAGATGGGATTCCATTGTAAAAAGGATTTTTCCAATTACAGTTCATCTAAGGACACTTCACTGCTAATCAGAAAAAGACAATAATATTTGCTTCGAGAAGATTTTAGATAGCCTTTTTGTTCAATTGGTGCTTAATTATTTTAGTAGAGTAAGAGGTTGAGTAGTGGATTAGCAGCATTGTAGAGAGGGTATATAAACCCTATACACTGGGTATAGTAATAATATTTCTGATTTGACGACTGTGTGTCTTTGTGTCATCTGTTTGCAAGTAATGCCACTAATATATTATCTCTCTGATGTATTTAAAAATACGTAGATTCTGGTTTTGAAGTACAAAGGGCTGTTTCTCTCCAGGAGAACTGTAACAGTCTCATCTGTGTCTGTTTGCTTCACAGAGGGCGGCGCTGTGAGTTTGACTAAGTGGACGTCACTTGCAGTTGGTCCAGAGCTGCCTGGTGAGTGTTCCACGCCCCGTGGGGAAGAGTTGGTAGCCATGGGGTTCTAGAGCTTTTGGTCTGTAAAGCAAATCCCTGCATTCCTGCCAATGCTCCATCTGATATGCCTCTCAAAACCACTTCACGGACATTTTCCTTGAAGCAGCAGAACATTAAGCACAATCTCCCAGTGTTTTCCAGGTTCAAGTGTATTAATTTCACTACTAACCTTGGGCACTTTTACCTTTTGCTAAATTTTCTACTTGCTGTCTGTGATAGCATTGCCTGCATTTAGTAAGCATCAGAAGTTATTATTGTTTATATTTTTTTCTGAGGAGAAATGTATATGACTTTTTAGTCCTATGCAGATTTCCCTTAAGAAGCTTCCCACTGATGGGAAAAATCACAACTGTGTTCATGGTCCGCTGGAATCCTCCATTTGGGGGGAACTACTTGTGGAGATGATATAAATAAATTCTTCCACTGCCCCCCTAATGTTCCATTTTACAAACCTTTAAAGAAGTACTAAAATGGGAACGGGAAATATCTTCATATGGCTGATTCGTTTTATTTATAAACTGTAACTTGCCAATGCTTTATTCTAGAGCCAGAGTCATAGTGACTATGAGAGACTGTTCTTTTCTGATCCTTTAATCAAATTGCTATTTTTAAATTTCTAGTATAAGTAAAACATTTGTGCTGTGTATTACTTCTTACCTTAAGGGACAGGAAGTCATTTTATAGTGATCTCATGAACCAGCAACTTTACTGTTCCTCCCACTAGGTGAACTCCTTGTCCCCCGCACTTAACATCAGCATTTTTTTTCTTCACTGTGTTGCATGTCCTGTCATTTACTTTATTTCCTTCTCGCAGTGCCTGTGGCTGATTTTCTTTCAGCTTTTCTGTGCAGAGAGGGAAGAATTGCACAATCTGACACTTCTGCAAGTGATCATTGTTTAATGATGACAAGAGAATATCAAGAAACTAGATTTATTATTGAATGTTCCTACCTATTTTTAGTCAAGAGCACTATATTTTAGTACTCTCCAAGGATGACTCATAAACCACGTCTTAGTAGGCAAAGAAGAATTGGGGGTGGTGGGGGGAGGCTGAATAATTCTCTAGCGACTTTAAATCAGTGTAGACACATTCTCTGCTTTTTACTCTTTCTTCATTACATTTATCTAGACTATCCACTTTCCCTGTGTGATAGTTGTATTATCCTTAAATAGGTCATTTTTCATCAGCTGTGTTATAAATGGTCCCTATGAAGAATTATGTGCTTAGTGAATTATAAACACTTGATTTCAAGAGTTCAAAAAAAAAAAAACCAACAGAGCTCAGAAGTTTTATTAAATATTTTAAGTTCAAAAAAGAAATCTCCTACATTGAGTGGTATAAATGCCATGCATTTGATTTTACAAAGACTTTGGATGGCTTCAGGTTCTGGGAGAGCAAACATATTAATAGTTGGTGGGCTCCTGCTCATCCCCCATAGCCCATAGGACCTGATCAGACTTGGTGCCCCAGTGTCACCTGGTTGTTATCTTTGTGTTAGTCTTGCCTTCCTCCCAAACAGAAAATACTTCTACATTTCCCTCTGTCTTCTCCTAAGAATAAAAACATTTGGCCTCTGCTCTAGCATCATTCAGTTGTTGGATATCTTGAATTATGAGTTGTTTTTTTTGAAACATTGAACTGAAATATGAATCTTTTATGTTATCTTCTCATAGTCAAAACTGGAAACATCTAGACCTGGGAAACTGAACTTTTCTGGTTTTGTCTTGAAATGCCTGCTCTATTTCCCAATGATTCCAACAATAATCAGCTCTGATCGTGTGTTAGTTTTTTTTTTTTTTACGCCCTATTTACATCCATAGTCGACATTCAGAATATATTTTAGGTGCTATGAAGGCAGAAAGTATATCTTAGATCTTGATTGTATGTCATATTCAACTTAGCTTTTTATCAGTGTTGGTCAATAAACTCCCCAAATAGTAAATATTTATATAGAGAACAACTTTTATGTATTTATGTAGAGAATGACTGTTTTGGGTTGAATTATCCTCACCTTTGCATTGGTTGACTCTTGGTAAAGAGGAATTTATTAGTTTAGTCAAACCAAAGTCTGCTTTCAAGTTTCATGAAAAGAAAGCAAGGAACCCTTGGTAACTTCTCCCCTGTTGTATTTAGGTTTGGAAAATACACTATTCTTCTGAAAAATCTACTTAATGTTGGAGATGCTTTCTTCATTTGTAAATGATTTAAAATTGTTCTTACTAACTAGATACTGATTATATACAAAATTTATAACATTAGTATTAGGCATACAGCTCATGAAACTTAATGTTGACTTTTCTTTTTATCTCTACTTTAGAGCCTTATGCTATCCTGTCTTCTCTCATACCTGGAGATATATTTATATCTATTAATAGCTAATATCTAGCTATTTGCATCTTTTTTCTAGATCTAAGATCTATGCTCTCTGCCTCCTGCAATGCTTTTTAGGAATGAAGATACCTATTGCTTATTAAGCTGTAAATACTGCAGTTATTTCAAACCCTTGAATGTTACAGAAGCTCTTATCCATGGTACAACAACAGCAACCACAAAAACCTGAGGTTTTGCATTTTCTTAGAGCATATGCATGCATGCCAAGATTCTTGAGAAGAGTTCTCCAGAAGCAGACCTGAGATGAGGATTTCCGCTCAAGTGTTTTATTAAGGGCTCCCAGGAGAAACTAGTGCTTGGGAGAAGGAAAGGAAGGGGGAAAAAGCCAAGCCAGGGGGATGATTTAAGCAAACTGCCTGCCTAGCCTGATCCCTGGGGAGCTCTGGGACATAATTGCTCCCTAGTGTCTGTTCCTCTTCAAGGCAATGTTGCTGAGCTTTTCCATTCTGGTGTTATTCATTGGCTATGGGCAGGTGGGAGAGGGGCTGTCAACTTCCAAGCACTTTGCTCTCTTCATTTGCAGTGAAGCAGCTCCGCTGGTTGAAGGGTGTTGCTCTTAAGAAATTTGCAGGTACCATCCTTTAGAAGCAAGGCACACACAAGCAGGGAGAGGGGCACACAGACAGTTAAAGGGACCTAGTGATGTCTGGGCAGGGCACTGAGTGTGTCTGCTCTACCAAGCAATATGCCATCCTCCTCGCTTCCTCACTCCTGCAGGCAATTTTATCCTTAGGACATTTCTTGGTATAAGTTAAGTACTTTCAGAAGTTATATAGAGTTCATTTTTTCCTTTTTTTTTTTTTTTTTTTTTTGGGACAGAGTCTCACTCTGTTGCCCAGGCTAGAGTGAGTGCCGTGGCGTCAGCCTAGCTCACAGCAACCTCAAACTCCTGGGCTCAAGCAATCCTCCTGTCTCAGCCTCCCGAGTAGCTGGGACTACAGGCATGCACCACCATGCCCGGCTAATTTTTTTCTATATATATTTTTTAGCTGTCCATATAATTTCTTTCTATTTTTAGTAGAGACGGGGTCTCGCTCTTGCTCAGGCTGGTCTCGAACTCCTGAGCTCAAACGATCCGCCCACCTCGGCCTCCCAGAGTGCTAGGATTACAGGCGTGAGCCACCGCGCCCGGCCTCATTTTTTCCTTTTGAAAATGTAGTGAGCTACTGCTTCAAAAATCTAAGTCCTAAAGTGATTGCAGTGTTGGGAGACACCTAGGTAATTTCCAGTGAGTAGAATTTCTGCATATATTAAAGTTAGAAAAAGAAAAGCTTAAATTTCAAAGCTTTCCTCAGAAGAGTGTCTCCATGGATAATGATTATAGTGCCCTGAAAAAAAGAGGCAAGGATATTGCGTGATTGTATGATTGGTCATTATTCTTACTAGAAACATTGCCAAGCATACACATTACCTTTATTATTTTTCATTCTCATATCTTTTAACCATTATTTTATTTTCTAATAGTTCACCTTTGCCTTTAACAGTATTTTCATAAGCTTTTTAAGGAAATATATGGTATTTCCTTGGGTATCTTCAATTCAGTTTAGCACAGAATTTCATGTTTGTCCATCTGATCTCCTAGACCAGCCCTGTCCAATAGAAATGTCATGTGAACAAAAAAAATTTGAAATTTTTGTGTAGCCTCATTAAAACAATAAAAAGAAAACAGGTTATGGCATCCTAAGTTGGAGGCTGGAAAGTGCAAGATTACAGATGAAATTAATTTTAATAACATATTTAACCCAGCATATCCGATTATCATTTCAACATTTAATCGATATAAACATTATTCAGATTTTACCTTTTTTTCACCTAGTGTGTATTTCATGCTTATAACAAATCTCAATTCAGACTAGCCATATTTCAAGTGCTTAAAAGCAACATTTGGCTAGTGGTACTCTATCAGACAGTGGACCTTTAGAATGTTATAGAAAAACTCTGGTGAATGGCTTTGCTCCCTTTAAGATAAGACTCTTTGTCAGTGCTCCTGAGTCTCTCAGCTTGGTAACCCTATTCAGTCAGGAAATGAGGCAGCATTGCCGTCCAGAGAAAGTGAGCTGATCTGTCCTTGATGGGCCATTGTGGCTTCCATTTTTGGACTTAATGCCCTGTAGGCAAGAATTGGGATTAAAATGATTGGGTCTGGCAGCTCAGATGTCACTGATAACCTTCAAGAGTGAAGAATTATAGAGGTCATATTTTAGAAGAATGTGGGTCTTGAATGGAGGGTAGAATGTTGAAAGATTTTAAAGCAAAGTCACAACATTCCACTCGAAAAGATGAAAATGCCAAGTGCGTAAGAGTTTAGGTGAAATATACTGAGTTCTGCAACTTACTGTGAGATGCATTTAAAAAACAGAGCTGATGGATGGATAGACTGATACATAAAGGATTAGATATTCAGAAAAATCTGGTAGAGTAAGACATTAATAGAATCTGTGTGGTAGATATTTGGGTGTCCCCTTATACTGTGTGACTGTATGTACTATAAAAAAATCTTTCAATGGCCGGGCGCGGTGGCTCACGCCTGTAATCCTAGCACTCTGGGAGGCCAAGGTGGGCGGATCGTTTGAGCTCAGGAGTTCGAGACCAGCCTGAGCAAGAGCGAGACCCCATCTCTACTAAAAATAGAAAGAAATTATATGGACAGCTAAAAATATATATAGAAAAAATTAGCCGGGCATGGTGGTGCATGCCTGTAGTCCCAGCTACTCGGGAGGCTGAGACAGGAGGATCGCTTAAGCCCAGGAGTTTGAGGTTGCTGTGAGCTAGGCTGACGCCACGGCACTCACTCTAGCCTGGGCAACAGAGTGAGACTCTGTCTCAAAAAAAAAAAAAAAAAAAAAAAAAAAAAAAAAAAAAATCTTTCAACTTTTATTTTGAATATAAAACATTAGAGAAGAGAAGGATTAGCCATACATTATAGCGCTGGGATACATTTTAGAAGAAATTAATTTTTCTGCTTACAAAACAAATGCTCAGGCTTGTTTTGGTTTTCAGTTCAACTTTTAAAAAGTTGCGTTAGCATCATTAATTGTTCCAGCTTCAGTTTCCCCTCGAGGTTTGAAGACATTGAAAAATGTCTAACAGTCCAGTATAGAAAAGTAGTCTAACATTTTCACTGTTGCCCTTATATTTTGTAATTTCTTTGGCTGGGCTTTTCACATATTGCTTGTGAGTGTGCTGCTGTTAACGTCATTATGATATTACAATTGCTCTTCTGTGTCATTTCCCAAGGGCTTTTGTGGTGGTGACAGTAAAAACTTCTTATTCCAAAGACAGGAGTTCTTGTCCCCTCACCTGTTCTGCATATTCCCATTTTGATTTATGCATTCTGAATTTTTTCTAGACCTGCAATGTGAATTTTCCCCCCTGCAATGGAAATGTTTGCTTTGTTAGGTCTGCTTCTATAAAGGAAGGGGGAAAAAAGGAGTTCAGTTTAGCTCCCTAACCTGGTATCAATAAAATGTTTAAAGCCATTGGAAATTGTTGCATTTGAAAGTTCCTTAATTACTTGTCTGAAATGGGAAGAGGAGCAGGCATTTTTGCTGTCCTCAGGTGGGAAAGGGCAGTTTGCTAAGGACTGAGGACTGAAATAAACACTCCCAGGAGAGGAACCAGCCAGCGACCTTGGACTGCAACCACCTCCCAGATCAGTGGCTTCATTCCTTTCCATATTTTGTGGCTTGCAGGGGGATCAAGTGTCACAAAAGCAGGAAGGGAGCAGTTTGAGGAAGACTCCAGAGGCTCTGCTGGTGAAAGTGCTGACGTGATCTGCTGACCCTGCCCGTATGGCTGGAAGACTTGTGGTTTTACAGAGAGCATTCAGGTAGCGGGGAGAAAGCAGGCCTCTCCAGAAAAATAAGCTGTAAGAAACTGTCGGAACAGTAGAGCTTTTTATACACCCCAAGTAATAAAGCGGGCTAGAATTTGGCTAGATGCAGTGCATTTTTGCAGTAGAGATATGTTAAAGAACCCATATTAAGCTTATAGAAAAACAGAAGTCAAACCCACTTCCTCCAAGCAATTAGAAGTTTACTGAAAAACTGGATTATGGCTTCTGGTGACATGTTACATGTGTCACCTGGCTGGATACATCATGGTGTGGTGGGAAGAATGTAATATTCGAAGCCTGAGACCTTCCCATCCGTAAATTGAACACAGCATTACCCGTTATTTCATTGGTTTAGGAAGCATCGACAGGGAGATGGTGCATATGCAGGACTTGTCTTATTGTAAATACTCAGCACGTTCATTCCCATTTTCCTTTCCTTTTCTTTCCTGTAGATGCTGATACAAAACAAGACTGTTGCATGAGGCTCAGAACTAATTTATAGTTACCTGGCTTCTTTCTCCTCCTCTATTCTTCCTTCTGCACAAATGTGAAGGAATGAAGGGTCTGCGAGGCTGTGGGGTGGGAGAGGTCAAGCTATCACCTTGGTTCTTGCTTGGGAGCTCTTCTCTTTGCCTAATGATGTTCTGCCTCTGGGACTTTACAGAGTGACGTTTCTGTGGATTCTAGATTGTGCACAAATGCTGCCCTTCTGTTCGGAAGATCATCTCTGTCTCTGAACCACATCCTTTTCATGTGTTCACGCTATTCCTACTTCTTCCCTCCGTCCACACTCAGCAGCATTAATGCCTTCCCTGGTGCTCATTTCTGCCACTCACAGAGCAGATAAACCTGGAGTTCTTAGCCTTGTTTTTTCTTTCTCATTTTGCTTTTTTTTAAAAAAGTTGAGGTAAAATTTATATAATAAAAATTAACCATTTTAAAGTGAACAATTCAGTGTCATTTAGTACATTCATAATCCCTTTTTTTTTTTTCCCCGGACAGGGTCTCATTCTGTCACCCAGGCTGGAATGCAGTAGCATCATGGCTCACTGCAACCTCAAACTCCTGGGCTTAAGCCATCCTCCTGCCTCAGCCTCCAAGTAGCTCGGACCATAGGCATGCAACTACTCCTGGCTAATCTTTCTATTTTTTTGTAGAGACAGGGTCTCACTATGATGCTCAGGCTGGTCTTAAACAATCCTCCAACTTCAGACTCTCACAGATTACAGACATGAACCACCGTGCCTGGCCATACATTCATAGTCTTGTGCAATCACCACCTCTGATAGATCTAAAATATTTTCATCACCCCAGAAGAAAACTCCATACCCAGTAAACAATTGTTCCCCACTTTCCCCTTCCCCCAGCCACTGGCAAATCACCACTTTGCACTGTGTCTCTATGGATTTGCCTATTTGGGATATTTCATATAAATGGGGTCATACAATATGTGATCTTTTGTATCTGACTTCTTTCACTAGGTATAACATTTTAAAAGTTTATTTTATAGTATGTATCAGTAATTCATTCCTTTTTATAGCTGAATAATAATGTCCACTGTATGTGTATACCATAATTTTTTAATCCATTCGTCCACTGATGAAAGTTTGGCTCTTGCCAAACCCCTGGAAAAAAGCAAATTTACAACCTTCCCATTTGCAGTGATAACTAGACATTGTTCTGATTTACGCATATGTTTAACTGTATTAGTTATCATCTTTAATCATATAAACAATTTTGGAAAAAAACTCATAAAAATGAGCTGCGATACAATACAGGCATCAAAATCAGGAAGAAGTCGGAACTGGGGAGAGACAGAGTGAGGAGGAAGGCAGGTGATTTTGCTGGGATCAGTTGCTGAGATGAGTCACATTTGTTTCCAGCGTTTTTGACCTCTAGACCGTTCCTTTGAGAGTAGCAGGGACTATGTGGGATTTTCCTTTTGGAAAGACCTCTTAGCTGTGAATCCTCAGCAACTGCTCTTTAAGCATTTCCAGATGGTCCTTGAAGTCCTGGTCTAGTGGAAGCTGAGAGATTGTTCCTGCAGGGGAGGCCGGGAGGAAACTGCTTTAACTCCTGGATACCTTGACAGTGGGTATGATAACGAGCTGACCCTCATTAAGATATAGTTAGAAGCAGGTACATAGTGTTCATGTGTATAAATGTGTGTATATATATTAGACACTCGTGAGCCCGGAGCACTGAATGAAACATTCCAACAATTTTAACAGGAGACCTGCTTGGATTAGACAAATTAAACAAGGTAGGAAGAAATGGGCTAAGGCAAAAGACCCAGGGCCATCTACGAGAGCAGAGGCGGTTAGCTTCTGGACCCACTGAAGCTGAGAATGAGAGAACTCTGAGAAGCAGATCCCTGAGGGGCAGCAGATGGCAACAGGCCTGACCCAGGGACGAGCCAGAACTCGTCTCTAAGATCAGAATACCTTGATCTTCAGGGTTTGCCAGGAGCTTACAGCATTGCTGTGAGGATAAAATTCTCATCCGATGCAAACAACAACAAAATCAAACAAACCCCATGCCTTTAGAGAGTGCCTAAAACATAGAAAGTGTTCAATAAACGATAGCCATTACTTTTGTTGAATACAAAAGGGTGGCTCTTGAAGGTCGCTGCATAAAAGCAGCCCTTTTCTAGGCTTTCCAAGGGGGAAGTGTAGACTATAATCTCCTGTCTAATTCATCCACTGTGAGACTTTTGTTTCTCTGCAGGAGCAGGACTAGGTAAAATTGCATTAAGCATGTACAAAAACAAACTCCCCTCTGTGGTTGTGTGCTTTCAGGTCAATTTCAAGTGGGAGTAGTGGCCATTTTTTAGCTGCTAAAAATGGATTCAGAAATTCTGCAAACAAAGGAAGGGTTTTAGGATACTGTGCCGCCAACAGAAGGCCACATGTCCCCTGAATGTGCTCAGTGCCTTTCACGGAGGTTACCATTCCGTGGGGAAGGCCAATAAGTGAAGTGCACCCTGAAGGGAGAAATACCAACTTGTAAACAGGCAGTCCCTCTCATGGTGGCATTGTAGGTAGAAGATTTTCTTCTTTATTTTTTTATGTGTTTTCCCAACATGCAGTGAACTTATTTTTTGCTTTATTTGGTAACTTTAGTATATTAAGAAAAAATTCACAACAAATATGGATTCTTTGTGTTTAAAACCTTTTTTTTTTTTCCTTAAGATTAAAAAGGAATCATCAGAGTGATTACCAGGGGAGAAAAAAGAGAAATATATTGCACATTTTTTTTTCCCCAGGCAGTGAAAATCAGCTAGGACTGCCTTAACAAAACACCTGCAGCCTGAGTGACTTAAACCCCTAGTTCTGGAGGCTGGAAATCCAGGATCAAGGTGTTGGCAGGTGTGGTTTCTTCTGAGGCCTCTCTCCTTGGCGTGTAGGTAGCTGCTTTCTCTCTGTGTTTGCACATGGTGTTTTCTCTGTGCGCACACATTCTTGCTGTCTCTTCTTGTGTCCAACTTTCCTCTTCTTGTAAGGACACCAATCATATGGGATTAAGACCCACCCTAACAGCCTAATTCTAACTCAGTCACCTCTTTAAAGGCCCTGTCTCCAAATACAGTCGCATTCTGAGGCACTAGGGGTTAAAGGCTTCAATATATGAATTTGTGGCGGGGACACAGTGCAGTTCATAATCAGCAATATAGGGCAAAAAAAGAACATGGATAAAGTAGGAAGTAAAAGCCAGAAAAGTAGGTCAAAGGTCAGGGCCATGAGGATCAGGAAAAGTTGTGGGAGGGGAATCTGTAGACGGCTAATGAGAAAGAAACAGTTTCCCTAGCTATCAATGTATCAGTTAGCTTTTGCTGTGTAACAGACTACCAGGAAAATATAGTAGCTTAAAACAGTGACTGTTCATTTAGCTCCCAATTCGGTAGGTTGGCGGTTTGGGCTGACTGTTACTGGGAAGTCATTTTGATCTCCATTGGGCTCACTTATATGTCTCTGGTTAGCTGCCGAGTTTGCAAAGGGCTGGCTGGCCTGGGATGGCTCATTTCTCCTCTGTGTGTCTCTTGCCTTCCAGCAGAGTAGCTTGGGCTTGTTCACATGATGGTAGCAAAGTCCCAGAGCAGGAGAGCAAAAACACACACCATTTTTGTGACATTCTATTCTCCCAGGCAAGTCACAGGCCAGCCCAGATGCAAGAGGGGCAGAAATAGACTCTTAGGTGAATGACTTTGGAGAAAAGGAATATTTGACTGTAAAAGTTCTGTGGCCTATTATATTTTATATTCATAACAGACTTTGCCTATACTCATGAATCAGAAAGTAACAATGTGGAAAGGAATTACAAGTGCACTTATTTACGGGTGGTAGTTCTGTATTTCCAAATTCGGATACATAGTTTTAATCAGAACATTTCTTATAACGCTGAGTGTCTTACTTTCCTGCATGGCTCGATCTATCCGGATCCCTGGGAGAGATCCTAGTCAGGAGAGCTGTAGGTGACAGTTTTCTTCCCATATACTATGAAGAATGTAGCCTCCGTGGATGAGGTGGCCCAGTGGAAGCCTCCAGCCATTAGCTCGTGGGACTGGGTCTCATGAAGCTGACTGGTGAACGGGGACTCTGGGATCTTATATGGGGGTGGGGGTAACTTGAGAAAATCCAGCCAGAACACCTTATATGGGAGAATATGCTATATATAAACTCTCTTAGAGCTACCCCCTTCTTACCAGATTTGCTAGTCCTTGGTTCCCACATGGGGCTCTATTAAGGGAGGCCTCCCTCTAATTAGTTCAGTATGTCATATAAAAAGTGCTGTATATAGCAGCTGCTCCGTTGCCTCATTGTGGGATAGCTCCAGTGCACTGAATTTCCGTAGAGATGAAGAAGAACATATTAGTGTCTTGTAGGGCAAAGAAAGGAAACTGGCATGTAGAGTCTGAAAATTTCAATATTAAAGTTTTATATCTGGAAACCAAAATATGCCAATTTTTAGTATATTTACATAGAATAACAGTTTAGCAGATTCTTATAAAGTTAAACATACATTTACCATTTGGTTCCAGCAATTTCACTCCTAGGTTGTTTTTTTTTTCCCCAGGAGAATAAAACTTATATCTATACAAAGACTTACAAATGAATGAACATAGCAGCTTTAGTCATAATAGCAAAAACCAGAAACGACCATATAAATATCTCCCAACAGGCAGTGGAGAAAGTTCTGATGTATGCATGCGGTAGAGTACTGCTTAGCAGTAAAAAAGGAACAGATTACTGATACAAACAATAACGTAAAGAAACCTCAACAGCATTCTGCTGAGTAAAAGAGGCCCTACATACAAGGATAAGTGCTATGTCTTTCATTTATAGAATGTCCTAGAACAGACAGAGCTAATCTGTAGTGAGGAAAGCAGACCGATAGTTGCTTACATCTGGTGTGTGTGTGTGTGTGTGTGTTTGGGGAGGAGGGTGATAGCAAAGGAGCCTGAAGGAACTTTTAGGTTAATGGGCAAGTCTCTAATACCATGATTGTGGTGCTAGTTACATGGATGTGTTTTGTTGTCTATAACATATACCTCAATAAATTTGGCAATTTGGGGGGAACTGCCCATGTTTCTCATAATACAAGGCATTGTTACATTAGGGCAATGTAAAATTTTTATGATCATCAAAAAGGAATGTAGATTTGAGTAAAGATTAAAGCTTTAATCTAGCTTTAGACTAGCAATTGCTTCTTGGTCTCCAAATTGTTCATTATTGGAAACAGCAGGCAGGAATAATCAAAAAAACTGTTGAAAGTCTCATCATGTTGTACACCTTGCTCATGTGACTAAGCCAACAATTTTTTCATTGAAACCAAATTTGGGGAATTCTTTAACAGAAGTGTGGAAATGTCGCTTATGGAGTTGAACCATGGTCAAGCTGGGTAAAGTTAATAGGTCATTTTCAACATTTGATGCAGTGCAAAGTGATGTCAATCAGATATTCTTCTTTGATGAAAACCAGAGTGTTAAAATTGGGTAAATGTTTTATGTATGCTATGTGAGTTCTGCAAGGGACAAAAGTAAATAAGAACAGGAGAAAAACAATGCCTTAAAATTATTTGGAAGTGTCCAGTCTAGTTGTGTAGAACTTGCTGCTAAAATCCTATTTTGGCCTGTTCACTATCTGATTGTTTAAAAGATAAAGCTGAGAGAAAAATATATTTGTCATGTGTTTATTTGAGTTCAGTGCTGGATGTAACTTAGTAAGAACAACCAACGTCTTTTCTTTTAGCATCAAAGGATTCATGAATTCCCAGATGTCATTCATTCCTCAGAGTGCTAGAGACAAGAATTTATGTTGTTGAAGGCTGACGATGCCAAAATGAAAGCAGATTTTGTTTTACTTCCTAGCCAAATTATAGTCTACTTGGAATGACTAAAGCATATCTCATTTTCATTTTACTTTGATAATCCAGAAATGAGTTTCAGATTTCGTCTTAATGTTTTAATATTAAATGATAATGATGTGGGCCCAGAAAAATTTTATGTTTTCCTTTTCATTAGTGGGAAATAATGGCCACTTTTTGTATTTTATGTCTATCGTTCATTTATTTAGCAAATATTTATTGAACATCTACCATGTACCAAGCACTGTTCTAAGCACTTGGAAGAGAGCAATGAACAGAGACACATCCCTGATCTTATAGAGGAATATTTTCTAGTAGGGGGAGATAGATAAGAAAGAAGTAGACAAATGAAAGAATAAGATAATTTCATGTAGTGATGAACATTAAGAAAATAAAATGAGGTGATAAATAAAATCAATAGAGGCTGACTATTGTAGGGGAGGTGATTCATTTGGATTTATGGTCAAAGAAGATTGTACTATGGAGGTGACATTTGAGCTGAGACCCAAATGACAAAAAAGGTCCAGGTATGTGAAGAACAAAGGGTAGAACTCTCTAGACAGAGGGAACAGCAAATGCAAAGACCCTAAGGTTGAGATCAACTTGCTGTGTTGGAGTAACAGCGGCCAGTGAGGAACTAGTAGGGAACAGTGGTGGATAAAGTCAGGGGGTGGGCAGCAGTCAGGTGTGTGATCACCTTTAGACCTTGGGGGAGCATTTTAAAAATTATTATTGTTGATGTTTCTTATTTGATTTAAAAGGCATGTGAATTCATTGATAGACATGATCTGATTTATATTTAAGAAAATCATTCTTGCATTGGAAAATGAATTGAGGTTGTGAAGTTGGAGATAAGATTGGAAGCAGAAAAGTCAGTTAATAGGCTGTTGAGGCCAGGCACGGTAGCTCCTGCCTGTAATGCTAGTACTCTGGGAGGCCGAGACGGGAGGATCGCTCGAGGCTGGGAGTTCAAGACCAGCCTGAGCAAGAGCGAGTCCCCATCTCTACTAAAAAAAAATGTACATAGAAAGAAATTAGCCAGATAATTAAAAATATATAGAAAAAATTAGCTGTGCATGGTGGTGCATGCCTGTAGTCCCAGCTACTCGGGAGGCTGAGGCAGAAGGATCACTTAAGCCCAGGAGTTTGAGGTTGCTGTGAGCTGGGTTGATGCCATGGCACTCTAGCCCGGACAACAGCGAGACTCTGTCTCAAAAAAAAAAAAAAAAAGAGGCTATTGAATGAACACAAGGGAAAAGGCTTAGACCAGAGTGCCGGAGGTGGTGATGGAGAGAAAATAGGCAAATTTGGGAACTATTTTAGAAGCCATGACAGCAGCAGATGAATTGGATATAGATGGTAAGGGAAAAAGTGGCACCAAGGCAGACTCCCAGGGTGACAGATTGAGCAACAGGTGAGAAATTTACCGAGATTTACTGAGAAAAGACTGGAGGAAAAATACGGGTTCTTGAAAAATCAAATGTTCTGCTTCAAACTTTAAAGTTTTATGTGCTTATTGAGTATTCAAGTGGAAATGGCAAGTAAGCAGTTGGCTGTGAGTCTGGAGCAGCTGGATCTCTGAGAGCTAGGGATGGAGAGGTGAGTAATGGAAATAGAGGTGGCCTTTAAACCTCTGCGACCATCTGCAATCACCCAGGAAGAGAAAATACGCATAAATGGATCACTCAAACATGTAGAGGTTAAGCAGACCAAAAGAGGTCAAGATTGAGGACATGTAGCTGGTGAGGTCCTAAAAAATGATGAGACTGTGGAATTATTGTCACCAGGAAAGAGAATGCTCCGAGAAGGGGAGAGTGGTTAATTGGGTCAAATGCTGTCAAGATGATTGATGGGGACAGAAAGGTGATTGTTGAATTTCACAACATCCCAGTCACTGCAGACCTTGACAAGAGGGAAGAAATCTAACTGGAGAGGTCTGAGGAGAAAGGGAGGTGAGAAACGGAAGTCTGTATATGGTGACATTTTTAGGAAATTGGGTTGGGGGCAGTATTGTCAGTGAAAAGGGACACAGGAAGGAGAGACTGGAGGTTTAAAGTGACTGTATGAAATACTCATTTTAGAGAGTAGACGAGTAAATATACTAAAGACAGATTACAAGGCAATGTTGGGTGTTCATTTGAGATTTAAAGCAAAGACTGGTCCATTTGGCTGTGAATTTTTCTCCAGCCAAACTCTGTGACTGCTGTTGCTTAGTAGGCAATGGATGAGGTGTAACCATGTTTAGGGAATTAGCAATGAAAATATGATGGAAAGAGAGTGAGACAAGGGACTGAAGAGTAGTTGCAAAGTGTGATGGACAATGGATTTAGGATACGTGTGAAAGGAAGGGGGCCCAAGAACCATGATGGCTAGTGAACGTGTGGGAGGGTCAATGGACTGTAGGTGTCAGATTGGTAATTGTTGGACTTGGCATTCTAATAGTAGAGAAAATAAAAGATATGGATGATTGGGCAGGGAAGGGGTACTTGAATGTGATTTTGAAAGGGAGTGCAGTCGCTGGTGATGATGTCAATCAAATGCACATAGGCATGGTTGACTGCAGTTGAGTGGACCAAGATATCTTTGGAAGTCAAAACGTCAAGTCTCTTGACCTCCCTTTTGCGTCTGTTAGGCCATAAGTATTAAAATTTATTGATCCATAGTATTACAGAAAAATGTATAATAGTGTCTGAGTTCCTTTTGGCTGTAGTTGATATAAACTGACTCTTTCTATAGAGCAGACTTCTTCCCGTAGTGGAAAACATGACTTTTAACAGCCAACAGACCATACATGTTCTAGCCTCAGGCACCCAGAAAGACTGGTCTCTTGTTGAATCCAACTTTCAAAAATCCCTGGGATGACAACGACTGGCTGATCTCGAAGCCCACGTGGGACCAGTCATCTCTGGCTGGCAAAGTTCCCAGATGCAGAGGTGGGTTGTTGGGCAGATCATCCCATCCATGCCCCCTGCAAACACCAGCTGGTTTACATCATTAAGTGAGTAAGAAAGGCTTGGGCAAGACACACTTGAACAAACTTTATTGAAGAGAGATGAATGTAATTTAGACTCCACAGTCACTGTTTTTGGCATCTTTCACAGGGGTCTGGATCTTATTAACTTACCTTTTCAGTTGAGTTCAGCACGAAACTCAGCAGGCTGTGATTGCCTTTATCTGTTTGAGGCCAGATATCTCTGTTGCCTGGTTGCCTTGGTTTGTCTGTTATTTGTTTGTTTATAAAATCTCTTTATTGAAATATTACTAACATACATTTAGAAAAGTATATAGATCATAAGGGGATAGTTCATTGGATTTTCAGGAAATGAATGCACCCAGGTAACCTGATAAACATGACATTCCCAATACCCCAGGGTCCCCCTTACCCACCCACCTCCTCCCATCATTGTCCCTTCCCTAGGGACAACCTCTCTCTCGATTTTTTATACCACAGATTAATTTTGTCTCTTGATAAAAGAGACAGATACACTGTCATGGATAAAACAAAGAACGCTTAAATGACCTACAGGTCTGTGCTTCCTCCAAGACCTGAAATCCTTGCTGCTGTTCCCCTCCCGCTCCCAGAGCAAGGAAGCATAACCTTCCAGCATAAAGAACTCTCAGAGGCTCATCGTAATAATGTAATGATATAAATTGATAGGACACAGATTTCTTTTTTAATAGGCAGGCTTTTCCTTTTGTGTTTTTGTGGTTTTTGTTTTTTCAAATATGAATCTCAGAAGCATTTATAGCAAGAGTCCTACAGGGAACAACCTATTTAGACTAAAGCTTAATTGCGCAGGGCAGTGTTTAATCTTTCATTTGTGTGTCTGTAATGGACACGGCTCTCCTGATAAAGGTTATAGACGCTGACTTAAGTGCTCTCTGTCCTCCTGTAACAGAGCAGGGCTGGGAGATGTCAGACACCGAGGCAGGGCTTTCCTGGACTCATTCTGGATTGATGGGAGAGGCACTTACTCCAGACAAGCAGGAGCATTCTACAAGAGTTTCTATGGAAACTAACAATGTCAGATGAGATCAACGGCTGAACGCTGTTTCCTCCAAAGGCGGCTTAGGTTATATGATTTGGGGTAAAAGTTAGCCTGGAAAAAAACAAAAGAATAAGATCATTTCTTTCAGGGGAATGGGAAACTGAAATGTGTTTTATTAATATTTACCCAACAGCACACAGATCGCTCTTATTATGTGTCAACCACGTGTGTCATCGTGACACCTACGTGATAGTTTTATACCAGTGACTTCTCTACATGATACCTTTAATGACACATTTAATCTGTCACAAATACACAGATTATGGAATAATGTGACACTCTCCCACAGGTCTTAGGAGAGAATGAATGAAAAAAGACGAAATAAGAATTTTAAAAGAGAGCTGTTCTGTGTTATGTATTTTATTTTTCCTCACTTTTCTCCACTGTGTTTTATTCTTTGGGGCATAAACTACATATAGGAAAATGTCACACATACACATACTCATATATCCTAGCCTTTGTTAGCTGTGGCGTAAGATAACTAAAGTGAAGTTCACGGAGGAGAGGTGGGTGACAAGGACCTGATTAAGATAGGAAGGACCCTGAGTGTAATGCTAAGGAGTCTGGACCTTTTCTGGCAAGAGCTTTTTACCGGTATTGTCTAGGGACCACAGCATCACTGAGGAGCTTGTTAGAGTTGCCAGATCTTGGTCCCTCCCTGACCTGCCTCAGGATCTCTGGGATGAGGTTTAGCAGTGTGTTTTCACAAGCTATCCTGGTGGTTCACTTATGCACATTGAAGTCTGAGAAGCACGACACCAGACCACAGCTCCTGAGAACGTAAACCAGTAGTGTCACCAAAGTTTGCTCAAGAAAAGGGGAATACTAAGTGGTGGCAATAGATGTTTTGCCTGGAAGAAAAGTGCCGAACTAAACACAGTTAGACACTTCTCTTTACCACGGGATTCCCAGAACCCAGAGTATTCTGATGTGGATCGTAGGGAGGTACAGTTATGCAGTGCTTTCCCAGTTGTTTTCCCATAGAATCCTTTCTTGTTTGTTTCTTAGTATTTTTTATAAGAATGAACGAAGGCTCTAGTGTTGCTTGGAACATGTGGGGACACACCATGGAGGGCAGTAATAAGCCAAAGAAAATTTTTCATCAGGAAGGGAATGCAGGGGCATGGTGAGAGCAGGGCTCTGTGAGTAATCACGTAGGGACAGGTGGGTTTTGATGACTGTGTTGGGTAGGGGCTGGGGATTGGAGGAGGAGGAAGTGATGAGCTTGGCCACTGGTAGGGAGGCTCTGGAGTAGTCCAGGTGTGAGAGCTTGGGGCAGCTGGACTGGAAATGGTGATGCTTAGAGGTTGGAGGTGGGGCCATTGTAGGAAGGACTGGGCACCTGTGGATACAGCACCAGCAAATACTATTTTAACATTGAACTGTGGAGGAGTCCTGCTGTCACTTCAATACAAGCAAACAGCATATGGTCCACAGATACGGTTTCTGAAAGAAGTGGTCCTTTGCCAATAACCTGAGGTTGTCACCTGGTCGGTGGAGGCACGCTGTTGCACGGGTATGTGCTGTGGGGGAGGCAGTGGAGGTGACACCCCCAAGGGATGGACACCTCATCTATATGAAGGTGTCATCCTTCAGCACAGGGCAAGAGCGCTGGGGAACAGTGTGGCCTTTGATTTCCAGATCTGATCTTATACATTCATGTCATTTCTACAGATGATACTGTCACCAGGCAATGCCACATTTCTGGGTGGCTGCTCTCTTGACTAACTTTGATAACACAATACATGTGTCCGTGATTTTCTGGGGCATAAAAAGAAAGTGGGAGTTGTTAGAAGTTCCTCATTACAGAGGCTTTTAGTACAATTTCCATGCTATAAATGATGTTACTCAAAGACAATCAGATTGTAGTTGAGGAACTTTCTGATTTATCTCAAAGAGTGCCCTCCTGTTTATGTTGAATAATTAGTTGGGAAAGTGTAACATGTTAGTTTTCTAATAAGAGTAGTGTATGCACATGTTAAAAAATCAGTGAAGAAAGACATAATAAAATGGATCAATTCCTGCACTCCCCCTTAATTCCTTGGAAGCAATCACTATGACCATTTATGTTTTTAAATCTTCTGGTGGTCATTGCTATAACCTAAGTTATATCTTCAGTCCCCTAGTACTCAATTGATCAGTTTTGAACATTAGCTATTGACTTAATAAATAAAGATTTAACTCATCTAAACTACGATCCTGACTTTTGATACATTACTGTTTATAGTTCTTCTGTTAGTGGCCTGGTTAGTTTAAATAGCATTCTTAACCTTCTGGTTCTTACTCCTTCAGCATGTGAAAGTCTGTCTTGACTCCCCACAATGGAAGATGGTGTTTGATCCACTTTTCTCCTTTTGAACTTTCTTCCTTTCCCTCCCACTTCTTTTAACAGTCCTCTCACTTTTACATTGCCAAGTATTTGAGCATTTCTTTTGTTATCTTTTTTCACATCTTGTATCATGATAGCTTTGCTATGTTTTTATAGCATGGGAGAGAAAAAAGTAATATCTTTCTCACACCTATCTCAACATCCATGGCTGACACCCTTACAACGAAGACAGATTAACAAGAGACAAGCATAACACATTTATTTAGCCAACTTTTCCATGACACGGGAGCCTTCAGAAATGACCGTCAAAGACCCAGGGAAAACTGTGTATTTTTATGGACAGTCACGCAGAAGTATGATTGGAGGACAAAAGGGTGTGATCTCACGGTAAAAAACGTGGGGGACCCCAGCAAGGCCTGTTTGTTCAGATTGCTCTGGGTATACGGGTGGAACCCTCTGGAATGAGGGTCTTATGACCTGCTCTCAGGGGAGGTAGGTTAGGGAATTTCTTTTATGATTGTGCTTCAGGGGAGAAAAGTGGTGGGAGAAGGCAGAGTGACCGGCAAGGTGCCATAGTTTGCTGGTAGTATGTTGTGAGCCACAACCATAATACTTAGTGTTAAGCAGGTGTCATCATTTTCTTGACCATCCTATTTTCCTCTGCTTGCCTTCTGGCCAGTTTTCTCTTCCATTCTCTCTGCAACTCCAGTGCATTATAAACTACTTGATAACCTCAGCTTCCTAGCATGTGACTTTTTTTGTAACCACGAAGTCCTCTTTACTGTGTCTAGGCTTGATTACTCCTCCTGCCCCCAGGCAGCTCCAAGCCAAGCCCACTGTGATCCCCCGCAGGCATATTCGGGTCTGCAGCCCTCCCTGCTTTGGTCTCTGACAGCACACTTGTCTCTGCATTTTTGTCTCTATCATTTTCTCTTCCCCATTTGCTCTCCGCCCTTTCTCTTCTCTTATCTCTCATTTCTCTTCTTTATTCCCCTAACTTTCATTTCATTGGGGGGTTGAGAGACTGTAGGAGAATGAGAAGGAGAGAACGGAGAAAAACACAAGTTTGGTCCAATGACCGTCCCTAGTTGCTTATGTATACGTTTGTCGTCTGCTCTGATGGCTCATAGTTCACATCAGAACTTCCTTACTGCATTTCCTGGGGGTAGCAGAGAACTGAATTGTTCAATTCACAGAAATCTCAACTAATTCATTGAGTAACTTACATTTCTTCCTCCATTTCCCTTCTCTTAAGGTTTTGGAATGAAAGGTAGTACCTGTCAAATATTTAAGCTTAGTCTTCTTTGAAATATTAGCAGAACAGGAAGTAAATAAAAAATTAAGTAGAAAAAAATTTCTGGAGGATTTAGGTTTATTGTTTAACAACAAAGGAACTGCTTAGTTGAATGAAGGCTCCTCTGATTTCAGCAGTAATGATTTTATGGCTGGGGCAAATACTATCACATCTCTCCCCTCTTTCCTGTTTATTTTGTCCATTCATACACCTCTGCATTTGCTGCTCTCAGAGAAGCTGGAATTGGTGTATCAGTTTGTCGATGATTCTTTTATTCCTCTGATGGACAAACAGGAACAACACGTGTGCATGTGTATGCACACCCACACTCGCAAAACCCCAAAAGAGAAACCTGTGAACCAAAAGCAGAATGAGAAACAAAACTGGCAAAGCATAAAAGGAAAGGAAATGAAAGAACTATGATTTGTCTTGACCAACACTCAGTATGATTGTCCAAGTCAGGATAGTTGAAGGATGAATCACCAGGTACATTCAAGGACTGTGTCTAGAGGAGCAATGGAAATGGGAGGCTTTAGGCCAGTGGCTTAAAGCCTGGAGGAGCTAAAATGGGGATTGCCCTCTCCCTAGAGAGTAGGTCTTGGTAGGAGTCAGGCAGGTGGAAGTCATAACAAAGTCAGGAGAATCAGGGAGTTGAACTGAGGCACGTCCAGAAGGTCAGGTGCTGTAGCAGGTACCTACGGCCACACTAATGTCGCATAACCGCCACTCCAGAGCCTTGGTTTATAACAGTAAACATTTTATTTTTGGTTGCAAATTTATAGGTCAGCTGGGCATTTTTGCTGCTTTGGCCTAGGCTCCTTTGGGCTTACTCATGCATTTGCGGTCAGATAGTGGATCAGTTGTGGGGGCTAGCCAGTCTTGCATAACTTCAGTTGGGATGACTCAGCTCTGTTCCATGTGGTCTCTCTTGCTCTATCAGGTTAGCCTGGGCTTGTTCGTGGCACCTGAGCAAGGTTCCAAGTGCAGGAGCAGAAGCTGGCAAGGCCTCTTGAAGTCCGGACTTAGAATCGGCACGTGCCACTTCCTTGTTCTCTTGGCCAAAACAAGTCCCAACCCCAGAGTCAGAATGGGGAGAGACTTTAAGGTTGCAGGACAAAGGGCAAGGATTCGGGGAGGTTATTAATTGGAGGCATCAAAGTTCTCTGGCACAGGCTCTTATACCAAACATTGTGCCTGGGGGACTGGGCAGTTATTTGGTCAGATTTATGGGTCTGAGATGAAGTTCAGAGAACAAAACAGGAAGAGTCCTTATGAGTAGATCAGTTTTAAAGAAGGGGATTTGGGATAGAACCCCTGATAGGCTCCTTCTTTAGGGACAAGGGGCAAGTTCTCTCAGGGGCAAATGACAACCAAAGGATGGCTTATGGGTCCCTCCACAAGCTTGCCAAAGGGTGATATTAATAATTCACTTGAGCTAAAAAGAGGACTGTTTCATCTGGGGTTGGGGGTATCTAATCCAGTATGAACAAGGGCTGTAGCTTCTTAAGTTTAGGTATTTTCTGATTTACTTACTAGTAGGATTGAAATAAGGGGACTTGAATGCTCAGTGGGCATAGATAAGAGTCTCATGCTGTCCCCTGGGCTAGGCAGGCTAGCTGGGGTTTTTACAGGCTCAGAGGTGCTTCTTCCTTGTGCTCTACCTAAAGCAAGGAATTAGAGTCGTGGTTCTCAAAGTGTGGTCCCCAGATGAGCAGCATCTGCATCACCTGGCAGCCTGTTGGGAATGCGGATTCTCAAGCTCACCCCAGACCCGTGGAATCAGAAACTCTGGGGTGGGATCCTGGAGTCTGTGTTTTCCCAGCCCTTTAGGTGATTCCTGTGCATACTCTTGATATTGGGATGGCTGATTTAGAATTGTGTGTGGTTTTGACAGGTTTAAAAGAGGTAGAATAGCTAGACAGATTTAGCAAATAAAAATACAGGACATCCAGTTATATTTGAATTTCAAATCATCAATGAGTAAATTTGTTAGGGACATACTTATACCGAAACATTATTTGTTGTTGATCTGAAACTCAGATTTAACTGGATGTTCTGAATTTTATCTGGCAACCCTAGAAAGAGGTATAGGAAAATTGTAGAAGGTTCAAAGAACATCAAGATCATTAATAGGATAGAAATTCTAGAAAGAAAGGCTAAAAGAAATCGACTTGGTGAACCCAGAGAGGAGAGCACTGGTGGGATTAATAGGTTGCAAGGTTTTATTAAAAAGGAGAGTGCTGCTGAGTTGTTCTTCATGGCTGCTCAAATTTACCTAGAAGTGATTTCCTTAGAAAAAGGTAAAAAACTTCCTGTAAGCAAATGACTTGAGTGGGGGTTCGGAGGGATTTTGTGATTCTAAGAGGTAGCTAGATGCATTTGGAAATTTCATGTGATTTTAATGCAGCCGGTCCTTCAGCCCATGTGAGAGGCATTTGCCAACAGGAGGTTGGAGCAGGTGATATCTCAAGGTTCTTTATGACTTCTCTAAGATCATTTGAATTTGCACTTTTTTGCATTCTTGTTTTTGGAAAAGTTTATTGTCTTTTGATTATTTTTCAAACTTGAGTTTATCTGGCAGGTTGGTTTTTTTTTTTTTTTAGAACTTGGATATATAAAGGAAAGGCAGTAAAGCAGAATTGTTAAGAGGATGCTTTAGATCCAGACTACATGGTTTCAAATTCCAGCTATGCCACTTCCTAGCTGTACAACCTAAGCAAGTTTGTTCCTCAACTTTCTCATCTGTATAATGGGAATTAGTATTAACTGATATCTCATGGGTTTTATGAAGCTTAATTGAGCTTATTATGTCAAATATATAACAACTGTGCCTGGAATGTAGTTAGCCTTCATTAACTACTATTTTATATTCTTAAAAACTTGACTCTCTATGTATCCTGGGCATTAGTGATTGTTGTAGCCAAAAGCTGGTGTTGAACGGTCAGTTCATTGTCATTATGGGAGAAGAGTCCCCTTTGAGCAGTAATGTCCTGTCCCTCTCTCTGACCCCCTAATCTTGAGGTGTTGGCTTAATCTGACAGAGATGTTATTCTGTGGTAGTATTACTGCATCTTAGGCAAGGATCATCTCTTTCTCTACCCAGATGAACTTTCCCACATGTTCCAGAAACCACCAAGAGAATTGGGTTTCATTTCCCATTGCAAATTGAATTCAATTAAAAAGCTGTAAAGGAATGCCATATAATGTCACAGAGAACATAATGACATTTCCAAAATATTTTTGAGAAACTTGAACTCCAAATCAATTTAGTTCTGCTAGGAAGAAGGACAGAGATTTAGTCATGGAAAAAATTTCATCTGACCACTAGTTTTTATCAGAATTATGGATCCAGTTGAGAATGGTTACTTTTAGAAATTTAATTTTGCAGTGGAAATCAGCTGATCTTCTTTCTTAACTACTGTAGGGGGAAAAAGATAATACTGGCCACATACAATGCATAATTTCTGTCTACAAGTGATTGAAGCATCATCGGGTAATAAATCTCAGTCCTCTGTTAGGACAACAGTTTAGTCATTCTATTCAGAACTCTACTGTAGTTACTTGATCAATAAAATAGTGTTTAGATAGTTAAGTTTCTTTTGTTGTTTTGCTGAAAAGTTTAAATTTGTTCTTTAAATGAAGTTTCTTTTTGAATTTGTAAAATGATAGCTACCCAGTCATGCAGCGCATGCATTCTCACGGCAAGTGGTGATGGTTGTTATTTTTCTTTCAATAAAGAAAATGCACTATATTGCTTTTATCAGTGGCATAGAATAGTAAGCATTTATTATTATTCTGCAGTCTGTGGGGGCACTGGGCAGTTATATCTCTGTATTAGTTGATGCATTGGCTGGTGGCTGTCTGGTCAAGAACAGCTGCCTCCTCTTCCACACCCCTGGGATTTGGCCAGTTGCAGGTTGGGGATGGGATATCTGGCCCATGTGCCTGTCATCATCCAGAAGGCCAGCCGAGGCCTGTTCACATGGTAGAGGCAGGATTTCAAGAGAGGGAAAGAGAGAGAGACTGCAAGAAGGCAAAGTTTCTTTGAGACCTAGGCTAGGAATTGGCACACGGTCACTTCTGCTGCATTCTGTTGGCCAAAGCAAGTCCCAAGGTGGGTCCAGATTTAATAAACTGCAGAATAGAGGGATTGTGGTAAAACGTACCCCAGACCTCCTGGAGGGCCTGAGGGGGCAGGTGCTCCAGGCTCCTGGTGATCTAATTTCTACTCTTGGACATTACACGACGGTTGATTTCTGTTGGCTGAGATAAAATGGGAAGAATATTGTTAATGTGGCCTCCATTTCCTCTCACTAGAAATTATATACTAATATCTTTTGTTCATCCCTTAAGTTTTTTTTCATTCATAAAGCCCAAAATATATTTCTTCATTGCACAAAGCACTGGCTTACAGCAACATATATTTATCAATACAGTGAAGCAGAATTAATGCATGGATTCTTATAACACTGAAAACTGCAGTATTGTGGACAATGTTTCTCATTGTATTGTGACCTATTAGCTTTCATCTTATGAAAATAAGATAAATGTCTATAGTCCATGTATATTATATATCTATATCTATATACATTACTGTATGTATATCACATATACACATACGCATATCTAGAGAGAGTGTGTGTGTATATGTGTGAACTATGATTAAAACTCGTGTAAAATTGTGTTTACTTGAACTCTGGCATTTTTTATGTGGCTGACATTTGTATTTTTCTATCTTAAGGCCATCTAAATCCTCCTGACTTTGAGGCTTTTTGATTTGGTTGAAACTAATACCAAATTTGGAAATCTTTTAATATACTCGGTTAACTTGAATAGTTTCTAGACATGGGATAATGGGATAGCTTGTAAGATTAGGAATAAATGTGATAATCACTTGACGTTCTCAGAGCAGTACACAGTTTTGCAATTAATAATTGTGTCATCTCTTATTAGAATGTAAAAAGAGCTGGCTGCCTTTTATATGAGATTAATTTAGTAAAAATTACATTAAAAAGTTTGTGTTATTTATTTTTGTTTTCTGTTTTCATTGAATGGAAAATTTAAATCTGACCCAGTGAATCCTTTAACATGTGGAGAAATATATTTTTAATTTTTTGAATCACAAGTATGTCTTTAAATTCTTTAAGACCCAACTTCAAGGCTGGTTCCTTAAAGAAGTTTTGTCTTATCCCATGTATTAATTTTCTATTGCTGCTGTAGAAAATTGCCACAAAGTTAGTGACTTAACACAAATTTAATATTGTATAGCTCTGGAAGCCACAAGTTGGAAATGGGTCTTACACAGCTAAAATCAAGGAGTTGGCAGGACTGTGTTCCTTTCTGGGGGCTCTAGAGGAGGACCCGTTTCCTTCCCTTTTCCAGCTTCTAGAAGTTGCCTGCATTCCTTGGTTTGCTGGTCCTTTCTATCTTCAAAACCATCAAGTCTTTTCTACAATGTCATCTCTCTGTTTCTTCTGCTTCTGTTTCCCCCATGTGAGGACCTTTGTGATTCCATTGGTTCACCTGGATACTCTGGAATAATCTCTTTTAAGGTCACCTGATTTGCGATCTTAATGCCATTTTCACCTTAATTTCCCTTTGCCACGTAACCTAACGTATTCACAGGTTCTGGGCAATAGGAAATGGGCATCTTTCAGGAGCTATTATTCTTCCTACCACATCCCCTGTACCAGATGTGATCTATGTGCCTTTTATGAGGCTTTAGTGAAACACTATCTCAGTGTGCTGCTATTCACATGCATGCTTTATCTCTCTTTTATATTTTAACCTATGGAAAAGACAGGACCATGTCTATATCATATTCATCTAGCAACACTGAAAAAACCAGGTAAATATTTTTTGAGCAAGTGAATGATTCTGTATAAAGCTTTCTCCCAAGAACACATCAGTTAGAAGGGAGGGAGGGCAACTGTAGAAGCATAGAAAAAGGAAACAGGCAAAAAATTGACAGATTGTCATTAACACAGCCCATCAGGGAATAGTTTCTTCATGTGCATCATTGTCTCTAGATAGAAACTAATTTCACTGGTCAAATAATAAGATCCACTTAAGAGTTATCTTAATTTGTCTCATTATAAATCAGTATTTTGACATTTAAAAAAAATCCTTCAACCTCCTGTTGATTCATGGTAAATGAATCAGTTCCTTGAAGTCTTATGAACTCTGGGCATCCTATCTTAATGTATCTGAACCCACAAATTCTAGAAAGTGGTGGCCACACCATGGGATGGATACTGGGTAGCCAGCCTGCAATTGCCAGGTGGTACCCACAAGGCTTCCTTAAACTCTCTGAGCTTTATGGCTTTACAGCACTTCCAAACACAGGCGGCTTTTCTATGAAGCACTCTTAAGAGCAAAGGGAAGTGAGTGAATTTCCCCAAGATGTTCAGGAAGCCAAGACTTTCTCCTAAGTGAGTTATATATTTTATTCCATGGTGCCTTTGTGTAGTTCTAAATATATATATATAAAAATTTAAGTCTGTTGCACATCCAAGAAGTATCATTTTGAGATGTGTGAGCACATGTTATTCTTACCATAGTTCTGTGATGGAAGCAGGCATTATTTTCCTGCCTCACAGATGAGGGATTCAACTCGCAGAGTGTAAGTGACTTGTCCATTGTCACACACCTGGTATGTGATGGGCATGACACAGTGAGTAATTTGCATCTGGATTACTTCACCCCAAACTAATTAAAATTAAAAAATTGGTTCCTTAGTCACACTAGCCACATTTCAGGTGCCTTACCAGCTGTGTATGCCCAGTAGCTGTCACAGTGGACAGTGCAGGTATGGGCCCTTGATACTCAAACTGTGGTCCAAGGACCAGCAGTATCAGCATCATCTGGGGTCTTGCTGCAACTGCTAAGTTTTGGGTTCCATCCTTGATCTACTGAAGCAAAATCTACATTTCAATTGAATGCACATTAAAGTTTACGACATTCTAGTCTAAGCTGTTCTCAACTTTAGCTCTAATTTCAATTGGCTGCAGGAACTTTCACAGATAGCTGTGACGGTTAATTTTATGTGCCAATTCCACTGGGCTAAGGGATGCCCAGATAGCTGGTAAAATATTATTCTGAGGATGTCTGTGAGGATGTTTCTGGAGGAAATTAGACTGTTTAAGAAGATTGCTCTCACCAATATGGGTGGGCACCATCATCTAATCTGTTGAGGATCTGAAAAGAACAAAAAGGCAGAGGAAGCATGAATTTGCTTCTCTTCACTTGAGCTGGGACATCTATCTTCTGTCCTTGTGCATCTGTGCTCGTGGTTCTCAGACTTTTGATCTCAGACTGAGACTTCCACACCCTTGGCTCCCCCAGTTCTCGGGCCTCTGGTTTGGACAGGAACTACACTACCAGCTTTCCTGAGCCTCAATTTGCAGATAGCAGATTGTGGGTCTTCTCAGCCTCTGTAATCATGTAAAGCAGTCCATCCCACATAATAAATCTTTCTCTGTATCTCTCTGCATATCCTATTTGGGTCTGTTTGTCTGGAGACCCCTGATAAATATAGCAGCTAAGGTTTGGTAACCACTGGCCTAGACCAATCCAAATTCATCCTCTCTAATCAGACACTTTGTATCCCAAGCAACATTGCAGTAGAGGCTCTTGGGTGAGTGACCAACAGTGGTCTCCATGCTTGCTTTGCTTCTCTCTGGTCTGTGTACATTTCCAGCAGGGAGAGGGCCCTGGCTAGAATCTGCAATCTGCTCTACTTGCAAGAGTCACACACTCTTGGTTTTTCTTCACTCACTCACTGGCTAACTCTTTCCTCTCCTTCCCTGTCAGCAGGTTCCTGATTTCTCACCTTCCTTGTTCTCCAGGTGGCAGACAGGTTAGGGCTCCTGCTCTGTGCTGATACGTACTCAGACCCAATCTGGAAGGCCATCAAGGATTGCCAGTTCCTTCCAGCTCCTCATCCCCATTCCCCATTCCCATCCCAGTGAAAATGCATCTCCCTTCTCTGTTGCCCTGTTATTCATTGACTCTGCACCAGTGTTTGATAGACACTGGCCTTTGTCTTAGTTCTTCCACTTCCAGATGGCATCTTGCACATTTCCACAATTGATTTCCTTCGGGTACTCATATTTTTGCAGTTGTTTTGCTTATTTTTGCTTATTATATTTTGGCTCTTCCTTGATGATAAGCTCAAATGAGGTAGGTGTGAAGTCTGTTCATTGAAAGCAGCTCTTGAATCTACGAGCTCAAACTTGGATGTGATTTTTATGACCATATTTGGGTACTTTGTAAGCTGCCCATGTGTACTTCTCAGGGTTCTTGGACGCTCAGAATGTGCACATACCTCAAAACATAGCCTTTCAGATTTACATGCCTTTGTTGCAAATTAGATATACTAGGTTTCTCTTCAGAGAACATACCTTTAGCAGAACATACTTAAAAAAATAGGTGCTCCTCTTTTAGGAATCTTCAACTGAGAGGCTCTCATCAGTGCAAACAAAGCTGTGTTGGAACAGAAGCATGTTCAGTCTGCCCAGCTCTAAGAGATGATGTTTATATGTCCCTTGGACTCAAGAACAAAAGGACTGATCAACAGCCTTTTTGAAATCTAACCTGTTTTTTGGTAGAGAAATTTCTATGTGGGCTACGTTTCTATGATGAGTAATTGCTGTCAAATCTAATGAAAGGACTTCTCTAAAATTTAGACTATATAGCATTTAGGCTGTATGATAAATAACTCCATTATGTAAAAAATAACTATTTATTTGAAGAGACCTAAATTTTAAGAATCCTGTCAGTCTCTGGAAATCATTATTAATATATAAGCATTTTTTTGTCTAAGTTGTATAAAAAAGGTGTGTGAAGAGCGAGCGCTTGGAGAAATACAGGAGTTAGCCAACAAAATCAATTCTTCAGCTTACATTTGAAAATTAAGTCTATAGTTTAACTGTATAGATCCTAGGATAAAAAGTCTCAGAAAATATAATTTTTGAAATTTAAAGTTGTGATGTAGGATTAAAAAATATTATATTATCTATCATATAATATAATCCTTCTCTAGTACTTACATTGCAGTAGAAAAGTGAATATGCTAAAAGTTCCCACGAAATTTTTGGATATTTAGTGTAAATGGCCAAATGGCTGGCTGTTCAGAGAAGCTCCCTGAGAAATTACAGTCCATG
This sequence comes from Eulemur rufifrons, assembly GCF_041146395.1. Lineage (NCBI taxonomy): Eukaryota > Metazoa > Chordata > Mammalia > Primates > Lemuridae > Eulemur > Eulemur rufifrons. Next base: position 32,465,963 of record NC_091002.1, read on the forward strand.
TGACTCAAATTACATGTAGAACAGAAAAACAGTAAAAACATACTATCAACTTTCCAGTATTAGAATTAAGGAATATTATGAGTAACCACCTTACATTTTGGAAGGCCAGAGAAATTTTGACTCTTCTGCAATTGAACACTCTATTTAGTAAAAGAGGGATAGCTAATAATTAAACACACATTCTATCTAGTAACATATATATTTATATTTGCATATGTAATGAAGTATAATCTAATTCACTCAATAATATACATAACACATGGGTGTGTTATACCTTGTTCATAGTGCTTTCCCAAATAATCTCACCATCCTCTGTGGCCCTTGGCAGAATTGGTAATACTTTGGTTCCCTTTGATAGATTTGAAAACAGAGACTCAGAGAAGAGCAATATATACAAGTTAGGAGAATGGTAGGATTAGAAATCATTTTTCTTATCAGCTGATGGTTTTTCATTGTGATATTCTGCCTCCTTATTTCTTAGAGCCCTCAATCAATAGGATTTTTAAAGTGTGTTGGGATTTCAGACATTAAAGGATTAACCAGTGCTGCGAATGCTCCTTGGTGGATTAGACCGGCCTAGAGAACTTCTCCTCTTTCTTCTCTGCTACGGATCCTCAGTCTCTTTTTCCATAATTCTAAAAGCATTAAAACTTTGAAAACTTATTTTTTTCATAAGTTTGGCATAAATTTAATGGCAAAATCATGCCTGAACCAATGGAAGTTTATATATAGTCTTTATTCATCCCACTTAGAGTAAATAGCGATAGACTTTACTCCATAAATACCTGTGTATTTTTTAGGAATCGGCAAATTTTTTTCTGTAAATGGCCAGATGGTGAATATTTTAGGCTTTATGAACCATACTGTCTCGGTTGCAAGTATTCAACCCTACCATGGTAGCATGAGAGCTGCCATAGACAACATGTAAATGAAGGTGCGGCTGAGTTCCAATAAAACTTTATTTACAAAAATAGGTGGCGGGCTGGACTTGGCCCACTGGCCATAGTTTGTCAACCTCTGAACTAAAGTATGATGCTCCAATCTGTTGAGAATATTACATAGTATGTGGTAGATGTACCATATTATCCTTCTAAATTCTGAAATATTTCATTCAGACCTCAAGAATTTTTGGTAAGAGATCATGGATCTGTATCTGAGATTTAAAGGAAGTTTTATAAAGGTAAAAGTCATCACTGTTATTGTTGAGCATTGAAGTCCTTGTATACAAATGACTAGAGGGGCAACTAAGGTTCAGATATTGCCAGTGTGTTGATCAGGAATGAGTTCTGAGAGCCACAGAGTGTTTAAACACATAGGTTCGTATTTGTCTCATGTAACAAGAAGGTCAGAGGCAGGTAGTACAGAGCTGGTGCAGGAGCTAAGTGATTCCCTCAGGGATCCAGCCTCTGGTTTTACCTAGCAATGGGCTCACTCCCTGATACATGTAGAAACCAATACTATGGCACTGGTTTTTGAGAAAGGAACAAGCTTCATCACAAGTTGACTGACAAGGAAACAGGAGGCAAAACTTAAATCTGTCTCCCCAACCTGGGGTTTGGGGCAAGTTTTATGGGTTAGGGAGGACAGGTTGCTATGCAGAAGCACAGCAGGGCAGGTTTTCATTGGAAAGACTTCAAACAAGACTATTGAGGGTAAGGTATGGAAAGGAGTCTTATCACTGTCATTCCCAGACAACAGACTCCTTGCTTTTGAAGTATTCAGGTTCCAGTCATGTCTTAATCTTTTGGTTCCGTGAGAGGGCTGAGACTTTAGTTCCGGGTGTTATTTGAGGTTGAAGTCTTCTGTGTGTGCTCCAGCTACATGACATGCAACTTCTTGGCTCTATGCCTGTAAAGTAACTTGACATCTGGTTATCGACAGAATAGGGCTTATTAGAACTGTCCCTGCAGTTACAAGGCAGAGTAGAACTGGTCCTGTGGTTAAACTGCTTATATTTATTCTACAGCATCCTCAGTTGATAAGCCTTCATCCTGATGCTCATTGCCTCATGGTTGCAAGGTGGATGCTGCACCTTCAGGTGTCACATGCACACTCCCAGCAGAAACAAAAAAGAAGGGAGCAGGAAAAATTATATCTATTAGAAAGGTAGAAACTTACCCCAAATCTCAACATACCTCTTGTTGGACTAAACAGGGTCACAAGCCTACCACCGATTGTAAGGAAGCCTCAGGAAGCAGGTATTTTTAGTTGGGTTCATTTTCATCACTCTCCAAAATCAGGAGAAAGGATGTTGGGTGGGCAAGTTGCACACCATCTGCTGAGGCATCTGTTCTAGTTTTGGTGGCTGTTATATTTTATTACAGATATTTAACATTGTATCATCTTCTCCCCTGGGCAACATATCTTTTTAAGTATCCTCAGTGTTAGCAGCTTGTTTTCCATCTGAGTTGGAAAATTAAATAACATTATTCACATTTTTATGTAAATGTTGCATAACATGCATGTATAATTACTTGAGAATGGCTTTCTTCAGAAATAAATTTTCCTATTTTCCTGAGGACTTTTGTTTTGTTTAGATGTGACCTTTAGTATGTGGGTTAGCAATATTTAAGACTGAAGGTGAAATAAATGGAAGACAACATGGAGCTTTGTAAGCAAGTTATTGTTCTGATGGAAAATGATTGCACACTAGAACAAGGTTTTATGAACTCAGAGTACTTGAAGAAGGAACAGTTACTCAGTAACTTTCTTAAAATACGTATCTGATACATGTTTGAGAGAAAAGCAATTAAATAGGCACACAGAGACCATTTTAGTTCTTGTGTATCTTGGTATTCTTATCTTACTCTCTGAGGTAGTATTTATTCCTTTTTTTTTTTTTTTTGGTGTAGACTACCATAATAAGAAAGGAGGGATACAATTTTAATTGTGTCTTTTTGCTTTAATAGGGTGTCCTAAAATGGCACAAGTGGGAATAGCATGAAAATAAATATATCCATTTATTGTTTAAGCTTTAAGTGTAAGTGAAACTTTCTTCATCTAAGTTCCATAATACTGAATTAATTCTAAACTCTGTTACAGTATAGCCATTGTGATTAAGTGTAACCATAACCCTTTATCTGTCAGATAAATGCTGACTCTGAAATAATGAACAATAGACCCTCATCTGCCATAATCTTGGAAACTGCAATAAGAAAGACAAATTTTTAATCCAAATGGTTCATGGCTTTTAGGGCTTCAACGATGAAGGGATCACTATAACTATTTCTGAGGTGGCCAGAGATTGAATGATCCTCATTTTGGTGAGTAGGAATGAAGAAGCAGTGTGGATATGTGTATTTGGATCTAGGTTCTTCTTTGGCTTACAAATCATTCATCAACATGCTCAAACAAAGTAGAATCAATTAGGTATTAGGGAGAAGTAAATAATGAAAAGAGAAGGTTCGATGTGAACAAATTTGCCAACTGAGCCAGAAAGAAACAGAAATAAATAAGAGAAGGGGCCAACCCTTAAAATAATTCTAAATTTTATCAAAGAGTTGTAAACAGACTGCTATGGAAAAGGAACAGTTCTAGAGCAAGAAGGAATTCTTGGAAATTTAAGTCTCATTGTTGACTATTTATAAAAAGGTATAATGGCAGAAAGAAAAGATGAAGAAACCTTCCAGAAAACACAGCAAAAGAGCCCAGAGTTGGAAAATATGAGTGAAAAGTTGAGACATTAGAAGATCATTCCAAGTGGTCCTTTATCTTCTAACAGAGGGTCTAGGGAAGAGGAAATTGAAAAAGAAGTGGAAGACATAAATAACCCCCACACACAAATGTTTTAATTGTCAAATCTTCAGACCAGAGCCCTTTGAATGTAAAGTAGGAAAGGATATGAATGGGCCCGTAACTAAACACATCTTCATGATATTTCAGAATGCCAAGGAAAAGGAGAGGATGCTAAAAGTTTCCAGAAATGGGAGTGGGGTGGAGAGTTGACCACAAAAATAATGTCTGGAAGACAAGAGCATACCTTCATGGTTTGGTGGTAAAATTATTTTTAACCTGCAATTCTGTTCCTCAGCCACGCTGCAAATTTAGTAGGAAGGGAAAATAAAAGCATTTTCAGACAAGCCAGAACTAAGTTATTTGATCGCCCTCAGATCATTCCTAAAAGAATTAACGCAGTGTAAGCTCAGCAAAACAAAAGCAGGAAATGTGTGTTCCAAGAACAGGTAGATAAACTAAACCAAAGAAAGCGATTTTTTAAAAAAAATTCCAAGATACTAGTTATTTGGTAAATCTTTGAGAAAAACTGGCATAATTAAAATAAGATTTTTAGTGAACTCTAAAATCCTAAAAGCCAATGAATTTTCCATAACAAAAAGTATGATAAAATAGAATGTTCAGTGGGCAGGTAGAGTTACAATATTTAGGGGCTCTTCTCACTTTTTCTTTGATAATGGTTTTTCAGCAGCACAAGTTTAGTGATGATATTATATGGCCTTCTCTCTGCATACATACTTACTACTTATTTCTGCAGAGAACAATTATTATATAATTTTCATATGATAAATTTTATTCATTTTCAAATTTTAAAAATCCATGTATAAAAGAAAGTTATAGTACAGAATATGATATAACCTTGACAATGTAAAAGTAATAGCTTGCTGGAGAAAGGCTGAGAGGTAGAAAGAGGAAAAGAGGTGAAGGGAAATACAGGGACCCTAATCTGTCATTTTACAGAGAGAGGAGATAAGGGAAACTGTCTCGAGTTGGTGAATTAAGAAAGAGAAGTTTAAATATAAGGCTGTAAAAGTCAGTTGAAAAACAAAATATTGAAATAATACTGGTAGAGATGGAAAGAGAAGCAAAGGAGGGAATGGCATCCTGTGGAGTCAGATGATAATTTTTAAATTGAGAAATCAAGACATAGAGATTCGAGCATGTTATCTAGAAGTACATTTCCCAACACAGTAGCCACTAGCTGCCACATGTTTATTGCACCACTAAATGTGGCTAGTTCAAATTGAGATGTGCTGTAAGTGTAAACTATATACTGGATTTCAAAGATTTAATATGAAAAAAGAAGGTAAAATATTTCAGTAATTTTAGCATTGAGTGCGTGTAACTGATACTTATTTTTGGATGTATTTGGTTAAATAACATTGCTAACATTAATTTTACCATTTGTAAAATTGTTTTTAACATGACTACTAGAAAATTTAAAATCACAAATCACCCTATACTGTTATTAAGCAATCCCTGATCTAGAGATATGAAGGTACATTAGGAAAATTGAAATAAGAAATAATTTATTTATATCATTTTGGAGGCAGAGTAGGGTACAATGAGAAAGGAAGGCCTTTTGTTTTATACCTTTTACGTGATTTAGAAAATTATTTTTATTAAATAATTGAGAAGTTTTGAAAGGATATTTGTAAAATATATGAAAGGCATGAGGAATAACAGGACAACAAAACACCCTCAATTGCCACCCTGTTGAAGAAAAAAAATAAAACACCATTGACTTTTAATGCATTTCTTCCTCCCACCCCAGTCTACTGGAATGTTTTAATTTTAATAATAAAAGTAATTATATTCTTTGTAAGAAAGTTGCTAAGTAGAGGATCTTATATAGTTTTCTTTTGTTCGTTTGGTTAATTGGGCAGTATTAAATATTAGAATGTGTGTGCCATTTGATTCAACAGTTCCCTTTGAGAAATGTGTTCTGTGTGTTTTGAAAAATGCAAACTGCTAAGAAATATATTTAGAGTGATGTTATTTTAATTTTCAAAAAAGCATTTATGTTTATGTATCTTTTTATAATTATAGATATACATGTATATGTAGATATTTATATGATATATGCATGTGTGTACATGAACGTATACAATAACTGGGAATAGTTCTTATCTCTCAGAAGTCTTATTGGACAAGGCAGAGAGAGGGGACTTCATATTCTTGTTTTATAAATTTTCAGAGAGATGGTCATAGAATTATGATTTTATTTACTTAGTTTTGAACATTTTCTGTATTTTCCAAATAAAAATTCCTTAAGGAAATAAATGTTGAAATGTGTTGTAACAGTTAAGGCTGTCTTAGAACAGAATATATTGCCTTAGACGGTAAGAAGCAATACGTTTAGAAATAAAAAAAAAGAGGACAAGTTGCATGAAAAGTATTAAAGCCATCATTTTTTTCCTCCTCCACCCCAAATATTTTAGTCTGAGAGGAAAGAGTTAGCACTTTCAAATGAACTCTAAAATTGATTCTTTATCTTGTCCTTTCAGTCTAAGGCACTTTTAAAGAACCCAGCAGACTTCCTGTAGTGTGCTTCATTTCTAACACATAGTGCAAGATGCGTGTGAGCAAATCACATTAGTGCAATGAGCTGTGCTTCCAACAGGACAGTCAGAACAGAAGGGATGCATGAATTGTTTTTTATTTACTGAATGTAGACCACATACATATTTTGGTAACGTTTACATCTTCTCTAATCATACGTCTGCATGAAAAGATTTTAGAAAACTCAAAGTTACAGAGAGGAAATTAAATCCTTTCTGTAATCCTGTCATCTGGACATAACCACTAATAATATTTTGTTGCAATTATTTCTGGTATTTCTAGACATATACATATAAGCATTTAAAAAACTTAGGATACATACGGTGTATATGTGTTGTGTTTTTCCCCAAAAATGTTACATTGTGAATGCTTTTGCATGGGATTTAATATTCCTCATAAGCATAGTTTTAATGGTATGAAACAGATCATTTTAGAGAAATCAATTAAAAGTATTCTAAGAGTTTAAATTTGGAATTAATATATTTCATTTTTATTGTGGTAGAGATTGAACATGTTTGTTTCTTTAATTTTCGTGTATAATAGATCCCATAAGTAAAAAGATAATGACATATTTACCTTGTCATAATCAATAGTGATTTCCTAAGCTGTTAATATTAGGTGAATGGAACTCTTCCCTGTGGATGTGGCAAACATATCCAAGGACACATCTTTGATGAGAACAGACTGGCTGTGCACTGCTGTACCCATCGATAGGTGAAAAGGCAGAAACTTCATTAATGCAAAATGACACGGAGCTGTAACCTTGCATCTTAGGACAAAAGTGAATCTGAAGTCTGTCCTTGTCTCCAGGAGGCAGAAGGTTGCAGGTTCCTCTTTGCTGTGCTGTTTACTTCTAACTAATGACTCATTTGGCATAAACCAGCATCGCCTAGGTGAATTCCACCTGTGCCAAGTCTAATACATGTCATAAAAGATGGGATGTGGTGGTCATTCTGGAAAGTGAAGATTTGGAATTGTGTCTTCTGGGGTTAAAGGAATGAGTCGGGTAGGGTGAGTGGGACAAGGAATGGTCATTATAGGAATACAGGAGCTGGTGCCATTTGAGGAGAATCATTAGTCTTTTTAAAAAAAAAGATCGGAGACATTTGAAGGATTATAATAAGAAAGAGTGTGCATTGAGGCAAGATAGGAGAATCACAGTCAGGTGAGTGAGTGAGTGAATAGACGGGAGGGAAGAATTTATAAAAATCATACCTCGTACCTCCTGGACGCCTTCTGTGGGCCAGCCACTTGTTTCCTTTGGGGCAGGATGGGAGTCACCTGCATAGGATGGAAGACTAGGCAGTGTTTTCTTTTACTTGGCATGTAAGGATGATAAGGTTGGAGTTAGGTAGGAAGGAAGGAAGTAGGATGCAGTAAACAGTCTAATATTAGAGGAGTTTGAAGAGTTGATGCTGTCTGGCATTCCATGAGGGAATGAAGGCTCTTTTTAAATGACTTGCAGAAGGTTACATGGGTTTCCACAGGAAGCCCCAGGAAGCTGCCTGCCCCTGTTGGATATGGACATGAACTATTTATTCCTCTAAGATCCTGACATCTGGGACAGAGCTTGGATGTTTCCTAGAACTTCTGGACTAACATATCAATGTGTTCTCTGATGAAAAGTGAAACTGCATCCTCTTTGCATTAGGATTTGCAGGCACTCTGTCAAGCTAGTTAAAGCAAGAAAGAGGGGAAATGTTTTGAAAGAATACAGGGCTGTGTTCATGAATCTCAAAGTAAGAAGGGTTAGGATCTGGAAATATGAACTAGAAAGCTTTAAAGAATCCAGACAGCGATTGATTTTCTGGTGCTCTGTTATCTCTGCTATTCCAATGCTGTTTTTGTCTGTCCCTGTTTCTCTTTCCACATGAGGTAAGGTGACTGTCCCAGATATTTACATCCCCTAGTTCAAGCAACTGTTAACTAGGATCCCTGAAGTTTAACCCTAAATGCTCAAGAAAGGAAGAAGCTGATTGGCTCAGGTTTGAGCACATGTCCATCCTTGATCCAATCAGCAAGACCCCAGCACAAATATGGGTACCAATGATAGTCTTGTGAATAGGGATCTGATAATATTTGTCAAAAAAGGGAGTTCTGGGCTTGACGAGCTCTTCAAAATTGACCACTACCCTTGATTTCAGCAGGTCTGGGACAGGAGACATAATCCTGCACCATCACTGTATTTTTTTACCAAGAACAAAATCTAGTTCTTTGCTATTGAAAATGTGGTCCATGGAACAGCATTATTAGCATCACCTGGGAGCTTAGAAGTGCAGAATCGTGGACCCTTTCGCAAACCTATTGAATCAGAGTCTGGTAGTTAACAAGGTCTCATTTGAGAAATGCTAATTAGACATAGGAGAAAGTTAGGAACCAGCCACAGATGGAGTTGTTGAGATGGCTTCTTCCAGAGGTAACTGGCTCTTTTCCTTTGCTGGGTAAATTGTTTGAGCTGAGTTTCAGCTGAACGCCTTCCCCCCCCACCACCGAGCTGTCATTTGAAGGTGTTTCTGCTGGAAATTTAGGGTTCAAGACCAGGCTGGAGAGAGCTGCCTGTGCTCAACAGAAAACCAGATTTTTTGTCTGATGTGTGAACCCTAATGCATTTTATTCTGTGTTGGCACCAGAGGGGTGATCAGTGGGATGAAAAAAGGAAAGAGAAAAGTAATAAAAGTGTTAAAATCATGGCCAAAATGCAAGTATCAGCAAGCTCACTTTTAATTAGATAGTTGTTATCTTGAGGTCACTTAATTCACTATACTACCTCAGTTTTCCTATAAAAATCCTTGCTTTGTAAGAGTCAGAAGTAACCAGATAGAAATAACAAGAATTTCTAATTCTCTGGGCAAGCAGAAGGCTCCACTTCAGTGGAACCCTTCTGACACAAATTCAAAACTTTTATCCGTGCTTATGTTGCTGGAATAAAAATGTATAGCTTCACTGGATGAGGCTGGAATTGTTGAAGCCAACTGCTCCAATGCATTTATTCTATGGGTCCAAATTTCTGTATTCATTAAAACAAAATATCATTTTGTCTGGAGATGTAATATCTTTTCACTGGATAGAAATATGGAAGTATTTGGAAATCTTTGAAGTACTGTTTCTCAACCTTGGCTGCATATTGGTATCACCTGGGTGGCTTTGAAAACTACTGATGCCTGAGACCCATCTGCAGAAATTCCAGTTGAATTGTTCTGGATGCAACCTGGACACCAGGATTTTTTTTTTTTTTTTTTTTTTTTGATACTGGGATTTTTAAACCTTTCCTTCCTCTGCGATTCTAATGTGCAGTCAAGGTTGAGAGCCATCATTTTATTGACCTGTTTATCAGCCACCTAGGCGGGTGTGGGTAGATATGTTTGCAGATTCCCAGATAACCACCCCACGAGGGACAAATTGAGTAGTTTGGGGGCACGTAGCTGCTTGACCTGCTACTTAGCCGCCACAACTGTAAGAAATAAATTTCTTTCCTTCATAACTTATCCAGTTTCATGTATTCTGTTATAAGCAGAAGTGGACTAAGACAATCAGTTAATTCAGTAAAGCCTCTTTTGATGGCAAAAACAAAGCAAACCAACAAATAAAATTAACTAATATGTTGACTCCAGGAGTGTTCATTAAGGAAAGGGTAACTTTTTGGTTTACATTGCTTTAAAAGTTCTTTAAGTGTGGCTGAGTCTAGGGTCTCAATCAGTCTAGTCGTACTTGGTTTCTTTCTATTTCTCTGCCATGCCTTCTACTGTGTTTGGCTTTAACTGTCAGTCATTGGCAGCTCCAGGCTGAAATCTCATCATACTAAACACAACAGAAGAAAGACTCTACTTCCCAAGTATCTCAAATAAATTTCAGAATTGAGCTTGTTAATCCTGATTGGTCAGATCTGGGTATTCCGTCCATTCCTAGACCAAGAGCACTCCATCTCCAAATGTGGTAGGTCATAGCTCAGGTCACCAGCTTCCTTTCTGAAGTTGGTATCATGGGAACCTCAGGAACTGAGAGCAGGAAAGGGGAGGATTACAAGATGAACATCAAGGCATTCCTATCCATAGGAGGAGGAATGGTGTTAAGGGTCAAAGACTATTAATGTCCACTGCAGAAGGGGAAATGGTATTAGAGGTAAAGACTGTCAGTATTCACTGCCATGAGCAACCCCTGCTTTAGAGGTTAAAGAAAACAGTTATTATTCCAGGCCAACCTTTTTTACACCTATAGTGCTCAGACCACATGAATGTCTTATTCATTTCTTTAACAATAATTTACTATGCACCTTAATGTGAAGGTGTCTTCAGCCATGCATCCATGATCTTTATCCTCACTGATGCATTTCTTATTGTCACATACCTTGCCAAAAATTCTGTTCTTGTTTTAGCATTTGAGCAAGGTGGATAAGCATATTGAATTTGCTCGCATATCCTCCCTAGGGTTGTAGCAATGCTGGCAGCTCAATCCCTAGGAATCCAAAAATGAGGCTTATTCCTAATACTTTAGGCTATGATTGCCAAACCTCATGGGAAGTTTTTCTTTAAACAAGTCTGCAGTGCTTATTTTAGGGTTAAATAATCTGGTTAATTGTTAACAGAGAAGGAAAGATACATTTTAAATCCACATGTAATGAAAAATAAAACCTATGAAGAACATGCTTATGGTTGATTAGTGGGTAATAGGTTTTATATTCTGTCTTCATTTGTCAGTGATGGGAGTGTCCTGGGCTGTGACCTCCCACAGCTAGGGATGGAATGTTTTTGGTTCAGGAACTGAGACAATACCCAGATCTGACCATTTAAGATTAACAGACTCAATTGTGAGACTTTATTTGAGATACCTGAGAAGTAGAGGACTTTCTTCTGCTAGAGTTGATACTATTGGCATATCAGGCTGGAGCTTTCAACTGTAAGAGATAATTTGTTAAAGTAAAATTTGTCCTCATTCCAACACAATGAGCAAGGCCTGAGTGGTACTGAAAAATGTAGAAAAACAGAAGGTAGTTTCATTCTGGCCATCAATTGCTGAATTTAAATTGAATATTTCTGGAACATCTCAATAATCTAGTCTTTAGGAACTTTGGCAGAGGGCATTTTATAATATAAATAAACTGGCTTTTGTATCAGTAGAGATCAGAAATCACTCTAGGTGTTTTAGCAGAAAGGATTTAATACAGGGGATTGGATGCTTACAAAATGGCCTGAAAGGCTGGAGAATGAGGAATGTCGTAGCCACCACTGGACTTTTGAGTTCAAGGGCATACCACTGTTGCTATTACTGATACAACTTCCTCTAAAACCTGTATCTTTCAAATCTGGATTGCCAGTAGTAGTAACAGCAGAAAGATGGCCACTTCCCTTTCAATATTTCTAATTGGTAGATGCAAACGAGTCTTGGAAATTTGGTGTTTGGCTTTCTGGCCTATCCAGCCAAGTAAGGGTGGAATGGAGGTATACAGAGATAATTATATGTGCAACAATTTTAAAAAATGGGTTCTCTGAGATTTTATTAATAAAGTCCCTTTTTGTTCAGGAGAAACCACTTGTCTATGACAGTTTAAAATAATGTTAAGATTAAGCCTCACTAAAAATTGAATTACCAGTTTTTCCTTTTTAAAATTTCTTTTTAGGTTTAGATAGTGCAATTCATATTTTTATATAAGTTATATGAGATTTGGCAAATGCATCAAATCGTGTAATCACTAGTGTGATTAGGATACAGAATAGGTCCATCACTCAAAAAAAAAGTCTTGTCTGCTGTCTGTTAGTAATCAAGCCCTCTTTCCATTCAAACCTCCTGATAACCACTGATCTGCTCTCTATCACTGCTTGCTTTGCCTCTCCCAGAATGTCATATAAAGGGAATCATACAGTGTGTATTGAATCTGACATTTGTGGAATGCATTTGAGTTTCCTCTCTGTTGTTGATTGTATAGATAATCCATTTCTTTTATTGCTGAGTGGTATTCCATTGTGTGGATATAATGTTAATGACTTGCATTTTGAAAATATCACATATTTTCTTTTGTTCTAAATCTTCACGTATTTTTTAAATAGCATGGGTATTATTAATATGAACCTCACTTTGTCTCCTAATAGTGATAAAATAAATGAAGAAGGTAATTGTTTTCCCTTTATTAGGTGACTTCCGACCGAATGTTCTTTATTGATGATTAATTTGGTTATATAGTCTAATTGTGATTCCTGGATAGGAGCAAGAAAATTAGACAAATCTCAGGAAATAGATCTCTTTTGATTCTAATATTTAGACCAAGTGTGCTACCTAGAATGTAGCCAGTGACCATTTATACCACCTCACTGAGTTTTTCAAAAGATAGAAATATTTTTTAAATGGATTATTTGTTGATGGGTTCCAGACTGAAACAAAAAGGCCAAGGAAGGCCACCTAAATTTTCATTTGAAAAAATGGATTCATTTTTGGCCCTGTTCACAGAGAGCCTTTCTTCTAGATGAATTTCAGCATATTTTGATGATTCATTGTAGAAATTGGTTTATCATTTATGTAGGAGAAAGCACTGCTCGCCAACAGCTTAGAAAAAGAAGAGGTTACATCATTTAGTTAGAGGTTCCTAAAGGCCCTATTGGGCAGAACATAATCATCTAGCTTTGGATTCATCCAGTCCTTGAGGACTTATCCCCATCTCTGTTCTGAAGGGTTCTATGATCGTTCATTAGCTTGAGTTTCTTGGTTTTCCATTTTATATCTTATTTGAAAGCAGAACCCTGACAGCACTTTCTCAGGCTCAGCTGAATGTTCAGGGGTGAAGTAACCAAGAAGTTTGCTTATGTTTAATCCATCCCAGACATTCTGTGTATTGCATTCATTATCTTACAACCTTATCAGGTAGGTGGGATTATTATCAACTTTTAACATCCAAGGAAGCTGAGGTTGAATGAAGTTCGGTACCTCTCCCAAGACAGATTCACATAGCTTATTTAAGAAGAACTTTTGAACCCAGGGTTGTCTGATAACAAAGTCTATGTTTATAATCACTAAGTTTTAGCTTTTGCCTTTGCATTTAAGCTTGATGTCATTTAGGAGACATTGATTCTGTCAGTGCTATTTTGTATACATATAATTTTGTGCATCAGTAATTAAGTGCTTCTATGTTTAAGATGATACCTGCTTCTCCAGATTACTTACCCCCATAAATCATTTCTGAACAAGGTGAGATATGAGTAAATAATACACCCTGCATAATATGTTTTGTGGACCAATGAGATGACCAACTGGAAACATTTAGCTTCTTCCAAGAAGGGTTGCCAAAACGGTGAGCACAGTGGAATTCCTTTTAACACCATGCCTCGAGTCAGAAGTCACATATAACCTTCAGACTAACTACATTAGTTGGAGCTTTTAGATTTGTGCTTATTGGATTTTAGAGAGACTTGATTTGACCTCTGATTAAGAAGTTATCAAGGTACCATGATTAAAAGGTATAAAAATTTCTTAATACAGAGCTTTGTTGCAGTGGGGTTCTGCTATATCATTTGAAAATAATTTCATGAAACTAAATCAGATCAAGGCCTCTTACCTAAAACATTACAGTGCTTTAGTAGACATAAAAAAATGCTCTGCTAAGGAGGATACTGACTGGCAATCTGCAATCCGAGATGGGGCATTACTAATGCTTTACTAATTACTAATGCTGTCTTGGTTATCACCTTAGCTGCAGGTCTCCAACCTAGATTATCAAGGGTCTGTTTCTCCCCCCGCCCCCTTTTTTCCCTCCTTTCTCCATTTCCTCCACCTCCCCAAACTAAATGTAAGCCTGGGCGACATTGTTTTAGCACTTTTGAATACATTTTATTGTGGCAAGTCATATACTTGCTAAGTTCTTCCGTGCAAAGCAAATAAGTTACAGTAGCTCTGTCCTTGGGGCTGTGAATCAAATTGTTTTTGAGTATGTTCCATTCCCAAGGGTGAGTAGGTGTGACAGATTTCATGGTGAGCATACCTTTAAAGTGAAGAGATGGTCCTGGTTGATACCAAGCAAGGTCAACTTGTTCTTTGGTCTAATAAAAAGACCCTTACAGTTTGTTCACTGTTTAGTGAACCTTACCTTGTGAGCTTCTGGTTCCAGGTATTATTTTTCTCATTTCATTTTGCCTCTCTTCATACCTAGCAGTGTCAGACACATAGCAGTGTACCTTCTACATTTTATTTCTGGAAAATACTTTATGTTATTAATACATAGGAGGAAGTATACCCATGTAATTCAGAGGAAGCTAAAAACTCTTCAGGAGGAGGGAAATCATTCATTGGTTTTAATCCTCAGTATATGTTTATTTTTAAAAAATATTGAATATTTGACATAGATCAAGTTCCATGCAGGAGGGGTAATGATATCCTGCTTCCGCAAAGCATATAATCAAGGGTAAAAGACTTACAGAACGACTATAGAATGCTGCCACTACCACTTTTATTATTACTCCGTCTTAACACATATTAAGCAATAATCAGACCCTATTCTAACTCATTTCTATATTAAGGCCTTGAATCCTTAAAATAGACCTATTGAAGGAAGTACTATGATGATTCCCATTTTACAAATGAGGAAACTGAGGAATAGAGAGGTTGGGTACTTGCTGAAGATCACACAGTTATAAAAGGTGTTTGGATCTGGGCAGTGTGACTCCAAAGCCCTACTTGTATGTACTGGAGTCTGTTAGTCAGATGGGAGAAGCAAGGACTCCCACATGAGCCCCCGACCCAGAGTTGTAGGTTAGGGAAGGCTCCTGGGGTCGGTGACATCTGTGTTAAGTCATGGATAATGGATAGAAATTAGCCAAGTGAAGGAGGAGGAGGGTGTTAACAGTTATGTTCTGTTCAGATGGTACATTATGTACAGAACTGATTATTGTGGTTGAAGTGTGTGTGTGTGTATGTGTGTGTTTGTATATGTTTGGAGTAGATAATAAAAATATGATGCTGGAGCCAGATTATATAAGTCTTTGTTAAGCCATGTTATTATTAAATGTGGGTTTTTATCTTGTGGATGGCTATGAGCCATTGAAGTGTTTTAATCAGGTGACGTGACAAAACTTATATTTTTAGACAAGTTAGTTGGGCCTCTCTGTAGAGAATAGAAGAGAGGATAGGAGGGAAAATGCAGGCAGAAAGACTAGGAGGCTTTTGCATCAGCCCAGAAAAGAGGTGATGACTCAGTCTAGGTGGGGAATAAAAAAGGGCAGATTCCAGAGAGATCAGGGAATAAACTTGGCAGGACTTCATGACCGATTGCATGGACAGGAGAGAGGAGTGAGAGGGAGGAGTCACATTTAGAACATTTTAAAGAATAAAATTTGAATTTCATAGTTTCTGCTAGACGCCAGCATTTTATTATTCTTACAGTTCATTTCTCTATGGAAAGGAAAGGGCAAGTTAAATATTCGGGGAATATGGTTTACTATGAACTCTTGGTCCGTTTGACTTTTATTTATAATGCTGTAGCTTCTTGAGTTCATGCTACTTGTGGAAGATGCTTTCAGTAAACTTTTCATGCGTGCAATCTCTTGAGAATGGCAGTGCTAATCCCTCTAATTTGCCATCAAAAAGAGAATGAAGTTCAGGATGAAAGAAATTGGGCTAGCCTTCTCTAGCTTAATGGGTACCATACACCCTAGGTATTAAGACTTAGCATGACTTTTACCCCCTAAATAATCAAATTCTGACCCTGTTCTATTTATACATGTAAGCACATGTTTTAAATTACATGTATGTATGGGCTTTCATGTGTATGGTGGGAACAGCAAAGTTATTTCCATTGGCCTTAGGTAATGCATTTTTATAATGGAAAAGTCTATCCTTAAACATAGTGTTAAAAACAAAAGTATCTTCTTTCCTATGAAAAGCATGTCTTGTGCTTTTTCTCTGCCCTTTGTTTCTGATATGGGATACCTGGGCAATGGAAACTTTGTTTCTTTTGAGGGTGTTTCTCTCCTTGGCTGGTAGGTTTTATCTATGGCTCAAGAGAGCAAATAAATATATTATATAAATATCCCTCATTATCTGACAGTTGTTTTCTATACAACGCAGGTTTTCAGATGGGAAAATTCCTGCCTTATTTAAATTTAAAAAATCTATGCTAATTATTTGGTCCCTTTCCTCTTTTAGTTTTGTAATCATTCACTCAAGCGTAAGAAAGATACAACTATGCTTAAAAAGCTTGAAAAAATTTTTTCCAGCTTGGAAGTCTTTGAATCCAAGAGAAGCTCTTTAGAATTTTACCATACTATAGAAAATACTGTTTTGACAACCATACGAACGATGATGTATGGTATTTCTCATGAAACAGCATTACCTGGTGGAGAAGAAGCAGGTGGTATGTTATCAAAAGGGACCCTATTCATGTGAGGCACTAGAGGAAAGAGAGCTGCCTATCATGGAGTGCTTATTTTGTCCAAGTAAGGCAGTAATACTAATTGTTGTAAATTCATTGTCCCATAACTTTACCAAGAATGTGCAATGATAGGATAATTTTTTCCACCGATGAAGAAAGTGAGGCTGGGAAATTTCCTTAAGCGTGCTTGTCCAGTGCTGTACAAGGAAAAGATGGAGGTGAATTTGGACCTAGCTATTCTGATTTGAGAGATTATACTTTTAACCAGTACACTGTAGTTTAGGATGCATGCGGGGCTATTTTAGGGGAGAGCCCAGGAAGGAGGTAGTGGAGATAAAGGAGAAAAGGAAGGGGATGGCAAAGGGTTGCATAGGTAAGCTGGCTGCTGTAACAGAGAGACCGCACATGTGTGACAGCCCAGATATGTTTCTCTTTTGCTCATCTAACAGTCCTGGGCCGGGGAGGGGTGGGTGGGGCTGCCATGTGTTTTCAGTTATTCATGAATCCAGGCTAATGAGAGCTCTGTCCGCTTTAGCATGTAGCTTCCAAGCTCCCCCGGGGATGATCCAGCTAGAAGGAGTCAATCACAAAGAGGAGTGAATGTGCCTGGGAAGATTTTATGGGCCATGCCTAGATGTGGCACAGAACCCTTCCACTCACATGGCATAGGTGGGACTCAAGCGTGGGTGCCTGAGAAGCGGAGCCAGGTTGGGCCCAGTAAAGGAGGAATACATGGATTTTACTGAGCTGTCAGGGTATACTAGGTCACAAGTCCCTATGAGAATCAAGTCTTACGTGTACATGTTTATACTTTCTATTTTCCTATGCTTTGTGAGAGAGAGGGGTTGTCTGTCTCATTTTATAAAGCAAAGAAATGGGGTCCAGGGATTTGCCCAAGGTCATGTGGCTGTGAAATGGTTGAGCCCCAACTCCAGCCTGGTGGTTTCATTCCTAGGCCTTGCTCTTTCTTCCCATCATATCACACACATTTATTCCTGCCTCTAGTTCGTTCACTGACACTGTCTAGTCTTTTTTAAGAAGCAATGCCAGAAAGCAAGATTGAAATCCCAGTTAATCCTTTTCTACTCAAAATACAGCCCCATGAGCCGGCAACATTGAGATCATCAGGGAGCTTGTTAGAAATGCACAGTTTCGGTCTGCACCCCAAACCTGCTAATTCAAACTGGTCATTTTAATGGGAGGCCCCGGTAATCTGAATGCACAGCGAAGTCTGAGAAGCCCTGGATCAGGTTCGTGTAAGGCAGCTTCTCAACCTTGTCCTGTTGTGTGACTGTCATCTTCCTTCCATGCATGAGAAGTGGATCTCCCCTGCATGTTAGCCACAAGGTATAACCTGAGTGAAATTTCAGCCTTTATGAAGAGTAAACATGTTTATCCTAGAAAGGACTACTTAGCAACATAATATTGAAAGACTGCTCAGCCCATTTTTTGAAAAGCGTGAGCTGTTTCCATAGATAAGCCAAACAGGCCTGAGCAAAACAGAAAGAGAGAACTTTGCCATTTTGGTTTGTGGACAATGAGTTGATTTTCTAAAAAGAGCAGCTTTGTTTCTTTCCCTGAGAACATAAGAAGACGGAGTTCTTAGCAGTTTCCCTGCTTTGGTATATGGTTAGGGCAAAACCAGATTAAAGATGCATGCTATCAAGCCATCTGACCTCCAATTCCAAATTTCCTGCAGTAGTCTAATTACCAGTTTATCAGCTGTTAACCTTGCGCTACAGTCACAAAAGGGCAACTGCTGGTTAGAGTCTTGATAGTTGTTGAGTGAGAGGCAAGGTCTTCCTTCTGTTGAGACCAGTATCCTTGTCAATCATCTGATAATTTGCTGTAAAGCACCATTCACTGGAAGGGAGGCAAAGGGAATGATTACCAAGGGGCCCCAAACACATGACAGACGGCCGTGGACAGCCTTCCTATTTAGGGGGGAACAAGTCCTGAAGCCCACAGCTCAAGGGACAGACAAACCAGGCACTACTGTTTGGAAACAATAAAATCAAACTGTTTTCCAAAAGTTTTGCTCTCTTGATCATTTTGCTGTGTCTGTGATTTTCCTTAGAATAAACAAATTAGGAAGAGTACCTCAGTTCTAGTATATGACCTTGTGCGGCCACAACATTGCCTTAGAAGGTAACTTTATGCTATTTTTATTCAATCAAATCTCATAAGCCACTCAGAGCGAATGTTTCCATCTTGCTTTCTTGGAGATTTGAACACTGAGAACAGAAACTTGTTTAAGGTCAGAACAAACAAAATTCCAGTTGGATGGGATCTCCCAGTTTCAACTCATGGTGGGCGGGGGAGAGGTGGCTTGTGATTGGCAAGACTTTAATACATGTCAATAATCTTCTATTACAAACTTAAATGCTCTGTAAATCAGGAAGGGGTTTGCCATTCTTATACTAGTGTATTTCATTACAGTCAATTTGAAAACGAGCTGGTATACTGTAATGTGGATGTTCTGTTGGCAGGGTTTCCGGGCTGGTTTTGATTTATAAGAAGAGCATCGTGTATGAGGATATACATTGCTTAGACAGGACATCTAGAAACTGAGTGACTCTGTCCAAGTACGTTTACCCAAGGGAAGCACAGAACATATCTTTACTTACAAGCTTCCAAAATTACATTTTAGAAAAAGGTCTGAGCAAAGACTGAGCTTATGAATTCACCCATGGTTACCCCAGCAGGCCGTCTCATAACGACAGCCTGCCTTTCACGACGTGCTTTACTTGTTGCTGGGCACTGTGCTTACCCCTGTGCATGCATTTATCTAATATCACCCTAATGAGGTTTTCCAGGTAGATATTAGTACCTCCAGTTTACAGCTTTGAGGGAGCTGTATAGGATCTCACAGCTAGCAGATAGGAGAGCTGGGGTTCCAGTGTCATCGAATGTAGTAATCGCTGTCGGTACCTGACAGAGCATGATCCGTGTCATGACTATGGCACATTGTCTCGTTCATTTAATACCTGTTCATGCATTTCTTTCTATTTGTTTAATGCGTGTGTATTGAGAACTCACCATGTGCCAGGAGGACACACAAATGAGACAGTCGCAGGTACTGCCCTCATGGAGTTCTCCATCTATTAATAGTATGTTATTGAAAGTTTTACTGTAATTCCTTTCTTGGGGAATTGCATCTAAGTAAGACAGATATATTGTATGCTGGATCACCTCAACTAAGCAAGATGCTAATAATTTTATGAAACTGGGGGCAACATTTGGAGTATGTTATTTGGTTAAAAAAAATAGGAAAATCTCGGCAGATTACAAAATTTAACCTAAACTTAAATCATTTGCTTATGCATTTATTCCTTTGTATGTATTCCTTTGTCTGTAAGTATTTATTGAATGCTTCATATACAAAGATGAATTCAGTTTCTCATATAGCTAAAATTTCTTTCAGGCTTGGACGTGAGCTGAAAATAATGATAGTGCTAGGATGGAAATATTCATTGCCTTGGAGAAGTACGTGTCAAGTGCTGTGGGATTCAGAGGAAGAGAGAATTAGAAAACTACAAGGAGAAAGTAACATTTGATCCAGGCATCAAAGGATACATGGGATTGTAAGATGGGGAGATAGGTGGGATAGGGAGATTCATTTTAGGCAGAGGGAACACTAAGGAAAATACAGAAAAGAGTGACTGGCAAGAAATTCAGCTGAAATTTGAGTTATGAAAGATACTTTTGCGGTATCAATGATTGATGTACTAAGCAACTTCCAAAGAGCTCATCATCATTTTGATAATCTCTTATGAAGATTGGAATATTTTAAAAATCCAAGTAAGAAATCATTTAAAAAAATTTAGAAAGTACATAAAAGTATAAAATGAAAAAACTCTGCAAAAAACCTTCACCCATATGAAACCACTGGCTAACATTTGAGTATTTTTCTTCAAATGTTTTGCATTTGGTTTCTGTGCATCTTTTTGAATAGTTGAAATCAGCTACTACATTGTATCTTTTGCTTTAAAATAATACTACCAGCATTTACCCATGTTATGAAAGGCGCTTTTGAATCCATCACATTTAATGGCCTTGTACTGTTCCATTGTGTGGCTTTGTCACGGTTGACTTGACCCCACCCCATCATTGGAGGTTTAGGGTGTTTCATGTTTTCCACTGCTACAAACCGACTGGCTGTTGGCCACCTAACCCCTTTTATATTTCACAGATGGTAAAGCCGAGATGGGGACTGACGTGCTTGGTTGCTGAGAGCCAAGAGACTTATGCACAAAAAGCAGCCCTGTGACTAGAAGAGGGAGCTATGAAGTTCCTGGGAATCGAGATTAATTAGCTACTTTGGACACGTCCCTTGAGAAGTTTGATCTAAGCGGGCCACTGACCTTCTGGCCTTTCGGAAGGAGATTCATTGAATTTTGAAGCCCTTTGGTACTTTCCCATTTCCCAGGGAATTTGGATTGTTAGTAAAAGTCCAAAACACCGGCTCTTCACATTGGATTTCCAAATTGGGAAGAGGGGGCAGGAAGACCCTTACTAAAGAGGGTCTTCAACCTAAACCTTCCACTTCAACCTAAAAGATGGAATGAGCAGGGGAGGTGGGGAGGGCAGAGAGGAAGGGAGGGAGTCTCTGTCCTAGTTTCAGTGGGTTTCTCATCCCCTGTTAGTTGTAGTCAGCAACCAGGGAAGCGTTCTCCTTAAGAAGAAAAATGACAAGAAAACTCATGCCTGCCTTGCTTGGATTTTTGGTGTTGCCAAACACCCATGTTTGTGATTTATTCGTTACATACTGTGAGCCTGGCCTCCTTTTCATTGGCTCTTCTTGTCTTTGGTCTCATCTTTCCTTCGTGAAATTTCACTCTAAGAGGAGATAATTGGATTGCAGGGAGACACAGTCCTTACTGAGCATGCTGCAGTAAATTCAGCTATTAAATCCATCATAAATCCCAGCAGAAGGTGGTGTATCAGAAATGTGGTTCCGTATGCTGAACATGTGTTCATAATAACAGTGCCTGGAGGCATACTTGTGTTATAGTTCAGCAAAGGAAGGAGACAGGAAGGAGACTCTCAGCTTAGAGCAAACATCTGCTCCCTGGGACCAAAAAAAAAAAAAAAAAAAAAGAGGTATACCACATTTTACATAATAGATGCTGTTTTGAAAGTTCCTCTGGAACTAATTTCCCATATTAAATCATGCTTCAGACTTTCCCAGAAACTTCAGTTTTCCAAAGAACCATTCTATTAAATTTTTGAGAGAAAGCAGAAATTCTTAACAGTTAAATGTACTAACTCTGGGATGAGGCTGTCTTTATTCTCTTTATTCAAATATTAGCTCCACCATTTAGTAGCTATGTGACTTTGGACAAGTGATTTAATTGCTTGAGGGCTTAGTTTCCCTATCTGCAAAACAGATACAATAATAGCACCCTGACATAGTCTTTATACAGATTAGATGTGAGAGATCATTTTAGAATACAGTATGGGAAGTAAAGTAAAACACTTAAAAATGTTGCTATTAATAATCTGTGAATTAGCAAGTGATATTATGCATGTAAAATAAAATTTTGGAACAGTATTTTTCTTGCTATGAACCAGGTCTGTAGGCTAGACATATTAGCATATTCAAAATAATTCATGGTATATAATGTAAATATGATGAAATGAAAACAGTCCAGACTAGAAGAGTTTCGAAATAATTCAACTGAACTGTGAAGCTAAATAGATATAAAAATTCAACTGAATTCCAAAATGCTTTACTCTTATGTTTATTATATAATCTTGTTACCTAAATTGGCTCAAAAAGTATAGGTTCTTATATTTAAAATGATAGTTTGTATTTAGATTGAAATGTGGAGTTGAATGATTTTGCAAACTTAAATTGGGAATCAGTTAAATTTTAGGTTCCCTGGAAAACTGTCGATGATTAAATAGCTGATGTCTTTCCTCCTTACCTAGTTTAATTGGAAAAAAAAATTGGCATGGAAGAATTAAACGCACTCTAAATTTTCAATAAATATTACATGACTACTTTATTTATCTCGATATCAATTTACTAACAATATCAGCCCTCCAAGTTAAACAAAAAGTAAAACATCCAGAAGTGAAAAATACAGCCAAATGTTGTAAATGGCTGTGTTATGCAGTCCCTGCTGTAAAATGCTATTATAAAATCCAGAAGCCTTCACTCAGAGCCTAGTGATTCGTACGTATCACATAATCTTTGCCTTAATCATTCATTCCTCTGAAGAAAATAGGAGGCATAAATAAGAAACAATTTGGGAGACAGCAAAGGCTGGCATCAAAAGGGATATAAAATAAAACGTAGACACACAACTTTGTTATCACATGGCATGATGATTAAGTCATTCCTTTCTTCCTCATATTATTCACTCCTTCCTCAGAGATTCTCAAATCACCCATTATAGTACCAGTCCCACTGCTGGGCACAGGTTTAGAGAAGCAAGTAGGAAAGATTTAGAGACAAATAAGATACAAACCTTTCTCTGTTAAGTTGCTCAGAGTAAAGTGGACATATTTGTGGTCATCATAATTAGTGTCATCCAGAAAAGTGATGTTACTGTTTTATGTCCTTGCTTTAAAGAGTCACAGATGGCTGACCTTAGTTTTAGTATTTTCTCATACTTTTACCCTGGATTGTTTTGCTAGTTTCTAATTACCACTCCCCCCACCCCCTTTTCTGGATTTCCTTTCTTCTTCCCTGGGTCTCCTTACACTGTTTAATAATATTTACATAACAGTCACAATGCTCACTTACTTGCTAGAGCCATACAGAGAATTCTTATTCCATTCATACTTATTTTAGCAGATGCATCAGTTAGCTTTTCCTGTGTAACAAGCCATCCCATTTTGTGGACTTCAAAAGCAATTATGTTTTATTTCTTACAATTCTGTGTGTTGGCTGTGCAGTTTTTCTGGTCTGGACTGGCTCGGCGAGGGCTGGATGATTTAGCATGGCCTCACTCACATATTTGGGGCCTCAGCCGGGATAACTGGGTTAACTGAGACTTTTCTCCATGTGGCCTCTCATCTTCTAGTAGACTTTCTCATCCTATTAAAAATGGTAATCTCAGGGTTCCAAAGAGGAGCAAGCAAGAAAACCCCATTGTGAAAATGTTTCTCATGCCTCCAATTTATATTGAACAAGTCACATACCTAAACCCATATTTACGATTCACGTGGAGAAATAACTCTTCATGTCTTGATGGGAGAAGCTGCAGCATCGTATTGCAAAAGAGCATCATGCAGAGAGGAGAAGACTCTATGGCCATTTTTGGAAATGGTCTGGCATGCATAGAGAAGGGGCAGTAAATGTGCCCCCCAAGAAAGGACACACTTCATCTTCAGGCGGAGCCCACTGGCTGGAACTAGTCATATCTTCCCTCCCTCCACCAAGGGTGTAAGTAAGTAAAGACTTCTGTGCAATTAGGTATTACATGTGTCTCACATGACAAAGTTATATCTCACTTACTTTCTCTTAAGAAAATCCATTCAGGCCATTCAGAGTTAGACATATTCAAATACATCATGAATTTCCATCTTCAACCCTTATGTGATTGAAGGCTGGTCATCTAATGGGGACTTTGGAGAGGGTTACATGAAGTGGTTTAAATTTTCAGAAGCAAAATGATGTCTTGCCTTCTTCTGCTGATCCCGTATAGTCTTCCAGCCTCTCAAACATTACATGTTGCATTTCACATGATAAGAATCCCTATCCTTTGAGGCCAAGTTCAAAAGCTTTCTCTAGGAGGCCTTCCTGCCCTTGTCTTGCCTGGGCAGGGCTTATCTCTCCTGTCGCTAAATGCCTGAAATGTTATACATCACTTATGTTGAATAGTCTACCTACCTCTTGTGCTCTGCTAGATTTGAGTTCCTTAGTGTGGTGTCTGTGCCTTATTTACTGTTGAATTCTATATGATGTCTAGTCTAGCAGGGTAACAGTGAAATAATTAATAAATAGTCCCCTGATAAAGAAGGAGGAGGCTATATTTAACCCTGATGTCCTAGTTTGTCCCTTTGTAGTGTGTATTTTAATGTTCCATTTAATTGTTTTCTCTCCCTGAGTCACAAGACTTCAGGTCACTGTCATGTATGACTGTGGTCCCCAACCCCCAGCCACAGACTGGTACCAGTCTGTAGCCTGTTAGGAACTGGGCCACAGAGCTCTGCCTCCCCCACTTTCTCTCTGGAAAAATTGTCTTCCATGAAACTTAGGAACCAGGCTATACAGCAGAAGGTGAGCGGCAGGCGAGCAAGGAAAGTTAAGTAGAAAAATAGAGCCCATGAGGAGAAATAGAGATCATGGTGGTGGGGGGATGCTATTCTGGAATGAGTGGTCAGGAAGGGCCTCTCCGAAATGGTGACATATAAACGGTGATCCCCAGTGGTGAGCCATGCATATATTTAAGGATGAACAGTCTAAACTGAGGGAATATTATATGCAAAGCCCCTGAGGCAGAATTATGAATGGCCTCTATGAGGTGCACAAGAAAGTCCATGTGGTTAGAGTCAAGTGAGCCTGGGGAAGGAATAGGGGGATGAGGGGAGAAAGGTGTGAGGGTCGATAAAATAAGGCCTGTCTATACAGTGCATTGTGTAGACAGGCTTGTATCCTGAGGGAGATGGGAGTTACATAAGGAAAAGATGAAGAATCAAAAGTATCAAGAATTACATGGATTTGGGGAGATAGACGGGAGAGAGGAGGACATGTGTGTCTTTCCTATGATCTTTTCTCTCTCTCTCTTCCAACAATAAACAGGTTTCTCACCGTGTTCCCTCCTGTGAGAAATCTACTTCTAAGATTGGCTCTGTGCTACCAAATCATCAGCATCTGTGAAAATGTATACCGTGGTATTCTGACTTGTGTAGAAATACCTTCTTCCACGGGAAATAGGTAAATCAAAGACAAATAGACTATATAGCTTTTACTGGTAGTGCTTGCCATTTCACCAGATATAATCCTTTTAAAAATGTGTCCCATGTTTATGTATTTCTTTTATCATAATTTAGGTTCTCAAAAAGGTTAGTTTTTAGACTAGGTTTAGAGAGCTCTGCTTAAATTGTTTTGGTAAAACCCAACTAACTCTGTGTTACAAATAAAAAGCAATAAGCAGTTATTTAAATTACAATGGCCTTGATGTCACAGGGCTATCAGTGGGATGTTGCAGAGGGTGGAGCATTGACTTTCAGCATGATAAAACATCCTGCACGAAGATAGTTTATTTCTTACTCATTTTCTATAAGGAAAACCATCAGTAATAAGGAGCTTTCTAAGTCTGGTAGGAATAATTTTTTAAAAACTTATTTCCAAAGTCACATATAAATGTAAACAATTTTGAAATCTTTAGTGTTTTTTAAAAATGTAATTATAGTCAGTTCTTAATGACGTAATTTAAGCAGGACAAGCCAGCCTCGTTATGAACACATTCATTTATTTTCAAGATAATTTGATTATAGCCAACTTATTGGTTTCATGTGACTAATAGTGGGTTATGGTGTGCATTGTTCAGTCAAAGAAAAATTTGAATTATCATTTTTATTTTCTGTGGCCTTCAGTAAATAAAGCCTGATATCTACCCCCTTTGGGATAGTCCTCCTAGTACTAGAAGTCATAGGAAATCTAGAAATCCATTTAGGGTGCCTCCTTTATAATAAATTGATATGCCTGGGTACATGCTTATTTATTGCTGCAATATGGACCTGGTTTCTGAGGTTCCTCTTTGATAATAAAATAGTTAAATAAATTTACGTTAGAGAGGACATTGGCCACTCTAAATGACCTAATAAACAGTTCTCCTGGTTAAAAGCTTGAAAATATATGATTCACACATGCATGCTTTAGAGCCATAAACAAAATAAGCAAAAAAAAAAAAAAATACGTTTTAGATCCTGCAGGAGCTTTATGGAGCATCTCTTCTAATCCATTTCACAGACTGGGACACTAAAGACCAGAGCAAGCGTGGTTCCATATAGCTAGTGAGTAGATTAGAGTCTATGGCACCTGGCCAAGGCCAGGTCCAGCACTCGCTTGCAGAGGTAGAATGCTATGCAGCTGCTTAAATAGTGTCAGTCCATTGTGAAATAGAACAATGCCATAAATGTATAGGGAGAACATTTCTGTGTACATCATTTCATTACCTTGGGAGCCTCCTTCATAAGTGACATCTTAGGCATATCTGTTTTCAGATGGGAAAATTCCTTGAAATATCGTTCGTGGGATTCTGTTTTGGTTACACAGTAATTGGTCAAAGCAGGTCTTGACATTAATCCTCATTAATCCTTCCCACTTTGTGTGCACTTTTGCCACTAAACTGAATCCATGTGTCTATATCTAAGTATGTATGTTGATAAGCATTTTAAATTAGCCTGGAATTTAGTGGTTTTTTAGGGTTTTTTTTTCCCCATTTACTTTTTATTTCTTGGGTGTAGATGGTTACAGTTGGGTACTTTATAAATGATCAAATAGGCTAAAAATATAATTAACACATTTGGGTATGTCTCCACCTTTAAACGTTCACATTTCTTTGTAAAAGTTTTGCTGAAGTATTTAGCATATAAGGAGGTTGTTATGGGCCTGGTGGAAGGGACAGATTTAAATCTGGAAAGTGGCAATTAGGGAAGGCTCTTTGGCTTCTGGGTTTACATACTTAGCATCCATTTCTTCTGGTCTAAAGACTTCTGTTCCATTGTCAAAGAGTAGTTCAGGACCCACATTTTGTTTCGTGAAGCCCGGAAAGAAAAGGCTGGTTCTGTGGCCAATCACTTCAGCTTTGGAATGTGACATATTCCTTTGCGGGTAACTAAGAATGTATCCTGAGGTACTGTATCTAGTTTAAAGTAAAACCACAAAATACAAATGGAAGTTAAAGTCTTTTAAGGCCATGCCACCAAGGCCATCCTGAGACATGACTTCATGAACAGAGGATTCTAATCAACTGTTAAAATCTACAGAGAACCAAATGAAGGAAAGAGAGCCTGAGGTCTAGGAGGAGGGCATTTTGAAGAGCCATCAGTGTCTGCATATAGATTTTCCATCCCCTGGTGATCGATCATCTAACCAGGAAGGCTTTCATGGTCATCATCCTAGACACCTGGCTGTGGACCAAGTAACTTCTTCCATCTTTGCCAGGGCTCTGTTCTATGAGTCAAAAAAAGCCCTGTTTATGGTGGATCTTTTGAGATAGTGACTGGTCTGTAAACTTGAGGCAGTGCCTTTTTTTTTTTTAACCAAGGAGCATCATAATTTTCAGTATGTTTGTTACCAAGTGAAGGTGTTGCTTTAAAAAAATCATGACAATAATTTCACACATTGCGAAATAACAGGTTTCTGCTACCTGATTATATCAGATAAAGTTTATACCTTTCCTAGAATACATGAGTTAGAAAATTTAGGATAGTAGACTGAGCAGACTTAGGTACTAAGGTCTGCTTATAGCAGGCATTTCTCTGTCTAATCACTGATCAACTAACTCATAGATGAAGGTATTAGGAGACAGAAGGGTTTGTGACTATAACTAAAATTATTACTGGCACTTGAATTTGAATTTGTCCTAAAATATCAGTTTACTTTGATCTATGCTACAAAGACCTTAACCATGTTTCTGTCTGATTCCTTTGTGAAATGAAAGTGCCAATACAGAATGAATTGTTTTGATAAGCTGCCTCACAGTTTTAGAGTATATTTAAAGTTAATCTCTAAGAACTAATATGCAATGATGCCATTTTCCTGATTTTATTTTTATGAGCCACAGTTTTATATCCCACTGCTTATCTGATTTGAAAATGGCTGTAATATTTGGAGAAAGTTAATATTGAGTCACGCCAAACCTTAATAAACTTAGTCTTGAACTAATATTTCAGGCTCATGGGGGATTTCTGTATGCTAAGATAGATTTTAATGTTACAGAAATGCAGTAGTGACCTTTCCATAAAACCTTAATAAAATTACTTTGTGATATAAACTGAAGAGATGGGAACTTTCTTGAAAGAGAGTATGTATGATTTATTTGCATTTCATGGTGTATCTTATATAATATCTCATTTCTTCAGATCTCTTGTGTTTTCCTTCCCCTTAAGCCAAACAACAGTAATTTCCATATTTTTAAACTAGAGAACAAACAGAATTTTCAAAGACATGCTTTCCTTTTGCACCAGTGTCATTTAACTCGAGTGCCTTGGTGGTGTAGTGGTGAGCGTGGCCACCTTCTGGTGTCACGTAACTGCTACTGAGGTGGCTGTTGTCTTGATAATTCTGATAGCCTCCATACGGTTAAAAGTTAACAAGATAGAAAATTTCAACCCTATGTTTCAGGTATTTAATTTTAAAAATACCATTGGGGGTGGGTGGCAGACAACTATTGAGCAGCAAAGCTGTGTTCAATGGTTTATGACAAGTGTTAAGTCAGGATACTATATTCAGTTTATAAAATAAAATGATGAACGTTTGGCAGGCTAACTGCAACTTCCCAAAATTAAAATGTTGGCTGGTATCCTGAAATTGAAATTCTTTGTTTCCCAGAGACTGGCATACAGATGACCAAAAATGACCAGATCTGAAACCCATAGCTTCATAATATTGTTTGTCAGTCTGATCCAGGATGGAAAAAAAAAAAATCTTAGGAAGTGTAGTCACTGTGAATCATTGTTTTGTGAACTGCCTTTTGTGGTCTACTTGATGGATTGACTCTTTCAAGAGTCTCTTTCAAGTGAACAAATCAAAGAGAAGATGATGGCTGTTTAAGGAGTAGAAAGTTGTGCTTTTTATTAGCTCCAAGACGATTTGCAAATGCAAAATTGGTCAGGCATTCCCCAAACAATTAATCACTCTGCCTCTAACTGCTTACCACTTGAATTTTATTTTTAATCAATATTCTTACACAGAATAAGCATCAAAACACATTTCACTGCATATTTGAAGTAAGGGAATGTTTAGATTTCTTTGGTTCAGAAGAATTTGGAAAGAGGCCGATACTAACCTAATGACATGCACCAACTCAGCTTTATTTTTTGAAAAGACATTATAGGGGCATTTAATCCCGTCTCTCATACCGTGCAGCAGTTCCCTCTATAACCTCCAAGTACAAAGGAAGGAACGTTAAAATCCTTAAGTGAATGGAAACATTTACTCTGTGGAAGCATCTACACATCATCGTAAAATAATTCTTATTTTCCTTTTGTTGATTTAAAATTTACAATCCTGAGACCACTGATTTTTGATACATAATTTTTCCTCTGAATGAACACAAAATGTCTATATTATTCCTTCTTCCACATAGGTGATTTCCAATTCATGAAGGCATCTCTCTTGCCCTGGCCTGTGAGTCAGAATGAGGATGGGATGGGTTTTGGATCGGCAGTTCAGGGATGTGGTTCTACACTTGATTTTAGCCAAAAGGCCCAGAAGAGATTAAGGATGTGATTCTGTTGCAGCTCCACCAGCAGAGTTGTGGCATCCTGCCCAGCTCACCTAAGCTTTCTTGGCCTCTGTTTCATCCCATTTTACGAAGAGCTTAGATTAACTTTGAAATCCCTAGAATCCTCTTTCATCAACTGTTGCTGAAGTGGTGTAACTTCCATATCCATCACCAGACCTCTATTTTGTTGATCTACTTTTGTAATTGTGGCACAGAAATGTTCAACATACTCTAATGGTGGAATCCAAAAGTTTGCTAATATTGTTATTTCCCTTGATCAGTGACCTCCCTAAGAGTGCATTAAGGTTTTAACTACCTCTCCATTTTAGCCCATTATGGTTGAAGTTCATCAAAAGTTCAAGTGTTTTTCTTCTCGACACCCCCCCACTATGACTGCCTTTTTATTTGCCAATAAATCTTAAAACATCAAGTTCATTGCAAATAGAAATATTAGGTACCATCTTTTACATAAAGTTCTTGGGCCTGGTAACTGACTGGATGGATACAAGTGGGAATTAAGTTGTGGGACATTTGGGGGCATTTTCTGCTCCAGTGTCCTGGCCCCAGGGTTCAGATGTTTTTCACACTAAAAGGCCTGTCTTTGTTTTTCTTTTACACCTCTCCAAAGATCCTTGCCTTGCTTACTTTGACATGGATTTTGGTGATTTGACCTGTTCTTCCAAGCAGTCCTTTCATAACTCTGCTTAGGACATATTTGTATGTTTGAAATATTGGAAGGAGCCTGGTGGCGATGCTTAGGAGGCTGCTAAAAATGAGAGAGTGGAGTTCTGGAAAGGAGAGGAGAGTGGTGATACCACAGGATTACCCTGGGAGGAAGAATACTGAGTGCAAAAAAAAAAAAAAAAAAAAAAAAGACAAAGGGCAAAGACAGAGGAGGGGGAGGGAGGAGTAGAGCCTGTAGAGTACAGGCTAAAAGTGGGAGTTAAGTTCTAGAAAGGTCTAGAAAGATCAGGACCAAGATAGGGACATGAAGCTTGAAAACAAGGTCCAGCTACTCAAAAAGGCATTTTGAACAGAATATTTGAGATACATTCCATATTTTAAGACATTTATAGTGAGTTGATAGGAAATAGTGATATGAAGCAAAGTTTTTCTTTTTTAAAGAAAATCGGTGATGGGAAGATGTGACATAGGTGGCCAAAATATACCTTAATTACAAGCCTTCTTCCTTTAAAACTTCAGGGCAAAATAATTAATTTAATGACAGTAGATGGTTTGTCCATAAAACCTGATTTAATTTTAGCATTCCTGTAATGGTCATAACTGAATGCTATTTCCTTTCTTGTTTTACCTCGGGGGTTGGTTTCAAATAGGGCAGAATAAAAATACAAATATATGGAGTGGCTTAATCACACTTGTGATTTCACCAGTATTAAATATAGGCAGCCACATTTAATTTTGTTAAAATATCCCCTACAAGTATTCCCAAAATAACATCGTGGGCCAATTAATGTCATGGACCAAGTGGCATTCTGATGTTTTTATAGAACTAAGTTTTATCTGTCACATTTAGAACACTCTAAAAACAAAGCTAGAAATTAAACACATAGTGATCTTTTTAAAGTGAATAATTATTTTGTGAGGCCATCTCCTTTATTGAGGCAATCCTTATTTTTGGTTTTACTACCTCTTATTAAAGCAGCTTAACTACAATCCCAGGAAAAGATGACTTTTCTTCGTTTCGGTCAGAGGCCGTATCTTCCCAGTGTTTTACTTGAATTTAAGGAACTTTCATCACGTGAACAAAAGTCAGACAGAGTATGGAGTCAAATGGTTTAAGATCTGCTATAGCTATGCCAGATTCGAAGGATTCTAAGCTTTCTGGGCTTTACTTTCCACGTCTGGTCAATTGGGTTATGATTTCTAACTTACAGAGAGTAGGTAAAAAATCCTTGGTAAACTGTGAAACATGACATCAATGCTGGACACCCTTACTGTGAGGGCTGCAAGGAACCTGGTGTGTCCGAGGTAAATAGCCCCCGGCACAAGCTTTTAGAGCCGAATGGTGACTTTCATTTCTCATTACTGCAGAAAAGTCCAGCTTCTCCTGCCTAATGAGAATGTCATCTTCCTGGTCTCTAGGTCAGGCTGTTGACTTCTCTCTGGTGTATCTTTGAAACTTGCCTGTAGTCCTGTAGCATTTCAGAATATGCTGGGTCAACCTTTCTCCCTTCAGAAACACAATAATTGATCGCAGACACAAGGACCAAAGCAAATTTCAGTAACTTTGCTTATTAGTACTGACACTTGGGAGAACCAGAGACTTGTCTAACAAGAGGCAGGGAATTTAAAGAAGCTCTGTTTTCTTTGTCTCTTTTCCCCAGATGGCTGATATGGCTTGAATTAGAAGTTAGAAGTTCAAGACATTTGCTAAAATAAAATAGGATGTAAACTCTTGGGAATCGCTTCACATCCGACTCTCTGACCTCTGATATCCTTCCCGTTGCCTCTGGGCCTTGCTAGAGTGAGGGATGCTTTTCAGTTTCTGTATAAGCAATGGAAGCAAACATGTTTTAAAATAATCCAATAAAAGCACACATCTTATGAAAGAGACGATTATTTGAAGACTGTTGACCTTACAAGAATTGGGCAAGGGTTTGGCATCTTGAAAGTGCGCTTTGATACTGAAGAGTTGTTCTAGAAATGCCACCATGTCATTACTCTGTCAGTTACTCTTCAATACACAATAGTAATGCATTGTTTCAAATCTTCGCTTGGACCCATCTGAATGTGGCTTTCGTTTAGGAAATAAAATAGATTTCAGGAAGGATATATATGGTTCTTAAATAATGTCTACATTTAGTAGGAGCTCAAATAATGTTCCAGCAAACTAATGTAAGCTAGAGGGGATCAGAGAAATGACTGTTTCAGCCTCTGCATTTTATAGACAAGGAAACAAAGGGTTAAGGGGCTTTCCTGAAGGTCACACAACTAGTTGGGGCAGAGCTGGAACTGGAATCCAGGTCATCCTTCTCCGATTTTCTTTCTGTTTCCATTCCAGCAGGCTGTATGGGTCATACTAATTTAATATTAGTTGTGGGAACAGTGATTAATACATTATTAAAGTCTGACTCATTTTTTAAGTATGGCCAAATTACTTATAGAACCATAAAATTTGTATCCTTCTAATTCACTTTTCCAATGCTACATTAGAAGATTTATTTCAAGTTATGTGAATACTGGTGCTGATATTTCTGAAGTGAATGAAACAGACTCAGTTTCAGTCTTCCTGCTTATCTATCAGACAAAGCCAAGGACAGCATCTAATACTTACACCTAGTTTTTATGTGCACTCTAACTTACATAAACCAATTTGCATATAAGTTTCCCATCTTCATTTGAAATAATAGTTAATTAATAATGCCAAACCTGGGGGGTGGGTGCTGAAAAGATAACACTACTTTCATAAGTTAACTGAGATTTAAGGATTTTGCTGCTTTTTCCTTTTAGACTGATTATATTTTTGTGCGTTAAAAAAAAAAAAAAGAAGAAAGGCTTGGGGAATTTGAAAAGAGTTTGCATGAATAAAAAAATTAAACCTCTCCAAACTTTAAATTCCATGTAATTTTTTCTATTTTATTATTTCCATCTCTGTCCTTCGTTTAAGCTTTTGAAGAGGGCAGGTGGAAAAATTTTGAACACATAAGGAGATACCTGAGTATGTATGAGATTTTAAATTTATTTAGGTTACATCTCTCTGACTTGTGATTAAAGGTTCATATGTGTGTATAAACATATGGTGACGGTTAATTTCGGATATTTTTTAACTCAAAAAGCTAAGGAGAAATATTTTATATCTTCCTTATATGGTCTGGACTCAGTTCTAATATACATGGTCTTATGCTTTATCCTCTTTTCATGACTCCTGTGTAATAACAGCAAAGACCTATTTATAAAACAGCTGGGAGAATGTTAAATAGAAGGCATCATGATTAAATTTAAGAGCCCATTGTGTGTAGATGTTTATTTTAATAAGAAAATAGCTTTCAAAATAAAGGATACTTTGAGTCCTTGAATTTGTGCCCTCTCCTATCCAAAGCACGTTCCCTGTTTTTGTGAAAACCCAACTTGCAGTCCTCAGACTTTCTCCGTACTAATGCCTGAGGCAAACTTCAGATGGATTATTCAAGCAAAGACAAAATAAAAATCTTCTCTTTGCAATAGTCCAATAATTAAGGCAAAATCGGGTCTCTTAAAAGATCTTTCTCTCTTCACAAGTATGATTCATGTTGGTGATATTTTGCC
The DNA here is from genome assembly GCF_041146395.1 of Eulemur rufifrons. Classification (NCBI taxonomy): domain Eukaryota; kingdom Metazoa; phylum Chordata; class Mammalia; order Primates; family Lemuridae; genus Eulemur; species Eulemur rufifrons. The sequence goes on from NC_091002.1 coordinate 32,500,280, forward strand.
TAATAATGTGGCAGAGTCAGTCCAAGGTCAAATGAAGGGCAAAATACAGAGGGCTGGGCATAAGAGAGAGGAGGACCTTATGAGCAGCCCAGAAGGTCACCTCTAAAGAGGCAGGCAGTCTCTAGGGATAAGAATACCACACACCCTATGGGGTCGTGTATGGGGGTATGGCCCCTTTTAAGGACCCAAATGCCAGTCTGAGCAGTCCTCAGTAGGGGTCAGTGGTCAGAGGCCTGCATTGGGGTACAGGGCATTGAAGAGGTGCAGTTGGGATGTACAGCCTAAAAACGATTCATAGGTACAATCAGTCTGTTGAACCTGGTAAAGAATGGTAACTTACCCTATGGGCTAGGTTCCAGCTAGGCAGCAGGGTATGGGTTGAGAACAAAAGACTGTGAACAATGTGTTAAGACACTGGAGAGGAGAGCAGGTACATGCAAACATGGTACTGAAATGTGTCTTTGGATAAGAGGAGAAGAGTTTATTGTCTTTTCTTCCTTGTTTGCTTTTAGGGTTGGTTGGGAGCTCCTCCATAGGGTAAGATACTCACTGATTCATCCTTTCATTCATTCATGCTTTACTGAGTGCCTGCTCTGTGCCGGACACTGCAATAGTGAACAAAGCCCTGACCCTCACAGAGTCCCTCGTGTAGTGAAGATCCAGATAAACAAATAGCTGTTTACCACATAGTGCAGCAAGTTCTGCAGAGAGGGAAGTACAGGGTGCTTAAGTGAAAACACAAGAGTGGCACCTAACCCAGTTTCTATGAAGAATAACCCGTAAGTTTAGGATAGAGGTTCAGTAATGAGAAGGGAAGAGGAACGTGCAAAAGGCTGAGTATTGGGGGCAATGAATCAAGTCTGATAAGTCCAGAGAAGAGAATAAGCAGGGAAAAGTGGTGAGAGATGACGTTGCTTTCTAACACAGCCAGGGGCATGTTTCTTCTAGAACCTTTGTGTTTAACATAATCTTTCTCAACTCATTTGTTAATGGCAGCTCCTTAAATCACTGGTTGAATCTTTACTTACCCAATATTTTCTTCCTGAGTTCTTAGGGGAAATATTAGCATTCGTAGCTGCTAGTTAACAGGGAACATAAAGGTTTGGGCCAAAAGAGGGAACCGCTTGAAGTTACTTGTTAAGTGACTGCAATGTCTACATTGCAGATTAAATAGACGTGTTGGCTGAGTGTTTGGTTATGACTCTGTCACCCTTTATTTGCTTGCTTCAAGTTGCCTGCCCTACTTCACTGGCTTCTTCAGATTTAACCCTTGAAGATGAAGCTTGAAAAAAATGGTCGAGGAAATTACCCATTTGTTTCAGGCCCTCAGTGTCTACTCTTGGTCTTGCCTGCAAAGCAAGTACCAGCACCCGGAGTTTCCGTAGCCTCGATTTTCTAAGGCCCTTCCAGGAGCAGTGTGCATTCTAGACAAATGGACTGTCTTTATTACTTACCTGGGCTTTAATGCCAATGCCTAGCAGGTCTCTTTCCCTGGTGAGCTTGCCTGGGCCACAGATGATTAAAAGACCCTTCACCCTTCCCCTCATCTTCCTTTTTGATGAAGACTTGATGTCAGGTTGTTGTTCTCAAACCCTTAGCTAGCATCAGCATTACCTGGCTACCTGGATACACCCTGGATTTCTGGGCCCTACCCCTAGAGTTTCTGATTCAGAAAGTCTCAATGGGGCCTGAGATTTTGCATTTCTGAGACATCCCCAGGTGATATTTGCTGTCTGGGTACCAGAGTTTGAGAATCTAATCTAAGGCAAGCCTACGGGGCCTAAATTTTCTCTGGTCTTTCCCCTGTGCTCTTGGCTTGAGAACCCATCTTGGCTATCCAGAACCTTCCACCATTTGTTCAAAGGTTATTCCAGTTAAGAAGAAACTAAAGCTGAGGGGAGGATCAACCTAAGTCCCCATTCTCTTGGTCTGCCCCCTGGAACCCCTGGACATTCCAAGGACAAAGGCTCCTTTCTGGCCAGGAAGCCCTGGGTTAAGAACACCTTGAACAAAAATCTAAGAAAGACCATATTGTGTAGTTTATTTGTTACATCTACCTAAAATTGTACTTAATCTGAGTATATTGCCATTTTGTTTTCTATTTCCTCAGACCTTATCAGAACCCCTGTTGTGGGAGTGAGAAGGGCTGAGTTCTCCCTGAATGTTCTTGGGTGTGGCTAACATGACCAAGGGAGAAGCTGTTGTTTGTGTGCATGGTAAACCATGCACACCCACCCTACTGTCTGTGAGTTCGATCCTTGAAAACAGTAACAAGTTCTACTTTTGAGAGAGGGGGAAAAAAACCTTTACTATCTGGTCCTTCATTTATTAGTATCCCAGGATGGCCTAATCCTTTTATTTCTCTGAGCTTTTGCATTCCTCAGAGCTGATGAGGTTAACTCTGTTTATCTTAAATACTCTGGAGTAATAAAATGCCTTCTGCTCTTTGCTGTACCCCCTTAGGAAGAACAGAAGTACTTTATTTCAGAGGCACAAGAGATGAGACAGAAGATGCCTTTACTCTGCAGAATATGTATAATGAGTAAAATAAAGACCCCATTAAAACAAGTTTGTTATTCGTGAAAAAGTAAAGCCCAGTTAAATTATATATTTCTTTCCCCAGGCTTCTGTTACACACACACATACACAATATACACACAATACACACACACCTGGAGGAAAGGAATGAAGACAAAAATGCCAAGAAGAATCTAAACAAGCCTTGCTCAGTTCCCCCAATTTATTACCATTAGATCATATCTCTTTTTTTCCAGTCATATTTCTATAGGACTGTCTATTCTTCATCAAACCTAAGCATAAAAATACACAATTTTCCTTGTTTCTATGGGTCTCCATTTCTGAAGGCTTCTGTCGTACTGAAGCCTTATAACATCATACTGACATTAAATACACTTGTATGCTTTTCTCTTGTTGATCTGTCTTTTGTTCTAAGGGTCTCGGCCATGAGCTTTGTGATGGATGAGAAAAGAGGTTACTTTTTCTCTTCTGTAATATATTGGCAGTTATTCATTATATTCAAATTAAAGTTGGTTCTCTAGATACCCCAGGTAACTAAGCATGTTAGGAATGTTTTATAAAAATCCTGATACAATGAAACCTATAATCTGATCACAAGTGTCACCTAATAAATTTATAAAGGTAATACATTTTAATATTGTTATTGATCTAATTTTTTAATTATTAAATTTTAAGAAATGGTACACTTGCCTCTCTATTGTGATTAATATTGAGGTGGGGGGAGATGGAAATAAATAGCAGATGTTTGCCTTCTGTTCTTGTTTTATTCGTATGGGATTTGCTATTTTTAAATAAACTCCAGGAAATTATTTTTAGCCAGGTGTTACTGTATAATAGATAAATCACAGCAAAGGCCAGAGATATATTGTAGTCCAGAATTCATTACAGATTAATTACAGCACCATCATAATCAGTTGTATTTCAAAATATACCAGATGTTTCAGAGTTAATAACCAAGTGTTAGTCAGTATTTTTAAGTAACTCCTTACTAAGTGGTGAATCAGAATCAGTCATAACGGTGTGTGAAGTCTCCTGATACGCAGTCACGGTTTTAAATCCTGAAAGGGAAAGGAGAGCGTTTTATAGCTTTATTTATTAGTCTCTTCCTGCTATTTTTTTCTTGCCAAGAATTCTGGTAGGAAACATAGACATTATTTAAAAACTGATTTATAGGAAGAGAAATAAAATAAGTTTTAAAATTTCATCCTCTTTAAACTTTAGAGAACATTTTTTCCCCTAAATATAAACATTGTGGTCACTATGAATATTTTAAAATACAGAAAAGTATTAAAGAAAATAAAAATCACCTAAACTTTTATCATCTTGGCGTAACTACTCTGTGTTTTAGTATACGTCTTCCTACTCTTTTTCCTTTGTAAAAAAAGTATGTGAGCAATATGTATAGCACATAAAAATTTGGATCAGATTTCCATGCAATTTTATAGCCTGTTTTTTTCTTTGCTTAACAGTATGTTAAGAGCATTTATATTTACTTGACAAGAGCTGTGAATATTTTTAGAAACTCTTGTAAATTTGCTATTGTTTAGCAAATAACTATTCCTTTGAACTACTATTTTTAATGGTCACAATATTTAAATACTATAGTATATTTAACCAATTGCTTAGTGATGCTTGTAGAAGGCTGATATTTTTCTATTATAAACAACACATTATATTTGTAGATAGATTTTGTATGCATTTACATAGGATAATTCCCACTGGTAGAATTACTGGATCAAAGAGTATGGACATTTCAAGGCTATAGACATGTATTGCAAAATTCTTTTTCATCAAAGTATACAAGAATGCCCTTACCTTAACACCTCAGCAGTGCTTCCTGTTATCATATTCTTAGTCCTGCTCTCTTTATATGCTTTTTGAAAAGGTTATTTAATGGCGTGATGAAAATGGAGGTATTTTTAGCAAATGGGGAAAATTATCATTAATGATACAATATATCAGTGTCAAATTGGATGCTTACTTGAAGTAAAGCTATTTATTTAAAAGCTCTGGATAATCTGATGATAGCTGTTGATCTGTTTTTAGAAATATAAGGATATTTTATTTAAAGATCGAAGAGCAAGGCACTGAAATGTACTTGATAGATTCAACTAATTTACATTTGGTCAGTGGAAATTTTATCTCAACTCTCTATGTTCTGGAAAACAACCTTGGTTGTTCCATCACAGGGTCATTTAAGGTCGTGGGTTATTTGCTTTAATGGGATTTATATGGTTGGATGGGGAAGGGATTAATTTGTCATGGAACTTTTTTGCTGTTAAGGTTGAAGCTAAAAGATAAAAGTTACACTTAATAAAATCCATAACTGAGTCATGGTGCATTTTTATTCACTTGAAAGCTATATGTTATCAAGTGGAAGCAAATGCTTTTTCAAATGAAATCATTTGTTCACAAACGGAAATAAGTGGAGAATGTCTTGGTTGGCTTGGGGGAAGCTTCGGGTTTAAAGTTTGTATTTATTGGTAAGATGCAAAATTATTAAAAGACATCTAGAACCCAGGGAAGGGTATAATACAGAAATAATATCTTTACTCCTCAAAAGGGCTTTGGAATAGGAGGACAGGAATTATCTGGATTCATTTCTAGATAAAGTTTATTCTGTGCTTTTCTTTCTGTCTTTGGTGATTCAGTTGAATAAACGTGTTGGTTGACCATTCTCTTCAAATCAGAGCAGTCTCTACTATATTCCATATGGATTTGGCAACTTTCTAGGTCTTTTAGGAAAGATATCCAGCTCCAGTCAGGCAAGTGTATATGTTTCCTAGACTACTGTAAAAATTACCATAACTTTGCAACAATCTGGATGGAACTGCAGACCATTCTCCTAAGTGAACTGTCTACAGAATTGAAAACAAACACCACATGTACTCACTATTAAATTAGAACTAACGGATGAGCACACACATGCACAGAGGGAAGTAAAACTCAGGAGAAATCAACCAGGGATGTGGGGCAAGGAGGAATAGGGGCAAAAACCTACCTCGTGGGTACTACAAACACTATTTGGGTGACAGGCACACCTAGCTGGGATTCAAGCATCACAAACGTGATCCATGTAATCTAAACATTTAATATTGTGAATTTTTTTTTAATTACCATAAATTGAGGCCAGAAAATAGCAGAAATTTATTCTCTTACAATCCTGGAGGCCAGAAGTCTAAAATCAAGGTGTCTTTGGGCTATGTACCTATTAGGCTCTAGGGGAGAATCTGCCCCTGGCCTCTTTCACCCTTTGGTGGCTGCCAACACTCCTTGATTTGTGGCTATGTCACTCTGGTCTCTGCCTCCATAGTCACATTGCTGCCTCTTTCTCTGTCTAAGGCAAATCTCTCTCTGACTTCCTTTTATAAGGACACTTGTGCTTATATCTACGGCCCACTTTGATGATTCACAATAATCTCACTGTCTCAAAATCTTTCATTTAATCACATCTGCAAAGCCCATTTTTACTCTTTTAGGTAACACTCACAGAGTCCACAGATTAGAATGTGGGTATCTTTTTGGGGTCGTTACTCAGCCTATCAAGCCCAGGTACCTGAGATATACCTGATTTCACATAGTGCCCTCTGTCCACTCTCTACCAGAACACAAGGCATATGCCCAGCATTAAAAAATTTCATGCTAAATTTTGACTCAAACTGGCCGAAGATGTTGTGGAGGACATTGTTGACTCTATAATCAATCCAGCACATCTGGGACAGGTGGTCTGGTAAGTCTTGAAGACTACCTTGTAAGGCTATCAAGGGAGGTGAGAAAGCAGGTTTAAGGACTTGGGTGAGAGAAGGCCGAAAAACCAAATAGCTGCTCTTCCTTGGTTCACCCCAACCGAATGGATGGAAGGCCATCTTCATGGGTGATGCACTTGTCCTACTTGAATATTTGGTCCTTTGACAGTCCTCCAACTCAGGCCCCTTGTACTCCTCCTGACTCTCTTAAGTTTCCCATCATCTTCTGTAGAAGGAGTATTTTGTCACTTGCTCTGAAACAAAGCCTTCTAGGACTCTGGCTGTCTCCTGTCTCCTCCCTCCCAGGCTTTTTAGTCCAAGGAGTTTTTCCTCTGCCCTCAGTGCAATAGCTAATCCTATCCAGTTGCATAAGGATGTAGAAACAATGAGACTATTTAAAAGCCCACTGGCCTCCTTCCAGTAACTGCTCAAGGTGTTTACACTGCAAGAGGTGCAGGGTTATGCATCCATTCTTTAACTGTGTACATTTTCCTTCGCGTCCTGTGTTCCTGAAGAAGGTGGGTCCTTTCCTGTGGGCTCTGTACGGTGAAGTGGTGCTGTTCTAGGATGCAGAGGAGGCAATTAAACCTTGAAGTATCTTGTAAATGAGGCCTTGGAAGGCAAGCTGGAGAATTTGAGAAGGGGAACCTTTGGCATGGTACAATGAAAATGTTGTTTACCAGTTGGCTGTGGGTGGGGATTTGAGATAATTGCAATAAGGATATATTTATAGAGTGGCCAATTCTTCCCCTTCATGCTTTTCAAAAAAAGTAACTGTTTGTTCCTTTAACTTTCTCTGCAATCAGTTGGACTACAGCATGTATCTTCATTTGTTCCCATTTTAAAATCAATTACCTGGATCAAAATGTTGTTAAACACAATTGGCTGGGTCAACATCTTCTAGTCTGTAGGTCAATGTTGTACCATCTATGTCAAATAAGCCAGCCACTGCCCCTAATGCCAGGCCTTAGGCAGTATTTCAGAGACAGCACAGAGAACAGTACCCCCCATTTTAAAATTGGAAAAATTCTATATACTCCAATGTCATTTTGCCAAAATGTCTTTTACCTTGTTTTGAACCCCAAATCTCTGAAAAAATAAGCAATGAAATGAGCTCCCACATCCAGTACAGAAGAGAATAAGGTCAAAATTACCCTCCTCCTTTCATCAGCCTCCCACACCCCCAAAGTCCTTCACAGAAAAAGACCATTATAATGAAATTAGTACCCAAGGTAGAGAAGAATATATTAGTAGCAAGGATTGTAGTGAGGTCTGAGAAACATCATGTCCTCAGTACTTACGTGGATCCTGGGAGAAAGCAGAGAAAAGCCAATGAAAGATGCAAATTGGCAGAAGCTTTCTTTTCATTTCTGACATAAACTTTTTATATCAGAATCCTCTTGTTGGTTTAAAACCGAAAGAAAAATTGAAAGGGATGCGTTGGTAGGAGTGAGATGATTGTAGAACACACCTCTCCTTTGCAGAGGAGAGATATTTCACCCACCGTTCTTCATAGTCTGGCAAATCGGGCAGGCCGGCATATTGTTTTATAATCTGTCTTTCATGCTAACACTTAGCTCCCTGTAGTTAGCTACTGAGGGTCTCTGCGGGTCAATGTTTCTCTACAGATCTGTTTTACAGCATAGAAGGCATGAATGTACAGCATCTACTCCAGAAGCTTGTTTCTAAGCTGCCTTGGCTGGAGGCTGTATGTTTATGTGTGTGTGCATGCTTGCTATATTCACCCTGTTATGCAAAAGAGCTCAAAAAAATTAAATTTATTCCTCCTATCTCCCTGAGGCTTTATATCCTTTGACTATCATCTCCTGATTTTTCCCCACCTGGGCCCCAGCCTTTGGTAACCACCATTCTATTCTCCGCTTCTATGAGTTCAATTGTTACAGAGTCCACATGTAAGTGAGAACATGCGTATTTATCTTTCTGTGTTTGGCTTCTTTTATGCAGCATAATGTCTTCCATTTCATCCATGTTATCACAAATCACAGAATTTCTCCCTTTGTTAAGGCTGAATAATATTCCGCTGTGTATGTAAACCACATCTTCTCTACCCATTCATCCGTTGATGGACACTTAGGTTGATTCCATAACTTGGCTATTGTGCATAGCGCTGCACTGAATGCGGGAGTGTAGGCATCTCTTTGCCATACTGAGTTCAGATCTTTCAGGTCAATACCCAGAAGTGGGATTGCTGGATTATATGGTAATTCTAATTTTGGTATTTTGAGGAACCGTCATGTTGTTTTCTATAATAGCTGTACTAATTTAAGCCAAATTTAATTTAACTTTGAAAAATATACACTTTAGATTTTTAAATATTTTGGTTAATTATACATAGTGTCCTCCTACAATGTTCACATTCTAATCATTGAATTACGTCCCACTTTTCATCGTGAATGTTGTGAATTTGTGTTGCAGCTGCTGCCGCCTCCTCACTTCCTTCCCCACTCCCTCTCTCACTCCTGCCCCAGTACTTGCCATATATATTTATAGTATTTGGATATTCAGAAAACAACTTTGCTTTTACGTTGTTCTACTATTTTTTGGCTATACATTACACATCTAGGTTTTGATACATAATACTCTCTCATCTTTGGTTTCTAAAATGATTCTAATTTCTGCTTAACTCAAGAATCATTTAGGGGAGTGTGTTTATGTTTCATTTCCATGTATATAGATATTTTTCACTGTCTGTCATGCATCTATAAGTTTCCTAGTTGTGGTCAGTGATCATGGCCACCATATTTTCTGCCTTTTGAAAAACACTGAGATTTCCTCTAGGGCCTAATCATGATCACATTTTGAAACTGTCACATGCATGTAGGTTGCTGGGATATAAAGGAAAGAAAACAGAGAAGAGATATATTTAGAGAGTGAATTAAGCTCATTAAGTAATGTTATTTAAATTATGTTATCTTGAGACATTTAAATTGTTTGTTACAGTATTAACTGTGATATTCAAATCTTCAATATTGTTTTTTGTCTTTCTAGTTCCATTTATTTTTGAGAATCGTCTCCGAATGTTTGTAACTTTGCTAATTTCTCTTTGTATTTTATTAATTTTTCAATATGTTTTGATGCTGTGTGTTCACATGCTTAAATGTTAATGACAGTTAATATGAGTTATCACTCTCTCTCTTTGCTTTTTCCCTGGAAGTCTATTTTATCTAATATTATTATTATTATACCTGCTCCCTTTCCTTCTTAGCATGTGCCTGTTGTATTCTTTTTTTATCATTTCTTTTTCTAACTTCTTACATAGTTTTTATCTTACGAATATTTCTATAAACAACCAAACTTTTACCTAATTTGAAAACTTCTTTTATGACTGAATTTAACCAATTCATATTTATACTGCTTGCAATCAGTAGATTTTTTCACTTTGAGGTCTCAAATATTCAGGTTTCAGAAATGTTCTTCAACAAATTGTTTTTATTATTTCCATCCCTCTTTTATCTCTCTTTCTAATAGAAGTGGTTCTTCTATTAGGTGGTTGTTGTACCTTCCTTTTCCATTTTGCATATCTCTAAATTTTTTATTCCTGCTTTCTGTTTCTTTTGTGTTGCATTTTGTGAGAATTCCTTGGCTCAGCACCTCCTCTGAGTTCTCTTTACAATTCAGCTCACGTATTAAGAGTGTTATTTCAACAATCTCGTTTTAAATTTCTAGAATCTGTAGTTAATTATGTTTTAGGAACAGAGTATACTCCTTCTTCCCTCTGAGGATATAAGCTATACTTATACCAAAGTCAGGTCCTGTTTGCCCTATTAACTCTTTTCCTTGGGTATTAAGCTCTTCTACTTGTTGTATTTGATGTCTCTCTTCCATGTTCTTGGCATTGCTTAAATATTTGGTGATTCTTGGTTGTGTGCTCACCTTTCATTTAAGGTGCTTAGAGGGCAGGGTGCAGTGGCTCATACCGATCGTCTCAGTGTTTCAGTAGGGCAAGGTGAGAAGATCGCTTGAGGCCCGGAGTTTGAGACCAGCCTGGGCAATATAGGGAGACCTTGTCTCAAAAAAAAAAAAAAAAAAGCTGTTTGGCTTGCAGCTTTCACGTGCACACGATGATGTGTGATGAGAAGCATGCTCATCACTGGGTAAAAGGAACACCCAGTTCTTCTCAGGAGCAGGGAGCCACCCTGAGCAGTGCTGAGCCTCTCTTTAAATGTATACTCACTCACTGCCTATGTCAGGAAGCAGGCATTCTTTGTTCCCTCTGTGGCCCGAGGAGCAGGGTACAGGGGCTAGATGGTAGGTTTCCCTCTGAGAGAAGGCTTAAGACAGGACCAAGAGCTATAAAAATTCTGGCTACTCCTACTTGGTTCTGCTGCATGTTACCCTGTGGACTCCTGCCCATGTGTTCACCTTCAGGCTTGCAGTGCCTTTAGAACCTTTTGCTATTTGCTGCAAGCTGCTCCTATGTATAGATTTTGGTCTATGGTTTCTTTATTTTATCTGATACCATTAGATTAAGAAAATATGTACATCTTCTTATTTCATAGGATTTGGAAAGGGAAGGGAAGCTTCCCACATCTGGTATTTCTTGATGATGCTATCCCTCCAGGTTCAGAGCCAAGGAGAAGGAAAGTTGGGAATCAGACAAAGGAAAGAAGAAAAAAGGACTTATTCCACATATTTAAAGAAAAGCTTTTGCAAATATACAAAAATACAAGGTGATGAACCTTTGATCCTCACTTGTTTCTCGATTTTATATACTAATCGGATATTCTTTTTCAATTTTAGGTCTTGAATATAATCATGGCCAAACCTTATGAATTTAACTGGCAGAAGGAAGTTCCTTCCTTTTTGCAAGAAGGAGCAGTTTTTGACAGATATGAAGAGGTAAAGAAGTGTTGTTTATCTTTTCTCTCAAAACATTCTAATAATTATTTTATTTTAATTGCAGTATTGAGTAAATGTTCTTTGACATAAGTAAGAACATCTTGGAGATTTATGAGTTGGAATAGTTGGGAAGAGGCAAGTTATGAGATATAATAATGATGATAATGATACTATAAATTATTGAGTGCTCACTGTGTGCCAGACATCCTTCTAAGCACTTTATGTATATTATTTGTTTAATTTTTCAACAACCTTATAAGGGCGTTGCTATTTTTAGTCTTGTTTTACAGATGGGTTCCATGTAGTAACAGTTTTTGCTTAATGAAGTGCTTTTGGCAGGCTTTCTACATATAACTTTCTATTCATTATAGATGTAATGGTGATTGGACTTTGTGCTAGTCATTTGCCTTGCTCATTTCCGTTAAACAGACCAATTTGACCCAAGCCTTGCATGCCTCTGCTTCTGTCATGTATTGTTTGTGCCCTTGCGAGGTGGCGCTGGCTCCAGACTCTCCACAGAGCAGGGGCCTTGGGCCACCAATCTGTTCAGAAAGGCTGGGTCAGTGAGTCCAAGCCGCATTTGCATTGTAAATGCATTGTTTTTCTTAGATTGTACTTGAATTTGAGGTGACTGGGGAGGGGGTATGATGAAATTGATGTTAGCCTATAAGGCAAAGTAAAATGTAAGACTTATTAAAACTTAATTTAGAGTCAGAGTTGGTTCCTTTCGAAATCAATGAGACGTATGTGGTGGCTAATGGACTGACCCTCCCAAAGATGCAGAACCTGCCTTTTCATGAGGTCTTCTGTGGGCTAACAAAACTTAATACTTGTTGACTTGGTTTTTCCAAAGTGTGTATCTTAGTACCCTCTGGATTTATAGGATGGTCACTTTTGAAGTAAACAATTGATAAAGGGAAAGGATGGGACCAAATGTGGCTACTCTTCCTTGTTTGAATTAAAATACTGAATTGACAGCTATTTATATGTCTGAAACTTTACCACTGCCATAAAATAACAGCTGGCTGCATTCTGCTATAAGAAGAAACAAAATAATATTCTATCACCTAGAGGCAACCACTGTCAATATTTTTGGCAGTTTTCTTCTAGTGTTTTTTTTTCTATTTTTTTCTTTTTTTCCTCTCCCATAATTGAGATCATGGAATAATCTTTTAAAAATACAAATCAGATCCTGTTCCACCTCTATTTAAAATGCTTCCATGACTTCCCACTCTAGAATAAAGAAAACTCTTTAGAATGAAATGCAGGGTCTTCTATAATTTAGCTCTTGCCCAATTACTACAGCCTCATTTTCCACCAGTTTACTATACACACCCCCTGCTTTAGCCATAGCAAACCACACACGATTTCCCACCATGTGCTATTCTATTACATGCTTTGTATATGCTTCTCCTTCTTCCTGAAATGCATTTGTTCCAATACATTGGATTGGCAAACTCATCCTTCAGAACTCAGATGAGAAATCTCCGCCTCTGACAGCTTTCTCGACCCATTCAAAGAGGTGATAACTTCTTTGTACGACCACTAACCTACCCTTGTACATATTACACTGCTTCCACATTTTACTTAACGTTTCTGTCTCTCCTGCTATACTCAGTGTTTCTTGAAGTCAGGGACCATATTTTACTTATCTTTGTTTCTCCAGGGACTAGCAGAATGCTTGCAACTGCCAAACTCATTGTACAGGTCTAGCATCAAAAAGGATTTTAGGTACTATTCATTTCAACTCAGTCCGTTTTTTATTTATTTGTTCATTTTCTTCATAATTGAAATGGTGAAAGGACTTGATAATATTTAGACCTCTATGGGGATCTGAGCTTCAAGAGATTCAAAATATTAGGGTAAGCCATATGAAATTTTCATCTTTTAAATAAAAAAGTATCACTATCAACAATCATATGTAGTTCACACCTGTTGTGAAAAGTACACACCTATTGTGTAACTGACTACTTTTATCTACTTTATACAACTTTCAGAGAAGACCAAGGACTCAGTTAGATGCATATGCAAGTCTTTCTCCCAGGTAATCTGGATTTAGGTTAGGTACCTGTGTCACCAGGATGATAGTGTAGGAGAGAAAAAGTGTGATCTTTTCCTCACCTATCAGTAGATAATGGCTGAGACTCCATAACAAAAGACAGGTTAACAAGGAAAAAGGATACAAATTTATTTACTAAAAGTTTTGCATGACATGGGAGCCTTCTGAAATGAAGACCCAAAGAAGCAGGGAAAGCTATATATTTTTATGCTGAGGTTTGACGGAGAGTGGACAGTTGTGCAGAAGTCTGATTAGACAAAGTAGGTGTGATCTAATAGAAATAAACCAGGGAGAACTTAGCAAGGCCTGCTTGTTCAGATTCTTCTCTGTGTTCCTAAGTCTTCAGAGATAAAGACATTCCTTTCCTCCAAGTTTAGAGAGGACCCCTCTGGAATGAGGGTCTTAAGACCTATTTTAGAGGAAGGTCAGCTCGGTTTCATGCCTGTTTCAGGGGAGAAAGACAAGAGGAAGGTGAGAGTGACCTTCCTGCTTCTGTTGTTGTCTCAAATGACAGGGTGCCCCATATTTTGGGGCTGCTTGTTCTGAAACCTAATCGATGACCATTCCTTTATTGTGAGCTGCTGAGAAGCATCTTTACCTGAATCTACTGGAGCATTCCAAAAGATTTGCAGTTTTCCAAGGCAATTTTCCAGGCTCTGGAAATCTATAGGATAATTTAAAAATACTACATGGCTTCTAACAATTCCAAGAAGGTCATTTTGAAGAGATGAAATGTCATCCCTGGCTGCGTATGTCTTCTACTGTCATGTGAGCAAAAACATATTAGAGAAAAAAGTACTTTCCTTGATAAATAGGTGAAAAGTAAATTGATGAACCAGAGGTTTGTTATCATTTGGATCTTTTATTTTTCGTGATGATTTTCTTTGGTTATTGATCGTCACAACTCATATTAGGGAATACTGACCCACCTGTGCTTCTAAAGGCACTTGCTTTTGAGTTCCTCTGAAAACGAGGTAAAATTAGAAGGAATGAAACCTTGAAACAAGTGTAAAATACAATCCAGCTGAGCTTTCAATGTTTTGAGTGCATTTTACTAGGATTTTAAGCAAAAACGTTTTAACTTTATAGAGTAAACATGTCTCTTCATAATAGCATATCAAACCAGAAAGCCAAATAGTATTTCAAGCTGGATGACAGCCAGTTTTTTTGTGTGTTTTTTTTTTTTTTAATTTCCCAATCCTATACTATTCAGTTCTTTGGAGCTAAAGCCATGAAAATATTTAAGGCAACAAAATGTAAGCACAACAGGTTTGTTTCTACAGTCTGTGCATGAACAGCAGTGAGAAATGACAGCCGACAGCCAGTGGGAAGAACAGGAATTAGCGAAATGAAAAACCCAAACATCCCTAAAGTGTCAAAGCAGGGGGACCTTTTGTGAAGGAGCACAAATGCTCTCGCCACCATATGATCACTGATGTTATCGTGACCACCTGAAATAGCAGGTAAACATTAAATTATGTTCCACGTATTTGTTTAAAGAAAGCTGGGTGTGTCCTAAGCAGTGAGTAAGCGCTGCCTACGTTAGGAAAATATATTTAATAACCACTGTTTTAAAAACATGTATTATTTTGTCACTAATTGTAGTAAGTGCAATTGCATGTAAGTTTTGTTTTATTATTTCCACTTTACTGAGGAATTCTTTTTGAGGCAGCCAAAATTTCAGAAACTACATTAGGTAGCAGCCTGCATGGTAGCATCTGATGGTATTGCCATGCCACTTCTAAATCTGCATTTTTCTAACTTTATTTGACTTATCAGTTAATTAAATGCAAAATATATTTTGTTTTCTATGTGATGCTTAATATTAAATCTTTAAAATAGGGATTTGCCTCTTGTGGGGGAGAGAAACAGCAGTGCTTTTAGAAACGCATGCAACCCAGATGTCTTTAATTCAACCCGTCTCTTGACTTTACCTCAATGTCCATTTTAAATGTCTGAAGACCCCATCTCCCGGCAGGTCAGGGCCCTCCCCGGTCGTTCCTAGAATTCCTAGGTGCTCACACTCTTGGTGATGACTCCTGTCCTCCAATATGCCTTGTTACCTCTCAGTTTCCAGGACTATCGCTTACTCCAGTTTGTTTCTCTGTCTAAAACCATTATTTTTATCAAATCCCAGATTCCCAAGGATGTTGCGTAAAGTAGACATTTACTGAAAATTTGGTGGTAGCAGAGGAAAATTACAGCACAAAGCAGGGCATACTTTAAGATGAAAAATCGGATCATACTGAATAAATTTCATTAGCCAACCTGGCCAAAGGGTGTCTCTTTTTGTCTTCTTTTGTCTCACTTCTGCACCAAAATGCATGTTCCCATTTCTTTTCCTTTCTAATCGCTCCACCGTAGTCCTTTTCCAGTTCATTCTTTTCCAGATGCCTCTTTCTTAACTGTTAAAAAGGAAAAAAAAAAAAAAAATCCTTCCTCTCAAGCCAAAGAAGAAGAACTGAAAATACAAATCTTTTCTCATCCTGAGCTCTTGGGCTCCATTTTCACCTCAAACTCTCCCGTCCAGACTCTCCTGAGACCTTCCTTTTTCATAAGCCTGAAGGTCAATGTATGCACTTAAAACAAACAAGATCTAAAAAGAGCTTTATCGTTAAGAAGAAGGCTACTCTCCTAGATAAGCGCTCACCAACAGAACTTTCTGCAGTGATCGAAATGGTCTACGTCTGTCCTGCCCGTTAAGGCAGCCACTAGCCACGGGTGGTGATTTAGCACTGGAAATGTGGCTAGTGGGAATGCAGGACTGAGTTTTAAATCTTATTTAATTCTAATTAATTTTAAATTTACATAGATATGTGCAGCCCAGTGGCCATCTTATTGGATGGTGTGGACAATCAACTCAAACTACAACCAGATTTTAAAATACCCATCTCCCTGCTCAACACAAAGAAATTGTTCTCAATGCATTTCATCGGCATCTACAATTTTCATCAGCTGTTTCTTCTTAGTGGTAGCCAGAGCAGAGATTTAAATGTTTTACAGATTACTCATCTCAGCCACTGGCCCTGCCCTCCCCACATCACAGATCCCAGTTTGGGCTACCTACCCTCTTTTCTGGCGAAGTCTTGGTCTTTGTGTTAGCCTCCCCGCTTTCTACCCTATACACATGTACACACACACACACACACACACACACACACGGTTTGCGGTTACAGCTGCTGCCTCGAAAACGGAGACAACTATTGCAGTTGCCAGACCCAGAAGAGTATCAAAATGCAGGATCAATACAAACCTAAAGTAGGGCAGCGTGGGACAGGCTGACTTTGGCCTCTTCCCAAGGCTGTTCTGAAATCAAATTGTGAGCTACCCCATGAACTTCAGAAAAGCCCAGGCAGCCTACACGCTCAAGTATGAGAATAAACGGTGTAGAATGAGGCCGAGGAGCCTAGATTTCATTCCAATTGCTATGGGAAGCCATTTTCAACAGGGACTGATTCATGATCTGATTTCCATTTTGGAAACTGTACAGAGACTGGTTGGTAAAAGGGGGCCACAAAGGGTTGGAGAACACCAGGACATTAAGGAAGGTGAACTGGAGTCTTAATCCCTCCTCTTACTGCCTATGTCTCCATAGGCAATTTTTTTTTACCATCTCTGTGCTAGAAAATAGGGTCTGTTAAGGTGGGAAGGTCTGAAGAGTTATCATCCGTCCACTGAAGAATTCTGTGGTTCTGCACCCGCCTACATTCAGTCGCCTTTCTTGTCATCATGGCTGTGTGACTTCTTCCTGAGATGGTAAGAAAGCTAATGCCAGGCCTCTGGGTACTAACATCGGTTGGTCTGAACACTGAAACCACCCAAAGCAGCAAGAACTAGTGTCAGCCAGGTTTTTGTGAAAACACCCAGGCCTGTTCCTTCCTCTAGACCAGCCTTTGAAATAACAGTGCCGATAATGTTGTCTGGGCTCTCGGGCCCCCAAAGCTCAGAGTTCATTTTCATCGAAGCATGAGATGTTTAAGGAAAGGTCTGCGTGGTTCGGAAAGTCCCGGAAAGTAAGTGGACTTGAAGACAAAGGACTCCGATGTGAGCCTTAACCTTGACATTTCAAGTTACGACCTTGAGCAGGTCCCTTCACCTGTCTGCATGAACACTGGTCTCATCTCAAATGGGAACAATGTACCTCCACCAAAGGATCCTTTTAAATAACAAGAGTACGAGCCCAGTGGTTCTTGTTGTTTTTGTGATTCTTCCCTCTCCAATAAGTTTCTTTGGGCTTGCTTTTCTTTATTTCTTCACAAAAGCAGAAGGTAATTCTATTTTCTGGAGGAATAGAAGCCTCTCACTCATGAAATAGTGTCAAAGTCAGTGTCATGGAAAACTCTGATACTTGTGATCCGTGCTCCAAGGGTGCAAGAAGTACGGCTTATTCAATGGAAGATGTGAGAAGCATCTGTTAGGAAACTAAGGAAGGAAATCTGGGATGGTGCTAGATTTACAGAGAGCTTGTGGAAACACAATACAAAATGGGAAGAAAATATGGAAACGAGTCCATCAAATTAAATAGTAATAAACTAGCTGAGGAGCTACTTAGGTGTCTCTAGTACTACTGTGCAGTGCTAACGAATTTAGTTAAAACTCAATAGCTAAAATTACAGTGCTAGATTTTCTGTTGCTGCTTTTCAAACTGCAGTGTAAAGAGGAAAATGCTCAATATTAGCTACTTTAAGCCAGGTCCGTGGGCCGCAGGTGAACAAGAGGATGTTGGCCAAGACATCCTTTTAATTAGGTTTGATGAATACAGCCTTGTAGATCTCCAGGCTGATGGTAAAGAGACCCAGAGCACATCCTGGCTTCATTCTCTTTGCTGTTGCACTATGCTAATGCACGTGGCCAAGCCAAAGAATGAATAGTCTATCCAAGTGTGAACAAGTGAACAATCCGGTGAAATATATAGCACATTTTAAAGTGAATAATTTTGAAGCCTCTTTTTGAAATATAAAACTGTATTTCTTTAAACCTATGTAGTTTCATGCCAGTGAATTCCCTGTTCCTAAAAAGTATGAGGAAATATTTTTTTTGTTGTTACTTGTTTTGGGTTGTTTTAGAGACGGTGCTGTATTAGGATGCTCCGGAGAAACAGAACCAGCAGGATATATATAGGAAGAGGGATATTATGAGGGATTGACTCATGCAATTATGGAGGCTGGGAAATCTCATAAACTTCTGTCTATAAGCAGTAGAGTAGTTCCATTTCAAACCTAAAGGCTTGAAAACCAGGGGGGAGCCAATGGTGTGTAAGTCCAAGTCCAACATTCTGAAAACTAGGACCACCAGTATCCAAGG
The DNA here is from genome assembly GCF_041146395.1 of Eulemur rufifrons. Taxonomy (NCBI): domain Eukaryota; kingdom Metazoa; phylum Chordata; class Mammalia; order Primates; family Lemuridae; genus Eulemur; species Eulemur rufifrons. Next base: position 32,518,787 of record NC_091002.1, read on the forward strand.
GCAGGAGAAGATGAATTTATTGCTTTACTTCCACCTTTTTGTTCCCTTCAGGCCCTCAGTGGATTGGGTGACGCCCATCTGTATTGGTGAGGGCAGATCGTCTTTACTTAGTCTAGCAACTCAAATGCCAATCTCTTCCAGAAAGATCCTCACAACACACTCAGAAATCATGTTTTACCAGCTATCTGGGCATCCCTTAGCTAGTCAAGTTGACGTACAAGATTATCCATCATAGGTGTGTTTTAGTGCGTACAGTAGAAACATTTACCACTGTGAGCATTCGCTACATGACAGACCTTGTGCTTGACAAATGGTGTACAGATATTATTTCACTTAAGCCTCACAGCAGCCCCATTGTTAAGTAGGTCTTTTCCCCCTCCTGCCACAGCTTACAAAACTGGGGCTTCAAATGGTGACACACCTTGCTCAAGACCCTGTAGTCTGGTCACAGGCTGAGCAGAAAGACTTTATAAGAACTAGTTTACTGTGATTGTGCAAGGATGGTTCCAGATCATGAGCAGCACCCATGAACTGTTAGAAATGCAGATTACCAGGCCCTACCCAGACCTACGGAATCAAAATCTCTGGAGGCAGGGTCCAGCATTCTGTGTTTTAAGAGTCCCCTCAGTGATTCTGATGATGCAGCTCAAGTTTGAGAACTCCTAGGCATAGGGTAAGCTAAGGAGTTTTAGACGTATTAGAAGGAAAAAGAATTAATTCCATTTAAAGTTCTTTACAGCTAATCTCCCTCAAACAGGCAATTCAGGCAGATGCAAGGGTGAAAAACTGTTGAATGAAAGAGACTTCTTTTTCTAGGTTAAGCATGTCAGTTTTTATCCTGCCCGTCCATGTGTCAGGCACAGGGCAAAGTATTTCACATTAGTCGTCTCTTCAAAGCCTCAGGTGGTTGTAAGAATTAAATGAGATTATTTTCCCCAGTTTGCAAATGAGGAAAGAGAAGCTTAGATCACTGAAGGAATTGCCTACTGGGTAAGTCCATTTGCACTGCTATAAAGAAAACACCTGAGGCTGGGCCATTTCTAAGGAAAAGTGGTTTACTTGGCTCATGGTTCTGCAGACTGTACAAGAAGCGTGGCACCGGCATCTGCTTCTGGTGAGGGCTTCAGAGAGCTTCCAACAATGCAGAAGGCAGAGGGGGAGCAGGCGTGTGACATGGCAAGAGAATGAACAAGAGAGAGAGGAGACTCTTTTAAACAACCAGCTCTGGCGTGAACTAATAAAGGGAGAGCTCTTCACCACAGGGAGGGCACTAAGCCATTCATGAGGGATCTGTCCCCATGACCCAAACACCTCTCACCAGGCCTCACATTCAATGCTGGGGATCAAATTTCAACATGAGATTTGGAGGGGCCAAACATCCAAACCATATCACCTGCTAGCTAATGCAGTAAGTGATGGAGCCAGTTTGCAGATCCGGTATATGGTATATTGATAAAGAGAAACTACATGAATCACAGCTGCCTGCTTTGTGACTCAGAATGGCAGTCAGCAGAGAAACATTTTTTTTGAAGGTATGTATGATGTAAACAATATAAAATAGAGTATTTACAAAGTTCATTAATGCCATCTAGAACCAACAATCTGCTTAACTCTTTTATTTACTATTTGCTTTATCTATTCTAGATCATAATTATTACACTACTACTAAGTCCAGGAGATTTTAATCCGTTTCTCTTAAGGAAATGAGAATGGAGAGAATTTACTTTTCATGTTATTGTCCCTCAGTGTCCTAAGAGCTCTAACACCTCTACCTTAGGACCAATAAAAATCAGCCAGTAAGGATAGAAAAGTATTAACCAGGGCTTTTTTAGTCTCTCAGTTTTGGGGGGGAAGAAAACAAGGTAAAATGTACTAAATATGAAAAGAATATAACATGTCCTTTTAATTGATGGAAATAGACATAGAATATTTTCAACAGGAAAGCCTCTCTGTTTAATGTTTAATATTGATTTTGATGAATTAATAAGTGTATAGTTTTTAAATTACTGTCTCTTAAAGCCATAAGTAGTAAGCAACTGCTCTGAAATGGAGCTTTGTCAAAAACATTCACTGAGGCGGATGGGCAGAGCCAGTATAGCTTCCCAGGTATCCGGGTGGATGTGCTCTTTCTACTGCAGAGTTACCTGAGGACAGTTTGCTGGCGCCTCCACGGCCCTTCTGCCTGGATTTTTTTCTCCTAAGTACCTGAAAGGGCAGGTTTAGATCCTCTTAACTTTGGCGAGATGCAGAAAGGAGCCTGGGTTTTGAATGCTCTCCAAAGCCAAGTTGCCAGGATATTGTTTGCAAATAAAGAAAGGGTTTTTGTACCAAGTGCTATTTAGGGTAAAATCTTTGCCAAAGGACTCTTTCCAAAAGCTTGACATACACACGGGCATGGATGTGGAGTTAAACAGAAATAGGTTCAGTTTTGGCTTTGCTTCTCAAGAGATGTGACTATGAGTCAGTCTTAAATCCACTAAGCCACAGCTGCCTTGTTTGAAAAATGGGAGTGTTAATACCTACCTCCCATTGCTGTTATGAGGAATAAATAAGATGGATCTTTTTAGAATGTAAGTAAGAGTATGCCCGTCTGCTGGTTTGACCTTCAGTGGTTTCCTACCTCATTCCAAGTAATTTCCAAAGTTCTTCTTATGTCCTGCAAGTCCCCTACATGATCCACCACTTCACTGTCCCATTGGTGTTCCCTGAACATATCAGGCACATTCTGACCTCAGGGCCTTTGCACTTACTGTTCCCACTCTGGATTGCTTGCCCTCATATATTATCAATTCTCATGGTTTACTGCCTCACTTCATTCAGGTTCTGTTCAAATATCACTTCCTGCAAGAGGCCTTCATGATCATCTTACCTACACACACAGGCCCTTACCCTTCTCAATTTTTTTTTTATCTTTACATTTGTCACTACCTGATACTTATTTATTTTTTATTCATTGCCAAAATCCCCCTAAAGTATAACCTCCAAAAGCAGAGACTTTGTTTTTATTTACTGCAACGTCTGCAGCAGGGCGTTCATTCATCACTCAACAAATATTTCCTAAGGCCTTCTATGATCCAGCAGTCCCTTAGTTACATACTGGAGACTTGAATTTATTGTTACTTAAATGGTTTCTGATTTTTAAGAAATTTTAAGAGTCCCAAGGAACTGGAACTGGAAATCCTATTTTCGAATCTGGAGAAAGGGTTAGCCAGAGACCACCCTCTGTGGCAGCCATGGAGTTGTGTAGCTTAAATCACCCTGCAAGAGAAACCTGCCCCAGGAGTGCAGTCAGCGGACGGCACCCCCGCAGGCCTCCTGCCAAAGCTCCAGCCAGTGACCAAACATGGCAGATTTACTACAGCCGGGCCTTTCCTGCGTGGGTGTTCTGTGCACTGAGGATCCCGTCCACCTGCTGGAGGTGTTCTCAGAGCTGTACTGCAGGCTGATGCTTCCTCCTCACTGCTCCTTCCTCCTTCCTCTCCTCACACAGGTGTCAGTCCTGCAGCAAGGTGTGGAAGCTCTCTCTGCCAGTCCTGCTCTCCTCTCTCTTTCACAGGCATTTGCCCTAGTAAATCTCTTATTCGTCCAGTTCTATCTTGATGTCCATTTCTAGCCGATCCAGCTGATGCATCAGCCCTTCCCCCAGGGCAAGAGGGTCCGTGCTAAGCCTTCAGGACTCTGGGCTCACTGCAGAACTCTCTAGGAGGTAGCATGGGTCCTTGTGTGATGTTCCAATAATCACTGCACTTCTTTTAGACACAGTAAAAAGTGATAGAGCCAGCACTGGCCCTACGAGCCTGTAGGAACTGTGTATCTTTGAGGCCTAAATATAAGCTATTTCAGAAGACAAAAGTGGAACCGGAGTGACATATCATGCGGCTACTATGAAGAAAAGCATTTTCAAAAAGCTGCATTATTTAAATGGGAAATGCGTGTATTCAAAGGGAAGTTCCATGAAAGTCATTTGAGATTCCTTTCCTTTCAGTGACTCTTTTATTCGCATTGTCTGTCATCTCCATATAGCAATAGTTTAAAATGTCCTTTCCTAAGCCTGCCTTTTCAGATATGTCTTCTATGTCACTGTATTTTTAATCACTTGCTCAATGTAACTTATTATGCTGGAACTAATTGTGTTTTAATTATAAATGCTTTACTAAAGAGAAGGATTTATCAGCTCGCAGCCGTGTTTCCAGCATGTGTGCAAAAGCACATCTCCTACTGTTCTTAAAATTGTTTTTGGCTGGGATCGGGAGGGGAGGTGACATGATTTTAATATTTGTTGTAAATATTTATTACAACTCCTGTTTATTTGCCTCCATAGCTGAATAAGCTAGTCCTCTTTAGTTTTTCCTTATGTTAGTTGCTAAGGCAACTGTTTTGACTAACATGACAATTTTCTTACCGAAGAAAATTACTTTGAGTGACCGCCCACTCCTTTTGAAGACATATTCTGTTGACTTTCTTCTTCCTTCTGCAAGCTGAGAGGTAGTTGTTGAATATTTTAGGAATAATTTCTTCAAGTGTTCCCCAGCAAGAGTCAGGGAGCCCATCCCAGTGTCCTGCTCCAGAGAAAGCCCTCCCAGAGCTCAGCATCCAGATTTTCCTCCCCAGCACACATCGGAGACGCATCAGGGAGGGAGAAGGAGAAAGAGAGACAGAGAGTTTGGCATCTCAACCTGGCTGACCTTGCAGATTAAGTCCCAAAGACTTACCGTCTGTTATCTTAAAGTAAAAGAGAAAGTGGGAATTCCTAGCTATTGATAAACACAAAGTGAGCAGTTAGAAGTAGCCTGGCCTCTCTCAGGTGGCAAATCTGAGCATGTCCTTCTTCCCCCAGGTTCAAATCATAGTTGAGCTGACCAAATGCTCACAGAGCCAAAGGCATTTCTGAGACTTTGTATCTAAGGCCGTTTGGGCTGCTGTAACAAAATGCAATACATGGGGTAGCAATGAACAACAAATTTACTTCTCACAGTTCTAGAGACAGGGAAGTCCAAGATCAAGGCGCTGGCAGGTTGGGCATTTGGTGAGGTCCCATTTCCTGATTCATAGACAGCAACTTCTCCCAACATCCTCATGGGGTGGGAGGGGCAACCATCTCTCTGGCCTCTTTTATAACTATACCCCTCCCCTTCACCTCCCAAAGGCCCCTACCTCCTAATACCATCACCTTGGGGGGTAGGATTTCAACATACGAATTTTGAGGGGGGTGGGTACAAACATTCAGACCATAGCACCTCGTCAAGCACCATCAGGCCAAATTTCAATTTCTTTTTTTAATAAAATATGAAAAATCAGAAAAAGTGGTGTGCCTTCCTCTTGTTTTTTGATAGCCTTCATTGATTCTTCCAAGCCCGGGTCTCATAGAAAGTTGATGATGATCTTCATTCCTGAGATAAGAATAAAATGAAAGGAGTGGATTAAATCTTTCACTTGACATCAGGATAAATGTCCCCTTATCTCACAGTCATTGCACATGAAATGTTTATGGTTGATTATTGAGGGAGAGACGGTTCCATTTCCATTTCTATGGGATTCAGAATGCCAGATAGACAGCAGGTCTGTCACCTTTAACAGTTGCTGAAAAACTCACTTGGTAGCCCCCTCACCGCCTGAGCGCGTGATCTGCCGCATCAGGGAGGCACAGGCCAGAGGCCAGGAATTATCTCTTCCAGTCACTACACCTCAAAATGCCCATGAAAAGGAAAAAAAAAAACAAAAACAAAAAACTAGAACTGTGTTTTGATGCCATGTCTGTGTCAGCAGCTGCTTGGCCTGATGTAGACCGAGGCTGGCTTGGGCAGCAGGAGATGGCTGTGGTGGAGGAAAAGCAAACACACGCTGACCTTCCTATACAGAAACCAAACTTCTAATGAGTCAAAGTCAACGATAATTTACAAACACTGGGTTTCCCTTATGTTTAGACCTGTGTTCTAGCTCACTGGAAATAAGCACACACTAGGAACAGTGCTCTTTGTAAAGACCCACATAACAGAAATTAATTCCTGGTCAAAATGTAGATGTTCTGCCCCGTATTATTATCTGTGTCTTCTTGAGTGATGTACCTAACCTCAGTTAGGATCAGTTTTTAAGGTAGGAATGGTGGGGATGGTGGTATTTGCTTCATTTGTTGCTTTGGTGGTTAATAATAATCAATACGAGCAATATTACTGCTAATTACTATTACTGTGTTATTGTGTTAATAATCAATGCTAATTTACTTGGTTCAGATTATGTATCAAGCACTCTAATGCCCAGAGATAACCTGTGAGATAGGTATTATGGTTGATGTTGTGGTCTCTGTTTTTAGGGGTGGAGAAATGAGTGCCTAACCACATTTGGATCGGGTCTGTCTGACCCTAAAACCCATGTGAAATGCCTGGGCATTTCTGGTCCTCATGTAATGGTTTTTATGCTTACATGTTTCTGTCACCTTCCACAGGAAGCTGTAATGCAGTAATATATGCTACCAGATAAAATAATGGACAGGGATTTAGGTTAAAGGAAAAAAATACAGGAAAGTACATCAAATTAGGGGCAAAATTAGCAGGCAGCAACTCTACGGGCAGCAAAAATGTTCAGTGAAGCTGAAAGAAGTGAGCCTCAGATTTGCTTCTGCTCTTGCTGGTTGGTAAAGCAATCTGGGAAAGACATGGGGTCATAGGATTCTCAGTGTCCACATTAGATTGTAAGGAAGGCAACAGATCAGTAGGAATTGAGTTGCTAAGATCTCGGAAATAATTCTTACAAAATGCATGAGCTAGTGAAAAATACTCCCCCATAAAAAACCTGCAACACATACAGAATGCTTCAGTTGTACAGTTGCAGAGTTGGTGGGATTCACAAGGGAGTCCTTAAGAAATGCAGTCATTAGAACTGAAACATCACAGAAGCCCTTGTGACCCTTCACGATGATTCCTGGCATTCAGTGACAAGGAAAATTAGCAGAGCCTCATTCAGATATGACTGCTGAGAAGTTACCTGGGCCTACTTCCTAACAGTGTCACTCTCTTGTTTTTCTGCCTTAAAGCAGGTGTATGATATTATGCAAGATACTTAATCTGCATGCCTTCATGTCTTCATCTGTAAAATGGGAATAACAATCACAGCACCTCCCTCATAGGAGTGTTGGGAGGGTAATGTTTAGTACCATTTCATGGCAAAACAAACGGATTTACAAAGGAGAAGGAGCCCGGCTTCCTTTTATGATCTCCCTTGCAGCGCTCAGATCTGGAGGGGAATTTTCCTGACAATGAGACTTGGAATATTACTGCCTCTGTCTCCTCAGAGAACCACAGCCCAAGTTCTGGTCAGGGGTCTCCATGTGAAATTTAAAACTGCTAGTAGGGAAAAAAGAATAGAGATTGGACTCGCCAGAGGACCAGGTTCTTATGTCTGTTAGTGGGAGATGGGGCAAAACCTAAGCAGGTTGTGTTTCAGTTCCTTTCATGGGATGACCACATATCCCTCAGATTTGCCCTCTGATTTTTCATAGGCGGTTTGAACATATTTGGTCTGAGAACCTTTCAGCTACAGTTGATGAGGTTATTGTGGGTTTTCTTGTGAACTTTGTCCGTAGCATCAGTCACGGCTTCTTCAGGAGGTCACCCTGGAGAATTTCCATTCTGGTAATTGCGTCTCCTAACAACTGATTTGTTTTAATCTTGTGAACTGGACGGGCACCTGGTAAATATTTTTTTTTTCCCCCTTTTTTGCTTTTGTTGCTAGGGAGCCCAGAGCTAAATTGGTGTCCTATTGTAATTGTGTAGGACCTTATGACAGGCATTTCTGAGTTGCCTTTTACTCTGTCCTTATTTTACTATTCTTTTAAATTTTTCTCCTCCTTGCCCAGCTTTCTTATCCTATTTTGAGAATGTTTTCTTGGCAGTGGCATTTAAACAGTGCTCCTGGTTCAACAGGAATTCCCAGGAGGTATCTCCGAGCCACCCTTGACCTCCGAGATGATTTTGTATGCATTAGAAAAAGGTGCCCCTTCCTTTAGGCAGGCAGCCTCGACCTGGTGCCCTTGTAGTTGTACTTCTGTCCTTGGCAGCTCTCCAAGGACTGACCCTGATAGGTTCTGGGCTTGGTGCAATCCTCTCAATTTGAGCAGCTTCCTGTGTATTTGTTTTACATATTGGCATGCTACAAAATATTTTATTTGAAAAAAAAGTCATTTGTTCATTGTTTTTGTTAATGAGTTAGTTTTGGGGTGCTTTTTGATATGCTAGGAAGACAAAGGTAAACAAGACTGCTTCAAAGACTCTGCCCTCTTGGAGAGTGTGTGAGAGCCAGTCAATAAATCAATAAACAAACGTGAAATAATTGCAGACTATGATTGGTGCTAGCAAGGAAGTAGTCAGTATTCTGTAATAGAGAATAAAATGAATAAAATGAGAGACTTATTAAGGAGATCAGGGAAAGCCTCTTTGAGGAGGGGATAATTAAGGTAAAGTCTGTAGAATGAAGGGGAGTCTGATACACTACGGGCAGTAGAAAGAGACTTTGAGGCAGGTGCAAAGGCACTGAGGCTAGAAAGAGTTTGAGAGGTTCAAGGAAAAGAGTTCTGAGGTGGTTGTGAACAAGAAGTAGAACAAAGAACAGAGAATGGCATGAGATAAAGTCTCAAGGACCCAGATTTTCCGGGACCTTTTAGACCATGGTAAGGAGTTGGGATTTTATTCTAAATATAATGGGAATCCATTGAATGATTTTAAGGAACTGATTCAAAGTTTAAAGAATCTATCTGGCTGCTGTGGGGAGAAAGAGTAGCAGTGAGAAGCTCGGTCCATGGGAGAAATGATGTGCGTTTGGACCAGGGTGGTGGTGATGGAGATGGAGTAGGATGGATGCTCTGGGGAAATGCTGTGAAGCAGACTTGGTAATGGAAGCAAGAGGAAAGGGTGAGGGAAAGTCAAGAATTACTCTTAGTTTCAACAAGTGAGTAGATGCTAGTGACATTTATTGAACTAAGGAAGTCTTGTAATGGAGAAACTTAGAGGATAGAGAATAAAGAACTCAGTTGTGGACATGTTAATTTTGAGACATCCAAATGGAAATGTCAAGCAGAGAGTTAAATACCTGAATTTGGAACTCACAGAGGAGTGGACTGCTATTGTAAATTTGAGAGTCATCAGCAAATAGATGATATTGAGGCCATGGGATTGTATGAGATCTAGGAACACAGTGAAAATGAGAACATGTAGAAGTTGGGTGCAGAAGAAGAAGGCCGGAAATGAGATTAATGGAATGGAACACAACCAGGATGTCAAGATTGGAGAGTGTTTCAATAAGGAAGAGATAGTCAACCACTCGGAGATCAAATCGGATGAGAAAGGAATGTGTGTACCATGTTTGGCAGCACGGTGAACTGGCCAGAGAAGTTTTAGAGGGTGATAGAAACAGAAGTTAGATGGAGTTGTTCAAAGATGGTATAGAAGAGAGGCAGTGGAGATAGTGAATATAGACAGACTTTTCAAGATATCATGTCCTGAAGGGGCTCAGAGGGGTAGTAAGTGGAAATAGGAACAAGTGGACCATGTTTGTGTGCTGGTAGGAATGACCTAGTAGAGAAAAAACAAACCTGATGTGTGTTGGGTGGTGATAAAGGACTGAAGTTTTTGTGTGGGTGAAAGAGGCTTGAATCCAGAGCAGAGTGGGGGAGTTGACCTTTGACAGGAGAAAGCATGCTGTATTGGGAGGGAAGAAAGAGAAGGGCGTGTCCATCTGATAGCTTCTCAGTAAAGCAGTGTAATTGGCTGGAAGTGAATGGGTTTCAGAAAAGCAGCGAAACTACAGTCTCAAAGAGTGGAGAACCTATTAGGAAAGAGATACAAGATTGAAAGTCATTGTTGGCTCTCCATTTGAGGTTTATAATCTTGAATTCAAACTGAAGCCAGACAGTTCAATTTTGTGAGTTTCATTGTCAGGTTCAGTAATACAACATGGATAGGATGGACTTGGGATTTTTTGGCCAACGAAACAGAAAATGAGACATGGGAGTAGCGAGCATACGTGAGAAAGTGATTGCAATCTTGGGCCAGGGAAATAAGCTAGATGAGGATGGAAGTAACAAGAGGAGAGGCCTGAAGGCTAATGAGAGATTGGCAGGGCTAAGGAAAAGGAGGCTGCAAAGAAGTCAAGGAAATATAAGAGAAGGAAGACTCTAGGGCTCGGGGCTAGAAGGACCAGATGGAATGGTCCAAGAGTGGGACTTTAGGAATCCATATTACCAAGTGGTGATGACAAGCTCTGGAGGCACCGGATGGGAGAAGGAAGAAAAAAATCATTGTACTTAGGAGGTCAAGCAAGTGAAAGTCCAGCCTCAAAATAAGTTGGAAATTGATTCTTATATACTGTCTGTATTCCCAGGGTCATCTCAAATCCTGATTTGGAATTAGGTGAGGGGTGCACATAAAGTAAGGATGGTGGCTAATTCCTTGTGGGTCTGTCTACTCTGTCAACATCACTTTAGGAAATATTTTAGAACACCATGCAAATAGACTTCTTAATTACCATCAGGATGTTGCTCGGGAAGTATTCTAAAATGTGTTCGTTCTCATTTTTGATTAGTCCATAATTCTCATTTTTTAGTCACTAACAATATAAGACTCCTCAAGGCCTTTTTGTGTGACATACAAGACCCTTCCAATAAAATAACTTGTATTTATTTGTTCCTTCTCCTCCCCTGACACTCCTTTGAGGTGTTCTGACCACACCAAACTTCTCAGAAGTTCCCAGTGTCAGGTCAAGGCTACATGTCTTTGCAAATGCTGCTCCCTCTGCCTGGCATGAAGACCCATCTAAAGTATCAACTTTGGTGTTAAGCCTTTTCCTAAAAAGTTGAACTGTCCAAAAATGCCGTTTTGAGGGGTCAAAAAATACTACATTGGCAACTTCATATTGTTAGCAATTTGCTACCACTATGACAAATTTGAATCATACCTTGTGGATAAGAGCTTCTACTTGCTGAATTATAACTCTGCTTTGTGCTTTATGTTCACTCTCTCATTTAATTCCCACAACAAACCAGAAAGGTGGGTGTAAACACTTCCACTTATTAGACAAGGATTCTGAGACATAGAAAGGGTCTTTCTATGAGAAAGTATATGATAAATGGTGGGACTGGATTGTGACTTCAAAGGCAAAGGTCATACCATGCCCCTTCCTTTGTCTTACTTATTGCTAGGTCTGCGTTGCCTAGCACACATCTGACGCAGAGTTGGAGTATGGATGCTAATTCTTCGTCTGCCAGAAAACCACCCAGATTAAAGGCTGACTTTATGGTGGCCCCGTATCTTGACATTGGATTTACCTTGATGAATGTTACTGCGTCCCCGGAATTTTGAAAGATAATTTTGACAGATGAAACAAAGCGTCTGAACTGCCCTTAAAATCTTAATCCTGTAATTACTGTTTATTTGTTTTAAGTCACTGGCTTGATCCAGGTTTGCCAGGCAGGTTCCTAATTCCTAGCAATGCAATGATCTAGGAAGCTGGTTTCTTTAGATCGTGAAAAGCACAATGTAGATTTGTTGAAGTGTGGATGCCAAGCCTTGGCATAATGCAAACAGAGGGCACAGGGCATCTGGGTTCATGTCCTGAACACTCTTTTTCTCTCAATGATGTAGAATGTTCCTGGAGTTCCTAAGCACAATAGTGTTTTCTTACTAAATGACCGGAATTGCATGGCAAGTTAGCATAGCTGCTCTGGGGCCTGAAGTTTGGCTAACATTCTTTCTTGATTCAAATTTTGGTTCTGTAGTTTTCACTGAGTTGCTGGTGTCAAAGTCTACAGCAATGGTGGTCAAAGTGTAGTGTGCACCAGAATCATCTGGAAGGCTTGCTGGAACACTGTTGCTGGGCCGCATGCCTGCAGACTCTGATTCAGCCCATCTGTGCTGGGGCTCTAGATTCTGCAGTTCAGTCAAGCTCCCAGGTATTGCTGATGTTAAAAGTCCCAGCACTACACTCTGAGACGCTCAAAGGGCTGTTCAAGACCTGCTTTACAGGGCACCAATGAAGTTGGACAAAAATGCAAAAAATCTCAGCAATTTTCTGAGTAAATATCTCAATGTTAAATTGTACAGACACACAAAAAAATCCCTAAAAACAAAAAACGGTGACTTTAAAAAGATTTTTTCTACTGATTTTTGACATTGTGTTAGATACGGGCAGTGGTTCCTCTTGTATGTAGGGAGACCAGTGGGCTGGAACCTGGGAGTCCTTCCCCTTCTCAGGAGCTCTTTCAAGATTTAGGGAAGCTTTCTTCTCTCTAACCTTCATACCTCCAGTGTGTTTTGTTCTTAAACCTGTTCTAGATGAAGATGCTGTATTGAATTGATCAGCCTTGCAATGCAAAAATGAATGCAAAGAGTTGTCAAAATAAAAATGTTCCGTTAATACAATAAAAAATGTAAATATTAAGAATCAGGATGAAAAATGGTGATTTCTCATTTTCCCTTGTTTAGAAGCTCAAAGATATTTGCATTTTTATTGGATTCAGAATGGTATGAGTCATGAAGATCAACATGTTTCTTTTTAACAGGAATCCTTTGTGTTTGAACCCAACTGTCTCTTCAAAGTGGATGAATTTGGCTTCTTTCTGACCTGGAAAAGTGAAGGCAAGGTATGACACAAGAATACCTAGTTGTTCTTCCCTGCTACTGGTTTAAGCCATTTCGTTGTTCAGCAAGTAGACTGAGTGCCTCTGGAGGGCATGGACCCAACACTTACTCAGTCATTCAAGATTTTAAAAACATTCCTCCATGTGCCAGGCATTGGGGAATATAGTGATAACCTAGGACACCATCCTAACCCTCATAGATTCCTGTCCAGGAGCAAAGTCAGGCATTGGAAAAAAAAGAAAAAAAAGATACACATCATTGAGTGTTGTGAAAGAGAAGTTTGGATTGTTACAAGAGCTTAAAATAGTCAGGTCTGATTTAATCTTGGGAGTTGGGACGATCTCGCAGAAGAAGAAATGCTCAAGCTCAAATCTAAAAGGTACATTAGAAGTGTGTTCGTCTCATTACACGCTGGGACTGAATTTGATGGATGGCACAATGTACACATTTAATGAACATTTGAGCTGAATTTAAGAAAAGTAGAATTGAAGTTATATAAAAGTTAGCATTATGCCTACATAGTATTTTATGTACACATGTATTTAATGATATGCAGACATTATTAACAATATTACATGCATAAAAATAATAGCATTTTATAAACATCAATATTCAGAGTTGCGTTCATATATACATTTGAAATAGAATGTTTGGGATCTTGATTATTTCTGATCACTGGAAATAATTATTATTGTTATTTAGTGTTCACTCCCTCTTCTACCTTACTCTAATCAGCATTGCCTTCGCTGTCAGAAATCTTTGCCAAGCACTTTGTCTATGCCATAGGTCTGGCGGGATTTAAGCTCACTGCTGTGTTGCATTTTCTCTTCAGGAAGGACAAGTGCTAGAATGTTCCCTCATCAACAGTATTCGGTTGGGAGCCATACCAAAGGTACCTATGATTGATTTTCTAAACACAGATTTACTTATATTGGAAATGGTCTCCAGAATGATGTTTAACATGTTACTGCTCTGAAATCATCAGCTTGGAATTAAGAACAGACATAATTTAGAAATCTTCTCATCTAAAACTGTTGGGTGATTATTTGGATTGCATTATCTTTTGTTAAATTAGAAATTCTATTAACCCTTGAAAAACAAGACCCTTGCATGATACCAGCAGCAAAGAAATAGTTTCCTTAATTTGATACATCTCCCTCCCTGTTTTTTTTTTTGTTGTGTTTTTTTTTTTTTTTTTAATCAAACAGTGATTCACTTCTCATCTGTTGATGTGGTTGATGTGGAAATTTAAATGTCTTGATTACTCCCATATTGTGCACCTGGGCACTCAGACATGGACTCACCTTAAAGGCTCAGTTTGCCTCTGAGAAGAGAAAAAAAACACAAATCAGTCTTCTTCACAGTGATTGATGTGTTTGAATAAGAAGCTATTTGCATAATGGTGCAAGGAATTTTTCTTTGTAGAATATTCTAGCACAGTATTTATTCCCTTTTCTATAATAGCCCTGCAGGGTTTTGGCTGTACAAAACAAAATTACATTCCTTACTTTGTTTTTGTTTTTGCTTTTTTTTTTAAAGGTTATCCTCTTTTATGTTAGTCAAATTTTCTGTGTAACTGTATGTCTGCATTTCTTCCTGAGTTCTTTTGGAGAACAAAGACACTATTTTATTTACTAATTAGGGTAAACTTGCACGGCCTTCATTCCAGTTGAGAATACCATGGCTTCTAGAAATGAAAATACTCACTCTTTGTATTCAGGCTACTTAAAAGACTTAATCTCATTTTGGGGAAGGACCTGTGGTTGCTGATTGTGGTGGTGCCAATTGTATTCACGTGAACCCTCCCTGCCTGTCCTCTGGTGAGAGCGAGGCCCCTTTGATCTTTGTGGACACAAGCAGACCCCAGTCAGAGCCCTCTTGTCCCATTGCTATAGTCCGGTTCCTCCAATAACTACAACCAAAAATCTAAACAAAGACCCTTATACCTTGTTTTCTAAATCAGAAATTTTATAATATACCTTTCTTATCAAGTGATTTCAAGTAATTAATATGTAGTACTATAGATTTCACCTCTACAGGTTTTAGAATAATGCTAGATATCTGGGCACTTTAGATAGAAAAAAAATGCTTTTATGTATATTTTTACATCAAATGTGGTGATGTCTTTTTTATCATATTTCCTCCTCCATGCTCTGTGATCTAACATATTTTCCTATTTGTATACCTCTCTACAGGATCCCAAAATCCTGGCTGCTCTTGAAACTGTTGGAAAATCAGAAAATGATCTGGAAGGGCGGATAGTTTGTGTCTGCAGTGGAACAGATCTGGTGAACATTAGCTTCACCTACTTGGTGGCTGAAAATCCAGAAGTAACTAAGGTAGCCTCAGTTAAATGGCCTCCCTCCCTTCTGCCCGTATGTGTATATGCTGTGTGTGTAATTTGTATGTATAATATAGTTTTAATAGATATTCTTAAATGGTTTGGTAATGTAAATTTTTAAAAATTTACATTGCTTTGCTGGCTAGTTTCTATACCCTTTTATCATGTCACTGATGTAGGTCAACAACCCCAACTCCTAGGATGACATATTGTAGGAAAAACTAGTCCAGCACTTCCCAAAATTGAATGCGCATAGGAATCCCCTGGGATCTTGTTAAAATGCAGCTTCCGATTCAATAGGTCTGAGGTGGGGACAAGATTCTCCTCTCTAACCAGCTACCAGATGATGCAGATGCTGTTGATCTGACAACCACAATTCGAGTAGCAAAGATCTAGGTCAGTACTGCCCAGTAGAAATATAATGTAAGGCACATATTAATATATAATTTAAATTTTTCTTGTCACATGTTAAAAGTAAAAAGACATAGGTGAAATTAATTTTAATAAAATATTTTATTTAACCCAATATATCCAAAGTATTGTCATTTTAATATGATACCAATATAAAATTCATTAGTGATATATTGTACATTCTTTTGTTCATACTAACTCTTTGAAATCTGGTATGTATTTTCCAATCAGACTAGCTGCATTTCAAGTGTTCAATAGCTGTGTATGGCTAATGACTACATATTGGGCAGTGTGGGTCTGAATGGTTAAGAAATCCAAACTACCCCCCTGCCAAAAAGTTACTAAAATATTGAGTTAAGATCCATCTTTTAATACTATGTTCTACATACCATTGTCCTGGCAAGGGAGTCTTAAGGAGATTTTGGCCAAAGAAGTAGAAAGCCTCAAACTTAAATCTTTTTTCTGTGAATCATTGATTCTCAGGGTGGTTTTACCTTTGTACAAAGCTCCCATTATGTTTCTATAGTATGTGTGAAGAGGACTGAGTCTTTACTCTCCCACTGTGGAGACATGGTTTGAGGGGAATGGGGAGGCATGTCATTTCCCCATTAATCCTACAAATGCAAACTCAGCATAGGGGTGAGTGAGAAAGGTGTCATGAAAAATACCAAATTTTAGAACTAGAAGGAAATGTACACGTAAGATCATCTGAGGAAACTGAGATTTCATAACTTAACCATGGATCCAGAGATAACTGGTGGTGGGATGTATATGTAAAGACAAGATTTGGAGGTTTCTTTCTAGTAGCATTTGCACTGAAATTTAAGAGCAGCTAGCCAGACAAGTAAGAACCGAAAGATAATTCTGTACTGGATTTTCCATTCAAACACAATGCTACTTCCACCTGCTCTTATTGAAGAGACTAAGTGTTTTAGCTTCTGAGAACTATTACTTAGAATTTTATATTTCATTAATAGTATAATATATAAATATAAATCTCACTGTCCCTACTAGACAATCCATAATTATTAGAGCATGTCCTTTTGGTTGATCAACACTTGGGGAAGATATTGAATACATGTCTTTACCAGATATACATGTATGTGGATAATCTTGCCCACCTCCTGATTTCAAAACTTAAAATAACTATATTAATCCAGATCATAATATTTACCACCTCCAGCACTGACATTTCCCTCATCACCACCATCTTATTCCTATTCTTTTGTATGTTACTATCCCTAACGACACACAAGCCATCAAAGTGAGAGGATTTATATGAAATGCACACAGGTGTAATTATCTTAGGTCAAAATAATGGCAGAATTCATAAATTAAATTGGGGTCAATGAGAAATGTAGAGATCTCCCAGTGTACCTGAAATGGTGTTTGTGAATCAGTCAGTGGTACCACTCCAAGGTAAGCACAGCTTAGGATCGTATGATCATCTGACCATGGAATATATTAACAGTCCTCTTAGCCCGGGTGGTGAGAAGCTGTATTCCTGGTCAGGTTATCACAGACGTCAGTTAGAGCAAGTAATCATTTTTAAAATTAATACATATATACCTTAAACACTTTAACTTGAAGCATATAATAAATGTTATTCAATTGCTGGCCAATCTTTTGATGTTAGGACTGAAGCCTTTTCATGAAGTTATAGGTCTGTTGATTGTGGTTTATGTATTTTTTGCCTATGTTTCAGCCACCAATGGACTGTCTCAGATATCCAGTTTGGTTTCTTTAAAGTGGAGCTGAAACTTCAAGCGCACTCGTGGAACAGAGTGCAACTGAATGCAAAATCCTACAGTTATATGACTTCTCTTTCCCTAATCCATTAGTTTTCTTGTCCACACAGCATTTGAGAAAAAAAAATTTTTTTGAGAAGAAAACTTCCACAAATATTCAGCTAGAGAAAAAACAATGTTCTTTCTTACCACAAGAATTATTTCACTGGTTTATGTAATTTTTATTACAACTACATACACAGGTTTGGAAACAAACATCAGTAACTCATTGTGGACATGCAAAGTGAGAGCAAAAGTGTACAAAATATTGCATAGTAGTTTCCTACCCGTGAGAGTTCAGCATTCCCTGGGAGATCAGTGTTTTGCTTGTCTTAGGAACACCTGACCAGTCTGGGTCTGACCATTGAGGTATAAATTAAGATAGTTTCCAGGATAAAACTTGCTTGTGAATATTTATCTTATGAGATTCTTGATTCTATTCTTGATTCCTGGGCTCTTATTACACTTACTATCTGATTACTCTGAAGAATTCACTTAATTGAACATTTAATCCAGGCAAAGGGGCCAACTTTCAACTTACTGTCCTTTACACAGAGAATCAGGTTTCACCTGGAAGACCCTTCCCTGACTTTGAGCAAGCCACTCTACCTTCTTTATTCTTCTACTTCTCAAAGACAGTCTTTGATACTGTTTTCTTCTATTTCAAGCGGATATTTTAAAAGTCAATAAAATTTTATATGAAAACTTTGAGCTTCCCGGAGTTGAGGTTTCAAATAAACACAAGATATTTTCTAGTGCATGTGACCCTGAAAATATGATTTTTTCAGTAGAAGATGACAGCATGATAAGAGACATCTTTGCAGCTCAGCTTGTATTTTCTTCAGCTGCCCTCTCTGCTTAAAGAGTAAATACGCTTGCCTTGCCACTGTACCTATTTAGAAGATTTGAGCTCAATTCTATATACGTTTCTCCTCTATTACATGGCATTTTTTAATTTCAAAATATTAAAGAGGTACCAATGTTCTTGTTACATGGATACTTTTTATAATGCTTAATTGGGGCTAGTGCCCATCCACCTGAATAGTGTTCATAGTACCCAATGTGGAGTTTTTTGCCCCTCCCCCCTGCCCACTTCTTGATTTCCTATGACCTATGACCTTTACATCTCTTTGTGCCCATTGATTAGCTCCCAGTTACCACAGAGTACACATGGTGTTTGTTTTTCCATTGCTCAGGTACTTCACTTAGGATAATTGTCTCCAATTCCATACAAATTGCTGCAAACAACATTATTTCATTCCTTTTTATGGCTGAGTAGTACTTCATGGTGTGTGTGGATATATACACACACATATATACAGCCCGCATTTTCTTTATCTACTCATGAATTGATGGCCCCTTAGGTTGATTCTACATTGTTGAGATTGTGAATTGTGCTGAAATAAACATTCGCGTGCAGGTGTCTCTTTGGTAAAATGACTTATTTTCCTTTGGTAGATACCCAGTAGTGGGATTGCTGGGTTGAATGGTAAGTCTACATTTAGTTCTTTGAGGAATTTCCACACTGTTTTCCATAGAGGTTGTACTAATTTGCAGTCCCATCAACAGTGTATAAGTGTTCCTTTCTCTCTGCATCCACGCCAATATCTGTTTTGTTTTTTGACTTTTTTGTAATAGCCATTCTGACAGGGGTAAGGTGATACCTCATTGCAGTTTTAATTTGCATTTCCCTGATGATTAGTGATGTTGAGCACTTCTTCATATGTTTCTTGGCCATTTGTGTATTTTCTTTTGAGAAACGTCTGTTCGTGTCTGTTTCCCACTTTTTAATGGAGCATTTAAACTTAGGTCTCAAACCATCAATTCACTCTTCTCTCCTGCTCCTCCCACAGTCTTTCTCATCTCAACAGCTCTGCCCTGTCAGGTGCTGAGACCCTGAACACCTTCCCCTCACGTCCTACATCAGTCCATTCACAAATAGTATTCACAAATACCTTCAAAATGTATGCAGACTCTAGCTGCCCCTTACCACCATCAGCACTGCACTGTGATCCAGGCCAATATCATTTCTCCCCTCTTCTGCTCCAAGAGACGTCTTGCCTTTGCCTTGGCCTTGCCCCATTTGGTCTAGTCTCAAAATGGCAGCCAGAGAGATGTCTTTGTAGTTCAGATCAATCACTCCACTGCTCAAGAGCCTCCAAGGTCCAGCAAGACACCAGCCTCACCTTCCTTCCCCTTTCTGTCCTCATCTCCCTCTTTCTTCCTTCCTTTCTTTGTGTTTCCTTCCAGCCTCAGGGACTCTGCATTTACTGTCCGTGCTGCCTGGAGCACCCTCTTTCCCCCGTGACACACAGAGCTGTCTCCCTCACATTCCACGCATCTCTGTTGGAATATCGCCTTAGCATGACCTCCCCCTTCTCTCGCCCTTTCAGCATGTTCTCACTCCTTATCCTGCTTTATTTTTCTTCTTAGCACTTACCACTATATACATGCTATTAATATAATATATATTTATTCATATATTCTTTTTTTTCATCCACGAGGGCAGTATTCTGTTCACTGCTGTATCCCCCAACATCTAGCACAGTTGGTGCCCAGCATTTAGTAAGTGCTCAATAAATACCTGTTTTACTGAAGTACTTATGTTCACGAAATCAAATTCTATCCCAAGTGATAAATATGTGTAACCCTTCATGCTGCATACCTTAGCGTTGTACCATTTAGTTGTAAGAGGAGCTAGGAAAAGACTGGGAAAATGTGATTCGGTGATGATCTAAAGGGAACAAAGAAATCTGGGATCCCGTGGTGTTATTCTTAGTGTCACTTTTCAGGATGTAGCAGGGCTGCTGCGGCTAAGAATCCGTGACAAGGAGTGGAGGTTTCGACCCTGGCGTCCTGGCCTCTTTCCAGCTGGGATCATGATATCCTGCTCACCTAAATCCTTCCTGTTGTTCCAGTTAGAAAATGTAGCTTTCATTTCCTCTCCTGAAAAACCCTCTGTTGAAAAGAATTGCTGACAAATTGCTGCCATTTTTACCCCAAACTCAGTGTGCTTTTGGGTAATAGGTGAGTCTTCTATGTCATGTAGCTTAAAACACTTACGAATAAATGCAGCCATAGGAAGGAAGGTATTTTCTCATTTTTTTCCTAACCTGTAATAAAGCTCTTTTTTTCCCCTCTGAAATCATTCTCCTCTTTTTGCCCACTGTTTTACCATAAACAATGCCAATAGCTTAATACTGAGCATTATAACAAATTTGTTTGAAAATTTTGTTAGAAAAGCAACTGTGGCTCTCATGCGTTTTTTTTTTTTTTTTTTTCCTCTCCCAGAGTACAACTAGCTCAGAAGGATTTTAGTATCTTGGGAGTCGAAGGGAGTTCAGATGTCTTTCATTAAGTTACAGCTGCTGCTGCCGCATAGCAAACTGAAATCACAGCGTCACCACACATAAGATTGAAACTGCAACCCTCATTTAAAATCTCCACAAATAAATCTGTTATTTTATACCAAGTTGAATTTTCCTTTGATTACAAAAAATAAGCTGTTATTACGAGGTTCAAATTGCAAAGATTGGGATTGAGTTGAGACGATTTCCAGCCTGCTCATTATACTTTATGTAGGTTGTAAATATTTGGTGAACTCCATAAATTAGGCCTTGTAACCAAGTCATCAAATAAGCGTATGAATAACTACTATAGAAATTCAATTACAAAAAAGTTACATGTTCTTTTTGTAGGCAAAAAGATAAAGTTGAGTAATTTATGATAGATAATAAAATATTATTTCAACAAATTGGGTTCAATGTCAAAATTGCTTTGTTGAACTTGAATTCTGTGGAGTGACAGGCTTATTACAGTGGCTCCTGGAGAAGGGATTGATTCTTTGTTTTGCTTAAAAAAAAAAAAAAAAAAATCAAGTTCTCTGTGTAGTCAGTCCTACCTACTGTCTTTGCTAATGTCCTGCAGAGACTCCCAGCCCTGCAGCCAGGTCCTCTAGGGATAATGCAAGCACAGGGCTACCCACAAGGGATCAGATCACAGGCTTCAGCTTCACCTCGGGGGGCTCCTGAGAAACGCTATTCCATTTCTTGAAATGTAGTTTTAATTGTATTATGTGACAGTGGTTCTCAAAGTATAGCCCCCAGACCAGCAGCGGCTCCAGCAATACCTGAGAACTTGCTAGAGATGCAGGCCCTGCCCCAGCCCTACTGAATCAGAAACCCCGGTTTGACTCAGCCTTCTGGGTGATTCTGATGCACACTGAAGTTCGAGAACCTGGGCCGTGCAGTAAAGCTCCATTACTAGCGTTTATATCCCGTTTGTCTTGCAGAGGCCTTGAAGAACTTGCATTCACCGGCCTGCTGCCCAGGCTCACCTGAGCCGACGCCTGCTGACTATGAAAGCAGCTGAATTGTAAATCTGGATCTCCTGTCCATCATCCAAAGCCCAATGTACTAATTGATTAAAGTTTCTTTGCTACATTGCCTCACAGGTCTTTGAGGCTCAAGTGTGGGATGGATAGATGACTGTGTGATAGTTATATATATTTTTTCATGTTTCCAACACTGAAAATTAGTATTTTCTTATTTTTTTTCTTTAAAATCTTCTGAGTTCATGGGAAGCAAATGAATGAGGGGCATTGAGAAGCTTGCTTGAAGGCAGAGCTGTGGATCTGAGCAAATAAGTGGGTGCATATGCTTAAGTTTAAAATGCCCCATTCGGCCTAAAAGTTTTCTTCTTGCCCAATAAAGATAATGGGGTTTATTGTTTTTATTGCTGGGTTGAATTTAGAGACCATCACACTCCCTGTCTTAGGACGGCTGTGTTCATCAGTGAGTCTGTGGAGTGGGTGAAATTAGTCTCCTTGGGCCTCCCACACCCACCTTTCCCCCCTCTGGCTGCTGCTGCTTTGCCTTCTCCATTCTCATTTGCTCCTGCAAGACCATCTGTCCTAGAATCCACTACTTCAGTGTCTCATCTTTGCTGGCTCTCTGAACTCTGAATCAATTTCTTTATTCATACGTCATCAAAAACCACAGTTCCTTTAGACCAGACGTTGTGAACTTAGCTACCTGCAGGAGCCAGGGAGGTGATGTGACTAATGAAAAAGTGCCAGGCAGAGACAAACAGGGGACGGTGTGGCCTGCAGCAAGCTGCAGTGCGCACACTGTTGAGGGCAGCAGCGTCCACTTACTTCCAGCTTATTTTCCAACTACCAAAATGTGATCCTGAGCTTGCTAGATTGTTGTTCATTTCTTTTCCATGAAATTCTGAACATCTGGCCTTTTTACGTGAAATCTGATGTTAAAATGTTGACAATACATTTTTTTAAACACTATGACGAACATGTCTGTGGATCATTTGAAAGCTTAGCTGTAGACATCAGGCAGCATGTAGCATGAGTGCACTTGCACTAAAGTGAATGCTGGTGTTTCCTTAATGTGTTCACCTTATTGGCATTTTAAATGAAGATGCCCAGTTTTTTCCTTTATTTCTTCATTCAGCTGTTCAGCCAAGAATTATTGTTTTATGAATCCTAAACTTGGGCAAATCATTTCAACTATATTAGTCTTCTTATCCTCATTTGTAAAAGAAGGGAGTTGTACCATGCATCCCTCGAAGTCACTTTTTCTTATAAGACTTGAGGACTCTCTTTGCAAAAGGAAGTATACCAAGAGCCAAGTAAGGGCCAGGTTAGGTGCTTTGACAGACACTTGTGTACGCAGGGAAGTCCCTAGATTAGTTTAACCTGGACCACATCCGTATCCTTAAGGCCAGGAGTCGAACGACTAGGATAGGAGGCTCTGTGGTTGGAGAGAAGCAATTCCATAAAAGAAGTGGGGTATTGCACCCAGAAGAAAGAGGGCCTGCTGGTCCCATTATGGTGATGTCCATAGTGGACAGTCCACTAGAAGAGAGAAGGCTATACAGATGGAAGTTAGGACATGAACTAAGATACAGAAGCAGAGGAATGTTGAACGCACAATGCTGAGTCCAATAAGAATGGAGTGAACATTTTTTCATTTTTTATTGGAAACTTGGAAAGTTTGGCTAAAGACAATGGCCTCCTTTGAGTGCCAAGCTAAAATGCTTATGGAATCTATCCTGAAGAGTCCAGGAAGGTATTAGAAGGTCATGACTTGTGTTGGAAGAGGGGTACCACATGAGATTTACATTCTAAGAAGATTAATAGATGGTGATTATTATGAGATTAACATGTGGGTGAGAGCCCTGCTACTCACAGTATGGTCATGGACCAGCAGGGTCCTGTCACCTGGGAGCTTGCTAGAAATGCAGGAGCTTAGGCTGAACCAGAACCTGCATTTGAACAACATCCCCAGGTGCTTCCTGTGCACATTAAAAACTTGAGAGATCCTGAGACACAGACTACAAGAGAATCAGTTGTTCTTGGCATCAGCTGGTTACACAAGGAGGAAAGAGCTGTGAGAAACATCTGAATGTGCAACCCACAGGATTTGTTCCTGGATGAAGTTAGAGAAGAAGCTAAGGTAGAAACCAGACTTTGAGTCTGATTAACTGGGAGTGTGATGGTACAGTTAATCAAAAATTGAAGGCCTGATTACTTTGGGTTGGAAAGAAAAGGGGACAATGAATTTGTTTAAAGTAAGTTCTCTGAGGAATCTGTCCCAGGACCTGCCGTGGCCCATACAATAGGAAGGTGGTCATACACTACTTGGGACTCTGAGGGGTCTGTCTGACGGGCCAGCTGTCCCTAGGTGCACATCTCTAGCCCGCTGACATTCTGAAAATGTCTGTCTTTGCTTTCTTTTGAACCTCCCTACTTTCAAAGTCAAGTGTAGATTTTGAACTCTCATTTTTCTTAGTGCTAGACTTACGTACAAGCTCCTTGTCAAAAATGCATGTTCAGGAACACGGAACTGGAGCTAGAGGAAGTTTTGCTGTTGTTTTCAGGGAGTTTAGTCACCTGCATCCGTGAGGTGGTTTCCTTGGAGGAGTGATTGAGAGGGAAAGAAGCCTTGAGCATGAGCTTATCACCCGGTTGTCTGCAATTACACTGACCGTGTTGGCAAAGTCATGTCAAACATTTTCATGGAAAGTCCGTTTTTATACTGTTGAGTGTTGTTTCCTGAATGTAAAAGGAATATTGCTCACAGTAGAGCATGTATTAATACTTGCACTACAATCTACATAGAAAGTACACAGGAGTAAAAAGAAAATAAAAAACTCCTAGAGTACAGTCTCCCTTCTGTGGCTTTTATTAAAAATGCAAGTGAAATTTACATAAAATTAACCATTTTTAAAGTGAACAATTCAGTGCCATTTAGTACATTCACAATGTTGGACAACTACCACCTCTATCTAGTTCCAAAACATTCTCATCCCCCCGAAAGGAAACCCCATGCCCAGTAAGCAGTTTTCCCCCATCTTCTTTACCCACAGCCTTGGAATCCACCCTAATGTGTCTTTTTAACATACACACAATTTCCCTTTTATATGCAACTAGACTCATGCCGTTTATAGAGTTTAATATACTGCATTTTATCACTCAAATTTTTTTATTAGGTGCCTTTTCCTAGTCATTGAAACTTTTTCTTGGGCTTCAGTGTAATTCCCTATGATCTGGGAAGTGGCTTTTCCTGGTGCTCTGAGCTCTTGCTTCTTTACAAACCTTCTGGCCTCCTGGGTACTTCTGTTTGCTATGCTATGCTCTTCATGGGGCATATGATTTTCATTGCTGGGGCCTCTTTCACCACTGCGTTTCATGAACTTGACAGGTCTCATAAGAAGAGGCTCTAGGCCCAGCCCAGAGCAGCTCATTCTGTCCCAGTTGCAAGTGCTGTCAAATGACTCCACCAAGGGATGCAAAACGAATTACTCTAATTGCACCAGAAGCGTAATAGGAAGTTTGGATTTCACCTTTTGGCCCCTGGGAGAGAAAAATGTCACTAGCTTTAAATTGCTTTTTCATTTTCCACATAACTCCGGTTTTTACTGCTAGCAAAAATTGCCTCTGGGAACATAATGTATGCATAACATGGGCCTTTATGTATTTGTATGTTTTCTCATCTGTGTGATATAATTAAAAAATGGATTGCATGAGGAGGTGGGTAGGACACCTTGCCTTAGATGGGACTCACTTGCCTCCAAGCTCAGTGATCTGGAACAAAAAATTTAATAATCATAATCAGGGGTTGCCAAGTGCAGCCCATAGGCTGAACACAGCCCTCAGTTTGATTTTGCATGGCCAGTGAACGAAGAATGGCTTTTACATATTTGAAGGGTTAAAAAAAAAAATACTAAAACTATATAACAGAGAACCATATGTGGCTCCTAAAGCCTAAAATATTTATTATCTAGCTCTTTATAGAAAAAGTTTGCTGGCCCCTAATAATAAATAATAATTGCAACAGAGGCAAGATGTTTTAGTTTATGTTTTGTACCAGACCCTGTTCAAAGTGCTTGATATGTATTATCTTATTTAATTCTCACAACTCTATGGGATAGGTATTATGATTATCCTCATTTTGGAGAGCACGAAATAGGCCCAGAGAGGTTGAGTAACTTGCCCAAGGTCACACAGCCAGTAGTGATGTTTTAAACCCAGGTTGTGACTTTGCTCTAGATCCTGAATTCTACCACCACCCTACGCTATAACTCACAATTTGGCTCATTTTTCTCACCTGTATGAAGACTGGTGCAGGAACAGCCTCTTCCACCTGTAACATTATGATTTGAATGTACTTTTTAGGTAAATGTTTTAATGTCATTACATGTGGGAGATGTAGTCATAGAGCAATACGTCCCAAATTGGGGGTCTGAAAAACCACATTCCTCAAAAAAAAAAAAAAATCCACATATAAAGGAGGTTCCTTGGTCAAATTAGTATGAGAAAGCCTTTAGACAAGTTTCTTTATTGTAGCACTCTCAGAAGTATTATTTTTATGTGAATCTCAGCAAGGAGGGGGGCTATTCAGCTATTTCCCAAACCTATTTTTTTTTCCTGTTGAAGGGACACCAATTAAAAATCTTTCAGAACTACTGTTGTACTAGAAAAAGTCTGCAAATGGTGTCATTGAGGTATTATTCAGCCCAATATTTTTCTAGAAGTATCAAAACAATGATGTAATCTAGGCATTCATTTATTCATATGTACCATAAATATTTATTTTCCCTGTTTTTCTGCTGTCACTCCTCCTCCCTCCCCTTTTTTGGTGTATATGGGGCAGTCCTTTTCCTAGAGAATTAGATAATGAAACGCAAGCTCATTTAGATTCCTTTTAGTAGCTCTTAGGTTGAAAGTCCTATTTAGTTTATAGGATTACCTATAGATTTGATTTGCCTGAGCTAAATAGGTTAGTGCTGCCTAGACAAGAGTTAGCTAGAGGCTCCCTGATTGATAATATTTATTCAGAGACTGGGCGGGTAATGTGCAAGTTGGAATACCATTTACTTTGGCGTGTCTTAATTTGCCAACACTGTCAACTGGTACATGTCAGGAAGAATGGGACCTTGGGAATTGTAAATACAGCCCATTAACCAAAGAAACAACTTTATGAATGCCTTTTAATTTACTCATCCCATACCACCAGGATTTTGCAAATCTGGCAGAGTGGAGACAAAAAAAAATGCTCTCAGAAAACTGGTGATTTCTGACAGGCATAAGATCATGGTCTTGATTTTCTTAGAATTTTAAAATTTCCCTGGTTATTTTAGAGCTCTCCATATGGATGGCAAATATATGTTACATAAAGTAAAACAAATATTTCCTTTTATTTTTGAGTGATTGCTGGGTTCTGTAGAATGTGGCTGCTCTGTGAACTTCGAGGCACTAAAGAACATTACATGCATGTTGCTTGTCTCACATCAGCACAAGCGAACACGGGCATTCATGCGCACTGACTGTATGTAGGTATGTTTTCCTCCTCAGTGTAGTTATTGTAGGAGATGTGTGAAAGTAGATGCAGTTACTTGGGATAAGGGTCCATAGATTCAATAGGACATTGTTAGAGGGTATCTATAGAATCAGCCTTAGGCAATGCAAAAATTGTCTCTTAGGCATGCTAACAAACCAACCATTTGGTATGGAAATTTGACACTTCAGCCTCTGATGACCAAGAACAGCACAGGTGTCCTGTCCTTTCATGTGACTATTTAGACGTCTAGAGGTCCTTTTTGACCTAATACCCAGTGTTGTCAAGATAACCAGCCAGGCTGACAGACTGTTTTGACTATCCGTGAATGACTAAACTAATTTTGACTAAGAATGTATAAATATTATCCGGGCCCATCCAATTCTATCTTTCAAACACACCCACCCATACTCACAGATAGCAGCTTATTTCCTGCCCAAATACTCACTCACCATGCGAGGAAGGCAATCTAAGAATCAGATGGCACTTAATACATTCCTTCTTTAACTTTCATCAGCTTCACTCTGTGGACAGAGAATAACAGATGCAAAATTATGTTATCTCAAAGACATTCAGACTGTGTCAAGAACAGCTCCCTCTTTCTCCCCCCTCACTTCTTCTCTTTTGGAATTTGAAAACTTTATGAGAATTATTATTGACTTCCCAAGGGCTTTTGAGATTACTATTGGGTTGTCTCTTTCCTTGTTTTGGCAAAATTCTCATTGCTTTTTGGCTACCTGCTTCAGAAGTAAGTTGCTATCAATTATTATCATAGTTTTACTGATTTAACCTTCTATCCTGGGTTTATCAACTGGACTTGTCTAGGATGGTGGTTTAGCTTCTTTATATGCATGAAATTCTTCACTGTTACCTTGCACTCTTACTTCTTGAGGCAACAGTTTATGGTGAATTTCAGGTTTCTCTGCCTGGTTTGTTCTCACTGTTATCACTGTCATTGTCTGCCTGTTTGCCCTCTTGACCATGGGTACATGGGAATTTCGAACACTCACATTGATATCTTGTGAGACATACACTTAGTACCTGTACTTGTCTTTCCTTGGTTGAGCCAGGAGAAAGCAGTTGACATGAAAGAGAGAAATTATTTTTTCTTCTTGGCACAATTTAGAAGTTGGTCTCTGATATGCAAACAAATAGTAGTTCTGCACTGCTCCTATTTAATTTTAGGATGGATTTAGTGTCCTAGATGAGTATATTCAAGGGATAAAATGTTAATGTCGTTTATCAAATCATGTCTATGTCACCAGCCTCTCCACTCTTAACCTCTACCCCTGGGGTTTTATAATTCTGAGGCCCAATGCCATGGAGACACAAGGCTTTCAGAATGTTGGTCTTCCTGCTGTTGTGCTGGCTTCAGCCTTGTCCTCAGGTTTGATGACCAGACATTTGGTAGCCCAAGTCATGTTCTGATCATGTACCCCAGTTCTTGGAAGTGGACTTCTGTTTGGTTTCTGTACTGAATCATCTAGTAAATGTTCTCCCAAGAAGCCCAGGCCTTCCAGACCAGAATGGTCTCAAGTAGGAGGAGCTGTTGCTTCTAACAGGCTTCCTCTGGGCCATCTCCCTGCTGCCCAATGGAATCCTGCAAATCAGCAGCTCCTGGATTACCTGTGGCTGTGAACGTTCTTTAAAATATTTTCACATATACAGTGGGTTTATGTGGGTGGATGTGTCTGTGTATGTGACTTTGAATCCAAAATTTTAAGTGCCCCAATTGGTAGTACTCACCCTAAGGGTGATTAGTTAATATTTGAAAAACTTGAATCAGAAGCCTAAAGGTCAATCATTATATATAAATTATACCTCAATAAAGTAGATTAAAAACAATACAGGCTGTTCTCCTGGTGGCCACTACACATCCTCTTCAGTTATCTTTTTCTCTCATTAGCTCAGATGCTCTGATACTAGCATACTGCAGTGATTACTGCATTAAAGTCTCCTGGAGGGCTTGTTAAAATGCAGATTACCGGGCCCTATTCCCAGCGGTACTGATTTTGCAGGTTTGGGATCCAGCCTGGAACTAACATTTCTGATAAGCTCTTATGTTCAAGCTGCCAATCAAGGAACCACACTTGAGAATTGCTGGCATAACGGAGACTAAAAATGCATTTTCCTTGGTGGACTTCTTAGTGATATTCAAGATGTGTGATTTGTCTAGACATAGTGTACAAGCCCTGCCTCCCTTGTGAGACCAGAGCACAAGAATCAAGCAAGCCCAGATAGAGGCCTACATGACATCTCTTAGAAGCTAGCTAGAAATACAGAATCTCAGTGCAGATGCGCAGACCTGCTGAATCCAACTCTGTACTTTAACAAACTTTCCAGGTGATCCTAATGCACATTAAATTTGAGAAACACTTGGCTAAACCAAACTTAGCTCACATCATCTAGTTCAATGGTCCTCAATTATAGGTTACATTAGAATTATCTGCAGTGTTTAAAAAGGAGATTGATGGCCCAAGCACACTCCAGTTGTTAATCAGAATCTCTAGGGGTGGGACCCAGGCTTCTGAAATGTCTTATAAATATCCCCAGGTGATTCTAAGGATAACAGGTGCTGGGAACAACTAATCTGGGCTCTAAGTGCTATCCACATAGTTTTAACAATGGACCAGCTAGAAATCTCCCTTAGCCTGCCCTCAAAGTTAAATACTGACAATTTAATGCCAACTAATACCTTCTCCTAATTGAAATGAAATGATTTTATTTGCCATGCTTTTATAGACCCATAAGAGAAAACATGCTGGTGATTTATCTATAATCTCTATTTATTTTAGAATCTGAGCCACTGACTATATTTTGAGTTGGTCTAAAGCTCAAATGCCTTTGTAAAACTGAATTTCTAGTTTAAGATGAAGGTGTAGTTACTGCACCGTGTAGTATTTTTCTGGACATTTGTGAAATGTTGCAATTTTACATTCTGAGCACCTCATAAAGAATCTTGTCTTAGACAAGATTAGACCCGGTGGAAATCTTTACTCAAAAAGCTTCATAGTTTTCTCCAAGCACATGGAAATGGGTCTTATTTCTCTTCTGGAATGCCCTTTCATCTCACCAGAACTAACAGTGTAAAGGAGTCAAAAGCTGTATTTCAAATTATATGAGTTTCTGACTTCTATTATTTGAGCAAATGAAAATTAATTGACAGAGCCATTAGGCACCTTGAGAATAGCCAATTGCAATATGCCCTTTTTCTTATCGCCATTTACTTAAACAAACAAACAAACAACAAAAAAAAACCTGCATAGGTCAAGATTTATGAGTTGCAGGTACCAAGAGATTCTCATGTTTTAAATATTTCAGATGGCCCCATTCATTGATTATTCTCACCACTCAGACACAGGGAAGATGAAAGTCACTGCCTGTAGCATCTTGCCTCCTCTTGCTTCCACGTGCAAGAAATGTGAACTTCAATCCCCTAAAAATGTGCAGGTCAGAATTTCCATTCTGGTGAACACAGATTTGTTCAGCCCAGGTAAAATGGGTTATGACAAAAACGAACAGCCAATCAGGAATGACGGGACTCTTCCCAGGGCCATCATTGTGTGATTGGACATCCCATCTGAAGTCACTCTAGGAAACATCAGCTCCCTTAGGAAACTGCTATGGTCTGAATGTTTGGTCAGACCATACATTCGTATGTTGAAATCTTAATACCTAAAGTGATGGTGTTAGAAGGTATGGAGGCTTTGGGAGTTGAATGGTCATGAGGTTGAAGCTCTCAGGAATGGCATTAGTGCTATTATAAAAAAGGCCCCAGAGATCCCCTTTACCCCTTCCACCATGTGAGGACACAGCTAGAATGCACTATCTATGAACCAGGAAGCAGCCCCTCACCAAACATGGAATCTGTTGGCACCTTGATCTTGGACTTCCCAGCCTCCAGAACTATCAGAAATAAATTTCTGTTGTTTCTAAGCTATGCAGCATATGGTATTTTGCTATAGGATCCTCATAGACTAAGCCAGAAACCAAACCCAGATCTTCCTAGGTGGGCAGTGGAAGGAGACCTCTAAGTTGGGTGAGGCTGCTCTTTTACACCTGTGCTTCTCGAACTGTAATGTGCACAGGGGTCATCTAGGGATCTTGTTAAAAAGGCAGATTCTGATTCAGTGGGCCTGGGGTGAGACCTGAGATTGCATTTCTAGCCAGCTCCCAGGAGATGTCGATGCTGTTGGTCTAGGCACCACCTCTTTGAGTAGTACGGGTTTAGAACAGTGCTTCCTAATGTGACTTTGCAAAAGAATCACCTGGAAAGCTTATTAAAAACACAGATTTCTGTGTCCCAGTCCTTAGAGACTGGTTCAGTAGATGAGGCCTGATCATTTGCATCTTAACAAGTCCTCAGGTGATCCTGATGTTGCTGGTCCCTGGACTATACTTTACATAGCAAGTCTTTAGTTAACTTTTGAGAAGACTTAGCTAAATGCCTTCCCCACTTCCAACAGTAGCCTTCTCTTTGAAAACAGAGACCCAAACACCAAAAGATTAAGGAGGATGCTACTTTGGAGAAAATTACATAGCAAATTTGGAGAGTGCCACAGAGTCTCTGTTCTTTTTTGCTTTGACAATATGCCTCTTGGATTAAAGAGAGTTCTTCCGGAACAAGATCTAGAGATGAGAATTGAGATGCAGGAACAAGAATTCTGCCTGAAGTGGTGTTGACTGTATAATAACAGTATTCATTATCTTAGGATGACAAACCTATTTGTGTATAGAAAAAGGTTAAAAGAGCCACTAGCAAAATGTTGTTAGTGGCTATATCTTGATATGAGTGATGAGATCTGGAGTGATGTTTACTTTTTGTTACATATGTCTTTGCTTTACATTTTCTGACAAAGGCATTTAAATATTGCTTTCATAACCAGGAAAAAAAAAAAAAAAACAACCAGTGTTCTTAAAGGAGAAAAGTGAGATATATACTCAGTGTAAGTTCATATATTTTTTTCGTTTAGTTTTGTTAGTGCTTTGTACATTTTTGCATGAAAAAGGGATGATCTTTGTCTATGACAGTTCTAGTGTTCTAGGAGCAAACACTTGCTGGAAACTGGGCAATGCCTGCGTGGAGAAAATAAGTTTAAGGAGTCCCAGAGGAGAGGTCAGAAGTTCCCAGGAGAGAATTAGAGGCAGCTCGTGTTCCTCTCCCTGCCCCCAAATGATTTAGCACAAGCCCTCAAGAGTTTCTTGAAGGATCTTTTCCCCACCCTTTTAAGCTTTAAGTTAATTTAAGAGAAGTTGGAAAATATTAAAAGATTAAAAAATTAGAGAACAGTAACAACATGCTGAGGAAGTGGGGAAACCATGCCCATCTGGACATCAGAACCTACGCCCTCCTGTGGTCTGGTTCCCTGGCACACAGGCTGCACTTGTCCACTCGAGATGGGACCAGAAGGAAGGCGGCCGACGTGATAGGAGTCATCTCACAAGCGTGTTGCCATCAAGCCAATGTATGTGCTCAAAAGCCTTGAAGATGCCTCCTGGGGCATTATGTAGATGACTACCATACAAGCTGATTTTCAGCAATTCAAAGGAATATCTAAGTTATCATTTATTTTTTCTATTAATCTGGAAATGGTCAAAGAAGTTGATGGGCATCCAGTACACTGCAGGCATAACTTTTCAAGGAAACACTGAGGCTCTACTGACACCTGCTGGCATTTTCATCTATTTTATGTTAAAAAACAACAAAACAAGACAAAGAAGCATTTTTTTTTCCTACAGCCCTTTGGCGTTGTTATGCTTAGAAGAAAGGTTCTGAAGGGACCTTTTCCACATCATGGAGGGAAGCCACTGGGTGACAGTATCCCCGATGTGAGTGGCTGATCACAGAGCTCTTACTGCCCCTCTGCGCTGTGCCAGCTGCTTCTTGACCTGGGGCAGGGCCCTTGACTTCACTTTCATCATTGGAGGACAAAGAAGCAGCAACCTTCCCTTGTAGTGCCCTTTACGGCTTCCGAGTGTTCTAGTGACATCTCCCACTAACTAGAGCATGGGTCCTGTCCCTGGAGTGGTGACCTCCAAAGTCACTGTCAGTGAGTGACATTTTCATCACAAATAAACAAAAATCTTCAGCAGTGTTGTATTTTCAAAAGATGGACGAAAGTTGTTTAAGCTTCTTCAAAGCTCGCCATCTCTATAATTTATTTCCAGAAACAACTAAATTAGAATGATTAGACAAAGCCAATGAATAGTCTCGGAAATTGTCTACTTTTTTGCCCTTGGAAGCTATGAACTTTGTTTTGTGTTCTGGAACATGTAACAAGCCTTCAGGTTGAGAAAATGCTTCCCAGTTAATGCCAACCAATTTATTTGTGCTTTTTCTGTCTGTTCTTGGGAAACTCTGTGTGGGCCTGTGGTTTGTTAGGCCAATAACAGGATATTTGATAGTCCCCAAGGAGTGATGGATTTTTAGCCTGACAGAGGAAGCGAGGTCTGACGATGAAAAGTAGTTGAGGCATTTCTTTAATGCTACTGTTCCATTTCTTCCTCCTCCTCCGGAATCCTGACTTCACCATTATGCTTGCTGAGGTTTTCGATGCTATTTATAGTTCTCAGAAAATGGCCTTTGCTCTTTGTAAAAGAAAATTTACCTTTGTAGTTCCTGTCTTCTCTCAGAAAGCTGTTAGGTATGACTGGAGGCAGTAAAAACTGTTATGTTCACACGCATTATAATGGCTACCATCAAAAAATTCAGAAAGTACTAAGTGTTGGTGAGGCTGTAGAAAAACTGGAACCCTTGTGCACCATTGGTGGGAATGTCAAATGCTACAGCTACCGTGGAAAACAGTATGGTGGTTCCTCTAAAAATTAAAAATAGAATTGCCATATGATCTAGCAATTCCACTTCATAGTGTTTATCCATAATAATTGAAAGCAGGAACTGAAGTTATTTGTATACCAACGTTCATAGTAGCATTATTATTCACAACAGCCAAGGAATGTAAGGAACCCACGGGTTCATCAGAGATGAATGAATAAACATACAGTGGAATATTATTTAGCCTTTAAAAGACAGGAAATTCTGGCACATACCACTGTGTGTGTGAACCTTGAAGACATTGTGCTAAGTGAAATGAGCCAGTCACAAAAGGACACATCCTGTATGACTCCACTTACATTAGGTACCTAGAGTAGTAAAAATCATAGAGACAGAAAGTAGGATGGTGGGTACCAAGGGCTGAGACGAGGGGGCATGGGGAGTTATTGTTTAATGGGTACAGAGCTTCAGGTTTGTAAGACGGAGAGAGTTATAGAGATGGATGTTTATCGTGGTTGCCCAACGGTGTGAATGTACTTAATGCCACTGAACTGTTCACATAAAAATGGTTAAAATGATGAATTTTGTTGTATCTATTTCACCCACAATTAAAATTAAAAGAAATATTAAATAACAAAAAGCAAATCAAATCAAAAAAACACTCTGTTAGAGCTTAGTCACCTCTGGCCGTTGCAGAGATTAAATTGCTTGACCATTTAAAATCTCTTAATATGTTGTAGTGATATCCCGAAGACATTTCTGTGAGGATGAAAATGTTCTCTATCTGTCCTGTGCAATATGGTAGCCATCAGCCCTGTGCTGGCTTTGAGTGCTTGAGATGTGACTAGTGCAACCGAAACACTGAATTTTATATTTATTAAATTTAAATGCAAATAACCACATATGCCTAGTGGCTACCATACTGGACGATGCAGGTAGAGTTTACGTCTATATCTCTTGTCTATTCCACAATATTTTCCCTTCCTCTGCACTGAGCCATAAATCTAAACAGGCTATAAACCTAAGATGGTAAGGAATCAGCTTATGTGTGGGCTGTTGAACCCACAGTATCAATTTGCTACCAAGCATTTTGCCAAGGGCATGATTTTTTTATGGCATTCATTGGCATCAGTTATTGGACCCAAGGGCAGAGTTGGCCTTAATTCATGGGCTAGCCTTTTCTAGCAAATGCCCTTTTAGAGACCCAAATTCCATTACTGCATGCACAGTCTTTTTCTTCACTTTTCCTTGTAAATCCGTGGAGTGATGGTATGAACTACAACTGAGGTCCAAGTCCTTATACAGAAATTATGTGAGCACATCGCTGTTTGCTCTGGGCACCCTGGCAGTCATGGAGCATTTTACTTTTTAAGGCTTTGCTGGAAAACACAGAAAGGTGAGATATGCAACAAATTCTTAGATTGAAAGACTCACATAATAAAATTGATGAACCCCTATGCATTCATCCTCTAAAATGGGAATAGCTAAATATGTGATTATGGGTTGCATAACATTGGTTAGAAATAAAACTAAGCCAGCACCTGAAGAGGGGCTTATGCTTAAACAGGCTGCAAATAGAAAGCTTAACAAGTCAATCAGTGGGCACCATTCCTTTGTGGCAGCCCAGTGTGTAATGGCACTGTAGATGGCACATACCTTCATGGAAAGAGTGAAAGCTGTTTATTAAAGAATAAAATACGAGCATGCAAAATGTTGACTGCCATGTGCAAGGAAGAAAAGCTTATGTTCTTATTATACAAAATGATTACAGTCTATCTAATAAAAACAACCATATTTGGCTCCAGCAGATTTGTTCACCAAGAACATTTTTTCTGTCTCTTTCAGCAATGGGTGGAAGGCTTGAGATCAATTATACACAACTTCAGGGCCAACAACGTCAGTCCAATGACATGCCTCAAGAAACAGTGAGTTTTGTTTGCATTACTCTTTGTTCTTAACAGCTCTCAAGCAAATGATCAGATTAGGAAATGAAGGCTGAGTATATGTTCAGGCAAACTCCTGCCTGCCAAAATTCCATGCCCCTGACCTTGGAGGAGTTGACCAACACACACCTGTACTCTTCACACCACTTGGCAGGGCATGCATGATCAACCCACAGCCTGAAACCTCTGTGAAAGGAGTGGCTGATGGTCACAAGATGCTGAAACCTCAGTCACCCGCTATCCTATGGGTTGTGGTCACTGAGTTTTGTGTCCCCAGACTGAGTAGTCTGTTGGGTAGCTCTGCGTGCCTGGGTCCATAACTGAGCACTGAGGTAGATCAAGCCTCCACTGCTTAAAACTGAGAAATGGGAAGTGTGGCCAAGAGAAGCCACTTGGAAAAGCACCCATGGCTAGGGTAAAAAAGGAATTCTTGGCGCCAAGCACAAGGCTCCCTGTGTAGCACACAATCAGAGATCCAAAAGTATTTCTGAATGTCGTTCTAAAATTCGATCCATCAGGGATTCAATCAATCAAGGATTCAACCAAGGTTCCAAAGGTACTTTCTGAATTTCTTTATTTTTCCTATATAAGAAGGCATCACCCCAGCTTACTATATCTCAAATCCAGAGGGGTACTACAATGGTAGATTATAACTCCACCCAAGTAAACCTTTTATGGTGACATGAAAATTACCCAAGTAGAAATCCTAGCCAAAGTCAGACATCAGCCTGTTTGAAAAGCAGTGATCCATGAAGGTGTAGGGCCACCTGCCTTCACAGGGTCCTTGGCAGGCAGTTTTGAGGTGTCAGAGGGAACCATATGGAGAAATTGTAGGGATAAGCCTGCATCTCTCAAAACCAAGCCCCAACACCGGGAGTGTGATTCATTGTCCCCACTTGGCAATGGATTTCATTTCTTACCTCCTGGTCACTTTGGCTGTGCTTACGAGTGTGGGCTCTGGGCTATAAATCTGAGCTTCTCCATGGCAAATTCTTAGCTTTGTGCCTGACTGTCCTCTTCCGTGACTCAAAATCACCATGCAGATGAAATTGGAAAGCACCTAGCCCAGTGCCTGCCTCCCAGTCATTCTTTATTCAATACTAGTTATCTTAGATTTCATGGTATCCCTCCAATTTTCCTTGCATCCTCTTAGCAGAAGGAGGTTATTTAGTCTTGTATATTTCTATTTGTTGTACAGCTGCTTCTCCCTTTCCTCTGCAGTTGCTGTGGCATGTTTTCTTATAGAGAAACCCAATGGATATTTTGATGTTGTGACTTCAGGCACTGATAGTCCCAAAGAATCAAAGCTCGCTTATGCCTGAGCAACCCAAATATCTCTATCTGAACACCAGATCTTACGGTGTCCTGCCCAGATCCCTTTGTGGAGCTGAGGTTCACCCAGCCACCAGCTGCTATCAGGGGCTCACCAGGGCTTCAGACCTGCCCGCTTCCCAGAGAATTGCCCTCTGCTGAAGGGGACCCCCCGTGCCTGGGAGATTATAATCCTCCGTCCTCCTAGGGGGCAGCCCACAGCCAATGACAGGCTGAAACAGAGTAAAGAAAGGGTGTTCTTCTTGCCACCAGTTCTGGTGCAAATCACATGAGCTCAAGCTAACCTGCAGCTGAGACCACAACTTTGCTTAACTCTTTTCCCTGCCCAGTCTGCTTCCCTCACTCCCTTCATCCTGAAAATGTCCCCTTCATAAGTAGTCACTTGTGCTTCTAAGAAATTTAAGATAGAAAATGTACCAAATCATCATGTTTTGCAGACTGTTGGAATATTATTGACTAAAAACAGTGAGAATGCGAGTCATTAGCTAAGAGCAGTTCAGCTCTGAAGTACAGATAAATGTTCTAGGTCTCCATGTTCTAGGACACTGAAAGCCTGGGGGAAGCAAGGAGTTGTTCACCATCAGTTTGAATTGATGAACTTCTCTTACCATTGGAAATTAAGGAAGGTGCCCATGCTAGTGGTACCTGGCAGTTCTGGGAGCTGGAAGTGATGAGTCCCCATAGTACTCAACACAAGGCTGGCTGGTGTCACTGTGCACTTGCACTTTCTACCACCTTAATACGTTATTAAAGAACAGTCATCAAAAGCAAGACCAATCACAAATAAGCACTGACTGTGTTTTTCTCAGTACAAGCACCCAGTGTTCTAATTCATCTAGGGTCGCCAGGTAAACTGGAGGGCTCCCAGTTAAATCTGAGTTTTAGATAAGTAACAATCTTTTAGTATATATACATATATCCTGTGCGATATTCGGAACATACTTATAGTAAAAAATTATTTGTTGTTAATCTGAAATTCAAATTTAACTGAGAGTTCTATTTTTTTTTATTTGCTAAGTCTGACAACCCTAAATTCATCTCATAGTACATAATTTTCTCTGATTGTCAGAATAAATGTTCTTTGTTTGAATGAACTTTCTCTTAAAATTCTTAACTGAACTGAAGCTGTTCCCCCTAAGAAATATTAAAGCAATGTTGTTGCTGTTTTCTAGCTGGATGAAATTGGCGTTCATGACCAACACAAATGGTAAAATTCCAGTTAGGAGGTAAGTAAATCATTCCTGTCTGTTATCTGTGCCCCGGAATGGTATCCATTCATGACACCAAACCAAAGAGAGAGCTCTTTACAAGTGTTTGTGTGTTAATTGCCTTAAAGATATTTCTGGAATTCTAGTTCGAATTGCTTTGTGAAATACTATATTCAGTGTGTAAAAATAATTTATGGCAGTAAAGCTGCATTTTTTTCCCCAAAATAGGTACTTTGATAATTTAAAGATTATCTGAAAATGTAGCATTATTTTTGTTAATCTTATAATAAGTGGGTTTTTAGGATTTAAGTTTCTTTTACATACTTAGCCTGAGCAACTATTAGCTAAACTTAAGAAGTTTCTGTCATGCAATTCACGTGGCAGTGCACGTGCCGTGGCGGGAAGCGTGTTAGCCCTGGCTGGTGCCCCCTCATTCCGGGCTTTGCTGCTCCTCTGGTGCTCAGGGTGGGTGGGGTTCCTTCTTTGGCTTCTTGCCGCTTACTCTCTAGGTGTGCTCAAACTGACACCACACACTCTTCAGAGCTGTCCCTTCCTTCCTTGCCCTGCCCCAGGTAACAGTGACAAAGAACAAAAGGGAAGTAAGGCTTGGACGGAGTAAAGCACGAAGAGAACATGAACCAGATATATCCTCCATGCGTGTTCTTTCATCCTTACACAGAGGGAGAGTTCTCTGAGGGTTCTCCACGCATCCTTCTTTTTGGCTTCTCACTACCTTTCAGGTGTTAGTGTTTGTTAATGGTCTCTGGGTACCGTTGGAAACTCTTGACACGGTAGTAATGGGAATTCTTTACCAAACTCTCCAGTATCTTTTTGGTTGGCGTTTGTGTTAAGCATTTGTGGAAATTCCAGAAGCTGGGCTTGGCCTCAGAGCACCTGCTGTTCACGTGGAGTCAGGAGCAAATTTAGATTCATGAACCTGAGCCCACAACCTGAATCAAACATGGGTTCCCCAGGTCCCAACCCATTCTAGGATTCTCTTCTCTGGATGCCACTTTAGCAAAGAAGCAAACTGACAAGTAGCAACAAGAAAAGCCAGAACAACTGGGCAGAATCCTGTCTTAGCACCGATCTCTCAGAGAGAGATGAACAGGTCACCAAGTGCATAGCATCTGAGTAGATCATTGAGCAGTGGCACGCTGGTCACTCCTGCACATTTCTAACTCTTGTTTGTCTCCCTTCCTGCCCAGACACTTCATTCTGCTCTGAACCTTTCATTCTGCATCCATGTGAGAGTATCTCCATACTCCCTTGATGTTCACTTTTTGCACATTTAACAGAATTATCACAGAAGTTACCATTTTTCTTAATTCTGTGTATCATGACAGTCATGAACAAAAGTATCCATGTGACGTGACTGAAATATCTATGAAAGAATATAAAGCATGAAAATCATGAAGAAGACCTTGGGAAGTATTTTTTCTTTTTTTTTCACCCTTTCATTGAGGGCTTACTGAGTCACAGGCCTCATGCCTTTGTTGTGGTCTTTACAAATCTGTATGTAGGATTCTCTGCTTCTATTTAATAACTTATTATACTAGCAGTCAATTTTATGTCTCCTTGAGGAGTTTAAAAGAAAAAAAATCCCTGTTAGCACTCTTGACTGTGGTTGTTGGCAAAGATACTTTACACTTATCCTTATTTTATTTAAAACATTTGCTTAGTTGAGCAATAGCAGGACAATTAATGTATCCCAGAATCCTGCAACTACTATATTTTTGTTTAAAATCAGTGTTGAAGGAGTAAGTCCAGACTTTTGAGAGCATGGATAGCAATGTGAAGAACAGAAATGTAAGCTGGATCTGTTTTTACATGCTTTACTATCCTGATTGCTCTTCCAAGATAGGGTTCAGGAAATGGACAAAGTAGAAACACATAGATTATGATCAGAGCACTTCTAACTAGCAGTTCTGGTTTCCATTGTGTCTATCCTACCAATCAAGTGCTTGTCATACACACCTTTTCTGATTCCAATGATCTTTATCTAGCATGTTCATGTACAAAATTATTACCACCTTTTTTGTAGAAATAGTCTAGATATTTTGGCATCTTCGTAGCTCTCTGTGACATGGACTCCTTGGGGCTTGCCAGTATTAACAGATGTTTGACACAAGACATCTGTGATTTGGGGACAGTTTATTAGAGTTGATGGAGAATTGATACCAAGCCATAAAATGTGGATAACTCTCCTGGTGGACGAGCTGCCGGTGGTTAGGTGGAAATTGTTCTGAATGTTTTAATGGATATGAAGAGTAAACACTTTTAAAATGTCATTTCATCACTAACATTCTGGATTTTTTTAAAATGGAAACTATTCGTGTAGTGTGCATAATGTTAAAAGGGATATGGCTTCATAGTCACTCACATAGATTGGGAATGGCCCCTGCTCTTTAGCATTACACCAAAATTTAATATCCAGGAAGTTGCAGGAATGACACATGAAGAAAGTCTCCTTGTCTCCCTCTTCTCTTTTCTATAATACGTATATAATCTCATGTAGTCTTCCTTTCGTTCAAACTCACAAATCCACACTCAGTTTATCCTCCTACTCAGACCAAAACTTTGAAAATAACTCTTTTGTTTAGCCATCTCTCACCCCTTGTAACCTGGGGTGAACACCAATGTCTAGAGAGGTGGGAAATTGGTAGCCAGACGACAGTTGTGGGGATGGGCTGGAGGAGATCCCAGAGGAGACGGTTGTGTGGAAGAAGGCTGTGAACCTCAGGTATGGTCATGGCAGCCCGACTCCAGCATAATCCGCCCATGTCCTGAAGGCCTGGCAGCCTATAAGGAGGGTCCGATTCTGCTGGGTCAGTAGCCCTTTCCTTCACTTCAAGGGTCCTCTCTGACCATTTCAGACGATGATATTAAGACCATTGGGTAGACTGCGGATCCCATGCGGCAAGCAAAGAGTGGGACTCCCTCGGTCTCTAGGACCTTTGCTATCCGAATCACCTGCATAGTCCCCTGGACTACAGAGTTTAACCAGGACTCTAATAGGACTGGACACAACTGAAGGGTATTGGCTTTTGTAGCATTTCTTTTGTGGAAGGGGTGGTGGTTTATTTTGACTCAACAAAAACGCACTGAGCACCTGTTAGTTATCGAGCACTAAGCTGAACTCTTTGGGCATGGGCCTATATATACAAAGAGTTAAATAAATCATAGTCCCTTTATGAATACTCCATGTACCATGAAATGCAGCCATATTATCTGCCCTCAGCCTCCTCCCCTCTCCTTCCCCATTAAGACATCCTTGTTCTACTTCCTATTTCTTGGCACCAGGTCAAACCCTAGCCAAAAAATTCTATTCCTATATACCTTTCCCTTCCCACCAGCACCCAAGTTCTGTCTCACCAGAAAGGCTCAGTCTCCCTACCTGCTGTGTTCGTGACCATGGCAATCAGTTTTCATTTCATCGTACCAGGCCTATCTAAACCTGACAGAGGCTCCAGTTAGCTGGAACACCCCAAGATTGCTATGCCAAGATTTTCCTCCTGATTACAAGTGCCAGATCCTGCTGGAGTCTATAGTTCTTACATTAACATGTACTTTTTTGAAAAAAAGACATCCTGAAGAGCTACTTTCTCCTATTAAAAAGGTCAGATAAATTGCATCTCGCCTCCATTCAATGTATAAAAATTGTACAAACTTTCGAGAAATGAGAAAATATCAACAGTGCACCCTCTCCACAAGGAATCTTTTAACCAGTTTATTGATGTCACACACACACACTCTCTGCCATGCCTGTAGATTTGTTAAAGAGAATTCAGAGGCCTTCTTATGTTTGAATACAACTATCTCAAGAACTCTTAAAAATGTACTTCTTGAAGTATTCTTGGATCTATTATGAAACAGTAAAGCTTTGAATGAACATATAATAATTCATTTACCTAAAGCTACTACTTCTCAGCCTATTTTGGGACGTCAGACTCTGCAGCTGAAGTGGTGCTTCTCCCACTCAAGATTAACTGGCTGTCAGTGCTGACACTTAGGGCCTGCCTTCCACTTCTCATGAATGGCGGGAAGTATGAAAAGGGTGGGCATGAGATGCTGTTAAAAATCCTCTCATGCTCACGAGGAAAGCATTCCAAATCCAAGCTTCACAGAAAAAAGTAAGCTCTCTCTTCAGGTCAAGGCTGGACTTCTGAATTTAGAGTGCATTTATTTTTTTGGTTTTGTTTTTTATTTCAAAATATTATAGGGGTACAAATGTTTTTAGTTACATGGATCACTTTTGTAATGCTCAAGTCACAACTCTAAGTGTGCCCATCATGCAGATAGTGTTCATTGTACCTGTTAGGTAGGTTTTTGCCCATCTCTTCTCCCCCGCTCCCGCCTGCTTGATTTCCACTGAGTTTTACTTCCCTTCGTGCACATGTATGCTCATCAGTTAGCTCCAATTTAATAAGAGCACATGTGGTGTTTGTTCTTCCGTTCTTTAGATGTTTCACTTAGGAGAATGGTCTCCAGTTCCATCCACATTGTTGCAAAAGGCATTAATCCATCCTTTTGATGGCTTAGTAGTATTCCATAGTATACATATACCACATTTTGTTAATCCACTTATGAATTGATGGGCACTTGGGTTGATTCCACATCTTTGCAATTGTGAATCATGCTGCAATAAACATTTAGATGTAGGTGTTTTTTTGATAAAATAACTTCTTTCCTTTGGGTAAATACCTAGTAGTGGGATTGCTGGATCAAATGGTAGGTCTGCTTTTAGTTCTTTGAGGAATCTCCATACTGTTTTCCATAGAGGTTATACTAATTTGCAGTCTCACCAACAGTGTGTAAGTGTTCCTTTCTCTCTGCATCCACGCTAGCATCTTTTGTTTTTGGACTTTTTAATAAAAGCCATTCTAACTGGGGTATGGTGATATCTCATTGTTGTTTTAATTTGCATTCCCCTGATAATTAGTGACAAGCATTTTTTCATGTTTATCAGCCATTTGTCTATCTTCTTTTGAAAAGCTTTCATATCTTTTGACCACATTTTAATGAGATGGGTTGTTTTTTCTTGCTGATTTGTTTGAGTCCTTTGTAGATTGTTGTTATTAGCCCTGTATCAGCTATAAAGCTTGCGAATATTTTCTCCCATTCTGTAGATTGTCTAGTTGCTCTGTCAGTTATTTCCTTAGCTGTGCAGAAGCTTTTAACTTTAATCAGGTCCCATTTATTTGGTAATGAATTACCTGGGCTTCCAATCAGGGAGTGAATGAAGGCTCCCTTTGGTGGCTAAGGCACAGCTCACAGCTAAGTGTGGAGTTCCAAGGTATCAAGTCCTCTCCTCGGTAGTTTTCATTCTGAGTGTCACCAATGCATTTGTAGCAGGGAGTCTCTCTTTCCTGCTTTTATCACCACCAGGAAATATGCTCATTAAGGTGCTATCCATTTGATTAGCCTGGCGCTCACTGTGCTAGTTAAAAGGCTATTCAAAAATGCCATGTATTGGGGTTGTGCCAAGATGCCCCTGAAACATTGGATTGCTGTTCCCCAGCTCCACTATGCCAACCTATAGCTTTCATAATAAAGTCCCTGATCCTTGAGGCAGCTGACATTTCAGAGTGGCTCCAGGGTGCTTAGCTTGAAAATAAAAACAAAATATGTCTGGTGACATGTGTG
Organism: Eulemur rufifrons; assembly: GCF_041146395.1. Classification (NCBI taxonomy): domain Eukaryota; kingdom Metazoa; phylum Chordata; class Mammalia; order Primates; family Lemuridae; genus Eulemur; species Eulemur rufifrons. The sequence goes on from NC_091002.1 coordinate 32,562,710, forward strand.
TACTGTCGTTAAGTGTGGGAAGCAGGACAGAGGCGTTCACAGGCATGGGCTGAGGGGCTCCTACTTATCCCCAAACCCAGATATCGTCAACGTGAGGTTTTGTCCCAGGGCTGCTGCTTCATCCACCACATTGCTTTTTCCTAAGCAGGTAATTTGGTAGGATCAAAATCTGTCACTGTCTTTGTCCAGCAATGTGTATCCTTCACAGTGCCCCTTGTCCTCACAAGCACCTAGGGGGACTGTTGGCCTTAGGGTCAAGTGGCTTTGCTAGCCTAACCAGCTCCCAGAGCCAGAGAGACCTGGAAGAGCTGGTTTGGGTGGAACAAAAACCACATGCAAATGAGAAGTAATTTTATTCTCCTTATCCTTTTCCCCCAGCCCCCCCATCCCTAGTACGACTTGGATTTTGCCTCAGAGAAAACAGAATGAACAATAACTTGAATTTCTCTCTTTCTTTTCCATCCTAGTATTACTAGAACTTTTGCATCAGGGAAAACAGAAAAGGTGATCTTTCAAGCGTTAAAGGAGTTGGGTCTTCCCAGTGGAAAGGTATTCATTAACTTGATAATGTGGTTCTAAAACCATCTTGTTTATTTATGTTCTCATATGTAATAAGCTGGATGATTTATAGGAAACTGATCTCAGATCAGAATTAGATTTTATGACATGCAGTATAGTTCGTTTTCTCTTTGTCCTCCCTCCTTCCTTCCCTCCTTACCTTCCTTCCTTTCGTCCTTTGGTTTTCTGGGCATTTTAACCTAAATGTTTTAAAATTCAAATAGTTTCCTTCAAAATGGTTCTGTCAGTTTTATTAAGGAAAGGAAATGAAAGGCAGACTGCTCTTTTACGCAGCTCTTATTTGAGAGCAGCTCATCTGCGCTGCCTCAACCAGGCACGGAGCCAGCATGAATAATTAACAAATAAATTCAGTTCTCCACGATGGCTGTGTGATAGTTTATGGAGCATCTCTCCCCACACAAGCCATTTGTATTCATGGCCCTTCAGATTTCAAATAATTGAAATTAATTTATTGACTGCGAGAAAGATTTAAGCCTGTTACTGCTTTAGCAAGTCCCATTTGAAATATAAATTTCAGTATGAGGGGAAAATCTGCTCTGGTTATCCTAAGCCCCTTTATGTGGTCTTGCAAAAATGCACAAAATAAGTATAATTAAACGTGGGGCTTGATTTATTCAGCATCCTGTAGGCAGGGAACTTTTCTCTCTCAAGGAAAAATGAAGGGAATGTTTCTCTATATGTGTTCTTTGGGGTGTTTGGCAAGCCCAGCTGTGGCCAGATGTTTCCACACACAAGTTCTGGCTTCTGTGAGCAAGCATCTGAGATGGAGGCCCTGGGATTCCAGGTGGTCATCCCTGAGCTTCTCACCCTCCAAAGAGAAAAAAAGGTTCTGCAATTCATGACACACATTTTATTGTTCGCAGAATGATGAAATTGAGCCTGCAGCATTTACTTATGAAAAGTTCTATGAACTGACACAGAAGATTTGTCCTCGGACAGATATAGAAGATCTGTTTAAAAAAATGTAAGTTCGTTTTATGAGAAAGCATCCTATAAATACTATCATTGTCCTTTTAGATTTTTAAAACATTTTTATTATATTTTAATATAGCATGTTGGTAGTGTCTAGGAATATCTAGTCAGGGTTACATTTTCACCCCTTAGTTCATCAGTGTAAAAGTTCACTCTGAGTTTTTGAGAAACTTTTACATAAATTAATTGCAGCACCTGGAACTGTTTTCCCCCCTTGCATTGGCTTTACTAACTACCTACAATTTTAACCTGCTCCTTTAGGTATTAACCCATTATGTGAACTAACTAGATCCAATTTGGAATGTTAGTATGTTGTTGGAAAAGTCCATTCATTCCAATTATTTCAAATGGATGACTTACATGTTGTTTTTCAAATAATGTCTTTTGATAATGCTAAAGAATTGCAGACATTTTCTGTGACCTAGTGGGAGTGTTTTCTTTCCTTTATTGTTGTTGTTGTTGTTGTTTTTTTCCCGTGCCCCCCTTATGAACAGTCTCTGGCCATTTTAAGAATTCACCACTACTTCAGGGTTAGAAAATAAGTTTAGAATTATCATCAACAAATGTCAACATGTAAATCGTACCTACTGTAGCGTCATATACAAAAACTTACTTTTTCTAATAAATTTCTTTTCAGCAATGGAGACAAAACTGATTATTTAACGGTAGACCAATTAGTGAGCTTTCTAAATGAAGTAAGCTTTTTCATACATTAACTCCATAAAGTCTGTGTGCAGTGGCTTGCCTCCTCCGGTCTCCTCATTGCATGCCCGCATCATACGCCCTTCTTTGCTTTGCTTCTGACCTGCTGATCTTTCCATTATGGCTTTACCAGGTGCAAAAATCAGCTGCCGCCCTGTGTGTTCATGTGCTTCCTCCACGTTGGCTTTGCACACCGCTTTTCGTTGGTTTCTGGCTGTGATATGTAGCTCTGGTTCTGTGTATGTGCGAGTGTTATAATATATTCATTTAATTAAATGTGTCTATGTTTTTGCAAGATGATATTTAAGGTACTTTTTTTTTTTTCCTATTGATCTCTTTAAATGGAAAGAGAATGGATTGAGTTTGACCACACTGTAGTTGGATTCTCCATTGCTAACTTTATCTCATACCTTTGCATGGACTGGAAATCTTTATTTTTGTCTTTTAATGGATTGCATGTAAGAAAAAATATGTAGGTTCAAATAGAATATTTTGACAATGAGCAAAACACTTGAGTTCCTGGGTGAAAATATAGTGAGTATTAGGCTAAATTGGATTGCAGGTTAAATTTTTACTTTTTATTTTTGTAACAAGCTTGGAGCTAATTTTAGAATATGATTCACTTAACAACCAAAATTGGTTGAGAGAATTTGCTTAAGCACGAGAGAAAAATATTTTAGAACAAGTAAAGGTCGCAACTTTTATTACAACTAAAATGAACTTCTAGGTGCCTTGTTAGCGCAGTAGGTAGCGCGTCAGTCTCATAAAATGAACTTCTTTTTCCTTTACACATACCAAAAAAAGTGTTTTTCTCTTTAGTGTGAAACCCATAGAGACTCTTATGAATCCAAAAAGGAAAATTCACTTTTTTTCTAACACGATAATAAGAGTTTAAGTGAGGAATGAATACTATATTTTTGTTTCAAAATAATTTAAGTTAACCACTCTACCATATAAAGAGAAAACATTAGAAAAGATAGCATCCTGCCAGGCAAGTGGTATTGCCTTAAGAAAAGACAAAAAGGCAGACAGTAATTTGCCACTTGTGGAAACAAATCACATCGTTGCCAAAGGTCTTCTCTTTTCTTTCCTTGTGAGGATTCGGTGGCTTCCAATGTATAAAGGTTGCCCTTTAGAAACACTGTTAACTGCACTGATGAGAAAGAGAAGATACTCCTTGGATCCGACAGATGCCTCTACTTTTAAATAATCCCTTCAGTACAATGCAATATTTATTTTACTTGAAGACATTTCAAGTTTTTCCACTCCACTAGTTTTTAGTCATGCGAATACTATGCTCATAATCTTTACCCAGATATTATCCACATTCTTATACCACAGTTGCTCAGAAGTTAAATTGCCTTGCTATGTTTCTATAACCCCTCCCCCTCTTCTGCCTTTTGTGGTTTATTTGGTTGGTTTGTTTGTTTGTTTTGTTTTATTTCCCTCAGCTTCTTCATGCACTTTGGGTCATTGATCATCTTAAGTTTGGTGAGATGGGCGGGAATCCTGCTTTCTGCTAAAGAGGAAAGACGGGTTAGTGGAAAGGAGACAATCTACCACATCATCAACTTGCCACTTCCTAAAATGAGGCCTCTTGTGCACTTTGGGATGAAGCCAGCACCAGCCTCTCTTAAGCATTACAGAGACCTTCATGCTGCATTTCACTGTTCCAAGGAAGCAACAATTGTGGCGTCTTGAGGATGGATAGGTGCAGCATTCGCAGCTCTTACCTAACGCATTTCCTTTTATGGATTGTTTTTATTGGCCTACCCAGTAATCACTGTTGTAATTCTTATAAGACATAACATTTAATTTAGAAAAAAAAAAATGATCACCCATACTTTCTTGCTCTGCCATCCAAATTCTTTCTTAAAATACGTATTATTTGGCAAGCTTTTATCCATCACTATTACTGTGGACGATGATATGCGTTTGTTTTTTATGTTTCCTTCTATTTGGCTTCTCATTAACGTAAGAAAGTACTGATGGAATCAGTGTGGTTCTGGATTTCTTCAGGTCACGGAGACTATCAGACAGTGTAGGAAAGTGTGCAGCCTTTATTTTTAATCAAAGTGTCTGCCCTGAATTTCTTCCTTTTGTATCCTAGTGAACTCAACTGAAAGGACTAGAAAAACAATTGAATGTCTCCTTGAAGAAGCTTTGCCAAACCTAGAGAACATCCTGCCAGCTCCTTGCCTCCCCTTTTTTTGAGTTGTACTCTTGCCCCTTTTATCTCTCCAAAAACAAAAACATCCCTTAGGCAGAGCAACTTCAAAACTCATAACAAAAGGAGACAGAGAGCTCACTCAAGAAAGGAACAGACATTGGAATGTAAGGGTCTATGACTCCAAAAGATTAGACCTAAACATTTTCAGAACGTCTTAGCCACATAGTCTCAACAAGCCAGTAGTCAGCATTGCACTGGGAGCCCTGGATCATGCAATAAGACAAGGAAAAATAAACAAGCCCTGCGAACTCTGGAAAGGACAAAGCCCTAGTCTCATTTGCCGATGTTGATTGTCTACCCTTATATTAAAAATGATCAACTGAAAAACTCTTTGAATTAATAAGAGAGGTTAGCAAGGTAACCAGAGAAACAATCAGCAAAGCAAAAACCAATAGACACATATATACCAGCATTTACCAATTAGAATAGGTAAAATCCCATTTATATTACCAAAAGTCTAGCTGGCTCAGCTTGTAAATATCTTTATTCCCTCTGTGAAATTTTTTGTTCTGTTTACTAATGTGTATCTTCAAGGGGCTGAAAGGAAAGCAGAGACTATTGTCCATTTACCACCGTGGCCACCACGTAGGGGTTTGTACTACCTTCTCCCTACCTATGCCATCCACATGGACTAGCTTTTCATCAGTAGCTTTGTAGACCTGCCTCATCTGCTTCTCAGTATCTTCTTGTTCCCTGCCCCCGAAGTGTGACCCATGCACCAGCGTGGGCATCCCTTGGGAGCTTGTTAGAAATGCAGAATCCTGGGTCCCACCAGGTCTGCTGAATCAGAATCTGCATTTCACAAGATCTCCAGGTGATGGTTTGCACATTCAAGTTTGCAAAGCCCTGTCCTAGAGGATTACTGGATTCTTCCTTGAAATGTTTAGTGTGAGTGGGAAGGATATGGGAGCCGCATATGCATTCTGTTATTCTCCATAAAGAATTTAGTCATGGAAATCCACCACTCGGATCTAAAATTTTGCCACAGCAATAGCGTCTCTTGGTCCCATCCAACGGACTGAGGGAAACTTTCTTTGCCTATAGTATGAAAATTGCAAGCTAGAATCTAGGAGGGATAACACAGGTGCTCAAAGTGAGCCACCACTAGGTTAGACACTACTTCCAACTCAGTTGCTAATTAAAATCTCTAGGCTTCAGTCAATTTCACTTCCCTTTCCCTATTCCTAAAGAGAAGCTAAGTTGATTGTAGTTTTACCTTCTTTCCCTCTTTGACGTCTTACAAAGGTGCTAACAACTGAGGACCTGCAGAATTAGAAGATGCATGGAGGGCAGGACAGAGAAAGCAAAATAAGGAAGTAAGGAGAAGAGTCTTAGGTGGCCACAGTAATTAATAATTAGCTTTATTTTCTTGCTGCTGGTAATCCTCCCCCTGCCTCACACATATCATATGATCACATTAGGGCTAAACCTGACTTTTTTATTTTTGCAGTTGAAAGAATATAAAAAGGGGCCCACAATCTCTTTCTAAGATCTTTATTCTTTAGTGCACAGGCAAAGGGAGAAAAGTAGGTACTTAGTCTTATCAGTAATCTTACCCTTGCCAATTATTTCTTTCTCCTTTTTTTATACCTTTTTTTGAATATTATTTATATTATTTTTAATAACATCCCATTTCTCCCGCTACTTGGATTAAAGCCAGGTGACGCCTCCTCTCAGTACAAACAAGGGTGTAATAATGGAGTCCTGTCCATCACGTCCTTATTTATTTGGACACAGTTCTGTGAGCTATTTTTGGAAGCTACCTAGAATCTCATTTTACAAAGCACTGGATACTATGGGGTGAATATCCTGGGTACATTGTTTCCCCAAATCCAGACTGAAAACTGATGGTCCCTCAGAGCTGTGAAACTTTTGCCTCACTGTGCTTGTGTCTGTGTGGAACATCTCTGCAACCTTCTCACTCTGAGATTCCCTGGAAATGATCTTTCTCCGCATTGTTTTTTCATGTATAGTTTTGTGACTCTAATGCAAACCTTACCATTTTTCCCCCTTGTCTTTGGATTATCCAGATTGTGCTGTGCTACCTTTTTGAAACATGAGAATTTTAGGGAAAGCAAAAGATTATGTTATCTGGTAGAGCAGATACAAAGATAAATGTAGTTTCACATTGTGCTTAATGCTTATTTGCTGCAAATGTAATTTTCAGAGTAGGAGTTTATGATATATGCATCTTAGAACACAGTTTTCCTGGCTACTGCTTCTAATTAGAGGACATCTTAAACATTTAGCATTCTTCTATCCTTATAGGAGTTAGGTACATTTTTTTAAATCTATATGCAAATATGTTAAAATGCATACCTGTACATGTTAGAGCAGTGATTCCTTTTTTTATTTTTTTAAGACATCGTCTTGCTTTGTTGCCTGGGCTAGTGCAGTGACGGTGTTGTCATATATCACTGCAACCTCAACCTCCTAGGCTCAAGCAGTGATCCTCCTGCCTCAGCCTCCTGAGTAGCTAGGACTACAGGCATGCACCCCCACACCTGGCTAATTGTTTTATTTTTATTTTTGTAGAGACAGGGTCTTGCTATGTTGCTCAGGCTGGTCTTGAACTCCTGGCTTCAAGCAATCCTCCTGCCTTGGCCTCCCAAAGTGCTAGGACTATAGGCGTGCCCAGCCTAGAGCAGTGATTTCTTAAACTTGAGCACGTTGAGTTACCTGGAAAGCTTATGAGAACGTAGATTCATGGGTTTCACCCCAGAGATCAGATTCAGTAGATCTGGGGCCTGAGAATCTACACTTCTAACAAGCTCCCTGTTGGTGATGCTAATGCCGCCATCCACAGACCACACACTGCAAGTAGCACCATGTTAGAATGCACACACAGATGTATATAAAGATACACACAAAAATGTCTGAATTCCCTCTCCTTTCCCTAAGTTTCTCTCTCCTCTCCCCCTGTAGCCAAATCCCTTCTTTCTTTCTCTTTTTAATTCATATGGATTTGCCTCATTATCCATGAGTTCAGAATACTCACCAATGAACATATCATTAAATCAAAAGACTTAAATAAGGAAGAGACATACAGTGGCCAACTTTAAATATAACACTGCTGGGGTCTAAAAAGGACCTTTTTTTTTTTTTTTTTATCCCATATTCATCTTTTTCCAAATGATATTTTTTATGGAGATGTGCCAAGAAAGAGGGTTTTTTTTTTTTTTTTTAATTTGTTTGTTTTTAAAACAATGCATTCTCACCAGAGGGGTGAAGCTCCTCATTTCTTTGAGCAGTGGGCTCTGTTGCATGATGGCATCGATTCCCTAAACAAGGTGCAGCATGCCTTCACGTGCCTGGCATTCCATGGTCCACCTCACAATTTCTCTTTCTCTGCATATCCCATAACTTTTGTTCTTGATGGTCTCAAGGCCTGTTATTAATATAACAGTTTCTGTTCTAGCATATGCATGGATGTGAGCTGTTGTGAGCCATAATTTCTTAGATTACAACAGAAGCATGCTTCATTGGGATAAATTGGCAAAAAAGATATTGATTCCTTATGAGTCAATGCTTTTAACTCAGTGGGGGGAAAAAGGCAAACGAGAAAAGGCTGGGCCACCTCTGCTTTAACAAATGACATCAAGTGTTCCGTTGGCCAAAGGCATTCATTCGTGATGTAGCTCACTTTTCAAATGACCATTCCAAAACAAATGGGGAAAGAAAATCCATATGAACTTTTAACAGTTGTTTCTTAAATACCTTTCCAATAATGTTTTTCAAAGTCTGTGCATATATTTGGGTAAAGAGTTATTGCTGAGGTCCAATTTATTGACCAGATTTTGCTCACATCTGCTTATCTGTCGTTATTCCATTGAAGTTTGCTTTATTTATTTGTTTGTTTGTTTGTTTATTTATTTGAGGGATGACCAGGGACCCAGTGCAGTCCTCTAATCCATAGCAAACAATAGGGAAGTTTAATGGACCCACTGCCTCCAGATACACAGAGACACGTACAAGTACACACACACACACACATACACACACACACGTGATTGTAGCTAAGTCAGTTAGCAAATCAGACTTTTCATCATTGCTGTAAAATCAGGATGACATCACTGTAGGAACAGCATTGTTCCTGGTGCCTCATGTCATACCAGGAGCACCTTATGTGTCAATTTGAAAAGGATGATGTCACCAACCTCCTAAGTACCTTAATCATTCATATACTCTCTGCCCAGAGAATTTTATATTGTTTACAGCTTGTAGATATCCTTGTGCTGATTAATTTTAAGCATTAAAATTGGTTAATTTTGAAAATATTTACTCAAGAAAATGAAGTTTGCTGAGTGCCCAAGAAATCTTTTATTGATATAGAAAGATACAATGAAAATTTAATGATGTTTGCCTATCTAATATTAGGGCTTTTGTTATTATTGTTTTTGAGGTTTTGGGGGGCACTTAAACTAGTATATTATCTATTTCTTTGAACTATTTTGGGAGGGTTGGTTTTTGTTTTTCTTAAACATTTTGACCTCACTTTTTATAGACATTATGCCAAATGTCTTACCTATGGTGTGGGAACTAGAAGACAACACAGTTGACATGCACACTGTTATGTATCTTTTAACTTTTGAAGGGCAAAAGAAAATGTATTTTCTCTCTCTAGTTCAGTGAGCGGAACCAACAAAGCATGCTCAAATTTGGACTTTTTGAATTACATTTTAGGGAGAAAGACAGAAAGGCAGTGAAGTTCTATCTTTGTAATTATAAACATAGTCTAGACATATTTTGTTGGAAACATTATAAAATTAGTAATATATAATGCCTCAAGGGCAAGAAATGTCAACCTAAATGCAGTTATTTTCTTATCATAGCATCAACGAGATCCTCGACTGAATGAAATTTTATTCCCATTCTATGATGCTAAAAGGTCAATGCAGATCATTGAAATGTATGAACCTGATGAAGATTTGAAGAAAAAAGGTAATCAAAACAGAAAAACAAATTTTTCCCCTTAAAACAAGAAAATATGCAACTGTTAAAGCCCTTGGATTTTTAGGAAAAGATATCTTTGAATGCTTTGGAGTTCCCTAGAGCCAAGGATGTATCACTGATTTTTTTTCCCCCATTCTTGAGTTAGTATAAATTTCATCTCACATCAAAATTAGTCCATGCTGCCTGAAGTATACTGTTAAATTTATTGTGCTATTAAACATATTATGGTGATATTTTGCCCATGTACTTTCACGTATTAGATTTTAGTATTACATATTGCATAAAATATAAAAACGCCAAATACGGTCTCTATTTGCAATCTTTGAAAAGAATTTCTGTTATAAAAATAATTTACACCTTCTTTTTCTCTCTTTTGTTTTGCCAAGCCAAATAAATTTCTTGCATCATTTGATGTACCCTCTCACCCCTCATTTGACCTCTGGTGTGAACGATAAATACAATTGATGTGAAATTATATAGTCAGGAATCACTTTAGCAAATTGCTGATGTTTCTGGACCTTTGTCCCTTTTAAAGAAACGTTGGGAAACAATGTTATTCCTTCCAGTATCTGTCAAAGGAAAGGCAGGGGGAGGAATTCTAAGGTCGGTTCCATAGCAGTGGGAAACACCTGCAGAGGATGAGAGGAATAATGCTAGCATCACTGTATGGGGAGTGCAGGGGGTACCTGAGCTAGAGCCTCCGGCCTTAAGTCTCAGTGGAGAAGGAAAGAAGATCCAAGTTCAAGTTCTGTCGGTCCCGTGTGTCAATGAATCTCATGGCCTCAGTTTCCTCCTTTTCAGAATAGATTCTCTTTTCTTTGTATCTAATGTCTGTGAATGTGGCTAAAGGGTTCATACCTTCTCTGGACCGACGTAGAACCTATTGTTGGTATGCCTGGCTCGTCACACCCCTGACTTCACCCCTGATATTTTTCCAAGCCCAACAGAGTTTTCCCTTTGGTCATCGTCATACAGCTACACTTTCTTCTGTGGCTGAAGATACCTATTTTCAGTGAGACTGCTTCATTATCGTAATTTATTCCATATTCTGCTTCATTATCATAATTTATTCCATATTACATGTGACTAAAGCAGAGGGAGGGGCATCTTGGTAGAAAAGTTAGCATTTTGCAGTAGCAGGAGGCGATATGATTCTTGTTGCTACCCTGTCACTGTGTGACTTTGAGCTAGGAACTAGCCTCCTGGGCCTCAGTTTCCCTGCTTGATGTAAGAATAAGAAGGTGGGGCTCATGCAGTCCTTCAGATAATAGTTCCCTTTCTTACCTTTACTTCTTATGGTTGTAGAAAGCTGACTAGGTGCTAAGCACTGTGCTAGATGCTAGGAATTCAAAACTGAGTAAGCAATGCCCCCTGCCGTGAAGGCAGTTGTGGTCTGTTCAAGGAGAAAGGCAAGTGACTCAGCTATTCCTTGGCAGTGTGATAAATGTTCTGGTAGAGATGTGTCCTTAGTTATTCCTAAATTCCTTCCAAGTCTTAAAAGTCTATGAAGTTACTACTGACACATCTAAAAGGCATAGCTTTACCATTTCACAAATGACAGAAATTTTAAAGTCTGTCATTATCAAGTGGAGGTGAGAATGCGATGCAAAAGACATTCCTAAAAACTTCTGGTGGGACCATAAATTGTTCCTGCCGCCTTGGTGAATGTTTTGGCAATAGCTCGCGAAGTGGAAAATAAGCCTCTCTTGCAGCCCAGCACTTCCACTTCTAGGTATGTGCGCTAGAGAATCCCTTGTACCTCTCCCTAACTCTGAATGTCAGAGTGGCACAGGACTCGGTCCTCAGACCTCTGACCCATCTGTGCTCTCTCATTAGGTAGCTCATGCAGGCCAGTGGCTTTACGTTCTTTCTATTTGCGTAAGTTAAACTCTCCAGTCCGAACCTCCGACTTAAACTACAGAGCCGTAGAACTCTCCATTTGGATGTTGGATGGACATTTCCATTGTAAACATACAACATGTTTGGGGTCTCCCCACCCCCTGACTGTTCCTTCCCCAGCCTATAAAATGGTATCATTCTTCACCCAGCTTTTCAAGTCAAAACCCTTGGAATCATATTGGACTTGTTTCATTCTGTCACATCACATCTGATTCACTGGCAGAATCTGTAAGATCCAGTCTCAAAATAAATCCTGAATAAATCACTTCTCACCATTTCTACCCGTACCAGATTATCCGTGCCTACGTCATCCCTCCCCGGGCAATGCCAGGTGACTTCTACCTAGTCTTATCCTCTTTACTCAATGCCCTACAGTTTATGCTCCACACAACAGCCAGAGTAAACCTTTTTAAAAACAAATCTAATCACCAGATTCCTCTTTTCAAAACCCTCTGAAGGCTTCACAACACACTTAGAATAAAATCCCAAGTACTTATTGAGGACTAAAGCCCAACTGATATATGTAGCCTTTGGCTCCATCTCCAAACTCTTTTCCAGCTACTTGTTTCCTTGGTCACTTGCTCCATCTTGCTGTCATTGGATGAACTTGGCACACACACTTTCTCATCAAGGCCTTTGCACCTGCTAATCCCTCCACCTGGAGTGGGGTTTCTCCAAGTGTGTGCGTGGCTTGTGTGTGATTTGCTCCTCATACGTGTGTGTGACCTCCTCAGAAGGGCTTTCACTGTCCACATACCTGACACAGTGTCCTGTCATTCTCTGTCACCTTTCTTCTTGCTTTCTTTGTCCTTGAAGCACTTTCATGATATTATATTTATTTGTTTCTCTCACCTATAGTATATGAGTTTTCATGAAGGAAGGGCTTGTTTCTTCTGTCACTGCATCTATCCTGGTGCCTCTGAAAGTACTTACTCCTAGAATGAATCAATCTGCCCAAAGAGAGAGGTAGACAAATTTCTACTTTCAGTACTTTTCGTTATAATTAGAAATGACCTACATATCCATCAATAGAATAATGGATAATAAATTATGGTACATTCCTATATGGACTTCTACACCTTCAGTGGAAAACAAATGAACAAGAGCTACATATATCAACTGGATAAGTCCCAGGAAAATATACAGTAAAAAATAGCAAATTGCAAATGTACACAGTGGGCTAGCTTTGATATAAATTCAAAAATATTCCAATCTACCTATCATTTGGATAAATGTATATGGAGTGAAGTTGCAGAACCATTTTGGTGTTAAACACCAAAACTAGGGTAGCGGTTATCTGTATGGCAGTAGAAAGACGATGGAACGGAGTGGAATTGAGGTAGGGTATGCAGGGTGCTGCCGTGGTGTTGGTAATTATTCATTCCTTTAAAAAAGGAATAACAAATAAAGCAAAATGTTAAGATCTGACAAAGCTGTGGTATAGGTCCATGGCTACTTATTATACTACCATCTGTACTTTTCTGTAAGTTTGAAATGCAGATGCTTAAATAAAAAAAGCAAAAAGCTCAGGCTGTCGATGGCCAGTAGGGTGGCAGAAGATGCATACTTACTGACTGCCTCTCCTGCAGTTACCGTGTGGCCCTTGCCCCATGTCAGGCCCTTGCCACATGTGATTGAAATGAACAGCAGCTTTTGGGGTCGTGCTTCAGTGACCACTATACACTCTTCAGCAGTCCCTTACCCTGACTTGCTGATAAAATTGAAAATTGAATTGTTTGCATTCGGAGTGGCTATCATCACCAAGAAAAATCCCTTCTCTAATCCAGTGAGAGCCATGCCTTACAATTACTACGTTTTCGATTTTTCCAAGGGCACGTCTCATATGTATTCTCATTTGCCATTCATGACGATCCCGGAAAGCAGGTAGGGACAGGGTTTTTCCCCACGTGACAGAAGAGGAAGCTGAGACCCAGGGGCAAAAGGAGTGCGTGGCAGAAGCAGAATTAGATTCAGGACCTGTGTGGCCCCTAGTTACCATAGCTCCTGGTGCTGCGTTTCTGAACTTGAGGTACTATGTATCAATACTTCTGCCATCACAGATATGAAAGCAGAATGCCACCTATTTGTGGAATGCATTGTATTACTTATAATGCACAACTCTTATTTTATTCAAGTTTTGGAAGACAAAGGTTCTTGGGAAAGAGACCGTGAAGTTGTTTTTACTCCTACCGTTTAAGCTGCCCCAGCTTCCACGAATAAAACATGAGATGTGCATCTTCAGAGTTACAAGTGCTACTAAGATATTCTTTTTCCCCTAGGCCTCATGTCAAGTGATGGGTTTTGCAGATATCTGATGTCAGATGAAAATGCCCCAGTCTTCCTAGATCGCTTAGAACTTTACCAAGAAATGGACCACCCTCTGGCTCACTACTTCATCAGTTCTTCCCATAACACCTATCTCACTGGCCGGCAGTTTGGCGGGAAGTCTTCAGTAGAAATGTACAGACAGATTCTTCTGGCTGGTTGCAGGTCAGAAACTCAAAATGGCAATTTGTTATTTGTCTGTGGTGCCCTTTTACATCTCTCTGAAAAATAGGAAATAGTAATCAGGGTGAAAAGGACATTTGTTCTTCTCTTTAATGTATTATAATGGTCATTTAACCTTGAGAAAGGAAGGACAATATCTCTCCCAGAAAGGTCTAGAGTCATCCTGTGGATCAAAAGACTTTTTTACTGTAAACTTAAAATATGCTCCAAAAATTGCAAAAAAGAAAACATGCATATTTTAAGAAGGCCTGTTAAGTTTTTTTATTGATTATGGACACCTGTAAATTTAGCCTTATTTAATGTAAAAGTGCAAAAATGTAGTTCTCTAAAAAACAGAGATTATGGAAAATGATTTTCTTCTTACAGAAACTGGCAGATATTTGAGATTTAAAATATGGCAAAAACGATAAAAGTGAAAAATTAGAAATGCAGTTACATTATAATTTTTTTCTTTGTTATCAATTAAGCAGTCCTTTATTTTTTTAACTCACTTTTTTTTTTTGTGTATGGGAATACTTTAAAAGAAATTAACTATATCCTTGTTTCCATTCACATATTTCCTCTGAATACTTGAGTATGAATCACTTAAATACTAAGAACATTTTTAATATGACCAAAGTAACATTACCCCACCTATCAAAACTAAAAAATTATTTTTAATGTCATCTAAAACCCAGCCCATATTCAGATTTCCCCAGTTATACACAAATTATCCTTTATTGAAGCTCTGTCACAAGTAGTATTTGACCACCCAGACCATGCTGCTTGTTATCTCTCTTAAGTCTCTTTTAATCTCATTCAGACAATCCCTTTTTGATGATACCAACCTGATGAGGAATATAATGTGTTTTTAACCTGTATATGCCATGAAATAATCATATTACCTAACTCATTCAATTTTCTGTTCTGTAAGAAAACAGTTTATGTTGATGTCTTTTCATCTGCACACACACTATTTTATAGTAAAGGTTCAATATTGTAATTTCACTGTGTCCCTAGATGCATTGAACTTGACTGTTGGGATGGAAAAGGTGAAGACCAAGAACCGATAATAACTCACGGAAAAGCAATGTGTACAGATATCCTTTTTAAGGTAACTTTGAAAATTACTTAGCCACAGCCTTTTCCAAACTAAGCGAAAATTCAAGAGATAAGAGAATGGAGAAAAGAAAACAAATTATTCATTTTCTCAAGCATTGTTCCTTCAAATACCTTTTCTCCAGTTTTGAGGAGAAAGTCAAGACAAATGTCTTCTCCATTTCATGGCCCCTTCATGATACTTTTTCTGCATTCAAAGGGCTTCTCTGGAAGAGTTTACCTAGTTCTACTTACCTTAAAAACAGTCTTTCTTATCTACCTATTTGCTTACTTACTTTGCATTATTCCTGAAGGACTTCAAGGTGGCATGAAGAGATAAATAGACTAAAGAAAATAAAATGATTATAAATAGAGCCTATAAGAATAAGGGAATAAGATGATGAGGTTAGATTTTATGAATGCTTGTCAAGAAATCCTAGGATCTTGCAATCCATACCGAAAATTGGGCTCCACACTTTCTAGAATTCAGTGCAGGGAGGGAAACATGATTTGCAGGATCCATAAAATACAAAGTAGTTGGTCCAGGAAGCAAAGTTATTCCCAGTGAGAAATTTTCTCTTGAGGCTCCTTATAGAGAGGAATCAGTAGTTCACAAATAGACATCTCACTAATGGCCTTTTGGTGATCTCAGTGTATAATTTGAAGGCTGGTTTCTTAGAGTGCTCCCCAATGTGCCCATGAATGATATCTTGCCAAAAGATAAGTCATAAATATGTAATTCTGTGGTCGGCTCATGTCAGGTACCAAAGCCTGTCGGTTTGATATATCTCAGGATAAATATCACAACACCTGGAGCAATGGTTCTCAACTCTACCTACGTGTGAAAAGTCACCAAGGGTGTTTTCAAAAGCACAGATGCCTAGGTCCTATACGTATAATTTCTCTTAGCCCAAGATGTTGGTGAGTTTTGTCCAGCAATGAATTCAAAGTTATACTTCCTGAGGAGTACCAAGAGTATATTCAAGTGGGAAGCCTTGGGTTTGCAGAGCCAGCCAACCTGACAGGAAGGGGTATGTCCTCTTTAGAGAAATCAGGAGCCTAATAAGGGAACATAGCTGAAAAGAAGGCCACGCCCTCTCAGCTGGGGCGAGCAGAGAAGTGGGAGGGCAGAGCCACATTTTCCCTCAAAGAATAATTTTTGGTCAACTCAAGTGAACAATCAGGATCACAATCATTTTTAACCCGGGAAGAAACTTTAAGCAAGAATTACTAAATGATCACTTCAGCCATAAATATGTCTTAGGAAAATAGTTCAAGATTGTCTAACATTGGGCGTTATTTCAAATAGATTTCCCTGCATAAGGATTATAAAATATTTTCCTGATTAACTGGATGATGGGATTTACCATGTGATTAGCTTACAAACCAGTAAGAATTTGGGGACTTTTACCAACTATGGTGGCTCTGGTTGTAGGAGCGTTGGTTGAAAGCATTTGTTTCTAAAGCTGAACAGAGACTAGGGCCAACCATCTGTTAAGGCCTCGCCCAGTCCATGGAGATAGTGGAGAAGGGCGAACAGGTGCAGCTCATTCCAAAGTTTCCAGTGGTTGAGCTCCACGTGACGACGAGAGGGATCCAGGACACTTTCCTGTTTGACTTCACATGTTGCCCAACTAAGGGGACCCCCCTCCCTGGTGACGCCCCTCTCACCAGACTGATACGAAACAAGGGTTATTGCAAATGTCACACCAGTAACCCAAAGCTGATTCCCAAACACAGGAAAGTCAACAAAAGCTTCCAGTCCTTAGGTTGCCATCAACACATTTCTCCATGAGGTGGGAGGAGGCGGAGAGTGGCCCGTAGTGAAAATCCCTGTGCCAAAAACGTACCTGCTCCAACAGAAGAAACATGAACTCTGCACCCCTGTGTGGCAGATTGTCATCCAAGGAACTGGCATGCCATGTAGATGAAATCTCTTGTAAGTTAATAGCACCGTAATTCTGGAGAACTAAAAGATAGCATTGAAAAAAAAATAGTCATTAAGCATTAACTGCACCCTGGCTCTAACCACAGGGGACTCAATCTGTAGAGGCATCAAGGTGAATGGGTCCTCCAGGGTCTGAATTGCCAGAATTGACTTTCTGAAAGGCTTAATTAATAGTCGCTGAATAGTTTCAGGTGCTTTAAAGTTTTTGCTCTTTTCTCTCATTAACACTCTTTCTTTTTAAAGGATGTAATTCAAGCCATCAAGGAAACTGCATTTGTCACGTCAGAATATCCTGTAATTCTCTCCTTTGAAAATCACTGCAGGTATAAGGATTCATTCTGCTCCAAGTCTCTAAGTGGAGTTGTTTCCTAAGCTTCACCGCCCCCCTCCCTTGCCCTATATCTTTTCTAATAGCTGAACAGTTTGTTTTGTGAAGTGCTAAGTTCCAAATAGTCCTCCAGTAAGGACACATAGTCTTATGCAAAACAACAAAACCTGAAACCACCTCCCCCCCCCAAAGAAAAACAGGCCATTTTAATGTGTTTCAGAAATGCTCACTCTAAACAAAAGGTCACAGATTGAGATACCTTGCTGAAATTTCCATGAAAGATTTGGCAATATATTTGAAATCAGACTTTAGTAACCTGAAAGACATTTTTTACTCTTCTTACGAGCTCTTAGTTTTGGGGCAGAATCCACTTCTTTTTAAATTATACCAATTAAAAATGGTGGTATTTTAAAGTACATCTCCCATTATCCTTAAGAGAACAGTCATGCATTTTGCAGAGTGGGAGTCTTTAATTGCTTAGGAGTTGGGTGTTTCTTATTCTTGGATGGTTAATGGGTGTTTGAATTTACAAATGCCACTTCTTTCTCTCCAGCAAATATCAACAGTACAAGATGTCCAAATATTGCGAAGATCTATTTGGGGATCTCCTGTTGAAACAAGCACTTGAATCACATCCAGTATGTATTTTTAGCAAACCATATTTCTAGCATGAATGGATTTGTTTTGAAATTCATTTCTGAAGGGTCAAGTAGCACTGGAGGATGAATGCTAAAGATCTTCATATTTATTTAAATTATTTGGTACAGAAAGCTTTCATCATACTTCAGAGGGATGTGGAGAAAGACGCATAAAAATAAACCTCTGTAAAATCTGGAATAAACATCGGGTTCAGTTTAATTTGGAAGATCCGTGGGGTCTTAGAGTCCTAGAATTTCATAAAGCACTCAAGTCAAGATAGATTCAGCAGTCGTTCTCAACTTTAGTTACATGTTAGAATTATCTGGGAATGGTTGAAAACACCTATATCAAGGCCCTCCTCAGAGATTGATTTAATTGATCCAGGGTCAGGCTTGAGCATAGTGTTTTTAAAAGCCCTCAAGGTAACTGAATATGTATCCAGGGTACAAAATCCACCGGAGTCTGTTGCTATGGAAAGTAACCTAGATTGAAGTCACAGGATCCTGAAGTTCAAATTTCCAACTCCAAAATAAATACCTGGACAATGTTATATATACATTTTTGAACTCATTTTACATGTGCTAATTTCTCCATAAAGCAAAGAAATGAACCTGTGGTCCCTAGGTAGGCTTTATGGAATCTATGAATTCATTCTAATTGCATACAGTTTTTTAGTATATAATCATTCCAGAGACTTTATCACTTTTTTATAAGTATCCGTGCCCTCCAAGAGGATAAGATCCACTGTCACAAGATGTTATGAGTAGCAAGACAGCTAATGAAATCAAAGTAGAAAACACTCTATGGTAGTTAAATATTTTTACCCCACTGTTGACAAGCACCTCCTGGTGGGCCCAAACACGGGCCCAAGCAGCTCCTGGTGAGGTGGTAGAACATCATGACGACAGACATGAGGAAAGTGCTTTATGCTACACGGGAAGACTTTTTCAGGAGTGTCTATGGGAACAGGAAAAAACAATATGGGAGACAAGGATATCTGCATCCTCTGCTCCTGGCACCTGAGGTTCTTTTTGGCCTGATGAAGCAATTGCTGCAGGTGCTCTGCTCATATCCCTGCACACTGGCCTGACTTTTGACTCCCAGCACCCGCAAGCTCTTTGCCTGAGATTGAGCACTGATGACTGGAGTCTGCGCTGCTCACTCGTGAAAGGCCAGAAGTGTTGGAGAATTATCGCCCCCACCCCATGCTTCGTCCCTCTTGACGTAGGATAACTCTGAGCACCTGTTCTCTGGATCAAGTTCTAGTTGCCCACAGTGATAACTTGCTTGATAACACACCCTTGATGGGCTGCCTGTCTTCTTTTTCTCACTGTCTCACTCCTCTGTTGGAGTTTCCTTCCAAATAAATTACTGGTGCATGAATCCCCATGTCTCTGAGGCTGATTCTAAGGGAACCCAAACTAAGAAATGTCCTTGGTTTATTTTATTTATTTACTTATTTTTACCTAGGCCTCTGTTTATCTTCCTGATTTTGTTAAGATGCTTGCTTATGTGGAAAAACCACTATGTTCTTAGTGAAGTGATGTGCACGTCCATGAAAGGGGTTATGGGAAGCATAGGTAATATAAATGGGAATCAGATCTACTCTTTCAGCTGAAGAGCTTTCAGTCTTTGCGACTGGGACCAGGACACAAATGTAAACACGTAACTAAAAAAGAAGATGGCCTATGAAGTGTTGAATATTTGTTGGAGGTGTCCTGGTGCAAGGGAGACCACTGGGGAATGGGCCCATGACACCAGCTGTGTCCCTGAAGGAAGCAGCGTTTCAGGAAAGGGTTTCATTTGAGGCAAGGCAGACACAGGAATGCACAGCACCTTGCATGTAATAAGTAGTATAAAAAATGATTTTTGAAACTAAATGGATGCATGGAAGGGTATATGGGTGGGTGTGTAGATGGATGGGTGGAGGAATGGGGACTGGATGACTAGATATAAGACAGTTCTGTGGAACAGGGGTAGTAACATGCAGAGACACCTCCTTTGCAGATATAAATCCAAGCAAATGAAGCCATAATCCAGCACAGATTCCAGTAATTAGGACCACTCCCTTCTTGATTCCCTTTACCGAACCCACAAAACCACAATTCCAAGCATTGAGGTTGGATGAGCCTACTGAGAGAAATGCTTACTGTCCTACCCAGCACTTGGGGGGCAATGGGGAGCCCTTCTCTTGGGAAAGCTAATTTAGACCCCAGCTGTCACAATGATCCCTTGTACTTTACCAGATACTTAAAAGGTACAAGCCCTGCAGTGGAGCAGGACCCCTCCCCGGACACCACCCCAGGCCAGCCCCCAGCTCCACTGGGGCAGCTGGAGCAGCTCTGCACACTTCTGGAGACCCTGCGGATTTCAAGCTTTTGCTGCATTAGTCTAAGGCAAAGTTGGCTGGGTGGGCTCCTGTGTGCTGGAGAATGAAAACGTAGAAATGTGCAGACTGCCATCTGGTGGGTGTTAGGTGGTATAACTACCGGGCCTCCCATGCTGGATCGGGGCCGGGAATGGGAATAGCAAAAGCACAACCCGTCGTGAATTCGGTTCTTTCTGTTTATCTCTAGCTCGAACCAGGCAGGTCTTTGCCATCCCCCAATGACCTCAAAAGAAAAATACTCATCAAAAATAAACGGCTGAAACCTGAAGTTGAAAAAAGTAAGTCAAATACACATACACATATAACAGAAACATACATAATGTGTTTGGACAATTCAGCTATTCTAGAATGAAATTTATTTTAACACCACTGATTTTTTAGGGGGGGAAGGGATGTAGTGGTGATGTGACATGTACTTTTCAGAACAATGTTGCCACATTTCTGTTTAAGTTTAGTTTCTACATCAGTGGGAAAAGCATATTCATATATTCACATGCCAGAATTTGGAGGGGTCCCCAGCGAAGATGGGAAGAAAGTAGAAGAAGCATTTTAGAATTTATCAAAATATAAGGAACTTGCATTTTATAATTGTATATACTCTAAAAATCCTCTTTAAAAGTTTCCCTTTGCAATTTGCCTGTGTTATTCATACATATCTAGAGACAGTAGGTAAATGTGAATGTGTGTATGTGTGATACAGAGATTGAGAGACAAATGATTTTATATAGACATTTTCCCCTTCATTTTCCCAGAATGTTTTCTTTGAAAATATTTTCTTTCAGAGTATTTGAATTAATAGTATCAAATATTGGTAAGATTGCACTGTATTTTTCCCCAGGTATTCTGAAGGAAGACTTTAAAATTATGCTAATGGCAGTTTATTTTTATTTCAAAAGCAATAATGCCATAGAAACATTAAAACAAGGAAAAATATAAGAAAGTAATAAAATAGCACCAACTCATATATTATACATATATTTATGTACTATAGATAAAAGTATGCATATGTACATGTTTAGACATATACATACATTTTTAGCAAACCAGATCATGTTTTTAATTGGTTTTTAATTTTAAATTAAATTAAATGTAATTTTTTAATTAACTGATTTTCAATTTTAAATTAAAAAAATTAAATTTGTAATTTTTTAATTAACTGATTTTTAATTTTTTAAATCCATCCAATTAAGTATACTTATATCTAGTGGGATATAAATCTACATACTAACAACTTTAATTCTAATATATGAAACACTATGGAGAATTTATCATGTATCACACAGAATTATATTTATTTATTATAGTACAGTTTAACCAGTCCCAAATTGATGGATTTTTACTAATATAAAAACAACAATGATAAACATACTTGAATGTTCATTTTTTATATTTGTACAACCTTGGAATTGGTACAGTTAGAGTTATTAGGCCAAAACATATACATATTTTATATTGTGATATATGTTGTGCTATCTTTCAGAAAAGTTGTACCAATTTACACTCTCACCAG
Organism: Eulemur rufifrons; assembly: GCF_041146395.1. Lineage (NCBI taxonomy): Eukaryota > Metazoa > Chordata > Mammalia > Primates > Lemuridae > Eulemur > Eulemur rufifrons. The sequence goes on from NC_091002.1 coordinate 32,584,444, forward strand.
TGAAATACAAGAGTGCTTGTTTCCCAGCGATATTCTTAACACTGGCTATTGGCCATCTTTTATATGTGTGCCCAGCTCATAAAAGGAAAACAATTATCTTAAGTTTTTTATTTGCATATTTTTGATAACTAGTTTGTTTTTATGATTTGTCCCTACATGTTTTCCCATTTTTGTTATGGCATTTGTCTTTCTCTTAATGACTTAGAAGAGCTTTATTTATATATTATGGTAATAAGCCTGGTTATATCAATTGCAAATATTTTTTCCTGAAGTTTGGTTGATCTCGAACATGCCTGTCTCTTTTCTGTCTTCACTATAATTGTCCATAAACCTTGGTGTTTGCCAGTTTCTCGATATTATGGGATTTTGTTATCTAGCCTTAAATCCTCCACAAAGACTTGGCTCCACTCTCAAACCTAGTTACCCGAATTTTGGGCAGTTCACCAATGTTCCAACAGTTCTTAATCATGTGTATATACTATAGTTGTTGGGTGTAACCTCCAAGGCCAAGATCACCAGGAATGGGTGAGGCAATGACCACTGTTGAACCTTAGAAATGTGCCCAGTAGGTTCCTAAACAATATATTTAATATTTCTTTTCCTTCTCCTCAGTGTTGTCTCAAAGTCCAGGTTTTGTAAGTGATCTAGCATCCATCACCATCTCCTTCTTGTGTGTTTGCTCACAGAACAGCTTGAAGCTTTGAGAAGCATGATGGAAGCCGGAGAATCCGCTGCCCCGGCTAACATCTTAGAGGATGATAATGAAGAGGAGATAGAATGTGGTGAGTTGTTTTTTTTTTTAAAGTTACATGTTATAAAAATACTTTTTTAAAATAAGAAAAACAGGAATTTCTCTCAGAGGACCCTTTTATATAATGATGATGTTTTATTTCTTAATAGTCAAGTGTAGATTTTGGATCAACCTTAATCCTTTGGTATTTTTGGTATTCCTCCCAATATTATTACGTCCAATTTATTTGGGCACTAGATTTTAGTGGCTTAGTCAGCTCCCTTCCTGTTGTGCATTCAGCTGTTCAGCCGAAATTCAAAGCCAGAGAATCCTTGAAGCAATTGCTGTAATGGGCAGGGGTTGGAATAAAAAGAACATTTTGCAATCCCTTCCTATAAACATGAACTTCAGTCTTGTTCACGATGGTAGTACTAAGGCAAGGAACATAAAGGTAAGAGAGAACCTCAGGTAAATGAATTGGGGTTGGGGTGGGGTGGCATTGTCTACACAAAGTGAACTGGAAACTCAAACCCAGTATTAAAATTTCAAGTTCAAATTCCTTCTAATAGCAAGCTCACCAGAATTATCTGTATAGGTAGATAATTTGGGCAAAGGCAGCCTTGCTTTAAATATTTGCCAGTATTTTCTGTTTTCCTTTTAGATCAGGGTGGTGGTTGCTAAAGTTTGGGGTGGCTGTGACAATTTCTTTTAAAAAACAGCAATAAAGTTTGCTGCATCGATTGACTCTTCTTTCATGAAAGTTTTCTCTGTAGCATGTGATGCTGTCCATGTTGTTATTTTGACCTCCCATGAATCACCAGTGTTCTTAATGGCATCTGGAATGGTGAATCCTTTCCAGAAGGTTTTCAATTGGCTTTGCCCAGATCATGAGAGGACTCGCTCTATTTGGGAAAGTTAGATACATAGCTAAAAACCTGAAAGCTGTGAGAATTAACTAATCGTGTTGCGACTTCTAAATAAAGACTCCTGACTGTGGAACAGACTTCGTAAATGACTCAGTTGTATGTCTAAACCATGGGTTTGGCCCTATACCCAGAGAAAAGTCATAATGACTTACTTTCATGTGCTTTATGTGGCAGGGAAGGTCTGGGAGGCTAAGGATATCTGATAATGTTGAATCAATGCCTATTGTGGTTATCTATTGCTGTGTAGTAAACCACCCCAAAACGTAGAGGCTTATAACAGCACTTTATTATTATCTCTCGTAGTTCTGTGGGTCACCTGGGCTCAGGTTGGTGGTTCTCCCTTGGGTTTCTCATACAGTTGCCAGCAGAAGACATCTGGGGCTAGGGTCATCTGAAGGTTTAGTTGGGCAGGTTATCCAGGGTGGCTCACTTGCATGGCTGGCAGTTGATGCTGGCTGAGTGCCGGGCGTTCAGCTGGGCCTACTGACCGGAGCACTCCTTGTGGCCTCTCTCTGTGCCCTGAGCTTCTCACAGCATGAAGCATCTGAGAGCCAGTGTCCCAAGAGGAAGAAAACAGAAGCTGGTAAATTATTTAAGAGCTATACCTGGAATTGGCATAGTCACTTCCTGTATGTTTTATTCATTAAAGCAGTCTCAGGGCCCACCCAAGTTCAAGGAGGTGGGTGAGTTGACAAGGTCACATTGTATTAATAGAAGAGCACATAGGAAATACAGTTGGGTACAATGCCTATTATGTTTTTTCCACATATTTGCAAGTGATAAATGTAAACGTGATTTAAGAATAAAGTATTGAACTAAATATATTTTACAAGATAAAAAAACTACTAAAATGCAAAAAGATGAATATTAAAGTAAAATCGGTTTCTTAATTTAGGTTAGTTTCATAGATGATAATTAAAGCTATGTAAGGCATTACTGATACTATAGTAAAGCAAACTGCAGAAATAATGGAATTAGATTAATAAGAAAAAAGTAACAATAATAATAACTACTACCATTGTTGTACCAACTGTGGGCCAGGAAGCTTACACCACTGCCTTATCTAATCTTTATACAGCCCAATGAAATGGGTATTATTACACCCGTTTTTGAGACAAAGAAAGTAAAGCTTATCTGTTTTGCACATGATCTCACAGCTGGCAAGCAGTGGCACAAAGATTAAATCCCAGAATTGCCTGACTCCAGGGTCAAGACTTTTTATACTTTACAATACTGCTCATCCAGTATATAGGAATATAATGAAAACACAAATATGTAAAATGTGCATTAAATATTTTAAAAAAAAAGGAGAAAGAATATAACTGATGAAAGTCAAAGATGCAGTATTTCCTGAACACATACAGTAATCTAAAATGATGGTTAGTACTTCACAGATCATTCTCAAGGGTATTTTACCACCTTCTACCCATATATGTTAATTACTCCTCCAGACAGAAAAAAAGATTTGCCTCCAGTGACTCCCATATTATTTCAAAATATACTTGAGATTTTGATTAAATTTTAACAAAAATAACCACATGAGATAGTATATAAGTAGGAAAGAAGCTGAGGATGGAATTATCCACCTGAATTTCTCTCTTAAGGGCACAGAAGCTACTGTTATACTAACTAGGTATAGGATTCTTAGGTGTCCTCAGTAATACTTAGCTTTAATTCTAGTCCACCAGTTGGCTGTAATTACCTTGGTGTCACAGTGTGATCTGACTATACATGTGTGACTACAGTCTCTAATTTGAATACGTGACCGCAGCAGGCGGGAGGAAACCAAGCATAGTTCAAGAGAACAGGCCTGCCTGGAGACTGTAGAAAATAGGAAAGGTTCTCAGTCAAAGCAGGTGCCCAGTCTTTGGCTGGATTTGGATTCAGAAGGACTTGTGGCTCCGAGGACTATGGGACAAGTAGTGGGAAACACCAAAGTTGCACGTGGCTGTAGGTTGTATGTCTGTGCACACGTGCACACTCAGGAGATAACATGTATTCATACACCTCTTTTAAAGTAGTTATTAAGTCTGTACTACTTGTATGGGACATGCCCCATTACCTTCCAGTGTTTACATCTGGCTGGGCAGGTTACACTGGACCTGTATGAAATGGAAATTTAGTAGTGCCAGGGGAAGTTTCAAAATCCTGGTAACAGACTGCAGGTCATGGAGAGAGCGTTGTGCCAAGAATCAGGAGACATGTCCGTCCAAATCTTGTTCTGTGACCTCAGACAAGTCAAATCGTATCTCTGTATCTATTTCCTCATCTATAAGTGAAGACAGATGCTGGATTAGATTATTTTAAGACCTATATTAGCTCCTCAATCCTTTCTTCCTGCAAGGCTATGACCTACTTTTTGTTTGTTTTTTGTCTTGGGGGGTTTTGTTTGTTTTTCAATCATCTGCCTCTAGAATATCCCTTCATCGGAATATTAGCTCCAGAAGAGGAAGGAATCCGTGCCTTACCCTCACCCTCTTCTGCCTGGAATAGCACCTTGCAAAAAAAGTCTCTCAAATTTCAAATCCAAGATACTACCCGTTGAAACATGCCACTGTTTTATTACGACTAAGAATGAAAAATAGGTCCAGTTGATTGTAAATTACCATTGATGACTGCATTACAATATCAGAAATATTAAAATGTGAATAAATGCATCTTAGAATCAGTGAAACAGTTGTTCATTTACTCCTGTTCTTTCCATTCTCCTTGGCACATTTTAAACATGCCTAAAAAAACACCTCTAATTCTCACGGGTCTGCTCACCTCCCTTGTGAGTTCATTCTCAGAAATTATTTTCACTATTTTTTTTTTTTAAACAATAAAGGTCTCTCATGCCCTGTACCATGACAGTGTGGATTTGTGTTGGCCTGGTCCTGAAGTCTGTGGGTTTCTCGGGATCCATTTGAGCTATTGCAGATGGTGATTGTGTGAATCCAAATCTCACCTCAGCATGTGGCACATTTTCCACGGGTGATCCTTTTTTCATGGACACCTTGGGTGGATACCAGATGTCACTTTCTGGGACCAATGGACAGTGTGTATGTGCCTCTTTCACAGCCTGGGCCACCAGCTGTATATAGCACCCACTCGCAGCTCCCCTCCTAGCTGAGCCTGATCAATGAGTCCTGAGTCTTTTAAACCTAAGCTAGGAAGACAGGAGCAGTACGATCCTCCTAAGGTCTTCTGTTTTTATATCACACCTCTCCAGGCCACAAGTCATTATGCCCATAAAGTTCAGGTGGACATTTTACTCTCTTTCAGAATTATCCAGTGTATTTTTTTTTGCTTGTATCTTCTTGTTTTCTCTAGATGTCATGAAGGATCAAAATGCCCTTCTATGAGTCACAGATACTCCTGAAGTGTTTGAGGCTTTTATTGTTAGAGTTAGTAGACTGGGATGGAAGTAGCCATTCGCTTAAGAAAAAATTATTAAGCGTCAAGCATTTTAAACACCATTTAGATGCAAGAGAAATAATAAATAACAAGACAGGCTCCTTGATCTTGAATACGGTAAGGGTTTAGTGAGAGTTTTACTTCCAAAAAATTACGTATTTAAATATCCCCATTTTCTGTTAGCAGCTCTTTTCTCTAAAAGTGCTTATGTTCTGCCCGAGATTGTGAGCAAGATCTGACTGCTTGGCAGTAATTTGGCTTCATGGGTTTCCTTTTGTCCTTCACGCAGCTGACCAAGAGGAGGAAGCTCACCCCGAATTCAAATTTGGAAATGAACTTTCTGCCGATGACTTGGGTCACAAGGAAGCTGTTGCAAATAGCGTCAAGAAGGTCAGAGTCTTCACGTCCCTTTTCTTTCATTCTTCTCGAGGGGTAGCAGCTGTTATTTATGAAATTTTGGAAACATGACAACTACAAGAGAATAAAGTAGCTTATGATTCTTTTTTCTAAGTTGCCTAGGATCAAAGTCTCTGCTGGGTGACCAGAACTTGACACACATACGAGATTAATTTTAAAAGGACATTTAAATCACTCATTAGGCCCAGGGTTCACCACTCCCCGTTTGGCCAGTGTCCTTTAAATATTATCATTTATCACATTACTATAGGTAGGTAGGGAAACGACAGCAGTAACCCAGTGGCAAAGGTTAGCCTGTGGAAATCATCAGGAAAATGACCTCTGAACGCCCCAAATCAAGCCTCATTAGAGAACCAGCCCTACTAGTTAGATAATCATCCTCCTACTGTAGAATAAGCATAAAAATATTTCCAGTCATTCAGCCAAGAAAAATAGTTACAATGTGCTTCCTATTTGTCAGGCACAGCCTAGGCCATGAGGACCTACAAGGATCAAAACACACTTGTGTTCTGCCTTTAGGCAGCTTGTAGCCCCCTATAGTTTAGGGAAGGAGTTAGTGAACAGACAGCAAACAAATAAACAAATAGTTATATAATCACAACTTGTGATAAGTGCTATATTGAAAATAAAAATGAGCACTGAAGTGGAGAATAATGAGGTGGCAGGAATACGGAAACCAGGGCCCAAAGGGGAGAGAGGCATCAGCCCTTCACAGAGACAGAGGAATACGTTTCCGTGCAGAGGGACCACACCGCAAAGACAGCGCAGGTAGAGTGGATTGAATGAGAGGCAGAGTGGGACAAGATGAGATGGGGCAGGGAGGTGGGAACTAGGTGGTGGAGGATGGATCTGGAGTGTGTTTGCAAACTGTGGGAAATGGTACTAGTAGAGTGGAACGATTAGTCCTGCCGGACAGAGAGGGGATAGCTGCCTGGGAGTTCCCTGAGGCGTTGAGAAGGGATGGGACTGTGGTGATGTGAAGGTGTGGTCCTTGATGGGAGCAGGGATGCTTGATCAGTGAAGACAGTAAATGAAGATGCAGGTGGGTAGGTACATTTTGAGATAGGAAGCTGGGCGAGTATTTACCTGATGAGCAAAGCCGGAGCAATATTGCCATTACACCCTACCTTTTCTGATGTAGGGAATTGTGACGGCTGCGAAGTCTAAGATCAGGGTACGGGCCAATCAGTTCTGGGGAGGGCCCTCTTCCTGGTTTTGTCTGCAGGTGGTAGAGAATGAGGGAGCAGCTCTCTCTTGTCTCTTTGGATAAGGACACATAATCCCATCATGAGGGCTCCACCCTCCTGGCCTAATTACCTCCCAAAGGCCCCACCTTCAAGCGCCATCATGTTGGGGCTTTGTTTTTCAACGTATGAATTTGAAGGGTGTGGGAGACAGGAACATTCAGTCCGCAGCACATACCCAAACGTGAATGTTGAATTACTGGAGAGTGGCTGTTCATGCTTGCTGTCCTCTGCGTATCCCGGGAGGTGGCCACATTGATTATCTATTTCCCAAGCCCCTTGACTAGAGCATTAATTAAATGATTATAACGAAGCATCTAAGTAGGCGACGACGGTCAGTAAAGGAGAGAAATAGCATTAAGATTAGCTTTTCTAATATATGAAACAGTGAGGTCATCCTATTGTTTTAGTACTTGCTTTTGTCTATGGCTTTATGTCATCATAACAAATAAATAGAATAACAAGTTTTACTTATATTGATTTAAGTATTTACATATGGATTGCCAATAAATTTGGAATTTTGCTCTTTAGAGAAGTAAACAAATTATTTTTCTTTCTCTGATTTAGGCCTCAGATGACCTTGAACATGAAAATATCAAAAAGGTAACAAAATAATTCCCTTGTGCATGTTTTCATTATGAGACACCCCTGTGTGGCCCTCTAATGTTGAACATTTTACACTAAGTAGTGGTGTTGCTCTGTCTCTCTCTGGCCCACGAAATGTCAGGCTTAACTATTTATAGGTATAATACTTGCATGCTTGATGCCTCTAATTATAAGGCTTCAAAGGAAATAATCAATCATGGTGATAAAATGATTTAATCCTGATAAAAATCACAAAACTAGGGCAGGTGAGTAAGATGATTTTCCTAAAAATAGGTGTTCAATGCAGTAAGGCATTTTCTTAGTTGGAGTCAGAGATTTCATTCCTAGAATAGGGCTATATAATCACCAGCATAATGAATTTGGAAATAAAAATGACCTAATGGGTCATCAAGTCCATATTATATCCTAATAGAAAGGTTGGTCTTGATTCCGACTATACTAACATTCTGAAAGATCATTAGTTAATTTCACACTGCATATCTTCTATAATTTTTATTCGATGTTATTAGCTATTGGCCTTATTATAAGGAAGATAAAGATAAATTTTCAGTTTCTTTTATCCCCTTCAGAGTTCAGTCTGATCAAAATGGTCTTATTTAGCAAGTGTATATGGGTTATTATACAATAGACTGATAACAGCCACAGGCTGAAATCTGCCTTATAACTTGATTGATTCTCACACTTCAGAGCTTCAGAAAATACTGCCTTGCTGTCTGTGGGGTCTTACTTGGACTTTAGACCCTATCTTCTCACTGTCTAAATATTAAATTCAAAACAATTTATGAATAAATCTGATCGTTGTCTTCTCCCAACATGTTTGTGAGTACACTCTTATATACTAGAATTTCATAAGGTATTAGAGTAACAGTGCACAGCTTGACTGACATTTGGTCACTGCCATTTATTAGCTAAGTTATTTTAATCCTCAAGGCCTCAGACTTCTTATGTGGTCAGTGGGTAGGACTGTAGTCCTCACTACGTATGACCGACAGCGGTGAGATTGTGCGTGCAAGAATTCATCCTGGTGCCAGGCATGTAGTACCTGTGTTATTCATTATCATTAAACACACAAGGAAGGCACAGGCGGTGGCCCCTGCCTTGTTTGGTGGAGAAGGGGTCCAGACATATGAAGAAAATGATAAAAACAAAAACAAAACCAAGTTACTTTATTTCATTATTTATTTCAGGCTTTGATTGGTGAACTTAGTTTGATGATTTAGAATGCTCAGATTGTTAAATCATCAGTTACGACAAATGGACCATTTTTTAAACTCGTGGATTGTATCATGTGACTAAGCAGTTTATCCAACTAGATTCAATCTGTGCAGGAAATTTGGCTTTTCCAACTTCTATACAAAAATGTTGATCACTTTCGAAGGCGTTATTTTTGTCGTCAGGTTTGTTTTTTCTGATTGATCAAGAAATAAACTAATTTGTTTTCTTTTTTCCCCTATGCAAAATAATACAAGTTCAGTATGTCCTGAGTAGCAAGTTATCAGATAATTTTAAGAATAAGCACTTTCTTTTAAATACTATAAGCCACTTGTATATGTGGCTTAAATTCTAGAGCAGTGCCACCCAGACCAGCAGCATCCTGGGGACCTGGGAACTCGTTACACCAGTGAAAATCCCCGGGCCTCACTCCAGGCTCCCTTCAACAGAAACGCTGAGGGGAGGGCCCAGGAATCTGAGTTTTAGTTAACAAGCCTTCCAGGTGTTTCTGATCCACACTAACATTTGGGAGTCACAGTTTTTGACTTTGTGCCTCAACTTGTGAGAATACAAATGATAATACCTGCTGTATATATTTCACAGCAGTACTGTGAGGCCCAATATAGTTTCTTGAATGTTTTAAAGTCCTTTGAAAATATAAAATTGTCCTAAAAATGTAAGAGAAGCTTCATATTTGGTGATTACCTCCTTTTACATCATTTGGAGGTACAATAGGCCCTAACTTTTTGAATTATCCGTCAGTATAACTGAGGGCGAAAAGGAAGTTTACTTTCCAACGGGCGTATGCAAATTACTTTTGTAAGGAAGTCTGCAGCGTGTATCTGTGAGTCCCACCGAAGTCATCGACTTGTATGTTCTCTTCCTTGCGCTTGCAGGGCCTGGTCACGGTAGAAGATGAGCAGGCGTGGATGGCATCTTATAAATACGTAGGTGCTACCACTAATATCCATCCATATTTGTCCGCAATGATCAACTATGCACAGCCGGTAAAGTTTCAAGGTTTCCATGTGGCTGAAGGTAACACCAAAGGTTAAATGCAATAGCCTTTTTTGTCTGCTTTTCTTTCATGGTGCCAGTGAGATCTGATCTGACTTGTTGCTGCTTTTCTTTCTGGGCCTGGGGTTCTGTTCCACATCACCCTATTTTCATGCCCTTGGTGTAGTGGCATTGTGTTGTCATTCCCCGCTTTGCCCACAAGGTGGCTCTGAGAGACTGGATTTGTCAGCACTGGGCCCTGCAGCCTCTTGCGATCCATGTGCTTTTGTAAGACTTCTTTTCATCAAAAGCTGGTCTCCAAAAACATAGGAAGTATTAAAAAAACTTTTCATAATCATTTCTGGGCCAGTGAAGCCATCCCTGTCATCAAACATACATATTTCAGGGGTGGCTATGGCAATTGGGTACACGTAATTTGTTTAATGACTCCAAATTTAAGTGAACACACTTTTTCAAAAGTCAGCCTGTCTCCATCCCAGTATGTTAATGAAAGTAGGAGTTACTGATGCGATACTGTAACATTAGCTTCAAAGTCTTTGTGTTTCAATGTAATTATATTTATTGCTTGTCTTTCTGTGAGGGTTTGCTGGCAAGGTTCTTGAGTCCATCTTTCTTTTTAACAGAACGCAATATTCATTATAACATGTCTTCTTTTAATGAATCGGTCGGTCTTGGCTACCTGAAGACACACGCGATTGAATTTGTAAAGTATCCTTATGTGTTTCAAGTGGAATGACTGGTGGGTGTGCTTTTGGTTTGACAAGAGTCTCGGACATAAATAATAGCATAATATATGTGCAAGATCATGGCAGCTGTGACAATCTGCCCAAATCAGAATTGCTTTTATAATCCACACAGTGAACTTTGATTTTTCTCATAAGCATTATTTGTACATGTGAAATGTGCTCCATGCTATCTACCTGTTTGCCATTGTTGGCCTAGACCTTTGTTGTTTTAGCTCTTTGTGGTTTATTTATCTCTGCCATTGTACTCTTTTTTTCCGTTTTCCTTAATAAGTTCCACAGTTATAACAAACGGCAAATGAGTCGCATTTACCCCAAGGGAGGCCGAGTTGATTCCAGTAATTACATGCCTCAGATTTTCTGGAACGCTGGCTGCCAGATGGTTTCACTGAACTATCAAACCCCAGGTAGGAGCTGATGTCCAGTGACCCCAAATTCCATGAGAACACTTTGACAGGATGGTGCCAGCAATTGGCATCATTTGGCTGTGGGCATTTTTAAAACGAAGCAGACATATGGCAAAACAATGTGTTTGTTGGATTTATATAATGGTGAGAAATTAAAAACCCAAAATAGAGCAATCAAACAGTGATAGAAGATAATATGTTGTGATTTAAATTTAATTCCTTTCATAGATGCCATGACTATTCTGCTAAACATTATCCCCTATTCCAAAATATTTCTAATTGTCCTTCCTTTTGGATCAAACTTGTTATCTTTGTCTCCAGAGGCAGAATGAAGTGAGAAGAATTTGAATATCTTTGTATAGCAACTGTGACTCATTTCTCCTTTGGAAAATACCCTGACCACTGTGACCATTCAATAAATATCAATGACACAGTGGCACCTCACCATAAAAGTACAGAATATTATGCAGTAAACTCCACTGAAAAGGGTGTGTAAGGAGTTGCATATTCTTAGAGGGACTAATGGATAACTTGGTCCTCCAAAGTGTACTCAAAGATAGGTTTCCAATATATAATGATTCTTTTTTTATCTTCTTCCTGGATAAAGAGGAGTAAATTTTTATAAATGCATAACCAAATTTTAAAAGTTTTCAAGGTTTGTTTAAGAGCCTGGGACCACGGTGTGAAGATTAGAGATAGCAAAATAGAAATAGAATAGATAGAAATATGCCACAAGACCTATTCACTTTATATGGTTAATACTGCAGCATGGTTCTTAAAATTGATAAAATAAAACAAAACCCCAAACCAAAAATCTTTTTATTTTTCCTTCAGTCCTTTGCTATATAAGGGTATGTCCTCTGCTTCCCAATTTGAGGACCTTTCCTTTTCTACTCCATATTTTGAGCATCCCTGTCACCCTGCTTCCTAACACCTGGACCTATTGAAAGATGCTTTGACTTTCGTCCCTTTGGCATGAACGTGATCAACTCGACTTCCCAACCCTTGATGGAGCCTCCTCAGAGACCAGAAGCCCTTCCTGCTGGAGTCACCATTCTACATGGTGTCCCCACAGTGCCCTGATGACTTCACTTACTTAAAAAGGGTCAAGTTATTCTTGACCTTTGGTCATGAGGTTAAAAATTTTAAAAAGGCTCAAGTTACGTTTTCAGCTGTCAATGAGTCCATAATATGGGTTAAATGATCCTAAAACAGTTATTCACTAGGCCAGCTTAGGTTTTATTCTATCATGTTAGGTTTAACCACAACATTTTGAAGAAGAAGAAAAAATCCATCCGTTTACACATTTCTGTCGCTGAAGAGAAGAAAGATTTTACCCACCTGCAAGAGAAAAATCATAAGCCATGCCCTGCCGGTGTAGACCCCGCCAGAAGAAATCCTCCTAAGTCTAACCCTGGGAACCAGCGACCAATTTTTATGTGATACCTAGTTCATTTTTGAAACTTTTAAATAGAGTTTTGTATTCACACTGACCCTAATAGGTATCTCCAGTGTCCCCTCCCTCTGGGATCCTGAGGCATATACCCTCCAACTATAGCAGATTGGGTATCTCCACTCTCAACACTAATTGAACAATCATATAACTCATATATTGGGTGTGATTTTTAAAGCAATTCTAGTATGATCTTTATGAAAACACATTTAATGTTTAAATTAAACATGAGGTCATTTCAACACGGAAGAGAGAGTTGTGTGCCTTTAAACAGATCCAGCAGTACCTTGCAGTATTAAAGAGGGACTTTGGAGCATAGGAAAAATCTGGTTCGCATTGTTTAAAGTCACCCATCAGGATCTTCTTTTTCCAGGGAGACAAGATGCTAAATTATTTTTGTCTCTTGACAGATTTAGCGATGCAATTGAATCAGGGAAAATTTGAGTATAATGGATCATGCGGGTAAGTAATGTGATTTAAACTGTTGTCACCTAGTCTTAGAAGTCCGTATTACGGTTATAATGAAACCGTGTCATTTTTAATTAGGGGCTGCGGAATTTAAGCTGGGTTTGAGGGATGAGATAGAAACAAATGAAGTCCCTAGATAGATTATATTTGCAAATATACATTCTTCATCTACCCCATTTTACTTAAGCAGTTTTCTTTTTTTTTTTTTTTAATCCACCCTTTAAGCAGTTCATCATATATGCTCTGGGGTTTAATTCTCTCACTTTAAAATCAATAGGAGGTTTTTATATCTGGGACACTTAATGATCCCTGATCACTTGGACATTAACTAGAGACATATGCATTAAATATGTGTATTTTACCTAAGACAAATATAGCAATGAAATTAATTTCATATATAATGAAGTTGTAGGTAGCAAGTTGAATTTAATTCAGCTGGGAATAAACCTTTGTCCTCTTATTGATTCTTTTGCATGTCTTGTAAAATAGCAGTTGTCAAAGAATAATGCTGTGAATATTGTTCTAGTTTACTTAAATAACACTCTTTAAAATCTGTGAACCAAGAAGTGAAATAGGAAATGTTAATTCCACTGAAATGCTGAAAGGTTAAATGAAAATGTGAAGTTTGAATTCTATAGAGATGAAAAAAAACTGTGTGGCCATTTTCCCCCAGGCATCTGTCCTGAAGTCCCACTGTAAGTCAGTGGTCTCAGACCACTGCCCAGAGGCCTATACACCAGGAGTCCCCAACCTTCTTGGCACCAGGGACCATTTTCATGGAAGACAATTTTTCCATGGATCAGTGGAGGGGTGGGGGGATGGTTTTGGTATGATTCAAGCACATTACATTTATTGTGTACTTTATCTCTAATATATAATGAAATCATAATACAACTCACAATAGGTTGGGGACTCCTGCTGTAGACTAATCCAGTGGAGTCCCATCTCATTATGCTACTGTTAAGAAATTCTTCATGGTAGCTCACCTGGTTGGAAATCTTAATTTTCATCACTGAAAATGGCCAATCAGATAAAATTTTTCAGCAGTTGTGGATTAGGAATGGCTTATTAGAGTGCACACTCCCTACCTCTGCCTGCCTGCGGGATGGGTCTCTTGCCAGTGTGGCTGTATACACACGTGATCAAACTATTACCCAAATCACTCACCACATACATACCTGGAGTGTAGTCGACATTTCCTCTGCTGTATGCTTTGAAAGAAATAAAAATTATGCAGTTAGGGAGAAAAAGGTCTGCATTCCCATTTCAAATTTTTGTTACAGCTATTTTGTAATTGAATGCCAAGTGTTCGTAACCAGGAGATTTTGCACATAAGTTGCTCCATAGACGACCACCCATTCTCTCCCCTCAAAGTGGTGGGCTGAGGCAGTGAGGCCCCCTAGACTGGAAGTCTGAAGACCAGGGTTTGAGCCCAGCTCCCAGCTTCTCCTCATACTAGCTGTGTTGCCTTGGGCAGGTATGTTAGACTCTGAACATTGATTCTCTGCTTGAGAAAATAAAGACAGTAACACCTGCCACACATGGTTTATTGTGTTCAAAGCAAAGAAGAAAGTCTCTTTCCTTGAACAAGAGGGGGAAGTTTCTCGTTTGGCTAAAACTGAGTCCTTTCTGACTAGGCCCAGCCTTGGGCTTCCCTCTCTGTCATTGTAAAATGCAGTATGAGCCAGAATCCTGCTACATCAGTTTAGGGACAGTCCCCCGCCCTTGGCATCTGAGCACCCTCGATATCTGATCACTGTGGCCTACCTTCAGCAATAACCATATCAAGTCAGTTTAGCTAGAAACCCCTTATCCTTGAGGTTTCCTCTTAGTAATTTCCCATCCACTGACCCGTACATACCCTGCTCCTTGGTTATAAATCCCCGCTTGTCCTTGTTAGAGTCAGAGCTATCCTCAGACCACCTATCCTCATGGCCTCCCTTGAATAAAGTCCCCCTTACCGTCTTTAACAAGTGTTTGCAATAAATGTTTTCTTTAACAATCATGATAGCTCAATATGGTTGAACAAGTGACTGTCTATGAAAGCACTTCAGGAACTGCAAATTTCTGTGCAAAAGTGAGGTTTAAAAAAAGCTTAAGACCTTACGATGGGTCACACACACAAACCCTGCAAAATTCAATGCGTGCTCTGTTCAAACCGAGCCTTCAGGAAGCCCACAGAGACAGCCACAGCGCTCCTGGTTCATACAGGAACTGTCGGGGTGGCTGTGCTCACGTCTGTAACCGTGCGGTGGCCCAGTGATGCTTCCAGCACTTTCCACGCCCACCTCAGCAATCCCAGGCTGGTCCTGGCAGCCTGGCTTGATGCAGGGAGAATCGTCTCTGGATGACAAGGGTCCTGACAGAGCTGTGTCTTTAGTGTGTTTCTCTTCACGAGTTTCTGCCTTGCCGTCGTTAGCATGTTCAGTGTCTCCCTCTCTGCCCCATCGTTCGTTGGAAAATGCATTCATTAATTTTAAAAAACCTTCACCAACAAGGACAGTGCTGCTACTGAAGCTGGCATTCTGTGCTGATGTGTTTGAGGCGACGTGACCAAAAGCGTAGGCCTCGCAGAGAGGCTGAAAATCAGACCTTGCGGTGCCTCTAGTATGACCAGGCATTGGCGATACTGCCCAGTCTGTGTCCCTGCTGTCCTTTTCCCCGTGCCCAGCTGCAGGCCAAGGCTGTCACCCACAGGGAAAAGACAAGCATTTGTCTTCGCCTGTCGGCCTCTGTGCCCCTTGGTGATGGTAGATGTAGGGCCCGCACCGCACAGGAGCACGTGTCCCTGGGGCACGACCAGCCGGGGCACTGCATGGCTGTCACCTCGTTGTCCTTGTGGTTCTCCCAGCCACCTGCAAGGACTTTAAAACAACCCTTGTAGGCTGTGTCCGAGGGTTGTGTTTCTGTAAAAAGGCAATTCTATGCCTTTCAGACCTACGGTGGCAAACAATAGCTGTTTTATATGTTAATAGAACATCAGTGTGCAAGGTACATAAACACCCCCAGGATCTAGCAACTGTGAGAAAACATCAGAAACCCTCCTGGGAATGCTCTCCTGCTTTGTGGGCTGATGTTTAAGAGGCCATACCATTGGGCCCAGGAAGTGTGAGATTTACCAGGAAAAGGAGTAGTAGTTTATAACAGGTTTGTTTTTATTTTTATTGTATTTTTATTTATTGTTTTTTTTTTTTTTTGCAAGCGTGAAACAAACTTTATTGAGGGAGGGGCAAGATAGGTTTACAGAGCAAGAGCAAAATATAGGTTCACAGACCCCAAGACACATTTGCCGTGGATGATGAACGGACCCCTCTGTTGTAACAAAAGGGTCAACGGGCTTGTTTTTAAAGGTGGAAAAATGGAAGGCATTTCTCTAATTCCTAACAAAACAAAATAGTAAATTAATATCTTAAAATAGTAAAATTAATATTGATAAATATTAAAATAATAAATTAATATCTTAAATCTTTTCAGGCTTTCATAGGAAATTGGGTGATTGATATCAAAATTGTGTGACATTTTACAATTCAAAGATGCACAATTTTTATACAGCGCTCTCCCCTTATCTCTGGGGGATACTTTCCCACATCCCCAGTGGGTGCCTGAAACTATGGATAGTACCAAACCCTATGTATAGTATGTTTATTCCTATGCATACGTACCTATGATAAAGTTTAATCTATAAATTAGGCATAGCAAGAGATGAACAAAAATAACGAATAAGATAGAACAATC
Source organism: Eulemur rufifrons (assembly GCF_041146395.1). Taxonomy (NCBI): domain Eukaryota; kingdom Metazoa; phylum Chordata; class Mammalia; order Primates; family Lemuridae; genus Eulemur; species Eulemur rufifrons. Next base: position 32,600,798 of record NC_091002.1, read on the forward strand.
ATAGCAATATACTGTCATAAAAGTTATGTGAATGTAGTCTCTCTCTCACTCTCGAAATGCCTTAATGTTTTTGAAACACAGTCCACCGCAGGTAACTGAAACCGTGGAAAGTGAAATCACCAGTAAAGGGGGACTACGGTATGACGTCCTTAAGTTGGAATGTGTCTAATGATCCATGGCAATTCGCGGTCATAATCAGTAGCTATTCTTGCTGGTAAATAAGATACTGGCCTGTTGGACGATGGATGGCAGCTTGGGTGTGTTGAAATAGGATATACTTCCTTATGGCTCTCATTTTCTCATTCTTGGGGCTCCTGTCAACCCACCTGGCTGAAGACCCTTCTTCACTCCCTCCCTTGCCTTGAACCCCTCCCTTGCCATTGGCTTTGGCCTATGCCTACGTCTGCCACACAGACCGGGATGTCTACAATGAATTCATTTCCTGTACTGAAAAGCACCAGACAGACCAGCTATGTAATTTGCAGGGCCCAATGTGAAATGAAAATGAAGGGCTCTTGTTCACAAATTATCGAGAATTTTAAGATACTAGCTGCAGAGCATTAAACCAAGCATGGGGCCCGCCCTTCTAAGTTCGGGGCCCTGTGTGACTGACTGCACAGGTCACATAACCATGAAGCCAGCTCTGGCGCCAAATGCCGTCTTCACCTTCCTCACCAATGTCCAGGGTCCCTGCGCCTGCACAGACACCAGGGATGTGAGTGGCAGACTCTGCCACTTCCTCAGGCTGCCCCGGGCCCAGGACAGATACTCCTCTAAGACAAGCTTGCTAAGTGTGTCCCCCGCCCCAGCCCCAGGCCAGGGCTGATCTGATGGCCCTGTCAAACTGCTACATGCTTCTTTCGAAGTATACAAATGAACACGTTTCACTGAAGCCTTCCTGCTTTCGAGAATTGAACTTAAGTTTCTTGCCCTTTCCTGCTGGCATTTCTCATTTTGGATCAATTCACTCTTTCACAGATCAGTTTTCTTCTAAGCAGATTGGAAAAGGGGGGAACGTGGAAGAATGTTTTGTTGACATTGAGACATCATCAATATCACTTTCCCTTATTTTGGGGAGGTGGGAAGGGGCTGTGGAACCTCAAGAAATCACTGTGGGGAAGGAATACAGACTCTCTGGACGGCCACTGCCCAAGGAGATTCTGTACGGGAGAAATGACTCCAGCCCAATATTCAACAGTCTATGTTGCTTATCCTTCCACGCAAAGCTGGTGGGTTTCCCATGGAGAAACATACGTAATATTGTAGTTACTCATCTACTTTCCATCCTAACTTTGCAGCTTTTGTTGTTATCATTGTATTTTCTAGTTGCCAACACTAGCCACAAAAAAAAAGATCCAAATCTAAAACTCTGTGAATACAGAAAACAATCTCTTCTATATCATTAGCTTTTATATTAATATTTTGGGTTATATTCTCTAGGAGACAGGTAAATATTCAAAACTATCTTTAATGTTTGAACAATTGCACAAACTCTATATTCTTGATTTTAAAAATCAGTATTGTTCCTTGAGGGTTTTTGGGGGGGATTATCAAATGGATTTTTTTTAACACTTTGTTCAGTCCTAAGAGAGCAATGAATGGTAACTTTGTCAAAACTAAAAAAAAAAAAAAAAAAAAAAGGGACATTAAAATTTTCTTAAAGAAAAAATATGCCTCAAGATCCCTTTTTGGTTGTGTTTCAGAAGGTAATAATAAATTTGACATCATCTAGACTCGATGATAAAAGTTATGTTCCTAAGAAAATGAGAGATTTGATTCCCTCAAATGTTGTTTCTTTCACATTTAAATGCAAATCTATAGTTTTAGAAAAAGTGCTCTTATTTTCCTCTATATATTGCTCATGGTAGTATAGATTTTTTTCTATCTATGGTTATGCTCATTTCTAAAGAATTTGAAATTGTTTTTTTTTCAGAGAGATGGTTTTGAAACAAGTTTCAGGGAAATTATAGAATATGGCCAAGATGTGATTATATGACCACTACCCAGTGGACCTAAGGAGCAGACTATACAATTATAGTGGGGTAGAAATTGCAGAACATTGTGTATCACCTCAAAAGGGACATCTAAATCCTTTAGCTCTCACCTCCCAATACCCCTTATTTCCCCCCACCCCCAAGGTTAAGGAACCATGAATCTGTCTGTCTGTCTCTTTATATTTGCCTATTATGTACGTGTCATATGAATGGATTTGTATAACCTGTGGTTGTTTGTTCCTGGCTTCTTGGATTTAGCATAATATTTTCAAGGTTCATATATGTATCTGTACTTCTGTTTATTGCTGAATAATTTTCCATTGTATGGATATACCACATTTTGCATATCCACTCATCCGTTGATGGACATTTGGGTTATTTCCATCTTTTGGTTATTTATGAATAATGCTGCTATGAATGTTCATGTGTGAGTTTTTGTGTGGACATATTTTTCATTTATCTTGGGTATATACATAAGAATGGAATTGCTGGCTCATATGGTAACTCTATGTTTAACTCTTTGAGGAACTGCCAGACTATTTTCCAAAATGGATGTATCATTTTTCAACCCTACTAGGAACATATGAGTGTTCCAATTTCTCCACATCCATGCCAACATTTATTATTATCTTTTTTATTATAGTCATCCTCATGTATATGTAGTGGAATCTCATTGTGGTTTTGATTTGCATTTCTCTGATGACTAATGGTGTTAAGTATCTTTTCACATGCTTAAAGGCCATCTGTGAATTTTATTTGGAGAAATGACAATTCAGATCATTTGCCTATTTTTTAAATTGGGTTTTTTACTCTTTGTATATTCCAGATACAAGCCTCTTATCAAACATACGGTTTGCAATTTTTTTCCCATTTTGTGTCTTGTCCTTTTATTTTCTTGATAGTGTCCTTTGAAGCATAAAATTTTTATGAGGAAGTCCAATCTATTTTTTTCTCATGTTGCTTCTGTTTTTGGTGTTATATCTAGAATCTATTGCCAAAACCAAGGTCATGAAGATTTGTCCTCATGTTTTCTTTTAGAAGTTTTATAGTTTGGGCCTTTACATTTAGTTATTAGGTCCATTTTGAGCTAATTTTTGTATATGGTGTGAGGTTAGGGTCCAGTTTTATTTATTTATCTTTTTGTATGTGGCTATCCAGCTATCCACCATTTGTTTAAAAGACTGCTCTTTCACTAATTAATTGGTCTTGCCATTCTTGTCAAAAATCAATTGACTGTAGATACATGGATTTATTTCTGGACTTTTCAATTCTATCTCATCGATTTTTATGTCCATATTTATGCTATTACTATTCTGTCTTGATTGCCGTTGCATTGTAATAAGTTTTGAAATCAAGAAATGTGAGGCCTCTAACTTTGCTCTTCTCTTTGAAGACTGTTTTCGCTATTCTTGATCCCTTGAGTTTTCGTATGAATTTTAGGATCAGCTTGTCATTTTCTACAAAAAAAGCCAGCTGGGATTTTGATAAGAATTGCATTAAATCCATATGTCAATTTGGAAGGTACTGCCATCTTAACAATATGGTCTTCCAACCCATGAATACAAGATGTCTTTCGATTTACTTAGAGCCTTTTTAATTTTTTTTTTTTTTGAAACAGAGTCTCGCTCTGTTGCCCAGGCTAGAGTGAGTGCCGTGGCGTCCTCCTAGCTCACAGCAACCTCAAACTCCTGGGCTCAAGCAATCCTTCTGCCTCAGCCTCCCGAGTAGCTGGGACTACAGGCATGCGCCACCATGCCCAGCTAATTTTTTCTATATATTTTTAGTTGTCCATATAATTTCTTTCTATTTTTAGTAGAGACGGGGTCTCGCTCTCGCTCAGGCTGGTCTCGAACTCCTGAGCTCAAAGGATCCGCCTCGGCCTCCCAAGTGCTAGGATTACAGGCGTGAGCCACCGCGCCCGGCCGATCCTTTTTAATTTTTTAACAATGTTTTGTAGTTTTCAAGGTATATGCATTCATTTTGTTAAATTTATTTTTAAGTATTTTATTCTTTTTGGTGCTATCATGAATGGAATTATTTTCTTAATTTCATTGTTATTAATATTAATAGATGTTCATTGTTATATAGAAATATAATTGAATTTTCATATATTTATCTTGTATCCTACAATTGTGCTGAACTCTTTATTAGTTCTAATAATTTTTTTAGTGGATTCCTTGGTATTTTTGTTTATATAAGATCATATCATATGTGAATAGAAGTAGTTTTACTTCTTTCCTTCTAATCTGGATGCCTTTTATTTCATTTTCTTGCCTAATTGCTTCTATTAGAGATGGGGAAATAGTTAATCTTTATTTTCATTTACTTCTAACTGAAGTGTCACATTTTCTTTTATCATGAATGTAGACAACAATCCATAGTCATATTAGTAGTACCTATCACTCTGTCACCAAATTGCAGATATTTTTATGTCTCATTACTATTATCATAGATCTTAAAATATTTTCATGCACACCAGTACTTTGAAATTATGGTTGTCATCAGACTTGCCATTAGATGTCACAATGGAGTACATTGATAAAAGCACAATTAATAAAGAAGCAGAATATCACATATTTTCCATGTTTTGATAACTGTAGCTTATATAATTTGTTTTCCATTGCTATTCTTTGTATTTTATTTTATGACTATAAGGAAAAGTATCTAAAGGGGACCAGGGCATAAAAAAGTTAAAGAGAAGATTATAGTATCAGGGGTCCTGGATATCACTGAGCCTGGAATCTAGGAAACATTCTTTCCTCCTCCTGCTCTTTGGGGTTATCCATAAGGGCAGGCACAGTCTCTTCAATTCTTAGGACCCTCTGGCCAAAACCCTCACTCCTAAGTAACAGGTGGAGAAAAGGAAGTAGTCAGTATTTCAAATAATGAGTGCTTGGTCTTTGTAAAAGCCACCGGTAAAATAAACTCCTTTTATGCTTTTGTCGCACCAGGTACCTTCTCAAACCAGATTTCATGAGGCGGCCTGATCGAACATTCGATCCCTTCTCTGAAACTCCTGTTGATGGGGTTATTGCAGCCACTTGTTCAGTGCAGGTGAGGCCCCTGTTCCTCACAGAGCAGTGTAATTGTGTGTACAAGTGAGCCTGTGAAGAAATCACAATTAAAATATTTAATGTCAAATTGCAAGATCCATGTGTTGCTTATAGTTGTGACTTAAAATTTCCCCGCTTTTTTGATGATACACATTTTTTTTTTAAGACAAGGTCTCATTTTGTCACCCAGGCTGGAGTGCAGTGGTGTCATCATAGCTCACTGCAACCTCAAACTCCTGGGCTTAAGTGATCCTCCTGCCTCAGCCTCCCGAGTGGCTGGGACTATAGGCGCTCGCCACCATGCCCAGCTAATTTTTCTATTTTTTGTAGAGACAAGATCTTACTGTGTTGCTCAGGCTTGTCTCAAATTCCTGGGCTCAAATGATCCTCCCACCTCGGCCTCCCAAAGTGTTGGATTACAGGTTTGAGCCACAGCACCCGGCCTGAGACATATTTTTCACTTGTAAAATTATTAACTACTTTGAGTGAAAGACACCGTCAAAAATGCACCTACTATATGATTCCATTTATATAACATTCTAGAAAATACAAACTATAGTGACAGAAAGTGAATCAGTGGTTTCCTCTGGACAGAGATGGAGGGAAGAATGGATTATAAAAGGGCACAAAGAACTTTTGGGAATGATGGAAAGCTTTGTTATCTTAATTGTGATAGTTTCACAGATGTGCTCATACGTCAAAACTGATCTAAATGTACACTTTAATTGTGTATAGTTTATTGTATGTCAATTATACCTCAGAAAAACTGTTTGAAAATTATTAACCATTAGATAATGAGAAAAAAACTAATAAATGGCTGTAGTCATTTGACAAGTAAATGAAAAATAGTTTCTCTGTAGCTTTATAGTAGATTTTAGCACTAGTCTTTACAAATATATAGTAGTGATAGCTGTATAGTATCAATATCAGCAAAAATAACAGGCAAATTTTAGCATTGCTTTTCTTTCTGTGTATCTCTTTGCAAGACTTTTAAAAGAATTAACTAATAAGTATGGCATTACTATGAAAGGATCTTAGGGTATATCTGAATCCATTACTTCATTTCATAGATGTGGACACTTAGGCGAAATGAAGATGCTGTGGACACTGTTTCTTTGTATTGTATGATTCATGTATATTTTCCTCATTCTTTTATTAGACAGTTCTGTAAGGCAGAACTTCTGCCTAGGATAGTTTCTTTTTATTTTCACTATAGTAGTTGCTCAGTAATGTCTTGGTTTAATAAGGAATTGATGCATTATTTCCATAGATAATTAAAGCTTATCAAAATAAACAGAATTTCTTACTTCCTGATTAATCTTTGCTACTGATGCTGACACAGAATTCACTTCTTTCTCACCCTATTTTTGTGTTGCTACAGGTCATATCAGGTCAGTTCTTATCAGACAAGAAAATTGGCACCTACGTAGAGGTGGATATGTATGGGTTGCCCACCGACACTATACGTAAGGAGTTCCGAACGCGCATGGTTATGAACAATGGACTCAACCCAGTTTACAACGAAGAAGCATTCGTATTTCGGAAGGTAGGGTATGTTCAGTGTGTCAAACTCACTCTGCTGATTTGAGAGCCTTGTTTTAGTGCAGAGGCACTACAAGATAACAGGGACAGTCATTCAAACCACAGTGTCTTCTTTTTTTTCTTCTCCTAATGGATAACTTCTGTAGCTGCCATATGATTGATGGTTCTGTTTGGCCCTGCCCTTCTTTTGGTTCTCCTCTCCTCCTTGAAGGAGGAGCCCACCTCTTGTGTGGAAATGCCCAGGCTTCCGGTTTGCAATCTATTAGAAAGTGTCCTTACTGGTGGGCACCATCATACATTGGAGAGTTCTTCTGTGCCCTGGAAGTTACTGTAACTTGCACTGTTCCATTAGCTAAGTAGTCAGGTAAGATGCTCCCCCCAAAAACTAAGGTCAGTAAGTGTCATTACATGGGTCAGTTGGGATGGTCCTGTCCCTCCAGAAAGAGTGGCACCTGTTGCTCCTCACAGGTTTTATGCTTCATGTGCTGTTTTCATTGTTTTCCTGTTTTCTCCCAATACTGCGTGTTGGATCCTAAGAAGAATCACAGTCATTCTCTCTAATGTTCAGTTTTTCGTCTCTGAATCATTTTCCCCCTTTGTTTCTCTTTTGTCAATGGAAGCTGCATTGAGAAATCCATGCATTGGCAGTGCTGTCACCAAGAATGTCTGCTTTTCTCTTACTGTTCTGTTATCCTGACCAAAAGGATTTCTTCCTGCTTCTTTAGGCACAGGTTTTCCAGGTGGTTCTGCTCCATTTGTATGTCAGGCCACACAAGTAATTGGCTTCATGTCTTAACAAAACAGGGATTATCCATTTCAGAATAGAACAACTGGCTTACAGAAGCCCAATTAAGGGAGATCAATGTAGGCTTGATAAAACAGGCCTTTTTGAAATTTAGATTCACTTCAGGATGTGAATACCATTTTGCATGCAACCCTCCCAGGTCACTTCTCCACCCCTATCAGGACGTGGTATAAATTTCATACCCAGCTGTGACTTGTCTTGTTTTCTCCTGTGCTTTTTCCAATTTGTTACAGCTGGATCTGCTGCCGGTATGGCTAATGTTCTTTGGCATAATGCATAATCTCTACACATATTTCAAGAAATTCAGAAGGTTGATTCAGGCATTCTTTGTTTTTGATGAATGAGGAAATATTCAACTTGGTTTCTGTATGTAATAGGTCTGGCCCCAGAAAGAAGATACTGATTCTGGATCCTTCTCTGTTCTTCAGGAAGTTATATTTTTTTCATTGATTATCAAGTGCTTTAACTTTGTTTTCTTATTGTTATTGTTGCTTTGTTTTTTCACTAATCTCACAGAGTAAGAGTGGCAAAGCCCAGACTTCCCATTCACCACGTGAGGAACAAGAGTGGGGAAAGTTGGCTGAATTTTAGCTTGATTTCCCCTCTCCATCTTCATGCAGTTAGAATTAAATTAAGCCTCCAGATGTAAATAGGCAACCAGTCCATTGTCTAGCTTTAAACAGAGTACTCAGATCAGCCAAGATGTCCTGGTTGCTCTTGGCCAATAAAAAGACATTCCTGATTGAACACATTGGATATTCTTTTGTCATGTTGCTATTTTGTATCTGAACGAGGATTCTGCCAGCTACACTCAGATTTTATGTTCATTTATTCAGTTTGGGGATGGCAGGAGTAGATACGTTGGAATCAAAGTATATTAATGTTTCTAGCTGCCCCATCTTAGTCTACTTAATATCTCAAATGTGCTGAAAACTGAGAAGTGCAAGAAACAAGGAGAATCTAAATTTATATTTATAAATTTTCTTTTATACAGGAAGCATTTCTTTAAAGATACTTTCCCTGTTCTTAAAAACAGACAAACATAGGTGCTAGAAGCAGCCCAGGTAGTAGACAGATCACAGAATTAGCAGTCAAGAGCCCCAATTCCATTTCCAGGCCCCACTGTGTCACTACAATCTCTGAGATTGAGGAAAGTCACTGTATTTATCAAGGTCTCCTTTTTCTCACCCATTGCATGGGGGGGCTAGGGAAAGGTGGCAAGGGTTAGAGTGGTAATCTTTAACATCCATTGCCTCTAACCTATTCGGTGAGATAATTTCCAGGAAACGTGTTCCAATTGCCATTCTCAAGATCTTGGGTACCGTAGCTCCCACAGTACACTTTAGAAATGCAGGTTAATCGTGGGATAATTTTCACCGTAAAGGAGCATTTCAGAGCAGTACAGATTTGGTCCAGCTTCCTGGAGTCCTGGTTCTTGGGAGCTGCATCACACAAATCCGTGAAAAGTCCTGTTCTTTGTTTGTAGGTGATCCTGCCGGACCTGGCTGTCTTGAGAATAGCCGTGTATGATGACAACAATAAGCTGATTGGCCAGAGGATCCTCCCACTGGACGGGCTCCAAGCAGGGTATCGACACATTTCCCTTCGAAATGAGGGAAATAAACCATTATCACTGCCAACAATTTTCTGCAATATTGTTCTTAAAACATACGTGCCTGATGGATTTGGAGGTAAGAAATATTTGGGTACAGAATATGATATAGATGAGGTCCTAAGTTATAAGATTATAAAACATTTTGTCCATGCTTAAAAACAATAATAATCATGTCTCTTGCTGCTAATGCTGCCAACCCTGGTAGCCTTGAAGACATCAAGGATAAATAGTAACCTCAAGTTTTATTATAAAGAAATGAAAGGACAAGGCTAGAATATCTTTAAAGTCCTTTGTTATTTTAAAATACTGTAATTTTATGTTGTTTATCAATTTTTACAAACATGTTTCTTTGAAGGATGTATTTACACTGGCAATCAAAGTGGGGGAAAGAGACATAATAAGGTGAAACCATAGATATTTTATCAGCTGGTGTCACTGAAAAATTTAAATTGAACTCAGCTATCAACATACCTGAATTTTCTTCCAAATCCACAGGAAAGTTCAATTTCATAAAAAAATCCCAGTTATCAATCCACATGGGCTTTAAGGTAATCAATGGGAGGAATCAAAAGTGAGACCAAATCATAGAATTTTCCTTATGCCCAAACATAATGACATTTTGTAGCCCCCATCCATGCCAAGAACATTAAAAGAAAACAAAGATCCTCTACCTTGTCAGTGTATTGAACTGTAAGGAAGCATGTAACAGAGTGTCTGCATTGAATTGCCAAGGGTTCAAATCCTCACTCCGCACTGCTGGTTGGGTGACCTCGGGTATAGAACATAACCTCTCCAACCTCTCTTTTCCTCACCTGCCTCACCTATAAAACAAAGATAATATTGCTGCCTCCCTCATAGCATTCGTATGATGTACTTTTCAGTACAGTACATGAGATAGCAAGGCTCAAAATGTACAAGCGTGTGGGTGTGTGTCTATAGATACAGATACCTGTACTATACCGAACCCACCATTATTTTGTTTGGGCAATATGTGATTATTTTATTGATTTTATTGGTTTTGTTTTTAGTAATGCATGCTTCTCCAGGGGTGTATTTTCTGCAACCGATCCTCAATTTTAACAACCTGATTGTAAATTCAAAAAATAAATTAAGCTATGAGGATTTTTTTCAGTCACAAAATTTATAGTAAGGACTCCTTCCTCCTTCTCTTTTGTCTTTTATTTTTTTTTAAAAAAAGAAGCACATTAGAAGCTACAACATACAGTAGCAGATGGAAGAACCCATATAAGAGGCAGAGGGGTTGGTGCTGTGAGGCTGGGTGCGTGGATCAGAAAGAGGAGATGGGAGACATGCAGTGTGTGTTTAGGAGCTGCAGGGGCTGTATGCCTGCTTTGCAGCGTGGTGATGCCATGAGACATCAGAGGATGAGTTAAATCGTGCTCTGCATACTTGAGCTTAGAAAGCAGGGACTGTGCAATACCTAATACATCTTGGAAATAATTATATAAACTCCTATGATGGTAGATTTAAAAGTTTTGCTTCTGCATGGGTTAAATTTCAAGTGAAACTCTATAATTCATTCCTGGGAAATGAGCCATTTGAATAGAAAAGGGAAAGAAATCATTTATTGAGTGCCTACTTTGTGCCAATCACTTTATATAAAGAAAAGTCCAAATGTGTACAGTTGTTCAGAATGGACGTGGGCATATGTAGATCTGTGTGGAAGAAATAGCTATATTTATAATGTAGCTTATTACCAGTGTTGATATTTAAGTATTGATCCAAATTAGTCTCTTTAATCATAGTCCTGTGAGTATTATTTCCTAACAAGTTGCTATGGCCACTTATTTTATCAGAAGCATTTGAATTTCTGTACTGCCTTACCATTGATGAGATTCTGCAGTTGATGTCTTAACTTCAGATTTGACGTTCAAAGACAGTTTATTCAGAATTCTCTGGTCATCTCTTTTATATGTGAAGAAATTGAGGCCAGACGTGACATTTAAGGGTCTTACCTAAAGATAACAAAGATAGTGTGAGAACCATCTTTTTCCAAATTTTTCATCTTTACAGCCTGTTGACTTGTACAAATGGTTCCTACTTCATCTGTTTAACTAAACTCCCACACTCAATGTTTATGTGCTGAACCAGAAGATCTATAGAGTCTGTGTTCCTAGAATATTGATATTCCCTGTTGGTTATATAGGAACAGTTTAGAATGAAGCTCGGCACCATGATGCTCAGCATTTTCAAGAAAAAAAAGAAGAAAACTTGTCAATATACATCACCAAATTTTTATTTAGCTACAGAAAGATAGTGTGAACTCATCACTTTGCTCCACAAATACATATAGCAGGTTTCTTCTATAAAAAGGTAGGGTAGCTAAAATATGTATCAGAGAGAGATTCTCACAGCACAAAGAATAAAATAAGGGTCACCCATAAATCCACTGCCCAGAGAGAACTACCGTTTACTTCCAATGTCATTTCTTTTCTATGTTTGATTTGTAATACAATTGGATCTTACTGTTATATACTCATTTGGAACTCTAATCTTTTTTTCACTTAATGGAGAGTGTTTTCCAATGTCATGAAAAATTTTTAAATTTTTATCAGCTGTGAAGGATTATCTCTGATCTATGCCATAATTTAGTATTGCTAAACATTGAAGTCATTTTTATTTTTTATAAACAATATTACACCTAGGAACCCTAAATGTAAAGCTTCAGAAATATCTGTGATCATTTTCTGAAGGTGAATTCTTTGAAGTGGATTTGTTGCATCTAGCAATGCATGTGTGTTTAAAGCTTTAGATACAGATTGCCAAATAACCCATCAGCAGTGTATGAGATGTAATTTTTTTTAACATTTGCTAGTTAGTAAAAATGGTACTTTAATTATGTATTCATTTAAAAATGCTTTTCTCAAAGGAAAAAAATATATTTAACAATTATTGTTTTGTGCCTATTCTATGAATGCCCTGGCTAAGAGATGCAATGCTGAAAAAATCACATACACTATCCCTCAAGAGTTTTCCAGCCCTGTATACACATACATAAGCAGGTATATGTGTATACATAAATAAGTGGATCCCATTATATGATAAAAGTACTCAAAAGGCAGGAGAGCCAAAGGACATTTGGAGCATTGAACTAAGGAGTAATTAACCAGAGTGGGGTTGAGGGAGACTTTAGTAGTTGTTTGGTCTTTGAAACTTAAGTAACACTTCACAGCGGAGAGGTGGACCAGCTTTCTCCAGAATGAAAAGCAGCCCAGATTAATGTTCTGATAAAGAAAGTGCTGGGTTTATGTATACATTTTGAGGAGGCTGAAACAGAGGGCATTTGATGCTGAAACTGTGAAAAGATTTAATTCATGTCTGAGGATACATCCTCAAAGACTGTGGTGTTACTCAGCAAGGGAAGTGTGCTATGCTGATATTCCTATTGAATAATTTGGCGCCTTAAAGAAAATGTTAATATTTCAGGGCACTAAGTAATTTTATAAATTTTGTCTCATTGGCTTTCAGGTGAGTCAGTTTGTCAAGAATCACTCTACAAGGTTAGATCCAGTAAACCCTCTTAGGTTCAACCAAGTCAGTTAAGTTCCAACTTTTATACTTCACCCAGTACTTAACCTAGGAATTACGTGTTTCTTTAATTGGTGTAAAGAACAATTTTTTAAAAATACGCCTCAAAGTTCATACAGCATTATTTGTATAAAAAAGATCAGAAACAACCTAAGTCCATCAGTAGGGACTAGTTAAATATATTACAGCCATTTTATAGAATACTATGCATCCATTAAAAATATGAGTTGGTTCAGGCTTGGGAGGTTCTGTGTTTCCAGGAATTTATCCATTTCCTTTATGTTTTCTAGTTTATACACATAGAGGTTTTCATAGTATTCACAGATGATATTTTGTATTTCTATGGTATCAGTTGTAACATATTGTTTTTCATTTCTGATTGAGCTTATTTGAGTCCTTTCTCTTTTTCTGGTTAATCTGGCTAGTGGTCTATTTTGTTTATCTTTTCAAAGAACCAACTTTTTTGTTTAGTTGATCCTTTGTATTGCTTTTTTGTTTGTTTTTTGCTTTCCCTTTTGTTTTGTTTTGCTCAGAGGTTTGTTATGTCTTCTGGTGGCTTTTGGTTTGGTTTGCTCTTCTTTTTCTAGTTCCTTGAGATATGTGACATGAGGTTGTTGATTTGTGATCTTTCTTTCTGATGTAGGCATTTAAAGTTATGAACTTTCTCCTTAGGACTGCTTTTGCTATATCCCAGAGATTTTGAAATCTTGCATCCCCTTTGTCATTCAGTTCAAGAAATCTTTTGATTTCCATCTTAGTTTCATCAATGACCCAAAGATCATTCAGCAGCAAATTATTTAATTTTCATGACTTTTTGTAGATTTGAGTACAAGCCTGAATCAGGAAGAAATAGAAATCCTGAACAGATCAATAATGAGCAGTGAAATTGAAGCAGTAATAATGATAAAAAAAAATCCCAACAACAACAACAACAAAAAAAACACCCTGGACCGAATAGATTCACAGCTGAATTCTACCAGACCTACAAAGAAGAACTGGTACCTATCCTACAAAAATTTTTCCATAACATCAAGAAGGAGAGAATCCTTCCTAACTCATTCTATGAAGCCAGTATCACCTTGATACCAAAACCAGGAAAGGGCAAAACAAAAAAAGGAATTAGGAAGGTGATTCTGCTAGGGAAAAATGTATAAACTTACACAATTTTTAAAATTTCTAAATTATGTAGTGTTTTGAATTAATGAAAATAATTATTCCCTCTGTAGTATTGGTAAATTGTGCAAAATTATATGAAACTCTGAAAGTACTTGGAACTCTTCAAACAACATTGTATAAAAGATGAAATCTTACTGTTTTTTAAGGGCAAGTTATAACTGAGAAAACACTGGAGAGAGATTTCAATCTATCTACCATGGGACCAAAATTGGCTTTAAGTATGCATTCGCCTTCTCTATTGAAAAATAACACTTAGTACTGTCGTACCTACTAAGCTTCAGGGACTTTTTATGTTCATCATCTCATTGAATTCTCACAATAACGCTGCAGGGTAGGTGATATCTGCCCTAATTTCCAGAAGAAGAAACTGTACGTTAATCAACTTGCTGAAAAAATGAATCCAGAACCCAAGGCAAATTTGGTTTGCCCTGCCACTCTGTCTTCTTTATTTGGGGAAAAACTAAGAGGAAAAAAGGGACTATCATCTGGTCTTTTATTCTTGCCTTTACTTATTTCTTGTTTTCTGCAACTAGCTGTGCTTTCCTCATTGTGTTAGAAGAGAGTTAACAGAAAGTTTAACAGGTGTCCAGAATCCTGAAGAGTTTATTAGCTGAATTTTCTTGGATATTTGTAGTACAACAGAGAATTAGCAACTCATTGGTTTTCTTTTCCCCTAGATATTGTGGATGCTTTATCAGATCCAAAGAAATTTCTTTCAATTACGGAAAAGAGAGCAGACCAAATGCGAGCTATGGGCATTGAAACCGTAAGTAGAAATGGTTGATTAAAGATAGCCAACTTGGGGAAGTTGATTACAAAAGCAAGATAAAGTAACAAATTAACATAGCAAGTTTAAAGAGGGTTTTTAAAACTGAACTTATCAATTCAACAATAGGTTCAAGGGTCTACAAGAGTGAACCATGTTTAAAAAAAATGTGACCACCATCAGAAAAACCCACTTCACAACCAGTGGCTTAACTCACATCTGGGGACCTCTGCCCCATTAGAAACAAGTGGAAAACATCCATGATGCTTTTAGGAAAATGCATCTCTAATCCAAAATCCAAAATCTGAAAGTTTTTGGGCATAGACATGACGCCACATGGCTGGCTGAGATAGTGACACTTAGGTTCCTGATGGTTCCTGGGGTGGAAGTAGCATCTTTCCAGTAGCTGGGGAAAGAAGAGGTATTCTCTGCTTGTCAAGGAGTTAGATCATCTTTCCTTGGCTTCCTCCTTGGCCCCAAGCCTAAGAAAACTACATAATCTTTACTTGAGCTGAGCAAACACCCTTTAAGAGAGTAGAAATCTGAGAAAGGGGAACAGGAGTAGTTGAGTGGTACAGACTAGATTCTGTAAATTAAAGAATGTACAAGATATTTGACCTTGAGTGGCATTCATTTGGGTCAAGATAAATGTTTCTGTTCCAGAGTGACATAGCCGACGTGCCCAGTGACACTTCCAAGAACGACAAGAAAGGAAAAGCCAACACCGCCAAAGCAAATGTGACCCCTCAGAGTAGCTCCGAGCTCAGACCGACCACCACGGCCGCCTTGGCTTCTGGCGTGGAAGCCAAGAAAGGTGAGGGAGATTTGTGGGGCCCTTCTCTGTTCTGGCAATTTTAGACCCTTTCTAAAGGGTCTTTTAGGAAGGTATTGGAAACTGTTAATTCTGCCAATTTTCATTGCCCCATAAAACTCAAAAAGCAGCTTATTTTCTTATGGACTGGAAAAACTGCTTAATTTCATTGAGCGTGTAATAGGGAATCAACATTTGTGTTTCATCTGCTAGATCCCCGGCACCCACCTTAGCTGTAAGGGGTACAATATCCATAGTTTTAGGAAATATTCAAATTGGGTATCCTTTATGGGAAAAAAAATTTTGCACAGTGATGTTAGCTAACTCATCCCACTCTTCCAGATACTGCATAGGTACTTATCTGGACAGCCAGTGGGCGTGAGAACCAACAGAGTCATGACTATTTGGACATCTAAATTCCCTTACTGATAATTTTCCTCATATGTAGATATTGAGCACCCATGATTATTTATTTGTAAAAATTATGGATGGGTATTTAATGGTCAACTCCATGATGCTCCCTGTGGATGAAACGAAAGATCATAAGAGGTGTCATCACAAAGAATTACCTGTCTCATGTGCTAATATTCAGCCTGTATGTAGGGAAACAGCTGTCCTGGTTACTTGTAATTGGCTTCCATTCTAATTGGCCAGGCATCCATTGATTGGATGGTGCCCATTCCATACTGGTAATTAAATATTTTAAATATCCTCCTTGACCGTGAGTCATTTACTAAACTCGCTCTTGTTACCTTAATAAGAATTTCTCTTTTCCTCATGGTTTTTTACTCAGCTTATAGAGTTTCCATTTTTATATGGGTTGAGTGTCCTCAGTATAAGGAAATCAAGTCGTTCGTACAGTTAAGTACGCACAGTGCTGCCATTTAAGGTAGGAAATGACAGGCTTCCCCAAGCCAAAGCAGCATAGTAATTTAGCGGGAAACTAAGTATACATTGAGCTTTGTGAAATAAATTAGAAAATAAGACTGCACAAAAGAAGCCCAATTTGTGCTTGGCCTGCAGCTGTTTGTCTATTCTTCCCTGGAGAGACTAGAGAGCAAGGTAATAACATAGACTTTGGGTGTTCCATACCAGCCTGGTTGTTATGAACGTTAGCCACTCCGAGAGAGGCGGTGGAAAATGGGAGAGTTTATGTTTAAAGTTCTCATATTACACTCGCTAGTACATAAAGACATTAGTAATTATAGTGCACTAAGTGGCCTGAAAAAAAAAAAAAAAACGATGCCATGTGACCAGCTTACAAAGGACAAAAGTCATCCTAGTTCAGAAGGAACTGTGCATGGGAGTAGAGGTGCCTCACCCTGGTTCCAAACACAGCTACGTTTGAAGGATCCAGGCAACTGTCACCTCCCTCCACTCTGGTCTCTTCAACAGGCGCCCTGAGAAAGGGTCTACAAGCAGTTTCGTTTTGACATTTTACTCAGGAGACTTGAAAGTCTAAGTCACAGTACTGGATTCTATGAGAAGTGCCTACATTCTTTCAGGGACCTCACGTGTTCATTTTGCAGACAGGAGAGCTGAGACCCAAAGATAGGGAGCTCTTAGCTATGCCAGGATTCACCCCCCTGGCTTATACTGCCTCAGTCACTAGGGAGATAGCTTGTGGCATCATACTTAAGAGATCAGTGAAGAGCCCCAGGGACCCTTCCCACTCCTATCGTAACATATTACAGATCACAATACCAATTTCTCTCAGCCGAGACTCCTCCTTACTGGCTTACTGCCCTCACATTGGACATGCAAATCTTACAATGAGTAAAACTGAAAAACCTAGGACTTGATGCCTATCTTTCTTGCATATATCATATCTAGCCTTTGGGATGCTAATGGAAATCAGTTACAGTACAGAGTGCACATTCATTTTCTTTGCTTAAGATGAAAATCTGCAGTCAGACAGAACCTGTTTGGGGATTCGTCTACAGCTGTGGTTGCCATGGCGACACCTGGCCCAGCATCACTCAGATGGCAGGATGACTTAGTATATTACTCCAGGTCTTCCTGGCAGCATCCTGTTATGTAATGGTTTGGTTTCATTATTGCTTGTATGTTAAAGGCATTACTGTGCTCAATAGCGTGTTGCTGAAATGCTACGATTAAATTTGGTAAAAGGGAGAAGCTAAAAAATAGTTTTGTTCTTTGATAATTAAGGAGGGAATAGAGTTGGGAGGTAGTTGACTGATGTGATATGCCTTGAAGTACAAAGATGACAGTAACTAATAGATGCTGTTGTGCCTGATCAGATGCCCTTTATGGGGCTGCTGCTCCATTTCCCAGCTCCTGAGTTTTGGCTGATTGGGAATTACAGCTACTCCTTCAGAGAATTGCCCTGAGACCGTGGGAGTTCTCTTGCCTGGAAATACCTGGAAGGTTTTATAAAATATCTGAAGCTCTCTAGCTGACTGATACAGGGTTACAAAAGCCCAGTCTCCTTTGGGCAAGGTAGAACAACTCTTGAGAACCATTTATACTAAAGAGCTCCCCCTAGGAATAGGCTGAGGCTAGATTTCAGCTAGAAACCCACCCTACCTTCTTCCTCTGCTCTATCCTGTTTATCTCACGCCCGTAGGGGTCTCTCCCAAGAGTCTGCTCTCGGTAAGTCATGTGCACATGAATCCCCTTCTCAGCCCTGCTAGTAAGGGACCTGACCTAAGACAATGAAGCATTTCAATTGTCTAGTTAATTGTTTTGTAATAGGCATTTAAGATGTTTATATCCCATTATATCATATGTAAACCTGCTTCAGAGTCTTTAGATGAAATCAACATGTGAATTTTATATTATCAGTTATTCTCTCTTTTAGTATACACAGTGACATTTTTTTTTTTTTTTTTTTAGGTATTGAACTTATCCCTCAAGTAAGGATAGAAGATCTAAAGCAGATGAAGGTAAAATTGCTTGATCATTTTGCAAGCACTCTTGTACTATATTAATACATGTGGTGACACGAATGTATTTTTGTTTCTCACCAAGTATAATCATTGTGACCTCAGAAAACCTATTTTGAATCCTCTTTATTTCCCCACAGGCTTATTTGAAGCATTTAAAGAAACAACAGAAGGAGCTAAATTCTTTAAAGAAGAAGCATGCAAAGGTACAGTGTTTTAAAGCTACTATTTTGCATTATGTACTGATGAATCAGTCATAGCAAGAAACGTGAATGACTCAGAGCCCCTAGCAGTCAACTTGACAGCAGTACTTTCATTTTAACTATTAGCAATGAAATTAAAAATTAGAATCTGCCTGGGAGTGGTTGTCACTGATCTGTAGTCTACATTTCTAACAGTTATTTCAAACACATACCAAAACTTTATCCATTTAAAAATTGTTCCATTGCTAATATGACTTTATATAAAATACTGGGCCACAGCCTGACTATTGAAGACCAGCTCACAATTTTAGCCACTGCTTATGTAAATTCCTTGGGTCCCTGTCAAATAGTTTGCCTCGCAGAGGGAGGGAGGGAGATGCTAGCAAGCTCTGAACCTCCCACTCGTGGCTCCTAGAGAGAGACGCTTCTCACTTTTCCCCCATTATGTAAACCCTACCCAGTGGCCTACTTCTGAAATATATTTATTTTTCCTTTTTACCCATAAGAAGAGGCTTGTTTGGCAGTGATTGTGAGAAATTATAAGAGCTAGTTGCAAATTTAAGAGAACAGCAGGAGGTGGCCCCAGAAATTCTCCTG
Source organism: Eulemur rufifrons (assembly GCF_041146395.1). Classification (NCBI taxonomy): domain Eukaryota; kingdom Metazoa; phylum Chordata; class Mammalia; order Primates; family Lemuridae; genus Eulemur; species Eulemur rufifrons. The sequence goes on from NC_091002.1 coordinate 32,619,815, forward strand.
TAGGTTGAAAAACTTCACGGCCCTCAAACACGATCCTTCTTTCCAGACTTCCGTCCCAGAGAAAGGAGAAAAAAAGGTAGGACCTCTTGGCAGGGGCCCTTGGAGACAGCTATTTAAAGTAGGGATTTCAATCTTGTTGGTTATCGGCAACAAGCTGGAATATGGAAAGGCAACAGAAAAAGAGAGAGAAAAGGGAATAAGAGAGAATGCAACTTAAATGACTTTAATTATTAGGAATGGAGTTGGTTCCCATATGCTGCAGTATTACCTAACAGATTTTTCCTGCATTTAAATTGGATCTCTGTCATTGAACAGGCATCTCAATGGCCTTTGGGCTAGTTGGAAACATAAATTTTTTGGTCTCATTTAATATTTTCTTGAGGCATGACCAGGAAATATACTGTGACTGATAATGTAGCAACAATAATAGAAGCTAGAATTTTTGCATGCTCAGTCATTTCCAGGTGCTGTGCTCAGCACTTTAATGTATTGTCTCATTTAACACTCTCTACCCTATAAAGTAAATTCTGGTTAAGTCTCCATTTTACATAAGAGGGAATTAAGGATTAGTGAAATTCAACAATTTGATGCCCCAGAGTTCACTGTTATTTAAACCTGCATCATCTGGGTCCAGAAACCTTGGTCTTGCCACATTATCCCGTGTAGGATATTGGATGCTTCACTCAGTGGACAAGTTCCCCTCATTGGGTCAAATGCAGTGATAGCACATGGGACATTAAGAAAAATCGCCATCTACTTTGGACAGTGTCCATATACTGGTTCCCTGGACAGTTATGAAGGAAGGGTGTTCCTCAATTTTTAAAACTCAGTGGACTGAGCACAGTTGTCTGTTGACTCCCTTGTCTAAACCTTTCATCCACATAGTCAAAAATGACTTTAGTCAGTTCGTAGGTCTGTATGTTTAATCAGAAAAGTAGCAAAGATGGGAAATTGGTTTTCTCTTAATTTAAAACAGTTTAGAGTTGGCTTTGGTGGGTTTTCCTTCCACCTCAGGATGTCTTGGGCTTCATTCCTTTGGTTTCTTTCTCTCTGGTTGGCAGGGAAATACTCATATCATTCCATGATCAGTAAGTCCCACATGGCTGAATGGATCCAAGTTGCCTTCATTTGTAAAAAAACAACCTCAAGCTTTTTAAAGTGCCGCATTATAATAGGACCTAAAAGAAGATGTTCAGTCTCCCCAAATCCTACCTTCTGAATTTGTATGGACTTTCATAATAGTTTTCGTGTACATTTTTTTTAGAGGAAGTATTAGCCTTCAAAATTCCTTAAGTCAAGTAACAAAGCTAAATTGCTGCAAGATATGAGGACTTACCCTATGTTTTTCAGAATGCTTTTCAGAAGCATTTCTGAGCAGGAGGATCCATTTTGCTGGTTATTTTTCGTTTCTTCTTGCACTTCTGGAGTTTGAATCACAAGTGTGTGAATATAAGCTTATGAATGCATTCCTTCTTCCACATTATATACACAGGGGACCCACTCTTTAATTCAGTCTGTTTCAGCAGTATAATTTATGAAATCTGCATTCTAGAGTCTTTTTATAACAAAAGTACTAACAATAAGTCAAACTTTTCTTTAGTGCCACTTTTGTGTTGCACATTTTATACATAGTCTCAAGTCCTCACCATACGCTTGACACCTAAATAATACTCTCCACACTTTGAACATGAATAAAATGAAATTCAGAGAGGTGAGTCCCTTGCCCAGAGTAACATAACTAGTTAATGCTGGTTACAAGCCCTATTTGCCTACTCCTAATGCCCATGTCCTTTATAACTTACCACATTGTCTACTTTTATAAAAACATTTTGTTATCTTTTATAATTGTCCAAATGCTTTGCAAATGACTATTTTCTAATAATGAGATCTTCCTGTCTGTAAACATTCTATAATTTTTAGTCTATAATATTTCCTTAATATTTTCTACGGTCTTATTTGAGCCAGCTTCTAAGATGAAGAATATGTATGTATATTTACTTGCCTATCTACATTAAAATGATAATACTAGCTAATGCATATAGACGGTTACTTAAGCACTTATTCTCTATATTCTTGTAACAATTATACAAAGGAGTACTATAATTATATTAACTTGTATCAGTTAGCTTTTGCTGCATAATAAACCACCCTGAAATGTAGTGACTTAAAGCAACAACCATTTATTTAGCTCACAATGTTGTGGGTCTGCAGTTTGGGCTGGGTTCAGCTGGATGATTCTTCTGGTCTCAGCTGGATCCACTCATGCATCCTCTGTCACTACCAGTTTGGCAGGTAGTGGGCAGAGGGAGGCAGGCTGATTTAGGAAGGCCTCTGCTAAACCACTTCCTCTCTGCTTTATGTGGTCTCTTGTCTTCCAGCAGACTAGTCCAGGCTTATTCACATGGCAGGGGTCCCAAAAGACCAAGCAGATCACGTAAAGATTCTCGATGCCTCAGCTCAGAACTGGCACTCCATCACTTCCACCTCATTCTGTTGGCTAAAGCAAGTCATAAATCTGGCCTAGCTTCAAGGGATGAGGACTCTGTCTCTTGACAGGTGACAAAAGCACATCAGAAATGGGGGTGGATACAGAAAAGGAAATAATTGTGGCCATTTTTGCAAACAGTCTACCAACCATTTGACAGATGAGATAATTTACATTTAAAAGAAACACAGCCTGACTAAATCACGTAGTTTTAAAATGATGGCACTAGGATTTGAACCAAATTCAGTCTGACTTGAGAACCCAAGCTCTGAACCACTATGTTCAGCTGCCTCTGACTTTGCTCACACTGATTTTTCCTCTACACATCTTTTTCTTGATGGTCTCAGTAACAGGTTTTTAAGAGCAATCGTAAGTCTGTCAGGGCACAAATATCATGGGTTCCTGTGGGACTGGTTTTTCAACACATGATCATTGGGCCAAGAGCTGGAGGCTTCATCAGATTGCGTATTCCTGTGCCCACCTGAGACTCGGTTATAAGTCTCCAAGGAGAGGGTATAGGAAATATATTTTAAATAAGCTTCTCCCTTATGCACAATAAATTTTGAGAACTGTTTCTTCAGGAATGTTATTTAGCACTCTTTACTATTCCTTGACCCTTTAGTGGTAACCCTACTAATTGCGTGCAAGAGGCCAATCAGACCTGCATAAGGAAACAGCTTTTACCCTGCTGTCAAACAATAGAATAAATTCCCCCATATTTCAATGAAAGAAAGTCTGCCTACAATTTTTTTATAATAGTTTTGAAGCTACTTAAGATGGGGCTAAGATTTGCCACTCCAAAGCCTTGGGTTATGAAATTACCAAGGGAGGAGAGAAGATGACCTGGGCTATACCCTCATTACTACTGTGTGCATGGCCTAACCTTGGCACTTGGCAGCTAAGAGCAGAGACTGATACTTAGTCCATATTCAGCAACTGTAGGAAGATCTCAGCTCTTACGTATCAGCCTAGATAAATAATTCCACTTCTGAGATGTAAAGGGAAACAGAGAATCTATGAACTAAATAAATTCCAGGCATTTTAAAAATAAATGTGTAGTCCAATAGAGAGTTTATTACCAAACTTGAAGGTTAGCTTCAGGAGAATAATGGAATAGTGGTATGAGTATGAGAATCGCTGTTAGGATATCGAGAAGAAAAGACAAGGGCAATGAGACCAAGATGCACATAAAAATGCCTAGTTTTTCGAAAATGAGATGGCTAATTGCTTTTGACCCTCTGGATGCAGCTGGCAATCAGACTTCTACATGTCTCTCACTTTCTAGAACAAACCTCTTCAATCTGAAATGGAAACTAGGGGAATGGGTCTCAAGTGTCAATTAAATGAGGCACAGAAAAAGCAGAACTAAGCAGCAATAATCCTACCCTAGCGCATGACTCATTGGGATCCGGAGCTGGGGTTACTTTCGTTAAAAGACAGGCATGCTTTTCAGTTGTCCAATGTGATCAAATCCTAGAGAAAAAGAAAAAAAAAGCATAAAACCCAAAGTTGGATAAATATCCCCAGTAACATGTTAGAAGGAGAATTACAATTCAAATGCCCATAGGAAGTAACTGAGGGACATAGGCCAGGTATTGACTCTAGAAAAACAGAGCACTCATTCCTATCCAGAGGCCTTGTCACACTCAGCTCCCACAACTGGTGCCTAGACAGTATATGGACCAGCTGTGTTCTCTAAAGCAGAGGCATAAAATCTGAAATCTCATATGAATTTCCTGATCATATAAGAATTTAATATTTACCTCTAATTCAATCTCTTCTTGAAACCATGGAGGCCAATAAAAAAAAAAACCCACCTAAAAACCACATCTGCAGGTTGGATGCAGCCCTCGGGCCACCAGTCTGCAACATGAATGTTAAATGAGTCCAGTAAAATGCCTGAGAAGCCCACTAAACTCCGGCATTTTGGTAAAGCTACTAATGGAAAATGTGCTCTTTGCTCTGCACGCAATTTAGCTGTTAACACTAAGACTGCTGTTAAACCCATCAGTTGTAATTCATGGTCAGACCCCAAGAACAGACATGTGACTCTGCTGTGTGGTGGAAAGGGACAGGGACACAGCTGCCACCCACAGCGTGAGACCAGCCTGTTGGTAATCTCGGAGTTACATGCCGAGCAAACATGATTTACTCAGATTTTTCAGCGCTATCTGTGGTGTGGTCGGTCATGCCCACAGTCACATCCGTCACGAGAATGAATTGCAGCCTCAGTTTTTCCCAAAAGAAGCTGGATTTACTCTTGGATGAGAAACATAAACAGATTCTGCTAAAAGCTATACATTTTTCCCCCCAAAATTTCAATCAAGATTGACTTTAAGATGACACATTTAATTTTGGCACTCATGGCCTGAGAGGGAATGAAAAGATGTGTGTCTCTTCCATGGCGTCTCATGATTTAATCCATAGTCTCATGATTTCATTAAGGACCTAAAGAATAAAATCAATGATAGACTTTTTTTTTTTTTTTTTTTTTTTTTTTTTTTTTTTTTTTAGTAAAATGGACTTAGAGATCATTTCCTGGCTCCTTCGTGGGGTTTTGAGCACGAAGAGAAACACAGAAACAATTTTTCAGAACCAGCTTTCTTGATACTTGTATTAACTGTAATCATTTAAATTCCATATGCTTCTAATTTTTCAAATACTTCTGCTTACATTGGGTAACTTTGCAGCTCATAAGCAACCCATGAATTAGGTTAGGCAAAGGTACTTGTCTCAATTTTCCACTAAAGAAATTGAAGCCTAGAAAGATTTATGTGTGTTATACGAGACCACGTGGCTAATTATTGACTGAGCTGGGACCAGATTCCAAGTCCTCTTGCTACTTTCCCAAGCTAATTTTTTATTCACACAGCAAATATTAATTGAGCATCTAGTTTGTACCTCGCTTTGTGCCATGTACTGGTCAATGAGAAGACTTGCCCTGCCCTTGTAAAGCACATCACACAGAGTTGAATCTGTCATGAATGACTTTATGGTGCAAACATTCCTCATGTCTTTTCAGGTTAATAAGGTTCACCAGAATATTTTCTTGGGAAATTTAAAGAAACAGTCCTCTCCACCCTCCTTTCAATGATATTTGCAAGATAAATAGGAAAGTGGCACCTCTAATATCTTTTCAGATGTGCAGAAAGCCCCTTATTTATTTGCCCAGGAAAATTAACACGTGCTAGCCAAACATGAAGACTTCTGAATCTTAGAAAGAAGACTAGGAGTAGGGCATTTTTTTAATCCCCACGACATTGCAGGGGTAGTTGAGTACATTCAAGGATACGCCAGAATGTTACTCTGTTCCTGGGGTAGTAGATTAAGTGTGGAGGACAGATTTATTGATTTAATTACTCTGATTCATGTCCTTTATCCCCAAGTCACTCTCTGTATATTATCATGGGTATTGAATAGTTTAAATAAGTTAGTATGTCACTATATTTTGAATAAGGTATAACAGGCATTTGAAATATGATTTTTATTAAATTGACTTTGAATCCTAACAACGCTATGAAGTAAGTATCACTGTCCCAGTTATAAAGATGAACAGCTCTGAGAAGGGTAGGTGACTTGTCACAGGACCGAGGAGCCCATGCCCTTAACCCAATGACACAATAGTAATCTGGCTAGATTTATGGGGTGTTCCAACCACAAATTACAAAACATTGTTTTATACACACACACACACACACACACATATATAACTCCCTCCAAATCCACAGCAGCACAGCAAGATAACACCACCTTTGTCCCCATTGTTAGTTCCTGTTTCAGGAAGCTTCTCACCCAGCATCACCTTCCTTGGCTCCCTCTCCCAAAGACAAGAATGCTCAGGCCTTGTGTACGAATGCATTTCTGAAGAATTTATGCATAAACAAATTTTAGATCAAGTCCTGTGTTAATCACTTCACGAAGCTAGGAAATTAATGAAGTCTTATTAAAATTAGAAATCCTTTCCCTGTTTATATTTTATGAAATCTTTTAAAGAAGTTCATGAATTAGACTTACTTAAAGTCAAGCCTACTTTAGGAAGAAAATAAATTCGTTTTTAAATTGTCACTGTTTTTTAACAAGCAAAAGGAAATACGAGTGTGAGCTGGGTTCTGTAACCTAAACAACGTGTATCCAATTCTCCTATCCCATTTCTCAAAGTGTCTCAAGAGTAAGCGACTGGCTTTAACATCAGGTATCATTTAGAGTTGTGCATTACTTATGGTACTGCTTTCTTCTTTATTTGGGAAGATGAGCAGCTAAAGAAATCTGATTTCATATAAGCCACTGGCTGAGCCAAATGCCTCTCTCATCATCCACGAAATCATGTTGATGCTGAAATATTATTTTCAAAGCATTGCAGCCCCAATTTCAGCGATTAAATGAAGCAGATGGGAAAATATCTTAAATATCTCTTAAATTGAAGGCCAGAGCTCCTGAACATTTTATCATCCTCATGAGTACATCGAGATAAGGAAGTCAGTGAAAACATCAAGTGATGTAGATCCAAATTCAGCTGATGGTGACAACCACAGTGGTAATTCTCATTCTGTAATGATGGTATTCAAGCCATTCCGAAATGGTCCAGGTTTTTAGAAACCATGTCACATGAGAAATAGTTATATTTAGCATAAAAAAGAAAAGAACTATGGTGGCTGAACTTGGGTGTTTGAGACCCATGCATGGAAGGGGCAATAGACTGGTGTATCAGCAGATAAAAGATGAATGAGTGGAAATTCTATGGAGATGTGTGGAAGAAAGGACTTTGAGATGATTGGCACTGCCCAGCAGGTGAGGAGACTGTCTTTTGGGGTAGGAGTGTTTGTTAGACTGAGCCTGGCAACTCCCTTGTTGGGAATGCCCTTGAATAAGAAACTCTTGTGTTGGAGGGGAGACTGGAAGTCTGTATAGTTCTTAGACTCGGTTACTCCCTGGCTTTCCAGATGAGACTCTGGAAAAGCTGGTGAAAATTATGCCAACCCAACATGGCGTAAGGTGTATCAGCCATGCTGCAAGTCCAGCTCATAACTGCAAATTCTTCTTGTTCAGGAACACAGTACCATGCAGAAGTTACACTGCACGCAAGTTGACAAAATTGTGGCACAGTATGACAAGGAGAAGTCGACGCATGAGAAAATCCTAGAGAAGGCAATGAAGAAGAAAGGGTAATGCTGTTTATTTCCTTCTGAAGGCTTTCTCTAGTTTTATATTTGTCTTTTCCCACAGTTCACCTGCCTGGTTAGGCCAAGGAAGAACTTAGTGTTGACTCAGTTCTCAGTATTAAAAATTATTCCTGGACAACATGAGACTCACTCATTTTAAACACTCTAACATTATAGCAGGTCAAGAAGTAGACTTAGCTGTGGTTTAGGGAAGGCTCCCTGAGGAGGTCTTGAAGTCTTTTAATTCATTGAAATCAGTTCTAATATGAAAAAGATAGCCTCAAAAAAGTTTACTTTTTTACTCTGAGAACTCATTATAATTTTTTATTTTGAAATAATTCCAAACTTACAGAAAAGTTGTAAAAATAATACAGAGATTTCCTTTATACCCTTAACTCAGCTCCCCTAAATGTTAACATTTCACAGAACCATAGTATAGTGATCAAACCAGGAAATTGACATTGGTACTATGCCATTAATTACACTTTTTCAAATATCACCAATTTTTCCACCAGTGTCATTTTTCCTGTTTTTGGATTCCCCTCTAGAATTATACATTGCATTTAGCTGTCCTCTGAGTCTATGTTAGTTCGTCAGTCTCTCCCTGTCTTTTGTGACTTTTTCACTTTTGAAGAGCACTGGTCAGTTGTTTGCGGAGTGTCTCTCCTTTTGAGTTAGTCCGCTATTTTCCCGTGATTAGAGTGAGGTTAAACGTTTGCAGCAGGCACCTGCAGAAGCAATGCTGCTTCCTTCTCAGCACGTGGTATCGGGAGGTGCGTGATGTTGACAACATTTGTTGTCGGTGATACTAACCTGGACTACTCGGCTAAGGTGGTATTTGATAGGTTTCTGCACTGTTGAGTTACTGCTTTTTCAGTGGTTTCCTTCTGGCTTTTATCTACTTCCTGAAATTCCTGGTGATAACTTCTAGTCTTCCTCAACCTTCTGAATGAGAGAAAAGGAGAAAGGAATCATATTTTCCTACTTGATTTTCTTTTTGTTTGTTTTTTTGTTTTGTTTTGTTTTGTTTTGTTACCTTTGCTCAAGATATATCTTGAAAACTAAAGCTCTGACACAACAAAACAGGTTTTATTATCATTTTCTTGGACATTGGTTCTTCTTGGTGAAAGTTCGGGTCCTAAGATCTAATTTCATGATGTGAAACCAAAGTCATTCACTAGAGAAGTAAACGGTGGGTAATCACATACACCTGCCCTGGTCCTAGGCCTGGCTATTGGAGAGGTGCCTTCGCTTTTATTAAAATTATATTTTCCGGAAAAAATACAAATCAAGCACTAACTGTTGAGCTCTGGTTAATAGGTACAGTCTGACTTTTGTTTCGGCCATTGTTTCCACTGTGTATCCCTGAGGCAGAAACCCGTGCCTGTTGCTTTGAAAACATTTCGATGTGTGTTTTAAGTGAGGGAGCCGGGCAGAGCTCGGAACCCACGTGGCAGTTATTGGTGGTGAATGCAGTCAGTTCTCAGAAGCTGTGAGTCTGCTAGACTTCTGACCACATCAGGAGCTTTAGCATGTTTCTTTTTTGTAGATTATTTTCTCATATTTAATGACATTTTAGACCAAAATGTTGAAAGTGGGGGCAGTCATAGACTCTAACACCATGTTTTTAAGGAGCAAATTTTTGACAGCTTCATGATACTCTCCAAGAATAAAGTTATTTTTATTCATAAGTTACCTTTTCAAAAATCGTTTTGTATATCTCTGTGGATGGCTACATTAAAATTTTCTTTCTGTGTTTTTAAGCCAAAACACAGTTTTGGTTTAACCAAGCCAAAAATATGTATTTAGGAGATTTCAGAGTCAAGCAGCATAGAGTAAGCTGCTTTGCTAAAAATGGTATAATTTTCTAAGTCAATAAATCATGAGTGCTGCCTTTAGCAATCAAAAAATTAAATGAAAATGTATCTTTACCTCATTATTGTTTTTATGCTCAGAGGAAAAGTGGGGTCAAAATGATGCTTATTATAAGTTGTTCCAGGTAAGATGCTCACCCCTACCCTGGCTGCTGAGCGGTCTTGGAGGTCTCTCAGCAAACGAAGCCCTGTTTTATTCGAAGTGTAGGTGAGACTGTGGGCTCAGCTACAGATTTCTTCCTGAGCCTGCACTGTCAAACTCACCACTGCCCACGGCCTCTCCACATGGAACATTTTCCAGATACTCTAAAACAGCAGAAGTCTTTACATTCAAAGTTACTTCAAAATCAGACTTCAGATACTTTCTCCTGGACAGCCGTGTCTGAGGAAAGTTTCTCATTGTTAATATTGACCATGGTATCAAGATTGGCTAAACTTTTTACTACAATCAAGTTGCTAGAACATTAGTGAAAGGGGAGACTGATGACAGTCCTTGGAGGTGTCTTAAGTGGGATCCCTTTCTAAAACCAGAGGTTTCCTCTTACTCTTACCTACTCAGCTGAAAGGCATGACTGACCAGAGAAAGAGAAGCTTTATGCAAACGCTTGCCAGCTATTGGCTAATGACATCACAACTGTCTGCCACAGGATTCCACTGAAGTGTCTTTAAGGTGATGGGGAAAAGATGAATGGAGGCAGAAAGGACAAGCTGAAGTCTGGAAAATTCAAAATTACAGAAATTATTTTTATATAGCCAGAAAATTAATAATAAGTTTGATGCTCCAGAGGAAAAAAAAATGCAGGCTTGATTTTTTAATATTACAGAAGTCCTTGGCTCATGCCCACAGATAAGACCTATCATTGCATGTACCGTGAAAGATTTTGTGTAGAATTAAGCCCAGGGAATGTTTGAGCAGTGCTGCAAGCTCACTGACTAACAGGCTAAAGAAGAAACATGCTCAGAGCCAGCCATTGAGAAGTAACAGATTTGATGAGAGACCTAGCATTTTTAGAGCAATGCTTCTCTCCGAGGAACTCTCAGTTATTACTATAATGAAGCACTCTGACATGGGCTACAATAAACCAGAACATACATGCTGAAGACAGAAGCTCAGGAACTGTTCTTGTTTCAGCACCAAAATGTATATTCCAAAAGGAAAACATAATCATTGAAATAAGCAGCAATGGTTGCTGGACAATCGCCTAGCATAGACTTCCTCCTCACAATAGAATAAGAAGCAAAAATTACCCTATGATGCCAAGAATTGCTATTTTCTCCCTCACTGGCATGTTTAAAAGACAAAAATCTGGCTTTACAACCAAAACGGAAGAATTAAAAATTCACTTCAAGGCTGAGGACCTATTTTCCCAGTTTTCTCCCCAAATATTTTATTGAATAAGTGAAAAAATAGCTTGAAGAAAAATAGGAACCAAAATGGAAACTCTGACAACAGACCCTTAACAATGAAATAATTGTTAGGTTTAAAGTGTCTCTTTGTGTAGTGGTTGAATTGAGTAATCATGATACAGATAATATTTTGTAAGGTGTGAATCTATTACTGGAAAAACTGATGTTGCCCAATGAGCCATGGCATCCCATATTTGATGACTGTATTGTCTTCATCAGAAAGCTTTGTAGCAAAGGCCCACGGAAATGGGAAGATATCTAATTTCTGGCATGCATTTACAACTTTCCATTTTCAGGGGCAGTAATTGTCTTGAAATGAAAAAAGAAACAGAAATTAAAATTCAGACACTGACATCAGACCACAAATCTAAGGTAAGAAAACGCCCATTTTTACAGCAGTGACTTGCAGAAGACACTTGTAATTTTTTAGGACGAGTATAAGTCAGAAATAAAAGTAGCCTGGGGCTGGACTGGGAAGCCAGGGGACCCAAGGGTTCATGTTTGCCCCAGACTCACTGGCTTTGGACAGAGCCATTTGTTGAAAGATCTGTTCTTGTCTTGTCTGTTAAAATATGCTAATAATGTTTATGTTGTCTGCATTGAGGGCACCAAGTGAAACAATAAATGAAAAGACTAAAAATAAATATTGCATAAAATACAGAATATACTTCCCTATAGAAGTAAGATTCAGCATATGTGACAGAAAACCACCCAAATTGGAGATTGAGTAGCTGTTTGATTCTTACTCCATCCTAACTTTGCTGTGAAAGTTTGGGATTGATGAGAAAAACATCAGACTTGATATTCTGAGAGAGGAGCCTAATTACTCACATTCCCCCTAAGATAGAAATAAATACGAACTCAAGAGACCTTAATTAAGTTTGTGGGCATTTGGAGAACTACGTGCTAAGTCCCAGTCAAGAATGCAAATAATTTTTCTACAGTTTTTAAAAGAAGAGAAAAAAATAGTTCTTAAAGAAAGCTCCCAACTATAGCTGGGGTGAAACCAGCCAGCCTCCATCTGTCTATAAGCAGCTCTGTTATCCAGCCCGATGCCCTGCTGCATGTGTAGATCAGCCGGGCTGTTCGAGATGAAGTTCTCCTTGGTGCTGCATGATTCGTAGAGCGTGAACTCTACAGAGGCAGTAAGCCATGGGCTTTTGAGAGTTGTTCCCCTCTCTCTCTCTCTTCTTAACTAGAATGTTTGGAAGTTAATGCTTGAGCAACATGCCATGATTTTTAGATGACTTGCATAAATAGGAAGAAACCTTGCAATAGCAGTTTGCTTTGGCTGCATAATAAACTGTTTCAAAATGTAGTGCCTTAAAACAACTGCTACCACTTATCATGTCACAATTCAGTGGGTCAGAAGCTTGGGCTGTCTTCTACTGGGAGGTTCTTCTGCTGATTTTAGCTGGACTCACGCATGTGTCTAAGTCAGCTGAAGGCTGGTGGCCTCCCTTGTATATCTGGTGGTTGGCTGGCTGCTGGGTGACCTCTCAAGGTCTAGCAGCCTAGCACAGGCTCAGTTACAGGGTGGCCCCAGGGTTTCATGCATAACAAAAGCCCAGACGCCCTCCATGCCTCTGTGTGAATCACATTTGCAACTGTCTCACTGGCTAAAGCAAGTCACAGGCCGGCCAGGTTCAAGGAGATGGTGAAATAGACTCCAGCTCTTAACAAAAGAAACTGCAAAACCACTTTGCAAAGAGTGCAGATACCAGGAGAGCAGGACTTTCTACCCAAGCATCTATTAGAGTTGATGCGGAAAGTCACGATCCAGGAATATGACAACGCACAGCTCTCTATTCAGACCTGTGGACTTATGGAAGTGAAGCTGGAAAAGCATGAGATATTGAGGAGAATCCTGATGGAATTGATAAAGGAGCCCAAGTCCAGACAAACCAGAGTGTGGGCAAGCGAGGCAGTGAAGTAACACATCACGGTTAAAAATGTAGAGCCGAAGTGATTGATTTAGTTTAACAAGCAATGGCTTCCTGATTCCCAATGATTAGTCTATATTATTTGTACAGGTTATAGGTGTCTCATGATTCACCAAGTAAATCAGGGGGAGGGATCTGAAATACAGGAACAATAGTGTGCTTTCGGTTCATACTTGACCTGTGAGGGTTCCAAGTGCCACCATCCCCTTTTTCTCAAACAGGTCAAAGAGATTGTGGCACAGCACACAAAGGAATGGTCAGAAATGATCAACACCCACAGTGCGGAGGAGCAAGAAATCCGGGACCTGCACCTCAGCCAGCAGTGCGAGCTGCTGAGAAAGCTGCTCATCAGCGCACACGAGCAGCAGACCCAGCAGCTGAAACTGTCCCACGACAGGTAGGAGAGTCAGCCGTCTCGAGAGTGAGCACCTCATTTTTCAAAAAGGTTGATTTCGTGTATGTGTGTGTGTGCATGTGTGTGTATTAGCGAAGGTAATACATGAAATCTATTTGACATATAATATTGTGCTCATGTGTATATCTTATATGGCCAACATGAGCAAAATGAACTATGAGCAATAGCTTCTATCATCCGAGGGCTTACAAGTGTGGGCAAAATACTACACTCACATGGAAAGTTAAGCCAAATTAAGTAGCGTATGATACGTATGAAAAAACATCATAGGCACGGAGGGCATCCAGTCCACGGGAGCTTTACCTTTTCCTAGTGGTCGTAGGGGCTTTGCAGAATGCCAGGGCTAGAACTGGCCTTTGGAAAATAATCTGGAGTCACTTAGGAAGAGAAGACACCGAGGGAGATAAGGACCGACCAGTTGAGCTCCTGGAGTGATTCTATTCTAATCGCTCAATGGCTACCTGTGGAAAGAGCTTCCTTTCCCCTTCTTTACATTACTAGGACATCTGTACATTTTATTAACAGAAGGGCCTAATCAAGAAACAGCAAAGTGGCAGTTTGTTTTGGCCTGTCCCCACTTCAGCAAAGCAAATATTGCGTTTGAAATACTGCAGATGATGAGTTGGGCTCTTCCCCGGACAGAAGAGTGTTGATGTCAGTTACATCTTTTCGTCACAGCTTGGTTGTGGCTTGCCTCCTTCCCACTGAGTCCCTGCTGTATACCACAGTTAGGGTCAGTTGATACACACAAAGAGTAGAAAATAGAAGCATTCTGCAAATAAGTCAAACAAACTTTTAAACTACCAACTGCATAAATTATCTGGTTGCATGCCCAAATTTCCGATCTTACTTTGGAGTGATAAATTTTGCCATAAGAACTGGGGTTTTTGCCATAGTTTCCGATTCTCATTTGAGGCAACTAAAGGAGTTATGTCACACTATATTTTCTATGGGTTAATGTCCTACACTCCATGTGTTTTTAAGTACTCTATTTAGTTCTATAGGATTAGAAGTTATCTTTTCTTTTTCCCTTAGAATTGCTGTTGATTCAGTAGGCAGAAAGATATGTTCATCCTTCTGCGTTTGATGGTTGCTACAATAGCAGATTTTAGGTGTCTACCCTTATTCAAAGATACTTCACAGAATAAGGCATTTTTCTAATCTCCTTTTATGTAGTTGAATAAAGAAAAAAAATGTTAACTCACAACAGTAGTCATTATGTGAAAGAAAAAATGCAAAATAAACTATCTTGTATTGCTTAGGAAGTTATTTGAAGAGATCATAACGTAGTTACTAATTTACCTTAAACAATAAATTTATGGCAGGAGTATTTTTCAAAGCAACAGCAGTATTTAAGCCTTTTCTTAAGCACCTGATGGTAGTGTTTTTTTTTTATCATCACACTGTCGCTTTTGGTTAAATATCTTTGGTTTCTCAACACTTGTCAGCAACATTTGGCCATTGGTGTTTGTTGAGTGAATGAATGAATATAGAAATGGTCAGTTTACTGATAAGTTCTGGAGACATTTGAGAGAGATTTTTGGGGGGACCAGAGTTTCTATAAGTATTCCTGCTGTTGTGGCTCTAACGTAGCTGATGGAAGAACTCTCCACTTCAGTGTCCTCCATCCTCCATCCCTTTGGATGCAGAGCAAACAACAGTGCCTAGGTAACCTGACTCCTTGGTTACAGGTTTCCAGGCAATGCTTTAACTCCATAGGTTACAGGAAAAAAAAATCCCTGTTAATCATATTCATTTTGGTATTTTAAATGTTATGCCTTTAGCGTACACATGAATAAAGATATGTGTTTGTCATGCATCACATACACAGTCATCAGTCACCTGCAAACATGCGTTTTTGCTACTTCCTGCACTTACTTGAAACTATTTAATCCTCTTCATTCCCATGGCTGTCAAACAGGAAGGTCACTTGTAAGGCTTAGAACATCCTCTCTTTCTCTTGCAGCCCATCTGGTCCCAAAGAGCATGGGGCAAAGGAGGAAATCCTTGTATTTTATGGACAAAAATAGTCTCTTCTTTATAGACCATTACTGTTTTTCACCACTAGGTGGCTCACTGCCCCTCAGGGATCAGCATCCATATAGCTTGGGGCTCCTTCTCTCCTTTTTCCAAAATACAGAATAACTTGATGAGCTCGATTAAGAAAGCAAAGTGAGCCTAGTCCTATTGTTACACATGGAATTTGTTTTTTGTACATTCACATTCTTGTGTACCCATCACCACCTCCAGAACGCCATCTTCCCTAAGTGAGTCTCTGTTAAACACTGACTTTCCATCCTTCCTTTCCCTGTTTGTGTGTTTTTAATAGGGAAAGCAAGGAAATGCGGGCACACCAGGCTAAGATTTCTATGGAAAACAGCAAAGCCATCAGCCAAGATAAATCTATCAAGAATAAAGCAGAACGGGAAAGGTAAGTGTGAGAGTGTGCACTGTGGGAATCTGGCATTGACCTGGAGACCTAGTCTCAGTAATTTTTATGTGTGTATACACACACTCTCATCTCAGATAAACACTCATGGGTTTGAGAGTTCTGCTATTATAACTACTCTGAAGATTTCTTATTGCTGTAGAGCAGTGGTCTCCAAAGTTTTCTGATTGTTTACTACACCAGTAAAACTATTAAGTTCAGTATATTTAGGCTCATTTACAAACAAAATTGTATCAAATATGACATAACAATGAATATAATTCCAAAACATTCTTCGCATTGTTCCATTGGGTTGTCCTGCAAGTGTCTCACTGCTCAGGTGGAGCCCCTCCCTGCTCAGGTGGAGCCCCTCCCTGCTCAGGTACAGCCCCTCCCTGCTCAGGTGGAGCCCCTCCCTGCTCAGGGATAGCCCCTCCCTGCTCAGGTGGAGCCCCTCCCTGCTCAGGTACAGCCCCTCCCTGCTCAGGTACAGCCCCTCCCTGCTCAGGTGGAGCCCCTCCCTGCTCAGGTACAGCCCCTCCCTGCTCAGGTACAGCCCCTCCCTGCTCAGGTGGAGCCCCTCCCTGCTCAGGTGGAGCCCCTCCCTGCTCAGGTACAGCCCCTCCCTGCTCAGGTACAGCCCCTCCCTGCTCAGGTGGAGCCCCTCCCTGCTCAGGTGCAGCCCCTCCCTGCTCAGGTGGAGCCCCTCCCTGCTCAGGTGGAGCCCCTCCCTGCTCAGGTACAGCCCCTCCCTGCTCAGGTGGAGCCCCTCCCTGCTCAGGTACAGCCCCTCCCTGCTCAGGTGGAGCCCCTCCCTGCTCAGGTGGAGCCCCTCCCTGCTCAGGTGGAGCCCATCTGGATGGGCTGGTCATGAGCAGCAGCAGTGCTTAGGCAGGGAGTCTTCCTCCCTTGACTTGCCTCTGTCAGTGCTCGACACCAGGGATCATCTGAAGACCCTTCCCACAGTGTGTCTGGTCTATCTTTGTGTTAATTGGGTTTTCTGGAAACAGAGACCAAGATAGGTCCTTGCGATTTGCTGAGGAAGGGATCTTCAGAGAAGGCAGGTGGGGGAAGCCAGAGGGACCAGGGCAGGACCTGAGCAGGGACATGAACTCACCTAGGGTTTCTGCAGCCTGATCCCAAGCTCTGGAGTGTAAATTGCACCATGGATTTGTCACTGTTTGAGGCAAGGGTGTCTGGCATTTGTAGTTCTGCATTAGTCAGCCACTGGCTACCTGGGATTGCGGTGGGGGAGAGGTTTGTGTGACCTCCAGAGAAGGTGCCAGGTAGAAACCCTTTAGCTGTAGCTAGTAAAGAGGATTGGAGAAGGCATCAGTAGTCATGTTACCCACAAGAAGGAGTTGACAGCCCTTGATTCCCAGTGATCACCTGTGCCCACCATCCACCTCTGGAAGCCTCTGAGAATCCAGATGCCATCAGCTCCATAACCTAGAGGCTGAGCTAGCCTACCAATAGTTAAGAGCAGCAGGGTTCCTTCTTTTGGAGGAATAATACCTAGCTAGAAGGTGGCCCTCTGGCTGAAGTCCACGTCCCACAGAAACACTGTGTTTTATGGTCCATCAAATTATACAACAAAGTTTAGATGAGTTCTTGGGGCTAAGCGTGAACATGAAGTTTAGACTTCAGGTCATTTCTCTCTCTGATAACCACAGGCAAAGCTGTTAGAGGCTTTACATCGTGAAGTGGAGCCACCCAAGAGCCGACTCCCCTGCTCCCTGGCCTTTTGTGGATACTCACTGATTACTTGGTGTTTCCTTCTTATTACTGAACATGGCAGGAAGGTTGTCTAACTACCTCGATGTAGTCGAGTTTTAAAGCACATTTCAATTATTTAACAATAAGTAATGCTAAAATTGAAATATGATAAAATATAAAACATCACATAATCCAGCATATTTTTTTTTGTGCTGAAATTTTAGTGGATTAAATAAAATTTAATCAGTGTTTCGTGTTTGGAAATACTGAGCTACTGGTGGGGTATGGAATCTCACAGTAATTGTGACCTGGAAGGGAATCGCCTAACAACACGTTTCCCATCAACATGGAGTGTGATCTGTGTCTCACAGTAAGAAGGCTCTAGGGAGATTATCAATCATTTTAATCAGGGTTTATTTTCGCCATTATATTGTGGTATCTCTCTGGTTCTTGTTTATTTTTAAAAAGTGCTATTCTCAATGTTATTCTCAGATGAGGAACTTCGTTTAAGGGCCTTATATACATGGAAATGATACCCTCTTCTTCAGCCCCAAAACATCAGTTATCCCAGCCTTAATAAAACCTCATTAACTGGAACTGTTTTAGACTGTCCAAAGTGAAATGTAGAATTCAGCATGATAAATGTACTAATTATTAAGTAGCTTTTTATCATTTTTTTCAAATACGTTGCAAAGTGGACTTCGGATCAGTTAGGGTCAAATTAGCTTCAATTTGGAGTTACTGCTAACTTAACTAACAAGCAAGGTTTTTAAAATTTACTTTGACTTAAAATACTTATTTATTGTAACTTAATATCCAGTAGTAGGTGGTTCCTGCTACTGGAAACATCTGCAAATGGCTGTTTTTAGAAAAAAATAATTTCTCTATGCCAAATGGCAAATTACTTTGTAAACCTTGCGCGTGCATTTGTGTGAATATCTACTTTATCAAACTACTAAGAAAGAAAATTAAAAATTTATCATAACACTAAGAAAGATATATAGAAACTAAAAAGTATACTTCCGTCCTTGGATCAAAGAATAAATTTTAACATAAGTTACACAGTAACTTATGTTGATAACAATGCAAGTACTACTTTTCAATGTGTACAGGTAGCTAAAGTGATATTTGGAGTATAAATTATAGCCTGGATGTATAAATTTTTCAAAAGATGTGAAAATTAATGAGCCAAACCACTCAAAGAGGATATAAAGTTAGAAAAACAGAGTGAACTCAAAGATCTCAGATGGAAAGAAATAATAAATAAAAAAGCAGAAAGTATTGAAATTGGAAAAAAAAAGCTATAGAAGGCATCCACAAAAACAAAACCTTATCATTTGAAAAGAATAATAAAAATCAGTTAACTTCCAGCAAAATTGATCAAGAAGAAAAAAAGAGAAAAAGCAAAAATTCATGATATTAGGAATGAGAAGGGGAGATGACTGCAGAAACAAACATTTTAAAAACTAAAGCTACTATATACAAAGCTACTAATGAATTTGAAAACTTAGATGGAATGGAGAATTGCCACGAAAAATATAAATATCCAAAACTGACTGAAAACGGAGAAAACCTGATCAGACTTACAACTATTACAGAAGTTCAACTGGATATAGGTCTATTCAGTCACGAAAAGACTCTACCTCACCAGTAATGAGAGAAATCCAAGTTAAAACAACAGAACGAGAGCAACCAACTGACAAAAATGTAAATGTCTGATAGTACCAAGAATGGGCAAAAATATGGACAAAGGGTAACACCCAGACATTGCAGAGGAAGTGCAAATTAGGACAACTGCTTTGGAGTAAAGAGGAAGCTGTTCATTGGAAGGCCAAGTCGGGATGATTTCTTGAGGCCAGGAGTTCAAAACTAGCCTGAGAACCATAGTGAGACTTCATCTCTACAAAAAATTAAAAAAAAAAAAAAATTAGCCAGGCATAGTGTCATGCGCCTGTAGTTCCAGCTACTCTGGAGGCTGAGGCAGGAGGATCCCTTGAGCCCAGGAGTTTGAGGTTGCAGCGAGCTGTGATGACACCACTGCACTGCACTGTAGCCCAGGCAACACAGCAAGACCCTGTCTGAAAAAAAATAATAAGAGGAAGCTCTTCATACCGTACCAACTGGCAAGTCTAGATACATGCCCTAGAGAAACCTTTGCCTGTATGTGCAGTGAATGGGACATGCACTAAACGTTATTCATTCCTCTGTTTATTAACAGACACTTACTGTGGCAAGTATCTCAGGGCCCTACTACCAGATCATTGTAGCACTGTTTGGAAATAACCTGCTTTTTGTTAATGGCAACAAGGAAACATTATAGTCTGGTCATAAATGGAAACTCCAAAGCAGTGCATTGGGGGTTCAGTGACAGAATTCTCACCTCCTGTAAATGGAATAATCCATACAGAAGATGAAAATAATGAAATAGTTTGAAACATAGATATATCTCCAGAACATGAGATGAAGTGATAAGTTGTAGAAAGAAACCCAGAACATGTTACCATTTGGGTAAATTTAGAAAACACACAAAACAATACCAGTAGCCAGCAGCATCACCTAGGAGCTTATTAGAAATATAGATCTCCTGCCCTGGACCCACTGAGGGTCAAACTCTCTGGGGGACAGGGTTGGACCCAGCAATCTGTGTTTTTGATAGTATCTCCAGGTGATTTATATGCACAGGAAAGTGTGAGAAGTACTTATATTACACCTGGATACGTCCATATATAGCTAAAAATATTAAATGTGGATGAGAAGGTCCACACCAAATTCAGAACGGTGGTTACCTCTGGGAAGAGAGGAAGGAGGGAAATAGAATCAAGTAGAGTGCAAAGGTGGGTTTGATTATATCTGTAACATTTCATTGCCTTTAAAAATATGAGATAAACATGGCAAAACATTAATATTGGTTCATCTGGGTGATGTATACACAAATTTTTAAAATATTTTTCTCTATATATTTTGAAAATGCTGCAATGAAAATTAGGGAAAAAAAGAAGGAATAATTGTATACAGATAAGCACCAGAAAATTTAATGGAATACAACTCTTACGTATTTGATATAATATTAATTCCATTCAATGTCATGCCAACCATTATTTGTACCCATTATTTTTAGGCGAGTCAGGGAGTTAAACAGCAGCAATACTAAAAAGTTTCTGGAAGAAAGAAAGAGAGTAAGTATTTTATAATTTCCTTGGCATTCTTCCTTTAGAATACTATAAACAGTAACTCATGCTTAGATACCATACCTCTAGCTAATTTGCTTTATTTGATTTTTCTGTACATTAAACATTCCAGCTTCTCTGCTCCCTAAAAGCTAAAGTAATCTCTCACTAAAATCTTTACAATAATGATTTGGCATCATTTTATACAGAAAATGAAGACAAGTTTGAGTCATGCGTATATACTCTATTATTTTCTAAGATTTTAGCAGGAAAGATCTTCCCAGGAAGAATTATGAGTCTAAACTCTCCCAGTTTTCAGATTATTTTTCTTACTTTTTTAAAATTATTATCTCCTTCACTTAAACTATAAACTTATAGCCCATCTCACATCCCTAAGTTTTAAGATTACAACCCAAAGTTTATCAGAATTATTTTTTCTTTTTGCAGCTCGCAATGAAGCAGTCCAAAGAAATGGATCAGTTGAAAAAAGTCCAGCTTGAACACTTAGAATTCCTAGAGAAACAGAATGAGCAGGTACTTTACCTAAAATACATGAAAAGATATAGACAGCCAGCCAGCTTCAGGATATACGTGCCTTGGCCCACAGTGACCCTTCTGCCAAAGCCAGGGGTCTGAGTAGTGTAATGGAAAGGTGAATAGAAGGATGTGCTGCCCATTGCTTTATTTTCTCCATTTTATCCAAAAAGAAAAGAAAGTACCTTTTTTTGGAACAGGAATGTGGCTGTGCCAAAAAAAAAAGAATAAAAAGTCATCATTTGGATGTACTATGGGGATTCTAAGAATGACATTACTAAAAGTGAGAGGATGAAAATCAGAGGTTACAAATTATTTCTCCATTTTCACTTAGAGTTTTGTAATTTGTAACCTACAGGCAATTGATAATATGTTTAAACGCACATGAGAGAAACTGCCTAAATTCAACCTCAATCTGAAAGTTTAAAAGCCTTCCTAGGGTCTATCAGTGGGATCTGAGGGCATGAGCCTCCGTGACTTTACAAACCCCTGAGCATGAGTGGATAACATACTCTTCGTGCTTTTTTCCCAGCAAGGCAAAACTCTAAATAAAAAAAAATACAAATAAAGAGTTATACAAATGCCAACTGTTGACTTAGGCCATTGGGTGTATACCAACAACAAGATAAATGTATTTTTACCTGGAGCACAGGACAGGTGGGCTCCATCCCAAATGGGCTACAGCCCAACAGCCTTCAACACTGTCTGTTCAACTTGATGAAATGCCTCTAGCTTATGTGGCAACATGACCCTCAGGAGCAGTTTAAATTTCTGTCTCTCTGAGTTCAAATTTCACTCTTAAGCTATAGTTGGTTTGGGAGTTATTCTTTCAAGATAATTCAACTTAGTAACTGTAAAGAGGTTTTGATGAAATATATACTTGTGCTCCATGGTTCTTTCCCATTTTCTCCCATGCATAAAGCAATCCTGTTTAAGATGTGTGATTTTTTTAATAAGTAAATGGCTCCCACTGAAGAATACTTAAGTAGGAATTATACTAAAAAAGTACCTTAAAGAGAGTAAAACAAAGCCATAAAATCTTTTTGTATTGCAGTTGGGTGACACAGAAATCTAACTTCTGGTTTCAGATTCTTTACTTTTTGGTGGACAGAAGTTTTACTCATCAACATACTTCTGAGTTATGTTTCACATTTTCCTTTTCAGCTAAACACTTCTATTCATGACTAAGTCCCCTGATCCCCGAGAGGGACAATACATGTTTACTGTCCCATAGGTCCAGTTCATTTGACCAACTCATAGACACATCATGTTCTGGTACAAGTTACCTAGCTTATGTTTTTGCCAATAAAGCACCTCTCCGAAAGTGTTCCTGGGGGGAAATGGGGACAGGCATAGGGGTAAAGCCACTGTCTCCAAAGCTTTCGAATCTACTTCAGTGATTCAGTGATGGGTGGGGAAAAGGATGGCTTGTAGAAGATTTTATTAAATCCTCCTTAGAAGGGCACAATGAAAGGTAAGGCACAGTTATGTCTTAGTTAACTAAATTAAGAAACTACTTAGAAATTATTGTGTTGCTTAGCAACAAGTTCGACTAAAGAATGTAAATGTGCTCAAAATTACTCATCACTACAATAGTGGTGTATATCAGAGCTAGAGAATACAGTTATCTCATGTTTCTAGTTTCACAGCCAAAGTACATAATTAAAAAATATCACTTTTATCCTAATACATGGCTAATCCAAACCACACCAGAATTCTTGCATTAAAATACTGGATTAGTGATAGCAGCATTGATTGGATCGTATTGGGAAGATGCTAGCTTTTTGTTCCAAAAATTCATGTAATGCCTTTTAATGTCTACCACCCACAACTGATACTTTGAGTCACAGAAGCTTAGGAAAGCACAGAACATGAAAAAGCTTGAGACTTGATAAAGATTTAATGAGATTCAAGGAAAAGAAACTCAAGATAGCATATTGATGCTTCCGGCAAATGTAGAATTTGGACTTAAATTTCTTTGTGAAGCTTTGCTTTACAAATATGGCCTGTCCAATTGCAAATTCAAGCCCGGATCTTTCTAGTATATAATTTTTTGCAATTAAAGGTCAGAAAGCTCTCAGTTCGCCATTACTCTGTATGGCACAAGACTGTTGTAGGCACAGTGCAGAAGACACAGTTACTTCTTTCCTTCCTTCATAAGAAAGGCAAGGTCTAGAGCTGGGTTATAGAGCTCCCACCATAACCAGGTAAACATTTCATTAGCAAAAACAGTTCCCTGCCTCCAGACAGTTCCGGACTTCTAAAACAATCTTCCAAACCATTATTAAATCCCAAGACTTTTTTTCTATTTCTCAGCCAAAGATAAATTTGAACATTTTCCCATAATATTTCCCTCAAAGGTCTCTTACTGCTTTCCTATGGCCCTACTCCCAAAGATTGTCCCAAATCCCCACTTCCAAAGCAAGGCATGGAATTGCTCTACTTTATCAACTCGACCTATGTTGGGGGCACTGGTAGAAACAAGTCAACTGTCGATATGTTTTGGTCTCAATTCTGGAGCTTAACCTCATGTGTCCTTTGTAAGCCACTTTATGGCCTTACCTACTTGGTCAGCCAATTAATTATTCACTTAATTAAAAACTCTGAAGGTCGGGGATGTTTTTCCTACTTCAGTTTTTCCATAGACCTCCCAACCACGCAGTATCTCATCCATCTTGGCGTGTACCATTTCAAACGTTAATGACTCCATTACTGTCATACTCAAGTCTTAAAAATTGATTTTTATCATCAATCTTATTGAATAAAGAGAGGTGAAAGGTTTTGCTTAAATGTCGGGTTATTGGCTCACTGCCGCAGAAGAGAGGCACAGACTGGGCTGACAGGCATCAATTATTTTGTTTTCTTTTTTTTTTTTTTTTTTTTTTTTCTGTTGAGATCAACTAGGGGAAAGTTTGTCACTGATGGGTGTGTACATGTTTTTATCCTTAGCATTTTGCTTTTCTGTATATGGTTTTACATTCATTTCTCAAATTCACTTCGATATTCATTTATTTTCTTTGTTTTGTATGTATGACTCAATTTTGACATTACTATTTTTGTACAAACAGCTTTTGAAATCCTGTCATGCAGTGTCCCAAACGCAAGGTAGGACTGAAACCCTGCTAAGCAAGACGTTGCTTTCCTTCTCGACTACGTTAGTATTCTCGGTGCAGGTTATGATTCACGTCTGGTCATAACTAATTAATATCTGAAGGGTTTGGATTTAAAAGCTTGGCGATTTTATGCTTGGATTTCTGATGTAATATTCAAACCTAGATGCCCCAAATCTTTAGAGGATATTTCTGATGATGTTTTAGCCAGCATTTCCAATTGCACATCTGGGAAACAGGTCGTGGTAATGAAGACGTACTCAGACATCAAGAGCCGTGATAGACAGTTGTCATGTGGCCTGACCACAGCTAAGACTGGGTCACAGAGTCGGATCATTTAAAAATGTTAACATGACTCTAATTCCTAAAACACCCACTAAAAGTTTAGTGGTGGTTTTTAACGATGGAGTGTTATGATGTGCATGCAGAGACATTATACAATGACGTTTGTCATGCTCTCTGCTGAGTCTTGTCTGCTAAGGACCCTAATCATCCTTCATAAGGAAGGTGACCATATAATTTGTTGTCCACACCAGGATAGTTTTGAGAGCAAAAGGGAGCACTGTTCTTAATGCCCTGGACTACAGGCATAAACTGGAATTGTCTCAGGCAAATGGGGAATGAATGGCCACCGGACTCATATAAGAACTTGGCTCTTGGAATAGTCTGTTAATGTCATATAATTCTTCCTTCTATATTGTGTTCAATATTGTCCTTAAAATGCTAAAGAGGAGGGAGAGGTATAGAGAATCTTTTATGACTATTTACTGAACATAGAAGTATTTAATTTCTAGTGCTGATAACGTTTCACTGTCATCCCTTATGAATACTGTTTGTGTCATAGTTTCATGTTTGTATATTTTTCTCCATTTCTTCATTTCTTTATTAGAATATTGTTATACCCCCGGCATAAAAAAAAAAAAAAAATATGTGGGTAAAGGAAACCATCCATCCCAAATTTACAGAGAAAGATATAATTTTTTCGTATTATTGTATCCAACCTCACCAAAATGAAATTTAAAGCCAAAGTACAAAAATAAGAAGAAGAAAATCACTGTATGGTCCATGGGTTAAACTAATTTTGTCACAGGACTTCATTTGGGAGATTTAAATGCTTCTAGTATGATCTGCAGAGTTGACTAAACCTTCCCACTGACCTTCCATTTAGTTGGAATACCTACTCAGACATGAATAGTAACACCGGAGCACTTCAGAATCTTCCTGTGATTTATATCTTCGTATACCCATGTTTCCATTCTTAAATGCCCTTTATTTCAAAGTGGTGCATCGCTAAAAAAAGAAAGGGGTGATTCCTCATTCCTCCAAAGGTAAACTTTACGCATTGGGTTAGGCAAAAGCGCCCAAGCTGTCAGTTAGAAAGTAAAAGTTGAAATGAACTGTTATGATTTTTTCCTATGTTGCCAAGCAATTATTTATAACCAGACCCTCCCCTCATTGGACCCCTTTCTTCCTCCTGAAACAGCTGGTTGTCTTAGTGACAGTCTTAATTCACAAGATTGAATTCACCATGGCTTACTTCCTGGTAGTCTGTAAAAAATTAATTATCCCAGAGAAGTAAGAGCCCACAGGGATAGCATTTGGACAATATGATTCCTGGAACCCCACATATTCCTGTAGCATTCCATTTACAGGACACTCCAGCCAAACCAATGTAATATGCTCTCGCCTGAACTTCTCCATCAATTAGATTCATAGGGAATTACTCGTAATTAAATTCCAGGCTGCTGGGGGAATAAGTTGTACATAAGCAACACTGACTCTAAATTATCTACACATAGTCAAAGCACTGTGTCAGGCAATAGAAGCTACATTAAATAGTCGGATGTGGCACAGTCTAAGTAGCAAGTGATTTTCCTGGCATTGTCCTTCTCAAACTTCAATGTGCGTAAAAATTTCCCGAGGATTTTGTTAAAATGCAGATTCTCATTCAGTAGGTCTGGGGAAGACTTTAAGATTCTGCATTTCTAAGAAGGTCCCAGGCAATGCAGATGCTGCTGGTCATGGACCGCACCTTAAGTAGTAAGGATGTAGTGACAGCATCATGTTTATGGGAGAGGAGAGGCCAGGATTGTTAAGTGCCTTGGGGAAAAGATTTCAACATGTAAGGCCATGTTTCTGATGTTATAGGCGAAGGAGATGCAGCAGATGGTGAAATTGGAAGCCGAGATGGACCGCAGACCAGCAACAGTAGTATGAAACTCCAAAATGCCAACTGAAGCAGCAAAACCACAGAGCATCAAAAGATCCCTCCCAAACTTCTGAACACAAACGCCATGGACAAAAGCGGTTTTCTTTTATGTTTCCTTTCTGTGTAAACAAGATGATACCTGAAGCCACAGAGACTTGGAATGACTTACACACTTCCGTTTAACAGTCTGAGTATTGAACTTCCTTGGCCAAACCCAAAGTAGCTACCAATCCACAAAAATTTGCTATTCCAATAAGGCAGAGTTTAGCCACTGATAATCCAACTTAAACATGTTTGCTATACAGTAATCATCACAAGTACATGAGCTTGGTGTTAACAACTCTGCTTTGTGATGCATTAGGACATGTTTGAGCTGCAGCAAAAAACAGTGCATTAGCAATTTCATAGCAAGTGCATGCACTAGGAGAAACAAGAACTCTGTCTACAAATTCATTAGCAGAAGTGGTGGTCTGCTAGACAAATAATTTTGCAAAATTTTTCTACATCTAAGTTACCTCATCAGTAAGTGCCATGTCTCTATCATGCCATAAGAAGCTAATTTCCTGTAAAAGTTGTGGAAATTATTAGAACAATAGAAAAATATAGCAGAACAGCGTACCTGTGCCAAAACTCATCAGTACTCAAAGGGGAACTCTGTTGGGCACATTTAAGAACGTTGAAATCTGACATTGCTTTATAGGAATTGCTTCTGCAGGTTCCAGATAATCCAATTCGCTATTACACCATAAAGATTGTGAAGTGATTGTTGGCAAACGTTTGTAAATGTGACCATGTATAAAGTATTTATGCTCCTTGATTCACACTGTTATAGAGCAAAATCATCTAAGTATTGCCACATGACAAGATTAGTAAACAGGAATACTAGAACTATGTTTGCATGTTACACAAGCACCAATTAAGACTAATCCGTACAGACACAGTTAACCTTATGCCAAATAAATACTGGTTACATAAACGTATGGCACAGAATATAATTTGACTATCAAGACTTTTAGCATAATGAAAAAGTCTATATATATGTGTATATGAATTATGTGGGCATTCTTGATACTTCAAGTTCTAGTTTGAAAAAAAAATACATAACTAATTTAATTTTACACAAAAATATATATGCAGATTTTCAGAATTTCATATCAGGAAATGACCTTTTTATGTCTGTTAAATATCAAAACAATTTGCTACAGTGTTAATCTGCATGGTCTTTAAGCCTGCTGTAGTTGTGTTGCAGACAGTGCATGAAAAACTATTCCGCTGGGAATTGAGCCATGCCACCAAAGCCGAGAGGAGCGCATGGAAGCCCGGTAGTCTAGAACTAATCAGATTACTGATTTTAGGACATAGCACCAACTGAATTGTTGTATATGCTTGTACAAATTGATTCTGTGTGTTCCTCTGAACAAAGCAGAGAAAATTATGATGCCATCAATATTGAAATTAAACTTCCAACTTCTCTAATAAAAAATTAAAACACATGTAACACTCGTCAGAATATTTTTTCCCAAGATGCTTCCTAGTAAACTTTTTGCCTTTTTCATGTAAATGAACTTATCATTACTTCTAAAGGGGACTTATTCAAGCCCCCAACGTGTTTTTCCCCCAAATGATGGAAAACACGCAGATTCTAGTTAACTTTCAGATATAACATACATGTTTTTCCTTTTTATCATTTTTGTTGTCTGACCTGGATTCTGTAAAATTTCTCTGGTTCCTAGTTTCCTTATCTGTAAAACAAGGGAGTTAGACTACCTATCTTTCAGCACTAACATCTCATGAAAAATTATGGTTAATAAAATGTCCCTACTTTTCGGATTGCCAATTTCCAAATATTCTGAATGGCTTCTCTTCATCGAATCAGATGGCTTCTTCCAAGAGCTCAACCAGGCTCACCATTCTAAAACACTTGACTGAACCCATCACTCGTCCCCTTTTGTCTCTGCTTTTGAGAGGTAATTCTAGTTCTCCCATTTTTCTGATCATTTCTTCTCTGGCTTTTTATTCTCCTATACTACCATAAATATTTATACTTTCCAGTGTATATCCTGAATCAGTTCCTTCTTCAACAGTGTCTCCTTTTAGTATTTGAGACATCATCCTCCAAGGGTTCCATTGTGGTAGAATTAAAATGCACACACCGCTCAAATGTGCAACAAAAAGATGCATTGTACTTGCCATTTAAGGTCATATTGCATTCAACTCCTACATTCTCACTTACTATGGAGAAAAAATAAGTTAATTGCCAATTAAAGTACCTCAATGTCTTCCAGCCTAAAAAAAAAAAAACACCACTTTATTTCGGGGACATATTCAGTTACTTTAGAGTCTAATCCTCTGTTAGAGGTCCCTCTCCATTCAGGAACTCTCCCTGCTTCTTTCCCCAGATGGCATCTGAGTGTGAGGAGTAGCTCGTGTGCCCACCTGGCAGTTGAGAGGAGTGTCCGGTCTTCCTGCTGTTGGGTAGGTCCTGACCACCCTCTCCTGCAGCCCTGCAGAGGGGGCTCTTCCACACCAGTGGTTCAACCTCCCTGTTCAGCCAAGTCTCTTCTGTGATATGCAGAACTTCTGGATCATTTTAGGCTGTGGGGGAACCAGAGGTACTAGCTCAGCTCCAAATGCCTCCATTGATCACTTGTCAGCTACTAGCACCATGTTGTTCCAACACCACAAGGCTACTAAATCCAGGAGGCTTGCAATTTTCTAGAGCTATGCCCCAAGAAGCAAGAAGTGAGCATGCTTTATACTCGGCCCCAAGACTATTTGGGTTCCTGCTACATATTGCTTCTCCCACCCTCAGGACTTTTTGTTCCAATTTGGGAGCCAGGGCACTTGAGTCCCAGTTCCTACCTTTATCCTTCCTTTCAGCCCAGAAAAGAAATTCAACTGCCCATTCCTGACTGGTTGGAAATAACCATACAGTGCTATATTTCTCCTTCCCTAAGTAGATTGCTCTTCTCCTTTGAGGGGCATAAAAGGATTCATGGAAAAGCCAGATTGCCAAGACAGAGAAACACATTGGGAAATACTGTATTTCATCATATCTAAGGCACCATTGATTATATGATGTACTATTATTTTATATATCACAAAGAATGAAAACACACTGCTAATTAAACTGTGACATGCCATCCAATGATTAAGATACATCTCAATTTCAGAGATGTTACAAGAAAAATATTTGCAACTTGGAGTTCATGAAATATGGCATATTCCAAAAATATTACACAAGCTTCTCAAGCCCAAGCCTTAAAGAGGGGGGCAAATTTTACAGATAGGGCAGGGTACAAGAGATTCATTTTGTTAGAAAATGTGAGCTTAAGGAGCAATTCTACAACTGGGTTTCAAATTTAGCAATGAGCTTCCCAGAAAGCAATTCAAAGAGGGAAAGAAATCTATCTTTCACCATCTTTACTCAGAGAATATTCTTTTTATATGTTTTCCCTTAGCTGTTTCATTCAATCACATGCCTTCAATTTCTACTTTTCTACATCTCTCTCAAATCTGTAACTTGCCTTGACCTTTCTTTCCCTAGGCTCTGATTTTTCCTCCCAGATTGTCAAGAGTTAAATAAATGGCCCGTGTGCACATTGTATGTAATTAACAAAAAATAGAGACCCTTTCTCCATCTGTCCTCCCGTTCATTTTAATAGTCCATAACCAGTGCTAAACCTTGGGGCCATGTTGTTCTGCTTCATCTCATCCCCTCCCACACCCAATCTGTTAGATAAAACCTATGAATTCTCCCTTTCTTCAAAGTTTCCCTCTCCTTCCTTACAACTTCTCTCATTCCTTAACACCCAGAATTTTAAATTCAATTTCTTTGCCTTTCAAATCTTTCTACACACAGATTAATCTTCCCAAATGCCACTTCTAATCATATTACCATTCTGGTTGTAAATAACAGAATTCCTATCCACTGCCTAAAAAAATGTTAAAATTAGTGATAACAGCATTCAGTTTCTGGCCCCAAGCTGCCTACTCACCTAGCCAGTCTGAATTTATCACTATTCTCTGTTAACACACACATAGCACACATCTTTTCTAACCACATTACATAATGATGTTCTGTCCTTAAAAAGCAACCTCCAAAAATGCCATCTCTAAAAAGCTCTCTCGTTCTTCCAGGCAAGGAATAATCTGCGCTTCTTAATTTATCCATTTATACTTTAGAAGCTGTTTATGCCTAAGAGTTTTCCCCCAGTCCAGATCAATTTCTTTTCAGGCTTTGTTCCTTTGCTTTTCAAAGAACAGGTCATCAATAACTATCAATGACTATTTAAATTATTTTCTGTGAGGTGTAACTGTCTATGTGGCCTCTTGGGCAGGAAATGTCTCTGAAAACCTGCATAAAAGCCTACGATGAGAAAAACATTTTTTCTTAATTCTTACTGTTGGCATTCTTTTACAACAGCATGACTATCACGGTGGCCAGCAGGCATTTAACAGTGGGGACCCATCAATATTAAGAGATTATGGAGCGTGAAGAGGGAATACCTGTATTATTTAGTGTTGAGGTTATTTTAGGGATACTTCATTCCAAATTCTAAATAGCTTCTCCTTCATCATCACTAGGATAAATCTAACATAAGACCACACTTTTCTGCAACTTTTCTCTGAGCTTGGCGTTTAACAGAATCTCAAGCACACACTTTAATAATTGCTTCTTTAATGTCATAATAAATCTGGGGTGGTGCCCCTGGGATGAATATTTATGAGCCATCTTCTTTAATAATATTTCATGAAAAGCGTTCTGCTCCATAAGTTAGAATAATGAAAAACTATATTAGGGGAGGGAGCAGGGAGATGGTTAAAAATAGCAGCATCGTTGCTTTTACATTAAAAGGAAAAATAGGTGTCTGCGCTTATCTCGATAAAGGATACAATGGTTCTTCCACTCTTCTCCTCTCCTAGCATTACTTTCTTGGAAATTCGTGGTGAGAGGCAGTCCCTGAGCTGCCTCATCCTGGAAATGTTTGAATCTCCACCACAATAAAATTTGGAAAAATCTTCCAATGGAGGCCAATTTAATATTGTATCTCTAATCACTCCCACCATGACCCAGTAGCTTCAGGTGAATCAGAATGTACCAAACAAAACGAGGGGGAAAAGAATTTGACCATTAT
Organism: Eulemur rufifrons; assembly: GCF_041146395.1. Lineage (NCBI taxonomy): Eukaryota > Metazoa > Chordata > Mammalia > Primates > Lemuridae > Eulemur > Eulemur rufifrons. The sequence continues at coordinate 32,651,400 of NC_091002.1, forward strand.
TCACTTCTGAACTTTGACACTGTATAATGCGAATGAGGAAATGTTATGTGGATCCATCAAAATGCTCGTTGTTTACTCTTTTCAAGCAATGTCTAATTTTCTCAAAATTCTCACACAGCTCTTTACACTTCTATCTTTTGCTTTTCCTTAGGAAAAAACTTGGTATTTCTGTTGGGGTGTGGTGTTTATAACACAGCATAGTGAGCTCTACAGGTTATACCACTGTATTATGAATTCACTTATACTCCCTTACCTAGCCACACAGTTATGTTGGACATATCTCCAGCATTGAGCTAACTGTATTCATTGACCAAATATTTATGAGAAACCCCCTCTTATTCTCTACACTTTCAACTTGTTTTTCACTAGTAATGCAGTATTTTTAAAAACTATCTGCAATTACAGTTTTAGGCTGTGCTCGTACGGTAGATGGATTGCATTAACAGCCCCAATTTTTCTTGCCTACCCATGTCTGGGTCATTTGGCATTTCCCTCCTGCACTGACTCTGAGCTTGACCATAGAATTTGTTTTGGCCAATGGGATACAGGTTGAGCATCCCTAATCCAAAAATCTGAAATCCGAAAAGCTCCAATATCCAAGACTTTTTGAGTGCTGATGTGACACCACAAGCAGAAAATTCTACATGTTAAGTACTTAACACAAACTTTATTCTATGCACAAAATTATTTAAAATAGTGTATAAAGTTACCTTCAGGCTATGTGTATAAGGTGTATATGAAACATAAATGTATTTTGTGTTTAAACTTGGGTCCCCCCATGATATCTCATTATGTATGTGCAAACATTCATTTCCATGTTTACGACATCTTTGGGCATTTCCTCTAGGGCTGACCTAGTAGTGACAAAGTCTCTCAGAGTTTGCTTTTCTGGGAAAGACTTCATGTGTCCTTCATTTATGAAGCTTATTCTGGCAGACATAAAATTCTGGACTGATAGTTTTTTCTTAGAGCACTTTCAAAATGCCACCCCATTCTCTTCTGGCCTGTAAGGTTTCTGCTGAGAAGTCTTCTGTTAGTCTGATGGGGTTTCCTTTACAGGTAACTTGATAATTTTAAAATTCTTTCACTGACTTTAGTCATTCTGATTATAATATGCCATGGGGAAGACCTTTTTGCATTGTATTTGCCTGGGATCATTGGGCCTCCTATATCTGAATGTCTAATCTCTTGCTAGTCCTGGGAAGTTTTCACTGATTATTTCCTTAAATAGGTTTTCTAAACTATTTGATCTCTTTTCCCCCTCTGGAATACCAATGATCTGTAAGTTCAGTCACTTTATGTAGTCTCAGACATCCCAAAAGCTCTGCTCATTCTTGTTTTATTCTTTTGTTCTTATTTCTGTCAAACTGGATTATTTCAAAAGACCTGTCTTCAAGTTCTAAGGTTCTTTCTTCTGCTTGGTATAGTCTATTCTTGAAGATTTCAAATGTGTTTCATATTTTCTTCAATGAATTTTTCTCCTCTAGAATTTCTGTTTGTTTCTTTAAAGCTATCTATCTCCTTAATAAAATATCTCATTTGTGTCCTGACAATTTACAATTTCAATTAACAAAGAGCATTGCCAAAGACAAAAATGTCATTCAATTATCATGGCAACCTGTTTATATAGGTTTTATCATTTCTTCTTCAAACAAGGAAATGACTGAGTGAGCCTTTCAGCACAGCACTCAGCACAGTAAAGAATAAATAATAAGCTCCATGCTTTTCGTGCTATTATAAATTAATTCATGTATGCCATCAAATGAGGTGCTATGAGGAAAATGCACAGGGATATTTTCCCTGCCCTAGAAGGATTTGTTTGTTGTTAATATATCAGACCTTAATACATTCCAGGTATTCCCACCATTAATTGGGTTTGATTTAAATACTAACAATCCAAAAGGAGCTCAGCAGGATAATGAAATCTAAACAGAACTTTGCTCTTGAAAGTCTAGCGTAAGGGCCAAGAAACTCTGGCACAGGAGTCAAACCCAGTCTCTTACCTGCTTTTGTATGGTACATGAGCTAAGAATGGTTTTTACATATCTATGTGGTTGGGAAAAAGTTAAAAGTACTTTATGGCTCATAAAAATGGTATGAAATTCAAATTTCAGTGTCCTTAAATAAAATCGTAACGGAGCACACTCATCCACTGACAAGTGGCCTCTGACTGTTTTCGTGTTCCAACAGCAGGGTTAATTAGTTGTATGGCCGGCAACATCTGAAATATTTACTTTCTGGCCCTTTACAGGGAAAGTTTGCCAGCTCTAGGTCCAGCCCATTTAGGCTGCAGAGGAGAAGAGGGAAGGGACAGAGGTTGAGGGGCAGAGTAATGGGAACACAGTTCTCTAGCTTTTGTGGAGGAGAGGCAATAAAGGGTCCTGGAGCCCTCCAAGACACAGGCTTTCTGAAATCCAGGGCCCAGGAAGTGGCAGAACCTCTATGGGAAGGCTATTTGCTTACAAGGCTTGGTTTCTCCTGCTTTGCAAGCCTTTATATTAGGAAGGTAGCTGCCAAGAGAAAAGGCTGCCTTGGACAGGGAGCTCATGCCCTTGCTGGCATGGACCAGAAACAAGGGCTTCAGTGACCTCTGGGACTGAGGAGTGGGGGCCTCCCCGACTCCCCAGGGTTTCCCAAGCCCTAGTGCTACCGTATGATTCTGAAGAAGAAGACAATGAAATGATGCTGGATGTCTCAGTGTGTGTTCTCCAAAAAGCAGAATCTCAGACAAGAATTTGAGTACAAATTTTTTTTTTTTTTTTTTTTTTTTGAGACAGAGTCTCACTCTGTTGCCCAGGCTAGAGTGAGTGCCGTGGCATCAGCCTAGCTCACAGCAACCTCAAACTCCTGAGCTCAAGGGATCCTCCTGCCTCAGCCTCCCGAGTAGCTGGGACTACAAGCATGCACCACCATGCCCGGCTAATTTGTTCTATATATATTTTTAGCTGTCCATATAATTTCTTTCTATTTTTAGTAGAGATGGGGTCTCGCTCTTGCTCAGGCTGGTCTCGAACTCCTGAGCTCAAACGATCCGCCCACCTCGGCCTCCCAGAGTGCTAGGATTACAGGCGTGAGCCACCGTGCCCGGCCTAGTACAAATATTTTATCTGGGAGGTGATCCCAGAAAACAGAGGGAGGGGCTGTGGGGATGGAGGTAAAACAATAAAGGGATAATTATGGAGACGTTACTGCTGTGGGCAATGGGCAGAGTCCTCCTGGGGACTCCGTGAAGGACAGTGTAGCATGCTTTACAGAATGGTCCCACACCAAAGTGATGACAAGGGGTATTCATCCTCCAAATGTCTCTTCTGATTGGACGAGAGTTGCTCTTGGGGGGTAGTAACTCCCCAGCACTTCCCGCCTGCCCTCCTGCCCCTCATGAGCTAAGCAAGTTCCTGGGGCCAGAGAACACCCTTGAGAAGGGAGTCACAAGTGCTTGAGGCAGGAAGCCATCAGCATGAACAAGATGGTACTGAAGCTATGGGAGACGGGCCAAGGGAATATGAGTGGGGCCCCAGGATCATCTGCTGCACTGGGCTCCCTTCAACCTGGGAGAGTTAGTAGCTTTGGGAGAGGACATACAAATTAGACTTATTTTGCTTTAAAAAAAAATGGTACTTCCAGCTGCTGGAGGGTGCCAGATGTTCATGTATGTGTTTTAACTTTCCTATAAGATGGCAGACTCCTCAAAGTCATGCAAAAAGGTAAGTCTTAAAGTTCGCTTAATGGATTATCCAATCAGGAAAAAATATGAAGAGTTTTTGCACCCTCTTTTGTCTTTCACTGCCTATCCTCTGATATGGAGGCTATTGGCAGGAAATGATAACAACAAAGGCCTGAATAATCTACAGTACGGTAAGTTACTCTTTTTTTTTTTTTTTTTTTTGAGACAGAGTCTCGCTCTGTTGCTTGGGTTAGAGTGCCATGGCATAAGCCTAGCTCACAGCAACCTCAAACTCCCAGGCTCAAGCAATCCTCCTACCTCAGCTTCCCGAGTAGCTGGGACTACAGGCATGCACCACCATCCCCGGCTAATTTTTTCTATATATATTTGTAGTTGGCCAGATAATTTCTTTCTATTTTTAGTAGAGACGGGGTCTCGCTCTTGCTCAGGTTGGACTCAAACTCCTGACCTTAAGTGATCCTCCCCCCTCGGCCTCCCAGAGTGCTAGGATTACAGGCGTAAGCCACCTCGCCCGGCCAGTAAGTTACTTTTGAATGATCAAAATTGATTACCAAAATCAGTGGCAGCTAATCAACCCTGGATCTTTATTTCCCATTGTGAATATTTTAACAAATAGGACAGAAAACGTGAAAGCTACACAGATGCTATAGTATGTGCTGGAGTTTAGTAACAACAAAACCTCTAAAAGTATGAGTGGTGCATTTTGTTTTGTTTTATGATTTAAAAAAACAAAAAGGATGGTGATGTTTCTAGTTGAAATGGAATTCAGCCAGCCTTCCAGATTTCAAAGGCCTTAAAATGGAAGAAGCAGCCACATAAGTGGGTCATGAACAATCCTGTCCATTAATCATCCCAAGTCCGCTAGATGTGCCTGCCAAGTGCCGGGAAAGCTGCGAGACTCTGTCTCAAAGACAATATGCTTTTCTAAATCTACTTCTCAATGTGAAAGTCTAATATTTGAGTTCACTAATATTTTGCATTTGCAGGAGAAAGTAGGCCCTGCTTTAAGGGGCAGGGCAAAGCAACACAGCCCTACCTTGAAGTGGCAAGAAGGATCCTTAGTAATCAGACTTGACAGTTTATACGTCCGGCAATGTCTTCTTCGTTGATATTTAAATACTCAAAGCTGCCACTGGATATATATTAATATAATAGGCATTTGAAACTTAAGTTATTTGCATTAGAATTCCTGGGTGTTTTTGCCCACACTTCCACATTTTAGTTATTAATGGCACTACTGTCTTTCCAGCCTCAGGTTAAAATTCTAAAAGTCATCTTTGATTACTCACTGTCTCACATCCCCTTGTGTAATCAATAAGTAAGTATTACTGGCTCTTTTCCTCCAGGAAATTTCTGGAATGGAACCACTTCTCAGCACTACTGGGATAACCACCCTGGTTGTAACCACTGTCATCTCTCACCTTGACTCCTGTGACAGGTTCCTGGTTTCATTTCCACCCACTCTGGAGCCCCTACAGCCCTTTCTCCACACAGTAGCAGAGCGATCCTCTTGAAGTATAAATCAGATCGTGTTACTCATCTGCTTAAAATCTCCTAATGCTTCCCTCTGCACTAAAAATAAAAGCCAAACTTCTTTCCCAAGCCTATAAATCTTCACGTGATCTGGCCCCTGCTATTTTGGTTATCTATTGTTGCATAACAAACTATTCCAAAACTGAGTGCCTGAAGCAAAAACAATTTATTGTTTCTCATGATGCTCTGGGTTGGCTGGCCTCAGCTGGCTAGTTCTTATGCTCCATTTGGTATTGACTAGGGTCACTTGTGCGGCTGCATTTGGTGGGGAACCCAGCTGGGGCTGGAACATCCAACATGGCTTTACTCACACTTTGGGCTCCTCATCTGGGCTGGCTGCCTGGGCCATTCCTTCTCCACATGGTCTCCCAGCATTTAGTGGTCGGGTTCTAGCTTCTTTACCTGGAAGCTGGATCTCCAAAAGGCCAGAAAAGGAAGCTGCTACGATTCTTAAAGCCTAAACCAAAACACACAGCATCACACCCACACATTCTATTAGTCTATTCCGTTGGTCAGAGCAAGTCACAAGGTCAGCTCAGACTCACAGGGAGGGAAGGTAGACCTACCTTTTGATTGGAGGAGGGACATTAATATACAAGAAAGGGAGGGATTGTTGGCAGCCATCTTTAGAAATACGAGGTCTGTCTGGAAAATTTCCTGCCATTGTTAATATAATTCGAATGGTTTGTACGACATCGATGTAACTTGGCAGCCAGGGAGAGTGGACTGGGATGCATGTGCATGGACAATGATGACTTCACTGTATTAGTCAGTGGGGTACCAGACATTGTTGAGTGAGCAGATGTACTGTGTGGCTGCCACATTCAAAATGACTGAGCAGGCCACAGCAGTGGCTCACACCTGTAATCCCAGCACTCTGGGAGGCCTAGGCGGGTGGATCGTTTGAGCTCAGGAGTTTGAGATCAGCCTGAGCAAGAGCGAGACCCCCGTCTCTACTAAAAATAGACAGAAGTTAGCTGGACAACTAAAAATATATAGAAAAAATTAGCCAGGCATAATAGTGTCTTCCCATAACAAGACTGAAAAAGAACAAATACACTACCTTTCATCTGTACCAGGCTGCTCTGAAGAGCAAGAGGGCAACTTAGGCACAAGGAAAGGTGTTTACTTTCCCCAGACTTAGGAGGCTATAGAAAAATCTCTGCATTATTTATTCTACATTGTATTGAAGAAATTAAAAGCCCCTTGCTGCCCTCTCCCCCAGTGGTCTCCAAACCTCATCTCAGTGTATGCACCAAGGCTGAGGATGCAGTAGCACATGAAATGGCTATTTCCATAGGAATGGCTGGTCCCCTCATCCAGCCTCCTCCCCCTACACCAGGGGTTCCTAAAGTGTGGTCCTTGGACCTGCAGCATCAGCACCACCAAGAACCTATTGGGGATGCAAATCCTCCTGCTACACTGCAGTCCTCTGGTATCAGAATCTCTGGGGATGGGGCCCAACAATGTGTTTTAACAAGCCCTGCAGGTGGTGCTGATGTTTTCTCAAGGCTGAGAATCACAACACACATTTTGGTCAGATGCAATAACGTCTAGTTCTGACGTTTCATAATCTTTTATATCCTTGGGCTTTGATGCAGTTCCTTCTGCTGCTTGAATTCCTCCCCTGCAGTGGATCGGTCTCCCACACCCTTCTAGACTAGCTTGGTTAGCACCACCCCTGAGAGGCTCTCCAAGAAGACTTCCTGCCACCTTCTATTTGAGCATTTATTATATTGTTTTATAACTGTTTACTTGATCCCTGGTTTCACTTTTAAAGACATAGATTTTATCCTCCCACATTTAACATTTTAAATGCCTATTATGTTTCAAGGCATTGGAGATAGAGAAGTTTAAAAAAAATTGAAATCTTTATTCTACTGAAAAGGACCAGACGATAAATAATGTAAATGAATGCATTTTATCAATTCCAAACCACGTAAGTTTGTTTTTTTCTTTTAGCACTCTGAATGAGTCTTAATCGATGGCATGCCATGGTTTAATTGGCAACATATTTTGCTTGCTGAATAGTATATAAAATAGTGGTGTGTCTTACAATAATATGATGCCTTAAAGTTGATGAAATAAAACTGTTTAAAAAGCGATATATTATAGGGAGAAAAATAAAGCCAGGAAGAAGGGTGAGGAGTCTAGCTGGGGGCAGGGGAGGGGAGGTATCGTTCCAGACAGGATGTCCAGGGAAGGCCTTACTGAGAAGGTCACATTGGAGACAGACCTGGGGAAGCTGAGTGATGGAGTCATAGGGATATGGATATGGAGGGGAGGGTGTGGGAGGAGCATTCCAAGTAGAAGGAACAGCAAGGGCAAAGGTTCAAGGACAAGGAAAATGCCTACTGTCTTGTTGATCTATTTAGAACAGAGCTTAAAACAGTGTCTGATAAATACCCATAAATCTCTATAGCCTGGACATCGATCATTGGTAATGTAGAGATACTTTTAGAACATGATGGTTATTTATTTACAAATTATTTTAACTTCATGCACATGCTGGCATTAGTGACTCCCAGAAATAACAAAGTGTTGTGATAGGGAAATGTAAATTTAGGAAACATTATTTTGCATCTGTGGTGTTCCAGACCTTATGATAGGTGTTGGGGATATAGAGATGTATTAAATACGGTTCTTGCCCTCAAGGAGTTCTCAGCTAGCAGGGAACACAGAAAAATAACCACAACATAAAGCTATACAGGTATAGTCACAGGTGTGTGAAATGTATTACTGTAGCCACATAAGGGGCAATATCTATGATCATTTATACTCCTATCAAGGCCCATTTCAGATTTCAGTCTCTTGAAGGGAAGTAATGAACAGACTTCTAGCGGTAGCTAGGTTGCATTATTTGGCTACAAGAAGTACACCTATGGCTGGGCACATTGGCTCACACCTGACAGTGCTGCTATTAAGATGTCTGAGATGCTCTGAATCAACCACTCATTTGGCACTGTGGTTCTCAAAATGTGGTCCCCTCTGACCTGAAGCATTAGCATCACCTGGAAATTTGTTAGCTACACAAATACTCTGCCCCACCTCAAACCTACAGAATTAGCATTTCCAGGTGAGGCCCTCCCATGTGGCTGTCCTGGGAAGGCACAGAGCCAAGACCACACTTCACACTAGTGCTTCTAAAATTGGTGGACGTGTAATGGAGTTACTGGAGGTGACAAAATCAACCTTCACAGAAGACCCAGTTTACTGAATTGTGAAGCAACTTAAAATATTGGTTTTTATGCTAAAAATGTTCAAAAATCGACATACATATTGAAGCAAAAATAAGGTCTTGTGCTCTGAAAGAGGGCTGCTTGGGGTGGGGGCAGTGGAGTGAGATAAATAAGTAATCAGGCCCTTTTGCCATTTTGTTTAAAATGAGAGTGATTTTGCCTTATAAATGAACATTTATTGACTTTGACTCTAAATATTTGATTCTAAATCTCATAACACCTTTGAGGCAGGCACTACTATCAACTCCATTTTACAGGTAAGGAAACTGAGGCACAGCAAGGTTAATTAGCTGGTTCAAGGGCATACTTTCTGGAGTCAGAATGAATCGGGTTACAAAGAGGAGTGGCGTTAACATTGTACATACCATCTTGCACAGGGCCTGGGCCTCATCTCAGCTAATCCCAACTAATCTGTAAAGTGGGTATTACTACACTAGTCATTCCTGGCTGTCATTAAAATCACCTGGGGACCTTAAAAACACACTCTTGCCTGGGCTCCATCCACTAAAAGTTCCAATTTCATTGGTCTGATATGTGTTGAGGCAGGCAGAGGAGCTCCCTAGAACCTCCAAAACAACTCCCGCTTGACAGATGATGAAGAGGAGGCTGGGAGACACAAGGTTGAGCAATAGCTAAAACTCAGGCTTTATAAACCAGGCGTGAGCTTTTCCAATGTAAATGTGCACCAGTTCCCTGGATATCTTTTTTAAATGCGGTTCTGATGCAGTAGGGTTAGGTGAGGCCCGAGATTCTGCCTTCTCTGGGTAATGGCGATGCTATGGGTCCAAGAACCACACTCGGGCTGCGCAGAACCATGTGGTGTTTCCTGGCCCTCTAAAGAGCTGAGGCTTTTCTGGCTGTCTGGGCCTGGATGGGTGTATTCTGCCAAGATGTGTCCCCAGATTAGGGATTCCTTGAGACCCCAGGTGTGATCCTTTCAGCGCTCTCCAAGACCCAGCCAGCCTGGGATGAACGCCTTGGAGCAGAGTCAGAGTTTGAGTTCCCCAGATGGAGGAAGATTCTGGGAAGTTGAAAGGAAAAATCCCTCAGTTGTGGCCCAGAGGCAGGAACTCCCAATGACCTAATTAACCCTTCTCCAGTTCAGCTGCTCTTCTCTCAATCTGAGCTCAGCCTCCTCGGGCTCCCCACTGCGTCTCCAACCGGCGCCTGAGCCTCAGGTGAGATGCAGAGACAGGGATAAGCAGCCTCGCCCTCTCAGGGGTGCATGGTTTTCTTGGTCTTGCTGAAAGGCAGGACAGAGGGAATTCAAGTGTTTCAAAGTGCATTTCCCACGCACCCTTCTACAACCCTCCCTCGCCACTGTGCCTTGACTCTCCACGCTGGGCCCACCGTCTTCCTACGCCCTGGGCGATGTTGTGGCCCGGCCGACCTCATGGAGTTGGCCTTTCTCTTGGCTGCGCCCCGGAGCCCCGGAGCCCGGGGCGAGCGCTGTATGGGAGCCCAATTCCCAGTCCAAGGCGAAGGACTAGGAATGCAGGGAGGATTTTGCCGCTCTCAGGCCTCCCTGGGGCTCTTTCTGGGCATTCGAAGGGCGAGTCCTGGCCTCCCGCAGCCTCCCCTGGAAAGGATGCCAAGTGCCCGGTGCGGGCGGACGTCAAGGTCTGAGGCGTGGAGGCTGCGCGGCGCCAGGTGCTCCGGTGAACCGCCACCGCACTCACAACCCCGCGGTCCATGGCGACAGGGAACACGGCGCCTGTGCCCAGAACAGAAAACGTAACCTTGCGGGGGGCGGGGGGACCGGATAATCAGGATTTTTCTCTAACAAATGTATCCCTCCCCCAACCAAAATCCAGAGCCGCCCACCCGACCGTTGTGCCTGTCCGCCAGGGTCCCTGAACCCACCCTCTCCCCGCCGGCCCTGCAATCCCAGGTTCCAGGCCATCAAGTCGGGAAATGAGACGACCAGCCACCAGCGCAGGGCTCTCGGTAGCTCCAGCTGGCCCCGAGTGCGTGGCCCGAGGCGACCCCCATCTGTGCGCGTCCACAAAGTCACCCGGGAATAACGGCAGCGCTGCAGCCCCCGGGGGGCTCCAGACCTCCGGGTGACCCGCATTGGCTCGCGCAGCTTGCGGTGGCTTTGCTGCTGTGGGCTCCGAGGCTTGGGTTGAGACTCCCGAGGCTGTGGGCGAGGCGGTAGCTGCAAACCTCCATAGACCCGGCTGTTCCTCTGAAAAAAAAAAAAAAAGGCCCCCAAAATTAGAAAATTGGGAGTAGAAGGTAGGGAATAGATGTGGGCCTGGGGACTGCCTAGGCAGGTGCCCACCCGGAGCTGCTGGACCGGGGACATCTCTGGAGGACAGACCTGGGCCGGCAGAGGCCTAGGGGATTTCACAGGCTGGGGCACCCCCCAAATTTGCTTTTAAATTAAAAAAAACCCCAAACCTAATGATCGCCACAGGGGGGAAAAAATATCCGAATGTGTGGTTTTCTTACCCTTATTTTGAGAAAATATTGGGTGGGTCTCCATGGTGTTTATCAGGTTTGGGGCCTCCCAGAGTTCTTATCCGGCTCTATCCACTGGAGAATGGGAGAGAGGAGGGTACAGGCCACCCGCAGCGCGGGCCGCACACCAGGCCGGTTCGGCGGGGAGAGGTGGCAGGGTGCACGCAGGCTCTGAGCGGCCTATGATGTGGGGGACGGACTTTCTTCCAGTGGCGACCTAGGGTGGAGAATGCCATTCGCTCGCGTCCCCAACCCAGACTGTTGGGGGAGGAGGGAAGAAGCAGAAAAAAAGCCCTAATCTCTTAGCCCAGAGCCTCCAGCAGGCCTGGGCGCCCCAAGGGGTGGAGGTTGGAAAAGGTGGGAGTTTCAGTCCCACTTCTATTGTCCTGGAGCTTAGCCTAGCAACCAGGGACCCTAGCGGAGGGACACCAGTCACCCTCTCACCTCCTGCTCCCGGGACCCAAACCTGCCAGTATCCCGGGCGCCACTGCCTCCTGGGTACCCGCCCTGGGCTGTCGACACGGCCTTCGAGCCTGATTGCAGGCTCTGCTTAGACCTCCTCTGAGCAGAAGCTATTGTTTATTTGGAAAACCTCCGGGTCTCGGGGTTGTCCTAGTATTGCACAGCCGCAAGGATCCCGGGCGCCCCAGGCCCTGGAGCGCAGCATCCTCCGGGTCTTACCTGGAGGCTGGACCTCGGGCGCACTTGGGGGAATGTCCCTGCGGCGAGGATACTTTGCTGGAGGTCTAGAAAAGAAACGAAAAGAAAAAAAAAAAAAAAATGAGAGACGCGAACCCTCTGTGACCGGTCTCCTCCCTCTCCCCTGTTTAATACCCCGCCTCCCACACCAGTCTCCTTTTCTCACGGCAGGGGAGGGACCCTCTTAGAGGCCCGAGGCCAGAGAGCGCCGGGGTCTCACTGCCCACCCTTCCTGCGCCAGCGCAAGGTTTGCCGAGGCTTCCTGGAGCGTCAGAGCGCTAAAGAAGGTCGCTGAGGAGCCAAGACAAGCTCTCTGACAGGAACTGTCTTTCTCCTTTTTCCACTCCTAACTCTCCTCGATAATCGAAGGAAACCCAAAGACCCCTGTGGTTCCTGTCGCTGTGGCCCGAATTTACTTAACTCCAGCACCCTCGGGACTGACCTCTCTCCCTGGGCTTTGGCGCCGGTACGGACCTCACTTTTGCAACTGGGCAGGGGTTTTCTCGTCCACCTCTATACCCGGAGCGGCTGCGCGAATGTGCCAGGGGGCTCAACTTGGGTGCCAGACGCCAGCCACGTCTTTCCCAGGCTGAGGACATTGCTTATCGAGGGGTGCAGGCCTGAGAAACGCCCGGCAGCGCATCTTCCCTCCTGCCCACCGAAGCTGTCAGGTATGGAGTCCGCAGCCACCCGGCCCACCTACCGCCGAGCCATCCAAAGGTAACGCCACAGGTCACGGTCCATGTGTCCTGACCAGCGAACACTCCTTCGCACGTCCCGGTGCGAATTCATAATGGAATTCCCAGTCGGAGAGGTGAAGCTACTCCTTCCAGATGTTGTAGCTACTGGAATCATAAAGTCATAGCGAACACATGGCTTCTTAGACTCCCATTCCAGTCGCCTTTCCAACACACTCGTTCCCGTTTTAACTTTCTTGATAGCAGCTCATCTTGCAATGTTTTCACGAAAACCATCGCGGAAAGGTCTGGTCCTAGACTTACAACCGCAGGGCATTCCAGGACATTCCAGGACTCCAGCTGCTGCCGGGCAAAGCTTCTGTAGGGCCACTATGGGCTCTGGGCTTCACCTCACCCTCCCTCCCAAAGGCCATTCATATAAATTATCCTTAGTTCCCAACATATCTTCAGGTTAATATGCAGATAACTTCAGATAGACAAGTAAAAGAGTAATTAACTGAGGGAACAAGGGGGTCCCGTGACATGTCATAAAAGACATTTTAGGCAGTTGCCTTATCTCAGAATTCAGATAGCAAACTATTTTAAATGAGCCATAGCTTGTCTAACCTTAGACACATCGAGATAGATCTTATTTCTTGGAGAGAAAACTTCTTAAAGGATTAAAAAAAAAAATACTCAGATGACTCTTGTTTTAACTCTTGTTTTTACAGAAAGGTCCCCTGCCCCACAAGTTAACAAAGTTTTCCTCACTGCTAAGATAGCAGAGTGGATTGTGCCCCACAGCCCAAAACCTTACACATTGAAGCCAGTGGCAGCTAAATCCCTCTGTAATTAACTTAAAACTGACCAGAACATTTAGTGAATGTCAAGTTCAAAAGAAAAAAAATGATTTCTTTGCTATTGAACTTTTGAGGGATGATTAAATCTGGCCTCTCACTATCCATTTATTCAGAGTTTGTTGTAAGAATCTCGGTCCTCTCTGTTCCCCCTCCTTAAAGGCATTGGTTCTAAATGAACTCATAAGGGCTTGGGTGCAGTGGCTCACACCTGGAATCCTAGCCCTTTGGAAGGCTGAGGTGGGGGGATCACTTGAGGCCAGGAGTTCAAGACCAGACTAAGCAACACAGTGAGACCCCCATCTCTATAAAAAATAGAAAAATTAGCCAGGCAGGGTGGCATGCACCTGTAGTCCCAGCTACTCAGGAGGCTGGGGCAGGAGGATCACTTGAGCCCAGGTGTTTGAGGTTGCAGTGAGCTATGATGACACCACTGCACTCTATCCTGGGCAATAGAGTGAGACCCAGTCTCAAAAAATAAATAAATAATAAAAAATAAATGAACTCATAAGGACATTTCTTCAGGATTAGCATGAACATAGCCAATGAAAAGCCCACTATTCTGGTGCCATTTTTCTCCACTGGTTACCCTTCTTGCAGAAACAGCCCCTGTTCATTAAAGCAGATGCAAGAGACACCAAAAAAGTAATAGGATGAGGGGAATTATTCCATGAGCACGCCGGTTGAGTGTATTGGAGGCCCAAACTCAATTTTCTGATCCTTTGAAAATATTCTAAGGTTTGGCAATGCATGCACAAAATATTCTTGCTTACACTTATTTTTCAGTTTCTGCCCCAAAAGGGTTTCTATCCTAGAAAGGGTTTCCAAGGTATCCAAAGGCAGTGATTAAATCAAATGAAATAATTATTTAGTGATACAAACTGAACAAAAGGAAAGGTTTTGGTGAGTAGTAATTCTGGCTTAACAGCTGTGTGCATCTTGTTCAGTTTAGCTAAATTATTTTTGTTTCTGTTATTCATATGTTTCCATTGTGTGTGTGTGTGTGTGTGTGTGTGTGTGTGTAGGATGGCTTGGTGGTGGTGAATGGCAAAGCATTTCACGGTAAGGTGGACTGAAACCTCAATAAATCAAAGCCCAGCTGTTTGCTTTTGAAGCTCTTAAGTATGCTTTCCTTATTCGTATTGTTTACTGATTTCCATAATTTTGTCTCTTGATTCTACAAATATAAGTCAACTGGTTGCACAACCAAATATAAAGAGATGCACCTAACAACTTGAATAGTTTGATATTATTTAGGACAAGTTTTGCATATGCCATTTTGTTGCATATGCCATATGCAGGTAAATTGTCAAATGAGGAAATCAAATAAGAGTTATGTAGTATGTAAGGCACTGTGGACTTAAAGCCTAATTTCTTTTTTGTTGCAAATTGATAAACATAGAAGGATGAAGAGTTACATGTTTACATTGACTTCCCTGTTCGATAGATATTTCTTCTTATCTGCGTTGCCCTTTCTTGCTTCCACCCCACATCAATCTGTCTACTTTTTTCAAGACCTACCTTCTCCAAGAGGCCTTCTTTGGTCAATTCCAACCACTCTCTGCCCTGGGATGGCTGTCTTTTCTTTGTCCTGAACATCTATGCACACATTGTACCAGACCACACCACATCTTTTTATACATTTGTATTTTCTCCCATCCAAACTGGAAGCTCTATGCAGGGGCCTTTTTTTCCTCCTTTTATAAAATAGCAACCACCTGATGGCATGATATTCATAAAGGCTAATTCAATGAGTAAATATATTAATTGAAGATAATCCTTAACAGAACCTAGAGGAGATCCCAAATCCAGTGTGTTTGGGTTACACTGTCCCTTGACATTTTGTATTGACCACCAAAAGCAATGATGAAAATTGACACAGTCACCACCGACACAAGTGTACATGTTTATATCAATTCCTCCTACATTCTTTCAGACTTGAGAAATACAGCAAATTCTGGGAAACTTTGTTAATATTTTAAAATATGATTTAATGGTAAACTGCTGCTTTATCACCCCTTTGATTATTGTAAGAAACTGAAGATTTTTTTTTTCTAGGATGATTAGAAAGTTGCTTAATTAATATAGGCAAAAGTTGTAGCTATAATGACCCAATTCCTATTGCAATGTAAGTATCAATATGGATAAGATGAATAAATTCATGGGTATTTGTAAGCCATGTTTCAGATTAAACACCTTTTTGGGCAGTGAATTGATTGTGCTTTGAAGATGATCCTACCAGGATAAAAGGGTTAATATTGCTTCCTTTTTTTTTGCTTTCAACTCACTTGAGTAATCTCTGGCATCAACAAAGAAATAATTTATATCAGATATGTAAAGAAACCATTTTTCAAAGGAACTATCATCTGATTTATAAATCACCTGCAACATTTTAAGATCAATGACCAGTGCTACTTCCCATATAATCTTTTATTATTAAAGAAGATAATCATGAATTAATTCAGTTGATCTTTTAACAGCTTATAAGGTAGGGCTATCTGCAATAACATATCACAAGAAAAATTGTCATAATCTTTTGCCGGTATTTCTCCTGCTTGTATAATATTTATCTTTTGGTTTCCAAAGCACTAAGCATAGTGCAAGTAGTATGTCTTCAGTTAATGTTTATGGGCTAAATTAATTTGTATTTTGTTTTGAATGCTTTTATGTTCATTGGCTCATTTGGCCTGATTAGCCACCCCCTGATCTATTCTCCCAATTTTTTTAAATGAGGAAAACTAAAATCTCTACAAAGTCACAAAATTAATAAATAGAGAATCCTGGACTGAAATCAACCCATTCCTTTCCTCATTAAAGACAGAGAGATTGGGAGGAGGGAATATGAATAAATACTTTGTTGTACATCTCTATTTTTAATAATTGTTAACATGAAAAAGTGTAAGACATAAATCTATATCTTACACTCTCAACTGATAAGAATTGACCTTAAATCAATCACAAATTTTCCCCAATTATTCTCTATATAATCATTTATGTAAAGTTCTTAAGAAATGTTTGGATGAAATACCAAAGACAGATAAAAAAGTAAAGATGTAAAAATACAGTATCAACTTAAATATTACTTCATAATTTGAATTGCCAGTGATCTAATTATTGATATAGGAATATGTTTGAAAGCCAAAAACATTATATAGATACTTTGTAGCAAATACCATGTCAGAATATGATTATACTTAAAACAGCATCCTAGACATTTCTGAAATGTGAATTATTAACAGAGATTTTAGGTTTCAGCTTGTTATTTGACTTTTAACTATTTTTTATGGAAGTCAAAATATGGTATATTTTGTGGTCAAAGTATTATATAAGGCGAAATGAAAATGATCTTTACAAAGTTAAAGCATGTGATTTTTCTATTTTAATTCTAACTGACCACGTGACATTTGGGAAGGTCATTTAATTTCTCTGAGCCTCAGATTTGAGATGTGTACAACCACAGTAGTGTACACCTTCCTTTCCCTGCCCCCTGAGGTTGTGGGGAGGATCAAATTAGACAGTGCAGGTGAAAATACTTTGCAATTTGCCCCTTAATGTGACATTGTTTGTCTTATGGTATTATATTACTGATGCAACAATTATTTATTCACATAATGAAATAGGCTCTAAGAAATGAAATATTTGGACATCACAACAATTGATGAGGACTGCATGTCTATTTTTGAAAGCCGTATTCTGATTTATAGAGCAAAAATAAAAAATAAGCAAGCTACCAAAAATGTAAATATAGGAATTAGCCCAGTAGTATTTATTTTTCTGTTCCACTAGAGGCTTTAGAGTAATATCCGTGTGTGTTCTTCTTACATAACTGTGTGACATTACCTAGGGCATAATTCTAAAATTCCTGTCCAAAGAGACCCCAGATAACTCTGACAAACTTCAGATTTGCTTACATCCCTCTTGGCAAAGTGGTCACAATATAATGCGTGAGGGTAGGTGACCCCAGAGTTAAGAGTCCTATGCACCCAGGAGCAGAGTGCACAGGAAAATAAGCCCACATAGATCTACTGCATTGTCTGATGGCCTCGCTTGAGGGGGCGTCAATTTAACTTTAAACCCATGAGCTCATTGAGAGCAGAGGAGAGAAGGGGATGTCTCCAAATGCAGGAAAACTGTTGCCATAGCATTTTCCTTCTCTATTCCTGCATACCCCTTTCTCCCCCAAAGCAGCACCAATTTGTGCTTTACCGTTTTATTTCAGGAACCAGATGCATTTTTCGGAAGACAGGACTCCAGGGATACGATATCTGCACCACATTGTAGCTACCTGATAGGGAGATTTAATAAGTCTGACGGTGCTATTAAGTTTCTCAGTATAGACTCATCTTTGCGGATGCAATTGCAGAACAGGAAACAGACCTAGGGAGAATTTTAGCCCCCCCCCAAATCTCATTGGTCCTCTGCACAAACCGAGCCACAACCACTCCTGCCACACTACCGGATTCCTTTCCGCACTCGCAGCGGTGGACAGCTCCCTCGCTTCGCGCTCGTTTCCTCTGCAGTGAGCTGACTTACTCCGCCAGCAGCGGTCGGTGCGGCGCCCGGCGCCGAGTCCGAGCCGGCGCTCGCGGAACTCGCGCTCCCCCCTCCGCTCTCTCCGCTCCCCGCCCCTCGCTCACCCCGGCCCACTCCGGCGGCGACTTTGAGGGATTCCCTCTCGGGCGGCCTCTGCAGCAGCACCTCTGGCCTCGTTCGCCGCGCTACAAGCATGGATCTCCGAGGAAGAGCTGTCCCCAGCGTCGACAGACTTCGAGTTCTCCTGATGCTGTTCCGTGAGTAGCGTTTTGGCGACTGGGCGGGCGGGATGCACTCTTTGCAGAGAATAAAACCCGCAAAGTAAAGCCAGTAGCTCAAGATAAAAATATGGCCCTTAGGTTTTGCGGGTTTGCTTTTTTTTTTTTTTCTTTTGTGGGAGGGAAGAGGGCCTTCCCTGCTGGTGGCAGGGAATTCCCCCAGAGCCACACACCTGTGTGGCATATCCCAGACAGAGGTTAGACAGGCCAGCTTCGTGGGGTCAGATCATTGGCAAGAAAGATTTGGTTTAAAACCCCAAGATGTAGAAAAAGGCCAGCTGTGTTAATAAGTAAGGATTTTAAAATTTTTAAATTTTATTTTCATTATAAATTAACAGCAACTGAATGAGTTTGGGAGCGCTGGGTTAGAGAAATGGCTCCGAGAGCGCGCAGCAGCTGGCAGGGAACTTTGTCACCCCAAAGCCCGCAGACCATGGTCTCTCCACCCTAGAGCCCGGGACGCGTGGGCTGGCTGAGCTCTGGACTGGTGGGACTGTTTTGTTTGTTCCGCAGATACAATGGCTCAAATCATGGCAGAACAAGAAGTGGAAAACCTCTCAGGCCTTTCCACTAACCCTGAAAAAGATATATTTGTGGTCCGGGAAAATGGCACGACGTGTCTCATGGCAGAGTTTGCAGCCAAATTTATTGTACCTTATGATGTGTGGGCCAGCAATTACGTGGATGTAAGGAACCTTTTACCCCACCCCGGGCTTGCTCCTAGGGCTCCAGGGCGAAGGGCATCCTCCCTCAAGGCCCTTCGAAGACCTGGGTCGCCCGCCTTCTCCCCACCACCCTGGCAGGCTGCTCCCGAATGCTGCATGGGGGTTCCGGTTTGTAACGCCTCCTGCTCGCCCTGCCTGCTTTGAAAGTAAACCCCCCTCTCTCTGCTTCCCTACCGGCCGGGTCTGCACGTAGAGCATCTAACCGCATGTTCCGGGACGTGGGACGCGAGCGCAAAGGAGCGCCCAAGCGTGCAACCCAGAGTTTGGACGCGCCGCCCTTTGCAGCCCCCCGGGGCCGGGCGCGCTGAGGGGGCGCGGGGCGTCTGTGTTCCCAGCTGATCACAGAACAGGCCGATATCGCCTTGACCCGGGGAGCTGAGGTGAAGGGCCGCTGTGGCCCCAGCGAGTCGGAGCTGCAGGTGTTCTGGGTGGATCGCGCTTACGCGCTCAAAATGCTCTTTGTAAAGGTAACTCCGAGCCCAGCGGGCAGAGGGGCCGCAGGCTCCGAATGGGTGTGGGAAGGGGCGGCCCTTTCTGGGTTTAAGGACCCAGCAGCTGCCGGGCGGTTGACGCGCGCCTCCCTGGCTCCGCAGGAAAGCCACAACACGTCCAAGGGACCCGAGGCGACCTGGAGGCTGAGCAAGGTGCAATTTGTCTACGACTCCTCAGAGAAGACCCACTTTAAAGACGCAGTCAGTGGTGAGTAGAGGCTAGCAGGGCTGGGGAGGGAGCCTGGGAAAGCAGCGACACAGCAAGGAGAGCAGGCTTGGAGGACGAATTCCTCAGGGTTTTGGAAACCGATACTGGCGTTGGCTTGCTCTCCAGAGCGGAGGAAGCTGAAACGTCCGCGAAGCCTTTGGGTCTCAGGCCTTGCAGATCCGCAAGGAACCCCGGGCCTGAAGACCAATCGGTTACCCATGGCCTGATGCTACACGAGACGTCCCTTTAGAGCCTGGCATCCCCTGGCTGCTTCAGAAGGGCCTCTGTGCGCCTTTCAAGGAGCACAGAGAAGGGCGAAGCCGTATTTTAATTTTCTTCTGCACCCTGTTTTTCTTCTCATGCTCTAAAACTGCGAGGGGCAGTGCGACTTTCCTTTTGGGTCAGCATTTGCAGGTCTTCACTATATTTTTGCGCATGGCAGTATGACTCGCACGGGATATTCAGTCATCCACTGCAGCCTCCTCAGAGGGGATTCTGCACCATGTATTAATTTACTAGATTTTCCTGTGCATCCCTCCAACAGTTTGCCCAGATCCTCCTAAAATATTGTGGCAAGAGGCACATCCATCCGCCAAATAATAAAGTTCCTATCTGCAGGCACAATCGAAGACCATATTTAAATGTTTTTTTTTTTTTTTTTTTTTTTTTTTTTTTTTTTTTTTTTTTTTGTAAATTCACTCATAATGAAGCTTTCCATCACCCAGACACCTGAGCTGGGAAAGGATTTTTATTGAACACATGCAAGAATACATGTCATCTCTCCCTTTTCACCCCTTTTTCTAATCACAGTAAAGGAAGCATTTTTTTCTTCATCAAAATTTATATGCAAAATATCCCCCAGTTAAATAAGACCAAAATACAAAAAGAAAAGAAAAAAAACACACTTAGGCCAGAAAAGGAGAAAGAAGGAGAAAATCTCCCTAGGGTGTGTCTGTGTGCAAGGGCATTGCCCAGCATGCCAGCAATCGGCATATCTGTTGAGGAAGATGTTTTATTCTTTGCTAAGTCAGTGTGAAATGTGGAAAACCAAGTCACTGTTCTTTCTGTGTGTTTGGAATCTCCATTGTTAGGTTTTATATAGAAAAAGGGCTGGATTTTTTGGTATCACTCTCCTCTTCCAAAAAGGAATTCTAAATTAATATTTAGGGAGCCCTGGTTCATGACAGACTAGGTGTGTTTGCCCTTTATTGCCACTTGATACCATTTGCAGAGCTCCAGTGCTGGCAAGGTGACACAGAGGGGACAGCAGGGGTGGGAGGGTCTGGATCTGAGAGGCAAGAACCAACTATCCAGCACAAAGTGTTAGGAGCAAGGAGGGTTCTGCCATGAGAGGAGCCTAACTATTGCTCTGGGCCTCCACCGCAGCTGGGAAGCACACAGCCAACTCGCACCACCTCTCTGCCTTGGTCACCCCGGCTGGGAAGTCCTACGAGTGTCAAGCTCAGCAAACCATTTCACTGGCCTCCAGCGATCCACAGAAGACAGTCACCATGATCCTGTCTGCAGTCCACATCCAACCCTTTGACATCATCTCAGATTTTGTCTTCAGTGAAGGTAAGTTGGTGGGGATAGGCTGGGTGGGGGGTGGAGGAAGGAACAATTGCTTTCAGGATGAATGAGAGAGGGATTGCCCGGATTCCAGAATGTTACTACTTGGATTTCCTCTAGGCTGAAATGACACTGCCTCTCTCTGTAGTAATTTCTGAAGACTAAAAAGACAGTAAGCTGAATGTATGAGCTTTTCTTAGTAGCTCTTTTTTTCTTGTTCTCTCCCTCCCATCTTCCTTCACTTCATTCCTTTCTTCCCTAGCTCCCTTCTTTTCTTCCTCCTTCTTCTTCCTTCTCTTTTTCTCCCTCCCTCCCTTCTTTCCTGTATTTATTCATCTTCCCCCACTTTCTTCCGTCCTTTGCCAAAAGATGAACCTTGATAGGGAGAGAAGTAAGAAAGTCACCTTCGAAAAAACTATAATTTTTTTTTTTAAGAGTCCGGGTCTTGCTCTGTCACCCAGGCTGGAGTGCAGTCACACAATTTATGGCTCACTGTATCCCCAAACTCCTGGGCTTAAGGAATCCTCCTGCCTTATCCTCCCAAGTAGCTGGGACCAGAGGTGCACACCACCATGCCTGGATAATTTTTAAATTTTTTGTAGAGATAGGGTCTCCCTATGTTGCCCAGGCTGTTCTCGAACTCCTAGCCTCAAGCGATCCTCTCATCCTGGCCTCCTGAGGTGCTGAAATTACAGGCATGAACCACCATGCCTGGCCAAAACTATCATTTTGTTGCAAATTTTTCTAGGAGAAAGCAGCTAAAAATCTTCAAGTAGTTAGCTGTCTAGAGAGCCAGGGATTGGAGAAGGGCCTTTGCTTCTCTGGGCCTCAATTTCTGCATGTTCTCTGAGACATTTCCAGCTGTAGGTTCTACTGCTGTGAGTCCAAGTTGTGTGCCCAGAATGAACAGGTACGGGGATGGGGTAGGTGTGTATGCACAGGTCACAGAGAGAGATTCACTAAGTTCTGCCTCCAACCAGCACTCGAGGGGAGAGATTCCAGGGAGGAATCCCTGGGATCCCTGAAGGCTGGATCTTTCCTCCCCAGCTGCTTCTGCTCAGAGTGTGCAGGAAGTCTTTTTCTCAGTCTGTGTTAGCCCCTAAAAGGCGGTCAAGCAGCAGCAGGTTCAGGTCCTCTAACATCTCCACATTCTCTTGGTTCTCTGCACCTCTGCAGAGGTAGAGCATAAGGGGATAAAAGTGTCGGTCCCTGGGATCCCTACCCTAAATGCTTTGAGTTTATACGAGTGGGTTCTTTTAATAGTTTATAATGACTTTTTGTCTCTTGCTATTTGTTCAAGTCTAGCAATAATTTACATTGAACAAATGTGGGATAAGTGAATTCAATTTATTTGTTCTCTCTCTCTCTCTTCCTCTCTCAGGGGAAGTTAGTAAAGACAGTTTGATATTTTGTTTATTTCTCATGGCTAAAAATGAAGAAAGATTCTGATTGCTTTGTGTGTGCCTTCCTTTGTGTTGGGGACGCCTAGGTGAATACAACTAGTCAAATGTTCAGGATGTTGTCTGAGAAATCAAACCTCACAGATGTTTACAATTGTGTACAAAGTAAGAGTAATTAAGTCCTGCATAAGGACCAGAGCTACTTTCCTAAAAATGAGTAAAATTCATTGCATGGAGGTTTTTTTGTTTTTTTGGGGGGGGGGGCATTTTTTGTTTAAAAAACAATTTTTATCCACTTCAAGGTCCTACATAGGGAAGATTGCTGGGTAGACTTAGAAAGTTTGTAACTATATATAACTTCCTAAATGCAGATAGAGGAAACACAAGCAAATTGCACTTGTCTCAGCCCAGGCTTCTCTGGGTAGTAATTAGGATGTTCTCTCCACTATGGTGCCCCCAGGGGTAAGTGAGCCTTGCCGGTCCTGGGAGGAGGCAAGCCTCACTGGGAAGCACTCTCTGGATCAATGTGCCTTTGTGTGGCAGGGTTCTTTTGTCCCTGGCTCCTCCTATCTGTGCCTCTCAGCACCTGCCCCCCACTGTGTTTTGTAAGAGATCATTTTATTTGATTTGGTGGAATCTGAAAGATTCATTTGGGGTGCCTTTTCGGGATCCAGCACTGGCCCCTCATTCCCCAGAATAGAAGCTCAGGGGGCTTTTAGTATGTTGGTGCCAGTGGCGCACACCTGCTGGGGGGTGTATCTTATCGTATCTGTACGCCCACTGCAAGGGTGTGTGTGTGTGTTTGGACAGCGGCCATGGTCTGGCACAGCATGCGGGTTTCCTGTGGGGAGCCTATTCCCTGTGCAAGCGGCTCATACCTGGCAGAATTCATACCTGTCTACTTAATAGACCTTATGAGAAAATCAAGAAAGGGTCGATGAAATTGGTTAGTGGACACTTACAAGGGCAGCCCAAATGGGGGTTGACATCTTTATCACACAAGTCCCTTTAGTGCACTGTGCTTGGCTACTACCCTGACCCCCCCCAAATGAAAGTCTCTTAACCCCACAGGTCTCCAATTGGAACGAGCACAATTGTGGCGATATTGTTAATATGCGGAATCTGGTTTAATAGGTCTGGGAGTGCGGCCCAACAATGTTAGTGAGGTCCCAGGGGACGCTGCTAGTTCATGGAATACTATAGAGGGTTTGAAGGATTAGAGGCAGTGACACACAATAAGCTTTACTGGGTGGCACTTAGGATGGTCTAAGAAGGGAAGCCCCTCTCAGACTGTCCAGAGGGAGGCTTGTGGCACGAGGACCACCACCCAGAGAAGGAGAAGGGCAAGGGAACTGGGCAGATTACTTAGCCTCCTTTTGCCTGGGTTACCTTATGTCTAAAATGGGTATTATAACATTACTGACCTCATAGAGTTGTTATGGGGATTAAATGAGATAATCTTTGTGCTTAGAACTGAATGCTAATTCAGGAGCCAGGAATGTTAAGTACACAGCTTTTAAGGGCTTTATATTTTGCATGAAAATTTCCATAAATTCTAATTATTAGAGGGAAAAGACTCCTGTCTCCTTTCTCCTGATCTCGGGCAAGGTGACAGGAGATACTGTGTCAACAGAGATTGTAGAGGAGCCTGGTACACAGTAGGTACTCAATAAATGTTTACTGGGTCATCTTGACTTGAAAACTTGGTCTGTATGAAGCAACAGCGAAAGCCTATTTTCTCCAGGTGTGGCTCATAAATTTGGTAAACAGGCCACCAATTACCCACAAGGAGCAAGTAAGCTTGTTCCGGCTTCCAGGAATGCAATTCTGGTTAGCTCTACAGACTATTTGACCACCAGAAGGTCTCCCAAGGATTGTTTTTTGTTTTGTTTTGTTTTTGTTTTTTGGGGGGGGAGGGGTTCTGCATAAAAATGGAGACACAGGGATATTAAACTATCTTCAATTTTAGGAGGGTAAAAAAAAAAAATCAACCCTGAGGTGCTGGTAACATTTTCTTTCTTTCTTTCTTTTCTTTCTTTCTTTTTTTTTTTTTTTTTTGAGGCAGAGTGTCACTCTGTTCCCCAGGCTAGAGTGCTGTGGCATCAGCCTAGCTCACAGCAACCTCAAACTCCTAGGCTCAAGCAATCCTACTGCCTCAGCCTTCTGAGTAGCTGGGACTACAGGCATGTGCCACCATGCCCAGCTAATTTTTTCTATATATTTTTAGTTGGTCTGCTAATTTCTTTCTATTTTTTAGTAGAGACAGGGTCTCACTCTTGCTCAGGCTGGTCTCGAACTCCTGACCTCGAGCGATCCACCCGCCTCAGCCTCCCAGAGTGCTAGGATTACAGGTGTGAGCCACCTCGCCCGGCCATTTTCTTTCTTCATCCAGGTGCTGGTTACGTGGCGTGTTCATTTGTGAAAACTCATCAAGCTCTACACTTACTTTTTAAAAATTACAGGCTGGGTACACATACCTGTAATCCTAGCATTTTGGAAGGCTGAGGCGGGAGGATCACTTGAGGCCAGGAGTTTGAACATAGTGAGACCCCTGTCCCTACAAAAAAAATAAATAAAATTATAGTATAATTTATATATATTACATGCACCCTCATGATTATTGCAGCACTATTCACAGTAGCAAAGATATAGAATCAACCTAAGTGTCCATCAACAGATGAATGGGTAAAAAAAATGCGGCATATTTACACAATGGAATACTCTTCAGACATAGAAAAGAATGGAATCTTATCATTTGCAGCAACATGGATGGAACCAGAGGTAATTATGTTACATGAAATAAGCCAGGCACAGAAAGACAAATATCAAATGTATTCACTCACACATGGGAGCTAAAATAGTTGATCTTGTGTAGGTAGAGAATAGAATGATAGTTACCAGAGGCTGGGAAGGATGTCGGGGTGTGTGTGGATAGGGAGGATGAAGAGAGGTTGATTAATGGGTACAAACATACAGTTAAATAGAAGGAATAAGTTCTAATGTTCATCAGCAGAGTAGGGTGACTATAGTTACTAACAATGTATTGTATAATTCAAGCTAGCTGGAAGAGAGGACTTGAAGTGTTCCCAACACAAGGAAATGATAAATGCTTCTGGTGATGGATATCCTAAATACCCCAACTTGATCATTACACATTCTATGCCTGTAACAAAATAGCACATGTAACCTATAAATATGTACAAATATTATGTATCAATAAAAAATTTAAAATGCACAAATCTAAAATTTATAGCTCAATGCTTTTTTATGTATACTTGCAACCATGTAAACATCACCTAGACCAAGATCTACAATATTTCCATCACACCTGAGGCATCCTTTCTTCAGATGTGAGCACCGTCAGATTTCTGTCACCATAGAGTTAGTTTTACCTGTTCTCGAACTTCATATAAGTACGTATGCAGTCGTACAATGTGTACTCTTTTGTGTCTGGCAATTTTCACTCAACACAATATTTTTGAGATTCATCCATTTTGTTATGTGTAGCCACAGCTCATTCCTTTTTATTATTGACTGCTATTCCATTATATGAATATACCATAATTTACTTATTCTACTTTAATGGACATTTTGGTTGTTCCTAGTTTGAGGCTATTGTGAAGAAAGCTTCTGTGAATATTTATGTTCATGTCTTTTTGTGTCTATATGTTTTCATTTTCTTTGGGTACATACCTAGGAATAGAATTCTGGGTATGTTTGTCTTTGTTAGAAATTACCAAACAGTTTTACAGAGTGGTCATATCACTTTCCACCAACAATGTTAAGAGTTTTAGTTGTTCCGTGTCATTGCCAACACTTGGTACTTTTAGTCTTTCTGAAAATTATATATTTGCGTGCAATTCTCTATGTGTACATAACACTTCAAGAAATAGTTAAAAATAATAAGTACACATTAAAAATGATGGTGGTTGTATCCAATGCCAAAACTGAAAATGTAAACAAATTATCCGGATGTTTTGTTGACATCTGCCAGGAATCCGATAACTGAATGTTGCCCTGTTGGATTGATGTGTTTTTATTCTACATTATGTAGAAATATTAAGTGGTTAACCTTGGGGTTAGTTTAGGGAATATGATTTTCGAAAAGTTGTCTCCCCAAAGGTTCCTTGCGAAATCTCATCTCCATCGCCCTTTTAGTTTTGATAGAACGTCTGATTCATAATATTGTGCCCAGGACTTACCGCTTTTCTTCTTTCCCATTTCAGAGCATAAATGCCCAGTGGATGAGAGAGAGCAATTGGAGGAAACCTTGCCCTTGATTTTGGGGCTCATCTTGGGCCTCGTCATTGTGGTAACGCTTGCGATTTACCACATCCACCACAAAATGACTGCCAACCAGGTGCAGATCCCTAGGGACCGATCCCAGTATAAGCACATGGGCTAGCGGTGACCAGGCAGGCAGCCCCCAAACCCTCTCCCTCAACTGGATCAGGTAGAACAAGAGCACTTTTCCACCTCGTACACGGGATACACCAACATAGCTACAATCAAACAGGCCTGGGTATCCGAGGCTTGCTTGGCCTGCGCCCATGCTTAAACCCAGGGATCAGGGGGATTCTTTTGGATTTATGGGGTGAATGGCAATTGTTCTCTCCATGCTGGGGAGTGGGGAAGGAGGGACACAACTAGCTTTCATGCTCATGGAGGCTTGGCTTTGACTCTCCAAGGAGCCACAAATGCCACTTGGAGTGGTATCTGGCCCCAAAGTTTAGGGATTGAAAACACATTTCTTTTGGGAGGAAACTCCTTTTTGGTTCAGGGGAATAGGGGGTGGTTTGCTCCCTTGGACACAGCTGGCTTACCCTATACAGTTGTCAGCGCACACAAGTACAACATCATGCTCCCTACAGCAAGACCCCTGAAAGTGACCCACGCTTCTGGCTGGCATTCTGCATGTCTAGTGATTGTCTTGGGAATGTTTCTCTGCTACCCGCACCCAGTGAACTTCGCAGCGCAAGAACCCGTTAAATGTTAACTATGCAGAGTCGTTTGGACTTCATAATGTGCCAGGTCCAAATAAGGTGACCTGAAGAATCAATCCTTGTGAGTTTGTTTTTCAAAATGAATTAAAAGACACTAACTCTCTGACCTTTGGGCTGCTTTCTTGAAATAAGAAAAAAAAAAAAAACTAAAACGGTTTATTTGGCATCCAGAGGTGAGATGGGGAAGAATGAAGATGGATTCGTTTCATTTTTGTAAGAGGACAAACAAAGATGGGGCAGGAAATCAATGAGGGGGAAGTTGGCTTTTCCACATGAAAAAATATGGATTTATTTTGGCAAATATAAGCGGTTTGAATCATTGAACCTCTTGACTGGTTGGTCTAATATTGCTTCTGATGCTTCCTGGTCTTGAGTTTGCCATTTCACTTTGAATTAAAAAGCTGGACTGGACATAGTAGCCTAGGCTTTATTTGAAGTAAAATGTAATTTACTGAAACTTCCGAGAGAAATGCACATAGTTTGAATTTTGCTCACTTTCTAAAAAAAATCGTTTTTTTTTTTTTTCAGATCTCAGTGGGAGTAGGGGAAATTCTTTCTCTGGTTTTAGAGTGGGATTCTCCCCACGCCCATACAATCTCTGCCACATAAGAGGCAACTCATGAGTTCATCTTTCTAAGTCTTCAGCTGCTCACAGTAGGGCATCCCCAGAAGCTCATGACCTCAGCAAACCCTGCTAAGTATCAGCCAGTTGCTCTTCTATTCCGCATTCGTCTGCCGCTGCATCAACCTCAACTTCTCTGCTTCATGAGCTCTCTTCAATATCTGCCTGGTACCAGTGAGGGAAAATCCCAGATTCCTCATAAAACGTTGCACATTGCACAAGGGAGAGGACACAACTGTGGTGCCAGTGGACACACCCAAACATGGCTGATTTCATTCTTTTATTCACCTGTGACTGTCTGACCTTCACACCACAAACTTAAGCCCTTTCCCTTTTAGCATCTCATGTATTTTTTCTAAACTTTATATTCTTTATTTGGACCCATCAAAAGATTTGGGGAGAAATGGACACTTAGATGTACCTAGGACTTTGCAATAAGTTACCATTCCTTTCTGTAACCCTTTAAGGAAAAAAAAATCTTAGACTTTTTCTGGATTACACCACTTCTGAAAATTCCCTTGCTTTTTTTTTTTTTTTAACTTGCTTTCACAAAACATAGAGCTCTTTATTAGTTTTGAAATTGCCATTAGTTTTTTATAACACCTACTATTGTTTTGAGCACCAACTGAGTGCAGGCTCTGTGTTAAGTATACAGTAGTAAACTTGACCTTAGAGTCCACAGGGGAGGACTGTCAAGAAAACAAAACAAAACAAAACAAAACAAAAAAAACAAAAAACACGAGCAAACATGTCATTCTAAAAAGAACAGAGTGCCCTGGCACTTTTCAAAATATTGGCTCATGGTCACTTCCCTGTGTCTAGGCTAATTCAATCTTTCTGGACTCCAAATTTCAGCACTTATTCCGTCTATAACGTGCAGTGTGTATACAAAGCCATTACTACTATTACTGTTATTGTCACCGTCATTGTTTATCATGGCATATTGTCCAGCTACCCTAAAACTAGGTCTCAAACTCAGTCTAGTTGCCTCTGAATCCAGCCTTATTTCTCTCAGCTCGCCTTCATTTTTACTATCAACTAAACAAGATAGAGGGGAGCCTCGTGACACAGAGCAGGAGCAGTGTGGTCTCTGGGTGTGTCTGTGCCCAGCATCCTTCCAGGTCAAGGTGCCCAGAGGCCCTGACCCAATCCTGGGCTTCAGCTCGGGGCTCCATCCATGCCTGTTGCCATTGCCTGACATCTCGCAGCTGCTCCTGCACCGGGAACAGGCTGAGGCCACAGCCCATCTCTCTGTGTTGCTTCCCAAGCTTCAGAGACAGGGAGGGAAACACACAGATAAACCACAGATGCTCAGTTACCCCTTTAACTGTCATTTTTCTATTTTACTGGGATTTTAAACACAAACGCCTCCAGGCACAAAAGCATGATGGGGCTGGTTGCTGGGTCTGCCTGCCCAGAAAAGCCAAGCCAAAGCCAGATGAACCAGATGCGGATTTCTCTCCAGGGAGGGTGACTTTGATTTAAATTCTGAGTGTGGTTCTTTGCAGGATTCCCTCATTCCCAGGAAATAATAGCTCCCAGTGGAACTGCTTCAGAGGGCAGGGATACTCACTTATTTTTCCAGTTCTTGCTACCTGGACTCTAGGAAAGCCCTCCACATTGTAACACTCTCTTTTTTGCCAATTGTCCAATCTTTCCATTAACAAAGACTTGACAGAGCTGCATGCATGTGGGAAACAGCAGAGGAACATGAATGGAGAAGTGGGAGGAAAGACAGCAGGAATGACCAGCAGCGTGTGGTGGAGCAGCCTGCTGTGTGCAGAAGCAGGTGGGTGGTTCAAACTGGCATTGGGCTCAAATATTTCCCTGAAACAAACACCCAGTGACCTGAGCCAGACAGATGCAGCTTAAATCAGTGTCTCAAAGTGCAGTTCGAAGGCATCCTGTACCAGAATCATCCCAGGAAACTGCTGAAAAATGTCAGTGGTCCCTGGGATGATTGTTAGTTCCAGCGCATCATCCCAGACTGATTGTTTCATAACTGTATTGTGAGACTCTAGAGCTGCAGTTTTACTATGCAACCCAGGTAATGCTGATGCAGAAATATGAAAACTTCTGCTTAAAATTCCTTTACTATCCATGTGCAGGGAACATTGTCCAAATTATTGGGCTTTCCTGTGTTTGTTTTCTCATCTGAAAATGAAGCTCACACCCCATCCTTGCAGAGTTATTTGACGATTCATGAAAATGCAATTAAGTCCCTAGCACAATGCCTGGCATGCTGGAGATGTTTCATTAAAGGTATTAATGACATTTTGTTAGCACAATTCTTAACATGTGTATTCCAATTTTTCCTGCCAAACAAGAGTTCATGAAAGATCCAAAGGGACTAATGCAGGTTTTTTTTTAACCTGACATATACAGTTTTCTGTGTCAGTTTATTTTGAATTCAGAGTGTTTCTATGTAGGAATTTGCCCACCTCTTCCCCCACCACCAAACTCCAGCCAGTAAATCACTCAGGAGGTTATCAATTTGGGCATGAGGGGGCCTGTCAAAGTTTATCAACTTAAATGGGAAAAAAATTACATTTTCTGTTTTTACTAACTTCAAATGAAAGTTAACATTTCATTTAATTATGAACTTAGGCATCAAATGACTGTTTTATAAGCAGGACCTGTGAATTTGTCATCAGTAGAAATGGCCACATTATACTTGTTGGTTCTATCTCAAAAAATCATTTATACTGATTTCTTTGAAATTATGGTAGTTATTAGACCCAACACAAGACCTTGTTATTCAATGCATTATAACCACAAAATTAAAAACATTCATAACTATAATTGGTTTTCTTTGTAAGCCTGTGTATTTTACTTCATGCATTTAAGAACACCTTTTTGAGAAGGAGTTTATAAGCTCAGACAGCCAAGAGGGTCCAGGGTTAATGGTACTTCAGTTGTCATTTTAAGTGACTGAACTTGTCAGGTTGTCTGCTGGGGAAGGATTCACAAAGGCTCATGTGACAAATGAGATCAAAAGTATTTATTAGCATGGGTCATATGCATTCCAGACGCTGTTGTGGGTACTGGGGATATATCAGTGAATAAAATAGGTAAAAATCCCTGCTGTCATGGAACTAAAATGTGTGTATGTGTTGCGGGGGGGAGGGAGTCTATTCAGGTATAGTTTGAGCATCCCAAATCTGAAGATCTCAAATCCAAAATGTTTCATAATCCAAAGCTTTTTGAATGTTAATATGGCACTCAAAGGAAATGCTCACTAGAGCATTTTGGATTTTGAATTTTTGGATTTGGGATGCTTAATTGGTAAATACAATGCACATATTCCCAAATCTGAAAAAATCTGAAATCTGAAACACTTATGGTCCCAAGGATTTTGGGCAAGGGATACTCAACCTGTATTATGATTAATGTGCTGTCATTACCTACCTCTTTGGGGCCTTGGTTAGCTCAGGTAAGGTGGATCATGTAAGATCTTAGAGTCTTTTCTAGCTTTAAGGTGTTAGCAGTGCTGATGATGATGAGGCATAATTATCAAAGCATTTGCCATGTGAGCAAATATTTCAGGATAAGGAATCCTTTAACTTTTAAAACAGTATATTTTGATCCAGAAATCAGCAATCCACAGAACTTCTCAGGTCTTCTTTTCGTTCTTCAGTAGATATGTTTATGTAGGAGATGCTGTTTGCATCCCATCCATGTTCCCACAGCCCTTCCTGGAGGTCATTTGCTGGCAGTTCCAATGGTTTCTTGTGCCATTTTGGCAGAGGGAACAAACCTTGCTCCCATGCAGGGCAGGGTGGGAGTTCTGGAAGTTCACTGATGCCCGGGGAGCAACTCTCAACCAATGGAGCAGAGGAGATGGTGAATGTCTAACCCAGTTTCCACACCCCCAGGACAATGCTGAAGCGTCTCTGAGAAGGTCGCCAATGGGATGGAGCTCCAGTTGCCCATCGTGGTAACCAATTCATTAAAACACAATTTTTTTTTTTTACTTTGCTCCCTACCCCCTTATCTCATTTCTTCACTCTGCCATGTTGAGCTTCCTGGAATCACCTCCCAGATAAAATACTGTGTCTTTGTTCTAGGTTCTTCTTTTGGCAGAACTCTCACAATAATATATATTCATTTGACTTGGAAATACAATTCAATATGCACATATCTCGAGGCTCAAACTGGCCAACTTCCAGGCACAATGTGGATTTGTATTGTATCATATCATTTTCACAAAATTTCCCCTGCTTGTACATTTTGCATCGGCTTCAGATCAAATCGATCTTTTCTCTGCCCGGAATCTCATTACCATTCCTTTGATGACACTGTCCTGGTCATTCGATCGGTTTGACCAAGGAGTGTGAACTCATTAAGTTGTTAACGTCATGGAATGATTTCATTTTTCCAGTTATTGCTACTGAGCATGTTCTTCCCAGGGGGTCATGGGGACACAACCAGAACTCAGTCTGATTTCATCTGTCTGATCCACTTTTAAAAATCAATCTCATTCTGATTAAAAAATAACACACCTCTCTTTTGCTCAGGCTAAACTTGTACCAGAGAAAGAGGTAGCAGCTGGGAGGTAGTGGCAGGATGCATGGTATGCTCTTATACTCCCCCTTTCTTTCTCCTAAATCCCTTCCCCAAATCACGAGGTCTCACACTAACATGTGGCCCAAGTCTGTGGGGACAAGTAGGAAAGGGAGGTTCTAGTAACTTGGCTGGCTGTGTTCAGCCACCTGGGAGATGCTACTGGAGGAAGGGGAGAGGGATGAATCTCATTTTGTCTCTGTTGAAGACTACAGCCTCTGCTGTTTGAAGTGGTCTGGGTGCAGACGATATATGTGGTTTTTAGAGTAAGGTTCAGCTGCACCCTGACCCTGTCTCACTGCAGAAAAGCAGCCGTATCTCCCTAGAGTTCCCATATGCATGCTTCCAATGCACTGTGCAGGTGAGGAATACTCTCAGTTAAGTGGTTTGCCCTGCTTTCTCTCCATGTTCCATCAGACACAACCAAGGGAACTCAGTGTCTCCCTCCATGTGCAGCAAAGGCTGAGGAGACCTGTCTGTGGGAGGTTGGCCCCATCTTTCTTTTCCTTGGCACACAATAGACTATGTCTTTTCTCATGCTGCTATCTCAGGTTACTGCCTGAAGGTTTTCACCTTCCAAAATTTCCAGGTGAGAAACG
Organism: Eulemur rufifrons; assembly: GCF_041146395.1. NCBI lineage: Eukaryota > Metazoa > Chordata > Mammalia > Primates > Lemuridae > Eulemur > Eulemur rufifrons. The sequence goes on from NC_091002.1 coordinate 32,684,544, forward strand.
GGCTCTTTATGTACAAGTATCCTTCTCAACGTCATGGGATCGATGTTACTGTCTCCCTTGTCACTCAAAGATGAGGAGGGCGCCCAACACTCTCTTCCAGGCTCCCAGAGAGCTCTCATCACATCCTCTCGAATCCAGGTCCTTTTTATATCTTTTGTTAATAAAGGCTTCAGATCAATTCAGCACTTTTGGAACAGAGAAGTGGAGTGGGAGTCTTTAGCCCCCAAATCTGGCTTTCCTTGAACTTGGCCTTCCAGAATTTAATAATTTTTTCCCTCACTAGTGGTATCTATAGCATAATTTTACACTATTTGCAACTTCTGGGGATGGGAATATTTGTCTTCAGTTCATGTCATCATGATGTTACAATCAACTTTTGCCAACTTATTTGTATTCTCCAAGATCACAAAGAAACCATTCTTGGTTACCCAAGAAGACAGAATTGGGAGATCACTGAAGTTTCCAATAACACAAAGGGGAAAAGGCAAACATTTATTTTTATTTGCAAATGCAGCTTCTGCCAATAGTTAGTGCTCACAAAACCTTTTAAGCTACAGTTACTTTTGGTAAACTCAATGAATACTTTAAAAAATATCCAATGATAAGAAAATTACAGAAAAAATTCCATTACACTGTTGAAAATGTTTGGAATCCAAAATCCACTATTTTCTGCAATGGTTTTTAATGTTTGTTATGGTTAAAAAAAGATTTTCTTTTTCTTTTCTTTCTACTTCTACATAGTCCTGGTTAAGTTAAGACAATCTGTTTCATGAACTTTTAGGACTGTCATTTTCTGGATTTAGATTGTTTTTATTCTTACGTATTTATATTAATACTTTAATATTTTACATAAAACATTGATCTGCTGTATTTTATGAAACAAAATTATAGATCCTATTTATGATGAGGCATTTCCAGTTTGGGGAAAAACTGAAAATTTAATCAGTAGAAGGTCATTTTATGCCTTTTTTTTTTCCTTTTTTAGCAATAATAAATAATTAACAACCTATTAATTACAAAAATTCTTAATTATGCTTAGAGCAACCAGAGCGTTTTCACAAATTTAAATTCATATTTGTTACAGTATATGAAGTCATTAAGAAAAGCCTCTGTTTTCCCAGTTTGGTAACAAATGGCTTTTGTCTGATGCATAATTAATAGAAACTAATGATGACTATGTAGCTCTTCCGGAGTTTTAAAGGCAAATCTATATCAGCCTACAGTTAACATGCAAATTCATCCAACAAGCAACACAAAATGTATTGTAGTAGTCATTCATTTTTATCAACATTCAAGAAGATCTAGACAGCAGCACAACTCCTCTATGTCGGAAACACATGGTCACAACCGAAGTCGGATCATACTTGGTAAAATACCTTCTTGCTAAGTCATCCCCTAGAGTCAGTTCAGACTTCCAGCACAATACATGAACAATAGCAATTAATACTGTGGGACAAAGGTAAATACAGACAAGAGTTTGGTGTGCTAGCATACAGAGTTTTCAAAACAGTGACAAACGAAACTAAACATCTTGCCCTGTTCAGTCTCCTCTCCCTTGTGAGCCTGGAATTCTCAGGGTCTCACGGAAACATTCGATTTGGGGAACTGAGTCCAATGATCCTAGCACGGAAATTGCTCCCTGGGAGGGAAATTTGGCCACAAGGGGATGCTGTACCCATTTGAGGCAGGGCACTGAGGGAAACATCTTGGTGTGCAAAAAAATGATTTTGCTACTAGAAACCTTGAAGGAAAAATGTGATTTTTTCAAAATATTTAGCTTTATCCCAAGGAGTAGTTTGGTGGTGTACTGTAGCTCAAATTCTATTTCATTATTTTTGGTTGGATTAATGAAATGTGCACACTATCACCATCACTCTTAATTCTTCTTTCATCACATAAGACACTTGTTAAGATAAGAAAGATATTCTACTAAAGCTGACGGTGATTAAGAGTCATTCAGTATTCAAAGTTCCTAAAGAATCATTGGTTGTCTGAAAGGGATTAAAAAAGTAGGAAAGGCTTTGTTCAAACTCCTGCTAGTAAACAAGTATTACTTCAACTGATACAATGGCTACATGACATCAAAGTACTATAAATTATCAAAACTATCGTACAGAAAAATTACAAATTCATTGCAAAATACATTATACTGCTACCATTAAGAAAAAAGTGCTTTTTGTTTTCCTTTCTTTCTTTTTTTTTTTTTTTTTGCCAGAAAAGTATTCTTTCAATATAGAAAATCCTACGTGTTACCCTGCATGTGGCTAGGATATATCATAACGGAGTTTGTACTGAGTCCTTCTGGTTTGCTGGATGAAGGGCTGAAAAATATAACAATGACTTATTAAAGCCGTGCTCCAAATGACCACGCCAGCTGTCGGTGGAGAGATGCCTATTTAAGACACATGAAGATGCCCTGGTCTGTCGAACCCTGCTGGTCATCACACCGTCCCACCGCCAGCTGGTCTAGAATGCACAGGTCTTTTGCATGTTCTGTGGTTTCCTCATGTTCTCCTGAATTAGTCTCGTGTCCTCATCTAGCTTTGTCACCTACACGAATCTTCTGCTCAGTGATGCCTGTATTGTCTCATGAGGGGAACGATGCAAGATGGTGGACCTGCCAGTTTTAAGAATGGATGTCCGAGGAGTTCCTGGGCTGTGGCTCTTTGAGAGGGCTCCCTCACCAACATCAGGTCTAGGAATCCCCGCAGCATTGAAGAAACCTGTGAAAACACACAGGTACCATCCTGAGGACTAGCACAGACACCTAGCCCAGCCCTCCTGAAATGGTTTTCCCCCATTAATCATATCAACCACTTCAAATTCTAGGAAGTCGCCTTAAGGAGAAAGATGGTGTGAAAGCAAAAGCAGGTATTGCCTTTATTAACACATGGTATTTTCCTTACCTTCTTCAAGTTTGATATAATAGGGGTAAATGATGGAGCAATTGAGAATGAAATCTTATTTACTCAATAAAATAGCAGTGGTAATAATAGTGCTTAGAGCAGCTATTATGAAGTGCTTTCTTTGCATAGGTGCAGGTCATAAGTGTCTGGTGAAGCCTAATATAAACATGGAATGGTTTTATTTTTCTAACAACTGCAATCATCTTGGCTCTGTGGAATACCTTTCCTTTAAGAGAAACAGGCTTTTGTAAGGCTAACACATAGCATTTTTTCCCTTAAATTTCTTGTAACGTTACAAGTACCCAGCATGTAATAGATACTCAATGAGTGAGTGTTGGATAAAGCACTGGATTTGCTTTTCTAACCAACCCTCTAAGATAGGAACCAACTGTCACCCATTTTACAGATGAAGAACTTAGAAGGGGCTGCATCACTTGCCCGGTGAATGAATGGAAGAGCAGAGATTTGAATCTAAGTGACTAATTCCAAATCTCATGCCTGTAAATCAGGATCTTACCTGCTGGATGTGATCAGCCAGTCTTAAAAACCACAGAGAGATTGAAAAATCCAAAAACTATTTGAACTTTAGCAAGAGCTGCTGCTTCTCACCTTGTGTAGGTCCTTCACTCTTGGAGGTAAACTGTCCCGGATCCTCCGCATCGCCTGGAGGGGAGGCTCATTAAAGTAGGGGGGTTCGCCATCAATCATTTCTATCACCATGATCCCGAGGGACCAGATGTCCACCTGTTAGGCACAACCCACTGGTTATCTCAGACAAAAAGAACATTCTGAAATGTTGGATGCGTCCTCAGAAGCCAGTAGATTCCTACTCATTCCATAAACGAATATGCTATTTGTAATCTTTCAAAATTTATAATACAGATTTATATGCTGAATTGTTGGGTTACCGAGTTTTTGCTAATGGTCTTTGCTTTTTATAGACAACTTCAATGAAGTTCCACCAATCGGGTATAAATGAGTATCCTGAAATTCTGTGCTTTAACTTTTGCCCTGTTAACTTCAGCAGTTAACTGCCTATCAGGGCAGATGAGAAAAACATCCAAAGTTTTATGCTACCAAAATAGAGAAGAGAGTTACATTTAAATCATAAGAAAATAAGAGAAGTTTGGACGTATAACAAATGGCAAAGAGCTCCACTGCACAATGCAGAATATATTCTGATTCTTTTATTAATTTGATTTTAAAAATATTTCTTTCCCTCCCTACTTTGGGGTTTTCCTCTTTATGTTTTATCATTTCAAAGCAGCATGCACAAAACCCTGCTGTACAAAACTATTTTCTGGGAATGGAGAAAAGAAAAGGAAGAGATGACAAGCAATTCTTTTGGGGTAAAGAATGGAAATCAGGACAATAAGGAGCCATTGCTGTGCTATAAATTCCCAGCTCCAGTCGCTTCCCAGCTATGGCCTCATTATATCTCTTATCTGTTCACTGCATTACTGTTATACCCCTTGCAGTGACCGTCCCTGAGAATTTCTCTCTCGGGACCACAGTGAGAAAAACAAGTCGACTACTCATCCTAAGTCGAGCAAAGAAGGGAAAAAAACAGAGTCTGCCTTAACATATGTCAATATCCTTAGCTCACTGGTCCATTTCCACGTCTCCACGTTTTCTCATGCTTCTCCTCTCTTAGCATCAACACCTGCACCATAATGTGTGGAAACACCACGCCCAGTTGAAACAAACCCCTTGGTCTCCCTGTGACGGTAGCCTGTGTGGCTCTGAGCATCCAGTCACATTAATCCCTCCTGAGAAGCCTTTCTTCCACTTCCTCTAGCCCCTCATGTTCACATACCCAGGCCCTACCCTTTAATAGATTGTGAGTGATGTTTCCTTTCCAGGGGAAATTGAGATTGTGCTATATTTTTGAATATGCTATATAATATTCATAGACGATTTTTTTCCTATGAGAAAACACTATTGCTCATGCAACTATTACCCCTATTTTGTGGCACTTTTTCAGATCCTCTCTCCTTTCTCTGAATCACCATGCCTGCTCAACTGTGTCTCCAGACACTTTTCAAGTTGCATTGCCTTGCTCTGTGTGTGTCCGCCACTGACAGTGGGGTCAGAGTTTGAGTGACTCTCCCCCAGTGTTCATCGTAGACCGCAGAAAGCAGCCCCTGGATAAATACCGTGGTGATATCTTCAGAGTGGCTAGAGGTGGCCTTCTGCCACCGCCTGTGCTGTGCCACGTCTAGTGAGCGGGGATTGAATGGGGAGTCAAAAGTCATCACCCTGATCTCCTGTGTTCTCTGACAACCTCAGAACCACTGCATCCCTGAGCATCTCCCGGCCCTGCCACCCCCAGACAATAACTGTGACCCCCTTACCTCTGTCCCATAGGGTAGCCTAGAAATCACTTCAGGCGCCATCCAGTAGGGAGTGCCAACCAGTGACTTCCTCTTCGGTACCTCTTTGGAAACTTGAGCACAGAAACCAAAGTCAGATAACTTTATCTGAAAAGGAAAGAAATGCAGCAAACTTACAATTTTTAAAATAATGTCTGCCAAACATGGAAATATAGAGTTTCAAATTCAAAACAAACAGTCCCATTAATAGGCTTTGGAAGTATCAGAGGAGGGGCCGTCAGATCCTTTGTTGGAAAGGCATAATAGTCCATGTTAATGGAAGAACTTCTTGCAGGGCCACCAGGATTGACTTCCAATGTCTAAACTCCTGCTGCTTATATCATTTATAAAATTATGGAACAAAAGTAAAAATCCTTACAAATTAAATACACCCAAAACAACAAATACATTACATCTCAAGCCCACAACTTTAATTTAATGTAACAAATGATGCTTTAATGTAAGTAAATTGCTACTATCAATGTGAATTTTGTACAACCTGATGCAGTTTAAGTTCTTTTGAGTGGAACCCATTTAGAGTTCCATGTATCATGAGATGACTCAAAGAATCATCCTCTTTCCTGTATTTGAAATATTGCAAGACCTTCATTTCGATAGGAGGCTGCAATGTCACTGTCAGTGTCGGCTCCCCTTCCCTTTTTGGTTTGCTCCTTTGTGGACAATTGAAGCTGCCACTGTGAACATTAATACAGGTGGAGGCACGGCCATAGGAGCTGGGTGTCCACACTGGGCTGTCACGGGTTTAAGGTGTTCATCCTAAGGATCCAGTAGATACACATGCTATTGATCTTAGATAACATAAGAAGAAAGACAAACTTCGAAAATTCTTGCACAGAGCTCATGCACTCATAAGAACTTATTGCACCCCGCTGGTTTATATATTCTAGATGACCAGGATTCTGTTTATTTATGGAAGGCAGAATTTCTAGTCATGATGACCTGGGCTGAACTCCAGATGGCCTTATTAAAGAGGACATCAATGAGTCCCTTACAGTTGTTGGTGATGATAGAGTACAAAAGAAAACAATGGTTCGGAATGACCATTGGAAGTTAAAATTTTCTACAGATCAAAGGCACAGTCTCTACAATATGAATTCTCTCTTGATTCTTTTCACACCTTTGAACTTCTGTTTTTAATCTTTTGTCCTGACTCTACCTGTGCTGCCCACACCTTAAATATTAGGGTTCCTTGGGGTTCTGGTTCCAACACTCATCACTTCTCTTTTTACTTTCTCTTGCTGGAGACACTTTTTCATTCAGACTTCACTCCTCCATTCAAAACCTGTATTTCTAACTGGTGTATGTTTCCACATGGATGACCACACGTGCTTTCAAACAAACTCAGTGTCCCTCTCTCTGCTCCAAATCTGACCCCTCATCTGTCTGTCTTGTCCTAGCTAATGGCACCAACATCCACCCCAGCTGCTAGTTCTAAACTCATAAGAATCATCCTGACTCTCCTCCATGTCTCACCCCAAGTCTTCTTGGCTAAATTTAAAAACTCTACTTCTGTAGATTCAGGACCCACAGCAATGCATGCCCCATAATAGGCCCTCAAGATCAGTGTTGTTGAATGGATGGATCCTCCATCATAAGAAATGAAAGAAGCCTCTGGAAAGAAGAACAAGTGCATTAATATTATAAGGATCAGGATTTAGCAAAGAGATCTGACCCAGAGACAAGATTTTTCTCCCCAATGTATTATTATGATAATTTTCCAACACATACTAAAGCTGAAAGAATTGAACAGTGAACATCCCTACACCCAGCAAGTAGATTCTATAATGGCTAATGTTTTGCTGTGTGGGCTTTATAACACACCTATCTCTCTATCCATCTCTTTTAGAGGCATTTCAAATTAAGTTGTTGACATCAGTACACCTCACTCCTAATTTAGCATTAACTAGAGTTCAATGATATTTTACAGATTATATAAAATTGACATACAGGGAAATGTACATATCTTAGGTTTATCACATGGTGAGTTTTGACAAATGCACACACCTGTGTACCTCAAACTCCTATTAAGATCTGGGCCACTGCCATCACTGGGGCATGGCTGAGAGGGTACTCAAGATTTAGGTGGTGGTCAGTCACCCTTGCAGAGCCGTAGCATGGAAAAATAAGATGGTCAAATATAAAATACAGGGCTGCTGGGTGATGAAGTCAGAGGACAAGCAAAGGAGAATGACTTGTGGCAGCCAGGGTGAGGATGGCCAACAGCCAGGAAACACCAGGGAGACCAAACCAGATAGAACTGAGAGTGGCTGTTGTACTTGGCAATGAGGGTGTCCCAGGTAACCCATAGTTTCAGTTTGAGTTGGGGGCAGAATTCAGATAGTAGGGAGGTGGATCTCCGTCAGACTGCTTTTCAAGAAATGAGATGTGTTTTAATATAGATAGAAGAACTCCTGGAGTTAAAAATGTAGTGAAAATTATAATAATGACAGTGATGATTATTATTACTCTATAGAGTGGGTTGAGTAGCGTCTCTCAGAATTCATGTCTGTCTGAACCTCAGAATGTGATCTTATTTGGAAATAGGGTCTTTGCAGATATAATTAGTTAAGGTGAGGTCATACTGGATAAGGGACAGGCCCTAAAGCCAATGACTAATGTACTTATGATAAAAGAAGAGGACACACAGACATTCAGAGAAGAAGACCATGTGAAGACCAGGCAGAGGCTGGAGTGATGAGTCTACACCATGGAACATCAAGAATTGCCATAACCACCACAAACTAGGAGAGAGGTATGTAATAGATTCTCCCTCAGAGCTTCCAGAAGGGACCAACACTGCCAACACCTTGATTTTGGACTTCGGGCCTCCTGAACTATGAGAAAATAAATCCTACTTAGAGAGAATAAAATAAAAAAAAAAAAAAACCACTCTATTAGTAGTAACTTCTTATAGCAATTCCAGGAAACTAATGTACTAGCTAAACCTCACTGGGCTCTTACTACATTCCAGGTAACACTACAAACCCTTTACATGCATTATCCCATTTGACTGCTCACAAGAAACTAATGAGGTAGGAAATATTATCATCCCCATTTTACAGATAAGCAAGCCAAGGCACAAAAGTGGCTAGGCCACTTTCCCAAGGATATAGAGCTAGCAAGTGGAAGAGTCAGGATTCAGGAAATTAACCACCACTCTGTACTGAAGAGCAGAGTACAGACTGAAAGAAGGGAGCTAGAGGAATGGCAGATGTTAAAGGTCTGTGGTCCCCAATCCCTGGGCCTGCAGACCAGTACTGGTCCGTGGCCTGTTAGGAATTGGACCGCATGGCACCAGGTGAGCGGTGGGTGAACCAGAGAAGCTTCATCTGTATTTACAGCTCCTCCCCATCACTCACATCATCACACAAGTTCCGCCTCCTGTCAGGTCAGCAGCGGCATTAGATTCTCACAAGAGCGTGAACCCTACTGTAAACTGCTCAGGTGAGGGATCTAGGTTGTGTTCTCCTTATAAGAAACTAATGCCTGATGATCTGAGGTGGAGCTGAGGTGGTGATGCTAGCGCTGGGGAACAGCTGCAAATACAGATTGTCATTAGCAGAAAGGTTTGACTGCACAATAAATGTCATGTGCTTGAATCATCCCAAAACCATCACCCCCACCCCAGGTCCATGGAAAAAGTGTCTTCCATAAAACCAGCTCCTGGTTCCAAAAAGGTTGGGGACTGCTGTTAAAGGTAGAGGAGTGAGTGAGGGTAACTGATGACAGGAAACCTGAAAAGACTGTAGGGGAGAGATCCAGGTCTTGCTACTTAAAGCATCATCAACAGCAGTAGCAGCAGCAGCAGCAGCATCACCTAGAAACTTATTAGACTTGCAGAATCTCAGCCCCCACCTCAAGACCTACTGAAGTCTGGGTTTCCATTTTAACAAGATACCCAGGCCATTGTTGTGCACATTACACTTTGAAACATAAGAGACCACAGTTCAGCTAGAAAACAGAAGAGGAAGGAGTATTTCATGAACAGGGGAGGAGGAAGAGGCATCTGTTTGCACAGGGCCTCATCTTTTCACTTCAGCATCATGACAAAAGCCTTCTCAATATTTTCACCACGCCCAGGCTTCCTACTGCTGACCTGAACACAGTGCAGCCCACCTGCATGGCTTTCGAGGTCCTCCATAACCTGGTGCATCTTCACACAGCCAGCCTCATCCCTCATTGCTTTCTGAACACACTGAAACCACTCCTAGGGACTGCAGACATTCCTGGAATGTGGGATTCCAGGGCTAAAGCCCAGAAAGTTCCAGGCAAATAAGAAAGAGTTGGCCATCCTAAGGTCTATTTCCAACTTTGAGTTTTTGTTCATATTTTTTTCTTGCATATTCATTTCTTAAGCATATTTTGACCAAATCTCACTTCCTCTGGAATCCTTCTCAGGAGCCCGTATTGGTCTCTCTCCTTTCCAAAGTCAAGAGAACTTAGCATGGCGCTCAACCTCGAACTGCTTTCTAGTGCTGATTTTCCCCCTCTGGTAAGAGACAACATTTCTCAGGGGCAACAGCTCTGCTTTCTGGCTGTAGATCCTTACTGTGTTCCTTAAGAGCTGGGTAAACAGCAGATACTCAAAAAACACTTGCTACTAGATTGATTTTATTTTATATTTATGCACACATGCATACTAGCACATGATGTGACAGAAGTTATGTTGGGGTGCTTTCCGAAACCATTACTGACTTACTGAAGACAGCTGTTTCTAGAACACAGATGAAATGGAAGTCAAATTTTAGAAATTAATGTGATTTTTTTCTTTTTTTATTTCCTCATTCATAATCTTCTCACTAATCAGTCCAAGGCTAGTGGTGGTGTGATTTGGACTGGGGGGGGGGAGATTATGGCTTATTCCTGATGGAACACATACATCCCCACACAAAAAAGAGACAGGAGAAGCCCTACATACATCAGAGGTAATATTCAAAACATTTAATAATCAGATTAATCTAGACCAATCAGAATCTAGGCATAAAGTCAAGCAGGGTCTTAGGGTTACGCTGGGGAGGATTACCATTTTTAATGAGGTAAGGGAAGGGTATCCTGGGAAAAGGCTGGGGGATCAGAGATGCCTTAAGGACTTAAAACAGTGGTTGCTAACCAACCAGCATGGAAATATTGCAATATCTGAACAATGGGTACAGACATACCAGTGAAAACTGGACACCTGCCTTGGCCTTGCCCAACATGGCCTTGCCCAACATGGCCTTGGTGGAGAGATGGCACAACAGCACAGAGAGGGTAAGCTTGAGGCTGTGCTGCTGGCTACCATGGACTGTGTGTGATGTGCAGGGGTCCAGAAGTTCCTCCGAATCTCAGAGAGGGAATGGGGAAAGGCCTGGCACAAGCCTTGGATTGAGCCAAGGAGGCAGCCTAAAGGGAAGCTTTCGACACTTGAGGCCAGAGGCTGTGAAGCCCTGCAGAGGTGCCTTCTGAACAGCCCAGACACTGACGGGACCAGATAACCTCAGTGGTCACCAGTCCAGGTAGCAGGAGAATCTAGTTACACCAAAGCAGGGACGAGAGAGGAACAAGACGACGGGTCTTAGCCAGGAGCAGTGGCTCACGCCTGTAATCCTAGCACTCTGGGAGGCCAACACGGGCAGATCACTCAAGGTCAGGAGTTCAAGACCAGCCTTAGCAAGAGTGAGACCCTGTCTCTACCAAAAAAATAAAAAGAAATTAGCTGGACAACTAAAAACATATAGAAAAAATTAGCCGGGCATGGTACTGCATGCCTGTAGTCCCAGCTACTCGGGAGGCTGAGGCAGGAGGATTGCTTGAGCCCAGGAGTTTGAGGTTGCTATGAGCTAGGCTGACACCACGGCACTCTAGCCAGGGTGACAGAGCAGGACTCTGCCTCACAAAAAAAAAAAAAAAAAAAAAGATGGATCTTATCTCCTTCACTCTGAGATGCCACAAGCCATGTTTGTCCCTTCCTCTTCCGGATGCCATTTGGAGAAAGAGTGAGGGTGGGAGGGAGAGGGGGGAGCAGGCAGTGGCTAAATCTGAAAGACTGAGTTTTTAAAGGTATCATTTAAACCTCATAATAATGCGGTTGAACTTTGATAGACAATGTTTAAATTATTCAAGCAGACTAAATTAACGGATTGAATTAAAATAGAGATGTTTTTAAAAGAATCTAGCTGGTAGAGCTTTGTGAAGATTCTGGGTTGGTTCTAGGAAACAGAGAAACTATAATTGTGTGTGCGTGTATGTGTGTGCGTGTGTGTGTGTGTGCAGTTGATTATTTCCAAAGCTAGAGTGTGAGTAAATTTGCAACCCCACTACACAGAGAGTAAAGAAGAAACAATGATGCCCATAAATTTTGTTTGCCTATAAATTTAAGAAACCTGAATCATGCAGGAGGTGGATGCATCAGCATTTCAGTATTGGCAGTTATTAATTTTAATATCTCTAGTGTGGGTTTCTCTTTGCTGACATGAAAAAAAAAAATCCAAACCCCTCAAAATCTGGCATTCTAATAACTATCTCCCTGACAAAATGGAAGACGAGCAATTGAGACTCGACACTTGGAAGTTAGGCCTGTTCTTCTGTTGCAGGAGTATAAGTGCTTTGGCGTGATTTTTTTACTCATCCAAGTACATAAAAGAGACAATTTTCTAAAAGAACATAATTGCACACAACATTTGTCCAAATAAATCTGCAAGTAGATAATGAAAACTCAAGTAATGAGCATAATAAAGCACTGCAGGCAGATCTTAAAAGCAAATCACACAGACGCTAAGCTGAGCCTTACTTTAGATAGAATTGTACAATTTGGCTTCTTAGAAAACTACCCTTGTCTCACTAATGCAGTTAGGCTAAAAGAACTGCCACTAATACATTGCCCCCTAAAAGGAGACGATGTAGCTTGTTACACAAGGACCAGACAAAGAACTATGGTTTAGAGCTCAAGGGGGCTACTTAAAGCTGAGACACTTATCCATCTCTAACATGTCCTGGCTAGGAATTAGGGGTCCCACAAAAGGATGGAGGGTTGGGATAATGGGGGTAGGCAAAAGAGAGTCTATGCACAGGATGGCTACAGTTTTAAAGACAGAATATAAAAAAACCCATGCTCTGTAAGTTATATACACTCTAAAGAATTCTGTGTCTGCTCTAGGTTTTTGGCTAAGGCAAAAGATGGCCATTTGGGTACCTAATTCCTGAGTGCTTCCTAAAGGGCAATGGTACTCAATAGGTGTAGCATCAGCCTCACCTGAGAGCTTGTTAGAAATGCAGGTTCTTGGGTATTACCTAGGCTGACTGAATCCAAATCTCTGGGGGTGGGGTCCAGGAATCTGTTTCTTGTGGAACTCTCTAGCAGGTTCTGATGCTCCCTAAAGTTTGAGAACTTCTGTTTTAAGGAGAGAAATGACCCGGGGACAAAGGAAGTGAGAGAGATAACAGAAGGGGACTAGACTGATAATGATACCTCCAGCTCTGCTTAAGATACCCTTGTTCAGCTGCCAAATCCAAGAGAAGAGAGAAGGCATCAAAGAGGCTCAACTAGAATGGCACAGCGACCTCAGCCAGCCCCTGGTGCAAAGCTGTACAACAGCGTTGAAAGGGAATAAAAACTTGGGTCTCCTCGTTTTTCCCACTGTGCTTCTGTATTAGGAAAAGTCACCTCTGTGGAGCAGGAAGGAAGGGAGGGTGCACACAGATTGGGTGTATCTGAGAGACTGTTGGAGCAGAATGAATTTTACCAAGTTATTACGCCATCCGAGTCTCTGTTTATTTAAGAATAGTATTTGGGAGGTAATCTTCATGTCTCCTAATTGTAAAATTCTAGTTATTTGAGGGACAAGAAAGCTCAAATGCTTAAAGGCAGATAATATCAATGAATTGAGTGGGCCAGGTAGGTACAACACTTGGTGGTCCACACCGCTGGTGAAGAGACACTTTCTTTCAGCTGATTGTCGTAAGCACAGTAAAGAAGGGGTGGAATGGTCCTAAGGTCCTGGTTGCAGGTGTGTGGTTGTTTACCTGTCCTTTATTCCCACTTCAAATTCTATGAATTTTTCCATAATAAAACTTGTAGTCTTTTTAAAACAATAAAAAAAAAAAAAAAAAGAAGAGCCAAAGTGCTTAGGCAGTTTCTTCTGGCTGTCCTCTGATCATTCCTCAGCAAATTCTGATGTGACACAAACACTGTCCATGTGGCTGGGGTATAAAAGACAGGTACATCAAAGGGATGGCTGGCTCCATCATCCCAAGGCCATGGGCTCTGGGGGGAGTTTCAGGGGAATTAAAAGGGCCCAAATGGTGGAAATCTATGCTGTGAAACCCTCCCATCTAACTAAGCCTTCCTTGGAATGTCAACTCATTATGTCCTTGGCTGTTGTATTCTCTGTTCTGCACCCTGGTGTGGCTGATGAGTTTCAGAAAAATCCCTTGTGCAGGTTGCAGTGAGGGGAAATGCAGAAATCTGGGCCTGGAGCTACGCCAGTGTGATAAATATCTTCTGTTTATTCTTCTGGACCCATTCTCCTCCCTTGTCCAAGCCTTGGAAGGCCAACCTGTATTGACTAAATTGATGGCTTCTGGGCGTGTTCAGCCGATGGGGAACACCAGTTGGAATTTGGAAGGAAGGAGCAGAGTGAGGTTGGGATGTTTATTCCCCCGGCTCCCATCCTGTAGGTTCACTGCAGTCTGGCTTCCGCCAAAAATCAGAGGCAGCCCTGAAGACAACAGCAATTTCTATTTCCAGATTCCAGCAGCCAGGTCCCTCTCGCCTCTTCAGGCGTGGGGTATTACGAGTGGTGTTTCATTCTCAAGCACTGCACTAATCCTCACGCACCACTCCTTATGGTGTTTTCTACATCTGCCCACACCTTTGCAAACTGTCCCTTTATTAAATGCTCCTCAGATCCCCGAGTGGAGTTGGTCATCTGTTTCTTGCAGGGGCGCTGAGAGATATTGCTGACATGCTTATCCACAGGAATAGGGTGGACGCAGCCGTTTTCTTTTTCTGCCACAAAAATAGGAATGTGGCAGAAAAAGACAAGAAACGTCCCTAGTTTCCATGACTTCCGACACTCATTGTTAAGGAGGCAAATTATCCATCAAACTCAGGTCACAGGTTATTCTGACTAACAGGATGACACAGAGGACAAGATGGTAATTTCCGTTTTGTAAGCCTTCTGGGAAGAGTGGTGGGTGACTTGTGACTAAGAAAATTAGAATCATGAGAAAGTGTTCTTAAGAGAACTGTGCCTGTGACAGACGAAGTGACAAGGCAAACTGCGGAGGGGCCCAACATGAGAATCTTACCCGGCCGTCACTTGTCAGGAGGATGGAGTCACTCTTGATGTCCCGGTGAATCACGCCTTGGTTGTGAAGGTAGGAGAGAGCTCTCAGAACCGACAGACAGACGGTAGCTATCTGTTCTTCATTCATTCTAGAGAGGAAATAACATTTAAGGAACAAGCCAAGCTTAAAAACATCTTTAAAGTGCTCAAGAGAGGCGGATCCCTTGAGTTCTAGTGAACCAGTCCCTACTTCCCAGTCCCTATCTGGAAAATCTACAGGCAAAGGAAAGGAAGTCTTTGGATTTGATTCCCAACAAGCACTTAGGAAAGGGGCTGGCACATAAAAGTTGCTCAATAAATGCTTCATGAAATGACTGAACTGACACATCAGGGAGGCAAATAGTTGAAACAACAGGCTGGTAATTAACCATTGTTACTTTCAAGACTATTTTAAAACAGAATTGAAGAATTTCTCTCTCCTATGTACGTTCGTTATTCTGACATAAAACGTTGACTGATCCTCAACCTGCCCTTCCTTCCTCAGGTCTCCTTGATGGTATCTGCCCACACCAAGAGCAGGACAACTCAGAACAAAACTTGGTTGTAGAAATCTATGTAGGTGAAAAGCAATTCTATTACTTGTTACTGAAACTTCATTCTCAGCATCTTGCTGATTTTAAATCAATGGGTATTAATGACCTTCTGAGAGCAGCGAGAATGTTAATTGAATGAATGATTATTCATGCATGATATAATGGCATTCTGGGGAATATGGGGGAAGGAGTAGTTGTGTTCCCTGACTCCAAAGTACTGACAATTTATGAAGAGTTCAGAAAGATAGTCAGTGAGGTTTTGCCCTGGAGGAGAATAGTAAAGCCCCTTGGGTTATAAAGAGACATACCTGGTGTGAGTAACAATGTCTGTCAAGGCACCACCTTCTAGAAACTCCATCACCACCCAGAGCTCGTCGCCAACAAGGTAGCTGTTGTACATGTCAACCACGTTGTCATGGTGGTAATCCCGCATTATCACAACCTGGATGAATGGGAAAGACATTTTTTGACTCGTGAAGGTGAAATTTGGCTTTTTGTTCTCTTGTGGCCTCAGCTACATTGCTAGTACAATTGACTGAGAGGTATTGATTGTGGGGAAATTTATTCAGGAATCTACTATAGACAGAAGGCACTAAGAATGGCTAGCAGAAATGAAATCAAGTTAGTAAATTTATGAGAAAATGGCAGGGAAACCAGACATTGGAAAGAGGGAAACGAGGGTGGGGGGCGGAGAGAGAAAGAGACAGAGAGAAATGAAAACAGGCAGAATGAAGGCAAGAGTTGCATTTACAGGAGAGAGTTTAGTTGACTGTTCTGGGGGGATGTGATTAGAGATCCCTAAGGGTCTCCTTTAGAATGCACTGCCCACACTCCACTGTTGGTTAGCTTAACAAAGGCCCACCACCTCGTTCGTGGTTAAGGAAGTGAATGGTGAGTGAGTCTCATGAGTGAATAAACAGTTATTAGGGGTGGAGCCACATGAGGCCAACTTAACTTCTTTTTTGGGAGAAGGTATGGGTTGAACCTGAGAGAGGTTTGAGCCAAATACAAAGGAATACATCTTGAAGGTAAAAATAAATATGATGTAGGCATAAAAAAAGCTGGTGAGCCTGCTTGCTGGATAGAGCTTCCAGGAATTGCTGCCCTGTGGCTGCTTCCTCTTGAGTTTTCAGAGTTAGTGTTAAATAATAAATTATAGAGTTGTTTATCTACACCATTATCACCTTGTCAGTTCTGACATTGTGGTTTGGGAAATAAATTCCAGGAATCGGGAACCGTGGGCTGGGATGATGCTTAAGCCTACACACCCTCTCTGTGGGAGCTGGAGATGTGTGGAGGTCGCTGAGGCTTCCCATGAGCCACACGGAAGAGGGCTCCAAAATTACAGCTGCTGCATTTGTTCAGTGTTTGTTTATGGATCAAACAATTTCTCCATACTTTTGAGAGAATGAGAATGCTCACAATAGAAAGTCAAACAGGTCAAGCGGCCGTAGATTGTTCTGGGAGTTGGGAGATGTGGATTGTACATCCTTCACTGGAGACTGGCATATTAGCTGGCATTGATATACCGACTTGATAGCTTCAGGACTTAGATTTCCTATCCACAAAAACTCATCTCTCTCCCCAAGTCTTTCATGAAACTATTAAAGGGATACTACTCCAAAACGCTTATGTTTCCTAACAGCTACTCCTGTTTCCCTACCTATTTTAGACCTCTTAAGTGATAAGTAAGTTTAAAAGGTAAATGAGAAAGTGGAAGAATATGTGCGACAAATATATGGAAAAGGGTTAATACCACAATACATCAAGAGCTCTTACACATCAATAAAACAAATGCTAATTTAACACTGTGCAAAGGACATACGATTTGATAAAGAAATAAAAATGGCCTATAAACATATAAAAATAAATTCAGCCTTACTAGTAATAAAAATACTAATTGAAACAGTAAGGCTTATTCATGTCTGTCGTATGAAGAAAAACAACATGAAAATATCCAATGATGTTAGGGAGGCTGAAACAAGATTATTGGTGAGGGTCCAAATTGGTACAGACTTTCTGTAAATTAACATGATATATCATTGCTCTGAAAACATTTATATATCATTTGATCTGTTTATTCCACTTTTAGGAATCTAAAGTAATTATCAGATATGAGGCCAAAGACTTACGTGTAACAATACTCACTGCAAAATTTTAAAAGTGACAAATTGGAAACAAAGTAAGTTAGAGACTGGTTTAATAAATTTGATACACGTAGATAGAAGAGTATTAGGCCAAATGATGTTTTGACACATTGTTAAGAAAATGTTCATTTATTTTATATTAATAAATATACATAATTAATGTATGTCAATATATTTATTTTATATTTTATATATAGACATATGTCAATTTATTTTATATTAATTTTATTAATATTAACATATGTTAATATAAGTGAAATTGGAAAGTTATCAAACTATATATATAGAATTATCCAAAATAAAAGAAATATATAGATAGAAAAATATAGAAAGGAAACATTGAAATATGAATGTAGCCAACTGCTTGGATGTGGGACATTTCCTACACTTCCCATATTTTCCACAGGAAGAATTCACTATTTTTATATGGTAGGAAAAAAATATTTTAAAGTTTCAAAAGACTAATAGTCCATTGATAAACTAATCTCTGTTTATTGTGTTAAAAATATTGGCTACAAAGAATATATATGGTACCACAACAGTGTAAAATGTATACACACCCACATAGACAGACAGTGCAGCATGGGATGGTGGAATGTGCTCGACAAGGATTCGAATCCCAGTTCTGCAGCCAACCTGCTGTGTGACCCTGGGCTAGTCACTTAACCTATCTGAGTCCAGGTTTCCTTATTGATAAAATGGTGATAACATCATTTTGCCTCATAGGGTTGTTGTGAGGACCAAACTATTGACAGAATCATGCTTAGCACAGCGGCTGATACACGAATGCTTTATAAAGGTAACAGCCATGCATGCATAGGAAAAGACTCAAAGGAAATATTACAAGGACGCTATATTTTTGTCTTTATATTTTCAGTGCTCTTCTGATGTTCTAAAATGTACACATACAACTTTTGAAATGGGAATAAATATTACATTGGAGAGAGAGGCTGACCCAAACACACCACTTTTTTACCTCGTTGAAAAGCAATTCTCGTCTTTGTTGCTTCCGGAGGTCCATTTTCTTCACCGCGACTTGCTTCCCTGTGTGTTTCTCGGTCGCGATGCACACGATGCCAGTAGACCCTTCCCCGATTTTGATAAAGTTGTCCAAGTACTCCCTGGGGTCTCCCGGGCTGACCACCAGCTGCAAGGCCGCCCGGAACTGTTCGTGGGACACCCTGGAGGGCTGCTGGTCTGAGGAGGAGCCCCAGCTGGGTGGGGGGTAGGTGCTGGAAGAGATGCTGAGCGAGCTCAGGTAAGATGCGGTGGAGATGTACTGAGAGCTGCTCTGCAGGGAGGGGTGCTGGTACAGGGTGGCTTTGTGGTACCCAGACGGATACTGGTGGCTGCTTGAGGAATAGCCCACTTTGCTTTGACTTTGAGGTAGTTTGGCAGGGCCCCTGGGGTAGGTGTCGGACCCTGACAGTGGAGGGCTGAGGACCATCTGTGCTCGATCATAATCCACCTGCGAAGACAGACATGGATGGAGAAGAATCACATGCTGGGTCTCCATGCCACAGCCAGGTGGTCTGTGAGCCAACCTACAGCTGGCAGAATGAGGATCACCAGGAGGTGATGCAGGGATCTGGCTGGGCACCAACAGGACCGGCTACCCCAAGAGAGGAGCCTTCTCCCACTCATGTGCACCGCAGGAAGGGAGTTAGTTTATGTGTGGCTTATCCAAGGTGCATTTGCTATTTAAACCCTATTTTCTTGATCAGGAATGAAAAACCCCTATCCCTCATTAAAGGACATTAGTCTTCAGCTAGCATTTTGGGGAGAAATTTCAGGAGTAGGAGGCCTTTTCCCATGCTTTTGAACTCACATGCTAGAGGGTGATATATACCATGCACGCACAAAACACAGCAAGGAAAACTCAGCTCCCTGGGCTAAGCAGCTTTTGCATCAGTGTGGACCAAAAGGTAAACAACACACGCAACGTTCGGCCGGGCGTGATGGCTCACGCCTGTAATCCTAGCACTCTGGGAGACCAAGGCAGGAGGATTACTTGAGGTCAGGAGTTCAAGACCTCAGCAAGAGGCTCAGCAAGAGCAAGACCCTGTCTCTACTGCAAAAAGAAAGGAATTAGCCAGGCAACTAAAAATAGAAAAAAAAAAAAAATAGCTGGGCGTGTTGGTGCATGCCTGTAGTCCCAACTGCTCTGGAGGCTGAGGCGGGAGGACCTCCTTGAGCTCAGGAGTTTGAGGTTGCTGTGAACTAGGCTGACACCACGGCATTCTAGCCCAGGTGACAGAGCAAGACTCTGTCTCAAAAAAATAAAAAAGATAAAAAAAACCCACATGCAACATTCTCACCAAATAAGTACAAATATAATTGGGAGCAACCAAACATTGCAGGGGTGTGTGTGAAAGAGAAATTTGACCAGCCCTCAGAGAGCCTAACAAAGAATATTCCACTCTGATTTTGAAGAGTGGAAGAAGGGAATTTAGTGAAGGAGAATGGGGAGACCGGCAGAGCAGGGGTGGGGAAACCAGGGAGGGGATCATGGATCAGGAAGAAGCTCTGGGTACTCCTGGAATGATAAATACGTCACATCATATCATGTAACATGTTTCTTGTCCAAGGCAGAAAGTGCTAATCAACTGATGCACTCTTTTTTTTGGTAAGATCCTAATGACAACACAGTGCTGGCTACCAAGAAGGCACTTGAAAAAGATTTGTTGACGGGACCTCTGCCTTCTCCCTGACATAATGCCCCAGGAAATTTCTGTCACTCCACTGGGATGTACTAAAATGAAATTATCTTGTCCCCCACCATCCACATCAAGGATCTAGATCTGCTCTAATATGGTAGCTGCTAGCCACGTGTGCCAACTTAAAGTCAATAAAAATTAAATAAAATAAAAATTCAGTTCCCCAGTCACACTAAGTCACATTTTAAGAACTCAATAGCTGCCAGGCCCTACAGCGCACATATAGAACATTTCCACCACTGCAGAAAAGTCTATTGGACAGCCCTGTTCTAGCTGAATTGACTATTCCCATGTCGTATATTCATTCATTTATTCATTCCTCAAATTAATATTTGAGCAACTATTACGTGCTAGGTTTCATTTCAGGTGCCGGGGGGGAGGATCCACCAATAATCAAAATGGATGGCATTTCTGCCCTCCTGGAGTTGACATTCTAGAGGAGATGGATGACAAACAGGAAAGCCAATAAATACAGTTTGTGGCCCAGTAGTGATAAGTGATAGGAAGACAAATTAAAGCAGAGTTAAGGAGTTGGGAGCAGAGAGTGCCATCTGGGATAGGGTGTCCATGGACAACTTCTCTGAGGTGCCATTTGAGCCAAAATCTGGCTGAAGTGAGGGAACAAGCCTTATGACTGTCTGGCGAGGGGTTGTTCAGGCAGAGGGAGCAGCACATGCAGGATTCTGAGGCAGATCCAGGCTTGGAGTTTGAGGAACAGTGAGGAGGCCCCACAAGAGTGGAGGGTGGCAGCCAGGGGGCCAGTCATGGGGGCCTTGGCAAGGATGCTGGCTTTTGCTCTGAGTGATGGGGGAACCATTGGCAGCTGCTAAGCAGAGAGGAGCAACATGGTCTGACTCTGGCAGGAGAAGAGACTTTGGTGGCAAGAGTGGAAACAGAAATGCCAATAGCTTACTACGGTCAACGTGGGCTGAGATTAGGGCGGTTCCTGTAGGTGAGGAGAAAGATGGTGGGATCCAGGGACAGGTTTGAAGATGGAGTTGACAGGATTTTCTGATGGATTGGATGAGAACTTGAAAGAGAGGAATCAGAGAGGACTCCCAGGATTTTGGCCTGAGCAACAGGCCCTCTAAAGAGATGAGGAACCCAGGGGCAGGAACCCAGGGAAGGCTTGTGGGTGTGGCTTCAGCCTCCAAGATGGCTCCCAGGGATCCCTGCCTCCAGCATTTATGTTCTTGGGTAGTCCCCTCCGACACTGCATCCGGGTTAATCTGAGTGATCAAAGAATGCAGAGAAGTGATGGTAAGTTCCTCTGCTCTCTAACTTGGATCACTTGCTCTGGCTTTCTTCAGCTTCCAAGTAATGAGGATACCCAAGAATCCTACAGAGAGGTCCATGTGGCAAGAAACTGAAGTCTTCTGCCAGCAGTCATGTGAGCCACTCTGGAAGTGGATCCTCTGGCCCCAGTCTAGCTTTGAGATGCCTATAGCCCTGGCTGACATCTTAACTGTGATCTTAAAAGAGATCCCAAGACAGAACTGACCAGCTAAGCCCTCCCAAATTCCCAATCTACAAAAAATATGAAATAGCAAATATTTGTTATTTTAAGTTTTGGAGGTAATTTGTTGAATAGCACTATTTTTTTCTTGTTAGGTAGTTTGTTACAGAGCAACTGATAACTAATACAATGGGAGGTCTGACTCACAGAAACTGTGTGAGATGATACTTGATTATTGTTATTTTAAGCCAAGAAGTTTTAGGGTAATTTGTTACAAAGCAATAGGTAGCTAATACATGTGGGCAAGCCAAGAGTTCTGTTATGGCCATGTTAAGTTTGGGAGGGTGATTAGACATCCATGTGGAGGTGTAACTTAAGTGACTCAGATGTGCCCCAAGTCCAGGGATGAGTTGAAGCTAAAGACATGAGTCTGAGAGTCATCAGTGTTTAGTTGGCACTAAAATCCCATGATGCTGAATGTGTAAGAGGCAGTCCAAGAATTCCAACATCTGGAGACCAGAAAGAGCAGAAAAATCTTACAAAAAGGAGCAGAGAAGGGTGGCCAGTGATGTAGGAAGGAACCTAAGGAAGTAGGGTGCCCTAGAGCTAAGGGAGGAAAGTATTTCAAGAAGGGAGAAATGAATCAAGTTAACTGACACTGAGGAGTGAAGTGGGATGGGGGCATCGCTCCTCAGATCTGGAAGCATCCTGGAAGCAGGTAGGGGCAGGAGGCAGTTCCTGCCACATCACGCTACATCAAAGATGCCAATTCCATCAAGTCAGGCAGCAGGACTGCACACAGTGGGCTCTTTAAAATTGCCATCATGGCACCGTTCTCAACTCTTCTGCACTGTCCGTTGGCTCTATGATGACAACGCTGGGCTGCTGCACACCCAGCAATGCAGCCATTTCAGCCTCAAGGACCCCACACTCCACTCAGGCGAATTCACCACTCAGACAGACTCTGCACCAACAGCAGCAGGAACCAGGGCAGCTGCTAAGCCGGGGCCCTGACCTGGTTGTTTGCTTTTGAGGTGCATATTAGGGATGAATTCTGACTCTGATAGTTTTAGTCAAATCAGTCTCTCTGAGCCTGTCTCCTTGTCTGTAAAATGGAGTAATAATAACATCCACTTCCTTAGGTCATTGTGAACTTTAAAGGATTGAATATACATCAGAGTGTTCAAACAGTGACTGGCCAATAAATTCTAAGTGGTGTCATTATGTAAAGTGTTATATATAAGGTACTTAGCACAGTAGTGGGAATGTAAAAGAAAATAAATAGTAATTATAATATTATTAAACAAGCTGGCATTTATTAAAGTTGAACAATGTTCCTGTGGCAAATATATTCCTATACATTGATCCCCAAAACAATAAGACAAGGTGGCTTTAACTGTAATATATTGAACAACATATAATTATAATATTATATTAAAAAATAAGCTGATTTCTTTTTCTAAGCCCCTGTATTTGAGCTATGCCAGGAAAACTTGTGTGTGAGTGTGTGTGTGTGTGTGTGTGTCTATGATGGAAGTGGGGACAGAGAAATGTCAGTGTAGATTAAACAATTGGATTATTCCTTTAAATTAAGCTTAAGATTAGCCAAGTCTAGGCAAGTCAGCTAGGCCAGGGCATGAAGAGAAACAGGGTCTTTGACTTTATTTTTGAAAGTGTGTCCTGGGAGCCATCATGTGCCATTACCTCCCTGTGTCTCCTTGGAGGATTTGCTCTTGTACTTTAAACAAAATTGAATTCATTCCCCACAAGCATGTGTAACTGATCTCTGAAGATATATTAAAAGCAGAAAAGCTGTATCCTGTAGGAATTGCAAACACTGCTTCCCAATGCATTGGGCCACTTTTCTTCCTTATCATCTGTCAGTGGTGTTAGCAGAGTCCACTCTTAACGGCTGGCACGTGGCACGATGGCATCAAGGAAGGGAAGCCGGCCTGCACCAAGGGGACAATTTCCAGTTAAAGAAGGAATGCAGAGTTGTTTGCTGGGAGCTAAGTGTCTTTGAAATTAGATCATTGAGACACAAAGGTGCTATTTGCTTTCCTGGCTTCTAAGAGGCACACACTCTCAAAGAAGCAATGGATGAGGAACAACCACTATCCCAAGAGATGATTTTTAGAACCAAATGCAAGGTGTACCCATCAAAGAAGAATTAACTGTTCACCTTGGGTGAGGGAACACATGGTCTTCCCTTGGCAGACAAAGAGCTGACTCTGTGAAGGAGAAATGCATGGGTGATCCTGCTTGGGCCCTCGGCTGGATCATGACCCAACTGCCGGTTCCACAACGGTGCATATCACTTGGGATACACTGGGACAGAACTCATTCTTTTTACTCTGGGGATCAAGCAGGGGGCAATTTATCCCATTCTGTGGTTGATATAACTGAGGCACAAGGAGATAAAACTGTCCCCAAGCAATACAGGGAACATGGCCCAGTACTCCCAAGAGGATTATACACCCAAGTTCTTTGACCCAGGTCAACCTCCACTCCCAGAGGGAGGGCCTTCCGCACACTGGCCCGGCAGGCCTGGTTTCTTGCCTGTCTTGGCATTGACACCATTAGTTGTCACCTCCCTGGACTCAAGGCTGGAGTACTCCTTCCTTCCTAAAATGCACGGGCTTCTCCTGGGAGACAAAGTGGGACCCCTTCCATTAAGCGACTTCTTTGTTAGACGTCTACACTTACAGAAATAGCAAATACTAATGTTAATAATGATGTTTGATATCTATTGAGTGCTTTCCATGTGCCAGGGACTGTTCTAAACATCCTATGTACATTATTGCATGTAAACCTCAAGTTAGACAATTAAATAGGCCCCATAATTGTTCCATTTTGCAAATAAGAAGACTGAAGCACAGTGGGTTTAAGTAGGTCATGCAAAGATTCCAAAGCTACTAAGAAGGAAGAACTAGGATTCAAATCCAGACAGAGTCATTTCAGCCCTTGGGCTCTTGATAAGTTCACAGAGATAGGATTCAATGATGAGAGAGGAGGGATGTGGTCCGGACAGAGTGGAGCAGGGAGTGACAACCACAGAGATAAAGCCTGGTCAGGGTGTTTCACTGGGGCCCAGCTGTCTGAGCAGCCTGGAGCAAAATGCAAGAATTGGACCAGAACATGATGGATGATGAGTGTTAATGCCTGGGGGCCGGGGGAGGGTGGAAGAAAAATTAAGTTTTTGTTTGTTTTGTTTTGAACAGTCTTGGCTTAGAGAAATCAGCTCCAAATATACAAAAAAAAAAAAAAAAAAAAAAAAAAAAAAAAAAAGGAATAGTCATCACAGCAAAATGAGCTGATCATCTATTTATTTCATCATTTTCATTTTTCTTTTGATCAAAGCAGAACTTTGCATTCAGTTACAACCCAATACCCAGGCTCTCTTCTGCAAGTTCTTTCAAGAAAGCAAGCCCAAGCTTTCTTCTGCAAAGAGGCCTCTTTGCCCTCTTACATGGCTCTTGGACTTGGATAATTATTTAATTATCCTGCTCTAGGTTATCTTTCTCATGATCGCCTATATGTGGAAGTGGGTGAAACAAAGATGATGAATTTGTCCACACCTGCTGTTTTACATGCACTTGTTTGTGTATGTAAGACAAGCAAAGGAGCCAAGCGTGAACTGTGCAATCTTTTCTACAATTTGATTCACAAATACCTTCTAGAAAAAGAAAAAAAAAGGAGAAGGCTTGGAGTCGCTACGAGCAGGCTTATCTATAGTACTGTGAGAGGGATGTGGGGTCTGATCATTTAGTGAAATCACGATGATCAGTGATTTCATGGACGGACCAGTGAAAGGGACAATATTTAAAAAGTGAATCTAATGTATTTCCTATTATGCATGATCCAAACCATTTCCAAAAGATTTATGCATGTAGTTTTCCCACGCAGACCTGATAGCAAGGGGACGGGGGCAGAGCAGGGCTGGACAGCTGTTAGGTAGGAGAGAAAACAAAGAGATGCCACAGAGGCGTTCTCCCTCCCCCACCCCCTAAGAGAACGGTCCTTGATTTTGTGAACGAGTAACTCCCTAGAAATGAGACCATGGTCGGCATATTCTAAGGGGGATTTCCATCTGGCACGATGTATTAAGAGAAGACTAGATGGGTCATTGTGCAAATCATCACCCAGGCTGCCAAACCGCTTAGCCGCAGTGTTACGAGGAGGCCACTGACTGTCATTGAAAATCGGATACATTTTGAGAAGGAATTCTCTCTTCGGGAATCTTTAGAAATACTGACAGAATGAACAAACAGTCATGATTTCCCTCCTTTTTGAAATAGTTAATAATATACACTTGTTTTTTTAGTTTCCTGCCACCTTTTAGTATACCATACAAATTAATTCTTAAAGAAATGTGGGTTTTTTTTTTTTTTTTTTTGCATCTCTATTCAAACCCTACCAAAAAATAAAAAGGGCAAAAAAAATAAAGCTATATTATAGATGAGAATAAATAATTCCCCGTTAACAACTCGGCTGGACTACCCTTCCACAATGAGCACAACATCTCCAAGGATAGGGTCACACACGGGCTTGCGATGTATCAAAATTATAAATAATTATAGCGATGAATTCTTTTAATCAATCAATTTCACCAGTGGTGCGCTGGGGTGGACAGGGCATAAAACTCCGCACAGCTATCAATTGCTCCGATTACAGCTGGCTGTCAGCCAGAACTCCCCTGATCCATGTTAGTTAAACGCACATTAATCTGAATTTGGCAGTGTAATCAAGGACCTAACTGAACTGTGAAATTGAATTCTGCAGTAGAACATCATTTGACCATTTTATGCCAAGGCTGGAAAAAAAGGTTCGGAGAAGGAGGGTGGGAGAAAGAAAAGAAGGAAAAAAAAAAAATTCCTGCTGCAGCATCTATTTGTCACCGTGGCCTTCTGTACTGATGACAGGGAGGCCGCGGCTGGATCGTGCTGGACCGGTGTGTGCGTGGGGTGGTTGTGCTGTGAGTGAGTCTGTGCCCACACGACAAGGACTGCGGAATGTTCCGTGAAGGATGGAGAGTTACAGGGAGCGGGCGGTGGCCGGTTCTAGCGCCTGAGTGTGATGTCCCAATACACCTTTGTGGGGCACAATAAAACAAAGGGACTGCTCATCTCAAAAGTGACAAAGCCAGACGGGGTGCTGCTTGCTCTAACGTGAATCATAGTGTCCTCTATTATCTGAGCATGGGAAGGACATCTTAAATTGTCCTGATTTGACTCAAAGGAAAATATAACAGGATTAGGCTTGGCTTTGGGAAGGGAAAACAACTGCTATCTCCCATTCTCTGCAGGGACATCTTAGAGACTGGCAGTTAGGGGAATGGGATTCATTAAATCCTGTGACTGGTAAGCCCTCTGGTTGTGCTCTGCAATTCCAATTCTCCCTGCTATGGGCTGGGGACACCACTGATGAGGGGCAGACAGCCTGGCCCGTGGCCGAGGGGCTCGTGCGTCTCCATTCTTGTGTTTCCAGCCTCCGGTACTCCCACTGAGGTGGTTGCTATCCTGAGAGCTCCACTCTGTTTCCCAGATTGCAGGGTGTTAGGGAACTGTTCTGTCTCGAAATGCATCGTAATCAAACAGTTGCTGCTGTTCCTGCTTGAGGTAAAACTCCAACTGGTACCTGACCACGGTTAGTTCTCTTTGAGTTACTTATTTTCATTTACAAAATGGAGTGGCCCTATTTCATAGCAAATATTTCATATTCACCTTGAACGGATGACAAAGGGACGCAAGCACATGATTTGAGCTGACGTTCAATTTCCATGAAAGAGGCGAGCATGCATTACCACTGCCAATGAGTGGTGATTGTGAGCAGGTCAGAGGCACCCAAAAAATCCAGGTGTCTCCTGACACAGGGGGCTTGGGACGTAGGTTAAGTTCTGGGTGGTCGGACACACTTGCCAGATTTCCAACCTGCTCGGAGCAGAAAGGCACTTACCATGTTTAGTGTTTTGCAAGGGAATCTCTCACCACTCTTATACTGGATCCCTTTTTAGGCATGTAGGAACTTATACCTTGTGACATGAAATTGGAAGAGGCATGTACTTCCCTGCCTTATGAAATACATGGCAAATGCACACTGAGAGAGTTCAGACATGCAGCTCGTGACCTCTACAAATAGGCAGAGCCTAGTTAAATGAAGAAATGAATAAATCTGCAACACACAAGCTCAAGCATACGGGTATTTCAGGCTCTTTCTTCACCTCTGAATTGGCATATCTAATTAACCCCCCACAGTTGCTGCTCCAAACTTGGAAGAATGTATCCCGTATTCAAGAGCAGTGAGACAGAGCAGATTATTCTGACCTGCAATCCGTCACCGCCTGCAGCGACGTGGAGGGTTTCTGTGCCTTTGGGGATTGGCTCAGTGCCTCAGAATATTGCTCAAATGTGTCAGGGTCTCAGAGAGAGCTGGGGACAGAGCATGCCAGGTTAGATTCATTTTGTTTCTAATTTGGTAATGGGAAAACCCCCTCCTAATGACCAAAATACAATTTATTTTGAACGACAAGAGCATTCATGGGAAGATGTGTCCATTCATATGCAAAAGACACCTAAAGTCTCCATCAGAAGGGACAGATGTTAGAGATACTGCACTGAATCACCTCTTTGGAAGTTTTATGAGCCTTAATGAACATCCTCTAGGAATCTATAGGCAAAGAAAGCAAATCTCAAGGCAATAATACTTAGTATTATATTAAGTGATTAAGTACTTCTCTCTTAGATTTTTGGTGCAGCCACCAGGTTTCACTAGCATTGTCATTTCATAACCCTTCGGGCCCCTGATGGACCCCTGAAAGGTGCTCTGCTGGGGCCCTAAATAGAAAAGAAGTTGTTGTTTGTTCCGGGAGCCATGGCTGAATGTGGGCATGCCACAAAGAACAGTGAGTCATTAAATTATGGATGCAGGAAGACTGGCCCACTGGTCCAAGTGCTTTTTCCTTCCAGAGAAAGCAAAGTGATAGCTAAGCAGTGAAAAGCCATGGCACTCTTGACCCCAGGAGGAAGGTCTGGGGAATTGTGCCATCCTTTTCTCATCTCCATCATTCTTGCAGAACCCGTTACTATGCTATCTGTTTGGGGCACCCTGAGCTGCAGCTTTAGTCACTTTTGCTGCTCTGCGCAGAGAGCGTGCAGGAGTGAAGAGGAGGGGTCATTTGGAGATGTATAGTTATGATGGTTCTTACTTAGCATCTGGCTTCCACAGGAGGTCTGAGAATTTCATTCGGTCTAGAGAGGAGAGCAGACACTAGGGCAGAACTGGGGTCCTCGGGCCAGCTCAGTTGCTGAGGCTTTGCATGACCTTGAAGAAGTCACGCAGCTGCTCTGGCCTTCTGCAACACACATTTCTAAAGCAAGGACAGTCATACTTATAGGCAGCACAGAGTGGCTGTGAGGGCAGTCAGATGGAACCTGTCCCCATATTTTGAAAATTCGTAAAAGATGATACCGAGAGAACATTCCTATGGCTGGTATGAACAGATAAGGTGACGTGTTTTCCAACCAGAGATATTCCTGGAGATAAGGGCTAACACTGAGTGCTTTCCATGTGCTGACATCTTTATGTTCATTAATCTTATTTAATCCTCAAGCCAAGACTAAAGAAGGTGCTGACACACTCTACAGATGAGGAACCCAAGCACAGATAAGATCACACAGCCAGTAAATACTCGAATCTCATTCTAGAACTTGTGCTCTTCTGTAATGGGTGAGAAAACAAATATGGATTATCTTTAAAAAAAAAAAATCAAACACGGCAATCACCCAAGGTAGAATAAGTGCCTAAGAGAGTCTTAGTGATTCCTATACCTATTGCTTCCTTTCCAGCCCATGGTTCAGGTTTTATCCACAATTCACAGTCTGGGTGACACTAACGAACTTCTCAAGAATTCCATCCTACCAAGAACAGAGAGAATAAACAGCATTCCCCGTGCACTTCAAATCCACCCGAGTCATCACCCAGTCTTCACCAGCAAGGGGAGGGCTGCCTGCAGCACGTGTGTCTAGGCCTGGAGACCTCACATCCACCTTTTTATCCCTGATTTTTTCTGTGGAAATGGGAAAATTCTGAAACATATAGACTTTGGAGTCAGAGGGATCTAAGTTTTGAATCCTGGCTTGGTCATTTGCCTGTATAAACTTGAGGAAGCCCATAAAGATTTAGCCTCTTGGAGCCTCAGCTACCTCAGCTCTCAAAGGGAGATGATCCTGACTTCCTCTGGAATTGTTGTGTGAGGACTAAATTGGGTAATGCTTGCAAAGTGCTCAACAGAGTGCTTGCAAAATAGTAACCCTCACATCATAGCCACCATCTGTCTACATGCTACACAAGACTGATGTGTAGACTACGTGTATTAATAATTAGGGTGGGCAGGAGGATTGCTTGAGGCCAGGAGTTTGAGACTAGCCTGGGCAACATAGGGAGACCCCATCTCTACAAAAAATAAGAAAAATTAGCCAGGTGTGGTGGCATGTGCCTGTAGTCCCAGCTACTCAGGAGGCTAGGTGAGAGGATTGCTTGAGTCTAAGAGTTTTAGGCTGCAGTGAGCTATGATCATGCCACTATACTCCAGCCTGGGTGACAGAGAGAGATCCTGTCTCAAAAAAAAGTAAAAAATAAAAAAGGCTGTTCTAATTTATTAACCTAACTTTCATATAGCATGATGAGGCAGGGACCCTTTACCCCCATTTTACAGATAAAGAAGTGGAAGCACAGTTAAGCAACTTGTCAACCCGGTTAGTTAAGTGGCAACATCAAGACTCAAACCCAGCCAGTTTATCTCCAAAATCTGCAGCCTTAACTGCCAATATGTGCTTCATAAATGGTAGCTATAAAACAATGGTTCTCCACTGGGGCCAAGTTTGCCCTCCCCTGCCCCATGGACATTTGGCAATATCTTTTGGTTGTTAACAAGTGAGGAAGGGACACTATGGGCATCTAGTAGGTACAGGTAAGGGACACTGCTAAATATCTGATGATGTACAGGACAGCCCCCTACAACAAAGAATTACCAGGTCCAAAATGTTGACAGTGTCAAGGTTGAGACTATAGAGTGAGCAGCAAGGTGAGGGCTGCCTGCGGCATGTGTGTCTGGGCCCAGAGACCTCGTGTCCACATGTTTGCCCCTGGATTTTCATCTGTGGAAATGGGAATATTTCAAAACAAATAGACTTTGGAGTCAGAGGGACCTAGTTTTGAGTCCTGGCTTAGCCATTTGACTTCATAAACTTAGGGAAGTCTATAAAGATTCACTGCTATAGAGTGAAACATTATGATGCCACTTAAGTGCTGAACTAATTGCTAATTAATTTATTTATTGCTAATGTAACTTCACTGCTTCAGGTATTAAAAGGAGCTTGCAATAAGGCAGGTTGCAGGCTTTGCACCCTCAGAGGCTGCCCCTGTGCCATGCGTGGAGATGTACGCAATGTCTGGTGAAAGGGTTAAGCCCCAGGAGTTGGATCCTGGCTCTGTTGTGAGTTGCCTGAACAGGCTGTTATTAAACCTCTCAAAACCTCAGTTTCTTCATCTGTATGAAGGTGGCAAGAATTCCCGCCTTACAGGTCTGCGAGGCTCAACAAGACAAGGCGTGTATCTGGCACACAGCAAGCGCTTAATGAATTGGCAGGACTGCTATGCTGGGGCTTCCCAGCGGTTGCAGCCAGAGCAAGGAATGGACGTGCCGGGCTCAGACCAAGACACACGAACAGGCAGCTGCCTGGTCCCGGGAGCGCCTCGGAATGAGCAAAACCAAATACATGGTGACAATATCTCCAGCCAGTTTCCCTCCCTGGAAGGCAGACTTATCTGCAGGGGAGGGCGGAAAGCATTGTCTCTCCACATCTGGCAGTTTTTACAGTTCTGGGGTAGGAACGGTGCTATACGGTTTTGTTTGGCTTGATCTCCTCCCCACCCTCAAGGTTGCATCTGCTCAGCCCCAGAAGAAAACATTTAAAAGTAGAGAATGGATGCAAGATCAACAGATCTCATAACATTCTTGATTCCTGTCATGCTAACAGGAAAATTAGGTAGGTAGATAACACTGGAGGAGCTTTTCACTGTGGGATAGATAACATTAGTATTCTTTTTTCTTTATACCCAAATGTAAAACTGGTGCCACACACATACACACCACACACACACACACACACACACACACCCTCCTCATTCTTGCTCCATCTGGAGACGGACACAAGTTTCGTGCTTTCTCTTAGAATCAGAGATGTGAACGTCACCCACCCTCCTCTAGGATTTTCCTCAAGACAAAGCCAAATTATCTGAGTCGTGATCCGCTATTTCTTCCCTCAGCTGGAAATCCAAATGTGATTGGTAGATTTTTAAGAGTACGATTCTAAAGACACAGGCACCTAAGTCTTTTCAGAGAGATGTTATATTTTTAATCAACTCAATGTTTTAATTACTAACACGCCTCCCACCTCCTGCCCTCACACAAAACCTGCTCATGAATTTCTCACGAGTTTCCTGTCTTTGGAGTCCTGATGATAAGGGCTGAGTCGCAATAGTCTCTGTGTTGTTTTGGGGGTTGACAAGGCTAGATTTTAGGGAAGGTCTGCTTTGCCTTATATTTGGAAGTCTGTAGCAAGAGGGAAACTGCAAGGAATAAGACAAATTACCCCCTCCCTCCCGCCTTCCTTCTTTCTCTTCCTCCACGTACCCTAAAGTTCTAGTGGCCACTGAGACTTCTCACAGGTTTTATTGGCAAATGCAGCTGAACCCCTGAAATAACATATGCCCACAGAATAGGAAAGTAATGAACTGAGAGAAACACTAGGCTTGGATTCTTGTCTTTGCTTTGCAACCAACTAACCATGAAACCTTAAGTGTGCCACGTGACTCTGCACCTCGGTTTCCCCTCCTGGGAAATGGGTGCACAGGCATTGCTAGTGGTGATATTAAATCCCAAAAGGCTCTAAAGATTAGGCTGGTGGTAAAAATGAATGAAGTAGCCTAGGCAGGGCTGTGCCAAACTGGTGATCCCATGTCCCTGCTCACAGGACATTAGCCTTCATTCACCTCCAGCCAATTCTATTCTCCATTCTATATGAAAATGTGGACCCAGGAATATCATTGCATTGTTTTTTTTTTTTTTTTTCAGAGAAGCCTGAAACCCCAGAAATTGAGAGCTCTGAGTGAAATCTCTTGAATTCTCTGGATGTTAGAATTGAATATTGGGTTGGCCAAACATGTCCATGGACCAAATATGGCTCCAGGGCTGAAAGGTGGCAGCCCCTGGAACATTCTCTCTATTACTATGACCAAAAACAGCTCTTTAATACAAGTGTTCAAATAGACACACACACAACATCATATTCTTTACTACTAGATAAAAAAAGACCAACAATGTTCAAAGCCTGAGGATATAACTTGATTCAGCTATGGAACATGTTAATTTGCTTATGTCATTCTAGAACTATGAAGGGCTTCCCACTATTATGGTCTTCACAGAGAGTGAAGTGCACAGGAAATGGAAGATGCTATCTCATATATCATGGTACATGTGTATGACTCCATATGGTTTTTGCTTGTGGTTAATTAGATCTCTTTCCAGCAATCTCCCTGGCAAGAACACAGGAAATGAAGGCAGTCATGATACCCTGATCGTGGGTGTTCAAATACATTATTAACACTATGAAATGAAAGACTTTGCCATTATTTGACTTTTAACTGGAGAAGCCTATCTCAGTTCTTTATTTCTCAGGATTTGTTTTTAATTTTATATCTTGGGACCTAAAGTGACAGCATTTTTGTTTTTTCTAAAGTCTGGCTTAAATAACTCCCAGGATGTCCCCAAATGGCTTCTCTTCAACATCTTGGCTTAGGTTTATGAGAAATAATAAGCAAAGGAAAAATACCAACTACCTATAATCAATACAGCAGTTGAGCACAGGCAGGCTTGCCTACCAGAGTTTGCTGCGCTGCCCATTAAGCTATTGGGAAGACAGTGTTTGGTACAGATGGATGTGACTGCCCTGTTAGAAGTCACATCCCTCTCAACTGGTTTGAGACCTCTATAGAATCCATGGTCTATCCCACCTAAGTCTCCATCTTCACTTTTGCTGTGCAAGTGAGGTAGCAAAAACATTTCTAACATATCATGGAAAACAAAACAAAACAAAACACTTGCAAACTCTCTAAGGTATTTTCCAAAGGGGCTTAGAACCTCATGGAAAAGTCTCTGCTTTTAGGATCAGTAACTTCTACAGCAGTAGTTTCCAAACTTTGGGATATCATGGACTAGTCAAATTTCAAAGCAAATTTCCAGCAGCTAACATTAAAAAAAAATTGTTTTAACAAGAGAGAAATTACAAACCAAACAAAATAAAAAGTATACCAAAAAGCTCCAGCAACTTGCTAGTATCTTTTATCCCAAAATTTCATACAAAAATTGATAGTTCTAAACAAAAATAGTAGAAAGAACATTCTGTCAAAATGAAGGACCATCCCTTGAGTTGAATAAAATTAGCTTTACTAAAAACTTACCATGTTATCCTGACCTTTTTTCCTTTTTAGCAGGTCCAGGTAAACTTTGCCAGAATGCAGGAACCACTGTTGCATTCCATTTAATGGTCTAAAATTGTATACTTCTTAACAGAGAACTTGGTAAAATATGATCACATATTTATCATTAATATATCAGAATATCTTTCAATAAAATATTCTTTGCCTTTTAATGAGAAACCTTGTAGGAGGTCCCAAAAGACAGACTTTGATTTTAATGAACCTATGTGCCTCATCCTAAACCCTCTGCCCTTGGGGCTCATGGGTAGAAATAAGGTGAGACTTTGATACCGACTCTCACTTAAAAGGCAAGCAAGCACTCTAGCATCTGACTGTATAAGAAGGTCGTGCTAGCCCCACCTGTGTGGAGGCTCTTGCACACCTGAGGGAAGGGAGGCAGGGAACGTTACCTTTGGAATGCACATTGTGGGCTCGGACAAGCGAGGATAGGTGTAGGAGTTGTACGAGTGTCCTTGGGGATGGGTTTTAAATGCACTTGCTCCGAATGGCATTGTTGGTTCCTGGAGCCCCGAGCCTGACCTGGACCTCTGGCGCATGGCCGGCTGAGGGCTCATCTGATTCAGATATGATGACTTCGGCCTCCTGTCATAGTCATCCAGGCTGGGTCCCCATTCGCTTTCGCTGTATGCCAGACTCTCCTTGGAGCACCCGCTGGTCCCTGCAGTTCTAGAAGGCGTGAATTGGAATGGATAATCCAGAGGGGAGCTACTTGAGGCTCTCTGATATCCCCACTTGAGGTCGCCATATTCACCTGGTTTGCTCAGCGAGTCCAAGTGCGTGTGATAATCGACAGGAAACCTGGCAAGATCGGATTTCAAAGGCTTCATATCAGAATAGTAGGCCTCGCCATGTTTCATTTTCACGAAGTGCCCATTTTGCTTGGTCGCGTGGCTGCCTTTATAATACAGATCCAAATCATCTCCATAGAGACTCTTTTCTCTGTACTTCTCGGCCGTGTAGTCAGTGGTAGTGTCAGATTCGCTGGAATACTGTGAGAAGGTGATGAAGCCGTTTTCTTCCGAATGGCCGGGCCCATGGCTGGAGGCTCCCTGATCTGGGGTTGGGGGGCTTTCTTTCCTTAGGGAGTTGGAGCGGGTCACAGAGATGTTGTCGAAATCCTCCAACAGGCCGTTGATGGACGTTTCCTTGCAGGGTTTGTTTCCTCTAACGATTGTCTGGGAATAACAAAGGGAATAATGTTTAAAGAAAACATTTCATGTGTTTAGATTGATGGAGGAATCCCACCTCCACTCCATCCAATTTAAACCACAGAAGAAAATAAGACTCCAGGCACATTTCATTAAAAAAAAAAAATCACAAAAAAATTCTTGATTTATTTCAATGGTGAAATAAATCAAATATTAACCAATAATCTCAAATTGCGAATTTGCCTTTATCTGTCCTAATAGAGAGATCAATGAATCATCAAAAGCCAATTAGAACACTCTATAGGCTATCACTGTTTTATTTACCAGTTTATGGACAAACCCCCTCCCTCTGTTCTTCCACCTAAATCATAAACCCTGACCATCCAGCAATGAGCTGACAATTATAATTTAACAGTCTATAACTGTTTGGTTATAAAAAGCATATTTATTATTTTTTTACATTCGTTATTCAGATGATTTGCAAAACCACTAAGCATTGTCACTTGAATATTAACAGAGCTAGAAATGGGTATACATTTCTTTTTACCCTTTTAAGGAAGGCACATAATAATTGAGGTCATGAGATTTTATAGAAAAGGAAGGCACTTTCTGAAACTGTAAATAAGGAACGGCATGAAGATTACTTGTGTGATTTAATTTATAATCAAATGTGATTTTCTTATTAAGTGTACAACTGTACTGTTTGCTCTGGCCACACTTCTATGTGTCATCATTGCTGAATTTTGGATGGCTTAGTAATGATGTGTGGCTGTACCTGGATCTTAGGGACAAATTGTTCCCTTCAGTGAACCTAAATAACACCCGAATACCAGGAACTGAAAGACATTGCAAACCACTTAGAAAGCCTGTCAGCTGTGCCTTGACAATGACAAGGTTTGCAGCAAAATATGATGGGGGTGGATGAAAGAACAAAGAACAAAGTGTTGTGACTTCAGACTTCCAGGATTTTAAGAGAAAAATACCTCTGAGCAAGTAGCAAGGAGTTCCAAACCATCTCAGTTAGTACAATAGAAGATTTCAAACTGGAGGAAGAAGTCTAAGTTGTCCTGCAGCTTAGGTTTTATAGATCAGTGCTTCTAAAACTATCCATAGTGAAAGACAAGGTTTTGTTTTCTTCCTCCCAAACAGTCCCTGGTCTAGATTCTTTTAAATAAACTTTTTATTTTAGAGTAGTTTTAGAGCAATAGAAAAGTTGCAAAGAGAGTACAGAGAGTTCTCATAGACCCTCATCCATTTTTTCCTATTATTAATGTCTTGCACTATTAATAATGAAACTCCACATTTATGTGGATTTCATTAGTTTTCTCCTAGGGTTCCAGGATCCCATCCGGGACCACTCATTATGTTTAGTTGTCTTGTCTCCCGAGTCTCCTCTGGTCTGTGACTGTTTCTCAGACCTTTCTTTGTTTTTGATGACCTTGGCAGTTTTGAGGAGTACTGGTCAGGTATTTTGTAGAATGTCTCTGAATTGGATTTGTCTGATGTTTTTCTCATGGTTACATTGGGGCTATTGGTTTTGAGGAGGAATACCACAGAGTAAGGTAGCAATTTCATCACCTGATATCCAGGGTACATATCATCAAAATGACTTACCACTGATGAGAGTGACCTTGATTACCTGGGTGAGGTAATATTTGCCAGGTTTCTTAACACAGTAAAGTTACACTCCCCTCTGTAATCCCCCCGTTCCATATATTGTATTTTTTAGAAGCAAGTCACTAAATGTAGCCCATACTCAAGGGGTGGGGAATTAAGCTCTACCCCTTTGGGTATGGAGGGTATTTACATAAACTATTTGGAATTTTTCTGCACAGGAGACCTGCTTATTTTCCCCAATTTATCTATTTATTCAATCATTTATTTATATCAGCATGGATGGACTCAAGGGTATTTATTTTATACTCTGGGTTATTTATAATCCAACACTGTGTTATTTGCTTTGTTGCTCAAATGGTTCTGGCTTTTGTCATTAAGAGTTCTTTCAGGGTGGCTACTGTGTCTGTCCCTTTGATAATCCCCCTTTTATTTTTTGAGTAGTTCCTTACTTTCTGTCACTACAAGAAGCTCTGGGCTCATCTTGTATTTTCCCTGCCCCTGCCCTCAAATCGTCCATTTTTCCAAGGAGTCCTGGTTCCTTTTATTGGAGAATGGTTATTAGAAATGAAAATCTGGGTCCTGGGTATACTCATTGCTACTGGGTGTCATCACTTCCAGGCTTTCTAAGTGAACAGAGCTTGGAAATATGTGTTTGTATACTAATCTATGTATATGTACGTGACTATAATTGTATCTATCCATCTGTATCTATATTAAGCTAAACATGGATTCATAGTGATGTCTCTGAATCTAACCTAGCTTTTTCCTTACTTATTTGTAATTTTCTTCTCTAACAGTAAAAAACTTGAATTCTACCAGCTGCCATTCATTCACTTATTCAGTCCCTATATAATTGTACAGAAGTTTCAGAATTACTAACTCACTCTACCATGGGAAACAGCTTTAGCAACTAGAGTACAATGTTTACGTCCAGTTCTTTTTGACTTTAGTGTCACAGTTTCCATTCAAAGCACTTTTTTCCAAAGTTACTGAGGTTAATATCCTTTTTTTCTGTGCCCCTGTCAATGAGGTTATGTCAGACATGTGTAATTGTTGGATTCTTTTCTCAGTCTTCATTCTATCCTGGGATCCTCTGATTTTTCTGGCTGGTATTTTGTTTTTTGAAACCGCATACATTAGTTCACTCTGCATTCTACAAAGTTCTATGGGTATTGGCAAACTCAAAGCATCATGTATTCATCATTATAGTGCCATACAGATTAGTTCCAGCACCACGAAAAAAAATTCCTGAGCTCCCCCTAGTCAAACACTATCCTCTCCCCAAACCCTTGTTACCAATGATCTGTTTTCTATTCTTATAGTTGTGCCTTTTCCAGAATATAATATGGATAGAATCATATAGTCTGGAGCCTTTCAGTTTGGCTTCTGTCACTTAGCAAAATACATTTAATGTTCATCCAGGTTGTTTCATGAATTAATAGCCTATCTCCCCCCTTTTTCCCTATTCCTTTTTTATTCCATTGTAGGGAATGACACCATTATTGGAGACTGTGGTACATAAATTGATTGATTGAGTGCCAAAGTAGGTGCTGTTCTATTGGAGCATCTCCCAGAGAGAGAATTATAAGGTGCCCCTCTGAGGGACCTTTCCTCAGAGCAATAGCATCCATGCCTACCCCAGAGATTAACTTGGGAGAAACAATATCTATGAATAGGGAAGGGTGAGCTGCCTTGAAAGTAGAAAGGATGAAATGGACATCTTCTAATGCATTAACTATGAATGCTAATCACCCAGCTTCAAAAATATCAAGTCTGTTTGAGTATCTTCCTAGCTTATTTCAGTTGTATGTCATTTCTCTGTTTACCGCTTCTCTATTTGCTCAGGATGCTTTTCAAGCCCTCTTAGACGTATGTCCTGCCACCTCCTGTTGATTTAAACTCTTGGCCGCCTCTTCTATTCAATAAGGTTTTGCACAGATTTTTAAGAAAATAGTAGCAGTTTGTTTACATCACAGTGTATCAACTAAAAGTCTTTTAGCCAGCATTCTGGACAGCAATTATACTCTTGCACATTCCTACTCTCTCTTTTTATGAACAAATTACTCAAATAAAATGTTATTGGGAATTCATGGTCCCCCCAAAAGTAGCTTCCTGGTATGCTTAATCCCAGGCAACTGTGTTGACTGATACGCCACATGAATAACAACTGTAAGGTATACCAAGGTCTTCAAGTGCCTCCCGAATTACTGGATTTACTTGGATAATCCTTTAGCAAAATTCTTACCAGATTTTCTTTGAAGTTGACAGATAGTAGTTAACTACATTATATTTTTTATATTCAATGTTATCTTTGGTTCTATAGCCTAGAAAAAAATTACTTCTCTAAATTCTATCATCCATCTTAAACAATATTTCAATGAATCTTTCTTTTCTGCCTCCCACCATTCCCATTCTCCGAATAGATGAAATATTCAACTCTAGTACCACAGTATCCTTTCCAGCATCTTAACATTGGAAAGAACCTAAAAGATCATCTAGATCACTTAGATGAGTGAAAACTTAGAGTTGGCTTTGCCAATTGATATGTAACAGACCTCGGATTTGAACCCAAGTCCTCCTTCTCCCAGTCTAGCCATCTTTTTGTCGTACTCTGTAGCCTCTTTTGAGCTAAACAAAATAGCACCAGTTGGCAATGCAAAGACTTGGTGTGTCACACCACAACTCATCAAATTGGTCATCTTATCAGTCATTGATGTGCATATTTCTATTGTACATTCCACTCCCAGCAATGAGTTGTTGAATGTACAAAATATGGATAATTCTAGGTTCACTATACACTCGTATATGATTTAGTTTCATTTTTTTACATTACCTCTTCTCCAGTTTGTAAGAACAATATCACTCGATGACATTCAGTGATCCCCTTACCCTAGAATCATAGAGGAAGATGGAGGGAAGGGCTACAAAGTAGTTTTATTAATAAAATATGCTAATACCCTCAATGAACATACTGCCTTCAGGTGGGCAGAAATGTGTAAATATGAAATGAATTGAGAATGAAGACTAGGTAAAACATGAAGACTATAGAGTAAAGAAATGATCAGAGAAGCAGCAGCTAAAAATATAGGAAAGTTTTCTGGAAGAGGAGAATTATGAGCCAGGTGGAGGAGGAAATAACAGATATAATCGGAGGGAGGTAATCATCAGTTCATCACTTCCTGAAAGATTGAAACTCAGAGATGATCAGAATGTTTCTGGGGCCATGATGACATTGTGATTACAGAAGAAAAGGTTCTCTGCTCATATCAAATTGGCATCTCAATCATTTGCCCTCCTGAATTTACATCCAGAAAAACTATTAGTTCTTCTTCAGCAAGTTAATAAATGGCCATGATGAGGGCTAGACTGTTGTTCTTGGAAGTTCGCTACCAGAACACAGATATTTGGAAGGAAGAAAAAAAAAAAATCTTCCCTGTGTGATTCCTTTGAGATAAGAAAATTATTGAATTGAATACCTCCTTTGAAAGTTCTGGGTCCTGTAAATCTCCCTGTTTTCCCACTAAAACCCTTCTAATTTCATTAATGAGTTCATGGGGCAGAGTTGAAACTAACTCACTTTATTTCTGGGAAATAGTGAAAAAAGGAATTTAGCTGTCAAAAAGAGGCATCTATCTATCCATCATCCATCTATTCATGCATTCTAAAATATGTAAATGGATAGATGTTTAGATATTAGATATAGATAGATATCTACAATATCTATACATCTATGGGTCTATGTCCATACTATCTATAAATATTTCTAAATGACCAAGAATAACATAATGAAGACTGTTAGAGAGAGCCTTTACTCTCACTAATTGTGCTATAAATGTCTTCCATTTGGCTAATTAAAAACCAAACTATAATAAACAACTATTTCATAGATTTTTCTTTTGTCCCCTAAGTTTGTTCATTCAGATTTCTGTGGGAGATTAGAGGGTCGCTATTTGAGCATACAGATTAATCTGTGGCCTCAAAACCGGGAAGTCTGCTGTTTCCATGTATTTGTCACTACACATCAGAGAAGTATGTTCAGTCTACATGCAAATTTACAGCAGGAAACTCAAGAAACATAATTCTATTAATATATGTTTCTATAGAAGGAGAAATATTGCTATGAGCTAAATGTTATTTTAGAGAAGATAAAGACTACCCATTGAATAAAAAACAATGAAGTATTTATTATCATTGTTTTGAATCTTAGGCTTATATAGTACTTATGAGCTATGGTGATATTAGGCAAGTTACTTAACCTTTTTAAACCATTGTTTCTTAACCCATAAAATAGCAAGAATAAATTCTTACCTCATAGGGTTAATGTTATGATTTAATGAAGTAATATGTGCAAAAAAGTTGGTATGATTTCTGGCATATAAAAAGTACTAATAAACAGTAGTTATTTAACTAATTTTTAGAAAAAATTACTGTTAAATTAGGTTGATAAAAATTTAGGAAACAAAGGAAGCTATAAGCAACAGATAGAAGAAATAGATCTCAGCTTTACATGCTGGAAGAAATAGAATAATTGATGTAACAGACTTTAAAAAACTACAGTTAGTAACATTTTTTGAATTTGAACAGATGTATTTCAAAAAAATTATAATTGTTATATAAATACTCCTTATTAGATCTGAAAGATGGAATACTTTCAAATTACAATCTGTGTTCTATTGGTACCTTTCTTAAAAATGCAATATATGAGTCAGAAAAATTAACAAAATTAGGCTTTCAAGATTTAAACTGCATCTGTTCCTCCAGTATTCTAAGCAAGGACATCACTGACTGTTCCTTATTGCCAATTCTACGGCGATTGCCTAGTATAAGTCACGAGTACTATTTACATGTCTATGTAGGAGATGATAGATTTGCAGAATTTTCTAGCTTTTTTATATTCCCTATGCATGAAAATTGTTTGATTTACTATTTGACACATCACAAAATTATTAATATTATATTATTCAATAAAAAAAGATTTAAACCAAAAGATAAGCATGGAAAAAAATAGAAATATAGTAAAATATTGACAGTGGTCATCTCTTGGTGGGGAGATTAAGGGTACTTTATGCTTTAGACCAGTGCTTCTCAAACTTTAATGTGCACACAAAGCACCCAAGTATCCTGTTAAAGGGAGAGTCTGGTTCAATAGGTCTGGGTGGGCCTGAGATGCTAGAGCTCCAAAAAGCTCTTAGGTGATGCTGCTGCTGCTGGTCTGAGGCTTGCACTGCACATACAATGGGCTTAGTGTATTTTCCAGATTTTCTATAATCAAGGTTACTTTTATAACACAAAAAGTTAGACTAAGATATACTTTACAGTATAAGAGGAGTCAGCATTATATGTATATATACACACATCTAATAGTATTAAATATTTTATTAGCTATATATAAGACAGTGTTAAATGTATTATATGTATTGTGTCCCATATATATTTATATAGTGTTACAAATTATACATATACTATATAAAAATTATTTGATGTTATAGTTGACTGTTAGGAGCCACACTGTTCATTTTCCCACTCCTATGAAGGTGCAATATTTTTTATGCTTAGTCAAAATGGTGACCTTAACAGATCTCACCGTTTTGGTACCCCTGCTTCTTCAGCATTGTGATCCTTGTATGAAGCTATAATTCTTAGAGTTATTGATGAATAAAACCTGAGTACCATGAAAGTGAAGGTGTGGTTGCAGGCATTTGAAAAGAAGACATTTTAAGCTATCTGTAATTTAAAATCCACCTAAAAATATGAAAACAAAAACAAAAAACCAACCAACCAACCAAATGAAAATCAAAAGAAATTAAAGCATGTTCTAACTAAGGTAGAGTCCTTTCTTGGATTTCATTTTCATTTTTAGCATTTGAAAATGTTTATTGATGATGTAAATGTATTACTCAAAAACAAAAAAAAAAAACCAGCACATGCTTTCCGGTTTCCTTGAAAACTCTTAACTCAGTGTTAACAAGCAGGGGCTCACAAAATGTAAATGTTTGTTAAAAACAGATTGTTGACCTGCCCAAAAACATAAAAGCAAAGGAGGGTATTATAACCCTATTTGATCAGGAAGACCTGTTTAAACCAGAGCAGGGGCAATATTCGTTTTGCTGACGCAGGTTTCACTTTATGGAATCACAAGTGACAAAGCAATACTAACACAAAATCCAAACATGCAGAATTTCCCAATACGGTTTAACCAGGTTTCCAAACAGAAGAACCACTATTTATTACTGATAGCATCTGATGTTCATGAAAGCGAAATTGTGCAGTTTTATAGAGATCAATGATACAATAACTGCAAGAGTATCGGTGAATTTTATGCTGAGGAACCTCCAGGCATTACAAATCAATGCAACCCAATCTATCTGAGCCTGAAGCCATGGTTCTCATTGTCTTTCCACCGTGCCCTGGACCGGCTGTGCCGGCTCCCAGTGACAGCGGCCATATTTCATAGCGCTGCTTCCGCGGGCTGCTGGCTGGTGATAAGCTGTAATGGATCTGTCCGTGAGAACAGCTGTCTCCCCTTGTTCCCAGAGAAGAGATGAAAAAGTGCCTCTGCTCTCATCGACTGTATTAACCTTGACAATAATGAAGTGTGTAATTAACAGCTTTGCCCTAATAAGACCTCACATTTCTTTTTCAAAAACCCTATCTTCTCTGCACCTCCAGACTGTGTTTCATTTTGTCTTTCTGGGTAAACACGTCTCAGGAGGCCAACAAACCCACTATTCCTATGACTTAAGTACCAAGGCTCTCTCCGAAGGATCTACTTCTCAATTGTCTAAATGCTTACTCTATAGACAACCACTTCTCTTGTTTTCATTAAGGCATTTGGCTAGAAACATCTGGGTACATAATCATAACAAATAAACAGACCTACTTGGATCCTTATGAAAAGAAATGCTAATTCTTGGTTGGATCTTGGAGTATCATTAGATATTTTCATTAGATAATTATCAATAAATATTTTATCGATTTTCTTTCAGTTTTCTGTATATACCTTTTTTTTTTTTTTTTTTTGGTAACCACAGTGGGTGGGACTAATTGGGTGAGTAGTTGAGAATCACATATCCCTGGAGTGGAGGTGGTGGTGAGAATTGCTAACCATAAAATCTCTTTCTAAAAAATTATATAATAATCTTAATCACATGGGATCCAAATAAGCCAATTTCTTCACTAACTAAAAATATTATGTTTTGCACAAATGACAAGAAAGTAGACTGTATCTAAGAAAGGTTTCATAAATTTTTTGTAGAACTCAAGATTTCCTCATTATATTTATTGGAAAATGTTCTATTGTTTGCCATTTTCTCTGCTTCCGGAAGCACCACGATACCAACACATTTAGTGACCAGTTCCATATGAGGATAATCCTCAAAAGTGACTTGCTATTTACTGTTAACTTGGCAAAGTGAATGTGAACAGTTTATAGCCTGCGTTCTTGCTGCTTGGAACATAAGGCAGTTGGGCTGAAGTTAACTAGTTAGATAATAGCTGACAGTCAGGAGTGTTTGTGTTTAAAGTCAGTTCGAGACTACGGGTACTGTAGTTGGGAATTTAACTATTATTTGCTTGCTGTCTTCTGGTTCAGTGTCTGGGTAAGTAATGAGGTTTCTGGAAGTATCACTGTTCATTAGTTTATTCATTTAGTCAAACAAAAAATTGTTTCTAGGTGCAGGGAGTACTCCAAGATGAATTAGACAAGATTCCACAATCTATGTTTTAACTTTGGTAGTAGATAGAAGAATTTAGTATTATTCTTTAAACATCACATGTGCTATATTCACATCTCAGCCTGGGCTCCCCAAAAGCAGAGCTGAGACAAAGGCTTGCCTGTGAGTGGTCAATTATTTTGGAAAGTGAGGTCAAAGACAGTGGTGGTGGTAAGGGGAGTTTGACAGGGAAGGGGGAAAAGCCAATTCAAAGGTGCATCAAAAGACTGGCTATTTGTGGCCAATGAGGGCTCGGCTCTTGTGCAGAGCTGTGAAGACTGTGTCTCAGAACTGACCACTCAGAGGAAGGGAGATGGGAGCAAACATCTACCTGCTCCCATCTCCTGAGTCAGAATGGCCCAGGGGACTCCCACAGGCAGCCCATAGGTGACAGGAAAGCTTACCATGTTCAGAAGCACAGGTAAGTGGTGCA
Organism: Eulemur rufifrons; assembly: GCF_041146395.1. Taxonomy (NCBI): domain Eukaryota; kingdom Metazoa; phylum Chordata; class Mammalia; order Primates; family Lemuridae; genus Eulemur; species Eulemur rufifrons. Next base: position 32,729,490 of record NC_091002.1, read on the forward strand.
ACCGAGGTGAGCAGCAGGTTGTGACGTGGGATATAAGAGGCATGCAATACACCTTTTTAGACACATATTTGACAATTCAAAAATATTAAAAACGAACTAAGGCAAGACCCCTTTCTCACACACCAGTGGGCATGGGCAACAGCATTCTTGATCATTATGGCAGACATGCTAGGTGGCCACCAAAGATGTGTGCTCCCTTGTGTCAGGAGGTAGTAGAGTCTAAGTCCCCTACCTTTGAATCTGGATGGCTATGTGGCTTGCTTGGGCAAAAGAAGGCAACAGAAGTGACATTATACCAATTCTGAGTCTAGGCTTAAGAAGCTTGCCTTTTTTCACCTACTTCTCCCAGGTACACAAACTTGCGCTAGAGAGCAGGAGGCTCAGGGGCGAGCCATCTCTGCTGAAGCATCCTAGATCAGCCAGTCCCAATTCATGTATGTGCCTCTTTCTTCCACACTGGCCAGAGCAGGGAGATGCAGAAGAAAACAGACATAAAAGCTAGGATTTGGGCTCATTTATACAAAGGTGGGTAAACCAGACTGCCAGAATGGGAAAGGCTTATGAATCAATGGACAGAGAAGGGCAATCCTTGATGTGGATAGAGAAAGGGGCATTTATATGAGTAGAAACTCATTATTGATAAGTCTTGGGATAGCAGGCTCCTCTTGAGTTGTGTGAGTCATTAAACCAGGCTACATCTCATGCTTTTGCCTATAAAGGATGAGTCAGCATAGAGTATAAACAGGGGCATCGCCAGGGACCATCTTTGAGTTTTAGTTTTTTATTTGAAAAATTATTTGCAATTGCCATAACCTCATGGTTATGATTTTAGTTTTATTTATATAGGCTACAAATAATCAACCAGAAATGAGTATTTTAGCAATTATGCAAAGTTTCCTATAGTCACTTAAAAATTCTTAATTAGGCCTTTAGATAATCAGGTTGCTTCAGCAAATTTAGTTTATTCATAAGGTAAGACATCTGTCCTTGAGATTTTAAAAATCTTGTCTTTTAAAAGTCTTTAAGAATCAAGATGTTTTAATATATCAAGAACTTTTAAAAAATATGCTACTTAGGAAATGTAAAATTAAATATGTGGTTTCCATTTGTGGTTTGCATTTTATTTCTATTGGACAGCATTGATCTAGAGCAAACTATGCTATGGCATAGTTGGCAAACTATGGCTTATGGACAAAATCTGACCCTCCACCAGTTTTTTAAAAATGTTTTATTGGAAAACAGCCACACATTTGTTTACATATAGAATATGGCTGTTTTTGCACCACAATAGTAGGGTTGAGTTGCAACAGAGATGATATGGCCCATGAGGTGTAAAATACTTACCACTGGGCCCTTTACAGAAAAAGTTTGCTCACCCTTGATCTAGAGTAACACCAGCTATATAGGTCCCATTGTGGGGTGGAGGAATCCTCCTAGTATTTGATTCATGGGCTATGCCAAAAAGAAGCAAGACTCCCCGAAAGTTGAATGTGGTCTCTTGGTGGGAGGGGTCACACACCACGAAAGGCATCACCTCATTTTTTGTCTCTGGTTCTGGGACAAAGGAAAACATGAAACACAGGTCTCCCCGCTCCTGAAGAAATTCAGTTTGTAGGCCAAGTCAATTATCTAGAATAAAAAAACTCAATTCTGTTCTCAAAGGATTTTTCAAGCAACAGCAAGCATAGAAGGACATTGGCCAAGTTCTTGCTGGGTGCTCAGCTCAACCTTAGGCAACAGTGGGTATAATGGGCATAAACAAGAATTTATCACTGTGCCATGATCTGAGCTTTAAAGAATTTGTGAACTGATAAATAAATGACTGCCACTCTCCCATGAATTGGTTTAAAAGAGTTACTGATCAACCCAAGTACCCATCAATTCACGAGTGGATTAACAAAATGTCATTTATGTATACCATGAAGTACTACTCAGACATAAAAAGGAATGAATTAATGTTTTTTGTAGCAATTTGGGTGGAACTAGAGACTACTATCCTAAGTAACGTATCTTAGGATTGGAAAAATAAACATTGCATGTACTCTCTAATAATTTGGAACTAATTGATAGGAACACATGGCACAGAGAGAAGTAAAAGTCATTGGACATCAAGAAGGGGGGAGGAGGGAGAAGGGAAGGGGTAAAAACCTACCTGACAGGTACAGTGAAAACTATTTGGGTTTTGGGCACACTTACAGCCCTGGCTAAAGCATTATAAAAGCTATCCATGTGACAAAAACATTTGAAATAAAAAAAGAGGTTCTGGTCACTAACACAGATTAAACATTTACCATGAGTCAAGATGATTAGAGGTGTTTTGCCCATATTTAATCATCACAATATGACTCTGGGTATGGCATTATTACCCCTTTGTACAAAGAAGGGAAATGAAGCTCAGAGAGGAACTTGCCCAGTGTCATTTATTAGGTAGGTGGAGGGTTTGAAAGCAAGGCCCACCCTTAAACCTATTGTAAATGCTGCCTCTCACTCTAATATGAAAAACAGCACTCCCTGTCAGCACCCTGAACTTAAACTTAAACTGAAAGGAGTAGGAAGGACAGTCAAAGCGCACCCACTCTGTGATACAATGAAAGGGGTGTAAACATACACAATGAGGGGGTAATATAAAATATTCCCAGAAACAAAGCTTTTTAAAGAAAGGATGTTTAAAACTCAGAATTATGGGAGTTGAGGAAAAAACAAGTTGACTGCTGTTTGAAATAATTAGCCTTTATAACAACTTTGAAATTCTTTTTGTGTAACAAAGGGAACATCTTGTTACATCACATTTGCTCAGGATTCTGACATTTAAAAATTTAAAAACTAACAAAGTACATAGTCCACACATCAATTGCAACTATTCCCCCCAAAACAAACCAACTGATTAAATGATGCTTGAAATATTACTAATATGCAGTGCTAAAGGTTAAAATTATTCGCTTTCTCTTATAGACTTTATAAAGAAGCACAAAGCATGTTTATTTTAAATTTGGCCAACAAAATTCTACTTTTCAGTGTCCAAAACTTAAATGTCTACTGTTTTTTTTTCAACTTGACATGTCAAGTGAGCTTTACAAATGTGAAAATTATTTCTTGGAGGAATAATAAATGTTGAGAAATTTGTTCATCTGGAAATAAAACTGCTAGGCAATTAACATTTTAAAGTATTAAATTGGTACTGTAACTATATATTATACTTCATATTTCAGAAATTGACTGGTCTTAGATGCCAAGAAAAATGTAGGCCCCATGGAAAAAAGAGAGGAGAAAAGTTGAGCTCCAAATCTTCCAAATGTCTCAGAAACTTCTAAGGCCATTAAATATTAAGACCAGCTTTGCCATACTTTCCTAAATATTAGCCAACCATTTCTCTTTGGTGATTGAAGTCAGAATAATAGTTACCCCTCAGAGAAAAGTGCTCATTGGGAAGGGGCCCAAGAGAACCTTCTGGGTGATGAAAATGTTCTATATCTTGATCTGGTTTGTGCTCACATGAGTGCATATGCATACGTAAAAATTCAGCAAGCTGTACATTTGTGATTTGTATCTTTTATTACATGTAAATTATTTGTTTGTTAAAATACACTGGAGTTGCACCAAACCAAATGGTTGCTTGACTTTTCCAGCAAATATTCAGCACCCCGAAGGCAGCTTCCGGCAATGCAGGATGCTGGATACATCCCGGAATGGGTGTTTGCCAGGCAGTTGCCATGTATGCATGGCAGCAGGCAGGTAGGAATGAATAATACAACTGGGATGAACCAAGAAATTTAAGTTGGAAGGCGATTACTAAAGGAGGGCCCTGTTAGGTAAGAAGAATGCAGCAAGGTCAAAGACTGGAGCAAGTCTAAGTAAGAGAGAAGAACAGGTGTTGTGGGGTGTCGCTGGGTCAGAGAGGAGGGAAATCATATCTCTTCAACCCAATCCAAGATATTGGGTAATACATTAATGTTATTAAGAGTTGGCAGGCTCCCTTCATCCTCAATCTCTTTACCAATCCCACCAGTGGAGCCTGGTGCCTTTCTACCTACTAACTTAGCCCACCCAGAGAAATCTGCAAGTCTATGGAGCTTTCCTTCTGCACAGCATAAGTGCTAACTCTATGACATTTCTTTGATTTGGATAAGCTACATACAGAATAAAATCATGAGTCCTTTTTTTTTTTTTTTTTTTGGTAGCAAAAGGAGTTTCATTTATCTCAAGGATATCCATCTATCTGCCTATTTATCTGGGATATAAGATGTGTTCACATTTAAAAGATTTTGGCTCTTTGAAACCCAATGAAAAGTTTAAGAATGCCCCTTGAGGTTTTCTAATAGTCCTTTGGAAAGGCTGAGGTAGTGAGAGATTCTGCTTCATCTGGAAGCTTTGACTGCAGAGGTTCTCAGCCACAGCTGCACGTTGGAATCCCCTTGGGAGCTTATGAATGTTCCCGAAGCCAAGGCCTCTCCCCAGACCAATTACACCCCTGATGGTGGTTCCAGGTGTTAGTAATTTCTAGGGCTCCCCAGGAAATCCCAATGTGTAGGAAAGTTTAGGAACCATATTGCTAGAACTTCTCCTCCTGCTACCGTAGTGGGGACCAGCAGGATCCATATCACCTGGAAGGTTGCCAGGAATGCAGAATCTCAGCCCCGTCTCCAGATAATTCATATGTACGTTGAAGTCTGGGCAGCACGGGTAGACCATGATAACCTGCAGGACACATCTTGCAGGCTTCCAAATTAACATGCCTGGAGAGGTCTTGTGATTCATGGCAACATCCTGTCACTGAGCAAAGAATCTTTTCTGAGGTCCTCAAATTGTTGACTTACTGATTAATGCATGACCTACAGACATTGAAAAGGAGGCTGATTTGTTTCTGAATCATGAAGTTTTGCTGATTTGTTTCTGAATCATGAAGTTTTACTGATTGTCTCGCACGTAGACATTTTAGCCTTTATTTTGCAATCTGTAGCCAATGATTATAACCTCTGTTTTGTGCCCTCCAGTGAAAAAGGACAACTCAGAGATGCAGAGTCCCTCTCCCTTCTCCTAAACTTTCTTATAAAAGCCTCCCAACATGTAACAGACTCTGGAACACTCGCAACTTTGTTGGTGTGTCTTCCTGCAATTATCTGCATATTTGGCTTCCAATAAACCAAATCAAATCATTTCTGCTGCAACAGCCTTAATTTAGGTTGACAACCATTTGCCTTTGATTGACTCCTGAGGTCCCCTTTTCACAACCCAAGGTATTTAAATTCAACAGAGATTCTGAAAATCAGTCAATTCTGCCTGTGTGTATATAAAATTATATATTTATTAGTAAAAGATTTAACTGATATATATATACACAAACACATATGCACATACATATTTAGATGTGTGTATATTTAGATGTCTCTCTCTATATATGTACATATATATGTACAAAATCAAAGGAAAAAATGTTCTCTTGTTCTTAAACTCCAGATTAGTAGGGTAATTTTTTTTTGTTTTATAGAAAAAGAAACAGTCATCCAAAACAGAAAAGGGAGAATGATTGATTCACAACACGAAGGGTGCCTCTGGGGTACTATGTTCCTAGAATGTGTCCTGTGACTTAACGATGGAGCGTATTTATCCTATTATGACTGTGCTCAAATGTCCCAGAGGGCAAGTTTATGTCCAGAATGCAGGAGTCTGAAAAGGGTTTGCAGGATAATCCTATTCACTCCCTCAATGATATTGACACAATAGCAAGAACTCTTGCACCAACACAGAGAGACAATCCCCATCCTCTTCTCTCCTCTCTAAGCTACTTTGCCACGTTGAAACACCTTTCCCTAAGTTATGTCTTAGATAAAGTTGGGATACACATAACACACACACACACATCCCCCAGAAAAGACTCAATACATTATCTTTCCTGTTTCCAAAATTGCGTTCCATCAGTTGTGTTTTCATATTAAGACCACAAATTTAACAAAAAGATACTATTAAGAAACAGATGACATCCCGTGGTGCTCTTGCTCTAGGAATGTTATTGAAGACTCGGTTCATGACATCATTCAGTGCCCCCCTAGAAAAGCCTTATTTATTTACAATTTATTTACAAATTAGAGTTAGGAAGTGTTACTTTCCTTAAAAAAAAATTCTACTTTTCCCACTTCCCTTTTCTATTCATAAAAATCTTATAACTATTTCAACTGGACTCCCAAAAGGTGTGAAAAAAAATCAGATTTATAGCTTAACTATTGCTTATGTTCATGAGCAAGTCCTGTATATTTGTATTATATTTGAAATAATTATTTCTTTTTGTTTTTTCTTTCTTCCACGATTTCTTAGTCCTCACTTTTTAATTGTATTTATACTTTGCCACACTCATAATGTGGGATCTCATCGTACATTAATGCCAGTCCTTTTAGGGAACAAAGTAGGTTCTAAAAAAAATTCCCCTCAATTACCAGTTCCAGTATTTAACCCTCCCTTATAAAAACATATCAAACAATGCTCAGCAATTTATAAACCCCTTAATCCTACATCTCACGCAGGACACTGGAGCACGTTCATCAACTGGGGTCGTCTAAAGATTGTGTTTACTCATTGGGAAAATACCAGCCCATTGCACGGAGGGAAAGCCTAATGAAAAGCTTCCAACATCTTCAGCACCTTAGAAATAGATCAAGAGAAGGGACGGCTTGGGGAGCATTTAAAAATCCTTATGCCAAAACTGTACCCAAGAGCAAAGAAATAAGAATCTCTAGGGTGGAGCCCAGCTAGTGGTGATTCCAGTGAGTGTTAAGGTAGGAAACCAGTGTCCTAATGCAGTGCATATTAATACCCTGGGCATCTTGTTAACATGCAGACTCCAACTGAGCAGTCCTGGCATGGAGCTTGAGATTCTGAATTTCTAATAAGCTCTTAGGTGAGACTAATGCTTGTAAGGTCCCAAAGAACAGACCAAATTCCTTTGATGGCTGGGCTGGGTTTACATATTTTGAGGACAATGAGATCACCACCATGTCCTATAAAGGACAGTCTGGATTCTAGTCCAAGTTCTGTCATTGGCAACTATGAAGACTTCACCACGTCACTTTACCTTGGTGGGTCTATGGTCCTTGTCTGCACTGAGAGGGGTTTTTAGGGGCTCCCTTCCAGCTCCAAAATTCTGTCACTTTGAAGGCTCTCTCCATGTCTCAGCTGCTCCACATAGTTACAGCTTCTACAAAGTGCTGTCTGCAAAGTAGCAGGCTTAATCGAAAAACAATCTGATAGGTGCTTAACTACTAGGAGAGAAAATTATATGCAGTAACTGGTGTTTGTGTGTGTTTCCCTGCACTTTTACATTCTGAGATCATGCACTAAACCCTTGACGTAAACAGCTCCTAGGTTAGATACCCGAGATCCTGCCACCATTTGGTGTCCTGGCACGTTCTCAACAACGTCAAACTGGAGTAGGCTGATGCAAAAGTGGTTCCAATTTTCCTCTCCTGCTTGTACACAAGGCCTTTGCAATGTGACCCTGCAGCTCCTCCCATGAGGAGATGAAGTCTGTCTCCCTTCCCCTTGACTTTGGGTTTATTTAGCCACCAGATTTGCTCTGGCCAATAGAATGCAGCGTAAGTGACGTAGTGCCCATTCAAGCCTACACTTCCAGAGGCTGTGCAGCTTTGAACCCTGCCCAGTTGCCATGTGAACAAGCCTGGACTAGTGTGATGAATGATGAGAGACACAAGGAGCAGAGACAAGTCTTCCCAGCTGAGGCCATGCCAGACCAGCCAGCCTCTAGCCGACTCAGCAGCTGACACAGGAGTGAGCCCAGATGAGGCCAGAAGAACTGCTGGCTGAGCACAGGCCAAAATGCTAACCTGCAGAATTGTGAGGAACAATAGATGCTTATTGTTTTAAGCGCTTTTTAAAATTGTGATAAAATATACACAACATAAAATCTACCAGTTTAACTATTTTTAAGTGTATAATTCAGTGTCATTAAGTATATTCATGATGTTGTACAATCATCACCACTATCCATTTTCAGAACATTTTCATTCTCACAAATAGAAACTCCGTACCCATTAAACAATAGCTCCCTTCCCTCCAGCCCCTGGTAGCCTCTAATTTACTTTCTGTCTCTATGAATTTGCCTATTCTAGGTTCCTCATGTAAGTGGAATCACACAAAACTTATTTTTTTGTGTCTAGCTTATTTCGCTTAGGATATTTTTAAGATTCATCCATGTTGTGGCATGTGTAAGAAATTTCATTCCTTTTAAAGGCTAATATCCCACTATGTATGTTCCACATTTTGTTTATCCATTAATCTATTGATGGACATTTGGATTGTTTCTTCTACAGATGCTCACCTGTTATGCATTAGTCATTTTTATGGCTAGAGCTTCAGGCTAATTTGTCAGTTTCTGAGAGTCTAAAGGTTCGTTTTTGTTGGAGTTCATTCTATTCTTATCATTTTGCACTACAGGACTCTTCCATGCTAGATTAGTAGCTGGTAAAAAGCTTGGTTTACATGCAACATTGGACAAAACTGAGATTCAGAGCTGCTCCAAATCAGTCAAACATGACCACAGCATCTGAGTAAAATGCAGAAAGGATCCTCTTTATCAACCAAATTGCAGTTTCCTCTTAGGAAATAATTTGAACTTAATCCAAGGAAGTCCTCATCTTGCCTGAATGTACATGTCATGGAGCTTTAGCAGGCAAAAATATCCATTCATTCAATTTATTCTTTAAGTAGTAAACAACAAAACAAAAAGCAAGCAAACAAACAAAAGAAAAATAAGATATCAACATTCATGCAATTTAGTTCTAGTTCCTTTAAGTCACGGATGGTTGAGACAGAGGTGGCTTTGATGGGAAAGCCAAGTTGATTTATTGTGGCTCATTTTGTCTTGGCATGAACCCAGGAATCTGGGAGGGATGGCTTTCAATACAGAAGTACCGAAAAGCCTGGCAAGCCTGTAGTTATGGGGGCCTGGAGGGAAAAAAAAAAATCATAGATGCCTCTAGGGTAGAAAATGGCCAAATCTCTTACAAACCACCTGTCCAGTGACACAGTGGCTTTCTGGATAGGTGGAGCTTTTAGGGAGGATGCAACCACGTTCTCCTCTCCTGGGAAGTGCTTCTAGGTGGGGAGGGAGAACATACCAGCGGCAGTAGCTTCACCTGGTAGGGAGGAGGTGGCCGTCTGTCTTCTTGATCTCTATCAACTCTATCTCCTCTCTTTTCTTCCTCCTGCTTCTGTGAATCCCTTCTACTCACTCCACCTCATTCCCTGGAGCCTTCACGTTCTGCCCTACTTACAGCAGAGAATTGGCACCTGCTACCACCTGAAGGTTTCTGTCTCTCCTTGGCTGATCGCCAGCTCACACACAGCTTCTGCCCCACAGGAAGATTCAGGATGGTCTTTTCACGTGCTGACCAGCTAAGCAGTCAGCCCAAACAGTCAGGATCCAAACTCCATGACTGGGCCTTCCTGTCTCCCGACTGCTTCTGGATATCAGTTTTTTTTCTAGATTCATAGATAACATTATAGTGCTTACAACATGGCTATACAAACTCTTTGAAGTACGCACTGTCTTCCTCTCACTCTGCACTTAATCTTCATAACAGCTCTATGAAGTCGGCACTATTATCCCCATTTTATAGATATGGAAACTGAGGCTCAAGCCAGCAGGTGGGAAAGCTGTGTATCTGAACCCTGGCCATCTGGCTACAGAATCCATGTCTTAACACTGTACACCTGCACTGTGACTGTGATTAAAAAATGCTTTATCTCCTGACAGTTGCGTTAACAGTGTAAAGCTGTATTTTCAAATTTAATCCACTCAACAATCCTGTAAGATTGGCAGAATTATTACTGCCATATAACGAGGGAGCTGCGGTATGGAGAAGGCTAAGCCACTTGGTCAAGGTCACAAAACTAGTTTAAAGGGAGGAATCCGGTTTCGAAGCCAGGTCTCTCTAGATCCAAAGCTTTTTGCTCTTGGTTATACATCCCTAGTCAAACCATGACATCTAAACTTGTGACGTCTGATGGATCTTCCTGCTTTGCAAATCCCTCTGACCTGATCTACTCTGCCCCTTTGTCACTCACACACCAAAATGCCACCTCTTTCTCCTCCCTCCTTAGAACTCACTTGGAGAGAAGAGAAAAGATACCCGGCTGTTTTGACATTGTTTTCCTGCTTCAGAGGGGACATGAAATTCTGAAGGCCAGGCATTCTGTGGCAGGGAGGAAAAGTCTAGGGCTTGCACAACTCCCCACAGGGGCATTATCTGGAATGCTCCTTTATTCTAAAGCACTAGGTATCCCAATACAAGGAACTGTAGAGAAAACAGGTGTCCTTGTTTGGATTCTCCTGAAAGCAGACCCTGAGGAAGGACCTTAGTGAAGCTTCTTTATTTGGGGGGAGATTCCAGGAAGCCGCATGAGAGACTGAGGAACGTGTAATGGAATTGGGAGAAATCCCAAAGGGGTGCACGCAACTGGACCTCAGTGCTGCAGTGGACCCCTTGAGGAGCCATGGCAAATGCATGCTAGAATCGTCCCATGAAAACATGGGGAAGCAGGGGTATTTATGCAACAACTTTCTTCCCTCACTGGTTAAGGATTACCAGTGGGGGCATTAATTCCCTGGCATTTCTGGGCAGACCTGCTGTGCCAGAGAAAGGGCTTGAACACAAAGCCGATGAGAAGCTATCGGCATGCATGAGATCAGTCCGCCAAAGCTGCAGGGATATGAAGCAGGCATCCACGCGACTGCTACAGTGAGCTTTGCACACAGATAGTTGTAGGTTTAAATATCTGCTCTGCCACCTGTTAACTATAAGGACTTATGCAAACTGCAGATGCCTCTCTGTAAATATCACATTCCTTGTCTGCAAAACAGAGATAGTGCTATATTGCTAGATTGATTGGAGGGAGAATCAAGTAAGATAGGGTATGGGTTAATACCTGGTACAGTGCCAGGTACACTGTGGACAACTATTACTGCTTCCCCCTGGGGTGAGCAGTGAAGAGAATCTGGACAGACTGAACAGTCAAAGGTGTAACTACCAGTAACAGTATGTTTGCTTAAAGTGCAGGATGTTTAGCAGGTGTATGTTGAATAAATGAAGGAATAGAAGGCCTGAAATCTGGATGGTGATCCAGGAGGGACAGTAACTACAATTGTGTATGGTGGCATGAATAAGGATGAAACTTATTCCTATATTATTATTAACATAATCATAAGGTTGAGTGAAAGATGTTAGGCACAATAGAGCAGATACTATATCATTCATTAATATAAAGTTCAAAAACTGGCAAAATCTATGGTGGATGACAGTCACCCTCGGGGGTGATCACGAATGGGAGTGGGTGTGAGGTGAGAATTGCTGGGGGAGGCATTTATAACGTTGTGATTCTCGATCTGCTGTGTTTCCTTTGTGGAAATGTGTTGGGCCGTACACTTATGCTTTGTGCACGTCTCTGTATATATGTTAAATGTCAATTAAAACTTTCAAAAAGTGGGGGTGAGGAGGATAGGCCTTGGTTTTTAAGCATTCTAGAGCCTGACTTCCATGGAATGAAAAATACAGAGACACTAAGAATTAATTTCCCTCTGTATGCATCTTGAGCAAAAAGATTTAAGAATGCCAATCCACTTTAGAAAATTAACTAAAATTTGGGATCAAAAAAACCTTTTGCTGATTGATGTTTTAAAAATAAAGGATCATATCTTATATTCTCGAACTACCTCCTCCTCCCATGTCTATTAATCATACAGAGGGGAAAAGAGTCACAATGGAGAAGCAGAAGGTCCTTTCTACGGTGCTTACACCCCTTTTTATAAATCTGAGATGATTTGAAATAAACATGAAAAGTAAGGAAGTTTCCACCAATGCTTTAGTCAAGAGGATTCCAGATCTCAGAGGAGGGACAGCCCATCAGTTTAAGAACCCAAGAGTCCTCTTCCTGGAGTGGATTTGAACTGACACACAATCTTCAGTTGTCTCTCTGTGGGATGTGGTGTTTAGATACCCATGATCTTAAGTAATGTCTTTTTATTTTATTTTTCAATCCCCTTTTCAAAATCAGAGGAAAAATATTTTAAATATCAAATATCTTCTCTGTATAACCTGACAGGGTATTTTTTTTAAAAGAGAAATGTGTGTGTAATATGCATATATTCTGAAATTAAAAGCAAGATTAACAGGGGTCTCTAGAATGAATTAATTTATAGGGAGCTGCTGAAACACTATTTGAATCACTTAGATTAAGTGTGCTTTGCTGGACAGGTCCACGTACCCTGTGTTGTATTATTGGTGGTAGATTGGCCCTGACAACCCTGATAAATTAAACTGTCCAGCGGCTGCTCCATCTGATGCTGCTGGTAATGGAAACAAGATTGAAAGAGGAGAAAGGGGAAACTCTAGTAATGGAAAGTATTCAATGTGATCAAGAATAAAGCAAAGTATCTGCAGATTTGGTGAATTAATGATGTGTCTTCCCTGAGTTATACTCATTACCTGGAAAGTATGAATTCAACCACCTGGTGGAAGGGCCAGGATGAGAGAAGAGCTCTTCTCCGCAGTCAGACACCTGGGCTTTGTGCATCAGGTATCAGCAGCCATGCGATGCTGGGGCAAGGAGGGGGTAATGCTCTATGTGGTGTCTCCAGTAATGAAGAGGGACTTACTTGCTTTTGCTTTTGCAGCCCCAGGTCAGTGGCTATAATTTGCAAGCTGATGAGTTGGCCTTCAGTTAGAGTCAACCATGAGAATGAGTCACACGAAGAAGTCACCTGCAGCTGGAGCCTCATTTTTGCCTCCTTAAGCAACGGAGCTAGTGCCATTACTTTCCAGATTGATGAAAATCAAAAAGACAACACAGTTCCACCCTGCACAGATGCCCACATATTCAAGCGGTGGGCAAAGCGTAAGTGTGAAAAAACTTATATTTTCTAGGCAGACACACTGAAAGGGACTGAGCAGGCATGCATGGGAACCATTCCTTTCCTGCTTGGAGCCCTGAATTTATGGTGAGGGTCACCCTGGGCCCAGGAGTGCACCAGAGGCAGGCATGACCCTGGAGCTTTACTGCCAGCCCTCAGCCACCAATGCCAACACCCCCACAGGCAGGAACATCAGTGCTTTTCTGCCTCTGGCCACTGGGCATGCTACCCTGAAAGATTTTAAACTAGCAAAACAAAACATTAAACATGACTAATTTGGGCAGATTTTCTACTTTAGGAATTTGAAAACCATGGCCCATACATTCCTTGGTGGATCTTTAACATAGATAGTATATTTTTTCTGTTTAAAATTCAAATGTATTTACAAAAATTGTCCCAAATGGAGTAGAAAGAAACAGACAAAACAGATGGATAGGTAACACTTTTAAATCGATTCTACAGAAGGTCTGTCATCAGCACATGACGGTAGAAGAAGTAAAATGCCAAATGGTAATTTTCCCATGAGGTAGCCAAGTGCAGTAGGTTTTGTTTTGTTTTATTTTAAATTAGACACAGCTATTGTTTCCTAAGAACTACACGCAAAGGATTGCAAAAAGACTCAAGTCTGCCCCCTGGTGTGAAGAGAGATAAAAGCAACTGCAAGTGCTTAAAGGTGTCTTTATGAAAGGCTGAAATCACACGGCTATCCACAAAACCTAATGTGTACAGTGAACTAATAAAAAATTGTTTTACACCAAATGTATTCAGAACTGGACTAGCCACTATGGAAGCATCAAAGAAATGGAAGAATTAGCCTATGTCCTTGGATAATTAGACTATTTTTAAACCCTAGCTTTGTATACTGTTCCCTGTAGAGCTTGAATGTGGTTCTGCATCATGGAGCTGTGCTATCAGTCATCTCTGCGGTATTTCACTGGCCTTCTCAAACAGTATTTCTTGGCGTGGGGTGTTTCTGCTACTCCATTCCCCGACTATAGACTGATCTTGCACGGTGCATTGTGCTTGCAGCATTCTTACTTAAAATCATATATTTAATATATTGAACGGAAGAGCAAACAAGAGATATACTTATGTCTGAGTTACAAATAGGCAAATATAAGATGCCTATGTATTTACAAGACCCCTTTTTGGTCTTTGTAGCAGACTCTGTTGATAGTCAGCTTGGATTTCTTTAACTGTTCCGGTGTGTTCCTCTTTTGGCTTCTTTGTGCTTTGTTTCTAATGGCCTGTACCTGGAACTCATTGCTACTGTTTGAATGCATATGTCCCTTCAAAATTCATATGTTGGGATTTAAACCCCAGTGTGACGGTATTAAGAGGCGGGGCCTTCGGGCATGATTAAGTCATGACAGTAGAGCCTTCCTTCGTGAATGGGATTGACAACCATAGGAAAAGACTAGAGGAGACCGGCTAAGACCTTTTCTCCTTCGATCTCTTCTGCCAGGTGGGGACATGGCCTTTGCCTCTTTTGCTTTTCAGCGCTCAAGGTACCATCTTAGAAGTGGAGACCAGGTCCTCACCAGACACTAAACCTGTTAGCACCTTGGTCTTAGATTTCTCAGCCTCCAAAGCTATGAGAAATACATTTCTATTGTTTATAAATCACCTGGTCTCAGGTATTTTGCTATTGCAGCAGGAATGGACTAAGATGCTCATCTTCAAAGGACTGTCCCTGGACTATTGAGCAGACAACCAACAATGTCTGGAAGTTTCTGTTTCATTCTGTCCTGGAGCACAGCCCTTAGCCAATGACTGCTGGTTGTAGGTGAAGGGGTTCAGAGTATGCCACCCCAAAATAGGCCACTCTGAAATAAGGGCTGAAAAAAATTGAGAAAAAGTAGACACAGGATGAGCTCTCTGCTCTCCATGTATCTGCTTGAAAGCAGGACATAAAAGCCCTTGTGAAGGTATCCCCCACCCAAACTGCGATACCAGGAAAGGCTAAAGACATTATCCCAGAGATGAGATGGTATCGAGCAATAGTCTACACAAACCTTACTATCTAACCCTATCTTCTATTAGTCTCCTCATATATTTACCTTCCCACAATTTGCTGCCCCTAAAAGTCTAAATCTCTTTTGAAAAAAAAAAAAAAAGACAAGAATTACATTTGACTTCTTGTAAACCATGCCAGCAAGAAGAGAGTGGAGTGAAATATTTGAAGTATTCAGAAAAAACTTCCACCAACCTAGAATTCTATACCCTGTGAAATTAGCCTTCAAAAGTAAAGGAGACGAAAAGATTTTCTTAGACAAACAAAAACTGAGGAAGTTTGTTGCCAGTAGATCTGCTTTAAAAAGAAATGTTAAAAGAAGTTCTTCAAGAGAATAAAAAATGATGTAGGTCAGAAACTCAGATCTGCATAACAAAAGGAAGCTCATTAGAGAAGAAATAAGTGAAAGAAAATAAAAACTTTTGTTATTCTTAATTAACTAATTAATTTTTTTTTATTTAATTTTTTGAGACAGAGTCTCATTCTGTTGCCCAGGCTAGATTGCCATGGCATCAGCCTAGCTCACAGCAACCTCAAACTCCTGGGCTCAAGTGATTCTCCTGCCTCAGCCTCCCAAATAGCTGGGACTACAGACATGCACCACCAGGCCCAGCTAATTTTTTCTTTATTTATTTTTAGTTGTCCATATAATTTCTTTCTATTTTTAGTAGAGACGGGGTCTCGCTCTTGCTCAGGCTGGTCTCAAACTCCTGAGTTCAAACGATCCACCTGTCTCAGCCTCCCAGAGTGCTAGGATTACAAGGTGTGAGCCATCACACCTGGCTGCTATTCTTAATTGATCTAACAGATTAATGTGTTCAAAATAATAGTAGCCACAATGCATTTTCAGATATATATATATATGGGCACAAATGAACTCTCAAGCCATGAATATAAAGGAAACCTAAATGCATATTATTAAGTAAAAGAAGCCAATCTGAAAAAAAAAACATGCTGTACAATTCCAACCATATGACTTTTTGAAAAAGGCAGAACTCAGGAGACAACAAAAGGATCAGTGGTTGTCCAGGGTTAGGAGGGAGGGAGAGAAGAACAGGCAGAGCAGAGAGGATTATTAGGCCAGTGAGACTATCCTTTATGATACTACAATGGTGGATACAATGTCATACATTTGTCAGAACCCATTGAATGTACCACACCAAGAATGAAATCTAATGTAAACTGTGAACTTTGGGTGATAATGACACATCAATGGAGGTTCTTTGATTGTCACAAATGTACCACTCTGGTGGAGGATGGTGATAGTGGAGGAGGCTGTGTGTATCTCTGTTCCTTCTACTTAATTTTGCTGTGAACCTAAAGCTGCTCTAACAAAGTCTGTTAAAGAAAACCCACAAAAAACAGATGGTTGGCTAGATTTGGCTGTCGGGCTGTAGTATGTCAAATCCTGACCTAGAACATATCCTTTGTTGAAGGATAAATGAAAAGCAAAACAACAACAACAAAGAACCAAAAAAAGTGTATTCCAGTTACTGTTGCTGCATAATAAATCACTCCAAAACCACTATTTTATTTTGCTCGTAATGGTGTGGATAGGGAATCTGGGAAGGGCATCTGCTGGGCAGCTGTCTGTCATTGCAGTCAGATGTTGGCTGGGGCTGTAGTCCCCTGAGGGCACAAGGGACTGGACGTCCAAGATGCTCGGCTCGTGGCTGGCAGTTGATGGTGTCTATCGGCTGGGAGCTCAGCTGGGCTGTCTGCCGAGGCACCTACCGGAGCCCTCTCCAGCACGGTGGCTCTCACCTGGTGCAAAATTCCCTCAGAGGGAACCAGGTGGAAGCTGTGTGGCCTTTCCTCACCTAGTCCTGAGAGTCTTGCAGTATCACTTCTTCCCCATTCTTCTGGTTAAGAGGGAGTCACCAGCCTGCCTCAAGTCAAGGGGAAGGAAGGCAGACACCACCTCTGATAGAAACTCTGGCCAGTTTTAAAAATCACCACATAAAACAGTGTTGAAACTATACTCAATTATACCATTACCTGGAAGCAGAGGGTGGAGAGAGAAAGAAACTATTAATAGTATTTATCAAGGATGGACTGTGAGCCAGCATTATGCCAAGCACTTCACATATGTTAGCCCACTACAACTTCCTGAATTAAATATCATAGTCCCCATATTGCAGATGGAGCTCTAGGAGAAGAGAGAGATTGAGGCGCTAGCCCAAGTTACATTGGTACTGGCAGATTCTGATGCCAATGCCAGATCTGCCAGATGTTCATCCTTTCAGACTATTTTATGCTTCTGGGAACACAGCAGAGGAAAGGAGCATGTTGGGAAGGGAATCAGAGTTCTCTCTGGCTGAAACCTTTGTGTTCTCTGCAGTGGGGCACGCATCCCTGGGCATCCTGCTAAAATGCAGATTCTGTTCAGCAAGTCTGGGCTTGGGCCTGAGATTCTGCATCTAACAGGCTCCCATGGGATGCTGATGCTGCTGGTCTGTGTTCTGCACTGTGGGAATCCAGGCTCTAGGGCACAACAGGGTGATACACCAGGTGCAGTGCCCAGACAAGGCCCTGAGACCCAAGAAAAGCGTGCCTTTTTTTTTTTTGCATAGGCTTGATAATCTTCACTAGTCTGTGGGCAGTGAGAACCTAAGGATAGAAGTCCAGGGGTGGGGTGGTTGAATTCCTTGGCAGTCTGTCACACATTGCCAGGAGGAATAGCAAGGTGTTAGAAATTTTGCCATTTTCTTCTGGGAAAGTCTTATTCTTTCACTTTGGTTTTCCTGGAGTTGTGTAAAAATATGCATAATTGCAAAAAAAACTGGACTATTGAAATTGCGTGTGATTCAGACAGAACAAGCCTGAGAGGCATAACTGAGTCGAGAAAAATGCCAAGTCATAAATCAAAAGGGAGATCAAACTAATTATTCCAAGTGAGTCAATGTAATCACATTTGTTTATCTCAATATATCATTGGCTTCACTAATTAAAATGCAAATTCTATTGCATTTATAACTGGAAACACTGACAAGTTAAAGCTTCAATACCACATCTGATGTAACAACATACAATGTTAAAGGTGCCACCCACTGCTGTATCTAAAGTTGATTCTAAGTGTCAGGCTGTACAAACCGTTTAGCGACACTAGGTGGCACCTGTGCATTTTTCTTTACAAAGCCAGACTGTTGAACCACATACAGCTAGAATCAAGGAAAAAAAAAAAAAAATAAAAAATAAAATCAATCAATCCGGTGGTTCTCAAAGACACTGAGTCAAAACTCTGGGGATTAGGCCCAGGAAATCTATACTTTAAGTAATTATCCCCAGATTTTTTTTTTTTTTTGTACCAGTTGATTAAGGCGCTGGCATTAGAAACAGCTGTCACAGTTAAACCCTTAATTGAAAAATGAAAACAAAAACAAACAAACAAAAAACTGAGGCTGAGAGATTTACTTAATTTGCAGGTATGAGAGTAGAACCCAACAATCCTGATTTTTGTCCTAACAGTTTTTCTACCAAATCATGGAAAAGAAAAAAGCGAAAGTTTTAAAGGAGTCTTGTCAAAGCATCAAAGATATTTTTTAAACCTCTAAATTAAGCCAGAGATTGAAGACACACATCATGGAAGAAAACACTGAATGCATCAAAAGAAATTATACAACTATTTAACATTCAATTGAGCTAATATTAATATAATGAAAAATAAACCTTTTAAATAAGTATATAAAATACAAATAGGTTTGTCATGTAGCCCCTACACCGCTAGATGGCAGCATATCCCTAAGGAACACACAACCTTGCGAACGCTATCAAGGGAGAAGTAGCCAGTCAAGGAAACGCCGACGAAGCTGTAGATGATACAGTAAATGCTGCATAACTCTAACAGGTGAGGTCGATGCCACATCTGTAAAGTTTAAAGTTACTTTATGTACATGGATGAAAAAAGATCCGGTGCCTCCCAAATTTTACCAGCCCACTGCATTTTAATCAGGTTGAAAAAACAAGGCTCTACTCCACGTGGCTGCAGTATTTTCTACATTAAGATGCCCTGTTCAGTGCAGTGGCATTGCTGAAGTGTATGTTAATACATAGAAGAAAGTATTATGGGCTGGTACTTATTTTAATTCAATCATCAAATATTTATTGAGCACCTGCCGGGTGATAGGCACAATTCTATAAGCAGAACATATAAGCAAATTAAAGAAAAGCTTAGATGAATGCATATATTCATAACAGCATATGGTTCAGGACCGGAGGTTTTGAAAGGTAAGGAATGTAGAGAGCAGCCCCTCCCAGATTCTATTCTTTTGTATTGTTTTACCTTTGGTAGACCAAAGAAAATAGAAGCAAAATAATAATAATAATAATAATAAATAAAGTTTGGAAAATAAAAAGTATGGCTGTATTCAACTTTAGGAAAGTTGGATATCATCCAGGACTTGGCAAGATAAAATTGAAAAACAATTCCATTCCTTCCTCATTTCTCCTTGAAGGAGACATAATTTTCTTCTACCCCTTTTCATATCTCCTGATGCTCTTGCCTCTCAGACACCAAATGCTTAACAAACTTCTCAACTCCGAGTCCTTCCTGGCTTTTTTTCCGCCCTGTCTACTGTGGCCAGGTCCCTTTTGTGTGTGCAGTCGGATCACTACTTGAGTATGTGTAATGATGGGAAACTCACTACTTTCCAAGGCAGCCCCCTTGCATTGTTGGAGAACACACGTTGTTTCCGAGTCCTGCTCTGTTGAGTGTGCAGTACTGGGGGAGTCTCTGTGTTTTCTCTACTTAGCTCTTCCCATTTTTCCTTCCAGGGGATTCCTAGAGGACACTGAATTCCCCGCCTGGGTGGCAGCCATTCAGTGCTTGAAGAAAGCCATCGTGCACTTCTCTCCCTTGAATCTTTGCCAGAAGATCACCAGTGCTCTCAACCAGTTGTCAGGTCACCTGAGTTCTAGATGCCCCATCCTCATGACCTCATCTCTTCAGATGCAACTTGTTAAACACTGTTCAAGGATGACATGGAAGGAAATTGATACCTTCAGTGTGTAGATAACATGGCAGGAGGTTTTGTAACAACAAGGTGGATACTGAAGGAGAGGATAGAATATGAATCAGCACACACTGCCTTCCCACCACACCCTTTATTTGCCCATTCACAAAACTCTATAATTATAGCTCTGGATCTCATTTATAATTATTTCTTCTCTGGAGTAAACATTCCTGGGAAGAAGGACTCAAGCCTGGTTTATTCCCTGCTGTGTCCCTAGCATACAGCACTGAGCTTGGCACGTGGCAGGCATTGGTTGAAACAAAGGGACCTGAAAGGGAAGAATAGCAATTTGAATTCAGGTCTCTTCAGAAGGATTGGAGAAAGCAAAAGAAGGATTCTAGGACCATCATGGCCCATACACAGCTGCTTTCTTCTCCATGTTCAACTCCAGTGTGTCCACTTCTCTTGGTCGCATAGCTTCTGGGGCTGATGGGCAGCTGGACATCAGCAAGGTTCATCTCAGCAGAGA
Organism: Eulemur rufifrons; assembly: GCF_041146395.1. Classification (NCBI taxonomy): domain Eukaryota; kingdom Metazoa; phylum Chordata; class Mammalia; order Primates; family Lemuridae; genus Eulemur; species Eulemur rufifrons. The sequence goes on from NC_091002.1 coordinate 32,749,901, forward strand.
GAGCTGGTGGGCTTCTGCCAGGCCGGGAAGAAGCCTGCATCCCAGGGGTGCACGGGTGGAAAACAGGGCAGATCCAGGGAAGAACGTGGCCCACAGCAATGTGGAGACCCAAGAAGGTAGACTTTGGCACCATGGTCTTCCTGGCTATGGAGAGCTAATATAGAACTGAAAAGACATGCAGAGTCTCTGCCCTTGTGGTTGGGAGAGATGAGAAATGGTGGAGGAAGAAGGGACTTATTCCACATGTCTCAGTGGGGAACTGGCAGTCAGCCTGAATCCCACCATTAGTCCCCAGGTGTAGACTCCACTTTATCTCCCTCTAATCATGGTACTATTACCACTCAGAGAAAAAAAATAGCCAGATCTGGGCATACACACATACACACACACACACACACACACAGGTGTGTGTACATACTCATGCATATATACACACATACATATACACATGTACACATCTATACACACACATGCATGTGTGTGGGTATATATGCATATGTATATTTTATTCCAACTAAAGGGATCCAGCAGCCAGAGGGAAAGGACATGGCTCTGAACAAATTAAACCCATACTCAGCAAAATAGAGCTAATGGAAGAGACAGATGACAACTGAAATGTAAAAAGCAACAAGAGCATCTCTGGTGATTGAAGCATGGCACTAAAGAGAGTGTCTGCAACTAGGCAATTCAGCATATGGATCAAAGGAGAGGATGGTCCCTGCTGAGACAGGAGGTCGAGCCTGCCAGGTAGCAGGAATATCTCAAAAACTGCAAAAATACAAAGAGATGAAAGTCATGAGGGGCAAAGAGACCTAATATGCAAAATAATAGGTGTGTCAGAAGAAGGAAAAGTAACAGATGGAGGACATAATTTAGCGAATAATAGACAATAATTTTCCTGAGCTAAAGACCTGAGTATGCAGCTTTAAAAGTTTCATTGAATTCAGGGGAGGAATGATTAAAAAAAAAAGAAAGACAGGCATATCCTGGAAAATTTCTTAACTCTTTGAATAAAGAAACACTTTTACATATTTCCAGGAAAGAAAGAATATCAATAGGCTTATTTGAAAAAAAAAAAAGACATACCTAAACATATCCTGGAAAATACCTTAACTCTAAGAATGAAGACAGACACACACATACTTCCAAGAGGGAAGAAGAATGAGACTACCAATGAGGTTATTTTCTAAAAATCTAGAGTTTAAAGAGGTGGAGTCCTACCATCAATGCTGCTGGTGCCTAACCAGATCCCCGAGGCCGAGACTAAACTCTCACTGAAAGTGCAACTTTGCCCAGATTACGTTTCAGCTCTATCTTGCCTCCCTCATGCTTTCATGGGTGTCTCCGGAGAGCTCTCCTTCTCTAAAGAACTTACACAAGAATCCCCATCTCAGGCTCTGCTTTGAGGGAACCCAATTTGAGAGAAAAGGACTGAGAAGCTTCTACTCCACCAAGATATAATCCACTTGTCAGCAAAAACCAAAACCAAATATATCCATGATCATACATTAGAATTAAGAAAGCAAAACATCTCTATACCCATTTTAGAGATAATACCAGAGTCAAGACTATCCAAACAACAAATGATCTAGATCTGCCTGTTCAATATGGTAGCCATTAGTCACATGTGGTTATTTGAATTAAATGACATCAAATTAAAAATTCAATTCCTGTGTCATTCTCAGCACATTTCCAGAGCTCCATACCTGCGTGTGTCTAGCAGCTGCCCTATTGGACATTTCCACGATTGCAGGAAATTCTATGGGACATTGTCCTCAAGATGAGACACACATGAGGAGGAGGAGAAAAACTGTAGAGCAGCACACGTGGTGTGCAGTCTATCCCCACCTCTCTGTCTCCCTAAGTCTCTGTCTCTCTATAGAATTAATTCTGAATGAAGAAGTAAAACTGTCTAGGAATGATGTGTTATAAAATTGCTAAATAAAGCCTTTTGAAATACAATGTAAAGAAAATTCTAATAATAGTTTAGTGCTGTAAATATAAGATGAGTTCATCAAAATCTAGAAGTTGGGAGGTGTTAGGGAAATAAAAGTATTTCAGAATCTCTTGGTCACAAGGAGTGGAGAAGGGGAGGAATTTTTCCCATCTTATTGGAATGGGAATAGGGAGGGCATGCTGAATTTTTGGGGCAGGGGACGTAGAGCATATTATTGGGTAAATTAGTTGAGAGTTTGTTTACAACACATAGTGAAAAAGAAGGTATCTGATCACAAGATCACAGAAAGGGGAGAATCCATTAAAGGTATGAAAAAGTGGAATCTCTCAGTTAAGAAGGAAAGAAATAGATTAAAGACAACACGATCAAATCAGTGAGAAAATAAGGAAAAGGAGAAAATAAAAATGTACGTGCAATAAAGCATTAATAGGGAAGAAATAAAATCAAGTCGATGAGTAATGACACTACATACAAATGCCCTGCATTCTTCCAATATGTGTCAGATTGAATGAAGACAAAAATGACATAAAACCAAACAACTCTGTTGTTTATAGGAAAATGCTTACAAGATATATGCACAAAGAAAAATACAGCATTCACCAGAGATAGCTAAGTTCAAAGAAAAAGAAATCAGGTCTGAAAATATGACTATCAGACAAAGGGGCATTTAAAGTTAAATTGTGACTAATGCAAGAAGAATTCTTGCAACAGGAATGTTGACAAAGGATTCAGATAGGCAACTCACAGGATGAGTGGTCCCACAGTTAACAAGATACGAAGAGATGCTCAAACACGTTAGTAACGAGAGAAAGAAAATAAAAACCACAATGAGACCCTTCTCAGAACTGCAAATATTAAAAGGTTTCTAATGCCAAGGCACGTAAGACGTGCAACTACTGGTGGAAAGTACACTGGTATCGTTGTTTTGGAGAGCCATCTGGCAGTACTTACTAAGTTTAATGGTACATATGCCTTATGGCCCAACAATCCCACTCTAGGGCGATAGTATGTCTTATACTCAAGACAATTTTAATCCAATGCTGCCTCTTCTTCATTAGAGAAGCAAATGTTACAAGGAAAACATATTAAAAATCACAATTCTTGGGAGGGACTTAAACGTATCTCTTTCAGAATTTGGCAGAGGTAGAGTTTTTGCTATAAAAATAAATAAGGCAGAGGAGGACTGTATCAGACAATTCAACTTTGGTCCAATCTGATAAAAATTTTCACCGCTGCTAGTTATCAATATCTTGGTCCCTGAAGTACTCAACCTCACATCTCAGCAAGCACTGACATCATGTCTAGCCTATGTCGGGTGGTCAAAAATGCTGAACAAATGGAATGTTGAATACCTAACAAAGGTATTGATGTAGTGAATCAATTAGAAAACAATAGAATTTGAACACTTGGAAGGTGCTTACAGGAAGGTGCTTACAGGAAGGTTTGTCATGCAATGTTCAGGATTGGGTAGAATATTATAGAGAAAAAAGTTTCTTCCAATGTATCTGTTTTCTTGAAATTAAGGTTCATGTTTTCTTCTTACATCTCTGTCATATAATATGATATTAACACTGCTGTGCCCTGGGTAGCTAGCAGCCATGTTCAATACAGCTTTGTGCACAGAAAGACCCTGGTTTTGGAGTCTTGTGAGCTGGGTAGGAGCGTGTCCCAGCTCTGCCACTTGAGAGCTGTGTGACTGTGGCAAGTCCTTTATATTCTCTGAACCTCAGATCGTCAGTCTGTAAAATAAGGATCACAGTAGCTACCCTCACACAGTAAAACTCAAATGAGGCGATGTGTACTCAAATGTATTACTGCTATTCATGCCATTCCCATACCACAAAGTGAGGAGTTCACATCCTACAGAAATAAAGCAAATTATGAATCTGTTTCAGCACATTTGGAAGGAACATACACCCAGTATTCACATTGGTTTGTGGGCAACTGAACTTTATAACTGGGCATAAAATATAATAGATGTGGGCCTTTTACATCTACATGTAGCCTTTCATGAAGGTTAAAAAGGTATCATTGCCACTGCCACCACCACCACATCCACTGAGCGCCTCCACTGTCACCACTGCTACCACCGTCAACCACCTCTACCGCCTCCTACGCCACGCCCTCCTCACCATCAGCCACCACCAGTACCTTATGTTTGCAGAGAACACTCCTTTATCCCCAAGTTCATTCTTTCTTGTTTGACTTGATCCACATAACCACCTTACAAGGCAGGTAGATCTATTTTAAAGCAGGGAGAATGATAATCCAGTGGGAGCCACCCTTAATTGAAGCTCTAACTCCAAACTTGAACTGTTGCCTCTAACACTATGGCAAAGAGACATGCGCAATGCTGGGTGGCACCTCAATATCTTCCCCTGCTGAGCCACAGTCACCAATGGGGCAGGAGACAGGGCTGAGCCCAGGGTTTTGGTGTGAAGTTATCAAGAGTCAGACTTTTTTGAATTTCACATTATTTAAATTTGTCTTCATTTTTTTTTCTTTTCTTTCTTTCTTTTTTTTTTTTTCTTTTTTTTTGGGGAGGGGGGCAGATAGGGTCTTGCTATGTTGCCCAGGCTGGAGTGCAGTGGCTATTCATAGGCATGATCTACAGTCTTGAACTCCTGGGCTCAAAAGACCCTCCTGCCTCAGCCTACTGAGTAACTGGGACCACAGGCCCACCAGGCTGGCTCTGTCTTCATTTTTTCTCCTATGTTCTCCTAGGTTTAATTTCTCTCCAGTTCTTGCTAATTTACAGTCTTGTCAATTCCTTAGATTTATTTTTATTCATTACATTGAGAATCTGATGCATAGCTGATGGTTTAAAAAATAGTTTCCTGTTTTAGGCTCATTGTTCGTAAAACCAAATCACTGACAAAACCATGATCATAGCATTTGGAAGGTGAAAAATCATAGCATTCTTGACTGCAGGTGCCACCAGCTAATTGGGCTAATTAGGCTCTGAAACTGCAAGGTATGAATATAAACAGGCCAAATAACTATGGGTAGTAATTGTGCATTCAAAAATTCCACCTTTACATAAAAGAATGGGACTTCTTACCCTTTTGGAGACAATGAACTTATCAACAAAAAATCAACTATCAATCGACATCAATTTCCAACAATAGGAGGGTTTTTAAATCATGGCACATGTATAGAATCCTATTGTGGCCACTAAAAATAATGTTACAGCCAATGTAATAAGACTTTAGGTTCATAGTTCCCAAACTGTATGCCAAGGTATCCCGGAGGGCTTGCAGCAAACTCCTAAGGGCGTGGTAGGATATTTTAAAACTTTTAAGGAAAATGCAATATTTAACCTGTCAGACACTTTCTAAATTATTAGCTTAAAGTAGTTCAACTTTCAGGATAAGATTAAACTGCATGCCTCCCAACATTTGCCAGGCTGGATTCAAGAACAGCCACAGAGGGACCAGTGACTCCTTTTTACCTTCCATCCCCTTGCCCTCACCCTATACCCATTTTGAACCAGAATTTTTTATACCCATTATCCTCTGCTTGTCCCACCATCATATGTTGGGAAAGCTGAGTGCAGAGAATTTGTCTCCTTGGTTTTGCACATCCACAGATGGAAAGGAACTGTGCCCCAGCCCCCAGCAGCTGTAGTTCATAGATTACAGCCAAGCACTCCATCAATACCTAACCCCAGTTTAGATGATGGGAGTTTGGACTTTGAGACGATGCTGTTATGGGATAAGACTTTGGGACTCTTGGGTTGGGGTGAACACATTTTGCATGTGGGAGGAACATTGGGGGCCAGAGTGGACAGGCCCTGGGGTGACTCCTTAATGACTTCCACCTCCTGGTGCTCATGGCTTTGTGTAATCCCCTCTCCAAGAGTGTGAGCAGGACCTGTGTCTTGCTTCTAACTAGTAGAATATGGCAAAGGTGACAGGCTGTCACTTCCACGTTGTGTTACATGGCACTTCCATGGTTGCCTTACATTATATGGCAATGGTGTTACATTATATGGCATGGTGTTACATGCCACTTCCATAGTTACATTATATGGCAATGGTGATGGGGTATCACTTCCATTATTATGTTATGATATATACATAAACCCCAAGAGACTAGCTCTCACTCTACTGCTGGTCTTGAAGAAGCAAATCATGCATTTAACAGCTGCAAAGGAAAGAATTCTGCCAACAACCTAAATAATCTTGGAAGTAGATTCTTGTACAGTTGAGTCTCCAGATGGGAGTGAAGCCCCACTGATCCCCTGAGCACAGTCCTGTGAGACCTTGAATAGAAGATTCAGTTAAGCCAGGTCTAGATTCTGAACTTACAGAAACTGTGATAATATTAATAAATATGGATTCTTTTAAGCCATTAACTTTGTGGTAATTTGTCATGCAGTAATAGAAATCTAATACAAAGATTCTCAAAAGGTGATGGATGGAGAGATTATAGCATCACTTAGAATAGCACCATCTTGGACGTAGTCTTTTTTATTAAACCTTTAATCTTACAGGTACACAGCAGTAGTACCCAATCAATGGAACAGTGATGTGCTGCTTGGAAATGATTGAAAGGATATTTAATATATTTATCACTAGTACAGAGAGTCAGTATAATGCTTCTACTTAAAATGACATGGCCAAACAATAAAAACCCTAACAATAAAAACTATAGGATTTGATGGTTCCACCAAAGAAGCCTACAGCTGTCTCAATTTCTATAAGATGCTAAATGAGAGATAAAATTAAATATTTCAAGTTCTAAGCATGAGTGGGAGTCACAGAAAGCCATGTGCTTTTTTTCTTTTGATTTAGAAGGGTTATTTTCAGTTAGGTCACCACTGCTGGGAGAGAAGAGCTGGGGAAAATAAGGTGTTCCTGAGAATATCATTTCACTTTATATAGAATTTTCCAGTTATCAAAGCACAACCATTCGCATTTGATGAGTTCAGCTGTCAGGAGTTCAGAGCAAGCCACTCTATAGGAAAGCACCAGAGGTCTGGAGAGACACTCGTGATCTGGGGGTTTGCTGTTTGACCTCAAATATGATTAGCGCAGGGAGCATGGAGGCCATCGTCGAGAGACAGCGAGTGACACACATTTGAAGGTTTGCCCATTTGCTGCTCGCAGATGCTTTCATTGACATTTCCTGTTTAAATATTCTGCCTAATTCACTTGAGAAGCCTGTGTGGATTACATGCATAATGAAAGACTCTGCAAAGCGCTCTGAGTACTCTACAACTAGAAAATAAAGTCATACAGCAGTAATGATAGGGAATCATAGTCAGGTAGGTATTTAAAATGATATCCTTGTCAGATTTGCAAGTGAGGGAGAATTTATGAGCTAAATCTGGGCTTTCTAAAGGCTTGAATTGAAAGCACTCCTTACCCATAGAAACGATGTCTGACCTTAACTTGCTCTGGGACCTGGGAAAAAATCACTGTACCCAGAGTCTCAGTTGTATCATCTGCTAGATGGAAAGGTAAGAAAGAAGCAAAAATTTTTTTTGACTTAGCATCATTTACACATGTAATACTTTCTCATGCCCAAACATACCCTCATCATCAGGAGGAAGGGTAGTGTGGTAACTACAAACATGGGTTTTGGAGTCAGATAAATTTGGGGTTTGAATCCTGGCCCTTCCACTTATTAGCTACGGGACCTTCAACAAATTCTTTAAGCTTGCTAAGCCTTGCTTTCCTCACCTTAAAGACAGAGTTACTACCATCCACTTGAAAAGACTGCTATGAGGGCTAGATGAGATAGCGTATCAGTCAGTTGTCCAGTAAGGCTGCATAACAAACACCCCACACTCAGGGTCATACCATGAGGATGGGGCTGGGTGGCTCTGCTTCAGGCTTCAGGGATGCAGGCAATCTGGGGTGATTCTGCTCCCTGGCTACTCTTCTGGAATTGCTGACTCATCCAAGGCATGTTCTTACGATGAGGGCAAAAGCACAGAGGGAAATCTTAGCTGTCCATTGCAAGCCTTTGCTCACATCACCCCATTGGCCATGCAAGTCACATGGCCAAACCCGAATTCAAGGGGTGGGGAAGTATTCAGATCTTCATGAGGCTGTGGTGAGAGCCACGAAGATTCAACTTTAATAATTCAGTCTACCAGAGATGGTGTGCATGAAGTACCTATGGAACACAACATCTGGTGCACAGGGTCCTGATCAGTCATTGACATCTCTGATTATGATTTTTTTTTCCTGCCAACAATCTCCAGGCCAATCAATCTTTCTTGTGCTACTTGAGGCAAACCAGAAAATTTCTCCAGCTCAAAAATACCACTACCCTGCTTACTTGTCTGATACTACAGTATAAGTTTCTCTTTTTGGAATTATGATTGTCTTTTTTCCTATGGTCCTCCTATCAATAGCAAATGCTTTGGGAGAGAGAACACAAAGTAATCATTAACCCTTTAGGGGTTAATGGAAAGGTTTAGGGAAGAGGAGCACAGGAGGAAGATAGAAAGTAATTAGATCAACCGAACACAGCTGGGTCTCTGATATTAGAACTGGGTTCAACTTACTTAGAAATTGGGTGAATTTGAACAAATCAATTAATCATGTTAAGGTTTCATCATCTATACAAATTGGTTAAAACTATTCATTTTATTATAAGAATGCCACAAAATAATGAATATGAAACATTTTGTACTCTGTAAAACACTATCCAGTGTTTGGTAACTAGATTTTCAAAATTTCATTCAGGCCTCTTGCCTAAGATAGTTCAAGAAAAACTGCAGATTACCATAGACGTGATGCCTGCTTTCCCTTCACACCAGCTTCTGCTCTGGGGGTGGAGCTACAACAGTCACGTGATTCCTGTATCTATTCTGTCCCTGTGTGGGGTCCACTCTATCACTTCCTCCCTGCAGTCACAGTGGGAACAGGCCTACTATGTCACAGTAGGAATGTTGGGAAGGGCATTTTGAACCATGAGAGGAGGCATTTAGAAATAGACTCAACCATCAATTAGTCGTAAATAACTTGTGTATTTTTAAAAATCTCTTGTCAAAAATACCACTTCCAAAAATCTGCAGCAGTATCTGTTGAGTTGTTCAGAACCATGGCCCTCACGGGGAGGACAGATTGTAAATCTCTTGGTAACTGTTATTTCTACACTTGCAAAACCAGTGAAGACAACAGACTTGAAGTCTCACAACTCTTTTGACGCTGATTACTCTCTGGAATCTCACCTTCCGATGTCAATATGCCTTTTCAACCAGCCTGCCTGAAGCGTGCTGACCAATACCGAAGGACCTGCACTTTGCCACAGCTTAAGGGGCGACACACTGTTTTTATGTCATAATCTCTTTTCTCACTTTCCTTTGTCCATCTTAAAGGACAATTCGACCAAACTATTTAATAGAACTGTGGGTTCTATTTAACTTAAATAATTTTGCCTAAATGGCTTTAAACCTGCATAACTCTATTTATTCAGTACTTCCTGTCAATTCATTCACTGCTTCTCATTTCAAGGATTGCTCTGACTTCTGAGATATAGTCTGCATGATTTATAATACGTCATTCTTAAGTGACTTGTAAAGTTTTTCCGGAGAAGGCATTTCCAAAAAGTGGGATCATGCAAGCTGCATGGCATACTCGGGCCCTGCATGGCATAAACCTTTAAACTTGACTTATTCTAAGAGACTGGTAGAATCAGCAGCATTTTTTTTGATGGTCAGTATTGTCCACCATCTGCCACTGCGTGATTGTACTCATAGTGTTTGGAGAAAGACAGGATAGCTCTAATGGAGTTCAGTGATTCTACCGAAAGCAAACACATGAAAAATAAAATAAAATAAAGGAGTTTGGTGAGAGTATGAGGTACTAGATTTTTTTTGGTATCCTTCAGTTAAATGCATCTGATAAACTTTACTCTTTATGGGGGAGAGTCAATCTGGCTAGATCTTATTTTGTCACTTCTTGTCTGTTTTTATTTTATTTTACTTTTCTCACTGGCAAAATTGTGACTGATGTCCTATTTCTAGAAATCCAGGACTTGTTCCATACTTTGACGAGTATTTTCCAGTAAATCACCCAGGTAGCATTATAAGTGTCTATAACAAATATTTAAGTGAGTAAGAGAATCACAGGGTTCAGGAACTTAGAAGTTGGGAAATTTTGCTCTAACCATCACTGGGAATGATAAATTCTGTCAGAGAGGAAAGGATAATGAGCCGGTCCATTCAGGGGATGGGAGAAATGAGGTGGAAGGTCCTCCTAAGTCCTAGGTCCACTGAGCATGGTGGATTGCCACTAAGGGGGGAGCCTCTGTCTTCACTGCCAAACATGACCTGCTGGGACCTGAACAAGTGAAAAGCCATGATGAAATAAACAATATTCTGTAAACAGTGTGTAAATAGTAAACACACTCTAACAAGACAGCACATGTCCTGGGTCTTTAGTTAGGATGTTTCTCTAAGACTATGCCTCCTTCTAGAATGTTTCTTATCTAATAATAATGATAACAATAATGGTACTCTAGGGTAAGAAAATAGGCCTTAGTTTCACTTGGGACTTTTTCTTTCACTATAATAATCAACAGTAGAGGATTTTTCTGGGCATACTGCTCATTCCATTTTTTGGGTTTTGTAAAAACTTGGGATAGAAGAAAAACAATAAACCTAAAAAAGCAAATTCCTTCCGATTCCAACTTTTTAAAAGACATAGCTCACATTATTTTTTGGTCATTAGTGAAGTGTTAGCTCTCTCTTAGGGAGAAAATTATGTTCAATAGTAGGATATTGCCTAATATTAACTAGTAGAGTTGGTTAATTAGTCAGTTTCTATTAAGTATCAATCAATATCTTTTTAATATTGGAAGCTCCTTTGTCCCTAAAGATTTATCTTCTAAAATATCCACCTTTTGAGCACTTAACATTTTAGCTGGTCTGAAATATATCAAAATCCTATCAGAAAATCAAACTCACAAAATGTAGGATTATAAGATTTTGTACTGATTTTTGGGCAGAACAGACTCACACGTTCAATATCAGATAGAAGAACCAGAGTGTGCATGAAAAATGGAATTATAGTTCTAATTTAGTCAGCTCAAGTGATATTTTATAAGCATTGCCCATAATTTATCAGCTACGTTCCTTCTTTGCATCCTTTAAAAATGCAACCAATTTTGCTTTCCATATTATTTAAACACAATTTATGTAGTATTCATGTAAACACAGAATAAGTATTCAAATAGCACAGATGTCCACTAATATAATGAACAAAAGAAGAATCTGAACTTCATACTTTGTCTGGATCACAGAACTCTGGAATGATCTGTTGGAGAACATGATGATAAGCTTCAATGATATTTAACTCCCATAGAGAACTTTGGGGAAATGCCCTGATAGTCTATGGAATTCTTATCATTCTAAAGTGCAGAAGGAAACTGCAATGCCTGGATTTTCTTTGTAGTAACTTGGCATATCTGAAATTTATTGGGTCTGCTTTCCGCTTTAATGTAATTATTTTTATGAACACTTCTTGTCCAAAATTTACTAGCTACTTCTTTAAGGTAAATTATATCCGATTCTAGCACCCAAATTATTTGTTTTTATTGGAAATAGTTATCTCTTAGGCTATAAAAACACATTCGAAGATATATATGTGTATATATATTTGATTACATATATAAAAATGTGTGTGTATATATACGTGTATATATGTACATTTATAAATATCATTTATTATTAAAATCTGTTAGTACTCAGTTTTATATTAAAGAAATGTTTAAATCTTTTGAGAGCAAATAAAAAACAATGAAGAGTTGTCTAATATTGATCACAGGCTATTACCCATATTAACCAGAGGGGATGGAAAATATTCATCAATATAAGGACTGGCAAAAACACCATTTAAAGTAGAAATAAAAATTTCCTATTTTGTGACTGCATTTTATGTCTGCTTTTAAGAAAATCTCTCATCTAAAAGTTGAGGTTCCTTTTCACGTGCTGCAATTTACAATAAGTGGTGAACATTATAATCATTCAAGAATAATTGTGGACAATCTTTCGATGGTTAAAAAAATACATGATTTAGGCATTTTATAGCTTGCCCATAAAGATGGTACACTGCATCAGATAAGAACATGCTTCTCAAGCCAACCTAGAGACGGAATCCTTACCATACCTTCATGGGAGCCAGTTGTATGGGTGTGATGCATGAAGGGTCCACCATGGGCTTCGGCCTGTTGGCTGTATCTGCTAACAGGCTGTGCCACTGCTGGGGAAGGCCAGTGAACTTCTGTTCTTGTGGATCAAACCCAGTGTGAACCCTGTGTTCAAAGTTGGATGGGCCAGATATTTCAATCTTTTTCTTTTTCTTCCCAAACATGATGAAAAAACCTGGAAAATGTAAGCAGAAAAGAGGCAGCTGTTTATATCTTGTCAGCAGAAGACCACAGGAAAGTTATCGTTCATTCGTTCACAGTTATATCTTTTCACTTATTCCTCTAGGTCCATTTCAGGGTATGTAGATTAGATAATTTCATTCAGAATTTTTGGTGCTGTCCTTGAACTTGCCATGAGGAGTGTAGTTCCCTGCCCCATTGGCTTTGGGTTTGGCTCAGTGACCTGCTTTGACCAACGACTGTGGCTGGAAGACACAGTCAGTTCAGGGTGGAGGTTTTTAGAGGCATTTTGTGTTTCCACCTTCCCCCTTTGCTCTTGCCACTTGTCATGAAGATCTCCTGGGCATATGATGCTTCCTCACCCTAGTCTTGGAAGGAGAGATGCATGAAGCAGACACAAACCTGACCTCCAGTCTAGAACCAAGAACCAGGCAAGCCCAACTGAGCCGTAGCTGACTCACAAGTGAGAAATAAATGTATGTAATAAAGTCACTGAGACTTTGGACTTGTTTATCATGTAGTATTATCAAAGCAAAAGCTGACCAGTACACAGGGAGAAGCATCTCAAAGTTTGGTATGCACTTAAAATCCAAAACATTTGTGAGGAATAATAAAATATGTGTATACATGAAAAATAGGTTAATAATGATATTCACCATGTACACTTATTATTAAAATTAAACAAGTGAACATTTATAAAGTACTTAGAAAAGCATCTGGCACAAAGTAAGTGCTGCAAGTATTAACTACACCTCTAGACAAACATATAACAAACTTGACTGACAGGGCCTGCACAGAAGAGAACCAGGGGAGAAAGGCAGGGAGGAAGACTCACTTTTCACCATATAGTTAGAATTTTGTACAATGTGTTTTACTTGTTTGGAACAACATAGGTAACCTAGTTAAAACATATCCATTGACCAGAATCTCTCCCAAGAATATGTAAACTACGAAAAGTATGCTTTACGGTATTGAAAACATGTCAAATAACCTGGATTTGAATCCCAGGTAGGTCGCTTATTTGCTGTGATCCTAGGTAACTGCTTTTTCCTCTCTGAGTCTACCTCTCTGTGAACAGGACAATCATGATCGTTTTGGGAATCCTTCCGACACTGTTGTGAGCATTATAAAAGATGATGCTTTGGCTTAAATGTTGCTTTGTTGGAGAAGCCTTATCTCAGCCCTTAGACTGGGATAGGTGGGTTATACACTTCTACAGTTCTATGTATATATTCTTCACGGCATTCATCCACTTGTGATTGATTAATTACATGTAACGGCGTGATCGGTGTCTGTATTCCCTACAGAATGTGAGATCCATGAGGGAAAGGATGCTTCCTGCTTGTTCATATGCCTGGCATATAGCAGAAATATTTGCATATCAAGAAATATTTGCTGATGGACTAAAATCACCCTGAACGGTACATTTATTCAGTAAATAGCACATGGAGTCAGAGCTCCATGGATATTCTTGATAACATCTTCCCTTGCTCTCTCCTTTTTCTTTCTCTACCTCCCTTCATTCTCCATTAAAACTTCCCTTTCTTCTTTTAACCATTTATCCCTGCTTGGCAAGCAGGGTCTTCCTGCTGCCTTCCAGTGTTCTCAAGCTCCTGTCCCATCCTCTGTCTAATGAATATTCTCTCAGCAATCCTCAGATCAGTAACAGCCTTCACTCCCCAGACTCCAACAAAACCCATTCCCCATTCATCCTGGCCATTACTTCAGACTAATTTGGAAAACTAATGAAAGGCTGTAATGAAAAACAGATGAAAGATGATAAGGGCTCAAAATACCTTGATGCATTATTGCTTCTAGAAAACATAATTATAATTAAAAATTGTTTTAAAGTACTTTACTACAAGTAGGCTCATAAATATAGGTCAGCTGATCTTAAACACTTTGGTACACGTAAGCCAAAGAGTAATGAGGTAAGGGAACCCAGCTGCCATAGACGCTGCAGGAATGGAATACAAAGTTTCATGCTTCCTGGTGTCCAAGTCTTTGGGTAAGCCTCTCCCACACTGACTCTGGACTTGTATATGGGATAAAAGAAAATATGACACAAACATACAGTGTGCTTGCACATCGGGACCTGCTTGCACTCTTGCTGTTCTTGGACCCTGCAGTCAGCGTGAGAACAGGGCCAGGCTATCCTGCTGGAGGCCGAGAGGCCGAGTAGCCCAGTCACCCCTCTCCCCAGCCAACAACAAGCCAAGCCCCAGAAGCAGAGCCGCCTAGCTGACCAGCAGCTGTCCATGTAAGTGAGCCCTGTCAAAACAGGCAGACTACCCAGCTGAAATGGACTCAAAGGTGCTGACCTATGGAATCAAGTACACAAATAAAAGGTTGGTGTTCTACCGGGGGTGGAGAACCTGTGGGCTTCTGATTTCAAGATTGCTCTTTTTTAAGCACCAAAGGAGGCAAGAAAAGCTTCATCTTCCTCTGCTGTACCCCTTTTAATAAAAGGATTTGTTCTATAAAATTTGGATTCAATCAAAAGGCCACACTTAAGGATCTAGAAGGCCATATGTGGCTTTGTTTGGAGTAGACTCTTGCACAGAAAAAGCTAAGTAATAGCAAAGACCTGATTATCATCCCACACCTTGCATCGTCAGGTGCTCATCATTTTTCTCTTTCCAGTTTAGTTGCTTCAAAGTTTCAAGTAACAATATCTAATCTGGGTAACTGTATTAGCTGTTATGCAATTGAGTGTTAATTCAAAGGAGTTTTGATTGTGATACCACTATCTGGTTTCGGAAGGCCTGCAACATTTTCAGTAGCAGGAAATTACACCAAATAAGTGGCTCTATACACCATCTCTCAGTATTATTCAGTGAGAATAACATACATTCAAAAATATAATTTGGACATTTGTTGGTGAGTCTGCTTGACATTTTAATAAGCTTTAGCTATGACCATTAAAAAAAACAAGATAGACATTATTTCAGAAAAATCATTTGAGAAGAGTTCTTTTGAACTGAACAAGCACTGAAAATGCTAGGCCAAATATTTTTAGAAGCAGAGTATAAATGTCTTACTGTTACCCTTCCTCATTGTGAATTTCCCAATGGTTGGTATGCCATTCAATGAGAATATAAAATAGGAAATATCAATGAACTAATACTGTTCCTATTTTTAAATGAAGGAGTCATGGAAAGGAAACCCACAGCTGAATTAATCTACCTACATTGCATCCTGTGATACCATGCAACTGTAATTTAAATGGTAATACGTAAGTTCTACATGTCCAGCCAGTTGAAGAGTTATGGAAGCAACTTAAAAAGAAAACAAAAAAACCGCTCTAAATCCTAAAGCAACATTCCTGTGAAGCTCACAGATGCAGAGAGACAGAATCTCCAAGATGTATCAATGATATCCCATTGGCAGTGGCTATCACTCTGTTAGCAATGGGGAAGGCCACACTCAGGTGAAAGACAGAGACAGGGTCCTGGTGCCTTTTAGCACCTTGGAGCAGAGGGATACTGGTAGGGAAGTGAAGATCTGCTTAGTGGAAGATTTCTTCTCTCTGATATGTCCATGCTTAGTCACTACCTGGTAGGCTGCTAAGTGTTCAATGTGTCTGATCCCACATTCACAACAGCCCTGTGCTGGGGGTTCCTAAGACCACCCCCAGGCTTGATAGTTTGCTAGGAGGACTCACAGGACTCAACACAGAGTCATAATCATGGCTGTGATTTAGTACAGTGAAAGGATACAAAACAAAATAAGCAAAGGGAAAAGATACATGGGGCCAAGTCCAGAGGAAACCAGGCTTTAGGGCCCTCCCCTAGTGAACTCACACAGGGTGTGATTAATTCCCCAGCACTGAATTGTGACAACACATGTAAAGTGCTGTCTACCAGGTGTGATCCGAGAGACCAAAATAGACACTGCTTTATCAACTAAGGTGGACCCTAAGGTTAAGGAAACCAAGTTACCTATGGGTCGAGGGTTCAGAGCCTGGCTGGCACGGCAAATTTCTAAATTCCCATGACTACAAGAAAAACCAAACTCTTGCTAAACTCTCTAATAAGGGGATCTCTCAGGCTGATTTGCAACCCAGACCAATACAACCCTGATTGGACAGAGGACCAGCCTTACAAATATTTTTTTCTGATAAGCAATTACAGACCTTAAGGCAGTTTCAGCCACCTTATGGAGGCTGCGTACAAACTGTCTTTTTGTCCTGTAGATCACCTTTTGATGTAAAGAACCAAATCCCATCTCATTTTAATGCTAAAACCCTGCCCCAAAGTGAACATGGGATGTATGTTACATACATGTTTATCCACTGCACATATGCTCAGCTCCCCTCATAAATATGTATAGCTTTTCTCCCAAACCTGCTGAATATGTATGACTCTATTGTGCAATACAGACTTTGTAAGGCATAAAAATCCAAACTGCTCTTTTCCTCTTTTAAGAGAGAGCACTTTCAGTACACACTGGAGACTTTCTCTTCCTAGCCTGCATATCCAATATTGCCACTAAAGCTCTCCCTTCTACTATTTAGCCATCCTGGTGGTCTTTTGGATGACACAGGGAAATCCATCAGAGACTCAGTGCCTGAGGATTTTATTCGGTACTTGGTCACATAGGCACCCTCTGCCTAGTCCATACTAAAATTTCAGACTCCAGAAGGAAAGCAGGAGTTCAGCATAACGATATTGTTTGCATAAACAATTTTAGGTACAGTGAGCCATTCTTATCAGGGAATGGTGGGAGTCTTTCTAAAATCCAATTTCCCAGATGCCAACCACGGGCCAACCTTGCAAATAGGTTATCTAAGATATGCAGTCTTAGGCTTGCTATATTAACTCTTTTCTGCAGAGGAGGTGTTTTTATCATCTCCATTTCACAGATGAGGAAACAGATGCTCAGAGCTCAGGTTAGAAACTGGCAAAATTGGAGACTAAGAACCTCAAAACACACTTTTGATCACTGAGCAATGTATTACTGCTCTGTACTTATCTTCTCCGCCAGATACACCATCCTCCCTTTCTTAAGGAACTCTGTTAATGGGGATGGTGGGCCATAATAAAGTAACTGTGAGATTCTGGAAGTTTCTTGGGTCCTTTCATGTCTGTTCAGAAAGACCCTGGCTGAGAATAAATTCTGTCACCGAGCTGGTGAGGCTAGCAGCAGGGCCTTCTAATGCTTCAGGGAACCCCGACAGCCTCTCACACAGAAGCAAAGATCCTCGCTGCTCAGCATCCAAGAAAACCCAAGGCATGGCATACCTCATTCCAACCCTGAGCTTCCAGCAGACCTACTATCTAACAATTGGGTAGGGTATCTTTCAGTACAGAAAGTTTGTCACAGGTTAAAAATTAGGCATTTCAAGAATTAATGTCAACTATTTCCTCATCTCTTTGTTTCATTATTAAACACACATGTGATCATTCCCCTGGTAGTTCAACTCAGCATTAACCAAAGTGTGTTCCTGGGAACACCAGCTATTTGCAAGACAAAGATGAAGGGTGAATTCAGAATTGATTCCTTAAGTCAAATAAGTTTGGGAAACAATAGGTTACTTAAGTTTCCTTTGTGGGACTTTTCAAGGTCTTCCTTATGCTAATGTGTAGTCAAGTTCCTAGAGGAAGATAGTAAACAGATCCCGGAATCCTTGATTCTGGAAGTTTCTTGCAAAACTCAGAGGAAACATTGCTTTGATGGATGGTTTTGGTCACCATATGTTCTTTGCAAGGTGAGTCGTAGAAGTCTTGGAAGAGACTGAAGGCAATGCAGACCTCCAGATTCCCATACCTCGTTTCTGCTCTGACATCTTCATGCTTCTCTCAGCCCTCAAACTGCTTTTAGGGACAGCCCAGCTCTGACTCTACCTTAGCAGGTTATCTGTCTTAAGCACATTCCTAGTCTAAAAGCTCCTGGATATAGGCATCTCCCAATTCAGGTTTCTATGAGCAGGGATAGTGAGCAGAGATTCAAAGAACTATCACACAAGTGAAGCAGCACCTGGTACTATTCAAGTCATGCAGCTTGGGGTGGTGGCACAGCACCTCGTTAGGGACCCACAGAAGTTACTTAAACTATACTTATCTAGGACTAATTGTATATCAGACACTGTTCTATATGTATAAACTCATATATTCTGTTCACAGTAACTTATGTTGTGAGGACAATTGTTATTTCTGCTACACAGATATGGAAACTGAGGCCCAGAGGGGTTAAGGGATATCCCCGAGTTCATCCAAGTAGGAAGAAGCTAACATGGGATTCACGCCCAAGTGGTCCACATCCTGAGAACAGACTGGGGCACATTGTGTTGCGCTGGTTTGAATACCAGTCCTGCTTCTGCTATGTGACGAGCCATGTGGCCCTGGCAGCCTCTCTGAAATTGAGTCCTCCTTTCTGAAATGAAGATAACTCTAGATTTGCATAGCTCTTGGAATAGCTAGCATAACTAAATAAGAAGGTATTGGAAGAAGCCCTTTGAAAACAACACAGTAATAGCAATAGTAGCTAACAAGAAGTGACTATTTCCCAGCATCAAACATTGTCTGAGTTAAGTGTGCCAGCTCTCCTCTTCTAGGATCCTGACAATGCTGTGAAATATTACTTTCAATTTACAAGTGTGGGAAATGGAGCTTAGGGAGGTTAAATGACTTGATTTCTCAAGGTGGGTTGGTTAGCAAGAGGCAGAAATAGACTCAAATCAAGTCTACCTAACTCTGCACTTGTCTCTTAATAGCTGTGTTTGACTGATAGCTGGCAATGTACTAGTCCATTATCAGTATGGAATTATGTTCGCTTTAAAATATTAATAAATTTTAGGCAAAACTAATAATTGTGTGCCTGAATCAAGCCTGGGTGCATAGGAAGGTGGAGGGGGAGGCCTTCCAAATACCATTTTACATCACAAAGTAGCAAGGAGTTTGGAGATGAACAATGAAAATACTTGTCACCCTTTAAGAAATAATCTCTGTAAAAAATAAAAGATTATTACAAAGAGCCCATTACAAAAAAAAGAAGAGAAAGACAAGAAACTTTGGGAAGAACAAAAACTGGAATAGAAAAATAATAATAATATAGTTCTTGGCTCATCAATACACAATGGAAAAAAAATTACAAAATATAAAGACCATTTATTTTAAGTTTTTGTGATAGTGTCTGGACTTTAACTCCTGGCTCAAGCAATCCTTCTGCCTCAGCCTCCTGAGTAGTAGGACTATGCATCGATATGACCAAAAAAACCTAAAAAATATTATATTAGGAAAATAGGGGAGGTGAGCAGATTATGTAACAAAGCCAAATTCTTATCTATCATAGCAGAAAATAAAAGAATGGAGTATGACAGTGCTATGGTTTGAATGTGTCCCCCAAAGTCCATGTGTTGGAAACTTAATCCCCAATGCAATAGGGTCAAGAGGTGGGATCTCTAAGAGGTGATTAGGTCATGAGGGCTCTGCCCTCATAAATACATTAATGTTGTTAGGTTATGAGAAGTGGGTTAGTTGTCACAGCAGTGGGGTTCCTGATAAAAGGGTGAGTTTGGCTTCCTTCCTTTCTCTCTTTCTCTCTCTCTCTTGAGTGTGCTCTCTTGCCCTTCCACCTTCTGCCATGGGATGCTGCAGAAAGAGAGTTCTCATCAGATGCAGCCCCTCAATCTTGGACTTCACAGCCTCCAGAACCATGTGCCAAATAAATGTCTATTGTTTATAAATTATTCACTCTGTGGTATTCTGTTATAGCAGCATGAAATGGACTAAGACAAACACTATACATATATATTTTTTGCCATATGTATAATAAAAAAACAGAAAAAAAAAAAAAAAGACCAAAACTGAAGAAATGTCACAGTGGTTTCTGGAAAGTAGAACTTGGGAGTCATTATAGAATTGGTCAGGGAACCATTGTATTTCTTATACTTTTTTTTTAATCAGTCATGTATGATGTATTTCTTTCCTACAGTATTTTAAAAGCAATTGAAAAACAAACACATTAAAATTAATATGCATTAGAATACATTCAAATAAAACTGAAAATCTTTTGGATTAATGTTCAGAAAAAGAGGTTGATCTACATGTTTAGCAGAATAAAAGGAGGGTTACCAACCATCATTTTTGAAGTAATATCTAGAGTAACCATTCACACGGGGATTTAGGAAGCTGCTATCCTTTGGGAAATACATCCATTGAGAACCTAGGCTTCCAAATAGTGCCAGCCAATTTAGATTCATATCTTGCCTAAGAGGTAGCAGTTCATAGAGATGAGTGATTATTAAGGCGGTTGAATCATGAGCTGATTTTTAATCTTGGGTGCCTTTACCCTTGTTTCTATTGTTCTACATTATTTGTTAGAGTGTTGGCAAAACCCCCTTAATTCCATGGTAGCCATATCCACTGAAAGTGATGTGTAGCTTGGGAAAGAAATATAGTCAACTCTTTGAGAGTTGAATCACACATTTACAACTGGACAAGCAGTTGGAAACATCTAAAGAAACCACATATGACAGATTGGACAAACTAATGTCACCTCTTTATGGCCTCTCTAGAATGTGTCTTAGCTCATAAGACCCCAGTTTGTTGGTTTAAGCATGAAGGAGTGAATTTATAAGACACATTGTTCTTGTTTATGGGGAAAATAATCACATACTAATGAAGTGACCTTGTAGATAGATTTTAAAACTCCATTTGGCTGCAAGCATATACACTGGCCAAAAAAATTGCCCTAACACTTTTTCCTTAATATTTTTGGTTCAAAAAATCAGTTTCAGGACTATGAATTCTATTTGCAATTTTCTTGCCCAAAGTCTGATGTGTTTTTATATATATATATAATTTTATTTTTCATAACTTCTGCAATTCTTTATTAAGTTAGAATAATCAGTAAGAACAGTGGTATACTTATGGGAAATAGCTATACTTTTTAAAATGTTAACCTACTCATGGTGATTTTGAATGGAGTTGGTTTCATAGGACACAAACTTATAAGGTATTACTTTATTTAAAACTATTGAAAGGACATTTGAGACACATGCATGAATAAACTTTGAAGACATTATATAGTGAAATAAGCCAGACAGAAAAGAAAAATCATTGTATGATTCCACTTAAGTGAGGTACCTAGAGTATTCAAATTCATAGAGCCTGAAAGTAGAATGGTGGTTTCCAGGGGGCTGGGAAAGAATAGGGAATGAGGAGCTATTATTTAATGGGTACAGAGATTCAGTTGGGGTTTCTGGAGATTGATGGTGGTGATGGCTGCACAATAATGTAAATGTACTTAATATCACTGAACAGTACAGTTAAAAACAGTTAAGATGGTATATTTTATATGTATCCCTCAATTTAAAGAAACGTCATGCCCCTAATTAGGATCAGGCAAAGTATAGGATTCCCATGAGAGCCATGAGGCTATGCAGCTTCTAGCTTTTGCTTTCTGAACAAAGGACTGAACAATCTAAATATTGTTTCCATGATAGATATGGAGGTGGTGAATAAAGCTTATAATATCCAGTTGGAATGGGGACTTTGCTGGTTCTTCTCTGTTGATACACTACCACTCTCTCCCTAGCCCCAGATTCAGCTTCTGCTCCTCTCTGTGCCTTGGATGATAATTTCTATGACTATATCACAAGAGCTTCCTTGCCTTTGGCTTCTAGTAGCGTTTGACCAATTAGAGGCACTTTGTGGGTAGAGAAAGAAGTTGGGTATTAATTCCCCTGGTTTTCTCTGTGCCTTGCCACCCAAAATTCCCCAATACCCACAGCTTCTGTTGGGCAGTCCTTTGTCCCAACCACAGCAATATCTTAAGATAAATGGCACGGAAGGTGTTGATGGTTACATAACAATGTGAATGTACTTAATGCTACTAAACTGTACACTTAAAAATGGTTAAAATGCTAAATTTTATGCTATGAACATTTTATAATAATAATAATAAAAAGATAATGGTGTGGATATGCCCCAGGAGCTCTGACTGCATGAGAGGAAGAAGTTGGCCAGCAGGGGCTGTGTTGAAGATGAGGTGAGGCAGAAACAAGATGGGCAGAGCTGGAGTCAACCGATTAGACACTTTTTTTGTTCATATCCCTCCTCGGCATCTTAAGCAATGTTGGTCTAATACAGTTGACTTCTGTCTTTTGGTTCTCAAAACTAACTAGGGGTATGCATTCAGGCCCTACAGGTGAAGAACTGACATAATTACTAGACTCTTCAAATTTCCAGCCATTCAGACAGCTGGGGATGTAGTAGAAAGAATAAGACCACAGAACTAAAAAAAAAAAAAAAATTGTACCTTTAATGTGCCTTTTAAGAGTGAGTCTTTACTCATTGACTCCCTCAGAAAGATATTTTTCTCTTCTTAGCCTCAGATCTTGATAAGGTTTGGATGTTTGTCCTCTCCAAATCTCATGTTGACATTGGATCCCCAGTGTTGAATGTGCTTGGGTCATGGGGCTGGATCCCTCATGAATGGCTGGGAGCCCTCCCTGAAGTAAAGAGTGAGTTCTCGCTCTATTAGTTCCCCCAAGAGCTAGCTGTGTAAAAGAGCCTGGCAGCTTCACATTCCCCTTGCTCCCTCTCTCGCCATGTGACACGCCTGCTCCCCTTTTGCCTTCTGCCATGAGTGGAAGCTTTCTGAGGCCCTCACCAGAAACAGATGCTAGGGCCACGTTTCTTACACATCCTGCAGAACCATGAAGCAAATAAACCTCTTTTCTTTACAAATTACCCAGCCTCAGGCATTTCCTTTATAGCAACACAAAACAGACTAAGACAGATCTATTCTGATGAACCTAGTAAATGTAATAATGGGTATTTAAGTACTTCAGAAATGCCTCCATGTGTTCAGGTAATCTAGGTTTAATGACCAGCCTGTCATTGGTAGAAAAAAGAAGGCTGTATCAGAAATCACATTGCAGAGGGGATGGCACCAACCCTCGTCATCCCCTTATTGCAATGTCATTGCTAAGATATGCATTTGCAGTAGCCTCAGAATCAAGAACAAAAGATTCGCTAGGCTTTTAGCTATGGTGTTTTAGGCAAAATATAACATGGATTATATACTTGGGATTCAGAGAAAAACATAAAAATCTTGGGATGGGTTCATAATATAATCTAAAGTCATTTTCTAAAAATCCTTATCATTATGTGTCAAATATGTTATACATGACATCATGGTTTCACTTCCTTGGATTCTTTCATTGCAGCGTCTCCTGGACATGACCCATACAACAGTCACTGTGTCCCACTGGGTGATTCCCACTTCCGAAAAACTGCTTCCAAGGATGTTGGGTCAACAAAATGATTATTCTTGTATTTGGACCCAATCACTATTGTACGACACTCGTGATCCAGTTGCTCTGTGATCTCGGCCTATTTTTTCTAATCTGATCCCTAATCCAACTACATCTGCCTTCTCAACAGCAGCAGCCCCCTTTTGACTTCTTGTCTCTTATTTGTTCTCCTCTCCTTTCGTGAATCTCTTAGACCTTTCCCTCTGATCAAAATGTTTGGATCTTACCTATCTGCTGGCTCCTTCTCACCCAAGCTTTCTGATGCTGTCCTGGTTCTGGAGTCTGTGCCCAGACTTGGAATTAGCATATTCACTCACCCGACTTCACATCCATCGTCTAGACCTTCAACATTACAAGAACTTGCTTTTCTAACTCAACTCCTTATCCTAGCTTCAACTCATCCATCTCATTTTCCTGCTATCCAACTTCCAAGACTAAAAAAAAATGCATGCTTTTGGGAAAACATATTTAAATTCTTATCATTTTTACACTGTCCAGTGTGGCAACATGATACTGAAATAGTAGTGAGAAAAAAAAATCACAGGAATTTTGGATTAGCATCAACATAGTAAGCATGCAGAAAAACTGCAGAAACAATGTGTTAAATGTTAAAATCTAAAGCTACTATTTCACCAGGGTCTTATCCTTTGCTAGGAGTTTACCCTTATGCTCGTGATCCCAAATATGGAGACAGAGCCCAGACCTCTCTCCTAAGCTCCAGATCTATGCTTCCAAATCTCCTCTTGGATTCTTCCCACCCTTGGCACTCAGCATCTCCAAAACTTAACTCATGATCTTCCCACTTGCTCTTCCTATTTCTTTTCTACATATATCAGTACTCATATATACAGCACCACATTGCACTGAATTGCTGAAGCCAGTTTTGGGCATTCACATGGACTTCCCTTTCTCCGTCATCCTGCACATTCAATCATCACCAATTCCTATCCATTCTGCTCCCTAAATGTGCACTACATCTGGACATCTGAATCCCCACTGTATTAGTTCCCTAAAGCTGCTGTAACTATAACAAATAACCACAAAATAGTAGCTTAGATAACAACATTTATTATCTGACAGTTGTGGAGGTCACAAGTATGACACAGATCTCACTGGATGAAAATCAAGGCGTTGGCAGGACTCTGGCCCTTTCTAGAGTCTCTAGAGGAGAGAACCCATTTCCTTGCCTTTTCTAGCTTCTAGAGGTCCCCTGTATTCCTTGGCTGTTAGCCTCTCACTCCAGCAATACTGCGTCTCTCTCTGACTGCTCTGTTTTTTTCCATTTCCCTCTGACTCTCCTCTTCTCCCTTGCTCTTCCACTTTTAAGAAGCTTTGTGATTATATTGAGCCCACCTAGATAATCTCCCTGTTTTAAGGTATTAGCAACAGTAATTCTACTTGTAACCTTAATTCCACTTTGCAATGTAACCTAACACATTCATAGGTTTCAGAGATTAGGACCTGGATATCTTGGGGTGGGGCATTATTCTGCCTGCCACGCCCACTGCCACTGCAATGTTCATGCCACTATCATTTCTTTCTTAGGGTACTTCAAAGTCATCCAGTGCACTTCCCCTTCAACTGAACTTGTGCCACTTCCAAACTGCAGGCAGACCAATCTTTCTAAAATGCAAATCTGCATGGTGCTCTCTCTCCTAAACCTTTTCTTACTGACACACATACAATGGAATATTATTCAACCTTACGAAGGGAATGAAATTCTGATATATGCTACAACATGGTTGAAATTTAAAAACATTAAGCTAAATGAAATAAGCCAGAACCAAAAGGACAAATATTGTGTGGTTCCATTTCTATAAGTCATCCAGAATAGCCAAATTCATAGAGATAGAAAGTAGAATAATGTTACCAGGGCTGGGGGCAGGGTATAATGGGGGCTTATTTAATGAGAGCAGTTTTTGTTTGGGGTAACAAAAAAAGTTCTGGAGATGGATGGCGGTGACAGTTGCCCTGCACTGTGAACATCCTTAATGTCACTGAATTATACGCTTAAAATGATTAAAATGTGTCATGTATATTTTACCACAATATAAAAAGAAATGTAGAAATCAAAAACAAACAAACAAACAAACCCAGCTCCTTATCAGAGTTCACAAAACTCGCTGGGGTTCACCTTTTGGTACCTTTCTAACAGCATAAATTCCTTCCTCCTTTCCTTAAGCCTTTCCCCCCTGAGTCACCCCCATTACCTTAAAGGCCCCCAACCCCTGCGCCCTCCAACTTCTGCCTCCCCTGCCAGTCTCCAACCTCTCATCTCAGCCCTCACCCTGAGCCTCCTTTCTGGTCTCAGAGGAAATGTCACTCCTTCAGAAAGGCCAGTGTTGAATCCCAGAATACCTCTTTTACATTCTCTCACAGCTCCTTGTATAACTATTTATCATGCTACAAAAAAGGAGTATTTCAAACTACAGACATAATGCATGAGCACACACTGGTTATGGACAGTTCAAACAACAAAGAAGCATGAAGAATAAATGCTAAAAGTCAACCGCTATACCTATTCCCGTCGCAAAATCCCAAACCTGGACCTTTTTCTATTTGTTTACGCTGTCCTCCACACCTCCTGAATTTTCATACATAAATACGACCATGCTATGTACACTGTGTAAGATTTAATTTTTTTTGTCATTTAAATTATTTTGTCTGTTATGTTAATAAAAAGGCAAACCTTGGCCATCTTTCCATATCAGTACACCTAGTAGTACTTGCTTAAGTCTCCATAGCATTTTATAAAATGGATTGTACTATGATTCATCTATTGATTCCTTTATCGATTAACATTTAAGATTTTTTGTGGGGCTCTTAAAAACAGCATTCCTGTAAGAATCCTGGTAAATGCATCCTCTGCATAAATATGAGCAGTTCTGTGGCATTGATTGTCAGATACGGAAGTAACAGGATGAAAGGCATATGTATTAGTTCGCTGGGACTGCCATAACAAAGTACCACAGAGTGGGTGGCTTAAACAAGAAAATTTTTTTCCCTTACTTCTGGAGGCTAGAAGTCTACAATCAGAGCATTGGAAGAATTGGTTGCTCCTCAGGCACTTTCTCTTTGGCTGGTAGTTGGGCATCTTCTCTCTCAGTGTCTTCATATCATCTTCCCTCTGTATGTGACTACGTCCAATTTTCTTTTTCTTTTTCAGATACCAGTCATAGTGTCCGTAGGAACATCAGATTAGGGCCCACACTAATGATGTAATTTTAACTTAATTATATCTTTACAGTCCCTATCTCCTAAATATAGTCAAATTCTGAGGTATTAGCAGTTAGGAATTCGACATATGAATTTTGGGGGGTGGGAGGGGACACATTTCAGCCCATAAAAGCATGCACGTTTAAAATTTTAAAAATCCTGGCAAGCCAGCTTTCACAAGGCCTAGATTGTTTTTCTTTCCTACCAACATAGCTGGAAGTCAAAGTTGGTCCTCCTTAACACTCCATAAGCCCCTGAAGTTGATTTCTATCTTGTCTGTGCCTGACATATAGCAGGTGATCAATAATATTTGTCGAATCAATAGTCACTGTCACAAAATATTTCCCTTGATAAAACCAATGTGTGGATTAACCATATTGGCTTCCAACAAACAAACAGCCCACAGAGTGAGACCGGCAGCATGTGACAACCATGCATCCCAAATCCCTGTCTCAGGCTCTGTTTCTAAGGAACTCAAACATACAGCTTGTCAGGGGCAGAGTGGAAGACAGAGAATCCAGGCCTCTTAATCTTTTTTCCTCATATGTTTTTATCACTCCTTCAAAATATTTATTAAGTACTTACTATGTACCAAGCATTGTAGGCAAGGCAGTGCTGATCGAAACCTTATGGAGCAGAGGAGAGGAAGACAAACAAGCATCGTGAGGTCTGGAGTCAGTCCTCTGGGTTCAAATCCTCACTCTGCCACTGACTGGGGCTAATTACTTAATCTCTTCATGCTTCAGTTTCTCATCAATAAAGTGCAGCTAACAATTAGTGTCTATGTCAAACGGTTGTTGTGAGTATATAAGGAGCTAACATTTGTTAAGCGCCTATGACGCTGCCTGGCACAGAATGAACGTTTCATAATTGTTAGATATTATTATTACAAATGAAAGCAATAAAATATTATAGAGATGAGGGGTCCACAATACCTCGCTATACTATTTTTGCAACTTACCATGAATCTATAATAATTCAAAGAAGAAAGTACATATAAACATATGTATTTTTTACTTGAATCATACCCCCATAGTTATGTTACAAAATTATAGTATAATATCAAAACCACGAATTTGGCATGAGTAAAATATGTGCATATAGTTCTATGCCATTTTAACACGTGTAGATTCATGTAACCACCAGCACAATCAGGATAGAGAACTATCCTATCTCCACAAAGACTGTCTTCACGCTAGCCTTTTAGAGTTATACCAGCCCCCACCATCCCTAGCCTCTAGTGACCAGTAATATGTTTTCTACCTCCATAAACTTGCAATTTTGAGACCATTATATAAATGGAATCATACAGCATGTGACCGTTTGAGATGGGTGTTCTTTCTGCTCAGAACAATGCCCTTGAGACCCATCCAAACTGTACCACAGTTTAACCATTCACCTAGGCTGGGTGCAGTGGTTCATTCCCGTAATCCTAGCACTCCCAGAGGCCAAGGTGGGAGGATTCCTTGAGTTCAAGAGTTTGAGACCAGCCTGAGCAAGAGTGAAACTCAGTTTCTACTAAAAATCGAAAAAATTAGCCAGGCATAGTGCATATCTGTAGTCCCAGCTACTTGGGAGGCTGAGGCAGGAGGGTTGCTTGAGCCCAGGAGTTTGAGGTTGCTGTGAGTTAGGGTGATGCCATGGCACTCTAGCCTGGGCCACAGAGTGAGACTCTGTCTCAAAAGAAAAAAAAAAAAGCATTCACCTATCAAAGGCTAGTTTAGTTGTTTCTACTTTTTGGCTATTACAAATAAAGCTGATATCTATAACACTGTACAGGTTTTTTGTGGTCATGTGTAGTACTAATTTTTAATATTATGTATTGAAATGATAAAATTTTGGATAAAGTAAAATATATTATTAAAATTAATTTTGCCTTTTTTTACTTTAAAATATGACTACTAAAGTCATATGCCTCACATTATATTTCTATAGGACAGCATTATGATATAGTAACTTAGTAGAGTAACTTTGTCTACTTATGGTATGAATATTGGTAAAGAATGCTTTGAGTTCATCCTTTATGGCTAAGAATTTGCAGATCTTGCAAAGTGTGATACAGGAGCACTACAGCCAAAAGAAAAATCAAAGATAAAGACCCCAAGAGAGAAAAGGACTTGCCTTGTTCAAAAAACTGAAGCAGCCTCTGTGGCTGAAGAAATACTAATTGAAGGGGGGATTGGAGTGGTCTACCATCTCGAAACATTGTCAAGATAGCTCCAGCTTCTCTAGTTTTCTTTTGTGTTCTACTCCATTGTTACTAATGTACAAATATCCCCATCTCCTTTTTGAAGGTAATGAATAAGAAAACTTGATACAGAAAGTATTTTCACAGTGAGTCTTTAAGTAGGGTTTCCCAAAGAGATATTGACCCATATTTTAATCCTGGAAATACTATTGTTATTTGTTTGCTTAAAAATTGCTGGAAATTGTGAGTAGATTAGTGGATCAGTCAGCTTTTGCTGCATAACAAACCACCTGACACTTAGTGATTTAAAATGACAACCATATATTTGGTTCAAAATACTGTGAGCTGACAATTTGTGCTGGGCTCAGGTGGGTGGTTCTTCTGGTCTTGCCTGTGCTCATTCATCTGTTCTGTGGTTGGCTGTAGCTGACTGATCTAGGATGGGCCACAAATGGACTCTCATCTTTCAGCAGGATAGCATGGGCTTGTTCTCATGGTGGTATCAGGGTGCTGAGAGAGCAGAATTAAGGCCTCTTGAGACCTATGCTTGCAAAAGAAACACAGGGTTGGTTCCACTAGATTCTATAACCAAAGCAAGTTATAAGGCCAGCTCAGATTCAAGGGGTGGGAAAATAAGTCCTCCTTTTAAATGGAGTAGCTGCAAAGTCATATTGCCAATGATGTGGCTACTGGGAAAGGCAGAGAATTAGGACCATGTTTTCAATCTACCACAATAAGTAACAGTGGTGCACTGCTAAATGTTTAACAACTGGCTCTAGGGAAAGGGTAAACAAGCTCTGATTGCAATGTTTGTCAATTTTTATGGTGCAAATACTTTCACACAGCTGATTTCAAACTACCAATGTGATACTGCTGAACAATTTTTTTAATTTGAAATTTTTAAAAAGATAAGCCCAATTGACTCTCAAGCCCATGTGAGCCTGATCCAGCATCACTAAGAGTAATCTCTAAATCTGGGAGTTGGCAGCAGAATACTGTGATTTCTAGCACTCACCCATTCAAGACAGCACACTGAGATCCCCTGCCCTCTAGCAATAGGTAAAAAGTCCTCCAAATCCCTATTTTGGGTATAAAGATTTTAGAGGTCTTTGCAACAGAAACTATGAGATACATAGTTTCAATGTCTAATTTTGATGCAACGCAATCATCTAATTCTCAAATTTCCAAGGTGATGAAAAATAAAATTGCCTGTCTGTGCATGTGTGTGTCCATGTGTATGCGCAGCTGGCAATCAAAATTAGATCTTCTATAAATCATAATCGGAAACATTGTCAAGTTTAACAACCTTTGAGACTGTTTTCTTTCCTTCCATCTTCAAGCAGATAAAAATTGATGCATAGGAATTTCACATTGAGCCAAAGAACCTTAAGTAACCTTCATTTTGCTTTATTTAGATGGTCAGATGGGTCACACAAACACTTGCCTAATTTTGTTCTTTTCCATCTGAGGGTCATATGCTAGCACCACCTCCTGGTGAGAATATGGGCTTCACCTGGGCAATGACAATAGTGTTTGACTTATTTCCAAAAATAAGTTATCATTGCTACCAACTGTTTGAAAACCTCAGAATTGGGCATTTGCTTGAAGTTATGGTAAGGATAAGTTGACAAGTTGCCCACTTACAAAGTCTCTGATTATACGTATTTTTTTAAAATAGAGTATTGGGTATAAGAAACTCTTTCTTGTTGAAAATTGTTGGGCAAAATAAGAAGGGATTTTTGCTGCTATGAGTAAAGAATGGAACATTTTTAGTAGTTAAATGCCACAAAGTTGTAGTACAATTTAGACAAAGAATCCATTCTTTTGTTTGCTTTTTATTTTAAACCCTTGGAATCTATCATTGGATATTGCTTTGTCCTCAAACAATCCAACATTATGGGCAAACAGGAACCGTAGTCCCGATGATGTGCCAGCTTCAGACTGAAATTTCCATGCATAGAAACCCCTGCTGTAGGGTGTACGTCTCACCTTCTGGCTTCCTCTTCACATTTGCTTCTCCATGACAGCAAGCATGCCAAAGGAAAGAGGCAAGAATGGGCTTGGCTTGTGCAACCCAAGTCAGATGAGCTCAGAGGTCCAATAATAGCAGCAAAAACAATAATTAGCCTCTGACACTGTAACTCCCTTCCAACCCTGAAGTTGCCCACTTCTATTACAACGCCTTTTCAGATTCTCATATAAAGCCTGCCACCTGAGGCTCTCAAACCCCAGAAGAACCTGAGGATAATGCTGTCAAGAGGGGGATAAAAGCAACCAGAACACTAAAGGCTTTCAGAATTATACAGCGAAAGAGAGGCACTGCAAGCGAATTATATAGCAAGCAGGCTGTGTGCAAGTGAAATGTGATTTGCATTCCAAGCAAAAATCTGTGGTAGATTATTTTAACTTGTCTCTCCATTCTTTCTTCCCTGGGTCCTTCCTCCATCTTTTCTTCAACAAGTATTTTATTGTACACCTGCTAAATGTGAGGCACTATCCAGGGTTCTGAAGACTTAATGATGGTAGTAAGGATGCAATTATTCATGTGAATTTCTAGGAAGAGAGTTCTAGGAAGAGTGTTCTAGGAAGAGGCAATAGCAAGTGCAAAGGCCTGGAGACGTGGAAATGCCTGGCAGGTTCAAGGAACAGTGAGGCGACTAGTGACACTGAGAAAGGGTAAGCAAAGGGACAGAGAGACATGAGGACGGAGATAGAACAGGAAGTCAGATCACACAAGGCATCAGTTCTTCAAGTATGGTCTCAGAGCACTAGCATCAGCATCACTTGAAAGCTTGTTAAAAATGAAAATTTTAGGACCCAACCACAGACCTACCAAATCAGCAGCTCTGGGGCGTGGGACTCAGCAATCTGTTTGATTAAGCTTTCCAGAGGATTCTGATGCACACTTAAGTTTGAGAAGCAGTGATATAGGGCTTTGCAGGACTTTGAAGCCACTGCAAAACTTTGTTGTTTTTTTTTTCCCCCTAGGTGATTGGAGGTGATTTGATTGTTTAATGACTTGATCCGAAACAATGATTTGGGTTATTATGTGATTGAGTGATTGTATGTTTTCCAGGTATATCCATTTTCCTAGACCACAAAGGGAAGCAAAGGGAGGCGATGGTCGTTTAGGATCTAACCCCTTAGCATAGCCTCCTTGGGGCTCTCTTCAGCCCCTCTGGGCTCCTCTCTGGACAATGGCCGGTACTGGAAGAGAGGATGCCCTTCTGATACCAGTACACTGCAATGGAAGCTTGGGTTTATCTATAGATCCCTCTCACTGTGATTCTTGAATAATTTTAGCACAAGAATTTTTCTATATCTGGTAGTTTACAATTTAGCATAATTTAGTGCCTACCTGAAGGGGAACTCAGCAAAAATATTGTCAGTGGTGCATATCATGCACTGGGCATTCACAGTAATTGCATTTCTAACTGTGATCACCCTTGGTCATCTTTTTAAAGATAATGTGATGATGTTCACCATATTTAATGTGATTATAGGAATGCTGGTGTGGAATGATGGTGCCATCAGGAAGAGTACCTAAAATGTCAGCAGCAACCAAGAGCTTCACAAGTATACGGATTTCACAAGTTCCGTGAAATGTGGAACTCACCCTAGGAAGTAGATGCCCAGTCTGGGACTACATTCCCAGCTCCCTTTGCATCTGTGTTCTTGGTGTTGCTATGTGACTCATCCTGGCCAATAGAATGTGTGCAGAAATGAAGTAAGTCACTTCCACATCAAGGATTTCATGTTGGCTGGATACAGAGAAAGGTAAAGTGCAAGGAGGTGGTGACATTTCAAGGTAGAAGGAGCCTCGATCCCTGAATTGCTGCATGGAGGAAACCAGCAGCACCTTGCTGACCAGGAGCACCTGCAAGAGGCTTCATACAATTGGGAAATAAAATTCTATTGGCTTAAGGTAACGAAATTCTGGGGTTTAGGTGTTGTAAACGTGAGCATTACTCTAATATGCATGTCTTTTTTTTCTGATAACAACACTATGCTATCAGCAAATAGCATTATTCTCATATTAAACAGGAAAAAGCTGAGCATCAGAATGAATTCACTTGCTTGAAGTTACTCAGCTAACTAGTGGCAGAGATATAGGACTCATGTCAAACTCCCCTGGCTTTTAATGTATGGTGTTTACATTATATTTAGCGAGCCAAGGAATGAAATACAAATATGAAGTAGCAACAATGGTGACTTTTTGGCCACTATGCAAATTTTCAGCAGTGACACCCTTACGGAAGACTGTCAATATAGTTGTTAATAAAATTATTGTATAGGTTAGAAGATGGACTCTATTGTGATATAGTATAGCAGAATAAGTTTTGCTCCTTTAAATATATAAATTAATAAGGACAAAACCATTGCAATGGTAAAATCTACAGTGGTTTGAGGCAATATTTTGTGTTCACCAAACCTTGATTTTAGTCTAGAAGTTTCATGTTCCTGTGAAGCAATCCCACTAAGCAG
The DNA here is from genome assembly GCF_041146395.1 of Eulemur rufifrons. Taxonomy (NCBI): domain Eukaryota; kingdom Metazoa; phylum Chordata; class Mammalia; order Primates; family Lemuridae; genus Eulemur; species Eulemur rufifrons. The sequence continues at coordinate 32,783,357 of NC_091002.1, forward strand.
CTGGCAGTTTGTTGGCCTGGTAAAATAACATCAAGGAAGGAAATAATAACTTCTAATTTCTGCATCTTGAAGTTATGTCTAAGATGTACTTAATGTGAAGCTTCTAGTGTGGGTTATTTAAATAGCATTATCATTTCCTTCTCTGTTATGCATAATAATAACCCTTTGAAATTTAAATCATTAAAAATGTCAAAATGCATTTTCCTTTCCAACTTACTACTACTATTTAATTTGGATAGGTATGTAGGCAAAGGGGGAGATCTCTGCCTCTTTGGAAACAGGAAGAGGCTTATTGTTCCTATTTTCAATAATGTCAGAATTATGAAATATGTAAACTCAGCAAAGATTGTCCTTCCCTTTGAAAATGTAAGGCAGGGCTACACTTTGGAGCCCACATCCAGCAGGCTTTTTCTGAGATTTCAAGAAAAGAGGGGTCAGTTTTAAAATAGGAGAAGATGGGAGCTTTGTTAATGAAAAGAACATTTAAAGCTATTAATTTACACTTCTACTTTTCCTCATGCAACTGGCTTTTATTTGCCTACTTGTTTAAGAGTCCCAAACTGGAAATTTCTCATAAGCTCATCAGCTGTAGAATGCATAAATAAATTGTGGTATATTCCTACAATGGAATGCTACGTAGCAATGAGACAGACTATATGGAAAAGTTTAACGAACTCCACAAACATAAAGGTGACTGAAAGAAAAGGCAGCTATAAATGAGTACATACTTTATCTTATGATAGTGGGTCTTTACAGAAAGGTCAAACACAGGCAGAAAAGTCATTTCCATCAAGGTCACACTGTGCAATGGAAAGAACCCCAGATAACATGTCAGAATGACAGGCTTAGAGTGAAGACTCCTCTCTGGGGCTCAATTATCTCAGCTGAGCAAGGCTTAGAAGAGAGAATCTGTAGATCCTAACCAAGCCTGCGAAGTTTTAATCCAAACTGAAAGGAGCTCAGCATTTCCTCTTATCTCTCCAAACAGTTCAATAGATTGACACCCTCTTTTGTTCATGAGAAAAATGATCACAAGAGATGCTTCAATCTCCAATGGTTCCCTGTCATAAATCAGACCTCAAACAATCCTGTCCAGCTCTAAAATTCTATGATTCTTTGCAATGCTGGGAATTAAGACTTTGAAAATTAAAAAGGTATGTATGAAAAATAGCTGGAAAATTGCAATATTATAGTATCTCTATGGTACAATCTACCCAGAAACAAACATTTTGGTTAGACAATGGAAGTTTGTCAGATATCATTTAAATCTTATGGAACATCATTTCATTTTTCAAAAGAACCAAGAGATTTGCTGCTGCTGTTGTTTTTAATCATTTCGCCCACATTTTTCTATAGTTATCATCTTGTATCCTTGGCAGTACCAAAGGCAATAGTCATGCATGGATGATAGTTATTGTTTTAAAAAAAAATGGTTTATGGCCTCCAGCTTCATATTATGTATCATAGCTTCATAAATACAAGGCTAAAGGATATTTACAATCAGAAAAATATTCACTGAGACATAGTCCTGACCCATAAAGGTCAAATTATTTTATTAAAGGAGAATCTCTCAATAAATGGGTGTGGAAGGCATGTTTTTGTAGTACAACTTGTAGGATTTGAAGGAACAATTGGATAGTCAACATTGTGTATGAATTATTAAAAAGTTATTTGATAGAGCAGGAAATGTGGCATACAATTAACTGTCTCCCCCACACCCTCTTGGACTCTAAAATCTCTTCTTAGTGGACCCATGAATAGAAACTACAATTCCCAGACTCCTTTGCTGCTAGCTATGATCATGTGACTAAATTCTTGCCATAGAGATAAGAAGAAATTACATATATGATTTCTAGGTCATTGTCTTAAACATGTAGAGATGCTTGCCCTGTGGATTTGGTCTCTATTTTTCCTTTCCACTGCTTAGAAATGGTGATAATTACAAGAAGCTTGGAAACCACATCTTAAGGATGGCAGAACCTCTCAGATCATCTGGATCCCTGGATTATGTTGTGGAGCAGAGCTTGCCTCTGTGCCCTAGGCTATGAAGAAAGAGAGAGAAATAAGCCTGTATGTTGTTTAATGTATTGTGTATTTTAAGACTGTTTTCTACAATATCTCAGCCTTTACCTTAACTAACCCACTAAAAAAGTGCTTTACATTGACTTGTAAATGATCTGAAGAGAAGCAAGAGGAAGGGTAAAGTTCTGTACTATTTCTAAAAATAACATGAACAAGAAAGAATCCAGTAAAACCTAACAAAGACATTTCAACACACATGATCCTTTTGAGGGCATAACTGGAATCATATAATTGAAATTAGCCATCCACTGCATTGAAAGAAGTATCATACAGCCCTTAACTGTCCATAGGAAGCTACTCACAACAAGCTGAAGTCCAGTGAGAGTAACAGAAAGAATGAAAGGAGAGGCATCTTTCTTCAATACAATGGGAATTTTGGAAAAAAAATTTTTCAACAAAAGCAAACCAAAACAAAAAAACAAACAAAAACCAAAAATATGAACAAAAAAACAAAACAAAAGCAAAACCAAGTAGGAAATAGCATAGTCATAGCATTATGTTGCCTAATCAATGCTATCCACTTGTTCTCTAAGAGGCCTGCTTATTTCCAGCTATAATATCCACCGCACTTACCAATACAGCCTCAGATGAAGTATTAAAAAACCTACAAATAACAGCAAAAATTTGTTCAGTGTTTCACGTGTGTGTTTGTATCTGTGTGTATGTATAGGTATGTTGCTTATCACATTGACTTTTAGCACAATGCTATGAGATATGGGTAAGTATTATTACTATTCTTAGTTTTTAGATAAAAAGGTGAAAGCTGCAGTTAATCAGTTACAGGTCAGTTTTCTACTTTCTTAACCACTATGCCACATTTCTCCTTCCCAGCCAGGGCGCAGAGTGTGATTTTAAACATGGAAAGGGAACCCATGGGCTTTATCAGAGCATACCACTGAGAGTGAGATCCTCACTTTTGTACATTGTCATTAGTGTCATGCTCAAATATTGGGTCACTCCTCCTATTAAGATGTAGAATATAATTCTTCTCCCCCTAAATCTGGGCTACCTACAGTGACTGTCACAGAATTAAGCTTTGCCTGTTAGGCCTTCAGACTAGGAGTTTCCATTTACTGTATCCTGGAGCACTTGCTGTTGGACTACTAAGTCCTGCGATCCTTAGACCATCATACTGTATCTGCCATGTGCAGCTGGTCCTGTTAACAGTCCCAGCTGAGCCCCATGCTCCACCTGGTCCCACCAAGGCCTACATGTAGAAGTGAAGTTGTTGTGGATTTTCCAGATAGTCTACCTTCCAGTTGCATAACACTGAATCTCTAGCGATACCATGTAGAATAAAAGAGTTGCCCAACCAAGTGTTGACCAAACTCCGGACTCACAAAATCATGCAATGTCATAAAGTTGTCTATGTTTTAACCACTAAGTTTTGGGGTAGTTTGTTATACAGAACTGGAACATAAAATTTCCTAATTTTACCCATTTACTAGCACTTAAGAAACAGTAGTTTGTTAGTATTAAGGACAATCATTTTTTAATATATAGGTTATAATTATACCACACAGATCAGAAACTGAGAAATGTAAATTTGAGTAGAAGCTCCATGTTCTTAGGTAACCATTCGAGTCATTATAACCTTCATCCAGAAAAACAGGAAAGAACTGTTGTTTTCTTTAAGAATTGCTTTTCACATAAATTCTGCTCTTTAAAAAGAGTAGCCAAGTACTGGGGTATCCCTCTAAGAATCTAAAATACATAGCTTTCCCATACAACCTAAGAGAATAGCACATGCACTCCTAAATTCATACTGAAAGCAAATAAAACCAACCCAAGTGGTGACAAAAACCCAAACCTAAAGCATGTAAAACATCTATGTCGTTGTTCTCTTCAGGGGAAATCTTGGACCCTGTATTTTCATTCTTTTTCCTTTGTGAACTGTTACTTGTACAGTGGATATAAGGAAGTCAATTCCTGCCTGAATTTAAATATTATGTGGCTAGAAGAAAAATATGTTACCTTTATATGCAAAGATGGTATCTACCTGCCTTTAGCAGGACTCCACGTCACTGAAGGCTGAGTCATTCACTCTTTCTCCCTTGCCCTTTCTTATGATCAAGAAAAATGGCCAGTATTAGATGGGGGAGTCAATGGATGGAAGAGTGACAAGGTCACCGGCCACCTGGAAAGGGAGCCCATGGGCTTCATCAGAGCATAGCACTGAGAGCGAGATCCTCACTTTTGTACATTGTCATTAGCATCATGCTCCAACCAATAAACAAAAGCATCTTTGAAAAGTTGTATTAGCTGTTTCTGGACACCAGGGTTCCATTTACTTGACTGATGTAATAACCTCTGTCCTACTGGGAAAATTTATTGAGGCACTTTCAATTTCGTTAATTTGATCTGGGGAAGCTGCATCTAGGAAGACAGTTACCTAAATGCAGAAATAAAAGGGAATATCCACTTCTGTCCTGGACACTTTGCTGGAGGAAGCACAAGGAACCCGCATGCAGACCAGCACTGACTCCTCCAGTGGGCTGCCAGGACCCCACGTCTGCGGAATAGTCAGGAGTTCCTTTCCTTGGCTCCACAGGATCACAGGGTCATTTTTAATGTACAATGGAACACAAAATCCAACCTTGTGTTGCAGAACCCGTGGAAACTTCTGAAGGTATTTGCCATAAATATGGTTGGAATCGTAATTACACAAGTCGTAATTATGTTGTAAATATGGGTAATGCACCTTTTAAGACACACACCCAGCAAATATTCAAACAGCAGGCAACATCCATTTCGGGGAGGTTAAAAAGTGATTTGGTTTTTATTTTAAATTGAATAAAGTATATTTAGGATGGTTTCTCTTGAACTGAGATTACCATTTACTTGCTATTTTTAATTTTGCATATATTTATTTATACGCATGACATTCTTAAATACATAAAAAGCATCTTTCTAGAAATATCTTGAAGGAACTGGATTTCCTTTTTTAACTTTGTTATTTTTAAGTGGTTCCCATATGCCTTTTCTTCTATATTTAGGTGAAATGATATTAAAAGTTTTTCTCTATTCCCCTGGGACTAGAATTTCTTCTTGGGCTAATAAATCTGAATAAATCTCTTTTAGTGGTTTTTGTAGGAAGTTAGGTCAATAAATGATTTTTCTCAAGAAAAGGAAGAATGGCTTTATATATCATCGCCTAGGCAATATCCAAGCTGAGAACATCTCTGCTTTTCTTTGGGTACTAAGAGTTGTCCACACAGCTATTTCCACTTTTGCTTTCTGATTTGTCCTAGGAGAAGAAACCAGGTAAGCGTAAGTTCTTGTGACTTTAAAAATAGACCTTGCTCCTGTCACAGAACTCCTGATCCTTCCGTGAAAATCAGTCACATCCTGCAGAAAGCTAGATAAGAAAGAGCTTTCTATGTAGTTTCTGAATGTAGAATTTGTTGAAGGAAAGAACAAATGAAAGAAGAAAGAGAAAGAATCAGAGAGGGAGGAAGAAAGAATCTAATTTTCTTATAGATGTAATCTGGAAATAGTCCTATATTATAGATTAATTCAAATTTGAAGGCAGTCTAGCAACTAAGGCCTCAATTTTTTTTTTTTTTTCTGAGACAGAGTCTGGCTCTGTTGCCCGGGCTAGAGTGCCGTGGTGTCAGCCTAGCTCACAGCAACCTCAAACCCCTGGGCTTATGCAATCCTCCTGCTTCAGCCTCCCAAGTAGCTGGGACTACAGGCATGCGCCACTATGCCTGGCTAATTTTTTCTATATATATTTTTAGTTGTCCAGATAATTTCTTTCTATTTTTAGTAGAGACGGGGTCTCGCTCTTGCTCAGGCTGGTCTCGAACTCCTGACCTCGAGTGATCCTCCTGCCTCGGCCTCCCAGAGTGCTAGGATTACATAAAGCCTCAATTTTTAAAAATGATTTCCATGGAAATTTTTTACTCCAAATCATACTTATCTAAAAATCATGGGAAATGCAACCCATTTATACACATAACATTAAATGAATGCCTGATCTATGTCAACCTTATGGTTAGTTTATTTAATATATGTGAAATTCTGGCACATAATAGACATAGTAAATTCTAAAAAGTACAAAGTTAGAAATGAGTATCTTCTCAATCTCAGAATTATAATAGTGTTTTCTTTTGCTTTGTCTACATATACAGGTAGGACGTATGAATACAAACAGGTGGCTCTTGAAATATAGTCTACATTGGGTAACCCTTGAGTGGAAACAGCTTCACCTATAACGTATGCAACAAACACAGTTGCTGCATTAGCTGGGAAATGTATATTGGACGCACGAGTTCCCTTCTGACTCGTACGTTGCAGAGACTCAAAGAAAAATGTCCACTTCCTCTCTCCTCTACCAGTTTATCTCTATACAAAACCAGTGCCCATGCAAAAGGAAAAATAACTTGAGCAAGAAAGAAATCTTAACACCAAGGGACAGACACAGAATGTTTTTACTGTGTTTGACATCTTATTGCATTTAAAATAACTACAAAATACCAGTTGTCCTTCCTGTTATAACAGATGGAAGCAACCTGGCGCCTCTTCCTTAATGTGTTTCCAGGAAAGGGACTCAAAGGGTGTTTATTATCATATTGATTGGAAAAGGGAAAATGAATTAAAAAAGAAATGAGTCTGTCAAATCCTTTCCCTTAAGTAAAAGCAATAATCTTTAAAACCGGGCTGTTCAAAAGAACTTTTTTCAACAACATATAGGCCGGATATGTGTCAATATCTGTCACTCGAAATGTGGCTAGTGAAACTGTGGAGTTGAATTTTTAATTTTAATGAATTTCATTAAATTTAAATAGCCACATGTGGCTTGTGGCTACTGCACTGGACAGTACATCTCTAAAGCCTTGGATTTTATGTTATCTGAGAAGATGTTAATAGTATAAATGATTCCACTATCACTTATCTGATTGATTTAATGGAAATTTACCTGACTCCTAACTTTTCCAAATACCTGTTCTTACAATAGTCAAGTTGTAAACTCCTTCGAGCTCCTACTTGCCCATCAATACAGTGCTTTACCGGTTTTATGGGACATTTTTGCCCACAGACCCCTTCTGGCAATACACCCCAGTCCTGCTGAAGGGAACCTAATTGTTGTAGACAACATATGTCCCCCCTCCGACCCCCGGCACTCCTGGGAAGGTGTCTGACTCCAGTGCAGTCTATTCATGAGCAGGCCAATTAGTAGCTTAAAATCTGGTGAGAAAAGTTAAACTAGACTAATTGGAAACATGGATTTGGAATCAGAAAACTAGGAGATTCTGCTAGTCAGCATGAAAATGGGACCAAAGCAATCCATTACGATTTGTTGTGCTATAGAAGGATCTGGACAGCACAACAGTCTCATGTAAATGGGAATTAGGAGGGAAGAAAAGCCTCAAAAAAGCCAGGAAGTCCAGCAACAGAAAGAGCACGACAGTGGCACGGCCTTGCTTACGGGAGTGTATAACTGCCTCAGCTCCTGATGGGTAAGACTTAGTTCTAAAATCTGCTTCCACTAGGGTCACTATTTTGAGATACTCTCGAGACCCACAGTCCCAGCAATGACTCCTCGCCTCTTTTTTTGTGAGCTAATCCAAGAAGGTCTCAGATTCATTTAACACACATGGATGGAACTGAACATTCCCCTGCCAAAAAAAAAAAAACAAAACAAAAAATTAGGACTCCATGGGTCCTAGAACTGATGAAGCTGAGGATAAATCCCAGAGGAAGAATAAGATACACACCTTCTTACATGTATCCCTTTGAGGGTCTTCCCTCAATAGGTCTCACTGCTGATTTTGACATTGGAATCACAATTGACTCTGTTATTTGAATATGGAAAGTCATGTGGAACAGGCTGGGACACCCTGGTCTGGTGGACAGAAGGTGGCAAAACCTGGCATGATTCTCGCTGTCTCAGGTTGGGTTCCTAGATGCAGAGCCTGAAGCAGGGATTTGGACGCACATGGTATATTGAGGGAGTGCTCTCAGGGAAGCAGGGCAGGCAGGGTTAGGCGCTGAGCAAGGGTGTGGTCTGAGCTGCAGTCTAGTCTCAGCCTGGTATCAAGGGGATCTCTGGAGCATTAGCTGCCTTCCAGGCCAGGGGGTCCACGTTGTGTATTCCTGCATCAGTCACTGCCTGTGAGTGTAGCAAGGCCAAGAGTAATAACTGGCCGAGAGTAATAACTCTGGAGAAGGGTGCAGCTGAGGGTTGTTAGTGGCCAGCACTCACGGCAGCTGGGGGAGCTTGGAGTCCAGGTGAGGGCACTTACAACACACTCTACACATTTCTTCCTAAATACGAACTCTGGTTCCAGGAGAAAATGGTGCATTCAAAAGTGGTTTGCATTGAAGTGAGTGAAGGGGCTTCCTCAGAATGGGGATTGTTGAGGATTTGGAGATCTGGGAAGCTTTTTGAGTAGACATAACTGAATGCATGTGAGAAAAAAATGAAATGAAAGAGGGCAGGTGTCAAAGAAGCCCAGCTGAATAGTCAAAGAAGCACGAAGACATCCTTCTTTACTGCAAGGATAACAGAAGGAGGGGTCGTAATGCTTGGCAATGACAAAAGCTGCAATTTGGAATTGAAAGAGCAAATAGCACCAACAGAACTGAGCACAAGCCAGGGCACATAGTAGGTGCTTTTAACTATTTTTTCAACATTTGAATATATGTAAGAAAAAAAATCAATAAATAATAGATAAAGCTTTGGACAGACCAATAATTAATTGCTCCCAATATTCGTTTCTTCACTGCTGTGTTTATATAATTCAGTTTATGTTTTTTTAATTAACATTTACCAGAGGAAGGCATGTTTTTACAAAGAAAAGTAATCTATATAGCCATCCAAAATATTTATGGATAATAAACAAATTAGTCAACTGATACCATGTGTTTTGCTGCTAATTTTGTTAGTCACAAGGCTATTTGGTGACAACTTGTTATGAGCAATGTTTAATTTTGAATTCTAATAACACTTCTTTGAAACATAACTATAATTGTAAATTAGCAAAGAAGGACAATGAAATAAGTGCTTTAGGCAATATATGATTTATTGACATTGGGTCAATGCACATCTTTCATATGAATAGTAAAATATCTATCATACTTGATCATTAAAAAAATTCATAATTTGTCATTTGAAGGATCTAATAAACTGTGATTACTACCCCTACAGAAAGAAAATAGGATGGTGGTTCCATAGGATCCCTATTCCTGGGAACTGTGTGAACATTATTGATGCCATTTTCTAACAAGGAAGAAAAGGGAATGGTTTTAATTTCAGCTTTGCTGGAAAACATGGCTGGGAAGGAGAGAGACAGGGAGAGAAGGGCTTATTCTGAATTCCAAAATTTTTTCTCAATGTGAAAAATCCTTTGAACAGCAAAAAATAAAGGCAAGTCTTTAGGAGAATATTGAAAAGGTAGATCAGTATCCGCACATACATACATATATAACACAGTCCTATTCTTGATATAAAATCATCTTGATTGGCGATAATTCAATTCCCGGAGAAAAAAGAAATTATGGTAATCAACTCTCAATTGTGTCCACAGTTTTGTATATTTGGTGAAATTTAATATGCTTATATGTTATACGTGTTACATAACTATGTATCTACTTCAAATGGTGAGTTTTATGCATTAAATATGTATCTGATAGTCTGACAATAAAATTAGAGAGTAGTGAGTCCAAATGGCGGTTGGCTAGTGTTTCAAGGACCTTAACATTTTACCACTGAAGAATATCTAAAGAGCGGAGAAAAATTAATATATCTTCCTGAGAACTACAACCTTAGGGGCATGTCAAAATGGTGTGTGTGTATGTATATATATATACACATTTTTAAGGAGGGACATCGTTTTAAATTTTAAGGCAGTAAGAATATTCCCTTTCATGTCATAATATATTCTGCTTTAATAGAAAGCTCAGGTTTTCCTCCACACTTGGGCTCTTTCCTCTGACAGACATAATGTAATTTGGCATTCTAATAAGATGCATCACATTCAGACCCTGCTTTCTGCGCTCCAGCCTCAGCCTAGTGCTCTGTACTCACTGGAGGGGGTAGAAGAGCCAGGGCTGAGAGGTGCAGACTGGTAGACTCTCAGGGATACTTGCCCCTTCTTCCTTTTTCCAGTCTGCATGTTTGGGAGTTGGGCCTGCACCACATGCTGCAGCGGGCAGCTTTAGACTTGATAGCTCTGTGTGCGTGACCACATTAACGTTTCTAAAACAATGTTTGATCACAGCAATTTCTCCCTTGAAAATACTCACTAGCTGCCATTTGCTTGTGGATAAAAGTCTAAACTCTTTTGAACACCAGCCAATTTCTCACCTGTGGGTTCTTAACCCAATCCAGGAAGGCTGTGAGCTTTAAGTGGGAAAATAATATCTTTTCTTAACCGCGAATGGAAAGTGATTATTTCCTTAACTTACACATGTCGGCAGCAAACTCTAACAGTAGTAGCCGTCCCTATGACTCTTTCGCTCATGGAAATCACAGATATTTTCATTTGGCAGCTTTCTTGAAATACTGTTTACACTCATCACTACTTAAAATGGTGGTAGTTATTAGGTCTACCACTATGTCTTGTTATTTAAAGCACATGTATTTTCATATCACAATATTTCCAATGTTGTAAACTTTATTAAATACAATTCTGGGAGGGGCCTGTGGGCTCTATCAGATTGTTACCTCGTGGCACAAGCAAAGGTTAAGACCCTGTTCCAGCCTCACTACCTACTGATTCTTTCTACCTACTCTGTGCTTCTGCCATAACCGGACGCTCATTCTTTCTAAAACAGTCCTTGGTTATCGATGACCTTGTGTCTTGATCTCATAGATCCTTGCTTGGAATCTGTGGGAAAAACGTGCATTTGATAATGTTTTGGGAAGAGCAAGCTCAAAGAAGCCTTAGCTGATATTCCCAGGCAGAGTTTGAATATACATTTGACCCTTGAACATGGGTCTGAATGGTGCAGGTCCACTTACATCCACAGGTTTTCTTCCACCTCTGCCACCCCTGAGACAGCAAGACCAACCCCTCCTCTTCCTCCTCCTTCTCAGCCTACTCAACTTGAAGACTACAAGGATGAAGGCCTTTATGATGATCCACTTCCACTTAATAAAGAGTAAATATATTTTCTCTTTATGATTTTCTTAATCATGTTTTCTTTTATCTAGCTTATTTTTTGTAAGAATAGAGTATATAATACATATAACATATAAAATATGTGTTAATTGACTGTTATTAGTGAGGCTTCTGGTCAACAGTAGGCTATTAGTTGTTAAGTTTGGGGGAGTCCAAAGTTATACATGGATTTTTGACTGTGCCGGGGTGGGTGCACCTAACCTCCATGTTGTTCAAGGGTCAACTGTTTGTCGTTTGTGACTTTAAGATTGTTGGTACATTCCTTATCATCAGTCTTTAGAATATTTTAATTTTGAGTCTGTGGTCTGTCTCTACACCTTATATCTCTGGATTATAAACACCATGTGTTTTCACCTCTCAACTCCTGGCATAGTAATTGTCACATTGCAGACACTTAAAAGATGCTTAAGGAATCAAGGAAAAGCTATTTTCCTTGGAACAATACATTCCTAAGGCATTATAAGCAGTCAAGGCACAACAGTAGAGTGTCACAGTGATGTGGCAGAACCCATTTACTTTCAATGACAATTTCTGAGGATAAGACAGGGCTCTCATTTCCCAACACCACTGTTTCCCTTAAAATCAAATTACTGATTGATTTCAAATAAAATCTCTGCAAAACAAAGCATCTCTTCATGTTATAAGCAGGGCTGGCTCCAGGCAAAATTGTGATAGACAAAAGCCCGTCTCAGGAATCTCGACATCCCTTCCCATCAGCCTTGTCATTCTTCCATGTGCATCTGCACTGCTGGCCCTCGGGTTCTTTGGACACCCTCGTATGTGTAGGGTCATTACCTGCAGCGTGTAACCCAGGCAGGTTCTCCTAAGAATTCAGGCTTTTCTCTCTCTCTTTCAAAACCTGCCTGTGTGATCAAAACCTGCCCTAAGAGAGGTGGTAATGGGTTTAGAATCAGGCTCTACTCATTGAATAAATACCACTGAATACTAGTTGAGCACTTCTTATGTGCCATGTGCCAGGTGCTATGCCATGATCTAGGATACCAGAGATCAAAGCACAGTCCCTGACCTCAATGAGTTCACAAAAGGAGATGGGCAATGATGATTTAACCAGTTAAAGCTATGTCAGGCAGCACAGATGGGACACTGCCTTAATCTGGGTTCTCAGAAGCAGCTCCTTAGACAAAAGTTTGAGGGTAAATCTTTTCCTCGAAATACCTCAAGAGGCACAGTAAGAGTACAAGGAAGTGAGACAGGAAAGAAAGAGCAGCCAGTGGGGGGGTATGTTTCCCAGCAGCTTACTACAGTGAGCAAGAGGGGCTCAGTCCTGATGAGGGTTTCTGGGCGGTGGTATAGAATGTACCCCAGAGTGGTCCTACCTGAGAGGGGCAGGGAAGTGGAGTATTTATGGAGCTATTCCCATTGTTCAGTTGGGAACTGTACCCAGCACATTAATTCCTTGGCAATTCCAGCCTGAAGTGCCTGTGGCCCTGAGCAAGTTACCGTGAGCAGGGAAAAGTCCGCAGGGGAGAATTCCAGGTGTTTGCAGAAAGAAGCTACAGTTGTGTAGAGGAATGGCGAGTGCTAAGGAGCACCAACAGAATCTGCTCCAGATGGGAGCAGGAGTGCAGTCATGGGAGGTTTTAACAAGGACAGGTTGTCTGCGAGGTGGCTGGACAGATGAATACTTCTGTCCTAGCATATGATCAGCGTTGATAAACATTTCATGTCCACTTCAAAAGAATGTGCATTCTGAAATTGTTAGGTGCAGTGTCTTATACATGACAATTAGTTCAAGTAAGAGAAGAGTTCAAATCTTGTCTTATTCTTTTTGGTTTGTTTTATCAGTTACCAAGAGTTGTGGGTTTGCCTATTTCTCTTTTTAGTTCTAACAAGTTTTGCTTATATACATTCAGAGTATGTTATTTGGTCCATAGACATTAAGAATTGTTATATCTTTCTGGTAGAATGATCCTTTAATAAAGTATGACACATTTTCATCTCTCAAAATGCTTCTTTCCTTAAAATCTACTTTAGTTTTATATAAACTTAGCTTCATCAGCTTTTTTTTTTTAACATGGTCTCCCTTATTAGTATAATATTATTCCTTCAACCTCTCTGTATCATTATATTTAAGGTATGTCTTTTGTAAGTAGTGTATGTTTATTTACTTTTTATTTAATTCAGTCTTATAAATTTTGGCTTTTGATTATTTAGTTCCTTTACATTTAATATAATATAGCTGAGTTTAAATAAATCTTGTCTTAAAATATTTTTTTCCTTCACTTATCCTATGTTTCTTTTTCTCTGCTTTCTGGCCTTTTGGATCAATCAAATATTTGTTAAGATTCCTTTTCCCCTCCTCTTATTGGCTAGATAATTACATATTGTTTTGCTTTTCACTGAATGGTTTCCCTAGAGATAATAACCTAGACCTTTCTCTCTTTGGAGTCTTTTACATGTCAGTAATTTTACTATTTCTTTTACAATGTAAGAACTTTAGAATGCTTTCTTCATACTATATTTTGTAATTCTGTATAAATTTAAAGCCCTTTAAGACATTATTGTTTTATATAGCCAATATTGACTTACGTTGACTATTTCTCTTGTACTTCCTTTCTACATGTCTGTGTTTTCCTCTTAATTTTCTCTCTGCTTAAAATTCTCCTGGGAGGCAGATCTGCTGGTGAAAAGTATTCTCAGTTTTTTTTTTTAGTCTGTAAACACCTTTATTTTGCATTAATTTTTGACAGTTTCTCCACTATATATGGAGTATTAGGTTTCCTTTCAGAACAATAGAGATGTCATTTTACTGTCTGAAAAGCCTCAAGTACAAACCCTTCCACCCGTAACAGTGAGAAAAGCTTGACAATTTATTTTGAAATTATGTTCATAGGTATAGAAAGCTACTAAGGCAGCCAGAACTTGATAGGTGAGGATTTTGGAGAGAAGAGAAATATGTGAGATGAGTCTGACACTCTGAGCTTCATTTCCTCTCAAGTCATTTACCGACTCAAAAAAATTGTAGGTTCAAAAGCTAAGGAACCAAGCACACAGCACTGGACAAAAGGTTGCAACACTGAACTGAGGTTTCAGTGGTCTTATTGCTCTGAGGAATTAAAACTTGAATATTAGGACTACAAAAACTTGAGAACCCAAGGTCCTGGGGAAATGGGAAGCATATTGAAGTGGACCCCACAATCTGTGTCACTTGATGTTCTTGAGGTTCTTCATGTTTTTACACAGGTTCTTTATGCTCTTAAATAGGTGTAAGAAGGCAAGTCTAACCTATGTATTCCCTTTGCAGGTCAAAGGAGGGAAAGGTGGTTGCCATCTTGTGCACAGCTCCTCACTCATGGGAATGATAACATTTTATATATGCAGTGCTTCATGGATCAAGCAAAAATTTCTCACTGTGTTCTAGGAGGTAGCTTTATCGATTTTGTGAAAGAAGCTGCAGGTTTAGCATTTGCCCTAACTCCGTTCCAGACATTAGGGCGCTAGAGTTTAAAACTTAATGCTTAAGTAATTTGCAATCCCAGAATACTTGGGTACTAATAGTTAGGTAGATCCCCTTCCCTTTAGGGACTGGAGTGATTCTATATTGTCCATTAGAAACCTCCAGAGGAGATTCCACAAACTTTCTTAGGAATGCTGTTCAAATATTCACACACACTCTCTCAAACTTCTATTTAACCAAAAATATCTCATGCTGCAATTTAGGCTCCTGCCTCTGGTTCTGTTCGCAGAAGGAATGGAAAAATACATGTCCCACAGTTTTTGAATAATTATATTTTTACATAGAGTGAGACTTAATGAGCCATTCTCTTGGAAATGAAGTTTCTATACACTAACTTATTCATGTTGAAGATAATTTCTATTTCTCAGAAACTTCAGAAAGCAAAGCTGCCTGCGTCTGCAGCTGCAATGTAATTTCTATTAATCCAGTACCAAACGAAGGCAAATAAGACTCCTTATGAGATGTGAAATTGGAGTTTACATGCAGGAGAATCTATCTTCTGCCTCTTTTCCTCTCTCCCTCCCTTCCTTCCTTTTCCTTATCCTCCTCTTCTTCCTCCTCCTCTTTTTCTTACAGATGAATTGGTCTGAGATATTAACATGAAGTTGTGACAGAAACTGCTTCCCTTTTTCTCCTGGGAACAAGGCTAGATTTACATTTCCCAGACTCCTTTGTGGCCAGGTGTGGTCATGTGATTGGGTTCAGACCAGTGAAATATGGATGGTAACTGATTTACTTCAGTTCCAGGCAGGGTCCATAAAATTCCCCTGACTGATCCTTAGCTTCCTCTTTTTCCTCATATGCCAGTTGAAAGGAGAGTTCTCTGAGGACTAGAGGAGAGTGGGACCTCAACAGAAGCAGGCTGGGTCCCTGACAGCGCATGTGGACAGCTGCCAACCAGAACCACCCTCACTGGTCTATAAAGTGAATGAGAAATAGACCTTCAGTGTGCCAACCCATTGGGAATTTGGATTGTTTCTTACAGAAGTTAGCCAATTGTGACTACAGAGACCCTGGAACCAGGAGCTGCAGGTTCTTAAGAACACATTGATTTTTTTGAAAGCAGACTGTCTAGGCTCAGATCATGGCTCTGCCACTTTTGTGACTCTGGGAAACTCTCTAAGGATTCTGGTTCCAGAATGGGCACCAGACTGGGTGATGAAGAATAAACAAACACCTATTACATTAAGATACTGAGAATTTTGAAGCTGTTTGTTACAGTGATGTGCCTGCTCTGATTAAACCAGAAGGCACTGAAGATATGAAAGTCAAGGCATGAAAGGCTTCAAGAAAGGGTAGCATTCAAGGTTTAGAAATGTGCAGAAAGGAAGCTACTGATAATTTGCCATTTTTCTTTAGAATGAATAATGTGGGCACATTGGTTGGCTATGAAACACACTGACCCTCTTTCCCTTCTTCCTAGGAATGTTGGCATTGTATCCAGCATGGCCTCTGTTGCTTTCTATAAATGCATTTCTATTCTCCACTTCCATCAAAAAAACCAGTGACCATACTGATTAAACTCATTCACACTGCATGGTTCTTCAATCAGGCATTAGTATTTTTAAGCCTCTTGATAGATTTTCCTTTCTTTTCCAGGAATTCCAATCAAATAGGTGGAAAATATTCTTATGACTAAAAGCTGGCTGAAAGGCAGACCAATGGCAACTGGGGTCCTTAGGGATGAGAGTATGCCTGCCTTGCAGATGCTCCTTACTCTTGGAGGAGCTGCTGTACAGAGGATATAACCTGATTTTCTCCCTCCCTTCTCTTAGGATCACCTGCCTGCCCCAACCTCTCAGGCCTACCTCTCCTTCTAGCTTTTTATTTAATCCCTTTCCTTCTTGATTATATCTTGGTCATAATATCTCTAATCTTAATCCAACTCTTTGTCTTTCTGTAGCACTGGTCTCAAGCATCTGACAAAAGCTGTCCAGCACACTGAATATCTTTTTAAGCACTTTCTAGTCGGGCAAAACTTATGTTGCTTACAGTTTTGCTGACTCAGTTTTCTCATCTGACAATGGTGTTATGGGTTGAACTGTGTCCTCCCAAGATTCATATATTAAAGCCCTAACTCCCAGTGTCTCAGAATGTGACCTATTTGAAACAAGGTCATTATGGATGCAATTGGTTAAGATGAGGTCATTAGGGTGGGCCTTCATCTAATATGACCGGTATTTTCATAGAAAAAGAAAATTTGGACACAGACATACATACACATAGGGAGAACTCCCTGTGAAGATGAAGTCTGAGATCCACAAGCCAAGGAATGCCAAGGATTGCCAGCAAACCACTAGAAGCTAGGAGAAAGACATGGCGTGGATTTTTCCTCATATCTCTTGGAAAGAACCAACCCCACTGATACCTTGATCTTGGATTTCTAGCTCCAGAGCTTCCAGACAATACATTTTTGTTGTTTAAGCCATCAAGTTTGTGGTGCTTTGTTACAGAAGCCCTAAGAAATTCATACAAAGGGGAATGATAATATCTATATAATTGGGCTGTTTATAGAATTTCAAGAGGTGATACTTATGGTGATCAGAGCATAGTGTCTAGTACATAGCATGTCTTCAACAAATGTCAGCTGTTACTACTATTGCTGTTACCGCTTATCTGCTGAATATGTCATCTGTCAATTGTACCCTCTATGTTCTGAAGTGCAGCTCCACTCTGCTGCATTATGTCCATCTCTGGCCTTGAGGTTTCTGATAAAAAAAAATCTATTATGTTGGAGCCTATCTTCTGGACAAGCAAAGTGGTGCTACATGCAATGAAAAATATTAATTGATCCTTCAGATTGCTTTTCTTTGAGCTAAATGAGCCTTGAATTTTTTTTCTTAATGGGTCTTAATGCCTTAACTTTTTAATCATCTTTATAGTGTTGCAGAAAAACTCTCTGAATTCTTCAGTTATGGAATCTAGAATCTCACATGGTATCAGCAAGAGGCAACACCATAATGTGATAAACAGGAAAACTCTGTGGGCTATTTATGCTTTGTGCGATTTGTCAAGTCCAATATCCACCCTTCTCTGTGCCTGGGAGGTTGACCCAGAATCCCTTAGTGACTAGTGTCTGGGAGGATTCAGCCGCTGGGAGGCACTGGCAGATGATGTGAGGGTGGCAGAAGATGCAGATGCAGGCATTTCCTTTCTTCTTTCTTCCTACTTTGGCACTTTGCCTCTAGAAGTAGCTGCATGCCCCCATGATTAGAGCTCCTTGAGAAACACTTGCAACCCTTGGCCCCTTAGGCCTAGGAACAGTAAGGCTTCCAGTTGTTGCTAGTCCTTGGAACCTCTTTTCTCTATTTCCTTAACCCCGTCTACACTGCCATAGATAGCCCTTGTATTGACATCTCTTCATTTGAACCACCTGGGGTAGATTCTCTTTCTTACCTGTGCCCCAATACATTCTTAAAGTTCAACGTTGCCCTTGATGCAGATCCTGAGGCAAGGATTGAGAACAAAGAGTTTATTAGGAAAGTACAGGGACCATTATTAGAAAAATAGGGACATGATACGTTGAAGGGAAGAAAGCTAATTAAGGGTGCACCAGTGAGCCAGTTACAATAGTGTGTGACTGAGGCTCAGTTCTCCTTAATTCTCTATTCTCAGGGAACTCTGGGAATAGCTATAAAACAAGTGCCCCAGAATTATCTAATCTAAGGAGTGAGGAGCTGTCCCCTCCTGAGAGGTCAACTGGCAGAGAGCTACTCTTGGGAGTGTTAATTCACTGAGACTCCAGCCTATCTTGTCCCTAAGCTGCACAGCTTTCCTCAGTTTGGAAAAAGAGGCCTCAGTCCCAAGGCTGCACATAGTGACGTAGCAAATGGGAAGGCTCAGGGTACAGCGGTGGTGCTCCGAGAGCACCCACTGCAGATATCAAGTCTACGTATTTTTCTTTTTAGATATGGCGCCAAGGTTCTCATTTTCAGGAAGACTGAGTTATACCACCCCTCCTGGATATTATCAAATGACATTTTTACCTGTAGTTTATAATTTTCCATCTCACTTCTAAAGTATTTCTCCTCCTCAATCATGGTTCCTTATGCTTTTTATTTTTACTGGATTTTATTCTGAAACTCCAATTGTACCATGTCATTGTGAATTCTGATTTCCTCCATTACCTACTGAAAATATCCTTTTACACAATTTCCATCATATGGGACCTACTCTGGATATAAACAGAGTCAGAGTTTCTCCAGGTTTCATGATTTCAAAAGCAGGGGGCTAGACGTATACATATATGGTGACTTTAAAAGCGTTACATTGTGGCTTCAGATATGGCCAAACATTTTTTTTGGGGGGGGGGGGCACTAAGGTAAATTCACTTATCTATTCAATTAACATTTATCCTGTATCTACTGTGTGCCCAGTATTGAGGATATATTGATGTACATAACAGGGTCTTTGTCCACAGAACAGTAAGAGAAACAAACAGATGATTGCACTGGGGTATGGTGAGTGCTTGGATGGAGAGAAGCTTGGAAAGGTAGTGGGGCATGTGTGTGTGTGTGTGTGTGTGTGTGTGTGTGTATGTGTGTGTGTGTGAGAGAGAGAGAGAGAGAGAGAGATTATCCATTCTAGAATTGAGGGCTGGGTCAAGGAAGTCTCTGAGCTGAGATATGGGGGGAAGGGTGTATGGACTGGGGATGTTGAGGGGTGGGGACTGTGAAAAGGATGTTCTAAATATTTAAGCAGACACCAAGGTGAGAGAGAGGCCAGTGCCCTTTGGGGAGATGGAAACAGTCTACAACTGGCTGGAGCACAGCCATGGTGGAAACCTAGGGCAGGTGTGGGGTGAAGATGTAGAGTTAAGCAGAGGGCAGACTATGTTTCCCTTTTCTTTCCAAACTAGACCTCTTCTGAAAGCCCTATGAGAAGCCAAAGTGAAATGTTTTGCTTCAAACAAATTCTGCTTTCCCCCATGTGCACATTGTACCACTTCGGAGATGACAGAGAATGTCAACTTGAGCAGCTTCTTTGAAGGAGATTTGAGATACTTCAAGCCCTGCAGGAACAGAGAGGAGATGCCTGTGTGTCTACTTGATTGGTAACCAATCCTGACTCGGGCTGTCCCTGATTCTCCTGCTGGCTGCTCCTCTGTCCTGGGCAGGCACAAGTCTCTCCTGCTTGGGGCTTCTTCCCTGCTGCTGATGGTAGCACCTTTTTCTGTCCAGTAATGGCCCCTTTCCTCTTATTCTCCAGGGACAGGCAGAGTCTAGGAAACACTGGGGATTCCTCCCAGAGCACCAAGAGGTAGAAGTCCATATATCACAGGCACAGGATAGGGATGAGGGATGAGTTAGGGGTACTCCAACATTTCGACCTGGGAGCTCTATGCCTCGGTTTTCCCATCAGCAACAAACAACCCAGGGCTATTGTTAAACATATTGTCATATGAAAACAAATGAGGACAGTGCCTGGCAAAAACTTGTGTTTTATAAATTTTAACGTATATTCTTCTAGTTAGTCCTACTCAGTGATGATGATCAGATTACCAAGTGATGAATATCACAATTAAGTATAAAGTCCGGCTGCATCGATGAAGATAGAGTCTCATCACTGTAGATGCAGTGACATTAATGTAGACTCAGTCACATAATTGTAAATGAGTGTTCTGAATCATTAGAAAATAGGTGCTTCAGACTAACAACTTCATTTATATCACAGAAGTGATATTTTAAACCGTTCCCAAAGAACCACCAGCTCTTACTGCCTTTGTTTTTTATAATTAAGGTCTGTGGGTGAATATTTCGCTCCTCAGGTATAGCTTCATTTGTTTTCTGAGTCAGGAGGTGTCACCACTCTGCAAACATTCTCCCTTCTGCAGAAGCCGTGGGAGGTGCAGTCTGCCACTTCCCAGTCCTCAAACTCTGCTTCCGAAAGAGGAGTAAAGCAGGATGCAGGATAAATTCACCAGTCTTTGGCTTCCTTTCCTTCCGTGGCCAGCCTAATTATCCACCCAGCCAAGTACCAATTACCTGCATTTGGTGTTACGATGAACTTCAATAGCAGATGGACACTCAATTGATTTCAAGCCGACTCCTAATTATTTCCCCTCCTTTACCTCTCGCCTTCCTTTGTGTCTATATCTGGCAGTCTAAATCACTCTTCGGTTCCCTAAGCTCCCTTGCAACTTCACCAAACCAATAATTACTCGTTTCCCGAGCCTTCCTGCTTCAAGTGTTTAATGACTTGGAACCCAGCAATGAAACTTCCGACAAGTAAGGGACATCCCGCAAACTGGCTTGGAGAAAGCTATTTTGGTAACTTGAACTAGATAAACAGATTATTCCAAATCTATGTCTTTATCCAAAATAGTTTTCTGATCCCCTATATCCCATAATTATTCCTTTGGGGTTTGAAGCATCTTGGAATTTGGAGTGAGAAGAATAGTTTAACATCCAAATCTCTCTTGGATATCTCTGTGAATTCATGTGTAAACTCACATATGGGTATATTTATAGTCATGTGTAGAGATAACCAAAACACGTGTGAGCTTCTGGGACATTCTATAGCTTACAAGATTGATTGTCAAACTGGCCTGCGGGCAGTAAGAGCTCGCAAGAACATTTACACACAAATGCACTCACACGAAAATCAGTTCTTTTTTCTGAGTAGAACAAGATGCTCTACTCTAGATGATATTTGAAAAACCACACTCTACTCCACCCTCAAAAACAGTCCCCTTTGCCTAGTCAGTCAACAGTATAAAAACAGGAAGTGACTCCTTCAGGTCAGCTGATAGAAATAGGGTCAGGAGCACTGCACCCCTGGTCAGCACAAAAGAGGGCCATGGCCACGGGAGGAGGAATCAAAATGGCAGCCAGCATTGCAGAGGGAAGGCTAATGATAACCCACCATTGTTAACAAGCCCACACAAGAGTGCACGGTGGCTACTGGTCTTCAGTCCTGTGGACTGCTGATTCCCAGAGAGAATCACCTTCTGATGAAACACAGCTTTGGTGTGATGTATCATGTCATGTTTGAAAGGAGAACTATGTTGTCTCAGGTTGGGTTCCCCAGACGGCAGACTCTGAGATAAGGATATGAGTGCAAGGAGTTCATCTGTGAGGTAGTCCCGGGAAGCCATGGTAGGCAAGTGGGGAAATAGTTCGGAGAAAGGAGGGCTGTCAACGCAAGGTGAGTTAGTAAGCAAGGTACTGCTCTGGGCAAGTGGGCCTCAGTGCTGCTGGGGACCTCTGGAAGGCCAGGTAAAGGTACCTCAGTGTGTCTACCTCTGCCAGCCCCAACTTCCCTCTCTGAAGCTAGGAAGCTGCAGTAAGTATCCACCAACTGTTGTCCGTCATTGGCTGAAAGATGCTCCCAGGCACATTCCTTGGCACCTCTCTCTGCCCCCCACATGTATGCTGAGCAGCCAGAGAGAGCCCAGGGCATCTAAGCAGGGCAACAACAACACTGGTGTGTCTTGCAGCTGCCTACTAGTTTCCCAGAAACATGTTCTCAGACATGCTTAAGAAGAAACACACTTGTAGGTGTTTCAAATGCAGAGGTCCCTGGGTTGCCAAGATAAAACCCATAGAGTCACAACAAATTAGATAACATCTGTACCCAAAGATGGATGCCCATGATTAGTGAGGCCACTGGGATAGTGGTGGGAGAGGGTGAGGATAGGAAGCGTGAGGGTAAAAGAGAAAAGCTCTTCTTAGACCTAAGGGTCATCCAGAGGACCTTAGGCAACTGTCACCAAAACCACAGACTCTATGGAAACACAAGGACCTATGATCACTGCTTTTTCATCCACCCTCCAGTCTGCACCAAGTTGATTAGATAGCCTGAACTTGGTAGGGTTTAAATGGGAAACAACCTTATTTTTTTGATAACCACTACAAATAGGCTCTTTAGGATGGATTTCCTTTGCCAGCTCTGGAGAAAAGTTTTGGAAGACACCATAGATTTCTGGTCACTCTCAGTTATAAGAATCATCTAATTTTATCCATTAAGATTCATAAATTAAGTCACAAATCTTATTGGAGTATTTGCAAGGAAAAGAAAAATAAAATCACAAGCACACATCAATAACAGGCCCCCTTATATTCTTTATATCCAAAGAAAATTGCCCATTATTTCACCATAGAACGATACTTATTTCCTCCCAAGACCACCCCATATTCATTCCGTAACTTAATATACCTTATTTTTATGAGCACTTTTATTTGAAGTCATTAGTTTTGACCTATGACTTAAAAACTAGGTCTTGCTTCCAAAAGATTTTACAGGTGATCACAAATCTTAATTGTGTCTTGACTTGAAGTAAGAGCTGCTGGTCCCTCCCCTCCTAAAAGCCTCTAGGATTGCTAAACCTACTGTATCATGTGGCATCACATTTAAATCCACGTGCAAAGAACTCACTGAACCTGCCTAGGTATACACAGGTACATATATCACTCATTGTTCAAACTGCTTATTATATATTTTTCCTTCCAGAGAATTAATATTGAAGTAGTTGCTCACCCTGATAGAGTACTTGAGCGTATTAAAAATTTTTCACGTAAAATAAAACAGCCAGATATCAGGACCTGTTTCACCAGTATTGCTTCTAACTGGACATTAATGTTAAAAAATATTAAAGCCACACTCATTATGTGAAAGCAATGAGAAAGTTAAAGACCACTGCTGCGGTCACCTTTTATAATTACTTGTATTACACCTTCCATAGTAAGATGCAAATACATACTTGGAACAGGATTCAGGAGTGTTAAGTACCTGTCCTTGCCACTGTGTCTGTAGCAGTTTCTCTATGGACCCTGGTAAGGTGCAACCACAATTTTATCTCAGCTGGCAGTTAGGCTTGTTTTATTCCATGGATAAATCTTTACATAATTTGACTTAAATGAAGATGTTTGATACTAAGGGAATTTCAACTTTCAGTGATTTTTTTTTTAAAAAAAACAAATGATTCAACATCATTTATTTAATTATTTTAGCAAGGAAAATGGAAATTAATCATTACCCTAGTTCTTAAGAGCTTGTGATGCCTTTTTACGCAGTTGGAAAAAATAAAACATTCACAAACTTCGGCGATGTATAATTACAGCATTCTAAACTACTTACGTATTCTTTTCAGAATTGTCTATTCATGTCCTTTGCCTGTTTTTAATGAGATTATCATGACAAAGTCCTAAAAGTAGGAGGAAGGATGTTATGTTGCAAGGAAGGAGTATTTACCTTGGTCCATCATACCACTCTGGCAGCTTTGCGAACCTAACAGACAAATCCAGGATTTCTTCAAACACCAGTTTGTTCATCAATAAATAAAAAGCAAAAAGGAAATACTCTCTCCCTCCCCACCAACATAAAAACTCACAAAACAAAAAGTCTATCTTAGAATTTTACTAAAAGGATTAAATAAAATGTGAAAAAGTAACCACCATAGTAGCAATAAAAATGCTAGTTCCTCCTTTACCAACAAGTCATAGGTCAATATATTTCCACTTTATTTTATGTGTCTTGCAATTTGAATGAATTAAGGTCAAAGGAAAATGGCAATTTTCCTGGACCCATGGATGACAAATAAGTCATTTTTTCTTTATTGATATATAATATTTTACAAATTTATTGGCTACATGTGATATTTTATAACATGCATAGAATGTGTAATGATCAAGTTGGGGTATTTAAGGTGTCCATCACTTCGAGTATTTATCATTTCTATGTGTTGGGAACAATTCAAGTCCTGTCTTGTGGTTACTTTGAAACATACAATACAGTGTCATTAACTATGGTCACTCTATTCTGCTGTCGAATGACAGAACTTATACCTTTCATCTAACTGTATGTTTGTGCCCCTTAAACTACCTCTCTTCATCTCCCCCTCCCACCTACTCACCTTTCCCAGTATCTATCATTGTACTGTTTACCTTTATAAGGTAAACTTTTTAGCTCTCACATGACATGACATTTGTCTTTCTGTGCCTGGCTTATTTCACTTAACATAATGACCTCCAATGGCATTCACATTGGTGCAAATGACATGATTTCATTCTTTTTTATGGCCAAACATTATTCCATTGTGTATATGTATCACATTTTCTTTATCCATTCATCTACTGATGGACACTTAGGTTGATTCCATACCTTTGCTACTGTGAATAGTGCTGTGATAAACATGTGAGTTCAGGTAATCTTTGAAACACAGATTTCTTTTCCTTTGAGTAGATACTCAGTAGTGAGATTGCTGGACCATATGGTAGTCCATTTTTAGTTTTTTGAGAAATCTCCACATTGTTTTCCATAGTGGTTATACTGATTTACATTCCCACCAATAGTTTAGAAGAGTTCCCCTTTCTCTACATCTTTACCAGCATCTGTTATTCTTTGTCTTTTTAATAATAGCCATTCTAACTGAGGTAAGATGACATTTCATTATAGTTTTGATTTGCATTTCCCTGATGATTAGTGATGTTGAGAATTTTTTCATATACCTGTTGGCCATTTGTATGTCTTCTTTTCAGAATTGTCTATTCATGTCCTTTGCCCACTTTGAGTGAGATTATTTTTTATTGTTGAATTCCTTCTATATTACAGATATTAGTCCTGTCAGATAAATAGTTTGCAAGTATTTTCTCCTATTCAACAGGTTGTCTCTTCACCATGTTAATTGTTTCTATTGCTGTGCAGAAGCTTTTTAGTTTAATGTAGTCCGATTTGTCTATTTTTGTTATAGTTGTCTGTTCTTTTGAAATCTTAGCCATAAAATCTTTGCCTAGACCAATGTCCTAGAGTGTTTTCCCTATGCATTATTCTAGTAGTTTTATAGTTTCAGGTCTGATGCATTTGTTGAATACGTATTAATTTAGTCCTACTGAGATATCTTTTCCATTATGTTTATTACTTTCTGTACCCTGTTTAAAAAGACTTTGCTTCTGCCAAGGTCATAATATATTAATATTATCCTTTGCACAGATTTGTGATATGTAAATGATTTATATGTATTGCAATTGGGGTCCAAATGTGTTCAAAGAAGGGAAGTGAAGTGGCTTTTAATAGCCTTTGCTTCTGAAGGAGGACTTTTTTTTTTTAGCCACTCCAAGGAACTAAAGAAAACTCATGAGAAACTGACCCAACAACCATATGAATTAAGGTGTGGAGATGGGTAAACACCTACTGAAGGAATCTTCTAGTGAATATTATCTTAACTATTATTCAAAACAAACTGAATAAAAAGTATATTGTTGAGAAGCACATTACTTATTTACAAAGAAAGCATAATAACTTCTTTTCCTCTGCTGGTAACTCTTATATTCTAAAAAAAAAAAAAAATTTAAATTCTACAAAAAAAAAAAAAAAAGAACCTCTCAGCATATACATTTAGAAAAGCTCCATAGACCAATGTTGTCCAATAAGAAATATAATGTGAGCCACATATGCTAATTTTAAAGGTCCTAGTAGCCACACTAAAAATTAAAAAGATCAGGTTAAATTAACTTTAATAATATATTTTATTTAACATAGAGTATCTAAAATATTTTTACTTCAACATGTGGCACTAGCCACACTTCAAGACCTCAGTAGTCCCATGTGGCTAGTGGCTACCATACTGAGCAACCCAACCATAGACAGTTACATGAATACAATGGCCTCCTTTATAAATGTTATGATTTGCATATGTATAGATCAACCAATTTTATATTCATATGATCGCCCCATATTTAAAGAATAACAGTGGTTCTCAACATGGAGCCTCCCGATCATCGGCATAGGCATCACCTGTGATTGTTAGAAATGCAAACTCTTGGAATTAGAACCTCTGGGGGTGGGTCTATTAATTTGTGTTTCTGTGATTCTTACGTGTGTTCCAGTTGGAGAACTCTGGGAATAACACTCCCGTATTTTTGTTTTATACAGTGACATTAACTCTATATTTCAGCATTGTAAATATACTGTCTTGTTTGAAGCAGAAGCAGTTTTAGGGGGTGTGTAACCTCATAATCAGGTTAAAATCTCGCATATTCCAAATGGGACTTCTCACGGCATGACAAATGGCCTACGACTCTCTGAGACAGACGTGTGGGAGAAACGTTTCTTTTTCTGTTTCCTGATGGTTACCAATTGCCACAGGCATCTATTACATTTGCAGAAGCAAAAACTTGGGTCCACACAGTAATAATCAGAGCAAGGAAATTGTATTATAGAGAAAAGCAAATAACTACTTTCATCTTATTAGCTCTGTATTTATAAAGTGAATATATAAAGAGGAGCTTGAAGAACTTTTATTCTTTTAAATATTCATTTTTCTGTCTTGGGATATATGGTCTTGAAAGACCCAATTTTACTAGACGAATGTCTAGTAACACCTTCTCCCATGTTTCTTGTTGCTGTCTCCCCAGCTCATAGCACAGTGCCAGGTATCTACTGGGTTCTCGATATGTACCAAATTTCTGCCAAATATGTGCCAAATTTTCCATGAAGCTTATTGTAATGAGATTTAACTTGACTTTACAATACAGAAACATGGTGATTTGAAGTTGACATGAAAAACTCTTTTCAATTGTTCCCATCTTTCCTATGTTATAAATAAGCGAGTTAAGTGCTTTATAGAGATCTCGAGTTGTTTCTCTGTCTTCTGTTGTGAATAGTAATGTTTTAATAACATGCAGATATAATTGAAATTTTGAACTAGGAACAAATCCTTTAGGAACACTGATGAGACCAGCAGCCAGCCTGGACAACACAACACCTTGCCCTACACCCCCCGGATTTCAACCACACCTTGGGCTGCTGCATTTCATGTCATATCAGCTGCAGTAAGCAACTACTACTTACATGTGTGTTTGGAACACACAGTGCTGATTCTGTCATCAGAAGCTTTGCCTGGCCTAAGGGCTCAATATACACTTCCCCTTCTTCAGTTACTTCTTTGGTTTTTACTGCACGCTCTCCTTGACTCACTTTCTGCCCTAGAGAGCAGATGCCAAATAAAATAGACTGGAACTTCTTTTAGGAACTTCCTAATTGCTTCCTGTCGAGGCTACCCTTACCAATCCCTTGGGCATGAGAGAGAATCTGTACAGCAATACAAATTTCTAGTAGTAGAGATACAGCCTTGGGTACATATTTTCTTCCCCTAAGTCTATAGTTTTTGAAACTTGAAAGAAGTTATTAAGCTTGTAAGTGGAAGGAGAAGGGTTACTCTGCTATGTACTTTTTTTTTTTTTTTTTTTTTTTTTTAAAAGCGCAGAGATTAGGATACTGCATGGAAGATACGGGATCAGTGTACACAGAAATAATGCTCCACAAAGTGCCACTCCTTCAAGCTTGGTAGGTTTTACAGAAAACTCTAAATTTCTGTGATGGCTAAAGGAAATTGTATCTCACAGGGAGGGGAACCTGGAAGACTTGGAAATAGTAGAATATCATCTCGCATGGAGAATCAGAATGCCTTCTCCTTTATACATGTGCATTTGCAATGGAAAATCTCAGTTGAAGAAGGCTAGGAAGGATTGACCTTCCAACATCCAGGTCCCTCATACCTATGGCAAACAGGGATACAGGAGAACCTCCTTTAAACGATTACATGGTAGTCCCTGAGCTGTAAAACCAGAAAGTTAACTCCGTTGAGTTGTTATCACCAAAGATTAATTTTGTCTACTTTTGAACTCAGTATAAATGGAATCATGCATACATATTTTTTGTGTGTCTGACATCATTTTTTCAACACAATGTCTGTGTAATTCATCCGTGTCATTGTGTACATCGATAGTGTGTTCTTTTTCTTCTTGCAAAGTATTCTATTGAATGAATAAACCAGGATTTATTTATCATTCTTCTGTTGTTGAACTTCTGGCTTGGTTCCAGTTTTGTATTATTAGGATAGATATCCATTAGCACTAATTTTTTTTTGGACATACACCTAGGGAGGCTATTACTGGGTCATAGGTGTAGGCCCATGTGTAGCTTTAGTTGATACAGTATCCACTAGGCTTTTAAGAAAAAAATCCCAAGCCAAAAAAAAAAAAAAAAAGCAATCAAAAGCAAAACTACATAAGACAGAAGGTATTTTCCTTGATGCAAAATAATCAAATTGCCATGCAGATAGAATTTACATTTTGAAACTTGTCAATCTCATGCTACACATTACTTAACTGAACTTGTCTGCAGGCTAGATTCAGCTTATAGGTTGCCTACAAACAAGTTTTGTTTCCCTACAAAATCAGGTTCTTCATTGTTTTCATATTTTTGTTAGTTTTTTAATGAACCAATGTTTAAAAATTAGGAGATTTCAGAAAACTCCAGCTTTCAAGCTTCTCTCAAAAAATCAGAATAGCTGATAGACCTGAGCCCACAATCCCATAGAGCAATAACAGATAGGAGTTAAGTCGGAGTCACTGCAGTTAGACAGGCACATGTTTCCCTGTGTGCAGAGTTCTCAGCCCTGCCTACTGTGTCTTACACTTCAGGGTCTCTGCAGGCAACAAAACTCTGCTCCACTCTCTGACCTCTCCATCAAGTTCATTCACATTTCTCTCAATTAAAGTAGAGATTTGGCAATTTCAATGATGACAGTGTTCTCAATAGTTAAACATTTGTCTTTGTACATGTCAAACTTTGAAATGTGTGGAAACCTTTCTAAAACGTACTATATACTAGCCTGCTTCCAAGAAATGACTGCAATAAGAGGGACAGCTCAGTATATGTTGAATGTGTGTGTTCAATGAATACGAAGGAATGTGTGGAGAAGGGAGCTTGCTCCTGACTAGAGAAACCTCACTCAGGATGTACACCCACGGGCTCAGTCTTCTCCTCATCACCTGTTAACCTGTTAACCGTGTGAACAAGATATTTGACAAGGGATAAGAAAACCCCTTGGATCCATTCAATTAAAGACTTCCTGGACCAAACTCAATTCCACTATGATTGGTGCCCTGGGCAGGTGCTAATCGCTTTTAGTCATTTTCATACTGACAAAGGCATTAGTAGGGAGCCAAAGTTATTTCATTTTTGGTGGCCTGCAGTCTAGATAATTTAAAGGATCCTTATGCTAGAATACAAATATGTCCTGGACACATTTAAAAAAAAGTGATGAATTTTGCCAGGCTCACTAGTTAGTAAATGAAATACCTGAGCTTTCTCCCACCCTTGCCTACAGAAATAAATGACAGAGAAATAACACCAGAGAAAGAACCTATGTGGGGACTAAACTAATGAAAAAGACTGGATGGCCCTAAGGGAATGTGGCAATGACAGCACTGACCTGGAGACCAAGCCTCAGGCCCTTCACAATGGAAGGCAGAGCAGACCCCAGAGTTGAATTCTGTAGAGAAATTAACATGACTCCTAAAGACGGCAAAGCTATACTCTGTATAGGATTCCCACATATTAATATCAATAATCAAAGGTTACCTGTCACACAAGGAGAAACAACACCAAGAGCGATAGTTAATAAAACAACAAACAACTGGTTTCCTGTACCCACTGTACTTCACTTATTAGAATTAGCCCAGGTAAGGCCGGGTTCGGTGCCTCATGCCTGTAATCCCAGCACTTTGGGAGGCTGAGGCAGGAGGATTGCTTGAGGCCAGAAGTTTGAGGTTGCAGTGAGCTATGATCATGCCACTACACACTCCAGACTGGGTAACAGAGACAGAGGGAGACCCTGTCGCATGGGGGAAAAAAAAAAAAAAAGAATTATCAGATAAATATAACTATAGGTAAAACATAAAACAATTAAAAATGGAAGAAAGATGACCGTGATCTGACTGTCATAATTCCTTTGCCATCTCTGAACTGACTTAGATGTGGAAGCTTGGAAAGGGACCCTGATATTTCATGGCTAATACGCTCTTGGTTATTTCCCCCTGTTGATCTAAATTGTGTAGCATCTCAGTCAGCTGTCCAGTTATTTTATCCTAAGGACTTCTAGGATATTTTAGCCATTGCTACATTGTGTGTCAAGGCACCCTGATTGGGACTTTAATTTTGCTACCCATTATAGTAGTTAAGGCCATCTTACCTCTAACAGTAAGAGCTGCTACTCAGCTTCTGTTATTTTGAGTCCTACCATCCCAGTGATATTAGGAAGCTCAACTACTTGACAGCTTCTCCAAACATCAACCCCAGCCCGGAAATCACAGCCTTTACAGACAACCTTCTTCAAGGTGTCAGCACCCCTCACCCTTGTTGTCTTTGTGAAGGGGGTGTCCTTTGGGCCCTCTTAGTTAGAGATACAGTCAAGTGATAGCTTTGCAGATTCTATCTAAAACTGTTTTTTTTTAATTTCAGAATATTACAGGGGTACAAATGTTTTGGTTATGTAAATTGCTTTTGTACCATTTGAGTCAAAGTTATAAGTGTGCCCATCTCTCAGATAATGTGCATTGTACCTGTTAAGTGTGAATTTACTCATTCCCTCTTCCCCTCCCATCTGCTTGCTTTCCAATGAATGTTATTTCCACATGTGCACATGAGTGTTGATCAATTAGTTCCAATTTAATGGTGAGTACATGTGGTGCTTATTTTTCCATTCTTGTGATACTTCTCTTAGAAGAATGGTCTCCAGTTCTATCCAGGTTAATACAATAGGTATTAGTTCACCATTTTTTTTTATTGCTGAGTAGTACTCCATGGTATACATATACCACATTTTATTAGTCCACTCATGTATTGATGGGCACTGGGTTGTTTCCACATCTTTGAAGAACCACCCCAGAAGATTATCAGGATCATCTCCAAGTGTCCTTGACAAAAAGCTGAATCTTGAGTTGTGAGTGTGTGTCTCTATATCAACGAATATACCCTGATCCAGCTTCATACATTTCCCCCTACCATTGTAATACACTCGAGGTCCACTCCCAGGTAGGTTTCCTTGGTTTGTATGGCACATAGTAGCCAGGCACTTCAATTTTTCAGTGGGCAGCCTATTCCCTCCTGGAGAAGGGCTGATGCTTCTCTCCTGAGTCTATACTCTAGTTACCGGCGTGGAGGCAATGAGGAGTGGCAGGGAAAGATCTTAAGGAGAGCCAGAATCATCTTATAAGGCATATGATTCAGGTGAGATTCTCACACAATCATTGGATAAAGGAGGCTATTCTTCTCTGTCAAGGGAGAAGGATTGCTCCAGTCTTCTAGGGTGGTTTAGGGGAATTTAGAAATTCAAGGTCCTTAAGCTCATCCACACAAATGAACTCATCCCAGGCCTCAGCATGGCTCTAAGTGTGAAATAGGAGACCCTACAAAGCTGTGTATCCACCTCCTTTGCAGCTCTGCCAACCTTATAGTCAGATCCTGGCCCTGAATTTCATCACAGTCTTCCCTGCAATGATCAGACATTAAGTCTCTTTTAAAGTAGCCATAGATGCCCTCTAGCTTTCAAAGCATGCCTTCAGTTGACAATGAACCACCCTCAGCCTAACATTGTCTTCTTGCAGGTCAAAAAGTAGCCACCCTACTCCACAATCCACATAATTATCATTGCTGTCATATTCATTGTGTGCTGCAGCTTACTAGATCTCCTAACACTTGGCCTTCCACCTAAGCCTTGCCCAATTTACTGCAGGTGAAAGCTTAAATAATTGTGATGCTGCTGCCTGCCAGGGTTTATTGTCATCCTAATTTACCACTAAATATGTGTTCTTTATTGCTTTCAGACAGGTCAGTAATCCAATTCCAAAATCCTATGCACAGGGTATCTTTTCTATAACTACTTGTTTTAGCTCAGTTTCCCAAGGAAATTCACCCTGAGACAAGCATTAATTGCTAATGCTTTTGCTGGAATATGCAATTCAAAGGTAGGAGAAAGATGAGAAAGGAAGTGAGGAAGGAAAGGACGGATAGCAAGACAAGGTGATTGCCACGAACCATGAAGAAACACAGCCAGTGGTCCAGCAAATGCATCTGCTACATGACAATCAATACCTCTAAACATGCTGTACAGAGACATATGGCTTGGAACAGCCTAGAAAAAGAAATAAGCAGGGAATTTATCTTCCTTGTTCCCTCCTCTCTCCCACAGGGGCAAAATGCTAAGGATCTAGGTCAGTTTTTCTCAACCAGGTACAATTTTGTCCCCCAGGGAAACATCTGGCTAGAGATACTTTATGTCTAGAAGCATTTTTTTTTTTAATTTTCACAACTAGGGGGTGCTATTGACCTCTAGTGGGGAAAGGCCAAGGATGCTACTAAACATGCTGCAATGCACAGGACAATATCCTACAAGAATTATTCAGTCCAAAATGACACTGAACAGTAGCACTAATCTAAGTGCTGGTAAGACCAAGAGAATATGCAGAGATGCGTAAGATGTGTCTGACAAAACAACCCACCAGAAAAAAAAGACCAAAGATATGGAAGGCATTTCACAGAAGAGAAAACACAAATGGAGAACAAAATGTGAAAAGATGTTGAACCTCATTAGTAACCAGGAAAATCAAATTACGGTTAAGATTCCATTTCACACTCAATTGATTGGCAAAAATTAAGATATTGAAACACCAAGCACAGAAAGAATGGTGCTCAAAAGGAATACTCACTTACTGCTTGTTGGGAGTGTAATTTGCTACCAACTCTGTGGGAAAGAGTTTAGTACTATGTTGTCAAATTGAACAAATACATATTTAAGGGAACCACTTATAACCATTTTGCCTGAGACTATCCTCATTTAGCACTGAAAATCTTGCATCCTGGAAAACTCCTCACTTCTAGACAAACTGAGATGATTAGTCACCTATTTATCTTATATCCTAGGAATCTACTCCCATGTACACTGCCCTGAAAAACTCTTACACAGGCACCAGGAGATATATATATATCAATATACATATATTTATATATTTTTATAAGTTTATATATATAATTATATAATTACATGTAATTATTTATATATAGTTATATATAAATTTATAAAATATATAATGATCATAGTATTGTTCATAATAGCAGAATGGAAACGAGAAATGTCAATCTATAGAAGAACAGATAAATGGATTACGAAATATTAACACAATGTAATATCACTAGCTGTGAAAATAAACTACAGCTACATGCAACAATATGGGCCAATCTTAGAAACATAAATGTTGAATTAAATGAACAAATCTATAGACTACATGATTATGAGATCAATATTAAATTTAATAATATATTGCATAGAGATATGTACATGTTTGGCGCAACATTTTTTTTAAGCAAAGGAATGCTAGACAGATTTAGGATTGAGATTACCCCTGGAGGGGAGGTGGGGAGATCCAATGGGGTGGTGTCCTGTTCCCCAAAGAAAAATTAACTAATCCATTATTAAATCCCCAGAAAGTACTCACTAGATTTTGTTTCTTTGCTGTCAGCTTTTACTATGTTATTTATTTTCCTTTAGCTATGTTATTTTTTGCTTATTTTATCTTTTAAAAACTTAATCTTTTTTTTGTTGTTGTTGTTCAAATGGCCGTGTTTTATGTGTATTAGTGGTACATCAAATAAAGGAGCATCTTACAAGCAAGGACACCCTGCATATAATGGCATTATTTTGCTTTTATTTTTATAACCAACTTAGGGGTCATTGAACAAGATGTTCCACTGGCCAAGTATGTTGTCATCTTCTTCACTGAGATAACAACAACAAAAAATCTGTCAGCTAATCTTTATCTTACTTTTTAGAAATAGGAAGCAAAGAATACCAACATATTGGGAAGAGAATGAATGTGATGCATTTCCCAAGCCAATAAGGGTGGGTACTTTGGCCCCAGGTTTCTGTTCATGGGTCTTGCCAGTATTTATTTCCACAGTCAAGTTCCCATTCTGCCTCCAAGGAGCTTGAGATGCTAATGTCAGCCTGCTAAGCCTCACACTAAAATTTGTTGCACCTGATGATTTGGGAGAACACTTAAAACACAGGCCCAGGAGAACATTGAAAGTTGCTTTGGAAAACTGTAGAATAAGGCTGCTATTTAGTTTACACAATTCAGTCTCAGAGTGAAGCATCTACTTCATGTAAAATTACCATTTTGTATACATACACGAATGGAAACACACATGCACAGATCTCTATATAAATATATCACTAATGTCAATGGGCCTCAGAGAGACCTGCCCCCAAAACCTGGCCTTATGAGAGTCTAGAACCTTGGAATTTCTGTGTGGAACCATAAGCCAAACCCTTCATTGGTATCCACAAAACCCACTCACTATGCTTATGAAGGGTGCACCACAGAAAGAGTTTCTATCATGTGATCTACCTCCTTGCAATATCTCCCTGAAGCCACAAACACAGTTATACGTTGCAAAGTTCTTTCCTTCATGCCCACTCTCAACCACATCTTTTTCTTCAAGTATGAACCAAGGTATTTCCTCCCTCCCTTCTTTTTTGAAATAAATATAAATCCTACAAATCCTTTTATAAGAGATAATCTTAGAATTTTGTTAACCATATTGCTCTGAAAATCTGTCCAACCAACCATCCATCCATCCATCCATTGACCAGACTTTGCTCATCTTCCCATTTATGACTTTTTCATAAACATATTATTCTTTCTGAAATTTAAATTTTATTTTCCTGAATTCTGGTACATTTTGCATATTTCTAGACTTTAATCTTCCTCTCTATCCCTCACCACTTAGATGCCTTCATTCTCAAGTCACCTGACAGCACTGTGAGGCTGTATTTCTGTGTCTTTGAACATACACTCTCCTTCTTGCCTTAAATTCTCTTCCTATCTTATTTGGCTGGGGAATGCCAATGCACTCTGTAAGCTTTATTCAGATGTTTTCTTCCTGGTACACTGTTTGCAATCTAGCTCTTTCCCTTCCTGTGTCAGTGTCCTTTTGCAATGTGACTTTGAAACTCCTCTTACTAGGAAGTGCACTATTTATTCCTCCATCCCTTAAATATGGGCTGGCTGTGATTTTCTTTGGCCTATATAGCAGTAGCAATTGTTCTCAGCCTTGGGAAGCCTTGCACACTTTTCACTCATTCTATTGAATAAGCATTCAATAAGTTACCATTGAATAAGTCCTGGCCAGCTGCCTTAGCCACATCTAGTCAATCACCAGACATGTTAGTGAAGTCATCTTAGACTATCAAGCCTCCCGCCAACCTGTCAGCTGATTGCAGATGATAAGCAAACCCAGCTAAGATCAGCCAGGCTTGGCCCACCTCAGTAGAACTCCCCAACTCACCCCTAGACTCGTGAGCAATAATACATGCTAATCGTTTAAGACACTAAGTTACGGGTCATTTTTTATGCAGCAATGAGTGATACTCTCTCAATTCTATTCAATAGCTGCAACATACTTCCATTAAAGCCTTTATAACACGACTTTTTTTTTTTTTTTTTTTTTTTTGTCTTTCTCTTCTACAAATATAGAGCTCCTTGGGAACAGAGGCAATTTTTGCTTCGTGTCTCAGAATCTAAATAGTACCTACCAACTTTGCAATAGATGGGTCTCAGAAAAATATCAATGATTAGTTAATTAAGGATTACAATGTTGCCCAAGGTTTAGTCCTAGAGGCAAACAAACTAGGGTTTGAATCCCAACTCTATTTCCTGTATGTGTTATTTCAAAGAATTTGGTTAACTTTGCTGAGTTTTACGTGCTCATCTATAAACTAAAGACTAGAACAGTATATATGCTGCAGGATTGTGGTGATTCTGTATGTCTCCCACCTGACACAGAGTGGGTGTTCAACAAATAAATAGGAATTAAATGATAAAATGTATATAAAGCATTTGGTATAGTAGCTGGCTTATAATTACTTAATCAGTGAAAGCTCTATTTATATGAACATTACTGTCATCATTGTTGTCACTTCTTATAGTAGAAACTGTATGTGCTCCATCCATACATATCCCCTTGGCATTCATCATCTGTGTGCATGTGGACCTGATGGTGGTTTCCAATGGCAAACACTTGGCACTCTTTACCTGGCATCTTCCTCTGGCTGCTGGAGTTCCATGGTCTACATGTATGGCCTTACACTCCCTGCTTCCACCTAAGGGAGCAGCCCTTAGCCAAGGCAGATGGGAGAAGGTGGCTAAATATCCTAATTCCTATGCCCTTGGTTGGGATAAATCCAAGCTATGTTCTATACTGTATTCCAGAATTACCTAATGGAATTGTGTCCCTCTTAGTCACAGCAGTGACGAGACATCTTTTCTGTATTCCTTCTTTTCTCTGTCTCACATCCCCACTACCCTACAAAGGAATACTGGCATCACCTCCCAAATAAATACCAGTGTCCAATTTTTTTTATTTTTTTTTTTTGTCTCACCATCTGCTTCTGGGGAAACAAACCTAAAACACCTTTACTCTTTCTAGTTTACTTCATCCTTATTGCTCCAGAATGCAGTCACTTCTTTCATGAACGTTGACTTCCATTTGAAAGGCCCAGCCTTTTCATGATCTCTTCAGCTAAACAGAGTTGTATACAGTCCAGTGGATGACAAGACCCATCATGGAATGTACTGTATCATCTTTAGGTCTTCTATGATGTTTTTATCATGGCTCAATTCTCTGAGTGCATGAGGAAAGGGCTAACTTGCAGTTGATCTTGGGTACCTCTGTGCTTATCTTGATGGGCACCAGGAAACATGGTATTGATTCTTGGCCAAGATAGAGCTGAAACATACCATCTCAGTGATTTATAATGTGCTGTTAAAAGTCTACAATTCCCTCACAGGCATCCTGTACCAGCTTGTTTATGCTGTTCATTGAAACTGTATCGATTGACGGTTCGTACCTGTTTACCTGTTCACAAAGCTTGCTTTTAGTTACCTGAGCTGTGGGGCATAAAATACCCTTCAGTAAGCTTGAGACTTGTCTCCCCTGAGAACCTGTGGAGTCTCATGAGTCTTTTCAACTATCTGACACTGTATAATTGCTGCACTGAGGCTGTTTTCTGATGACCAAGAGCTTATGAAAGGGATCTGGGGTGGAGGAAGGAAGAATGCCCATGGCATACAAGTTTAGAATCATTTCAGACAGTTATGAGTATTGAAAAGCATGAGTGCACTTTGCTGAGATCTTAAAATATCGTTCAGCTGAGTAATTATGAATAACTCTTCTGAACTGCAGACTTCAGGGTGGTCCATACTCCAACTGGCTGTTGGCTTCTTGCAAACTTGGACCTACCTGCCAAGGTCATCGTATGTATTTCTTACCCTTTCCTGCCCCCTGCGAGCTCTGCACGATGGTTACACACTCCAGGACGTGAAACCCTTGCTGCACTGAGCGTCAGTCTCTCTGGCAAACATTGCTTAAATCCATACAGTCTCCCCTCTTTAAAATATCAATTTTAAGTTGAATTTTAGTTTTCCCTTCAACGTTCCATCTAGGAATAACCCAGTATGAAGATGTTGGTCTTGAAGTCATGCTTGACTGACCAAAGCCCTAGTCCTCACATATCTCATATGTTTCTCTTCTGGAAGGGCACCCTTCATACAGGCTGCCTCTCAGTGGTTTGAGCAACAATGTTCTCAGAAGTCAGGAGCCCTGCAGGAAGCAGGAGAGGAGTTGCGAATACACCTG
This sequence comes from Eulemur rufifrons, assembly GCF_041146395.1. Classification (NCBI taxonomy): domain Eukaryota; kingdom Metazoa; phylum Chordata; class Mammalia; order Primates; family Lemuridae; genus Eulemur; species Eulemur rufifrons. Next base: position 32,821,523 of record NC_091002.1, read on the forward strand.
GAAAGCTCAAGTCTCCCAGTGTTACAAGATTACGCACCTAGAATATGAGATTTCCAGGCAGTATTTTCTTTCTTTTCACAATTTGACATCAACCCCCTCTAAGTCTCAGCAGCAGGCTACAAACATATTCATTACAAACAGTTCTTTGAAACAGTAGAATACGTTACAACTTGACTACTGTGTATGAAAACACAAATGGATGGCACACCCTACACATGGAAACAAGAATTATCTTTGGAGATCCATAAAGAGCACTGGTGGTCAACTATGCTCTGAAGCAGATCCGAAATAGCTCAGATCCATCCTTCTCCAATACCACATCCGTAAGCCAACTGACCAGCATCCCTGACCTACATTGAGAGCAGCCTGTTTTCCACTCCTGTACCCCGCCCCCAAGCCTACTAGTTAGCTATCTTAAAGCAGAACAACCCTGTAAAAATATAAAGTCTTTCATTTCCCTGCTAAATGACTCTCCTGTAACTTACATCTTCATTGGAATAAAATCAAGACGCTTTCTCATGTCTAAAAGGCTCTCCAATTTCAACCCTTATGTCATGCTTCTCCAAATCCTCTCTCTTAAAGCAATGCAAGCTTTAGGAGCCTTGAACATATCTGTGGAAATCCTGGTCCGTGGCACGTGGAAGGTTTTATCTTCAGACCCTACATGGCTGGCTCTTTGCTATCACTCAACTCTCAGCTCAAATGCTCTAAGTGGTCTGCTCTGACACCCAGACTAAAGTAGCCCCTCAATCACTCCTTATCTCATTAACCATGTTCATAAACATGACCAAGGTCTGCCAGTTGCCTCTTCATTTATTTACTTACTCACCCCTTCTACTAGAGTGACAGCTCCTGCAAGGCCCTACTGTCGCCTTTTTAGGTCCTCGTGCCTAGAACAGTTTGCAGGCCAGCAGAAGTCACTCAGTGAATATGTGTTAAATGAATACATGCAGTTTTCAGATTTTTAAGTATTATATAATTCCAGATAAATTTCAAAAGCGCAAAACCATAATGTAATTTATTCCCCTACCTTTTTATGATGGCTGTGGATGAATTAAAGACTCCAAAGGAGGGTGGCTATTTCTGTTCTGCAAGTTTTCGTTGGTGTTCTTCAGTCTTCTTCATTTTTCCTCAGTGTTCATTTTGGCAAGATGTGGAAGCATTTCACCATAGTGTATTTCTGTAACGACATGGTATAGCAACATGACTCAGAATCCCACCAACATTATGCTCTGTTTAAAAATAAATATATAACCTCATTTACTTTACATTCTCCTATAAGCAATATAGCCTTTCTTTACTGTTTCTATCATTTTTCTCAGGAATGCACAGATCTGTATATTATTACCTGACAGCTCCAGGTAGTGTTAGCACCTCCCCATAGCACCTTGCCGGCATCTGTACCATAGCACTTTCTCTACTGTATATAATTATTCCACTGTGAATCCATCTCTCCAATAGATGGTGAACCTTATTGGAGCAGGAACTGTGCTTTTAGTCCCAAAATCTCTAGGGCCAAGCCCACTAATTGGCAATTGTACATTTTTAATACAGTCAATTCTCATTATTTTCAGTAGTTATGATTTATAAAGTCACCACAAACATGGAATTAACAAATACTGAACCACCGTTCTCAGGGAAAATACAAAGTTAGGTTTCTGCAAGTCTCTGGCCCCAATATTTGCATCAAACAATCCATATGTAACCTTGTTTTATGTGTGTTTCTGTTTAAAGACACCCTATTTAATATATATTGTTGATTCATTAGGATTAAACTCACAGTCAACATCACTGTAACTTATGCCTGAGTAAAGCTTTTCTAACACAGATATATGTTCTCCATAAGGCATATGACAGCTTTCTTGTGCTTAGGAACCCTAGATGGCATCTTAGCACTACGCTGGGGGGACATTTCACACAGCAGAATCACCACCATTAAGCACAAAAATGTAAAAAACAGGAGAAGGCAAATTTGCAAATATGAGATCACAAATAATGAGGATTGGCTGGATACACATTGGCTGAACCAAAGTCGTATGTAAATCTTACAAGTTCCTAACCTTACTTATGGTTCAGCACAGCAGTGCCATATAAATGAGTGAATAATAAATACTACAGATAGGATAGAAAGGGACTAAATACATATTCCATATTCTTCATGAAAAATTCAGGAACTGAAAACAAGTATTCTCTCCTATTAAAAAGAGAAATTCCAGCAATCCCTATCTCAAAATACTAATGACATCTTCAGAGAAATAGCAAAAACAATCCTAATTCACATGAAACCACAAGAGACCTCGAATAGCTAAAGCAATCCTGAGCAAAAAGAACAAAGCTGGAGATAGCATATTACTTGATTTCAAATTATACTACAAAGCTATAGTAACCAAAACAGCATGGTAATGGCATCTAAACAGACACCAAGACCAATGGAACAGACTAGAGAATAGAGAAATAAATCCATGCACTTACAGCCAACTCATTTTCAACAAAAGCATTAAGAACATACATTGGGGAAGGGATGGTCCCTTTAATAAATGGTGCTGGGAAGACTGAATATCCATATGCAGAAGAATGAAACTAGACCCCTATCTTTAGGGGTCTAGACCATATTAAAAATCAACTCAAAATGAATTAAGGACTTAAATGTTAGACCTGAAACTATGAAACCGCTACGAGAAAATTTTGGGGGAAATGCGCCAGGCCATTGTTCTGGGCAAAGAGTTTTGGGGTAAGACCTGAAAAGCACAGGCAACAAAAGCAAAAACAGACAAATTGATTACATCAAGCTAAAAATCTTCTGCACAGCAAAGAAAACAAAATGAAGACACACCTACAGAATGGGAGAAACTATTTGCAAACTATCCATCAACAAGGTGTCAATAACCAGAATGTATAAGGAACCCAACAACTCAATAGCAACAGACACATGATACAATTAAAACATATACAAAAGACCTCAATAGGTCTAAGGAAGACAGACAAATGGCCAACAGGTGTATGAAAAACTGCTCAATATCACTAATCAGAGAATTGTAAATCAAAACCACAATGAGGTACCATCTCACCTCAGTTAGAATGGCTACTAGCAAAAAGATAAAAAAATAACAAATGTTGGAAAGGATGCAGAGAAATGCGAACACTTATACACAGTTGGTGAGAATGTAAAGTAGTACAGCCATTATGGAAAACAGTATGGAAGTTCCTCAGAGAACTAAAAATAGAACTATCATATGATCCAGAAATCCTACTGCTGGGCATATATCCAGAAGAAAGGAAATCAGTATTATCAAAGAGATATCTACACTCTCATGTTTACTGCAGGACTATTCAATATTAGCCAATACAAAATTAACCAAAGTGTACATCAATGAATGAATGGATAAAGAAAATGTGGTCTGTATATATGCACAGTGGAAAATTATTCAGCCACAACAAAGAATGAAATCCTGTCATTTGCAGCAACATGGATGGAGATGGAACTAGAGGTCATTATATTAAGTGGAATAAGGTAGGCTCAGAAAGACAAATGTTGCATGTTCTCACTCATATGTGAGAGCTAAAAAGGTAGATCTTATGGAGGTAGGGAGAAAATGATGGTTACCAGAGGCTGGAAAGGGAAGAGTGGGAGGGAGAAATGAAGAGAAGTTGGTTAATGGGTACAAAAATACAACTGGAAGGGATAAGTTCTAGTATTCAACAATACACTAGGAAAATTATAGTTAACAATAATTTATTGCATATTTTAAAATAGCTAGAAGAAAAGAATTGTAATGTTACTAGTACAAAGAAAATACAAATGTTTCCGGCGATGGATATCCCAATTACCCTGACTTGATCATTACACATTGTATACAAGTATCCAAATATCACATATACCCCCAAAATACATGTAAGTATGATACATCAATTTTAAAAAGACAAATTCCTGATCCCAGGTCTTTTCTTCTGCCTGATATTAATCACTGCTCATCCAATTTTCAGACAAGTTCAAGGAAAATTTCCCTGAAAGTAATTATACATTGATAGTTCACCTTGTCCATGCAGGTCAACCTAAACACCCAGAAGACTGCTCCATTTTTCTCCTTGGATAAAAAGAAGAAAAACCTGCTTTTCTTTCATTTACACGTATGAGTGAACTGTAGGTGCACAATGTGCATCCTTAGCGACATGTACTTTCTTTAAAAATGCCAGTACTTTTGTGACATAAACAATGGAGAAATCAAACTTTAAGTATCTAATGTATTTGAAAAATGTTTAGACCCTGTTAAAAATATGAATTTATGTTTTAAAGCTGTTGTGAAGGTTTTCCAAATAAGTTTATTCTCAATATCTTTAAATGCTTAAATTTAACATTGACTTATTTGTAGTTCATTGAAAGTAATTTGTTACTAAAATTATCTTCTCAAAAGCATGCTCTATGTTTTAAACTATTATTGCTAAGATAAGTAGGACTTGCTAAAAAGCAATGCCTTACACAGGTAACAAGAAATCTTAGAAGGATGGTTCTGAAAGCTGCCTTTAATTTCGTCTGAAATTGGCTACAAGTAGACAGTCTCTTTTCAGAGTCTTGTGATACTCGTTTCAAATATTTTATAGTGTCAGAAGACAAGTCACCTTGTCATGGAATGCAATTTTAGGATTGACATGATCATATGGGTCGACTGCATAACAATAAGAAAATTCAATATATTTTACAAAAGTAATACCTTGATTCAGAAAAATAAAGCTAATTAAATGCATCTTATGTATTTTTATACTTTATTAGTACCATTATATTACATTTTCTACATAATTAACCATTTTTTGCTTTGAGTTTATTTCCTAAGAATTAGTATTACTTTTAATTTTTTATTTATATTACAAAGAACCAAATTAACCAAAGAAATATTAGATATCATAAACTTACCTTAGTACATGCCCAGATCATCACTAAACCTCTCCTCTCGTATTTCTTTCTCTTTAAATATGTCATGAAACAACCTTTATATATCCCTGATAAAGCCATATTAGCATTACTATCTTTTCCCCTTTGTTTTTTATTTATATATATTCATGGGGTACAAGAACAATTTTTTATATTTATTTCTTTTTGTTTCAGCATATTATGGGGGTATAAAAGTTTAGATTACATATATTGCCATTGCCCTACCCTTCCACCCCCCAATCAGAGTTTCAAGCGTGTCCATCCCCTAGACGGTGCACATCACAGTCATTTTGTTATATTGATATATTGCATTATACTGACTTATAAAAGCAGTGTGAGTGTTCTGTGGACTACGTTCAGATAACAGGTACATCATTCTGAAACTGTTAATAACGTACATCTTAATAGGAGGTACTTGATAAGAGAATGCCAATTAAATTTAATAGTTGCATTTCCAACCTTCATGAGGAAGGGTTTAGCTTTAGTATCAACAGACTGTCTTTCCTTTGTAATAGCTGTATGATTTGAGGCGATTCATTATTCCCTGAGATTATTTACTCATCTAAGAAATGGAGATGAACACCATTTTCTATAACATGGAGTGGTCTTTATGATAAAATGAAAATGGCTTATGTAAAGTATCTGGCCAATAATAAATAGTAAAAAATATTAGCTCTTGGATTTTACTAGGTACAAAACCATCCCAAGCAGCATTTTAGTCGTTGAACTTTGCTCTTAATGCCAAAAGCATTTTTGCCATCTGTGACTAATTAAAAAAAAAAACCCAAATGTCCTAGCTCACTCTCATTTTGACTTACAGCCAAGATAAGCAGTTCTATGATTGTGAGGTGTGTGTGCATGTGTGTTATAAAAAGGAATACATCCATTAGAGAAGCATCCATGAGAGACGCATAACTAAGTTTTGACATAAGTTTATGCCATTTTGTACCTTTTATTTACCTAGATGCTCTAGTAATTTGGCCCCTCAATATTGGGGATGTTGACCATCAGGTGTTTGTTCATGGTATGCATTCAAAAATATAAATATTGCATTATATCCCTGACCCTGAGATATGGATATATTAATAAGCTCATTGGCAAATTACTAAAAATTCTAAAATTCTATTGTAAGTAAAATAGAAGAAAGACTTACCATCACCTATCCTAGCACAAACAGTTCTAGTCCCAGCATGCTTTTTCTCTTCCCTGCTTACATCCAAGGACGACAGCACTTATGCAGATACATTTTAAGGTAGTGGCAGGATGACATGGATTCCATCAGCTCTGCAACCTCATAACAGTTGCTGTGTTATGCACCTTTCCATCCACTTCCCCTCGTGCCTAGAGATGCAATTTGCGAATGGTAGGTTTGATATGTGGTCTGTACCATTATGTTAGGAAACAGAACTCCCTCCTCCCCCAAGGAGAATAGACTTAAGACCTTGGCCTCATTAATATTGAGTTCCGGCCAAATAAACTCCAATGGGTTATGAAATCATGAAAGATGCTAAATCCCATTAGGTTGAAGTCTTCCAGCAACTCTGAGGCATTGGGTAAGAGGAGAAAAAGAATATGGAGAATACATAACACGCATTTTATCTTTTAATCTTTTGTTTTTACTAGGATAGAACCTTTCCAGAAGAAATTAATTATGGATCATCCTTCTTGAAAATATATCTTCACAACTGTGCCATTTGCAATAGCTTTTTCTTTGCATATACTTTATAACATGGATAATTTTACACTTTCAGTTGGATGCTGTACCCCTCATATACTAGGTAAATTCCAGACACACAAAAGGTTTCCATTACCAGGTTTGACAGTGTAAAAGCCAAGCAGAAAACAAGCTGGCAAAGACAGTTTCACATAAACCTCCTCTGAGGATTTGAAAACAACATCACATTTGTTTCCTGCTACTTTTCTGCCCCCCTGTGATCTTTGACTCTATATATGATAAAATATTTATAGCCAGAGCTCAGCATCCTTTCTTTTCTTTACTGTTGGAATAAGGTGTGTTCTGCTTGAAGCACGTAGGAGAAAGTAACATAATAGAAACATTAAAAATTTGAATAAATAACTTTGGGAGAGTGAAAAACCTAATCTGCTCAAAAATGGATTTTCTTTCACTCAAACCAAGAACACAATGACATATAGGACTGCATTTTTGCAGAAATTATTTAGGTATTTGTTGATTGCAGGAAATCCTCTCTAGGGAAATTTCTCTGAGCCTACAGGACTATATGCTGTTTTTGGATTTCCTCAAATACAAATTGAATGCTATTTTGTTTTTCTTTTCAGGTAATAATAAAATTCAGTTATTCATTGGGTGCCCGTCAGGTAGAGGGGTGGGTGGAGGTGGGTAAACTCACAACTAATGGAGGCGGAGTGCACTGTATGGGGGAAGGGCCTGGCTTGGGCGAGGCAAAGGCATTTCACGTAACCAAAATGTTTGTACCCCCATAATATTCTGTTAAAAAAAAAACTCAGTTATTAAAAACATTCTTACCTTTTCCAATAGGAAAATATCCTGTTTGAATGTGTAGTCTCTATCTATGAGACATATCCCCTGAGATGATGAAAAGATTGAGCTTTATAGGACTGAACTGTAATATTCTCATGCTAATGCTCTTTTCATATAAAAGACCAGTTTATAATATGGTGATTTTTATTTTCAGAGCAACTATTCTTTACACTGAAAAACCAAACAAACAATTAAGTTTAGATACATTAGTTTTCTGGTCCAATAGAGAAAGCACTTAAAGTTTTTATTTGCTACATGCCCTAGGTTCTAGCCCCACTGTACTTGCTTTTTGAACTTAATTGACTAAACTATTCTGTATCTGAGCTTCCTCCTCCTAAAACCAAGGTAATGACAGCAGGTGCTCATACTACAGCACCCACTGATGCAATATTAAGAGGATTAAATGAGATGATGTATGTGTAAGAACTTTAGATACTCTAAGATACTACATAACATTAAGTTTAGAAAAGTTATTTTAAGTGTTTGAGTTATATAGAAATTATTAAATTTAATCTGATATGGAAAATAGTGAAAGATAACAACTTAAAACCCAATTATACTGTCTCTGGATGGAGTATATTGATTCTCTGACCTCCAGTGCAATGAATCTACACCTATCCAAGCTGATCCTGCTAAGCTTAGATTTCTGAAGACAAAAGACAAGACGGGAGAATGGTGGTGAGAGAGAGAGAAGAAGGGGCTATTACGGAGTCCATTTGCTATAATCACTCCCTCTCCCCAAAAGCAGGGATTCTTAACTGGGGTTCTTAATTGTAGATCTCTGGGCTCATTTAAATGGAGTTCAGGATTTCGTGAATTTGGATGGGAAAAAAAATACATTTTTACTTTCATAAGTCTTTAATAGGCAACAAATCCCAGTATATCGAAAGGACCTGTAACCAAGAAAACACAAACCTTGTCATATCATATTACAATTGCTGCAGACACCTTGCATTTGCACTTTGAATGCATGGCAGTTGTTAGATCTGCCATTAGATCTTATTACATTGTAAAATCAAGAAATGCATATACCCGAAACACATATTTTTAAATGTTTTGATATCTCTATATCAACATAATTGCTTTCCTTTATAACCCTAAGTATTTCATTTTATACATTTGAAAACATTATGTTGCCACTGTGGTAACAGCAATTTCACTCCTAGGTATACAACCAAAATAACTTGAAAACAGGCACTCAAACAAGTCCTTGCACAGGAATGTTCATAGTGGCACATTCATACTAGCCAAAAGGTAGAAAGAACCCAATATCCATCAACAGATGAATGGATAAATGAAATGTGATATATCTATTTAAGGTAATATTATTCAGCAAAAAAGGGATGAAGTACTTATATATGCTACAATGTGGATGAACCTCAAAAACAAGCCAGGGGAAAGAAGGTAAACAAAAATTTATATATTGTGTAACTATACTTCTATTAAATATCAGGAAGAGGTAAATCCATAGACACAGAAAGCAGATTGGTAGTTACCAGGGGCTCAGGGAACAGGGGAGTGAGGAGTACCTGATTAATGGGTACAGGGTTTTAAGCAAGTGATGGAAAAGTTTTGGAATTAGATAGAAGTAGTAGTTGCACAACTTTATGAATGTACTAAATGCCACTGAGTTGTTCACTACAAAACTAATTTAATTTTACGTTATGTAAATTTCAGCTCAATAAATAAACAAAGAAAGCACTGTGTCAAAAATTGGTTCACAAACCTTTAACAAAAAAAGCAGTAATACGTGCATGCTTCAGAGTGTCTCAGGTGCTGAAGATTCTTTTTAAAAGGTAAAAGCTCTTGACAAAAACCTAGAGAAGATATCATGAGAGTGTGTTCTTACATGTTATGCTGGTGCCCGTGGATGGAATGCACACACATATGCACACTAAATTGCAGACACCAGCAATTACTGTTAGCTCAAGCAAGTCATTTTCTGTTTCATTAAGCTCTTAATTGCTGAGTTCAAGTTCTTGTCAGCTGGTTTGCTGTGCTAACCCTTGAACTATTGTATGACGACCCAGCCTCATCTAATGAAGAATGACTGAGACTTACATGTCTATGATTGATAGGAAATGTTTCTGAAAAACAAATGCACAGGTGAGACAGGGGAAAATTCCTGTGCTGCCATGCACAGCAGGAAATCTCAATGAGGTCCAGTGGGCACTGATATAATGGGAGAACGCTTGAGCGGATACTGTTTTGTCAAGGCTTGATGTTGTATGTAGGGGCTGGGCACTTTATTAATCAATAAACTTTGGTAGAACATGTCTCCTTGGTGAAGAAACAAGCTCCAAAGTAGCACTATCCAATGGAAACATAATGTTGACCACAATGTGAGTCATAAATGAAATTTTAACTTTTCCAGTAGCTGCATTAAAAAGGGGAAAAGAGGTGAAATTAATTTTAGTAATGCATTTTATTAAACCCAATATAACCAAAATTCACCATTTCTACAATGTGATATTTTCATTCTTTTTTCCATAATAGGTGTTAGAAATACAGTGTGTGTTTTAGGCTTACAGCACATCTCAATTTGGAGTAGCCACATTTCAAGTTCTCAATAGCCACATGTGGTTAGTAGCTTCTGTATTGGGAATTGCAAGTCTAGAATAACTCTACCATTTACTGTGATGACTTAAAGATCTTAGGAAGAACAATGGTAACTAGAGAGCAAAAGGATGAGATTTCAAACATAACGGATTAATGAATTTTCCAAAAAAATTTGATAGAATTATACTAGCAAGACAAAAGCTGACACCAACTAGTTGGGTTTTTATTTTACTTTTTAAATATGCCTGTTTTAAAGCAGATACTCTGCAGTGTAGAGGAAGTGTTATTGGAAATTAGCTCATTTGTAATTAAAATAATTTGCAAGTAGAGGAATTTGGGGGACATTAAAGTATGCCAGAATAAAACCCATTAAGCTTTAGTTTAAACATCCCCAGCAAATAATAAAACACATTTATTTCTATTCTGCAGCATAGATAATAAAACATGATAATATAGGAAGTCTGAAGTGAATATAAAATGTCAAAATTAATAGCACAATTTTATAATCAGCTTCCAATGCAATTATTAGTCTTTAGGACAGAATTCATTTACATTAAAATTGATATGCAAGGATCTTCTCCAGAGTCAAATGAGCTCATTAAAATGATCTATAGATTCATTAGGTCACATAGAAAGTACAGAGGTCAGGTTGCATGTTAAACTGTAAAACCTCTAGACAAAAATTAGTGCTTGTAGAAAAGGAAAAAAAAAATCATGCTTTTCTAGAAGTTTAAGTAAAAAAAAAAATTAAATAGCTTAAGAACTCCTAATATCAATAAAACATTTCAAGCATTAAGGCTGCCAAATTACCTGATAACTCAGTAATACCTGGAGTGTGTGTTTTTTACGGCAGATTTTCATTTGCATTCCAGGAGAGTATAAAATAAATAATTTGCACTAAACATAAATGGAAAAAGTTATACATTAAAAAAAAACTCTGGTTATATAATATTCATGAATTTATTGTAGAAACACTGGAAAACAGAAAAGCACAAAGTATGTAATAGAAAAACACTGCTCAGAATCCTAGTACTCAAGACGTTGTTGACATTTTAGTCTACATCCTTCCAAGTTTAAACTAGCATAATTGTTACTGCCAGATCTTTGTGATATAATAAACTCATGTGGACTTTCTTGTAGATCTGATTCTTCCAATGGATCTGATAACCCCACTCGGTACATACATACTCACACACTTTCCTTCTCCTACACAGTTGTCTATTAAGTGTTATAGGCAGTTCAAGGACACTAACCTGAAGCTAGTCTGTCACTATAGTCTGTCCTGTTCTGTTCCTCCTTTCATTCCATACTCCTTTGTTATACCCGCCACACCCTCCCCTACATAACAAGATCTCTAAACGTGCTTTCTTCCAGCTAGCTCAATGGTTTGTAACTCTCCCTTATTTAGGAAGAACTGGTGCTTGCATAGAGACATCAATTACCAGCTTCAATTATTTACAACCCTAGAACCGTAGAATAATCAGGAAGAGACATCATATTCTATCTCTTACTAATATTGTTAATACTGGCTGATAAACATAACACTTTCGTTGTATTTTACTGAACTCAAATCTGTGCCTAGAAGAACCTACTTTCTCAGAACTACATTCAACAATAAATATTTATCAAGTGCTTAAAAGGGCAGACACTGGGCTAGGAACTGGAGAGTGAATTATTCATGAATCCGACATGGTCCTTTGGCCTCACAGAAGTAATACTTTAGCAGGGAAGATAGTTTGTAATCAATTAAACAAATGAATACCTAATTACACACTGGGATAAATGCTGTGAAGGCAGTGGATATTGATGTTGAGATGGAAAAAACATTACCTATCTTTCTTTTTTTTGGCTTTATTGAGGTATAATTGCCAAATAAAAATTGTATATATTTAAGTTATATAAGTTGATGTTTTGATAGATGTATACACTGTGAAATAATGACCACAACAAATTAATTAACATGTCCGTTACCTGACATAGTTACCAATTTCTTTCTTTCTTTTTTAAAACAACACTACCTATCTTAGTTATTGCTGTGATGGCTGCCCATTTGAAAGACTGGTGAGAATTTAGGAAGTTTCCTACCCATTTCTCCAGACTTGACCCTTTGCTCAGAAGCATATACCACTGTGGTGAAAAAACAAAACAAAACAAAACAAAACACAGCAACAACACAGTGATGGGCACTGAGAGTTCCTACACTAGTTTTAACAAACAACTTTCAAATGGCTTCCTAAGGTAGAGTCATTTATGTGGGGATGCTCTTCCTTTAACACAAAGTAGAAATCCTTACAAAGACCACCATGGAGAACAAGGTGACATTAGAGAGCCTTTATTAAATTTCCTGTTGTATTAGGGGAATTTCTCTCTTTAACTCTACTGTGGGTGTCCTGCTTATGAAGTTGATCTCAGATATGCTTAAAAAAAAGCCATCATCTCAACGTTTATGACAGCTTTTTTGTATTAGGAAGGATGGAAACCTATAGAAATTTTTAGATCTTTGTTTAGCAGAAGCATTACACTGAATGTCAATATATGCCAAAGTAGGCTAAAAGTCTGGTTGGGAAAAGTCAAAGAGCTAGTGTGGCCTCCATAGAAGATTAAAAGGAATTTGAGGATGGTGAGTGGAAAACCAAATAGATCAGAAAGAGAATGATGAGAGAAGGGAGACATACAAAGAGAGACAGACAGACTAACCAGAGACATAGAAAGTGAGAGTGGGGAACAGAAGGAGAAATGAAAGAGAAATACATGAACAGGAAGATACAAAGAGAAAGCAAGAGGTGAGAGAGCCTAAGATAGACTGATACACATACATAAACACACACACATAGAGGGCAGTGGGTGGGAGAGAAAACCAGGACCTGGAAAGGTTGGAATCAATAATTCACACAGCCAGTGAGAATTTCCCTGTGGCTAAAAATGTCTGATGCTTCTCGAAATATTAATAACTAACACTGAATTTAAAGTTTTCTCTCATTGTTATAAATTACTCTCTGTAAATCATAATAAACTCTGCTAGCAAATACTCCCCCTTAGCATTAGAGGTGTTTTGCAGAAATGAAGGAGGAGACTTGATAACCAGCCTGGGGCAAGCAAGCTTGTGAGAGAGGATGCTACAGGATCCAAGAGCCCTGGAACAACGAAGGGGAGACATGGGTTTCCCCGTGGGCTGACTCAGAAGTGATGAGTTGACTGTCATTTGTCAAAAGTACTCTTGAGGAAAATATATGTAATACATAAGGCTATATAAGGGAAAAAGAATTTCCATTTATTGAGTATCTACTAGCTATACTTTATAGATAGTATTTCCTTCTTCATAACAACCCTAAAAGTATCATTTTAGATACTTTGATTTTTTTTCACATAAAAAAAATCAAGGCCTAAGAAAGAGTTTTCAGATTGTGATGCAGGGAAGGGGAACCCAGGAAAAGACCAGGAGGCTCCTTGAGTTATGTCAACTATGCTGAGATCAGAGAGGCAAAGGCAGCAGGAGTTTTCAAGATGGAGTACCAGAGAGGAGAGAGCTGGAGAGGGTAGGAAGGGGAGGTATAAGGGGGAGAGGGTGGAGAAAGGAAAAAGAGACAGACAGGCAGACAGACAGATGCCAGAGATTTGCAGAATGTCTCCCTCAAGTATTCAGCTGAATAGTGATGAGTTCAAGCATATGAGGAAACTACTTGAGGCTGAGGAAAGAGCCACTCAAAAAGTTTAGAGGTAACAAACAATGTCCAGTCTTCACACAGGGCCAGCAATAGTTTCTGTTTTTACCAGCAAGACTAGAAAGCCTGAAGATTCATGGGCTGAGGATTGGTTGAAAGTGATCATCTTATACCAAATTTGGAAGGCAGATTAAGGTTTGTTTATGATTATCAGAGGTATTTACAAAAAATAACCTAAATTTGGCTTATGTGACCTAACTGGATTTGTCTGCTAAGGGTATTCGCAAGCCTGGTTTCCATTTTATTTTATGTTAACTACTCCAAGCACAAGAAACATGAAGAAAACTATACCATGACACATAATAATTATATTGTTCAAAAATAGTGATAAAGAGTAAATCTTAGAAGAAGCCAGTGGGGTGAAAAAGGCATATACAGGGAAAAATAAGGATGATATCAGATTTCTCATCAGAAACAATGCAAACAAGACAGTAGAGCAAAGTTTAAAATACTGAAAGGAAAAAAAAAAACTTATCAGTCTAGAATAGTATGTCCAACAAAACATATCATAAAATTGAAGGTGAAATAAAGATATTTTGAGGCAAAAAATCCTTGATTGAACAAATAGAAAAGAAGTAGACATAACCCTAACCATATCAATAATTACATTAAATGTAAATGGTTTAAACACCCCATTAAAAGACAGCGATATCAGATTGGATAAGAAAGCACATTCCAACTATGTGCCTAGAAGAAACACGTTGTATAGATAAAGACAAAAAGAAATTGAATGTAAACAATTGAAAAATACATGCTAAAAGTAACCAAAAGAAATTTGGAATGCTTATTTTTAAAAAAAGTACATTTCAGAGCAAAGAATATTACCAAGAATAAAACAGGTCTTTTTACAATAATAAAGGAGTAAATTCATCAAGAAGTCCTAATAATCCTAAATGTTTATATGCTAAAAAAAAAAAAGATCTCCAAAATACTTAAAGCAAAAGCTAATAGAACCACAAGGAGATATAGACAAATCTACAATTATTGTTGGAGATTTAATGCCATTTCAATAATAGAATAGACTGAAAGTCAACATTAATTTCAGTAATAATCAGTAATAATTTAAAAAAGCAACCCAACTAAGAAATGGGCAAAAGATTTTGAAAAGATTCATCAACAGACACTTTATGAATATATACAGATAACAAGTATACACATAAAAATATGTTCACTATAGTCATTATGAAATTGTAAAATGAAAACACAATGGAGTACTATAACACTTTTACTAGAATTGCTATAATTAAAATGCTTAACCATATCAAGTGTCAGTAAGGATGTGGAAGAATTGAAACTCTTACACATTCTTGGTGGGAATGTAAAATGGTACAACAACTTTAGAAAACACTTTGGCAGTGTTATAAAATGCTAAACATATGCCTACTGTATGATTTAGTCATTTCATGCCTAGGTATTTACTCAAGAGAAATGAAAGCATATGTTCATACAAAGGCTTGTGCACACATGTTCATAGCAACTTTCTTTATAATAGCCAAAAAGTGGAAACAACCCAAATGTTCATCAACAGGTGAATATATAAACAACCTGGACTATATCCATACTATAGAATACTATTTAACAATAAAACAGAGTGAACTACTGACACATGCTACAACATGTATGAATCTCAGAATGAATTATGCTGCATTAAAGACCCAGACAAAAAAAGCATACTGTACAGGTTCATTTATATAAAACTTGAGGAAACGCAACCTACCATATGCTGTCAGAAATAAGATCAGTGGTTGCCTGGGGACACAAGTGGGGTAGACAGGGAGGAGCATGAGAGAGAGAGAGATTAAAAAAGACCAAAGGAAAACTTATAAGAGTGATGGAAATGTTCACTATCTTAATTAAATTGACGGTGTCATGGTTGTATACATATGTCAACATATATCAAATTGTACACTTTATATAGGGGCAGGGTTTTTGTGTCAGTTATAACACAATAAAGCTTTTTTTTTTTTAAAGTAAATATTCGGTCCCTCAGTTGCACCTGACATATTTCAACTTCTTGATAAGTACATGGGGCTACTGGCTACTGTACTATCAGTGTAGATGTGAAACATTTCCATCAATGCAGAAAGTTCTTTCAGACAGGACTGCTCCAAATCCTCTACTGTATTTAATAAGTGAATGATAACTTTAAAAACCACACAGGGATTCTTGTTCTTCTTATAAATGCTTCAGATTTATCCATTACTTACAATACTCTTTAACACATGCAAAGTCTCTTACATATCATGATGCCATACCACACAGAAAGATTTTTGGTAGTTGGAGAAACACAGGTTCTTTCTTTGCCTTTCTTTTAAGTCACAACTTGCAACCATTTTCTGAGTGCTCATTGACTTCTCTACTTCAAATGACCAAACTACCAGATATTCCAAGTGGGTAAAATGATCTCTATATTTAATCTCTCCTGTGACACAGAGATAAAAAGAAACTTGCATACATTTGGGACACAATTCATACTTGTGAAATATATTACTAAACTGCAATTGCTAGCATTTTTACTGTCATCCTTAGCATATCTTACAGAAGTTGACTTTTAAATCATCAGAAATCCAGAAACAGGTAGACTAAATTACCTACCCGAGAGAGTACTATTCTTAATTTATCCTACACTTTCTCTTGAATTTTTAAGTAGTCTTTTCCAAGAGCTAAATGACATCAGTTTTCCTTCCATATGAACCTGTACCTCTGCTTCTGCTCCAAGTTCTTGTCAGGGGTTAGATTAATAATCTTTCTGAGTGAGATCAATCAGTCTTTTAAAATACCCAATAATTTCCCAAGCATAATTTGAGAGAACATGAGATTGATTGATGGATAGAAAGGATGCTTTGTCCTCAGAAGAGTCCAGGTGTGAGGAAATGCTCAACATAGAAACCTATCTTATCACCACAACCTTTAGCCTGGGATCAGTGAAGATAAAAGTGAGGATCACAAGGCCTAACCAAATTTGGACATTCACCCATGAAAACGTAGGTCATCACTGAAGCAGTGACAGCCTTCGCTTTTTTCTAGCTTTTGCTCACTTCAGTGTCTCATGCCAACCAGAAGCTCTATTTGGCAGTTGTGCGTGTTTTATATTTTTAAAGGGAGAAATAACTATTAAGAACTCTGGTACAAAACAATTTCCAGACATTGAGTCTATAGGGAAAAGGAATTAAAAGTGTTCTTTGGTGGTAAAAAAAAAAAATTGCTGGAGCCACTACCAGACTTTATCAGCAAACACCTTAATTAAGCGTTAATATCTTGGCAGGGATTCAGTGACTGTTGGCAGAGAACAAGGCCCCAGCACAACTGAGGGATTAGAAGGAAGCCTGGCAGCAATGCGGAGGCTCTAAATAGAAGGGGCTTATTTGGGGGGTAGGGCGTGTCTAAGACAAATTGGGATTCTCTAGAAATGATGTGAAAGGCATTGGTGTGGGGTAAGACAAGAGGCCTGGCTCTATCCTTTTTCTATCCCTAACCTGTTAAGTAACTGGGATAGAGTCAGTAATGCCTAGATCACCCTCCTTTTGACTATACCTTTTGCCATCTGACTTTGGAATTGCTCCCTAAAAGGCGAGGTACATTTCTCTATTCCATGTGACTGGCTCTGACCAACAGGCTGAGTACAAGCTTTCTACTCCAAGGCTGCAACTGGAGAGACCTTGTGTGTTTCCTCTTGTGCCCTTGCACTACTGTCTTCACCCTGAGATCATGCCTGGGCCAGCCTGCTGGAAGATGAGAGGCAGATGAAGCAGATCAGAGTTGCCCCAGCCTTCCCAGCTGAGGCCAGCCTAGATCAGCCAACAGCCAGCCAAGTACAGCCATGTGAGCAAACCCAGACAAGCCAAGATTATAAGACCTGATAATCAAGATCTATGGCTTGATCAAGATCCATGAGCAATAAATACTTATTGCAATACGCCACTGAGGTTTTGTCGTTGTTTGTTGTGCATTATTGTGGCAGTAGGTAACTGATACAGCTACCACACTCTCTGAAAAGCTGGAATGTAAAAGGGTTTAACTAGGTGGTCCCTTAGGTCACATACAGCTCAGCCTTCTGCAATTGAACCAGTACAAGGTCTTAGACTGACCCATCAAAATCTTTTCTGTCACATTGGACATATTTGTCATAGACTACACTGCCAAACCCTACCCCACCAAGTGTCTCTAGTTAACCTTATTTCTGTAAGGTACTCTGCTGGCTAATCATAGCATACAAGATTTGTGTACTTTACCTTTCAGATTGTCTGCACAGTTGAAAGGTGGAGTGACAAATGTATGGCTCCATAAAACCCAGTGAGGTTTCAGTCTTGCTGACAGAGAACAGGGGAAGAAATGAACAGAAGAAGAACAAAGGAAGAGGGAAAGCAGCAGGGAAAGAGGCAATACAACATCTTAAAGAATTGTTCACACTCCTTTAGATCACCCTTGAACCCACCACTCTTTTTATTACCCCAGCCAACCTCCCTCCATTACATTATCCGCACAGTCCTTGTAGGAATTTGAGCATGTCTATCATGGTTAGCAATAGACTTTCGGATTAAGCTCTAGGATGAGTGAGCTCTGGTCTCCACTCTGCTGGTTAAGAATGATGTGAACTTTGGGCAAGTTGCTTGACCCATCTTAGCCTCAATTTTCTCGTCTATAAATTTAAGATTAATACCTGCCCAGACTACTTCAGAGGGTTATTTCAAAGAGAAAATGTGATAACATCTATAAAATTGCTCTAAAAACCCTAAGGTGTTTTACAAAATGTTAGGCTCTATCATGAGGACAGCTGCTAAGGGCAAAGTTCTTTCTTAGGGCAGTGACAGAGCAACTAGTTAAGACCTGGAGGCGGGGGGTCTCTTGAGGTCTTGCATGGAGCCTCCAATATACCCACTTCTTCAAGTAACGCTAAGTAGGATCCCAATGACCTAGCAGAGAAAAAAGTCCTCCCTATTTCCTTTCCTGAAAGCAATACTTTGAAAACTATCAGGCTACCATTGGAAGTAGCTACTCAAGGATCCTGGCCTTTGTGTCCTTACTTTAAATCCTACCTTAGAAAGACATTAAGGGAGTTTGGAGGCCAGCAGTGGTCCTGAGGAGCAGGTCTTTGTAAGGCACAGAGCAAGGAAAGCTGAATAATGCAATGTGCCATCCAACCCTCACGACCCAAGGGCATTCAGATGCCACACAGAGTTGACCTTCTTAGAGAAGATTCTAATAAGAACTCCCCCCCACCCCGACTCCCACCCCCCACACTCTACTGTGAATCTGTTCACAGCGAGAAAACCAACAGACAGATGGCAATGTAAATATCAGGTGCCAAGTATGCACTGTTTCTGCCATGCAAAAGCCAAATAAAAAGTCAAAGAGAATCAACTTACTTTTATTATTGTCTCCATGAAAAAAGCTAACTGTGAAACTAAAGCAGATCTGCCCATAAATAAAAATAGGAGCCCCGTTATTTTACCCACATCACTCTTTCATTCATCAGATGGAAGTAGGCTTTAATTGTTTTTATCTTGTGCAATAAAAGCATCTAAATATCCCATAAATAAATTACACACACTGATGATCATTCTCTTAGCTGGAGTCCCTGAGGCATCTTCAGTATAAGCAAATATACCAAGTTCTGTTCAAACTACAGACACTGTATTCACAACCTTTGCTGTTACATATGTATCCCCTTTCATTTTTGCTGTCTGCTCTATACTCCTATTGTAGAAAACTCTCTCTCTCTTTTTAGAGCACACTTAAGAAAATAATGTGATTTTCTAGATTTATGTACATACTTGGTCTTCAAATGTCAAGGCATCAAAAATGCCACCAATTTTTTAGGTAGAGTCATAAATGAACATTTTCCAAATCTGTTGAAAATATGATTCATACATGGGAAAAAGGGAATTAACAGTGGGTTTGTCACTTGCTCCCTCCCTCCTTAGGATGTCCCCGAGGAACTGTTGACCTAGACAAGAACAAACCTTTTTGAAAACACTGAGATGGGATTTATTAGCAGGAAAATAACCCAGAATCTTCTAATCTAAGGTTTTAGCAGGTTATTCCTGATCTGCCTTGATTGCTTCATGCGATTAGCCCGGAATTTATGGAACACAGTCTGCTGGAGAAAGGACTTTAGTCCTGGAGACTCCCTACTGTGTGACTAATGAAGTACAAATAAGTGAGAAGCCCTAAATCTAAATGGCTTCATCTGCACTAACTCATATCACACGTTTAGGTGGTGCTTGTCAGTTACGCCTAAACTAAAGTGCATTCCAGTACAGAAAAGGGCAGTTTTAGGAAGCTTCATTAGAGGTTCAAAGCCCCTTCAGAAACAGACTATGGGATGCTGAGATTTTGCTTGTGTTTTGCTCATATTCTTCATCAGTTATTAGTGATACACTGTGGAACAACAATGTGCTAGACATAATATCTATTCTTAAAGGATATGTAAAAGGTTAAAGGGAAATGCTGTAATTCCTGGGAGTCTACGGTAGGCTGAAAAATGGGCCCTCGAAAGATATCCATGTCCTAATGCCTGGAACCCATAAGTATTACCTTATATGACAAAGACTTTGCAGGTGTGATTAAGTCAAGGATCTTTAGGTGGGGAGATTATCCTGGATTACCCTAGTGGCCCCTAAATGCCATCACATGTATCCTTATGAGAGAGAGACAGAGGGAGACAACATACAGAAGAGAAGGCAACGTGAAAAGAGAGATTTGTAGATGCTGGCCTTGAAGATCGTAGTGATGTGGCCATGAGCCAACCAATGCTGGCAGCCACCAGAAGCCGGAAGAGGCAAGGAACAGATCCTCCCCTGGATCCTCTGGAGGGAGTGGGTCCCTGCTGACACCTTATTTTCAGCCCCTTGATATTGTTTTCAGAATTCTAGCCTCTAGACTGTGAGAATAGATTTCAACTGTTTTAAGCCATCAAGTTTGTGGTAATTGGTTAAAGCAGTTACAGAAAATTAATACAAAACTTAAAGATGCTATAGCCTAAAGATTTAATGAATATTCATGCATTAAATGGAAACAAAAACCCGAGAAAGCAATATGGCTACTTCCAGAATAAATAATTTATGCCTAATAGCTCACTCAAATGGCAAAACTGGCCTGTGCTCCTAATGTAAGAACTAGACCATTTAAGCTCATTAAAAGCAAGGACTTTTTTGATTCCATTGGTATCACCAGTATACAGCTATTCATAGACATTTAAAATAAGTTTAATGAATGGATAAATGAGTTAAAGTATTAGCAGATTAAAAGCTTGAGAAAAACATTGGCACTTGTTCACTAAATGCATAGGTAGGTGGATTATGGATTGAATAGAAGATTGGTAGATCATTTTGACTGTCTTCCTGATGAAAGGCAACATCACAGCAGAACTCCCTCACACTTATAAGATGTGTATGATAGAACCACCATCCTGAATGACATTCCAAACCAGCTCAAGGTCATGCGTGCTGTGATTTCAGCTCGTTTAATCTTGCCTTTGGTGTAATGGTTGGCAAATCCACAACACTCAGCACTGGTTATTCTTGTTTCCATATCACTGCCAAATTTCTAGTTTTTCTTTCCATGCTACTGTGATTTGGTTCCTACTTTGTAGTTTGAGCAAGATCAGCTAATTTCAGCTAGGCTGAGAGACTTTCAGTTTGCCTATGGTGTGAAATGCTGAAGAAGGTTTAATAGCAGGTGAACGAGAGTAGAGAAAGAACCATAGACAGGTACTTTGGTCTTTCCAAGCCACATTCCTGGAGTATGTTCTCAGTATTTGATATGAAATGAAGTCACCCCCAGTCAAAAGTAAGTAGGACATATATTATAAAGCTAACTATACGTAATATTAATTGTCTGACATTAGGGCTCATTCATTCTTTTTCTTCTTTCAATTTCAGTGATTAATTGAAAGCTGTCAGTACCATGTTATTTCTTACTAAACTGCCATCATTTAGTCAAAGGCTTAAAATGGTGCATTTATCTTTTTATATGTCATTCTTCACTCTGAATGGCACTACATCAGAAAACAATTTTCACTTTTAATATATGAAGGACATTTGACATATTACATGCTTGTTCTAAGAAGATGGACTGTGACACTGGTGACTCAGTTTCTTCATGAAATGAGAAATCCCACAAGAAGGAAAAAATCCTGTACAGTTAAGCCAACAATAGATGGTCAATTTAAAATATATAACTCATTTTGGCTAATGGGTTACAAAATGATCAACCTAATCTGTTAGTGCAGTTATACAACATTCTGAGTACTCTATATTATTTTCATCCATTGATTTTAGACTTTTACACCAGTGCCTCTGTAGCTATAATGTGTACACAGATCTCTTGTTGAAACACAGGCTTTGGCTTTGTAGGTCTGAGCTAGGGCCCGATAGTCTGCATTTTTACAAGCTTCTGATGATAGCAATGCTGTTGCTCCATGGACCACATTTTGTGCAGCAAGGCCTTAAATAAATGAGGAACAGAAAAGTGAGTTAATTCTGCCAAAATTCTCAAAATCTGAAAAGAAAAAGGAGAGAAAAAAAGAATGGGGAAATGTCAATGTGAAAACCAAAAGAAAAGAGAAATCATGAATCTAGTTTAGTGCAATATATTGTTTTCTCACTAGTTGTTGCCCCAGTTTTTTCCCCCTGAAAATCAGTAATAAAGACAGGATTTGCATCAAGCAGAAGAGAGTTTTTTCAAATGACTCAGAGCAAGACCAATATTAATAAAAAGTGTTCCCAAAACTTTTCCATCTTCAGTGTAGAGAATAAAAATTTTCTCTTCTCTGGTAATGATCTTCCAAAGACTGAGATCACTCTTTTATTTAGTATCCAATGGGGAAACTTTCCAGACACTCCCTTCTTGGATGAAACACTTCAGATAGCCACAGCCCTACCTTTCCCCCACACCTTTGTCACTTGCCCCTTAGGGAGCGTGTATTCCATGGAGGGCCACCTCCACCATGGCAGTGCAGGTCTTGGGAATGCACCTTCTCTGTCACCTAAGTCCCTGCCCAGGCCTCCCAGTGTCCAGGATTGGCACAGACATCCCTTGAGCTGAGCCAGAGATGCCAACAGTACCAAATCTCTAACTTTTTTCTTTTTTTTTTTTTTTTTTTCTATTTACTTATTTATTATTATTATTTTTTTTTATTTTTTTTTTTTCAATTTAGTTTTACAGAATCAAAGAGTCTAACAGTATATCTTGTTAGATACAGTATGTCCTCATAATGTATACATTATTTCTTGTACAATGATATGAAATAATATGGGAAATATTCATGATAAATTATTAAGTGAACAGTGCAAGTTAAAAACAATAGTTTCATATTTTTTTCCCCACCCCCCCTTTCCCGAGTCAGCACCTTCAAGTGTTACCACTCCCCAAACGGTGTGCAATGCACTCATTGTGTAGGCATACCCCCATCCCCTCCCCCACCCCCCACCTCAGTCTGATGTCCAATTGGTGTCATTCCCAGATTTGTATTTAGGTGATGATCAGGGAAACCAATTTTCTGGTGAGTACATGTGATGCTTGTTTTTCCATTCTTGGGATACTTCACTTAATATAATGGGTTCCAACTCTCTCCAGGAGAACCATAGAGATGTCGTATCTTCATCACTCCTTATAGCTGAGTAATATTCCATGGTATACATATACCACAGTTTACTAATCCAATCATGTATTGATGGGCATTTGGGTTGTTTCCACATCTTTGCTATTGTGAATTGTGCTGCTATAAACATTTGGGTACACGTGCCTTTGTTACAGAATGACCTTTTTTCCTTTGGGTATATGCCCAGTAATGGGATTGCTGGGTCAAATGGCAGGTCTACTTGAATCTGTTTAAGATACCTCCATAATGCTTTCCACAGGGGTTGCACTAGTTTGCAGTCCCACCAGCAGTGTATTAGTGTTCCTGTCTCTCCACACCCACGCCAACATGTGTTGTTTTGGGTTTTTTTGATAAAGGCCATTCTCACTGGGGTTAAGTGATATCTCATTGTGGTTTTGATTTGCATTTCCCTGATGATTAGAGATGTTGAACACTTTTTCATATGTTTGTTAGCCATTTTTATATCTTCTTTTGAAAAATTTCTATTCATGTCCTTTGCCCACTTTTTGATAGGGTTGCTTGATTTTTTCTTGCTGATTTTCCTGAGTTCTAAATAGATTCTTGTTATCAGTCCTTTATCTGATGTGTAGTATGCAAAAATTTTTTCCCATTCTGTAGGTGATCTGTTTATTCTCTGGACTGTTTCTTTGGCTGTGCAGAAGCTTTTTAGTTTAATCATGTCCCATTCATTTATTTTTGTTGCTGCTGTGATTGCCTTGGGGGTCTTCTTCATAAATTCTCTGCCTAGGCCAATGTCTGTAAGAGTCTTTCCTACATTTTCTTCTAGAATTCTGATTGTATCACGCCTAAGGTTTAAGTCTGTTATCCACCGTGATTTGATTTTTGTGAGAGGTGAAAGCTGTGGGTCCTGTTTCAGTCTTCTGCAAGTGGCTAACCAATTCTCCCAGCACCATTTGTTGAATAGGGATTCTTGTCCCCGGAGTATATTCTTTCCCGCTTTGTCAAAAATTAGGTGACTATATGAGGATGGTTCTATATTTGGATTTTCTGTTGTGTTCCACTGGTCTGTGTCCCTGCACTTGTGCCAATACCAGGCTGTTTTAAGAACCACGGCCTTGTAGTATAGTTTGAGGTCTGGCAAATTAATACCTCCCATTTTGTTTTTATTGCTTAAAATTGCTTTTGCTATACGGGGTCTTCTTTGATTCCATACAAATTGTATAATTATTTTCTCTATGTCTGTAAAGAATGATGTTGGTAATTTAATAGGGATTGCATTGAATCTGTAGATCACTTTGGGTAGTATAGACATTTTAACAATGTTGATTCTTCCGATCCACGAGCATGGTATATTTTTCCATCTATTTGCAAGTTCTGCTATTTCTTTTCTCAGTGTTTCATAGTTTTCCTTATAGAGGTCCTTTACCTCTTTAGTTAGATATATACCTAGATATTTTATTTTCTTTGTTGCTATTTTGAAGGGTATTGAGTCTTTAATTTGGTTTTCCGATTGACTGTTATTGGCATATATAAATGCCTCTGATTTGTGTATATTAATTTTGTAGCCTGAGACTTTGCTGTATTCGTTAATCAATTCCAGGAGTCTCTTGGTTGAATCCTGGGGGTTTTCCAGATATAACATCATATCATCAGCAAAAAGTGAGAGTTTGATCTCTTCCTTCCCTATTTGGACTCCCTTGATTCTGCTCTCTTGCCTGATAGCTCTCGCAAGGACTTCCAATACTATGTTGAAAAGTAATGGAGACAATGGGCAGCCCTGTCTGGTTCCAGTTCTAAGTGGGAGTGCTTTCAGTTTTTCCCCATTCAGTATGATGTTGGCTGTGGGTTTGTCATATATGGCTTCTATCATTTTTAGGTAGGTTCCATCAATGCCTATTTTGTTAAGCGTTTTTATCATAAAAGGGTGTTGAATTTTGTCAAATGCTTTTTCTGCATCTAATGAGAGTATCATATGATTTTTGTTTTTGCTTCTATTTATGTGGTGAATTACATTTATAGATTTACGTATGTTGAACCACCCCTGCATCTCGGGGATGAAGCCCACTTGGTCGTGGTGGATTACTTTTTTGATAAGTACTTGGATTCGATTTGCTAGTATTTTATTGAAAATTTTTGCATCTATATTCATGAGGGAAATTGGTCTGTAGTTCTCTATTTTTGTTGAGTCCTTTCCAGGCTTTGGTATTAATGTTATATTGGCTTGGTAGAACGTGTCGGGGAGAACTCCATCCTTCTCAATATTGGAGAATAGTTTATGTAGGATGGGCACCAGTTCTTCTTTGTATGTATGGTAAAATTCAGGTGTGAACCCATCTGGACCAGGGCTTTTCTTTTTGGGAAGGTTTTTTTATTGCTGTTTCGATTTCAGTTCTTGATATTGGTCTGTTCAGGTACTCTATTTCTTCCTGGTTGAGCCTGGGAAGACTATGTGTCTCTAAAAATTTGTCCATTTCCTCCACGTTCTCCAGTTTGTGTGCATAAAGATTTTTGTAGAATTCATAGATGATAT
The DNA here is from genome assembly GCF_041146395.1 of Eulemur rufifrons. Taxonomy (NCBI): domain Eukaryota; kingdom Metazoa; phylum Chordata; class Mammalia; order Primates; family Lemuridae; genus Eulemur; species Eulemur rufifrons. The sequence continues at coordinate 32,847,347 of NC_091002.1, forward strand.
CTTGTATCTCTGTAGCATCGGTTGTGATTTCTCCTTTCATGTTCCTAATGGAGGTTATTAGAGATTTTACTTTTGTGCTCTTGGTTAGTCTAGCCAGAGGTGTGTCTATTTTGTTTATCTTTTCAAAGAACCAACTTTTTGTTTTATTAATTTCCCTTATAGTTTCTTTGTTGTCCTTTTCATTTAGTTCTGATTTGATCTTAGTAATTTCTCGCCTTCTGCTGGGTTTGGGATCGTTCTGTTCTTCTTTCTCCAGCTCTTTGAGTCTATTCGTTAGGTTGTCTATTTGCATGTTTTCTGTCTTTTTGATATAGGCATTTATGGATATGAATTTTCCTCTCAGGACTGCTTTAGCTGCATCCCATAGATTTTGATAAGTTGTATCTCCATTGTCATTTAATTCAAAGAAATTTTTGATTTCCATCTTGATTTCTTCTTTTATAGAATAATTATTCAGGAGAAGGTTATTTAGTTTCCATGACTTTGAGTAAGAGTGAGGGTTTCTGTTTGTGATCATTGTTACTTTTATTCCGCTGTGATCTGAGAAGATGCATGGTATAATTTCTATTTTTTTGAATTTTTGAAGACATGATTTATGTCCTAGGACATGGTCAATCTTAGAGAATGTCCTGTGAGCTGATGAGAAGAATGTATATTCTGTGGACTTTGGGTAGAATGTCCTATAGATGTCAGCCATGCCCATTTGTTCTAGCATTCTATTTAGGTCCATTATGTCTTTGTTTATTTTCTGTTTAGAGGATCTGTCCTGTACTGTCAGTGGGGTGTTAAAGTCTCCAGCTATTACAGTATTATTATCTATCATCTGGTTCAGATCTAGTAGGGTTTGCTTTATGAATCTAGGTGCACCTAGGTTGGGTGCATATATATTGAGTATAGTCATGGCTTCTTGTTGAATTGTGCCCTTGACCAGTATGTAGTAGCCATTTTTGTCTTTTATTATTTTTGTTGGTTTGAAAGCTAAGTTATTGGAAATTAAGATTGCCACACCAGCTTTCTTTTCGTTACCGTTTGCTTGAAATACCGATTTCCATCCTTTTACTTTCAGTCTAAATGCATCTTTGCTCGTTAGGTGGGTTTCTTGGAGACAGCAGATACTTGGCTTGTGCTTTTTTATCCATTGGGACAGTCTATGTCTCTTGAGCGGGGAATTCAAGCCATTCACATTTATTGAGAAAACTGATAAGTGAGACGGTTTTTTGTTCAGCTTGTTGGGTAGAACTTCATTGCAATGTTTTCTCTCCTGAGCCATTGTGGTATCTGGAATTTGATCTTTAGCTCTTGAGTAGTTTTACATTCGTGGATCTTTCTTGTGCTGGTCCGTGTGTAACTCTCTTTTGAGTACTTCTTGCAGGGCTGGTCTTGTCTTGGTGAATTCCCTCAACCTTTGTTTATCTGAGAATGTCTTGATTTCTCCTTCGTATAGAAAACTTAGCTTAGCTGGGTACAAGATTCTAGGCTGGGCATTATTCTGTTTCAGAAGCGTGAAAATGGGGCCCCAACCTCTTCTTGCTTGTAAGGTTTCAGCTGAGAAATCTGGCGTAATTCTGATGGGTTTTCCTTTGTAAGTTACCTGTTTCTTTCTCCTTACAGCTCGGAGAAGGGACTCTTTAGTGGATATTTTGGTCAGCCTGATGACTACGTGGCGTGGTGTTTTCCTATTTGCTATGAATCTCCCAGGGGTCCTTTGAGCTTCTTGAATCTGTATGTCTAGAGTATTGGCAAGGCCTGGAAAATTTTCCTCGATTATGTCTTCAAATAGCTTGTCCAACCCTTGCTTATTGTCTTCTTCACCCTCAGGGATGCCAATAACTCTCAAGTTAGGTTTCTTCACATAATCCCACATTTCTTGAAGACTCAGATCATTTCTCTTACTTTTTTGATCTATCTCTGTGACTGACTTATTTAGTTGAAAGGAGTTATCTTCAATTTCTGAAATTCTTTCCTCTGTTTGATCTACCCTGCTTTTGAGACTTTCCACAGTGTTTTGTAGCTCTCTGAGTGAATTCTTCATTTCTAGGAGTTCAGTTTGGTTTTTCTTCAATATTTCAATTTCTTTAGTGAATTTTTCCTCCAAATCCTGAATTTTTTTTGCATTTTCCTTGTGTTGTCTGTCCATTGATTCTTGTATATTATTTAGCTTGTTTATGATCCATAATTGGAATTCTTCCTGTGACATGTTGGTGTTTTGAGTCTGGTTTGTGTCAAATGGTTGAGAGCCGGTATTTCTCTTTGGGGGTGAGCTTTCTGTTTGATTCTTTGTGCTTCCTGTGTTTTTTCGCTGGGCCCTTCCCAACTAGATTAATCGTTGGATCTTTACTTATAGATTTAGTCTGGTTAACAGCACTCTCTGTGCTCTATTCTTAGGCTGTGGAGTAGTCTAGGTATATTGCTTCCTTTGGCAAGAGGGGAAGACTGTTGTGAATTGTTTAGAAATTTTTCTATTTCAGTTGGGGGACTGCTTCTGATGGGTCCAATCCTAGAGGATTGGAGTGATCCAAGACTGCTTTGGTGAGTTAGGACACTGTGTTGTAGTCTTTCAGAGGGCAGGCAGGGTCCACACTAGTAGTGGGCCAAAATTCTCTTTGTTTGTTTGTCTCCCTTTGGTTCTTCCTCTATAGGGGTGGTTTCTGTCTCTATCTGCAGGAAAAATACTAGTTGTGGGGAGTGGATGGTGCCCTCGCTCGCTCAGCGCCCCATTTGCCGCAACTCCCACAGGCAAAAGTCTGCCTTGGCCCAATGTCCCCAGGGACCAGGCTCCACACTCTCGCTTCTGGAGAAGTAGTCAATGTTTAGACGTGGGTGGGGACCCTATATAAGGTCTGTGGACCAGGGGAGGGGGCCGTCCAGGGAGCCTCTTGGCACCCTATTGCTCCGCAGTGACTTGGCTGTGGGCCCCAAGATGGCTATTGCGCGCCCGCAGATCGCCGGCGTTGGGAGTGACTACTCAGGTTCCGGTATGTACCAGAGCCAGGGGCCTGGCCCGTTCCCAAGCTCAGCGTGGGTTCCCAGTTAGAAGGCAAAAAGAGAGAAGAAATAAGGAAAAAGAAAAAAGAAAAGAAAAGAAAAAAAGAAAAAAAAAAAAGAAGTGAAAAGAAAGAACAGAAGGAGAAGAAAAAGAAAGAGAAAAGAAAAGGAGAAGAGAAGAGGAAAAAAAGAAAAAATAAATAAATAAAAATAAAAAAATAAAAAAAAAAACAAAGACAAAAACAAAAACCAAACTAACAAATAACACAAAGAGACCTAACCCAGAAACAGCGAAAACACAAACACAAAAGAACAAAAACAGAGCTACACAGCACCACAGCGTGTCGCTAAACGAAGGGATACACAATTCTGAAGTATACAGTTCAGCGGCTCAATGATCGTGTTTTTGCGCCTTAGCGCAGCTCCGCCCCTTCACGCCCGCTCCGTTGGTTCCGGAGCGGCAACTCAGTGTTTATTTTACGTCTTAGCGCAGCTCCGCCCCTTCACGCCCGCTCCGTTGGTTCCGGAGCGGCAACTCAGTGTTTATTTTACGTCTTAGCGCAGCTCCGCCCCTTCACGCCCGCTCCGTTGGTTCCGGAGCGGCAACTCAGTGTTTATTTTACGTCTTAGCGCAGCTCCGCCCCTTCACGCCCGCTCCGTTGGTTCCGGAGCGGCAACTCAGTGTTTATTTTAAGTCTTAGCGCAGCTCCGCCCCTTCACGCCGAGTGCCGCTGGCGGAGATGGCGCGGGCCCAGAGACCAGCGGGGGGCGCCGGGGAGAGAGAGCCGCTGGGCACCTTATGGCTCCCGAGCGGTTCCGACTTTGCTTTCAAGATGGCGCCCGCAGCGCTCCGGGGTCGGAGGGGGACCGGCTCCCCGGCAGGCAGAGACCAGGGACCGCCGCTGCCGGGGGGTTTGGCGGGCAAAGCCGCCGGGGGCCACCGGCTGAAGAACCACCGACAAAAGTAGCGCAGAGGTACAGCGCAATTCGCCGATCGGGGATTGATCGTGCCCCTCCCCCCTGGCACAGGTCCGTCCCTTCTCGCCAAGGACTGTCTCAGCCGAGACTTCCCAGGTTCCAAGCTATTCTCCCGAAAAAGCCTCCTGTCTGCAATGCCCTACGTCTCGCTCGGAGATTCTGCTCTGGCTTGCGAGGGGGTCTCCAAGCAATTGGGGGTGGAGGTCAGCGAGGAGCGCAAACCGCTTTTCCTAAAGACTGCCCCCGCCCCACCTGGGGGCGGGCGCAGCCGCCTGCGCTCCGCTGGCTACTGTCTGTTCCGCGCCTTCCGCAGAGTTCCGCGATCTTAATTTCTGTTCACCTCAGACCTCACTTGCTCTGTTTGTCCCACGCTGATTCTCCGTGGATTCACACCGCTGTTCCTGTGTGGGAGCGGTCCTCTAGCGTTGTGGCAGGTCCGGATCCACGGTTCCTCGCCGGAGCGCAGATCCAAGCAGTCACCGCCACTCCGCCATCTTCATTATTCCTAACTTTTTTCTTTAGATACTTTTAAAGTTGACATATAACTTTACCATACTACATATAAGTTACTACAGTAAAGTGCACACATCTTAAGTGTATGGATCAATGAACTTTGGCATTTGTACACCCAAGTGACAACTCAGACCAAAATCCAAAGCAGTGTTGTCCAATAGGATTTTTTGCAATGATGGAAATGTTCCATAATAAAACATAATTATGCACTGTCCAATTAATTATCCATTAGCCACAGTGTTACGAGCAACTTCAAATGTAGCAACTGGGACTGGGGAACTTATTCATTTTAATTAATTTAAATTCAAACAGCCATAGTGGCTAGTGGCTGCCATGTTGAACAGTACAGGCCTAGAACATTTCCAGACCTCAGAAGTTTCTCTCTTGTCCTCTCTCTTACAGTATCCTCCAGAATTAACACCTGTTCTAGTCTGCATTATTACAGGTTAGTTTGACTGTCTATAGTTGAAATTTACTGTGATCAAAAACATATTTTTAGTTTTTAGATCTGGTGCTATATTTGAATGAATGTTGGGAAAGCAATTAGAAAATAACCTTATAGCGGTGAACAAGAAAAGTCAATGTCTTACTTTACTATTATCATCATTATCTTTATTATTGCTATCTATATATACTCATTAATTCTCACTTCATCAGGGGTAGTTAATTTTTTAAAGATTCATTCAGAGCTACCAACTCTTTCTCTCTCTCTGTCTCTCTCTCAAACACATCCACATGAGATAAAAATATAACCTTCAAGTTCCAATATCCATTTGAAATACTACATAGACAGAGCTTTCTAATAAGCCATAATTCTTATTAAAACATTATGTCTGATATTTGAATATACACAATTGCTTTTATGCCTTTTCCCACTTATAAGGCTGAAAAATCCTGATTATTTATCTTAGATCCAACAAAATCCGGAAAAGTGTTTGTACATAGCACCTCTCCAGAGTAAGTTTATGGAAAGCAGAAGATAATAAATGAGGATCCTAAAATATGTACTAATTTACATGTTTGTTTGGAAGCAGATATTCACGTGGGATCTTATTTTGCTGTTCCATAGGTTGATGTAATCACCAGTTATTTCTTGTCTTTCATAATATTTATTAGACACTGAATTATTGCTACTCAGAGTAGCCAATACACAAACTGTTTTTGATCATCAGTGACTGCACACAGATGTAAATCAAGTCATTGCACCCTTCATCAAGAAAGTTTTATGGGAGAAAAACAGGAGCTGAATTACACACCTGAATTATCTACATTGTGGCACAAGTTCTGTATCTCCTTGCTGGCCCGTAACACACAGTTTGCAGTAGCACAGGTCCTTGGGCCAGTCTTTGAGCAACCTGCCCTACACTATAAGCTCTTGAAAGCTGCATTTCACAAAGAGGCATTATTCAAGCATCATTTATTTGTGACTTCTCAGTGCTTTATAGTTCCTGGCTTTTTAGCAAATATATTTAGAAATAAAATATTTTTTCAAAAGCAAATAGTGGTTGAGCCACACAGATCTTCAACTATTGAACTCATCGACCTGTATCAATCACTGCCCAGACTGTCTACCAGAAGGGAAATTACTACTCTCTTGGTGGTGGCAGCAAATGGTTGCCTCCCTGACACCTCCTAAAACATACGATGAGTGTGATCCGACTCAACAGAAATATTGTGAAATAGACTAATCCTATTTAATGAAGCTCTGTTTTAAGATAAAAGTGACATCTTTTTAAGCAGACAGTGAAGCATAACATTGACTAAGGAGGCTCTAATTTTAAAATTATGGTAATGATTTTTTAAATGAGTAAAAGAAGAATTGGAAAGCTAATGCAACAAATCTTTTAAATTCTCCTAAATAAAATTTTCAATATTTGGGTGGTACTGGGCAACATAACCATATAAGGCACCATGTACTTGATGAACTAGAACTGTTCATTATATGATACTCAAAAAATGGTTAGCATTTTCTATTGGAATAAGTTAGTCATGGTTCTCATGTATAATCAACCAAAAGTGACCTTGATTTTTGGTATAATAGAATAAAGAAATTTAGTGAAAGGATAACAGATAGCTAGCTCATGGTGTTGCTAGGAAGCCTGAAGGACTAGGCAGGATCAATAGAGGCTAAGTAGCAGATGGACTATAACTAGAATTCCACCACAACCTGCCCAGTGAGGACATACACATGCTGTCACAGAATGCCACAACTTGCACTGCCAACCATTAGCACTGGTCACAGTTTCTACTGGCTCTGCAACCCCAGCTGATACCACCTCTTCCAATAAAATGGATTCTCTCCTGCTCCTCTCCTTTGCATCACAGTCTAGGGTAGGTTTATCTAATTGCCCAAGCCCAGGCCACATGCCTGCACCCTCGCTGCAAAGAAGGCTGGGAAACTGAGTATGCAGCTTTTTTTGATGCCTACAGGTTCTCAAAGCAAGGAGTTCTCCCAACTAGAACAGGGATTGCAGATATTTGGGAGGCCCCCCCATATTGCAAATGCACATTTGTAATGTGTTTCCCAACTATTCATACTAAGAGGTGATATGAATAATTGCTAATGTATAGATACAAATCATTAGTATGTATAGAGTTAAAAGGTCCTTTCCCATCTTCAAAACCCCAGATGTCTCTTGTTCAAAATGTAGTTCTCACGACTCAAAACATTTTAGCATAAACACATTTAGATATTATCCATCTAGGGAGAGGCTTTGCAATATTCAACTTCCTCCTCCATTTATTCCTCTTGCAGTGTATTTCCCAAGGCCATCATCTAATTAACAGTCACAAAGCTTCCTACAATACCTACAATGCCTATGAAACGGCTGGTTTCTTCATTAGCTTGCTTCTCTCTCCTCATCTCTTCTGATTAGCAGCTGATAAAAGGAAATCAAAAGCACCTGATACCCATTTTTCATGATGGAGAGATTTCATTTCTCTCTGAAGCACGAATGAAATTCAATTTTAGAAGAGCTCTCTTCTCCATTTGGAAAATGAGGATCTGAACACCGAGGCTTTTATCTGGCAAAGACCCTTTTCTGAAAATGTTTGCTTGCATTGTATCATGTAAGCAATGTACTAATATGTTTCCTTTGTAAGTGTCACCACTATATACACAGCATCAAATGCATCCAACTTTCATTCCTTTGATCACTCCAATTTAATTGCCATAAGAAAAGATCATTTATAATGATCAATACTTATGGCATCTAACTAGGTATATTGCCATGAAAATATGGACAAAAACACACCACATTTTAGAAGGAAAGATTACTAGGATTCCTGTTTTATTTTTAGCAAAAAATTCACATAGGAAGTCTGCTCTGTAAGACATCAACAAACATTTAAGTGACTACTATGTGCAATGATGTGCATAATCAGATACTCTCTTTGACTTTATGAAGCACACATCTGGTAGAAGAGAAAGGCAATAAACATGCAAATTAACATGCAGAATAGTATCATGAAGGAAGCACACAAAGCAATACAGCAACATGATGGAAAGAAACTTGGGGAATCCTACTTGACATAGGTGGCTAAGGAAGGGGTATCTAGAAGATCTGGTTGTATGAGAAGAAATAAATCATATGAAAAGTTGCATTAGTAACATGCCAGAGAAAGTGCCCAGCAATTGCAAAGTCCTTGAACCACAAGGGGCTTGATATGTTCCAGGACTTCAAAGGACACTGGTAAGGCTGGAGCTGGGCACGAGTCAGATCACTGTGGCACCTTTTAGATCTCAGAAAGGAGTGTAGACTTATGGCAAGGGCAAGAGACACAAATTGATTTGTATGTTAAAAAGCCCTTTTTAACATGCTTGCTATGTGAAGAATGGACTAGGGATGGCCTAGCGTGGAAGTAGGAGGCAGATAGGGAGTTACTGCAGTCAAACAGGTGAGAGAGAGTGGTGGCTTGGGTTAGCGTTGGCGAGAAGTAGATGAATTGTTGAAACATTTAATGATAGCACAGATAAGAATTGCTGACTGATTTGATATGGGGAATCAGCGTGGGGCAGATTACAAAACTGACCACAGTTCTCCATCCCTCTCGGTAATCAAATCCATTGCAAGGTGACCTCGTATCTCCTTCCAGCAGGAGGTGGAGTCTTTCTCCCCAACAGTTGAATCTGGGCTTTTATATGGGACTTGCTTTGGCTAACTGACTGAGGTAGAAGCAACATCCAGCCAGTTCTGAGCTAGGTTTTAAGAAGCTTTGTAACCTTCACTCTGACTTGGAAGTTACATTGCTACCCTCACGAGAATAAATTTAGATTGTTAGCCTTTTGGAATATGAGAGACCACATGGAAAGGGGCCCCAATTATTCTAACCCCAGCAGAGGGCACCCCAGACCAGCCAATCCCAAGCTCATCTTCAGCTGGTCTCACACACAGGAGCCAACCAGCTCAAAACATCCCAGCTTAGCCTAGATCCAATTCCCTAGACAACCTGCAGACCAATGCTTGTTTTAAATCACTAAATTTTGAGTTAGCATGTTACATAGCAATACCCTACCATTATGATGGGAAAGTGAAGAATCAAGTATGTTTATACTATATAATTTATAAAAGTACAATCCCCTACTCAAGAAAAGTTTGCATTTGCTTTCTTATTTTATGGACAACCCTAAGGAAAGTAAGATTTATTATAATTAGAGAAAGTTCGTGTTACTTGAGTATACACTGCAATGTATCATTTGGGGGTGAGTCTATATTGCGATCTATGACAAACCATGAACTACATGATAAATTCTGATTCTAAGTTTCATCACATTAACTAATAATGCCAAGAAAGAAAGCAGGAGTTTACATCCCACAGAGTTTCACAGAGGAGTTTTGTTTGTTTGTTTGTTTGTTTGGAGTCAAGTAACATACAGTCTTTCTCTTCTTATTGTAGCAAGTAAGGACATCACACACACACACCACACACACACACACACACACACACACACCCCTACCTCATTCACTCACATTTATCTGTCTCTCCTAATCCTATTTCATGAAAGGTGATAGTCCATAAAGGAAAATCCCAGTCAAAAAACTACTGAAGAGCATGCTACATTTTTCATATTTTGCCAAAGCCAAATAGGTGCCAGTCTGTATATTGTTGTAAAAGAAAGAACAGTGGAGAAAGGCCAGAGAGATAAGCACTTGAACTATAATGTGCCCTTGGCCAGATCAAGTCCTCTCTCTGTACTACAGTTTACTCATCTACAGAAAGTGTGTAGTATCGATGAACATCCCAATTCTGACACTGCATAGTCTACAAGGGAAGTGCCCTGTGTTTATTAGGTTCCCTGTCACCATGTTCCACCTAGCACAATGCCTAGAAGATAGACACGCTCACCATTGTTCACCTTTCCCATCCATCAATAATTTATTTGGGATCCAACATAAAGCTAAGGAAAATGCCAAAGTTAAATCTCAAAAATCTCAGTTTAATCTGAATCTCAGTGTTAGTTTAATCCCACCATAGATTCAAAAAATGAACAAAAAGGGACTGAGGAAAAACTGTATTCTTACCAACTTTCCTGAAGAAAGGCTGAAAGAATGGACACAAAAAAAGAGCCATGTTCTAATCTTAGGTTGTAGAGGGTGCACTTTTCAGCTGGTGGGGCAATAGACACATAAATGTCACATGATATTTATGAATTTTTTTAATATTGTCCTTTGAATATTTTCTCCATGTGACTCAAACTCTAGCCATAGTAACGTGCTTGACAATGCTTTCTGTAATGTCTTTTCATTTTTGTGTTAACAATTGTCAACACCAATGTTACCTAATGGTTTTTTTTTATTGTTGTTGTTTTCATATCACATTTGGGTATGTGCTCAGAGGGAGTAACTCCTGCCCCATTTTCCACCTAACTCATCTGGACTACTGTAGAAGACATTTTTACGCCTGCAATGAATACACAACCAAGAGCAAAAATCAAAGAGGAGAAGTCAGAGATTATGGAATTAGTGCTCAGGTACAAGAAACTTTCCAATTGCTGGCATCCATCACTGAGTAATTTACCATTCTAGAGCATGGAGTTTTCTACAAAAGTGAGAGCTTTCTCATAAATTACCGATACTTCCTCATTTTAGCTATTTCTTCATGAATTCTGAAAGGTACTGAGCAGTGAAGGCCACCCTACCGGAGGATGTGAAACTCTTGTCCACAAATCAGCCTCTCTCCTGCCTGGGTCACAGCTGATCAGAGCTTGTGTTGGAAGTGGCTGCTACAACTCCCGTTTGGAGCTCTCCTAATGGAATTTGATATTCATGGGTCATTTCTCTACTGTCAGAGATGGTTTTCTTGCTCAAGGGATATGATCCTCACCTTCAGCCTGATAGTTCTACAAGAATGATTTCTGGATAACTCAGGTTTCACTGTAGAAACTAATGAGGATGTCAGTAGCAACAAAGCAGGAAAAAGAACTGACAGGGGCCAGTATTGCATGGAATACAGTAAACAGAAGTGTTACTAATATTTATAAAAGTAGTCTGGCATAAGCCTTGGAGTCAGACAGACAAAATTTGAGCTTTCGTCATACCTCAGTCAAGTTAGTTAATGGTTTTGTCTTTCTTTCCCTACACGTAAAATAAAAATAAGAATCTATCTCTCACAGGATATCGTGAAAAGTACATGACAAAAAATAAGTATCTCAAATAACTGAACACCCCACATAAAAGTAAACAATAGTTTTTAAGATTTCACATGATAACCAAAAAATAGGATGTTTCAGAGTTAATCTAACAGTACAGTATTAAGGCTACAAGTCAGCTTTTCTGTGATTTCTTTGACTTTCTTCTCATTATCACGAGATGGCTACCATAGCTCTAAGTATCATGTTCCAACATAATATCACGTAAAAAGCAGGGACAAAAGATGTCGATCAAATTTTACCTTCTTTCAGGACTTTGAATTTTGAGTGAATGATGCAAGGGCAGTTAATAGATAACCAAAGAGGGGGCACCAGCACTGGGAGCCTCCTTGTTCTTGCTCTGTGGGGCTCCCTGATACCAAGTCAGCCTCTCATGGAGTTTCCCAGATCTTCTTCAATGGCCCATTGCACCTATTGCCAGCCGTGGTGAGTGTTGGCTGCTAAAACCTTATAGCTGCCCCTTTCTCCAAACAACTGTCCTCATCAGACAAAAGCCCCCTCTCCAGGAGATACTTAGGGGCAGAGACTTGCTGGACCCAGCTTAGACCAGCTCACAAGAGCATATTACGCACATTTCTTCCCAACTCCATATTCAGTAACTTCACATTGATAGCCCACTTCACATTGATAGCCCATGGTGGGAGTATTTACACCATGGATATTGGCAAGAGCTCCAAATCTGGTTCTCTCACCTTGCCCAGCCCCAGAGAGCCAGTGTACGACTGCCTAGAGACTAAGCTCCACCCAGGGGCTTAGTCCACAGTCAACGACTGACATAGAAGCACGAAAGGCTGGCCCTTTGCCTCAACGTGGAACAATTCTCTGGTGCTATTTCAGCTAAGGCTAGCCTTCACCTGAATGCTTATTTTTTTCTTGACTCCTCTTCCTGCCTATCCAGTTTCTCTCCCTCCTTTACAGCTTTCTCTGGAGAACATTCTGTCAATACATCATTTGCACAGGAATCCCCACCTCAGGCTCTGCTTCTAGGGACCCCAACCTAAGACAACTGTTTGCAAAGCCTGATACTCAAGATTCCTATCAATTCTCCTACTCCCACAGCTTTCCAGTAAGTTTCTTTTTGCTTAAGATAGTCAGCATCCGTTTTTATTTTGCTGGCAACCATTGAAAATTAGGAAATCAAGATGCATAGAAAGGAACTCAGCCACCTTTGTCCATTGGGAAATGGCTTAAAAAGTTGCAAGAGGCAATATATCCCAGAAAATTAAACCTGTGAAAACACACGATCTTAAGTATTGCATCAGCTGACTCAATCTGATGTGTTAACAAAGATGTTTAAAAAGTGAATGTAATTTTTTCAATTACAGTTACATTAGCATGATTCCAATAGCCAAATGAAATACCCACACCCATTAAAGGTAATTATTATGTAATAAAACACTCTACTTATTATACTCAGGCAGTTAAATCCTACTGAAAGAATCCTCCTAGCATAATATATAACTCCAGAAATATCCTGCATATGCAATCAGCCTCAGTCAAATCTTTGCAAGTGCCACTGCTTCAGGTTAACATTTTTTTTAGTGTCTTGAGCCTCAGAAGTCAATTATGCTTTGAAAACATCAAGTCTTTAAATTATTAAAAGCTTTCACATTTCACCCAATGAATAAAACAGCCTCAATTAATAGAGAGATCACAGCCTTGTTCACATTAGCAACTCAAATAAGTATCGCATAGGGTTCAACTGGAGATAAGGAAATGCAGAGTCTTTGACCTGCCCTGCTGGCAGCTACCTTTCAAAGGTCTGTAAAGTTTATGCCATGAAGATGGCACAAGCAGTGATTCAGCCACTCATCTGCATCTGACAGCCTGTGGCGAAGATGTGTGAACTGCCCATAAGTTAGGCACTCAGGGCTGCAAAACATGGCAGTGTATGAACAACCCTTCAAACCAGACTTAGTGCACCTCATTTTACAGCATAGGTGAGTTCCTAAAATACAGGGAACCCTGTATATTAATTCAAGAAAGATTGTAAATCAAGGCTCTCTCAACCTCTTTGGCAAGTAATATGGAGATAACTCAAAGAGCTAAAAGTAGAACTACCATTTGATCCAGCAATCCCACTACTGGGTATTTACCCAAAAGAAAAAAAAAAAAAACATTCTATAAAAAAGACACCTGCACTTAGAATGTTTATAGCAGCACAATTCACAATTGCAAAGATGTGGAAACAACCCAAGTGCCCATCAATACATGAGTGAATTAATAAAATGTGGTGTACGTATACCACGTTGGACTACTATTCAGCCACAAAAAACAATGGTGAACTAGCACCCTTGTATTATCCTGGATAGAGCTGGAACCCATTCTACTAAGTGAAGTGTCACAAAAATGGAGAAACAAGCACCACACGTACTCACCATCAAATTGGTATTAGTTGATCAACACTTATGTGCACGTATGGTAGTAACATTCATTGGTTGTCAGGCAGGTGGGAGAGGGATGAGAGGGTGGGTATATTCACACCTAATGGGTGCGATATGCACTGTCTGGGTGAGGGGCATGCTTGTAGCTCTGACTCGGGCAAGGCAGAGGCACGACATGTAACCCAAACATTTGTTCCCCCATTAATATTCTGAAACAAAATATTCTCTAGTGAAAAAAACCCTGAGGTGAAAAGTTCTGAAAAGTGACAAAAATCCTCTTTTAATGATAATAACCACTATCCAACTTACTTGCTTTTAAATATGGCATTTGATTAAAGCAAGGTAAAGCCTAGTACTCACTGCAAAAACCATTCGCTAAGAACCTGTTCTTCATGGCACGTAGACGTGCAGATGGTATTCTGTCTCCTGTCTGCCTTCCCCATCAAAACACAAGCTCCGTGAAGACAGGGCTTTGTCTCTGCACTGAGGGGCCCACGGGCCTGTAACTGTGCCTGGCCTGTAGAAAGTGTTCAATAAATATTTGGTGGGTGGAGGGAGAAAGGAAAAGAGGATAAACGAGGACCTACTTTGTACTAATAAAACCCCAAACTCATACAATAATAAAAAAAAAAGCAGCAATGCATTTGTGGAAGACATTGAAAATGTTAAAGTTTTCAAAACATCAAGAGTCAAAGCACTTTGGTAAAATACACGGAAGACAGCATTTTTCAGATTTTATGTCTTGAGAAATCAGAGATGCTTCATCTAGTTGAGAAAGTAAAGCATCAACTGGACCAAAAACAAATCTATGTATTTGGTTCTCTCACATGTTGGGTGAAATTGGCCTTCAGAGTCGCTCAGTAATTGTGACACATGCCCCCAAATCCAGTAAACAGTAAGCCCAACACAGGTACGTTCCCCACAACTGCATGGACCAATACAGCAGCCACTAGTCCCGTGTAGCTACTAAACACTTGAACAGTGGCTGGCTTGAATTGCGACATAAGAGGTGCTGTGAAATACATACCAAAGTTCAAAGATCTGGGGCAAAAAGTAAAATAGCTTCAACAGCTTTTATATTGTCTACACATTGAAATCATAATATTTTGGATGCACTGGATTAAAAAATATATATTATCATTAATGTCACCTGTGTCATTTTATGTCTTGCTGTGGCTCTTGGAAAATTTTAATTACATATATAGCTCATGTTAGTGGCTCACCTTAAACTTTTTTGGATGGCACTGAACAAAGGAATATCCTGCCTCCACACAGTGAGGGCTCCTTACTGCAAACGTCTGCAACTTTCTACCCACAGGGCTTTCATCAAGCTATAGGAACACACTTGGCCCTGGTGCAGGGCAAGTCAGTAGTGTCAAATAGCTAACGACCCGGAAGCAGCCTTTAACCAATGGCGAAGGGAGAGCTGTATGAATATACTGGCTTTCTTGCCTTTCATTTGGGACAATTCGGAGGCATGTTGTGTGAATCCTAGAGTTTCCCAGCAGGACTGAGTACCACTTGCCGATAATAGCAACTCACTGAAAACATACTCTTCATTGAATTCTTTCCCTTCCCCGTCTCACTTCCCCTCTTCTCAGATATTTTCTGGAATTACTTCCCCAAGGAGCTATACTTTCATTAAAATCCTCTCTCAAGGTCTAGCTTTGGGACAACCCAAATTAAGACAATATGAAAAAAAAAAAAAACCCTACTAGATATGGTCCACATCTTTTAATCTGTTGAGGAGTTTTATTTCAAATCTTCATAAACCTACCAACTGCTAAAAGTTGAAGTGTAGTGATATCCTTATGACTATTAGACCTATTGTCCTGCTTTACCCAAGGTAATTGAAAATATGTGAATATAAAAAGATAAAAGTTAAATTTTATCAAATCTAATATGGGGTTTTTCCCCCCTAGATATTTTAATCAATTCCAATCAACCCAGTCTTTAACAAGATTTTAACAGTTCTGATTTATTCTTTGATTCTGTTTGAGAACCTCTGACATTGTAAAACACCAGAGGTTCAGAGATTCTGAGATTCAGTGGAGAGTTTTATCATACTTCAGCATGGATTTTGAATCCTTAGGCCAGCTGCTTCAACATTTTTCTCCTGCTAAAGTGACCTGACTTCAAGAACCATGTAAACTGATGAATACACTAATGAAACTTTCCACATTCCAGCTCTTCCAAGAGCATTTTTATCCACACGCTTACTGATCTCCTTCATGCTATTCTATTTTTAAACTTTAACTTGAATTCCTTTCCTCTTCTTTCCAAATACCTTGGTAGTAATAGAATCAGTTCCCCAGATAAAATGTGCCCACACTCTTTTATTATCTTACAGTGTGTAACCCATCATCACAGTGCATTGGACTACAAGCCCCATGGTGACAAGAACGATCAAACGTTGAACTCAGGTGCAGACAAAAGTAAATATGGATGTTTGCTGCTCTTGGTGTATAAATAACAGGATTCCTTGCAGGAGGAGTTTGCCTCAGAAGTTATGCTGCCCTCGGGAGCTACTTCACAGCCTTTTTTGGATTGCAGGCTCTTTTATACTTTCTCACAAGAGAAAATGTATGCGGCAGCTTTCTAGGGCAACGAAGAACGGTGTGCATGCGTGCCTTTTGCTCTCGAGGCAGCCTTAGCAGGAAAAAAGAATGTTGCGAAGTCCTTTATCTAAAAATCTGAGGTATGGACGTCCTTTCTAGCCTTATGCTTTGCAGTGAATTCATCATGCTATTGACAGAAACATTGAATCCAACATTTTATAGCTCCCCAATCAGGTAGGCAACACATTAACACAGAAAGGAGTAGGGTCAAACATATGAATACCTTCTCATCTGCTGAACACTAGTAGATCTGTCTCCCTCCACGCATGCCAAGCCTGTGTACCAGCAGTGATTCCTCCTTCCTATCCACATCTACCATGGGCCAGCTCGATTACTGTCTTCTTCACTCTCATGAGAGTGGAAGGAAGTACTTTGGGCACTTTTCCCCCTGGGGAGTAGGTTATTAAACATTTACCAATACACCACTAAATGTAGAGGACCTAAAATGAACATAGCAGCATATTGAAATAAAATGTGTTATATTTATGCAGGAGGAAGCCCTTGCCCCAATGAGGACAAGACATGCCTCTGTGCAGTCCACAGTCTCCCTTCTCCATGGAATGTCTACTTTGCCTTTTGCCTGGAGGCTGTGGCTAAGGAAAAGAAAGGCAGCAAAGCTCTTACCAACACAGCAACAGGTTCTGGGGCTCGAGTGCCAAGGCTCCATGAGTGTAGTTCTAGCTCTGCTTCCAAAAGGGACAGAACCCCTCATGACTCCAGCCATCACACAGTCCCAGGAGGAGTTACACACTAAAGTAATCTTGGCTCGGCTCCTAGGAACTTTTAAGGAGAAAGCAAGCAAGCAAGCACTCAATATGGGAACACATTCAAATGAGAAAGATTTCACTTAACACTGTGTCCTACGAGATAACAGGAAAATCCAGTAAAAAAAAATCAGAAAGGGTAAAGAATTATGCAAGATGCTGCAGAATGTAGCTTTGCCTTTTCACTTTACTATCTCTTTTTACTACTAAACAGCTGATAATAATACCATGTTTTAAAGAAATTACTTTGTAGCACATTAACGCTTGGAAGAACCTATTTCTTATCACATCCTATAGATAAGTGTTCATCCTTCTGCATTTTGGGAAAGAATCTTTATTTGGCAGAGTGAACAGATGATCATGATTATCTTTTGAAAGTATTCAGTTAGTGTCTGCTTGTTGCCTCACATCTACTGGACATCTAAGGTTGTAAGTCTTCACAGAATGAACTGGAGAGTTTGTTAAAATATAGATTCCTGGTCCTACACTAGTGATTTGGAGTCAGTAGGTAGAGCCCACGAATTCGCATCTCTGTTAGGCTTCCAGATGAAAGTGATGCTACTGGAACATAGCCCTCACTTTGAGCATCCCGGCCCTGCACGATGGTGTATCTTGAGTAGTTATAAGCATCGATGATGGCTGCGGTACAAGGTCTAGAAAAGAGGCCCTCCTGGTCCCACACAGGGCTCTTTTGTTATGCTCACAATGTTTATCCAGACACAGCTGGGGAATGACTCCCTGGAGGCAGGAAGGGAATGATGCCTGGTGACCGGAATGTTGGATCATGGGGAAGAGGATTTTATAAGACACCAGGAGACTATTTTAAGCTTTATGTCTAAGGTTACATTCCAGTCATAACATATACCAACCACCTCATTCTCTGGTCAATATCTGCCTATCAGCCATTTAGTCAAATAAAACCTTTGGGTAAAAATATAGCTTCACACCATGATAAGCTGCTGCCCTACTGGGAGGTGACCCCTGCCCTCGCTTTTTCCAGGGCTTGTGTAAAAGTGTGTAAATATTTGTAATTAAATCAAACCATGTAGAAGCCCTTCCCACGTGGTTTTATTGAGTAGCTGTGGCCACCAGAGTGTTACAGCAACAGGAGACATAGTTACTGCAAATCATAATGGCTTTCAATAAACAAAGTGCTACTTTTTTGGGGGAGGAGGTAGGGTCAAAAAAGTAGAACCCCCTTCCCCAATAAAAGAGAGAAGCTTAGAAAGCTCATTCCAGGTTCTTAGGGCAATGACAAAATAATAAAAATATCTTAAAACTTTATAATTTAAGTCTCCATGCTATTCATGGGGTTCTAGTATTGAGGGCCAAATGATTAGTTTAATCAAGAATCCATTCTGGTAACAACCAAAAAAGGTTTATTGTTTTCAATTCTGAGCAAAACTATCCACATGGATCTGCTGTTCTCCCACTCAGACAGAGACTCATAAAAGGTGTGCTAAGGGTCAATGTTGCTTCTACAAATTCATCAGTCTGCTCTTGACAGAATGGCCAGAAAGGATCGCAGAAGTTCCCAACACAGAATTTCAAGTTTTGGATGGTTTAGAGAAAATGCATGTTTATCTGAGTTCAGCTAGTTTTTGGAGTTCATCATTTGTATTAATTCATCTGAGATTGATACTCTTCTCACAAAATTACAAAGGCTGTTCTAAAAAGACAGCACATTCCTTTAACACTACAGATTATGCTAAGTAGTTTTTCTTACAGCATAAGCATGTAAAGCATCACTGGTGTCATTTAAGAATTAGACAAAGATTTCTGTCTCCAATACCACAGGCTGATCTAAACTGACAGAAGTTATAAAGGGGAAAGTCATCTTTAGCATTACTCTTCCTCATGCCACTGTTTTTCACAGGAAACTAAATACCATCTTCTAGGCATCATGCCATATTAACTGAATGTCCAATCCAAACACACATAAGGTCATCTCTGCTTCTGGGTGGGTGTTTTCATTTGTTCTAGGCATCCTTAGGATCAGGTGGTCATTGCTTGGTGGGTACAATGTGCAACGTGCATTGCTCCAGTGATGGATGCACTGATGGTTTTGACTTCACCACAATGCTGTATCTCAATGTAGCCAAATTGCACTTTTACCCTATGAATATATACAAAGTAAAAAAGGAACTGAAAAAGAATATCTGTACACTAAAAACTAGAAAACATTGATGAAAGAATTTAAAGAATATGTAAACGAATGGAAGGATATTCTGTTTTCATGGATTGGAAGAATTAATATCGTTAAAATGTTCATACTACCCAAAACAACCTGTACGTTCAAAATTCTATCAAAATTCCAGTGGCATTTTTCACGGAAGTAGAAAAAACAATTTTAAATTTCATGTGAAACCACAAAAGACCCTGAATAGCCAAATCAATCTTGAGCAAGACGAACCAAAGCTGGAGGCATCACACGTCCTCATTTCAAATTATGTTACAAAGCTGTATTAATTAAAACAGCATGGTACTAGAGTAAAAATGGACACATAAATGGGTAACTATGTGAGATGATGGATATGTTAATTTGCTTCACTACAGTAACAATTTTACTATCTATATGTATCCCATGACATCATGCTTTATATCTTAAATATACACAATAAAATTTATTTTAAAAAAGGCGTGGGAGTTATGCTCTACTTCCTTAAGGTAGAGCATAATATAAATCATTCAGAATTCTTCTGCACAGGGAAAAAAACAAATTCACAGACCAATGGAATTGAATAAAGGGCCCAGAAATAAACCCATGCATATACAGCCAACTAATCTTTGACAAGGCCATCAAGAATACAAAAAGGGGAATGGATAGCCTCTTTAATAAATGATAATGGGAAAACTGGATACCCACATGCAAAGTAATGAAATTGGACCCTTAGCTTACCCCATACACAAAAATCAACTCAAAATGGATTAAAGACTTAAATGTAAGACCCGAGACTATAAAATTCCTAGAAGAAAACAGTAAAAGCACCTTAATGTTGGTCTTGGCAATGAATTTTTAGATATAACACCAAAAGCACAGGCAACAAGAGCAAAAGTAAACAAATGAGATTACATCAAACTAAAATGCTTCTGCACAGCAAAGGAACCAATTAACAAAATTAAAAGGCAACCTATGAAAAAGGAGAACATATTTTCAAATCATATATCTGATAAGGTGTTATATCCAAAATATATAAGAAACTCATATAACTCGATAGTAAATAACCTGATTTAAAAATGGGCAAAGGAAGGACCTGAACAGCTATATCTCCAAATAAGATATACAAATGGCCAACTATATTAAAAGGTGCTCAGCATCTTTAATCATCAGGTACATGTAAATCAAAATCACAATGAGATATAACCTCATGCCTGTTAGAATGGTTACTATCAAAAAGACAAGGGATAATAAGTATGGGTGAGGATGTGGAGAAAATGGAACCCTGGTACACTGTTGGTAGGAATGTAAATTGGTATAACCAGTATGGAAAACAGTATGGAAGTTCCTTAAAGAATTAAAAATAGATCTACCATATAATCCAGTAATCCCACATCTAGGTATTTATCCAAGGGAATTTAAATCAGGATCTTGAAGAGATACCTATTCTCTCATGTTCACTGTGGTATTATTCACAATAGCCAAGATATGGAAACAATATAAATGCCTATCAATAAATGAACTAAAAAAATATGGTACATATATACAATGAAATATTCATCCTTAAAAAGGAAGGAAATTCTGCTATTTGTAACAACATGGATGAACCTGGAGGACATTATACTAAATGAAATAAGCCAGACACAGAAAGACAAATATTGTATGATCTCACTTATATGTGGAATCTAAAACAGTTAAACTCATAGAAGCAGAATATAGAATGGTGATTGCCAGAGGCTGAGGGGAGGGAGAAATGGGGAGGTAATGATTAAAGAGTACAAAGTTTTAGTTATGTAAGAGAAATAGGTTCTATAGATCTACTATAGAGCATACTGCTTATACCTAACAATGCTATTTATATGTTGTGTACCTAAAATTTGCTAAGAGGGTAGATCTTATGTTAAATGTTCTACACACACACACACACACACACACACACACACAGGCACACCTCATAATAAAGGGGGCAGGATAGAAGAAAACTTTGGGAGGTGATGGTTATGATTATGTCCTTGATGGTAGTGATGGTTTCATAGGTGTATACGTATCCCCAAACTCACTGAGTTGTATACATGTTTACATATCAATCGTACCTCAATAAAGTGATTTAAAAGAAAAATCTAGCCTATCCTAACTGATATTGACACTTACCAAAAATAAGCCAATAAGCTGTTAAGGAGAAAACAACAAAAAGAATCATTCTTGAAGCTCAATTCTCATCTGATTACTAGACAAACATAGATTAAACGATACAATGAAGTTGGCCCCAATAAGATGGACGTTTTACCAAATACCACAGAGAGAATTGAGTTGCGAAACTGCAGAATAAATGGAATGAACAGTATTTTCCCAAATTTTTTATTTTGAATCATCTCAAAATTAAGGAAAAGTTGCACGAGTAGAAGCATTCATGCCATACAATCTTCACCTAGATTAATCAAAGATTAACATTTTGCCACACTTGCTTTCTTTGTGTATGTGTGTTCTATGTATACATAATTATGCATACACTTACATACACTTGAAAGTACTTGCAGATAGGACAATTCACTTATAAGTATTCAGCACATTTCTCATAAGACAAAGCCAGTCTCCCACGTAACCACAATATAAACTGATTGCATTTGGGAAACTTAACACGGATATAATTATCAAATATATAGGCTATAATCAAGTCTCCACCTTATACTAATTATGTCAGTGATAGCTTCATTTTTCCAAGATCTGATCCAGAATCACACGCTGCATTTAGTCATCACGATTCTCGATCCTTCCTCCAGGACACTGTGTTGGCTTTTGTGACATTGACATTTTCAAAGAGTCCAGCTGAGTTTTTTCCAGGATGGTCCTCAATTAGGGTTTGCCTGATTGTTTTCTCATGATGATGTTCAAATTTGACAGTTTTGGCAGAAATACTGCATAAATGACATCATGTCCCTTACTCAGTGTATCTTACAGGGCACATGGCTTCAATGCATCCCCTTAATAGCATACTACATTTGATTAATTCAAAAAGGCAATGTCTGCCAAATCTCTTCATTTTAATGATATCTTCTCCGCTTTGTAAGTGATAAATAATCTGTGGGTGACATTCTTAAAATTATATGAATATTCTCTTGCCCAACAACCTTTAACCCAGTGCTTCTACTATCTGTTGATGGCTCTTATGGACTCTTCACTAGATCAATTATTACTGTGGTGATTGTTAAATAAGCATTATGCTTCAGCCATTACGTATACTGGAGGTAGAGTCTAATATGAAGCCTGTTAACTCACATATAGAAAATAGTCATTAGGATTGATCTTATTATTGCTTAATAAAGAGTTTCCTCTATTCTCTGAGATAATGCATTACTAGTAGATAACTGTGAGTGCAGCCATCAGTTATTTTTCTAGAGTAATCAGATATATGCAAGAATGGAAATATACAGAATTATATTAAAATGGGGCTTTTAAAAATAACATGGGTCTGAGTGGATGCTCTCTGTGGCAGAGACTTCCAGTACATGAAATACCCATACATTTACTAATTTTCCTTGCAACTAGAAGGGACAAGGTAACTAGTTCTAGCCAAAGACTTATGAGTGAAATTGACAAATCACTTTTGTGCTGAAGCTCCTACAAGCCCGTGTATAACCCTCGTCTCTCTCCTTTGCTTCAGCAGTGACCATGGAGACTGAGTGTTGAAATGAGCCATAACACGGATGCTGCCCAGGTTGCTAAATCATTGCATCAGGAACATCTGCACTGGACAGTTGCTTGACCTATAGTGGACTTTACGTAAGTGAGAAATAAACTATGTGTGAAGCTGCTGTAATTTGGAGATGTTTATTATCATAGCATAAATCTATCCCAACTCATAGTCTCTAATAACCAGTTTTCATTTTCATCAATGATCTAAATTTTATAAGAACAATCTATGGCAATAACTGAATAATTGTTGCAGAATCACTAGTTGCCTACGGAACAACCTTTCCTATCCCTCTTTATTACGGCAGAGCCAAAGTTCAACTATAGAAAGTGAAAATGTTAGCTATTTTTGGTGGCATTCTGGAGTGGCTTATGCTAATTAATGAGAGCTGTTTTTGCAAGCTGGTTAATGTGACATTGGTAGCTTAAAATCGCATGGTGGGAGTATTTACACCAAGGATACTAGGAAATGCTACAAATCATCCTTTCCCCAAACCCCCTCCCACCTGCCCCAGCCCAACTGTCCTGCAGAGAGCTGGTCGTTGAACAATTAATAGCTACTTTCCTTCCCTTCTGCTGCAAAGAGGAAAGGTATGTGACCCAATAGGGACCATCAACAGTGAGAAAATTAGATACAGGATTTCAAGAAAGCCTTCTCTCTCTTGAAACTCTCTATACAACCAAAAGAAATGTGTACATGTGATCACTAAAAGACATGCACTAGAATGTTCTTCACAGCACTATTCATAACCCCAAACTGGCTACTCTTCAAACAATCAACAGTAGAATGGACAATGGGGTACTATAGAGCAACGAAAATAATTTACAACTACCCTTAAAAATAGCTGCAAATCTCACCCATGCAATGTGTGAAAGCAGTTCACACAAAACAGTACAGAGTGCGGGGTTCCATTTAAAGTTCAAGACAGGTGAAACTAATCTATGGTATTAGAAATTAAAAATTATGCAACTAGTTGCATTTAGAGAAAGCAGTGATTGAAAAATCTGGGAGACTTCTTGGGTACTAATTATATTGTTTCATGATCTGGATGCTGGATGTGTTCAGTTTGGGTAAATAAATCAAGCTATATATACTTCTGTGCATTTTTTCTTCAATAAATTTTTTTTTAAAGAAAGAAGATGAGAGAAAGGAAAGACAAGAGGCCAGACTGACTGTGCTTTTCCTTCCTACATTAAGATGTGCTCGTAGCCACCTTGGCAGCCACCTTCTTCCAAGCCACAGAGACCTGAGAGTATTAACACTCCGATGAGAGGAGAGCTGGACCCTTGGTGACAAGGTTGAACCACCGCACCAATCTTGGAACTGCCTCTGAACCTCTTGTTTTGGAAATAATACAAATCATATTTGTTAGACCATATTTAGTTATGTCATCAAAGTTATTCATTCTGATTTTAGATAGAGGCAGCCTTGGTATTTCATAAAGGAAAAATTCGAAGAAGAGGATTGCAAAGGAAAATGATTAACCTATTTAAGTGAATAATTTTCAATACTGCATCACATAATCACCAAAGTTATCCCCATTACTCTATTTGTATCAGGTTCCCCAAGGTGCACTCACCTGTTTGCTCAAATGTCACTTCCTCCAGAACAGTCAGAGTTTCCTCCCCCCTGGCCATCTGGTTCCCTCCTTTTGCCCTCCTTTGCCTTTGCTGCACCCCTATATGTTTGCAGTTATCTTATTTGTCTGTATGTTTCTCTTCCAGAACATAGGCTCTGTAGGAGACCTTTTCCATCTTGTTCAATGTGGCCTCCTTAGCATCTAAAACTGGGCCTAGCGGAGTGTGGGCAATCAACAAGTGCTTTTAAACAGATCAATAAAGAAGGAATGCACATTTCCAGACAATATTTAAGCTTTCCATGGAGTGCCTCTTGGACAGTTTGGGGTTCCCTTCCTCTCTGGTCCTACACCACCCCCTTACCTCCCTCTGATTCTTGCTGACACACACAGATCATTCAGTCTGTAGTGATGGAGCTTGTCCTCTCCTACTTGTTGTTGGGATTCAAGGGGATACCTGTCACCTAAGTTTGTTCTAAAAGTTGTCCATGGGTTTTTAGTTTTGCTATCTAATTGCCCTGTTTTTATAAAAATATTTTAAAAGATCAAAAACAATGCCTCCTTAACTATTGACACCTTCCCAGAATCCCCTCTGTTTCTTTTAAACATTTTCAAAACAACACAATGACAAGCATCCCTTTTACAGGGTGAGAAAACAGAGCTATAAGTTATTAAGCCTGAACTTCTGGCTAATCAGAAGTACAGCATAACCAAATGTAGTGCGATTAATAATTTTTAGAGGAGGGAAAATACAGGCATACGGAGGCATGGCTGGACCCACAGCATAAACAAATTGGCACGAAAGCAGGACACGTTTCTAAGTGTGTGAAGATGAAGCTGTCACCTCTCCTAATCAGTACAGTGAATATTATCTGCAAAGTCTGCCCGTGGAATAAAACATGCCATTGAATGAAATAGAAGGTGTAGGTTCTAATAGTTCCTCTAGATTCCTGCACAAGGACCACACAAGTGTCCCCGTGACATGCTCTACCCTTTAGCCATCAGTACTAAAAATATTTCATTGCTAAAATTGCTACAGGGTGATGAGTTTGACATAATTTATCAGATGTGGCTATTGGTCTTCCCCATCTTTCTTACTTTTCAATGATGCTCTGAACTCTTCCCCTCAAAATTGAATCTGACACTTGCAAACTAAAGAGATTTAAAAGAACAAATGGTCTTCAAGCTTTCCTTCAAGTTCTGTTAGACTTAATATACCTTCAGCTCAGCTGTGGGCTGGAGAGCACATCTAAGGTAGCGAGCAAACCTGAATGCTTCAACAAAGGCGATGGAATGGGATGGGTTCACCTTTTCTCTAAACAGTTGCCTGCTTTTCTCTTCTTTTAATCTGTTTTAAGCCACCAACCAGTCATTCCCCATCTGATATGACCTCTGGTATTGAAATATTTATAGAGAAAGGCGCTCTTTAAAAACTAAATATGGTACAAAGAAATTATTAGCAGCTAGTGGAAGAATATAGAACTAAGAGATTGTGGGATGATGTGATCCCACAGAAATGTAAGAATAATTCTTTTGAGGAGTTTTGCTCTAAAGGGCGTAGGAAAATGGGGTGGTAACTGGAGAGGCCTAAAGTCAAGAGGGTTTCTTTTTTAGATGGAAAAAAAATTAGAGCATATGTATATGATACAGAAAGACAAAACTCATGATGCAGTAGAGAGGCAAGAGTTGCCAGAGCAATGTCCTTGCACAGGAAAGAGAGGATGATGGGCAACTTCCTAAGGGGAGGTCTCAGACTGTATGAGGAGCACAGGCAGTTCATTCTGAGAAAAAGGAATGAAGGCAGGGAACGTGAGTGCAGGTGTGAGGTTGAGAAGTGATGGTGGGGATACGGGGATGTCCCATTCTGTTGGCTTCTATTTCCTTAGTGAAACAAGAAGCAAAAATAACAGCTGAGAATGGGAATGAGAGAAGAGAAGAGAAGGTATAAAATGGTCACCTAAAAGAGCAGGAAAGTGAATGGACTGAGGAAATGTAATCAGACCTCTCGGCAGCTCTAAGCACTTGTGAGTGGTTTGTGGTCATGAATGTAAAGCGAAACCAGCCAGCACAATGGTATGTTTTTCCCCATCTGTGGTTAGCTGGGTGAGTGTAGGCAAGGTGTGCATGAAGAGTTGAATGACCAGGGTTAGACTTCTGCCAAGTGTGTACAAAGGAAGGAGAATGGAGCAATGTGTGCATAGCATATGCAAGAGAGAAATCACAGTAATGGAGAAGAATCTTAGCTGAAACAAGTAGAAAAAGAAGACCGTAAGGGGATGAGGGACAATGAAAAGATGGTAGAATTCACGGACTTCAGAGGTCCCAGTGGGGTTAAAGAATTGCTGGAGTTGAGGCATTAAAGGAGATAAAGGCCCTCAAGAAGTTATCCTCACTGCCACATGGGGCTCCGATATTAGTGTAAGTGGAGAAGCAAGTTGTCAAGGACAGATAAACAGCAGAGATAATCACCCTGGCTACCGTGGGAACAGACGGCTCAAACTAGAGCAATTTTAAGGGAAAGACAAAACCATCTAGTAACAAAAAGTCTTAAGAAAGATTAAAAAAGGACAGAGGAGAGGTCCCAGATTTAAACATATAAGAATGTGGACATAAGAAAACAAGATATCACAAGAAGGAAAAACATCCTTGAAATGAGATTTCTTATGGCCGCCATAGCAATGACCAAGATGCATAAAACCAAAGACTTGTTGGAAAGCTCCTGGAATTTTTCTAGCCAACCCCATTTTCCATATGAGTAACTAAGACCAAAGAGGTGGGGGGATTTGCCTAAAAGCCATACAGCTCTAACACAGATATTTTGACTCACTTTTTCAGAGGGAACATTATTATCTTTATGTCAGCTAAACCCTATGGAATTGATATTTTATAGGTCAAAAATGGTTGACTATTGCCAATTGCATTTCATTCAACCTAATTTATTTTACTTTTCTTTCTACTATATCAAGAAAGAGCAAACATGAATGATTTTTTAAAATGAACTACTGCCCACTTCTTCACTATCTTTTAAAATTTTATCAAGAAAACATTTGAGGGCAAGCAAAGAATCTCCTAAAACTAAAGTTAAATTTAATCTCTGATGATAAAGAATCCAAAGGCAATGGACCAGAGCAGCCATCTGGAGCTGTGACCAAGAGATTACTGGTGACCCTCCAAACTAAACTGGCCTGGAAAAGGTGTAATTGGACTATGATTAGAAATATAATGCTGTGGATAAGGAATGGCACTGTTTATTAGGAGGAGAAGAATGGTCAGCAAGGTATCTATCAAAGTAAAAAACAGAATCAAATCCAAGAAAGAGAGTTTTGCAAGAATCTCTAGCTCATCCCATGAAGTGGTATCCTCCCTTGGGGATATATGCCACTGGTCTACAGAGGTCAATGGCATCAGCCAGGAGGCTCATATCATCAATTCTAAAAGCCCTGCTCTCCTCGTGAAGATAACCTGACTTTTCATTTGGATACGACTACAAAGAAAGGCTGCCATTTTCAGAGCACACATACTTGGAATTCCTGGTGGTTATATTTCTCACTGAATATTAATAAATCAGCACTACTGCTTTTTATACATGAGTTTCTGTATTTGGTGTATGTGGTTACTGTGAATTTATGATTGAGAAATAACGAAGTAGATTCTGTTGGTGCCATGCATATCCCCTGGGTCCACTACCAGAGACTTTCCTCATATGCCAAGGTATTCCTGTTCCTCTTGGCCCAAGGGTCAGAGGGAGAGGCTCAGGGCAGGGTACATGGGCCAGGGAGTTCATACCCCAAGAGTGACCCTCAACTGATGATGCGCGGGTATTGGTTGAAAAATATCCCAACTTCCTATTGGTCCTCTTTAAACTCTATTATTATACAAAAACACTAAAGCGTGCATATGCGTCTGGTAAATTATACTCCCCCCATTTGTCTGGAGGTAACACTTCTTATAACTAGATTCATCAGTGAAAAAGAAAAGCCCAAAGCCAATACACATGGACTTGTGGCTAGGAAGTATATGAAAAGAAACACAGAAAGAAAAGAAAGAAGATAAAAGCATGTGGCAAGTGGGGACAGAAGTGGTAAAAAGTCAAATTAGTAGACACCAGCAGAGATATTAATAGCAGAGTTGGAGCCCTGGGGTACCTGCGGCTAGGTACTTTGCATACTATTTAATTCTTGAGATAACACTACTAGAGTCCTGAGTCCATGCTCTGCAACAACTCTGGTGTCTATTGCTTTTTTTTTCTCTGTACTAGACAGAACCATGGACAACTAAGGGAAGGTTACGTTTTTGAAGGTTATGTTTGAGCTGAGGTCATTGCCACAGTAAGAAAGTGACAATCTGGAAGTACCCGGTGAGCTGGAGAACTGGCCTGGAGCCTAACCCTTTAGGCAGTGTGACACCTCACCCGGTGGGAACACTCCCTGCTGGAAGAGCTTGGGGATAAGGAGGAGCAGAGACAGTCCCAACATTTTTCTTATGAAAGTCACAGGTAAAAAAGCTGTGATTGGAGAAAATGAGGACATGCACATAACTGTAGTAGGGGAAATTGTGGAGACCACTTCACACCTACTCGAATGCCTAAAAGTAGTAAGACAGTCAACATCAAATGTTAGTGAGGATGTGGAACAACTGGACATCTTGTACAGTGCTGAGTGTATAAAGTAGTATAACCACTTTATATATAAAAAAAGCTTGGCTGTTTCTTCTAAAATCATCAAGCTTATTATCTAGCAATTATATTCCTCAGTATTTACCCAAAAGAAATAAAATGTACAAGATTTTTTCATAGAAGATTTATTCATAATAGCCAAAAATTGGATACAACTCAAATGTTCTTCATCAGATGAACGGATAAACCAACTGTGATATAGTCACAGCTTTTTTCAGCCAAAAAAAAAAAAAAAATGAACTACTGATAATATACAACAATGGATCTCAGGGGCATATTAATAAGCACAGCAGGGCATACTTTCTAGAACAGGCTATGCTAATTAATGATGACAGAAGTAAGACCAGTGGTTGCCTTGGGGGTGGTGGCGAATGACTGCAAAGAGACATAAGGAACATTTTCGGGTGGTAGACGTGTTCTATCTTGATTGAGGTATTGGTTATGCATATTTATACATTTGTGAAAATTTGCAGAACTACAAAATTTAGATCTGTGCCTTTCACTGAATGTAAATTATACCTAATTCTTTTTTAGGGGGCGGGGGTAAAGAACTGCATCAGTAGACTCACTTATAATGATATCAGGTCCAGGACAGCTGGGTAAATTCTTTGTTGCAGTTTCTGATTGAACGAAAGTTGTTGAGCAATACTGTTCCATGCACAGGGTCTCATGGCCTCATTTTCCCTCCACAAAATAATTTCCCAAATTCATCCTGCTGTCATTTCCCACAGGAAAAAATGGTGTAACTACAGATGAATCTTTTGATTTTCCTTCAAGTACAAAGTATTATCACATATATTTATTTTAGACAGATTATTGAGTCTAAACTGCAGTTGTACCTCCTATACTAAAGAATTCTCTTTCCATCTGGACCGTTTGTTAATTTTTTTCTTCCCATGTACATATTAGAATTCTCTCGGAAAGACCTAATAGAGAGTATGCATTCATGTAAAAATTCTTCTAAGTTAAGACAAATAGATTTTTCTTCAATGTGTAAATAATTGAACACATAAGTAATTCATTATGAGAAGAGTTAAATTTAAAATTTTGACACCACATAGTAAAGAAATAGTTATTGTTGAGGGTGTTTGGAAAAGCCAAAAGAGAAAAAATCAGGTAAACTAAAATTTGAATGCTAACCTTGAGCTGACGCTCCAAGAAGTGCTTTATATATGCAATCTTATTTAACCCTCATAGCATTCCTGCAAAGTAGGTTAGTTCCTTAACCTGACTTTTATTTTAGTATATAGAGTGAGACATGGATACTCCTTCTACATGAAGTTGTCTTATTTGATGGTTCACCCTCTCTCCAAGTGCTACCTACACTAAATTCTCATATAAACACGAATCTGCTTCTGGACTACCAATTCTTTCCAATGGCATCCTGGGCTATTCCTGGGTCTAGACCATATTCTTTTTCTATTGTGAAATATAAAACACACTCACAGAAAAGGGCATTTAATACACATGGATAGTTTAATGAACTCTCAGGAACCACCCCTGAAGTAGAGACAGAGAACATTTTGAGCTAAATGCTTCTCAATGTCCTTTCCCATTTATAGCCTCTTTCCTTTCCCTACCTGTAACCACTATCCTGGCCTTTGGGACAATTATTTTCTTGCTATTCTTAAGTATACACAGACACATGCACACCACACTTCTAAATAATGTAATTAAATTTATAGTTCACTTTTAAAATTATTATAGTAAATTTTGATATCTGGCTGGGCTAGCCTTTTTCATTACTGTTCTTTTTTCATATTTTTCTTGGCTTTTTTTTCCTGAACATTTTCTTTTCCATATACATTCTAGCATCAGATTTGACAGTTCATAAAATTATATTAACATTTTGGTTGATATTACATTAAATTAGCGGATTATAATTTTTCCTGCCAATTCTACAAACTTAGCATTAGTTGGAGAGGAAGTGGGATGGAGATCTCAGTACCCACCTTAACATATTTCCTTCTAATTATATTTACTCTGTATTTAATGCTGCAGGCAAAATTAACAGTAGCCTCTTAAAGCCATTTCATTATTACAACTGAAACCACTTGATACCATTTTTAGAAGATTATGTACTAAAGACCGTTGTTTTCAATTAGCAGCAAAAGGCAAATATATTATTGACTCTTAACCAAAATAATTATTACAATATGCTTTTTACTAATAAATAGCTCAAAGCACAAAATGGCATGAATTCTGAATAAACAAGGATATATAATAAGAATTTGCACTCAATATCCATTTTAATACATATATCCTAGAGTAAAATGAATATTTCAACATACTAAACTAGATTTCCAACTTGCAATAGCAACATTTCTAGAAGAATCTCTTATGAAAATACTGATATCACCAGGCACATTTTCTGCATGCTCTGGAGACTAAGGGTCAAAGTAACAAAAGTGACTTTTCTAGGTTTGTAGGGAAAAGGTAGCTTTTAGTGAGTTGTTATTAGCCTGGGGCAAAACCATATGAAAAATACACATTAAGTAATTCTTCTAGAATCCTTTTCACCCCTGGTTTATTTTCCCAAAACACTAAATCAGATGAGGGAAATGATAGATAAAAATCAGAAAATAATATGACATAAGAGGGTGCAATGTAGAAAGTTAGGCCAATATTTACCGAAGAAAAATAGTTCACCTTAGGCATTTAGAACTTTGATAGACAAAGAAAAATGTGTTCATTCTTCCACTAACTCCATTTCCAGTTTGAATCTAAAATAATATTTTCTTAATCAAAATCAAAATGTTATCCATGTTCTGGAGGATGCTGAAATGTTTATGCCATATTCATCATCAGTCAAACAAAACTGGGCATATACTATCAATTTATCTATATTTATTTAGAAATGTATATATGTACCAGGACTAATCCATTCTGTATCTTAAATATTAAAAAGATTTTTGTATTTAGGTAAAATATATACACATATTTATAATTACACGTTTATTTTCTTCCCAAACCCTATTGTCTGATTTAGTACACTTCCCCCTTGGACACTGCTACTCTCACCCACACAAACATGATTAGCAGCTTCTTCTGAAGAAGGATTTTCATGTGCTATAACCATTAGAATGTTAAACAAACAGAGGTTTAACTTCCTTTGAGTGTGTTCTAGTCATAAGTTTTGTACATCAAAGGTTATAATCACACAGTAAATTATTACTTAGTCCTCTCATACATCAGCAAAACTCTCATGTGCTAGTTCCTTTACTTATCTAGGCATTATTATGGTTATAATTTTCCTTTATTGACAGAAGTCTCAGACTTTGTCTCTTTTTTTTTTTCATAAAATATACAGTGCCTAATATAGCATCCTCAGAAATAAAGAAAAAAATTCAAATGGACAATATACGGTTTTCTTTTAAATTGGCAGCTATTACTGAGACTTATAAATACAACTGTATAGCATTTGATAAATGAAAGTCCTTCTTTTCAGAGGATTAAATCTTAATTGATGACATTTATAAACAGATTCTACCACTGTCTCAATGGTAGATTTCAGGAAGAGAATTGGGTAGGCCTGGGAGAAAGGTATGCATGGCTCTTCATGAATTTACTGCTGATAGAATAGACAACTTGTCTAAAATAAGGTATAATGAAATGGAAGGAGAAATTTTAGAAAAGCTTATGTGGGTCAGATCTAAATGTGACAGCTCCCCCAGAGAAGGCCATCGTGAGAGCAGAAAGCTAAAAGAACGTTGTCTTTGCTTGGTCTGGAGCCTAGAGCTATGGCAGATATCATATATTACATGCATTTACATCAGGATGCCACAGTTAAGTAGCATCAACACCAGACGTCTTTTCTAATACTGAGGCCCTGATATCTGGCAGCCTACTCCTAGACACCACTTGGAGTACTTCCCTAATGGACAATTCAAACTCGGTATGCCCAAACCCAAACTCCTGATCTTCCCTCCTAAACCAGCTCTACCCACAACTGTCCCTGATGAGGGGATGACAACTCCTTCCTTTTAGTTCTCATGCCAAGGACGCTGGCCTAGACGTTGGCACCATTTCATCTCCCACACCAACATTCCACACCTCGGGGAATCCCATGGGCTCTACCTTCATAAACTATCCAGATTCCAACTATTTCTTCCCTCCTCCACTGTTTACCATCTGTCCTGAGCCACCATCCTCTCTCCCCAGGATCAATGTAAAAGGCTTGGAACAGGTCTCTTAGTTCCTCCTTTTGTCCCTACATAGTCTCTTCCCAGCATAGCAGTCAGAATAAATTTTTTTTCTAAAAAGTAAATCAAATCATGTCAGGTTTCTGCCCAGAACCCTGCCTTGATCCTCTATGTTCCTTAGAGTAAAAGCTTGTCTTCATAATGACCTTCAGAGACATGTTTGATCTATTCCCGCCCCCCCCCCCCCATTCTCTCTCTGACATCGTCTCCTACCACTATTCCCTTGTTCCAGCCACAGTGGCTTCCTGACATGTTCCTTGGGTTTTGGATACACTTGTGTTTTGCACCATCTAATCCGCTCTTCCTGGAAGCTTCTTCCTCCAGATATCTACACATTCCCTCCCTCAGCTCCTTCTGGTCTTTCTCAGATCTCATCTCCTTAATAATGAAGTCCACCGTGACCATCCATTTAATGCTGCAATCCCTGCCCCCACTCCAAT
The DNA here is from genome assembly GCF_041146395.1 of Eulemur rufifrons. Classification (NCBI taxonomy): domain Eukaryota; kingdom Metazoa; phylum Chordata; class Mammalia; order Primates; family Lemuridae; genus Eulemur; species Eulemur rufifrons. Next base: position 32,880,980 of record NC_091002.1, read on the forward strand.
CCAGCTCACCCAAAGCTTCTTACCTGCTCTCATTTGTATAGAACTTATCACCTTGTAAAATCATATACTTCACCAGATCTAAGACACCATCTACTGTGAATCATACCATTATCCTTCTATGAAATGACAAACTATGACACGCTATTAACTATAAGATAGATCTTGATTTCAAGGAAGTTAAAATAACAAAATATATGTACCTTAGAATCAACAACACGAGTATCATTCCTTGCCTCTCCTACAGGGTTATAATAGATGACAGGAGGGGAGCCCAACTTCTGTCTCCCATTCTCCCATTCATTCATTGAACAAGTCTTTCCTGAGAACTTAGTTTGCATCAGGCATTGTGGATACAGAAATAGAGAAGAAACAGCTCCTGCTCCCAAGAAGAATGTTCAGTCTAGTAGGAAGTCTGACAATGAATCAGAAATTGAATCGTAATGTGTTAATTGCTGTGATGAGTATATGATCCCAGAGAAGGTCCCTCAACCACCATCATAAAATATTTCCAAAGCTAAAGAAAGAGTAGGCATGGTTATCTACTTTTACTTTTTTTCTCCCCAAACTGTGAAAATAGGAAAAATCATAATATTGAACGTAAGAGGCACCAAATAATATATCTAACTAAAGTACCTATCTATCTATCCATCTATCTATCTAATGTTTCCAAGTTCACATAGATGCTTGCCCTCAACCTAAAGTGTGAATTCAAGAGCCAGGTTCTTTTCCATTTCTGCCGCTAAGCACTGTGTGATGTTCTGAATTTCTGTTTCATCAATTCTGAAAACCTCTCCAATCTCAACATCTTCAATTCTATTATTGCTTAAGTAACTCTCAAGAAGCTTATCTTTACCCTCAGAAAAAAATATCTATTTTTCTTTCTCCTACTAGGATATGTTATGGAACATTGTGTTAAAATAATGTCTAGTGATATTTATTTCACAGGTTTAAAAAAATGACACTCTACTTCGAGTCTAAATTCATCAACTCTAGGATTCAGTTTATCATTTGTAATACAATTCTGTAACTGTCCATGGGTAAGAAAGAGTTAGAAATAGTGCCTGTGTCTCACTTAACGTGATGCTATCAAAGATCCTAAAGGCCAAAACAGCTTTCACCTCCCTGTTTAATAGACTTAATCATGGTAAGAATCTTCCATCTATAAAAATTCTTTTTACTAACCCAATTTTTTTTTATTCATGCCATTCAATGCTTGAATGACATTATTCATAACATAGAACTTTGGCAAGAAATGGGGTATATCAATCAGGTACAATACTACAAATAGACTATAATTTAAGTCCCATGAAATGGTAAAAAACAAAATTAAATAGCGGATGCTGGTATCCTCTGAATAACCTACAATAATACAACCAATGACAGGAATCTAGGAATAGACAAAAAATATATATAAGACAGGGTTTTAACAGTAAATTTTAATTAAAAGGGCTATTCTTGATGTTGTACTTCTACATATGATGAAGTTTATCTGATTTTTTTTGCTTTAAGGCTGCCACTGCCGATATACAGGGTTTGGGATGAAAGGAAGGTGGAAGTAAATTTGTTTTTGAATACACATTTGAATAAATTTCATTTAAGATCTCTCCCAGATGGAGACATATAGCATAAGCTGGAAATACAGCCTGGATACTAAGGGGAAAAGTTGAAGTTGGAGACACAGATTTGGTGATAAACCTTTTAGAGATCAGAGTCAGAGCCATGAGGCTGGATGTGATTGTGCAAGGAGAGAGGGAGCCCTGGAGAAAGGCAGAGAGAACAAAGAAAACCAGTAGAGAATGGCGAAGGGAGAGAGAGTCAAAAAGGGTGTGATGAAGCATCTTGAAAGATTGGGGGGACTAAGGATTAGAACAGTTCCATTGGTTTGTAGGTAATTTTTTCACTTCATAAAGAAGTGGCAAGTAAATATATGACTATATTTTATAATTTAAATGATCACTTGCTCTAGTATACTCACATATGATGGGTACGATTACAATGATAAAATGCGAACAGAAACAAAAAGTTTAGTGACAAGTGACATTGAGTAAAGAACTTTAATCTTACAGTTTCAAAATGGTTATGATAAAATGTGCTAGCTCAATTGAAAGAATCATAGTGTCTGTTTTGTCAACTTTTCAAGTTTATCAAATTCTTTTCCAGTCTCTCCATTTCTAAGTGTATCTTCTTGGAAAATTATCAAGTCTCAAAGTGAAGATAAAGCATTCTTTCCAGAAACAGAAATGTTGAAAATGTTTCATTTTATAAAGAATTGCTCAAAGACTAGGATGACATAAGATTACCATCTCAAGAGGAGAAAAAAGTCCAAAGAGTAGGAGAGAAAAGTGAATTGGTAAAAACCTCCTGCTACTAACTTTGAAAAAGTTGGCAATCAATAAAACTTTGGTTAATTTGATCATGTCCTGTCACTTGCAAGAATATGCCCAGAATGTCAAAACAAACAAACGTTAAAGTAATATGTCTGTTGATGATGGTGTCAAAGTTCCCAAAGGGAAATTTCAGGGGCAGGGTCAAGGTCAGAAGAGAAGTGTTGTCTGGAACAGACTGACCTACATATCCCTCACCACTCAGCCTGCCCATCAGTCACACGCCCAACCAAGAGAACACGACTCTAGAGGGCTTCACTCTGTCCATCTGTCCATCCTCCATTCTCAGTGCATAGCCCTTTGTCATGTCATGGTTGAAAGATCACCGACCTGCTTCCAGGAATCATGGTGCCATTTCAGCAGGAGGAAGAAAGGAGAAAGCAAAAGACAAAAGGATTAGGGGGTATATGCTCACTGAGTCTGTCCCTTTTTATTAATAAAAGGCTCTTCCAGAAGCCTGTTCAATAACTTCACATTTCCATACCCAGCTAGAAGGAATGCTGGGAAATTGTGCATTGGAGCTTTCCAACTTTAATGGAAAAGGCAGGCAAGGGAGAAGTAGATTGCGAATGACTGCGGTACCTAGTCCCTGGTGTCTTCCACACTGGAACACAGGAGGTGTTGACAGACATTTACATATTCTAGATGATTTGTCTTCTTGCTGTGACACACACATGCCATGTTCATTCTAACTCTGGCCTCATCTCCTATTGTGACTTGCTTCCTTGGTCCACTAGAGCAAATACTTTCCCCTTTGTTGAAAGCTTACTCATTCTTTTAAATTTTTTTTTCTTAGCAATGAAGTATAATGCACATATAGAAAAGTGCATAAAACGTAAATGTATGGGCTGATCAATTTTGATATATTGAACACACTCGTTTAAGAAGAAACAGAATGTTACCCTAAACCACAGAAACTCACTACATTTATATCATACCTTTATTTAACTATACTCTAGGATATACCTATATAATCCATATGTGGGTAAGAGGACGTGGTAACCTATTTTATGCATAATGAGTGACTGCTAAAATCAGAAGACCTGGATTCTCAAAATATAGAATATGCTTCTATATTTTTTTTTTTTTTTTTTTTTTTTTTTTTTGTTGAGACAGAGTCTCACTTTGTTGCCCAGGCTAGAGTGAGTGCCGTGGCGTCAGCTTAGCTCACAGCAACCTCAGACTCCTGGGCTTAAGCGATCCTACTGCCTCAGCCTCCCAAGTAGCTGGGACTACAGGCATGCGCCACTATGCCCGGCTAATTTTTTCTATATAGATTTTTAGTTGTCCATATAATGTCTTTCTATTTTTAGTAGAGACGGGGTCTCGCTCAGGCTGGTCTCGAACTCCTGACCTTGAGCAATCCACCCGCCTCGGCCTCCCAGAGTGCTAGGATTACAGGCGTGAGCCACCGCGCCCGGCCTATATTTTTTTAGTCTTATATGATCCCTGAGACTGGCCATTTGAAAATGTCACAAAAAATGTCCTGTTGGGATTCTGTCAGGCTATCAGTCAGATAGCTAAAGGCAGGCTCTAGTAATCCCAGATGATTTTAAGCTGCATTGCACTGTGGATTTTAAATAGGCTAATAGGTACTTGTAAGGGGTGTTATTTAAGTACCATATTTCCGAATCACTTATCATGCAGCTGTTGAAGAGGGCAAAAAAAAGAAATTATTCTTCCTTAAAATTATATTTAACTCAAAAGAGCACTGATAGAGCCACAGTGATGGTGTAGCTTCAGTAACAATAACTTATCTAAAATACACTGAATTCACATACACTCTCACCAAGAGCATGAAGCAGAACTTTCTACAGAAAAATAAGGTATAAGAGGTCAAGTTGGCCTGGTTTCATAAAGACAGTTCGTGATATGGTCCTCCCTCCCTCAGCTCTTCAAATTCTCCCTCTCTCCATTCCAGCCTCAATAGTACCCTTGCTGGCTTCAGAAGCGGCGACTCCACTTCCGGGCCTTCACACTAGCTGTACTCTCTGCCTGGAATGCTGGTTTTTGAGATTTCCACATGGCTCTGTTTCTGCCAAATCTCTGCTCGTTAATTCTAGTCCATTACAGTTTCGGTCTTCCCTCACCACTCCCTGTGCTTAATTCTTATTTTTAATTTTTGAGAGATGGAGAGCTAAAGAATGGGAGTAGTTCCTTGGGTAATTTAATTAAACTCTCTAAGCCTCAGTTTCTTCACCTATACAATGGAAAAACTGACGCCTATTCTGCATGGTTATGAAAAGGAATTGGGTGTGTGTGTGTGTGTGTGTGTGTGTGTGTACATTGACAGTGGTGCGCTGGGAAATGTTTAATGCCTGCCTTTCCAAAAAAAAAAAAAAAAAATTCCTGATGTCACTAAGTGCAAATTTGGGAACAAATATGCAGTAACATACCATTGCATAGTATTTCCACCATACAGATACAATAGATGTAAACAACCGCACCAGCGCAGGTAATAGTAAAATAATGAGGAACTGGAGACTTTTGAGTGTTTATTAGTTTGTTTTGTAATAAAACTTATTTAATTGTATGCTTTTATAATTTAATTTTAATAGCTAAAAATTAGCTGACTGTAGCCCCTGTATGTGCGTATGTGTTATGTGTGGATGTACACATATACCACTAAATAAACAAAAGCCAGTGCTATTTATAAGAAAGAAAAGCCATAATATTCACTTTGTTTTCTCAAAACAGACAAAAATTAGAGGAAGCACTGACTTTGTTGAATGTGACCTTACACCAGTGATGGCTAATGGCAGGTTTAATTGTGGGAGACTGTAACAACAACTTCAATGTTGATATGCAGAAAATTCTAGACACATTAAACTAAGAAGGCATCTCAACCAAGGAACCACAGAAAAATGTGTCTTCAATAAAAAGGCAAGAGCCTATCACTGATGTTCTGTCACACGAGATACTTGGTCTCTTTATTGACGCCTCACTCTGACAGATTTCCAGAAAGCTTGTCAGAGCACATCCTCAAGTCATTATAGACCCAGACAAGCTTTAAATTGAGGTCATGGTGAAATTCATCCACATCACCAACCAAATCCTAAACTGCTAACCCCCTTAAACTGTGTTAAAATCCCAGATGGGGAATATGATGAAAATGGGAGAGAAGCCCTACAGTGTTAGACCTAGAAGGTAAAAGTTTTTCTAGAAAAAGGTATTGTTTGGGGGATGCAGAGCAAAGATACACCTGGTTATTATCTTTCACAAAACAAAAGGCGTCACATGAAGTGCCTTGTCTTTTTGTATTTTCTGCTCATATCCAAGCCGCTGCTGTACTTCCACGTTTGTCTACACTGGATGTGTGGGCACAATTTTATCCACGATTCCATTGGTCACTAAAAGTTCCTCTTCTCCATCTTAGATATTAAAGAGGTTCCAAGATTCAGCTTAATCCTAGAGTTTTCTCATCTCCATGAAGCAGACAGACTAGCAATTAAGACCGAGGGGTAAAACTTACCTTGAACCAAGCAGGTAGGAACAGACTCCTCAAGTGAATTTCATGTCTTAGAGCTTTCAACAACCATTAAACACAAACTATGGATGTATAAGCCTATACAGGTGACTAAAGACTGGTCCCCCATCCTCAGAGATTTCTTGGTCTACTCACAAAACTCACCTGTTATAGTGTGGAAATCCCTCCCTCCACTGGAAGGCATGAAGAACATTCCTAGCAGAGCTACATTAGAAGCTCTCAGTATGCCATGCGAGTTGAAAGAATCAAATATTTGTCAAAGTTTTTGCTGGCTGCCATGATGTCCCTTGGTGCCTCAAGGGCATCTGAACATTTCTGTAAGATCACTACTTGGTGTGCTCTCTTTCTTCTTTATGCAACACTGTATGTGACAGAAGTTACATCTAATTCATAACTCTTAGTCCAAGCAGGTGTCATTCTTGCCTCATCTTGCTGCCAAGGCTGTATTTCTTGGGCACAGATGGCTACCAAACTGCTCTTCCTTTCAGAATGCACACCAGATGCCCTCACAATTCAAAGTGAAAAACTAGGCTCTTCAAGGTGTCAGCATTTACACTTTAAAAACTCACTTAACTCTCAATTCTTTGGATGGTAAAAAAAAAAAAAAAAAAAAAAAGTTTCCATTAGGGCTTCTTTTCTAATTTTCCTAAAACGTTGCTTATATGCAGTTTTTACTCTTTCCACCATTAATACTTAGTGTTAGAGGTGACTTCGAGAGCACTACAGACTAGACTTAGCATGAACTAGGAAGGGTCCATGACACTTAGTGGACGTTGCTGCTGCCACACCTGGATCCCCTTTCCTGGTCCCATATATGGTGGTCTGCGGAAGATGGCAAAGACCAGTAGTTCTTGGGGAGCCAGGTTTCTTGCAGATATTTAGAGTCATAAATAAAGCATCTCCTGTCCCTTTACCTCCAGAGATTGTTACAAAGTCACTCCTGAGCATCATATGGGCTAGCATCAGTCAAAAATTGCCCCAGCAATGATACCAACAAGGCTAAATGGCTAATGTCCCCTAACCCTAACCACATGGGTTTACACAAAAGATGCTGATGCAGGTCAGGAAAGGAGGGGCTTTTTCAGATCCTAGATGCAAAGAAACAAATGAAAATCAGCTTGAAGAAGTTGAGAAAGGAACTGGCAGAGAATTCAGCTTAAGGAACCTCATTCCCCAGGATCTCTCCACCCCAAATCCCAAGGAGCTTTCCCCTGACAGCCAAAAGGGCCTGCCTCATGCTGCAGCAAAGCAAAATATCCCCAAAACTTCCTCTACTGGTCCTGCTATTGTGCTTGAAGTTCTTGCAACTAAAAAAGCACTTTAGCTCAAATATAAACCTTTTTGGAATAGTAGCCATACTATGCCATTACTAAGCTATAGCACCTTGCATAAACAAAGCAATCAGATTTGTTTGCCTGTCAGAGAGCAAGTGGTGCACAAGGGCCTCAGAAAAGGTTAAGTTTTTATTTTGAGGTGAAGCATGGAAAGAGGAAGAAAGGGAAGAGAGAAACCTATTCCAGGGCCCAGGGGAGCAAAAGGACAGAAAATTTGGGGTGGGGACATTACATAAAGGGAGGATGATTTCTAAAATAAGCCACCCTATAAAGAGTTTGATTATTTTACAGTGTGTTCTTGGATGAAAAATGATGAAAGGGGAGAGGTACCAGGTAGTTCTGAAAATAAACTTTCAGTGGAGACACCTCATTCTGTACCACCCACTCTCATTGCTCCTTGATATTTTTCTTACAATAAGGTCAACTCGATTCCGTATTTACCAAAAGCAGTGGGATCTGGCCTTCATCTTCCCCAGCCTCCCTGCAGCCCTGGGAACAGGCGGGTTACATTCCATGGCTTACCTGCTCTTCCCTCTCCTGTTCTTGATCCTCTCTCATAGACATCAATTTTCAGTCCCTGATTCATTTGCCCTCCCATTACAAGATAGTAGAATCCAATATTCAGCATCATTCTCTAGGTCTTCTCTTCTCACTGTGCGGTGTGTTCATTCACTGACTTTAGCTACAACTCACTTGTAGATGACTTGAAAATCTTAACTTTTAGTCTAGACATCACTTTAAGCCCAGGGCCTATACTTCAGATTCCCTGCTTCCTGGACAGATGCACCAGGGTGCCTTTGGGCATCTCACAGTCCACATGTCTGTCTGCAATTGAACTCCTTGTCTGTCCTCACAAAACTGCATCATCTTCTTTTCCATTGGTAATTTCGGTGAAAGGCTCACCACTCAACCAATCCCCTGAAGCAGGACCTTGGGAATCATCTTGGATTCCTGCCTTTCCAACAGGTGCCAACAGGGCAGGTGTGTACGCCATCCACACTCCTGTCCTTACCACTTTGCACATGGGACTTCCAACTGCTGGCTCCCTACACCTCTCAGGACTTTTCTGTGACCTCCTTTTCCATCTGTGCTTCTGGCTGGATTTAGATCTGTCACCGAGAACATCAAAGTGTGCAGGTACTAGTGACTCACTCCCTAATCCTTTTTAAAAGTATAGCTCAAACAGAATAGTGGTGCCTGAACCAAATTATTATAATCACTTTGTATAAACCTGCTTTATATCTAAGGCCCATGGGCTGGTGCTAATTGAAGAAACACTCCTCAGTAAGGCATTGGGTACGTGAGCCATGAGCCTCATGAAGGCAGTGTCCTGGGGTCCCCTCCCTGTTGACAGGGTCACACCTCCATGACTTCACTCAGGCTGCTGGCTCCACTGGAATTGTTGCTTCCCATGTCTTTGGAAGACTTGGTCTTAGAGGACTGGATCTACATGAAACCTTGTTTATGAAGCATCTTCTGCCGGTACCCCTTCCACAGTTAGAACAGACTCTTTCCTCCATGATCTTTATATCTCAGAACCCCTATCATATCGTTGTTTATATTTATTACCTGTCTCTTCCCCTACTAGACCATAAGTACCTCGAGGGGTGACTCGATGACTATTTGGATCCCCATGGCACACAGTGCACGCTATATTGTATATTAGGTGGGTAAGCAAATAAATGAGCTAACAATTTAAGAAAATGTTTCTGACACTTTTATGTTAGTAGGGGAAATAAATGAAGATGTGCTGAGTATTTGACAGATAATTCTAAGTAACCCTCTCTCACTAAAGAGAAACAGAAAGGCACAGAATCTAAGATACCCTATCTAAGGGTAGAGCGAGAAGCTTAGTGACCATGGTGAGCAAATCCCAGGCCCTGGATTGAAAATGCGTTTTGTGTCAAAAAGTCATAAGAGTTTTACAACAAAGCCATGAACCAAGTGCTTTTCAGAAGAGCTATTTGTAGGACTAGCTATTTATACTCCCCAATCTATCACAGTATCAGGAGTTATTTTCACATGAGGATGTAGCCAAGAATTGCCAGGATCCTTTTAAGTGAGATGGTAACTTAAGGCAGACACATCTCTGAACACATCTACAATTTAATTTTCAAGGAACAAAAGTAGAGGCAATCCTTTTGAGAATACCTAATAACAGACCCCAAAGAAACAAGCTCAAAGAAAAATATTTGAATACAGAGCTAGAGAATATATTACCATTTCAAAGATGACCGACACTCCATTTATATTTTGCTATATGTTATGGTAGTAATCCCCAGCAACTGAAAAGCAATACTATGCAAGAGATTCATAGGTTACAGGAGATACAATTAACCTCAGGTCAAGTGGAAGTTGACACCTGGAATCCTTCTAGGAATCAAGCAGGGTATGACTCAATCAGTCAAGCATGTTGGCAGAAAGCTACCAGGCAGGCAGGCAACTTAAATGATGCTCAGTTAAAGAAAAGAGACTAAGTCATGCTTGCTCTACCGCCATCAGCAGAGTACCTTGAAAACTTAGCGGGAAAGTTTTTTAAATAACTGTGACAGTGACTCATCAATTTTTCAGCACAATCAGGATGCCATTTTGTCCCACGTAAGCAGAAGAGTTTATAATCACATCAATACAATGGTCACTCCCTCTACCTCTTGGTTCTTTCTCAGAGCAAACTTTACTCATTAATTGAGCAATTATCTGAGTATTAACTCTGCTGTAAACACTCAGAGAACCTCCTGGGAATGTGAACTGTATTCTTGACCATATAAATCTTACTGTTTGGTAGCAGAAGCATAAAACAAATTAGTAAACACATATGTTTTAAAAAGGTAAAATTTTGTAACTAACATCAGTAGATGCTGTTACAAAATAACCAAATAACCCATGGGGCAGGCTGCCTACAACAATAGGTTACCTATAGTTAGTTAAGGTGACAATAAAGCTGACTCAGAGTGTTCTAGAATTGTAAGACAAGTTTCACAGGGAGAAAAAGACACAAGATTTGATGGAGGTGGCAAGAAAATGAATATAAATCATTGAATTTCTCTGCATAATTAATGAATACTAATAGGATAGGGCTAAAGAAAAGAGAGATCAATGTGGATTAATAGACTGGTAGTCTTGATGAGGGAGAAATGTTGCTTATAGGAGAAAACAAGCAGGTGAGTTAGAATAGATTGTTTGGTCAGAGAGCAGGACATATATGCACTGTGATGCTGAAAGTGGTGGGATCTCTGGCCACAACAGGATCCAAGGTGTGACCTCGAGAGAGTGTAGTTAAGGTCGAGGGCACAAAAAGGTCACTAGAAACGAGAATATCAAGGAATTAAGAAATTAAAGAAAAAAACAGAGGTACATTGAGCTTCCCTGTTTTTGGAAAGTTGGTCATAAAGATAATAGTAGAAAGTCAGCATTTCATCATTCTTTGAGGCAATAGTCCCCAAGCCTGACACTGTCTTTCTTTGTTCCTCTAAGTATTACATTTTCGATAAAAGAAGAATTACAACTTCAATTTATGAGATTCCCAGGATGGCTTTTCCTCTCATTCCCATTCCTTTTCCTATGGCATATTTTAATCTTCTTTTCTCTCCATGATCCTACAACTTTCTCTACCTTGCAGGCTGCCACTCAACATACTCTGCTTACAACTCAGCTTCCACCACCCAGAGAGCTTTGCCCTTCTGGATCCAATACACGGTTTCCATAAATACCCTTAGGTGTGTGTTACCTCATTAACAAGAGCCCTGACTCTCCTCCATTTTCCGAAATGAACATGTAACTACTAAGGCCATGTTGAAGAAATCAGTCTCTAGGCAAAGAAAAGCAAGATTGAGTGTCCTCTTTCCTACTAGGAACAGTTGCATGTTTATAAACTTTCAAAACTGTAAGTACTATACATATTTTTATAATTGCATCTACACCAAAGGTATTTATACAATTAATGATTTTTCCATTAAGTTGAAAAGTATTCACCTGGCCAAGTAAATTATTCTAAAATGATTGGGTATTTTTCCATATATGTATTTAAGTACCTTAAAAAATAGGCCGGGCGCGGTGGCTCACGCCTGTAATCCTAGCACTCTGGGAGGCCGAGGTGGGCGGATCCTTTGAGCTCAGGAGTTCGAGACCAGCCTGAGCAAGAGCGAGACCCCACCTCTACTAAAAATAGAAAGAAATTATATGGACAGCTAAAAATATATATAGAAAAAATTAGCCGGGCATGGTGGCGCATGCCTGTAGTCCCAGCCACTTGGGAGGCTGAGACAGGAGGATCGCTTGAGCTCAGGAGTTTGAGGTTGCTGTGAGCTAGGCTGACGCCACGGCACTCACTCTAGCCTGGGCAACAGAGTGAGACTCTGTCTCAAAAAAAAAAAAAAAAAAAAAAAAAAAAAAAACAACATGTAATTTTAAACTTGATCATGTTTGTCATAAGAAATTTGGCAATGAGAAGGAACAATGCAATCCAACTATAATCTTACCACCACCAGAGAAAAACTTTCATAATATTTACCTTCTTTTTTAGATACCCAATTATGGATAAAAACAATGGGTCTCACTATATACGAAGCTGCTAGCAATACCTGGTATATAGTAGATGATGAATAAAATTTATAGAATGAATAAATGTGGTATATATACTGTTATGTAATCTACTTTAAAATGTCTCTCTGTTTTCAAAGTAGAATGTTACAAAAGGAATATATGCAAATTGTAAAAATTTAAAAATCCAATAGCTCACAGAGGGGTAAAATAAAAGAATTTCTTCTCATTTCATGTTGCTATTCCCTGGAAGAAGTCCCAGTAGAAATCCTGGAAACTCACAGAGGGAGGGAGAGAGAGAGATACATACAGATATAAATATGGAAATACACTTTAGAATAAGTGACATTATTCTACATGATGTTTAGCAATTTGATTTTTCTACTTAATATTTCTTTAATATTTTTCCATATCAGTACGTATAAATTTACTTTTCCTTGCCATGGATTGTCCTATAACTTAATCAATTAAATTGATGGACCAGATTTTATGCTGTTAAAAGCAATATTCTAATAAACATTATTCAGTTGCCCCACAAATACTTGCAATGAGCCAGACTGGGGATTTAGACATTAACAAAACAGCTACGATTGCTAACCTCAGAGAGTTCATGAACTCTTAGATCTACTAGAAGAGACTGATAAACATGAAAACAAAAAGGAACACCTCATTTCAAATGTTAATTTGCACTATGAGGGAGAAGGAGGAAAAAACAGAAGTGATTTACATTGAATGGGCAGGAAGGTCCCCCTGAGGATATAACCAATAATTTGGGGCCTAACAGATGAAAATGAGCCAGGTTGCAAAGGTGTGGGAGGCATCAAAGCAAAGGGAACAGCAAACGCAAAGGCCCCAGGGAGAGACCTTGTTCCCAGGAAAATGAAAGGCAATGGGTGTGACTATAAAATAGAGCATGCAGCCCAGGACTAGGCTGCAGAGACAGAAGATGAGTAGATCTTGTAGGATGCTAAATGAAGAATTTAAATTTTATTCCACATGTGGTGGGAAACTACTAAAGAGTGATAGATAAATAGGGGAGTGACATGCTCCGATCTGTATTTTTAAAAGATCACTGTAACTACTACGGAGAAAATGGGTGGGAGAAAGGCAAGCAAGGAGACTTGTGGGTTTCTGCAGGATATGGGCAAGCGATAATGGTGGGGCTGGGTCTAGAGTGAGGACAATAGAAAGGAAGCTCAAAGATTGAAGTCAAAATCTAGTGATGGATTAGATATATCAGGAGGGAATTGTCAAAGGAATCTCTCTGGACTGTGAGCAACTAGGTGATACCTTTTTCTGAAATGGGAGAAGAATAGGAGAGGGATAGAGTTATGGGAAAATTTAGAGTTCCACTTCGGATATGTCAGTTTTGAGTTATCTATTAGACAACTAAGTGGAGGTGCCATTTAGGCAACTGTGTACATGAGAGTCTGCATTTCAGCATAAAGGTGTGTGTGAGATATAAAATAAAGGATTCATCAGTATATGAATGGTTGGCTGTCACCCAAAGAGAGATGAATAAGGCTATACAGGAAAAGTGGGTTGAGAGAAGAGAAGAACCCCAACCCATAGAGATCATTTCCAGAAAATTCTTCTCTGGCAAAGAAGGCAGGAGAACTGTTAGCTGGGTCATATGTTACACAAAGGAGGACCAAGAACACTGTTAGGCTGAGACCTTGGGAGACCACAGGAAAATCCACTTTAGTGGCATTTTGGGGGCAAAACCAGACAGAAATGGTTCATATTTATTCCTACATGTATAATGTCAAGATGGGAAATCGTAGAGCACATTTGTGAATTAATGGGAATAATCCAACATGGTGATAGGAATAACGAAGCCAACTACTCAATCTGGAGATGGTTGGACAGTATGGGCTTCAAAGTACAGGGTTTGTCTTTGATTGCCTTCAAGGAAGAAGAGGGAAGAAGGAGAAAACAGGACTCAGACACCAGCCGGTTTATAGATTTGTGAAAAGAAGATGTGAGGAATCTTCCCTCTGGTGGTTTCCATTTTCTCAAGAAAGCATAAGGCAAGTCATCAGCCTGAAAAGTACATGTACTTAAGTGCATGTGAGAAGAAAAGGTAAGTTTGAAGGGGAAAGGTAAGATGTAAACTTCTTTGCAGACAATGGAAAAAGAAGTTTGATAGAATTTCCAGGTAGTGTTTTATTTCCATGTCAAGTGGGGCTCATGAATTTCTAGTGACATCAATCTGCCAGGTGATTCTCTCAAGCAACACTCATCAGTGGCTGCGTTCATCCAGGGCAGTGGTTCTCAAAGTATGGTCTCCGGACCAGCAAAATCAGCCTCACCTGATAAATTATTAAAAATGCAAATTCTTGGGCACCACCCTAGATCTACTTATATCAGAATGCCTGGGTGCAGCTATCTATCTTAATATGCCATTCAGGTGAGTCTGATGACCTCAAAAGTTTGAGAATAATAGATCTAAGGAGAGCTTGCTTTTGGCAAATAAATGCAAAGGAGGGAGAGAGAAGAAAAAGAATTACAGAGTATTTGCAAGAGCTTAATTATACTGATGATCCATGGAATAAAAACTGGGTAAGCAGTGAAGACATCCTTTATAGTTATCTTGGTCCCTTTTAGAATAATACATTTTAAAAAAGTATGATTCTTAAATGAAATGTGTTCATATTTTAAATTGTGATACATATTGCACAATGGCCTTCCAAACACTTTACATCCCAGTCCATAAGGCAAAAAATGCCTTATGCACTGTATGCTTGTATATTTTTTTTCATTTAATAGATGAAAACAGTATTTTTTGGTTGTTGTGTCATGTACTTATCTTTTATTGCACTTATATCCCTAAAATGAAATGTACCACATGTACTTATTATGAAATTGGAACTCACTGATGAGCACACATGTGCACAGAGGGAAGTAAAATTCAGTGGAAATCAAGCAGGGGGGAAGGGGAGGGGTAAAAACCTACCTAATGGGTCCAATGAACACTATCTGGACGATGGGCACACCTATAGCCATGACTCAAGCATTACAAAAGTGATTCATGTAACCGAGAACATTTGTACCCCCTTAATATTTTGAAATAAATAAAAAACAAATAAAAATAGCAAGGAAATAAATAAAACAAATAAATGAAAATAACAAGGAAAATGTATTAAAAAAATAAATAAAAATACAATGAAATGCACATGAACAGGATGTAGGTACTTCACAACAACATTTAAGAAAAGGGCCAGAAGAGTTTTAATCGGACCATGCAATAAGTCCACAGTATAATTATAGTTCCATTAATATGAATATGTGTCTCATTCAAGGTCAGTGATATTGATATTTCCAATCAATTCTATCCCAGGAAGATTTTCATGGGTCTTCTATTCAGTTCTGGATACCATACTTTGAGAGATATTTGTAATCTAAAATTCAACCTTAGTGACAAGGTGCCTTCCTGAGGTTACTGAACATGAGGTATAGTAGAATGTTTTAGGGATATTTTCCCTAAAATACAGACTTCTGTGAAGGGAACAGAGTGCAGGAATGAGAGATTAGCATGACACCAGTAAAGAAATACCTGAATAGTTGACAAATAAAACAATGTAGAAAAGATTCAAGGATAGAATTTATAAGGAGATGACTTTTATTGCAGTCTATAAAAACCCTTCCTAATAAAATAGAACTGTCTTCTCTAATCCTCTAGGCTTCCTGGCCAAGGGTGTATGGCCTTGGCTGAGCACTAGAGCAGTGATCTTTACCTTCTTTCTTCTCTAACTTTGAGATTCATGATGCGTTGAGAGTTCCAAGCTCCTTTTCATAGCGATAACTCACTTTATCTGTTTTTCTTATTTACATTTCTAACATAGCCTGTTTTTCTAATCCAATGATTTGAGTTTCTAATTTAGCTCCAAGCACAGAGTTAAAGGTCACTTTTGTTTTTTAAAAGTTCAGTTTATTGGCCAGCTACTATCAAAAATCATAGCTAAATTCACAACTATTTATCATGACACTTAACATCTATTTGAACTTCATGCCTATGGGATGGCCAGAATGTACTCAGAGATCTTTTACTTCCCAATATTCTTGCACTGGGACTAGTTTTTAAAGAACAATAAACATGACCAGCATGTAAGAAATGAATGTGTAGCACTGGACCTAGTGTTTGAATTTATAATAATGCAATTCATTGTGGTTCTTTCAGTAGAGTTACTTCCAGCTTCTCTGTGGCTGACGAAATGACTGATTATGGCCTAATAACCTTTGCTATTTCCACAATCTACTTTCCAAGAAGCAAATCGAAGTTGCAAACATCTACTTGCTGCCAACTTGCTCTTTCCTTAAAAGAGATGAAACCAACATCACAAATACGACTAACTGGCCTCTCTCATCTATAAACCTCCCTCCACTAAGGAGTTAAAGATTCTTCATCACACTCCCAGCTTCAGATGGGCAAAGACCATTAGGAAAGACAAGATGCTCTGCGGAAGCTAACTAGTGAGAGAAATGAATATGAAGACACCTTACGAAAATCCAAAGACTGTAGGAGAGAGTTTGAAAAGTCTCCTAATGCTAGTTCATGGAGGTAACAGGGGGATATCGAATTATCCGGTTCACTCATAAACTTTTATTTTTACAGTAAGATATGGAATCAGCAAATAGTAAAATACATGGACAGAGGCTTTCTACTTCAACATTACTACTTCTCTATGGAGAAAAAAAATCATGAAAACCTTCTATGTAACCCGTGTCAAGAAGGTTTTTCAGGTCATGGCTGAGAATAATTTAATGGGTCACTCTTCCCCTTCACTGCAACCTGGAAGGAGAGAAGGGACACTAGCTAGAAATATTTACTAGACATGGGGGGAAAATATTAAGCAAAGATATATCCCTCTTACATACATAATTCCATATATATATGTTTAATTCTTGTTCTTATGGAACTTTTCATAGATTTCTTTTTGAGTGATTAAGAAACTCTCTAAGAAGATTTGTCTAAAAATATGCTTTGCCTAAAAATCCTCTGTTCTTATGGAACTGTTTCCCAGATTTTCAAATTTATAGAGTATAATAAAATCAAGTAAACTATTTCTGTCAGCTAGAAAAACTAAAATTTTCCTTCCTCTCTCCAACCCCATCATGATTCAAATTCATTTTAATTAAATGTGATATTGGCAAGATTTATAATTCAACATTTGAGTATAAAAAACCTTATTAATTCATTCTAGTAAGAAAGGCTAGTATCAATTAAAGTATCTCAATTCTGAATAGCTTGAGATACATTAAAATTAATCCCACATATAAAAGCAACTCAAATTGAAGGCCACCAAAATGCCATGAAGGAGAAGGACCTGAGGGTCTGTGTGTTGCTACTTTATCAGGGAGTACGGGACATGGAAATAAAAACAGGGGATCAGAAAGAGTTAATGCCAAAATGTTTTATGGTGCTGGCCACCACTAAGGGTGACTGATTTTGCTGGATCTCATGGGATCATCTTCTGAGAATCCATAAGAAACACTTCTTAGGACAGTCTGGGGGAATAAAAGAGCAAGAACTTTTTACCTGGTTTTTGTTTTTCATTGATCAAAGATTAAACCCACAGGGCAGTAACTTCTCATACTTCCAATGTGTGGGCAGTAAGTGGGACCTCATGGAGTCGGTGTCTCATGCGTTGGATATAAACAGGGCAAACTGGGGCAGGAGGCAGGAGGCATATGGCTTAGGGATAACATGAGGTGTAGCCAGGTTGTCCTTGTGAGACGACAGCTGAAGGCTTTAAGGAGCTGGTGGCTGCTGCAGTGACCGTGGTTTTTGATTGCTTTGCATATGAGTGTTTCCTGTTCAAAGAATTAAATACTTTAAAAATTTTAAAACTCTTTGAAAATCAAAAGGATTTAGGCACATGTTTTAAAATCACAAGGAAAAAATTTATAACCTTGGGAAGCAGAGAAAAACTGGGAGTCAGAGAGAGGTAGGAAAGTTAGGAAATAATGCAATTGCTCTGAATCCCCCATTTTTTCAGATTAGTGGTAGAAGAAGTGATTCTTCAGCAATCAAGAAATAGGGATGTCAAAATATTGTTTAAAGCTAACTGGTAACAACAGAAGGAATGGAACTAAAAAGGAGAGGGGTAATTTTCATTTTATTCCTCTTTGTACTATTTGATATTTTAAACATGTACATGCATTACTCATATTAAAAGCACTATTTAGGAAAAATGAAAGAAAAAAATAGAAGTTTCAAACCATGCCTCAAATATAGGCTAAATGCAGAGTCACTAAGGTGTTGACCAAAAAGATTTCAAATCAGAAAACCACCACTCACCTTAAGACATTATTATCTGAAGGACAACAAAGCTTCTGGAAATATTTAGAAAACAATTAAGAACAAAAACAAGCAAAAAAAAAAAAAATCATGTGCTTGTAACTCAGAACATTGTCAGTGTTATGAAAGCAAACACTGTACAAGAACAGCTCATTTTATAAATATAGGTTTACTAGAAATTGACATCCAGAATTAACAGCTGCAGTTGCCTGAAACTAAAAAACCCCTTGAACAGAAAATCAATGACCACTTACTACACCAAGCCCAGATAGCATGAAATGATATGCAAGGGCACAAGCAAGCACACATTTGAGGACTGCAAAGAATAATCGTCTACCAAAGTGCTTGAGAAATAGCAATTTTCCTGAGAGAGTAGAGGAACAAATAAGGGCTCCTTATGGGAAAATGGAGATATTCTATATCCAAAGAATTAGAATGACTTACTGAAGACAAACAGAAGGAAAAGAAAAGAAGAGGAGGATTCTAAGAATAACACATCAGCCTTCTTTCTAAATAGACCTTCTCAGAAATAAAGGTGTACAAATTGGATGTTGGAACAGCTGATGCAATCTAGCACCTGTGATTTATCTAAACCATTTTTTAGGCAAACATGATACAATTATGTATCTACATTATGTAAGAGAAAACAATCTGCCAATAGACATCTGGGAAAAAAGTAGAATTAAAATAAATGGGAACATTGTTCAGAAACCAATAAATCCCTTTTTCAATCAAGCATTCCTAACCCCACATGTATTTTTCTGTAAACCAAGAAATAAAATCCTAAAGCCTTTTATAAAACCATCCCTCAAAATCATATATCAGCTGAGAAGTTCATTATCTTGGTAGCAGAAAAGTAAATAAATGCAAAAACCAATATGAAAAAAATGTATATATCCTATTAAGCCCAACAATGCCTCCAGAGCCCCCCTCCCCTTGCCCCGGAAGGCATGGGGTGGCTACTGTGGGAGACCTCTGAGCCCCTTCTCACTAACAGTGTGGTCTGTGGACCAGCATCGTTATCATCACTTGGGAACTTGTTAGAAATGCAGAATCTCAGGCCTCAACCCAGACTTGCTGAATCAAAATCTGCATTTTAACAAGAGCTCTAGTGATTCATACATTCATGGAAATTTGAGAAGTGCTGTCACAGTTTCTTAATCTTGACCCCAGAATCACATGGTAGTGCTTATATAAAACACAGATTTTCAAGCGCTTTCTCAGACTTATTGAAATCTTCAGGTCAGCTGTGTAAATGTGTTAAGCAACCACTTCAGGTACTCTTTCAAATTAGGCACAAAAGATAGACATATATATCAATGGAATGAAATGAGAGTCTAGAATAAAAGTCCATACTTCCATGGTCAGTTGATTTTTTACAAAGTGCCAGGACAATGCAATGAGGAAAGAATAGTATTTTCAACAAATAGTACGAAGACAACTAAATATCCGCATACAAAAGAATAACGTTGACCTCTACCACCTCACACTATATATAAAATTTCACTAAAAATAGATCAGAGACCTAAATGTAAGAGCTAAGACTATAAAACTCTTAAAAGGAAACACAGGGGTAAAGCTGCATGACCTTGGATTTGGCAATGGTTCCTTAGACATAACACAAGCAACCAAAAAAAATTGATAAATGTGACTTCATCAAAATTTAAAAATTTATGGAAAGGACACTATCCAGAGAGTGAAAAGACAACACATAACATGGGAGAAAATATTGTAAATCACTTATCTAATAATGGTCTAGCATCCAGAATATAAAAAGAACTCTTAAAACTGAACAGTAAAATGCAAGTAACTCAATTTAAAAATGGCCACAGGGGCCGGGCTCAGTGGCTCACGCCTGTAATCCTAGCACTCTGGGAGGCCGAGGGGGGAGAATCACTCAAGGTCAGGAGTTTGAGCCCAGCCTGAGCAAGAGCGAGACCCCGTCTCTACTAAAAATAGAAAGAAATTATCTGGCCAACTAAAAATATATATAGAAAAAATTAGCCAGGCATGGTGGCACATGCCTGTAGTCCCAGCTACTCGGGAGGCTGAGGCAGTAGGATTGCTTGAGCCCAGGAGTCTGAGGTTGCTGTGAGCTAGGCTGACACTATGGCACTCTAGCCTGGGCAACAGAGTGAGGCTCTGTCTCAAAAAAAAAAAAAAAAAGGCCACAGTATGTGAACAGACCTTTTTTCCCAAAGAAAACATACAAATGGCCAATAAGCACATAAAAAGATGCTTGAAAACATTAGTCATCAGTGAAATGCAAATCAAAACCACAACGAGACACCACTTCACACCCACTAGGATGGGTAGAATCAATTATATCATAGCAAGTGTTGACCAAGAAGTGGAAAAATTGGAATTCTGATAGGAATGTAAAATGATTTCAGCTACTTTGGAATCAGGAGAACTCCTCAAAAAGTTAAACATAGAACTACCATATAATCTAGCAATTCTACTTCTAGGTGTTTGCCCAAGAGAATTGAAAACACATATTCATACAAAAACTTGTTGTACTCAAGTCCTCATAGAAGAATTATTCATAATAGCCAAAAAGTGAAAACAATCAAAATGTGGTACCTCCCTACAATGGAATATGAGTTGATCATAAAAAGGAACGAAATACTGATACATGCTACAAATGTATGAACTATGAAAGCATTATGCTAAGTCAACGAAGCTAGTCACAAAAGACCACATATTCAATTTGTAAGAAATATAAATTTCATTTATAAGAAATATCTAGAATAGGCAAATCCGTAGGGACAGAAAGTAGATTGATGGTTGCAAGAAGCTGGGGCGGGGGAGGGGAGAATGGGAGTTTTTGATCATGGGGAGAGAATTTCTTTTTGGGATTATAAAAAAAAAGTTTTAAAATTAGATAGTAGTGTTGGTTGCACAACTTTTTCAATATACTAGAAATCAAAATCAAGTGCAGTCTCTTTCAAATCCATTTTTAATCTAACAGTTACAGTAGTAGTACTACCAAATAAAACACTAAAGATTTAATAGCTAAGGGAGAGCGAGAGATGAGAAGATAAAGTTTTACATCTCTGTTACACAAGTATTGCCAAAGATTTTTAACAAAGACTAAGGCATCTAGCCAAGAAGGAGTTGGTTGCCATTCCACAACTTCTTCAAACCTCTTAATTCCAAAGCTGAGTTTGTGTGACCAGCAGGCTCTAGCCAAGACTGAGGCTGAAGCATAAGCTGGAAAGCAGTTTGATGAATCTTAGGTGCATCCAACAAAACCAGTCATATGTTACCATCTCATAGCACACAATTGAGGCTGGAGTCTGGTTTCTGCCCAATTTCCTCCAAAAGAAGTTGTGTGGATGCAAATAGCAAATACACATATTGCTCTCTTGAAAATATCTCACAGACAAGAAGGAGGCAAAGATAAGAAACTACTCTACTAGGGCTCCTAATACTGATGGTTACAAGCTGTGGGACCTTGGGCAGGTCACTTAATTTCACCTGGAAATATTTTCATTCCACTAATTTATTTATTTTTCCAGGATCAAAAGCTAGGCCACAAAGTTATGATGAGGTTTAAGTGAATTAAGCTTTTTGTAAGCAGAAAAGAGTTACAGAGCCCTTAGATATGATTATTAATTATGATATTATCAGAGAACTATGTGGTAAAAATAACTTTCCACACCTTAGTTCTGCTCAAGTTCCTGCATCTTGAATTTTTCCTTTCTTTCTTCAAGATGCAAAGCAGAGCATCTTTCAAGGCCTAAGTCAAAAGGCACCTCTTTGAGAGCCCTCCCAGAAACCAGGGGCAGAATGTACAGCCCCTACCTCCAACACCTAGAGTGTACCCACAGTCCACATTTCTGTTACTCACTGGATTTTAGAGTTCACCGTCATTGGATGGGCTTTCCCATCGAAAGTGACTCTCCTCAACGCTACCTCCTCTTTTCACTAAATCCTCTCCCATTCTAAGTCAGCATCCTCAACTCTAGAATGGTGATACTTAGGGGTACAGTATCAATTAAATGAACTGATTCTATATACATACAGAAGAGTACCTAATACGTATATGTACTTGATAAATGTTAGCTGTTATTATTCATATTGCACGAATTTCCTGTTGATGCTATAACAAATTGCCACAAACCTAGTGGCTTAAAACAATAAATTTCTTATTTTATTTTACAGTTCTGAAGGTCAGAAGTCTGAAATAGGTCTTCTGCACAAAAATCAGGTCTTGGCAGAGCTGGTTCTTTCTGAAGCCTCAAGAGGAAAATCCATTTCCTAACCTTTTCCAGCCTCTACAGGCCACCCACATTCCCCGCTTGTGACCTCTTCCTCCATCTTCAAAGCACATCACTCCAAGCTCTGCTTCCATCATCCCATCTCCTCTTATAAGGATTATTGTGATTACACTGGGCCCACCCAGATAGTATATAAGATAATCTCCCCAACTCAAGATCCTTAACTTAATCATATCTGCAAATTCCCTTCTATCATATAAAGCAACGTCTTCTACAGTACTGGGGATTAAGACATAGATGTATTTGGAAGGCAATTATTCTGTCTACCACATGTACTATTCTAGTCTTTTACTATCTTAGCCTCCTCCATGTCAAATGCCTTGCCATTTGTCATCTCCCTTAAGAGTCAGTGCCCAAATTTAACATTTGGCAGATAGTGTTGGCAAGAACGTGGAGCATGCACACTGCTGGGTGGAGCTTAAGTTAGTATAAACACCTTGGAGAATAATTTGAAAGTATCTGGTAAGATGCAACATGAACACACCCTGCGACTCAATCCCACTCATACATCCACATGCTAGAGAAATGAACACTCACATGAACGAGAAGATGGATGTTCAAAGTCACATTCCTGGCAGTGTGAAAAACTGGAATAAACTTAAAAGTCTATGTAGCAGACAGTGGCTAGATACTAACCATTCCCCATTCCCTCCCTGAATACTGAGTAAGATTATGTTATCCAGTTTTCCTTGCAGTTATTTTGGGGCTATGTGGCTAAGTTTTGGGCAATGTAAAGTGGGTAAAAATGATGATTCCTTTTCTGGCCAAAAAAAATGTCCCATGCACTCCTGACTTCCAGTTTAGCAGCCAACTGGATGATCCAACAGAGAACTCAGAGGAAAACCTAGAAAATGGCAGCGAAGCAAGAGGAAGTGAGCTGAGATCCTGAGTCAGCATTTGAAGGAGAGTTCCTGAGCCAGAAACATTAACCTTGAAACATTAGCCTATTACAAGAAATAATAACCTATTAGAAGCAATAAATAAAGTTGTATCGTACATTTTGGGACTTTGTGTTAACAGCAGATGGTGTTATTTTTCTGACAGGCAAATGGAAAAGTTACCATAAAATCTGGCAATTCCATTTGTAGGTATACACCCAAGAGAACTGAAAATACTTGTCCCCACATAAACTTGTACACAACTGTTCATAAAAAAGCACTACTCATAACAGCCCAAAACTGGAAACAACCCAAATGCCCCTCAACTCATGAGTGGATAAACAAAATGTGGTATATTCATACAACAGAAAATATTCACCCATAGAAAGGAATGAAATACTGATACATGCTATAACACGGATGAACCTTGAAAACATCATGTGAAGTGAAAGAAGCCAGTTACAAAAAACTAAGTATTGTACGATTCCATTTATATGTTCAGAACACATTTTGTTCAGAACAGACAAATCTGTAGGGACACCAAGTAGACTGGCAGTTAGGTAGGGCCAGAGTTTGGTGGCATGAGGGGAAATGGAGAATGACTGCTGTAATGTTTACTACGTTTCTTTTTGGGTTGATGAGAATGCTCTAAAATTGATTGCAGTCATGGTTGTCTGTGAATATCATTGAATTGTACACTTCAATTGTATGTAACATAAATTAAATATCAATAAAAAGTGTTATTCAAAAAATTAGAGAACTGATTATCTTGGGGGGAGAGAAGTACACAGGCTTTCAACTATATTAGTAATATATTAATACTCTTTCTTATACTGGGTTGTGCATATCTGGGTGTTCATTACATTATTTGTTCCACCTAGTACATGACTAAATTATTTATAATAATATTATTTAAATGATATTTCCAGAAGGTAGATCAGTGTCCTGACCAGTGTGGGAAATATCATCACCACCACTCCAAGTTCTCAGCCAACATTCTAAACCAGATACACCTACATTGTTTACATAAAAGTTTACGTCTCAGGGCCCCACACTGGACCTCTTGAATCAGAGTCTCTGGGAAGGTAAACTAACCATGGAAAATGGTCAGCCGGTTTTGCCGGACAATCATGTTAGAGAACAATTGACACTACTTTTCTGCTGAGGCAATCCAAAATTGTGTTATGTTTTTTGGCAGCCTCATCATGATAATGACTCAGATTTCAGAGTGTGGGGATAACCTTGTGTTTAAAAAAATAAAAGAGAAAATAAGAGCATAACATGGGGCCACAAATATCTGCTTTTAGAAAGGAAAGTAACAGCAAAGACAACTGAATGATCACTCAGGCAAATAATTTAATTTTTCCCTTCCATCAGGGATTTAATTGGGTGTATTTGTAAGCACCATTCCTTCAAAACTCTAAGCTCAGGAGCTCATTTTGCTGTCATTTTTTTTTTTTTAAAGATGCCTTCCGTTAATGGCTCAAGATTTTTCAAACATTTTTTAAACTATTCACATTCTGTTTTATTTCTGCCATGTACCACCTGTACAATTACGTATCTACAATTTTATTTAATTTTAGATTGACTCACTTTTGAAAACTGCTCTCACCTATTGCAAATAAATTCATGAAATCACAGGTTTGATGTACCTTTTATATGTTTAGTATATATTAAATAAATGCATAGCTGTTACCAATTTTTAAAAGTTTGTAAACTTCCTAACATGTAATGTGTTCCAGAACTGCCCTTTGGAGATCACTGCTTGAAAAGTTGCATAGTCAAAATTTTATTCTGAGGAAGCCTCTCCAATCTCTTGAGTTGCCAAACTTTGGAAAGTCATAGGATTGTATGTATCTTTCTTCTGACATTCCATTCTGCAAGCATTTTCTTAACACCAAATCTCTCCCTTCCAGTGCTAAAATCACATTGCCACCTACCCACAGGACTCATTCATTTCACACCTTATTCTTGTCGGCCAGGGGTAAGTTCATGGTTACAGATGCTCCTCCTTGCTTCCTCTACGTATGGAGTGGTGGTTCCCAACCTCTTCTGCACCTGGAAGGCTACAGATTGATTAAACCAGAATCTCCTGGAATGGGGCCCAGACGTGGGTATCCTAAAGCACCACAGGTGACCCCAGCATATTCCTTTAGGAAAACTCACATAGGAGGCAAGCCAAGAATGAACCAAAGGCAATGTTTAGCTAGTAACAATGTAGATGGTATTTGCTTTTTGACATCCCCAGACACTACAATTTGTATTTCTGACACTGTGATACCAAATTTTAAATAATACTTTGATCAGTAGCTGTTAAAATGATCTAATTGCAAAATGTACCCTATCTATTACCCGAGTGGAGAATCTGTTTCTGAACATACACTAATAAAAATTTGTAAAGTCAGGTTTCACCATTTCTTCACAGAGATGAATAAAAGATTTGCAGTTAAGTTTCCCCATACCATAGCCACACACACACATATATACACACATATATGCACGCAGAGTTGCTAGACATTTAAGAAGTCTTCAAATAACTCTAGAGATATGAAAAACACCATGGAAGTCAGCTCACAAAAGAGACATCTGGCAGCCACATCAGCAATAGAAGCAGTATAATGGCTTATATAGATAGCATGATTTGCTGCAGACGTTCACACGTTCTGTGCCGCCTAAGCACTACTTGAATATCTTTTTAATGGCTGGGGAATATTTAAATTGAGTAAAATGAACACCAGATTATTTACAAAGTACTGGCCAATGATCTCCTCCTTATTAATTAATCTGCCCCAAAATATGATCACATTTGATTTCTTGAAATGTACTTATCACAGCGACATTTTATACTATCTAATGGTTTTCCTTTTGATGCCACTTACCAAAGGCCACTCAGTAACTCTTAAATGCTACTAAAACACTCACATACACACTCTCAAAAGAAATGAGCATTCCTAGAGTTTAGAGGGAAAAAAAGAAAGCTTTTGATTGTTTCTTTTTTTTCTTTTTTACTAATAAAGAAACAGTCTAGAACAAATATTAACATGCAGGCCAGTCAATTGCTGGCACCGTGAAGATCATTTGTAATCTTGGGGCATCAGGCCTAATAATGGGAGGGAGCGGAAGAGGGGTGGTGGCTCTGTGGCCAGAGCCCGACCACTTCCACTCTGGTGAAGGTTGCTGGAGTGCCTGAGACTGGCTGGCCCACAGAACCAAATGACCAAGGCTGCATTCAACCTACCTGGTCCCTCCAACTAGAAACTCAGCCAATCTTGTATCTACATGTCTATCTATGTCTTTAAATTCTGTAGTCCAACACTTGAATACATGTAATTCTTTTAAAATATAATCTTTAAGTACACTTCAAAAATACAAAAATAACATGTGCTCACCCTACCAGTAAAACCGTGCAAAGTTGGGTAATGGAAGAAGTTACTACGCCCCCTCTAACCATTCTGTTTCCCAGCTGCACACTACACCCTCCGAGGGCCATGGATTCAGACTGCCTTATCCAAACACCGGCTTCCCTCTTGGTGACTTTCAATAAGGTGAGTTCTTCTCCATTATCCTCAGTTTCCTTCTTCTCATAATAGGAATAAGTTATAATACCTACCTCATAATATATATGACTATTTGTGTAATGTATATTGACTAAGATTAGAGGGTCTAGGGCTGGTTAAACCTATTATGGAATCTAAGACATTCTCTAGGGGATTGTCTTCCCACTAAGTCTTCTTTTCAACAAAAATTTTTGACCATCGACATGTGCCAATGACTGTTCTAGTTCTTACTAAGACAGCATCGAAATAAAAGAAACTACTATAAGAATGAAATGTCAAGTCACAGCCTGGGAGAAAACATGTGTGAAACATACCTAACAAAGACCTTGTATCTAGAATATGTATTTTAAATCCTCATAAACTCTATGTTTAAAAAAATTTTTTTTAAATGAACAAAAAATTTGAACAGACACCTCACTAAAGAGGACGTACACATGGCAAATAACACATAAAAAGATGTTCAATATCATTAGTCATTAGCGAAATGTGAAATAGAACCACAATGAGATACTACCACTTTAACTAGATAAACTAAAATGAAAAAGACTCATCATAAAGGTTTGAGAAGACTATGGGGCAAATGGAACTCTCAGACAGAAAACAGGCTGACAGTTTCTTATAGAGGTAAACATACACCTACCAGATGACCCAGCCATTCCACTCCGGGATATATACCCAAACGAAGTGGAAACATATACATAAAAGCTTATACATGAATGTTCATAGCAGCATCATTTATATCATTTAGACAAAAGTTAGGATCAACTTAACTGTCCATCAACAGATTAATGGATAAGCAAATTGTAGTATACCCATACAATTGAATATTACTTATCAATAAAAAGAAATAAACTACTGATACAAACAACAACATGGATGAATCCCAACATAACTATGCTGAGTGAAAGGAGAAAAAGAGTACATTATGTATGATTCCATTTATATAAAATTCTGGAAAATGCAAACTAATGAGCAGTTACAGAAAGCAAATCAGAACTTACCTAGGGTAGGAGCTGAAGGAATACAGGGAGGAGAAGGAGAAAAGGATTACTAAGGAGCAAGAACAAACTTTGGGGGTTACATATACATTCATTATCTTGATTTTGGTAACAATTTTGTGGGTGTTTATCTGTGTCAAAACTCAACAAACTGTGTACTTTAAAAATATATAGTTTATTATGTGACAAGTATGTCTCAATAAAGCTAAAAATAAATAAAAACAAGACAAAATATAAACAGGGTCCTTACTTTCATAGGAGTTACATTTTGGTAGGGATAAAGTTAGACATAAAAAAGTTAAATTAACAAGTACATGCCACATAGTTTAAAAAAAATACAATTAAAGTCAGTTCACATGATGCTCACCAGAAAAAAAAAATACATTCAGGAATGTTTATAGCAGCACCGTTTATAATAGTGCCAAATGAAAACCAATGCCTAGCAAAGGTAGAATAGATGAATAAATTGTGGTATATTCATACAATGGAATACTATATAGCAATGAGAGTGACTACAACTACACAGAACACGGAAGAATCTTATTAATATTGAATGAAAGAAGCCAGGCCCAGATGAGAACTTCCTTTGTGATTCCAATTTTAATCAATGCTAATAGAGGTCAGCATGGCAGTTACTCTTGGGGTACAGTGACTAGAAGGGAATACAGGAAGGGCTTCTGGGAGTTTGTACACAGATGTGCTCACTTTGTGAAAATGCATCAAGTTATGATCTTAAGATGTGTGTCCTTTAGAAGTATAAATATATACATTGACCTTCAATAAAAGTATTTTAAATAGGGCCAGGCGCAGTAACTCATGCCTGGCATCCTAGCACTTTGGGAGGCCCGAGGAGGGAGGATCACTTGAGCCTAGGAGTTTGAGGTTGCACTGAGCTATGATCACACCATTGCACTCTAGCCTAGGCAACAGAGTGAGATCCTGTCTCAAGTAAATAAATATAAAATAAAAAGTAAGCCATATGACGTGACAGGGATTAATTGGCTATTTCGGGTTGGACATTAGAAATGCCTGTCTGAGCAGGAAACATTTAAGCTGAGACCTGAATTATAAGAATAAGCCAGATCCAGTAGGTTCTTGGTTTATTCTTGGGCAACCACATCTATGCAGAAAGAAGGGCAAGTGCAATGTCAGTAGGCATAAATTAATCACCAGGCAGAGAATGGTGAGATGAAGTGGGAGAGGTAGGTATGGCCACATCAGAAAAGGGCATCATAGGCTAGGGAAGGAGTTTAGATTTTATTCAGATTTTATTTAGATTTTATTCCAGTGTGAGGCCACTGAAGATTCTACATAGGAAATATTACAAAATGATGTGCATTTTTGTGAGTTTTTTTTTTACCTGTTTAATCCACAGTTTTCACCATCAGTGAAATGGGAATAATAAATCATATAATGCACATAAAAGGCTTAACACAGTGTCTGGCACACCTGGAAAAAATGCTGTGGTTAATATTATCATATTTTGCTGAGTTTAAGATACCAGGAATTGCAAGATACACTATTATTTTCATGAATCATTGAGAAAGAAAAAAAGTTGCCAATTAAAATGGCACAACACTGTTATTTTATCACTTAGAATTTTTAGTATACCTTGTGAAAATGTTCTTTTGGACTTACTGAGTCACAGCTTTTCATCTTATGTCTCTCTTTAGGCATACCTAAAAACTAAATATATAAACAAAAAAATGACTTAAGTTCTCACTAAAATGTCTGCCCATTCACAATCTGGCTGTTCCGAATCACTTTTGGCCTCAGATTCCTCAGATTTCATGTTTTGAGCACTTCTGCAGGCAATGGCAATGACATGAGGGTGGCCACCTGGATTTCACGTGCTATCTTGATGTCTATACTGTTCTTCATATAAATCTGGTTTAATATCTGCATTGAAAACATGAATATGAACACCTACCACCATTCCTCAAGAACACAGAGTGAAAACTGAAATGCAATTGTGGAATACCTGGAGTTTCTTGGGAAGAAAGGCACTGTTAGGGTTCAGTTGACATTATTGGACCATCCCTTTCTTTCAAAGCAGCTCTCTAAATCCATTCACTCAAGTTTAGACCTTACTCATTGGTGCATACCCTAAGCCAGACCCTCCCCATGGAATAGTAATTACATGGAATTAACATGGAATAGTAATTACTACATGGAATAGTAATTACTTTCATATGTCAAATCGTTGTTCAGGTGTAATTCTGTAATGGTTCCATCTGTTACAATCCTTTGTGTTCTGAATTTTCTGTTCTTCTCACTGTGGCCCCCAGTGATTCAAAAATAAGTCTTTATAATGATTAAAGGTCTAGCACAGCAATTCTTTTTGTTTCTACTATTTGAAATTTTTCCGTTCTTTTGCTTATGAAAATGGTAATTAAATTTAATCCCACCAACCTACTCAGGGTAAAATAAGATCCAATATGCTTCTATTTCACATGCCAAATGACAGCTCCTGCCAGACTCTCGAACGACTCAAACCAGCCAGCCACTTCCCCAATGCTCCCTTCTTTGAGGCCAGGCACGCAGCTTCTCATAAGGAACTGTGAAGGCTGCTCTTAAAGGCAGAAAGTACACACACCGTTCGGAAAGCTCCAAAGTCACATTACACTAGAACTCTCCAGTTCTGAGTAATTGGTGTCTAAAGTCAGTCTGATTTAATGAAAGTTCTGAATTACAGGAGACTGGCACTCTGGGGTCAGTTCTGTTTCAGGGTTATGAGGACAGGCTCTGGAGAGAGACTTGCCTGGGTTCAGAAAGTGCCAGAGTGGCCTTGGGGAAGTTGTTTAACTTCTCTAAAGCCTCAGTTTTGTCATCTGAAATATGGGGATTGCAAGAGTGCTAATCTCATGGGGTTACTACAAGGGTAATATCTGTCCTGCTAAGAGTGAAATAAAGGTAAACTGCAGTGATGGTTAATTTCATGTGTCAACTTGACTGGATCACAGGATGCCCACATATCTAGTTAAACATTATTTCTGGGTATGTCTATGAGAGTGCTTCTAGAATAGATTGTCATTTGGATCAGTAGACTGAGTAAAGTGCATTGCCCTCCCCAGGGTGGGTGGGCATCACCCAATCCACTGAGGGCCTGAATAGAACAAAAAGGCAGAGGAAGGTTGAATTTGCTCTCTGCGTGACTGCTTGAGCTGGGACATCAATCTTCTCCTCCCTCTGTAGTCCTGGCTCTCAGGTATTCATACTCTAATTGGAATCTATACCTTCTGCTCTCTGGCTCTTAGGCTCTTGAACTACACGACCAGCTTGACTGGGTCTCCAGCTGGCAGATGGCAGATCATGGGACTTCTCAGGCTCCGTAATCATGTGAGCCAATACCTTATAATAAATCTCTTTTCTCTAGAGAACCTTGAGTAATACAACAGCCATTACTAGTCCTACTGTTATGAGTTCTATTATTCTACTATAACTACCACTATGCAGATGATGCAATGTATGGAGAAGAATAGAAGATAGAACACCTGGACTCTCACCTTGTATCTGCTACTAACTACTGATGACTTAACAAATCTTTTGACTTCTATGGTATTTCTTTTACAGGAGCAAAATCGTGGTGTAATATGAGTTTAAGAATTATATGAGCTGGGCACAGTGGCACACAGCTATAGTCCTGTCTACTTGGAAGGCTGAGGTGGGAGGACTGCTTGAGGCTAGAAGTTCAAGTTCAGCCTGGGCAACATAGCAAGACCCTGTTTCTAAAAAATAAAATAAATAAATACTTCATTCAGCAGATATTTATTGATCCCCTGATATGTGCCAGGCCTGGAGATAGAGGGCTGAACAAAATGGATAAGGTTTTTGATCTTAGGGAAAAGATATTTTAATGGTGAAAGAGAAAGACAATAAAAAATAAAAAGATAAATAAACAAGATAACTTCAGATGGTGAAAAAGAAATGTAGAAAGTAAGCCAGAGTCACATTTTGGAAGAGGATGATGGCAACCCACAGCAACCCTAATGAGGTACCTAATAGTACTATTACTTTATTAATGTTTAGGAAATCAGTGCTTGGAGAAACTAATAAATTTGATCAATTCTCACAGCTAGGATGGGTCTAGAAAGGGGCTGAAACCTATGCCTGCCAAGTCCAGAATCCAGTATTTCCCACCAATTATGCAAACTGCCTTCACACACAGAGTTATAGTCTAGATTGGTCCCTATGATTTCCGTCAAGTTCCAAAGCAGTCAGTCCTGAATTAATGAGGTCACACCTGGTGAGGGCCAGACATGACCAGTCTGACAGTGGAGGCTTTCTTGCAGGGACACAGGGGTCACCAGCTACCTGTGTCATATAAAATTCAGCCACCATTTCCAAAACAAAGATTCAGCTGCTTCTGTTGTAAAACCAAAGAAGGATGCTTGTTTCTTTTGAAAAGAAATACAAAAGAAGAAATGCAAATCAATTCAGAATAAAAACTGCCCTCAAATACATTTCTAGTCACTGTTCTTTCTGCTCTTCAGTCTGGTAGAAAATTGTCCCCGGAATTTTTATTTTTTCCTGGAAGGAAAGAAGGAATTAAATCTCCTCTGTTCTGGAGGAGACAGGAGAGGTATAGATTCTTCAAGAGCACATTATGTTAGGTGAAATGAGCCAGGAACAGAAAGTTAAACATCACATGTTCTCACTCTTAGGTGGAAGCTAAAAAAAAGTTGATCTCAGAGAAGTAAGAAGTAGAACAGAGAATACTAAAGGATGGAAAGGGTAGGAGGAAGGGAGGAATATGGAGAGATTTGTTAAAGGACACAAAATTACAGATAGATAGGAGGAATAAGTTCTAGTGTTCTCTGTCACTGTAGGATGACTATAGTTAACAATAACATATAGTTTTGAATGACTAGGAGGATACTGAATATTCTCAACACAAAGAAATGACAAATGTTTAAGAAGATGGATATTCTAATTATCCTGATCTGATCACTGTATGGTATTTGCATTGAAACATCACTGTTTTCCCCATGAATATGTACAATTATTGTTTCTCAGTTGAAAAATAAAATTAAAAAGAAAACAAGGCAACTCAAGAATCTCAAAAGGAAAGCAAAAGAAGGAAAATATTAGGTATCTGGGACTGTCACTTGACAAAGATTCTTTGCTTGGTCAAACTTTGGTCAGGCTCCTGAACCTTCTCCCAGGCCCACCTGTGCACTTCCTTGCAAAAATCCAGTTTTAGCAAAATATCCTGCTAAGTCAGTTTAGCAACCCCACCCCCCGTCCCCCTTGATATCTGGTCACTCTCGATATCTGATCAGGTTCCTCATCCTATACCAATTTGTCTTCTCAAAAGTTGAACTGATCTAACAAAACATGAAGCTATACAGGCGAATACAATCAATACCAAATCATTTAAGTCACTGAGAGAAAATATACTCTGCATGAGAAAGCCAAAGAAAGAAAATATCAGAATAAGTTCAGGGCTTGGGTACTCACATTTCATGTTAGTTTGGAATGACAGTATGTCCTCACTAACTCACTATAAGTTCGTTTCTGTGAAAACATTTAGGATGCAATTTTATCACTGATTTTCCTCCCATTAATTTAGGTTCTGAAGATGCAAATGACTTTTCATTTTAATTTCAGACTAAATCAGTATATCAACACAAATCTATTTCTTACCAAGGTTCTAAAATAGCAGCAGCAGTACAATGGCAAAATAGGACACAAAGATGAAGAGCTAATATTGCAAGAGGACAGGGCAAAAACATCTATATATAGTGGCTTTGGTAACTTATAATTCATTTCCAGGAAAGATAGATACTTTCAAATACAATCAGTCCAATAAATTAGGGCTGCCAAAATTATGTGACCAGAGAAAGTTCACTGGATCAGAAATCTTTGTGGAGACTATATAATTTGGTCAATTTTACCTTTACCTACTCTAATTAACATTTTAAATTTTTTTGCCTGACCACATTCGTTGCTCATGCTGCTGATAATGGCATCCTGATCATTCTTGTAGATCGTAGACCTCTACTATCTGTGAAGGTGGCTTAAGAGAAAGTAACTCCAGTGTGACTTCTGACTCTAGGGGTGGGTTTGGACTCAGGTGGAGTAAAAAACCAAGAAGCCAAATCATTTCAGGGAAAACAGATAATATCTGAGCAGATGCACGTAGACCCTAATGTTCCTAAGGCCACTTGATAATTACTTAGCCACATTCCCCAAGCTACAGTAACTAGACTAGGAACAAGTACTGGCTCATGACCCACAAAAGTCATATTGGAACCACTGAAATTCAATCCTAAGACTTTTGTTGGAACCATTGGGCTAGAAAGCATTTTCTTCTGGATTCTGAAATCAGTAGGATCTAAACCAAGAGCTGTAGGGGGCCATCTTGCCAGAAAAATGGGAGAGTCTGTCAGAAAATGAAACCTGCACAGAAACATGCAGAGCTAAAAGACGGGGAAGAAATGGCACCATGATAAAATTTTTGAGCTCCTGACCCAGCTATATTTCTGGACTTTTCAACTATATAGGTCAATAATTCCTAGTTTTCTTGATCCACTTTGAGTTGGCTTTCTGTCCCTTTAAGCAAAAGAATTCTGTTGAAGGCACTCACTATTTCCCATAGCATCCGGCTGCAAATACAACTTTAGTCTCCAGAGAATACATTCAGCATTTCTCCCGATAATAACAAATTTCATGAAAATGAATCAAGAGGTAGAAATAAAGAAAACGAAAGCTTATTTTCTTTAAAACTACTTCATACAATTCAAATCTCCCCTATATGCAAAAGTCCTCTCCTACTTTATTTTAGATTCCAATTAAATTGGGCCCCACAGTCCATTTTTTTCTGGTGGACACAAAGAAAATGTGCACTTAGAATTTTAATTTGCAACCATGGTTTCATTAATAACAAAGTGATGGAAGTACATGGAAATGCTAGGGCCTCTGAGTGACTCAGTCTCCCTGAATTTCTGCAGAGATCATTTCATATCTTCCCCATCCTCCTCAAATCTCTGCAGTCACCATTGCCATGACAACCATGATCTTCCTCCTCAAAGTCAACAGATGACTTTGCCTCCTTATTCAAAGGTAAAAAGAGAAGACTTCAGATAGGAACTTTACGTTGCCCCTAATTTTCCTCCGTCTATCCCATCTTCTCCTTTCCTCCTCTTCCAGCAGAACAGTCCTCCCACCGAGGGCTCCTCTCTCCTCCATGTGTCCTCTGGATTCTTCTCTCCACAACTTTCAATATCAATGACCAATTCTCCCAACTACATCTTCCATCTCCTCTTCCCAATCGATTCTTTCCCATCAACTTTTAAATATGCTCATGTCCATTGATCTTCAAATAAATTGCTCCCCTTGACACCACATCTTAGTCTAACTACACCTTCTATTCCTAACTCTCTTCAGTCCTTCACATCAAAATTCTTGAGGAATTGTCTTCACCCCCTGCCTCCATTCATTCATCTACTCATCTCAATGTCCTCTAAAGAGAAATGAAGGCAATATGTAAACCACAGGCCTGCTATTTGGATTAAAGGAGATGAGCAGGTAAAATATCTTATACAGAGCTTAACACTAAGCTTTCAGCACTGTATTCATCCCTCTGTTTAGTAAAGATTTCTTGAGCTATTCTATGTAGAAGGTGCTAATCTAGCCTCTTCCCTCAAGCTTCTTATAGTTCAGTGGGAAGGAGAGGGAGGAGAACAAGAAGCACACATGATTACAAGGCAAAGGTGATCCATTACGCAAAGAGTGGACCAAGACAAGGACAATGTAAGTGCAATCACTGCAGAAGGCCATTCAGGCTGCACCACTCCAGGAGGTGCCATTCACATGGATCAGATGTGAATGTTGCCCTCTGATGTTGTGCAAGGCAGAGGCCCTGAATGTAAAGGAACGGAATGCTGAGCCTGACGTGATAACGAGGGAAGGGCAGAACCATAAAACTCATGTTCGGCAATCAGAGCAATCCAAGATGGTAAAGAAGGGCTTAATGTTAGTGATCCAAAGCCACTAAGGGCCACTCTTCCTCTGCCCCTAATAGCTCTCCCCAAATTTCTTCTCTTTATTTCTTTAGGAGAAACACCAGAAATTATGAAAGAACTCTCCACACTTTTCTGTCATTCCAGGTGGGAAACTCTAGCATCCAGGGTGCTCTCTGATGTGAAAAATGTTACAGGTCTCCTGCCCATATCAATGATGAGTTTCTTAAACTCCACTCATATCTCAAATCTAAGGCTTAACAGCTATTCCTTTAAGAGCAAAATAATTTAGAGCGGGCTGAACCCTAACATCCTAATGGCAATCATTGATACGACCTCGTCAACTTTGCATCCCCTCTTGCTCCCAATCGGTGGAAGCAGAT
Organism: Eulemur rufifrons; assembly: GCF_041146395.1. NCBI lineage: Eukaryota > Metazoa > Chordata > Mammalia > Primates > Lemuridae > Eulemur > Eulemur rufifrons. The sequence goes on from NC_091002.1 coordinate 32,917,088, forward strand.
GGCCAATTTTAAAACACTTCTACTACCCTAAACCACCTCAACTGATACAGTCTCATCAAGTAAACCATCTGGGTTACTTTCGGAATCCCACTACAGGCTGCTAACTGCCAAACATCCATTCTCTACTCTTTCCTGATCAAATGCATTTCAACACTCAGTTAAAATTCACTAACATTTCCTGAATATCCACATATACATAAGGCTAATGCTTAACTTTCCGCACTCAGCTTATTTGTTATATTCTCTTCTTTCTCCACACAAAAATATTTTTAGTTTGGGGTTTCTAGCAAGACTTATTCTCAAACTAATTTTTTATCCATGTCAATACATGTAACTTTATTAAATATTCTCCAACTTTCCCTACTTTCATGATAATCTGTTCATAAAAAGGATCATAGGCATGAACCACATTATTTGGGACACGGAGTTCCACTAATGCCTTGGAAGAGACAGCTTATCAACTGACCCACTAGTGCCCTACAAGAATGCAATTGCATTACATGGTTAAATGCTTTACTCTCGGGAATATTTTATCTTTCTGTTTCATCACAAGGTCAGTTGTAGCCTTACTTCTGTTCCATTTTTCAACATTAGATGCATTTAACAGCTGCATGCCTAATTATCTCTGACTGCAATTCCGCACCTATAGTTACATTGTCTTGTTCATTTGGAAGTGACTTTGAGTGCAACTTAACACTCTGGCTCAGTGCTCTTTTACCTACTATACATATGGTGTTCTTATCTTCAGTAATAGATGGCCCAATCAATGTACTCACAGTTGTCTAGCAAAAGATAGGTTTTGTGCTTTTTTTCTACAACTTCTGAAATATCTCTGTAGTTTTGCAGGCACATGAAAAGGGGACAACAGGTACAGATAGAGCAAGCCCTGCCGATATCCACCCATATGCCTATTGACTTCCAACAGCCAGCATCAGTGCTCCTGAGGGCTTTTCCAAATCACAGAAGGTTGGAAATACACAGGAATTAACATTCCCTGAGAATACCTTCAACCAATGACTGATGGAAATTGTTGTACAAATCTCTCAGAGCTCCCGTTCCTTTGGATGGACATGAGTTTTATACCATTTCCCAGTGTCCCCCATTTAATATTCCAATTTTGGTAGCCTTTATGCTATGGTTTAAATGCAATGTGTCCCTCCAAAATTCATATGTTGGAACTTAAACCTGAAAGTGATGGTACTAAAAGGTGGAGTCTCTGGGAGGTGATCAGACTATGAGGGCCCCACCACTATGAATGGGATTAGTGCCCTTATAAAAGGGTTTGAGGGAGCAAGTTCATCCCTTTTTTGTATGTGAGGTGTGAGGACACAGCATTCATCCCTTCCCCTCTTGTTCTTGAATCTTTGCCTCAAGGTCTGTTTCTGAGAATGCAAACTAAAATAGAGGAGGTCAAAAGAATTATGCTTTAGAATTTGAGAAAATATTTAATCAATAGAGAAAAAAAGCACGTATCTCCTCTTTACTATTCATAAAATAGGAATAATGATAACATAACTTATAAACCTACTGGCAGAATTAAATGAGATAGGGTGTGTATTGCATATAATACAATATCTGGCAAATAATAAGTGTTTACAGAATCTTAGTTATTGTTACTATCATTGTTCTAACTTGGAGGCATAGTTTTTCTTTTCATAGCCAAACAAATAACTTATTGAGTATCTACCATGTATCATAATTTCATCCCGGGAATATTAAATCTCCAAAAGGCAGAGCTGGGGTTCAAATTCTATCAACACCTGCCTGTATGAGAAATCATTTTCACTGACAAAAATCTGGAGGATAATTGGCAGGGATATAGCATTGGTGTCCTCAGCAGCATGAGAATGAGGTTAAGTAGCATTTGAAGCACCAAAATTCTACTTTCAAATGAAAAAGTTTGAGGGTCTTTGCTGGAGACAAATCATATGCAAATTGGGAATACACTGCAAAAACTGTCCCCAGTCACCACCTTTCACTATAGACACACCCTTTGCAATGTGGTTTTGCAGCAACTCTTCTTAAGAAATAGAGTCTATGTCCTTACTCTTTAAATCCAGGCTGCCCTTGAGCTTATTTTGGCCACGAGTATGTATCTGAAGTGACTGTGCCGGTTTCCAGCCTGGGCCTTATGAGGCCTGTGTACTTCCTTTTTCCCTCTTGGAGGAGCACTGCTCAGGTGTCACGTGGACAAGCCCAGGGTAGGCTCCTGAGGATGACAAACATGTGACCCAGTCAGTCCTATCACTCCAAATTACAGCCAGTCAAGCATCATATATGGAAGTAGGTTTATCCTAGAGCAGCTGGCTCTGCTGGTTCCCTTAAATCTACCTCTTCTAACCAGACTCTTAATTTTAGAGCTTCCCAAGACTCAGTCCTTGGGTTTCTTCTATATACAGGCTCACTTGCACTGGTGATATCATCCAGTTCGTTGGCTCTAAATGCCACGGATATGTCGAGTCTCACATTTATACCTTCAGCTCAGACCTTTCTCTTGAACCCCAAATTCACATGTCCCACTAACTACTCAACATCTCTACCAGAAGCAGACATCCACTGGGATGTTTAGTATCCGACACTAAACTCCTGATTTTCTCCTAGAAACGTATTTCTCTCACACTCCTTTTCTTAGCTGACGGCAATTTCATTCTTCTACTTGCTCAGCCTAAAAACTTTGGAGTCATCCTTGACTCCTCTCTTTCTCTCACAGCCTATAGCCAATCCTGAGGAAATCCTACCTTCAAAATATGTAAGAATTGGGTCCTTGCTTGGCCGGGCGCGGTGGCTCACGCCTGTAATCCTAGCACTCTGGGAGGCCGAGGCGGGTGGATCGCTCGAGGTCAGGAGTTCGAGACTAGCCTGAGCAAGAGTGAGACCCCGTCTCTACTAAAAATAGAAAGAAATTATATGGACAACTAAAATATATATATATATATATACAAAAAATTAGCCGGGCATGGTGGCGCATGCCTGTAGTCCCAGCTACTCGGGAGGCTGAGGCAGTAGGATCGCTTAAGTCCAGGAGTTTGAGGTTGCTGTGAGCTAGACCGACGCCACGGCACTCACTCTAGCCCGGGCAACAAAGTGAGACTCTGTCTCAAAAAAAAAAAAAAAAAAAAAAAAAAAAAAAAAAAAAAAAAGAATTGGGTCCTTGCTCACCACTGTCATTGCTACAAGCCTGGTCCATCACCATCACCTCTTGCCTGAATTATTCTCTTTGTGTCCCTCTCTGATCCTCAGTCTCCCTGCTTCTACACTTGGCCCCTCCCAACAGAGAAGCCAAAGTGACTCCTGTAAAATACAAGTCAGACTCTGTCCTCTGCCCCAATCCCTCCAATGGCTCCTCACCTTGTTCAGTGTAAAGCCCCTGGTGTTTACCTTGGGCCCTACCTGATCTGACCCCTCACCTCCTTGACCTTATCACCTTCTGCTTTCTCCTTCATTCGCTTTGATCCAGCCACACTGGCCTCCTTGCACTTCCCCACACATACCAGGTGTTCCACCTCAGGGCCTTTGCACTGGTCGTTCTCTCTGCCTGTGATGCCCTCCTATGCGTATCTACATGGGGAGTTCCCTCTCCTCTTTCTAATGTCATCTTCTCAGTGAGTCTTGTTCTGACCACTTGAAAATCGTGACCTTTACCGCCACCCATCCCAGCCCTTTTGCTCCCCTTATGCACTCTATTTTGTCAAAGCACAGATGACCTTCTGGCATTCTATACATTTACTTTTATGCTTATTGTTTGCTGTCTGCCTCTCCTTCCACAGGAAAGACTTTTGTCACGCTATATTCATCGGCGTGTGCCCACAAGTTAAGTGCCACCCAAAATAATCGTAGTAGTGCTCAATGCGCATCTGTTGAAGGGATGAAGGACTAGCTGGGAATGGTCACTGTAATATCTGTTGCCTCCTTTTTATCTAGCCTGTCAAAGGACAAAGCAGAAGTAAACAGATGCCACCCTAATAGATCTAATTACATTTATTTGTTTTAATCCTATCAGTAAGTTACTAACTTAAAACCAAAGGTTTTTCTATTTCACAGTGACATTGCCAGTCATTGCATACCCTGGGTCTATGTAGAAAAGGGGCAGGTTGTGCTCTGTGTTTGAAACAAAATTGAGGTCTGAAAAGAAATGGGAAGCCGCTGCTACCATCCTTCTATCCCAAGCAAATAAAAACTCCAGGGACAACTCTGGAATTTTCTATCTCATTTGTTTTTCATTACTTTTGAGTAAGGTACAGTGATATCATTATTCTCAGTCGCCCTGGGTGATTCCAATATTGATTTTGAGATTTTTCCAGCCATTCTATAGAATGCATATCATTTATAAGGTTCTACTTCACTGCTGTGGGCATAGTTACATCGCGAATGTTTTATATTTTCCAGATGATAATATCATATGAAATATGATACCCTCCTTTTGAGTTTTGATAATCCCTACCTCCAGCAAGCTCAACACCATACAATTTCTTTTTCCACTTTGGCTTAAATCAAATGAAACACAGAGGAAATTTTTTATAATTGTCCAGTGTTTAAAAAATATTTTAAAAGCTAGTTGCTGAAACCTATTTATGCAAATATTTCTACCAAATATCTCCAAATTCAATCCTTTTAAATAAACTCATACCAGCACACAAAGTCTTCCCTCTAAATTTTTTTTCTAGGATGAAATTTTGAAAATGAATCTTTCTAAAATGTCATTTGCCTTATATTTAAATTATTAAATAATTTAATAATTATTTAATACAATTTAAAGCTGTTTCTGGGCTCTAGATGGTAAGTGATTCTTTCAGCAAGTGTAGACTCCTAATATGCCAAGGAGTCCAATATGCCTTAGGAATCCAAGCTGAAGTATACAAGATATCTTTTGTCATAGGAAATACCAACGTACTGCCTTTAAAATCCCTTGCATGCACCCTAGAATCTCCTCTCTGAGAATCCTGCCACAAATACATCTGACCAGAAGCCCGAAAAACCTTTGGGACTCACACTGCAGAACCCTTTGCTTGGACCGCTTACTTTGATTTATTTCCCTCCCAAACCTTCCGATTTCTTCCACATTTTATAGTGCATCTGTTACTATGGAAACATGGGTGCCAAAGATTTGGGCAGGACTGAATAAAACCCCAGCTTTCAGTATAAAAATCAAGCAGGGGTCACATCAGCAATCAGGCATATTCATACCAGGTTTGGAACAGTAGAACCGTAGGTATAAGTTACATCTAGTAATCAAATAAGTATTCTTACTTCTTTCCAAGAAGCTCAGTTTATGTACTCTGTTGTTGGAAAGCTGGCTCTTAGCTTAGGGTTTGCTTCATCACTTTCTCTTTTTTCAGAGTGTTTAGAATCTCTATATTATACCCACATCCAATAATAGAATTTTTACCTTTCTCCAACCAAAACAGGTAGGGGGTATTAATCCTTCTACCTGTGTTTTCATTTATAGAAAATAGAAAACTAATATTAGCATGGAACTCTTTCTTTTTTGAGGAAATATCAGATAATATTAGATAATAGATGTGATCATTTCTAGGTTCTACTCCAGAATTTGAAATCATGGTACTACCCATTTGCATTTGTACTCAAATTTTTTAGCCCAGGTAATACCCACTCATATATAAACATTTATTAAAGAACTGACATTCGTATCCATAAAGCCAGATGCTGAGGATACAAAGATTAAAAAAAAAAAAAAAAAAAGATACCTGCTTTAGTTCCCAGTCTAGTGCAAGAAGAGAGTCAAGTAAGAAAACATATACAAAATATTGTCATGAATATTTGAGAGGAACAACCAGGAATCATGTAGGAGAATTTGGGGAGGGGTAAGTAGGAGAGAGTTTTCAAGGAGGAGGTGATACTCAGAAGATCTGACGTTCATTTTTGGGGTGGGAATGAAGACAAAGAGAACAGATGGGAGTCTGACACAGATCTAATTGATAGATGTGAAGGGGAGTGGCAGTGGAAACAGGGGTGGGAATATGCAAAAAAGTTTTTTAGCTGAGATGTAGAGGCTGCTTAGTTGTGGAGAAGAGGGAATATACTCTACTTAGAATAGTTAGGAGACAGGACACAACTTGGAGGTATCTGTTATCCTAAAAACTTTCATAAAAGGTAAAACAAGCCACTATTTAACTCAAGGCAGGAATAGTTGTTATTCAAACATTATTGGAAAATTCCCTTTTTGTTTGTTTCCATACCTCTACAACCTAGAGAAGAATGAACATTGTCCTGCAAACCACCCCCCCCCCATCAATCAGTGTTTTTATTTTTAGAGGTTACATCATACCCACATAGCAACTGTTCCTACATTTCGTTTAAACAAATGAAGTATACATTTTCCACTTTTCCTGGAAGTTCGCTTCCTGAGTCAGGAAACCGTTAGGCCGCTCGAAGATTAGATAAAGGGGGCAACTCAGTTGATAGTTAAAAACAATTAGCTGGAAAATCTGTCTTACACAAACGCCATTTGCATGACTCAAATGACCATACTTAGAAGAAAACATTTAAGTTCCATCTAAGATAACAGCTAATGAGTTTCTTTAGTATGTCAACCTTGAATGTTAATTGAAAATGAAGGTAATCACTGTGGCATCTGTCAGAGATCTTATTTTTTGAACCAAAGGTACGAGTTTGTCCTTTCTCTCTTTCCCTTCCCCCAGTTCCTTGAGTTGTTATCAAAAGAGGGATGGAGTTAATATAGCCTGCATGAAGTCTTCTCGATGCAGGTGGACAGTGGGGTAATAAAGGAATGGAGATATGAACCAGTCCTTTAAAGGAGAAACAAAGGCACCCCCCTCATGGCCGGTTTACCTTTATCACCGATGACACAATGGCCATTCTGTTGACAATTGGCAGAGGCAATCCCACCACTAGACATCTGTTTAAAAACGTAAGTTAAATTTGCTTTTTATATAAGCAACCAAACATTGATTTTTGGTTTTAGTCATTCAGTTAATCACAGTACTGAACACAGCAAGGCAGTCAAGGCATCCACTTTCCTTTCCATGAGGAAATCTGCATGAACAGAAACGCTGAATCTGAGGGTTTGAAAGTATTGGAGAGTCAAAGTGGGTTGATTAATCCAGTGATTTTTAAATTATTTAAGGTTCAAGGGCTCCAAACAAAACTTCTCTTCTTAGCCACTGAGTTGCTGTACACCACAGTGTTGATGGACTTTGGATTCGGATGATCCAGGGTTTGACTCTCTACTCTCTCCAACTGCGTGATATTTTGCCTTGAGCGACCTATCTTACAGTGCTTTTATGAAGATTAATTAATATACACGGGTCAAATACTTGGATGGGGCTTAACACATCTTGCTCAGTATGTTAGCTATTATCACAGAAGTGTCGTTTATTTTTCTTATAATCCACATTGCTGTTGCACTAGCTAACTAGGCATGTGTGTCTGAACCATTGAGTGTTGCCTTTTTAAAACAATTACCTAAGCAGGCCTGATCCTGACATTTGAGGGACAAGAGTACAAATGAAGTCCCACATATTATAGGTCTAAATATTATAAATCAAGTGAAAAATTTTTTAATTTCATGTGTTCTATCTTCCTGGCTTGACAAATATGCCTTCATCGTAACCTAGAAGCCAGGTTTAAATGGAGAGTACTTGAATTCTACAACATTACAAACCCAAGGAGAACCAGCTTCCAGCCTCAGAGCCCCCAAGCCCTTCTCTCTCCACCCTGGCCTCCGGCACCTGTGTGTAGACTGAAAAGTGCACATGTCCAAGCTCTATCCATACCTCCCATTAATGGTCTTTCTTCATCCCCCATTGGTGCCCGGCATTCTATGAGCAGGAAATGCCAGGGTTCCAGGTACATACAGCAGGGCCCAGAAGGGGATCAAGGGCTCCAGGTGGCACATGGCCCCTGTCAGGCACATAGAAGGTGGCGTGCAGAGCAGCAGAGCCCTCTAATATGTGCTGATGTGGGCAGGGGACTCTCTTGATAATTTAACATTATTTTCTCAGTCCTGTTTTTAGTGCAATTGAAGAATAACTAGCCTTTTCCCCTTCCATTTACAAGTCATATTTCTTCAGGGAAAAGTTTATGAAGAATTATAAAAACAACAACATGAATGTTAAATTACCTGGATAGCCATAGACATCTCCTATTAATGATGAGAATTGCGGTAAAAAGACAAACTCATCTAAGGATGATTTTGTACTACTATATATCAACGTTATTTGAAGTAAAAGCCTAATATTCATGGTGGAATAAACTCAAACATGACTGTAGGACTTGGTAAATGCAAGATAATTCAGACAAAAAGAAGCCTAGATCTGTGTTGGTGCCTGATCTATTGCCAAATCTTACCTCTTGCTTTTGCTACACTTTCTTGCAGATTATCCTTCCTTTGGATTTTTCTCTCACTTAGGAACGGGACCTTCCCTTCAAACATTCGGCTAGTCCATGAGGATCAAGCTGAAAAGCCATGTAGTTCCTGACATGTCACTGCTGACTCCAGGAGAAAAAGATCTGTGTGGGGCACCCACATTGCACCTTTTCTGTGATGTACATCACAGTGAATATTATACCATGAACTTTATGTTAGCTAAACTCCTACATCTCAGCAAACGTTCCCTACAGGGAGGGAGGGGAAGGAGATGGGGGAAGGAGGCAACCCTGTTTGCCTCCAACTCCTGGGGTAATGGGCATTTTTATTCTTTTTGTTTTGGTTTGATTTGGTTCTGGCTGTTTAGCACCGGTCACACGTCTTTTGTTTCTTGCATTGGGAAAAATGTGGTGAGCCTGCTAATCAAGGCTCCCTGCCCCTTGCCCCCTCAGTGCCCAGAGAGCTGGGGATGGGACAAGCCTCAGGTGTGACCACCAGTGAATTGTAGCTGAGCCCTGTGCACGCTGCTCTTGGCTGGAGCCTGTTTCTCAAGTATTTGATCTCTAGACCCTGGGGCTGACTGGGTTCTCGTTCTCCTACAAACTTGTTTTGGGGCGTGTGTGTGTGTGTGTGTGTGTGTGTGTGTGTGTGTTTTGGGGAATTCCCTATCCCCTCCATTCCTGGCCATTCTTTTAGCTACCAGATATCCTTCTAGTAAATTCTTTTTGCTCAAGGTAGGCAGTTTCTTTCATTTGCATGCAAACTAAGAGTCATGGCTGATACACTTGACAGAGGCACTGACACAGCAGATAATGAATGTTTATTACATAAATGAATAATTATGACCTGAATGTGTATCGCAACCATATTTGTAAAGTAGTGGAGTTTTTTTCTGATTCATAAAGCAATATGTTATCATTGACTAAATTTCGAAAAATTCAAAAAGTATTAAGAAAAATCATCCATACTTCTACCACCCAGAGATTACCCAGTGCCAGTTTTTCATATGCCTGTTCGCCTGTATGGCGTTTTCATTTCACAAAATACATATTAATGACACAATATATGCAGTAATGCATTTTGGTTATTTCCACTTAAAATTGTGGTGAAGGTTGTTCTAGGCCCATTATGTAATCTTCAAAATGATCAGTTTTAATATCTACATAATGGTCTATTATCTTGGGATCTTGAAATATCTTTAATAAGCCCCCAGTTTTTAATTATATAGTTTTCAATGTTTTTTACTATAATATATATAATAAACAATCCTCTGTATAAAATTTTGCCTACATCCACTTCCTTAGCAGAAACAAAAATAAATATAAAATAAAAAGCAAGAGAAATAGTGTCAAATAATTTGAACTTTTAAAAGCTTTTGACAAATATTTTTAAACTGTTCCCCAAGAAGGTTATGTTATGTAACCCTCCCACTAATAGTGAATGAGAATGTTCTTCTCACTGTATACTTACCAGTACTGAGGTGTTTTTTTTATTTTTATTTTTTTACTCATTTAATACATGAAACATGGCACTTCATTTTTATTTTAATTTGTGCTTTTGTGATTAACAGTAAGAACGTTTACTAAACACGGTCTTTTTTTTTTTTTCTTCCTTTTGATTCATTCAGATATTTGGACAATTCTATTGGGGTGTTATTGTTTACTTACTGATTTGCAAGATTTCTTCAATGCTGTTATATTAACTGTCTTGTCATGCTTAGTGTCAATACTGTCCTCCATGGTTATGTTCTGCTTTAAAATGTGCATTTTTTGCATATAAAAGTTTAAAATATATTCCCATCTAAGTTTTGCCTTGTGATGCTTTCCCTTGATTTTATATTTAGAAAGTACTCCCTCTAAAATTAGTTATTTTCTTCTAGCTTTGTCTTTCACCTTGCATATCAACTTTTCAATGTATTTAGAATTTAGTTTGGAAAATCATGCAAGCTGACATTCTTAGTTGAATATTTTCTAATACTTAGGCAATTTCCTTGACATTTTTTGTCAAATACTCTTCACTGTTTCATAATGCTTTCTTCATCACATTTCTATTTCTAAAAACTACCTAAGTCTGTTTCCAGGCTATTCTATCGCATCGAGCTATTAATTGATTCTTATACTGGTATTACATTGCTGTAATGAATGTAGCTCTATGATCAAATTTATTTTTATTTCCAGAAGGGCAACCCACTACCACTGCCCCCGTCACATCTACCTACCACCACCATTCCCAGCACCTCGGCCCCCCAACACCTACATGTACCCACCACCTCCACCAACTACCACCTCCCACCCACCTCCACCCTCCACTGCCCACCCCCCAATACCTACCCACCACCACTTCCACTATCACTTTCCTTTTGCAAAATTATCCTTCCAGACAGATGTTAGAATCATTTTGTCAAGTTCTCCCAAATCCCAATGCAATAAAACTATATAATTGATCTGGGAAAAACAATCATTTCATAATTTCTATCTTTCCACCCAAGAATAAGGTGTGGTTTTCCTTTTCTTGTTCTTAGTTTATGTGTCTGAGTAAAATTTTATGGCTTTCTACATATATTTCGTATTATTCCCAAGTTTTTATTGTACATTTCCTATTTTTCCTAGACAATTTATATTTTTGTTGATTCATAAATAGAATCATTTTCCATTCTATTTTTTAGTTCATAAATATTGGCATTTTGGGTAACCATTGAGTTTTAAATGTGTATTTTATAACGAGCCACCTTAGTGACATCTCTTATTAGTTCCTTTAGGTTTTAGTTGACTCAATTGTATATCCATCACTTTTAAACAAAATCAAGGCACATCGTCTGATTTTCTGTTACTTATGTGAAAAGCTTTACTTAAACATGTACGTTAAATGACATTTTATTATTTATTTTTAAAAACTTCCTTTTTATGAGAACAATAAAAAGACAAAAAATTGAAGCCACCCTCGAAATCCAAAATGTAACATGTGTTCCCGTGTTGAACTACATTCATTTCCCTTGGGCGCTCAGTCTTGCTATTCAAAGACAGTAAAAGGGCTCTCAATGAGAGACATTAAATCACCTCTCACTTGGATTAAACAGGACAAATTAAACAATAAAACAATTTAGAATTTTGACAGAAACACACCAGGAATTTTTCTCTTAATTGAACTCCAGAGACAATGACCAGGATGATTTTTAAAATAAAACAGGGCCTACGTAGGTATATTCAAAATGCAATTGCATGCTCTTCTATATGTGAACAGATTCCTTTTTCCTGAGATAACCATTCATTTCCTATTTTAAAAGATCAGGATAATAGTACTAATTATTAATTCATTAAATATTTGTTGTGCTCCTGCTAAGTTTAGGGTTCTGTGTTATCCGGAAAGATTAGAGGACTATAGTGACAATTATGGACAGGAACTGAAGACAACCTGCCATATAACAGAAGCTCAATAATTAAGTGTATTGTTTATTTATCATTATATGTAATGATTATTTATTGATTATTAATTTCCATAAGGCTGACAGTCTAGTTTACCATTGCCTTCCTAGGGCCTAGCATGGCAAACAAACACATGCAATAAATAAAGGCAGAATATTTGTTGACTGACTGATAGACTTTTTCACAAAAACCTCAGTTGCCAAAAAACATTTTGACTCAAGTCTTAACTGCTAGCCTAAAAACCAATTCTTAAAAGATGCATTTGTTAAAGCCAAGAATACTCCTCTTTTGAAGTCAGAATAAGGTTCTAAATTGCTCTTTTCATACTAGTTAAAAAAAAAAAAGCTTCTAAAAAATCAGATCTTTAAATTGGCACAAGAAAATGCTGAGGCAGAGTCTTCATTCCTTCACTCATTCACCAAACATTTATTGAGCCTCTTCTGCATATGAGACACAAAGTAAGTGGCCATCACAGAGCTTACAAACATTAAAGAGCCAAACGAAAAAGCAATTGTAGACTGATGAAAATGCTATAGAAGAGAAGTAAAGAGGTGATAAGAGAGTTGGGTTGGTGGGAAGAAAAGTCAAGGAAGCCCAAAGGATAAGTACAGGTTAGAATTACAAAATACAGGGGGGGACATACTTAGGATGTTCAAGAAACAGCAGGTCAGTGTGACAGCAATTAAGAGGAAGAGATGCCCAAAATGAGGCTAGCCAAGTACCCATGGCTCCAGGAGTCTCTGGAATCTGTCCCAGGTATGTGGGTGGCATTTTATGCAGGGCACTGACATGATCCTATCTGCTCTAGATGAAGGATTAGAAAGGCCAGGCAAGAAACCAGGGCTCTTATTAGGAAGTTAGTGGTCCCGGTGAGAGATGATAATTTGAAGTTTGATGGTGGCAGTGGTGGGAATAGAAAGATTATCGAGACATATTTGGAGATATGCATAGAAGACAGAATTTGTAAGACTGGGTTATGGGCTCGGATGTGGAAGGTAGGGGAATAGAGATGTCAAAGATGATTCTTGGGTTTCTGGCTAAAGTGATTCCATAGACAATGGTGCCATTTACCAGGATAAGAAAGACTAGAAAGTTGTTAGACTATCTTTGTGGCTGTTACCATTTTTGTTGTTTGTTTGTTTGGCACTGTATTTATAGGGTAGCAAAAAGAGAGGAAGGCAACATCAACAAATCAGTTTGGGAAACCTGCAGAAGACCTGTACCCTAGATTGCCTTTTTTCAGATAACTGACATGAATAAGTGAGGTACCTTTGAACCCTGTTCTTTTCTACCATAGTTGGGTATACAAATAGGTTAGTTGGATTAAAACTTTAAGGAAACTTTAAAGTCCTTTTTGAACCCACGCTACTCTGTCTTTACCTTCTACTCTTACATTGACATTACCCTAATGTTGCCATTAAACACAATGAATAGGGATGTTGGTGCAATGGGCTGTGTAGTGTCCCTCAAAAATTCATGTGTACTCAGAACCTATAAACCTTATTTGGAAATCAGGTCTCACAGATGTAATCAAGACGAGGTCATACTGAATTAGGATGGGTCCGAAATCCAGTATGAATCACGTCCTTATGAGAAGAGGGAAATTTAGAACACAAGGACAGACACAGAGGGAAGATGCCGTGTGAAGACAGAGCCAGAGATTGGAGTTACGCTGCCACAAGCCAAGGGATGCCTGGGGCTACTAGAAGCCGGGAGAAGCAAGGAAGGATCCTCCCTTAGAGGCTTTGGAGGGAGCATGGCCCTGACAACACTTTGATTTGGGACCTCCAGCTTTCAGAACAATGAGAGAATAAATTTCTGCCGTTTTAAGCCATCCCGTGTTTGATAATTTGTTATGGCAGCTCTCGGAAACTAATACAGTTGGGAAGATTAAATAAAATCATGTTTGAACCTGACTTGTATAATGTGGGGCACACAGGATGGGTTCAATAAACATCCGTTTCTCTTCTCATCATGATCACCACCATATTCCTGGTGGTTTATATTACAAGTAAGCCACACAACTACCCATTTGGGTAGGTTTTACTATTCCTAGGTGTGTTTTATAGATGAGGAAACTGAGGCTTGGGAAAGTTAAATAGTTTGCCCAGGATCACAAAGCTAAACATGGAAGAGCCTGAGTTCAAACTCAGCTGCGTCTCATCGCCAAGGTGATTCCACACCGTAGAACCCCTGCATCTCACACCTGCAGCACTTCAGCAAGCTCAGACACCATGAAAGAGAGGCATTGCCAAACTGGGTTTTCAATGCCCGCAATTAAAACTCACATTTATTAACAAAAGAACAAGTTGCAGGGACCTAGTCAATCAATCTCTACCCATTGACATAGGAATACAAAATTTTTATTCTAAGGTCAATGCCATCAATGAATTTGCCACCAGTATGTATCATTTTCCATTAGCAGTGCTTCTGCTTTGCACGTATGTATTCCAAGTCAAGATATTACCATCAGATTGGACATTTATAGCTTTAATTTACTCAAATGCGTTTTCCTCATGAATTCCTCACTTCATCTGGATGATACTGACTCATTCTTGCCACCTAACATAGACCATAAAAATAAATAGTGCAAGTATAGAGGAAAGTGTCCCTAAACTTCATATTCACAGATGCCCATCCTTTATACGATAAAGGAAAAACTAAAAGCATGTTCTAAATTTGCCTTTCCTCCCTAACTCAGTGAGTTGTTGTGCTGCTGAATATAACAGATACAAATATAAGGCAGCAAAGCTGTTATTAGGGGGTGTCAATTTCATAGAATTCCAGTGGAGGCGGAGCTGCTAGAGAGCATCTCGTCCATCTGGACTCAGGTAAGAGAAAGAGTGTCTACATGCCACCAAACCTGAAAAGAGGAAAGGATGCACTAAGAGGTTTTGCTGAGTTCCCTAAGACCCTGTGGCTATTTCTTGGTAGAGCCCTGTGAAATGCCAGGTTTCCCGATTTCCCCAAAAGTGTACTCAGCCTGCCAAGCTGTCATCAACTATTAAGAATGACACTTTCCTCTGGCTTTGTGCCAACTTCTCTTTTTCTTTATTATTCTGCCTTTAAAAAGACTACCACATATAGCTATAGGGCTTCAAATTTCCTTAATTTATATCTAATGTTGACGAATTAACTCACATCCCTAGTTTAAAGCTTCAGATACACACGGTTTCAAGAAGGGCAATCATGCTGCTTCTCCATCCTGGGCACTGACAATTCCTGGACTTCTCAAGTTTACGCTCCAGGAGGCCGACATCTCGCACAATTTTGACAAGAGTTTGCAACTGAGATCCTCTTCCACGCTCTGCCCACACCGGTGCCCACAAGCATAAGTTCTCTCTCTCTCTCCATTACAACCCACCACGCGCGCACACACACATAGAGGCAAATAACAAAGGAAAACACAGCCCCATAAGGCTCAGCTATTGCATCTTCCAGTCTACACCTGCCAAAAGACAAAAACCATACGGTAATCCTGCCCTGGCAATATGTCCAACACTCTTCGGGAAAAGCAGGCACCGTGACACCCCTGGGGCGTGCGAGCCTGTATACACAAAGAACTGGTGCTGGGCTTGCTAGCGGTTCGGGGTACCAACACGCTCCCAGGGCTGGTATCCGGGGTTCTCCCCCACGCCCTCCCGCGCAGCAGAAAGGAACTATCCTTTATTTGACCCGTAGAGAGACCAGGCTGGATGGTAGCGCATGGGTTGGGGGCTGGGGGTGGGCGGTCCTCGATCCCTACCCTCCAGGCAGCGAGTCCCTAGCCTTTGGCATCTCCTAGGAGATGCACAATCGGCGCTGTCACAGAGGGTCCGCTTCGCGTCCTCTCCCGGCAAAGCAAGATGCTCCGGGTACCAGCCGCGCGCATCCCCGCAAGCGCCCCTCCTCGCGCCGATACCCACCCAGGCAGCCCCGCCAGGCGCGCCTGCCTACCTGGTGGCTGGCTGTCAGCGAAGCGGCGGTGCCTCATCCCCTTCTCCGCTGCTACATCGCTCCGAGCGCCATGTTCCCGGTCTCCCCGGGCGCACGCTGGGGAACTACTACGGGCTGGGTAGGGGCAAGGGAGGCGGGCGCTAGAGGGAGGCGGTGGGAGGCAGAGCCAAAGCTTTCTACTCTCCACCCAAACCTCCCCCAGCTACTGAGCATGCCCAGCTGCCCGGCTTCGCCTCTAGGAGGGCTGTCCACGAGCGCACGCAGCTGCTCCGGGTTTTCGTTGCAGCCGGTTGGAGGCAGGCTGTAGCAGCTGCGGGGGGTGGAGGTGAGGGGGAGCGTGGGGGGCGTGTCTACACTCTGCCAGCGCAGGGAGCCCGAGAAAGCAGCCAATGCAATCACACTTTCTCTCTGCCCTCTTGGGCAGGGGTAGCTCCTGCACGCCCCCTCCCCACACACTCCGGGTTTGCAGAAATTTTGTTTAGGATCATTTCAGAGTTCAGTTTTGCTTAAAAGGGAGCACAGATGGGAAGGAGAAGAGGCCAAGAGGCAGATCAGCCAGCTAGCCTCTTTGCTATCACCTGGACCCCTGCTTCTCAAACTTTAATGTGCCCATGAGTTAACATGCACATTCAGATTCAATTGGCTGGGGCCTGAGATTCTACAAGCCAAACAACCGCCCAGGTGATGTTGATGCTGCTGGTCCTCCCACCATTCTGAGGGAGCTGGGACCTCTGAGTGGCCGTCCTTCAGTCAGCCCAGCAATGGTCCCTGGTGTCCGCAGAGATTCCTCCAGCCTTCTGATGGCATGACAACTCAAGTGAAGGTGTCCCTAGGGTTGCTGCGCCTTCCCTGGAAAGTATCTCATTAGGCCTGGGCTCTGAATGTCACAGCCCAATCAGGTTCATTGCCCCCTTGCTCAAGAGGAGGTCAAAACACTGAGACAGTAGGTGTTATAGCAAGGAAAGTTTAATATCATAAGCGCCATGCAAGAGAACAAAGGAATTTCTCAAATCCATCTTTCTGAAAATTTGGAAGAAAGGGTTTTTAAAGATAGTTTTGCCCACAAAGGCAATGAGGTCTGCTGATTGGTTGGGTTCAAGGTGGATTCTACACCATAGGGGTGTAGAAATTGTCTTCTTGTGCTGAATCAGTTCTTGGGTGGGGGGGTCCCACAACCAGTTGAGTTGGTTCCTCCTCCTTGGTATAGGCCACTGGTCTGGGTAGGTCAGCCTATCCACCAGACTTCAGGGCCTGGAAGATATCTCACAAATTAGCCTTAGGTTTCACAAGGGTGATGTTATCTATGGGCTAAGAATCTTTATGACCTTCAGCTATATGACTCTTGAGTGGTAATAAGCAATTACACGAAAGCAAGCTAGGGAACAATGGCTGGTTTTATATATATATATATTTTTACCCCTACCACAGTTCCCACCTTGTGTCTCATTACTAATTTTATAAAGGGCAGTTTCAGTCCCCTCCCAGGCTTCATCCCAACTCATTCCTGAGGTGTAAGCTAATGAGATGAAAAAGGGAAGACCCAATCTGGCTTCCTCCTGCTGACAAGCTGCATAGTTAAGGTTGAGCTGGGGATAAGACGCAGGGAACCATTTTGCAGCTGTCTTCAAGCATTCACAGATGCATGGTTGCAGACCTAAGCTTTGCATGACAAGAACATTCATACTTTTATTTATAGTAATAGAACAGTATTTCAGTGAACAGTGGACTATACGATAGATAATGAGCCCTAGGATAAGGAGCAAGAGTCCTAGCTTCCGGAGTTTTTGCAGAAGTGATCTAAAATCCTGGGGTATCTAAATGAATAACCCTGAAACCAATCAGGCATGGGGTCACTAGCAGAGCCTTATTTGTAGCCACATAGCTTGTCAGGAAACTTTTTCTATTCTGGTTTCTATTTTTTATGAGGTATTTATATAGATACAGCAGAGAGTGTTTAAGACTGCACAGACTCCCCCTTGTTTAGGCAACAGGAAATCTAGCACTACCGGATTATCTGGGACTACCTGGGCTAGAGAGTTTAAGGATCTTTGCTGAGCCCTAAGGCTCTTTGCAGTTTCTTCTGTGATCAGTCCTAGAGTTGCTGACAGATTTTTAATCATGTCTCTGTTGGCACATACTCTGTAGTTAGGGACTAGTATTCCCAGCAAACTTTGCTAGTAGGTGTCCTGGTATCTTCCCAGCAACCCTCTCTTAAGTCTATGGGGAGGGAGTGAAGACTCTTAGTTAATCTTTGCTAGCTCAGGTATGGAAAGACCTGACTACATTCATGGAGATTTTCTACAGATGCAAATTTGCCCCTAACTGTCACATGAAAGACAGCTTTGCAGTGTTATTTCTGTAGCAGCCATCCCAAAATATGTCAAAGAAATATATTTTTGGGTAAAATATTTTTTTTCAGTCTCTACTTTGAAATTAAAAGGTTTTACATATTAAAAGCCAAGCTGTTATCTTTGGACTAAGGAGTGGGAATAAAAACAAATTGGAACAAATTTAAATGTATCATCCTATATCTTTTTTGTTCAGTCTCTTCGTCCTGTGAATAAATAAGTTTAGTTAAACAGCTGTGTCTCATTCCAGGGGCTGGCATTGCAGATGAGTTTTCAAATAGAGGAAAAATATGAGTTACTATTTGGAACAGTTCATAAGTTAGTTTCCTTAGAGTCTAGAGGGCATCTAGCTGAAGTATCTAGATGTTCAACTCAAATCATCTTCGGTTAAAGTGGAAGCAGATAGTGGCAATCTGACAGATTTTTCTCACCTGGAGTTTGTATATCCCAAGGTATGTTTGTAGGATCTCAGGGAGAGACAGTGGTGATTTCATTGAATCTAAGTCAGAAAAATGGAAAAAATAATTTGAAAATGTTATCTGGAGCATTGTAACCAGGAAGGAATTCAGGATTCAGTCTAAATTGTAGGCAAATAACAAAACTCCAAAACAGTGGCCAAGGCTAGAATCTAATAACAGGTGGACTATAGTTTCCCCCCCCCCCCCGAAATATATATTTTCTCTCTCCAGCTTCCCATTTTTATTAAAGACAAATCATAGTAGGACCAATTTATTTGCAAAAATAAACTTAGTCTCATTATACTTGGCCTGATTGTTTGCATAAAATGCAGTAAGAATAATTATTGGCCGTATAGGCTTTTTTTTTTAATTGGCTTTGTTGGTACTTTTTCATAAGGAATCTCAGTTTAGATGTGGAATGCCTCTTTAGTCAAGCCAAAGATTTATCTGTGTCTTTAGATAACTTTATGAATTAGATAAATTCCTCCTTTTGTGACGTCCCAAAGTAACTTGGGGTTCCTGAACCTGTCAGAAAGTGACATTTTTCACTTATCACAGATCAGGAAATGTTATAGATGAAGTACCTGGCCAGTTTTTCCAAAGCGCTTTTTATTGGCCTTACAAAGTCAACCTAATTCCTTAACGCAGTCTGGGCACCTCTGAAAATATGCCAATCCAATCATAGCCTTGGTAAAATAACCAATTTCTTTCATTACGTCCTGTTATAGAGGAAAACAGATTCTTATTGAACTTATATAAATAACTATATTGCCATAAATTAAGCATACTCACAAATAGTTTTCAAATCTGGAGAAATCAAGTGGAGAGAAAAGTAAATGCTTCAAATTTTGCTTACAAATATATATTTTGTTGTAAGCTACAAATAGCTCAAAAGAAGGAAAAAAAATTTGACTTTTGGAAAGCAAAATACAAAAAGAATCAGCAATGTTTCAAACAAAAAGTCATAAAAAATTAGTTCAGGCCCATGTAATTAATTTCTGTTCTGTTTGATGTTGAGTTAGCTGTACTTATAGATCTATCAGCTTTTTAATTAAAGTCCTGGAAGTTTGTTTTGTTTTAGTCCAATGATATATAATCTCCAAAGTTATCAGAAACCTGTATTCAAGAGAACTTAGCCCTTTCCATGACTTTACTTGAAGAAATAAGCTTTGGACAGTAGCCAAATTAAAACAAACAAACAAACAAAGAAAAAAAGGTTTGAGAAAAATCAAAGTAAAATAATAATTATCTATGAATGACAAAAGTTTTAGAATACCGATAGCTAAAGAGACAATTGACAAAAAAAGTTGATCATTTTTGTGGCATACAACAATTTAACATAATAATTTCTGAAAACATACACCAAGACATAAAAGAATTTTAGGACTATCATACAATGTTGTAACATTAATAGCATGTTTATATAAATATAATCCAAAGAAAGTTAAATAACATTTCATATTTGACAATGCTTCCTGTATGGTTTTAACATACCAAATAAGCCTAATATGTCTCTGTTAGATTTTTGGTGGCCTTAATATTTAAAAAGGTAGCTTGAGATCAATCAAAAAGACTGGATTTAGAATTTTGATTTTGGAAAGTTTGTTAAATATCAAAGGCTAAAAACACTTCCTATCATAAAACACTTATCATAAAACAGGATGACAGGTTACTATAAAATTAGTCCTTCATTTAGTGAAACTGATAATGTAAAGCATTTAAAAAGCAAAAACCTTATTCTTTGATAGAGAGGAGACTCAGTTCCCCCAAATAATCATAAGAGCTAGGAGAGACAAACTGAAAGACAAGCTAATAAAGAAGGAAGTAGAATCTCTCTCTTTCCTCTTCTTTTTTTCAGTTTATTCAAAAAGTGAACAAAAATCTTTTGTTATTTTTATTAATATTATATGAAAATTTTGTTCAAAAGAGAAAACCAAATTTTACTTTTGCATTAGGGTATTATTAATAGTAAGGCTAATTTTAATAAAATTGTATAAACAAATCTATTTAATTTTAATTAATTTGATCATAAGTTAAGATTTTTATAAACCTTTTATAACCTTTATAATTTTTTAACTTTTATATCTAGCTTTAATTATTATTTATTTAATTTAAAATAATTTTTAAACCTGTAAATTAGAGAAAATTATCATTTTTTAAGAAAAATTATATTTTATACCTTTTAATTTTTTAATAAAAAATCTTATATTTATATATTTTGCATATAGAATTGTTTTTCTTATATCTAGTAGTTTTAATTATTTCTGTTAATAATGCCGACTCTTAGAAAATCCTAGGAAGTTAAAGTAACTTTGAACTGTTATCAGTTCCCAATTTTTATTAGCACATCTAAATATATTTAGTTTTTTATATCATATAAAAATAAGATGTTTTGGTATTTTATCTTATGAATGACTCAGATATTTTATGTTTTTTAAATTTAACATAACACAACTTTAAAATTTTAAATTGCTGAAAAGAGTTTTAAAACTATAACTAAGAGATAAACATACTATCTCTATCTCTAATGTCGTCCCGGTGCTCTTAGGTTTCAAGCAGCCACATGGCATCCAAGATGGGCAGGGCCTGTCTGTGTCATCAATTTGCATACCAGGTGCAGAGCTCAAGACAGAAAACAGGATGCCTGGAGCAGCAGTCCCCAACCTTTTTGGCACCAGGGACAGGTTTCATGGAAGGTAGTTTTCCTGTGGATGGGGGTGGAGGGGTGAAGGTGGGTCGTGGAGAGGAAGGTGGAGCTCAGGTGGTGATGCAAGTGATGGGGAGTGGCTATAAATACAGATGAAGCTTCACATGCTCTCACCTTCTGCTTTGGGACCCAGTTTCTAAGTTTCATGGAAGACAATTTTCAATTTTTCCACCAATGGGGGGAGTGGGGTGGGGGTTACGGAGCTCAGGCAGTGATGTCTAGCCTGGTTCCTAACAGGCCACAGACTGGTACTGGTTGCAGCCCAGGGGTTGGGGACTGCAGGCTTGGAGGGTCTAACCCCTCCTAGAATAGCCAGGAGGTAAAGCTGGGGCAGGAGAGAAGCCACCAAAATAGGTTTGATCGTGTCTTGTAGCTGCCGGACTAGGCACTGAGAACATGTCCCCAGGCCTCACCATGGCCACCTATCCAGACCTCAGAATCCAGCAGCTCAGAACCAAAATCACAAACTTATGATCAAATCCAGCAATTATTAAAAATATTACAGAAGGTGGCCGGGCGCGTTGGCTCACGCCTGTAATCCTAGCACTCTGGGAGGCCGAGGCGGGTGGATTGCTCGAGGTCAGGAGTTCGAGACCAGCCTGAGCAAGAGCAAGACCCCGTCTCTACTAAAAATAGAAAGAAATTATCTGGCCAACTAAAATATATATATAGAAAATATTAGCCGAGCATGGTGGCCCATGCCTATAGTCCCGGCTACTTGGGAGGCTGAGGCAGTAGGATCGCTTGCGCCCAGGAGTTTGAGGTTGCTGTGAGCTAGGCTGACGCCATGGCACTCACTCTAGCCCGGGCAACAGAGTGAGACTCTGTCTCACAAAAAAAAAAATATTACAGAAGGAGCAGTTTTATGATCTTAAAACACTTAGACTTTAATAACAATTTTAGAACTAGTTTTACTTGCTAAAGATTACTAAAGTTGCATGAACTAAAAGGCATTTGAGTTATTAAATAGCTTCTATTTTCCTGATAAAATATTTGATTTATGTGCTTACTTTTTTAACTCAATTAATTAGAGTTCTTTTACATATTTTGGTAGTAAAATCTCATATACACATGACATATGTTGACACATGGACATACAGACAGAAACAGATCTTATACCTTTTATAAAGTTTTTTTGTTGTTGGCTTTTAAATATATATTTTTTTATTCAGACTATACATCTTTTAATTTTTTTTCTTTTTTTTTTGCCCTAAGCAATTGTTAGATAGGCAACAATTTGCCTTTTAAAAAGATGACTCCTAGGTGAAACAAGGCAGGAAACGTATATTTCAAAAGCACAGAGCTAAAACTTTAGGCCTAAATATTGTAGCATCATTTGCTCATACCAAGGGGGAAAAAAAAAGGTTGTATGTAAAGTCCCAGTTAAGATAAGAAGGCCAGGAAAAGTACCCTAAATAAAGGTAAGACTTGTCACATAAATTTAGAACTATGGTAAGTGTTTCTAATGACTCAGTGCTCCCTGTCAGACACTCTTATAAATGGAAATTTCCTTTATTGATGTAAATTTTTTTTGTTAAAAAAGGATTTTAAGATAATCAGTTAAATGACAGAAAGTCATGTTTTAGGTAGGCGGCCTTCTTAACTTAGCTACCATATTTTAGCTAAAATTAACAAGTTTAGGGTGGAGTCCACTAAGGAATAGGGTAAAAAAAAAGGCATTTCTATACCTAGACTCAGTATGGATAGATCTGAAAGAGAAGCAAGTCTATTTTACTGTTTTACCTGAGGGCTACTTTTTGTAAACGCTTTATCAAGGATAGTTTTTTGTTTGTTTTTTGGTTGTTTTTTTGTTTGTTTGTTTGTTTTTGCCTTCAGTGCAGGATAGTAACTAAGCCAAAAGTTTAGCAGATTTAATTTTTTTTATTAGTTATTTAAACTTTTTACTTGCTTTTTGTAAAAAGACTTTGAATTTTTTTTTTATAGGCTTCTGCACATCAATAGGCATCTCTAGATGTGACTAATTCGAGGGCCCTCATTTTTAAATGCACTTCTTAAAGTTGTCCATTTGGAACATTTCATTGTAATTTTAAATTGCCTTTAGTAAGGTTTTGCCATTTCTGTAAGTGTTTGCTGCTTCTGGAGATGAATACTTATACATGTATAATATATTTAGGCGTAGGCAGAAAGTACAGTACTCAGTTTTTCAGAAATTAAGGATCCCAATTTTACCTTGAATCTTAGCTTTGGCTCTCAGATCTCCATGATCAACTTAGACAATGATTTTTTCTTACCCAAGCACACCAGAAAAAGAAACAAAGGGACAGAACATGGAAATCCCTGGGAATTCCTGAAAGCTGGAATTTGCAGCCCCTGTAGGATTGCCATTTACTTGTCAGTTCCTGCCTGACCCAGTCATACATCTAAGGCCTCTAAGTGGATCCAAACCAGTCAATTATTGGATCTACTCTGATCCCAGACCCAGTCCAGTTTCTGTTCTGACTTCCAAACCCAGTTAAGATAAAAAAAAAAAAAAATTGCTCAAACAAACTTGGAATGTTCAAAACACAAATATATGGAACTTCAGAATCCAACAGAGAACTTACCATCCTCAGTTGCTGCAAGAGAGCAATGGACACAACGGGCCCAGCGGGAACCTTGCTTGGCCACTTGGTGCTCCTGGGGGTCTCTGGGAGCTCTATTTCAGAACCCACTTCTGACAACTTAAATGTAACAGTTTAATTGAGCAAAGTACAATTCACAAATCAGGCAGCCCCTGAACTAGAACAGGTTCAGAGATACCCCAGCACTACCCTGTGGTTGAAGAAGATTCATGGACAGTACTGTTCAACATTTCCCGTATTTAAACAGGTTGGGCCAGGCGAGGGGGCTCACACCTGTAATCCTAACACTCTGGGAGGCCGAGGCAGGAGGATCTCTCGAGGTCAGGAGTTCCGAGACCAGCCTGAGCAAGAGTGAGACCCCGCCTCTACTAAAAAATAGAAAGAAATTATATATGGACAACTAAAAATACATGTAGAAAAAATTAGCCGGGCATGGTGGCGCATGCCTGTAATCCCAGGTACTTGGGAGGCTGAGGCAGTAGGATTGCTTGAGCCCAGGAGTTTGAGGTTCCTGTGAGCTAGGCTGATGCCACTGCACTCTAGCCTGGGAAGCAGAGTGAGACTCTGTCTTAAAATAAATAAATAAATAAACAGGTGGAACAATTTAGCCACCTTTGATTGGCCAAAACTGTAATTGGCAAAGGGGAAGGAGTAGGGAGGAGTGAAGGTAAACACAGCAGATTTGAGCTGGGACAAACAGCTGACATTTTTGCTTTTGAACTTTTTAACTAAACTACCCATCAAAGTGAAACTGATAAGCCTTAACCAAGGTTATAACTTAATCAAGGAAGCAAGAGGTGTCTCCAAAGAGGTGGAAAACAATTTTTATGAGATCTAAAAAAGTCACACAAACAGCTCAAAGAAAGGAAAGTCTCACTAGCCATAAACTGGATGTGACCCACATTTCTAAATGGCCGTATTTTCTAGGGTCTCAGCTTCTCAGCTAATTATTTATATATAACTATCTAAAAGCATTGTGTGCCTCCACAGAATACAGGAAATCAAAAGCTGTGCATGGAAAGGTGATAAATGGCAAAGGTTACACAAATATCAAACCACATCAGGCTCATTCCCTGTCCAGGAATCAAACCGAGGCTGGTTGAGGTAGAAGTATAGAATCTTAGCCATTAGGCTACAAGGGAAGTTGATCTCTATTGTCATTCCCACAAGGGCAGCTATTCCCATAGGGGCAGCATATAAAGGATCAGCAAGAGAATTTTTAATGCTAGCCATGAAATTGTTACTTGTTTTTCTTTTAGTTTTATCTTTTTATAAATACAAATAAAGCAATTATTTAGAGTAAGAGATCTCTGAATTTTTTTAATTTAAATAATCTATTTTTGACTATTATTTTTAATGATGTACTTATTTTAAAGCAACTTAATCCAACAGCCTCTCCAGATGTAATACTGGCGGAGGTACAGGGAACAAGATTTATAAAGGCACAGACACGAAGGGGCACTCAGGGAAGGCAGGTGTGTGGTAAGCTAGGGCAGAGTCAAGGAGTATGGAGAGATAGGAAGCAGCTGGGTGGTGAAGGGCTTCAGAAGCCATGCCTTGGCACTTCAATTTCATCATGAAGGTTATAGAGAGACATAGAGGTGTTTTAAGAACAACATAAGTAGGTTGGCATCTTTAACATAGTATTCTCCCCTCAACGGATTGGAATAGACCAAGACCCAGGTAGGGAGTTGTGGGTGTAGCCTCTGAGGATAATTAAAGGCTCGAGTATGGCAGTGGAAGTAGGGGTGGGAGAAAGGAAATAGATTTGGTACATATTAAAGAAGTAGGATCAGGAAGATGTTGTATTCAAACAGAAGTAGGTGATAGGGGTAACAAGTACTAGAGATGGCTTCCGAGCATTTAAATGGGACAGTATCATGGATGGTGATGCCATTGGCAGAAACAGTTATTGAAAGAGGAAGAATGGATTTGGAAGAGGATATGGAGGGCTTGACATTTTTAATGTGTTGAGATTGAAAAACCTGAAAACCCCCCAGATCTCAGACATGTCCAGTAGGCAGTAAAAAGAATAAATATGAAACTAGACAGCGAAGTGTGGAAGACACATGGGCATTATCTGAGATTATAGATAAAGATTTCCCAGGAAAACATATAGAGTGAGAGTGGCCAAAGAATGTAACTCAGGCAAACACCAACATGAATGGAGTGGGTGGAAGAAGAAGAGTAGAGGACACTGGAAAGCAGAGGCAATGCCAGCAGGCCACGCGCAGTGCTGAAGATGACGAATGTGGCGGCAGTGTTCATGAGGAGCAAAGAATCTATTTTGACAAATACTCGTACAGGTCTTTCTTTCTGGCTTGCTTGAAGGAAACTGGAATTAAAACACTTTGATATCAGCACGTGACCTAGACAGACATCAATAGAACAGAAGAGTCCAGAAATAGACCCCAACACATATGAGAATTTCATATATAATAATCTGGCATTATAAATCAGTGAAGAAAAAATGGATTTTTATGGGTTAAAGAATATAGCTAAAGTTCTGTAGAATTGAGCTGCTAAGCGCCAGTGGCCTTAAGCAACAGTAAATTGCTTTATCCAATTTAGTGAGCGCTATCCTCTTTCTGAAAGGGAAACCTATGTATCTTTAAGGCCATGGACTTCAGTGGAAGTCTGTGACATCTGTATGAAATCCCCTTGAATGATTTAGGTTGAACTTCACTCCAGAACAAGGTTTAGAATTCTGAATGAGATTGCCAGATATGGGAAAATTAAAACATTTGCTGCTTATATATTAGAGCTCAGAAAGAACAAGATGTGCCAGCCAAGCAATTAAAGTCTTTCACTTGTGTAAGTCGTTGATACACGAGTGTATATAATTGCTTCTGACCTGCTGAAAATCCAGCATGCTGATGAATATCTATACCAGCTTGTTTCCGTAAGAAGAAAAACATCATCATCGACACCACCATGTAAAGACTATCTCCTAATGTATTTCCAAACCAGGGTTTAATTTTGAGTTTGAAGGATGGAAAATAAAGTACAACTTCATCCACTAATGGTGTATCCATAGCATCTTAGTCATTGTCCCTGAAACATGCTTAGGTGTTGATAAATGATGACTCTCTTTGTATTTAGTAAAGCTGTCATGGATTCATCTGGACAGTTTATAGGGCACCTCTCTTTGCTTTGCAGAGACCTAGTGATTTAGAGATGATCAGAGAGTTAAAGAAAGCACCACATACGTCAAAAAAAAAAAAAAAAAAAAACAGGTTCTCTGCCCATTAAACGCACCCTATTCTCATTTTAACTTTTTTTTTTTTTTTTTCCCATTTAAAGCACATCCTCACTGATGTCGCCTAAAGCCTCAGTTGCCTTTAAGGAGAAAAATTTACTAGGCTCCCCATTTCCTGGAAAACCCAACTCAATCTTAGAAGATCTAGGAAGGATTTATTCAGAGAAAACAGAAGAGAGCGTGTTGCACTTTCTTTTCAGTATCTGGTATTATGAGTTAAAGCAAAAGCTACTGCCAGGATCTAATGCCAGCACGTGACCATCTATGCCTGATAGAATATAGTGGGGACTCTATTATTAATATTACCATGGTAAGGACAAACTTTTACTTTTGTAAGAAGGACCACTCATATAAACACTGGAAAAGTTTCTAATGATAATGAGAACATTCATTTTTTAAAAAACAACAATATGACCCATCCAGTAGTAAATTTTAGATGCATGAGAGAAGGAGAGGGACTTGGAGCTGGGATGGGCATGTTTGAGCCCAAGCAGTGTTTAGCAGCTGTGTGACCTTGGGCACGTCATTTATGCTTTCTAAGCTGGTGTGTTTATCTGCAAAATGCAGATGTGAATTCTGCTTTTTTCATGGAGCTGTTGTGAGTCTCAGAGGAAAGTACTTTAAGGCAGGAGAGATGTTCTACAAGCAAAGGGCACTAGCCTGGCCCAGAGTCTTTACTCAATGGTTTTGAATGAATGTCTGAAAGAGTAGTTATCAAATTACTTTTTTTTTTAATTTCAGAATATCATGGGGTACAAATGCTTTGGTCACATAACTTGCCTTTGGACCACCTGAATCAGAGCTATAAGCGTGCCCTGGGTCTTCTTCATAAATTCTTTGCCTAGGCCAATGTCAGTAACAGTTTTTCTAACATTTTCTTCTATAATTCTTATGGTTTCAAATTACTGTGCATCAAAATCATCTGGAAAGTTAATTTTTAAAAAACTATCTGGCTTTATTCCATGTCTACCAATTCAGAGTGAAACCCAGGACTCTCAAGGCTTCCGAGTGCTGCTAAAGTACACATTCGATACGGCAGGTGCTGTGGTGTGCCACCTAGATGCCCCTTCAAGGAGGAATTGGTTTTCTAGCCCGTGAGGGTGTGGTCAGAGGCAGCCTTCAGCTCTCAGGTCTGCTCCCTTCCTTTCCATCCTGAGTTGTTGTGTCCTGAGGACACAAACCTTAACTACTCCTTAATACACACCCCAAACACCAAACTCCGTCTCAAAGTCTGACTTCTGGACAACCCCACCTGCTACATTTGTTAAATCTGAATCTGAAAACCAGATTTAATTATATTCTAAAAACCTTCTTAAGCCTTCATTGCCTACAGATATGAAGTTAAGACCCTTCGTGTTTTAATACCAATCTTTCTTTTTTGCCTCATTTCTCCATAAGTGTTTCCTAATCCCCAGACCAGCAAGACCAGACTATTTTCTGTTTAATGGTGCATTTTCATGCTAGAAGCCTTTGCATAAGTGTTTCCTGGACATTAACTTACTTTTCTCTTCGCTATTAAAATCCTATTTGTTTATGAAGATTTCTTACAGGTGCTACCTGAACCATGGGGTCTTTGTCAATTCTCCAGTCTCGCCCTGATCTCATTCCTTTGCTATAAGTTGTGGTTTTTGGGTGCTCTGCTCACCAAATTGAGCTCCTCAAAAATAGAAACATTGTGTTTTCCAGCATTTCATTTGTCTACATCACTCAGCCTAGTGCCTTAGTCATGGCTGATACATAAAGCCTTTGTGAGATTAGTTAATGGTACTGAAGCAGTAATTTACTAAAACATGTTTGTTTTAGTAAAAACAAACTAGAAAAACCCCAGGAACTACTATGTGATTGAAGCTATTGCCCCCTTTTATTGCACAGATAAGAAAACTGAAGGTTAAAGGACTTGCTTAAAATCATATAATTAATAAGCAGTAAAATGGAACCATGACTCAGATCTCTTTACTTCTTACTGAACATATATTTGAATGCTCAATTTTAAAATCAGAAACATTGTATAAACATTTGAAACTACTCTGGATGATACTATAATAGTGGATGCACGGCATGATACATTTGTCCAAATCCATAGAATGTACAACACCAAGGGTCAACCCTACTGTAAACTATAGACTTTGGGTGATAATGATGTGACAACGTAGGTTCATCAGTTGTAGCAAATGAGCCACTCTGGCAAAGGCTTTTGTTCAAGGGAAGGATTATGCATATGTGGGAGAAGAGGATATATGGGAAATTTCTGTATGTTCTGCTCAATATTGCTGCGAACCTAAAACTGTTCTAAAAGATAAAGTCTATTAAAAAATTGCTTGGGGTAACTTTTAACATAGAGTTAAATTCCTATATGCAATCAATTAAATTCCTGTAAGTTTTTTTTCAGGGATGTGGTCAAGACATGCTCTGTTCTACCATTGAGGACCAAAAGGAAAAGAAAGAGGCAAAGCGACCCTCAGCCTACTTTGCAATCATGTCATGTCATCGTTTATATTATTCCCCTGGCTATAAATGTTTTTACTGCCACTCATGCACTATGTAAATATTATGTCTTGGTTTCAGTGCCCCCAAAAGCAGATCCCTAGGTAAAGATTCATGTGCAATAGTTTATTTAGGGTGTGTACCCAGGAAACAAGGGCAGAGGAGCAGAGAAATGAGTTAAGGGAAGGAAGACACATGGCCAGCAAAGGGTATGTTATAAGCCGGTCACAACTCTAGGTAAGTGGATCTTGGTCCCAGTGGGAACCTCTGGGAACCAGTGGAGAACAAATGCTTCTGAGTTAATCTCCCTGATGGGGTGAACAAGCTGGAATAGTTAAATATAGTCTTCTTTCAGTCGTTGATTCAGAGCTTCTGAGTTGGGAGGTGCGGGTTAATTTCCTAACACATCCTGCGTGCCCCACTCTTAAGGAAAAGCAGTTCTGTTGCCAGATCAAGCAAAAAAAAAAAAAAAAAAAATCACAGGTGCTAGCAGTTGGAAGTCAGATTTTTTGGTGCTGCATTATATAAGTTCCGTTTTATTAGATGGAATGCTGAAGAGGAACTTGAAAAAGAAAAAAAATCTTTAAGGATAAAATAACATACACAAAACTTCATTTGCTTTTGCTTTTTCTTCGTGTAAAAAGATCTTGATTGCCTGATGTTTGTACTGAAAGAGTTAGTGCTCTTAAAAATTTCCATCGCAATTATATGTATCACCATTTAGAGCTTAGTTAGGAATGGCATCTGCTAGAACCATCTTTTATTAATGGGACACTATCCGTGTTTTTAAAAAAGTACATAACAGGCTATGAGTACTAGAGAACCCCAAAATAATAAGGCTATAAAAATAAAAATTTATTTTGCTTTCACATTCAAAAGTCTGATGGGTGTTAATCCAGGGTTAAAATAGTGCTCCATGGTACACGAGACCTGAGCTACGCTATCTGGCTGCACCGTCAAGCATGGCTTCTAGTCTCAGAATTATCTTATGCTCTACAGTGGCTGCTAGAGCTGCCCCCATTCTAGTCTCTCATGACCGCATAAAGGAAGGAGGGGGCTTTGAAGAAGAGATGCTGCGCACTTCTCAGAAGCTGCACACCCTATCTCTGCTTATATCCCATCCTCCAAACCTTGGTCACATGACCAGACCTCATTGCAAGGGAGACTAGAAAAGGATCTTTATTCCAAGTGGCCACATGCCCAACTAAAATGGAAACTTTACTACTGAAGAATAAGTGGGGAAAGAGATATTTGGGACAACTGTCACTCTCTTCCTTATAAGTCCTAAAAAATAAACTAGGAATTTTTAAAAATCTAAAATGTAAAAAAAAAAAAAAAAACTGCTAACAAAGTTTTAGCTTAAAACAGTCCTTATTGAGATGAAAGAGGAAAAAACACGTTTCGTTAGGCTCCTGCTGAACTTGTAGTTAGGTCAGAATATGATTAAGTTCATGGACCTATTCCAGAGGAGTGAGAGTGCATGCGTGTGTGTGTGTGTGTGTGTGTGTGTATGTGTGGTGTATATATGTCTGTGAATGTGTGTAAGTTAAAATCTTAAGAGGAGTCCTTTCTTTTGATACCAGCCATGTTATAGAGATTGGTCACATAATTTTAACCTATGTAAACAGGATATTACATAAACAAGTATTATGAGCACATAGGGAAAAATTTTCAAACATGAATTTGTTTTTATAGATCTCATTTCTCATTCAGCATGGTATTCCAATTCATGGCATTCCTTTGACTCCCGAATCTGAGATACTCTTCAAGATATAATAATATGATTAGCATTTTTAAGTCTTATAATTACCAGAAGCATGAATGGTCCTTCATAGAGCTGAATGAAAGAGTTTTGAAAAGGAATAGGAGAGACATTTTCAAGGTAGCTTTTCGACCACCATAAGAAACAAACCCATGGGAAAACAGACCATTGGCATTGTTATTGCTCCTGAATTCACAGACAGATTTCATGGTTAAAAATAAAACCACAGGTCTCTTGACAGGAAAGATGGGTAGAAACCAAAAAATTTGTGATTCTCCTTGGATGATTGTGATGGATAATCAGAGACACAGCTTTTCATATTGATTGGCCTCATCTTTCTGGAGACCAGAAATGGAATCCATCTGGATGTTTGCTAAAAGACAGCAGATGGAGTTATACCACGTGACACTAAGCAGTTCTCTCTATCATAATCCACCAATAGCGTTCTTTACAAGAATTATATTACTGGAGACCTGAAAGATAATTTTCCTCTTACGGCTTAGCTCCAGATTTGTTATGGCTGTGGAGTCTCCATTTTAGAAGAGAAAGTCTCTTAAATATCCTCTGTACTTTCCTTTTTTAAATTTGGAAAACAAGTAGAGACCAGCTAGCATGACTTTGTATCTGGAAAGGTTCTAGGGCAATTCATTAAAGATTCGTTTGTAGGTACCTTGAAAATAAGTGTATGTTAATGAGCAGGAACAATAATTTTTCTTAAGTGAATTGTGCAAAACAAACACACTGTCTCAGTTGTATAATGTGTTAGTTATCATGCACAAAATGTAAAGATACTTGGCTTCACCTATTTGCAACTACCTTCTTCCTCAACTCTTCATCTTCATAGACCCAAAATCTATATTTACAGCAGTCTTGAAGACCTAGTTAGTATTTTTTCTTTGTTATATCTTTTGATATCATCTGCTTTTGTCTTTATCACCTTTAATATTGGTTACACCACTCTGTTCTCTTGACTACCATTTCCATCCTAAATTATACACTTACCAAATAGGTAAGCCTACTATCATTTTTCCTAGGTCTCCAAATTTGTTCCCTCCAAAACTTACAAAGGAATCTTTATATCCACTACCTTTCCCATTTCCCCCAAGAAGCTTATTTCAAGTTCAGGCCCCCACTCACTTCATCAAGACCCTTAATCTTTCTTTTGAAACTTCTTTCCCATGCTGTATGAAAGGGCCACAATAAATTTCATTCATTAATTCAACAAACTTATAAAAATTCATGCAACCTCTTAGCTATATATTTCAATTTCAAGGACAGAAAGGCATGAGATAATGCCATTGCAACAAAATCACTATTAGGTGATCACAAGTATACACAAAGCCTGGAGATTGGTAGAAAACAGAGCTTGGTTTTACTCACTGAATTTCTCACTAGTCGCTCTGGGTTTCATCTCAGGTGGGCGTTAGGTGGTTTGCTTCATCCATAATTTGTTTCCTGGTCCCCTCCATGGTTTTATCCCTCTGGATCATCCACCACCAAGCTTTCACCTCTCCACGAATAGGTTCCCTCTGGTCCTCTATCCACCCTGTAGAGATGCAGAACCTTTATCAGATCATTCAGATACTGTGAAGCATCTGGAGATGTCTTCAGGTCCTCCAGTTCCCTCCCAGAAAAATGCCTCCAAGTTCTACAAAATGTTTTCCTATTAGTATAGATCAACTTTAAAGCATAGCTTATGGACAATTTTATACTAAGGAAGGATTTCTTCCCAGAAAGGGGGAAAGAGAAAACAAAACATCTTCAGGATGCTTTAGAGACACATGCAAGAATGACCATATGTATCACACCCTATACATCCGCAGGCATCTAATTTGCTATATTCACTGTCTCTAGCATTAGATGGTCTCCTTTATTTTTACCCTGTTACCACATTACTGGAAAAAGTCAGAGAGGCAAGTGTATTTGGCTCACTACAAGTTTGTGTTCTGTAATCTCACTGACGTTAGGGCACAACAGCAATACTATCCTACATGGAAGCATATCATGATCCTCTGTGGTGTGCCCTTTTTGTTTTTCAGAAGCTACGTTCCTTTTCCTAACAAAAATATGCCCATTTCTTACAGTGACGAATGTAAAATTAGCAGGCATGCATTCATTGACTTATCTTCTCTTTCATTCTTTCAGCAAACTGAGCAGCTACTAGGTACAAATTACTGCACTAGGGATGAGGAATAGAAGAGCAATCAAAGAAAGACAAAGTCCTTGGCATCAGGGAGAATGCAGTATAGATAATGAGACTAACTTTAATACAGTTAACAGTGATGTAAATGTAAAAATTACCATGATGGAAAGTGAAGTAGAGTTACATGGTTCTGTAAGAGCCTGTAGAAAAGAGACAACCTTGTAAGAGATGTTTGGGAACTCTCAGAGAAAGTGACTCTGAACCTGAGAACAGAAGAAGGGTGGGCATTAACTGGGCAAGGGGTCAGGAGAGGGGAAGCTAGCAGGGAAGGATTTTTCTAAGAAAACGGACATCCCTTGGTTCAAGGGAGCAAGAAATTTAGAGGAATTGAATGTAAGAAGGGCTAGATGCCTGAAAAGTTGAAATCCAAAGCAAGTGTGGTTTAAGGGGAGACTGAAAATGTGGGGAGTAGGGGAAGTCTAGATCATGTGAAATCTTGCAGGCTGTGTTCAGGAAGGTTGGCTGTAATGTAAGACAGATGGAAAGCCTGAGAAAGGTTTTAAGCAGAGTGCAGGATGTGAAAAATTAGACTTAGCTTCAAGAAGTTTACTTGGAGATGGTGAGTGGAGAATGGATTGGAGGAGGACCAGAATGGACAGAGAGGGCCAGTTAGAATGCTCGTACAAGAGTCTAAGTGATCCTCCTGCCTCAGCCTCCCAAGTAGCTGGGACTACAGGTGTGTGCCACCACACCTGGCCAATTTTTCTATTTTTAGTAGAGATGGAGTCTTGCTCTTGCTCAGGCTGGTTTTGAACTCCTGACTTCAAGAGATCCTCCTGCCTTGGCCTCCCTAAGTTCGAGGATTATAGGAATGAGCCACTGCACCCAGCCTAACTCAAAGTTTTCTGACCACAAACCTGAGTTTACCCTAGTAAGAAGTATTCAGAAGAATGAGGTGAAACAATATATGCTTTCTTTTTCTCATTCAATGTTCTTGGACAGAACTCCACCCAAATAGTTTTTAACTATTTTTGACCTTTACTTCCTAATATTTTTAGAGCTATCACTTTGTCCCAAACTGATTTTTAAAAGTATTTTACAATAATTTAAACCATGTAATCATATTTTTAAACTTTTTTTAATTTTTATTTTGGCATATTACGTGGGCACGAATGTTTAGGTTACATATATGGCCTTTGCTCTGCCCCAGTCAGAGCTTCAAGCGTGTCCATCCCCCAGATGGTGCACACTCCACCCATTAGGTGTGAATATACCCATTCCCTCCCCCCACCTCCTGCCAACCCAACATCTGATGAATGTTACTATTATGTGTGCACATAAGTGTTGATCAATTAATACCAACTATGTAATCATATTTTCCAAACTCAAATCTGTGACTGACTTTGCTTTCTTTTTGAGTCATGACATCAAGGCCAACATTCATTTCAAGTGGCATTATTTTCATACACAGAATAATAATTAACATAAATAATAACATAATAATTAACATATATATCACTTATTATCCAGACACAGATGTACATGTATCATCACATTTCATTTCTATAATAGCCTGTAAGGTAGGTATTATCTCCATTTTAAAGATGAGGAATCATCTCTCAGAGATGTTAGGTAATTTGCCCAAGGTCACACAGTAACAGGCAGGGTAGTTATTGTTCTCAGACAATCTTATTCCAGAGTCTGTGCAATGAACCAATTCAAATAGTAGCTCTTTCCTTCACCTCCACCAAGATTTGAAATTAATTAAACACAACAGTGAACATTAGGTTCAGTGGATATATTTTACCTATTTCTTTTATTTTTGGAAATATATTCTATAAAGTTATAATATTGGAGCAGAAAATGTATTTGGTAAAATATTCTAATAAAAAGAAAAATGCAAACTCTTTTTTGACTACTAAAAATGCTTACGCCATCCATATGGGTCACTCGATGAAAAAATGTACTTAGATTTTTTTCTTTATTCTTGGTAAACAAATTAACATCTGTTATCCCAAATAGGCAAGCTTAGCCAGCCATGACTCCTCTCAACAAATATGTTCTGGAAGATTTTAAAAATATATTTATTTTGGAGGTTTCAGAGAACTAGAGTAAACAGCTGGCAATGTCTAAGGAGACTCCTCTTTTCCTTTTTTCACTCTCATTAAAATATTCTCTTTCAAAGAATCATTCAGATGAATACAAAAGGAAAATATTAAACTATAGAAAAGTCAGGAGAAAGAAAGGTTTGTAGTTCTGCAAGTAGTAAGATCACATACATGAGATTTGATTTTCCTAGAGAAATGAATGATTTGAACAATTTCATTATTTATTTTACCCCATACTAGGCATGGTAATTAGGAGACAGACCTAAGTAAAGTCAGTCCTTCTGGCTAAGAGTATAAAACAATTATATTGTGAGACACTGAAGGGCCTGATCCATTGCTGATTGAAGTTTTTCTGTAATTGGGCTGGGTTAGATATATGCAGTGTTATGGTAAATAAACACTAAACCATAAGATGCATGAAGGCAGTGGTTATGGTTCATTTGGGGAGGAAACACAAGGAAAATGAGGGCACAAGGAAACTTTTAGTGGCAATAGATATGTTAACTATCTGGATTGTGGTGATTGTTTCCTGGGGAGGGGGTTTCAAAACTTATCAAATTATGTACTTTGAATATGGGACATTTGTTGTATGACAATTATACTTCAATAAGACCGTGATCTCTATACAGCTTCCAGTAGGAATATGTGATTTTAGCAACTCCTAGGGCTTTCCCAGGAAGCCTAGAGGGGTCCTTCCCTGCCCAGGCCTCAGGAGAGAAAACAACCTTTCTTACACAAATAGCTCATGAATGCTAGGTGTGGTGCCAGGCATTGGATATAAAAAGAATTTTTTTTAAATAAAAGATTTTATGTTAAGATCCAGGAACAAAATCCAACTATTTTCAGCATACATAAGACAGATCTGAAACAAAATAACAAAAAGGGGCAAGAGTGAGAAAATTGATGCTAATCTAAATTGAATAACAGAGATCACTGTCTTAAGATCAGACAAAGTTGAATTTACAGGAGAACATATCAATTAGATAAGAGGAACATTATCTTCTAGGATCACAACATGAGAAACTGGAACTGCTTCTCATAGAAACTGATGAAAATTCTATATATGTGTGTGCGTGTGTATATATGTGTATGTAAATATACGCACACATACACACACATGCACACCATTTAATATCTCCAAAAATGGTCCTAAGGGCATACAGCACATGAAGAAATATTATTGAATAAAATCCACTAAAATTCAATAAGAACAGTGGGAGTCTGTGGTATTTGAACCAAGATCATTCCCTCCTCTTCCCCTCCCAGCTCAACAAGACAAAAACATTGCTCCAGACTTGTGCAGCCAAGAGCTCAAGGCTCTCTCTATCCTCAGTTCCTAGCTTGTAGAGCTATCTTACTGGAAGGGGGAGGACTTCTTACCCTGCTCTCAGCTACCTGTTGCTAAAGCTCAGTTCTTGGAGAATTCAGCTAAGAGAGGAGTCTCCCTCCTTCTTCCAGCCTTCCACTGGTGCAAAGGAGTGAGGTACTCCTCACTCCTCATAAAGGTATGAGTACAGGTATGTTTTGATATAATGATTCCTTTTCTTTTGGGTAGACACCTAGTAGTGAGTGGAATGCTGGATCAAATGAGAGATCTACTTTTACTCCTTTGAGAAATCTCTACCCTGTTTTCAATAGAGGTTATACATTCCCAATATAGAAAAGTGTTCTCTTTTCTAAACATTCTCTCCAATATCTGTTATTTTTTGACTTCTTAACAGTAGCCATTCTGCCTGGTGTAAGATGATATCTCACTGTGGTTTTAATTTGAATTTCTCTGTTGATTAGTGATGTTGAGCATTTTTTTCAATGCTTTTTGGTCCTTTGTATGTCTTCTTTTGAAAAATGTCTATTCGTGTCCTTTGCCCACTTTTTAATGGGGTTATTTGGTTTTTCTTGTTGTTAAGTTGTTTGGGTTTCTTGTAAATTCTGGATATTAGTCCCCTGCTGGATGCACAGTTTGCAAACAGTTTCTTCAGTTTTACAGGTTGTCTGTTCACTCTGTTGATTATTTCTTTTGCTGTGCAGAAGCTTTTTAGTTTAATTAAATCCAATTTGTCTATTTTTGTTTTTATGCTTGTGCTGTTGAGATCTTGGTCATGAATTATTTGCCTAGACCCAATAAAGCAAAGTGCAATAAAATAATGTATACTTGTACTTCCCCCAACCCTGCTTTATTGAGGTATGGTCGACAAATAAAAATTGTATAAATTTAAGGTATACAATGTGGTCTTTTGATATAATTATACTTTGTGTAATGATTTCCACAGCCAAGCTAATTAACATATCCATCACCTTACATAGTTACCATCTGTATGTGTTGCATATGTGATGTGGACACTCAAGATATACTCTATTAGCAAATTTTCAGTCTATCATACATTATTAACTATAGTCTATAGTTAACATTTACCATACATTTTTATTAACTATAGTTATCATGCTATATTTTAGATCTCTAGCACTTATTCATCTTATAACTGAAAGTTTGGCCAACATCTCCTATTTCCTCCACCTACTAGCCCCTGGTAACCACCTATCTACTCTCTATTTCTCTAACTTCAACTTTTTTAGATTCCACAACAAGTGATATCATTCAATATTTTATCTTTCTGTGTATGGTTTATTTCCTTGGGACATACTTGTCAGAAGATCTTATATCTTCCATGTGCCTATGGAATCATGCTTTTCATTTTCAGTTCTACATACCACAATGGCATTTTTACTTGGCAGAAAGATCATATGCAGAACCTTACCTGCAAGGGACTCTGGGAAACGTAGTCTTTAGTTTCCTAAACTTTATAGCAGAACTATTTAAAGTATGCTCCATGGACTGCTGACAGACTGTAAACTGTTTATTAATTGTCAAAGAAAAGGTAAGTACAGAAATTAAGAACAGGTATTTAGAAATCTATTATCTACTTAACAGTTTTATGTCTGTTGAATGTAATAATTTTAAAATGAGGCTAAGTTTTTTGGTTCTTTTATTTTATTGTTTTTCAGTAACTTATTTTATTGTATTTTACAGAAGTATTAGTCTTTAGCAGATTTAAAAGAAACTGGTATGCACCACAGATAGTTTGCAAAACACTGCTTTATAAAATACCAGTAAATAAACTAGAAGGAGGTTGAAATGGATGCCCAACATATTTGAAAAACAGAAAAACCTTCTCATCTATGCAAGGATTTAGAGAACATATGACATGATATTGCATCTGGAAAAAAAGAAAACACTTTAAAATTGAATGAAAATAAAACAATCTGAAGAGTGGTAAAGTAATGGCATAAAAGATCTAATGATAAACACTTAAACCTGTTAAACATAGAATTTTAAGTGTTGTTGAAAATAGAGTTGTGTGTGTGTGTGTGTGTGTAGAAAAAAATCTTTTATTGTATTAATAGTTTTCTTTTTCCCCTTTCTCTATCACTGAATTGGCAAACAATATCATGTAGATCATATTTCATCCTTAGGCCAACCAGAAATTCATTCAGCAGCCAGCAAAACATCTTTAGTATTTTGTGATTCTAATCTTGTTTCCTGGCACTAGACCATATGTTATTATTGATGACAAGGTTAATAAATATCTTGGCTCTAAGAGTTGCCAGAAAATGATCTATTTGTCTTCTCTACTTCTCTCTTCTTCTCAGAGGTAGGGCCATTTGATTCTACCTTTAGTCCTTTAGAACCAATTTTGACCTTGGACAAGAGAGATTTAAAGTGTTCACAAGACCTGGTCCTCAGAATCAAATCCTTTCTCATCCAGCTCTGCATAGTACTGGGCCTCTGCAATTTCTTCCTGGTCCTGGTTCCCAATCTGCACCCCGATTTCTGCTACTAGACCTCATGTTGTTCCTGTCATAGCAAACTGCTATCCGGGTCTCTCTAGGACCTGGGAATCTGCCTTCCTCCTGTGAGTGAGCATCACAGGGACAAGGGATTGTTTCCCAGGAATCTCCTCAACAAATTCTCAGAACTTCCAGAAACACTGTGTATAACATAAAATGTGTTCAAACTCTAGGAAATGTGCTTTCAATTCTACTCAATTCAAGTCATCAAAGATTCATGAAGCAACCTGTGCCAGGCCCTGTGCTAGGGCCAGGGAAGTAAAGATGAATTAGACACATTAGAATGCTCTCAAGGAGTTCCTAGTCTTGTCAAAGAGAATGAGGGATAGATGCTTCACAATAGCATGTGTTAAGGAGTAGACATATATGCCTAGTCAGAGAGAGAAGCGGCTCAGAGGAAGAAGTGGTCAACTATCTGGGAAGAAAACATGGAGATGGTAAAAGTTTTATGTGCAGTGGCTGCATAAGTGTAATGCTTGGATTTCGTCCTTTTGCAGTTAGCAGATGTGGTAGATTGCGTTATTGGCCCCTATTTCTCTCTCTTTCTCATATATATATATACATATATGTGTATATATATGTATATATATATATATGTCATAACCTCATGGGGAATGTCACTTAACCCATCCCTTAACTCTGGACTCAGCCACTAGCTCAGAAACTCACTTTGGCTAATTGGAAATGAATGGAAAAACACAAGTATAAAGAAGGATGGAACTGCATGTGGAAGCTTCTGCTTTTGAGATTCCACCATCACCAGAAGTCTTGCTCAGTCTAGTCTGTTGGTCCTAGGAGGGGCCAGTTGGTCCTAGGAGGGGCCATTTGCCCCAGTTAAACAACCTCCCTTAAGCTAGCCTAGAGCAGCATGCCCAGCTGACACAAAGAGGCATTAGCAAGCCCAGAGGAGGGTATCAGCCCACCCCCAGACGCATGAGAATAACATGCCTCATAACAGACAAACCGAGAGATCATCACAATATTTAGCTAATTGAAGGCTTGAACTACAGTGGCAAGGAAAAAAGAATAGATTCAAGAATGACATAGGATGAAGGTCATAGTGGTTTTTTGGATATGGATAAACAAGAGGCAGATGGAGTTTAGGATGGCCCACAGATTTCTGATGACTGACAAAACTGTGACAAACAGAAAATATAGGATTTCGAGAAGGTCTATTAATGGACAGGAAAGGATTCACAGCAGGCCTGAGATATCCAGAAGTAATGATTCAGTCAAATACCCATGTAAATACGGTAATGATCCAAAGACAAGACCCCCTGGTAAACACACTAATGGTGTTTATGGGTGGAATGACATCAGGAAGTCCTTACCTATAATTTTTTCTTCATGGGATATGTCTGGTAGCTCTTGATTATTGATTATACACAAAACTGGAATTTATGGTTTTATAGGTCATGAATGGCTGAAAAATGAAGGGTCACACCATACACTGTAATTA
Source organism: Eulemur rufifrons (assembly GCF_041146395.1). NCBI lineage: Eukaryota > Metazoa > Chordata > Mammalia > Primates > Lemuridae > Eulemur > Eulemur rufifrons. The sequence goes on from NC_091002.1 coordinate 32,957,949, forward strand.
ACAAAGTATAAAATGGTTAATTCTAAACTTTTAAGTTGGAACAAGCTGAAAGAGTACTAGAAGAAAAATGCCTTCCCTTTAGCTAGCCTAGTGTGATAGTCTGGACCTTGGGGTGTGCTTACAACATTGCTGGGGAGTTGGCAATAGCAACCCTGCTGAACTTCCATGTGTCATGATGTACTTCAGTTTACAGGTGTCAGTTCAAGTGGCTTTATAGATGATCTTGTTATAACAAAACAAAACCATGTAAAATGGACAAGCGGCTTAAATAGAATAGTTTCCCTTCAGAGAAACTTGAAGAAACAGAAGCCAACAACAAGGACCTGGCATTGCCCCTATTCTTAATGAAAGAATGTTCTCCAAAAGACAGGCTCTTCCCAGAAAGTGTCAGTGGCCCACCTATGTTAATGAACAGGACTGGGGGCTGATCCTTTTAAGATAAAAAGCCTTCATTGATTACAACATGAGGACAACGTGGATGCAGTGAGTGCCAAAAGTTGGCGGAAGGGAGTGGTGCAGTTCTCAGAAAAACTGAGGGACATTAGGCAAATGATAGCTGTTCTTAATGAAATTCTCTCTGGTTGGCACACTGTTTTAGTGATCAGATCGGTTTGGTGTCAAGTCTTTTGTTATCGCAGAATCAGTTGAAATCTTGTGTGCATTTCCTGTTCTGCTAATTGTAATGGGTTTATGCTTTATTTGTCCTCAAATACTAACTTCTGGAAAGCAGGAGTGGATTAAATATCAGCATTTCTCAAACTGAGATCATACGAATTACCATGAGACCCTGGTAAAATGCAGATTCTGACTCAGCAGGTCTGTGTTAGATGTGAGAATCTGCATTTTTAACAACTTTCCAGGTGATGCCCATACTGCTGATCCACGAATCACACTTTGAGTAACCCTCGTCTAGGTCTAGATAGATCTATTTATTAGGGCAAGAGTATCTCACAGCTGTTTACTATGGATCCTTAATTATAGAAATTATTCTGTGACTACCTTCCATAAAGAAATTCCCTGTAGGGTGAAGCTCCTTCACTGTCCCTCTCTTCTTCCTTCAAGATAGGAGGAAAAATCAGAGAGAACCATGTAGCAAAACAACCCTTTCCTCCCTACTCCACCCCAAAGTGGCTGCTAGCTGACTTGAAATGTAGCTATAATGACTCCTATCAACAACAATATGTTAATGAATTATCTTCAACACACTAAATTACAAGCATAAAAAGCCTTTTCCAGAAAAGTGCTGTTGAAGAAATTTCAGAACACCTGATTCTTCGTCCATTTATATACCACGTACTTCCCAGATAGAGCTACAATCCTCCCCAACCCCACGATCACTGCTCTTGTCTGTAATACCCATTTGCCCTACTTATTTGGAGATTTCTCTACTGAATTTCACTATCATTTGCATATTTCCTGTGCTTTACTTGTCTTTCCTAGGAAATGTTAAACTCTTGGAAGGTCAGAGATAGTAATAATAACAATAGCAACTATCTCAATTAACATTAATCAAATATTTACTATCTGTCAGACACTGTACAAAGACTTTATATACATTATTTCATGCAATACTCTCAACAACTCTATTATTCCTGTTCTGAGGCTTAAAGAGAATAAATAACTTACCAGAGACACGGCAAAGACTACAGTTTGCTCCCCAATATCCATTCTCCATTCTTCTACTGTAATAAACACAATTCCATTCAGGACACCAATGCAGTTGGCTACAAGCCTCTCCAGAAGCTAAGTGTGGCCAGGAGACTAGAGTGTAGCCAATGAGATGTAAACAGAAGCCTGGTATGGAACTTGAAGGTGCAAAAAGAAAGCTGAGGGAGCAGCAGAGAAGCATTTTACAGGAACTTGTCCCCCCTCTGACTTTCTTTCTTCAGACCTTCAGTGATCACTTTGAGACAGAATAAGGACTGAACTTGGGCCCCCTGCCCCTGACCAGGAATTCAATATAACCAGCTCAGCTGTTTGCAGAGGGCTGAGACCAACAGTTTCCCTCCTAAGCAGTATCTTACAGGAATGCAAAAATAGGATGTTTCCCTGAAGGAGAAACTCTAGGGGCTGGAACTGGACAAGCCCTGCCTGTGCCAAGATGGCCCCCAGCACTGACCTTTCACCAACTTATCTCCCCATTATAATGCTGAAAATTACTCCCAGGGGCAGAGATTTAACATGCTAATGAGACATGTGATACATGAAGAAGCATGTACTGAAAGGAATTCACCTCTACATGCTTACAAGTCACCCTTTTCGCACCTGCACCTCTTTAAAACTCTCCCCAAACTTCCCTTGGGGAGCCAGCCTGTGGACTCTGTCCTTTATTTCCTTTGTGGCTTGAGCAGAAGCCTCATTAAAACATGGCCTGTGACTCCAGTAGGTCTCTTGTCCATTTACATTGCATAGAGAGCCCAAGGGCCCCCGCTGCGCTGGTACCAACTTGATGGGTTTGGACTCTGGCAGCCTTCTTGGACCACAGGGTGGCCTTGAGAATGAAGTCCATATACTAGCACCATGGAGCCAAAGAACTGGGAAAGCCTGAGTCTCTGATGACCTTGAAGATGCACTTCCAGTCCAGGACCGCTAGCTCCTGACTTCTGTTATATGGGAAAGAAAGAAATATGCAAGTCCCATTTTAGCCCTTTTGGATTTTCTCTCACTCTCAGCCTGGACTTACTGTTGGGTCGGGATAAGGAGCAGGGGGAACAGATGCTTTGTCTACGGGTTTCCATTGAGAAATAGATGATGTTAGGAGATGCTTTGTCTACTAGGAGGAAAAAATTGACCAGAAGGGGGGCTTCTAAGAAGGAAAAGATGATGTGTCAAGGGGTCCCCAGGGACTGACCAGATATTTGGTCTATGAAAGGGGGTCTCCAAGGACTGACCAACCAGAAAGACGTAGCAAGGCCACAAAGTGGAGGGCATGCACATAAGTAAGGTGACAGTATTTCAAGTGACCTACCCTCATTAACATAGTAAAAATCACACCCACCCATGCCATGACAGTTTACAAATACCATGGCAACCCCCAGAAATTGCCATAAAAAGATAGAAAAGGGAAGATTCACCATTCTGGGAATTCTCCACCTTTTTCCAAGAAAAACCATGAATATTCCACCCTCCACTTAACATAAAATTAGGGAATCAACATAAAAGGGAGAAATCTCGTTAAACTCAGGGTCTCCTCCACTTGCAGGGCTTGACCCATTCCTTTTCTGGAATGTGCTATGCATAAATAAACTTTGGCACTTTGCTTCCTTGCATCTGGTTGGTCTGCTCATTTGCTCCATCGACTCAGTACCAGTAACCATTCTTCGGTACTGGGAACACGGACCTGACATCTGGTCCCCACACCTGACATTACCTAACCGAGTGTGTCTGGCATCTGACAGGAGACATTGCCAAGATTCAGCCGTAGGTAGTTTAGTATTGTCTTCCAACCCTCCATGCCTTGAATAACACGTACACTATACGCTCTGCTTCGTTTGGCCACAAGAATGAACTCCCTACTGAGAAGAGAAAGAAACCCCATATATTTTCTGTACTAAAATAATCCTCCCCAGGATTTTCTGACATGGTCTACTTTAGGAGGTATAAGGCAGGAATCCACTGGCATACATACAATTAGAAAATGTGGTAAAGATATTTCTTGACTGTTGCAGATACTTTTCAAGATCTTTCTTTTATTTATTGGTTGTTCCTACCCTTCACATTTTTCTCATTTGCAACCCATACATTTGAGGTTGCCATTATCATTTGTGCATTCATTGAGCAAATACCTATTAAGCACCTACTACATGCTAGGAAACCAGTCTAGTGGTTGGTTCCACTAGACTGTTGTTGGTTGGTTCCACTAGGTGTTGACTATGGAAAAATAAATCAGGGTTTTAAAGAATTAAAGTTAGTTTCATCCAGAAGTCTTACTGAGGACTACAGACTGAGGCTTGTAGCCCGGGAGCAGCCCTTTAGAGAGGTTTTACCAGACTGCTCCAGCACAGTATTTCAGCCCACTGTTCCTATACAGGTGGTGAAGTTTTGGTACATGTAAAATCACATCAAACTTGCTCAAAAGTTACATTACAGCAGAATCACAGGATGGTTTGTGTGTAAGAGTACATCTTGTTATAGATTACAGAAGCATAATCACTAACCCCATCAGATGTTATCTTAATGAAAGGGCAGCCTTGTTAAAATGAAAGGGCAGCTTTGCAAAAAATAACAGGAAAATATCTAATCCCTCGATTTTTCCAGTAACAGTTAAAGATCAGTCCTATGAGTTCTCTTGCTATCAGTCACCCCGTGGGAGTTCTGTTTCAGCCATATCTCCAGGGAAGAGTCATATCTCCTGTGATAACCATAATTGTATAATCCCATCTCCAAGGAAATGCAGGGAAGCTAACTCTTGGACTTTGACATCCTGACTGCCACTTATGTTATCAACTGATAGCAATCACTATTTATTTTCCTTCCTCTTTGTCCCCATAAAATCAGCAAGCCAAGCTCATACCACTTGCCACTGAATGGCCAGTAAGTAGAGAGGCAGGGGTTGGACAAGAAAAGCGACTTTTATTCAGAGAGCCAGCAAACTGAGAAGATAGAGGGCTAGTATCCCAAAAAAACATCTTAAGTTAGTGTGAACTTTAGGCTCCTTTTCATCTTAAGGGAAGAGGAAGGAGTGGGTTGGGTTGTAAAAGGTAACCAAGGACCACAGACATCTGGGCGTCAGTGAGGGTCTGAGGAGGTTGTAAAACTTCTTTGCTCCTGGTCAGTTAACTTTGGAGGACAAAGCTCAAGATTGCTTCTAGGAATCTTTAACACAGCATTGTTACTTGTGTGTATACTTTTCTTATCTCCCTGGGAGTTAGTTTTGGAAAAGGCATGGTTGTCACCTTTTAATTAACCTATCAGAAGAGCTAAGCAGAAGCTTTTAACCTAAAGGATATTGATTACCGCAGGGGGTCACAAGCAAGATGAACTAGTTATGTTAAGCTTCCCTTCCACTGTTAACAAAACCTGAGCAAGGGCATGGCCTCAGCTGGAATCTGGCCTCAGCCTGGTTCCACAGGGAGTTCTGGAGTGTGAGCCGTACCATTCTCACCTGGTCTGTTGTACCCCTGTGTCTACCAGCCACTGGCTGCTGGATGTCCCCCCTGTAGAAGGCAGCTCCCACCAGCGAGGGCAATTCTGTGCAGAACAGGGCAGGCGCACCAGCCAGATACTGAGGATCCAAAAGCATCCACCACATCCCCCTTTGTCTTTTTCATCCATGAGAGTTTCCTGATTTCTTTTTATATAGTATTCTTGCATAATTCCCGTCTTCTTCTCCTTTAGAAGAAGAGCTTCTTCTCAAGCCTTTCTTTGTCCCACTCCTGAAAGACATGAACGGTTGTATTATTCTTTTGATAATGGACCCAATCTGTGAATGAGTAATGACTTATCAGGAGAGAATAGACGTTTGAATTTTGTGATCAAAGCACAATAATTCAATGATGGTGCCCTGAGCCCCATTTCCTTTGTTGTACAAATGACAACCAGGATTTTTTGAAGTCTACATTTTTTTTTTTTTACTTCTATTGGCTATTCTATAAATAGCTTGGGGCAAGAAGATTCATATTTGTCTTTATTTCTGGCATCTAGCTTGGTTCCTTGCATAGAGCAGATATTCAATAAATGCTAATGAGTAACTGAGTGAATTAATGAATATTGGGGGTAGCTGGTGGGATATGAATGTCTACTGTAAGGATGAAAAGATTAAAAGTTTATAGGGGCCAGGCAGGTAATATAAATAAGAAAAAGGGGTTGTGGCTAAATGGAGAGAACACACAATATCTTATGGGGACAACAGCCTTTCCGTTCTACCAGATAATGGAAACTGATTGGGAATGCTGGCCTTGATGTTTTGATTTTTTTTTTCTCTCAAGAAAATCTAGAAATTCAAAATTATATCTGAAATGTTCTTATTTTTAGATGTTGACTGATAACCTAAATAACAACGAGTAACATTATAGGAGCCAAGTCATACATTTAATTAAATTTCATTTGGGAAATTTTGGTTTGTGTCCACTGCCATGGAATATTTCCTGGTTGGTAATTACCATTTTTCCTCTTTCAGTGAGTACCTGAGAAAATGGGAGAACAAGAGAGCAATTGTCTTCTGTTCATCTCCTGACCTCACTTCACCTCCAAAATCTCCTACTAATCAAAAGTATCACAACCAAGAGCATCTTTTGGTTTTCTCTGCAAGATTCTACTTTGAGTTTTTCCCCTGTTCTTATGGCAACGTTTTATTCCACCTTTTTTATTCCTGTCTATACTTTAGAGATTATTGCACTCAGGACTTCTATTCCTTAGCTCCTTGTCTTCTTACTCAACACGTGTTCTTACCCACTCTTCTATAAACTTTGAGGAGGTCCAGGGCTGTGTTTCAAAATGGGTCTGTGAATACCTGGAAATTCCTTTGCAAAGTGATGTGTGCCTGTGTCTAAGTGCATTTTGGGGGGTAGAGAAGTTTGTAATTTTTATCAGATCCTAAAAGGAGTACCCCCTTGCCCATCCACTTTTAAAGCCTCACCTATATTTGCCTATACCTCACAGCTAGGTCATGACATGTTTCCTTACCCTCTTTTAAAAAAATATTTCAATGGATTCCCACTTTCTTCAAAATAAAATTCTTTTAGGTTCCTTAGACTGGCATACAGGATCCATTACCATTACATCCAACCCTTGTGCCCTACGTTCCATCAGTTGCAAACTATTTACAGTCTCACATTCTCTCAGGCGTCTGTATTTGTAAACATGTCTCCAACACCTTCTCCCAACCTCTCATCCACCTGCCCATGGATAGCTAATATTTACCCTCAAGTTGGATTCCCCCAGAAACTGACCCTAAGACAAGGACTTGAGTGTGAATTTCCTTTTTATTTGGGAGTTCATGCCCAGGAGGAATTAGTAGGGGAGAGGGAAGTGAGACATAGACCAGGAAGAATGTAGTAAAGGGTGGGTTATCAAACCAGCCACTACAATGAGCAATGAGAGAACTTCTATCCTGCTGAGAAACTCTTAACAGACAGCAAAGAACAACTTCAGAGTTATCTCAACTGTAAAGCCAGAAAGCTGGAGTATTTATCTACCAACTCCTGGAAGTCACTGCTTGAGGACTTTTGGAAGGACTTAAGGCAGTTATTGGGCATGTTCCAAAGCCAGAAAAAAGCCTTTAGGTGGTGAGTCTTCAGTAAATTGCTCATAGCATAGAAGTGAGGATTGTAGGAATATGGGCAGGGTAATGCCAGTTTCACTATACAATCCCAAACGTACAAATCACTCTGCAAACAGACCCAATCGAAGGATTAATCCAAGGGAAGCAAAGATCTCTCTTCCTCATTTGAGTTATGTAGCTCTACTTTGTGGTCTCTTAGAGATCTGAAGTAACTTTATAAACATATTAATTACATCATTGAGAATGTATTTATTAAGTAGATGCCATGGACAAGGCATCGTGCTGGGCACTGAGGGTGCAGGAGTGAAATAGGCAGGCATCAACGAACTGATGATCATTTACATGTGCAATGAGTGTCACACGACTGTAGTAAGCTGATCACTTGCCTGCTCCAAGCCCCTAAACAATATACATACACACACACACACACACACACACACACATATTTTTTTTTAGAGATGAGGTCTTGCTCTGTTGTCCAGGCTGGAGTGCCGTCATAGCTCATTGCAGCCTCGAACATAAATAGTATCTTTTATATCTTAATTCTCAGCTCTTATTCACTGTTGGGCACAGAGTGGGCATTCAGTGACTATTTAGCAATGATCAGTGACTAAATGAAGTATATTCCCAGCCTTACTTGGAGCCCTTTATTTGGAAACTACGAGCACGTGGAACAACTCCTGGAAGGATTCCAAGCTGAATTGGACACTTGAACTGTATCTGTAAGCACAGATCTGGGAAAATCACTGGCCTCGGCGGGGCCACTGGAGTGAAGTAGCAATCTCTGCCACTGCTGCCCCAAAAGAATACCCTGTATACTTCCAAACAGCATGTTCTTTTTTAGTAAACTCAAAGCAAGCTCACTTTGCGGCCAGAATCACTGCAATTGATCAGTGGTAATTAAAGCCAGGCCTAGGTGGCATCCTTTTAATCCTTAAAGTAATTTCCAGTGTGAACCTTTAAGGCTAATTTCCCTAGTGAGCCCAAACCGGAGTAGAATGAATCACTTTCCGACCTTTTCGTGAAGCCAAGTACAGTATAATGTATGGAGCATTTTCTTGATCATTTTATCTTTACACAGCTGAATTTTTCTTAAGGAGGATCACAGTCAGATTTGTCTTGTTTTTTTATAACAAAATAAACAAAAAGTCTAACAAAATATTTTCAGATTCAAAATGGAAATTCCTACATGTTGGTCTAGAAGACTTGGTAGGAGTCACAAGTTCAAAGATATTAAAGAAGAAAGGGCATTTAAATTATTCTACAAATATAATCGTAGCCTTTATTTCCACTTGGTGCTTATTTCTCTGACAAGCCTTGTTATGAAAATTACGCCTGTTTCACTAGTGCTGTGATCAAGTGAGCCACCTATTGGCCATTGCTGACAATTACACCATAATTAAGTCACTTTTTCTTTCAACGTGGCCTCCTGCTGGAACGTGCTGCAGAGCAGTTATTAAAGCCAGAATCACCTGCAGAACCAATAAATAATAAAGAGCACACACGACCAGGTTTCCTCGAGTAGCAAAGGGAGTGGGCCTTTGCATTTCACCAAGTTCTGACGCCCACTTAAGTTTGAGAATCACTACTGTAGATCATACACACCAGATTTTCTCATTTTGAGCAATTATTTTATGCAGAACACCTGTGAAAAAGTTTTTTTTAACTTATATCACTAAAAAATTAATAACAACACAATTATAAAAGAAAATCAAAAAAATATATTGTAAAAACAAATGGAAACAATTTTAGTACTCATCAGATTAGGAAGTAACATTTCATTGTTTTAATGAAGAAGAAGGAATAATTGAAACGTGTACTCAATGCGCAAGAAAAACCTGCAAGTTATTCTCAGAATGTTGATTTATCAAATACTGATCTAGAACATCATACCTTCTTTATTTAGTCTTCAGTGTCAAGTTATAACTTTAAATCAAATCCATCCACGCTCTGTATTCCAAATTTCTCTTCCAATTCCTACTCCTTTTTCTGGTCATTTAAATTGTTCTTATTTAAAAGGCATTTATGCTTTCTTTATTCTAAGATGGCTGGGTAGAGGCTTTTTCGGTGTGTCTCATTCTCTTAGAGCAATTACAATAGTGTGCAAGCATACTATGAACGGCTGTGTAGGAGGGACTATGGGAGTGCAACAGACATGTGCAAGGAGGCCAAGGAGGTCGGGAGAAAGAAGGAGGGCAGTCCGGCTGTGCGGCCAGGATGGGCTAAAAACTGCGGGTGACTCCCCAGTACAGGAAAGGGTAAGTGAGTGTCTCCGTGAGGTCCACTTCTCCACTGGGGAATCCTGCAACCCAGGCCAAGGGAGAGAACAATACCTCAACCCTCCCAATCCCTGAATAAGAGTAGGTGAGCAGCGGGGAGACTGAGAAAGGAATTGCATCCAAAAATGTCCCCCACATTTTCGCAGACCTGGGAGCCTACCCTGGAATGTCATACTTTTTTTTTTGGTGGGGAGGAGGGTCTTGCTTTTTTTTTTTTTTTTTTTTTAAGCCATTCTGACAGTTTCTACCTCTTAATTGGATTGTTTAATCCACTTTAAATTTAATTACTGTATATGGTTAAATTTGTGTTTATTTTTTAGTTTACCGCAGAATACCAACAGGGGAACAAATACCCCGCCTACACATACTGCCCCTGCACAGCCAGAGCCAATGTTACAGTGTGCCCATCTCTCAAACAGTGTGTCTTGCACCTGCTAGGTGTGAATTTACCCAACCCCTTCACCCCACTCCCACGTGCTTGATTTCCATTGAGTTTTACTTCAATATAGATCAACACTTACATGGAATGCCATTCTTTATCCTAGCTCTTGGCAAGTGGGCGGGACCCTAGGAACTAGCAGTAGGGGGCAGTTTTTAAAGTTCAAAACTCAAACTAAGGCTTGGAGAACTGAGGCTAGAGGCTCCCACAGCCAGAACTGAGATATGAGTGCACATACTAGAAAATCTAGAGCAAACAGATACATTTCTGGCAACAAACAACCTGCCAAAATTGAACCAGAAAAAAATAGAAATCCTGAACAGATCAATAATGAGTATTGAGATTGAATCAGTTGCAAAAAATCTCCCAAGAAAAAAAAGCCCATGACCAGATGGATTCACAGCCAAATTCTACCAAACGTACAAAGAAGAAATGGTGTCAATCTTACTGAAACTGTTTCCAAAAATTGAAGATGGAGTATTCTCTCTAATTCATTCTGCAAAGCCAGGATCATCCTAATACCAAAACCAGACAAGAATACAACAAAGAAAGAAAACTACAGACAAAAACATCCCTGATGAACATAGATGCAAAAATCCTGAAGCTTCACCACAACCCAAATCAGATACAGCTACTATTCCATTGATAAATCAGATGATTCTCTAAGATTAGGTAGAGGCCCATGCATTGGACTTGTTAATTTCTGGATAAATTTCTTCTGTTAAGAGAAAAGAAAGACATAAAAGGTGAATATGTCATCAGTAGGGATGACAAGTAATGTGTTGTCAATTTTAGTGAACTGGTTGAAAGGACCATCTTGGACTACTGTAGTAGTTCCTCACTCTGGCTGTGTTATGTAAAATGCTTCAAAAAATACCAATGCCTGAGCCCCACCCAAAGAGATTCTGATTGAATAAGTCTACAAGGGGCCCAGGCAACTGTAATATGCAACCAGGATTGCTTTCAAGCAGTGGATCTCCAAGTATGATCCTTACTTACAACAGCAGTATCAGCTGGTCTTAAAATTTCTTAAAATAAAAAATTTCAGACCTCACTCTAGATCTACTGAATCAGAAACTCAGGAAAGGGGCCCAACTATCCTTGTTTTGACAAGCGCTCTGGGTGATTCTGATGCATGATGTAGTTTGCCCGTGGATTTGGAAAATTTCTTTTAGGATGTTTCAGAATCAAGTATTCCTGGATTGAGTTTTAGAGTCCTAGTTTTGGGAACATTTTTCTTTTTATACAGTGCTATTAGTTTTGATCTTAAGCAGTGATTGGCTTTCTTACCATGAATTACATATGGATATTTCTAATTTTTTGTAATTCTTCCACCATTTTTTGAATTCTCTGCCTCTAAGTTTTGATCTCCTCTGCAGCTATTGCTTTTGCTGTCTCTGTTCCCATGCATTCTCTTCCTGAGTCAGCTTCTTTTGCAGAGCCATGTCTTTCTGTCCTTCCAGCATCCCTACACTGTGCTGCAAAGCTTCACATTCATTTTCCAGGAGAGCTTTGCTGAATGCAGTGAGCAGAACTCACGTGCTTTATTTGTTCTTCAAGCACATGCTTGGTTGACACCTCATCACTCAGTTTAGATGGGAAATGGCCGCAATCTTTTCTAGCTATTGTTAACGAAGATTATATCCAAGAGATAGATATCGTCTGTCACCTCTGATTTATTTTATCTTCTCACTCTGGTGATTTGCCAGTTATTTCAGCTGCCCAAGGCAATTATTCAAAACGTCAAATACTTTTTTTTTCGGTAAACACAAGTTTCCTCTAGGTCTTTCTGAATTTTATAATAAACTGTAACTTGACTGGTTCTCTCAGCTAAGTGTTGCCATCACTTCAGTTTTCTGCTTCCTGTATGGAACTGCTCCATGCTATCCTTAAGTCCTGATTTTTTTCTCTTTAACACTCTAGAGGCCAGATTTCATCTTCTCTTTGCTGAATTAGCTTCACGAAGGCTTTTTGTTCACTTTGAAAATTTCATACATTTCCTTGAAAATATTTGTAATGTTTCCATAGAACTTTTGGCTTCTAATACCTTGTTCTGATTGTTGATTGTTTTATTTATGTGTTTTCTTTTGTGTTTTACCTCCTATACTTCCTAGCTTTCCCAAAACAAGTATACTTCCTATCAGCATTTCATTTATTATTTTATTCATTTTTTAAAAGATTCTGGTTGTAAACTTTATGAAGTCTCTCCTTCAGAGAAATGTTTATCTTTATCTTGATCTTCATGCCCCCAAAAATCTTTTGCTGCTTGAATTTTCTGCTCATATTTGACAATGTTTCTTTACTTTAAGGTATTCTTAAAGTTTGATAAAGCTGCTGTGTTGTCATTTGTTATCTTCATCTCTTCATAGGAAGGAACATTCTCCTAAAGAAAATGGACAATGAATAATTTCTCAATAAAACACGATTAGTTATTGATCCACAAGGCCCTTCATGAAAATCAGGCCTGGCCTGCAGACTACAGAGCACATAGCCTGTGACATCCCAGAATCAGTTGTTTCAAGGCCTACCCGGAAGAATCACATTTTCCACACCTGAAACATGTGGTGGTGTTTTATTTGTTTCTGTATCTGTTGTCCATTAGCTCACATAGAATCTAACAGCCTCTCCCAATAAGTGTAAACCACTTTTCAAGCCCTTCTTAGCTTAATTTCTGTGTTTTCTAGAGGCCTCTTATTTTCCTCTGCTGAGTCATTATCCTCATTCACTTTATTCACTTGAGTCTTCAATACCAGGAGTCTCTTTCTTGCATGCTCAATTATTTACTTTGCAATAACCGTAAAAAAATTTTCTTCTAGAGCAGGAATTGGCAAACGATGGCCCATGGCCCAAATCTGGCCTACCATCTATTTTTTACAAATAAAGTTTTCTTGGAATGAAAATCTATCCCTATTTGTTTAAGTGTTGCCTTTGGCTGCTTTCATATGGGCAGAGCTGGGGAGTGGTGACAGAGACTGGATGGCCTGCTGAAAATAACTGCTCTCTGGCCCTGACCAGACCCAGTTTGCCGACCTCTGCTCTGGAGCCTTGACAATGGCAGGTACAAATCTCTGCTCCAGTGAAGAAGGTCGGCGCCTGACCTTGCCAGATCATTCTCTGATTTCCTATATGCCCCTTTAGGCTTAGTCTCATGGACCTCATCTTCAGATATTTAAAAGGTTTGTTAATTTCCTCCCTAGTTTCCACTGTGAGCTTTTTCAAAGGATATTCACTGAGGAAGGGTTCATTCTGCCCTTGTTCTCATCCAAATCCTAAACTTTCTCCCCCACCAAAGAATCAAAGCCCCGTTTCCTCTATGAAAACACACACAATCTTTATCTGTTGGCAACATCGACATGCTTAAAATAACTGTTTGCATTAGGTGGACACTGAAGAGAATGAGAATGCAATCCGTGTAATTGCTAATTTTCCACATTTTGCATCTTTCAAAGCACATTTTGTTCTGAGGATATATAAAGATATACTAAGAAGGCACTGATGCAAAAATAAATAAATAAATAAAGTGCAGCAGTTCCAAAAACATTAACATACAATATATACTCAGATTATAATTTAGTATATCACAAAAATGGTCCTAATTCTCTGCCCCTCTTGAGTCCACTCTCTTTCCAAGGTGATTTTGCTGCTCATCCTACCAAGAGATTCCCCAGTGACTCTGACCGGCCCTGGGATTGGCTTTGGCCAATGGGATGAGGTAAAATGATGTCCAGTTTTGAGCTTGGGCCTCAAGACACTTAGCTCTTTTCCACCAGGTCATAGATGTTTAATCTTTAAGTGACTATATTAGTTTGTTAAGCAGAGCTGCTATGATAAAGTACCATAGACTAGGTGGCTTAAACACTAGAAATTTATGTTCTCACAGTTCTGGAGGCTGAGGTCAAGGTGTCAGCAGGGTTGATTTCTTCTGAGGTCTCTCTCTTTGGCTTGCGATTGGTCATTTTCTCTCTAAGTCTTTATGTAGTCTTCCCTCTGTACATGCCTGTGTCCAAATTTTCTCCTCTTATAAGTACACCAGTCACATTGGATTAGAGTCCATTTTAATTTAATTACCTCTTTAAAGACCCTATTGCTAAATATAGTCACATTCTGAGGTTCGGGGAGTTAGGACTTCAACATATGAATTTTGGGGACACATGATTCAGATGGCTTCAGTGAATGCCATTCAGCAGAAGGTGGGGGTAGAAGAAAGCTTCCTGAGTCGGGGAGCTTTGCAAAGCACAAGGCCGATAAATACAGAGAAAGGAGATGGGGCTAGAAACTTCAAACCAGTGAAGCAACTGGTTTTCATCGAACATTTACAATTACTAGGCAGTACACTGAGCAAATTATTATCATTTGTTCCTCATAGCAGCACTATTAGGTAGTTCCTATTATTTTTACCATCATAATGTTTTTAGATTATACAGTGATAAAAGCAGCAGAGCTGGGATTTTAATCCATTCTCTCTAACTCTAATATCCATGTTCTTTCCTCTAGAAAATACAAATAGGAATTGGGTCCCAAACAAAGTTAAGTGATTAGAGGGTGCTTCAGGGTCATATCCAAGAGCAAAATGTGAGGACTAGCTGAACTCAGTAAATATTAACAGTAAGTGAAGTCAGATGGGAAGCAACATCAGAGTATAATTTTGAAAAACTTCAGAAGCACTATTTTCTCATAAATATATAGGGAACATGTGTCAATTAATAGCAGAAACTCATTAATGGCAGAAACAACAGGATGGTAAAGCTGCTTCAAAGGAGAGTTAAGACTGAAACACATATTGTCAGTCAAAGAAAGAATGTGAAATAAGATTGTTAATTAAATACAAAACTGGTTAAAAATTTGCAGTCCCACCAACAGCATATAAGTGTTCCTTTCTCTCTGCATCCATGCTAGCATCTATTGTTTTGGGACTTTTTAATAAAAGCCATTCTAACTGGGGTAAGGTGATACCTCATTGTGGTTTCAATTTGTATTTTCCTGATGATTAGAGACATTGAACATTTTTTCATATGTTTATTGGGCATTTGTCTATGTTCTTTTGAAAAGCTTATGTTCAAGTCCTTTGCCCACTTTTTAATGGGGTTGTTTGATGTTTTCTTGCTGATTTGCTTGAGTTCTTTGTATATTCTTGTTATTAGACCTTTATCAGATATATATCTTGAGAATATTTTCTCTCATTTTGTAGATTGTCTATTTGCTCTGTTGATTGTTTCCTCGGATGTTCAGAAGCTTTTTAATGAAAGAACTAAAAGTAGACCTACCGTTTGATCCAGTAATCCCACTACTGGGTATTTACCCAAAGGAAAAGAAGTCATTTTATCCAAAAGACACCTTCACTCAAATGTTTACTGCAGCACAATTCATAATTGCAAAAACGTGGAATCAACACAAATGCCCATCAATTCATGAGTAGATTAACAAAATGTGTTATATGTATACCATGGAATACTACTCAGCCATGAAGAAGGGTGACTTCATGCCTTTTACAATAATATGGATGGAACTGAAGACCATTGTGTTAAGTGAAGTATTTAAAGAATGGAAAAAAGCATACCACACGTACTCACTATTAAATTGGAACTAACAGATGAGTACACATGTGCATAGAGGGAAGGACAACTCAGTGGAAATCAATCAGTGGGGGGACGGGGATAGGTGGAAGCCTACCTAATGGGTACAATGGACATTATCTGGGTGATGGGCACACTTATAATCCTGACTCAAGCATTACAAAAGTGATCCTTGTAACCAAAAACATTTGTACCTCATTAATAATTTGAAAAAAAAAAACTGGTTAATGTACTATAGGGCAATTGAATAGTTTTATCGCCCTGTAGTATAGGAAAGAAATCATTTGCAACTTACCAGTCTTTGAAAAGTTAACATTTAACTTTATAGAGTCTGGGCTCAATCAGTAGAAAATAGTGAATCAAACAATGGCACATTGTATATTATGCTAGAGTTGTTCTGTCCAATATGGTAGCCAAGTTGAACATGGCTATTTAAATTTTAAATTAAATTAAACTTATGTAAGTTAAATATCTAGTTCCTCAGTTGCTCTACCCATATTTCAAGTGCTCAATACACACAGATGGCTGGTGGCTAACATATGGAACATGGATATAGAACATGTCCATCATCACAGAATGTTCTATTGGACCATATTGCCCTAGAGCATCAGATGATCCACAGACAGGTTTGTTGAAGAATATTCTAGCATGACACAAAAGGCAAAGTTTTGAATAGTTTTCCTTAATAGTAGGAGCCCTGGGTTGCAGGAACTTGGAGTTTCACTGGAAGAGTCATGAAAACTGAAATGAGAGCTTAGCTGTGCTGGCAGCCAGTATGCCAAAGTTGTTATTTATTTTATTTTATTTTTTCCTGAGATATTTGCCTGGACTTCTACCATGGCCCATTCCGGTTTCAAAGCATTCTTAAAACTTGAGGCTGAGATGCTGTATGGGTCCCCATGCTGCCCACACATGAGCCTGTTTCCCTGTAAGAACCATCCCAAGATAGTGTGGTCTTCAAATGTTTTGCTGCCATATCCCAAAACTAATAATAATTCTGAAAAAGTACAGATCCCCTTACAAATTTTAAATTGAGTCCAATGATGTAATAATACCATTATATCATATTTTAAATATATCCAGAGGAATCCAAATACAAATGGCATTTGGAAATTTAACATCATCTATTACAAAGAACAAATTCTCCAATAACTGTCAGAAAATTATATCATTTCTTTTATTGCTTGAAATCAGATTTTTATTGTGGTTCTCTTACAGAGTTTTATCCTATAGTAATTTGTTTTATATTTGAAAGTTGTTACTAATCATTCTATACTCTTCTAAGCACTGAAGATATGTATAATAAATTGAAAAAAATGTCTTGCTGATGACCATAAAGGTTAAAATGTTTAAAAATGTATTGAAATAATATTGGAATTATTAATAATTCATGATTGATAAAAGCATTATAAAGATATTACAAATTTTGATAAGTTTTAATCATAAAAGCAAAATTTTATTATAAATACATCTCTTAATGAAATAAATGAGATTTTTTTCCCTAATTCACATACTTGTGGATATTTATAAAGGTCATAAATATTTCTTGATTGCTAAAAGGACATGTGTCTAATTATGGATTCTATTTGTATTCTTTTTATTATAGTTACTGTGAAAGCTTGTTCTTAAAACAAGTACATAAAATTGGAAGGGGTTTTATTATGGCAATGGCACTCAATTATCTGAACTTTCCAAATATATGTCAAAATCACATTGTCATCCATCATAAAAATCTTTTAATGTTCTATCAGTTATGAGCTTGATTAAGCCTCCTTCAATTTTGCCAAAAGCTCACGATTGGAAATCCTCAAACTTGCAAAAGGATTTGTATCCCAATCACCAGAATTGTTCAAAATCTCAGTTTCTGGGAGGAATGGTAAAGAGGCTTACCAGGAATAATCAAATACTATTAACTAAGTTTATTACTCTTTCAACTAGAGATCTACTCTGAAAAGTTTTGGAAAATCAAAATATTGCTAATTTCTATCCACCTTTGCACATAAAATGTTTTAATAAAATGTCTTAAGACATTGCTTAAGACATGCTTTTAATACATTTTTTTTTTTTTTGGTCAAAATCTCAGAGCTGCAGATCCATGAATGGAAAAGTCCCCTTTAGTAACATAATTGGTAAAACCAGGCCTCATTTTAAAACCCATCAGCCAAACCCACTTTATCTGTCAGAAAAAAGTGGGACATTTTTATCAATACAGATATGTTATGATGCATATGAAAATATCTATCTTACAGAATGCATCTTACAAGAAATATTACTGAAAATATGTTAAAAAAATGTTATGTTAAGTTATAAAAACAAAACAATAAATGAATGTGCTACTTCCCATTACTTAATTTGTAATTACTCAATATAGCTACAATTATGAATTATTTGTAAATCAAGAATTATGAGAAAACATGATATTTCTTTGAAATATATATTTGTACATGTGTGCTTATGTGCATGTATGTGTGTCTGTGTGTACACTGTATTCTGGTGTTCTGTTTTTGAGAATAATAAAGTAAGACTTCTATTAAAAACTAGAAAGAATGTCTTAAATTTCACTAGATATCATGATCAAACTTTCTCTATGTATTTAATTTAAAAGGAAAGCATAAATTGCTAACAACAAATTGGCTTGAGGGCCAGCATATAATCTATTTTTTTTAGTTGCAAGAAAAACAATGTGACATTCATTATATAAGATGAAACCAGATAAAATTACTGTAATGAAGATAAATAGCTAATGATATTATTTGATAAAGAAGGTTTTAGTTCTCTTATTTAATCACAACAAATGTGAAAGAAGTCTCACAAAAGCTTATCTCTGATTATCCAGCACAAAATAATCCTAGAAAACAGTCCAGTTAAAGTTTAAATGAATTAGAATTGCCAACCTGTCATTGTTCATTCATTCCAAAGTTCTTTTCTTTATTTTTCCAAAGATGAGAATTGAAAACAGACGGAAACATTGCTTACATTTAAACATATGAAAGAAATTGGCATTTTAGTTTTCAGTATTTCTTATGATCTCTCTGCTTCATTCTCAAGAGGGATTCCTCCTTTGTCAGTATTCAGGAATTTAAGAGGTTATGTTGCTCTCTCCCCCTTCTCTACAATCTGTCTGAATTAAGAAATATTCAGGAATTAATGTTAATGAAACACCTCCTGTCACATTCTGAGGGACATAAAAGCAGTACCTAGAAGGAAATGTTTAGCTTAAAACATATATCAAGAAACCAAAAAGGGGGAAGAAAGGTAAGCTGGGCAGTCAAAGAAAGAACATGGAAAAGTAGCACAAGAGCTAATCCAATAAACCATAGACAAAGGAAATGTTAAGATAATGGCAGAAATCTATGAAATCGTAAGAAATAGAAATAATGGCAAATAGGGATAATTAAGTAAAACCAAAAGGTTTTCAGCACATAGAAGGTAATGGAAGGCACGAGTATTGCTGAGCTTCATCAGCCAAGACAGTGTGTAGAGTAAGAAGGGCAGGGAAGGAAAGCGGACATGAGCAGATATTTTAGTGGCCCTCAGATCTCCTCTGCCAGCACTTGCATCCTCCACCTGAGGCTGTTCTGTCCACAGAACATGGTTGCCCATGCAGTGGGTAGGTTGGAAATGCCGTAAAGTTAATGCCCCTTGGAATAGCCCTCAGCCAGTGAGGACTGGGGATTGTTGGTATATAGATACCCTTGCCTCCTCCCTGCTTCGTTGGCACAGCTCTGAGCTGTGTCCTACACTGTCTCTCAGAGCTTCCAGCGGAATTGGGCTCCGGTTTCCTACAATGCACCTTTTACTGATAACGCACTTTTATCAGCTTTTCCCTGACTTATGTCACTTTCCTACTCCCATATCTTTGGTTCCTGGGATCACCTCTGAAATAAATTACCTGAACTCAAATTCTGGTCTCAGGGTCTGGTTGGAAGGCAACCAGGAAGGGAGGGGGACTTTGGAGACAGGATATAGAGGAAACTGAGAGAGAACAGTCTGATATCTCTTGAAGAGTCCTATACTTGTTGGAGTGCTCACTTCAGCAGCACATATGCTAAAAGTGGAATGATACTCCTGCGAGAAAACATAAAGTAAAATTTTTCTTTTTTTCTTTTTTTTGGGGGGACAGAGTCTCACTCTGTTGCCCAGACTGGAGTGCCATGGCATCAGCCTGGCCCACAGCAGCCTCAAACTCCTGGGCTCAAGTGATCCTCCCACTTCAGCCTCCTGAGTAGCTAGGACTACTCGCACATGCCCCTGTGCCTGGCATGCATTATTAGTTTTTATGAGTATTTGATTACTCTCTATTCCCCTCACTGGACCACTACACTATGAGGAGCTAGGTGCAGGAACTATGCCTGGTTTTTCTCATCATTATCTTTCTCCCGCGCGCGCGCTCTCTCTCTCTGTCTCTCTCTCTCTTTCATGAATAAATGACAGAATGCCACAGAGATCAACATAACTGGGTTCTCTATAAATCAAGAAAAATTGGTGGGGCGTGATGGCTCATGCCTGCAATCCAAGCACTCTGGGAGGCCGAGGCAGGCGGATCGTTTGAGCTCAGGCAAGACCAGCCTGAGCAGCACAGTGAGACCCCATCTCTACAAAAAATTTAAAAAAAAATTTAGTTGGACATGATGGTACACACATGTAGTGCAAGCTGCTTGGGAGGCTGAACCAGGAGGATCACTTGAGCCCAGGAGTTCAAGATTGCAGCGAGCAATGATTGCACCACTGCACTCCAGCCTGAGTGACAGAGTGAGACCCTATCTTAAAAAAAAAAATTGACCATTTTCTGAAAATATTGATGCAATTTAATAATTAAAAAATTTGATAATTCAAATTTCAATTATCCTGCTGTTAAACCCATGGTATAGCTAATAAAACTAAGAAGTCAAAACTTTTCAACTAGAGTATTTTTCTTGGAGATGAAGAATAATACCTTTTTGTCTATAAGATAAGCAATATATGTCCATCATTTGGTATAACAGATCTAATTAAACATTTCCATAAGGCTTTATTGTTATGAAAATAACAATCTATCTCACAACAGGAAATTAAGCAATAATTAATGGAAAACAAGAGAACAAATTATTAACACTTTTTCAGTACAAAAAGCAATCAGTGCTGCTTGCCAGTATCACAGAATACTTTTAAAAGAAAGATATTTTAAAAACTCATCATATTGTAACTTGACTAATTATAAAAGGAAACTAATTTGCAATGATACCTTTCATTTGGAAGTTACAATGGCATAGGCAAGTTTGCATGCTTAGAGTGGATCTTGAAAAGTATAAACCTTTTAAAATTTTGATTCTGCAAGTGTGATTCACTCACCCACTTAAAAGTTTGTTCTGTTAGTTATTGCTACAAAGAAACTACCCTAGCTTTAGTGGCTTAAAACAACAATCATGTATTTAGCTCATGATTTAATGGGTCAGTAATTTAGGCTAGACTCAGCTGGAAGATTATTCACTCATGCATATGCAGTAGATCAACTAGGTGGTTTTGATTCTTGCAGTTGGCTAGCTGTTGGCTGGTACAAAACAGGGACTACTAAGTCATCAACCACCAGGTTATCCCTGGTTTGTTTATATAGAGAGGCAAGGGTCCCAACAGAGAGCAAAAATACGCAAGTCTCTTCCAATCCATTCTCAGAACTGATACAAGATTGCTTTTGTTACATTCTATAAAGTAAGTTAAAGGCCAGCACAGACTCAAGGGGTGGAGAGAGGTTCTACCACTTAATGAGAAGAGCTGCAAAGTCTCATTGCAAAGTTCATGGCTACAAGGCCAAGTGGAGAACTAAGGCCATTCATGTAATCAATATTCCACAATCATCCAGTATGCTGCTGTCACCTTTACTTTCATGAGATCGAGCTTCCCCGCGGTGATTACCAGAAGAACAGTGTAACACAATCCAGAAATGCCTGGGCATTAATGCCCAATGGGGCAATTGTGAACCAGTGGGAGACAGGAGATGCAAAGTGGCTGGCAGACAAATTATTTTCTCTTCCTCTCCTTTAACAACCTGTTTTAAGATGTTGTGTCATAGTCTATGAGGTTCCTCCAGAAGATATCTGATGTGACCCAGCTACCACAGTTTTTTGAAACTGGCTAGCTCTGAAATGTACCTCTTTGCATTTTCTTTCTCACTTTCCTTGCCTCTGTTCTCCTTTCTTCTCTCATTCTCGTTGCACTTGCACACTTCAATGAAGCACAGAAAAGGTTAGCTTTTGCTACATAACACAGTACCCCCAAAACTTAGTGGCTTAAAATAACATGCATTTGTTGAGGTCACAATGTAATAGGTTGGCTATTTGGGCTGGGCTCAGCTGGGCAATTCTTCTGGTCTCAGCTGGATTCACTCAGACGTCTTTAGCCAATTGCTAGGTTGACTAAGTGTTGGCTAGTCCAGGACAGATGGCCCCTTGCTGTTCTACATGTGCCTCATCTTCCAGTAGGCCAGCCTAAGTGTTCCATGGTAGCTGAGCAGGGTCCCAAGAGAGCAAGTGGAAGCATGGAAATCCCCTTAAGGGCTAAGCTTAGGACAACCACATGATCATTTTTACCATATTACATTGGGTAAAACCTATCACAAGGCTAGCCCAGACTCCAGGGGTGGGAAAAAAGATTCTATCCCTTAATAAGGGGAGTTACAGAGACACACTGCAAACAAATGAACAGAGGGAGGAACAGACTGCATTTTTGCAGTCCTCTAAAAAGCATTAGCGTATACATTTTGCCTCAGATTTTATTTTTTATGGGACTCAGGCTATGACAGTGTCTATCACACTAATTTAAAAAAAAAAAAACAGATGTCCTTGAATGGGCTTCAAACTTTTTTGTGTGTAAGCACTATTAAGCTCATATTAATTAAAATAAAAATAAAACAAAATATTACACACAATCCTGTCACTTCCACAATATACAAACTGTCCATTATTTTCAAATGCTCTTTTCTAGTGTTTTTCCATATGCATACAAAAATTCGCAGACATGCCTCCTTGCTCTTCTTTTTAAATAGAAAAAAAACCTAACAGAGTTTAATTGAGCAAAGAATGATTTGTGAATCCGGCAGCCCCAGAACCAGAATAGGTTCAGAGCTCTCTGGGACTACCACATGATCAGATGACATCTATGGACAGAAAAAGGAAAGTGACATACAGAAAACAGAAATGAGGTACAGAAACAGCTGGATTGGTCACGGTTTGGTGTTCGCCTTATTTGAACACAGTTTGAACAGTTGCCTGCTTGTGATTGGGCAAAATTTTGTGACTGGTGCAAAGTAGGTTACTGTCTGTTTACAAATCCAGTTAGGTTACAGTTCACTATGTACAGAGAAACCTTTAGGCTGAACTTAAAATATGTAAGGAGGTAGCTTTAGGCTAAACTTAATTTAACAATCACCCCTTTTGGTCAACCTTTCAATTTTGAGCAGGTTGACCAAAACTTTAGGCATTAACATCTCCCTGTCATCATTGTAAATGGACTAATGTGTTTTCAAATTCCACTGAGAAATAGCAGAACAGTGAATTTTATAAGGTGAGAACAAGGAACAGAACAATAGGGGAAAAACTGGTTACTTCTGGATTTTTTTTTTTTTTTTTTTTTTTTTTTGATAAGAGAGCAGAGGGGACTTCCTAATTGTGCTGGAGTCTTCTGTTTTCAGAAGAAAAAAAAAATTGACCCGTTTTTGATATCTAAGGAAGTTTTGAAACTTCCTTAAAGTTTCAGTTTGATTATATCATATTTAGCATGAATGACTCCTTTTTGGTTTGATGCAGTCTGTTGGGGCCTAGTCTAGGAGCTTAGTTCAGAACAATGGTCTTCTAGAATTTTGTTTAACAATTTCTTCCTTTTGGTCAGGTTCTCACGTAGGTGAGAGTGTGACCAAAACTTAGGGCCTTAGCACTACTCTCAGTTACCATCATTTTGGGTTTCCAGTCTCTATACCTCATTCAGTATGCATTTCTTTAAGTTTTTGTTATTCTAGTTGAAGGCAGACCATTTGACATTCTACATATGGTTGCACGCAAACATTTAAAACTTGAGAGAATGCGGCACAACAGGGAGACCACTATTATGACTATCAGGAGGATAATTAATACCAAGGGCTTGCAGTATGCTGCTTAGCCAGGGTCCCTATGAACCAAATCAACTAAGATCAAATAGAATTGACATGGCGAAGGCCCATGAAAATTAGTAAATGTAAAGGTAAGTTTTAGTACAATACATAGATCCCATTTCTCAAAAATAAAAAAAAATGTATTGATAATATATCCATCTCCATTTTCTCTACTAAAATCTCAGTAATATCTACATTACTCATTTGGGCGTGTGTTTGTATGTGTAAGAGAGATTCTGGAAGCATACACATTATACTATTAACAGTGGTTACTTCAAGATAATGGGCTTGGAAAGAGAGAGACTGATTTTCACCTTGTATATTTTTACAGTGTTTGAATATTTTTTAAGAAGTTACAATGTTCTTGTTACTTAAAAAATGTGTGATGTACCAAGGAAAATGTTGTCAACAGCTATTCAAGCTGTTATATTATCACTTAAAACCCTCATTCCAAATGCTGTCAACAATAATTTCCAGGTTATCATCACAGAATCTCTTTGAGGCCTAAAAACTTGCCTAGGAAATCTTCTGAGATTGTGTCTGTCTGATAATCGTCAAACTTCAAGTGAAATTAATTAACCTTGATGCTATTCTTAGGACCTGCCCACACCAATCTTGCCCATTACAGCACTCTGTTTCCAGTTGGCTAGATGCTATGTGCTAATGAAGGCTGCTAAATTCCAATCTAATAAAACCCTGCTAGGACCTTACCAAAATGAACTAAAAGCACGAGTCCCCAGTGATATCGTGTTGGCTACTCTTCTACCTAAAAAACCAAACATGAACTGAAATTGTGTGAGACACATAGAATTAATAATAAAAATAGCATATGAGTCTGTAATTATTTTTGCTTTATATAAGCTGCATGATTTCTCTGCCGTTCACCCTGGCCTATTTCTGGCCTCAGGTAAGAATAAAAATCACATAATACCACTTTGTGGCTATTTGCACCTTCAAGTTACCAAACCCAGACATCAGTGGAAATGACATGGCCTATTATGTTATGGGCAAATGACCTGCTTTCATCAAAGCCCAGGGGGTCAAACCAGAACTGAGAATATATTTTCAAAGAGCAATATCCCAATTTTGTTTTGCACAAAACTTCTCTACTCTTAAGCTGATTAGAAGAGCTGTCCAAACCATTTAGAGTTTAAGATCTACTGGGATAATTCCAAGCCCATATGTACAAGCCTAGGGGAAAAAACTCTCCTAATAAATTAATCTCTGAATTAAGTGGAAATACAAAAATATGCCACTTGGAGAAAATTATTGTAACAAATGCGGGAGAGTTTAAAATTGACACTTCATATTCTTTTTAAATAGGAATTCATTCTATCTCCTGGAATTCTTTAATATAAATAAAAATATTGTCTAGAAATAAATATTCACTGAAATTCATATATTTTTCCCTTTGGTAAACAATAGTCATCTCAGGCAAAAAAAAAAAACAAAAAACAAAAAACCTTGATCCACTTTGTTTTCGTGATTATGCTTTCATTTCTTAACTCTCTCCCCTTCTTTTTACCTTCTATTATTTTGAGGGAAATCTTAATGTGAAAACAAGTGTCTCGAGTTTTGTCTCTTCCAATGCTGATTTTGAAGCAAGTTTCCTATGTAATCTTGTCAATTAAGGTGGTTAGGTAGGGGTCCTCAGTGTCATGGAGACAGTTCTAGAGGATTGTTTCAGGCAAAAGAGGCTGAACAAGGCAGAGTGCTAAGTGTCCTGCTACATTGGTTTCTACTGGGAGTAATAATCCCTCAATCACACGTGTTCCATTCCAGCCTCATTGTCTTCCTCCCTATCACCAGAATAAAATACTAAATTTCTGCTTCTCTTCCCTTTTTTTTTCCCCATTAATCTAATTCCCACTCTTCATTTAGAGCCAATTTAAATCCAAACAATACTTTTAAGTTTCCTTAAGCTTTTCTGGTTTGGAAATCCTTTCTTGCTTTATCAAAGAATATCTGCAGCCTTCAAGGGGTGCTTGGCTCGATTATGTTCATACCATTAATAATTTTATAACAATAGTGTTTGCTCTCCAAAAGTAGGTAAAAAACCTTTTAGGTTAAGGTCCTCATGCTAACACATTTTTTTCCAGTTTTAAAAATGAAGGTATGAACTATGTATTTTATATACTTCACCAGCAATAACCTGGATACAAAATTTGCCAGACCTTCCTACAACTCATATAGTGTCCAGTCACACACAGGCATGAGTAAGCATTATAGATTTTACTCAAAGTTCATGGGAGCATAAGTTGTGTGTTACATTTTACATCTCACAGAAAACAACTAAAAAATTACATCTTAAATATTCCTGTCCTTTCATGGAATTCCTTTTTTGTGTATAACTCTGCAAGTTTTGACAAATGACATACTCTATTGTGTGTATGTACCACAGTTTGTTTATTGACTCTTCTTTTGGGATTTTTCAAAATTTCAAAAGTGAGGGGATACAAATGTTTTTGTCACATGGACAGCTTTTATAATGCTTAAGTCAGGGCTACTAATGTGCCCATCACCTGAATAGTGTTCACTGTACCTTTTAGGTAAGTTTTTACCCCTTCCTTCTTCTCTGTCCCCCCTTCTTAATTTCCAATGACTTTTACTTCTCTCTGTGCCCATGTGTGCCCATTTATTAGTTCCAAATTATTAGAGGATACATGTGATATTTGTTTTTCCATTCCTGAGATACTTCACTTAGGATAATGGTCTCCAGTTCCATCCAAATTACTGCAAATGACATTAATTCATTTCTTTTTATGGCTGAGTAGTACTCCATAGTGTTTATATACCACATTTTGTTAATCCACTCATGAATTGATGGGCACTTAGGTTGATTACACATCTTTGTAATTGTGAATTGTGCTGCAATGAACATTCGAGGAATGCTTATACACTCTTGTTGGGACTACAAATTAATACAAATGCTATGGAAAACAGTATGGAGATTCCTCAAAGAAATAAATATAGACTTACCATCTGAACCAGCAATCCCACTGCTGGGAATCTACCCAAAGGAAAAGAATTCATTTTATCAAAAAGATGTCTGTTTATTAACTCTTAAGTTGAAGGACTTTTGGGTTATTTATAGCTTGAGTGACTATGAATACAATAACTTAAAAACATTTAAATAAAGATTTTTGTGTGAATGCAAGTTTTCATTTCGTTTCAGTAAATAACTAAAATAAGGATTGTTGGGTACTATAGTACATGTATGTTTAACTTCTACTGTATTTTCTAATGTACTCCACCATCTGACATGCTGCCTTATGTAACTGAGACAGCTGGGTTCCCTTCCCTTAGTAGTCTGAGTAAAATGGTTTAGACCCCTCCCAAGTACATTGTTCCTCCCTAATGTGAACTTGCATTCAGGATTTTCACTTTGAAGGGCACTGTTGCATCTGATTCCCAGGACCTTTCACGATGTCCTCCTCCACCACTCCACAACTTCACCAACAATAACCTGGATACAAAATTTGCAAGACCTTCCAATGACTCATATAGCGTCCAGTTACACACAGGCATGAGTAAGACTTGTAGATTTTACTCAAAGTTCATGGGAGCATAAGTTGTGTGGGCGTGTGTTACATTTTACATCCCACAGGAAACAACAAAAAAATTACATCTTAAATATTCCTGCCCTTTCATGGAATCCCTACTTGAACCCTCATCGTTCTGGCTTCTTTCTACTCTTCCTCTTTTAGGAGCTTGTCCTGTTAACCTCTTTCCAACTCTAAAGTGACTTTATCCCCTCTATATCCGGGGCAACTCAGCTCTCTTGCTGCTATTCCCCATGGTGCTTATACACATTCATATAAGGTCTTCAGCAAAACAAATGCAGAATAGGAAAGTTAAGATTATTTCTCTTAATTAGAGAGCATCATGACAGTTTCTTATTAACTTCTGTTTCTTTGAAAGTTGAATTTTCATTTATGGTACAAGTTGGTAACTCTTAGTGTACCACTTAGCTACTACTGTGTAACGAACAACTCCAAAATTTAGTGGCTTAAAGAAACAAACATTTCTTATTGCCCACAAGGTTTCTCAGGTCAGCTGGGAAGTTCTGGTCTCCGCTTGCTTCACTCACATCTCCATAAAAAGTCAAAAGTTGTTGGATAGAGAGCTCTGCTGATCTAGGCTGGGCTCCTTCAATGCTTAGCTGTAGAATGTTTTAACACAGCCTTGGTTAAGATTGCCAAGTTCTCATCCATGTCATCTCCTATTTTTCAACCAGATAGTATCTTGTTTACAAGGCAATGGTACAGGTCCAAGAGAAAGTGCAGAAGTATGCATGCAACCCTCAGAACTAGCATACGAACACTTCCACACCATTCCATTGGCCAAATAAATCACAAGGCCAGCCCAGATTCCCCAGTGAGAAAATAGATTCCACTTGCCAATGGGAGTTGCTACAAAGTCACATTATATAGAGAATGTATATATGAAACGTGAAGAATTAAGGCTACTTTAAAAATCAATTTACCACACATACATAATCAGAATATTCCATTAATTAGAAGATCTAATTTCCCTATAATTCTAAATACGTAAAATTTTCACTTTCTTAAGCTCATAAACACGAAGCTAATTAAAGTAAACTTCACACTTCATTAAAAAATGCTGTGTTTTCCCTAATGAAAAGTTAATACCACATGATTGGATTCCTTTCAATTTAACAAACTAACCATAACCTAAAGCTAGGACAGTCCCCTTGTGGTCTTCGGTTGGCTATTTTAGTCAATACCACTGAGTCTATTTAAACAAAAAATATTTAAGTGATTTCATAAAAAAATTTTTTTAAAGAAAATGCTAACTAAAAAGGCATCTGGGTTATAATTTAGAACTTTCCTAATCTGCTTTTCTTTTGGGAGAGGTAGTGTTTTATGAAGTTATACATGCACATAGTTTAAAGAGTAAAATCATTCTCCGATGTTTGTTAGGAAAAACAGCAAGTCCCCTACATCCCCACCACCACTGCCCCCTTCCAACCTTTTACCACCATTCCTTTGGTGTAGACACCCATAATGCTTATAACTGCACTCTGACTTTGCTCCGTCTTGATTTTCAGTCTTGGGCATTACCTATTGTCTTCCTAATCTGTAAAATAATGATTTCTGCATGATCTCCTTTCATCCTCAGGCTCCCCCATCCACATCTCACCCTGAAATGCATTTTGCTCTCTTCCCATCCTCTCGGGATAGTTATTTTCCAATTTTGGCTAAAACAATATGCAAGTATTACTATATAAATGCTATCCACAGCTGGTAGATGTGATTTATCTTAATTACTTTCCATGTCTTGAGAATTTTTTGTTCTTTCTGTAATTAATAATTGTGTGTTTTATTTCCTTAATTTCATATGTGTTATTTTTTTAAAAAACCGAACCTCAAATTCTCTACCAGTTACTTATCTGACTTAATGTGCTTCTTTAAATGTTCAGATATATGGTTATCTGGTAATTTCATTTTCTCAAATAAATTTCTCCCAAAGCTCTCTGGAAAGCTTTCATCAGAAGAATTGCCTTGCACCTGGCGAAATCAACATCCACCTGGTGACTGTCTTTCCCTCTTCCCTGTCTTGAAGTCTCTGTTTCTTAAATCCTGTCTCATTCTTTTTTGATTTATTTATTCACTTTGGTGTGCACATCCTCCAATAGCTTCCTAAGGAAATATTTTAGAGGTCTTGTACTTCTGAAAATATTCTATCCTCACATTAAGTGATGTATTGCCAAGGCATAAAATTCTAGGTTGAAAAGAAATTTCCTTTGGAATTGTGAGCCATTTTTCTATTGTCTACAGCTTCCCATAGTTTCTAGCGCTGGTCATGAAAAGTCCAAGACCATTCTCAACATTCTTTAATTATGACTTTTTTTTTTTCTCTTTGAAGCTGGCAGTATCTTCTCTACATCCCATGCCTTTGAGATTTCCCCAATGTCTTGGCATAGGAATATTTTCATTCATTGTGCTTGGCACTTGCTAGGCTCTTTCAATCTAGAAATTTTTCCCTCTACTTGGGGAAATTTCTTGAATTATTGTTTATTCCTACCTACTTCTCTGATATCTCTTTCTCATATTCCTACTTTTTTTTTGGCTTTTAGATCTTCTTATTGGTATTCTAATTTTATATTTCTTTTTTCTCCTATTTCCATTTCTATCTTTACATTTTTCCTTTTGTAGAAATAATCTCAACTTTATTTTCCAATACTTCCACGGAGTTTTTATGTCTGTTCTCACATTTGAATTTTAAGAGCTCTTTTTATTATTTGAATTTCTTTTTTATAGTGTCTTGTTCTTTTGTTCATAAATGCAATATTTTCCTTTATGACTCTGAGCATATTAATGTTTTACAATTTCCTCTCCTTGCATATGTTTTTTTTCTAAATAGATTTTTTTTTCTTGTTTCTTGTGGTCTTAATCTTTCATGCTGTAATCCTAGCACTCTGGGAGGCCGAGGTGGGAGGATCCCTTGAGGTCAGGAATTTGAGACCAGCCTGAGCAAGAGCGAGACCCCATCTCTACTAAAAATAGAAAGAAAGTAACTGGACAACTAAGAATATATAAAAAAATTAGCCGGGCACGGTGGCGCATGCCTGTAGTCCCAGCTACTCGGGAGGCTGAGGCAAAAGGATTGCTTGAGCCCAGGAGTTTCAGGTTGCTGTGAGCTAGGCAGACACCACGATACGACACTCTAGCCCAGGCAACAGAGTGAGATTCTGTGTCAAAAAAAAAGAACCTAGACTGTTGCTGACAGGCTAAATGAAAGCACTAAGTGCGAGGGACATAGGAGAGGACTGATGGAAGAGACAACTATGAGATGAAGGCAGATAAGGGTGGTGCGCATCACAGATTAACAACATGTTACCCAACATTTGCCAAAGCTCACCTTGCTGTGAGGGCAGGAGATGGTGACAAAAGGCCCCCTGTGGAAGCACGGTGTCAGAGCCCCACCCAGATGCTCATTATTGAGCCAATATGCCCCTTCCCGTTACTGTGAAACTTTGATGCTAACGGCTTTCCAGCTACTCCTTCCCCAGAGGATTACCCTCAGTGTGTAAGAAATGGCTTGCCAGGGAAGATATTTCTTTCCCCTACACAACCAGGAACAAACTTCTAGCCAATGTCCAACTTCTATGGAAATACAAATCTATGACACTGATTATTGTCCAGAGCTTCCCTGTGGGATCAGGCTGTGGCTAGACTCTCCCTAGGGCCACATCCTTGCTGTCCTGCTCCATCTCTTTCAATACCATTATGGTTTTTCCTGAAAAGTGCTCCCTCAGGACATCACACACATGGATGTGTGTGTCTCAGGCACTGCTTTGAACCTGACCTTCATGTGTTGTGGTTTGTCAGTCCCTATACTCATTTCTTCATCCCTTCCCATTTTGCAAATATTTATTAATCTCCTATTGTGTGTGAGTCATTGCTTTTATGTAGCCAAACATCAGGAAGCTATGGGTGAGACTGTTAGCTCTCACCTTAATTATTTCTTTAGAAGTAATTCTTGGTCTGGTGGTCATTATACCCAACTTCAAAACAATCTTAATTTATATTGCTTCTGGTCAATCATTTTACAATTCACCAAAGATATGAATAAAACAGAATTTCCATGCTTTTTCCAAGTAGAATCTTTAAATGATTAACATATCACTTATAAATTTCTTCCAAGATTCTGTTGCATATAAGTACCAAGTACAACCTCTAGTTCCACTCAAAAAAGAAGTTAATATCAATTCATATCTCTAAGTTTATTATGTTTATTCCTGAAAGCAGAAACAATGCTTGAGGTTAAGGAAATAAAATTGAATTAGGTTAGTTAATTAGCCGGTATTATTAAACAGTTACATTTTTGTGCCTCCTAAGAGGACTCATTTATTCACACTATATTGTACAGAAAAATTAATATGCATTTGTTATTTATGGTACTTACACAACTTGTTATTTTGAAGAAGAGAAAGTTTAGGAGCTAAGAGATGGTTTATCCTTAAATGTATGTTTAATAATGGTAAGCTATTGAACTAACCATAAAAAATCTGCACCACGAAGATGCTCAGCAAGATAACAAGGGTAGGGTGATGAAAATACAGCTGTGAGCTGCATCCCCCATAATTGTCAGGTGAGTAGTTACTGGTAGTCATGACAGCAAAGCAACAGAAAGAATAGGCCAATAGGTGGCGCTATTGCTATGTGTAATGCCCTGTAAAAGATGACGCTTCATTGAGGGAGCAGTTTGGCAGAAAGAACACAGGACAAAAACGTACCCCTAACTACTGAATTCCCCAAAAGGTGACAGTGTCATTTCTTTGTCTCTCTTGTCTGAGCCCCGTTACTTATCATTGTCTAGTTGAACTGAAGTGCTCAATTCTTGTGTTCCAGGCCAAATTTTTGGCCAACATGTCATTTTCATACCGAGATTGCAAGGATTCAAGAGATCTCTAATATTTCTCAACTGACTTGAAAATACATCTTACCCATATGCAGAAGAGGTAAATACCCACTGGGGCATAGGTCTGCAAAAATAGAAGATGGTTAAAAGCTCCTCAGAGTGTATCTGATTTCTACGTTTGATAGAATTATTCCACAGTTAACTTTTGGGGAAAAAATGAGACTGAAATAATTCTTTAAGTTCCTAAAGTAAAATGACAGCCAATTTGTAATAAAGTTTTACTTTAAAACTACTTGTAAAATCCAAGTAGTTATCAAAAGGAGCATTAGTTACACTAAAGGAAAGAGTAGCAATATGGATAGTAAATATATATCAAATTCTCTTTAAATCATGGAGAATGAATTTTTTTTCTTCTTTTCTATGCAATGGAATTTATCATCCTAGTGTTAGTTTTGTAAAATCAGTCTTTGTGGTTTGGAAAGAGGTCCAGCTGTAGAAAGAAAGTCACTTTGGGATTAAAAGTTTGACACAAATAATCAAGTTGTGAAGATTTTACTACATTGGACATGCATTTTAAGACTGATTTGTGGAGACAAATTGTTTCTGACTCCAGTGGTCTCACAAAAAGATATTGGTCTCACGAAACTAATCCATTAAGCATCTTCAATTATTGCTACCTCTCAAAGAATCACAATCAATGAAAAATAAGCTGTATCATACAATAAAGTGAGAAATACAGAGGAACAAAAATGATGCTTCATAAAGTCTATAAAGTTCTTTCTACACACCTGATAGTCTGGGCAACCTTTTGAGATAGGCAAGATAGGTAATAATTATAGCTTACATTAACTGAGAACTTAAGGAATTTTTTCAGCACTTTATATCTATTAATTCATTTAATCTTTGCAATGACCATACAAGGTAGGTACTATTATTATCCCCCTCTTCCAACAGAAGACATTGAAGTAGAGAAAATTAAGTAGCTTCCCAAGAATAGACAACAAATAAGCTATCTGGAATGAAAACCCACGTAGTCTGAAAGATTCACACAATCGATGAATCATCATTTTTAGATGTAAAAATGGACATTAACATTTCTATAACAAGCTATTAAAGGTGGAACTGAATTTAGAACCAAAGTCTTAATGATTTGTGACCCGATGGTCTTTCCTGAATTACATTTCATTTTTACTTGGGTAATTCCTGACTTGACAAAAATCACATTCGCCTTGAATGTAAATGCCATGTAAACTGTGCCAGTCCAGCTTGTCTACCACAGATACTTCTCTGCACTTGACCAGTATGTGGTTTGGAATTTCATGCCCACTCATCTCTGTACACTATAAATCAAGGCAGCCTGCTTTTCCAAGACTCTTCCCAAATACAAGTTCTCATCTGAGAAGTCTATAATGGCCAGCTTAATGCAGATCTTAAGGAAGGAAGGGGAAGAGAGAGGTCTCCAGACTTTAAGATTCCAGACCTATCTCCATTCTGGCAAGAAAAAGGGAGCTTACTAGGTGTCTTCAAGTACAGGCATCCAGCATTCCTAAAAGCAGCTTGCAGTCTCCGGTATTTTCCCAGGGATATGTAAGAATGATAGGTCAGGAGAACAGAAATCCCAAATCTTGAGAAAATAATATATTACTCTCATTGGCCAAAGCTTTGTTGACCTTTCTTGGTTAGCCAGTTCTTACAGTTTCTATAAAGGATGCTGATTGTATCAGTCAGCTTAGGCTAAGTTATGCTACAGTAACAAAAGACACCCCTACCCTCAAATATTAGTAGCTTACAACAACAGAGTTTTCTTTCTTGCTCATTTTGCATGTCAATTATACAGTGGCTTTAACTCCTCTGTCTGGAGCCCACCCAGGCTATATGAGCAGCCTCCACCTGGGACCAGCTAGCCCACTGGCTTTGGGAAGAGAATAATGGTGAAACCACACAATAGTGCTTAAAGTGTTTGCTCAAAACTGGCATCTGGCATTTCTGACCACATTTCATTGGCTAAAACAAGTCATGCAGCCAATCCTGATGTCAATGGGGCAGGAAGGTTTAATCCCTTTATAGGGATGGAAGGTCACCTAATATTGGGAACAATAATATTATACAATTATCAGACTTACTGAAGTACATTATATTAAGCTCAGGGAGGCTTTTGTCTGAGTAAATTAATAGAGTAAAAAAAACGAGCAAGCTCTAGCAGCCTCAACTAACTCTATAAAAGAAATATTCAAGGAGTCTAAGCACTGAACCTCTGCTTGACTTGTCTCAGCAGTGGTATATTGGAGGAAAGTCATTTCAGGCTGTGGTAGTTGACTGGAGAGGGCAGGAAACAGAGCTCAGGAAGCTGCTGAGCCCAAAGTAGAATCATTCCTCCATCACCAGCTGCATGGCAAGGGCCAGGTCACAGAGCGTCTTAGTTTGAAACACTGGCAAAAATCCAAGCTTCACTTATAACTCTGCATTGCAGTTCTTTTTGAGTACATTACTGGGACTTTATAAAGATTGATAGAGCACTGGAAAGCCATTGGGTTGAAAGTCCAGATGTACATAAATCAAGTCATAGCATCATTTAATTCACAATGTTTCTGCCCAAGTCATTTTGGGGTGGAAGTGGAGAGATTTATAGTGAGCCTTATGGGATTTGATGGTCTGAAAAATAAGAGATATTAAATGGGTGATTTAGCTGCTGGAGTCAACTGCGGTAGTTTTAAATTGACTGAAGCCCTGATTGCTACTGGTTTAAAATGCATTTTAAATAATTGGAAATATATTTGGGGGAGCTCTTTAGGATGGAGAGTTAAATGTGATTTTTGGCAGTCAAAAATCAGATCTGATTTGTATACAGAAAAAACTCTTCCATCAATTAAAAATGCATGTCAGCAAACCTCTTTATATATTAAAGCATGATTCTCTACCATACCTAGTTCTAGATTTAGCGATTTTTACACAAATATGTTCTAGGTCTCTAGAATAAGAACCCAAGTTCCTTGTGCTTGATGAAAAGAATTTCTCTGATCCTTTTCCTCTTGAGTCACAGGTCAATCTGCAGTTGAAATCATCCCAGTTTTTACATGGAGGGACATGAAAAGCTACAGTCCCAATTTATGTCCTCAGCACCTCACACTAGCCAGGCACCTTGAATTCTAAACCTGTAAAGTAAGAGAGATTTCCTATAACCTTCTCTGAGCCCAACTCATTCTGTACTCCTTTCCTTTCTTTGAATTTCTTAATGTTCCCTAAGGCCTCAATTCGCCTTTTCCCATCAAAAATCTGTTCTTTAAAAGAAATTAATTTTTATTAAAATTTACCAACAGATAACTTAATGACTGAGGAAACATAACCTGTTAGCATAAGTCATGGTATGCAAATATCATCAAAAAGAATAATGATCTAATAGGAAATTAAAGGCAGCTAAAAGTGAAAGTGGGATATATTCCTCTCTTTTGTAAGATTACAGAGTGGAGCAAATTTAAAAACAATGATTGAAGAGGATAATTGATTCATATCAATGTTACATTGCTGCCCACCCCTCTGACAATTTTACTGACATCCTGGATGGAACAAGTTCTTAAAGGAACAGAGAAGTTTCCTCCCCCATGTGACCTATAAAAATTTTCTCTTCGTTATGAAAGAAAGACTGCACTCAATATTTTTCCAATTAATAGTAGTATGAATTTAATTTTATATAATTAATGTGCCCAGGAAATGTTGAATTACATTTTATTAAATTCTGTGAATGAATTTAATGTTATTAAATTTTCTTTAATTACAATTAGAAAATCTGAATTCTTTCCCTGCCTTTGTTACTTCTCCATCAGCTTTGTAAAATCGGGGAGTTGAACATGCAAGATAATATTTTAGGGGTTCAATTCTGAAGTTCTTTGTTGGTTCTTTTAGTTAAGGACAAGCTTCTTTAGTAATATTAGCAACCACAGCTAAAGTTACCTCTTTGTGAAATTGGAGCATGTGTGTATTACTTAAGCACAAAGCTAGACACACCTGTATTAACCATGGCTATGCCATCATCTGCCAGCTATTTTAAATTTTTTTTAATATAATGTGCAGAAAACTACCCAGTGATTTCTAAAACTGGGACTTAAGCTTAAAAATACATTACTGATCAATATAATACCTTTTATAATCTTAACCTTCCTGCCCAATTATAATTATCAATCATTCCCTTTCATTCTTTACCTATAGGTGTGCCATTTTTACATTTTATCTACTCTCCTCACTTTGTTCTTTTGATTTTTGCCTCCAGTCCACCCACTTAATCCAGTGCGATGTGCACTGTCTGGGGAATGGACACGGTTGAAGCTCTGACTCGGGGGGATGGGAGAGGCATGGGCAATATACATAACCTAAACTTTTGTACCCCCATAATAAGCTGAAATAAAATAAAATAAAATAAATGTATTATGATCTTTATTTATTGTGCATTATATTTTATTTGTATTTCATTCTATATTTACTTAAAGAATAATACATGGACTTGTACACAAAAGGGCACAAAATGAAAATATAAAGTCTTTCCCTCCCTGACACCTATCCTAAACTCCAATGAGAATTATTTCTAACATTTTTTGGTTATGGTTCTTCTGATGATTAGCTTGGAAATTCTAGACCAGTGCTGTACAATACAAACATAATGTGAACCACTTTTAATTTGTCTAGCAGCCATGTTTTTTTTAAAAAAAAGAAATGGGTAAAAATAATTTTAATGACATATTTTATTTAATCCCACATATCTGAAATGTTATAATTTTACATGTGGTCAATGTAAAACTATGAATATTTTAAATTCTATTTTTCAGCTTAACTGTATTTGACATTTATAGCACATAGCAATTCAAACTAGCTATTATACATTTCAAGCATTCAACAGCCACATGTTGCTAGTGACTACCATATTGGATGGCGCAGGTCTAGATAATATGCTTATGAACCCAGTTTGTTATTTGGCAATTTTAAACAGTGTCTGCTCCTTTCCTGCCATGAAAATAAAGAATTGAACACCTTCTACAACCCATTCTATCTTACAAATCTTGTTAAATTTGTATCTTTAACTCTCCCATTAGTCCTCTTTATTATTTTAAAAACTATATCTAATCATTTTTTCTTATACTAATATGAGACAGTGTCCCTTGAATTCCAGCTGTGCAAGATGTGGAAATTAACATTCCTTCACTTCGCCCCACCTCCCTCACTATGCCTCCAAACTTTTGTCAGCTATATCATTACTTTTAAATTGTCAAGGTTTATAATCTATACATTCTGTTCTATCACTGTGATAAATTAAATTTTCTTGTCTTGTTTAAGGTTGCTAGAAATGTAAAACTAGAAGATGGTATTTAGAATACTGTGAGTTTGGCAATTTCATTGCACAATCAAGCAGTGAGATTGAACCCTTTGGAAGTACAACCTCACACTCTCAATCTGTGCTACTTAAAGTAAGAAAGGTTCTAAAGATTAAGGACAAATAAATTCTTATTTCCTGTATTCCATCAATTTCTCAGAATCATGCTTCCGTTTAGTTTGTTTCATTTAAGGACCACGGCTCATTATTCAACTTTGTGGTTTTCTTGGATTCTCTTACTACTTCTCATTTACCTTGTTAACTAAGAAATATACAGGTCATTTTATTTTGGGGTCATCATGCTTTTTCATCATACCACTTAATACAGGAAAGTGATTGTCTTCTTAAAAACTATCTCTGGGAGCTCACTAACTTCCTTTCCTAATTTGAATTTATTATCTTGTATGTCTGCTACTGAGTTGTGATTCTGGGATCTAATTTCATTGCTTTATTGGCTAAATTTGCAGGTTTTTGCACACCAAGTATTTCTCTTTCTTTTTTTTTTTTTTTTTTTGAGACAGAGTCTCACTTTGTTGCCCAGGCTAGAGTGAGTGCCGTGGCGTCAGCCTAGCTCACAGCAACCTCAAACTCCTGGGCTCAAGCAATCCTCCTGTCTCAGCCTCTCGAGTAGCTGGGACTACAGGCATGTGCCACCATGCCCGGCTAATTTTTTCTATATATATTTTTAGCTGTCCATATAATTTCTTTCAAATTTTTTTTTAGTAGAGATGGGGTCTCACTCTTGCTCAGGCTGGTCTCGAACTCCTGAGCTCAAACGATCCGCCCACCTCGGCCTCCCAGAGTGCTAGGATTACAGGCGTGAGCCACCGCGCCCGGCCTATTTCTCTTTCAATAAAGATGATGTTTCATTGAATTATATCGTCTAGTGATTTTTTTTTTTTTTTGTATACATGCAACTGAAGTAAACTTTCTGAATCTTTGCATGTTTGAAAATGGCTTTATTTTCCTTTCACATTAGACTGGTACACTTTACTTTTCCAAGAAACACCAGATTCCTTTAGTAACTTTGCATGTTATAAATATGCATTAGTGTGTTTCTCTCCTTTGGAAATTACAATCCAAGTGAATCAGTAGTTACACAGTTAGGGGATAAAATAAATCCTTGGACTTCTCCTCATTAGAGTATTTGTGGTGAAGCAATAGTCCATACTTTACCTTTAGCCACTGTTTTGTAAAATTAGGAAATCAAAAGTTTCATTATATAAGCCCTCCCTGCATACATGGAGGAATTGCCACACACTTTAACATGTTTAGAAATGTCCTTATTCCTGACCACATTTTATAAAGACACAATTGCATAATGGGTGCCTTTGGGACTTTTAAGGTACTAGCCTGTGAATGAAAAGAAATGCAGACATGTTGGCAAAGCTGATCATTTTTGTTGTGGATCTCACACTTGCTTTGGCCATTTGTGTTGCCCTATATGCTATTTCCTTAACAGCAGCCATGGGTATTTTCATCTCAGTCATTGTCTGTATTTTCAAAGGAGAGATGAAAAAGGACTATTAGTTCAGCAAGGGCAGAATCTGGGTACTGGATTCTACCAATGCTACTGGGAAACCATCTGCAGGCAGCACAGAGAAGGTTTGATCCATGACACTCCCTGTCCATTTCCCAGCTGTGAGAGAAGGGGCCTCTCTGCCCAAGGACAGTGATTCTCCCTGCTAAACAGCAAGGAATCGTCTATGGAGGAAGAGGCACGTAAGAAGGCTTACCAGAATGCTGCAGCACACACCCAACTGAGAGGTACTTTTTAAGGTGAGTGTGTTGAACGTTCAGCTTGATTCTCCCCGTGATGAATGAGATAATACGGCAACATGTATTCTTGAGGTGAGAAGAGAAAAACAGATTCTTTTTATGGTTGCCTTTCCTTTTTCAGAAATGGAGTTGGCAGTTTCTGTACGTTCTACAAGCGCAGTTTTTGTTTTGACCTGAGTAAAACTGAGAGAGTTTTAAACAAGAGAGTTTTAAAACAAGAGAGTTCTACCTGTGTTATTTTCTCTCCCAAGCATTGATAAAGGGCAAAAAGGGTTGAAACTTCTCTTTTAATCTTCTCTAGCAGTTTGGATAAAAGCTTTAGTAAAAGGGAAAGTTTGAGAAAATGCACAACTTAGCTACCTGTGATTCCCCCCACCCTACCTCTCGATTCCAAGTGGCAAAGGCAATCAGTAGTTGTCCCTGAGTGGACACTGTGTTTTCAAAACGGTCCTTGGAGCAAAAACAATGTTTGAGAATGTGAATGTGTAGAAAGAATACCCACTTTCTTTTTGATTTTGTGTCCTGTGAACACTGGAGATTGTAAGGTCTAATAATGACACTTTAAGACACTGAAACTGGACTCATTTGGAATTATCTGGTTCCTTATTCTATTTCACAGCTTTGGTTCAGTGGAAGCAAATAGATCAGTCTTGCCTTGGTTTTTGTTAGATAAATGGCTACCACAGGTGTCCTGTGTTTGGGTTTTTATGACATAAATCCATATATTTTATGACATTTGCATATATTTTGGTTTGCAGAAGGCTTTGGTAAATTGATTCAATTTTAGCCTTTATGATTACAACCTCTTAAAACTAAGTCCTTGCCCTCATATCTTATCTCTATTGCCTTGTAGACTTTTGACTTCTTAACTTTTTAAAGTATTTCTTCCAAACAAACTGAAAAAGCATTTTAGTGCATATAACACTTAAATGAACTCCTTACCAAAAAAGTAGTAAAATCATACTCGATAAGGAAAAATAATAGGTTTAGTTCCGCAGATAATAAATACTTAAGTGTTTAGAAAACAATATATTATTTTAGTATAATAATGTTATCCATGTTTTAGTCATGGTGTGTGTTGAAAAGTAGAATAACTTCTCCACAGGAAAAAAAAAGGTTAAGTTTTGTTTAATGAATTACAGATTGTAGTAAGGGATTTTAAAATAATTTCCATTACATGGTGTCCAAGTTTGTACAAAGATGTAGAGGGTTAGGTAACCTATCTGGTGGGATGTGGAGTGCAAAACCAAACCATACGTTAACTATTGTCCCTAACTGCTGACCGCCTGGATGCAATTTACAATTATGGGAGCATTATTTTATGAAATGGTTTTTCAATTCTAAGAAAACTCAGCTATCGTGCAAATATCATGGAAAAGATAGACAGAGTATGTTTGTATTTGTCTTTAAATCTTGCCGTCAATTCGCTCCGTGACATATCTAGGGGATCCAGAGGGATGAGAAATAGTTTAGGTAAATTTTGATTCAGAGGTGGCAGAAGACTATGTCCTGACTGTGAGGTATTGAATGAAGTCAGATATCCTAGGGGAGAGCTAAGGGCAGAGAAGAAGGACTAAGGAAGAAGAGCGTGAAGAAGAGACGTGACGTGCACACTGCAGTGATAGGTACCAAAGCGAACATTCAATTTTGCTTCACATAAGCTTTACAATACTCGAGAAACTTCTACACTCTTCTGTGATGGGCCACAGTTGGACCCCAACAAAGATTTCTTGTGTGGTCTTTGCCATTTGTCCCAGATTTCTCTCAATTATCTCCCATGTGTTCATAATGTAAAGGATTAGGTCAATGGTAATGATTTGATAAGAAAGGAAACCAAACATGCTTTACATTTTGAGCATTTTTTTAAAGCTGGCCCTCCACCCCCACCACGTTCCTGTCTTATACCTGCATTCAGAGGACCT
Organism: Eulemur rufifrons; assembly: GCF_041146395.1. NCBI lineage: Eukaryota > Metazoa > Chordata > Mammalia > Primates > Lemuridae > Eulemur > Eulemur rufifrons. The sequence continues at coordinate 32,999,032 of NC_091002.1, forward strand.
GCTGGCCCTACAAGGTGTTTAAGTTTGCATAACCTGCCAGGTTCCTCCTGTGCTACTTGAGGTCTTTTTGCAATCCAAAGCTGTGACTGTCCCTCAGCCTCTGTGTGGGTTCCAGAAAGTTAGGTTTAGTTCTGCTAAATTCTAAATTCGGTTAGATGAGAATTCATTTCTAAGATGTATTATTTACCAATGATTCGAAGAGGGCTCCTTTTGGCTCTATTTTACAGAGTATAGAAGCACAGTCTTAAAATTCCAAAGGACCTTGGGAGTCATTCAGTATATTTCTCATCCAGTTAAGAAGTATCTTCTACAATATCCCTGAAAGATGGTTGCCAACTTCTGCTTAAGCATTTTGCATGAGATACGTGAGATACAGTTATTTACCTCCCAAGGAAGCATGTTGTTTAGAAGTTCTTATAATATACAATAGAAATCTGAGTCCCCACAATTCCTATCTCTTTGTCCTATTTTTGCTCTGTTAAGCAATCCAGAAAACAGTTAACTAAGTACTGTGAGTTCACTGGAACCATAAATTCTAAGAAGAAAGATGAGCTTCTCTCTTTATGAATTTCCTACTTTCTACTCAAAGCATTGAACAATGTTGTCTTTTTCAGTGCAGATAGAACCCATTTAAAATCATAATAGTAAGATAAATCTAGAATTTATTGTGTACTTTAATAGAGGATTTGTCTTTTCTGACTTCTTGTACATATTTGTTAATCAGGAATTTTTAAATTCATTACTTCATAGCTTCCTCAAGTCTGGGAGTGTTGCCAATTTGCACTGAAGAACGTTTTATTAGTGTATTCATAACTATAAAATGTAATTCTAATGCACTGACCCAATTTCACAGCACATCAAAAATTTAATTCAACCACAAATGACTCTCACAGATGTCTGATAATTTTCCAGTGGATGTTGTTATTTGGAAGGTCAGATAAATTTGAATATTTTGGAAAACCGTCAATCTTGTCAATACAAGTTTTTGTGAATACAGAAACAGCAATACTTCAAGTAGCAAACTATGCTAATCTTTATCAAATGAAGAGTTTTTTTTTTAATCAAAGGTAGCTGACAGTGGAGAAATTGGGAAGGGGTCCAGACATCCCAGTGGCAGTGCAACCAGCTAAAGGGGACCTAGTTCTGGAGAGGGGAAGTCCCCATGGGCAAGATCCCTGTGGCTTTGCTACTACATTTGGGGCAGTTAGAGCATCAGAAGATAAAGATTTTTCTGGCCTTGTGGACAACTGAGGGAGGGCAAGCTCTCAGAAGACCAAGAGGGAACTCAAGTCCTGGAACACATACCTGTAGTCCTTTTTATGTTTCTGGCTCTGATAACATTTTTAACTGTATACATTTGGCCCTCTGTATCTGTGGCTTCCACATTCATGGATTCAACCAACTGCAGATCAAAAAGTATTCAAAAAATTAAGAAAAAATAACACAACAAAAAACTACAAATTTTAAAATACAGTATAACAACTATCTGCATAGCATTTATGCTGTGTTAGCTATTATAAGTAATCTAGAGATGATTTAAAGTATATGGGAGGATGTGTGTAGGTTATATGCAAATACTTATGCCATTTCATATAAGGGACTTAAGCATCCTTGGACTTTGATATCTTCGAGGGTCCTGCAACCAGTCCTCCACGGATACCAACAGACATCTGCATAAGCTTTTGGATCTGCGAGTTCCATCTGGATCTTGAGCAAACCCCTTAGTGGCAGTTTATTTGTGTCAAGTTACTGCCTCCCTAGGCCTCCGTTTCTCCATGTGAAAAGATGAGCCAGGTGAAACTAATGCCTTGCAAGGCTCCTTAAGGTCTAAAATACCATAAATTTTACTGAACAAAATGAGTTTAAAAATATGAAGCCCAGTCAGCCATGATGGCAATTTGCACAGAGGATCTTTCAGTGTCTCCGAACATACTTTGCTAATACCTAGGGGAAGGGACAAGGTGACAGTTTTCAAGAGCATTTATAGGATTGAGGGCAAAACTCTTGCAATAAATTTTCTTGGGGACCTATCATTTATCCTTGTGTCCTCTTTGCACCACCTGCTCACAATTAAAGTGTGATATCATATGGATTCCTGCATGCATGCAATACCCCATTAGTTCAGACCGGCAGTCCAAACTTCTAAATCCATGCATTTTTGTTGTATGCACAAGAAAGGCACCTGCTTTGTACTCAGTACTGATCACTTAGATTACTTTTTCTTCAAGATCCCAATTTGTTCATCCATAATATATGATGTAAATAATATCAATAGTCCCTCCCCCCAGCTTAAAATTTTGTTATTTTGAGGATTTATTGAGTAGCTACTCTTTGCTATTCACTGTACTAGGCAATTTAGCAAAACAAAGACACAAAATGCATAAACTTTGACTTCAAAAGGGTTCCCGTTATGTTTCATTTTGAAAGGATCTATGAATTAGACATCAATTAGAATCCTCAGGCAAAGTAATCAATTAGTTAAACAATAAAATATAATACTTTTTCAAAAGTTAAAATTCCAACAAAACCCTAAATTTTACCAATTTTATTTTTTTAATATCCTGTTTTGTTGTTTTATTTGAAAAAATTAATCCAGGCTATCCAATTGATTTGCATAGCAAATCATCTTTTGTACCTTAGAAGACAGATTTTTCTAAAAGTAAATGAATTGTTTGGCAGTGATTTCTTGGATATACAGTTTCTATAGATTCTCATTCTTTTCCACTGCGTTTATTTACTTAATTTAATTTATCTTTAGTTAGTAGCCAGGTGCCATTGAGAGTAGAGCAAAAACTTCATTTAGAAATAAATGGCAAATAGTATTCATGTATTAGTTAACTTTCCTTAGATACCACCAACTGAAATAGGTTATAATAAAGATGATCAGTTAGCTAATTATTTAAATTCAGTTTTAATAATTTAGGATACCATAATTGTTTCAAAATTTCCATTTCATAATACCACCTAATAGATATTGACCTCAAAGGAGATAACTTATTGAGGCAAATAATTTTTTCTCATTTTTATTATATGTGATAATTATCTCAATAAATTTCTCAAGACTTACTAAAATTTAATCACGTAGCACTGTTAAAGTACTTAAGAATTGCTAGAATTCATTTTACTTTATATGTTAATGGTTTGCTGAATAAGAAAAGAAATAAATGACTGATGCATACATCCTGGGAGTTTTTTTCATCTCAAATTTTGATCTCTAGCAATTTTACTTAATAACATCTCTATGAAACACTATGATTTCATGTCATTGTTAGTCTTAACAAGTTTAAAAAGAGCTAATCCCAGATTTATTTTTAAATGAGATGTATGTTTCTGAAGTAAGTCAGCAAATTTAGGCAAATATATTTGGAAAGACTTTATCCATAGGGGTTATGTTCTTTACAGTTAGATTTATTTAACTGTAGAATGTTTACAGCTAACTGGAAAATGCTGGGACTGTGTTTATGTGCTCACAACTCCCAGATACATAAATTAATCATTCTGAGAAAAATAGCAGTTACTGAAAATGGGCATGACTATAATAAAACCTATCAGTAGCTGTATAAAATCCATCTTTCTTACATCATATTATACTAGTGTATTATAAACACAAATATAAAATACAAATGTGAATAAATATAAATTTCCTCCAAAATTTTTCCTTTAGTCTGAAATGCACAGACTCTTGCAAAATTCATAAATTGGTATGTAAACATTTCTAATAATCCCTGAGTCGAGACAGTCTCAAAACATCAAAGTGGAAATACTGACATCAGATCATAGAACACCACACTGTAGGAGCCCCCAAATTAACTGCTGCACAACAGACTTCATTCCACCCTTTCTTAAGTGATGAAAATAGTCCTCCTTTTAATGAAAAATACTCAAGCCCCTGAGAAACCCAGGTGGCCTGAGACACAGGGGCCGTGGGGGCGAGGATGAAGCCAAAAGGATTTGAATTCCAAGTAGTAGCATATGGAACACCCATTGCCAATGTGTTTGAATTGTTTAACTGTCCATGGTCTTTGCCAAGTGACTCTATAACTCCTCCCCTCAGAGGGCAGTGGCATCTATTTCCCCACTTTCTGAATCTGAGCTGGCCTTTGGACTTGGTTAGGCCAATAGGACGTGCTAAGAGGACAAGCCTGCATCTGGTTCTCAAGGGACCTGGCATTTCTACTCACTCTCTATTGGAGTCCTGCCAGCACCTTGGGAACAAGCCCCAACCAAACTGCTAGAGGATGTGAGCACATGTAGAGCAGAGCCCAACTGTCCCAGCCAAGGCCACCCTATAGCCCCCTATCCCCAAAACATGGGAGAGAGTCCCTCAAAGTTAGCAGAACTGCCTACCTGACCCCATACTTTTTTGTATTAATGCAAATGAAAAAAAAAAAAGAGACAATCATGTGTAGAACATACAGGTTGGAGTTCAAGAAGTCAGGCTGTGTGTGGTTGTGGCTTGAGTGTTATATGTATACCATGGAATACTACTCAGGCACGAAGAAGGATGACTTAATACCACTTGCAACAATATGCATGGAACTGGAGACCATTATCCTAAGTGAAATATCTAAAGAACAGAAAAACAAACACCACATGTGCTCACTATTAAATTGGAACTAACTGATGAGCACACATGTGCATAGAGGGAAGTATAACTAAATGGAAATCAATCAGGGGGAAGGAGGTGGAGGGGTTGGGCAGACACCTACCTAACGGGCACAATGAACACTGTCTGGATGACAGGCACACTTATAACCCTGACTCAAGTATTACAAAAGCAATTCTTATAACCAAAATCACTTGTACCCCATACTACTTTGAAATAAAAAAAAGAAAAAAAAGAAATAGACTCAGAAATCTTGTTCTGGCAACATCTATTTCCTTTTTTCCCCCTTTCTTTCTTTTATTTTTCTTTTTAGAGATGGAGTCTTGCTCTGTCCCCAGGCTGAAATGCAGTAGCATGATCATAACTCACTGAAGCTTCTAATCCCTGAACTTAAACTATCCAACCACCTCAGCCTCCTGAGTAGCTTGGACTACAGGCATATGCACCACTATGCCTGGCTAATTTTTCTTATTTTTTGTAAAGATAAATTCTTGCTATATTTCTCAGGCTGGTCTCGAACTCCTGGGCTCAAGTGATTCTCTGGCTTTGGCCTCCCAAAATGCTGGGATTACAGGTGTGAGCCACTTCACTTGGCCTGGGCAACATCTATTTCTATACCTCCAGGACTACCTCATTGGCCATCACTCAGAATGTCTTGTAGTTCTAAAGGTATACTATGCTTGTTTGTTTTTCAATATTTACTTAGATGCATTTTGGAAAAAAAAATATCCAAATGGGAACTCTTTAATACAATTGAGGAATCAAACTATTTGATTTGGTGCTATTTTTGTTTTTTTGGGGGGGTTTTTGTTTTTTTGTTTTTGGTGCTATATTTGGACATGCATATTACACCAACAGAATAGTTATTGATGCAAACATGTTTGTTCCCTTTACACCAAGAGATTAAAAACAGTAGTTTCCTCCTTCAGAAAGAAGGAAGTAAGTTGAAATATAATTTATTTTGCTTCTATTTGAAACTACGTTTTAAGTCTAAAAGATGCCATATGGCTGGTCAGTAATTTGACACTGAAGAACAATACATAGTTAGTATTCTATTTCCAGCTCTCACACAGTGAGTGTGCTGTGATGCCTTCTTTTTCACTTCCTCCCTTCCTTTGTCCTTGCTGTTTCTCATGGGCAGGACATTTACTTACTCATTCATTCATTCATTTCCTCTTTTCTTTATTAGATAAACTCCAAAGCAGGTTCAAAGTAAGTTTTTTAAGTTCGAACTAAAATCTCTCCTTTTTAACGAAAGCTTTCCAGATGACCCCAGACAAAATACATCTCCACCACTCCTGTGAGTTCATATTGTTTTGTTCATGCCCCTAAGCATAGCAATAATTTTGTATTGTGATTGTGTATTTATCCCTGTCTCCCCTATTAAACCCAGGAAGCTCAAGGTCAAGTCCATGTTTCATTGTTTTAGGAATCTGCAGCACCTAGCATGTTATAGATATTTTTTAATGTTAAGAGAAATGCATTAGAAATTGAATACTTAAATATTGTTAGATCAAACTGAAATTTATTCACATTAGAACTTTAATCTATATGATTCATTTTGGATTACAATAATGGTAATAATGGCACATGGTTTTGTTAAATATAACCCACATTTTAGTCCACTGAAATACTTTTAATCAAGGTGAATAATATTCTCTTTTATGATTGTTAGATTTTTCCCATTACGTTTGATTGAAGAGAGCCACAGTTTCATATGCCACAGATCACCCCACATTTTATCTAGAACATGGATATATATGACCATATTGGGGTCCAAATCAGTAATGAGAGAAACAGAAGCATTTAATGTTGGGAAAGAATGAATTATACCACCCTCGTGCTCATCTGCTGGTCTGTCATAATAATTAATGCAGCTTGCCTTGATAACCAATAGGAACAAAGAATTCCCTACAAGTATACTATACTTAAAATAATATTTTAGTAATCTACACTAACATGGATTTTCAGTTCTCTTGCATAGCTAATCAAATGATCCCCTTGTGAACTAAAATAAAATCTTAAGCGCCCCCCCACAGCCAAAGGAATGGACCCCCTCTTGGCCAAGCGGACCCCAGAAATACCCTAAAGCTGAGTTGCTAGCCATGAGAAGGGAGGTTAGACATACCTCATCACGCCCCCTCCCTTCTTGAAGATAGCCTTTGTAGGTCATTAACAGGCCTAAGGTTATGTCAGGCAAAGCTTAAATCACACCTGCAGGTCATCATTTACTTAACAGATCTCATGAGTCTATATCCAGTGACTTGTCTCTGATTAAAAGACTTACTTATTTTAACTTAAAACATTCCAAGCCTTTAGACGAAACTTCATTTCTTTAACCAATTACAAATCAAAGAATCTTTAAATCCACCTATAACTGGTAATTCCCCACATTGAAATATCCTGCCTTTTCGGGCCAAACCAATATACGTATTCCATGTATTGATTTATGACTAAATGTATAATTCCTGTCTCCCCGAAATGTATAAAACCAAACTGTAACCCAACCATGGCGAGACCACTTGATCAAGGCATCTTGGGCGTGGCTCTGCAGGCCATGGCTGCACATATGCAATGCAGAATGAACCTCTTTAAATTGTTTTACAGAGTTTGGGTTATTTTCCATAAACACTCCCTTCCCCAAAATTGCATCATATATTTGTTCATTTGTCTTTTCAGTCAATAGCCATTTATTAGGTGCATATCAGTTTAGTAGGCACTGAGTAGGCTAGAGACACACAAATAGCATGGGCAAATGTTTTAAAAAGTGAAACTATTTTATGCATTCATCACTTCCTCAGTGCATTGCCTTGACACTGGTCCTCCCCACAGGCTGTCAAAAGAAAGCTTGTAGCTTCTCTGTGAACAAAAAATCTGCAGGTTCTCTGTAGGGTATTGCTCTTAGCTTTCCCAACAGGTAAGAGTGTTTTATTTCATTTCATTTTTAAACTTATTTATTACTTCAGGAAAGTGAGATAAAATTTTCCTCCTTATCATAACAAATATGGAAACAGATACAGGGCAACATTTCCGAAGCATGAGCATGTAACAGAGGAAACAGCCTGAAAAAGGGAAAATGTTTTATGAGTTGTCTCTTTAAACATCCCACCCCCTTTTCGGGAATTAAAACCTGCATCCCTGCCCAAGGCCAGTAATCAAGGGGCAGGGGAACATTCTTTGTTTTTTTGTACCCAGGAGATAGCTCCACAGAGTTTCCAGACAGAGGTCATGAGATTGTCTTCACAGGAGATGGGGTTGATCAGAGCCATCAACTATAGATAACAGGAATAGCCTGAAGCTGAACCTCCCCCTTTAAAAGCTCTGTATTTCCGCTTACAATTAGGACTATAGTATTTTAAGACAAGAGTCTGCCATACTCCTCATTTGCTGGCAAATTAATAAACTTCTCTTTCCTTTTCCTTAAACCACTTGTCCTTCTTCTGATGCAGCCACAGGGACAAGTGCTGAACTTTTGGTAACAAGCACACATGGTGTGTCAACTTTCTGCTTTCACCTGATGTGACTGTTTCTCAATGGTGGAGGAATTAGTGAGGCCCCAGATTTACAGCGGGCCTCATATTCCTGATGTGAGCTCCACATAAATTTGCATGGACAGTCACAGTGGGAAGCTGAAGGGCTGAAAGATAATACCCCCAAATCCTTGAAAGTAAACATGGATTTACTTCAAATATATGCAAATGTTTAACCCAGTTTGGTCATTTCTTCGTTTTTTTTTTTGTTTTTTTTTTTTTTTAAATATACTAGAAGCCTTAAAGGGTAAAAATGGCCTAGACTTCCTTCAATCTTCAAGAGATCTTACTTCCCAATAAAAATTAAGGCTCTCACTACATTATCTGAATCATGATCCTGTGTCCTTACTTTTTGCAATTCCTGACTCAAGTGCCTTATTTCCTAAAACCTTCTTAAAAAGCAAATATCCTGGGGGGTGGTGGGGGGGGAAGTCAATACAGTACAATGAACACTATTCGGGTGATGGGCACACTTATAGCCCTGACTCAACCATTACAAAAGCTATCTATGTAATAAAAACATTCATACCCCCTTAATATTTTGAAATAATAAAAAAACCAATATATAGAACTCTCAAATATGTCTTTCAAAAGAGTGTCATGAAAAGCTTTTAAGATAGTATTTATTTCCTTACAATTTATGCCTCTTGAAACACACACACACACACACACACACACACACAGTCATCTGCCTCCCAATCCACAGAGCATTAATTTGAAATGAGAATGTAAGGTGGAATTCAGCACGCTTACTTGTTAGGCACCATATATATATATATATATATATATATGCCTCCTTTCCCCCTCAAATGCACGCCTTTTATCATTTCAGAAGCCTAATTACAAATAGAAAATTTTGGTTTTACTTCTGTTATTTTATTCTAGAAAGGAAACTGAAACTCTGGAGGAATTATAAGAATAATTATAAAGTTGTGAAGTATGTTTTCAAGTAAATTAATTTCACTGGTTCTCTTTATACTTTTTAAAATTTGACAGTAACAAACAGATTAAAATCTACTATATTCTCACATTTTAAAAATACATTGTATAAAAGGAAGAAGTCAAAATTTGTTCTCTAATCCCTTGCCCTAGAGGTCAATGCTGTTCAAAGCTTGACATTTATTCTTCCCAAGTTTTTCTCAGGCTTATTGTGAAATATATATGTACTTATCGTATAAAAATGGTATCTTGGGCATAAGGCTTGTCCCTAGTTGTCTGGTACCTGGGCCTGGGGAGATTAGAGCAGGTAGATTGTGCCCGGAGTGTGAGGACCTGATAAAGGAGGTGATTGGGGATTGTGGCCCTGGGTTGGTTGTTTTGCATTTGAAAGGTGAGCTAACAGAAGAGTTTACTTGCTATCTCTAGGAATTAGCAAATCCTGTCAGGAGCAGTCCCTCCAATGTCAGCAAAGCCTCAGATGTCAAAGCATCAGAATATAGAAAATCAAAGACACATGGTTAATATGCCCCGATACCCACTTTTTTAATTTAAAGAGACACATAGAATTTGTTAAAGTGTTTCAAGTTAACAAACATCCTATTTGTGTGTCATAAATAATACGTGAACAGACTGTTATGAGTAATATAACATCTGTAGCTCATAGAAAATAAAACATAGTTAATTAGGGATGGCATGAATTATGTAACCATTATTTTTATGTTGTGTTCTTTCTAGGGCATTCAAACAGCCATCTACACATGAATAACAATGAAATTCTCATAAGCAAGCAGAAATGCCCAGGAGGCATGAAGAGTCATAATGCTTCCAAACCGCAAGTATTAGGACATTACAGCCTCAGGAAAAATAGAACCCATAACTCTAAAAGCTCAACCTTGCAGAGAATAAATGTGCCATTTGATGACATAGCACTAAAACTTGTTGAAATGCCTCTGGAGCTTGAAATATTTAGAGGCATCAAAATGTTCTCAAGAATTAAACTGAAAAATGTTTCTTCAAAATGCCTTAGCCAATCAAATACAAGCATTTTTGCTATTGTGGCAAAAACTGGCCATTGGCTCTGCTGGTCTCAGAATGGTCTAAGACGAGCATCCTTTACTATTCAACCAAAGACCAGTGTGAAGTCTGCTTCCGGCCAGATGTGGTTTCTCTCTTTACCATAACACTTTGTCAATAATTTACTTGTTACATTGATCACGTTTTGTATTTTATTTGCTTTGGTTATTTGTAAAGTTTTTCCTGTGTCATCATTAGATTATTCTCAAATTTTAGCAACTGCATTTTAGCTACTCTATTCTGAATCGTGCCTACCCAAGTGCCATAAATATTAATATGCATTTTTTTTCTGAATCAGTAAATCCTCCCCAAAAAAATCTACAGCCATAGGTGTAAATGAACGAAGGAGAACCATCTGCTGAGAAATAGAAAAGGTCATTAGAGTTCTCAACAATTCAACAAGAATGTCCAGAAGTTAGAGTTATAAAGTTTTGTTCATATCTTTACCCCAAGAGCAGTTAGTCAGCTGCAAGATTCTCATTTTTAAACCTTTACCCTGTGTTCATTTTAAGCCAAGATGAGACCATGTTGGTGTCAGAAAAACTGGTCTGGGGAGGTGTGTGAGGTGCCCTCGAGAAAGGAGATACAGGGAAACGTGGAACTGAAGCAGCACCAGGTTCCCCAGAAAGCTGAGCCGGACACAAGGATGTGTTCGCAGGTAGGAGTGAAACCCAAGTGTGTGGTCAAACTAAACAACACTGTGGCAAATGAGATTCAGTCCTCCACAGGGTACTTGGAGGAGCTGCATAGAACACACCTCAAAATTGTCCACCAGAAGGACAAATGAGAGGAGAAATGATCCATCAGCTTTCTTCTCCCATTGGTCAAGCATTGTCCCAGGGGTTGTTCATGGCCTTGCACTTTGAAGATTGAACATGCTTCCGAACAGCTGAGTGGTTTGCAGGAGGCATCTTATGAGGTGGCAACAAGGAAGCCCAGGGAAAAAAAGCAAGAGGTAGGTGCTGCAGCTGATGCAAGGTGCTGCCGGTGACACCTTTACAAAGCTGGCAGCTGTAAAAAGGTGGCCAAGAGGATGTGAGCTGGGACACAGGAGTAGTCTCACACCAGCCATTAGTCTGATGAAAATTTATTTGTTCTTGAAATAATTAGCACAGGACCACATCCACTCCTTCCAGACAATAGTCAGAGAAAGGGGGGCCCAGACCAAAGGGCAGCCGTAGAGAGAAAGGCTCTGATGAAACTAGTAAGACAGTGGAAGAAGCTGGGGCACTGGAAGCATTGCCCTTGTCTAGGACCAGACTCTACTTCTCTGTGCTTCAAACACACACTAACACCTGGGAAGGAGTTTATCCTCTGTGCATGTTTTTGATATTTGGCTGTTATTTACTTTAACTTGCCAGCTCCGACAGAGCAATGCCATCTCCCAGCCACGTTTTATTTACATGTAAATTACTTTGTTGCTTTAGGTGCTCTAACTTTTGTGTATTTTAGGGAGAGTGCTCAGTTTTCCTGCTCACGACGTCACGACGTATCTTACTTTAGGTTCTTCCAAAAGCCAACCCTGAAACAAGGATGTGGGTACAGGTTATTTATTTTATTTTTATTTTTTTAGACATAAGGATCTCACTATGTTGTCCAGGCTGGACTTGAACTCCTGGGCTTAAGCAATCAATCCTCAGCCTCCCAAGTAGCTGGGTCTACAGGCACATGCCATCATGCCCCAGGTAACCCCAGGAAATGCTGCAAGGGAGTGAGGGTGAAGTAGGGAAGAAGGGAAGGCAGCCAATGAAACGTATGTGTATGAGCAGATTGCTGCTATCTCAATCTTTCTGGGAATGTGCCCCACAGAGTGATGGGGAAACTGGAGTGTTTGAATGTTGCTGCTAGGGACATTAAACCCATTACAGTTCTAGGATGTTCTGCATGCAGGCACAGCAAATTCCCCGAGTGCCAATGAAGCCATCAAGCAGAGAAGCAAGCAGAGGGGTGTGGATAGTTGAGGTAATATTCAATAAAAAAAAAAAAAGAACGTCATATGAATGTTTTTGAATGCTTGCTCATTGATTTTCAATATATGTCAAATTAGAAAATCAATATTATTGAATAACTTGAAATGGTAGTCAAAGATCTAACCTTTGTACCCCCATATTGCATAATTTCACAGAAGATTTATTACTTTGTGGGGGAATAGTTTCTATCAAAATTTTTTAATGAGTAAGCAATCCATTTGACATTTATAACCTATTCCAGAACACTGAAAAGATACAAACCTTCCTAAATAATGATACAGGGCAAGAAAAATGATGATACTGTGTCCAATAAGGATAGCACCAATAGAAGGATAGACACTAAGCTCAATGCAAATAAAAATAATGAATAAAATATTTTCAAATTCACTGTAACAACATTTTAAAATATTAACTGCATTGTGATCAAGAAAGGTTTATCTTAGGAGTGCAAGAGTGGTGTAATAGTAGGAAATGTATATATGCTAAAGCACTAGACTAATAGAATAAATGAGCAAAACATATACGATCTCAATAGTTGTTGTAAAAGTATTTGATAGAATGTATTAGCCACCCCTGATTTAAAAAATTAAAAACTCTCAGGAAGTTGGGGGAAAAAGGACATTTCTAAATCTGACAGGTTGCCTTCAAGAAAACTACAGCAAACATCAATAATGAAATGCTAGTAGTATTCTCATTAAAATCAGAAACAAAGCAATAATGCCAAAAATCCCCATTCTTCAAAATACTCCTGAGGGTCCTAGAAAAGAGACTAACACATTGACAAATAGCTGGAAAAAATTCAAATCTCTCACATTAAAATTCAAAATAATAAAATAAAAATACATTAGAGAAATATAAGATTTGCAAGGTGTCTAGAAATAAGGCTAACATACACAAAAAATAAACATTTCAATATACCAACAATGAGCAATTAATAAAAATATCTCATTCGAAATAGCAGCAAGAGTATTTATCTTTTTCCCCATAAAATCTTAAAATTATTAAAAAATAATATTTTAAGTTCAGAAGAATAGGCCTAAACATGTGAAAGTATGTAATGTGGATTGGAATAGAAAGCCTCAAATTTATAAAAGTTTAAATTCTCAAATTAATCTATCTATTCCAAACTATTTCTCTTATAATCATAAGGGTAATTTTAAATGAAGCTTTTCAAGTTGATTCAAAATATTACCTGTAAGAGTGAGTGCATAAGAATAGCAAAAAAATTATAATAAAGACAGCAAGTACATAACTAGGAAAAGAATAAATGGTATTTAGACATGTAGTACATACCATTATGATTCCATTTAGATAGTTGAGGAAACTGAAATATAGAGAAGTTAAATAACCTGTCCAAGGTTACATAGCTGCCCAGTGGTGAAACCAGAAAGCAAACTCAGACCCAATGCTCTTAACTTACCAGCATGCTACACTGTCTCTAATAAACATATGCGTGTATGTGTACATATATTAGACAAAAGGTTAACACCCATCACATACAAAGAGCTACCATCAATCAATAATGAAAAACAAACAACTCAATAGAAATAAAAATGAGAAGAGTATATATAAGCTATTTTCAAAAGAATAAATAACATAAATGGTGAATAAATGTATAAAAATTTTCAAACTCACAATTGGGGAAATACAATTAAAAAATAACAAGAAAAGTCCATAAAGTTTATGAAAATTTTGAAAGAGTTCTGATGGCCAATGTTTACTGAGGAAGAAGGGAAATAGCCTCCCACCTCACACTGTGGGAAATCAATTTGGCATTATTTGTTAAATTAAAAATTAACCTTAACTTATCCATTAGCCTACTAAAAGACTCAATTATGTACAAAATATGTAAAAAATGTTCATTATTTCTAAAAGTGACCCAACAGAAATAATCTGAATCAATAGAATGGAATAGTATGCAGTCACAAAATCGAATGAATATTGACATGAAAAAATGACAATTTGAGGCTGTCATATTTTTTGAAAGCATATGGGAAAAAATTACATATAGTATGATTATCTTTTTTATTTTATATGTGTGGGTTTGTGTACAGATGGGTGCATATCTACTTCTAAATGCATTGTAAAAGTTCTTAATAAATACCAAAGTGTTTAGTACTTTCATTTATCTCTAATAGATATACAAAGTGCTCATTATACCAAAGTATTTATTATCCACAGAGGAGAGAAATTAAAAAAGAGGGGAGAGTGAATATGGATTTTTACTTTTACTCCATATATCTCTATAATATTTGAATTTCTATGAATCGCTATGTATTCACTTGTATAATTAGTATGAGGAAAATAAACCTGACAAAAATTGTTTTCACAAATGAAAACAGTTCATGAAACAAAAATATTATGTTTGGTCAGTATTCAACTATTAAGTTACCATTTATATTTCCTGATAACTACTATAACACATTAAAATCTTGCTACTCAAAGTGAAATCCTTGGACAGCAAGGGCATTACCCGGAGCCTGTAAGAAATGGAGAATATCAAGCCCCATCTCAGATCAGCAGAGCTTATAACGCAACAAGATTCCCAGATAATTCTTGTGCACATTAAAGTTTGAGAAACACCGCTCTAAAATATTAAGCACTTTGTTTTCTGCTTCAATCACTGAAGAAGAAACTGTTTAAAATGTAAAATATTTTATTTAAATTTCTTTCTTATTATAATATATGAAAAATACTTAAAGGTACTTCAGATATCAAAGATAATATATGGAGGTAACCCTTTCACAATATTAAAATTTTTAAAAACGCATTAAAATGTTAAACACAACACTAGATTTTTTTTCAGTAACTAGGGAAACAGGATAACTAAGTAAAACTAATGACATTTACATAATTCAAGAAGGGCAGAGTGATCTTCATAAATTGTGATTTTTTTTCCTTTTGCATCTAAAATCCATAGGTTTCCACCTTCCGGAGTAAATAAAGAGCCAGCCAAGCCCCAGCTGTCTGTATTTTGCCATTCCCAGGTGACCTTACACAGTACATCAAGACATGTGGAAAAGTAGCCGCGTGGTTCATATCCCATTACCGGAAGCCGAACTGGAGAAAGGATTGCATTCTTTTGGCCATAAAAGTGATAGGATCCAAGAGCATTATAGAAAAACTGCAAGTAGGGTTGCAGTCAATAGGCATCTGCACGTGCTACTTCTGGTTGCCTAGGCAACAGGACCCCTTTTCTCATGCTAATGACAGTATAATGAGGAAAACCACATGCAGAGGCAGTAAAGAATAATTAGAGGTGAAGTCACACCTGGTCCAGGGAGCGTCCTTTGGGGAATGCTAAGCAGGAATTTGGGAAAGATTTGCGTGAGAGGTTGTGAAGGTGTGAAGGGGATGAATTTGATTTTTGTGTGAAAGCAACCTTCTGTAGAACCCTTACAGGAAACAGAACAAGCACCAAAGATACTGCTTAACTCAGTGGATTAATGTTTTTAAATGAGAGGAAGCAATGAGATTTACAGCTGCTGTAATTTGATCAGGGTTGTTTGTGTGACATGTGTTCCAGCTTTGTCTTGGAAGAGGATTGGCCTGTCTATATTGACCAATCTGGGCTGCTTAATCACAATCATCCTCATCATTTCATTTAATTGGTTGCAGTAGACACCCACTGTAATGGATTCATCAGCTTTCATGATGCTGTAGTGGATAATACCAGTGCTGGACTACCAGACACCATTACCTTTTTTTGATGAATATGCGGCTTTGGACTGTGTTTCTGCACTTCATCTTCATCCAACCATTGTGTTGAACACTTGCAATTGTCAAAAAGAATCCATTTTTCATCACACATAACAATATGCTGTAGAAATGGTTTGCCTTTATGTCATAACAGCAAAGAAAGGCAAGCTTTGATACCATTTCTCTTCTGCTGCCCATTTAACTCATGCAGCACCCATCTATCCAGCTTCTTTACCTTGCCCATTTGTTTCAAATGTTCCAATATTATTGGAATAGTAACATCAAACCTTGCTGCTAATTCACATGTAGGTTGAGATGGATTCGCTTCCACTACAGCTTTCAGCTCATCATTATCCACCTTGGTCTCAGGTTGACCACATGGCTTATTTTCAAGATTAAAATCACCAGAAAGGAACTTCTCAAACCTTCAGTGGACTGTGTGTTCATTAGCCACTTCCTTCCCAAACACTTCTTTGATACTTTGAGCTGACTATGCTGCAGTGGTTCCACGACAGAAGTCATATTAAAAAATAACACAAATTTTTGACTTATCCATGGTTCCACAAAAATTGCTCTAAAAATAAATTTGACAGATAACCACAGGCCAATCCGTGTGTTTGAAAGAATGAAGATGTACCTTCACAATAAAAATAAAACAAGAAGTGTCAAAGTGAAATGTCAGAGATGTCAACTAACTTAGTACTTAAGGAAATCAGACATTTCATACTTAATAA
This sequence comes from Eulemur rufifrons, assembly GCF_041146395.1. Classification (NCBI taxonomy): domain Eukaryota; kingdom Metazoa; phylum Chordata; class Mammalia; order Primates; family Lemuridae; genus Eulemur; species Eulemur rufifrons. The sequence continues at coordinate 33,015,584 of NC_091002.1, forward strand.
CTAATAGCTTATGTTGGTGAGAGCTATATAAAGTTTTCGTCGCCTCTCAATTAGCTTTGTTTTGAGAAGTAGGAATATTTAATACCCTTTCCTCCCATTTTTCCTTTGTGTTGCCCAAATTCTGACAACTCTACTGCCGAATAGCTAAGGGCAAAAATGGTAAAGTTCAAGTTAAGAAAGCTTTGCATTGTTTTCAAGACCTCTAGTGAAAGAGGGGAAAGGTTTTGTCTATTTGCTAATTGGGATTTCTACAATTTTACCCATACCATGCCTGCCTTCTCAGTAGCCTGAAGCTCGTATTTAAATAGCTCAGCAATAACTACTTTAGTAGCCTCCCTAGGTTAAAAGAATTAAAATTAAATGTATTTTTCTATTACTAAGTTACTTTTCAGCTACCTGAATATAAAATCAAAGAGAGTTTCATGAAATTCAGAAAGTACCCCTTCTGCAAAAATAATTGCCCTAAAACCGAGTTGGAAGAGTGAGTCAGACTACTTTGCTTATCTCCAAGATCTCAATCAACCAAAAAATGTTTACCCAACTTTCCTATTAAAAATATTTGTACCAATAGTTCTGATATAATCCAAGCCTAGTTTATACATTATTAATCTATTCCCATTAGTCTTCTAAGATGTGTTTTCTCCAAAATCTACCAGATTCGCAAATAACTTTAGGAACTTTCTTCAGAATTAAACAAGGCTGCCATTGACATCAACTTTGTCTATAAAATGAAGAAGATTATCATTGTAAATTGTACACTGACAACCTGTAATACAGAGTTAACACTCTTCATCCACAGAAGCATTCTCTAAGAATCAACCACATTTGTCCACCAGATCCAAGAGGGAACTCATACCATTGTTATGCCTATTTCCTTGATGACCCAAGTAACCTGAGTGACTTGTTCATCATTGCCACACTCCATTAGGTTAATAAACCAAACTCAAATGTAAGGCTTTGTCTACACTGAGAAACAGTAATTCAAGAAATGGTGCCCTGATTTTTGTTAAAGTAATCTGAGAGAGTTATGTGGTAAGCACCTGAGGGTGAATAGTGTAGTTTGGCAATAGAATTATACTCAAATATCTTCAAGGAGTCAAGCTCTCAGACTAATAATTAGTAATCAGAGAAGGTGAAGTAAAATCATGAAAAACCATTTATACTCACTAGATTGGTATAAAGCTTCAAATGTGACAAAACCAAATTTTGGCTAAGACACTGATGATGCAGTCCAAATTGCTACACATACATGGAATACAAGTTGTTGTTATCTTGAGGTTATAAATAACCTATGACCTAGAAATTTCACTCCTAGGTATATACTGTAGATAAAGTATTGAATTTTTGCACTTAAAGAAATGTACAAACACGATCATAGCAGTATTGCTTTTAATAGCAAATTCTGGAAACATCCCAAATGTCCATCAATAGTAGAATTGATTTAAAAGGGGTATAGAAGAGTAATACAATAGAATAGCATACAGCTGTCAGAATAAAGGAATCCCCAATTAAACATATCAACAAAGATACATTTCAAAGATAAGATGTTCAAAGGAAAAAAGTCCAGACAATACACACCATTCCACCCCATTTTTATAAATTCTCAAAACATGCAATACTAAACATGAATTATTTAGCAGAGCATTCATATGAAGCAACACATTTTTAGGAGGCTAGAGATCACAAATATAAAATTCAGTATAAGGGTTACCTCTGGAAACAGGAAGGGGAGGATACTACATTGGGAAGAAATACACAGGGGTCCAGCAGTACAGGCAGTCTTCTTTTTGTTTGTTTTCTGTTTTTTTTCCCCAGCCTTCTTTTTCTATAGCCATGATATGCTTTGTATTCTTTGTACTTCCCATATATTTACAGTACTTTTTGTGTGTGCATGAAATAGTCCTTAATAATATTTTTGGACAATCTCTGAGTAGAAGATAGGATAAAGTTGGCGTTAGGAACTACCGCTTTTAATTAGAAGCGATTACGCACTGCTTTAAAAAGCATACACGTTTCACATAAGCAAACAAAAGCTTTCAGAACTTGCCTCCAAAAAACGTGTGTGTGGACGGAGAGGGAGGGGTGTTAATTTGTATTTGCGCATCTGTATTTGCTCCCATTTGTGGATAAATATTTTTTTAAAGCATGTATACATCCTAGAGTATGGAAAGAAAATTTCTGGGAAGATTTACAAAAATCTACAGCAGTCGAGAGTAGACTCACTTTTAGTTTTATTTTATCTTATTTTAATTTATCGTATTTTTCATTTAATTTTTCTTTCCATACTATTTTATTGCATATTTTAATTTTATCCTATGTAGCTTTACTTTTCTAATTAAATTATATTTTGACTGACGGCGGGAGGTGGGAGAAGGGCGGAATCCTGCAGACCTTTGCGTTCCGCGCTCTGGCCCCGCTCAGGTCCACCGTCCTGGGCGCGCCGAGCCCACCTCCAGCGTCCCACCTGGGCCTGGCCACCTGGCGGGGTCGGAGGCGGGGAGAGGCGGGGCGGAAGCGGAGCTGACCCCGCCCCTCCGTGCACCGGCCGGTTGCCCAGGCAGCCGGGCCTTGCGTGGCCTGAGCTCACAATCAGCCCAGTCTCTGCAGCTCCCAGCCCGCCCCCTGTGCTCCCCTGCCCGCCTGCTCGCTCTCTGTGGACCCCGGGCCTACAGACACACACACCCTTCCCTGCGGCCTCGCGCGCCGGCTCGCCTGCTCTGCCCAAACGAACACCATTCACGCCTGGGTGCCGCAGCTGGGCCTGGGAGCCCAAGGTCGAGGCTGGGGCCAGCTCCAAGAGGCAGAGGACAAGAGCCAGCGCCAGCCTCCCGGGCATCTCCCGAGACCCGGGAGCATGGGTGCTGGAAGATCCTCGGCTCCTGATCGCCCAGACTACTAAGAGGTAAGTGCCACTGGCACCTTGGTCCTTGCACCTGGCCCTTCCCTTGACGTTACATCTCTATCCACTCCTCTCCTCTCCAGATTTTTCTGAGACTTAAAACTGAAAAGCACAATAGAGAACCCCCAAAATGTAAACCATGGCTTATGAGGGAGCTGAAACCCACAGAAGGTAGATTTATTCACAGCAAGCGTGCATCGAGGGACTTGGCTAGATACTTCACAGGCATGAGCTCATTCCTTCTTCGCACAAGCCCATGAAGTGGGTACTGTTTTATCCCCATTTCACAGATGAAGAAACTGAGGTACAAACTAGGTAGGTGACCTGTCCATATTTACCCAACTAGTATGTGTAGATAATGATGCTGGGAAGGAAGGATTACAACAAATTTCCCCGTCTCAGATCTACACTCTTTACCCTGTACCAAGCTTGGCTTCCTGCTTTCTCTTTCTAGTGAACCTCCCTTGTCTCACAGACTCCTCTGAGAATTTGATGAGCTCTATGAGTCTCCCCCCACAGAGCAAAACTGCACCTGGACACACACACACATACCCACAGATTTTCATATATTAATAATTTCAGAGGATGCAGACCTCAAGTCAAAACATTCTGTTCTATTCTACTACCTTTGAGATTGTCACTGTAAGATGGCTGGCTCGGCTGGTTGGGTCCAAGGTGGCCCAGGGCTCTGCTGAGGAAAAGTACAGGTGTGTGTATATGCAGCGACCCTCTTGAGGATCACATATGCTATGCAATTTACAGGGAACCCAGGACTAGAGGGCAGGATGTCTGTGATTTCCTCCAGTGGAGTGAGCTCTTGGTCAGTCTCTGCAGTTGGTTGTAAAGGGCCACGAAGAGGGCACCACTGTCTACCCAGCATTTCAGGCCTTTAGTGGGAGGGATGTAGTCCATAGTAAACCGACCCACAGACTGCTGAATTCATCACTGTAGCTTGATAGGACAATGCCACATGCTGCTAACTCTTTGTTAGAGATGGATACTATCAGAGACAACTTTGACATCTGTGATTAGGAAGCCCCTGTTCACACAAATGAGGTGGTACCAATTCAGTACAACCAATAAGCTATTTGGGAGCATCTTACCCTATTCCCCATGTGATGTACATATGTATGCAGTATGATGACCCTGCACCTACCCAGAATATGGTTGATAATACTAAAACAAGCCATAAATAGCAGCTAAAATAAATGTCACCAAGCGAAGCAGCAAAGGCCAAGTGGATGAACCTGAGGCAGCCTCAAGGCTTTACCGGGAGCCTATTTAAACACATAATTCTAACAAGCTGAGTTACCTGGTTTCCTAGTCCCACCACACATTATAAACAGATTAGAAGGGAAGAGAGGGGCTACGGCAAACAGGACATTGAAGCCATCAGCCTATGTCATGGGACTACATGATCCCAGTAGCAAAGATGGGAGCACAAAGAAAAACTAGGCAGACAAAAGAACAAGACAATAGCATGCATTTGACATTGGTGGACTCTCTCGTTTTTGACTTCTCCTAGTCTCAGTCTGCCCTGCAACCACGGAAAAACTCTTAACTTCCCGTAGACCAGGCTTAGATCACTCTCCTTACATCGTGAATTATGGTCCCTATTGCCTGGTAGAGTCTAACTCAGCTTGTGCCAAGATTAACTGTCTACACCACCTGCCCAATCTGGACCCCATCCTGAGTGCCCCATCTCAGATACAGGTATATAGTTGCTTAAGCCAGAAACCTGGGAGTTTTGGGTTTCTTTTCTTTTTTTATTCTTTCCCTCAATTTGTTAACTTTCAGTCATCATTTTTTGAGTAAACATTTATTGAATGCCTTGTATGTCAGGACCTAGGTGTCAGAAAAAAAACGGTAATCCATAAAGCTTCTGTTCCATGAAGGCTATATTCTAGTGGGGGAGACACACAATGCACAAATTTAGTATATCTCTGTCTCTTATTTATCTGTATAAAATGTTTTCAGACAATAAGTGCTTTAGAGAAAATAAAACAAGAGGAAGAAGTAACACCGTGGCTACAATTTGGAAAATACTGACCCATGGAAATTCTGGGGGAAGAGCACTCCAGGCAGAAGGAACAAGAAGTGCAAATTCCCAGAGGCAGCCATGAGCTTTTGTTAATAAACAGAAAGAAGGCCAGTGTGGCTGGAGATGACTAAATCTGGGGAGACTGGGTGAAGTGAGGTCAGAAGGATAGGGAAAAAGTCCTTAAGAGAATGTAGTGAGCAGTTTGGGTTTATTCTAATTACAATGGATAGATAACCTGGGGAGAACTTTCTGGCATGAAGGAAATGTCCTATGTTTTGATAGAGGTTTGGATTGCATAGGTATATGCATTTGTCAAAACTCATGGAAGGGTACATTCAATAATTGTACATTTATTATGTATTCAAAAAGACCAAAAATAACCAAAGAACTTAAACAAATGTTGAACTCGAGTTAAGGGTATGCATGTTGGAATGTGTCTGCAATTTACTTTGAAATGGACCGAAAAATAAGATGGATTAATGGACAGCTAGAGGGATGGATAGATACGTGATAAAGTAAGGAAAGCATTATAATGGTAGGACCTCATTGCTGGATATATGGGTGTTCAACATGCACTTTATGTTTCAAAACATTTATACTAAAACACTGAGGAGCCAGGTATGCATTTAGTACCAGCCACCTGGGGGGCTGAGGTGGGAGGATCGCTTGAGCTCCAGAGTGCAAAGCTACAGAGAGCTGTGATTGTGCCACTGCAGTCTAGCCTGGGCAACAGTGAGACCCTGTCAATTAAAAAAAAATTAATTTAAAATTTAAAAAATAAATGTTAAGGGCTAGAAATTTGTCTGATCTTATCTGACGTACATTTTTAAAATATTTTCTGGCAGTTGTTGATTGTCAAGAGAATAGGCTGTAGGGGGTTGTTTGGAAGCAGTGAGACAATAAGAAGGCTGTGGCCATGATTTGGCCTAGGAGGGTAACACGGGAGTGATGTCAGGGTATATGCTGGAGGTAGAGTTGTTGCTGATGAATTTAAAGAGTGAGGGAATCTGTGAGGGAAAGAAAGAATGAAAGGGTAACTCCTAGTGTGCTAATCTGAGCAGATGGATGGACGTCAATATCATTATTAGAAGGTGGGGGGAATGGAGAAGGTCAGGGTGGTATCAATAGTTGTGTGGTAGCTATGCTACCTTGTAAATGCCTGTTAGACATCCAAGGGAGAATGAAGAGTAGGCAGGTGGATTTATAACTTTTGAGCTCTGGGAAGAGTCAGAGATGGCTGTATAAATTTGAGAGTGAACAATCAGAAGCTGAGAATTGGGCTGAAGGTCTTGCGATGGGATGAGTCACCAGGGGAGGGTGAGGATAGAGAAGAGCCCTGAGGACCCAGCCCTGGGCACCCAACAGTTAGCCTTCTGCCAGAGAGGGGGAGCCAGCAAAGGAGACTGAGGGGGAGTGGGCCATAGTGTCTAAGGGAAACAAGCAATGAAGAACTATGGTTGCCTACAGAGACATATTTAAAGGAGGAACAAGTGGTCAACAGTGCAACTCACTGCTGTAGAGAGAATGTAGGTTGGGGAGCAGGTTTGCGGTGGAGAAAAGATGGTGCCTAGTTTCAGATTTTGTAGTAAGACGGAATCTTCTCACTGGAAATGATTGAAACCTAGCTAACTCGCTTATGCTAAAATAAGGTGGGGGAAAGGATATATCTACTCACGCAACCCTGAACATATAGTGGTAGGTGGCTTCTGGCACCGTGAAATCCAGGGTGCAACTGACACCATCAGTCTGAGTCTCTCTCCACCTTTCAAACATGGGCTGTCTTTGTGATAACCAAAAGAGCTGCCTGCAGCCCCAGCCCCACATCCTACAGCTTAGCAACTTTAGCAGAAATAGTCTTCCCACATAGTTCTGGCAGAGAGTCCCATAGCGTGCTGATTGACTGATGTTCCTTTTAAGCATATGCTTGAGAGGAATGGTTCACTCAAAAAGGCCAAGCCTAGGTCATGGACCCCTTCCTTTGGCAGGGGACAGAAGGGACAGCCCCATCCAAATGACCTGGATTGGATTCCCTGTATGATAATGAGGTTCTTTTCTCATAAAAAAAAAGTGATGAAAAACAAAGTGGTGTGGCATACTACTCAATCCAAAAGATGATTTTTGCATAAATAATAATAGCAGATAAAATTACATATTAGAGTACCCATCACAATTTAACAGTGGGATTGTTTATGAAAATTTACCATTGTCTCTCAACCATTTAACTACCTCATTCCCACTTAAAATGACATAGAAATCATTCATCATATCTTTTGTATCTCACAGAGCCCAGTAGACTCTATATGTTTTTATAATATGTTTAAACCACTAAAATCTGTGTGGTCTCTATATTATAGGGGACATGCTGATACGGAGCCAGGCAGAAGGGAGCTCAAATCCTTACCTTGGCAGATTACTTAACCTTATGGGTGAAATGGGAAAACCATGGCACAGAGGGAAGGTTAAATGAGATAGCCAGGAAACCACCTAGCAAGCTAGTATTAATTATGATGAAAGATTTATTTGGAATTACTGTAACTTTATGCCAACTAAATTTTTTTTGTATTTATATATAATACCTACTTTCTAAAATCAGTTGCAAATAAATAATAATGATAATGTTTCCTAAGAAACAGCCTCTCTTTTTAGGGAAGTTTTAAAATATTGTAATTTAATCAAAATAAAGATGATAAAATTAACTTTGTGTTGTGCTTTTTTCCCCCCTGCCACTATAGTTTTTGTTTTGGTCCAGAAAAGGCTTTTAAGAAGCTGTTCAAGCATGGCTTTGGCAGATAAGAGACTTGAGAACTTGCAGATCTACAAAGTTCTTCAGAGTGTTCGGAACAAAGACAAGAAGCAGATAGAGTTGCTGACCAAGCTTGGATACCCTCAACTAATCAATTTCACAGACCCCATTGATGGAATCAGTGCTCTGCACTTGGCCTCGGTTTCCAATGACATCGATATGGTCAGCTTTCTCCTTGAGCTGGGTGCTCACCCTGATGTTCAAGACCGCATGGGCTGTACTCCCACAATGAGGGCTGCAGAACTGGGCCATGAACTGTCAATGGAAATATTAGCCAAGGCAAAGGCGGACATGAGTATAGTTGATAATGAAGGAAAAGGTAAAAATTCCAACATTCTATCCAAGAGATTGCAATTCACTTTGTAGCCACAAATCAATAAAATGGACTTTTTTGTTTGTTTTCCAGCTTTAAAAGTGAATTATTCACGGTTTTAAGTGAAAGGCCAAATTCCCACTCCTATACCTAAGGATACTCTCTCCTCATAATTTGAAAATGAGATAGGTATAACTTAGGGAAACCAGTTTTCAGAGCTTGCTCATAGAATTCGATTATTCTGTGTTTGGTGGTTTCTTTGAAATGTGGAGAACCTTCAACATTAGACATACTGATATTACCATAATCATAATCATCCATTTTAAAATATAAACTTTTGTTTGGAACAAGAGAAGAGGTAGAGCATTTATTATTCTTTTTTACATTTTAGAACTTTGGGCAGTACTACACTTAGGATTCCAAAAGGATTTTGTTCCATCTCAATAGCAGTCTGATATAGAAAGAAGTTATACTTGGAAGCTTGAAAGGACTACGGTGGATTCTGCCATAAACTTCAACTTTCTAGGGTCATTTTTAAATGTTTTTGGAAATACAACTTCAAACTCTAGATATGGCCTTTCAACAATTATTCAGGTGAAATAGCTGTATTTCCACACCCTCTGCACCTCGCTAATGCCAAGACCATGGTCTGAGAGCTTCTTGCCCAAATAACTTGAGATTCAGGCAAGAGTTAACAGACTAATAAAAATCACTAAGGTAATTACCACCAAGCTTAATATAAATTGGTAGGTTTAATCAGTTGTCCTAAAGAGTTGCTACAAGTACAAAACCACTAACATCAGCCCTACATTTGAGAAATAAATCACATTTTGTAATGCTAATGTTTTCTGACAGGAGTAAAATCTACTTGTGTAACTCCCTGCAGACTTGGTATTTGACAGGCGACTTGCTTAAAACAAGAGTAGAGGACCAAGAAAAGGGAGAATTATTTATTTAATGGTACCACATAACAAAATAAACTTCAGATGCATTTAAGGGTCAAGTGGATTTTTAAATGTTAAATTCTGAAAAAACAATAGCGTCTCAAAGCTCTATGGAATACCATTTCCCAAAGTTTGTTCCATGGACCACTGAATCACTGGATGTTGAGAAATATTATGTGCAAAATTGGTTTCACTGTTGAATTCATAAGAGAAACATTGGATAAAACAAATTAAGACATGTTTCTTTCATATTGTGGGACCAAAGATGGCAACATTTTCCATGCTTATTTGATCATGAAATAGATTTTACCTTATGGCATACTATATTCTTGGAGTTTTGTGGTACAAACTTTGGGAAACATTGAAATGGAGAAAAGTCTAACTTCTTGAGTTTGAAACAGAGGTATCAATCACAAAACAGATTGAGAAATTCTATAGTATAGAAGTCTAAAATTATATATTTTTTAAAAAATAAAATTGGAAATAAGGTCAAATAAATATATGTAGCAAATGCAACAACTGTATAGTTATATGCTCATTCAAATTGATAGTAAACCTATCAAGGTTCTGGAAGATGAATGTTCGAGAAAACAATTAGACAAATCACATGAGAAAAACTGAAAATACAAAACAAAACTTGAAACAAATATAAAATCTTGTTTTACACATAACCTTGTTAGTGCTGCTGCCTATGCCCTTGACTCTGCAGCCCATGGTGTGCCCACTGGAGAGGGCATTGTCTCTTCCCCACATCCTTGAGCCTGGCTTACCTCACACAGTCCTCAGTTTGGCTGCCACTGGGAAAACTGCTTTGCTTACTCCACAGTAGTCTCTCTGCCATTAACATCCTATTTTCTGGTGGCTGATATTGATAAGCAAACATTTAAATGGTTCAATGGATCTTTAGAAGGAAGTGAGACATGTTAAGGCAAAGCTATACTTTCTCTTTGAACAACATTCCAAAATATGGAGAAGGTAAAGCTCTAAGCCAATATGCTCTTTCCTGTTTGTTGTCCTAAGGAATTTACAGTGTCTGAAATTATTCTCCTTGAGAGTTAAGCCAGACTAGTTCCTTATAGCACCCATTTCCTATTGTCATTGTTGTTTTGGTCCATTATTACATGTTGTGTCTTGCTCTGTCCTTAGTTTTCTATATTTCTTTTTGTTTTATTTCAAAATTTTAAGGGGGTACAAATGTTTTTGTTATATGGATCACTTTTGTAATGCTCAAGTCACAACTATATAAGTGTGCCCATCACCCAAATAGTGTTCCTTATACACATTAGGTAGGTTTTTGCCTCTCCTCCCCTCCTTCCTACCCTTGATTGATTTCTGCTGAGTTTTACTTCCTTCTGTGCACATGTGTGCTCATCGGTTAGTTCCAATTTAATAGTGAGTACATGTGGTGTTTGTGTTTCCATTCTTGAAATATTTCACTTAGGAGAATGGTCTCCAGTTCCATCCAGATTGTTGCAAAAGGTATTAATTCATCTTTTTTATGGCTGAGCAGTACTCCATAGTAAACTTATACCACATTTTATTGATCTACTCATGAATTGATGGGCACTTGGGTTGATTCCACATCTTTACAATTGTGAATTATGCTGCTATAAACATTTGAGTGCAGGTATCTTCTTGATGAAAAGTCTTTTTTTCCTTTGGATAGATACCCAATAGTGGTATTTCTGGATCAAAGGATGGGTCTACTTTTAGTTCTTTGAGGAATCTCCATACTGTTTTCCATATGGGTTGCACTATTAATAATTTGCAGTCCCATCAACAGTGTATAAGCATTTCTTTCTCTCTGCATCCATGCCAGCATCTATTGTTTTTGGACTTTTTAACTAAAGCCATTCTATAATAACTGGGGTAAGGTGATATCTCATTGTGGTTTTAATTTGCATTGCCCTGATGATTAGTAACATTGAGCATGTTTTTGCATGTTTATTGGCCATTTGTCTTTCTTCTTTTGAGGCTTCTATTAATGTCTTTTGCCCACTTTTTAATAGGGTTATTTGCTTCTTTCTTGCTGATTTGCTTGAGTTCTTTGTAAATTCTTGGCATTAGCCCTTTATCAGATGTATAGCTTGTGAATATTTTCTCCCATTCTGTACATTGTCTGTTTGCTTTGTTATTATTTTCTTAGCTGTGTAGAAGCTTTTTAGTTTAATCAAATCCCATTTATTAATTTTTGTTGTTGCCATGAGTACCAGTGGGGTCTTACTCATAAGTTCTTTGCCTAGACTGATATCTAGAATGGAAAACCTATTTGAGAAAATTATTGAGGAAAACTTCCCTGGTATTGCCAGAAATTCAGACATACAGATAAAAGATGGACATCAAACATTGGGAAGATTCATAGCAAATAGGTCATCTCCAAGACACATAGTAATCAACCTGTCCAAAGTCAAAATGAAGGAGAAAATTCTGCAAGCCCCAAGATATAAGCATCAAATAACCTACAAAGGAAAATCCATCAGGCTAACTGCAGACTTCTCAATGGAAACCTTATAAGCCAAAAAGGATAGGGGCCCCATCTTCAATCGACTTAAACAGAACAAATGCCAGTCTAGAATTTTGTATTCAGCAAAACTAAGTTTCATAATCGATGGAGAAATGAAGTCTTTCCAAACAAGCAAACACTGAGGGAATTTGCCATGACCAAACCTGCCTTGCACGAAATACTCAGTACAATATTATACACAAATTAGCACAACAGATACACACCAGTGTAAAATCACCTTAACTCCCCCCCCTACAAAACTCACAACTCTTATAAAACAACAGAACAAGAGGTAAAACAAAGCAATAAGGGACTACCCAACAGGGTGAACAGACCAACATCCCGCATATCAATGCTATCAGTTAACATTAATGGACTGAATGCTCTTCTCAAAAGACATAGGTTGACTGAATGGATGAAAAGACACAGCCCAATTATCTGCTTTCTCCAGGAAATACATCTAAACCACAGGAAGCACATGGAACCAACATGAAAGGATGGAAAAAAATATTCCATGCAAATGGAAATCAAAAGAAAGCAGGAGTAGCCATTCTCATATCAGATAAAATTGACTGTAAGCCAACAAAGAAGAAGACGGTCATTACATGATGGTAACAAGGAGCAATTCAATAAGAAGACATAATCCTAAATATGTATTTTGCAGCACAGGAGCGCCAAGATTCATAAAGCAAATTTTACTAAAGTTAAGCAAAGAAATAAATAGCACCATCATAACTGCCAGAGACCTCAACACCCCACAGTCAGAGCTTGCCAAATCATCAAAGCAGAAAATAAATAAACAATGGACTTAAACCAAACTCTAAATCAATGTACCTAACATATTTACAGAATGTTCTACCTCAAAACTACAGAATACACAGTCTTCTCAGCATCACATGAGACATTCTTCAAGATTGATCATATCTTCGGCCACAAAACAGGTCTCAACAAATTCAAAAAAATCCAAATCATACTATGTACCTTCTCAGTCTACAGTGGAATAAAACTAGAAATCAATCCCAAGAGAAACATTACAACCTACACAAAGTCATGGAAATTAAACAACCTGCTGCTCAATGATTATTGGGTCAAGAATGAAATTAAGATGGAAATCAGAAAATTCTTTGAGGCCAGGCGCAGTGGCTCACGCCTGTAATCCTAGCACTCTGGGAGGCCAAGGCGGGTGGATCGCTCGAGGTCAGGAGTTCGAGACCAGCCTGAGCAAGAGTGAGACCCCGTCTCTACTAAAAATAGAAAGAAATTATATGGACAACTAAAATATATATAGAAAAAAATTAGCCGGGCATGGTGGCGCATGCCTGTAGTCCCAGCTACTCGGGAGGCTGAGGCAGTAGGATCGCTTAAGTCCAGGAGTTTGAGGTTGCTGTGAGCTAGACTGACGCCACGGCACTCACTCTAGCCCGGGCAACAGAGTGAGACTCTGTCTCAAAAAAAAAAAAAAAAAAAAAAAAAAAAAAATTCTTTGAACTTAACAACAAAAAGGACACAAGCTATCAAAATCTATTGGACACAGCAAAAGCATTCTTTGGGGGAAAATTTACAGCCTTAAATGCCGACATCAAAAGGACAGATCACAAATTAACAACTTAATGTCACATCTTAAGGAACTAGAAAAGGAAGAATAAACCAATACCCCTGATGTGTAGTACATTTTGACATGAATTATGTTGAGGGTCTGTATGGAATAGGTCCTGGGAGTGGGGATTTAGCATTTTCTCTCTTCAGTGGAACAAAATGATTTGCCAAAATGGCAGAGCCCCCTGCTGTCTAGTTTCTCATCTCATTGCTACTATACTGACAGCCTGCATCTTTACAGACATGGCTGGTCTGCACATTTCATCATTCAGTACCATCTCTTTTGCCATTCTTCAGTTTTAGAAGGGACCCAGGGACCTACCAGTAGCACTTTGGCACACACAGCCCTGTACATTCCAAGAAGGGACACTTGGGGTATGAACTGCAAGATGCCAAATACTGAGCATCGACAGACTGACACATCAGCACTCTAGTTCTTCCCTAAATCAGGTCCTATCACATTTGGTTGTGACTATTCTAACTCTATAAAAAATTGAGGGTTTTTTTTTTTTTTTTTTTTTTCTGTCTTGGTTTTTTAATTGGTTTCAGGGAGAAAACCAAGATACATAGGCCTTTGTGCTACCATCTTTGGCTAAATGTGGATGTTTAAATAATCATTTTTTCCTTCCTATCACATTCAAATGTATATGGACTGTTAATTAAATACTCTTTGGGGATTCCATTTTTCTGCAGGTGTTTTGTTTTACTGCATTTTACCTACTAAGCGACATTATCGCTGTGCTCTGATTGCCCTCAAATATGGTGCAGATGTCAACAATTCTTCCTATGAAGGAAAACCAGTATTCCTTAGAGCTTGTGAAGAAGCACATGATATTAAGGACCTGTGCCTGACATTATTGGAAAAAGGAGCCAATCCCAATGCTATCAACTCAGTATGACTATTCCTGTGATTATAAATATTTCTTTTTTTCACTTACACAGTAATTATATAATTTTTGCATTTAAATATGGCAACATTATGCTGTTAGCTTATAGAATGTTCATTTTGACTCAGAATGCTTGAAGATGGTATACTTTCATTATCTTTATATTGTCATGATTCTATAGTATATTTCCTAATTATGTTTGGAAAATTGGTATTTATTATATATAGTGTCAAACTATTATTATAGGAAATAGTAAAAAAGGTATCAGTGATGCCTAATAAAAACTTTTCTTCTTGAAAAGAAAATATATAGTTCTGCTGTTTCTCTGATCCATTTTGTTCTCTCTCCTGATTTTACTGAGTTTTCTTTTCTTGTAATTTTCCTTTCTAGACACTATAAATAGATTTTCTTCTCATTAGTAAACACCTATGACTTAATTTTATATTGTTTTTATATTCTTTCCCTTTTTCTCCATTTTTGCTCTGCTTTCTTTGCAAGAAATGCATTTTTTAATATGCTATTCTCACAGTGGCATGCAGTGTGACCTTAACTCTGTACTTGTTTAACTGTTGTTCCTCTTTGTTACATAAAACTAAGAAAAATGTAGAGAACTAAACTTATAAGTGTAAAGCTAAGGTCAAATGGATTCATTCTATATTTATACTGAATATGTTACTGAATATGCAGGTATAAATAGCATTTGATCTGTTTCATGTCCAGGCCACAGGCCGCACGGCTTTAATGGAAGCGTCGAGAGAAGGGGTGTTGGAACTAGTTCGAGGCATCTTGGAAAGAGGAGGTGAAGTGAATACATTTGACAATGACAGACATCATGCTGCTCATTTTGCTGCTAAAGGAGGCTTTTTTGATGTAATAATTTGCTCTGTGCTTTAAAATTTGTTGCTGAAACCTTTCTCTCCTTTTCCCCAAATTTTTATATATCAAGTAGGTTACACTAAGGCAGAATTTTTTCTGAGTTACCCGTATTGTTTTCATCTTGGTTTCGCCCAAATAATTCTAAAATTATATCTTAAAAAACATATTCCAGCTCTTTATTTAGTTTTATGTGTTTGCTAATTTATTTATTTAATATTACTAATAATACTTTTCTGTATACTAAACTATGACAATTGAAAATTTCTACCAACCGAGACGACCCTATTTTCTGCCTTCATCATGTATTATTAGAATCTCCTAAATATGATATCTAATTGTGGGGAGAGAAATGACCTCATACTCTTATCTCTGTGATGTCTGTGTATATCTAGTGATATGCCTGAATTTTAAATATTAATATTCTGATTATCTGGACATATCAGCAAAGAATATCTCATAGAGTGACAGTGCAGAAACAAAATAGGAGTTAATACTATCCTATTTTTCAAAATTCTGAATTTCCTCTAAAATTTCTTTACTCAATTTTCTTTGAGTTTTAACATAATTATTTTTATTTTTGTCACTGACTCTCTTCCCTGCAATAAAAGTATACATAACAGTAGAAACCACATTCGGTAAAGAATTTGCTCTTCTGATGTTATTTAACATTCTCTGATGCTTTCTTAAATTGCCTACACTAACCAAAATGGTAGTGCCTCAGCTGAGTATAGAGTTTTCTATACTCTAGATCAATACTGTTTAATAGAACTTTTGGTGATAATGGAAATATTCTACATTTGTGCTATACAATACAACACAATACAGTAGTCATATGTGGCTTTTGAGTACTTTAAATGTGGCTAATGAAACAAAGGAACTAAACTTTTAATTTTTTTTCAATTTAATTCATTTCAATTTGAATTTTCAATAGCCACATGTGGCTAATGGATAATATACTGGATAGCACAGATCTAGGTGCCAGTCTTCATTTAGTAAATGCATATTCCTATTCTTCTACAATATCCACTATTTATTTTGCAGATATTGAAGCTTCTTTTTGCCTACAATGGAGATCTGGGTCTGATTGCAATGAACGGGAACACACCACTTCACTACGCTGCCATGGGTGGTTTTGCAGATTGCTGTAAATACATAGCTCAGCGAGGTAAAATTGTCTAGCGACTTTGTGCTTAAAGTATTTATGATTTGCCTGTGTCACAGATAAGCAGAGAATTTGAGCCTGTCATGTGTCAGTTGCATATTTTTTCCAATAGCCAAACCTCACTGTTATGTAGAAAGAAAATTGAAATTTTTTTCTGGTACTACCTTCTATTAAATCATGAATCTGGGCTTAAAAGTGATGAAAATCTATTTCTCCAATTTTTTTAGGTTATTGTTAAAAATCTAAAGGGGATTGTTCATGAGTCAACTAATTATTAAAATGCTTATAGTTGATTAAATTCCTTATTTAAAAAAATGTCAACATCAACCCTAAAAAAGGACAAACACTAAAACCATTTGCTTTACTTTGCATTTTTAGTTATTTATTTTTTTAAAATACTCATGTACAAAGGTAACTTTTCTGGATAATTTGCAATTATTGGAGGAAATATATTGGGGAGAAACATGAAATACAATGAAAATTTCCATGGAAAATTTGAAATATAAGCAATATTTATTATTTTAGATTTTATTGTAGCTTTTAATAATTATTAACTTAGAAATATAAACTGTAATATGTATAGCTTAATGAGTTCCTTAAAATGAAAATATTAGCTAATTAAGTTTAAAGATAGAGATCAATGTGTTATTAATTACATGCTAATTAAATGTACATTAAAAGTTTTTTAACTCTTTGTTAGAGATGGAACTGCATTTTGCTAAACTTTGTATGTTTTTTCCAGTTTATGAGAAATGGGCAAAAACTTGAAGTCCAACAACTCTATAATAGAGCAGAGAAAGTGTTTTGTTTTTCTGTCTTCCACACAGGCACAGGATTTTAGAAGTCACTAAAATCCAAGGATCCCATACTGCAACCATTAATATTATAATAAGGCTAACATGCCCGCATAACAAATAGTGTAAAAACTGATCCATTTTTAGTTTTATAAATTTATACTTTTCCCAGTCCCCAAATATAATAAATCCTTTTAACAAATGAGGAAAGAAAAATATATCAAATTCAATTTTTGCTTTCTCAAACGGTCTTATCAGTCTTGTTTTCTAGTCTGTCACTAGCAGCAGTTTATTCTAGTATTTCATTTTTAACATTATGCATTTCTAAAAACTAAAGATCTTCTCAAGTTCAGACAAGTTTCTTCAACTTTAACATGTTGACATATCTTATTGGGACAAATGTTACCACGCATATACTCTATCATTTATGTGTTACTGAGATAAAATCACAGAAAGCACTGTGAGAAGCAAAGGGCCAGAGCTTGCGTCATACAAAAAGCCCTTGCCAATGATGCAGAAAAAAATCCATTTTCCTGGAAGAATCATAAGACTGTATTTCTAAAGCAAACGTCTGAAAATGTACGGAGTTCTGTAGCATGTTAGGAAGTACAACCACGTCACCAGATCCTACGTGGATGACCCAGTTTCACAGCAGAAGTGTTATCAGTTACATTTTCACCTTTAGAAGCTTAGATCTAAAACAATCAGAGCAGCAAGAAACCATTAGCAAAGAAATGCTCCTTTCTGAATAAACTCCCTGGGTTTAGTCTCTTCTTATGTAAGTGTAAGGCATTTGTGCTGGCTAGATTCTTTTCCCACATTTCCTCCCAATGCTTCTTTTGGCCCCTGGTCCTACAACTCTGTGGGAGCCACATCCAAGGGTGGAGAGGGGAGTCGCCTTTGGCCCTCTGGGTTCTGCAGCACCAGCCAGCTAAAAGTTGAGCATCATTACCATGGAGAAACATCAATCACAAAGAGAATGAATGGATCTTCACTTACTAATCGTGAAGGAGGAGACAGAGTCTCGAGTCAAAAAGGAGAGGAAAATTGCCTTTAGATCTTTAAGCTGGGATGCTGGAGTCTTTTATCCACATAAAAGTTTCTAACTAGGAGGAAACTGGAAGCAGCAGAGGGTGGAGCTGGAGCAGGTTTAAAATCCTTTGATCCTTAGAGCTGGGTGAACATGGGATTGGCTTGAGAGGTGGTAGATAAAACCCCCCAGACACCCTGAGTAAGCAAAATAGCTAAGTAAAAACAGTGCACTAGGAATTCATATGGAATTGCACCATGGAATTATTATGCTATGGAATAATATTGCAGACACCACTGGAAATGTTCCCGTCCCAATAAGTTACTGTTCCCTAAACTGTCCAATATAGAAATTTTAGAATCTTTATTATCCCAATACACTTTTTGAATTAATCACTAGTAAAATCATCAGTTTTAGTTTTAAAATTTAATTGTGACAATACCAAAGAAAGCATTAATCTCAAAAAAAAAAAAAACAGTCTGACTTCTTCATAGTCTGACTTCTTTACACATATCATGGATTCTTAATGTCTCAAGACACCTATTACAGAAAACACAGCCTTTTTGGTAGCACTAAATGGATTTCCTGATGTGTTCAGAAAAGCTTATTTCTTCGGTGACTATTTACAAATAATGTTGGTCTCATCATTTTGTTAAGTAAGTGACCAAAAAGGAAAATGGATTTTAATGTTTAACTTGTACACAGATATAATACTGGAATTTTCAGATTTGGTTCACAAATTACTTTTTTCTCTGTGAAGGTTTTCAGTGTGACCTTACCACAAAAACAGCAGATTAGTATAAATTATATTAATTTAATGGACAATACAGATAAAAGATAGTTTTAGGTTGCACACAGATTTATAGTCTAAATCATTCGAAAAGAAGCAGGTATTCTGAGCTTATAAGGTCCTAGGTAAGAAGTTTGAATACAGGTTCTTTCCAAGTTCAAGTGTATTCTTGCTCTCTCCCTATAGCATGAAGTCTCCTTAACAAGTAAACCAATATGGTATGTGTTTCAATCATCTATAATTTATCTGAATAAATCTTATTTGTTAATCTATATTCATAAGTAGATTAAAATTTATAGATTAAAGTTTATAAATGTCCTAATTCTGTTGTAAATTGTAAACTTATCTCCCACAGAATTCACTGAAGTGAAGCTCACAGAAAAAAAAAAAATCCCAGCTTAATTTTGTAATTATAATAACCAACCGAATATGCTCATTTCTATAAACATATAAGTTTGGGATGCACTTTTTTTTTTATTTCAGCATACTATGGGGATACAAATGTTTAGGTTGCGTATATTGCCCTTGCCCCACCCGAGTCAGCTCTTCAAGCATGTCCATCCCCTAGACGGTGCGCACCGCACCCATTACGTGTATATATACCCATTCCCTCCTCCCCACTCCCATCTGCCCGACACCCGATGAATGTTACTACTATATGTGCACTTAAGTGTTGATCAGTTAAAACCAATTTGATGGTGAGTACATGTGGTGCTTGTTTTTCCATTCCTGGGATACTTCACTTAGTAGAATGGGTTCCAGCTCTATCCAGGATAATACAAGAGGTGCTAGATCACCATTGTTTCTTATGGCTGAATAGAACTCCATGGTACACATATACCACATTTTATTAATCCACTCATGTATGGATGGGCACTTGGGTTGTTTCCACATCTTTGCAATTGTGAATTGTGCTGCTATAAACATTCAAGTGCAGATTGTTTTTTATAGAATGTCTTTTCTTCTTTTGGGTAGATGCCCAGTAATGGGATTGCTGGATCAAATGGTAGTTCTTCTTGTATCTCTTTGAGGTATCTCCATATTGCTTTCCACAGAGGTTGTACTAGTTGGGATGCACTTTTGATTAATCATTTGAAATTAAGAAAACAGTTGGATGAGTGTCATTTGTATGGCCATACCAATGCCTTGGCACCATTCCTATAATGATGCTTCATGTTTTAGGATGTGACCTGAAATGGAAGAATTTAGAGCATAAAACACCCAGGGCTGTGGCGAAGGAAGGCGGCTTCAAAGCAGCAAGCAAAGAAATATACCGAGCAGAGAAAATCGCTGCTAAACTGGCCAAGCCAGGAGTTAAAAACCCCAATCCACTCTGGGCCCTCAGACTACACGACTGGTCTGTAGCACATGAGACTTCTCTCCGCGAAACCTTTGCGCTTGTGGACAGGGGCGATGGGACTCTCACCAAGGAGGACTTTGTAATGGTGCTGGAGGAGAGGCAAGATTTTGCGAGCCCAGAAAAGCTGATGACCATAGCTCAACTTCATGAAAAAACCCGGGGAGCAGGGGTCAACGTGAACGAGTTCTTTAAAGGAACCAAATACTTAAGCAAGTCTTTTGTATTGGGATCTTATGGGACTGAGAAAAAGAGAAAAGGGATGGGCAAAAAGGGAAGGAAAGGCAAGTTTGTTTTACCACTCCCGATCTGTGTCATTCCTGAGCAGGCGTTTCCACGCCGGGAAGACGGTGGGCCGCCCTATTACATGATAGAGATCTACCAGAATGTCACTGACAGCAGTCGGTTTAATCGAGATCATCCACCAGAACATCCCATTCAGGATGACTCTGCTTGGTACATTGATGATCCGGAGAAGGTATTTGGAAATATTAATTTCATCACCAAGGCGGGCGATCTGGCTTCTCTGAAAAAGGCATTTGAATCAGGAATACCTGTCGATATGAAGGATAATTACTACAAAACACCACTAATGATGGCGTGTGCAAGTGGAAACATAGATGTGGTCAAGTTTCTTCTTGAAAAAGGGTATGTGCTTTGGTGGAGTGAGGTCTAAATTTTCATGAGACTTCATATGTCGAGGAAGGGAAAAGAAGCCTTTTAAGAAACATTCAGCTCCAGCCAGAGTTTCAGTAGCACAGGAAAGGGCTTGATCACTGACATCTACAATAAATAGATCTTATATGGGAAACGAGGCTAATGGGAACATAGGATTGTGTGTGCACAGAGATGGTTTGCAATAACAATTATGCAGACAGTGAAGGCCAATAAGTTTTCACTCTGGGTGTAGAAAGAGTCTTCTGATTGGGTATCACTGGCCTCCTGTCGGTGACAGGACAATGCAGTTTGATCTCAGAGCTTTACCTAGATGGTGTGGAGTCACTTTTTAATCCACCTCTTTTTTTGTGTGGCAGTCTCAACAACTTCAAACAAGTGGGATGGTGGCCGTAATTACTAAGGACACGTTTTGGTCCCTCTAAAACCCAATGTTCTCCTCCTGAGAGGGCAGCCTTTTCCTTGGTTCACTTATAAATATCTTTAAAATATCAAAACATGGCATTTTTATGTATCTTTTTAAACTACAACAATCTCTCAGGTTTAATCTCTTCTTCTTCCATACTTGTATAACCTAAGTTTCTGAATATTTTTGTGCCTCAGTTTTCTCATTTATATAATGGGGCTCTAATGGGACTTAGCTCACAGAATGTTTTGAAGATTAAACAAATTATGTAAAGCACTTAGTGCAGTAATTGCACACTTGAGAAAAGGTGTTAATGTTATCATTTCTGTAGTGTTTAATGTCAAAGAAAGACTCAAATTTGTATATTATTAAGAGGACTATACAGCATCTAATGAGAATTTGAACTTTTGGACAGTGAGTTCCTAAAAAGGACTAAAATTTCAAATAATATATTATAATGCTTAGAATTTATAATGAAGGTTTATTTAAAAATTCATAACATGCAGAGAAAGTAGACACAAAATGGAATAATACAACTTTAATATTTCCTGTCGGCTTTTACCTTCATTGCATCTAGTTTTATAATTTCCTTTGCTTTTAACCTTGCAAAATCATAATCCCTAAGATGCCTTTTAAAAACCAAACAAAATGAAAATATGAGGTCTGTCTGGAAAGTATCCAGCCATTGTTAATATAATGAGAACATATTACATGGCTGGATACTTTCTAGACAGGCCTTGTATTCATAAAGTTACAGCTGTCAAATAATGCAGAAGAAAAAGGTTTGAAGAAAAATTTAAAGACATTTTAAAGAAAGTGGCATTTAATTTTACTCAGAGCTCCCCTGGGTAACAATTTAACAACTTGATAAAACTGTATGAAATTTTACTTTGCATTTTTAGCTTCCCGTGCTTGAAACAACCAATATTTTTAGTTTGTGCATCTGTTCTATTTTACAGGGCTAATGTTAATGCAACAGACAATTTTCTGTGGACTCCACTTCATTATGCATGCCATGCAGGCCAACAAGATATTGTGGAGCTTCTTGTTAAATCTGGAGCTTCAATTGATGCAGTTTCAATCAACAACTCAACTCCTTTAAGTAGAGCCATTGAAAGCTGTAGGCTGGATACTGTAAAATACCTACTCGATATTGGTGCTAAATTCCAGCTGGAAAATAGAAAAGGTATGTGTTGATATTCCTGATGGTTAGGATTAGAAAGGAAGAATTTATGTTATGGTCTATAACCCTTCTGATGCTATTCTTACAGGACCACATTTTCCCCTAGGTGACTGGTGCAAACCTAAGCCTGAGTTAAATGTTATGGAAGTTTATCTTATACCCAGTGCTTCTCAAATCATTGGTGTTGAAGGGCACCATTATTATTAATTAAGGGCACCAAACCTTATTAACATGTTTGCAATCTGTCACGGACTGATATTCTTTGGTAAAATACAATAAAAAATGATTTATTACAAAAAATGAAACTAAAATAAAAAAACTCCAAAATACAAGGCCAAACCTTTTTTCAATCATTAGCATCAATTTACAGAAAATTCTTCTATTAAGTTTCTATAAAATTTCTAAGCACTTACTTTCTGTAATTACTTCCTTGTGGATCAGTAATCTTTAGTATGTAGACTTGTCCCAGTTTGCAGATCACACCTTGAGTTATCACACTGTTATAACTGTTAATTCCTAATAAGTGGCATACTCCACAGACTTTTTAGATTTTGGATTCCTCTTAAAGCTGAACAAAGTAATTCTTGAACTGAGGCTTCCTTGACTCTAGGAAGTAAACATCTGTCCTACTTTATGTCATAAATACTATGCATGAAGGAAAAAAAATCATTTGAATAAATATTTGAGCTCCTTTATCTGGAGATATCCTTTTCCTCTAGTGGAACCCATTGCTTCCTTTGGCTGTGAGTGAGCATTAATATCTCTGTCTGGGTCAGATTGCCTCTGAGTCCCAGGTAGTACTGTACCAGTCCTGCCCGATGCTATTACAGGTAACATAATACCCAGCCTTCTGCCTAGAGCACTTGTGACCACCAGCTTCCCCCCAGCCCTTTTAGAATGTACCCACTTACCTAATGGAAACAGGAGGATAATGTAAAATTATCACACAAAGGAACTATGCACAATATGAGGAGAGAACCATCCAATTGATATTGAAGATTTAATCTAGTATTTCCTACCAACTTTTAAAGAAATGTCCAAAATTTTCAGGAAAAAAAATAATTTTTATGCCAGAAAGTGGCATATGAGATTTTAGAGCTGGGACGGCTAGAGAATATCTGATCTAGCTCTGTGAATTTGACACGTACCCTTTTCTTTTGTAATCATCCTCACTACCACAGGCTTTGGGCTGATGTGCGGAGATTGTTTTCTACATGGTTTATTATTAATATGTTTATGGTAGCCTTGAATTTATGTTTATGTCTCAACAGGGCATAGTGCCATGGATGTTGCAAAGGCATATGCTGATTACAGAGTAATTAGTCTGATTAAAGAAAAGTTAGATAACCTGCCAAAACCAGCAGATAATCAAAAACTGAAAGGCAAGCCACCTCTTAAACAGAAGATTGAACCCCCTGAAATTAAGAAAGAAGAGGTAAGGAAAAGGGTTGGTTACCATTAGTAACTGGAACTCCTTAAAACTTGTTGGGGTGGGAGAAGACAGCGGCACTATTTACATATCATTACATACATGGGCAAAACCTTGTGCAATGCATACTTTCAGCACCATTGCATAGTACTTTCAAAGAAATATCTAGCAAGAAAATTCATGCTACTGGAGAGTCTAAAAAAAGTATTCATTGCAAAAAGAATTCATGTAAAAACAAAATGGGTTCAGCATAAATACCATTAAAATTGTTGAAAAAAGAACTGGTATTGGATATGTATAGATTTGGTCCTGAATTATACAGATTAGATGAGATGGTCCAAACAGGGAAGAAGAAGGGTAGCCTTCTGAATGAAGTAAAGCATGATTTTCCTTCATTTTGGTCTCATAATCTTTCATTGCCCACCTTACCCCCTCGCCCTGCTCCCACCAAGGAATTTTAATGAATACCACTGAGCTCTGGGATACAGAGCCACTTGTAACTTGGCTATCCTACAAAATGACTGTAGAAGGTTTTAAATGTGCCAAGTTGACTGTTCTTGATAATATAGAGTGGTTTAGGAACTTCTAAACTGCCAGCAGGAGGTTGAGGTTGTTGCCCATGGGAATTACTGAGACATCAAGACTTTGGCATTAGCAGGGAAGCCCTAAGTGCATTTGTAGGCTGGAAGCTTCTTTTGGGGAAGCAGAAGATTCACTGGAGATTCTTGGCAGACACAGGACAAGGAATAGAAGTCAAGAAGGAAAAGGTTTAATGCCATCAAATTGGTGGTAATGTAGGAAGTGGATAGGATGAAAGGATTGTAGGCAGACAGCAGCATTATATACACAGAGAATGTTGGTCAGGATGGCAAAAGGTGAAGGAGGATCAATCAGCTAAAGCTCCTACTGTATGAACCATTATCATTTTAATAGGATTCCATCCTTCTGATTAATGAATGGCCACAGGTCAAGGATGGATATCTTGAAGACCTGTGTGATCTGTCACTGATACTACTAATAAAGTAGAGTTAAACTAGGCAAATTAATTATCTCTCTCTACCCAAAGTCATAATAATGTTCTATTTTTATCTGAAATTATAGCTTGTATAAAACCATTTTTAGGTTTTTTTCCTCTGGCTTCAGAGTAAGATGTAGAACAGCAAATAATCATAGAAAGTGAATATAGGTTTTTATAATTTATAAGGTTTTTTGTTTGTTTGTTTGTTTTGTTTACAGGAACAACTTTCAATTTATACTGTACCAGCCATATCAGAAGGAAAGAAAATGCAGAAGGATAATGTGGTTTATCTCAATTCATTGATTACCAGTGGTTATACCAAGAAAGTGGATACCACATTTATTCCACGGAGGGTAAGTACTTTGGAAAGATCTTCATAGCATGATAGAAGCTGAGAATGTCATTTTTCAAATGCTTTGTATGCAGATCATCCAAACGAATGTCCAAAATTTACCTGTTATAGTGACTATTTGTGGGTGTCCTGTTTGCCAGGCCTTGCTCCTTTCAACTCAGTTAAGTCCAACTATTAACTGTCAATATCTAGATTTCTCTATTATTACTTCTGTATTGATATTTACATCTTCCTCAAAGGGTTGAAGTCTTCTTTAGTCAATGGCATGCCCTACAGCCATTTAGTCACCCACCAAGTCCTATAGACATTTTTTTTTTTTTTTGGCACTTCTCAGACCCAATCCTCCTTCTACCTCCATCTCACATGGGAGTTTCATATTAATCAAGACTAGATTTATTCACTAACCTCCTAAAACATGTACAACTAAAGAGGTGGAGACATCTTTTGGGGAAAAGAGTTTTTTTCCCAATGCCCGTCAAACCACGCTAGATAAGCATCTCCCCCTACCTTCTATTATGAAAATAATTTTGCCTTCTACATACAATATAAAGGTATATAAACGTGGATGATCTTGTAATTCCTTTGTTTCCCTGTTTTGACATCCTAAAAATGAATAGCAGCTGGCCCAAGGGTAACTGGCCTGAGAAGTAACTGAACATTTCTGAGCTCAGTTGTTCAGATAGTCGTCATCAGAAACTGTGATGCTTGAGTAACTATTGATGTCATGTAAGAGGGGCGGGGTGGGGGGAAGGTTAAAATACATTTAGAAGTAAATTTGATAGTTTTATGTTAAAACTATCAAAAAGTTTTTAAATAAACTATGTATTGAAAATTACCTGGATACTAGCATATGTACTGGCTGTCATACTCATACCTGCTCTGGGTGTGGCTATTTGTTTAAGATTTGGAGTCCTGAACCCACAACGGCAGACCTTATCAAGAAGAGGGAACTACGGCGGGAGAGGTTTAGTCACCAGGTGGACTTCGAAGATTTTATGATGCCTTTTCAGAAGAACATCACAGAGAAACTCAAGCTTTGGAAGCTGACTTAAAGACCTAAATCATAGCAATTGCTTCTTGGAATAAATGCTTTGAGGCCCAGGGACCAAACTTTGGAGAAAGTGGGATATGTCCACGAAAGCCAGAGCAATCCATACATTAAGAATTTGTTACCAAATATTTGTTTTTGCTTTAACAACTATAAATATTCTGAGCCATCCAGAAAAGGTGTATTTTATTTTGCAATGAATGATGACATGTCATTAGGGATAAATGCCTCAATCTGCTTTAAGAATGTAGTGGAATACCTGGCATTTGGATTGTAAACATTCCTCTCAAAAGATTTACCAGATGTACACCATTATGTTTATTAAAAATATAAATCTAGTAGAAATTCATGAAAACAGTTTAATTTTTAATATTAGGAAAAAAGGTAGTATTTAATCCTTCAGAGAAGGAATTTGTTTCTTACATGCCATTATAAATTTATGTGTATTAGATATGTTGGGTCAAAAAACTTTTGACATGCTAACAGACACTGTCTACACTCTACCCATTTCTCCTCTGCCCTGGGATAGTAGCACTCTCAGGCCTGATTCCAGATGCTAGAGAGCAGCCTCTGACACTTAAACAGCGGGGTAGAAGTGCCCGAGAATTTGCATCCCCTGGAAGCAACTCTCAACCAATGACTGAACAGATTCAGTACGTTAACACTATTTCTCTCACCCCACTGGGGGGATTATTCCAAAGTGCACATTCTCACTGACTCCTAGAGCTCCCCAGTGGGATTAAGATCACGTTGCCCACAGTGGTAATTTGTTTGATAACACACCTTTCATTGCCACTTTCCCTTCCCTGTCTCACCTTTCTCCTCTCCTCTGGTCTCTGTTGAGATCACCTCCCCTGTACTCATACCTAAATCCTTGCCTCAAGATTGCTTCTGCAAGGGCTCAAACTAAGACAAAACCTGTGGTATTAAGTTATGATTCTAAGTGCCCTGCCGAAAAATTTTGAAAACACATTCCCTTATCTTCTGTTTGCTACAAAGTAAACGTTTCCTCGGCCTAGAGGATTTGCTCTTGGAGTCTTCTGCAATTGAGAAGCAGTTCAAGTGGTCTTCATACCGTAGCTGATACTTCTGGCAAATTTCTAGGTGCCAGAAAATAAAAACATGAGAATGACTAGATATCATATGTGACTTTTCCTTAAGTCAGGTGTGTGGGAGTCAGGGGAAGAAAGAGGAATTTAAGATACCCACCATGAAACCTTACAACTGCCCACTGGGGTTTGGGCCTGAGTCCTGACTCATATTTGGAAAATAGGCATGTCAGGGTTCTGCCAGAAAAATAGAACCAGTAGAATGGATGGATATATTGATGGATGGATACATAGGGATATGAAGAGATTTATTGCAAGGAGTCAGCTTACATGAATTGGGGGGCTAGCTGTTCAGGTTCTAAATCTGTAGGGTAGGCTATCAGGAAATGAAGGCTAGAAACTCTTAGGCAGGAGTTGTCCCCGAAGTCCTCAGGTAGAATTTCTTCCTTTTTAGGGAAAACTCAGTTTTGTCCTTACCCCTAAATACTTCAGTATGTATTTCCTAAAATCAAGAACTTTTTTTTACATAACCATATTACAATTGTCAAGATTTCAACTGTTGTTAAAGCAACTTATAGGATCATGTCTATCCAAGCCATCAAGGACAATCTCCTTTACACAAAAAAGTCAACTAATTCTAGATATTGATTGCATCAACACAATTCCTTCACAGCAACACCTAAGATTAGTGTTTGACTGAGTTACTGGGTACAGTAATCTAGCCAGTTGAGACATAAAACTGACCATCTCTGGAGGTATACTACCAAGCAAAAAACTAACCAAGGCATTATCCACACCAAGAAATGCAATGGTTGTCCAAAAATATCCACCACTAATGGATGAATGGATAAAGAAAATGTGGCACATATACACAATGGAATATTATTCAGTCATAAAAAAAGAAATCCTTTCATTTGCAACAACATGAATGGAACTAGAGGACATTATGTAAGTGACATAAGTCAGGCACAGAGAGACAAATATCAAATGTTCTGACTCATATGTGGGAGCTAGAAAGATTGATCTCATGAGAGAGTAGAATCATGGTTACCAGAAGCTGGGAAGGTTAGTGAGGAAGGGGTTAAAGAGGGGGTGGTTATTGAGTACAAAAATATAATTAGATAGAAAGAATAAGATCTAATGTTTGTTATCACAATAGGGTGATTTTAACCCTATTAACAATAGTTTATTGTATATTTCAAAATAACTATCAAAAGGAATTGGAATGTTGCTAGCACAAAAAAAATGATAAAATGTTTAAAGTGATAGATATCCCAATTACCTTGATTTGACCATTACACATTGTATGTTTGTATCAAAATATCACATGTACCCCATAAATATGTGCAACTACTATGTATCCATAAAAAATAAAAATAATGTTTTTTAAATTGCTGAGAAGTTTAGTACAATATTGACTAAATGTGACTAGTGCAGTCATTTCTGATCTTGGCCACATTTTGAAATGACCTGGAGAACATTAAAAAAATACAGATGTCTGGGCACCATCCACAAAAATTCTGATTTAATTGGGCTTAGGTATGGACTGGTGTTTGGATTTTAAAATATTTCCTGAGAATTCTTATGTACAAAGTTGAGAATCCATGGTCTAATGGATTTGGCACTTTGGAAGTATTTGTGGACCTTGGCAAGAGCCATTTGGGAGGAATGGAGGAGACAGAGGCAAATTAGGTAGGTCAAGGAGTCAAATCTATTACGATCTTACATTCTTTTGGTAGAGCAATGTTAAAGCCCTTTCATGTTCCTTATCTACTAAACAGAACTACTGTTCTTGGTAATAACCTTGTCTTAGGACACTTTTTAATTATTTCTTAGGTCTATGGCTCTCAACCCAGGCTACTATTAGAACCATCCGGGGAGCTTTTTAAAAATGCTCACAGCCTGTCCCTTCTACCTTAGGTCAGTTAAGTTAGATCCTAAGAATGGGAACAGGGTAAGGGATTTTTTTTTAAAACACCCCAGAGTATTAAAGGGCAGCCAGAGTAGAGACAGCTTTCTGGGTACTGCTCAGAAGCTATGTCAATTTGTTGTTTTCTTAATGCTGAAATATCTAGGGAAGTGGAGATTCTTCAGGACCTACATACAGGCACCAAAGATCACAAGATGCCAGGTGCTAAATGGAAAATGATAGAAAGGAACTTCTATTGGTCAAAACTCTCAGTGGAAGCACAAAGTCTGCAGACTCCTCAAGACTTTTTCCTCCCAATGCTTACCATAAGAAGTGAAATACTACTAAGGAGAAGGGCTGAAATTAGGGGAAAAATATGACATTTGCCCGTTAGGAGAAAGGGTTTTTTTTGACCAATGCATTGTACAACTCCAGGAGGCCCCATTAACATAGAATTCTATATGAACAGTGTCTCCTGGAATTGTGAGATGCAACAGCCCTGCCTATAATGACTTTAATGAAAAATGCACATCTTTGAGGCAGGTTGGATAGATAGAATTGCCCCTTCCTGGATATTGGGCTTCACATTGCTAACAATATTTGCCAAGTGATTGCAAGTCACATTGCTTGTTATCATCAGTAAATTACCCTCAAGAATTCCTAGGGCCATAACAATTTTATAAGGGACTAAGCTCTGGTAATAGAAAGTCAATAGTTTTAATTTCTAGCTCTTGAGGTAGGCAGCTAGAAGTACAGCCAAAGGATTTCAGAATTCACAAAAGCGAGACCAAGAGACACTTGCTGATCTCTGTTCAATGTCTAATTTTCCTGTGTCTTTCTAAGTGACATAGAATTGGTGGGCTTTGAACTTGCTATAAAAATATTGCTAAATATATGCTTGGTTTTTTAATATCATTTTAGCCCTTATACTTACTTAGCTATGTGACTTGGCAAGCTGTTCAATCTCTTTCAGATTCTGTTTCCTCATGTGTAAACCAGGGACATGGGATAGTAGTGATTAGTACTCTTCACCAAATATTTCCTGTTCCTCAACTCCTGGACACACTGTAGGACTGTACTCCCAGCCCCTCCTCCTTGCCGTTGGGTGATGTCAGATGACTAGCTCTGACTAATGAGTTGTGAGTAGAAGTGATGCTTGCCATTCCAGGGTGGAGCTTTGGGTGGCAGGTGTGAGACTCTCTGAGCTCTCTCCTCCTCTGCTGCTGGCTGCTCTGTCAGCCTGGGAGACATGCAATAGGGTCCAGAGCTGCCCATCAATAGACATGGTGGGTTAGAAGCAACTAAAATTTCAGGTTCCTGACTGGCCTCACTAGTAAACTTACTTCATAGGTTGTGGTAAGACCTTAATGGAATAATACACACTGGGCAACTGCTATATTATCTGTCACACTATAAAGTGCTAAATACAAACGTTTCCCTATTTGAGGTCATGATTATTGGACCTCCCTGTCCAAGTATTAGCATTTATATAGCTTTCAGGATTTAATTTTCAGGCTTAGGATTGAATGGTTCAAGTTACCATTAGCAGTATCTACTCTGACATTTAAATATACATAAAAATTATTGATCATCAAGTTTGTCAATAATGGCCTGGTACAGTGGCTCATGTCTGTAATCCCAGCACTTTGGGAGGCCAAGGAGGGAGGATTGTTTGAGTCCAGGAGCTCAAAACCACCCTGGGCAACATAACAAGATCCTGTCTCTACAAAAAATTAAAAAATCAGCCAGGTGTGGTGGCATACAGCTAGTAGTCCCAGCTACTTGGGAGGCTGAGGCAAAAGGATCGCATGAGCCCAGGAGTTGGAGGCTGCAGTGAGTGACAGTCGCAGCACTGCGTTCCAGCCTGGGCAAATAGAACAAGACTTTGTCTCTTAAAAAAAAAAAAAAAAATTGTAAACTGTATTTTTGGTTTATGATAATTGATGATATGCAAGAACCTCTAAGAACTTTACTTTGCTCACAAAAGTAAACTCATAATGGCAAGAAAAAACTCTAATCTCCTTTTCAATAAATAACTATATGTAACTGATTAAGCTCTTGCCAAATGAGATTGAGGGAACTCTTAACTGTTTAATAAATTTTGAAGAAGTGTTTGGTTTTAATTCCTCATAAATGCAAAGCATATGGGTTTTAAGAAGAAAATCAAAAGGAATAATATTATAAAATAA
Source organism: Eulemur rufifrons (assembly GCF_041146395.1). Taxonomy (NCBI): domain Eukaryota; kingdom Metazoa; phylum Chordata; class Mammalia; order Primates; family Lemuridae; genus Eulemur; species Eulemur rufifrons. Next base: position 33,046,837 of record NC_091002.1, read on the forward strand.
TATCGGTTTCTTCATTTCTCTCATTGCCATTTTTATAAACATACTCTACCTATAAATATGCACCTGTATAAATTATGACTAAATCTATTTTTACTGCTTCACAGTAAATCTTTTCTGAATATATGGGATCTTAATCTCCGGTGTATTATGTACTAAAGGATAATAGATTTAGCAGCAAAAATAGACAGCTATATTCCATTAAAAACCAACTCCATAATTCACTACTCGACTTAAGATCTGCTCCCAGTGCAAAGGTATACTTAGCTTCCAAAAGGTCTAAAACAAATTTTCCAGTTTTATAATATCCAGAATCATATTTTTCTCCATTTTAAAAAGTAGACATCAATATTTATATTGTTTTCCATGTGCTCTCAAAATGACAAACAGCTTAAGTGGCTTGACAATGACTGATATCTGATTAAATGTAGTATTCACTTGATAGGAGTTATTTATATGATTATTCAAATTATTAATCATCACATCATTTATTTAAATTTTTTAATACTTAAATAATTTTTTTCTTATAAAAGGACTACACAATTATACAGATAAAAACCTCTGCAAATTAGAAAGAAGAATAAATTCACCCATCATTTCAACCCTAGAGAAAAACCACTGTTAGCCACTCGAGGACTTTACTAGTCCTTTTTTTCTGCAAACATTTGTCATAAAGGTACAATGCAAATACAAAATAATATATGCTGTTTTAAAATCTTTGTTTTTGATTATAAATTCAATCTGTATGGCTCCTTATAGGGAAATTTGAAAATATAAAAAAATTAAGACAAAAACATAACCCAGGGGCAAATCATCAGAGATAATCATTCTTCATATTTTGGTGCTTCCACTAAAAGTCACCCTTATTTAGTCACTTAGCGTTTACTCAAAAGATGTATTCTGCAGAATGGTCCTTAGCAGTGCCATTACATTTTCAAGAGTGGCAAATAATTATTCACTTCTGCGTTGGAGCCCCTGCATTCATCATGTATTTGCAATATGGGGCAAGTACAATGTGTTATGCCCTGGACTTACAGATATAAATAAAATCTAACCTGTTCTCTGCATGAGATCCAGTTATGGGGAGGATGTAGACTAGGAAACAATTACAATACTGACTGAATAATGCTAGGAGTTGAGATAAGCTCAGGATGCAATAGAACTGCAGACAAAACACAAACCTATCTTGGTAGGGGAGAAAATTTCAGGGGAAACAAAAGCTTCCAGAGGACAATGCAGTAGGGCTCAGCTCTCAGGGATGAGTGTGGCTGAAAACAGGAAGAGGGCCACCAGGAAGCATACATAGTCCAGGATCAAAAGTAATTTCAGGCTAACAGTGGTGGCTCATGCCTGTAATCCTAGCACTTTGGGAGGCTGAGGCAGGAGGATAGCTTGAGGCTAGGAGTTTGAAACAAGCCTGAGCAAGAACAAGACCCCATCTCTACAAAAAATAGCAAAATTAGCCAGGCATGGTGGCATGCACCTGTAGTCCCAGCTACTCGGGAGGCTGGGACAGGAGAATTGCTTGAGCCCAGGAGTTTGAGGTTGTAGTGAGCTATGATGATGTCACTGCACTGTAGCTGGGGCAACAGAGCAAGACCCTGTCTCAAAGAGAGAGAGAAAGAAAGTAATTCCACACACTTGAAGGATAGAAAGGTAGTGAGAAAAGATGTGGTGGGAGAAGTTAGTCTGCAGGCTTTGTATTCCATAATAAAGAACCTGACTTTTATTCAGAAAGCAATGAAGCAATTAAGCAGCAGAGTAACATAAGCAAGTATCTATTTGAGAAAGAGCACTCTGGCTGCCGGAGGGAATGGATAAGACACGTGGCAACGCTGAAGCCAGAGACAACAGTAAGCTACAGCTGTCATGCAGATTAGAAATGGAGAAGGCCTAAATGAAGGCAGCAGTAACATAATAAATATTAAGGATGTCAAGGATGCTTAGAATATTTCTTATCCTACCACATGCCACTTGGGGATTAACCTTAGATGTTGATCATGCTTGCCAAATTATTAATAAGATGACATCTCCAGGCCTGCCTTGATAATCTCCCTTCAGTCTTATGATATGAGGTTAAACAAGGCAAATAATATATTTTGGATTCTACCCTAAAGCAATCATCATAAGAGTCCCTGGTAGGATTCTGACACTATAATCAAAGCCAGGACATAGGGAACTATGCTATATCACATACTGAGAGCAGATGGCTCAGGGTGATCCCCTCTAAGATTTCTCTCCTTGGGCAAATTGACTATTACAAAAGAACTGGGAAAATATTCCTTTGGGCCATGATGATTTATCATAGCTACAAGTTGAAGACAGAATAAATCTATTCTGGACAATATATTAATGCTTGCTAACTCATACTCATTCATAGTATGTCAACGAGGCAGGTACCCAAATGGGTACCTTTGCTAGGTAAACAAATGTGTTGGATAGGGAATTAGGACTTCACAAATGCCAGGGGACATAGAGGCTCAATGTTAATGGTTTTTTTTTTTTTTTTCCATTTGGGTTGCTAACATGGTTTATTTGCAGAGTTCCCTTAATCAAGATAACTGACACAGAAAGCTATCCAAATTTTTTAGCACAACACTTAAAACAATTTATGATTCATAATTTGGCTCCTGAACACCTTTTTTTTAATAATTAAAGCTTTCTGTAATGGGTTTGAATTGCCTCATGAGGGGATCATGAGTTTGCTGTCGCTGGAAGTATTAAAAAGAAAAGGCTGGAATACCACTCAATGAGAGGCATTAGGCAGGAATCATATACAGATTAAAATACTGGTTTACAGCTTCGAAGGTTTGTTGTTTTCTCCAGCCAGCTATGTGAAAAAATGACTTCTTTTCCCTGCTACCCAGCACCATATAAACAAATCCAACTAAGTTGATATAAAATTTCAGATACAAGGTCAAAAAACCTGAAACCTAGAATTCCTTTAACATACATGTTTTGAGTTTGCTTCCGGCTTTACTAGGTCGGATCTTCTTAAAAAGCAATGATTTAAACATTTTATTAATTCTACCTTTATTGAGAACCAACTTTGTATTGCTGTATATGCAAAAAAAATAAATCATATATAATGGGTTATTGAAAATTATATCTATTTACAAACTGAGTACAGCTGTCCTACTCCCATTGGAAAGCTTTTGCAATGAAAGAAAAGTTGATGAAAATAATCCATAATAGTATGTAAAAAAAAAATAAAGGTTTCCAGCAGAGGAACAAAAATTGTGCAGAATCTCTAGGAGATAGAAAGCAATCATGTGCAGAGATGATAACAACTCAAAATACATGTAGGAGAAAATGATTCTTTCGAAAGTCAGATGTGTCCAGAGAATCCCAAGGGAGGGAGACGCCATTGCTGCAGAACATGACAGAGGGGGAAGCCACCATCAATGGCTCGTGATGGCAAGAGATGCTGTTTTCCCCTGGATGATTTCAGGAAATCTTAGAAAAAGTGAGATCTTACCTGTCTTCATACTTGTTTAAAATTGTTAGTATTCTCTCCAGCCAGCACTGTGTACTGAACTTGTTCAGGAGTGAAGCCACATGTCCCTTGGGAGCGTGCTGCCCTGGAAAGAAGAAATAGATGATTCAACAATTGTGACAGTGACTCCATAGCAAGAAAAGTCTGGGACGCGGGGACTTTGGGGAAGATATCCCTTCGAAACCTCATCTAATTTCTTTTTGATGCCATGTAATTACAGAGACATTAACATTCTATGAAACTTCAGAATGGGTGCCTGAGAAGATTGACAAAGTCAGGATGTTTGTAACTATTAATAGAAAGGTTTGAACAAGTCCAGTCCCAGGTATCCAAATTGTCCTCCTTGCCATCTGTAGAGGGATTGAGGTTTTCTGGGTCTTGAATGAGATTTTCTTTTTTCTAAGGTACTATAATTTCCGTGAAAATCTGAAGGGGACTAGAAAAACCTAGCATGGAAAACAGGAACTGTCAGAAGAGTGTTTGGTGAAAATGAGATTGGGAAATTTGACTAATGGTGGATACAGAGAAACTGACTAGACAAGAGAAGCGTGAACATTCAAATGGCATCAAATGGAAAATGTGAAAGTTTATTCTACAAGAAATGGCTTAAAAAGTTTATTCTGAATGAGAATATGATTGCCAAGAATTAGTCTTCAAGCAATCCAGGATTTAAATTTTCTTGATTTAGACTCAGAATTTAAATGGGCAAAATGATGCATGAGACTTTGCCTCACTGTTCCTAGGGCTGGCTTCTTCCCATCATCCTGGTTTCAGTTTTAAGATTACATCCTTACATAAGGTTTTCTCTGACTACTTAGCAATATGGGCTTATATGGCACATTGAAATGCACCACATGTGTGTTTCAAAGTCAAGTGATTAGAAAACTAAGGGCCCTAAAGACTGTTCATGGAAATAGGCATCCACAGCAGATGCTGTCAGAGCACCCACGCGCTGCCCAATTACTGTTAGCACTCTTTTGCAAATCTTCTCCTCACTGACAGCCTCTCACCAAGCACCCCTGCCCTCCCCGAGGGCTTTCTCTGGCTTCGGTAACATGTTCCAACATGCAGAGCAGCCTAGAGTCATCTGTGAGTTGATGCCTCTAGAAGCAGTCCTCAACAAACATCAGATGGAAAATGTTGGATAAATACCCCAACCCCTTACCTCTGTAGGACAACACTGAGGCATGTTCTGCAAAGTGTTCCCAGAGTCCCCAAGGCCCTGAGCTCCAGTTGCCCTCACAGTAATTCTTTTCATTAGAACACTCCTTTATTGATTTTCCTCCCTCCCCTGTCTTCCTTCCAGGGCTTCCTGGGCTCACCCCCCAAATAAACCACTTGCATTCATACCTTTATCTTAGCTCCTCCTCTTCTGGGGAGACTCAAACCCAAATGGCATTTTTCCACATAGGAAAATCCACCAAATATAAAGGAAAGTGGATTAAGATGAATTTGAGCTAACAATGGTGCACATTTAAGCAGCAAGAATGGCTGCAGTTGAAAACTATAGATAACAACACTAGAGATGCATCAATAAAAGTGTCTTCCCCAAGCCGTGCGGGAATTCACACTGTCTGCCTGTGTGCAAAGGCAGTACAAGCTTGGCAGAGCCATGAAATATTTAGTGGAAACCAACTTTTACCAGAATCCTAAATTACTGTTCTCAACAAACTCCAATATTGTGCTATGTTAAGTGAACGATATCAAATTTTACTAATAGTGAATTCCTAACACAATAACTTACTCGTATGTAGCACTTGGTTACATATTTAAAAAACGAAATGATATCATATGGCATATCATTTCCCCATAATATAGAAAACGCTCTCAGTGTTTTATCAATTTGGGCCCAAGACTCCTGAAAGCCTTGTGGATGCTGGATCACTTTCTATTTCTGTGCTAAACAGAGGTCACAGACAGTGGGTAAAAACCCAACTACCACAAGCAGATGATGCCCACTGCTTTCTTGGCAGGCCGATCCTTGGACCAAAAAAACTTTAAACAATAAGTTCTCAGCTCTTAAAAGAGCAAACATGCCTTAAGGGGAAAAAGAAAAAGAAAAATACACAATAGTCTTACCGACTGCCCTTGGGTTTGGTATTTATTCTTCTCTTTCCTTGGTCAGAGCTGCTGAGTATAAACTGGGCTCCTGCCAGGTTCTGACCATATTCTTTCAACAGTCATTTTTCAGTAAGTTCTGTTTTCTGGAAGAGATAAGAAAATAGTACCTGAGAGGAAATCGGCCACATTTGTGTGCAGAGTGATCTCAATATGTTCGGTGGGAAAGGGGCACATAGATATTAAATCACCCTTGGCAGAGAACTTCCTTTGGGTAGATTTTTTTTTTAATTCTCCTCCAGCCAAAGCCTCTGTCTAGTTACCTGTGTTTGCAAGTTGGTATCCCCCAATGAGACTGCAAATGAGTCGAGGGCAAGGATCTTGCCTGATTTACCTTCACATGCCCAGGATGGTGCAGATGTGTGAGTGCAAGTGTGTGCAGGCCCAGATCCACGGCTGGAGTAAGGAAGAAAGTGCCCCTGAGGCTGGACTTCCCCTGCATCTTGGAAGTTGCATTCCCACCCCAATCAGATGTGGTGGGTCATCTTCCACGACACAGCCACTTCTTCAACAGCACCATGGACATGGGTGGACTTTTTCAAAAGGAATTGTGGACTCAAGGCAATTACTGACATCTCTAGGACAGTAACAGGCTGAGACTTTTTCATTTTGCTTTCAAACCTCTCAATGTTGGTTCTGCGCTATGCAGCCAAGTGTGAAGATTCCCACTCCTCTTGCACATGTCCCATCGCCTCTATTCTCATGGGCTTGCTCACTGTCTACCAACATGCCTGACTAAATTGGTCTCCATACTTTCTCTCTCGTTGCTCCTCAGACTATATAGGCTTTGGCTCTTTTCTGCTAACACTACCCTTCCTCCATTTTCTACTTTCTCCATGAAGCCTTTCCCAAGAATTCCAAGCCCTCCCTGATGCCCATAGCACCATTATATTTGGTATATATAAGCCACTGGTGCTCAGTGGAGTCAGGGTTGTCTTCATTCCTTGGACAGGAAGTTCCTCAGAATCGGGGAGAGACCATGCTTCCTACCTCTTCTGTTTCTCCTGCAGCACTTGGCATAACCTTGAGCAGACCATCAGCAAAATGTAGCTGCTTCTACGTAATATACTGATGGAAGTTGATTACACTTTTCTACAGCACCTGTTTCAGTGTCTTACTCATAGGCTGGAATAAGAAACTTTTTGTATTACTGTCGCTTTGGGCCTCAGCACTGCAGTGCAAGTTTGTTCTACTTCCAACTGCCAGGGTCTGCATCTCTGTGCCACAGGACTTCTCCCAAGCAGCAGGGAGCCCCTCTGGCCTCAGGCACAGTAGACTGGACAGTCTGGGAAATGAACCACAGGCAGCACTCAGCCAGTGATCCCCAGGAGCTGGTGGATACAACCCAGCTCCCTCACCCCTCCACAGGTCAACGCTGTGTGTTCTGCACCGTCCCCCAGGGTTCCCCAGCGGGGCTAAGTGCCAGTTGCCCACAGGGGTAACTTACTTGATAATGCACTGCTATGTCTGCCTTCCTTCCTGTCTCAGTTCCGTACTTCCCTACCAGTGTGTCCTGGGATCACCTCCCAAATAAACTGCTTACACTTGGATTCTTGTTTCAGAGTCTGCTTTTAAGGGAACCTAAACTAAGAGAACATTTAGTAAATACTTATGGAATGAGTGAAAAGGTGATTTTCACCTTCCACCTCTCAGGCAGAGGGGCCAGGCCAGGGACAGGGGTGGGTTTCTGAAGACCAGGAAGAGAGAGGGCTCAACACCCATGCTGTACCTCAAATTGGAAGCTCCCATCAAGGGGAGGCTGCATGGTAATCAGTTTAAAGCACAAAGCACTGCGCCCTTGGGGGCAGCTGTGAAGTTCATTGCACCCAATGAAGGCTAGAGAGGGCAGGTGCTGACAGCACAGCGGCCCAGTTTACTGGTCCAGTTTGGAATGGGCAAGCTACAAGGGCTGTTCAGAAAGAATCCAACCATGTAATATGAAAAAATATATTAGCAATGGCTGGATACTTTTCAGACAGCCCACGTATATCTTGGCAGCACAGGACAGCCCCATCTGTCCTGGTTTCCATTAATCCAAAACAAGAAGAGGAAACCAGCAAAAAAATAATAACAACTATTAGACTTTTTGCTAACCTTGATGAGCAACATTTGACTTGAGCTATGAAAGCAGAAAAATGTCCCTTTCTTGCAGCTTACATTTTGGAACAAATTCTATTTGCTAAAATTGTTTTTCAGGAATGATACAGAGAAAAGCCATACAAATGTTTAGAGGATGATAGGAATAACACAGTTACCCTCTGATTAACTGGAAGGCCAGCCTGAGCATTTCTGATGGTTGATTGCATAATTTCAGTTCTTGAACATTTAATGCGTTATTCCTTTGGCTGCCGGAGGAATGCAATTGCTCAATGGAATGTGAAGAGACTTGACAAAGACTGTTTTCATGGTTATGTGCCAAGTTCTTGGTTTAACTTGCTTGCTTAATCAAATGTCTAGCTGTGATCTTTTGGGGAGTCGAACTTCATTAGCTCTTTCCTCAAAGAGAAGTTAATCTACTCAGGAAGGAAGGCTTATTCATCATAGGTCAGCTAACATTAGCACTTTCTAATAATTACTTGCAAGCTCCATTTTCTAGATAACTAACCAGTTCAGCAAAATCTTGGTTCACAAGAAATTGACCTGTTTTCAGCAGAAGCATTGCAACCAGTGCAAGATGTAGTATCTCATAGAACAGAGTTGTCATTTGAGCCAAAATGATTTGCTATAGCAATGCAACAATCAGAGCAAATGATGCCCAGATGCCCATCTCTTCACTGAGGGAAATCTGGAAGACAGCTCTGTCATAACTTTAATCTGAGATCTGCCTGGCTATCTTGATGACAACCATCTTAATGAATATGTAAATTTCTCATTGTCTTCTATTTTTAAAATGTACAGCAAATTTTCTGCTCAGTTATGCATAATCAGAAAAGGAGCCCTCAATGCTGTGAATAAAAACTTTGTCTTCTCAGAGAGATAGCATGCTAGATGAAGGAGGGCTTACAAGAGCCTCTAATTTACAGATGTAGGATGTCTTCCTACTGTAAATTATTGTGGTAGGCAGAATAATGGCCATTTCTCCAAAGAAATCCACTGAAAACTGAATATGTTACCCTACTTGGCAAAAGGGGCTTGGTAGATACAATTAAGGATTTTGAGATTATTCTGGATTACCTGGGTGGACCCAATTTAACCTAATCTCAGGTTAGGTTCTTGAAATTGAAGAATCTTTCCCCGCTATTGCCAGAGAAAAAAGTGACAGAGGAACAATGGTCAGAGATGTGCAATCTTGCTGGCTTTGAAAATGGAGAAAAGGGCCACAAGTCAAGGAATGTGAGTGACTTCTGGAACCTGGGAAAAACAAAGGAACAGATTCTTTCCTAGAGCCTCCAGAAAGGACCACTGCCCTGCTGAGACCTTGATTTTAGCCCCGTGAGATCGATGTTAGACTTTTGACATCCAGAACTGTCAGATAATAAAATTATGTCATTTTAAGCCAAGAAATTTGTGATCATTTGTTACAGCAGCAACAGAAAACTAACACAGTTATGATTTTTAAGTATCTCCTGGAAAGATTTACATAATAAGAAAAGAAAAAAATGTATATGGCAAAGTTCATTTTTTCTTTCAAAATATGTCTGTTTCTTTTCTCTTTTGTTTTTCTTTTCTTTCCTTTTCCATCGTCCAGAATTACCAGCTATTAACACTTTGCCTTGTGACCTTTCTTTCTATTTTGGAAAGGAGTAAAATATTCCTTACAGTTTATGGCCCCCTTTAGCCATAAACTCCAAGTTGCCTTCCCTAACCCACTCCATCACCGTAACGCCCTGGTCTCCATGTAGGTCATATGCTCTTTCCTTTCCCAGCCTTGGAGAAGGAGGGTTGGATATGGTCACTCAACCCACATGGATTAGAAGAGGGAGCGTGTTTCTTCTAAAAGAAAATCGAGTTGCTATAGCTAGAAGAGAGAATGGATACTTGGCAGGAAAAATCTCTCGTATATCAAATCAAGATTCTTGGGTATGAGGAGACTAGTTTCTTCCCCAAAATGCTTATGTTTATTCAGACTATTTGTGTTTCATGAGCAAAACTGTACCATCTGCCAAGTGCTTCATCTCCTTTTCCCATGAGGCATGTGTGAATCCATACCTTTTTAGAGTTACTTAACCTTGAGGCAGTTGTTTAACCTTCCTGTGCTCCAGATTTTCCATTTGTAAAATGGGAACAATAATAGGACCTACCTCATACATTTATAATAAAGATTAAATAAGTTAATATTTGTGAAGTGCTTGCAATATTGTCTGGCAGATGACAAGTGCTTAAAAAAAAACCTATTAAAAGTTGTCTGTTCGCTCTATTGATTGTTTCCTTATCTGTGAAGAAGCTTGTTAATTTAATCAGGTCCCATTTATTTATTTGTGTTGTTGCTGCATTTACCGAGAGGATCATATGGTCTTCGTTTATAGCAGCACAATTTACAATTGCAAAGATATGGAAACAACCCAAGTGCCCATCGATACATGAGTGGATTAATAAAACGCGGTATATGTATACCATGGAGTACTACTCAGCCATTAAAAAAATGGTGAACTAATACCTCTTGTATTAACCTGGATGGAACTGGAGACCATTCTTCTAAGGAAGTATCATAAGAATGGAAAAACAAACACCACATGTATTCACCATTAACTTGGAACTAATCGATTAACACTTATGTGCACATAATAGAAATAACATTCATCAGAAATCCAGCAGGTGGGAGAGGAGAGAAGGGGATGGGTAAATTTACACCTAACAGGTACAATGCACACTATCTGGGTGATGGACACACTTATAACTTTGACTCAAACAGTACAAAAACAAGTTAGGTAACCAAAACATTTGTACCCCCATAATATGCTGAAATAAGATATATATTTTTTTTGAAAAAAGAAAAAAACCTACTAAATAAATATGCAAAGTGTGGTATTATATATTTTTCTCAGAAAAGAAGATTCACTGATTTCTCAAATGAGTTCATCTATGCTTCTTCTTGTCAAGGTGGCCTCTGGAAAGATGAGAAACTGTTGGAAATATTTATCAAATGAATGAATCTCATTTTCACAGTATAAACTTTTTTCAGAGACATACATTTCCTTAAATACCATTCACCTGTATTGTAATTTCTCTCTCTCCGTGAGCATGTGTCAGAATGTAATCAAATTAACACCAATGCAGTCCTCCTGTCAAGGAAGCTCTGGCTAAGGTAACAGCATCAAGGAACAATCTGGGTATTGTGACTATTGTGAGACATTGTCTCCATCTCCATTCTATTCTCACTGTCACAATATTTGATTTAATTAAGCTATATAGGATAGTAATTATAGCAAAGGCAGTTTAGCTGGAAAAAGATTCCTTGAGAAATGAAGGTCACATCTCCAGACACCACTGCTAGGAAAAGCAGAATTCAGTCCCTACTCAGGGCACAAAAACACTACCAGACACATAGAGAGACCGAGGATGGGAACTGCCTGCTCCTGAAAATGCCAAACTGATGTATGATGAGAAGCTGAGTCTCAGAATCCCTTTTTGTTGGATACATTCAATCAACAAAAGGAAAGGGCCACCTATGAAAGGTGATTCAAGGTACCGCATGCTCTGCCTTCCCAAAAAGACTAGTCTAAAATTACAGCCCTAGAGTCACTTCACTGATTAGGCATTGCCTCAAGTAGGTCCTTGCCTGTCACAGGGACATTTGCTACTTGGAGGCAAATGCATTAATGTCCTAGCCCCACCAGCACTTCCACACAGGCAATGTGTGAGATTACCCAGCTGGGGGGTGGGAAAGTTCCCCATTCCTCTCTCCCCCTGTGCATACACTGTTGCCCAAGAACTCTGCAGTTGCTTCCACTAGTGAGCTTGCTTTGGCCCCATATGGTTTGTCTTGGCGAGTGGCATATGGGCAAAAGCGAGGACGTGCCAGTTCTGAGCACTGCACCTCTCTGCTTGTTCCTCCTGTGTTTCTGCCACACCATTCTTCTGTTCATGTTCCAGAAGAATGAGAGCCATGTGGAACAGAGACACCCTGGCCAGTCGGCAAGCCTGTCAGCATTATAATACATGTTTATCATTACATGACACTGAGATTTCGGGTGGTTTGTTACACGGTGTGGTTGCAGTAACAGTTGACTAATATTCCAGCTATCAGCTAAGAGGGAGAGAGGCTCTGAGTGTCTTAGCCACAGCAGGTGACATTTCCTGTAAGAAAAGGCAGAACCTGTAGGAGCTTTGTTGCAGTCCCCTCTTCCTTGCTTTCTGTAATTATAGAATCTAAAAAGTGAAACACTCAAGTTCCTAGAAATTTTTACAGCTAGGGATGGTCATAAAATCTAGTTCTAGCCAATGATACATAAGTGTAGCTTTTTTGCAGGGGACTCCTGGGAAAATGTTTGCCATTCTGATAAGAGGAAAACAGACTTCTGTTACTGCTCTTTCCCCTTCCTCCTTCCTTGAAGGCACTCGTGATACCTGAACCTAACGCAGCCAACTTGCAACCAGGAGGTGAGCATCATGGAATTGAAAAGCCAACAGCTTAAGGAGGGCAGAGTAGGAAGATAGAAAACATGCCACTTTGGTGATATTGCCAAGTGGTTAAACCAGCAGCAACAAATGCCTCACTCCAGCTTTCTTTTTATTTAAGATACAATCAGTGTCTGTTTTTTTTAAAGCCCCTCTTTGATGGGCATTCTGATATCTAAAATTAAATGAATTCCTAACTGATATGCCTATTCTACAATTTGGCTTAGGTCTGGCCCAGTCTGTTTGCATCAGAAAGGTGAAATAGATTCCTCATTTATTGGAGGAACTGAAATAGAAGGAAACTGAAGGTTTCAAAGCCTACTGGGGTTTTCATTTTCACTGCATTGTATATTACTAATACTAAATGTGATATTAATATGCCACAGTCAATCCATCCTATTATCAGTAGGCATTTGGATTTTCCCCACATTTTTCCTGCTGTAAATATGAGGTTAGGCCTGGTCTCTCAACTGCTGCCCCACCTACCATCCATCCTACATTTTGGTAGAGGGAGTGGCCTGGAAAGGAATTTCAGGGAAAATGGTGAGCTTTAGGGTAAGGCTGGGTTGGGGCACCCCTTCTGATGCACATATACAAGGGTTTCTTCAGAGTATTTGTCTAGGAATGGAACTGATGGGTCATGTGTATGTAATTCTTCTAACTTAGTCAGAAATGCTTAGTTATATTCTAAAGTGGTTGTACCAATTGTCATTTGTTCCGGTCTAAGCCATAGATATTCCCATGTTCTAGCTGATATGTTGCATCATCAGAGTTCATAACACCTGACTGCTGAGTACAAAATTGTATCTCCTTGATGTTTTATTTTGCTCATCTTTTATTTCAATGGCTTTGATTATCTTTTTACATGATTGTTGACCATCTGTGTTTCCTCCTCTGATAAAATGTCTATTTCTGTTTCCAATTTTTCTAATAGTTGTTAGTCCTTTCCTTGCTATCTTTTTTCCAGGAACGAAAAAAAAATATGTATCTGTATACTAATTCTTTGTCAATTGTATGCATTGTAAAGAATACATGTATTGTCTTCCAGCAAAACAACAAAACAAAGCCTAGTGGGGTTGGGGGATGGGGAGAGGAGGGAACCCGCAGACCCATAGTCTCATCCTTTAACATGAGAAGTCCCCTGGGAAGTGAGATGGGGATAGGCTGGATTACCTCTGTTCTTTGTGTCTTGACATACTTGACCTATTAAAATTGAGCCTTCCCACCATCCTTAGCCTCTTCTATGGAGCTTTCTCAAAATCCAACCAGAACGAACCACGGCTTTGTCTGAATTCCTAGAGTTTGTTCATCTGTCTGTTTTGATCTGTTATGTGCCCCTCAATTGACACATCACTCTTGTCCCTGCATGAGTCCAGCTGTGTAATGTGTCTTATCTTCTCTACCAAGACAGAAACTGAGTCCCTGAAGAATCTCCTGCAGAACATAGTAAATGCTCACCATCTGTCAGGCCTTTCGTAACTTGTCATGACAATTAATTATATTAAATGAAATAAACTTGCTTTATAGCATGCTTATACACTCACCCCATGCCTGTGAGTGTATCTGAAAACACAGTTAGGGATTGCTAGCAAAAACAGTCAGCCGAGGATGCCTTCTACTGCAGAGGAAGTAGGTTAAGAGAGAAATAACAGAGGACAACAGAGAGGACAAAGAACAATTCAAAGTCACCTCCAAAGAGTCCAGTGTCTCTGTATAATTTGGTCCCTTTTGGGAGCATTCCTATCAGAAGTTCTGATGAAAAAGGAGTCAGCAATCTGGCAGTTTTGCATTTTTACCCTGTTCCTTAAAATATATGTTGAATCATTTAGACTCTTTAGCTTTCACTTTAGTCAAAAATAAGAGGAAAAGTATAAGCTGGAGAGTGTTAGAACTCATAGTTAAGAATAGAGGGTGTCTCAGACTGGTCTCCCAGAAGCAGACCTTGAAACAAGGATTTGAGTCTGAATGGTTTGTTTTTGAGGTGATTCCAGGAAACACAGGAGGAGAATGGGGAAACGAGACAGTGAAGGAAAGGAAGTTAACACAGGTGCATTACAGAGGAAGTTATACCCAAGGGTAACTAGAACAAATTGTTCCTCGTGGGTGATGAGGAGCTGGCATATTTATCTACTAACTCCCGTCCATCATCGGTTGAAGGCTGCTCCTGGGGGCATTTATACTTGGTCACTCCCATCTTGTCCCACTCATGGGACAAAGAAAGTCCTTCAGCAGAGAATCCAAGGTGCTTGCAGTAAGAAGCCATTGGCACCTATAGGAATGCTGAGTGTTGATAGTATATGGACAGGGTGTCAACAGTGTCTGCTGTATGGGGAGAAGTAGAGGATGGAGGATCAGGGCGCTAGAGATAACTGAGCAAGGAATGGAGACCACTCACTTGGGAGGGCTGACACCCTGGATAGCCAAGGTGGCAAGCCAATGTACAAAGGTCCCATTGAAACAGTCGGGGAAATCCATTAATATAATATATTTTAATATACTTTATCTTTAATTATATTAAAGGCACTTTATCTTCATTGTCTTTAGATCTAGAATGTCTTCAAAATCATAAAGGTCAAAATGCATACTTAACTTTCATGCGCTATATTGGGGGAATAACAGACAACATCTACATATAGCAGAATAGTCCAGATCTATCTAAAATTGTGAGTCAGTTTTTGATTAAAAAAAAAGTGCTTATTATTTAATGTTAAGTGGTTTTTAAAAAGACAAGATCCAAAATTGTGTATCCAGTAGGATTTCCACACCATAAAAAACAGGTACTGAACTGATACTGGAAGAAAATGTTAACATTTTACAAGTTTTTGAGTGGTGGGCTTGTAGTTACTTTTCTCTGCTTCCTTATAATTTTCTAAATTTTACATATTTTCCACAATTTTTTATCACTGTAAAGATGTTTATAAAATCTTTTTTTTTAAAGTATCAGGTCATTCATTGCCACTAATGGCCCTACGTTGACTTTGCCGATTTGGCCCATCTGAGCCTCTGTTATTAGATTCTGTTTAGGGCTGTGCTCAAGGATACCAGCTCTCAAGAGATTAACATATTCAACTCTGTTCTACTCATTTCTTAAGAAGTCCATGTTACATTTCAGTTCAGCCAACCCACCAACATGTTTTGCTAATTTAATAAATATTCATAGATTACCCACTGTGTGCCAGGCACTAAACAAAACCACACATAGTTCTATCCCTTAGGGAGGGAACTGAGTAGTGAAATAAAACAAATAAATAAAAATTTCTATCTTTGATTAGATCCACGTAGGAGAGATACATGGCTCAGGGAGAATCTATCGCAGGAGATTTGGATCTAATGGGGTCGCTGTCCTCAGGAAGTGAGGTTCAACCTAAGATCTGATGGGTGCATGGCAGTTAACCAGGCAGAAGTTAACTGGGCTTTTAATGTGTGCATGGGGTCACCAGGCTGGGGTCTTGGCATGCAAATCTTTGTTCCCAGGGATCTAGCTGTCTGATTGTCAAGCCACGATCAATTTTCCTAAAATAACAGGAGAAAAAGAAACAATCGTATTGGATGAAGGACCCCAATAACTGTAGGAGGATGGAGGAGTTCATAGGAGGAGCGATCAATAAAAGCTAAAATAGGAAGGGCTCTTTGAAGGAAATGTAGCTTGGGTGTACTTTTCTGACAACAAGCAGGGACAGTTTGGCAGGCAAGGGGAACCGCATGAGCACAAGCCCAGAGGGGTCAATGTCAATAAGCCTTTTATGAGACAGTGAGATGGCCAGTAGGACACGAGTAGAGGATGGGTGCTGGGTAGAAGGGATGGCCTGTCCTTGGAAGCCAGGTAAGGACACTTGGACTTGATGTGACAGGAACTAGCAAGCAAAGATTGACCAGACCAAAGTGGTATCTATAGGAGGACTGATGTGGCCAACTATAGCACCTGGACAGAGAGAGCCAGAGAGGCTGGCCACAGTAATCCAGACTGCAAGTCTCCCAGGGAAGCTGCGCCTCCTTTCATCTGGATATGATAGGTTCTCTGGGTTTTTAGCCTCTGGAAAAGAAATCTCTATAATATATAAAAGGGAAGCATCGTGGTATTGCTTGATATCACATGTTTTATATCACTTGTTGTATCTGTTTTTCTCCTACAACCAAAGAAACATGCTCAAACAATCAATTTCTTTCCTCTTCCAGAAACTCTGCCCATGGAGGAGATCAAATCTATAAGTCATCTAGGACTCAGCTCTCCTAGAGCAACCCATGAACGGTGAGACTCTTCTCCCACTTTAGGGAGCCCCTCTTTCCTATCCCTCAACCTTCGTGACTCACAGAACTTGATGCCAGATGTGGTGGTGTGGTGGTGAGGGTGGGTCTGTCTAGTTCGTGTTGGTAAAGGGCCTCTGTTAGCCACAATGCCTCACTGGCAGGACTGCGGAGCCATGGGGGTGAGGGAAAGGCAGCTCTTCCCTAGCAGATGCAGACAGAGGAGACTGCACGTTCCACCCCACGCTTCTGTCCACATGCCAGCAATTCCTTGGGCTGAAACATACCTTGTAGGTCATTTTCTAGCACGTTCCCCTAACTAGATATAGCCCCTTCTATTTTATAGATCTCTCTAGGAAAGGTGAGTTTTTAAACTTCTTTTCATTCTGTCTTATCTGTATAATTTAAGGATCTTTTAAACAATAATGGAGAAGTTACCTTTATCCCTGTTTCATGTGATACATGAAGCCCCAATCATGACAGGGCTAGAATTTCTGTATAGGAGGGACTAAAGTATGGCAATCTAGTTACCTAAAGAAATTTCACTTGAAGCTGTATTTGCATAGCAAACACGTGCTTTTTATTCTGATTTTATGTTTATTGGGGCAGCACATGGAAGTAATGGAGCCCTACAGCCCACACCTCCCAAGCCTGTCCTTGACACCACCATGGAGCCCTGAAACTAGTTTTCTGTCTCGTTACAGACTCTCTTATAAGAGGTCTGTACCCTCACCTTTACTTTCACCCCAAGAATAGAACAGTGTCTTGCATGCAGAAATAGATTACAGTGACTAAATTGGCCAATTAATTATCTAACTTCACTAACAGCACTGGTTCTTTCTTTACTGGCGAAAAGGTTCTCGGTAATCAGACCAAACCCTGCAGCTCTCCGGACCTGACCTAGCAAACACCTTTGCAGTTTCTCTGGATCTCTGAGGCCCTCTAGTGGCTGTCTTAGGCTGAACTATTAATACCTCCCAAGCTCAGTTCTCCCAGCTCCTGCTAAAAATTCAACCCGCCCCAGAATTTAAAAAGAAAAAAGAAAAAAAAAAATTCTTTATTTTGCTTCTTGTAAAATACAAAAAGCAAATTTATGGATGTCTAGTCTCTGATACCATCAGAGTTCATCTGGTTTCTTAACCTTCCTCCCCTATTTTGTGTTTTAAGGAGCTTTGAAAGCATCTTGTTTGTCTGATTATACCCGGGATGGCTCTCCCTCACCCCAAATACATCTTTAGGTTTGTTTCTGCGCATCCCTGACTTTTGATCACAGAAACACATGAAGGACCTAACTGGGTCCTTTATGCAGAGCAGGGCAGATTTCCAGGCCTGTTGGGCCTTCCCTGGCACAGCCTTTGAGTGATTCCAGGTTCCAGGGGCATCACGGGGGCCTCAGCAGGACCAGGGACTGTTACTGTCTTTTGTGACTTCACTAGGTAGGTGAACCCAGGGTGCGGTTTGAAACTGGCTGCATTGGTTATTTTCCTGAATCGATTTGTACAAGCCCATGGGAAGCTTTCCTAATATAAACAGACTGCATTATGGCTGTATCACCTTCATCTGACCCCTGGGAGCTCTAAAGAAAAGCCCTTCATACTCACCTGGCCTTCAGCCCGAACAGGCAATTAGGCCACTGGCCAGGCTGAGACTGAAGAAGGGGAAGGAGCCTACACTTAACATGTCTAATGACAACTGCCATTCCCTTGGTTGAAAGGACAAGCCAGAGAGAACAGCTATTTGCTGGGCTTTTCCTGAGTGCTTACCATAGAGTTTCTCGTAGTGGGGTAGGTATGTTCATCTCCATTTCACAGATGAGAAAATTGAGAATCAGAGTTAAATGTATTTCCCAAGATCACACAAGTATTTAAACAGCAGAGTTGGAATTCAAACCCAATTCCAACTCTTTCTAAAGCTGACTCTTTAGCCAGACCCTGCCTCTTATCTTAGTTAGCTTTGAGTTTCAGGTTCTTAACTCATAGTCTATGTGAATGGTGCCTCCTGGAGTTGGGCAGTGCATAACCCTCACATCTCTACAGTGTGGTTCAAACCAACTTTGGGATTAAAAACCTCCCATATCCAAGATTCTAAGCCTGGCCTGAAATTAGAACCTTGGTACTCAAAATGTGGTCCCTGAACATGCAGCATGAGCAATACTTGGGAGCTTTTTAGAAATGTAAATTATTGCCCAACCCCCACCCCATGGAGCCTTTACTCAGGACTTCTCAACTCTGATGAGCACTCAAATCACCTGGGAATCTCGTTAAATGCAGATTCTGGTTTAGGAGGTCTAAAGAGGTGGTGCTAAGCTTGTGCTTCTCTAATGAGCTCCCAGGTGATGCCAATGCTGTGATCTACACTTGGACTAAAACAACTTCAGATCAGTAAGTCTCAGACTCGAGTCTGTATTCAAATCACCTGGGGTTGTCAATGCACAGCTTGCTAGCCCCCACCCCAAAATTCTCTTACAATATTCCTGCATCTTCACCTTTACTTTCACCCCCAAAATAGAGCAGTGTCACGTATGAAGAAATAGGTTATCAGTGAATAAATTGGTCAATTAGTTACTAACTTTGGTAACAGCTGGCTACTTCTTTGCCCTGTGAAGGTTAGTACCTGCTGAGAATGTGTGGGTGGGACCTGAAAATTTGCATTTCTAACAAGTTTCCAGGTGATGCTGATGCTGCAGTTACAGGGACCCCACTTAGAGGACCACTGTCTGGCCTGACAGAACTTCCTTTAGTTAGGCAATTAACACCATGCTTTCTAGCTTTTCACTTGCATGAAATCCTACTCAGTCCTTGAATTTGGCATTTTGGAGCTGAAAAGGATTTCAGAGGTCACCTGGTCTCAGTGAAGGAAATGTAAGTCCAGGCTCTCACCCAAGGCCATACAATTAGTCAAGAGGCAAAGCCGGCATTAAGCATCCTGGTTCACTCTATTCCATGTTGTTTACTACATACTCCTGGCTCTGAAGCTTCATAAATTCTCCGGCGTCTGGCAACTGCAGTATTTTTGGTGAGCTCTCTGTCTCAGGCCAGCTTTTGCAAGCGCTAGAATCCCTATCAGACAGAAATGTCATCAGCACAATCCTGGAAACGCGGTGGCCTCCTAACGGTTTTGTGAAGAGAGCTTTGGAAAAAACCAGCATCCGACCTTGCCACTGTGGTGGAAATACAGCAGTAGTGAGCAAACCCAGACACGGTGATTCAGCACAGAGGCCCTGGGGCTACGTAATACACCAGGAGACTGCCAACATCTGGCACCTAGATTCTCCTGAGCAACTCCCCTTGCCTGAAATGATTCTTTTGTTTAGAGAAAACAATACTCTCTCATTCAAGGGAATAAACTCAAAGGAGGGTTTCAAATGTGGACTTGGGTGGGGGTTGTATCAGTCAGTTTCTGTTGCATGACAAAGCACCCAATACTTAGTGGCTTAAAGAGACCACTGTTTATTACTGCTCACAGGTCTCTGAGATAAAGGGGAAGTATGCAAGGTCCCTTGAGGCCTAAGCTTAGAACTGGTGTGTCATCAAATCCACCATATTCTATCGGCCAACGCAAGCCCCAGGGGGAGCCCACTTCTTTATGGCAAGAGCCGTAACTTCACAATATACAGATACAGAGAGGGTAAAGATTTGTGACCAGTTATGCAGTCTACCACAGAGGAGTTTCCTTAGTTTAGAAGACACAGAGACAAAACTTCCAAAGCAAATGGTTTACTTAGTTACTTGGGAAGTGAAGGAAATACTGGCAGGGGAGTGGGAGATTGAGACACAAAGAAGCAGCAGCAGTGAAGGGTGCACAGCCAAGCCAGCCAGTGCTCTGGGCAGCTGCAACTGGATTCCACTGGGGAACTCTGGAAGCTAGTGTAGGACACAGGCCTTATTGCTATCCTATCTGAGGGAGGGGGCTGGGATGGCTGTACATCAATTCATATCTGTCATTTGTTGAGGGCTGCTCCCAGGGGACACGAATTCCCTGTTATTTCAGCCTCTCACCCTGGGCAAAGTGGTTCAAGAGGTCAGAGCGAGCCCTTGGCAAAGAAATGTAGGTGCTGTCAGCTGGTAGCCAAACCTCTGTTCCCTGAAGCGGTTAGAGTAAAGGAACATAAGGGGAGGGGATTGGGGGTTGTGGGTGGGACAGTCACAGCATCTCTTGCAGTGCAATGGTGATAAGAAAGAAAAAAATGTCAAGCTTCAGATTTAAGTTCTTTTAGTCAAAAAATACATACATACATATATATATATATATATATATATATAGTTTATATCTGTTTGCTTTATTTTCGGTGATGCCTCAGTTCTCCTGCTGACAAAGGTTGGGACACTAGATGGCATTGTATCAAGTTGTCCTGTAGCTCAGGATACAAAATGCAAAGCCATGCTCCTCATTGTCCTTGGAATTTGACAATTACTAGCATGAGTTGAGAGCAAATGAATGTCCCAGTCATAGCAGTGATGGACCGCTTCATCTCTACCAAGGCCATCGCTCTGTCTTGAGCTTGTGCTGTGGCAGCAATATCACAAACCACAGGGGCCCAAGCACAGATGGGCAGGCAAAGATAGCTGGCATTTTCTAAGGGTTACAGTTCACAAAACCCATGGGAGCAGAAGTAAGGAGAATGAAGCCTTCTACTGCCATAAAGTTCTTTGAAATGTACAAAAACACTAGCTTAGATTCCATGGCCTGACACTGTAAACCCTCTATTGCAAGCACCTTGAACTCCCTTTCCCTTCTCTTTTCACCAGATGGACCCAACAAAAACAAAAGTCTACTTAAATCAGATATTTCCCGTCTCCATCAGAATGCTACTTGAGAAATATTGAAATGGCTTGAGTTAAACTTATTGTCACAAACTTCGAATGATCACATAACCCTGCCTGTGAATCCAACTCATTTCTATAAATTTAATTACCTACCCCAAATGTCCCTCATCTGCTCCCTAACTCTCACTCGTAGTAGGCGAGGAAGGGGAATTAATATTTGCTGAACAATCACCCAAATTATCTTAACATTTATAAGATTCTTATTATGTGGCAGGTATTAGTTAAGCATTTTATATTAGTAACTCATTTAATTTTCATGATAGCCCTATCTTCATCGGTAATAGATCATACAACCAGATTGTAATGGAGCTGGGATTTAAACCTTATACTTCCTTAATCGCTATGCTATACAGCCTATCACAGGAAGAGAAACAAAAGGGTTTTAATTGTTTTTTTTTTAAAAAACTAATAGAAGCCCATGTAATATAGCCTTAAAAGGAAGGAGATTCCACAGGTTTTTTCGGTGACTTGAAAGCCACCAATAACTGAAGCCACATTTTCCATCTCAGGGGCTATAGAATCCATCTCTTCTTCTCTCTGTCCATCTGTGCCATTTTCCTTCCTCTGCAGGATTTCTCCATTTACTTGCCAAGTTGCTCATAGTCCATATTGGCAGCCACAACCCGAAAACTACAAGCAATTACATCCCTGCCCTCCGCTACTGATTGGCTGTGACAGTCTGTGTGTGTGTGTGTGTGTGTGTGTGTGTGTGTGTTAGGGGCATGGTTCAAATTTCCAAGACATGAAATTTTATTGACTCAGCTAAATCTATGCATGGGCTACCTTAGGTCAGATGTGCGTCCACTCCTGGATTAATCAACCATGCTGAGGGATGGTATGGTGGAAATATACTTTTTGTTGAAGTATTTAATACATACAGAAAAGTTCATAAATCATAAGTATGCCACTCTATTAATCTTGATTAAGTACGCACATCTGTACAACCAGAACCTAGCTCAAAAAAAAAAAAAAAAAAAGCAGAACATAACCAGCACTCCCGAAGCTCCTTTGTCTAGTCTTTTTCTCCCCTGAAGGATAATAATTATCCTGATTCCTATTATCATTGATTAGTTTGCCTTATTTTTTATTTATGTGAATGGAATCATGAAATATGTAATCCTTGTGCCTGGCTTCTTTTACTCAATATTATGTTTGTGAAATTTATCTGTATTATTTTGTATAGTTACAGAGCATTCTCATTGCTGTGACATAACCCATTGTGTGTATATTTCACAATTTATTTATTCATTTTATTGTTGATGGGTATTTGGGTTGTTTTCATGTTAGGCTACTATAATATCTATTACAAATATTGCTGAGATAGATATGTCTTTGGTGTACACGATTTTGTCTTGTTGGTATATGCATTTCTTTTGGAAGTTACTGAGTCAGGGATACAATGATTTTGAGATTAAAAAAATTACCACAGAAATGGAAAAAAGGTTTGATTCAACTTGTACATCTAGACTCAGCTTCCCAAATGCTTTGTTTTGGAGGTCTGCCAATTTGTTCAATATTTTATGCCCATTTTACAGACCTCATTGAATAAACCTTATATAAATAAACATTGGAAGTGTAAGATGATAGATAAAAAGGAGGCCTTCCATACACATGCAGCTATTATTAAATGATTTATACAAGGTGCTCAGTCTCTGTTAGAAGAAAAGCACAAGTGAGCTGCCTCTGCTTCTTTCTCTTTGTCCATTTGGCAGCTGAGAGGGGAAGAAAAGCATGCTCTGTTCAGATCCTTGGCAGCTGCAAAGCATTGGGAAAAAAGCACTGGATTCAAAGACATAATAGTCAAATCAAGTTCCCCATATATTACAAAAATTCTTTTCAAAAATATTATTATAGGTTTCTCTGTATTTTATATACTTAGAAGGAAAACATTTGGAGGACAGAATACAAATGTAGCAATAAAAACTTTAAGACTACACTAAGATGACAGAAACGTTAAAATAATCTGACAAATATTTTAAAACAGTGATCATAACAATACTTCAACACCAATTATAAGCATATTTAAAACCAATGGAAAATAGAAAATATGAACAAATAGAAAATATAAGAACCAATGAAACTATTAGACCTGAAAAATACCATAACTGAAATTAAAAAAAAAAAAAAAAAACCCTCAACAGAAGAATAGAGGAGAAAATGGAAAGAGTCAGTAGACTAGAAGATATAATAATAATAATTATTCAATCTGAACAATAGAGAGACAGTAGACTGAAAAAAATCAACAGATTTTGGAACCTATTAAACTGTAACAATAGAGCTAACATTAATATCATCAGAATTTTTGATGAAGAAGAGGAAGAAGGTAAGGCTGAAAAAGTACGTGAAGAAATAATGACTATAAATTTCCCAAATTTGGCTAAAGACCTAAACCTACAGATTGGAGATACTGAAAAATCTCTAAACAAAATAAATCCAAAGAAATCCACACCAAGAAAACTAAAGACAAAGAAATCTGAAAAGCAGTGAGAGAGAAATGACAATTCATAGAACAAAAGTGACTTCTTATTAGAAATCATGGAGGTCAAAAAGAAATGTTCCAATATTTTTCAAGTTCTAAAAGAAAAGAACGGTCAATCCAGAGTTCAAGATCCAATGCAGATATCCTTCAGGAATGAAGGGAAAATCAAGACATTCTCAGAAGAAAAAAAAGAGAGAGAGAGAATTTATTACCATCAGCCCAACTGTAAAAAGAAAGAAAATTATAAAATGAGGAACTTTGGAACATCAGGAAAGAAGGAATATAGTAATAAAAAATACTGGTAAAAACAATACACTTTTCTTCTCCTCTTGAGACTTCTAAATTATATGTGATGGTTGGAGCAAAAATTTTAACACTGTCTGATGTGATTCTAAATTTATGTGGAGAAAATAATGTTTAAGAAAATTGTACTATGAACAGAGGAGGATAAATGGACATAAAGGTAGGTAAGGCTTTCTACACTTCATTCAAACTGAAAAGTGATGATACCAGTATAGTGAGGTGTGTGTGCATATATATATATATATATATATACACACACACACACACACACAGACACCATTTTAAAAAATAAAAATACAAAGAGATACACTTAGAACCACTGTAGATAATTCAAAATGGAATTCAAAAAAAATGTTCAAGTAATGTACATGAAGGCAGCAAAAATAAAACTGAGATAAAAAACAGAGAGAAAAAACAGAAAACAAGCAAAAAATAAAATGACAGACTTAGGCCCTAATATATCAATAAATACACTAAATGTCAATATTCCAAATATATCAATTAAAGGGTAGATTGGCAAAGTGGATTTAAAAAAATGACCTGACTATATGTTATCTACAAGAAACTCACTTCAAATATAACAATATAGGTGGTTGAAAGTAAAATAATGCAAAAAGATATAGCATGCAAACATTAATCAAAGGAAAACAGCAGAAAAAGAAAGAGCAAAATAAACTCAAAGCAAACAGAAGGAAGGAATGACAAAAATAAGAGCAAAAATCAATGAAATTGAAAAGAGAAAATTAATGAAATAAAGAACCGGTTCCTTGAAAACATCAATGGCGCTTACAAACTTCAATCAAGATAGATAAAGAAAAAAAGAAAGAGGAAAATATCAGGAATGAAACAGGAACTATCATTACAGACCTTTTCAACAAATAGTGATGGCATAATTAGACATCCAACTTGAACTTTGAGCTAAGTTTCACATTTTATACAAAAATTAACTAAAAATTGATCATGGACTCAAATGTAAAATGTAAACCTATACAATTTTTAGATAAAAAGAGAAAAAGAACTGTTTGGAATATGAAACTAGGCAAAAATATCTTAGATTTGATGCTAAAATCATGATCCGTAAGAAGAAAAGTCGATAAAATGAATTTCACCAAAGCTAGAAATTTTGTTCTGTGAAAGAGCCTGTTAAAAGGATGAAAAGACAAGTTACAGACTGGAAGGAAATATTTGCAAATCCCATACATGACAGGATTGTTATTTAGGATATATAGAAAGCTCTTAAAATGCAACAGTAAACAAACAATTCAATTGGAAAATAGGCTAAAGAGAGAAGGAGACATTTCTCTGAAGAGAATATACTGACAGGAAACAAGCACAAAAAAGATTTTCAACATCAGTATCCATTAGGAAAAAGTAAATTAAAACCACAGTGAGATATGAGAATACCACCTATCAGAATGACTAAAATAAGGAAAGAGTTAACAACATCAAATATTGGCAAGGATGCTGAGACATTGTATCACTCACACATTGCTGGTGGGAATATAAAGTGTCACAGCCATTCTGAAAAGGGTTGACAGTTTCTTTAAAAAAGATTCAACATACACCTACTATATGACCTAGCCATTGCTCTCCTGGGCATTTATCTCAGATAAATAAAAATTTATGTTCGCACAAAAACTTGTACATGAATATTTATAGCAGCTTTATTCAAAATAGCTCAAAACTGCAAGCAACCCAGATGTCCTTCAAGGGATGAATAATTAAACAAACCATTCCATACCTTGAAATACTACTCAGCAATACAATGGCATCGGCAATGTATGAATTATCGATACATACAACCACCTGAATGAAATGCCAGAGAATTAATGCTAAGTGAAGAAAAGCCAATCCCCAAAGTTTCCATACTACCGTATGGC
Organism: Eulemur rufifrons; assembly: GCF_041146395.1. Classification (NCBI taxonomy): domain Eukaryota; kingdom Metazoa; phylum Chordata; class Mammalia; order Primates; family Lemuridae; genus Eulemur; species Eulemur rufifrons. The sequence goes on from NC_091002.1 coordinate 33,072,739, forward strand.
TCTCTTTATATAACCTTCTTAAAATGACAAAATTAAAGAAATGGAAAACAGATTAGTAGTTGCCAAAGGTTAAGGAGCAGGTAAAAATGGAAGGGAAGTTGGTGTGACTATAAAGGTATAGCACGAATGATCCTTATGGGGATGGAAATATTCTGTATCCTGACTGTATCAATATGAATATCCTGGTTGTGATATTATACTATAGTTTTACAAAATGTCACCACTGGGGGAAACTGTGTTAATGATACACAAGATCTCTCTGTATCATTTTTTATAACTTCATGTGAATCTACAAGTATCTCAAAAAGCTTAATTCTTAAAAAGGTTAAGGCTAAAGTGATTTTTAAATGTGACAAAGAGCAAGTGGAGAAATAATTGGAAAGAGCACTGGACTAGAGGTCAGAAGTCCTGGATTCAAGTCTTGATTCACCCAACTTGGAAAATCATTCCCCTTGTCCAACCTCATTGTGTAAATACAACTGACAAGACCTGCTACAGTTACCTCCCAGAGTTGACAATAGGCACAAATTACAATTGAAAGAAAAACTTTAAAAACATGAGAACCAAGGCTCTATATAAATATTAAGTATTTGAAAGCTTGCATTATATAAATGATGCCTCAACCCATTTTTCCTGGTCATTTGGGAACATAATTACCTGGCTAAGACTACCAGCTAATTTCCTTTTCACCATCAGTCATTAAAACCTGGAAATATAAGCAAAGAACAATTCTGAACAAGAGAAGAAAGGAGCCTGATCTCTTTTCCAGTGCTATGACTCACTCAAGAAGGCAGAAATACATCAAATGTTCCCACTCCTGTGGCAAAGGGTGCTGTAAAATAACCTCACTTAATCTGTGTTACAGAGAATGTACCACCCTAAGGCTGAGATCCTACTTCTAACATTTTCTTTTTCAGGACTTGTTTGAGGAGATTGCACAGAATTCATCCCATGGTCCTTCATGTGAGAGAGAAATCATTTAGCTATTTAACACCTAACAGGCCAACTTAGAAGGGATAAAGCCAATTTTGGCTATCATTGCTTTGAGGGCAGAGAGTAGAGATCATTTACTGTATCTACAATTGACCTTTGAACAACACAGGTTTGAACTGTGTGGGTCCATTTATCCACAGCTTTTTTTCAATAAACGTTACACTGACCATGCCTGCATCTCCTGCCTCCTCTTGAACCTCCTTCCACCTTTTCTGCCTCTGCCACCCCGGAGACAGCAAGACCAACCTAGATTCAGGGTGCGTCATAGTCCTCTTCCAAACAAGTACACACAGATTAAAATGGTTTGACTTTCTGATTTCCCAGATAATTTTTTCTTTTTATGACTTCAAACACAATCAATGTCTCAGCCCTGAATAGGGAACTTGGATTTTCACCATTAAAATGAAGGCTAGAGAATAAGGACAGCCACATTGCCCTTGTCAGCTCTAACGTTCTATGAAAACAAAAGGGAAAAAAAGGATGAATTAAGAAAATTTTAAAGCATAACACTGGGTTCATCAAAGATTCTCCCGTTAAAGGGAGAATCCGAGCTGTTGCTTGCTTTATATTTGAATGCTATGCATGTTTTTCATGGTGGCAATAATAATTTATTGACAAAATGCTTTTATTGAGTTGCCTTTGCTGAAGAGGCCCTGTGTGCTTTTTCACCAGCTTGCTACAATTAAAAGCAGCAGTAAACAGAGCCTTTCTATTTAGACTGAAAAGCAACGATTAAGCTTGCCCGACTATAAATAGGAGGCAGCTTCACTTCTAGGGCCTCAACTGCACACATTAAAGACTTCAGCTACAAATGCCCCCACACTGATAAATTGTCAAACTCTGACCTTAAAACTGACAATTTCTTAGAAAACGAAAGTAGGTAAAGTATGCATAATTCTAGATAATTACTGGGATGTCTCTGAGGCCAGGAAGTCAGTACACATGCTGGAAATCTAAATTTATGGGCTTCTATTCTTTTCATTTTACTATTATCAAACCATGTTTTTCCTGGGCATCTGTGAGGACTGGTTTTTTTGCCTGGGAGACATTTGAGAAAACAATGGAGTTAAGAATTAGGGTAAGGAAGATGGAAAATAAAAAGTTACTTCTCAAGATTCCCATTAGTTCAAGTGATTCAGCAAAGAGACCACAACATGGGCAGGCAGTGTTAAATATTTTTGAATAAAATTTTTTAAATGCAGGTCATTCATCCCACCTACAAGCCATTGATGTCTAAGTTTGCAGAGTTATGAAGGCATTTGATTCAACCTCCTCATTTTCTGCAGCAGGAAACTGAAGGCTAAGAAAGCCACATGAACTGTCCAAGGTCACGGAGCCTGACAGTGGCAGGGCTGGAACTGAATAACTTTCCCAACAGCCACTGCAGAATCCACTGAGTGGAAAAATTTACCTTCTCTTTATTTTCAGGACAAACAACTGGATTAATGAGATCTCAATAATCAAAAGTCCAAAGGGTACAAAACAACCTTCCAAAGATGACAGGATTTTCCCACTTGGAGATACTGGGTCTTCACTGCTTCTGCATTCCCCATCTGAGGCACAAGTTGCCAATTTCTGAAAGTCCAGAATGAGTGAGTTTCCAAAATAGGTCTCAGGTGATCACATATTTCTGTGAGTCCTCTTGGGTTTTTGTTTGTACGTGCCCTGTGTCTCCCATTGATTTTCCAGCTGCCTATGACTCCACTTGGGTCATGTGCTAGATATTCTCTGCTGCCTCCTCTCACCTTCTCCACTCAACTTGGTGCCCAGGAGACTGGCATTTATGTATTCATCAATGGAACCAGAGTCTGTTAGCTACAATTGAGCTTGGGTGTTGGGGACACTAATAGAAGACTAGATAGCAGGAGGATAAAGAAGGCAAGATTTTTATTCACGCATTTCACTTCCTGCAAAGTAAAGCAAGTTGCCCAACTGAGCTTTGCCCAGATTAGCCAAACCTCATAAAAGTGAGTGAGAATTGATAATTATTGTGAAAAACCACTCAGTTTTCAGTAGTAGTTTTTTTATGTAGCAATAGGTGACTGATACAAAATATGACACCTAAAAAGAAGAATTTAAGAGCCATCCTAAAATGAAGATAAACATCTGTGAAGACCAGAAATGGAAGTGAACCCAGAAGAATAACTGGGATTGCATTTGCAGACTCACTTGACTCCAGATCCAGAAACAAATGGAGACAGATGGGTTCCTGTGGGATAGCAAAACTACAAGTCTTCCAGGGGAAGTAGGAGACTTACTCTTCAAACTCATTATTTGAAATCAGAAATAAGTTTGAGGTTCTCTCACCCATTAAAGGGGGCTGAAATAAGCTCTTAAAACCAATGTCTAAACTACCATTATATAAACATAAAACTAGATAGCAGGGAAGCTTTAGGAAATATAGTCTTAGGCTTAATTGCTAACTTGGCAGAGGAATAGGTGATAACTCCAATATCAGTGCAGGTTAGGAGCCTTGAGTTACCAATATAATAAAAGACCTGGTTTTTGACTAAATGTTCTTGGGAGATGATGGAAAAAGAGATTAAATATAAATCCACAAAATTGAGAGACATAAGGGTGAAGTAGGGAGAGTGAGATGGAGAAGAGAGATCCTCCATTCAATTATAAAATTCCAAAACACATGAAGAAATACTGCTAAGGAAGACAGGAACAAAATAAACAACTGGAAATGAATTCACTCTAGATGAAATGGAAATAATAAGAGATTATCACCCACAAATCTTCACTAAAATAACCACCATAGAATGTATTATATTTTAGGCATAAGAAGAAAATGCCTTGAGAGATATAGAGGGATGGAGTGGATTACATAAACAATAGTTAGTACAGAATTTGGTAAAATATGTTGATAAACTTAATTTACTATTGACTTTAAAAAGAGTGGTATTTCCATATAACTAGATAGAATTCAAATAATACCAAGAAAGATATAGATGAAAAAGGTGTTCAGTGAATAATAAAAACATACTAAGTTCTTGGGTTATTTGGGAAGAGGGCAGAGATACTAAATAACTTCAATTCTGTTCAGAATTTCTATACGTAAGTAAAAATGTTAAAATTTTGAAACAAACAAAAAGAAATAAAGAAGAAAAAGAAGCAAATAAACAGCGTGGTAAACATAAAACATAAAATAACTAAGTCCAAATAGAATAGTAGTCAAAATAAGTGTAAAGAAATTTAACTTGCTTGTAAGAACAAGATTAGCAGGCCAGATATTTAAAAATCCAATTATATGTAGTTTATAATGAATGTACCTAAAATATAATGGTCCAGAAAAGTTGAAAATAAAGAAATGGAAAAAAACAGGTAATGCAATCACTAACCAAAAGAAAGCAAACGTGGCAATATGAATGTCAGAGGGCATTGGATTCAGGCCAAAAAGCATAAAAAGAGACATTACATCATGATAAAAGGTACAGTCCTGTATTTGAATGGCTAGCATTATGTCTTGAAATATAAAGGGAAAAAAACTGACAAAATTACAAAACAAAATTGAAAAATCTACCATCCTATTCGAGATTTTTAAATACCTATATCAAAAGCCAGTGCAGCCAGCAGAAAATATTAACTTGTAATAAAAAGATCAAAAAGAATCAACCCATTTTATAGATGTAAGAACTGGGACCCAAGGTGGTTGAACAATTCACACAAAGGGTCATAAAGTTTGTATGAGTCAGAGCCAGGACTAAAATTCACACCTCTAATGCTAATCCTATGGCCTCCCCATTTTATAATGTTAACACATATAGAGTAAATGTATTAGAAAAAAATAAATCCTTTACCTATTTGCAGAAATGACTAAAGGCCCTTAAAATAATCCATTGGTATCCCACTCAGATTTCCTTGGATCCCTTTTACATTGTCAGGGTTTCTTTCCTTGCCTTCTAAGTATTTTGCTTCTAATTATCCATCTCTATGATTCTCTATGGAGACCACCTTTGGGCCACTGGAGTGGCCACTGAGAGACAGGGTGGCACTAATTCAATGACCAGCATGTTTGGGAAAATGGAAGCCTAGCTCCCTTGCCTTGGAGTTGGGACAAAATCCAAGGCATAATTTATTACTCCCAAGCTCCCCCTGGGGTTCAGGCTGCAGCTGAAACTCTGCTTGGCTTCTGTCCTTCTCTTTCCTGCTTTTCACACCCAGTTTTTTCTGAGAAAACTTCCTCAATACATCGAGTTGCACATTAATTCTCATCTCAAGGTCTGCTCCTGGGAACCTTCCTCTAAAATAAGAACCATACGGCTCTGTACTAGAAGTACAGAGAGAGTAGAAAGTGGTCCTAGGGAAAGGACATTTGAGCGGCTAAGGATTCCTGCTGCTCCTGTCTCTGGGAATTTCCAGTTTGATTTGGGCACTAGGAATCTGGCATTGTGACTGTAGTGTTTGCCAAGCTAGAAAAACACTCTCCTGAAACTTTAGACTTCAGGTCAATAACTATTGACTAGCCAACTTTCTGTCTCCAGTGTACCCTCTTGGGTCCAATTCTGGATTAATAATGGCTAAATATGGAGGATTCCTGGCTTCTCCCTCTCTCTTTCTCTCTCTCTCTCTCTCTCTCTCTCTCATCTTTATCTCCCTCTATATATCTCTCCCCCCACTCCCGGTGGCTTATTTCCCTTAAGGCTGGCTCCTTAAGGGAGCATGCAAAAAGATGCAAAAAGGCAACTCTTGGATGTTGGGCCTTAAGATGCAGGACCATGGGTAGCCATACCAGCAACTTTGTAGGCTTTCTCGTTAGTTTGGCCATTATTTCAACCTCTACTTTGTACCCTATAGCTGTAGATTCAAGTCTGGATCTACAGGTAAGCCCCATCTAGAAATTCAGGTCCACTCTATAGCAGGCAAAAAATTGCTTTACCCACTGTGGGTTAGATTAACACATATAATAAAATATTTACTATTTCTTGTTGCATCCTATATGCCATTTTATGATGAAGAAGCTGAGATTTAGAGATGAAGATTAACTTTCCCAGATTCACATGGCTTATAAGTGGCTATGCCTTGCCACAAACAAACCAAGGATTTAGTAAGCCAGACACAAGCCCTGACCCTCCACGTATCCTACAAGTCACAGAATTTCCCATCCTTGACTTTGCTGACCCCAGCTCTAGCACTGGATATTCCTGTGGTTCTCTTACCGAGTGCTCTAATTGTACCTCCCTGGTTAAGGCTCTGACACCCATCCTCTGCCAACTCATTTTCCCTGGGAGCTGACATTTGCTCCTCAAAATATGTCTTCAATCTCCACCTGCCATTTTCCGCATAGACATACAACTGGAGAATTTGCCCTGAATATACATCTCTAGGGACTTCCTGCTTCAAAGCCCTGCCCACCTCCTGCCAGACTGAACTAGGCAATGGGGGTCCCCAAATCCCAATGCTGTCTGAGGCCAGTTTCCCAGAAGCAGAGCCCTAGAGAGGAAAAATCAGATGTCCATGGTTTAAGTCCTTTTGAGGGAGGATTCTCAAGAGAAGCAACTAAGAAAGGAAAGCGGACAGGATAGGCAGGGGAAGAAGCCAAGCAAAGATGAGTGCTCAGGTAAAATCTGCACCTGGCCTGATCCATGAGAGGCTTTGGAGCATAAACCACAACACTGACAACAGTGATCCTCACCTTAAAGCAAGGGGTCTGGCCTTTTGTACCCCTTTGTCTGTCAACCACTGTTATAGACTTCACCCAATGGGAGGGTATGGGGAATGTAACCTCCTGGGCATTCATTGAAGGCAATTATTACAGAATGGGTCCTCTGTGAGCCCTTAGCAGTCAGTCAGCAATCACAGCAGCTGGGGGCTGGGGCCCCTGCTCTTCCAACAGCACCTACTGCAAGTGCCTAAACATTGAGCACTGAACACGGGGGATTTAGCACTCAGATCCCTTTTCTCATCCTCCCTCCCTGCTCTTGGCCTCCTCCTGCTCCCTGCCATCCCATGTGGCTGGGGCGCCCCACATCACCTGCCCAACCACAGATTGGATTTTAGTACCTGCACAGAGTCCACCGCATTGGCGCCTGACACTTTGTTAGTGTTCTAAATCTTTGTTTACAGTTACCAGGACTCCCCAGGTAGCAGGAAAAAAGTCAACAAGGAAATAAAACTCCACCAGCTGGTGTATTAATTGGGGATAGAATCACCATACAGGAAACAGCTGGGTATGCACCCACAAACCTCAAAGGCTTATCTGGAGCTGCATGTTTGAATCCCCATTTTCAAGCAAGTCTGTTTGTATGCACTCCTCCACACCTTCTAGTTCCTTTGCAGCACGGAAGCCTTGCAAAGCTGAGGCAGTAATGAGCTTTGAAGCTGTTCTACTGCCTTTGACAGCCCACGGGCAGGTCGTTTGATCCAATTGCTTGCTGCCACCTCCAGCAATCTCTTGGCAAAATCTGTGCTATTATGTCCCATTTTTTCCTCATTCTAAAGCTCACATCATCTGATGCTGAATCCTATATGCTTTCTAGTGCATGCAATTAACACTTTAATGTCACCCTGAAAAAAACTGGCCAGCCCATCTTATCTGCCAGAGTTACTAGGAAGAAAATAGATTTTGCAGACCTGACAGCACATTAAGAAGTGGAAGGCTGGAGACCATCGTAGCTGATTTTATAATTTTACCTAGTGTTCTTTGCTGAGCCAAACTTGACTCCTAATAACAAGCCAGTTCTGTAATGTGGAAGTTCATTCTTTCATTAATTTGAAGGCATTTAGGTTCTAATAAAAGGGGGTTAGGACAGGACTTAGTGCCAGAAATTAAAATGAAGATATTATTTTCATGTTTTGACAATACCTTCACACTTTCACCCTTGCAATCCTTTCTTAAACACCCTTGCAAATATGTGAAAATCGGCATGTCACAATACACTTCTGGAAAACCACATTTCCATCTCACTTTCTCCCAGCTTTCTCGTTTTATTCACATGCTTGGTAACTGTCACAGAGAGAAGAGCGCTGAGCTTTAGTGCAGTCAGATGTTTTTGTATTTTCCCTTTACTCTGCATGTGAGGCCATACCAAAGTTTGCAATTAACACTGGAGCTCACCTTGAAAATAGCATCATCTTTTTCCTGAAGATACTCAAACTCCAGGTAATAACATCTGATTATATCACAGTCCCTTCAGGGTGCCTCGCTGCTTTCAGTAAGTACGTGGTAAAGAAAATATCTTTCTTGATTCTAGCTGTATTCCTTAGCAAAAGCCTAAGCTGCACCAGTGTGAGGTATTACAATATTCTCACGAGTATTGAAAAGGATCACAGCTATTCCTAATAGGTCACTGTGCCCAGATGGAGACTATTGCATTTGCATGTGATGGCTAAGCCTCTTGTCCAGCACACAATTGTTTAAGAGACCATTTTTACTGCTATGCCCTGATAATCCTCCCTCCTGAATAACTCATTTCCATCAAGAACAGGACAGAATCAGAACAGCATGACCAAGGATAATCTCTAAAATGTGATTTCAAATGGAGAAGTGTGACATGGGTTTTTCAGAGGGCTGGAAAGTGTGCATTGTTTAGTAGGTTGACCCAAAGCCATCCTCAGGAAGTATGATGGGTTTAAGAGGGCTACACATTCCTTGACACTCCTCCCCCTGAAAGTAGGATCTATTTTCCCACCTCCTGAATTTGTTGTTGTCTTCTTCAATGGAGTGCAGCAGAAATGACACTAAGATTTCTAAGGCTAGGTCTGAAAATGTCATGCAGCCTCCTCCTTGTTCTCTTGGAACACACACTTTTGGTGTCTTCAGCTACCATGTAAGAAATATGAATATTGCAAGAGTATCTCCCTGCTGGACATACTCTATGGAAAGACCGCTAAGAGAAGGAGATTCTCAGTAAGCCCTAGCTATTCCAGCCCTGGCCATTTGAGTCTTCCCAGCCCAGGCATCATACATGTGAGCAACAAAGCCTTAAAGCTGACTTAGCCCTAGCTACTGTCCAACTGTAACCACAGAGAGCCACAAGCCAGAAATGCCCAGAGGAGCCTAGTTGACCCTAGAACTATGAGAGATACTAATAAATTACTATTACTTTAAGCCACTGTGTTTTGAGGATGTTGGTTCAACTGCAATAAATAATCAGAATGGAAAGTGCATTACACATAGTATAATGTAGAACTCAACCCAGATGAGTCCCTGCCTACTACTGGATACATGTCTATGGTAGTCAGCATGCTGTGGGTGCACAGAGACAAGGCGATGTCTCACAGGGCAGTAGAGCTGGTGGATGTCAGCATGCTAAGATTTCAGGGAGACACGATGTACCCTTCCTCAGGAAGCTGCTCAGGCCAATGACCTCTCCCATAGTAATTGCTTTGATAAAGATTTGCAACCTGGAAACTTGCTGTGTGTTAGACATCCCCATGTTTAGTGGGTTTCAAACTAGGAACACTCAATGGTTTTGAGAAGGGACTGCCAAGGAGGTAGCGTGAAAAGCAAGTCTACTAAGAACAGCTATTTCCTTTCTCTGGTCTCAGGGACAGGGTTTTTTCCCAGCCTCAGGGGTGGAACACGTGATCCAAGTGCCAATCAGTGCAATACATTCCTCTGGCCATTGGGATTGGTGTAGGGCTGAGCATTTGGTCCATGTCAGGCCAATCAAAATGAGCATCAGGACATTCACAGAGAATGCTGGGAAAAAGATGCTCCCTCTTTTTCACTAGTTTGGAATTTAGAGGGATATTGCTCTGAGAGCTACTGGCAGCTACCGTGTGATGAAGAGGAAGAGGGCAGAGGATCCAGGGAATGGGGCAAAAAGAGCGGAAGCAGAGCTGAGAGAAGGAGACAGAAAAAAAATTGATCTTATTAATAATATCTTACAACCTGATATGCAGCTATTCTTGAAGCTATATCTTCCCTGGACTATTATTTATGTGAGCTCACAAATTTATTTTGTTTGATTTAGGCAACCAGAATTAAAAATTAAATCAGCAAGTACATGTTATGCTTAACTTCTCTCAAAGTTTATGTTTGAAAAATTATTTTTGCTGCTAAAAAAATGTTTGGAAACAAATGATCTTACTCAAATTGATTTAGTCCTTTCTGTTTTATAAAAGGAAGTGGTAAAGTCAGCAATGGGAAGCCTGGTCACTTGACATAGTCCCATGTGATGATGACAATGATGATGAAAACAATGATATTAATGTTCACCAAGTACTAATCCTGGGCAAGACACTGTTCCAAGCGCTGTGGCCACATTAGCTTACTTAATCATCTCCATAATATTACATGGTATTCTCTTATTATCTCTACTTACAAATGATGAAATTGAAGCACAGAGGGATAAATAGCATGCCTTGGATCGCACAGCTAGTAAGTGGTGAAGTCAGGATTCAACCTAGCTGTTCTCTTAGCGATACCCTACACCAGGGGTCCCCAACCTACGGTGAATTGTATAATTATTTCACATACAATGTAATAATAAAGTGCACAATAAATGTAATGCACTTGAATCATTCCAAAACCATCCCTCCAACCCCCTCCCCGCTTCCCTGGTCCATGGAAAAATTGTCTTCCCTAGTGCCAAAAAAGTTGGAGACCGCTGCCCTCCACTGCCTCTGACAAGGTAGAGTGCCTTCCCTGGGTTCTGGGCTCTGTCTGTCTACAGCACCTCCGTTCTTAAAGTGTGCAACCCAGAAGGTCCCTGTTAAATGTAACTGGGAGAATTTCCATCATTATGGACTTGCTGCCATCATCTGTTCTTATTCCAGCCACAAAGTATATGACTTACTCATGGCTGCTTGCTTCTCACATTTTTACTAGCAGTGAGAGAATACAGAGGTCAAAGGGAAGGAGGATTTTTAACTCAAGTGGTCAGCTTACTTCTCCTTCCAGAAAAAGTCTCATGCTTAAAAATATGGCACAATGCTTTATTTTTCAAAAGAAAAAAATCAAATTGTAGCTGACTCTAACTCCCTGTTTCCCTTGAGTGAAGGAAGATTCAATCTCAGTGAGTCTGGGTTCTTCCTGCCCACCCTTCTGCCCCCAAAATGGCCTAGGAAGCTATGTATGTAGTACACATTTTGGGGGAGATGTCACTCTTATATGGTCACCCTGTATGCACATTGTCCAGATTTGTGTACTCCATGGAAAGAACCTGGCTCTGACAGTTGTCTGTCATTCTTGGGTACAGGGCACCTTGCTGAGGCTGTTGTCCAAGGAGGTACTAAGATGTGAGATCAGAAGCCACCATCTCTCTCTTTATCTCCATTAATCTCCACCTTTCTGCATTTGCTATTTCTATGTATCCCTTCCTTGTGGTGAAGAACACAAACACCCTCACTGCCCTCCTCCATTCTTTATAGCACTTTTCACATTGAATGGGTTTCTGCCTAAAGTAAAGTGGGCTTTTCAAAGAATTGTGGAACTTTTAAACATTCAAGCATCATTTACTTTACTATCCCCTTAAATACCTTTTGAAAAATCTCTTAGAAGTCCAATCGATTTAGGGGTTAGTTAGCATGTATTTTAATTGACCATTCAATTTCAAATAAATGTGGAGGAAATTATAATCCTCAACATCTAAATGACAATTTAAGGAGAATAAGACCTTGATTGAAACCATTAGGAGCTTAGAAATCAGCCTCTGATGTGGTCAAAGAAAACAGCCCAGGAATTTTTAAATCCTGTCTTATTTTGCTTTTAAGAAAAGCTTTAAAACCACAAAACTAGGAGAGATGGTTTCAAAATTTTGAAATCATTTAATAAACAGATAAATACAGTTACTTTAGGTTGGCACTGAGAAACATTGAAAACCAAAAGTTTATTTAAAAAAATAAATAAAATTGATATTCTCACCTAGCCTGTAGGCTTGAGGCTTGGAAATAAAACATTTCAATATCCTATCATCTATTAACATATTTTGATCAACCCACATAATCAGACAAATTCCTTATCAGATGGGCCATGTAAAAACTCTCTGAGAATACCCTTTTCTATCAGCCCATTTTATTTATTTTTTATTTCAAATATTACTGCATAGATCTATGATCATCTCAATAGACACAATAGACATTTGAAAAATTTCCACACCTTTTCAAAATGAAAATATTGAACAAATAGTAAAAAAGGGAACCTCCTCAACTGATAAAGGCCATATATAATACAAAGCCGACAACTAAAATCATACTAATATAAGATTGAAAAATTCCTCCCCCCCAAGTCAGGAAAGTCTACTCTCACCACTAGCAATAAACTATCCAAAAATGAACTGGAGGCATCACATTACCTGACTTCAAATTATATTACATGGCTACAGTAATCAAAACACTATGGTACTCATATAAAAACAGACACATGGCCAAACGTGGTGGCTCAGCCTGTAATTGCAGCACTTTGGGAAGCTGAGGCAGGAGGCCAAGAGTTCAAGACCAGCCTGCATAACATAGAAAGATCCTGTTTCTACAAAAAAAATAAATAAATAAAATTGTCCAGATGTGGTTCACTCACTCCTGTAGTCCTAGTTATTCAGGAGGCCAAGGCAGGAGGCTCATTTGAGCCCAGGAGTTCAAGGTTGCAGTGAGCTAGATTGTGCTGCTGTAATCCAACCTGAGTGACAGAACAAAACCTTGCCTCGAAAAAAAAAAAAAAAGAAAAACCACCAAAAGAAAAGAAAGTAAAACAGATCAAAGGAACAGAATAGAGAAAACAGAAATAAAGCCATATACTTACAACCAACTAATTTTAGTCAAAGTAAACAAAAACATACACTGGAGAAAGGACACCGTATACAATAAATGGTGCTGGGAGAATTGGATAGCTATATGCAGAAGAATGAAACTAGACCCATATCTCTAACCATATGTAAAAATTAACTCAAGATGAATTAAAGACTTAAATGTAAGACCTAAAACTATAAAAATTCTAGAAGAAAACCTAGGAAAAACTCTTCTGGACATTGGCCTAGGCAAATAATTTATGACTAAGACCTCAAAAGCAAATACAAGAAAAAACAAAAATAGACAAATGAGACTTAAACCAAAAGGCTTCTACACAGCAAAAGAAATAATTAGCAGAGTAAATAACCTATCGAATGGAAGAAAATATTCATAAGCTATTCACAAGCATCTGACAAAGGCCTAATATACGGAATCTACAAAGAACTGAAACAACTCAACAAGAAATAAAACAAATAATCCCATTAAAAAGTGGGCAAAGCGTATGAATAGGCATTTTCCAAAGAAGACATACAGATGGCCAACACACTTATGAAAAAATGCTAAACATCACTAATCCTCAGAGAAGTGCAAATTAAAACCACAATGAGATACCATCTTACACCAGTCAGAATGGCCATTAATAAAAAACCAAAAAAACAATAGATGTTGGTGAAGATGCTGAGAAAAGGGAACGTTTATACACTGTTGGTGAGAAGGTAAATTAGATCAACCTTTATGGAAAACAGTATGGAAATTTCTCAAAGGACTAAAAATAGAAGTACCATTCGATCCAGCAATTTCACTACTGAATATCTACCCAAAGGAAAAAAATATATATTGTATCAAAAAGATACCTGCGGCCGGGCGCGGTGGCTCACGCCTGTAATCCTAGCACTCTGGGAGGCCGAGGTGGGCGGATCGTTTGAGCTCAGGAGTTCGAGACCAGCCTGAGCAAGAGCGAGACCCCATCTCTACTAAAAATAGAAAGAAATTATATGGACAGCTAAAAATATATATAGAAAAAAATTAGCCGGGCATGGTGGTGCATGCCTGTAGTCCCAGCTACTCGGGAGGCTGAGACAGGAGGATTGCTTGAGCCCAGGAGTTTGAGGTTGCTGTGAGCTAGGCTGACGCCACGGCACTCACTCTAGCCTGGGCAACAGAGTGAGACTCTGTCTCAAAAAAAAAAAAAAAAAAAAAAAAGATACCTGCTCTTGTATGTTTATTGCAACACTATTCATAATAGGAAAGGTATGGAATCAACCTAACTGTTCATCAATGTCAATGGATAATTGGATAAAGAAAATGTGGAATATATACTTAAATATATATATACATACACACACACATACACACACCCCCCCAGAGAATATTACTCAGCCATGAAAAAAATGAAGACCTGTCTTTTGCAGCAACATGGATGGAACTGGAGGAAAGTCAAACACCACATATTCTCACTTATAAGTAGGAGCTAAATAATGTGCACATATGGACATAGACTGTGGAATATTAGACATTAACAACTCAGGCAGGAGAGAGGAAGGGTAGGAGAGGGGAGTGGGATGAGAAATTACTTAATGGGCAGGATGTGTACTACTAATCAGGTGATGGTTGCAAAAAGCCCAGATTTCAGCACTATGCAATACATCCATGCAACAAAACTGTACTTGTACTCCCTGAACCTATAAAAGTAAAAAAGAAAAATTTAAATGAAATTAAGAAAGTAATTCCATTTATAATAGCATCAAAAGGAATAAAATACACAGGAAAAAAATTAAGCAAAGAAGTGTGTGTTGGTTAATTTGATATGTCCATAGGACTAGGCTAATGCAGTGCACAGACATTTGGCTAAACATTATTCTAAGCATGTTTGTGAGAGTATTTCTAGATGAGATTAACATTTGAGTCAGTAGACTGAGTAAAGCAGATTGCCATCCCTAATGTGGGGATGGCACCTCATCCAAATAAAAGAATACTTGAATAGAACAAAAAGGCTGAGTAAAAGGGAACTTCTTATGACTGACTGATTGAGTTGGACATTGGTCTTTTCTGACTTTTGAACTCAAACAGAAACATCTGAGTCTCCAGCTTGCTGACTGAAAATCTTGGAACTTCTCAGCCTCCATAATTATGTGAGCCAATTTCTTACAATATTGTTCTCTACAGATAGATAAATAGATAGGTAGATCCTATTAGTTCTGTTTCTCTAAAGCATCCTAATACCAAATTATACACTGAAACAATAAAATATTGTTGAAAGAATTTAAGGAATACCTAAATAAATGGAAAGACATCCTATGTTCACAGATCAGGGACTACTGCTATCCCAATAGTATTGTTAAGATTGCTATCTTAACAATATACAGTTTTGTTAAAACAGCAATACTCTCCAAATTAATTTTCAGATTTAACTTAAGCCTTATCAAACTCCTAACTGCCTTGTTTGCAGAAACTGACAAACCTATCCTAAAATTCACATGAAAAGGCAAGAAACCCAGAATGGCCAAAACAATCCTAAAAAAGAGGAACAAAGTTGGAAGACTCACACTTCCTTATTTCAAAACTTACTACATAGCTATGATAATCATCTTGAATAGTTGGTACTGGCATAAGGATATATCTCTTTGATATATATATAGAATCAAATTGAAAGTTCAGAAATAAACCCTTACATTTATGATTAACTGAATTTTGACAAAGATATCAACACAATTCAATGAGGAAAGAATACTCTTTTCAATAAATGGTACTGAGACAACTGGATATACACATGCCAAAGAAGGAAGTTGTACCCCTACCTCATACCATATACAAAAATTAACTCAAAATGGATGAAAGATCTAAATGTAAGAAGTTTAAAAATCATAGCAGAAAACCTAGGCATAAATACTTGTGATCTTGCATTAGGCAATAATTTCTTAGATATGACACCAAAAGCACAAATCAAAAACTTTTGTGCTTCAAAGAAAACAATAAAGTAAATGAAAAGACAAACCACAGAATGGGAGAAAACATTGGCAAGTCATATGTTTGATAAGACACTTGGTCATATAAAGAACTCTTACAAATCAACAACAAGAAGACAACGCAATTTAAAAATGGGCAAAAGATTGGAATAGACATTTCTCCAAAGAAGATATACAGATGGACAATAAACACATGAAAGGCAACATCATTATCCTTTATGGATTAATAAATGTAAATCAGAACTACAATGAGATACCCCTCCACATCCCTTAGGATGACAAAAATTAAAAAGGCAGACAATAACAAATGTTGGTGAGGATAGGGAATTGGAACCCTCATATATGGTTCTAAAATGGGGATTGTAAAATGGTGCAGCCATTTCTGAAAAGCAGTTTGGCAGTTTTTTAAAAGTTAAACATACAGTGACTGCTTGATTCAGCAATTTCATGCCTAGGTAATAATCACCAAAAAGTGAAAACAACTCAAACGTCCATCCATTGAATAACAGATGAACAAAATGTGGTATATTTCATACAATGGATTATTATTTGGCCACAAAAAGGAATGAAGTACTGATACATTCTAAAACATGGATGAACCTTGAAAACATCATGCTAAGTGAAATAAGCCCATCACAAAAGATCACATATTTTATGATTCCATTTATATGCAATATCCAGAACAGGCAACTCCTTAGAGACAGAAAGGAGATTAGTGGTTGCTAGGCAATGGGAGGGCAGGGAAGAGAGACAGGGAGTGACTGTTAATGAGTATGCAGGTTCTTTTTGGGGTGATGAAAATGTTCTAGAATTAGTGGTGACGGTTTTACAACTCTGTGACAATACTAAACACTATTGAATTGTATATTTTAGTATATTTTATGGTATATAACCTACATCTTAAAGCTGCTCCTTGAAAACATCAATGACATCTACAAACTTCAATCAAGACAGATAAAGAAAAAAAGAAAGGAAAATATCAGGAATGAAACAGGAACTATCATTACAGACCTTTTCAACAAATAGTGATGGCATAATTAGACATCCAACTTGAACTTTGACCTAAGCTGCTCCAAAATTATATATATAAAATATGCTAAATATCATATATAAAAATTCTAATCAATAGAGTATATATTTTGTATGTCTCACCTATATTGTGTATTAATTATATATTATATAATACACATTGTATAAATGTGTATTTATATAGTACAAAATTATAGTAAATAATTGGACATGTTATAATTGTTAATGAGCCCTATATGTCTCTTGGTCCAGTTTAAAAGCTGAAAGCACCTGAATG
The DNA here is from genome assembly GCF_041146395.1 of Eulemur rufifrons. Classification (NCBI taxonomy): domain Eukaryota; kingdom Metazoa; phylum Chordata; class Mammalia; order Primates; family Lemuridae; genus Eulemur; species Eulemur rufifrons. The sequence continues at coordinate 33,089,677 of NC_091002.1, forward strand.
CATTTGATACCTGACTAAACTTTCTCGTTACATAAATATGCTGCTGCAACTTCCTTCATAGGTCTGAGAATTAAAGCAAAGCAAAACAAATAAAAACTTCCCTGTGACTATTTCACCCTGTGTCAGGTTGTTTTTTATTTGTTGTTTTCTTTTTTTGTTTGTTTTGGTTTGGCTTGGTTAGTATTAATACATCATGTGGATGAGAGTTCCTACTGGGCTTCTAATCCTGGCATCACCACTATATCTATAACATACAGCAAGTTAGCTCCCTCTCTTTGCCCAGATCACCCATCTGTAAAATGGGAGGAATATTTGTGGCCATCACACAAGGTCTGTAGGAGAACATTTAGGACCTCCTAAAAATTCAGGGTTTAGTCATTAAAACAGTGACATATGCTCAATAAATGTACTTACTATTTGTCACTATTTTATTATTTATCATCCTGTTATGTGGATTCTCAAAAATATCTTCAATTTTAAGATATTTTTATAAATATCACCTTATAATCGGTAAACATGAAGGGCAAATGGTCGATGGAGCCACAACCTGGGGACAGCCTGAAAAAACAAATTTGGGGCATCCCTTTTTGCTGCTCTACAAATAGCTTTTATTTGCTTTCCCTATATAGCCTCAAGACTAATCACTAAATTTGGAAGGAAGACCTTGAAGTTTGCTCATAAATTTTCTGTGTTTAAAGAGAAGAGTTTTATCATTGAATATTCTGGAGTGATCATGAGTCAGGGAGAATGACTCAGGCCATCTTCTCAGAGGTAGCTGGTCATAAATCAGCTTTTGCAGAATATTAATCTTCCCTGGCTCCTTTGGAAAGTTAGCAATTATTAGTAGACGGTATAAAACTAAGTCTTCAAAAGAAGAATGGTAAGACCAATGTCACCTTGATATTCTTCCAAACTTATTGATGTTAGAGGAGTGAAAAATCTGTTCCCTTAAATGAACTTTGGAGAGGAGTGGCCCTAGTGGGCAAATGAAGAAAAAGGAAGCTGATGGTGCCTGAAACTGACTACATACGTGAATTGGATCCCCCACAAAAACCTTGATACGTTCAAGAGAGGATGGGATTCCATGAAGCTATCTTACCCAACAATAGGGTGTTTCTACCCACTGCTGGAATACGTAGGATGCCTTGAAAATATTTACCCAATCATTTTGAGAGTTTTAATATCTGGCACCTAGGAGCTGAACATGGATAAATACCAATGTCTTTGGGCCAGTGTAGTCAGAGTCACAGAACTAGAGGATTCAAGAAACGGACATTGAAGCATTGCCCACTCCAAGCCCTCATTGAGGCAAGGATACACTGAAACCATCACACAGGTTTTTTTCTTTCTTTCTGTACATCTGTATCAGTGGGCTCTTAAAGTATAGTTCCCAGAATAGCAGCATCTGCATTGCCTAGGAACCCGTTGGCACCAAAGGTTTAAATTTAATTGAGAAAATATCCCTCTCACACTTAAAGTAGGCACCCTCCTAGATAGCTCTGCTTCTGGTCCCAAATGAAGCCGTCTTATGCTCATCACTGTGTACCAAGCATCTTGATGGATGGTTGTCCCTCTCCACCAAGTCCCAACCTCAGGACCTAGCCAGTAGAATGCTACATCACCCAGTCAGCACAGGTGGAATGGGATGATGGGGGGACCTGAAGCTAGAAACTTATTACTCAAAGTATGGTCTTCCCACCATTAGCGTAAGCATCATCTGGAAGCTTGCTAGCAATGCAGACTCTCAGGTGTCATCCTAAATCTACTGAATCAGAACCTACATTTTAAAAAGATCTCCGGTGATTGGTGTACACATTAGTCTGAAGAGCATTGGCCTAAAGCAGTGGTTCTTATTACACAATGTTAATCCAGACCTGCAGCATAAATAATTTCTGGGAAATTGTTAGAAATGTAAAATCTTAGGCCTATCCCAGTCCCACTGAATTTGACCCTTTAGGGGTAGAGCCCAGTAATCTATGTTTTAACAAGCCTTCCAGATAATTCCGATGTGAGCTAAAGTCTGAGAACTGCCCCTAAAATGATGGTACTTAACCTAAATTATACAATGAAATTACCTGGAGTATTTAAAAATTACAGATCTCTGTCTTCTACCCCTAGAAATCTTGATTTTAGTAGTTTGAGGAGCAGCTGGACAGTGGGATTTTTTTAAAGGTCCTCAGGTGACTATATTGTACAATCAGACTAGAAGCATGAGAAAATTCCACTGCTCTCTGTAACAAGCAGAAGACCCAGAAAATTCATATATTTGAGTGTATATCTCTAATAAGGCTCAAAGCCAGTGCCGGACCATGGAGCTTTTGGGGGGTATGTACATAGTGACCCTTCTTCTTAGAATCCATCTTGACTTATCTTTTAGGGTTTGCCTCTCTCTTCTCCCTTGTAGCAGGTGCTATATGCGCATCAGTGCCCAGCCAGCCAGAGCTGGGAGGCATGAACACGGGATTGGGCCAAAGCCGGGTGTTAATGGAAGGAAGGAAGCACATACACATGCCCTGTATGTGCCCTTTGCACACCTCCCTCTGGAATCTCTGGCCAGAATATTAAGGATTCAAGAAGGTGAGATCCCAGCCAGAGTCTTTTTCTTTCTTTGAGGAACCTAACCAATATCCTATACCTACTGCCCACCAACTAGTGCCCAATCTCTTTTTGTGTGTGTGTTGGGAAACTCCCTACTCCCAAGGCAGGCCTTTTCATTTTCAGGTCACTGTAATTGTGCAAAGTTCCCCCTTTATATTAAGCCCAAACCTGCCTCTATGGAGGGTTCAACCGTGGATTCTAGGTCTGCCCGCAGAGTGGATTTCTCTACATGGCATCACAACTCATCAACATCTAGAGAGAGTTATCAGGCCTCCTTGAAATTTTCTCTAGTTCTTTGAGTTCAGAATTCATTTTCTAAATGGTTCCTCTCAGTAGTAAATGTAGTTGAGGTCCAGCCCAAACCTCTTTTCTGGGCCATCGTTTCATTCCCTGGCTGGTCTGAGTGTTGGCTCTCAAGAACCCACAGCTACACCTTGCTCTGGAAAATTGTCCTAGGCTGATGGGAGCAGCAGCAAGGAGACTTTTTGTAGCCCTCACCCTAGAGGTATCCACAGCCAATGCCTGACTCTTAAGGGGACACACAAAGCCTCCTTGTCTCCAGGGGGGACAATTCTGAGCTCTGAAGGAGACCACATCCATGCCTAGGCCCCTCTCCTTCACCTGAGAACCCTTCCCCAACACATCACTTGTCAAGAATTCACATTTCAGGCTCTTCTAGGAAATCTGTCCTAAAACTCTTCCCACACACAGAAACACTTAAGGCTGCTCCTTCTGTTCACCAGCATTGCTGCACATTTGTTTGACCAGTCAGGATTAAAAGAAGCCTTCTGAGCCCCAAAGGAACAATGCATGAAAGAAGGCTAGAGAGCAGGTTCCACTGGTTCTGTAGGGTCAGTGTCAGGGCGGCAGACTGAGAGGCCCTGATAGCAGCTGCTGCTTTATAAAGACACATTGTGGAAGGGAGAAGACCGGATTCTCAACACTGTTGTCTCGGGGCCCCAGACACAGGTAGTAGATTGATTATAAAAAACAGCCCTGATTTTCTTCCCCTTCCTGTATGCACACCCTTTGCAACGTGATTTTTCAGTTTTTCCAATCCAGAGGTAGACTGGGTTTCCCCACTCTTAAATATGGACTTGTGTTGGCTGATAGAATGTGGCAGAAGGGATGGTTTGCCAGTTCCAAGCCTGGGCTCCACAGCCCTTGAACACCTCTCCTCTTTCTCTCTTCCAGAGATGAGAGAGACATGGTGCAGTCACCACCAACCTCACCCCAGATAACAACCAGGTGACCACCACACACATGAGTGAGGCCATCCTGGAGCAGCTATCCTCTGGTTGACCAATGACTTACAAGCAAGCCCAGCTGAGATCAACAGAGCTGGGCCCCGAGCAAAAGGACCACACAGCTGACCCATAACCTTCAGAACCAGTAACTGCTGTTGTTTGAAGACACTGAGTTTTGGGGTGACTTGTGAGGCAGCATCATTGTGACAACAGTTAAATGATACCTCGCAACTTTCAGAGCCTTCTTGGAGAAACCCAAACATGGGATACAAGCATTAAACTACAAACAGCTCTGCACACCTGACTCTGGACTTGGGGAGATGGGTTTGCAGCTCAGAGCCATAGAGAAGGCAGCAGCTTTGGTGGCCAGAGGTCACAGCACCTGAGGCAGGGTAGGCTTAGAGCGCAGAGGGGGCCTGGGAGCTGCAAGCAACACAGCCTGGAGCCTTCTGTGAAGTCACAGGGGCAGGAAGTGATGAGAAGGCACGTTCTATTTTTGTTATGTGGTCTAGAAAAAGTACCTGGGAAGACAGCAGGGAGCACATCAGGGAAGTGGACTGATATGGCCCACACAGGCTTCCATTTTATGAAAGATGTGGGAGAGAAAGGCCCAGAAATGTGAAATTTGGGGGTAAATATAGAACTAGGCTTTCTTTCTTTGTAGCATCAAAATTTTTCTTTATCAAGGTATAACAAAAATACAGCAAATTGTGCAAATCTTAAGAGACCAGCTCAGTGAATCGGTGGTCAACATGAAGGAACACTCCAGCACCTAGAAGGGTCTGTTATGCCCATTCCCCGTCAACAGCAACCCTCCTCAGAGGTAACCCCTTCTACCACTTTTGTCTGTTTTTGGACTTCATATAAATAGAATCACGCCACATGGACATTAAGTCTGGCTTTTTCTGGCTTGTGATTTCACCTATAAGATTCTTACACAGGGGTGCATGTTATTCTACTTTGTTCATTTTTATCATTCTGTAGTATTTCATTTTATGAATATACTGCAATTTATTTATTCTATTCTACTGTTATTAGACGTTTGGGTTATTTCTGGCTTTGATTTTACAAATAATGCTGCTATGAACATTCTTGTACATGCCTTTTGGCGCACACACATTGTCTTTCTCTTGAGAAACCAGTGGCTTTTAATCCCTCTTTTGTCCATCAGCTGGCCTAGGTTGTCAACATTTTTGGTCACCTGTTGACCATACGCTTAATAATTTGCCTCTGAACTCAAGTCCACTCTAGTAGGAGGGGAAAGAGAAGAAAAGTGGAAAAGGAAGGAGAAGACATCTTCAAAGACAACAGAAATAATAATCAGTTATTTCCTAACTTCCAATTTTCTCTCTAGTAGCTATCCAAGGTGCTTATTTAATGAAATGATGACATTCATTTGAATTAAAGATGTGAAGACTTTTACGAAGCAAATATGCTTTTTAGAAGGGAAAATACATAAAATAATTAAAATGTTACATTTTGCTGGTGTTTCATAATGTTCAAATTGTTATCTTTTTTATTAGCCCCCTCACTAGGAGTGGCCTCCGGCCCAGTGGCACCCATTAACCTGGAGTTTGTTAGACCTGTAGAACTCAGGCCCCACTCCAGACCTGTAGAATCAGGATCTGAAGTTTTTAAAAAAAAACCCAGGCAACTCCTGTGCATGTTAAAGTTTATGAAGCCATGTATTATCCCATTTGATATTAATACTTTATATAAAAGTCTATGAAACAGAGCCAGGAAGAATAATTGTTCTCATCTGACAGATGAGGAAATCAAGACACAGAAAGGTGAACTTGACATACCAAAGTCACCTTGATGGTTCTCTGCCAGGGGAAGGTCTCTAGATGGAAGCTCTGTTGATTTTCTGAGCACAGATATTTCCATTATTTCACACTGACACCCACTGGCACGCCTAACACTTCATCAAGCCAACCAGCCTGTTTCTCCCTAGAGAGCAGTGTCCTAAGGGCATGCACTAGGAAACTTTGTTTGGAGGTTGGCATGAGATGCTACTGAGGACACAAATGCGCAGTGTGATAAGTGGTGGTGGGAGGGGGTGTTGCAGGGTAGAGGAAGAGAAAAGGAACAAGGAACCCCAGCCACTACATGAAATAGCCAAGAAGGGCATAGAAAGAGGGAGGAAGGGGCCCCAGCGAAGCATTTCAAGTCCCTGGCTTTGCTGTCTGCAATTCCCTTGCCTGCAGGCGGGAGGTCTGTGCTGTGACGCAGTCTGCAAGAGGCTGTTGGCAGCCAGCCCGGAGCTGGCCTGCGCCCTCACTGCAGAGCTCTCAGCTACGCAGGAAGAATGGAGGCTGCCCAGTGCACCTTTGCTGGGCCCCGCAGAGCATCCAAGCCATCTGCACCAGAGGAAACACAGCTCTGCAGCAAAGCCAACCAGACTGACACGCCGGCGGGAGAGCTGAGTGCTGTAACCTGAGACAGGTGCGGCTCAGGGCATACCCTTGCACACCTGCAGGGTCTGAGGACCCTAGGGTTTCACCATTTCTTTCTGCCCTTCGAGGAAGCAGCTCCAAGTTGCAGAATTGTTTCACCTGGAGATGTGCTATGCTTCCCCCTTGACCCTGAGCCCTGTGACAGTCACACAGCCAGGATGACTGTGATTTGGCAAGGCTCAGGGTTCAGATCAGTGAAATTTACCTAGATGTTATGGCCTCCCTTCATATCCAGCTATAGGGATCTGGAAAACACACCCAGGTCTCTGCCTGCCCATGCACTGGCATAGGAAGATTCCGAGCAAACATACAGCGTCTCCCACGCCACCCCCACAGGCACCAGACATCAAAGGTACAGTTAACAGTGGCCTTCCAAAGTCAAGGTCTGATTTCTTTCCTAACCCAAAAGGATGGCTCTAATGGCAGAAATTCCGAGACAGGCAAAGGGAAGGGAGTACCACAGGCTGGTGAGAGAGCTACTCTGGGCAGGTGAAGAAGCTTGTGCTGCTGTAAAACCACAATGTCTATTGAGTTGCCCCCCATGAAGTGTGAGCCTAGTCAACTCCCTAAGTCTAAAGAGTGGGAGTCCTGCTACTGCCTTGACCCCAGGCCTTCCTGGTGCTCTCAGTGGCCTGATTTGCCTCCATAAGTTTCCCCCTTCTGCCATCAGTGGCTTTCCTTCCCCAGTGTTAGGAGATGGCTGGCCCTCTCCATGAACCACTGTGGCCTGTGTATTTAGTCAGAGCCCAATTGTGTAGCAAGGGCACTGAATCCAAGCTCTAAGCAGACAAAGCTATGCAAGGAGAGTTGAGTTTCCAGATCAAGGTCAAAAATGGGTGTGTGTGTCTGTCTGTCAGGGTGTAGGTTGGTGGGTGATCAGAGGTGGGAAAAGGAGGCAGATGTCCCTGAAAAGAATCTGTTAAAACCACCGCTTGAGGATTAACAGCTTCTCAAACAGCCTAGGACTCCCTTCCCAGGGAGGTTTGCTAGAGTGAATGTATCTTCCGTACTACACCTTGCTGTGTCCATTTACACAACACCCAAACCAGAGCATTCACTGGAAACTCTATTGTGACAGTGGAAATTTTTAAAAATCCTCATGACAGTGTTAAATGCCACATGGCAGGGGTGCAAGTGAGTTAATTGCAGACACCACGTTTTCTGAATTTCCATCCATATTTTCCTACCTGTTTAACTGAAGCAGACAGGGCTTGAAAATGTCACTTAGGTTTCGTCCTCTCTTCTTTAGTTTTCTATCACTAGCCTCTTAGATAACTGGCAGTTCATTCATTCACTCAGTTAAAAACTACTGAGCACTCACCATGCCTGAGTCATTGCGCTAGTGAGGAATCAACGCACTTTCTACCATATAGGAGTTTACTTATTCTGTGAATATTTGTTGAGCGCCACCTGCTTACATAGCACTGTGCGAGGTGCCAGGGAGAGTCTAAAGGAAGAGAGCACACAAGCTTTCAAGAAGCTTATATGTGTTTGGAGAAACGTGTCAGGTCACAACACCGCTAATTTCTACTATCAAAGAAACGGACACTTGCTCCAGAAGCGTGGACCTCCTGGCAGCCTGTGAGAGATGCAGAACATCACATCCCACCCCAGACCTGCTGAATCAGAAGCTGCATTTTAAGGAGATCCCCAGAAGCTTCCAAGCACATTAAAGTTTGAGATCTACTGATCTAGACAAGGAAAGTTCTAAAAGTTCAAGAGAGAAAGAGATTATCTGGCACTTCAATGGTAAACAAACAAACAAACAAAAATCCACGCAGGAGTTTGCCTTTGAAGAATGCCTGGGCTTTGGCTGGGTACAGAAGGCTCAAAGAGTCATTTCCCACCTCCACTGAGTTAAAAAAAAAAAATCCTGTCTGTAAACTGCAGAAGGCAGTAAAATTTTGCAGGCACATTTTCCACAACAGCAAGAGCTTTGAGTCAGGTAGGATGAGGTTGCAAATTCTTGTGGCTCATGCTGTCAGGATCCCCAGAAGGCAACTTGCCCAGTTTTGACAGCTTCAAGGTCAGATCGCCTGGTGTCCTGGAATGGACCCGCCCATGAACGCTTCCTGGCTTCGTCCAAACTGCCTGTCAGTCAAGTAGATCAACCAATGAAAATCCAGCTCATTATTTTCCAGCAGTTACTCAGCCAATTGGCAGCTCCCAGCAAACTGAGTCCTGGAGTGGCATCATGTGAACATCAGTGTGGTGGCTGCTTTATTGTGCCAGCCCAGCAGAGCAGACAAATAAATCACTGTGAAGTTGTGATTAGAGGCTGTTGGCACCATGACTATTGTTTCATATTGGATCAGCCTCAATTTTTCTTGCACTCACCCTTCGTGCATTCAATTTAAGAATTAAGATTTATGTTTTAAATGTGAAAACTGAAACGAATGAACAGATCAAAACCTGACTCTCTTTAATATTATTTCCTGTTTCTACCTACCAGCCATCATGTCTATTTGTCCAACAATAGAATCAGATTGTACAGAGCTCCCAAATGATACAGAACCTCACATTCACCACCGGATGAAAATTCAGTCATGTGGTCCATGGTAACAAAATCTGCCTGTCATTTCAGAAGCCATACCAAGGGGGAACTGCAAGGTAGGCTCTAAAGACAATGTGGCCCAAGTCATCTACCCCTGGGAAGATTTCTCTGGGGAATTATTTCCTAGCAGGCATGGGTTTGTGCTGATCCATCTATACCCTCTCACTTTGGTGGTAGCTAGCTGGGATGAGGAGTTGGGCTGGGGCTGAGAAGCAGATCCAGCTGGCTGGCTCACATGAAATGGAACCTAGGATTTTGACTCATCAGCTCTGTCCTCATCTTGTTGATTTGATGCTTAGCTAGTAAGGGGGAGTAACAGTCTGCTGTGAACATACCGCCACTTACCACCCTCCCAACACCTCCTGTCCTCTCCTCTGTCTTCTCTACCCTGGTCTCTAGGAAACTAGCAGCACTGGCAGCTGACTTACTCTCTTAACCATTACCGTGAATGTGTGTCCAGCGTGGAGCAGCTGGGCTGATGCCTGAGCAAGGTAGCGGGAAGCAGAAGTCACACACCTAGAAGCACAGACATACTCCCCTTTATCTAGGGACTCTGCTATTTAGGAAAAGCCTTTTGAATGAGAAAGTTCGAGCCTCAAAGGCTCATCTCATCATTTTTCCTGCTTCTCAGAAGTCTTTTGGAGACTGAGCATTTTGTGCTGTGTTTTTGAAATGATCAGATGAAAGTGTGAGAAATCTGAAAGCCACAGAGGTGAGGAGTGGTTGCAGGAACTGATGGAAGTGAGCTGAGACATTTAGAATGTTGGAGGCGTTATTGTGGGAAGGAGGCAGCAGGTACGTTCTTTGTGGTTCCCGCAGGTAGGATATAAGTTCCATGGAGGGAGGCACTTACAGAGAAAAGCCACCCAACAATGGGAGGCAAAGCTCTGCCTCCTGGGGTAGGAGGCCCCATCCTGGAAGGTACCTAAGCGGAATCTCCATGACTATTTTTAGGAGTCACCTGCACTGTGAGGGAAACAGATTGGAATATAACGTTATCATTCTCTCCACTCTGAGAGTCTGTGATCCATGCAAAGCTAAAATTCACAGAGTAGTTCCTACGGTCTCATTTTATGTGTATTATTCCATTTAACTCCCATGACAGTCCAGTAAGGTAGGGACAGTTGTTATGTTTTGTTCTCTTTGTTTTGTCCCCACTCCCTCTGCTTGGAATGCTTTTGTCCTATGTACCTGAGTGTCTCTCTCTCTCTCTCCTCATTATTCTGGTCTTCTTGGTGTGTTATCTTCTCCAAGGGCCTTCCCTTTCTGCCCCTTGTAATACAGCCATCCACCCCCCATCTCTCCATCCCTTATCCTGCATTGTCATTGAGCACTACCTAAAATTATATTACAATTATATCATTTGCGATATGTCTCCTCTATGAGGACAGAGGACTTGGTTAGCTTTGCTCAGTGCTCCATTCCTAGAATGTGGAATCAAGACCTGGCCTGGTAGGTGCTCAGAACATATTATATAAATGAGTCCATTCTACAGATGAGGAAACTGAGGCATTAAAGAGGTAATGTAACATCCTAGGGTCACACAGTGAGTAAACGGAAGAGCTAGGATTTGAACAATTTGGTTCCAGAGTCCACACATATAACTGCTACACAAAAGGTCCCCAACTTATGATGATTCAACTTGCTGTTTTTCAACTTTGCAATGGTGCAAAAGCAATATGTGTTCCGTAGAAATCATCTTCAAGTACCCATACAATTATCCTGTTTTTCACTTTCAGTACAGTATTCCATAAACTACATGAGATATCTAACACTTTATTATAAAATAGGCTTTATGTTAAATGATTTTGCCCATCTAAGTGTTCTGAGCACATTTAAGGTAGGCTAAGCTAAGCTATGATGTCCCATAGTTTAGGTGTATTAAATGCATTTTCAACTTACAAGGGGTTTATTGGGACATAGACCCACCGAACATTGAGGAGCATTCGTACTCCATTTGACGCTTTGAAGAAACCATGTTTTTCTTGGAGAAAAGCTGAGCTCTTGAAAATTCAATAGCTGGTGCTGACTCTTGTTTTATTACTTCAAATAACTTGTGTCTATAAGCAAGTGGCTGCTGGTTGCTACCAGCACGGTGTCAAAAAGCCCAGGGAGAGAGAGAGAGAGGAAAAAAGGCAGAGGGCAGGAAGCTACCTTTTGCTTTGATGGTCTTCTAGCTACACAGTGATTTGGTGAGCTGAGCAGGTGGGCCAGGAGGGGGACAGAGAACAGTGTGGCAGTCACCTGATCCTAATCTGTCTCTGGGCAGATATATTGACTTTGACATAGCTCCTTTGCCTGGAGTCCTCAAAATCAAATTTTCAAATTCAGAGCAGATTTCTTGCCTCTCTAAGGGATTTGAAACCATATGCAATATCACCCTTCTATCACAGGGTCTGAATTTGTGTTTTCTGCTGCCTCCCTCCTGGTAGGGGTCAGATTTTTCCATGACAAAAATTGTATTTATTTGAATATTAACAGGTTATAAAAGGGAGTACCAAATTGGCTTTTGTAGTTAATGAAAAAGAGTATGGACTTGAAAATCAGACTAACGAGTTAGAATTCAGTTTAACTCTCCAAACTCCTGTTTTCTTACCTGAAAAATAGTCGATATGCCTTCTCACATGGCTTTTGTAAGGATCAGATGAGAAAATGTTAAAAGGGGGCATTTGTCATTGATTTTCTCTTTAACTGTCAAAACATTGTTTTCCTGCTAGCTGCCTTCTAACCTTTCCATAGCTGGGCACAGGAAGAGGCATTGTGTGAATCATATATTGGGGCTGAATCCAAAACAGCTAAATCGAATTATCAAAAAGACAAGGTCATTCCAGTTCACTGTGGCCAGGAAAGTACTGTATTCATGCATTGTCTGCACTGCTCAGATACACAGGTCAGGCCTTGAACCATCTTCCTGTGCGATACCCTGCTCACTGGGATGCTACCCACTGTGGCTCCAAAGTGACAAAACTAAGAGTGATGGAACAGAAGCTTTCATGACCACAGCCTGCCCTGGTCAAGTCTTCTCTTGGAACCCATAGTGGAAGGTAGGGACAATTTTACCAGGTTAGACCTTTTTGAGGACCCAGCTGGGCCTGTGGATATGCCAGAAAATTCCCATGGTGGCTCACGCCTAGCACTTTCGGAGGCCGAGGTGGGAGGAATTGTTTGAGCTCAGGAGTTTGAGACCAGCCTGAGCAAGAGTGAGACCCCATCTCTACTAAAAATAGAAGAAGTAGCAAGTCATCATGGTTTGTGCCTGTAGTCCCAGCTACACGGGAGGCTGAGGCAGGAGGATCATTTGAGCCCAAGAGTTTGAGGTTGCAGTGAGCTAGGATGACACCACTGCACTTTATCTGGGGCGACAGAGCAAGACACTGTCTCCAAAAAAAAAAAAAAAAGTGGGGTCTATCCTAGAACTTAACACAAAAGAGATCAACGCATCTTCAAGGTGCTTATATTCTAATAAAACATTTCACATCAGTAGAGTGCATTGAAGAGCACTGCTGGTGGAACTGAGAGGTTCTAAGTGGTTTCCTTCATTCCCCCACCAAGAAAAAAAAAAAAATCTTGAAGATGACTTGCAAAAAAGTCTGCCTTAATTCAGGATATAGCCTGCAATTTAATTGCAAATATTGGTGTTCGGCTTACAAGAAGTGGAGAGATGGGGATGGCATGGAGGAATGGTGCAGGAAGAAGAGAGCCCTCAGTAACAAGGAGAGGCCAGAAGAAGAGCCTTTTTATAATCGCTCTGTTCTCTGAGGGAGGAAGAAAATCTCTGGGAAACTGAAGGCAAACAATTTCCTTGCATTTACTTTGACAAGTACCATCTGTTAACAGCAAATCATTCTGGATTTTCATTTACAGTATAAATATAAGGTTTCTGTTTAAAATAATTTTAATTTATAAAGTTAGTACAGGTGGTATATTCTTGGATTAGGTTTTTTTCTTGGGGGAGATTTGTTCCAGCCTCCTATTCTCTTTCCAAGAGGTTGGAGATTTTAAATTATACTTTCCAGACATCCTGGCAGTTAGGGCTCTGGATATGGATGGTGTTGTGCCAATTAAATGCAGTTCCATGAGTTTTGTAAGGCAGGAATAAAGTGGAAGCAGTCTTGCTACAAAGAGGCAGCTGATTGAGAGATTTGAGCACATGCAGGAGTCAGACTCATGGTTCTACCCTCTAGTCGACAACTTCATGAAACTGAAGCACTTATGAGTCAGCAAGAGTAGGAAACATAATCACAGTTCCTTGACTTTGACATTGAAACCAAAATTCCACTGGTGCCTCTGACTTCCACTCTTCCCATCATTTTGTAAGCACTTATTTCCCTGTATTAAATCACCTCCTGCTTGGAATACTTAGCATGATTTCTTCTTCCTTCACTGAACCCTGCTAATAGGGTGCATGTGGCAAAAATTGTGAAAGGGGTAAACACTGGCTTCATGAAGCCATGACTGGAAACACATTCTCAGAATTTATACACGAAGAAAGAAATGTGTGGATTTCACAAATGTTGCAGTTTGGAGGCAAAGTAAAGCAGAAAATGCTGAGGCAAATATTCATTGATTGATGATCTGTGACCTCAAATAATCTGTTCAATTCCTTTTATGAATTATGCTGTTAATGGCAAATGATCCTGGGTTTTCATTTACAGTATAAATATAAGGTTTATGTTTTCAATTAATCTACTTGTTTTGGAGCCCTTTAGCTTATTCTCCAACTGGCTAGGTCAATGTTTGGGGGACATTTTGATGGAGGGTAGAGAAGCAGAATTTGTTTCTTCAGTTACCTTTTTCACAGACTAAAAATAGCACACGTAATTGAAGCTACCATCCCATTCGGCTAACCATTCCATTGACCTAGCACTTGAGCTTCCAAAAAGCAGTTGCTGGGCTCAGTGGATGGCTCCTTCAATAAACATTAAGAATGGCTTCAAAAAAGCTATGGATAAACCATGAGTTTGGAGCTCCACACCAATGACCAGGGATGCTGTGAGAAGAAGGGAAATATGCCAATGACCACCAACCCTGTAAGCTCTTCTGCACCCAAGATGTTCATTGAATTTCTCAGGGGGCCTTGGGAAAATCTAGCTATCCTAGGAAGCCTTAAAGAGAACAGGTAGAGCATTCGAAAACATCTACAAATATCTGCACTGTCAGTATCACAAGCAAAGGAGTCTTTTGAATACTGAGCCAAGTCTTGCTCTAGAGTTGAGGGACCTTAGGTTATAGAGGGATTTCATAAGCAGAAATTGTCTCTTTGACAACAAGATTTCCTTCTTCTTTGTTCACTTTGTTGTTTTGCCCACCACTATCCAGTCTACTAACTTTTGCTAATCATTCCACACTCTTCCCTTGAGAAACACTGCCTCCCAGACACTTAGCCCATGTTCATGTGGTCTGACTGGCCTGGTATGGGCTGACGGAGTACATGACCCAGGCCTGGTGCACTAGGGCATTCTACCATCTGGACCACCCTGATTGGTTCAGACATGGACACATGATGCAAGCCTGGACAATCACAAACAGTGGGCATGGGACATTTGATAGAACCATTTGGGAAAAGGAAATTCTTTCTGTTGGTGTTAATAAACTGGTAGATTTAACTTTATGACTGTAGAGAGACCTCCGTGTAAAGACAGCTTGCCTGAGAATGAAGCCAACATGAAGGAAAGATGAACAAATAAATGAAAAGAGAAAGACGGAAACAGAGACAGAGAGAATACTTTAAATGCCATATGAACACTGGATCTAACCATACCTGAAATCAGAACTATTCACTGGACTTAGTTACATGGGCCAATGAATGTTCTTTAGCTTTTAAATCAGTTTGAACTGAGCTTCTGTCATTCACAATCCAAAGTATCCTAACCAATGCTTAAACTGTTCTTTCTCAATATTAGCACAGTGCTAAGTACAGAGAAGATACTTTTTTCTTCCTTTTTCTACAACCTTCCAGAATTCTTCTGACTCTCATATATTCATTCATCAAACTTTTATAGAGCACCGACCATATGCCAGGCAACCACAACAATAGTTTTAGGAAAATTAATAAGGCATGGGCCTGGCCATTAAAAAGCTCAGAGTTAATATTACTTTCCCAAAGTGCATGTAAAGATCATCAGCTGGCTGTTTTGTTTTCTCTGAAATTTTAGTTTTAAAAAAAAAAAAAAAAGATTCAGCTCTCAATTTCAAAATACTTGTATCTCTTACCCATAATTTCACTTTATTGCATGTGAATAGTTTAACTTAGGATTAATCTGAATTTTCTCCAAATTAATTAAATTAAAATTAATTTTCTCCAAATCCCTTTGCGTTTTTAATGTGGTTATCACAGCTTCACCTTAGGACAGTTACTTATGCTCTCTCTCTGAGCCTTGGTTTTCTCATCTATAAAATAAAGGGGTGGAATGTAGTAGTCCACCCGATAGTTTCTCTACCTGAAATACTAACAATTTGCTCACCTGTGTTGACCCCTTTCTTCCTTTGAAATAATTTCCTACTCTGCCCCGTAACAGCTTCCACAATACATATCTCCCCACCCCTCAACCCCACGGAATCAAATGTATTTCTCAGAATTCAAGGAGACTGCCCTGCTTCTATTCTTAAAAACTATAATCCATTCTCTATGCAGCAGCAAAACTGATCTTTCCAAGCTGTATATTAAATCAAACTACACATTCCCCACCCCTGCTTAAGACCCAGTGGTGTCTCTCACCCTGGGAATAAAACCCAAACTCCTTACTTTACCCCGTCTTCCTCTTCATCTCTCATCTGACTTCCTCTGTCCTCCCCCTCGCTCGCTGTGCTCCAGCTACACTGTCTTGCTGTCCCTCCTTGAATTTTTCAGTCTTGTTTCCCTCTCTTTGCCTCTTGTTTGCAGCGTTTGGTTTGGCAGCTCCCTCTTCCCAGAACACTTTCTCTCCAGATCTTGGCAAGGTTTGCGCCCTCCCTCCACTCAGCTTGTCCATTCAAAGAGATGTCCTGACCCTCCTCCTCCACCTATAACAACATCCTGCTCCCACTTTGGGTTATTTTTCTCCCCAGCTCTTATCACTCACTGAAATTAGAGTATATCATGTTATGACAATAGCCTGTTATATAATTAACATTTAATTGAATATAATTTAATGCAAATCACATTAGCATAGACAGTAGCAAATAGTAGAAGCTCAGTTGGCTTTGAAGAATGGACAAGTAATTCTACTCTAATTCCCATAATAGCCATCTGTTTAGTTTTGAGGTATACATGACAATAAACCACATTGGTCATTATAGCCTGTTTTAAGCATCTTTTGTTCTTATGTATGGACAGATTTTCTACCTAAATAGATTTTAAGAAACTTGAAGATCCCACAGGCATCCTTTCTTTTGTGAATTCTCACAGATTGCCATTAGCTGGTAGAACTGTAATAATATTTTCTGAAGGGACTGCATACTTCTGTAGATATAAACAGGCTTTTCTCACATTCTTTAAACATTCAACTGAGACATGGCAGAATTAATTTCAAGACCATCTGTAATGTAATGGATAACAGATTTAATTTGGTTCACCAGGTAGAATCACAAACCAGTGTTCAGAAATCATGATGCAGACCCAGGGTCTAAGTCAAAATGAGGTGCTCTACTGATGAGGTCTTTCTGCTATTGTATCACACTCATCCTATTTGACCACTAGATTCTAGCGATATGGCTGAGGCAAAGGACCACACAGTAATCTGGGCAAAATGCCCCCCAACCCATACAGAAAGCAGCTCATGGAAACCATTTCAGAATCTGCATCATTAGTTTAGCTTCATGGCTTGAAAGCAAAAAAGAGTAAAACAAAAAGGTGATGAAGACTTACCACACGACATCCAGAGGAAGAGGGGAACCATTATTTTGTGTCACATCTGCCTATGTCTAAATTAAAACCTCAAGGACAATAATCTTGATAAAATCCTGGTAAACAGGAAAAAACTTAGAAGATGAAAGGTCAAGAATCTTCCTGATATCTACATTTACTAAAAGGTAACAAGAATGCACAAGAATTTTTGTAACAGTGTTATCTGTGGTAGTCAAAAATGGTGAGAATCCCCATGCCCATCAACAGTTATGTGGATAAATATTAATAAATTATGTTGGAATTCATGCAATGGATTCACATACAAAAAAATGAGAATGGATGACTTACAACTGCATGCAATAATATTGATACAAAACATACTATTGAGAGAAAGAAACCAGCCAGACACAAAAGAGTGTGTACAGACACATGCTAAATAATTCTGTATGTAAAGTTTAAAAATAAGCAGAATTAATCCATGGTGTGAGAAGTCAGGATAGTGGTTACCCTTGAGGGGTAAGTGAATAGGAGGGAACATGAAAGAGGAATCTGGGGTGCTCTTAACAATCTAGTTCTGTATTTGGTCCTGCTTTCATAGATGTGTTAACTTTACCAAAATTCCTTTAGTTCCATACTTCTAATATATGCCTATTCCTGTATTTATTTTCTATTTCGATAAAAAGTTCACTCAAAAAAAACCCTTCTTCATGTGTTTAAGTAATTTTAAGCCAAGAAAATTAAGAACGCCCTCTTTTGCAAGTACTCACAGATTGATATGCCAACTTTCAAACCCATCAGGAGCATGTGCTAAAAAGAAGTTGAATCTTTAGTTGAACCCCGCAAAAAGAACTCTTTTGATTCTGAAGATGTCACACATCCTGAGTTTGTCAAGAAAAAATGCTTTGGTTTTCAGGATCCCAAGTTATATATTTTCCAAAATTTCACCAAAACCATATACATGTATTTGAGGGAGAAGGCTAATGGATAGACTTTTTTTTTTTTTTTATCTTTTAGCTCCATGGCATATAATGCTAAGAAAGTTCTGCATCATGAGTTGAGCTCAGTGGCTTGAAAGCATAAAAGAGTGAAAAAGGCAACGAAGAATTACCAAGCCAACATCCAGAGAAAGGGAAACCATTATTTGGTGCCATATCTGCCTATATGGAAAATGCATTCTGAGAGGTTGAAAAGGATTTTTGTCAGCTTCACTGAGTCAGGGGAACAAAATTTGGAATCAAAATCCCCCAGCTCTCTCACACAGCCTAACTTTGATTTGTCTGTGTTGCCCAGATAATATAAATCCCTAAATTGGATTAAGGTGACCCCAAATTGCTAGTCTCCCAGGCAAATGAGAGAAAGAAATGAAATTTCTCTCTAGGGGCTTTATCCTAGCATAAAATAACTTCCATAATTTTTTTTTGAAATATAATATCTCACATAAAATGAAATCAAGTAAAAATAGTGGGAGAAGACAAAATAGCATTAAAGTAGCATCAAAAACTTCAGACAATAGAAAGAGAACCAGAGGGCCTCCTTACATATAAATATAAGAAACAGACTTTAAAATAACTTTTTGCCATGTTAAAACAGATAAAAATTAAGATTTAAAATTTTGACAAAGAACAGTAAAGATTTTTTTTTAAAGCACAAAAATGAAATTCTAGCACTGAAACATATACTAACCAAAGGAAAAATTAACAGATGATTGTAAGCAGAATGTACAGAGCTGAAGAGAGAATTTGTGAACTGAAAGACAGCTTGGGGGGCGGGGGGAAGAACTCAAATCAAGCATGTAGAAATAAAATGATAAATCACACTAGTTTCACCAAGAGGCAGGCTGCTTCATCGCAAATTTCTCCACCATCATCACCACCAGAACCCTGTACCCACATGCTATAACTCTGTGAATTTTTTCTTCACCACTATACTTTTTGGCAGTTTTAATTTGATTTGACTAGTATAAAAAAGATTCAGAGATGACAAACTTGGAAAGAGATGGCTATAGCCTTCATCCCACCTGCAGATAGTCTCTGTTTCGTCTTCAGAGTATTTTTAAATGTATTTTTTCACAGAGTATTTTTAAAATGTTTGAATGTAAGTATCTTTAGACTGGACAGATGGTCTCCAGTTAATCATGGTCCTTCACTATTCATTGATGTTTAACTTCCAACACTATATTTTCTGCCAGAATAGAAGACATTTTGAGTTTTCTACCTTTGAATTAATTCTTAGGAATCAAAAACACTGCTTCTTTCTACTTGCCTATTGAAAATCAAGAAAGTCTGTTGTGGGAGCAAAAAGTTACATGGAGGAATACAGATATTTGTTTGACTATTGTCCTCATCTTTTGGTGCTTCCAAGGTACCAGAGTTCATTGGTTCAGAGATGCTTACAATGCCCCACCCTTCCAACTAAAACTGTCTTTGGAATAAAAAGCCACTCATGTAGATTCAAACTACTTCTGATTTCACCACTCACAGATTTACTCACCAAAAATCTTATGATACTTAAGAAAATATCTCTAAACATGAGCCAAGTTGGTGATGAAAAAAAAAAAAAAAAAGAAAGAAAGAAAGAAAGAAAAATAAAGAACTCCCTGCTAAAAATCAAACCACGTCTGAGATGAGCAAGCATCTTTAGAGTAGACTACCAGTGTTGGTTTTATGGGGAACTCCTAGAAAGGGAAACAACAGTAACTTCATGAGATAATTAGCTCTTCTTCCCTCAACTCTGATTGAAAATAGTCATCTAAAGCCCAGACAATCTGGTCTGAGAAATTAAACCTCTCATCTCTGTGGGGCTGACAAGTTTAGAGTTTATTATTTTTCGTTAGCTCTATTAGTAACTGCTGTGTGGTCTGCATAAAACCACTTGCCAATTTTGAGCTTTGATCTTTTCATCTATAAAAGGAGTGCAAACCAAGTGGTTTTATTTCTAAAGTTTGCTTTCTGTTCCAAGATCCCAATTCTGAAATGCAACATTCTATTTCTTAACCTGGGTCGGGGTTACACCAGTATTTGCTTTATAATTATTCTTTAAACAAAACATATATGTTTTATACAACCTTCTAAATAAGCAGTGTTTGACAATGTGTTGAAAGGGAAAAAATTCTATCAGAGGAAGCCGGTCTAGTACCATTCTTGAATTCATAAAAGTAGGTGTGAAAATTGAATGTCAGCGGCAAGAAGCCAACAGCAGACTGAAGCTTGTAAAACTCCTGAGGCTTCAAACCATTTCAGTGATAAGATAGAATCGAAGAAAACAGAATGAATGGGAACTTGCAGGGCAAGTAGGACTGTTATTAGCTCATAAAAGTCCCCACAATGGTCCTTGGAGGAAATTGAAATCCAAGAGTTGCTACTTAATGGTTAGATTTCTTCTTAGCCAAATGTGACCATGGATATATATTGCGTAGCCTTGGAAACACCTTCTCTGGTTTACAATAAGGAACATCTTAACATTCTCAAAGTAACTTGATTGTAAAACTTTTTTCTTTATAGCATTTATGTCTTTTGCCAAGTACTGTGTTGGGCCACAGCAGTAAGGAGCCAACTAAGGTATGTCTGCTTTCAAGGAACTTGCAGACTCAGAAGCTTCTATGCCATTTAGAATA
Source organism: Eulemur rufifrons (assembly GCF_041146395.1). NCBI lineage: Eukaryota > Metazoa > Chordata > Mammalia > Primates > Lemuridae > Eulemur > Eulemur rufifrons. The sequence goes on from NC_091002.1 coordinate 33,109,970, forward strand.
AATTTCAAACTCCTTGTTCCTACTGAGCTCCCTGACATCATCTAAGAATATTCTATCCCTTCACCCCTGGGCTGGCTTTCTGATGTGCTTCAGAAAGCTCCCACCCCAGTGCCCTTGTGCTTGCCCTACCCTCTGCCAGATGTTCTCTTCCCCCATTTTTACCTGGCCAGATCCTCCTTACCATTCAGGTTTCAAATGTCAGAGATGCTTTTCTCCACCTCCCAGTTTTAAAAAAATTTCTTCCTCCCCCCCTCGGTCATTCTCTATCTAATTTCTCCCAGTAATGTTCTTCCAAATACTCCATATTTGAAAGTATTTTTCATTGCTTTTCCTTCCTTCATTTCTTTCTCCCTTCCTTCCTTCCTTCCTTCCTTCCTTCCTTCCTTCCTTCCTTCCTCCCTCTTTCTTTCTTTCTTTCTTTCTTTCTTTCTTTCTTTCTTTCTTTCACAGGGTCTCACTTTGTTGCCCCTGCTAGAGAGCAGTGGCACAATCATAGTTCACTGTAGCCTTGAACTCCTGGGCTTAAGTGATCCTCCCCCCTCAGCCTCCCAAGTTGCTGCGATTACAGGCATGAGCCACCACGTTGGCTCTTGTTTTCTTTTTCAAATGTATTTCCAGTCCTCCTTCTCCCAACATAAGGAAAGTTCTGTGAGAGCAAAGGCTTTGTTGCCTTGCCCACTACCTCTCCCAGTGCCCAGTTCAGTGCCTGGCACATACTAGTTGCACATTAAATATTTTAAAATTTTATTATTGTTTATAAATGAGTGAATAATGGAGGCTAACTCACAAAAAACTTTCTAAATGATTTTTAAGGTTCTGATCAGTCTTGAGATTTATATGGTCCTAAGTTCCATCAAGGAGATAAAAGCTTCAGGAAGTTGGAAGGTAAAGAAAGGAGAGATGAATCCTGATCGTGCTTGTGCTTTTCACGTTGGTCGGGGTTGCAGAGAGCTTCACGGAAGGTGTCACTAGTGGAATTTGGAAAGATGCCCTTGATTCTTCAAGGGAGAGAATGAAAAAAATGCATTCCAGGTTGGGTGAACAGCCTGAACAAAAGCACAGAGTGATAAGAATGCACAAAACATTGGTACAACAGAAGATGAGTGGAAGGGAAGAGTAATTTAAGCAACGGTCATGGAAAGCTTTAGACTTTATTCTAGAGATAACAGGAATTAAGAAAGTAAAATGACCTCACCCATCTTGCAGAACTATTAATGTTAGACTGATAGCAGTGCCAGGAATAGATTTCTGTGGGTATGGGTGTCAATGAACACCCTAACACGGTGACCAAAATAGTGTGTGTGTGTGTGTGTGTGTGTGTGAGTGAAAGAGAGAGAGTGAAAGAAAGAGAGTATGTGTGACATCTGGACACTTTAGTGAGGAAAGAGAATCCATGGCATTCATCAAGGCTCAACATGAAAGAGATCAAAAATAAAATAATAAATTATAAACACTGATGTAGAGGGACAGTAAGAAGTACCCACGCTAAAGATAGAAGATTTACCAGAAGAAATATTTGCCTTTTCAAAGGTGATATCTCAATGATCAGTATAAACCCCATCAGCTGAGTCTTTATGCTTTGGGGAAATGTTTGATTATATAAATCATAAACATTCAGGTAGATTTAAAATTTCTTGAAGACAGGAGGAGGAAAATTTTTATTGATAATATAGAATAATACATGGATTACAGCACACAAGAAAGTAATTGCTTAAAGACAGGAAAGATAGGCAAATTCAGGTCCTAATGAGCCAAGAAAAGACAGAAAAAGAGAAAAGTACAAATGATACTCAGGTATGTCCTATATCATTCTTGCCTCTGCCTCAGTAATCCATTCTTTTGTAGCCGGTTGTGCTTCTATTCTAAGCAGTTCCTCCCACACCCCTATAGGTGAATGGTTCTTTGGTCATCCTTGAGCCAGCTCTCTGGTGATACAATTGCCAAAACAGCTTGAAGTTTAAAACATCGGAGTTAATCCATCTGCCCTGTTATAATAATGCTATTATAGTGAGGGGTAGAAACAGCCTCAAAGGAGAAAAGAGTGGGCTATTAACGGTGAAGTTGAGGAAAGAATAAAGATGAGACAGTGATCAACAGGAAAACTTGATCCAAGTTAAGCCAATGGTCACTGCACCATGGAGACCAGCTGGAGAAAAACTGAAGTCAAATAAGGACATTGGCAAGAGAAGACAACAGGCAGTGGAGTCAGATGGCCTCATCCTTGCAGAAGCTATGCACATCCATTTGAAGAGGAGGAAGTTGGATTACAGGATTTGGCTCCAATTCAGTAGGAAAAAGTTGCAGGAGCCAGGAGGCTGAAAGATGTCTGCCATCTGGAGAAATCGGAGGAAGGAGAATTGGAAGTCATGCAGTTCAGGGGTGGGGAAATGGGAAGGAAGAGAGGCTATTTGGCAGAAATTCTTAGGGTGGGGTCAGATTCCCCCACGATGCTCTTACTCTGGCATGCAACTTGCACAGTCTTCACTAGTAGCATCAGCAATGAAAGAAAACAATTTCATTTCCAAATCCTAATAAATCTATATTTTGAATTGACATTTAGGAAAGCTGTCTTTTAATATGTAAATGTGTTTCACATGCGATTCTCTTTAAAAAAAACACCAAAGTTCCAAAATCTGTAACAACAATTCTACAAAGTATAATAAATTTATAATTTTTTTGGTTAGGGGGTACAGGAAACTATACCAGATTTCTCAGGATATAGAATTTCTTTTTGGAGAGGCAGAGTGCAGTGGAAGTCACTGAAACACTGGCGGGTCTGAGAAGAAAAAAGTCAAGGTTAGTTGTGGTTACAGGTGCAAGCTCTTGAACGAGGACCAAATCCTGGCTCCACCAGTGTACCAATTGTGGGATCTCGGGCAAGTTCATAAACTCCATAAACCTCAATGTCCTCCACTGTACAATGAGAATAGTACCCACATCAAAGAGTTACTATGGAGATTAAAATTAAAAATAATAATGCTTGTAAATTATCTAACACAATGCCTTATATATTTGGGGAGCTAAATATCTATCATCCCCATTTACCACTATTATCAGTTAATTAGAGAGGCTTCCAGAATTATTCATGGACAGAGCTGATTTGGATTGGAGTCTTCCATCTTCCACTGACTTGCTATATGAATTTCACCAGATGATTCAGCTAAAAAAGGGAACAAGATCTATGTTCATGTTAAATCTCAAGAATTTAGATCACAGGCATTGTTATTAACATTCAACTGGCAAATAGGAGTGTTGGGTTCTTGTGTCAACTGTAGAGCAGACGCACTGTGAGACCAGAGAAGCCACACATCTGTTCTAGGTCTCTGTTTCTTCCTCAGTAAAGATGGTTAAAAAATTACACAATCTTCAAAGTTCATCTGAGTTCTGACATTCTATGATTCTGCAGCTACTATTTCAAATGTGGCACTTGTGAGCTATAAACCATATAACTCCCCTTCGCCTGTAGTGGACACTTACGGGTACTGAAAGTGCCACGTGTGTGAGGATGTGACCTTCCACAGGTAAGAGATGGGCTGCCTTGCTCAGCCTGCCTGCTCAGAACAGCCATTTTGTTCTGCCCTTGGCTGACTGCCTCTCCAGTAATTTTCTGCAGCAAGCTCCATCCCGATCCCAGCTGGCGAGAGGAAAATGAATTCACCCAGCAGTCCCAGGCATCCCTTCGGATGTTGCAAGGAGAAAGCATGCCAGGCATTTCACTGTTAATTATCAGCAGCCTGGCTGCGGTGGCACCTTGCTGTGCCAATTTGAGAGATGAGACTCTTTACACTGCTTATTAGACTGAGCTAAATAAATATTACCCAGCTTTAATGTTGTCAAAGATACAGTCTGAATTCAGCTCCCTGGAGTGGCTGTTGGTACCCAAGCTTTTCACCACCAATTTTTCTTCCTGTCCCCCCTCCCCTCATCTTGTCACAGCTCATCTGTTTGTCTCCTCCCTGGACAGTCAGCTGGATTCTGACATCAGGTGACTGAAATAATATCATAGATTTAGGTCCTTTGCTTGAGGTTATCAAATACCTGTGCTACTAGATTGAAGAGCCCTGGTATTAACTAATTCCTATTCCTGTCCTTTCTTCAGACTTCAAATTTCTCAGCCATGCATTTTGAGTTAGAGTCACCCTCCCCACCTCTACCCTCCAAAAGTGAGTTTTGAAAGAGTTAAGCCCCCTGACTATAGGAATCGGTTTAAAGGTGGGAACATGACCCTACTCAGACCAATCATGGCAAAAAAGAATTAATTCCAGGATTTGTTTAAGCTATTTGAAAAACAGAAGTGCTCTTATTAGCTGGATGTTGAACCTATAAAATATAGCCCCAAGGAGCTATTGTTAGCTGTTTTGCAACCATGAAGATATAAACTACCAAGAATGGAGCCAGCATATAGTAAGTGGTGAAAAGAATTAGAGAAAAGAAACCCACGCCTGGTCAAAGCATTTAAGAACCTAGATCAAGCTTTACCTGAGGCTACCCAAATCTTTGTACATTTCAGTTTTGAATTGTGCCTGCTTTATTATTTAGGTCTGAGTTGGAAATTCTAATACTTTCATCTGCATATATGTATCTGTTATGTGTGGTCTCCTTGATGTGTCTATTTGGAGTAACTGCAAGTGGAACCCTGTCCAGAACCCCTCAGATCTTACCACTGTAATGCTCTGCTACCTGAATTCCTACTTGTGAGGGGTTACTCTAGTGATTCTGCCTAAGCACAAGACAGTCCAGAAGTGTTAGGTAATAGAACACCCCTCTGAGGCAGCCCTCTGCCCAATGATGAGCAGGAATTGGTGGATAAATGTCCCCACTTCCTTGCTCGCTTGGAATAACACTGGCATACATGTTCTATATGGGTTCTCGAGTGGGATTGAGCCTAATTTGTTTGACAATGCACCCTTCATTGGCTGCGTGCCTTTCTCTGTCTCACTTCCCCATTTCTCTATTTGTTTGTTGGCATTACCTTCTAGCTAAGTTGCTTGTACTTGGGTCCACAAGGAATTTATAGAAAAAAAAAGTAACATCTACTTATAACTTTAAAAATGAGCCCCACAAGTTGTTGGCTTACATGATTTCTGCCTTTCCACACCCAAATAGAATCATGTGTCTACAGACCATTTTGACATAGAGTCAGTAGAGTCATAGAATTCACAGAAGGAAGCTGTGAATTCAAAACCCAGTAAGCCAAGGCATTCTTTTCTATCAGTGCCGGCCAAACAGAGGGTGATGGGCTAGATGGAAGATTTTAGGAAAGAAAGAGAAGTAAAAGCATGAACAAGCCAAAGTGTGGAGGATGCTCATTAATCCTCAGGCTCCAGCGGTAGCAGTGAGCTGTCTAGATTCTTCCACTGAAAAGAGTCTGAGTAACTGAGATTATTAATGTGGTGGCCCTGAAAGATGAGCAGCATGGACATGTTTGATCTCCGGGTACACTTCCTGCCCTGCACAGCCTCTCTCCCAGTCCCTAAACCCTCCACACTAAGAAAAACATCACCAGGCACGGGGCTGTGCCAGAAACATGCACACCAAATGGTACCTGTCAGAAGAAAACTGTATTTTTTAATAATGCACTTCCTGATTAGTCTCCCTAGTGAGATCTTGTCTACATTATTTACATGAAAAATATTAAAATGTAGGCTCTTTTGTTTTATTTTTATTTTTGGCATTTTCAACAAAGCATTTACTTTCATACTGATGGGGAAAGGTCTACTTCTCTTCTGTCTTCCTTTCTGTCTTCCAATCCTAAGTTCTTATGGAAGAATACGTATAGCCAACAGGGCTTGCATTGACCCCTGTACAACTGACTCCATTAAACTCCCATTAGAAAGCACAATTATTGGGCCAAGTGTGGAGGCTCAGCCTGTAATCCTAGAACTTAGAGAAGCTGAGGTGGGAGGATTGCTTGGGGCCATGAGTTCAAGATCAGCCTGGGCAAGAGCAATACCTCGTGTTTATTAAAAATTTTTAAGAATTAGCCCATTGTGGTGGCATGCGCCTGTAGTCCCACCAACTTGGGAAGCTGAGGCAAGAGGATCACTTGAACCCAGGAGTTGGAGGTTACAGTGAGCTATGTTGATGCCATTGCACTCTAATATGAGCAACAGAGCCAGACCCTGTCTCAAAAAAAAAAAAAAATTACAATCATGGGATAACGGAGCCTACACCTTCTAGATAAAATGGTCCTACTTCCTCATTTTACTGCTAAGGATTGAGAAGGCATAAAAGTCTTACATGACAAAGCTGGAAAGGAATTTAAGGGCATCTGCTCCAGTTCATTCCTGTCGCAGATGAGGAAACTGAGGCACAGATCAGTGCAATGCTTTGCTCAAGACTTTCTAGCTAGTTACAGACAAAGTTGGAGCTGGAACTAAGGAATCTTGATTTCATGCCTTCTTCATATTAACCTCATTAATTCTGGTTTAACTTCAAGTTTTTTGCTTGACTTGCATGTTTGTTTTATCTGAAGTTCACATTTCAACCCTATAACCTATCTTCGATGTGATGTGGGATGTTTATTCTTAGAAAAACCTAAGATTATACCACTGTAGTTAGTGGCCTTGCCTAAATAGTTGGATTGGGGAGAAACTCTCCCACATAATGAGTTTTGTCACCAGAACGTTGCAAGAAACATCCCATGGTCTTGTCTTCTTCTTTTAGAAACAGCCTGAAAAGTCAGATTACACTGCAGATTCAACCTTAGTCCATTTGGTTTGATGCTCATTCCTAATCTCAGACCATTTCCTGGGCCTGAGCCCAGGTACTGGTACGGCCTGGAAAATGCCAAAAGCCATATGGACTCCCCAGGCTACCTCCTGGATGAGGTTGGATGGCACACACTGAGGAACCAACTCTCTCCAAGAGATAGAACAGATGGCATTCCAGATATGAATATGTATAATGTAGACTGCTAAGGTTGTTAAATATGTGTGTAATTTTAGGCAGATTCATGAAAATCAAGAATTTTATAACCAAAATGAAAGCCAAGCAAAGGAAACCACAAAATGCTGTTGAAAGTTGTGCATTATTCCACGCTTGTTGGCATTGGCCTCCACAGCGTGCCCCAACCTCCAGAGAAACCACCGGGAAACAGCCAGGAGGAAATAAGTGAAAACTGCAACACAGGATGTTGACTTCAGGGTTCCAGGCTGTAAGACCCTGGAAAGGCCATGGAAGACAGAATTAGCATTCAGAAGAGCAAGAAGTGGGCTGAATTTTTTCCTTTGGCTTCACTGCCTCTTTCTATGGCCCTTTACCTTCAACTCCACCCTAACTGTCCTACCCCCAAATTCAAATTCTTATGTTTCACTCTGGCTGCCCCAGGAATAAGACCTAAGGAATGTAAGAATAACACAAGTCATTGAATCTGTGGAATCAGTTAAGAAGATGGACTTCCACAAATCTCCAATAAAAGCAGTACCCTTTAGAAGGTGTTAAGCTCTTTGTCCAGTAATAATACTACCTTACAGGTACAGCTATTTCAAGTTTACAGAAAGTTTTCATACTCAAGAGCTCATCTGATTTGATCTTTATAACAACCCTATGAGATAAGTAGAAATGAATTGTTACCTCCATTTTATAGATGAGGAAATGAGGGCTCAGAGAGGTTAAATAACCACTCAAAGATACACAGATGGTAAGTGGTGCCATCGGGACTTGAACTCAAGATCCTTTGATTCTGTTCAGGAATGCATCTGATTTGGCATTCACCAATGAACCAACAGCCAAAAGGGCCTTCACTGGGGAATAAGTCCCACTGCTGCTAGAACAGCCTAATCCATGGATTAACTGATTCCAATGAGTTAAAACATCAGAGTTTAGAATAAGGTGATAGTCCCATATTCTGGGAACATCCCAAAGATAGAAACTGGATTCTTATTTATGCATTATTGACAGAAGTCCTCAACCCCTGCCTATATCCAGGACTTTTTGTAATTCCTCTGACTAGAGGCAGAATACATTTCCCTGCTTCATTAATCATGGGCATGGAAATGTGACCTGCTTCATGCAATGAAATGTCAGCAAGTATGATGCAAACAAAGACTGAAAAGGGACTTGCTTGGTTGTGCTTGCCCTCTTGTGCTCCTATTACCTGCCCACAGTAGCTCACTGGATTGAGGAAAATCAGAAACATGTGCACAGATCTTAACCCAACCCATCACTTTGCGCCAAGCCAATCTGAGCCCAGTGTAGATTATCCAACCTCCAGGCAATTGCTGAAACATGAGCAAGAAAAAAAGGTCGATGTTTGAAACAGTTGAGTTTTGGGCTGATTCATCATGTGGCAATAGCTGACTGATACACTCACTACTTTTCTTTCATCTTCCTGCTTCCAAGTCAATGCAATTAGGATCTACTCTTTGTAATCATTACTCCGTTTCTTTCCAGGCAGTGAATTACCACCTCTTCTTAAGTCCCAAATTAGCAGGAGCCTTAATATCAAGATCTGTGTCATTGTAGGATACTAAAAAGCTATTAATAGGGACCAAGATGATAGTAAAAATAAGGTAGATGAAGTTATACCCACAAGAGAACATAGGTGCCAGATAAATATTTAATGAATGGTTGAAAACTTAAAATATTCCAAGGCTGTTTCATGGTTAACAAATTAAAGAAAACACATTACCATTAGACAATATTTCTCATGTGCTTCTTTATATAGTGACCTGGTGCTCGATGTGCCATGAAGACAGAATGCCCATCCCCTAGGGGCTTATTAACAAACACAAGCAATGCAGAAGCAGATAACTGGTAGAAAATATATTAATAGAATAGGTGTTGGATACATTGATAATACAAGGGTAAGATAAGATGTTTTGCTTGGTCTTATTTTGCCATTTCAGCTTTGCTGAATGCATCATAATCTCCAACCACCGCCCCCCCCGCCCCCGCCAAAACCCAGTTCCTTGAAACCTGCAGCAGGCTTCCATCTATGGAAAAATATATGCTTTTCTAGATGTTTCGGGGGTTCAAATCCCTTAGTTCTTTAAGTAATTGCTCCAAGCAGGAGGAAAAGGAAAAGAGTGTTCCAACACCAACCCACTTACAAAAAAAAAGGACTTAACTATTCATCACTTATCTAGGGAGTTTCCTGGAGGTGATGGAAAGAAGATGGTGCCTAACACCTGCCTGGTAAGCACTCAGTAATATTTACTAAATGAAAGAAGAGAGGGAGATAGGAACTCCCCTCTGCCCGACCCAGCCTTCCAGCCTTCCAGCCTTCTACTCTCTGTTTCATGTCAGTCTGATCAAATCCATATTTCTGGCCCCTCCAACTCTCATCGGTTCCAGCCCTATGATTCAGCCATCACAAATCTCCCAATGTGTTCACTGATCACATTTCCTCCCTAGTCCTTGGCACAGCGCTCCTTTCACATTTTATTCTTGATACCTACAGATTTTCTATTTTGGCTCTCAACCTCTTTCTTATTATGGCCCAATGGGCTGTGTTTTGTACATAGCCCCCACCCTGAGTGTAGGCTCAGAAAAGGGGACTTTGGTTCTCAATTTATATATACATATATATTTTTTTTCTTTCTTTCTTTCTTTCTAGTAGTGTCATGCTGGGCACTGGAGTATCCAGTCCTTTAGTGCTTACAAAGCACTTTATTCCACACTAACTCGTCTGACCCTCACAATGGTATTCTCAGGTGGGTAGGATGACCCTAACTGTTCAAATGAGGACTCAGAGTACAAAGAAGGTCACAGAGTTGTTATACAGAGAAACCAAGACACAAACCCAGTTTTCCTTTCTCTAACTCTGGGAATTATTTCTCTGCATCATGCTATTTTAAAAAGCACTAGCACTGCTGAAATTCTTGGACATTCTTTATATTAGACAACCTTAGAAGAGAAAATAAATCATTACTAAGAAAAGGAACTAGTTGGTATGGCTTAAAAAAATAGCCACAAGAGGAACTGAGCCACTTAGAATGCTCACCTTTGCCCACATGGTCATCAGCCATATTCCCACACATTGACACGGATCTCACGATTCTGGGTTCAGTTGGCAGGACTCACTCTTCCAAAAATAACTTCAGCCTTAATGGGTAGGATGAGCCATTACATTACAAAGGCTCTAAACTCCATAAATTTTGGCTTCCAGCCAAGCCTTCAAAGGTGATCAAAGAAGAAATGTCAGGGAAAACCAGGGGCTGGCATTGCATTGTGAGCCTCTCAGCAGCTAGTGGAATTTACCACTTTTATAAATATTTACATCACAAAGTAAGGGGCGTTTGAGTTTTTAGAAGGATTGTAGGACTCTAAAAACTACATTTTGTTCAGAAAGGATACAGCTTGCCCCAGTGGCCATTGTCCAATCTGACTGCATTCTGAGATTCATTTCCAGATAACCAGTTTGAATGTGAGATTGTAAAAAAGTTCGAGATCAGAAGGAGGAAATGAGGGTTCGGTTCCTGGCTGTGCCACCAAATTTAGACTGCATAAAGTTGAACAAATTCCATGGCTTATCCTGACCTCATTCTTTTTGCAAATATTTACTGAGCAGCTATAATGTTCTAGTTGCTGGGAATAGAAGAGTCCACAAGACAAAGTCCTTGCTGTCAGGGAACTCATCTTCTAGGGAAGATATTGATATATGATAAACAGATAACGAGGACATAAAAACAAGGAGATTTAGGGGGAGAGAGAGCAGAGGTGCTGTGAACAGGATGCTATTTTGGATAGGATGGTCTTTCAAGCAAGCAGTGAAATGAAATCAGTATCTGGCGAAGAGAGTTCCAGGTGGAGGGGACAGCATGTGGGAAGGCCTTGAGGTAGGGGTGGGTGAGCTTGATGTGTTCAAGGAACAGGGGGAATGCCAGGATGAAGCTGGAGCAGAGGGAGTGAGGGGGAGAGTTGAAAGCAAGGAGGAGAGAGATAACAGGGCCCCAAGCATGGAGCATCTTTTAAGTTTGGTAATGACTTTGGATGGGAAAGCATTAGAGGCACCTGAGCAGGCAAGAGTATGATCTGACTTAAGAGTGTGACCTTGGCTGCTATATGAAGAAGGGACAGCTATTTCCTCATCTGGAAGCAACCTAGTATAGACTAGAGAAACAAAGAGGCTTCCCACTGCCCCTCCATGAGCTGAGATTCCAAGTCATATGCTTCGCTGAACACATCACTGCCCATCTTGGTTGAAGTCCATCTAGGCCTGAGGTAACTCTTCCATCCCAGAGGTCCAAGGCAGTGCCATTCCCCTGCCATTAGCCTGTGGCTAGTGACCCCAGAGAGACAGAGTTCCTCCAGCTCAGTCCCTAGCTACAGCAGGAGCTCCTGCAGAACCTGGTGACCCTGCAATTCCCCGAGCTCAGGGTGGCTTGACCCAGATGTACCTCTGGGTGCTTTAAGATTGAAATGACCTTAGTCACTATTTCCATTTCCATCCAGAGGCTTTCCTCCCGGAAGGTCGACTGGAAAGACCATTGGGGTTAAAAACTTGGCCTCTGCACAGCAGAGTGATTTATTCTCTAGATGCTCAAGGCTCTGAGATCTTATTTCCTTTTTCTGGGTCACCTGCTTGGTGTGAATTCATCCGAATACATCCGTTTGATATTTTTAGAGCTGTAAATTATAACGGTATGTCTACTCTCCTACAGAAATTCAAGCTCAGAGCTTGAGCTGGGGCCCTGTGTTTTGAGTCTTAGAGCCTCGCAAGGCGCCTCGCCTCCCACCTTTTCTGGACGGGGGCCTGTGCGCCACTGTCTCTCAGCCGCTTCAAAAACCCTGAGTCACGTCCCTGCCTCTGCTTGTCCCCTTTCCCCAACCTGGAGCCCGGAAATCGCCTGGATACAGCTGGGCCGGCCACCCCCACCCTCGGCAGGGCATCCGCCGCTGGCGCGGGGGCGGGGGCGAATCCGTCAGGCCCTGCCGCAGTGGCTCGGGTGGCGGGTATTTGTTCGCGGGTGCAGGCTGGGAGGCGGGGTTCCTGACTCACTGCGGCACAGGCGGGGGCGGAGGGGGGGGTGTGCAACAGGAGCAGGACTGTCGCTGTGCCTCCCCGCCCCGCCCTTCTGCAAGCTGCTACTGAGCCGGGCGGGGAGGGGCGACAACGAGGCATCCCCTGGGTCAGAGGGCCTCCTGTGGGCTTTGCAAACAGTCTGTGCTCATTTCCGGGAACGCTCGGGGCACTGTATTGTCACCGTATTGTCACTGTTTGTTTATTTCTACATCTGCCCCCAGGGACTCGGCTAGGGCAGAGCCTTCTAATCCACCCCCTGATGAATTAGGGGGGCCCCTGCCTTTGGCACAATGCCTGGCACGTCATCACACTTGGGTGATCAGTAACAGCAACAGCAGTGGAAAGAAGCGGGGTGGAGGAGAGGAGGGACGGAAGAGGGAGACAGAGGCGGGAGAGGAACAAAAACCGAAGGGAACTTGTGCTTTCCCATCTGCAGACGGGCAAGGCATGCCCTTGAGTGATACAGGAACTAAAACCCTATGGATGCGGGAGCTTGGCTGGGCTGCCCTTCACACGCATCTGCAGAGTGTGGAGTTCTTCTCAGATAGTATCTAAAATCCCATTTTACAGATGAGGAAACTGAGGTTCAAGGAAGAACACAGTCAGGAATCTAAGTGTTGGGATTGGGATGACCAATCCATTATCTTGCCCACTGCCTTTCCCTGAACATTCTCTTCTCCTGGTTTCTCCAAAATTAAAATTCTGAGAAAAGCCCCACAGAGGGGTTTGCCCAGAACCTCGACCCTGGCAGGAGAAGACCCGGAATTCTGTGCACAGAGACGCAGGCAGCCAGCAGCCTCTGAAACCCTCATGCACCCTGGCCCTTGACCAGCTGCCAGGGCCCACCTGACAAGTTTCTGCACACCGAGAGGTGTGTCTCCTGCAGCTCCAAAAACAGATTTTGCCATCTCATCCCCACATTCACAGTCTCCAGTTGGCTTCTTGTGATTGGCCAGAACTTTTCCTCACTGGAGAGATGAGGAGAATCTAGTCCTCCAACCAGCTGGGAGAATACCGACTGCGGCAGCAAAGATCGGAATGGCTGTTCCCCACACACAGACGGGGGACAGTGGAGTCAGGCACGGCTCCAACAGGCTGAATGATGCCAGGGAACCCCAGCAGTCTCTGCACTTGACCCTGGGGGAAGCAGCCTCTGGCAGGGTAGCTAACCGTCTGTACTTTTCATCCTGTAATTGGATGCATCATAGTGTATTCTTTGGCTTTCTGGAACAAAAGGTTTCTCACAATTTAATTTCAAAAGTTGCCATCAGGGCTGGCAGCTTGCGTACACAGAAAGCAGTTGCTAATATACTTCAGATTGGGGCAATTAGAGCTCCCTGCCCGCCTGTCCCAGTGCACTGCCACACCTGCCGCACCACACTGACTCTTGGCTTCCTCCAGAGTCCGAGTTCAGAGATGCACTCCTCTGAACTAACCCATGGCACTTCAAGGTATCCCCAGGGTAAGGCTTAATTAGCTATTAGTAATCCTAATGCAGCGATTCTCTGCCTTGGTTGTTCATTAGAAATAGCTGGAGAGTTGAAGCCAATACTGATTCCCGGGCCACACTTCAGACCAAGTAAATCACTATTTCTGGAGTGTTTTCTGAAAGTTCCCCCAGGAACTATAACAAGAGTAAGACTGAAAACATCTGCTCTAATGGTAGCTGGTAGTGTTGCCTGTCAGCCTCTGTGCTCCCTTCTAGTAATAGCATCTGACCTCCTTTTGGAAACCCCACCCTCTCTTGATTCACGTGTTCAGTGACACTAATACCACCTTCACCTCTCACTCTTCCTTTGTTCCTGGGGCTAGCAAGTTACAAGTTTGGTGAATTAGCATTTTTCCATTCCCCTTAAGAAATTAATTGGTTTAAGCAGAACATGTGATACAAGGAGGTCCAATGAGAATCAGCCCCACATACCCCCTACTGGGCAGGGAAGGCTCTCTTTCTGTTGCAGTTATTCAGCAGAAAACATGGGAGTATTGGGCTCCCAGCATCCATTTTGTCACCACATGGAGAATGTCCTGCCTATAAATTAAGGCAACACAGAGGAAAAGAGATTATTGATGGAGTGAAAGAGACTAAAACCTAATTAAAACCAGGCCTGAAGTCAGATACCCCTCAGTAACAGAAACAAATTTCCCCTTTTCACTCAAGCAAATGTGAGCTGAGTTTTCTATGAGGTGCCACATTATAGCAGAATTAATCTGTTACATAACTAGATGTTTCTTTGGAGTGCAGCATTCTGATGTAATAAGACACCAAAAAGTGAGCTTCAGTGTCCATGGTGAAAAATCCCAGGCATCTAAAGACAAGAGGGTGCTGTCCACCCACAAGGATGGTGGCTTTCAGAGGAGAGGGGTGAGGACACTAAAGACAGACATATTCTACTACATTAATTTCTTTAATGAGCATGAAAAGTCTTGAGTAGCTTAGAAGACTAAATATGAAAGAGCTTAAGGCAGAAATAAATAGGTTTCATGACTAAATTTTAACCATGTCTGTTAGAGCTTTTATTATATTATAGCCAGCATAGCAATGGCATATAGGAAGCACACAATAGCACACAACAGACCATCAAGACAATGCACTGGATACTTTAGATTCCCTTCACAGTCAGGGGAGTTTCCCTGGAAAATGTACCCTCTGTTTGAAAATACAAGTGAAGGAAGAGTAAATGATTCATTCTATTTTAGATTTGAAAGTTTTATCAGTGAGTAACTGATGAGTAACAAACTACTCCTAAGCTTGGTAACTTAAAAAAAAAAATGATGTATTGGGCTTGTCAGTGTGTACATCAGCAATTTGGGTTGGGGTCAGCTGGATGGTTCTTCTGGTCTCACCTGGGCTCAATCATGCATCTGTAGTTAGCTTCTGGTCAGCTAAGTAGCTCTGTTTCTGGATTCAGCAGGCTATTGCCTGGGGCGATAGGGGTGACTAGGCCACATGTCTCTCATCCTTCAGCAACCTAGCCTGGGCTTATGCACATGGGGGAATCAGGGTTCCAAGAGTGAGCAGAAAACGCACAAGGTCTCTTGAGATCTAGGCTCAGAGCACCATCACTGTCATTCTGCCACATTCTATGCGTCAGAGCAAGTCACAACTCCACTTCTTTATGGAAACAGTTGCAAAGTCACATTGCAGAGAGCCATTGGGAGCACAGAGATTACTTAGCGCAACTCTCCCCACGAGAAACCAAGGCTAAGTCCTCCTCTGATTATGGAGGATTATTCTGGCCTCCACACTGATGTTTTGTCCAGATACCACCCCCCCCCCGCCCCCTTTTTAGTTATTTTCCATACGCTGTAGGTCACATCCATCCTCACAAAATCTCTGTGAAGTGGTTAAGGCAGACATTGCCTAAATTTGCTATGTAGTAGTGGAAGGAACTGATACTCTTATTCTCAAGGTCTTATCAAATATATAAGGGTCCTTTCTCTGGGCTGGGCCCTGGGGTCACAACAGAAAACAGGGCAGACATGGACTTTAGTATAGAGTTTACCATTTAAATGGTGTGACTGAGATTGGAACCAAGACTTCTGCTTCCTCCTCCGGAAGCACTTCTCACCAGATTTGCCATCATGGTTCTCCTAAGGCCGGTTTGTATATCAAAAGCCAATTGTTTGTATTTGTGCTGGGGGCAATCCATATTAACTTGCAGGCTTCTCAGCCTTCCTTCATTCTCTTTTCTACTCCCTGCTAAGAATGTTCTCTTTGACTACTTTGGGTCCTCTCTCCTGTCTTTGTGGGCAAGGCCCCAGGCCTCTATGGTGGCTGAATCTGAATAATGGGTAGAGAAAGTGCAGAAGCAGCAGGAGGAAAGGAATGAGAGAACAAGATAGGAGAGTCATGTATAGGGGGCGGCAGATAAAGCCAAGTGGGGAATAGAAAGGAAGAGATTTGGAGAATGAGAAAAACCACAGCTTACATGAAAATTAGACAGAAGAAAGAATTTTTTAAAATACTAGGCTGAGTTATGAATTGGACCTCTTTTATTTTTCTTCCAGATATGCAAGTAAAGTTTGATCCACCTTTTATTTTTATTGCTATTGGCTACTAACTTTGTTGGGTTTTTTAATGGAACACTTTGGCAGGCCTAGACCACATGGGAATGGGGAATTTATCTGGGGCAAATTTAATTAAGAATTATTATGTCTCCTGGCAGGACAACCAAAGTTTGTGCCTTCACTAGATACTTGGTCCAAATCAAAACATCAATTTCCCTTTTCTTGAGGGGAGAAAAAAATCCTCTAAACTCCATACTTTATTCAGATTTCATTGATTTTTTTCCCTAATGACTTTTTTTGTGTTCCAAGATCCCAATTAGGACATCACATTACATTTAGTTGTCATGTCTCCTTAGGCTCCTCTGGGCTGTGACAGTTTCTCAGACCGTCTTTTTTTGTAGGGGACGACCTCAACAGTTTTGAGGAGAGCAAGTCAGGCATCTCTTGGAATATCTTCCAATTGTTTTTTTCTAAATTTCTTTTTCATAGTTAGGCTTGGGTTATGGGTTCATGGAGAAAGACCACATAGGCAAAATGGCATTTTTAACACATCATATCAAATGTACATACCACAACGTGACTTATTACTGACAATGTTCACCTTGATCATCCGGCTAATGTAGCGTTTGCCAAGTTTCTCCCCTGTAAAGTTCTTTCTCCCTTTCCATACTGTATTCTTTGGAATCAAGTTGCTAATTGTAGGCCACACGTAAGGGATGGGGAGTTCCGTCTTATATCATAGTAAAGAATTTCATCTACTAGAGTTTCATTTAAAATCAGAGTGCAAAGGGGGATGAATCTCCAAGAACAACAGTGCTGTCAAGCATGAGGGGTCAGAGTTCTCATGCTGTAAGGATGGTGGGAAGGAATACTGGAGAGTTAGAAGTAAGGAAATTGGAAGCTATGTGATGGTGAAAGGAATGTGTGGAAAAAGAGAAGAAAATATATCAGCTCCTCTTACCAAAAAATCTTGGAAAGAGATACCTAGAGAGGATGTTGCCAGCGTTTTCTGATCTACTCACGGTTGCCCCTGTACTACATCTTTGAGGAAACTTACAGTAAGGATTTACATTTGTCTTCAAGGCTCTAGAAGAGTCCTATCATATTTGGGTTGCATTAGCAAACAATAAGTTGAGCTGGGTCTAGATTCGGAATGTAAAATCTATAATCCAAAGACCAGATCAAGCATATTGTGTGATTTCTTCAACCTCATGGAACTTTTTAAGTTGTCTTAGGGTAGTAGGTTTTTGCAATGGCATTCATTAGTTCCACAACAATTTCTCAGTATTTATCTGAACATGCAAAGAGTAGAGTGGCTGATAGTGGCATCTTTTCATTGTCTTGAAGATTTAGCTCCTTTGTGAATCTTGTATTCCTTGTCTTTTGCCTTATTTTTATATTGGAATCCATTGTGACTCATAATTTTTGGTCATTACTTTTTACTTACATATAACCCATAATTGTTTTTTATGTATGTTTCTACTACAGAGAGAAAAATTATTCCCCACTCAATGCCCATTAACTGATTGGCTGCTTTATGGTTGCTGTTTCTATCATGTATATTATGTCTAAAGACAAAGCCTCAATAACTTATACTGAGCAGTTAGGCATGTTGAAAGAAACTCAATGTAGGATCCATATGTTTCCACAAAGGATATACAGACTTCCATTAGAAAGATGACTTAAGTGTTTAGGGAAGAAATATGCATGCTCTAACAAGAAGTTTGCAGTCAGCCAAATGCGGTATGTGGTAAATAGGTCCTATCTTGGAAATTGCCAGAGCCCAAGGCATGTGCTGCTGGTCCATCCAAGGAGACCAGTTAAATGAACATTCTGGAAGCCATCCACAGAGACCCTTAGCTAGGAGGCAGAAGCAGGGCACGGAACAGGTGCCTCTTTCCTCTATTCTGGGGCACAACGTCTAATTCCGAGGACAAGCTCTAGCAACTGGAGATGCAGCAAATCCACCAAGCTTAATTTCATCACATAAGTTCTCTATGTACTAGTAATTCAGAGAAACTTAGCTCATGAAGGAAAAAAAATGAAACGCTAATAGTTTTTAAAGAGCTAGTCTTAGCTATATATGGCACAGGCAAATATTCTATGATTCGGACAATTACTGTTAAACAGAGGCCAGTTTCCAAGTGACATTGTAGTGCCAAACATGGCTTTGTTCTTTTTCTGATGATTTATTAGAATTAAGAAATTTTTATGCTGTTATTTACTAATATGGAATTTTCCATATAATATTTTCTGACTTCAATTGTCCCCAGGTAACTGAGACCGCAGGAAGCAAAATAAAATTGTTGATAAGGCGGGACTACTGTACTGACAGCCTGCCTCCTCCATCTCCAATGGGAAAGAGAAGGAGAAAGCTTCTTTGTAATCTGTTTTCAAAAGCTTTTCCTTCATCCTGATTGGATCAACTCAGAACAACCAAGAGTGGACAGAGGGATGCCATGTGCTGATTGGCTAAGGCCTGGGTTTCTGAACCAATAGCTATCAAAGGGGTTAGAATTACCATCATTTGCTTAGAGTAAGCCGCATCTATGTAACTGAAGGTAAGTTCCGTTTCCCTAGTCCCATGGACTGTGCAAGGCAAAATGGACACTTAACAAAATACTCACTCTATCAACAAGGAGCGAAGCAATTATGGAGCCTGTTGTTCAAAAACAATGTCCCCTAACACCATCTTTCAAAAAGTTTGTGTATCTACTAGACAGAACCTGTTTACTCATATCTTCCCTCTTTTCCTTCAGTTTCTGTTTTTCTTTTTCTCTTTTAGTGGCGGGAAACTTTCCACTTCTTTCTTACCTTTAAATATAAACCAAGTTTTTTCTACTCTGGTTTATAGTAAAACTCTGTATTCAGACTCCACACATTGCTCTTAATATGTAAAGAAAGATTTACAATTTTTTAAATCCCTTTTTTCTTTGCCAACAAAAGCTTTCAAGCCTTTGTTTTATTCAGCTTTAAAAATATTCTTTTGTAATTCAGTGACACTCAGTATTTGTCTAGAGGGCCTCTGCCCTGCCCAAGAAGGTATATGCATGCCAGTGACCCAAAGAGAAGACAGCAGCAAGACAGCAAGACAAGCAGGTCTACAGGAAGTTCAGAATACGTAGAAAAAATATAGCCAAAAAAAAAAAAAAATTTACTCCCATCACACTTCTGCCTGCCTGGTTTTCCTTCCTTTAGTCCATAAAGGACTAAAGCCTTTAAACTCAGATGATATCAACTCTGTCCATGTTGCTTAATATCCTGTCCAAGTGGCTTTTGCCCCTTATTTGCCAATTCATCATTCTATTGGCTTCCTTCCTAGCAATTATTATAATTTGTAATTATTTATTTGCTCATGCCTACTTATTTGTTTTCTAGTTTATTGCCTATTTCCTGCACTAGAATGTAAGCTCCATGAGACTTCAATTATGTTGTTCATTACTTTATTCCCTGCTTCTAGCAGAGGAACTGGCACAAAATAGGCTTCCAATAGTTATTAGTTAGATGAATGAATGAAAGAATGGGTGAATTTTCTCTTTCTAAATGGGATAATCTTATACAATTTAGCACTTCCAGATTCATTATGTTAGCTGATTCTCAGAATGAGGTTACTGTCTCCACCAGATAACAATAATATTAATAGTAATACTAGAGTACAGAGATGTTACATGACTTGCTCAAGGACACACAGTAAGTGTTAAATATGAATGTCAAACTCAGGTCTTTTGTTTCAAGTCCTGTGCTCTCTCCATTTTTACCTATGTTTTGTAGTTCTCAAAGTTTAAGAACCACCTCAACAGGTGGAGACGGTAGAAAGCCCTCTCCAGCCAAAGAAAACAGAGTGAGCAAAGTTCAGGACGTGGGGGCAATAGAGAGTATTCTGGGAGGAATCTGGTGGTGCATTCTGGGAGCACGTTCATATACTTAACTTCATAAAATGCCCAGGGAAATGTGAGACATTCCACAGCCCACAGGACAAACCTGTGTTTGGCTGCAAAAACAACTACTGCTGCCTCTAGCAATGCTGGAGACGATATTACCTGCATAATAAAAGAGTCTGAATGGCAGATACAGTATTAAAATCACAAAGAAAGAGAGATTAAATTTAGCTTTTGCCTTCCTAGAATGTTCCTGGAGCTAGAGCTTCATGGGAGCAAGGCCAGAAATCAGAGCTTGGGGCTTCTTTAGCAAAGGGAAAAATCCCAAACCCTACAGGCATGCCCTGTCCCAAGTTCCCAAGTTCAGGAATTGGTAGAGGCAAGTGTATGTCAGGAGCCTGCGTAGCTGACTACAAACCAGAAGGGAAACTGACAGGAAGACAAGCAATGCTGGCATCTTCCGCCCTTGGAAATCCCAAGGCCTCTAACACCGGAGATCTGAGGCAGCTCAGACCTCAACCCTGTTTGAAGAGCTTCCTTCAAATAGGAAGCTGTAGGATCAGTATCGTCTTGGAATAACCATTTGTAGGGCTACCATTTGTAGTCACAGTTCTGATTCACCCTTGATAAAAGCTTTGCCAGATGAGTTGGATTCTCTACCTGTTTCCTAGGCCTGCCATACCCAGGTACTACAAATCCAGTGGCTTAAAACTACAGAAATGTATTATCTCACAGTTCTGAAGGCTAGATGTCTAAGATCAAGATGTTGGCAGGACCACATTCTCTGAGACTATGGGTAGAATTTGTCCTTGTCTATTCCTAGCTCCTAGTGATGGCTGTCAATCCTTGGCATTCATGGGCCTGTAGCTGTATTATGCCAATCTCTGCCTCAGTAATCATACAGCATTCTCCCTGTGTGTCTGTCTTTATCTAGTGTTTTCCCCTTCTTTGTAAGGACACCAGTCATATTGCATTCAGGCCTACGCTAATGACCTCATCTTAACTTGGTTACATCTGCAAAGATCCTATTTCTAAGGTCACATTCATAGATACCAGGGGTTAGAACTTCTACACATCTTTTTGAGGAACAGGATAATCCCTAACAGGCTAGATATTACTATATCCCTTTTTGGAGGAGGAAATTGAGGCTCAGAGAAACCAAGGGATTTGTGTAACATCATTGTGGTGGATAAATGCCATAGTAGCCCCATTTTTTTCATGCCCCTCTGTATCTACCTTTTGGAAGTACCTTTACCTGCTGACTCTGGCCTTGGCCACATGACTTGCTTCAGCCAATGGGTTTCAGTAAAACATGATGCAGGTGGAGGCTTGAAAAGTACTTGTGCATTAGGGCTTGCTACTCTTGCATACTCTGGAACTTGGTGACCATCGTGTGAATAAGCCCAGGATGATAAGTGACCATGCAGAGAGAGACCCCAATCATCCCAGTTTCACCACAATAAATCAATCAGCACCAACCAAACCTCCAGCTGACCACAGATGCATGAGCTAACACCACCAAGATCAGGCAAGCTCAACCTAAATTAACAGAACCCACAGATTCATGAATAATCATGAGTGAATTGTTGCTGTTTTAAGCCACAAAATTTGGGGGTAGTTTGGTACACAGAGAAAACTAACTGGTACATTGACATAGATGTTAAATGGCAGACACAGAACTTGAATTCACTGTGAGACCTGGTTACATCACACTGTCCTGAATCAATGACATGATGGTTTATAGTTTTCCTATAAGCCATGGTATGAGCTCCCCTCATTCCCACCAGCATTGAACCCACATACAGAGGCTCTAACTTCATTCATTTAAATGTTTTCTTTTCCTTCTTTATTTTTGTTCCTCTTTGAGACATTTCTAACCTTGAACCATAAACAGAAAGTCATGGGTTCGAGCTTTAATTGTGGGATTTGTGATTTTGATGACATGGACAAAAACCTGTGGTGTTAGTGGGGAAGTTGGCAAGAAAAGAGAGAGAATGGGGGCCCTATAGATGAAAGAACAATCATCCTAGAAAGTAGCCAGTTGGCCCAGAATAATGTGGCATTTGCCTGCCTAAATTGTGTCTAAGGATCAGATAAAGAGTTTAATTCTTGCCCCTGTCATAGGGAGGAGGACACTGCTGGAAGTTTGAACAGATTCCTTTTCTTTTCTCTCCCCTAGAGGCATCTAGGTGGAATGCCAACTCTTGAAAATATTTAAAGATGTGACCAAGGAAACTTTTTGAGAATTGGAAGCAAGACAGTTGTTTAGAGATAGGCTGACCTGGTTGTGGTAAGGAGGAAGGAGGAAGGCAGATGGGGAAAGAAATGTGTAACTGAATCAATTAGCTATTACTATGCAACAAACCATCCCAAAATTTAATGACATATAACAACAACCATTTGTTATTTCCCACGAGTCTATAGTTCCACTGAAAGTTCTGCAAATCTGGATTGGTCTCGGCTGATCTTGGCAGGGCTTGCTCAGACATCCACTGTCAGCTGCCAGGATGGCTGTCAGCTGGCTGGCTCAGAGTGACTGCAGCTTGGATGACTTGGCTCTGCTCCATGCATCTCTCACGTCCTTCCGGCAGGCTAGCTCAGGCCTATTCTCTCAATGGTGGCAAGGATCCAAGAAAGAAAGCCAAAGTGTGCATGCCCTTTTTCAAGCCTCTTCTATCAATGAGTTGGCTACTGTCTCATTAACTAAACACATCTCATGGCCAAACCCAGAATCAGCGTAATGGTCACTAACCAAAGCTGTGGGTAAATGGAGGCATGGAAATCTGTGTCCTTTAACCTAAGCAATCTGTAATAATAAGCCCATGACTATGAAGCTGGACAGAGAAATGGATTCTTGGAAGGAAGATTAGCAAAATGCCTGGAGTAAGAGGAATTGGGATGTTTCAGGGAACTCAGCAAACAGTGTGATGACAATGTGAAAGCACATTTGTGAGATAAGCATCTGGATAAGTATTTGGGTTGAGTCTGTGGCAATGCAGTGGGCAGATGACCTTCAGCCTGGCCCAGCATTTCTCAGCCCTCTCACTGCTTACCCAGAAACTATTCCCCTGTATTGACTTGGCAGGAAAGAGGAAAAGGTCCTAGAGGACGAAAAGGCAGATACAGTAGGACCTAAGGTTTTCTAGAGTGTGCTCTTAAGTCTGTGAATGGCTTTTGGACAGAGGCACAACTGAACATTTCCATGGCTTCTGTGACCTTACAATCACTACCACCTCTCGGCTATGCACCTCTTGACTTATTTCCATTTTTCAAATTATAAAATAAAAAATGCCCATTCTAAGGGACAAAAAATATAATGTACAATTCAAAAGTATATAAGATTGAAAATTGTAGTGTTGTTTCTGTCCCATTCCCCAGGGGGTAACCACTGCTTTCAATTTGGGCACTTCCTTCCTGTCTTTTTCCTATACATGTAGTTTTTGCACATGTCCTTGGCATATTGTTAACCAGGACTTGGGTTATGATGCCAATATTCTGCTCATCACTTTCTGACAGTCCATAAAGCCAACCTTGTCTTCTTCCTTGTTCAACCCTTGTGCCATCCTTCCATAACCATAAAAATACTCCACTTGGTAATGAGTATATTCTGCATCTATTTGTAAAGAATAATATTAGAAAGTCTAGTATAGGAATGTGGAACCAAAAAAGGCAGGTGAAAGTGAAACAAAAGGAAAGAAAAAATAAATAAATATCAGTAGGAATAAATGATAAAATGAAAAAGATGTGGAAAATGCTATGGAGACCATCAGGCCAATATTTAGTCTAAGGATCTAATGGAAGTATCCTGAACAAATATGGGTGCCAGGCCTAGAGAGTAGATACATTTTCATAATAAGCAGGCCAAGTGGGGCCTCACACCTCTCATTTAATTTTTAGTACATGCTTTGTACTAAAAATTTGTACTTTGGGCCATTTTCAATTGCAGAAGATTCACTTCCATAACTGTCTTCTATTTGAAAAGTGTATGTGCTTCAGTTACGATTTGATTTGGGTGCACAGGCATGCAATATAAAATGCAAAATAATGCTAACTTAAAGAAGGTAAACATTTATATCCCCCTCACATAAGGAGAATCCATATTGAGATAGCTCAGGGCAGGCTTAGCAATCCATGGTGCCAAGAACCCAAGCTCCTTTTATCTTGTTGCTCATGGCCTCTACCTTACGGTCCAGTATGGCTGTTGAAACCCCAGCCATCA
The DNA here is from genome assembly GCF_041146395.1 of Eulemur rufifrons. Classification (NCBI taxonomy): domain Eukaryota; kingdom Metazoa; phylum Chordata; class Mammalia; order Primates; family Lemuridae; genus Eulemur; species Eulemur rufifrons. The sequence continues at coordinate 33,134,043 of NC_091002.1, forward strand.
ACTCTGTGTTGTGTTCCAGTCTTCACAGTGAAGGAAGGAAATAAAGAGTGGTAGAGACTCACTTCAAGGAAACTACCTATCAGCTTCTCACAGCATGTCCTCTTATACTACATTGGCCAAATGTAATCATATGACCACACCTAGCTGCAAGAAAAGCTGAGAAATGTAGTTCTTGTTCTCAGGGGAGAGTCATGTGCCTAGCTAAAAATAGGTGTTCTGTCACTAAAAAAGAAGGGAAATGGGATATTAAAGGGCAACTAGTAATCTCAGACATAGAAAACTATTGAAATTCTTTTTTATTCCCCATAAAATCTTTTAAGAAACTAAGTACACAAATGCAGATGACGGCTGGGCACTTCAAACTTTTTTAAATAGACACTTTATTTTTTCCAAAGGAGGATAGAAGGAATATTATTCAAGTGAAAGGAGGCAGTCTACCTGGTCTCTGAAACCCTAGAGGCCATCCCAACTCAGAATCTTTCCTATAGAACCTTGGGGAAAGATCGCAATTCTCTGGAGTCTTTGGTTCTGAGATAAGGTACTGTTCTCCTTTAAGAGAGGAGAGAGATGTTAATTCTATTCCTTGGACACAGGGTCTCACCTGTGACCAGTCACCCCCCTAGGCTCTGCAGCAGTGGGGAGCAGAAAGCCTGCCTTGTGTTGCTGCTACCTGAGAGGAAAAAGCCAGGTGTGTTCTCAGATGTTCGGGGTAGGGCTCAGGAGGACAGGGTAGAAAGCTGAGAGTGAGCTCCTCTTTGCTCATACTTTTCTCAGCTGGAAACCACTGGAGGGACAGACATTATGTGCCTGCAGCAAGCTGTCTCTCAGCCTTCAGATTTCCAATGTATAAAATGAGGAAGATGAAACCTGCCTTGTAGATTTATTATAAATGTTGTTTGGAAAACATTTGTCAAAGTCCTTGACATATACCTCCACTTAATGCATATAAGTTCCTTCCTCTTCTTCCTTTTGGAATAATAATCTGATTGTAAGAACATGTTTCCACAAGACAACATGATGAGAAATATTTGGCAAGCTATCTAGAGCTGCAATAGGGAGGCTATTGGCCACATGTGGCTGTTAAGCACTTGAAATGTGTCTAGTATAACTAGAAACTGAACTTTTAATTTTATGTAATTTTAATTCAACTTAAATTTAAAATTGGATACTTTATTCAAGTATTGAAAAATGTTTAAACATATTTGGAACAACTTGGGCATGTGAATCTCTTTTTTCAACTATAAATCTTTAAAAATCTAAACACAGATCAAGCATTCCCAATTAAAATTTAACATTCAAATTAAGATGTGCTATAAGTAACAAATGCATACCATATTTCAAAAATTTACTGTAAAAAATAGAATGTAAGCTTATCTCATCAATAATTTTTACATGGATTACATGTTGAATGATATATTGGCTATAGTGGGTAAACTAGACTACATTATAAAATTTCTCTTGTTTCTTTTGACCTTTCTATGATATTTCCATGGGACAGTGCTAGGCAGAAGATAGCAAATAATCAATTGAATTGAGTCTTCTCACCAGACTGGCTCATGATTTTGGCCTTGCACAGATATTTCATTAATTAACTGAGCACCTATTTTGAGCTAGGGATAAAATAGCAGTTGAATCAGAAATAAGCACATAAGCAAACATTGTAAATAAGACAATTACAGATAATTATCATAAACAGAAGGAAGGAAATAAATAGAGTAACAAGTAAGAGACAAGTTGGCCCGAAATGAAAGTGGTTTCTTTAGATGGGAGGACAGGCAGAGGCGGCCTCTCACTGGAGGGACATTAGAGTTAAGACTTGAAGCATAAATATGAGATAGAAGTATAAAAATCTAGGTGAGAGGAACATTTTACAGAAACATTAAGTGATTATGTTCAAGGTCAGATAGCTAGCTGCCGAATCAGACTGGGATTAGATACTCAGAATGGTCTGTCCCCAGAGTCTTGTGATCATAACCATTTGTGAGAGATATTACTTTTCTCTCTGAAGAAAGTGTTGACACTGACTAACTGCCCTCTTCCTGTCCGGTTATATAGAACCTGCCTTAGTATGTTATTGATGGGACATTTCCCAGCTAGATTCCTAAGGGCAGAGATTCAAAACAATGGTTTATACAGGTAAGTATTTGGTGTATCTTGGAGAAAAGCATCCTCTTTTCAGCCTCTTGATTTCCTATGACAAAGACCAATTACAAGGAATGCAGAGAAAGAATCAATGGAATAAGGAAATGATGGGAATTATTTCTGAGGAAAGGAATTAAATAGGTATTTCTTTCCAAAGCTATGACTTAATGGGGTCACAATAACAAGCTTCATGAATAGAAACGACCTAATGGGAAAATAATGGCAATTCAGAGAGAAAAATAGTGGGGATTTGGAAACAAGGAATTAACCACAACTGCAGTCCCATGGGAAGTTACTAGATCTGGAAAGGCAGCCATCCCTTGGTGTTTCCATTGACTGAAAAATGGACGTGATCTGCCACACTGGGTTACAAAATTTTATAGGCAGAATTGATGAGAGGGCACCACCTTTTTCTCAGACTTTGGATCTCCAGTATTTCTCTCGAACTCTAGGGGCTGCTGTGAAATTACAAATGTATGGTATAGAGCCATTTAAGCTATAGATCTTAATTTTTTTTTCCTGATGCCGTGGTTAAGAGCCCAGAAATCTGTTTAGCCTTTTTTTACTTCATAAGAGAAGAGGACTGAAGAAAATCTTCATAGACACAAAAGCAGAGATGGAGAAAAATGACACCAGTGTTACGTGAAGAAGCCTGGTGTGGAAGTGACTGGGAAATCCAAAAGGACATAGAGATTCACAGGTTTGGAGAAAAGCTAATATGTCTAGCTCAGACCTCTTTCTTAAGCTCTAGGCTTGTAAATCCAATTGCCTACTTGACATCCAACCACCAACAGAAATTAGGATATCTCACAGTCATCCCTAATGGAGCAGGGCTAAGATAGAACTTTGGGGTTCTATGCCTAGCTTTTACTATCTAGAGGAATGAATACTATTTAGTTGCTCAAGCCATACCTCCCCATATCCATTCTATCACCAAGTCCAGTTACTTCTACCTCCAAAATATATTTAGAACCTCTTTTCATCACTTCATCTCCAAAATCACCACTCCAGCCCACACTCTCATCCTGTGTGGCAGCAACAGCCTCTTTTAACTGATGTTCTGGCTTCTCTCCTCGGCCCCCAATCCTCAATCCATCCTTCAGGTGGCAGTGCCAGGCCCACCCAGATCCAGGGGAGGAAATATAGACCCCCAAGCTCTCAAAAGAGTGTTGAAGAATTTGTGACCATTTTCTTTTGAACTGTTACTCTTACAGAAATTGATACCCACTGTAAACCACTTCCTTTCACATTCTTATGCTTCTGGGCACTGGCCTTGACCAATATGAAAGCAAGAAAAAAAACCCAAAAAAAAACCCAAAACAATCCACACCAACTTCATCCTCCACAAAGTCAGTTTTTACGTGACTGAGTTACAATAACAGGGCAGACCTCTGTGTTTGGATTTTAAGGTGATTAACTGAGTCCAGTTCTATGTCTCTTTATTATTAGCTCTGGTTGGGGTTCAATCACTTATTTAATCAGATGGCCTTTGGCAAATTATTTGCTCTCTCTGGGCCTCTATTTCCTCATTTGAATTAAGCATCCTTGTATCTCATCTTCTCAAGTGTCTTGCAATTCAGCCAATTCTATCAGAGTTCAGCCACTGACCACGCTCACAGACCATGGATATATAGTTAATAATAAATTCTAAGTTGTGTTGGTTATTAGAGATCTGCTTATATTTCAACTTTTTCTATAACACAATACAGGGCTCCTGAGGATCTAAGCTATCTCACCCTCCCTCCTCCCCAGCATCCCTTAATTATTTGAACCAACAAAGATGCTATGATTGTTTCCATAGCCAATCTGCTTTTCCCTTTTTAACGTAGCCAATTTGTCCTCATTCCAGTTTTCCCAGAAAGCCCCTATCTGACTTGGCCTTTTAAAAAAATTTCTGCAAGATCTTCTTTTCTTTCTAACTGCTCCAGATTTTTTCTTCAGTTTTCTTAGTCAAAAGAGGTTTCTATACCTTTTGTTAGCATAAATTTATAACAAAAAGCAATTTCTCTTCTTTGAATTTTTCTCTGTGTTAAAAGGATAATGCATGCTGAGGCAGATAACTAAATTCTTTTCACATGCTGGGGATTCATTTTAGCTGGTATAGAAGACAAAGGTGATATATTTTTCAAAACTATTCAAAGTTTTAAAAAGCCATCATGATTAAATTGCTTATAATGGGAAGGAATTTATTTTGTTTATTCCCAAGACTCTTTATCTAAATTTTGGCCCTAAAATATATATGAATATGTCACACATATGTAAATGAATATAATAAAAGTAAGTTCTTATGAAAAGACATTTAGCATTTTTAATGAAACTAAACCACTATCAGGCATCAACAACCTGGAAGGGTAAGTGCATGTATGTGTTTTAAAACTTTTCATTGCAGTATAATATACACGTGAAAGAGTACACAAGTAATAAATGTATGATTTGATGAATTTTCACAAACTTAAAACACACATATAAACAACCAAAGTGTTAAGTTTTTATCTTATTGAAGAAGTCTCAGTGATAAGTTCTTGAGAAACACCTGTACAGTTTTCTTACATTGTTATTAATTTTATGAAAGCATGAAGCTGTCTCTCCAACTAAATTATGTATACTACATGGTCTGACAGTAGGATGATAGTTTATACCACATTCTTTTTCTAGCATAGAGCTAGCTAAGTGCCCTGAACTGAAGACACCTTCAATAAATGAATATGAACTATATTCAGACTCAGTTTTATTAAACATTAATACACACTGGTCTCTGCTCTGTATGCTCTCATTTCCTGTTTCATCTATACATCATCGACCTGTCCCTCTAAGTCTTTTTACTGGTCCCAACCTCACTGGCAAAATGCTTGAGTTTCCTAGGACTCTTCTCTTCTTCGTGTGCACATCTGCTCTGGTTGAACTCAGTTGTTCCTATGGCTTTAAATAATACCTAGAAACTAAAGACTCTCAAATTATAACCTGTACTATAGTGAAGTAATTGCATTTATGGCTCCAATTCATGTCCTCTCTGTATCCATATCCCTTTGCAATGTGACTTTGCAAGAGGTGGAATTTATTTTCCCATTCACTAAATCTGGGCTGGCCTTATAACTTTCTTTGGCCAATAGAATGTTGGGGAATACCAATTGTATTACCAAAGTAAGCCTCTGTTTACTCTTGGAACCTTCCATCTACCATATGAACACCCCAAGGAAGCCCACTAAAGAGTGAAAAATCACATGGAAAATTTTACTAAGTGACAGTCAAACAACCCCCAGAAGCAAAGCCATTTAGCCAACTCACAGCTGACTACAGATGCATTAGGGAACCCAGGTGAGACCCTCAGCTTAATCCAGGCCAAAGAACCAGCCTGAAATATCATACAGTAACAAAGTAGTTATTATTTTCAGCCACTGATTTTTGGTGTGGTTTGTTATGCAGCAATAGCTCACTGATATACCAGCTTCAACTTATATATAGACATATGTTCAATACCAAGCTGACATCTCCATATAGATGGCTCATAGCCATGTTTAAAAAACTACACCAAACTGTTGAGTTTCACCACTGGCCCAAAACCTCCCCTTTCCAGGATTCTCCTCTCTGAAAGTGGTTCCACCATTTATTTAGTTCTTCAACCCAAAACTCTGGAAGATACCATTTAATTCTTCCTTTCCCTCACTGCCCACATCCAATCCATCAGAAAGCCCTACTAATTCTACTTTCTAAATTTTTTTTAAACTTCATTCACTTCTTTCTAGTTCCACTAACATCACTCCTCCCAATCTAAGACACTCACATCTCTCGTCAATAGTACTGCAGTAGCCTCCTGTCTCATCTCCCCACTCTACTTTTGAACATCTCCAAAACTTTTCCACACAAAAGCTAGTGTTTTGGTTTGAAATACTAGAAAGTCATGCCATTCCCTTGCTTAAAAGCTTTCAGAAATGTCCCCCTGTGCTTACAATCAAATCTAAATTCTGTATCATGGCCTATGATGCCCTACATGACCTCGTCCCTGCCATTCTCTCCAATCTCTCTTCCTGCCACCCTCATTTTAACTCACTACCTTCCAGCCACCTTGGCCCTCTTGCTTCTCCTAGGATAACCAAGCTTCTCCCCATCTAAAGGCTTTTGTTCTTGCTCTTTCATCTGCGATAAAATCTCTTCACTTGCTTCTTGCTGTTTGCCTGGTGGGCACCTCTATGTCCTTCTTGTTCCAGATTAAATATCACCGCCTCTTGGAGGTCTTTTCTGGCCACCCTGTCTAAGGGGTCTTCCCATCCCACCGTTTTTCTCCATTATCCCATCCTGTTCAATTCATTGAAAGCATTATGATTGCTGATTGTTGGTGTATTTATTTAACAACTTGTGTTTTCTTGCTTGTCTTTGATTTTACCAGATCCGAGGTTCCATGAGGGCAGGAGATCATGGCTATTTTGTTCCCTTAGAATCATCAGTGCTTACCACAATTTTTGCCCTAGGGTGGGCACTCAATGAACATCAGTTGAATAACTGAATTTAATTCTTCCAATAATGCTATCAAGTAGATTTTTATCACTCAGTTTTACAAATAAAAAATTTGAGAGCAAACACTATTTACATCATTCATGCTCAGAGAAGATAGAAGGTATGGAAATGTACTGACCAGGCCAATTTGTCTGAGAAGAAGTCGGGGGCAGGAACCCTATAGTGCCAGCATAGACCCTAATCCTCAATTCCAGTGACTTGGGAAATAAGCAACTGTACACTTACAGGAAGGGAATACTGCAAAGAGATCTGAAAAACCAAATGCCTCAACTCTTATAAGGTGTTTCCCAACCTGGGGTGGCTGTTGCCATTCCCAGAGTCACATCCTCCCACAACTAAATCCAGATGCAGGAAGGAAAGGACAGACAATAACAGCCTTTCCTCGAACCTCCTTCTTAGCAGAGAGGAAACTATTTCTCAGAAGCCTCCAGCTGATTTCTAGTTACATTTCATTTCAGAATTTGGTCCCACTCCCACTGCTAGACAAATCATTTGTGAAGGAAACCAAGATTGCCACTTCTGGTTTACAGTCATCACCATTCATCATCCCCTGGGCCAGGCTTGTTGCCACGCAAATGTATCAAGTTTCTGCTCTCTATGTGAGAAGGGGAGAATGGCTATTGATTATACAAGCAACAGCATCTATGATAGCAATTAAATTACCCTTTAAATTACCTTGTGTTCTTTTTGTCCCACTCTATTCTAGAAAGTATGGATGCTATTGATTAAGTCAATGGACTAAGAAATTTAGAGTTCAGGGTGATAACATTGATTCTTAGCAAAGTTATAGTCTACTTTTCTCAGTAATTGAAGAACCCATATGTTGTATCCAAAGAATTTTAACCTCCTACCTCCCAACAATGGATAAACTTATACATCAGGCATAGTATAATAAAACCAAACAATATAATAAAGCATTATCCTGATGATAAACCTAAAATTGTCCTGATAAACAAATCCAGCCATGTTTTAAATTCAGCACTTTACAAGCAATCTAAATATGCTAATATCAAAATAAAATCACTTTGGGCTAAACCCCAATATGTCCTTCTCCTTTTGATTTTCCATAAAATTCAATCTATGTGTTTTTATTTCACTAGCAGTCATATGAGAGTTGCTGAAAACTATTTATAGACCAGTAGAGGCAAATTTGGCCTTGGATAGCTGACCTTTGACTGAGAATTGGGAGACTGGGTTCTAGTTCTAGTACTTCCAAAAACTGGCTGTGTGAACTTAGGCAAATCACTTTATTTCTTCTTCTGCGAAATGAAAAGATTAGACAGAGACTTTCTAAGTGCCAAAATTTTATGATTATATCAATATCCCAACTGAAGCCAGTTGGGCAATACATTAATAAGAGTAAGAGATGTAGCAGCTGTAACAAACAGCCCCCAAATTATAGTGGCTTAACACCATGAAGGTTTATTTCTCACATAACAGTTCAGTTGGACCTACGAGGCTTTCCTGGTGACTTTCCTCCAAGCAGTGTTTCAAGAACCCAACTCCGTTCATCTTATGCTGCTACCATCCTTTGCATTTGGCCTCCATGGCTCCTCTAAGAGAATAGAGAACATGAAAAATAAAGCAAGAGGTTTTTGTGGGAGGCAGATCAATTTGACCAGATATACTGGCCAGAGTCCTCTTACATGTCCTCTGTCTAAATAAAAGTGAGGCTGAGTAACATAGCCTCTGAGATCAGAAAGAAGAGACAGGATGGGTGAATATTAAGCCAGTCTCTGCCATAAACATTTTTGGAAATATTTCTTTCTCTAAATTCAAAGCAAATAGGGTGAATAGTAATCTCATTCTGAATATTCCTATTGTGTCACTACCTATCCTGTGTTTCCAAGCATCTTATACTACTACTATGGTTTGTTTTTATTTTTGTTTTGAGATAGGGTCTCATTCTGTTGCCCAGGCAGCAATGGTACCATCATAGCTCATTGCAACCTCAAATTCCTAGGCTCACAGGATCCTCCTACCTCAGCCTCCTGAGTAGCTGGGACTACAGGCACATGCCATTACACTCAGTTAATTTTTTTATTATTATTTTTTGTAGAGACAAGGGTCTTGCTCTGTTGCTTAGGCTGGTCTTGAACTCCTGGCCTCAAGCAATCCTCCTGTCTTGGCAGCCCAAAGTGCTATGATTACAGGTGTGAGCCACCGCACTAGGCCTTACTATGTTTTACCATGAATTAACAGTGTGCTATCTCCCACTGTCATCTGGGAGCTCTCTGAAAGAGGGAATCTCATTGTAATTCCTCTCTATGTGCTGAGGACTTAGCACACTAGCTGGCACATATTAATTAGATCTAAGAAGGACTGGATATTCTGGATAAATTAGAAGAGATGTTCTCAATTGCCTTATCCTGGTGATAGTGATGGTCAATGCCCACTCCCAAATATCTATTTGGGGGAGAGTTTGTCTATAGGGTGGACACCTGTTTTGTGTGCATATTTGGGGGAGGGGTGAAACTATTTTTGTTTAATACTCTAGAAAAGTTTGAGAAAACAGTAATTGTCATTTCATGGAATTATGGGGAAGGTTTACTAGGTGGGAGGTGAGTGGTGGAAGGAGATGTGAAACTGTCAACTTTAGTCCCTACAGTGATGGCAGATGATGATGGTGGGAGTAAGTTACGAAATGCTTGTGTGTTTGTAAACCTCAGGTCTTGTGCAACACAAGCTGGCAGGACTTTCTCCTTGATCACCTCGGATTACCTCCCAAGCCTATGGGTCTTACCAGGAGAGAGCATCGGGGCCACCATACCAACTGACATAACAGTTATACTCGAGGACAATCTCTGACTTGCTCTCCATCCCATCCCACTGTCTGAAACTGCCACCAAGCATTATCTAAACCGGAGTCCCCTGCCAAAGAAGTGATTCTGCAAGTTGGTGGCATTCCAAGATACCCATGCCTCAGAATTAGAAAATAACCTTGTGGCAGTCTCAGGTTGTTAGCAAGCAGACCAGGGATGCACATGTGAACTTCCTTTATTTCAAGTGAAAGATGCATTTTATTTTTTTAATTCAGCAAATGTTTATTATAGAGCTGTGCTATCCAATACAGTAGCCACTGGCCACATGTGGCTATGTAAACTACTCAAAATTAAACAAAATTGAAAATGCAGTTGTTCAGTGGCACTAGCCACATGTCAAGTGTTAAATGGCCACATGTGGCTAGGGGCCACCTTGTTGGACAATGAAGTAATAGGACATATAGTACATTTTCGATCATCACAGCAAGTTCTATTGGACAGCACTTCTCTAGAAATTGCCTCCATGAAGTTAGTGTGTCCAGCTTCCTAGGTCAAGTTATCTCAACCCCATTTGGTAGAAAATATGATAAGCATTTTAGGAAATCCAAAGAGGACCTACATTTGGCTGGAATTTAAACATATGCATGCAGTTTCTTAAAATAAATTTTACATATTTGAAAGATCAGTCCACCTTGGAAAGCTAAATTTTACATCTCCAATATGAACAAAGTTTTTCAATTCCTGGAGCTCAGTGATAATTTATGGATCACAGGTTAAAAAGAACTAAACTTAATGAGTCCTGATAAGCATACAAGCAATGTGAGCCTTTTTCTAGGTAACAACAGAAGCAAGAAGGGACTGAAAAAGGAGGCTGCTTATTTTCAAGGGTATTATCCCAGGTACATATCATTTTAAAGAATAAAATTGTTACCTTATTTAAAGCACAAAAATTTCTGTACATGTTAACCTCCTAAGCTGTATAATAAGATATAACATCACTTCTTTCCCAAGAAAGAAGTCAGTTCACACAAGAAGAAAGTGAGTTAGCCAAGATCCTATTTTATCATTGGTCCGGGAGAGGAAAGGACCCTACCTGACCTTTAGGGAGGCCATCTGGGCTAGTTATAAAGCTGTTTATAAAACCTCTGGCTCTTCCTCTCCAGGAATATAGGCTGACTACACTTCCCCACCCCTTAAAGTAAAACCACATGACTTAGTTTGCACAATTAAATATGAGCAGGAGTGATAGTGATGCATGTCTCTGCCAGTGGAAGCGCTTAAATACCTGTGCTTGACTGATTTGCCCTTCTCTCTATGTTGACAATCATGAAATCCCAAGTTGACATCTCCATCAGTAGAAATTCATCCATGATTATGATGAAGAAAGACTCTGTTAATCTACATTGATAAGCAGTGAGTAGAAGAATAAACTTTTGAGCATGAAGATGCTTGTTACTGCATTATAACCTAGCCTATACTGACTGATACATCATCCAAATCTAGGTGATATGGCACCAAATGGAAACAATGGGCTTTGAGTCTTCTGTTTTTATGAATACAAATAAAAAGTTGTATGTGTACTGATAAAGAATTAGGGGTGAGGGATCAAATTTGACAAAGGCAATCCTAGGTCTGACTTCCTACAGACATTAAACATAGAAGAAAAAAAATGGTTCATGCATATGAACACAAATGGTATGTATAGGTTTACTGAAACTCTGCTGTGAGCTTGGGCCTCTTTTCCCGCTTGGTTGAATTAAAAAAAAAAAAAAAAGAAACTATAGACATGTATGCATAAGATGCTTTTCTTACAAGAGCCTTAACATTTTCATTCCTCTCTTTCTAGATATGCTGCTAAGAGAATTTTTTTCTTTAAGAACAAATAAACCATCGAGATTAACATCCAGCTTGCTGAGTCACTTGTTTTCCACTTGAATTTTAACTACAAGGATCTGAAGGCAGCCTGTACTAGGGAGAAAAAGAGAGATGCAGAGAAACAGAAATAGAGAGAGAAAGAGTTATATACAGTTACAGAGAGAGACAGAGACAGAGGAAGAGATATTCAGAGAGAGAGATGGAAGGAGAGATTGGTTCTGAAAAGAAAGAAATTTATTAAGTCAAATAGAAAAAGCAAAAATAATCTTTCAAAGGTTTGGTTAAGACATGTATTTTCTTACTCTGTGGTAGGAGCCCTGAATAAAAATATTTTAATAAAAACTGTAATGTGATTAAGTTTTGAATTAGGGTTTAACAGTGGAAAGAGCAAGGTATCTAGATTGAAAGACCTAAGTTTTGTTTCTCTTTTTAGCTTTGGGGATTTACTTTATTCCAGGGCCTCTTGTACTGGCTATCTGATCTTGACAAAATCAGCTCACCAGGGTCTCGGTTTCCTCATCTACACAAAGGAAACAGTAAACTTACCACGTAAGTTGTTAGGGAGGATAGAACTCTATAAAATATATTAAAGGACCTAGGAAAGTACCTGACACCAAGCAGGGAATAATAAAAAAATTTTTTTTTCCTTTTCTGTCTTTCTCACTCTACCTCTTCTTAACTCTACCAGAAAGTTTCCTTTTTTAATTTTTATTTTATTATTATTTTATTTATTTTTATTTTTATTTTTGCTATGACATGTAAGGGCAGTGATCCATGAGGCTTCTGATTCTGCCATTTATTGGAATACAGGGTCAAGTTTTTCACCCCTCCCTTACTTTATTTAATCTTCACAATAACTCTATATGAGTTTATCTCCATTTTACAGAGGGAACAGAAGCTTAGAGAGATTTTAAAAATTTCCCAAGTCCAAACAAATAGTCCGTTAGTGATCTACTACCACAATAATGCAATATTGCTAACTTTCCCAAGACTCAATGGCACACAGCAACAACCATTCAGTATGACTCATCAACCTGTGGGTCAACCTGGCACTTCTATTGCTTTGAGCTGCCCTTACTGGGCCTGCTCATGCAACTGCAGTCATCCAGGCTGCAGCAAATCTCTTTAGCCTATGGCCAAAAAGCAATAAGTGAGTAGCAAGAAACAGAGTAATCTCTGGCTCCTTTGTTGAATAAAATGCTGATTGTGAGTCAGCTAACTACCTTTCCCAGAATCCTACGCCAGGGATCTCCTTTGGTCCAATGCCTTAAACCCACACAGTCCTGGAGTACGGAATGAGGAAGCCCATGATTCTGGCAGAAAGGCTGCCTCTCATCCCTACACCCCCACCCCGAGAGAGATGACTGATAGCAGGACAGAATGCACCAAGGGCACACAGACAGGGCAAACAGAAGCTTCTAATCTCTCACCAATTCAAGGGCAGAGCAATCAAGACACGGAGTTCACCACAGCTACAGATTACCCACATTGACACTTCAGCACAGCACTATACCACACTTGTTGTGGGGTCCAGCAACAAGCAACATCAGCTGGGGGAAAGTTTTACTAAATTTTTCTTGTTATTTTCTTAGTGGTTGCTCTGTGAAGTACAATTAATATGTTAGCTTTAAAAAATTTAGTTCAGATTAATATAAACTTGATTTTGATATTACACAAAACTTTGTTCTGACAAATCTCTGTTCCCCCCCTCCACTGGGCTATTATTGTCTTACAAATTGTATCTTTATCTGTTACAAACCCATCAACACAGTTTTATAATTACTGCTTTATGCAGTTTCAATTAGGTAGAAGAAAAGAAATACAAACCAAAAATTACAATAATGCTGGCTTTCAAATTTACCCATGTGCCTCCCTTTACTGGTGTTCTTTACTTCTTCATGTGAATTTGAGTCACTGTGCAGCTCCTCCATTTCAGCCGAAGCACTTCCTTTAGTACTCATAAGGCAGATCTGCAGCAACAAATTCTTTCAGTTATTGTTGTTTCTATCTAGGAATTTCTTACTTTTTCCTTCCTTTGAAGGATAGTTTTGCTGAATATAGACTTGTTGATTGAACATCTTTTTCATTCAGTACTTTAAGTATGAACAAGCCATTCTACTGCCTCCACGGTTTCTAATGAGAAATCAGCTGTTAATCTTATTAAGGATCTGTTGTACATAACGAGACACTGCTCTCTCTTGCTGCTTTCAATATTCTCCCTCTGTGACTTTTAATTTTAATTATAATGCATGCAGATATCGATCTCCTTGAGTTTACCCTACTTGGAATTTGTTGAGCTTCTTGAATGTTTAGATGTAATTTCTCAAATTTAGGTAGTTTTAGCTATTGTTTTTACTCGTTTCTCTTCTCTCCTTTTTGGTTTTCTTTGATGCATATTCAGTATAGTTGACAGTGTCTCACAGATGTCTGAAGCTCCACTGATTTTTATTCATCCTTTTCCTTTACTGTTCCTCATACTGAATAATCTCAATTAATTTATCTTCAAATTTGCTGGTTCTTTCTTCTGCCAGCCTAAATCTGCTATTGTGCTACTCTAATAAATTTTTCATTTTACACTTTTCAACTCTAGAATTTCTGTTTTATTCTTCATTTATAATTTCTATCTCTTCATTGATATTTTCTATTTTGTGAGACATTTCCCTCATATTTTTCTTTAGTTCTTTAGACATGAGCTCCTTTATTTCTTTAAAACATTTATAATGGCTGATTTAAAAATCTTTATCCAGTAAGTCTAATGCCTGGGTGTCCTCAGGGGTAGTCTCTTGACTGTCTTCCTCTTGCTTATGGGCCACATTTCTTTGTATGTCTTACTATTTAGTTAATAACTGGGCATTTTAAATAACACAATATGAGAATTATCAAAACCAGATTGCCACCTTCATCCTCTAGCATTTTTTGTTGTTGCTCTTTGTTATTATTTTTATTGCTGCTACTATTTGGGGAAGGTTTGTTTGTTTAGTGATATTCCTGAACTACTTCTCTAAGTGTTCTTTGTTGTGTGTGGCCTTGAACTCTCTGCTCAGCTAATTTAATGTTCAGCTCATGATTGGATAAAGACTTCTTTAAATGCCTTGCACCACTAGGTTTCCCAATTTCTGCTGAGAAGTTCTGTACATATGTGCATTGTGGTAATCTTTCAATGCTCCAGCAGTAAGTTTACAGCATGGCCTTAATCTTTACTCCCTGATGATGCAGAATCTCAGGTCACACAGAGGTGAGAGAACAGGGTCTTCTCAGATCTTGGGCATGCACACAACTCTATACATGTATATGGCTTTCTAGATTTCCAAGAATAAGTCAAAGCTTTTTGAGGCCCTCTATCAACATCTCATTTTCCAGCATTTCCTTTTAAGATCTTTGGTCAGCTTCTTGTTCATCCCAACTATTATTACTGCTTTAGGCAGCTGCTATGTTAAACATTTGATGCTGATTGTTTTTAACAAATTCCCTGGGGAAACACTGTTTACCCTATGTGAGCTGTGTGTCACATCAAATAAAGACAAGCCCTGAGAGTGGTAGTTCAAGGGAACTTTCAGACAAGTTAAATAGTGACAATTTACTCTGGATGAGATTCTTGGGAGCTCCAAACCAATTCTTACCCCCTCCAAATGACATATAGGCTACTAGTTTTCAAGGCTACTATAGAGCTGAGGAAAGAGAAATGGGGAATAGAGCAAGTTAAATGACACAAAGTTTGCTGTTCTTACCAAAATTCAGCCACTTTTCTTGCATAAATGATCCTAAGATTGTTGCAATCCTCTGGTTAATTTCCAGAATTCTAAAAAATTTATTTTGACAATTTCTGCCAGGGCTTTTGTTGCCTCTATGGAGGAACATATTTTCAGTTGTCCCTACTGCATCATTCTAAAATTGGCTCTCCCATAATCATAACTTTATTATTAAATTATTGGCTCCAACAGACCTCCTGTCCAGATGTCAGCTCTCATATCTCAGTTTTTCAACTTTAATCTCAGTATTTCTTTTTAACATTGCCCAGAAAACAAAGGGGTTAAAGACACATTTCAAGTATCTTTTTTTTTCTCCACTATAAGAGTCAAGGTCATTTTAGTAGGCTAAATAAGAAAGTTTTTAGAACTGTGAAGACATTATGGGATAGGACATTGAAGACAGAACATTATAGCCCACCCAAACCAAGAGTGCCTACTTGAAAGTATTTTGAAACAAATTCATTATTTCCATTCTTTTTAACAAGAGTAATACATTCCCATGAAAAAAACAATGAAAATTTTAAAAATAAATCTTACACCTTAGCCTTTTTCCTTCTCATAAATAACCATCTTAAAATATTTCAATTTTAAGTTCTTTTTAGTGCTTATAACCTTGATTTTAAATGATATATTTTTGTTTCTTGATTTACTAACTTTAAATAATATAATAAACTGCCTTTTATAATAAATGAGAATATTATCTAATTGGCTTTTTCTCCTCTATTACAATGACCAACCTTTGGTCCTTCTATTACTTTTTGGTTTTCTGTTGGCTAACTTTAAAATTATACATATAACTTTATATATAATCATATACTATGAATAAATTTTATTTTTTATTCTATAATCTTTATACTGATTCTCTTAACCTTTTGCCATATGAAATGAGTAAATTAAGGCTTCTACACCATATAACACCTCTCCACTTTGCTCCTCCCCCTTCTTGACCTCACACATTCTGGCAGCTCTATTATCACTCTTATATGTTAGGCCCCACAATATTTAGATTCTGTTTGGTGGATATAATTAAGTCTTTTATGCTTGGTCTACAGCTTGATTTTAAACCTTCAAAATCAAAAAAGAGCATTTACAGTATTATGATTACATAAATAGTATTCACTGCAGAAACAAGTGAGTATACTAAAGTAGAAATATCCCCATGGCACTAAATTTTCACATACACACAAAAAACAATCAAAGAGAAAAGACAAATGAAAATCTTTCCTTAAACTCCATCAAAAAAATGCTCAAAATTGTGTCATATTATTGATTTCACATTTGGACCAAAAACATATGATAGGCTGGGCACAATGGCTCATGCCCGTAATCCTAGCACTCTGGGAGGCGGAGAAGGGAAGATGGCTTGAGCTCAGGAATTTGAGATCAGCCTGAGCAAGAGCAAGACCCTGTCTCTATTTTAAAATATATAAATTTAAAATAAAAAAAAAGAAAAGAATAGAAAAAAACCCCAAACCAAAATACATGATACAACTTTTGATTTTCCTATCATTTATAGGTGCATTTTATTTTCATTACTGATAGGACACATCTATGGCATTTTCAGCCTAATACTAGAATCTGCCACCTTTTAAATTACACAATTTGTCAAATGAACTAATTTGCACTGATTTATTTCTATATCTGCTTCCTAGCTTTGATCCTAGGAAAAAAATTCTATCTTAGTTCCAATGTTTCCTAAATTCCTAGTCTTCCTGATTTTTGTGGATTCCTTTGTGAGGGTACAATCCTTAAAAATATTTTTATTTGCAGAAGGGTGCACGGGAGGTAATCTTCCTGAGTCTGTGCACGTCTAGAAATGTCTATATTTGGCCTTCATTTTTTATTAATATTTTGTTTTGACATAGACTTACAGATTGAAATTTATTTTTCTTTCAGTATTTGAAAACTTGTTCCATTGAACCCTACCATCTGGATTTGCTGATGAGAAGTCTGCTGGTGATGTGATTCTTATTCCTTTGCATGCAATCACCTTTTTCTCCTCTATGGAAGCTCCTAGGATCTTCTCCAGGGAAAGTGGAAAATTATGCAATATAAGAAGCATACTCATTGTGTGGTCCTAACTTATCAGTGAACAATATTTACCTAGTTATATTAACGACTGAATGACTAATGCAAAGTTTTGCTATTGAGAGGATGGGTGATATAAGAGAGCTTGATTATCATCTGCCATAATAGGAAGTCAACTGAGAGTCTAGTTTATAAATCAAGAACTAGCAATGTCTACTTATTATTTTGAAACAAAGAAGAATTTACCCAAAGATAAAACAAATATCATTGAAAATGATTGCCTCTGGGAAATAGGATATAGATATAAGCTATAAATAAATATATCATATCTAGAGGAGAAGAGTGCTACCAAGAAAAGTAGTACAGAGTAAAAGAATAAAACATGACAGTGAGTTAGAAGTTAGTGATTTTCACTAGTTTGGAGAAGGCTCCTTTCAAAAAGTAGCATATGAGGACATGAGATGTGAGAAGATCTGGAAGAGAGTATTGCTGGTAGGAGTAATAGCAAGTGCCAAGGTCCTGGGGGTAGGAATGTGCTTGGTTGTTCAATGGACAACATGAAAGCCAATGTGATTGGAATGGAGAGAAGTAGAGGAAGAGTGTTGGGAAACGAGTATGGAGAGGTGGCCATGAGCATGGTCTTGTAGGGTAAGGGAAGGACTTCTAAGTGTGATGGCAGCCATTGAACATTTTTGAGAAAGAGAATATGATCACATTTGTCTTTAAAAAGTATCATCATGACAGCTATTTAGAGAAATAGGGGTTAGGGGACAAATTAGGAGGCTATTGTGACAGCCCAAGTGAGAGATGAGGGTGCTTAAACTAAGTGGTGTCTGTGGAAGTGTTGAGAAGTAGTTGGATTTGAAAAATATTTTGAAACTAGAGCAATATCTGTTCATGGATGAGATATGCATGTGAAAGAGATTACTGAAATAATATAAGATTTTCATCCTAGGAACTAGGGAATGCAGATGCCATTTGCTAATATGAGGAACTAAGGGGAAGGGAGCCTCTTGGAGTCAAAAAAAATCTGAATTCTACTCTGGATATGCTAAGTTAGATGTCCATGTTTGCCTTATATTTAAGTGCAGATGTTAAGTAGAAAGTTGTATATACAAACTGGAGTTTAGGAGAGAAATTAGGGCTGAATATGTAAATATCAAAGCATAAACACATAGACACTACTCCAGGCCCTGGAATTGGATAAAATTACCAAGGAATTAAGCATATAGTGAGGAGAAAGTCTCTAAGACCTGAACCCTTAGAGTTGGGAAAACGAAGCAAAGCCAGCAAAGAGTGATAATAAGATGCTTCTGAGTATGCCAGTTTAGAGATGGGACACCTAGTGAGATTGTTAATTAAGAATGTAAGAGGAGAAGCATATTCTTGCAGAGCACAGTGAATCAACATGTGTATATATATATATATATATATACACACATACACATATATATATATATATATGTTCAATCTGAGATCCATCCAGATGAGTGTGTCAGTAAGAAGCTAGAAATATGACTGAAGCTCATGAAAGTGAATGAGATTGGGAATATGAAATTAAAAGTCATATATGTAAAATGATAGTTAAACTCAAAGGCATGGATAAAATTTTTTGAAGACAACATGTGAAGGAAGGGATAGGACATTGAGTCTGTTGATGTACCATGGTCAGTACTGACGTCTGGAGGACCAATCAGAATTCCATGTCATCTGATAGAGATTTAGACTGGAAAGTTTCCAGTACCTATTCTAACTCCACTACACACTGGCCATGTGATTTAAGATCCTCATGTATTAATTGGGAATTAATATAATAATTACTATTAAACATACCTCAGAGAGTTGTTGCAAGAATAAAATGAGATCACGTGTGTGACAGTTCTTTGCAACTTGCCCAGAGCTATACAAATGTAAGCTGTTCAGGTTTTTTCTCTTTGGCTTAGGACAGGTTCTGCGGACATATGGAGCTCCCAGGAGGCTTGTGTGGGACTCAGGGAAATGTCCAGCTTAACCTGCGGGGCACTACAATTTTGTTGCTTCAACCCATCTGCTATGGAAAATGAGGAGCCAACAAAAAAGAGAGAAACAGAGGTGAGGGCAACTGATAATGATAGCTTTAAGAAATGAAAGGAGTGGGTACACAGTGTCACATGAGTCCAGAAGTCAATAAAGATGAAAAATCCATTGGACGTGTCCAAGAGATTGTTGATGCAATCTGCTGACATAGTAGAGTGTGCCTTGCCTAGCCTGGTGCCTGTTAGCTGGCAGAACTGTGATGCTCTTCTCTCCCAGTATCAATAAGATGGCATGAGGTATCCTTGCACCATTCCAAGCTATATCTTGAATCATTCACATCAACCTCTCTCAACCTGATCCTCACCTTCAGAGTTCCTTACCCTTGTAATCAAGTCTTGTTTAAGACCTCATATCATCTCCCTCAAAGCCACTGGTCCACATTGTCATTCTGTTCTGACCTCTGGCTGACCCTGTCAGGTACCTTTTGAGTGCATCTTCTGCCCTGATTCTTATTTAAGCTGCTTATTAGACATTGATCTCTGAATTCCCTACTTGATTATAAGTTGCACTCTCTTCCTTTGAATATGTTGCTTCTGTTTACTCCAGGTTAACAGCCTAGACCACTTCCTTGGAATTCGCCCCAACCAAACCAGTGATTCACAGATTCATCCCTCTAGCAGATGAAACCCAAAGCCACAAATGAGAAAGGCATACACAAACCCATATACAACCCATAGTGTGTTGAGGCAGAGAGGTTACCTGTAGAAGAAGTGAGTCTGATAGAGCTGGAAGAGCCTGTATGAAAACATAGTGATTATAAACTGGGATGCTGGGGTTCAAATCCCAGCTGTACCATGTATTAGTTTGTCCTTGGCCAGGTTATTTAACCTCTCTACCCCTCATGCCCTCCATTATTTTACCTAGATCCCAATATATTCCAGTGCCAAGCATATGGTAGGTATTAGATGTTGAGTAAATGAATGAATTAATACAGATGAAAAAACAAAGGCCCAGAATGATTACATGATACATATCTAGTTAATAGCTAATGAAGAAATCTTCCATATTAAAGAGCAGAGTTATATGTCATTTCTTAGAGAAATAAAGCTAAAGTATCATCATATTGATGGATATATTAACCAGTACTTCCCAGTGCCAGACATGATTCTAACTGCTTCACAATTTCCTTGTAAGTTGGGTATAATTATTGTCCCCATTTGACCTATAAGAGAACTGAGGTACAGAGAGTTTACAGAACTGATGAGGTAATTAAAAGATTTACTCAAGGAATACTGTGATCCTTTTCAAATAGCCTTTTTGAAGTTTACTAACATTGACTACCATTTTCTCCTCTCTGTTCCTGTTTATCACAAGGCTCTTCCTCCCTACTTGACCACAGGCATGTCTCTCAGCACTGGTGAGGGTTGTAGGATGCATTCACATACAAAAGAGAGTCTGCAATTTTGATTATATTAATACAAAATTCTGTGGCTGCTGAGAACTCCCCTCTTTTCTTCCCACAATGCTGTTCTTAGTAAAGAACAAAGTGTTATTTAAAATTCTGGGTATACAGTCTTATTTTTTCTTAATGTGGCAAACCAGAAACAACTAATATTCCTGGTTCTCTTTCTGCTTCTCACAAAATATATCCCTACTTCAGAGGCTTCAGGGAATAAGAACAGCTTGGGGAATTTAGACCTAGGACACTTAAGATTTTACAAGGTTTGACTACTTCACTATTTGTAAATGGGGTTTGGAGCTGGAGTAAGGGCCGGAAGAACATATGAAGAGAAAGGGGCAAACAAACCGGGTAGAAAGCAAACCAAGATATCAAAACAGTTGATCAATCAAACTGCATATTTTTGTGCCCAAGCCCTGTGTCTTCGGTGTTTTGAAATATTGTCACAGAGTACCAAGCATGTCCCAAAGAAGGACCTTAGAAAGAGGGCTTGTGAGCTGGGCTAGCACTAAACTACTTCCAAGTTGACTTTAGAAAGATCACATGGTATTTTATAAAAGCTTTTATTATTATTCCTTATGAAATTATAATTACTGAGTCAACCACAAATCTTGCACCTTACCTTGGATATATAAGCTAAATACCTTGGATCTGGAGCTATTGCAAACCAGAATACTGTGGGGCATGGTGTACCAAAAAAGCTTTCAAAGACTAAATTTGCATAGTGTAAATATCCATCCAGCAGAGAGCAGGTAATTTTCTCATTACTCATCGAATGAGTTCCTAAGCATTATTTACTCTTTGTGTTAGTTCTTTGTAGAAATAACTCACAAGCAGCTTAATCATTTTGGAGCAAATTTTCCATCACCTACCTTCTCTGTGTGGTTCAGACCTTTGTAAACTCTGAGTAACATGAATCTGCTGGTTTCATATTGGCAAGGATGGCAATTTTGTTTGTTTGTTTGTTTGTTTGTTTTAATCAAGCCATGAGAAAAACCCTAGGGGGAAAAATCTCATGATCCTATGCAAAATACATTTAGGACTATCTGGTCATCCTTAGTATACTTCTATTTACCCAGTGTTTACATTTCTCAAATTAGACTCTGTTGCCTTTCCCAGAGCAAGATGAAGAACCTCTCAAACAGCATCATTTTCAAAACAAGCACAGGGCAATGGAAAACGCTGTCACCCACACAGGATAATCCTGCAGGGTCCATGATATTTTCTGTAATGCCTTGAATCTGTCTGACTCTCTCCTCTTATCTGTCATTTTTAAAGATGTCAGTGTGGGCAGCTGAAAATTCAGAATACCGAGCCGGTCCTTCCCTTTGACTGCCACGTAGCTTTTGCCTGCAGGATAAGTCTCTATCACTGACGTAGCTGCTTTTTAACTTCCTTTTTTTTTAATCTGGAAAATCCCCCGCCTCCTCCATTCCTTCACAAAACTTTCTGCCTGAATGATTTCTAGTCTGAGGGCCATATTCTTATTTTGTTTCTCCCCACTGCAGGTTTTCTCTCTCTCTCTCTCTCTTTCTCTCTCTGAACTTCCGCATGCTGCTGTTTTTTTAAAGTGTCACATTATGGAAAAAATTCTGACTATAAAGGATTTTGCAGTGCCATTGCATTCACCACCACTTCCCCCACCCTATTCTGGCTTGCTTTATAATGAAAGTAAGAACCATAATTAGGAGAGTTTTCTTGGGAATTGGCTATCTAAGTACTATGCAGATTTTCTTCTTCTTTATTGTATAGAAATCTTAAATGTTTAATGAATATTTAAGTAAACAAATTTCAGCAACATGTCTCATTTTAGAAATCCGGCTTTAATGAAAATTCGAACACTACTTGTTAATTATTATTGCAAACATCAATATGTCAAAATATCCTTTGGGGTCAGGAATCTTTAAGAAACAATGACTTCTACTGATTTCAATTAAAGGCATCCTGTATTAAATTCTTACATTCCTGCTCCTTCTAAATCAGTTCCTTTACAACCCTTCTTCCCCCTCCCCCCATCGCGTACAATTAAAAGTCGTATTATTGCTTAAGCTTGGCTCTCAGGCCAGCGAGGGGGTGTGTGTGTGTGTGTGTGTGTGTGTATGTGTGTTAGGGAGAGGGACATGTTTGTACGCTGTTTTCCCGGACCCAGCTCTAAATGATGTCTCCTAAACAAGACAAGGATTTTCCATCGCCTAAAAGAGGCCATCAAGTTTTAACACTGCGAGGCACGACTTCTAATCGCATCCTTCCCAGAAAAGTACAAACAGTTCCTCAGACGAGGTCCCCCACCTCCCACGCGCTCCCGAGCTCGCCCTCCCGGCGGAGAACCCCGCAACTGCCTCCCCAACACCTGTGAGTCATCCGAGAGGGGCTGCCACCACAGAACTATTTGCATACCCCACTACCGCCCGCCCTCCCTCCCTAGGCGCCTCATGCACAACTAGGGATGTCACTTAGGATGATTGCTTTATGACTACTGTTTTTAACCTCTAATAAGACCAGCACACGTAGCCTGTCTCTCCCATGCCCTGATTTGAGCATCAGAGGGCCCCCACGCCAGCCTTCGCTGGTACCCAGGATTTGCGTGCCCTCCGCACAGCCAGAACCCTGTCACGTCCCAGCCGTCCTTGAATCCCAAGCCCCCAACATCTCCGTGGATGTTTGGGCGGTTCTATCAGGCGGGTATGTGCCTCTGAGGATTATTCCTAAGATACCCGACACAGAACCCCAGGCTGCGACTGCAAATGCAACCGAAAACAGCGTCATCAATGCAGCCTGAGGCCAAACAACCCCCCCCCCCCCCGCCCCCTGGACTCCAAGCCCCAGCCCCGGCGAGCCCACGCCGGCGGGGTCAGCCGCTGCGCTCCCGGTCCCCAGCCCGTCCCACGTATCGCCGCGGTAACCGCTCTGACGTACTTTAAAACACCGTGCGCCAGTCTCTCCCCCCGACCGACCACGCTAATGAGAACTCCGAGCCCTCGCCGCTGTTTTGATAAAATGAAGAAATCACTCGTAAAAATAGCAACCCACGTAGCCAGGCCATATATGGAGCTGGGGAGGGTGGCCAGGGATGCCCCTTCGGACCCTCTTCTTTGGGGAAAACAAATCGCCGCTGAAATCTCCTCCCCCCGCCCCCCGCCAGCTTCTACTCCTCCTCTGCCTCCCTGCCCTTAGGTGACTCAACCAAAGACTCAACTGAGCGAGGGGTGGGGAGAAAAAAGATACGCACACACATATATACACACATACGTATATACACACACAACAAAGAACGTCAAGAAAGCGGTCGCAAGATAAATGTGTTTGCCCAGGACCCCGTGTTAAAATGGAGTCCTAACAATCACTCCGTTCGGGTGCCTATGAAAGATTAAAATAGGAAGGTTTGCAGCAAAGCGCACGGGGAGCTGAGTCAAGCCCTCCGCACCTCCGGGCTCCGCCCCTCCCGCCCCCGCCTGCGCCCTCCCCGACCCCCCCCCCCCACTTCCTCCCCGCCCCTCGAGGAGTCGGCTATTAAAAGCTGCTGACGTCAAAAGGGACGGCCATCTTTGATGAGGGCAGAGCTCACGTTGCAGTGAAGAGGAAAGCTCGGGGAGGTCAGGCGCTGTCTTTCCTTCCCTCCCTGCTCGGCGGCTGCTCCACACTTGCAACCTGCAGGGCCCCGGCGAACACCACCCTCTGGAGAAGGCAAGGTAAGGAGCCCCCTGCCCGGATCGTGGTTCTGGCTCTGGATGGCTGTATACCCACAACGGACCACAGCTGGGCAGACCAAGTGAGCTTGGGCAAAAACAAGTGTTTGTGCACTTAGGGTGCGGTATTCCGTGTGTGCACGTCTGGCTAGACTCCCGCCTGGGGCTTTTATAAAGTATTTTTGAGGTGAGCTGCTTGGGGGAGAGATGAATGGGGACACTGCAGATGGAGCGATGGAGAGAAAGAGCAAGGATACGAACCGAATAATAACTTACTCTTTTGAAATAGTAGTGGGACCCCTTCTCTCTTCCATTTTGCGGTGCAGTTTTCAGAGATGTTTAGGCTGTTGGTATTATTTTTTCTTCCTGTAGATAAAAAAATAATCCTGTCGTTCTAACCCTATTATTATGACTGCTGTTGTTAGGGCGCTATTATCTAGGGACGAATTAAGAGGAAGGCAGGGTGTGGGCGCTGGGGAGGCGAAAGGAGAAAGGGAGAGTTCCCGCCCCGAGCAAGCTGAGCTGCGGCAGCGACAGCAGCCTCCATGCCCCACGGACTTGATTTATGCCGCCTGCTCCACGTCAACTGCAGGCTGGCGGGAGGCGGGCGGGTCGTGCTGGGTGGGAGGGCTCTGCGGAGGGCTGGCGCGGGTGGGCTCACCTCGGGGACTGCGGCGGCCCGCACTCAGCACCCTGGATAGCAATACCAAGGGCTCGCACAGCCGCGACCTTTCAGCACCGGGGACAGCGGTCCGGCCGCCGCGCCGCAGCTACCTGCGGCAGAAATGCCTGGCCAGGGCTAGATGTGACAGGGCTGTAGGCCAAATAGTCTCTCTCAGACCTCGGTCTTACAGAGACCCTTAATAGAGTAGGCACAGAAGGCTAAAAGAAAACAAGAGAGAGAAAAAAATAAAACCTGCCCACGGGGACTGCTTTGCAGACCATTGCCTGCTCCCCTCCTCACTTCCTGCACAGCTTCAACAAAATAATAGTCTACTCGTGGACATCTTCTGTGTTACTCTCTGCCCCTTCTTTTAGGTAGAGAATAAATATATTTTTAAAGATATGCATTTGTCTTCCAGTATATCAAGAGTTTTTTTGTTTGTTTGTTTTTGATTTTAACATGGAGTAGATCACGTCTGGAGACATGTGTAGGGTATACATGAAGATGCCAGTGCTGTCTGTTTACAAGGGTGCTATATCTCTCTATATATTCCTATTTGATCAAAATTTGAGATTAGCTGAACTAAGCAGAATCAACTTCAATAATGAACCCCACTTCCCCTTCCTTCTCCCCCCACCCTTGTATTTAGGCATGAACACAAGCACACATCCACAAAAATACATCTCTGGGAAATATTACAGGTTCTGTAGTGTATGAATTTAACCTTTTTGGCCATGGTTTCAGAGTTAGTAGAAATATTTCCTATAGATGTTGCTTATTGCAGGCTGACAGCTTTTGATTTTGACAATATTAAGACTGGTTTTCCTCAGGAGAATCTAACTGTGTCCTTTGGGGTAATTCAGGTAAGAGAACCATGGTGTTAGACTGGAACTGGACTCTGACTTAAAGATCTACTGCAATTTCTATTATGGCACTGCGGGATTTTGCTGAGGCAGTGATAAGTACTTTAACCATTTTCTACTCTAAGGCTCGGAGCATCTAAGTGAGCAAAAATCCTCACAGGGATATTTCCCTCTGTTTGATATGGATAAAATTGGCATAAAATGATTAGGATCAAAATTGTGCCATTTCAGTAGTTGGTAAAGGAGAGAAACAGCGTCATCTGTAAGAATATATAAAATGCATTACAGAAACACTATTGTGATCCCCTTAAAAGACCCAGAATAAAATCTTGGATTGTGTTTAGTCATAACTCCAATCATCTGTGTACTAGAGATACTAAAATTTCTTGGCCACATATAGAAGGTATTTTATTTCCCAGCTATTTAAGTATTTCCTAATGTTTTTCTTTTTTATGGATAACGCTGTATTTCCAGGCATGTATATGTTGATCTGTTTTTGTACGTGCATGTAAAATTATTTGGGTGGAAATTTATAAAAGAGCATGTAAATGCATGAAAGAAGTTTATAACTCCGTGATCTATAGAAGAAATAAACAACTGTGTTTTTGTGATGGGAGGAGGGGAGAAAATGTGAGTAGGAGTCTTAAAAAATGCTTTAACTTCACGCTGCGTGTCCAGACAGCTCTCTGCGTAGTTGTGTCAAATGAAAAGCCGAACGCTGCTGGAATTACGTGCTTGGACATTAGTAATTACTCCTGGGTTTGTTTGCTAGTGGAAGACTGGCGGGGAGGAGGGAGGTAGAGCACTGCAGTGAAGCTGGCAATGGGTGCAGAGCTGAGAAGAAGAGGCAGTGTGCACAATTATAGAGGTCATTCTAGAATAACATATGAGAAATTAAAGAAAAACATAATTGAAGCATGAATTTAACATGTCCATCATTTAGAAGCTTCAGGGAAAAAAATCAGGTTTCCCGTTTTAAGTTGGAATTTTAAAAATCCAGGGCAATGCGGTAAGAAGAGGCAGAAACAGATGTAATAAGGATGAGCCAGGAATCATTTAACATCGACCCTCTGATGGTACCTGCTTGTTTGTTCATTGGCATTTTTCTACATTGTCACCTTGGCATTCAAATTGTAAAACTATTTATAATCCTCTTAACCTCTCCATGGTAAAAATCTCCCAAGAATTCACAATTTTATTTTTATTTTGTTAAGCATGCACAACCACACAGACGCAAACACAATACAAACTGCTCCTTAATTTGTCTAAAGATATTCCTAAGCTCTAAATGTTAACCCCAGAGTAAGGGTTATCCACTGAAAATTGATGTTTCTGCCAGTGGCACCTAGCAGCTGCATAGCCTTGGCCTACAGCAGAACATGTAGGCTTTGACAATTAGTAGAAATGAGAGAAATAATTTGAGAAAGAGCTTAAGAGAGGAGATATGAAGAAGAAAAAATAGATAAATCTGCTTTTTAGCTGATGCACTATGAATAAACAATGTTTCTCACATTATAGGACAGCCTGAAAATTCTATAAAGGTAGGAAAATTCATGTTTTCAGCCTCGGCATTGGATACAATTTTGCAATGTCATCCCTTGTCAGCAGGAACCAACCTGATAGGAAGATATTGATTAATCCGTAAGCACCAGATACATAAATGAACCCCATGGGGGATATAAAGTCTCCTGATTATATGGTCTTTGATCTCAATAAATTTAGCATTTAGAAATTTTAATAATTTTAATAAAAAACAAAAAACAATAAAAGTTAATAAATAATACCAGAATGAAAATGCAATAAAATGCTAGAAGAAAAGGTATGAGGGCACATATAATTAATTGCCAGGTGAATGTGACCTACAATAAGGAAGGTAAATTTGGTGGGCGCCAGTATCACAGTGGACGAGAATGATCTGAGAGAAGAAACAGGACTTGATCTGAGTTTTGGAGGTTGCAGAGAGGTGAGGGAGGTCTGCTAAGTAAAAATCACAGCCTAAGCAAAACTTCACAGTAGGCAAGCCCACGCTATGGTCAGCAAACCCTGGAAATGCTCATCCATTTGGGGACAGTAGGAAGCTTGTGTGAGTGGGGGTGGGAGGACATACTAGAATGGAGAATTGGAGCCTATTGTGGAAGGCTTTGATTGTCAAACTGAGACTTTGATACTTTATCTTCTAAAGTTGATTTCTGAACAGAAGCTGATATAACAAAGTAACTAGGTCCTTTTTAATATCCAGGGATTGCTATTGACAGAGTGGAGTTAATTTGTATTCTTCTAGAAATAGATGGAAGCAACTTGGTATCATAAGGGATGATTAATGAAAAAAAAAAATCAGTCCTCCTTGAAGCATCTTTTAAGATCACTTTTCAGGATACATAAATCTATATGGACATATAAGTCCTGTTCAGAAGTTCATTGTAAGTTTCAATTTCCCATTATTGACTAAAGGAAATTATTCAAGATGAGCACCTGCCAGGGAGATGCAAAAGCAGGTGAGGAATCTGGTAATGGAAGGTCCCAGGAGGGACATTGGAATAATAAACGCGATGCAGAACACTCTCTTGCCCCCTCGTAGCATTCTGCATCATCAAATACACTGACTAGATGAATGAAAAAAGATGCCAGTTTCAAGAGCATGTTTCGAGCAGCATGACAAATAGAACCAGCCCCAAATGACTAAAAATGGGGGGGGTAAAAAGATGCTATGATAGTATTTTGAAAAACTGGGCTGAGGTGAGGTGGGCAGTGTATCAAATTTCCTGCCCTACCCACCTTGCTGACTCGTGCTAATTACCTTCACTCCAGGGCTAGATCGAGGTCTGAACTGTACCCATTTCCTTCTTAACCTGTGGTTACTACTCTTAGAGCAGAGCTTCAAAATTCCAGATGCTGACAGAACTGCTGAGCCAAAATAGTCGATGGCTTTGTGTAGAGGAAGAAATGGCAATTGCAGACGTAGATTTTGTTGCTATTTCATTTCTGGCTCTGAAGTGTCAGGAAACTATCCTCACCTGTTCTTCACCAAAACACTGGCTGTAGAGACATCTGTAGCATAGCATAGCATGTTGATTTCCAAGCTGACTACCTGGAGGTAATGACATTTGATGTTTTAGGAGGAGATCAGGCTGGCTGTTATTAAACTGAGTCCAGAGGGCCTTCCAAGCATCAGGTAAGGCAAAGAGAGGAGATACAACATAGCATTGAGGAAGTAAGATTTGTTGAATGTAGGAAAAGTTTAAAATAAATTAGTCTTAAAAGACGAAAGAGGCTTTAGAGAAATTTCCAGAGAATCCTCACAGCACTATGAACTCTTCAGAATTGCTATTATTTCCATAACAGTAATACCTACTCTTTCAACATAATTTTCTTCACAAGGATCTTAAGCACTTCACCCCACATAAAAGTCCATGCAGTTTCTGATTTCTAAATGAATAATGCAAACCATAGTCGTATGTGTTCGGCTATGATATTAGTTCACATTGAGTAAGCCATAAATCTGATTCAGAAGGGCAAAGGTCCCCAATGCAGTGATTAATCAGAAAAGACCTATGGGGGAGAAGAATGAGCCACTCATTCTACAATTATTTACCTGTTCTAGCTCACTGAATCCTTGTAACAACCTTGAAGTCAGGTTACCATTATTATTTCCATTTTACAGATGAGATAACTGAGGCAGATCAAGGCTAAGTAACTTGCCACAGAATAGAGCCAGGAAATAAATGCAATGAGCCTGACTCCAGAGATTAAGCTATTAACTATATTTTATTCTACCTCCTGCATCATCCACATTTTTCATATTGGCCAAATGAGGCATAGAGAATGTACATGATTTTTTTTGCAATGTCTTTTCCTCATCATTTGGGCAGCAAGGCATGATGGTAAGAATGCTGGTTGGGAACCAGGAGACTCAGTTTTAGCCCTGAAACAACTGCTTGTAACTTCCTGTTTGGAATCATATTGTGTTTAAATAAGTCACTCAGCCACTGTTAAACTCAGTGTCTTCATGGGCAGAATGATAGAAGCAGACTAATGTGCAATATCTCTACCATTCAGAAATCAATGAAATCAGTGTGGAAAACCCCGAGCAGTGGGTTCAGGTCGAGTGACTGACGGATAGTCTCAGCTGGCATAGCCTTAATAATGCTTCAATAACTGACCTGGCCCCCAGCTGTAATTACATCCACCGCTTCCCTCGTCCCCGATCCTTTTTATTCCCTCAAAATTGTTTTGACATCATCTTTCTGAAGCCTTCCCCATCTGACTTAAGAAATCCTGGCTTTTTCCTCAAAGCCCTATTCTGAGTCATCACTACTTTGGGTATCTCCCATCTTCTCAATTGGATTTATAGCTGTCTGGTACATACTATCCCCTACAACCTGCCTAAACTTTTTATAACTCTTTTTTCAACTTAATTAACTGTTTTTTAAATTTCTTTCTAGACCCTTTTTTATCTTCTGTGTCTGCCTTAGCAATTTATTAGCTGCTATTTTCTCTTTCCTCCTTTCTTCCTCTGCCACTGAGAAAACAGGAGCTTTTATAGAATCTGTGAGCTATAAAGGACTTTATTTTTTATTTATTTATTTTTTTTTTTGAGACAGAGTCTCACTCTGTTGCCCAGGCTAGAGTGAGTGCCGTGGCGTCAGCCTAGCTCACAGCAACCTCAAACTCCTGAGCTCAAGCGATCCTCCTGTCTCAGCCTCCCGAGTAGCTGGGACTACAGGCATGCGCCACCATGCCCGGCTAATTTTTTCTATATATATTTTTAGCTGTCCATATAATTTCTTTCTATTTTTAGTAGAGGTGGGGTCTCGCTCTTGCTCAGGCTGGTCTCGAACTCCTGAGCTCAAACGATCCGCCCACCTCGGCCTCCCAGAGTGCTAGGATTACAGGCGTGAGCCACCGCGCCCGGCCAAGGACTTTAAATGTAACATTCCTATGTGACCTGAATCTCATGATACTGGCACCCAGCTCAGAAAGTAATCACATTGGGAGAATGAAGGATAAAATGACACTGTAGAAAAGCTTTAAGGACGTGGGATGAGAAGAGGAGGAAGCTTTAAAGCCCATATGACGTAAAGTTCAGAGGTCAGCAGCTCATAGTACAATATTGATTAATTAAATTCACAGTCACATGTCGGTTAAATTCATATGTCCCAGAAAAGAAATGTTCTCCTTGTTCTCACACCTGCTGCAGATTTCAGCATCTTTCCACCAAGGTAAAGCATGAGGAACTCCTAACTGATTTTCTTCTTGCTGACTCACAGAGGTTAACTGTAGCAGTGACTAACTGATTGGTAAGAACAAATCTGTATTCCTACAAAGAGCTGGAGGAAACAAATCCTGTGTAAGGATTAGCATTTCCTTTTAAATGCTTAACAATCACTCTCGAGAAATTCAATCAAATGATGCCTGCTCTAGATTGATGCTGAATGACAGCTGTACTAGGTTTATGGCTCACTGTCTTTGGTCATGGAAAAATATATCTCATCCTCTTCTTTGTTGTTGTTGTTGATCTGATTTGGTTCATATTACCCAAAGATGACTAATTCTCATTTCTTAAACTTAGACTGTTTTCACTTTCTGCTGACTCACCACTTCCTGTCTTTCCAACGTGGTACATTTTTATACTTAAAGAGCAAGGTTGTTTTTCTCCAAAGTGGCAGGTCCTACAAAATGACCATCTGGCCCCAGCTTCCCAATCACTTCCTTTATTCAAATGACACTAGTCACAGATTTTGAACTTGGGAGATGACTTTCTATGCCTGCAGCCTTGAATCAGAGGTTTCTGTCCTTTACTGATAACAGCACATAAAAAAAAAAAAAAAATGAAAGCCTCTTAGGTGCCCCCCTGAGGCCAGAGTTCAGCCTTGCATTCCTGCCTGATTCCTAGTTTAGAGAACTTTCCCACTTGAGCTCCTGGAATCCTGCAAGTTGGACAGAGTTCTCTTTCCATGAAGTCTCAGACCAAGTTGTTGATCTCCTTTATTTATATTCATCTTTTGTACAGTTTCAAAAAATAATGACTGGCAAATTGTAAAACAGCAAATTTCTTAAATTTCCCTGCAGTTGTCCAGGTTGGGCTGGCAGCTAGCTGTAGATAAATCACACTGGGACTTCTCTATCAATAAACAGAAAGTAGAGGGAAATAAATGCCAGAAAGCCTGCTGGGAAGAACACTGACAAACTATTTCAATATGCAGTAGCCCCGTTGAGTACATTTTTTATTTTAATGGGAAAGTCCATTATAACTTCACTTCACTAGAAAACTTCACTGGAAATTAAAATAGTGTGCCTGATTTATGCCTGAGAAATTGCTGAATGTATCTACTATTTCCAAATTCAAGATGACTGTTCATGTATTCCTCCATCATAAACCAGCTGTTATTATGGCATTCATCATTATTAATTCATTGAACAAATATTTATTGAGCATCTGCCGTGTACCAGGAAAACATTATACTGGTTACTGAAGATATAGCAGTAAATAAAAAAGGCATGTTTCTGCCCTCAACGCATTAAGCTAGGCATCCCCTTTTGGGGTATTATTATTTTAGAAGACATATTTTAAATAGGATGCCTTTTAGAATCTGAGACATTAACTCAACTTAGAAAAGAACTTGGTTCTCTATCCAAAATATACAATTGGTGGAAGGTTTCTACTGAGTGGTCAGTATCTACAGACAGATGGCTACATCATAAAGGAATATATATATAAAGAACCAGTCTTGGCCATCAAAGAACTAAGTTAAATACCTAAGGTATGCCTTTGTGTAAATTTGCTTCTATTTGCATTGCAGTAAACTAGAATGTCACTAAAATATCCCTTAAATACATGTCTACATACCAGTGTCCCAGTCTATTAGGACGTCTCCCTATATAGACCATTTCCTACCACTCATGGGGAAAAGAGGTGAAGCTTCAAGAAACATGGTACCTCCTAGACCAAAAACCGATTCCCAAATCTAAAACTCATGGTGCAATGCAAAAACAGATTGACTAGGAGAGAAAATACAGGGTGTTTTGGATGACGGCACCTCCCAAGCCAATCCACTTCCCTCCTCTGAAAACTTCCTATCATTAAACAAGGTTGAGTGATTCAGGATCAAGTAGAAGTATGTCTTAGTCCTTCAACCACTACTTTTAGAAATTTGCCTCTTCTTATCCGTGAGCAATGCTCCTAGCTCCCCTGTGAGATTTATCACATTGCTTTGTAATTACCTACTTACACATTTCTCTTCCTTAATAGACTGTGGGAGTCCTTGAGAGCAAGGGTAATATCCTAGCCACCTTTGAATCCTCAGTACCTAAAACAGTGCCGGTCACACCCAGGTATGCAGGAAATGAATGAATGAATTGGGATGCCAGCTACCCCTTTGCAGAGAAGAGAATTCTACCACTGTAAGTAATTCTCTCTTTTACAGATCAAATGTGATGATCAGAACCACTCAGGAATTGTGTAGCCCTGCATGAAGATTCACTCTAAATGTTGGAATAAAATTGTATCTCAAGCAAGTACTTTGGTTTCCCCAACTAGCTGCCAAACTATGACAAATAATTTATTATTCTGACCTGTTTTATCACCTATTTGTCAGGGGTTAAAATGCTAATGAAGGATTAGAGGATTCTCAAGAAAAACATTGCTAAAAGTAGATTTATATTCAGAGACTAAAAGCCATTGACAAAGAGTGATTTAAATCAGTTTCAGATGTAAGGCCAAACTGTTTAGCATATGTAAAATATAGAGTTAAAATCCTTTACTGTTCACTAGGATGTAAAGGATATTTTTGATGCCATTGTTCATACATCCATTGAGACATACATTATAGTCACCCAGGGGAATAGATTTGTGGCTTCGGCCAACTCTTGTCTTCAAGATCACATATTTGCTGCTGTTCTGTTAGCATTGGCATGGTATACACAACACAAGTTTTTCATGTTGATTTGGCTTCCTGGAAAGTGTCCTCTAAAGACACCAATCTCTAACTCCTCCTTTCAGACAGGTTTCTTTTGCCTCGGAGAGAATCATAAACCTGGGCTTGATGTGGTAAATCAGTCCCATTTATCTTTAGGAAAAAGCTATTGCCAACTGAGCCTGGAATTTTGCATTTCTTTTTCTCCCATTCTTCTCATGAAACAAGTCTAAAACCACTGGTCAGTTACTCTGCACCCTGCTTTCTCCAGGGGAGAGTGAAGATACTACCACATAATGACCAAAAAGAAAAAATAACGAGCTTACTGAATGCCTATGATGTGCTGCACTAGACACTTGGCCTATGTCATCTCATTTAGTTTCTATGGTAACCTTAAAAGAGTTTGGAACTCTTGTCTCTGACTACAAAGTTCATGTTTTTCCCTACTATCCCATGAATTTTCCCATGAGTTGCATACAATCCATTGAGATCCCCTAAGAGAAAGCCTGTTCCTGATACGTAGAACGTGAATCAGCAAAAATACAACGAACTCAGTCCTCTGAGCTGAAAAATCAGGTGAGAGATGGTGGTATGAGTGACCAAGGAAGCTAAGTGTCCAGGCAAGTACCTTGGGCACAAGAGGAGAGTCAGATGGCTGTGTACCAGCTCTGCTTCTACAACTTAACTAATCTGAACAGAGCCTCACTTTGTATATCTATAAAAGCAAGCCCTGCCATGCATATGTCAAGTGGTTGTCATGAGACCTACAGAAGCTAATATTTGTGAAGTACTGTTACCTCCACCACTTTGAGAGAGACACAGGGACTGTTGTTATGTTCAGTTATCCACTATCTGCTACGCCAGACTTCCAATGTTCTCCATCGCAGGTGACATGAAGTCCATATGCTTCTTTTCCTCTTTATTATGTCTTTTGCTTAAAGAAACGACAGGTCTTGGTAACACATTATTTTTTAGCTTGAGCAGCATACATGATTAAATGGGAAAATATGTCAATGGACTTTGATTTTTTTGGGGGGGAGGATTAAAAAATGCCTTTGATTAGCATCTCTGCTTTGGGAATGGCCTCGTGATTCTCAGGATAATGCCTGGATATCCAAAGAGGCTTAGTTGTCGTTTAACTAAACACTGGTCCCCCCTTGCTTAGTAACTTGGATTTTAAAGGCCCTTGAGGAGTTAAAAGGGATGATATGCAAAATTTCCTGCTATTCTTTAGCTTATGAAAAAGAAATTTCATAAGCTGTAAGCTATTTAGTGAACCATTGCTGAAGCTACGTCTGTTGGCTTCATTTTGTATTCAGCTTTGCGTTAAGGTTTTTGTTGGGGGGTAGGCTTCTCATTAAATATTTTGTGTGTATACGTGGGTTTTTTTAATGTACCCACAATATACAAGCATAGAGGCACAAACCCAGACTCTTTCTTGGAGCCAGCCTTGTGTATAAGATTCCTGTTAATATATGTATCACCTCGTTGTTGAAACCTTTAGCTTTATTCATAAACCAACAAATATGAAACCTGCATAGGCAAGTTATATGAACAGCAGAATGTATGTTCTTAAGCTGAATTCACAGAATGATTCCCTTTCAGAGTTGGAAAAGGCTTCCAAAGAAACCCTATATGCATCAATGACCTCAAATTCTGCTTTTGGGAGGATTCCTACAAACCTAGGCCTATAGGACCCAGGATAAGAGAGCTTGCTGAGTAAAGTTTTTGAAACCCACAGTATCGTTTGAGCACCTACTATGTACTAGTTATTATATTAGTCTGTTGTAGCTTCTTTTATATTTAATTTCTACAGCAACCTCTTGAGTGGTAGGTGTTATTTTTCACTCTTGACTAAGAAAGAATACTGTTTGACCAAGGTCCTACCAAGGATTCTAACGTGCTAATTACCACCCCTCTCCCCATGAACCAATTGATACATAGAGAGGGGTTAGTGGTTAAAATATCAGGTATTTTATTAAAGCTGGATTGAAACACAATTTAGCAGCCAGAGTCAGACCATAAGACTTTCTAACTTACTTCTTTTTAATTCTACTCCAAGGATAGACATTGGGACCCAAAAAAGAGAAAGGGCTGTAGAAATATGTGTAGTCAGATAGGACAACTAGAAAACCATAGGCCCTACCCTCACTCCCCAACCCATTCCTTCCAAGTGGCAGAACCTGCCTCACTCAGGAGGCTTGCAGTTTGGAGAAGCAGAAAATGCAAGCTTATTATGGGCAGGCAGATCCCAGAGAAAAAGCCAACTGGGGGACTGAGTTGTGCTTGCTCACTGCCTATTTCCCATATCACTGAGCACTTAAATTGGGGTGGGAGGGGCAAATAAAGGAAGAGGTGAAGGGAATAGTGAAAGCTATCTTCCCAATACTGGTTTTACCCAAAGAGTGGAGATTCCCATTTTATGGGACAAAGTAGAGATTGATGAGTCTTTGAAAGGAGAAAATGGTTCTTCCTTCTTCTATACAGCTAGTAAAGAAGAGACCTTAAGTTTGAATTTAAGATCCCAAGTGTGATGCCATTGACCTTCCACAATCAATGATTCATTACTCTAGGCCATTGGTTCTCAAACTATGGATTTTGGAACAGCAGCCTCAGCATTACCTGAGGAGTCTGTTAGAAATGGTGTTCTCAGGCCCCACCCCAGACTTACTACATCTGAAACTCTATGGTGAGACCCAATAATGCGTGTTAATCCCCTCCAGGTGACTGTGATGCATGCTCAAGTTGGAGAACCACTGTCCTAGAGATCTTAGTTGTTCCTTCAGGCATTCACATCTCTCTCAAACTGAACCTGATGAGGATGAGGGAGTTTCCACTATTCTCTACTTTACAAAACTGAGACTGGGTAGAGACAGAAGAGCTGTCCTGGGCCATTGAATGAGAAGTCTGTACTCACCCTTTTGACTTAGCACTAAAGATGCTATTGTTCATCAGAATGAGTTTGAAGGATGAGGAAGGTGAGTGTCCACAGAGTGAGGACAAGGGTGTGGGGTGGCTCTTTTGTTATGCTTGGTTTCCTGCAACAG
The DNA here is from genome assembly GCF_041146395.1 of Eulemur rufifrons. NCBI lineage: Eukaryota > Metazoa > Chordata > Mammalia > Primates > Lemuridae > Eulemur > Eulemur rufifrons. The sequence continues at coordinate 33,170,759 of NC_091002.1, forward strand.
CAGCTCAATCTCCAGCTCCCAGAATCTTTCCCCTGCAAAGCTTAAAATCTCACCAAATGACAAGGCAGTCCCTTTCCTCCGTCTGCAGCCCCAACTCATAACCTCTGAAGAATACCAAAAAAAAAAAAAAAAAAAAAAAAGTGCCCACAGTGCAGATGATAAAACAATTTAGTTTCCATCACTAGTGTCTGCCCCCAGCAATAAACTGCCACAGGTGCAAAGAGTTGGCCTGACCTTTTCCACTTATCCCCTACAATTTCTTGTTTTCTTCCCTGGATCAGAGCACCAACTGCACTTGAGACAAGGATCCTGATGCCTCACATTGCCTTTCTTTTCTGTCTTCCTCTCACTTCAAATCATAGGTCTGCTAGCACCTTCCTTAAAAATTGCATTTTTAAAAAATGACAAATGAGTAAGCCCAGAGATAAATTGCTTACCAAGGTCACAGGCAGAGCTCTGTAGCCAGGGCTCCTGACTCAAGCCTCAGTGCTCTTTCTCCACGCTGTACTGCCTTGCCACTTCTGCCTCCATTTCTTCAAATTTTCTGTCCTGTGCAGGTTGACTCTCCAATTGGGAAATCTCTCAGTTTGTTGTTGCCCTCAGAGGTCTTTGGCCTCAAATGGTGACCCAACCTCTACAAAGCAGGGTAGAAACGTTTCCAAGACTCTGAACTGCCAGGAAGAACTTTCCTGAAAAAGTTAAATATGCAGGTTGAACATCCCAAATCTGAAAATCTGAAATGTGAAATTCTCTAAAATCTGAAACTTTTTTAGCACCAACGTGACACTCAAAGGATATGTTCATTACAGCATTTCGGATTTTGGATTTTTGAATTTGGGATGCTCAAGTGGCAGGTATAATGCAAAGATTCCAAAATCAAAAAAAATTTCAAAATTAAAAATACTTCTGGTCCCAAGAATTTTGTGTAACGGATACTCAACCTGTATTACTTATATCTATTTGGGTTTTGCCTATAACAGAATCCCAAATAGAAGTGGTTTTGTCAAAAATCGAGATTTACTGGGTTAATCAATCTAAGCAAATGTTGAGCAGTCAAACTGTGGGAAAGGTAGAGAAGTAGTTGAAATTCAGGAACAACTCAAGCCCCAGTGTGCAAACACTACTGAAGTGCGCTCTCTCACTCTCTCTCTCAGCCCCTCATCCCTGATTATTTCTGTACATGGACTTCCCTTTCTCTTGTCAAAAAACTACTTCCTTCCTCCACATACCAGAAACACAGACACTCAATTTGTAATTCCTGTATATTCACTATGAAAAAGGAACTGCCATTTTTTTTCTATATCCTATGTTCAACAACTGGAAGGTAACGTAAAGACATATGAGATATTTCTACTGGTGACACATCAGAGTTGGAGCTCTCCTGCATCACTGTGGGTGGTGGGGTGGGAGGAAGCCAGTCGAGTGGAGGGAGGAGTGGGTCCACATGTCACCCAGGCACCAGGGATGGCTGGGAGGCCCTGAAGCAGTTATTTTGGTTGTGTAACAAACCACCCCAAAACTTTGTGGCTTTAAACAGAAACCATTACTTATTGCTCATGAGTCTGTGAGTAAACTAGTTAGTGCTTCAGGCAGCTGGTAGATTGGCTGGGGCCCTGTTGGTCTACAGTGTGTTCACGCCCATGTCTGATGGTTAGTGCTGGCTCTTGGCTGAGGCATCAGGGGTGACTGGACCACATATCTCTCATCATCCAACAGGCTAGCTCAACTGTTGGCACATGAACATGGCAGGAGTTACAGAGTCCCCAAAACAGCCAGGGAAAGCGAGCCCTAATGTGCAAGCACTTTCCAAGTCTCCATTTAGGCCACATTTGCTATTGTCCTACTGACCAAAGTAAGTCACGTAGACAAGCACAGAGTCAGTGTGGAAGGGAGAATTATGGACACTGGGAGGGAAATGACAGCTATTTTTACAAAAAATCTACAACAACCCCCACCAATCTTAGGAACATAAATCAGAGGAAACCACCCCACCACCACCCCCGTCTGCCACAGGCTGGGCACTGTGTGCTGCCTGTCCGTCCTGGAGCTACACATCTTCTACTAAGTTCCACAAACAAGGGAACTGAGACCTGACTTGTTGGTACTCTGCTACCACAGGCCTTCCTGTTCCTTCCCTAGCCAAACTTGGAGCCCTCAGGTTTAAGTTTGGGATATCCTTGGGTCAAGAGAACACCTGAAACATCTAGTTCTGTTTTTCAAAGGTAGCTAAGCAATCACAGACCTGGGTATCTGAAAAATTCAGAGGAAAATTTTCTCCTCTGAACATTGAGGATGAGTAAGCTTTTTTCTGTATTCAAGCTGGAAAAAAAATCCACTTCTTATTGTTTTGTGGTAATGTTTCTTTATCTGAAATTTCACTTGGGCCTATCTTGGTAATGACAATTGTATTTTAAGTTTTTTCTCTATCTCTCTAGATAGAAGCCCCCCTGTTTAAGCAATCCCTGCTCTCTCCTCTAATGACAAGAGCTACCCATAACGATAGAAACAATTTTCAGCCAGCCCTCTGTCCAATGAGCACTCTGGAAATGGGAACCCAGGGGAGGAGGCAATGGAAAAAACCCTGAAGGCTTTTCAACTGTGTTGCTGCGTCATGGAAAACAAGCCAAGCAACTGCAGGAAGCCTGGCGGCAGGCCCCAGCAGAGCCTTCCCCTTGGTTAGTCCATAGGTTAGCAGGGCACAGCTGACTCACCCAGCTGCCTAGTCAGGTACTTCCAAAAAGCATTATCATACCTGGCTGTACATTTTCTCAACTCCAGATATCAGATGGCAGAGCCCTGAAGATCAGGCCCTGGGCAGAAGAACTGTCTGCTCTTTCAGATCCTGCACCAGCTTCAGATTACTGGGCCCTCAAAGCAAAAAAGTAAAAATTAAATTTAAAGGCTTCTAAATTCTTTAGTTGGAATGCTATCTTTTATGTTGAGTCCTCCCAGAAGCAGACCCTGAGAAAAGGATGTGAGTGCACATATTTTATTTGGGAGGTGACCCCAGGAAGTGCTGGTAGGTGAGTGGAGAAGCTAGAGAGGGCTTGGAAGAAAGCCAATGCAGGGGACACTAATGAGCAGGCTGCCACCTGCCGGGGCTCAGCCCAGGAGGTGTATAACGTGCCTGAATTGCCCCACCTGAAAGACAAGGAAGCCAGGGTACTATGCACCAGCTCCACCCTTCAGTGGCTAAGGGCTGTTCCCAGGGCTGTGAACTTGCACCCAGCCCTATAGGAGGCCAAGTCTACACCTGAGACTGGAGAAAGCCTCAAGATGGTGAGTTTTGCCTCACCAGAAGTAGACGCCCTATCCATAGAGGCATTCAGAATATACAGAAAAGGTGAGTGCCAAGGGGACATAAAGTGGGCACCAACTGGCTACTACAATTTTGCAAACTGTCATCTCCAGACACCCCAAATGCTACAACCCCAAGTGTGTCTCCAGCTTTAACACATTGATATCTCAACCCTTCATTTATTCAACACATATTCTCTGATCTTCTACTGTGTACTATTTATTTAACATCTGTGTGCCAGGTACTGAGATTTTGCATATATCATCTCGTTAGATTCTTATGACAAACTGCAAGTTATTATTAGTTTGGTTTTACAGCTGAGAAAACCCAGATGCAGTGAGGTTAAGTAAATTACCTAAAGTCCCTCACCTTAACAATGAGACTCCCATCCAGATCCATCTTCAAGCTCAAGTTCCATCCACAGTCAGCCACACCCCAATTAGGTAGAGAGTCTTTCACAAGGCCCAGCTGTGCCCAGCCCCCATACCTCCATTTCTCCTGAGTCCTTCCCCTCTCCCTTCTTTGTCTCTCTTGTTTCTTTATCTCTTGTTCTCAAGTTGGCTCTGTGGAATTAACTACCATCCATCTGGTGTTCCAAACCCTCTCTTAGGGCAGTGAGCTGTCCCTCTCATCCCTCAGACCTCCTTATCCTGGGCACTGTGACCACTGTCTCCAAGCTCACAACATCTTTGAATCTCCGAGTCCTTAAACATCTTCCAACTCGCACCCACCCACAATCTGTGCTCCTCCCACCAGCATGTGCCAGGGGCTTTGGCAGACCCTGCTCCTTCTGGCATCCTAGGATGGAAGCAATCAGAGAACCATCCCTTTGTGACACCTTGTGGGTTTAGGGCTGATTTCACCCGTGGACCCCAAGCAAATTGAACCAAATGATTTGTTGTTAAGCATCAGGCCAAAACATAAGCTCTGATTTACTGTTGTTAACATTTTAAAAATAAGATGGCATAGGGCAAGGACCAAGAGAGACAAAATAACTAATTCCAACCTGCCAGCAAGGGAGTGGGAGGGAGGCGGCAGCTCCCACAGTCTCAGGGAGGATACCAGAGCAATAAACACAGAACTGTAGTTTCCAGGTGGCAAAAAATATAAGGAGAGTGGGCAGGGTGCAAAAGGATGCTGCACGGCTCCATGTTAGAGCCAATATATCCAACTTTATGAGAATCAGACTGTTATTTCCAAAAACAATATCAATAAGGCATCCATGCTGACACCATCTCTGGTGGTGTGGCTCAGAAGCCAGTTTCAGCAAGTGACAGATTCTCTCCACCCCTCACAGGCAACAAAACCAGAAAGTAAAGTTAGAACTGAAAGAATGTGACAGAGGTCTTTGATGGAAAATACCCTGATATAGATCAGGGAGTATAAATTTTACACCATGGGTCCAAGTGGGCCATTTAAATTTCAAAATCCAAAGTGTTTTATGGAGAAGGAAGAGTTGGGGGCCTTGACTCATTCAAACCTAGTTTTTAAAATCCCATGTTGGGTCCCAACTCCAGGTATTTTTGAACCACTCGGCATGTGGTGACACCTCTGCAGCTTTAGACATGTATATATATATATATAAACTTCACAAACACATATCATGGGTGATATTTCAGGTAATATAAATGGCGTGAAGAAAAATAAGGGAGAAAGAATAGAGAGAATGATGGGGACCCTATATTTAAACAGAGAGGGCACTCACGTAAGTATTTTGGCTTTGGAGGACAATTGAATTTTTCCTAGGCCCAGCCTGTAGGTCTTTTTAAAGTACAAACTAGACTTAATTTGGTGGCTGTGGGCAGGGGTACAAGCAGGAGAGAATTATTTTAAGGCGTTGCAAATTTCACATGCTACCAGACACTAAGCCGAGTGTTCTAGATGTATGAAGTCATTTACTACAAACCATGGCCAAAATGCAGTGGGCAGTTGCAACATTTCCACTTGCAGATGGGGAAACTGAGGCTTCAAGAGGTCGTAAGGAATATGCCCAGAGTCCCATGCTAATCAGTCGGGTAACATCCCTGGCACCTGCATGACCTTGGGCCAAAGCCCTCGTGCAACCCCACAATGTCCCACAAGCCCGCCCCCAGTAGAGTCACAAAGGAGGACAAGAGCGGGTAGAGGCCCCTGATCTTGAGGAGACAGCACTGGAAACCCACAGAAGCCTTCTTGGAACCCGGGTATATTCATTAGCTGTTGCTGTGGAACAGTATTACCGCAAACTTAGTGGCTTAAAGCAACACCCGTTCCTATCCCACAGGGTCCAGCGTCACAAGCGGGGCCCAGCTGGCAGGGCTTTGCTCAGGGCCTCGCAAGGCTGCCGTCCAGGGCCAGCCGGGGCTGCGTTTTCAGCCGGAGCCTGAGCTCCGTCCACTTCCAAGCTCATTCAGGCTGGGGCAGAATCCGGTGCCTCGCACTGTAGGCCCGCGGTCCCTGTTCCCCGGCTGGCTGTCAGCCGAGGGCCACTCTCAGTCCCTTATCTCTCGGAGGCGACTCACCGCAGGACAGCTAACTTCTTCAAGCCCAGCCAGAGGATCTTTCTCTTCAGGAAAGGCCCGTACCTCCCTTAAAGGTTTCATCTGGTTACGTCTGACCCACCCCAGATAATCTCCTTTTTGATTATCAATGGATTGGGGGCCTTGATTATACGTGCAGAGTCCTTTTACCTTTTCCACGTACCGTAGCCGAATCACGGGTGACATCCTGTCATGTTCACAGGTGCCACCCACACTCCAGGGAGGGAGAGGATTCGAACTTGAGCACCAAGGGGTGCAAATGGCGGGGGCCACTTCAGCACTCCACCGTCGTTGCTGGGAAGACGCCATCCGGCTTCCTTCAGCCTCCCTCGGCGCCTCCGTCCGACTGCGCATGCTCCTACCCGGGAGAGCGCCTTGGCCACGTCACGCAAGCCGGCGGCCTCCCAGTTAACAATTCTCAGCTGCCAGGCCTCATTCTGAACTGGGTCATTTTGATGTTTGCAGACCCGGCTGCCTGCCTGAGTTGGGGCCCCGCAAGCCTTGATTGCCTCGGTCCGCAATCATCAGGCCAGACAGGCCAGGCAGGGGCGGCCTGCAGAGCTCTACAAGTGCTGGCAGGGGGCTTTGGAGCGTGCGGCTTTCAGTGTTTGCCATTAGCGACCTGCGGAGTGATGCGAAAGGCGTCACTCGCTCAGTGGAGCCAGCAGTCACAGCAGGCCTTGGGGGTCCCTGACATGAGCTGCAGAAACGCCTCCGTGAAGCAGCTGCTGGGGTCATGGAAACACCCTGCAGCCTCGCTGGGCTTCCAAGGAGCCGGGTAAGCGTTCAGGGCTGCTGCCCTGCTCTGGAGAGGCCCAGTGGGAAGTGCAGGGCCAAGGTGGGCTTTCCTGCCAAAGCTGGGCTGCCTTGAGCCAAAAAGAGCAGCAGAGGCCTGGGCCAGCCGGGAAGGTGGGGATCGGGACAGGCCTCCAGGGGCAGGCTGGCAGAGCGGGTGAGGTTGGGGCAAGAGCAGCATCTTTGTTCTGTGATGCACAGGAAACCTGGCAGTGTCTCCTGAGCCTCAGAGGGCTGCACTGGGCTCAGCACCGCAGCTCCTCAGCCATGCAGCACTGGGTCCATGGCATCCACTGATTCCTCTCCCTCTTTCTGTCATTCGCCACGTAACCACGTACTTACTGAGCATCTATTGCATGCTGCTCCAGGCCCTGGGGAAATAGGGACAAACATGTCAGGCAAGATCTCCTTTCATGGCAATAACATTTTAATGGGAAGAGGCAGACATCAAACAAGAAATGGACAAGAAAAACATCAGATGGGGATGGGGACTAAAAAGGAGATTACAATGGGGTGAGCTAGCCATGAGAGACACGGTGAGGGAAGGCCTCTCCTCTCCGAGGAGAAGATGCTTAAGAACAGGCCCCACAACAAGAGGGCACCCGTGATGATGGGGAAGAGTGTTGCAGGCAGGTGTGCGGAGCCGGAGGCAGTGGCAAGGCTGGTGTGGTCAAGACACAGCAGTAGGCCAATGCTGCCAAAGGGAAGTAGTGGGTTCCAGGGCTCAGAAATGCTCTTTGGACAAAAGCCAGACCCCTCACCAGGTTCTCAGGCCCCCCACTGGTCTGGCTCCTTGCTGACACTTCACTTTCCCCCTAAATGCAGCAGAGTGTGTGCAAGTGATTCGGTGAGGGAAGATTCTTAGGGGAAACCTATAAGAAAGCAAGGAGGACAAGGCGGGATAGGAGGATGTGGTCGCAGCTGGAGACTAGCCTCAGTCTGATCCCAGAGAAGCTCTGGAGTGTGGACACATCATGGTTACTCCTGCCTTGAGACACAGGGCCCGGCTTTGGAAGTCAGACATTAGTCAGTCATCGGCCCCACCCGGCATGGAGTGGAGGGGCATGTAAACTCCCAAACATCTGTAGGGGGGGTGGCTCCTGTTGGTCAAAGGCGGGGCTCAGGGAAGTCACAGGTGTGAACTGTGAGCCATAGTAAGCACACTTGGGGAGCAGGTGTACCTGCCAGGAAGGCATAGCAGGAAGCTGTGCAGGGTACCTCCAGCACCTATTATAATAGCTACAGCTCTACTGAGAAGGAAGAGGAAAGATGCCTAGACTATTAAAGTGCCCTGCTGCAAGAAGGCATAGGGCCCGAATTTCTAAAAATAAATGAGTTAACATAGGAGGCCTATTATAGGAGGAACCTCTCATTGCCCACAGATTCTCTTCAAAATGCCTTTAAATAATTGGCTTCCACTATGTACTTAAAATAAGAATTGATTTATAAGCATTCCATTCACCTAGCTTCTCAGGAATAAATTCATTGTAGGCTGGAAGGTTATATCTGAATATCCATTTAGCCAGCATAAAACGAGGTCAGGATTAGGGGCATCTGACCAGTACATTAGAGTCTTCCACCAAAGAGATCAGATCCTCTCTTTCTGAGAATAAATCTGAGAATAAATGCAGTCTATTAGCAAGGAGTGCTGTTCCTGAAAGAACCACCGCCCTGTGACTGCAGAGAAGAAATTAGAGAAGTAGGACCGCCTAACACAGCTGCTCCTGTGACAGCCACCGCTTTACTTAATGACACTGGCTTTAACACTCAACTGCATAGCTCTTTAGAATGTAGATCAGTGGTTTCCAAACCTTGTCTGCACATCAGAATACCCTGGCACCTTATGGATACCCTGAGATCTTATAGAAATTCCAAAGCCCAAGCAATATCCTAAACCAATCAAATTAGAATCTTGGGGTAAGGGGCATATTTTTTTAAATAAACTTTTTATTTTGGAATGTTTTGCAAAGATAGTATACCCCCCACCCAATTTCCCCGATTGTTAACACCTTACATTACCATGGTACAGTTGTCACAACCAAGAAATCAACATTAATATATTACTATTAATCAAACTCAAGATTTAATTTGAATTCAGTCAGCTTTTCCATTAATGTCCTCTTTCCATTTCAGGACCAATCTAGGGTTTTACATTGCATGCAGTTGTCAAGTTTCTCTTGTCTCCTTGAATCCGTGACAGTTTCTCAGTTTTTCTTTGTTGTTCATGACCTTGATAGTCTTGAGGAACATTGGCCAGGCATTGTGTAGAATGTCCCCCAATTTGGGTTCATCTGCTGTTGCTCTTGCACCTGGACAAGACTAGAATTGTTACACTGGGGTGATGGGTTTTGGGAAAGAATACAGCAAAAGTAAAGAGCCTTTCTTGTCACATCATGTCAGGGGGCACAGCAAATCTATATGACATCAGTGGTGATATTATCTTTCATTATTTGGAGATGGTAATGTTTTCCAGATCCCTCCGCTGTGAAGTTCGTATTTTTCCCGTTCCCTATTCTACTCTTTGACTGAGTCTAGCCCACCCTCACAGTGTAGTGTGTGTTGAGGGGGTTGGTCATCAGTCAGAACTCTATGAGGCACATCTTCCTAGCCACCACACTGTCCCCATCTCTTTGCCTTAGTTCCCAATCACTATTGTGCAAACTCAAATGTGCATCCTCAAATGATCCAGATTGGCATATTCCTCAGATCCCCTGGGACTAAACCAGCTCTTCCTGGCTATGTTCCTTCTAGGGCAGTTTATTTAGTGTTTTCTGAGCCTCAGTTTCCTCATCTGAGAAATGGGTATTGATGGTCTATTTCTAAGAGTTATTGCAAAGATTAAATTACATAATGCCTATCAAATTTTGACTACAGTGCAATCATTCAACAAATGTTAGCTACCAATAGTAGTGACAATGTAGTAGTAGTAATAATAGCCTTCATCACTCTGACCTCGTGTATCAGATATCTAGTGTCACAATAATGCACCTCAGTAACATAAAACAATACATTGGAACTAACATTTGAGAAAGAGAGACATAAAACTGAATCCACAATGTTAATTTATTAAAGGAATACTTATTTAGCACTTACTATATGCCAGGCACTGTTCTAATCATTTTTATAAATATTAACTCATTCAGTCTTCATAAAAAGACTATAAGGCAGGAACTATTATTATTCCTATTTTCCCAATAAAATATGTCTGTTCATAGTGGGGTTACATTCATAATTGCCCCAAACTGGAAACTATGGACATATCCACTAACTGGTAAGTGCGCAAATTCTGGTATATCCACACCATGGAGTGTTACTCAGGGATAAAAATGAACCACTGTTGGCACGTGCAAAAACATGGCTGAATCTCAAAAATTGGTGGTAAGTGAATGAACCCAGCCCTGTGAGACAACACACTGTGTGACTCATTTACATAAAATTTTAAAAGAGGTAAAGCATAGTGACAGTTGATCAATGTATCATATTTTCCCAATAAGTTAAGAAGCATGCTTAAAGTCACATAGCCAGTGAGTGGCAGAACCAGGATTGGAACTGAGGCCATTTGACTTCGGAGTCCCTGCTTGTAACCCCCACACTATGCTCTACGGTATAAACAAGAAGTGTAAAGCGTTGAGAGACTGCGTGAAAGGTGGCTTGGCCTGGTCAGCGGAGGGGAGCCCAGTCAGGAAAAACATCTGCTAAATCTTAGGTGAGCAAATATCCATCAAGTGAGAAGGGCGGGGCAGGGGGAGAAGAGTGGGTTGTTTGGAAAGGTTATTAACAAGCCTCGTGGTCATTTGCAGCATCCTTCCCAAAAGCCAGTATCCTTTCCGCAGAAAGTCTCCTCCTTTCTCGCACTCTCTCTCCCTCTTTCAGTTTCTGAATATGCACTTGAGAATTCAGTAGGTCTTTGATTTTAGGAAGATTGGAGTGGGTAGGACATCTCTTTCCGTGACTAGAACTGATGGCATCATGAAAGAATCCGGGCTATTCAAATCTCATCCTCATGCTTTGTCTTTATGCTTAAGACAACCAATCGACCCTCCTCAATTTTTAGGTGAGGAGATTGGTAAGACAAAGAAAATTTCTGACTGTGAGAATTTAGATTATCGGTCAAATTATGTTTGGGGAGAATGAGTATTCATTTGAATCTGGGGGTCTGAAAAAAAATACTGTTTCTGGGATAGTGTGGGTTTCAAAGTATTGTATTTAGAGCCTCGCCCTGCATATGTCCCTAGACCCAAAGTCTTGACCTGAATTTAACTATAAACTCTGGGTCACAAGAATGCTACCTTCTTCACCTTTCACACACGCACTGATAATTTCCATACAGTAGGTGCTCAAATGTGCCGTTTTTTGACACAAGGTCTGATCTGTCACCCAGGCTGGAGTTCAGTGGTATGAGCCCAGCCGCCTGCAACCTCAAACTCCTGGGCTCAAGTAATCCTGCCTCAGCCTTCCAAGTAGCTGGGACTACAGATGTGTGCCACCATGACTGGCTAATTTTTTTTGTAGAGACAAGGGTCTCACTAGTTGTCCAGGCTGGTCTCAAACTCCTGGCCTCAAGCAATCCTTCCACTTTGGTCTTTCAAAGCACTAGGATCACAGGCTTGAGCCACTGCACCAGGCCTCAAATGTGTCTTAAATGAATGTATAATTAAATAGACTCATGATAAAGTGCCGTGACTTGCTTATTTACCACTGCATCCATATTTGAAACCCCAAGAGCTTATGTAAATCATAAGCATTGTCCTTTCTTTTGTCCCATTTGTCCCCATGCAGAATCATCTTTCTGCTTCCAAAATTGGCAAGGAATGAAAGTATCTTAATTCACTTCATGACTGAAATTTTAAACATTCCTTTACCGAGTCTGAGACTTCAAAACTGCATGCCCTTCAGCCTAGGTAACTAACGAGTGTCCTCAAGCTTCGGCATTTAACAGAGCTCATTGAAATTCATTTTATGCCTGAATATGTTGGCTCTGCTTCTGTCTGAAGCCTGCTGGGAAAACTTAGTATTCCAGTGGTTTCACTGAGGACGTATTGATTCTGCGCTGATTCTGAGCTATTTCTGAGCCATTATGTTTTAAAGACAGGGTCTCATATTGAATTTTCTTGGTTTAGAGTAAAAGAGAAGGTGGGGTGTGTGTGTGTGTGTGTGTGTGTGTGTGTGTGTGTTCTGGGCATATCTGTACGTGTGTGTGGAGTGGGGGTAGAAGATAGAGATAAAAGGGGTTGACCTATTTATTGAGAGAGACAGCAAATTGCGCTTGTGACAAGGTTCTCCCTGTCAGTCAAGACAGAATGATTGGCTGAGCCTAGGAAAATTTGATATTTTGCAAAAACATCTTATAGAGAAGAGAAAAAGAGGCAAGCCACCCTGACAGTGGCAGGTGGGTGGGTCTTTTTGCTGCCCACCATACTCAGAGTATCCCTCAATACCCCAGCCTTCATCCACAATGCACACACAATCTGAGTGAAAACATGCTCACTGAGAAAACTCACTTTCCAGACAAGTCTCCTAAACTTCCTACAAAATCGCCTTTTAATTTCATGGCGCCCTTGAAATCCAGGAAGAATAGATGTGCCAAGAGCGGCCCTTTAAGTGGAGAGATAGTGACAGAAGAGGAGAATAAATAAATGCCCGTTCATTCTATAGATGTGTTCACCAGCCTCCAGGGTACAAAGTCCCTGTTAGGGCTCAGCTCACATAGTCAGGCACAATATTTATTGAGCATCTATCTTGTCCAGGCACAGCCCCGCATCTGGTGACAATTTCACATAAGGGTTAAGGGCAGGTGCTCTTAACTAAAGGGGAGGTTGTTTAACCTTCCTGTTCCTCAGTTAGTTTCTTCACATGTAAAGTGGGGGTGATGATAAATGGTTGCTGTGAGTGTTAGCACACGTAAAGAGGTAGACATTGCTTGGCACAAAGTGAGTGCTTCACAAATGTCAACTGTGGTTGGTGTTTCTACGCACTCAAGCATCTGATGCCTCATGCATCTGATTAAGACCCAAATGATCCAAAGGTTTAAAAAGAACAGACAATTTCTCAATGGCAAAGGCAAGGATCTCTTTTATCCCCTAAAGATTGAAGCTGCAGAGAACACCCTAGTTCTGCCCAGACTGCCCCTGAGCTTTCACTAATGAATGACTATCAGCAGAGTGGTTAAGAGGTGCCACCAACAATCACCTGTGCCCATCAGTGGTGACATCTGGGGCTAGCCCTACAGTGATCTTTTTCAGGCTCCTGAAATGAAATGAGATGACAAAATTTTATTTTGCCAACAACGTTCTTCCTGTCCTAGCCCACAACTTCAGTATTCCCTTTTAGACCAAGATAGGCATTAAATTGGAAATAAATTTCAGCTTCAATAGAGAAAGAAGCTAAGAATAGAGTCACTGGTTGTTCCTGAGATGCCATATGAAAAATTTAGATTAAGTCAGGCTTCCTTTTTTCCTCTTGGCCTATTTTCTTTTAGTAAAGGATGTGAAGACAGCACCTTCCATTACCGATGTGCCTTCCAAGCCTGCTTCATTTCTGCTCTACTTGCTGCCTGCTACTTACTCACACTGATAGTTCAACTCTCTCTAAACCTCCTAACATAAAAGAATGAAATTTGACTGCTGGGTATAGAGGGCAGAGCAGGGAGAGTGGATGATGGCACGAGAGCACGCTTTTCAGATACACTCAGTATGTCAGTTACATGTAACAAATTGACTTTCAACTTAAAACTCAGTGGCTTCAAACTACATCCATTTATTTAGCTCATGATTCTGTAAGTTAGCAATTTGTCGTGAGTTCATCTGGACTCATGCTGTAGTCAGTTGCTGGATCGACTGGTGGCTGGTTGGTCTAGAGTGGCCTTAGCTAAGATGACTTCTCTCTGTTCCACAGGGTATATCTGATGATCCACTAGGCTAGCCTGGGTTTGTCCATCTAGTGGTTGCATGGATACAAAGAGGGAAGGAGAACACCTTCAATCTAATCATCTTGAGCCCATACTCATGGGGTAATGAGACCCGAGAAATTGTTCTTCCTGACTAAATTGTATGGGGATTAAGCACATGTATGCACAGAAGCCAATAAAAGTTACACTTGGCTTTAAAGATAAGGGCATGGGGTGCAGGGAAGACCCCTGAGGACCCATAAAGTATTCCATAGCCAACCCCAACACAGCATCTAATTCAGTTGTTAATATTTTCCCTCCTTCATCACTAATCAATTTTATAAGTGTTAAAAAGCCTTCGTGATGTTTTATCTAGATGGTCTGAAGCTTTTGTAATCATGTAGGTCTAGCTTGGAGCTTTCTGGATGACTGTCGTTGGTACTCAAAGTGTGGTCCATGGACCAATAGCATCACTGTGCAGCTTGATAGAAATGCTAATTCATACACCCCTTCCCTAACTGAGGAGACTAGAATCTCTAGAGTTGGACCTCAGAAATCTGGGTTTTAACAAGCTCTCCAGGTGATTTTTATACAACTAAGTTTTTAGAAGTCTTGGTCTACCTAGAACCCTGAAGAACTAATTATTTTGCTTCCCAAAAAGAACAGCTGACCCTCCAGAAAGTTTTAGTTCTGCTCATTTCAAATTTTAGTGACCATCAGGATCACCTGGAGAGTTTGTTAAAAAATTCCTGGGCCGCACCCTCAGAGATTGCATTGCATCAGATCTAGGGTGATGCTCACGAATTTACATTTCTAACAAGTTCCCTGCATATGCTGCCGCTGCCTGTCCTGGGTTACACTTCTAGGAGACTAGCACTCCTTTAGCAATGTCCCTTCTTAAAGAGAAAAAAAAAAACAGACTTTAAGTTTCAGACTTTTTCAAGATATCTAATTCTACAATCCCATTTAGAAATTATATTTTCTTAATTAGGGAACTCACTTGCTTCAGAAAATTGCTTACTTTTAGAACTTATCTTTCAACCAAAGTCCAAGAACCATCTGGAAATAGAGCTGGTTCTGGTTGTCCAGGGCATTTCTCAAAGAGCCTGTTCAGTCTAAATAAGTGGAAGAGGGATGGTATGTATGGCTTCATGGTTTCCTGTTCCAGAGGCTTTGATCACCTTCCATCTGCTTAGAACCAGAGTCCCCTGATAAACATTGCATGAGGCTAGCTTTTCTGGGTACATTAGTCAAGCCCTCAGAAAGTGATGCCCACATGGCCAAGAGTGGTCTCCAAGTCCTCTGGAGAAGAAACCTCAGAGTTGTCCCAACACTTACCTGTGTTCTTAAACCCTCAGCACCTTTAGCTTCTAGGATACCAAGGCTTCATGGGTAAATGTGTGTGCATAATTTCTTAAATTACTTATTGGACTCTCCAATAAATTTTAACATGCTCAAATTGATTGAAAATATATTGCCTTAAATGGTCAAAGGAAGATTGTTACCAAAAAGCTTTGTAAAAAAATTAGAAAACATGACAGTCATGGATCTAATAACAATGGTTCAGTTGTCAACAACAGACTATATGTGCAATGGTGGTCCCGTAAGATTTTAATACCATATTTTTACTGTACCTTTTCTATATTTAGATGCACAAATATTTACCATTGTGTTATAATTGCCTACAATATTCAGTGCGGGTTTGTAGTCCTAGGAGCAATAGGCTATACAGCCTAGGTATGTAGTAGGCTATACTATCCAGGTTTGTGTAAGTATACTCTATGATGTTCACACAATGACTAAATCGCCCTAAACAACAAATTTCTCAAAACATATCCACATTGTTAAGCGATACATAACTGTATACTCAAATTTGAGAGCACAGCATCATGTCAAAGAAAGTTATAAAGAAGCATGAGATACGAATGATCCTTGTCCTTACAACCATTTACCTGCTGCTTTCTGTGTGAAAGGCACTCAGATTAAAAGGGTACTGGCAGAGTGACCTGTCAAAACACAAACGTACAGAGGATTTGTGCCTCAAGGAGAATTTGAGAACCTCTCACAGTGTAGCGGGGGATACAGATGACATAAAGAGGCCAACGTAGCATGAAGCAAGAAGTACTAGGACAGGATATCTGAGAGCCACACGAGAGTCCAGAGGGGCCCTTGGTCCAGGCCGCCAGCCTGCTCCAGGAGAAGCCATTTGTGCTGAATTTTGAAGGTTGGATGGAAGCTGGCTAGATGAAGAGGGAGGATATTGTGGCAAAAGAAATAGCAAACATTTGAAGGATTACAGTTAACATTAAGTAGGTATGCACTTTCATCAGGTTTGCTCCTGAGGGAGCAATGGTTAATAAGCATGAGATCTGATCCCTTGGAAAATGTTAAGCAAACCTGCTGCTACCTCCAAAAAGGAACACATACATCTATTTGAAGGGAACCATGTTTGCACTTGTGATTAAAGCAGGCTAACCTTTCCTGGGTGGCTTTTGTCGTTTCATTTTGTTATTTATGAGATCTTCTGTTCTCATCGTATCCCCTCGAGGTTCCAGATGAATGAACTACAAGCCCAGAAAAGCCTGTTTGCCTATAACGATTCCTCCTAGAAAGTGAATTTATGGAAATTTTGGATATTTGTGCAGCTACAGGAGAGGAAATCTCAAATCTGGGGAAATGGAAAGAATAGGAAGCTAGAGAGACTTAAGGCATAAATTTTCTGCACACTTGTGTTTGATAGGTCACTGCACCAGGACATGCCAAACAAGGTTGAGTTTGACTCATAAGCTTGCTTTCTTATGTGGCTGCCATGATCTTCTAGAACCATCTAGAACTCTACCATCCTCAGGTAGACAGTACATTATGTGCTATGATTTGCTCCTGGGACATTTTATACATCTGCACATACTGAGACACGCGTGAAAACTCAGTAGTGGCAAAATATAATTTCCAAAGAATTAGAACATGACTCTCATAAGAATATACAGTGAGTATATGTCAACGATTTATTTACTACTTCATCAGTGGGAGAACCAGTAAGCTGGTTCACAGAGTATCTGAGGAACAAAGATCTATATAGTCAGTCAGGAAAGGAAGGTTAAAATAAATTTGTTAAATTGGGTTCAAAACTGATTAATGCCCTATCAGGCAACAATTCTATAACCCTTGGAATTATCTTTTCTACTAGAGAGATATCACTGGCATCTCTGCTGGACAAAAGTCATGTGCCCAGTCTTTTATAAAGTAATATGTAATTTGACAGTCTGGTCTCTAATCAAGAGTAAATAGCAAAAACTTTTGGGGGTGTTAGGTATGTTCATTACCTTCACTGTGGTGATGGTTTCATGGCAAAATGCATATGTCAAAATTTATTAGATTGTACATTAGATATGTGCATTAGTTGCATGTTATTTATACTTCAATAAAGCTGTTAAAGAAGAGAGAAAAATAATAAGCCAAACTAAGGAACATTCCCCTAGAAAATTAGATAATCCTTGGGCAAGTATATTAGAAAATGTTCCAGTATGATATAAAGAAATTCTATCATATTTTTTTTCTTTACTTCCAAGTTTTGGATAATTTTTCTTGACATTAAGTAATTGTTCTAGAGTCAAAGAGATTTATGTTTGGGCCACTTACTAATTGTGTAACCTCAGGCAAAATATTTAAACCTCCCTAAGGTTCAGATTCTCCATCTGAAAAAAAAAAATAGAGATAACAGTAGACTCCTATGTCATAAGCATATTACCAGGAATTAATAAAATAATGCATGTGGGGTGCTGAGCATAGCACCTGGTACATATTAAGGACCTAGTAAATGCTAACTGTTCTTAAATATTGTTTCTAAGGAAGAACATAACTGAGGAGCTACCTGAAGGAGACAGTGAGATAAGGAAGACCATAACCAGACTCTAAGAACGCTAAGAACTACAGTCTTGACCGTATGTCTGATTCCTCAATTTATACACTGTGAGAAGAGTAGGAGGGAACCAATGCAGGTTATAACTTTTAGAGTAGGATTCACTTACCAGGCCTTGAACTGAATTCTGCTAGAACCTTAGCTTCTGCACATCCAGAATCTATGCATAAGCTCATAGGGCTGTCTGTCCAGGGTATTGTAGCTCAGTGGTCAATGGTGAGGACTCTGGATTCAGACTCTCTGGGTTCAAATCCTGGCTCTGCCACTTACTCGCTAGGTGACCCTGGGCCATTTACTTAACCCCTCTGTTTTGGTTTCCTCTCTATAACATGAAGATGATAAAGGCACCCACCTCACATAGAGTTGTTGTGACTATGTCACGGAGTTATCACATGCAAGGAGTTATCGCATGCAAGGGTCTACGTAGTGCTTGGCAGACACTGGGTGCTCAATGATCACCCCTCTATTACTAGGGCTGTGAATGAGCAGCTGAGCATCATTCACAGTCCTCCTGAACATGTAGCAGGACTAGGAGTGCTGATGGACTTCCCAGAGTGGAAAATGCGGTTTTTATGTGGAGGACAGCTCCCTCTGGGGTGTCTCTCGGCAATACCTCCAAAGCTGCATTTGGAGTGCTAATACAAATTGTCTGACAGCTGTGTATACAGTTTAATGTCATAAAAACACTCTTTTATCTACATGTCACACACACCCTGGGACTGGAGAAAGGGTGTTGACACCCTCAAAGGGGGTAGCCAGGCAGTTTTCAGGATGACCTGGCCAGGCCTTCCTCCCTGCTGACTGGCAGGGTTCCCTGATCATGATGTGCCCTCCTGTCCCACAGAGCCCACAGATGGCTTACCACCTGCCTCGGGGAAGATGGCTCCTCCTTAGTTGTGGGGTACTGCTCAGCCTGAGCTGAAATTTCCATCCCCAGGGGGTTCCTCTCTCAGGCACCGAGATCCCCCTGGATGCCTCTACCAGCCCATTGCATGGCTTCTGCATGTTTTGCTACAAAAGCAACATGTGACTTTACCCATAGAGAGAGTTGCTTCATCCACACAGAGACCAGAAATGCCTGGGATTTTTTGAACTCCATAAGTGGCATTAGCCAATGACTGGCTGATGTAGGAGTACAGACACCCAGCTCTCTGGCCTGGAGATGGGGTACACTCTGTGGTGCATTTCAGACTCCACATTCCCCCTGGAGAATGAGGCTGATGCTGAGAACCATCCTTGCTTACCTTCTTCCCTTTCTCGACCTGCTTCCTCCTCTCCCTGGTCTCCCCTAAGAACATCCCCTCAATAAACCCCTTGCATATAGACTCTTGACTCAGAGTTTGCTCCTGGGAGAAGCCAACCCAAGACCACCTCCTTTTCCTTTCACTCCTACCTCCAGTACAAAAGCTCTTCTCTGCAGATAGCTTGTGAAATCCCAAAAGAGGAGAGACCTGCTTTGAAGTTCCTAGAAATGTGAAGCTTTGTTTGAGCAGCTTGCCCCACCCTGAACTACTTGCTTTGTAAACACTTTGGGGGCAGGAGGGGCAGCAGAATAGGAAGATTTAGGCCTTGCAGTGGATGGAGAATGCAGTAATTCAGAATCTGCCAACAACAAAAAAAAAAAATGGTTCCCCAAGGCAAAGTGCTTCAGGTCTGGAGGATTTTTTTTTTTAATGCACTGGGCAGTCCCAGAGCCTGAGGAACTTCTAAAACAGATCCGACCTGCTCTTTACCTCATTGACCTCAGGAGGCTTCAGACTGTTTCTTTATCTAAACGGAAATGTTGATGAGACCCAGTGTGACTCCTGAGCCCAGCCATGTGCTAGCCAAGTGTACTTGATATGGAGGATTCTCTTCCCCCACCCCCAAGGCTCAGGGCAGCCCAAAGCCTAGCCTTTGGGTAAGAGAACATTTGCCTGTTGGAGTTTGTCAAACCACAGTGTCCAAGCAGGTGAGTGTAATGACCATGACCGCCAACCTGCCGGTTTCCAAAAGTTTGGATGGTACCACCCAGACTCACTGGTGCGGCAAAGTACTTCAAACTGATTGCTTAAAGGGCCATCAAGCAATGCCTGCTCCCCTGGCCACCACTTGTCCTTCAAATGAGCAAATAACTTTTTGATCAGTACAGAGACTGGGTGTGAGAAGGGTACATGGGTCAGAGCAAGCTCTTACCAGTTTCTGGAATAGTAACACACACATACACACAGGTATCTTATTTCTTTTACAAGCACAGGGTTATGGGGTGGGAATTCACTGAGGCCTGTTCCTCTTTGTAACACTTAATCACTAGTGATCTATACAATGCCTGGCAATAGGAGATGCATAATAAAGCCTTCTCTACTCAACAAAGCTAATTAGGAGCCGAGCACTAGTTACTAATGAAGTACGACTCATTAAAAAAATTAGTAGGCAAGGCTACCTTTTCTACGATTTAACACAGGAATCAATCATGTGGGTTAGGAATGAGAAGATTTGTGTCTTCCATTTAGTAAAAATGTTTCTGTTTTCTTAAACATGATTAAAAATTCTAGCTTCCTTTGCCTTTGTGTCACGCGGCTTTGATAACTTTGGGCTTCATGTACTGATTTTAAGTAGGGTTATTAAGCAAGAATAGTGAGACTATAGGGATTAAAAAATTTTTTTAAATATAAATAAATAGATAACAAAAAAATAGATCCCACTAAATTCAGAATTGGTAACAAATCATTCTGGGATATTATGTAAAAAAACTTTTCTTCATAGCTAATGCAAGGGTATAGACAATATTACAGAGGGAGAATATGTAAAGTAGAACAGATGGATTTAGGCAGACCTGTTATTGGCAAAGCTACAAGCTGCTTGCAGACAGATTAAAACCATCTTAGAGAGGATGAGCTCTGGGTTGTTTTTCAACACCTAAGTGTTCTATAAGTGAGTGAGAGTTAAAACCAGAACTAGGTGTCTCTAAGAAATAATAATGGTTAAGACTTAGACAAGAATATGTTCAAACTAGTTTGTTAGTAGTTTAAACCTTCTTCATGTACATCTCTTGAGTCTATCCACTATTACAAAATACAGTTCATTAACCTACACATTTTATTATAAACTTCTTTGAATCATAAACTAATGGAGAAAGAATGAATTATTTGACAAATGATGTTGAAAAGGGGACTGTTTTGGAAAAAATATCAAATGAGAACTTTAACTCTATCCATATGTACACTAAAATAAATTTTGGCTGAATTAAAAAGTTAAATTAAAAATGACCACTGAGGAAACTAGAAAAAAATAAACTTTAAACTCTCTGGGATATTTTATAAATTAAAAAATGAGGAAATCACAAGTTAAAAAGTATACATTGGTAAGCCTTTGTACAAAGCATTTATGGTAATAGATCTCAGAGGTCGTTAAAATATTCACTCTTTTTAACCTGTAAATCCACTCCCAAGAATCCATTATAAGGAAATAATCCAAGCTGTAGATAAAACTTTTGCGACATTCATAGCAGTCTACCTTATAATGGCACAAAGAAAGAAAAGACAGGGGAAGGGAAGGGAAACAACACTAAACATACAGTAATAGGGGAGTAGCCAAATAAATCATAATACATTATATGATGGACCACAATGTAGTCTTTAAAAATGGCATTTGAGCCATATTTAATGATTAGTGGAAATTTTCATAAGGCAATTAAAAGTAAAAATTGGATAAAACATATATAACTTTGATTTTAATTTCAAAATAAATTTTAATTTTCAAAATAAATACACATACATACACACAGATGTATATCGATTCTAAATAGTACAGTGGTCCTCAATCTTGGCTGTACATTAAAGTCACCTGGGAAGCTTTAAAATATATTGCTTCCTGGGGTCCATTCTAAGAGATTCTGATTAAATTGGTCTGTGGTGTCAACTAGGCATTGTTTTAAAGCTTTCCAGGAGATTTTAATGTGCCACTTGGGATTTGAGAAATGTGAGCGTAAGTTGTTTTTTTTTTTTTAATTCTTCTTCACTAAGAACACTAGGAGAAAGAATAAATATTCATTCAGCCTTCCAAAACAAAAGAAGTTCACCTGGTATGTGCTACCAAATTTTACCTCTTTGTATTATTAAGAATATTATCCAAAACTTGGAAGTAAGACAAAATGGTGGATGCGTGTCTTTTCACTTGACATACTGGTGCATTGTCCAATGGACCCACTCTAGGATTATCTAATTCTCTTTCTTTGACTTTCTGTTAACTTTTTTTTTTTTTGAGACAGACTCTTACTCCGTTGCCCAGGCTAGAGTGCTGTGGCATCAGCCTAGCTCACAGCAACCTCAAACTCCTGGGCTCAAGTGATCCTACTGCCTCAGTCTCCCGAGTAGCTGGGACTACAGGCATGCGCCACCATGCCTGGCTAATTTTTTGTATATATATTTTTAGCTGTCCAGCTAATTTCTTTCTATTTTTTTTAGTAGAGACAGGGTCTCGCTCTAGCTCAGGCTGGTCTTGAACTCCTGAGCTCAAACGATCCGCCTGCCTCGGCCTCCCAGAGTGCTAGGATTACAGGCAGGAGCCACCGCGCCCGGCTTCTATTAGCTTTTGATCAGGGTCCAGACACTGTGAAGTTATATGTTTGTTAATTTGGAGATTTTTGTGTGATAAAAATTTAAATGATTTCTGTTTGGTGGAAAAGATAATTACAAAGGTTACAGTTTTATTGCCCTGTAAGATATTAACCAGCTTTGTATTTAAGTGTGCGATCTTATTCCAATATTATGTATGAATTATCTTTAAACCAGTTTTTACCATCTTATTGGTTCTCTCATTAATGAGTTAATAAATCTTCAACACACATTCATTCTATATGTTTATGCAAGTCGTATTTTGAACTTTTTGATTTTTTTTTTTTTTTTTTTTGAGACAGAGTCTCGCTTTGTTGCCCAGGCTAGAGTGAGTGCCGTGGCGTCAGCCTAGCTCACAGCAACCTCAAACTCCTGGGCTCAAGTAATCCTCTTGCCTCAGCCTCCTGAATAGCTGGGACTACAGGCATGTGCCACCATGCCCGGATAATTTTTTCTATATATATTTTTAGTTGGCCAGAAAATTTCTTTCTATTTTTAGTAGAGACGGAGTCTCACTCTTGCTCAGGCTGGTCTCGAACTCCTGAGCTCAAACGATCCGCCCACCTCGGCCTCCCAGAGTGCTAGGATTACAGGCGTGAGCCACCGCGCCTGGCCTGACCTTTTTGAAATGGTGCCTTGACACTATCCGCAATCAAACATGGATTCAGTGATAGAACTGAACATAGAAAACTCACACTGAGTGGAGATTGATCCAACATAAACATCTTAGCAATGGGCCACAGAATGCTTCCTTCGCCCTGATGTTCTCAGTACATGCTCTCTCTGTACAAAGATGGATTTGGGTTTACAAAAATCCCCAGGCTCTTTGCCTGCAAACTCTAATCCAAAGTGCTTTTTAAATCCATTCCATGTTAATGGTAGTCAATGCCAAATTGAGTAACTGGAGAAGTCAAATTTGCACACCGAGGTAGTTACAGTCACATTAGTGACTCAAGCAACTGGAGATTTGGGTAAATCTAATTTAGCAAATCAGTCTTCTGTCCCCATTGACTTACCCAATCACTTCAGAGACACTCTATCATCATCTTCTGCCATCAGCTGGGACTCCCGACACTTTGGCCGGGACTTTTTTATTTTTTGTTCCCACTCTCTGTGTCAAGTACTTAATGATCTGTAAAATGCTAGAATGTAAGCGCGTAGCTTTGCTATTTAAAGAAACCCTGCAGTGAATTCATTTCTAGAGCAAATAATTTTCCAGCCAGTCTCTTAGCCTAACTGCTTAGTAGGTTGGTATGCAGTGGATTTGTTCAGAGTCCTGGTTTCTTCAAGAAGAGACATAGCAGAACTGTTATCTAAGACAAAAAAAAAAAATTATCTCCATCAAAGGTGAAAATGATAAAGTCTGGGCGAGTGCCCATGTTTGCCATGAGATTATCGGATTAATCTGAGAAATAACAATTAGGTTGACACTTTTGTTTCTGTCATGTTCATGGGAGCAGAATTTGCAAGTGAGTCAGCTCTTTCTTGGGAGTGTGCTGGCTTGGGAAATGACTTCCTTGTGTTCACAGTGTATATACTTTAATACTGAGGAACAGACAGTGTTTCTTCCCTCGTGGTAGACCTTTCCCAAGAAGAATGAGAGGGTAGAAAGAATTAGGTCCATAAAAATTCTGATGTCTGTGACGGTCTTGTAAAAGAAGTATAATAGATACTGAGGAACTATATTAAAGGATTTGCCCCAGCTAATCCACAAATCCCAATTTTCATTGCAACAAAGAATCCATTCTTATGAGGAGACCTGGGCTGTGGCATCAACACTTTATGTACACCTTGTCTTTCTTCATAGAGCCAGACACCCCAGGTTAGGAAGGGAATTTATACATCACCTGACCCAGTGTCCCATCTTATAAATGAATCACATCCATCGAAGGCCACCAACTGGTAGGCCAGCCTTTCTTTGAATACTTCCAGGAACAGGGAACTCACTTCTTCCAAGTCTCCCAACTCAGGCTTTGGGCAGATTTCTTAGAAAGTTCTATAACTTCCTCTCTGTGCTTGGTGGTTTTGTTTTTTGGAGTCTGTTGCAAATTGTCCTCTGCCAATTTGGTAATTCTCGGTAATTATTTTAGCAGATGTAGTTAGAGTAGCTGAAGTTTGTAGGTCTCCTCCCTTATGACCTTGAAACTAGGTATTTTGTTATAAGGATTCATTCTTCCCTCATTCAAAGATTTATTAGCAAGCAGACACAATGCTAATTGGGCCACTTGTTCTATAAGAATAATGAGTACCAGCTTTCTGTTCTTTTGGGCATTCCAATAAGCACGTAATATTCTAATGGCAGGATTCAGGTGACCTTGTAGTCAGATCAGATAAAAGGAGTGGTTCTCAAAGGGTGTTCCCTGAATGAGCAGCAGCTGCAGCAGCAGAAGATAATGACAATCTTAGATGTGCACATTATCGGGTCCGACCCCAGAATCACTTACTATATCAGCAATCTGGGTTTTAACAAGCCCTACAGGTAAGAACCAGTGGTCAAGAGAATCCCCTTAACCATGAAATAATGAAGGAGCAAATTTAAACTTAGGTTAATGGCATAACTCCAGACTCACTATATATATGTAAACTACACACACACACACACCCCCTGTTTATATTATGTGGTATTTTAGTATCTGCCCAGTATTTTTAGCCAATTCATATATTTTGAACACTTATTTCACTAATAAAAAAAAATCATTCCTAACATCCGTTATGTTAATTGGCCAACCTTCCAGTTGATCATAGACAAAGGGAGTAGAAGCACTTACAGTAGCTTTCTGTAGTGGAGAGCACACAGGAATGTGTGCTCCTCATAAAAACCTTTCAAATGCTAACTACCCATCCTAAAAGTGTGTATCCTTAATTAGGGTACCTACAGTGTTTACCAACCCCCTCTAGGGTACAAATTACAACAAACGCATATCCATGCCAAAGAATTTTAAGTAAAATCACACATAATTTAATAGTTAACATAGAACAAATCTAATATCTGCTCCTTGTGGTAACCATTGAGTTGTCTCTGCCTTCGTTTCTCCCAGATAAATGTCCTCATACCTTCAACCGTCCTTCGTAGGATGTAATTTCAAAGCCCTTGACCACCCTGTTCTCCTCCCAGCTTTAAGGTAACCATAAATTAATGAATATGAACAATGATGGAAATCACTTGTTCTGTGGGTGCCCTGATCCCAAGATAAAGTACTTACATGCACCCCAAATGTTCACTTCTGTGCCCGTGGGCCACCAGATCCTAGATTTTGCTCAAACGCAGAGTCCCTGTTTGTCAAGCTTCGATTGCCTATCTGTGTACTCTCTACACGGGTCAGACGTAGAAATGTAGGCAAGAATGAAAAGCATGGGACTCCACCCCACATCTGTAGCAGTGAACTCCCAGATAACACATGCATCCTCCATGTCTGGCCAAATGAGCTCAAGAGGATGATAGAAGATGTCTGTTTTTAAAATTTTAATAATTGTTTTGTCTATTTTGATGTATATTAAGAAAACATAGCCACAAAACTTTTGATTTTGTAGATATTATTTAGAACAATGCTGAGTTTGAAAGGTCAGTCCATTAAAATCAATTTTTTGGAAGATTAAATAAATTAATAATGTGATGTACATTTATGCCTAAATTATGAAGAAGGCACAAGCAGCCCAGGGTTTTGGAAAAACTATTCACAAAGATAATGGGTTCAGGATATGGGGGTCCTGGCCATAGGTGTCTTCTTCACCCTAAATACTTTTTCTAGGAAAACACAGATCTTGTTGATTAGCATCATTTACCTACCAATCTGTTCATCTTGTCTCCGGAAGAAAGTAGACAATAATGGAAAATGCCAAAACTCAGTGAGTTTAGCAACACAACCACCATTGATTCTTTCATAAATACCATATAGTTCATATGCCTCCTTTTAATTCAGGAGAGAAAGCATTCTGTACCAAGAGCAGTATCCACCTCAGAAGAAACTAGAATTTTAGTTTTGCTAGGGTAATATCAGGGAATATAAAAATAGTGAACATCTCAAATTAACAGTAAAAAAAAAAGTACAGGCCACATTGGCCTTAGTCATGTTATTTCTATATATTCTAAAAGCATCCTCGATGAGCATAGACAAGTCCCTTCCTCCAAGTTTTTTGATGTTTGCTATTTCAAGGATACCTTAAGATGAGCCCTAGATTGGCAGTTAAAAGCCTCAGGCTCCAGGTGACTCTATAGTCTCAGATTACTCCACCTCTCGAAGCTTCCCTTTCTCCTGTGACAAATGACGCTCCAGTAACCCTCAAATTCTAGCCATTCTGTGATATTCTGAATGTAGATATTCTTTGCTGTGGCTGGGAATATGAGGAATTTTTGTTCTTTTTTCCCCTCTATTCCTCACGCAGTGATTTGTTGATACCTGACATTCAGTCATCCATATGTAATAAATACAGCTCATAAACAAATGGAAGTTGTCTTAGGTTGGGTTTCTCAGAAGCAGCCCCTTAGACGTGGATTTATGTACATGTGATTTATTAAGGAAGTGCTTTCAGGAGAAATCAGGAAGGGAGTGGGAAAAGAAGAGTGGCACAGATGGCAGGAAACCAAGCAAAGGAGCCATTGCAGACGGCGTCCCAGCTTTGGTGAGGTCCTGAGAGCATCTTTGGAGGGTTCATTACACCTGGTGGTTTGCCTCACCTTAAGGCAAAAGAGCTGGGCTTTTGTACTCCTGTGCCAGTCAGTTATTAGCTATGGGCCTGCCCAGGGAGGCCGGGGGGGGGGGGGGGGGCGCGGGGGGGTGCACATAAGCTCCCAGATACTTGCTGCTCTCAGTGGATCAGGGGAAGCAGTCCCAGGGTGGTCTTACAAAGAGGATCCCAGGTACAAAACGGGGAATGCCCACCAAGATCCAGTTAGAGAGCTGAGCAGAGCACCAACAGCATCCACTACTGAGGGCAAGACTGTTGCTGAACCTGCGTGTACAGCAGCTTCCTTCTAACTGTTGATTTGGTCGTAGGCGCACAGAAATCATTTGGTTTTAATGAGAATGTGGGGGGTCCTTCTGTTTGGTCTTGGATCCCGTCTGCTCATGCACTCCCTAAGAGAAATCATTTTATTTAGCATCTAAGACAACTTGTTTTTTATTGCAGCCAAATGTTAGTGCTACAGGATACTGCTCATCTCCCAAGAACCAGGCTGTGTACCTCGGAATACAGACAGTATTTTCATCAGTTCTGCCATGGGCAAGGTGGAAGAGAACTGAAAGCAAAGGCTTCCTGCTAGAGCTCCTAGAACCACCCCTTAGGGGCAGTCCTTTCACTCCAGTACGTGTTGGTCAAATGGGTGAACCAGTTATTGTGGTTTGCCTTGACTAAGATCAGGGTAAATGAGACAATGTTGGGTTCTGCCCTTCCCTCTCTCCTGGTCAGTGAGTTCGCTGTGCTTTGGCTCCCAAGTAAACAATCAGGAACTGTTGCATAACACAAACCACAGGGCTAAATACCCATTTAGCCCATTTGCAGAACAGACAAAAGAAACATTGGCATTTTTGAAAAAGAGAGATTTAGGCATAATCAGTGTTGGTTGTGGCTGGCTGCCCCGTTGCAATTAAGAAATGCCAATGCTGGGTGCATTTAAATGCCAGGCCTCCCGAGACCCAGCACCCTAAAAAACAATACACAAGCCAAAGCTGCCCATCAGCGATGTTGTCGTTAATCCTGGAATAGCCCAGGGAAGGGGCTCATTGGGGAAGCCAGATTTCCCTTCTCAGAGGAAACCAGATCAGGACTGTTTCTATTTATACTCAGATATATAGATATAGAGTCCTATTTAGGAATGGTGTGGAATGGAATGGTCTAGAAAATAAATAAGCTATACTTGAAAGAAACTGGGCTTCCAATGGTGCTCTGTGCCTTCCCTCAGAGACACGGAGGGAGAGGGTGACACTTCTGTGAGCTGGTTGAAGTACTCGTCACTTGAGATGGTTCTTCAGCCAACCCTTCCTGTAAGAAATGTATTCATGGTATTTAACCTAGCGCATCCAATGTCATCAAATATTGAAAAGAACATGGTGGGGAGAACAAGAAGCCACCACCTCAAATTAAGACGGCCTCCTTAAATGCTGAGGAACTATGTACTTGTGTTTCTGGATGATTTTATCTTAGGGTTATCAGAATATCCCATTGGATACTTACAAAGACCTTCAGCCCTGAGTAATGCTACACATTGATCCTCCCATGCTGGGAGGCATAAGAAGGACCTATGGCGGTTGTTAAAAATGCAAATTCTAGCCCAATCTCCATAGATCTATTTCCATAGGTGATGCAACTGAGAATCTGCAGTTTTAACAAGCAACTAAAAAAGGTTTTGATGCAAGGAGACCAGGCTACTAAGAAGTCCTGTTGTGAGCAGTTGTGACCTAATCCATTAACCAGATAATGGGAGTAAAATGGATGCCAGATGGCAAATCAATTCACTCATGAACCATATATTTATCATATTTGAAATATAATCTTTTGATTTAACTAGGAAATTGATTAAACCCAGTAGCACCCACTATGAACCGAAAGGGAGATTGAATTTCATGTGCAAGAATATTCAAAATACAATCACAGGGAGCCAAGTCCACTCTACACTTTTAAAAATTTACAACCACGGATATGGAAGATTTAAGAAATGACCATTATTAATAATAGAAGTGTAAACAGAAGCTTGCTACATGTTATCTGCTAAAAGTATTCTTTGCTCTGGTCCTTAGTTTAGCAGTAAGACATGAATTTTAATTATCATTTTCAGAGGAAGAAGAATAATTTATATCAGGACCATCCAATATTCAGAATCCTCAGTGTTTTCTTCCTCTGATTATCTTAAACAAGTCTTAGCTTTCAGAGATTCTGTTATTTGGGGAAAATGGAAAGTCTCCGGTGTGCTTTTTCTCATAACCCTCTTCCTTTTGTTTTCTGAATAAAAGACTTTATCTTGTGGAAATCAGCCAGGCTGTCCACTGTCGCAGGCAGGGCACTGTTGGGACACACTTAGAACCTATAGTCCCCCAGAGCTTCTAGTCACTTGGGAAGCAAAGGATGCTAGAAGTCTGCAGAACATGTGAACTGGGGGGTTTAAAATAACAATGCACCATCAAGAGTGGAAACACAAAAATAGAGTCATTCTCAGCCTCTTCCACTTACCAGCTCTGAGGTCTCGGTTGGTTATCAAGTCAATTTGTACTTCATTTTTTTCATGCTTAATATGGAGATAATATGGTTTGGGGCAGTATTTCTAGAATTTTTAATGCTTGGTATCTTGTTCAGAAAGTGATCTGAACCGGCAGGTCTGGGGTGGAGCCTAAGGTTGTACATTTCTAACAAACTCACAGGTGAGGCTGATGCTGGCCTGGGGACCACGTTCGGAGTAGCAAAAGTTTGGGGTTTCTATATAAACCCCATAGTTTTACAAAAAGTTCCTGGTTTGATTCCTATCACATGGCAAGTTCTTCATAAATAGCTATTATTATGAATAATGTTTTGACAACTAGCGAGTTGTCTCAGCAGCAATCACTGTCTTAACTATTGCCTTAGAATGGGCACTTTGCATCTCACAGTTGCATTAACTTCAAGGAGAAATTTCATCCATTGAAAATAATAGTTCTTGGGCTGGGTGCGGTGGCTCACACCTGTAATCCTAGCACTCTGGGAGGCTGAGGAGGGAGGATCGCTTCAGGCCAAGAGTTTAAGACCAGCCTGGGCAACATGGCAAGACTCTGTCTCTACAAAAACTAAAAAAAATTGGCCAGGCATGGTAGCACTTACTACTAGTAGTCCCAGCTACTCAGGAGGCTTGAGCCCAAGAGTTCAAGGTTACAGTGAGCTATGATTGCACCCTTGCACTCCAACCTATAACAAAGTGAGATCCTATTTCTAAAACAAGAAACGAACGAACGAAAGAAAGAAAGAAAGAAAGAAAGAAAGAAAGAAAAAATAAATCATCCTCAGCTCAAGGCCAATACAAAAATAGGCAGCAAGCTGGATTTGGCCCATGGGTCCTAATTCCCCTGAGGCATCTGGTTAATTTAGCCCGCTGTTTCTCCACTCGTATATAACTATAGCCCCTCCCCACAACCCCACTTGGTGACAATTATTAATATCCCAGGAGACGGCGTTCTGTAGATTGGAGCTACCTGACATGTGCTCTGTGGACCAGCAATGTCAGCATCATCTGCGGGCTTGTTAGAAATGCAAACTCTAGGACCCCATCTCAGACCAACTGAATCAGAATCCCTGGGGCCTGGCCATCTGTTCTAATAAGGTCTCTGGTTATTCTGACTCCCCTGGAAATTTAAGAAGCACTGTCCTAGACCACACCTTGAAATGTGTTGATTTGGAAATATTAAATGCTCCCCGGGGATGTCAGAACAGTTCATTTAGTCATTCATTCAACAAGTCAATTGACATGAATCGAACACTTATGAGTGGCCAGAGCCTTTAGTAAGCACTGATTTCGGATAATTGATAAGATATTCTTGGGGCCTTCATGGACTGGGAGATTGATGGTCTTCCATCAGAGACTCAGAGAATAGTTTTGAGTGGCTCTACTTCTTAGTTTCTTCCCTTACTAAGTAGGTTTTGCTGGTTGAGGCCACACTGCCAGCTCGGGCAACACATAGGATAGTGGTTTAATGTGCTAATGTGAGTGATGTGTTATAGGCCGCCTTGAAAATAAATATCATTTTACTATTAACATCCCTTCAGCTACTAAAATTACTGTTAATCAATGTTGTTATGCCTCTTCAGTTGCTGTGTGTTAGGATGCTAACATGCATGGGTTCGGGGTTTATGGGAACAATTTATCGAACACTAGCAATAAACATCCCAACAGTAGATCTGGAGGTGCACACAGTGACCACTCCCCAGATCTTAGTAGCAGAGAGGACATTGCTTTTTCAGCTTTGCAATGCTGTGTATTTCAGATCTGTCAGCCCTCCTCCTAAATTACAGACATATCCCAACATTTTAGAGCAGGACAAAGGTGTGAGAGCTCCTGGGGGAACCATGAAAGTGATGCAATCAAGGGTATCTGCCACATACATGGCTTCTCTGCCATCTCGCCACATGCCCATCAGCCAGACCCAGATAGGTTGCTGTCATCTCAGAGCTAGGGGCCCTACAGCTGTTCTTCACATGCTGAGAATAGCAACTTCAAGGGGAGATTGCCAAGGAAACACATAAGACTTGAGTGTGTGTGTGTGTGTGTGTGTGTGTGAAAGAGAGAGAGACAGAGAGAGCACACAAACATCTGCCAGCAAATAGACCTAGAGGAGTGGGAAATAGCAGTAGTACCACAGGTCTGAAAGCCCACGGATCCCTGCCTTTGAATAAACTGGCCTGTTGAAAGGTCAGTTGCTTGCTTAGACTGAAGGAAGATGTTCCCCCAAGGAACCCAGCAGCAAAATATCAAAACAGAGAACAGGGCCAGAAGGCGTTGGTGTTTGTCTCCTGGTGGTAATCCTACGAGGGATGCTGCTTAAAGCCTGCAGGCTCGTGCACTCTGCTGGTTTCCCTGGTTTCAGGCTTCCATGGGTGCTCAGCGCCACAGCAACATGCCTCGCGCCCGGCTGTTAGGAAAGGAAAGCTAATTAACAAGCACTGGATTTGTTTCACTCTTAGCAAAGGGTACACACCTACCCGGAACGAGCCAGGCTTTCTGAATATTAAGCCGCCACATCCTTACAAACAAGGTTGGTCAGAACTTTCTAGAATTTATTCTCCTCGACAACCCCGTGAGGTTGGCACTGTTTGTCCTGTTGAGAAAACAAAGGCTCAGAGATGGTGATGAACTTGCCCAGAGCCACCCAGCTTCTGCGTGCCAGAGCCAACAGTCCAAACCAGGTCTTTCAGACAGCAAAGCTTTTATCCACTCCACTAAGCTACGACCCAGAGTCTACTCAGCTTCCCCAAGGGTCTACCATTTTATTGTGGAGGACAGATTTCCTGTCTCTGAGGAACGTTGGAATTTTGTTCCTGCTCATCTTGAGTGATGTGGTATAAATCCCTCCCAGTTTCTGTTTTCTAGATCCCTAATTTTTACAGTGGAGACCTGTATTTAAGTAAAACATGAAGTGTTTACAGCTCTACATTATATCGTGAACACATATTCTGGTGGCCAGAGCAGATGTTTGGAAAATTAGCAGGCACATAGTAAAATGCTCTGTCAATTTTTTAAATGACTGTCCATAAAACTAACCTAACATAAGCATATTACCTTATTTTTTAATGCCAGTGGTAGAATGCAGCCCTGAAGCTTTTTTACTTCCTTTTTTACCCTGATTTCATATTTGATGCTTTGCCCAAGAATCAACGGGTAGAAAAGAACAATGAAGTCTATTATCTCCAAAGAAGTTTCAATTTAGGATTCCTCCTAAGAACTCTTCAATAGTATGACTTCTTTAACGAGAGTGATGCATATGAAAGGTCCTAATAATACGTGCTAAATTAAAATCTCATAGGAATTCAGCCTTAGTGTTGAGAAAGCAGCATAAACGTGGACCTGGGAGATGAGAACTCAGAGCTCCCTCCCCCAGGCTCAGTGTAAGGGCCCTTTTGTGAACTTTTGTGTCCTTGTCTCCCAATAAATATGTTCCTGATTTTTTTGATAAAGAATATTCACTTTTATTTTTGCAAAAAGTAATTCTCATACAAATAATAATACAAACATGGTATTGCCCCAAGAGCCTAAATCTAATTTCCTCTCTCAGCTTCAGTTTTCAATAAAAGCACAAATACAAATATGTTTTCAGTTAGAAAATCATGCTTATATGCAGTGTTTCTATCCCGTTTTAAGTTTCTTCAGGCCTTTATTAGTGGGTATAATACCAGCTGCTATAACAAAACTAACCCCTTGTGTTTTCAGTAGTGTAGCACAATGGAAGTATATTGTTTGCTCATCTAAGAGTTCAGGTGTTTCTGGCCAACAGTCAACTTCCCTCCATGCAGGGATGCAGAGGACCCAATCTGCTGCTGTCTCATGGCTCAGCCATCCTCTAGGGGCCTGTTTTTCTGGCAAAGGGGGAAAGAGAGGGAATAGAATACCTATTTCTGAACTGCCTTAGTCTAATAGGGACACACATCATTCTGCTACAATTCACAGACCATCTCTAGACACATGGCACCACCTCCTTGAAATAGGGATTGGAAATATTATTCCTGGCTGGACAGCTATTTCCCAGAGACCATACTCCACCATGCAAGACAAGGATAAATTTCAGTGCACAGTTGGCCATCTCAGCCACAAGACAAGAGCCCACACCTTCCACAAATGTCCTACTCACAGAGAAGTCTTCACCACATCAAATACTTATCATCTGAAACCCTTCTGTAGGCCCCTCACCCCTTCCCTCTAATGGCTGGATATTCCTGGGGGCATGGTTTCCTTAAGGAGGCCTGCTGCAAAACCATCGGCATCCGTGACACCAGGTATGTCCCCTGCTGTACTTACTGTCACACTGAATCATCTAATTTCTTTCTTTCACATCCATCTTCCCAATCACACTGTAGTTCTGTAAAGGCAGTGAACTTCCTGTCTTACTTGTCACTATGTTCCTAGTGCCTAACACTGTTCTGGCATACTACAGGTGCTCAACAAATATTTGAGAAGGAAGGAAGGATGTGAGAAAGGAGGGAGGGAGGGACGAGTTTGCTCTGGAGGGACCTCAGTCTTGCTACCTGTAATTTGCACCATATGAGATTGCAAGAGAGTAGCCAAGAAATAGGCTGGTCACATTTCAGGGCCAAGCACTCATCCCTCTTTGGAGTGATAGTGGCTCACCTCTGCACAAGCCCAGTTAGCAATCTCTGATGACAATTGAAGGAGATGACAGGTTTTCTGCCTTTTGCTTTTAAACACCTCTAAATACAAAGGAATACTACTCAACAACAAAAAGGAATGAACTGTGAATACATGCTACAACATGGATAAATCTCAAGATAATTGTGCTAAGTGAAAGAAGGCAGACAAAATATATACTATATGATTTCAATTATATAAAATTCTAGGAAATGGAAAATAATTTCTAGTGATGGAAAGTAGATCAGCAGTTTTCTGGGCATGGAGGTGGGATGGGATAGGGAGGGAAGCAGTGGATGGGTAGGAATATTAAGAGCATAAGAAAACTTTTGGGAGTGATGGATACATTCATTTTCTTTATTGTGGTCATGGTTTTCTGGATGTAGAAAGCTTCTCAAATTGTACAATCCAAATATGTGGGGTTGACTGTGCGTCAGTTATACCACAGTAAAGCTGTTTTAAACAAAGAAAAAATGAAATAAATAAATGTGACATTAAAAGTGTACAAACCCAAAACCGCATTCCTCCATCCCATCATTCCCAACCCTTGAGTCGTTTGTGTCTTTAAAAATACTTCATAGGTAGACAGGTATCTATCTCCATGGTAACGTTGGCAAGTGTGTATTCATGGAACCTTCTGGAGAAATAGCATGATTCTATTGACTCTTGTCGGGGTGTGGCTTCAAGTTCAGAAGATGACAGAGCCGTGGGTCATGACAGAGTGTGGGTCATTCAGATCTTCCACTCTTTGCACACACCTACACGCACAGGTTTAAGCTCAGACTTTCAAATCTGCTTCTTTCCAGGTTCGGGGCCAAATACATCACTGACCCCCCCGCCCAGGCGCCCAGCCACCCCCCACCGTTACCATGGCCGAAGACGCAGACATGCGCAATGAGCTGGAGGAGATGCAGCGAAGGGCTGACCAGTTGGCCGATGAGGTGAGGGATGGAGACCTGGGAAGGGAGGCAAAAGATGGGGCCCTGAGTGGTTTGTTTCATTCAGGTTCAGGTGGGAAAAGGGCTTCTTCTAATGTCTCAATTAAAAAAGAAAGGGAAGGATATGATTTTGATTTCCTATACCACTAAGGCCTCTGCAGACCAGAATGGGTTGATAATAAAACCTATATACAGCTTAACGTCTTGGCTCTACCTCCCGATTTCTAGAAATCTTGAGAAGTCAAGGTCCTCTAAGAAAAGCAATTGTCTGTGGGTGTCTTACATTCAGTGGTGTGCTGGAGACGCCTCAATTCCAAGAGCTGATTGTTAACATTTTGGGGAACTTTGCAAGCTGGTTGCTAGACACAGCCATTATTAAAATTGGATTATATAAGCTGGCAATTAGATTATTAAAATCAAAACTAATAAATACTCAAAACTCATCACTTCCTAATTATTTTACCATCAATTTACTACTATCTATGCTCTTGAGATATAGCCATTATATCTGTAGGGTGGGAATACCATATAATGGTGTGTTTCTGCATATTTTCCCAACTTCACATTCAGTGACATTCTGTTATAGTTAAAAATCAGACAGGGTAAGAGTATTTATATCATGGGAACCTGCAAACACTACAAATCAGGGCTTGATTTATTGTTTTGTTGACTGTATAGACTTAAGAAAGTGGAGAAAATATTAATAATGCAGATTAAACTTTAAAATGTGCATGTCTTCAGTCATTACACTATGAATAACACACAAAAACAATGGGGAAATCTTCCAGTATTTGACAACTGTGATTCTCTAAAGCAAAGAAATCACTTTTGTCATTGACAAATGAGAAACGTTCCAACAGGACTTCATTGTTTCATTTTCTTC
Source organism: Eulemur rufifrons (assembly GCF_041146395.1). Classification (NCBI taxonomy): domain Eukaryota; kingdom Metazoa; phylum Chordata; class Mammalia; order Primates; family Lemuridae; genus Eulemur; species Eulemur rufifrons. The sequence goes on from NC_091002.1 coordinate 33,206,407, forward strand.
TTACTCATTAACATAAATGAAAATATCCAACCAACATTCATGTCAGAACTACGCTTGTTCATCACGTGGTTAGCTATGGACACAAGAGTTCAGCATAAAACCAACAAAAGCTTTCTGTGAGAATCAATTCTCAAGAGGGAATTTATAATAAAGAGTATTATATATTTTCTTATTATTTGTAAATTTTATTCATCCTTTATATTAATCAAATAAACTTGAATACATTTATGTATTCTTTTTTTTTTTTTTTTTTAACTTAAACATCTGCCAGCACACCATTGCGAATAGCCATTCTATTTCAAAAAGCAGCCTGCTGACAGCTCTTTCGGGAATGTTAAAATCCTTCAAGTTCCTGTAGAATCTTGTTCAAAATAAGTTTGTCACTTAAAAGCACAGCTTGGAGAAACCACACTGGTTGTTGGATTCTAGTAGTTTCAAAGGAACTGAGAAAAAAGTGACAACACTGTGCCCGAGGGACCATCGCCGAGCTCAGACTTTCCTTCTCATTTTTTTTTAATCTAAGGATGCAGATAATTATTATATCTGTCTCTTATAGGCTAGTTATTTCAAACATGCTTGATTTTTTTTCACCCTAAGGCAACAGCTTAATTTGTATTGATAAGAACTTCCAATTGTGTTTCTACGAGCTTTATAAGAAACTTGATGTTAACTTGATCTCAATTCATGAAAAATTATGTCAGTGTTTAAAATTCAATATTCCTGGCCCAGGGAGACCCAATGAGTCCTCTGAGTGTTTGAGATAATTTTTCATGCATTCTGAGCATGCAAAATTATCTTTTCTAGATTACTTTGTCTTTGATATCAAGATCAGCTTCGTATGGTTTTGATTTTATGAAGATAATCTTGAATATAATTGCTTTAGGGAATCTGATCTTGTAGAAAGTCTGATAGGAAAGACATTGAAAACGGAATGACATTTTTTGTGTTTTACTTGCAAACTTAAAAGAATATGTGATGAGGATTCTTTGTGTTTCTCAAGTGAAGAAAGTATTTCTGACTTTCCAAGGCCTCTGGATCTTGCACTCATAATGTTTATGGTTTTTTTTTATCTTAGTCGCTGGAAAGCACCCGCCGTATGCTGCAACTGGTTGAAGAGGTAAGGAGTGACCATATTTTAAGATGAACAAACTAATCCCTTATGCTGACATCCTGTTTTCCTAGACCCTACTGCCTTGCCCTCAGCCATGATCCCATTGAGTTCAGTTGTAATGTAGCCTATCAGGAAGCCACGTGATGAGGGAGATGATGTATCTAAGTTGCCAGGTATCCATGAAAGCATATTCACCGTCCCTCCCAACCCAGTCCACCTTTATAGTCTGGGGAGCAGAGAAGGATCATATTTCCCAATCAATGCTCCCAAGAAATTATAAAAGATGGGATCACTTGAAGAAAATCAGAATAATTTTTGATATGCAAAAGCATTATCTACATAAGAGCTTCATTTGTAGTTACTTTGATGCTTCTAAATCACATCTAACCTTGACATTCTGATCTGACTTTAGTCATATAGAGGACTTTTAAAACTATGTATCCATATAAGTGTATCATTTTTAGAAATTGCTATATTTAGAATCAGGCCCTAAAATTTATGGACAAATAGAAAAAATCTTTAACAAAAGGAAATATCAAATCCAATAATATAAAGACGGAAGCTCTTTTACATTCCTGATTCTGGATTGAACATCCATTTGCGAGGCATGGTTAATAAATCCCAAACTATTTTTAAATGGGTAAAATAGGGCAGATAGCAATAACGGAATCAAAAGGGCATTTGCAATAAACCTCATTGATTCCAATTTGGTAGAGCAACAGTCAACCAGGAAGAATAAATGGATTAATTGAACTTGTCCATTGGGAGAGATGAAGTGGAAAAAGAATGGGTTGGACTATATTTATCTTAACCTAATAAAACAAGCCTAATAGTTTTTATTCAGTGAGATGCTGTTTTAGCGATGCTTTGAAACTGCTTATCAATGTATAAATTCATGTGTCATTATCACTTTCTGAGATCTTGAGGTTCCTCCAGCAGAATGATTAAATGAACTGACTCACCTCATGCTACTGTAAATTGCTTATGCAGTGACATGAAGGGGAAAACAAAGATAAATTTTGCAAGGGCTTAAAAGGAAAAGCAGCTGCTTCTCACACTACGGGAGCCAACATCTTCCCTTATTTCTGTAGCTTCAGTTCGTCACCTGGGAATGAGCTTCAGTTCACCTTGGCTGCATGTGAACTGCCACCGGGGCAGTGGGAAGCAAGCATCAGCGCCCCAGGAAGCTGGGGAAATTGGAGGAGGTGGGGTAGGGTGCACATAGCAAAATCTCTTATCACAAAAAAAATGACAGTTCAAGCCTGCAGTGTAGCACAAATTGGGTCACACAGGAAGGCAGACCCCGCGAGGAGGCCCTCAGCCCAGTAAAAAGCAGCCTTCCCTCTCTAAATAAAGAGAGATGTTTTCTTTGCTCTGTCCTGGGAACACTGCTCATGTAAAAATAGGAGGACCAAGAAGGAGGCAGATATTCTAAATCTAGGAGTGCTGGCGAAGGCTTTCAGCCTAGACTTCTTCTCTCCCAATTTGTCATCAGAAAAAAACGAAAGGAGCGAATGTTAGCAACATTCCTGCAGGAACTCTGATGTTAACCTGAAGGAAGCCCGGAAGTCAACCGACATAATTATTTTATTGTATATTATTATGTTGTTATCATAATACATCTTTATGACCTTCAACCATAGCCTCCAAGCTAACATTTCATTTTTGTTTACGTGTGTGCACATGCAATGCAAATTTCTAACATACCAGAACTGTCACCAGTTCGCCCACCTGTGCAGTGTCGAAAGGCTGACTAGACTGTGGGAAGTAGTGAAACAAATGAATAAGAACACACCACCTTGAGCTGGCCCCTCGCCCGTCAGAGTCTTTGGGACATGACGCTTCTTTTTCATGTGTCTTCTTAAATTGCAAGCAGTGTCGACCAGCCTTGAAAAATGAATGTGTGCTCTAATTTATTCTAGAGGGGAAAAAATCTCAAAAGCTCTATTGATTGAAGTAGGATTCTCAAATCATATGTTTTTGTTTCTCCTGAAGTGTTTCTCAATCAAGCATGAAGCTGCATCTTAGAACAAGAAGCAAAACAGGTGGAAGCTATCTCTTACCTCTAATAAATGAGAGGAGGCTGGTTAGACTTTCCATCCTTAGGAAACTATGAGCAATGTATTATCAGAGGAGATTGATTTGCTCTTACTTCCTCCTGGGTTATTTTATATTTATGACTCGACACCCTGACGTCTAGGACATTGGCTACTCAGATGATATTCTGTATTTCAATCAAAAAGGAAATTCTCTTTAAAGAGAGTCAGCATTAAATATTCATCAAGGGCAGAAATCATTTGGAAAATCTGAGCACTGAAATACCAGGATCTTGCCCATGATCCCAAGGTTCATCAGTGCTGTATAATTTGAATTGAGCTGAATCCATATAAAAATTCAGTCCCCAAAACAGGAAAGGTTATTCAACTTGTGAAATCTCCCTAAGGCAAACAATCCCACTTCCAGTAGAATATACAACTCTGCACCATCCCTGATAGACTCCAGGGTGTAACAAACAGTATGGCTGGGGTAGGAACTAGGTTTTTAATAGATACCATCACCAACATTTCAAGGATAATGTAAAGTTACACAGAGGACAGTGGGGAAAGTTCAGAAAAGCTGAATACCATAGGTAGGTAACAAGGTTAGAAATCTCATAGCACTTGCTTCCCCACCGGGAGTTGAGAACTCTCTTTCGGGTGGATGCATTTGAACAAATATTTATGGAATGCTTAACTCTGAGGATACGAAGGGAGATGTCAATTGATATCTTGCAGGGAAACATATATGTAAATAGCTCTCCAAGTTCAAGGTCATATATTTGCCTCAGGAGCATAGAAGAGGGAACAACTGTGTCTGGTGAGAGAATCATGAAGGTGTCTTCAAGGAAGGAGTATTGGATCCCAGGAAATGAATTCTATACATTAATGCCTTGAGCTATGAAAACTAAGCCCAGGAAAAGCCACACTGTGTCAGGGCAGGCCAGTTCAAACGCACAACACAGCTTTCATGGAGTGGTTGTTGAACCACTAACATTTCATGAATGTTATAGCATCTTTCCTTTTTTATTCCACCTTATCTTTCAAGACACTTTGGCCATGGGAAGAGAACAAGCATTCTAACGCTGTTTGTGGTATGCCAGACTTTCTGTTAAAAATGAAAAAATACAGGTTGGACAGTTCTTTTCAGATATGCAGATGTGGGGTCCTTTGGAACTCGAGCAGATGAGAGAGAACCTGGAGTGTTCTGTTTTAGCTCAAATGCATCAGACTTCAGGGAAAGCAGCTCAGAATGACAAAAGAAAGATTAGAAATGTTCTATAAATATCATCTTAGTTCATATGCAAAAAAGTAAAAATTTTAAAAATTAAAATAGAGAAATAAATAAAAAGAAAGAAATGATAAAGAAAAAAACATTCCTCATAGCTCCAACTCCCCTGTTTTTAGGTATGCTGTTTTTCTAGCAATCTCAAACAGAAACCAAGAACTGTGCTAAGATAAAAATAGAACCACCTCCTCTCGCTTCCTAGCTACTAAAACATAATGCTATTTAAGGAATAAGAAAACGTAATATTCTGCCTCCCCTGAAATCTTGTCCCCATCCCTGCCCTTCTCCTTGAGCTTCCAACTCCCCTAAAGAACAGTCCAGTTATTTTGATAGAAACTATCAGCAAAGCATCGGCACTAAATGTAAGTTCTAACATTTATTGAGCACCTACTATGTGCCAGGTATTGTGCTCGGAGAGGTCATCATCATTATCATCAAACCTCTATTATCTAATTTAATCTTTGTAGCTGCCTTTTACAACTACTTTGATCTCTGTTTTACTGTGGAGGAGTTTGAGGTATACAGTGGTTAAGTAGCTTGCTTGAGACACTCAGCTGGAAGTGGCAGAGACGAAATGAAAGCCTGGGTCTACCTAAATTCTAGAGCGGAAATTCTTATGCACAGCACTTAACTTCCCTTCCACCAGCAACTCCTACCATAATTATTTTTCTTTGAGAATTCCACAAAAAGCAAAATGGTTTATGAAAACAAAGCAGCTCATTCTAAACTGATGGAGATTCTACTGAAATTAAATCCTGCATCCCTGTGTATTTCCTTCTGAACCTAGCATAGCCTCCCCTGGAGGAGAACTTTCAGAGGGCTTTACATTCTGTAGCTTTTCTGTGGGAAGGAGAGGTGACTGTCCCCGTTTGATAGCTGAGGAAGCTGAGACACAAAACAGGTTACTTTAGAGAACCATGACTATAAAGATAGGTCTAGAATTCAGCATTATTGACTCCCAGATCGCAGTTCTGCCCACCTGATTAAATTGTCTCTCTGAGCAGCACAGTTGAGAAACCAAGCATTTGTCTACCCCGTACCCTTAGTACCTGGGGCAGAGCAAAAGCTTGATAAACATTTATTGAATGAATGAATGGAGCAAGTGAGCCAGTGAGTGAGTGAACCGACCTCTCAGCCACACGATCTTATTTGGCATCTCTCCTCCTATGTAAATGTGGGGGAAGATCCTGAAAGGTCAGATGATTCTTCCCTAGTCTCATGACTAGTTGGTGCTTGAGCTAATGGCACAGCCCAGCTTTCCTGACTTCCGGCTCAGTGCTCTCTGCTGCTGTTCTCCCAGATTGGGGCAACCTAAAAAACTCTGGCTCCCTCTAGTTCTGTGAATCATTCTAATGCGGAAACATGCAGCACCAAATTGGACAAATATGAAATTATACTTGCAGGGCTTCTTATAAAAATAAATGGATATAACAGAATATCAAGAAAGTGTAGACAGATGACAGCTGGACTGACCAAACTAAAATCACTAGCTTTTTTCCCATCCGCTGTCCCCGGTAGAATGGAGCAGGGATCTCATGTGTGGCTTTGATTGGGTCCTCAAGGAGAAGGTGCTCTCCAAGATGCCTCTGTCCTCACCAGAACTTGCATTGTCATGTCATATATGCCTGAACAGCCATCTGCTCTTTATAATTTCCTCTCCCAGGAAATGGATAAAATATGCAGCAAAGGGCAAATAAATCATTAAAATACAGGCTAATATAGACAAAAGGCCGTTTCCAACACATGTAAGGAAAAAATTTTGAGATGTCTTTTGTGGTCTAGAATCTTGCTACTCAGTGTGTGTTCCTGAACCAGCTGCATGTATCGGGGAGCTTGTTAGAGATAAAAAAAAATCTCAGGCTCTATCCCAGTGCCACTGACTCAGAATCTTATAAGGTGACCCATCTGCAGGGGATTCATATGTCCATTAAAGAATTAGTGGTCTAGAAGCTTCCGATGATATTTGGTAATGCTGATATTTTTAGTTTGCCTAGATATCCTGCTGTAGATGCACTTTTGGAATCTATTTATTTTAGAAACACTGATGTAATGCTAACTGTAGGCCGGGCTCCATTCTAGCACATTCCACATACTAATTCATTTAATTCACATAAAAACTCAAGGAGGTACTATTATTGTTGGATTACAAAGGGGCACAGAGCAGTTAGGACACTTGCCTGAGGTCCCACAGCTAGGAAACGAAACCGCCAGGATTCCAGCCCAGGGTCTGGCTCCAGAATCTGTGCTGTCCTTGACGCTTGGGGTCACCCTGTGCGGTCACTTTCCAAACTACACCCTGGCTTTACCACTAAAGTCTACCAAAGTGTGCTCAGAGGTGAGGTGGGCTTTTGTGTCCTTGAAAGTCAGCTGCATACAGCCTCCAAAAATGAGGAGTTTATCAAAGCTTACAGAAATCACATTCAGTGTTTTATTTTTTTAAAGGCACTATTGGAATTTAATTGCTAAAATACTATCTATATTTTTACAAACCCTCTTTTGGCTTCCACTAACATCTCTCCCTTTCTTTCTTAGTTCAGAGTAAGTCAGTGGAAAATAAATGAGGCTATGAGAGAGGTCTTCTTTTAGAATTTATTCTGGGAGCTACCACGAGCTTTCCTTGAAAAACCAATTAATCTGAACTGCAAGCAATGCCATTTTATACTCATTAACAGTTACTCTGTAAAATGGGCGGTATAAACTGGTTAGCATTCCTAGAAATGATGATTCCTAGTAGCAGTGATGAGAGTATCTTTGTCCCTTTTCTCCTGCCCACCAACTCCCACTCTCCTCCTGCCCTCGGTTCAGACGATGTTCGGTTAGTTTGTTTGAACAATAAAGAGTAAGATGAGGACTGCCTTTTAAAGACTTCGCCTGCATAAAAGAACTGCAGTAAAGCTTGGAGAGGAATTACTTTCTCACACTATATCATTGTGCAGAATTTTAGATTTCAGAATAAAGAGCCCTTATTTCTCACCTCAATCCCTTTTCTAAATATCACAGAACTTCTCTCCACAGAGAGAAAATAGGAGGGCGAGATTCCTTTTGAGCTGTGTTTCCCCACCTTCGTGAAGCCATGCTCTCTTCCGATAAACCTAAAAATCTCTCCATACCCCGCAAGATTCTTGCACATCTTCCCAGGGGAGCATCCCTCCCCAGTTCACTGAGGGACACTTTCTGATTATGCCAGAGAAGAAAATTCAGTCCAGAAGATTTTGAAAGATTTGTTTTCTATGGTTGGTGTTATGGAAACCATAAGCATTTTTGTTTTCTAAATATAAAATTACAGTATGATATTAAGTATGTATATTTCAATTCCATCCCAAGCCCCATCCCCACCCCTCCTCCCTAGAGATTGTGCTATATCCCCTTCTTCTGCCCCAGGGCATCACTGACAGAGCAAGTCTGCAGGTTCCCCCTTCCTGCACGTCCCTCCCCACGCCTCAAGGCTCTCACCATACTTCCTCCCTGTTTTCCTTTGGTCCTTCTTCATTTTCCACTTCTAGGGCTAATTGTCCCCTTACTGATGTCTCTTTCTCTCTTTTCTCTCTCTAACTCCTTTTCAACTTTGCTACCATTATTGGAATGTAGAGTAAAGATGCTGGTATCAGGACTTTGGTTATGTTGGATGAACAAGGAGGTAAGTTCAGATTTCTTCAGTAAGAACAATTCCTCGTCTGAATAATGTGCATTTTTAAATTATTTGTGCATATGCAGGTGGTCATTTTGACTTGTGTTACGCACGTACGTGAATGTGAGGGTTCTAGAATTTTCATCTTGCTTTTTTCTTTCTCTGTTGAAAAGATTAGTAAATGTATGAAAATGTCGAGGCCTTCTTCATGACTGAATGAATGGTACTACTCTCTCTTATATATATTGGGGTAACAGAATTTTGAAGGCAAAAGCCATTTGCTTGTATTTTTTTAATGATAGTATTTTGGACAGTGTGAGGATTCTCTTATTCTCTGTACCCCCAAACTTTCCCAATAAAGTTGGTTTCCTTCTACTAGTACTTAGATAGAATGATGGTATAGTATGTCATGTTGTCCACTTTCTTGACCATTCTAATTCAGTATCTGGCAGTTTTGATTTCCAAAGTCACTATGGGAATTCCTTAAATAACTGGAAGCTATTTTTAACAGGACACAAGCAGAGGAGAATTATCTGGAAAATAGAAAATTGAACCAGTTGAAATATTTGGCCTGTTTTTAAAATGATTATAGAAATGCTAGAAGCAATGAAAATCAGACAGCCAGCATTTTAGTATAGCATCTCTGTACCCTAAAGTACAACACAGGAGGGTAATACCCTAATTCTTCTTTCTCTCAATATATCTAGCTATATGGTGATATTATACATAATATTAGCCACAAGTTAGCTACTTGATTGCATTTTGAATTTTATCATAATCAGCAGATTTTTTAGAAGTTTTTCTCTTTATTCATATTTTGTGAGAGCATTAGACAATCTTTTGGATCGCCTGAGTTTTTTTTTAATGGAAAAGATAAAAATGTAAAATGTATTCACAGCATAGGCCACCATAAATAAACTCTAAGCACAAAGCTCAAACTGGGAGAAATTTGCCTTACAGATAACAGACATAAGGCACTTTTCCTGCTCAGAGGGGGCACACCCACAGGGCTGTCATTTAAAGACTTTCGGTTTTACATTATTTATTTGTACTGAACTTTTTCAATAAATATACAATCAGTCAAAAAAAATCTAGAAAAAAAGTTTTGAAAAAACAATTGAACATCAACCCCAGTGCTTTCCCTCCAATTTTCAAAGTACAAATTGTCAAAGTTTATACACAAATGACAAAGTCCAATGGAGGTCTGTGTTGAAGGTATTACCATAGCAGTGGCAGTCTTCAGAAGTCCCCAAATGAGTTTGCTATAATTACAAGATTTGCTGGCTCCATCTGCATAACAATGACATAACCTTTGAAACTCAGGATGCAGCAAGTTGTAGCTTAAAAAAAAAAAAATTAAACAGTAGGTGCCTGTAGAGAAGAGTGGCACCTCATTTCCAGAGCAAAATTGAAACACATACACTCAAATAATTAGCAGTTCTGCCTTATTAACTTTTTCAGTTAATAATTTGTAATGTCAAGGCGGAAGGGACATTGTAACAGGAGGAAGATTTGGGAAAGATTCAGGATAGAGCCTTTTCTCCCCAACTAGAAAGCATTGACATAAAAACATGGAAAATAATATAGACAAACCTGAAAACAAAAAGAGAGAAAGTAAATAACTTGCTTACTTGAGTTGCAAATTTTATTGTACTTGGATGAAGAAAATCTAAAGATATGATTTGCTGAAATCCTCATACAAATGCAAAAATATGTCAACCTTTAGCACAGATGATTCCCAGGATCATCTATATATTATTCTCTGTGAAACAAAACAGAATAGAATGTCTGTTTGACAGATTTCCCCATGAGATCGTTAATGTTCTTGGTTAAAACATTTCAACTGTGGCCATACCACAGTAAATGTGGAATTCCTCAGTTGAGCAAGGATAGCTGAGGTTTTACCAGAGGTGAGGTGAATAGATTGATACTGCTAAGAAACATGCAACTGTAAAGCGTCCCAAAAGTGGGCGGTTTCTGCCTGGTCTTAAGTGGGACACATTCCATTTATACTATAATAGAAGCTTAGGACCTTTTAAAATGACACATGAGCATAAGTCAACAACTATCTTCACTGCCATCTTAAATGCATTTTAATTCTGTATGTGCCATGTTTAGCTATTCAGCTCTGTAACTACTTTAAACTTTCTCTTCAGTTATGCTCTACTAATTTTGTCTGTGCCTGAGCACCAAAAGTGTTGACTATTTCTACCCCACAGCTGCACAGGAGCCTCAAGAAACAGCCATCCTTCTAAAGAACCGTTACAACTACTGTTGGGGTCAGGCCAGACCATTCCAGGTTGTCCAGCTTAATGGTTGCACTGGGAAATTCCTTATGGGATTCTTGTTTTATACCCAGGTATCAGGAGACACCAAGGAGCACTGAGCATGAGAGACAGCCCGGGAAATATCCTGAGCCCTGGGACTTTCATTTCTCTAGAAAACTTGTCTCCGAGACAAATCCCCTGAAATGACCTTGGCACTAATGTGGGCTTTCACCTTCATATCTCTTGTTTCTTTTGTTGGTCTTCGCTGGTTTATATGTTTGTTTTGATGCTGAAGATGTGGTTTTGGGGGAAATCCCCTGGGATCAACTACAAACTATCTCTGACCACTGTCTGGCAGAAGAAATCCAAAGAAAAGCCCCATCCAGAGGGCCAGATGGCTATCCTATCATCTTACTATGACTATCTTAAAAGGTTCATGGCCCTATGAGGCAGCATTTGAGAAAATATCCCTCTTGCTAAAGTTCACTCACCAATACCTTTTATGAATGACTAAGGCTGCACTATCCAATATGGTAGCTACTAGTCACATTTGGCTATTTAAAGTTATTTAAATGAATCTCTATATGTTTATTAATGGTAAGGAAAATGAAAATCTTATAGGCAGCATCTTGTAACTGGATATTGCACACTAGGTCAATAGCATTGATTCTTGCTATTCTTCTACTGTTTTCTACCAGGTTGAGGATTCTAAGGGCCCCATGTTGCCTTACTTAGGTGAGATTAGTAGAAAATATGTGTGAACTTAGATCCTTGAGCATCCTGCCATTGGTGGCTCTATCACAAATAACTAGTCATCCAAACATAATGACAAAAGAAAGTCATTAACCCTTTTAAGGATTTTTTTGAAGACATCACTGTACCTGTATTTATTCAGCACAAGTCCTCTAGCACTACACAGTTATTTCCTCCAGGTATCCAATGATGGATGGATAAACACTGAAATTTTGTTTTCACCAGTCATTTGAAAAGCATAGCAGAAATAGGAAAATTCCTAATAAGCTGAATTCTGTTCTTTAATCCCACAACAGAGAACACAATAGGGTTTCATTTTCCAAATTTCGTCTCCCCAGGTTGAGTCACTAGCAAACCTATCTTAGTTTTTTCAATAACAATTTCATGGTACAACTTAATGTGAAATTGTTTTTACATGATTATTTACATCCTTAGGCTGGAAATGTACTTATCAGTTTTATTCTAAGCATGCCTTTATTCCCAGAGGCATAGGCATGAAAACAAGGAATGGAAATGTAATTAGGTTTTGTAATTAGACAGCCAAGACATCCATTACTGCTTTCCTTTAATGGTCTTAAAAGCTGTTTTAAAAATCCCTTCATTGAACTTATAGCTACCTCAGTTTGGTGACACAACCTTTAAAAAATTAATCAAGTTGGTGTATGTAACCCTAGCAACCTAGAAGTCTGATTCATTTTTACGAGTATCGATCTATGTCTTAGATACAATAATGTCAGCTTTGCTACCAGCAATGAATGACTCAGTACTGGTCTATGTTCCAACCCATCAACCCTCCTCCAAAGAGACATTTATTCTCCCTGCTCTCTCTGCCTGGGCCTGGTATTTAGCATGCTCTCCATGGTGGAGACTATATCAGGAGACAGAGAATTGAAATGTCTTCCAAAGCTTTCATAGCAAGTAAGTCATAGGAAGAGACAGGAATTGAATTGTTCCAGTACTTATCATGTTGCTGCGCTGATGTTACTTTTTTTTTCTTACAGTTTCTATGAATTAAATAGACAAAACCAAAAACAGACCATGAGCCACCTCTGGTTAGACAGCCACTGCCAGGGGAAGAAAAAAGATCTGTACCCATTGCTAATGATCACTGCTGTTGTTGTTGTCCCCAGAGAAGAAATGGATTCTATTGTCTACCTTTATCTAGTTGAGGATGCTTAAAAAAAACCAAAAGATGTAGATATTTTAAAATCGAAACAGATACTTTCTCCAGTGGCATTAAATTGGTATGCCTAAAACATAAACTAACACCCTGTTTTTCTTTCTCTTGGGTTTCACTGGTGTCTGAGTAAGTGAAAATGCTGTGCTGTTTTCCTGGACACCGAGAATCAAACAGGCCTCCCGACCCCATCCCATCATGTTTGAATTACAAACTATTTTTGAGCATCGTTTTTGTTCATTTCCTTCCACCCATGCCTGCTAGGGCAGCAGCAGCAGTCTACGACAATGCATCCTCTTGGACAATGCATTGTAGTATCTCTCTTTCTCTCTCAAATTCTGTTTCACATAGTCATTTCTCACGTTCTGTTGGAAACCCCCAAAAAATTCATTCCACACTGTCATCCCTTTGTCCTAACCAGAACAACTCGATCGTGTCGAAGAAGGCATGAACCATATCAACCAAGACATGAAGGAGGCCGAGAAAAATTTAAAAGATTTAGGGAAATGCTGTGGCCTTTTCATATGTCCTTGTAACAAGTAGGTACTGGGTACCAGCTCTAATCTGTGGCGTCCAGTTTTATTTCTTCTTCTTTTTTTTTTTTTTTTTTTTCTTTTTTAATGTCAAAGTGAATGTCTCAAGTTTTGTCTTTTTTTTTCTTTGTCCTTTTCCATCTGCTTCATTCTGTGGGGATAAAATACTTGTGTTTAATCAGAACAACTGGAACGCATTGAGGAAGGGATGGACCAAATCAATAAGGACATGAAAGAAGCAGAAAAGAATTTGACGGACCTAGGAAAATTCTGCGGGCTTTGTGTGTGTCCCTGTAACAAGTAGGTGCTGCCTGCCTGCCTGAAGCTTTGGTTTCCCAAGGCCCATCTCCAAGCCTTGACAAGCTCATTCCTGCCAGGCTCAGAGACAGGATGAGCATGTGGCATGCAGAACAGATCAATACCGTCTCCAATGCATTCATCTCATAGCATAGATGATACTAGTGGAAGTTACTGTTGATGCATTAAAAATCAGGCATACTACAGTGAAAGCTTCACTGTCAGCAATTTTTATATTGATGAACGTTTCAACATTTTCCAGAAAGTGTACCTTGAGACAGAGACTAGTCTCAAGAAAGAGGCACCCCAGGGAACTTTATTTTCCCCAACCAAAATTGCAGATTTAGAAAAAGGCTGCGGGTAAGTTTGGAAGAGGAGAGACACATATAGCAAGGTTTGATTTTTCAGAAGTGAAGGAGACAGGTAATTTGGCCCAAGCAAGCATTCTGTAAGTTAGAGAGTATGACAGAGATTCTCCCTCTCTACTGCTTGCCAGTTGCCAAACTGGGTCACAAGGTGCTGCTGCTGCACCCAACACAGAGGTGATGAGCTCTTCCGGCGAGAAGTGCTCAAACTTTACCCAAATTGTACCCATCCCCCTCCAATTCTTCTCCTTGGAAGAGCTACCCGTACACTGGCTGAAATGTTGAAATGTGTAGATTTTGCATGCACGACATCACAAAACATTTAACTGTTCTAAAGGTTCTGCAACGCTTCTTTTGGAATGTAGCAGAAATGTGACATGTGGTTATAAAGGTTTGCAACAGAAGGAACCTAAAACTGAGGGTTCTGGAAGACAGTCTTATTTGACTAGCAGTGAAAAAAAAAATGCATGAGTGGATTGTCCAACATGCATTTGGAAAATTAAACTCATCACCCGATCTCCCTCACCCCTCCCACTTCCCTTTTTAAAAGAAGCCTTTTTCCTAAAAGCTCTCCTGATCCTAGCTTTTAGAATAGAAATTGATGTCATTTTTAGCAGATTATATGACCATTCACATCCTTTAAACTTTGAGGCTGATTTAAAATATCCTACTTCCTGTTTAGGAGGGGGAGGGGCTCAATTTACAAATAAATTAAAATCTTTTGTTTTTTAAAGAATGATCTACAGTAAAGCCTGATTAACTGGAATCTAGCCAATGAGAACTGTATACTTTTGCTCCCTCCCACTTTTAGCAAGAAGAAACAAACAAACAAAACAAAGCAAAATGAAAACAAAGGGGAAAATAATCACATTGGAGAGTTAAAATATTTTTTCTAACAGGGCAATCTAGGTAGTTTGCATTATCTCACTCAGACTTCATTCTCCTACAACTTCCACATCTATGAGGATCAAACAATAAGAATTGCTCTTCAGAGGAAAGGCCATCAGACACATAAGTACAAACCATAACCAAGGAAAGATTCAATTATGTCCATTACCCTAAGTCACTCAGGCAGGAAAGTAGCCCTAGAGTCTAATGAAGTATTCACCAATCACCCTTGAAACAAAATTTCCCCCCATGGTCCATGTTCATTAAGAAAGTCATATAATGCACCAAAAAAAAAAAATTACTGCTGAGCATTCCAGTTAGTCAAGATTTGACTGTATATCTTTTCCAGTGGCAACTTGACCACAGGCGAGATTTCCATCCGTTTCGGGATGAATTCCAACAGATACATTTTCCCCCCTTCGTCAACCGTGTGTCAAGAAATGGGGGAGGCAGGGGCCCCTGGGATGGATTCTAACGTTCTGATGAAATGATGGCCCCTATGAATTCCACATATCAGTGGTCACTAAATCCTTAATGCACATGAGACCCTTAACAGAGCTTCAAAGCTTGACCGAAGTGTGTTCCCTATTTTGTGTAAATAATGCTTTGAAAACCATGTGTCACAACGCAGTGGCTGGTGGTGCCCTGGACTATCTCGGCATGTTTCCAAGGATTATGGTAGATGTACAGCAGTGATGTGAGTCTATGTGCAGCATTGTGGGTGCAGTGGTTTGCCTTCTTTCAGAAACGCATATTTCCCAGTCCTTTGACTTTGCCAAAGATGGAATACCAGACATTTTACATAGCAGAAAACATCACAAAGTCCATATAACTTCTTTTAATCCCAGAAGGGAGGGGATGGGGAGTTGGAAAAAAACAAAGCCAGACTCTAAACTCTGTTAAAATTAGTTTGGGGATCTTGTCTCATTGAATGGGCCCATGGCCCTTTGGTGCAGTAAATTCTGACTGCTCTAAGGCCTGTGGCATTGTGCGCTAGATTGTGGGAGGTGCTGAAATTCCATTGGTACAATTTTCCAAATTGTCTCCAGGGTTGCTTGGTCCCCAATTTGCAATTATTAGAGCCAGTTTTAATAGATGGCTGTGATCCTCTGTTGAAAGAAAAAAAAAGTTAAATTCTGGTATCTTGTAATAGAAAATGTGAAAATGGGACCAAAGGATGTCTCTTGTTTTTGGACTAAAAAGCATGTGGTTTCTACTATGCAAAGAACCTAAAAACATCTTTGATTGCCTTTAATTACAACACCCACCAAAATATGCTGCACATGTTTCTATTGGGCACAATAGGTATGCCTGGATTTTAAGTTTTACTCCAAGGCAGCTCAGTGAATTACAGCCCATGGAGACTACACCAGTTCCAAACCACTCTCCCCCTGTCACAACCCCAGGATAGTTTGAAGTAGGATTTCGTAAGCACTCTCCACCCTACCCTCAGCCCAACAAAGAAGCTACTGAACCTGCGTTTCAAATCCTCATGAAGGCTATTACTGTCCTGCTAGTGCCTTTTTCGAGAATGGTCAACTTCTGGAGTAGTTTGGCTTAAATGAGAATGCTTCACTTTCTACTCATGCCTGTAGCTGGTGCATGAAGAAGATATAGAGGGGTTTCCCTTTTTGGTGCTAGATGGCTTGTTCTCTCTTCTATTTTCCTGCATTCATTTCACTATGCTTCTTTTACTTTTTGTCTCTGTGGACAAAGGTTTGTACATCAACTCTGGATGTATGGTGACTATTTGGAAGTACCGATATATTATCTAATTCAAATCACTGTAGAGGCAACTGAAAGACCACCACTCTTGGCCAACCACCAATCCTTTATGTCCTTCATATAGAGTTGTAAATGTTAGTTTCATACATGTGTTGGAAAAAAAATATTAAACAGGGATCTTTGCATGGCGGTGTGTAAAAACTTGGTTGACTATGTTTTTCTTAATGACAGTGTGTTACTGTGGTGTGATGTACACACTCTACTTGGCAGTCTTGTTTTGTGTCTGTCTGCCAGTATGTTTTTCTGTGTGTGTGTTTTGTGTCTCAAAATACAACCACGTCACTGAAATAGAACTGAATGTCCTCCAGCTACCTTAATCCTCGTCTTAAATCCAAATGAAATCACAGAACAAACTAAAACAAGAACAACCTTGTAGGCAAAGATTGCAGTCTTGACAATTGCAATCGACTCAACTGGAAATGAAAATGTTGAGTAGCTGAGGCATGGTGGTGGCCAACTGTTTGGGTCTGGATTATGATATATCGGTATTTTCTAATGCCTCAACTTAAATCTCATTCGCTTGGTTAGATTCTTCGCTTGAAGAAATGATGATTGTTGTGAGCTTGTTGCTCCACCCCTTGTGCCTCGTCACTCACCCTCTTTTTTGCATAGGCTTAAATCAAGTGATGCTTACAAAAAAGCCTGGGGCAATAATCAGGACGGCGTGGTAGCCAGCCAGCCTGCTCGTGTAGTGGATGAACGGGAGCAGATGGCCATCAGTGGCGGTTTCATCCGCAGGTGAGCCTCATGTAGTACGCACTGTAGCAGTTTTCTATTGTAGACTAACAAAACACCCCACATCTGAGTGGTTCTTAAAACAATCACCATTTTATTGCTCTTGAATCTACAAGTTGGCTGGGCAATTCTTCCAAGAGCCTTGCCTGAGCTAACCCATGGGACTACACACATCTGGAGACCAGAAGATCCAAGATGGCCTCACTCACTTATCTGGTAGTTGGCTGGGGCTGTCTGTGGGGCACCCCATTCTCATCCATGTGGCCTCTCCAGCAGGAGAGCCCAGGCTTCTTACCTGGTGGTAGCAGCATTCCAAGGGGACAAGACGCAATGCACAAGCACTTATCAAACCTTTGCTTGTATCATGTTTGCCAAAGTTTCATTAGACAAAGCAAGTTACATGACCACATTCAGATTTAATGTGGTGGTAAACAGGCATCTTGTTCCATGAGTTTAAGTGAACAGAGCTTATTAAAGAGACTGTTTACAGAGGTGTGAGCAGGGTAAAAAACAAGTTATGGTGAAGCACTTTTGGACTAGCTATAGCGGGAAGCTGTTATCACATAGTCAGGAAGAGACCAGAGAGGGACCCAGCAATAGTTATGGCTGTAGACAGGGGCTGTGGGTAGAGAAATGTAGCCACCACCAAAGCTAGCAGGGAGTGAACAATGGAAATACATGCCCTAACCCCTTACTCCTCCTGACCTTCAATTTCATTCACCATTAGCCAAAGCGTCTTCAAAGCCCGAGGGTAAGAGAAGCCGGGTGATAAAGTCTTGGAGATTAGCCTCTCAGAGCACAGAGCAAAGACAGTCAGATATGAATAGAATTAAAGTGAAAATAGGGAAGAATAAGCTTCTTATTAATCCTTTCTTTTGAGATCTAGAAGCAAAAAACAACTTAAATATCTATTTTAAAAATCTTAAATTACACGATCAGCCAATTCAGAACTCAGCTCTCTATCTGCTCCCAGGGAAACTAAGAGTTCTCAAGCTCAGCTGCACATTAAAATCACCTGGGGAGATTTACTTTTTTCCAATACCAATGCTTGGGCCCAATCCACACCAATTGAATCGGAATCCCTTGACGTGGGACATAAGCATCTGTATCCCATTAAAGCTCCTCAGGTGATTCTGATATGCAATCAGGGCCGAGAACCATCGAACTAGAAATACATCTTAGCTGTTGATGCTCATTTAAATAATCTTCCCTACATGACAAAGCTAGGAAGTTCTCCTTTAATTTTTAAATTTTGTCTGGCCTGGGCTGCTTAAAAAAAAAATGTAATGGGCCAGTCTACATTGGGGGTTATCATGGGGGAAGGATTTTTAACCCTTCTGAACATTTTTTAGCCCATCATCATATGTACTGGGAAAATTCTGGAATAAGTACCTGCTGTTTGCAATAAAGTACATCCTTCACTTTCAAGTTGGACTGTGCAAAAATGGCAAGTTGGTAAGGTGCTTTGTCAGCCAACTTTTTCCTCCTCACTCCTTCCCTACTCAAACTGAAACAATAATCTTTTATCCCAGTTTCTACTCTGAAATCACTCACTCGCAATGCCCTGAAAAACCCATGGCATTAAGGTATGAGCAAATAAAAATCATCTTGAACAAGTAGCTCCCTTTGGAGTTCTTGGAAGCAAGCAGCATTGAGGGGTAAACTGTACTCACCATGACTCTTCCCGCTGCTGTTGGTCCCAAATGGGAAAAGAGTTGAACAGAGAGACTCTGACTTAGCACAAGAAGTTTTCCTTTAATTCTCGAGTCTTGGAGATTGTGGTTGGTATTTCAGAAAGAAAAATACAGTTTCCATGTAGTTCCATCTTCATTCTTTGACCTAGAGTCCTGCCAACTAAAATGACTTCATCCTTAAAAGATAAAAAATTGGGATAAACATACAAAGAGGAAAATGATGTGCTGGTAGAAGTGAGAAAAGTAGATAATCTATTTGCTATACCCTCCTTAAAAATAGAAATTCAAGGGTTCAAAATGCAACTTAAAAAATTACTTTCTAATATACAAAAGCTAAAATGTGTTCTTGTATTAGATGGAGGTTAAAGACAGATAAAAATTGATACCTAGAAGACTACAGATTTCCTCTACGCTTTGGGTCCTTGGTATTCAAGTTTTTTCCCCACCTTCTGTCTTCTAAAAATTGCTCTTTGGCTCCCAGGGTAACAAATGATGCCCGAGAAAATGAAATGGATGAAAACCTGGAGCAGGTGAGCGGCATCATTGGGAACCTCCGTCACATGGCCCTGGATATGGGCAATGAGATCGATACACAGAACCGCCAGATTGACAGGATCATGGAGAAGGTAAGCACATGGCAGTCAGCAAGTTGCACTGCTCCTCAGTTCTTCTGAAATGAGCATCAGGTGGCCACCAGGAAGCGTGAAAGGCATAATAAGATTCCTCAAAATGCAGCCTTGGATTCAGGCACACTGATAGCTGGAAATGTTGCCCGTAAGTTTCCAAGACAAAAAAACGCAGCATGCAGCAACAGAACTGGAGTGAAGAAAAGGGGGTGGGATTTAATCTAGCAGATATTTCTCAAAGGAAGGCTCCTCTATGCCAGGCATTGTGCTAGGTAGGCACTGTGGGATATACACAAATGAGAAAGGCACCATTCCTACTGCCAAGAAGTTCACAGCCTATGGGAGGCAAATGAATGTACTGTCACACAAAAATATAATTCACTAAGAGATCCACAGGGGAAAAAATGTTTATTTAAATAAGAAAAATTTCAAGGGGCGGGGCTTGGGAAAATCTCAGAAAAAGTTGAATTTTAGTTGAATCTTGGAGGATGTTCCATGGTTTGTCAAGTGAAGATGGTGAAGGAATGGAATCAGAAAATGGGGGAATGAATAGTCAGTTTAGCTGGAAGATGAATATGAGCTTTGTTTTTATAATGCCAAAGCTGTAATGATAGCTCAAAAAGACCCAGCTCCATTTCCGTTGGTGACAGTTCACATCCCCAGATCTCAAAATAGGAAACTCACATCTGATGAAATTGGGTTCATACAAGGACACCAGACTTGGCTCCAAGGGTCATAGGAAGACTGAGGAGAGCAGATGGAAAGAGGTGGGTTTGGGGACTTAAAATTAGATGAGAACAGAAAGAAACACTGGAAAGTTCCTACAAAGAGATTTAGGACACCAAAATCTGACGTTCTACACCATAGAAATCCGACATAATTTTTCCTTGTATTCCCCTTTCCACAATCAGTAGAGTCTTGAATATTGATTGCCAAAAAGGAGAAATAGACACATTATAGGTTTAATGATAATTGTATATCTATAATCTACTCTATTTGGCTAATCTTATGTTGTATGTTTATTCCCGGGGAGATACTGAAGTTCTTAGTCTGAGATCTTGAATTTCTAATTCATTTTACTTTGGTGAGCATAGGAGGATACTTCTGAGATTTCTTGAATCATAAGGCTAAATAGTAATTTTTTGGTACCCAGACAGTCTCCAATGACTTGAAGAAGGATTGAGTAGACATAAGGGAAACAGTTTGCCCTATTTTGATGTATGTGCTCCATGTTAAAAATATCTGATTTTGTAATATTTTGCCTGGTCAGTATTGAGTTACACAAATGTCAGTGTTGGTTGGCCAAATGCTTGTGTTTTGCTTTTCTTTTGCAAGTTACAACATGCTCATCATTGTTAAGAAGCCTTTGATATGATAAAGCTTTTAAAGCTGTGTAAGTCAATAGATTTTAAAATAATACTCAGAGATTCAAAAAGCACTGGAGCCAACACAAGCTGACCTAACCCATTATGGCCCATAAAAATGAACTAAGAAATAATTTCTGAACTGCCTTCCAACAGGAAAATGATTTGAGAAAACAGGAAGTATTCATTTTCTATTAATGGAACCAATTTACTGGAAGATGCAGGTAGATAATGCATCAAAGCCAATTAGGAAGGAGGAGAGCTTCTCCTTCCAGAAGGAGAGGTTTTGCTAATAGAGGGGTCAAACTCTTATTGATAGAGTTGGGCTTTAAGCAAAAAAAAAAAAAAAAAAAAGTGTTCCTGGAAAGGCAAGTGGCATCTTGACTCTGCCACTTTGCGCAATTTCTAGTTCTCATCTTTAGGCCCAATATACTACAAAGACAAAGACGTATGCAGCTACAAAGTTTAATCACAGCCAGGCAAGTGGATGGGAAATAGCTTTTCCAGGTTGTATCATTCCTTCAGTGCTAAATCATTTAAGAAGTGAGGGAGGGGTCTTGTTGCTTTTGAATAGTTAGTTTATTCCAGTTAACACTTTAGCCCTTTTTTTAAAATCATAATCTGCACATGATTTAGATAGAGCCTAGTTCAACTGAGCATTTTCCCCAAATGATCATGTTACATGAACTGCACAATTATTAATCAACTTCCACCTTCTCATGGGAGTTATCATTTCTGATAACAGGAAACAGTGTGCGAAATCTCCTGCCTATCTAAGATGTAATTACAATCACACTGTAGGGGTAAGGAGCGTCTGTGATGTTTCTCCCATATTCTTTCATGACCCCAACAGCAACCTTCACCCGGCTCCATCAGTCATGATCTTTTCTCAACACTTGGATTGATGGTGAAGTTTTGGAAGTCCAAAACAATGAGATTTTCAATACATCCCCATGAACTGTCGAGAAATTACTTTGTCTATTTAAAAACCTGACTTCTGCTTAAGGGTGTTTACATATACAATTTTCTAAGGTGAAAAACATACAATTATTTCAGGAAACTACTACACTGGAGGCAAGTTTATATCAGATGGTTTATGGGAACTGTTGCTAAGGAAATAACTTAGTGATGTTCAAACTTTGCTTTAAACTGGTCAGTGGTAGATGTCAGGCACACATTGAAATACAGTGAGGCTGACCCTTAGCAGTTCTCAAATTCTTCTACCAATGAGGAAACACAATATTTGAGAACTAAGGCCGTAGATTCTAACAGGGTTTTGCCGTTCACTAGCTCTTGTGACCTGGTTGCTTCACCTGAAAGATGGTAAGAGAACAGTTCAAAACTGGTATCAGAACAGGCTGGAAGTCTGAGCTGGGGCCTAAAAGTTGCCTGCCATGATCTGAAATTGAGATTCCCAGAGTGTTCAGAAGGCTCAGCAGCAACTTCTAACCTATTCCTGGCTCTCCAGTGGTCATCCTGGCTTCTACTCAAGGGCAAACATAGAGCATATGTTGGGTGTGCCAACGAATCTAGGATTCTCTAAATAGAAATATGAAAACTGGAACAGAATAGACTTCAAAAATAAAGTCCTAGAGCATATAAATAGTGTAAACACCGAGGCATTCTCCAAATACCAGGAAGACATCTAAAAAGAGATTCAGGATTTTTTTTTTATAAAAGGCATTACTTCTTTTATATAATATAATAAAGATGCAGTATGCTTTGTATCAGATATGGTATGGGCTAGAATTCTCATGTGCTCCAGAAAGAATTTAGGTGGAAATCACAGATGCTCACTGAACACAAGTCTGTTCTAGCTCTTTCCAGATCCTCTGAGGAAATCCAAAGAATAACCTCATGCTCTAGTTTACATATTTCCTCGTGACACCAATGTGAAGGTTCATCAGTGCATTCTTGTACAAGAGATCTTAGAATGTTTGCCTTCAGAAATGCCATCTATTTTTAATTGGATTATTTTTCTCATTTAAGTTTTTCCAAGAGTTCAGTCTGGAAACATAGCATAATTCAATCGACAGGAACATTTCCCATTGCTCTGAGCCTGTAATTTTCCTTTGCCCTAAAGTGTCATTATTTCTGATATGATTTGTAGTTGGAAAGGGAGGCTTTAGGAGCCAAGTCAAATTGGAGAGCTTATTCATTTTCCAAATAAAAAAACTTAAGGTCAAAATTATGAGTCTATAGTTCAAAACAAAATCAAAGAAAATCAATGCTCTATCTTATGATATAAATACTTGTTTTGAAAGACAACTCTCAATTATCCAAACAGATGGCAGAGAACCATTGCCAGATAATTTAGAGTTACAAATAATCTAGAAGTATGTTTCTTTTAACTTTGCAAATTTCTATTTGAATATGGATAACTCTAATGTCCTGGAAATCCACCATGTGAACTGAATTAAGATGACCCAACTTGGTAGAGATTGTAAAGCACCAAGCATTGTAATAGGTGCAAAATCAGTAATCATGGAGTGATACTGGTTGATAGAAAACCAGTTGTGTTTCCCTACACTGCCTGGCAGTTTCCTTCTCTCTTCTCATGCTATAGAAGGATGGACAATGTTACCAGTCAGGATAGGACAGAAGTATAGCTTCACAGGTGAAGAATTGTTGTCTTCACCTGTCCTTGCTAATTCATTTCTCAGTGCTGATCAGAATCATTAATTTTCTGGGGTTTAAAGGTCTATCCCCATAGCAGCCCTGGGTTTCATGCTGCATATACAGCAAAATGTAACCCGAGCAGTAAAGAAATCAACCAAGAAACTAAAGCGAGCAAGGTACAAAATCATGGTAAATGTGGCCCTATTAAAGACAAACCAGTTATCAAACTCATAGAAGTGAGTCTTCAGAAATCCGACTTAAAAATTATTAAGTATCGCAAAAGCAAGCCACGTTTTCACACCATGATAATCACAAGATAAGATATGTTGAGCACTTAATTTTTGCAAAGTATCATTTTAAACACATTATATGTATACATTCGTTTAATCTTCACAGCAAAACTAAGTAGTAGGGTGATTACCAGGATGGACTCTCACTCCAGGCTGTTAGCATTTGGACTCTGGCTTCCCCATTTATTTGTATTAAGACTTTAGACAGGCCGGGCGCGGTGGCTCACGCCTGTAATCCTAGCACTCTGGGAGGCCGAGGCGGGTGGAGGTCAGGAGTTCGAGACCAGCCTGAGCAAGAGCGAGACCCCGTCTCTACTAAAAATAGAAAGAAATTATATGGACAACTAAAATATATATATACAAAAAATTAGCCGGGCATGGTGGCGCATGCCTGTAGTCCCAGCTACTCGGGAGGCTGAGGCAGAAGGATCGCTTGAGCCCAGGAGTTTGAGGTTGCTGTGAGCTAGGCTGACGCCACGGCACTCACTCTAGCCTGGGCAACAGAGTGAGACTCTGTCTCAAAAAAAAAAAAAAAAAAAAAGACTTTAGACAAATTTCCCAAATCCTCTCTGCCTGGTTTTCCTTGAAAAACGGGGCCAATAATACCGTCTTCATAGTTGTCAGTCTTGATCTTGTCAAAGTTGAAGGAGTGAAACACAGTATAGTTGGCCTTTGCACAACATGAGGGTTAGGGGGGCCAATCTCCATGTGGTTGAAGATTGCATATAACGTTGACTCCCCTAAAACTTAACTACTATTGACCTTACCAATAACATAAACAGTCGATGAATGCATATTTTGTGTATTTTATGTATTATATACTGTATTGTTACAACAAAGTAAGCTAGAGAAAAGAAAATGTTATTAAGAAAATAAGGAAGAGAAAATACATTTACAATACTGTACCATATCAATATTATAAGTTCATGTCACCTGTTTACAAGATGAATCCTCTGTCTGAAATGGCAGGCAACCTCAGTCTATGATACACATCAGTCTAGGGTACATATCAAGCAATTCAGCTTTTTCTTGCAATGTCATGACATTTTTCTGCTTCTTGGGAGAACTTCCAGCACCACTGGTGGCAATTCATTTTGGACGCATGGTGTTATTCAAGGTTTACAGTATTGCACTAAACACAATGAAAAATATATGAGGACAGAGAAAGATCACATTTTACTGTGATATGCAATTTACTAGAGAGACAAAGTGCTCATGGGAGGATGATGAGCATCACGCAACTCATAACACTTCAGTTCACCACAATAGCAACAGGATATGAAATTATTACAGGAGTACAGTATGGACTACAGTTTTATGCTGATATAATTTAAATCTGCATCTTTACATTTCTTTACATTTCTCTTGATTGAGAGTAGTGCCTTGAATGATCTGTGTTTGTATATGTAAGTTTTTTTGTTTGTTTGTTTGGTTTTTTTTTTTGAGTGGTGGCTAATACAGGACAGTTAGTGCCTTTAAGGAGCTTGTAATGCACAAAGTACACTTTTTTTTAAATTTCAGCTCATTATGGGGGTACAAAAGTTCAGGTTATATATATTGCCCATGACCCCCCATCTTTGTATGATAGATTTATATACATTTGTAATACATCTATGTGTATTTCATGGTAGCAAATGATGGACTAGACTAGTATTTACATATATTTTATGCATTCATGACACACCTTTTTCATAATTTTTCCAATATTTATAGGCTATGCATTCATCTGCAATTTCTTTCAAATTGTCATAAATCTCCAAAAAACTTTCAATATATTTACTGAAAAATATCCATGTACAAGTGGACCCATGCAGTTCAAACTCATATTGTTCAAGGGTCAACTGTAGACGCTCATGCTCATTAGAAATATTCTTTATTATCCCCAGGTAATAGACAAGAAAGCTGGGGCCCCAAGAAGTAATTTGCTCAAAGTGACTCTGCTAATAAGTTATCCATGATTTGAATCCAACTGTATAAGTGGGAGTAATTCAACTCAGTCCAACAGATGTAAATGCCTACCATAGAGTCATTGAGTGTCATTCTAGGGTAGGAAGATAAATGATATGAACCTATCCTCAAAAGGATGCTCATTGGTGGGGACAACAGGTAAAAACTAAAATCAAGCTTCTGTGGTCTTGTCCAAGTGCAGGCGTAGCAATAGTTCTGGAAACACAAAAGAAAGGGTCAGTTCTGACTGGGGAAATTTCAAGTGGTTTCACTCAAGAGGAACCATTTGACCTGGATCCAGAAGGATGAATGGATCCTTAAGGGATAACCTGAGTTCTATTTTCTTTCTCCTTTTTCTAGGCTGATTCCAACAAAACCAGAATTGATGAGGCCAACCAACGTGCAACAAAGATGCTGGGAAGTGGTTAAGTGTACTCAGCTGTGTTCTCTCCCAAATGCTGTCGGGCAAGATAGCTCCTTCACGCTTTTCTCATTGTATTACCTAGTAGGTCTGCACACACAAACACATCAGTCCAACCCCATCGGGAATGTTGTCCTGTGTCGTCTGTCAGCTTCCTGACGATACTATGTGTCTTTTGTTCTCTTTTGATCTCTTTCTTTCCAAAGGTTGTATATAGTGGTCATTTGGTGGCTCTAACTCCCTACGTAAGATGGCTTGAGTTTCATTTTTCCTTTTCTCTCCTCAGTGGCATTTGCTGAATGACAGTTTAGGAATGCTCAATGTGCTGTTGATTCTTTCAATACACAGTATTGTTCTTGTAAAACTGTGACATTCCACAGAGCTACTGCCACGGTTCTTTCTTTGAGTGTCAGGCTCTGAATCTCTCAAAATGTGCTGTCTTTGGTTCCTCATGGCTGTTATCTGTCTTTATGATTTCATGATTAGACAATGTGGAATTACATAACAGGCAATGCACTAAAAGTGATGTGATTTATGCATTTATGCATGAGAACTAAATAGATTTTTTAGATTCCTACTTAAACAAAAACTTTCCACGACAGTAGCATACTGATGAGAAAACACACACACAACAACAGCAACAACAACAAAGCATGCTCAGTATTGAGACACTGTCAAGATTATTAAGTTATACCAGCAAAACTGCAGTAGTGTCACTTTCTTTCTGTCCATATATAGACTTATAAATCATAATCATCCTTTTTTAAAAAAAGAATTTTAAAAAAAGATGGATTTGACACACTCACCATTTAATCATTTCCAGCAAAATATATGTTTAGCTGAAAACTATGTCAAATGGATGTAATATAGGGTTTGTTTGCTGCTTTTGAAGGCTATGTTTTGGAGAAAGCAATCTTGCTGTGAAACTGTGGAGATGTAAATTTTATAAGGCTGATTCTTATCAATCACCATTTCCCGTGTGGTTTGTTATCAGTACAATTCTTTGTTGCTTAATCTAGAGCTATGCACACCAAATTGCTGAGATGTTTAGTAGCTGATAAAGAAACCTTTTAAAAATAATATAAATGAATGAAATATAGATAAACTGTGAGATAAATATCATTATAGCATGTAATATTAAATTCCTCCTGTCTCCTCTGTCGGTTTGTGAAGTGATTGACATTTTGTAGCTAGTTTAAAATTATTAAAAATGATAGACCCCAGATATCTGCTTTAATTTCTTCATGGACCCGTCTGATTTTGCACTCACACCAGAAGAAGCCTGGGCTACTCTGTCCTGTTGCTCCTAAGAAACCAGTTCTGTGCACTGAGAACAGCGTGTAGAAAAACCAAAGATATCCCTTTTAAACATAATTCCAATGGCAACTGACAACTTGGCTTGGTTTTCATAATCTGTTCTAGAAATACTTATGTGTAAATGCAGTGTTGGCTGGGGGAGAGAATGTAGTTTTCTAGCAGACATAGAAAAAAAATCCACAGGAAACAAAATCTCTGGTACTCAGACTTGGCCCTACTTAGATTCAGGTATATATGGTATCAGTCAACTCTCATCTCCCTTCCTCTCCCCAAAATCCCCACCAACCAAATCTGAGCCCTCCTCTACCACCGCCACCACTGCCCTCACATTCTTTTAACAGCTTTATTGGCTCACCATAAAATTCACCCATTTAAACATATGATTCAATGTTTTTTTAATATATGCAAAGAGTTTAATATATGCAATCTAATTTTAGAACATCTTTATCACCCCAAAAAGAAATGCCATACCTATTAGCAGTCACTCCCATCTCACTTCTCCCAGCCCTAGGCACCAACTCTTATAATTTACTGGTTGACTAGTTGTATCTATAGATTTACCTATTCTGAACATTTCGTATAATTGGAGGCATACAATGTGTGGTTCCTTTGTTACTGGCTTCTTCCACTTAGCATAAAATTTTCAAGGTTCATCCGTATTATAGTATGTATCAATATTTCTTTCCTTTTATGGCCACATTATATTCCATTGTATGTATATACCATATTTTGTTTTATCCATTCATCAGTTTATCAATATTTGGGACGGTTTCTACTTCTTGACTATTATGAATAATGCTGCTATGAACACTCATATACAAGTTCTTGTGTTGACATATGTGTTCTATTCTCTTCCCAACACAGTTTTCCCACTGTCATGGCTTCTACCACCACAACCGCCAACAACACCCTCCCCATCACTTCCACCATCACCACCACCATCGCCTTAATACTCCTACTTCTGCCACCAACACCACTGCCTCAACAGCCAGCACTTCCCCTTTTCCCCTGCCTCTACCACTACGCCTTCTTATGTAGCACTTCCACCCCTCCACTTTTATTACCATCACCCTTTCAGTCACCATCAGCACCTCCATCACCAGCACCACGGCCTCTGCTACCATCAGCCCCACTGCCTGTAACACCATTGCCCCCCCAGCATCTGCTCCACCCTCTCCACCAGCACTACCATCATGTTCATCACTTCTACCACCTCCTCTACCTCTCTCTACAACCCCAGAGTAGCAATGCAGATAAATTTTCCTAGTTGCCTTGATTGGCTGTCAGATAATTTCACCCATGAAAGCACCCTTGGAAGTTTGGTAAGAGCAGTTAAGAAGCAAGAACAGTGATGACAAACTCATCATTTTCGATAAATGTCTGCAATTCTTTCACCTCTTCCCAAGCCTGAAAACAGGTTCTGTAGGTACCCAGATGCTCAGGGAAGTTATTCTAAAGAACAACAGTAACAACACATTTATTCCTTAAAATTAAGGGACTAGAAAGGAAGCAAGAAGACAGGAAAAGTGAATAAGTACACTGCCTATGTCAGAGCTGCCAAGGGGTCAACATATGGGCCATGTTTGAAAATTCTCTTCCAAACTCCATCTGTTCTCAGCCAGATGAGTGAGTGTGTTTCCACACTGCCTGAGTAATTAAAACCTCACATTGGATACATGAAAAGTAAGATACAGGCACTCTGCATTAAGGCTTGTCATGTAATTCTTTCTGAAGCACATTTCCTTTGATAATCCAGTTTGTCCAGCCTCAGCTCTTACGTAGTCAGCTCCTTCAGGCTAAAGGGAGCATATTCTCCAGGGATGAGTCAGCTCTGTGTAATGCGCCAACTCAGGAAGTACATCAGAAATGTGATGATCAAGGGCAATCTAGGACGCGGGGAAGGCTGAAACTTCTACCTCCCTCATACATGGCACGGGCAGAAGACCCTTCTATAAAAGACCAGAGGATGAAGGGTGGTCCCAGATCCTGATAACAGAATCCTTTCCTCTTGTCTGACTCTCAATTCTAGTTTCTATGATCCTTCTTTCACATCCTCCCCCGACCTCTGCTCTGACCAACTTTCCCCAATCTCTGTGCCACTCATTCATCAGCAAATTGATGCTTGCACTGGAAATGAAGAGAAAGGAAAGAAAATCCATATTTCGTGGTCATCTAGTACATGCTAGGCACTATGACTGCTTTGTTTATATTGACTCATTAAAATCTCTTAAACACTCAGCAAAATTGGCAAAACTGGCATTATTAGCCCCATTTTGCAGATAAAGAAATTGATAGTTTATATGAACAAGCTCGCTCAGCTAATAACTGACATAGGTGTCACTTAAACAAGATACGTGTGACTCCAAAATTAGAGAGGCCTAGAAGGTACATTCCAGGAATGCACCTCTCTCAATTCAGCCAGCCAGGAAACTCCAGGAGACATTTGGCTCCTTACGGAGCAACAACGATAGATGCACTAGATGTCATAGCAGAAGGTCTTGGTGGACCCACCTTTCATTCACTCACTCATTCAAGAAATATTTATTGAGCTTCTATTATATGCCAGGCCCTGTTCTGAACATTAGAAATACAGCATGAGGAGAAACAAAAAGCAAACAAACAAAAAAAAAGCAGGGAAAATTCCCTACATTAATTGAGTTTACACTCAAGCTGAGGAAGAGATAGAAAAGCAAGTAAAATATAAAGTATATCAGATGGTAAGTGTCATAGAGAAATGGAAAACAGTGAGGAGAATAGAGAGAATTAAGAGGTGGGAGAGAGGGTGTGTCTTAGTCCACTTGTGCTCCTATAACAAAATACCATAGAACCGGCAATTTATAAATGAATGGAAATTTATTTCTCACAGTTCTGGAAGCTGGAAATTCCAAGGTCAAGGCCCCAGCCAGTTTGGTGTCTGGTGAAAGCTGTTCTCTCTGCTTCAAAGATGGTGGCTTGTTGCTGCATCTTCTGGAGGGGAAAGTGTCTTGATATGGGGGACAGGGGAAAGACAAAAGGGCCCAAGCCAGTTCTTTCCAGCCCTTTGATAAGGTTAAGCCTTCATGACTTACTTCCCAAAAGGCCCCACCTCTTAGTACCACCACAATGGGATTTAAGTTTCAACACATGAATTTTGGAAAGGACACATTCAAACCATAGCAGGGTGTTACTTTGAAATAGAACAATTGGGGAAGACTTCACCAACAAAGTGAGGTTTAATCAGGAAATTCTTCAAGATCTAGAATAACTAAAATGAAATGTTCAGAGTGATTTGGGAAGCAGGAGCTGGAAGTGATAAACTCAGGGCTGCCACTCAATACTGGCTTTAAGTATTTCCTACATATTCCAGGAGAAACTTGCAAAATTCTTGGCCCAGTGGGCAAGGAGGCAAGTTCAGAGAATGAAATAAACAGTGTGCAGGGAATGAAGATCAAGTCAAATTTTCTTACAAGAGTAGAAGGTGTTGAGATTGGTTGAGATGGTCCAAGATTTAAGTCCTCATACAATCATCATCTTACAAATTCACCTTCAAACAGGTTAGTCATGTACCTCAGTTTCTCCATTTATGCTTTGGAAACTCAAAATCTATCAGTGAAACTAAGGAAAATTGGACCATTAGCAAGGCATTTAACTGTAGTGCCTACAGCTATCTTCTGGACGAGTTATCAATGCATCCCAGGTATCAGACTGTTCTAGAGTACCAGTCCCAGCCACGGTGCCACCAGGTGCTGTTCACCACCCACCATTACACAATCCTCAGTTCCTCGAGCCTCTTGCCATAACACAGATTCAAGATCATTCTGTTCAGGGAGTTTATTGCCTTGAGTGTATGCTCCTCTTTCCACATAGAAATGAGAAAAATTTGGCACATAATCCTCCTAGCAGATGCTGCTGATGCCTTGCCCACACCCTCTGAGTACTCACCTCTACTCACAAAAAACCGTTTGCAGTGAAGAACTCTGCAATTCTCTGCCGTGAGACCAGGAGAGCAGGAAGTGCTGAAGTTTTAATGCCCCTTGGTTGACAAATAGTTGTCAACCACGAACAGATGCTGATGGGTGAGTGGATACCCTGGCTTCCTTGGCCCTAGGCTGGGATAACTCTGGTGTGTGTTCAACATGGCCCCCCAGATCTCCCCAGCTGAATGAATCTCCAGTTGCTCATATAACTTGCCTGATGATTATCACTCGCCTTATTGGCTACCTTCTCTTCTCTCTTTCCCATCTTGCTGCTTGTGTTTCCTGGAATCTCATCTCAAATAAACTACTTGCCCTCAAATCCTTGTCTCAGAGTCTGCTTCTTGGGGAGCCCTACCTAAGACAGCATCTTCAGGAGATTCACACCAGCTCCTGCACTTGGCCCCAAAACACCGCTGTAGGGAAATGGGCTGCCTTCCGCCTACCTCCCAGCATTCTCTGGATCCATCCTTCTCCAATTAAATGCCCCTTAATGCCTAGTGCCTGTGTCTAAAAACCAGCATTTCTCAATGGTGAGCAAGAAGCTGCATGCAAAGTAATATCAACAATTGTCCTTAATTTGTGAAATTTAGCCTATGCCCTCAAGCACCATTACACCCTCCCCGAATAAGGGTTGAAGAAATGAAAGTTTATAGTAAAACGCAATGTGCTGCTGCCCACAAAGTTATAAACTAAAGGGCAGCATGCAGGTGCTATAGAAAGAGAATTCAATGAGGAGTCTTAAGATTTCCCTGAGCCTTAGTGCATATATGAATAAGCAAAATGGGGTCAAACATGGTGGCTCATGCCTGTAATCCCAGCACTTTGGGAGGCCAAGGTGGAAGGATTGCCTAAGGCAGGAGTTTGATACCAGCCTGGGCAACATAGCAAGACCCCATCTCTAAAAAGAAAAAAAATTAAAAGCTAGTCAGGCATGATAGTGCACGCCTGTAGTTCCAGCTACTCCGGAGGCTGAAGTGGGAAGGTCACTTGAGCCCAGGAGTTCAAGGCTACAGTGAGTTATGATGATACCACTGCACTCCAGTCTAGGGTGACAGAGTGAAACCCTGTCTCAGAAAACAAAACAAAATAAAAAACAAATAAGCAAAATGTATATAATGATGTTTGCCCTAGCTGTTTCATAGGATGGTTGGGAAAATCAACTAGGATTAATGTTCCTTACAATGCCTTATAAATCTTTCATGCCACTAAGATGACAATTAAAGTGAACGTAAACAGAATCAACATGTCAGGCATAGAGACAGGCCTCCCTCACTGCTTTTAGTTAGAAAAGTCACTCATCACATGTATGTGCATATAGTGTCAACATTGGCCTTCGTCTTAGGTTTAAGTAAATTAATTTTCACATCAGAGATGTTTCGCACCTTTGTCAGATCTACCAATAAACTGTCCAAGTATCTCCATGCTTCTAATTGTGGCAGTTGGTGTGCTAAATTTTTCATTATTAAAACTCAGTTAGTCTCTCTGACCTTTACCCAAAAGTTGTAATAGTTAAGGGCATTAATATTGCTTTCCCCATAGTTCACGTCCAAAAAATAGGAATAATTCCCTAGATGTTATTGTGAGACCAAATGAATTGTACACTCCACAGTCGTATCCTAACATTATCTATTGTTGTTACTTTTGCCAATACTATTAATGGTAATAAGGGAAAACAGGCAAAGACCCCAGGAATATGGAGGAGGCCATGAACCTCTGTTAACAGTTAGCTATTGCTGTTTAACAAACTGCCCCAAAACACAATGTTTTAAAACAACAAATATTTAGCTCTTGACTCTGCAGTTTGGCATTTGGGGCTCAGCTGGGATGGCAGTATTCTGGTCTTGGCTGGGCTTCTCGTGTGACTGCAGTCAACGACAGGGACCCCCTGGGTAGCTCAGCTTCTGGAAGTTGGCAGCTATTGGCTGAGGCCTCTCAGCTCTTCTCCATATGCTCTCTTGTTTTTGAGCAGGGCACCAGGGCATGTTCTCATGGCAAAGTCAGGAGTCCAAGAAAGGGTTGGGAAGCTCACAAGTCCTCCTGTGGCTTAGGCTCCTCACCTCTGCCACATCCTATTGGCCAAAACAGGTCACAAGCCCAGCGCAGAGCCAAGAGATAGGGAAATACATTCCACTCCTTGTTGGGAAATTCTTCAAAGTCATATCACAAAGGGCATGCATATGGAGAGTGGTGAATAAAAGGGTTGTCTTCTCAGTCAACCCACCAAACCTTAAAGAGGCAGATGGAATTCTTCCCTCCTCTCTGTCTCTAGAGTCTTATGAAGAGTTAGGGGGAACTCTGTGTGTTGTCCTAATATGGGGCACATATTGTGCCCTAAAGTGGGCACACCCTAATATTTCTTACCCTTTAGTAATATCAAAATGAAAATCGCAGGGCTCAGGGGGCCAGCAGCCCAAGGGAGGATTTGGAACCATGGCAGAGTGATTGCAGAGCTGGGGCTTGCTGATGACAGGATCTGGCAGCCTGTTGATAAGACTGACCTTAATCCTGAAATAAGGAAACTAGTCCCTCCTATTCAGAGCAATAGCATTTCAGCCACCATCTTTAACCCCTAAACGCCCAGAACCGGAAAGAAAACATTTTAAAATATACAAATAGAACTGAACTCTCAACTAGCACTGGACAAATGCCCTTATTCTAGAAATGTTTGTGGGTTTTTTTCCCCCTCCCATCTTTTATTTGTTGCTATTTCGTGGGAATTTACACTGAAATTTGGGGGAAGAGGAGGAGGCTTTCTTTTACTTTTCCTTTCCTCCTAGTCTTTTCTGTACAAAAATATAGTGTTCTTTTTACTAAGGGCACAAAAAAGACTGATTCCTCAGGGATGAAAAAGAAATTGTGTGTCAGAGACAGCTTAAGTATACACAAGATATATCCTGGGTGTCTGGGGGTGTGGGGGTGTGGGAGGTGGCTGCTGTCTTCTGAGGTGCCGTCTTACTTCTTTAAAGGAACTGTGACAACCGCCAGTTTAGGAAAGATGAGGCAAGTGCTGATGGTGAGTGTTTTTAAACTTTCAGATTGTGGAGATAGAAAGCCCTAGAGACCTAAATCTGTACTCTCATTTGTTTTTAAAGGCAAATCTCCAAAACTGGCCAAATAGATTCTCCAGGGGGATACAGCTTTTATACCACTCTGCTAAAAACCCACTTTGTTTTCCACGCCTATTGACTTGAACATAACAATGCCCAGTTTGAATTTCTACCCTTAGAACTTTCATTTATGCACCTTATGCAAATAGCCTGCTCAGCACTGAGGATAATTACCAGTTCTTTAGTCAAGATATCCCTTCCAACTATCTCAATATAATTTTATTCCAGGGCGATGATTTCCAACCAAGAAGCAGCTTTGGAGTACGTTGGAAGCACTCTTCCTGAGTTAGGGGATGTTACAGGCTGGTTCCTCAGAAAACGAAGCCTGAGATAAAGGCATAAGTCTAAGCAGCTTATCTGAGAGTGTGATTCCAGGGAGAGGCATGAGGGATGAGAGAGTGAAACAGTAAAAACAACTCATTGGAAAGCCAATGCGAGCATGCATTATGGAGTTAGCCAATGCTACAGGCATCTGGGTGTTTGATCCCAGGGGATAGCTAAGCCTATGAAATGCATATTAGGACCATCTGCCTTTTACCACTCAGCTCACATCTCCCTCTGGTCAGGGACTGCCTCAGGGCAGGGTATTAACTTCCCTGTTCTTAGGGATTGTGTACATCAATGCCACAGGGTTCTTTGCAAGGATGTCCTATGCCTGAGGATCAGAGAAACTCCAGGGCAGAACAGAGAGGTGGGGCTGAGGTGGGCATGGTCAGCTCATACTTCCATAAGACTGAAGTCTGCCTGAAACTGGTTGCCACTGCTGTGGGTAGAATAAGAGACAGAGACAAGAAAATTTGAAGGTGTGTGTAAGAAGCATCTGCTGGCCCCTGCCCAGAACACTGCATCCAGTTTGTTCAAGTTGCAAATGGCTCAACCATAGGGGGCACCATTCACACCACGTTTGTCTGTTCCATATATAGGATTTCAACTGAGATTTTCTTGGAAAGTGCTTCCGCTGCTAAAAAAGAAAATGAAAAAAAAAAAAAAAAAAAAGAAAAGAAAAAGAAGAAGAAAAGAATAGAATAGACTAGAAAGAAACATTTAAAAGCCATTGTTCTAGAATAATTTGGAAGACAAATAGGACAAACTTAAGATGGGAAAAATAAAGTTCTAAATATTGATAGTGGATTGAAGGTTTTGGATGACATAGAAAAGTAATAGAAAAGGTGTTTTTTGGTTTGTTTTTGTTTTTGTGTTTTTGAATCCTGAAGACCCAGAGGGGATGTACCAGAAAGTTTAGCATGAGGAAGAAGACAAGGAAAAGAGTTAAGACAAAGAAAACAGGATTAAGCAATTCTGCCCAGAAAAACTCCAGGGCAGAATTAATGACACAGGAGAGAATGGGGGGAACTGACAAAATTAGTTAAAAAGGAACAAGAGAAAAACATAAAAAGAAACTTAAATAATAGCTCGTGAAGGATTGGAGGACAGGGGTTGGTTATGGACTCAGTTTGCAGCTGCCACTTCCAGGCTATATCCAGTTCATCTTCCTAAAATAACTTCTTCCTTGGTCCCCCTCTCTTCCTTTATTCTCACAGCCATCACCACGGTGACCTTGAATACATTCTCCTACACCATAGAGCTGCTCTCATTCTAGGTCTCAATGTAACAGAGGTAAAGGCCTGAAAAAGAGCCAAATGTTTTACATGTTTTCTCTTTAGAACTCCTCACACTTTTTGGGAATTAAAATCTACATTCTTGCCCAAGGCCAGTAATCAAAGGGACAGAAAAATGTTCTTTGTTCTTTGTTCTTTGTTTTCTAGTATCTTAAACCATAGGAGATGGCTCAACAGAATTATGCGACAGAGGTTGTCTTCATCAGAGATGCTATCATTAAATAGCAGTAGCCTAAAGCTGAAAACCCCCTTTGGAAACCCTGTATTTCTGCTTAAAGGGGGGATGATGGTTCTCTAAGACAAGAGTATGCAATCCTCCTCATTTGCCAGCAAATTAATAAACTTCTCCTTCCTTTTCCTTAAACCACCTGTGCTCATTCTTCATTCAGCCTTGAGGACTAGAACAGAACTTTCAGTAATATCAACTCACCTAACACTTCTCCAAAGTCCAGAGATCTTAAACTCCACATATGCCATTCTCTGACCAAAATATTCACACCTCCCCTTTCTTATGTTCTTGCATCTCTACCTTTACCCTTCAAATGCACCTAAATTTCTAGTACCTTCTTCTAAGTTTTCTCTCAATGAGTCCATCTTCCCAATTCCACCAAGAGCCCCAGAGTATGACACTCTCCACTCTTCTGTCAGCAACTTCAATTTTCTGCTCATCATTCCAGGACTACAAACCCCAAACTCTGGCTCAATACCATGCTCTTTATCTGATCCCTCTTTATGCCTGGGGTCCTTGGGAACAAAGGAAAATCCTGGACTGGTGCCATTAAAAATGTGTGGTCCCATTGAAGCTCTCATGCCCAGTATAAATTGGTATAACCATTTTAGAAAATTATTTGGCATTATTACTAAATCTGAACTCACCCATATGCTGTGACTTAGCAATTTCAGTCCTAAGGATCTACCCAACAGAAATAAAGTTGTCCCTCAGTATATGCAGCAGGAGATTCGTTCCAGGACCTCCACTTATACCAAGATCTTTGCATACCCAAGTCCCATGGCCAACCCTGCATGTACAAAAGTCAGCCCTCCTTATACTTAGGTTTCAAATCACACAAAAACTGTATTTTCAATCCCTGTTTGGTTGAAAACAATCCACGTATAAGTGGATCCTTGTAGTTTAAACCTGTGTTGTTCAAGGGCCAATTGTGTATACTCTTGTTCAAAAGACATGTACTAGAATGTTCATATCCCAAACTGAAAATTACCCACATGTCCATCAACAATAGAATAGAGAAATTAATTATGGTTGTTTAAACACAGAATACTTGCAATAATGAGAATGAACAAACTACAACTACATACTGAAGCAACATACATAAATCTTATTAGTTCAGTGTAGAATGGAAGAAGCCAAATACCAAAGAGAACATATTGTTTGATTCCATGTATATAGAATTCAAGAACAGGATAAGTGAACCCATAGTATTAGAAGTTAGAGTAGTGGTAACCCTTGGGGGTGAATGGTTAGTGACTGAAGACAGAAGAAAAACTTCTGGGGTGCTGGTAATATCCTACTTCTTGATATAGGTGTTGGTTACATGGCTGGGTTCAGTCAGCAAAAATTCACCAGTATGTGTGTGCTTTTCTGTATACATGTTATACTCCAACAAGGAACTTTTAAATAGTTACAAAAATGACAACAAAGTCCCCAGCTTCGACTGGCTCTCCCTTCAATTACAGGGGCCTTCCAAATACAAAGGAACCCCTCCTACCCTACCCTTTTCTTTTCTTCTTTCTTAGCATGACTTTACTTTGTATTTGAAGGAAAAAAAACGGAAGTTATCAACAGGTATGTAAGTGACACAATTCCATCCCAATGTGAAAAATGCTTCCTGTAGTAGTACAACACCACAGTCTGCAATTATCAAGCACAAACCACTTCCATTTCCTATCCCACCAGTTTCAAAATGTCCCTACCCATCTGTGTTGTACTGCTGTCCTACATCAGTCAGGCTCCAAGAGAAACTGGGTAATATAAGGAGAATTTAATAACAGAGACTATTTATAAAGGCATGGGCAGGTTTAAGGACACCAAGAAGCAAAGTGCAGTCCCCTGGGACTAGCAATAGTATGAACCCTTCCGGTCCCTGGGCCCAAAGAGGCAAGGGAAGGGAACAGTTTCCCTGAATCTAGAAAAGGTAGTTATATTACATGAAGAGGACACCATCTGGCTGGAGCTATGGCCCTTGGTGGAGAGATGGAGCCAACCCACAGCAGCCTGGCAGGGAGAAAGCTGGGAATAAATGCCATAGTCTCCCACCCCACCCACCACCTCATTTCTTACCTTTCTGATGACTCCAATGTGTCGAACTCCAAAACAAGCCAGGGGAAGGAGTCAGTGATGAAGTCCACACAAGTTGGTACTTCCAGGACCCAGAACAGGGTGAAGAAGGGTAGAGGAGGTTTGGAGGAGTGAGCGATGACATCTAACCTACTTTCTCTCCACAGGCATCTTCCTCTGGCCACACTGTACTGAGGCTGTTGTAACTGCAGAAAACAGTCTCACTAAAGGTACCTCAGGCAAAAGGGAGCTTACAGTAGAGTCACAGAGAAGAACTGAAATTAGAGAGTCATAGAAACTAAGACTCTTCCCTTCTTTTTGCTTATGGGCTACATGGTAGCTCCACTTCTGTCTGGCTGTCTTTCTATTCTCTGCTTTTGCTCCCTCATAATGTTTGCTAAAGGGAACCAGTCATGTTTTCACCAATCCCCCTTTTCATCTCAACCTTTCAGCCTCTCATTTCATTGCTTACTCCCTCATTCTCTAGATATTTCCTACTCAAATTCCCACAAAAAAAAGAATCGTATTAGCTCCTCCCTTCTGTTCATAACAGGCAACATCACAGGTTGCTGAGAAGCCATGTGTGCATTGGCTGAGCTCAATCACGTGCTCTCCTTTGGTCCAATGAGCTACTGATAGGGCATTAGGTCATGTGACACAAAACATGGCCACCTAAGCCACAGAAGCTGTAGTTGAGAGAGAGCGAGCAGTAAGACAGTATCCATTGATATCTATATAATCATCTGAAATCTCTAGTGTCTAAAACATCTCCTTTTAGTTTAGATGCTCCTAAAACAGAGCCTGAGATACGGACTTGGATTCAGGTAGCTTATTTGGGGGGTGATTCCAAGAAGCAGGAGTGAGGGATCTAGTAGAAAAGACAGGCCAATATAAGTCAATATAAGCATTGTTGTCTAGGTCACCACTCAGGGCAATGGGGCTCAGTTTCATGGGACCATGAAGATGTTTACAGAATGCCTCTCAGAACTGCCCACCCCTCCCAGAAAAAGTTGCCCACCCAAAAGATATTCATCAACTCTCATCCCTATGGGTGAAGCATTGCTCCTAGAGGTATTAATTCCTCTGCACTTCCACACTTCAATGCAATGGGCTGAGCAGCTCTTATTGGTGCCCATGGCATCAGAGACAGAAAGGAAAACCCAGGGTGCATACTAGAGGCAAGA
The DNA here is from genome assembly GCF_041146395.1 of Eulemur rufifrons. Lineage (NCBI taxonomy): Eukaryota > Metazoa > Chordata > Mammalia > Primates > Lemuridae > Eulemur > Eulemur rufifrons. Next base: position 33,245,710 of record NC_091002.1, read on the forward strand.
TGCTGCCTACTCAAAGTGAATCAGGGCCTGCATAGAACTGTCTACCCATCCATGGCTGAAGTCAGAGCTAAAGCCAAGAGACAATGGATAGTTTTACTATCAAGCAGTAGTTGAGAATCACTGTTGTTTTTACTTCTTGACCCTTCATTCTCTTGTTTATTGTCTGCAATATATCTCTCATCCCACCTGACCTTTGATGAAACCCTTGCTTAGGTCACCATGAAACTCATCATAGTTTCTTGAGACAAAACAACCAAACAATCTTTCAATCCTCAGCTACTCTTGCCTCTCTGGGACATTTGATATTGTTAACCTCCAACTTAAAAACTACTTCCTTGTTTTTTGCAAAACCACTTTCCCCTGGGCCTTCTCTGGCTGCTCTTTCTCAATCTCCTTCTGTTTCTCTTCCTCTGCCCATCTTTTATGTGTCAGCGTTTTCCTAAGATACTAAATTGGGTTTGTTTCTCAAAGCATACAAACCCAATCCTGCCTATAATAGCTTCAGGTACAATCTCCATGCAGATGAGGCCCCAAACCAGATGCCTGCTGCAGGCTCCTCTTCTGCGGCCCCAAACCACATTTCTGCCTGCCTACTAAACACCTCCTTCCAGCTCACCCACAGGCACTTCAAACTTATCATGAGGCACAATGAAATGTTCACCACCACCCCCTTCTAAACTTCTCTGCCTTGGGACTGAAGCCAGGTACCACCCCCTCATTAAATCAGTCACCAAGTCTTGTCTACACCACCTCCGAGTATCTCTTTCCTCTGCCCCCTCCTTTCCTATGGCCATATCTGGAAGAGCACAGACTGAGGATGAACCTTTTCAATTCCTGCCTGGGTGGCCTTACCCTCCATTATACCACTCCCAGAGCAAGGTTAAAAAACCATCAATCTGATCATGTTACACCTCTTCAGTCATTCAATAGCCACCTTTAAGATGAAGTGCAAACTCTAGCATAATGTGAAGTTATTCACGATCTAATGGCTGCCAACAATTAGGACCCATCCATTACTATTGCTCTCTAGATTACTAGGATACTTGCAGTTATCTGAAAACACTGTGTTCCTCCCACCCAACCATGGCAAACACCTGTTCATCCTTAGGACTTCATTCAGGCACCAACTGAAGTCTTCAATTTCCCTGATCACCCCAAAGCAGATTTAAACACTCCCATCTCACTCTTCTCAGAGCACCCTATACAATCCTCAAATGTGGTATTTATCATATTGCTTTGCAAAATTTGCCTTTATGTTTGTCTGTTTCATGACACTGTAAACTTGTATCATTACTATTGCTGCATAACAAGTAATCATTCAGTCACAGGCCTACAATGATAAATATTAATGTCTCACATTTCTGCAGGGTTCAATAGAGCTGAGCTAGACTCAGCTGAGCAGTTCTGTTGGTCTTTGCTGGAATCACTTATTCATCTGTAGGTCAGCTGAGGTTCTGTCTAGGCTGGGCTGGGTTTGGGCAGATAAGCTGAGTTAGCTCTTCTTTTGTCTCTCATTCTTGAAGGCAGAGTTTTTGTCTCATTCATTGTAGTATCTGGTATTGAATTGTTGAATCAAAGAACACAGTGAGATAGCTAGTTAACTTTGCATATATTACACAGAAAATACTTCTAGTATTAGCCAATTGTATTTCCTACATTTTCCAAATTCTTCCTCCTTCCATACCTAATAGAACAGACTATCCTCTCACCTGTCTTCATAAGTATTATTTTTTACTATTTCAATGAGTGTGTCGTAAGACTTTCATATTTCTTGCAGCCTCCCAGCAGAACATTCAAATGCCAGGTGATATTTTATCTACAGGGTAAAAATGACTTGTTTGCCTTCTCTGGTGCTATTTGAAGGAAAGCCATGCTGGTGTTTAAAATATGTCCACAAATTCTTTGACACTCCCTTCAAAAGGTGAAGCCTAATTCTCTTCCCTTTAAGTGTGGCTTAGTGACTCACTTCTATGGACCGGAACAAGGCAGAAGTGACAATGTGTAATTTCTGAAACTGGGTTATCAAAGGCCTTTGGCTTCCTTCTTTCTTTCTGCTGGACCACTTGCACTGGGAGAAGCCAGCTGCCATGTCATATGAACACTCAAGCACCCTATAGCAAGGTCTGTGTGACGAGGAACCGAGGCCTCCAGCCAACAGCCATGTGAATAAGCCTTCTAGGAAGCAGGTCCTCTAGGCCCTTCTGAAGACTGTAGCCCAAACCAGTATCTTGACTGCAGTATCTTGACTGTATCAGAGACCTTGAGCCAGAACCGCCCAGCTATGCTGCTCCTGAACCCTGATTCTCAGAAACTTTGTAAGATTATAAATGTTTATTGTTTTTAGCTGCTAAGTTTTGGGATAATTTGTTATGTAACACTAGATAACTAATTTAGGCGCTTTGTGAAGAAGTTATTAAATTCTCCCCACAAAGCCCAGATTTCATAATTACAACATAACAGTAGCTTCTTAACAGCACAAAGGGCAGAAAATATACCACCACCGCCCCTGCCTTGGGATCTCTCTACCTAGTGTTAAAAAAAAAAAAAAAAAACCCCAATTATCTACCTTCATTTGAGGCTAATAGGAAACTGTCAGGTTTTAGGAGGGAACGAATGTCAGATTTGACTGCAAATGTTGGCCAAGAATTCTGAGTCAAGAAGCTAATCTATAAAGGAAGAATTGAAAAGACTCAACATCATCCCTTTGACTGAAGCTCAATCCCTAATTTTCAAATTCCATTGTTCAGCTGCTACCTCATCAGAGCAGCTAGATTACTAGAACACTAACATGACCCCCAGCTTATTGAAATGTCACTAGGTTTGTGCTCTGCAGCTTGGCCCCGAGAAATAAAACACCGTGGGCCAGCTCCCAGTCTAGCCCCAAGGCGATAATGAGGGCAATCATGCGGCTCCTAAAAATAATGAGGAAAGGGAGCAGCCTTTGAGCTTGTGAGTCACTGTAGTTTGGGAGGTGGGAGAAGGAGAGTGGAGAGAGAAGGAGAATATAAAAAGAGCTGAGCAGAAAATAAACACCGGCTCTGCAGACATGAAGCTGCAGGGAGCACCCCAGACCTCAGGGCCCAGAATGCTCCAGAGCAGGCTGAGCTGCAGGGCTTGCCAGCCAGGGAAAAGCCTGTGCACGGCTGGCTTGGCCAAGGGAGCTGCCACCCACCCATATATGCTGATTTTTGGCCAGTGATGAGAGACCTTGTGGGTCCCTGAGTCCCTCCTTTAGCCACTGGACAACAGCATCCACCTTGTCTTCATGGCAGGAGACAAATCCTCACCAAAAAGCCACTTTTGCCCATCACTGTGCCAAGCCCAAGGGATGAAAAAAATGAATAAAGCCCTTGGGGATTTACAATTTCACAGAGAGATTGACCTAGAAAGAGTCATATACAAAAGAATGGGACAAAAGAAACGATAAAGGATTGCTCAAGGAATTGTGGGAGACACAGGATGGCTGTCTACCCAGACAGAAGCCTGGAGGTGGTGGGAGGAGAAATGGGGGGGGGGGGGGAGGCTGCCTGGAGGAGGTAGCATATGAGCTGCAGAGATAGCACTTATTCTCATAAGGAATGTGTTGTGGGGGAGAGTACAGGCCCTGGATGATTCCAGGAAGAGGTACTATCACAATTATATTAGTTTCCTATGGCTGCTATAACAAATTACCACAAACTGGGTAGCCTCTCACTATTCTAGAATCCAGAAGTCTGAAATTAAGGTGTTGACAGAGCCATGCTTTCTCAGGAGGCTCCAGAGGAGAATCCATTTGTTGTCTCTTCCAACTTCTGGTGGCTGCCAGCATTTCTTGCCTTGTGACCATACCGTTCCAACTACAACAGAGTAGTCGCCCCTCCTCCCATGGACATGAAAGCGTAAAATTGAGAGTGGGGAATATGTAACAGGGAATGGCCTGAGAAAGAAAAAAAAGGCAAAAATATTTTCTGTCTCTTTAAAAGCTACCCTACTCTTTTTGGGAACTGCAGCCCCACCTGCATCCCTGAGGCAGGTTAAGTCCTTTCTTAAAAGGACTCAGCCATCACAGGTGGTGCCATGTGGGCTGGCGGAGGTCACAGGATTTGTCTTTGGCAGAGATGGGATGATTAATGAGGGAAAGTCAGGAATCTAGTGACACAGTGGACGGGCCCCTTGGCCTACAAGGTTCTCATGAAGGCACCCATGCCAATGGGAGCCACATCACCCCAGAGATGATGCTCCTAAAGGAGAAAAATCCCGCAGGGACTAGCAGTGCTGGGAAAAGGGTGTTCCAAGCAAAGGGAACAGCACAGGCAAAGGCTCAAAAATGGAAAGGAATTTCTCTTGTTGGAGGAAAAAAAAAATCAGGCCAGTGGAACAGGGGCCTAGGAAAAGAGTGGGGTGGAGTCATGAATTCAGGTGAGGGAGCACAACCTGAAAGCCTTGAGAACTGTGAAGTACTGGATTTTATTCTAAGAGCAAGGACAACCCAGCAAAGAGTTTTTCTAGGGGATTGACACCATCTGGTTCATGTTTTTGAAAGACACTCCCGTCCCCGCCAGGTTTGCTGAACAGGGAAGGGCATGCAGGGAAGTGTGAGAGAAAGCAGAAGCCCCATGGAAGAGGCCATTACAGAAATCCAGGTGAAATATGGTACAGGTGCCACGGTGGTGATGATGGAGGTAGACAGAAGTGGACAAACCTGAGAGTTACATGTGTGAGCAAAAGTTCTCTGAAAAGGAATTTGGAGGAAAGACTTTATTCCAGCAACAGTTTGCAAACCCAGGACACACAGCCTTTAGTGTAAAAAGAAAGTACCTTCCAGAGAACAAAGGGAAGGTTAGGGTTTTATACCAAAAGTTCCTGCCTAAGTTCCCAACCGGGTTTGTTTATGCAAATAAAGGATTCAAATGGTTTAGCTCTGATTGGTCTATGCAGCTGAGTCCTGATTGGTTGATACATCTGAGCTCTGATTGGTTGATACAACTGATCTGTGGTTGGTTGGTTGGTTCGGGTGAACTCTCTGGAAGTCCCAAAGTTGAACAGGTGTGGGTTTTCAGGGAACTCAGAATCCATGTGTGACTTCGAGTCAGCAAATGGGCTCTTGGTTCTAATAAAATGTAGGTCCGCTTAGCCACTTTGGATCCATCTTGAAGGACTGGCTCTTTCAACTTGACATTTGGTCACACATGGGAGGTGAAACCAGAATTTGACAATGGCTTGGAAGGTAAAGTATTGTTCAGTTGGCTGTTAGTTGACCTAGACTGTCCTTACCTGGTTCAGAGGGAACAACTCAGCGCTACTCCACGTCTCTGTCATTTTCCAGCAGGGTGGCCTGGGCACCTGCTCGTGGTGACAGCAGAGGCGCAGGCCACGATGGAAATGGACAAGCTCCTTCTCCAGGCTCTGCTAACGACTCGTTGGCCAAAGCAAATCACATGGATGAAATCAGAATCAAAGGGCAGGGAAATGGGCTCCGGATCCTGACGGGGGTAACTGCCGAGACACACGACAAAAGGTAAGGGTACAGGAAGGGTGGCAGAATGGGAAGACAGTGCTTTTCAAAGGACTAGTAGCTCAACATTAACAGCCAGGGACAGAAGACAACAGAGGATAACATAGCTGTGGGACATTGACGATGATGAGCGCTGATCACGGTCAGTGAAACCCGTCAGTTTAGGAAGCCAAGAATTAAACCGTGAAATGCCTTGGGGCCCTAGGATATGCCGAAATTAGGGATTCTAGGCTCCCTGGACAATTTTGTTTTATCACAATAAAACAGAAATCACAGAACAGCATAAGATAGACTGGCAAACGATTTCATTCTTCCTTTAGTTCCCCTCCAATGCAATTATAAGTGCGTCCCAGGAATTATTTAATAGCTACTTGGTGTCCTTCCCTGGGTGAGATTCTTCTGGGCCCCAGGCTGGTATGTTGCCCTCAGAAGACCATAGGAATTTCCCTAAAGAAGTAGAATTTCTGCTCCTATCTCCATGCAAACCATTCCAACAGTCAGGTGGGGGTGGGGGGAGGTGCTTGTGGTTGTGTGTTTCCACTCTATTTGTTTTTTTGGAATTGGTGTTGTTTTGTTTTTTACACATGACATAGACTGCGGGCACTTGATGACATCAATCATAAATTTTAACCTTATTTGGGATAAAAAAAGGATAAGCATCTCCCTAATTTCTAGTGACATAAATAGCAAGGAGACAGAATGTTTAAATAAACAAGGGCTTTTAACAGACAGTCTGCAGATGTTACGTGGTTCTCTCAGATCTGTGGCCTGTCTCTGGGAAGGGGCAGGAAGCCTTGGGGTGCCTTACTCAAGAAAAGGAGATAAAAGTCCAGGTTTAGCAATCCCATCTGCTTCCTTCAAGAAGGAAACATTATAAAATGGCAATGTCAGGGCCCCAGATAATGCGGTTTCCCAGGGGTCTCTGATTTAATTCAACTGACATGTTCTCTTAAATATAAATTTGGAATTGTGATGGGGGTGGGGCAGACAGCTGGACACATTGACTATGTTGGCACGTGGTGCGAATGAAAAGGTACCATCTGTGCTACTGCTGAAAAATGATGATGCATAGATGTGACTTTTTAAATGTTCCATCTGGGTATAATTAAATTGCCTCCCTAAAATAAAAAATATCCAAATTTGATATATATCCTTTATTGCAGTGATCTCCACATATCCTTTGTTGTTTTTATAGAATTCACAAGAAGTATGACATGAAATATTAAAAACTAAAAACAAAGGTTTTGGGGGAACGGCTGGGTTGTTTTTTATTTCTCTGGCTACCTTCTTCTTGATTTTCTTGTGATTTCAAAAACAATTTCAATATGCAGAATTTCATCTCATCCCCCTCAGAAAAACACCCTACTGGAAAAGTAGACAGACAGGTAGAAGGAGAAATCTGTTATGTATGCACAGGAGGAAGACAAGACGTGAATTTGCCAAAATATCCAGTTGCCCACATTTCTAAACCAAGAAACGCTGCAATTAATTTTCTTTTCTAAAAACCCATGTTAATTCTAAAGGACATTCTGAGAATAATAATAAGAGTAATTATAAGCACAACTTGAATTCACAGTGACTTGCTTCTGAAGCATTAAAAGCATAAGAGAGAACAAAAATACACGGTGGGGGGGGTGGTCTATAACATGCTTCTCTCCAGGTACAATTATAGATTTGAAATCTGTTGTTGCCTTACCATGGCAACCTTCATACTTAATTTCACAAATGTTGAACTTTTGTCATTCTGTTCCTTTGGGGGAGTCCTTCAACTACTGCTTTCCCTGAATTGATGTCATGGCATTGCCTTCAATACTTAACATTCCTCTGAGTGCATGCCATGAGCTCACATCCCTGGACCAAAACAACAGCAAAAACTAGGAAGAATTTGACTATGCCCTCAGCAAAAGCCCTTAGATGTGTTCTTTATGGCTGAGGGAAACCAACAACTGAGCATAATTCCAAAGGGAATTGCCAAGTTCAAAAGTAAAACTGCGGCCTCCTGTTCTATTTGGTTTTAATAAATACTTATCGAGTATCTTTGGTGTGCTGGTTGCTACAGGGAATAAAAGATGAAAATAAACCATATTGTCTGATCTCAAGAAATTTACAATGTAGAGGGAGAATGAGATCTAAATAACTATAAAGCAGTTCTCAATGTATCATTCCCAGACCAGCAGCGTCAGTATCACCCCGGATACTATGAGAAATACAGATCCTCAGGCTTCGCTCCAGACACTCTGAATAAAGAACTCTGGGATTGGAACACAGCAATCTGTGTTTTCACAATTCTTCCAAGTGATTCTGATGATCTCTAAAATTTCAGAATCACTGCCATAAAGCAATAGAGCACAAATACCAGAAGAGAGATACAAAGTGCTTAGAATAAAAGGAAAATACAATAGCATCCATTTTGAAAGGAGAACTTCCCGGAGTGACAGTATTTCCATGAAGCTTTGAAAATATGCTAAGATACTGAAATGTAGGAAGTGGATAGAGTGTAGGAACATTCTGGATAGCTGAAATATGAGAGCCACAGAATTAAGACAGCAGAAGGCAAATTGAAAAGTCTAGATTGACTAGCATGGAAGAAGACAGAGATCAAAGTCAGCAAGTAGGTTAAGGTCTCAAGCACCAGGCTGAGGAGTGTGTTGTCTAGCTTGGTGGACGATGACATGCCACTCAGGTCTCTAATCAGAGGAGCAACAAGATTAGAGCAGTGCTCTTAGAAGATGCACCTCAAGATTTCCCTAGGATAACCTGGAATAGAGGAAGATGCACAGGAAGTGGGGAAACAACTGAGTTGATAATTGCAATAATTTGGGTAGATGATAATGAATCAGGGAGTTCGAATCAGGGAGTTTGCAGGGGAAATATAAAAATGAGGGAATTCATTGGGTAAGTTTTGAAGAACTAAATCAATAGGATTTAGCAACTAATTAAGTATTAAGAGGGAAAGACTAGGAGGAATCAACAAGATATTAGTCATAGCACAAACTAGAGAGCAAGGAGATTAGGAGGAGTTGGTTCGGTGTGATTTGTTTTGGACATAGTGCGTATGGTACATGCCACCTCTGTGGATACAGGCATAGAGTTTGATAATAATATCTACAAAATTTGACCATATAGGCCTTACCTGGCTCTGAGCCAGAGACAAGACCTATATTCTGTCATGTTAACCTTACACCAACTTTATGAGCAAGGCATTATTATACCTATTTTTATTAGTTAAATTAGATTCTATTGCATGTAATAAAAAGTCCAAAATAAGAATGGCTTAAACACAGGGTTCATTCTAATACATAGAAGAAATCAGGAGGTAGGCAAGGCAGAATAGATACGGTGTCTCCATGAAGTCAACAGGGAGCCACGTTCCTTCTAATGTCCTGCTTCAGCATCTTCCACTGATGAATCCCATCTCAAGGGTACTTCGTTATTCAAGATGGCTGCTGCAGCACCAGCCATTGGGAAGGTGATGGCTGAGAATATGGAATGGGTGAGAGAAGGAATATAAAGAATAAAAGGCTGAAAGAAAGAACCTTGGGTAATGAAAACGAAGGGCCTAGAAGATGCCCAGGAAAGAGACAGCGAGGAAACCTCCAGCATCATGTGCACAAAAGGCAAACACTAAGCTTGGTGTCTAATGGTGCAGTCTGTTGGGACTGAAAAATACTTATTGGATTGGAGAATGTGAAGTCCCTAGTCACCTTCAAAAGAACAGCATCATTCAAGTGTCCCATGACAGCAGGTCTTAGAGTTAAGGAAATATTAGGTGGTGAAGTAGTGGAGCAATGATTTCTCTTCCTTGAAATTTGGTGATGCCTGCAAGGAGAGAAACGGTGGTAGTGACTGAGTTTAGCAGCGTTGAGGTAATGTTTTCATAGATTAGAAAACTTGACCACAATTTCCCTTTAGGATGTCAGGTCTCTCTGGAGACTAGATTTAAATCGCTCAAGTGTGTGGGCTGGGACAGCAAAGCACTTCCTCCACCATCAGCAGCTCCAAACAAGTATCTCCCAGGGAAAGTGAAGCAAGTTTTGGCTGATATTATATCATAATGAAGTGCTGAACACTTGTAGAGGCTGTCTGATAAGCTTAATTAATTCATTTTTGCTTTTCCCTCCAAAAGCTGGATGGAAACTCATCCAGCTCTGGCTTGGGTTCTTGCAGAAAAATTATATTGCAAAAGCAAGGATGTTTCATTAGCTGTCTGCACTCCCCCAAGGGCAGCGAAGGTTCTCTGGGTGCTTTGCAAGGCTGCAGAATCCGAAATGGCAGGACCACAGATCCATTTCAGCAAAAATAAATATCAGATTACAGCACATTGTTTGTGCAGCTGATGGAGGCTTTGGTGTGGTGGATATTTCATTCTGCAGTTGCAAATAAAGAGAGAAGTTGCTGGCAGGGCAAAGTATGGTGTTTGCATCATTTCTTTATGAAGCCATTTTCTCTCCTCAAGGGGTGCATTCCCAGAGGATTTTCTTTCCCTCAACATATGCCTGGTGCTTTTGCAGTGCTCAGCATGCATGACTTGCTTTGAAGGCTGTTAAAAATAAAGACAGATAGTTGGACCAGTTCTCTGCTACCTTTCATTTCTTCCTCTCTAACTTTCCACCCTCTCCCTCAGCTCCCTGCCTGGAAACCCTTGTACTACAAAATTATGAAAGAATGGCAGATACTAAAACCACAGCCTGCCTTTGCATTTCTAATTTTCTAACCTGAAGCTAGTGAGCCATAATACCCTGGAAGCTTAAAGCTGCCTGGGACAAATCCAGATCTTCTGACTTTAAAATAGCAACACATCTTTTATCATTTTAGCTATTTTGAGGTAGATTTTCATGTACATGCATGCTTATTGAAATTAAATGCATTTCATTTTTATCCTTTTTTTCCCCTCTCTGAAGAAGGAGCAGACTTGAGGGGCACTTGCTTTCTACCTTTTAAATTAAAGAATAAATTTGAATGCCCAAGGTAGGTACATTATCTAACTGTAAGTTTTCTGTCTACATTGATTAGACCTCATCCAGAAATACACCTGCACAAATAGAGTCAATTTATCTTTGAAAAAGTCTCAAAGACAATTCAATGGTAAAAGGATAGTTTTTTTCAATGAATGGTGCTGGGACCTAGACAGAGACCTTATACCTTTCACAAAAATTAACTCAAAATGGATCATAGACTAAATGTAAAATGCAAGACTATAAAACTTCTGCAAGAAAACATGGGAGAAAATCTATATGACCTTGGGTTGGGAGATGAGTTTTCAGATGTAATGTCAAAGGCACAATCTATGAAAGGAGAAAATGGTATGTTGGACTTTGCTAAAATTAAAATCTTCTGCCCTGCAAAAGACACTATTAAGAAAATGAAAGACAGAATGGGAGAAAATAATTGCAAAACACATATCTGACAAAGGAGTCATAATCAAGATATTACAAAGAATTCTTAAAACTCAACAATAAGAAAAAATCCCATTGAAAAATATAAAGATTGTCAGATTGGATAAGAACAGCAGGTAGAACATGATCATAATTTTGGAAATAATTATAATAAATAAATAGAAATTTTTTTCAATAACTAAGTCCTTTATTCTCCTGGTTTTCAAAACTGTAAGTATTTCCCTTCATAGCTCTTGTTTTTCTAAACTTGAGCAAAACATTATACTATGTGAGAAGGAATCAGAGGAGAGGAAGAGTGACAGGTAGATAAAGGGGAGAGACCCACCCAGACCAGAGGACAGTACACAGTGAGCTGAAAGACCCAAGCCCCATGCCTCCCAGCACCCTTAGGTGGTACAAGACCTCAGCGAAAAGCTCAAACTAAGCACTGAACCTCCCATCAGGGATAAAATTCTCTGTGCTCTTCTGGGCCCTGAAGCTGCAGAGTCCTTGCCCTTCAGAACCACTGAACATTTAGACAGTGATGAGGTTTGCCACACTAGGTTGAAGATCAAAGACTTTCCTCTACTTTCCTAGCAATGAATAAGTCTCACATTTCTCTCTTTGACCCTAAGGAAGTTCAGGAGCCCTAATACTTACAAGGACATAATCCCCTGACAACCTGGTAGAATGGAGGCCAGAGATAGATTTCATTTTATTTGAAGAAAATTTAAAAGTGTGACATTTCTCGTACAACTGAGTTTATATTTATGAAGTCATACCCTGCATGGACTGAATGTTTGTGTCACCCCCACCCCCTAACTTATATGTTGAAGTCCTAACCCCCAATGGGGTAGTATTTGGAGGTGAGGACTTTGGGAGGTAAATAGGTCATGAGAGTGGAGCCCTCATGAACAGGATTAGTGGCCTTAGAAATGTGACCCCAGAGAGCTCTCACATATTTCTTTTTGCCATGTGAGAACACAGAGAGAAGAAGGCTATCTATGAACCAGGATATGGACTTTCACTAGACATGGAGTCTGCTGGTGCCTTGATCTTGGATTTCCCAGGCTCCAGAACTGTAAGAAATATTTGTTCTTTAAGCCACCCAGTCTATGGTATTTTTGTTATAGCAGCCCAAATGGACTAAGACATCCACTTGATACATATGAATAGGAAAACAACTGTAAGAGTATATTTCAAAATGATTATATTAGGTGGTTAACTCTGAGAAATGGGATTACAGGTGATTTTTATTTTCTTTTTCTTTATCTGTGTTCTTTAATTTCCATACACTAAGTATGTTTTACCTACATAAAAATGGGGATGAAGAGGCTGAGTGGTGCAGTACAGAAACCAACCCTGCCAACACCTTGATCTCAGACTTCTAGCCTCCTCCAGAATTGTAAGAAAATAAATTCCTATTGCTTAAACCCACTCAGTCAATGGTACTTTGTCATGGCAGCCCTAGAAAACTAATAGAGTCCTTTGCCTACCTGAATTTTACAAATATTGGGAAGAACACAGCTGACATTTAGAAAAAAACATAAGAATCCTTTTTTACAAAGGTTTAATAAAATCATTATCATTTATGATATACTTATTTAAAATTATGGTGTGGTAGCTATTTATATTCTAAAATATATAGCAAAGATACTTAATCTTTAGGTTTAAAATTAAAAAGTGTGGCATAGAGGAGAATACCATTTTGCAACCTTGTTCATTCTCTCCTGAGGATAAAGGAAATACTATTTGCTTGGTTTGCTTACCTGGGCACTCTCATGCTGAGACTCTCAGTGGAAGGAGAGGAGCCCTGAAGAAGTTGAAAAGACAAAATTAATCTTCATGAGAACAAAAGAGAAAAAAATAGGAGAAATAGGAAGAAGAGCTAGTACAACTGGAAACTTTTGGAGAGTAAGCACAAGAGAAGGGATTTAGGAACAGCTATTGGGGGTAGAATTTTGGGGGAGCGATATATAATGAAGGTTATTAGGAAGGCATTTGGAGTGGAATATAGTGTGGTGTCTCCTCCTCCTTCCATGAAAAATTATCACCAGACTTTCACATTATTCTCCAAGGCTTTTGATTTATGGTGCTTTTTCTGACATTCCAAAATGTTGAAAAGGTTGTAAAATGAAAACAAGGAGCTTAAGACAGCTCAATCTATTTAGTATTTTTCTCTAAAATTTTCCACAATGTGGAATGCAAAGTAATATGCTGTAAGGACAGTGATTAAGCAAAGGGTATTTTGAAGTTTATTTTCTTTCCATTTGATTTCTCCAGCTTTCAAGTGTCTTCTACTTAGTCCATCTGTTGTTCTATTTTGATTGTTTTTGGCAAACAGATGCAGGAGGAGAACACTATTGCCTTTTCTGTTTTATATAACCCTAGAGATACAAACACAATTTTAGTCAGGTTTTCTTTTGTAAAGAAAAATTGCAAAGCACTGAAATATAACAAAAGAAATTACTGGATGTTTTCAATGGAAAACCTAGGCATTGTCTAACACATCCTTCCAGGTTAGCTGAATCTACGGGTCTTTATACCTTTCATTTTATTTGGGCTGTTTACAATTCTGTAAGTTGTAAAGAACAGAAAGAAATAGAAATGATTCAAAATTGTGCAATCATCACTATTTAATTCCAGAACATTTTCATCACTGCAGAAGAAGCCTCATAGCCATTAATAGTCGTTCTCATTTCCACCTTCCTCTCAGCCTTTGTCAACCACTGGTCGACCTTCTGCTCTATGAATTTGCCTATTCTGGACAATTCATATAAATGGAATCATGCAATGTATGGCCTTTTGTGTCTGGCTCTATTGATGTAGATTCACCCACATTGTAGCATGAATGAGTACTCATCCCTTTTTATGGCTGAGTGGTGTTCCATTGTGTGGGTAGACCACATTCTGTTTGCCCATTTATCAGTTGATGGACATTTGGGTTGCTTCCACATTTTGACTATTATGAATAATGCTACTAGGAAAAAAAAGTAAATGCAAATGATTCTTGTCCACTAATATGCAAATAAATTTGGTGGAGGATAAATTGATCTCCCACCCACCTCCCAAGAAGTCATTTTGGCACCAATTAAGCAAATTCAAATTCGTGTCAACATTCCTGACAGCCTACATGTATGTCTTCTCTTTGGATTGTCCTTTGAACTGGTTGTAACATCTTACTGGTTCCCTCATTAATGAGTTAAATAAAATTTTTGACACGTGTCCATGTTATATTCATATAAGAATTAAGAATTTATCTTTTCTTTAAAAAAATTATCCTTTAATACTTCCATAAACTGACTGTCTTTAAGCTTCCAGGAGCTCAGCAGAATATTGGTCTTACCTGAGCTTCGACTGGATGCAGTAAAGTGAATTAGTCTTTTGAAGTGAGGAATAGCAGGAGGTGGCTGGGGAACAGCAGAGCTGAACTGACCTCCCCATACCCGCAGTCCGGAGTCTCAACTGCGTACATCTCCAACAAACCCAGGGGAACCTAGTTATGATCTGCATGACATTTTTATCTCTGACATTCAGTTTGACTTTCAAGTATCACACAGTAGAAAAAAAAAACCATGAATCCAAAATGAAACGGAATAATATTTTTCAGCTTGGCACTCCACCATCTAGTCTAATGTAAAAGAAAATCCACTTCAGTTTGCCACTGCCTGCTGAATGGCATGAACTCAGCTGTCCTCCAAAGGTTCAGCCTCTCCTAAAAGCAGGTACAGAAATTGCTGTGAGCCAAAGGGGGAGAGAGGAGTTGCAGTTCGCTAATTTGCCTGAGAGTTGTTTTTTGGGGGGGAAGTATTAGTATAGGTAATGCGTGGAATTAGCTTATACTGAACAGTTACTTTACTTCGGTTTCATTTTCACATATAAAAGTGAAGGTATTGTCTTTTTCTTGATGTCTTTGGTTTAAAAAAAAGAAAATTTTTTATAAAAAATAGGAAAAAAAAGTTAAGGTAACGTCAGAGAAGTGTGCTGACAACTTCCAGTAAGACAAACACCTCCCATCTTGAGACAGATTGTTGCCAGAAAACAAAAAACATGCTCTAGGTTTACCCTGTCAGAGTTAGACACACATACCACATGTTTTCTACTATTGCCGAACTTGAAGCCACATCCTGGCATTTAGGTTAAGTATTTGCTCTGTCCAAGGCACCCATGGCTTCCTTATCACATTCAGATCGTTTTTTACTTGTCCTCAACCCTTGGTTAGATTATTTAAGGGTCTTGAGTTGGTTTTTAAAATCAAAGGAAATACTTTTCCCTTTCACTCCCTGTTCATAAAACAGAAGCACAAGAGCCTGGGTACCTAATCTAGTTAAAAATCTTAACAGACAATACTCAAAGTACAACTTTCAAAATGTTTAAAATTATAATTCTCAAATAAATTCATAATGAATGGAAGTCAAAGGTTTATTACATTCACATTGGTTCAAAAAAAGGATATAAGGAATTGACGATGCTATAGTCAATGAAGGAAGAGTCCATAATACATTCTGCATCTAGTCGCTTTTGTTAGATGCAAAACTGGTATTGTCCTACCAGCAATAATACCATGCCCCTTGAGGTTATCTTTTCTACCTACGAAAAATAATTTACATCACTATGAGGCAAAAATAATTCCCGTTGTTCCTGGACAAAAATTATTTGCATAATATTGGGCAAAACCCATTTTCATCTTATCAGTTTCTAGTAAAGGAACATTCAACTTTACAGAGTTGTAAATTGTCTGAGTCCTAATAAACAGTAAATAGCAGATCAAACAAACTCGTATACTATGTGACTTTAGGGCAGAAGGCAACACATTACAGCCTTGCTTAGCCTCTGTGACAAAGCTAGCTCACCACCTGTTTTATAAATAAAGTTTTATTGGAACCCAGCCACATGTGTTTATGTGTTGTAGATGGCTGCTTTTGCTGCAGAGTTGAAAAGCTATGACAAAGATTAGATGGCCTGCACACTCTAAAATATTTACTATCTGGCTTTCACAGGAAAAAAAAAAAACCAAAACTTGCCAACTTTTGGTTTGGAAACAGCATTGTCTAACAATGGAAACAAAGGTTCCATGTTTTTTTTTTTTTTTTTTGCCTTACTTCCAAGTTTTAGGTAATTTTTTTTTTTCAACAACATTAGTACAAACACATAAAATTAGAAAAATGTCTTCAGGGAAAAGGCACATCAGAAGTAACTTAAATACCATGCATATGGGACTAAAAATTACATACATTGCAGCCACATAGTACAATGAAATCAGTTTGGCAGCATCATAGATTCTCAGAATCTGCTTCAGAATCGCTAATACATACTGAAAGCAGAGAAATACTCAATTCTTTATTTGTAATAAGAAAGTTCATAACCTATTTTAACTCAGCACTCCACATTCCTCACTTCCCTTTAATTAAAAAAAAAAATCAACCCATATTTTCATATTCAGCTCACCTGTATTCTGGTATTTTCCTCCATGAGCTTGCTATATGTGACAGGCCACCAGGTGATCACACTTCCAAGAAAAACTAGTTTGTGATTTTACCTTGAGAACTTTATGTGCAAAAGTAAATAAATAAGCTTATACAACTGATTAATGTTTATAAATGGTATTGGAGCAAGAGTTCTAAAATATTGGTCTAGACTAAGCCAGTCCACGTTACCTCTTCAGAGGTTCTATCTTCTACAGTCACTAGACATGACCAATGTGGATTACAGGCATATGGGAGATTTTATAGACTCCTTAGTCCCCATCTGCAACAGAAGGGTTAGGCAAAATGCCATCTTGAACCCAATTCAAAGCAGCAAATTTTGACAAGGGTTTACCTAGGTTATGTGCAGGGCTGAGATTCAGCCAGTATTCATAGCTTGTTAAAATATTACAATATTTAAGCACTTGGTAACTAGCCATGGCTTTGAACCACTTGGATAATCCTCAGGTTATCCCAGAATCCCAGCCTCTCCCTCCAGACCCCCAGGATCAGCCAGCTACCAAAGAGTTAACCCCAGCACGGAGTGGAAAGCCAACAACCAGTCAAGGGTTTACAGATTTGCCTGGTGCCCACACCGCGTTGTGTGCTAAATATTTTACATTTTACCCCTGGTTTTACATTTTTCACATTGCCAGATTGTTCACAGTCCCTTTCCAGTTACGTTCCTCCCAGCACCCACCAGCCACATCACAAAATCAATGCAAAACTCTTTGAAAACAGCAGGGGTAAAATACAAGGAAAGCCAGGAGGAACAAGCCTAGAATGGGAACCAATCTCAACTCTGCATCTAACGCTACGTAGGCGAATGAGAAGAGATTATGCAAACTACTCTAACAAAGAGTGCCAGGCATAATCGAGAAAAGACTGAATGTTGAAGAACTGTTCAGCCTAGTCTACGGGAAAGAACGGAGGCATTTATATACCAACTGGCGAGGAAAGCCCCGCAGAGGGAAAGCCTGTAGGGAAAGAACAAAGAAAACAGAAAAACAAGACAAGGGACCTTTGGGAAAAAACCCATGATTTCATAATTCTGCTTACTGCAACCTGGGTGCCCAGAATCCATCTTGATTTTAGTTACCCGCAATTGTTGAATGCTGTACTTGCACACACTGAAGGTCAGATGCTACTGGTGCCCCACCTGTGTCCCCCCACTCCTCTTAACAGTTCAGTGATTCTTCTTACCAGTTCGACACCCATCAGCCCAACTTTTGTCAGCCAGCCACTGCATTTCTTGTCTAAGGGGTTTCACTGTCCTCCAGAGCCCCCTCTGCCATTTGGTGTATAATTGCGCCAGTTTCTTTGACCCTCAGGTAGGATATTCTACACGAGCTTTTGGAGTATCCCCTGCAGAATCTAGCTGCAGCCATCTGTAACAGTAGCTGGCTTGATAAACCCTGTATCACTGGCTCCTTTCTCTTCCCCTGTCTTATATAATGCTCAATTCATCTTTCCTTTACCTTTTAAATACTCTCAAAATCTTCGCCTTCCAAATTGTGCTCAAATCTTTATCTCAGGATCTGTTTTCTAGCAGAACCCAAAATAAAACACAACAGGTACTCAACAAATATGCATTCATTCAAGCCTTTCAAGTATTTCTACTTTTTAGAACTTACTGAGACTTTCTTTCATTGTGTCTTAATTTCTTTTTTTATGTGGTCATTATTTCGTGGCCAGCTGGAAAGAATACATATGTTCTATTTTCAGAGTATAGTGTTTGATACATATATATCAATTAGTTTTACTCTAAAATGCTGTTATTTAGATGTTCCATATCCTTTATTTTCCATCTACTCAAACTATTATAAAATGAGTTCATTTGAAGTCCTCTATTACCAGAGTGCTTCTATTTCCCTCTGTATCTTCTATAGTTTTCAGCTTTATGATTTTTGTTTTTGTGTTATTTGATACATAGGTATTCACAACTGATATATTTTTATATGTTTTGCATACTTCTAAATTATAAAGTGTCCACTGTTTTTTGGGCTGAATTATACCTTTTCAGATATTATGATCATAATTCCTGAGTTTTTTTAATTTTTCCCTTTCCCAGTAGAGTTTTGTTCATCCTTCCATTTTTGGCCACCCTGAGTCATCTTGTTAGATGTGTCCCTTATAGATAGCATAAGGTTTAAAATTGCTTTAATTCCAATCTAATCTAAAATTATTCTTTTTGTCCGGGCATGGTGGCTCACATCTGTAATCCTAGAACTTTAGGAAGCTGAGGCAGGAGGATCACTTGAGGCCAGGAGTTTGAGGTTGCAGTGAGCTGTGATGATGCAACTCACTCCAGCCTGGGCAACAGAGTGAAACTTTCTTTTCTTTCTGTAAAGAAAAGGGAAAGGAAGGGGAAGGAAGGGAAGAGGGAGGGAGGGAGGAAGGAAAGAAGGAAGGAAAGAAGGAAAAATGTAAGGAAGGAAATTATTCCTCTTTAAATATGTAAGTTAAATCCATTTATGTTTATTGAGGTGACATATAAGTCTGGTCTCAGTTCTGTCATATTGTTTCACATTTTCTGTTTTCATATATTTTATAGACTTTCTCCGTGTGATCTGTTTCCTTTGGTTTGCTTTCTGTATGTAGTTATGAGATTTAGGAAGGTTTGTAGTTCTGATACAGTCAGTGCACAATAGTCCCCTGCTTTGAAAAATAATAAAAGTAGTGTTTTCTCCTTCTTCCCCATTTCCTTTCTCTCTTTCCCACTACCCAATTGAAATCAATAATATTACCTTTCTTACTATTACATTTGTACTATTAAAAATGTATATATGCCTATCACTTGATTGGTCACCTTTTAATGATATCATTTAAATCAGCATAACTATTTTTAATTTACATATTCTTCACCCAGTTTGTGTTACTTGTAAAATTTTTGTATTGTTCCTACTCATTTCAAGGTGAGTCCATCCCCTTCAGCAAGTGTATTCTTACAGTGCTTTCTGAAATGTGTTTTTCTCTGGGTTCTTTCACTGATCTTTTGCTTTTTAAATTTTTCTTTCTTTTTCTGAGCTGCTCCTCCTCTCTGTTGCTTTTTCATTTAACAGTCTATGAATCATACTTGTCTCTGACTTTCACTGCAGATGGAATCTATGGTGGGGGTGGGGGTGTTTTTTCATCCTCCTTGAAGACTTTGTGTAGTTTTCAGGAAGAGAAAAAGAAAGAGGCTTACTTACCCAGACTTAGTCATCCTGGAAGTCCCTTTTTGTTGTCATCGTTTTGTTTTCTGATCATGTAGCCCTCTGCCATGCCCATTTAGGATGAAGCCTTGCAGAAATACAAAAGAAGTAACTCTAATTATGGGAATTGTAAGTGTTTTAACAAAATAATAAAGGAATCATTTGGGGGTAACCTTTTCAGCACCTTTCAAGGTACAGAAGTGCTATGGCGTGAATGTTTGTTCCCTGTAAAACTAATGTTGAAATTTAATTGCCATTCTAACAGTGTTAAGGGTGAGACCTTTAAAAGGTGATTAGGCCACGAAGGCTCTGCTCTCTTGGGTGAGATTAGTGCTGGTATAAAAGGGCAAGTTCAGCCCTCTCTCACTCTCTTTGCACTTCCACCACGTGATAATGCCTTCTGCCATGTTATGACACCCCACCAAGGCCCTTGCCAGATGCCAGCACCTTGGTATTGGGCTTTCCAGCCTCTAGAACTGAGAACCAATATATGTCTATTCATTATAAATTACCCAGTCTGTGGTTATTCCATCCCAGCAGCTCAAAACAGACTAAGAGAAGAAGTAAGTGGCTCTCTACTTTAGCAATACAATTATCTGAAACAAATTCTAACCATTTCTCATCTGGTAATAGCCATTTTCATTTCAGCTCAGTTTTACAAGTCTAATGTTACAGAATTACAGATCATTAGCAATCAGTGTGATGGTAAAGTGGCAATTCTCGAAGAAGTTTCAGCCATCAATATTTTTTTCTTGGAAAAGAAATGTTTTGTGTTTATTTTTAATTATTCAAGGGGTTTTAAAAACTCGGGCATAATCATAACTGCTGAGGTAAACATAACGGTGAACATTTCCATTTAGAGTACTTCGGGAAAGTTAAATAAGATGGGGAAGTATTGTTTGTCTATAAAGTTAGGGAACTGAGGAGGAAAAAAGAATCTCTTGGTTATATTACTTTTATTCATTGTTTAATTCCTGATCCTTCTTGAAATACTGCCCAACTCCTATGATATCGTAACAGCTGTCTGAAGGCAGCTGACTAGTAATGAAGCTCAAGTCATTGTCTACTACAGACCAGAAAGTCTGACTTTCAGCACAGTCTTAGTGATCAGGTTTGCCAAATGCTATAGAATATTACAAAAAGAAAAACTTTCATGCCTTGATACTCCACTGGGGGGCAAAGGAGAGCAATCTATTCCAGTAGAACAAAAGTAAGCTTTGGGCACCAACAGCCCACGTGTTCAAATCCTAGCTCCACCACTTACTGGTCTCAGGTTCCCATCTGTAAGATAAGGAAAATCACACCTACCTCATACAACTGGTGTGCAGACAGAATAAGATAATGTATGTAAAGTACATGGGACATAAGTCATCAATAAATGTCGGTGCCTCTCCTTTGTGCTTCTCAGGGCTTCCTTCCTTCCTCCCTTTCTTCGTTTTATTGCCTGGACATCCCTTGGCAATAGTCCTTTTGGACTTCCCAAAAAGTAGGAAACTTTTTGTTGGGTGAAGATAATTCTTTGTTTAATGGAGTATATATATGTAGTCCTCTAGTTATCAGGACTGGAGTGTCCTGTTTTTGCTCCTAAATATTATTTTGTCTTCCTAATTTCTTGTTCATATTATGACATTTCTCACATCGTTTTATAGTTGCCTTATGGTTGTTATTCCATCTCAATTTCAAAACATAGAAAGGCAAGAACTATACATTTTTTTCTTCAACCCAATTGTATGAGCTATCTATTGTTGCACAACAAATTACTCTAAAATATATCTGCTTAAAACAACAAACGTTTATGTTCTCAGGGTTTCTCCAGAGGCAGCTTAGCTGCGTGGTCTGGCCCAGGGTCTCTCATGAGATTACAGTCAAGCTGTTTGCTGGGGCTACAGGCATCGTTTTTCATATTCTTGGCTGTGTCATACAATGTTCAATGGTTTTTTTCTCTCTCTTCTCTCTCTCTCTCTCTCTCGTTTAGATTCTATATGAGACAGAAATTCTAGGCTCAATTTACTTTTGAAAAAAACCCTCAAATGACTCCTAAAATATTGTATGCATTTCAAGAAATTTAACACAGTTAAAGATCTGGTTAAAAGCTAATGACAGTAGTTGGCCTGGAATCAGGGGACATGTTGTCTGAAAAATGACACAACTTTAAACACAAGCATTATATCCAACTCAGCTACATAGACACACATGCACAAGAGGCTTTCAGGGACTGAGGATGCTGAGGAAACAAAGATTCCCACCTCACACGACCACAAGGCCCACCCTCACTTAGTGGATTGGCAAGTGCAATTTAAAAGGTTGTTAATTCATTTATTTATTTGCTTGTTTATTTTTGCCAAGTCCAATTTGCATAAATCAAATATGTTTGTGACTCAATGCTGACATGTTAAAGTGTAAAGAAGATTTCTGATTCATCTGCAAGCACCAAATTATTAATTCCATAGGATTTGATTTCTCACCTTATGCTTTGTTTGTCTGTCATGC
Organism: Eulemur rufifrons; assembly: GCF_041146395.1. Classification (NCBI taxonomy): domain Eukaryota; kingdom Metazoa; phylum Chordata; class Mammalia; order Primates; family Lemuridae; genus Eulemur; species Eulemur rufifrons. The sequence goes on from NC_091002.1 coordinate 33,267,728, forward strand.
CAGAGGTTTGCTCTGCTTGCTGACTGATGCTCAGAAATGTTCTAACATCAGAGAACCTGGAAGCCAAAGCCCTTTTTGCAGAACATAATAAAATATTGGCATGTTGTATTCCAATCACACAAATAATGTAATACTTTAACACAAAATTGTTTGGTTATTTTAAGTCTATATTGGTTAGGATTATTGAATTTAATTACATTTACACAGCATGAAAGGCAATGGAAAATTGCAGCCACAAGTATACAGATCCAAACACACATACACACATGCTTTTGAATCAAACCTATCCTTTTTATTTTTCAAGACAGGGTCTTGCTCTGCTTCCCAGGCTGTAGGGCGATAGTTCAATCATAGCTTGCTGCTGCCTCAAACTCCTGGGCTCAAGGGATCCCCCAACCTCAACCTCCCAAGTAGCTGGGACTAAAGGCATGTGCCACCATCCATGGCTAATTTTTTTGTTTTGTTTTTTGTAGAGACAGAATCTTGCTATGTTGCTCAGGCTGGTCTTGAACTCCTGGGCTCAAGCAATCCTCCCACTTCTGCCTCCCAAAGTGCTGGGATTACAGGTGTGCACCCAGCCCAAACCTACCCCTTAATATCGGTTTGTTGTGTGCTCATTTGTCTAGTTGCCTGCCAGTCCTCTTGGCAGATAATCAATGGCACCTGTGCAAAGTTAAAAAAATACAGTATTTTAAAAAGTATTCTGGAAAAACAAATTTTGGAAAAATTTCCTTGATTTATTTTTTCTCCAAACTGGATTACCACTACATTTTATCAGAACCCCTTGTGCTTGTTCACAGAAGATCAACACTCCATTGCAACCGAGTGGACAATTCCAATCTACCCCATGAGCTGAATGGAAGTCTGAAGGTCATAAAATCCCAAATGTTTTTCTTCCATTATCCTTGTTAAAAAATAACATCTCGTATCTGGAAATTTAAAGCTGTCTCCTCTATGGAGAGTAAGTGCTCCCCTAGTTTTATGCAACCTTTATTTTCTGAGTGATGTCTTTATGACTAGCTATGTTTAACAATTAGCTCTGTTATAGGTACAGACACAAGCACACCTTGGTTAAGGGGAAAGGAGCATTGTATGAACTGGCTTCTCTGACCAGAATATCGCTAGAATGTAAGTGCCATGAATGCAGGGACTTCTGTATGTGTTTGCTCACTGAGGTTTCCCTGGAATGCTATATATTGAGCACATAGTAGGGGCTCAATAAATATTTGTTGAATGGTTTTATGGTTGAAACCATTGTTTATGTTCTATCAGCTTTTGTCATTTTTTTTTTTTTAATTTTTACACCTCTGTTTTAGTTCTCTGAAGCTACCATAACAAATTACCACAAACTTGTTGGGTTAAAACAAAAGAAATTTGTTCTCTCACAGTTCTGGAGACCAGAGGTCTGACGTCAAGGTGTCAGCAGGGCCACGCTCCCTCCAAAGGCTGTAGGGGTGAATTTCTTCTTGGCTCTTCAAGTTTCTGATGGCTCTAGGCATCCCTTGCCTTGTAGCAGTTTAAGTCCAATCTCTGCTCCCATCTCTATATGGCCTTCCCCTGTCTCTGTTTCTTCTCTTCTTCTTATAAGCATATTTGTTGTTGAATTTAGGGACCACCTGGTTAATCCAGGATGATTTACTCTTAAGATCCTTCCACTTAATTATTTATACAAAGATCCTTTTTTCAAATAAGGTCACCTTCACAGGTACCTGGGATTGGAACTTGGACGTATGTTTTTGGTGGTCACAATTCAACCCACTACAACCTCTAACCACCAATTTTAAGATTCTATGCATTCCAAATTCATTTAACACACATTTGTTAAGTGTCTATTATGTGCCAGGCACAAGATTCAGACATCAGTATGATGGGGCCACTGGCCGTCTTTAGCCAGACGATAACTTACCGAAGGGTTTCACTCTAAATCCCTCAGTAATAAACTAAATTACATTTTAAACTGACATAAAAGGATATCTTACCTACTCTGCATCTCTTCATATTAATTTTTCCATAAATTCTAATGCACACTCTTCATTGATGTTAATTTTTCAATTGCCCTACCATTCTTCTCTTCGGGTGTTATTAGTTCAAGTCCATTTCTCTCAGAAAAACTCCATGATGTGAAACAATTTTAATTAGTTTCAACATATTTTCTTTCACCACAAATCAGAGTTGTGCAGGAGCATTAAATTCAGTGGGAACCCGTTTATTCCTGTACCATTTTGTCATTAACATCAACATCCCTCTGGCTGAGGTTAACCATATTTTGTTTTAGCCTAGTTTCTTCACAAAGCAGAGCCTAAGAAAATGTAGGTAGTTTATTTGGGAAATAATCCCAGGGAGCAGAAGTGTGGGATGGGGGGGGGGATTGGAGCAAAAGGGAGAAATGAAATAGGCATACGTGGCCAAGTGAGCCACCACTGTGTTGGAACTGGTATAGGACCCCGTAAGATGTTCTGAAGTTTTATGAAACATATTTCAGGGGCAAAAAAGGGAAACATTTATCCACCTGTTGCCTTCTATCCCTCATTCATCAAGAGTCCTCACTTCCACTCATCTGGGATACACATGTGTAGATGCTGAGTGGTTCCCAAGAGTAATTCCACAAAAGGGACGTGGCTAGTCTGAGTGAGATGTAGCTCTCCAAAGCTGGTCAAGGCATATCCTGCACTGGTCACCGTGGTAGCAGGCTGAGTAGGATACTTTTCCTTCCCCACCAGGATTTCCACGCCCTTTCTCACTGCCAAATGGATTATTCTTCACTTATGAGACTTTGCAGAGTGGGAGCAGTATATCACCATGAGTCAGACTGTTGGACTTCAACATCAAACAATCAGGCCTCTGCCCATGGAGAGAGCTCACCCTCTGTATGCTGCAACCTCCCAACTTGTATAAAAAGATAATGATAACCACACTTGCCTCATGGGTTTACTGTGAGGATGAAATGAGAGAATATATGGAAAGCGCTTATCCCTGGGCATGTATGCTCTGGCGCCAGGTGAATGTCCCACAATTCAATTCAATTCTGACACTAACTGCTTGAAGTTAGCACAGACCCTACAGCTTGAGGGGCTCAGTCCCACATGATTGCCCCACTTCGGTTGCCAGCTGCAAGTCCCAGGTGTCCCCAAGCTACCTACACTTATGCCCAGCACGCTACAAATTTGGGGCTTCCCATACTCCCTCAGATTCAATAACTTGCTGGAATGACTCACAGAACTCAGGAAAACACTATACTTACAAGTACCATTTTCTCATGAGGGATACGAATGAATAGCCTGATGAAGAAATACATAGGATGGTGGAAGGCCAACAAACATATGAAAACATGCTCAACATCTCTAATCATCAGGGAAATGTAAATCAAAACCACAATGAGATACCACTTAACTCCAGTGAGAATGGCCTTTATCAAAAAGTCCTATAACAATAAATGTTGGCATGGATGCAGAGAGACAGGAACACTCATACACTGCTGGTGGGACTGCAAACTAGTGCAACCTCTGTGGAAAGCAATATGGAGATACCTTAAACAGATACAAGTGGACCTACCGTTTGATCCAGCAAACCCATTATTGGGCATCTACCCAAAAGAACAAAAGACATTCTATAAAAAAGACATCTGCACCCGAATGTTTATAGCAGCACAATTCACAATTGCAAAGATGTGGAAACAACCCAAGTGCCCATCAATACATGAGTGGATTAATAAAATGTGGTATATGTATACCATGGAGTACTACTCAGCTATAAGGAATAATGGTGATTTAGCACCTCTTGTATTTTCCTGGATAGAGCTTGAACCCATTCTACTAAGGGAAGTATCCCAAGAGTGGAAAAATAAGCACCACATGTACTCACCATCAAATTGGTTTCACTGATCATTACCTAAGAGCACATTTAGGAATAACATTAATCGGGTGTCGGGCAGATTGGGGGGGGAGGGCATGAGTGTATACACACATAATGTGTGCGATGTGCACTGTCTAGGGGATGAACATGCTTAAAGCTCTGACTTGGCGGTGGGGGGTGGGAAGGGGTGAGGGGGGAGGGCAATATATGTAACCTAAATTTTGTACCCCCATAATATGTTGAAATAAAAATAAATAAATAAATAAAAATAAAGCTAATAGGTGCTCTGACCACAAAACACAATGCTGTGAGCTTTTCATAAATTAACATTTTTTTTGTACCTGGTTCATGAATATTTTTTAGAATACACTTGCTAAGTCTATTTTCTGTATTTGGTATGTTAGGACTTGAGCAAAGAAGCTCAAATCGTTTCTCAGAAAACAACAAATTTTTCACTCCATCGGGTAATATTTCATTTTGCTTTGTTTGATCAATAGTTCATTTCTCATTTCTAATTTAATAAAACACAACTCTTCTTCCCAGACAATGGAAAGCCTAAATCAACAATAACCGTTTTTGTGGGTAGAGATTCTACAGAGGGATACAGAGTATGAAATTGCTATGTGAAGGATTGAATTTTATAACCTTCTGGGAATCTGTGGGGGAAGGGGGAAGCCAAACAGGGCTTATTGCCATAAATTGTAAACAGTCTTCTGTAGTTGAGTGCCATTGTAATGGAGGCAGATTGGTACAGATAAAAGGATTACTAACAACTTAAATGAAAAACTTGCATTTCAGTCTCCTCTCTCATGCTTACTAGTCATGTAATGATGGGTGGGACACCAAACCTTCATTTCATTTTCAATAAAATGAAGATAATTATACCTCCTTGAGATGTTGCTAAATTATACCAAATATAACATCACAATCCCCACTGAGTTACCATCCCCTGACCGCCGGCACCATAATGAGCATCTCATAATAAATAGCAGGAATGATTAGGAAAAAAAGAGAAAATAAGAGATATTATATCTTTACAAAGAGAGACATAAGCCTATATCTTGATAATAATACAGTAGTCATCCTATTTGATCCTCTTCTATCATTTCCATGAAATTTCCATTTGATTCATTTAAATGTATTTCACAATACTAAAATTAGCTATTTATTTATTTATTTTATTTATTTATTTTTTTTTGAGACAGAGTCTCACTTTGTTGCCCAGGCTAGAGTGAGTGCCATGGCGTCAGCCTGGCTCACAGCAACCTCAAACTCCTGGGTTCAAGCGATCCTACTGCCTCAGCCTCCCGAGTAGCTGGGACTACAGGCACGCGCCACCATGCCCGACTAATTTTTTCTATGTATATATTTTAGTTGTCAATATAATTTCTTTCTATTTTTAGTAGAGATGGGGTCTCGCTCTTGCTCAGGCTGGTCTCGAACTCCTGACCTTGAGCGATCCACCCGCCTCGGCCTCCCAGAGTGCTAGGATTACAGGCGTGAACCACCGCGCCCAGCCTAAAATTAGCTATTTAAAGTTTGTTGGAAAGGCCTTTGGACCCTTAGTGATATTCATTTCATTGTAAAGCAGAAGTATAAAGGTTTATATAACCTATATGTAGTTTATATGGTCTTTTATGTTTACCCTTTACAAAGAAGTGTTCAACATGAAGTAAATCATAGAGCTGTATGATTTACAACTTTCCAAGCTATATATAGAAGCTGTATAAAGAAGCTTGGAAAACAAATAATTTGTACAAATTAGGTTTGGTGAAGGATAATGTACTCTGATAATCCTAACTCCAACATACATGTCGTCACTAGAGAGACCACCCTAGCCATTTCATTTAGAATAAATTTTATAAATACCTATAAAGCCTCAGGCACTTGGATTACAATCATTTTGCATTTGCTGTAATTTAGATGGCATGTGTGATTCTTGAGTTGAAGAGTTAACAAGAAAAGTAGGAAACCTAGCCAATAAGTTTGCAGTGAAGGAAAAAATATTTGTCTCACTTTTGTTCCAGAAATTCTATTCTTGAATGGGAATGTAGATGAGAATGAAGGAATTCACTGAATGAAGACATTTGTTTATATCTGTGGCACTTAGTCATTTAATTTTCTTAGTCTTTTTGGTCAAAAAAACCAATCTTTTGGTTAAAAATGGTGAAAAAAGCATTCCTAGAACCCAATGGGAGTGACAATTTTGTAAAGAAGAACCTACTTTAATGGTTTTCAAATTCTTCAGGTGGCCAATCTGAAAATCATGATGTTTTTTGTGAAATATCATGAAATACTAATATATTTAATGCTATCCATTGTGGCAAAGGCAGGCTTGATGATGGGCCAGGCGAGGTGGCTCACACCCATCATCCCAACTACCTGGGAAGCTGAGGTGGGAGCATCCCTTGAGGCCAGGAGTTTGAGACCAGCCTGGGCAACATAACAAGACCTGTCTCTAAAAATATTTTAACAATTATCTGGGTGTGGTGGCGCACGCCTACAGTGCCAGCTACTCTGAGGCAGGAGGATCACTTGAGCCCCTGGAGTTCCAGACTGCAGTGAGCTATGATCGTGCCACTGCACTCCAGCCTGGGTATTAGAGTGAGACCCCATCTCTAAAAGAAAATTAAAGCAAAACAATACGAGGTCCATCCTTGTCAATCTTGTTTCTTTTTCCTGGCACATGTGACAACTTCATTTTCCAGCCTCCCTTGACCTGTCATTGGGCCATGTGACTGGGATGTAACCAATGGAATGTGAATGGAAGTGATATGTATTGGCCATATAACCAACTGCACCGTTTCTTTTCCCCTTCTGTGGCAACCATGGAGCCCAAGCATTACAGAACACAGCATGAAAAACCCAGGTCACTGTTTGAAGGAGAGCCTCCCGGGGTGGGGGCAAATAACCAGAAAATTCTACACTGGATTTTGCTTGGATGAGAAATAAATCTTCATCAAGTTAAACTACTGAGATTTGGGGAAAATTTATTACAGCATTTAGTGTCATGCTGTAGTGTTAAGTGTGCTGGTTAATTGTAGGTGTCACTGTGACTGGATTAAAGAATACCTAGAAACCTGGTAAAGCATAATTGTTGGGTATGTCTGTGAGGTGTTTCCAGAGGAGATTGGCCTGTGAGTCTGATTGCACCCGGTGGGGAAGATCTGCTCTCAATGTGGGTGGGCACCATCCAATCTGCTGGGGGTTGGGAGAGAACAAAAACAGGAAAGGTAAACGTGTCAATCTATCTGCTGGAGCTTGGTTACACTTTCTCTCCTGCCCTTGGACAAACTTCAGGCTCCCTGGCCTTTGCACTCCAGGACTTAGACCAGCAGCACCCTGGGTGTGTTCTCAGGCCTTAGGCCTTGGACTGAGAATTACACCATTCTCTTTCCTGGTTCTGAGGCCTTCAGACTTAGAGTGAACCATGCTACCAGCATCCCAGAAGGCCTGTCATGGGACTTCTTAGCCTCCATAATCACAGGAGTCAATCTCCCCATTCATTCCCTCTCATCTATGCATTATACATCCTACGGATTCTGTCTCTCTGGAGAACCCTGGCTAACACTCTAACTCAGCGTTGTCAAACTAGGGCTTGTAGGTAGGCCTCTGATTTTGTAAATAAAGTTTTATGGCAGCACTACCATGCCTGTTTGTTTATGTATTGTCTATGGCTGCTTTTGCGATACAGGGGCAGAGACCTTACGGTCCACAAAGCCCACAGTATGTACTATGTGGCCTTTTAGGAAAATGTTTGCTTATCCCTGCTGTAGCTAATATACATATGAGCTGTAATTTAACCCGAAATTATATATTTGGTTGTTTTAAATTTAAACAATTTTAAATTTAAATAAATTTAAATTTATGTAAAAGTTGGATTTTAATTAGCATATTCATACACTTTGCAAAGAAGGAAAAGTCTGGCCATACCAAATTTTGGCAAGGATGTGGAACAATAGGAGCTCTTATATATGCTGCTGTATGTAAATTATATATAAATTGAAACAACTTTGGAAAACAATTAGGCAATATATTATGTTAAATGGATAAATAAGTCATGGCACAGTCTTAAAATGGAATACTATATGATAGAGAAAAGAAATGATCTAGAATTACATGCATCAACAGATGACTCTCACAGATATTATGTTGACTAAATGCAGCAAGTTGCAGATTTCAAACCTTTAGGTAAAGTTTTAAAAGATGCACGAAACACTATGTATTGCTTAGGGATACATTCATGTATAAAAGATAAATGTATGGGAATATTAACTACCAAATTTAAGATAGTGGTTCCTCCAAAGGGGAGGCAGTTGTAATTGGGGAAGAGAGTACAACAGTTTCAAATGTAAAGGCAAAATTGTATTTCTTAAGCTGGATGGTGGGTATGTGTTATATTATTCCTATATTATTCTTTATACCTTGTACACCTTTAAATGTCATAATAAATATTCTTTTTTTAAATATTTAGTACAAAATAAGTTGTTTTAAGTTTATAAATCATAGCAATGTTCAATTAAATCAAATATCCACTTCGTAGGTTTCTTGTCATAAGTAGACCATGAGCTCATCCAACCTTTTATTTTAATTTTTAAATTTTTTTAATTTTTTGGAGGCAAGATCTCATTGGTGCCTGGGCTAGAGTGTAATGGCGTCATCATAGCTCACTGCAACCTCAAACTCCTGGGCTCAGGCCATCCTCCCACCTCTGCCTCCTGAGTAGCTGGCACTGCAGGTGCACACCACTATGCCCAGCTAATTTTTTTTTATTTTTTGTAGAGAAAAGGTCTCACTATGTTGTCCAGGCTGGCCTCAAACTCCCGCCTTCAAGCAATCGTCTGGTCTTAGTCTACCAAAGTGCTGGGATTACAGGTGTGAGCCACAATGCCCGGCCTCATCCAACTTTTTAAAAGTGATTATACAAATGGAATTATTTGCATTCAATAGAAGGTGCTACTGTTTTGACCTTGGATTAATTCAGTCTATAAATAATTTAGAAAAAAATAATAAACAATAGTTTTGAGATCTTATGTATTGATTCATAGTAAGGAGATTATGTTGTAAAAATGTTAAGATAACTTTGCAATCACCTAACTGTATACTCATACTATAAAAATAAATCCAGCCACTCTTGCTACAGTACAGAAAGGTCTATACTTTGCTTGATGTTATTTCTTGCTACTTCTGAAATCTATTGCAACTTTTTAATTACCTTCAGCATTATTGGTTCTACATAATTATTTTCTAGAGGCAGACTAGAAAATACAGATATGAAAATAAGGCTTGAGATTTCAGCGACAACAGGTTGGTGGTGGGGAATGGAAATGACTGAGAAGTAGGCGTTCTTTCTGCAAAGTCTGTATGCAGAATAAATGTCTAGAGTCATAAACATTTATATGTTGACACCTTTGGTTACAAGAAATCTAACTTAATTAGAATTCTATGCTTTATAGAGTTTTACAGAAACAGTGATTAATGGATCTTGGTATTTCAGTTTCTGCCGCTGTCTCAGACCTGATTTTAAGGGAACCTAAAAATAGTTTCTAATTTGAATTCATTAAATACACTCATACTTAGTATGAAAAGAACACCAAACAGCAATTCAAGTGTCAGGATTTAAAAACTCAAGGCAAAAACCATTTGGTTAATCACGACTTCTCTATTTATTTATTTATTCTCTGTTCCCTAATCATTTAATGCCTCGCCCACAACACAGATGCAATGCAAAGAAGGGATGCTTAGATGGGTTTTTATAAATCTTAGGATTGTTTCTATAGTAGCAAAAACAGAAGACAGAGCAAATGAAAACCTCCTTCCTCTGCTACTTCTAGAGTCCTATTTTGTAGAAGGCATGTCTTTTAGTGAAATATAGGAAAGGAGTTGGCTTTTTTCCTCTTGTGACAAATGAAATTGAATAAATACATATTTCTTCCCTAACACCTTTTGTGTTCAGAGGCTAAGCAGACTTCGAGAGGAACAAAATGATATTATTAAATGAAATACAAATGTTGAAAGAGAGTATGTATTATATATCTTAGCACAAATCTTTTCAATGCTTGTCAGATCAATTCTGCAACCTCATTACACACTTAGACATTTAGAGGACTCCTGCTTTAAACACTCTCACGCTTTTCAAGCATTTTCAACACCTTAGCAAGAAACTCAGGGGCTGCCGAGCCTGCTAAAGATAAACTTAAAATAGGCTGATGCTGGAGCCCAGGTGAGAGCCTTTGAGAAGATAGTAGCTTATTAGAGTTATCAAACCTGGGGGAAGATGACAGTAATTTGGGGAGAAAGTATTTTCACAGGTTTCAAAAGAATAGTCATTTTTTACCCTTGACATTATAAAGCTCAGATGTAATAAGGCAAGGTTCATCATTGCCAGGTTAACTACTAACCTTAAATCATTAAAGACCAAGACCATGAGCTCTGTCAAAGACAAAAACCCAGTGAGTAAGGAAACCGATTTTACTCAGACTGTTAAAATAGAGAGGACACCCAAAGTATCTCGGCAGGGTAGTTTGCCTTACACTTTTATAGGGAGGAGTAGACAAGCCATAAGTGGGATGATTTAGAGTTGGATTATTTTGCAATCTGGGGAAGTCTCCATCAGTCAGCTGAATAGGACATGTCTATCTCTCTGTCTGCTAGATTCAAGGGGACAGATTTGAGTTCTAATTTCAAATAATCATTCATGAGACAAAGAACAGGGAGGTAGAGGTCTGCCTCTGGCCTTCGAGTGGGTTCAAGCAAAAGAAGAAATGTCTATGTTTGGCTTTGTCACAGGTAAACCAGGGAGTCCTCCATGACAGTGTGACAGGAGTCATCAGAAAAAGTGGACAGCCAGTCTTACCTAAATCTTACGGAGAGGGTGGCTCTTTGCCATGTGTCCCTCCCTGGAACACAAAAGGGTGGTGAGGTGGATTTCAGAGAACAAAACGTTGGGAGGGTGTGTTAACTGTGCCGTGTTTTGGGAGCACAGGGCGCAGGTAAAGTTCAACATTGTCAACTCATTTATTCCTCTGCTTCCCTGGAGACACCAAACTGCCCACCTTACCTGAGAACCAAACCTATTCTCTATTGTCACATTCTACCCTGTCTAATGGTTTACCAGCAAAAAGACCAGATTCCTGATGTTGGTCAGCATTTATTTATGTCAAGGTAAGCTCCTAAAACTTTACATGTAAACCAAATGCTTATGAAATAGGTTGGAAGTCTCATAGACTAACAGTTACAAGCCTGTGCTCTGCTGTCAGTCTTTCTTTATGCATTTTCCAGGATTTTCTATGTCTGTTTCCTCATCTCTAAAATGGGGATATTCCTGCTCCCATCCTTACATGGTCATAATGAGGATTTATTCTAATCATGTGTCTAAAACAGCACTTGTCAAACCTTAATGTGTATTGGAATCCCCTGGGCATCTGTTTAACATGAAGGTTCTGAGTGAGTACATCTGGGGTAGGGCTTGAGACTGCATTTCTAACTAGCTCCCAGTTGATGCCTATGCTGATGTCTAGACCACACTTTGAGTAGCAAGAGTCTAACGTTTTGATCACACTGCCTAGGACATAGTCAGCAGTTAATAAATTGGTGCTATTTTTACTAGATTATACACCTGCGCATACAATGAGGACATTATTAGAGGAAGCTTGACATGAAGTCTTCTGTAAGTTACACATTCACCCTATATACTCTTTGCCTTAGGAACATCCATACATTTCTTATTCTGTTGCAGTCACCTATCTGTCCATTTAGGATATGTGCACTTCTGTATATACTCCACACATCAATAAAATTTACATTACAGAAAACCCTGTGAGTGTCTTAAAAGTGACTTAGACTTCCGAGGTGCTTTGTTTTTCTATCAGGAAAGTATTTGTGAGGAAGAAATGATTTGCTTTTGAATATTTAACCTACCTTCGATCTGTCACATCTCAGCTTAGACTCACTCTTGAAAAAGATGCTGCCAAGAGGAAAATCCTCAGGAATATGTTGCTGCACATGTTTCTTAAGGGAGGGCCACAGCCTTCCAGTTTCCATCTTCTTTTCACTAACCTGTTACGATCCTTGAGCAAAGGCCAATTACACAATCAAAGGAGACCCAAGAGATTCCTTCCTTCTCCCTGCAAACGAAAACAGTCAAAGAGCAGAGAGGGCCCCAAGATTTGGGATGCAAAATTAAAAGATCAGAGGAGAGGCCTGGAGATTTCTAAAAGGCTACAAAAACAATAGGTCTATCCGAGGGTGGGCTGAGACATCCTGAACCACCCACCACTCACCGAATTGATGCAGATGAATTAAAAGAACTGGGAAAATAAAAGGGAACCAGCTGTAAACTGCTCTAGGAATGAATCAGCCTTGGAAATAATTAGCCCACATATAAGGTGCCATTTCTAGGTGCTTCCAAAGCTCTTTTTTATTCCCTTCATTCCCTTTCTCTCCCCTAAACTCCATCTCCCAATACAAATCAATCTCTTTTTTATTGAGAGGTTTCCTAGTTGGGGCTCTGGGCCTGGCCCCTGAGGGGCCAGACAATTTTCTTCTAAACCCAGCTTGCTGGTGGGAAGAAACCTGTTAAATGAGCTTTTTCAGTGTGTACCACTGCTGCTGTTCATTTGTTTCCCTTCAGCTTTTCCCAGTGGTTGCTCATTCCCTTTAATTTTTACAGCAACTTGCACCTCTTGGTTTGAATCCACAATTTCTTATCCATACTGCCTACATAAAAAAGCTCTGAAAACTAAAAGTTTCCCTTAACTTGAATGGCAAAACTGGAACTCACATGAGGCTGTTTATAATCTCTGTTTATCTCACTTTCTGGGAATTGTTCTGTTTTATTGCAGAGATTTTTAAATGTGTTTATTACAGGATGCTGCTTTAGATGCCCCTGGAGATGTAATGCAATATGCAATATATGAGCCGTATTACCTTTCCACAATCCAAAAATGTACAGTTCTGAAGCCCATCTGGGATTATAGAGCTGTAACCAAGAATTCTTCTTCAAGAGTAGAGGTAAACTTGTTCAGCTGCTAGAGGGATTTGGGTTAAATTTTAGCAATAGTCTTATGGACATAAGAGTTGTTAAACACGGATATTTTCTCCCAAAGCCTGTGTTAGGTTGAAAGATTAGAACCATTATTTAACTTAGCATTCAAATTTAAAGGTCAATTTCTAGCTGCCCATAGGACTCTGACCCTCACATATCAGATCTTTTTTCCACCGATAAGATAAGGGGCTAGATGGGGAATGTGACTCAACACGTGAATGGGGTGGGGGAGGGAGTCAGCTGATCAGGAAGAAGAGAAATAAGAATATTATGGCAAACCTTTGACATGCCAACTTTGGTGTGTCTGAAGCAGGTGATAAGAACTCCATTCCAGGAACGCATTTAGTATGGGTTTCATAAATGACTGGGTTTTTGAGAGCTGAGGCTCTTGATAAAGCATATCTGCCTCCCACTTAAAAGACAATAGAGAGCTTATTAGACTTTCCTACCTATTTCATTTGCTTGAACTTTAAAGACCGTGAGCTTCGAGCTTAGCTACATAGGCCATGTTGCATAGAAAAGCTGTGATAATTCAACCAAATTTTAGGTTATTAATTCTCTACCTTGGCTGCATATAGGAATCATTCCCTGGGAAGCTTTTAGAAAAAGACTGATAATTGTGTCCTAGCTTCAGAGATTTGGATTTAATTTTCTGGAGGTTTCCTTGGATATCAGAATTTTTAAAGCTACCAAGTGACTCTAATAGGTAGTGATGGCTAGCAATTCTGCTTTAGAAGAATGCTTTTAATAAATTTGAAGACCTTTATGTATCATCTCTCAAGATACTTTTTAAGTAAGACTTTACAAAAACTTTGATGAAGCCATCCTAGGGGACATCCTAGCCATCAGTTAGCTATTGCTATTTAACAAAACACTCAAAACTCAGTGACTTAAAGTAACACCATATATTTTTTGTTTCTGTAGGTCAGAAGGTTGACTCCATAGATCTGGCCTGGATCAGCTGATTTTGGCTGCTGTCAACTGGCGAATCAGCTGAAGACTAGCTAGTCAAGGTGTAGGAAAATAGACTTCACTCTTTGATGGGAACAGCTGTAATGTGTTAGCCTAAAATAATCAAAAGGATCAGAATTCAGTTTAAAGAATGTATTCAAGTGCAAAGTTTGAGGGTGTCTGCCTGGAAACACAGATTCCAAAGGATGGGAGTCAGTTGTTCCAAAGGATAGAAGTTTGGGATTGTTTATATGAACAAAGTTTAGGGAAGCTTAACGGAATTTCAACATCTTTCCCTGTAAGACTTAATGCATAGTTACAATGATCTGATTAGTTGAGGTGGTCTTTTTCTTCCAGGAAAGTTATATTTAACAATCCACACTGACATTGTAACAGTCATGGGTCTTCTGCACCATATGGCCTGAGTTAGGTACAGGACAATAAATGAGGAAGTTAATCTATAACAAAGATCAGTGATTGGAAGGGGGAGGTATGGTTTCTGGTCTCTCCTAGTTATTTACAGAACAAGAACAATGAGGAAGAGAGTTAACCTATAATCTCAGAAACAACAGAAGTTACAAGTATATGCTATGTGACTCAGATTGCAGTTACATCTCTCTCAAGGCTTAAAATGTTTTGGGAGTTCCAATAACTTTTAAACTTTATTTATTTTCACAAATGTCACATTGAAAAGGGCTTGGATGAGGGTGAGGAGGAGTATTGGGGCCATTTTTGTAATAATCTGCCAAGATACAATGAGACTACATGATATCACAAAGTCCCTTTCAAGCATCTATAATTTGCTAATGATACCCTTATAACAAATGAGTTGTGGCTTCCCTTATTGGCTTATTGCAAGGGCCTTACACAGCAAATGTCCCCTTTGGCTTCTGTTAACCCTGAACTTTTAAAAAATATATTACATAAAAAATAGTTGTTCATTTCAGAAAAATCAGAAAGTATGATAAGCACAAAAAAGAAAGGTAAAATCACATGTGTTTTTACCCAGCCAAAGATTAACATAGTTCATATCTTTCCAGATTTTTTTGAATATTCATTTTGTTATTTTTTTACCAAAAAAAATATTACACCCCAAAAGTACACATTCTGGTACAAATCCTGACTCTACCAGTTATTAGTCCTCTGAACTTAGATAAGTTACTTATCTTCACTGAGTCTGTTTCCTTATTTATAAAATAATAATAATAATTAGGCCTAATTCATATAGTATTTTGTGAAATAAATGAATTGATGCACATGAAAAATTTAACATAGTGCTTATCACATGGTAAATGCTTAATAAATGTTAATGCATACCATTATTATTTAGTTCAAAACAGAATGTGAATTTTTCCATGTAAGATGGGTCTTTTTCTTTTTTGTGTGTGCCTTCATTCTCAGACAGAAAAAGTGTAGTTTATTATTTTTTTATTTTATTTTTTAGAGATGGAGTCTCACTGTGTTGCCCAGGCTCTCCTCAAACTCCTGAGCTCAGGCTATCCTCCTGTGTAGCTGGGATTACAGGCAGGCACCACCACACCTGGCCCGTGTAAGATGTTTTTATATCATTCTTAAATGGAAGCTCCATTGTATTGATATAGCAGAATTATTTAAATAATTTCTTCCTTCTTGGACTGAAGTGTTATTTCCAACTTTTAGATATCACAGACATTGTGATAAAACATCCACGTACCTATATCTGAAGGCCTTTAGACAATTACTATCTTAGGATAGCTTCTTGGCAATGGAATCGCAGGGTCAAACTGTCTGTAAGTTTCTAAGAATTTTGATATTTATTAGCAAATTGTTCCCCATTAGATTGAACTATTTTAGATCCCACTGGGAAACTATGAGTATGCTAAATTCTTCTTTTTTTTTAAGACAAAAATCAGAAAAAACAGACACAGGGGTCACCTGAGGTAAAGAAAGCTGGTCGTTCCTGATCATCGGTGGGGGGCCCAGTGGACATGCTCCCCCTCACCGCCCCCCCAGCAGACACTTTTTGACATTATCACTTGCCCTCACCTAATATCTGCTCATCCAGACACAATACAATTTTGTAACTGTCCTGAAACCTGATAAACGAAGAACAAGGCAACACATAAAATGAGTTACATAACTTGTGAGATCCACAGCTTTATAAACTGTCCTGAGACAGTGTCATCATCACATTTTCCCCCAAGCAAAGGATCATAATGAAGGAAAACTCTAAGCACCATCTTTTGAGGGGAATGAGATACCAGAACCACCTCAGGCGCTCTCCCGCCCCAACCCCAACCCCAACATCTGCTGTCCTTGGCCTGCAGCCTGCAAAGTCCTAAAGGACAGGGGACGGCGCGGTTCTTGAATTTTCCTGTCTCACAAAAGCCTCCACTAGACCTTTGTTGAAGAATAAAACAAAGATCACCAGAGCTTTAGAATGAAAAAGAAAAAGAAAATTTTTTAAAAAGTGATGGTGAAGTTATTAACCTGCTGGGCTTGGGAACACACAGCTGTGAAGAAATTCAATGAGTAGCTCTCCTGGAGGAAAAGGCAGCAGCAAGGGATAGACAGGAGGCAGGAGGGTTTTTGTGGTAGTTATGCGAATTAAGGATTGAAAGAAAGCACTGGGAACAGAGTGGGAGAATGGAAGCAGATTTGTGTGTGCTCGCGTCCACGGTTGGTTGAAATAATCCCCATATGTCATTGATCGGGAAAGAGTCTTAAATTAGGCCCAGTCTGGGTGCAAGGCTCACTTAAAGTCCCTGGTTGTTCATCAGCATCAGCCATTTAGAGACGGTTACGATAAAACACAACATTCAGTTTAGTATTTTCTAGAACAGTGCATCTCAGACTTCCAGGTGCAAACAAATCACCTGGGCATCTTGTTACAATTCAGATTCTGATACCCTAGGCTGGGTGGGGTCTCAGATCCTGCATTTCTAACCGGCTGCTCAGTGTTTCTTTTGCAAAGCCAGAGATTTTCAAACTTCAGGGTGCATACACTGATCTCCTGCAGGGCTTGTGAAAACAGCCCCACACTCAGGTGTGATTCTGTAGGTCTGGAGTGGGCCTGAGAGCCTGCATATTCCTCCCATCTTCCTCCTGCTGGTGTAGGTGCACAATTTGAGTGCTAAAAAAGAATTAAATGAAACAAGCATGTCATTCTTTCAAATGCATTTTTTCTTTTTATTTTGTATTGATATTTACTAGTTGTACATATTTCAGATTTATTGTTATCTGAATATTCATTTTCAAATAGAGTTAAGCATTTAGATCATTTCAATATCATCTGGAATGAAAAATCTCCTTGTGAGATATATATCAAAATTCTATCAGGCCGGGCGCAATGGAGGCTCACACCTGTAATTCTAGCACTCTGGGAGACCAAGGCTGGAGGATCGCTCTAGGTCAGGAGTTCGAAACCAGCCTGAGCAAAAGCGAGACACCGTCTCTACTATTTTCTAAAAATAGAAAAAATTAGCTGGGCTTGGTGGTCTGCACCTATAGTCCCAGCTACTTGGGAGGCTGAGGCAGGAGGATAGCTTGAGCCTAAGAGTTTGAGGTTGCAGTGTGCTGTGATAACACCTCTGCAAAACTCTAGTCTGGGGAACAGGCTGTCTCAAAAAAAAAAAATTTCTATCAGTAAGTTGAAGTATAGATATATATTTATTACTTCAAGAGTTTAAAGTTCTACTATGACTAATGATTGCAAAAACTGAATTTTAGGTACAAAATAAAAGATTAAAAACTTTCAAATAGTTAAGTCAAGCAAGATCAGCAGCTAAGAGAAATATATTAAGAATGCCACTGCTAGATAACTTTAAGAACACTCTATCCTTTTTGAGCCAACAAATGTTTATACAATTTTACATAAGCATGGAAGGCAGAGTAAAAGAGATTATACGTACAACATATTTTTAATGTCTGCAGAATCATTAGGTTATTATCATTTATGATATTAAACAAAATAATCTTTAAAAACTGTATTTATTTTTATTTTGTGATTAAATTCCATTTAGGCTATGAGTTTTTAAAGAGAACCACCTACCCCAGAAGTTTATTCTAAGTTGGTGATATTTGGCTTCAGTCTGGTATTTATTGTAACACTAGGCCAGTTGGCATTCAGCCAAAACGAGTACTTGGTACACTCCCAACATGAACTTTAACAAGTGAATCAGGGGGCTCCCAAGGTCCTGGCCATACGATGCTTTTCCGCTACTGGTTAACTGGAGCAGCTCACACTTCCCTGCCCAGCTTCCCTAGCCTGACACTCCGGTCTCTGAGAATCTTGTGCAAAGTCAAAACCAATCTGTTGATTTTCTTTCTTCTGAGGATTTGGTGAGGTTAGCATTCCAGATTAAATACAGGGTGGCCGGTTAAATTTGAATTTCAGATAAACAATAAATTATTTTTTAGCATATGTTCCACATGTAGGGATCAGGGGAAAGCTTCCCTCTACCTGCTAAAGACTGGCTGAAAATGGACTGACAATAGGCAGATAAATAGGAGAAAAAGGCATACAGATTTTTTTTTTTTGTTTTTTTGAGACAGAGTCTCACTCTGTCACCCTGGGTAGAGTGCAATGGCATCATCATAGCTCACTGCAACCTCAAACTCCTAGGCTCAAGAGATCCTCCTGCCTCAGCCTCCCAAGTAGCTGGGACTACAGGCATGTGCCACGATGCCTGGCTAATTTTTCTATTTTTAGTAGAGACGGGGATCTCAGCTCTTGTTCAAACTGGTCTCAAACTCCTGGCCTCAAGCTATCCTCCCACCTCAGCCTCCCAGAGTGCTAGGATTACAGGTGTGAGCCACTGTGTCCAGCCCATACCGATTTATTTAGCAAGCACAAGCACAGGAGAATTGCAGGAGGATGATTGCCCTAATAACCCAATGACGTCCAGGTGCTTATATGCCCTTCCTCACAGGGGAAGAGGTCATGAGCTATAGGAGTAAATAATTTTTAGGGGGGGATGAATGGGATGGCACACATTATTGTGTGAATAATTCTCTTTGGAAATTCAATGGAACCAGAGAACAAACAATGGTTGGAACAAAGTTTGGGCTCTAGGCATGATGTTTAATGTTCAATCTCTTGCTCTGTGATATGAGTTTTAATCTTGTCTGGTTAATGAAATGTCAGGGAAGGGATCAAAGGCAATGTATTATTCTTTGGTAGGTCCAGGTTTTAGGTAGATAAGGGAACTTCAGGGAACAGCCTCATCTTGTGTTTTTTAAGAGACAAAGAGTTGAGAGAAAGGAGGGGGATGAGGTCAGAGAGAACTTGAGGCTGCTTCTTGTAGCTCAGCATGTGAAAGAGCCAAATTTTGGGGTATCATCTTCTGAGCCCCAACACATGGGATATGTGGAATATTCCTATATTATTATTTGCTATATCTGGCAACATTAGATGAGGTCCCAGGTGCAAGACACTTGTCAGAAGATACTGTCTCTGACTTGTAGTCTCAGCTACGTAGGAGGCTGAGGAGGGGAGGGCCCTTTGAAGCCAGGAGTTCAAAGCTACAGTGAGCTGTGATCATGCCACTGCACTCCAGCCTGGGCAACAGAGCACTAACCCTTCTTAAAAAAAAAATATATATATATATATATATGTATATGTATGTATATATAGTATATTTTACATATCTATTATGTATGTATTTGATATGCATATATATAAAAGATAGTGCCTCTGAAACTCAACATTTCTTCTGTTCTAACCTCAAATGGGAGACACATAGAGGAGAATGATAGTTCCTTTAAATATACAAGGTATGGTATAAAAGCAATTTTGGAAGGGCTCCATTGTTAGTGAAAATGTCACTTACTCATTAAAACACTAGTTTAAAACTGAGGAAACCTTTGTCCCAGTCCCAGTTCAACCAGGGACCTGGTTTGGGATTTTGAGACAATCATTTATCTTATTTCATAGCTCTAGGATACTGATACTTATAAAATACACCATTAAAAAAAATGCCACCAGGAGAAAAAAATATTGTCAGTTAAACTATGACACAATACTAAAACACCAGTGATGTGTGAAGTCACATCTTCATTTCAGAGATATTAAAATGTGAGGGGAAAATGGGTGTCTCAGAATTGATAAAATATGGTATTTTGACTTGTCTCATTTATATAATGAAGATAATTATCATTTTCCCTAATGAATACACATAAAGATCAGATCAAGAAATTAATACTCAGCTCGTGTTTCTGAATCTAGTTTTGAACTGCACAATAGGGAGCTTTAGCTTCCATGGTAGAAAGTTTTCCAATGACTGCTCCTGTCATGGTAGCGTAAAGGAAGAAAATTTCTTACAGTCTTTTTAAAGAGGTTCTTTCATGTGTAGGACAAAATTATCTCAGTCTTTCAATCCACTGGGTAAAGAATCATCTTTATGGTTATTATACATCAGAGTCCAGTGTCATTTAAAAAGAAGCATCTGGACCCATGAGTTTGTATCATCTGCCTGCTTATCCATCCTTTGATTCATTAATCCATTGATCCATCCATCCAACCATCCATACATCCATTCCTCCATCTGTCCATTTATTCATTCTATAATCCGCCCAACATTTATTGAATTTCTATTCTATGCCAGATAGATAAACTTTGAGAACACAGTAAAAAATTCCTTGCATTCAAGGAGGTGCCATAAAATAAAAAAATACTGCAATACCCTACTTCCTGAGATCAGACTTTTTGCATCCACAAACGTCTAGAAAATAGCATACATCTTCTTTCTTCTAGAATACTCTCCTTTCTCCTATCAGAGCTTAGAACACAATACCCCAAAGCACTGTGATCCTCTGGCATGAGGAGTATTTTTGAGCTGAAGGAGATAGGAAGTCCTCAGAAGCAAGATGGTTTCTCTGACCTTCTCCTTGTCATCCTGTTTCTGGCCCTTTTTTATTCCCCAAAGCAAGCCATAAGACCTAAAAAGCGACTCTCTGACCTACCTTTCCTGGAAGTGGGTCATAAGAACCTCATGTGACAGGTGTCCTGCACTATACTGGAGAAAGAAATGCTACATAGAGAGACAAGAAGAATCTGAACAAACAGATTTTGCTGGACTCCACTTCAGGTTATCATTGGACAACACTCTTTTTGTGCAATCATGTTTTCCCATAACTATCCTTTTTTTTTGACACAGGGTCTCCCTCTGTCGCCAGGGCTAGAGTGCAGTGGTGTCATAATAGCCCCCTGCAGCGTCGAACTCCTGGGCTTAAGAGATTCTCCTGCTTCCACCTCCTGAGTGCCTGGGACTACAGGTGTGCGATACCATGCCCAACTAATTTTTAAATTTTTTGGTAGAGATGGGGTCTTGCTATGTTGTTCAGGCTGATCTTGAACTCCTGACCTCAAGTGATTCTCCCACCTCGTCCTCCCAAAGTGCTAGGATTACCAATGTGCACCCCTGTGCCTGGCAATCCACCTCTTTCATTACGCTTAGCATAAAAGTACACAGTTTTCCCTTGGTCTTTGCTTCTTCATATCTGAAGGCTCCATGTCAAGTAAAACTTTGAATAAATTTGTTATGCTTTTCTCTTGCTGTCCTTTTGTTACAGGAGTGTCAGCCATGACCCGTTTTCACTCTTTCCTGGCTACCATAAATCTCCCTCTTTCCCAAACATCCAAATTGCTTAAGTTATTTGATTTGGTTCCTAATTGGGTATTGAATGAGTAAAATATATAGTACGTTAGAGAGTTATACAAGCTAAGGAGAAAAACTCAGCAGGAAAGAGAAAAATAAACATCTTGAGAGGAAGGAGTTTGAAGTTTTAAATAAGGTGACCAGTGACAGTCTTACTGAAAAGCAGAATATTGAGTAGTGATCTGAATTACGCAAGGGGTGAGTCGTGTGGTTACCAAGAGGCGTGAAATTCTAAGCAAAGAGAACAGCAAGTACAATAGCCTTGAGGTGGGAGTGTGTGAGGTTTGTTGGAGGAACAGGAAGGCAACGACTGTGATCGCAATGTAGTGAATAACAGGGTGACTCGGAAAATGGAATTAGAGTGGTGATGGAGCTGGGTCTCACAGCTGTGTAGGTTTTATTAAGAACTTTGTCTTCTACTCTGAAGGGGATGGGGTACCACCGGAGGGTTTACACTGAGAAGTGACATGATCTAACGTATTTATTTTTTGTTAACTATTTTTAATAGAATCTCTTTGCCCTCTGTGTTGAGAACAGACTGTGGGATGAGATAGGGGTGGATGCAAGAAGACCAATTAGGAGGACTTTGCAATAGTTTAGTCAACAAATAATGGTGGCTTGGACCCAGTGGTGGCAGTGAGGGTCAGGAGAAATAGTTGGAATTCGGAATATTTTAAAATTTGCTGATGGATAATGCCTGGGATGTGAAAGAAGGAGAATTAAGAATGACACCTGGGCAACTAGAAGGATAAAGGTACCACTGACTGAGGCTGGGAAAACTGTGGGAGGTACAGGATTTGGGGAAACCTACATGAGCTTAGTTTTTTTTTTTTTTGAGACAGAGTCTCACTCTGTTGCCCAGGCTAGAGTGAGTGCCGTGGCTTCAGCCTAGCTCACAGCAACCTCAAACTCCTGAGCTCAAGCGATCCTCCTGTCTCAGCCTCCCGAGTAGCTGGGACTACAGGCATGCGCCACCATGCCCGGCTAATTTTTTCTATATATATTTTTAGCTGTCCATATAATTTCTTTCTATTTTTAGTAGAGGTGGGGTCTCGCTCTTGCTCAGGCTGGTCTCGAACTCCTGAGCTCAAACGATCCGCCCACCTCAGCCTCCCAGAGTGCTAGGATTACAGGCGTGAGCCACCGCGCCCGGCCATGAGCTTAGTTTTGTACGTGTTAAGTTTGAGATGAGTAGTAAACATGTAGGAGGAGATGTGACTGGGCAAGTGAATTGAATATAAAAATCTGGAGTTCAGAGGAGACATCCAGCTGGGAGTAGACAGCTGGCACTTAAATCCATGATACAGGATGAAACCAACTAAGGAGAAAAGGGAGGTAGAAAAGAGAAAAGATGGAAGGACTGAGTCCTGGAGATGTTGCTGTAATTATCTCTATCAGAACAGAACACTCTGACCTGTCAGAAATAAGTGCTGCCCGAGCCTTCATGATCCTTAAAGCTTAAGACAGGATAGGAAATCCTCTGGAGTGGAAATGACAAATGTTCACTGGGTATCTTTGGCATAGGGAGAAAATGGAAAAGAAAGAGCTTTGGAGACAAAAATAGAATGCTCTCTGAGCTTTTTGTAATACCTGTAAGCTGTCTCCAGCTTCTGGAGTGGGCACCACATGCATAAAATTCTCTTTATTCTTTTTTTTTTTTTTTTGAGACAGAGTGTAGCTTTGTTGCCCTGGCTAGAGTGAGTGCCGTGGTGTCAGCCTAGCTCACAGCAACCTCAGACCCCTGGGCTTAAGCGATCCTACTGCCTCAGCCTCCCGAGTAGCTGGGACTACAGGCATGCACCACCATGCCCGGCTAATTTTTTCTATATATATTTTAGTTGGCCAGATAATTTCTTTCTATTTTTAGTAGAGATGGGGGTCTCGCTCTTGCTCAGGCTGATCTCGAACTCCTGACCTCGAGCGATCCACCTGCCTCGGCCTCCCAGAGTGCTATGATTACAGGCGTGAGCCACTGCGCCCTGCTAAAATTCTCCTTTAAGACAAGTGAGAATAATAAGAATATAAAAAGAAAACTTCGTAACTGAAGAAGAACCAATGTTCCAGAGCCTGAGTGTTCTGACACCAATCCTGTGGCACCAACTGGGTGTCCTGCAATTCAATTCTAACACTAATTAACCAGAGTTAATGCAGACCCCATAGGTTAGGGGCTATTTCTCCACAAAATTGCTCCCACTTCATACAATAGCTACAAGTAGGGGACCCAGGATACTTGAACGTCTGAATAGCTGGTTATAAATTCAGGGGTTCCCATGATCCCCCTCATGTTTGATAATTTGCTAGAATGATTTCCAGAACTGAGGAAAGTGCTGTACTTACGATTACAGTTGTATTATAAGGGATATGATCAGAAGTAGCCAAATGAAGCAATGCACAGGGCAGGGTCTGGAGGAGGAGGAGACACAGAGCTTCTAAGCTCTTGCCTTGTGGAATCCGGATGCATCACCCTCCCAGAGCATTGATGTGTACAACTGGAAAGCGCCCCTGGGTCCCAGTGTCCATAGTTCTTATTGGGACTTCATTACTTGGTCATGATCGATTGAATCATTGGCATGTGATTGAACTCAATCTTCAGCCCCTCACCTTTTCCCAGAGGTAAAGCTGCCCAAAGTTCCAAACTTGTAATCACATGGTTGGTCTTTCTGGCAGCCAGCTCCCACCCTGACACTAAGATCCTACCGTGAGTCACCTTGTTAGCATAACAAAGACACTCCTATCACAGGAAATTCCAAGGGTTTGTAAGGCTCCTGTGTGAGAAACTGGGGACAAAGCCCAGATATATTCTTCATGATACCATAGTGTTGGCAGATTGCCTTTTCCACAAAGACCACAATACTATCTTGCATCCCACATGCTCTTCTTATACTCTTCCCATGGTGACATTGTAACAGGGAATGGCTTGAAAAAACCAAACAAACAAACAAAAAAATCCTGCAAAAGCATTTTCTGTCTCTTTGAAACTTCCCCCGCCTTTTTGAGGACTGAAACCTTCATCCCTGCCTCAGGCCAGTGGTAGGGAGGAGCAGGGAGAAGCCCTTTCCTTCTTATCCCAGGCAGCACCAGCTCCCTTCGGTGGGCAGCTGGCAGAGTTCACAGGCTTTGTTTTTGGAGAAGATGGGATGATTAGAACAGTTAACCACAATAGCCTAGAACTGAGGGGCCCTCCCTTTAAAAGCTCTGTATTTCTGCCTATGTTCAGGAAATTTGGATTTTGAGATGAGACAGTCTGCCATTTTTCCTCCTTTGCTGGCAAAGTAATGGAAAATTTTCTTTCGTCCCCTCCAAACACTTGTTTTCATTCTTCTGATGCGGCCTCGAGGACAAGTGCCGAGTTTTTGGTAAAACATAAGGTCTATGTTCCTTCTGCTTAAATCTGGGTGTGCTTTGACTATACTGACAGTGATGCTAAGTGACTCCTGAAGTTGGATCATAAAGGGTGATGCAAATTCTGCCCGGTTTCTCTTAGGACACTTGCTCTTTTTTTTTTTTTTTTTTTTTTGAGACAGAGTCTTGCTCCGTTGCCTGGGCTAGAGTGAGTGCCGTGGCGTCAGCCTATATCACAGCAACCTCAAACACCTGGGGTGAAGCAATCCTCCTTGTAAGGTTTTTTGGATTGGCCGGTGCCAGAGAAAGAAAGATGAGCAGAGTCGAAAGGGGTAAGTAAAGAGGCTTTATTGGAGTGCTCCTGGGTGAGGGTAACGGGTCTCAACAGAGGGGTCTGGGCAAGGTTCTGGGTGGGCGGGGGGTGGAGAGAGAGAGACCGGACGGAGAAGTCACATCGCCCAGAAGTTTTGAGTGGGCTTATATGTTTTTAGAGTTGAGGGATGGGGTTTCTTCTGTGTGAAGAGTGTGGACTTTCTTTGTTGCACTTTTAGGGCAGGTATTGAGAAATAGGAGGGGCTGGAGGTATGTATGGACTCCAGGAACCCTGACTCTTATCAGGGTAACCATCCAGGTGTGGTCATTCTTTAACTTAGCTGGGCCTTGCAGGCATTGTTCTCGGCAGGTCTCGTGGGCTTCTTCTTTTACCATTAGGGAGGGGAGGGGTGCCCGCCACCAACCTTACATTCATGCCTTTTAGTGTTAATAGGGCGCCCGGTCTTTCTGGCTACTTCCTGCTTTTGAGGGGCGTAGTGGGGGCTATGGGCCGGAGTCGGCTGGTGGAGGGGTCACTGGAAGGGGAGAGTAGGGGCAAAGAAGCATCTGATTTACTGTCATTCTGGATAATTCCTGCAGGCGGCATTGGAGAAACAGGCCAGATTTGTTGACGTAGTAACAGCATTGCTCCGAGTCGTTATAAGAGTCGGTTTCTGGCAGCTGCAGCTGAGGCAGATATCAGTCCATGTGGGCATGGAGAAGTTGCCTGAGGAGAGAAAGATGTGGGAAATAGGAGGCCAAAGGTGTGGGCTGGGCTGGAAGATGATGGTCAATGAGAAAAGGCCGGCCATACACGAGTTGGAAAGGGCTAAGGTGGGTAGGCACCGAGGGGCTGCCCTGATCCAGGCGAGAGCTAAGGGCAAAAGGTCAAGCCACGATTGGCAGGTCCTAATAATGAGTTTGGTGAGGTGGTCTTTGATTAATCTGTTAGCCCTTTCAACCTTTCCTGAGGACTGGGGCCTGTAGGGAACATGAAGTTTCCACTTGCTATCGAGAGCCTTCACAGACATGATGAACAACCTTAGAAATGAAAGCAAGGCCATTGCCAGACTGAATGGAGGAAGGAAGGCCGAAGTGTGGGATAATTTCAGTAGCGAGAGTGGAGGCAACAATAGCAGCAGTTTCACTGGCGGTGGGGAAGGCTTCAACCCAGCCCGTGAAGGTATCTACCAGTGTTAAAAGATATTTGAAACTCCTGTGTGGTGGCATATGAGTGAAATAGACCTGCCAGTCTTGTCCGGGGAGGTGACCAAGCATCTGGTGGGTGGACACAGGGGGTTTGAGACCCCCTTTAGGGTTAACAGAGGCACAAATGTCACAGTCGAAGCAAACAGTTTTGATGAGAGAATATAGGGAAGGGTGTGAAAATAGTAGTAAGGGTAGAGGATAGTATAACAAAAATATCATGCCAGGTAAGGTCCTATGCCTGTGTCAAGTAGCGGAACTCTTTGGCATAGGCTACAGGGTCATTAGAAAATGAACCTAGGCACTTTTCAATCTGGGAAAGGTCAGAAAGGGAGAAAGGAACATGTACCCAGATGACCCCTCGGCGCCCGCCACCTCCCGTAACAGACAGAGGAGAGACTGGTCTGAGGGGTTTGCGTGGAAGCGAGTGTGCTGGCTGATGGGAGACGTTGGGGGCAAGTGGCTGGGTGGTGTGGGAGGGTGAGGGGGCGCATCTGGGTATGGTGGAGGTCGAGTTGGGGGAGAGCTGAGTCATGCGGATTGGAGGAAGCAGAAGG
The DNA here is from genome assembly GCF_041146395.1 of Eulemur rufifrons. NCBI lineage: Eukaryota > Metazoa > Chordata > Mammalia > Primates > Lemuridae > Eulemur > Eulemur rufifrons. The sequence goes on from NC_091002.1 coordinate 33,294,631, forward strand.
GGCGTCTGAGGAGATGCCTGGTGGAGAGTTGGAGGGAGAAGAGGCGGAGGGTGGTGGGGGACCCCCACACAAGGAGGACCTGTGCAGGGTGGCAGGTCAAACAGAGATAAGGACGGGAGCGCAAACAGAAAAAGGCTTGGACATATGGGATCTCCGACCATTTGCCGTTCCTGTGACAAAAATCATGAAGGTCTTGTAGAATATTGAAATCGAAAGTCCCATTTTCAGGCCATTGGGAGCCATTGTCCAATTTATACATTGGCCAGGCAGTATTGCAGTAAAGAATGAGGCGCTTGGGCTGGATGTCTAAATCCAGGGCCTTCAGATTGGCCAGCAGACACCCCAGGGGCATCTCGTGGGGAATTTTAGAAGATTGGCTACTCATGTCGTCTCAACCCAGATGGGTAAACAGACAAGAACAGTATCCTGACTAGGGAGGCAGCAAAAATCTGGGGGGACATCTCCACCCAAGACTAGTTTGCTGGTATGGAAAGGGGTGAGATGAATTCAGGCATCCTGGAATAGCCTCAGCCCCTGGAATGTGGAAGCCTCCGATGTGGGCCATGGTTTAACGGACAGGGAACAGCTTCCCGGAGAACAGAGGCTCCCGGTGGGGGATCCCGGCTGGGACAACACAGGGTGACTCACCCAGGCCGAGGTTGTCAATCAGGGACTGGAAGGCAGTCAGCGGAGGTCCTGGTCCAGAATGTGAGAGTTCTCAGAACGGGCAGCTGCAGCCAAACACCCCTCCCGGGTTTTGGCACCAAATGTAAGGTTTTTTGGATTGGCCGGCACCAGAGAAAGAAAGGTGAGCTGAGTTGAAAGGGGTAAGTAAAGAGGCTTTATTGGAGCGCTCCTGGGTGAGGGTAATGGGTCTCAAGAGAGGGGCCTGGGTGACGTTCTGGGGGGTGGGTGTGGAGAGAGAGAGACCAGACGGAGAAGTCGCATTGCCCAGAAGTTTTGAGTGGGCTTATATGTTTTTAGAGTTGGGGGATGGGGTTTCTTCGGCTCGAAGAGTAGGGAATTTCTTTGTTGCAGTTTTAGGGTGGGTATTGAGAAATAGGAGGGGCTGGTGGTATGTGTGGACTCCAGGAACCATGACTTTTATCAGGGTAGCCATCCAGGTGTGGTCATCTTTTAACTTAGGTGGGCCTTGCAGGCATTGTTCTCGGCAGGTCTCGTGGGCTTCTTCTTTTTCCATTAGGGAGGGGAGGGGTGCCCCCCACCAGCCTTACACTCCTTCCTCAGCCTTCTGAGTAGCTGGGACTATAGGCATGCGCCACCATGCTCAGCTAATTTTTTCTATATAGTTTTAGCTGTCCAGCTAATTTCTTTCTATTTTTAGTAGAGATGGGGTCTCGCTCTTGCTCAGGCTGGTCTCGAACTCCTGACCTCGAGCCATCCTCCTGCCTCAGCTTCCCAGAGTGCTAGGATTACAGGCGTGAGCCACCGCACCTAGCCAACACTTGCTCTTGAAACCCAGACCCCGTACCCTGATGAACCCGGGCCAGGTGGAAAAGCCATACGTATTTAGTAGGTATTCTGGCTGACTGGGCCTGCTGAGGTTGCAGAGGACAGCAGCATCGATTATTAGACATGTGAGTGAGGAAGACATCAAGAGGACTCTGGCCCCAGCCGCCATCTGACTGCAACTGTATGAGGGACTCCTGACTGAGAACTACCCGCCCGAACACGGTGAACCTCCAAAACCACGAGAGACACAACAGTACAAACGGTTGTTGCTGATTTATGCCACCAAGTATAAGGCAGTTGGTTTTGCAGCAACAGGTAATAGATACACAGGGATCTCCCATGACTGAAATTTTGCTACCTGATGCCAGCCTTGGGAATAAAAGCTGGATGAATGCACCCGACAAAATGAATGTGCTGGAGAATTGCAAGCCTGACCTTCATCCCCAGCTTCCTCATTGTCCCTGCAGGACCTTGAACAAGCCCTGCCATCTTTTTGGCCTCTGGTTTCCCATTTGTCAATGGATGAGGCTGATCTGTTAAAGGAAGTTCCTATCCAGTCAAGTTTCTTGGTTTTTCCTTTCTTAGGTGTTAAACTTCCATGGTTTATACTTTTACAACAGATAGCAATGAAAAATTGGTTCATTTGACATATCATACTGCAGTTAAAGGAAAAAAAGAAAAGGCTCAGCTCACAGGGTGATAAATCTTCATTATCCATTTTGAGGGAGAAAGAATAAAATTGTCAGCAATTCTACTACAGGCTAAGATTGGAACAAATGGGTTTGAAATATTCAAACCTGATCAGGAAGCACTTTTCATGCAAAAAATGTTGTCGGTCTTTTCTTAAATGTTCTGCTTTGGACAATTACCTGTCACAGATGATTTTCCTTCTATCTTTCTGAGGCTGAGGATGATTTAAACCAAACCCTTTGATTTCTAAGCCAAGGCTTTCAAAGTTAAGAAGCTAAATAAATTCCTGTGCTTTGGGCTCCTTATGCCCCTCCAGTGCTCCCCGGCATCCTTTTCACTTGTGCTGATGGTGGCTGATTCTTGTCCTTCCTATTCCTTTGGGTAGATTTTAAAGTAAGAGAAATGAAGAAATGATGAAGACAGGTGGAGGAGGCAAGAGAATTTTTGTTTTATTGTCCACAAAGTGATTTATGCTGATCGTTAAATAATATGGACTTGTTTCCTTTCGTTTCTCTCATAAATGAGAAGTATTTTTTTGCTTTTGCTTAACTTTGCTTGTTGTTGCCAGGTGTTTTTAACTCAAGTTTGTTTACATGGTATTTCTATGGTAGGATGGTTTCAACAGTTTTTCCATCCAGTGCAGGAAAAGGAGGAGTTTACACTGGGAGCTGGATAAAAATTCTTGGATCCATCTATCATCTTGTTTATGAGTACTGATTGTGGATATGAGTAAGGGGATGAAGTTGGGAAGTATATATTTTAAAAACACTTTGAAGTATGTGAGCATAAACACCTTCCCTTCTTCCCCTCCACCATCAAATATATCCCACATTAATTCTAATTGCACATACATATGGTTAACTGATCTAGGCAAAGGTGGCTTTGCAGGACAGTGGAGAAAGAATAGTGTTTTCAATAAGTGGTTCTTGGCCAAATGGCTATCAATATGCCATATATCTCCCCTTCACATCTTACACAAAAATCGATTCCAAATGAATCTAAGTATGAAATGAATCTAAGTATGAAAGGTAAAATAATAGAGCTTTTGTAAAAAAAAAAAAAATAGAACAGAATGTTGTCATGACCTTGGATAGGCAAAATGTTTTTAGAAATAATACAAAAGCGCTTGCCATAATGAAAAGAATTGATTAAATTGGACTGTATTACAATTACAAATTTCCATTCATCAAAAGACACCATAAAGGGAGTTAAAACACAGTCCACAGAAAGAACGAATATTTGCAATACATATATCCAACAAAAGACTTTTAAACAGAATGTATAAAGAATTTCTACAAATCAACAAGAAAATAAGACAGGGCAGTCTAATAGAAATTGGCAAAAGATTTGAACAAACCATATCTTGCAAAAGATAAATTCAAAGGCATATCTAAATGGCCAATAAACACTTGAAAATGTGCTCAATGTCATGAGTGGAATGCAAATTTAAACCATACACAAATTAAAATCCACCAGAATGGCTAAAGTTAAAAAAGACAGAAAACTTCAAAGGTTGGGTAGGATTCAAAGCAACTGGAACTCTCACACACTGGTAGTTTGAGTTTCTCTTTGGCCACATCTGCTTCGGGTGACTGTAAGCATATAGTCATGTTCTAGCAATTCCACTTCTAGTTACATACCCAATAGAAACATGTATATATGTCAACCAAAGGATATGTATGAAAATGTAGTTAGAACCACTATTCACAATAGCCCCAAACTGAAAACAACCCAAATGTCCATCAACAGGAAAATGGAGAGATGAATAAATTGCGGTCTATTTAGACACCAGCATGGAAGCTTTTTGAGGGCTGTCACTGTCTTGTTTTCCCTTTATCATCTGTCCCCCAATATCTAGCGCACAGTAGGTACTAAATGGTTTTTGAATGAATGCAACTAATCTTTGCTTCAACATTCACATAATTGGCCTAATCTCCACAGTACAGGGGCAAGGAGTGTGCATAGGCATTTGGGTGGGGTGGGGGTGCAGAGAGAGGTGAACAAACTCAGGTCCCTATCTCTGAGGCAGCAGGTTTGATAATTGCAGCAAACCAGACCAACTGTGGGTGAAGACCTGGGAGACAGGCATGCGAATTTACTGCTCATCAAGGCATAAAGTGGCACAACTACTTTGGCAATTCCTGGTAAAGATTGTACCCGGGGAATTATTCTGCTGGTTCCCTCCTCTCTCTTGAGTCCTGGTGGTCAAGTTTCACCCCAAAGGGAGGGAAGACAGGTGGAGGGCACAGATCTGAGAAAGAGCACAAGATTTTTTTCAAGTTCAGTAAAATCTGCAAAATTTCTACCGTTGGGAAGATTTAATCTAATAAACATGCTTCCTATTGGCTTTAACCAACTTCTGAAAAATACAAGGTTTTTTTTTCATTATGTAGGTAATACATGCTCACTGTAAATAATTTTAAAATACAGAAATGTTGAAAGTCACCCATAGTTTCATTACTCAGAGAAAATAATGATTAATATTTTTATGTAATTTTTTTCTTTGTAGTTAGGAATAAAACTGAAAATTAATAATATAATTTGAAATACACATCTAAATATTTCAATCATTTATATATGTTTAAAATGTGTGAAGTGATATAGGGTTGTTCAGAGTTACATAGGAGTTCTAAAAGTCTTGGTAACAGGAGAGTATAACTGAACAAAATGAAACTTTTCCTCTTTATAAAGTATATATATATTTTAGAAGCAAATCACTTGTTCTTATCTACAGAGTGGGCATGCCAAAGTCATTATAGTTTTATCATTTTGACATTAAATTTCATAAAAATTATGCAGTTTTGTGGGCAGGTCTGATAATATGAAGCCAACCAAATGTTTTAAAGATTAATAATATGCTCTTCAGAGATCAGTCTGGTTAACTGTACTTTGAATTTAGAACTGCACGATGGCTGTTTGATGTACCTTTAGGCAGGTTTATTTTCATAGTGATTGGAGATATAAAAGCAAGACAATGGCAGTGGTTTCCACTTCACTGAAAATAAAAGTAATATTTATCTTAAGAGTAGTACTCATTAAACTTTACATTATTCTATTTAGATGGCAAGCTGTTATTAACAAGAAGCAAAATGCTATTTGTAGCACACGCTACAGGGTCATTATTAACTATGCAAGACTAGCATTTTTGTAGCTTTTCAGACACACCCCAATTTGGCTTGGTTATTCCCGATATTTTTGAAATTTGCTTGATGTATTTTAGGATGTAAATCTCAAACAGGAAAATCCAAAAAAATATTTCTTGTTTGGAATTGGCAAGTCCATGCTATATCAATAGTTTTTTCAGAGAATCTAATTGAACAATAAAATTTAATGTTTTAAAATTTTATAAAAGTGAAATAAAGCCTACAAATTAAATTTTTTTAATATATTACCCACTTTCTTGTAAATTCAAGCAATTGAGGACATTACTGGCTATAACCCAAAAGATATGTTTCTTAGCCAGTAGAGTGGAGTATAAATTTGTAAGACTTAGAAAATTACACACAAAATAAAAGAAGTTCCATCCAGGCCTGTTACTATTCAAATTGTATTGGCAGTCTTAGCCACTGCAATGAGGTGTAAAAAGAAAGGAAGGGACACAAGTATCATTATTTGCCAATGATATGACTGTTTTTTATCTCCAAAGGCCAAGAGATTGAATTAAGTTATTGAATTAGTAACAGAGTTCAGTAAGGAATTTGAATAAAAGTTTAACATGCAAAAATCAATACCCTTTCTGTAGGTCAGTTATATCCAATCAGAAAATGATTCCATTCATAATAACAAGAAACTTATAAAATATCTAGGAATAAATTCAACAAAAGAAACATGCAAGGTACATAATGAAATAAACAAAAAACTATAAAAGTATTAAAGAAGTAACTAAAACTCAAGTAAGTGGAGCTATATACCATTTTTTTTAGGATGAAAAGCCTAAATATTATACAAGTGTCAGTTATACAAATAATGCAATTCCAATTAAAAATCTTAAAGAATTTTCATGGACTTTGTCAAGCTGATTCTAAAATTTATCTGAATCTCCAGAACCTAGATCAGTGCCCAGTACATAGTAGGAGTGTGATAAACATATGTTGATTTAATGAATCAGTGAATGAACTGATTCAAGACCACTGTTTTAGTCTATTTGTGTTGCTATAAAGGAATACCTGAAGATGGGTAATTTATCAAGAAAAGAGGTTTATTTGGCTCATGGATCTGCATGGAACCAGCATCTTGTTCTGGTGAGGGGCTCAGGCTGTTTCCACGCATAGTGGAAGGGGAAGGAGAGCTGGAGTGTGGAGAGATCACACGGTGAGAGAAAAAGAGGCAAGTTTTGGGGAAGATGCCAGGCTAGATGTTGAATAAACGAATGGAAGAATGAAGCTGAACAGGAAAAATAAATGCACAATGACTTCATAGCGTAGGCAATCAATAGGTCTTCACTGAATGAATGAGGAGAAACTTAATTTGGTTCTAAGAAAGTAAGAATCACAGGTCCAAAAACGAACTGCAAGTTCCCTATATTTAATTTCATATTTTGAAACTGTTTCCAAAGCAGAGACCTAATATTGACATCAATGAATTCATTACAATGAAAATGAAACCAGAAACGATTCAAGTATGAGGAGATTCATCTATGAGGGCAATCAGGAATTAATTATAGTAGAAAATGACAAAGATATTTCTTATAAAGCTCAATTAAGAGCAAAAAAGAGTATTTAAACAAGAACTTGAATTCATCTGTGTTTTAAAGACCTTGGTTTCATATGCTGTGAATATTAAGATAAAATTTTCCATTATACTTTATCATCAAGTAAAAGTAGCCTAATTTAATAAATGTTCATGCATAGTAAATTCATAAGTAAAATAAATAAGAATGGCTGATAATTTCTCTTGAGAAATTGATAGGAATTTCTGTTTTAGTTTTAAAAAGTTCTTTAATTTTGACAAGTAACCCAAGAATATCCAAGTTGTTGTATGATTGTAAAATAGATTCCAACTTATTTCACATATATTTATTGATTTCTCATAGCCAAAAATATAAATAAGAGTAAGAAAATGCAAAATAATGATTTTAATAATATTTTAAGCACCACTGGGAACAAATTTTAATTATTTATTGACAAAAACTCAATCCATTTTTCTTAAATCCAGGGAATATTAAATTCCTTTGTAATGAAATCACCTACTCAATACTCATACATACATCTGGTGCACTGATAAAAAGTTAAACATAGCACATCAATCTATATTCCTAGTGGACCAAGGCTGTCAAGGAGATTTAATAAATATGCCCATTTATTAAATCTCACCCCTAACACAACCTAAGAGAATTATAAGATTATGCCCAGTAAAGTTACTAAGGCTATGAGAACTTCAAATTTAAACAAATGATTGAGTATCCTTGTCACCACTCCACCCAACTTATACATTTGTAGTTTTGCCTTGTCTCACTCAGTTAAATTTTTAAAACATTATTAATTTTTTTTTTAATTTCTAAAATAATGTGTGACTGTCAGTCTGCTGGAATTTACTGGAAGATTTTGCCCAGCTCCCATATATTGAGTGCTGATTATGTGCCAGGCTCTCTATATAGTAAGAGCTTTTAATTCATTTCATTTACTCTTAAAAACAATCACATGAGGTTAAGAAGCTCACAGAAGTTAAAGAGTTTACTCAAGTATGTAAACCAGGGTCTCTCTCTCTCTTCAAAACACCAGAATTCTCAGATATATTCTCAAACCTCCTTTCATCTATATAAATTGCCTAGGTGCACTTATTTCCTCAAATCTGTAAAAGTCTGTAAAACACACCACCAACTTTAAATACAATTTTTTTTTGTGGGGAAAAGAAAAACCAAATAATGTACACTTTGATTTTAAGACACATTCCAGGCCGGGCACGGTGGCTCATGCCTGTAATCCTAGCACTCTGGGAGGCCGAGGCGGGTGGATGGCTCCACGTCAGGAGTTTGAGACCAGCCTGAGCAAGAGCGAGACCTTGTCGCTCTTTCTAAAAATTGAAAGAAATGATCTGGACAGCTAAAAATATATATAGAAAAACAATTAGCCGGGCATGGTGGCACATGCCTGTAGTCCCAGCTACTCGGGAGGCTGAGGCAGAAGGATTGCTTAAGCCCAGGAGTTTGAGGTTGCTGTGAGCTTGACGCCAGGGCACTCTAGCCTGGGAAACAGAGAGACACTTTGTCTCAAAAAAAAAAAAAAAAAAAAAAACAGTCTAACAACTATTGACATAGCATTTACATTGTATTAGGTACTTATAAGTAATCTAGAGATGATTTAAAGTATACAGGAGGATGTGTGTCTGTGTTATACAAATACTACACCATTTTATATAAGGGAATGAGCATTTGTGGATTTTGGTTTCCAAGGGGGTCCTGGAACCAATCCTCCAGGGATACCAAGGGACAATCATATTTTACTTTCTGTGGGCTGTAGTCCTGGGGAAGGAAGATTTACATCTTGGCAGTTGTTTACCAGCTGTAGTGAGTTGAATGATGCCCCTTCAAAAGATATGTCCAAGACCTAACTCCTGCCTGCTACCTGTGAATGTGACCTTATTTGCAAACACGGTCTTTTCAAATGTAATTAAGTATCTCAAGATGACATCATCCTGGATTTAGGATGAGTCCTAAATCCAGGGCCTGGTGCGGTGGCTCACGCCTGTAATCCTAGCACTCTGGGAGGCCGAGGCGGGCAGATTGTTTGAGCTCAGGAGTTCGAGACCAGCCTGAGCAAGAGCGAGACCCTGTCTCTACTAAAAATAGAAAGAAATTATATGGACAGCTAAAAATATGTATAGAAAAAATTACCCGGGCATGGTGGTGCATGCCTGTAGTCCCAGCTACTCCGGAGGCTGAGGCAGGAGGATCCCTTGAGCTCAGGAGTTTGAGGTTGCTGTGAGCGAGGCTGATGCCACGGCACTCTAGCCCAGGCAACAGAGTGAGACTCTGTCTCAAAAAAATAAATAAATAAATAAAAGATAAATAAATAAATCCAATCACTGGTGTCCTTATAAGAGCAAGGAGAGGTAAATCTGAGACACAGGGAGGGAGAGGAAAGGCCATATGAACGTGGAGGCAGATTGTAGTGATGTATCTGCAAGCCAAACAATGCCTAGGATTGCTGACAGCCACTAGAGGCTGGAAAAGGCAAGGAACGATTGTCCCCTAGAGGCTTTGGAGGGATCATAGCCCTGCTGACACCTTGATTTCAGACTTCTAACTTCCAGAACTGGGAGAGAATACATTTCTGTTGTTTTAAGTCTCCATGTTTATGGCAATTTGTTATGGCAGCCCTAGGAAACTAATTCACCATCCCATCGATGCTTAAAGAGTTAGATTAGAAGATAGTAAAAACTCAAGGGCAATAGTTTGTTTACTATTTTGAATTCATCATACTACATAGGTGTTTTGCTGCTGCTTGTGAGTGACAAATCAATAGAAAGGTAGAAAACTGTGCCATTAAGAAAGCATCCTGTTTAGCTTGGGGATGTGCAGCTGGTTAGAAAATTGAGACCATGAAGAGAAGCTACGCATTTGCTTTAAAATTTTACTTGATATGTTCATATCTGTAATGCTGCATATGAGAAAATAAATATAAAAATATAAATGCATATGAGAAAGATAAACTTACTGATAGAAATGTGAAAACCATTTAAGAAGCATTTGACTAAAGTATACCATGAATAGAAGGACAATATATACTCTATAATGGCTTTCCAGATGTTGCATCAATATACCCCAAACACAGTGTGAAAGTGCTTATTTGCCTGAACCTTTCCCAACACACTGGTTATTATCTTTGCTAATTTAATGACTGAAAATGGACTCTCCTTTTTTTAAATTTACATTTTAAAAATTATCAATGAGGGCATACTATACACACACACACACACACACACACACACACATATAGTCTTTCCATTTTCAGTGCACTTGGACCCAGAAATCCTAATTCTATTTATTTATCCTGAGGAAATAATCAGGGACATATAAGAAAAAGATTATATACATATTCACTGCATTGTTACTCATATTAATACAAAAATTGAAACAAGCCTAAAGGTTTACTAATACCAAGTTCATTAACTAAATTATGGCATAATCTCTACAACTGAAATTTCTTCAGGCATTAAAAATGGTATAGTAGTAGAATGTGCACTAATTGTACATAATTATGATGTTCATGACATGTTAAGTAAAAGGAACAGATTATGAAACAGAACAGAGCATACTGTATGATCATCTTTTTGGAAAAGTATATATAGAAAGTTAACAGAAAAAATGGCTATAAAATATAAACAGTGTTTATATCTGGATAGTAGGACTACATTTGACTTTATTTTCCTTTTGTATGTGTGTCTGATTCATATTTCCCCAATTTTCTATTACAACATAATGTTTATATTAATTTTATAAAATTAACTTTTTAAAAAAGAAAAATATTAAAAAATATTTTTAAAAGTTTTAAAATGATGACTTTTTTTTTTTCCCCTTTCCTCCAGTACTCTTAACTATTGTCTGGCAAACAAAAAGAGCTCAAATAACACTTCCCCAAATGAAACCACAATACTCCAAATTATTATTTTTTTTTTTTTTTGAGACAGAGTCTCACTCTGTTGCCCGGGCTAGAGTGAGTGCCGTGGCGTCAGCCTAGCTCACAGCAACCTCAAACTCCTGGGCTTAAGTGATCCTACTGCCTCAGCCTCCCGAGTAGCTGGGACTACAGGCATGCGCCACCATGCCCGGCTAATTTTTTGTATATATATATTTTAGTTGTCCATATAATTTCTTTCTATTTTTAGTAGAGACGGGGTCTCGCTCTTGCTCAGGCTGGTCTCGAACTCCTGACCTCGAGCGATCCACCCGCCTCGGCCTCCCAGAGTGCTAGGATTACAGGCGTGAGCCACCGCGCCCGGCCTCCAAATTAAAACAATAGGGCCAAAATGGGATGTTTGTTATAAATATTTCCTCAATGTGAATTTTAACAGGAGATTGTCAAGCTGTTTTATTTCCCTCTAAATTCACAATCTATTACTGGTAACTGGTATTCCAAGGTGTTCAGTGCACAAAGTCTAATCATCTCTCCAACGAAAGGCTTGATTTATATATAGGAATAGTTTTCAGAGACTGCATTCTCTTTTATGAGTATTACTATATTCTTAATTAAGAAGCATATAAATCTACTCGTAATCTAAAAATACAGGCCAACATTGGGTTTAGATGCATCTAAATTCAAATTTTGTAGGTGAGTGGCAAAAATTTCCAAGGATTATGAGATACCAAAGTTACTAAAGGGGACCACTTAACTACATGAAAAACATTATAAAGATATCAGATATTCAATATTGACTTTTCCTGCAGATTAAGAGATAGATTTATTTAGACAGCTGAAACAGGGCCCTGTAAGAGATGTTTAGTCTCTCTGACTATTCCCCAAAGATTATCATAAAGGTATAACCTAACTAATTGTATGTTTTGACAGGGGCTGCATTGATTATGAGAGTGATTTTTGTACATGATACTCTTAAATAATAACCTGTATAATTTATGTGACTGTAAACAGTATTATTTTATTTTAAAGTTATCCAAAGAACTGTTCAACAACATAAAAATATAGAGTATAATGGCTGGTAAAGGGGTGCTTAAAATTTCTCTTCTATCATGTGAATACCTAAATAGCTTTGATGATACAAATTAAATAAGTTCAAAGATACTTATGATAAAAGATAATATATAATTTAAGTATTTTGTGTAAAATACTCCACTTTTCAGTAAAATGCTTCAGTCTAATGGTTGATGTAAGATGTCTAACATACAAAGATTTTCTAGTATAGTACAAATGGAAGAATTAAGGAGTGGGGTATTTGTAAGCCCAAATAAGTGTTTTGACTTACAAGGTTCTTTTAATTTGCTTTAGTTCTCCACTTTTTTTCTAGCTGACAAAATCCTAACCTCTTTTGACTAAGATGATAATCCTGTTGGACTCCTCTGGTTCAATAATCTTTCATGCTACATGTCCTGTGAGTCCTACAAAAGTATTGAACAGCTGTCACTGACTTCATTCTCTTCTGCATACTCTTCCTTTCCTTTTTTTACAGCTATCAGGGTTTCCTGTTCCATCTCCTGAGGTACCTCATCATGCAATATTCAGACCTCAATCTTACTTTAAGTCACAAAACAGTGCCTGAGGCTTAACTTAGTTGCTATTTTTTTTTGTTATTTATTGCTGCCAAAATGAACTTCTCTGAAATTATTTTCAACAAGAATTTTCATCTCATGTTTTACTATCTGAGTTTGAATGATTTTCTTGAACTATTAAGGAAGGTGTTGTTTCCCCCCACCCCCATTTCCAGTATTTTCTATGAAGGATTATTATAACTTCAGGAAACACAAATGAATTCATAAAAATAGTTCAAAAAATTAGTGACATATTCAAAATGTGATGATTCAGCAGTGATGTTTTACCAAGGAATGTAATCCAATTCTATGGCAAAGCTAAAAATGACAGAGATAAAAATGGCTATCATGAAAAGTGGAGACCCCCAACCTATAAAGTAAATTGGAGAGTTCACCCTGTCACCCCTCCTTAGAGGCACTAGGAAATGCAATATAGGGCCAAGGAGAACCAGGACGATTCCCATATTCCTATGTGACATACTTTCTTCAGTGACTGTGAAAACCCCATTATAAACATGTGTGGTGAAGAATACTTCTTTTTTGTTTGGGGTGACAGTGAAAACACAAAGGCATGTATGGCATCAAGAATGCTTTTGTCCACTTGTATGACCAAGTGTTCGGTAAGCAGTTACAAGTAAGTTTTTCCTTCTGTGTTTATTAGAAATCTATTGTTGCATGACAAAGTATACCCCAACTTGAGTTAAAGCAAAATTTATTATCTTACAATATTTTGTGGGTCAGGAACCAACCTGGGAGTGGCTTAGCTAGGTCCTCTGCTTCAGGGTCTCTCATGGGGCTCCGATGGCAGGGGCTACACTCATTGCAAAGTTCCATGAGGGAGGATCTGCTTCCAAATTCACTCTTGTGTTATTGGCAGGATTCAGGTCCTTGTGGGCTGTTGGCTGGAAGCTCCCCTCAACCCTTGCTATATGGGCTTCTCCGCAGGGTAGTTTCCAACACGGGAGCTGGCCTCCATCAGAGGGAGAGAGCAAGGGGTCATGAGATAAGCCCGTCTTTCTACAACCTAATATCAGAAGTGAAATCTCAGCATTCGTGCTGTATTGTATTCATTAGAAGCTAGGTCCCACCCACACCCAAAGGGCTGGGCTCCCAGGGAGGCATCTTGGAGGCTTCCTACACATGCAAAATACATTCCCCCTACTCCCAAGATCCCCCAGAGTTTCACTGCATTATAGCATCAGCCCAAAGTCCAGAATCTCATCATTAAAATCAGGTCAGCGTGGCTGATGTTCCTCGTCAGGGGAGGTTCTCTAAGTATAGCTCCTGGAGCACAGTTGGTTTCCATCGATAGACCCATGAAGCCAAAGAGACGAGTTATTTGCTCTCCACTCCCAGCATCAACAGTGGATAAGGCACAATCATGACCATATCATTCCTGTTCACAGAACTGGGAAATGGGTGACATAAAGGAGTCAGTAAGTCCAGCCCACACGCAAGAGGAGGGAATTATAACAAGGGTCTGCAAACCAGGACGTGAGGGTCACCGGGGCCATCTTAGAGGCTGATCACCACACTGCCCTTCTATTTGACTCTAGTAATAAAAGAAGTAAAACTTCAAAGAAATACATTAGGAAGCTTGAGGCGTAGCTGATTTTTCAATATATGGCATTACTGGGAGTTTGTATGGCAATTTTTTCTTTGGCTCAGAGTAAAATTTCTTTTTGATTACAAGAATATTGGAGGAAATTGTTCAAAAATTCTATTTCCCTTTATCATGGCTACAGATCTGATCACTGACTTTTAGGTTGTTTCATTTTCCAAAAAGTTCCAAAATGTTTTCCTTAAGTTTAATATAACATCTGCTACAGCTCTATACTTATTCCTTTAGCTGCATTCTATATTTCTTCTTTAATTTATAAAATGCCTAGCATTTGCATAAAATTCAAATTACATTCTTTGGTGAAATAGCAGTGCCTACTTTGAATATGGGAGCTGTTCTAGTTTCTTTTCGCACTATTGACTGAGCTAGAGAAATAATCCCAGTTCCTTTCTCTGTGCTGCTTTCTGAAGCCCTGGTAGAATATTCCTTATTTTCTTTCCTCTTCTATCAGTCTAAAACTGTGGTTCTCAACCAAGGACAGTTCTGTTCTTCAGGGTACATTTGGCAATGTCTGGAGACATTTTTGGTTGTCACAACTGGGGCGAGCTACTGATACTTAGTGGTAGAGGCCAGGAATCCTGCGAAACAACTTACAATGCACGGGTCAGCACCCACACAACAAAGAATTATATGGTCCAGAAAGATAACAGGGCCAAAAGTGAGAAACCTGGTCTAAAACAAACCAATTCTTCCTCTCACTTTAAATGTAAAGACATTACAGAGTTATTTCAGCCTTCATTATTATATAAACTTACTTTTTTTCCCTAACCACACATTTCCTCAAAATAACAAAAATGTGGAACAGTGATACAAACTAACAATTGCAGGCAAAGCAGGTTCAACATCCATTACCTAACCACTGAATAATATAGTCTGAGATAAAGGGCATGGAGAACAGTGAAATTTTACTAAATATGCAGTTCGAATACTTATTTAGATTAAGCAATATATACCGAATGCTTTGTGATACTTTGCAATCTAATTTTACACTTATCTATTTATTTATTTATTTATTATTTATGAGACAGAGTCTCGCTCTGTTGCTGAGGTGGAGTGTAGTGGCGTCATCGTAGCTCACTGCAGCCTCCAACTCTTGGGCTCACGTGATCCTCCTGCCTCAGCCTCCTGAGTAACTGGGACTACAGGCGCATGGCACCATTTACAGCTGATTTTTCTGTTTTGAGTAGACATGAGGTAAGTCTCACTCTTGCTCAGGCTGGTCTTGAACTCCTGAGCTCAAGCAATCCTCCCGCCTCGGACTCCCAGAGTGCTAGGCTTACAGGAGTGAGCCACTGTGCCCAGCCTAATTTTGTCCTTTAAACATATGTAATTGCTAACTACAAAATATCTATAATAAGTATATCTAAACTAGAGCATGGGTGAGGAATTTTTTGTTTCTGAATGTTCTTCGCATGATGTCAAAATAACAACAAAAAATTAATACAACGTACTATGGTCACTGTGGAATCCCTAATATAATTATAATATCTTTAATAACAGTGCTTCATATTTTTATTTTATTTTACTTTATGGCATTTCTATTCATGAATCAGACCTTTTTTCCTTAAATAAGTATATTTATAATTTTATGAGTCATCTGTTCTTAAATGCAGAACAGGCCTTTGGGAGAGAACAAACATATTCACTATTTTTCTTAATTGATACATGACTAGTTTGTTTTGTAATAGAAACATGCTATTCTATTAGTTTTTATCTTCAATGACATAGGAAAGATCCAAAATCAAATTGGCTGTCTCTACGGCCACTTCTAGGCCACTAAGCTTAGCAGTCAAACAGTCCACGGTCAGGTTGCTGCCCGAGCCCGCAGCTTCATGGGGAAGGCAGGTTTGTGGAGTAAAAGGACAACGTGTGCTTCTTAAGAAAGACCAGCTGAGTTCTTCCCGGCTATTGTATAATCCACAGCCACATCGTGAAAGCAAATCTGGCCAGTTAACAACAGAGGGAGAATCTGCCTGAACTGACCAAAAGTGTCCATACTTCATGTCAGTGAGAATTTCACCTCCATCGTGTTCTAAAGAGGCAGCAAGAGATTCTAGAGCATTGCAAAATGCTTCCGCAATTAGGTGAAGTTCCGTTTGAGTACATCCATCGTCTTTGAGAATGCTCTCTGGCTCGTTGTGAGTCTAAAGAGTAATAAAATCCATTGAAAACACATATAGAGCAAGTAATACAAAAATCTGTAAGAAAAATAATATACGTGGTCAGAACCTTATTCATACAGTTACTATTTGGGGTGTGACAAAATGCTAATGGGCTTGTATGGGTCAACTGGCCAGGCTGCAATCGCTTAACCTGCTGGTTATAGTAAAAATGTATGCTACCATATTATCAGAATGAATGAATCACAATAATCCCATCATTTATTCTGAATAAGGCCTGGTAGCACCTTCTCAATATATGAAGGACAAGGTATTATGCACATATTACAGGTTTTTATGCACACAGAGGGAAGTGCCTGAAGACCAATGTCCCAAATGAAGTATTTATTTATCTTGGAAAAATGAGTATGTTTAAAATGAGAATGCATATATTATTATTGACACCATTTAGGGACAGGACATGTATAATTTTCACATCAATGTTTTAAAAATGAATAGTTTTCTCTTTAAATTAATAGAAAAGATAATAAGACTTTAAACTGTTTTTTGGTTCCATCATTTTAAAAAGTTTATCCTAGAAGTTCCATGATAGAAAAATTAATATACAGCCATGTGCCACATACTAACATTTCAGTCAACAACAGATTGCATTTATGATGGTGGTCCCATAAGATTATAATACCATATTTTTACTGACCTTTTCTATGTTTAGATATGTTTAGATACAAAAATACTTACCATTATGTTACAATTGCCAACAGTATTCAGTACAGTAACATGCTGTACAGGTTTGTAGCCTAAGTGCCATAGGCTATACCATATAGGCTAGGTGTGCAGTAGGCTATACCCCCTAGGTTTGTGTAAGTGCACTCTATGATGTTTGCACAACAACGAAATCACCTAACAATGCATTTCTCAGAACATATCCCTGTTATTGAGTGACATGTGATTGTATTAGCAAACTAATGATTGAAAAATGGTTTAAAAAATTCATATCCTAGCTAATTAAAAACAGTGACCACTTTTTTTTTGAACCAGGATGTTTGAACTAGATGACAAAATTTCTATTGCATATTTTTTTTCCAAATCCTCAACATTGTATTGTTTCTTAAATTCTATTCCAGACACCTACTTCTTCCAAAAAACTTTCTCCAGTTTACTGGATTTCATTTACAGATTATACTATTATCCATTCAACGTCAATAGATTGGCACAAATTTTATTTTCATCATGTATATTCTGATGACTTTTCATGAATGGGCTTTACCTTCAAATAGATTTTAAGTTATTTGGGGAAGCAGGGCAGGGCATATCTATGGAAAAGTTTACTTTCTCTCCAATCTGAGTCACCCACTCAAAGCTCTACAGGGCCTCTCAATAACTCTCCTGTTTACTCAATGAATCAACTGCAAATATGTGGAAAACATTTATACCTTTTTGTATCTATTTTCAAATAAAGTAGGCTAATACTTATGAAATAATTAATCAGAACTATAATGCAATAAACTTATCTGACAATTATCTGGAAGTGGAGTTTCCTAGACTAATAAAAACTTCTATTAAATAGAATTAATATCATACATAAATATTAATTTAAAAATTAGAATATGATACACAGAATGCTTTAATAAATGAAATTAATTAAGTCTTGATACTCTTGAAGGCACTGAAGTATTCTGTAGAACTCTGGCCCTTTCATTGTGAACATCAATTATTATATTATTGTACTGCACGAGTTGAGATCTCAAATATGAGAACTCCCAATAACAGAATGTTTCAACATGCAGTACATGTAGACAATACTCAGAGAATGTGATCATTTACTAAAAGATTAAATTTATAATAAACATTGTAATAAAGGTATTACTTTATATTTATCTTGTTATTGTCCTCAAGTGTTTTAGAATGCAATATCTAACTTAGACTATTGAAAAATTAAATGTTAAAGGCTCCAGGGTATTATGGTTTGACTTATTATCTCATAAGATGAAAGTTGCTGAGAATGTAGATACTAAAGTGGACATCTTACTTACCTTGTGTCTAATATACGCAGCCAAATGAGTTTCAGTACAGCCACCTCCCAATAAAACCCAAGGTTCCTTGATTGTTAACTGTAGGACATGCAGTGCTGTTTGACACGTGAGCTAAAAAGGAAGCAAATCATCGAAATCAGACATGAACACCATATACATGAAGAAATATAAGCACGCGCTCAAAGCCACACAGAGAGTGAACTCAAAGAGCCTGATTTTAATTGCAAAAGAACAAAACCTGTGTTGGGATGGTTACAAAGTGATTACTACATTTTGGAATAATAAAGATTAGAGATTAAATACATTAGCCAGAAGTCTGTTTTCATGGACCCAAATTAATATTTTCTTTCATATGCACTTAGATGTTCAAATTGAGGTTCACAATTATATGGCTACAAGACATGTGGGTCAGCAAAGTTTATCGGTACTTCTTCTAAAAAAGTACTTCAGTCTAAATAAATCAGTTGTATAAATATAGAACTTATTTCAAATTGTTCTGGAAATAATACAGCTACGACCTAACAATAGCAAATAGAAAAACACACAGACCTTTAATATTCACCAAGGATATGTCCTTGAACATACAAGGATCTTTAAAACTTGTGACCAATCCCATAGATTATCACTTCCCTTATGTAAAAGTTGCATGTGTTATTGCTGGCAGAGAATGACAAACGCTACGAAAGGGTGGACGGTGGGTACTGACTGGGGAGCTCATTTTCTAGGTGAATTATTCATACACAATAGCATCAAAGAGTGCATAATTCAAACTTATTTCCTAAGAAAATTAGTCATATGTCAAGGACCTTTTAGGTTTCTTGTAAATAGTAGAAATAATAAATGGCAACACATGCCAAGTCTACTATATAATGTCACAGGCATTTAAATTAGCTTACTGTGACTGCTTCTCTCATTTTTGATTTTTGCTTTCTATACCACCTAGTGAAGTTATGGAGGAAATAAAACCAGGGCTCACTAATGTGAAAACAAAATTATAGCACCTGTTGAGTGACTATTTAATTCCTGCCTCAGTCCCTGGATATGGAATTCAAAGTTCATTACCTACCTTCAGCTCATCCCAGGCAGTATCATTTCTGTTGCACAGAAGCAAACTGCAGATGGTCGCTTCATTAGGAATAAGATGAAAAAAATGCTTGGAGCCAAATTTTGCAGTGCACAAATCTTTCACACTTCCGTAACTACTAGGAGATATTGAGCCTAGGGAGCCAATAGGCTGTGTTCCTATTTTTTAAAGTATAGAAAATACAAAATGTATAAGCAAAGGTGGAACAAGCAACCGTTCAAAATTATAGTATTTATTCCTAGCCAATATAAAAGTCTCACAAGCATATCTTTTAAAATGTGAAACATAGGATAAAGAAAAAAGATGCATCTTAACCTGATGGAATAAGTAGTATTCTGTTATTAAAATGATATACAAATAAAGCAGAGTTTCTTTTGGTTTACAGATCTCTTTGAACATCTGTTAGAAGCCATTTTGTACTCTCTTCCCACAAAAAGGCACAGAAAATTTTGCACACATTTTCAGGAAGTCCAGAAAACATGGAAGGCCATTCAGGGATCAGAGACCCCAAATTAAGACTCTAATTTGGAATAAGTAGGGTGTGAGGAAAAAGGCCTTTTTTTTTTAAAAAAAAAAAAAAAAAGCATTTTCAATTTAAAACAAATAAAGCTATCCAAATAGTTGTGCGGTTGAATTCCTTTGGGGCTCTATTTAGTGAACATGTAAGGATTATTATTATTTTTTGCCTAGCAACAGTTTGTATATAAATAGCTACCTAAATTATGGCAAAAGAAAGTATGTGTCATACTTATTTCATTTTGTTATTCTTTGATATATTGAGTATTTTGCCTTCCTACCTGCATGGGTAAAATAGTAAAGTCTTATAAATCACAAATTAATAAAAATATGAATGAAGAAGTGAGGATGACTTGAATTTTCCAAATCTCTAAAATGTAGTAGAAGTTGTATAAGAAAAGAAACCTACATCAAACTTCCACAAGAAACAATAATGCTAATTTAAAGTCTAAAGATTAAAATAATTTGGAGCCACTCATCCTTTTAGGCCAGTTTCCTCTTCTTTTAAACTAACATTTAAAAGACGTTTCCTTTCAAACTAATGGTGTTAAAATGTTTAAAAACACATTCAGCTCAAAAAATTTTTAGAAAATAATCATGGAACAATTTCACTTGTCTGAATATTGTTTCTTTACTTCTAAAGCCTCCAAGAATAAGGAACAAAGACTGATCTAAAATTTAAGAAATAAAAAAGGCCCAAATCTTACAGTATAATTTTACATGGTGGAAACAACAGATTCTGGAGCGAGAAGCCCCAGCTACACCGCTTATCAGCCACTGGACGCTAAGCAAGTCATACATGTCACTTAACATTTTTGGCTCTTGTGAACGGGGATAATAATGCCTATTTCACAAAGAAATCAAACCAAGTAAAATGTGAAAAATGCTCTGTAAGCCCCCAACATGCTTCCCAAATGCCAGTCACCTATGAACAGTAAAATCCGCTATTGATAACATAGATCATCGATAAATAGGAATTTTGTTTGAAGGGTTGAAAGGAGGTAATGTTAACCTAGATACACCAGGGAAGACAAATTAGGCCAAAACCATAATCCACCTAGTCTAAAAGTTTGCCTGAGCCATGTGCCTGGTAGTTTTCTTTCCCTTTTCCCTTTTGTCTCAAGATGCAGGACTAAAGCTATGGTTATTAATGTCATGTTCTAGGTATATATGGGTTAAATAACAATTGTGGGCTAGTGTGGAAACCCAGTCCACATGTACAATATTGTTTCTATGGGGAAATGTGTGGTTTTTTTTTTTTTGTTGTTGTTAAAGAGACAGGGTCTCCCTATGTTGCTGAGGCTGGACTTGAACTCCTGGACTCAAGCAATCCTCTTATCTCACCCTCCGACTAGCTAGGACTATGGGTGCATACCACCGTGCCAGCTAAAATGTTCTGTATTTTAAAAACTGACTAAATAATCTGAAATACCTAATATTCACAAACTAGAAACTGCCAGATTCATGAAAAGCTAGTAGATATTTAAGGGTATGAGTCTGACCTACAACATCAATAATGAGCTCCAAAGAATAATTTCCATTATTTCTTAGTAATTTCTACTTTGACAATCATTTGAATCTTACAAATTTAAGGCAATAACCCAGATATTATGTATTCAACACTTGACATACATACTGCTCCTTTTTGATGATTTATAAGACTATAAATAGTAAACTTTAACAATGACTTCACTCTAATAACTTAAAAATTGCAACAATGCAGAACTAAATGATCATCTTTCTGATAGACTGTCAAAGCAGTTAAAGGGATACCGAAAAGTGGCTCAAATCAAAACTCTGTAGCTTGTCATTTCTTTTTTTTTGGCTCTAATAGGTGAATATCAACCTTTTATTTGCTTTTAAATTGCCGAGTTTGTGAAATACAGTGAATTTCTTGCCTATAATAATCCTGTATGTTACTAAACATGTTATATTGAATTCAACAAACATTTTAGAATACCTATTGTGGGCAAGGACTGTTATATGTGCCGAAAGTAAAAGATGATCTTGGTTCTCAAGGTCAGCTGGAAATATTTCTGATAAAGTTAAAACAGACACATGTACATTCCTCCTGCCTCCATTAGAAATACCTATTTAGGCAGAAGAGTATAAGTTTGTGGAGAGTTATGATAAAAGTGATGAAAAGGGGTATTCTAGCTGCAAAATCACCTTCTAGACATAACATGGTTTAAAAGTTCAGGAGTTTGACATCATAAAAGTTTTGTAAATTCAAGTAGAAGAATTTTGTGTAAAGGATGAAAGACTTTAGGATTGTGAGGATGTTAGACTTATCAATAATCTATAAAATATTTGAGGGTTAGAAAATGATAAAATCTGTAGTATATGTCGGGGCTGAAAAACAAACAGAAAATGACCATAATAATCGCTCCATTTTTAGTAAGTGAACAATACAGGATCTTTTCCAGAAACCACCTTTGCTGCCAGAAATGATACTGACATATGCTGTGAGGTTGGCAGATTCTAAAATTTTTCAAGATGTTCACAGTGACACAAACCAAGAATATCTCTGCTCAAAAAGTGTGATTTATTAACTGTAAGGGGCAAAAGCCAAGAGTGATTTTTACCTGTCACTTTACTCAAGGGCTCCATCAGGGCCACTCCAATTCTGTCTATGGCAATAATACGATGTACGCTGAGCAACTGTTTCAAAGATGGGTGTATCACTTTTTGGCACAGGACAAGATCTACGTGGTCACCGACTAGCTGCCTTCCCAGGTTAAGCAGCTGGTCCAGAACTGCATTTTCTAGAGAAACCCCGCAACTGACCACTACAGTTCCTTCTCCAGTATCAGAAAGGTCTCCGGATAAAGTGGTACAAAAGAGTGCCACCTTGAGGGCACCTGATTTTTTGATAGGTAATAGCTTCATTAATTGGACTTCCGACATTTCAATGAGTATTCCAGGTAATACGGTAGAATCTATAACTCTTTGACCTTTTAAAGGTACAATTATACTCTTTCCTAAAATGATATGGTCTCCAGCATTTTCCGGAATTGTAAGCAAAAACGCTTTCAGAATCAAAGCACTGATGTGATCTATTTCCTTCCTGGTGAGCATACTGGCGGGTTTACTTGTTAATACACTGCGCACCAGACAGAGGAGGATCTGGGTACTACCGAAGTCAACTGGGAGTCGACAGCCACAGGCCTCAGACTTAAGATAATTGGTGCAGAGACGCAAAAGGTGTTTATTTAATTTAATGACAGTGGTGGGTGTCAAGCCTATTCTCTGAACATTTTCAATCAAGCTGCAGCAAAGAATGGCTGTGAATAAGCCACAGTCACTGAAGCATGACACATGATTCTGCACGGAAGTCGTCAGGATCTTTAATATGGGATGGGTGACTGAGAGGTGACGAAGCAGGGCGGAGGACTGTGAAGTTGTGCACACACAACCTCCAAGGCCGTTGTGCAGCTGCTTCAGCCTACCCGAAGGGCCATAGCATGATGAGACGATTCCTTTCCAGACAGAAAGTGTGGCCCTGACCCTCTCACTTGTCAGGGGTTCACTTTTACACAATGATGGCTTCTTAGCCTCTAAACGAGACATCTTACTTCAGGTAGCAGTAACTTGTGAAGACAGCTTTTACTGTGTGAACCGTATTTTTCTTTTCATTGCATTGTTAAGTGTTTTAACATTAAAACAAAATATTCTGCAGGAATGAAAGTATGAATATGCAGCAATGTGGCTACAAAATTAAATATTGTGATGTTTGCGGAGCTAATCAGTGTATAATAATTTAATGACAAATTAGTAATTCTAAATATTTATTTTACTTCATTCTTCAATACTCTTTTGTTTGGCTCCAGACTGAGATTTTACAGACTGTTTTGCAGCCCTCTGTATAAGGTATGTTCCAAGATGGACACCTATTAAAGATACCCCAGCTACAAGAAGCCAGTTCTTTCTAATCCAACTGGTGTTTTTCATTCTCTTCTTTCAATGTCAAGCTCAGATTCAAAGCTGCTTCTTTCTATAAGAAATAAAAATAAAACATTTTAGAGAAATAATTTCAAACCATTTTGTAGATTGCAGTTTAATACTTTATTCTAATACTCTGTTCCTTTTTTAGAAGAAAGAACTTAGCTACTGGCATAATCCTCCAGAAAATGAGAAAGGTAAGCCAATTTAGACTTCAAATGCCTTTATTTTTCAATAAATCCCCTCTACAAGAAAGTGCTTATATTTTCAATGATTTGGAATGCACAACAATATGGCCAGAAAGCTTACAGTACAGTTATTTGAATATGGCATGCTTCTAGAAGAGAAATGCTACATTATAAAACTCAGAATTTGGTCTCAGTCTTAAAAAAATAGTCCCAAATGTTTTTATTCTCTTACATCAAGATTTAATGTTGTGTTTTTATCTATAACTTTGGTTTGCTTGGAAACTTTAGGTTTGAACAGAAGTGCATTTACATCAAATCCTGCTTATAAATAATTATGAAAAGAAGAGAGCTGTTAGCGTTTCTACTACAGAAACTCACTAATGTACAGTCTATATTTAGCTGAATAAATCTGCGCAACACACTGTACCAAAGAACAAACCATGTTTTAAATACTTGGCTAAAGTCAGAGCTAATTTTTTATAGTTTTACTCTATCAATCAATGATTTTCAGTTTTGGAAGTCCTAACCAACTAATCTTCAAACATTGGTTAATGATAATAAATATTAATATAAAAGCCAAGAAATGTGCTGGATGACAAAGAGAAAAATAGGATGTGATTTGCAATTCAATTTCAAAGAGTCTAAATATCATAAAATATTATCATATACCAAATGGACACACAGAAATACTAATTTCCTTAATACAGTAGTGTCCTTGTTAAGAAAATACTGTGCCTTGAGGCATAAAATCCTGACACGTTAATAATGCATGAAAAGAATAAAAATCTTAGGTCATGGACTTTGTCTGTTAAGGCCTGGTCTTTTGAAGGTGTAACTGTTAGTTGGTATTTTCAGGAATACGTTACCCACACTAGCCACTTGGAGAGTATTTAGCATAAATATAACTACTTAGCCTAAAGTACTTCCTAAAGTAGACTATGGCGTAGTATGGTGTTACAGACCAAACCGTGATTTGTAGATGTGCAAAGAAGAGGTGGGCAGAACAAGGGAATGTTATGCAAAGTGTTATTTTGGTTACTGTTCCCAATTTAGTTAAAGGGCCGTAACCATGGCAACTGGGCCCAAATAAAGTGAAGGCAGTGGTAGTCAGCTTTGTTCTTGCGATGATAAAGCTATAGTCAACTTTTTTTATGGAATGAGGAAGAAAAAAAAAAAATCTCTGTTTATCTTATGCCAGAAACAGCCAAGTTATTTAAATATTATTTCAATGGTTATTTCAGATTCAGCAAAATCCGAGAAATACATTTAAATGAAACCTTATCGAAGTGACTTTTATATGGTAATTTGCACGATATAACTCACACACACACAAACCATAATAGAAACTATGATTAATAAAACGATTTCTCTAGTTAGAAATTTTTCTCAATACTCAATAGCAACACACAACTTTTCAAAAGAAGAATGCCATGTTGGCACTTCTACTAGTCTTAGGGTAGTGAGACCAATAACCACATCTTTCGACTAGTATTTCTATAAAATGAGAAAGGAAGAAATCATTGAAAGTGTTGGCAACTCCCGAATTATTTTTTAAGATGTCAGAACTTGCTGACTTGCGGTCATAGGTCTATATCTGGACAAAATAAGGTATAAAAAAAAGAAAAAACAAAACAATGGGACTGCTTTATAGAATATGTTTGGAAGCGTCACCTCAGCTCTATTAAAACTCTTTATTCCTAAACAGAGTGCTCCAAAAATTCCAAAAGTTACCATTGGATGAATGGTCTTTACTATTCCTGGATGCAAAGGTCTGGCGGCTGGGTTTTTTCTGCAGTGATGGATAACTTAATTAAAATAACAGTAAAACTTCCATAACTGTTTTCTAAATTAAGAGATATACTATAAAATATGATTTAAAGAAATGTAAACAGGTAAAATTTTCTCCTAAAAGGAATCAGGTCCTTTGGAAAAATGGCTGATTGTAGGTCTAAGGCAAGAAATACACAAGACGAGCTTGCCATGTTTTCTGCCCAAAAATAAGGATGTTATCAAAGACTACCTGGGTCATATCAAGAGGGTATAGGAAAAAACAATGACACAGGAATCAACTTGGAAGGGATCCAAGATGGGACAACTTGAGCATTAAAAAGAATGATGACTGTCTCAGATATCACCTGGGGAATGGTAAAGAAAAAAAAAAAAAAGAATGATGACTGTAATAGATTAAGATAATTAAAATATATGCAAATCCCCAAGTTCACACCAAAAACAAAAACTCTAAGCTGCTGGAGCCCTAACTCATTATTATAAAAACCAATATAGGGAATTAGGGAAAGAAAGCATTTATCTTGCTTTCCCTGTATAAATGCATTTGGGGAGAAATGCATAGTTGATAAGGGAAAGTTGTTCCATCTGATAGAGAAGGAATGATAGAATTTGAGCAGCAGCATTTGGCAACCCCTAATGAAATAATGGATTAAACTCACACAGTGATTGGCAAGTTAAGCCTATGGACCATACCTAGCCTACTGCCTGTTTTTGTAAATAAAGTTTTATTGGAATGCAGGCATGTTCATTCATTTACGTACTGTGTATGAGTGCTTTCACGCTACAAAAGCAAGCTTGAAAGAGACCACATGGTCTCTGAAGCCTAAAGTATTTACTATCTGGTCCTTTACAGAAAAAGTTTGCCAATTTCTACAGCACAGCAATGATCATCAATAGATGCTAATAATTCATTAAGTTAAAGATTGATGGGGAACTTTATGGAGAATTTAATGGAGAGAGAACATGATAATTTGCTTGTCAATTTTAAGAACACCAAAAGTGGATCAGACATTATCTGTGAAACAGTGTGATTACCTAGGATGCATACCATAGCATCCACCATCCATGAAGTATTTTTGTTCAAAAAATAAATAAATGAAATCAAAGTAAGCCTCTTGATCTAACTACCAGATTACAGAGGAAAAAAAGGAACTTGTTAAATGACAAAATAAGGATACCATCAGCCAAATTCAGAATGCAGGAAATTTTTAATTTGACTGATTAGAAGGGGAAATGAAATAGTTGAAAAGAGACATTATCTATCAGATGCAATATGTGGACCTTGTTTGGATCCTGATTCCAACAAACCTGTAAAGATTTTTTAAGATAGATTCGGAAATATGAATATGGCCCTGGGTATCACATCACAGTGAGGAGTTACTGTTAATTTTTTCTGTATGATAATACAAATGTGGTTGTATGGTTGTAGATGAGTGTTTACACTTACTGCTAAGGATATGGACTGAAGGGCTACACAGCAGAGATTAGGATTTGCTTTAAAATAGTCTAGCAATTAAAAAAAAAAAGAAAGAATGGTTAAAAGAAGATTGGCCAAATGCTGGTAAGGGTTAAAGCTGGCTGATGGATACTTGAGGGTTCAATATACTATCCTCTGTTTTTGGCTATGTATTCAACTTTCCATAAAAAAAGTAAAAATAAAAAATAAGGGACAAATACAACACATTGTTTTGACGTACTTCAACTATCTAGAATCAGTGTTTTTCACTCACTCTAAATCTGGTTTTAACTTTCGCTTACCCAAAGCCAGTTTAAATATCTGCTTCTGCCTGCTTGACTGGCAGTGTTGGCCTCCAAAATTTTTAACTATTGCTGTACTGGCATCTAAAAGACATTATGAAGTAAAATGAGGGTCAAACACCCTGACAGTTGATCTGATAACCAGATTGCTACTTACTAAGTGACTACCGAGCAGTTACAGTGTACAACGTGGATACACTGGACAAAGGAATGATTCACGTCCTAGGTGGGACAGAGTAGGATGGTGCAGGATTTCAACATGCCACTCAGAATGGTGCAGAATTTAGAACTTATAATTTATTTCTGGAATTTTCTATTTAATATTCTGAGACTGCAGTTGACCATAGGTAACAGACACAGTGGAAAGTGAAACTGCAGACAAGAGGGGACTAACGTACTGCAAATTGCCTCATGTCAGTCAAGATCAAGTTTTGCTGTCAAAGGGGTTAGGACATAATCTTTGGTTTTTAGAACTTTTTGGATTTTAGAATTATGGACTATAGACCTGAATTATATAACTACAACCTCTTTATTTCAGTGATTCTCAAAAGTAACAAATCATGTTGAAGGTAAAGTATTTGATGTTAAGGAATGAATACAATTATTTTCATTTTGTCTTAGAAAAAAACGAAGAATAACAAAGGAACCTTTTGCAAATTTCAGACTTTTATGCTACATAATGGGTTTATGGTAAGGAGTCAGCTGTTCCTTTGTACACATTCATGATGCTGGTGACATTGCTAGTGAAACTGCCTATTCCCTTTTCAACCAAATGACTGCTAGGGAAGTATCAAAGGTCTCTGTGCAACCAACTTTTCCAGAAGCAACTGCAGAATAATATTTTACCAGCAGGTCACAATAAAAACAGAAGGTAACTTGTCATTTAAGGCATTTTCTTCCCAGAGCTCTGTAAGATCAACTTTCCCATTGTTGGGATGTATCCTATGGTTGACCAGATTAAATGGAACTTACCTGAAGATTGCTAGCCTGCTATTTCCCCTGGATTTGTTTCGCCGGCAGACTTGAAAGTCCCAGACTATCTTGCTCAGGAATATCCTCCTTATTAGGTACTTGGAAAACAGGGCTGCTTTTGATTCTGTGCCACCCCAAATGAATGAGCCCAACTAAAGGTATCATAACAATCAAAACTTTGTTCTTTCTCCAGAAGTTCCGAATGCTCATAGTACTTCAGTATTAGTGCACCTAAAAAAAGGTTACAGTTAAAGGAGAAAAAAAAACCTCCAAAAAAATCAACTCCCTTAAATTACATCTATAAACGACTACAAGTAGCACATTGCATTCTAATAAAAGTTAACTGTTAAACATTTTTAATTATAATATGTTGCAGTGTTAATAAACAAAAAGAGATATGTTGTAGACACAAAGGGATAGGAAGAAGTCAAGCTTGGGAAATTTATAAAGCAATACTGGACTCTTAGTCAACAATTGTAAAGGAGCAACATTACCTGTGGGAAAGTTATATGAACTTTTGGAAACACTTGTTCATGGAGTGCTAATTAAATATATTATTAATGTTCTTTCTCTAAGCCACAGTAGAGATAGGGCATTTAAAAAAAAAAAAATTACATTTAGTCACAATTTTAAGAATCAAATAGTAATCCATAAATATACAGTAAGAATCTAGGTTCTATATTGTGATAAGATATAAGAGATGGTAATTTAGAACAGTCAAGCATGGATTCCTATTGTAGCAAAAGACTTTCAGCTTGGATGCTATGAATTAGCATAATTAATGCCATTTCCACATTTATGTGCAGAACCACTGCATTTTAGAGTGCTTGCTCTGAATCAGTAGTAACCCTACCCTACAGGGTTATTGTCCACCCAGTTGACATGAAGAAATTGGGGTTAGAAAGTGGCCTGGAGTTACAAAGCTAGTTAGTGTTGAAAATAGATGTTTTTTTCTTTGATTTCAAAAGCATGGAGTTGGGGCCCAGGAAGGCTGTGTTCTGAGACTTGCTGGGTTTAGGTACTTGAGTCTGGACAACCTCTAAAGATTCGTTATACTTTTATATTTAAGGGACACTCATTAGGCTTCCTGATTAGCTTAAAGACTTGTGATATGAATGGTTCCATTTTCCAAGTTCCTTTCCAAGCACAGAAGGATAAGGACTGCTCCATCATCTGCGGGACATGCTAAGAACTCAGTTCAATTGTGTCTTTTTGAATTTTAGTACTATGAAATCTAAATTACT
This sequence comes from Eulemur rufifrons, assembly GCF_041146395.1. Lineage (NCBI taxonomy): Eukaryota > Metazoa > Chordata > Mammalia > Primates > Lemuridae > Eulemur > Eulemur rufifrons. The sequence goes on from NC_091002.1 coordinate 33,324,261, forward strand.
TTAATTTTATCTAAGTGCCATTGGAAAAAAATGCCTGAACAGAATTTCTACTTATTCTCTCCCTTTAAAGTCAAGATTAAGATACAGTAGTTTGGAGTAATGAGGGAAGAACTGATTGAAGAGTGTTGATTGAAGAGTGGCATTTCTGCCCACAAAACACCTTGAACTAAAGAAGATACTGTCATTCATATCCAGTCTCCTCAATATTTAAGGTGACTTTAGAACCTCTAACTCTGGGCCGGGCTCACGCCTGTAATTCTAGCACTCTGGGAGGCTGAGGTGAGAGAATTGCTTGAGCTCAGGAGTTCGAGATCAGCCTGAGCACCAGCCTGAGCAAGACTGAGATCCTATCTTTACAAAAAATAGAAAAAATTAGTGGGGCTTGGTGGCTTGCATCTGTAGTCCCAGCTACTGGGGAGGCTGAGGAAGGAGGATCTCTTAAGCCCAGGAGTTTGAGGATTGAGGATACAGTGAGATATGATCATGCCACTGCACTCTACCCAGGTGACAGAGTGAGATTCTGTCTCCCCCCAACCCCCCCCCAAAGAAACCTCTAACTCTGTCACTCTCAACACGAGGTTATCAAGTCACATGACTTTCCTTCCTTCCTTTTTTTTTTTTTTTTTTTTTTTCTGTTTTTTGTTTTTAAAGAATGGGTTCTTATTATGTTGCCCAGGCTGGCCTCAAACTCCTGGGCTCAAGTGATCCTCCCACCTCAGCCTCTTAAATAGCTGGGATTAGAAGCATAAACTACTATGCCTAGCTAAAGCACATGACTTTTAACAGATAACTTCTCTGCTATTCACCATTTACTTCTCTATGATCACTAAATATAACTCAATTATTTGTCAGCTTTTTCCTGAATCATAAATTAAAAAAAAAAAAAAAAAAAAAGCTTACCGAAGAGACTAGTTTGGATAAAAAGATATAATAATAAAATTGGGATTAAAAACCAGCAACTAAAATTCAAAATAACCAAACTACAATCTGTAACACTAATGTCTGGGAAAGTGTTGTACTGTTTTCTTCACATAGATGACAGAATGTACTGTGATGTACTGTGAGCCTTCCTTAAGAACAGTGAAAATGGGATCTCAGATTAGGATCAGGTTAGCTCCCCACACCGAGTGAATCTTTGGGTCCTCTGTGAATTAAAGACAAAAGAGGTACTCTCTATATATCCCACTTAATAGTCTATTAGTCTTTCCATCAGAATAACTTAAGGATCTATGAATCTTCTTCTGGATTTAGGTTTATTTAAACCAGGAAGTCAGTATCTATTTTGGCTGAAAACTCATTCTTTGCTAAACATCACCGAAACCCAGTACAGTACTTCCTGGTTAGTAAATGATGTGGACTGATTTAATGATTAATTGCCTTAATGTTTACTGAACACCTACATGTCCCCATTTCCTCAAATTCTCCATATCTTATTACTGATTTGGCTAATGGAGGTGAGAGAGCAGGTAACTGTTTTCGGACAGATAATTCTGTTGTTCTTTGAAAGACTTGGAAAATATTAGGATCAGGATGGTAGGGCTTTTAAAACTTTGCAAAGTACCTTCAGAATCTTTGCATTTAATCCACTTAAAAACACTAAGTATCACATTGCACATATAACAATGCATCTCCACCCAGGAAGATGGAACTAACACTCTTTTTAAAATAGCATTGGCATATAACTTTAACCTACTTTGTTTCTTCCATGTAAGAGCGTTCCAGCAATTTACATGTATTTTATTGTCTGTATAACCAACTTCCCAGGGCCAGATACATTAGATTTAACTAAATAAGGTTCATCACTAGTTGTACAAAAAAGATAACTTTGAAATTTCATATTTGATATGGCAGTTAGTAAGATAATATGTTACTTATTTTGTTAATAAACTCTTGTGGAGCTTTTAAATACAAACCAATATATTTTGAGGATACAATTTTAACACTTTTTTTCTTCTCAGTTCTGTGGGGTTTTTTTCAAAATGAAAATGAAAATTAGTATTACTGTCCTTTGCTAGTCAATACAGTACAGGCTTACTTTTTAAAGTTAGCAAATATCAAAATAAGGAAAAGAAAGCTAAAATCTTTTTGGTTTTAACAAAAATACGATTATAATACACATGCTGTTTTGTAATCTTTTCCCTTTTCAAGAATATAAATCTCCATTATCATTTTTAATAGCTGATTATATGGTGATATCCTAATTTGACCAATTCCTGGTTGAAAGAAATTTGAGATTTTTTTCAATGCTTTATTGCTAAATATGCTATCATTATAAATATTCATGTAAATATTCCAGAGTCCATATTTATTGGCTCTCTATGCTGCTTTTCAGAATAATACAAAGAATTAACAGATTTCTTAACAATTAACTCATTTTTTCAAATGAACCTGGCAAGAAGGTTTTTAAAACCTTGACTTTTAAAAAAAACGTTCTCGGTGCTGAGCAGTAGAGAGATTGCAAGGTCCAATTTGGGAAACAGAAACTTAAGCTAATTAGTTTACTTTGAGATGGCTCTTCCCTCAAAACACTTGGCAAGTCATTCCAAATGGTATGGAACTATCTTATGGATACCAGAGATACCTGAGTCTGAAACAAAGAATTTCCAAGAATGCACTCCAAATGATCAGATTTGATGAACAATAACAGGCTAGTTCCTAAAATAAGTTAGTACTCGCTTTCCATTCATTGAACTTTCCAAAGTTGGAGTAAAGCAGCAAGAGAATGAGAGAATTGACAAAATTTTTTCCCTTCCGTTAATGTACTTGTCACTGCCCTTTTATCTTTCCTGAATATTCTTTAAACACACTCCTAAAAAGACTCCTTTAGAAAAACATCTCTCTCAGTGTTTTTTCCTTTTTGGCCTTTATGGCTACCCAAAAAGACTACAATATTTGTAATGAGGCAGAGGTATAGCAAGCTTCTCCCCCTGCTGTTCATCAGTCTCTTGCTGTCATCCATGCTGAGAACTAAGTATATATCAGATCACAAATACTCTAAATTTAAGGAACTACTGTGTCTAGGATTGCAACTTTCCCTCCACCCAATCTGCATTACAGAGATTACTATCTCTTCAACTTCTACCCTTAAGGCCTCTGACAGGCTTTGTGCAATTTGCGACATTCTAAGCTAATTAATTGATGGGTTCTTGGTGACAGAACTGGACAGTAAGGTAACAGGCAAAAAAGCAATTCCATGTGCTAGAACATCTTCAACAGCTGGCTCTTGCTATCAGATTATTCTACATAGCATAGTGTCAATTAAAACCATCAAGTTTTGCTATTGGCCACTTCAAAATTAGGCTTAACAACCTGAAAGCAGGGAATATTCTATAAAAAGGGACTCATTTTTGCCTACTGGGCTTACTGGGCGCCATCTGCTGGTCTTCTGGACACAGTGTAAGATAGGTTCTTTGCTGCTTAAAGTATTTGAAAAAATAACAATATTTTAAAACTTCCACTGAACGTAATTTAATCAAGAAGAGAACATTAGACAGAATGTTAAACAACTGATTAAAGCAGCTCTTGTGATTATGAAATTTGATGAAGTTTACTCTGGAATTGTATAATGTCTTTTCTCTCATAAAGACAACGTTGGCTTTAGGTATTTGCAAATTCTTCATTCCTTAATTCAAATTGTCATTGTCAAAAACAGTTGGGTTTTTTTTTTTTTTTTTTTTTTTTTTTGAGACAGAGTCTTGCTTTGTTGTCCCAGCTAGAGTGGTATAGTGGCATCATCCTAGCTCACAGTAACATCAAATTCCTGGGCTCAAGCAATCCTCATGCCTCAGCCTCCGAGTAGCTGGGACTACCGGTGCACTGCATGATGCCTGGCTAATTTTTCTATTTTTTGTAGAGACAGGGTTTTGCTCTTGCCCTGGCTAGTCTCGAACTCCTGACCTCAAGTGATTCTCCCACTTCAGCCACCCAAAGTGCTAGGATTACAGATGTGAGCCATCTCGTGGCCTTTTTTTTTTTTTTTAATAAAGAAATTTATTTCTTACAGTTGCGGAGGCTATGAAGTTCAAGATCAAGGGGCTGGCTCCTGGTGAGGGTCTTCTTGCTGCATCATAACATGGTGGAGACGTTAAGAGTGTGAGCAAGAACATGAGTATCCAAAACAGTTTTTTATCCTCAATTTTTAATAAAACTGTTCGAATTTTGGCATTTTTGTGGAAGGGACTGCACATTGTCTTCGTGCCTATTCAACTGACTGGCATGGTAAAGAGAATAATAGTTTTCCTTTTTTTCTTTTCTAACTATATCCCCTAAAATAATACCAGTTGTGCTGGACTTTTCCAGTCTTATAAAAACACATACACCAAAAACATTACTGTTAACTCTAGATGAACTAATGGATCATAACTGAGTTCTAAAGTTTCCATTCTGCAAAATCCTACCCCCCCTCCCCCACACCGAACCATTCAAGGTCAGCTTAACCCTTATCCAATACCCGGGTCAGGAGTGGATCTGCAGTCAGAGAGCACAGAAAAGGTCAAAAGTTATAATATTTTATGGTTTTTGCTAGTCCCTCCTGCTCATTATTGGAATTCAATGTATTTATAAAATAAAAAATATACCAAAAGCATCATAAGTCTTATCAAGGGAGCTTCACTAATTGTAGACAGTCCAAAATATAAAGTGAGTGATTGATTAATTACTGATGAGAAGTGACAACCAGCCTCCTAGCAGGGTGTGGCTTATTGAAAAAGTTGTAGAGGTTTATAGGGTTATCTGAGCGTCCTCTCATGCCCTTTCACTGTTTCTATACCCTGGCTGCCACCTGATGCTGGGTTTGGTGAGGGAGAGGGGAGTGGGCATCATGCAGGTAGCCAGACTGTCTACCTGGCTTGGGCCCTTGGTGCTAGAGCAATGACTTTATGTGCTGCTGGTCTGTACTGAATTCCTCAAGGGCTAAATTCTAGCCTTTATCGTTTTCAAGATTTGTATTTTACTCTCCACTGTCATCTTATCATCTCTACAGAGAACGTATTGGCCAGAAGACATTATGGCTATTGAGTTATTAATACCTCCAACTTCCTGTCCCCACACGTAAAATCCTATCCACCTCAGCTTTTATCTTAACCCCCTTTCCTGCTGTCTTCTCAGGAATATTCAGGACTATGTATGTGCTAGTCCTACTTTCTACTGTCTTCAGGATTCTAACTCCATCATCTCCCTTCTATTGCCTACCTCCCACTCTAAAGGTCCCCTTCCTCTGTGTAGCCCTGACCACTTCTCTCCATTGAAAAGAGTCAAAACCAAATTCCTCAGAGCCCTTTACCAGTCTCTCCTCCAGGTACTATACAATCTTACTCCTTTCAAATAATGCATCTTTTCTAGAGTAACTTCGCATTCCATCTTTAAACCCAATTAATATGCTTTTGTTCCATTCACCAGGAAAACTGCTCTGACTACAAAGATCACCAATCCTGCCCCTCACTTGATCTCTCTGAAGCATTCTGATGTGTTCTTGAACTCTTTAAGTACTGTGGACTTGATTCCCTCTCAGTCTCCTTTAATAGCCCCTCAGCTTCCACCCACTTATTTATTCTTATCAAAGATCTGTCCTTGGTCGTCTTTGTTTCCTGGGTGGTCTCATTGACACCCAAAGTTTCTATTATAACACATCCACTATAACTCTCACATCATCTCCAGCTTTGACCCACATATCCAATGGTTACTGTTCACCTTTAAGCTAACTGTCCTCACAAATAATCTAAACTCATCTCATACAAAAATAAACCCTCCTTCCTTCCCAAACTGCTGTTCCACCTGGATTTCCTGTTTGGATTAAAAAAAAAAAAAGCATTGATTACTATGCCATTAAATTCAGAAATCTGAATATAGTGGACTCTGCCCTTTTCCTCACTCTCCTCCTCAACTCCGTCACCACATCCTGCCATTTGACACGAGCATTTCTTTTATATAACTTTTCCCTAAGGCCGCCGTCCAGACCCTGGTGCCCTCACATGACCCATTTGCTTTGCTTCTAGTCTAGTGGCAGAGTACAGTCCCCTCAAGAGTGCCATTAGCATCACCTGGGAACTTAAAAACAGAAATTCTCAGGCTGCCCCTGATAATCAGAAACTCTAGGGTGGGGTCCAGTAATCGGTGTTTTAATAAATTCTCTAGGTAATTCTGAAGCTTAAGTTTGAGAACCGCTGTTCCAGTCCATTCCCCACTAATCCATTCTCTAAACTCTTCACACAGCCTACTTGCAAAACAACTAAATCTGGTCATGTTGCTGCTTTGCTTAGAAGGCTTCGGTGGCATTTTTGACTAAAGGGTAAAATCTAAATTTCTCAGCACGGCAGGAAAAACCCACTGGGATCTAGTTCCTGTCTATCAGTTTTTAAAAATTTAAGCTAAGGAAATCATTTTAGCAAGTGATTAGCAAGTGTCAGGTAGTGATTAAGGGGATGAGCTGTGGAATCACCGCAGGCTGGCCTTTGAATTTCCACCTCCCCACTTCACAAATGACTGCGTGGCCTTGGATGAGTCACTTAATCTCACTATGCCTCAGTTCCATTATCTGTAAAATGAGAATAATAATGACTTCCATATCATAAGCTTGTTGTGCAGTTAGCACAATACTTAGAACTTAGTCTGGGCTCAGTGATTTTTAACTATTATTTTGATTATTTCAAAAGGAAAAAACATTATAGGAGTTGACCTGGAGTGTAGCAGGAACAGAAGAGGATTGGAATGAATGCGTAGACTAAGGGAAATGGTCTCCATAAAGGAGGCCCTGCTTCTCTGGGCAGTTTCGGTTAGTTAAATATGAATAAAAGTGCAGATTCTCAAGAAAGAGGTTCTGAGGTCTTTGGGGCTATTTTGATCAGGGTAGGGTGAATCCGCTAATCAGATTCTAGGATGTTATAGGACAGATAACAGTCAAGGTCCTAGAGTGAGAGCCAGGAAAGCTAACTGTGAAGGAAATCAGAAAACTAAAAGACACAGAGTAAAGCAGCAAAGACAGGGTAAATAATTTCATGTTTATTTCTCTGATAACAGTTAATAAAATCAGAGTTGCCAACTGATTAAATATGAGAGTGCTAGTATGATTGAAACTTGGTCTGCATTTTCAGAAATGTTGTTAGTTAAGAGCAAAGGCTTTGAGTAACAATGAGAATCAAATTCTAACCTCCATCACAAATTAGTTATGGCCCTGGGCAAATTACTTCTCTCCTGCCTCAATTTCATGATCTGTAATATGCCACCACATTATGAAGATTATTATGTATATTCATGGTTTAGTGCCTAGTATGTGGGAAGTGCTCAATACATGGCAGCTATTATTATATTATCAGCAGTATATTTAACTTTAATACAAATCTTATGTAAAAACAGGAACCTCTGAAGATTCCTACTTGATCAAAGCAATTATGTTAAAATATTATCATTTAATATTTTGACTAACATTTGGTTATAATTTATAAAACTAGGAAATATTGTAAAGGCAAATGCAAATACAGTCATGTCTCCAGTTTCACATCACTTACAGCTTATCAATTTTCACTTCAAATGAGATTAATTTTATTCAAATGCCCATTTAGTGTCTATTAGGTGCTCCTAAGACCACTAGGCTCAGGTGAACTACCATGATGAATAAGGCATGATTCTTGTCCTCAAGGAGAATACAGGTTTGAAAAGAGAAAAGGACAATCTTAATAAACATGATTCAATGCTGTGCAAAAATCAAAAAATAAAACCGAGCTGTATAGATTAAAAGTCTTTACCAAGTTGACTCATTTTTCAAAATCATACTTCTCATTTTCTCCTTGACCTACTATCTGAATTAGTCTCAATCCATTTTTACTTACTCCATCTTTAGTTACAGCAAGGAGTCAAGATCTATAAAAACTAGTAACTACCACCCACTAACAGGAGGTAGCAGCCACTTGTTTTGTTTCTCTGCTGTATTGCCAGTGCACGGTAGACAGTAGAGAATCTTGCTCCCTTTGTTCCACACAGGGTGGCTTATTCTTGTGCATCAGCTTAGTTCAAATGTCACCTACTCAGAGAGCCTTTCTCTGAGCACGCCATCTAAAGTTTCTTTCCTCTGCCTCCCCCATTATTCTTGCTTCCTTCAAAGTTCTACCTTTGTGTTGAATGCTGTGATGTGCCACCCGGACCCCCTTAGGAATGAAAGACTTATTTCCCCAGCTCCCGGGAGTGTTGAAGCAGCCCTCAGCTGTTAGTCCCCTTTCATGATTGCCTTGGTTGAAGGGAGTTGAAGTTATGCCCTTTCCAGGGCAATGGGCACCCAGTGATGGATCAATGCAGGAGGCCTGGCCCTTCCCTTCAACTTGGGACAACTCTGAAAGGCCAACCCAGCTCCAGAGTTGTTACGGGACTGGTAAAAGCCCTCCCTGTGACTGCACTGCAGCTCAACTTTTTCTGTCTGTCCAATTCTGCTTCCCTTCTTTTTTGGTAATGATCCAAAAACTTCTAATAAATATCCTGCCTCCAAGTCTCCTCAGAATCTGCTTCCCATGAAACTCAACATAGGACAATCTAGAAACATCTTGTTAATTATCAGTGTACAGCTGCCTCTTGGTATCCATGGGGAAATGGACCAGGACCCACGTTAACACCAAAATCCGTGGATGCTCAAGTCCCTTATATATTAATAAAATGGTGTAGTACTTGCATATAACCTACCACATCCTTCCATATACCTTAAATCGTCTGTAGATGACTTATAATAACCTAATACAATGTAAATGCTATGTAAATAGTTGTTATACTGTATTGTTTAGGGAATGCTGGCAAGAAAAGTCTGTACATGTTCAGTACAGATGCAACCATCTATTTTTTTTTTTTTTCCAGGACATTTTGGAACCGCGGTCAGTTGAATCCACGGATATGGAACGCATGGATAGCAAGGGCTGATTATACTTGTTTAGTGCTTCTCCCTCATCACTAGAATATGAGCTCCACGTAGTGAGGGCCCATGCCTGTCTTGGTCATTGCTGTTATCTACTAACTCGGCACAGTGTTCAAAACACACGTATATACTTGTTAATGGATAAACTGAAGATGTTAATGGATGAAACTGCCATACTGAGAGTCTCTGAAACAGCAGCAAGACTTGGGCATGGTCTCATGGGGGAGGAGAATGCACATGGCCGCAGGTCATCCCTACAAAGTCAAAGGCTCAGTGAGTCCTGTTTCTGCTCCCACACTGTAGGTATGACCGCGCTGTACGACGGTTCTGACGTCCAGTTCCACGCAACGGATGGCCCCCACCTCCCAACAGCCTCAGGGATACTGTGTACCCCCCAGACACACAGCGGCCCCTCCCAGGGAAGGGGTGACCGAGAGTCACGGATGTAAGTCAGAAGGAGGCAGCGCAGGTCTTTTTCCATCTCCGGAGCCAGCCTACTCCTTGTCCCCCTCCCACCCCCCCCAATATCCTTCAGTGGGGACACCTGCGACCTTTGGGCGCGGAGAGGGAGGCGCTTGCAACCCCTTCCCCTCTCTTCAGCAGGGTAGAAAGCTGGCTTTTCCACCTGCGGCTCCAGCGTCTCACCTGCCCAACAGCTGCTGCACCACCCCAGGCCGCCGCCGCCGCCGCCAGCGCGCCCCAGAGGCCGAACCTCACGCCGCCACCTCGGATGCTGGTGACCTTCGCCCCGCGTCGGGGGACGGCGCATGTGCAGCTCTGCAGCCGGCGCCGAGCCCGCTCCGATGCATGCCTTTCCGGGTTTTAGGTGACATTCTAGCTGACGACAGCGGCGGCAGTCACTGGAAAAACCAGGGGGTGGAGTTTATTAAGCGTCTATCTCAGCAAATTGTTGCGATTATAAATTTTAAATAACATAAAATTTCAGCAGCATATCAAAAGGACACAGCACCTGCCTTTTGGGGCGCGCTTAGCAGGTATTTACTGATGAATGAAAACGAAGTCAACTGTTCTAGGCTCGCCGGCCTCCCCAACTTGGCCAATCACAAAGCACCTGAAAATGTCACTCAGCGCAAACACCCCACCTCTCTCTGCGGCTGCCTGGAAAACCAGGAGGAAAGGAATTTGCTGCCACAATTTCCTTGGATCGTGTTGAGGAGGGGACATGCACAGTGAGAGCTGTTCGCCCTCATCTGATCCTCGGCCCTTTGTCTTTCCTGGTAGGGCCAATAGGGCGGTTGGAAGGTCTTTAGATACTTTTCACAGATTAGCTAATTTCTGCGTTATCTCCCCATCCTGATTTTTCGTGTGAGGACAAAACTGTTACTCTCCTGTAACATTCAAAAGAATTGTGGAGGAAGTTATGTTTAAATGTGGCTATTATAATTAAAATTTATCCGGCATTGTGAAAGCCACTTTTGCTTTCCAACCTGTCTTTTCTATAATCTTCTGCGTCTAAAATACTTGCCGTCCTTGTGCTAGTAATTTTCCAGTGTCAAGAAAACGCCATAGAAATGCATTTTTTCTTTCTGTCGCTTCTGCTATCTCGCACAGTGGGGAACCATGATTCGTCACCTGCCAATCACATTCTTTGCTTTCCCAGACTTTAAATAGCCTGCCTCCGTCGGCATTTTTGTTTTGGGCCCTTCTTGAAAGCCGTAACATTAGGACCGAGGCCATTTTTCTTTTGGGCAGATTACTTGCGCTACGGCTGGCCCTTACTTAGTGTGTTACCTCCATCTTAAATCCTGGCTCTGGCTTCAAGCCGACGGGAAGCCGCCCAGGTCATCTTGTGTTTGGGCGGTAGCTGTGTTTTTCAAACGCGCGGGAGACGCTGGGAAGGGGGAAATGAGCATGAAATGTGATTCCCCAAAGCTTCTGACGGTTGATTGGAGAACCTGCTGCGTCTTTAGTTGAGTTTCCACAGCCAGGTACTTCTCCACAAGTGACCGTTGGACAGTAACAAAACATAAAAGCACGAACCCAAACCCCGCCACCATCATAGGTAAGAATGTGGATCTTCTAGCAACCTAAGATGTTCCTTCTCTTGAACTGAACTGTTCGCCCATCTCTTCCCTCCTTTTTTTTTTTGTTTTGATTTTTGAGACTTTTCCGAATTCTTCTTCCTGTACTTCCATCTCTCTTCATTTTTTTTTTTTTTTTTTTTTTTTGGAAAAGCTAAAAAGTTGTTAAACATCAGGGTGTGGAAACCTGGACTATAAAATGGAAATATTTTTCAGGAGAATTCTTTTTTAGGACAAAATGGAGTTCAATGGATGGGCCAAGTATTTCTATTAAATTATGGCTGCTTGCATCCATATGTATAAATGTAGTCCCGTTTCCAGACATTTTTGGGATGTGACATAAATACAGATTTTGTTTGTATAAACTTCCCATTCATTCATATATTCAGTGCATTCACTGAGTACCTAACTTGTGCTAGGCCATAAAGATTCAGCAGTTAACTAAAGTCTCATGGAGTTTATTCACCGTGACATCTACTAGGTTGGGACAAGTAACACAGTAGCAGTCTGTGGTTCTTAGCACTGCTAGACTGTCCAGACAAATATTTGCTTTTTTCCTTTCCTTAACCCTTTTTTTGCCTGAACTAGGTATGAAGTATATTGACACTTCTTGAATTTTAGAGATAATAATATTTGTAAACCAATTGGCTAATGTTGCAACCAATATTCCGATGACTTGGGGCCGAGCTGCTCAAAGTATGGTGCACTGGGAGCTTGTTAGAAATGCAATCTCAGGCTTCATCCCAGAGCTACTGAACCAGACTCTTCCTCAAGAAGTGCACCTTAAAGTTCAAGGAGCACTGATTCAGGGCGTGGGCTAAAGATACAGCCTGCCTTTTTTTAACCTGTGCTGCTTAACCAGTTTCACGATGTATTATCAGTTCATTACGTTTTAAATGCAGTATTTGGCATGTTTTTCTGTGCTTTCAGTCCATTGACTTGATGTATTGTGCCAAGTTAGTATTCCAAAAAGTTGAAAGATTTTTTTCATTTCAGTATGCTTTTATGTAACTTCTGTTATAACAATATCCAAAATGTAGAGTTTTATTAAGTTCTAACATCTGATTTACCACCAGTTTGCATTTTCAAAAAAGTTACTATTCTTTTTCATATCCTGTATGCGTATTTTTCACCTTTTTTTTTTTTTTTTTTTTTTTTTTTTGAGACAAGGTCTTGCTCTGTTGCCCAGGCTAGAGTGCAGTGGGATCATCATAGCTCACTGCAACCTTTCTATTTTTTGTTGAGATAGGGTCTTACTTTGGCTCTGGCTAGTCTCAAACTCCTGGCCTCTAGTGATCCTCCCGCCTCAGCCTCCCAAAGTGCTAGGATTATAGCTGTGAACCACCGCACCTGGCCTACTTTTAATAAAAGTTGAACTCAAAAGTTTACATGTGAGCTGGGCACAGTGGCTCATTCCTGTAATCCCAGTTACTCCAAAAGCTGAGGTGGGAGGATTGCTGAGGCCAGGAGTTCAAGACCAACTTGGGCAACATAGTGAGACTCCATCTCAAAAAACGAAAAAATTAGCCTGGCGTGGTAGTGCATGCCTGTAGTCCCAGCTACTTTGGAGGTTGAGGCAGGATGATCACTTGAGCTCAGGAGTTTCAGGCTGCAGTGAGCTATGATTGTGGCACTGCCTCTAGCCTGGGCAACACAGTGAGACTGTCTCTTGGGAAAAACAATAGTTTACATCTGGACAGCAGGTCAATATTGACTTAGAAAACCTTGGGCCATGGTTTATCAAAGCTTTTTATGGCATCTTCTGTGTCTTCTTTTAATGAGAAAACTAAATCAGAGTTCTCAGCCTTGGCTCGCATGATAATCACCTGGGGAGGTTTTAAAACAGACTCCAGACCTGTATCTGCAGAGATTGAGACTTTCTGGATGAAATTAAAGAACCTGGAAGGAATATGAGAGAACAAATGACTTTACATTTTTCATGTTGCTATATGTTAGATTTTCTCTGCCTTGTCGTATTACTTAAAATAATTAGGATTTTGAGGTAATGAAGAGAATTGGATTGTGAACCAGCTTCATAGTAACTGATTAACTTGTGATTTATGTTTTTTGTGTCCTTAGCAAGTTGTCCAGCCTTTCCGCCTCTCTTTCCTCCGTCTATTAATTGGGAAAAGGAGAATGAAGGTCATTTGTTTTTTGTTTAGCCTCATGTAAATGTTGTGAATTGTAGTGAATACTTATATTCTGTGAGTGTGAGAAAGAATATTAATATTTTACAAGTGCAGTACTCATTGCTTCTGGTTTTCATATACTGTGTCTTATGTTGTGTGTGGCAGTAGAGCATGATGGGTAAGGAAATTAAGTCTACAGCTAGGCTCCCTGAATTCAAATCCTAGCTCTACTTACAAGCTGCGTGACCTTGAACAGATTACTTAACCCTTTGGTGCCTCAGTTTTCTCATCTGTAAAACAGGGTTGATATGAGAACTAGATAAATTAATACAAGAAAAGTGCTTACAATAGTGTCTGGCACATAGTCACAGCTATGTAAATATTAACAATTATTATTTCTATTATAACTAAATCTTTGGGTTTTAAGGTTTTGTTCATGTATGTATATCACCAAGAAAAGGTGTTTCAGTTCCATGACTTTTCAGGATGTGCACCTGTTTGGAAAAGAAGGTAGTCTAAACACAATATTCCAGGCCATGAAGATGCTTTTTTTTTTTTAAGGTCGTTTTTATTTTTAAACAGCTTTATTGAGGTATAATTGTCACACAGTAAATGACACATATTTAACATGTACAACTTGTTATGTTTTACATGTATACACCAGTGAAACCATCACCACAGTCGAGATAAGGAATATATCCATCACCCCCAAATGTTTCCTCTTGCTCCTTTGTAATCCCTCCAGCTGTTCTCTTCCAGGCAACCACTGATGTATCGCTGTAGATAAGTTTGCATTTCCTAGGTTTTTATCTAACTGGAATCTTGCACTGCAAGCTTTTTTAGGGGAATCTGGCTTCTTTCACTCATTATAATTATTTTAAGAGTTTTCATCTTTATTTTTGAGAGTATCAATAGTTTATTCCTTTTTAATTGCTGAGTAGTGTCCCTCATGTGGCTATGCTATAATTTATATACACATTCACCAACTGATGGACATTTGGGTTGTTTTTATTTTCACAATGCTCATTTTCACATTACTGTATTCTTTCTCAGCTTATTTGAATTAAGAAAAAAAATCCAATTATCTGGTGGCCAAGCCTTCTATGCATACAGTGAAACCAAGAGGTGACAGTCATAAAACATGTTTGTTTTGAAACTTTACTTTTGCTGTTATGTAGTTTATGAATTGTTTTATGAATAAAATATATTGTGACTTTTAAAAAAATGCAAAATGCATGCATTGACTTTTAGGTGGATTATTATCTCTTGATGTGTACATGTCTAATCATTTTAAGCTGTATTAAATCTTGAAAGTCTATATATACTGCTTTTTAGAGATTGAGAACTGTAATTCATGCACATTCAGAAACCTACTCATTAGGTAGCAAAGCAGAAATTTATAAAGCCAAGCCTAAGATGTTGTCGAACTCCCTATTGTAAGTAGATGGAAGGGTATGACTTATATTTTCAGTTGATACAAGTAAATTTCTGGCTGGGGGTCGTGGCTCAGACCTGTAATTCTAGCACTCTGGGTGGCCCAGGCTGGAGGATTGAGCTCAGGAGTTTGAGAGTAGCCTGAGCAAGAGTGAGACCCCATCTCTACTAAAAATGGAAAAATTAGTCAGGCATCGTGTGCGCACCTGTAGTGCCAGCTACACAGGAGGTTGAGGCAGGAGGATCGCTTGAGGCTAGGAGGTGGAGGTTGCAGTGAACTATGATGACACCACTGCACTCTAGTCTGGGTGACAGAGCAAGACTCTGTCTCAAAAAAAAAAAAAAAAAAAAGGAAATTGAACTCTCCTCCTCACTCCCCCTTCACAAAAAAAAAAAAGTATATTTCTAAAATCTTTTTTGCTTCTATTAGGAAAAACAAGTTACTCATGTTTATTATAGTACTGACATTTTATGCTTTAATAAACTAGAGCTGGTTTAAAATTAGATTTAACTTATGTTAATTATAGGATAATATATAAAATATAAAATTACAACATTTTGAACATAGTTCATTTGTGTCATTGTTTTGATTTATTCTTTAGTTAGAAAAGATTGGATTTTTTTGCATTTAAAAAATATTTTTAATTTCCATACAGTAACACTGTTCACTCTTTGGGTGTATAGTTTCATGAGTTTTGATCAGTGCGTTGAGTTGTGTATCCATTGAAATCAGGATATAGAATGGTCCCATTACCCACCATCTTCTGGTGCCCCTTATAGTACCCCTCACCCCTCCACTCTTAGCAACCAATGATCTATTTTCCATCGTTACAGTTTTTGCATTGAAAAGATTAGATTTTAAGACAATCGCATTAATGATTATCAGAAATTTTTTTCTATTAAAGGTGACTAGAAAACAGTAGTTACCCGAGGGAGTCTTGGGTTATAAAGTGGATGGATTATGTGCTGTCTACTTGTGCCCTGTGTGTTTATGTGATTCTGTTTAGCAGACTGAGCACCCACGGTGTATCAGGCACTGGGCCCAGTAATTACATATCTGATCTCATTTAATCCTCAATTGGACCTGCGAGATAGAAATTGTTGTTATTATTCTGTTTCATAGATAAGAAAACCAGAGACCAGGCAGGGTGGCTCACACCTGTGATCCCAGCACTTTGGGAGGCCGAGGCGGGAGGATCACTGGAGCCCAGGAGTTCAAGACCAGCCTGGGCAGTGTGGCAAGACCCTGTCTCTACCAAAAATCTTTTTTTTTTTTTTTGCCCTTGACTCTGCTTTATTGACATCAGAGCACCCTTTGAATACAGTTTTTTTTTTTTTTTTTTTTTTTTTTTAAAAAGCCACACACACAATGGGAACAGGACCTGGATCTAGGCTGGTGGCACCTGACCCCAGAAGAATCCCTCAACCAAGATGGATTTACACAAAATGCAGAGAAAAAAATGAGGCAATGTGGTTCCGAGTCGAGGGTCAGCCAATTGGCAGAGGAGCTGTCAGCAGAGGCACGGGCCAGTCATGCCTCTTTCTCGTAAGTTGGAGTGCAAACCATGCTGCCGTGGGTGAGCGTCAGGATAAGTTTCCCATCACTTAGCTCCCGCACAAGTGTCGTCTCTTGCCCGTCTACAAAAAAATCTTTTAAAAAATTAGCCAGGCTTAGTGGCACTTGCCGGCAGTCCTAGTGATTTGGGAGGCTGAGGCAGGAGGATGGGGCACTGCTCTCCAGCCTGAGGGGCAGAGCAAGACCCTGTCTCAAAAAGAAAAAAAAAAGAAAACCAGAGACCTAAAGGAGTTGAATAGCCTATCACGTGAAGAGGCAGAATCTGAAGGGGTGTATATTACTAGAACCTGAGGACGTGACTGCACCAGGTGTGGGTGCCTATGTCCTCTTCTGACAAGGTATCAGATAAAAATTAGATGCTACCAATTAGTGAAGCATCCCATGCAGGGACTGGTGGGGATTTTTTGTGGGCACAGCGGGAAGAGGAGTCTCAGAGCTTGGATCAGCTGACTGGGTTGAGGGTCTAGAGGGACTGGAAGGTCGGACATTTCCATGGAATTAATCTTGGTGGAGGATTTCAATGTTTGACCTACATTTAATGACAAAGGAAAGATGTGATAAAAAAGTCTTGATTTTTTTTTTTTTTTGTCACTTGCATTATCCTCTTTCCATTGTTGAGTCTTACTTTTTTTTGTTTTGCATTTGTTTTGTTACAAGCTGATTTTGGCATTCAAAATTACCATATGAATAGTAGCAAAAGCTGATTCCTTTTTATACTAAAGTTGCCTTTTCAAACTTTATCTAAGTTATCAACAGTAAGACCTTTGCTCATTCATCATTTTTCCTTGGTCTTTTGTTAAAGTTTGTGATTACTTGCATGATAATGGTGGTTTTGGTGATACATTTAATGTGTGTTGGGAGGGGGGTGGCGCAGCAGTGAAGTGATTTCTCATTCTTGAATTATAGTTGTAAGTTCAGAAATTCCAGGGGCCCTTGTTGTTTTCTGTTTCTGCTCCCATAGCTAATCAAAGGTTTTAAAGATGATAGAAAGAAACATAATAATTTTCTAGATAAAATTTGAAATCTGGAGATTAGAAGCCAAAAGTTGATTTCTGGTGTTTTTAATTGAAGTAGTTGCTTTCACTTGTGACACAGGCCAGCAGCACTAAAAAGAAGACAAATGTGGATTTCAGAGTGCCTTCGATTTTCCCACAGAATAATCTAGAAGGTCACTGACTTTCTTTATTAGAGTTTATCTCTGCTTTGTATTTAAATGATAGGACAACCATGTGATATTTTTAAATCTACTTCCACTCCTTCCCAAAATTAATTTTTTAAGGATCTCAGGATCTTTCCTTCCCCACTGACGACACACATGCACACATATTTTTGGTGGGGTCATACCCTATCAGCATCTCTTCTTTGTGAAAGAATGCCTGTTTGCAGGCCAGAGAGAGTGGGCCCAAGAATGCAGAATACAGGATGAGACATTAGTTGTAAGATTTATAATATACTTTAACTTCTCTGCATGCTTATATAAATTGTATGCTTTCAGATATTTGGAAAATTGATCTTTTTGGATTGCCCTGAACTTCTTAAAAACAGCCAACAAAATAAAAATGACACTGAATTTAGATTTGAACTTAAAGCTCTGGTAGCAAAGGCTTTTTAATATTTATGTTTTAAATTTTAGGCACTGAGCTTGCTGTTCCCTCTTAACAACAACTTTGAGGGCCTAAGAAAGTAATTTGTAAAGGTACATACTTGCTTTGTGTGTGTGTGTGTGTGTGTGTGTGTGTGTGCGCGCGCCCATTTGCTTTTCTTTTGTTTGTTAGAGATACAATCTTGCTATGTTGCCCAGGCTGGCCTTGAACTCCCAGCCTCAAGTGATCCTCCTGCCTTGGCCTCCCAAAATGCGGGGATTACAGGAGTGAGCTACCATGCCTGGTTGACATTTGCTTTTTACTGATCAGTAAAACAAGTATAGAAAAGCCTCGGGTTGTTCCCAGATTTAAAACTTAATGCAGAGGCTAATAATACCTTTTCATTCAAATGAATATTAGAATATCAGTAATTTAAAGACAAAAAAAATTTATGGCATGAACGTCAGCCGTATCTCTAATCTGTTGCTGCTTATTTTCAATACTATAAATGCTAGGATCTTCTGGGTATGTATTTATGTATTGTTACATGTAACATGTATGTAAATATGTATTTACAACTCTCAACTTTGGCTATATGATACATACAACTTAAATGTTATTTATTTATTGAAATAGGCCCACAGTACTTTTGCCTCCTTTTAGGAAGTCTTAATGTGGAATTTGGAATTTGGGGATAGTAAAAATGTGTTAGATAAATGGGTGTAAATCTAAAAAATATAATAAATTAACACAGTCTGATTTACTAAAGTCAGTGGAGCCAAGTCAGCAAACTTTTGATGAATTCCTGCACCATGCGCCAAATATTAAAGAGGACAGGAATGGACCCAGTGCCCAGGAAGCTTATAGTCAGGCGGAGGACCAGAGTTAGATAATTCAGTGAGTTAAGTGTGAGAGTGGAAGTGGTGCAGACGTGGCCCAGAGAGGGAGCAGTTCACCCTAGAGGTTCATCGAGGGCTCCCAGGAATAGGTGGCATGTGACTTGGGTCTCACAGGATAACTCACCTTGGGAGAGAGAGGACATTCCACATCAAAGCATGCATGGGTAAAGGCAGGGAGAGCTGGAGCTGCATATTCAGGAACATGTGCCAGGAGTTGGTTCCATGGAAGCATTACAGACGTGAAGTTACCTGCACCGTGAGATGGAGGTGTGGGCAGGACCCTGAGGAAAGGCCTATGCTGTGGGAAATCCCAGGGAAGAGTTTTGAGTAGGGGAGTCCTGCTCAGATACCCTTCTAGTAATGGTTTTGGGTATGGAGAAGTGCAAGGATGGAGACAGGAGGTACTTTTAAGAGGCTCTGGTTGTGGGAGCCCCTCAGGATAATCCCCTTTGGGGTCTGGACCTCCTGGCATCACCATGTGTCTTAGTCTTCTTGTGCTGCTATAACAAAATACTTCAGACTGGGTAATTTATAAGCAGTAGGAACTTACTGCTCACAGTTATGGAGAATAGGAAGTCCAAGATCAAGGCGCCAGCAGATTCAGTGTCTGGTGAGGGCTTGCTCTCTGCTTCAAAGATGGTGCCTTCTTCCTGTGTCCTCACATAGGGGAAGGGGCCAGGGGAGCTCACTTGAGCCTGTTTTTAAGGGCACTGATCCCATTCATGAGGGTGGAGCCCTCATTATTTATCACTTCCCAAAGGCCCTACCTCTTAATACTATCTCATTGGGTATTAAGTTCCAACACATAAATTTGGGGGAGATACCAACATTCAGACCATAGCACCATGCAGTGATTTTTCCTTCTTGCAGAAAGATGGAAACCATCCATGGTGGCAGATGGGACCATCCATGACTGTCATCTGTTCTGTCCCGGATGATAGGCTATGTGCCTGCAGTAAGGGAAGCCAGCATGTGCTCTCTACAGATTCTCTGGTAAATGGTTCTTCTGTCTGTAGATATCACACGTCTCAGGTTTTATAAAACAATAGTGAGGGACATGCCCCTCAGCTCTCCAGAGAGCGGAGATTCCTGATTGGATGTTGCACAGTGGTTGTCAAGGCATAAGTAACAGAAGGGATCAGGAGACTCTCCCTCCTCCAATAAATACCTCCCCCCCCAAAGTCTTCCTAGAGACTTGGCTGGGTGACAGAGGCACCTTAGTCTGGGCACCATCTTTGCCCATTTTTCTATTGGGTTGTTTTATTTTGGGTACACATCCTTTCCTTTGTTAGTTATGTGTCTTGCAGATATCTTCTCCCAGTTTATGATGCTACTCCCCGCATTTCCTTATGGTGTATTTTTATGAACATAAGTTTTAATTTCTCTTAACTTTTTATTTTGAAATAATTATAGATTCACAGGAAGTTGTAAAAAATGTACAGGGAGGTACCCTTCACTCAGTTTCTCCCAATGGTAACATCTTGCATAACTATAGTACAAATATGAAACCCAGAACATTGACATTGACTTAATCCAGAGTTTATTAGCTTTAACCCTAAAGTTTACAGGCATTTATTTAGTTTTCTAAAATTTTATCATATGTGACTATTCATGCAACTACACAATCAAGCTATAGAACTGTCCCATCACTGCAGTCTCCCTCCTGCCACCTCTCTATAGCCACATGCCCTCCCCTGTCTATACCCCCCAACCTCTAATCTGTTCTTCACATCTATAATTTTATTTCAAGAATGTTATATAAATGGAATCATACATTTTGTAAATTTTTGAAATTGCCTTTTTTTCCCCACTCAACCTGTGTCTTAAGATCTGTCCAAATTGTTGCATATATCAGTAGTTTATTCTTTCATATTACTGAGTAATATCCCATGGTATAAATGTACCACAGTTTTTAATGATTCACTCATTGAAGGATAGCTGGGTTGTTTCCAGCTTTGGGCTATTAAGAATAAAGTTGCTATGAACATTTGTGTACAGGTTTTTATGTGACCCTAAGTTGTCATTTCCCTCCATATAAGTGAGAACACGTGAGATCTGTCTTTCTGTGCTTATTTCACTTAACATAATGTTCTCCAGTTCCATCCACACTGTTGCAAATGGCAGGATTTCATTCTTTTTTGTGGCTATATAATATTCCATTTTGTGTATGTACCACAATTTCTTTATCCATTCACCCATTGACAGACACTTAGGTTGAGTCCAAATCTTGGCTATTGTGAATAGTGCTGCAGTAAACATGGGAGTGCAGATATCTTTTCACTATACTGAATTCCCTTCCTTTGGGTATACTACTAGCAGTGGGATTGCTGGGTCATATGGTAGTTCTGTTTTTAGTTTTTTGAGGAACTTCCGTACCATTCTTCATAGTGGTTGCACTAATTTACATTTCCACCAACAGTATACAAGTGTTCCCCTTTCTACACATCCTCGCTAGCATTCGTTATTGCCTGTCTTTTTGATAAAAGCTATTTTAACTGGGGTGAGATGACATTTCATTATGGTTTTGATTTGCATTTCTCTGATGATGAATGATGTTGAACATTCTTTCATATACCCGTTAGCCATTTTTATGTCTTATTTTGAGAAATGTCTATCAGAACCTTTGCCCATTTTTTAAATCGGACTATTTGATTTTTTCCTATTGAGTTGTTGGAGCTCCTTTATATATTCTAATTATTAATCCCTTGTCAGATAGGTAGTTTACAAATATTTTCTCCCGCTCTGTGGGTTGTCTGTTCACTTTGTTGATTGTTTCCTTTGCTGTTCAGAGGCTCCTTAGCTTGATGTGATCCCTTACAATTGAGTTTTAAGAGTTCTTTATATAGTCTAGATATAAATCTTTTGTTGGATGTGGATTGCAAATGTTTTCTCCAGTTTGTAGAGAAATTTTAATTTTAATATGGCCAGATCTACCATGCTTTTTCTTTATGGTTTGTAGTTTGTGTGTCTAGTTAAAAAACTCCTTCCTTATTCTGAAATCATAAAAATATTCATTGAAAGGTTTATAGTGTTCCACATTTGAGTTTTTAACCCATCTGTAAGTGATTTTTGTGTGCTTTGTGAGGTAGTGGTGCAATTTTATTTTTTTCCAAATGGATATAATCAGTTGTTCAACCACAATTTATTAAATGAGTAGTCTCTTCATTGTCCACTAATATGCACACAGCTGCTCCTGTCATACATCATTTCTGTAAATGCACAGGTTTGCTTCTGGGCTGTGTAGTCTGTTCCTTCTGTTTGTCCAGCCCTTTGCCAGTAGATTAGTTTATTTACTGTAGCATTGTAGTAGTTTTGCTATGTCGAACTACAAGTAGTTTGTAAGACAAACTCCCTCCTTTGTTTTTACTTTTGTTTTTTTCCTCCTCTAGAAGTGTCTTGGTCCTTTTTGTCCTTCCTCAGGTTTCCTGTTCAAGCTTATGGAACTGCATTAAGTTAGGAAATCAATTTGAGGAGTTTTTGCACAATCATGATACTGTTAATTCTAGATACTTTTTATTTGTGGGTGCTGGTTTAAATTATATTTTAAATTCTACATTTCCTACCCATTTCAAAGAAATTACTTCTAATGGTTCATCATTAAACAAGTTTGCCATGTTTTTTTTTTAGATTAAGAAATTCCTTTCTATTTTTAGATTTTTAATGTTTTTCTTTACTTTTCTTCTGCCTCTATGAAAATGATCATGTACTTTTTTTCTATTGTTAAGCCCACTTTGCACTCCTCAGAGACCTCATTTGGTTCTGATGTTTGTTTGTTTGGTTTTTTTTTTTTTTTTTTGGCGTCCCTGGGTGGGCTCGAACTTTTTTTTTTTTTTTTTAATAAAGTAGCTTGCTAGGTTCAGATTGCTTCTATTTGTTTAGATTCTTGCCTCTGTGTTCATGTGTAGAATTGACTATGATGTTCCTCATATCTGGTTTTGCTAAAATGAGCGTGGGGTGATTTCCCTCTTATTCTCTTCTCTGGAAGAATCTGTGTACTGGCATTATTTGTTCTTGAACTACTGTTGGATTTTAGATTGTAGACGTTTAGAAATGGGATGTACTGTAGAGGTCAGCCTGTCCAACCTCACTGTTCTGGAGAGGCAGGAAGAATTAAATGCCGAGGCTCAAATCCAGGGGACACTTTCTACTGTACCATGACAGCAATTTCACCATTGCAGAAACCCTAATCCTGAAGTAGAGTTAATAGTTTATTATCTAAAACATATGGCTCAAAGCCTTCGCACCGAATGAAGTCTGTTTAAATCCCATGTAAGAGAGGCTCGGAAAACATCACGTTAGCCTTAATCCCTCAGTTTTCTGTGCCTACCTGATTAAGGTTAAGAATGGAGATAAGAAAGGGAGCTGCAGGGGCCGGCACTCTGACAAACCGCAGAAAGCCTGCAGGAGCAGACAGAAGACCCCTCGGGCCGACTGGTGAGCAGCTCTGTGTAGGAGCCTGCAGCTCAGAGGGCTGATGACATATATATTGCCTAGTGTGATGATAGATGAGAAGTTTGATCTGGACTATCAAAGAAACATTCAATATATGGTATTTTTATGAACATTGGTAAAGATTCAGTATATATTTGGAAATTTTCCCTAAAAGCAGCAAAAATGAAAAGGTTGTGTGCATAAATGATTCAGCTCCAATTATGTGGAACATTTCTTCATCTAGCAGACTTTTTTTGAGCACCCTCTAGTGTTAGGCATTGGTCACCAGTGAGAGTGTACTCCTTCCACCATAGGTAAGTGTGATTTTATCATATTTGGGGTTTAGCAAATTGGTGTAGTTCATTTCAGATTTCAGTTCACCATTTAGTGCATTCCCAGCACCTGTGCCTAATGCTGTAATGAACCAAAGGAAAGATGCTTTCTTTATCTGAAATGACTTTAGCAAATATGCAAGCTCAAGGTCTATGCGACTGGCTCTCCAGATGTTTATGGGCTTTATCTCTACAGAATTTATTTATATTCTGTATATGAAAAATATACAAAATATTTTGTACAAAATATAAAAGGATGCCATATTATATAACATAATGATAAATTAATTCAAACTATATTTTCTTTAATTATAGAGTTTATTTCTTCTCTCTCTCTCTCTTTCTTTGATTAGTAGGCTAGAACTGCTACTTATGTAGCTTTATTTGAAGTCATACTCTGTGTCAGGAACTTGTGCCTTGGCGGGAGGCTGAGGAAGGAAGGTCACACCTACTTTGCCCAGTTAGCCACTGACCTTGGCAGATCTGCAGGTGACAGATGGTACTAGTTTGCCTCAGTGGGCCCTATCTAGCCCTTGGCTAGGCCATCAGCTGTGAGACCATGGCCTGGTCCCGTAAGTTCTCATTAGGGGAGTACACGGCAAGGCTGGGAATAAATATCTCTAAAATTGTGATTTTTTTTTGCATCTCCAAACATTGTGGAAACAAGTGAAAAAATTATGTCCATTGAGGCGGAATGTCTTATGATATTAAAAATGGGCTAAAATATTCAAAGTATGTATTTCCTTTTTCCCATGTGGCCTATTTTACAGTAGCGGACCACATTATTTAGTATAAAAAAATGCTTTTCAGTTCTAGATTCCCATAGATTGTATTTTTGAGATTAGACTTTGATGATACTTTTTGAAGAATCCAGACTTTAAAAAGTAAAGGTAGCTGCTCTTGCATTGCTGATGAAAATCAAAACCAAAACCCACCTTATTGTGAGTTAAAAATGTAACCTTCACTATAATGTGGCTCACAATCTCTAACAGCAGATAAGGTCTAAAAGCCTTGCCTTGGCCTTGTGTGTGGTCTGCCTGTCCTTGAGGAAAAGAAGGACATATGGGAAAACCTGTGTATAATTAAAAAATAATTAGATCACATGTACTTCACCTTCCATTGGGTACTTGCTGGCAAAACTTCATCCCCGATTTCCCTGTCCGAGTGCTGATCCACTTGAGTACCCTTTAAGTACCCCCAATGAGGGACTCCCTAAGTTCTTAGTAAAGTATTCAAGCCTGATTTAATATATTTAAGTGGACTGATTTTATGTTTATCAGGCTCAAATAATATAATTTTAAAGGTCTATCTAAAGTTTTCAGGACAGCCTTTATATATGTTATTTTCAAACACATATGCCTGATTTTCCAGGAACTTATTTTTTTTCCATTTATACCTATGTCTAAATGGTCTTGCTAAGATGAACATCATTAAAATTTTTTCTAAGTCATATGTATTTTGTTATTCAGAGAATAGAAATGAATACTTAAAGTGATTTAGAGTTTAGATGAAGATAGTTTTGTCCATTTAAAAAAATTAGAATCAAAGGGTACCAGATTTTTAGAAAATCATCCTTAACTAAGTAATAGTAATTACTAACACTCATCGAAGGCGTAGTGTTTATAAATCATTATAGTGGTTGTTTTTATTTGTCATTTTATTTAGTCCTTTCAATACTTTTGAGTTAGATATTATTTATCTCTATTTTATAAATAAGGAATTCAAGACACAGAAATAAGTACTCTTCTTATTTAAAAAAAAAAAAAAGTACTCTCAAACTGTGCTGTCCGTTGTGGTAGCCACTAACCTCAGGTATCTGTTGAGCAGTTAACATGTGGCCAGTCCAAATTGAGATGTGCTGGAAATATAAAAGACCTAATTTCAAAGGCTTAATTAAAACAAGAATGTGAACATTTTTTTTTTTGAGACAGAGTCTCACTCTTTTGCCCTGGTTGGAGTGCTGTGGCATCAGCCTAGCTCACAGCAACCTCAAACTCCTGGGTTCAAGGGATCCTCCTGCCTCAGCCTCCTAAGTAGCTGGGACTACAGGCATGCACCACCATGCCCGGCTAATTTTTCTATATAGATTTTTAGCTGTCCATATAATTTCTTTCTATTTTTAGTAGAGATGAGGTCTCGCTCTTGCTCAGGCTGGTCTCGAACTCCTGAGCTCAAACAATCCACCCGCCTCGGCCTCCCAGAGTGCTAGGATTACAGGCGTGAGCCACCGCGCCCGGCCTGAACATTTTCATATCGATCACATGTCGAAATGCTAACGTGTTGGATATACTGGGTTAAATTAAATATATCATTGAAATTAATTTCACCTGTTTCTATTTACTTTTTTCTTAAAAGCAGCTACTAGAAAATTTAAAATTACGTTTGTGGCTTGCATTGCATTTTTATTGGACAGTACTGCTCTAAGAGTGTCTATACATGATTTCGATGGGCAGGTAGTTTCACGAACAAAGCTTGTGAATAATGATATCCTCATCACCCCTTCCTTCCTCCTTGCTCATGAGCCCTCTTCACTTTGTTCTTCAGTTTGGGGCAAAGTTTAGCTCTTAAGAATTCTGTCCCTATTACTAAATTACTTGCCGTATTTCTGCTTTATTGTAACTGTTATGGCTATTTTTACAGGTTTTAACTTTGCTTCTAAGACATTTCCTTACCATTAAACAGAGCTTTGGCTCCCTTTAATCCTTGTGCCCCTACCATGTACACACACACACACACACACACACACACACATTCCCCATCCTCCTAATATCATTGTAAACATAATATTGTTTAGGTCAAGATTCAGTGTTTGCTATTATGACTATAAATGCTAATCATAACTGAGCAGTGTATTAAATACTCTTTACTTCTTATGTTCTGTACAATTTCTGTTTAGTGTGGAATCAATAATTGCCCTGTTACTATTCAGCTGTTTGGCTTTCCGTGTACCTGTCCTAATTCAATCTCATATTCCACCAGTTGTCTGAAATTCATCTGCATGTGTGCAAACCCTTTTGGACGTGCCTTTCCTGGAGCCTGGCAACTCCAGTTCCAGTTCCAGTGTGGACCAGCGGTCCCGCCTTTGCCCCTGGCGCTCACACAGGGTCTCCTTTCCCCAGATCCTCAGCTTTCCTCTGCCTTTCTCCTGTCGCGCCCTTCCTGTTTCCTGCATCTTCCTCTTTCTTGGTTAATTTCCTCATTTTAGTGAAGCACGTCTTTAGTAGCTTCCTGAGAAAGGATGCAGGGGGCGTACATTTTTTAAGAACTTGCATGTCTAAAAATGTTTTTTCTCCCCTGAAGTTTAAATGTAGTTGGAGGTTGGAAACAATTTTCGTTAGAATTTTGAAGATATTTCTCCATTGCCTTTTAGCTTCCAGAATTGCTTGAGGCAATTGGAGCCAATTCTGGCTCCTATCCTTTCTATTCTTTACCTCCTACCCCTAGCCCTCTCCAAAAAAAAACTTTTTAAAGTTTCTTTTTGTCCCCAATGCCTAAAATTTTACTATGATAGACACCCTATTATGGGTCTGTTTCTATCCTAATTTTCCTGTTAGGCTTGCTATACTAGTCCTTTAATTTTAATTTATTCTTTCATATTTTTTATCTATTTTATTTTTGCTGAAGTTTCTGAAAGATTTACTCAACTTCCAACTTACCTATTAATTTTTTTATTTTGGCTATCATGGTTTTAATTTGTTGTTTTCTGAAAGTTCCCCCTCTTGGGTTATTTTTTGCTTTATGGATGCAATATTTCCGATCTCCTTAGTGATAGTTTTTATTAGAAAAAAAAATTTCCTTCTTCCTTCATACTCTCTTTCAGCTAAGTAGTTTTTCTGTCTTTTTGGTTTCATTTCATGATAGAATCTTGCCTTAGATGGTAGGTGGTTCCTGGTTGTTTACTTGTATTTGAGAATGGGACATTAAAAAGATGACTAGGATCTCTGCACATGGGTGTGGGGCTTGTGGTTGTAGACTTCACTTTAGAGCCATCTGTCTAGGCTATTTCCTTGGGGAACCCCTGACGTCAGTGTTTTTAAGATCCTGCCTTTTAGGTTAGTCCAATTCCTTGAATAGGGAAGTTTCAATCTCCTGTCTGGAGAGTTAGGCAGAGTAGAGGGGCATGCCAGCTGGGGAAGGTCTCAGTTTGTAAATGTTTTCTAATCTCTTTTTGCAGGAGAGTAGCCCCCGCTTTATGCTGTGTCTGGTGCTTTCCAGACCAGAGAACTTCTGTCTGACCCTCTCCAGACAATACTCCAGGCTTCTGCTGGGGTGGAAAAGGGCAGTTGCCTGGCTGAGCACAGTAAAATTTACCTTTTTATTGTGAAACAATATCCTGTTGTATGGATGTACCATGTTTTATTTATCCCTTCATGAGTCGATAGACATTAGGGTTGTTTCTACTTTTTGGTTATTGTTAATAATACTTCTGTGAACGTTCCTGTATAATTTTTTGTATGGACATGATGTTTTTATTTTATTTTCCTTGGGTATATACCTAGGAATGGAAATCCTGGCTCATATGGCAACTCTGTTTAAATTTTGAAGAATTGCCAAACTATTGTCCAAAGTGGCTGCAACATTTTACATTCCTACCAGCAATGTATGAGAGTACCAGCTTATTCACATCCTTGCCAACCACCTGTTACTGTTTGTCATCTTGATTTTAGCCATCCTAATGGGTGTAAAGTAATATCCCATTGTGGTTTTGATTTGCATTTCTTTGATAGCTAATGATGTTAAGCATCTTTTCATGTGCTTATTGGCCATTTGTATATCTTCTTTGAAAGAATTTCTATTCAAGTTCTTCACCCATTTGTATGAACCCAGCACCTTCTGCTGTGCGACTCTGCTGTCTATTCACCCATTTTTAAATTGGGTTATTTGCCCTTTTATTGAGTTGTAAGAGTTCTTTAATATATTCTGGACATGAGTCTGTGCTATAGTTTGGACGTTTGACCCTCCAAACCTCATGTTGAAATTTGATCCTCCATGTTGAAGATGGGGCCTAATGGGAGGTGTTTGGGTCATATGGGTGGATCCCTCATGAATGGCTTGGTGCCATCCTTGCAGGTAATGATTCAGTTTTCATTCTATTAGTTCCTTACAGAGTTCCTCTGAGAGCTGGTTGTTAAAAACAGCCTGACACCTCTCTCCCCTCTGTCTTCTGTTCTCACCATGTGATCTTTGCATGATGGCTCCCGTTTGCCTTCCACCATGAGTGGAAGCAGCCTGAGGGCCCCTCACCAGAAGCTGAGCAGAAGCTTCTCATACAGTCTGTACAACTCTGAGTCAGGTAAACCTCTTTTCTTTATAAATTATGCAGCCTCAGGTATTCCTTTATAGCAACACCAATGGACAAAAACAGTCCCTTATCAGATGTATAATTTGCAGATATTGTCTCCTATTCTGTGGCTCGTCTTTTTCCTTTCTTGGTTGGAAGTATACAAGTTTTTAATTTTGATGAAATCTAATTTACCAGATTTTTTCTTTTGTTACTTATGCTTTGATATATCTAAAAAATGATTGCCAAATGCAAGGTCACAAAAATTTATGCTGATGTTTTCTTCTAAGAATTTTATAATTTTAACTCTTATATGTAGATCTTTGATCTACTTTGAGTTAATTTTTATATGTAGTGTGATGTAGTGGCCCAACTTGATTATTTTGCATGTAGATATCCAATTGTTCCAGCACTATTTGTTGGAAGAACTATTTCCCCATCAAATTATCTTGGCACTCTTGTTGAAAATCGATTGACCATAAATGTAAGGATCTATTTCTGGACTCTTGATTTTGTTCCATTGGTCTGTATGTCTGTTTTTATGCTAGTGCAGGTTGAGCACCTCTAGTCCAGAAATCCTAAATTCAAAATGCTCTGAACTCCAAAACTTTTTACGTGCCAACATGATGCCACAGGTGGAAAATTCCACGCCTGACCTTGTGTAATGGGCCACATTCAAAACTTTGTTTCATGCACAAAAATATAAAAATACTATATAAAATTACCTTCGGGTATATGTACAAATGAATATAAAACATGAATGAATTTTGTATTTAGACTTGGGTCCCATTCCTAAGATATCTCATTATGTATATGCAAATATTCCAAAACCCAAAAAAACCTGCAATCTGAAACACTTCTGGTCCTAAGCATTTTGGATAAAGGGTACTAAGCCTGTACCACACTGTTTTGATTGCTGTAGCTTTGCAGTAAGTTTTTTAAATGGAGGAGTCTGAGTCTTCCAACTTTGTTCTTATTTTGTGATTGTTTTGACTACTCCAGATCCCTTGCCCTTTCATATGTATTTTAGGATACGTTGTCACTTTCTATACAGAGTCAGCTGGGATTCTGATAGGGATGGTGTTGAATCTGGAGATCAATTTGGGGACTATTGCTATCTTAACAGTACTAAGTACTCTAATCCATGAACTCTAATGTTTAATAGCCTTTTAAAACTGGCTAATCACTTTCCATTTACTTAAGGATTTTTTTTTTTTTTTTTTTTTTGAGACAGAGTCTCACTCTGTTGCCTGGGCGAGTGCCGTGGCATCAGGCCAGCTCACAGCAACCTCAAACTCCTGGGCTCAAGCGATCCTCCTGCCTCAGCCTCCCGAGTAGCTGGGACTACAGGCATGCGTCACCATGCCTGGCTAATTTTTTTCTATATAGATTTTTAGCTGTCCAAATCATTTCTTTCTATTTTTAGTAGAGACGGGTCTCGCTCTTGCTCAGGCTGATCTCGAACTCCTGACCTCAAGCGATCCTCCCGCCTCGGCCTCCCAGAGTGCTAGGATTACAGGCATGAGCCACCGCGCCCAGCCTACTTAAGGTTTTAATTTCATCGAGTTATATTTTATGGCTTTTGGTGTACAAATTTTGTACTTTATTTATTGTATTTATTCCTAAGTATTCTTTTTCATGGTATTGTAAATGGAATTGTTTTCCTAATTTCATTTTAAGATTATTCATTGCTGTTGTATAGAAATATAGTAGATTTTAAAATATTGATCCTATATCCTACAACCTTACTGAACTTGTTTATTAATTTTAGTAGTTTTTTGGTGATTTTGTTAGGGTTTTCTATATATCAGACTATGTGTTTTTATGAATAGACATAGTGTTATCTCTTCCCTCCTAATCAGGATGCTTTTTATTTCTTTTTCTTGCCTAATTCCTCTGGTCAGAACCTCTAATACAATGTTGAATAGAAGTGGCAAGAGCAGACATCCTTGTGTTTTCCTTATCTTAAGGGAAAAAACATTCAGTCTTTCACCATTAAGTATGATTTTACTTGTGGGTTTTTCATAGACACCTTTTATCAGGTTGAGGGATTCCCTTCTATTGCTATTGTGTTGGATTTTTTAAATCAGAAAAGCATTTTGGATTTTATTGATTCTTTTGTATTTGAGATGATTATATGCATTTTTTCTTTTATTCTATTAATACAGTATATTATTTTGATTAATTTTCAGATGTTAACCACCGTTGCATTCCTGGGGTAAATCCAACTTGGTCATAGTATAGAATATAATCCTTTTGATATGTTGCTGTATTGGGTTTGCTAGTATTTGTTTTGTTGAGGATTTTTGTGTCCTTCTTCATAAGGGATAGTGGTGTGTAGTTTTCTTGTGATGTCTCTGTTACTGGTATCAAGATAATACTGGTCTCTTAAAATGATTTGAGAAGTTTTTCTCATGTGCCTATTTTTTAAGAGAGTTTATGAGGGGTTCACATTAATTATTCGTAAAACATTTGGTAGACTACACCAGGGAGACCATCTGGGCCTGTGCTTTTCTTTTTGTGGGCAGTTTTTAAGTTAACAATTTAATTTAGTATATTGGTTAAGAACAATTATAAGTGAACATTCATCTCACAAATTCCTATTGATATTTTATTATTCAGCGAACTGTTCTTTTATATACTATCCAAAGAAAAGGAGATTTTGATATACCTAATTATAACTTTATTTTTTTATCTCTCTCTTAAAGGTCTGAAGTTATTGTGCAATCGGTAAGCCATGGCATCTAAGAAATTTGCTGTTAAAGTAAGTAATGTTTAATAGCCTTTTAAAAAATGGTTACTCACTTCCTATTAGTAATATAAATGAATCCTATGTTAATTGAAAATTGAAGTTCTGAATTTTCTACTCTTTATATTGGGAACTGAAAATTTTAAGTAGGCACATTGACAGTTTGTTTATATGTTAAGAATGAAATGGGGGAGACGATTAATAGTTCATATGGTTATGAGAGTTCTTTGCTTCAAGTCTTTTGTAAGGTGCTTTTTGATCATGACATGGTCCTTAATGTGTAAAATTATTATTCACATTGCATGTCCGTGGCATGATTTCTGATTATGTCAAAGCAAATAAAAGTAAAAGAAGCAGGCAGTAATGCTGTACCTGCTGAATGGCAGGACAGAGTTCTCTTGCCTCGCTGCCCTCTCATTTTCCTCCTTTTTGTGTCCCTTCTCCAACCCTTGATGGCTGGGGCTGAGACCTTCTCATCTGTGGTAGGGAAGGAGAGGGGAAGAATTAATTTATAAATAGTGAGTATAAGATTTTGGAGATGCTTTCATATATATCTTGGCTGTTCTTTAGGACATTTTCCATATGCTAGTGTTATCTTAAGTACAAGTTCAAAACATTGAAATATAAATTACAGTATTTAGTTGACCAGATTAAGTACTATTTAATATTATAGTTCTATCTTATTTTTAAACAAGTCATTGCTCATTTAGATTTACCAACAAATTTATAAATTTCATTACTTACAATTATTTCTTGTATCCATGTGTTCCTTAGTATTTCTTTCTGTGAGGGAGTGTAAGTGGTGAACTCTCACTAGATGTCTGTCTAAAAATGTGTTTTGGTCTTACTCTACAAAGGTATTTAGTTGGTTTTAGAATTCTAGGTTGAGCATTATTTTCCCTCAGCATTTTAAAGATATTTTTTCATTGTTTTCTGGTATCTGTTATTGCTTCTGAGAAGTGTTTTTGTTATCTATTGATGCTTAAAAACAACCTTAAAACTGAGTGGCTATTTTTCTTCTCCTTATCTCTCTGCATTGCATTCAGGGTGTTTTTTAATCATACCTCTTTCAGTTGACTAAAATCTCTTTATCTGTATTTAATCTTCTCTTTAACCTATTTATTTCTAGTAACTGTATTTCTTTCTTTCCCCCTCCCCTCCTCTCCCCTCCCCTTCCCTTTCTTCTCTTTCTTTTCTTCTTTCGTCTCACTCTGTCACTCCAGCTGGAGTACAGTGGTATTGTAGCTCACAGCCACCTGAAACTCCTGGGCTCAAGCGATCCTTCTGCCTCAGCCTCCCAAGTAGCTGGGACTATAGGTGTGGGCTACAATGCCTGGCTAATTTTTTCTATTTTGAGTAGAGACAGGGTCTTGCTTTTGCTTAGGCTGGTCTCAAACTCCTGAGCTCATGCAGTCCTCCCGCCTCAGCCTCCCAGGGTGCTAGGATTATAGGCATGAGCCACCACGCCCAGCCAGTAACTGTATTTTTTATGTGAGAGTTATATTTGGTATTTTTTTTTTAATTCAAATTCTATCAGTTCTTTTTTTATATACTTGCCCTATTTTTCTGATGTTTCCATTTCCTTCTTTTATCTTCTTAATAATTTTAACATAATTTATTTTATAATCTCTTTGATTGTTCTATTTCCACAATTATTTACTAAGTGTGTAATAAATTGGTCATTGAAATTGCTGGATTGTTTATGAGTTTGTAATTTTTGATTGTGTACTTGTTTTCAGTGACATTCCCCTGCCACACACACACACACACACACACACAGCGTGGAAAAACCTGTAAGCCCTGCAGAGCATTTGAGCAATTTCAAAATTTACTTCCGCTCGAGCCATTTGGTATTTCAGTGGTTTTGGACCAGAATTTATATTAATTTCATGCTTGGGATTCCACCACCTGTGGATAGCATGACTTCAGAATCCACAACAGAGTTTGGCGCAAACTTGGTGTTTTTTGTAATCTGCAAACACTCCCTCACTTCCTTGTATTCTCTCTTTGCTGGCACCTTTTCAGGTCTTGGATAGATAGCATGTTTCCATGTTGCTTGCTTCCCTTGGTCAGTAAGCAGAGATTTTTTTTTTTTTAGTTGCATTTTCATGAAGGTTATAATTTCTCAAAGGAAAGTAAAAAGCTCTATTGAATACCTGCCCCAAGCAATTTATAGTTTTGGTTATGGACAAACTTGCCTATATGAACCAGAAAATATTATATGAGGATATCTACAAATTGAATACTTATTTATGTGTCAAGCGTTGTATTTTGTGCTGACAGGATACAAAGAACTGTAAAGTTGAAGTTCTTCACAACTCCTGGTGCAGCTAACTGTCATGAGCTCATTCCCAGCTCTCCTTTATCCTCTGTACTTCTAGGGCTTTAGGATTCCAGCTCTCAGCCTTCCTGGCTTTTATATCCTGTTTCTAAATATTCTGACAACCAGGCTTGAGCCTTCCAAAGGGGTGATTACTGATTAGTACTGTTAGGGGTTTATTAATTTTAGTAGTCTTTTCAGAGAACCAGCTTCTGGCTTTGGTTCCCCCACCTCCCACCCTGTAATATACTTATTTTGTATTTTATCAATTCTTTTCCTATCTTTGTTATTAATATTTCCTTCTTTCTGATTTCTTTGGGTACATTTGCTCTTCTTTTTCCATTTTCTTAAGGTGGATGCTTACATCATTGGTTTAGAGCCTTTCTTCTTTCCTAACACATGCACTTAAAGCTATAAATTTCTCTGTAAACATTTCCTACTTTGTGTCCCTCATGTCTTGATAGGGATGCAGTTGAAGTAGGAATTTTGTTATATTCAGGCCAAAGTAATTTCTAATTTATGTTGTGATTTTATTTTTGATCTATCCATGGGTTATTTAAATCTAGTATGTTGTTTAAAGTATTTGCAAATTTTCTAATAATCATTTTGTTATTGGTGTTTAGCAAAGTAACTCTGTCTATTTTAGTAAATGTTCCCTAAGCACTTGAAAAAATGTGACGGTTTTCAGGTGCAGTGAACTATACATATATCTCACTTAAGTCATGTTCGTTAATTGTGTTATAAAAATCTGCTATGTATTTACTTATATTTTTGTCCACTTGTTCTATCAGTTGAGCAAAGTATTTTACACTCTTCAACTATGATTTTAAACTTACATACCTCTCCTTTTAGTTTTTTTGACTTTTGCCTTGCATATTTTGAGGCTATGTTATCAATAGATATGTACAGATTTATAATTGCTGTATCTGTTAAGTCTTTAATTATTATGAAATGTTTCTTTTTATTTCTAGTAATATTTCTTAACCTAAAATCTGCTTGTTGAATATTAGGATAGCCTATACTTAGGCTCTCCCAGCCAAACATATGGGTTCCTACTGGATTCCCAAAGCCTACCAGTCAATAAGCCCCACCCATGTACACAAAGTTTCCAATCATCATTTGCTTGTCTGTTTTAATTATGAATGGACAAAAGAGTACAGCACAGATTTTAAAAAAAACTTAGACTATGAGAAACAGAGAATAAATTGCATGAACAAGCTCAGAAAGGTAGAGAGATTCTAGGGAACAAAACACGTTAAATATACTGTAATTTGTATCCTCAGAGCAAAAAAGGAAGCTATTACGTTATGGCCCAGTTGAGTTGTATTGCCTGCGGTACAAAAGAGAGCCAATACACCGAGACAGCAGGGGCTGCAGCAGAGAACAAGTTTAATATTGCAGGGCTCCCAGTGAGGAGATGGGAGGAATTTCTCAAATTCACCTCCCTGAGAATTTGGAGACTAGGGTTTTTAAGGATGGTTTGCTGGGCAGAGGGCCAGGGAATCAGTATTACTGATTGGTTGGGTTAGGGATGAAATCACAGGGGTATAGAAATTGTCTTCTTGCACTGAGTCAGTTTTTGGGTGGGGGGGTCACTGGTCTGGTTTGGTGAGTTGGTACACTGGAATGCAGGATCTGGTAGATATTTCAAAGACCAGCCTTCGGTTTCACAAGGGTGATGTTATCTATGGGAGCAATGAAGAAAGCTGCTAATCTTTATGACCATCAGTTATGTGACTCCTAAGTAGTACATTGTTATAGAAAAGCAAGGTAGGGAACAATGGCTGGTTATTTTTTTTTTTTTTTTTTGACTATGCCTAAACCTTTGTGGAGTTCAGGCCCCTACCACAGTTCCTACTTTGCAGCCCTTTATTAATTTTATGAAGGGAGGTTTCAATTACATATAACCATGAAAGAAGATCAGTATGTTATGAACTAGGGACATTCCCGAGAATAGGAAAGAGCTCTTGTACATTAAAAACATGATAGAAATAAAAATTTAATAAACTATGGATGAACCTCAAGGAATACTTCCCAGAAAATAGAACAAAAAGATAATAGATAAAAATTGGGGCTAAAACACAAGAAAATTAGAGATTCAGTCTTGATATGAAAAATTGGAATTCTAAAAAGAAAAATAAAATGGTGGAGAGGAAAATTATTAAATAATAAAATAATACCAGGAGTAAAGAACACACAGTTCCTGTTTTAAAGGGCTGTGAGCACATAGCCAACAAAGTCAATGAAAAAGAATTTAGAGAAGATCTTAAAAAAACAAACAAACAACACAGATCACATACAGAGGATCAAGAATCATAACAGCTTTCTCAACATCAATTGCTAGGAGACAATGCAGTGGAACAATACTCTCAATATTCTGGGAAAAAAGGTTTCCAACCCAGAATTCCCTTCACAGTCCAACTTTCCATCCCATGTTATGGTAGAATAGAGACATTTTCAAAGATGCAAACTCTAAGAAAAATTATCTTCTGATACACTCTGTCTTAGGAAGGACGTGGTCTTCCAGAATGTGGGGGAGTAAGCAGACAAAGAATGAGATGTGATATCCAGGAAGTAGGGAACCCAACGAGCAAGGGCCTACGCAAATCCCATGATGATCACCGTATGCCTTGCCTAGAAATTTTAAGGGTGGGAAAGGGGTGATCATTAAGGGTCATGGCTGACACCCCTGTAACAATAGACAAGCTAACAAGGAAAAAGCATAGCAAATTTATTATGTGCATATGTGTATTGGAGTAATAGAAAATATGAAAGCTCAAAGGGCCAGATGGTAGACTGTTAAATACCCTCTTCATTGGGGAGAGAGAAGTAGGGGCAGCTGTAGGAGTAAGTGACAGAAATTAACTTGTAAATGATTCTTTTTGGAATTGGAATGAGCCTGAGAGACAGATACTATCTTGTGAAAAAGTCTGTCCAGGTGTGTGATTGCATTCCTCAATCTTCTTTTCCAAGATAGATAATTTGAGGGAGCAGATGGAAGGCAATTGTGCTCCTCTTTGGGGTCCAGTTTCTAGGTAAATAAGGGAACTTCAGAGAATGGCTTATCCTGTGCTTCAGTAGAGACAACGGATTGGGGGTGTTGGGGGAAGATCAGAGAG
This sequence comes from Eulemur rufifrons, assembly GCF_041146395.1. Lineage (NCBI taxonomy): Eukaryota > Metazoa > Chordata > Mammalia > Primates > Lemuridae > Eulemur > Eulemur rufifrons. Next base: position 33,361,046 of record NC_091002.1, read on the forward strand.
ATTCAGCATGTTAAAGCACCATATTTCAGGGTATTGGTTTCTGAACTCCAACAAAAGTAACAAAAGTAATCAGTTAGATTAGAACAGGACAGAGGGTTCCACGAAAGATGTCTCCAACAAAACTGAATAAAATACCTCATATATTCAAACATATTGAGAAGAGAATTTTTTTAGACCTGTCAGAGAACATGGGAATGATTTAGTCATAGGAATACGGGGGAACTAAACAAAGGATGATGCAACTCTTAACTCTAAGTAAACAAAAGGTTGTGCAAGGTAGGAGAATAAGCATAGTATACTACATGGTTCAGCTTTGAACAAAGGTTACATTTCATAATACTGTGAACTCCAAGTTGGGGAAGGAGGCATGTGAGAGAGTAACATGTAAGCATTAAATTCTCATTTTCCATAGATAGTATGTAAAACTGAAAATAAGATATTTATAGTATAAACATAATATTTAGGAATGTAGTGGTGAATACCAGGTCACATAGCTAAGTTTTAGTGTGATTGCACCTGGTGAGTGAGAGCTAAGTTAAGGGTAGGGGCTGGATAAGGCAGAGGAGGCCTGATTTTGATGTGCCATTTTAATGTGTCTATGCAGTAATATAAAAAAATTGGGCTGGGCGCAGTGGCTCAAGCCTGTAATCCCAGCACTTTGGGAGGCCGAGGCAGGAAGATCACTTGAGGCCAGGAGATTGAGATCAGCCTGGGGAACATAATAAGACCCCTTCTCTGCAAAAAGAATTAAAAAATTAGCTGGGTTTGGTGGCATGCACCTGTAGTCCTAGCTACTTGGGAGACTGAGGTGGGAGAATCACTTGAGCCCAGGAGTTTAAGGTTGCAGCCCGTCTCTATAAACAAAAAAATTATTAATAAGTGAATAAATAAAATTTAAGAGGAATTAATTCTGCAGATTTTTCATACAGATACATCTACTTTCAGCTATTTGGGTTGAAAAGTATTAATACTTGGATAGAGCATGATTTTTAAAGTAAAGGAAACACTGATGAACACCAAGTAGTTTGCCACGTGATCTGGGTTGTTGATTCTAAGACTTCCCTTAGAATGGTATTAATTATCCACACAATCAACATATCCTTCTTCAAATGAAGAAAGGTCTTCTGACCTTCCTGCATATAAGTGCTTTTGTTTTTTTTCTTGTTAACTGCTGTGACCCTCGCCTTGAACTTTTTCTTATAACTGCCACTTTGGTGATTCCTTGGAAATGGCAGTAGTGCATGAGATGTCCTTGGAACTGGTTTTCAGGGTCTCTAGACTACTGGGCCACTGCAGCTTGTGGCAGGGAGCTATGGTCTATACTTCAGTGAGTTTTCTTGTCTCAATTGAAAGAAGTGGTAGCTGCTGGCACATACATCCCCAAGGCTCCATAGCAATCTTAAACCCGAACTTTGCACTCACCCCAATGTTTTATAAAATTTGCCAAATTAAAAATTCTTTAGGGTGGGGGAAAGATCTAGATCAGAGGTTGGCAAATTACAGTCCACACACCAGCTGCTTGTTTTTTTTAATAATGTTTTCCTAGAATATGGCCACTGCCATTTGTTTACATTGCCTGTGCTTTCATGCTACAGTGGAGTGGACGGTTGAGTAGTTGCAATAAAGACCTTCTTACCTGCAAAGTCTGAAATACACATACACACTCACACGTACAGATTTATGTATATAATATGTATAAATACATCTCTTATACTGCAATTCCTATTAGCCACAATTCAAATGCTTGGTAGGTGCAGTTGGCCGATAGCAGCTGTTTTGGACAGCACAGGTCTAAATTGTCGCATCCTCTTCACTCCCATTTCCTTGCACCTTGTCAGAGCAAGCATTCAACGAAGTTACCTTGGGTTAATCTGGCTGCAGGGGTGTGATAAATGAGCAAGGCCATTTCCTTAGCAGTGTAAGCAAGAAAGGGACACGGGCATTTCTCCATTAAAACTGAACTTCAGTAAAAAAAAAAAAATCTGAATAATAAATTATTTTGAAAAGTGTCATAACATGCATGGTGTCTACCTTGGGAAAGTTTATGTGTCTACCCCCTGCTTTAGAGGTATTTGAAAAAATACAGAATGTTGTCAGGCCTCACTCCTTGTAATAATTGCGTCTTATGATGTTATAATTTTAAATTTGGGGGTTCCGTGAAGCAGTACTGTGAAAGTTTCCTACCTTATTGTCTGTCTCTGTAAATCATTTCCTCTGCTTCCTGCATCTGTTTTCTTGGATTAGTTAGGTATTACACCAAAGTCTAGAATTCTTTTGGCTACAAAGCATACTAGGCTTCTTCCCCTCCCCCCCAACCCGCTTTATTGTGGGTGGGAAAATTTTTGTTGGGAGGGCTTGATTAATTAGAAGGGATTCCTGGCTTCCCCAGCAGTGGCAGCCTGGGAAGATTACAGAACCTGGCTTAGTGACAGGCCAGTCTGTATTTAAGGAAAATCTTAGACCCGCCAGATTTCTCTGGAATGTGGATCTGGCTTTGTCTTCCACTGGGAGTAATGACCCCCTCCTTCTCCTTCCCACCCATTCCAGGAGGCTGTAAGCTTTTACTTTTGCTCTTGGTAGTTGTCTACTTTTTACTCTGGGGGAGGAGAGAGCTGGAATTTTGGGGTAGGAAGCCTGAATCATTTTCTAAATCTAAAGTAAGAGGTTTAAAGTTTTATTAATGTTTAGAAGGAAAGGAGGGATTTTAATTTTTTTAAAAACTCCCCGCGTCTTTACTATCTCTGTTTTTCTTTCCACTCTTTTGTAGCAATTATAGTTTTATGTTCTGCTGTGAATTTCAGTTAACCTTAGTCTTTGCATTCCTTAGAACACCACAAAAAGAGAAATATGCTCAAGAATTGATAGTCATTTCCCCTTTGTAGTAAAAGTGAAGAGCCACACTTTAAACTTAAGAGTGGGGCAATTGAATAGCAAATGGGTAATCATTAGGCTAGTTTTGCTAGTTTGCTTCAAGGAATCACTTAAATCCTGTGTCCTAGGTTTCTTGGTCTACTTAAATGGGAATGTTGTACCATCAGGGTAGGAGACTAGGAGCCAGAGTTGAGACTGGATGTAGGGGCTTGCAGAATGGGTGCAGGTGTTAAGGTAAACAACCCTCAGGCAGAAGCTAACTAGAAGGGCTGATAACCATAGGCAAGAACTGGCTTTACCTGACTTATCAGCTATCTCTGCCACCTTACGAGAACTTTGGCTAATTGTAATATCATTTACATTGTGGTTTTAAAATTTCTCCACCCTTGAAATCACCATGACAGTTCCAGCAGTTTCGTATAAAGTATGAAAATGGGAGGGAACTCAGTTCTAGGAATTACTACCCAAGTTTTTAGTAAAGGCCAATCCCTGAGCCTTGGATAGTCCTCCCCTCAATTCAAAGTCTTCAAAAGACCAAAAACCACTTTCTCCCAGTGCAGCTGCTCTTTTTTGAGCCTGCCCACTCCCCTCATTGAGAGGGTACTTTCCTTTTCAATAAAAAGCTTTCACTTGGCTTATGTGGTATGTCCTGAAATTCTTTCCTCTCCCCCACGATCACCAAGAACCTGGAAAAACCTCCACTTGGAGGCTGGTAACCATGCTGACTTTGTTATTAATGCTCATTTGAAAACTGATGCATTTGTTTTGTGTATCACATTGAAAAAAAGATTTATGCAAATATTTCCGTATCAGTTGAGTTCTCTGGGTACTGATTTTCTACTAAATTTTAAGAATAAGACTGAAGGGCCCTAATAGAATTTATTACAAAAGTTTTTAATGGTTATATTCTTTACTAGAAATAAATGTGAACAAGGAGTGTGCATGCAACCATTATCCTTGAGAATGTTTTCACAAAGACATTTATCTTTGTGAAACTTCAAAATGAAAGAAGTACCTCTGCATTTCTTCTCCTGATTTGAACTCTTCACCTTCTATTTTCTCCTTAATTCTGTCTATTCCTTATAAGAGCTTTATGTTTTGTTTTTTTTTTTTTTGTTTTTTTTTTCTTTTTTTTTTTGAGACAGAGTCTGGCTCTGTTGCCCAGGCTAGAGTGCTGTGGCATCAGCCTAATTCACAGCAACCTCAAACTCCTGGGCTTGAGCAATCCTCCTGCCTCAGCCTCCCGAGTAGCTGGGACTACAGGCATGCACCACCATGCCCGGCTAATTTTTTCTATATATATTTTTAGTCGTCTAGATAATTTTTTTCTATGTTTTTTTTAGTAGAGACAGGGTCTTGCTCTTGCTCAGGCTGGTCTCGAACTCCTGACCTTGAGCGATCCTCCCGCCTCGGCCTCCCAGAGTGCTAGGATTACAGACGTGAGCCACCGTGCCCAGCCCAGCTTTATGTTTTAAAGACATATGTAGGTCAGTTAGAGTTTGTGTAGTGGTTGATGATATGCCCAGACTGATGTAGGCTGCTGTATTCTTGTTGTGTATTATCTATTCTATTGCATTACCCATATTAGAAACTGTATGTGTGCTGATAACTTGATAGAATTAAAATAAAATTGATAAAAGTTTACCAACAGTCCCTCAATGAGTTCTACCTAAGGTTTAAAGCTTTTAGGTGCCTTCTCACTCAGCAGGGCATTTGCTCTGAGTGTTGATGATGTTGAAACAAAGTTGTTGTTGGACTGGAAATGAACTTCGTTTTCCAAGTGTTCTCTCTGGCTTTCTGGCCAGACACCCAGTTTTCTGAGCTTCATTTTCCCAGTCCTTTCTTCATATGATAATGGATAAACTCATCTATTCTTTTTTTTTTGGATGACTAAAAAAAAAAAAAATGTTTAAATACAGCCCTGACTTCTCATCCTTTTTTCAGTCTCAACTTTCCACCTGCCTCTAAGAAGTTTCTACCTACTCTGATTCCTAAAACCTCGAACTAAGTCTGTCACAGTTTTTTTCCTAAACTGTCTTTTGCTTTGAAAGCCTCTGGCACAACCTTCACACACCTGGGGCTTGCCAAACGATGTCTTCTTGTCCTTCATTTTTAGTCACTTATTTCATGCATCCCTTTTCTGCGGAGTATCTTGACTTTGCTCATTCTCTTACCTTTTCTTACACATTCAAGCCTTTGTTATCCTTGTTGCTTATACTTCCACTTTAATCTCTAAGCGGTCTCTGTGCCTCTCTTGTCCTGCCATTCCAGTTCATCTAGACAAGTGCCAGGGTGATGTTTTCTTAACACCATTTTCATCACGTTGTGTTGTTTCTTTGCTTAAGCAATCAAAGTAATTCCTTTTGTTTAATCAGATCTAATGTAAACTCTCCAGTTAGAATTGAGACACTCTGATAGTTACTCTGCCCTTCCTCTTTAACTTTGACCCATTTTTTTCATCTTGGAACTTGGGAACGTGGCCCACCTATTCCCATGAAACGGATGCATTTGCCTTCCATGCAGTCATCTGGCCTGTGGTTTTATCTCTCTTGTTACTTCTCATCTTTTCTTCCTTGGCCATCAGCTTTTTCTAGGCTTGACCAGTGACTGACTTGCTTTTCCTTGGCTACATAATCTAAGCTTTTCCCTTGTTGATTGCCCTCTTACTTTGTGTTCCTTTGGCTGTTATGTGTAGCTTCTGTTGTCATGATTTATATGTATTCTCCAATTGTCTATATATATGTATTCATATGCTTGCATACACATTATTCCCCGAGAAGGAGGACCTGCGCTCTGCAGCTTTTGTATCTGCACAGGCCTTGAATATTCTGGAGCAATTCTGAGGTGCCCGATATCCTCACTTTCCTTGTTCCAAAGATGAGAAGTTTCTTTCCTCATGGCTCATGGAAAACGGGGAAGTCACTTGAGCTTTGTTATTTCTTACTGGTCTTTCTCAGTTCCAGTCAGGGAATGTTGTAATCTCCAATTTGCGGTACATTTCTTTTCTTAAAAAAAAAAAAAAATATTCGTCTCAAGCTATTTCTCCTTTTAGGAGTCTACAGTGCCACTTTGAAAATATTTTTTAGTATTATAATTCTTTTGAAAACCACCTCTGTTAATAACCAAGATGACTATCTGTAGAATTTGCTTCTGTATGTCCTTTAGAAAAGTGAATTATGTTAGTATAATGGTTTTAATTATCTGCACATTATTATATTTTATTTGAATTCACTCCTTAGTGTTAGACCTTGATAGTTTAATTTTTTCCAACATATATACAAAGCCTTGTGCTTTTATTATTTATTCTAGTATAAACATTCTTACTAGAAAAATAGACTCAAGATCTCTCACCAAATCTATGGACTCAGTAAGTTCCTTGGATTTTCTATGAGGGCTGTAGAGGGCATCATTGTTCTATGTTTTGTAAAGTAACTATCTTTCTGCAGACGTTGGGATCCAAGGGAGCACGGCAACCAAAGTGCTTTTACAATTGCTGGCTCATTCCTAAATTATTATGAAATCCTAAATGCCTGTTTGCCTGTGTGTGCCTATATTCATGGCCTGTTACGCACGTATATATTTAGATGGCTTCTGCCTTAGAGTTCTCCTCACTAGGATATACCACCACTCAACGCTGCAGTGGAAAACAGTCACAGCAACCAAAACTATCCAGAATGTCCTCTGGGAAAGCATTCTCAGAGTGACACAAAACTGCCTCCTGAGTGCTTCCTTTCCAGATTCAGGAAGTTGGAAGTGATGGGCTGAGAGAAAGGATCTCCTTTGGCCTTTGAAAGCTTTGGGACTCTAGCCCAGCTCTGGTCCTAGCAGTAAAGGCTGGAGGGAGTTCATTAAGACTTTAAGACTGAGAAGAAGTCCCTGAATACACTGCTCTTCTTACTCACCTTTCCTTATCGATATCACTGCTGTTAGTTTGGGGGATGCTTGATTGAGGAAGTGAGGGGAGGGGTGGGGATTGAGAGTGTCCTTGCCTTCTATAGCCCCAGGGAATCCCATAGAAATAATATTCCACTGAAACGGCCCATTTGTCCAGCAGTCTAATCTTTAGCCAGATAATGTAAATATTCACAGCGTTTACTTGTCCTTTTAGATACTTTTTGGGTAGTAGCCTTTTGGAATATCCATGATTAAGTAACATAGGAAACTGGGCCTCTGTGTGCATTGCTTCATCCCATGTGAGTAGCATGTGACAATAACATTCTGATTTTAAGACTACTAGAAACATCAAGTTATTAATAGTTATCCTTCAGCCTTACATGGACACATGTGCTATATTTTGTGAGCGTAATATGAGATGAAAAAAGAATGTCATACTATTTGTTTCACATCGGCATAGCATTACATAGATTCTGGCGAGGCATGTGCTGGGAGTCTAGTGTACAAGTTCTCATTATCTGAAAAATTCACTACAAATTATGGGTTAGTATTGAGATCATGTCTGGTTCTGAATTTCTATGATTCTATATAATCTATTCATGTTACTCTAGGTTCTTTTGTATTATAGTAATTCTTGAAATTTAGATCATCGGGTTTTTGAGGAGGGGATTCTAGAAGATGAAAATAATATCAGAATTTTAATCAGGATTCCTGAATTCATGTTGAGGTTACACTTGTGAACATTGGATGACTTTGGGTGAATTGTATTACCTCTCTGAGTACCCATTTCTTCAGCTATAAGATAGGAATAATAGCACTATCTGTTTCGCAGGGTTTCTTTTGGGTGTCAAATTAGTAATAAAATACATAATGCTGTGGAAGTGTTTGGGGAAATAATATTTCATGTATGTCACAGGCCCTCAGCAATTATTTTATGGTAATGTTCTATATAGTATTAGAAGGATTTGGCTTTGACTTCTTATTTGTTCCTGGTCTCATAATTCTCTGGAGTGAGGACTAGTCTAATTCTTTTCATATACGAGTTCTTAATTAGGAAACCTTTATTTATCTCTGCCATGCAAGGCCCTGGGTTAAGCACCAGACACACAGGCCAAGGCTGATGATCACCCATTCCTACCCTCAGGGAGTTTGCAATGAGAAATTAAAGTGTCAAACTTTAAATAGCAGTAAGTTAGTGAAACAGAGATACCAGAGCACCCTGCATAGCTGGGTCGTGACCAAATGAGTAGTAATTTTGTCTAGACCAGTTTCTAAATGGGATCTTGTGGCAAAGCCATAGGTCAGTCAGTCTGTTGTGTGCCCTAATTATTTGTGAGTTTATACGATGACTTCAGTGGCAGGTGGCCAGGATTAGAAGTTGGGGGGATTGGATTAATTTCGTCGTTGCTATTGATTCCTGTCTAGGGACAGGTCAGCTAACCTCCTTTGTTTCCGTTATCTGTATCTGTGTAACAAAGCAGTCCCAATATTCTCACAATTCAGTGGGTCAGAAAATCCAGCCGGGCACTTTTTCTGCTTTATGTGGCTTTGGCTGGGGTCAGTCGCTTGGATGCATTCAATTACTGTCTGTGCTACAAAGCTCAGGAAGACTTCATCCACATGTTCAGTTCTTCTCTGTGATCCCTCTCTCTCTTTGCAAGATGTCTGTCTCATCATTCAGTAATTTAGCTTGAGTTCCCTTATAGCGTGGTGGCTGGTTTCCCCAGAGGGCATGAAAGTAGAAGCTGCTTGGCTTCCCAAGGGCCACATCTGGGACTGGCCCACTGTTACTTCTACCATATTCTATTGGTTAGCAAATCACAAGGTCAAGAGGAGAGGAAATAGAGTCTGTTTGTTGATGAGAGGAGCAGTATGCATACCCAAAGGAGGGGAGGAAGTGTTGATGGCCATCTTTGGATACTATTTACCATAGTTTCCCTATCTATTAAATGAAGTGTTGAATTAGGGAGTCCCCAAGGGCCAGTCTAGCCCTACATTCTTAATACTAAAATTCTTATTTGAGGAATTTTTTGTGCATGATGTAATGTTGCAGTACCCAACTCCTGGGGCCAAGGACCAGTACCGGTCCATGGCCTGTTAGGAGGTGGGATGCATGGAAGTGAGCAGTGGGTGAGAGAAGGTTCATCTGTTTTACAGCTGCTCCCCATCGCTCGCATCACTGCGTAAACTATGCCTCCTGTCAGGCCAGCAATGCATTAGATTCTCATAGGAGAAGGAACCCTACTGTAAACTGTGCATGTGAGGGATCTAGGCTGCACACTCCTTATGAGAATCTAATGCCTGACGATCTGAGATGGAGCTGAGGCAGTGATGCTAGTGCTGGGGACCAGCTGCAGATACAGTTATTAGCAGACAGGTTTGACTGCACAATAAATGTAATGTGCTTGAATCATCATGAAACCATCCTTCTCCCCACCACCCCCGGTCCATGGAAAAATTTTTTTACATGAAACCGGTTCCTGGTACCAAAAAGGTTGGGGACTGCTGATATAATGGAAATAATTTAGGCTTTGGGGGCAGAAAGGCTTGGGTTTGAATCAGGGCCTTAACATTGACATGTGCCTTGGGAAGTGACTCAAGTCTTCCTGAGCTTTTGTACCCATCTGTTATAAAATAGGATTAATTTAATAGGGTTAATATTAATTCCTCTCTAGGATAATTGTCCATCCTAGCACAGAGTCATCGCTCAGAACGTGTTAGCACTGTTCCCCTTTCCCATCTTTGTTACCTGATATGGGCCTTTTTAAAGCCAACAGTAGTTTAAAAAAAAAAAAAATGAAAATTTTTTGTTTCATTCTGATATAAAGAAGTTTAGGCATTTAATTGTGTTTTGCAGGTACTCAGATATTTTTCTAAGAGCAGGAGTTCAAACAAGGCTAAGTTTATCTGTTTTGGTGTTATAAATTATCCTTAGACCATTGTTGCGAATAAGAAAGCAGGCCTAAAAATAACTACTTTGAAAATGCAGTTTGGTCCCTGAACAGCTGAGTTATTTGGCATTTCTGATAACTTTTGTCTGGAAGACAGAAAAAGCCATCTGGAGTAGCCAGGGTTCAGTCTGGCTGTTTTGGATCATGGTAGTGCTTGGCCTCTGGACCAGGCCGGATAGGTGACACTGGGGCATGTGCTGCTACTCCCATGCCACTAAATGGTTGAAACCACACGTGTCAGAAACCTCAGCGATCATGGGGAATAGAAGAAGAGAAAGACTGTAGTCTCTAAAGCGCTAGTTCTCAAATTGTGTCCCCTGGACTAGCAGCTTTAGCATCTCCTGCACTAATTATAGTATTTTTATCATACTGTTATTGTGAGGGTTAAATGAAATGATGCATGTTTACATAGTATTTAGCACAGTACCATTTTAGTAAGTGTTAGGCATTATCAAAAATATTCATCATCATCATAATAAATATTAATCATGATGGTTAATATTTTTCTGCCAGTGTTTTGTGAAACAGCTTATTTTGCATTTTTTTTTTTTTAAAAAAACTACTAGAGTTCTGATTAGTCCTTTTTAAAATCTTGTGGGTGGTGTGCTGGTCTAACCATGGTTTAAGTTGTCAAGTAAGAAGGTGCTTCCTCTAAAAGGCCATAATTCTAAAGAAGATATTCTTCAGTCCAAAGTGATTTTGAGGGATCTTATAACATAGCTATGCAGATATATTCAAAGCTTGATGTTTGTAGGAGTCATCAATGCCACTTAATGAGCCCCCTGGCAGTGTCTGAACTCAGGAGTTTGCTTTTAAGAGCAGTTTTCTTTGTAGACGCCCCCTTCTTTCTTTATTTTAGATATTGATGTCCTTTGTTTAAGTCTCTATGTAGAGTTTTTTTCCTTTTTCTTTTTTTTTTCATTTGTGGTCAAATAGGGATGATGGTTAACCCCAAAAGGAAGGCCAGCTGGGCCTCGGGGCCCTGGGCTGGGGCCGGAGCCTCTCCACCTCCTCCGGCTGCCTTGTTCGCTTCCTCTTTCTCTCCTTTACCACTATGTGCAAGCCAAGCTCCCAAAGTGAAAAGGAGTTTATTCTGGCTAATCAGGGGGCCCGCTGATTCAGAGGCGGTGTGTGTCGGGGGTGGGGGAGGGTGCTCCCTGGGATGACGCCATTTGGCCGCTGAGCTGTTGACCATAACTTAGCTCGGCCTCCCTGTGGTGCCTCGGTCCAGGACTGGAAGCATTTGCTTTCCCCCAGGGAGCTGAGTGTTCAGGCCGGGACCAGTGAGAGAAGCTCGTCTTCTGGGAGCATTCTGGTCCCCAGGCTTGAGTAACGCTCCTCATCCTCTGGTCTCTGTCCTTCTTTGGGCAAACACGTGGAGTAGCTCAAGTAACGCTGCTCTGCATTTGGAGGATTGTATACCCAGGCCGTGCCAGGGGCCCTAGAGAGCATCCAACTCAGGACTTTTCAGCAGGGTTCCCTCTGGGGAGGGGCTAAGCCAGATCCCTATCCCTGCTCCAGCCTCGGGGGTCCGGGTGAGGGAGGGACACAGAGACCACTGAAAAGCACTCATGTGGTCCGGCTCCCGCAGGGGTAAGATGAGAATCCCTGGGGAGCAGAAGGTGAGGATCCCAAAAGTTGCCCAGGAGAACTCGGTGTCTTATTTAGAGGCATAATAACTAGACTGGGCTGGTGTAACTGCTAGTCAGGGCTCTTCGGAAGGAAGTTGTGAACCCACGCAAACTACTGAACTCAAAAAGGGCACTTTATGATAAGGGAGCACGAGTGTCGCAGAGTACACCGACATCGTGAAGACCTGGGGACAGCTTCAGATTGTCTGTCATCCTGCCACCACGTAGGTCCACCATAGGCTTCTCTTTGAGAAACGGGACCTTGGTCTCTGCGTCTTCCTTGTTATTCTCCTCTGCTGGCCTCTCTCTGCTCCTCCATGCACATTGCAGAACACACTGGCTCCTCACCTCCCAAGAGATATGTCCTACAAGATTGCTGTGCTTTCTGCCCCAACAGCAAACTTCTGGAGGTGAGTTTGGGCAGGTGCCCACCTTTGTTCCATCTACCCTATCCATCCAGTGACACTGAGGTGGTGTCACTTAGTACATACATGGCGGGCCATGCCCACCCTTGGACTTGGCAGTGGTCAGTAAAAGGGCTATACATTCCTCCAGAAGTTACACAATAGTACTTCATGGTTTAGAGACTTTACTAGAAAGTTTCCTTTTAGTAATCCCATAGTTAGGCCTAAGAAGAAGAACATGTACATAGATAAGAATACGACATAATAATGAGTACTTAAAAGTTTGTAGAGAGGCCTCAGGGGCATCCAAGAGGTAGCTGGAATAATCTGACCCATTAGAAGGTTCTCTTGGTTACGGGGGGTGAGGACGATCATAATTACTGCGTTACTTGCAGTTTGCAGCTCGCTTTATTATTGGTGTGCATGTTGAGGTGTTTTAAGGTTGTTCGCATGCCTCAGTGTGTGTATGTTATGGTAATTAAACCAAAGTATTCTAAATATCAAGAAGAGTATCAGAGGATGTCATTCTACTGAAATTTCCGAATGGCTGTTCTATAGATGAGACTATGAGTCAGGAGAGGACCCCACCTTCAGCAGCCTGAATCTGGTCTTAAATCTTAAATTTTGAAGCACTGAATGCATCCCAGAGTCCCGTAGTCAGCTATGAGTCTGCATATTTGCTTTTGACTCAGCATTCCATTTGTACTTCCTCCAGTGTGTGAAACAACAAAAAATGCACTGTAGCTTTAGTATTTTTAATTGTCATCAAGTAATGTTGCTAGCCACCGTGCAAAGTCTTACAACAGCTGATGAAATGCTTATGTTTTTAAAGGTTGCTGGATGGAATCAGATGTCCCTGTATCAGTTCCGATGCCGCTCGCGTCTCTGTTTCACTTCCCACAATGACTGATTCTCCATCTGCCATGACAGTGCATTCCTGAGCTGCTGCCCCCTCACTGGGTTGGTGACTGGAATGTTTATTTTTAGGAAAAGTTAAAATTATCCAGAGGAGGGTGCCTTCTGTAAAATTTATATGAATCAGCCTCTTACTGCAGGCACCATGGGAGGGTGGTGTGAGTGTGTGCATGTGTTTGTATTAAAAAAAAAAATACTTTTTATGGAAAATTTTAAAACTATTAAAAGGGGGCAATATAATGAACACTGATGTACCCACCACCCATCTTTAACATTGTGGACAATTTTAAATTAAGTCATATTCAAGCTGAATGCTGGTTTAATAAAAGCAAATGGTACCATGTAACTAACTAACACTCATGTGGTTAAGCCGGATTTTCCAAATTTCAGCACTCTTAGTAATTTTGTGCAAAACCAAGAGTCTCAGCTCCTTCCTTCAGTCTTCAGTTTAAATTCTAAGAAATATTATTAGAAATATAATAAAAGATCTTATGAAGGCATTAATAAGAGTTTTCCCATGACAAGAGGAGCCCCTGAAGCTGTTGATTTTGGGCATCTTAAATTCTAAAGATGCCAGTGCTCCTTAGATTTCTGACTTGATTTTGAAGGGAATTCTTGTTAGTGTATTGCACAATAGCTGGATGAATTCGACTGCTTCTCCTACCTGTGGGATCTTGGTTCCTTCTCTCCAATACGAGGATAATAAGTGTCAGTCTTCCATTGGGTTGTTCCATACATAAAAGATGTCTAACACAGTGCTTGGCAATTAGTATGTATTTACTGAATAAGCCTTAGCTATTATTAATAGTAATGAAATTAAAGATACCAGTTGGGAAACAGATCAGTTTTATTATGTAAGACTTGTTCTCATCCTTATCAGGCATTTCATTTCAGCTGCTCAAGATGTGAAGTCCCGATGTGTTGTGTTTCTTGTTACAATCTGTCTTTAAAAGCTTTTGTGACAGGAAAAGAAGGGAGCTTATTGGCTACCTACTGAACTAGGTGTCTTTCACATATTATTCTATTTAGTTCTCATAACACTGTGAACTATACCTACTGTTGACAGGCCCCAGATGTGAGGTCAGTGAGGTTGAGTAATCTGCTCGGTTCAGAGGTAGAGAATGGGAAGGACAGGTTTCAGGCCTGGGGTCTCTGACTCACAGTCATTTGCTTTGATGAAGACTGAAACTGCTAGCTACAATCTTGTAAGATATTGATTCAGAATCGCCCCTGTCCTGTAGACAACACAGCTACTTATGTTACAGTGGTTTATGATTTTAAATGTTTTGTAATATTAACTATATTGGTTTTACTAACCGTATGAATACATGTTATCTTGGGAAGTAGGCAGGACAGGTATAATTGTTAAAGGAGGGACCCTGGAGCCCTTGATTCTTGTTCTTTATTGCCCCCTGACCACCCTCCCCCCCTAAAAAAAAGTCCTTAAGGAATATGCATTGAGGACTGACTGTGCTGGTCAAAGGTCAATTTTGGGCCCCGGACTCCTTTGAAACCTTAATGAACCAGGCTGTTTCTGGCAGGCTTTTCTGGGGGGTGCCCCTCTCATGGGAGAGATTCTTGAGCTCCTTTGGCTTACCAAGTAGGCTAGGGTGAGAAAGTGTGCCAAGAGGGAAAGTGAGAGAAGGAAGGGATCAGTCCTAGAGAAAAAGGCATGTTACCTCTATCCAGGTAGAAGCAAGAGAAAACCACCCAAAAGCTAGAATTCCAGGGATGGGCTGGCCAGTGCTCTTCCCATTAAGGCCTCTGTCTGTTCCTGACCTGGTCTTGGGGAAGAAGTTACTGAGTACTTGAGAAGTGGGTAGGAACACTGTGCTCCACCTAGAGGCCAGCAATGACTACGGCTACTTCCCAGATGACAAACCTACCTCTCAGGAAAGTTGAGGACAGTTTGAGTAGTCAGCTAGTCATCTGTGGATGCAAAATGAAAATCCTTGTTGTATAATTTCTTGAGTCTTTGTATACTTCTTTTTTTTCTTTCTGGGAAATCAAAAAAAAAAGTTCTGAAATACATAAAGAAGAAAAATTTCCATATTCCCACCACTCAAATTCCATATTCCCATTGCTGTTAACATCTTGCAGTATTAGCTTCTAGGCTGTTATTTAAATAACAGGTAAACTTGGCCAGGTGCGGTGGCTCACACCTGTAATCCTAGCACTCTGGGAGGCTGAGGTTGGAGGATCGCTTGAGCCCAGGAGTTCGAGGTTACGGTGAGCTATAATGACATGACTGCACTCTATCCAGAGCGACAGCAAGACTCTGTCTCAAAAAAAAAAAAAAAAAAAAAAGAAAGAAAGAAAAACAGACAAACAAACAGAAGAACAAAACTTGTTTTTATAAAAAAATGACCCATTTATTTTCATTATGAAGAATTCAAAGATAAAAAAATCACTCCAGATCTCTTATGGAAATAACTTAACTTTAGATGAACATCACTCCAGAAGGATACTGTGAGTATGTCATATGTGCAGATAGAATGATTACAATGCAGTATCTTTGTTTAATATGGGACATTATAGCTGTTATTTTCATTAAAAACACAAAATGAGAGGCCAGCAGTGGTGGCTCATGCCTGCAATCCCAGCACCTTGGGAGGCTAAAATGAAAGGATTCTTTCAGGCCAGGAGTTTGATACCAGCCTGGGCAACATAGTGAGACCCTATCTGTACCAAAAAAACCAAAATTAGCTGGGTGTGGTCATGTATGCCTGTAGTCCTAGCTACTCAGGAGGCTGAGGTGGGAGGATCACTTGAGCCCAGGAGTTTGAGGTTATAGTGAGCTGTGATTATACCACTAAACTCCAGCCTAGGTGACAGAGCGAGACCTCATCTCTTTAAAAAAAAAAAAAATGTGATTTTACTTTAATGGCAGAACAAGAAGCTGAATTGAAATGTGAGGAATTTTTGAAACTCAAATTTCTTTTCCCCATTAAGATTTTATTTTGTAGAAGATTTCTTTAAAATTAAAATAGCTTATGAAATAAATAAGATTGAACTCTTTTTTCTTAAAAGCAAATTTCAGTTTTGTACAGTAGTGATTGACGTCTTGCTATGAAAGAGGGGAACAGCACCTCACTCTTGTCCTATCTCCTCTCTTCTCACCTCCCAATTTTTGTTGTTATTTTAATGTGTTCCAGTTTTATATTATTCACATTCCTGCCCTGTATTGCTCAGTATGGTAGCCACTAGCTGCTCGTGTGACTGCTGAATTTTAAACTTACATTTAAATGAAGTTAAAAATTTAGTCCTTCAGTTTCACTAGCCACATTTCAAGTGCGCAGTAGCCACAGCTGACTACTGTAGTGGGGTAGTAAAAGTACAGAACCTTTCCATCATTGCAGAAAGTTCTCTTGGCCATCACTGTTCTTCAGGAAGACATTATAAGTGTTGCATTTCCTGAATTCTTTCATGTTTGAGAATGTCTCCTCTTTGCCTTTGTATTTGAATGTTACTTTAGCTGGACATAGTAGTCTTGGCTCATACTTTTCATCCTTCAGAACTTTGTAACAAAATTTTCACCACTGTCTTCTGGTATTGGATATTGCTCTGGGGAAGTGCAAAGCCAACCCAATACTTCCCCAATATGTAAGGACTTGTCTTTTGTTTTTGGCTGTCTATAAAATTTTGCATTTATCCTTGAAGTATAAAAGCTTAACTAGAATATCTCTCAGTGTGGAATATTTTTGCATCCTTTTTTTCTTTTCTGTAGTGTGCTTTTTGTGGCCTGCACATTTTGTGTGCATTCCTCATTCCAAAGAAATTGTTACATTATCTCATATCTTGGGATCCATTGTCTGTTCCATTTCTTAAGTTGTCTTTCTACTTCTTCTATTATTTTTATCTGCCTTTCATATTTATTTGCTTTTCTCTAATTGCTTTAATTTCCTTGCTTCTTTTATTTTTTAAAAATGTGAATTCACCATGATTATCCCAAACTTTCCACTGTCAGTAAATTAATTTTTAGGGATTTTTGTTTTCATTTATTTATTAATCCTATAGTGATGTTGATTTTGATTCTCAATGTGTTTCCTTATTTACCATATGTTAATTATTTATTCCTGCTCAAATTACCCCAAAATTTAGCAGCTTAAAACAAACACTTGTTGACTCACAATTTGTTTGGATTGGGATTACAGGCATAGCTTACCTAGGTGCTAAGGGTCTCTCGTAAGGTTTCAGTCAGAGTGTCAGCTGGGGCAACATTCTTCTCAAGGCTCGATTGGGGGAGGATTGGGGGAGGATCTTCTTCCAAGCTCACTGTCATGGTGTTGGCAGGAGGTCTCAGGTGCTCACTGGAGACATCAGTTTCTCAACTCGTGGGCCCCTCCATAGGGCATCTCGCACGTGGCAGTTGGTTTTCCTCACAGTGAGCAAGAGAGACTGCCCAATGTGGAAGACACAGTCTTTTTATAACCTAATTTCTCTTTCTCTCTTTCTCTTTTTTTTCTTTTAGAGAGAGAGTCTTGCTCTGTTGCTTAGGCTAGAGTGCAGTGGCATGATCGTAGCTCACTGCAGCCTCGAATTCCTGGGCTCAAGCAATCCTCCCACCTCAGCCTCCTGGGTAGCTAGGACTACAGGCGTATACCACCACACCCAGCTGATTTTCAATTTTTTCTGTAGAGATGGAGTTCTCACTATGTTGCCCAGGCTGGTTTCGAACTCCTGGCCTCAGGTGATCCTCCCCGCTCAGCCTTACAAAGTGCTTGGATTGCAGGCGTGAGCCACTGCACCTGACCTTGTAACCTAGTCTCAGAGTGACATCTCATCATCACCTCTGTCATATTCCATTTGCTAGAATCCAATCATTAAATCCAGGCCACACCCAAGAGGAGGAAATTATACAAGGGCATGAAAACCAGAAGGCAGGGATCACTGGGGCCCACTCAGAGGCTGCCCTCCTCATCTCTTTTTCATTTCATTCTGTTTGATCATCAGTCTTTGGGCTCTTGCTTCCTTGATTTTTTTCCCCCCTTGTCCTAAGTTGCTCTGTTCCCTGAAACAATTGGTTTCTCATATTATGTTTCCTTTTGGGTTGGACTTGTGCCTTTTGTATATTACATTTGTTCTTTTTTTATATTGTGCTTTTGTTAGAAATACAAAAGCCATGCCATTTATTTTAATCTTGGTCGTGTGTGGTTCTTTCGTATATTCTATTTGTGTTAATAATTGTGTGAGTGACTTTTTGAATATTCCTCCCTCTGTATCTGAGGCCACTTTGATTTTCCTTCAAGCTACAGTTTGAGGACTGGGTATTTTGATCCTTTTCTGAGGCTACAAAGATTGGTCTCCGGAGGAAGAAATCTCAGTTGAGGTGAGGTGGCTGTACACCAGAATACCTGGATCCTACTTTCTTCTGAGGTTTAGAAGTCCTGTGTCAGAATGCACTCCTTGTTGGGGGAGGGGAGGGCAGGACTAGATCCTTTTCCATGGGTCATTCTCCCTTGTTGTCAACTCTGCTTCCCAAATAGCCATTTCCCATACTTCATAGAAAGAAAGAAAAACTTGTTTGTAGCATTGGGCAAAATGGGCCAAGGGAACATTGCGGGGATGTTAGAAGTACTCTGAAACCAAATACGATCACAGTTGCACACCTCTATAAATTTGCTAAGACTCATCAAACCAGAAACTTCAAATAGTTGAATTTTATGATATGCAAATTACCTTAATAAAGCTATTTTTCTAAAAAGCATAAATATCTGTTCAGTGTGTTGCTTTTTTCCAGAATTAGAGGTTTTAATAAAAAATTCAGGATGGTGACGAATACCAGTCCCAACTATTCATTGTTCATGCTTGTTTATTCATTTACTAGACATATATTGCCAAGGATAAGTAACACCAGAAAGATAATTTTTCTAATTAGTATGGAATGAGTTAGTTTGTTGTCTTTAGCTTTACTAGCAAACAAAATGATTATCAAGAAGGTTTGATAGTACTGATGGGTAATAAGTAAATGAAAAAGTCCTACTTAAATGTTGCAAAAATGCAAATTAGATTTTAATTACTTTCGGACTGTAAAAGAAGTCAGTAAAAAAAAAAAAGCAATGCTTTTCCTAGAAGATTCGATGATGATGATGGAGTTTAGGACATGCTACCCCAAAATATGGGACCTTGACATTAGTGAAAACAGCAGAAGTTAGATCACTCTCACCTTCCCCCATCCTTCTATCCTGAAACAGATCATAAAACCTAGAAAGAAGTTTCTGACTACCCCCCCGAAACAGGTCATATGACCCTTATTTGAGAGCCCTCCCTATACCCAGAGGAAAGGAATATCCTTATCTTTGAAGACAAACGGTCACAGAGAAAAATCTGAACAAACATACCTTGCTATGTTTCCTCTGGTTTATTACAGTACATCATACTTTTTTATCCAGTCATATTTCTCCATGACTATCTGCTTCTTCATCAAACCTAGCATAAAAAATATACAGGTTTAGTCATTTGTTTAGGTCTTCCTTTCCTTCTGAAGCCTCCCATGTCATGTAAAACTTACATAAATAAATTTGCTTTTCTCTTGTTAATCTGTCTTTTGTTACAGGGGCCTCAGATGTGAACCTAGGATGAGAAGGGAAAGACATGTTTCCTCCTCTGTAATGAGATAGCCTCTTATGTATTCATTCTAATAGGAAAATCAAGAGTTAACTAGTAGAGTTAAATCTTTTTTTTTTTTTTTTTTTGAGACAGAGTCTCACTCTGTTGCCCAGGCTAGAGTGAGTGCCGTCACGTCAGCCTAGCTCACAGCAACCTGAAACTCCTGGGCTCAAGCAATCCTACTGCCTCAGCCTCCCGAGTAGCTGGGACTACAGGCATGCGCCACTATGCCCGGCTAATTTTTCTATATATATATTTTTAGTTGTCCATATAATTTTTTTTTTTTTCTATTTTTAGTAGAGACGGGGTCTCGCTCTTGCTCAGGCTGGTCTCGAACTCCTGACCTTGAGCGATCCACCCGCCTCGGCCTCCCAGAGTGCTAGGATTACAGGCGTGAGCCACCGCGCCCGGCCTAGAGTTAATCTTTTTTTTTTTTTTTTTTTTGGAGACAGAGTCTCACTCTGTTGCCTGGGCTAGAGTGAGTGCCGTGGCGTCAGTCTAGCTCACAGCAACCTCAAACTCCTGGGCTTAAGCGATCCTACTGCCTCAGCCTCCTGAGTAGCTGGGACTACAGGCATGTGCCACCATGCCCGGCTAATTTTTTGTATATATATATTTTAGTTGTCCATATAATTTCTTTCTATTTTTAGTAGAGACGGGGTCTCACTCTTGCTCAGGCTGGTCTCGAACTCCTGACCTCGAGCGATCCACCCGCCTCGGCCTCCCAGAGTGCTAGGATTACAGGCGTGAGCCACCACGCCCGGCCCTAGAGTTAAATCTTAATAGTCTTTTGCTTATAAAGATACATGTAGTATAGCTGAAGGAATTTAGACATAACCTCCACTTCTCCTTTTAGATAGGAGTTTCATTCGCTTGTCTAAGAAGTATTTATTGAAGTCTCATTTCTCCGGTGATCGATAGTGATATACAAGTGGAAATATGCAAGCTTCCCATTGGTCAAACTTTCAGTAAACAGATCGGTAAAGAAAGACTTCTTGTGACTGTGTGAGGCACCGTGGGAGACAGGAAAATTGTGAAGTCATTGATTGAAGCTCTGTATCTTTTTTTTTTTTTTTTTTTTTTTGAGACAGAGTCTCACTCTGTTGCCCAGGCTAGAGTGAGTGCCGTGGCGTCAGCCTAGCTCACAGCAACCTCAAACTCCTGAGCTCAAGCGATCCTCCTGTCTCAGCCTCCCGAGTAGCTGGGACTACAGGCATGCGCCACCATGCCCGCCTAATTTTTTCTATATATATTTTTAGCTGTCTATATAATTTCTTTCTATTTTTAGTAGAGATGGGGTCTCGCTCTTGCTCAGGCTGGTCTCGAACTCCTGAGCTCAAACGATCCGCCCACCTCGGCCTCCCAGAGTGCTAGGATTACAGGCGTGAGCCACCGCGCCCGGCCGAAGCTCTGTATCTTATGAATTCCTTTTTATATCTCCAATCTTTGGTATATTACAGGTGATCCACAAAAATTTATGTCTAAGTGAATGAAAGAAAAAGTAAGATGCAGTCTTTATCCTCAAGAAAAGGTAGAATAAACATAGAATATGTTCGAGTTAGGAGACTAACCCATACACATACGAACAAGATAGCTAATAACACAAGGCCTGATACATAGAATCCCAAGTATTCAAATTGTCCACATAATGCCTGAAGAAGAGGATGATGGTGGCTTGGACTGCTCAGAAAAGCCTGTGGAGTTGGAGATACCCAAGTGGTTAGCCCTGAATCCCTAAGAACAGAATACACTCAGGGATGATGCATGCACACAGACTCTGTCTGGAATAAATATAGTTTGTATGGGGGACCTTGAAGAGACAGGTCAGACTGAAACTGAGGGGAGAACTGGGAAATAGAGTTGGATGGAAAGAATGGCTGCAGATTGTCCGGAGGTTTTAAAGCCCAAAAGAAGAGACTGGGCTTATTTTTTTAGGCATTAGGGAATCAGTGGGTTCTTGGCTTCAGGAAGCCAAGAAAGGATTAGATTAAAATGTACAAACATTTTGTTAAAGTTATTGCCTAATCATGTGGATAATTTGGCTATTTTTTGTGTCTGTTACATGCAAGATGCTTACACAGTTGATCCTGGAACAATGTGGGGGTTAGGGGAACCAACCCTGTGAACAGTTGAAAATCCAAATGTAACTTTTGACTCCCCCAAAACTTAACTACTAATAGTCTATTGTTGGCCAGAAGCCTTACTGATGACAAACAGTCGATTAACAGGTATTTGTATATTATATATATTATATACAATATTCTTAAAGTAAGCTAGAGAAAAGAAAATGTTTTAAGAAAATCATAAGGAAGAGGGGCCAGGCTCGGTGGCTCACTCCTGTAATCTTAGCACTCTGGGAGGCCGAGGCGGGTGGATTGCTCAAGGTCAGGAGTTCGAGACCAGCCTGAGCAAGAGCGAGACCCTGTCTCTACTAAAAAATAGAAAGAAATTATCTGGAAAACTAAAAATATATAGAAAAAATTAGCCGAGCATGGTGGTGCATGCCTGTAGTCCCAGCTACTCAGGGGGCTGAGGCAGGAGGATTGCTTGAGCCCAGGAGTTTGAGGTTGCTATGAGCTAGGCTGACGCGACGGCACTCACTCTAGCCCAGGCAAAAGAGTGAGACTCTGTCTCAAAAAAAAAAAAAAAAAGAAAGAAAGAAAAAGAAAATCATAAGGAAGAGGAAGTATATTTACTGTTCATCAAGTGAAAGTGGATCATCAGAAAGGTCTTCATCCTTGTGGTCTTCATGTTGAGTAGGCTGAGGAAGAGGAGGAGTTGGTCTTGCCGTCTCGGGGTGGCAGTCGCAGGAGAAGTGAAGGAGCTGGAAGGGGAGACAGGAGAGGCAGGCATACTTGGTGTAACTTTTGAAAAAAATCTATAAGTGGACCTGTGTAGTTCAAACCCATGTTGTTCAAGGGTCAACTGTATATTTAAGAGGGCTTTATATTTGGTTGTTGTGTTTTCTTTTTGTCTGGCACCTTAAGCAAAACAATTATTCATTCTTCACCTTTTTCAAAATCTAATTTAAATATGTAGAGAGATTCTAATGGTCTTGCAGATAAGAACAAAAATGTTTTATTTGAAACACTCAGGCGGAAATGTATGGAGCGTGTGCCGTATGCAGGACATCAAGCACTGGGTAAGAGTTCAGAGATGAAGAAATACCATGTGCAGAGTGGTTGGCCTGTTAGAAAGGTAGTGATGAAATGCAGCTGGAAGAGGAGAAGGTGCAGCTTTCTGCTTGAGAGTCAAGAAGGGAAATAGATGTCACTGCGGTGTGCCAGGCACTTTCCTATATATTTTTTTTAATCCTCATAACATCCTGGTAAAAATTTTAATTCCTACACTCAGAGGAGAAATGAGGCTTAGGGGGCCGATGTATGTGGACGTGAATATTTAAATATAGGTTTGGATGAATTTGCTAGTAGATAGAGGGAATAGACAGGAAAGGCAGTCAGCTCATACACAGTAGCTTGGTATTGTTTACATCTTCCCTGGGAGAAATGATCAGGCAGGTAACATAACCAGGGCAGCGCAGTGTTCCCTGTTTACAAAATATTAAACTCTAAGATAGTTAATAGTCCCTTAACTATTGCTTGAAATCAAGTTAGTTACACTAAACATTTAACCCTAACAAAGATTTCTTACAACATTTAACAATTGCCCTTTTGAAAGGATTCTAGCCTGAAAGAACATTTTTCTATAAGGAAAAAAGTAGTGCCTGAATCTCTACATTCAAACTTGCTGTGTTTCTTTCCCATAGTCAAATAAGGATACAATTAAGTATTAATTGTTCCCTAGATCAATTGATCCTGATCCACTTCAGTTCTTTGGGCCTCAGTGTCCCACTCAGCAAACAGGTTTGGATTAGAGCAGCCCGGACACTCTTGTAGCTCTGAATGTCTCTGTTCTCGGTAGAAAACTATTCCTTAAAGTAGTAGCTCTTTAAGGGTTAAAAACAAAAACAACAACAAAACCAACATCCAGTCTAATCCTGCCCAGCTCTTATTTATTCTTTTTTGGAACTGCACTACTTGTTAGATCTTGTGCAGTAAAACATAATTCCCAATTTTCCGAGGCCAGCTGTAGATCAGGATTCTAAAGGCCTTAATGGAAAAGGGTGGGTAATGTGTTTGTCAAGAGGCCACTTACAGAAATCAGTTCCATGTAATTTTTAATACAGTTCTTTGGATAGACTTTTTATGACTCAGTATTACAGATGTCATTAATTTATAATGGAAAATAGTGAGACAATATGACAATTATCTTCAGACTCGGGCATACTTAGGCAGTAGGGTGAGTGATGATTGAATAGTTCGAACAGAGGCTGCTGCAAAGTGCCACTACTGGGATGAGGCACCAAGCTGGAGCACAGTGTCACCGCTGAGCCGTGGGTAGTCAGCCACTTGCTCTCAAACTTGGGCAGCAGAAAGAAACTGAGGCCTGTTGGAAATCTGAGGCTCTCGAGGTTTCTTCTTGCCAAGGAAGCCCCACACATGTGTGTCTCCTTGTCTAGGCAGGCCGAGATGAATGAGAAGGGCCGTCCTGGGCAAACTGGGGAGGTAGATTTAATATGATCTTCTTCCACAGTCATATTTCCACATTTGTCTCCTCCTCTGAACAGTAGATATTTTATTTTATTTATTTATTTATTTATTTTTAACAGTAGACATTTTAGAGGTGAGGGCAAGCCTATTGCAGAGGTATTGTAGGCATTTTTATGAGGGAGGAAATTAAAATACACTGGTGAACATTAATGACCAAATGGGATGATGGTTTCCCTTTGCTGGCGTTTGAATGCTTCATTGTCCCTTGCGAGAGACCAAGTTTTTGTGGGTGGAAGTCATGTCGGACTTTGTAAGCAGGGCCTGTCGTCTGTGGACCCATCGTGCATTGTGTGCCAGTAGCAGAGATCTTCCGAATAAGAAAGGCCACTGGTGTGAATTTGGTTCTGCCCAGGTCCTGAGCAGAGCTCTGCCGATAGTCCTTGTTGTGGGTTGAATTGTGTCGTTCAAAAAGATACGTTGACGTTCTAACCCTCAGTACCTCAGAATGTGACCTTATTTGGAAATAGAGTCTGTAAAGAGGTAAATGAAGTCATTAGGGCGGGCCCTAATCCAATACGACTGGTGTCCTTATAAGAAGGGGAAATTTGGACAGAGACAGACACACACAAAGGGAAGATATGAATGGCAAGCCAAGGAACACCTGAGGTTACCAGAAGCCAGGAGAGAGACATGGAGTAGATTCTGTCTTTCAGCCCTCGGAAGGAACCACCTCTGCTGAGACCTTAAATTCTAACTTCTGGCCTTCAGAACTGTGAGACAGTACATTTCTGCTGGTTTAAACCATCTAGTTTTTGGTACTTTGTTGTAGTAGCCTCAGGAAACTAATACAGTCCTGATTCCCCCAAAGCCACAAAGCTTCGAGCGAGCCTCTGAACCTCCTGGACTTCTGCTTCCTCATTTGTAAAATGATGGTATTGGAGTAGATGATGTCAAGACCTTCCTGCTGTGACACTGGATGATTAATACTTCAAAAAGTACATTCCATTTCCAGAAAAGTAATTGTTATATTTCTTAATGTTGTTTAAATAAGCAAAGAATATGTTTTTTTCAGTTCTCAATTTTGTTCTCTTCATTCAGTAGTCATTGGTGATACTTCCTTTAAGCTAAAATATTGGGCAAGGCTGTCGCTTCCAAGTTGACACATTGAACAAATGACAGCATGTCTAGTCTGTATATGAGTACAATATACAACCAAAGCACATGCCACTTAAAAGCATATAACTATTTTCTTCTGGTTTGGAGTTAGCCATATTTTAGATACCATTTCATGGATTTTTCTTCCCTAGATTTGCAGAATGATTTCTTTTAGACATCCTAGACTTCCACAGGGTTATTCTAGTTTTCCCGAAGGAGCCTGCCACATAGAAACAGGCCACTCAGGTGTTTGCTAGATGCATCGCCTCTGTCAACAGTAGCACAAGCAGCACTCTGTACACTGTGGAGTATATATATAGTTCATGCCAGGCTTTCACATAAGGTAAGGAGTTTCATGTGGCATCAGTCTTCTTACTTGACTTGTTAACAGATTGTAGTTGGGTCCACTTATGCAGTGAAATCATTGTGTTTGGCACTGATCCAGAGGAATGCAGTGAGGAAACAACCACCCACCTCTTCACCAGTGTCTTTCCTTACAGAATCTGTGCTGAAATATATGTGTTTGAAATAATGCTATCTAGGACTATGTCTTCAGTTTTTTTTTTTTTCTTTCTTTTCCCTTCGTCCTTAAATTATAATGAATAATTTTTTAAAATGTGCCTTAAACTTTTTAAGGAAAGATAAGTATTATAAAATCATCTTCCCTTTCTAAAAAAAATCATTATGCATTTGATTCAAAGTACAGATGGAAAATCTTTAAAACAAAATATTAAATAGATGAAGTATTTG
Organism: Eulemur rufifrons; assembly: GCF_041146395.1. Classification (NCBI taxonomy): domain Eukaryota; kingdom Metazoa; phylum Chordata; class Mammalia; order Primates; family Lemuridae; genus Eulemur; species Eulemur rufifrons. The sequence continues at coordinate 33,386,776 of NC_091002.1, forward strand.
ATACCATTTGCCCTCCTATCTGAGGCTCTCTTTCTAATGTCATTAGAACCCTTTTGTACCTTCTTGCTTTACAAGTATGTTTCCTCTCCTCAACCTGCTGGCACAAAAAGACCAAGGGGTCAGGTTAGGCCTAGGGAGAGAATTGAAAAGGGAAATGGGATTAGCCATGGCAGGATGTGCCTGGATGGGCCTTAATGGCTCCTTGTATATTCTTTGCACTCCTCAGTGAGAGGGAAAGAGAAATGGTTAACATTAGGATAGTTTCACTGTATTCAGCCAAGTTAAAGGTAGTGATTTTATTCACAGGTTTAATGAAGCTTACCTAGTTCTTTAAGAATTACTGTGCTATCTTCTGAAGGTGTTTTAACACATGCAGTGTTAAAATCTGGTCGCTGATTTAAATTTTTTTCTTTGCTTAATTCTACCCCGCCCATACATCTTTCATAGGTTAAAACAGGGAAGGGCCTAAAAATGTCCTTAATGTTAGCATCTGATTCTAAGGAGACTGCGATGAATCACCTGTATGGATTATGAACGACACACCTTGGAAAAACACTATCATTGCAAAGGCCTTAAGAAAGAATCTCTATCATGTGAACCAAAAAACATGCTGTGTTTTGAAAGGAGATGTTTTGAATATTTAAAGTAGTGTAAATTTCCTCTTCTTTTTTTTTTTTTAAGACTAAAACTCTCTTTGTGTAAGTCTGTGTATAAAACTGTTTATTATAATTTCATTTTGTTCCTGAATAAAGTATAATAATTAAAATATTCCATTTCTGGATCTGTGCCTAAATCTTTTCTTCGTGCTGGTTCTAGGCCTCCTTGTTGGCAAAGCAGTGGTAACAAAGGAGATATTCAGCTTAATTTGGTCCATGTGTTTTCCTGTAACATTTTTTTCTTACAATGTCAAGTGTGGATTAAAAAATAAATAAAATGACCTCCCTGTAGAGAGTAAGATTCACAGCCTCATAGGATCTTCCGAACTCACACTGTTGGGACTGGTCACTCAGTTTGTGAATTTTCCTGACTCTAATGCCAGCTCCTTTTTTCTGGCCACCTATTGTTTTGGCATTTTTATTTCTTCCTTTGTGCCTTTTCCAGAGGACCCAAAGAGAATGGGGGACTCAAAACCCAGCCCATCGGCATTGTGTTCAATAGAAGTTGGAAAGATTTCGTGGGTCTGCAATTTCAAATTATTGGCCAAATAGCGACTTAGAATTTTTTTCATCGTTGCTTGGTGGTTTATTTTAGTTGTCTCTGTCCGTTTTCCTTCTCCCTGTGAACATGGCTTCTGGTGGTAAGAGCCAGTTTGCATTCATTCCTTGATTTGAATGCTCTGATTCAGTAGCTCTCAACTTGTTTTCTGCTACAACACAGATGGCTTTCACATGCCTCACACACTCACAGGGGTGTATCCAGGGTTATGCAGAATTCCAAACAAGCTACTTGTAATTCCACCCCTCTCTTCCCCATTCAGGATGGTCCAGTGCAAAGCAAATGAAAGGGAGTGGTTTTGTCATGCTGTCAGCAGGCTCTACTTTTTAAAAAAGCAAGTTGTTACATACTTTGGTACTTGCTTATTACCTTGCTTTAGTCATTTGTAGGCTTAAATTGATTCTTAAAAATAATTTATGTTTGAAATAGTTAATAAAATGGATAATGACGTAAGGAACACTCTTGTGCTCATTCCCCAATTTAAACATTTCATGACATTTTGCCAAACACAGTATCTATCAACTCCTCTTAAAGAAAATGAAGAAATTAGTGCCTTTATATTTTCTCCTGCTTCTCCCTCAACTTCCCTATTTTTCTCCTGTTATTATTTTTTGCAGCCAAGTAATCATATTGAGGACATATGTTTGGTCTTGGTTCTTTCTGTAAATGTGTTTTTCATGCTTAACCTTAGTCCCTTCACCTTTACTTCTGAGTGGGCTGGATCCAAAAGCATCTTCAAGAAGGGCTCCTGGGTATTATCTCCCCTGATGGTTTTTTTTTTTTTTTTTTTTTTTTTTTTTGAGACAGAGTCTCGCTCTGTTGCCTGGGCTAGAGTACCGTGGCGTCAGCCTAGCTCACAGCAACCTCAAACTACCGGGCTCAAGCAATCCTTCTGCCTCAGCCTCCCGAGTAGCTGGGACTACAGGCATGCGCCACCATGCCCGGCTTATTTTTTGTATATATATGTTTAGTTGTCCAGCTAATTTCTTTCTATTTTTAGTAGAGACGGGGTCTTGATCTTGCTCAGGCTGGTCTCGAACTCCTGAGCTCAAACGATCTACCTGCCTCGGCCTCCCAGAGTGCTAGGATTATAGGCATGAGCCACCTCGCCCAGCCGCCTGATGGTTTTTGTTTTGTCCTTTTTGATATACGCTGCCTGCATGTTGTCTGTATTCAGGAATATCAACTTGGATGGGTGTCACGTTCTCAGATCTAACTTTCTTTACCTCCAAGCTTTGGACTTTGCTCCTTTGTCCTCTCCTTTAACAGACCGATGTGGAGAAGCATTAAGGTAATCTCAGGTTTTCCCCTTTGCAATTGGGTTTCTCTGTATGGCTAGAGAATGCCCGAGTTCTATAAGCTAACCATCTTTTAAGCAATTATGCTATATCACTTTTCCTCAAAATATGATGTATCTTGTAGATCTGAAGATTTCTTTCTTTCTTAATTTCAGGGGTGGTTTCTTTTATTAAATCTTTAAACTTATGTAATAATTTGATACAGACAAAAGAATCTATGTCATGTTTATGGAAACCATGAGGCATAATTATTTAACAAACATTCATGAACTCATCACCCAACGCGATAGCTACATTACCACTATCATTGGGCTAAAAAAAAAATTATAAACACATTTTAGTCCCCTTGTGTACATCTCCTCACCCTTCACCCACCCGAGAAACAATAGTTTTCCTGAATTTGGTACTTGGTAATTTTATATATGTTTTCATGCCTTTGCTACAAACAAATGTGTCCATAAACAACATCTGGTATTGATTTGTTTATTTTCAAACTTAATATAAATGGTACATGCTGTGCATAGTATTATGCAGTTTGCTTTTAGCACTTGTTATGTTGGCAGTTTAGCCACATGAATACACGAAGCTCTAGTGATGGATTTGCTATGTAATTTTCCTGTTTGTACCTATACGCCATCTATTTATCCATTTCTGATGAATGTTTAAGTTTTTTCCAAATTTGTGCTATTCCCAACAGTTTGCAATAAACATTCCCGTGCGTGTGTGTGTGTGTGTGTGTGTGTGTGTGTGTATGTAGGGGGAGCCTTGTAAAGAGGTGCCGGCTGCTCTAGGGGTGTACCCAGAAGCAGAACTGCAGAATTGCAGGGGACACTACTCACTGCAGCCTCATTAGACATGCAAATTGCTCTCTAGTAGATGTGCTAGTTTCCCCTCCCACTAGCAGTGTATGAGAATTTCCTTTTCTTCACATCCTTGGGAATTCTTGATGTTGCCAGAATTTTTACTTTTTCTGATCTTACAGGTGTGAAGTGATATCTTACTGTTTGTTTTTATTTCTTCTGTTGATAGCTAGTTTATAGCTTCTACTCATTTTTCTGCTGGATTGTTTGTCTTTATCTTTTGATATAACTTATTCTATCTACTGATCTTTTGTCATTTATATGTTACAAATACTAATTTGTGGTATGTCTTTTTACTTTATCTCTGGTGTCTTTGTTGAAAAGAAGTATAAAATTCTGATACAGACTGATTTATTAGTCTTTTTTTTGGTTCATGCATTTTAGGTCTGCTTGAAAATATCTTCCAACCAAAATGTCCTATATATTCTTCAAAAATTTTAGAGTTTTTTAAAAATGTGTTTAGCTCTTCAAAATTTTTTTAATTTAAATTTTTTTTTTTTTTTTTTTTTTTTTTTTTTTGAGACAGGGTCTAGCTCTGCTACCCAGGCTGGAGTGTAGCAGCACAATCATAGCTCACAGTAGCCTCAAACTCCTGGGCTCAGGTGATCCTCCTGCCTCAGCTTCCTGAGTAGCTGGGACTATGTCACCATGCCTGGCTAATTTTAAAATATTTTGTAGAGACGGAGGTCTCGCTATATTGCCCATGCTGGTCTTGAACTCCTGGCCTCAAGCAATCCTCCTGCCTTGGCCTCCTAAGGTGCTAGATTATAGGAGTGAGCCACCGTGCCTGACCTATTTAGTTCTTTAATCCACCTGGTAGTTTTGTGTATGGGATCAATTAGGTATCTACTTTAATTCCAAATGCATAAACAGTTGTCTCAGAACAACTTGTTCTTTCCCCACTGACATATAATACTCGTCTGTCATATTACAATTCTTATGATTCCAGATAGACGTGGATGTATTTTTTCTGTACATTATTATCTTTATTTTTTTGTCTCTTCCTATGCCACTACCAACTATTTTGATTACTGTAACATTATCATAAGTCTTTCATCTAGCAGAACAAGCCCTTCTTCCTTTTTCTTCAATTTCAAAATTATCTTGGCTATTCTGGGGCCTTTGATCTTCCTTAAAAATTTGTAATTTTTTTTGTTACACGAATATATTAAAAAATAACAAGGAAAAATAAATTTGAAACATTAATTCCAGTAACATTGAGTGTGTATTATAGATTAATTGAGGAGCATTGCAATGGTATGATTCTGAGTCTATCTTTGAACAAGGTCCATAGAGGCATTCAGTAAGATCTTTTATTGGATCAAGGCAGGGTACTTAGCATATCCATCACCTGGAGCATTCGTCATTCCTGTGTGTTGGGAACATTTCAAATCTTCTTATCTAGCTAGTCATTTATTTTCTTTGTATTTTCTTTCCCCCTTTCCTATCTTCTGATGAATTCATCTAAACTTAGTTTCCTTCTCTTTTACAGTTCCTCTTCTGGTTTAGAAAACAAATATAGTAATTCTGTCCTTTTAGAGTTTCCTTATAATTCTTTCTTTTTTTAATTTCACAATATTAAAGGGGTACAAATGTTTCAGGTTACATGGGTCGCTTTTGTAATGCTTGAGTCCCAGTTATAGGTGTGCCCATCCCTCAAATAGTGTTCATGGTACACAGTAAGCAGGTTTTTGCCCCTCCCATCTTCCCTCCTGCCCGCTGGTTGACTTCCACTGAGTTTTACTTCTCTCTGGAAAACAGTATGGAGAGTCCTCATAATTTTTTTTTTACTTCATAGTTAAGATTATATTCACCTGCAAGTAGCAGAAAACCCAGTTAGAGAGGCACAAACAAATAGGTGTTATTTTTCCTGTGCAACACAAAATCTGGAGGTGGACCTCCCATTAGGGACCCAGGCTGCGTCTGTCTTTTGCTTCAACTCATGGGCTTCTCCTCACTCTCACAGCTTCATGGCTGCATGTCTGCTGTTGCACTTCCTGGCATCTCGTCTGTATACCAGACAGGAAGCAATTGAAAAAAGCACATGAACAAAGAAAGGTGTGCCCACTGAGGAGTTCCCTTTTTGTCAGAAAAGCAAAGGCTTTTCTGGGAGTACCACCCAAGGGACTTTTCTCCTATTGGCTAGAACTGTGTCAGGTAGCTTTCCATAGCTGGAAGGAGGCTAGGGAGAAATTGAGAATGGAGTTTGGGGTCAGACCATACATGAGAACAGTCACTATTTACCCCTTTCACAGAAGGTAGCATAGACTCCATTTGATCTGAGAAGAGATATTTTAAAAATTTAGCCCTTCAAAAATCAAAATGGTAAAAGACAATTAAATACTGTACTTCTATCATAAATGGTAATCGAAGTTTAACTAGATCCAAAAGAACAAATATATATGTACATATATATGTGTGTGTGTGTGTGTATATATATAGCACTAACTACGACAGTGACTTCTGTAAAAGGTACGAATAAATTCATTAACTTAATTCAAAGAAATGCATGTCAAAGATGAAAAAAGAAAAGCTGGGATTAAAACACGGCTATTATACAATTCTTAGATGATTTATTTAAGAAACAGCTCTTTGTCAGGAGACCAGAAGATTATGTAAAAACCTTGTCCCTTTATTAGATATTACTATCTGAGCTCTGGGTTAGAAGACTGCTTGGCCTGTTACGTGTCAAAAGGCTACAGGTTTTTTTCCATGTGTGGAAAAAGATAGATGTTTGTAAGGGTCTACGATCACATCGTCACATCCTTTGCCCCTCCCCATGCCCCAGGAACTCATTTCAGGATTCTATTTTGTAATCAGTTTTGTTTTATGGATAATGTTCTTGGTGAAGATGCTTCCAAATGCAGGCAGAATGCAGAATGTGTGATGTAAGCGCATATTAAGGCCATGTCTACAGGGAGATAGTTCATCAGAGCCTGTAGAACCAGTCGGTCCTTTCATGTGTTCATTTGGCATGGGCTTCCTTCTCCACTGGCCTAGTGATGTTTGATGGAATCAGTTGGTGGCTTCGTTACATGAAGTATACCTAAAAATAAATCCTAACATCTCCTACATGAAGTACAAGTTTAGCCGTATGTACTTGCATTGATGGTGGCCAAAACAGGTGAAAATATTGCAGTTATTATACAGTAGGACCGCTAATATTAGTGTTGGCAGTAATAATGATAATGGTGGCAAGCATGTATATATAAATAAATGCCCTTTGTATGCACCAGTGCTAATAAGCGTTCTACACGGAGTATCTCACGTGGAGCCACAAATAGCTGAGTGTGAAGGTTGATTTTATGTTTCAACTTGGCCAGACCATAATACCCAGTTTCTGGTCATCTAAGCCCAGTTTCAGTCTAGATGTCACTGTGAAGATATTTTTTAGGTGAGATTAACATTCAAATCAATAGACTTTGGGTAAAGCAGATTATCCTTCAGAATGTTGGTGGGTCTCATCTAGTCATTTGAAGGCCTTAAGACATAAGACTGAGGTCCCCAAGGAAGCAAGAATTCTGCCTCCAGACCTGCCTTCTGGACTCAAGCTTGTCACACCGCCTCTTCCCTGGGTCTCCAGCCTGCTAGCCTGCCCTGAAGATTTTAGGCTTGCCTGCTCCCACAATGGTTTGAGCCAGTTTCTTAAAATAAATCAAAATCTCACTCTCTCCCTCTTGCACTTTCTCTGTCTCTCTCTCCCTCTACCTACCTACCTACCTACCTACCTACACACACACACACACCCATTCATTCCGTCTCTCTGAAGAACCCTGAATACACTGAGACAGCCACCAGGCCTTCCTAATTGTTTAACTTTATAACTTACACTCTTAACCAGTACAGAAACATTTTCAATATACTCCAAAGAGGAATTAATACTTTAAATTTGATTTTCATTTGTTCTACTCTCCCTTTTAAAAATGATGCTAGTAGGCCAGGCATGGTGGCTCACCCCTGCAATCCTAGCACTCTGGAAGGCTGAGGTGGGAGGATCGTTTGAGCTCAGGAGTTTGAGACCAGTCGGAGCAACCAGTGAGACCCAGTTTCTACAAAAAATAGAAAAATTAGCCGGGTGTGGTGGTATGCACCTGTAGTCCCAGCTACTGGGGAGGCTGAGGCAGGAGGATCGCCTGAGCCCAGGAGTGTGAGGTTGCAGTGAGCTGCGATAACACCACTACACTCTAGCCGGGGCGACGGAGTTAGACTCTGTCTCCAAAAAACAAACAAGCAAGTAAACAAAGAAAAAAAGATGCCAGTGAGCAGTAGAGGAACTAGAGCTGAAAAGCTGTTTTCATCCGTGAATTGAATCCACCGTTCCCCCTGGGGCCCTGCGACAAAGTGCTCACCCACCTCAGCGTTCCTTCCTTCAGGGGCCGAGTGGCGGATGGTAAATACTTCTGCCTCCACAGAAGCCTCCTTGTTTTACCTCCTCGACTGCTGCCACCCCGCTTGGTTCTCGAGGGTGGTGGTGGGCAGGGCCGCCCAAGACTTATTGTGTGGCCACAAAGAGATGGCGGCTGTGCCAGATGGCAGGTTTTCCTTGCTTCCACTTACCCAGACAGGCAGAATTAAAAAGGGCTGGCGGTGAAATAAGAATTGTGATCGCTGTCAAGAAAAGTTTATGTCCCAATGTATTAATTGCTTCTCATTTTCTTGAGACTCAGAGAACGTATAAAAAAATCTCTAATGATGTTTTGTTATAAGCCCTTTTAGAAAATATACTTCTGCTTTTATAAGCAGATCCTGAATGCCTGTGTAAAAATGTAGTGGGCACGGAGCTCCCAGAGCTCTGATGAATAGGGTAGACCATTTCTCCTCCAATAGGTCCTTGTAGTTTCACCAAGTAAAAGAATGGGCAGATTTTTTATTGGGTGGAGCTTAAATAGCAGTGTATTAGGTTATCTTTAGGCTAGATACTCAGAAGGGGGCTCTCTAACTGCACCCTACTGGCAAAGATTTGTGATCCTCAGTGCTAGTAACGGTATGGCGGTTGTCCCGTTAAATAAGGAGAGAGGGCTCCTCATTTTAATCACTGCTCTGTGGCATTGTTGTGCAGGAAGTGGGAGGCACTGCACATGCCTGGTGGAGTTGGGGAGGTGCATACATTTCTGCACTTGAAGAAACCTTCTGCAGGAGCCTCCTACTGGTCTCTGTGCGCCCACACCCCTCAGCCTGCCGCCCACAGAGCAGCAGAGGACCCGGTGAAGCATCCTTCAGATGGCATTGCCCCTCTTCTCCAGTGCTGGGTTGTTGCTCCAAGCTCTCTTACATGGAGGCAATGCCCATGCCCTCAAGGCCCCCTGGCCTGACTGTGCCTGCACCCTCATGTGCCCACGCGCCCACTCGCCTTCAACCTCAGGGCCCTTCTTGCTGTTCTTCGAAGGCACCAGCCCCCGTCTCGTGGCCTTTTGCTTTTGCTGCTCCCACTGCCTAGAACTCTCTTCCCCCAGATATTTGCAGCATGTACTTCCTTCCTCGGATGTTGTCTTCTCTTTGAGGCCTTTCTTGACCGCCCCGTTTAATCTGTTAACTGCCGCCATCCCCAGCCTTTTCCATCCTGTTCTCTGCTTTATTCTTTTCCATCGTCCTCAGATCGTCATCTCATGGGCTATATGTTTTACCTTTTTTTTTTTTTTTTCCTGTCTCCATTACAATGCAAACTTAATGAAGACAGGGGTTTTTACTTGGTTTATTCACTGCTGTATCCTTAATGCCTAAAATAATGTCTGGCACATAGTCAACGCTTGGTAAATATTTGGTAAATTTGCCAGTACGTACTAGTAGCCCTTCACGATGGGCGTCTAGCTCTTTAGACTTGGTGGTTTGTACTGTCATTCTTGCTGTTTGATCTTGGCCTTGGTGACCATGAGTGTGATTCTTCCTCTAGTTTTAGTGCCTTGGGCTGCCTTAGATTGACACTCTTCCAGCATTCAGACAGCTGTGGGCCGCCTCACTGTCACCTACCCTGCTCTCTGTCCTCCCACATCCCCTTACATGAGCAGAGTTCCCTCTGGGTATGAATTGAACCCTTCCATGTGCCAAGTGAAGGTGGGGCCCAAGGATATAGGTGATGCAGTCCTGCTGGGTCGCCAGGCCTGCTGTGCCCCCAGAACGCCACTGGGTTAAAGTAGCTACTGAGTCCCGATAACAGGGGGCAGATGACTGACTGGCAGGTTTTAGTACAGGCTGCCTAAAGGCGGGGCTGGGCTGGATGGACCATTAAAACGACCTAGAAAGCGCAGAGCCAGACAGTGCAAGTCTCCCCGGAGAAGGAGCCACGCGTGCTGTTTTCTTGAACCTGCTCCTTAGGGCAGCCTGCTGCCCCCTTGGCATGGGAGGATTGGGTGTGTGCCCTGTGCTTTCACAAGCACCTTTGCTTTCATCCCAAAGCCTCTCCATTCACAAACGCCATGACTTCTTTTGTCAGCTTAAGACAAGAGTTGTTCTTTGTATTAGTTTCCTGGGGCTGTTGTCACAAAGTACCACAAACTGGGTGTCTTAGAACAACAGAAATTTATTGTCTCTTGATTCTGGAGACTAGAAGTATGAGATCAAGGTGTCGGCAGGGCATGCTTTCTCCCTGAGCAATTTAGGGGAGGACCCTTCCTTGCCTCTTCTGGTTTCTGGTGTTTGCTGACAATCCTTTGGCATTTCTTGATTTGTAGGTACAGCGCCCTCATCTTTGCCTCTGTCATCACATAGCCATCCTCTCACTGTGTCTCTGTCTTCTCTTCTATTAGGGACAACAGTTATATTGGATTAAAGGTTCACCCTAATGACCTCATCTTAACTTGATTACAACTGCAAAGACCCTGTTTCCAAATAGGATCACATTCACAGGTTCTGGGAGCTAGGACTTATCTTTTCAGGGGACACAGTTCAACCCATAACGCTCTTTATGGAAGAAGCAGCAGCCTTGAAGGAAGCCTAGATGTTTTGTAAGGGTGGAGAGCAGGCTCAACCTTTCCTTGACAGCCTCAAGCTTCCCTAAATACTGTCTTTTTTTTTTTTTTTTTAATTATTATTTGAGACAGGGTCTCGCTCTGTCACCCAGGCTTGAGTACAGTAGTGTCTTCGTAGCCCACTGCAACTCCAGGGCTCAAGTGATCCTCCTGCCTCAGCCTCGTGAGTACCGAGTAGCTGGTACTACAGGCATCTACCACCATACCCGGCTAATTTTTCTATATTTTGTAGACAGGGTCTCCCTGTTGCTTAGGCTGGTCTCAAGCTCCTGGCCTCAAGCTGTCCTTCCACTTTGGCCTCCCAGAGTGCTAGGATTACAGACATGAGCCACCTCGCCCAGCCTATTGTCCTTATTTTATAATGACAGGTGTACTTTCTTTCTTTCTGGAAGACCTACACTGGACAGCTTAATTGTGAATAGAGAATTCCCTGAAAATATAGGAAGAACCACTGTCCTGCAGATAATAGCTCTGGTCCCTCGTGGGAGCCACTGGACCTCCAGTGAGGAAGATCTGGAAGGCTGCAAGAGGACAGTGGAAGTGGTTAGTGCCTCTTACCTGTAAAGAGCCCCTTCCCAAGGGTCTTCCTTGGCCCTTTATTCTACCCTTCCAGAGGTATCCCCAGAGCTCCTCATTTTAACCATTGCTCTGTGGCACTGTTGGAGAGGAGGTGGGAGGCACTGCAGATGGTTGGCAGAGTTGGGGAGGCCCATACATATCTGCACTTGGAGAAATGTGACATTGAACTTACATTCCTCTCCTTGCAGCATAGGAGACCGTTACTAGATCTGTTAGAGAGAGCCTCTGCAAGGCTTGTGGGATTTTCTTGGCCAGCAAGATAGGCCACGATGGAGGGAGGCCATGTTAAATGGCCACGATTCACTGCCTGTAGGGAAGAGTATTGAACACACACCCAGCAGGGCTTAGGTAGCCGGAAATGTGGCGGCCCCATACCCCCAAGTGAATTTTAAACTTGACTTATTTTCACCGTTCTCATAGCAACAGGAAAACTATTCTGACCTATAGCCACGGAAGACTCTGTAAAAGAAACTGTAGGAGGAAAAAAATAATAATGCCAGGAAAAAAAAAATTTAATGAAGTACCATTCTTTCACTTATTCAGTCAACTGAGAATAACAATTTGTGTATTTGGCAATCAAGTGGAAATGGCATTTCATGTTGCAACATGAACCTGCTCACATTAAGTGATTTATTTTTTTGTTTAGACACAGCATACTGAGAACTTTCTTCAAGTAGAGAGCTATTAAAAATGTGAGAACCGGCAGTCCTCGCTAACCTGAAGCATTTGGGGACTTAGAGGAATGATAAATGCAAACAGCCCAGGATCCAGAAACTGTCTTGAGCATTTAAACTGTAGACTCTGGGAATGTGTGCATGTCTTCACTTAGTCAGATGTAGATAATTTTTCTTTCTGTGAGGTCTCTTTTTACTTATATCTTGTCTGGACAGGGTGGAGCCCCTGCTTCAATTCTATTTCTAGCTTGAAGAAAGACTAAATGGTTGTAGACGAAAGCCAGCGCTACTTGGGGAACGGGGAAGACATAGGAGACGGGGCATGTCTTCTCTTTCGGCTGGGCCGTGAACTTGGGGCCCCTCCCCTGGTGGGTGCTCCCGGGAGGTTGCGCAAGGCCTGTGCTAAGCTACTGGGCCAAGCTGAAGTAACGCCTCTCAGCTCTCATGTTTGTGCTGAAGATTCCTGTTTGGTAACCGTTTCATAGCTCTTTCTACCACTTGACTCTCCGCTTGCAGTTAATGCTGTGCTCAGCATATTTCTGTGTGATCTCAACAAGAAATCTGTAGGCCAAAGACCTTGTGAGCTCTTTCTGTTCTCTCTCTTTTACTCTCTCTCTCTCACTCTCTATTTAATATATTTCTTTATATTCTATATGTATAAATATAATCCAATTCTATTAAGTTCTTTTTCTTCGAAAAGACATTAAAATTAGATTTTAATAACTCCCCCCTACCCCCCTTCAACCTACCCACTTATGAGTTCTTGCGTGGTAACATCTTGATTCACGTTTTGGCTGTGGAACTACATAAACTAGTTTGTTGCATGGTGCTCCACTTTGTGTTCATGGTCATGATATTGAAACTTCGGGACCACACACAGATAGCAAAGTCTCTGGCCACTTAAGCATGTAAACAGTCTGGCTTTTTATAAAGTGGAAAAATATTTCTTATGCACTATTTTAACATGATCAGCATGTTGAAACTTGGTGTGCAACTGTGTCAACATTTCTTTGGCTCCGAAGAGCAAACCTGGAGAGCCTCATGGTAACATATAAAACGCAAAGCTGGTTTGTTTACTACTGGGATTTAGGCAGCAATTACAGTCTGAAGTTGACTTCCAAATTTGGGATGCAGAATAAGTGAAATAATTATTTTTGCATCGTGATTGTGCTAGTTAAAATAATGATTCCTTTTTAGATGGCTAAGATTCTCTCAGGAAATCAGGGGGAAAGGGGTAGCTGGATTACCATGAAGTCCCTTTGTAGAAAGGCCCACATTGGACCCAGCCTGACAGTATTTTCTTTTGTTTCGTAAATTTCCTGAACACCTCCAATGTGTCAGATGCTTTCCTACCTGCTGGGCATGTGGATTAAACAAGACAGGCTGTTGCCTCATGTTGCTTGCTCACGCTCTCTGGCTATCTTGAGGGGAAACGAACAGTAAATAAGTAATCAGGTAAACAGGCAAGAAGAGATATTTGTGATTACTGTGAAATCATTTGTTCAACATCAGATGTTTACCGAGGGCACTGTTGAGACCCTTGGGGATATGTCAGTGAACACAACAAACATACATTTTTTTTCTTATGGGCCTCGCATTCTAGTACAGGAGACAGACCACAAACAATAACCAACATAAATACATAAATTATAGAGTGTGTTGACACGTGGTAAGTACTATCCAACAAGAAAAAGTAGAACAAGGTAAAAGGTATCACGAGAAGTGAGGCTGGGAATAGCGTCCAGGCTGCAATTTTTTCCCAGCTTTATTGAAGTGTAATTGACAAATAAGAACCATATAGATGTAAGGTGTACGTGATGATTTGCTATACTTTTACACTGTGAAATGATTACCACAAGCCACTTAAACACATGCATCTGCTCACGTAGTTACCATTTGTGTGGGGGCAGAGGGCAGGTGAAAACACTTAAGATCTACCCCCTTAGCAAATTTTAAGTAAAGCTGTGATTTTAAATCAGGTGGTCCCAGGAGCGCCTCACTGACAACACCTGAAGAGGTGAGGGAGTTAGCGCAGCTATGTCTCGGGGAGAGTGTTCTGGGCCTGTGGGAGACCGGTGTGCTCATCAAGCACAGAGGCAAGCGTGGCTGAGAGAACAAGAGGAGGAGAGTAGGGGCACGCAGCACACATGAAGGAAATTGCGTGGTGGGACGGAGGATGCCACGGAAGGCCTTTAGGTGCGGTGGCGAGATTTGAACTGAAACCCGAAGGAGGTGAAGAGGCTGTCACGTGAAGACTTAGGTGAGTGTTCCAGGCCGAGGAACTGCAAGGACAAAGGGCCTGAGGCAGGAGAGGAAGGAGGACACTGTAACTGCCCCATGACAGCTGGAGGCTGGTGGGACAGGAGCGGGGAGAGGAGGGAGCAGACGGCTCAGATGAGGTAGTGTGGTCCAGGCCAGGGGTTTGGGTTTTACTCTGTGTGAAACCTGAGGAGACGCTCTCTTCTACTTGCCTTTCTCGTAAGAGCTCAGAGAAGAGAAGAACACAGGATAAACTTAACCTAGGGAAGGAGAGCCGCACGAGGGCTGGGGTTTGGTCTGCTTGGTTCCCTGCTGCGTCCTGGCAGCACGGCACATGGTAGGCACAGTAGAGCAGTGTTTGAAGAGATGGGCACATGGACAAATAATTTGGTGACATATTTCCTGGGACAGAAGCATGTTATCTTTTTTGAAATATATGGAAAATACAAAGAAAAAAGTCTCAAGAATAATATAACAGTACTTTCATACCAACCACCCAAAATTTACAGTAGTTAACGTTTTCAGCGTATTTGCTTCCAGCCTTTTTTATTAATATTTCTTTGTGTATACTTAAAAAGCATACAAGGAACAGAGGCATACATCCTCCTTTAAATATATATATGTGTATGTGTGTAAACATTAAAATTCTTTCTAACTACCATCCTTGGTTGCTTTCCCCATGCTAGAGGCAAACACGCCTAATCGTTTACTAGCAGATCCTCCGTTTCTGGTTTGCATCTAGGGGAAGGGGAGGAAGAGAGGAGAGTTAGGGTTTGTAAGAGAGGCCACACGGCAGGCATGGGGGCCCAGCCTCACGGGGCTGGAGTCAGCCAGTGTCTGTGCACAGACAGCCCTGCCCGTGGGGCATCGCCTGCTCTGCACGCACCTAGTTTGGCCTGAACACAGTGCTAGGCACGATGCCAACATGGGCAGAGCCTAGGACAGCCCAGCCCCGAAAATCTTTCCTTAACATGATTTGTCCTGGGTTAGTTTGCCCTTGTCCTATGTTACCCTCAGCATATGAGACGAGCAACAGGTGTGACTCCTCGAGATAACTGAAGCGTATCCCTTTTTTATTTGAAACACTGTTAACGGCAAATAACCTAAAATACCTTGCAGATTTAGATTTCCCCATCTTAAATGAGGTGTGCTAACCTTGGTGTGGATTGATCTGATCTTTTGCACGCTAATTGCTATAGCCATGAATGTTCCCAGGGGCTGCTGGCAACGCGCTCCTGCTGTAAATAGCCTGAGACTGCCTTGCTTTTGCTAACGGTCGCCTGCCAGCTCTCCCCTCTTGCTGTTGTCGGGGAGCCTGCCTCTAACTCGCTTATTTATGGGTTCCCATCTGCTGGGGCCTGGGAAAGCAGATAGTCAAATTAAGTAAATTCTGGGAAGGGCCAAAGACTCCAAGTGAGTGGCTCTCCATTGAGGGGGTTCCCTGTGGGCTTTGGGGTCTAACTCGGGTGGCTGTGAAACTTCCCAGCCTGACGTCTTCATATGGGTTGGCAGACGCGTTTGGACCATGGTGTCCCCTGGAGACCGGGGCTGCCGTGAGAGGCTCTGTAAGCATCCTTCACCGGCTCTGCGATGGATTCATTTCCCCGCTTCCACTCTGAGTCGGGCTTCACGTCCCCTCTCCTGTGATTCTTCCCACAGCGTCTGACCTAGTGCCAGGGCACAGGGTCGCTCATAACTGCCCCGATGATTGGCATCAGGTTGTAGTTCAGCATTGGAGAAATCTGACTGTAAAATTGTTGCAGAAAGTCACTGCTGGTCTATAAAGCTTATTCTCTTTTCTAAAACCAATCGTTCAGTTGTAATTATAGGTGGTGGGGAGCATTTGAGATAATCTCATTCCAGCTTGTAGTTTTACAGCTGAAGAAACTAAAGCCCCGAATGGAAAATGAAAAGACTAAGATGCACCGAGTTGAACGTTGCCGGCAAAGTTCACCATGGAGCAGTCTGGCCACTGTGGACAAAAATGCTCTGATGTGGGGCTGTGATATGTCTGAGCACAGTGGCTGGTACGTGGGACAGCCGTGGCAGCCATGTGAACTAGGTAGTCTCTCTTCTGTGCCTCATTCCCCAAGCTTGGTGGGATATCGCCACGATGCAGGCCAGATTTTCTCCTGCTTAAAACAAAAAAGTGGTTTTAAAAAGTGGTTTAGAAACCCATTCACTCTGTGGATAAAGTTTTAATGCAGAAAGATGTCCACTGGAGCATTATTTACAATGGTGAAAAGTTGGAGACAGCTGGTCCAGCATTGGGTTGATGAATAAACTTTGAGAAAGCTGTAGAACAGATTATTGTGCAGCCGTTAAAATTATAGGAACAGAATTGTTAATAACAAGGTTATTGATAGTCACTGGTCATTTTTGAGACTAATGTTGTAATATTAACTCAAACAGGCAGAATTAAAAAGTAAGAAAAACAGTGTAATAAAAATAAATTTTAAAATTTTCTTTTCAAAAGAGGAAAATGGTCAGAGCAGTTATTAGTCCCCCTTCCTGACTGGTAAAGGGAAAGAGACCGTGTGCCACCCGTGTACGAGATACCGCATCTGTGACCCTGCTATGTGATTTTTATCCTCATGATAATCACTGGAGGGTCAGTATTATGAATTTGCCATTCTCCTTGGAGAAATTCAAGGTCAAATATGATGAGTAAGAATATTGATGAGTAATTGCCATGATTTGAACCCAGTCTGACTCCAGAGAGAAAGGGAAAGGAGGGTTGGAGAAAGTAACAGTGTAAGTAGTGGGAGTAGGATAGGGTGGGGGTGGGTGGGCAGTGTTCAGGGCAGAGAACCAACCCTGAGGTTCTAACAGGGAGACAAGGTGAGAAACCACATGTGAACTTCCCCGTTAGTGATGGAAGCTGCAGGATCCATACTGGTGGCATGTACCTTGCTGCGCTGAGTGTGATGCCACTGTTCAACATACAGGATGGATTTTTCTTATAACATGGCCCCCAAATGCAAGCCAGCTATATTATCTGCTACTTAACCAAAGAAACAGTGATTTATTTACAACACTGGAGGAAAAGCAAAACTGTAGTTCAAGATATTTTCAGGAGTCATCTTTAATATAGACATTTTTTACCGAGTTTAGAACCTGATCATTGTATGGGCTGATTCCACTCTGTGTGCCTAATACATAAATGTTATTATGGACGTGCCTGTGCAAGCCTGGGAGGCCTTGGAATGGAATCTTTGCCCCTGTATATTGCATTTATCAGGCATCCAACTGAAGATTCTGAGACGGTAGGTGATGAATGCAGGAGTAGGGAAGGAGGGGATTGTTACCTCGTGCACCTACATCATGGCAGTCAGTTCCCCAATACCAGGTGAAGAGGAGAAAATGGAGCTAATTTTCAGCAAGTCTCTTCACCTGCTACTCTGTGCCAAACAGAAAGTCCCAGGTTTTAGCAGGTGCAGTCTCAATGAATCTTTACTACAGCCTCTTTGAGATAAGAATCATTATGCTCATTTTTCAGTCAAGGCACATGGTAGAGTTGAAATTCATGCCCAGGTCCGCACAGGTCAAAGCCAGGTCATTCTTCTGCCAGCTCACACTCCAGGGAAGGCAGGGGCGAGCACCCGGCCGGTATTGCTGCACATCTACCAGTTAATGCCAGGATGCACGGCAGGGCCTAGGAAGGCAGCAGGGATCTGTGTGGTTTGTGGTGGCCTCATCCTAAAGGCTTCACTGCCCCTGTGGCCTGGCTGTGAAGGCAGCCGTGGAACTGGGCTCAGGAAAGCTCCAACAGAGATTCAAGCTCTCATCACCACCTCCCGCCAGCTTTCTAGAAACTACTGAGAAGCACAAGGGGAACGCTGATGGAAGGGTCAGGACAGCCCTACCAGGTGAAAATGAGAGCACGGGCCGCTGAGGGGAGGCAGGTGTTGCTCTAAGCAGCACTTAGGTTGCTTTTGCTTCACAGGGTTCAGCTGCTTTCTGTTCCCATCAGATCAAAGACTAGACTGCAAACCGCTGACTGGTGTGTGTTCCCCTGGCTGCTTTCAGATTGGCTTTCTCGGGGGCTTTGATCCCACCTGCTGCAGTGGATAAACATGTGTCTGAGGTACCAGGTCCTCCTGGCCATCTATCCCATTCCTTCTCCCACCCTCCGCCTGCCCCCTGCCCTCTTTCCTCATGATGCCTCAGTCCCCTGGTCAGTTCTCCCCATGTCCCCTTCTGTGGCTCCTGTCCTGGTCTGGCACCTTGTTCCCAGAGCTGGTGCAGAGCTGCCTCCAGGGCTGTCCTGGGGCTCAGTGCCTCCATGCTGCTTCCAGGCAGCCCTGGGGAGGGGCATTAGTGCTGTCAGCCAGTCCTGGTGTGATCTTGGACTTGACCCCTCCTGGTTCACTTTGCTGCTCCGAGGAGCATGTACACACTCGGCAGGGTTGGCATGAGGATGTTATGAGGAAGTAACGTCTGAGAAAGGGCCTAACATGTCTTCCTCCCTCTCTCCCCACTTCAGCTTCCTCCCAACCTGAGGTTTCCAGCTCTCAAAAGCTGTCTAATAATGTGATGATGAGGGCGTCGGGCTGGCACACTGCAGTTTCCTTTCTTACCCTTTAGCCATGGGGCATTGGCCAAGTCACTGCTCTTTTATGAACCTCGGTCTCCTCATCTGCAGGAGTGGGAGTAGGACTACCCACCATACTAGTCCCTGTAAGTGGTTGTGCTTTATAAACTAAAGTACCATGAAAGGAAAGCAGTCGTATGTTCCAGTGCACCTCCCTCACCTGGGGGAGATGACTTGAGCTGGATGGTATCAAAGATTCAGTAACCTTATGAAAAGACATTCATGCTAATCATTCAAAAAGAAAAAATGGACTGTGTGTGTTCTAGTAGTACACTACGTTTACCCATTTGTCCACTCCCAGCCTCAGTGGCGTTACTCTTGGTGTTCCCACTGTGATTTTCTATAGCAAGTCCATGCTCTCTCCTCCTGTTCCTCTTTTATTTATTAAAAAAAAAAAAAAAAAAAAAAAAAAAACTCTTGCTCTGTATTCAGACTCTGAACTAATGACCTTGAAGTGCTAAAGGGTCCATGAGCCATGTTCCTTTCTGCTACGCGTATCTTTCGTCCTGGGTACTGTCTGCCGGCCACGGTCAGTGGAGTGCAGCGGAAGGGAGCCCGGCTGTAACTTCAGGCACCTGGCAAATCATTAATGGGCCCAGGACAAATGGGCTGGCGTGAATTGGGTACAGTGGTACCTCTGAAGAGTCCTGCCAGCCCAAACCACTGGGTCTATTGCTGGAGTCCACTCCCTGGGTTACTTCATCAGAGTACCAAGGCTTTGGTGCCGAGTTCTTGCCCCGCCATTGACCTTTCTGGAGAAATGGAACCAGCTTGTTTTCTTATTCTAAGTTGCTGATGGTTCTTGAGAACTTAAAAAGTTTGCAATATGTTGTTCTCATAATCTGCTGACACCCATGTAATCTCTGGTGTATCATACATATTTCCTCAATAAGATGGGGCTGATGGTGTGTATTCATCGTTTGGATGCACATAAAGCTTTCTTAATCATAGCCTCAGAAAAACACGTTGAAAGTCATTTATTCAGTTTCCTACCCTTCTGTCCCTTCCGCATCCTCCCTGCCACAGGCTCATAGTGCCCCCAGGGATTCACCTGACTCCCATGCAGGCAGTAAGGTGATAAGGCTCTTCCTTACCTTGAGCTGAAATCCGCCTACCTTAAGTTGTTTTAATTTTGTCAACAGAATATGTCCACCAGCTCTTCAGCAATAACAAGAGCAGTACAAATGGCTAGTTTAACAAAAAGCAGTAAGAGCAGCTGGGCACTTCCCACCTTACCCAACGCTCACCATCTCCTTGTGTGGACAGTCCTGTTCCTACCCTAGTCTCACAGACGAGGCTTGAAGAAGGTGAAAGAGCCACAGTTAGGTGGTCAGATTGAGAGCAGAGCCCTGAGTCACCACGTTATGCTGACACACTCTGCATGTGACAGCCCTTCCTGTCACAGTCCTCTTTCTTTACCAACACCAAATCTTCTCTCCTTCTGTATTAATTAGTTGAGTTCCTTTGGCCATTCTGTATATAATGTTCTCAGACATCGCACTCGGTCATTCCTCCTAATTTGGATTCTTTCTAGTTTGACAGAATCCTCTGGAAATTTGGTGCCCATGAGGAAGCTGTGTTTTGATAAATTTTAGTTTCATTTTTAATATGGAATTGCCACATAGTAAAAACCCATGCTTATCATAAGAAGTAATTTGCTGGTGGGTTTTTTTTTTTTTTTTTTCCCTGTCAGAGAATAGCACACAAATGTGAGATCATGTGATTGGAAGGCTGAGTGACTTGAGTCTAGAACAGGGTTTGGCAAAATTTTTCTGTAAAGAGACAGATAACAAATCTCTTAGGTTTCGTGGACCGTAAAGTTTCTGTTGCATGAACTCAACTCTGCCATTGTTGTGCGAAAGCAAATATAGACAGTATGTAAACAAATGATCATAGTTGTGTTCTAGTAAAATTTTATTTATAAAAACAGACAGCAGCTGGGTTTTGACCTTGGATCATAGTTTGTACTTGATAATGACAGAACTTACAAGTGGGTGCTAAGAAGGGTAGTCCTCGATGTTTTGGCTTAATTATTAGTAGCACCCCTTTTTAGTTTCAAAAGTGCCTTGGTCAATGAATTAATGTGTTGTCACTCTAGTATTATGTCACTTTAAGGTTCTTAATGAGACTAAGGTGAAATAGAAACTGTGGTTTCTGTCCCAACTACAGTCAATTATTTTGTGTTACAAAATAATTTGTGTCAGGACTTTTCTGCCTCAGGTGACTGTTGTGTAGAGTCCTGTCCTGTTCCATTCCAAAAAAGAAGCCCTGGCAGTAGAATACTCAGGGAGGGAAAAACAGAGACCTCCCCGAGGAATATTCCCTAGGTCACTTTTTTGGAGTAGTACCTGTATGCTGTGCACCGTACCAAGGGCTTTATATGGTCTATCTCGGGAAATATCCACTAATCCCATGAGTTAAGTATGATTATTATTTCCATTTTACTGATAAGGAAACTGAAGGCATAGGAGGTTAGGAACTTTGCCTAGGGTCACAGAGGTAGTAGTTTGATTTGGATTTAGACCTGTTCTTACCCCAGAACCCAAGCTTCGAGGCTGAACAAGCATGAAATCATTAAAATTTAATAAATCAGTCAAAGGCAAGCAGGTAGAAGATTGGGATGAGGTGGCAGACATCACTTCCTACCTTATCCTTCTTAGGCATAAACATCACCGGGGTCGGGGAGTGTTAGCTGGACCCTTTCCATGGTAGTAAAGGAATTACAAAATCCCAGGGCTGCTGGCTGAGTGAAGCCTTAGGGCACTGGACGGACTTGAGGCCAGAAGATGCCGGGTGGGCAAGGATATCCTTGGATTTAGGGGATATAAAGCTTTTGAGGAGGGCTTGGGGGAGGCCACCTTTTGCATTAGAGCTGCCTCTGGCGTGCCTAGGGCTTTGGCTGGCTGGGCGGAAGGGCGAGAAGGCCAGGAGAGTCCTGGCTGTGCTTCTCACTGGTCATTGCCTCTGTAGCAGAGCAAAGAAGCCAGTGTTCCGCGCAGCAGCTGCCTGGCACTTAAGATGTGCATTTCCCTGGGACACCTGTGGCTTCTGGCAAGGACCGTGGCGGGAGAGTGGCCCACATTAGTCTCTGGACTCTTGTACTTTAGACCCCCATACTTTCAGCTCAGTGATTTAAGGAGAACACCACGTTGTATATAATTTTCAAAGGGAGTTGCCTTCTTTAGATAAACCTGTGCCAAAAGGAAATCTTTAAAAATAATTCCCATCAGCTCTTATTATTTCTGGGTGGTATTTTTTTGTACAGTTTCCAAAGCAGTGACCCTAACTGTAGTGAGGACAGTCATTTGGAGCTTTTGCAAACCACTCCGAGAAAAGTGCAAAGAAGGGTGCCCTGTAGGTTTGGTTACATAACTGCCCCCGCCCCCAGAGGGGGAAAGGGGAGCCAGTGGGTTTTTCTCCTGGCCCCAACTTTTTCACATGTGTCCTTTGAGGTGTATTCTAGTTGATGCGTTTTCCCAGATTTTGAAAGTTGCCCCAGGACAACTGTCTGGCATCAGGACAAATGAGAAGATGTTTCCTGTTTGCTGACTCTTGCCCCAACTTCTTTCTCTGTTCTGTTAAGCCCTTGGCTAAATTCTTTCCTCTTGTATTCCACATTTTAACTGATGTTAGGGCACCAAGTGCAAAAATCTGCAAACAGTTAGTTGAGCATTCTGATCAGAGCATACTAAAGTTCTCATAGCACGGAAAGATCACCCTCTGTATAATGGATTAAACATTTAATAACTGTACTAATAATCCCAAACACTTTTAATGGGCCACACGAGAGCCTTAATGTGGTTTAAAAAAAAAAAATGTATTTCTTCACTGTCAAGTTAACTTGCGTCAAGTTGAGGGAAATTATTTGAGGCAACTTTTGAGGATTGGAGGTTTTTAAGCCTAGGAACAATTAGTATATTCTGTAAGTAGTTTTTACGTAGAAAGAGATAACGGAAATGGGGTGAGTATTAACTTAGTGCAGTGTGCGTTTCGTTGCAGGTTAATACTTTGCAGGGTGAGCAATGTCCCACCAATCCGTTGCATCTGCTGTGTGTCAGGGTGAGTGATTTTGAGTAAGGCTGGCAGCAAAACCGGTGTCGGAACGTAGGTCTCCTTGGCTTCCAGACCTGCTCTTTGATTAGGAATGTGGGCTGTTTGAATTTGGTTCTGTTTGAAGTATTTTAGAAAATAGGACACTATTGAGGGACAAAAATCAAAGGTCGATGTGTTTTGTATTAAATTAGATTCACATTTATTTTTCAGTTGAAGCATTTTTTTGAGAAATTATTCTCTGGTGAAACAGGTGTGCATTTGAAACGATGCAGTTGCTTTCCAAAGCTCAAAAAGAAATTAAAACAAGCACTAAGTCCAATAATGTAATTACCAATTTTACTTTGTTTTGGCTTATTTAAAATAGTATTGGCTCCTTACTCCAAGTGAAATCCAGTCAAAACACAGTTATAATGTGCGTATATTAAGGACTTAGGAAACTGATATTTCTCAAGTATTTGGAAGGAAATGATGTCTTCTGTATAAAATTCATGTCATAAGTATAGCTCATCATCAGTTCACTAGCCTGAATGCTGTACCTGAATGATAGCTTTTTTAAATTTAAAAACTGTGTTTAGTTGAAAGTTTAAGATACTTGCATATATTATTATCATAGGTCTATTTGTATGTTTAGTATCAAAATATCAACTAGTTCTTTCTTTCTTTCTTTTTTTTTTTTTTTTTGAGACAGGGTCTCTCTTTGTCACCTAGGCTGGAGCGCAGTGGTGTGATCATAGCTCAGTGGAGCCTCAAACTTCTGGGCTCAAGTGATCATCCTGTCTCAGCCTCCTGAGTAGCTGGGGCTATACGCATGTGCCACTATGACTGGCTAATTTTTTTTTTTTTTTAATTTTTTTTTTTAGATAGGGTCTGGCCATATTGCCCCGGCTGGCCTCAAACTCCTAGCCTCAAGCAATCTTCCTGTCTCAGCCTCCCAAAGTGCTGGAATTATAGGTGTGAGCCACTGTGCCCAGCCTCAATTACTTCTTTCCTAAAGCTGATAATTTAAGAAAATAGTCTTTATACCTGGTTTTACAGTGTAGTCACCTGAGAACACCTCTCTCACTTGCGTCTTGTGGCTACTTTTTTCTTCACCTTAGTATCTGTGTGACCCAGTAGTGCTGTCTTTGGCATGTTTAGGTGTATACATACGCAGAGAGTGTAAATGCTTGCAAGTTTTTATCCTTTGAGGGGAAGTTTAGTTTTCAGTTTAGAAAAAATAGTGGGCTATTGATGATCGTAGATAAATAAGGAGGTTAATGTTACTGAGCAAAGCTTGAGGGTATGACTCTAAAATAATAAGATTTGTTTTCCTGTGAGGCTTATAAACTGACTCTGGGGGCTGTCACAGAAAACAAATTCCTGCGCTCGCTTCAGCAGCATATTTACTAAAATTGGAATGATGCAGGGAAGATTAGTATGGCCCTTGCTCAAGGATGACACACAAATTTGTGAAGCGTTTCATATTAAAAAAAAAAAAAAAATCTCAAGTGTTGACAGCATTCAGGAATGAGCATTCTGCCTTCTAAGGTGTGTGTGTGTTTGCACGTGTTCATTCTGGGATGTTTTATAACAAATCAGATTCATTGCTTTACTCTTCATCAAGATGGGTCTAACTTGGAGCAACCCACAAGCTCACGCCATTGAAGACAGCTGTGATAGAAACATCAAGTAACAATAAGTTCACTGCCTTGTCTTCTTAGAAGGAATTTGCTCGCATCAGCAAAGCACATCTCTTAGAGTGGCTTAGGTTGTCTCCATTGGCTTTTATTCCTCTTTCCCTTTCACAGAATGAAAAATGTCTGGGCAGTTACAGCTTTGTTCTAAAGTGGCCCATAATTTTGTCTATGTTTTACATCCCAGTGGATTCCTAAGACCAAATATGGTATTGCTTCTCAGAGAGGTCTTCTTTTCTTTCCCTTCAATCTATACAATATTTAAATAGATTTATTTTGAGTTCAAGATTATCTTTTAGGTCAGCCTGCAACTTCAAACCTGCTAGACTAATGTGTTTGGATGAGCATGGGAGGAAGTACATATGTCCACCCTGGTCATTTTAAATTGTCAAGCCTTTGCGTTTGAGAAAGCATTCATAAGAATTTGTGAAATTGTTTTAAACCAATTTTTTCCCTTGAGCCCATGCCATCAAATCTCTTACTGGTTCTTTGTTTCCATGTGTACCACCCAAAAAGACCGCTTCTGTAATACCTGCCATTCCACGGTCGGTGCTATACCTGTGTTTTGTAGCACTGCCAAAGGCCAGGAGTACTGTCATGCCTCTTGTGGCTTGATAAGGGGAGATTCAGAGAGAGATGAAAGGGGAGGCAGGACCAGGTTTGAGACAAAGGGGAGACACAGGCCAGAACTTCATACAAGGTGGGGATAAACGGGATGTTTTAACAGAAGCGATGTGTCTGTAAGTATCTTCCCACATTAGAAATGAAAAATGCCAACATTTATTAAAAGAAATGAAAATGTGAAGTGTTCTCTTTAGGGAGAGGGGCATATCTTATGGGTTAGAAGAGTCCCAGAGTCCCAAGTTGGACTACACTGTAGCTGCTTCCTGTAACATCTCAGTACCTACGTTTCTCATCAGTAAATTGGAGCAGGGGACACTAGGCCCTGCTGCATAGTGTTGACATGAAGAATAAGTGAGGAGAGCACTTTGGGTGTGTAGAAATCCCTTAGTGTGTGCTGATGCTGGGGCTGCCGTTCCTGGAGGTGCTGAGAAGATACTTGGGCTTTTGTTCACCAGCCTCATCCGTTTACCATTGGTGCGAGCCGGAGCGAGTCTTCTAACTTCTCTGGGCCTTAATCAGTTTCAGCCT
Source organism: Eulemur rufifrons (assembly GCF_041146395.1). NCBI lineage: Eukaryota > Metazoa > Chordata > Mammalia > Primates > Lemuridae > Eulemur > Eulemur rufifrons. Next base: position 33,412,098 of record NC_091002.1, read on the forward strand.
CTGTCAAATAAGGGATTTGCTATACACAGGGTCCTTCCCGAAGGAGAATTTTATGTTTTTAAGCTGAAATTGTATTTATCCCACAAAACAAACTGAGTATAAATAATACTTTAAAAAAATAAGAGTTCTAGTTAGAAAAATTAATGTTCTGCTAGAAAGATATACTTACTGGCTTTAGGAAAATGTTGATTAAACTGACATTGTTGCTTTCCTGCCGGAAATTGAGCCTTGCCACTCCTGATGGCTGTACTCCAACCAGCGCTAGAGGCTTTTTTCTAATGGAGGCGGAGGATGTCTGCCGAACACAGATTCTTTCCTGCCTGGTGTTCTGAAAGTAACATTTATATAAATTAACCATGATAAAATTATTGCGCTAGAGAAATTTTTTAAAAATCTGTTTTCTTGAGGTGCAATTTACATGCAATAAAATGTACGCATTTAAGTGTACAGTTGGATGAGTTTTGATAGATGTTTACATCTGTGTAATAACCACTGCATTATAGACTCATAAAAACAGCTTTATTGAGATATAATTCACATACCATGTATGTGATAAGATTCAACCATGTAAAGTGCATAATTCAGTGGTTTTTAGTATATTCAGAGTTGAGCAGCCATCACCATAATCCAATTTTAGACCATTTCATGACCTCAAAAAGAAACCGCGTACCTATTAACAGTCACTTGCCATTTCTCTCCCCATCACTGTCCCCACTCCTAGCCCAAGGCAACCATGAATTTATTTTCTGTCTTTATAAATTTGCCTATTTTGGGCATATCCTATAAATGGAGCTATACAATATGTGATATTTTGTGACTAGCTTCTTAGCAAAATGTCTTCAATGTCCAACCATGTGGCACTTGTCAGTACTTTCTTTCTGTGATTAAATAATATTCCATTGTATGGACATGCCACCTTTTGTTCATTCATTGGTTGATAGACATTTGGACTGTGTCCACTTTTGGACTGTTATTACTAATGCTGCTATGAATGTTTGTGTGAAAGTTTTTGTGTACACTTACATGTTTTCATTTCTTTTGGGTGTATAACCGAGGAATGGAATTGCCAAGTCATATGGTGACTCTGTGTTTAACTTTTTGAGGACCTGCCAGACTGTTTTCAAAGTGGCTGTACCATTTTACCTTCCCAGCAGCAATGTGTGATGGTTTTAGTTTCTCCACATCCTTGTCCAACACTTATTATTGACTGTCTTCTAGTTTACAGCCATCATTGTGGTATGAAGATGTGTCTCAATTATGGTTTTAATTTGCATTTTTTGATGGATAATGATATTGAGCATTTTTTCATGTGCTTATTGACCATTTGTTTATTATCTAGAGAAATGTCTCTTGAAATTTTGTGCCCATTTATAAGTTTGGTTATTTGTCTTTTTATTGTTGAATTGTAAGTGTTCATATATATTCTGATCAGATACATGGTTTGAAAGCATTTTCTCCATTCTGTGGGTTATCTCTTCTCTTTCTTGATCGTGTGCTTTTGAAGCACAAATGTTTTTAATTTGGTAAGTCCAGTTTATTTCTTCTTTTTGCCACTTATATTTTTGGTATCATATCTAAAAAATCATTGCCTAACCAAGATCTTGAAGGTTTATGCCTATGTTTTCTTCCAAGAGTTTTATAGTTTTTGTTCTTAACATTTAGGTCTATGGCCCATTTGGGTTAATTTTTATATATGATTTAAAGAATGGGCCCGACTTCATTGTTTTCTGTGTGGTTACTCAGCTGTCCCAACACCATCTGTATGAACATGTTTTCTTAAATTCTTTCTCTCTTTAATCTTGGGATCACATTATAGAGTTTGAAAGAAAAACTAATTCCTTGCCCATCTTCCATTCCCGATCCCCAGAAGTGTTCACTCTAAACCCTTTTAGCTGTTTCTTTTGGTTTTTAACTTCCATATTTGTAAATAACATGCTTATTTGGCATTTTCTTGAGTATTATTTAAAGCTCGATGTATTTATTTTGACACATTTTCATATAAAGCCTTTGTGTTTTCATTATTATGACAATATTTTAATGATTATGACAGTTTTTACTGCTGAGCCAAGCAGTGTGCTCTGATTACATTTCCTTTCTCTTTGAGTTAATTTCCTACCGCTTTTTTGTTTTCATTTGCCTGCTCTCCGTAGCAGGGCAGTCTCGCTGATCTGCCCCTCACTCTCCAGCAGCTGGTTAAAGTGCTGCCAACCCAGTTCTCTACACGGTTGGACCTAGCAGGTAATCTTCCTATTCCTTTTTTTCCCCGTTGTCTTTCCTTTTGTTCTATGAGTCATCCCGCCTGGACTCCTCTTCCTTGGCTCCATTCATTCTAGGCTGGTTGTTCTCCATGATCATTGGCCTTCCAGAGGCTTCCTTTTGCTGTTTTAGGAGTTTTTGTCACCCCTCCCCAGCTTTCTAGCTTAGCGTGAGTGTTACTGTCAGAGTTCCTTTACTTACGGTTGAGGAACCTGATGCCTAGACTAATAAGCCCCTTGTCTAATATCCTTGAGCTAGTTAGTCTTTTCCTGCTCAAGGCTACTGAAAATGAATAAAAATCAATTAAAATGCTGAGTCAAGAGCAGCTCACTTACTCTGAATGGCAGTCTTACTCATCAGGACGAGAGTGCTGGGAACCAAGAAGTCACCAGGAAAAGACCGGAAGTAGTGCTGCATCCCCGTATATGGCCACCAAGGCCCAAGCTCCTTCCTCCCACATCTGTCCCCATGCAGCAACTGCTTCTCTCTTGTTTCTTTCTTTCTTTCTTTTCTTTTTTTTTTTTTTAATTTGAATAGATTTAGGAGTATAAGTGGTTTTTGGTTACATGGATGAATTGTATAGTGGTGAAGTCTGGACTTTTAGTGTACCTGTCACCCGAGGGTGAAGAAGGGGACACTGTTACACTGTTGGTGGAAATGTAAGTCTGTACAACCTCTATGGAAAGTGATGTAGAGATTTCTCAAAGAACTAAAAGCAGGTGTACCATTCAATCCAGCAATCCCACTACTGGGTATCTACCCAAAGGCGGCTTCTTTTATGCACAATTCTTAAGCACTTGGCTATTTGGCTTTCTATGGCACAACAGATAATCTGACAATTTTAAAATTTAGGAGCAGAGGGAATGCTAGAGATGGGCACACTATGAGCAGTAAGAAGTGCCAATTATTAGCTAAGGGGACAGATGGGCAAATTATTGTAAAAATCCATAATTAATAAAGACCTGAATTATGGGTCATTTGACCTTATTATAGAAAGTCATGTGTGAGTCAGGATCACACAGAAATATCACTTTATTAGGGTACTCCTCAGTGACTGGCCTGTCTTCCTCTCTCCCTCCCTCCTCTCTTCCTTCAAGAGATATTTATGAAATAGCTCCTTCATGCTAGACATGGTGCCTGGTGTTCCTTATGAACATGAAGTGCTTAAAGGAGTAGCTTCAATTATTAATTATCTGAAAAACAGTCTTATGTAGAATAATCCATTTGTCACAATTATAAGTAAAAGAATTATCACCTTAGCCTATGATGGAACCTGGATTTAATAACTTAACCCCCCTTACCTGCTTTAAAAAAACACATCACAATGACCTTTAAATGGTATTTATATCTCTAAAACTATTTATAACCCATTAAGTTTTTTTAAAAGTATATATGTATTTCAGTGATACTTAAAAAAAAATGTTTGTGATCTGTCTTTATGTCTTATTGTTGTAACTCTGCCTTAGTTAACCAGGAAATCTATTATTAGAGCATGTCAAGATTCTAAAAAAGAGTTTTACGTAATATGTTGAAATAAAAATATACTGAATGTATATGTTAGGACACTATCTTTAAGTCTGACCACTTCCTTAGAACAAAGAAAATCTGGAAGTGGTCTTAGTCGTGATCTGGACCAACCCCTCCAGATTTTCCAGAGGAGACTGAGTGAATACAGTGCTGAAGTGGAACAAAACCTCCCCTGCTGTACCACCTCTCTCAGTTACCAAGAAAGGACAACGTCCCTCTTTGAGCGGATCTAGTCCTTACACAGTAAAGGAACCAGTTAGAACTTCCATTAACCACAGACGTGGAAGAGGAAGAAGCAATGGTGGCAAGTGACAGGGATCACCAAGATGGGCTGGGTGGCAGCTGGCGGCAGGGGAGGGGTGGGCCCAACAGTTCAGAGACGCTAAACGGGGGCTTGATTAAATGTGTGACGTGCAAGCATTAGAGATAATTATTAAGGTAAAACTGGAAAATGTCTGTTTTGATCTTCTTCTGTCAATAGAAAATGTAGGTTGTGGTGCATTTTCTGGTAGTGGTAGAATTATTAGCTCTCTCTTAATGTTGCCTTTTTCTTGAGATCTTGGCTCTTTTTGCAGACACTTATTAAAGCCCTCCTAACAATCTCAGTGACATAAATCAATGGTTCTCAAACCTCTTCTCCTCCACCCCCCCCTTTTTTTTTTTTTTTTGAAACAGAGTCTCACTCTGTCGCCCTGGGTATAGAGTGCAGTGGTGTCCTCGTGGCTCACTGCAGCCTCAAACTCCTGGCCTCAAGGGATCCTCCTGACTCAGCCTCCTGAGTAGCTGGGACTACAGGCATGCGTCATGATGCCTGGCTAATTTTTCTATTTTTAATAGAGATGGGGTCGCACTCTTGCTCAGGCTGGCCTCAAACTCCTGAGCTCAAGCGATCCTCCTGCCTCAGCCTCCCAGAGTGCTAGGATTTACAGGCATGAGCCACCATGCCCAGCCTTCTCCTCCCCTTTTTAAAAGCTATGCAGCCTTTTCTTAAAGTGATATGAGGAAACAGAGCATACACACCCATAGAGTGGAAGTGCTATGTTGGTGGGAGCCAGGTGCTCCCTTTTCTTCCCCACAAGCAGCCCAACAGGGAGCAGAGTGAGGGACACGCATGGCCCTTGGCCTCCTGGGCCTGCGGGTGCCGGTGACAGCACATGAAACTAAAACTTGGATTTTGCCGACCTGTCGTATTCTCACCCACATGCCTCGCCCCATTAAAATGCCCTTCCCTCACCCAGATCCAGGGGTTCCTGGAGAATGAGTCATCTCATGTGCTCACATATCGGCCCAGGTGGCTGTGGCTGGTCCCCTTCCCCACAGAGCACCCTCCTTGTTCTTCCTTAATCCACCATGCCACAGGAGCCCACCCACAGATCCATAAAGGGATCATCTCTCTTGCCCCGTGGCGTGGCCCCGTGGTGGGGAAGGGGGTCCCCCCACAGGGTTGCTCGGGCAGTCTGTGAATACAGAGTTCAGTAGGACAGCACGTCACAGCCCCCTCACTGAGTGCACAACACCCTTCCCTACTGCCCTAAGCTGTCACTGAGCCCAGGTCACACTGCAGTGTCTCCTTGCCTCTGTCCTTCCCTGCTTTGGCTAGGCCTGCCTGCGCGTGTCTGAACCCCAAGTGCAAACAGAGGTCAAGCCTTCCCTCCACATCAACCCTCTTGGCACAGGATGGGCCGGTGGGTACAAGTGAATGGAGCAGGTGGCAGTGACTGCCTCCCTGGCCAGATGATCTCAAGCTCTGTTCCACCTGGAAGGGACACTCTGCCATAAGATACTGTGATAACCACTGAGAGGTAGAAATGGCTCGTAACTTTCTCCTGCTGGTGGAAGTTTATGTTAAATTTGTTTCTAGTGATCAAGGTCCATGTAAGCTAGTTCACAGAGGGGAATTGGGAGTTGAACTCATTCAAATCACATTTAACTGATTTTCGAAAATGTTAGATTGACTACATCTTTCCCCTCTTTCAACTGAACTCTGTATGTGAACATAGTCAAATTGCTTTTGAATTTATTTCTCCATATCTGTAGGCGTGTGCTTATATGGAGTGAGATTAATTATAAGATGAATAAAGTAGTAGATCCTTCACCTTCTAAAATGTTGCATTAAACTCTAATAACTGTTTTTAAAATGAGACAGTAAGCACCACGGAAGACAGGGAGCAGGACTGCGTGTTCACATCGCCTTCCCCAGGGCCTGGCACCAAGCACCCGGTGCTGATTTAATGAATGGATGAATAATTTATTGCAGGAGGTGATACATTGGAGCTGTCTGCTAGAGAATGTATTACGTGAGAAGCTCATGTTAAACTTTAAAATCATGAGCAGATTAAGAAATCTTTTTAAGAGTTACCTCTCATTATATTATATAAACAAGAAGTCACATTATCATTTAGCTACAACCAAATTCTTACTTGAATCTATTAAATCCATTTTTTAAACGATGTGAAACAGTAAGTGAAGTATCATTTTTTTTTTTTTTTTTTAAAATGAATTGGTAGGAGGAGACAGTTGATGCCTGGCTGTTTGGTTTGTTTTTGTTCTTGTCCGACACGGGCCTGGGAGGGCTGGGCTGGCCGATCTGATGTGGGTCCTGCAGGGGTACTGGGGCCAGCAGGCCTACAGCCCTGAAGCCTGCGGGTTGGGAGTGTAGAGAGCAGAAAGGGCCAAGTGACAGCAGAAAGGCCCAGTGACAGCAGCAGGCCAGGGCTGCGTGAGGGAAGAAAGCTGCAGGCCTCATGGGGTTGGTCAGATGGACTGGCTGTGTCCATCTGGGATTTATTACACAGCTACGGGGACGGGTTGCAGAACCCCAGGGTGGGAGGACACTCTGCAGTGCTCCTGTCCTTTGCTCCTCTTTGGGAATCAGCGTGGCCCTTCCCAGGCTCTGTCGCAGCTCCACAGTGCCCGGGTTTGTGTGTGACAGGCGTGGCCGTGCGGGGAGATGCTCCTGACCACCCCCCCGCCCTGCCCTGGTTCCGTGTTGCTGAGAAACATGAAAGGATTGTTCCATCCGCTATGAGGAGGCCTGAGATGAAGTCAGAAACACACGGGGCTCCCAGGGGCCCACTCAGTGGTGATGAGAAAGTAGTCATAGGGAAGAGATCTAATTGGAAATTCAGTTTGCTATGGGCACAAAAATGTCTTTGATGTTTAAAATAATTAACATTTTTATGAGTTGCTTTTAAGTTTTTATTAGACCTGTGGGGGCGCAAGATGGCAGTGGAACTACAAAAGTACTAGCCAAGTGCAGAAGACAGCACAGTGCTGAGGAGGAGGACTGGGGCTCGGCCGGTTACTCGTCATTCGCTCTTTTCAGAGCCTCAGTCTACAGATCTCAGAAATGGGGATAATGATCCCTGCTTGCCCACATCTGAAGCCCAGCACATCCAGAAGTCTCATCTCCTGCCCTGTCGCACTTGCTTGTTTCTTGGACATTTCTCCTGGTCATTTCTGCTGTTGTCTTGGTTCAGGCTGTCATCTGCTGCTAGGACTCCAGAGCAGGCACTTAACTAGCATCCCTTACTTCAGTTTCTCCCCTCGGCACCCATCCTCCCCTTTGGATCCAGGGTGATCCCGTGTGTGTGTGTGTGTGTGTGTGTGTGTGTGTGTATCCTGTATGATAAAGAGAAAACTTCTTGGAACATTATTAAAAATAAAACAAAATTTTTACAGTCTGGTCCAGCCTACTTTTTTCTTTTCTTTCAACAGTGGTTTCTTTGTAATTAACATTTTAAAATCATTTTTATATATATACTATTTAAAATATCAGATGACATTACTACAAGGATTTTAAGGAAAAGTAACAGATCCCTGCTTACACTTCTTCCTATCCCCAAATCCTGTATCTCAGAAGACACCTCTTTTTAGTGTCTTGATTTGCCAATTTTGACATTATCTGTTGACTTGTGTAGATAATACTCTTGCTTCCCACCTATGCACATAGAAACTTCCCTTCTTTCTATCTTCCATAGTTGTATCGCAATGTTTGGTTAAATCTGTGTTTAAAGTTTATATTATTATATAATTATATGGATATATAATTGTTTACGTATTTTCACTGCTTAGACAAACTATACCTTGACTATATTTTCTTACTGTTAGAGTGGTTTGTTTATCCTGGAATTTGGAGTTGCCCCTTCTTTTTTGGGGGGAGGGTATAGTTTTCTTTGTTTCTATCACTATTTTCCTCCACAATTATCCAGATGAACTATAAAGTCCTTCTAAAAAGTATGTCCCCGCTATCAAACCCATTACATGACGTATCCGCACATCTCCTTGTCTCTTCCTGGAGATGTCATTCTGCTGCTGTCTGGACTGGCAACATGCAAGGCTCAGCGCACCAACGTCATCTTCCACTCAGCTCCACCTCTCTATGTTAGATCCTTTTTTTTTTTTTTTTTTTTTTTTTTGTATCTTCCTGAGAAAAGAATGCAGATGTGGGGTCTTGGGGTAAATGTCTGGCTGCCAGCATTCCTGGAGCCCAGCCTCAAGGCTCCCTGCAGTCTGTCCCCAGCTGGTCGGTGGCCCTGGCTGCTGGTCCTTCTTGTTCTGTCCTGCATTTCAGGCCTCATCTTCCTTCAGTGGGAGGACCCCATTTCACCTGGGCACTTTTACACCTCTGCGTTGTTCGCTCACTTCCCTCAGACTAGAGGGCTCTTCCCCAGTTTTCTACCTGGTAAAAGTCTAGTAGTCACCAAACTGGATATCTGTTCAGGTGATAAAATTTATAGTTGGGGAAAAAGCATGATTTCCACTTTGGTTTAGCAAAGCATGAACAGTTAGTTTTCCAGCAGGCGTATGGGAATTGTTGGGTTCGGATTTGTCAACTGCTGTGATCCTTTTTGGGATGAGCTAGGATATAATTCTTGAGCAAATAAAAATTAATAGTGTTTTCTCCAAGCAATTTTCAGCGTAGCAGGTAACTTTAGAAATGTTAACCAGCAAATGCTGGCGTTTGTCTGAAATGTGTCCTCCAGATCCCCACTCGGATGTTGTTTCCATAAGATTATTTTTGATCTGCTGAAATGTTTTTAGTTAGGTGTCTGTATTAGTTCCCTAGGGCTTACCATGACAAAGTACAAACCAGGTGGTTTCAAGCGATAGAAATCTATTCTCTCGTAGTTCTGGAGGCCAGAAGTCTGAAGTCAAGGTGTCGGCTGGGCTGTGCTTCTGGAGGTTCTAAAGGAAAAATCCTTCTTTGCCTCTTTTAGCTTCTGGTGAGTGCTGGCTTCCTTGTCGTGTGGCCACATCCTTCTGCTTTATCTTTGACACCTTTTCCTCTGTGTCTCTGTCTTCTCCTCTTTGTGCCTTTTATAAGGGCATTTAGGATTGGATTTAGGGCCCATCCAAGTAATCCAGGATAATCTCTTCATCTCAAGACCTTTAACTTAAACATCTGCAAAAGACCCCTTTCCCCAAATAAGGTAACATTCACAAGTTCCAGGATTAGAATGTGGACAACAGGGGCCACCATTCCACCTCCAACAAGCCTCCAAAGCAAGGTGCCCAGTGAGATACGTGGTCTCTGTCCATAATCAAAAGATACCTTCTCATCTGGTCTTGACGTTCACCCATCAGTCAGTATTTTGCTGTTTCATTCTTTCATGTAACAGGTAAACATCCTATGTACCAGGCCTTGTGCTCAATGCCTGCTTTATAAAAGCCAATAAAGACAAAATCCTGCCCCTCAAAGAGCCCACAGTGTTGCCAGAAAGACCAGCTTGCCCACGAGGCTCCTAACCTATTTGAATATATTCTTCAATAACCCTAAAAATAAGGAATTAAAAATACAAAGAGAAACTCTGGCAGGAATACTGGATACATGTGGAAGTTGCTGGGGGGGACTAGTTGGAAGACTAGTCTCAAGGTTTACGAAACAACAGAGGTGTTTTGAGCAGACTTTTAGTGTGCAGAGTGGCATTATGATACAAAATGAACAAGCCTCGAGTTAAACTTTCTGCAGTAATCCTCTCAGTTTACTCAATGTGTGGCCCTTTACTTCTTGCCCTAAAGACTTCCTGGCATCCCCAAGGAAGGTGCTTACACAAAGTGCAAGGCAAATGGAAGGTACTCTTCAGCCTCTGGAAATGCTTTATCACTTTCATTTTTTTTTAGGTACTTGTGTTACACTCAATTATTTCTCTAGGGTATTTTTATAAGGCTCTGTTGGACCTCAGTATAAGGAAGCATAACTTGGAAACCCCAAATTATCATCTGTATCAGAGGTTCTAATCCAGGGTTTCTTTACAGTATAGTGTGTTTTTAGGTAAATTATCATTAATAGAGTTACCTACATTTGTCAGTGGTTTCTTTCCAAAAAATTAAAAAAGATGGACAGTGTGTTTAAGGTTACCCATTTATATAATTACTCCTTTTCATTTGCATTCCATCCTGCTGTTTCATTAGGGAAATAGAAGTGTAGAGGGACAGCTGGTGCCTCTGTAATTGCACAGTAACCCCCAGCCTGCCTATCTGTGCACCCCTGGGAGCAGGTCACAAATGTCATCCTCTGGCTTGCGTGTTCCAATTTAAAAAAAAAAAAAAGTTGACAGACCTGGTGGTTCTATCTTTCCCGAGTAATTGATCATTAATGGGTGTTGTGTAACTATTGCTCAGGTAAGAGAATAACTTATTTTTATTTTTCACTGTCAGAGAAGTTAATTAAATAGTTCTGAGTTCTTACAAGTTAATTCAAAATGGCTTACGTTTTCCAACTCTGTACTAGTCTCACAACTTAAGTTTGAAGTTATAATTAAAACAAAATAGCATCAAGGCAATAAAAGAAAAAAAGCTTCATTCTTAAATGGACCCTTCGTGGGAACATTACATTAGTTTGATAAACATCATCATTTTTGAAATGTAATTAATTTTCATGATATTGGATCATTCAGGTGGGATTCTCACCTTTCACGGTCTCTCCTCCTCCTGCCCCTGTTTTCCCTCTTCTTCATCTGATACTCATGAATAATAACAAAAGCAACAACTAACATGTATAGAGTAGAAAAGAAGTTTACTTAGGAATGAAATGGCTTATGGAAGTTAAGATTTATCGGCCTTGCTATATTCCTGGAATTTTCTTTTTTCTTTTCTTTTTTCTTTCTATTTTATTTTATTTATTTATTTGAGCCAGAGTCTTGCTCTGTTGCCCAGACTAGAGTGCAGTGGCATGATCATGGCTCCCTGTAACCTCTAATTCCTGGACTCAAATGATCCTCCCACCTCAGCTTGCCCAGTAGCTAGGACTGCAGGTATGCACCACCATGCTTAGCTAATTTTTTTTTTTTTTTTCTGTAGAGGTGAGGGTCTCATTATGTTGCCCAGGCTGGTCTCGATCTCATAGCCTTGAGTGATTCTCCTGCCTAAGCCTCCCAAAGTGCTGGGATTACAAGTGTGAGCTGCCATGTCCGGCCTTATTCTTTAAAAAACAAAACAAAACAAAAAACTGCTAGGAATGTGTTGTCATTATACCAGACTTGCTTTTTGGAGTAAGCCCTGAACCTGTCTCCTTATATACTAGGCCAAGAGGGAAGAGCCTAGACATGTCAGCCCCCGTGGCCAGTATTCACCCACTAGTCACACTGCCGTGGGCTCAGCGTGTTTGGGTAGTCAGTCATGTTAGGTATTTTTGTAATTTGGGATTTTCCTTCTAAACATAGATGGCAACATCTCAGGTACCCTCAAACTATGTAACCAAATGCAGCCCAGCTCAAAGTTGGAGCTATAAGAGGCTCCCAGAACTTTCCCTTATGTATATGACTTAAACACAGGGCAGCATTTGTCTATTTCATTTTGATCTGTGCAAGGGAAGAAATGTGTGGATACACCAGTGAATCGTTCAGATGGATTTCTAAGTCTATTTGTTTTCCATATTCTCTGGTTTTTATAATAATACATTTAGGATGGTATCCAAAGACTAAAAAGTAGATTCAGATTTTGTTTACTGCTTTAACTTTATTAAAAGTCCAGTTTTAAGAGGAATGAGTGGATGTAATTTTTCAGTCATGCTAATATGAGATGTTTAATTTTTATAATGTCATCTTACGTTTTGTTCTTCAGCTTGTGATAGAGAATATAAAATAAATATAAATGGCTTGTTAAAAACTGATCCTGATTACTCACATTCTGTTTTTTTAATCCTACTTTTGCTAGAATTCCACATCTCTAAGAAAGGGAGAACACCAAAATCATTGAAAATTCAAGGACCCTCTCCCGTAATTGCTATCATATAAAATGTTCTTTTCAATTTGAGTCCATTTGGATATGAACCAACTTAAGCAAAAATTAGTAATCTTCTCAATGCCAGGAGGATTTCATGAGTGTGGGAAGCCTTTGGAGTCTCTGCCCTCAGTTTGGCAATTGTTTCATTTCTGTGCTCATGAAGACGTCCAAGACCATGTGCAATCTACAGAAGTTCCACCTACAGAGCCAGAATTGGGAGCGGACCAGCTAGGTTGGCAGCGTGAAGATTCTAGTTCTGTCTGACACAGTTTCGACTGCCCAGCCAGTACTCAGACACAGAGCGTGGTGCTCAGCAAAAGTTTTGGGAATCCATATTGTGAACAGGCTGGCACCCCGTCTACCTACTATTTAATTTATGGGAATCCAGACTGCCTTTGGAAGCAAAAATAGTGTTAAAAGGCTTGCTATGTTGCCTTCCCCAGCGTAAGACTGAGAAGTCTCAGAGATACAGGTTGGAGATTTGAAGCACAGTAATACGCTGGTTTGGTACTTTCATTTACTGCTTAGTCTTTGTTTCTGGTATGAGTTCGTGTGTTTAGATAATTCAGTGATTCTCTGAGCTCTTTTTCTTTGTGAGGTCTGTTTACACATTTGGAAATAGCAGTGAACATAGTACTATTAGTGTTTTGTGGCTTTTAGCGTTTGATTTCCCTCTGACGCCACCACCATGACATTAACCTTTGATGAGAGTAGAAGAAAATGATTACTAGTGGTTAATAATGTCCCGATGTTTTAGGAGTTTGGGAAGAGTGCCCATTTCCATGAAGGAGTCTGAAGGCTCACTTGGTGAGAAGCTCCCCGACCACATGTAAATTGAGAAATAGATTTCAAAATCAGTTTTGATTAAAAGGGAATTTGAGCCTGCTACTGAGA